>NC_141699.1:601297749-611297749 GCF_964263255.1 Lissotriton vulgaris | reverse complement strand
TAAGTGACAGGAAGCCCTTACCTATATGCTTTATATGATTTTAACATATTATAACATTGGAATGTCGGAAGCTTCATTGAAAACAATAAAGTGCTCAGAGCTTCTAATGGCTGGTAAAAGCCCAGAGCTCTAACATTCTAATGTTGGTCGTTGACAGCTATTGCTGTGAACAAAAACCTACCAAAGCCTCACTGAGGCCTTTCTCTCATTTGTCAAAACATTCTGCCCACTACTGGCGGAATGTTCTAATAGCTTTATAGCCAGCAGTAGCTGGGCTACACCAGCCCTTAAAGGCCGGCTCCCTTAGATGCAGCGGGCCTTTAATGGCCAGTATAGCCCGCTATGGTGGGCTATAAGGCTATATAAGCTGTCAGGCAGTGGCAGCTCATTCATGTGAGCGTTCGAATAGTGCCCTCCACCTATGAGCTGCCACACAGGGCCCAGACATTTATAAAATGTCAATTATCTTTAGATTTATTATGTATTGTACAGAAAAGTGGCCCTTTTTGACATCGTCACCCCCACTTTTTGCCTGGTAATTGATGTAATTTTGACAGAAGTGCACTGGGCTCTTGCTATCCAGGTCTCCAGTGCCAGTTCTTTGCCTAAAACTGTGCAACTGCTCCCTAAATTGACAATACCTTTAGCACCTCTGTAAGTCCCTAGTAAATGGTACCCCCGGTACTTAGGGCATGGGCACTAAAGAGTGTCCCTCAGGGCTGCAGCATGTATTGAGCCACCCTAAGGGACGCCTCACCATACTCATGCAGACTGCTATTGAAGGCTGTGTGGCATGGTGCAGACAAAAGTGAAGACACGACATGGCACACCTCCTGTGTGCTATAACTGCAGACACTGCATGCAATGTATTTAATTTATTTATCAGAAACAGAGGTCTTGAGCAGAAATAGTGATATCAACAGCATGTGATATAGGCCACAATAGGAACTATATATTTCTCCTGTCCAGCCGGACCAGGATTTGTTTAATTAGAGTCAACAATTACTTTGAATACAATAAACAATAGTTACTTCGAGTAGGGCACAATCCTGTACCGTACTTAGTGACAGAAAAGTAAAGAAAGAAAAATGAAAAGAAAATATTCACAGGCAAGAGAGGTGAGCAACCTGGATACTTAAGATCAGTGTTGGCAGTGTTCTCCAGAGTGGAGCATACAAATTATTATACAATGATTACATGTATGTCCACTTAAGAGTCGACGTTTCGATCCATTGCTCAAGATATTAAGGATCATCATCAGGACTGAAAACAAAATTGTATTGCCTGGTAATTAATACGCCTGTTTAGGGAAGGAACAGGGAGGGAAAAGGAACAATAGAGTTGTTCAGAAAAATTACGAGAAGTCAGCATTTTTAGTAGTTTGCATACCTTTACAGTATCCGGAAACGCAGTGTACTACTGAGTGCGGGTATACAGGTGAATTAAAACATAGCTTGGTTTAAAAGCTCATTTGTGAATCAGTTTGTGAAGGCCTTCTGTGATTTGGGTGGGATCTCCTTTAGCTGCATAGGTGCCGAACAAGATATTGACATCTACCCAGTGGGTGGTAGAGTACATGTGCTCATACACGGCTGCGGTGAGTAAGAGTTAAATCAAGTTCTCCGTTAAAAAGTGGCGCGAAAGCTAGGGACAGGCGTGATTAATGCCAAAATATATTGGATAGCATACGTTGTTAGCGGTGCTTACCTCTGATTCAGAGGATTTGACCGAGCTGGGGTTTGTCATATAACGCACGGGCCAGTTACGTGCAATTTAAGTATTGCGCTGTTGAGGAAAAATGGGTTTAGGTTGCTTTATATGGAAATAGCTTGGTTGCATGCAAACTGAAAAGGGGGCGCTGGCGCGAAAGGACCTCCCATGCCGGTAATGGCTTCTCGGCAATTGGGGGCTGCTCGTGTTACGGTCACTGAATGCAGCAAGGTGGAGGGTTAATCCTGGCAAATGGGTGAAACCGGTGGGCACGCTCAAGGCGATCAGCGTTCT
This sequence comes from Lissotriton vulgaris, assembly GCF_964263255.1. NCBI lineage: Eukaryota > Metazoa > Chordata > Amphibia > Caudata > Salamandridae > Lissotriton > Lissotriton vulgaris. The sequence goes on along the minus strand of NC_141699.1, from coordinate 611,295,745 downwards.
CGTATGATACAGGATACGCTGGTGAAAAGTAACAAACGGAGTTAAAGAAAGCCTTACTCCATCGGTCAATAGGGGCGGGGGGCCATAACCATATTACGGAGCCCCTTACCGGAGAGAGTAAACAATGTCAGGTGCTGCCGTTCGGAGACGCGAGACCAATGTCGTCTGGTACAACCGGCAATCAGAGCATCTGCGTAATATGAAGCCCTCTCGGCGAGGGTCATGTGATCGCGGGCTGGAACACATGTCTAAGGGAATGAGTGCGGTTTAGCCCGGCAACCATGGGGGCCATCTTGGAAGGGAGGGTGATGGAAGTGAATAATAGTGAGGACAAAGTTGTGCTTTAAAATTCCGGCGCGAGTGTGAAAAAGTGACTTACAATACATAATTTAGGATTCAACATAAGATGAACAATTGTACACATTTCACATTTTAAAAGCAATTTACGAATGTTGGTAATTTGTGTGGTTTACAGTAGTTAAGAATAGTTTAACCAAAGGGAAGGGCCCTTCACAAAGTTCATTGGAGTGGTGAAAGTTCATATGAGGAATGTAGATTTAAAGCAGGGTAGTCCAATCCTCGCTTCTGTTCAGGCCGGTCTGGATGGTGTCAAATTGTATTATACTCTTGAGTTCCTCCCGGTTCAATAGTTGAGCAAGATTGCCACCCCTTTGTGGCAGTTTGATTACTTTTAGGATTGTCCAACGGATATCATCCTCAGTATGATTCTTTTCAGAAAAATGTTCCACCAATGGTGCATTGGAAGTCCTGCACCTGATACGACTCCTATGTTGGCAAATCCTTGTTTTTGCTTTCTGAGTTGTTTGTCCAACATACATCTTAGGGCAGGGGCACAATATTGCATAGATAACATTATTCGTGTTACAGTTTGAAAGAGATTTCAATTCATCAGTGATATTGTTGTGACTAAAGCTTTGTGTCTCAATTGCATAGCCACAGACATTACATCCACCGCATTTGACATGTCCACGCAGTGGTGGCAAGCCCCAGTTGGATTCAATAGTGGTTCGGGGTGTGGGAGTTGGTAGGGCCGCTCTCAATGCAATGTATTTAAGGCACTCCTACAGCAGGCATTTCAGGCCTAAGGCAGGGTGCATTATATGACATGTGAGGATATATCTGCATGAGCAGATATGCCCTTGTGAGGTCCAAGTCTGTTTTTGGACATTACCATTGAACAGGGAAGCCATCTTGAGTATACTTACTGGGCACTGGTGATTACAGGTTCCCCAGCTACAGGATGGCTTCACTGAAACCAAAGACGTTCGGTATCAAACATCTGTCATTAATAAACCCACACTGAGTCCAATGATGGATTTATTAATACATGCACCCAGATGGTACCTTAGAGGTACCCCCTGAAACCACTAGTCCACTAGTGTGCTGACTGACTGGTCAAGTCTGCAGTCACAGACGCATTTCTGACCCCCTAGGAGGGGAGAACCCAACTCCCGGAGGTCAGGAACAATGCCTGCTCCAGCAGGAAGTGTTTACACCTCCTCCAAACTGGACGGCTAGCAATCAACATATCAAGGCTGGAGGCTTCAAAACAATGCTGCTTTAGATATGTGATCCATACATCCCCCGACCAGAGAGAGGCCACCCTCTACCCTGAGGCCCATTTGCACCAGGAAAAGTGGAAAATTATCATGAGATGTAGGCGTGGAGCACGCCCAGGCCAGTCACGCACTCAAGGTGAGCTGCCTGATGTGCCCCACTCAAGGAAAATGCAACCATCTTGGTGATGGCAGAATTTAGGAAACCGGAACAGGGTTATGCCCACTTCCCACAGGAAGTGGTCATATTGGGGGTGTAGTGACCTCCAAGGTAGGTAGTTCATTGGCTACTACTCCCCACTCCTCGAACACACCTAAATTTAGTATTTAGGGGACTCCCTGAATCCAGCACTTCAGATTCACAGTGACTGAAAAGAAGAAGACAACACTTAAGAGTCAACCCCACAAGAACTAAAGACTGCTGTGGGCTTTTGAGGCCAAACACTGCCTGCCGCACAAGACTCGACAATTGCAAAGACACGACTCGCCCTGTAGTAGGGAATCCTCTACAAGCCCCAGAGGGTTGCCAGCATTTCCCCCAGCAGCCTGCATCTCCTTTGGAGTAAACCAGCTACTCTTCTGCAGCCTACATGCACTAACCGCGACGAACGGTTAAAGAAGTTGCTGTCCACCGAGCAGCAGCCTCTAAGGATAAGGTAAGTGCACTCAAGGAGGTCCAGTCTTTGTCCAGCAAGGCTACCAACCCTGTCCAGCACCTCGGCACCCGGATTCATCAGGGCAGCTATAACTGAACGGCTGGCGGAACTTTGGTCCTTGCCCAACTACCACGTCATAACCGAAAGGGGTTCCACAGAAAAGTACTGCAAGTATATGCATGCAGAAAATGTTCTTTCTCCCATAAAAAAGCAGTACACGTACAAAAAGAACTGTTGGTTAACATTGCTAAAACTGTAAAAGGTGTGTTACAAAAAAGTGCTTACAAAGTTCTTGATTTTAAAATATATATAAAAATACCAGTTTTTTTCTATATCAGTACGGATCTCCTTTTTGAGTGTGCCAATCATTTATTGACTGTGTGTGCAACAAATGTCTAACACTCCTCTCTGATAAGCCTAAGGCAGCTCACCCACACTACCCTAAATAGAGCACCTTCGGATTACTAGAACAAGCCCCTGTACACTCATAAGAGATACCCAGACTCTTTAAACAGCATAACTCTTTTTGGTATACCATAAAAGAGCCAGCTTCCTACATATTACACATTGGCCCTTTCACTCTAAAGTTTGCCACGGAGTGGCGTACACAGCATATGAAATGAAGTTTGGCATACATATGGCTGGAGACAGGCCTGATCTGCATTAGTGACAGGTATGCATCTCTGGCACCTAGTGAGCATACCTGGCAGAGTAGCGTTTTACCACCAGCAAGACATGCACACGTTAAAGCCTCTGCTGGGAGAGGCAACCACTTTTACTGAGGAACTAGGGATAGTGACTGCATATCCCAGGTGTCTAATGGAGCACTGGGTTGCCTGAGCAGAGACAGCCAGCAACCGTTGTGCTACTTTTATATGGTAAAGAATAGCATATGTATTGTCTGGAAAGGCAATAATATGAAAGTCCACTAACCTAGCTTCAACAGCCAAAGGCACACAATTGGTGAAAAGGGTACAGCCCTAGGAGGGTGAACACAGCACATGGGGTAGTTAGTTTATTGGTCAGGGCTCTACGATGCACTGCTAATACACCAGATATCCACTGGTGTTAATTATTATACTTATAAACAGATAAACTTTCTTAGGGTCAGTGCATCCGCAACACCAGACACATCACTGAGGATTTATTCTAATACCACAGTCAGATTGGCTATGTTCTGCTCCCTCTCAGCCTAGGCTTGCAAGTTCAGTCACAGACTTCATGTGAACGGGAGTGGTGTTGTTCAGTGCCCACTTGTCATACACATCATGTGCAAGTACTGCTGTTGTAGTCTCTGACTGTCAACTCAAAGGCCAAGTTGAATAAAATTAAAAAAAGAAAAAAAACATGCACTGGTGACCCCTCTTCCATATCACATGATGTAGCTTTCAGACCAATGCTTCATTTAATGCAACTAGTTAAGTTTGAAAAAATTAAAGTGGTCATATTTGTCAATTGATTCAGATCTTCTTTCTTCAGATATATATATAAATCATATGCCTCTGGTAAGTAACCTGTGGAAATTTGTGATTTTGCATTTTCAAGATCTTCAATATGACATTGCATAAATTATCCTCAGATTATTCCAACAAATGTATGCAATGGAGTAAGGCTACAGGAACTTTTGCAGTGGTATCCAGGTCACTACAGTCTTTGATTTGTTTAGTGATATAGCTCCAGTCCAGACATGTGGCAGTCATTCAGTGGCTAAAAATGCCAGCTATTCATACACAAAGTGAAAATCAGAGGCTACACCTTTCATATATGAAATGATCTCAATAATGACCATATACGTACTGTGAAAGACTTTGCACAAAGAATGAACAGTATTAAAACAGGGAAACATTAGGGTAAGTTGTTTGGTATTTATTAAACTGGTATAGTGAATTAGCAATGCCTATGGTTCATGGTTATTTTTACATCCTTATTAAGCTCACTTAACCCTTGGGTATCAACACTATGTACGAAGAACCATGACTTAAATCGTACTTCAACTTACGTGGAGCAGTCACAATTCAAAATGATATAATGAATAGTGTTATACCGAACAGTAATTATTCGTCAGAAATGGAGAGAAGAGAGCAGCCAATGGCTGGAGTAAACAGATTACATGAAACGGTTTGAGGTAAGGAGGTTGCTGGTTCACATTAACTTTGGACGTTATATGAACTTTTTTTAAACCAATTTTATTGCTATTTCAGCCAAGAAATAACATTGGTGAACAAAAGGCATCCAAAGCGGACCACTGCTACTCCTTTTCTCCCACCAGAGTTATAAGTTGTGTATCTTGCATCAAATTCCCATTGTGTGTATTTTCATGTCTAGCCAGCTTGGGGTGCGAGTGCTAGCAATTGGGTCCCGGCTCAAGAGTATTATTCCCAATATTCTTATTTTGTACAGCATCCACTGCCATTTTAAGGAAAATGTTACTTACCCTGATGCACAAGTTACTACTTGTGTAACAATATATCTGTAAGAGACATTAGTTAGTGATAGATTCCTTACCTTAGAATATCCCCAGGCGTCAGACTGGATCCGGAAACTTTTGCGTAGCAGTACCCTTGCGCGTCGGTAGGCGTCATCTGCGGCTCCGCGTCCGTCGTCGGCGCCGTGATGACGTCGTCTGAGTACTTAGACGCCGCCTCCGCGTGCTGACGTCAGTTCTTAGACACAGATTTTCCGTGCCAGAAACGCAGAGCTATGCCAAAAACCAACACTGGTGCCATGAAACTAGGGCCCTAAAAGGGGATGACCTTAACCCTAGATATCGGTTCGCAGAACGGGGAGGATGGGTGGGTCGGTAAGGAATCTATCACTAACTAATGTTTCTTACAGATATATCGTTGCACAAGTAGTAACTTGTGCATCTGAAAGAGACACGTTAGTGATAGATTCCTTACCTTAGAATAGATACCCCAGCAATACCAACCCCGTGGTGGTGGGACTGCGAACCAATAATCACACCAGAAAGTCCTGGAGGACGGAACGGCCAAAGAAGCCATCCCTCCAGACTTGACTGTCCAGGCAATAATGTCTTGCAAACGTGTGCAGCGAGGCCCACGTAGCCGCCTGGCAAATGTCCTGCAAGGGCACACCCCGGCCCAAGGTAGTTGTAGTCGCTGTGGCTCGAGTGGAATGAGCCCTCAGCCCCACAGGGGGCTCCTTCTTAGCCAAGGAGTAACACGCCTGGATACACAAGATGATCCACCGCGAGATGGTCTGCTTGTGCACCGCATTCCCCTTCTTAGCGCCCACGTAACCAACAAAGAGTTGGTAGTCCAACCGGAACTGGCGTGTGCGGTCCAGATAGAACGAGAGAGCACGTTTTGGGTCCAGACGGTGGAGCCTCTCTTCCTCTCTCGAAGGATGCCCAGGCGGAAAGAAGGTGGGCAAGGTGATAGATTGCCTACTGTGGAAGGCCGTTACTTCCTTGGGTAGGAAAGAGGGCCTTGTCCGCAACACAACCTTGTCCGGATGGACTGAAAGGAAAGGAGGTTTACAGGATAGAGCCTGGAGCTCACTCACTCTCCTGGCAGAGGTGATGGCTACCAGGAAGGCAGTCTTCAAAGTGAGAAGGCGAAGAGGACAGTTGTGAAGTGGCTCAAAGGGAGCGCACATCAGAAAAGTTAGAACTAAGTTCAAGTCCCACTGAGGCATCACAAAGGGAACAGGAGGGAACATATGTGTGATGCCTTTCAGGAATCGATTAACGATAGGGGACTTGAACAAAGAAGGTTGAGCAGAAAGGTAGCCTTTGATAGTGCACAGAGCAGAGCCCTGCTGGGCAAGAGAAAGAAGAAAGAGAAGAACCTCAGAAAGAGGGGCATTGAGGGGATCCCCAGCCTTTGCTGTGCACCATGCCACAAATCTGTTCCACCTGCAGGCGTATACCGACTTTGTGGAGGGACGCCTGGCTGCCAGAATGAGGTTACAGACTTCAGGAGGCATGTCAAATGGCCTCAGCTGTCGCCGCTCAATCTCCAAGCATGGAGGTGGAGACTGGACAGGTTCGGGTGGAGGACCGTCCCCTGCTGCTGCGACAGAAGGCCCTCCTGAAGAGGCAGACGAACCGGGGGATCGACTGACATACTGAGTAGCTCAGGATACCAGTACCTTCGTGCCCAGTCCGGAGCCACAAGGATGACTTGTGCCCGGTCGCGCCTGATCTTCTTCAGCACTCTGGGCAAAAGTGGTATTGGCGGAAAGGCGTACAACAGACCGCAACTCAACTCGCGCCGAAAAGCGTCTCCGAGCGAGTGCCGCCTTGGAAATTCCAACGCGCAGAACTGATGACATTGCACGTTCTCTTCGGTGGCGAATAGATCTAACCAAGGCTCTCCCCACTGCTGAAAGAGGCATTGCGCCATGTCTGAGTTCAGACGCCATTTGTGATCCATCATGCACCGGCGGCTGAGTTCGTCCGCCCTGGCGTTCAGAAAACCTGCCAGGTGTTGAACCACCAGAGTCACGCCCTGATGTTCCAGCCATTGCCAGAGGCGCAGAGCCTTCTGGCAGAGGGTCCACGACCCCACCCCGCCCTGTTTGTTGCAGTACCACATGGCGGTGGTGTTGTCCGTGAACACTTGCACTACACTCCCCCGGACAGAGGGGAGGAATGCCTTCAATGCTAGACGAATCGCCCGCAGCTCTAAAAGGTTGATATGCAGCCAGGACTCCGCCGGAGACCAGAGGCCTCTGATCTCCACCTCTCCCATGTGGCCTCCCCAGCCCTGGAGGGACACGTCCGTCACAACTACGTGCTCCGGTTGGGGAAGGGAGAGGGATCTGCCGCTGACCCAATCGCGGTCCGTGAGCCACCACTGCAGCTTTCTCGCAGTGCCCTCCGAGATCAGGACATGGTCGGACAGGTTGCCCTGATGCTGGGCCCACTGAAACTTCAGGTCCCACTGCAGAGCCCGCATCCGCCACCGGGCCTGATGCACCAGAAGGATGCAGGAAGCCATCAGCCCCAGAAGCTGCAGCGCCAACCTGACCGAAACTCGGGATAAAGGCTGGAAGATTGGAATCAGAGCCTGTATATCCTGAACCCTCTGCTCGGATGGGTAAACCTGAAACTGTGCCAAGTCGAGAACCGCTCCAATGAAAAGGAGCTTCTGAGAGGGGCACAGGTGTGACTTCGGCACATTGATGGAGAACCCCAGCTGGTGCAAGAGGTCTGCCGTTGTCTGGAGGTGGTTGACGATTATCTGGGGCGAGCCCGCCTTCAACAACCAGTCGTCGAGGTAGGGGAAGACTGAGACCCCTAACCGGCGCAGATAAGCTGCAACCACCGCCATCACCTTCGTGAACACCCGTGGGGCGCTGGTAAGGCCGAAAGGGAGCACGGTAAACTGAAAGTGCTCGTGGCCTACCGTGAACTGTAGGTAACGCCGGTGGGCAGGCAGGACGGGGATGTGGAAATAAGCGTCCTGCAAGTCCAACGTTACCATCCAGTCTCCTGGGTCCAGGGCAGCTAAGACCTGAGCCAGAGTCAGCATCTTGAACTTCTCCTTCCGGAGGAAGCCGTTGACGTTCCGTAGGTCCAAGATAGGGCGTAGGCCCCCTTTGCCCTTCTTGGGCACCAGAAAGTAGTGGGAGTAGCAACCACGTCCTACTTCTGGCTTAGGAACGCGCTCGATGGCCCCTTTGGCCAAGAGGGCCGAAACTTCCTCCTGCAGAAGCCGCAAGTGATCCCCCGATACGAGGTGGTGTTGCGGTGGCATGGCTTGATGGGTCGTCTCAAAGGGGAGGGAGTAGCCCCTCCGGACGATCTGCAGCACCCACCTGTTCTAAGTGACAGTGCGCCAGTGAGAGTGGTGATGGCGAACCCTGCCCCCCACTGGCTTCACATGGGCCGAGAAGCACGGACTAGGAGGGTTTAGAGGCGGATGCTGCGGGGGAAGGTGTGGACTGGCCTCGCCGTTGTCCCCGACCGCCTCCACGGCGATTTCCACGGCCGCCACCGCGCTGGATGTTAGTCTGCGGCGTGTGGCTGACGGCACGTGGGGGCGCCCCTTCCTTGGCCATAAAAGGAGCGAAAGGCACCCGTTTGCTGGCGCGGGGACGAGAGGCCCAAGGACTTGGCCGTAGCCCTGGAGTCCTTAAAGCGCTTAAGCGCGTGGACTGCCTTGTCGCTAAAAAGGCGACGGCCATCAAACGGTATGTCCATCAGAGTGTTTTGGACATCTGCCGAGAAGTTGGCGGACCTCAACCAGGCGTGGCGTCTAACCGCCACCGTCGTTGCCATCGCTCTACCTAGTGAGTCGGTGGTATCCAGCCCACACCGGATGGAGTATTTTGCTGCATCCCGACCTTCCACAAGGGATTGGCCGAGTTTGGCCCGTACCTCCAACGGACACTCTGGCAGCACTTCCGCAACCGTCTCCCACAGTGAGACATGGGTCGCCTGGGGCCGGGCGGTGGCGTCTGGCCACGTTCCTATCTACGGGTGAACCCGTAGCGGGCCTGGACCAAGTGCCCAAAAAAACGTCGGTCAAGGCCTCATTAAAAGGCAGCAGAGGCTCGGCCGAGCTTGACTGCGGTTTAAGGACCTCAGTGAGGAGGTTAGTCCTCACGGCCACGACGGGGAGCTCAAGGCCCAAGGCCTTGGCAGCCCTCATCAACACCACACTCAAGGTTGCCCCCTCCTCCGAAGCCACGGTAGGAGGGGAAGACAAAACCAGTGTCTGGAGAGGTGTCCAGGCCACTGGCCTCCCCAAGGTCTCCTGCCCAGTCCTCTTGAGACGGACACTCCTTGGTCAGAGGGTCCTCAGACCCCTCCCAATCCTCCTCATCACCCATCTCCTGATACTCAGGGTTGTCAATCAATGGGGCCGGTTCGTAGAAGTGAAAATCTATAATCGGTGTCGAAAGCGGCGCCCAGCGGCGCCGTTCCGACGCCAGAACTGGAGCAAAGGAGGCATCGGGGGCGGCGCCGCCAGAGGACGGCGCCGGAGGCGACACCTGACGGACCGACGCCCAGGGGGTCGTAAGGTCCACCGGTGACGATCCAGAACCCGAAGAAGGTCCAGTGGTGTCCCGTGGCACCGGGCCCGAAGGCGCCGGGACTGCTTGACCTTGCGGCGCCGGGCCCGAAGGCGCTGGCGGTGTCGGAGCCGAAGCCCCTGACCCGCTAGGGGCCCCAGATGGGTCCGCTGGGCCCGAAGGCGCCGCGGAGCCTGTCGGAGGAGAAAGGGACCTCATGGCCATGAGGAAGCGCTCGATCTCTTCCGGCGTCGCGTTTCGCCCAGGGACCGGAGGGTGTGGGGCAGGTCGCGACGCCCGCGACTCCGAAGGAGCTGCGTAGGCGGTGTCACCCGAACCCCCCGCCGCATCGCGCGTGCGTCGTGGTAAGTCAGAAGAGGGATGACGCCTCTTCGACTTCTTGTGCTTCTTACCTGACGACGACTTCGACCCGGAGGAGTGGTGCCGAGTCCCGGAGCTGTGGTGGCTCCGTCCCCGCGACCTGTCCCTCGACCTCCCGTGGGACCGGGACCTCACGCGGCGCGGGCGGGGCCGACTGCCGGAGTTCGAGTCGCCTGCGGGACAGCTCCCGCCTGGCTTTCGAAGAGAGGGCCCGGCAGTCGGAGCAGGCTTTGTTGTCGTGGTCGATGCCTAGACAAGTTAGGCACAGGTGGTGAGGATCCGTGACCGACATCGTGCAGTCGCAATCCTCGCAGTGCTTGAAACCAGGCATCCCTACGGCACCAATCGGAGCCACAAGACTTCGAGAAATGATCAAAAATTATCCCAAAAAGTTAGTCAAAAATTGACTAGGGTTACTGCTTTTTCCAGATCTGCGCTGGCTGGCGAGCAAAAAAAGTATTAGAACCGACGTCAGCACGCGGAGGCGGCGTCTAAGTACTCCGACAAGGTCATCAAAGCGCCCACGACGCCGACGACGGACGCGGAGCCGCAGACGACGCCTACAAGCGCGCAAGGGTACTGCTACGCAAAACTTTCCGTATCCAGTCTGACGCCTGGGGATATTCTAAGGTAAGGAATCTATCACTAACGTGTCTCTTTCAGATGTGGCAGGTAGTACCGCAGATTCATATGCTGTGCAAACTACCGCCACGTAGTGTTGGGCTCGGACATGTAAAAATTGTTTTCTTCAAAAGAAGTTTTGAGTCAGTCTCGGAACCTAGTGACTCCACCTATTCGTGATATTGCGTATGGGCATCGGTTCCATTGTTAGATTATTTTTTACCCGCACGAAGGGAAAGATTGGAGATGGAGTATAGTGGAAATAGTAAAGATGACCATGTATAGCAAAGGAAAAAAAAGTACGAAAATACTATCTGCAACAACCTCAGGTGACCGGGTGGAAAGTGGACGCATGTGATTCTACAGCACTACATGCCACAGACAGATGCTTACAGGGTAAGAAAACAAGTTACTTACCTGTAACTTCAGTTATCCAGTATTGGTATCTTTCATAGATTCACATGCCTGAATCATTCCCAGTCGCCGAGGCGGGAGTCCCACAGTATATAAAAAAGCAGTGCCAAAAGTAAATTACAGTAGTAGGCCCTACGAGAAGGCCTGAGGCCTAAATTGTAGTAGCCTATCTACCTCATTATGCTAAAAAGACCAAAGTCTTTCTACCAACCAATCAGCTCAAAGCACCCTCTAGAACCCTCTCTGCAGAGCCAGTTCTCCTCAGATTTTTGTTAGCACAAGTGGGAATGAGTATCCCAAACTTAGAGAACTGACTCTCCGGGGAGGAGGGTGGGTGCATGTGAATCTATGAAAGATACCAATACTGGATAACTGAAGTTACAGGTAAGTAACTTGTTCTCTTATCCAGTATTGAGGTATCTTTCATAGATTCACATGCCTGAATCAGAATAGCAAGCAGTAAGCCAGGCAAAAGTCGGTTGTGGAGCACCCCCATAAACTTATGTTTGACAACCACCAATTGCAAGGTAAATGGTCTACTAATAAAAGCATGTCTAGATTCAAAATAGCAGTCATCTAGTATTCCACAGGAAAGGAACAATAGCATAATAAACAAGAAATCTGCTAAACATGTCCTTTTATATCAACAAAAATACTGAATAGTATGCACACATCTTAAAAATGAACCAAACAGTGTTACCCGAGTATGTTCTTATGGAAACAGGTGACGTAAAACCGCTTGGCCAACTGCTGCATCCTCTTGATTTGCTGATTGCAGGCATTAATGTCTTGTAAACGTGTCGACATTCTTCCATGTCGCAGCACGGCAAATGTTCTCTAGCGTCACTCCTGCAAACAATGCTGTAGATGCTGCTACAGCTCGTGTAGAGTGAGACCTTACAGTTCTTTGTAGTGGTCGGTTAGCTTTAACATGGCAGAAATGGATCGCAGAGGCTATCCATCTGGAAATTGTGGCTTTAGTGACCGCTTTCCCCCAAGTGTAGATTGGCCATAAGCCACCAATAGCTGATCTGACTTTCTGAAGTTCTTTGTTCTTTGAAGATTAAACTTTACACATCGTTTAATGTCCCAAAAATGTAGTGTTCTTTCCGCCGGGGTTGTAGGATTTGGAAAGAAAACCCGCAACTTCACTGGTTCATTTAGATGGTACTGAGAAGGCACTTTGGGTATGAAAGTTGGATTTGTTCGGAGAGTGACATACTCTTGAGAGAAATGTAAGAAAGGTTCTTTGATAGTGAAAGCCTGAATTTCTCTTATTCTCCTGGCAGAAGTTAGGGCTAAAAGCAAGGCGACCTTCCATGTCAAGTATTTGAGGTCTGCTTTGTGGATTGGTTCGAACGAGTGCTTCATCAGCTGTGAGAGGACCGTGTTGAGTTCCCATTCCGGTGGTGCAGGTTTAATTGGACGATAAGTCCGGAAAAGACACCTCATGAATTGTTTTATCAGTGACGAAGAGCATAGTAATGGAGTGTCAGCCACTTTCCTGAACCTGGATAAAGCCGCTAAAAGGACTTTTATGGACGAGAATGAAAGACCAGAACGAGCCAAATGTAAAAGATAAGGCAGAATTTTCTCAGTTTGAACTTCGATAGGGTGTAAAGCGTTTGAAGTACACCAGGAACAGAAACGCTTCCATTTGAGACAATAGGTCTTCAACGTGCTCTGGGCTCGTGCTTTCTTCAAGATATCCCGGCAGTCTTGAGGAATTTGTAGGTGTTGAAATTCTAAGAAGTTAGGAGCCATGCGTGCAATTTCAGAGATTGAGGGTCTGGGTGAAGAATCTGACCCCCGTTGCGTGACTGTATTGTTGGAGCTGGTTGAAGTTTGATCGGAGGCTCCTGTGACAGCAACATGAGCTCCTGAAACCAATATTGACGAGGCCATCTGGGAGCAATTAGAAGGAGACCGCAGCTTTCCAATTTCATTTTGCGCAACACTAGTGGAATCAGAGGGATCGGAGGAAAGGTGTAAGTATAGATCCCTGACCATCGCATGGACAGGGCATTCCCTCTTGACCCCTGTTGAGGGTATCTGCTGGCGTAGTACCGGCATTTCTTGTTCTGGTTGGTCGCAAATAAATCCAAAGTTGGTTTGCCCCGAGCCTGAAACACCTTGTGTAACTGCGTGTTGTCCAGCTCCCACTCGTGGTATTGTGCAGACCTTTGACATGTTCCGCCTTGAGAGTTATATCGTGCAGCGTTAGCCATTCCCATAACTCTTGAGCTTCTTTTGATAATGTTGTTGACCTTGTCCCTCCCGGCTTGTTTACGTAAAACATGCTAGTGGTATTGTCCGTTCAGACCAGGACTAAAGATCCCGCGATTCTGGAGAGGAACACTTGAAGAGATAGGAAGATGGCTCTCAACTCTAGACTGTTGATGTGGCATTTATTGTGTTTCTGAGACCATTTGCCTTGCACCTGCAAGTCTTGGAGATGGCCTCCCCAGCCCTCCATGGACGCATTCGTCGTCAGGACGAAGTCTGGAGGAGTTTGTAAGAACGTGACGTGAGTCCTTGTTTTAGATTGTGAAGTTGTGTCCACCATTGCTGAGCATCCACTATACGTGTGGTGACTTCGATAATGTCCTCGAATGAGCCTGTCTCTTGCTGCCATTGAAGATGTAGTTCCTCCTGCAGAGGCCGCATTTGGAGACTTGCCAACGGAATGAGATTTATGGCTGAGGAACACATTCCCAAAAATGAAGCAAAGCGGCGAACAGAAAGTGACTTTCTTTTGGAAAGCTTTATGGCCAACACCTGTAGTCGGAGCTGCCTTTATCGAGACAAGAATGCTTTGCATTGTATCGTGTCCAGACCAGCTCCTAGGAAAAGTAGGTTTCTTTTTGGAACCAATTGAGACTTCTTTTCGTTGACAGTGAGACCTAGGGATTCAAAGAGATTGCACACACTTATGTTGCTCTGCACCCTGCATTTTGATGGACCTTTGACTAGCCAGTCGTCCAAGTACGGGAAGACCTGGATCCCTGATGAGCGTAGTGCTGCCGGTACTGGGGCCAGGCACTTTGCAAAAATCCTTGGTGCCGACTTGAGGCCAAATGGGAGAACTTTGAACTGATAATGGGCGCCAGCCACAGTGAAACGGAGAAACTTCCGATGTTTTGGGTGGATTGGGATGTGGAAGTATGTGTCTTCCATGTCCAAGGAAGCCATAAAATCTCCCTCGTGGAGGCAATTTAGAATTTCCGAAAGAGTCACCATGCGGAAGCCCTGCTTCTTGAGATATTTGTTGAGCTTGCGCAGGTCTACAATCAGTCGCCATTCCCCCGATTTCTTTTTTATTAGGAAAAAACGGGAATAGAAGCCTGTGGGCCTCTGATGTACTGGAACTTTTTCTATAGAGTTCTTGAGGAGCATTGAATGAACTTCCTTGAACAATAAGTGAAGATGAAGGGGGACCCCTGGGCGGAGTAATTGGTGGTTTGGTGACAAACTCCAGGGTGTGACCATGTTGTACTAAGTCCAGCACCCACTGGTCAGATGTAATGCGCTGCCACTGTTCTTGAAAGGCAGATATCTTTGCGTCCACAGGAAGGGAAGGAAATAAGGTTGGCGCCCGGCTGATCTCACTGTTTTCTGCGAGTGTCTCGCCCTTGATTGTTTGTGCGCTTTTGTCCACCTTGGCGAGAGAAACTAGCTGTTCCGGATTGTCGATAAGAAGACTGATAATCTTGCCGGTACTGAGGCTCATATTGTCTGACTTGTTGGTAGTAGTTTCCTCTAGAGGAGTATCCATGTGCTCTAGCACCTCTAAAAGATCCTCTCTTGTACTGCAATGAATCTAGGGATCTTGAAGTGTCAGTATCCGTCTTGATTGCCTGGAGAGCCTCGTCAATGTGTTTCCCAAGTAGAGACTCTCCATCATAAGCCATGTCCAGGATCTTAAATTAGACTTTGGGCCTAAAGGTGGTAGCCTTTAGCCAGCCCTGTGGTCTGAGAACTGCAGCTCCTGCCATCTGTCTAAAGTTCGTATTAGCAATATCCAAGGCGAAGTCGATGGTTTCTGCCGCTGCACATTCCCCCTCCATTAAGATCTTGCGTGCCTCCCGTCTTCTATCCTCTGGGATTAGAATAATGAAACCAGCCATCTCGGACCACATTTGGAGATCATAGCGCCCTATAATCGCTTAAGAATTTGCAGCTCTGATTAAGGCAGCAGCCAAGGTGGAAAATTTCTAAACCAATAAGGTCCAAACGACACCCCTCCTTATCCGGTGGTGTAGTGATAGGGGTGGCTGGGTTTTTTGATCTTTGCTGCGCGGTCTGTGATATGACCGAATCAGGCCGCGGGTGTCTAATGAGGCATGCAGGACTAGTGAGAGGAGCACGATACTTTTATCAATCCTGGGCAACACTGCTGGAACTGAAGCAGGGTTTTTCATCACTTTGACACCTTCCTTCCAGATATAATCTTTAATAGGAATGGCTCTTGACACCTTCCTAGTTTCTTCTTTAAAATCATGGAGGAAACATTCTGACTGCTCCACTGTCACCGGCAACTGAAATCTAGATGCAGCTCGCTGCATGAGATTAGGAAAACCACCTATGTCTTCAGGTGGTGAGTCTGAAGGTTGTGGAGTTGGTGGAGACGGCATGGGAATAACGTAGTCGTCCCATGGATCCAACGGTGGATTATTAGGTAATTCTCCTGCCTCTACTTCTTCATCCGAAGAAGTGTCCGGGGTCTGCGTAGGTAAGGCAGGCTGTGGAGTTTCTGTGACCGGAGACCTGGGCGGTGGAACGTCAGGTTGAGGAACTGGAACAGTAGGTTGGGCTTGAGGTACAACCTGTTGAGGTGGAAAACGTTGTTTGTAATCTACCAGCATAGCCTGTAAATCTTGGATGAGGCCTGGTGGTAAATGACTGGCTTCCGAAACCTCCTCCGGTAGTCTGTGTGATGAGGGACTACAATAATGTCCTGATAATCATGCCCGGTATAAGCGTCTTCTTCTTCATCATCCTCCTGGAATTTAATGTTTAACTCTGAGGGATGGTGAGCCATTTCAAAAGCTCCCTCATTATCATCCTCAAAACTCTCCTCTTCGACATCCGCGTAAGTCTCTAGGAGAAGAGAGGGCATAAGTGGCGAAATGTAAGATTCCTGCTGTCTCTGGTATGATACCAATTGAAAGGTCTTTGAAGAGAGCGGAGTAGAAAAAGCCTGTTTCACAGCTAAAGGCTTAGATGAAGCAATATCTATTTCTTTTGATGTCACGGGTGATAACGGTGTCACAGTGGTCGTCGAAATGTTAATCGTCGACTAGGTCGACAACGAAGGATTCGTCGTTGTAATAGACGTACACGGGACCGCCGTCCACAGACTCTACGTCAACGGACTCTACGTCGACGGAACCACCGTCGACGGAGTCGACGGGGCCTTCGTCGACAGGATCGCAGTCGACTGACTCGTCATCGATGTCGATGGGCTCATCTTCTTCGATGGACCTTGCTTCTTCGTCGACGAGACAGTCGTCGACGGTACTGTAGATGACTTAGTCGACGAGGGCTTCTTCGTCGACGAGTGCTTCTTCGTCGTCGAGGCTGTCGTCGACGAGGGTTCTTTTAGCAACAATACAGATTCTAGTAGACGGGATAGGAGAAGTGATGGCTGTAGTGGAGATCATAGCCGTAGATGAAGAAGTAGAAGTAGAAATTGTAGTCACAGGTGAGAGCTCTTACTCACGGTTTTCTTAGAAGATTCCTTGGTGGCTGAGGCTCCAGAGATATTAGATGGAGGCCTCTGTGAAAAGCCTGAAGTGGAGTGGGAGGTTTTAACCTGTTTTCTACCCTCACTTGAATTATCGTCTTGAGATCTCGCTCTCTTACTGGAGGTAGAGGCTCTTACTTCATCATCAGTAGAAGAGGATTTTAGCCACAAAAGTACTCTGGCCTCCCTATCCCTTAAAGTTTGTAAAAGGGAAGGTACGTCAGATCTTGCAATTTTTTGCCTCCTGTTTTGGATAAAGGCAATAAATGCAGTCCTTATGTTGGTCATCAACAAGGACCCTTTTCTTCTCGCATGTTCTACAAGGTCTAAACAAGGCCTTCTTGTCAGACATCCTGAGGCTTTGGTGAAGAAACTGAGTCAAGACTCAGGGAGACTCCCTTTCACACGACGTGCGGTGAAAATCTGAGGAGAACTGGCTCTGCCGAGAGGGTTCTACAGGGTGCTGCGAGCTGATTGGTTGGTAGAAAGACTTTGGTCTTTTTAGCATAATGAGGTAGATAGGCTACTACAATTTAGGCCTCAGGCCTTCTCATGGGGCATACTACTGTAATTTACTTTTGGCACTGCTTTTTTATATACCGTGGGACTCCCGCCTCGGTGACGGGGAATGATTCAGGCATGTGAATCTATGAAAGACACCTCAATACTGGATAAGTACCATTTTCCATTTTTGGCATGTGTAGCTGTACATACACATGTTGTGCACAGACTAACACACTCCTCACAAAAGCGGTTGCTTAGCCCAAGGACGTGGCAGAAGACTGGAAAAGCAAATAAAGGACAGCTTGGCCAACTCCAGCTTGCCATCTATTCAGTTGGGTTAAGTAGTAAAGGTATGAGGAGTGGACAAAGTAGCTGCTTTACATATGTCAGCTAGTAGTATATTGCCGAAGAAAGCCAAAGACACTCCTTTTTCCAAGTGGAATGAGGTCTGTGAGGGATGGACAGGGATCTTATAGCTTTGGCGTAACACGTCGGTATGCCCTTGCCCAAACAAGGTACAACACCTGCCTTGGAAAGAGCACTTCCTTTGTGTGGCTTGGAGTAGGACACAAATAGCTATTGTGTCTTACAGAAAAGTTTTGTTTCGTAGAGGTAATACATTAGTGCTCTTTTGAAATCTAGAGAGAGCAGACCACGTTCTGCTATGGTCTGTAGATGTGGAAAGAAGACTGGCAGCATAACTGTCTGGTTAAGGTGGAAGGTAGAAACTACCTTAGGGAAGAATTTTGAATTGGTCTTGAAAATCACTATCTTGATGTACCTGGAAGAAGGGCTCTTCCAAGACAAGGGTGTGTATTTCAATATCTCATCTTAGGATTAGTGGTGGCTACCAGAAAAGCCACCTTTCAAGACAAGAACTGCAGTGCGCAAGAGTGAAGTGATTCAAAATGAGAACTCATGAGTCTAGTAAGGACTATGCTATGGTTCCAGACAGAAGCAGGAGTCATCCAGGGTGGAATGAACCTTTTGAGGCCTTCTATGAATGCCTTAATGATTGGTATTCTGAATATTGAAACATTTGACCCATTCTGCAAGTAGGCAGCTAAAGCAGCCAAGTGTTAACAAATAAAAGTGTAGGCAAAGCCTGACTTCTGTAAGTGAAGGAGGTAACAGACAATGACTTGTACAAATGCTATGAGACGATTTATATTTTTAGGAAGACAATAGTGGAGGAAACGTTTCCACTTAGTAACAGATCCTGCTAGTAGTCTTGCGTGCCTCTTTAAAAACAGATATACACTCTATTGATAGATTACAGTAACCAAACTCAAAGAGCACATGAGTCATACTGTTAGGAAGAGCTGCAGAGGGGGTTAGTGCCTGAGAATGCCTTAGTTTTACGTGAGAAGATCCGGCCTGTTGGGGAGTGCTTTATGCAGGACTAGAGAAAGTTCTAATAGCGTGGTGTACCACGGCTGGCGTGCCCAGCTTGCTGCCACTAACAGGAGCCTGAGGGATGTGAGTTTCAGCCTCCTGACAATAAACAGAATAAGTGGGAGAGGCGGAAAAGCGTAGAGAAATATCCCAGACCAACTTATCTATATTGCACTGCACACAGAGTGAGAGTATGATAGTCTAGTGGAGTTTTGGCATTTTTCTGGGGTGGTCAACAGATCTATCTGTGGAAACCTAAAAGGTGAAAGTACAGGAGTAGGACCTGAGGGTGGGGTTCCCATTCATGGACTTGTTGGTGGGACCTACTAGAAACATTTAGGGGCACTAAAGTCCTTGCCAATCGGGTTCCAATTTGACTTTTACTTGTTTTAGGGGCAAGAGCGCTGGTACGGAGTTCTGTTTAGCAGGCATCAGTGCACTGTCAGTGTAGAAAACCGGCATCCAGCAGTCATAAATGGGGGAAAAGGTGGAAGAGTTTTCCTAGTCTGTCAGGCGAGGCAGAGTAAGAAAACAGGTTATATCATTCCAGGGGCAACTCTGCCTAACACCCACCTGTCAAGGACACTGCCTCTGGGCAGTTGACCCATCTTGAACTGTACTGTCACTCAAGGGTTATCATTCTTTTTCTTCCTTTATAAATTGGGTAGTGAGGTGCCCACCTCTGCTATCCTTAAATCTGCTAGTAGGGGGGACCACATCTGTTTAAGACACTATTCTTTAACTCTCCTTCCCGTCAGTGCAGGGGGGACCATGTAGATGGACAGATGCCTGACTGCTCATGACTTCCATGTGGTCAGGTGAAGCCTCACTAGTGGCAATTTTGGGTACTACCCTTACTGGATCAAAAGGCCCTTGGCTCACAGGAACTCTGGTTAAGAAGGGCTTCCCTTTCCTCCTCCTTTTCCCTTTCCACTGGAGCCACAATTTCCTAACTACAGCGACTGGTTCCTCAGGATCTTTTGGCTCCGGGTTGCTCTGGGCAACCACCCCATCTGGAACCAGGTTGGCCTTTGGGAGGTCACTGCCCAGGATACAGTCTAAAGGGAGGTCAGGACTGACGATCACCTTATACCAGAAGAGAGTAGGTTTACTTGTGACCTTACCTGTCACAACCCTTACCTTCATGGTCTCTCCTGGCACAAATATCTGGGGACACCAGCCTGTCACTCACTATAGTGTGACTGGCACATGTTTCTTTCAGGCCAGTGGTAGGAATCCCATTCACCTGAATGAGGTGGAAGTACCTACTTTCACCATCAGGGACCACTAACTTCCCATCTGGATCTGTCTCCCAGCAAAATGCTAAGAAGGCCTCCTCATCTGAGGAGTCTACCCCTATGGTTACACTGGACATCTCCTTGCTAACCATCTTCTTGGACTAAGCAGGGTCACCCCTGCCCAGCGATTGAGTCGTGTCAAGGCCACACATTAAGCAAATTTTGATTTGTTTAACACACAGAAAAACACCCTTAACAAAAGTCCTTTTTTCATGATAGAGATGAAAGGACAAGACAGAGTAGCCCCATAGTCTGCCATTATATGTCTTAAAATAGACGCTGTGCCTTTAAAACTCCAGAGACCACCAGTATCCCATGATGCACAGCAAGTGGCAGTTACTTCAGTTTTTTTTAAGGCGATGAGAAGTGAATGCCTATTCTATATAATGGATAAGTCTGTCTATTCCACTGGGGAGGAGGGAGGGTTGCTTACGACTTATCAAGAAATATCCCAACAAAAGAACTGGAGTTACAGGTAAGAAACTATTTGTTCTCTTGTAGGGTATTTCCATGCATAGTCATAAGCACTTGAATAGACCAGCAAGCCCATCCCTAAAAACAGACACGGTGGAAGAGACAGAGAATTGAACTGCAAGTTTAAGCAAAAAGGTTCCGAAGGGAAGACTATTCTACTTGAGCATCTGCTTTGGCATCAGAGTCCGAGCAATAGTGTCTTGTGAATGTATCGACTGACTTCCAGGTGGCAGACTTACAAATTTAAGAAATTGGTATATTGCGACGTAAGGCCACTGTAGCTGCCTTTCCTCTGGTAGAGTGAGCCCTAGGTTTAGCGGTAAGGGATTTGTTAGCTTTTTGGTTACAGAGTAAATTACAGGAAACAATCCATCTGGAAATGGATTGTTTGGAAGTCACTAGACTTGTACGGAGAGAGCCATAGTTTACAAACAACTAATCCGATCTCCTTAGAGCTTTAGTTTTGTCCGGATAGAATCTTAAAATCTTTCTAACATCCAGAAAATGGAGCGATCTCTCCGCTGGAGAAAACGGTTCCTGGAAAAAAGTAGGCAAGGCAATTGTTTGGTTTACATGATTCCTCGTAACCACTTTAGATGTATGAAAAACTGTGTATGGTGCTTGACAGCAAAGTGCCTGGATTTTGCTAACCCTGCGGGCGGAAGTGATCACCACAAGGAAAGCTGTCTTCTAAGACAGATTTAAGAGTAGCCTTATGAATGGGTTCAAAGGGATCTTGCATTAGCCGAGAAAGAACCACATTAAGCTCCCACAGAGAGGAAGGACTTCAAACCCTCCAAGAAATCTTTAATGACAGGAATTCTGAAATAGGAAGTTTGTGAAGGGCATTTCCTGAAAGCAGTTAGGGCTGTCAAGTGAACCTCAATGGAAGAAAAGTGAAGGCCAGATTGCGCTAAATGAAGCAAGTATGGAAGGATGACATCTTCCTGGCAAGAGGTAGGGTCCTCATTCCTCGAGGAGCACCAAATACAGATCTCTTCCATTTGCACAATTTACTACTTGTGAAACGATAGATCTGTAAGAGACATTAGTTAGTGATAGATTCCTTACCTTAGAATATCCCCAGGTGTCTGACTGAATCCGGAAAGTTTTCGTCAGCAGTACCCCTGCGTGTCGGAAGGTGGCATTGTGCGGCTCCGCATCCGTTGCTGGCGTTGTAGGCGCCAAGATGACGTCACAGAGACTACTTAGGCCCAATCCATGCACGCTGACGTCAGTTCTGTACACGACTTTCCGCGCCAGGAACGCAGAGCTATGAAAGACACTGACCACTGGTGCCATGAAACTAGGACCCTGAAAGGGGTAACCTTAACCCTAGAAGTCAGTTCGCAGAACGGGGAGGATGGGTGGGGCGGTAAGGAATCTATCACTAGCTAATGTCTCTTACAGATATATTGTTGCACAAGTAGTAAAGTGTGCATCTGAAAGAGACACGTTAGAGATAGACAACTTAACTTAGAATAGATACCCCAGCAATACCAACCCCGGTGGTGGGTCTGCGAACAGAGACAACACCAGAAAGTCATGGAGAACAAAACGGCCAAAGTAGCCGTCTCTCGCGACCTGACTGTCAAGGCAATAATGCTTGGTAAACGTGTGCAGCAAGACACACGTGGTTGCGGTCACGCCTGCCAATTACCGTTTAGTAACAAAGATGGCCGCTTCGCATCGCGCATGTGCGAGGTGGTCAGGCAACATTAAAAGCCTGACTTCCCCTTAGTGCAGTGCTTCGCGCTCTAGTGCACGACTCTTCGTTGCGTCACATCCGCATCGCCGCGTCACCCTCTTTCTGTCCTTGGTGTCTTTCCTGGGCTTCGGAAATTTCCCAGTGTTTCCGTGTTGGTGATGCCTTCCAAAGTATCCTGTTGGTTCCTGGTTTCTTCAGGAGTCGCTTTCTTGCCTGTAAGATTCTCGGAGCCGCCTGCTGCTTTTCTCCTCAGAGCAGCCTCGAAGACTCCATACTTTTTTGAGTTCCCTGTTTACCTGGTGCCGGTTGACTTCTCCATAGCTCCGTGGGCTGGCCGGACTGTTTGCCGCTGGGTTCCGCTCACCGGCCAGAACTACTGTTCCGCCGGTCGGCCGGACCTTAGGGGTGCGGTTCCGCCAGTCTATCAGGAGGCTTGATGGTAGTTGCAATCCGCACTATATTATTTTGTGCTTGGCCCCGTATTTCATTTGCCCTCCTTGGATTTCATTGACTTCCTGGCTCCAGACATCCTTCTCAGCAGCACCGCCTTGAAGAACTGGTAAAGGCGCTTTGCGCGCCCTTTTAATGTTACCTCTGCATGGTGTAATTATCAGTAGGAATTCATTGTGGGGTGTATGTTTCGGAATCTACTGGTTAATTAAAGAATCCAGGAATACACCGAACTACGCCACTGCAGATTGCCAAATAGGGTGAGATCTTGTTTTAGGCCTTGGTAACATACAGTAAAGCTTTGAGTAGTTCACACATACTTACATCTCTTTTCTTTACCTGTTCCGAATAGTGATAGGTTCTGGTCCGGTTTCTTGAAGATTTCTGTGAGGAGATTTATTAACCTGTGTTCTAAGCATTTGCAAGAAAACCTTAGGTAAATCTATCAAAAGTATAGCTGGTTTTGTGTTGTTTTTTCTCCTAGTGTGTATTGACCTTATTCTTCCTTTCAGTGCCTGCATCCTGCAAGCCAGAATTGAGAATCATCACATTCAAGGACTCACCTCCCTCTTCCTTTCCTTGTTTTGTTCCCTCCTTTCCCTCCAGCTCACCATTGTGCTCTAGTGTTTGATAGACGCAATAGGTGTAGGAGGGAGGGGTTGGGCTTGTCTTCAGTTCTGGGACACTCCTGCAGAGACTACACTTGGATCCTTACAGTTGCCTGACAGATGTCCTGCAAGGGGATGCTGCATCCCAAGGCAGTAGTGGCTGCCATTGCCCGGGTAGAATGGGCACGCAGCCCCACAGGAGGCCCCATCTTAGCCAACGAGTAACCTGCTTTGATGCACAGAACGACCCACAGAGAGATAGTCAGTTTGTTCACGGGCCGACTTTTTTTGGCGCCCACCTAGCCAACAAAAAGTTGGTCATCCACCCGGAACTGTTGTGTGCGCTTCAGATAAATCGAGAGCACACGTTTTGGGTCCAGGCGGTGGAGCCTCTCTTCCTGTTTTGAAGGATGCACAGGCGGAAAGAAGGTGGGAAAAGTGATAGTCTGCCCGATGTGACAACCTTTGGCAAGAAAGAAGGACGAGTCCTTAAAACCACCTTGCCCGGATGAACAGAGAGAAAAGGAGGTTTAGAAGAAAGAGCCTGGAGCTCACTCACTCTTCTGGCAGAGGTGATAGCTACCAGGAAAGAAGTCTATCGAGAGAGAAGACATAAGTGACAGTTATGAAGCGGCTCATAGGGAGCACACATCAGATAGGTCAAGACAAGATTTAAGTCCCATTGAGGCATTATGAAAGGCATGGGAGGAAACATGTGTGTAATGCCCTTCAGGAAGAGATGAACAACCGGGGACTTAAAAAGAGAAGGCTGATCTAGAAGCCTTAGAAAGGCGGAAATTGCCGAAAGATAGCCCTTGATAGTGCCCAGAGAAGAGGTCCTGCTGGGACAAAGAGAGAAGGAACAGAAGGACCTCGGAAAGAGGGGCAGGAAGGGGATCCACAGCCTTTGCTGTGCACCATGCTACAAATTTGTTCCACCTCCAGACCTATACAGTCTTAGTGGAGGGACACCTGGCTGCCAGAATGACACCATAGACTTCGGGAGGAAGATCGAAAGCTGTCAACTGTCGCCGCTCAATCTCCACGAAAGGAGGTGGAGGCTGGGCAGGTTCGAGTGGAGGACCGACCCCTACTGCGGCGACAGAAGATCCTCCTGAAGAGTCAGTCGGATCGAGGGATGGATCACCATGAGTAGCTCGGGATACCAGCATCTTCGTGCCCAATCCAGAGCCACAAGGATAACTTGGGGCTGGTCGCGCCAAATATTCTTCAGCACTCTGGGCAGAAGTGGTATAGGCAGAAAGGCATACAACAGACCGCAGCTCCACTCGTGATGAAAAGCATCGCTGAGCAAGTTCCTTGGAAATTAAAACGTGCATAACTGATGACATTGCGGGTTCTCTCTGTGGCGAATAGATCTAACAAGGCTCTCCCCACTGCAGAAAGAGTCCTTGCACCACGTCCGAGTTCAGCCGCCATTCGTGATCCATCATGCACCGGCGGCTGAGTTTCTCCGCCCTGGTGTTCAGCAAACCTGCCAGGTGTTGAACGGCCAAGGTAATACCTTGATGATCCAGCCATGTCCAGAGGCGGAGAGCTTCCTGACATACGGTCCACGACCCCACCCCGCCCTGTTTGTTGGGAGTGGTGTTGTCCGTGAACACCTGCACTACACTTCCCCGGACAGAGGGAAGGAATGCCTTCAGTGCAAGTCGGATCGCCTGAAGCTCCAGAAGGTTGATATGGAGCCGGGACTCTACCGGAGACCAGAGGCCTCTGATCTCGGCCTCTCCCATGTGGTCGCCCCATCCCAGGAGGGACGCATCAGTCACAACTGTGTGCTCCGGTTGGAGATGGGAGAAGGATTTGCCATTGACCTAATCACGATCCGTGAGCCATCACTGCAACTGTCGTGAAGTGCCCTCTGAGATCTGGATGTAGTTCGGAAAGGTTGCCCGGATGTTGTGCCCTCTGGAATTTCAGGTCCCACTGCAGAGCCTGCATATGCCATCTGGCATGTTGCACTAGCAGAAGGCAGGAGGCCATCAGGCCTAGGAGCCGGAGGGTCATCCTGACAAACTTGGGATAGAGGCTGAAAGATCAGAATCATAGCCTGAATATTCGGGACTCGCTGCTCAGGAGGATAAACCCGAAACGGTGTCGAAACCAGAACCGCTCCAATGAAGGGGATCTTCTGAGAGGGACTTGGTGCGACTTTGGCACGTTGGAGAACCCCAGCAAATGCAAGTCGGTGGGAGATGACTGCCTGAGGTGAGCCCGCCTTCAACAACCAGTCATCTAGAGAGGGGTAGACTGGAACCCCGGATAGGCGCAGATGAGCTGCGACCACAGCCATCACTTTAGTGAACACCCGAAGGGCGCTGGTAAGGCCCAAGGAGGGCACAGCAAACTGAAAATGCTCTTGGCCTACCGTGAACCGTGGGTAACGCTGGTGGGCCGGCAGGACGGGGATATGAAAATATGTGTCCTGCAAGTCCAACGCTACCATCCATTCTCAAGGTTCGAGGGCAGTCAAGACCTGAGCTAGAGTCAATTTCCTGAACGACTCGTTCCAGGGGAAGCAGTTCACGTTCCTGAGGTACAAGATGGGACGCAGGATCCCTGTCTCCTTGTGGGAACAACAACCACGTCCTACTTCTAGCCCAGGAACGCTCTTGATGGCCCCCTTGGCCAAGAGGGCCATGACTTCCTGCTGGAGAAGCGTAAAATTGTCCCCCAACATGCGGTGGAACTGAGGTGGCATGGCTGGAGGGGCAGACTCGAAGTGGAGGGAGTAGCCCCTTCGGACTATTTGCAGCACCAACCTGTCTGAGGTAACGGAACGCCAGTGAGGAAGGAGATGGCGAATCCTGCCGCCCACCGGCATGGGGTGTGCCCTAAAGCTCGGGCTAAGAGGGCTTTGAGGTGGATTCTGCGGGAGCGGAGGTTGACTGACCCGCACGCTGGCCACCTGTCCCGCCGCCGCGGGAACCACGTCCGCGCAGAGGTTGGTTCTGTGCAGGCTTCTGTCTTTAGGAACGTGTCGGGAGCCCCTTACGTGGCCACGAAAGGAACGAAAAGCAGACGAAGCCGGGCGCGTGGTGGAAAGACTTAAGAACTTGGCCGTAGCCCGCGAGTCCTTAAAACGCTCCAGTGCACTATCTGCTTTATCACCGAACAGGTGACCACCATCACAGGGCATGTCCATAAGAGAAACTTTGCACATCCCCTGAAAAACCAGTGGACCGCAACCAGGCGTGGCGACGGAGGGCCACAGTTGTGGAAATTGCCCTACCCAGTGAGTCCGCGGTGTCCAGTCTACACCTGATGGCAAACTTTGCTGCATCTTTCCCCTCCGCAACAGCTTGGTAAAGCAGTGTCCGAACCTCCTCTGGACACTGATGCAGCACCTGCACATCGTGTCCCACACAGCGTGGAAATAGCGGCACAAGAGGCATGCCGTGTTCACCAACCGCAGCCCTAAGCTGGCAGATGAAACCCGTTACTTGCCGAACTGTTCCAGCTTCTTGGATTCCTTATCCAGTAGAGCGGTAGGGAATGCGCTTTGGGAAGTGGAGGCCTAGATGACCAGGCTCTCCGGGGTGGGGGTGGGCAGACAGAAAAGCAGGGTCACACGGGGCGGCCGATGGCGCCTGACCACATTGTTATCCACAAGGACCCCTGTGGCTGGCCTAGACCAGGTGCCCATCAAGACGTCAGTTAGGGCCTCATTGAACATCAGCAGGGGCTCCAAAAAGCTTGCTGCGGCTGAAGCACCTCAGTGAGGAGATTGGTCTTGAGGGTCACTATAGGCAGATCAGGGTCAAGGGCCTCAGCTGCTCTACGGATCACCAAAGTGTATGTAGCACCCTCCTCCGCCACAGCAGCAGGAGAAAGAAACCCAGGGTCAGAGGAGAGGTCAAGGCCACCGGCATCCTCTAGCTCTTATGTCCATTCCTGTTCCGACCCGCACTGCCGTGCAAGAGGGTCCTCAGGCCCCTCCCAGTCGTCCCCTTCCTCCACAGCCCGAGGAAAAGGCTGCGCAGGTTTGGGAGGTACAGGGGAATACAAATTCTTAAACAACGCCGGTCTGGCTCCGTGACCCAATTAGGTTCCCAAACCAGGAGCAAAATTGTCCGGGAACCCGGGCAAGGACGGTGGTGGAACAAACGGAACACATTGCGGCGCCGGAGCACCGGGGCCAAAGGCGCACCAGCGGTAGCCAGAGGCCTGTAAAGGCAGTCCATGGCTGCAAGAAAATCTTGCACCTGGGCAAGAGTCGCCGACTGACCCGGATAAGGTGTGTAGGCTGCAGGACTCACAGGCTCCAAAGGAGCTGTGGGGTGGGACCCCGGCCCTCTCGTCTGGAGACAGATGGAGGGACATTAGAGAGCGGAAATGCTTTAACTTCTTATGACATCTCTTACCCGATTCAGAGTGTGAAGACTTCGACCCTGAGGAGCGATGATGATGGGTCAGTGATCGGGCCCTCGACCGACCCCTGGACCTCGAACGCCGCGGAGACTACTGCCGGGCCTGCAGCAGCATACGGGACCACTCCCGTAAGGCCTTCGGAGCCATGGCCAGACAGTCGGAACATGACCGGGAGTCATGGCCACGCTCCAGACAGTAGAGACAGACGCCATGAGGGTCGGCCACCGACATCGTACGCCAACAGGCCCCGCAGGATGTAAACCCAGGCATCCCTTCGAGGCACCAGGAGTCAAAGACTCAAAAAGGAGGAGACAAAAAGTCTCTAAAGTATAGTCAAAAAGTGACTAGGGTACGTGCTCTAACTGGATCTGCGCTTGCTGGCGCGGAAAAAGAAAGAACTGACGTCAGTGCACATGGGTGGCACTTAAGTAGCCTCTGTGACGTCATCTTGGCGTCTACGACACCAGTGACGGGCGCGGAGCCGGACGACGCCATCTTCCAACACGCAGGGGTACTGCGGACGAAAACTTTCCATATCCAGTCTGACGCCTGGGGATATTCTAAGGTAAGGAATCTATCACTAACGTGTCTCTTTCAGATAGGAGCATAAACAGAGTGTGAGGCTGGCCCCTTAGCTTTCTTAAGAATCTCCATGCAGTTTTTAGGTAAGTTCAAGTGTCCATACTGCACCTTCTCGATCTCTATTGACGGTGATGTGGCGACGTTGATTGACGATGTTTCGATGTCGAATGATGCGATAATGTTCTTGACAGCGATCTGGTTAGCGTCTGCGGTGGGCTTTGGCACCGAACGAGGAGTTCTCGCCATCGGCATAGCCACCGTTGTAGATTTTCTCCGACATTGAACGCCAACGTCATTTCGGCGCAGAGCCCTGGATCGACGGTGAACAGGTCGCCGCTGTGACTCTCGACATCAACTGGGACAGATGCTGTTTTTCAGTCCTTCTTCTGCTGGGGAGCCCCACAGAGGCTGAAGACAGAGCCCTGATAGAGGACTGATCCTCTCCTCGCCCTGAAGTCCCACCTGATGATGGGACCTTCTATTTTCTTCGTTCTTCTGCTCCTTGAAGCCAAATCTTCTCCCTGTCACACAGGGTGCTTCTGAAAAATATTTTACAGATGGAGCAGGAATCAGGAACGTGAGAAGCAGGCAGGCAAATAACGCATACTCTATGAGGGTCAGTTTTGGCCTTCTTCCTTCCACAGTCTGGACACTTATCAAAAAGAGATGGCATTTTTTAATGAAACTGTGGAAATTCTTCTCAGGAAAAGGTAGAGAAAGCCGAAAGACGTCGACAAACACTTGGTAGCAAATTCTGAAGTGATTTTTGAAGGAAAAAAAACAAATTTGGTAGAGCTCAATGTTCCAGGGTCCTGATAGCAGGAGCTGCAAAAAAGAACTGAAGTAACTTCCAATGGCTGTGCATCATGGGATACTGGTGGTCTCTGGAGTTTCTTAAAGGCACAGATTCTATTTTAAGACATATTATGGCAGCCCATGGGGCTACTCTGTCCTGTCATCTCTATCATGAACAAGCATTTACAATGCAATAGGTCTCGCAATGACATTGTTTTGAGCTATTGGCATGGAAAATGTTATCGTTTTTTTTCCCCCTGGCATTAATCAAGTAATGGCGTTGTAAATGACAATGTCTTTTACCACCTGTTGACTCCCGGAAAGCATTTTCAATAATATATACAACAAAGCAATTGTTGTTGCTTATTTATCTCACACAACTAACAACAACTAAAGCGAATAGTACTGCCTTTTTGTAGGTGTAATGTTAGTTGTTGTATCATATATCTGGATGCAATAACAGAAGCAGCAAAGTACCAAGCCCAGAAAAACTGGAAGTTGAGTCGACGCTGAGACTAAAATCTGCTTCCTTAGCTCCAAAGTTGGCAGTTCTGGCCATTACGCCACAACCTCTCACGCAAGAACCACAGCATTTTCAATATTACATACAACAAAGCCATAGTTTGTATGTATGCATGCAGTATATTTAATTTATGCAACTAACAACCCTTGACAAAGCCAACTGTCTGGCTTGTTGTAGGTTTAA
Source organism: Lissotriton vulgaris (assembly GCF_964263255.1). Taxonomy (NCBI): domain Eukaryota; kingdom Metazoa; phylum Chordata; class Amphibia; order Caudata; family Salamandridae; genus Lissotriton; species Lissotriton vulgaris. Next base: position 611,266,451 of record NC_141699.1, on the reverse strand, counting down.
TGTTACTTGCTGTATAATATACGTGGAGGCAATAACAGAAGCAGCCAAATACCAGTCGTATGGCACGCACATTGGGACAAGCACAGATTTTCGTGTTTAGTGAAAGAAAAGGGAACCCTAAAGGTAAGCAAGGACCTAGGGTATCATTTAATTATATAGAACAATGGTCCTTTTAAAGCAAATGATTCCAAACAAACAGTAAATATAGAACGCAGTTAATTCTATATGATCTATCCAGCCGGATAGAAAATTTAATGCAAATAAAATTAATTATCTGTCAAGGGACAGTTGCAATATCCAGAAGGATACAATCCTGTATCCAAAACAATACATAGAACAAGTGTGACAAGGTGACAATTTAAATAAAATCATAAAGAAACCAAAAAGAAATTCAAAACAGTCAGGCGAAACAGAGAAATTGCTTGTTCAGAGTTCTACATGATGCGACAAGCATAATATGTATTAACAAGCGTGACACAAGGAAGTAAAATTCTTTGTGCGCACAATTTATTTTATTTTTTTCCCCAGAGGTCGACGACGTTTCGATCCCTTTCAGCTGATAACTGGGATCATCATCAGGACAGAAATACTGTAAGCCTGGGATAACAATATTTACAAAACTGACTCCACACTCTTAGCCCATGATGAGGTGGTGCAACGGTTCTGGGGGGAACGGGGCAAGTTTCAATGCCTAGCGTGGTCAATGCAGTTCCTGGCTGATCGCTACAATGAGCATAGAGGCGAGGGGTTTTCTTCTGGGACTGAAGCCTGTTACCTTAAAAATGTTGTGTTCGGGCTGTGCCGGTTGGCGGGGTTCCCAGGTGGCATCGGTTAATACGGTGTTCTGGAAGTCGGTGCTGTGCGGTGAACGGTCTCCAAAAGTGTGTGCTGGGCACGTATCCTGCGAGCACAGATTTTCAGCATAAATGTTTACGCCACTCCATTAATATATGGACTACGCCCCATTGACAGGCCGCACCCCCCCCCCTTAGTTTTTTTCATCCCACTTAAAGCCCTGACATTATGTGACAATCGGTCCAGAGGCAGCATCTGTGTTCAAGACTTCTGCAGTGCTGTACCTTCCAAACTCCCGCTCTGACTGCCAACCAGACACAGTGCTCCTCCTACCCACACCAACCCAAACCTCTGGTACACAGTGCAACCTCTAATACCAGGACGAGTGGAGAGGCGGGTCAAACGCAAATCGTATGCAAATGAAGTGAAGATCAGCTTGAGATAGGCATCATTACTGCATGCTTTATTGCGCATTGACCACTCTGTATGAATTAATCAGCTCTGCAGTGCATGCAGTGCCTAGAATTACTCTGTCTGAATTATTCAGCTATACTGTGCATGCAGTGCCTAGAACCATTCTGCATTATTTACTCAGCTGTACTGGGCATGTAGTACCTAAAGGAAAATGCTACTTACCAGTATGCATCTGTTCTTGGCATGTAGAGCTGCAGAGTTGCACACTATGCATAGATTGCCACCTAGTGTTGGGCCCGGATGTTTGCAGTTTGTTTTGTAGAAAAGCCTTTGGAAGTCACGGGATAGGCGACTCCTCCTTTGGAAGATACTGCGCATGGTCATCGGCTCCATCCCCAGATTCTTTTTCGCCATTAGGGAAGGGATGGAGCTGTGTAAAAGATAGTGATGTCCATGTGATATGTATCTAAGTAAGATAATAATGGAACAGATAAAGGTAGCTGGGGAGGCGGGTGGGCGTGTGCAACTCTGCAGCTCTACATGCCAAGAACAGATGCATACTGGTAAGTAGCATTTTCCGTTCAGAGCATACGAGCTGCAGATTGCACACTATGCATAGATTAGCTAGCAGTTCCCACACCTAGCGGCGACCACCCGTATCTGCTGCAGTGGTTTGAAACAGAATTTTTAGTACAGCCTGGCCCACAGTAGCTTGTTGCTTAGTTTGCACATCTACACAGTAATGCTTTGTGAATGTGTGCGGTGTAGCCCATGTGGCTGCATGCATGTAATCTAGGGGAATGTTCCCGAAGAATGCCATTGAAGCCCCTATTTTCCTGGTAGAATGGGCTTTTGGTGGGATTGTTAATGTGCGTTTTGCTTTTTGATAACATATTTGTATGCATTTAACAATCCACCTAGCGATCCCTGACTTTGAAATGGGATTGCCTTTATGTGGCGGAGAGAAAGACACAAAAAGTTGTTTTGTCTTACGAAAGGTTTGTGTTCTTTCAATGTAGTACAGTAATGCTCTCTTGACATCTAAAGTGTGTAGAGCTCTTTCTGCGACTGTTTGAGGCTGCGAGAAAAACACGGGAAGCTCAACAGATTGATTTAGATGAAACGGGGAAATGACTTTTGGAAGAAATTTTTGATTTGTAGGAAGAACCACCTTGTTATGATGCATTTGCAAAAAGGGTTCCTGAATGGTGAATGCTTGTAGTTCACTAACCCTTCTGAGAGAGGTAATGGCTACTAGGAAAGCTACTTTCCAGGTAAGAAATTGCAATTCGCATTTATGTAATGGTTCGAAGGGAGGTCCCATTAACCTTGTGAGAACCACATTTAGATTCCACACGGGTGCTGGAGGTGTTCTGGGAGGAATTATTCTTTTGAGTCCTTCCATGAAAGCTTTAATAGCTGGTACTCTAAAAAGAGATAGATGTTGTCTATTTTGCAAGTATGCTGCCATAGCTGCAAGGTGTAACCTGATAGACGTGTAGGGTAAGTTACACCTTTGAAGGTGTAGTAAGTATCCAATGATGTGTAGAATAGACATCTAGAGGATCAATTTGGTTGTTTTGGCAGTATATGACAAATCTTTTCCACTTAGCGCGTAACATGCTCTAGTGGTGGGGCGTCTAGCTTCCCTGATAACGTTCATACAGTCTGGGGGAAGGTTGAGGTAACCAAACTATGACTTCAGGAGCCAGATCGCTAGTTTGAGCTGAGCTGGGTCCGGGTGCCTGATCTCCCCACGGTCCTGCGTTAATAGGCGTGGAGATAGGTTTCGTTTTTGGTGTGGTACTACAGACATTTGCAACAGCGTGGTGTACCACGGTTATCTGGCCCAAGTTGGAGCAATCAGAATGAGCGTTAGGGAATGTTGCTGTAGTTTGCGTACCACTAATGGAATTAGTGGGAGAGGAGGAAAAGCGTACGCAAATAGTTTTGACCAGTTCATCCATTTCGCATTGCCTTTGGACAATGGGTGTGGGTATCTGGCAGCAAAGCTTGGGCATTTTGCGATTTCATGGGTGGCAAAGAGGTCTATCTGAGGTTGTCCCCACATTTGAAAGAACGGATGAAGTTCCAACTCGTGGATTTACTGAGTTTGTCGACTTAGCAGATCTGCCATGGTGTTTTGACTCCTGGGACGTGTTGGGCTAATAGGAAGATGTTTAGTGGTATAGCCCATCTCCATATCTGCTGTGCTAACAGAGAGCTGCAGAGAGTGTGTCCCTTCCTGTTTGTTTATGTAGTACATAGCTGTCATATTGTCTGTGCGGACTAAGACAGCTTTGCCTGACACCTGAGTTTGAAAAGCTTTTAGGGCTAGAAACACAGCTAGTAACTCTAGGTGGTTGATGTGGAGTAGCTTTTGTAGAGGTGTCCACCTGCCTTGCGTGGTGTGATACAGGAGGTGAGCTCCCCAGCCGGAGAGCGATGCGTCCGCTGTTAAGATTACTTGAGGAACTGGCTCTAGAAACAGTCGCCCTTTGGAAAGATTTTTGGTGGTCCACCATTGCAGAGAACGATGAGTCCGACCGTCCACCAACACTAGGTCTGTTAGTTTATTTATTTATTTATTTGAACTTATATTGCGCAACAGCTACCCGCAGTGGGTTTCCCGGCGCCAGGGATAGACACAAGAAGAAAAGAAGACACAGCACAGTGCAACGAGCCAGCTAGAGCAAAAGGACAAATTTACTGGAAATCAAGGTCTTAAGTTTTTTCCGGAAGCAAAATAAATCAGTTTCTGATTTCAAGGCAAGGGGTAGTGCGTTCCAAGAATTGGGGCCTAGATGGGAGAAGGACCGGCCCCCCATCTTTACAAGTTTAAATCTTGGAACAACAAAGTCACCATTTGCAGAAGATCTCAAAGTGCGACTGGGTTTGTATGTTTGGACAAGGCTCTGTAGATATTTTGGGGCCGAGCCCTGCTTAATTTTAAAAAGATGACCAGGGCTTTAAATTTAATACGGCTCGGGACCCTAAGCCAATGTAAGTCGCGAAGGGCCTGTGAGGCCGAAGATCTCCTCGGGATATTACAGAGAAGTCTGGCCGACGAATTTTGCACCACCTGAAGTTTGTTGATGGTTGAAGTGTCGGCACCAAGATATAGAACATTTCCGTAGTCCAGGCGGGAGATTACTAACGCCTGGACAACGGTTCTCTGGGTGGCACTGGGCAGCATCCATAGGATTTTCTGGAGCCATCGCAAGGTGGCAAAACACACGGAGGCCACCTTGGTGGCCTGCTGCCTCAGAGAGCTTGTCGTCTATGAGAAATCCGAGGTTACGAACCACGGAGACCGGCTGGGGAAGGGGTCCCATGTCACTAGGCCAGTGCTGAGGGCCCCAAAGATCTTTGTTCTTCCCCAAGATAACAAACTCGGTCTTGTTGCCGTTTAGCTTGAGGAGATGCTTCTGCATTCACTCAGCAACATGCGACAGTCCAACCGTCAAAACCGATATGTTGCTACACTCACTGCTGGAAAGGGAGAAAACAATCTGAGTGTCACCGGCGTATGAAAATATGGTCAGTCCAGCGTCCTCCACGATGGTAGCCAGGGGTCTAATATAGATGTTAAATAATAGGGGGCTGAGTATAGACCCCTGGGGAACGCCATACGCCGATGAGCAAATACCAGATGCAGCTTTCGTTGAAAAAACCTGGAAAGTGCGCTCATTTAAAAAGGAGGTAATCCAGGCTAACGCAGGACCATCTACTCCCAGGGACCGGAGAGAGTTCAAGAGGATGGAATGGGACACGGTATCGAACGCCACACTCAAGTGCAGATGTCTCCCCGCGGTCGATACCGTGCCGTAACCTCTCCGTCACCCCAAGGAGCGCGGTCTCTGTGGAATGGTGCGCTCGAAAGCCGGACTGGGAGGGATGTAAGAATCCCGAGCTTTCCACAAGGTGGTTTAACTGAGTGTTAACGTGCCTTTCCAACACTTTTGAAAAAACAGGCAACAAAGATATGGGTCTGAAGTTAGCGAGATTTGACATGTCTGCTCCTGCCTTCTTTAAAAGGGGGACCACCATCACATGCTTCCATTCCTGTAACACATGAGACTCGGTTAGAGATGCATTAGGCAATCTCATGAGAACCCGTTGGGGTTCGAGGTCCAATAACTTTAAGACTTTCGCAGGTATTGGATCACGAGGTGATCCAAATCTAACACTGTTCAAGCAGGAAAGGAACGAGGTATCATCAAACAATTGCCAGTTTGTAACTCTCGCCATTGGAAGGGGTAGTTGACCTTGACCCTGGTTCCATTGGCGTGCTAGGCACTCTTGAAGTGGACGCATTTGCAATCTTGCGTAGGGAACTATGAATATGCAAGATGCCATCATTCCTATGAGCTGCATGAACACTCGAGCAGGTAGTGAGTGTTGCGGCTTGAATTTTGTTAGAAGAGTCTGTACACTTGTTATCCTTGCTGGAGAGGGATACGCTAGTGTTAACTGGGTTTTATTGTGGCGCCAAGATACTGTTGTATATGTGAGGGTTGTGGATGGGACTTGGCGTGATTTACTGTGAATCCCAAGTCGTGAAGCAGTTGAATGGTAGCGGGAGTGTGTTGTACACACTGGCTATAAGAGCTGGCTTTTATGAGCCAGTCGTCCAGATATGGGAAGACATGAATGTGTTGTCTTCTTAAGTGTGCTGCCACCACTGCTAGGCATTTGGTGAACACCCTTGGCGCTGTTGTGACTCCGAATGGGAGCACTTTGAACTGGTAGTGGTGCCCGTCTAGCACAAATCTGAGATATTTTCTGTGCGCTGTGTGGATGGGAATATGGAAGTAGGCGTCCTTGAGATCTAGAGTGGCAAGGAAGTTGTTTAGTCCCAGTAGTGGAAGGACCTGTTGAAGTGTGACTATATAAAATTTGGTCCAACTGAATGTAAATGTTTAGAGGTCTGAGGTCTAGAATGGGTCTTAGGGATCCGTCCTTTATTGGTATTCGGAAATACAGTGAGTATACTCCTTTGTTCTTTTGGTGCTCTGGAACTATATTTGATTTGATTTGATTTGATTTGGACTTGTAGAGCGCATGGCTGCCCTGGAGCGTCCCAGCGCTAATCCTAATCTGAACCTGATGAACTCAAGCGGGATGCAGAGTTAGGGGATGGTAGGGAACAGAAAGGTTTTGAGTGCTCTTCTAAATTTCAGATGACCCGGTTCCATTCCATTTATTGCATTTTTCTGCAGGAGGGATATTACCTCTTGTCTGAGCAATGTTAAATGTTCCTGTGACATTGGGCGCTGCCTGGGTGGTATGTTTGGGGGGGTAGATTGTAGTTCCAGACAGTAACCTGATTGAATAATTTGTAACACCCACCTGTCTGATGTGATGTTTTCCCAGGCTGGCAGGTACTGTTGGAGTCTTCCCCCGACCGGAGTGGAGTGGGGCGGGGAAAGGGGAAGGGAGTCATTGGGCAGGGGTGGAGGCAGAGCGGGAATTGTTATTTTTACCTCTGCCTTTGTTATTGTTACCCCTGTATCCGCCCCTTTGGTAGCCCTTGCCATAAGTGGATTGTGTGGGGGCTTTGTATGAGGCGGAGGCTGTTTCTGAGGAATATCCTCTGGTGGCACCTCTATAGGATGAGCGATGAAATTACCGTCTGGGAGCCTGCGACTGCAGGGCTCCCATAGATTTGGTGGTGTCGGTATCTTTTTTCATTTTTTCAAGAGATCCATCCACGTTGGGTCCAAATAGGTGTTGCTCATCGAAAGGTTGAATTAGAATGGCATTCTGTACCTCAGGTTTGAATCCTGATATACGCAGCCAGGCACGTCTGCGTAGCAAGACACTGGTGTTAACTGCTCTAGACGCAGTATCAGCAGCGTCGAGGGCACATCTAATGGAGGTATTTGTAATGTTTTTACCCTCTTGGATGAGTTCATGTGCCCTATCTCTGTATTTATCAGGGAGGTGTCTCATTATTGACTAATTCGTCATAATGTGCTCTATCATATCTGGCTAGCAATGCTTGTGTGTTGGCGATACGCCAGATATTTACTGCTTGAGACGCAGTTCTTTTCCCTGATGCGTCTAGTAACTTAGACTCCTTATCTGGTGGGGCAGCATCACCTGATGTTTGCCAGTCAGCTCTCTTGCGTGCGTTGGAAACTACAAGTGGATTAATGATTCTAGTCCTGACTGGGTCTTTGAAAACCTCAGCAGCGTGTTTAGTTACTCCTTTGAGCATTGGTAAGATGGACGCTGACCTTTGTGCGTTATCAAAGGTATCTATCAGGAAGACCTCGTCTACGGGGTCTGTATGCATGTCTACCCAGTGATATTGTGCGGCCCTGTGTATTAGTTCATTAAGCCCTATAGTGTTTTCAGGTGGGGAAGGCGTGATGGGTGTAAGTCATCCTGAGGGACATTTGGGACATCTGGAGTGGTGTAAACAACCCATGGGCCAGGTCATTCTGTAGGTGTGTCTAGATCAGGCATGTTACCCCCCATATCATCAGAACTATCATCTGTATGAGAGGGTGTAGTAGGGTGCTGTGGTATGGGAGAGTGTGGTGATGGCTTTAGGTGGAGGAGAAGGGGAAGGCTGTCTTAAGGGCGAGGTAGCATGTCCTTCTTTGCAGTCGGAGGTGGAGCTGGCTTGTCCAGTGGTCGCTTTTTGAGGCCAACATCAACTGTCCAGTTATCAGGTCCCTAGCCAGAGTCTTTTGGGCTGGGTCTAGAATATACAAGTCCTCTGCCGGAGGCCGATCTTTTGGTGCTGTGGAAGGTTTCGGCACTGAAGCGGCTTGCTTTGGTTTCTTGACAATGTCTTTTGTCGGGGAAGCCGGGGTCTTTTTCGGCTCCGAATGTTTTTTCGGCTCCGAATGTTTTTTCGGGTCGGGTGCGGTTTTCGGGTCCGATTGTTTCTTTGGATCCGATGCTTTTTTCGGTTCCGGCGGTTTTTTGGAATCCGAAACTTTGCTTGGTTCCGACATGGGTTTCGGTGCTGAAGGAGTTGTGGGTTTCAGCGCCGATGGTTTGGACGTCGGCGTAGCCAGTGTCGATGTCTTTTTCGGTGGCGGTAAGCTGGCGCCGGCACCGTGAGGAGGCTGACTCGAGCCTGAGTCGGCCGAAGGCTTAATTGGCTTCTTTGCCGGGCCCAAAGGTGGGGCAGTGGAAACGGAGTGTCGGTGTGCACCCGAGCCCGAGGGTGTAACCTGGGCCTTCTTTGGGAGTGTCGAGGAAGGGTCAGGGTCGAAGGTCTTACTTACGACCGGTTGCGCTGGAGTGACATCCGAATCTTCTTCATTTTCGGAACCGCTGTCGACGTCCTGTTGTTCTGGGACGTTGGCGCCTTCCTCAAAAATGTCGTCCGGAATGGAGGATGAAGATCGAGCCATTGTTCTTCTCGCTCTTCGGTCCCGGATAGTCTTCTTGGAGCAGAAAGAGGCACAAGCTGAACACCCTTGCCTCGTGCTCCTGAGAAAGGCAGAGGTTACACACCTCGTGAAGGTCGGTGTGGGGAAACTTCGACCCACATTGAGGATTTTTGAATGGCGTCCTTTCAATGAGCAGGGTTTGAGGCCTAGTTAGGCCCGAAGGCCGTAGACGAAGACCGGAATCGAAGTATTCGACGGTGAAGAATAGCGTTGAGTGGAGAAGCGTTCGGAACGTATTTTCTGAAAGTTGGTGAGAATTGCGCGCCGAAGGAATTCGTTTTCAAGACGGAGCGCTGGAAACACATCCGAGCCCTGTGGCGGGAAAAAAACAATCTGGGAATGGAGCCGATGACCATGCGCAGTATCATCCAAAGGAGGAGTCACCTATCCCATGACTTCCAAAGACTTTTCTACAAAATAAACTGCAAATATCCGGGCCCAACACTAGGTGGCAATCTATGCATAGTGTGCAATCTGCAGCTCATATGCCTCAAACAGCACTCTTTATGAATTACCCAGCTATACTGTGCATGCAGTGCCTAAAACCACTCTCTATGAATTATTCAGCTCTACTGTGCATGCAGTGCCTAAAACCACTCTATATGAATTACTCAGCTATACTGTGCATGCCGTGCCTAGGACCAATGTATGAATAACTCAGCTATTCTGTGCATGCAGTGTCTTGAACAGCTCTTTATGAATTATTCAGCTATACTGTGCATGCAGTGCCTAGAACCACTCTGTATGAATTACTCAGCTATACTGTGCAAGCCGTGCCTAGAACCAGTCTGTATGAATTACTCAGCTCTGCAGTGCATGTAGTGCCTAGAACCACTATGTATTAATTACTCGGCTCTGCAGTGTATGCAGTGCCTAGAACTACTCTGTATGAATTATTCAGGTATACTGTGCATGCAGTGCCTAAATACTTTCTGTATGAATTACTCAGCTCTACAGCGCATGTAGTGCCCAGATACGCTGTCCGTGAACCCCCCAGTTCTACATATCACTACACGCAGTGTCTACCTATGCTCTGTGTGAATTCCCCAGATCTACACTGCATGCAGTGCCCCCAGATCTACACTGCATACAGTGTTTAGATAGGCATTTTCATCTGCTCTGCCCGATTGCTTTGCTCTGCCCTGCTTGTAGTGTATAGCCACTGCCACTATGCAAGTGGTGTCCAGATCTGCCCTGTATGTAGTGCCCAATTGTACTCAGAGTGTTGTGCCTAGCTGTGCTCTACACGTAGTGGATAGACGTGATGTTGTCTGGATAGGCACCTAGTGTCCAATTCTGCATCTAGTGCCTGGTTCTTACCTGTGTGCCTTTACCATGTGTAATTCTCATAGAGTACCGCCTAGATTGGCTCTGCGTTGACGCGGATTACATGCTTCAGTGAGTTCATCTGCGCGTGCCCTAAAAGTCACACCATCGAACAAGGACAGGGGGACTGGTATATACAGCTGTACCCCACTTTAAGACTGCTGCAACAATCATATTTGTTAAATAATGAATAAGCTCTGAGAAGCGCCTAAAAGAACTCTTCACATGGGACTGCTCTTTTCGGAGAGTTCGGGGGTTGAAAGGAGTTAAATATACTGTTGTGCACGAATGTACTCCTGTGCCCGCACGAATGTACTCCTGTGCCCGCACATCCCAAGAAGGGGACAGTTCTGAAGCTCTCTCGTCTATGCGTGTGTGTTACACTGAATGTAGCAGTGTCCGTGTAACACGAGTGGCTGTGGATCATTGTTGTGTCCCTGTTCCTTTTTACCGAATGAAGTGCTCCTCCCGTTCCTGCTAGCATCCGGGGTAGTTAGCGTTATAATAATACCACCCAAGAAGGGGACAGTTCAACGCTCTTGCGTGTATGCGCATGTTACACTGAGTGCACCAGTGTCAGTGTAACAACTGGCTGGGAATTACTGTTGTTTACCTCTTCCTATTCACTGAATAAAGCAGTCTCTCCCTTTCCTGCTAGCGTCAGGGGTAGTAAGCGCTATATAAATATCTCCAAAGAAGGGGACAGTTCAAAGCTCTCATCTATGCGCGTGGCTAAAGAAGTGAAATGCACAGAAAAAAAACACAACAAAATGTTCAGCACAGAAATGTGTTGTCTACTCCCCCCCCCCCCCCCCCCCGCAGCGCGCTCCGTTAGCAATCACCCATTCTTAATACGTTTACAGCAGAGGCTGAAAGGAATGCGCCACAGCCTCTGGCTGACAGCACTCAGACAGTCCCAGCTTCCACGGGGGAAGGAGGGGGTGCAAGGAAGAGCGTGCGAAGGGCGGAGTGTGCACCGCTGTGTGTTCACAGCTCAAAGAATGGAGAACAAGCATTAGTGCTTATAATTTAAACAAGCATTGGAAGAGGCTCACAAATGCACAACTGCCCTTAAAATTGTGTGTGCACTCTCAGTACGAACCAGCAGCCAAGCTGATGTGTGATGAAGTACAGCCTTCCGTTAAAACACTCCAGGGCACCCAAGGAAAACACACAGAGTCTGCTGGGATCCCCCCTGTACTCCCTGTGACCCCGTGCGCCTTTCCGCTCCGTGCCTGCTACAGGACTGTACTGGAGAATTTTCTTATCTGCTTATTAAAATAAACAAGCAGAAAAGAAGTCTTCATGACAGCCACAAACCAGGCCATGGCGTCAGGAGGAGCTGTCTGAAAAACGGACAGGGTGGCACCCAAAAGCACTCCTTTCCATTGGGAAGCCAGCGTTTACCATAAACGCTGATGCTAAGCAAAGGAAAAGAGGGGCGGGGCTTAAAGAGTCCCTTTTAGAAATGTAGTTATTTACAATATCTCTTGCAGAGGCGGAGCATGGCTCTGCTCTGCCACGTCCAGGCGAGATCTAAAACAAGCATTTGCAGTGCAGAAGGTCTCGCATTAGGAACGTTTGAGCTATTGGTATTGTAAATGACACATTTTTTATTTATGTGTTGGTTTTGAAAATAGCAAAAATAATAGCTTTGTCATTTACAGTGCCAATAGTTATAGCTTGTGTCACCTATAGCATTTGTAATGCAATATGTGTTGTATTCACGTGACTTAGATGTATTGATTTTACAAATAACAATGGCTTAATTTTTTTAATAATTAATACTTAAATAAAAGTTATTGTAATTTATAATGGCAATAGCTTAAACTTTTGTAAATAACTTTTGAGAATATGTTCAGTGTATTTTATTGTGACGAAAATCCAAGAACAGAAGTGAAATACTAACCTCTTTTTGTGACATTTGTAATAAAGCTTGAAACATTGAGAGAAAATATTTGACCCAGTTGTTGAATGGTTGCACAGATTGATGCTGTGGGGGCGCTGAGTGATATTGTGGTGGCGACTAGTGATGCTGTGTCATTCAATGATCCTGTGGTAGCGCATAGTGATGTTGTTGTGCCCCTTAGTGATGCTGTGGTGGTGCTGAGTAATGCTGTGGTGATGCGATAGATAGAGTGAGTGGGATAGATAGAGTGAGGGCAATAGATAGATAGAGTGAGGGCGATAGATAGAGGGAGGGCGATAGATAGCTAGACAGATAGATAGAGTGATGGCGATCAGTATCTAGATAGATAGATAAAGTGAGGGTGATAGATAGTGAGGGCGATGGATAGAGTGAGGGCGATGGATAGAGTGAGGGCGATGGATAGAGTGAGGGCGATGGATAGAGTGAGGGCGATGGATAGAGTGAGGGCGATGGATAGAGCGAGGGCGATGGATAGAGCGAGGGCGATGGATAGAGCGAGGGCGATGGATAGAGCGAGGGCGATGGATAGAGCGAGGGCGATGGATAGAGCGAGGGCGATGGATAGAGTGAAGGTGATAGATAGATAGATAGATAGATAGATAGATAGAGTGAGGGCGATAGATAGACAGAGGGCGATAGATAGATAGACAGATAGATAGATAGAGTGATGGCGATCAGTATCTAGATAGATAGATAGATAAAGTGAGGGTGATAGATAGTGAGGGCGATAGATAGAGTGAGGGCGATGGATAGAGTGAGGGCGATGGATAGAGCGAGGGCGATGGATAGAGCGAGGGCGATGGATAGAGCGAGGGCGATGGATAGAGCAAGGGCGATGGATAGAGCGAGGGCGATGGATAGAGCGAAAGCGATGGAAAAAGCGAGGGCGATGGAAAAAGCGAGGGCGATGGAAAAAGCGAGGGCGATGGATAGAGCGAGGGCGATGGATAGAGCGAGGGCGATGGATAGAGCGAGGGCGATGGATAGAGCGAGGGCGATGGATAGAGCGAGGGCGATGGATAGAGTGAAGGTGATATATAGAAAGATAGATAGATAGATAGATAGATAGATAGATAGATAGATAGATAGATAGATAGATAGATAGATAGAGATAGATAGAGTGAGGGCGATTAGATAGATAGAGTGAGGGCGATTAGATAGATAGAGTGAGGGCGATTAGATAGATAGAGTGAGGGCGATTAGATAGACAAAGGGCGATAGATAGATAGATAGATAGATAGATAGATAGATAGATAGATAGATAGATAGATAGATAGTTGTGTGTGCGGTTGTGTGTGTGGTTGCGGTTGTGTGTGTGTGGTTGTGTGTGTTATGCTTTGTTTTCCTATGCTATACTTTGTTATGCTATGCTATGTTTTGTTGTGTTTGGTATGCTATGTTTTGCTAGGCTATGATATGTTTTGTTTTGTTATGCTATGTTTTGTTGTGTTTTGTTAAGCTATGCTATGTTTTGTTGTGTTTTGCTATGTTTTGTTATGCTATGTGTTCTTGTGTTTTGTTATGCTATGCTATGTTTTGTTATGTTATGCTATGTTTTGCTATGCAATGTTTTGTTATGCTATGCAATGTTTTGTTATGCTATGCAATGTTTTGTTATGCTATGCAATGTTTTGTTATGCTATGCAATGTTTTGTTATGCTATGCAATGTATTGTTATGCTATGCAATGTTTTGTTATGCTATGCAATGTTTTGTTATGCTATGCAATGTTTTGTTATGCTATGCAATGTTTTGTTTTGCTATTCTATGCTTTGTTTTGCTATCCTATGCTTTGTTTTGTTATGCTATGCTATGTTTTGTTGTGTTTTGCTATGCTTTGTTATGCTATGTGTTGTGTTTTGCTATGCTATGTTTTGTTATGCTATGCAATGTTTTGTTATGCTTTGTTTTATTATGCTATGCTATGCTATCATATGTTTTGTTATGCTATGCTATGCTATGTGTTGTTGTGTTTTGCTATGCTATGTTATGCTAGGCTATGTTTTATTGTGTTTTTCTATGCTTTGTTTTGCTATGCTATGCTTTGTTATGCTATGCTATGCTTTGTTATGCTATGCTTTGTTATGCTATGCTATGCTTTGCTATGCTATGTTTTGTTATGCTATGCTATGTTGTGTTTTATTATGCTATGCTTTGTTTTGTTATGCTATGCTCCGCTTAGTTTTGCTATCCTATGCTTTGTTTTCTTATGCTATGCTATGGTTTGTTGTGTTATGTTATGCTATGCTATGCTATGTTGTGTTGTGTTGTGTTTTGATATGCTATGCGTTGTTATGCTATCTTGTGTTATGCTATGCTATGTTTTGTTTTATTATGCTATGCTTTGCTATGTTTTGTTATGCTATGCTTTGTTATGCTATGCCAAGCGTTGTTTTGTTAGGCTATGCTATGTTGTGTTTTTTATGCTATGTTATGTTGTGTTTTGTTATGCTATGCTAGGTTTTGCTATGCTTTGCAATGCTATGTTTTGTTATGTATGCTATGTTTTGTTGTGTGTTGTTATACTATGCAATGTTTTGTTGTTTTGTTATGCTATGCTTTGTTTTGTTATGCTATGCTTTGTTATGTTATGCTATGTTTTGTTCTGCTGTGTTGTGTTTTGTTATGGTTTGTTATGTTATGTTATGCTATGTTTTGTTATGCTATGCTATGTTTTGTTATCCTATGCTTTGTTTTGTTATGTTATGCTCTGCTATGTTTAGTTTTGCTATCTTATGCTTTGTTATGCTATGCTATGTTATGTTGTGTTTTACTATGCTATGCTTTGTTTTGCTATGCTATGTTTTGTTATGCTATGTTTTGTTATGCTATGCTATGCTTTGTTATACTATGTTTTGTCATGCTAAGCTTTGTTTTTTATGCTATGCTATGTTGTGTTGTGTTTGGTTATGCTATGCTATGTTTTGTTGTGTTTTCTTATGCTATGCTATGTTTTGCTATGCTTTGCAATGCTGTGTTTTGTTATGTATGCTATGTTTTGTTGTGTTTTGCTATGTTTTGTATGCTATGTTTTGTTATGCTATGCTTTGTTTTATGTTATGTTATGCTATGTTTTGTTATGCTATGCTGTTTTGTTCTGCTGTTTTGTTGTGTTATGTTATGCTATGCTATGTTTTGTTTTACTATGCTAAGTTTTGTTTTGCTATTCTTTGTTATGTTATGTTATGCTATGGTTTGTTTTGTTATGCTATGCTATGTTTTGCTGTGTTTTGCTATGTTTTGTTATGCTATGTTGTGTTATGCTATGCTTTGTTTTATGTTAGGTTCTGCTATGTTTTGTTGTGTTATGTTATACTATGATACGTTTTGTTATGCTATGTTTTGTTATGCTATGTTTTGTTGTGTTGTGTTTTGTTTTGTTATGCTTTGTTGTGTTTTGCTATGCTATGTTTTGTTTTGTTATGCTATGTTTTGTTTTGCTATCCTATGCTTTGTTTTGTTATGCTGTGCTTTTGCTATCCTATGCTTTTGTTTGTTATGCTATGCTATGCTGTGTTTCGTTATGCTATGCTATGTTTTGTTATGCGGGTGAGGGCATGTGAGGATGTGTGAGGGTGTGTGAGTGTGTGTGGGTGGGTGTGGGTGGGTGTGGGTGGGTGTGTGAGTGTGTGTGAGTGAGGGTGGGTGGGTGAGTGAGGGTGAGTGGGGTGAGTGGGGTGAGTGGGGTGAGTGAGGGTGAGGGGGGTGAGGGTGTGTGAGGCCGAGGGTTTTTGAGGGTGATGGTGTGTGAGGGTGCGAGGGTGAGGGGGTGTGAGGGTGAGGGTGTGAGAGTGAGTGAGGGTGTGTGAGGATGAGGGGATGTGAGGGTGAGGGGGGTGAGGGTGTGTGAGGATGAGGGGATGTGAGGGTGAGGGTGTGTGAGAGTGAGGGGGTGTGAGGGTGAGGGTGTGTGAGAGTGAGGGGGTGTGAGGGTGAGGGTGTGAGGGAGGGTGAGGGTGAGGGTGAGGTGGTGTGAGGGTGAGGCGGGGTGAGGGGGTGTGAGGGTAAGAAGGTGTAAGGGGGTGTGAGGGTGGGAGGGTGTGTGAGGGTGAGGGTGTGTGAGAGTGAGGGGGTGTGAGGGTGAGGAGGTGTGTGAGGGGTCAGGGGTTGTGAGGGGGTGAGGGCGAGTGAGGGGGTGAGGGTGAGTGTCTCCAATGAATGTCGCTGCTTCGCCTTCTTTGAAAATGTTCAGTGCTGCAAATAGAGCATGCCGCCCTTATTATCACAGCATGAGGCCACAAAGTGATAATTATCACAGCATGCAGAGAGGCGCCCCACACTGCTTGAGCACTCAACTGCACATTAATGATAGTTGAGTGCTCCAGCAGCCTGGGGCGCCTGTTGACATGCTGTGATAAGTGGGGTCTTATGCTGTGATAATTGTTACTTGCACAATACTGATTTCCTGCCCCTCCAGGACTCCCTGCCCTGCCTCATGGTTGCCAAGGCAATGTTTCTGAAAATATTGCCGTGCTACCTTAAGGCAGGTCATGGAGTCCTCGAGAGGCGGGATCCAGAGCAGACAAATCTGCTAAACAGGAGCTTTTTCCAATGGCAGGCCTCCGTTTCCAGAGGCCTGCCAATGGAAAAAGGGGGCGTGGTTTCACACAGTACTGAAATCCCCCTGTTCACGATAGGTCTTTGCCTGCAGCAGGGCCATGCCCTGCAATGCAGGCTTCGACCTAAAAATGAGTTTTGCGAAGGAGAGTTTATCTGTGTGTTAAACACCATAAAAATTGCACAAATTATAGTATACTGGCTATCTTTTTTCACTTCAGGATGAAGTTGTGGCCAGTGTAGCCTAGTTGTTTAGGCTCCATTATTGTCTTCTTTATCTCTCTGCAGGCCTTCCTGAAGAAAGGTGAAAAACATCTACTTAAGAAGATATATCTAAAGAAGTGCTCCGAGATTCCGGCACGAGGGCGGGACTATTCAAGTGCTTTTGACTATACATGGAAATCCACTACAAGTGAACAGCACTTCAGCTTTGTCAGTGTTGAGTTCAAAGTTTGAGTTTGAGTTTTAAAATATTTATAAAGCGCGCGTTCACCGGGACGGTTCCTTGGCGCTATGCTAGCTCGAGTCCTCAGAGACAAGAATGACGGAGGGGGGGCTATTGGTAATTTATTGGGGGAAGGCTTGGGAAAATAAGAAGGTTGTTAAAGCCTTTCTAAACTGTGAATATTGGGTAGTACATCTGAGGTGGGCTGGAAGGGAGTTCCAGAAAGTGGGGGCAAGGGTGGAAAATTTGGACCCTCCCCATTTTTTTCGGCGAAATCGGGGGATGGTCAGCAGATGTTGGGAGGAGGAACGGAGATCCCTGGTAGGGGCGTAAGGTTTAATCTCTGACGAGATAAACGCAGGAGCTAAGCCTAGCTGGGCCTGAAAGACGAGGCAGCCTACCTTAAATTGAGAGCGTTCGTGGATGGGGAGCCAGTGTAGGGATTTCAAAAGGGGAGTAACATGGTGGAATTTGGAAAGGTTGTAAACCAAGCGCGCAGCTTGGTTCTGAACCAGCTGCAATCGTCGTACGTTGTAAGCAGGCATGCCATGGTAGAGGGCATTGGCATAATCCCATCGAGAGACGACCATAGCCAAAGTGATCAACTTTAGGGCCGTGAAGGAAAAGAACCGGGAGACCCTGCGGATAGTACGGAGTGACAAAAAAGAGGAGGACAAACAGTTGTCCTTCACCCAGGCTGCGAAATTCTTCATGTAGTTGTGGAAATTTGTCCTGGTGGTAGTGAGGTATGCTGAGACTGAGAGAATCAGCTGGGTGTCGTCTGTGTAGGATATGTTAATGTCGTGGGTTCTGACAATGTCGGACAGTGGCGTTGTGTAGGTGTTCAAAAGTGTGCGCTGAGCCTTGAGGAATGCCGCGGATGGTGCTTGTGGGTTTCGAGATGAAGTGGGAAGTTGATTCTCTGTGTGCGTCCAGAGAGAAATGATGCAATCCATCTGAGTAAGTCTCCCTTGATTTCCATCTGGTGCAGTCTCTTGATGAATGTGTGGTGGGAAATCGTGTCGAAGGCTGCAGAGAAGTCAAGAAGGATCGGGCGGCCGATTCTCCTTTGTCAATTAGAATGTGGATGTCGTCTGTGGCGGTGATCAGAGTGGTGTTAGTGCTGTGGTTGACTCAGAAACCAGATTAGGAAGAGTCTAGGGGGTTGTTTCTCTCCAGGTGTTCAGTGAGCTGACGGTTGATGGCCTTCTCCAGGACTTTGGCAGGAAACGGGAACAGCGAGATGACGTGGTAGTTCTGGAGTTGGCTAGGGTCTGCAGAGGGGTTCTTGAGGAGAAGTCTGACCACTGAGTGTTTCTAGGAGTCAGGAAAGGTGGTCGTGAGGATGGATGTATTGAGGACCGTGGTAAGTTGGTGGCTGATGTAGTTGTTCCTAGGTTGAAAAGGCAGTTGGGGCAGAGGGTTGGTGGGTGCTCTTGAGTGCATGCAGTTCATGATGGTTGTGGTGTCCGGTGTGGTGAGCAGTTCCCATGGGGTGAGATGCTGGTCTGGGAAGCTTCCGTTGGGTGTGAAGAGGCTGTAGAGGTCGGTGGGTTGGGGCACGAAGTTCCTGTAGATGGTGGGTATCTTGTGGAAGTGTTTTGCTGACTAGAGCATCACAGAGTTCCTGTAAGGGAGGGATCATGTGCTCAGTGTCTGCTGGGCAGGAAAACTCTACTACGATGGTGAAGAGATCCTTGGTGTGGTTGGCGCTAGCCTGGATGCAGTCTGCAAGGGCATCTTTTTTCACGTCCGAGTAGCTGGTGGTATTTGTTAAAGGCGGACTTAAAGATGGTTCGGTCTGTATCGTCTCTGCTGGTGCGCCATCATCTTTCCAGTTGTTTTCTGTTGCATTTCATTGTGCTTACAGTGTGTACCAGCTGGCTTGTTTAGTGGATCTGAGGGTTTTGGATGGTTTGATGAGGACAACTCGGTCAGGGGCGTTGGTGACCCAGGCGTTGAAGTTCTCAAATGTCTGTTTGAGGTTGGTTGGAGCATCGGGTTGGGTGGTGCTGAGGGTGTCTGTCCATTGGTCCTGTCTCACTTTACTCCAGCTGCGGGAGGAGGTGTTGAGAGGGCCAAGGGTGATGTGGGGTGATCCTGTAATGGTGAAGTGGACAATGGAGTGGTTGGGCTGGTAAGTTCAGTGGTATGGCTATATTTGACTCTTAATAAAGGAGACACACACAAGAAGGACCTCAAGACCAGTTTTAGAAAAATAACAGGTATTTTTATATATTCTTTTAACACCAAGAACTTCGTAATTAGGGAAGGAGGTTATTACTAACCCTATAAGCATCTATTTTTAGCGTGTAGTGCTGCAGATTCACATGTTATGCATACTCCTGCCATCTAGTGTTTGGCCCGTACTTTGCAACTGTTTTTTTCTGTTTTCCTCGAGGAATTTTTATGATTGACGTTGCGCCTTTGTTAGATAATGATATTCCCTTGCCATATAAGAAGTGAGGCTATAGTCTGCTAATTCAGCTTTGCTGTTGAACATGCTTTATAGGTGTGAATTTGTGTCACCATCTAATACCCGTCGGGGAGACGGGAGGGTGCATGTAAATGTGCAGCACTACACGCTACGATTAGATGCTTACAAGGTAAATAACATACTCCAGTTGTAGCATGTGTTGGCAGCAGATACACATGCTATGCATACACTGTAAAGTAATACCAATCTCATGGTGGCTTTAGGCATGAGATGTTGCAGTTGCTTGAAATAATTTGTGTAGAAAGGTTTGGCCTACTTGAGCATGTTGTCTGACTTGCACATCTACACAATAGTGCGTATTAAAAATATATGGGACTATCCAGGTTGCTGCTTTGCAAATGTCAATTAATGGAATATTCCCTAGAAAGGCCAGTGATGCTCCCTTTTTCCTTGTTGAATGAGCTCTTGGTATGGCTGTTAGTATTCTTTTGGCAAGCACATTTCTATACATTTTACTATACATCTTGCTATGCCTCGTTTTGAGATAGCATTGCCTTTGCATGAATTGGAAAAAGCAAAAAAAACTTCTGGTGTATGTAATGCTCTTTCTGCTACAGTTTCAGGATTTGGGAAGAAAGCGGATAAGTCCAAAGTTTGATTTAAGAGAAAAGGGGAGATGACCTTTTGGTAGAAATTTTGGGTTTGTGCGTAAGCGCATTTTGTCTTGAAATACTTGAAAATACAGTTCCTCAATAGTGAGTGCTTTTATTTCATTAACTCTTTTTAGGGAGGTAATTCCCAAAAGGAAAGTGACCTTCGATATAAGGAACTGTATTTGACATCTGTGTAATGGTTTAAAAGGTGGACACATGAGTCACAATGTCACACAATATTTAGGTTCCATGTAGGCACTGGTGGTGTACATAGTGGAATACCCTGTTTTAAGCCCTTAATTAAAGCCATTAGACATGTATGCGGAAAAGGGATTGGTGTTATTTGTTTTGTAGGTAAGCTGCAATAGCTGCTAAATGTAGCCGTATTGAAGAGTATGCTAAATTTGCTTTTTGTAGATGTAATAAGTAACATATTAGCTGTTGTTCTGCTGGTGTTGCTGGATTAACATTATTTGAAGAACAGTAGTGAACAAAACTTCAATTTAGAGGCACAGCATGCTCCTGTGGTTGGTTTAAAAAGTTCATGCATTCAGGCGGTAAATTTAAGTATCCAAACTTTATGACCTCAGGAGCCAGATTGCAAGATTTAGTTGTTGCGGATTTGGGTGTCTGACTCTTCCCCCACTGTGAGTAAGGAGGTTTGGATAGTTGGGTAGCTTCTTGTGAGGTATTAGGGATAGCTCTGTTAATGTCATGTACCATGGCTGTCGAGCCAAGTTGGAACTATCAATATCATGGTTAAGGAAGTCCGTCTGAGTTCCGGGCCACGTAAGGAATAAGTGGGACAGGTGGAAAAGCGTAAGCAACTATCCCTGACCAGTTCATCCATAGTGCATTCCCTTTGGATTGAGGGTGTGATTGTCTGGATGTGACATTCTGGCATTTTAAGTTCCTGGCAGTGGTGAAGAGAATAATTGTCGGGGTTCCACACCTTAGGAAGTATTGATGTAGTAAATGAGTGTTAATTTCCCATGTCTGCACTTGTTGCATCCTGCTAAACAAGTCTGCTAGTGAGTTCTCCACCCCTGGGATGTATTGTGCTAGGAGGTGAAGTTTGTGATTAATTGCCCATTTCCATATGTTTTGCGCTAACTGTGACAGTTGTATGGTGGGGGCCCTTCTAGTTTCTGAATGTAGTAGATTGCTGTCATATTGTCTGTTTGTATAAGTTTCCTGTTATGTGGGTAAGAACTCTTTGAGAGCCATTTGTATGGTCAATAGTTCTAACATGCTTATGTGTAATGTCTGTTGTGTCGGCCAGTGTCCCTGATCCACAATATCCTTCATATGAGCACCCTGATGGACGTTGGATGAAACCAACACTAGATCCTTGACGTTGTCCTTCTCATGAGACCATTGTGATGCCAAGCACTCTTGTAGGGGTCTCATATATAGTCTTGCATGAGGGACTATTGCTGTACAAGACACCATCATACCTAGAAGTCTCATAACTATTTTGACTTAAGCGATGATGTGGTTAAAAAAGATCCACTTGGCTCTGGAGATTGAGAACCCTTTGTGGATTGGGGTATGATGCCACGGAGATTAAATTTAATATACATCAGAGAGAAGGTTGTATTTGGAGCAGTTGCAGATCGGATATTGTTGCATCGATAGTAAATCACAATCCCTGTAATTGATTGATTGTATTTTGAGTGTTTTTTAGGCATTTTGCTTTGGTCCCGATTCTTGATCAGCCAATCATCTAAATAGGGAAATACATGAATACATGAAGCCATCTTAAGTATATGTACTGGGCACTGGTGATCACGAGTTACCCTGCTACATGACGCCTCCACTGAAGCCTACAGTGTTAAGTATCAAACACCTTGTCTCAATAAATATGTCCTGTTGCCAGTACTAGATTTATTATGACATACACCTAGATGGAACTTGGAGGTGCCCCCTGAAAAACCTACCATTATCTAGTGCACTGGCTGACTGATATCGAACAGCTTGCCACAACAGACTAGTTTCTGAACAACTGCAGTTGAGAACCCACGCTCCGAGGCCACAAACAATGCCTCCTCTGGAGGAAGGTGTTTACGCCTCAGTGATTACGATACCAAGGACAGTTGCTTCAAAGCTCCTGCCACTTTTGATAACGCCACCCCGTTTTCGCCCGAACCTGAGAGTTGCAACCCCCTGCCCTGAGGCCCAATTGGCACAAGGAAAGGCAGGAAATTATTTGTGCAGTAGGCGTGTTACACTGTCAGGCTCGTCACACAACTGAGGTGGGCTACCTGAAGTGGACACAAAAAGAAGGATTACACCATCTTGGTTGTGGTGAAATTAGGAACTCTGGGAGAGGGTTATACCCACTTCCCACAGAAAGTGGTCTTTTAAGTGTAGTGACCACAGGGGTCAGTAGCCCATTGGCTACTACCCTACAGACCCCTTAACACAACTAAATGCACAAGTTACTTACTTGTGTAACAATATATCTGCAAGAGACAATAGTTAGTGATAAATTCCTTACCTTAGCATATCCCCATGCGTCAGACTGGATCTGGAAAGTGTTAGTCAGCAGTACCCATGCGCGCCGGTAGGTGTCGTCGTACGGCTCCGCATACGTCGTCGCCGAGATGCCGTCGCTGGACCTACTTAGACGGCCCACGTACGGACGTCAGTTCTGTACACGACTTTACACGCCAGGAACACAGAGCCATGCAAGATACTGACCACTGGTGCATTGAAACTAGGGCCCTAAAAGAAATGATCTTAACCCTAGAAATCAGTTCGCAGAACGGGGAGGATGGGTGGGGCGGTAAGGAATCCATCACTAACTATTTTCTCTTACAGATATATCTTTACACAAGTAAGTAACTTGTGCATCTGAAAGAGATACCCCAGCAATACCAACCCCAGTGGTGGGTGTAGGAGAGTAGGGTCTGCTTCCTATGGTTACCCCCACTTTTTGATGTTTCACTGGTTTTTCGACTTTAGTCTGGCTGTGGCCCTGCTAATCAGGACCACAGCCTAGCTGTTCTCTCTCTAAATTGATACCATGTACTTTAGGTTTATATCAGATTGGCTACTGGGTCACCTTTGTGAGACCCTGTATATGGTACCTTAGGTACCCAGGGCATAGGTACCCCAGAGGTGTACCAGGGGCTTGGGAATGCATTGTACCACCCTTCGTTAGACTTCCAAACTGACACCACAGGTCTGCACTTGCAGCCTGGGTAAGGTGGTGTAAGCACCCCTTACTTACATATATAGTGTACCTATATCTACCTTTACATATAGACACATATTAACCTATAAGTCACTCCTATGGCAGGCCTTGACAATCCTGAAGGCAGAGAGCTTGGTTTTGTGTGAGAGGGTGCACTAGCATGAGCTGAGCCCCTCTACAGCTTTCAGAAATATCTCCTTATAGCTGTTCTATGATATAGCCATACCATAAACTCTCAAATGCATTATAATCCTCGCGATTAATGGTAACTTTGGTTTGGCTTTATCAAAACATGTTGTGTAAGGTGTCAAACACTTTGGAATAATAACCCCCCCCCCCCCCCCCCACCCGCCAGTTCTGGCGTGGCACACAAGGTGCTCCATGCATTTCCCAGTTCAAACCAGTTGCTGGGGCTCACAGCCACAGCTCTGGCGCGAAACTGGACAAAGGGAAGGGGTGTAACCACCCCCTCCCCACGTCCACCTATAGGTGGGACCTTAGAGTTAGCCCAACCCCTAAACTTAGTACAAGTATAGGAACCCAATCCCTAGGACTTTAGATTACCCTCGACGAAACTCTGAAGAAAAAATCTTGGACCTTCGACATTTCATTTTGACTGGAAGACTGAAGAATCTCCCCAGAGGTCAAGGAGTGACCTCCCAGTTTAAACAGGCACCAAAGAAGCATCTCTGCCGGTCTGCATTTTCGAGGCTCCCGCCGGATCCTGAAGAATCTGCGACACAGGACACGGACTTCCAGACATCTCTGAAGCTGACACAAGTTACCAGCAGAGCTGAGACCTGTAGCTGACACGAGAGACGTGGGACCAGAACTCTTGGACATCCTGCATTTTTGCAAATGCACCTACTTCCAGAGGTTTCCAGAAGTTGTGCATTGGGGTATTTGAAGCCCCTGCCCGACCACCTTTTGCACTGAAGTACAGAGGCCAGTACTCCACGAGTGACCCGTGAGTCCCCTTTCTTCACCGCAGCTCGAGGTTCTTTCGCGGTTCCTAGTCCGTTGGCTAGTGAGCCCCCACGAAGGCCAATCCTTTGTTTCTTGAGCTTTCTTTGTTGCTCCAGATGTGCTCTGAATCCCCTCCAAAGGAGGAGTTCCTCAGACCTTGATGTCTGAACCAAAGCCAATTTTGTCATCTTGCGTGGGTTGCTGGTGCCAAGGCTTATTGGGTCCAATCAGGATTCTGACGATGCAGCACTCGACATCCTTCGTGGGACAACTCGAATCCTGGTCCTCGTGGCTTATGAGTCAAGCTTCAACTCTTTCACCGGAAAACACCCAACATCGGCTGGCATCTTTCTGTCGCCATCCTGGTCACTGGCTAGTGACCCAGATTCTGTCCCCTTATTTTTCAGGTTCTTCACATCACAGATACGCCCTTGGGTCCACCCGGACACTTTTCCTCTGGTCGCCTGCAGCATTTCTTCGCAGCTCTCCATTAGAATCGACGACTAAACTCTACACCAAAAGACACCTATGCACCCGGCTTCTCTGGGTGAGGTAAGATGAGTACTCCCGTGCTCCCGGGGGTCTGGACTCTCGAAGTGTCCTAGTCTAAAAGGGTTCCATCGTAGTTCACCTTTAAGTGCCCTTAATCTTTAAAATTGTAACCGGTTTGTTCTCCATAGAAAGTCAATGGTGATTCGGGGCTGTGTTTAGACACTGCACGCGTCCGCCGTGGGTCTCCTGTGCCCCTACACTGGGTGGTTCCTGGTTGCCCCAGCGGTTCTACAGGCCCTAGGTCTGCTTTCTAACACTCACGTGGTTCTTATAACACTATTTTAGTATATGGTTTGTGAGGTCCCTAGGGCATACCGTATATTGTGCAACTTTTCATATGCTAATTAAGTTCCTTGTATTGTACTTTTACCTCTGACCTCATAAAGAGACCAGACGGGTTGTATTAGGAATAAATATATATATATATATATATTTGATATATAACTTGTGTGGTGTACTTTCACTTGGTCATTCAAGTGATTATATACTCTTAAAACAACTTGCTTAACTCGCCTCTAGGTCTTAGCCTGAAGGCTGCTCTCCACAGCTACCACTAGGATAGCTTTCTATAAGGTTGACTTTAAACCTACCATCAGGTGCCCACTAGCATAGTGGACATCATATGCCAGGCCAACTTCTCACAGTGGGTCTGCAAACAAAGATCACACCAGAAAGTCACAGAACAGAACGGCCAAAGAAGCCGTCTCTCCGGACTTGACTGTCAAGGCAATAATGCTTAGTAAAAGTGTCCAGCTAGGCCCAAGTGGCTGCCTGACAGATGTCTTGCAGGGGGACACCATGTCCCAATGCAGGAGTAGCTGCGGTCGCCCTGGTAGAATGGGCACGCAACACCACTGGAGGTTCCTTTTTAGCCAGACAATAACAGGTTTTGATACACAAGACAACCCTGCTGGAGATAGTCCTCTTGCGTACAGCTCAGCCTTTCTTGGCGTCCACGTAGCCAACAAAGAGCTGGTCATCCACCCGTAACTGTTGTGTGCGATTCAAATAGAATGAAAGCGCACGTTTTGGGTCCATATGGTGGAGCCTTTCTTCCTCTCTGGAAGGGTGTGGAAGCAGAAAGAAAGTGGGCAAGGTGATAGTTTGCCAAATGTGGAAGGCAGTGACAACCTTAGGCATGAAGGAAGGACGAGTGAGAAGCAAAACCTTGCCCAGATGAACCGCCAGAAAAGGAGGTTTACAGGAAAGAGCCTGGAGCTCACTCACTCTCGCCCTAGCAGACGTGATGGCAACCAGGAAAGCAGTCTTTAAAGTCAGTAAACGAAGAGGACAGTTGTGAAGCGGTTCAAAAGGAGCGCACATCAGAAAAGTAAGAACCAGATTCAAGTCCCACTGCGGCATCACAAACGGAATAGGAGGGAAAAGGTGAGTAATGCCTTTGAGAAATCTATTAAAAGGAGACTTGAAAAGAGGGCTGATCAGAGAGCCTGAGAAAGGCCGAGGTTGCAGAAAGGCAGCCCTTAATAGTGCTTAGAGCAGAGCCCTGCCGAGCCAGAGAAAGAAGGAACAAAAGGACCTCTAAAAGAGGGACAGAAAGGGGATCCACAGCCTTTGCTGTGCACCATGCCACAAATCTATTCCGCCTGCAATCGAATACCGATTTAATGGAGGGACGCCTTGCTGGCAGAATGACATCACAGACTTCAGGAGTCAAGTGAAAAGGAATCAACTGCCGCCGCTCAATCTCCACGCATGTAGGTGGAGGCTGAACAGGTTTGGGTGGAGGACCGTCCCCTGCTGCTGCGACAGAAGATCCTCCCGAAGAGGCAGTCGGATCGGGGGATCCATGCTCATACTGAGTAGCTCAGGATACCAAACTCTCCTAGCCCAGTCCGGAACCCCAAGAATGACTTGGCCCCATTCGCTCTTAATCTTCAGCACTCTGGGTAGAAGTGGTATAGGCAGAAAGGCGTACAATAGATCGCAGCTCCACTCGCGATCAAAAGCGTTGCAGAGCGAGTGCTGCCTAGAAAATTCCAATGCGCAGAACAGCTGACATTGCGCGTTCTCTTCGGTGGCAAATGGATCTAACCAAGGCCCCCCCCCCACTGTCGAAAGAGACCTTGCGCCACCTCCGAGTAAAGACACCATTCCTGATCCATCAGGCACCAGCAGCTGAGTTTGTCCCCGCTGGTGTTCAAAGAACCTGCCAGGTGTTGAACCGTCATCGAAATGCCATGAGGCTCCAGCCATGTACAGAGGCGAAGAGCCTCCTGACATAGGGTCCACGACCCCGCCCCAGCCCCGCCTTGTTTGTTGCAATACCACATGGTGGTGGTGTTGTCTGAACACCTGCACCACCTACCACTTGACAGAGGAAAGGAATGCCTTCAGTTCCAGAAGTTCCAGAAGGTTGATATGGAGCCGGGACTCCGCCGGAGACCAGATGCCTCTGATCCCCGCCTCTCCCATGTGGCCGCCCCATTACAGGAGGGACGCATCCGTCACCACTGTGTGCTCCGGTTGGGGAAGGGAGAGGGATCTGCCGCTGACCCAAAGCGGATTCGTGAGCCACAACTGCAATTGTTGCGCCGTGCCCTCCGAGATCTGGACGTAGTCGGACAGGTTCCCCTGATGCTGAGCCCACTGGAACTTTAGGTCCCACTGCAGAGCCCGCATACGCCATCTGGCATGGTTGGAGAGCAGGATGCAGGAGGCCATGAGGCCCAGCAGCCTCAAGTTCGGCCTGACCGAAACCCCGGAAACTGTGCTGTGTCCAGAACCGCCCCGATGAAGAGGAGCTTTTGGGAAGGCATCAGGTGCGACTTCGGTACGTTGATGGAGAACCCCAGCAAATGCAGGAGGTCGGCCGTAGTCTGGAGGTGGGAGACTACTATTTGGGGCAAGCCCGCCTTCAACAACCAGTTGTCGAGATAGGGGAAGACAAACCCCTGGTCTGCGCAGATGAGCTGCGACCACCGCCATCACTTTTGTGAACACCCGAGGGGAGCTTGTAAGGGGAGCACGGTGAACGGAAAATGCTCCTGCCCTACCATGAATCGAAGGTAACGCCGGTGGGCCGGCAGGATGGGGATATGAAAATAAGCGTCCTGCAGGTGCAACGCTACCATCTAGTCTTGCGGGTCGAGGGCAGACAAGACCTGAGCAAGCGAGAGCATCTTGAACTTCTCCTTCCGGAGGAAGGGATTGACGTTCCGAAGGTCTAAGATAGGACGCAGGCCTTTGTCCTTCTTTGGAACACAGAAGTAGTGGGAGTAGCAACCACGACCTACTTCTGGCGTCGGAACGCTCTCGATTGCCCCCTTGACCAAGAGGGCCGTGACCTCCTGCTGGAGAAGTGCCAAGTGATCCCCCGACATGTGGTGATATTGAGGTGGCATGGCTGGGGGTGTAGTCTTGAAGGGGAGGGTGTAGCCCCATCAGACAATCTGCAGGACCCACCTGTCCGATGTGATGGTATGCCAGTGGTGGAGGTGATGGCGAATCCTGCCACCCACTGGCATCTGGAGGACCTGAAACACCAGACTCGGAAGGTTTGGAGGCAGTGGCAGCAGGGGGGGTGGTGGACTGACCTGCACACTGGCCCCGTGAAGCCTCTGCGGGTCCCACGTCCACAACTGCACTGAGACTGTTGCTGCGCAGGCTTGTGGCTTTGAAACGAACGTGCTTGGGCGCCCCTTTCTTGGCCACATAAGGAGCGAAAAGCAGAAGCGGAAGAAGTGCGTGTGGCCAAAAGGCCCAAGGACTTGGCCGTAGCCCGTGAGTCCTTAAAACTTTTCAACGAGCAATCTGCCTTATCGCCGAACAGGCGAGTGCCATCAAAGGGTATGTCCATCCTTGTATTCTGGACATCCTCAGAAAAGCCAGTGGTCCTCAGCCAGGCGTGGCGACGTAACGCCACTGTCGTTGAAAAAGCCCTGCCCAGCGAGTCAGCAGTTTCAAGACCACAATGGATGGTGAATTAGGCTGCATCTCTCCCCTCAGCAATAGCTTGGGAGAGTATGGTCCGAGCCTCCACCAGACTCTGAGGCAGCACTTGCGCAACCGTATCCACACAGAATGGGAATAATGACCCTAGAGACATGCAAGGTTGACAGACCGCAATCCTGAACTGGCGGAAGAAAAAATCTTCTTCCCATACTGCTCCAGTTTCTTGGATTCCCTGTCCAGAGGTGCGGAAGGGAACGCGCTTGAGGACGCAATGGCTTGGACAACTAAGCTCTCAGGGGTAGGGTGGTGGGAGAGGAAAACGGGGTCGCCCGGGGCTGGGCGATGTCGTCGGGCCATGTTCTTGTCCACAGGAGCCCCTGTGTTGGGCCTGGACCAGGTGCCCAAAAGAAGGTCTGAGAGTGCGTCGTTAAAGGGCAGCAGCGGCTCCGTAGAAGACTACGCTGGCCGAAGCACCTCTGTCAGGAGCTTAGTCCAGACGGCCACGGTAGGGAGCTCAAGGTGGAGGGCCTCGACTGCCCTACGCAACACCATAGAGTATGAACCACCCTCCTCATCCCAGTTCGGGTCTAACTCGCATTGTGTTGCGAGAGGGTCCTCAGACCCCTCCTAGTCCTCTACAGCCTGCTGAACAGGTGGAACATAAGGAGTTCGGTGAACAAAGGGAAAGAAATTCCCAAATGGTGTCTGAATCGGCTTCGGTCGACACCCTTCCGGCACCCGCTCCACGTCGAGGAGAAGGCCAGGGATGGCGTTGGCGCCGTCAATATCTGTGGAGGTCCTACAGGGCCAACCGACATGGACGGGGATCCATGGGGGTCTCTCTGCGTCAAGGCCGGAGCCGGCGACGTCGAAGACCAAGGATCCCCAATCGGGCCCACAGGGCTCGAAAGCACACTGGCACGGCAGGACGGTCCAAAGACACGTGCCATTGCTGACGGGAACTCCTGCAGCTGGGCCTGAGTGGCTGATGGACCCGGAAAGGGTGGGTAGGCCATCGCCAACTGCGGAGGCTCCGCTGGAGCCGCAGGGGCGTTGCCACCTGCACCTTCAGCCATGAGGGGAAGGCGAAGGCGCTTCTTTGACTTTTTGTCCTTCGCCTTACCTGACTCCAAGTGCGAAGACTTCGAATGGTGGTGATGGCTCCGTGGCCGGTCCCTTGACCGCCCATGGGACCGGGACCTGGAACGGCGCGGAGCAGACTCCCGAGCCTCTAGCCACTTTCTGGACCGCTCCCGCAAAGTTTTCGGGGACATGGCCTGGCAGTGGGAGCAATCATGGTCGCGCCCCAGGCAGTGGAGACACTCACGATGCGGGTCAGTCACCGACATCGTGCGGGGACAGACCGCGCAAGACTTAAAATCAGGCATCCCTACAGTATAAGTACTCCAAAAACAGAGCCAAAAGTCCCAAAAAAACTCAATCAAAAAGTGACTGGGGGTACCGCTCTCTCCGGATCTGCGCTTGCTGGCGCAGAAAAAGAAAGAACGGACGTAAGCACCCGTGAGCGCATCTAAGTAGCTCCAGCGACGTCATCTCGCGACTACAACGCCAAAGACGTACGCAGAGCCGTACGACAACGCCTACTGATGCGCAGGGGTATTGCTGACGAAAACTTTCTGGATCCAGTCTGATGCCTGAGTATATTCTAAGGTAAACAATCTATCACCAACGTGTCTCTTTCAGATTGAGTATTTGGTTTGTCACCTGACACCAGGTAAACAGATTTGCCTGACTAAAGAAGAAGGACAAAGACTAGCTGAAGCATGGACTAGCTGTGGACTTGGCACCAAAACCTGCCTGCCTGCTCCTGTCTTGACAGTTGCAAAGGCCCGACTTGCCCTGCAACTGTACATCCTCCAAAAGCCTTATAGGGCTGCCAGCATTTTGCCAACCAGCTAGCATCTCCCTAGAAGTGGAGGAGTCACTTCCCTGCAGCCACCAATCACCGATTTGCTGACCACCGGAAACATCAACGCAGCATCAACACAGGAGGAGGTCAGTGAGCGTGAAGGAGGTCTGCCCCATCGATCCATCCAGTCTTCGAGACCCTGGCCGCAACCTGCACCAATTCCCAGCGTACACGTGCCTGGTGCAAGCACTAAGGTTTGTTTATACTCAGCTTGAAAACTACCCCAGCCAAATCGACCTGCACGACAAGGGACTCCAAAAGAGGCCAGCTACACACCAGAAGTCATCTTGCTGTATTTCCTCTACCTCTTCTGCAGATGCGCCAAGAAATGCGAGAGCCTCAAACTCACTGACCAGCTGGACAAAACACCTATGAACCCGAGCACCCCAACCCGTGTCCACTGGGTTCTGCCGGACTGGTCCCCCCCCTTGCAGTCTTTCTTTGCAGGCACTGTTCCCTATTGACTTCCACGTGTAGCGTTCAGGGCTACCAATGCTGAAAGCACCTCTGTACCCGGACCCCACAGAGCAGGTAAACCTGAACTCTTGGTGCTTTCTTGGACCTTGGCACCTACTTACCTTAAGTACAGAAAAACAGTCCTGTAAGTCATTTGCTATTGTGCCCCTATGCAGTGTACGTTCATACCTCAAATCTGACATCTGTATTTTCTGTGTTTCTGAAAATTCTAACTTGAAAAGTGCTTACCTGATCTAGAAACTCTTGGTGTCTAAATAGATTTTTAAAATCTATGGTATTCTTATAAATTGGTGTTGGATTTCCTTCTTGAGTGTGTAATTTATTTACTCTGTATATGCAACAAATGCCTATCACTCCCCTATGATAAGCCCAAGGCTGCTTAACCACAGTACAACAAACAGAGCACCCTGGGATTGTTAAAGTAAGCCCATGTACACTAATAGGGGATACCAGGACTCTTTGCCCCATCTCACTCATTTGGTACACTATATAGAGAGCAAGCTTCCAACAAGTATTATACCAAAAGGCAAGCTTCAAAGTCGAAGCAGCCTTCGAAGGGCAAATGGGGAACAATTGGGCATGCTCTATTGTTTAGGTAGACAGGTTGGAACCTGCACCCGGGAAGGGGAAGCCAGTAGTCAAACTGGTTTTCTACGGGTGTGAAGTGCCCTTGGAAGCCACACCTCAGGGTTGGGCTAGAGAGCTCTGGTCCCTGAGAGAGAGGTTCAGTCATCTTGGAAGTGGGCTTAACGGTGCCTCCTAGGATAGCAAGATGGTCATCAGGAGGACAGGAAC
Source organism: Lissotriton vulgaris (assembly GCF_964263255.1). Taxonomy (NCBI): domain Eukaryota; kingdom Metazoa; phylum Chordata; class Amphibia; order Caudata; family Salamandridae; genus Lissotriton; species Lissotriton vulgaris. Next base: position 611,234,649 of record NC_141699.1, on the reverse strand, counting down.
CCGGATGCCCATTGGCTATTGGCACTCGGAACTCAGATCTCGACTGGACTGGATTGGAAGGGGGACCGAAGAGGAGCTAACCTGCTGGAGAATGGAACCAGCAAAGAGAGAGTGCACCAGAGGTAACTGTACCTACTAAACCTGGTGACTAATAAAGGAGAGGTACTGCACCTTCTGTGTTCTTCTCAAGAAGAAGCCTTCTCCATTGTCCAGCCAAAACCAACAGGCTCAAGGGTCAGTGAGCTGACCTCACGTACACAGCACTGGCACACAACAGCTGAGGAACCGGCAAGTTGGCACCCAAAGTCTTCAGGCCACCGCAAACCGCCACGATGCAGCACTAGGGACCAATACTCGACACAAAATGTTGCACCCGAGTTTGCTGAGCCCAGAAGTGTCATTGAGGTGCAGCTGGAATCACAAGGAAGAGTTATTTGCCCAGGATTGATTGGCCTGTGACCACGATACTGGGCGACCAGTAGGCCAGAAGCAAATGGGCTTCTGCCAGCACCGAGAGGACTTCAAGGAATGTCCACCCTGTGACCAGGACCACCTCACCTCCTTTGTGCATCCACAGCATTATTTGGGCATCTTCAGCATCCTTCATCCCTTGCAAGAGGACTACTTTCATATGAAAGTCCTGCAATGGATAAAAGCGATTGATCACTTCTTCAACTACTGAAGTAACAGTCTCTGAGGACCTTGTTGGTCTCCCGGACAGGCTCTCTACTGGAGTTGGTTGCCTAAAGTGACTTAAAAAGACCACATTCCAGCTAGCCAAACATTTTAGTTGAATTTTCCAGTGCTTGTTAGCAGCTGTGTGAAATAACCTGATTTACATTACCTTGTAAATATTACGTATATCTCTGGAACTTTTCCATTGTGGTGTATATAAATACAGTCTATTTTCATAAATTGCTGCCTGTTTCCATCGGTGTCTTGTTGATTTCTTGTTAAATTGTTTCGGTGCTATGCTAATGCTTTGCACTTGTTCATTTGCTGCACAGAGCTACAGCTCCCCAGTGTTGAGCTGAAGGTTCAACAAACGAAATCCAAGGGTCCCAACAGGGTTGGTACGTGTACTGCACGGTGATGTTGCACAACCACACCATATAATACACCCCGTGTTCTCACAGACATGATATCAAATTAGAAGTACTGTATATAAATGTGTGTCGTGGGAACATCCTGAAAATCTGGCCTAGCACAAGCACCGCCGAACCAATATTGGATGCCCCTGGAATAAGCAGCCACATTTTCATATTTAAATGAAGATTTATGATAGCATAAAGACTAATAAGTCCTTTCCATCCAACATCATTTTACATAAACCTCGGGTATGCACTATTGGACAATAACCTCTTCATTTACCTCTGGTTCTTTAACCTCTACAACGTTAACAAGACCCAAGAAAACATTTTGTAATTTTATCAGGAAAGGTTCAGGGTAAATAGTCCAGTCTTCCCAAGCTCTAAAACAAGCCATCACTCGTTGCTAAAAAAAATAAAAAAATAAATCAAATATTAGCAGCTTAAATAAACAATTGAAATGTGAACACAAAAAGGAGCACAAATTAAATACAGCATTGCACAGTTTTCTTATCAAATAAGGAATACCAACAATTACAGTGGACAGCAGCAAGGTCTAAAACAAACCGGGTTCAAATCAAGATGTGAATCTAGTACAAGTATGTGGCGAATAAATAGAGAAGAGGGTCAGAAATCAGGTCAAATCTGTAGCACAGAGCGGAACAACCTAGAAATGCCCGAATGCATTTAATTAATAGTCTTAGTTGGGCTGAATTTGGATCCCATTAGCATAATGACCAAGTAGGGAATGGAATAGGGGCCCCAGAAACTCATTACTGGAATAATTCTTTGCTGCTCTTCTCACTTTTTAGGGTGATTCTGCCACTTAAATATAAAGGTCCTCATGGCTCTGGGTAACTCACCCCTTTGGGGCATCTGCAAAGTGATCTAAAGTCAGCAGGTTCTTGTTCTTTGTCAACTGGATCAGATGCCGGCCCTCAACTCTCTGCTCTCTGAGCAGTTCAGCTTCTTCTTTTAAGTCAATGAGCAGTAGTGACTCATCTGGAAACAAAGCCTGGCACCGCTCTAGAGGAATACCATCTACCATAAAGTTCATGTCACTAGCAAATATCCTCTGTAGACTGATGCACTTGATCTTATCATGATTAACGAGTTACTGGTTGGAAGAGAGTAGTTTTTATCTAACACTCCAGAGATCCTGATCTGCGTTTCTCAAGGTTTGAGGGCTGACACACAGCAATGGGGCCAGATTTAATGAGTTGCGGATTCTCTTTCAGACAGCCTCAGCAAACATCCCCTCCTTATAACCAAGGAAAGCGGGAATACTGGTTTCGAGGACACACACACAGTCTTGGGGCACAGAACAGATTTAATTGGGCCAAAAGCTGTAGGTACTCTTCTACACAAGAGCACAACCAGCTGCCACCGATTTTCAGCATCCCAATACCATGGTAAGGGAGAGAGCAATAGTAACTACCCTCTACTACAGGAGTAGAGTGCTGGGGGGCTAGATAAGTGTAGGAATATGGATTAGAGTGAGATAGAGATGGAGTACACTTTGTCTAATTGTGTAATAGTAGCACTTTTATCTAATGATTAGGCTTATAACAAGCAAGGAGCACGTGCCTTTAAATTCAACTGGGGGACAAAATATATGAGGGCCAATTATTATTTTATTTATATATTTTTAAAGTGGAGAGGCACAGCTTTCCCAACCTGTGGTAGAGCTCCACTCCCTACACCAACAGATTAAATAAAACACTTCAATATGACAGTTGATAATTGGAGGATGAGTAAAGGAATTCGTAAACTTTCAAAAACTGTTAGGAGTCAGGTTTTTAGATGCCTGTGGAAGGACTGCATATATAGCGAAGGCTTATAATTACCTTAAAGTTTTCAGATTGCAAATGACCTTGTATAGCTCGATAGGCAGTATTGAGATCAGCAAATATCTGGCTTAATTTAGCTTCAAAACTACAAGAAAAAAGTGTATGATAAATGTACAGTTAAATTATCAGTCTAAAGTCTTTCCAGACTAAATTTCAAGTACATTTTCCTTATTTCTTTTAATTGAGACTTGCAACCCCTTGCGCTGGAAAATTCAAGTAGCAATGCTACAAACAGAAAGGCAAATGCCCTTTTTGATAGCTAAGAAAGATTTCTCTTTACAGTTACAAAGTAATGGTATGTGAATAAAAAAACATTTAAAGTGACATCAAAGTTAGGCGTTCGAGTAACACAAAATCTAACGTTTAAAACCAAAAAAAGCACTGAAATTCACCAGTTATAGTTTACTGAGATACCTATAACTTCCAACCCCGGCCATTCACAGCTTATACCCTCACATATTACATCACTATAGCATGTTTAATGAGGTAGTTTGTGAAATCACTCAAAAAAACACAGCTAAATACAATACAGAGTTACTTTTGAACGTTTGTGGATGCATACCATGGAAGTAGCATAAGTGCTTTAGTCAAGTGTGGCGGTGCATGTTCAAAGTTATATTGTGCACAGTTTTCAAATCACTTAAAGTTTGGGGTGCCATTAGTACTCTATGTTAAACAAGGTAAATGTGTGAGCACATATGATGTGGGTTGCAGAGCTGTCCTTCAAGATAGACTATTCCTTAAAGCCAAAGCATCTTGCAAAAAATATATGCGTAAGCCCAAAGCTTCTGTCAACAATAGATTACCAAGAAGTGTATATCAGGGCAAGTGCAAGTGTTAAGCACTTGTAATACAGTGGTACAGACCGATTCTTTATAGCGAGGATCTTTAAAAAGGTGTGGGGGTTCATTTTCAGAGTCATCAATAATGTCATAAATCATGTAATTGAACAAGTGTGTGATGTACTATGGGAGGGCATAAGCAGTGCATGGTGGGGAAGCAAGATATAGTTAGCTCACTGAACAATAACTGGCCAAACCATTGTTTTTTTTTTGTTTGACTTTAGTTTTTACAATATTTCAAAACCTAACTGCCACATTACTTTAAACTTAAGATTTTTTCAGCAAATTTCTGAGGTTTTATTAAAATGTAACATACGATCTTATTAATATACTTAACTATAACATCTCTTTTTAACTTTTCTTTCTTTTCTTGATATATATATATATATATATGCACATAAATATACATATATACATACACACACATACATAATCAAATCTGTTTACCAAGCAATGGCATTTCCAAATGTTAGAAAAGCAGTTTACTCACGGAGGGCTCGAAATAAAAAAAATAAAAAATTACCAAGATACAAGAATACTTACAATTTTCTATAATATGAAGCATTGGCAACTTTAGCACATGAGTTGTACAACACATCTGAGACCAAATAGAGTCTAGCAATCTGTGGTAGAAAGCATAAAAATTAGTGATGCAAATTTTACCGCTCTTAAAAAGCAGCAGTAAAAGAAACAAAATCATCTAATGAGCAACACAAACACTGCTGGTGCAAATGATTATTGGCACAAAGTGCATTGTATATGATCTAACTAATGAAGGCTATGCAGTTGTAATTTACCGGAGGAAGCAACTAAAAGCATGAATCAGAAATATTCTGTAATTCGTGGTAATCCATAACACATGCAGGAGGGCTTGATCAATTTTAGATTCTCAGAATATCCACATTACATTTGCAGGAAAGTATTTATACTATAGACATCATATACATTGTCATTTAAAATAATCAAGTGTGTGTGTGTGTGTGTGTGTGTGTGTGTGTGTGTGTGTGTGTGTGTGTGTGTGTGTGTGTGTGTGAACGGACACAAAACTTATAAAGTTACTTACCTGTAACTATAGTTCTCCAGGGGATACTTACCAGAGCGCTGAACAGTACCATTGCAGTCTTTCCCAGCCGGGAGTTCATTGCACCTTGGGACGCGCTGACCTGCGCCACAGCACCCGGTACTCGGTCTCCTTCTGCCGCCGCAGCTCGTGCTTCTTAGAGCCCGGCCGCAGTAGGGAGGGGATCGGAGGACTACAGCTCCCGGCAGCCTTTGCGGCCGGAACCCGGAAGCCGCCTACAACCAATCCGCGCCAGGAGGCGCATAAAATCTGCGCACACCCCCGGTGGAGCGGGGATACTTACCAGAGCGCTGAACAGTACCATTGCAGTCTTTTCCAGCCGGGAGTTCATTGCACCTTGGGACGCGCTGACCTGCGCCACAGCACCCGGTACTCGGTCTCCTTCTGCCGCCGCAGCTCGTGCTTCTTAGAGCCCGGCCGCAGTAGGGAGGGGATTGGAGGACTACAGCTACCGGCAGCCTTTGCGGCCGGAACCCGGAAGCCGCCTACAACCAATCCGCGCCAGGAGGCGCATAAAATCTGCGCACACCCCCCCGCATCGCGGGACCGCGTGCGGGCCAAGCTCTGGCTAAGCCCGGGCAAAGGGCAGGCCCTCTACGGCTCTCATCGGCTAGAGGAGGCCGGTCCGGGCCAGTCACTCTGCCCAAATATTTTGTTGGGTTAACTCTTTTCTGTTCTGGACCATCTACGTGCCAACATTTTTGGGTGTACCGTGGTAAGACGCTTAAAATATCTCTCTGTACAGTTACTGCATTTATAGACTGGTGTTCCCTGTCTCACGGACATATTTATACGTGTTTCTAATTATAGCATGGAGATGCGTGAAACCAGAAGTAGGGCTGCAGCAGGAGGGAAGAAACTAACAGGCACCCTGGATGATTTCATTGTTAGAACCCATATACTGATTGATGAGGGGATTTCTCTGATGGAAAGAAGGGTATCGCAGGACTTGGAACATGCCAAAATGTCTTCTATGGGCCATTTTGCTAATGTACGGAGCCCAAATAGAGGAGAGAATGACACATCGCCTTTGGAGGGGACTAGCATAGCGGTTTTGCAATCTCCCCTCGTAACACCTAATTTTAACTCTACTCAGGCTCCCCTAGTCCCATTCTTACCACCTACCCAGGCATCCACTAGTGTATTGATACATACAGCAGCAACCCCTAAACATAACAATGCGGTGTCACAAGGGTTAAAGGAAGGGGCAATACCCAAAAAGAGGACTATTCAAAATACGCACACCAATGCTGGCGGTAAAGATTCACTAATAGACACAGGTAATGCACTTTTTGTTAATGGTAACGATACACAAGGAGAAGATCCTCTGCCCCCTAACACTGTGCGTCAAGCCATTCCGGATGATACCATCCTGGATGACTCGATGGCCGATTTAATCTCTAATACCTCTGGGAATAGCGCTACTGAGGATAGCCTTAATGCTAGCAGGTTAAGAAAGAGTACAATGTTATATCTATTGGAAACCTCAATGAAAACCCTATTAACCCCAGTGATAGAACTTTTAAAGGAGTTGGAGAAACAAATACAGGACCTGAAAAAAGACACAAAAAACCAGTTGGAGAATTTGGCTAAACAAGTACTCACTGTTAGCGTGCCCAAGTCTAAAGCTACTGCAACAACACTAAATAAACCTGGCCTTACACTGACGAAGAGTCTCCCACATAATACTTCTTTAAGTACAATCAATGCTGAAAAAGGAAAACTTCCTAATAACCAACCGTCAAAAACGGTATCAATACCTAAAACTCCGGCTCCAACTGTTAAAGAAGCACCAGTCCTACAAACTCCTAACTCATTACAGGATAAAGACCAACCAGCTAAAAGGGAAGTGCAGAGAAATATAAATTTACCCCCAAAAGCCTCACCGTACGTTGTGGTTCCTACCGGAGTGCCTGAACTGGATGCACAATCAACTGAAAATAATGGGGCACTTGTAAATAAGATTATCCATTGGTTGAATAATAACTACCCTCTCCCACCAGCCATCAGAAGTAATATTCTAATGGTTGAAAGGGTACCATGGATTGGGTATAATAAAAAAAGGGTTCAGGGCGACTGTGTGGTAATAACCTTTGAGAACCCACGTACTGCCGAATATATCACAATGAGGCCCCCAAGAAACCATGGCCTGTCCATTGTGGCCAGGGCATTATCTTATTTCTACCCTGATGGGGAACATCCGGACAATAGATGGAGTTGGACTAGGGACAACCAACATCAAAGAGGCAGAAATGGTGCGGATTTTGATAGGAATCAACATAATACACAATGGGGAGGGGGAAATGAAGACGGATGGAATGTAGTGAAATATAGGGGGAGGACTCCTCACTTTCTACCACAAATGTATGACCCAGGTTGGTTTGGTAATCAGCAATTTCCTCCGATCACTCCGTGTTATAACCGGTTTGACTGCCTGGAAATGGTGGATTGACTCCCCGAGACAAAAGAGGTCTTTAAGGCACCTATGCCTGTAAATTTGGGTCAGATTAATCTACCACGGTATGAGGTGACACATGAAATACGAGCGGTGGCCGAGATAACACAAGGGAGTCAGGGTGGTCAAGCTGGGGTCATTGAAGAAGCGCTCCCTACAGAAGATCTTTGTAAGGTAGTTTTTTGGAACGTGGCAGGTTTAAAACAAAAAATCCTCAATCCATCTTGGGATGATGTAATTTCTGGTGTAGACATACTGGCCTTACAAGAAACTTGGGCCACCGCACCGTTGCACCTAAACGGTTACAAAACCTACTTTACTCCTGCGGTGGGGGGTTCTTATGGAAGACCCAAGGGTGGATTGACTATGTATATATCTAACCTGCTAGCTTATGATAAGATTTCCTTTTCTCCTGGATCCAGTTACTATCAGAAAATTGTGATAGATACAAGGCAGGGTCCAAGGATTGTCCTGTTAAATTTTTATAATAATTTTTCAAGTAGCATGATCAAGGAAGTACTCGCCGCAATAACTGTGGATATGCAGTCTGAAATTGATAAAAAAAGGGGCAAAGTAATGATATTATGGGGGGGTGATTTTAACTGCACATTGTGTAAAAAGGGTCATAAGGGTATATGCGGCCTGATGTTGGAACAGGACATTAATTTGACGCACTTTGAACATACCCTACTTGGTGATTCACTAAATGAGATGCTTTTTAATTTTGATTTTGGATTTACAAATGAGTTAGCCAACCACACAATGCCATTTGCCCCAACTTTTGTGGGTAGGGGGGGCTTCGACTATTATTGATTTTAGCTTGTGTACAAATAGCTCTGCGGGAAGATTGATTAGCTCTAGTATAATGGACTTACCTCTGAGTGACCACCTTCCACAGGTATTAAAAATGGAGAACCTATTCGTTCCTTCGAATAATGTAGTAAGTTCTAAGCACATGGTGCAGGATGTGAAGTTAGGCTCCCAAAATGGTTATACTCTTAAATGGAGTAAAGTGGTCCCGGATGACTTTTTGTCCAAATTGATGAGTAAGTGTATGAATAGCTTTTCGATCTGTTTGAATGAATATGCTGAGAGTAACGACATTTTATTTCATTTTAATATTATTGCTACCACAATCAAGGAGGTTCTGTGGGTTACAAGAAAAAATTCCCTAAAGTCTAATAGAAAATGGTTTGAAGTGCACTAAAGCCTTAACAAAGCTTAGATACACGATTCACAAAAGACCGCAGGATATAACTTTAATTAGAGAATTGAGGAGGGACTACAACAGTGTATTGAAGGATAGAAGGACCTGATCAAAAGGGATGCATGGGATGACTTATGTTCGGCGTCACAATCAAAGGATCCGGCCGCTTTTTGGAGGGTTATAAACACTCCACTCCTGTATGATAAAAAAGCACGCATGGAAATCGCCGTTACAGAAGATGAGTGGGTGGCTCATTTTTCCTCCCTTTATAGGGTTGTTGAACTAGTGCCTGATACAGGTCATGACTCCACGATGGTAAATCTAGATCCACCTAAAGCATTGGTTGTAACTCTACATGAAGTTCTTGCGAGCCTGAAGGCAACTAAGGAGGGTAAGGCGGCTGGTCCGGATGGTATACCAGCCGACCTTTATAAAGCCAATACTGATTTATGGGGGCCATTGCTAGTCCAGCTTTTCAATGTTGCTTTGGCAAAAGGTCTAATTCCTACCTGGTTCACATCAATTATAGTCCCGATTTTTAAGAAAGGCGACAGGCAGAATTGCACATGTTATAGGCCAATTTCTTTATTGGACTCCTCCATAAAAATTCTTGGGAGAGTTGTTTTAGTTAAGTTACAAAGCTGGGCAGAAGAAAATGGGGTGCTAAGTGATTTTCAATATGGGTTCCAAAGGGGTTTAGGGACTATAGAGCAAGGACTAAATTTGTTTATCTTGCAACAGAAGTATATAAGGGTTAAAAAACAATGTCTATACCTCACTTTTGTTGATTTATTGTCAGCTTTTGATTGCGTGTCACACAATAAACTGTGGGCAATTATGGCCGAATTGGGGGTAGACAATGCTATTATATGCTTCCTGAGAGATTTATATTCTGGGGCTACTGCAACTGTTCGGTATGGGAAAGAGGGAGAATGTAGCAGACACTTTGGGATTGGTCGCGGTGTACGCCAAGGGTGCGTTTTAGCGCCTTTTCTATTTTTGCTATATACAAATGGTTTGGAGCGTCGCCTCGTGCAGGAGGGCAGGGACATGCCTATGGTGGGTGGGAGGCCTGTCCCTGCCCTGCTGTACGCCGACGACGCAGTCCTGATGGCACGCACCCCAATGGCACTTCAAACTTTGGTCACATCTTTTAATAGCTTCATGCTTAGCTTGGACCTGAAAATTAACTGCTCCAAAACACAGTTTATGTATTGTGGGACAAGAACAAGCAGGCATTTGAAGCCAATTTTTATAAATTCCAATCCCTTAGAGAAGACCGCTACTTTCCCATACCTGGGCATTTTGTTTCATGAAAGTGGCTCATGGACTTCTGCAATTAATGCTAGAACCCTGTTATTTTTCAAAACTATTATGGCTTTAAAGCTATGAAAAAAACCCATAAAGGAAATTTTAACTATTTATAATGCCACTTGCATAGCCGTAGCCACTTATGGTTCAGGATTGTGGGGTTACTCGAATGTTAGTACAATTCAAACCATGGAGAATAAGTTTTTACGCCACATTTTGTCCGTCCCTGAGAGCACTGCGAACCTTATATGCCATGCTGAATTGGGTGTGGTGTTTGTTACTGATACAATCAAGATCCAGCCAATCTTACTTTGGCACAGGGTTTGGACAAATGATGAATGTGTGGTTAACCGGGCCATTTTAAATGACAATCTTGTACTGGACAATATTAACAATTTCAAATGGATATGCTATGTCAGAAACTTTCTTGAATAATTAAGTTGTGCTCAATATTTTGAGGACCCGTCATCCATGGCACATATATCAAAAAGAGATCTGAAAAATCTATGTATTGCTCACCTCAGGGACAAAAGACAAATGGAGGAGGTGAAAAAAAAGACGGTTTCTGCACATCAGGCAATTATAAATGGAGAGAAACTGCAGCCATATCTATCATTATATATGTCCAACCATGAACGTTTTCTTTTAACCCGGTTTAGATTTAACATTGCTTTTAGGTTATTATCTTTTCCTGTGATGAATTGTTGGGCGAGACTTATGCCCCTGCCCATGTGATGATGTGTCCCCACAATCCGATATTCATATTTTATTCTTTTGTAAATTTTATACTGCTTATCGAAGAAAACTTATTATTCCCATTCTCAAAGATTTAAATGTATATAGATGTCGCTTAGCGTTTTTAGAGTGTCAGAAAATGGGAAATGTTTTTATGGTAGCATCACTTGCTGAATTTTTTAAATCAGTTTTTAAGTGTCGTAAATCCACCCAAATCAATAAATTTTTTATGCTGCATATATGTATCTATTTTGGTTGTGTTTATGTGTTTCTTTTTTTGTGAAGATTTTAAATAATGATCACCTGACCCATTGTAAATTGTACCTTTTCATGCTACTTTTATTGTTATTCTCTGTTTTTAACCGAATAAAGTATTTTTGAATTGAATTGAATAGTTCTCCAGTGTCTTTCACAGCTCACATCCATGAAACATGCCACAAAAAACACAGTATTTATGCATGTTTGTCTTGGTTCCTCAGAAGTATAGTAACTGCTCCTACGCCGACGACACCCAGCTGATCCTCTCCCTTACCAACGACCCCGGTACCGCCAGAGCCAACCTTCACGAAGGGATGAAAGAGGTAGCCGAATGGATGAAGAACAGCCGCCTGAAACTGAACTCAGATAAGACGGAAGTCCTCATCCTGGGATCCTCACCCACCGCTTGGGACGACTCCTGGTGGCCCTCCGCCCTAGGCAGCGCACCCAAACCAACAGACCACGCACGCAACCTAGGCTTCATCCTGGACTCCTCCCTCTCCATGACCAGACAAGTCAACGCCGTCTCCTCGTCGTGCTTCAACATCCTGCGCATGCTACGTAAGATCTTCCGGTGGATCCCCACCAGGACCAGGAAGACGGTCACCCAGGCCCTCGTCACCAGCCGTCTGGACTACGGCAACACCCTCTACGCCGGAACCACCGCCAAACTCCAGAAGAGACTCCAGCGGATCCAGAACGCCTCAGCACGACTCATCCTGGACATCCCCCGTCGCAGCCACATCTCCGGACACCTGAGAGATCTGCACTGGCTCCCGGTCAACAAGAGAATCACCTTCCGTCTCCTCACCCACGCACACAAAGCCCTACACAGCTAAGGCCCAGGATACCTCAACAGCCGCCTCAACTTCTACACTCCCAAACGCCAGCTTCGATCGACCAGCCACGCCCTCGCCGCCGTCCCCCGCATCCGTAGAGCCACCACAGGGGGATGGTCCTTCTCCTACCTCGCCGCCAAGACATGGAACTCCCTCCCCACCCACCTCCGCCTGACCCAGGACCACCTCGCCTTCAGGAAGCAACTCAAGACCTGGTTGTTCGAGCAGTAGCAGATCCCCCTCCCCCAGCACCTTGAGACCCTCTGGGTAAGTAGTGCGCTATATAAATGCGATGATTTTGCAAGAGCCTACTCGGTGCCACCCCTCCCCGCCAGATCAATTTAGGCCCCATAGGGAGCCCACCGTACAGTTTGAAGACCTCAACTCTAACAAGAATTTTTTTTTATATATTTCAGTCAATAATATATGAAAACAGAAGTCCACTGAATGCAGCTCCATTAAAGCTTTGATGGAGGAAGACAAATCCTCCAAGGTACGTACAAACACAATTATCTTCATAAAAGGTCTTCACTGATATAACTATAGCCAGAGTATTATTGTTCAATAGCCACAGTATTTATGGCGTTTTTAATTACTGCTGCAAGAGGACCTATTTGGAAGAGAAGATGCCCTCCGAAGGTAATTCTGTAGATATCAATACCACTGGCATTTTGTACATCAGCAAAGGAGCAAAGTTTGAGAGCCACTAGAAGGTGCCCAATGCTATCATCATCTTTGGGCTGCACACAGAATGGCAGCTGAATAGGATGAAAATCTGAGCCAAAGAAAAAGTTTGATTCTTTCATAAAAATATTTTGGGTGGCTACATACTCTCCAGCAGATTTCTCACATTAAAAATACTATGTTCAGGCTTCATACAGGTTGGGAAAACCTTTTCCCAAGCAATGTCTCAGCCACAAATCCACCTACAGACATGACATCACTGAAGTACATTAGGCGAGAAACAGCATGCTGGCATCAGTTACTGTTATTAATTTCAAGATCCACTGTGACATACAGTGCGGGACTGAGATCGCCACAACAAAAGGGACAAAGACATCAAACATCTGCAAAGCTTGCAACCTCATTTTTTTAATACCTTTATTTTTCAGTTCTGTAAAAAATTACAATAAACAGCAAGCAGAAGTGTGCGCTGTGGACTGTAAATGACATCATATTGCAACAACATTTGCAACAACATTTTCCAAGCACTTGAGTCTTCCACTTCCCCACAAGGATCATGCAACCTATTGGATCTCAACACCAACTCATCAGTGGAGGAAAGGCAGATGAATTATGAATCCACCAGAAATATCACTGCCAAATGTAAGTAACTTTTTTGATGTGATGCTTCTTCTCACAGATTCTTCACTTTATGAATGAGTATCTAAACAAGATCTCTCTGCGATGTGGACCTGCGTAATGCTGGCCAACCGCAACACAACTCGGACAAAATACCAAGCACCTAGTGCTTGAAAACCGAGGCAGTGGTGCTTTGCAAAAGTAAGTAAACATGACCATCCAGCTGTTAAACGGATGTTGGCAATTGGGACACCTCTGGAGAGATATTTAGTGTCAGCCTTAACTAGTCAAGTAGACATGAATGCACTGTGGAGGGAATAGCCAATTTGGACACAGAATAACCCAGTGCAAAGTAGTACTCTTGGTCACCACCTTACCCATTTTTAGCTCTGGCAAAACCCACAAAGGACTGATCATCTACTCTGTTTTGATGAGTGGGATCAATGTAATATGACATCACATGCCTGGGGTTATACTCAAGAAGTTGCTTCACCTCCTTCGTTGTATGTGGAAGACAGAATTAAGATGAAAGTGTAATACACTGGCTCATACGTCATCCAAAGACCAATTTGGGCAAAATAAAATGTCCTTAAGTTCTACGACCATGAAAGCAGAACTAATCACCACTAACAGAACTATCTTTAGCATGCGTCACTGAACAGAGGAATTATGCATTGGTTCAAATCGATATGCCAAGAAAGTGAAAACAGGTTCAAAATCCTTTGAGGAACAATGAATGGAATGGGAGGAAACAAGTAAAGCAAACGTTCCAGAAAATGCAGCACTAGAGGCAATCTAAACCAAGATGGTTGATCAGGCAGGAACACGAAAGCAGACATGATCGCTAGACAGCCAATGCAGTTACACACCACCAGGCCATATTTCGCAAGAGACAACGAAAACGTTTTAATTTTGAAATTTTTGGGAGTTGTGATGCATTTTGATTGGTACCACTGAATTATTTTAGCTGACTACATAGATGGATTTAGTAACCGGTCTCCTTGGCCACAATAATGATATCTATAACTTCATTGTGAAAACAAAAGAACTAAAAAGAATCAGTTGCTTACCTTCGGTAAGGCTTTTTCTAGTGGATAATCTAGTGCAGAGGTCTTCAAACTTTTTGATGCCGAGACCCCCTTGTAAAACCATTTTAGGCGTAAGGACCCCCTTCCGACAAAAGTTTCTAGAAACTGGTACTCCTCTTCATCAACTTTTGACAACCATAAATGTGCCAGTTAGAACTCACATCCCTCCATCATTCATCCACCCACACTTTCACACATCCATCCATCCACCCTTTCATCCTTCCATCCATCCACCCTTTCATCCTTCCATCCCTACATCCATCCTTTACCCATCCACCCTTCCTTCCATCCACCCACCTTTTCACACATTCATCCATCATTCATCCATGCAACCTTTTATCCATTCATCCATCCATCCATCCACCCTTTCATCTTCCCATCCATACATCCATCCTTCATCCATCCACTCTTTCATCCTTCCATCCATCGTCCATCCACCCTTTCATCCATACATCCATCCACCCACCCTTTCATCCATCCATCCATCTACCCATCATTCATCCCCCACCTTTTCACACATCCATCCATACATCCTTCATCCGTCCACCCTTTCATCCTTCCATCCATACATCTATCCTTCACCAATATATCCTTCATCCATCCACCCTTTCATCCTTCCATCCATACAGCCATCATTCATCCATCCACCCTTTCATTCATCCATCCACTCATCATTCATCCACCCACCTTTTCACACATCCATCCATCCTTCAGCCTTTCATCCATCCATCCACCCATCATTCATCCACCCACCTTTTCTGTGCCTCTGTAATGGGGGGTGGGGTCAGTATCTCTCTGCGTCGTCGTCGTCCTTTCCCGCTCATGGGAGGGCATCTCTGTGCCTCCCTGCTGGGGGCAGGGGACGTGTCATGGGACCCACAGCTCCAGGTGCGCAACATCCATTGAACTCAAAGTGCTAAACTACAGCCACTCCCCCAGCACCCCGCCCCCCCCCCAGCTCGTGTATGTGAGCCCGGCTGAAACAGCTTCAGGGACACACACACAGTCACACCCAAGTACTTGACAGGTCTTTAAAAGACCTTTTACTTGTTAATGAGGCGTTGATGTTTTTCACACCTCGTTGTGAATTAGGCCTCCCTCGATCAGCCCAATGCCGGGAACTGCACTCTGCAGAATCTGCGACCCCCTTCCCGAGACTCCACGACTCCCCTGGGGGTCGCGCCCCACAGATTGAAGACCGCTGATCTAGTGGCATATTCTTCACCTTGTGAATATCCCCCAGCACTACACAAGATCCAGAGACTTTTCTCAGCAATTCCCTTGCGTTCTGGAAGGGATGCAGCTCCGCGTTGAATCCATCTCACCCTAGAAGTGACGGCAAGGCCTCAATATAGCTGCCACCTCTGGGCATCAACATCAGCTTGTTTCTGTCTGTGACGTCGGACACTGAGCCTTTAGCAATCAGATTGTGCCAGTGTGCAGATTTCTATTTTGGGACATTTTTAAATGGCAAAGAGAGACCACTCCACAGGACAGGGAAGTGGGGAGTAAGCGCAGGATGGGTGGGGCAGTGAGGATTCGGCATAGTATACACCAGAAAGAGTGGAACTTCAGGTATGTAACTTCTTCTGATCCTTACTTCTAACCACAGATTTTTCACCTTGGGAATAGATACCACAGCTGGAACGCCCTCATGGACAGCAAATCCTGCAGGACCAGATGGGCTAAGTGCCCCTCCCACCAGACCTAGCTATATAGGCAGTAATGATTCATGAACTGATGCCCACATTGCAGCCTGACAGATGTCCACGTACAAGCACCCCATGTGCCAAGCAGTTTTGGCGTTGGTGGAATGAGCGAGCAGGCTTTCCAGGGCCAGCTTCGTAGCCGATCTTTAAACCAAAAACAATCCATCTAGTGATGACCCGCTTCTTCATACTTTTGCGTCACAGAGAACCTTAGAAAGAGCCAATTGTCCACTCAATAGTCTTTGATGCTATTGATGTAAAAACTTAGAACTCTCTTTAGATCTAGACTATGCAGTCTCTGTTCCTCTTTAAATGGATGAGGCTGAGCGAAGAATGCGGGCAGGGTAATAGACTGTACAATGTGGAAGGGCGTTACAATCTTTGGGAGGAAAACAGTCTTAGTCCTTAGCACATCTGGGAAGAAAGTGGTGTATGATTGCTGGACAGACAGTGCTTCCAACTCACTCATATGATGAGGCTGATGCAATTGCATGATTAATATGGTCTTCAATGTGAGCAAGCTCAGGAGGGAACTATGCATTGGCTCCATCAAGGTGCACATGAGGCGGACAGCCTTTTAATGTTGTTACTGCAAGACCTGGTGGTAGTGATAAGGAGAAAAGTAAGACATCAAACAGGGTCTGCAAGTGTTGGATATGTCTGGAAGAACCCCAAACTTCTCCCAGCATAGATGTTTTAGTCTAGGACCCCCAACAGTCGAAAGGATAGCTATTACTATAGGGGGAAGATTGAAAGAGGACAAATATTGTCGCTCAATCTCCACACAGAGGTGTACGTTGTGCAAGCTCAGAAGCAAAACTCTGCCCTGGAGTTGCGACAGGATGTCCTTCCGAAGAGGCAGCTGTTTCGAGGGACAGATGCTAATGAGCAGACGTTTTAGGTACCACACTCTTGTGGCACAACCCAGAAGCACTACAATGACTTTGGTCCAGTTGTACCTGATCAGCTTCAGGCTGATGGTCAGAAAAGGTTGAGAGGTATAAAGTCCAGAGCTCCGTTCCAGACGAATGGAGTCTCAGAGCGAGAACTGCGTTGGGAACACCAAAGTGCAAACGCATGAACACTGTGCATCCTCGGCAGTGGCAAAAAGATTAAGCCAAGACATCCCTGTACACCCCCCCCCCCCCCCAACCACCTCTGAGTGCAGGTGCCATTTGAGATTGGCTAAGCACCGCCAGTTGATTTCCTTTGCTCTGGTGTTTAAGGATCCTACCAGGTGTTGTAGCAGTAGGGAGACACCTAGTTTGAGCCAGTACGAGAGGCTGCAGAGACTCCGGACACAGGATTCATAACTTTACTCGCCCTGCCCCTTGTAGTAGCACATAGCAGTAGTAGCGTCCTTAACAAGTTGACCTCATTCTCCCTTCATGGACAGGAGCAAGGTTTCAATGCCAAGTGAATCACCAGCAACTAAAACATGCTGATATACAGGCATGTTTCCGCTGAGGACCAGAGTGGCCTGGTCTCCACCTCTAAAAGATGACCTCCCCAACCCAGCAGCGACACATCCATGACGACTGTCAGCTCTTATGAGGTAGAAAGAGGGGACCAGTCCAACTGTGGTCCAGCAGCCACCAGTGCCGACCTTTTGCAGTCTCCTTTGACACATGGATCAATATTTGAAAGGTTCTTTTTGTGCTGAGCCCACAATCTTCTAAACCCACTGCAGAGCCCCCAAAATGCCACTTGATGAAGTCTACGAGCAGGATGTAGGAGGCCAAAAAGCTGCCGACTCAAAGATTGAAACATCAGGATTATAGCTCAAATGTTCTCGACTCAATGAAGCAGAAAGAAGTCTCGAAACAGCACTGTGTCCAGGATGGCTACAATGAAAGAGAAAGGTGTGACTATGGCATTGTAATTAAAAATCCAAAGAAGTGAACAAGTCTGCCATTGACTGGAGGTGGAGACTCCAAGGGTCAGTGAGCTGGCCTCCTGTTTACAGTACAGGGACAGTACAACTGAGAATCCTGCTGGGGCAAGTTGGTAGCACAAAAAATTGAAGCAGCCCCCTTGTAGCACCAGGGACCTGGACCAGACGCACAAAGCTGGACCCAAATTCGCTGAGCCTGGGAATGTTGTCAGAGTGCAGTTGGGATCCTCAGAGGATGAGTTTTTGACCAAGAAAGGATTGGCCTGTGACCACGATACTGGGAGACCAGTAATCCAGGGGTGACTGGAATTCTGCCAGCACAGAGAGGCTGCCAGCACAGACAGGACTTTGAGGGACGTTGACCCTGTGACCAGGACCGTCTCGCCCCCTTCGTGGAATGAGGAGTTTTCGCAACAAGACCCACTGTAAAAATGTATTTTCTGAGTGAACCAAAGATGATCTATTTTGTACAAGACAGACATGTTGTGTTGTGAGCTCTAGTGTTGTTCAATAACCCTCCATGCCTGCATGAACAAGATCTGCATTTGTATGTGAAAAACAAGGACCCCCTGAATAGAAATTAGAACAGATCCTAGGACAGGGAAAACAAATTATGAGAAAAAATCCTAGGCAATCATAGCATAAACATAGGGAACAGGTGTAGACTAGAGGACATGAAGGAACAAACCCTATAATAAAACCATATAATATTTAATGGACAATTGTATTAAAATATAGTTCAGGTCACAAATCATATCAAACATACATAAATAATTATACAGTGAAAGTCAGACCATAATATAAAAACAGAATTATAAGAAAACAATACAGGTAATAATAAATGTGGCAATTAATTAAGTTGACGCGCATTTTGACGTTTAACAAAGCACCTTCTTCAGGAGCCACTTAAAATTCTGAAATACATAATAAACAGCGAAAGATAACTAAATACCAGTTCATAATCTAGTTGTATAAAAAGATTAAAAAACAGAATATGACATAATTAAAAACATACAGTTCTCATATTTACATTATAGAAAATGTCCTCCAGGGTCACTAACCCTAGTCCCTATTTACATAGTTAAGTAACATAAAAGTAAAACATATAATTGGGCATCAAGATAAAAAACATTCGCATACAAGTACCAATAAATTGGCACAACATGGATGCATCACAATAAAGGCATAAAACAGTGAATGCAAGATTAGATGTCGTATTGAAAGCTTACAAAGATACAAGATGTGCAATTAGTTGTCAAACATTAGATAACAAGATATACAGACATAACCAAAAACTATTAAGGATAACTGGAATTGATTTAGACATATAAAAATACATATTGTTAATGATTTGATAACTTACTTAAAAGCAAATCCCAAATCTATTGGCAGTTCAAAGAAGAATATTGGGCCAAGCGAACAAGTCAGGAAAGATTCAAATCAATCCTGCACTCCCCATACCTTCCACCTAATCCTGAAATAAAGGCGTTGATTAGTGTCTGAGCCAAAACTGAAGAATGTCTAAATTAGAACTATTAAAAACCTAGTTGGCTCACCTTTCTCCTAAGAAGAGCAGTTATATAGTAAACAAAGTGTTCCATACATAATATCAGGATAAGGGGAGTGCAGGATTGATTTGAATCTTCCCTGACTTGTTGTATTTTTATATGTCTAAATCAATTCCAGTTATCCTTAATAGTTTTTGGTTATGTCTTTATATCTTGTTATCTAATGTTTGACAACTAATTGCACATCATATCTTTGTAAGCTTTCAATACGACATCTAATCTTGCATTCACTGTTATATGCATTTATTGTGATGCATCCATGTTGTGCCAATTTATTGGTACTTGTATGCGAATGTTTTTTATCTTGATGCCCAATTATATGTTTTACTTTTATGTTACTTAACTATGTAAATAGGGACTAGGGTGAGTGACCCTGGAGGACATTTTTCATAATGTAAATATGAGAACTGTAGGTTTTTAATTATATGTCATATTCTGTTTTTTAATCTTTTTATACAACTAGATTATGAACTGGTATTTATTTATCTTTCGCTGTTTATTATGTATTTCAGAATTTTAAGTGGCTCCTGAAGAAGGCGTTTTGTTAAACGCCGAAACGCGCGTCGACTTTATTAATTGCCACATTTATTATTACCTGTATTGTTTCCTTATAATTCTGTTTTTATGTTATGGTCTGACTTTCACTGTATAATTATTTATGTAGGTTTGATATGATTTGTGACCTGAACTATATTTTAATACAATTGTCCATTAAATATTATATGGTTTTATTATAGAGTTTGTTCCTTCATGTCCTCTAGACTACACCTGTTCCCTATGTTTATGCTATGATTGCCTAGGATTTTTTTCTCATAACAAGATCTGTATTTGTGCAGGCCTTTGCCGACCTGGTGGAGTCACATATCCTGTATCTCTGGTTTATGCTTGTTTTAGGCTCATCAGACATCTACTTCTGTTACCTGCACTTCTCGCTTGATATAAATGTTACAAGAACTGTGTGAGAAAGTGCCCTCTTTCTGCATGGTTGCTCTTACTTTTTTCTTAATTGCTGATGTGCTTTGACTGAGTGTGTCCTGGGCTCCTGCTAATCAGGTACCCAGGGCCTAGGACGAGGTGACAAGGCTCCTACCCCTGGATGGGCAGGGTTCACGAAGGGGAAGCTTCAAAGACTAGCCGCCTTTGTGAGCTTCCCCGGGCCACTTGCTGCTTTCAGAAACTGGTTCTGACCCCCACTTTGGGCAGGAGAACCGTAAGGAAAAACAAGTGAGGAAGAGAGGTGTGCCCATCTCCGCCAACCCCACCCCTAAGGTGGGGGAGGCAAGATGAAGCACAACTATCCCCGCCATCTTGCAGTTGTGGGGACTCAGCTAACCAGGGAAATGCTTATGCCCCCCTCACACTGGAGGGTGGCATAATAGAGGTGTACCCACCGCAGGGAAGGGAACCATTGGTCCCAACCTTTTTACCTACATGTAACACCCCTAAATGTAGTATTTAGGGGCAACCCTCAAACCAGAACCTGCAACAAGAAAAGAAGAAGGGCCGAACAGCCGTGCCGAAGCTAACAAGGGGTAGACGCCCACTGGCTTGGCACCAGCCCTACAGGCCTGTCTCCACCTCGAACCTGCTCCCGCAAAATCCCGGTGTGCCCTGCAGCCAGCAACCCCGAAAACCCCGGAGGACCTGCCTACCTTCAACCACAAAGACTGTCTTCCGTGAACACCGGATTTGTTTATCTACAAGCTCTGGCGCCCTAGTGCTACTTTGTTTTCCCATTTGCCTTGAGCTAAAGTCTAGGAGCTTTACTCACACAACCAAGTGGCCTACTCGTCAGCAGCCACCACCCGGGAACCCCCTGACCCCCACTGGATAACATTGGGCCTCAGCACTCTGCACCCGGCTGCCCTAGTACAGCCGAGGGTGTAACAAGGATGCATCCCTGACGCTGGGGGACCCCTGAGTCTACCCCCAAAACCTCAACTTCCACTATCAAATACTTACCTCAAAGCTGATAATACGATTTTCCTCCATAAGATAACTTTGACTGTTTTTCTTGGAAAAGTTTTTAAGCCCCAGACTAGCTAATTTCCAGCCAGTCCTGGTGCCAAATAGGCCTCAGGGCAAGGGATGGCATCCCCAGGTCTGGTGGAAGCCAGGCTTGCATATCAAAGGTAGGAGAGGCTTTGATATGCAGGTGGCCCATTCTTCGTAGCGTGCTAGCTACAAAGTCCCCTTGCTCCTTGCTCCCAGTGAAATCTGAGAATCTTCAGAGAACTTGGCCTTGGAGCTTTGGACCTTGGCCCCCAAACCTTCCAATTCCAAAAGGTAAACCACATAAAAAACATATTTGAATTGATTTTCCAATTACCTTTTTCCTCCCATAGGGAACGTATTGTACGTAATTGCGCACAACTATAATACTTGCATTTACTGAGATTTTTCCTTATTGCAAAAAGTATTTACCTTGCACACGAAGTTCGTGGTCTAAATATGTATATAAAAAGTAGTAATATTTTTCTAATTCGGTCTCGACTTCTTCTTTGAGTGTGTGCATCATTTATTACCTCTGTGAGTAAAACAAATGCTTAGCACTACCGTCTGATAAGCCTAACTGCTCGCCAAAACTAGAGCATTAGTATTATCTACTCTTGCCTCTGTAAACCAATAAGGATCTCTTCGACCTCTCTGCACAGTGTACCCCGTTGTGGTGCACTATATAGAGAGGTGGGTTTCCTACACCTGGGTACATTTTGTTGACTTCTCAGTCAAAACACTAGGTGGCTGGAAAAAAGGTAACCAGGTGCAAGACTATAATGGACTTTATATTCTTATTATGAAAGAACATCTGTTAAGTAACTGTGTTTCTGAAAAATTGCATCAGTACTTTGTGGACCTAGGTCCAGTCTCTCACAAGATTGGGAAAGAAGGGTGACCATTAGGTCAAGACTAGGGTGTCCAAGAAGTCTCACGGAGGGGGTGACCAAATGAAAGAGAAAGAAATTGGGCAACCTAAAGATATAAGCAAAGTGACCTCTAAAAGCCCTCAAAAAATGTTTGGGGGGCCGAGAAAACACACGGGCTGAGGGAGCTTCAATTGCAAAGCCAATGGTCACTGACTGCAGACCCGATTTGTCCCAAAGAGAAACCATCAAGTGCACCTCCAGCTACTGCTGGGGTGGAGAGTCTGGCGATTGGATCCTTAGTGTGCCCTGACCAGGGATGAGAATCACAGAAGTTACCCCAGTATCTGTGGGGAGGGGGTGGGGGGCATTGGATGTCTGACCCACCAACATGCAAAAATACAATTAGCAGATTGTGATCAAAAGGATCAGAGTAGAAGCACTGAGAGATACAGATGCAAGTGTTACTGTGATGACTGAAAAACTTGAATCTCCAAAACATTATCTGGCTGGAGAAACTTATCCAGTCACCAATGCTGATAATGTGAACATGGTTCACTTGATGGCTATGGTGTCCTTGGAGTGGGAGGGGTTGCTGGTGAAAAGAAGGTGGCCCTGTCCTCTGCAATTCCTGTTGAATGTCTGCTAATGAATAATCTGGAGTCCTCAGCATGGGCGACAGCTAAGGCCCCATGCAGCCATGCTGGGAATCCCTGAATGAGTGTGCGTAAAAACCCGAACACAGCCCAGTGAGCCCAGGGTGAAAAAGAGGAGTTGGAGTCTGGAATATTGGCCCAACACTCCAAGAGAAATGTTAAGAAATCTGAGAAACCAACTTCTGTACAGCCACAAGCTCAGGTCCCCTCTCCTCACTGAGACCTGTCAGCCTCAGAGGGGAATGAGTCCAAGTAACTTGACCTTAAACGGAAGAGCTCCTAGGCCCAGGGGGACCCTCTAGGGAAGAGCTGTGCTAATGAAAGAGGACCTGTCCTACTCTTGAAAGCCTGAGACATCAAGTTGCTGTACAGCAACAGAGAGATGTCAGTGGCTCCCACTGGACTTATTGGGAGGAGGGACTCCTGTATTCTGAGGCCAGATACCCTAAGACTGGTGCCACTAGGAGAGTGGTAGTGTCTTAGCAATACAGAGTTTTTACTCTCATTGCCCCATGACCTCGCACTAGCGGGGCATCTTGGCCAGAGCAAGACATGGAGTAGGCTAGTCGCCCACTTCTACTAGCCAGATATATCCGAGAAGGTGTGAGGGGGGGGGGGGGGGGGGGGGGAGGGGGTTGAATTCATGGGTCACCTGCCAAGCCAGTGGCAAGGCAGGTAACCACCAAAAGGGCCCCTTAATTCCACTCCCAGTGGTTAGGGTTCCCTTGGAAAGAGCAGGGGTTGATGTTGTTGGCCCCTGGACCCTCCAATAGCATGAGGGAGCGGACCTTTACTGGTGGTGGTGAAACATATCACCAAGTACCCTGAAACTATACCACTTAGGACTGTCACTGCTCTTGCAGTTGTCAGAGCCTTCTTAAGTATTTTTACAAGAGTGGGTTTCCCTCCTGAGGTGGCGTCAGAGGTAGTAACTTCATGTCTTGATACCCAAACGCCATGTGGGCTGAGTGTGGGGTGACATGCAAGTTTACTAACTACAAATCAATGGTTTAGTTGAGAGATTCAACAAATCGGTGCAAGGTATGATCATGGAGGTCCATGAAAAACTCAGAAGATATGATATCCTTTTTCCATCCCTGCTTTTCGCTTACAAAGAAGTGCCTCAGAAGGGAGTCAGGCTCAGCCCCTTTAAACTTCTATTTGAGCATCATGTGAGGGGACCACTGTGTTGAGTTAGGGAAGGCTCAGGGAGACCTCTCAAACAGCCTAAACAAGACACTGTGGGCTATGATCTTGGCCAACATTTAAGGATGGCTGAGTACATGGGTAGAGCATCCAAAAGCCTTCTTGCCTACCAAGAGCCCCAGAAGCTCTGGTATGACGAAAAGGCTGCTCTGGTGGAGGTCCCTCAAGGCACTACGGGACGAGTGGACCCTACTCTATCCTTGAGAGGAAAGGTGAGGTCACCTATCTGGCTGACCTAGGCACTTGCAGGAGCCCTCACATGGTCATTCATGTCAATTGCCTGAAGCCTTTCTATGACACAGCTGATGTGGCCATGCTGATGGTCACTGATGAGATCAGGAAGCAGAGACTGAACCTCTCACTGGCTTACTCTCCTACAGCCCAAAAGATGGGTCAGTTTATTGAGTAGTCTTCTCAGACACCCTCTCCGCCCAACAGCAAGCAGACTGCAGACAAGTCCTGGAGCAGTATGATGAGCTATTTTCCCTAACCCCTGGTCAAACAACTTGGTGCACCCATGATGTGGGCACTAGGGATCGCACCTGTCAAAAACAAAATCTACATACAGTCTGAGCAAGTTAAGGAGCGTGTCAGAGCTGAAGTCAGCAAGATGCTGGAACCTGGAGTTACCGAACTCTCTGAGAGCCCCAGGGCTAGTCCAGTTGTGTTAGTCCAAGGGTCAAAAACCAGAGCTGAGGTTTTGGTGGACTACAGGGGCCTCATCGCAGTAACCAAGACAAATGCACACCCAATTACTAGAGCGGATGACAGGTTGGGAGCAGACATACTTCTCTATACTTCTGATTTGACATTAGGGTGCTGGCAGATGGGTCTGACCACAGGAGCAAAATTAAAATCAGCATTCTCAACCCCAGGTGGACATTATGAGTTCACAGCTATGCACTTTGGATTTAAAGAATGCCACTACCACCTTCCATAGGCTGGTGAATAAAGTCCTTTCTGGGTTGGAGACATAGTGTAGCATAACTGGGCGCTATTGTGGTCTATAGTCCCACTTGGTAGGATCACCTGATCAACCTTGGGAAGGCCCTGAAGGCACTGAAAGCTGCAGGCCACAATATCAAGTAAAGCAAGTGCTAGATAGGGCAGGGCCACAGTTGAATACTTGGGCCACCTAGTAGGAGAAGGCGAAGTTCAACTCTTACAGCCCAAAATCCAGACAATTCTGGATTGGGAATCTCCAACAACAAAGACTCAAGTCAGGGAATTCCTTGACTTGACTGGGTACAGAAGGTTTAGGAAGGAGTATGGCACCATTGTGGCACCCCTCACAGAACCTACCTCCAAGAAAATGCCAAAGAAAATCAACTGGAAAGTGAGCTGTCAAAATGCTTTTGGCACCCTGAAAGAAACAATGTGCTCAGCACCCTTTCTTAATGCTCTGAATTATTCAAAGCACTTCATAATGCAAACCAGGGCGCTCCAAGGTCGATCCTGGAGGGCCAGATCCATGCCAGATTTTTAAGATAACTAAATTGATCTAAATGAGGATATGCTAAAAATCTAGCATGAAGCAGGCCCTCCAGGACCTATTTGGAGAAACCTTGTGCAGACTGATGTCTCTGAACATGGGATAGGAGCTGTCCTATCCCAGACCAACGATGATGGCCATGACCAGCCGGTTTCTTTTATTAGCAGGAGGTTACTCCCCAGAGAGCAGAGTTGGAGTGCCACTGATAGGGGAGCCTTTGCTGTGGTTTGGTCGCTGAAGAAGCTAAGACCATACCTGTTTTGAACTCACTTCCTTGTGCAAACCGATCCCAGACCTCTCAGATGGCTGTTGGAAATGAAGGGGTAAAACCCCAAACTGTTGAGCTGGTCCATGTCCCTACAGAGTATGGACATTTCAGTAGAGCACAAACCTGGGACCGATCATGCAAGTGCAATGGCCTTTCCAGGCTTAACCACCTAGATGAGGACTCTCTTGGGAAAGGTTAATCTCGCTGTCTTTTGTTTGTGGATGGGCTTAGAAGGAAAGTGCCTAATTTTGTCATGCCCCCTCTCCACTCCCCCCATACACACCTTGTGCCTGGTAAATGATGCAATTTTGACAGAAGTGCACTGCGTTCCTGCTGCACAGGTCCTCAGTGCCAGACCTCTTTCCCTAAAACTGTACAACTGTTCCCCCAATGGGCAAGATCTTTACTACCCCCTTTAAGTCCCTAGTAAATGGTACCCCTGGTACCTAGGGCAGGGAGACTAAAGAGGGTCCCTAAAGGCTGCAGCATGTATTGTGCTACCCTAAGGAAACCCCTCGCCACACTCATGCAAACTGCCACAGCAGGCTGCGTGACATGGTGTAGAGAAAAGTGAAGATGCACCGTGGCACATCTCCTGTGTGCCATGCCTGATGATGATGCATGTAATATAATTAAGTCAGCCCTAGAGCAGGCCTTACAACCCTACGGCAGAGGTCTTTATATTACATGTGAGGACATATAATAAATAATAAAACAGTACTAGGAATGTATTCAGGATTGTAGATACTCTGATCAATCCAGAATGCTCAAAGAATGAGATTGTGCCCAGTCAGGAACTATATGACAGACTCACAATCTTCTTTGAGGACAAGATCAGTAACATCACTGATGGCTTAAATTCAGGTAGTACGCCCAAGGAGTCACCATCTGCTAGACGAGCCGGGGGAGAAAAATCATACTCCCTGGACCACTTTGACACGCTCTCTGCAGGTGATTTCGAAAAAATAGCCATGGGAGTATCCTCAGGATCCCCTTTGGACATTGCCACATAAAATTTTGAAGGAGCTGGCCCCTGAACTGTTTCCGGCATTACGGCAGATCTGTAACCAATCCTTGATGAATGGCTCTGCGCCGGCGTGCTGGAAACAGGCGTTGGTCACGCCCCTGTTGAAAAAAGCGTCACTTGACCCAGCCTGTCTAAAGAACTACAGACCTATTTCCCTCCTACTAAATCCAGTTAAAATCTTGGAAGGAGTGGTTAGTAAAGCACTCTCCCAGTTTTTAGAAATGAATAACATTCTGTACAAGGTGCAATTTGGATTCCGCCCAGGCCATGGGACGGAGACTGCAATGGTGACCGTTATAGACGACCTACGGATGCGAGCAGACAGGACAGTCAGCCATATTGGTTCTCCTTGACCTATCTGCCGCATTCGATAAGGTAAACCATGGGATTCTCCTGTCCAGGCTTGAAGAGGTGGGAGTGACGGGCACCGCCTTGAAGTGGTACTGTTCATACTTCTCCAACAGACAACAAGCAGTAGCTCTCCCCCTTTTCAGTCCAAGTTTTCTAACATACTGCATGGTATCCCGCAGGGATCGGCCATCATCCCCATCCTGTTTAAGATTTATATGAGCCCACTACCTGCCATCATTAGATCTCATAATGTTAAGTTAGTGAACTATGCAGATGACACCCAGCTCATCCTGTCTTTAGAGGGTGAGCAATCAGTGTTGTTAACAGACTTCCATGCATGTCTGCAGGAGTCAGCAACCTGGCTATGGGAGAACTCTCTTCAATTTAACTCTGAGAAGACAGAGATTCTACATTATGCAGTAGGAAGAATCCCCTCTACACTTCCATCTAACTTCTGGCCAACTCCCTCTAGTACCTCACTGGCTCCCAGTAATGCTGTACACAATCTGGGAGTCATGTTTGGTAATAAATTGATATTAGAAAAACATGTCAATAAGACAGTTGGAAGCTGCTTCAGTTTGATCAGAGCATTTCGGAAATGTGTTCCGATGTTCTCTCTGGAGGCCAGAACGCTGACAGTTCGGAGCCCTATCCTCAGCAGACTGGACGACTGCAATGCTCTATTATTAGACTCTCCTCGATATCTGATTGAGAGATTGCAGAGAATACAGACCATGAAGGCAAAAATAGCATTACAGTGTTCACGCTGTTCTTCTGCCTCACAGGCAATCTCAGATTTGCACTGGTTGCCAGTCTCGCAGAGAATACAATTTAAGGCACTGTGCATAATGTTTAAGGCCTTGCATGGACATGGACCTGAACCCCTGCAGGACAAACGTACCTGGTATGCCCCCCACCCCCAAATGCTCCATTCCTCATCGGCAAACCTGGTGAGGGTGCATAGAGTCAGGAAGGTTAAATCAGGAGGCAGGGCCTTCTGCACAGCAGCACCCCTTCTCTGGAATAAACTTCCATCAGATATTAGACAAATAAATAATATCCTGCAGTTCAGAAAAAGGATAATAATTTGGCCTAACCCCCGGATATGCTCTCTGGCACCCTGCTAACTCCCTCTGGGCAGGTGATACAGTCCTTTCCGCACTCAGCTAACATCACAGCGCCAGGTTACCCGCAGGGGTGTCAGTGGCGCTTTATAAGCAATGATAACAATATCTGCATGAGCAGATATGCCCCTAGGATGTCCATGTCTATTCTTGGACATTGCCAGTGAACAGGTAAGCCATCCTGAGTAAATGTACTGGGGACTGGTGATTAAGAGTTCCCAACCTACATGATGGCTTCACTGAAACTAAAGATCTTTGGTATTAAACGTCTCATATTAATAAGCCTCCACTGATGGATTTATTTATACATACACTCAGAGGGCACCTTAGCAGTGTCACCTAAACACCTAATGATGTATAGTGCTTTGGCTGACTGATGCAGACCAGCCAGCCACCCCAGACAGGTTTCTGACCCCCTGTAGTTGAGTGCCCACGCTCTGAGGGCAGAAACAATGCCCTATCCAGCCGGAGGTGTTGTCTCCTCCTCCAAGCATGATGGCCAAGTAATCGGCATATCAAGGCAGGAGGCTAAATAGACCTCTGCCACCTTTGATATGTGATGAGGCTTCTCCCGGACAGGGAGAATGCCACTCCCTGCCCTGGGCCCATTTAGCACCAGGACTAGCGGAAAAATTAGTTAGTCAGGAGGCGTCCTTCCTATCAGACAAGTTCCACTCCTAAGGAGGATTACCCAATGTGAATACACTAACTAGAATTTCACAACTTAGATTTTTGATGGAATTACGCTCACCTGGTCAGGGTTAAGCCCACTTCCCATAGGAAGTGGTCATATAGAGTGTAGTCACCCTAAATGTATGTAGCCCATTGGCTACTACCAATCACTCACCATAATGCATCTAAATGGAGCATTTAGGAGGCACCCCTGATACCAGGAACTTAGATTTGAAGGATCCAGAAGATGAGGACAAAGAAAAAGCTGTAAAAAAACGAGAACTAAAGACTTGCTGTGGACTTTTGGCATCAAACCCTGCCTGCCTGCACCAGTCTAGACAATTGTAACCAAGTGACTAGTCTTGCAGCTGAGCAGCTGCCAAGAACCCCGATAAACTGCCAGCCCATCACAAAGTGACAGCAATCTCCCTTGCCGACCGCAGGCACTGAAGATGGTAAATCCGTTTCATCATGTTGCAGCTCCCTAGCCAGTTCGACACATCAGCCGCTCAGGAAGAGGTACCTGTGCTCTCAAATGTCAGATTTGTCTCCCCAACAAATAAGAGGACACCAGGACTGATGGGAGTCGCACAGCACTAATGCAAAGAGTACCGGACCCCTTGCAGCAAACAACCTGTGAGAGCCCAATCCGGACTTCCACTGTTCCAAGACCGAGCAGCCGTTGAAGGACGTGAGCACCGCATGGAGCCACTTCCAGAGTGGGCCAGCTGTCCTGATTTCTGCACCCTCAACTGGCGAGACTGACAAACGAGAGAGCCTTTAACGCACAGTGCACAGCCGACCTATCAACTCAGCCCCCGAGCACCCTAACCCGGGTACCCGAGAACAGACTGTGCCTACTTGCTCTCAGGACCCTTGTGGCCTGACCACCCTGTTGGGAGCTCCCAGACTTTTCCATAAGTCCCCCTCTGCAACCTGTTTCTAGGTTGACCCCCTTCTTTCCACTGGCGAAGCACGCAAAATTTCCAACCAGACCAGCACCTCTGCTCCCGGGCGCCCTAGGGCAGGTAACAAGTAACTGCTGGTGGTAGTTTGGACCTTGGCCCCCTACGAACTTAAGTCCTGAAGGAGACCCCCACCAGAATCCAGAGCGTACATAACTGTATACACCATGTGCCTTTTTCCCCATAGGAAAACTGCTGTGTAAAGATGCATTTAAGTGAACATTTTACATACCTGGAAAAATCAATATTTTAAACAGTACTTCCAAAATTGATATAAAACAATGACTTATTTTTCTAAATTGGTCTCAGATTTATTCTTACGTGTTCCTCCCTTATTGCCTCTGCGAGTACAACAAATGCTTAGTACTACCCTCTGATAAGCCTAAACTGCTCACCCACACTACAACAAAAGAGCATTTAAGTGGTATTGGTTTACAGAGGCAAAAGTGTTACCTGGACTCTACACAGTGTACCTCGCCATTTGCCCACTATATAAAGAGGCAGCTTCCTACACACCCCATTTCCCAACAAGTAGACTTAGTATAGAGCAATAGGACCAGCTTTGGCTGCATTGAAATGGCTTACAGAAGTGGCTGATGGCGGGCCTGAAGTTGCTGTGTCAGAGACAACAGGTCACCACCACCTCTGTTACTGATTGGAGTGTCAAATGGTGTATTGATGAATATAGCCAACTTGTGCTTTTTAAAAGCCTCTACCTGCACCAGAAGAACCTACCAGAGGGTATGTTACCTGAAACAAGGGATCCACATTGGAACTGGGTCACAGGAGAAAAGCCCTCCATCTTTACCTCATTTCCCCATGGTGATATAAAGATAGGCACCTTGTGGCTTTTGTGCCTATGGGCAGGCCCGGACTGGCCGTTGTGGGCACCGGGCAATCCCCCGGTGTGCCGCAAGGGTGGGGGCCGGTTTTGGACACCTGAAGGCCGTTTTTGCCACAGGACCGTTTATGCAGCATAGCTGCAAAATCGGCCCTGTAACAAAATCGGCCGAAAACCGGCAAAGTGCTCTCGCCCTCCCCTGCCCCCCCCCCCTCCTCCCCCCCCCCCCCCCCCCTCTCTGCCCCACCCGGGGAGGGCGAGCACTTTGCCAGGGCCGGTTATCGTTCCCAGTCCGGCCCTGCCTATGGGCAGGGCAGTGGCCCAGAGAAGCAGCTTCTAGATTGAGGAGGATATTGAGACTTCCCCTCTAAGGAGGCTACATATTTTAGCCCCATCTCAGGGACTGCTTTTGGGTGCATCAGCAAACAAATGCTCTAGTGACAATAAGCACAGGGCTTGAAGCCTGAAGATTGTATGGAGATATGGTCTGGAAATTGAAGAAAAAGCATGAAAAGACCTGTATCAGCGGGAAAAAGAAACTGAGGTCAACAGCATGATTTGTTATATTAAATGGTTACCACGCCTGCAGCAAAAAACTTTTTAATCCATTATGGCAATTATTAAGGCACAGACATCCATTATTCTATGATTCTTTATTCCATTACTAAAAACAAGCATTTGCAATGCAATAGGTCTCGCATTATTTAAGTTTGAGCTATTAGCATTGTAAATGGCAATTGTTTTTTGCTTTATGCTATAGTTTTTTTTTTACATAAAAAGCTTCATATAAAATATGTTTTATTAAAGTTATTTATGCAGTATCTAAATTTTGTTTGCATACAACAGTATAATAATATCTTAGTAAAAAAGTCAAATATTTTAATGGAAATTCACCAAATGTTCATTTATGTGTTGGTTTTGAAAATAGCTAAATTAATAGCTTTGTCATTTACAATGCCAATAGTTATAACTTTCGCAAATGTGACACCTATAGCATTTGTAATGCAACATTTGTATTTACGTGACTTAGATGTATTGATATTACAAATAACAATGGCTTTTAATGTTTTTTAATACTTAATAAAAGTGATTGTAATTTATAATGGCAATAGCTTAAACTTTTGTAAATAACTTTTGTGAAGATTATGTTCAGTGTATTTTATTGTAACAAAATCCAAGAACAGAAGTGAAATATTAACATCTTTTTGTGACATTTGTAATAAAGCTTGAAACATTGAGAGAACATATTTGTGCTGTGGTGGTGCTGAGTGATGCTGTGGTGGTGCTGAATGGGGCTGTGGTGATGCTGAGTGATGCAGTGGTGATGCTGAGTGATGCAGTGGTGATGCTGAGTGATGCTATGGTGGTGCTGTGGTGGTGCTGAGTGATGTTGTGGTGGTGCTGAGTGGTGCTGTGGTGGTGCTGAGTGGTGCTGTGGTGGTTCTGAGTGATGCTGTGGTGGTTCTGACTGATATTGTGGTGGTGCTGAGTGACTGTACTCACTGTCACTCTGCACTCACTGTCACTCTGCACTCACTGTCACTCTGCACTCACTGTCACTCTGCACTCACTGTCACTCTGCACGCACTGTCACTCTGCACGCACTCTGCACTCACTGTCACTCTGCACTCACTGTCACTCTGCACGCACTCTGCACTCACTGTCACTCTGCACTCACTGTCACTCTGCACTCACTGTCACTCTGCACGCACTCTGCACTCACTGTCACTCTGCACTCACTGTCACTCTGCACTCACTGTCACTCTGCACTCACTGTCACTCTGCACTCACTGTCACTCTGCACTCACTGTCTCTGCACTCACTGTCACTCTGCACTCACTGTCACTCTGCACTCACTGTCACTCTGCACTCACTGTCACTCTGCACTCACTGTCACTCTGCACTCACTGTCACTCTGCACTCACTGTCACTCTGCACTCACTGTCACTCTGCACTCACTCTGCACTCACTGTTTCTGCACGCACTCTGCACTCACTGTCACTCTGCACTCACTGTCACTCTGCACTCACTGTCACTCTGCACTCACTGTCACTCTGCACTCACTGTCACTCTGCACTCACTGTCACTCTGCACTCACTGTCACTCTGCACTCACTGTCACTCTGCACTCACTCTGCACTCACTGTTTCTGCACGCACTCTGCACTCACTGTCACTCCGCACTCACTGTCACTCTGCACGCACTGTCACTCTGCACGCAATGTCACTCTGCACGCACTGTCACTCTGCACGCACTGTCACTCTGCACGCACTGTCACTCTGCACGCACTCTGCACTCACTGTCACTCTGCACTCACTGTCACTCTGCACTCACTGTCACTCTGCACTCACTGTCACTCTGCACTCACTGTCACTCTGCACTCACTGTCACTCTGCACTCACTCTGCACTCACTGTTTCTGCACGCACTCTGCACTCACTGTCACTCCGCACTCACTGTCACTCTGCACTCACTGTCACTCTGCACGCAATGTCACTCTGCACGCACTGTCACTCTGCACGCACTGTCACTCTGCACGCACTCTGCACTCACTGTCACTCTGCACTCACTGTCACTCTGCACTCACTGTCACTCTGCACTCACTGTCACTGCACTCACTGTCACTCTGCACTCACTCTGCACTCACTGTTTCTGCACGCACTCTGCACTCACTGTCACTCTGCACTCACTGTCACTCTGCAGTCACTGTCACTCTGCAGTCACTCTGCACTCACTGTTTCTGCACGCACTCTGCACTCACTGTCACTCCGCACTGTCACTCTGCACTCACTGTCACTCTGCACTGTCACTCCGCACTCACTGTCACTCCGCACTCACTGTCACTCTGCACTCACTGTCACTCCGCACTCACTGTCACTCCGCACTCACTGTCACTCCGCACTCACTGTCACTCTGCACTCACTGTCACTCTGCACTCACTGTCACTCTGCACTCACTGTCACTCTGCACTCACTGTCACTCTGCACTCACTGTCACTCTGCACTCACTCTGCACTCACTGTTTCTGCACGCACTCTGCACTCACTGTCACTCCGCACTCACTGTCACTCTGCACTCACTGTCACTCTGCACGCACTCTGCACTCACTGTCACTCTGCACTCACTGTCACTCTGCACTCACTGTCACTCTGCACTCACTGTCACTCTGCACTCACTGTCACTCTGCACTCACTCTGCACTCACTGTTTCTGCACGCACTCCGCACTCACTGTCACTCCGCACTCACTGTCACTCTGCACTCACTGTCACTCTGCACTCACTGTCACTCTGCACTCACTGTCACTCTGCACTCACTGTCACTCTGCACGCACTCTGCACTCACTGTCACTCTGCACTCACTGTCACTCTGCACTCACTGTCACTCTGCACTCACTCTGCACTCACTGTTTCTGCACGCACTCTGCACAACATCTAATTATTTTAGTTCCTAAAATTATCTTGCAGAGTAACCTAAATTGAGGACTGTCAGGAAACGCAAAAAGAGTCTGCAGAAAGAAAACCGTATCCATTACACCAAACATTACCAAAGGTTTGCAACTTTTTCGCTGAGGGGGAATACTAAGGAAATACCAATTTTAGGCCTGAATGTGCTGTTTGTCACGTAGTAATATGTTCCCAATATGTGCTGCTCAACCATGACAGCCAAAACTACTTCTACCATGTCATTTCCGATGGGAGCCAAATGTGCATCTGTACGCTGTTTGGATCTGGGGGGAACATCATGCCCGCATTCTGAGTCTTTAACGAGCTCCGTGGAGCCCACCTTTTTACACTAAAAATAATGCAGGTGATACAGGTGCAAAACGGAGGTTGGGCAGAAGATCGGCATGTCATTTAATTAATAATTGATGATAATCAAATGCCATGCCGATCTTCTGCCCAACCTCCGTTTAACACCTGTATCACCTGCGTTAGTTTTAGTGTAAGAAGGTGGGTCCACGGAGCTCGTTAAAGAAATCAGACATAAAAAGACAAGGCAAAGCCTTCTCTCTGGCTGCTTTAACAAGCTCCGTGGAGCCCGCTTTTTTACAGTCTGGCTTCTTGGCTTGTGTATCACTGCCGTACTCCTGTTCTCCTGTTCTACTGAACAGGAATCCCTCCCATGCCAGTTCCTTACCTTACTTGCGAAGAGGATCCCACGGTGGGCAGCAATAACGTGCCTCAAACGGTCAGAGGCGAGCTGCATATGCCAGTAATGGCGACTACTACGCCTGTGAAAGCACGACTCGTACGTACGTGCGCTCTTGGGCCAAATAATTTTCCCGGATTATGCAGGCAGCAAGTTTTTTGCGCTGCAGCTGCAATAAGGTCAATTTTCCCAACGTGAGCGCGGCGCCCCTGGCTGCTCATGACGGCGCACCGGGGCGCCGCGGCGCACAGTTTGGGAACCACTGTTCTAAGCATTTTTTATGCAGCGTCGTTTTGCGCCGGCCTGCGACCAGGAAGTCAGGCAGGCCGGGCGGGACAACCGGAAGTAGGAGGGCGGGAGCCTACCCCGCCTCCCACGGAAGAGCCGCGATTGTTTGGCGCACCGGAGCAGGCAGGAGCCTACCCTGCGCCCCGGTGCCGAAGAAGGGAAGAAGAGTCTTGCTGCCGGTGGGAGCCGCTGCACTGAGGATGCCGGTGAGTGGGGCGTCGCCTTGTTGGGGGGGGGGGGGGGGCATCTGTGCGCGCGCGGCGGCGGACTGTGTATGTGTGTGAGCGTGCATGTGTGTGTGTGTGTGTGTGTGTATGTGTATGTGTCCTGGAGTCTGTGTGTATGCGTGTGTGTGACGGGGGGGGGTTGCCTGTCTGGGTGCCTGCGTGTCTGTGTAAGTGTAAATGCGTGTGCGTGTGTGTGGAGCCGAGAGGCGAGGGGCTGGTGTGTGTGGAGGGGTCTCTGTGTATGCGTGTAGGTGACGGGGGTGTGCCTGTGTATGCGTGTGTATGTGCGCATGCGTGAGTGCTGTGTATGCGTGTGGCTGTGATGTGCGCATGCGTGAATGTTGACGCGCGTGCACGCAGCTCAATCCAGCCAGGATAAGCTCGTCACAGTTTCTTGTCCCTCATTCCCCCGTGTCAGACAGCTTTAAGTCTCCAGCCTGGACGCATCCTTCGGATGCGATGTCCAGGCGAGACCTAACAAGGTTAAACAAGCATTTACATGCAATGGTTTCGCCTTTTGAAAAGTTTGAGCTAATGGCATTGTAAATGACAAAATTTGTATTTATGAGTTGGTTTTGAAAACAGATAAATAAATTGCATTGTCATTTACAATGCCAATAGTTTAATCTCTGGCAAATGCCACACAAAAACACACAGACCCACACACACACACACACACAGACCCACACACACACAGACAGACCCACACACACCCACCCAGAGCCACACACACCCACCCAGAGCCACACACACACACACACCCACCCAGAGCCACACACACACACACACACACACACCCAGAGCCACACACACACACACCCCCAGAGCCACACACACACACCCAGAGCCACACGCACACACCCAGAGCCACACGCACACACCCAGAGCCACACGCACACACCCAGAGCCACACGCACACACCCAGAGCCACACGCGCACACCCAGAGCAACACACACACACCCAGAGCCACCCCCCCCCCCCCAGAGCCACACACACCCTCCCAGAGCCACACACACCCTCCCAGAGCCACACACACCCACCCAGAGCCACACACACCCTCCAGAGCCACACACACCCACCCAGAGCCACACAGAGAGCAACACACAGAGAGCCACACACACACTGATTGCGAGTGAGTTGGATGCTACGTAGTGCGCTGAAGGCGTTTCTTTTATTCTTTTAAACTTTGTATTGCTTTTTAAAATTTGTGACTTGCTTAGTGAAATTGCGACTTTGCACAGCATCTTGAGGCACTTTACCCATTGCCAAACGTTACTTCAGCAGTGTCCTGGGGCAGAAAGCCGGGACCTGCCCTTAAGAAAAAGCCATACTTATTTCTGAGTCCTAAGCCATTTAGCTCCCGGTTACTCACCTCGAGTGTAGTCGAGGTAGGACTACTAGGGGCGGCCATCTTGGATGAGGAGAAGGCTGGGGGGCTAGGAAGCGAGCGCTTAGCCACGCCCACCCTCCCGCCCTCGAGTGCATAAAATGGAACCCTCTTGCAGGCAGCGCAGCGGACGGGCGCAGCGGGGCGCCGAAGGCGCGCCAAAGGCAAGCCCGTCTGCGCCCGTCCGCGACCAGCCGGGACCAGGGGCCACGACCCCTGGTTCAGCACCGCGGTACTCTAGGGAAGACCTGCTTGCGCTAGGTAACAACATCAGCCCCATTAGCCAAAATACACTGCAGGCACTGAGGCGGGAGAATTTACTGAAACCCGCAGCTGAATCATCTCATATGAAACCAAACCTTAGGACAGGAAGAGTAAAGATAACTTCACTGAGCGTTAGTCTACTTAGCACATGCTCTCTCCAAAAACATAACCTGGAGGTGTTCTCCCTGCTCCAGGAAGGTAACACAGATATATTAGGAGTCACGGAGACGTGGTTAGATGATTCTTCCACGCCCGACTTAGTGGCCGCACTCCCACCCAACTTCGGCGCTATCTCCCATAATAGGAAAGATGGTAGAAAAGGGGAGGGAGGGGGGGGGGGGGGGGGAGTAGCTCTGTTTTATAAAAACGCCTTTAAAGCAGAAACTATCTGTGCAGAAAGCATCGAGGGAGCGGACATCTTAGGGGTCAAGCTTCGCTCTGCCACCAATTGCCTGGCGATAATTATCGTCTATCGCCCTCCCAGAACTCCCCCAACTTTCCTCGAACCTTTCTTGGGATTGGTCCACGACCTCCGCACAAGATATGAGGGTCTTGTGGTGATGGGTGATTTCAATCTCCACTGGGAGGAGCCCACTAGAGACGCAATGTCCAAACAGCTCGAAGAGGCTATGAATGTACTAGAATTAACCCAGATAGTGACAGGCCCAACATACATGAAGGGGCACACTTTGGACCTAATATGGACCTCTGTACCTGCACTGGGCCCGGTCACTACCTCTCCTTGCATTTGGTCGGATCATTACCTATTACAGGGTAGCTTAGCCTTCCCAGGACAAGAAGGAATCCCCACCGCTAAATGGCGGGTAGTGAGAAGGTGGAATTCTATTAATCCTGATACTCTGCTATCTATTTTACAACAACCCTCCCACCGAAACAGACTCCCAGAAGATGACCTGGAGAGGGCAAGTCAAAAAATATCACAAAAATGGGAACATGCTATTGAGACAGTGGCACCAGCACATAAGGTAAAAATCAGGGATAAAGGAAAAGGGGCCCCCTGGTTTAATGACGATTTGAGACTCCTGAAACGTGCCCTGCGCCAGTGCGAGAGAGCCTGGCGAAAGGGGTATGATCCTTATTCCCAAATCTTATATAGGGAAAAACTTTCCACGTATAAACAAGCCATCAGGACTAGGAAAAGGGAGTTCTACGAAAGCAGAATTGCTACAGCACCTAACCCCCAGAAGGAAATCTTCAAAGTCCTCACTGAACTGAGGAAAAAGAAGGAACAACCCCCCTCCTTTACGCAAGAAGACTGCCATAAATTCCAATCTTTCTTTACTACAAAGATATCGGCCCTCTTGATAGAAATCGAAAGCACTCCTATATTTGACTGTCCGGTAATTACTCAAACTCTCCCCCCCACAGTCATCGAGCCTTTAACTTCATTACCCTTACTTACCAAGGAAACCCTGGAAAGAGTGATGAATCAAGTTAAATCTGGCTCTCCGGCGGACCCATGCCCCCCACGGATGTTTAAACAAGCGTGGCCAGGACTGGAGAATGATATATTATTGCTTCTGAATAGCTCCCTTACCTCCGGACAAGTTCCCTCTATCCTTAAGGACGCGCGATTAATTCCCCTTTTAAAAAAGGCTGGAGCGGACACCAAGATCCTGAAAAATTACAGGCCTATCTCTCAACTTCCTTTTTTAGCAAAAATACTCGAACAGCACGTGTTGTCCAGCCTCTCTCACCACCTTGAGAGCAACTCACTGCTGGAACCCAACCACGCCGGTTTTAGGGCCCACAATAGCACGGAATTAGTCATGCTCTCCGTGCTAGACGATCTGCGACTTAAAGCAGATAAAAAAGATCCTTGCGCCCTGGTGCTACTCGACCTCTCCGCGGCATTTGATACGGTCAATCATGACCTTCTTCTGTCGCGGTTGGGGGAGTTTGGTATCCAGGGCACGGCCCACGCCTGGCTGACCTCGTTCCTTGGTGGACGGGTTCAGAGAGTACAACTGGATGACCTAGTATCAGAGGCAGCAAGGATTACATGCGGAGTTCCGCAGGGCTCAGCCCTATCTCCCTTGATGTTCAATGCATATCTGCAGCCCCTCATCTCATCTTTGAATCAGATGGACTGCAGTATATACAATTACGCTGATGACACCCAGATCATCATTCAAATAGGCAACTCCCCAACGCCAGATCAAAAATTGAAGAATATTTTAAAATTTACCGTCAACTGGATGACGGCAAACTTTCTAAAGATTAACCCTGACAAGACGGAGGTGCTTGCAATCACAACATCATCTAGCCCTTGGAGTGACCTCTTATGGCCCACAGAATTAGGAAACCCCCCAGTAAAGGCAGCAGTAGTAAAAAGCCTTGGCATAGTTATTGACACCAATCTCACTATGTCAGCCAAGGTTTCGGCGGTGGTGGGGACTTGTGTAGGCCTTTTGAGACAACTGCGCAAACTGTCTCCCATCCTAAAGGCAGAAACTCTCAGGAGAGCAGTGTCAGCATTAATCCTGGCACGACTGGACTACGGCAACGTCATGTATTTCGGCATTCCGAAAAAACTTACTAAAAGACTTCAGGCTGTCATGAATGACGCGGCCAGACTCATCTTTAATAAACCAAGAAGGACCCCCGCCACCCCCCTTCTTTGTGAGGTGCATTTGCTGCCAGTAAATCAGCGAGCCAAGTTCAAAGGCTTATGCATCACGCAGAAAGCCTTATATGGGCAAGCCCCGAAATATATTAAAAAACGCCTTGTCCCATATGCCCCCAACAGGAACTTACGCTCAGCAGAGGCTGCACTATTGATCTGTCCAAGGTTTAAACTGTCTTCCCTTGGAGGACGGACGTTCTCCCACACAATTCCCAAAGCTTGGAATCAACTGCCTGAGAATCTGCGCAAAGAAACAAAGCTCCTGCCTTTTAGGAAAAAGCTAAAAACCGTGCTCTTCCAAGAGGCATGGGGTAATATCTAGCCTGTTTCCTTTACAACCTGTGTCCACTCGCCGCTAAGCGCTTAGAGACCCCTGGGTGATAAGGCGCTCTACAAATCAAAAATACAAATACAAATACAAATACAAATACAAATACAAATACAAATACAAATACAAATACAAATACACAGAGAGCCACACACAGAGAGCCACACACAGAGAGCCACACACAGAGAGCCACACACAGAGAGCCACACACAGAGAGCCACACACAGAGAGCCACACACAGAGAGCCACACACAGAGAGCCACACACAGAGAGCCACACACAGAGAGCCACACACAGAGAGCCACACACAGAGCCACACACAGAGAGCCACACACACCCACCCAGAGCCACACACACCCACCCAGAGCCACACACACCCACCCAGAGCCAAACACACCCACCCAAAGCCACACACACCCACCCAAAGCCACACACACCCACCCAAAGCCACACACACCCACCCAAAGCCACACACACACTCAGGAGAGCAAGTACAGCGAGGGGGCAGGGATGCAAGCACAGCGAGGGGGCAGGGAAGCAAGCACAGCGAAGGGGCAGGGAAGCAAGCACAGCGAGGGGGCAGGGAAGCAAGCACAGCGAGGGGGCAGGGAAGCAAGCACAGCGAGGGGGCAGGGAAGCACTTCCTCTCACTCCCAGACCCTCCCAACATCCCGTCAGCCTTGCGCAACATCCGAGGGCTTAACCATCCCTGCATGACACGGTCAGCAACGGCCTCTTGGGGTCCGAGGGCATCAGTGTATCATGAACACCACAGAGAACAAGGGGATTCCAGTGAAAGACTGGGTACGGATTGGGGCGCAATTAAGCCAACAGACCAATTCTCCTCGTTTGTGCAACACAGGCCCACCTTACAGTAGGTGCAATCATGGAAAAGCACAGGCTAAATCTTCAAGAGGTGGGCATAGTTTACCAGCCCCCTTCACTCGTGTTCTGGGAGTATTAATCAAAGATGAACCCGTCAACGTACACTCGCGGCTCAGTAAACATGACCTAGCAGTCACTACTACTTTAAATGCTACGGCAAACTTAATGAATGGTTTGGCAGCTAATACACCCAGCCAAGTATTACTCGCAGAAACTAGTAAGAAACATGGCCCGCTCATTATTTGAGGAGTAGGCAATATGTCAGATGTGAAAATCCAATGTTGGGAATAACAGATGCCCCATCCTTTTGCCCCTACTCATCCTTCACCAATTCATCAGTGTCTCAGATGGGACAGGTGTGCTTTTGCTCGTTTGGAAGAACTTTACCACCCTTATCCTTTCTGCAGACACACATGGCCCATCATGTAGTGCCACTGCCCTACAGCCTTCCGAATGGCCCTCGTGCACAGCTAACCAATGGCTCTTTTGCAGAGCTCTAAGCTACCACTGTTAATACCAGCACTCATAGCATCTACTGCAGCTTCCATTGCCTCTTACACATTGCATCTCTCCTACAGAACAAAACAGCTCATACCCAACAGCGTCTGTCCTGAACACACCACCGGCAGAGCCACCACTGTATGGAACTGTCATAATCCGTTATACCGCCCCAATGCTTCTCCGCAGCCTACCTGCATTTACCCTCCACAGCTCATTGGTCCCTCTCCAGCTAGGACCAGAACATACACTGCCCACCAGCCTCTCCTCCACAGCTTATCA
Organism: Lissotriton vulgaris; assembly: GCF_964263255.1. NCBI lineage: Eukaryota > Metazoa > Chordata > Amphibia > Caudata > Salamandridae > Lissotriton > Lissotriton vulgaris. Next base: position 611,193,005 of record NC_141699.1, on the reverse strand, counting down.
GTGCCCCTCCCGCACAGACCACCGGCGCTCGTGCGTTTACCCTTCGGTCCCGAATTAGTTTAATTACATATACATCCAGCTCCCACGGTACCACTGAAACATCCCAGTGCCCAGGACTCACCATGAAGTCGCTACAGAAGCTGTCGTCACCGCAGGGCTCCTTCCTCTCCATGGCTCTCACCCGCTGGATAAAGCTCCGTAGGATTACCGCCTGCTCCATGCTGCCTCGCGACGTGCCCGTTCCCCTATATCAGCAATTGTCCTTCAAGCCCCCATCCAGCCCCGTGCCGGGTCGCTCATCACGCCCGGCGGCTGTTCCCAGCCTGGCTACTCTTCCTAGGCTCGGCGACTCCTCCGGGTAAGAGAGGGACTGGCCGGAACTGGGGGCGCCGAGCCCTCCAACGCCCACATAGAAACAGCAGACGGACGCTACGTTAGGAACCGTGCGTGCGTGAACAAAGACGAAGGACTAGGGATCCGTCGCCGTGGCGCTAACGTGCTGCCATCATCCAATGGGAGCGAACTCAGTCGCCTACTAGAAAGGAATTGAATTGTAGACTGACCTGGTTAACCAGACGAAGAAAGAATGTTTTGTTGAGTATTAGTCAACATGTTGGAGCGGGAATAGCGCAGAGTCTCCAGTATTGACAACCTAATGTGGGCGGATTCAGTTGGCACACGGACAGCGGGAGGGGGGCGGGCAGGCACAGGACAGCGGGAGGGGGGGGCGGAACAGACAGCGGGAGGGGGGCGGGAACACGAACAGCGGGAGGGGGGGAACGGGCACTCACCTGGACTTCTTCCGGTGGCCGTGGTCGGCATAATGACGAAAACAAACACCTAAAAAAAAAAAAAACGAAACTCTGCCCACCGCCCGATGACGATGCAAAAAGGGTGGAGAGGGAAAAAATCTCGGGAATGCCCACGAATCTGGTCCGGCCTTGTCGGACAGATCCGGCTTCCAATGGCTAGCCTCCATTTATGGAGCTAGCCAATGGAAGCAGAGGCGGGACTAAGCCCCACACTGTAGGGGCATAAGATTTCTCCTGGGCGGAGCTAGGAGCTCCGGCCCCAGGCGAAACCTAAAAATATTCAAATGTGTACAAATCGGCATTTGTTGACAAAGTATCAGTAACTGAAAATACAATGTGCATCTTGGACACAATATTTAAAACACAGGAAAATATATTGTTGCCACATACATATGATGATTAAGCAATGAAAGAGGGCTTAAATAAGCCCATGTCAAGTTTATATACAAACATGTACAATAACGTTTTTAAAGGCACAAAGTGCCTTTTGACTTTCTGAACAGTTCTCTTTCAAGTCAAACAAGAGTCGTCTTCAACGATCTCCAACATAGTTTTTACAAAATAAACAACCAGGTAAAATAGTTAGTACCTTTTTGGGAAGTGGAGTTTTCAGGATAGACAGTGATTCAGTGATGCAATCTACTATTTCCTCAGCAGCTTCAGCATGATTAAGACAAAAAACCATAGCATCACCAATATCATTTTTGCGCGGTGCCAATCCCCTCAGAATTTCTTCCAACTTGTCCCTTTGGCTAAAGTTGAAAAGAAACGGTTTCAAGTTAAATCTTTAGAGACATAAATCAGTGAGATTGTCAATATAGGCTTTATCTTAAGTAGAAAAGTTCAACCTATCTATGTTGAGGTTCAGTAGATAAAAAATTCTATGCAGTGTGACAATTAAGGCTTTTACAAAGCAACAAACTGTCCATCCAGTAAAAATGCTACTTGCACATATGCTATTTTTGACATCCACTAGCAAAATTAACATGATTTAATAGGAGGGTAACAAACAGCACAAAGACCAAACTACTACAATTGGACTATAACGTAACAAACCCTAGAATGCGGGAGTAGGTTAAAGAAACCTAGAACGACCAATTAGATAAATACAAACTAAGAAGAAGGTGGATTCATCTCAAACAGCAGTAAGGTAAAAAGGAGAGGTAATTTTTATGTTTTGCTTTATGAGTATTGTCACAACCCCATTCTGAGGGACACGGGGAAGCAGGGGATACTGGGTCCAACTGAGGTGGTTGAGGCCTTTTACTACGGATATCCCGTGGCCCAGCCCACTATGGATTCCACTCAACTGGGTCAAGCACCTCCTTCTGCACCTCTCAGATAGCTAGCGTTGCACAAGCAGTCAAGGCTCCCTCGGAGGGAAGTATAGCTACAGATCAGTGAACACAACTACTAACTCAACATGTACACAGTACACACAATAAATCAATGCCCAGTCAAATACTTATTTTGTATAAAATTAGTATTTTAATTCTAATTCTAGACATGCAAGGTAAACAAGATTAAATAAGCAATAACACAGTTCTCCTTGAAGAAGGCACCCTAGTAGTTATTAGGCCACTCCTAGGGCTACTACGTTCCCATGTAACGGGCATGCTGTTATTCCACACTCACATGCTGTAACATCCAGTGAATGTTAACTACTAGGCCCTGGTCATAGGGTTTTCCACTCTTGGACTCGGTCAATAAGGTGAAGTCACTTTAGAGTCAAGCAGGGCTGCATAAACCAAAGGTGGTATACCCGTCGGGGGCCTGCTAGGCCCAGGACCCAGCTTACCTGCTACAGCGATAGGAACCCTTGCAGCAGGGAAGTGCGGTCCTGGAACGAATCAGTAAAGTCTGGCTGCACACATTCACATGCGCAGCTTCCGCCAGGTTCTGGCCCTCTCTCCTGAGCCATGCTTACCAGGTGTAGGAAAGCGCCCCTTTTGACATGGTTGCCCCCACTTTTTGCCTGGTAATGGATGCAATTTTGACAGACGCGCACTAGGTTCCTGCTACCCAGGTCCCCAGTGCCAGACCTCTTTCCCTAAAACTGTGAAATTGTTCCCCAATTGGCAAGACCTTTAGCACCCCTGTAAGTCCCTTGCAAATGGTACCCCTGGAACCTAGGGCATGGGCACTTAAGGGGTTCCTAAGAGCTGCAGCATATAATGTGCCACCCTAAGGGACCCCTTACCACACTAATGTAGACTGTCCTTGCAGAATGCGTATAGTGATGCAAACAAAAGTGATAGCATGACAGCGCACACCAGCAGACACTGCATGCAATATATTATGCAAGTCATCCCTACAGCAGGCCTTACAGCCATAAGACAGAGTGAATTATATGTGAGGACATATCTGCATGAGCAGATACGTCCCAGTGATGTCAAAGTCGATTCTTAGACATTGCAAATGACCAGAGAAGCCATATTGAGTACATGGTACTGGGCACTGGTGATTACAAGTTCCCCAGCTATAGGATGGATTCACTGAAACCAAAGGTGTTTGGTATCAAACACCATGTACTAATGAAGCCACACTGATTCTAGTGACGGATCTATAATACATGCACCCAGAGGGCACATTGGAGATACCCCCTGAACCCAACTAGTCCTCTAGCGTACTGGCTGACTGGTGCAGTACATCCTGCCACCACAGATGCGCTTTAGACCCCCTAGAAGGAGAGCTTTGCTCTCAGAGGTCAGGAAAAATGCCTGCTCTGGCAGGAGGTGTTTACACCTCCTCCGGCTACTAAAGCAGCAAATCAAGGCCAGAGGCTTCAAAGTCTCTGTCACCTTTGATATGCAACCACGGCTTCCACCATTTGGCACCCGGACAGGTGGGAAATTAGTTACGTGAGGAGGGGCGCACCCAGGTCACACACACCCCCTAAGGTGAGCTGCTTGATGTTCCCCACTCTAAGAAAATCCCCCCATTTTGGTGATAGCAGAATTAGGAACATTGGGACAGAGTTATGCCCACTACACACAGGAAGTGGTCATATAGGGGGGTGTAGTGACCCCAAGGGTAAGTAGCCCATTGGCTACTACTCTACACTCCCATAACATCTCTAAATTGAGTATTTAGGTGGCCCCCTGACACAAAAAATACAGTTTCATCTGACTACAGAAGAAGGACACTGAAGGATCGATCATCACAAGAACTGAAGACTGCTGTGAACTTTTGGGGTCAAACCCTGTCTGCCCACTCCTGACTCGACAATTGCAAAGACCCGACTCGTCCTGCAGCTGTGCACCCTCCAGAGTTCTGATCCGTACTCTTACCAAGTTTGGACACACCAGAATCTACAAACCCCCTGCACCTATACCTGGGGTCCCGAACCCCTTGCTGTGACCAATGCTTGTTGAGAGGCCAATCTGGACTCAAACCATTCGAAGGCCCACTAGCCAACGAGAGACGTCAGTTCAGCCGAGGCCAGCACCAAGAGTGGCCCAGCTGCCCTTTTTTGTCCCCATGTTCTGTCCCAGACCAAAAACTGAGACCACACGCAAGGGCCAGTCGACCAAAACCCTCTGTACCCGAGCTACCAGGCCTGGGTCCACGAACTGACCCCCACTCCCCCCTCCCACTGCTCCCAGGTACCTAACGAACTGAGCCCCCTGTTGGGAGCTCCTGGATTTGTCCCCAAGTCCCCCTTTGCAATCTATTTTCCAGGCGCCCCATCCTTTGGCAACGTTGTAGCGAACAAGACTACCAACCTGTCCGGCACCACTGCACCTGGACCCACCAAGGCAGGTAAAAGCGAACTGCTGGTAGGACTTGGGACCTTGGCCCTTTAACACCTCACTACCTAAAGGAGACCCTCGAAATTCTATTGCAAATACCTGTATGCTGTAAATGTTCTTCTCTCCACAGGAAAAGCATTGCAGAGTAAAAACACACTGTTTGCTAACACTTATAAAAACTGTAAAAGTAATACCTTGAAAAGTACTTACCCAGTTACGAAGTTCTTGGTGTACAAAATATATATAAAAGTGTTATTTTTCTAAATTGGTCTCGGGTTTCTGCGAGTGAGTCATATTTATTGACTCAATGTGTGTTCAAAAAATGTATTAACACAGCCCTTTGATAAGTCTAACTGCTCACACACTCCTGGTACACGGCGTTGCCAAATTTCACAACACGGCAAACAGGCAACAGTCCAATCTGTGTGGCATAGCTCCTCTTACCTTGCTCAGGAGCCTCACATGTCAGGGCTCCTCTCTGGATCTCACTCCCTCCAACATGCTCCTCTCCCTCTCGGAAACACCAGTCTTGGGGAGCAGGCAGGAATTAGGGCTCCAGACTCCAAGGCAGGTGATCTTGCGGACTAGCAGGCTTGACTCCTAGTTCTGGTCACAGGCAGAAGCCTTGCAGAGCTTCCCCTCCACATGCCACCCACCTGGCTGCTCGGCAGATGAAAAAGTATGGGGTCTCAGACTACCCTACTTGCAGTTCTTTTCCAGACACAAAATGTGATTTAGGGTATGAACCTTTGAAGTTTTATTTTGTGGTTCTGTTCCTTTGATATGGACATCTCTCCCTTTCATCCTTACTTCTGAAAGAGGTCTATTACAGCAGGCAGGACTCTGAAGCTGATTAACACACAACACAATTCATGGGAGTGCCCAGAGTTTCCCTCTGGATGTCAGACACAGTAATCTGTGCATCAAAGGTTAATCCTGCGCCCTCAGTCCTAACATTTAAGATTCTCTCATCAGCCCCATCTCCCACTTCCTGAGATGTGTCCAGGCCCCTTTCCCTGTTATCTCTCACTGAATCAAAGAGCCCCTCATTTCACCCAGCTTACTAGAATGCAGCACTGTAAAATGTGTTAGTCTCTTTGCACTGCACCAGTGTGTGTCACTTTAAACACGTCCTGCCAGTGTACACTGTCCTAAACTGCACCCTCTGTGTAGTGGATGTCTTGAGCGCACACATGCACTCAGCACATATTTTCATCACGCACACACTCCTACATTAACCTGATATAGGCCATGGGTGAGTTTAACAAATAGCAGCTGCACTTTTAAAAAGGGGAGTGAGCCTGTAAGCCTCACTCCAATGACACAGGATAAAAAGGACCTGGTCACTCCTACTGATCATTATACGGAATGCTGCCACCACCAAGTTTGTGCTGTTTAACTCCTGGTGAAGGCAGTAGCCACCCACCACTATGAGGGCAGCGCTACGGGCACCCCTCGAGGTCCAACAAGACCACAATCCATGAGACTGGCCTAGGTCATAGTGCACACGCATGATTCCTGTTCACCTATGACCAAATAAATAAATCAGCATCTGGGATCCAGATAACAATACAGTTGGGCACTCAGGGCATGACTTTTCTGCCTCAACAAGAATACTATGTGGGTTTCTAGCATTTTCCTGTTCTTAAAGTATCACAAGTCCAAAGATCTCTTTTGAGCTCACAATTACTTCATTTTATCTTCTATGTATCAAAATAGTTTGAAGTGCTTCTTGTGCTGCAACGGCACTTCAAGCAACCCTGTGTGCTACGATCTGTGCAGAGTACAAAGGATCACTGAGCACTTTAGAAATGGTCTGTGTGAGCAAGTGTAGAGTCAGGCAAAGTAGTTCAAGAGCTCTCCTAAAAGCTCTTATGTGGAACAATGCTGAACAACTGCTTTAACATAGATATTTACCAGATCCACCATAGGTTAGGAGATAATATTAACATTAAACTCTGAAGTTCTAGCAGAGTCTGGGGAGACTGTAACACACCCACTTAGCACAATACTACGATAGCAGTTGAGGTGGCAGATCTTGGTTTTCAATCACAACCACTCGTGCGCCAGGTAAAAGGGAAAACAAAAATGAGAGGGTGATTAAAGGTCCCATGTAAAAATGTAGATCAATACACACTCCCGGTCACTTAACTTGTAAAACAGAATGCAAACTGAAACCTGTGAAATGAGGAGGTTTTGGTAAGGAATTAAGAACAAAGGTGAATTGTCAAGGAAAGTAGTGGGGTTAATGGACGTGTGGGACGAAATACAGCAATCTATAGCCAAAAAAGAATCCAAGCCTTAAATCCCAGAAATGTACTTTTAAGGGCAGTGAGAGAAGCTAGAGAAACCCATTTGACAAAGTGCCTAGGTCCCGCCACCTGCTGTCAATCAGCAGCTGACATTAAATGTGGCCAAACACTGTTTTGCTTTTCAATTTCTTTAGTTTTAAACCACAGCATTAGAATGGCGTTTAAAATTTGCTAACGTTAATGTAAGCATCGGAAATGTCTTACTCTTCCTTAAGTGCCCCTTTTTTTATAGGTTCCTCGACAAATGCCTCGGTCTCCTTCTCCTCAGCCATCCCATGAAGATATGGATTTAAAGGAGGTGGCCTCCACAAGGAGCCATTCTTGAACATTCGAAATTCGTCTGTCCGCCATTTGGTTGGGGAATCTCCCTGAAAGAAATGGAATAAATATGTAATTAAGGCCCAGACACCACATTTCAGAGGTAAAGTGATATTCCAGGAATACTTTTACTCACCTGTAATATTGTATAGAGTTTCCACCTATAGTATACATGAGCTGGAGTTTGGTTCTCAAATAAAAACCTAGGGAAGAAAAATATGGTACAAATGAGCGCTTTGAAAGCACTAATGGTGGAATAACCTTAACATCTGGTGGTAAAAACTTTTCATTCAAAGCCCTAAAACTAATAGGCACTTCACATGAATATGTTCAAGGCTTTTCACCAACTGTGTTAATGTGTTAGCTAATTTGTTAGTGTTTTGCACTGCATCTGCAATTCATGCAATGACCACGTAAGTTAGACACCCATTCATTTCCACATCTGTACTTACGATTAATCTTCAGGAGACTTTTGCACACGCTGCATTTAATGCTAGCTAATCAAGCCAAGAATTATACATTTAATATGATTCTCAATCTACCTATATCTATAATCTACAATCCTATTAGGTACAGCTACAGGAAGCATTGTGTAGAAATCCGTTTTAGAATCGCCGGAAAAGAGGCAACACACAAAATCTTGTTATCCACCATCTCAAATTAGTAACAACTAGCACAACCAGGCCTGGAAGTTTGAGCCAAGAACCCATAAAGGTTAAGCAGAGAAATATTTCTTCATTAAATTTTTTAGACAGAAGTGGGGTGGCCTAATATTAGATAATCTGCCTGTTAAGGGGAACCAACTTTATCATGCCATTTTTACCATGAAATGCTTAGACCACAATGACTTTAAATGTAGGTGAGTACCAGGCAGGTTATTTGTACCTTTAGCAGGCAGATATTTGTTAAAGAACAATTTTAAACAGTGGTCTAGATGCAGGTAAAGGGACGAGATGGTGGTTATAAGGGTTAGGTGTGGGCAGGGGTCAAGGAAGGTAAATGTGAATTTAGGGCTCAGGGATGGGAAGCGATAAAGAGGTATTGGTTATTTAAGGGTTTAGAAGTGGGTAGAGATAGAAAAAAAAAAACGAGTTAAGGATAATTTCAGGGGTGGATAGTGAAAATGGAGGTATTGGTGACCGAAGGGTTTAGGTGTAGGTAGGAATAAATGGAGGTAAGGGTAATTGTAGGGTTTAAATGTGTTAAAAGATAAAAGAAGGTATGGGGAAAAAAGGGGGGCTTTTGGGTGGGTTCCCAGAAATAATACAAAAATTTTATCTATGTGTGTGTGTGAATATATATATTATATATATATATATATATATATATATATATATATATATATATATATACACACACACACACACACATACACACACAAGTGTGTGTATGTACATGCAGATATATATATATGATCTATATAAATGTATACATTTAAACAAGCTGACGTAATGCCACATGTACAGTTCAAACAAGTAGTATAGCAGATGTGGTAATGGCAAGCGTGGTTAAGTCATACATTGGTCTGTTCAATATCAAGCACATTCTTTTGTATATGCAGAGAGCTTCCCTATTGTCTGAGGCAGAGCAAAATCCATAAGAAATAAATGTTGTCAATGCGATTTACACTTGCTTAAGATATCATGATCTAAGTACATAACAGCTGAAAAATATTTGGTACCTGAACATAGGATTGCTGAGTTCTCTGTTCATGATCATTGCTTCGAACATCGGCCCTTCACGCACCACAAATTCGATCATTCGATGGATCAGTGCAAGTAAATTCCTACAACAATACAGTTAATGATAAACAGGTTCAGACTTATGTCAGTATAAAACTACACTCCACCATTGTCTTATACTGCAGTTAAAACAGGATTTCTTCAGTATTTATTTTACAGTGTTGATGTAGCCAAGGGTAATTTGGAGTCATTCATTACAGAAAGGAGGAAGCCCACCTAAAACAAAAAATCCTCCTGTATCTCAGGCAACATCCCCTGTACCCAAATTTCACTCTACCGATCAGCACGATGTGGTTACAGAGGGGAAATAGGTACTTCTGTTTGTGCTGGTGAACAAAGACTAAATGTGCACCTCCAGATCTTCCAGTCATATTAGGACCACCTCTTGTAGCATGTTCACAACAGCTACGTCACATACCTTTACAAAACAAGGATGGGTGGGGGCTGCATAGCCAGTGCTGTCAGAAGCCCTCTTCAGGAAGATCCGATGAGGGCATTATGTAGTTCCCAGCTACTAATCCTAAAACCTGCAATTCCCTCCCCAACTTCCCAAAACCTTAAAAACAGGTGGCAATGAGGGCACAAAAAGAAGGGAATATATATTTCTTAGTATTAGGTGGGAGTACGTTTTACAATTATAGTAATTATCAACAAACCTCTTAATGGTGGAGTGTATTCTAAATAAAAAATGTAGCATCCCATTTAAAAACTAAATCTGTGGCCGTCTTTTGTTGTTAAATGATCATTATTTTCAGTGAAATAGAATCTATAATCATGGACAAGCTGTCTAAATAAACCACTCCTAGACATGGCTCTCTAACTCGGCCAAGTGGAAAACATTTTCTTTGCCTCTATTCCAATATATTTTTGAAACAGTGGACTGGATTAGAGATAGAAAAAATGTAATTCCTAGTTAATATAAAGAGTGGGACCTCATATTAAAGTTACTAAGAGCTAAACCGAGTCCACAACAATCTAAAGAGATTCCTGACTCAAGACATATTTAAGTAAAATTAGAGCACAAAAAATATATATCAAAAATTAAAAACATATGTATTAATTTAAAGGGATTCTGAGGAACATCGCCGACAAGTATGAAAAGTAAGTGAACATGTAGTAATTCAAGTTATGTACTGTTTTAATTAGATGTTTAAAATAGGTTTACTGGGAACATGAACTACAGTGCTATTATATGAACAGTATTCTATGTGAGATAAAGCACATTTTTGGGAAAGTAGCATTATAATGGATCTAAGTATTAAATACAATGCTTTCACTACTTCATTGTGCAGAGTGGTCTTCATTCGTTTTTACATTCAACCTTACTTTATTTAAAAATGTCATATATACCTGCTAACAATTAAATTGCTGCAATGTTTGTCAGTCTGTTAGAGATGAACGGAGATAACAGTTGCTTAGCAAGAAAGTATAGATTAAGTCAGCAGCTGATCTAATAACATGTATGGTTGCTTAAAAACCCACAACATTCCATGATTATTTCGCAAAAAAGGAGAATCAAAACACTAATTCTACACACAGTTTACTTTAATTGAATACTTAGGCTTCTTATGACCAACACAGGTGGTTTAACCTCCCCAACGCTGTATCATGAAAAGCAAAACCTACTTAATGAGTAAAGACCTACAATCTTGGGTGATAACTCAAATCACACGTAGACATAGGGTTCCTTTTTAAAACATATAAAATAGCAGTGTCACCAGTCTAAAATGGACTTGGGCACAACTACTTATTACACTGTATGCTGCCTCGACCGCACTTGTCCTGTTTAACTCATGATGAAGGCAGTAGCATTCCACTACTAAGAGGGTAGCACTTTGGGCACCCTTCCAGGTCCAACAAGACCACAATCCAAGAGACAGGCCTATGTTACAGTGCACATGCAAGATGCATGTTTGCTTATGACAAAAAAAAAACAGCATTAGGAATCCAGACAAGACAGTTGGACACTCCATTGGGAAATAAAACTGTTTTCATGTGCAATGCTGCTTTTCTCCTATATATTACCAACTAAAACATGCCTACGGTCCGCAGTGCTAACTGGGGAAAAAAGTTGCCTGCCATGAACCACTGCTCTCCTAAATTGTTTTCTTTTATACAATGCCACATGCTATAAATAAATAATCCCAGAGTAATGTTAACAAATTCCACCCATCAATGCTGCACATGAGCCCTACCCTTTATGTCCTTTGACATTCCACCACAATGCTGTTTTTGTAGTTGATAATCGGGAGATGGGGAATGGGACAGTGGTACTGCAATGAAGCTAAGCATGCATGAGAACTATCATTTCAAAACCTTTCCCTTACCAGTAGTTGCTCGACCTGCACTACAGTACATTCACTTCTTCCTTCATGCCTCTCTATTGTGTGTGTGCTACTAATTCTCATCAAGTTCCTCATTACCTTGTTTCCTAAGGACACCTAGAAATAACCCAGGGGAGGTGTGGCTGACAGGCAAGCAGGATACCCAGGAGAGCTCTGCATTCCGATCGCAAAGCCTAGTAAATATCCCGCAATAACATTAACCGAAACAACTCCACACAGGGAGACCGAAGAGGGGGAAGACATGACAGAATATCTGCATGATGGGAAAGGAATGTTGTGCCTGTCCCTTTGGTCTGCTATCTTAAGCTGCAGTGGAGGCTAGGGAGACTGACATTAAGAAGAAATACTACTGAACAGTAGATTCCTAAAACAATTATTTAGGCAGATCTCTTTTAATCACCAAGCATCTCTGTTTAAATATACACTGTAATTTCAAGTGCAAGAAATTATTCAAATTATTATCTTTTCAAAGTGTCTCTAGAAAGAGTACACATTCTTCTGCGGAAAGAGAATCCATCGGAGAAAGCACACTACTTCCTCCGTGTCCTCCCCCTCAGTAACTGCAGTGGGACTGAATAGGGAGATTCAAGCTGATGGTGAGAAGGAATGCTGCAAGTGAAACTAAGAAACGTGTTACTTGCCTGTAACAATAGCTTTTCCGAATGGAACTATTCTAGATTCACGTGCTTTGCATTATTCCACATCCTGAAATTCTGAATTAGTAAAAGTTTTTTAGGTCTTGCGCCTAGCGGTGCAGTGCGAAGCACTGCTCGTGCAGCGCGAGACATTTTATAGGGGGCTTTGAAAACAGGTCTAGGAATCGAGCACGAGCGTGTGCGATTCCTTTTGGGCCACGCTATTCCCGTCTTTTTATGAAGACGGCACGCAATTGGCCAAAGGTGGGCGCATTGCTCCTCCCATGACCTATTGGTGTATATTACGCGCACCGACGGTCATTTGGTTTTAATTATTGTGCCCAGACACGGGCGCGATAATTGAAACAACATGTCTCGCAGTGGCGCGCGCGCACCACTCGCAGGCTTCTTCTGTTTTGGATCCATTTCACAGGGAAGCAACTGCCGTCCACTTTCTCGGCTGTTTTCTACATTAACCACGCCTCTGTTTTACACCACCGCCTTCTTGATTTTCTTGTGCTCCAGAAACACGTAAAGTAAAACCGCACAGAGGAACCATAGCCGTCACCCCAGGACTCCAGTGTCCCTGTTCTGTATTCACTGTACACGTTGCAGAGGGGCTATGTGCGGGTCAGCTGGCCCAAGTTATTTGTATGTCGGCATCTAGAGTAATATTTACAGTGAGTCTGAGGATGGAGGATGCAGATATTGATATGAAACCACCTTTGTTCAACCCAAAGCATATCCCTTTAATGGGTACATGGGGCAGGATTTAATACAATTGTAGGATGAGTTCGGAGATATGTCACCCTTTTGACCAACATGTTTCATGTAACTGCTGAATGCCCATTTTGTCTTCAATATTTTACATTTTACTCTTACGTCATACGAGGTGGATTCAGCCAAATATTCTTTCTCAGTAGGGGATTTATGAACTAGACGTTCACTGAAAGAAATGGGGCTATGCAGAGAACCACATTCCCGTTCCTCGGCACAACCTGGGCATGACAAGCCCTCCAGCACATCTTTCATTTGCAACAGGCACACAGCTTGTAGCTAGCTTGGGAAAAAGTAGCAGGCAGCACACGACTAGAAGGGGTTTGCATTTTGAAGGTATAAACATGTCCAGATTCAATGTAGTACTTCGCACTAACAGACTAGGCTGCTTCTAAGCACTCCAACTTTAAGCAGATAAAGTAAAAGGGGCATAGCCTACATCCAGCTAACCAGGCAATAAACCCCCGAACTGCGCCCCATTCATGCGTATGTACCCATATGCTTAGGACCCTCGATGGTCCTCTGAATAAATAAGCCAACACTGTTTGATTCTCTTAGTGGCAATTTTGGCCGCAGTTTTATTATCATACATGCATATTCATACGTCATATAGCATTTGTCATACAGCACTATTTTATGACTTGTCATGCATGGTCATAAATCATCCGCTTGCCTTTTTTGGATCACTTCGTTGTCCCTTTGGACTGGTGGTTCGCTTGTTCTCTCTTTTGGGTTGTATCCTCGCTTCCTCTGCGCGGGGGTAGCTTCCTTCCCGGAGTTAGGACCCTACTCGCCACCATGTTGGTCTCTGTTGTGCCCTGCCAGCCGGCGGGGGCTGGGCAGCGAGTGCCGTCTCCGTTGCTACCCCCTTCTCCTTGTTTGACCCCTCACCATGCCGTTCGGTATCCCAGTGTGAGGGTCCCAATTCTTACACTCCGCCCGTCGGTGTGTCTCCGTAGCAAGTATTATCTCCTTATTTCGCCCATTCCCAGCCCTTGTTCCAGCACTGCGACATTTGTTGTTACTTTGGTGTGGGTGGGTGGGAAAAGATCCTTTCGCCCTGGTGCTGCTGTCCCCGGGTCCAAGATGCCAACTGGACCGGGGTGCGGTGTTCGTATGCCCCCTGACTTAGCATCTCTGGCTAGCCGGCCTTCTTCCCCATTGGGGGGTTCACCCCTCGCCCCAGCTCCATTGGCCGCTGGGCGAGGCGCCTACCTGGCGAGGCTAGCGGGGGGCCGCAAGGATGTGCGAAATGGCTAGTAGGCAGTCGTCAGCGGGCCCACCCCTGCGCGGTGCCACCAGTTCGCTGATGCGGAAGGCACCGAAGAAAGCGATGGCGAAGGCTGCTTTAAACAGGCTGAGCTCGAATGCGTCCCTCGTGACGCCTCCCAAGGCTTCTAATAGGAAAGCCAGTTTGGAAAAATCTATCGGCCGTCTGCTGTCCTTTCTCTTGCCCTCGACGCGCCTCCAACCTTTCATGGCTGCCTTGACTTAGTGAGATGCCGCTGGGTTGTGCCCTGCCGCCAGCTTTGTGAAGTGTGTTACTGCTGCTAGGTGCGCCTGGGCCCAGTACCTTGATTTGCTACTGTTGTATGCCCACAGGATGAACCTCTCCACTGCCGCGCCCGCTGCCCTGGCATCCTCTAGGTTTTGGATACCCCCTATCTGTATTACTGTGCCCACATATTTCCTATATCTCTTCGCTGCTTCGGGGGAAGAGGGCCTGGTTCACCAATGCTGCGAGGTCTACTCTGCTAGGTCCCACAGGTGCCCCGGGAAATGGGTCATGTCCTGATCTGCCCTGGATGCCAGCTGCCTGAATCTGTCCATCTGTGCTCTTTGAAGGGCGTCGGCCTGCTCGTGCTCCACCTCTGGTACGTGCTGTGCCCTCAGGTCTATGTTGCCTTCCAACTGTAATTTAACCAGATGGCGTATTAGTGTCAGTATCTCTGGGCACCTGGCCGCCCCCTTGTTGATAGATTGTACCACCCCCTTGTTGTCGGACCAGATTGTGAGCTTCATGTTGCGCAGCTCGCGTTTCCAGATCGCCAGGGCCACAACGATGGGAAACAGCTCGAGGAATGTTATGTTTCCTGTTTTGCCTGAACTGTGCCAGGCGCCTGGCCCTTGCCCCCTGCACCACTTGCTGCCCAGTATGGCCCCAAAACCATGGCTCCCGGCTGCCTCTGTGAAAAGCGCAATCTGCCTGCATGTCACCCATCCTTCCCTCCAGATGAGGATCCCGTTAAAGTTCCTCAGAAAGGAGACCCACACCTGCTGGTCCTGTTTCACGCCAGCTCCTAATCTAACATGGTGGTGTTTGCGTGTCATGCCTGATGTCAGATGGGTCAGTCGCCTAGCAAACACCCTGCCTGCCGGATCACCCTTGCCGCAAAATTGAGCTTACAAATCATCCCCTGGAGCTCCCAGAGTGTCGCTTTTTCTTTCCCGCATAGGTTCTGGATATCCTCCCTGAACTCTGTCACCTTTCCTTCTGGCAACTTGGAGGTGCCTGCAACGGAGTCCAGCTCTATCCCTAGGAACGTGATCGTTGTTGCCGGGCCCACTGTCTTCTCTGCCGCTAGCGGTACCCCTAACTCCTTAGCCAAAGCATGGAATGCGTCTAATGTCCGTCCGCATATGTCAGTAGCGGTCGGGCCTGTGAAGAGGAAGTCATCCAGGTAATGGAGCTTCCCGCCTTCCTTGTGCCTGGCGTGCAGGGCCCATTCCAGGAACGTGCTGAACGTCTCAAAATAAGCACAAGACACTGAACAACCCATGGGCATGGCTTTGTCGAAGTAGAGCTCCCCCCACACCGAAAACTCAGGAGGTGGAAACTGGAAGGGTGGACTGGGAGGAGGCGGAATGCCGATTCTATGTCTGCTTTAGCCATAAGGGCTCCGTGGCCTGATGTTCGTACTAGGTCGATGGCGTCGTCCACTGTGGCGTAACCCACTGAGCAAGCCTCGGGCTGATCCAGTCGTTAATGGTTGACCCTTCGGGGAATGACAGATGGTGAATCAATCTAAATTGACATGGATCCTTTTTTGGTACCACCCCTAGTGGAGAGACCACTAGCCCCGCCTGCAATAGGGGAGGCAAGGGACTTCTATTCTGCCCAGTGCTTTCTCTTTTTCCAACTTCTTGGAGACTACCTCGGGGTGTTGAAGGGCCGATATTAAATTCTTTGCCCCGCCTCGCGGCAGGGTGCCCTCGAAGGGGATAACGAATCCCTTCTCAAATCCTTACACTAATGTCTCGGCGTCAGCTTTGTTGTGGTACATGTTTGCAAGCCTGCGTAGTTGCGCTGTGTTGATGGGGGACCTGGCTAGTCTGTATTGATGGAACTCTCCTGGACTCCCCGAGCCCCCCCTCCACCCTCCTCCTCGGTCGCTCCCTCACTGCTTCTTCCCTTTCTCTTTTTTGTCTCTTCCTTGGTCGCTTTTCCGCTTGCACCCCACTGTTGGGTGTCCGCC
The DNA here is from genome assembly GCF_964263255.1 of Lissotriton vulgaris. Lineage (NCBI taxonomy): Eukaryota > Metazoa > Chordata > Amphibia > Caudata > Salamandridae > Lissotriton > Lissotriton vulgaris. The sequence continues at coordinate 611,176,836 of NC_141699.1, read as the reverse complement.
CCCGCAACTGGAGCAAGCGTGCAGGACGATCCCCATGAACATTCGTTAGCTTCATATTTCCAGCATATGGCAGGCCCTCCATGCGGTGTGCGGTGGCGAGGTAGGAAAGTCCTACTCTTTCCCTTGTGATGGGGGGACGAAAGGGCTGTTCGCTCCTCCCTGCCCAGTGCCTGGTTTCCTTAGCAATCATCATCTTGTGGATGAACCCAGACACATCTTCCTCGTTCCATTCCATCTCTGGATGGGTCTGCATCTTTAAACTGAAGCACTTATCATACTCCAGCCAAGCGTCCCCGGGGAACTGCCTCTGCGCATTGTGTAGGTTGGCCTCATAGAGCCACAGGTCTGCAGTGCAGCGCGGGAATTTCTCCACAATTATGCAGGCCATGATCCTAAAGGCGTCTAACCAATTGTCAAAGGTCCTCTCTTTCCTTTACCTCCGATTTCTCTCCTATCTTCCTCTTTTTTATCGCAAGCCGTCAGGTCTAGCCCGTCAAGTTGGATCTCTAACAAAGTAAAAATGTCTATAAACTCCTTCTTCCAAATTCTCTCCTTGACTGACAGAGGTATCAGACTGGCTAGACCTGTGGCTCTAGTTGTTAACCCCTTCAGCGCTGATGACAAAGCCAGCTCGTCATGGGCATTACCTGCGCTGTGCTTATGACGAGCTGGCTTTGTCATGTAAAGTGGGATTTATGGAATTGCAGCACCCAGGGGAAAACCCATAGCACCCAAGGGGTTAAGGACGCAGGGCCGGGGGAGGGCCGCGCATAGGGGTCTTGCGCCAGAAGGGCGGGTGGCAGGCCGCCAACTGGGCAGCCCCAGCCTGTTACTGGTGACCCTAAGCCCCCTTGCCCTGTTGGAGCACTCTGACCCCTCAGCTGCGCTTGCCACACCCACCCAGGGTCTATCAAGTGCCACGGAAGGCCTGAACATTCCTTGTCCTCTGGGTCGCTGGCGCCCCCTTCCCCTTGCACGTTCAGCCCCTGCAGGATGAGGGGCGTCATGGCTTTTATGCATTCTTGCACGATCGTGCCAATATGCTCACCGCTCATTGCTGCCGTCTCTATTCCTCGTCCTGGCCCTTCCGTCCTCTGCTTGCCTCCCGGTGTGGGGGCTTTCTTTCCTGGCTGCATCTTCTTCGCTGCCGCTGCCTTCTCCTTCAGCTTCGCTGGGATTCTTCTCTGCCGCTTCTGTGCTGGCTCCTCGGCTACTGCTGGCGGTCGTTTGCTCGGACCTCCTCCGGCGCCCTTGCCCAGGTGCGCCTGCAGCCATTCTGTTCCATGCACCTCGGAGGTCGCTCGGATCTGTTTCAACAGCTCCCCCAGCTCCCTCTTACTGGCCATGTTGCTAGGTGCTACCTCTTGTTTAGAAGTGCTCGGCCTTTCGGTGGAATCGCTTCTTGGATAGCCTCTGGCCTGTCACCGCTCGTTGTCGTCCCGGACTCGGGCCCAAGCACGGCCCGGCTCGTCTGGTTGCTCGGCAGTGCTTCACCTCCACCTCTGGTCGTCTTCCTGGACAAGATCCTTTCGCCGTGCTGCCGCTGTCCCCCGGTCCAAGATGCCAACTGGACCGGGGTGCGGTGTTCTTATGCCCCCCGACTTAGCATCTCTGGCTAGCCGCCCTTCTTCCCCATTGGGGGGTTTACCCCTCGCCCCAGCCCCATTGGCCGCTGGGCGAGGCGCCTAACTGGCGAGGCAAGCGGGGCGGCAAGAGCGACACTGACTTTCCCGCTTCTGGGGGCGCTGCCCCGAACCGGTTTTCCTTCCAGGGGCCTGGCGTGGGTTAAGGCGCCGGCCCTCGAGCCCCCTGCGGGGGCGGCCTCTGTGAAAACCACCACACTTCCTGCCCTTGAAGGACTGTAAACCACCAACTAAAGAACACTAACCCTCCTGCGAAGTCACACCTGCGGCTCATCAGTCCCCTGATAGACTAGCACACTGAAGTGGCCAGAAAACAGTATCGATCAAGGCGCTCTACAACTACTCAAATAAATGCATTCATTAACTCACACTGTCAGTTTTCATGGCGCACTACTGTGCAACAAAGAGTGTATGTTTGTTTCATGATAGTACCCCTTTAAGTAAAAAGAGACTAAGTGTTCTAACATGCCAAAACCATTTACAACTTGTACTTTTTGCATTCTTACATGCATATCTGTGCAACCGTGCACCTATGCGTTGTTAAGGGGAGCTCTTCACAATAAATAACTAGCACTTTCCCCTTCAGTTCTCTGCAGGGATAGGGTAAGCTGAGTTTATGGGGCAGTTTGCACATTTGTCTACCACGAACCAGGAACTATTCTTTAACTGATTAGTAGTTTTCAACTTTTGTACCAAAGCCTCTGATCCTGGAGACAGTTATGAAAAAACACGTCTAAGTTTACAGTCCTAATTTACAGACAGAAAAAAAAGAAAAAAAATGTAACCCAATCCTCCAAGCTGCTGCCCCCGACTGCCAATGAAATTCAATCCCTTGATTTCAGATGTCTGCTTTACATTATTCGGCGCGTGTGTTCCAATGCCGGTCTTTATATCTCTGTGATTTGCGGGTTTGTGCCAGTGACTTTGTGTTTTCCATTTTCTAATGTTGTGTCTTTGTATCTTTGTTCAACTTCACACCATGAATGTGTACTGTACAGTGTACTACACATGCAATGTGTGAAATGTAAGGAAAAATAAAAACATTTGTCCTATGTTGTGTCTGCCTCAAGGGTTAATTTCTTGTAATACAAAGCCTGGTCTAACAATTTTACTAGATAGTGCGTTGCGTAAACAACTACAGATGATTGCCCTGGACTGCCCAAGAGCCAGTCATAGAATGCCAACATGACACAAAGTAGTGAAAAGCAGCACAAAGCCCTGTTTAAAAAAATATTTGCAATGCAATAGGTCTAGCATTTAGGAGAATTTGAGCTATTGACATTGCAAATAATGCCTTTTATTTTAGTTTTTAAAACAAATAAAAGGGATTGTTATTTACAAAGCCAATCGCTTTTTTTTGGTAGGCACGGGAGAAGGAGATTAAGATGTGCTCTCCCTTGTGTGCTTCCTCCCCACTTGCCTTCGTCATTTGCTCAACCTGTGTGCTTCTTCCCACTTTCCTTTGTGACACAGCCCTCCTCCCTCTCGTATGGAGGAAACTAGCCCACTCTACACTTACGGAGGACGCAGCCAATCCCTGTGCATGTGACCTGCTGAGACGCAGATTTTGCTTCACTGCTGTCAAAATATCAGCTTGGATGCGCACTGGTTAACCATTGAAGTCGACGAAAGTTGGGGTGCTTTACAGGAGTACCAGTTACATTAGGCACGTTTATTTTTGGCAGGCACGGGAGAAGGAGATTAAGATGTGCTCCCCCTTGTGTGCTTCCTCCCCACTTCCCTCCGTGATGTGGTCACCCTTGTTTGCTTCCTCACCACTTCCTCCCTGATGTGCTCACCCTGTGTGCTTCTGCCCACTTCCCTCTGTGATGTGCTCACCCTGTGTGCTTCCTCCCACTTTCCTTCGTCATGTGCTCGCCCATGAGTCTGCCCAGCACCATGCGACTCTGGGCAATAGCTCGCTTAATCTTCCCTACAGCAACCCAGAGCCGAGAGACCCCTTCGGGGGAGATTTGTGCGCTATACAAGTACTGGATTTTTATTTACATGTGTACATCCTCCCCACTTCTCTCCGACGAGTCTCCACCATTGTTTGCTTCCTCCCCGCTGTCCCTCCTCGCCCTTCATCCTGCACCTCCAAGTCCAACACCCCTCTCTAGCATCTCCTCTCCTGTACCAGGGCACAGTTTTACACCTCACATCCTCTCATCTCTTCCCATTAGCTTCATTTCCCACAAAAATGGATTTGCTTCAAGTAAATAAAAGGCATTGTCATTTACAATGCCAATTCCTCAAACTCTAGTAACTTTCAGTTTCTGTTCCTGTATTTGTCTCTCTATTTCTTCCCACCAGGCTGTGGGGGTTATACGATGTGAATCTAGAAGAGTTCTACACAACAAAACTACTGTTAAAGGCAAGTAGCTTCCCAAGCAGTATACGCTAGTTCTACCTTCATCTACTTTGTAGAGGGGTGAATGAAGGATTGGCAGTACTGTGTGCGACAGTCCCTACAACCCTGTAGTCTTATGAGGCGACAGGTTCCCCTGCACACTAGTAGATTTGAAACGTCCAAAAAAACAAATCTTCAGAGATGAAGAGGATCAATGCCCCCGGTGGGGGTCTGAAGGTGGGGAAAGAAAGGCACAGACATCAGCACACATGGGTGGCACTTATATGCGCTCTGTTTATCACTTCCGGAGTGGAACAAAGTCAGCTCAGAGCCGCACAATGCCACCCACCGCAGTGCAAGAGCACTGCCTTTTGAGTTTAGGATACAGTCTGGCACCTGGGGATATTCACTAGGTAAGGAATCTATTGGTTAAAGTAGCCATCAGAAAAAAAGAACGCTTACAACAGAAAAATAAACGCATGATGACGGACAACCGTATTCCTGGGCCACCAGGGAAGTCAGGAATTACTGGGCTCCAGTTGCATGAAATAGTCATTTACCTTTGGTGTCCTGGGGCTACAGTACTAATGGACCCTAAACTGGATAACCCTCCTCACCAGCCCTTTACTCTCAGAGCAGCATGACAGAACAGTCCAAGGCTTAGTGAGGATGTGAGGTGGGTTACACTTTGAAAGGAAAATGCTACTTACTAGTATGCATCTGTTCTTGGCATGTAGAGCTGCAGAGTTGTACACTATGCATAGATCTCAATCTGTTGTGGGCTCAGATGTTTGCAGGTTGTTTTTGTTATAGAAGAAGTCTTGTAGTCACGAGGTCGACAGTGCGCATGAGCTTCGGCTCCTTCGTTAGATTGTTTTGCCAGGATGGCTAGATAGAGTAGTGAGAAATAGAAAGATGTCCATGCGTGATGTATCTAATTAGGATAATACGGGATCAGATAGAGGTATCCGGGGAGGATGGTGGGCGTGTACAACTCTGCAGCTCTAGATGCCAAGAACAGATGCATATTGGTAAGTAGCATTTTCCGTTCGAGGCATATGAGCTGCAGATTATACACTATGCATAGACTATATAGCAGTATTTTCCTTAGCGGTTGCTACCTGTATCTGTTGCAGTAGTTTGAAAAAGTGTTTTTAATACTGTCTGACCCACACTAGCTTGTTCTGCTTGCACATCTACACAATAGTGCTTTGTGAAGGTGTGTGGCATGGCCCAAGTTTCTGCTTTACTTAGGTCATTTAGGGGAATGTTCCCCAAGAATGCCATAGATGCCCCTAGTGAACGTGTAGAATAGCTCCAGAGGGGAATGGTTAACGTGTGTTTGGCTTTAAGGTAGCATATTTGTATGCATTTTACAATCCACCTTGCAATTCCTGTCTTGGATAGAAGATTGCCCTTATGAGGTGGGAAGAAAGCTACGAAAAGGTATTTGGTGTTTCTAAAGGATTTCCTTCTTTCAATTTAGTAAAGTAATGCTTTTTTAACATCAAGGGTGTTTAGAGCTCTTTCTGCCACGGAGTCTGGTTGAGGGAAGAATACTGGTAGTTCAACAGACTGGTTTAAATGAAAGGCAGAAACTACTTTGGGTAAAAATGTTGGGTTTGTTCTAAGAACCACTTTGTTATGATAGATTTATAAGAATGGTTCTTGTATGGTTAATGCCTGGAGTTCGTTCACTCTTCTGAGAGAGGTGATGGCGACTAAAAATGCTACTTTCTAAGTAAGGTACTGTAGTTCACATTTGTGTAAAGGTTCAAATGGAGGACCCATTAGTCTAGTAAGGACTATATTGAGATTCCACACTGGAGAGGGTGGAGCTCTTGGTGGAGTTATTCTTTTAAGTCCCTCCATAGAAGCTTTGATTGCAGGAACTCTAAACAGAGACAAATGTTGTCTGTTTTGCAGGTAGGCCGCTATGGCAGCTAAATGTAGTCTTATAGATGTATACGCCAGGTTACATTGTTTTAGATGCAAAAGGTAACAGATAATGTTTTGAATGGAAGCATCTAGTGGGTCAATCTTGTTGTGAGAGCAATACATGACGAACCTCTTCCATTTTGCTGCATAGCATGCCCTTGTTGTAGGGCGTCTAGCTTCTTTGATAACATTCATACAGTTTGGCAGAAGATGAAGGTAGCCAAACTCTAGGATTTCAAGAGACAGAGCGCAAGGTTGAGCTGACTGGGATCTGGGTGTCTTATCTCTCTATGGTTCTGAGTGAGAAGCTTGGGTGAGAGGTGCAGCTTTTGATGTGGTACTACGGATAGTTCCAAAAGAGTTGTAAACCATGGCTGTCTTGCCCATGTTGGAGCAACTAGGATCATTGTGAGGGAATGCTGTTGGACTTTCCTCACTAGCAATGGAATGAGTGAGAGAGGCGGAAAAGTGTAAGCAAATTTGCCTGACCAACTGATCCATAGCACATTGCCTTTGGACAATGGGTGTGGATACCTGGATGCAAAGTTTGGGCATTTTGCGTTTTGGTGTGTGGCGAACAGATCTATGTCTGGATGTCCCCACATGTGAAAGAATGAAAGAAGAACTTGAGGATGAAGTTCCATTCGTGGATCGGTTGTATTTGACGGCTGAGTAGATCCACTATTTGATTGGGAACTCCTGGTAGGTGTTCGGCTAGGAGGTATATCTTCTGTGAAATGGCCCATCTCCATATGCCAGACGGGATAACTGGAGAGAGCGTGCCCCCCCTGTTTTTGTATGTAATACATTTCTGTCATGTTGTCTGTATGGGTTAGGACAGCTTTGCCTAGTAGTTGCAGTTGAAAAGACTGCAACGCTAGAGAGATTGCCAACAATTCCAGGTAGTTGATGTGGAATTGTTTTTGTTGAGAGGTCCATAAACCTTCAATGGTATGGTTTTAGAGATGTGCTCCCCAGCTGGTGAGTGATGCATCTGTTAGCACTATCTGTGGAGCTGGCTCGAGGAACAACCGCCCTTTGGAAAGGTTTTTTGTGTTCCACCACTGCAGAGAGCGATGGGTGCGGTCGTCCACCAACACCAGATCTGTTAATGGACCTTGAGCCTGGTTCCACAGAGGTGTTAGACATTCTTGTAATGGGCGCATTTGTAATCTTGCATGAGAAATGTGAACAATGCAAGATGCTATCATTCCTATTAGCTGCATGAACACTCTTGCTGGTAGTGAGTTGTGATTGAAAGCTTTGAACTAGGATTTGTATAGCATTTATGCTGATGGGATTGGGATATGCTAGGGCTGTGGAAGTATTGACTGTAGCCTCTAGATATTGTTGCATTGTAGACGGTTGGAGATGGGATTTAGCTAGATTTATTGTGAATCCCAAGCTGTGGAGCAACTGTATTGTCCGGAGTGCGTGTTGAACACAGCTGTTTTGGGAGCTTGCTTTTATGAGCCAATCGTCTAGGTAGGGGAAGACATGAATTTGTTGTCTTCTGAGATGGGTTACAACCACCGCAAGGCATTTGGTGAAAACCTGGGTGCTGTAGTGACTCCGAATGGGAGCACTGTGAACTGGTAGTGTTGACCATCTACCACAAACCTGAGATATTTCCTGTGAGCGGGATGAATGGGAATGTGGAAGTAGGCGTCCTTTAAATCTAGAGTGGAGAGAAAGTCGCCTTGCTGCAGTAGTGGAAGTATTTGTTGTAAAGTGACCATGTGGAAGTGGTCTGATTGAATGTAATAGTTGAGCTGTCTGGGGTCTACTATTGGTCTTAGAGAGCCGTCCTTTTTTAGAATTAGAAAATAAAGGGAGTAGACTCCTGTGCTCTGATGAAGTAGAGGACTTGGCTCTATTGCATCTTTTTGGAACATTGCTAAGACTTCCTGTTTGAGGAGCGTCAGGTGTTCTAATGACATTGGACGCTGTCTTGGAGGAATGTTGGGGGGTGTAGAAGTGAGTTCCAGGCAATAACCGTACTGGATAATTTGTCTTACCCCCTCGTCTGTTGTGATGGAATTCCAGACAGGTAGGAACTGTGAGAGGCGTCCCCTGACAGGAGTGGGATGATTGGGGGGAAGTGGAGGGAAGTCACTGTTGATTGTTAGGGGAGTTGCAGGTGTTATTACCTCTGCCTCTACCCTTATTGGTATTACCTCTCTAGCCTCCTCTATTGTATCCCCTAGAAAAGGAGCCCTGGTTGGGACTTTATTGGGTGATGTGGGGTGTTCTGATGTATTTGTTTTGGGACCTGCTCTATAAAAGGAGCGACGAAAGGAGCCTCTGGCAGATGGTGACTGTAAGGCTCCCATAGACTTTGCTGTTTGTGTCTTTTTTTTAATTTTTCTAAAGATGCATCGACTGCAGGTCCAAAGAGGTGCTGTTGATCAAATGGTTGATTTAAAATAGTATTTTGCACCTTTCCCTTAAACCCAGAGACCCTGAGCCATGTGTGTCTACATAGCAGAACACTAGTATTTATTGCACGTGACGCGGTGTCTGCTGCGTCAAGCGCACATTTGATTGAAATATTGGTTATAAGCTTGCCTTCTTGTATAAGGTCATTAGCTTTGCCCTTATATTCTTGTGGTAGATTGTGTATGAGCTTTTCCAGCTCCTCACAGTGAGCCCTATCATATCTTGCTAGAAGAGCTTGTGTGTGCTATCTTCCATGAATTTGCGGCTTGAGATGCCATGCGTTTACCTGATGCGTCTAATAACTTAGTTTCCTTGTCAGGAGGTGGTGTGTCCCGTGACCCTTCGGAGTTTGCCCTTTTGCGTGCATTAGCAACTACTAATTATTGTAAGGGAAGTTGGCTCTTGATGTAGATTGGGTAGCCGGAGCTGCTTTGTATTTTTTATCTACTCTGGGGTTAAGAACTCTAGCTCTAACTGGGTCTTTGAACACCTCAGTAGCATGTCTAAGAAGGCCTTGTAGCATGGGTAAGACATGAGTAGATTTTTGTGGTTGGGCAAAAATCTCCAATAAAAAGTCCTCTTCCGTAGGGTCTGAATGAAGTTTGACCTTGTGCTATGTTACTGCTCTGTTGATTAGCTGGGCAAACCCTACATTGCCATCTGGTGGAGATGGTTTTGAAGGGCAGCAGTCCAGATCATTTATTAGATCGGGATCAGTATTATAATCATGCCATGGGTCTGGTTCCTTTGGTGAATCAGCATGATCTAATGGCATTACATCTTCATCCAATTGCCCATCCCCTTTTGAATTGTCACCATACTCTGATTGTGGAAAGTATGGTGGTGAAATAATTAAATTAGAGTCAACTGGTGGTGGAGGTGAAGGTGAAGTGTTAGTAGCTATATGAATTTTCTTTGGAGGAACTGGAGCTGGTGGCAAATGTTCTGCTTTCCTCTTTGTAGGTGGCTTGGTGACTATGTGACCAGTCTTTGGGTGAATAAAGATAGTAGTCTGTTTGGGATACGGAAAGAAAAGGTCTTCGGGATAGATAGGTTTGCTTGGTGTGGAGGATTTTGCTTTGGGAGCTGTTTTTGGATGCTTTGAAACATTGTCCGGTACAGCATCCTTTCCCGACTCCGAAGCTTTCGGTGTTTTGTCTTTAGACGGTACGAAAGTCTTTTCTTTGTGCTTGGGTGCCAAAGATTCGTCTGTGTACGTCGGTGCCGAGGTTTTATCCAGCTGTTTAGGTGCCAGAGGCTTATCTGGCTGCTTCGGCGTTGATGCTTTATCTGGTTGCTTCGGCGCCGATGCTTTATTGGAGTACTTCGGTGCAGAGGAATCTTTTGTAGCTTTCGGTGGCAAAGTTTTTGGCGGTGCTGGTGGAAGCAGGCGTGGCTACTCGGAAGGCTGAGCTTTCGGTGCCGAAGGTGTTTTTTCGGTATCGGATGGTTGGCTCACGCCAGATGGCTTTAGTTTGTCCTTGGGGGTCGAGCCCGGGGTGGGGCGTTTGAAGTTTTTGTATGGTGTGAACCTGAGCCTGAAGGCAAAGGTGCTACTGGAGCCGTTGGCTTGGGCTTGGTTAGGGCTGGGGTTTCAGTACTCATGTCTCTTTGAGCCGGGGTGATGTCACCTTCGGCGTCGGAGACGTCTACTTCGGAGTCCGAAATCTCTTATGGCTCCGGAAGGTTGTCGGGACCTGGATGGAAGATGTCCGGAATGGAGCCTGTGCCTTGCTGCATGTCGAGGCGTCGAGCTAGACGATCCCGGATGGTCTTTTTGGATTTAAATGAGAGGCAAGCTTCACAGTTGTCCTTTCGATGTTCCAGAGAGAGGCACAGATTGCAAACGGGATGGAGGTCAGAGTGTGGAAACTTAGCACCACACTGTGGACATTTTTTTGATGGAGTCTGTTCCATCGCCGTCCGTATCTATTGGCGCGGGTTTGCCCAACAGCCCGCGTCGAGGTTCACCGGTGTCGAAGTGTAATGGAAGTTGTTGGGGTGCGCGTCGAAGGCACGTAATCAAAACAATACCGTTGATTAACTGTGATTGCGCGCCGAAGGGGGTTCGATAACTATACCGGTCTGGAGCTCAGCAAGTCACATCCGAACCCAATGGCGGAAAAAAAACAATCTAACGATGGAGCCGAAGCCCATGCGCACTGTCGACCGAAAGAGGAGTCACCAACCTCGTGACTAAAAGACTTCTTCAAAAACAAAAACATGCAAACATCTGAGCCCAAAACGAGATGGCAATCTATGCATAGTGTACAATCTGCAGCTCATATGCTTTGAACATGCAGTTTACACTGTAAAACCAGCTAGCAAGATCTGTGTCCAGACAGTATTTTCTTTAGAAAAGAAAATACATAAATAAACACACAAGAAAAATATTCTACACATACAACTAAGACAGGCAGTGAAAACCAGAAGTCACTACAATCTTCTGGACCAGAGTTCCGACCCGAGCAGTTTTATAGCGCCTAGACAATAAGCACTATAAAAACTATTCTACACATATAACTAAGACAGGCAGTGAAAACCAGAACTCACTACGATCCTCTGGACCAGAGTTCTGACCCTAGCAGTTTCATAGCGCCTAGACAATAAGCACTATAAAAACAGTTAACACTGCAATATGGAGACCATGTTACAAAGGGTTACTCTTCAAAGAAAGAGCAATGGTATAAAAACTATCACAGAGATTTAGCCTCTGCAGTTGATATAAAGACAAAGTTTCTTGGTCTGCCCACTGTCGCACCACCCTAAGTAACAGAAATGCCCACCCTTCATCAAAAAGGAAAGCACTCTGTTAGGGCCAGGGATCGGATTGGCGGTGCGTGGTGTTCTTACAGTTACTGTAGTCCCACTAGTTCAGTAGCCACTGGGCAAGACGTAGCCATGTAATGGCTGGCGAGGGTGCCAGTACACTCTGATAGCCTCAGATAACACAAAAAGAGGTGTGAGCCTTTATCACAGAAACCAATGGTCGCAGTCTTTGGGTGTCCTCCTGTTAGAATCTCCAGAGACAGTGATTTGCTACTAGTGTAGGATAAGCAAGGAGAAAGCTGGAGACTACGCAAGTCCTGGGGCAGGGAACAAGGGATCACACTGTAAGTAATTAAATAGGAGACTCCAACTTTTCCCCAACTACTGATGGTAGCTGGAAGCACCAACATGATCCTACAGCATTAGGAGAGGGATCAGGGGCGAAGGAGTCTCACATTCAGTAAGGAGCTTTCCCTGTCTCCCTCGATACTGACGTGCAGAAAGCTTCCTTTCCTTGAGCAGTGGCCTGGAAACTCCATGCCCTTCAAAGCTGCCTCCACATTTCTCACAGATGGCTCATTCTCTGCTGGGACGCTGCTTGATGAGGTGAAGCCCAGCTCCTCCCGTTACACTTGTAATTTAACTTTTCTCTACACTGAATCCTTCAGACACCTTCTCAAGCCCAGACCCTATTCCTTGGCCGGGCAGAGGGAATGGCAATCTAACACATGGATTCCACTCCTGTATCTATGCACCCTCAAACACGCTGGTGAGTGTAGTCTACTCCAAAAACAAGGGAAGTGTAGAAGAATACACGGTTGATGAGGCCTTTTTTATTATTCCTTGACAGACACTCAGCCATACTGCAGGACTTACTTTTGAATGCTGGGAGCCCTAAGAGTCCTAGCCCATATTTCCTGCATGTTCACTGCGTGATCAGTGCATGAGGAAAGCCTTCTGCCGTCCTCACTGGTCTCTGTACCTATTCTGGCTATTAACAAAGAACAAGGTATTTACTTTCAGTAACGCCTTATCTGGTAGAGGGTAGAGGTGGAGGACCGATGTCCATGCTCACCAGCCCGGGATACCGAACTCTCCGAGCCCAGTCCGAAGCCACCAGGATGACTTGGGCCGGGCGTTCCTAATCTTCTTCAGAACTCTGGGCAGGAGTGGTATGGGCGAAAAGGCGTATAGGAGGCCTGAGCTTCACTCAAGACGAAAAACGTTCATGCGAGAATCGCCATAGAAACTCCAGCATGCAGAACTGCAGACATTGTGCATTCTCTGCGGTGGCACACAGAGATAACCAAGGCTCTCTACACTGCTGAAAAAGACCTTGCACCACGGACGGAGAAGCCATTCATGTTCCGCTGGGCATCTTCAACTGTGTTTGTCCGCCCTGGCATCCAGGGAGCCTGCCAGATGTGGAACCACCAGGGTTATGCCCTGAAGTTCCAGTCATATCCAAAGCCAAAGGGCTCTTGCCAAACCCAGCCCTGTTTGTTGCAGTGGTGTTGTCTGTTAACACCAGCACTAGCCTTCCCTTGGTGGAGGGTAGAAAGGCCTGTAATGCCAGTCAGATCACCTGGAGCTCCAGAAGGTTGATGTGGAGTCTGGATACCACTGGAGACCCAAGGCCTCTGGTCTCCAACTCTCCCTGATGGCTGCCCCATCCCAGGGCTCACATTTGTCACCACTGTCGGATCTGGTTGGACAAGGGAGAGGGGTCTGCCGCTGACCCAATTGCGGTTTGTTAACCCCCAGTGCACGTCTTTTGCCATTTCCTCAGAGCTCTGAACCATGCCAGAGTGATTTGCCTGAAGCTGCACCAACTGAGACTTCTGGCCCTATTGCAGAGACTGCATATTCCAGCAGAAGGATCCAGGAGGCCATGAGGCCCTGCAGCCTCCGAGTCAGTTTCACATAAATCTAGGCTAAATGCTGAAAGATCAGGATCACAGCCTGAATATTCTGGATTCTATGTTGGGGAGGATAAGCCCAAAATTGTACCGTGTCCTGAACAGCTTTGAAGAAAAGGAGCATCTGAGATGATGTCAGGTGGGACTTCAGCACATTGCTAGCTAACCCTAGCAAATAGAGGTCTGCCGTAGTCTGGAGCGCCTTCAACAGCCAGTTGTCAAGATAAAGGAAGACTGGCACCTCTGAACTGCGCAGATGAGCTGCAACCACTATCTGCACCATGGTGAACTCCTGAGGGTTGCTGGTATGGCCAAAAAGGAGCATGATGAACTGAAAATGCTCGTGGCCCACCATGAACCACAGGTAAATCCTATGGACAGACTGAACAGGAATGAGTAAGTATGTGTCCTGCAAGTCCAACACTAGCATCTAGTCTCCCGGGTCCAGGTTAGACAGGGCTTGAGCGAGCGAGCGTGAGAATTTTGAGCTTCATTTTGAGGAAGAAATTGAGAGGGTGCAGTCTAGGTTAGGACGTTGGCCCCCATCCTTCTTGGACACCAGAATGTAGCGGGAATAACTAGCACAACCTGCTTCTGACATCAGCACTCTTTATATGGCTCCCTTGGCCAAGAGATCAGTCACTTCCTGGCCGAGCAAGGCAAAATGATACTTCATCATCCTGTCGCAAGCAGGTGGTATAAGTGGTGGGGTATTCATGATGAGAGGAAGTAGCCCTTTCATACGATTTGAAGAACCCACTGGTCTGATGTCATCGACAGCTAGTGGGGCAGGTGATGGCATATCCGGTCTCCCACTGGGTGTCCACAATGGCAAACGCGAGTCCATAATGAAGGTTGGGAATGTATGAGGTGGACTGGTCCGAGCTCTGGCTCCCGACCCACAAAGTTTGTTGGCACCGTGCCCTTGACCATGCTTAGGCTCAGTTGGAGTTTCATTGAATGGGTGTAGCAGGTCTGAGGGAGTCACTCCCATATGAAGCACCTAAGTCAAAACGTTCGTCCTGACTGCCAGTGAGGGCAGAATAAGGTCCTGAACCTCTGCCGCCCTCCTCACCACCATTGCAAAAGGATGTTCCCTCTTCTCCTCTGTAGTCATGGTAGGAGGGGGTGGGGGGTGGCGAGTGTCCAGTCCACTGGCCTCAGACAAGTCCTCACACCAGTCCATTTGCGGGTGTAAGGGCTGGCATTCCTCGGGGTCCAGTAACCCCTCCCAATCCTCCCCGAGTCCTAGCCTATAGGAATAGGGCTCAGGCTCTAGCCTGGACGGCATGGCTCTAGTAGTCAGACGACGCCCCTTAAACTCTATGTCAAAGTCGGGTATGAGAATCGGTATGGCGTCACCAGGAGCGTCAACATCGGGGCCTTGACCATGCTTAGGCTCAGTTGGAGGTCGAGGTGATATGACCAGCGTCGGTCCAGATCCATCTGTGGATGAAAGGTTGCCAACTGGTGCAGGGCCTGGAGCCACTGACGTGGAACCAGCAGAAGCCCCTCTCAAACTTGAAGGCACACCAGCAGGGACCGACCCACTCAAATATAAGGCGCATGGCCTAACAAAACTCCTGGAGTTGGGCTGTGGTCGCTAAGGGGAGGCACAGGGCCAACCCAGGCGTTGGCTCAATCTTGCATGTCGACGCTCCAATGTCTCATCGGCCCACGTACGTGGTGAAGCCTAAGACCGCTTTGAATTCTTACTCTTTCTTTTCCAGGGCTTACGCAAGAAACCCAATGACTTGGAATGCAACAAGGATTTCAGACTTCACGATCAATCCCAAGACCTTCCTAACGAATGGTATCGAGACAGCTTAAGGAGCTTAAGGAGCTTGGCAGACCCCTCAGGCCTTGGGGTACATAGCGCATCAATCGATGAAGGTCTTCATTTTGCGTTCCAGGCACCAGAGGCAAACAAGATGTGTGTCCATCACCAACAGCTGTGGTTGACAGGCACAGCAGGGATTAAATCTGGTCTTCCTCGTGGACATCCCCGTCACACAAGGAGTACTCCTCTCAAAAAGTCTTCCCAACAAAACATCGAAAAAAGCTCTGTTAAAAAGTGACAGACTGAGTAGATCTCTTCAAATCTGCTCTGAATGGCGTGGAAAGAAAAGAGCTGATGTCAGCGCATTTGGGTGGGACCCATATAGGCACCACGCACGTCACTTCTGGCGTGGACGACACCACGCAGAGCTGATCAACACCACCTAGCAGTGAGGAGGGATACTCCCCACAAAAAAAAAATCCAGATACAGTCTGATGACTGGGGATGATTCTAAGGTAAGGAATCTGCAGCTAAAAGTCTTTCAGATGAGGAATGATAATTAACTGCCTCCCGGGATACCCTGACTATCATCCTGTAGAAAGGGAGGGGGTTGGGAAGATTTCCAAGATGAAAGGGCAGCTATCATTCAAGCACCTCTGGAGTTCGGTGAGGCTATTTTTAGCCTCCCCTAACTTTAACCCCTTCAGCGCTGATGACAAAGCCAGCTCGTCATGGGCATTACCTGCGCTGTGCTTATGACGAGCTGGCTTTGTCATGTAAAGTGGGATTTATGGAATTGCAGCACCCAGGGGGAAAACCCATAGCACCCAAGGGGTTAAACCTACATCAGATGAGTTGCTTATCGTCTAAAATACTGCATAATAGGGATAACTGGATTTAGTACTTGAGGTAAGTTCTTTTAAGGGGGGTCACAATGGACCCGTATCCCTTCTAAGCCTCCTATCATACCCAGTAGAGCCAGGGAATGCCCTGACTTTGGTCTGGGTTCTGGGAACCTCCCAGTTCACAATTGTCTGGTCCTTGGGTTGCAAGGGTTGTACTTGGCCTCCACCCACAAGGTGCCCAAGTAAACAGGGCCTTTGGATGCCTTGATATTTAGGCCTGCAGTTTGCAGAGCCTATGAAACCTTCCCCAAGTGGATCAGGTGATCTTGCCAGGAAGAGCTAAAGACAGTAATGTCATCAAGATATACAGCACTAAAGTTATCCAACCCAGCAAGGACTTGATTCACCAACCTTTGGAAGGTGGCAGGGGCATTCTTTAACCCAAAGGGAAAAACAGTGAACTGATTATGCCCATCAGGTGGGAGATTGCGGTCTACCTGTGCCCCAGATTGCAGTGAGCAGAGTCCAGGAAGTCGTAAGGAGAGAGACTAGTGCTGTCTCTTCCCAAAGCAAAACGTTGTTTAAAAAACGATTTTCACTTTCTGTGATTACGGTCTATGCCTGTGGTTGTTACAATTGCAACAGGGACTTTTTTCTACATCAGAGATTGCTTCTGTGAGCTGTTGAAACTGTGTTTTACTAGGGCCTGTGCATTTCGTTTTTTGGCCAGCAGGCGGAGTAAAGTTTTACTCAAACAGTAATGTTAGATTTCAAGTTAGTGAGGCCCTTACCTGCTGAAGTCCAAAGTGTGGATTGAGCCTGTCTGTCTCCTAGGAGATTCTGAACAGGAGAAGCTGCTTCCAACTCCCTGGCCAGCAAACCTTGTCCGAGGTCGCTGGGACCTTATATGGTCTGCTAGTGGTTGGTACATGTCTACACTGATTGGTGGTTGTATCTGGTGTTTCTATTGCATTAGGGTTAATGTCCTCATTGGTTGGGTATTTGAGGGTTCTGATTGGTTTCTGGGTCTGTGATTCAGTCATTGTAGGGTTGGGGCTAGGGTTGGAATTTCTATTGGCAGTAGGGACTAGGGCTTCCTATGTAATTGGTTGTTGGGAGTAGGATGGGACTAGGGCTAGGCTTAGACCTTTAATTGGAATTAACGATTAGGGCCTCTGGTGTGATTGGTTGCTGGACTAGGTGTGGGACTTAGAGTAGGGTTAGGCTTTCTATTGAAAGTAGGGACTAGGGCTACCTGTGCCATTGGTTGCATGGACTTGTTTTGGAACTACTGGTAGGGCTAGGGCCTTTATTGGATGTAGAGAACAGGGTTTTTGAACTGATTGGGTGCTTGGACTAGGGCTAAGATTGGCTGTAAGGTCCGGGTCTCCTATTGGTGCCTAGATTTTAGGGCTAGTGTTGTGATTGAATAGTGTTAGGGCTAGGGTTCCCATTGGCTGAAGGGGTCACCTGATTACTAGGGCTATAAAAAAGGTAAGGCTTAGGGCGTCTCAGCCCAGACAGAGAGGACAAGGGCAGTTGCCTGTTTGATCCCGTTTAGGGCAAAGAGGACAAGGACAGTTACCTGTTTGATCCTGTTCGAGACTGGTCAGGACTAGATCCAGAAATGCTGCCCTTTTTCTCATTTAGCCATACCCAGCCCACACCATCCACATCCACAAACAGAGCAACACACTCACACCAAATGTACACCACGCACAACTCTATGCACAGATTAATGTACCAGCTTGCACTAGAAACCCAACCAAACCACATCTACACACCCTACTTTCCCAACTACCACACATATCCACCATCACCTACAAACAGTACACAACTCTATCCTATACCACTAACCAATACACATCACTAACACAACACCAATCAACACCATACATAACTAGATCCCATTCAGACACTCTCTCCCTACTGTAATGACACCTAATAGACCTTCCATCAGTTGTCAAACAAACACCCTCCTTTCCCTTCTACCATAATAACACGAACGCACAACACACACACTGCACACCACCACACTTTGTAACTCTTGCAACACATTTACTTTCAATGTAATTATGGATCTACATATTTATCACTTTCTTCTAATTTAGCATTTCCAATGCATTACCCTATTTCTCAGCCTATACTTCGCTCAATACATCTTCTAGCCCAACCTTCTGACTCATCTCAAATTTCTACTACTCCTTCCAATGCACTACCCTATCTCTCATCCTATACATCTATCAATATATCCTCTACATCCACTCTCATTTATCCCAAAGCCCATACCACTACTATGATTGCCAAAATAACCCTTTCTAGACTCTCTCCTACTCTACCCCTCCTTGTATCATCTGACACCTCTTACTGTACCGATCCCCTAAAACAAATCTTTCTAAACTCTTTTCTCGGAGTCCTCCCCTCCAAAACTCCTTTTTACTCATCCAAAAGCCTCCTCCTATTGCTAAGACCTAAAAAAATAAAAAATAAAATAAATAAAAACGTTCACTCTTTTATCCCTCCACTATCCTTTTCAATCGAAATTAACAGACTACTTCTCAAATTCCATATTAACCTGTACTAGTATACTACCCAAAGAACTGAATAACATATCCACTACTCAAATTACTTCATATTTTTTTACTATACTAATTTTCAACAGTAATCCTTTATGGGTTCCGGAGTGGCGTGCTACTCACCAGAAAAGCGATTCAACACCCATCGGGGGTAACAAGTGCTATATGAATGCAAATCTTTCTTCCCCTTTTATCCCTCCTCTTTCTTCCCCTTTTATCCCTCCGCTATCTTTCTCACTCCAAGTAACTGACTAATATCCACCACTGAAATGACTTCACATTTCACCATATTAATTCACTACTAATCCTTTGTACGTTTCCTGAATAGCGTGAGTCAACAAGCGCTATATAATTCCAAACCTTTGTCCTCCTCTATCCTTCTGCTATCATTCCAAATCCAAATAACTGACTAACCTATCCACCACTTAAAATGTACTTGCATGTTTCACTATACTAATTCAACACTAATCCTCTATGGGTCCTGGAGTAGCGTGCTACTCGCCGAAAAAGCGCTTCAACACCTCGTCCGGGGTAGTAAGCGCTATATAAATGCAATTACAATACAATTACAATACAATACCCTGCAGCCAAGTCAAAGGAGCTGCAAAATTTGTCTGCCCTTAGTTTATCTATCTATTCATCAGCTCTGAGTATGGGGTAAGCGTCTGTCTTAATGACCGCTTTGAGCCCTCTATGGTCCACACAGAACCTCATCTCTCTTTTTCCACCGTGGGGTGAGGTTTGGGGTTTAAGACCACTGGGCTGGCCCAGGGGCTTTCAGAGGGTTCAATAACTCCCAACTCCAGCATCTTGCTGATCTTAGCCTTGATGCTTTCCTTGACTTGGTCAGACTGGCGATAGATTTTGATTTTTGACAGGCAAGCGGTCTACAGTGTCCACATCATGGGTATACCAGTGGGTCTGAAAAGGGGTTAGGGGGGAAAAGCTCAGCATACTGTGGCAGGACATGCCTTCAGCCAGCCTGCTGTTGGGCAGTGAGGGTTTCTTAACACCATGAGCGCTACGCGTTTTCCCGCTGTGCGCTGACTTTTGCGAAACCCTGCGGTTCATGACAAGCTCAGCTCGTCATGAGCGTACGACAGGCATAACTCATGACGAGCTGAGCTCGTCATGAGCGTCGAAGGGGTTAATAGATAACTCCATCAACTGACCCATCTTGGGGGCTGTAAGAGAGGTGGTGAGTGAGAGGTTCAATCTCTTTCTCTCGATTCTCATCAGTGACAAACAGCATGGACACATCAGCCCTGACACAGTAGAGTTTCAGGCGGTTTACATGGATCACCCTCTTGGTATACCTGGGCACCAGCAGACACCCCAAGTAGGTAATCTCAGTCTTTCTCAAGGATAGGGTGAGGACCACTCCATCTGCCCTGGAGGATCCTTGGTGCCACAGGTTCAAACACCCACACCTCTAAACTGATTGAAAATCCACCAGTGCAGCCTTTTGGTCATAGGACAGCTACTGGAGCAGTTGACTGGCCTCAAGGTTTTTGGATGATTTGCATGTAGCCGAGTCTGAACTGGGGTGGCAAAGTGAGCTAAAGAATGATGATGGATTCAACCCAGATCTGTGACTGGGGGTGAGGGTTTGAAAAGTTTCAGAACTCCGTCCCTCATCTTTTTGTGTTTGCTTTTTTCCATGTACCCTGCCATCCTTGAACGGAGGCCTACCACATAGTCCAGCGCATCATGCTTAGATTCATCGAGAGGTCACTCCCAAACTTCTTTTACAAGCGCAAGTGGTCCCTTACAGGATTGCCAAACAGAAGCTCAAAGTGGAAAACAGACTCCCTTCTGAGACACTTGCCTGTAAGTGAAGAGCAGGAATGCCAAGAGGACACCCCATCTCCTTTTGAGTTTTTCAGGGAGCTCCATGATCATGTCCTTCAATGTCTTGTTGAACCTTTCAACAAGACCATTGGTTTGTGGGTGGTAAGGGGTATTGAATTTGTAGTTCACTTGACACTCATCCCACATGTGCTTCAGGTATGCAGACATGAAGTTGATACCTCTGTTTGAAACCACCTCCTTAGGAAACCCTACCCTGGTGAAGACACCAATGCGGGCATTGGCTACTGCAGGAGCTGTAGTAGTACTAAGGGGAATTGAATCAGGATACCTGGTAGCATTATCCACTAATACCGGTATGAATTGGTTTCCGGGGGCTGTGGGTTGTTCCAGTGGACCCACTATGTCCACAAAACCATTTCAAAGGGAACCCCAACCACTGGTAGTGGAATTCAGGGGGCCTTTGGGTGTCTATAAGAAAATTTGTTTGTTGCAGTAACCACCCACTTTTTGCCAGATTTCTGATGCATTTTGACTTGATATGCCCTGGTTCCCTGCCAATCAGGTTCCTTGGGCCTATGTTCTTTCCCAAAACATTACCTTTGTACCCCCAACTGGCACCTGTCTGGCCACATGTAAGTCCCTTGTAAAAGGTGTCATGGGTACCAACGGCACTGTGGCAAAGGGCTGCAGCACATATTGTACCATCCTTAGAGGTCCTGTACCTTAAACACACACTGCCATTGCAGGCTGCATGTTTTTGTGCAGAGGAAAGTGAATTTATTATACCATGCACTCAGAGGGCATCTTAGAGATGCCCCTGAAAAACGACCAGCTTCTGCTGAGTTCCCTGACTGGTAAAAACCAGCCTGCCAACAAGGTAGGTTTCTGGACCCCTGGGGTGGGAGCTTTTGCTCCCTGGGCCCAGAAACAAAGCCTTTCCTGGGCGGAGGTGGTAATACCCACCGCAGGTCAGGAAGAGCCATCTGTGGCAGGGGAGCTTTAAAGGCCTTGCTGCCTGTGTAACGCGACCCCAGCTTCTCCTGTTATCAGGTCCAGGCCCCCTTCCTGACTCACCCCCATTTCAGCGTCAGGACAGGCAGGAAAAATTAGAGCAGCCCAAATAGTGTGCCCACCAATGCCAACACCACCCCTCCGGTAGGGGAGGCGAGGTGAATCCCACAATTCAGTGCTTGCTAACTTGCAGATGGCAGCCACTCTTCAATCAGGATAAATGATCGTGCCCATTCCCCCATGTGGAGTGTGCACACTAAGGGTGTAGACACCCTAAGGTCAGTAGTCCATTGGCTACTACCTCAAAACTCCTAAAACGACCCCTAAATATAGTATTTAGGGGGAAGCCCTGAACCCAGTAGGCAGATTTCTGCAGCCTAAGAAGAATTACCAAAAACGCAGCAGAGGAAACTGTAGAGAAGGACTGAATTGACCCTAGTCCAACTAGCCCGTCTGCAGTTTCCAGAGATCCTGCGCCAATAGTCGCCTTGTCCTGCAGCCAGCAACCTCCCCCCTGGGAGGACTGACAACCTTCAACAAAGACAGGATCTCCTATAAACAGCAGCAGTGTTCAAAAGAATCTCCAAAGAAAGACTCCGAGCCTGCTGAAGACAAAGAACCCCGAAGCCTGGAACCACCACTGCACCCATGGCCTATGGCCTGCGTCAGAGTGGCCCACCAGTCCCAGCGAGGTCCCCAGCACTCTGGAGTCAGAATCCACTGGGGGTAGACCACTCCAGGACTCCCAGACGTCACCTGCAGCCTCTGCATGGAGACCCCCCGCAACCAGCCCAGTAAGGTGAAATCAGACCTCAAAAGGCACCCCTGTATCCAGCCGCCCTGCGCCTTGGAGTTAAGGACCTGAGTTGCACCTACGTCCCCGAGCCCTCCAACGTACCCGCCCAACAGTTGGTTCCTCATAGAAGACTTCCTGGACCGATCCTGCAGCCAAAATCCAAAACCAGCCAGTGAAAACAGGGCACCCAAAGCCAAATTAACACTCTGCACCCGGCCGCCCCTGTGCTGCTGTGGGTGCACCTTGTGTGCTAACTCGGATCACCGTTGCCCTGAGTTTAACACTAGGAGCTTTGTTCCCTCAACCCAGTGGCTTGCCCGAGACCAACCACCTACCGAAGACCCCCTTATCCCCATAGGCTAACATTGGGCCTCAACACCCTGCACTAGGCCGCCCTGGTGTCGCTGAGGGTGCTTTTTGAGTGCATCCTTGAACCTGGGGGAACGCTGGTTCTAACCCCAGAAACTCAACCTTCAAGACCATTTATATCTGCAACCGATAACCTTATCTTTCTCCATAGGACTGCATTGACTGGTTTTATCTGAAAAACTTCTATGTGTTGAGTTTGTTTGTATGAAAACATAAGAAACTGTGGTTTTGTGAAAACTGTTTTACTTACCTTTTTCATCTAGGAAATGTCCCAGTGTGATATCTAGGCATATCACACAGAGTTTAAAAAGTACTTAAAAAAGAAAATCAAAAGTAATCCAAATGTAATTTCAACTGCAATAGAATCTTTGTGCAAACCTGTAACAAAAGTCATTCTCATCTAGCTTGCTTGTTGATCAATCTGTCGGGAAAAGTACTATTCTTTTACCTGTACCAAGTCCTGCTTGGTTCTAAAAATAAAATATAACAATGAAATATTTTTAATGGAAACAATTGGTCTGAGTTCAGTCTTTGAGTGTGTAACACAATTTCTTGACTGAGTGTGTACAAAAAATGCTCAACACTACCCTCTAATAAAGTCTTACTGCTCACCCACACGACCACAAATAAGAGAGTAAGGTGTTGTCTACTTTTACCTCTGTAATCCTTTGGGGGATCCACTGGATTATGTGCACACTATACCTTACATTGGTATATTATACACAGAGCCAGCTTCCTACAGTGTCCAACTGCTTTGTCACTGGCTTGATGGGTGACACAGGAGCTGACAAACTCCTTCACTTTCTGGTACATCTGGGGCCAGTAGAAATGGCTGACGAGCCTTTTCCAAGTTTTAGTTTGGCCCAGGTGCTAGGGAGATGTCACGGGTCAAATGGAGTAAGAGCTCCCTATACAGTTGAAGCACTACCACTCTCCCAAAGGCACCAGGTTTGGGGTCTCTGGCCTTGGTGTACAGGAGTCCCTCCTCCCAATAGACCCTGAGGGTGCCACGGACAGCTCCCTTTTCCTGGTTCAGAGCTTGCTGTCTCAGGCTCTCAATAGTGCAACAGCCTTGCTGTCCAAGGCAAAGCTGTTCCCTAGAGTGTCCCCCTGGTCCAAGGAGCACAACCTGGTAAGGTCCAAGTTCCATGGGATCAGTCCCCTCTGGGGCTGACAAGTCCTCTCCCAAAGGTGAGGGGCCTAGAGCTTGTGGCTGTGTAGAAGCTGGTTCCCCAGTCTTATCTTCTCTCTTGGGAGGTTGTGCCATACTTTCAGGCTCCAACACTAATTTTTGACCCTGTGCTCGAGGTTGTCTCTTGTCTTCACACACACTAACTCTGGGATTCGCAGCATGGCTGCATGTGTTTTCCGTTCTACCTTAGCCCATGCTGAGGCCTACAGGTCATTTTCAAGCAGACAGTCAGCTGTGAGTTTTGGAGAGACAACTAAAGGCCAGCAAACCCGGTCTAATGTCACCATAGACATGGCATGGTTAGTAGTGACACTGTCAGCGTTGAAGACTGGATAGGTTTTTCCAGTCAGGTATTGCTCTGGGGAAACCACTGTATCTCTCATCATAGTGACACTGGCACCTGTATCCCTCACAGCTTCTATCCTGATACCATGCACAAAGCGGTATTGTACTTACTTCCTCAAGTTAGGGGGGCAGACAATCAGAGTGGGAAACCCTCCCTCCCCTTCAGAGACTAGAAAAGTCTCAGAATTAACCCTGATTTGCTGTGGGCACACTGTTGAACAAGCTGCAGATTTGTCACACCAGGAGTAACTGGATGGGGACTAGGCGTATTTTTGTTGTGACCAGCAACATCTCCAGTAGGGTGTCCAACCTTCTAATATTTTCAACATCAGCCCTTTAGGGGAATCAACATTTGTACCCTTATATCCACCAGTGGACTGGGAAGAACTGGGACCCAACCTCCTGAACAGGGTTTGGGGGGCTTTTTAGAAATCTCTTGGCTTTCAATATTCTTTTTTAGGGGGGGGGGGGGGGGGGGGGGGGTCACCCTTGCTCTACCGGGGAGGTTTTGTAACCCCTTTCTGTTGGTCATCCCCAGTGGAAGTTTTGCTCACCCTTGTCTTGACTCAATGGTCTGCTTTCTTTCAAAATTCTTGGGGAGAAATTAGAGCGAGGTCTACCAGATGCTTGTGCAACTTTTCATTAGTTAACATGTGTTCTTTCATCAGGAGATTGGAAAACCCAATATAGCCATACACATCACTTCCAGTCAACCAACCATCTAGTGTTTTTACTGATTAGTCCAAGTCTTCAATGCAGGATTGGCTTGGGTTTTTGTGAGCCCCCTGAATCTAATTCTATACTTCTCAGTTGTGAGTCCAAAGCTTTCAGTCAGGATCCCCTTCATAAGGTCATAAGAGTCAGCACCTGGCCTAGTGAGGGTCAGTAGTCTATCTCTGCTGTTACCAAATAACAGTTCTCAAAGTAAAGCCCTCCCAGTGTGACTTCACTTGCCTCATTACACAAGCCCTCTCAAAGGGTGTTAACCATTTAGTGATGTCATCACTTTCGTCATATTTGGAGACAAATCCTTTGGGGATTTTAGGGTCATGTGAACTTTCTCTCTCCATAGGTTTCAAACTGCTGCCACCACTGATGGAGTATAAGCCCATCTCTAATATTTATTTTTCTAGAGCAAGGAGTCTAGACTCTAGGTCTAACCTTTTGGTCAACCTTGCTAGAAGGCTGTCCTCTTCATTGAGGCTTTCCTTGGTGATCTCCCCCAGACGTGACCCCCCTGTGTCGGCCCTAGGTGCTATGAGTACTATCCTTTGAGTCAGGAGGCCCAGGGGCCCTGTTCTCCCCATTTAGTGGTGGGGGTTAAACGAGATCCTCCTCATTCCTGGTTTCATTTATTTCTGAGGTGGGATCTTCCCTCTCACATGGGTGGTCAGTTGAATATTCTGCCAAGAACTCCTGGAGCTTGACCTTACAAAGATGGGACTCCATGGGTATATTCTTGAGTTTGCATAGAGATCTTAACTTCGCCATCTCTAGATGGAGGCAAGGGGTGATGTCGAGTTCATCCAGCCTATTCCCTATGTCAGCTGTTACTGTAGTCATGTTTAGGATCTTTTTAAAAGAGGTCAAAAACTTTTAAACCCTTTTACTCCTAACTACAGTGAGATTGAGACTTTTTAAATTGCTAAAGAGACTTTGCCAAGGACTTAAGAAGACTTTTAGGAATTTGGAAAAAGTGTCAATTAAAAAAAACAAGTTGAGCTGAATGCAATTTTTGGATTGTAGTCATATGAGCAGGTGTTGATCAAGTGGTCCAACAAATGCAAAGTTGTAGACCCCACAGCTGATCCACCAATGTAGGAAGCTGGCTCTGTAGAACAAGTTACTTACCTTCGGTAACGTATTATCTAGTAGAGACTATCTAGCTGCAGGTTCCTTACCTTTGAACTTCCGAGGCGTCAGGCTGGATCTGGAAACTTTTGCTGAGCCATACCCTTTACGCGCGACATCAGATGGCTCCATTTGCCTCCGCGTGACGTCGGTTATGATGTCGCGGGGCCTACATAGGCGCCACCCAGGCACAGGGACATTAGTATTTTTAATTTTTTACCGCCAAAAGCGCAGAACCACAAAGTGACTGACTAAAACGTGTACAAACCTAGGTCCCTGAAAGGGGAGTAGCCCTAGATCTACTACATCAGTCCGCAAAGCGGGGAGGCATGTGTAGGGCTGTAAGGAACCTGCAGCTAGATAGTCTCTCTACCAGATAATGCGTTACCAAAGGTAAGTAACTTGTTCATCTGATAGAGACTTCTAGCTGCAGATTCCTTACCTTTGAATAAGATACCCAAGCCATACCATCCCGGCGGTGGTTGCGGACTCAAGGGCTAAACTAAAAAGTTAAGCACGACTGGGAGGGCAAAGTGCCCGTCCATGCGCACTTGACCATCAAGGCAATAATGTTTCGCAAACGTATGCAATGATGCCTACGTCGCTGCCTGACAGATGTCTTGGACTAAGACACCCCGTGCCAAAGCTGTAGTCGCAGCCTTTCCCCTGGTGGAATGGGCTCTTAATCACTCAGGGGGCTGCTTCTTCATAAAGGCATATGATTTTAATGCATAGAAACAACCCAGCAAAAGATGGTTCTTTTCTGCACTGCCTTTCCCTTCTTTGCTCCCATATACCCCACAAAGAGTTGGTCATCCACCCAGATCTATCTTGTGCGGTCAAGGTAGAACGACAACGCTCTTTTTGGGTCCAGTCAATGGAGACACACCTCTTCCTTAGAGGGATGCGGGGGAGCAAAGAAGGTGGGCAAAGTGATGGACTGATCCAGATGGGATGGGTCACAAACTTTGGTAAAAAAGATGCCCTAGTGTGAAGCACCACCTTGTCCTGAAAGGACATAAAATAAGGAGGCGAGCTAGATAACGCATGTAATTCACTCACCCTCTGGGCCTATGTAATCGCCACTAAGAAGGCTATTTTGATGGTCAACAGCCGGAGGGGACAATTGTGAAAAGGCTCAAAAGGAGCACAGATCAAATACGTTAGGACCAAATTAAGGTCCCATTGAGGCATAATAAAGGGCGTGGGTGGAAACAAGTGAACCAGCCCTTTTAGAAATCTATTTACAATAGGAGGTTTAAAGAGAGAAGGTTGGTCTGGCAGCCGCAAAAAAACAGACAGAGAAGAAAGATAACACTTGGGAGTTCCCAAAGCAGAGCCCTGCTGGGCAAGGGTCAGAATGAATACATGTACAATAGAAAGAGAAGCAGAAAGAGGCCTTTCTGTGCAGTATAATACAAATCTCTGCAAACGGCAGGCGTATAAAGACTTAGTGGAAGGCCATCTGGCTGCCAAAATAACATTACAGACTTTGGGAGGAAGGTCAAAAGCCATCAACTGCTGCCTCTCAATCTCCATGCATGGAGGCACAGAGTTGACGGGTTCGGGTGGAGAACCCTCCCCTGCTGCTGCGACAGTAGATCCTCCCGAAGGGGCAGCCTGATCGGAGGATTGAAACTCATGCTCAGAAGCTCTGAATACCAGACTCTCCTTGCCCAGTCTGGCGCCACAAGGATTACTTGGGCCCGATAGCTCCAGATCGTCTCCAGAACCCTGGCAGGAGTGGGATGGGCAGAAAGGCGTACAACAGGCCTGAGCTCCACTTGCAACGAAATGGGCCGCCAAGCGCACAGTACTGCTGATATTGAGCGTTCTCTTCGGAGGCGAAGGTTCTCCCCACTGCTGAAAGAGACCTTGAGCCACCTCCAACTGGACACGCCATTCGTGATCCGCTAGGCATCGACGGCTGAGATAGTCTGCTCTGACGTTCAGAGAACCTGCCAGATGTTGAACCACCAGGGTTACGCCCTGCTTTTCAAGCCATGTCTAGAGACGCAGGGCCTCTCGACAAAGGGTCCATGACCCTGCCCTGCTTGTTGCAGTACCACATGGCAGTAGTGTTGTCCGTGAACAACTGCACCAACTTCCCCTTGACAGAGGGAAGAAATGCTTTCAATGCCAAGCGAATCACTCAGAGCTCAAACACGTTTATGTGGAGCCGGAGACCAGTGACCCCTGATCTCCATCTCTCCCAAGTGGCCACCCCATTCCAGAAGTGACGCATCCGTCACGATTGTGAAATCAGGTTGGGGAAGGGATAGAGGTCTGCCTTTGACCAATTTTGGTTCGTTAACCACCACTGAAGATCCTTCGTAGTTCCTTCTGAGATCTGAACCAAGTCGGTGAGATTTCCCTGATGCTGTGCCCATTGGAACTTTAAGTCCCACTGCAGAGCCTGCATACGCACATCTCGTGTGTCTCAGGATGCAGGAGGCCATGAGGCCCAACAGCCTCAGAGTCAACTTCACAGAAATACAGGATAGAGGCTGAAATATCGAAATCATAACCTGAATATCCTGGACTCGCTGCTCGGGAGGATAAGCCCGAAACTGCACTGTGTCCAGAACAGCTCCGATGAAAGGGAGCGTCTGAGAAAGAGTCAGGTGTGACTTCGGCATGTTTATAGAGAACCCCAGCGAATGCAGGATGTCCGCTGCAGTCTGAAGGTGGGAGACAACTGCCTGGGGCGAAGATGCCTTCAACAGCCAGTCGTCGAGGTAGGGGGAAGACTGAAACCCCTAACCTGCACAGCTGAGCCGCAACCACAGCCATCACCATGGTGAACACCCGAGGGTCACTGGTAAGTCCGAAGGGGAGCATGGTAAACTGAAAGTGCTTGTGGCCTACCTTGAACCATAGGTAACGCCTGTGGCCCGGCAGGATGGGAATATGAAAATAGGCGTCCTGCAGACCCAGCGCTACCATCCAGTCTCCTTGGTCTAAGGCAGACAAGACTTGAGACAGTGAGCATTTTTAATCTCTCCTTTTTGAGTAAGAGATTGACGGTCCGAAGATCCAAAATGGGCCGAAGAGACTTATTCTTTTTCATAATCAGAAAGTAGCGGGAATACCAGCCACTACCTACTACTTGTTAAACTGAAACCCTTTCTATAGCTCCTTTGGCCTAAAGAGCCGTAACTTCCTCTTGGAGCAGTTTTAAGTGATCCTCCGTCAGCCGTCCCTAACTTGGCAGAATAGTAGGAGGAAAAGAAAGAAAAGGAAGAGAATAGCTCTCTTGGAAGATCTGCAAGACCCACTTGTCTGTTATAGAAGGCCCGCGCAGGTGGCCGCCGCTTCTCAGTCAATACAGCAAAAAAATGGAACGCGCTCCCCCTGAGTCTCAGATCTGAACCAAACCTCCTGCGATTCAGGAAGTCTCTTAAAACCCTACTCTTCCCTTAAATCGTCGACATCCCCTACTTTCAGCCATCAGGAGCTTGAGGTTTAGCGCTGGGATACTCTTGGGTGACTACGCGCTCTATAAAAACCTAAAATAAATAAAATAAATAGATCTCCAGCGGGGGAGATGATGACTAATTCTCCCACCCACTGGAGTAGTGTGGTCCTGCAGACTCCTCAGACTATGAGTGCTTGGAGGCTGCGGCTGCTGGGGGCAGTGTGGCGGATGCCTTCTGACCTCCAATCCGAGGAAGGAATGTACCACGTCCACGCGCAGCTTGGAAAATCTGTGCGGGACGGTGGCTAGGATAGTGCTGACGCGGCTGGAAACCCTTTCCGTTGCCACAAAAGGGGCGAAAGGAAGACTGCCCATGAGGAGTAGAGGATAGGCCCAAGGATCTGGCCGTAGCTCGAGAGTCCTTGAACCTGACCAGGGAAGAGTCACCCGTTCCCCCAAAATGCGGGTTCCATCAAATTGGCTTGGACATCACAGAGAAGCCAGTTGTACAAAGATAAGCATAGCGCCTTAAGGCCACTGTCGATGAAACAGACCTGCTCAGCTAATCGGTCATATCCAAACCACACTGAATGGTGAATTTTGCTGCATCTCTCCAGTCTTTGACAGCCTGGGAGAGCACAACCCGGGCCTCCTCCGGGACCTGTGGCAGCACATGAGCGACCGTCTCCCAAAGAGAATGGGAGAAACAGCCCAATAAGCATGCAGTATTCACCGACCGCAAATGGCAGACTGGAGGAAGAAAACAACTTCTTCCCTAAAGATTTTAGTCTCTTGGATCCCCTATCCAGAGGGGCGGGGGGGGGGATGCACCCTGGGAAGTAGAGGCCTGCACTACCAAACTTTCTGGGGTGGGGTGTTGGCTGAGGAACTCTGGGTCGGCCGATGCTGGAGGATGGCGGCTTGCTATCGTCCTGTTCACAGGAGCCCCTGTGCTAGGTTTGGGCCAAATTCCTAGTAGGACGTCCGTAAATGTCTCATGAAAGGGCAAAAGGGGTTCAGAGGTGGAAGCCCCAGGTTGAAGCACTTCGGTCAGGAGATTAGTCCCGACCTGCACGGAGGGCAACTCCAGTCCAAGGACCTCAGCTGCCCTCTTAAACACCAGAGCATAGGATGCCCCTTCCTCCATAACCACTGTAGGTGGAGAGAGCATGACCGTGTCTGGGGAAGTATCCAGACCACTGGCTTCCCAAGTTCCCCATACCAGTCCATAGTCTCCGGAGCGACATCCTGGTTCTCTAAAGGGTCTCCAGACTACTCCCATTCCTCTCCTGAGACTAGCACAGCCACAAAGCGCTCAGGCAACAACATCGAACCCCTGGGTTCTGTCCACGTCTGAATCTGCGTCGAGCGACGCTGTCCCAGCTCCTAGTGGTCGGGATGAGGATGGGGTTTGCGCAGACAGCCGCCGGTGATGCTGTTGGCACCGACTTAGAGTTCGACGTCGGGGAAGGTCGCGTTGGTACGACCAGCGTCCAACCGGATCCGAGATCGGACCCCTGAGGCTCTACCGGCGCCGTGGTCGAAGCACACGTCGAACCCGATGGGGCCCCATCTGACTCTGCGGGCTCACCAATGAAATAGTTCACCTCAAATACTCGGCGCTGGCCTCGTAAAATTACTTCATTTGAGCTGGAGTCATCCGTAGGGTGTCAGTAGCGCTATACAAGCAGATACAATACAATTCAATACAAATGGAGGGAGGGAGGCGTGAAGTCGACTTGGGCTCCAGCTCCGCCGAAGCCCTAGAGCGTTTGTGGTCCTTACCTCTCTCGACGACAGATGGCAGTTGAGGTGAAGTTGAAGTCCGCTTGGACGAACTCTTCTTCTTATGCCTCTTCCCAGAGTGTCCAAATGACCTTGAATGCGAGGGAGAGGACTTAGGGCTCAGACAGTGATCCTCTTCTTCGAAATGGATCGTGACCTCCTCGGAGTCTCGCTCAACGGTGTCGACTGCCGGGCCGCAAGCAACTTCAATGCCCACTCCCTCAAGGTCTTTGGAGCCATCGCCCGGCAGTCTGAACACTACTTCGAATCGTGGTTGCTTTCAAAACACCACAGGCAAACGCGGTGGGGGATCGGTAACCAACATCGTGCGGGAACAAGTCCAGCACGGTTTGAAACCTCGCACACAAAATTTCGACAAAAGTCAAGAAAAAGCCTGCCAAAAAGTGGCAGAGGGGTAGCTCTTCCAGATCAGAGCTTATCTGGAGCGGAAAGAAAATAACTGACGTCAGGACGCCTGGGTGGCGCCTATCTTATATTATCAATTCGTATAGCGTGTGTATACCTGTAGGTGTCTTGGAGCTTCCAGTACTCCATACTGTGTTTCAGACCAATAGTACTATAAGAGCCAGGTCTTCAGTTGCTTTCTAAACTCAAGGAGCGTAGGAATTTCCCTCAAGTATCGTGGGAGAGAGTTCCACTCCTTTGAAGTATTATTGCTGAAGCTCCTACCTCCCCAGTTCACCTTTCTTATTCTGGCCGTAGGCATCAGATGGGTGTTTGCAGATCGCAAGGATCTGTTTGGGATATACCATTTAAAAAGATCCCAGAAAAATGTTGGGCCTTCTTTATTGAGGGCTTTATGAGCTATGCACAAGGCTTTAAATTTTACCCTTCGGGCAACTGGCAGCCAATGAAGGTCCTGAATCCCTATTCTAATCAACTGATATTTAGGTATGTCCAGTACGAGTCTTGCAGCTGCATTTTGTACTGTTTGCAGTTTTTTTAGAAGAGTGGATTGGATGTTAATATATAGGCCATTGCAATAATCTAGTTAGGTAGGACTAGCGTAGTAACCACTGTCTTTCTGGATTTTAGAGGAATAAAAGGACAAATTTCCCTTAAAAATTTTTAACATAAAATATGCCAAGGACACCACTCCAGATACTTGAGGTTTTAGACTCCGCTTATCTATAATGACTCCCAGGTTTATGGCTTTGGTCACCGGTAAAGGAGGGGGGCAGAGATTATCCGGCCACCACTCCGGGTACCAGGGTGGAAAGAGTATCCAAAACATGATAACTTCCGTCTTGGTTGAGTTTAATTTCAGGCAGTGATCACTCATCCAGGTACTAAGTTGGGTCATACAATCATGGAGCTTAGTGAAATAACTGATGTCCTTGTCCACTGTCAAAATAACCAGTTGGGTATCATCAGGATAGGAGGTAGGAATCAGATCGAAGCTTCTGATTTAAGGGGTCAGTTCCGCTACATAAATATTAAAAAGCGTGGGGCTCAACTAAGAGCCCTGCGGGATCCCACAAGGCAGTGTAAACTGTGTTGATTTAAAATTGCCCAGATGAACAGCTTGAGTTCTGTCTGACAAAAAAAGAGGTCAGAAGGGAGAGAGCAGCTCCTCCAATTCCTATTGTTTTTAAATGCTGCACCAGAAGATTGTGATCTACTGTGTCAAATGCAGTGGATAGGTCTAGCAGTATGAGAACTGCTGACCCACCGCTATCTAAAGAATCTCGAATTTCTTCTGTAGTTTTTATCAAAGCAGTTTCCGTACAGTGATTGGTTCTAAAACCAAATTGACTATGGTTCAGAACCTCGGTATCGGTGATAAAAGCAGGGAGTTCTGTATTTATGATTTTCTCTATTATAACCAGTTGTCGCGCGCAAAGGGTATTGCTCAGCAAAAGTTTCCGGATCCAGCCTGACGTCTGGAAAATTCAAAGGTATGGAATCTGCAGCTAGAAGTCTATCAGATTCCCCTGATCTCCAACTCTACCAGGTGGCCGTGCCATCCCAGAAGTGACATCTGTCATGACTGTGAAATCTGGTTGGGGAAGGGAGAGGGGTCTGCCATTGACCTAATCGCGGTTTGTTAACCGCCACTGCAGATCTTTCGCAGTTCCTTCGAGATCTGAACCACGTCGGTGGTTGCAGGAGCAGGAGGCAAGGAGGCCCAACGGCCTCGGAGTCAGTCTCAACGAAATCCAAGATAGAGGCTGAACTATCAAAATCATAGCCTGAATATCCTGGCCTCGCTGCTTGGGAGGCTAAACCTGCAACTAAACTGCGTACAGAACAGTTCCTATGAAAGGGAGCATCTGAGAATGCGTCAAGTGTGATTTCGGCACATTTATAAAGAACACCAGAGAGTGCAGAAGGTTCGCCGTAGTCCGAAGGTGGGAGACCACATCCTGGGGCGAGGGAATCTTCAACAGCCTGTCGTCGAGGTAGTGGAAGATTGACACCCCTAACCTGCGCAGATGAGCTGCGACCACCGCCATCACATTGGTGAATACCCGAGGGGCACTTGCAAGGCCGAAGGGGAGCACAGTAAACTGAAAGTGCTCGCGGCCTACCTTGAACCGCAGGCAACGCCTTTGGCCTGGCAGGATGGGAATATGAAAATACACATCCTGCAGATCCAATGCTACCATCCAGTCTTCTTGATCTAGGGCAGAAAAGACCTAAGCCAGAGAGAGCATTTTGAATTTATCCTGTTTGAGGAAGAGATTGACGGTCCGAAGATCTAAAATGGGCCGTAGCCATTAGTTCTTCTTCGGAATCAGAAAGTAGCGGGAATAACAGCAACTGCCTACTTCTGAAACTGGGACCCGTTCTATAGTTCCCCTCAACCAAGACAGCTGTAACTTCCTCACCCAAGCAACTTTAAATGATCCTCCATCAGCCGTTCCCGATTTGGCAGAATAGGAGGAGGAAAAGAAAGAAAAGGTAGGGAAAAGCCCTCCTGGACTATCTGCAAGACCCACTTATCCGATGTTATGGATCTCCAGTGGGGGATATGACAAATTCTCCCACCCACTGGAGTAGTGTGATCCTACAGAATGTTATGTTAATGTTAATGTTAATGTTATATGGGCTTGTATAGCGCGCAGCTGCCCCAGCCAAGGGGCGTCCCGGCGCTTACTGTAAGAGGAGTGGACAGAAGAGGGATCAGGAGAAAGGAAGGGAGATGAGTTTAGCAGAAGAGGTGAGTTTTTATAGCTTTCCTAAAGGTCTGCAGGTCCTGTATCCCTCTGATTGGATCAGGGAGGTTGTTCCAAAGCTTTGCGGCCAAGTACTTGAAGGAGCGGCCGCCCATCCTGGATAATTTGATGCGAGGTACTGTAGCGAGATTTTGACCTTCTGAGCGTAAAGTACGTCGAGGGACGTAGTTAGATAGAAGGGGGCTGAGCATGGGTGGGGAAGCCATTTTTAGAATTTTAAATGCTAGGCACAGCGTTTTGAACTGAATACGTTTCTCCATTGGGAGCCAGTGGAGTTTGGTGAGAGTACTGGTTACAGACGCATGGCGGGGAATGCCTACCAATGCCCTGGCGGCAGCGTTCTGTACTCGTTGAAGTCTAGCTTTTTCTGCTATGTTAATCCCTAGGAGAAGGGAGTTGGCATAATCCAATCTGGAGAGGATGGCTGCCTGTACTATCGTCTGACGGGTTTGGTTGTCGAAGAATCCAAGGATGGGTCTGAGATTCCTTAGAATACCGAAGCAGGTTGCTGCCACTTTTTTTGTGTGCCGAGTGAATTTAAGGGCGGAGTCTACCCATACTCCCAGGTTTTTGACACAGTCCTTGGGTTCCGGTGGCTGTCCTAGGTCTGCTGGCCACCAGTTGTCCCCCCAAGCTTTAGTGTTTTTTCCTACCACCAACACCTCTGTTTTACCGGCGTTGAGCTGAAGGTAGTTCGCTGTCATCCATTCTGTAATGTCCACGAGGGTACGTTGGAATTTTTGGGTAGTAAGTCCACTTTCATCGTTTAGTGCCACCACCAGCTGAGTGTCGTCAGCGTAGGATACGAGCGACAGTCCGTGTCTTCTGGCCACCTCAGCCAGGGGCTGAACATACACATTGAACAGGGTGGGGCTGAGAGCAGAGCCCTGGGGTACGCCCTGTTCAATGGGGCATTCCCTGGAAGGTGGGGGGGGGGGGTGGAGACTCGAAAGGACCGGCCCGAAAGAAAGTCTCTAAACCATTCAAGGGCTAACCCTGCTACCCGACCTCTTTTAGCCTGACCAGCAGAACCTCGTGTGACACCGTATCGAAGGCAGCACTGAGATCGAGGAGGATCAGTGCTGCCGTTCCACCAGAGTCTAAAATGGTGCGGAGGTGTTCAGTCACACTTAGTAAGGCTGTCTCAGTGCTGTGGCCAGCCCGGAAGCCATGTTGTGACCAGTCTAAGATGTTATTAGATGTCAGATGATTGGTCAAGATGTTATTTACATGAGCTTCTGCTACCTTGGCTGGCCAAGGGAGGAGGGATATTGGTCTAAAGTTTTCGGGTTTATTGGGGTCAAGTGTAGGCTTCTTGATAATAGGTGATATCCGGGCCTGTTTCCATTTGGAGGGGATTATACCAGTGGAGAAGGGTTTGTTAATGATCCCTCGCAGAGGGCCTAGAACGATTTCATCTGCTTCTCTAAAGGTTTCAGGTTTGAGAGGGTCTGCTGGTGAACCGGACTTGATTTTATTGCAGATTTTAGAAAAGTCTTCTTGGCTGAGGGCCGGAATGTTAGCGAGGTTGGGTTAATTAGGATCATCAGAAGGGGTGAGTTCTGGGGTAGGGGGAAAGGTGCTGTAGATTTTTTGGATTTTTTCTAAGAAATAAGAGGCCAGGTTGTCGCATAGCGTAGGTGAGGAGTTTAGGTTAGCCATTGTTTTTTTGGTGCTCAGTTCTTTAAGAATTTTAAAGATGGTTTTTGATGCGTTATTGCTATTTTTGATCTCCGTGGCGTAGTAGGTTGCCCTGGTCTTGCATATACTACGATGGTAGATTTTTTGGGATTTTGTATAAAGGATCTTGAGGGCGGGATCATAGTCTTTTCTCCAGCATCTTTCAGCTTTTTTGCAATCCTTTTTTAGTGCTGCCAGTTCTTTGCTATACCAGGGACTGGATTCATGGGTACGTGCTTTGATCCATTTAGTAGGGTTTAAGGTATCAAGGGCTTGGCTGATCCAATTGCAGAATTGGTTGTATCCATGATCTGCCTACGATTGCTTGGAGGCTGCCGCTTCTTGGGGTAGCGTGGTTGACTACTTCTGGCCTTCATTCCGGGATCAGAATGCACCGCGTCCACGTCCTGTAATGGCTTGGGCAGTCCGTGAGGGACATTGGCGGGATAGGGCTGACGCTGCTGGAAACCCCCTCCGTTACCACAAAAGGAAGAGGGCCACGGGGGTGGAGGAGAGGCCTAAGGATCTGGCCGAGCTTGAGAGTCCTTGGAACTGACCAGGGTAGAGTCAGCCTTTTTCTCAAAAAGCCTGGTTCCATCAAATTGACTTGTACATCACCCGAGAAGCCAGTTGTACGAAGCCAGGCATGGCGCCTCAATGTCACAGCCGTTGAAATCGATCTGCCCAGCGAATCGGTCGGATCTAGGCCACACCGTATGGTGAATTTTGCTGCCTCTCTCCCATCCTTGACGGCTTTGGAGAGCACAGCCCAGGCCTCCTCCGGGCCTTGTGGCAGCACTTGCGTAACAGTCTCTCAAAGGGAAATGGGAGAAATGACCCAATAAGCACACGGTATTCACCGACTGCAATGCAAGGCTCGAGGAAGAAAACAACTTCTTTCCCAATTAATCCACCCTCTTCGATTCCCTATACGAAGGGGCAGGGAATGTACCTTCGGACATAGAGACCTGCATCACCAGGTGGGTGGGGTGTTGGCTGAGGAACTTTGGGTCGCCCGGGCTTGGAGATGGCAGCGTGCAATCGTCCTATTCACAGAAGACCCTGTGCTAGGTTTGGACCATGTTCCTAGAAGGACGTCTGTAAGTGCCTTCTTAAAGGGCAACAGGGGTTCGGGCGTGGAAGCCCTAGGTAGAAGCACCTCAGTCAGAAGATTAGTCCTTACCTGAACCTAGGACAGCTCCAGTCCAAGGACCTCTGCTGCCCTCAACCCCCATAGCATAGGAAGCCCCCTCCCCCTTAGCCACTGCTGGCAGAGAGAGCTTGCCAGTATCTGGATAAGTATCCAGTCCACTGCCCTTCCCAAGTTCCCCATGCCAGTCCAAATTCTCCCCAGAGACTTCTTGGGTTTCAAGAGGGTCCGAGACCCCTCCCATTCCTCTCCTGAGCCTTGCACATCCTGAAAGTGCTCAGGCGACAACATAGAACCTCTTGGTTCTGTCGAAACCGGAACCGGCGTCTATAGACGCTGTTCCGGCTCTGTATAGTCTAGGAAGAAGATGGGGCTTGCGTCAAGACAGGCATCTGTGACGTCGCAGGTGCCAACTACAGGTTTGATGCCAGGAAAGGTCATGTGGGCACAGTCGGCGTCGAACTGGATCTGCGATCGGATCCCTGGGACCCACCGGCATCGTGGCTGGAGCTGACGGCGTCGAGTCCAGGGGGACCCCTTGAACTCTGCGGTGCCCGTAGGCTCACCAGTGAGGTTCGTTCCACTTAAGCACGCGGCATATGGCTCGTAAAAGTCTATTTGAGAGGGAGTCGCCCCGGCTCCCGGAAAAGGGGTGGGGGGCGAGAGATGCGAAGTAGATTCTGGCTCCGCGGAACTATGCCGAGAGCATCAGTACTCCTTACCTATCTCAACGGACGAGAGTTGAGGTGAAGACTAAGTCCGTTTGGACTTCTTCTTATGCCTCATACGAGTGTCCCGAGGACCTCGAATGGGAGGAAGGGGACCAAGGGCTCAGTGAACAGTCCCACAACCTACTCTTCTTTGATGGGGCTGTGACCATGAGTAACTTCATTGCCCTTTCCCTCAAGGTCTTCTGAGCCATAGCCCGACAGTCCGAGCGCACAAGTTCATATCGTGGTCGCGCTTGAGACACCACAGAGATACGCAGTGGGGATCGGTTACCGATATTATGCGGGAACAAGTCCTGCATGGCTTGAAATCTGTCTTCCTCGAAGATATCCCTCGTACGCAAAGTCGGAAATTCAAAACATTTCAACAAAAGTTGAGAAAAAGCCTGCCAAAAGGTGGCAGAGGGTTAGCTCTTCCAGGATCGGTGCTTAACTGGCACAGAAAGAAAAGAACTGATGTCCGAGCACCTGGGTGGCGCCTATGTAGGCACCTCAACATCGTAACCGACGCCAACTACACCAACGACATCACGCGGAGCCGAATGGAGTCACCAGACGTCGCACGCAAGGGGTATTGCTCATCAAAAGTTTCCGGATCCAGCATAACACCTGAGAAATTCAAAGGTAAGGAATCTGCAGCTAGAAGTCTCTATCAGATTATACTATACCAAAGTAAGGTATAGTTTGCACAGAGTCAAATGGATCCCCAGAGGTATAGCAGAGGCTAAAGTAGATAATACCTTACTCTCTTTTGTGATAGTGTGGTTGAGCCCTCAGGCTTATCAAGAGGGTGGTGTTAAGCATTTGTTGCACACACTCAGGCAAGACATTATGTCACACACCCAGACCAATTGTTTGTAGAAACAGTTATTTTGTTGTTTTCTTTCTAGAACCAAGATTTACATAGTAGCAGGTAAGTTAAACTCTTTATACAATGGGACTTTTCAAAATACAGGAAGAACACTAGTTTTCTGGGAACATCCAGATCTCATTTTATTGAGAGAACTATTTGTAAACTGTTCATAAAAGCTTGTAATTACTTTGATTACTTTTAGATTACTGTTCTAGTTTGGCATGAGACACACTCCAAACATAGTTTAAACAACACAGGACATTTGCAGGCAAGTTAACTCTTGTGAAGGAAATAGGGTGATTTTTGTGCAGTATAAGACAGTTAACACTTATAAGCCAAGCTCCTAGGGTTAAGTTCAGGGCAAAGGGGGTGCCAGGCGGGCACCAAGTCCACACCACCAGCGACGCAGGGGGTGATCGGGTGCAGGGTGCTCAGGAGGTGTCTGTACCCAGATGCTTTTCAATGGAGGATGTCAGTAGCGGGAAATCACTGTAGGCTGGAGTCAGAAGACTGGACGAAGGGAACCAACAACTGGAGAAAGAAGACGAAGAGTTGCTGGGAACAAGGACACCATCGATCGGGCACCTCATGACTCAGGAAGTGCGGTTGCAGTGGTGTCCTTTCATGTCGGGTTCTTCTCACTGGTTCCGGTTTGGGGGACCCTTCAGGATGTGGCTGCAGGCGTAGAGGAGAAGGTCGGTGGAGGTCCTCCAACGCTGTATCACAGGTCAGGATCACCGAGGGGACTTCACTGGAGTGTTGGACCACTCGAATTTGGGCCGTGGGCGTTGGGTGCAGATTGGTGAGGGCTTGAGGATCTGGTTGGATCTAGAGTGCTGGCTTGATGTTGGACAAATACAGTGTCCACAGGAGATAAGAGTTCTTTGTGAAGGCAGGGCAGGTCCCCATGGTTCTTGGAGGTTGCTGGCTGCAGGACAAGGCAAGTTTAACTTGCAGGGGTTCAGAGCAAGAGAGAGGCCGGTAGGGCTGGTGCCAAAGCAGTTGTCGTCCTCCTCCTCTTCTGCAGCACATCTCTTCATCCCTCCTTCTCACGTTGAATCTAAAGAGGCAAGGTTCAGGGGTGCTCCAAAATGCTAGATTGAGGGATGTTGCCAAGGTGTGCAGGTTGCGACCAATGGGTCCCTTCCCTGGGGTGTCTACACCCCCTAGAATGCCATCCTCCAGTGGGATGAGGGCATAAGCTTCTTCCTGATTGGAGGGGTCTCACATCTACAAGATGGCGGGGACTAAGATATGTGCTTCACATCGCCTACTCCACCTGAGGGGTGGGGTTTGGCAAAGGTGGGCACAGCTTCTTCCTGGCTAGGTTTTTCGGCATGCTTTTGCACCCAAAATGGGGGTCTGAACCAGTGGGAACCAGTTGCTGATAGCAGTAAAAGGCTTGGGGTAACTAACGAAGGTGGCAGACCTTTGAAGCTCCATCTTCAAGGTACCTGCTCAACCTGGGGGAAAAGGCATGACACCTCTGCCCAGATGTTTTTTATTCCCGTACCCAGAAATTGGAGGGCTCTCTACCCATTGGTACAAAAACCTGTCGGGTGATGGCAGATGGCTGGGAGCCAGTCAGGAACCACACCTGAGATAGCTTTTGTTCAAGGGGCCCTCTGTGAGCATTTTTCATTAAATCTCAAACTGGCATCTGTGTGGGTTTAATATGCTGGGAAGTTTGATACCAAACTTCCTAGACTTCAGAAAGCCATTGTGGAACAGTGGAGTTTGTGATGACAAACTCCCAGCCCATGTATTCAAAATGGCTCCACTGCACTTGCGTCTGTGAACATGGCTAGGGGTATATTGGTCATGCAGCTATGCCCTCACCTGTGGTATGGTCTACCCTGCCTTTAGGGCTGTAAGGCCTGCTAAAGAGGTGACTTACCCCTGCAACAGGCTGTGTTGGTGGGCATGGCACACAGGGGTGAGTGCCATGTTGACTCTTTAGTTTGGTCTGCACCAAAACACCCAGTCTGGAATGGCGTGGTGGTGGTGCTAAGGGGAGGGGCACTGATTGTGGCATAATACATGCTGCAGCCTCCACAGGCCCATCTCTGGTCACAAGTGGTACCTGGGGAACATTTTACAAGGGACTTGAATGTTGCCCAGAGGTGTGGGTACACCGTTTTGGGAAAGAACACAAGTGCTGGAACCTGGTTAGCTGGAGTAGAAAACATGCGCTGAAACAAGAGGCTTGGCACGATCTTGGTTACACCTCTGCATCAGGATCGAGTGCCATTTTCTGGGAGATTGTGAACCATCGTTTGTTTTCCACTTAACAGGGTAGCTTTGTCGCAGCATATCACAACCAACATGTGGGTCAAATATTTTAAGGCCATTTATGAAAGAGCCTGTTCTGTCGCAGAACATATCGAGTCCCCTTTGACACCGACTTTCATGCATGACCCTTCTCTCTCCTATGACTGGACGAAGTTGGAGATGCCATTTTAACCTTGCCCAATCGCAAGGCCCAGGCCCCAATGGAATGCCCATGGACCTATTTAAATCCAATATTCATTTATGGGCCCCTATATTCACTATTTATTTTAACTTAGTTTTTAAGCACAATCTTCCCAGTACTTGGTCTAAGTCTGTCTTCGAACCCTGTGTAAAAAAAAAGGTTATCAGGATGACCCTCAACACTGTCACCTGATTTCTTTGATAGACTCTAAGATCAAAGTCATTGGTAAAGAGCTTCCATCTAGTTTAACAACTTGGGCAAAAGCCCATGGAGCATTATCAGATGACCAATATGGTTTTAGTTCAATGCCTTAACCTATACTTTTTAATCAATGAATACACTGTGGCAAAAATTCTGGGCTGTACATCTGGCTTTTATGGATTTCAGTTCTGATATTGATAGGGTCAACAGAGACAATCTGTGGTGAATTATGCAAGATGTAAGGATCGAGAAAAACATTGTTCGAGTTCTACGTGATTTGAACTCCAATTTGAGTGTATTTGTCAAGTTTGATCCGAAAGGGTAATGCACAGAGAATTTTACACTAAACAGAGGGGTCAGACAAGGTTGCGTTTTAGCTCCTTGTTTATTTATTCTTTACATTAATAAACTGTAGCAGATTTTTAACTCTAGGGGCGGTGACCTTCTTTTGCTGATTGGTTGTCCCTGCTCTTTTATAGAAGATGATATTTTGTTTTAATCTCGAGCACTGCACAAGTTCTACATATTTTATTGGACCTTTTTAGCAACTACGTGGACTCACTTAATCTTAGCATTAATTCAAACAAATCACACTATGATAGGCACCAGAAACACCAAAAGCAGAGTTCAGCAATGCAAGGGCCACACACTTACCAGTCAAAACCTTTTCATACGTCGGCATCCATCTTGTTTGATTCTTCCTTCAGTTGGTCTTATTTGGTTAGGAAAGGAAAGGAAAATGCTACTTACCCAGTATGCATCTGTTCTTGGAATATAAAGCTGTAGATTCATATGCGTTAGAATAGATTGCTATCTGGTGTTGGGCTTGGATTTT
Organism: Lissotriton vulgaris; assembly: GCF_964263255.1. Taxonomy (NCBI): domain Eukaryota; kingdom Metazoa; phylum Chordata; class Amphibia; order Caudata; family Salamandridae; genus Lissotriton; species Lissotriton vulgaris. The sequence continues at coordinate 611,134,878 of NC_141699.1, read as the reverse complement.
TGCACTTTGTTTGTCTTCGAAGAAGTCTTTGTAGTTACAAGGTAGGAGACTCCTCCTTTCGGTGATTGTGCGCATTGGCATTGACTCCATCCTTAGATTGTTTTGCCGTAAATGTGATGGAGTTAGTAAGAGTACAAAGTGATGTCCATGTATAATGTATCCAAGTAAGATAATACTGCAACAAGTAAAGGTACCCGGGAGGCGGGTGGGTGCCTATGAATCTACAGCTTTATATGCCAAGAACAGATGTATACTGGGTAAGTAGCATTTTCCATTCGAGCCATATGAGCTGTAGATCATAAGCGTTAGCATAGACTATATAGCAATTCTTTCCCAAGCGGTGGCTAACCTGTATCTGTTGCAGTAGTTTAAAATAATGTTCATAAAACAGCCTGGCCCACACTAGTTTGTTGTTTTGCTAACGCATTTACACAATAGTGTTTTGTGAATGTGTTTGGTGTAGACCATGTTTCAGCTTTACAAATGTCATTTAAGGGTATGTTTTCTAAAAATGCCATGGAAGCCCCTATTTTTCGTGTAGAATGCGCTTTAGGGGGGAACTCTTAATGTGCGTTTAGCGTTGAAGTAGCATATCTGTATGCATTTAACTATCCAGCGTGCAATACCTGCTTTTGAAATGGGGTTGCCCTTATATGGTGGTGAGACAGCAACAAAGAGTTGTTTTGTCTTCCTAAAAGGTTTGGTTCTTTCAATGTAATAAAGTATTGCTCCTTTTCCATATAATGTGTGAAGAGCATGTTCTGCTACTGAGTCTGGTAGAGGAAAGAAGACTAGTAACTCAACAAACTGGTTGAGATGAATAGCAGAAACGACTTTGGGTAAAAAATTTGGGGTTAGTCCTAAGAACCACTTAATTTTAGTGAATTTGTAAAAATGGTTCTTGTATGGTTAGTGTCTCAAGCTCGCCAACTCTCCTAAGAGATGTGATGGCTATAAGGAAGGCTACTTTCCAGGTTAGAAATTGTAATTCGTATCTGTGCATAGGCTCCAATGGTGGGTCCAGGAGTCTTGTAAGGGCTAGATTAAGATTCCACATAGGAGAAGGTGGATGTCTAGGAGGAATGATTCTTTTGAGTCCTGTGATGCTGTTTTGTAGCTAAGCCGCTATAGCGGCAAAATGTAATCGTATAGACATATATGCTAAGTTAAAACGTTGTAGGTGTAACAGATAGCAAATGATTTTTGGAGTGGAGGCATCTAACAGATTGATTTGGTTTTTAGTACAATAAATTGCAAATCGTTCACATTTTACTGCATAGCATGTTCTTGTGGTAGGATGTCTAGCCTCTTTAATGACATTCATGCAGTCTGATGGGAGGTTAAGGTAGTAACATTTTAAGACTTCAGGTGCCAGATCGCAGGGGTGAGTTGACTGGGATCTGGATGTCTGATCTCTCCATGGTTCTGAGTGAGAAGCTTGGGGGAAGAGGTGTAGCTTTTGATGAAGAACTATTGATAGTTTCAACAGGGTTGTGAACCATGGTTGTCAAGCCCATTTGGGAGCAACTAGGATCAATGTGAGGGATTGTCGAGTGAGCTTACAAACCACTAATGGAATTAACAGGAGAGGTGGAAAAACGTAAACAAATTTCCCTGACCAATTCATCCATAGCGCATTGCCTTTGGACAATGGGTGTGGATACCTGGACGTGAAGTTCGGGCATTTTGCGTTGTGGTGTGTGGCTTTTAGGATTCCAATGAGCGCCTCAGAACATAGTCATCCTGCTGGGTGTCATCACTGATGGGAACAACTACATGTCCCAGAATGCTTAGCGCTTATTGAGGGGCAGTTCTATATAGGAGGAAACTTCCTGTTCCTCGTGTCGGATATTTTGGATTCTGTCGACCTGATCTCAGCGCTCCTGGTTTTCGTGATGAACTTATTTCTTGTCCATTCCTGACAGTAAGGAAAAGCTTTGTTTTTCTTCGTGTGGTTACGCGGAGGAAGCTTAATCGGCATTTCGGCTGGTTCTTGTGAGCCGCGGTTGTTCCTCCGTTGGAGAGCCGTATGCCACGGCTCATGCGGAGGAATACTGGCTTACTCGTTTTGAGAGGAGCTGATTACCAAGCATTCCTTTGCCCTCCGTTGGTGAGCCTAATTGCCATGACTCGTGCGGAGGACGAATTTTTATTTGTGTGGAGTTGTTCTCCACAAGCGTGTTTATTTGCCACAGTTGCCCTCCGTTGGTGAGCCTTTTTGCCTCGGCTCGTGCAGAGGACGAAATCTCGTCTTCACAATACTTACTCTTACCGTGCATGGTAAGTCGGTCCTCTGTTGGCTGAGCCTGCATCTTGCGGCTCGTGCATGGGATCATTTGGATATCGTATTCATAGCAGCAGTGCTCTTCAGGACCTGTTAAGCTACGGTGATGAGTACTTGGTGTAACAAGTACAGCACAACGTTACCAAGAGAAACTTACTGTTTGGTGGCTCAGGTACTGTACTACTAATATCACTACTGGGTGACGTAACCCATTTATGAATCTTATTGTTTCTTTCTTGTACAAAGAACTCAGGGGTCCTATGGATACTGCTAAAGACTCTCCTTAATTTCCCATAATTATCAAATCTCATGGGGTATGTACAATCGCATGGTAGGTCATCCTTCCACTTGAGTATTACAGAATTATAGAATAAGAATGTTCTTCTTTGTGTATTGCAGGGGGGAAAGTAGCACCGCTCGTATCCTTCCAGGGCTCCGATGCTAGTGAAGAGTTGAATCTTCTATATTACAGTTTCTTTAGTTTCCTTTACAGGTAGATGGGTACAGCTTTTGTTTGTTGTGTTTGATTGAGACAGGAGTTATAGTAACTGGTAGCAACGTTATTGTCATTTGTCTTTCAGATCTCCCTCCCAGCTGTTCCCTTCCTTCCCGCCTTTTTCTCTGCCCTCACCGGATCCTTCCTTAACCCAAGGCTATTACAGCATTCTGGGTTTGGTTAGATCTGGAGGTGGCCCTATTTTAACATCCCGCGGATCCCGAGGATTGAGAGGATACCATAATATCCGACCCAAGAAATAACATCCTCCTGGTCAGCGGTTGTTGAAATGGCAACTCTTGATGATGTACTTGCTGCTCTACTACTAGTTTAGTCAGAGTTGATTTCTTCTAGGCAGGAGACAACAGATTTACGTAATAGATTAAATACCATCCAGAGGAATCCTTTTAATGCAGGGGCCTCAAGTACCACCCCACCTAGTCCGGTGGTAGTAGAAATGCCTGTTATCATCCCTCTAGCTAACCCTGAACGTTTTAAAGGGGATGCAGGCCGTGTTCAGGTATTTTTAACACAGGTAATGCTGCATTTCTCTTGTAAACCTCGATCATTTCCCACCAACCAGGCCAAGGTTGCGTTCCTTATACCTTATTTAGCAGGAGACGCAGCACAGTGGGCGGTCCCACTAATCCAAAGAGATGACCCTCTCATACATGATTGGAAAGCCTTGAAAGATGAATTCACGAAGGTCTTCGATAGATGGGCGGATTCATACACCGCTGATAGAGAGCTGTTGGAGCTCCGACAAGGCAATCAAGACATCTTGACGTATCTGAATTCTTTCAGGCGGCTTGTTACTGAGACGAAGTGGCTTGTGGCAAAGCAAGCATCCTTGTTTCATCAGGGATTGAATGAAGATATGAAAGACATCATAGCGCAGATTAATCCCCAGCCAGTTACGTGTGAGGACTTAATTAATCTGGTTTTGCGCTTGGACCATAGATTAAAGTAACGCAAAGGAGAACACAAAACTAAGGGTAGAACGGTCCCCTCGCATGGGCATTCAAAGGCCACAGACAATAACCCTGCCACTGGCTCTGAACCCATGGATATAGGGGCGGTTAGAGCCGCCTTAACTACTACTGAGAAAGAGCTGCGTCGTAAAAACGGGCTCTGTCTGTATTGCGGCAAAAAAGGGCATTTTGTTAGGGAATGCCCTGTTAAACCCAAGATACCTAGGTTCCGCCCTAATAGAGGGGCATCAGCAGCGATGGATAAACAGTCAGAAAACTAGAGGACTCTAAGGTGAACGAAGGGGTTCCTTGGAGTCAGGTTTGCATCCCTTCATTGTTGAAGAGTGTCATGGGGGCGCAACATTTGTTAATTGAAATCTTGTTATACATACAGGCTAAGTGGATTACTATGCATGCTATGGTGGACTAAGGGGCCACAGGTATGTTCATGGATATGACGGATGCAAAGAGAGTTGGGATACATTTGATCCCCAGAGACACTTGTGAAGAGATATATGCGGTAGATGGGAGGAAACTGGACATAAGCCCTATAGGTTATCCTACTGGCGAGACGGAAATGCAGTTTGGGTGTCATAAGGAATGGGTCACATTCAGCATAATCAAGGCACCACAATATGGTATCATTTTAGGTATCCCCTGGTTGAAACGTCACAATCCTGAAATAGATTGAGGTATGGGCATCATCACAATGAATTCCTCATATTGTTGGGAAAATTGTTACAAGGTCAGCAAGAGACCTTCTTCCGCTTTAGCTTGCAGAGTGTATGTGGTCACGGCAGCTGAGAAGGAAGTACAATTGCCCGAGTCATACAGGGAGTACAAAGGGGACTTTGATGAAGCTCAAGCGGAAGTGCTCCCTTCACATAGGCAGTTTGACTGTCAAATAGACCTGGTCCCTGGGGCTGTGATTCCGAGTGGACGCCTATACGCATTGACCGAACCAGAGAATGTGCATCTGAGGGCCTATCTGGATAAATTACTAGAATTGGGGTTCATTCGTCCCTCCAAATCCCCGGCAGCCTCCCCTCTTTTCTTGATTCCCAAGGCGAACGGGGAATTGAGGGCGTGTGTGGACTTTAGGGCCCTAAACGCTGTGACTGTAAAGAACAGATATCCCCTTCCCTTGATCAATATGTTACTGGAGCAAGTGAAGAAAGCCACCATCTACATCAAGTTGGATTTAAAGGGCGCATATCATCTGGTAAGAATGAGGGAAGGGGACGAATGGAAGACCGCCTTTAAGACCAGGTATGGTCTATTCGAGTACCTGGTCATGCCGTTTGGGCTCTGCAATGCCCCAGCGGCATTCCAGTTCTTCCTCAATGATGTGCTGCGAGAAATACTGGATCATTACGTTGTTGTCTATATTGATGACATTCTCATCTACTCAGAATCGGAGGAAATTCATGTCCATCATGTCAAGTCAGTATTACAGATTTTGCAAAAGCATAGCCTGTACTGCAAATTGAGCAAATGTGACTTTCATGTTTCAACTGTGGAGTTTTTGGGAGTCATGCTCAGCCCACATGGCCAGGAGATGGCCTAACTTAAGATCCGAGCGGTCAAAGACTGGCCGGTTCTTCAGAATGTAAAAGATGTTCAGTGCTTCATTGGCTTTGCTCATTTCTACCGGCGTTTCATCAAACAGTTTTCTCAAGTGGTTGCTCCCATCACCCATCTGTTGAGAAAAGCACAGCCTTTTGTGTGGAATCAAGAGGCCCATGAAGCTTTTGAAACCTCGAAAGAAGCGTTTGTGTCTGCACCGGTACTAGCTCATCCTAATCCAGACAAGCCGTTTATTGTCGAGGCGGATGCCTCTGATGTTGCACTTGGAGCCATACTGTCACAAAGACATGATCAGACCAGTCAATTACACCCTGTGGCGTACATGTCCCGGAACCTGAACGGGGCTGAGGCCAATTATTGTATCGCAGAGAAAGAACTCTTGGCGATAAAGGTCGCTTTCACTGAATGGAGACATTTTCTGATGGGGGCCAGACACATGGTTCCTGTTACACTGACCACAGAAACCTCCAGTTCATGACAGCCGCCAGACACCTCACACTGAGGCAGTTGAGGTGGATGCTTTTCTTTTCAGAGTTTCATTTCACTACAACCTTCCGTCCGGGGGCGGACAATAAGAAAGCTGATGCATTAACTCGCCAATCATCCCTGAAGACACCGGACGCTAGAGTGGAAACAGCTATCATTGACCCTGCCAAGTCGGTATGTGTTATTCAGCCTGATGCGTTTTTGCAAGGGATCCTTAAGGGTATAAACACCTTTATTGGAAGAACTGGTTACGAAGTCACAAGGAGTGGCATGTCAAGGATGGCTACCCAGTGAACAATGGGCGGTTACTGGTCCCTACAGTGCCTCTTCGGAAACAGGTGTATCAGTGGTGTCATTGCTCTCCCAGTGCGGGGCATATGGGTATGGAAAAGTCAGTGGAACAAATCAATCGACGATATTGGTGGCCATCTCCGAGAACCGATGTCAAGAAATGGATATCACAGTGTGATGTCTGTGCTACTGTCAAGGCTGATCATCGTCGCCCCGCTGGGCTTTTGCAGCCGATGCCCAGTCCTTCAGTCCCATGGGAGCGCATCTCCTTGGATTTCGTGGTAGGTCTACCCAAGGACCAGGGGTGTACGGCGGTGTTGGTGGTCATTGATTTCTTGACCAAGATGGGGCATTAAATTGCCTGTCCCAAAGTGCCCACAGCAGGGCAGCTGGCACGTCTGTTGATGATACACGTTGTTCGTCTACATGGGCTGCCTGCTGTTATCGTTTCTGATAGGGGTTCCCAATTTACAGCACGGTTTTGGAAGTCCTGGTGTTCTTCTTTGCATATCGAGATGGCCCTGTCCACCAGTTTCCACCCACAGACGGATGGGCAGACGGAGCGTCTCAATCAGACCCTGAAGCAGTTTCTGAGATGTTATGTGGATCACGGCAAGGATAACTGGGTGGACTATTTGTGGCTTGCGGAGGTGGCATACAACAATGCGACACATAGCGCCACGCATATATCACCCTTTTACTGTACCTATGGGCGCCATCCGCGTTTCCTTCCTTTTCTTCATCCCATCAAGGAAGACAAAGTGCCGGAAGCCGCACTGAGGGTTTCTCACATCAAGGATACCTTGGTAAGGGCGCAGGCCAATTTCAAGGCGACAAAGGTGGCGTACAAATGCACGGCCGATAAGCACAGGCGTCCTGGTCCGTTGTATCAGGTGGGGGATTTGGTGTGGTTATCTACAAGGAACATCAGGTTCTTGAAACATAGCGTTTTTAACCCATGATACATTGGTCCATATCCTATAGTGAAGTGCGTCAACCCAGTGGCCATGAGGTTGAAGCTCCCGCAGCACCTGAGGATCCATCCAGTGTTCCATGTGTCACTGCTGAAGCCGTCCTTGTCTTCGGTGAAGAGGCTCCCGCCGCCAATCGTGGTTCAAGACGGTCTGGAATACGAAGTGGACGGCATCCTTGATTCGAGGTGGCAGGGTCGGGCCTTCGTTATCTCGTGTCTTGGAAGGGGAACGGCCCGGAGGAGAATTCTTGGGAACCTGCGTCTGGAGTGCATGCACCTCGTTTGGTGGCGGGGTTTCATAGGCGACATCCGTCTCGTCCTGGCCCTCTTCGGCGCTCTCGGTGAGAGGGGATGTACTGTTAGGATTCCAATGAGCGCCTCAGAACATAGTCATCCTGCTGGGTGTCATCACTGATGGGAACATCTACATGTCCCAGAATGCTTAGCGCTTATTGAGAGGTGGTTCTATATAGGAGGAAACTTCCTGTTCCTCTTGTCGGATATTTTGGATTCTGTTAACCTGATCTCAGCACACCTGGTTTTCGTGATGAACTTATTTCTGGTCCATTCCTGAAAGTAAGAAAAAGCTTTTTTTTTGTTCGTGTGGTTAGCGGAAGAAGCTTAATTGGCATTTCGGCTGGTTGTTGTGAGCCGCGGTTGTTCCTCCGTTGGAGAGCCGTATGCCACGGTTCATGCGGAGGAATACTGGCTTACTCATATTGAGAGGAGCTGATTACCAAGCATTCCTTTGCCCTCCGTTGGTGAGCCTAATTGCCACGGCTCGTGCGGAGGACGAATTTTGATTTGTGTGGAGTTGTTCTCCACGAGCATGTTTATTTGCCCCAGTTGCCCTCCGTTGGTGAGCCTTTTTGCCTCGGCTCGTGCGGAGGACGAAATCTCGTCTTCACAATACTTACTCTTACCGTGCGTGGTAAGTCGGTCCTCTGTTGGCTGAGCCTGTGTCTTGCGGCTCATGCATGGGATCATTTGGATATCGTATTCATAGCAGCAGTGCTCTTCAGGACCGGTTAAGCTACGGCAAAGAGTACTTGGTGTAACAAGTACAGCACAACGTTACCAAGAGAAACTTACTGTTTGGTGGCTCAGGTACTGTACTACTCATATCACTACTGGGTGACGTAACCTGTTTATGAATCTTATTGTTTCTATCTTGTAGAAAGAACTCAGGGGTCTTATGGATACTGCTCAAGACACTCCTTAATTTCCCATCATTATCAAATCTCATGGGGTATGTACAATCGCATAGTATATCATCCTTCCTCTAGAGTATTACAGAATTATAGAATAAGACTGTTATTCTTTGTGTATTGCAGGGGGGGAGGGGGGGGGGAGTAGCACTGCTCGTATCCTTCTAGGGCTCCGATGCTGGTGAAGAGTTGTATCTTCTATATTACAGTTCCTTTAGTTTTCTTTACAGGTAGATGGGTACAGCTTTTGTTTGTTGTGTTTGATTGAGACAGGAGTTATAGTAACTGGTACCAACGTAATTGTCATTTGTCTTTCAGATCTCCCTCCCAGCTGTTCCCTTCCTTCCCCGCCTTTTTCTCTGCCCTCACCTGATCCTTCCTTAACCCAAGGCTATTACAGCATTCTGGGTTTGGTTAGATCTGGAGGTGGCCCTATTTTAATATCACGCTGATCCCGAGGATTGAGAGGATAACAGTGGCAAACAGATCTATTTCTGGGAAGCCCCACATTTTGAAGAATGGGAGGAGTACTTGGGGATGTACTTCCCATTTGTGGAGCTGTTGACGGAGTAGATCTGCAATCTGATTGTCTACTCCTGGGATATAGTGTGCAAGGAGGTATATGTTTTGAGGAATGGCCCACCTCCAAATGCTTTGAGCTAGGTGTGAAAGTTGTAGAGTGTGTGTCCCTCCCTGTTTTTGTATGGGGTACATTGCTGTCATGTTGTCTGTACGAACTAGGACAGTTTTGCCTACTAGATTTGTCTGAAAAGCTTTTAGTGCTAGAAAAATTGCAAGCAGCTCCAGATGGATTATGTGGAGCTGTTTTTATTGTAGAGTCCACATACCCTGAATGGTATGTGTCTGATGAGGAGCTCCCCAACCACTGAGGGATGAGTCTGCTGTTAGCACTATTTTTGGAACCGAATTGATGATTGGTCGCCCCTTGGAAAGGTTTTGTGTATTCCACCACTGCTGAGAGCGATGAGTGCAGCCGCCCACCAACACCAGATCGTTTAAGTGACCTTGAGCCTGGTTCCACTAAGCATTCCTGTAAGGGACGCATTTGGAGTCTTGCGTAAGGAACAATTAGAATGCAAGACGCCATCATTCCGATCAACTGCATAAACACTCGGGCTGGTAGTGAGTGTTGCGATTGAAATTGTGATATTAGTGTTTGCATGTTGCATATTCTGACTGGGTTGAGGTACGCAAGAGGCTTGCGGGTGTCAGTTGTAGCTCCTAGATACGCTTGCGTGTGGGAGGGTTGCAGACAAGACTTGGTGAGGATCACAGTGAATCCCAAGTCGTGAAGCAGTTGAACTGTTTTCGGAGTACGGTGTAGGCAGCTGTGTTGCAACTTGGCTTTTATTAGTCAGTCGTCTTAGTAAGGGAAGATGTGACTATGTTGTCTTCTAAAATGAGCTGCTATTACTGCTAGGCACTTGGTGAACACTTTTGGTGCTGTAGTGACCCCAAATGGGAGGACTCTTAATAGGTAGTGTTGTCAGTCCACCACGAACCTGAGATATTTCCTGTGAGCCGGGTGAATGACAATTTGTAAATAGGCATCCTTTAAATCTAAAGTGGAAAGAAAGTCGCTTTGCTGAAGCAATGGGAGCACCTGTGGTAGGGTGACCATGTGGAAGTGGTCCGATTGAATGTAGAGGTTTAGGTGTCTGAGGTCCAGTATGGACCTGAGAGAGCCGTCCTTCTTGGGAATCAAAAAGTATAGGGAGTACACTCCTGTCCCTTGGTGATGTAAGGGGACTGGTTCTATTGCATGTGTGTCTAAGAGAGAGAGGACCTCTTGTTTTAACAGGGTGAGACGTTCTGGTGACATTGCCCGCTTTCTTGGAAGGATTGTTGGTGGAGTGCTGGTAAGTTCCAGGCAATAACCATTCTGGGTAATTTGTATTACCCACTCATCAGAGGTGATTGAATTCCATACAGGTAGGGACTGTGAGACGTCCCCCGACAGAAGTGGAGTGGTCAGGGGGTAGTGGGGGGAGGTCACTATTTGCTGGCAGGGGAAGTGCGGGTGGAGTTGCACTTCCTCTGCCCTTGGTATTATTTCTTCTGTAACAATGTTGGTTGTTTCCCTTGTAAGCGGAGGACGGATTTTCTGTTGACATTATTTTTGAGCCACCCCTGTAGAAGGAGCGATGAAAGGAGATCAGGGTCATTTGGTACATCAGGATCCTTATCATAATCATTCCATGGGTCAGTGTCATGTGGTATGTCTGGGTCTTGCGAGATATGATGATTAACCCCAATCCCATCCCGATCATTGAAATAGTCATCCTGTGAGTCAGGTGACCTTGGAGGTGGGTGAATGTGATGGTGTGATGTTTGGAGGAGATAGGGGTATGTAAGGGGGAGAACAGGTGGTACCCATATCTCTTTTTTTGCTTAAGAGGTATAGGGGCCTCTTGTGGGAGGTCTAACTTCCGTTTCTTGGGAAGAGTAGCCATAAGGTGCCCAGTGTTCGAATTAATGCAGACTTTTTTCTGTTTTGGATCCAGAGGTGGTTCTTCAAACTGAAGTTCTTTGGAAGGAGTCTGTTACTTTTGGAGTGGATTTCGGCATAGAAGATTTTTGTTCAGAGTCTTTGGGTGCCATGTGTTTGGAATCTAGTTCTTTAGTTTTAGCCAGTTTAGGCTGTGTAGGCTTCGGAGTTGTTTGTTTTGGCTTCTAACTTTTTCGTCGAGGAGGTCGTTGGCTCCGAGCTTTTAGGTGTGGAGTGTTCAGCTCCGAGGATTTTGGCTTGGATGACTTTGGTTCCGGCTCTTTTGGCTTGGAGGGTTTCGGCTCAAAGGCTTTCGTGTCAAAGATGTCCTTGGTACCGACAACGTGGGAGGAGTCCTATGTTTGTCCTTATGTTTCAGTGCTGAAGGTGTTGGTTCGGCACTGGACTGGGATCGTCTCAAGCCAGAGCCAGAAGGCTTGTGCTTTTAGCCAGGCCGGAGGGCGGGGCATCGGAAACCTTTTCTCTGTGTCGACCGGAGCCCGAGGGCGAAGGTGATACCGGAGTCTTTCCTTTAGCCTGAGTGGGCACATGGGGGTCTGTACACATGGTCCGCTGAGCCGTAGTGACGCTCAGGTGTTCTTCCATGTCGGAGTCGGCTTCGGACACAGAGACCAGTTCCTCCTCTTCTTCTGCGGCAGGACTGTGTTCTGGTTCGCTGCCGAAGATGTTCGGTATGGAGCCACTGCCACATTGCATCTCGTGGCGTCAAGCCCGACAATCACGGATGGTTTTCTTCGATCTGAATGATCGACACGCTTCGCAGGATGATTCGTCGTGTTCCGGGGATAGGCGCAGGTTACAGACCTCGTGCAAGTCGGTGCGTGGAAATTTAGCACGACACCTGGGACATAGCTTGAGCAGAGTCCATTCAATCGACTGCTAGCTTGGTCAGCACCGGTAGGCCTGACTCGAAGTTCCCGATCGAAGTTTTTCACAGTTTGGACTATACACGTCGCATGGGAAACCGCGATCGAAGACAATACCGTCAAGGGTAGAGGATTGCGCATCAAAGGGGTTAGAGAAAGATACCGAACAGGAGCGCAGCAATACACATCCGAACCCGATGGCGGAAGAACTATCACCAAAAGGAGGAGTCACCTACCTCATGACTACAAAGACTTCTTCAAAGAAAAACAAAGTGCAAACATCCGAGCCAAACACCAGATGTCGATCTATGCTAACGCATATGATCTACAGCTCATATGCCTCGAATACATGTTTTTGACAGAAGTACTGCTGCTATTTTTGACTTTGCGGCTAGATTGGGCTACAAATCAGTGAGAGTCATATTAGAGATTTACAAGGTCAAGTGTATACCTATACCACCTTATGATTGTGAAATTTGGGGTTATGCTAACATCGCCTCTTTGCAGTGAGCTGAGAACATGTTCCTCAGAAGCTACTCTCACTTCCCAGCAGTTCACCCGCTTTTATTGTCCACAAACAATTGGGGCAGGGTTTTCTGGCTGGCACAAATCAACTGAGGCCCCTTATACTATGGTTGACTGTTTGGATCAAGCCGGTAATAGAACTTAACAGAGAAATATTCATGGACTGCTTAAGTCTGGATGGTGTCTCCTGCATACCCTGGATCACCTACGTGATTGCCTGTTCAAATTAGGGTTGCCCTTCCGGTTAAGCTCCTGTGAAAGCCTCAAGAAGGCTGACCTCATCTGGATTAAAAAGGCCTTTAGCAAACAACTATACAAAGAGAAGGAACCCCTTGGTCTTACTAAGGTCTAAGTCAGGTCATTTTGTCTTGTACAATCCACTCTGTCAGGAGAACCTTATCTTCTGTTTGACATGTCTAACACTAATCGTTCGTTAACTCGATTTAAGTTAAAAATGGCTAATTTTTTACTTAATATCCCTAAGGGATGGTCCTTGATGTGGACCGCCCTCCATGTATGTGTGATGCCATAGCTACCCAAGACACAATGCACTTCACTTTCTTCTGTCCTATTCACAAGCACTTTAGATCTCGCTGTGTGAAGCCACTTTTAGTGGGAAATTTCCCTCAGGCTAGGTCCGCCTTATTGTTCCAAGTTAAGTGATCCTTTTACTTGTTACTCTGTTGCTTTTTGTTTTTTTATTGTGCTATTAGACTAAGGAATTCCATGGTTGATGATTCCTAAGGTCTTGCTTTGTTATTTAATGTTGCATACTACTTGATGTTATTGTAACTGACTTATATGGTTTGCAATTTTAAACCAAATAAAGTATATTGACTGACTGAGTTGGAGTCCAGGCACTGCCATTCTTTCTCGGAGTGGGCATTCCTCTAAGTCGTCTTCATATTTGAAGATTTCCTCTTCCTGCTTTTCTGTGGGTCCTGGCGTTGCAGGGAGCTCCAGCTCTTCGACTGCAAGCGGTTTTTCCTTTGTGGACTGAAGAGGAATCATATAATCCTTCATGGAGTCCTCAAACTTCTTCCTCCTGATCAATGCCTCCATTTCGGCCTCTTAATTTGTTCGACATCGCACATTGACATTTTCAACGCTGAATGTTCCACTTTGTTAGATTCCTCTCCCTCCAGCACTCTTGATTGCATTTCAGAGTTGAAGGTTTTTCCGCCCAAGAACCTCTGGTTCTGGATTAGAGGGGCTCTTTATGCTTTTGTTTGCACTCCAGCGCTGGCTATTTTGGAGTCTGTGTCAATTTGGGGTGCTTAGATTCCACTTGTGTAGCTTCAAGTCACACCCTCTCAGCTCTCTCCCCAGCCGCCCTTGAGGTGTTTACCTTCTGTTTTGCCGTTACTCAGTATCCTTCACCATTGACCTTTTGGATGTTTTCTTCCTTGTGACATTGATTCCTTTGGCGTTGGAGCCCTGTATCTATGCTATCTGTTATCATTGTACACTTCTGTTTTCTTCCACAGAGTGCCATTGTATAGAGTGTCCGCCTCTGCATCTCTCTAGTCTGAAATGTCTTTGGATTTAAATTCAGAGAAGGGGTCTCAGCCCTCCTTTACATGGTCCTTGAGTAGGCCCATGTTACAGACCTGGGGCTGTCTTTCTGTGCAAACTTGTGGTACCAGTTAGGGCAGAAATTGAATTGTGTGTGCTCTATGTCCCAGCTTTATTAATTTGTTCACAAAGGCGATGACCTTGTGGGTCATATGGACTGAAAACCCAGAGGTTTTTGGCAGAAAACTGATTTTCCTTGGTGTCCATCAGTGCTTCATCTTCAGTACTGAAGAAAAACTGGTGTTCTTTTCTCCAACTCTGGCTTCGTCTACTCAGCCGGGAGCTCTTTCCGCCACATCCTGACCCAACAGCAGAAAAAAGATTCTCAGGATGGATACTATGCGTTGGGACTTTTTGGGCGCATATCTGACATCCGTAACAGAGGAACATAACACCAAACGGTCAACAACAGCTGCCACCCAAAAAAAAAAACCCTGTAAGAGTAACTGTAAGGGAATGCCTCTTATTATATGGTCACCCCCAAGTTTTGGGACTGAAGCTGCTGTTTTTTTGACTCAAAGAGCACCGCCGGCTAACCAGACCTTAGTGCCTGTGCCCTGACAACAAAACATGTATGTTACATTAGCTATAGCCAATTGGCATAGACTAACTTATCTGTAAGCCCCTAGTGTATGGTACCCATGGCATTTAAAGCACCCCTGGGACTGAACAACTGGATGTTTCACCCTTGGTTAGACACAGGTAGAACGGGTCTGCCAAGGCCAGCACCCGGGAAGGAGAGCGGAAACCTGCAGTCATCTTGTTTATTGTGGTGTCTAAAAATAAATAGAAATATAGCTATTTTTAGGTCTCGCGACCTGCGTTGCACTGCGAAGCAGTGCTTCACAGCACGAGGCATTTTGTAATCGAAAAACAGGGTTTTAGCACTGACCTTTTGTGCTACCCCATTGGCCTTTGTGTGCGTCTTTTTATAAAAGACTGCACGCAATTGGCCAAAGGTGGGCGCGTTGCTCCGCCCACGGCCTATTGGTGTCTATTACGCGCTTGGTGCGCGTAATAGACACCAATAGGCCATCACGTGGTTTCTATTAGCGTGCCCACACGCGGGCGCGATAATAGAAATACATGGCTTGCAGTGGCACGTGCTCGCGCTTCTTCTTTATTTTTGGTCCATTTCACACGGAAGCAACAGAAGTCGTTTCTTTTCCTTATTTAAGTTACATTTTTTTTGCCGAGTGCCTGGCAGCAGCAAATATGGTTTATTTCCTATTTTTCTTACTCATGCTTACTTTAATATTTTTACTTTACTGTTGTAAAATAATGATTGTCCATGTTCGAACGGTATACTTAAAATACTAAAAATTTTTGCAACGTGCTTCGGTGGCCATCTCCAACGACTATTCTTTATTTAAAATAGAAAGCACGGCTGTGTTTTTGCTGTTTGAGTGCGTGCTGATGGAAACATCAAAGCGCGCCTCCCTTGAAACATATTCCAAAGTACTCTCGGGTGTCCACAACAAGATCAGAGGCTTCCAGAAACTCACCCTTTCAAACGTAGTCCGCTTTCGCTGCCCGCACACATTGTTGCTGGGCAGTCACACCTATCAGCAACCACTTCCCTTTCTTTCCTTCCCTTTCAATTCCAAGCATAACAGTTGGAATTCGCCGCTTGTTTCCGCCGTCCTCAATTCCCTAATAATGGAGAAGTGTGGCTCACTGGTTAGAGCGGCAGACTCTGAAGCAGAGATCAGGCCCGGGACCAGGGTTCAAGTCCCGACGCGGCAGGGTCTTGAGCTCAAATGTCCGCAGACTCGATAATTCTCGCCTCGGCGCCTACTCTAATCATGGGTCCCACGCTGCAACTCTGGGCAATAGCTTGCTTAATCTCCACAACGGCCCCTACAACACTGGGATGCCTGGCTTCACCTTGGGGTTGCCCAGGAGGGGTTTCTCACAGGGAGAGCCAGGAAGGGTTCCACAGCGTTATACAGCGCCGGGACGCCCCGTTGGGGCAGCTGTGCGCTTTACAAAATACACTACAATTCCAGTGGCAGCTGTTGTGAGGTGAAGGTGGCCCGGCCCCAGGCTCTGCCCTCTGACCCCCCTCTCCCGATCCCTAAAGCCTGCCTCCCCAGGGGTTATTCTGGCACACAATCTCCCATTGTCCTGGAGGCGTGCACATTACCCAGTGAGTGTGGGTGAGTGTGCGCGCCTCACTGCCTCACGCGCCCCAGCGTGCAAAGCCTCCGAGATGCCTCACCATTTCAAAACTATTGAATGTATTGAATAATCTGGCCTGAATGCATTATGGGACGCCCACCCGGCCACTCAAGCAGGTTGCGGCGTTCTGCAATCATTTGAAAAGCTCTCCACTTGTTAATAAACGAGGGGCACTTAACCGAGGCGCCCCCCGGAGCTCTGTCACAGAAACAAACACCGTGTGGTTGTGTTTAATCCCGCGACACCCCCATAATCAGCACACACTACCTAGAAATAAGAGCGCTGGTGCCACGTACCCTAGTGACATTTAAGTGGCAGGCGGCATATTGAAAACAAAACTGACGCATGAGAATGTGCACTACTTGCGTCAGTAACTGTAAACGTGAGCGCAATACTCCTAGCTGGCTGATGCTACTCAGAGGCAGCACGTTGGTACTATATGACAAATACAGATCGGATTTATCCGGGTATTTGTTGAAAAGGTAATAACTCTCAGTCAGAGCAGTTGGAAGGAACAAAGTTAGTCCTGTTTTTGCCTAGGCACCTTATCGCTCAGGTTCTCTTCAGATTTTGCGTTTAATTCACATATTTTTAAGAGATGAAGTATGAGTGTTAATTCATATGCCAGACAAACAACTTATGACGGGAGGAGCATTTTAATATTGTTTATTTTTCGATTCATTTTGCTTTTTTAGCGCTACGAGGTGAACACTTGGTTGCTGAAACTGCAATTTTATACACATCAGCTTCACATATATATATATATATATATATTCAAAAACAAAGTTTCCAAAGCGTTTAGGAAAGCACACTGCATCGCACCCACCTTCCGGTTTGAAAAGCAGCTCGCATTAGATTCTCCGAATTCGTTTTTCATTTGCCAGCGCGTTTCGGGGCTCGGTGGCCCCTTCTTCCTGGGCAGCTCTCAGAAACACCATTGATACTCACAAGGTGTTTCACAGGTTTTTTTTATTCACATCACTGCGCAGGAGCAAACAACATCACGTGTCCCTGCAGTGTTTGATGGATCATGTAGTCCTGCTGTATGGGCAGTTATTTATTTGTAAGTTCAGTGGGCTTCAATAAAATTATTATAGTTCATATCCTTAAGTAGGTATCAGGTCCTCAGCACGAGCTAAGTATTAGCACATTGGAGCGATGCGCTGATTGGCATCCAGACCTCCGATCTGAACCGACTTGGGAGAAGGACCTAGGAAGAACTACCCAAAGGGACCCACAAAGAGAGGCTGCACTGACATGGGCTGCACCTGCTGCACTTGGTGGATAGCAAAAAGAGGGACTGAGCCTGGCATGTTCTGCTTGAGAAGTGTTCTCCAGAGCCAAGTCAAGCCAAGAGAACCCCAGGGGCCAGATTATTAGCCTCATGTTTGCAGCACAGAGACATACCAGAAGTGGCCTTCTGAGACAAATTGGTAGGCCAAAGTCTTCAAGTCGCTACCACCCCCACTGTCCAGCACTAAGGACCAAGACCTGACGCAAAGAAATGCACCAGAGTTCGCAGAGCCGGGGAGTGCGGTTAGAGAATTGCTGGAACCCTCATAAGGCAATTTATTGACCAAGGAAGGCATGGCCTATGACCATGAAAAAAGGCGACTGGTTGTCTAGAGGCGAATGGATTTCGCAGACTGGAGAGGACTTTGTGGAACATCGACCGTGCAACCAGGACCCGTTTACCATCTTTACAGACAGACAAATCCCTGCAGGAAGATCCCGGCAGACCGTATTGCATCCACAGCATCCTTAGAGTATCTTCAGGATCCTTCATCCCTTTCATCAGGACAGTGTGCGGTCCGGACTACACACACAGAAAATGGTGTCCGTCTCCGCTGATCGTTCTGCTGGGAGAGGCACGGAGGTAGCGTAGACTGGAGGCCTGGCGGAGCGAAGGCGTCTCCCCTAGAGGGCGAAAAGCATTGAACACCTATGGTGAGGACCCACACTCTGAGCGTGAGGTGGTGAGGTTGCCGGAGATATGGCTCCTGGGTGGTCACAGGAGAGCATGGTCACAGCGGCGAGGGAAGCGGACGGCAGGAGAGTGCCGGGGAGGACTGCACATTACCCAGCGATTAGTAGAAGAACACGGGCAGGCATTCCAGCATCTGCAGCCCATCGGCAAGAGCCCGTGCTGTGGAACTGCACCGGAGATTGCGATTGGCACTGAGGGCTGGAAGAGGGCCTGGAAGGGCGCTGCCTGGCTGTGTCTGGAGATCTGGGGCTACCCGCTGTGGGGGCCCGCCTTTGCCCCGAAGACTGGTGAAGAAGGCAACGGCCGCTACAGGATAGTGGTGGCGCCTGGCAGCAGAGTCTCTGGAAGATGGCGATAGGGTGACGAGGAGGCCGATTATGGTTGTGTCTGGTGAATCGAGGAGAGGACCTGCCGGGCGCTCTAGTGTGAATGGCCTGGAGCGGTGGAGCTGGTTTGAGCCTTGAGTTCGACCTCCGGATCTGGCGGTGAGGACAGGGTGTGACGCTGCTGCGTGGTGGGCGGTGCACGGACGGACTGAGGCACTCTGAGGAGCCCTAGAACTGGAGGCATGGAAACCCGGAGGCTACATGGTGAGCGGCGATTCTGGTGGTCTGGAGCGGACATACATCTCGGCTGGTGGTGGCCTCGGGCTTGAATTGGAGCCCTGGCCCGGTCAGTACCCGTTGGCCCTCCTCCCTTGGAGGCTGGCTTTTGACGGCCTTGAACTGTGGAGCAGCGCCGGGCCACATCAGGGGCAGGGGTCATTGGTAAGGCAACTGTGGTGATATTGGACCTAGAACACACTCACTCAGGCTGCTGGCCGACTAGCCTAACCGCGAATTGGTCGGTTGGGGCACCTGCAAAGGACAGAGAAGGGCAGGAGCACCTGGAGGCGTGGCAGACAACGGAGGACGGTGGCTCAGAGAACCCATATCCCCACCTGAAGGAGGAGCCCACGTTGCCGAAAAACAGGAGGTGCTGTAAGGTGGGACCAAGACTGGAGGCCTGATAATCTGACACCCATGGGGAAACCAAGAGGCCTCCAGGGGGAAGCCCACCCTGAGCCGGAAGATGAATCTGTTGAACAAAGGAAGCAAGACGTGGCTGGCTCGACCCCAGAGGGGCTGACGCAACAGTAGGTGGACCAGATCCTTCGAGCTATCACAGACACAAAAGAAGCACTCCAACAAGACATTGCCCAGGTGTTGCTGGGGTTGGGTCTCCTACACGCAGATCATGCGAAGCTGGTCGATCGAGTGAAGCAGGCTGAGACTACCTTGGAGGTCCTAGAACGCTC
This sequence comes from Lissotriton vulgaris, assembly GCF_964263255.1. Lineage (NCBI taxonomy): Eukaryota > Metazoa > Chordata > Amphibia > Caudata > Salamandridae > Lissotriton > Lissotriton vulgaris. The sequence continues at coordinate 611,115,621 of NC_141699.1, read as the reverse complement.
CCAGAAGGCACTAGATGTTCAGATGGGAGACGTCACTCGCAGGCTGCAAGTACTGGAGAGGAGAGATGAAGATGCTGAGGCATAATAGACGGAACAACATACGGGTGGTGGGCCTGTCGGAAGGAGTAGAAGGGGGCAGCACGATCGGCTACCTGGAACAGTGGCTATGAACAGAAATTGCTACGGACAACCCAACACCATTCTCCACATTGGAGAGAGCACACAGGGTACCGGCCTGACCGTTGGCACCTGGAAGGCTGCCCCACCCTGTGGTGGCCCTCCTACTCCACTATAAGGACAGGGAGCTCCTGCTGAACAAACCATGCGCCGCAGGCCCCTATAGAGTGGATAGTAACAATGTGTCACTGTTCCCAGATTACACTTTTGATGTACAACGTCATCGAGCCTCGTTTCTGGCGGTCAAGAAGGCCCTCCGAGAAGAAGGCTTTCAATACTCTCAGAAGTTCCCGGCGCACTTGAGAGTAACACTAGATGGCAAGACATTCTTCCATAATGACCCTGATGAGGAATGGAGCAGGATGGAAGCCTACCAAGCAGGGTCGGGCAAGGCAAGAGATGGTATGGGACGGACAACAGAGGCACTGCCTCCGCACCGTGAAAGACGCATCAGACGACAGCGTCCTGGGACACAGAAGCCTTCCACGACTCAGACGGAGAGGGAGAGGGAGAGGTCGGCGTCACTGCAGGCTGTGAGAGTCTCCCAGGCGAGCGGAACGGCGCTGCTGGAAGAAACCGAATCGGAAAAGGGGTAAGCAGAGACGGATTCTGAGGAGACTAATACAGAGAGCGTCTCTCTGCCACGCTTCACGCCAGGGACGGCAGACGAGCTTGTTGATGCCTGAACTTGCGCAGTGATTCCTGTGACTAGTAAGGGGGGATTGGCCGGTCCTGGTGTTGTTGCCCTAGAGGGGGGGTAATTGGGAAGGATGATGTGGTTATGTGGGCTTAGACGGGAGGACGCTCGCACTGTGCAGTTGCCCCCAGCCAGTGGACCCTTCCAGGGGGGTCTGAAGACTATCATAGTGGGGTTTGGCGCGTGGACGCTATGAAGCCTCTTTGGCCGAAGGCGCGCCAAAGGTAAGCCCGTCTGCGCCCGTCCGCGCCTGGACCGCACCCAGTGCCAGGACCCCTGGCCCCCGAAGACCCCGACCGACCCGCCTGACGTACTCCGCCGCCACCCTCATCGCACTCAACACCGGCCGACTCCCAGAATGCCATCAAGCCACTCCACGACGTACCCACGGACCTTTCAGCTGCCACGCCTGCAAATTCACCTGCATCCGGACCTGCCTCGCACCAGCACCCGCCAAGTCGAACACCAGCAGCACCCACCTCAAGTGCATCCTGCTCAACACCCGCTCCGTCCACAGACACGCCATCGAACTCTGGAACCTCCTAGACGCCACAGCCCCTGACGTTGCCTTCCTCACGGAGACCTGGATGAACGCCTCTTCAGCTCCCGACATCGCCATCGCTATCCCAGAGGGCTACAAGATCGTCCGGAGGGACCGCAACGCCAACCAGATGGGAGGAGGCATCGCCATCATCCACAAGAACACCATCCATCTCACGACCAGCACCGACAACACCTTGACCACCGCCGAACACCTGCATTTCCAGATCCACACCAACCCGAACACCACCCTCAGAGGCACCCTGATCTACCGACCCCCTGGACCACGCACACAATTCAGCGAGGACATCGCCGACTTCGTCAGCCCGCTTGCCCTCCCCTCCTCTGACTACATCCTCCTGGGGGACCTCAACTTCCACCTGGAGAACAACAACGACCGCAACACCACCACCCTGCTGGACAACCTCGCCAACCTGGGACTCAAGCAACTGGTGTCCACCCCCACCCACCTCGCCGGACACACACTCGACGCAGTCTTCTCTTCCAGCACAGACATCGACTTCAGCCACGCCACAGAGCTTCAATGGACGGACCACAGCTGCGTCCACTTCACCTTCAAGAGAACGACGACCCACCACCACCAGCAACAGGCCGCCCGCAGAAGCTGGAACAAGATCACAGCAGACCAGCTCGCCACCTCCCTGAGCCAGCACCCTCCTGCCAGCTCAGCGAACCCCAGCCAGGCCGCCGACAACCTCACGAAGTGGATCAGCATCTGCGCGGACGAGCTCGCCCCGCTGAGGACCCCGCCCAGCAGACCCGGCAGCAAGAAAGCCCCGTGGTTCACCGACGAACTCAAGAGCTCCAAGAAGAACTGCCGAGCCCTCGAGAAAGTCTGGAGAAGGGAACCTACACCGGACAACAGGACCTCCTTCAAGCTTGCCACCCGGAAGCACCACCAGCTGATCCGCGCCGCCAAGAAAACAGCATTCAAGGACCGGTTGGACAACAACGCACACAACTGCAAGGAACTCTTCAACATCGTGAAAGAGCTTTCCAACCCCAGCGCAGGAAACAACGACATCACCCCATCGCAAGACCTCTGCAACTCCCTCGCTTCATACTTCCACAACAAGATCGCGGACATACACAACAGCTTCAACAACCAACCAACGCACACCATGACCGAACAATCACCCCCCACCACCACCCTCCACGCCTGGACCCCGATCAGCACCGAAGACACCATCCGCACGATGAACTCCATCCACTCCGGATCACCGACCGACCCCTGCCCTCACCACGTCTTCAACAAGGCCGACGCTGTCATCGCACCCCACCTGCGAGACATCATCAACACATCCTTCGACACCGCCACCTTCCCTGAGAGCTGGAAACACGCCAAACTCAGCGCTCTACTCAAGAAACCAACAGCGGACCCCACCGAACTCAAGAACTACCGCCCCATCTCGCTCCTCCCGTTTCCAGCCAAAGTCATCGAGAAGACCGTCAACAAGCAGATGGCCGCCTTCCTCGAGACGAACGGATCCCTCGACCCCTCACAGTCCGGCTTCCGAGCCAATCACAGCACCGAGACCGCCCTCATCGCCGCCACCGATGACATCCGAGCCCTGATGGACAATGGAGAAACAGCGGCCCTCATCCTCCTAGACCTCTCCGCGGCATTCGACACGGTCTGCCACCGCACCCTAGTACAGCGCCTCAGCAACATCTGAATCCAGGACAAGGCGCTGGAATGGATCATCTCCTTCCTCGACGGAAGAACACAGAGAGTCCGCCTACCACCGTACAAGTCAGAGGCCTCCGAAGTCATCTGCGGCGTCCCTCAAGGATCATCTCTGAGCCCCACCCTCTTCAACGTCTACATGAGCCCCCTCGCGGCCATCGTACGCAAACACAACCTCAGCATAATCTCCTACGCCGACGACACCCAGCTGATCCTCTCCCTGACCAATGACCCCGCCTCCGCCAGAGCCAACCTGCACGAAGGGATGAAAGAGGTAGCCGAGTGGATGACGACCAGCCGCCTGAAACTGAACTCTGACAAGACGGAGGTCCTCATCCTGGGCTCTTCACCCTCCGCCTGGGACGACTCCTGGTGGCCTCCCGCCCTGGGCACCGCACCCAAACCGACAGATCATGCACGCAACCTGGGCTTCATCCTGGACTCCTCCCTCTCCATGACCAGGCAAGTCAACAACGTCTCCTCGGCGTGCTTCAACATCCTACGCATGCTACGGAAGATCTTCCGGTGGATCCCCACCGAGACCAGGAAGACCGTCACCCAGGCCCTCGTCACCAGCCGACTGGACTACGGCAACGCCCTCTACGCCGGTACCACCGCCAAGCTCCAGAAGAGACTCCAGCGGATCCAGAACGCCTCAGCCAGACTCATCCTCGACATCCCACGAACCAGCCACATCACCGGACATCTGAGAGACCTTCACTGGCTCCCCGTCAACAAAAGAATCACCTTCCGCCTCCTCACCCACGCACACAAAGCCCTACACGACCAAGGCCCGAGCTACCTCAACAGCCGGATCAACTTCTACGCTCCCAAACGCCACCTCCGATCAGCCAACCACGCCCTCGCCGCCGTCCCCCGCATCCGAAGAGCGACTACAGGAGGAAGGTCCTTCTCCTACCTGGCCGCCAAGACCTGGAACTCCCTCCCGACCGACCTGCGCCTGACCCAAGACCACCTCTATTTCAGGAAGAAGCTGAAGACCTGGCTGTTCGAGCAGTAGCGGCACCCCCTCCCCCCCCAGCGCCTTGAGACCCTACGGGTATGTAGCGCGCTATATAAGTGTCACTGATTGATTGATTGATTGGCACTAGGGTCCCCCCCTTAATTTTGCTCACTGAGTGAACCCCTGGTAGCTACCAGAGGGACTGTTAGTGGATAGTTTGGATGGTAACTAGCTGTTTAGAGCCTGTTCTGGGGTGGGGTAGTAGGGAGGATTTGGGGGTTGTTTTTGTGGTAGTTGGAGCCACCGGTGGGCCAATGCAGGGAGTGCAGTTGTGGAACAGGGACAGTCAAAACAATGGGGACATCACCCGAGTACAAATTCATTACGTAGAATGTGCGGGGTTACACACTATGTTGAGACGCCATAGGGTCCGTGCCTATTTGATGAGTAGAGGAGTGCAGATTGCCTTCCTCAAAGAAACCCATATAGACCGAGCTGAAGGCCAGGCATTACAGCGCAGGTGGAGGGGGCAGCTTTTTTATACAACGTATTCTGATTTTGCTAGGGGTGCACTGATTTGAGTGAGGGCGGGGTTCCCTTCCAGCCGATTCAGCAGATAGTGGATCCTGAAGGGAGGTTTGTGGCTGTTCTGGGGCGGTTGGATGGGAGGGACGTGTCATTATGCAGTGTGTATGCCGCTAATGTGGAACATGCGTCCTACTTTGCTCGATTGTCGGGGAAATTGGCACCATTTCTGACTGGTTCAGTGATTTTAGGAGGTGATTTCAACTCCCATCATAGATACTGAGATGGACAGATCGCACCCGCCGCTGCCCCAAGCACCTATACATAGGCTCTTGAAACTCCGGAGGGATTGGCAGGCTCAGTGGGGATTGATAAACACATGGCGTGCACAACATATAGGGGAGCAAGACTATTCTCATTTCTCTGCCCTGCACGACTTGCATGTGCGGCTGGACGCAATATTGTGCTCCCCAGACGTTCATGCGTTGGTACGCCATAGCGAAAACCTGGCGAGGATGATTTCGGATCATAATCCACTGCTATTGGCGTTGCGGTGGTCTCGAGGAAGGCCTGCAATCCCTACCTGGCGATTACTCCCAGAGGTCTTGGAGGACCCGGTGTTTCGTGCGGAGGTGCAGGAGGGTATAGAACATTATTTCCTCTGGAATGAGGGGACGGCTTTGACGTTTGCTCTGGAGTGGGATGCCTTTAAGGTGATGGTGGGGAGCTTGTGTATTGCCAAAACGACAGGAGTACGGAGAAGTCTTTTGCAGGATATAGAGGGAGGAACTGCAGCTACGTCGGGCGTAGAAGGCCCGCCCTAAGAATCCGGGAGCACAGGCCGAGGTCTTGGCTGTGAGAGAGGGGGTGGCGACACAAGTGGAGAGGTTGCGATGCTTTGACTATAAAGGGTACTTGGTACTCGCAGACGCGAAAAGGGATAAGGCAAGCTCTCTCCTGGCCTGGCTGGCCAACAAGGCCCGAGAGGTACGCCCATCCTGGCTTTGACCTCCGCCGCGGGGATGTCGGAGTACACCCAGCAGGGGATTAATGAGATGTTCTTGGAATACTATGCGAACCTATATGAGAGTAAGCTGCGAGATACAGGTGATGGGCTAGAGGATTTCTTGGCTGAGATAGGATTGCCACGCCTTGAAGAGGACCAGGCGGATACGTTGGGACAGGAGATCACAGTGGGGGAAATATGTAGTGCAATTAAACACATGGCGCGCAAGAAAACCCAGGGGGCAGATGGCTTGCCGATTTAATTTTACTTGACTTATGTCGATATCCTGCCCCCCAAACTGCTGGCGATTTATCGGGAGGCATGGGACGTGGGGAGATTGCCAGTTTCCACTCAGGCTATCATTATCCCTTGTTGGAACCAGGAAGAGACAACCTATCTAAGTCAGCCTACCGCCCTTTATCAATGCTAACAACTGATTATAAGATATTGAGTAGGATCGTTGCGACCCGGGTCCTTCCCTATATGGCGCAACTGGTCCATAATGACCAGGCGGGCTTTAATCCGAAGCGCACTACAGCAATTAATGTGCGATGCCTTATCCGGATTCCGGGGGAGGATCATAGCGAGACACGCACTGCAGTGGTTCTTTCTGTAGGTATTGAAAAGGCGTTCGACAGCCTAGAGTGGCCGTACTTTTACCGGGTCCTTCATGCATTCGGGCTGGGGGACTCCATCGTGGGGTGGACTGAGCTCCTTTACAGATCGTCGATGGCTTGAGTACAGACTGGTGTGACTATCTCTTCAACTTGCCGGGTGGGACGAGGGACGCATCAGGGGTGCCCGCTCTCTCCGTTGTTGTTTGCCTTGGCCATTGAGCCTTTGGCCGCCCATGCCAGTTGGGGAGGCATTATTCTGGTATAGACCTCAGTGGAGACACGCAGTTTATCTCCCTCTATGCGGATGACTTGTTCATCTTTCTCGCAAACACGGATACGGCCTTAGAGGATGCACGGCAATTACATGGCTTGGCAGTTCGGGCTGGACTGTTTCCAGGAGGCACAGGGTCAGACTGATTTGCATATGGTCATGTCTGAACTGGGGTGTTAGAGTGAGCTAAAGAATGATGATGGATTAACCCCAGGTCGGTTGACTGGGCTGAGTGCTTGTAATGTTCAATAGTCCGCCCATCATCCCCTTTAGTTTTGCTTTGATCGCCCTAAGTTGGCAGGGTATGCCCAGACATGGGTCCCTTGCTCACTTTGCCACTTGATTCAAGCTAGCCTGGCTGATTAGTCAGAAACCGGTCCCAGGATGCTTGTTTCCGGTCCAGGGAAGACACGGCTTGGCAGTTCGGGCTGGACTGTTCACATGAGGCACAGGGTCAGACTAATTTGCATATGGCCATGTCTGAACTGGGCTGGTGGAGTGAGCTAAAGAATGATGATGGATTAAACCCAGATCAGTTTACTGGAGGTTAGTGCTTGGAATGTTCAACACTCCGTCCATCATCCCATTTGGTTTTGTTTTGCCAATGAATAGCATAACTTGATGAGGAGTACGATCCAGGGAGTGATGGTCCTTTTCTGAACAGCCTTCCGTTTTACACAGAACCTCAAAGAGCTGATCGTCCACCAGGTGCTCCCTGTTATGATCAGTAGAAAAGATTAGTGCTTTTCTGTGGGTCCAAGAAATGGAGTCTCTGTTCCTCCTTAGAGGGGTAGGAGGAGAACAAAATGCCAGCGGGGTGATGATTTAGCAGATGTGGAACGGTTTCAACTTTAGGCCAGAATAATGCTCATGTCCATAGAACCAGCTTGTCTGGGAAGAAGGTGGTATACAGTAGACTGACACAAAGCCTAGAGCTTGCTCATTAGTCACACCAATGTTATGGGAACGCGATCACAGTCTTAAGGGTTAGAAGCTGCACAGAACAGCTGTAACGTGGCTCAAAGGGAGTACACATCAAATATGTGAGGTCCAAGTTAAAGTCCCACTACCTCATGATGAAGGGAGAGGAAGTAAAAAAGCAAAGACTTTTCAAAAAACGCATCACAACCATTGATTTAAACAATGAGGGATGGTTCGGGAACTGCAAAAAGGCAGAAAGGTATCACCTAACTATGTCCAAAGCAAAGCCTTGCCAGATAAGACAATACAGACAAGACAATGTCAAATACCTTAGCCACATTAAAATCACAAATATGTCTCCATAACAGACATACAGTTTTTGTGAAGGAATGGCTGGCTGCTAAGTCAACATTAACCACTTCCTGAGGAAGGTTGATGATGGTCAACTGCCGCCGCTCAATCGCTGTGCATCAAGGTAGAGATTGCCATGGGTCAGGTTCATACCCAGTCAAGTTGCTGTGAAATCAGGTCCTCCCGGAGGGGCAGCTATTCACAGGACAGACGCTCAAGCCCAGGTTTTCTGGATACCATACTCTTCATATCCAATCCGGGCCACTAGGATGACTTGGGTCTGATTAGTCCTGATCTTCTTCAGAACTCGGGTGGGAAGGCATGCAGGAGTCCAGAGTTCCACTTCAGGCGGAACAAGTCTCCTAACTAGAGAAGCCTTGAAAATTCCAACAAGCAGAAGCAACAACATTGCTCGTTGCTGTTATCGGTGGCAAATAGATAGAGCCAATGTTCTCCCCATCCGCAGAAGAGAACCTACACCACCTCAGAATGTAACTGCCACTCGTGGTCGACTAGGCATCGACCGCTAAGCTTGCCAGCTCTGCCATTCAAAGATCCTGCCAGGTGGTTCACCAAGAAGGACTATCCTCCATTGATGGTCCACCCGGTTCCAGAGGCATAGTGCCTATAAGTACAAGATCCGGACCCAACACCACCCTGCTTGTTGCAATACCACATGGGTGTGGTAGTGTATGTAAGCAACTGCACCAGCCTCCCTTTGATGGACAAAAGGAAGGTTTTCAACACAAGCGGCTGGCCTTCAACCTCGGGGGTTCTATGGTGCCGGGCCACCGCCACAGACCAACGCCTATGCTCTCCACGTCTCCCAAATGGCCACCCCCAACCCAGAAGGAACGCATCAGTCACCACTGTCAGCTATAGGTAGAGTAGGGAGAGGGGTCTGACGCCGACTAATTACGGTACAGTAGCCACTACTGCAGATCTTTCGGAGTCCCCTCTGAGATCTGGACGTAGTCAGAGAGGTCAACCTGAGACTTCAGATCCCCCTGCAGAGCCTGCATATGCCCCCTTGCATACTAGACTACCAGAATGTAGGAGGTCATCAGTCACCTCAGGGTCCTCCTCATTGACAAGGACAAAGGCTGAAAGATCATAGCCAGAATGTCCTGAACTCTCCTTTCCAGGGGAAGGGCACAAAACCGAACTGTTTCCGGAATTGCTCTGATGAAAGGGAGCATCTGAGTAGTCAGGTGTGACTTTGGCACGTTCATAATGAACCCCAAAGATAACGGGAAGTTTGCCGTGATCTGGAGGTAGTGGAGTACTGCCAGTCGACAAGGTAGGGGGAAGACTGAACTTCGAAAGTGCACTGCTACCTTCACTGTCACTTTTGTGAACACCCAAGATGCGCTGGTGAGACCAAAGGGGAGCACAGCAAACTTAAAATGCCCCATCATGAACTGAAGGTTCAACACCACTTCCAGTTTCCAGGAACAACTGCAGCCAAGACCTTGCCCACTATATGCATTTTGAAGAGGGCGCAGGTCTAAAATAGGACAAAGGCCTCCGTCCTTTGTCACTAGGAAGCAGTGGGAATATCAACCACGACCTACTTCCAGGGCAGGAATCGTCTCAATAGCCAATTTGGGCAAAAGAGCTTACACTTCCATCTGTAAGATGGGCATATGGGCCTCCGTCAATCGCTCTGGGGATATGGATGGTATGGCACTGAATGGAGAGGTGTAACCCTTCCGAACTATCTGCAGAACCCACCTGTCTGAAGTTATGCCTTGGCAAAAATAATCTGATCTTGACCCCAACATGGTGGCTGTACTCCACTAAGGGCACACTAAAGAGGCAGGTGGGACTGCAGGGGAGAGTGGCAATGGGGGAGGGAATTGAGTAGGCTGAGTGGCTCGCTGACTGTCTGCACAGTTGGTGGACACTGCAGCCGCGAGACTGCAGATCACTTAGCTGGGAATAAATTGCCTGATGGTATGGAGTAACACTGACGAAGTAGGGATGTGGAATTCCTATAGCCTGATGCCCAGGACATATTGTTTGAGGTCAAGGGCAAACCCCTTGGCTGCCAGTTTGCAGTACCACATTATGGATCAGGGAAGGGCATTTTCTGCAGTTAAGGTAATATTTGTATCCATGTGTTAATGCTGTTCAAACTTGTATTCATGATTCATTAATGCAAAGCCTTTGTTATTAGGGTGAGCGCTCTAAGTAAATGGTGTAAGCTCAAGACTGCATTACTAACAGCGGTTCAAGTATAAAAATATGTACACACATTTTCAAAGTTTAGGAATATGAGGCTATGTATAATGCTCCCAGAATGCTCTCTGATTAGATGCACATATTTGCAGAATGTTGAAAGCAAGATAGATGATTCTTTGCTTCCAAAATAAAATCTTAATAAAAAATAAAAGCAGGAAAAATAATATTTTGCTAAACTACTGTAAAAGTTCAGGTACCATTTCTTTGCAGCATCATTTAGTAACGGGTTGACGCATGCTTGTATTTCCTAAACATATTCATAATGGAAAATCAGTGTAAAGTGTTTCAATAAGATTATGGGGAAAAAAATAAACAAACATTGGCAAAGCAAGTAGGTCTGAAACTGATGGTCAGCTTTTTAGTTTTGTAAAGCCTTATTGGTGTGGGCCCTCACCATTACAATAAACATTGGCAAAAGGAAAATTTGTTTTTGGTCTCACAAAGCACACACTGACACAGTAGTTACTAGCACTGAGCAAAACTACTTTGTGTGCAGATATGCTCCTTGCGAAAGAGCAGAATGCTGTCACTCTCAGTGAAGCCAGCCGATACAGAGAGAGAGAGACAGAATTTAAATAAATACAAAAGGTCACAGACCAAATTAGGGGCGTAATTATTAAAGAAAGTCTCAAAAGTGCACCCATAGTATATGGCCTTGCATTAAGTGCAGCTATAAACTCTTTGTGACTTCCCAAGAATTTACAGGAGGACAAGAAATAGTACTCCTATCAAATATGTATGAACTGCATTTTAGCATGAGCAAATATGCATGTTTAGATTTGCTCATGAGAAAATCTGAGTGTTTGCATGTTCACTTTTCCTCCAACCACTTTTTTTTCCCAACTCTGGAAGAAGGTTTACATCTTCCATGGTCAGGAGTAAATTTCCAACATTTATCAGCATGGGAAAAGATTAGAGAAGAGTTGTTAAAAACTCTTAAAACATGCATGTTAGTAGGTTCGCACAGATTCAAAAGGGTATTCAAACTCTGGAACTATTGCTTATCACTAGCTTCAGCCCCAGTATGTAGATCTGCGGAAACATGGCAACATAAGGGGATTGCAAGTCCATACCTACTATGGTATGAGCCCTGGCATAATCAGAGAGGCTATATCATAGCTCTTATATAATGAGATTGCTGCCATAATTTGTCGCCGCACTACATGGCACCAACGGGACAAGTGGATTTTGTTACTGGACAAGTAGATTTATGAAGCAAAATGCCCCATGTACAAGTAGATATTTTGTTAAATTCCACACCCCTGCGAAGCCACGAAAGGAACAGTAGGGCTGATGCAGTCGGCAAGGAGGGGTGCCCAAGGCCAGGTTGCATGCTGTAGCCCTGCTCTCCATGAACTGCTCGAGAGCAGAATCTACTTGCCTACAAAAAGCCAAGCCCAGTAAAAGGCCATGTCTTTTAGGGACGACTGGACATCGCCTGAATAATCGAATGACCACAACCAGGCGTGGTGACTAATGGAGACACTGGTGCCAATGGCTTATCCAGTGGAATCGAAGTGTCCAAGCCACAATGAATTGTGAATGGAGACCTTGGTCGGGGTCGTAGTGGCACCAACTCCGAGTCACAGAGCCCAATGGGCACCATGTCCTCCAATATCCATGTTGGCTTCGGCGTCGAGGCTTCGGTCACTCGCTAAGCATGGCACCAAAGTCTGAGGAGGCCCAGTGCTTGATTAAGTAAGGTCCAGCGGTGGATTCCGAAAGTCCAACTGGTGCTGAAGGTGAACCTGCTGGCAGTATCCCAGATGGAGCGTCTCTCTGCTGCTTGGGGCCCATAAGCGCACCAGAGTGAGCAGATAAGGATCAGAAAAGTCAGAGCATGGCTTCGCAGAACTCTTCGATCAGCCTCAGTGCAGCAGACCACTGGGATATGCTGCTGGATGTGCACTGAGGTAAACAGACTTCAGGAGCGAGATCGAATGGCATTGCAACACCCTCATGTGTTGATACAAGCAAAGGGTTAGGAGTAATGCAGCAAGTCTTGGCGCCTCTAATTGCAACGTAAGTGTAAACCAAGAACAAATAATGAACGGTGCTACAGATAAGAGGCTAACCCAAAACCTCCAAACTAGACCGAAGTCCTTGAAACAATTATACAGATAACCTGTGCACACGCAATTTTCATTGACAGTATTAATACTGTGTGTATTACAAAAGCATCACAATCACAATGGACTAAATGACGTTTTCTTTCCGTATGGTTTATTTGTCTTTCAGGTGCCCAGCCAACACGTGTTTCGTCAGGGTGTAACCCAAGACTTCTTCAGGTCTATTGGACAGATGGCTAGAGTGTCATGGTCTCTCTACGCCGGTATTACTTCCGTCCCGGCTGTGGCATCAATCAATCAATAGACAAAATGGTGATCGGGAATAGACTGGTCAGTACCAAATTCGGAGCACTTATAATACTCCTGTCCGCGCAGCAAATCAGCAATTCCACTTGCGGCGTAGTTCTGCTTCTGGAGCCGGACCCTCATGTGTTCTCAGGAGAATGCAAGTGGCGGGGAGGGGCCGAATGGATTTTTAATGTTTTTTTCTTCGACTTACACAAAGATTTGTAATGCGAAGTCGACAGATCTTGGGAAGGCCTTCCAGACTGGGGAATGGACCCGAAACAATCTTTCAATTTTGTACAGGTCTCACCTCAAAGTCTTTCTGCGTTTGGCGAGAATTTCATCTCGCAGTCTTGAATGTCCTTCGGGATCATAAACACATTTACTGAAGGCCTTCAAGTAGTGGCCAAACCCCAAGCACCACAGGAAAACCTGATCAGGATATGTTACAGACATTTGCTTGAACCATCCAACAGTGCTTAAAACCTGTTGTTTTGGGAGGTGACATTTGCCTTGCACATAGATGAATAGAATTTTATTTTTAGGTACACTGTTTCAAGGAGCTGAAAGGTAGCTCCAGATCTGCATCTGGTGGCACAAAAATAAATTAATAAACGTCAATTCGCAGGAGTAGCATTTATATGGACCACACACGTCATTTCTGGAGAGGAACGTCAGTGCGAAGCCACACAGAGGCACCAACCAGGGTACAGAGGTACTGCTGATAAAAGTTTGCAAATTCGGCTCGGGGAAAATTCAAAAGGAAGAATCTGCGGTTAGAAGGCTTCATTAGAAAATGCATTTTCTGCATGTGATTGGAATAATTCTCAAATAGCTATACCGCCTTTTAAAAAGGGACACTTCCACGCATCATTTTTATGAATTGAATTTTTCAGGAACAGCGCCAATTGGAAGGAGAAACCACACACTCCTTTTCATTTGTAGCCACGGAAAGTCTGTGATTGTCCTACTTTCCACCTCTTGATGTGAAGAACTCCTTACTTTTAAAGTTGAAGTACTTTTTTTTAGGACTAGCTTGACAGTGAAGCTGTCTGCAGGATCTAACATTTCCACTGCTTTGAAAAATATATAGTATGCATTTTGGCTCCACCCAGAGGAGTATTTCTCTCTAACCTCATGCAGTTTGCTATTTAGTACATCATTCCACCTCCTGTGGAAAGCCAACATTGCAATACACGGACTACTATTTTACATCTCAAAAGTACACTGAATCATCCCCCATTAAGCTTCTCTCACAGAGATATTGAATACAGAAAGCCACCATCTATGTTTTTTTTACAGCAGCAAGCACAGAAGCAAGACCTACTGGCTTTGTCAATACTTGTTTAGTTATACAGTTTTAAAGGCCCCCACCACGAAACCCACTGGGCAACTAGGTGGTTTGCAAATTATGTTAATCAGTTGTGTGAATAGGTCTTGAAAAATTGGAACGAAAATGATGATTTACAGAAGGGTAATGTGGGAAGAGAATTACAAAGGGGAGTGTGGAGCACCTGGAGGGGGGGATGGATCATATGTTTATTGAGGTTACCTGGCTGATAGCAATCCTTGTAAAGCCGAAGTAGCGTGACTAAATGTATTGATTTAAAAAGAGGACTTAAGTATCTGCAAGTCAAATCACTCAATATAATGCCACACCGTCTATATGCCTGGTCATGAAAAAGCAAAGCAGAAGACTGGGATAAGGCTTTCTTCTAATTACACAAAACTGCATCACAGAGAGCCTCACTCAGAGTTAAAGGTCTAGGATGGAAGTAAGAACACAAAACTCCTCCATTATACTATTTTGCTTCTGGTATCAGAAACTTTGGCCGTATTAAAAGTTAAAAAGCAAAGTTACTGATCTTGGCCAAAGGCAGGGCTTGCATGAAATGATTTGTAACCAAAAGCCCTGCTCATGAGGCGTCAGCCTACAGGAGTACAGATTAACACTAATGAATTAACTATACATGCCAACACTCAAGCACCTGCAAACCAAATTAACAAATGCATAATGCTATTTATTCCATGTTAAAGAATGGATGGCTCAGTTAGTAAAGACTAATGGAATTTCATATGAGTGCAATACAGGCATATCCTACCAAAGTTACTATTCAACCAAGAAAATAAACAAGTTTCACAGGATCACAAATTAGATTGGTCAAGCAATGCTGCCCATAAAATGTGTTTGGCTGCAACTATATTTCAAGGACAGTATCTGGTATGCGTAGTGTCTGTATAGTGCCCAAAGCTAATTGAGGACAATACACTCACTTCCATTAACACTTAATTGACTTTCAGTCAAGTTGATATTTTGTGCGACAGTATTTCATTAATTTCTAGACAGCAGTATTAACAGAATAATGACGAACACAAGCAATGTGTTAATCCACTGAGTGTTTACAGTCAGTGGGAATGGTGAAAATAATAGCAACATTGCCATTTGTTATCAAATTTAGTGAACAAGGGCTTCCCCTACTACCAAGGAATATATATCTCATTATGAAAGGAATTAATGAACAGAGGGAAAAGAAGTAATTGGAAAAACAAGTAAAAATCACCTGCAATATTTAATATTACAAGGACATATAACCTTTGAAACCTACTTTTGTCACAGGAATACAAATTGATGAATCAAGTTAATCAAAGTGTGGGCCATATGGTGAAGGCAATATATGACAGTGGAACTGAAGACACATTTAACAGTATTCAGGTGCAGAGATTGAATTGGATATTAGTCTGAGGCAAAAAAGATAAATACAGGAGAGACATCAACCTTGCCCAAAATAGAAAACTAATAAAGCACAAGCACAGCAAGGGATCCTCCTTTCCTGCCAAGAATGAACATTTTTAAAAGAAAGTTACAGGGGAAGATAAGAAGGGTTACATCCAGGGCTCTCGCACAGCATCAATAGTTTGAGGTGTAATTTCATTAGTTAAAAAACAAGGATAGGCTCTAGGATTCTCGCGGACAAGAAAACTTAAAATTATAATTAATTCTAAGCAACTAAGTTCAGAGTTTAGTATACTTTGAAGAGGAAATGTTTTAAGTTTTCCTTTCAATATGCATTTTTACAGACCATAAGTAATCCCCCTTTGCAGGCTTTAGCATTCTTATATATGGCATGAGTAACTGCTGAGCAAGGTCTGTCAAATGAGTGAAACAAAGTCTTGTTTTTTTCTCCAGCAGAGAATAGTAAAAATTGAATGGATCCATCTTATTTCAGGACACTAGCATGAAAAGCAGGAAAATCCATTATTTGGCAAGAGATGATCGATCATTTTGCTGTGAAAGAATATCAGAAAATGAATCAAGGTACTGAGTTTCCACAGCAAAACTACTGAAATTAACATGCCTTTAAGAAAGTTAATTTAAAAATAGATTCTGCTCAGGTTTTCATTTACAACTAAGCATTATGTATTTGGCCATTATATTACAGAGCAACATTATTTGACTTAGTTGGGCTTTGAAGGTAGTTCGTTTACAAGCCTTAAATAGCCACATGTTTGTGTGTCAGAAATGTTAATGACATCAAAAAGAGTGTTGTACAAACGGTTGACAAGTGCATTAGTTAACCAAATGCCTTGAGTAGGCCAACAAATAAAAAATAAAAAAACATCTTTCAATCATATTAAAAGCACAAATTACTGGAGATGATCGTACCACGTCTGGTCAAAAAGTGTATACTTTCTCAATCGATCCCTTGATGTTTTCCTGGTCCCTCGCTGCTGCGGACGATTCAGCTGTTGTTTCTCACCAAGGCCAATGTCAAAGCTCATAGAAAATTTGGTATGTGGAGAATTTTTAATGATTCAGCGAGTGATGTGCTCTGTCCTTGGGGGATAAAAGCTTTAGCTTGACTGAGCAAGAGTATACCGCAATATATTTCTGTGTGTACTTCATGGGAAAAGGAGGATGCAAATATATTCTTATCCAAATTTAGTAGCTATTCTCTTTCTGTATCATAATAGGTTTGTTTCTCCATACTCGAAGAAAAAGCAAGACGGTTTACTGCACAAGAATGCAAACAAGGAGTTGCATGCGAAAGATACACAATATAAGACAGCATTAGCAATGTATCTACAAAAACAATCAATATATCTATTAGCATCCATGCAAGAAAAAAAGTTGTTTAATTAAGCACAAAATCAACTTGCTGCCTTGCTCCCATGTGTCAGTTAAAAAAATAAACATATACTTTACTAAAGATTAAACAAATTAAGCTCACTGAAATACAAGCCTGACAAAGGAAAAAACAAAATTATTGGGGAATATGTAACTGGTCATATCCTGACATATAAAGGAACCATTGCTCAGTGAAGCTATTACCTTCCTGTAGGACCACAATTCACTTTTTTCAATTCAGAAGGGGCATTTTCTATATTGTTATCAGAAATAATAAAGAAAAACATGTACCTTTCTGTTGGGATAACCACTTTGACTATGGCTTGCGACAGAGTCTGTATATGAAGTCACATCAGATAATAAACATAGAATATGTGAGTATTGTTAACAAGGAAGAAGCAAAAAATATACATATGCATTAAAATATGACATTATCATACATTCATTCTGCAGCCAAATAACTGCTGCAAAGTGTTCTACAACTAAAATCACATACACTATAACGGAACTGTGTTTTACTGCTAGCATCACTATCAAAATGAAAATAAACACACCAAATTACATACTACACCAAGTATTGTAAATGATATAAGGGACTTACAATTACTATACATTTCTGAAATGTCCACCCACAAAAACAAATCTGTTTTTCTTCTTTATGGTAGTTTACAATGTGAAAAAGAGATAGCATGCTACTTAATGAACAAGTTACTTACCTTCAGAAAGGCCTTATCTGGTAGAGATCTGATCTAGCAGCAGATTCCTTAACTTTGAACTTCCAGGCATCAGGCTGAATCGGGAAGATTTTTGATAGCAGTACCCCTGTGGGCCTGTAGATGCCGTTGGTCGACTCCGCCTGACTTAGTCTGTGTCGTGTTCATTGTCATCGTAACATCCGCGTCGTCAATACAACTGCCACTCTAGCACGCTGACGTTAGTACTTTTCACAACTTTCCAAGCCAGAAGCACAGCGCCATGAAGTGACAGACCATGGTGTATTAAAAAAGACAATTGGGGCCCTAAAAGGGAACAACCCTGACACTAAAAAAAAATCCACAGTGCGGGGAGGATGAGTGGGTTGGTAAGGAATCTGCGGCTACATCATGTCTCTACCAGATAAGGTGTTACCGAAGGCAGTAAATTGTCCATCTAGCCGCAGATTCAATATCTTCCCCGGAGGTGGTACAGCGGAAAAGCTGTAAACCTGGAAATCCTGCACGAGAGCAGCAAAACAGGAGCTCCCTGCGAATCCAAACAATTTCATATGGTGAACGTGTGCGGGATGCCCAAGTGACAGCTTGACAGATATCCACAATTTGGACACCACGCTGGAGCACCGTGGTGGCTGCTTTTGCCCTAGTAGAATGGGCCCTAGGCCTTCAGGAGGTTATTCCTTTGTTAAGGCGTAACATATTTTGATACCCAGGATTATATGGTCCTCTTTTGGACATTACGCCCCTTCTTTGCTTCCATGAACCTTAGAGTTGGCCATCCACCTGAAAATCCTTTGTGCGATCAAGGTAGAATGATAAAGCTCTTTTTAGGTCCAGACGGTGGAGACGCTCCTCTTCCTTAGAAGGATGCAGAGGTGCACAGAAAGTGAGCAGAGTAACAGACTGTTCCAGATGGAAGTGTGTTACCACCTTAGGTAGAAAAGATGTCCTAGTCCAGAGAACCACTTTGTCTGGAAAGACAGTCAGGTAAGGAGGCTGCGATGACCGTGCCTGCAGTTCGCTCACCCTCCTGGCAAAGGTGATTGACACCAAAAAGGCTGTGTTGATAGTGAGCAGCCGTAGAGGCTAGTTGTGCAGTGTCTCGAATGGCGCGCACATCAAAAAGTTAAGAAGCAAGTTAAGGTCCCACTGTGGCATATGAAAAGGGAAAGGGGGAAACAAACGGGTTAACCCCTTTGAAATTCTTTGCACAAGACGGGTTTTAAAAAGTGAAGGTCGATCTGGCAGCAAAAGAAAGGCAAATAGGGCTGAAAGGTAGCCCTTCAGAGTGCCCAGAGAAGAGCCCTGCTGGGCCAAGTAAAGAATAAACTGGAGGGGCAGATAAGGGGTCAATTGACCTTTCTGTACAATATTTACAAAATATGTTCCATCAGCAGGCGTACAATGACTTCGTGGAGGGACAGCTGGATGCCAGGATAACTTTGCAGACTTCTGCAGGAAGGTCAAAAGCGGTCAGCTGTTGCAGCTCAATCTTCATGCAAGGAGACAGAGAAGAGTGGACAGGTTAGAGTGGGGAACCCTCCACTGCTGCTGCGACAGACTATCCTCCCGAAGGAGCAGCCGTATCGGAGGATCGATGCTCAATGACAGAAGCTCAGGGTACCAGACTCTCCATGCCCATTTAGGAGCCACAAGAACGACTTGTGCTTGGTCGCTCCTGATCTTCTTGAGCACACTGGGCAGAAGTGGTATGGGCGGAAAGGATTCCTGGAAGCCTGAGCTCCACTCGAAATTAAATACGTCGCCAAGCGAGAGCTGCTTGTGGAAACTCCAACGTGCAAAACTGCTGACATTGCCCATTCTCTTCGAAAGCGAGCAGATCTAACCAAGGCTCTTCATTGCACCACTTCTAGATGGAGACGTCACTCGTGATCCGCAAGGCACCGTCGGCTGCGTTAGTCCACTCTGTCGTTTAGAGAACCAGCCAGATGTTGAACTACTAGGGAAAAGCCCAGTCAAGAGACGCAGGGCCTCTTTACTGAGGGTCCACAACCCCACACAGCCCTGTTTGTTGCAGTACCACATGGCAGTAGTGTTGCCCGTGAGGACTTGAAATAGCCTTCCCTTGATGGATGGCAAAACGGCTTTCAGTGCTAATCGAATCGCTCGAAGCTCCAACAGGAAGATATGGAGCCTGGCTTCCACCGAAGACCAGAGTCTTCTGATCTCCAAATCCCCCATTCCAGAAGAGACCCATCCGTCACTATTGTGAGTTCTGGTTGGGGAAGGGAGAGGGAGGGATCTGCCTCTGACCAAATCGCGGTTTGTTAGCGACCACTAGAGGTCTTTCGCAGTGCCCTCCGATATCTGAACCAGGTAGGTTAGATTTCCCTGATGCTGTGCCCATTGGAACTTCAGGCCCCACTGTAGAGTCTGCATGTGCCATCTGGCATG
Organism: Lissotriton vulgaris; assembly: GCF_964263255.1. Lineage (NCBI taxonomy): Eukaryota > Metazoa > Chordata > Amphibia > Caudata > Salamandridae > Lissotriton > Lissotriton vulgaris. Next base: position 611,095,992 of record NC_141699.1, on the reverse strand, counting down.
GTCCACAAGCAGAATGCAGGAGGACATGAGGCCTCAGAGTCATTCTCACCAAAATCCAGGATAGAGACTGAAACATCGGTATCATAGCCTGAATATCCTGGACTTGCCACTAGGGAGGATAAGCCTGAAACAGCACAGTTTCCAAAATTGCTCAGATGAAAGGGAGCATCGGAGGGAGTTAGGTGTGACTTCGGCACGTTGATAGTGAACTCCAGCAAGTGCAGGAGGTTCGCCGCAGTCTGGAAGTGGGAGACAACGGCTTGCAGCGAGCCTGCCCTCAGCAACCAGTCTTCGAGATAAGGGAAGACTGGAACTTTTGATCTTCACAGAAGGGCTGCGACCACCACCATCACCTTTGTGAACACCCAAGGGGAACTGGTGAGGCCAAAGGGGAGCATGGCACACTAAAAGTGCTTGTGTTTCAGCGTAATCCTGCAGGTAGCGACAATGGGCAGGCAGGACCGGAATATGGAAATAGGCATCCTGTAAGTCCAACGCTACCATCCAATCTCCCTGGTTAAGAGCAAACAGGACCAGAGCAAGGGTGACATTTTTTAACTTCTCCTTCTTAAGGAAGTAGTTGTGGGCTGCGAGGTCGAGGATAGGACAAAGGTCTCTGTCCTTCTTTGGAACCCGAAAATAGCAGGAATAACAGGCACTGCCTATTTCTGGCCCGAGAACGCTCTCTCTAGCTTCCTTGGCCAAGAGAGTCCTAACTTCCTCACATAGTAGAGCAAGATGATCCTCTGTCAGCCAATCCTGAGCCGAAGACATGGATGGAGGAGTAGTTTGAAGGGGAGGAAGTCGGCCCTTTGGAATATTTGCAACGCCCACCTGACCAAGGAGATGACCCACAAGTGGTGAAGAGGATGGTGTATCCTGCCACCAACTGGATGTATACGATCCGGGGGGAATCGGGTTAGGAAGGTTTTGCAGTGGAGGGGAGAATTATGGCTTTGCTCAACTTCTGGCCGCTCAAACCTCGGTGTCAGGGTGAACCGCTTTCTAGGGCCGCAGAGGTTGCTAAACTTGCGGTACTCTCTGGCTGGAGTAAGGTTGGAGCAGTTGGAAGCCCCTGCCGTAACCACAAAAAGGAGCAAAAAGACACAGGCCAGGAAATTGTGGTGAGGCCTAAGGACTTGGCAGTCGCCCATGAGTCCTTAAAACACTCAAGCGCAGCATCTGCTTGGTCTCCTAAGAGATGGGAGTCATCAAAGCACATGTCCAGAAGATTAGCCTGGACATCCACTGAAAATCCAGACGTCCTCTGCCAGGCTTGGCGCCAAATGGCTACTGTTGAGGAAATTGCTTCGCCTAGCGAGTATGTTGTGTCCAAGCCGCAGCAGATGGCAAGCTTCAATGCATCTCTCCTGTCTGAAATAGCTTGGGGAGCAGAATCCGGTCCTCCTTCGAGACTCTGGGCAGCACCTGCACAACTGTATACCATATCGAATGGAAATAAAGGCCCAAAAGGCATGCGGTGTTCATCTTCCGCAATACTAGACTGGAGGAAGAGAAAATTGTCTTACCAAAGCTTTCCAGCCTTTTGGTTTCCCTGTCGGTGGCGCGGAAGGCAACGCGCCACTGGAAGGGGAAGCTTTGACCACCTTAACTGGTGGGGTGGGGTGGGCGGTGTGAAAAGCTGGGTTGCCCGGTGAGGTTCACAGGAGTCCCAGTGCTGGGTTGGGACCAGGTACCCAGAAGAACGTCTGTTAAGGCCTCGTTGAAGACAGCAAGAGTTCAGAGACACCAGGCTGCAGGACCTCTGCGAAGACGTTAGTCTTTACTGCCACCGTCGGAAGCTGTAGGTCCAACACCTATGCACCACCATTGCAAATGATAACTCCTGCATAGCCAGGTGTGTGTGTGGGAGGGAAGGGGGGGGGGGGGGGGGGGGGGACAGCATGCGAGAATCTTGGGGGCGGGGGTGTCCTGGCTTCCCCCAGTTTCTCATACCAGTTCAGTTCTTGAGGTTGTGGGATTTCAAAGGGATCCTGCTGCCTCCCCAATCCTGCTCGGTGTCGTCCGGAATGATTGGGGAGGCGCTGCTGGTGGGCCCTGGGAACGCTGAGGACTTCGGCGTCAGACATGGCGCTTGGAAGGGCGCTAAGGTACGACTGGTGCCTGTCTGGACCCGGAACCGGTCCAGTAGGAGGCAGTGGCTGGAGCCAAAGGTACGGAACCCACAGGATCTCCATTTGAACCTGCAGGGCCCGAGGGCGCGCTGGCACAGTCAGGCCACCCAAATATGGCACACATGGTGTTATAAAATTCAGTTAGTTGGACATGGGGTCACTCCGGACCCGGAAAGGGTAGAAATACGGAGCCAGCCCAGACAACCGCTCCGTGGGGCGGGACCTCGAACGCCGAGGTTTCTCCGTCTCGTCGCGCAACGGGCGGGGCGAAGTCTAAGCATGCTTCGTCTTCTTGTGGTGCCTCTTAACTGACCATAACAATTTCGAGGAAGAGGACTTCAAACCTCCAGAGCAGTGCTCGGACCTTCCTCTCGACCGATACTGTGAGTGAGATGGGCAAGGCGACCTCCGTGGGGCCGTACGCCGGGCCCTGTTCAGCTTTAGGGACCGCTCCCTCAAAGCCTTCGGCGCCATGCCCCTGCAGGTGAATCATAACTTCATGTTGTGGTCGTGCTCCAGGCACCAGAGACATACTAGGTGGTGATGTGTGAACAACATGGTGCAGTGAAAGACGAAGCACGGCTTGAACCCCGAGATCTTCTTGCTAGACATCCTTAACACACCCAAAGGAGTTGACAAAAAGTCGAAAAAAAAGTATGTCAAAAAATGACAGGAGGTAGGTCTCTGACGGATCTGCGCTGGCTGGCACAAAAAGAAAAGCACTGACTTAAGCGCACCGGAGTGGCTGTTATAATGACGATGCAGGCGTCACTCACGCGATGATGTCACGTGGAGTTGGCGAACGCAATCATGGGCGTGCAGGGGTACTACTTTCAAAAATCTTCTGAATCCAGTCTGACCCCTGGAAGTTCAAAGGTAAGGAATCTGCAGCTAGACGTCTATCAGATAAGTGTGGAAACTTTTTTTAAATATACTTACCAGCTGCTAGAAACACATAGGTGGAAACTACTGAAATTCTGCCTATAGTGTATGCTCTCATCTATTCTTAAACATCTACTTGCTCTAACAAACTGCATTATTTGCTTTTGCACAAAGCTGGCAAATACACAAGTTATACAACACTTGCACTCTTTCAACAGGTTATAAATACTACTGCCTACGGCTAGGGATAAAGCGGTGCCCCAAGTGAGATGATATTGGTCTAAGTCCAAACACATACAATGATATTAACATGGGCCACCAAAAAATAATTTCATTTTACAAAGACTACCGCAGATTTAGAATTTTAAATTGGATACAACCATTTGCATGTTTTTTTAAATTACCTTCTCAAAATCCTCCTTGCTTTTGGGAGGTGGTAAGAGTGGTGCATTGGGATTCTTCAGCCTCTCCCTTGGTTGTGCATTGAAAGGTAATCCTGATGGGGGTGGTGGGAGTGTATGTTCCATCATAGAAGGTGGAATGTATATAGGATGTGGAGGAATAGGAACAGCTTTGCCCCAGCCAAGTTTCATTTCAAAGTTCTGGATTAACTTTCCTATTAACAAAAGTAGACAAGAAAATTAATTTAGTGCAGTGCAAACACCACAACATAACACCACCCAGAACTGACAACAGGCACTCAACATTTCAATAATAAAGAAACTTTATCGGGGGATGTTTTTGAGCCAGAGTTTTAGGGTTTAGGTAATAAATATCAATATTTGAAATACATAAATTCTGCCATAAAGGTCACTGTTCTTCAATTTTAATGCTTGTTTATCCAGCAACAGTCCAGTGACAGGGTCTCCCTGTTTGAAATGTGATCAAATTTGAATACATCTACATCCTATGGGCATAAAATACTGTAAGAACAGGAGAGAGCAGTGGAAAGGGTAAAAAAAAAAATATATATATATATATATATATATATATATATATATATATATATATTTTTTTTTTTTTTTTTTTTTTTTTAAAGGAATAGACGTTCTAGTATTCAAACAAATCCACCAGAAACAGTATGCTTACTGTTCAAAAGTAGACTTAATTTACCAATAAAATACCTAGCATTCTGCTTCTTTGCTCTTTTTTGTAAGCATTTTGCTAATGCTATACTTAAGGTTACTTACCTTCTGTAAATCATTTTTGCAGATAATCTAGCTACCTACAGGCTACTCGTTTCGTAAATATACCCAGGTGCTAGGCTGGGTCCGTCATGATTTGTGAGTTGGAATTTTCTCTCTCTTAAGAGACTACACCAGCGGTGCGGTTGACCCAGACTACTGCGCTAGGACCAGTGCCCAATCCTCCGCTTTGAGGGTTCGCCCCAGAGAAGCTTTATGCCCATCCTTAATTCCAGGTGCCAATTTCACCCCCATTTTTCTTAATACACCGGTCTCCAAAGACTTAAGGGGTGCAAGCTTCTTGCTGCCTGAAGCAAGTTCCTGGTGCCTTTACTACAAACCCAGCAGAGAGAGAATTATAAAAGGTGGAAGCAGAAGGGAAGAGGACCGCTGATATCGCTGACCTCATCCTGAACAAAAACCTAGACCTAGCCATACTAACTGAATCCTGGCTCAATGAATACTCTTCCCCCTGTCGTGTCTTATTAGTCCCTCCCAACTACAACATCGCCAGGTTGGACAGATATTCCAACAAGAAAGTAGGAGGCATTGCCTGCATCTACCGATCCTCCCTGCTGGTCACAGAACTATTGGCGAACTCCACTGACTACTGCGAATACCTCGCACTCTCCATTTGCAGCAACTCATTACACCTTTGTAACTTGCACATTTTTTACCACCCTCCAGGTTCTAACAACTCTTCCACTGATCACCTCTTGGAAATCATCACAACTAAGATTTCCTCCAATGCCAAAAAAATTTTCCTGGGCGATTTCAACCTGCACTAGAATGACACCAAAGATCCCCATGTCAATGCCATCAAAGACGTTATAACTGACCAAGCCCTAACTCAAGCCTGCTCTCTACCAACCCACTTTAAAGGGGCCATCCTTGACTGGATAATTTCTAAGGAATCCTCAGTCAAACTTATCTCCATAGACCCATGTGACTGGTCTTACCATCACTCCATCTCTTTCACTTTAACAGGGACACACAAGACAAAGACGTCGCAACCGGTAATTCCCAGACCAGAGACACCAAGAACCTTGACCTTCTGAAACTAGAGCAAATCTGACCCCCCCCTTGCACATTTGCTCAATGAACATTACGTGTCATCCATCTCAAACATTCTGGACAATCTTGCCCCTCAAACTAAAAAGAATACAAATTAAGGACAGAAACCCCTGGTTCACTAGCTCCCTCAACATGGAGAGAAGATCCCTACGGCAATTGGAAAGACTCTGGAGACAACACCCGTCGGCAATGCATCTAAAACTTCTCTGCCAGGCGAGAATCGCCTACAACAAGCACATCCTCAATTCCAAAAAAGAATACTTCAGATCGGAATTGGGGAACGCCAAGAATAGTCCTCGCAAGCTCTTTGAACTGGTCAAACTCCAATCTAATAAACTGGCTAAAACACAGAAAGAATTCCCCAAATCCCTAATATCGTCAGAGGAATTCTCCTCTTTCTTCGCTAATAAAACCACGGCATTAGGAATTGAACTCAGTACCGCCACTTACTCCCATCCCCCTCCTGACCTGCCCCCTTTCTCTGCATCACTGCCTCTGGCCCCACCTAAAAACTAAGCCTGCTGAAATGACTTTGAATTCTGTAACAAAGATTCCATCTCCAAAATCCTTTCTACCTTAAACCCAAATAACCACTTTAATGACCCGCTTCCCCCAAACTTCTTCGCTGCCGCCTACCAATCCATTGTTCCCTGTTGAGCTGCAATAATCAATGCCTCTCTCCAGCAGGGTTTGATTCAAACCCCTTTGAAAGCCGGCCAAGTCCTCCCTATTCTGAAAAAAACATCACTGGATCCAGCCTCCCCTGACAATTTCAGACCTATCTCCAATATCCCACTGTTAGCCAAAGTATTGGAGAAGTGTGTACAACAGCAACTAAGTCAGAACATCAACAACTTCCACCTATTTGACGACTTCCAATCAGGGTTCAGACCAGGGCACAGCACTGAAACTACTATGCTCCACATCGTGGACGATGCCCCTCAAGCCCTACACCAAGGCAAAACCTTCCTTCTAATCCTCCTTTATCTATCCTCCGCCTTCGACACGGTCAACCATGAAAAACTATTTGAACGTCTCAATCTCAGAATGGGTCTGTATGACGTGGTCCTAGAATGGTTCAGGTCCTTCCTCCACAACCGCTCCCAGAGACTCCTGATCAACGGCAATCTATCTGCACCCACCCCGGTCACGGTTGGAGTCCCCCAAGGTTCAACCCTGTCCCCCACCCTCTTTAATCTCTACTTAGAGCCACTCACCAAAGTTCTGCGTATCGCCAACATCTCCTACCATATTTATGCGGACGAGACCCAAATTTACATCAATATCTCTTGGCTCGAGGAGATCCTCTCCCTGAACGAGACCCTGAAACTGACTGTCCAATGGCTTGCCAATAACCAACTCAAACTTAACGCAAAGAAAACTGAATTTCTCCTAATCTCCCCTTCAAAAGCCAATCCGGAGATTCAGATGTGGATCAAGTCCATCACAGCCCTGAACTGCCCGCCAACTGTTGTGGACTCTGCCAAATCCCTGGGCATAATCCTCGACTGTAACCTGAACATGTGAGATCACATTAACTCGATGGCTAAAGCTGTCAGATTTCACCTGAGCTACCTTTGGAAGCTGAAACCTTTCATAGACGCTCCGGACTTAAACATGGCAGTACAACCACTAGTCATCTCTAGACTGGAATATGGTTGTTCCACCCTTACAGGATTACCCAAGATCTCCTTAGCACCCATAAAAGCCTGTCTCAACACGGCTGCAAAACTTCTCACAGGTACCAGGAAATTTGACCACATCTCCCTGCACATGAAAGCGCTTAACTGGCTCCCTTTAGAGGCCAGAATCCAGTTGAAACTGGCATGCGTTACACATAAGGCTCTTTACACAAACTCCCCTGCTTATCTAGCACAGAACTAGTGGTATCTGGAGGAAGCAGGAAATCCCAACCCGCTAGCAACTTCTTACTCCAACCTGCCTTCTTTCAGAACAAAAGAACCTACAATAGGGCCTTCACCGGAGCAGCACCAAGAATATGGAACTCTTTCCCACCCGATAGCAGAAGAATTCCTTCTCTAGCACATTTAAAAAGAGGCCAAAACCTTTCACATGGGTAAATTCCTCATCTAAGGCCTGCCCTCCTCCACCACTTTGGAACAGATGAATCTACGACCATTGCCTCTCACCCAGATCACCATTCTCTCCACCGAGAATACGGGGGACCTTTGTTTTTACTGACTCAAACAGTGATTTGAACCTTCTCCTGTATCCCCCTCTCTCCCTTTGTTCTTAGCACCACACCCCTAGCCATCCTATCTGTTGATTATGTATTTTCTGCACTTTAAACTTAGTTTTGTTCACCACTGTACCTTGTAAAACGCTCCGATAGCCTCACGGGTCAAGTTTGTGCTCTATAAAACAACAATAAAATAAAATAAATAAAATAAAACATATCCAACGAAAGTACTCCACGCCACGTGCCTGAAGATATACTCTAACTCAGTGGGATGTGGCTCAGTTATTCATATTTTATCTACATGATCACCTCAGGGAGAATTTTTACAAAGATGGTACTTGAAAACCAAGATGCCTCTAGGCAAACTATTAAAAGTGGCCTGAGCACGGTAAATTCTGTGGCAAGCGTGTTTGGACAATCAGTTGCTCTTAGACGGTATGCCTGGTTGAGTTGGTCTGTTTTTTCCTCTTCGAATGAAGCCCAGATATAGGAAGCTGGCTCTGTATATGCTATACCACTAAAGTGGTTATACCATGCACACAGTCCAGAGATTTCCCCAGAAGTGTACAGGGCTTAATGCAAAACCACAGTGTCCTATTTGTGGTAGTCTCGGCAAGCAGCCTTAGGCCTATCACAGAGGTGTGTAAGACCTTGATTGTGCACACAATGACCAATAAATGACAAATCAAAAAGGAGATCCACAACAATTTTTTTAAAATAAGCTTTGCTAAAGATGTATTTCAAGACCAATATCTTTGCAAAAAGGCAAGTACAGTTTTAAATAGAAATTCATTTCAGGATCAAAAGTGGACACTTGGTGCGATTTTTAGTCTTTGCAATGTTAACCTTTGGAGGAAAACAATAATACGGTTTTACAGGTAAGTGAACAAAAATCCAGTCTTTGGGTTGCAGGGTTAGCAGAGGGCAGGGTTCCGGTAAGCACACCACCAGCCACACAGAGTCAGCCAGGTGCAGTGGTTAAAGTTGAAGATTGGGCACGATGTTACTCAAAGGAGACTGGGGGAGATTTTAGACACACAGCTTGCAGGTAGGTAAATCAGTTGCAAGGCTGAAGCTTTGGGAATTTAGACAAGCACGAGATAGCCAGAAGGCAGCTCCAAACAAACACCACCAGCGGCACAAGGGCAGCTCGGTGTAGGATGCAAGCAGAGCATTGGGAGCTCAAAGCAAACCAATGGAGGAACTTGGATTTGAAATGGTCTGCAGGTGACATTCTGGAGGTAGCACACAGGAAACCAACAGCAGAGGTAAGTGGAAATGCTGTAGGTCTAAGGGACACTGTCTGTCAAACTCACCGAGGCCCAGTGGCTTCGGGTGCAGGGTTGTCCTTCGACGTTGGGTTCTCTTACCAGAGGCGGTCGCGGTGAGCCTTTGGATTCACACTGCAGGTATCATAGTGGAGTCCAGGAGGGGTCAGCAAATGCTGGACTTGGACTCAGGATTGCTAGGGAACATTTTCTGGATCGGTGAGCTACTTGGACACAGGCCGAAGGAGTCTGGTGCTGAGTGGTCAGGGACTGTGGATCCGGGGGTCACTAGAGTGCTTGGTGTTGGTTTCTTGTGGCAAGAGCTGCTGTCCTCTGGAGTTCTGGTTTTCTTCAAAGGCAGGCAGGCAGTCCTCCCAGGGGTTGTGGTGGGCGCTTACTGCTGAACAGGCATCATTTCTTCGCAGGACCTTCGAGGTCTGCAGACAGGACAAGGGCTGGGGAAGTCAGGAGGTGTCTTCCGTCTTCTGCACGGCATCTTCTTCGTCCTTATTCTTCTTAGGTCGTCATGAACTAGTTTCACGGTTGGGGAAGCCACCTAAATACTAAATTTAGGGACATTTCGAGGGAGTAAAGGGAAGGGCAAATTGGCACCTTCCCTTGGTGGCTACACCCACAATTATGTCACCCTCCTGTGAGAGGGGGCATAGACCTAGCCCCGATTGGAGGATTCCCCACATCTTCAAGATGGCGGGGACTGAAAGATGTGATTCACCTCACCTCCTGCACCTTAGGAGTGGAGTTGGCAGAGGTGGGCACACCTCCTATTCTTCCTAGTTTTTTCCACTCAAAGTGGAGGTGTAAACTGGGGGCTGCCATCTGCTGCTAGCAGCAAAGGCTGGAGATTGCATTATAAAGGCGGCAGAACTTTGAAGCTTCCCTCTGGAGCACTCTGCCCATCATGGGGGAGGTGGTGTGACACCTCTGCCCAGGATGTGCTTTGTTCCTGGTACCAGAGAGCGGGGGCTCTTGACCCATGGATCCAGAAACAGGTCTGGTGGTGTCAGGCTACCTACAGTCAGTCTGTGACCATACCAGGGTTGGTAGGTTGTCAGGGGCCCCTCAGAGGTGCCCTCTGAGTACACGTTTCAATAAATCCCACACTTGCATCAGTGTAGGTTTATTGAGAGGGAGGAGTAGTTTGGTACCAAACACTCCTGGGTTCAGAGAAGCCATCATGGTGCTGAGGAACTCAAGTTGTCGAGTTTCCAGTCCAATACTCTCTATTGCTTCCCTGGGTCTTTAAAAATATCAGCATGTCTCATCATGCCTTTATGCATGGGAAGTGTCTGTGATGACCTGTGTGTGGATTCTAAAGTCTCAAACAAAAAATCTTCTTTAGTGATTCTTTGTGTAGTTCTACTCCATGGTAATGTTCAACCCTGGCAAGGAGTTCTTGGTGTGATGCATTGCTGTCTGGAGGGGAAGGTTTGGCTGGGTAAAGGTCTGGATCAGTATCACCTGAGGGATCAATTGTGTAATCACTCCATGGATCCATTGGGAGATTCACCTCTCCATCACCTTCATCGTCATCATCATGGTGAGATTGTGGGGAATCCTGGAGGTGTAATCTGCAAAGGATTCTCAGGTGGAGACACAGGTGGTGTAGGTGTGGCAGATGGAAAGGACTTGTGGCTACAGATTGTATTTTAGTTACAATTTCGTGTGAATATGGGCAGTCTAGGGATTAATATGTAGCCTCTTCTGCTTTGTATCAGGTGTTAACGGAAAAGTGCTCACTTTCGGATCTAAGATTTTCAGGGCCATTGTCTTCGGTGCTGATGGAGGCTGGCCTTTCGGCGCAGAAGGTTTCGGCTCCGATGGTTGCTTGGGTTTAGACACAGAGGATTTGTGCTTGGAATCGGAGGGTTTCAGCTCCAAAGAGGACTTTTGGCGACCTGGTACCGAGCCGGAAGGCTTGACTATTTGTTTTGGGGCCGGGCTCGGAGGCGGGGCTTCGGAAACGTCATCTTGGTGCTAACCTTGGCCAGAAATGGTGCAGAAGCCTTGTGTTTTTGGGGGGGCAAGGGGTCTTTGGTACTCACATCAACTTGTCCCTGTGGCAGTTCTTCAGCGTCAAGGTCTATCTCGAGCTCCAAGTCTTGTTTGGAAAAGGCTTCCTCCTTCTCTGTCGCGGAAGCCTTGATGTCTTCTTGCCGGAATCTTCACTGATGATGTCCGGTGTGTCTTCAATGCTTTGACGCTGCATCTCTCGACGTGGAGTCAGACGATAACGAAGAGTCTTCTTTGATTGGAAGACAATCAAACTTGTGCTCGGAAGACAAGCACAAGTTGCACACTTCGCGTGGCACAGAGGACAGAATTTAAAACGAGGTCAGATCTATCGACGGAGAGCTGACCGAGCGCGGTTAGTCCCCGAAGGCCGTCCACTAAGCTTTCCAATGGAAGGTCGATTCAGACATCGAAATGATATGCGGAGGAGTGGGAACGCATGCAGAAACAATACCGTCGAAGGTAACAAATAGATTACCTGTCGGTGTAGTTTTGCAGCTTGAAGATCTTTCTGGATTCACTATGCTGTGCATATTCCGCAATCTGGTGGTTGGGTCCGGAATCGTAGTCTTTTTTCTTTATTTTTTTTGTAGCCCAGGTGGGCGTCGACGCCCCACCATTTGGTGTACCTTCGGTGACGTCGGCATGCTTCCGGCGGAAGCTCCCACCCTTGGGCGCCAACTTCGGATTCTTTTTTTCTCTTTTGTGTCCTTGTAGTGAATCCATGGCTATGTCTGTTAATCCTTTTTCCAACGTAATTCTTTTCACGTATCTTGTAAGCTTCAACTTGCTTTCTATTCCATGTGTTTCCACCTTTATTTCCAGCCTCATCTTTCTGGCGGAGGCGGGTGGGTTCGCTAATGAATCCAGAAAGATCTTCAAGCTGCAAAACTACACTGACAGGTAAGAAACTATTCATTTTGCAGCGTGAATCGTTCTGGATTCACTATGCTGTGCATAGATTTTGTAGCGGTTTTTGTTACTTTTGTGGCGGCTGGGTGAAAGATGAGCGTTGGTTGTTGAATATATGTTGAAGCACTTTGTCCTACTTATGCTTCCTTGTTCATCTGTACATCCACGCAATAGTGCTTCGTGAATGTGTGCACTGAAGCCCATGTTGCCGCCAGGCATATGTCCTGAATTGGTGTGTTGGCCAGAAAGGCAATTGTTGCTCCTTTCTTCCTGGTCGAGTGGGCCTGTGCCCCTCCAGTTAGGTCCTGCCCCGCTTGCTTGTGGCAGAATTGTATCGTTTGTGCGATCCATCGAGCTATGGTGTTCTTAGTCACTGGTCTACCCAGGTAACTGTTTACGAAGAATACGAAGAACTGTTTTATCTTCCTGTGTTCCTTTGTCCTTTCACTCTAGTGCATCACTGCCCTTCTTGCGTCTAGAGTGTGGAGCACCCTCTCGGCGCTTGTCCTGGGGTTCTGGAAGAAGCTAGGAATTTGAATACTCTGATTCATGTGGAACCTTGACACCACCTTTGGCATGAAGTGCGGGTCTGTTCTCATCACGACCCTGTCACTGTGTATCTGGATGTAGTGTTAGTGCCTGTAGTTCGCTCACCCTGCGTAGCGAGGTGATTGCTACTTGAAAGGCCGCTTTCATTGTCAGCATTTGCAGTGATGCCTTGTGGATGGGTTTGAAAGGTGCTTTCATGAGCTCTGTCAGCACCACATTCAGGTTCCAAGCCGGCGGCGGCATCCTTTTTGGTGGCGCTATTTTCTTAGCCCCTTCCAGGAATCTTTTTACTACTTGAGATGTAAAGAAGCTTCTCCCTGTTTCTCCTCTTGTGTATGCCACAATCGCTGCCAGGTGTACCCTCAGCGAGGTGAGCTTAGCTTAGCTTTTATTAGGTGCGTGAGGTATCTTAGCACCGTTGATTCCCTGGTCAGCTTTCTATGGAGTTTTTTCCTGCAGCACCATTGAGTGAATCTTTTCCATTTTTCCCCATAGCACTTGCGTGTGCTGGGCCTTCTTGCCTCTCGCAGCACCCGCAGGGTGCTCTCTGGTAGTTTTAGATGTGCGAACTCTAAGTCCTCAGGAGCCAAGCTGAGAGGCTGAGGCTCTCCGACTCTGGGTGTAGAACTTCTCCGTTTTCCATGGAGAGTAATTCTCTTCTTTTTGAGAACTTGTGGGGTGGACACTGCGCCATCTCCATTATCTGTGAGTACCAGGTCTGCCTGGCCCATTGTAGTGCCACAACGATGAGCGTCATGTTGCTCGTCATGCATTTGTTGAGAACCCTGGGGATCAGTGATATCGGGGGAAAAGCGTAGGCAAATGTTTTTGACCAGCTTATCCATAGGGCATTCCCCTGGGATAGTGCCTCTGGTTGTCTGGATGCAAAGTACTGGCATTTTGCATTCTGGCGTGTTGCAAACAGGTCTATTGTCGGAGTGCCCCACCTCGTGAATAGTCTCTCCGTTTCCTGTATGTTGAGTTCCCACTCGTGGGATGCTGAAGTCTGCCTGCTGAGCCAATCCGCTTCTACATTGTCCTTCCCTGGCAGGTGTATGGCTAGCAGGTCTATTTTGAGTGGTATTGCCCATCTCCAGATTTCCTGTGCCAAGCTTGACAGAGGGAATGATTGAGTTCCCCCCTGCTTGTTGATGTAAAACATTGTTGTGGTGTTGTCTGTTTGTATCAGCACCTTCTGGTTGTACAGTTGTTTCTGAAAGGCCTTGAGGGCAAGCAACACTGTTTTCAGCTCCAGGTAATTGATGTGTCTGACCGCATCCGCTGGGCTCCACAGACCCCTCACTCTGAGCCTGTTTATGTGTGCGCCCCATCCCTTCTGGGATGAGTCTGTGGTGATGGTCACTGTTGGGTCCGATGCCGTTAAAGGCTTCCCTATTGTTATCCTCTCTTTGGTCCACCACTTCATTTCTTCCTGCACCTTGTGCGTTACAACCACTAGATCCTCCCAACTTCCTGTAGCTTGTGACCATTGCTGTTGCAGCCACTCTTGGAGTGGTCTCATCTGTAGGCGTACATTGGGGTTCAGGTGTATGCATGACGCCATCATTCCCAAGATCTTGCTCACTGTCCTAAGTAGTTTGAGTACACTCCCCTGTTCCGTTCTTTGAATGGGACCGGTTCGATGGCCTCTTTGAGGAGGAGTTCTTGAGCTTCCTCTTGGAGCAATTGCAGCTCTCTTCCTGAGTGCTCTCTTTTCTTTGGCTTTCTGTTTGGTGGTCTCTTTTCCAACTATGCAGTATCCGAACTGTATGATGTTGAGTATCCACTTGTCTGTGGTTATTTTTCTCCACTCCTGGAGAAAAAATCTCAGCCTGCCTCCTACTTGTGTTACATGTTCTTTTGTGTCTTGTCCGTGTAGCCCTCTCCTCTTTGTTTTCTCGTGCTCCTCCCCCGGAGGGTTTGAGTGGGTGAGCACCTTTTTCGTGTTAAGTCACTTAGAGGGGGGTTGTTCACCGCCTCTCCTTCTCTGGCCCCGTCCGTTTCCTCTTGCTCGAAAGGACTGGCCCCTGTTCTGATAGTTCCAGTTTTGCTTCTGCTGGCCCAGGTGACCTTGGTTGTCACTCTGTTGACCCTGGTGGAACGCCTGGTGAGATTGTCCTTGCTGGTTTCCACCTCTTCCGTTCGGCCTCCGCGTAGGAGTGCCTCTTCTAATCCCCCTGAATTGCAGGGCCCCCATGGACCTTGCCGTCTCGTTGTCTTTCTTCAGTTGGGTGAGTTTCTCATCAACTGGGGCTCCGAACAGTGTTTCTCCATTGAAAGGTGTGTTCATGATGTTGTTCTGAACCTCAGTTTTGAAGCCTGAGATCCTGAGCCAGGCTTGCCTTCTCTCTGTGATGCCTATAGCCATCAGTCTGCTGGATGTTTCAGCCCCATCCAAGGCGGTCTTCAGGCACAAGTTAGCAATGCTTTTCCCCTCTTCCACAAGGTGTGATGCCCTCTGAAGGTATTGCTCTGGGAAGTGCTTGAGCAATTGGCCGATTTCATCCCAATGCTGGTATTGGTGCCTGTTCAGGAGGGTGTTGTAGTTAGCCATCCGCCAGTGCATTGCGGCGTTCCTCTCAATTTTTCTGCCCGTCAGGTCCATCCTCCTGCTTTCCTTGTCAGGTGGTGGCCCAGATGTTGTTGGGACGTTGGCCCTTCTGGCCGTTGCAGCGATTATTGAATCTGCTGTGACGGACTCCTTGATGGAAGGAGGGTCCTGGGAGGAGAATTTGTATTTCTTCTCTGTCCTCGGCGTGACTGATCTGCATGTAGCCGGGTCCTTGAACGCTTCCTTCCCCTGGTCCGTGATACTTTTCAGCATGGGTAAGAACTGGCTTCTTGTCTGCGTGGGGAGCAATGTTCCCAGCAGGAAGTCTGCTTTAGGCTTCTCCTCTTCCAGCTGAACCCCATAAGCTGCTGCTGCCTTCCTGACGACCTTATTGTATGCCCCAATGTCATCCGGCGGCGAAGGCCTCAAGGGGTATGTCTCCACAGCCTCCTCCGGGTTTTCGGCCTTGATGTCCTGCCATTCCAGGTCTTGGGCCGTCGAGGATCCCGAGCCGTAGCTTGACTGCTGCTCCCCATATTCACCCTCTGTGTAATAGAGGTCCTCTTCCTCTTCGTGTTCCGAGGGCTCCGGAGTTTTCAGCGGCTCTTCGACGTCGAACTCCTTGTGCTCCTGCACCTCGGCGACGGCCGCCGCAGGCTTCGAGGGGATCCTGAAACTTCATCTTTTCCTCGAAGTCCTTCTTCCTTTGAAGGATGTTCTCCATCTCGGCCTCGAGCCTTCTTTTCTTCCTCTCCAACTGTGCGGCCTGCTAGTCGTTGAGCGTTTCGGCTGCTCTCTTCGACGGAGTCATCAACGTCGAACCTTTTTTCGGCTCCTTCTCCTTCGAAGTCTAAGTCCCTTTTTCGGGGGCTTGCTTTTGACGACCTTGGCTTTTCGCCTGTCTTCGGAGGGTGCAGCTTCGGTCCTTGAAGTTTTCGGCGCTGGTGCTCCCTTCGAGGCTCTGGACTCTTGATTTCCGAGAGTCTGCCTCAGGCTTTCAAGGCCCTGTTGAGGTTTTCGGGGTCGTAGACTCTCCTACCTTGTCTGACGTTTTCTTATCGGTCTCTGCGATCGTGAAGTCATCTGGACCTTCTGCGATGTTGTCCTGGTCGTCGGTGGAGAGGCCCAGTTCGTAAAGCGTCGGGGCCTGGCCTTTGCCCTGCATCGTGTAGTGAGCTATCCTCTGCTTCTCTCGAACCCGAAGTGTCTTCGGCTTGAAGACTGAGCAGGCGTTGGTCTTTGCTCTCGTGGTCGATTGGCAGGCAGAGGTTGCAGACCGGATGCTGGTCCTTCTGCGCGAACTTGTGGTGGCAGTATCTGCAGAATTTAAAGGGTGTCTTATACATCCCTGCGCTCAGGGGGCCCCCTGTGTGCGCATTCTCCGAAGGACGTCGAAGATCTCGAGGTTCCCATTCTTCGTCATCTCCTCTCTGATAGTCTTCTTCTCCCAATCTTCTCAGGTTTTTTTTGTCGAAAAGTTGCTGTATTTTCTCCTTTTCTCCTCCAAAACGTCTGGAGCTTCACGCGACGATCCAGACCCACCGGCAGAAAAAAGAATCTGAAGATGGGGCCCAAGGGTGGGAGCTTCCGCAGGAAGCATGCCAACGTCACCGAAGGTACACCAAATGGTGGGATGTCGACGCCCACCTGGGCTACAAAAAAAAAAAAAAGATAAAAAAAGACTACGATTCCGGACCCAACCACCAGATTGCGGAATATGCACAGCATAGTGAATCCAGAAAGCTTCACGCTGCAAAAAGAGGATTGTGCGTCAAGGGGAACCCGAAGAACGGTTTCGTACCGGAGCGCAGCAATAGACGTCCGAACCCAAGGTGGAAAAAAACAATCTAACAATGGAGTCGATGACCATGCGCACTATCACCGAAAGGAGGAGTCACCTTACCTCGTCACTAGGAAAGACTTCTTCGATAAAAACAACTTGCAAACATCCAGACCCACTAGATGGCAGGAGTACGCAAAGCATGTGGATCTACAGCACACATGCCTCGAACATACTCAATTTGAACAGATTTTGTAAGGTTTCCAGACCTCTTTTGGCATCAGTGTGAATGTCACAAACCAAACAATGTTGAATGTGAGAAAGTGCCTCTTTTGCATGGTTAGCCCCCCCACTTTTCTGTCTGGTTTTGATGGGTTTTCCATTGTAGTGACAGGGTCACTGCCAACCAGGTCCCCTGTGCCAGTGTTTCATTCCCAAAAACAAATCCCCAATTGGTACTTCTATCCCCTGTAAGACCCTAGAAAATGGTACTATAGGTACCTAGGGCCAGGGAGCTTTAGAGGGTCTCTTGGGACCCCCCCCTCCCACTGGGACCATGGCCTGCCCTTGCAGGTTGCATGCCCCTGTGAGGTAGAAACCAACAAGATCGACATGGCACCCTGCCAGGGTGCCATGCCAGCTAACACTGCCTCAAAGCATAGGTAAGTGACTCCTCTAGAAGGCCTCACAGCCCTAACACAGGATGCACAATTGCACAGATGAGGGCACATCTGCATGAGCAGATATGCCTCAACATTATTGGGTCCATTTCCTAATATTGTATGTGACAGTGAAGCCATAGAGTTCATGGGTTGGTAACTTGACAACTCGTGTTCCACAGCACCATGATGGCTTCACTGAACACTGGAGTGTTTGGTACCAAACTACTCCTTTCAATGAATTCACACTGAGGCCAGTGTGGGATTTATCCGACCACGTACCCAGAGGGCACCTCAGAAGCACCCCCTGAAAACGAATATGCTACTTATCAGTATGCATCTGTTCTTGGCATGTAGGGCTGCTGACATTCATATCTGTGCATAGATCGCCGCCTAGTGTTGGATCCGGATGATTGCACATTGTTGTCCTGGAAGAGTCTTCGAAGTATCACGAGATAGGTGGCTCCTCCCCTGGACTACAGTGCGCATGGGCATCGACTCCATCCTCAGATTGTTTTTAGCCATTGTGGCAGAGATGGAGTGTAATACAGTAAGTGATGACCATGCTAAGAGTAATTCTGAGTGCTGCAGCCGCTACAGGCGCCGGGGAGGAGGGCGGGCGATATGAATGTCAGCAGCCCTACATGCCAAGAACAGATGCATACTGGTAAGTAGCATATTCGGTTCGAGGCATGTGGGCTGCTGAATTCATATCTGTGCATAGAAAATATAGCAGTCCCTCTATTAGCGGCGGCCGCCCGTGCCAGCTGCAGCAGTCTGAAAAAGTGTTTTTAGAACAGCCTGCCCTACAGCTGCCTGCTGTTTGGAATGCACATCTACGCAGTAGTGTTTTGTAAATGTGTGTATGGTAGACCATGTGGCTGCTCTACAGATTTCCTCTAAAGGAATGTTTCCAAGGAGGGCCATGGAGGCCCCTAACTTTCGTGTGGAGTAGGCTCTCGGGGAACTGTTAATGTGCGCTTAGCCTTTTGATAGCAAATCTGTACGCACTTAACGTTCCACCTGGCTATACCTGCTTTGGAAATGGGGTTGCCTTTGTGTTGTGGTGAAAAGGCAACAAACAGTTGTTTTGTTTTCCTAAAATCCTTTGTCCTATCTATGTAGTACATCAGAGCTCTTATGACATCTAGTGTGTGGAGCATTCTTTCTGCCACTGAATCAGGATTCTGGAAGAACACTGGCAGTTCTATAGTTTGATTGATATGGAACTGTGAAACTACCTTAGGCAGAAACTTAGGGTTAGTGCGTAGTACCACCCTATTGGAGTGAATCTGTATGAATGGCTCTTGGATAGTTAGTGCCTGAAGTTCACTAACTCGACGTAGCGATGTGATTGCTATTAGGAAAGCCACTTTCCATGTCAAGAATTGTATCTCGCATGAGTGCAGAGGCTCAAAAGCTGGACCCATCAGTCTGGTGAGGACCACATTAAGGTTCCATACAGGTGCTGGTGGGTGTCGTGGGGGAATAACTCGTTTGAGTCCCTCCAGAAAAGCCTTGATGGCAGGCACTCTGAAAAGTGAGAGATGCTGCCTGTTTTGGATTTTGCGGATAAATGTATACGAATGGAAGCATAGGCTAGATTGCATTTGTATAGATGTAACAGATAACAGATGTTGTGAGTAGATGCATCTAGCGGATTAATGTTGTTGTTGGCACAATAAATGACAAACCGCTTCCATTTAGCCGCATAACATGCTCTAGTGGTGGGCTTTCTTGCCTCCCTTATATCCATACAGTCACGAGGCAGGTTGAGGTAGCCAAATTCTAAGACCTCAGGAGCCACATCGCCAGGTTGAGCTGTTGCGGATCTGGATGCTGAATGTCGCCATGGCTCTGCGTCAAAAGTCTGGGCGTGAGGTGCAGCCTTTGATGCGGTACCAAGGAGAGTTCTAGAAACGTGGTGTACCATGGTTGGCGTGCCCACATTGGAGCAACCAGGATGAGAGTCATCGAGTGTTGCTTCAGCTTGCGTGCCACTAGCGGTATTAGTGGTGCTGGGGGAAAAGCGTACGCAAATATGCCTGACCAGTTCATCTAGATCACATTTCCCTGCGACTGTGGGAACCTGGCGGCAAAGCTTTGGCATTTAGCGTTTTCCCTTGTGGCGAACAGGTCTATCTCTGGATGACCCCACCTTAGGAAGTATGGGTGGAGTACTGATGGATGTATATCCCACTCGTGCATCTGGTGGCTGTACCTGCTGAGCAGGTCCGCCATCGGATTGTCCTTGCCTGGGAGGTGTTCGGCCATGAGGAAGATGTTTCTCTGAATGGCCCACTTCCACATGTTCTGAGCCAGATGAGACAACTGTGGAGAGTGTGTACCTCCCAGCTTCTGTATGTAGTACATGGCCGTCATGTTGTCCGTCCTGATAAACACAACCTTGTTGCACCAGTTCCAGAAGGTTGATGTGCATATTTTTCTGCTGTGCTGTCCATAGTCCCTGCACAGTGTAGTGGAGTACATGAGCTCCCCATCCCTGGAGAGAAGCGTCCGTCAGAATGATCTGTGGCACAGGCTCCTGGAACGGTCGGCCCCTGCAAAGGTTTTGTGGATTCCACCAATGCAGAGAGTTGTATGCGCGACCGGTCACCAACACTAGGTCTTTTAATTTTCCGTGAGCCTGATTCCACTGACGTGCTAAGCACTCCTGAAGCGGAAGCATGTGTAGTCTCGCGTGCGGGACTATGAAGATGCAGGAGGCCATCATGCCTATCAACTGCATAAACACGCGCGCTGGAAGCGAGTGTTGAGGTCTGAATTTCTTTATCAGCGATTGAATGCTGCTGACCCTCACTGAATTTGGCTGTGCTGTGGCTGCCAGAGTGTTTATCGTCGCACCCAGATACTACCGTATGTGGGCGGGTTGCAGGTGGGACTTTGGGTAATTCAGTGAGAATTCCAGATCGTGAAGATGGTGAATGGTGTGGGACATGTGGGCGGCACACTGCTGGGCTGACTTTGCCTGGATGAGCCAGTCGTCCAGAATAGGGTAGACGTGAATGTTTTGTCTTCTCAGGTGCGCGGCCACCGTCGCCAGGCACTTTGTAAACACCCTGGGTGCCGTGGTGACCCCGAAAGGCAAAACCTTGAACTGGTAATGTTTGTTCTGGATGGTGAACCGGAGGTATTTTTTGTGTGACGGGTGCAGCGGAATGTGAAAATACGCATCCTTTAGATCTAAAGTTGCGAGAAAACCCCCCTGACTGAGCAACGGTAGGACTTGCTGCAGGGTCAGCATGTGAAAGTGCTCCGATAGAATGTACTGATTGAGGGGTCTGAGGTCCAGTATGGGTCTGAGGGACCCGTCCTTTTTTGGTATCAAAAAGTACAGTGAGTAAACTCCTGTGCCTCTTTCTTCCACATGCACAAGCTCGATTGCCCCTTTTTGCAGCATGACGAGGACCTCCTGCTGCAATAAGTGCAAATGCTCGGCGGACATAGGACAGTGTCTTGGGGGTATGTTGGGTGGAGTGGATGTTAACTCCACACAATAACCGTACTGTATAAGCTGTGTGACCCACCTGTCTGTGGTGATGGACTTCCAGACTGGCAGGAACTGTTGAAGTTTCCCCCCGACAGGTGTTGTGTGGTCGGGGGGCAGTGACAAGGCTTCACTGTTTGTTAGTGACGGAGGATCTGAAGTTGTTGTTTCCACGACCTCTGCCTTTGGCGCTGTTTCCACGATATCCACCTCGACTTTGTTTGGTGTATGTGGTCTGCGTGCCGCCCTTATAGTACTGTGCGGTTTGGGAGAGCTGGCCTCTGGAAACACCTCTAGTGCTTGAGCGACTAAAAGAACCACCCCGGAACTGCTGGGACTGTAGAGCCCCCATGGACTTAGCAGTTTCAGTGTCCTTTTTGATTTTTTCCAAGGTGGTGTCCACCTCTGGGCCAAATAGATGATCAGGGTTTACTGTCTGATTTAGAATGGTGGTCTGTATTTCTGGCTTGAACCCAGAGATTCGGAGCCAGGCATGTCGTCTCAGCATGACACTAGTGTTAACAGCTCTGGCCGCGGTGTCTGCTGCGTCCAGTGCACATTTGATAGAAGCGTTTAATATGAGCTTCCCTTCTTGAATGAGCATCTCAGCTGCCTCTTTGTATTCGTCTGGCAGGTGCTGTAACAGAGTCTCAAGTGTGTCATAATGTGCCCTGTCATACCTGGCTAGAAGTGCCTGAGTGTTTGAAATGAGCCAGATATTGGCCGCTTGAGCCGCCACCCTTTTCCCCGATGCCTCAAACACCTTAGATTCCTTATCTGGGGGAGGAGCATCACCCGTTGTTTGTGAATCAGCCCTCTTCCAGACATTAGAAACAACAAGAGAGTCCAACGGCAACTGTCCCTTGATGTAAGTAGGGTCCCCAGGCACTGGTTTGTACTTCTTTTCAATTCTGGGGTTTACCACCCTGGCTCTCGTAGGCTCCCTAAAGATTTCCCCAGCATGCTTCAAGACACCCTTCAACATAGGCAGAGTCTTGACAGTCCTCTCTGAGACGGAAAAGGTGTCAAAAAGAAAATCCACTTCAATGGGGTCAGCATGTAGCTGGACGTCGTGGTTTTTAGCCGCTCTTTCAATGAGGGCATTAAACGCTGCCGAATCCTCTGTAGGCAATATTTTCACAGCATACCCTTGAGTGTCTGGGGTAGAGTGAGGATCACCTGGGTCAGCAGCAGCTGCCCAGGGCCGATTGGTATCATCTGGATCAGTGTATACTGGAAAGCTGTATTCCTCATGATCACCTTCCCCAGTATCCACATCTGAATAAGTGGGTGAGACATCATGACCACGTGGAGATACCCGTTCCACAAGAACAGGAGTTGAAGTAGAATCCTTTTTCTTCTTCAGTGGAATTTTATAGGACTCCATTGGCTGTTCCGGGGCGATTTTCCGTTTATAAAGGGAAAGTCTGCCTGTCTCTGCATCAATAAACTGTTCCTGTTGCTCTTCCAACGAGGAATGTCGAGGCTTTATGGCCGGGACCACCGTTGTCGACTTCGGCACAGTGGACACCTTCTCGGGCAGGTCGGTGGCCGTTTTAGGGGCGAAAACCTTTGGCGCCACCTTCGGCGGCAGCGTGAAGTGGATGGGCGTCGAGGTCTTTGGAGGTTTATCGACAGGCTTTGAAGGTGGAGGATGCTTAGGCCCGACACTTGAGCCCTTATCCTTGATGCGCTTCAGGGAGTCTGCCACCTGCTTGGAGAATGAAGCGGGCGGCTGAGTCGACTTGACTAATTCCTTCGAGGCACCACCAGACGTGGCCTCGTGGGTCGGTCCGCTTTTGGCCTTGTCTTGTCGATGTGGAGGCTCACCGAGCCCTTTGTCGGTGTCGACCGCCTTCGGCGCTGATTTGTTCGGGTCGACTGCCTTGACCTTTGTCTTCGGCGCGCTAGACTTCGTCTCGACGCCCTTGGGCTGCTTCTTCGGGTCGATAACGCCCGTCTGCTTTGTCGGTGCCGACAGGTCTGAGGACTTTGAGCCGATCAAAGCAATCCGCACTTTTGGTTTCGATGGAGGCACCAGTGCTTTCACTTGCGTCGAGACCAGAGCTTTTACTTTCGGTTTTGAAGGTAGCGGCTCCTTAGCAATGTCCGAAGCTGAGCCCGAAGGCGGGCCGTAGAACTTATTGGAAGATCTTGGGTAAGGCCTAGTGGCGATCCCTCGACCTTTGCCTTATGCAGCGTTTCCGGCCCCAATGTCAGTTTAAGTTAGCTCCTCGCTCGAGCTATCTTCCATGGCCCCAAAGGCCCCGTCGTCGTCTCCTACCTAGTCGACGACTTCTTCCACTTCAAGCATTACAGCATCCGCGTCGTAGTTGGAGTCGACCTCCGACGCGGGATTCGACCGGTTCTCACGAACCTCCCGGTCAGCTCCTTCATCATCCCCGGCATCGAATATGTCCACAGGCGCCGGTGCAGTAAGCTGGGCTTCCTGGCGCGCAGCGCGTCGATGCAGAAGAGTCTTCTTGAATCAAAAACGGGAACAAGCCATGCAGCTGGCTTCATCATGATCCGGCGAAAGACACTTGTTGCACACCGGGTGGACGTCGATGTGGGGATACTTGGAGTTGCACATGGGACATCTCTTGAACGGGCTCCGTTCCATGATGGTTCGTCGATAAGGCCTCTGGCGTCGACCGGGCCTTCAGCGTCGAAAAGCACACGGCTTTTCCGGAAATCCGGCTCAGAACCGAGCTGGAAAGAATCGGGCACCGAACGCAAGACTATACCAACGAAAACCTAAAGGCCTTTTGGCCTTAAGAAAAGTTTTATATAGATTCTGACTAGAGTGAACCAATATACATCCGAAACCAATGGCGGAAAAAAACAATCTGGGGATGGAGTCGATGCCCATGCGCACTGTAGTCCAGGGGAGGAGCCACCTATCTCGTGATACTTTGAAGACTCTTCCAGGACAACAATGTGCGATCTTCCGGACCCAACACTAGGCGGCGATCTATGCACAGATATGAATTCAGCAGCCCACATGCCTCGAACAGAAGAAACCCCATAGGATTGCACTGGGCGCCCAACGCTGTGTTTGCACCCTGTACCCCTGTGCCACTGGTGGTGAATATTTGGTGCTGCTTCGTGTGTCCCCTGTGCAGGTCCTAACACCTAAAGCTTGGCCCTTGCATTCTTTACACTTACCTGCAAGCAACGTGGCTCCAAGGACCCCCAGTCTCCATTGAAACGCGTTAGGCCGAACTTGGAGTTTGACCTCGGCACCCGGTCGCCCCTGTGGCACGGATGGTGCAATGTTGGGACTTACCAACTCCTTGCCCACTGCTGACTTTTGGTCCTGAAGACTGGAACTGTAAGTTGCATACTTACCTGGTTAACCGCAAAACGGTTCCCCCCTTAGGAGAATATTGAATTGTTCTGAAAATATCCTACTTACCTTATTACGAAGATCTTGGTCTTAAAATAAAGTACAAACAAAATCTAATTTTCTAAAATTGGTCATGATCTCCTTCTCAAGTGAAGTGTCCATTATTGATCACTGTACAATAATGTTTTACACTACTCTGTGTTCAGCCTAAGGCTGCTCGCCTACACTACCACTAATAGAACACTTTGGGTGTTACATTGAGCCCTGTATACTTCTGGGGAACCCCTGAACTCTGTACACAGTATTACCACCTAGTGGCAATTTGATATACAGAGCTAGCTTTCTACAATCAGTGAATGTGTGAAGTGACTTGCAAGTAGCTACATTACATGTCAGCTATGGGTACATTTTTTTAGCTAAGCAGTAGTAGCTGCTATTCCCCTGGTGGAGTGTACTCTAGGTTTACTATATAAATGCCTGTTTGCTGATTGGTTGCATAACATGATACAAGAAACTATTCACCTAGCGATCGATGGTATGTGGCCATACGCAGCATTTTTGGGCCATTACGAATAAATAGACGGACCCCTTTAATGTCTAGAGAGTGTAGTGCATGATCTGATGCCATTGAAGGTTTAGGGAAGAATTAAGAAAAAATAGTAGTATGATTCGCATGAAAACCAAAAATTATTTGAGAGGAATGACCGATGGATTCATTACCACTGTTGTCGTGGAAAATAATGTACTGTTTTTTTGCAGATGAGGGCTGCATCTTGTTTACTCTTGTAGCTGAAGTAATAGCTATCAAGAAGGCGTACTTCCATGAAATACGCTGCAATGTAGATTTTTATATAGATTCGAATGGTGAATCTATAAAATTGTAAAGTACTGTAGTTAGCTCCCAAAGTGGAGAAGGTTGTCTATTTGCAGAAAACAAAACACTAAACCCATCCAAAAATTGTTTGGAAACTGGAATTTTAAAAATCAATAATTGGTTTAGAGACTTTCTGTATGCTGCAATATGAACTTTTATAAATGAAAACTGAAGGTTAGATATAGCCTAATGTAGCAAACACAATAGAATCATTTGTTCTTGACATTTGATTGGGTCATTTCCTTTTAGTGGACACCATATACAAAATATTTTCCACTTTAGTACATAACATGTCCTTGTAAAGCAATGCCTTGCCTGTTTTTGGATCTCCATACAAGCTGGAGGTAGATTCAGGTGTCCATATTGTGTGACCTTAGAAGCAATGCAGACACGTTTAATAATCCAAGAGTCAGGTGTTGAATTTGTCTCTGGATTCCTGTTAGCATGTCTGGTCTGTACGGCAGAATCTTGTTGGTTTTATGGACAATTGCAGGAAGTACAGGTACCAGCAGTGCGCCATTGTCAGTCTGGAGCTATCAGTATCATTTTTGATGGGAACCTTTAAAGTTTCAAGATCACTCACGGCATCGGTGAAAAGAGTAATGGCCACAACCATTTAATCAAAAGGGGACTGCATGGTCTTTGATACTTCCAGAGATGGGAAGAAAGCTTTCAGAGCTAAATGTAGAGCTCCCAGTTCAAGGTGATTTAAGTGGTACTTTTTTCTCTTCTTCAGCAGTCACTCAACTGTTAGATCACGCAGGAAGCGGTGGGAGCACTCTACTTCACCTCCCAGCACAGTTCGCCCCCTAACAATATGGTAAATGCAGTTCATGGTACATGCTTACTTGAAATTGTACTGGAGTATTCCACCCAAGTTGGTGCAGGGTAGTGCTGTAAATCTCTACACACGTGTTTCAGGATATTATCCGTCATCAGTATAGATAAAAACGAATTTAATCTGGGGTTGCTGAGCAGGCTGCCACAATCCTTTCAAGTCTCAGTATCTCTCACAGGCGCACAGGTGCATCTCCACAAGCTCGTCAGCTCAATGGCTCACGGGAGCCTTTTCAAACAGGAAGGGGGGGGAGCACTCTACTTCCCCTTCCAGCACAGTTCGCCCCTTAGCATTATGGTAAATGCAATTTATGGTACACTCTTACTTGAAATTTTACTGGAGTATTCCACCCAAGATGGTGCAAGTTAGTGGTGTAAATCTCTAGATGCGTGTTTCTGGATATTATCCGTCATCAGTAGAGATAAAAACAAATGTAATCTGGGGTTGCTGACCAGGAAACCACTTAGGTGAAATACTACAGTGACATTTGAAATAAGCCTGTACCATGAACTGCATTGACCAGAATGCAAAGGGGCAAACTGTGCTGTGAAGTGAAGCAGTGTGCTCCCATCCTTTTCCTGTTTGAAAAGGCTCCCTTGAGCCATTGAGCTGACGAGTTTGTGGAGATGCACCTGTGAGAGGTGCGAGACCTGAAAAGATTGTGGCAGCCTGCTCAGCACCTCTAAATAAAATTTGTTTTTATCTGTACTGATGACGGACGATATCCAGAAACACGTGTTTACAGATTTACAGCACTAACCTGCACCAACTTTGGGGAAATACTCCAGTGAAATTTAAAATAAGCATGTACCATGAACTGCATTGACCAGAATACTAAGGGGCAAACTGTGCCGGGAGGTGAAGCAGTGTGCTCCCACCCCTTCCTGTTAGATCTTGTAGGTAAGCTCACACTACAACAAGGGAAATGGCAGTTACCAATACTTCAGAAGGAAGCTGTTTTTGCACTTGCAAATTTATTCTGACTTTGTAGCACCAACTCGGTGATAACCTAGCTGCTATCGTCAGAGCTGCTTCCTTTCATCACTTTTGCGCTGCCATTCTGCAGAATGTATGCACACGATAAAGGGTGCAAATAAAAATTAACATAACAATAAACAGCTATTTCATAAAATATGGACTGATAAAGTATGATGCAATACAGGACGTGAAAATATCCACCTTACCATTTAAGTTCTTTAAAGCTCTTTCTGCATCTTTTCTGTTCATAAATGCAACAAAGCCACAATTTCTTTCCCTGGCTCTTTCTTCATCTGTTCTTGGCCACATAATTTTGACACTGGCTAAGGGGCCAAATCGCCCAAATTCTTGACATAACATCTCTTCATTCATCTGCAAAAGAAAACAATTATTATGATGTGCACAGTTATAAGCTACCTCCCTGCCAAATGACAAAAGTTGTAGAACAAACCAGAATTTCCCAAAATGTGGGCCTCCAACCATTGGTGGGTCAAGAGACTATTTTTGGTGGGATGCGAAAGTCAAAGCAATAAATAAAGATGCCCTTAAATTTTGAATTTTTCTTGTCACATTTACTGCGGTTGAAAGGCAGAGGTCAAATGTCAGGCTATGTCTTTTGACAAATTGCTGCTTATTTCTTTAACATGGGGATTGAAGTTTACAAAATTCTCTCACTTTGCAGTTCGAGAAAGTAAAGTAAATTTTATGACAAAATTCCTCGGGTATAGCGAGTGTTAAAGGAAAGGCTATAGGGATGTCCTTTTTTTGTAACACACAACAAAATATAAATACATGTAAATGACCTGTACACATTCAGCATCTCGGTAAGCAAACATGAAGCACATTTTTTGTATGTATTCGTGAAGTGTGTTGGAAATAAAGATTTTAATAGGATCCCTACAAACCAAAACACTTTAGTTTGTGATGCACAAATTATAAATATTTACTGAAACCAGATTTCCACACATTATAATTTGTGTGCAATATAGTTTTATCAGTAAAACTACATTGTGTCTGTGCAAATTTAGTGGCCTTTCCAATGGAAAATGTGATGTCTGTAAATGACAGTGTGTTCCCACACGATGCTTTCATAAAAAACAAAGTCTATTAAAGCAAGGTGGATCTTCAAACTTTGTTTAAAAATGTAAGTTTGTGGTTTTACAAAGTTTGGTAAGCACTGGACAAAGCTGATCTCAACAAGCATTAGCAAAGCCAAAAGGTTTCACCTATGCAAAACCTATTTGCTCTGCCAATGCGTTTATACATGTTACACAGCAGTTGAGCTGCTGTGCAACATAGCTTAAAGTAAAAACCTATTGGCTTTGTTAATGCTAGTCTCTTCTTTTTACATTCTGCCTAAGCTGCAATAAATGCAGGTTTCATGTCCGCCCCTAGCTCCCTTTGAAAGGATTTGGGCAACAGATATTTCCCTTAGTGGGAAAAGCTTATGGTGTTTTTGTCTGCCAGCCCAGCTGCACATAAGCCTTACTTGGGCATAAATGGCCTTGCTTGTAAGCAAAAGTAAAGGATGGGGGCTTTTATAGTAAGAGGGGCACTGCGTCAGTCAAATGCAGAAAAAGTTATAATCTATTCCTTGCACAGCTTGGTAAATTGAAACAACGAGTGACGAGTGGAACAAAATGGATTTGTTATTCACAGCTTCTTCGTGGACGTTTCAAATTACCCATGTTTAAGCTGCTTATAACCCACTCCCTACCAACACCAAAGATAGTGGCAACAGAAAGTAGTGCAAGACAAACAGAAGGGCGGTATTAGTAGTCCTGTGGAAGAACGAAATCGCTGAGCATTCTGAAGTCACTCTCTTGAGGCTGGTAGAATGTGATACTGCTGGTAATTTGAAACGAAAGGCATGTTAAGGTCTAAAACAGATACATTCAGATTGTTTCTTCATTGCTTGACATTTATTCTTGTGGGCTTTGTCAAGCTCCCTATGGCTGATCTTTCTTTCTCTTGTTTTACACCAAATGCACCAAGAAGCATACTCTAGTGGCCATACAATCTTCCTTCAGAAACCTGATGATAGGTTTGTGTCCGAAAGATGAAAAGGCAGCAGTTCAAGGCCGTAGTAAAAGGTCAACATAGACTAAGGGGGCAGCAGTGCACAAGGACTAAGGGGGCAGCAGTGCACTCGTTTTTTGCTATAGAGAACAAGGCCGCCAAGGATTTGTTTAAAATAAATTTTAGAAGATTCCATCCTGTAAAAACAGTCATTCACTTGTAGCAGCAAACAGTCTGGTTTACAAAGCAGCTGTTGAAACAATGTTAAATCTTTATAACAGGAGTTGCACTGTGAAGTTGGAGGCAAGGCAGCTGAGACGCGAGGCAAGGCAACAGATGCACCGCGAGGATGGAGCGGCGATGCAATGGGAGGACATGCTGACTGGCAGGAGGCGCTGAGACACACCATGAGGACGGCTTACGAGCTAGAGGGGTGCCTGAGGAGCACCTGAAGAGAAGCACACTCGAGGGGAGTGGGTGTGCAAGATTGGGCTTGGTGGGAAGTGCTGCCACGTCTGTGGCCCTTTGGAGGCAATAATGTAATTATTTATATATTTGTCAAACGCGCCACAAAGGTAGGAAGGAAGGCCAAGAGGCAAGCAGCCCAAATTCAGGGACCTACAACCCTCGACGTTGCAAGGCTGTGAGGTGGGACCATAAGGGGTGTTGCTGAGCTCCAGTGGACCGCATTGGACCAGTGAGTGTGCAGTGTTTCCTTGCAGAGTTTCCTTGCCTCATTCTACGTCCACTTCCATATGGTGATCCCTCCAGGTACCTGGGAGGTGTAGCGGAGCCTCAATGAGCACAGTACCAGATGTTTGGTCGATGAGAGGTGGGATGTGTTCGCCGTTTACAGAGTAGATGTCAAGGAAACAGAGACCATCTCTCTAAAGAGCAGAAGCTGCTTGTTTTATGAGGGAACCATTTGTGTACCCCCTAAATGTCCTTAGTGCTTGTCAGGATTGCCTCTCTTCCCTGTTCACCTTTACCTGTCTAACCGCTGTGCTGCATCGCCGTTTTGCCTCCATGACTACTGTCATCATTACCAACACTATTTAGGGAAACCGATTTAGGCAACTAATCAAGGCAATTGCTGGAACTAGCACTTGAGAAACTTGTGGACTAGTCCTAGGAATCTTCGGAATTTGTATGCTTTAATTTGTATCTAATTTGTACCGAATTCTCACCTTTTAATTACAGAGCGTATATTGGGGCCAAGAGGAAGGGGTACAGGAACAGACTATTAAAATCAGAGCGGGGGAATTGAGGGGGAAAGCAACATGATTTTGCTTAAAAGTAATTTCAATGTATCTTTTAACATGGAAAAGTCATATACCTTAGGGAGAACAGAAGCCAAGGATTGGGGGAATAAAACTCCCGTACTTGATGTCGGGTCCGTAAAAACACAGGCTTTAGGTGTTACTTGCCCTATGGGCGATACACTGGATGATTATCATTAGGCGAGGAAATTAGGGAAGTAAATACATTTTGTTGTTTCAGATCCCAGTTCTGCCCTTTCGCCCTCTACAGCTATGCTATTCCATATCTCTGTCGGCAGAGAAAGTGATGCATACCATAATCCTCCTCTAGAGTGCGCTAGTCAAGGCGTGGGCGTCCTGGAGTTGTCAGGTTTCACAGACCTGTTGGAGGGGTTCCAAGGCTAGAAGGGGGAGAGCGTGGGAGCCAGACCTTCAAGGTCTTCATCCTCTCCGATAACCATGCGGTGAGGTGGCTGTGGCGTTGTTTTGGCTGAATTACCGAGCAGTTCCTAATTTGAATGTATACCCTCTTCTGAGCATGAACAGTCTCGACTGTGGGGAGGGTCATTCTTAAAAAAATATTTATGATTGTCATATCACCCTTAGAGTGGTGGAGGAGCTGAAGAAATTGAATGGTACGAAGCAGGGATTCTACTGCCAGACTGTGTCCGGATATGGAACATACATGGTATTAAATCATTTATAGAATTAGATTAGAGAGGTTTTAATGAATTATCACGTACTGTTCCTGCAGGAAACCTGGTCGTTGGGAGCGGCTTGTGGTGGAGGATTTGTTTTCATAGCCCAGAATGCCAGGGCTTCGTTAGGAGGAAGAGCAGCGGGAGGATTGTTAATTTTGGTCTCTGTCCGATGTGGGAGGAAGGTAACAAATTGATTTGTTTATGAATGTTGAGGGGTTAAAACAAATTATTTGTCTCAACGTGTATGTTCCTCCAACTCGCCCCCTGCCTTAGAGTGAACTTGGCTTTGGTCAATGATGCGAAAAAGTGGCCTTGTGACTGTTCAGATGCTTTGTTGTTGGTAGGGGGGGATTTCAATTAAAGATCAGTTTTAAGGAGTTGGATATGGCTATAAAAGAACTGTCGCTCACATCAAACATCACAACTGCGTTTTCTTGGAAAGTTCCAGGGAAGGGGAGGCAAAGGTCCTCTCAAATTTAGTTCAATTGAATCTGATCAACCTGAATGGTCGGTGCAATGATGATATTGCCGCTGCGTGAACCTTTAAATATGGTAATAGCAATCTGCCCATTGATTGTGTGCTGGTCCCAATGCACCAATTCCATAGGGTGAAAAACTTCAGAGTTCCGGTCATGGGTTCAGTGACGATCATGCCCTCAGTTCAGCGTTCGAAGAGGATTTCCCGCCTGGTCCAAATGTCTCCTTGCCCTTAAAGGTAATTTATCACAAGTGAATGCTTGTTTTGATTACTGAAGATGCACACTGCAGGTTCTTTCTCGAATTGATTTTGAGCATTTGGACCTTGAAGTAGGTTGGGATGAGTTGGACTGGTATGGAAGGTTAATAAGGAAATCAGTGGCCCACTTTAAGAAAGCAAGGGGGACCTCACAATACAAGTGATACAAGAGGCAAAGGGAGCAGTTGGTTTGATGATGATTGGCGGTAGAGTTGATGAGTGGTAAATAGGAATAGTCAGCGGTTCAAGTCAAATCCACGTGTTACCTGCCTAAGAACAGTCATGGTGGCCTGATAAATTGCATACTGAAATGTATGTGCTCATAAAAAAATAAGAGTTTTATAGAGTTAATTGGGAGTTAATGCTAGCTCCCATTGCTGATAACTGTAAGCGTTTCTGGTGACTAGTGAACTCTAACTATCTCATCTCCATCCTCCCGAGAGGGCCAGATAAGCGAAGATGACCAGTATGCTTTCATCTACTATACCTTGGGGGAAACTCTGAGGATTTGTTTGTGGACTGGGCCTGCTTTGAAAAGGAGGCAGGAGTGATTGCATGTACCAAGACGGCAGAAATTATGTCTGAAATAATTAGTAATATGAAAGTCTCTAGTGCTGGCGGTACGGATCTGTGATATTTAAGAAAGACCCCAGAAAATGGGGACTAATTTTGAGTGGGTTTTTTGAGTGGGTAACTCACACAGGCATTCCCCTCCCAGACTCGAATTATTGAGTGATTTCCCTTCTCGACATTCCATCCAAAATCTTTGTGCAAACATTATTAAATCATCTGGCTGCCTGGACTTTTGACTATGGACTGATCCCAGTGGAGCGAAGAGGCTTCAGATCAAAGCACTCAACGATGGACCATTGTTTCATATTGTGGGGAGTAACAAGGAAGTCAATGGAATCAGTTGGTGGCTTTTGATGCTGTTTCGTTGACTTCCGAGCAGCTTTAGACAGGGTGGACAGAGGTACACTGTGGTGCAAACTTCAGCATTGGAATATTTCTGGAGCCTTTTTGGATCTTGTGATGAAGTTTAAAAGAGATTGTTGGGTCCAAGTCGACCTGGATGGGAGCGGCAGACTATCTAGGAGAATTCCAGGTGTGTACGGCTTACAGTAGGGGTGTGTGTGGGCACCCCTGCTGTTTAGTTTGTTCATTGCGGCTCTCCCCTTGACATTGAGTGGTAGACCGAATCACGACGTCCTGAACCCTGCTGCTGGCCCATAACGCACTCTGCACTTTATTGAGTCCCTGGAGGGGCTTTAAAAAGCCTTGCGGCGTTCCCACAGCGCGGGATGTGAGTGGGGCGTGCCTGGCTCGTCCCGGGCCATGACGGACCCGTCTTAGCCCATCATAGACCGTCAGAGGCTGGGCTGGGCCACCCCCCTAAGGTTGGACTGCAATTTTCTTTTATCTGATTGTGTTTGGGGATCTTGACTTTCCTTCGGATTGTTAGGACACAGTAAAATAATGGGTAACATGAAGACAGGCTTCACACCCACTATTGCCCCAAGAGTGGGAGGACAAAAATCCTTGATGACCTATTTGACTGGTGCAATGGGGGCCATTGAGGAACAGATAAATACAGTTGAAGAGACTCTTATCCAAGGCAGGTTCGGTATGCTAACTGCAAGTAATACACATGTTAGTTCCCCTAATAAATCTCTTACTGCAGTATGAGATGGGCAAGTTGCCCAGGGCACTCAGAATGGGTGCATACAGGAAATATCAGATCATATATATGTGAGTGACCCACAGGGGATGATCCTCAACCGCCCTCGAAACGCAGTAAGAATCCTGATGTATCTGAGGAGATACAGTCAGTAAACCATGCTGGGAAGAGTCCTGTGAGCCTAAGTTAAAAGTCGTTATCTAAGAAAAGGAAAAATACTGGTAAACAATTAAATACAGGCGAACCTAGAAGGTCCGTTAGCTCAGGGAGACCCACATGACCATGCTAATTCAGGGTCAAACGCTTAAAATTGATAAAATTATGAGGAAAATTGTGATTTATATAATTATGTGTTTGGTGCTTTGGGGAAATTAATAGAGAGTGTGGCTGTTATAGAGGGATGTTTAAGAGGAGACAATAGGGTTACCGCTGGGGGTGTGAATACACAACATAATGCTAACCAACCCCATAGCTCGCTCTTAACCCCACATGTAGGGAACCATTCCCTCAGTATTGTACCCGTAGAAACCTCGAGCACAGACCCCATGTCTGGTATAACAAGATTGGTCACACATAGATCCACACCTCTTGTAACAAGTCGTAAGCTAATAATGATCATAATAAGCCAATAAAAGAGAATAAAGGAATTAGTAATAGAACAGGGGGGACACACAATTGGGACAAGGGAATCCCCAGAGAACCTAGGATATAACCATCTTGATTTACCACCATCTGCCACACCATACATAGTAATCCTAGCCAATGTTCCTTCGCTGCACACATCAGCGTATGATACGTGGGAGGGTCTTCTAAATAAATCTCTTTATTGGCTAGGTAAAAAAAACGGTCTTACTGATGCATTATTTGAAAAATTCAAAATGGTTATACGGGTTACATAGGTGGGAAATGGCCGAAAAACTTTTCAGGGAGATTGTATTGTTTTGACTTTTAGCGACCCAATGTTAGTGCATGCAGCTCTCACAAGGGTAGGGAATGTACGTTTTCATTATACGGAAATTAATGTCTTACCCCTAAGCGCTTTCCATCAGCCCCCAGTTGTGATTCATTTTAAAAGACATGTAAGGGATCCCTATATTAACACAACAAGCTCATGTAATGTTCCGCTGTATAATCGTTTTGATCTGTTAACCACACTTGAAGATACAGATTGACCAAGGGTACAGCATATGAGAGGGGATGGTCCAACTAGGCTGGAATATCTACCATTCTCCGGTGATACCTCACAAGAGCAGTTCCTTGGACAAGGGATTGCGTTTGTTAATGGGATAGCTAGCAATTTGAAAACAGATCAAATAAATGAGGGTGTGGACACTGATGAAAACCCTTTACATGGCCATCCGGCCTGGGACTTCCTCAGGGCGTTGCGAATCTCAACTGGACTTGTAGCGTCCTTGAAACAAATTTTCTTTTTGGGACCTTGGCCGATCTATTGTGTCTCTGGCCTAATGCCCACTGTTCTGTCTTAGTTATGGAGCTGCGTAAATAAGACAGAATGGTGAGCATTATGCCAGAGACTCTGTAGATGTAAAGGGGCGAAACACGTGCTGGCTGTTTTCTATCTTTTGGCAATCCACCTCAGAATTTCTTAAACGAGTTACAACACTTCTACATAACGAATTATCACTATGAACCCAGCGTACTGGAATTTTTTTTGCATAACACGACTACTCTGACTTGTCCTGACAACTCTTCTGGAACTCTCGTGATTAGGGGTTTAGGGTTTACCCCCTGTCAAAGACAAGTACCGCAACTAGATTTGCTCAATACTGTACGGTCAGTAAGGGATTCTGACCCATTATACCTTTTTTCCCTGAATTGCATAGAGTATAAGTATCTGGGTATGATCTTTCTGATGATTTCAGAAGGGACCAGCATATGGCTTCCCGAAGACTTGTACCATCAGCAAAAGTGAATGGGCTGAAAACCTTTGATCAGAAATATGGCAGCCTCACCTTTGGACCTTTAAGGAAAGTTATTCAGGGCAAATTAATCCCCTGGGCTCTTTACGGAGCAGAGGTCCTGACATGGATAGACAGGTCTCATGGGAAGGCCTTGAAGGTAGGTCTTTGAAGTTGCTCCTTGATCTACCTATAAATGAGATTATTCAAGCCTTAAGGCGGGAGTTGAGATCCGTAGCCTGGAGTACTCTGGTAGACGTCAGAGCCATATGTTTTAATCTTTCAATTAAAAATGGGACTCCTGTTGATAAATTGTCTGTGCTGATTATAACGGAGACATTGTCAGTTCTCTCCAGAAAGAGGAATTCTATGATAATAGTGTTGAAGAGTCCCAGACATGCAAACTATGCAAATCAGCCAAATAAACGGCACCCTCAGGAAATGTGCTATTGAAACCAGTTGGAGAGAGGACCTTCAGTATCTTAAGGGTAAGAGTACAGCTATTCCTTCCCTAGCTTCGCAGGAGAGTTCACCTTTTCCCATCTATGCACAAAATTCCAGATACATTTTGAAGATATGAAATTCTGCGGCCCCGGTTGGTATTTACCAGGGCTAAAAACAGAAATAGCAGAGAATCATGGTCAATGCCTTTTTTAAGTGACGTAGGAAATACTCAGTGAGTCATTCATTGATGGACTGCATATTTCTTCGAGGAAAGGAAGAAGATTCGCTGACCTGTCTTTAAAAAGTATGGGATACGGTCAAGAGAAATGGGTCTAAATTTGATATGTGGCCTTAGATATCAGGAGGTAGCCATTGCTACTGGCCAATATTTGTTCAAAGTTATAACATCTAGAAATAGGCGTTCCTCCCCTTAGTGCTCTTGTGATTGTGACAAGCTGCTATACATATTGCACTTTATTTTTTATTGAGAAAATGATTTTAAAATGTTTTTTTTAATGGAGGTGTGATTTTGGGAGGTTGACTTTCTAGAGTTTTAGTGTGAATGAATTAAATGTTTATGTTGCTATATCCCTTATAAAACCAAAGCTACTTATTGTTCAAACGTAGTTATCTTTGAGTAGTAGTAGTGTAATACTTATTTACACTAATGAATTGGGAAATGTGTAAGATTTCTGTAAAAAAAGTATTTCTTGGTAAAGTTTTTTTTTTTTTTTTACTTTGACAACACAGAGTATTATTTACCAAGTCTGAAGTTTATCTTGTGCTTCAGCTAGAGTCGCAGCAGGACATTCTAACATCTGGGACGTGTTGTCTGGAGACACTTGGGAGCTTGATTCCCAGGTAGGGAGCGGGCTGGAACCATGTTGTTTAGCCAGCATTTCAGTCATGCATGTTTGCTGAATTTGACATTGACTTATTGTACAAATGTGAGTCCTTTCGTGTGAGCAGTAATAAAATTATGCGTAATAAGCAAACATCAGATTAAATAAGCCTGCGGGCACTCTGTACTTCCACGAGGACTTAACACCTATAAATGTGCAGCGGGAAACACAACAGTACAGCAGTACTTGGTTCAGGCTCTACAGCACGACTAAGACCAGGACGAAGACTTGAAGATGGAGGCAATGAGGAGGTGCTGACCAATAGGAAGCAAGGTGACAAACGTGATGTGGGAACTACATGGGAGCCAGCCAATGGTAAATAAAGTGCCATGGGAGCCAGCCAATGGTAAGCAAAATTAAGTATTGGGTGGGCTTTAAGCCCCTAACAATTTTTCCCCCAATGTTATTTTTTTATTTTTTTAAACAAGAGATTGCATAAACACAGCACAGGCGAAACCCAAAAAAGGATCTTTCAAGACTAAACAGTTAATTTTAAAATGTGCATTTTACTTGCAGTAGTCCAGTAACGGTTACCTTTGCATCAATAGAATCAATTTCCTCCTTGACCACGAATATATGATAACTTTTTGATCACACAATAATGCTAAGTCTTTGGTTTTAGATTTAATACGATTTTGAAATGAGGCAATAATATAATGATAGATGTGAAAACTGAGCTACATGGGATTCAATTTCAAAGTCACTGAGCTGTGTTTAGAAAGGAGGCAATGATGCACAGTGGGCTACAGCAAAGGGAAAACATTAAAGGGTTGGAAAATAGGAACAGTGGCTCCTCAATTGAATCTCTATTCATTACAAACTTCTCTTTCATGATCGGTAAGGAATGCACCAAAACATTTACTAATTGGCAAAAATTATTTTGCAGCTGGATGTCCACTAATGAATATGCTACTTACCAGTATGCATCTGTTCTTGGCATGTAGGGCTGCTAACATTCATATCTTTGCATTAGATCGCCACCTAGTGTTGGGTCCGGATGATCGCACATTGTTGTCCTGGAAGAGTCTTCGAAGTATCCTGAGATGGGTGGCTCCTCCCCTGGACTACAGTGCGCATGGGCATCGGCTCCATCCCCAGATTGTTTTTCGCCATTGTGGCAGAGGATGGAGTGGCAAGTGTAAAGGATGTCCATGCTAATGATTGAATACAATAGTATATCTGCAGCTGCGACAGGCACCGGGGAGGAGGGTGGGCGATATGAATGTTAGCAGCCCTACATGCCAAGAACAGATGCATACTGGTAAGTAGCATATTCAGTTCGAGGCATGTGGGCTGCTAAATTCATATCTTTGCATAGAATACATAGCAGTCCCTCCATCAGCGGCGGTTGCCCGTGCCAGCTGCAGAAACCTGAAAAAGTGTCTTGAGAACAGCCTGCCCTACAGCCGCTTGCTGTTTGGAATGTACATCAACACAGTAGTGTTTTGTAAAGGTATGTGGTGTAACCCACGTGGCTGCTCTGCAAATATCCTCTAGAGGAATGTTTCCAAGGAAAGCCATGGATGCCCCCAACTTGCGTGTGGAGTGTGCCTTTGGGGGTATTGTTAAAGTGCGCTTGGCTTTATGATAACAGATTTGGATGCACTTAACAATCCATCTGGCTATTCCTGCTTTGGAAATTGGGTTGCCTTTGTGTTGTGGTGAGAAGGCAACAAAGAGTTGTTTTGTCTTCCTAAAGTGTTGTGTCCTGTCTATGTAGTACATCAATGCCCTCCGTACGTCTAAGGTATGGAGCATCCTTTCCGCCACTGTTTGTGGGTTCTGGAAGAATGTAGGCAAATCGATAGTTTGGTTGAGATGAGAATGTGACACCACCTTTGGAAGGAATTTGGGGTTAGTACGTAGTACCACCCTATTTGGATGAATCTGGATGAAAGGCTCTTGTATCGTGAGTGCTTGCAACTCACTTACGCGTCTTAGTGACGTAATGGCAATTAGGAAAGCAACTTTCCACGTTAGGAATTGCAGTTCGCACGAGTGCATTGGCTCAAACGGTGGTCCCATCAGCCTGGTGAGGACCACATTGAGGTTCCACACGGGAGCTGGCGGTGTTCTTGGGGGAATGACTCGTTTCAGGCCTTCAAGAAACGCTTTGATGGCAGGCACCCTGAAGACTGAGAGATGCTGCCTATTTTGAAGGTAAGCTGCGATGGCGGATAGATGTATCCGAATAGAAGCGTACGCTAGTTTGCACTTGTAAAGGTGTAACAGATAGCAAATGATGTTAGGGATAGATGCATCTAGCGGGTTTATGTCATTGTTTGCACAGTAAATGACAAAACGCTTCCATTTTGCGGCATAGCATGCTCTGGTTGACGGCTTCCTCGCCTCCTTGATGATGTTCATGCATTCAGGAGGTAGGTTCAGGTATCCAAACTCTAAGACTTCAGGAGCCAGATCGCTAGGTTGAGCTGTTGCGGATCTGGATGCTGAATTTCTCCATGGTTCTGCGTCAGAAGTCTGGGCGTGAGGCGCAGTCTTTGATGCGGGACCACTGAGAGCTCGAGGAACGTGGTGTACCATGCTTGGCGCGCCCACGTTGGAGCAACTAGGATGAGTGTCATGGAGTGTTGCCGTAGTTTCCTCGCCACCAGTGGTATCAGGGGTGTCGGGGGAAAAGCGTAAGCAAATTTGCCTGACCAGTTCATCCATATCGCATTGCCCTGCGATTGGGGGTGTGGGAACCTGGCGGCGAAGCTTTGGCATTTTGCGTTCTCCCTTGTGGCGAACAGGTCTATGTCTGGACGCCCCCACCTTTGGAAGTACGGCTGGAGTACCGATGGATGTATCTCCCACTCGTGCATTTGATGACTGTATCTGCTGAGCAGATCCGCCATCTGATTGTCCTTCCCCGGGAGGTGTTCTGCCATGAGGAAGATGTTCCTCTGAATGGCCCACTTCCACATGCTCTGAGCCAGGTGAGACAGCTGTGGTGAGTGGGTGCCCCCCTGTTTTTGGATGTAGTACATCGCGGTCATGTTGTCCGTCCGGACTAACACCACTTTGTTGCACAGATGTACAATGAAGGACTTGAGCGCCATGAAGATCGCCATCAGTTCTAGATAGTTGATGTGCATCTTCTGTTGCTGCGTCGTCCATAGTCCCTGCACTGTGTAAGTGAGCAGGTGTGCTCCCCATCCCTGGAGAGATGCGTCCGTTGTCAGGATAACCTGTGGCACTGGCTCCTGGAACAGTCGGCCCTTGCAAAGGTTGTGTGGAGTCCACCAATGCAGAGAGTTGTATGCCCGACTGGTAACCAACACTAGGTCTGTTAATTGTCCCTGAGCCTGTGTCCACTGATTTGCTAAGCACTCCTGGAGCGGGCGCATATGCAACCGTGCGTGAGGGACTATGAAGATGCAGGAGGCCATCATGCCTATCAACTGCATGAACACTCTTGCTGGAAGCGAGTGTCCCAGTCTGAACTTCTGGATTAAGGACTGCATGCCGTCTATCCTGACCTGGTTTGGTTGTGCCGAGGCCGTCAGGGTATTGATTGTCGCACCCAGAAACTGCCGGACGTGTGCCGGCTGAAGGTGTGACTTCGGGTAATTCAACGAGAAACCCAGGTCGTGAAGGAGGTGAATGGTAGTCGACATGTCCGCGGCGCACTGCTGTTCCGATCTGGCTTGAACGAGCCAGTCGTCGAGGTAGGGGTAGACATGGATGTTCTGCCTCCTGAGGTGCGCTGCTACAGTCGCCAGACACTTGGTAAAGACCCTTGGGGCAGTTGTGACTCCGAAGGGTAGGACTTTGAACTGATAATGCGTGCCCTGGATAGTGAACCTGAGGTACTTTCTGTGGGACGGATGTAACGGAATGTGGAAATAAGCATCCTTGAGATCCAAGGTTGCTAAGAAGTCTCCTTTGTTTAACATAGGAAGAATCTGTTGCAGTGTAAGCATGTGGAAATGCTCTGACAGTATGTACAGATTGAGGGGACGGAGATCCAGAATTGGCCGTAGAGATCCATCCTTCTTTGGAATGAGGAAGTACAGAGAATAAACCCCTGTGCCTTCCTCCCCCACTGGCACGAGCTCGATTGCCCCTTTTTGCAGCATCACCAACACTTCCTGCTGCAATAAGTGCAAGTGCTCTGCGGACATAGGTCTTTGCCTTGGTGGAATGTTGGGTGGAGTGGACTTTAACTCTAGACAATAACCGTACTGGATAAGCTGTCGCACCCACCTGTCTGTGGTGATGTTGGTCCAGACGGGCAGCAACTGCTGTATTCTCCCCCCGACAGGTGTTAAATGGTCGGGGGGCAGTGACAGAGAGTCACTGGTTGCTTGGGGCAGAGGAGCGTGAATTGTTGCCTCCTTTGCCACGTCCTTTGTTGCTGTTTCCCCTGTAGCCCCTCTTGTTTTGTTTGGGGTACGAGGACTGTGCTCCACCTCTAGGGAACTGTGACTGTTGACCCATCTGGCCTCTGGTGACTCCACGGGCACCTGAGCGACGAAAATTATTGCCCCGAAACTGCTGAGATTGTAGGGCCCCCATCGATTTAGCGGTTTCAGTGTCCTTTTTAATCTTTTCCAGGGTGGTGTCAACATCTGGACCAAACAGTCTATCCGGATTGACTGGTTGATTAAGTATGGTTGTTTGAATGTCAGGTTTGAACCCCGATATGCGGAGCCAAGCCTGTCTTCTGAGCATGACACTGGTGTTAACGGCCCTTGCGGCTGTGTCCGCGACATCAAGTGCGCACTTTATGGCCGCGTTGGAGATCAGTTGTCCCTCTTGTATAATCATTTTGGTGCCCTCTTGAAACTGCGGAGGCAGGTGTTCTACAATCTGCTCTAGTGTGTCGTAATGTGATCGATCATAACGTGCCAGTAGTGCCTGTGTATTTGCAATACGCCAGAAATTGGCAGCCTGTGCAGCCACTCTTTTGCCTCCTGCCTCTAGCACTTTGGACTCCTTATCCGGGGGAGGAGCTTCACCCGTTGTTTGGGAGTTGGCCCTCTTGCGTGCGTTTGCTACCACCAAGGAGTCAAGCGGCAACTGTCCTCGAATGTATGCAGGGTCTGCAGGCGCTGGTCTGTACTTTTTTTCAATACGTGGGTTGACCACCCTCGCCCTGGTAGGCTCTTTAAAGATGTCCGCAGCGTGCTTGAGGACCCCTTTGAGCATAGGCAGTGTCTTTACATTTCTTTCCGAAACTGAAAATGTGTCGAATAGAAAGTCTTCTTCAACTGGGTCAGCATGCATGTCCACATCATGATTAGCAGCTGCCCTCTCAATTAGTGCATGAAAACCTGCAGAATCCTCCGTAGGGGATGCACGTGTACTGAAGGACTGTGGGTCTTGCCCCACATCTTGGTGGCCTTGGTCCCCAATGCCATAATAAGAATCTGGCTGTGCATCAGGTTCATTTACTGGGAACGTGTATTGTTCATCTTCACCATAGTCCCCACTGTCAGAGTGGTCTGGAGACGGTGTTGGGCTCCTTCCCAGAGGAGGTAGAATAGGTTCCATGAGGCCTGAGGCGTCCTGTGGAAACTTCTTCTTTAGGGGAATGACGTAGGATTCCACCGGCTGCGAAGTGATCTTCCTTTTATAAAGGGTTAACTTCCCCGTGTCCGCGTCTATAAAACACTCCGAATCCTCTTCAGGGTCGAGCACTTGACCCGAAGATGTCCCCGCCGTAGAAGAATCCGACTTCTTTGGCGTCGATTTCGAGGAAAAGGCCTTTGGCACCACTTTTGGCGGTAGAAGGAAGAGGAGCTTACTTGCCGGCTTGACCGGGACGTCTGCCGCCTTCTGCGTCGATGGCGTTGGCGTCGACGAGGAAAAAACCTTGTCCTTAATTCTTTGGAGTGAAGCAGCCACGAGAGATGCGTCGGTGACCGATGTCTTTGGCACCGACGAGGTGGCCTTGCCTTCGGATGCGACGTTCCGTTGGTCTTTTGGAGGGATGGACGGCGCCGACCCCGAGTCCCTGGAGCGATGCGCAGATGTCCCCGTTGGAGCCGGGGCTGTGTCGGTTGCCTTAGCAGGCTTCGCCGGCGCCGGCGCGCTTGTCTTGTGCGTGCTACCCTTTTTAGAGGATCTCTCCTCCGGCGCCGATTTCGACCCTGTGGAATCGCCGTGTTTCTTCGACTTCTGCGGACCGGAGGTCGACGGAGTCGATGAGGCCGCCGGTTTATTTGTTTTTGCCGTTGCGACCGCCATCTTAGGGACGTTCGAGTCCTTAACTTTCGGTTTCGGTTTCGGGTCGGCCATTTTAGGTGCAGTCGAGACCGTTGCTTTCAGTTTCGGTTTCGAAACCCTAGGCGCAGCAAGTATGTCCGTGGCCGGGCCGACAGGCGGGGCCGTGGCTTGCGCTACAGGGTCTTGGGTAAGGCCGACAGGCGATCCCGCGACCCCCTCCTGATGTTCTTCAACTTCGGGGCATAGCTCGTCCCCTGAGCTATCTTCCTCGGCCCCATAAACCATCACGTCGTCCCCTACCTCGTCGACGTATTCAAGGCCCTGACCCACGACTCCGTCGTCGTCATATTCCGGCTCGGCCTCGACCTCCGTCTCAGGCGGGGAGATTTGAAGATGATGGCTCTGGTCCTCTTCTTCTTGGTCGCCGAAGATGTTATCTGGATCCGGGGCCGCCTGTTTGGCCACAAGGCGCACCGCGCGCCGAATCGTGAGAGTTTTCTTCGACCTGAACTTCGCACAGGCCCGGCAACTTCCTTCGTCATGGTCTGGCGAAAGGCACTTATTACAGACCGGGTGTACATCTATATGTGGGTATTTGGACCCACAGAGCGGACAGAGTTTAAACGGACTCCGCTCCATGTTGGGAACTTAGCGTCGAGTCGCGATGAGAAGGCCTCGATGTCCGAAGAGTAGTAAGAAACTCCGGTGATTCCGGCTCCGAGAGACGGAAGAAACTCGAGACCGTACGCAAACAATACCGACGTAAAGAACCCAAAGCCTTTTGGCCGTAAAAAATGATGTTTATTCGGTTCCGACGGAGAGACGTCGAGACCGCATCCGAACCCAATGGCGGAAAAAAACAATCTGGGGATGGAGCCGATGCCCATGCGCACTGTAGTCCAGGGGAGGAGCCACCCATCTCAGGATACTTCGAAGACTCTTCCAGGACAACAATGTGCGATCATCCGGACCCAACACTAGGTGGCGATCTAATGCAAAGATATGAATTTAGCAGCCCACATGCCTCGAACATTCTTATACAGTTTACATTTACTTGTAGAGCGGCTGGAATGCAGAAATGTTAAGACTTATTAAGAAAACAACAGCCTCATTGGGGTTGACTAACTGGCAAGTTTGATCAGAAGCTTGTTACAATCAACCTTATCCCACATTCTCCTTCATTTCCTGCCATCTTTAGACTTTTTTGTTTTATGCTGAAGTGTAATAAGAGCTCAGTTTTCAAACACTGTTCCGTGCCTCGGAGGTTCAGTACAGTTGAATAGTTAATAAAGATGAAGCTACAATAAACTACTACAGAAAAGAAAGGTTTTCCTTTTGCAGCATGAGCAATTTATAGGATGGCAAGTTGTCTTTAGAGTAGCAAGCGGTTTCTGCAAATGAAGTTGGATTGACGTTAAATCAAAATTCCTGCCTTCATTATTTAATACAAAGTTTCCTAAATGGCATTTCAGTCAGATATCCATGCCATAAGCTAATTGACCAAAATAATAAAATATAAGAATGGCTGCTATTTGGCTTGTTTTCTTTTTGCTTGGCTAAGAGGAAAACATTAAAAATTTCTGAAAATGTTGTGTTCCAGGTTCTCACACATATGAACATATATTGTACCTTTGATGACCATCAAAAAGCAGTCCCTTGATCAAGAATATGCTGTAATAATTGCTCCATTTCACGTAGCATTACTTCAATGTACAACGCATATGAATCCAGATGCAACAAAATGCCTGATACAATATATGGCACAAGCATACCGCAATGGAAAAACAAAGAACACTAGCATTTCACACAGCAGTAATAACCCAACACACTTCAATGCTGGTAGGCTGGACAAACTGAACTGTTAACCAATAAAATTTGTTCTGAATTGAATTAGTTCCAAATCTACCTGTGGATTGATGTTTCCGAGGTACAGATTTGTTGTGCTCGGATCTCCCACATCATGTGAACCTGGTGCATAGTCATCGAGTACTAGGACAAGAAGGAAATAAATGTTTACCCACAAAATTACTATCCAGCTAACAGTCTAAAACATTGCAGTGATAAGTACAAAAAAGAAGTAAAATGTTTTACCACCAGATGGTCTGTTCCTTCTTGAGGAAGCATCCCCTACAGAAAAAAGTAAAAATTTATGTTGAAGCTTTACATACAAAAAGTTACTCACCGCAGTAACTTATACACTTTCAGCCCTCTAACCTGCTTTCTGATCACAGGAGGTCAAGTTT
Source organism: Lissotriton vulgaris (assembly GCF_964263255.1). NCBI lineage: Eukaryota > Metazoa > Chordata > Amphibia > Caudata > Salamandridae > Lissotriton > Lissotriton vulgaris. Next base: position 611,051,145 of record NC_141699.1, on the reverse strand, counting down.
GCTTTTTGTAAGTGAGTAAGTATGAGTTAGATCATGGGTACAAGGAAACATTTACCAAGAGGCTAAAAAGTTTTGTCTGTGGTGTATGTAATCAGGGGCCGCAGGGTGACAGTCTGGAGTAGGAGAGTAAGTAAGGGGGGCATACGGAACACAAAGCATTTATATATAGAGGCTGAATTGCACAATGTGAAACCAGAAAACCTAGAACAATCATGGCTTCCCCACTTGACCAGACTGTGTGATCCCAGGCAATTCTTTTATTTCAGTTTTCATCCTTTTTCTTCATTTTCACATTTAAGAGGAACTGGAAATACATGGCTTCAGAATGTGCGCCATAGAAAACTCTCTTGTGCTTGATGAACAAGTTACTTACTTTCGGTAACAACATATCTGTAAGAAACATATCTGTATGAAACCTCAAAGGTAGATCTGAGAAGATCATGCAGAGCCCAAAATCTCACATTTTGGAAGCTTTTGACAGAATGGAAGTGAGTTCCCTTTGGGGTTTTTTTTTTTCCCCAATATCCGATGATTAAGCCCACCCACTCAACAGTTTAGTATTGTGGTCTGCCCAGATTTCGACATTTATATACTGAATATTTTGGCACGAAGTTGTCTTGAGACATCGTCACAAGATGTATGGTCGTTCCTATCACCTCATAAAATTCTCTGCTGAGTTGTGAAGCGGCTCAATTCTCAGGGCCTTGCTCCCAAAAGCAGTGAGATGGTTGGTTGGTTTCTTCCGCATCTAAGGGACGTGTGTCGGGCAGATGAGGATAGAAAAAAAAAAGAAACATTAGGTAGTGATAGATTCCTTACCTTAGAATTGTCCCCAGGCCTCAGACTGTATCCAGAAAGTTTTCATCAGCAGTACCCCTGTGCGTTGGAAGCCGCCGTGCGGACCCGCGTACGTCGTTGGGGTCGTAGTCGCAGAGATGACGTCGTCGGAGCTACTTAAGACGAACCCACCCGCGCTGAGGTCAGTTCTGTACATGACTTTCCCCGCTTGGAACTCAAAGCCATGCAAGAAACTGACCACTGATGCATTGAATCTAGGGCCCTGAAAGGGATGTCCTTAACCCTAGAAATCAGTTCGCAGAACGGGGAGGAGGAGTTGGGGGATAAGGAATCTATCACTAACTAATGTCTCTTCCAGATGTATCGTTACCTAAGGTAAGTATCTTGTTCATCTGAAAGAAACACATTGGTGATAGATTCCTTACCTTTGAATAGATAACCCAGCAACCCAATCCCCCCCACCCCCCCGGTGGTGGGTCTGCGAACCAAGATCACGAAAGAAAGTCAAGGAGAACAGAACGGACAAAGAAGCGGTCTCTCCGGACTTGACTGTCAAGGCAATAATGCTTAGCAAAAGTGTGCAGCGAGGCCCAGGTGGCTGCCTGACAAGATGTCTTGTAGGGGGATACCATGTCCCAATGCAGTAGTAGCTGCTGTCGCCCTGGTAGAATAGTTGCGCAACCCCACCAGAGGTTCCTTTTTAGCCACAGAATAACAGGCCTTGATACACAAGACTATCCAGCGGACGATAGTCCTCTTGTGTACAGCCCGCCCTTTCTTGGCATCAAAGTAGCCAACAAAGAGCTGGTCATCCAGCCAGATCTGTTGTGTGCGATTCCGGTAGAATGAGAGCACGCGTTTTGGGTCCAGACGGTGGAGCCTCTCTTCCTCTATGGAAGGTTGCAGAGGCGGAAAGAAAGCAGGCAAGGTGATAGTTTGTCCGATGTGGAAGGCAGTGACCACCTTTGGCCAGAAGGAAGGACGAGTGCGAAGCACAATCTTATCCGGATGAACCGAAAGAAAGGAAGGCGTACAGGAAAGAGCCTGGAGCTCACTCACACGCCTAGCAGAGGTAATGGTAACCAGGAAAGCAGTCTTCAAAGTCAATAAACGAAGAGGACAGTTGTGAAGTGGTTCAAAAGGAGCGCACATCAAATAAGTAAGAACCAGATTCAAGTCCCAGTGAGGCACTACAAATGGAATAGGTGGAAAAAGGTGTGTAATGCCCTTGAGAAATCTATTTACAACAGGGGACTTGAAAAGAGAGGGCTGATTAGGGAGCCTGAGAAAGGCCAAAATTGCGGAAAGATAGCCCTTAACCCTTTCGATGCTGATGACGAGCTCAGCTCGTCATCACCCACGGGTGTCGTGTGCTGATGACGAGCTCAGCTCGTCATGGTGCCAGCAAAAGTGCAAAATCCAGCACAGGAGGGGGAAAACACCTAGCAGCCAAGGTGTTAATAGTGCCCAGAGCAGAGCCCTGCTGGGCCAGAAAAAGAAGGAACAATAGGACTTCTGAAAGAGGGACAGAAAGGGGATCCACAGCCTTTGCTGTGCACCATGCCACCAATTATTTCCACCTGCAGGCGTATACCGATTTAGTGGAGGGACGCCTGGCTGCCAGAATGATATCCCAGACTTCAGGAGGCAAGTAGAAAGGAATCATAGGTTTATATCTCCTAATAGCCCAATGAGTATACAGGCATTTGTCGGTTGGAAGGTGCGTGGCGAAACACAGATGCAGAGTAATGTAGAAACATTGAACTTTTGATCCTAAAGGTGTTTCAAAAGAGTTGTAACATTCTCTCGAAATAGGGGGTATGGAGGGGTGTCAGGAAGCGTTTCTCTCTAACATTTCATTTTTTTCAGTTTAAAAACCTACAAATGTGTCATTTTATTTGTGCAGGCCTCACTAATGTTCTAATTTGTTATCTTTGTCTAAAATTGTAAAGCGCTCTGATATCCTTCGGGATCAAGTTTGCGCTATATAAAACTTTATAAATAAATAAATAAATAAATCAACTGTCACCACTCATTCTCCACGCATGTAGGTGGAGGCAGGGCAGGTTCGGGTGGAGGAACGTTCCCTGCTGCTGCAACAGAAGATCCTCACGAAGAGGAAGTCAGATCGGGGGATCCATGCTCATACTGAGTAGCTCGGGATACCACACTCTTCTAGACCAGTCCGGGGCCACAAGAATGACTTGGGCCTGGTCGTGCCTGATCTTCTTCAGCACTCTGGGTAGAAGTGGTGTATGAGGAAAGGCGTGCAATAGACCGCAGCTCCACTCGTGACGAAAAGCGTCACCGAGCGAGTGCCGCCTTGGAAATTCATACGCGCAGCAGTGATGATCGGTGGCGAACAGATCTAACCAAGGCTCTCCCCACTGTTGAAAGAGATCTTGCGCCACCTCAGAGTAAAGACATCATTCGTAATCCATCATGCACCTGCGGCTGAGTTCATCCACTCAGGCGTTCAAAGAACCTGCCAAGTGATGAACCGTCAAGTAAAATGCCTTGACGTTCCAGCCATGTCCAGAGACGCAGAGCTTCCTGACATAGGGTGCACGACTCCACCCCACCTTGTATGTTGCAATACCACATGGCAGTGGTGTTGTCTGTGAACACCTACACTACTCTCCCTTTGACAGAGGGAAGGAATGCTTTCAGTGCAAGTAGGATTGCCCGGAGCTCCAGAAGGTTGACATGGAGCCGGGACTCCGCCGGAGACCAGAGGCCTCTGATCTCTGCCTCTCCCATGTGGCTGCCCCATCCCAGGAGAGACGCATCTGTCACAACTGTGTGCTCCGGTTGGGGAAGGGAGAGGGGTCTGCCGCTGACCCAACGCTGGTTCGTGAGCCACCACTGCAACTGCTGCCCAGTGCCCTCCGAGATCTGGACGTACTCGACAGGTACCCTTGATGCTGCGCACACTGGAACTTCAGGTCCCACAGCAGAGCCCTCTTATGCCATCTGGCATGATTGGTCAGCAGGATGCAGGAGGCCATGAGGCCAAGCAGCCTCAGGGTCATCCTCACCAAAACCCAGGACAAGGGCAGAAAGATCTGAATCATAGCCCAAATGTCCATGACTCGCTGCTTGGGAGGATAAACCCGAGACTGCGCCATGTTCAGAACATCTCTGATGAAAAGGAGCTTCTGAGAGGGAATCAGGTGCGACTTTGGCATGCTGATGGAGAACCCCAGGAAATGCAGGAGGTCGGCTGTAGTCTGGAGGTGGGAGACGACTGCCTGGGGTGAGCCCGCCTTCAACAGCCAGTCGTCGAGATAGGGGAAGATTGAAACCCCTGATCTGCGCAGATGAGCTGTGACCACCGCCATCACCTTCGTGAACACCCGGGGGCGCTGGTAAGGCCAAAAGGGAGCACGGTGAACTGAAAGTGCTTGTGTCCTACTGTGAACCGCAGGGAAGCCAGTGGGCAGGCAGGACGGGAATATGAAAATAAGCGTCCTGCAAGTCCAACGCTACCAACCAGTCTTGCGGGACTAGGGCAGACCAGACCTGAGCAAGTGTGAGCATCTTGAACTTCTCCTTCGGGAGGAAGGGATTGAGATTCTGAAGATCTAAGATGGGCCGTCGGCCCTTGTCTTTCTTTGGAACCAAGAAATAGTGGGGGTAATAACCACGACCTACTTCTGGCATCGAACACACTCAATGGCCCCCTTGGCCAAGAGGGCTGTAACTTCCTCCTGAGGAGGTGGCAAGTGATCCCCCGACATGCGGTGGGACTGAGGTGGCATGGCTGGTGGGGTAGTCTCGAAGGGGAGGGAGTAGCCCCGTCGGACTATCTTAAGAACCCACCTGTCCGAAGTGATGGTGTGCCAGCGGGGGGAGGTGATGGCGAATACTGCCACCCACTGGTGTTTGCTGGGCCTGAAACGCCAAACTAGAAAGGTTTGGAGTCAGTGGCGGCAGAGGAGGTGGTGGACAGACCCGCCCGCTGGCCCCGTGACCAACCACTGAGGGTCCCACATCCACGGCTGCGCTGAGACTGTTGCTGCGCAGGCCTGTGGCTCTGAAACAAACGTTTCTGGCCGCCCCTTCCTTGGCCACGAAAGGAGCGAAAAGCAGAAGCGGAAGGAGTGTGCATGGCTGAAAGGCCTAAGGATTTGGTCGTAGCCCATGAGTCATTAAAACGCTGCAACGCACTATCTGCCTTATCACCGAAAAGGCGAGTGCCATCAAAGAACATGTCCATCAGAGTGTTCTGGACATCCCCGGAAAAGCCAGGTGTCCTCAGCAAGGAGTGGCGGCGTAGCGCCACTGTCGTGGAAATCACCCTCCCCAGGGAGTCGGCGGTGTCAAGGACACAACAAACTGTGAACTTGGCTGAGTCTCTTCCCTCAGCAATAGCTTGGGAGAGCACCGTCAGGGCCTCCTCTGGACACCAAGGCAGCACCTGCGCCACAGCGTCCCACACAGAATGGGAATAATGGCCCAAGAGGCATGCAGTGTTCACAGACCGCAGCCCTGAACTGGCGAAAGTAAACTGTTTATTTCAAAACTGTTCCAGTTTCTTGGATTCCCTGTCCGGAGGTGCAGAAGGGAATGCGCTTGGGGACGCAGAGGCTTGGACAACTAAGCTCTCAGGGGTTGGGTGTTGGGAGAGGAAGATGCGGTTGCCCGGGGCCAGTGATGGTGTTGGGCCACGTTCTTATCACCAGGAGCCCTTTTGTTAGGCCTGGACCAGGTGCCCAAAAGAAGGTTCGAAAGTGCGTCATTAAAAGGGCAGCAGCAGCTCCGTAGAGGAAGACGCTGGTCGGAGCACTTCTGTCGGGAGGTTAGTCCTGACGGCCACCGTAGGGAGCTCGAGGTGAAGGGCCTCATCTGCTCTACACAACACCACAGAATATGTGCCACCCTCCTCCGTAGCCACGGTAGAACGAGACAGTGTGCCAGGTTCTGGAGTAAAATCCATGTCACCTTTATCCTCTAAATCCTCTTCCCAGTCCGGGTCTAACACGCACTGGGCTGCGAGAGGGTCCTCATACCCCTCCCAGTCCTCCCCATCCTCCCCAACCTGCCTGGCACGTGGAAAAGAGGGAGGTGGACGGAGAAAGGGATAGAAATTTCCCATCGGCATCGATCAACACTGGTCCGGCGCCATCTCCACATTGGGGTGGAAGCCGGGGACGGGGTCAGCCATCGGTACCGTAGACGTCAAGGTCAGTGGAGGTCCAATGAGGCCACCGGACATTGGCTGGGATCCATGCATGGATCCATGGGGTTCTCGCAACATCAAGACCGGAGCCGGCGACGAAGAAGAGCGAGGACCCCCAATTGGACAGCGAGACCCGAAGGTGTTCCGGCGAGGCCGATGGGCTAAAAAGGCGGGCCATGGCTGACAGGAAGTCCTGTAGCTGGGTTAGAGATGCCAACGGACCCGGGAAGGGCGGGCAAGCAGGCCGTCGGCAACTGCGCAGGCTCCGCCGGAGCCGCGGGGATGGCACCACCGTCAGCCATGTCAAGCGACAGGCTAGGGGAAGGCGAAGAGCGACAATGCTTCTTCGACTTCTTGTGCTTCACCTTACCTGACTCAGAGTGTGAAGACTTCGATGAACTGAGGTTCCGTGACGATTTGAACCGGTGTTTTCAACATTGTCGTAAACTCGTAATTTTGGTATTAGTGAACCGCAAATGATCCATTTAGTATATCCTGGTGTTTTCGCTACACGACGAGCAAGAACACTCCTGTTATAATCACATTTCCGATTTACCCATGGCATCCATTTTAGATTCTGTCATCCATCTTGTATTCTTGCCCTCACATAGTCAATGAACACACAGTGACCTTTGATCAATTCATTACACTTAAGGACACGTAGGCTTTAACCAGCGATTCACCTTGCTAGTGACACGTGCACCTTAGGACAGAAACGCTGTGGCCGCATGACTCGGCAAAAGCTGCCTCCCCGGCCTGAGGCCAGTCCTGCTATACTGGTTCTCGTGTTCGTTGGCCTGATCATGATTAGGCGGCCAAAGCTGGTAGCCTTGCCCATTTACGACCCACAAACATCTCTTATCCTGTTTTTCTATCTTCTGCACCAGGCTCTGCTCCTTTCCTTCTGGGCCTTTATTAGGGGGAGGTAACGAAATTTACGATGAGGCGGTCCGGCTCTTGAATGAAAAGAGGACATGGGATTATGATGGAACAGTGGGAACCTCTCTTTCGTAATGTTTTGACATCAGATATTGTTGACGATTCCTGTGTAACGCCAAATATTTATTATTTAGGACATAAAGGTTAAGAAACGTACAAGTATGTGGAAAAAGTTGCCCCCAGCTAAATAAATTGTATTTAAGGAGCAACCCACTTTGTGCAAAGCGAACAGGCTCCTAGAATCTGCCCGTGCGTAGTTTCTGTGACTTCTGTGTCCCTGCAGTAAATAAACCTTTGGTCTTTGACGCCACCATCGAGAAGCCCGTGTTTCTGTTTATTTGTGCACCGAGACAGGTAGAACTCAGGGGTCTTCGGGTGTTGTCCCTGACACCTCTGGACAGTACCAAAATGTCCAGAACTCCAATTGGCGCCCAACGTGGGGCGACGTCATTCGGTACCGGTCCAAAAGCCTGAAGAGTTCGAGAAGCTTCGTGTGAAGATTCCAGAGGGAGGCGCCCCACTTCATCGATCCCGGCATATCGCAAAAGTGGCCCGAAGTTCTCTTCCACGAGGGTTCCCGTTCGGACGGCTGCAGTGGTCCGCTGCCTTGACTGTCGCCCTGTCTTGGACCCGAGGTGCAGACCTTAGTACGGCGAGACGAGACAGGTTTCTCCTTGGTGACGTCTTCAGTACCTCAGTTAAGTATTAAGTGGTTGCTAGTTGTTTGGTTACTTCGTAAGGGTTTACTCCTGTTTGGATAATCCTTTTAGTTCTTGGTTTGGTTTGGTTTCGTAAGATTATCACTAGTTGTTCTAGTTACGATAATCATTTGGTTTAGTTTGGGTATCGATACATTTGTTCACTTTGGTAGGCCTAAGTTCTTGGTTCGAGTGCGCACCTTTGTTTGTGTCTGTTCTGTGGTCCGGTTTATAAAATGGTAAGTCGGAAAAATTGTATGTTGTCGTGTTTTGGTTGCATCAGGGATTCCCGGTTGGAGGACTCATGTCTGGTTCCTCCGATTGGAACTCCTCTTTATGATCTGTACTGTAAACATGGTGTGGGTCCTATATCTTATAATGAGGTGTGGATCCGATACACGGAGTAAGATGGTGTCCTTAGTTGGCCACTGCATGGCAGTTTTGAACCCGAAATTCTTGATAATTTAGAAAAGAAATTGTTTAAGAAGAAAGCCTGGCCGGCAATGTTTGATTCTTTCCGTTATTGGCGAAAAGAATCCAAACAGAGAGAAACTAAAAAGTTAAAGAAAGAACAAAAAGAGCAAGAGTTGACTTTAGAACAGTCTGCCAAGCAGCTGCAACTCAATGAATCTGAGAAAGCGATAGAGGTGGCCAATAGAGAGCGTAATTTAGCGATAGACAAGTGCTATCCTGCCTTGCCATCGAGTACAGCTAAGATAGTAGAGGACCCTGAAAAGGATCCCCTGTTGTCTTACTTGTTGAGGTCACCCCCACCGTATGCACAGGGTGCTACAGCTCCACCTTTACCGAATGTTCAATTACCGGTTGCTGGACAGCCTGGTATACCTGCTCCTGCTCCCCTGAATCAAGCTCCTGTACTTCCTGTGGTCAATATTAATGTTCCTCCGGCACCCCCTCTTCCAGGGTTGCCAGCTCCTCTGCCTATGCCTGTACCACTGATACCTGTTGTTTCACAAGCTACTTTGCCTGCTACCCCTACTGTTGCTTTTTCTTCTGTCCCGACTACTACTCTCCTCCAAACTTCTGCAAGCTATATGACTCCGCTTTCTGTTCGTCGGAGAATCACTGATTCTGTCACTAATATTCTATCTCCCTTTTACAAAACTTTGATTAGGAGTCCTGTCTCTGACTCCGTTCAGAGACGTAGTCAACTTCCTAGTAGTGAAGAACGTGGAATATTAGACTCCACTGCCCTTAGGTGGATTTCGAAAGTTGGAAGGTATAATGTACGAGATGTATTAGATACATTCATGCAATGGAAGGAACCGACACAGCGCTATGTGTTTGATGTCATGTGTTCCCTTTTACGTGAAGAATGGGAGGAGAGCGAATCTGAACAAGTACCGGATGAATTAATCCAAGTTCAACAAAAATTTGCTGCAGGTATGATAGTTGGTCATGAGATAAAAGAAGCAATTTTAGATTTTAGATTCGATCCTTCCCTTCGTTCACCAAGAGATTTAGACAAACGTAGTACGAAACAAGGTCGTCAATATCCTATGAGAGAAGTTCCTCCAATTTGGCGCGAAGCTGTGCAAGCTGATGCGGTCCATGGTATTGCAGCCGCTACGGCCCAATTCCAGAGAGTGTGGATACACATTCCGTGGAAGCGAGCAGAAGTGTTAGCAGTGAAACAGGCCTTGCCAGATCCGCGTAAAAATCCAGCTGGATATTACAAAGAGTTGGCGCAAACAGTTGAAGCTTGCGTAATGAATTTAGCGGACATTGACATGTTATTTGGCAATGTAGTACCACAACCAATTTGGGCTAAAATTCGTAAAGAAAATCCTCCAGTTGCATTAGGTGGTGATTGGGCAGCTATAATAGCGGCCGATGGCCAACAGATTGGTGGTTCTAAACCCGAACCTCTAATTGCTGATTTGCCTGGTAGAATAATCGATTTAATGAAAACTCTGATGCCAGCATTACGCGTTAACTGGGACGAATTGTCCGCATGCAGGCAGAAGGACAAAAGCGTCTCCGACTTTTTCACAAGATTTGAGGAAACTTTCGTAGATCACAGTGGTCAGGAAATGAGCACGGAAGGAGGCCAGAGATTATTTGTTGATAAATTTGTGCACAATCTGTTACCAGAACTCAGTAATAAATTAAAGGACTCTGAAAGTGCGAGGGCTGTCTCTACGACTGCGCAAATACTTGCAACTGCCCAGTATTATGAAAATAGGGATAAAGAAGAGAAGGAAAAGTCAGATAAGAAAACAAAAGACTTAAAAACTAAAGTCCTTTTGCAGCAGGCATATCCGCCTCGCACGAATCAGACAAATACACAGCAAGGGCCATACCAAAGGACCGACTATGGTTCTCAGAGACCGCAATACCAATGGAATCAGTGTACTTACTGCAAAAAGGAAGGTCATTACAAGAATGAGTGTCCAGTACTAACACAAAATAATGCTGCAGCAGCTCAGAGAGGTCGTGGTGGTTCTACGCAAAATTCTAGAGGTCGAGGACGAGGTGCGATGCCTCCACAAACGAATGATCGCCCTTCTAATTATTTTGATCAGCGAAATGGGCAATCTGCACAACCAACTAGATCTCAACAATATCATGTTGAGGATTACAGTGAAGTGAGTGAGGAATTCCAACAAAGTGAGTACTAGGACAGCCATGGACAAAGAGAGGGAGTAGTATCAGTTCCAGTAGATCAGAGTGGGCCTTATGTCGCAGTAGCAACATCAGGTGTAGTCGAACCGTTTCTGTTGGATACTGGTGCAGCAAAAAGTTCTATCATACATGCGAAACTCCCTGGCGCACCTTTGTCTGGCTTAACAAATGTTTCAGTAGGTTTTTCAGGTGCACTTGTTCACAACCCCGTTTCTGGTCCTTTGTCTATTTCTGTTGGACCTCGTCAATTGAAAGCACCCCTGATTTTGACGACTGGTTGTAATGAAAATCTGCTTGGTTTAGACTTGTTAAAACGCCTGTACGCGACTTTGTACTGGTCTCAGTCAGGAGTACAGCTTACATTGGGTAAGAGAATCATCTCCCCGATGTACTTATCAATGGATGCGCTCCCACTGGAGCTGCGTTCTCTCCCTGATACTCTTTGGGCGACTGGTCCTAACGATGTTGGTCTTTTGGAAATTCCACCATATAAAGTCACTTTGAAAGCAAATGTCAAATTTCCACGAATCCCACAACACAAGATCTCGAGTGAAGGTGAACGTGCGCTTTTATTGATCGTGCAAGATTTGATCAAGAAAGACGTAATTGAGGAAACTAGAGGAAATGTCTGTAACAGTCCTGTATTGCCTATTTTAAAACGCACTGATCCTTCAAAGCCTCCAGTTTATAGATTTGTAATCGACCTTAGAGAGGTTAACAAAATTGTGATCCCACAGTTTCCTGTGGTTCCAGACATTACTGCATTGTTAACGTTGATTCCTGCTACAGCCACATGGTTTTCAGTTATCGACTTGAAGAATGCCTTTTTCAGCATTCCGATAGCCGAGGAAAGCAGAGATATTTTCGGCTTCTCTTTAGGAGGCCGAAGCTTCAGCTTTAAACGTGCTCCACAAGGCTATTGTGAAAGCCCATCCATTTACAGCCAGGCATTAAAAAGTCAGTTAGATTCCTTTGTACTTCCTCCTGGTTCTGCGTTAGTGCAATATGTCGATGATCTTCTAGTGGCTGCCGATGACAAGGAAACTTGCAAAGCAGCTACAATTTCCCTACTGCATCATTTGTCTAATTTAAATCACAAGGTGTCACCTTCCAAAATGCAATACTGTTGTCAAGAAGTGACCTACCTAGGTCATCTCTTGTCAAAGGAGGGAAGAAGGTTGACCCCAGAGAGAATAAAAGCAATTACGCAGATGAATGTTCCTAGCACACAGAGAGAAGTGCGTGCCTTTTTAGGTATTACCTCATACTGTAGGCAATGGATCCCAAATTTTTCTCTTTTGGCAAAACCATTGGTGGCCTTGACTGGAAAAGGTGTTCCGAGTCCGGTGCCATGGTCTGCCGAATGTCAACAAAGTTTCTCTGAGTTACGAAATGCACTGTGTTCAGCTCCTGTGTTGGGTACACCCGAATACAGTAAGCCATTTACACTCTATGTCCACGAGAGAGAAGGTTGCGCGTTGAGTGTTCTGACGCAACGATTTGGTGATAAGCAACGCCCTTGTGCGTATTTTTCATCAACATTAGATCCGGTAGCCAGAGCGTTGCCTAGTTGCTTAAGAGCTACAGCAGCAGCTGCAGTGTCCATTCGACAATCTGCTGGTTTGGTCATGAACAACATGCTAGTGGTCATGGTTCCGCATGCCGTGGACACACTCATGAACCGAACCAAGACACAGCACCTTACCAGTGCTAGATTATCAGGCTATGAGCTGACACTGCTAGCAAGTCATATTCAGATCAAAAGATGCAATGTCTTGAATCCAGCAACATTGTTGCCGACTAGTCAGGAGTCGAGTGATTCTGAACCACATGACTGTTTCAGAACTGAGGAGGAGACAAAGGGACGAATTGATCTTAAAGACACTCCATTATCAGATCCAGATGGCACGTTGTATGTTGACGGGTCTTGTTTTAAATTGGAGAATGGTGACGTGACAGCTGCCTACGCAGTAACGACTTTGAGTACGATTGTGGAGACTGCAAGAGTGAGTCAGAATTCTGCCCAAGCTGCAGAATTAATTGCATTGACTAGAGCGTGTGTTTTAGCCAAGGGAAAGAGTGAATGTGTTCACAGATAGTCAGTACGCGTTCGGAGTAGCGCATAGTTTTGGTCGATTGTGGAAGGAAAGAGGTGTTATTACGTCCCATGGGACTAAGATCCAGCATGGTCAGCTAGTCAATGACTTGTTGGAATCTCTAACCTTACCAATGGAAGTTGCGATTGTGAAGTGCAGTGCTCATCGAGCAATCACGGATGATGTTGGTCGTGGAAATGCCTTTGCTGATGAGACAGCTAAACAGACAGCTAGGAATACAATGAGTGTGATGTATGTTGCAACGTCTGCAAGATGGGTTGCTGAATCGGGAATGTGTGAGGACACAGTGGAAAGTGTGAAAGCAATTCAGGATGAAGCGACTGAAGAAGAAAAGCTTGCATGGAGAGAGAATACGGGTAAATTGGACTCGAGTGGCTGTTGGATTGATTTGTCGGAACAGCAGCGTTGGATGTTGCCTGATGCGTATGTGCTTGCGGTAGTAACGATGGCGCATGGAGCAGCGCACATCAGTTCGAAAGGGATTTGTAAGATGTTGGCTCCAGTCTGGAAGAATGATGGAATTAGTAAGTGTGCAGAGAGAGTGGTTAGAAATTGCATGATATGCCTGATGCATAATCCTGGCAAGGGAATCCCCACACCCGCTGGTCACTTCGCTCCTCCTTCTTGCCCCTTCGAAGTGATTCAGTTGGATTTCATTCACATGGATCGTTGTAACAAACTTAAGTACGTTCTAGTGGTAGTCTGTGCTTTTTCAAGGTGGATCGAAGCATATCCACTCAAAGACAATACTGCCTTATCCACTGCCAAAATCCTCCTAAAGGAATACTTCCCCAGGTATGGCATGCCACGGATTGTATGGTCAGATAACGGAAGTGAATTCCGAGGGAAAGTTATGCAGAGTGTGTGTGCAGGTTTGTCAATTAAACAAAAATTTCACAGTGCGAATCACCCCCAGTCAGCCGGTTTAGTCGAAGGCTACAATGGCACCCTCAAGCTGAAACTGGCCAAAATACAAGCCTCCACGGGCTTGTCCTGGCCAGATGCACTACCTTTGGCCCGGTTATCCACAAGAGCGACCGTGCATTCTCGAGTAGGGCTTAGCCCCTATGAGATTGTGTTCGGTCGGCCTGCAAATGTTTGGGGGGTACCTAGACCGAGGGAGTTCAAGCAACTGGAATACCCAATGCTAATTGATTACCTTTTTGACTTGACTGCTAAATTGAGTCTCATTCACCAACAGGTTTTCGATGCATTGTCAAAGCCTCCGGAAAGTCCAGGTCATCAGCTGAAACCCGGCGACCACGTCGTCATTAGGAACTTTGGACGAACCAGAAATCTGCAACCCAAGTTCGTTGGACCATTTCAAGTACTTTTGGCGACAAGGACTGCTATACGTGTGGCTGGTAGAAAAAACTGGATCCACGCGACACATGCTAAGCGTGTACCCCTCCCACTCCCTTATGATAACTGGGTAAGAAAAGGAATTGGTGCCTCTGAAACCGAACCAGTTCCTAGATACGTGCCTTTCAGCGATGCAGAACTGATAAGTGATCAATCAAACTCTGACTCCCCTCCTGAAGCTGCTCCTTTGGTCACTGAACAGAACACTGCACCAAACGAACCTTTGTCTTCTGCGAACTCGAACATTGCTACTTCTGCCGAAAACAGACTATTTCCGGATCAAACTACTCCAGGAAAATTGATACAACTTACGTTCTCACTCAAAGGACAAAAAGCAGGAAACTGCATTTTTCTCACATTTGATCTATCACATTACCTCCAGCCAGGAAGCTTGCTATTCATGTTTTGTATTCCTTTGTTTGTTTCTGTTGTTTCTGTTACCTTGCCGTCTGGGTCGCCGTAGGGTCGTGGCTTTGTGCCTAGTTGAATCTGCGGGGGCCAGACACAAGGTCGGTCTTTCTGTTAGTTCTGGGAACTCCCAGGGCTGATAGAGGCATTTTCAACTACGTACATATCATCAGTGGTCGCGAGCGGTTGTAGAAGATGGAGCTTCCTGGGCTGCACCGAGAGAATGTAATTTATGTTCGCAGAAATAGACTCTACAAAATTCTTCATAACAAATGTTTTCTGATGCAATGTGCAATTACGTTTTTGATTGTTTTAGTAACGTTGGTGGGTGGAATCGTCTTTGGTGTTCATTTAATTTTGTCACCGATAACAACTACAGTACCTCCCCTTAATCTTGTTTCTCCTACTACTGTTTCTTTTCATTCCTTTCATCCGTTCCCCGAACATGAGCAAGCTCGACGCTCAGAATTAATAAATAACACTTTTATACAGCTCTTGCACCAACACCAACTGGTAGTTAACACAACAGACTGCTGGGTATGTGGTTTGATACCACATACCATGGATAAAGGCATTCCCTACCTGGTCTTGCCTTTTAGCTATAATGGATCATGTCGGGCCTTCCAAACTGTATTTGTCTATGCTCTCGAAACCTATCCCCCGCGCCCTCCACGTTCCGCTAAGTATACATCTGTTAATAAAGCCTTGACAAAGGGAATAACTGACATGGTTAGAGACGTCAATAACTCACCATCTGTCCCTAGAGATGAACTACGAGTTTATCTGAGTTGGAATTCTACGGAGTATAGCATTAGTTTGGGAGAAAGCAAGCGTAAGAGCTCCACTCCAGTCTGGGTCGTACCTCACCGAGGTCAATTCTGCTTGCAAGGTAATGGGCGAAATCCGAGAGCTCGGTTAGGGAAGAGTGACTGTGTTGAAACTTACGTATATCCGTCAAACTCTTCCCCTGCCTTCCTCACTGCTAAGGGTACCTACTTCATTTGTCAGGATAGGGCATATACATGGTTGCCTGCCGACTTTTCAGGTTCATGCTATATTGCCCGACCGTTGCCTCCGACATACACCGCTTCCCCAGATTATCAAAAGACCAGAGTGGCAAGAGGTGTTTTCAGCAAAGAAGACACCGCTGGCCAGGAAGCCGGAGACATCTTCAAAGGTTTCCTTCCGTTCTGGGGGCCTATGGCCAATAGTAGAAATCTACGTCAGCTAACACGGGTAGTTGAATCTACTATTACAGAAACTGCTGGTGCCCTTAGTAATTTAACAGCTGAGCTGCAAGCGGATCGTCTCGTGACGTTACAGAATCGTATGGTTCTTGACGTAATACTTGCAGATCGAGGTGGGGTATGCAGAATGATCCAATCGAGCTGCTGTGTTTATATTCCTAATAATGCTCCGACAGTGTATGAAGCAATCTCTAAGCTACACAAGATTTCCGACTCTATTCACGTAGACAAGGGAAGTTGGTCCTTAATGGAATGGCTTTGGACTCTATTATCAGCGTGGGGATGGAAGGTTCTGATGGTCGTTGGTATTATCTTAGTATTCCTATTCTCGTGTTGCCTTATTATCCAATGTGCTCCCGCTTTGTGCAGCCTCTGTGCTGCAACCTGTCTTAGAAAACCACCTGTGTTTGGAGACAAGGTGCGAGAAAGGATGATGCTGCAACAACATATCACTGACCTAATGAACATCGAGATAGACTCTGACATAGACTGAGTAATTGCCTATTTAAGGGCAAAAGGAGGGTCTGAGGTTCCGTGACGATTTGAACCCGTGTTTTCAACATTGTCGTAAACTCGTAATTTTGGTATCAGTGAACCGCAAATGATCCATTTAGTATATCATGGTGTTTTCGCTACACGACGAGCAAGAACACTGTTATAATCACATTTCCGATTTACCCATGGCATCCATTTTAGATTCTGTCATCCATCTTGTATTCTTGCCCTCACATAGTCCATGAACACACAGTGACCTCTGATCAATTCATTACACTTAAGGACACGTAGGCTTTAACCGGCGATTCACCTTGCTAGTGACACGTGCACCTTAGGACAGAAACGCTGTGGCCGCATGACTCGGCAAAAGCTGCCTCCACGGCCTGAGGCCAGTCCTGCTATACTGGTTCTCGTGTTCGTTTGCCTGATCATGATTAGGTGGCCAAAGCTGGTAGCCTTGCCCATTTACGACCCACAAACATCTCTTATCCTGTTTTTCTATCTTCTGCACCTGGCTCTGCTCCTTTCCTTCTGGGCCTTTATTAGGGGGAGGTAACGAAATTTACGATGAGGCGGTCCGGCTCTTGAATGAAAAGATGACATGGGATTATGATGGAACAGTGGGAACCTCTCTTTCGTAATGTTTTGACATCAGATATTGTTGACGATTCCTGTGTAACGCCAAATATTTATTATTTAGGACATAAAGGTTAAGAAACGTACAAGTATGTGGAAAATGTTGCCCCCAGCTAAATAAATTGTATTTAAGGAGCAACCCACTTTGTGCAAAGCGAACAGGCTCCTAGAATCTGCCCGTGTGTAGTTTCTGTGACTTCTGTGTCCCTGCAGTAAATAAACCTTTGGTCTTTGACGCCACCATCGAGAAGCCCGTGTTTCTGTTTATTTGTGCACCGAGACAGGTAGAACTCAGGGGTCTTCGGGTGTTGTCCCTGACACCTCTGGACAGTACCAAAAAGTCCAGAACTCGAGAACAATGGTGGTGGTGGCTCCGCAAATGGTCCCTCGACCTCCCACGGGACCAGGACCTTGAACGGCGCGGAGCCAACTCCCGGGCCGCCAGCAACTTTCTGGACCGTTCCCTCAAAGTTTTCGGAGCCATGGCCCAGCATTCGGGGCACGATTCAGAGTCGTGGTCGCGCCCGAGGCAGTAGACACACTCACGTTGTGGGTCCGTCACCGACATCGTGCAGGGACAAGTCAAGCAAGACTTAAAACCGGGCATCCCTATACACCAGGAGTCAACAGATACAAAAGTCCCAAAAATAACAAAACGTGACTGGGGGTACCGCTCTCTCCAGATCTGCACTTGCTGGCGTGGTAAAAGAACGAACTGACGTCAGCGCGCGTGGGCGCGTCTAAGTAGCTCCGACTACGTTATCTCGGGGGCTATGACACCAACGACGTACGCAGAGCGGCACGACACGATGACGCCTACCGACGCGCAGGGGTACTGCTAACTAAAACTTTCACGCCTGGGGGTAATTCTAAGGTAAGGAATTTATCACTAAAGTGTTTCTTTTAGATTTAATGAACTATAATGTTGTCCATGTATAATAGTAACCCAGGCCACCCAGAGGGTGCACATAACTAACTTACATCTTAGTTCTCTATTTCCATTGTTTTCAGGGTGGAGGGAACCATGGATGTTTCTAAATTCCTGTTTGAAACTTATTTTATTTTTAAATACTTCATTGCCCATATATAATTTGAAACAATAAGGTGAAATGCTTCTGCATATTAACAAAGTACACTGTTTAATGTTGTAGAGAATTCATCATAGTAATGTATGTTTGTCGTCAGATGTCCTAAAGTTAAGTGATGCAGGACACCTTAGATACTTCCATTCTTTAACTTCAGTTAACCTGTAACTAAATGCTTACCCATTTATTTAACACAGTTCTGAATGTTAAAGCAGAGTCAAGTGAACAGAGCCCAGTGCTGCTGTAGATCTGGGGTCTTTGCAATGCAGTACCTCCCAGACCGTAAATTACCAGTAGATCTACACTAGTCTCCCTGCTCAGTTTCGCAAAATGTGTAGATCCCTGTATCTTTCAATTTTTAAGGGTAACCCAACTTATTCAATAAATACTCTTACACTGGGCATTTGTGTGATTCGTGGTCTTTCTTAATCTTTTTTTAAAATATTTTGTATCATACTTTCACATAAACATGTAAACGATTTACACATTTTACAGTAACAAATATACGACATACTTCACTGTAACAATGTACTAATAATTAGGACAGATTCACAATTTAAACAATAACTTGACAGTCTATGGCAACATAACTTACACATTAACAGTCTATAAGCAAAGAGACATGTCTTTTTACATTACCCATATATGACATATATTTACAAGTGCATTGTTCCTCTAACGTATTGCACAAGTGCCTTATTCGGGGTATCATGTGTCCTACTCTTGTTTATTGTTGGAACCGGATACCATTGCGTCCTTTCACATTTTTGTATAGTGACACTATTTTAAGGTCCTGATAAGGTCGGAGCTTTGAATAGATAAGTTGTTGTAGCACCCTTAATCACGCTTTCTGCAGGGTGCCTCGTGTGCACTGGTTAAATGTTTGTTTGAGCTCTTGACCTTTAGGCGGATTACGCCAACGCCTTTCGACCTTAAAGGGAGGACCTATGTGGTGTTTGTATAGAAGGTCTTCTTTAGGGCCATATATTCTTTGGGGACACATGTTTTCTGGAGGAATGAAAGGTTTCTTAGGGTAAGTTCTAGATCCTGCCTGGAAATGGATCTCTTCAGCCTCTTTGCAATGGTGGCTTTAGAGTGCCTAGCTTGGGTTTGAAACTTGGGTGAATAGTTTGTGGACAGGAAATTCCAACATGTACAAAGTCTGATCCTAAGTGAATAAAGAACGTCAGAACAGGATAAAAATCAACTGAGATTTCCTTGAGCTAACAGGCATTGAAAGCTAGGCACCAGATCTAGATCTGAGGCGACAAGAATATAAGTGATAATTTTTGGTTTCTCAACAAAAATACAAAAATGTATTGCTATAGCAACCTGTCAGAGCGAGATATGCATTTCCTTCATGAGTGGAGAAAGAGAAATTAAAGCGGATTAGGGGCCATATGTATCAAGCAAATTAGCATTCGCAAAGGCCGAAATGGTATGTATGACACATTTTGGCAGCAAAATAAGGAATCGCAAAATTTGCTATTCCTTATTTTGCGATTGCACTTAAGGAATCGCAAATTGTGCGATTCCTTAAATGCAATGTATTAACGGAAAATTAATGCAAAAATGCCCATAAGGATTCGCAAATTACCACCAACTTCTAGTTGGTGGTAAGTTGCAAATTCTTTTAATAAAGCAATTTATTTAAAATCCAAAGGTACCATATGACGCTCATACAGGCCCTTGGGGCATGTATGGGCGCCATATGCCAACACATGTCATTTTCAGGGGTGCAGCAGGGTGTTCTTGTGACACCCCTGCACCCTTGAAAATATTCCTAAATTGCGATTAGCTAATTGCTAATCGCAAATTACCCCTTCATTCCTATGGGCCTCCTGGCCCATTGAAATGAATGGGAAATTTGCGATTAGCAATTTGCTAATCGCAATTTAGGAATGTTAAGGAATCGCTAAAAAGAAGCGATTTCCTACATACATACCATTTTGCGATTTCTAAATAGCGATTCCTTAAAAATCGCTATTTAGAAATCGCAAATGGTCAGGATGATACATATGGCCCATGGAGTTTTGAGCGAAGGTTGGAGTTCGAGAGGGCAGAGACAAACAATAAAAGGCTTCTATATTTTAATGTGTTCCTGCATCTGCTAGTGTTCTCCTAATTCAAAGGAGGTTTAGCTTTTAGGACTGAAGGGCATACACATTCAAGAGTAAGTCAGTCACCAGGTGTTAAACTAGAAAACAGCCAGTTGTATGAAAGTAAGACAATTTGACTTTTTATGCATTACACAGATGGTTTAGTCGCAGAAACGTGTAGGCTGGCCAGGACGTAAGGTAAACTGTAGATGTCTGCCTATATACACCGTACCAGGAGCCAGTATCTATTTACAAGTCCGATTCATTATGAGCTACTTCCAAATGAGATTTTAAAATGGTAGTTCATAGTTTGTAGTGAGACGTGCATGCAAGGACACCACATCTTCCTTAGAAGCATCAACTGTTTATGACACAAAGCCTGGATAAAAAGGACTGCATACCTGAACGTCTCGGACCATCTGAGTCAGATGGCGGTGGTTCGAATCGACTCGGTCTACCCTTCGTTTTATAACGTTCATCACGTTCTTCTTGGATCCTGCAAAGAAAAAAAAATCTAAATAACATACTAACACTTTTGATATTTGTGGACTTAAGTATGGAAATCCTAATAAAAATAAAAGCAAATTAAAAAAACCTTACTAATGTTAATCTAAACCAATTCTGAGTATATCTGACAATAATTATTGTGTTATCTGATCACTGTCAGACCAGAAACGTTTTGTTCTGATATTGCTCATGAATTAGAAATCCATTTCATAAACAATCACTGGATGCTCTCAACTGATCTAGCTCGAAAATAGAGAAAATATTAACTTTATAACCACTAATAAAAATACAATAATCAAAAGGTAACTGAAATAAATTGGAATTAATACACCAACAATAATGTAATTATGATGATTAATTGTTTGGAGACCTCCAAGGATACCTGCAGTACTATATAAATCCTATCTACGGCATGCCCTCAAAAAGCAAACTCATGGCAGTCACAGAAAAAGCCTACCTACCTGCAGCAACAGTAATGGAGTTTAATGTGTAAAAGACACTTACATCAATAAGAGTATTGGCTACTTTCAGAGACCAAAGTATAAGTCAGCCCACATAAATATGATCATTGGAATGCAAAAACCCACACCTTTAATTCAACTGTTGGGATTCATGATTTATCACTTACATTCAAAATCTTCTGAACACCTATCCAGTTGGATCCCAAGACAACAAATGTTGTACCATAAAAAGTCTACCAGTAACAATCAGAGCTCCTTAGGTGTAAGTAATGTAAGAATATGGTGCAAATAGCAATCTTTTGCAGTTCAAATATGTAATAATTGGTGTCAGGGGACTATTTTCAAGCTAAATGGTAAATTACTGTTACATATGACCTAATTGGCATCCTTTTGTCTTTTTTTGTTTGGAATTCAAAAAAGTTCTCCAGAATGAATCCCCTAGGATAACAACACATTTGCCGGTTAAGTCATGGGGTTTTCCTGATCTAACCTCTCCGACATATCTACATTTTTTTCACTAAAATCTAGCAGGTGGATTTATTTAAAAAAATACAAATTAAGCAATCAATCAACCATGAAGGAAACAAGCAGATAAACTGAAAGTAGACCTAAATGACTCATCTTCAACAATAAATTCTCCAAAAAAATGCATGAAGATCTCGACATTGTCTTTTGTCCCTTCAAATTACCAACCACAAGCCATAACCCCATCCACATTTTCTGCAGGGTGTCCGTTTCAGCAACTGAGTATAGTAAATTCAAATTCAAAGACTTTATTCGGTTATATCACATAAATAACCATAAAAGCTCATAAAATCACAACATTAGTAACAATCATCACAATAAGTAAGTCTAGTAGCAAAGGCAATCACCATACAGTCTACAAGGGTAAGGATGTGATCTATGAAAGATACTAAAGCTGAAGAATGGGGATATATTCCTCCTCTGAAATACATTTTCATGGACTCCTAAGCTTTGAAAATATTACCAGAAACATTTGTTTAAACTTGAAAGCATTGGGCAAGACACCTAATTCAGTGAAATGAGGTATTAAAGACCGCTCACCCAAAGAAATTGGTGTTCAACAACAACAAAAAGTATAGTTTGGTAACCATATGAGGTCATTTCTTCTCAGTGTTGATGCTTTCAGGCCCACTAAATTAATCTGCAGAGCTATATCAATTGTACCTCCTTCAAGAAAGAAAAAAGTTACTCATTCTTGGAGTAGTGTGTTAGATGTTAAGTACAGTTGTTACCAGGGGGAATTAGGAAGATCAGTCAATACATGATGCACTGAGCACTCCATCCTTCCTAACCATGAGACTACACTGTATATCCCCCTCAGGCATCCCAAACTCCACAGCCACCATTTCAACCTTCCCTCACCCAGTTTCAGCCACACATCACTAGCTTCAAACTTCTTTCTCTTCCTGCTGGATTAACCTCTGCTAATCAACAAGGACGATTCAGATACAATAGATATATAGCATTTCTTCGAGATCAGCGTGGTACTTTCATGGAGTCATATAAAATATAGGAGGCCCCCTTATCTTATGGGTCTGGGACCAGGGGTAACAATGGAGAAAAACACACAATGGCCCCTATGGGTGACCAAAAAAGTGGTCTTATCTATATAGGGATGCCCTACCTTTATCAACAATACCAATCTCACAATAATTCAAAACTACCATGGAGTGAGAAAGCACATACATAAAAAATAGCTGTTCTTGTGAACATTTTAAACACTGTATGATTATGTTTTCTGATTGTGTTTTTATCTAACTCAAATTTTTTAATATAAATGAATGTATTGTTTTATTTTTGTGATTACGATCATACAACCAACTTCTTTGAATAAACGCACAAATGTATAATTTAAAACATTTCTCTTTCTTTGCTTAACTTTTCAAAATGAGGCACTAAAAGTACTGTCTTACACATGACCATTAACTATACCACTGTGCAAAAATATTTGGGTAACAGCTATTTTTTATGTATGTGCTTTCTCACTCCATGGTAGTTTTGACTTATTGTGAGATTGGTATTGTTGATAAAGGTAGGGCATCCCTATATAGATAAGACTACTTTTTTGGTCACCCATAGGGACCATTGTGTGTTTTTCTCCACTTTCATGGAGTCTACACAAGACATTACTGTGAACTCTAAATCATCTATTTCCGAGGAATAACTATATAAATTCACTCTTGCAAATTACTTTTTTCTACAGAGTTTGAGAATACAGGTAATGTGGCCATCTTCGATATCTAAACTGCATTACCTTTTTCCAGCTCTGGATTGTGTACCTGTTTATACAACACCTGCTGAGCAGTCTTTCATCAATAGAATGAACTTCTGGGTGTTTTCTACAGATGTTTGGTAAAGGGATACAACATAAGCATTACATTACAAGAACGAGTATCCAGCATCGGTCCTAGAAGGACCCTAAGCATTGCTATGGTGAAGAAGTGATTTCCTCTTAGCCTTGTGGACGTGATAATGGTGCCCCATAAACTGCATAACAAGGATTGTGTTGGAACAGGCACTTCCATGCCTGGTTCTGTTTCCTCTAAACTGCTTAATATTCTCCCCCCAGCAAACTTGACAATCTCTTAGCCAACTGGAGCAGTTCAATAGCAGTACCCAGGAGCACAGTCAAACCGCTCGAATGAGGGGTACCCAAAGTATATTGCCAACCATTATCTGGATGGGTAGTGTTTAGCATCGGGATATGAGGTGGCTGGTCGTAGTGTAGCTGATTATTGATCAGGGCAGCAGGAGTTTTCATTCAAACACCTGGTGGGGGGCTGTTCCTCCCTGTAAAAAGCTGGCTCTCTCTATATAGTAAACCAAAAAGATGTACACTGTGTCCAGGTAACCCTTATTGGTTTACAGAGGCAAAAATGCCAACACTAAATGCTCTCTTTTGTGGTAGCATGGATGAGCAGTTTATGCTTATCAGAGGTCATTTGTTGTCCTCACAGAGTCAATAAATTTGCCACATCCTCAAAGAAAAAATCTTAGACTAATTTAGAAAAATAACTTATCTTTATATAAATTTTGATACCAATAACTTCGTAAGCTAAGAAGTACTTTTTAAATAATTCATTTCACAGCTAAGTAAAATGTTCTTTTAAATGCGTCTTTATGTGCAATGCTTGCCTATAGGAGAACATATAGGGTATAGAGGTACTTGCAGTAGGTTTGTGGGGGTTTCCTTCAGGACCTAATGTGGTAGGGGGATAAGGTCCAGCAGTTAGAGTTTACCTGCTCTGGGGTGCCCGCAGGTCCAGAGGTGCTTGTCGGGCTGGCAGCCTTACGCGCTACACCAAAGAGGGGGGGGAACCTACAAGCAGGCTGCAGAGGAGAACTGGGGGAAAGTCCGGGAGCTCTCAACAGGGGTCTTCGCTCACAAGGGTTTTGGGAGCAGTGCAGAGCATCAGTGTCTATTCTTGAGAACCCAGGCCGCTCAGTGCAGAGTGGTTAGGTCAGCTGGGCTGGTACATCGTAGTACCTTAGGGTGTCGGTCTTGCAGGCTAAGGGTGCAAAAATCAGGACAGCTAGCTACTCTGGAAGTAGGCCACTGCAGTGCGGGCGTCCATCAAAGACTTCTCGGTCTCAGAGCTGGTGGAGTCCAGATTAGACTCAACCAGGCTTTGGTTGCTGAAAGGAGTCTGGTACACTGGGTATTGGTGCTATGCTGCTCTGGTTGGTGCTGGCACCCTCTCACTTGGCAGAAAGACGGGTCTAACCTTCCAGGGCACATTGACCTCTTCCTGGGTGGCTGCTGCATTGGTACGACCAAGGAATTGCAGCATGGTATACCGGACTCTGCTGTGTTGGTGCCTGCTGACTGCAGAGTAGTATCTCCTCTACTCCAAAGGTTATTGCAGGCAATTTGCAAAGGGCTGGCAGTCTACCGGGGTTCTTGGTAGAGTTTTAGCTGGGGGGGGAAGAGTTGGTTTCTTGAAACTGGTGCAGGCAGGTAGGGCTTGGCATGAACGTCCACAGCAAGTCTTCAGTTCTCATTTTAGAGGCTATTCTTTGTCCTCTTCTTCTGGGTCAGTCAAATCACTCTGACATCAGAGGTGCCACCTAAATACTCAATTTAGAGGTGTTAAGGGGAGTGACAGGTTTATGGTGACTATAGCCATACCTCTGACCCAGTGAACTCAATTCCACCAAAACTAAGATGGTGGAGATCTAGTTTTTGTGTTCCCATCAGGTACCCAGCATTAGGGGTACAACTGGCCTGACAGTGAAAACACCTACTGGCTAGCTAATTTTCCTGCCTTTCCTGTCCTTGTGCCAAATAGGCGCAGAGCAAGGGGTGCCATTTCCTCAGTCTGGGGGAAACCGGAGTTCCCCTTCACAGTAACAGGCGGCAGAGGCCTTTGAATCCTACTGCCATAATATGCTGACTCTTCCGGCCGGAGCAATCATTGTTTTAGCCCCTCAGAGCGTGGGCTCTCATTTGCAGGGGGTCAGAAACCGGTCTGCGGTGGCGGGTTGGTCGACATCAGTCAGCCAGAACACTTCGAGGTTGGTAGGTTTTCAGAGGGTAGCTCTAAGGTACCCTCTGGCTACATGTGTTAACAAATTCATCACTGGAATCAGTGTGGGTTTATTATTATGAGATGTTTGATACCAAACAGCTGTAATTTCAGTGAATCCATCATGTAGCTGGGGAACTTGTAAAGACCATTGACAGGGACATATGCTCAAGATGGTTTCACTCAAGCAGATATAACCTAACATGTATTATAAGCAGGGCTCCCAGTTTTATGGTATTTATTTTTTGCCATTTCTGTCTGTATTTATCCTTATTTATTTTTGGGCATTTTTTCTGTATTTATCCACATTTATTTTTGCCACAAGCAAAAGTAGCACGCTACAGCTAGTATTTATCCTCATTTAATTAAATTATCTGGGACCAGTCCATAGCAAAGTAGTATTAGTCACGAAGCATTTTTGAATGAAAAATATATGGAGAGCTTACAAGAGGTGGTGCCAGGTTCAAGAGCAACTTTATTCTCCCAGCCAAAAACACGAGGCAGTGCAGAGGGGAAAATAATGCAACAAATAATGCAACCAAAAATTGTGGTACAGAAAAAAAATCAGAAATCATGGCAAATATAATGTGGCGATGGAGATAATTTTCTTAGCTAAGAGTGTTAAACTGTTAAAGAAACAGTCAAGGAGCTAGAAGGAAAGTGCTTGAAATGAGTCAAAGGCAGGGGGTTTCCCTTCATCGTCCAAGTGTTAAAGATATTGTGAATTTTGATTTAAATGTGCCACAAGATAAAGTTCAAATGCTATGTTGTCCACAGAATTGTTTCCCCTCTTCCTCAATAAATCAAATACCACGAATACTGTGGAGGACTAGAAAGATTAGATTAGAAATAGCTCTTCCCCGGAAAACAAGGTAGGGTATAGCACAGAAAAATCCAACTACCCAAATACAGCTTTGGAGCTGGGAAACGTTTTAAAATCGTAAAAGAGTTTTACGATTTGCAGAGTCAACAGCAGAGCGAGAACAGGGTGATCACAGGCAATGTCGAAGAAAGAAGTGCAAATCTTTACATCTCGTGTAATTCTTTACATTATTCAATTGTAAAGAAGTGAAATCCCTAGCATCTTACATGATAAAGGAGGACAGAGGATACGATTTCTGACTCTGGTGCTGCCAGTTCATACCGGAGGGGAGAGGATCCCAAGGCTGCCACGGGACAGACTGTGGTTTTCTCGGGGTAGTGTCCAGGCTTTTATCTCTTTTGTTTCTAGGGATACTGTGAAGCCGCCATTTATATGTTCCCTGAGAGGACATACTTAGGGGGAATACACACACCTTTCCAGTTGAAATGGCGGAGGGCTGGAGCAGAGCTCATTTGAAAGGCAGAGTCCTGATCTTAACACACCCACTCAGTGACGCTTCAATCTCACCAGGATTGGTTTCAGGGGCACGGCAGTAGGTTATTAAAAGACCCTGATTAGAAGGAATTTCCAGCATCAGGAAAAGGGGCGTGGCGAGAACTCTAGACGGCACAGCAGCGCGGCAAAATGTGCTAGTATTTTGCCGATTTTACATATGAATACAGACAAAGGAAAAAAAGTTTTCCGTCTTTATTCATATGTAAAAATCCGTTTAAACGGAAAACCGGGAGCCCTAATTAAAAAAGACACCCTGCCTTAGGGTTGTAAGGCCTGCTGTAGGGGTGACTTGCCTATATTACATGCAGTGTCTGCAGGCATGGCACACAGGAGGTGCGTTATGTTGGGTCTTCACTTTAGTCTGCAGCATGTCACGTAGCTTTCAATGGCAGTTTGCATGAGTATGGTGAGATGGCCCTTGGGGTGGCACATTACATGCTGCAGCCCATCGAGACCCTCTTTAGACTGCCTACCCTAGGTACCAGGGGTACCATTTACGAGGACTTACAGGTGGTGCTAAAGGGTTTGCCAATTGGGGAAACAATTGCACAGTTTTAGGGAAAGAGACCAGACACTAGGGGCCTGGGTAGCAAGAACCCAGTACACGTCTGTCAAAATGTTCTCATTTACCAGACAAAAGTGGGAGTGACCATGTCAAAAAGGGGCACTTTCCTACACTCCCCTGTAATAATTTGACCAGTCCCCCATAAGTGGCAACCTCGCCTTTCCTTCTGTCTGTAGTATGTGTGGCAAGGAATCAGTGTACAGCCAGCTGGGTCCTTCTTAGACACCATGTTTAAGGACACAAAATGGTTTTCTGATTAAGACGCATTCCGTACAGGGTAACATAAAAATACTTCATGAGCTTTGTTAACGACTCGTTACCTAAAATCTAGGGATGTAGTGGATTGTGAGAGCAATAATCCCCTACACTGTAGAAGAGGTTTAGCTGCTCTTTTAGTCACCTCTCCCTGTATATATGTACAACACCCGAGCACACCATATCATTATTTCAAATATCAGTATTTTTCTAAGAAAGTCAATGTGATTTCAGCGTCCTGTATGTTCTAAATCCAAGAAAATCTCAAAGGAAAGTCCGAACAAATCTTAGGTTGAGATCTTTACTATCCACAGTTCACATAAGGATAGACAGCAGCCGACGCGCGTTTCGCCCGCAGGGCTTTTTCAAGGCTATTTGTTCGATATTCCAAGCTTTTATAGTTATGTCAGTCTTCTCTTAAATGCGCACTCTTCATCTTAGATGGATGGAGTGGAGTCCCCCAAAGATAGTCGCATAAAGTAACTCTTGATGTTAGGACTTGGAGTTCCTATTATCACTCATCAATATGATAGTTGTGGCCCCAATAGATAAAAGCTTGCATTCTTCCAAAATCACCATTCGGTTTTGGGATTCAAATCCATCCTATATAATGTGTAAGCCTCTCGAGGCTTTGTGATGTGCGGTTCAAAATAAGCAAACCCATTTGTTTCACATGTCACCTCTCCCTGTAGGAAGGTGCCCATTTTTTTATAGTTATCCCTAAGGTATTGCCAGATAACTGAACCTAACTTGACGGAGTATGTCCTGGGTCGGTGCCACTGAGGTTCCCAGGGCCTGAGTTCTTTCCCAAAACTACCTTTGTTCCCACAATTGGCACACATGTGGGCCACATGTAAGTCCCTTGTAAAAGGTACCCCTGGTACCAAGGGCAGAGTGACCACAGAGGGCTGCAGCATTTTTTTTATAATGCCACCTTTAGAGACCCCTCACCTAAACACCCACATATTGGCATTGCAAAATGCGTGTTTTGGTCCTGACCAAACTGAAGAGTCGAAACAGCACTCATCCCTGGGTGTCCTGCCCACCAGCGCTGCCTGTGGCATGGGCAAGTCACCGCTCTAGCAGGCTTCACAGCCCTAAGGCAGGGTCCACCATACCAAAGGTGAAGGCACAGCTACATGAGCAATATGCCCCTTCAGAGTCTGTGCAATACAATGACATTGTAAGTGCAGTGAAACCATTTTGGAGTACATGGGCTGGGGAGTTTGTCAAAACAAACTCCAACACTCCATGATGACTTTACTGAAGACTGAGAAGTATCTTATCAAATGTCTCAGCATATTAAACACACACGGATACTAGTGATGAAAATGCACTCGGAGGGCATGTTGGAGATGCCCCATGAAAAACTACTACTTTCTAGTGTTTTGGCTGACTGGTACCCGCCAGCCAGCTACCACCACCACCACTAGACAGGTTTCTGACCTTGTGGGGTGAGAGCCTTTGAGCTCTCGGAAGTCAGAAACTAAGCCTGCTCTGGGTGGAGGTGATTCACACCTCCCCCTGGCAGGAACAGCAACACTTGGTGGTGAGCCTCAAAGGCTTTCACCTTGTGATGTGCTGATTTGGGCATATCCAACCATTTTGAATTTGAGAATTAAGACCCAACAGAAACATGGATGTACCCCTCTCCCCAAAGCGAGGAGGCACCCAAAGGGGGTAGTCACCCTAGGTGACAGTAGCCATTGGCTACTATGCCCCAACCTCAGTAACACCCTTAGAATTAGTATTTAAGGGCTCCCCTGAACCTTGTTGCTCAGATTAGACAACCTGCGAAGAAGGGCCAAAGAGAAGTGCAGCAGTGGAGAAGACAACAACTGGCTTGGCCCCGGCCCTACCGACCCGTCTCTTCCTCCAGCAACCATGCTCCAGGAAACTGGCGTGGTTCACAGCTAGCAACATTCAAGAAGCCCGGGGACCCGTGCGGTCTTCAACAAAGACTCCTGTCTCCCATAGACACCGGATTTGTCTAGAAGGAAACCAACACAAGGACTCCAGATCCAAGCGGATCCACGACACTTGCACCACTCTACACCCACCACCCACGGCCTGGGTCCAGGTGGCTCACCGATCCAGTGAGGTCTCCCCTGCGATCCTGATCTGGGAACCAGTGTTGGAAAACCTCTCCTGACCGTACCTCGACACCGGCAGCCTCAACCGGAAGGGTCCCCCAACCAAGACCTGATCTGGTGAGATAAACCAGGCTCCTGCAGCCCTCAGGCCTAGGAGTGCCCAACTAACGGTGTCCCAGCATCCCCCCACTATCCAACTTACCTCTTCAGTAGTGGGATTCATACAACTAGACTTCTGAACAGAGCCTGCAGCCCTTATCCGCAACCGAGAATCTCTGTGCACACCATACCCCTTTTTGATATTGTTTATACAGAGCAAGCCTCCTACACTTCCCCTTACTGCTCTCAACCATGTGGCTAGACAATTCAGGCAATACAATCATATCACCTGATGATTCAATAAGCCCTGATGAAGTTCCCCTTGAAGAAATGAAACGCGTTGGTTGAGGGTGGTTTACTATTGAACTTCCTTATTTATTTCGAAAGTTTTATATAGCGCGAACAAGACCCTTACGGGTATCAGAGTGCTTTACAATAAATGTGTATAGGTATAACAAATCAAAAACGAATAAGCAAAACGATAAGACACGAAGCACAGGACGAACATTATAAGTAAAGTAGAGCGCATTACAACAAAAGTGTATAGGCATACCAAAAACAATAGAATAAAATAACAATTTGAAATAAAGGACTATTTTTGATACCACACAGGTGCACCTCCACTTAATAGCAATCAATCTGGATCTGGAGCAGAGGCGTCACGCAACGGCTGCCGCTGGGGAGTATTGCGCAGCACCAGGATTTGTTGGGACTAGCTTGAGGTGCAGAGCTAGGAGACTGCCGTTGGACTTGTGGATGTAATACACAACAAACTATCTTGACCAGGTCTGACCAATCTGATCCAAGCTACCTGAATGTAAAGGCCACCAAGATCAGAACAGTTGACAAAGGGGCATCGACTCCTGATTGGAGAAATGTTTAACTTCAAACTACATTTGCACTTTAGATGGACCTGGAGTGTCACTGCAGTGGTAACAAAACAGTCAGGAAACAGTTAGGTGCAGCAACATTATGGGTCAAAACCTGCTTAATCGGTGCTCTGGACTTAAGCTTTTGACAGAGAAACTAAAAGACACACAATTGATGGATTGAATACAGAACAAATCAAAACATTCTCCCCAGTCATAAGATCTGGGTTAAATCCGTCATTCTTTTGCTCACTATGCCACCCCAATTTAGACCTGGCCATATGTAAATCAATCTTGACCCTGTGCCTCTTGGGAACAGTCTAGCACGAACTGCCAAGCCAGGTCTTCCCTGGACCGGAACCAAGCACCTAGGACCGGTTTCAAACTAGCAGATGTTTCCAATAAAGCCCTGTAACTCGAGCTTGGTGGAGAAACAAGCTTTGCCAATTAGGTATTTTTGTATCTACAAGTATCAGTCTAAGAAAATTAAAATGCACCACATAGAGAGCCAACGTCACTAAGAGCAGAAAAATAAACAACGCTGTCCACTTTATCCTGATCTACATCCATTTTGATCACATGGACGTACATAAAGTTCATTCTCAAAACAATGGCCAATATGTATTTCTGTTATCCCCAGAGAGAATGAATAACAGCTTCCATAAATAAACCGAATTACTCAAGCAGCAACACAGGACTATGTTTTGAAGATTTAGAAGACTTCCCTCAGTTGACTAAGTGAGCGGAGCGAATGTGGCACTTACAAATGAGACGAAGATAGGTTTGTTTTTTAGTAGATAAATAAAACCTTGGAGTCACAATGTCATAATTGCAAGTTTCAGAAAAGCAATGAGCATTTTCACTGTTTATATATTCATTTGACTAAAAACTCCTGTGTGAGTTTCCCTTTCCCACAGTGATGTGTTCATCACAATCTCCAAAGCAGGAGTGAAAGAAGGACTTTTAGATCAACAGTTGCCTATATTTTGAATAGAACAATTCACCAGGCCACATGCATTAGGAAAACCATAATTCTCACCTGGAGCAAAAGCCTACTCTTATACAACACTCAAAAAAAATGCCCTGCAGTGGTCTATCTCTTATCAGAATACCTTCAGAGTCTCTTCCTAAGGAAGGAGCTAAGATAGTCCGAGTGGGAAGTTGAATTGTATCATAAATTGAAAACATCCTATACAACCTAGTCTTTCTGCTTTTATCAGGTGTAGAAAAGTGCCCCTTTTTTAATGGTTACCCCCCTAACTTTGGCCCGATACCTGATGCAAATATGACTAAATGTGTGCTGGGGTCCTGCTAACCAGACCCCAGCACTTGTGTTATTTCCCAAAACTGTACTTTGTACCCACAATTGGCACAACTCAGGGGCACATGTAAGTCCCTTGTATAAGGTACCCCGAAGACTGTTGTGACCAGAGCAGGGCAGGCCCCGGAGAGCTGTAGCATGTATTGTGCCATGCTCAGAGAACCCTCACCGTAACCCCCCACCCTGCCATGACAAGCTGAGTGTTTTGGTGCAGACCAAACTGAAGAGTCAACATGGTACACATCCCTGTATTCCCTGCACACCAACACTGCCTGTGGCAAGTGTAAATCACCCCTCTAGCAGGCCTTACAGCCCTAAAGGCAGGGTGCACCATACCCAGGCGAGGGCACAGCTGCAAGAGCAATATGCTCCTACATCTGTACCATTCACAGGCATTGGAAGTGCAGTGAAGCCATTTTAAATGCATGGGCTGGAAGTTTGTCACCATTTGCCAACCCTGGTGTTGTTCCTGACTTGCTCCCAGCCATCTGTCATCACCACACAGGTTTTTGAATCACTGGGTAGAGAGCCTCCGCTCTCTGGGTCTGAGAACAAAGCCTATCCTAGGCAGAGGTGTCATGCATCCTCCCCTAGGATGGGCAGGGTCCTCAAAGGAGGAACTTCAAAGGCCTGTCACCTAAGTTAGATGCCCCAGCCTTTTGCGGTACAAAGAAGAGAAGGTCCAAGTTACAAATCAATTAGTTAACGAAATAAGTTCTGTATTACACCATACAGACAAATACCACAAGTTAATTTCACCGAATGTAACTGAATAATTCTAAAGAAGGAATATACAGTATTCAAATTTCAAATTGCATTTATTTACGCAATGATTTACTTCCGTAGTTTGTTCAACATATGTCTCATATATTCAACAGAATGACTTCAATGTAATTGTGAATTCATTACATTTAGAGTGCTCTCAGTGAGCAAGGGAAGTGCAAAAGTTGTGAGGGACTGGGTAAAGGTGGTGTGACATTTTAAGAACATCGCGTTAAAATAAAAAAACGCCTTTACAATCAAAGTAGTATAGAAGTTCCCAAATTACATCACACATAGGTTAAATAAATTCTTTTCTTTGAATCCTATGGTGTGTTAGGTTGGCGTTGTCTACGTTTCGACCCCCGTGTACGCTTAAGGGTATTCATGCCTCATGTTGGGGTCTTCGTCAGGACAGTGAATAGAGAGCCTATAAGATAATGCGACATACAAGCGGAACTCACTAGGTTCTTCAGAAAATTAAGATTGAAAAACTTTTTCACCAATAGACCATCAACTGCCATGACGGCTTTCACCAATCTACGACCCCCCTCAACATTCATGCCTACCATGGCATCAGTCTCTCATAAAATATTGACATATGAGAGTGTGGTACTGAGGGACGTCCTGAAAACATGTGAAAAAAGATCATATGTGAAACATAACATCAGCGCGGGTGAACGGACAGCGTTGGACACGCTTAAGAACAACAAGTTAGTGGTGATTAAACCGGCTGACAAAGGGGGATCCATAGTCATGCTGGATGTGGAGGATTACAAGACTGAAATCTACTCTCAATGAATGGATGGGATCAGCTGCAGACCGGTAGTACGAGACCCCACGAAGGAGACAAGGACAGAGATCCTGGCAATTACCAATAAAGCACTAGAGATGGGATTCTTGACTAAGAAGGAATTTGAATACCTTAACGTGGAACAACCTAGGGTACCACCTATATATGTACTACCTAAGGTACACAAAAACCCAGTCAAACCGCCAGGACGGCCAATCATATCTGGTTGCGGATCCCTCTTAGAACCGCTCTGTAAATATGTGGATGTATTTCTGAAACCACTAGCTGAAGCAACCCCTACTTACCTCAGGGATACCAGGCAAGTCATCAACTTAATTGATCAGACCCCCTTTAATAAAAACAGTCAAATCCTGGTGACAATGGATATTGTCTCATTATACACCAGCATCCCACAGAGACCTGCATTGGAGTGTATAAAACGAGTTCTACAAAAGCGGGAACAACCGGCAGGGGTCCCAACTGAATTCATTGTTGATCTACTGGAAATTGCAAGACCAAAAACTTCTTTGTTTTTCAGAATAAATTCTACATTCAAAGCAAAGGAGTTGCAATGGGCGCTGCCTTCGCCCCGGATCTGGCGATCCTATTCATGTTTGAATATGAACATCACTGTATTCTGTCACAAGACAATCCATACCGAAACATGATTTCCACCTGGCATCGGTATATAGATGACGTCCTTATGATATGGACAGGCGAAGAAGATTATCTACATGCCTTCATGGAATGGCTGAACACCCAGTCGGATGACATCAAGTTCACAATGCACATCAATAGGGAGTCTATCGATTTTTTTGATATCAGCATAAAAGAGATGGAAGGGTACCTCTACACCACCCTCTTTAGGAAACCTTCGGAAAGAAACTCCCTCTTAAGATATACGAGCCATCATACTAGAGGACTAAGAGGCAACCTACCCTACGGCCAATTTCTCCGCATCCGGAGAAATTGTTCTCTCAAAGAAGACTTCTTTAAAGAATCCAAAGGTCTCATCAATCGCTTGATAGACAGGGGGTATCCGAAGCGCCTCGTAAAAAGATCCCGAAAAAGAGCATGGTTCCAAGATAGATCAACACTATTGGTGCCCAAGGCACGCACAACATCCCATGAGCGAATGATCTGTGTAACAACCTATTGCACAAAAAGTAATGAAGTAAGAATTGTCAACAAACATTGGGATTTGATTGCGGACACTTCAGACAGCCCCGAGCCACCGATGCATGCTTTTAAAAAGGCAAAAAGCATAAGGGATCACGTTGTACGATCATTGCTGGATACACCACAGGCACCGACTATCCAAAGACTATGGAATCTACCAGAGGTGGTAGGCCATTTCAGATGCACAAAGTGCAAAGCATGTCCAACATGTTGGGAAACCAAGCAAGTAATTTACAACAACCTCACTGTAGATCTTAAGTCTTTCACAAACTGCAACACAAGTGGAGTGATCTACGCAATTCTATGCCCATGCGACTTGATGTACTTTGGACAAACTCAACAAAAGGTGAAAAAACGAATATTTCAACACTGCAGTAGGATTCGCTGCTCAACGGCTGGGGCACCACTTGTGATCATTTTAGGGACAAAAACCACACCCCAGAATACATCAGATGGGTGGTACTTGAAAAGATCTCCCTGGGACCACGAGGAGGCAATCTGAACTCCATTTTGAATATCAGAGAATGCAAATGGATGCATAAATTCAAGACTATCAATAGAGGGCTCAATGAACTAGATGCCAATTTTGCCCAAATGGCGGGTCTAAACCCAGAATAAGCACTCTGTCCCACAGACTTGTCCCATAGACCTGATTACGCACAACATAGGGGTTCCAAATTGAGTCAGTCCCCTCTTTGCCCTAGTCCCAAAACATGATCTATACCTGCAACTTCATCAGACAGGGGTAGTATTGTCTTTACTAAGTGTCATGTTAAACATTGGGGGTTAATCACATTTTTCAAGCTGTATGTTTTGTTGCTAAATATACTATATACGCTGTCCGAAACCGATATCTCTATTT
This sequence comes from Lissotriton vulgaris, assembly GCF_964263255.1. Classification (NCBI taxonomy): domain Eukaryota; kingdom Metazoa; phylum Chordata; class Amphibia; order Caudata; family Salamandridae; genus Lissotriton; species Lissotriton vulgaris. The sequence continues at coordinate 611,015,742 of NC_141699.1, read as the reverse complement.
TATCGCACTGTATAACCTCTATTGAAATCTATGTGTTCCTAACTATACCAACCGTGATTCCTGCTAAGTGTGTAATTCTTTCAGATTGTAAATTGTATTATTTCTTGTCACACATGTCAAACTTTGCTCCATATAGAAACACTGCTCCATGTGCCAATACCCCAGCGTAATTTTCAGACCTTACCGGCTTCATGCCCCATTCTTGCTAAGCCACAGTTCAAACTCATTCGAGAGAACTTAATCTTGCTTCAGTCAACCGACTGAGACCTTATTCCCTTCTATATTAACAACTGATACGAATCTTTGTACCAACTCCCTCGCAGCTTTTCAACCCAACTTGGTATCTTTGCAGACGCTCCCTCACTCACGCGTCGCGTGGTGACAGGGCGTTCTGTACCACTTGCCCGTGATTGTAAAAAGAGGCTCGCCTGTTCTGGACCAATCAGCATTCAGCGGCGGCACCGTGAGCATCCTTAGATGCATCGAGGTAGCTACGAGTGCTGTCGGCGGCGGCTGCACGCCGAAGAGGTAAGAAATCTACGGGAATCCAGCATGCTACTCAGGCTCCGGTAACGCCAACCAATTTATCGGTATACCCGATCCTTATCTTCACGCATTAACCGGTATGACAACTCACGGAAGTGTAACTTACTTTTCAGCCCCGTGGATTACCAACTAATATATCGATACATCTGATACTCACTTCCACGTATTAATTAAATTCGGCCTAATATTTGTTGTAGCCTTTTAATAGCATGTAATACTCCATCTTAACCAAGTGGCCCATTCTTGTTAATTCCCCAGAACGGTGCACGCTGCGCACTGAACCCAAGGATTGATCATTGAAACCACACGTGACACGGTGATGTCAATTCTCCAATGAGGAATATTGTCCAAGTAAGTCTTCCCCAGTTTATTTTAATTGGTGGATCTTGGCTCCACAGCCAACTACAGTCCTCTGAGACTTTTTCTCCCGAACTTATGTATTCTAGAACTTCCAGGAGCACGCCCAGGCCCACTCAATGACGGTAAAGATGGCGACCGTCCTTTGATGTATGTAATCTCTGCATCCTTTCTTTTATTTTAAGACAGTTCACCACACAGCAATCTAACTTTAGCCTTCTCATTATCTTATAGGCTCTCTATTCACTGTCCTGACGAAGACCCCAACATAAGGCATGAATAACCCTTAAGCGTACACGGGGGTCGAAACGTAGACTACGCCAACCTAACACACCATAGGATTCAAAGAAAATAATTTATTTAACCTATGTGTGATGTAATTTGGGAACTTCTATACTACTTTGATTGTAAAGGCGTTTTTTGATTTTAACGCAATGTTCTTAAAATGTCACACCACCTTTACCCAGTCCCTCACAACTTTTGCACTTCCCTTCCCTTCCTCACTGAGAGCACTCTAAATGTAATGAATTCAAAATTACATTGAAGGAATGCTGTTGAATATATGAGACATAATATGTTGAACAAACTACGGAAGTAAATCATTGCATAAATAAATGCAATTTGAAATTTGAATACTGTATATTCCTTCTTTAGAATTATTCAGTTATATTCGGTGAAATTAACTTGTGGTGTTTGTCTGTATGGTGTAATACAGAACTTATTTCGTTAACTAATTGATTTGTAACTCGGACCTTCTCTTCTTTGTACTGTTTCATGGACCCAGGTCCTCGAGTTCTAAGGGCCCACCCCTTTATAACTCACACCCAGCTTTTCGCTGCCATCAGCAACGGGCTCCCACTGGTTCTGCCCCTGAGTTTAGGTGCAAAAGCAAACAGAAAAACCGTATCCAGGAAGAGAGATGTGCCCACCTTTGCCAACCCCACTCCTCAAGTAGGGGAGGCAAATTGAAGGCCCTCTCCCAGTCCCCACCATCTTGGAGATAGGGGGATCCCTCCAAATCAGGAATAGGCCTTTACCACCCTCCCACTAGCAGATGGCACACTAGGGTGTGTAAACACCCCAGGGAAGGGACCCATTGGTCCCATCCTGCACACCCCTGTAACGCCCCTAAATCTAGTATTCTGGGGCACCCCTGTACCTTGCCTCTTCAGATCAGAGGTAAGAAGAAGAAGGACCAAAGCGTTGTGTTGCGGAAGAGGAGGCGGAGGAGGAGGAGGAGAAGGATGACCACTTCTTAGGCCCCAGCCCTTCCGGCCTGTCTCCTGCTCTGAAACCCCTGTGAGATGAACCAGGTGTGTTCTTCCGCCAGCAGCCTCCAAGAACCAGTGGGACCTGCCCTGCCTTCCAAAAGAACTATGATCTTAGTGGACACCGGATTTGTCAAACACCAAACCAAACCAGGACTCCAGATCGCGAGTCCTCCCCACTCTGCACCAGACGTATGTGGACCAACGACCCAGCAAGGACACCCCAGTGATCCGGACCTGTGTTCCAGCAGTGGACTCCTCCCCCGGCACCTCCTCGACGCCTGCAGCCTCCTCCCGAAGGGCCCCCCGACCAGAACAAGTGAGAAGAACCCAACACGAAAGGACAATCCTGCACCCCCAGCTCCTGAGACTTGAGGTGCCCAACAGACGGTGTCCTGGTGTCCAGCAACTCTTCAACTTCATCCTCCCGTCGTTGGTTCCCTTCACCAGTCTTCTGGCTCCAGCATGCTGTTCTTTGCCGTGACCGACATTCTCAATAGGAAAGCATTGGGCTCAGACACCTCCTGGGCACCCTGCACCCGGTCACCCATGCGCCGCTGGTGGTGTGGACTTGGTGCCAACCTGGGACCCCTTTGCTCTTACCTTAACCCCAGGAGCTTGACTCTCGAGACCGAGAGGCCTGCCCGTGAGCAGCCCCTAACCGAGGTGCACCATTACCTAACATTGGCACCCTGCCCTCTGAACCCAGCAAACCCTAGTAACCGCCGCTGGTGGTGCCCTCGAGTGCCAACCTAAACACTGGGGAACCTTGGTTCTACCACCCAAAACTCCAACTCTGAAACTGTTTACTTACCTGTAAACTTAACACTTTGTTTTGTTTCTCCATAGGACTGAATGGTGGGTTGTCTCTGAAAATTCTATTGTTGAACTGTCTGGTACTGCATCAAAAAAGTAACTTAATGCCTTCACCACAGTTAACCGGTTTATCAAGGTACTGTAATGCTTACACTGAGTTAGGAGTGTGTTTCATTCCAAATGAGAAAAGCAATCACAAAGTAATCCAGTGTAATCTAAGAATAATTTTAACAGTTTACCAATCGTTTCTCGACTGCAAAACTAATCTAAATGTTCCTACCAAACCAGTATTCACTGTCTTTTCAAAAGTAACATTGTATGAGGAGTTTAACTTGCCTGCTACAAAGTAAATCTTGGTTCTAGAAATAAAACAACAAAATAACTTTGTATGCAAACAATTGGTCTGGATTCAGTCTTTGCATGTGTGACATAATTTTTTGTCTGAGTGTGGACAACAAATGCTTAACACTACCATCTGACCAGCCTTACTGATCAACCACACTACCACAAGAGAGTAGGGTATTATCTAATTTAGCCTCAGCTATACCTTTGGGGATCTCCTGGACTCGGCACACTATACCTTAATTTGGTATTGTATATACAGAGCCAGCTTCCTACATCGGGTAATCACAAAATGAACAGGTTGGAATAATTCAACTTAAATAATGGTATAATCAGTAAAAAATACTTTCATAAACAGCTCGGTGTTACTATATCACATAACAATTTCAAACATTTTACTGCAAATGCAGGACAATTTGGCAAGATGCAGCAATCCACAGAGGGAAAAAAAGTAATGCTGAAAACGATACTACTAAATTGAAGCAGACTGCAAAATGAAATGCCCGTCATCTGCAATTGGTTAAAAAAAAGGCAAGAAGGACTACATATAGAAAAATCAATACCACATGACAACAAACTACTTATACATAGACCATCAACACAACCCAAAGTCCTGACGAAAGTTCTATTTAAAGTGCTGTTTGAAGGGTCAAAATACACTGCGAAGACACAAAGTATGTGGAAAGAATAACCCAGCCTTGAAATATTCCACTGAGTGTGCGAAAAATACCATGGGAGGACTCATCCTATACTTTAATTTCCCTTTTTCTCCAAGGCATGCGTAAATAAGAGGTCATTAGAGGGAGTGCACTGTAACAGACATGATCAGTTTACCCTTACAAATACATGGGACTGTTCTCCAATCTATACAAAATACATATTACTGATTTATTTAAAATATATGAATGATAGGTATATTGGTTTGCCAGAAAACGGGATCATATTGGTCACATTTACATTAATTGAATGGTGGAGTTACATACTTTCATTAAAACTTTCATTTATACACAAATTTACAGCTGATTCTTCTTTCAAACAATACACAACTGTCTTCCCAAAGAAAAGTAAGATAAATGATCGGTTCTAAATGATACTCAGTATGCAGACAAATATCTTTGATTTATTAACCCACGAGGAGGAGGAGGAGGTGGAAGTATGTGCAAACAAGTTTGGTAACAGAAAGTTAGTACTCTTTCACTAAAACACATTGTAATAACAACCTGCACAAGAACAGAAAAAATAGAGTCACTGCATATTATATACTATGCTAAACTTACTGTTTAAGTTCTTCTTTGAAAAGCTCCAAATTGCTCTTTTTCTTTTCTTTTTCCCCTTTCTTCAGTGGCTACAAAAGCGGAGATAAAAAAAAAAAAACATAAGTTATTATACATCTATATGTTATGTACCAAGTAAGAAAACATATTGCATCCAACCTAATAAATGCACTTTCCTATTTCAAAAGGTTTGCCTGCATGGCTCCTCTAATAAGCACACAAAGGTCTACATTTTTTTAAATGATTCAAAAGAAATAAAAGAAGCAAATGCACTATTCACTGGAAAAAAAGGGAAAGGCACGTTATAGGTGGATGAAAATTCCAGTTAAAACATGCGGCTTTAAATAATTAAAAAAAACACTGAAATTCACCTATAACTTGTGCACTAAAGTAACTATTACTTGCAACCCCGTCATGCAGTGTTGTCATCTATGATGCCATTTCAGATGTTGCAGTGATGTTATCAATTATATCACAGAAAATGTCATGAGTGATGTAATATGTGAGGTCATAAGACGTGCATGGCAAGGGCACACTTTATAGTTACTTTAGGGCACTTTATTTCTTTAATCTATAAACAATTTTTGGTTGCCCCAGTGCCCATCTGAGGCACCAACACCTTTTTCAATGTTTGGGGCTGCATGGCGAGTCCCCATAAACTCCATGTCACCTACCCAGGCGGTCTTCAGACAGACTTCTTTCCGTCTCTCCTCATTGTCTCGTCCCTAGCTCCTATCCCCTCTCCCCAGAATTCTCTCCCCTAGCCCGCTACTCTGCCTACCCCCTGTCCTTTGTGCCCTTTGACTAAGCACTCCTTCTCCCCTTGTTGGGAAAAGATCCAATATTTATACTCTGGAGTCTCAGTGAACCCGCTGAGTGAGTCCACTGCGCCAAGGGAGCCACTCACAATTGAGGTATGGTATGGTACCCCTTGCCAAAGCACTCCCTCTCCCCTTTCTGGAGAAGGATCCAGTATGTAGGTCTTGGAGTCTCAGAGACCTCTCTGAGAGAGTCCACTGCGCAAAGGGAGCCTCTCGCAATAGAGATATGGAAGGGATACCACTTCCCCTGGGATCACAGCTTACTGGACTTTGGAAGTTGCCTTGACTTGTCTAACGGTTTGTGTCCCCGTCACCCTTCCCTCTTCTCCCCTTGCTGTGACTCTCACCCTCCCCTCCTCTTTCCGACCTTCATTATCTTTCTATTTCCCCTACTCCAACCCCCCTGAATCTCTCACCTTGCCTTCTTTTCCCCTTACGTATTTGTGCTTATTGTTTATCTCGACCTTACAAGTAACTATGTTGCCATGCTCTAAGAACTGGGTAACCTTTGTAACGATGTAACCTGTAACTATGATCTGATGCTCATGTAAAGCGCTCTGATACCTCTGGGTCTAGCCAGCGCTATATAAAACTTTTAAAATAAAATATATTTAAAAAAAATTATAAGTGGGTACCTGGTGCCTACCCAGAGGACCCAAAATGCCTGGTTCTTTGGGGGGCGCGAGGGAAGCCCCAGGGCCCCCTCATCCCCTGGCAGGAGTTGGCCACTTTCTTTACTGCTGGGTACCCCAGATCCCACCCCGCAGCACCCACAATGCCTGGTTTGTTGGGGGCCACAAGAGAAATCCCAAGGCCCAAGTCTGCTCCCTGACCAGCACCCATTGGGGGACTGGCGGGAGCCAGCACCCTCCTCCTCTGCTCCCGTCCAGCTGTGTTGTCTGGCAGAGTGCGCAGGCGGGCAAAAAAACAGCAGAGTCCAGGGGAATGCGGTCCCCGGGACACTGCTTAGATCTACAGCACGGGATGGGTTCCCCCAGGCTGATCAGCAGCATCGGGAGGAGGGCTGCACACCTCCTCCCCTATTTGGAAATGGCCCGGGGTCTCATTGAAGCATAAAAAGAGGGCCCCCAACCCCTTCCTTTTAACTATTATTTTGTGACCCTTGGGAGGGGGTCCCTCAGGCCTGTAGTCTGCTCCAAAAATATGTTGGGTCACGGGGGATGGAGTCCCTGGGCCAAAACTAGCTCGGGAAAGGAGGCCCACGCACACACATATCCATTTGTCACCAGTATGTCGCATCTCTAAGCTTACCCCTGCGCTGGCGCACAAACTGCTACCATGCGCCCGCACAGACACATTTGCACCAAGGGCAAAGGATGCCTGCGTTGTGGGGAGATTGTTTATATGCTGGAATATGTAGGAAGGGTTCCCTTCCTGCACATAAACAATCAGAAATGGCGTTTTTTAACTTCTAAGTGTGCTGCATTAGCACACATAAAACTTGCAAAACGGCATTGTTTTACAGATTGTTTACGTGCACGAAGGGACACTATCCTGTACATAAACAATCACCAGAGGTGATATCCTCTTTCTATGCGTGCTGCAGAATGCAACACGCATAGAAAGAGGAAAAAACAAGGAGAAATGAATACATTTCTGCTTGTTGCGCCTCCCTACGCCTTCCCTGGGGAGGCATAGCATTCAGACACATTTCCAGATTTACGATTTCTAGTAAAACATGGAAATGTGTCTCGTTTCAGGGTGTTGCATGGGAACACCCATGAAACGCCCCTTTCACGCAAAGTGCTGTGTGCAAATGGGCCATATTTACAAGACCAGAAAATGTCAAACATATGTGGAGTGATGCAACATTTTGGAAATTGCATAATATCTGGCCCTCAAGTAAAGGATATTGTGCAAAATTACAGTGAACATTTTCATTTTTGTTCTTGAAAGCAGAAGAGCATTAGTGCCTATACTTACTGGCTTTTTGGAATCCAATATTAAAAGTGCAGGAGGTTTCTCATTGATAGGTGGTGGGCATTGTGGATCAGCAAATCGCGATGCAGGCTTGTACAATTTACCTCGTTTTTCATCAGTTTCCTGCTCATCTGAAAAGATAAATAAATAGAACTAAATCATAAGACTAATCTTTCAGGGTTCATTCTTTCAGCGTAACATTAATATCTTATCAACACATCATTTATTTATCAGCACCGCCCTGTAACCACTCACTTCTGTTGCTCTCCGACACCACTAAAGCTTATTCAGGATCAACACTCCCTGAACTATAAAGGAATAAAAAATACTCCTTCACTGTTAACCACCCAAATCAATCTCTCATCATGTGTATTTTCAAACATGACAAAACAGAGATACTCGGAAACCCTACTATACATAAAATAATATCTACAGATCGCTATCAACAGCCTTAACAAAACGTGTACTTGGTAAAGAAAACATACTCAACTACGATTCACTGCTCCTGCCCCTTCCCTATGACACCACTCCTCAAAGCCAAACACAACACAGGTTAAAATGCCATGCTATATCTCTTTCAAACAGCTATACCATTTTCTTCTTTGGCTCTTCTTCGCACAAAGACAGCTATCTCTAGAAATCTACACCATCAATGCAGATATCTAACCAGAGAAGTACTATATGAATTCATGTAGACATTGCTCGACAGTCACTGTCAAGTTGGATGTCAACATAAAATATACTCATGGAAAACCAAAAAACCTTTAAAATATCTTACACAATCATAACATCTACATAATCAATGCATCTACATAAAACAAACCACACCCATTTCGACTATACCAAACAACAATCTGCACTTTCGAATATCCTTCACTAAATCAATTGCTAAAACCACAATAAATTCAGACATATACTTCTCAGAAGTTATAGCAATTGGGTCTCACAAACACCAAAGAACTTAAAGCACTCAAAGTACACCCAAGGTAAATATCTCATCCACGGGACACACACAAAGGGACCATTCAACTGAAATTTGTGATAAACACTTTTGATCGCAGAGTTCGCTGAGGACACACCATCCTGATAATGACAATATATATTTTTTTTTAATAATAATAATCTTTATTTGGTTTTTTAGCATTTGCAAGACCATAAAAGATAGTATTCAAACATTTCACAGTAAATTTACAGTTGAATATACGTTAAAAAATTAAAGGAAAATGGCTAAAATTTACGTGAGATATAAAATAATCTTTCAGCTTACAGATTATTTCTGTGTCTCATAATGCACTTTAGAAAATTCAACACATGGTACACAGTGGATTCAGAGTCCAAAGATTGAAGTGAGAGCATAGCTGGGCGACATTGTCTATAGCCCCATGATTTTAGTAAAGGGATAAGCCATATTTTTCGATGGGTGTGGAAGAACCTGCAAAACAGTATTGTGTGCATGGTGGACTGTTGAGAAAGATCATCGCAAGGGCATGGGTCCATCTGAGTTTTCCAGTTATTTTTTTCCGGAAATGTCACAAATCTGAAAAAAAGGTTCATTCTGAACCTTGTTAGGAGCATCTTTTCGTATGCAGTGATCTCTAATGTCAGATAGAACTGAATTTTTGGAAACTGCTGTATCAGAATTGCGTGCATGGTAGATTTTTTCCGAGATCAGTGAAGACAGTCTCAGAGATTCCAAATGGCTCAATGCAGTCTGTTTCAGTTCTTTTTTGGATATGTCTTTTAGGAGTTCTGGTTTATAATAATATTGTTGTAGACCCAGGTCGGAAAAGAAGTGTCTTACATAGGAGAGCCAGGCTATTTTGTGGGCGTGATCCAACTCCATAATGTCCTGCAAGATGCGTTTGGTCAGACTATTTTTTTCCGACAGCCAGACTCGCCTCCAAAGTAAGAGAGGTTGGATTTTGATTAGATCCTCAATATATGAGATTCCCAGTTCTATGTGTGAGGCATAGGTAGAGGTGCCTCGTGGAGTTGATAGAAGGAATCTTATGAAGATATTTTCCTCTTTTGAATAGAGCCAGTGGATATATGTCCCCAGATCCCTGCACCGTATAGTGCGATGGATTGGCATTTCGCAGCGTAAATCTGTAGTAGTTCTACTTGGGGTCTCTTACCAAGTTTGTTTGAGAATTTCATCAACGCCATAATTGCTCGTTTGAATAGATGTCTCCTAGCCTCGACTGCCGCTTTCCAGTTTAGGGAGTCATCGATCATGACCCCTAAATAGGGATATTGTGAGGTCTTTTCTATTTTTTGTTCTTTCAAGAAGATGGGCTTAGGTGCTTTTCTTGGTCCACCAACCACCATGACAAAAGTTTTTTGATGTTAATGTGCAAGTCCAAAGCACCCATGAAATCTGCATATTTAGATAGAGATTTCTGCAGTTCGATGGGGGTACGCGCTAATATAACTGCGTCGTCCGCATAAAGTAGTGCGGGGATCAAGCGATCTTTTACTCTGGGGAGGTCCCTCCCCCCTCTCAGCATGGACTCTTCTAATCCGTTGGTATACAGGGAGAAGAGGAAGGGGGCCAGGACACAGCCTTGCCTCACTCCCCGCTCTACTTTGAATGGCCTCGTCAGTTCCCCTCTTGTCCCGTACCTCACTTTCGCCGTGGCCTCACTGTAAAGCTCTCTTAAATAATCCAAGAGAGGGGGGTCTACCCCCATTTCGCTCAGTAATGACCAAAGCTTAACATGCGAGACACAATCGAATGCGGAGGACAGATCCACATATACCATGTAAATGGCACCAGGTTTGGCGTGGGTGTATTTTGATGTTAACCGGCTTAGATTTAAGGCCTGTTCGATGGTTCCAAAACCCTCCCTGAACCCAAACTGTAGGTCCGAGAGGATGTTTTTATCTTCTACCCAGTGTTGTAGTTTTTCGAGTAGGACTCTGCCCACTACTTTGCCCAAAGAGTCAAGAAGCGATATTGGTCGGTAGCACTTAGGGTCTTGTCGATCCCCCTTCTTGAAAATTGGTACCATAGTAGAGGATGACCATGAGTCTAACAGACCAAGTTTAGTTGTTGCCATACAAACTCTAGTGATTATTGGTACCCAAAGGTCGGGAAGATGTTTGAATAAATCGACTGGGACCCCGTCAGGGCCGGGGGCTTTCCCGCTCTTGCTTAGGGATAGTGCCAGTTCAAAGTCCTGTAGATCCACCTCCATTGGTATAGGATACGTTACTGGATTGATGTTAGACTGGGGTTATTCGCTAGTAAGTGTCAAATTGAAGATTTTCGAAAAGTGGTTCACCCACGTGTCCTCATCAATTGCCACATCGATTTTTGGGCCGTTGGAGTCGGTTAGGAATGGGGTTTTAACTACTTTCCAGAATGCCTGGGTGTCTTTCATGAGTGCACTCTGGTGCAAAGCGTTCCACAAGGATTGTTTTAGTTCTTTTTTCCTTGTTTTCCTGACGGATTACACTCCCGTCGAAGAGATTGGATGTTTAGCTTATCTCGGTTTGGATTTCCGAGAGCTTTCCTCAGATTGGTCTGCGCTTTGGTACAGTCTCGGTTAAACCATCCTGTGGAGCTGTTTTGTTTAGATGTTTTGGTTAAAAGGTTTTTAACCTGTTCTATTATTATATTGAAGTTTTCCAATATTTGATTTGGCTCCGCATAGGAATCGAGACAGATCATAATGTTACTATAGGCAGATGTTATTAACCGCTTTGTCAGAATATTAGGGTCCACTTTCTCCCATCTTATAGTAAATCCGTTCCTTTTGCCCAGTTCGAGCCTGTTCTGCTTTAATGCAGATGCTATGGTTGTCATCAGTGTTGTTGGTTGGTTTGTTTGTAGATTTAGGCTTATGGCAGAGTGATCGCTGAGATTATTTTCCAAAATTTTAAAATTGTTAATTTGGCCTTTCAAAGCTTCTGTGACTATTGCATAGTCCACGGTAGTCTTGTGGCCCCTTCCTCTATACGTTGGTTCTGGTGTGTTATTTGGTTGATGGATGGGGTTTAAGATTTGCAAATCCAGATCAGAAAGCATTTTGTTCATAGCTGACCCTACTCCCGAATGGATAAAATGGACTAATGAGTTGTCGTGCTCATCCACCAGGCCGCAGGTATCATTGTTGGGACAAGGGTGTAGGTTAAAATCTCCTCCCCATATTATGTGAGCATTTTCCATTTTCTGTTTAGAGTGGCAGTGTTCAGTTATTTTTTCCCGAATTATGGAAAGAATACTCAAGAAGTTTTCGTCCTCTAGATTGTTGTATATGTTGATTATGGAGATGGAGAGTTTTTTCCCTACTATGACAGTGAGGATCTGGAAGTTCGATAATAAATCCACCTTAAAAATCTTCATGTCTGGAATTGTGTTTGCCAAATAGATTACCAATCCCCCTTTAGGTCTGCCTGAAATGCTTGGAAGGGCAGGGGACATAAAGGTCCTGTACCCTACAAGGTGGAGGGGCATCGTTGCCCAGGTTTCTTGTAGGCAGATGATTTGGGTGTCCTTTAGGAAGCCGGCTGCCGACCCATCCTCGATTTTGTTTCGGAGGCCAGCCACATTCCAGAAGATCACAGAGAGCTGAGTGGGCGTGTTTTCTGGAGCTATATTTTTCGTTTGTAAGGGGGCTGAAACAGGGACAGGAGGGGTCAAGGTTATTTGTGAGGGCTCAGGGGGTATGATTGTTGGTCAATCGACCATTTCCAAGCCGCTAAACCGGTTTGAGGTGGGTATGCCCTGCCAGTTTTGCCCGTAGTTGTTATCTCTGTAACTGGGTCCATAAGGTTGATGGGGTAGTCTCTCCCACTGCTCCCAGTTTCTAAATCTATTTTGTGGGCCGGTGAGCTGCCATGGGACTTCTCTCTGCTGGTGGTTCTGGTTTACTGGCCACCAGGAGTTATCGGGGTCGTTAGGTCGTGGTGGTAGTTTAGGACCAGTGAAGTCTAGCTCCCATGGCTGTGGGATTGGTTTCTGCCAAATGTTATCATTGTCACGTGTGTAGTTGTTGTTATTATACCTTTTTGGGTAGAAGTACGACAGAGATCTTGTTGCAATCCCCCCTGAGGTGTTATTGTATTCCCAAGAGCAGATATAATCAGCTATGTTGGGGTCCTCAAACGTGATAACTATGCAATCACCCCGGATGGTTTTTTTCCTATGACCTACCCACGGGGTCCGGGATACTGATGCTATTCTGCTTTTCCAGGGTGGCGGGACGGGGCGGTTTGTATTCAACCAATACTGGACTTTGTTCTTTAACGACCAGTTAGGTTCCGTCCCCTCACCTGTGAGTTCGGGGACCCCTGTCATAACTACCACATATGGAGATGCCTCAGGGGGCAAGTTTAAAGTAGGTCTTTGATCAGTAGTCCCTCCCGGCTGACCTTTTGTTTTAGGAGGATTTGTGTTTGTTGTAGCAGGGGTTTTAGGAGCGGGTGTTTTGATGGTTGGGGTATTTACTGTTGGTGTCGAGTGGGAATTGGTTTGTGAGGGAATGGTTAGGGGCTTTGGAATTGTTTTTTGGGCAGTAGGAGGGTTTGTCACTGTGGGGAGTTTTACTGTAATTTGTTTTTTGGTCTGTGGTGGAGGTAAAGTTACAGGTTTCTTAGGTGCGGAAAGTGTGGTCGTGGGGATTGGGTCTGGTTTAGGCTGAGGTTGCGGGAGTATAGGTTTGAGAGAGCCAAAACATTTTGTTAGTTGACTCTCAATATTGCCTAGTCTGGATTCTAGGGGGTGAATGTAAGAATTTAGGAGGAAGGCTATCTCCTTAATTAGCCTCGCTGATTCTCTGTCTCTACCTAATTGTTGTGAGCTAGGAGGATCTGGAATTATGGAGTCTTGAAGGTCGCGTGGTACATGATGGATTGTTACGATGTTATTGTTTGGGGGAGTAGGGTGATGGGGTGACGTTGCCGGGTTTGTATCATCGACCAAGACTATATGCTCGATCGCTTTGGTGTTTCCAGTGTGCTCTAGATTTTTCTTAGCTTTCCTTTTCTTTATGGCACCCTCCCGCTTCCCTCTCATTTGCCTTATTTCTTCAGGGGTTGGGTCAGGGAAGATGTCAGGGGTTTTCTCTAGCTCACTCTCTGTGAAAGTTACGGATAGTTGGGAGGCTGAAAGGTCTACGTTGTTTGGAAGACTGAGTGTTTGCGGTCGCCGAGATTTGGTTTGGCGCTGACTGTACTTCTGGGGTTCTTGCAGTTGCTAGTAGCCCCATTGAGGAGCGGCGTGCGATTGCAAGGTCAGTTGAAACTCTCCCCTCCATTAGACTTATGCTCTGGTCGATGAATGAATTTGTTTTAGCTAGAAAGTCATCCATTGGACCTAATAATGTCTCTCCTATCCCGCTCTTTTTGGGTTTTTTCTGCTTGCTAGATCTCGTATTCATTTTTCAATGTTAAGTTATTAAGAGATCTTTCTGAGATGTCTGTCGTGTTCTTGCAGAAGTCGGAGAGATAATAGATCCCTATATCGGGACGACCAGGATGTAGTGCTTAGGGGTGTGGGCCGGACCGGACTCTCACGTTCTCGAACGGCCTTAAACGGCCCACTCTTTGCCCGGTCTTCGCCCCGATCTCCGCCCCGCGCGCGTCCCGCGTGCGCGTTGCTGACGCAGATTATCAAGGAGGAGGGCGGGTGAAGGGGGCGGGAAGAGGACCAGCTGCGGCCGATCAGCGCCGCTCAGCACGCTGGTCCTCGCAGTCCCGCCTCTAGCCTTGGTCTGTAGATGGTAATGCCAGCAAGCGCGTTGGTGCTCCTATGCACGAACACGGAATCCAAATAGACAATCCCCACCAAAAGTCCTTAGCCTGCAATCGGCACCCGCGGAGCGGGGGCCGCGAGGCGTGGTGGTGTAACGGCCAGAACAGACAAGAAAGCGGTGACAGCACTCCGTCAGGGTTACAGGAGAATCCCAGGCAGCTCACACTCCGCAGTGTCCTTAACGGGTGGAGGGGGCGGGAAGAGGACCAGCTGTGGCCGATCAGCGCCGCTCAGCACGCTGGTCCTCGCAGTCCCGCCTCTAGCCTTGGTCTGTAGATGGTAATGCCAGCAAGCGCGTTGGTGCTCCTATGCACGAACACGGAATCCAAATAGACAATCCCCACCAAAAGTCCTTAGCCTGCGAGCGGCTCCCACGGAGCGGGGGCCGCGAGGCGTGGTGGTGTAACGGCCAGAACAGACAAGAAAGCGGTGACAGCACTCCGTCAGGGTTACAGGAGAATCCCAGGCAGCTCACACTCCGCAGTGTCTTTAACGGGTGGAGGGGGCGGGAAGAGGACCAGCTGCGGCCGATCAGCGCCGCTCAGCACGCTGGTCCTCGCAGTCCCGCCTCTAGCCTTGGTCTTTAGATGGTAATGCCAGCAAGCACGTTGGTGCTCCTATGCACGAACACGGAATCCAAATAGACAATCCCCACCAAAAGTCCTTAGCCTGCGAGCGGCACCCGCGGAGTGGGGGCCGCGAGGCGTGGTGGTGTAACGGCCAGAACAGACAAGAAAGCGGTGACAGCACTCCGTCCGATAATGACAACCATTTCAAACCTTTACGAAAAAGAAAAACTTTCAAAAAAAGAACACTGAACACAAGCCTTATAGATCCTCATTACTTTTCTAAACAAGTGCCACCAGACAAATCTCAAGAAATAAAGTTAGGCCCTAAAGGACGAGGACTAGGCAGGGCCGTATTCATATATGAAAGAAGAAAAATAGCCTGTACCTCAACTTATTTGAAAGCATTCACAGTTTTTGCTTAATGGCCAAACACATTTCTTTAAGTTTGTACAAGTATTTTATTTATACCTTTCACGTTTGCATTTTAGCTCTTTTCTGTTTGTTAACAGAGAATCTTTAAGGAAAAGAAAACCCAGAACACAGCCTTGGAAAAACTCTATGAGAAAGAAAGAACCACATCTTTCAGGTACAACTGAAAGTAGAATGAAGAGTTAGTGAAAGTGTGGTAGAAAAGAATGAAGACACCCCCCTGAAAATGATGTTTTCTTTGTATACATCCTCCACAGAAAATCAGAAAGGCCTGATGAGAATCCAGGCATTGATCTCCTAGGATTCGAAACACGTTGGCACAACAATGGTGCACAGAGGAATAAGGATTTGAAATCTTGCTTTTTACTAATTTAGAATTAATTTCTATTTATTTAAAGCGTGAATAATGTCCCTGTGCAACTACGGATACATAGACATTTTTTATAAACCAGTCTAGGATCATTGATTTATTCACTGTCATTGGTGAACAAAGCTACAAGTATTGGATGCTTTTATGTTTTCAGTCTTTTTGTGTAAAACTGTACTGTGATGTAGTATGTATAGTAGGTCTTAGTAGGTATGTGGATTTAAAATGTTTTCTTAGGTTTTTTCTTAATTGTTCATATATGAAATGTATAAAGAATTGGACAATTCTCCTTTTCATACAGAAATAATCTAAGGAAAATGCATACGTGAAAAGTGAAAGGTATACATAAAATACCGGTACAAACTTAAAGAAATGTGTTTGGCCAATAAGCAAAAACTGTAAATGCTTTTAAATAAGTTGAGGTACAGCCTATTTTTCTTCTTTCATACCAGACAAATCTCAGCACTGTCTAAAAGCACATTCTGTGAAGGAGATCACCCTTAAAGTAGTAGGCAAGTTAGCGTTTGATTTCGGCTCAGCGCAAACCAGAGGCCAGCAAGAAAAACAACTTGTTTAAAAAGTTTCTCAGACCCTTCAAACTAACACCAAACAACTGAATGGCTTTGCGCATGGATCATTAATTGCAACTAAACTTGAACATTAAGACTACCACTACTAACCAAGCAATTTTAGAAAATGAAAATTAAATTCAATGCCAAGATTACCTATAAGCAAATACTACACCCATAAGCTACTTCCCTTCATCTTCCAGACACTAAGTCATGCCTTTCTGGTTACAGCAAATCAACCACAGAAAACACAGAGGTCTTTATCTTGGAATCCTGGAAAGTATGAGTTTACTAGGCAGTAACCTACACAACATGTAGGTACAGATGTTTACCATAAGTGCCCATGGGACAACTACACCATTGCACTCTTTTTGATTAGCCAAGTTACTCCCTTTGTACACTTGACTATCCAGGTGTAGGGAAATGGAGCAGTCAAGTCTGTGAAGTGTTAGCGATGCCTGTATAGCACAACACTGTAAATAACAAAATTAACAAGTGTTACCGAAACCAATAGTTCTGGTCAAGTTGGTGCAGTGGTTACTTATTTTTTTACTGAAAACACATGGAACGAAGATGAAGGGGGGGGGGGGGATCAACATATGTTTGTAATAAAAGTATTACACTTAAAAGGAAAATGCTACTTACAAGTATGCATCTGTTCTTGGCATGTACAGCTGCAGATTCTTACACAGTGCATTAGATCGCCACCTGGTGTTGGGCTCGGATGATTGCATGTTGTTGTCGTCTTGGAAGAAGTCTTTGTAGTCACGAGATAGGTGACTCCTCTCTTGGACGATAGTGCGCAGGGGCAACGGCTCAGTCCTTTGATTGTTTTTCGCCATGATGGGAAATGATGGAGTTTGTAGAAAGAAGAAAGGATGTCCATGCGTGTATATCTAATTAAGATAGAACTGGAACCAATACAGGCCCCGGGGAGGCGGGAGGGCGTGTAAGAATCAGCAGCTCTGCATGCCAAGAACAGATGCATACTGGTAAGTAGCATTTTCCGCTCGAGGCATATGAGCTGCAGATCTTACACTGTGCATAGACTGTACAGCAGTGTCTCCCCTTAGCGGTGGTCACCTGTATCTGTTGTAGTAGTTTGAAATAGGGTTTTGAGGCCAGCTTGGCCTACTGCAGCTTGCTGCTTAGCTTGCACTTCAACACAATAGTGTTTAGTGAAGTTGTGTGTTGTAGACCATGTTGCTGCCTTGCAAAGGTCTTCTAGGGGAATGTCCCTCTAAGAAAGCCATGGAGGCTCCTAGTTTGCGTGTGGAGTGCGCCCTAGGAGGAACTGTTAATGTGCGTTTTGCTTTTTGATAGCATATCTGTATACATTTTACAATCCACCTTTCAATTCCAGCTTCAGAGATAGGGTTGCCTTTGTGTGGTGGAGAGAAAGCTACAAACAATTGCTTTGTTCTGCACAAGGATTTGGACCTATCTATATAATAGAGGAGAGCTCTTTTAACGTCTAGTGTGTGTAGAGCTCTTTCTGCTACAGAGACTGGGTTTTGGAAAAACACTGGTAACTCTACAGATTGGTTTGAATGAAACGGAGTAATGACTTTTGGAAGGAATTTGGGATTTGTTCTGAGAACCACTTTATTACGGTGTAATTGTAAAAATGATTCTTGTATAGTGAAAGCTTGAATCTCACTTACTCTCTTAAGAGATGTAGCTATTAGGAAAGCTGTTTTCCATGTGAGGAATTGCAGTTCACATTTGTGTAGAGGTTCAAAAGGTGGTCCCATGAGCCTTGTAAGAACAATGTTTAGGTTCCACACTGGAGAGGGTGGTAACCTGGGAGGAATGATTGTTTTTAATCCTCTATAAACGCTTTAATAGCAGGCACTCTAATTAGAGACAAATTTTGTCTATTTTGTAAATATACTGCAATTGCTGCCAGATGTAGGCGTATAGATGAATATGCCAAATTACATCTTTGTAAATGTAGAAGGTAACAAATGATATTTTGGATGGAAGCATCTAGGGGATCAATATGGTTATTGTTGCAGTAAATGGCAAATCTTTTCCATTTAGCAGCATAGCAAGCTCTAGTAGTAGGTCTCCTGGCTTCTTTAATGATATTCATACAGTCTGGTGGTAGGTTAAGATAACCACACTCTAAGACTTCAGGAGCCAGATCGCCTGATTCAGTTTACTTGGTCTGGATGTCTGATGTCTCTATGGTTCTGCGTTAGCAGGGATGTTGTCAGGCGTAGTTTTTGGAGTGGAACTAGGGATAGTTCTAGCAGAGTTGTATACCACGGTTGGCATGCCCATGTGGGAGCTACAAAAAATCAGTTTGAGCGACTTGACGTAGCTTGCGCACTACTAGTGGTATTCGTGGTAGTGGCGGAAAAGCGTACGCAAATCTGCCTGGCCAGTTCATCCATATCGCATTGCCCTTGGACAGCGGGTGTGGAAACCTGGCGGCGAAGGTTGGGCATTTTGCGTTTTCGTATGTGGCGAACAGATCTATGTCTGGATGACCCCACTGGCTGTAGTTCCCATTCGTGAATCAGTTGTGTCTGCCGACTTAACAGATCTGCTATCTAATTGTGAACTCCTGGAAGGTGTTCGGCTAACAGATATATGTTTTGTGGAATGGCCCATCTCCAAATGTTCTGTGCAAGCTGGAACAGCTGTAGAGTGTGTCCCCCCTGTTTT
This sequence comes from Lissotriton vulgaris, assembly GCF_964263255.1. NCBI lineage: Eukaryota > Metazoa > Chordata > Amphibia > Caudata > Salamandridae > Lissotriton > Lissotriton vulgaris. Next base: position 610,997,013 of record NC_141699.1, on the reverse strand, counting down.
TGAATATAGTACATAGCTGTCATGTTGTCCGTTCGGATTAAGACAGCTTTGTTTTGTACTTGTACTTGGAATGTTTTGAGTGCTAAGAATATTGCTAGCAACTCTAGGTGATTGATGTGGAACAATTTTTGTTGATCGGTCCATTGTCCTCGAGTTGTATGATGTAGGAGATGGGCTCCCCATCCTGTGAGAGATGCGTCTGCTGTAAGTACTATTTGTGGAACAGGTTCGAGGAACGGCCCCCCTTTTGTCAAGTTTTGGGTATTCCACCACTGCAGAGAGTGGTGTGTGCAGCTGTCTACCAACACCAGGTCTGTTAGTTGTCCTTGAGCCCGATTTCACTGTTGTGCTAGACATTCCTGTAATGGACGCATTAGCAGTCTTGCATATGGTACAATGAAGATGCAAGATGCCATCATGCCTATTAGTCTCATGAACACTTTGGCAGGGAGAGAATGTTGATGTTGGAACTTTGTGACAAAGGCTTGAATGCTCTGTGTCCTTGCTGGACTGGGATATGCTAGAGCTGTACTCCTGTTTATTGTAGCCCCTAAATATTGATGTACATGAGGGGGCTGTAGGTGAGACTTGATGTTGTGAACTGTGACCCTAAGTCGTGCAATGTTGGAATTGTCTGATGTGTGTTGAACACACTGATTGAATGACTTGGCTTTTATGAGCCAATCGTCTAGATAAGGGAAGACATGTATTTGTTGTCTTCCGAGATGTTCTGCTACTACTGCTAGGCAATTTGTGAACACTCTTGGTGCAGTGGTTACCCTGAATGGAAGGACTTTGAATTGATAATGCTGTCCTTCCAGAACAAACCTTAGATACTTCCTGTGAGAAGGATGTATAGGAATGTGGAAGTAGGCGCCTTTGAGAACTTGTTTTGTAAGGAAGTCGCCTTGTTGCAGCAATGGGAGCACTTCTTGTAAAGTGATCATATGAAAATTATCTGAGTGTATATAGTCATTGAGGGGCCTGTTGTTGAGAATTGGTCTTATTGTCCCGTCATTTTTGGGTATTAGAAAATACAGCGAGTGAACCCCTGTTCCTTGATGTTGTTAAAGGAACTATTTCTATTGCGTTCTTTTGAAAAAGTGATAGGACTTCTTGTTTGAGCAGCGTGAGATGTTCTGCAGACATTGGGCGCTGCCTGGGTGGCATGTGTGGAGAGGTAGCTGTAAGTTTGAGGCAGTAGCCATACTGGATAATTTGTCTTACCCATCTGCCTGTTGTGATGGAATTCCAGACTGATAGGAACTGTGTTAGTCTGCCTCCCACAGGAGTGGAGTGCTGTTGGGAGAGCAGAGGGAAGTCACTGTTTTGTGGTGGAAGAGGTTCGATTATTGTGGTTACCTCGACCTCTTCCTTTATTGTTATTGCCTCTATAGCCTCCTCTAAAATATCCTTTACTGGAGGATGCCTGTGTATTGGATTTGAAGGAAGATGTATTGTCTGCTCCAGTTTGTTTGGAGCCTCCTCTATAGAAGGAGCGACGAAAGGAGCCTCTAGCCTGTGTGGATTGCAAAGCTCCCATAGATTTGGCTGTATCTTTTTTCATGTTCTCAAGTGCTGTGTCTACCTCTGGTCCAAACAATTGATGTTGGTTGAACGGCTGGTTTAACAAGGTAGTTTTCACTTCCTGCTTAAATCCTAAAATGCGTAGCCACGCATGACGTCTAAGTAGGACACTAGTGTTTACAGTTCTAGATGCAGTGTCTGCTACATCAAGTGCACGCTTGAGTGAGGCATTTGAAATTAACTTGCCTTCTTGTACAAGGTCATTTGCCTGCGCCTTATATTGGTCAGGTAGATGTTGCATTAATTTTCTAACTGATCATAATGAGCCCTGTCATATCTTGGAAGGAGGGCTTGCGTGTTAGCTATACGCCATGTATTAGTAGCTTGTGCAGCTATTCTTTTGACTGAAGCATCTATCACCTTAGATTCTTTATCAGGGGGTGGTGCTTCACCTGACGTCTGTGAGTTTACTCTTTTTCTAGCATTTGAGATAACTAGTGAATCTAAGGGTAGCTGTCCTTTAATGTAGGCTGGATCACCAGGAGCAGGCCTGTACTTTTTCTCAATTCTAGGGTTTAGGATCCTAGCACGTAGAGGATCTTTAAATACCTCTGGAGCATGTTTGATGACCCCCTTGATCATAGGAAGAATTTGAATAGACCTTTGTGATTGTTCAAACGTCTCTAATAAAAAATCTCCCTCTGCCTCATCTGAATGCATGGTGACCCCATGATAAATGGCAGCCCTATTCAGTAAGTGCCCAAAACCAATATTGTCCTCTAGGGGAGAAGGTTTTGATGGATATGACTGGGTCAGGAATGTCTGGCACATCTCGTGGGTTTGGGTACTCCCAATCTGGATAATCAACAGGGTAGGGAAAAGGCTCATCTGGGTCTACCCCTCCCCTATACTATACTCATCATCATTTTGAGGTGTATGTGGTGAAGAATGAGAAGGAGAGTGTTCAGGAGAATTCGGAGATGAATTGTTAGGAGGAACAGGAGATGAAGGAGAAGGAAGTATAGGAGAAGAAGGGTATATAGGAGATGTGGCAGAATCCTTCTTGACAGGCACTGCAGGTGTAGGTGCTGTGTCTGATTTCCTCTTCCTGTGTGGTGTAGTGGATACATGACCTGTGTTTGGGTCAGTGTAGATCTTCTTTTGTAGAGGATCAGGTCGGTGCCGATTTTTTCAGTTCCGGGCGTGGTTGCTGCTTGTCTTTAGCCTTAGGAGTTGTAACTGTGTCCTTTGGCGTAGATTTCGGCACCGAAGGTGTTGTTTTCGGAGTCGAAGGCTGTTTCGAGGGCTTGAGCTCATCGGAATCAGGCCTTGTATGTTTTGGTACCGAAGATATTGGCTTCTGAGTGGAAGCTGGTCTCGTCGGCTTCAAGGCGTCAGACACTGGCTTCATAGTTTTGTCTTTATAAGTCGAAGGTTTCAGAGCAGAGATTTCTCTCGGTTTCGGTGCAGAGGGAGCTGGTGGGATCGGCACGTGCGGGTTGCTCGGTAACGAGCTACCGGAAGGCTTGAGTATTTTCTTCAGAGCCGGGCTCGATGGCGGGTCTTTTGAAGTGTGTTTTCGGTCTCGATTGTGCCCCGGAGGCGGAGTGTTGACCTTTGCCTTCGATTTGGGTGGTGGGTATGGGGCCGGGCAGTAGTACTCACGCGCTGACCCAATGGTATGGAGTCATCCGAGTCGTCTGCCTCTGATACGGTTTGGAGATCGTCTGAATCTTCTTCGGGAACGAGCAGAACTTCTTCGTCTAAGATATCCACCGGTTCCGGGGCCAATCTCTGCATGTTGTGTCGACGGGCCCTTTGATCTCAAATGGTTTTCTTGGATCAAAAGGACGCACAGGCTGTGCAGCTGGATTTGTCGTGTTCTGGCGATAAGCACAGGTTACACACCTCGTGATGGTCACGGTGAGGGAATTTTGCTCCACAGTTGGGGCATTTTCTGAATGGCATCCTTTCCATGAAGTGTAGGCCTCACGGCGTAGATAGGCCCAATGGCCCGCTTCGACGACCGGAATCGAGCTGATGGAGTAGAGACTATGTTTGTCGATATCTAAATTAGTTTGGTGAAGTTTCAATACGTTTTTACGCGTCAAAGTACTTGAAAAGTAGATTTCGAACCGGAGTAGAAAAAGTACATCCGAACCCAGTGGCGGAAAAAAACAATCTAAGGATGGAGCCAACGCCCATGAGCACTATCGTCCAAGGGAGGAGTCACCTATCTTGTGACTACAAAGACTTCTTCTAAGACGACAACAACAAGCAATCATCCGAGCCCAACACCAGGTGGCGATCTAATGCACAGTGTAAGATCTGCAGCTCATATGCCTCGAACATACATTAACCATTGAATACAACTTTGTAACAAAAAATAAAAAAACACAATTAAAATTACCTTAACCATTGACTCTAACTTTATTAAAACCGAACAAGAGCATCCTAGCAGGTGGGCGTTCTGGGAACAGACTCGGGATTGTTACAAGTGCAAACAAGCATTTGCAATGCAATAGGTCTTGCATTTGTTAAAGTTAGAGCTGTTGACTTTGAAAATTACAATGTTTTTTTTAATTGCAGTGTCAAATATATTTGCATAGCGCAATTGCTATTGGTATATAAAAGCAAAAGTAAAAACATGGCCATTTTTAACTCCAACAGCTCCAACTTTAAGAAATGCGAGAACTACTGCATTGCAAATGCTTGTAGAAAGCTACTGATAGGAAGAAGAGAAGCAGGAGCGAGCTTAATGTGTAAGGCAAAAACCGGGAGAGGAGAGGGTTATAAGAGAATGAGAGAAAGGCAGTTAGGGAAAAGAACGACAGGTAAAGAAGATAGTGAGGAGTAGAGACAAGGTATAAGAGAAGGGCTACAACCAGAGGAGAGGCAGCACAGTGTGTGATGTAGAGGTGGGGATGGAGTAAGGGAGGGTGGGAGTTGTCCCAATATAGAACAAGACCTAAAAAGAAAACCTATGACCTACAGAAAGACAGAACAACCACAACGTCCACGGAGGGAGCAGTGTGAGGCACTCTGGGACAGATCAAAGTACTGAAAGTTCTCATTGTACCACCCAAAGGGACAGCCTTTGGGTGGTACAATGACTGACATTGTAAGACTAAGAGAAACGAGAGACACTATGTGAGACACAGTGATAAACATCAGATCTGGAGTGTGCCGCGTGTGCGTGCGTGCTGCTGTGAAGGTAACAACACTTCTGCCCGCAGACCCAAGAAGGATGGCGAGACAGAGCAGCCCTGCAGATTAGATCATGACACATCATGCTGCAAGATCACAGATCTGCAATGCCGCGTGTGCGTGTCTACCGTGCTGCTGCTGACATTATAAAGTCGTAATGCGCACAGAGCAGTAAACAAAAACAATGTATGAGGCTGCCTGACCAAAGAAGAGTACTCGTATCAAAGAGGTCTGCAGTGCTATAGTGCTGCGTAACCGTGTGACCGTGCGGTGCGTGCAGGTGCTGCTTGCTGTGAACAACACTGTGAACAACACTAAAGCCTGTGGCAGGCTGCCTGACTGTGACGGAAGGATGATGAGACCGTGTCACACCAGCCCTGCAGAAGATCACACTTGTCTGTAGCATCACAGATCTGCAGCGCGCCACGTGTGTTGTGCTGCAGCGCTGTCTGACAGAGGTAATGCGCTGCTCAGAGCTCACAGAAAGTTAATATACTACTAACTTAACACAGTCATGTGAGGATGCCTGACAAATTACGTTCTGGTGAACTTCACAGACTCCTCCACATGAGTCCTGCGGCGGCCATGGCAGACGGGACCCGTCCTGGTTGGTTTGTTATTGCCTCGAGTCGAATCAGTCGCCCTCCTGCGCAGGCAGCTGCAGCGCTGCATGATTGTGCCAGTCAGGCACACAACTCACTCACACGGACTGAGTGGTGGAGTCGAGTCTGATCCCGCCAATCCCGCACGCTTGTTCGCCAGGTCATCCGACCGAGGCGAGTTGCACACGCCCCCCACTGGGCAGAGTCTCTGTCAGACTAGCAGTAGCTGCTGCCTGGTTACTGCAGCAATACTCTGGGCGGCAGGCCCTGCCCGGTGTCTCTCAGACACTGCAGGCAGGCTGCAGAATTGTTACAAGTTAGTTACATTGTAGCAGAGACTAAGAGCTGCGCACGGGCCGTCACTCTGACTAAGAACAGCTTCACTCTGAATGAAAGGTTTGTCACGAACAGGAAGACGTAGACCATCTAGTGTCGAGCAAAATAAAGAAGGGCAAATTAATGCTGCAGCGATGAAAGATGCGGCAGGCTATTGATTGCAGGAAGCGGCCAAACAGCATTCTAGTCTCCTTGCATTGCACAAAGTCATATTTATAAAAGAAACGTCAACCGTTATTAAAAATATGCCCTGTAGAGTGAAAAAAAATCTAGTCGACAAGGCATTTATTCAGTTTATTGATGTACGTGGTTGGTCACGCCACGCTACAGAGTTTATTGTCTTGTCTAGAGATGCAAATGTATCCTTAGTCAGAGCGGGCTGAGGAGAGACTATGGCTTGTGTCACGTGTGCGCATTCACAGTTCTGTCTGGTGGAAGAGCAATCTTCAAATTAGTTCTTACGTATTTGCAGAAGAAATGATTAGCGCTGCTCTGTAGTTTGGAATGAGAATAGGGACGCCAGAGTATGGGGTAATTCTAGAGCGGAAATGAAAAATATGATACAAACTTTTCTTTTCTCATCTTTTTGATGGTGGGTACCTTTTCACTCTAGTTTGCTGTGCTGCGGCACACACAGCCCCCGTTGTCAGAGGTGTTGTCAGCGATGTAACCAGAGTGCCGGCGGTCAGTGGCAAACACGCATTTCATTAATGAAATACTCACACCCTTCACAGAGACGAATGGAAACAAAGCCATGGACTGCTCGCGCGCACAACTCGTGCGCAAGCAGCCCACCTCTCTTTCCTTCTTTCATTTAGTTGCTTCCCCATGAAATTGATCCAAAAAAAGAAGAAGCCTGCGAGTGGTGAACGCACGCGCTACTGCGAGCCATGTGATTTCAATTATCGGGCCCATGTCTGGGCACGATAATTGAAACCACATGACTGTTGGCACGCATAATAGACACCAATAGGCCATGGGCTGAGCAATGCAACCGCCTTTGGCCAATTGCATGCATTCTTTCATAAAAATATGCACGTAAAGGCCAATAGCGTGGCCCAAAAGGAATCGCACCTGCACAAGCGTGTGCGATTCCTAGACCCGTTTTCAAACCCCCCTACAAAAAGTCACTCACTGCGCGAGCAATGCTGCGCACTGCACCGCTAGGCGCAAGACCTACAAATGCTCCAGCTGCGCATATATATATATATATATATATATATATATATATATATATAATTTCACAAGAGTTGCCCCCCTTGGTGAAAGCCCAAAGACACCAGGTAAGTTTTAAGTGGTTTATTGGAGAGAGCTGCCGCTGTCACAAACAAGACACCCTTCTAAGTTGCAGTCAATTTCGCCGACGCGTTTCGTGCACTACATGCACTTCTTCTTGGGCTGACTGAATGAATGAAGCAAGCGAGGTCAAGGCACCTGTGTACTAAATCACCAACGCGCCCCAGTGGGCGTGGTCACATTGCCTGCTGGTAGTTGTAGTGCCTTGGCAGTGTAATCCCAGTGGGTGCTTGCGCAAAGTCATTCACAAATGTTCAAAGGTCCCCAGTGGGTAGAGGGGGGTTTTAACTGCAAACGGCGACACCATCCGACTCTCCTCACCGCTCCCAGTGCCTCCCAATACTGACGCTGGTTGGCGCCAGCACGCAGACTGAAGAATCAGCAGGGCTCCCACCGCGGCCGGACCAGCCGCATCAAATAATTTCACAAGAGTTGCCCCCCTTGGTGAAAGCCCAAGGACACCCTTCTAAGTTGCAGTCAATTTCGCCGACGCGTTTCGTGCACTACATGCACTTCTTCTTGGGCTGACTGAATGAAAGGAAGCAAGCGAGGTCAAGGCACCTGTGTACCTCGCTTGCTTCATTCATTCAGTCAGCCCAAGAAGAAGTGCATGTAGTGCACAAAACGCGTCGGTGAAATTGACTGCAACTTAGAAGGGTGTCTTGCTTGTGACAGCGGCAGCTCTCACTAATAAACCACTTAAAACTTACCTGGTGTCTTTGGGCTTTCACCAAGGGGGGCAACTCTTGTGAAAATAAATAAAATATATATATATATATATTTTTTTTTTTTTTTTTTGGCCGGATATGTAAGCCCGGATGTGTAAGCCCAAGAATACTACTGTAACTAAATATGATGAGAAAAATACTCACCAGTTAAACTTCTATAATTTATTTAAAACTTCAGGAAGCAGTACACAGATAGAAACTGTACCCTACTACCAGATTAAATCAAAAGGAAGCAACCCGTAATCAGAATGCTTAAGAACACAAGAATCAACTATTGTGCAGAAAATATTTAATTTATTCTTTACTTTAGAATAGCGAGTCAAACTATCCGCAATGTATTAGTGGTAAATAGCTCACAGGACAGCGTCCTATAATTATGGACTCGTTATGATGCCAAAAAAAGTCTCACAACAACAAATCAAGTATGACATGAAGAAGGCAACTATGTAGCTTAAGGTTGAAACAACAGTTGAGATTCCAATCTTAACTGTTTTATTCAAGTAATAGGTTAAAAGCGCACAAATGTGACATATGGTTATTGCCGACTGAACAATTCCAGTTCAGCATCACAAAGTAGAACACTTTTCACAAAAAATCTTTGTTCTGAAAGATTATGCAAATGGTTGTTTTGTAAAACAATAAGGCCACGTATCCTTTAGCAAAGTAAGAACATTCTTAATTTTGATTTTCTTTTAAAACTCTTACACCAATATTACCTATAAACCAATCCCAACAGACAAACAGTCACAAAAAGCTAAGCTTTCAGAACACCTGTCTCCATTCACAACTGTAAACAGACTCGTTCAATGGAGTAGAGGTGTCAGATAGGAAGATGCAAATTGTTCATTTCAATTATCTATCCACTATGTACCCTAGTAGTGCCATTTAGCTCTGCATGTAAGCAGGGCAATCTCTGGGTTTTGCAGAGATGTTTCGAGTTAAAAACAGTCAACAAATCCCTTCAACCCAATATCCACCAACCAAACTAGAAGAAGGGCCATTCTCTTGCTAAAAAATATGGGTTCATGGTGTCAATAAGAGATCTAATAAAGTCTCTGTTTAGTTGCCAGGATCTACTTGGCATCCGGTGGCCGATTTCTGCAATGCCACAAATGAAAATTACATAAATGGCTAAAAACAATGGGTCCCTCTGGGAAACCAAACTTCAAGAGCCAATCTCTATAAATAAGGCAGTTATGGTTAACATTTTTTGTGGAGTACCCACTTAACCCAGAAGCTTAACCAGTTAACTGGGATCTAGGGTTAGGGTCCAACAGTGGCTTCAGGAGTTGATCTGCTCTGAACTTTAAGGGCTACGGAGATTGTTCAAAAAGTTCTAGGACAGCACTAAAGATTTAATTCAAAAGGAATAACTTCTATTTCACTATATTAGACACATATCCATGAAAGTCTGAGATATTGAAGGCTCAGCACAAATGTGAATGGGAAACAAAAGCTCTACGGTCCTTCGTTGCTTCAGTGATTCTGATCAGGTGGGAATAAGACAACATTCAAAATAACTCCATTCAGCTGAGCCTCACATTGATCTTCCTAACCTGTCATAGACAACGATGCTTCTCACTGGAAAGATCACCTTCCTTTTCGTCATCTGAAGAACAGCAACAAGGTGATGTATAGAACCCAGAGTGAAAACCTAATTCCGAAGGTGCTCCACCACCAGCAAAGGTCCCTTCGCTATACTGATGTGAAGTGCCTCCACAGGTTACAGGCAAAGTTTCCCCTCTCTTCCAGTCATTCACAGGGTATTGTCCCAATTTTACCGACCAAACTTCGAGCTTGCAAGGTGTACTTCTTTGAGCTGGTAGATTTCTAGGGTACCTTTACAATTCATACCACCGCAAACAATGTCCAAAACGTGTACAAGTGGCAAAACTATCCACACTCTAAGCCCCGCTTCATGGAGCCATGATGTGGCCACAGATTCCTTGTGTGACCTCGGGGCACAGAAAATAAGTGACCACTTTTGGCAATGTTTGCCCAGAAGTGAATGATTCCCACAGAACGTTCCATGATCATGTGGACTAGAGAACAAAGATTAATTAAAATCCCATCTTCATTATTGCCACTGCCATGTCCTATGGCTTCAAAGGATTCTGGACTTCATGACTGTAAAACCATTTCACCGAAGGGCCTGGAGTGAGGGCATCAGTGATGATTGGTAGTCTCTCTGCTTCAACTTACCATGTTTTTCACTTTGTGACCAACAACTACTGTTCCAGTGCAAGTTTATTACTATTTTTTGAGAGAAGGTGTAGACGGTTCAGCCAGTGTCAAAAGAATATAAGGGAAAGAGCACTCGGAGAACCACCAGAGTGAGGTGTTGAAAGCATGTGTTTGCTTTCCTTCTACAGAAAGCCTCCCAGGTATCCAGCGCAACTGCATATTTCTGAATCCCAGTGAATCTTTATAGAAGAATAGTGTGACAAAGAGTACATCTAGTTCTAATGGTTAATCATTCTCAAATACCTTATCTGGATATTGAGATGCAGGAGAAAGACCTATTACATGGCAGATTTCAAAAAAAGAAAAAAATAATCTTCAGAGTAATCCATCTCTGAAAGAGTAAATAGGGTATCAAAATCCATTCCGTCAAATATTTGGTCCATTCAGTCCTATATTGCTTTAAAAAAAATAGCTGTTTAGGTGCCACATGCAACGGTATATTGTCTTTGTTTATGCTCTAATGTGGGCAGTTTGTATTGGGCTAGTACATGTTTCAAGCCCATGTAATACCTTGGACACTGCATACTTTACTTGCCTCAGGTTGATCTGTTATATTTTATAGTATATCTTGTATGTTTTAGATTACTGAATATTAAGGCATCTGCCAGTGAACATTATATTCAATAACTTGCCAGAGTTGTATTATCTGCGCACAAGTGATCTTAGATGGCTGTGTGGTGGGAGAACTTTAAAGTCCACATGGTGTATTGAGCAGATTGCCTCAATTTTCAATAACAATAGTATGTTAGTTGTGACGTTTTTCACAGCCCCAGCACCAGGGCTGTCATGATCTTGCGTAAACAAAAATTGACATACCGTATTTTCCGGCGTTTAAGACGACCCCCTACTTTGCTTGATAAAATTTAGGTTTCATGCTATACGCGCCGTATAAGACTACCCCCACTTCCAGCGCAGTCCAACTTTCTATCTCCATGGACTGAGGAGATCACGTGGTACTGACACTCCCCTCCTTCCGATGAGCATGAGATTTCTGGAAGGAGAGAGAGATCAGCACATGTGGAACACAGTGGGGGCCGCCATCTTCAGAGCTGCCTGTAATATTTCAGGACCTCCTGCTGCCTCATCCTGCTGCCTCATCTGCCTGGGGATGTGGAGGCGCGTGTGCAGGTCAGTCTAGGCACTTTTGATCCATGAAGCTGCTCGGTATCCCCGGCTGCAATCTTTAGATGGTATGCGATTTTATATAGCGCAGACTTTACCCGTTTGTGTCGGACGGCAGATTAGAGCCCCCCCCCCCCGCTGGGTCGGAAGCGTGGGCGGGAAATGGTGCAGCTCGAACTCGCACCCAAGAGTAGTCCGCGCTATCGAAATATCCATAAAAACAAAGGGTCTAATTTGGCATCCGGCGTATAAGACGACCCCCGACTTTCCAAAACATTTTCAGGGGTTCAAAAGTCGTCTTATACGCCGGAAAATACGGTACTCTATAATTGTCTTTCCATGGTAATGCTGTGTTAGCCTTGGGATGGATTTCAAATTGGCATTTTTCATAATCCCAGTTTGTAAACATGGCAAAAGACAGCAGTCCCCAACTGCAACACTGTTCCTTCTCGAACAATGTCAGTCTTAATCTATTTCAATATTATTTTTATATAATTCTCAGACACCCTCAACGGAAATCTTTTTTGTAAATTCTCCACCAGAGAAAAATTGTCTTAGTCACTGTAAGAAATTGTATTATGTGGGGTGGTGGCTACTGACCTCAACAAATAATCACAACTTTTGTCAGGGTGAACCCACAAAGTCATTAAATTACCTTGAGCTCAAACCCCTGGTAGCTATGGCACAGAGCAGACAGGCTTAACTTATGGCAATGTGTAAATTATTCATACAGTACCAAAACATTAATAAAGCCAAAATACAAACTAAAAACAAAAATCATGTTGGCTGCCCGCCTGCAAAACATCATGCAGTTCCTCATGCAGCCTGACCAAGTGGGTTTATTCAAGGGGAGGCAGACACATGATAACCTCCGAAGAGTAGTTCACATCATTGGGAAAACACAGAGGAAGGCCATACCCGAGGTCCTTCTCTCGCTCGATGGGGAGAAGGCCTTTGACCGGATTGACTGAGCCTTTAGGGTATCTATGTCGGTTTGGCTTCGCTGAGACCTTCATTGGCATGGTCCAAGTGAATTATAGCTCACCGCACTCTAAGGTCGTGGTCAACGGGGTCGCCTCTGAACCTTTTAATCTCTCGAAGGGCACCCGTCAGGGGTGCCCTTTATCCCCCCTCATACTTGTGCTCAGCATAGAACCCTTCGGGGAGTGCATTCGATCCAACCCGGACATAGAAGGAGTCCCATTTGGCAGGGATGTACATAAGATATGCCTATTTGCGGAAGATGTGCTTCTTCCAGTCACGAGGCCGCAATCCTCTCTCCCAGCGATCCAGGCTGAACTTGCCTCCTATGAACAGGCCTCAGGCTTCAAGGTGAACCTCTTAACCTTACGGTGCCTAAGGAGTCCATGCCGGCTATTGAAGGTGCGACCCCCTTCCGGAGTGTGCACATAGACATTACTTATCTGGTTATCAAACTCACCCTCAAGCTGGAGCACCTCTAAGGAGAAAACTACCATCCTCTGTTGCACTAGCTTAAAGCAGATTTTGCTAGATGGCGAACGGCCTACTTCACCTAGATAGGGCAGGTAAATGCTATAAAAATTAACGTTCTCCAGAGTTTAATATATCTCTTCCAGGGCCTTCCTATCTCCGTGGACCGGGCGCTTTTCTCCGAACTGTAAACAATGATCACCAATTTCATTTGGCAGGGGCAGAGAGCAAGGCTCTCCAACCGCATGTTAACGCGGTCGAAGGATGAGGGAGGGTTGGCCTTAACAGACTTATTGGGATACTATAGGGCTGCTCAATTGAGGGTGATTAAGGAGTGCTCCCTTCCCCATACACACCCATACATTTCAACCCGGAGTTACTCCAGAACTACAGAAGAGGCCCTTTGAGGTGGGGCTTGGCTGGAGGGCAGCTGTCTCATGATTTCTCATCTGTTTGAGGGGGAGGGGGGGGGGGGGGATGTTAACCTTCCCGGAATGCGCCCAGGCCTATCATCTTCTGTGAGCTGAGGAATTTCACTATGTGCAGCCTAAAGCTTTGGGTTCTTCAACCGCAGATACGGCAGGCTGCCACCAGGGATCTACTTGCCATCGAGAAATTTTCCCAGTCCGGGGCCTCTTCAAGGGGGACCATCTCCTTCCATTACTCACTCATACGGGCATTGGGTTCCCATCACACCACAAGACACAAACCGTTCTGGGATGCACTCTTGGACCCCCCCCATTGCAGAAGAAACAATGGTCCTCACTCTATAAGGATATACCCAAGTTTATTCGCTCTATGTTGTTAAAGGAGGCTCATTGCAAAATTATTTTCGAATGGTACCTACACCCCCAGAGGCTTCACAGCATCTTCACTAATTCCTCGGACAGATGCTGGAGGGGATGCAGGCTGCTGTGTGACTTTAGGCAAGGGCTTGATGTGGGGACTGTCCCCACATCAAGCCCTTCTGGAAGGAGGTACTTGCACAAATCAAACTGATCTTGGGCTACCCGATTCTAGACACAATAGAACACACACACTCTTGGGGTTCCTGGATCCCAACCTGAAGCGCCAGACGCATGGGGACCCGTCTGTAATGTGGCTCTGCCTTGAGGTGGCTAAGATGGCCGTAGCTGCCTCGTGAAAGAAAACAGAGGCAACCTCCCTCATTCAGTGGCAAGCCAGGTTATGGTGGGCATTGGCAATTGGGGAGAATGGCAGACATCGTAGAGGACTCTCGTAAGGGACCTGACTATGTGTAGACCCCCCTGGTCGAGTACCTATCTGAAGGGTTGCCCCTGTTTGCTTGTGGTCCAAGGTTGCAAGCTCTCCATTTCTTTCATATCTAGAGCTCCCACTGACTCTCAGACATGCTGAGGAGTCTTCAGGGTTGGAGGGGCTCCCTTCCCCCTGGGGCCCGGCCTTCAACAGCAACTATCTTTGAATTTTCTTTGACCGTGACACCTTAGTTTGAATTTTTGTGTTCTCTTATTATAAAGGGGGGGGGGGGATGGAGGCAGGAGGGGAAGACAGATCGCAAAGGTTTGTGGATCTCCCATGGGATCAAGATGTTGATTGTAATTACAAGACCCAGTGGAAACCTGAGAGTTGTATGTTGACCATATTCAAAATTTGCTAATTCCTAGTCCACAAACTGTATATGATACTCTAGCAGACTGTAATGGTCGGCATACACAATGCATGGGGGTCTCCTTCCCCTGTATGAGGTTTCTCTTTCCTGTGTACTGTTATATCGTTGAAACTAATAAAAAGATATTTGACAAGAAAAGAAAAATCCAAAACCAAAATTGGAAAAATTGAGTAAAATGGTATAAATAAAATGACAAAAATAGATTAAAGGAAACCAGAGCTATGAATGTTTAAAGTCGTAAGCAGAAATAGAGCCAAAAAACACAAAGTGAAAATGATAGTTAATGTTCATGGTAGACCGGGACCTAGGTGCAAGTTCAAGTTGACCATGATGGAGTGCGGCTCGGATACACCAACCAGATTAGTCATAAAGGTTTCACCTTCTGACATAGTCCCAATCCATAGCAGGAGTATGATTCTATTGCACCCCCCCCCCCCATCCCCCCCTCCCCCAAGGACCACAGGGGAGATACTTAGAGACACAGGGTGTCAGGCAGAGACCAAAAGCAAGGTCCAGGCAGTGGTCAACCCGGTACTTCCATAATGAAGCAGGCCTCTTGCAGCTTGTTGCCTCCTTGTACCACATAGGTCAGTCAAATGACCCTTGGGGTCCACTATGTCTTCAGAACAAGGGGCTGCAGGTCCATCCCCTCCTAGCTCTTCACATGTCTTAGGCAGCAGGTTCAGTCCTTTTCTGTTCTTCAACAGGCTCCGAAAATGTTCTAAAATGGGTGTGTCAGGGAACTCGGTAGCGCAGGTATCGCGTTCGCACAGGCACCTAAACGAAAGCCCGGGTGAAGACTACAATTCCCGGCAGCCTCGGTGGGTGTCGGACGTCAGACGCACCACCCCACATGACGCTGAAACGCCCGGGATAAGGCGAGGCAGCGGCAGAAGATGCTGCTCATTATTCCTGGAAGTCCGGTTCGGACACTGGCCATATTCTGTAGTTATCCTGGTCGGGTAAGGGTGCCCGTTGCACCGCTTGTCTCTTTATTGTTTGGAATTACTTGGAAGGCTATCTGTGCTTTGTCTGAGCACGACTTGAGTCGGAGCTCATAACTTTTGTTCCCTACATTGGTGTGCTCTCGTTCAGGGATCCATAATCCACAGAGCTCATGCGAGAGAAAGCAAAGTGCCTTGAATCTTATATATTGTCCTTCACGTTATAGCGGATATTTCCTTCTCGGGGGGGGGGGCCGGGGGGGGGGCGGAAGAGTCTCATTGTGTCTTCCCTGTTGGAGAGTCTGGTCAGTGGGCTCAAGCAGGGAAGAATCTATTGGCTTTCATAGTACTGGCTAAGAGAGTGACTTTCAACTCTCTATTGGTCTCTTTTGTTTATCCCAGAAGTTTTCCTGGATACCGTCTTTTGGATTACGTTCTTCACAGTCCTCTGTTTTGCTGATGGTACTTCTGGATGTGCTTATCTACAATTGGTCTCTTACGTGACGCACCACTTGTGCTCCTTCTGCTTTTACCTTCACAGTGATGATAAAAGGCAAGTGTTCCTTCTGAGCTAGAAGCCCTCCTCCCACTATATCAGGGTAGGTGTTGCATGTAGAATTAAAAGGTACATTTTCCAATGCAGAGAGGTTAGATAGGTATACAGGATTGTAAGACTCATATACCTTTTTGTATTTTACAACATATGGTGGGAGGAATAGTGATTACATGCTTAGCACCCCTGTTAGCAGGCAACCTTTTCTTTCCTTACAGATTAGTGGAAGTATGGGTACATCTAAGCATGATGGGAGTAGGGAGGTACTGGAAAGGCTTAGGCGGCAATTTGTTTTTTTGTATTCACAGGTCTCCCTCCCCGCTGTCCCCATCCTTCCCTTCCCCCCCTTGACCAACCTTTAGTCTGTGTGTATTCATATCCAGACTTGGGACTGTCAAGAGGTGGACCCCATAAAGCATTGGTTTGAGCCTGAGGATACATTCACTCCTGGGACAGGGTGCCTGGAGGAACCACGTTTATGCCTGGCACCAACCAGTGGGTGGGTGGGATTCCTCTACATACCTTAACCAATGGGGTAAAGGTTCCTGGGGCCAACTCTATCCATTTTTTCCAGTTGTACCTGTTGGCCTTACTGCAAACAGGGCCTAAAATGCCATTTCAGGGAATTTTGAAGATGGCAACAGTTTTTGGCCACTGTTGTGGAGACACTAAATCTTTTATTATGACCCTCACGGCGCTGCCCATGGCAGGCCTGGCAGTGGCAGCCCCGGATGGGAACGACAGCTCAGCACCTCTGGAACATTCTTGACTGCTCCTAGATTGCTCTTCGCCCTGGCACCTACTGGTAGCAGAGATCTGGAGCCACTGGGGCTCTTACCATTGCCACGACCTGACCCTTTATTCAATCCTTAAGAGAATGACTACTATAGAATAGCCCCCTCACTGGAGCATTGGCCATTCCAGGACTTGGGTGGAGTAGTATGCCCTGTTGGCCTCCCACTGTTCATGTTTCTAACTTTTTAAAATGTTCTATATAGGTCATCCAATGTACCAGGGAGACTCTCCATAAAGTGTCCTTCCCCATGACTCTAATCCCTAAGCTGACACCACCAAATATTTGGCAACAGGCTGAACCTTTTCTCTAGTCTCTTTTGCCTTATCAGGCTATCACCCCTATTTTGACCACAATTTCGTGCCCGGAAGACACACGTTTTCTTGGCCCCTATGGTAGATTATGCTCCTCTGAGCAATTTCCCATACACCCTTAACCACTCCATGAGAGCCACACCCAAATCTCGTTACCATGACTAGTGCACCGCACGCCAAGCTGCTATCTCTTAGCTACATATCATATAACGGGACTAAAACGGCTGGATTTGCAATCATATGTATGGCTAGATTCTGCTCTAAAATACTAAAGGTTGTGAGGGACAATAAACTGGGAGTTTAAGAAGGAGAGGAGAGGAGCCTCTCTGCAGCCACAAAGGTGCTGCCTGTCTCCCGCAAGGGAGGGGGGCTTGGGGGAGCCGAAAACAACTGAATATATATATATATATTATATATATATATATATATATATATATATATATATACATACAGAATACAACTAGAGCTCATGGCACTGCAATAAACCTCAATGCTGCAAAACTACCGGAGATATCATCAAATCTACGGGCCAGGTTAGAGCCTTCAATTTATACCTCTCAGACAATACAGTCCACACAGATTCACCCTGGAGGGGGAGCTGCACTCTACACCAAAGTCTATGTTTATCCTGACTCGTCTCAGGCTGGCGGTCACTCCCAGTTTAAAATGGTTTCATGGAATGTGGCTGGCATAAGGAGCAAGCTATGCCTGCCTCAGTGGACTGAACTTACCAACTCACACCACTTCTGCACATTGCAGGAAACATGGAGCCTCACACCCACATTTGTGCCAGGTTTTGTGACATTCTGAAAGCTGACCATAGAAGCTAACCAGGGCTGACCATCTGGGGTTTGCTGATCTTAACATTGCATTAAACTGGGGGGCGCTAGAGGGCGCACGGCAAGATGGGCGCACATCGGTGAGGCTCTGCCAGACTAAGCTAAATAACCGTTACTTATCCGCTTAATCCAGCTGCTGTTGCTCTCTAACACGGCGGAATATTGTGCCTGATTGCCCGAGGAGAGGTTTGAGCCGAGTGCGGGGACCTAAAACCCTGATTTGCACATACTTTCAGCTCTCACTGTGCCGAGGCAGACACAGCCGCGTGGCAGGCGCGCGGGCCTGCTGTGGCCGGGAGCGGAACAACACCGGCGCCTGGGGCTTGACTTGCCGATTGGAGCAGAGGTGCCCGGAGTGGTGGTGCGGATAACAACTCAGTGCGCTGCGGTCGGAGGGGACGAGTCCCACTACAGGAGAGTCTCATGCAGGTAGCGTTGGACCGGAGCGAGGCCTGGGATATCGGCGGCCTGTGCCTCGAGCGGAGTGCGGGGTCGGAGGCCGGGCCTGGCGCTGCACCGGAGGCCCTGAGACGCTATTGCGGGAAGATCCGACCGGAGGTGTTGCCTGGAACTGAGACCGAGCTGGTGGATATCGGCAAGATCGGGCGTCTGCCTACGCTGGTTGCGGTGAGTGGGGCTAGGGACTGGCGGTAACGGTTGCTGCGGAGGCGGGCATCGGTTGCCCCGGGTCTGGCCGTGCGAGCTGTGGCTGGCGGGGGTGGGCTGCTGGCTGGGATCGGAGATGCTGGGTTGCGACGT
Organism: Lissotriton vulgaris; assembly: GCF_964263255.1. Taxonomy (NCBI): domain Eukaryota; kingdom Metazoa; phylum Chordata; class Amphibia; order Caudata; family Salamandridae; genus Lissotriton; species Lissotriton vulgaris. The sequence continues at coordinate 610,978,646 of NC_141699.1, read as the reverse complement.
GCCCGCGATTCCCTGTGGGCCTCTGCTTATGGCCTGGTGACCACGGACGTAGCTGCCTGGCTTGAGAGTGGAACTGTAGCGGCAGTTTGGCAACAGCGTGGCAGAGGCCAGGGCTCTATATGTGGATAGCGTTTGTTTGGGCTGCTTATCGGCGACCTACACCTGCTAGCTCTGTGGGGTGATTTTTCTTGTACCCCTGTTGCAGACTGCGTTTGACTGCTCCTGTGGGAGAGTGGTGGTGGCATTACTCAGTTTCGGTTGGCATCTGTGCATCTCCTGTGCTGGCGCCGCCATTTTGAGGCACGCCGTTTTTTGCCCAATAGTGGCTTGAGACTTGCTGGAGGGAGTGCATAGTAACAACAGGAGCCATGGGCCGGCCTGAGACAAATCAGCCCAAACTGAATTTTGAAATGCGTAGAACTGGGGCGCCCTTGTCGCAGGGGTTGTCAGATGTTGAAGCACCAGGAGCTGCAGGGGGTGCGCCGAACTTGGAGGCCACACTGATTGCTATGTAGAAAACGCTGCAGTCTATAGAGGGCACTATGGAAGCTGTTAGCCACAGGTTGGACCATATGTCCACGCAATTTGAACGGCAAAATGAGCGTATGGATGAGGTAGAGCAAAGAGTGTCCGCGACGGAGGATGGCCTCACCACGGTGACTAATAAAGTTTTCAATATGGAAAGAGTGTTAGCGGTAATACAGGCTAAGAATGAGGAGTTGGAAGGGCGGTCCCGGTGCAACAACATACGCGTTACGGGGCTGCCGGAATCAACAAATGTGGGCAGGATGGAAGATTTCATGGAGAGACTCTTTGTGGAGATATTTGGTTCTGCAAGAAATCAAAAAACAGTCCCTATCATTAACTAGAAAAGGGGATAATACTATCCCTAGTAGGCCACCATAGCTCAAGAGATCCTTACACTTAAATCCACTCTGGTAAATTATATACACAATAAGCAAACAATTGGGGTAAAAGTTATACACAATTTATTACAAAATATACAAATTCAAGTTTCAATTACAGTGCCACACATATTTGGTTCTGACCAGCGCTCTAAACTGTTCATTGTAGAGCGAGAGCACCGTTCTTTGGCGAAACGCCCAGTGCCTGGAGCACCTCCACGCCCCATAATTGCTCGGATTTTGAATTATAGGGACAGGGACACGCTACTGCGCTTGGCGAGGGAAAGGGGCACCATAGACTATCAGGGTAACAAATTGGAATTTTTCCCAGACTTCACCATGGCTGTACAAGCGGCACGAAAGGAATTTGCTGGAGTGAAACAGATTCTTAGGGCAGAGGGAATTCCATATGCTATGTTGTACCCAGCGCGCCTGCGGATAGGGGCACCCTCAGATAATACAATCTTTAATGCTCCGAAGGCAGCCATGGAATATGCGAAGAAGCAGAAGAAACGCAAGAAGGACTCAGCCAGGGAGCAGGATGGGAATGATGAACTGCCTGAGAATGACTGACTGTGCTCCTACGTTAGGGGCGTGCATAGCCGTTTGTTATTGGGCCTCTAATGAACTGCCTACTGAAGATGGCTCGCTCTTTCGGTACTATTAAACCTTCTTTTTACAGGTGCTACTTGGTTTTCAAATTTGCCAGTTTCTCATGAGTTAGGGACTATGTGCTCTGTAGACTTATATACTTGATGTTGGCATATTGCACATGTGGACTGGGGCAACTGTGCATCTACTGAGGTCACGGAAATTGGGATCCGAACATTGACAGTCTGGGATGCTGTGCTATGGATTATGTGCCTTGACTTATGTTCAGTATGTTGTAGCACTGGTTCTTATCGATAACGCAGCACTGACGGGACCTGTGCAGTTACACCTGTGATGAGTAGCTGAAGAGATAGGACATGACAACTGTTGCTCCTCGGGAGGTGGGCATCTGCCAAATTTTTAATCTATGGATTGGACACAGTTGGTATAGCCGGGGTGGACACGAGGTGACAGGGTTGGATTGTAAATCCTGGCGGCTTAGTCACCTCCTGCTTTCCTTGAAAGTGGGAGTTTTGTGCCTCTTAGCCCCCACATATGGGTATACCCCACACTCTGTTTGCGTGTTGGCTGGGGGGATGGAGATGGGGAGACTTGGGTTTGCTTTGGCTGGTTGGGAGGGCCAAAGTGGGAGGGGGAGGGCAGGAAAGAAACTGGGAAGTTGGGGTGCGTTTGGTTTTGCACTTTGGTCTATTTTTGTGTATGTAAATGTTGCGGGCAAGGTAACGCTGGGGGTGGGGGGATGGTCTTAGCAATTTGGGACAGCTGTTGTGAGATGGGAGGTTGGATGGAGGTGCTGCGGGATCTGTTCTTGCTGGCGGGTACAAATGGTGGATCACAAGAGGATCTCTGTACAATATAAAGGAACACATGACTGGTGGGGCGAGGGGGTGGATGGAGCAATCACTGTTTATTGGGTGAAAGGTAGAGTAATGGACACATGGTTAGATGTATACTCTGAATACACCTATGGCTAGGAAAGGGCTAACATGGAACGTGCGGGGTCTCAATAGGTCGCAAAAAAACAGGCAGGTGATTGCATACCTGAATAGGCATGAGGTACAGGTAGTCTTCTTGCAGGAGACGCATCTTAGTGGGCAGGCAGCTGGCGCAGTAGCTAGTCGTTGGGCGGGCACGAGGGTGGCAACTTCCTACACTTAATATGCCAGGGGTGTTATGATTCTAATTAAAAAGAATGTCCCATTTGTGTGTTTGCACGAGGAAGTTGATAAAGAAGGTCGCTACATTATAGTACATGGTAAACTGTGTGGTACACTGATAACTATGGTCAATGTGTATGGACCAAACATTGATGACCCGGACTTCTATGTCACGCTGTGGAATAAGGTTTATAAGTTGCGATTATTTGTGGGGGTGATTTGAATGTGACGCTGGACCGGGGTTTGGATAAAAAGGAGGTGCGACAGACTACACTGAAACGAGCATGTGGGGCGGTTCAGGATGGGATGGAGGTATTGGGGTTGGTGGATATCTGGCGCCTTGGGCATCCGGGTGTGAGAGAGGGCACCTGCTACATGTCTGCTCATGATACCTGGTCGCGCTTGGATTACTGGCTGGTGACGAAAGATGTTAGTGGCTGGGTGGTGCGGACGGCACATTTGGCCCGCACGTTATCTTATTATGCGCCTGTCCTGATGGTAGTAAAGTTGCCTGCGCATGCACATGCCCCGTTCACAAGGCTGTTACCTCCCGGGACTTTGACGGATCTGGTGTTACGTGAGCGATTGCGTGAGACGATTGAAACTTTCTTTGATAAGAACGTTGGATCAGTGTCGAGTGCAGGTGTAGTATGGGAGGCTTTCAAAGTGAAAGTGCGGGGAGCATGTATTGGAATGCAAGCTGAACTGCTCAAATCGCTCCGGGATTCTATGGATCGTTTAAAACGTGAGCTACTGAGTATGGAGCGACAGTGTGAGCAGCGGCCGTCTGATAGTCTGTTGGCTGGAATACGCTTGAAGGTTACTGAGTACAATGAGCTGGCTGAGCAGGAAGTAAAATACTTGTCCAAGCGCACTAGAGCACGGTACTATGGAGAAGGTGGTAGACCTGGACGGGGACTGGCGGACAGACTCAAAGATCCTTGGGCTAAGCACTGCGGAGTACAAGAAATCAGGGATGGTGACAGGACAGTGACGGATGGGGAAGGTATTCTAGAATGTTTTACGCAGTACTACACCAACATGTATGAATATAAGGAAACTGCAGGTGAGGAAGAAATTGCTAAATACTTGGAGGATATAGCGCTGGTTTGGCTCTCGAAGGGGCAGCAGGACTTTCTAATGCATCACATCACAGAGGGGGAGCTGAGAGATGAGATTGCGGCATTGTCTAGTGCCAAGGCTGCTGGTACTGACGGCTTGCCATCCGAGTTCTATAAAGAGTATGTAGATTTGCTACTGCCACATTTGGCAATGGTACTGGAGGAGGCTTTTGAACAGGGACAACTACCAGCGACGATGAGGGAGGCTTTGCTAGTGGTTCTCCCGAAACCGGGTAAACCGCAAGATAGATGTGAATCGTATCGGCCACTGTCCCTATTGAACACGGATGTTAAGATTATTGCCGAGGTGCTGGCTACACGCCTGAAACTGCTATTGCCTGTAATGATATTACTGGATCAATCAAGCTTTGTGCTGTAGCGCTCGACGACGCATAACTTAAGAGCATTATTTGCAGTCCTTCACCTACTCAAACCTGACTTAGCCGCGGTAGCGGTCCTTTTGGACGCTGTCAAAGCGTTCGACTCTGTGGCCTGGAAATATATGGTGGCGGTATTGCATCGCATGGGAGTGCCGTTTTTTTGTACGTCCCTGATCACCTTATTATATACTAATCCGGTAGCGCGTGTGCAAGTTAACAGTCGAATATCAGCGCTGTTTGCAATACAGAGAGGCACGAGGCAGGGATGCCCGCTATCACCTTTATTGTTTGCTATTATTTTGGAACCCCTAGCCTGCATTTTGCGGCAAAGACATGCAGCCTCGGCTTTGTGTTTTCACCTTCGCTCATTGGCAGTATCTATGTACGCGGACGATTATGGTGCTTTATATTCGGGAGCCAGAGAGATACTTAGATCTCAGGGAATACGTCAGATTTGAGCGCTTCTCTGGTCCATCAATAAACTGGGGGAAATCTATATTGCTGCCTTTAACTGATATCACTCACCCATTTCCGATGGAGTTTCCTTTGGAATCGGCTACGGAACCAGTTCGATATTTAGGGGTATGGATCCACAGAGATACCCAAGAAATGATCCGGGCTAACTACGGCGTGGCAATTTCAAAGTTAGAAGATCAGGTTGCACGCTGGATACGAATACCCCTATCGTTTGCGGACCGCATGGCCCGGATTAAAATGGTGGTGCTCCCCAAATTTCTATATTATTTTGTAAACATTCCACTTCCTCTAACAAGTAACTTTTTTGCGATGCTGCAATCCTTGTTAATTACATTGGCCTGGGGGGGAAGAAACCTTGTGTAAAATGGGACACCCTAACCAAACCATATGCGCGGGGTGGGTTTGCAGGACCGGACATGAGATTGTATTATCTGTGTGCACAAGCTCACTTTGCATCTTATTGGATCTCGGCACCACCGTACACGCCACATGTGGCGACTTATCCATTGCCCTTAAAGGCGATGATTGTAAATCCATACTCTGTGTACGAGAAGGGCGAGGTGGACACGGTGCAGTGTACGGTGAAGGCATGGCGATTATTAGGGAAGCGCGCAGATCGTCTACCACTCTTTGCACCTGCCATGCCTTTGTTATATCATGTGCACATTTCGGTTTCGAGTGATGTGGGCGCCCTTCAACTGCTGCAGGGTGCTGGGATACACACCATGGGGGATATTTTCCCAGCTGGCCAATTTATTGACTTGCAGACGATACTGGACCAAACAACTAATAGCACTATGGCTACTTTCACCTATGTTAGGCTGCGCGCTGCGGTACGCGATCACTATCCGTCCTTCCCAATGGAGCCACCTACGCTGACTGCACTACAGTTGATTTATACTGTGACTTCCCGTGTGAAAATGATTTCGAAATTGTACAAGGTCTCGCAAGATGATGAGAGCGATGTGAATGTGGTCGCGAGGGCTAGATGGGATGCATGTCTGCTTGAGCCGCTGTCAGACGATGACTGGGAAGAGTGCTGTGCTATGACTGGTAAATTTGCTGCAAATGGGAATTTTAGGCTTATACACTATAAATTCTTACAACAATGGTATTACACTCCGGAGCAACTTTTTAAATTTGGGCTACATGACACACCTGCGTGTGTGCGTTGCGGGACTGCTGTAGCCAATTTTCTTCACTTGGCCTGGACGTGCCCGCGTATGTCTAGGTTCTGGATGGGTGTGACGGAAGCACTGACTGCCATGACTTCAGTGACAATTGATGTAGACCCGCGTGTATGTTTGCTGGGCATGGTGTCTGGTATTCCGTTGAGTGTGAGACGCTTGGTTGCGTTGGCGCTGCAATTGGCCAAGCGCAGAGTGGCGGCCTGCTGGGGAGGGAGGAGGGTGCCTGATGTGCAGACCTGGCTGCAGGAAATGGCATACTGCCGGGATCAGCTGACATGCTATTATGAGGAGCTGCCAGTGGGCTCACGCCCAAGAGATATTTGGGGACCATACACCACTTACATGTTGGCAAAGCTCTCTGAAGATGACTGAGCTTGGTCAGTGTCTTTAGCATGACGGGTTGCTCCACTTAAGGAGGAGTTAGCCTGGATGCGGCAGACTGTTGGCAGTTGATGTTCCCTTGGTCAATCTCCTTTGATGCTACTTTGGGCATGCACCCACTGTCTTGCCAGAGGAATAACATTACATGTACTGGTCTTGCTTGAAGGTGTTCTCCAACATTGATGCGGATACGGATTGCTCTTAATTAATGCCTCAGGTGTTACCATATTGTAGGTCTCTTCGTGATGCGATGATTACCGCCCACCATGCTTGTTATGTCTTCCATCGCTCGATTGGCTGTCCACCTAAGATCCGGGAGGAATGTTGGGGGGGGGGGGTTATGTTTAGTTACTAAAGTTTGACTATGGACTATAAAAATCAAGGCTATAAGGAGATCCGTCATTGCTGCTGCAAGTTCAGTTCTGTTTTATCAATGCTTGCTACGCCGCCGGGCCTTTGGCTGTCGGCATCTTGGCTGTGTATTGGGAACTGTCAGCATATTGGTTTCAATATTTGCGGCCGGCCCATTGGGTTGTAGGCCAGAAGCTGTGTACTTGCAAATGATGTAATAAAGGTCATTAAAAAAAAAAACATTGCATTAAACTGCGTCACCAGTGAGCTTCCCATTGATAACTCAGGCATCCAAGGAGTCAGGCTAAAAGGTAGATTAGGCAAGGCTATAGATATCATAGTCTACGCAAGGGGCACTAGAGGAGGCAAATCCCCCACCCTACAAGCTCTTTATCAGCTGTTGGACTCGAGAGGGCCCGAGCACCCATTAGTAATAGGTGGTGATTTCAACGCGACCTTTGAGCCCCTTGACAAGGAGTACATTGACTATGTTAATGTGGACGATAAGTCATGGTCAGTCCCACCCCGTGATCTTCCACCAATCAAGAAGTGGTTACATTCAGCACTACAAGTGAATGCATTGACCCTATAATATAGGCTGTGGGCCACGAATGGGAGAACACGTTCAGACAGGGGAGTGGGAACTGACTTTCATTGGCTTAACTGGCGCTAGTCGCATTGACTGCAGTCTTGTGAACCTCAGGCTATGGCCAACTGTAATCAATATGACCATAGCCAAAAACTATGACAGTGAACACAACCCGCTAAGCCTGAGGCTGGCACACCCATGGGGTAAAAAGAAGAGCACAGCAAACAACATCTTGGCCACAAAAGAAGTAACACCTACGAACAAGCACGGTCTTAAGTACCCAATGGTCATGGGGGACGCATCTGAACTAAAACTAAAACGGAAAATCGAGGATCACTTGGCTGCGACCCAAATTTCACCAGATGAGCGAAGCACATAGTCAAATGTAAGTGCACTGCATGCAAACTTCTTAGACCAGCTAGCCCGAAACTTTGTCACCCAATTTCACCATCCCAAGTTAAAGCGGAGGGAAATAATAAGCGAACCCCTGGTTCACACGAGAACGCAGGTTATTAAGGAGATGCCTGGCCACAGCCATTAGACTTAAAAACATGCAAGTGGCGCGTGAACTAAGGAAACTACATAAATCAACCCTAGCAAGGGCTAAGCGCAACTGGGATGAGAGAAAGTGCAGAGAACCAGAGGAGGCTTAATCCCAATTTGATTTTAAGAAATGTTGGGCTCTAGTGGGAAGAGGAAACCATGAAAAAACAGCCTCCCTTAGCCAATAACATTGCGGCTAACACTAGTGCACTTCAGTGCTCTGTACACCAACACTCATTGCCCGGTTATAGGGCCAATCCCCTCTGACATCTCCCAGAATACAACAAGGCTTTCTTTCACCAAGAAAGAAATCATGGCCTCCCAGGGGACCTCATCACTCTTGACAAGGAGAACTGGTCAGAATACATAACCGCGCTCTCAAATGACATCGCCAGGGGAAGCACAAACCCACCACCTTGGAAAGGAGCTCAGGTGATACCCATCTTCAAAAAGGGCGAGGAGCAATCCATATAACAACCAGCCCATCAGTTTCATCGATTGATTCCAAAAAGTATTCTGCCTTTCCCTTCTAGTGAGGATACAGGACTGGATGCCCGAGAACCATATCTTGTCCCCGTTACAGGCAGGGTGTCGCCAGAAAACGTGAACTATCTACCAGGTCTTCCGGTTCTTTCTCCTTTACTGGAAGGTGGTCACATTTGGCAAGGGGAGTAGATATGTAGTGTTTATAGACCTTAAGTCTGCATTCGACCTTGTGTCTCGAAGCAAGCTCTGACAGGTGCTGAAAGAGTTGGGGATACCCCCAGAAATCCTGCTGCTACTGGAACGCCTCCATGAAGATATTTATGCCAGGGTGAGATGGGTTGGCCAGGGCCAAGTCACTGATCCCATAAAAAGATGCTAAGATCTATACAAAGATTTTGGCAAATAGATTGGAGCCACATCTTACTAGTCTAATTTTTCCAGGCCTAGTTGGCTTCATCTGTCAGAGACAGGGAGCGGATAACATCAGCCGTGTCGTGCACTTAATTGAAAAAAATCTCATTATTACAACATTCCTGCCTATCTTCTCTCGCTAGATGCAGAGAAGGCCTTTGATCGGTTTAGCTGTCCTTAACAAGATTTGTCTAGGACCGGGCATGTTTTCTAAGATGATGGCATCTTATGCCTCGCCCAAGGCTATGATCCACTTTAATGGACAACCCTCACAACCAAACCACCTGGCAAGGGGAACCAGGCATGGCTGTCTGCTCTAGTCTATACTCTTTGCCCTAGCTGTAGAATCCCTAGCGATCATTAACTGCTGAGTAGAGGACATAGCAAGCATCCCATTTGGCAGGCGCAAGCATAAGATCGCCTTATTCACAGAGGACCTCTTGCTCCCCTTAACCCAACCTGCAGATTCACTTCCAGCCCTTGTGAATGTTTTAGCAACCTTGGAAAAGGTCTCACACTTTAAAATTAATATGTCTAAATCACAGGCCCTGAATTTAACAATTCCTAAGCTGGTTCTTCCCGATTTTTTTTTTTTTAATATCTTTATTACATTTTATATGCTGTTGATCCAATCAACAAAAAAGAACACATATGGCATAAAATAACCTCACACTGTTGTAGAGGAAGGAAGTCAGACAGAAAACATGTGACCAATCATCCACCGGGTACATGTACATTGGGGAATCTTCCCTCCAGTCAACCAAACCCCACGATCAGATGGGCCAAAATGCTCGATCGAGCAAAAACAAAACACTTGCCAGCAGAGGGCTTAAAGCACTGTGTTTATGTGTGGCGTGAATGTACACAGTGCAACAGATGCTGCATGGATCTTCCTCCCTTGCAGTTCCTTACCACTTTTCAATAAGCACCGAATTCTGAACAACCAATTTAGCGTCATGGACACACGCCGATTGGCCGGAATATCGGCGCTTGGTCTTGGGAGGGTTTATGCAGATGGAAGCTATTACAGGTATTCCGGATGGGGTGCCTCAACACTGTTAAAATGTGAATACCCATGTGTGCTCCCCAAACCTGAAGTGAGGAGTCTGATCAGGGATTGTGTCGGAGGAGGTTGGTGGAAAGGGACTCCCACCAAGAGATTTTTTCGACGAGTCCACCAGGGAATGGATGCTTTTACAGACTGGGAGAGAAGAATCTGGTCTTTTAATCGTGCCGACGTCTGATCCCATTTTTCTGCCAAGTCCTGTTGAAGAGGCCTCATTCTCAGTCTGGAGTTGGGAACCAGAAAAATGCAAGATGCCATCGACCCCAGAAGTGATGTAACTTGATGAACTGAGGGCTGATAAACTTGAAGAGGGAGACTGCACTTCTGCTGGATTGATAACAGTCTCTCCTCCGAAGGAAACACTTTTCCTATGCTGGAGTCCAGAGTAGCCCCTAGGTAGTGAATTGTTTGAGTGGGCTGTTGGGCTGACTTCTCCATATTTACATGAAGGCCTAGGTGTTACAGTAAGTTCAGGCATATGCGATAGTGGTTTTTCATCATTTGAGGAGATGAGCCCTTCAGAAGCCAGGCGTTGAGATATGGGTAGACAAATAGACCTTGGCGACGTAAAGCTGCGGCTACCACTGCCATGCATTTTGTGAATACTCGAGGTGCAGATTTCAGGCCAAACGGTAGGACTCTGTACTGATAATGTTTTGCGCCTACCATGAATCATAGAAACTTTCATTGCTGTGGTGCAATCAGGACATGGAAGTAATCGTCCTGGAGGTCTATCGAGCACATCCAATCACCTTTTTGTAGATGTGGAAATATTTGATGGAGTGCCAGTATTCGAAACATCTCTTTTTGGATGTTTTTGTTTAGGAAACATAGATCCAGAATAAGCCTGAAGGAATATGCTACTTACCAGTATGCATCTGTTCTTGGCATGTAGGGCCGCTAACATTCATATCTTGTGCACAGATCGCCGCCTAGTGTTGGGTCCGGATGATTGCACCTTGTTGTCCTGGAAGAGTCTTTGAAGTATCACAAGATAGGTGGCTCCTTCCCTGGACTACAGTGCGCATGGGCATCATCTCCATCCTTAGATTGTTTTTCGCCATTGTGGCAGAGATGCGATACCTGATGACCATGCTTTATAAATAATTCTGACTGCTACAGCTACGACAGGCACCGGGGAGGATGAGCGGGCGATATGAATGTTAGCGGCCCTACATGCCAAGAACAGATGCATACTGGTAAGTAGCATATTCCGTTCGAGGCATGTGGGCTGCTAAATTCATATCTTGTGCATAGACTAAATAGCAGTTTCTCCCTTAGCGGTGGTTGCCCGAGCCAGCTGCAGCAGCCTGAGAGAGGGACTTTAGAACAGCCTGTCCTACAGCAGCTTGCTGCTTGGAACGTACATCAACACAGTAGTGTTTGGTGAATGTATGTATGTTATTCCATGTGGCTGCTCTACATATGTCCTCTAATGGAATGTTACCCAGGAAAGCCATAGATGCCCCTAGCTTGCGTGTTAAATGCACTCTTGGGGGGGGACTGTTAGTGTGCGTTCAGCCTCCTGATAACAAATCTGAATACACTTAACAATCCACCTGGCTATACCGGATTTGGAAATGGGTTTGCCCTTGTGCTGTGGTGAGAAAGCAACAAAGAGTTGTTTAGTCTTCCTGAAATCTTTCGTCCTGACTATATAGTACAGGAGGGCTTTTTTGACGTCCAATGTGTGCAGTGATCTTTCTGCCACCGAGTCTGGATTAGGGAAGAAAACTGGCAGTTCAATAGTTTGATTAATGTGGAACTGAGAAACTACCTTGGGCATGAATTTAGGGTTAGTGCGTAGTACTACCCTATTTGCGTGGACCTGTATAAAAGGTTCTTGAATGGTTAGGGCTTGCAGCTCGCTAACCCGTCTCAGCGACGTGATCGCTACTAAGAAGGCAACCTTCCACGTTAGGAACTGTATCTCAAATGAGTGGAGAGGTTCGAAAGGAGGTCCCATCAGTCTGGCCAAGACTACATTAAGATTCCAGACTGGTGAAGGTGGTCTTCTGGGTGGAATGACTCGTTTGAGTCCCTCCATAAAAGCTTTTATTGCCGGCACTCTGAACAGTGAAAGGCATTGCCTGTTCTGTAAGTAAGCCGTCATTGCTGCCAAATGAATACGTATAGAACTGTATGCCAGATTGCATCTGTATAAATGTAACCGGTAACAAATAATGTCCTGTGTCGATGCATCTAGCGGGTTTATGTCACGGCTGGAACAGTAAATGACAAAACGTTTCCATTTGGCAGCATAGCAGGCCCTAGTGGTAGGCCGTCGCGCCTCCTTAATGATGTCCATACAATCAGGAGGCAGATTCAGATACCCAAATTCTATGACTTCAGGAGCCATATCGCAAGGTTTAACTGTTGCGGATCTGGGTGCTGAACTTCGCCATGGCTCGGAGTGAGAAGACTGGGTGTAAGGCGCAGTCTTTGATGAGGCACCACGGAAAGTTCTAGGAACGTGGTGTACCATGCTTGCCTCGCCCACGTTGGAGCAACCAGGATGAGAGTCATCGAGTGCTGTCTGAGTTTCCGTGCCACCAGAGGTATTAGTGGGCTGGCGGAAAAGCGTACGCAAATCTGCCTGACCAGTTCATCCATATCGCATTGCCCTGAGACCGCGGGTGTGGGAACTTGGCGGCGAAGTTTGGGCATTTTGCGTTCTCGTTTGTGGCGAACAGGTCGATGTCTGGATGCCCCCACTGCCGGAAGTACGGTTGCAGCACCAATGGATGAATCTCACACTCGTGCACCTGATGACTGTGCCTGCTGAGCAGATCCGCCATCTGGTTGTCCTGGCCCGGGAGGTGCTCCGCCATGAGGAAAATGTTCCTCTAAATGGCCCATTTTCGCATACTCTGTGCCAAGTGTGACAACTGTGGAGAGTGAGTACCTCCCTGCTTCTGAATGTAATACATGGCCGTCATGTTGTCCGTCCGGATCAACACGACCTTATTGCACAGATGTATCTTGAAAGCCTTCATTGCCATGAAGATTGCCATCGATTCTAGCAGATTGATGTGCATCCTCTTCTGTTGATCCGACCATAGTCCCTGCACTGTGTAATGAAGGAGATGCGCCCCACATCCCAGGAGGGATGCGTCCGTCGTGAGCACTATTTGTGGTACAGGCTCTTGGAACGGTCGTCCCTTGCAAAGGTTGCGTGGATTCCACCAATGCAGAGAGTTGTACGCACGACCGGTCACCAACACCAGGTCTTTCAATTGTCCTTGAGCCTGATTCCACTGTCGTGCAAAACACTCTTGGAGCGGACGCATGTGCAGTCTCGCATGCGGGACTATGAATATGCAGGAGGCCATCATGCCTATCAACTGCAGAAACACTCGCACCTGTAGTGAGTGTTGTGGTCTGAATTTGCGAATCAGCAGTTGCATGCCGCCGATTCGCACAGAGTTTGGCTGGGCTGTGGCTGTCACAGTGTCCAACGTCGCTCCCAGGTACTGCTGTACTTGAGCGGGTTGAAGATGCGACTTGGGATAGTTCAGAGGAAATCCCAAACTGTGCAGGAGATGAATTGTGCGGGACACGTGGCTGGCGCACTGCTGGGCCGACTTTGCTTGCACAAGCCAGTCGTCCAGGTAAGGGTAGACATGAATGTGTTGTCTCCGAAGGTGTGCCGCCACCGTAGCCAAACACTTGGTGAACACTCTGGGAGCAGTGGTCACCCCAAAGGGTAGTACCTTGAACTGGTAATGCTTGTTTTGTATGGTGAACCTGAGGTATTTCCTGTGTGCCTGATGTATGGGTATATGGAAATAGGCATCCTTCAGATCCAGAGTTGCCAGAAAATCCCCCCAACTGAGCAATGGCAGGACCTGCTGCAGAGTCAGCATGTGGAAATGTTCTGAAAGGATGTATAGGTTCAAGGGTCTCAGATCCAGAATGGGCCTGAGAGACCCGTCCTTCTTTGGGACTAAGAAATAGAGAGAGTACACCCCTGTTCCGTGCTCCTCTAGAGGCCCCAGTTCTATGGCCCCTTTTTGCAGCATGCTGGCCACTTCCTGCTGTAATACGTTTATGTGCTCTGCGGACATAGGATGGTGTCTTGGGGTATGTCGGGTGGAGTGGATGTCAGTTCTAAACAATACCCGTACTGGATAAGTTGCCTCACCCACCTGTCTGTGGTAATGCCTTCCCAGACCGGCAGGAACTGCTGGAGTCGTCCCCCGACCGGTGTTACATGGTCCGGGGGCAGTGACAAGATGTCACTGTTTGGTATTTGCTGAGGACCGGGTGTTCTTATTTCCACGTCCTCTGCCTTTGGTGCTGTAACCACGGTATCCACCTCTATTGTTTTTGTTAAAGGTGGTCTGTGCACCACCTTTATTGTATTGTGTTTGCTGAGATGTTTGCCCTCTTGACGGCCCTCTACTACCTTAGCGACGAAAAGAACCCCCTCTGAACTGTTGAGACTGCAAGGCCCCCATAGACTTAGCCGTCTCTGTGTCCTTCTTGATGTTCTCAAGAATTGTGTCAATTCAGGCCCAAGCAAGAAATCTGGGTTAACGGGGTGATTGAGCAAACTTGTTTGTATTTCTGGCTTAAATCCTGAAATTCGTAACCATGCCTGCCTCCATATGCCGCCCTGAGTGCGCTGGGGATGCCCAGACGTGGGTCCCAGGCACTCCACACCACTGGAGTCAAGCTAGCCGGGCTGATGAGAGGTGTTACCTCGAAACCGGTCCGGTCCTCGGATGCTTGATTCCGTTCTGGGAAGGACATGGCTTTTGTAGTTCAGACTGGACTGTTCCCATGGGGCACAGGGTCAGAGCTGATTTGCATATCGCCATTGTCTAACCCAGGGTGGTGTGGAGTGCAAAAAAACAATGGATTTGGGCCCAGATCTTTGGACTGGGGTGAGTGTCTGACATTGATCCACACTCGGTCCATCACCTGTTTTGTTTGCATATTCCGCCCTAAGTGCGCTGGGGATGCCCAGACGAGGGTCCCAGGCACTCCACACCACTGGAGTCAAGCTAGCCGGGCTGATGAGAGGTGTTACCTCGAAACCGGTCCGGTCCTCGGATGCTTGATTCCGTTCTGGGAAGGACATGGCTTTTGTAGTTCGGACTGGACTGTTCCCATGGGGCACAGGGTCAGAGCTGATTTGCATATCACCATTGTCTAACCCAGGGTGGTGTGGAGTGAAAAAAAACGATGGATTTGTGCCCAGATCTTTGGACTGGGGTGAGTGTGTGACATTGATCCACATTCGGTCCATCACCTGTTTTGTTTGCCACCTTAACATCACACTAGTGTTAATGGCCCTGGCTGCAGTGTCAGCTGAATCTAGTGCACACTTGATAAAAGCGTTTGATATCAGTTTCCCTTCCTGAATCAACATTTCCGCCCCTTCTCTATATTCATCAGGCAAGTGTTGCAACAATTGCTCCAGCGTGTCATAGTGAGCCCTATCGTATCTATCCAGCAGAGCCTGTGTATTGGCTACTCTCCAAACATTTGCTGCCTGCGCAGCAACCCGCTTCCCAGAGGCTTCTAATACTTTAGATTCTTTGTCTGAGGGAGGAGCATCACCACTTGTTTGTGAGTTCGCCCTCTTCCGGGCATTGGAGACCACCAAAGAGTCCAATGGCAATTGACCCCTTATATACGTAGGGTCCACAGGAGCAGGTCTGTATTTCTTTTCAATACGTGGATTCACCACCCTTGCTCTGGTTGTGTCCTTGAAAAGGTCATTGGCGTTCTTAAGGACACCCTTCAGCATCAGCAGCGTCTTCACCGATCTGTCCGATGTAGAGAAGGTATCAAACAGAAAGTCCTCCTCAACTGGGTCTGCATGCATGACCACATCGTGGGTCAACGCTGCCCTTTCAATCAGGGCGTTGAACGCCGCAGTATCCTCCGTGGGTGCTGTCTTGACTTGGTAACAGTGGGTGTCCGCCGTGCCTTGATCGTCGGGCACATCCTGCGAGTCATCCTGATTAGAGTCATCAGGATAGTTGAATTGCTCGTCATTTTGGTCATCCCCCCCACCATCATCCGTGCGTGTGGGGGAATGTGTAAAGGCTTGTCCATAAGGCCTTACGGACTCGAAAAGAACTGGCGAGGAAGCAGAGTCTCTTTTCCTTTTAAGTGGAATTTGATAGGATTCCATTGGCTTTTCCGTCAAGATCTTCAGTTTGAAAAGGGTGAGTCTTCCGGTTGCAGAGTCGATGTACAACTTCTTTGAGCTTTCAGAAGAAGGTTGATTGGAACCGACGCCTTCAGGAGTGGAGGTCGTTCCCTTAAGTTTTGACATCATTTTCTCAGGGTCGGCGCCCTGTGCCGGCTTAGACGTTTTAGGTCTTGCGGTCGGAGGCAGTCCAAAGACTATAGGTGGAGGCCCCGATGGCTGTTTGACTTTTTGCACGGCCATCGCCAACTTCGAGCCAGTTGTCGCGCTGGGACTCCCAAAATGGCCGCCGCTTGATGCGTCCCGTTCCAACGCGGCCATTTTGTTCTGGTCTTCGAGAACCTTCACCAGCATCAACTTGTATGCATTCGGACTGAGGGGCGGCTGCGACTCAAGTCAGTCTTCAGTGTCCACGCCCCTGGGGGCAGCCTTGGATGACGTCGCTCCATCTCGTTTGGCCTTCGGCACCCTCTTGGATGTACCGACCTTCGGGTTGGCACCCTTTTGTGACCCCGAAGGGGCAATGACACTCCGAGCATCCTTAGTATCCTATGGAACGAGGCTTTGCGAAATGAATACTGGTTTGACCAGTTTCGGTTTGTCTTTTGTCAGTTTCGTTTTCGTTTTCGAAGGCGTACCCACCGAAGGCTCTGAAATATTCTTAGCCGGGCCAGGTTGCGGGGCTGTAGAATGAGTATAAAGATCTTGGCTAAGGCCTTCCGGCGATGCTTCGACAAGACAGTGTCACTTCCGACCCCCGAAGATTCGGTTGGGTCTTGCTCATCGCTGGAGCCGCCCTCTGCGGCCCCAATGGCCATACCGTCATCTCTTACCTAGACGGCTTCATCGTCTTCGATGTTCTCATCGTCTACCTCTTCTCCGTAGTAAGATTCTTGACAGGAGGCCGGGTCGGAGAAGTGCTCTGGGTCCTCCTCTTGGACGCCCTCGTCGTCCCCAGCCTCGAAGATATCCTCCACATCCGACGCTCTTCGCGCCGGTAGTCTCGCCTCACGTCGAAGAGCGAGCGCCTCTTCCGACCTGAATTTCGAACAGGCCAAGCAACTCTCCTCGTTGTGGTCTGGAAACAGACATCTGTTGCACACAGGGTGCACGTCTGAGAGAGGGTACTTCGCGTTACAGACTGGGCAACGTTTAAATAGGGCCTGGAATTCCATCGTCGATGTCAATCTTCGATCAGGCTTAAAAGCTGGGAGCACAAGTGCTCAAGTATCCGGGAACCGGATAAGTCAACTCAGAACCGAACGAAGTACAATACCGACGCTTAAAGAGGCCTTTTGGCCTGAAGAAAACACGTTTTTCCTATAGGTTCCGAACGAGAGTCACGGAACACATCCGAACCAATGGCGGAAAAAAACAATCTAAGGATGGAGATGATGCCCATGCGCACTGTAGTCCAGGGGAGGAGCCATCTATCTCGTGATACTTCGAAGACTCTTCCAGGACAACAAGGTGCAATCATCCGGACCCAAAACTAGGCGGTGATCTATGCACAAGATATGAATTTAGCGGCCTACATGCCTCGAACACTCTCTTTTCGACACTTCTTTCGCACCAGGAAGTACCTGGAGAACACTCCTTTTCTATGGCCAATTTATGTGGGAGACTGGCTACCTCCCGACGCAATAGCGGCAGTTGATGAACTCTTGACTTCACTTAGGGGATACACTTTGGAGGCACACAAAAACCTAGTGCCTAACCATTTTGCAGTATAATCAGCACGCACTGATCGTTTGTAATTTCGCTCCACTCTTTTGCGTGTCCGGAGATACTTCCTCCCATTTGAGTGGGTGATAGTGACAGAGGAAGGGAACTTTCATTCTTTACCAGTGTTCTTAGCAGTTGAAGAGGACTGTCGGGACACTCCTCTACCTCTGGAAGGGTAACATCCCTGATAGTGGAATTTGGCCTGATGGTACTGCCTTTGGGACTACTGAGGGGCTTGCACCCTCTGATGGTATGCCCTATGATCGTAAGGCCTGTACCGACGTCTGAACTCTTTCTTTTTGTCTAAACCAACAGCCTTGAGTGTGTCCAGTTCAGACTTCATCCTGGCCATCGCCCCGTCAGTGTGTGAATTTCCAGAAAAAGGAAGGTTCAGGATACATTGTTGGGCCTCTGGTTTCAGAGCTATAAGACGTAACCAGGAGGATCTTCTTGTGCATATACCATTCGACTATCAGTGAGCAGCTAAAGAAGCCCCATCAGCCGGCGCACTGATCATTTAATTGGACACGAGGGCTCCCTCCTGGAGAATCTCCTCAAAGTCTTGATGGTCTTCTTTGGGTAGTTTTTCTTTGAAGCATTCTAGAGTCTCACAATGCTCTATCATAACGGCCCAAAAGAGCCGCCGCACTGGAAACCTTCATAAATGTTGCTGCAGAGCTGCAAGCTTTTCTCCCCAAAATATCTTGGGCTCTGCTCTCCTTGCCCAGAGGGACCGTTAAAGAAGAAGCCACTGCATGGGTCTTTTTTACAGCCGCAATAAGCACCGAATCTGGTAGAGGATCTGACCTGAGGAACAGTGGACCTTGTTCTGCTGGTCTTTATTTCTTGAATATCCTTGCTGAAGCCGTTTTTATTGTTGCTGGAGTAATGAAAACAATCATGTCTGGTTGTAAAAGACCAGGGTACAAGTAGGTGTCATTGACGGAAGAGTGTTGAGTCAAGGTTACTACAAGCCCCTCCACCCTGGCAGTCCATGAGGCACAGCGTTGCCAAAACAAATACTACAAGTGATTTCAACCGTATGTATTAAATTTAGTGCTCACACATTAGGTATGCATCTGTTCTTTATTATATTATTTCTTTAGTATACAATAGTTTTTCTCATGGAGTGGCACCCATGGGGCTGGTCCCCATGTGGTCCTGAAGAAGAGGTTTAGGGGCCATCTCGAAACAGGTCGACCAACTACTAGGGAAAGTATACACTCAACAGTTACACTTCCTCCCTACTCTTAACCCCTTTTTAAGTCGAGGACTGCGTGGCACTGCGCAGCAGTGTGGGCAGAGCTCCGAGATTTAATGTTTCTTAGTAGGGGGCTTGAACCCGCCCCTCTTCTCCATTGGCTGGCTTCCTAAACTGAGGCCAGCCATTGGAAGAGAGGGGCGTCACTCGGTTCAAGCCCTGTCTTTTCCAGATTCGGGGGCGTGTTTTTTCTCTTCTTTCTTGTTTTCGTTCTCTCCTCTTCCCATTGGCTGGAATTTTACCTTCCAGCCAATGGGAAGAGGAGAGAAAGAAAACCACGCCCCCGAATCGGAAAATGACCGTGCTTTCTCTGAGTCATTTCTTCCTCGCCTCGGAGAAACATGGTGCTGCTGCTTGATTTTGTGCGGCTCTCACAGAGATTCTCCCTCCATACCAGCTGCTGCTACCATACTTAATCGCAGGCCCTCGATGCTCCTCAGCTCCTGCTCAGGGCTTCCCGGATTCTTGCCCTCTGGACTTCAGCTTCTGCCGTCTATGTGTGGCCAGGAGCGAAGCGCGGCGGCCGCCATTGTCTCTCCGCCTCACCTAGCTGTTGCAGATTTTAATGCGTCGCCCCCACAGACTTCTAAGGGGTGGGGGAGGGGCATAGTCTCGGCACCGAACGGGCGCTCCTGCTGGCCCGCCTGCCGAACTTTCTTCAGGGTCTGCCTGTGGTCGCAAGGAATTGTGGTGAAACGACGATATTATTTTTATGGTTTAGATAGCGCCTAAACCCCGAAAATGTACCTAAGCTTTAAAACCGGACCGAGTTGTGGTAGCTTGCATATGATCCAGAGCCCGTGGGTGGCTTGAACTGAAGAATGTCTCGGTGAAAGTGGGCCTGACGTCAGGCCTGCCAGCACGCCCCTCAAAGGGCAGCAGCGCTCTGTGTGAAAGGCGTGTGTTTCGTGCACAGCAGGCATGGCCGGCTGCACCCCTAGGGGGGGAGGACACACCTTAGTCAGGGAGGGGCGACTGACTCCCTGTTACCGAGACAACACGGAGCAGAGTCACCAGTGAATAAAAGGTAGCCAGCCTCTGCTCCAATTCAAGGCTTACGGTTTCTAGGGAGACCGGCGGCTACCTGGAAATGCTCCCGGAACTGGTGCTCCACAGGATGCCCTCTGCCTGCCTTCCTGCCCGCCACCCTGCGTTGGCAGATTGGCAGCTCGGCCGGGCGCTGTGCACACCCACTCCCTTACAACGCCTGGTGCTGTGCAGGTGTACTTTGTGTAGAGTGCATGTGCGTTGTTCACACTTACGGATTTGCTGCCTTGTGCCATGCAAGTCGTAGGTGTGAGTTAGTAGTTATCCCTCTGTCCTCTGAGCATTAGCACATATGGATCAATTGTTAGAGATGTTTTTTTTTATGTAGGAACCTACTCCTTTTCTCAAGGGGACGATTTTTTTTTTCATGCGAGATTGTTTACGTGTACTGATAAGGGCTAGATAGTGAGGACTCGGCACTTTAACTTCCTCCGAGTAAAGTTTTTTTTAACATTTCTGGTGTTTATGGCAAGCGACACCCTACTTTTGGCGTGCGCTCCGGCATCTCGGGGCATCCTCTGTGCGGCTCTATGCGCCCCAGGCTCTGCCTCCGAGCAGTAGGTTCCAACCACTGCTGGTACCCCTCATGTACTTTTAATGTTAGTGGACCATGCAGATTTAATTTAGTGTGTGTATTTAGTTTTTCTCCCTCTAACAAACCTAACAAACCTGCCCTGCTTCCCACTCACATTGGACTATTCAATCTTGTGCTTAAACTTGCCTTCACATTTACCATGTTCCATAATTGCTGAGAATATATACGGTGATCTTCTTTAGTCACCCGGCACCCCCTAAGCTTT
Source organism: Lissotriton vulgaris (assembly GCF_964263255.1). NCBI lineage: Eukaryota > Metazoa > Chordata > Amphibia > Caudata > Salamandridae > Lissotriton > Lissotriton vulgaris. The sequence continues at coordinate 610,957,978 of NC_141699.1, read as the reverse complement.
TATTTTATGCGTTTTATGCGTTTCTATATAGCGCGGACTTCAGAGCGCTTCATTGGCCACTGCGCGTGTTAGCTATTCATAAATCTCTGACTTCCTTTCCATCCTCGTCGGGACTGTAATGCTTTTGTTGTCTTGTCGGGCCCCTATTGCCAGTTGTGTGTAGTTGAACTTTCCTTCAGTTACTTGTTGCGCGGAGCTGTGCATGATGCGGGGAATGTGCTGCTTGGGGATACAGGAAATGAGGCCAGAGGTTGCAAGGCATGGGAGTTCAGCTCCGCCCTCGAGGCACTGTGGAGAGTGCATGGCGAGGATTGTTTTAGCATGTGTTGTGTACATTAGGCTACAGCAGGCATAGTGCCGCAGTCTGCTGGTGGGGAGCTTCTTGTGACGCAATAACCACGGGTGAGTGACGTATGGATGTACACGTCGTCGAGCTGGACGTTCAAGATGGCCGGTGAGTGGTCCCACTGCTAAGAGACCGGCTTCCCCTTAACCTGACAGGGGCTCACACTGGCCGAGGCGACTGAGGTATTTTGGGGCATGGGTTAGAAGGGGACAGTGCGGGCTTTAACCGCAGTTAATTGTATGCCATTTGGACAGACAGTCCAGATCTGCATTGGTTGTCCAGGGAAGAGACTTACATTGCTCCAGCAACATTAAGTGCACAAGAATGTTGCACACAGGACAGTGGCAATCAACAGCCTGAGAAGAAACAGTTCTTGGGGGTGGAGGCAACCGTAATATCACAAGAAAGGGACATGTAAGACGGTAACCGGTTGTAACAGTAAGAGCCATGGCAGCTATTATTGTAAACGGGTTCAGTAGCTCGAGAAAGAGGCAGGCATATCTGCAGCAGCTTTAACAGTCCATTTAGATGAGCAGATAGGTATTTAGTGGCACAAGAAGAGAACAGCGCACCAACGCCCCGGGAGGTAGAAGAAAGCATTTTTGGACTGGGAGAAACTCCTGTATACTGAAATAAAAATAAATTCCAGGTGGGTGAAAATGTAACCTCCAAGTGCGAAAATAACATTCGCCTGGTCTGGTTAAAGGTGCGCAGCACTGATCATACTTAAAAACAAAGGTAGCAATTGTTTCATGTGGGCTGCTGAATTCATATATGTGCATAGAATATATAGCTGTCCCCCTATTAGCGGCGGCCGCCCGTGCGAGCTGCAGCAGTCTGAAAAAGTGTTTTTAGAACAGCCTGTCCTACAGCTGCCTGCTGTTTGGAGTGCACATCTACGCAGTAGTGTTTTGTAAATGTGTGTATGGTAGACCATGTGGCTGCTCTACAGATTTCCTCTAAAGGAATGTTTCCAAGGAAAGCCATGGAGGCCCCCAACGTTCGTGTGGAGTGGGCTCTCTGGGGAATCGTTAATGTGCGCTTAGCCTTTTGATAGCAAAACTGTATGCACTTAACGATCCACCTGGCTATACCTGCTTTGGAAATGGGGTTGCCTTTGTGTTGTGGCGAAAAGGCAACAAACAGTTGTTTTGTTTTCCTAAAATCTTTTGTCCTATCTATGTAGTACATTAGAGCTCTTTTGACGTCTATTGTGTGGAGCATTCTCTCTGCCACTGACTCAGGATTCTGGAAGAACACTGGCAGTTCTATAGTTTGATTCATGTGGAACTATGAAACCACTTTAGGCAGAAACTTAGGGTTAGTGCGTAGTACCACCCTGTTGGAGTGAATCTGTAGGAATGGCTCCTGGATAGTTAGTGCCTGAAGTTCCCTAACTCGTCGTAGTGATGTGATTGCTATTAGGAAAGCCACTTTCCACGTCAAGAATTGTATCTCGCATGAGTGAAGAGGCTCAAAAGGTGGACCCATCAGTCTGGTGAGGACCACATTCAGGTTCCATACAGGCGCTGGTGGGTGTCTGGGAGGAATAACTTGTTTGAGTCCCTCCAGAAAGGCTTTGATGGCAGGCACTCTGAAAAGTGAGAGATGCTGCCTGTTTTGGAGATAAGCTGCTATTGCGGACAAATGTATACGAATGGCAGAATAGGCCTGATTGCATTTGTATAGGTGTAACAGATAACAGATGATGTTGTGAGTAGATGCATCTAGCGGATTAATGTCGTTGTTGGCACAATAAAAGACAAACCGCTTCCATTTCGCCGCATAACATGCTCTAGTGGTGGGCTTTCTTGCCTCCCTTATGATATCCATACAGTCAGGAGGCAGGTTGAGGTAGCCAAATTCTAAGACCTCAGGAGCCAGATCGCCAGGTTGAGCTGTTGCGGATCGGATGCTGAATGTCGCCATGGCTCTGCGTCAAAAGCCTGGGCGTGAGGTGCAGCCTTTGATGCGGTACCACAGAGAGTTCTAGAAACGTGGTGTACCATGGTTGGCGTGCCCACGTTGGAGCAACCAGGATGAGAGTCATGGAGTGTTGCTTCAGCTTGCGTGCCACCAGCGGTATTAGTGGTGCTGGGGGAAAAGCGTACGCAAATATGCCTGACCAGTTCATCCATATCGCATTTCCCCGCGACTGTGGGTATGGGAACCTGGCGGCAAAGCTTTGGCATTTTGAGTTTTCCCTTGTGGCGAACAGGTCGATCTCTGGATGACCCCACTGCTGGAAGTACGGTTGGAGTACTGATGGATGTATCTCCCACTCGTGCATCTGGTGGCTGTAACTGCTGAGCAGGTCCGCCATCTGATTGTCCCTGCCTGGGAGGTGTTCTGCCATGAGGAATATGTTTCTCTGAATGGCCCACTTCCACATGCTCTGCGCCAGATGAGACAACTGTGGAGAGTGTGTACCTCCCTGCTTCAGTATGTAGTACATGGCCGTCATGTTGTCCGTCCGGATCAACACAACCTTGTTGCACAAATGTACTTTGAATGCTTTCATTGCCATGAAGATAGCCATCAGTTCCAGAAGGTTGATGTGCATCTTCTTCTGCTGTGCTGTCCATAGTCCCTGCACTGTGTAGTGGAGTACATGAGCTCCCCATCCCTGGAGAGATGCGTTAGTCAGTATAATCTGTGGCACAGGCTCCTGGAACGGTCGGCCCCTGCAAAGGTTTTGTGGGTTCCACCAATGCAGAGAGTTGTATGCGCGACCCGTCACCAACACTAGGTCTTTCAATTGTCCGTGAGCCTGATTCCTTTGACGTGCTAAGCACTCCAGAAGCGGACGCATGTGTAGTCTCGCGTGCGGGACTATGAAGATGCAGGAGGCCATCATGCCTATCAACTGCATGAACACTCGTGCTGGAAGCGAGTGTTGTGGTTTGCATTTCCGTATCAGCAATTGCATGCTGTTGATCCTCACTGAATTTGGCTGTGCTTTGGCTGCCAGAGTATCTATTGTTGCACCCAGATACTGCTGTACATGGGTGGGCTGAAGGTGGGACTTTGGATAGTTCAGTGAAAACCCCAGATCGTGAAGAAGGTGAATGGTGTGGGACATGTGGGCGGCACATTGCTGGGCCGACTTTGCCTGGATAAGCCAGTCGTCCAGATAAGGGTAGACGTGAACGTTCTGTCTCCATAGGTGTGCAGCCACTGTCGCCAGGCACTTGGTCGTCACTCCGAAAGGGAGGACCTGGAACTGATAATGCTGATCCTGAATGGCAAATCCGAGATATTTTCTGTGTGACGGGTGTAGCGGTATATGGAAATATGCATCCTTCAGATCTAGTGTTGCGAGGAAATCTCCCTGACTGAGTAACGGTAGAACCTGCTGTAATGTGAGCATGTGAAAGTGTTCTGATAGAATGTACTGGTTTAGGGGCCTGAGGTCCAGTATGGGTCTGAGGGACCCGTCCTTTTTTGGGATCAAGAAGTACAGCGAGTACACCCCTGTACCATTTTCTTCCACAGGCACGAGCTATATGGCTCCTTTTTGCAGCATGCTGACTACCTCCTGCTGAAATAATTGTAAATGCTCTGTGGACATAGGACGGTGTCTTGGGGGTATGTTGAGTGGAGTGGAGTGGATGTTAACTCCAGACAATAACCGTACTGAATAAGCTGCCTCACCCACCTGTCTGTAGTGATGGATTTCCAGACCGGCAGGAACTGTTGTAGTCTCTCCCCCGACCGGTGTGGTATCGTCTGGGGGCAGTGACAAGACGTCACTGTTTGTTAGTGGCGGAGGATCGGGAGCTGTTGTTTCCACGACCTCTGCCCTTGGTGCTGTTTCCACGAAAGCCACCCCTACTGTGTTTGTTGTAGGTGGTCTGCGCGCCTCCTTTACTGTATTATGTCTGCTGGGACAGCTGGCCTCTGGAAGCTCCTCGATTGTTGGAGCGACGAAAAGATCCACCCCTGAACTGTTGCGACTGTAGAGCCCCCATAGACTTTGCAGTCTCTGTGTCCTTTTTAATTTATTCCAAGGTGGTGTCCACCTCTGGGCCAAATAAGTGATTAGGGTTAACCGGCTAATTGAGTATGGTGGATTGTATCCCGGGATTGAAACCGGAGATTCTCAGCCAGGCGTGTCTTCATAACATCACACTTGTATTAATTGCCCTGGCTGCAGTGTCTGCTGCGTCCAGCGCACACTTAATAGGTGCGTTTGATATAAGTTTCCCTTCCTGTATTAGCATCTCTGCTGCCTCCTTATACTCATCTGGCAAGTGTTGTAACAGGGTCTTAAGTGTATCATAATGAGCCCTGTCATATCTGGCTAAAAGTGCCTGTGTGTTGGAAATTCGCCAGACATTGGCCGCTTGAGCTGCCACCCTTTTCCCTGATGCTTCTAGCACTTTAGATTCCTTGTCAGGGGAAGGAGCATCACCCGTTGTTTGTGAGATCGCTCTTTTACGGGCATTGGAAACAACTAGAGAGTCCAACAGCAACTGTCCCCTGATATACGTAGGGTCCACAGGTGCTGGTTTGTATTTCTTCTCAATTCTGGGGTTTATTACCCTTGCCCTTGTGGTCTCCTTAAAGATGTCTCCAGCATGTTTCAGGACACCTTTTAGCATGGGTAGAGTCTTGACAGTTCTCTCTGCGGTTGAGAAGGTGTCAAACAAAAAGTCCTCTTCAATAGGGTCAGCATGGAGCTGGACATCATGATTTTTTGCTGCCCTCTCAATAAGCGTATTAAACGCAGCCGTGTCTTCTGTAGGTGAGGTTTTAATAGCATAGACATGACTGTCCGGGGCAGTTTGTAGATCCCCTGGGTCAACAGCGTCTGTCCAGGGTTCAGTGTGATCTTCTGGATCAGTGTCTACAGGATAACTTTAATCCTCATTGTCACCATCCCCTACATCCACATCTGAGTATGTGGGTGAAATAGGAGCAGTGTCTTGTCCATGTGGTTGTATAGGTTCAAAAAGAAGAGGTGACGTAGCAGAATCCCTCTTTTTCTTTAATGGAATCTTATATGACTCCATAGCTTGTTCTGGGGCGATCTTTCGCTTGAAAATGGAAAGTCTACCCGTCTCGGCGTCGATGAATTGCCTCAACTGATCTTCCTGCGGAGGTTGTCGATGCTTGGTGGCCCCTTCCGTAGTTGTAGGCTTCGGCCCCATGGACACCTTTTTGGCCGCTTCGACGCCCGTCTTAGGGGTGAACGCCTTAGGTACCACTTTTGGCGGCAGCGTGAACTGAATCGGTGCCGACGACTTTGGAGGTTTATTGACTGGCTTCGGGGGTGGAGTGGCCTTCGGTTCGACAGCAACAGCCTTCTCTTTAATGCGTTGCAGCAAGTCCGACACCTGCTTCGAAAAAGAGGCGGATGGCTGTGTTGACTCGACGGGGTCTTTAGAGCCACTGCTAGTTGTGAGCTCGAGGTCTTTACTGCCCTTAGCCTTGTTGAGTCGACATTTAGGATCGAGAACGTTCTGAGTTTCGAGTCCCTTGTTAGTGTCTACGGCCTTCGGCGCCGACTTCTTCGGGTCGACGTCCTTGACCATTTTCTTCAGTGCCCCGGCGTTCGGCTCGACACCCTTTAGCGACCTCCCGGGTCGATAACACTCTTCTGTTTCGTCGGTGCCGATGGTTCAGAAGCCTTCGATCCGACCAAAGTAATACGCACTTTTGGTTACGATTCAGTTTCTGGTGCTTTCGGTTTTGTAGACACCGATGCTTTTGGTTTCGATTTCGATCGGTCAACCGATGGGTCGTTGAAAATGTCCGTAGCCGGGCCTTGAGGCGGGGCTGTAGAACAAAGCGTTTGATCTTGGGTAAGGCCATGTGGCGATCCCTCGACCTGAGCCTTATCGAGTGTTTTGGTTGCGGCACCCGTACCTCGCTCGAGCTATCTTCCACGGCCCCAAAGGCCTCATCGTCGTCTCCTACCTAGTCGATGACGTCTTCATTATCGACCGTTTCCACATCTGCGTCGTAACTGGAGTCGATCTCCGATGCAGGATCAGACATGTTCTCACGAACTTCCAGCTCGACTCCCTCATCTTCCTCGGCATCGAAGATGTTCACCGGGTCAGGTGCTGTCTGCTGGGCCTCCTTTCGCGCTGCGCGTCGAAGGCGAATCATCTTCTTGGAGCAGAACCGAGAACAAGCCATAAGGCTGGCTTCATCGTGATCCGGAGACAGGCACTTGTTGCACACCGGGTGGACATCGATGTGAGGATACTTGGAGTTGCAAACGGGACATCTCTTACACGGGCTCCGTTCCATAATGGATCGTTGATAAGGCCTTTGGCGTCGACCGGGACTTTGGTGCTGAAAAGCCACGCGGCTCTTCTTGACGTCCGGCTCGAGGATAGAGCTGGAATAAGTACCGGGCACCGATCGCAAAGACAATACAGACGATAACTAAAGGCCTTTTGGCCAAATATAAAGTTTTTTATTGATTCCGAACTTGAGTTAACAAATATACATCCGAACCCAATGGCGGAAAAAAAACATCTGAGGATAGAGTGGATGCCCATGCGCACTGTAGTCCAGGGGAGGAGCCACCTATCTCGTGATACTTCGAAGACTCTTCCAGGACAACAATGTGCAACCATCCGGACCCAACACTAGGCGGCGATCTATGCATAGATATGAATTCAGCAGCCCACATGCCTCGAACATGCTTGTTATCCTTACCAACTAGGAGCAGGAATAAATTAATCGCTCACTAGCTAGGTATTTTTAGCATCACCATTACCACTCCCCCAAACACTGCACTACACATTTTTTCACAAAAAGTGCTCCTAAAAGTTACAGCACGCTCCAGACAGTTGCTGTCTGGGATGGCCCCAATAATGAAGCATGTCACCTAGGGGCAACCCTTGGAGAGTGAGGGAACGCAAGAAGAGAATTTTCGCTTCTTAGTTTTGGGGCGTTGTTTTGCACATTCAGCGAAGCCCTTCTCTTTGGTTAGGTTCTCTGATCTGTCATTTATAGATTTGTTAATAATTACACAGTCTGGAGGATGAACCCAACGTCTACCTCCATCTCCCCCCATTTTTGTTGGTAAAAGACCAGGGACAAATGGCAGCAAAAGTCTCAAAGCGGACCTCTGATGCAGAGACTCAAAAATAACGGATGTAGAAACCCGAGGTGCCGAAATCTATATGTTTAGGGTTTGAGTTCCTCTAGATAGGACATCATTAAAGGTGTTGATGTCATCGACAGTTGACACTCTGGAGGGTGGACTGTCTGTAAGAGTGGGAGGATAATCCTTTTTGAAGGAGTGAGTCTAGGAGGACGACCAGAAGCAGAATTATGTGGAGGCGACTTGTCCCTCTGGCGAACTCTGGATGGTGTGGTGGGTGATCGATCAACTGCTTGCACCAGCCGAACCAAAGGAGATCTATGCAGAGGGCTTGAATAGTCAAAAGGCTGTTGAACCTGGACTGAAGGCTCTTTTTGCCAATGATGAACCGGGAGAAGCCACCTGGGAGATAGATGAACAGAGGAAGATCTGTGTTCTTACCCTCATTGCACAGGTGGAGCCCTAATCTGCAGGGTGGATTTCTGTACCCTCTGTTTTGGTGACGGAGAAGAGGACCTTCTCGACGTCGAGATGACTTGTGGGGCTCCTGCAGCCGACACAGAAGGTTCCGAGAGGTCTTTCGACGTGGAATGGTGTCTCCTTGAGGTCGAACGGTGGGACAACGTCAATAATTGTGAATGTCTTGACGTCTAGCGACTATGCTTCACTAAGACCTGCGAGTTCAATGAAGTAGACCTCTGACTTGACATCGGGTGTGAGCGTTTCGACATCGACCGATGTGCTGTCGGCAGAGACTTGCGCTTCGACGTTCGGAGAGGAGTACCCAACTGAGTACAAAGTCTTGACGTCGTACATGGGAAAGGTGAGGGAGAAACCCTGCTCACGTCGAACCCCTTGTTGCAGTCGATCTAGGCCCCCACATTGAGCTCCGTCTTGTGGACTGCAACGGAGGAGTCCGTCTTGACAATGAATCTCTTCTCAACGTCGCAGATGATCGTGGCCTCGACATGGAGCGTCTTGGTGACTGCAACGGAGGAATGTGCTTCAACGGCGCACCTCTTTTGAAGTAGTTGATGACCTAGACCCCGACTTTGAACGCTGCCTGGTTGACGGCAATGGAGGGCTGTGCCTCAACGCGAACGCCATACTTACGGCGATGATGGAGAGCGGTGTCTATATTGGGCGATTCCGCACCAACTGAGAGCGACTAACGCCAACCATCGCCTGGTTGACTGTCGGTCGCTGATGACGCACCTCTATGTTTGGAAGTCTGACGAATACAGATGTTCTCTCGACTGCAAATACGCCGTCGATGGGATTGTCATAGAAGTTTTCTTCGCCAGTGGCGTCATTCTAGACGCCGAATCCAACATCGATGAACAGCCCAGAATCTTGCTTCTGGAAGCTGATCTTGGGTCTCTTCTGTCTCACAGGAGACCTGCCTCTAGAAGTAGAAGCTTTACCTTTTTCAGAGAGGATCTAAAGGCGAATCCTCGCTCTGTCCTTAAGAGTCCATCTTGACAAAGACTGGCAGTGTTGGCAAGTCTCAGGACCATGAGAATCCAGAAGGCAAAGAATACAGACAGAGTGGGAGTCTGTTTGGCCTTCTTATTGCGACAGGAAGGACAAGGATCAACAAGCATTTACAATGCAATAGGTCTCGCAATTACATTATTTTGAGCTACTGACATTGTAAATGACTTTTTCTTCTGTAAAACATAAAAAGCATTTGCTATTGACTATTAACATTGCAAATGACAATGCCTTTTATTTTTGTTTTCAATACATAAGTAAAGGGCATTGGTATTTATAATGCCAACAGCTTAAACTTGCGTAACTGCGAGACATATTGCATTGCAAGTGCTTGTTTTAGAGGAGTGCAAGGCAAAATAAGAGGGGTTTAGGGCACCAGTATTTCGAATGCATAAAGGCTATGTGGTTAAGATTATGGATGAAGTGGGGTGCATTCCAATGATCAACTAAGATAAATGCGGGGGTATAGGTTACTGGTGATGTTCACAAAAGAGGCACTTGCACCAATCACTCAGATTCCTGGGATGGATTTATAAATGAATGAGTTTTGAATTACGTGAAGTACGCAAATATATTTTCCGGATTAGAAGCGTTATGTAACCTGAGGGATAGCTCTGCTGTGAGACTAAGGCAGGAGATCGGAGCTGGGCCAGGAGCATGCCTGCTCCGCTGGATGAATGAGGACCGGTAACGTGAGAGATAGCTCTGCTGTGGGAGCCTGCAAGACTGGAGGAAAGAGGCTGCGTAACCGGAGGGATAGCTCAGCTGTGGGAGCCTGTAAGACTGGAGGAAGAGGCTGTGTAACCTGGGGATAGCTCTGCTGTGAGACTAAGACTGGAGGAAGCGGCTGTGCAACCTGAGGGATAGCTCTGATTTGGGAGCTTGTAAGACTGGAGGATGTGGCTGTGTAACCTGAGGGACAGCTCTGCTGTGGGAGCCTGTAAGACTGGAGGAAGAGACGGTGTAACCCGAGGGATAGCTCTGCTGTGAGCCTGTAAGACTGGAGTATGAGGCTGTGTAAACTGAGGGATAGCTCTGCTCTGACCCCTGTAAGTCTGGAGGAAGAGGCTGTGTAACCTGAGGGATAGCTCTGCTGTGGGAGCCTGTAAGACTGGAGGAAGAGGCGGTGTAACCCGAGGGATAGCTCTGCTGTGAGCCTGTAAGACTGGAGTATGAGGCTGTGTAACCTGAGGGATAGCTCTGCTGTGAGCCTGTAAGACTGGAGGAAGAGGCTGTGTAACCCGACGGATAGCTCTGCTGTGAGCCTGTAAGACTGGAGGAAGAGGCTGTGTAACCCTAGGGATAGCTCTGCTGTGTGACTAAGACTGGATGAAGAGGCTGTGTAACCTGAGCAATAGTTCTGCTGTGGGAGCCTGTAAGACTGGAGGAAGAGGCTGTGTAACGAGGTGGCAGGTACCACAGGCCCTTAGGAACAGACTTTAATCTGTTGTGGGCATCTGGGGCAAAACAACTGCTCTGTATTGATGGTTTGGGTATTAGGTGGTTATTGGTTGTGGATTAACCCTGGACTGGATTGTAAGTAACCCTGCACAGGTCTCACAGGCCACAAGGTCAAACAGTAAATCATCCATCCGCTCCTAGCCCGTCCGAGACGGAGCGTATATAATTGTAATTCTGAAGCTTATAAACCGCATGGTTACACTAACCTGTGTGTCCCCGCGCTGAACAAACCGCTGAGGTACCCGTCCTGGCCTGTTCCTGTGAGGCGCCCAACTCTTGGGCACCCCCCTGGTGAAGCCAGGCATCCTTAGCGATTAGGGCTGGTGTGGAGACTAAGCAAGCTATTGCCCAGAGTTGCAGCGTGGGACCCCATGATTAGAGTAGGCACCGTGCAGAGAATTATCGGGTCCGCGGACATTTGAGCCCAAGACCCTGCCGCGATGGGAATTGAACCCTGGTCCCGGGCCAGACCTCTGCATCAGGGTCTGCCGCTCTAATCAGTGAGTCACACTCCTCCACTCCTCCGCTGCAGCACAAGTGATCTCTGCCCCCCTTTCCTCCCCTGAATCACCGCAGGAGCCTGGAGTCAGCGCTGGGGGTGTTGTGCATGGAGCACCGGGGGAGCTGTGCACAGAGCAGCCGGGAGAGCCGCTGGTAATGCTCATGGTATCCCAGCAGAGGAGTGCACAGGGCAGCAGGGAGTGTTGCGGGGTTTAGGTGCACCGGCAGAGCTGTGCACGGAGCAGCGGGAGTGCTGTGCACGGAGCAGCAGGTGTGCTGTGCACAGAGCGGGAGTGCTGTGCACGGAGCGGGAGTGCTGTGCACGGAGCGGGAGTGCTGTGCACGGAGCGGGAGTGCTGTGCACGGAGCGAGAGTGCTGTGCACGGAGCGAGAGTGCTGTGCACGGAGCGAGAGTGCTGAGCACGGAGCAGTGGGAGCGCTGCAGGGAATGCTCACGGTGCACCGGCGGAGCTGTCTGGGCCTCAGTGGGGGAGCGCTCCACTTCCTTGTTTCTCTACAATCTGTCACTTTCATTTCTCTCACTTTTGGTTCTCTCATCGCTGTCCTGAAACTTTTTTGTCTCTTACCTTTTGTTTTCCCTCTTCCTATTTCTCTTTACACTCTTTCTATAGCTCTGCTCCAACTCTTAGGCAGCAAAGAGCAGCATCTATATACGGCAGATACTTTGACCTCAAATCCAGCTCAAGCCAGGGAACTGACACGAGCACACGACACAGGAGCGCACAGTTCGAACTATATACTTCCTGTGCTGGTGCATGGGTAGCGTGAACTTAGCTAAACAGCAAGAGAGCGCTACACAAGGATAGAATCAGCGTGATTTATAACCCCTGTATGACGCGCCATCCATGGGGACAGAAGCACTATGGAGGTGGGGGCGCAGCAATGGCAGTTTAGTGTCCCTGGGGATTGAAACAGGAGAAGAGAGGCTTGGTTTCCGGGAGGGAATCTGGGCGCGTGGAGCAGGGAGAGATTCTGCAAGACTCTGCCTTCCCTCATTTCCGGACTTAGCTGCTGCAGGACGTGCGTAAGGGCTGAAGGAACAACAAACCAGACGCAGCAGCAAGAGGGTGTTGCATGTAGCTGGGTCGGATTCCCGTCCATACTGTCTGTGCAAACTTAACCCCATCTTCACCTCCTTCTCACCTCTTTGAAAGATGAAGTGCTTTGAGGAGCTGCAAATCTGAACTGGATGAGAAATGGGCATCTACGAGCCTCGAAGTGCTAAACAAAGGCACAGCCGCAATAGATTAGGATACACAGCTGGGCATGCCTGCGCTGCAATTAAAAACGTACTCCTCTGGTTTTTGATTTATGTATTCTGCGTGCCGTGGTACAGACTGTTGCCACTTTTAGATTGAAAACTGTTGAAACAAGAACCCAGAGCATGGAGAAGTGTTAACAACTGCAGAGGAAGGCAGGGGAGACAATGAAAGGGTGAGAGAAGAGGCAGAATGCGGCATGAAGGCAGCGTGATCAGAAATACATGGCCAATGAGTGAGCCGGACTGGCTCGTGATGGCCTGGAAAGCAGATGCCCTGCTAAACTCTCCCTGAACCTTCCCTGGACAGCCTCAGAGAAGCTGATAAGAAAAGTATTCAAGACGGCCGGCCGGTGTCCGTAGGGGCTGACCAAAAAACAGACAGGGTGGCACCCAAAAACACTCCTTTCCATTGGGAAGCCAGCGTTTACCCTAAATGCTGACGCTACCCAATGGAAAGGAGGGGCTGGGCTTAGTGTCCCTTTTTGTTTACAACATCTCTCGCAGAGCAGGGCAGCTTCGCTGCCGGCCCACGCTCGACCTAAAAAGGGAAGGCATTTTTTAGAGAGACAAAATGGCAAACTCCTGAAAAAAAGGTAAAGGAATAATGCAACAGGTATAAAATGTTGAAGTATAAAGTTTTTAAGTGAAAAAGGAATATAATTTCTGACAGAAAAGTCAAAAATCTGTGGAGCTGATTAACCAAAGTCCTGACTAAAGGAGCCGGAAAGAACAACTGACCTAACTGTCACCTCTGAGGCATGATGGGAAGCTAGGGGTCATGGATATGGAATTCCTATTGCCCGACGCCCAGGACAAATTTTCTGGGGTCAGGGGCAACAAGTGTTAATGTGTATTTTGTCCTTGGGAAAAGTAGGCCCTACCCCCCTGCACCACAAACCCTTTAGCTGCCAGTTTGCAGTACCACATTATGGATCAAGGAATGGCAATGTCTGCATTAAGGTAACATTTCTGTCTATATGTTAATGCTGTTTAAACTGGTATTTATGGTTGATTAATTGAAAGCCTTTATTATTAGGATGAGTGCTCTAAGTAAATGTTTTAAGCTCTGACTGCATTACTGACAGTGGTTCCAGTATAAAAATGTGTACACATGTTTTCAAAGTTTAGCAATATGAGGCTATGTATGATGCTCCCAGAAGGCTCTCAGATTTGATGCAAATATTTGCAGAAGCTTGAAAGCAAGTTTGATGATTCTTTGCTTTCAAACTAAAATGTTCATAAAAAACTGAAAGCAGGGAAAAAACATGTTCTCTAAACTACTGCAAAATTTCAGGTACCATTTCTTTGCAGCATCATTTAGTAACGTGTGGATGCATGCTAGTGTTTCCCAAAAATATTCATAATGGGAAATCAGTGTAATCAGTTTTAATAAGATTATGGGAAACAAAAATAAACCAACATTGGTAAAGCCAGTATGTCTGAAATTGTTGGTGAGCTTTTTAGTTTTGTCAATGTGTGAATTGTTTTGGCATGGTTTTTGTAAAGCCTTATTGGTGTGGGAGCTGCGGGGCCCTCACCCTTATAGCAAACATTGGCAAAAGCAAAAATAGTTTTTGGGCTCAAAAAGCACACACTGTCACAGTAGTTACTTAGCACTGAACAAAACTACTTTGTGAGCTGATATGCTCCTTGTGAAAGAGCAGAATGTGGTCACTCACAATGAAGCTAGCCGATACAGAGAAACAGAATGTTAATAAAAGGTCACAGTAAACGCCAGACCAAATTAGGGGCCCAATTATTACAGAAAGTCTCAAAAGTGCACCCATGGTATATGTCCTTGCATTAAGTGCAGCCATACGGCTTTCGTGAATTACCAATAATTTATTTACAGAAGTAGGACGAGAAATAGTACTCAGAGAAAATATTTGTGAACTGCATTTCAGCATGAGCAGATTTGCATGTGTAGATTTGCTCATGCGAAAATCTGAGTGTCTGCAAGTTCACATTCCCTCCAACCACTTTTTTTCCCAACTCTGGAAGAAGGTTTACGTCTGCCATTGTCAGGAGTAAATTTCCAACATTTCTCAGTATGGGAAAAGATTAAAGAAGAGTTGTTGAAAACCCTGAAAACATGCAAGTTAGTAGGTTTGCAAAGACTCAAAAGGGCATTCTAACCCTGGAACTATTTACCGCTACCTTCAACCCCAGTATTTAGATCTGCTCAAACGTGGCATCATAAGGGAAGTATGCAAATATTGCAAGTATTCAAACACAACTATGGTATGAGCCCTGGCATAATCAGAGCAGCTATATCAGAGCTCTTATATAATGAGATTGCTGCCATAATTTGTCACCTCACTACACGGCACCAAAGGGACAAATGGATTTTGTTACAGACAGCTACATTTATGAAGCAGCCTGCCCCAGGGGCAAGTAAATATTTCATTAAATTCCACACCCCAGTAGGGGTATTGGCTGCCTTAAAGGCACAGGGCAAGTTTTTGATTCTCTACATTTGCTTTCAGTTTCTATACTAGTGCAGTTACAATGCAGCCTATGGGCTAACCAGGTCTGCTTTTCTCTTTGCAGCACTACTTTTCTGCTGTTCATTAAAAGCAGTTCAAGTGCTTTTTATTTGTTCCTGGTTTATTTGTGTATGTGCAAAGACAAGACTTCACAGCATTGCTTAGCCTGTTGGTGTATGTAAGGCTGCATTGTTTGTTTTTAGAAACATTGTAATATATATGTTTATGTTTACGTAATTTGTATTGCGCGACAAATACCCTAAGGTGTCTCGGCGCATTAAAGACTTCATGGGGCAAGAGCCAGCTGGTGGAATCATTGGTCAAATAACCAGGTGTTCAAGGATCTGCGGAAGGAAATGAGAGTGGGACAGGTTTTGATAGCTATGGGCAGAGAGTTCCAGAGACTGGGAGTTGCCACCAGGAAACGTCTGTCTCCCCAGGTGGAGGTTCTGGTGCGAGGGCCAGGTAGTAGGAAGGTGGAGGCTGATCGCAGCGATCTTTTAGGGGCATAGATCTGAAAGGCTTTCCTAAGGAAACTAGGTCCAGTCTCGTGTATGGCCTTATAGGCGATACAGAGTGCCTTGAACTTAATCCTGCTCCTGACTCGTAGCCAGTGGAGGTGGCGTATGGCCAAGGAGGTTGAGTGATGTTTAGGGATACCGAGCAGGACCCTGGCTGCTGCATTCTGAATAGACTGCAGCTTGTTTAAGATTAGTTCTTGTGAGTTGAGGAAGAGGGCGTTACTGTAATCAATTTTGGAAAAGACCAGGGTGGTGATCAGTGTTTTACCCGCTGAGGCTTGAAGGTATGGAAGCAGCTTTTTAATTTTCCTCAGCATGTAGAAAGAGGATGAGACCACAGTGTTCACGTGATGTTTAAAAGACAACTTGTTGTCGAACAGGACTCCCAGGTTTCTGACCTTGGCCACCGGGACCGGAGGGGATCCCATTTGCTTTGGCCACCAAATGGGAGACCAGTCCGGAGAGAGATTGCCAAAGGTCATCAACTTGGTCTTATCAGAGTTTAGTTTCAAGCAGTTCCTCAACATCCAGGAGCAGATGGCTAGCATCCCCTCCTGGAATCTCGAGGCCACTGCTGGACCATCCCTGTGTACAGCCAGCACCAACTGAGTGTCATCTGCGTAAGTGGTTAGAGATAATTTTTATATGTTTTGCGGGGTCCCCCGCGCACAACGGGAATATTCAAGTGCTTATGACTTTGATGCTCCACCCCAGAACTCCCGAGGCGTCTCCGGGAGCAACGCTGCTTTTAAATCACTGTGACATTTCTTTGGGATAGTTTTTACCCGCCTACCTGCTCAGCTCTTCAGCGCTTTGGACCTAGCGCTCCAGTCCTTCCTGGCTGCCCCTGCACACGACCCAGACCGCCTCCGCTGATCGCCCCCTCCTCGCCTGACTCTTGGAGTGGGACGGGCGGCTCCACCATCTTGGGCGGGTCTGGGCTCGGCGCAGCTGTTCTTTGACCCCTCCCCCCTCGACAAGTTCTTAAGGCGGTCAGCTGTTTGCGCGCCTATCCTGCTCCACCCCAGAACTCCCGAGGCGTCTCCGGGAGCAACGCTGCTTTTAAATCACTGTGACATTTCTTTGGGATAGTTTTTACCCGCCTACCTGCTCAGCTCTTCAGCGCTTTGGACCTAGCGCTCCAGTCCTTCTTGGCTGCCCCTGCACGCGACCCAGACCGCCTCCGCTGATCGCCCCCTCCTCGCCTGACTCTTGAGTGAGACGGGCGGCTCCACCATCTTGGGCGGGTCTGGGCTCGGCGCAGCTGTTCTCCCTCCCTCCCCTGCCACGCCCCTGATCCTCCTCCCCATGTGTCCCCATATCATGGTTGCCCGGTCCCGGCCGCGCAGCGAACGAGCGCAGCGGGCGCGACGAAGGCGCGCCGAAGTTGCGCCTAAGTTAAGCCCGTCTGCGCCCGTCCGCGACGGGCCGGGACCAGGGGCCATGCACTCTGCCCCTTCCTTGGCGTACACTCCAGCTCAACTTATGGCTCTTACCGCTGATTCCCCCCCTTCGCCCTCCCTCCTGCGACACCTTGACACACTTGGTATTCTTGTCTCTCCCCCTCCTCACCTGCCTCCGGCTCCTTCTAGTCCCACTCCACCCGCTGCTGATCCTTTCCTTGTTCCTCGTTCCCTTCCCATCCCTGCCCCTTCCATAGCCTATGCTTTACTGCTTAACACCCGCTCTGCTGTCAAACACCAGGCAGCTCTCTTCAACCTTCTCACTACTGATTCCCCTGATTTCTTTTTTCTGACTGAAACTTGGTTTTCTGCAGACTCCCTTCCCGACCTCTTAGCCATTCTTCCTGACACCCATTATGCCCTTCGGGCTGACCGCCCGGACGGCAGGGCGGGGGGAGGGGTGGCGATGATCATTCGGTCGACCCTCAAATTTCAACTTCTTAATCACCCCCTCATATCCAATGTAGACTACCTTGTTGCCCGCTCTCTCAATCTCTCTGCCCCCCTCACTGTCGTCCTCGTGTATCGCCCCCCTCAATCTATGCCTTCCTTTGTAGCCTCCCTTCAGGACCTTATGGCCACCCTTGTGGTCAACAATTCTTCCGTCCTTCTGCTCGGCGATTTTAATTATTGGCCGGGCGACCCTAGGGAAGACCTCCCCTCGAAAGATTTTTCTGGTACTCTCCAATGTTTAAACTTCACACCTCACGTCTCAGTCCCTACTCACGTCCACGGTCATACTTTGGATCAAATCTGGTCCTCACGCCCCATTGTCTCATCTCTTCTCACATCCCCATGCATTTGGTAGGATCATTTTTTCATTTCCTTCTCCATCCATCTGGGAGCAGTCGACAAGCCCCCCCTTCCGAAAAACATCTTAGCCCGCAATTGGAATCGGAACGATCTTGATTCCCTCTCGCTCACTTTGGCTTCCTCTGTTCCTAACCTCACCGATCTTCCCCTTGACTCCCAGGTCAACGCCATTGGCACATGGCTTTCCTCTTCGTGCGATCTAGTCGCCCCGCTCCGAAAGATCAAGGCGGTTCGTTCTCACGACGCGCACAAATGGTTCTCTCCAGAACTTAAAACACTTAAACTCGACCTTAGGCGGTCGGAACGCCACTGGAGACGGAACTATTGCTCTTCCTTGCGCGCCAAATACAAATCTCTCCTCACTGAATATAAAAAAGAAATCCTAGCGGCCAAAACCGCTTACTTTACTGAGAGAGTAGCTCTCGCGGCCAACAAACCCCGTGAAATTTTCTCTCTGGTCCATAATCTTGCCACCTCTGATCGCTCCACTCCTAGCCTGGTTCCCTCACAGTCCCTCTGTTCTTCTCTTAATGACTTTTATCGACAAGATCGTGAAGATCAAAGCCAACATTCCCACAGTACCTCAACCTCGTCCTACTTGTCCCTCCATCTGTCCCTCTTCCTCCTTCGCTCTTTTCCCTCCTATTTCTACCGATTCATTTTTAGGTCGAGGGACTGTAGGCTTGGCCGAAGGCCAAGACCGGAAGTCAGGAGAATTAATGCTACTTAGAGTGGCTCCTTTATCCCACCTCCCTTTTCGTCTCATCTACCATTGGCTGGCTTCCTAAAAGGAGGCCAGCCATTGAAGGAGAGAGCCGTCCCTCCAAAGAAGCTCCGTCTTTTTCGGATTCGGGGGCGTGATTTTTTGCATTCTTTAGCCCTGTGACGTTGTCTGTCACTCAGGGCGCAAAAACACGCCCCCGAATCCGAAAATGGCCGTGCGTTTCTCCGAGGCATTGTCTCCTTGCCTCGGAGAGACGTGGTCGTGTTTTCGTAGCTGCTCGCCTCCCTTCCCTGCTGCTTTTAGGAGCTGCTTGGCTCCGCTCGCCTCCCCCCTCCCTCTGCCCTCCTCCGTCGTGCTCTCGCCTCCCACCCCCCCCCTCCCTCTGCTGCAGCTCTCCTCCGTCGTGTTATGACGCTCCCCGGCCCCCACCCCTCCCTCCCGCATTCGTAATCGTGATTAGGCCACGGCAAGGCTGAAGTTTTAAAATAATGCGCTCCGCCAGGAGCTGCACGTAATTGCCGAGCTACAGGTGTTGTGCTCCTGGCCCCCACCGAGCAGCCTGGCGCCAGACAACTCACCCAGTGTAGCGGCAGCAGGGGCAGCTTGCAAGGACCCGGGCTTCATCATCTGTGCCTTCGGTCCCTCACCAGCCAGGCATTGTGGTGCAGAGGACAGGCCACCAGCGGAGCAGAGTCGGCCGAGCTCGGGCAGCACACAGGCAGGCACGCGGCGGGTCAAACAACACCATGGCAGTCGGCAGCCCCTTTCTTTAAGCGCACCCCCGCCCGCCCCCTCCTCCCCGCTGCCCCCTCCTCTAGAGTCGTGTTTACCTCACTCTTCCTAGTGGCCCCAGTACGCCCCTCCCTTATACACACCTCTCTTCTCAGCGCATCCGCTACCCTCCCTTTTCAAAGCGGCCTTGTTATCTATCCCAGTTAACTCTCCCCACCACGATCGTCGAGACCCCCCTCCCGCAGTATTCTATACCTTCTGACCTTTGTTACTGCCTAAAAGAGATCTTCCCCTAATGCCGTTATAACCACCCCACACATTAAACGGTAACCCTCCACCTGCCTCTTCCCAGGAGCATTAATACCCCCTTTAAGGTGCTCCTTATCAAAACGCTGGCATATCCTTATGCAAGCAAATCACCCCCCCCCCCGCCCCCCCCCCCCCCCCCTAATCAAGAGCAAGATGGCTTGCATAATGCAACTGTACTAAGTTAGCTTGGAAGTCAGTGAAAGCGCGCTCACTAGACACAGACAAGGTTCCAGAGACATATGTCCTTTTCAATCCTTCGGGGAGGGGAAGGCCTTTGCACCTACAAATACGGCAGGCGGGCAACTGCTTCTGTCCCCTCGTCACCGACGATGACACTTTAGAGTCAGCTGCTGTCCTATCAGAGCTTCTTCACGAACACCAGGCTGGAAGTCTTTCTAAAGGGCCCTATTTGGAGGAAGCGCGTCGAAAAAGGCAGCCGTCTTTCTGTAATGTTTGTGGATGATTCTATGCCCGGAACAGAAGCGCACTCCAATCCAGAGGTCACACTGCTTTGACCAACAGTTGTTGCAGTCTAGACTTTCCACTAATAACAGTCTCATCTTGGAGTTAAGCTATCTATGACGCAGGCCCCCCAGGTTCTCAGTAACTCCAATGATCTTCGTACCTCGCTCCTTCTTGTGACGTGTAAGCCCCAGCAAAACCCTACCTCAGTCGCCGTGGGAAAGATACACCCCAAGTCGCGACTTGTGGTAACAAGAGTTCAAGTGTCAACATGTAAGTGCTCGCAGGCCTTCAGCGACACACCCATTCCTTTCACCCCTGGTAGCCCTTACCCCTAACAACCCCTTTCTCTCCCAGCATTCCATAGCAACCACCCGTGCCTGACCACTCAGAACACGTAGCTCCTCGTTTCAGCCCAGAAGAGGCACTACACACCTCACTCCATGGACTAAGGGAACCCACGATCATTGCGTAAAGCATCCCCCCCTCCCCCCGGAAACAGCAGCATCCGCGGGCACCGACCTGATCGAGAGCCGGCAGGGTATGGCCGAGAAAGCAGACTACCGAGAGGCCCCTGGGAGGAAGTGTCTGTCCAATCGCTTGCCCCCCTCTCTCTCCTCAGAAGACACCAACTGGACTCCTTCACTCACACACCCGGAAGAAGAGTGTTTGCCCACCGCTGTCTGCACAGGAAAACACACCGAACTGCACAACCCTTACCAAAGCTCTTAAAAGGCAGAGGATGAAACCGCTGTTTGCGTGCGCGCGAGGAAAGCGAGAAATAACAGCAAAACAAATGGTACAGCTAATGAGGACAATTAAATTAGTTATGTTCAAGGAGATGAGATTGCAACCCCCCTCCCCGATCCGCTACTACTCGTTGGCAACTGCTGCTCGCTAATTCATGACAACTGATTGCTGCCTCTATGCAAATCTTTGTTTAAATCATTTAACTAATTACATGACGGGATCCTCGCCTAAGGTGACATCATTCGCAGCAATAAGCCCCCACTTGGAGTGTGGCAACAATAAGATTTCTGGTATTAACAGCCAACCGGCACCACACATTAAACAGGCTCAAATCTCCCAGTTCAGTACTTAGCCCCCTCAAATCGACCCCTGCGATCTCAGTTGCTTTATCTAACAGAAGAAGGGGGCACAGGGAGAAAACTTCGAAAATCAACCGAACATCGTGCGTAAGAGGATATAATGAAGTCAATAGTTAACATTCAGCGCCACGCCATTCATTTCCCTTTAAAATGCAATGATAATTAGATGGGTCATAAAATGCTCTTCTTTTCATTATGACTGATGAAATGCATTAAAGCTGACAGGGTATTACCTTTCAGTAATTAGGTTTTGTCATGAATTACGTTATTTGAAAGCAGGCTATCTCCCCAATCATGCAATTTACAGAGAGGTTTTTAAAAAAAAATTCTGTGCTACAAGGGTGAGGAGGAAAAACAGTTTTCCCCACTCTCTTTACAATCATGCATTATTCACACTTCAGGGGGAGTGTGGGGAAGAAAAACAAAAAATTGGTGCACACGAAGAAAGAGGCCGGACCCTTAAGGCTCTGATGTGATCAGCGTCAGTGACTGGCGACAATTAAATCCAAGTGCCCGAGAGGTGATGTCGTGAGCACGAGGTGGAATGTAATCATTCCATGCTTGCACTTGGCAAAAAAAGGGGGTGGGGGAGAGGACACACAATTAACTCACAGTAAGCCCCAATTTCACCACATCAATGCTTCTTGCGCTCCCATCTCAATTCCCCCCAAAAGGTTGTTAATAGAAAAAAATAAAATACACATTTTGAGTTTCGACCGCAGCCACTCTACATAGCGCTTAGACAGATAATGTCAGTGCCTCCCTGGATGGATCCCTTTGTAGCATACACAGGCAGAAGGCCACGGCTTCCATGATGGAGGAGAGGGCGGCTTTCCGGGCCGTGCCTAACCGGGGGGACAGCAGCTCCAGAGCCTGGAGGACGGCAGGAATTTAGCGTGCCTGGCATCCTGCACTACATCCAGCACGAGTGGGCGCGCTTTGAGGCTGAGAAATGTCGTTGGGAGACGGAACGGGCAAAGTTGCAGGTAAGAGTAGGGCAGGTATAGCCTGGGGGGAGGGGTGGTAGACCCAAAAGCTCCCCTGCAAACTACAATCATGGGTGCGATGGGCTGGGAGCAGAGTCGCTGTTTCCCCATTCGGGGTATGCGTTGGCGGACCTTGGCCGACCGCAGAGCAGCTGGCACCTCCCAGAGTTATATGCAGCCAATGTGGTACTTAAGCAAGTTGGCATGGAGATTCGGAGGCCCTTGGGGCTTGCTTTATAGAGTCCTTGCGTTAACACCTTAAGGTATGGAAGAGAGGGAATAGGATCTCATCCATCCAAATAGAAGTTGTGCCCCCCCTTCAACCCACCCCCTCATGGTGAAACGGGGTTGACAGCACCGACTCCATCCACTCTGTCACTGCTTGTGTAGGGTTTGCACAGCAGCAGACATACCCATCAACGTCATTAACTATAGTTGTTGTAGTTACCAGGGATCCTTCTGCACTGTCAGAAAGAGAAGAGGCTGATGCGCTTTAGCATTGATGGATCGTAGTCCGCACATCCAAAGAATGCTATGGGAGTGGAGTGGTATTTATATCTTGGTAAAATGTGAGCTAAGTCCTCTAGCATAGAAAAATGCTGGCGATATGAGATGTTGTGGAGGTATCCTTACATGTAGTGTCGCCCCCCCTGTAAACTAAATACTCAGTGCGTGCTGTGATATGTGGCGACCGGCACCACCCAAATGTGTGGCATAGTAGGAGAAACTTCAGTCTTTTGTGTACATTCTTGGGGGTCTGAGAAGTGTATATGGATCGGAAAAACTCAGTTTTGTATGAGATGTACTTACCCCTGCTCCCCCTAATAAAAACATGTTGCTTGTAGCATCTCTGCAGGTAGTGCGTTCGTATGTGCATCCATTTTTCAGGTAGAGCAAAATATAAATGCATTGCACTCGAACATTCAGAGAAGTTTTCAGTTAGTCAGAATAATGTCTTTATTCTCAAAAATGTCTTCTGTGATATGAAGGTTGGGTTGAATCGCTGCAGTTAATATCTACTGCATGTGTTTAGGTCCACACAGGCATAACGTTCGAAGTACAAATGTTATGTTAAAACAAGTGGTGATAGAATTGTTGATTGAGTCACACTCAGGGTATTCTGCTAATTTATTATTTCAGAAGGGTTTCTAAAAATAACATTTTATATGTTTGTTTTTACATGTTATTGAATATTGGACATGACCAAAAAAAATAATTATTTCGGGGTAGAATTAGTACGGTTTTAGGGTCTGAGTAATGGATGATGTTTGGATTAGTATTGTGGTTAGGACTGAAGTTCGGGTCGCAGTTCATGATAATGTTTACAATGTAACCATGAGCCACAGAAGGTTAAATTTTGCCTGTTTTATCTTTCCGTGTTTATTTCTTATTGTGAACAGTGTAACTCACAGCAATGTTTCTGGTTAGTGCTTTCCTTTTTATAAAATGGACACTTAAAGCCCAGAGACGTGTTTGGTACAGATGAAGGTAGATAAGTGAGTAGTAGAAGGCGAACTTATACCTACGATGCGTGTTATTTTTAGAGGAACTCGTACAGGAACTTATCGTCCGATTGTACTTTGTGTCTGTGTTTCTGTCCATCAGGTGTCTGCCATCCGTCTCTAGTATTCATGTTGAACGGGAAGTGGCAGGGAAAGAATGGGGGAGGGGCGGCAGTTGTTGGCTGAGAAGGTGTGTTGTAGACACAAACCAGAAACCTTCCAACTCACTCTCTCTCACTACATAACTCTCTCTACCTCACTACTCCACTCTATCTTTCTCACTATCTCACAACTTCTCTCTTAAAACACCACTACCTCACTCTCTCACTACCTCACTCTCTAGCTCACAACTTCACTCTCTCTCTATCTCACTACCTCACTCTTTCTATCTCACTTTCACTCTCTTTCACTACCTCTCTCTCACTACCTCACAACATCCCTCTCCCTCACTACCTCACTCTTTCACTACCTCACTCTCTATTTCTATACCTCTCTCTCTGTCTCTATCGCACTACCTCACTTGCTCTATGCTAATGCAAAAAGGTATCACATATGCAAAAAAAAGCTAATGCCATTATTTAGGGATACAAAAAAGATAAAAAATAATTAGCAATACCAATAGCTCTACCTATAATATTGCCGAGACCATTGCATTGTAAATGCTTGTTTAAACTTCTGGTCAAAATCAAGTCTGGCTCTCCCGTGGATTGCGCGCCAGCACACATTCTCAAAACTCTTTTCACCAACTGTCCTGCCCCCCCTCTTGCTCTCCTCAACTCCTCTTTGGCTCTTGGATCTGTTCCTTCTTCTTTCAAATCTGCTGTAGTCCTCCCTATTTTAAAAAAAACCGGTCTAGACCCTTCCCTTCCTTCCAATTTCCAACCCATTTCTCTTCTTCCCTACCTCGGCAAGATCCTTGAAGCCCATGTCACTTCCTGCCTCTCCACTTATATAGAGGAGAGTGGCCTTTTTGCATCCCATCAAGCAGGATTCCGCCCGGGCCACTCCACGGAGATGGTGGTCCTCGCAGTCTTGGACGAGCTCAAGGGTAAAGCCGACTCTAATCTCCCCCAAGCCTTGGTCCTCCTCGATCTGTTCGCTGCGTTTGACACGGTTGATCATTCCATCCTTCTCGACCGTGTCAGCGCAGCGGGCATTCGGGATGCGTCCTTTTCCTGGCTGGCGTCCTTCCTTCGGGACAGGTCCCAGGCAGTTCATCTCCCCGGCTTTTCTGCTTCACCCCGCTCAGTCACTTGTGGCGTTCCCCAAGGCTCTTCTCTTTCCCCTCTTCTTTTCAATCTCTATATTCATCCCCTCATCACCTCTCTTCTTGAGCTGGGGGTCTCTGTGTACAACTACGCAGATGATCTCCAGCTCGTCTTTGATCTTTCTTCTACTCCTGATTCCCTTTCCAAGTTCTGTTCCACTTTAATTTTCATTTCTGACTGGATGAGCGCCAACCATCTGAAGCTCAATCCAGATAAGACGGAACTTGTTCTCACTGGTGGTCCCTCCAACCCTTGGTCCCCTGCACACTGGCCCCTTTCTTTTGGTCCCCCCCCCGGTGCCTGCTTCCTCCGTCCGCACTCTTGGGATTAAGGTCAGTCATGACCTATCTATGCACAGTCAGATCAGTTCCGTGGTGTCTTCTTGTTTCCTTTCTCTTCGTTTAATTCGGAAAATTTCACGTTTTTTTTCTACCGATGCACTTAAATCCATAGTCATCTCCCGCCTTGACTATGGGAATAGCCTGTACGTGGGCATACCTGCTTACCAATCCCGCCGTCTACAGGCAATCCAAAATCAAGCTGCTCGTCTCATCCTTTCCTTCCCTAAATCTTCTCACATCACCCCGGTTCTCAAATCACTTCACTGGCTCCCTGTTCGCTTCAGATCCTTTTTCAAACTGGCCTGTCTAGCTTTTCGGGCTCATTCCCGCTCTGCGCCCCTGTTCATCACCTGTCTTGTTTCTTCTCATGTTCCTGTCCGCACTCTTCGCTCCTCTTCTCTTTCTCTTCTTCATATCCCTCGCTTCCGTAAATCCAGAACAGGGGGCACTCGATTCTCAGTCTTGGCCCCCCAGTTCTGGAACAGCCTTCCTCTTTCCATCCGCTCCATTCCCATCTACACTCACTTCCGCAAAGCCCTTAAAACCTTTCTTTTCTCTCAGGCATTCCCCTCTTAATTCTCCCTGGGTCCCCTCTGTTGAGTTCTGATCAGGTCCCCAGCGCCAGGAAGCCGCTCGGCCATCGTGCGCTTTATTAAATATTTTATTCATTCATTCATTCATGAGGATCCCTTGGAAGAGAACAGTATTGTAATCTAATCTGATTTTCTACATAGGACAGCTAGGTCTGCCAAAGTGCAATTGACTTTTAGGGCCATGTGAAATGAATGAAATGAAATGAAAAGGGATTTATATAGCGCGTGGCTGCCCGGGAGCGTCCCAGCGCTGTGATTGCAGTTAACAGCTGAGAAAGAAAAAACAGAGGGGTAGAAGAGGGGAGTTAAAGTTATTGCGGGAAAAGGTAGGTCTTAAGTAGCTTCCGGAATTTCATGTAGTTCGGTTCAGCGCGCAGCTGAGTTGGCAAGGAATTCCATAGGGTTGCTGCTGTGACCGAAAAGCGTCGCCCACCAGTGCGGGCCTTCTTGACTCTGTGGACAGTGGCCAGGTTACCTTGGGAGGAACGCAAGGACCTGTTAGGTTTATATGGGTAGAGCCTGGTCTTAAGCATGGGAGGCCCTTGATCTTGCAGAGCTCTGTGAGTAGTACATAGGGCCTTGAATTTGATCCTTTCACGGATCGGTAGCCAATGGAGAGCCTTTAGAGCTGGTTTAGCTGATGCTCTCCGAGGGGTGCCTGTCAGAAGCCTTGCTGCAGCGTTTTGAGTTCGCTGAAGAATGTTCATAGTGGATTCTGGGGCCGCCAAGAAGAGGGCGTTGCTATAGTCTAATCTGGATAAGATTAGACCTTGAATAAGCAATTTTTGAGACTGTGTGGGGAGTAATGGAAGAATCTTCCTGGCAGAGCGGAGTAGGCCCACACAGGTACCAGCCGTTTTTTTGGCCTGAGTTTTCAGGGAGAGGTCTTGCTCCAGCCAGAAACCCAAGCTTTTGAGTTCTGTCTTGGGTTGTGGAAGGGTTCCTAAGCATGATGGCCACATAGTAATGGGGAGGGATGTTGTTTGGTGTCCCAGCAGCATGAGCTCAGTTTTAGAGCCATTTAGTTTAAGCCTTGAGTCACACATCCAGTTATGGATTCCTCCAAGACAGTCATGAAGGTTTCTAAGTTTGTCACTTTCTAAAGAGAACGAGACCATTTGGGTGTCATCAGCGTATGTGACGGCTTTGATCCCAAAGGGGATGACCACATCCTCCAGGGGGGCCATGTATATGTTAAACAATGTAGGGCTCAATGAAGAGCCCTGAGGAACCCCACACTGGAGGGGGAAAGATTTGGATCGCACATTCCCTTCACAGACCTGGAAGGTTCTGTCCTTAAGGAAGGCTGTGAGCCAACATAGTGCCGTGTCTCTCACCCCTAGGTTGAGGAGTCGCTGGATCAGGATCTTGTAATCCACCGTGTCAAATGCAGCGCTTAGATCCAGGAGGATCAGTAGAGCCGATCCTCCTGAATCCAAGATGCACCTAGCTTCTTCGACCACTTTCAGAAGAGCGGTCTCGGTCCCCTGAACCGGGCGGAAACCTGTTTGTGAGGGACGAAGGAGATTGTTGGATTCAAGGAAAGCAGACAGTTGCTGATTGACAGCCTTCTCTGCAATCTTACTTATGCCAGGCAACAGAGAGATTGGACGAAGGTTAGAAAGGTCTTGAGGGTCAAGTCCTGTTTTTTTCTGTAAAGCCTTAACTATTGCGTGTTTCCAATTGGGGGGGACCACTCCTTGGCTAAGTGAAGCATTTATAAGGTTGGTGGCCAAATGCGAGATGGTAGGTCCGACTTGTTTGATGATGTTAATAGGGGCTGGGTCATTCGGTGAACCACTTTTCATGCCTGATAGAGCTTTCAGGAAGTCTTCATTGGACAGCTGGTTAAAACTGTCCAAAGTCGGGCCAATGGTTGAGGGCAGCAGGGGGATTGTTGTCAGATTTTAGCGGAAGGGCTTGTAAGATGTTTGTTATTTTATTCTAGAAGAAGGTTACTACTTGGTTGCACCTAGCAACTGTGGGTTCCTGAATTGAAGGGGGGTTAGGAATTTTAAGTAGCTCTTTGACTATTTTATAGGTCTCCCAGGACGAGTTAGAGGCAGATTTAATTTTTTCTTCAAAGAAGGAGGCTTAGGCTGTTTTTCTGGCTGATTTGACTTTTAGGGCCATGTGAAATGAATGAAATGAAAAGGGTCTCTGTAGGGACATGGTAATATTAATATTCTACATGTCCACTTTTAAATACCATGCCCGCTAACTTGTGGGGTACAAATCCTACATTGGGGTGACATTAATATTCAGAACGGTGTATTTTTCCTCTCAAAAAGGGTCATTTTGACAAGTTAAGCTTCAGGTTTAAAACTTCAGCAGTGTGGCTACGATGGTAAGCATGAAGCCATGTTTGCACTGCCGGTATATGACACAATAGGTGCTCCAATCTACTAGTTGCATTTAACTTCCAAACCCTGGGTACATTTTGTGACATATATTAGGGAAATACAGGTAAGTTAACTATACCAATTAGTATGCCAATTAAACCATGTTTAAAGGGGGAACACAGGCAATGTACTACAGGTTAGCAGTGGTAAAGTGCACTAAGATCTAGAGCTAGAAAAGGTGAAAAATCTAGGGTGACCAATGAGAAAAGAAAGATTTCTACACACTAATTGCAGAAAAATATAGTTGAAAGTAAAGTGTATATTTAAATGCATTCAGGGCTAAAGTATGGGTGAGGTTTTCTAGTCATGAAGGGATGTGGAATTCCTATAGCCCGACGCCCAGGACATATTGTTTGGGGTCAAGGGCAACAGACATTCATGTGTGTTTTGTCCTTGGGACAAGTAGGCCCAACCCCCTGCAGCACAAACTCTTTGGCTGACAGTTAGCAGTACCACATTATGGATCAGGGAAGGACATGGTCTGCAGTGAAGGTAAAAATGTTGTCCATATGTTAATGCTGTTCAAACTTGTATTTATGGTTCATAAATGTAAAGCCTTTATGATTAGGGTGAGTGCTCTACGTAATGTTGTAGACTTTGACTGCACTACTGACAGTGGTTCCAGTATAAAAATGTGTACACACGTTTTCAAAGTTTAGCAATAAGAGGCTTTGTATAATACTCCCAGAATGCTCTCTGATTTGATGCAAATATTTGCAGACACTTGAAAGCAAGATTGAGGATTCTTTGCATTCAAAATAAAATGTTCATAAAAAAATTAAAGCAGTATTTTTTTTTAGCTATATTACTGTCAAATTTCAGGTACCATTTCTCTGCAGCATCATTTAGTTACATTTGTTGATGCATGCTAGTATTTCCCAAAAACATTCATAATGGAAAATCAGTGTAGCCAGTTTCAATTAGATTAAGGGGAACAAAAATAAACAAGCATTGGCAAAGCCAGTAAGTCTGAAATCGGTGGTCAGCTTTTTAGTTGTGTCAATGTGTGACTTGTATTGGCATGGTTTTTCTGAAACCTTGTTCAACATCAAAAGCAATCAGTGCACCACTATGAATCTATTCGATAAAGTACAAAATCCGTTTCCAATGTTTTCTTCAAATTCTCCTTTTATTTCGACTTGCAAATTATTCTAGTGTGACATACAACATGAAAGTTGGATCAGCCAACGCGTTTCGTCCATCACAAATGGACTACTTCAGGGCATTTACAGAGCCCAGTAATGTGACGGGCCACTGTATTAAGAGAAGACTTAATATGTCCACAGAAATATGCAACTAGGCGCCGATTCAAATGGGTCACTTTGGGGCAACAGTAGCCACCTCAGACTTTCTAATGACCACAGGGTTAGTGTGCAACGCACCTGAAAATATCAATACATTGGGTTCCACACAAGTTTAAAGGCGACCCAGGGTGGACAATCGCATCCACTCATCACAGTTATATGTGCTGCACAGTATAGTAAGAGACGATCCTCCTGGTACGTGTTCCAATGGAAAATTGAAGAAAAAAAAAAACACATACCAGGAGGATCGTCTCCGACTATACACGTCGGATGATCCACCTTTCATGTTGTATGTCACACTAGAATCATCAGCAAGTCGAAATAAAAAGAGTATTTGAAGAAAACATTGGATTAGGATTTTGTACTTTATGGAATAGATTCATAGTGGTGCACTGATTGCTTTTTATGTTGAACACTGTACAGTCCAGTTGAGGACCACAAGTTGACAGTGGGTGTTTTTGATCTGGTGCACACATACTCTTATGGGGGAATTCCCTCTATTTACTGTTCTTTGGGGATAGCAGGTTAAGTGCTAGTTTCTATAGGGCCTCACTGTCGACTTTTGTTTTTATTTCTTTGTAAAACCTTATTGGTGTGGGAGCTGCAAGGCCCTCGCCATTAAAACAAACACTAGCAAAAGCAAAAATCGTTTTATTGGTCTCAAAAAGCACACACTGCCATGGTAGTTACTGGCACTGAACAAAACTACTTTGTGTGCCAATATGCTCCTTGTGAAAGATCAGAATGTGGTCACTCACAGTGAAGACAGCCGATACAGAGAGAGACAGAATTTAATAAAACACAAAAAGTCATGGTCAACGGCAGACCAAATTAGGGGACCAATTATTAAAGGAAGTCTCAAAAGTGCACCCATTGTATATGTCCTGGCATTAAGTGCAGCTATAAGGCTTTCGTTAATTCACAAGAACAAACAGATGTAGGACAAGAAATAGTACTCCTAGAAAATATTTCTGAACTGCATTTTAGCATGAGCAAATGTGCATGTGTAAATTTGTTCGTCCAAGAATCTGAATTGTTTGCAAGTTTACTTTCCCGCAACCACTATTTTCCCAAATCTGGAAGAAGGTTTACGTCTGCCTTTGTCAGGAGTAGATCTCCAACATTTCTTAGTATAAGAAAATATTAGAGAAGAGTTGTTGAAACTCCTTAAAACATGCAAGTTAGTAGGTTGGCACAGACTCAAAGGGACATTCTAACCCTCAAACTATTGTTTACCACTATCTTCAGCCCCAGTATGTAGATCTGCAGAAACGTGGTAACATAAGGGGATTGCAAATATTCAAACACTACAATGGTATCAGCCCTGGCATAATAATAGAGGCTATATCAGTGCTCTTTTATAATGAGACTGCTGCCATCATTTGTCGCTGCACTACATGGCAACAAACGGTCAAGTGGATTTTGTTACAGGACAAGTAGATTTATGAGGCAACCTGCCCCATGTACAAGTAGATATTGTATTAAATTCCGCACCCCGTCATGCCTGAAACAATACTATTAAGATATACGTTGAAAATAAAATCTGCATTTTTTGCCAAGCCCAACATTAGACTGTGGGACTGTGCACAGTATGTGAATCTAGAAAAGAGATGCAGGTTACAAACAGTTTTCATAATGGAGGATATCTGAGGGTCATTTGGTCAAAGAGATGCCATGAAGTTACTCATCCTACCTTTTGCAGAATTTACAATTCCACCTCTAACAAATGTTTTCACTTTACTGACATCTCCTCCTTCAAAAGCAGCAAGGAATTCTTCATAGATTTCAGCAGCAGCTTTCTCATCTTCCTGCAAATCAAATATTTATCAGATTAGTAACACTGCCCAAAAAATAATATTTGTTTATCACAGGACTCCACTTTTGCATAATATTCTTTTTGCAAATACAAGCTGTGAGAAAGTGCCCTTTTTCTGCATGGTTCCCACCACTTTGTGCTGAACTGCTGATGTGCTTTGACTGAGTGTGCCCTGTGCTCCTGCCAATCAGGTACCCAGGGCCTATGTTGTTTCCCTAAAACTGCATTGAAAACAAAACCCACGGAAGCAAGATGGCGGTCAGCTGAGACCGGAGTGCGCGTAATGCTCCTGTTAAGCTCTTAAAAACGTCAAACTAGGAAATGCCGATTTTTGCTGACATGCCCTCAATGTGATTAATTTGTTAAAGAATATGAGCTCCTACAGCGATTACCCGATTACCCAGAGGAGGTCATTATTAAAAGACAAAAGGCAAGGTACCGTCTGCTGTAGAGAGGAGGGTCACGGAAGTTAAAGGCCCGGAGTTGGAAAAACCGCTGTGCAATAAACTTTCGGCGCTCGCCTCTATTATTGGCCTGGCGGTGCTGCGACTTGTTCATCAATCTATTTTTAAGGCAACAGCGGAAAAGAAAGAAGGAACGACCTACCAGATTTACCGGACGGAGAACGGCATCCTCGAGGAGGAGATGGCACCCAAGATTGACGCAACATCTGCCTCTTCAGCGGCGGTCGAGCTCGAGCGGCAAGACCGGCACAGGCTCAGGCGCTCCGTGGAAGCCAGGATCGAGTTGGCGGATTTGACGGGATTGAAGGAGCAGAAATGGCTGCGACTCCGAAGCGGGGAGGAGCAGCGGCTGCAGCAGTAACCCGGAAGGGAGTCCGGACCGGCCCGACAGTGTCTGATCTCCTCCGCAGAGGCCCTGGACTGCTTCCAGAGCAAGGAGGGAAGGTGGTGCAAGCAGCCTCCGGGGGCGAGAACCAGCTGCAACAACAGCCCGTAATGGAGGAGAGAGCAGTCCCTGATGCAGGGGGAGTGCAGGACAAGCCGAAGAACAAGCCTAAGGAGCATAGGGAGAATCTAGCCCCCAGTCTGGGGGAGGACACGCTACAGAAGACTAATATCACAGAAAATGAAGGTATGCAGTCACCTCCTCATACAAATGTGGATGCTGTTAGACATGGGGGGACAGGAGGAGGTAGCAGTCCAAGATTCTAGTATTCGAGTCACTCAAACACTGCCCCAGGTTATTAGTACGAAAGAAATTAATGTTGTGAAAGGGTCTCAGCGCTCTCGGAACTCCCAGCCTACGATAGCTTGTGCTAGTGATATGATGAAGACAAATTATTGTGCTGAGCTTGAGGGAGGTATGACAGCCATTCAAGGACCTGGGAATAATAATAATATAGTTGACAATGATACTGAAAAAGACCCCAGTGATTTTTATTCCTTTTCCGAGGGAGCAGAGTGGTCTGATGACACCACTTCAGAACTCTCAGATGAGAGTGAAAGTGGCGATAAAATAGACGTGAAAGCCCCGAATTCAAGAGCTAAAGCAACTGTAAGACGGAAAAAGAAGCGCGCTGAATTAGACTGGGAGTATACAACAACTAATCTACTTCTGAGTCCTACATCTGAACTTACTCCCGCAAGGCAACTAACTCAAACTGCTCAGGCTGATCTATCGGCCACAGCCCTTACAGTTCTACAAGCTATAGCCTCACATTGTGAGGAAACTTTACAAGATAGTGGCAGGGCCCAGAGAGAGCTACGTAAAGTTCAAGGGGTAGTCCGAAAGTTAACAAAGGCATGTAGCACCTTTGGGGATAGGTTGACAGAACTGGAATCTAGGACAGTCTCTAATGAAGCAGAGATCACCTCGAACCAACAACGGATAGAATCCCATGAGTCTGAGCGGTTAGACCTAAGATGGAAACTTGAAGAGTTCGAAAATCGACAGCGCCACAACAACCTGCGCATACTTTGGGGTTCCCGAAGCTGTGGAGGGGGACGATATTCGTCCGTTTGTGGTAAAACTTTTTCGAGACTCTATCCCGGAACTTTCTAGTTGGAACTTCGATGCAGAAGTCCAACGTGCTCATCGTATGCCGTTTACACTAAAGATGCCACTAAAACCTGGAGCATACCCCCGCGCAATGTTAGTGTTTTTGGGCAACTTTCTGCTTCGTCAGGCAATTTTTGAAAGAGCAAGGCCTGAAGCAAAGCGTATTTGTAATGAAATCTCCTATTTTACCCGTCCAGATTTTTGTCACTCCACTGTCGAAAGACGGTGGAGGTTACGCCAATTAATTAAGCCTTTTCAGGCCAAAAAGGCACAGGCCTACCTTAACAATCCAGCAAGGCTAAAAGTAATATTTGAAGGTCAAACAAAATTCTTCATTTCAGAAATTAAAGCTAAGGAGTATCTGGATGGTTTAGGCTGCGTTAAAATTGATAGGTGAACTATACCATAATAATTAAGTCACTGATCTTAATCGTATTTTTCTGGGGGGAAAATAATTTTGTATTAAGTAATGTTAAAGGTGCATGGATCTGAAACTGGATGGGACAAGGTTTAGCTATCTGTTTAATTAGGTGTATGCGGGGTATGAGGGGTAATTGCTATTTAGGTGAAGGGGGGTGTTAGGTATAAGATTCATGCAAGGGGTTCTTTTAAGGATAATTCGGCATTTCTGAATGTGTTGAAAAAAAGACTATTAGGCAGGAGCTAGGAGCATGCGTGGCATGCCCATCACCTCAAGACTCTAAATGGAGTCTGTGTGCCTCATTAAGAGGGTGGGGAGGGGGAGGAGAGGAGGTAGAGGAGGGTGGGATGAGGGAGGGGGCTCGGGGTTGGGGGGGGACATAAAAAAAGCAACTACTCTAACTTGACAGTGAGACTGGTACAAAATGTCATTGATCTGGTTAAATCAATAAAACACTTCCAAAGCTCTGAAGTTTAAAACTGGTTCTTTTATACTAAGGAAAATCTTGACTAGAGTAAAATGGGGAGATTAGCAATCTGTACTTGGAATGTGGCTGGATTAAATGATACCAACAAACGAGCTAGGTTAGGGGAAATAATTAAACAAAAAAACCTGATATAATCTCCCTTCAAGAACCTCATCTACCCTGGCACAAGAGAGATTTACTTAAATTTAGTGGCTATAATTTACTAGTTTGTTCCACACAAACATCTAATACCCGCGGCGTAGCTATTTGAGCTAAAACAGCCCTGTGGGAACCAAACTGTAAAGCAGCGGATGCACAAGGGAGATGGGTAATTGCTGAGCTGGCTATGGGGTTAACTATATGTACAGTATATGGGTCGAACCAGGACGATCCTTCGGTTTTCGAAACGCTTGAATTAGAACTTGCGTCCTGGTTGGGACTTTAATATTTCATTGGGCCCCGCCTTTAGGAAACAGCAAAGGTATACAGGTCGAAAACCAAGAGTTTTTAAAGCAGTCAGCCAACTTAGAGACAGCTTTGATCTGGTGGACGTATGGGATTTTAAAAATCAGGCTGATCCAGGGTATACATATTATTCACATCCCCACAATAAGTATGTCAGGATAGACTATGTATTAGCCACAAGAGATTTAACTAGCCAGGCTGTAATACATTAGTGGCCGAAATTTGTCTCGGATCATAATGCGCTAATTTGCTCATTCAATCTAACAGGCTTTAATAAACAACGATCTAGTTGAACTTTTGACCGGAAACTTTGTTTAATGAGTATATAATGTTTATTACTAAATGGGCGCAAGAATATTTCAATATAAACCGATATAGTGCCTCAAGAGGGGTCATGTGGGATTGTTTCAAGGCCGCATTGAGGGGGGGAAACAATTAGCTATGTGGCCAGGATTAAAAAACAACTTGACAATAAAAATCATTTATTAATGACAGAATGGTCAAACATTGAGGAGGATCATGTAGTATCAATAGCTCGGGGAGAGGATGGGGCAGATACAATGAGACGGATGCGGTTATTAAAAACGAAGCTGAATAGCTGTCTTACACAGAAAGCAGCAGAAACCTATCAGACACATAGAAGGGATGTATATGAGAACGGAGAGAGGACTGGGAAACAACTTGCCCTACGTACTAGGCAAAAGAGCTCCTAGAATACCATTAAGGCTATAAAATGAGAGGGCCTTGTTTATACTGACCCAACAGATATAGCTGAGGTTTTCCAAATAATACTATCAGAAACTGTACCATGAATACGAATCAATTAATTGGGATGAAACAGGACTATTTCTTAGGGAATTTCTAGCGGATACAGGGTGGGATAAAGCCTTAGATAGTACAAGCAGGGAGATCTGGAAAAAGAGATAACCCTAGCAGAAGTATAGAGTGCTCTTTCTGATCTTGCCTCTGGAAAGGCAGCCGACCCATATAAAATCCCCTTAGAATTATATAAGATCATGGGTACTATAATTCCTCCACTCCTGCTTGATCTCTTTATTGGCATACAGTGGAGTGGCCTTACCCCAAATTCATGGAAAGAGACCAGCATAATTATCTTTCCGAAAAAGGGTAAACCAACTGACCTTCCATCATCTTATCGCCCAATCTCCTTGATAAATTCTGACTCCAAGCTGTACGCAAAGATCTTGGCTAATCGGTTGGGCGGGATCATCGAACATCTGGTCTCCCCCTGGCAACATGGTTTCATCCCTGGCAGATCTACCACTGATCACACTCGTAGGGTAATTTCACTCTTCGATGTCATGGCCGGGACCGGGGGCCGGATGTCGATGATCCTTCTCGATGCCGAGAAAGCCTTCGACAGGGTGTTGTGGGAGTTTCTTTGGAGCATATTGGGACAAATTAACTGCGGCCCTATATTTATTAAGGCTATTAAAGCTATGTACTGAAAACAAACTGCTAAGAGCCAGGTTATGGGCATTGAGTCTGGGATAGTCAGGATAACACGAGGCAAGGCTGCCCTTGCTCGCCGTTATTGTTTGCACTAAACTTATGCAGACCCCCTTGATTAAACCAATCACCTCTGGTACTTTCGAAACTAAAATACTCGCCTATGCGGATGATGTGGCTGTGCTAAAACCTGACCCATCAGAAGCAATCATTGAAATCGAGGCTATTACGCATAGGTTTGGAAGATACTCTGGGTACTCTCTTAAAGATAAAACTATCATCTTATGTACTGAGAAAATTGATTTTAGCGACCCCAGAAAAGCGGAAACGGCAATATATCTCGGGGTTTGTAAAAGTACAAAGATTCAAGATATATGTAAAATAAACTATGAAATATTTACTAACTATAATAAAACAAGAATTAATGCGTGTTAATAGCATACACTTGTCAATAATTGGTAGAACTAACGATCTTAAAATGAATATACTCCCTTAAATACTATATCTGTTTTGAGCGATACCTCTACTTATTGATGATAAATTATTAAAAAATCTTGAATCTCAACTGGCTAAGTTTGTGTGGCAGTATGGCAAAATTAGGAGGTCAATGACATTTTTATCATTACCACAAGAAAGGGGAAGTTTAGCCATTCCAAACAACATGCTTTTCCTGTGGGCCGCCCTCCTTCAACAAATGGTCCGGCTCTTTTATACCACTAACCAACCGGAGAACCTAGAAGGTACAGGAATGCCATCAATATATGAGTTATCAACAGGGGGGAAAGGCACCCTAAACAGCATTTCACTTTAATGTCAGCCGGCCCCCTTTCATGGTTTGTCTACAGAAAGGAGCGCTGGCTGCTATTAAAGTGAAACCGTGGCACGGGCACCTTTACCAAAAAAAATACCATTTGTCAATCAACTTGACAAACAAATGTTTTTTTTTTTTTTAATAAAAGCGCCCCATACCTCTTTTTATCTTTAATAGCGGCTGCGCCTCTTTGTTTAGACGTGACTAGTCTAAAGAAAGGGCCGTGGCAGACAATGTGAAAGCGTGGCGAGGGGCAATTTTACAAACATTACACTTGCAACGCAATCGGTCTTGCATTTGCAAGAGTTTAAGCTGTTGGCATGGTCATTTACAATGCCAATAGCTCAAACTCTTGTGAATGCAAGACCTATTGCATTGCAAATGCTTGTTTTTTTTACTGGAGGAGTATACTATAATTTGGTGTCAAAGGCCTTCCCTTTAGGATGTCAGATCCTCGCTGGTGAAGACTTTGTTTGGTGGTCAACTTCAGATTATTTTTTTTTTTTTACTCTTACCCCCTCCCATCTTTGTGTGTAGCGGCCTTCTCTTCTAGAGGCTCCATCCCCCTTACTTCTTGCGGTCCTTTCTTCCTAGTTGTCTGAGCTAGTCTTTTCCGGGAAGCAGGGAGGGTCACATGTTAATCCACAAAATTCTTCGAGCTGCAAAACTAATCCTACATCCTACTGAATCTTTTTGCGGGTTCACATGCTGTGCATTGATGTAACTGCATTATACCCTCCTGGGAGGTGTGAACGAAATGAGTTTGAGAAGGAAAACAGGTGTTTCAGTACCTTTTGGCCAACCTGTGTCTCCTTGTTTAGTGGTAGTGTGTTGTGAAAGTGCCACCAATGCCATGTGGCTGCCATGGATATGCCCTGATGGAAACATTGGCTATAAATGCCAGTGTGGCTCCCTTTTTCATTGCGGAGTGCTTTTGGTCTTTGTGGTAATTCTGCACCTGTTTTGTATCACGTTTGGATAATTTGTCTAGGCTCTGTATTTGATATTGAATACCATGCAGAGTCCACAGGTTCCCCAAAAGTGTACAGGGCTCAATGCAAAACCCAAAGTACTCTATTATTTGTAGTGTGGGCGAGAAGCAACATGGCCTAGCACAGAGGAGTGCAAGACAATTATTGCACACACATGATCAATAATGGACACACAACTCAAGGAGATCAAGACGAAAAATATAAAATTATACTTTGTACTTTTTTTTTTAAGACCCCTATCTTCGTACTAAGGTAGGTAAGTATTTAATTACAAATACTTTTCACTTGCGAAATTCGACACTTAGAAACGTTTTCAAACTGTCTAATGTTATCCATGTGGAAAACAATCTTGTGGTCAAACAGGTAAGTATCTAACTTACAATTTCAGTCTTCGGAGCCAAAAGTCAGCAAGGGCCAGGGGTCACGTAGGTACCAAAGCTGCACCACCAGCGGCACAGGGACAGCTGGTGCAGAGGTCAAAATCGGAGATCGACACAATGCTTTCCAATGGGGACAGGCGGTGCCTGGGGCCGCACTGTTTGCAAGTAGGTAAATCATTTGCAGGGGCCAATATTTGGGGGTTAACACAAGCACAAGGGGAGCCACAAAGCAGCACCAAACCTACACCACCATCGGTACAAGAGCAGCAGGGTGCAAATTCAACATCAGGCACCCAATGCTTTTCAGTGAGGATTTTCCTGATAACAAAGAGGCTGCAGGCGTGGCACCAGAGGTTGCAAGTGGAAGACCACCAACAGTAGAGGTAAGTTGGGATGCAAGTGTCGTAGGGGCATTGTCGGTTCACCTCACCAAGGCCCAGGGGCTTCGGGTGCAGGGGTGCCTTTCGACGTTGAATTCTTCTTACTGTAGCTGGCCGTGGTCGGGGAGCTCTGGATTTACACTGCAGGCGCTGTCGTGGAGGGCAGGAGGGGTCAGCCAACGCTGAACACAAGGTAAGGATCACCGGGGAGACTTCATTACAAAGTTAAGCCATGCAGGCTGTGGGCGTCGGGTGCAGAGTGGGCAGGAGACGCAGATCTGTGTAGATCCAGAGGCTTAGGAGTCCGTGTCTTCTGGACAGGTCCACTGTCCTCTGGAGGTTGGTGTCTTCATTGAAGGCAAATGTCCTCCCCGGGGTTTTGGAAGTCATTTTTGCAAGACAGCTCACAGGGTCGTCGAAGCTGGAGGCAGGCTGTTAGGGCTGGGGCCAAGGCACTAGTCGCCCTCAGGGTTCAGCTGCAGGGTGTCTTCTTTCTGCTTAGGTCATTGCAGATCTCGGGTCAGGTCTGGGGAAGCCACCTAAATACTACATTTAGGAGGCGTTTTAAAGGGAGTAGCAGGTAGGGCCAATGGGCACCTTACCTGGGGTGACTACACCCTTTAGTAAGCCACCCTCCTGTAGAAGGGGGCATAGACCTAGCCCTGATTGGAGAGGTACCCCAATCTTCAAGATGGCGGGGACTGAAGGTTGTGCTTCACCTCGCTTCCCCCCACCTCACCACCCTAGGGTTGGAGTTGGCAGAGATTAACACATCTATCTTTTTAGGTCTCGCTAGAGCCAGCGCATGCGCAGGTCTGTCGAGACATTTAGTAACTAGCTTTTTGAAGTGCTACCAAAAGGCTTTCTCCGGCCACCAGCGAGCGGTTACGCGGGCGCACGATTACGAGCATATGCGCCATCTCACGGGCTCCCTTACAGCCGAGATTACTTTCACTTTTGCGGCGCCGCCATCTGCCTTTCCTCGCGCCGCTTCTCCCACACCACAGAACGCGGCCCGTTACTTTCACGGCCGCGCGGCCCGTTACTTTCACGGCCGCGCGGCCCGTTACTTTCACGGCCGCGCGGCCCGTTACTTTCACGGCCGCGCGGCCCGTTACTTTCACGGCCGCGCGGCCCGTTACTTTCACGGCCGCGCGGCCCGTTACTTTCACGGCCGCGCAGCCAATGCTTGTCCTTACTGCCATATGTGGTTCGATCTATTTAACACTGGAAAGCTGCATATATGTTTTAATAAAACTTCTCTCTGCCTCTTCTTGGTTTCTTTTCACTGGCTTCTTTCTGCCTGTACCTTGTTTTTTCCATTCCTCTTCCTGCCTTTACTTTTTCTGCCTTCCCTCCTCTAACCCTTCCACTTATTGCGGTCCCTTTCTCAGCTTCTCCCACTCTGTAACGCCTCCTTCTTTTGCACAAGGTCACATTGCATTAACACACAAGATAAGACCGTCACATTGAATGGCAATACACCCCACCCCCACCCACCACATGGACACAGCAAGCAAAGATTGCACTGCCACTGACATTTAGTACCTGCTGTATTTGTCTACTGTATCTTTTATCTTTTCTGTCTGTTTTCTGTAAATTTCAACTGCTGCCGCCACCTTCCCTATACTGGTTATATATAATTGGGAAGCTTTTTTTGTTTTTGGCCATTGAGTATAAGTTCTGTACAAGTGAAAGTTCTGTAAATATTTTCTCAAACAAGAGCCAAAACGATTTGCATTGCGTGGAGCGTGTACATGTGCTCTCACCCTGGTGTCATCTGCGACGTGTTTTTTCCACATCTTTCTCTGATTATACAATCACATTTTTGTCACTTTTGATTCATTAGTTTGTTTTTACCACCGTCGCTTTTTTTGAGCCATTAGTTTGTTTACCCCACACACTTTTTTTGGGGGATATGGTTTCATTTACCCCCGGTGCTTTATTAATACTGAAATGGTCTTTGTTTTGTGTAAACTAGGTGTTTAAACGGTGCTTTAAAGCACTCTCACTCCCGCACCAGGCAGATCTCTTGCCCAATACAACACATCTTAACAAACACCAACAAGTCATTACTAACAAGCATTTACAATCCAACGGTATCGATTTTGCAAAAGTTTGAGCTATTGGCATTGTAAATGTATTTATGTGTTCGTTTTGAAAACAGATAAATAAATTAAATAAATGGCATTGTCATTTACAGCTTAATGTCTCGCAAATGCGAGACCTATTGCATTTGCAATAGGTCGCGTATTTACGCGAGTTTGAGCTATTGACATTGCAAATAACAATGAGTTTTATGTATGTTTCAAAAACCAAAACATAATTTAAATGTCCCTCACACTGCGGTCTCTCACACTGCTGTCTCTCCCTAGAACACACATATGCTGTCTCTCTCACACTGCTGTCTCTCTCACACTGCTGTCTCTCTCACACTGCTGTCTCTCTCACACTGCTGTCTCACACACACTGCTGTCTCTCACACACACTGCTGTCTCTCACACACACTGCTGTCTCTCCCTAGAACAAACATATGCTGTCTCTCACACACTGCTGTCTCTCTCATACTGCTGTATTCTTACACACAATGCTGTCTCTCGCACACTGCTGTCTCTCCCTAGAACACACATATGCTGTCTCACACACTGCTGTCTCTCACGCACTGCTGTCTTTCTAACACACAAGGCTGTCTCTCACACTGCTGTCTCATACACACTGCTGTATCATACACACTGTAGGTGTGGTTTGGGGGATGTGGGTTTCCAGGTCATATCTGGAGGGTAGGCGCTGCTGCGTTTCATGGGTATTTTCTTTTTAAATACTCCGCAGGGCATTAGTGGTAGCTTCAGAAGCTTTTGTTTTGGGGGAGGGATGTTGGGGTTCAGATCTCGGCCCAAAGCCCCGACCCCTCTTCATGACCTTGTGCCCTCATGTGTCGCGGAAGAGGGTGTCGCGGTAGAGTGTGCGCGGGGTAGAGTGCGCGCAGGGTAGAGTGTGCGCGTGGGGTAGAGCGTGCGCGTGGGGTAGAGCGCGCGCGTGGGGTAGAGCGCGCGCGTGGGGTAGAGCGCGCGCGTGGGGTAGAGCGCGCGCGTGGGGTAGAGCGCGCGCGTGGGGTAGAGCGCGCGCGTGGGGTAGAGCGCGCGCGTGGGGTAGAGTGCGCGCGTGGGGTAGAGTGCGCGCGTGGGGTAGAGTGCGCGCGTGGGGTAGAGTGCGCGCGTGGGGTAGAGTGCGCGCGTGGGGTAGAGTGCGCGCGTGGGGTAGAGTGCGCGCGTGGGGTAGAGTGCGCGCGTGGGGTAGAGTGCGCGCGTGGGGTAGAGTGCGCGCGTGGGGTAGAGTGCGCGCGTGGGGTAGAGTGCGCGCGTGGGGTAGAGTGCGCGTGGGGTAGAGTGCGCGTGGGGTAGAGTGCGCGTGGGGTAGAGTGCGCGTGGGGTAGAGTGCGCGTGGGGTAGAGTGCGCGTGGGGTAGAGTGCGCGTGGGGTAGAGTGAGCGTGGGGTAGAGTGAGCGTGGGGTAGAGTGAGCGTGGGGTAGAGTGTGCGTGTGGTAGAGTGTGTATGTGGTAGAGTGTTCTGGCGCTTTCAGTAGCGGTCGCTCCCCAAGCTCTCTGCTGCATTGCTGACATCGTTTGAGCTCCCTGCTGCACTCCTGGTATCGTTTAGCTGCGCTTTTGCCCTCATTAGAGAAGTGCTCATCTGTGTAAAAGCGCGATGTACTGAGATAAGCTTTGCCTAATTGTAGTTATATTTATACCTTAAATCACTCACTGTGTTGATCTGATTCTTAAGTGTTGTGCTTTGCATAGTGGTAGCGCTTTATTGTAAGAGCGTAAAAGCTGCTTTATTCTGGCTTTGTGCCCCAGCCTCTCGCCAGTTTCGTTTTTGCTGCTCCGGCCATTTTGTTGTTGTTGTGCATCGGAGACCG
This sequence comes from Lissotriton vulgaris, assembly GCF_964263255.1. Classification (NCBI taxonomy): domain Eukaryota; kingdom Metazoa; phylum Chordata; class Amphibia; order Caudata; family Salamandridae; genus Lissotriton; species Lissotriton vulgaris. The sequence continues at coordinate 610,915,671 of NC_141699.1, read as the reverse complement.
TCCACTACACCTCGCACCCGCCACTTCTCCACTTATGACAGATGCATTTGCGCACAGCGTTCACGCGCAGCGGTCGCGCCCTATGCGGGCCGAAGGTGCGCCAAAGGTAAGCCCGTCTACGCCCGTCCGCGCCTGGACCGCGCCTAGCGCCAGATCCCCTGGTCCTCGCAAAACACCCTCCACCCGAATAACGTACGACGCCGCTTCTATCCTTGCCCTCAACCCCGGAAGCACACCACTATGCTGCAAAGCTGCCCCAGGACACACCCATGAACCCTTCGCCTGCCACTCCCGCAAGTTCTCCTGCATCAGGACCCACACCAAATCCCCCTCCTCCAAACACAGTTCCGACTCCAACCACCTGAAATGCCTCCTGCCGAACACCCGCTCGGTCCACAGACACGCTACTGAACTCTGGGACCTACTCGACGCTACATCGCCGGACGTCGCCTTCCTCACAGAAACATGGATGAACGCATCATCAGCCCCAGACATCGCCATAGCCATCCCGGACGCTTACAAGATCATCCGAAAAGACCGCACCAACCAAACAGGAGGAGGCATCGCCCTCGTCCATAAGAACACCATCCGAATCACGACAAGCTCCGACGATACCCTCGCTACCGCCGAACACCTCCATTTCAAGATCCACACCGACCCCAGGACCACACTTCGAGGCACCCTCATCTATAGACCACCAGGAACTCGCACACAATTCAACGAAGACATCACTGACTTAGTCAGCCCACATGCCCTCCCCTCCGAGAACTACATTCTACTGGGAGACCTCAACTTCCACCTGGAAAAGAACAACGACAGCAACACCACCACCCTTCTGGACAAACTCGCCAATCTCGGACTCAAACAACTTGTTGACACCCCCACCCACCTTGCCGGACACACGCTCGACCCTATCTTCACCTCCAGCAAACACATCTCCTTCGATCACACCACAGCTCTCCACTGGACGGACCACAGCTGCGTTCACTTCAGCTACAAAAAGACCTCGACCCACAACCCCCACAACCTATTCCTCGAAGAAACTGGAACAAAATCACCACCGACCAACTCTTCACATCGCTTAACCAAAACCCTCCTGCCATATCATCGGACTCTAACCAAGCTGCCACTAAACTCACACAATGGATCACCCACAGCGCTGAAGAATTGGCACCCTTGAAAAACCAACTTGACATGTGTGCTCTGCATGCACAGCACCCATTCCTTCCTTGCACTCCTTTCACTTTCATTCAATATTTACTCCATACGTTTAGATGCTTGTTTGTAAATTTTATTTTCATTTCCAAACATGATTTTGTAGCGAGTTTTTCAGTCTGTATAATTCATATTTCATTCATAGTTTTTACATTATCGTATTTATTCCCAATGCATTTCAAGCATTACGCTCATCAGGGGATTATTAATCTGAAAATATAATACACATTGTTAAGTACTTAGTTCTGTTCTTGCCAAACGCTCTACCTGGAGTATGAAAACATTGTGAAATAGATAAACCAATTGAAACACGAGTGCAATACCACATCCCTGACATTAAGTTACCCTTGAAAAACCACCAGATCAGACAAAGTAGCAAAAAGGCCCCCTGGTTCAACGATGACCTTAAGAAATCCAAGAAGCTATGTCGTACTCTCGAGAAAACATGGAGAAAAAACCCAACCACTGACAACCTGACCACCTTCAAGAACGCCACCCGCAGACACCCCCAATTGATCCGCGGCACCAAGAAATCAGTCTCAACAACAACGCCCACAACAGTAAGGAACTATTCAACATCGTCAAAGAGTTTACTAACCCCACCGCAGGCACCAACGACATCACTCCCTCCCAAGACCTCTGCGACTCTTTATCCTCTTTCTTCCACAACAAAATCGCCGACATACATAACAGCTTTGAAAACCAGTCCGAAGTACAGTCCACTCCACCCACCTCCGAACCAAAACAGCACCCTCACAACCTTTGCGCCTGGAACCCAATCACTACTGAAGACACCATCTGCCTGATGAACTCCATCCACTCAGGATCGCCAACCGACCCATGTCCCCACCACATTTTCAACAAAGCAGGCTCCATCATCGCACCCCATCTCCGCGATGTCATCAACTGTTCCTTCAACTCCGCTACCTTCCCAGAAAGCTGGAAACATGCCGAACTCAGCGCCCTTCTGAAGATACCCACAGCAGACCCGTCTGAACTTAAGAACTACTGCCCCATCTCGCTCCTCCCATTCCCTGCCAAAGTCATTGAGAAAGCCGTCAATAGTCAGCTCGCCGCCTTCCTTGAATCTAACAATTCCCTCGACCCCTCACAGTCCGGTTTCCGAGCCAAACACAGCACCGAAACCGCCCTCATCGCAGCTACAGACGACATCCGAACGCTACTGGACAACGGAGAAACAGCTGCCCTCATCCTACTTGACCTCTCCGCCGCCTTCGACACAGTATGTCATAGCACCCTCATACAACGCCTCAGCAACGAAGGAATACAAGGAAAAGCTCTGGATCATCTCGTTCCTCGCCGGGAGAACCCAGAGAGTCCGCCTCCCCCCATTCAAATCTAAGGCCACCGAAGTCATCTGCGGCGTACCACAAGGATCTTCACTCAGTCCCACCCTCTTCAACGTTTACATGAGTCCCCTTGCATCCATCGCTCGACAACACAACCTTAACATCATCTCCTACGCAGACGACACCCAGCTGATCCTCTCCCTCACCAAATACCCTAACACCGCCAAAACCAATCTACACGAAGGAATGAAAGAAGTAGCCGAATGGATGAACAGCCGTTTAAAACTAAACTCGGACAAAACGGAAGTCCTCATCTTAGGATCATCCCCCTCTGCCTGGGACGACTCATGGTGGCCACCGGCCCTGGGTACAGCACCCAGACCTACAGATCACGCACGTAATCTGGGCTTCATCCTAGACTCCTCCCTCTCGATGACCAGACAAGTCAACGCCGTCTCATCTTCATGCTTCAACATCCTTTGCATGCTCAAAAAAATCTTCAGTTGGATCCCCACCGAAACAAGAAAGACAGTCACCCACGCACTGGTCACTAGCCTACTGGATTATGGAAATACGCTCTACGCCGGAACCACAGCCAAACTACAGAAAAAACTCCAACGCATCCAAAACGCTTCAGCCAGACTCATAATTGACATCCCACGTCAAGCTCACATTTCCGGTCACCTGAAAGACCTCCACTGGCTCCCCGTCAACAAGAGAATAACGTTCCGTCTCTCACCCACGCACACAAGGCCCTCTACGACCTAGGTCCGGAATGCCTCAACACACGACTGACCTTCTACACACCCACCCGCCAACTACGATCATCCAACCTAGCCCTCGTCGCAGTTCCGCACATCCACAGATCCACCATGGGAGGAAGATCCTTCTCCTACCTAGCGGCCATAACCTGGAATTCTCTCCCCACTCACCTCCGCCTTACACAGAACCACTTCTCCTTCAGAAAGCAGCTTAAAACCTGGCTATTCGATAAGTAATACACACACCCTCCCTCAAGCGCCTTGAGACCCTCTGGGTGAGTAGCGCGCTATATAAATTCCTGAGCTTGAACTTGTGTTTGGTAGAGTGTGTGTTTGGTAGAGTGTGCGTGGGGTAGAGCGTGCGTGGGGTAGAGCGTGCGTGGGGTAGAGCGTGCGTGGGGTAGAGCGTGCGTGGGGTAGAGCGTGCGTGGGGTAGAGCGTGGGGTAGAGCGTGCGTGGGGTAGAGCGTGGGGTAGAGCGTGCGTGGGGTAGAGCGTGCGTGGGGTAGAGCGTGCGTGGGGTAGAGCGTGCGTGGGGTAGAGCGTGCGTGGGGTAGAGCGTGCGTGGGGTAGAGCGTGCGTGGGGTAGAGCGTGCGTGGGGTAGAGCGTGCGTGGGGTAGAGCGTGCGTGGGGTAGAGAGTGTGGGGGGTAGAGAGTGTGGGGGGTAGAGTGTGGGGGGTAGAGTGTGGGGGGGGTAGAGTGTGGGGGGGTAGAGTGTGGGGGGGTAGAGTGTGGGGGGGTAGAGTGTGGGGGGGTAGAGTGTGGGGGGGTAGAGTGTGGGGGGTAGAGTGTGGGGGGTAGAGTGTGGGGGGTAGAGTGTGGGGGGTAGAGTGTGGGGGGTAGAGTGTGGGGGGGTAGAGTCTTGGGTAGAGTGTTGGGTAGCGTGTGTGTAGTAGAGTGAGTGTAGTAGAGTGAGTGTAGTAGAGTGAGTGTAGTAGAGTGAGTGTAGTATAGAGTGAGTAGTGATTAGTAGTGTGTAGTAGAGTAGTGACTGTGTAGTAGTGTGTATTAGTGAGTATGTAGTAGTGAGTAGTAGAGTGAGTAGTAGAGAGTAGTAGAGAGTAGTAGTGTGTAGTAGAGTAGTGAGTGTGTAGTAGTGAGTGTGGAGTAGACAGTGTGTAGTAGAGTAGTAGAGTGAGTAGTAGTGTGCAGTAGAGTAGTAGACAGTGTGTAGTACAGAGTAGTAGAGTGTGCAGTAGAGTGTGCAGTAGAGTAATAGAGAGTGTAGTAGAGTAGTAGAGGGTGTGTAGTAGTGAGAGTGTAGTAGTGAGAGTGTAGAAGTGAGAGTGTAGAAGTGAGAGTGTAGAAGTGAGAGTGTAGAAGTGAGAGTGTAGAAGTGAGAGTGTAGTAGTGAGAGTGTAGTAGACAGTGTGTGTAAACAGTGTGTAGTAGACAGTGTGTAGTACAGTAGTAGAGTGTGTAGTAGAGAGTGTGTAGTAGAGAGTAGTATAGTGTAGTAGAGTAGTGAATGTGTATTAGTGAGTGTGTAGTAGAGTAGTGAGTGTGTTGTAGAGAGTAGTGAGTGTGTAGTAGTGAGTGTGTAGTAGGCTGTAGTGTGTAGTAGAGTGTGATCCGACTCCCTAAAGTTATCTGACAAACTATGGACTTGCTGTTTTTGTTGTGAGTATAATCGTAGGGAGTAAAATTGTCCAAAACGGTTGTTATATAAACTTCTTTGTAGGTCATTTACACAAATTGAAATCTCAAGATTCTTGAGTTCGTGCATAACTAGATGAGCGAATCCGGATTTTGCTTTGCATTCTGGGACTCGTAGTCTTGATTTTAATTGTAGGGGAAACAGGACTACACAACCCAGAATGCCATAAAAAAATCCGGACTAGAAGAGCTATTTTAGCATTGTACTGGAAAACGTGAGACCTCCGATTGAAGCCCCATCGAATAATGCATTCCTTAGTTCCTGTTCCACATCCTCATAAGACGACTGACTCACCCTACCCGTAATTTGCCACATATTCCATGCATATATGTGGGTCCCCCCCCCCCTCCCTTGTATACATTAGCAAACTGCACACTGCAAGGCAGCGAGCTTAATGTTTCCCATGATAGGAGCCAAGGGCCTCTATTTACTTTTCATGGCTGTCCTGCAATTAAGAGAACCTTAAATTTACCACAATCCAATGAATAAAGTTGGAACTGGAACAATATTAAAGCTCTGCTGTAAGGACCAACTGTAAATGAATAGCTTAGAAACACGCGCTCTAAATCACGTCTACTTCAAACACCAGCAGAAAGACTCGAAGGCCACGAGAGGGCGGCAGTGGACCGTTAATCACCTTCGCACGGCACCTGCGTGAGTCGTGTGAAACGATAAGCGCTCTGTATTTTTTTTTTTCGGTGGCTGTTGTAAACACTGGTGGCATATTTCTCGCGAGTACTTGTCAGTTCATTCGCATTTTCAAAGAAGTCAGCGGCAGCAGCCACATAAATGCTCCAGTGTTTGACACCTTCACACCTAATACAAAGTCCACACAGCAATGAATAGAACCACACAAAATTTTACACATTTATTAATCTTGTATGAACAAGTCTAATACTTGCTGCTGGTTTCTTAAGAAAATGTTCCCAAAGTAAACAGAGTGTCAGTTCCTAAGGGGGTGTAGGGGGAGGCCTTGAGCCACACATTCATCAAAGGTCCGTCCCAGCCACAACCTACTTTGTGCTCTACTCCCCTGCTTGGTTCTAGCCTGATGGGTGTCCTCGATAAGATGTACCTAGGGCCACAGGAGCTAGTCAGCAAGACAAGTAGGTGTGCCAGTCAATGGTAGCCAGTGGAGTTCCATCTGTATAAGGGGTGACATGGTCATTCTTGAGGCTCTTGATGTTGCATACCGCTGCAAGTAAGGGCATCAAATATGAAGCTTGAGAATTTGTGGTGTACTGCATAGCCATGATCTAGAGCAGTGGTTATTTTGACTTCTGTGGACACCCGTTTAATCATTACTAGAACCCAGGGACTCCTACTGAGTCATTACTGGAAGGCTGGGACACCAGCCTAAACTTTTTTAGGTCTCGCCTGATCCAGCGCATGCGCTGCTCAGGCAAGACTTTTAGTAAGGACTTAAAAAAACGCAGCCACTGTGGCCTAGAGCTTGCTGTTACACGCGTAGGCGCGCGCTTATGAGCAGAGGCGCAATATGGCTTTCCTTATCACGCTCATTAAGTGCATCGCTCGCCGCGCCTGATCGCGATCACTTTCGCAGCCGTGTCACTTTCACATCCGCGTGGCCAATGCTTGTCCCCTCCGTCACTCTTCCTACTCGCTGAGCTCACTCTCAGTTTCTTGCTTCCATTCACTTTTCACACTCTATTTGATGTTCTCCCTCTCTTATTTCCGGCTTTTCTCTTTCTCTCACCTGTTTTTCTACTTTGTTTCCTGTCTTTGCATTAGCGTGCAAGGTTTGTGTTTATTTTTTTCGCAACGCAGAATGCCGCTCTTGATATTTAACAATGGCGCCTGTGCATCTTCTCTTTAGTTGTGTGCAGGTCGGCCCACTTGTCGTATTTTTTTTTAGCACTGCATGCCATGATTCATCTTTAACAAAGGCACCAGCAAAGTAAACGCATTAAGGCAACTGCCCCTCTTGCATCTCTTGGCAAACCAGCCCCGACCCGTAATTACGATTGCGCATTAGACACCCAGAGCAGACGCACTGTTGCCGGACCCAGTTGCTCTTCTGTGACAAAATGAAAGTCTGGCCTGGCAGGACGCAGGGGCTAAGCAGTAAAGGAAGAGCTGATCAACTTTTACTGTAGCTCACCGTGCACAGGCACTGCTTGTGAAAGTACAGAGTGTAGTAAGTAATGCAAACACGCTGACATTCGGAAGTCACCATGTGCAGCTATGATTTAATCAACAAATACATTTTATTTTATGTGACAGCATTCCAGGATCACATTCCTGAGCGGGTATTTATCCATTTACAAGCTTTGCATCTTATCTTTTGTTGTGTGCAGGTCGGCACATATAGCGTATTTTATTTAGCACTGCATGCCGCGATTCATCTTTAACAAAGGCACCAGCAAAGTAAACGCATTCAGAGAACTGTCCCGTTTGCATCCCCTGGCAAACCAGCCCCCAAAACCGTAATTACGACTGTGCATTAGACACGCACTGCTTGTGAAAGTACAGCGTGTATTAAGTAACGCAAACACGCTGAATTTCGGAAGTCAACATGCGCAGCTTCGATTTAATCAACAAATACATTTTATTTTATGTGGCAGCATTCAAGGATCACATTCCTGCGCGGGCATTTATCCATTCACAAGGTCTCAATTGGAGCTCTTTTCACTTGCATTATTTATCAGAGTTTGAAGCACAATTTAGCAGGGAATTGCTGTTATGTTGTGGCCACAGCTCATTTCCTGACCTGAAGACTTAGCCTGCAGCCTAGGGTGACCAGGTGTCATGGATTTGCCCGGACAGTCCCGTTTTTCCATGAGCTGTCCCAGCAAATTTCAAGAAGTTAAGCTTATGTCCTGGTTTTTAGAGAGAGTCAGCTGAAAACGCTGGGAGGTATCTTTTTAAATTTTGCAAAGCAGGAATAGTTAGCTGCTGTTATACAAAGTCAATTTAATTAACAGGCATGTTACTGGCTTTAAAAATAGCATTGGATGTACGTTCTTACTGCCTCTTCTGTAATTCTCTGCTGACGAGCGCTGTCATTCTGTGCACTGTGTGGAAGAAAAATTGTAGTCATGCTTCTATTTTTGGGAAATGTCCTCGATTTTGGCTTTTAAATTCTGGTCACCCTACTGCAGCCGCTTGACTAATTGTGGTCATATCAATGCAAAAAGGCTCTGCCTACTCTAAACCAAAAAACATAAGGAAAATCGTTCACATGAACAACGTCAAGTGCTTCAACTTTCGCCAATGATAGACTTATTGCAGTGCAAATGCCAGTTTGTTTCACTACTTGTAATTGAGAAGTTCCCCTTGGTGGGCACTCTCACTTGGAGTAAACAAGTCTTAATACATAAATACTAAGTTCCTCTAGAATCCCAAGAGTGTTTTATTTGTTGTCAGAAAGGAGCCTAATTTTATTTCTGTAGAAGTTTTGAAAGTCAGAAATATAGCTTATGTTTTCTGTTTTCATTTTTTCACTGGTCTTCCAGGTAATGGACTGTATACGTTTTCCACACGTTGTGGTTGTTTTGCTGCGTGAAGGAGTTGGGGACTGGGTCTGCGTTCTACAGAGTAAACCCTCCTCCTCGTGAGATGGCAGCAGCTTTACTCTCACCGTGTGACCATGGGCATCATCAGAGGGCTCACTAGTACTACTGCCGCTACGGCGCCTTGTCTGCCCCTGTCAAGGTACTTACTACGCTTCTGGTCATTCATGCTATGGCATCAATGATGGCATGTCGTAGGGTGGCCAGTATGGACTGCTGCTCCAAGTGCTCTGGCAGTACCTAACAGTGCTGCACCTGGTCCAGGGCACGCATGTGTGGCACAGCAGAGTAATGTTTGGCACAATGTTGAAAGAGTGCCCTGCATTGGACTGCACATAGTGCAATAAATTCACCAAGACGGATTAAACACATCATGCATGTGTGTGCCAATGTCCCCAGGGCAAGACTTGTCACTTCCTTCTTCTGGCAGTCTGATTGCTCCACGCATGCCAGCTGGGGGCTACAGTGACGTGGTTGTCTTGTGAGTGCCAGTAGGCATGCAAACACACAGACATTCACAATATCCATGACGGCATTGACTGCACAAACCTCGCCACGTCACATGAACACTGAATTACGTCTCCTAGACTAGAAGGTATATAAATTAGACTTCTAGGTGCATATTTGCAGAACAATGTCATGCATACCTTTCACAGTGCTTATAAGTGGGATGGAAAAACGGGGGGGGGGGGGGGGGTTCTCGGATAGAGGCGTTACCGCTGTAATTAAGGGTGCAGCCTAAAACACTGAATCTAATAATCTTTGTTTAGCATAGTGTGCAGCCCTACTGGTATTTTGCAGCATCTGTCCATTCACCCAGATATAAAACATAATGCTACACCAACAACAAGCCAGGACTATTGCTTCAGTTCTGTGGGTGAGGTTGTGGCGTAAGGTAGAGCAGTCAACCTTCGAGCTGAGACAACAGGTCCGAGCCTGAGGTACTGTGATTAAAAAAAAAATGAATATGTCCTTGTGTGATGTAACTGATGCTCATGTAAAGCACTTCAAGTTTGCGCTTTGTACAACTGAAAAACGAGTCTCTTTGTAGTAACATCAAAGGCAGCGACAGGTTGTATTATTGCAGAGTTAAGATTTTTTTTTCCCACCCCAAGGGTTCCATGCATTGGCATAGCCAATAGGTCTCGCCTTTGGGACCTTATAAGTGCTTATCCATGCAACAGTTGATGTTGTTGCACCAAGGATATTGTGTTGCATAACGAAATACTTATAAGGTCCCAAAGGCGAGACCTATTGGCTATGCCAGTTCTTGTTCCTGCATATTATACCGAACATTTTCCATGTTTCGATTGTACATTTTGCTTCTTTATTTATACTTTAATAATATGTTAATATTTGATTTCCCAAGCAGTCACAGACTACTGATCTAGAGGCGAGAGTATAAAGGTCTGTTCTAAAGACATTCTCCAGGAAAAACAGTTTCACTTTCGTTAGAGAGCGGGTACTAGGTTATCTTTATTTTTAGCAAGGTGTTCCTTGAGGGTGAGATTGAGATCTAGAGTGAATCTGAGAGACTTGACATTGAGGGAGGCATCAGGTTCGAATCTATCCAGTTTCTTCACTTGGAACCACTTTTGTATTAGTTTGGGCTTTTTAGGTCTCGCCTAGACGAAGCAAAAGCGAAGCTTTTGCGTCTAGGGCGAGACAACTTATGCAATCACTTTCAGGGGAATGTAGACAGCAGACTGTCACGAGCTTCTCCTGCCGGAGATTGTAGCTCGTGAGCGCGCACGTCGCCGTCCCTGATATTCCCATGCACAGAAAGGCTCCCGCACGCATGCGCACATACACACACTGCATACACACACACACACACACACGCACCCCCCCTTAAACAGACACACGCGCAGACAGACACACGCACGCACAGACACACTACAACAGACACACGCGCACACCCCACCCCCACTCACCCCTCCTCCTCCTCAACACACTCACCTGTTCTGGCGGTGCTCGGCGGCTGTTCTGCCTCTCGGGCGGCGGATGCGCTTTGCGGGGCTCTCTCACCACATGAGAGCCCCGCCTTCCCCATGCGCCTGGCCGCTCTTCACCCGGTCCCCCATCTCGGGATCGGGACTCGATCAGGAGCCCTCGGGGCTCCTCGGACAGTGGCTTCTCTCTCGCGCCGCGATGGGGGCGGGACTTCCGGTTGGGGCCGCGCTGCGATTGGCCGGCTGCCCAACAGCTTCCGGGTCGTCGCAGGCAGCGCGGCGGCCCGGCGGGATCTTGAAGAAACTCCTGGTCTGCGGTGGTGAATTAAAGGCACAAGAGGGTCAGCCTGGAGTGCTGCATATTAAGTGTGTATACTGGTGTTCCAAGTTTGGTAAAGTAGTGAGCAGGTTTCTAAATTTGGCCTTTGTCAACTATAGTGACTCAGCTTCTGTCAGCAAACAACTTTGTCATGCCTTTAATACATCTACGAGGTGATGCTGCCCGGTGAGCAGCTGTTCGGCGACTACGTGGGCAGCCTGGGCGGGGGCAACAGCACGCACGTGGTGGTCTACGACGGCGACCATTTGGGCTCCTTCTACGCCCCGCGGGCCTGGTGGATGTTCCGGGCCTTCGGGTGTCGGTGCTCAACGGCGGCTTCCGGAACTGGGTGCGGGAGGGCCGCCCCGTGACTGCGGAGGCCAGCCCTGTGACTGCGGAGGCCAGCAGGCCCGAGCCCGCCCAGTTCAAGGCCACGCTGGACGGTCGGCTGGTGAAGAGCTTCGAGGAGATGCTGGAGAACCTGCGGACCAAAAGCTTCCAGGTGGTGGACTCCAGGTACGAGGGCCGGTACCGTGGCACCGAGCCGGAGCCCGGGCAAGGTGAGAGTAGGACCAGTGGTCCGTCAGCAGGAAGCACTGCCAGGAAAGGGGGCAGTGACTTACTCACCTAGATTGCATACAAACATCTTCACTGTGATGATTGTCCATCCACACACGCCCAGGGCTGTACAATTACCCATCCGTGTATAGTCCCCTTCAGACTATTAAACACTGATATATATTCACTTCACTCGGGGGCACCACCACATCACTTGGGGGCGCCACCACATCACTCGGGGACACCGCCACATCACTCGGGGACACCGCCACATCACTCGGGGACACCGCCACATCACTCGGGGACACCGCCACATCACTCTGGGACACCGCCACCACATCACTCTGGGGCACCGCCACCACATCACTCTGGGGCACCACCACCACATCACTCTGGGGCACCACCACCACATCACTCTGGGGCACCACCACCACATCACTCTGGGGCACCACCACCACATCACTCTGGGGCACCACCACCACATCACTCTGGGACACCACCACCACATCACTCTGGGACACCACCACCACATCACTCTGGGACACCACCACCACATCACTCTGGGACACCACCACATCACTCTGGGACACCACCACATCACTCTGGGACACCACCACATCACTCTGGGACACCACCACATCACTCAGGGACATTACCACATCACTCAGGGACATTACCACATCACTCAGGGACATTACCACATCACTCAGGGACATTACCACATCACTCAGGGACATTACCACATCACTCAGGGACACTACCACATCACTCAGGGACACTACCACATCACTCAGGGACACTACCACATCACTCAGGGACACTACCACATCACTCAGGGACACTACCACATCACTCAGGGACACTACCACATCACTCAGGGACACTACCACATCACTCAGGGGCACCACCACATCACTCAGGGACACCACCACATCACTCTGGGACACCACCACATCACTCTGGGACACCACCACATCACTCGGCCACACCACCACATCACTCGGCCACACCACCACATCACTCGGCCACACCACCACATCACTCGGCCACACCACCACATCACTCAGGCACACCACCACATCACTCAGGCACACCACCACATCACTCAGGCACACCACCACATCACTCAGGCACACCACCACATCACTCAGGCACACCATCACATCACTCAGGGACATTACCACATCACTCAGGGACACCACCACATCACTCAGGGACATTACCACATCACTCAGGGGCACCACCACATCACTCAGGGGCACCACCACATCACTCAGGGACATTACCACATCACTCAGGGGCACCACCACATCACTCAGGGACATTACCATCACGCTGGGGCACCACCAACACATCACTCTGGGGCACCACCAACACATCACTCTGGGGCACCTCCAACACATCACTCTGGGGCACCTCCAACACATCACTCTGGGACACCTCCAACACATCACTCTGGGACACCTCCAACACATCACTCTGGGACACCTCCAACACATCACTCTGGGACACCTCCAACACATCACTCTGGGACACCTCCAACACATCACTCTGGGACACCTCCAACACATCACTCTGGGACACCTCCAACACATCACTCTGGGACACCACCAACACATCACTCTGGGACACCACCAACACATCACTCTGGGACACCACCACCACATCACTCTGGGACACCACCACATCACTCTGGGACACCACCACATCACTCTGGGACACCACTCAGGTGCACCACCACTTCACTTGGGGGCACCACCACTGCACTCGGGGACACCACCACAGCACTCGGGACACCACCACATCATTAGCCAGGCACACACCACCAGCTGTCAGTGCACTCGCAACCACTGCATCACTCAGCGCAACCACTGCATCACTCAGCACCACCACAGCATCACTGGTTCAAATATGTTCTCTCAATGTTTCAAGCTTTATTACAAATGTCACAAAAAGATGTTAATATTTCACTTCTGTTCTTGGATTTTCGTCACAATAAAATACACTAAACATAATGTTCACAAAAGTTATTTACAAAAGTTTAAGCTATTTCCATTATAAATTAGAATCACTTTTAAGTATTAATTATTCAAAAGAAATAAAAGCCATTTTTTTTGTAATATCAACACATGTAAGTCACGTAAATACAAAACATGTTGCATTACCAATGCTATAGGTGTCACATTTGTGAAAGTCATAACTATTGGCATTGTAAATGACAAAGCTATTAATTACGTTATTTAAAAAAAAACATAAATAAAAAATGTGTCATTTACCATACCAATAGCTCCAACTTTCCTAAGGCGAGACCTATTGCATTGCAAATGCTGGTTTGTTTTTGGCAGCAGCAAGAATTCTGGTTCTGTGGTGGCGTTAAACATTAAGAAGGTATTCGGTAATGGAGCGATTTCCTCTTTTGTATATTGCACCTGCTGCTATGTTGATATGGCACCCCCAAAATACCCAACCATTGTACAGAATGTTTCATTTTAATGGAATCCCGCACTGTGGGAGACTAAATACAGCTTAACTCAACAGGGGTCAGTCCTTGCCCTTATTGATGAATGAGTGGGTTAAGAACTATTTCTTGTAGAGACCTGTGTGGGTACTCACTAGCTATAATGTGAGGCTGCGCTTACGCCAATATTTAGTTGCCACCGTATTACAGAGTACACCAAACAGTGTTGCAACATGCTGGCAAGAAATGCATGTTTTGGCCTACTTTTGGTTTACTTTTGTTTCTGTATTCATTAATTTATTGTCGAACATAAAAAGAAGTTTCCCATGTAGTTTATCCTAGATCAAGAAATGTTCGCTTCTGAGGCTTCTTTTAATACGCGTTTTTCAGGCTTTGAGAAATGATAAACATAAGGAGTGTTTTTTTTATGATTAACTGCACATGAGCACCATACGTTAACATCTTTATTTGTGCTGAAGGGAAAGACTTTGATTTCTGCAGTGGCCAAGTTGTAGATTGGAACACGAGCAGAATAGAGTACAGTTCCCAGCTTTCCCACTTGATCAAATAGTGGTATTATGGTCAAATTCCATCAAAGTTCTAATCAAAGGAAAGTTAGAAGAAAAGAGTCCCTAATGATTTATTCAGTGCATTTGACAATTACTTAAATTCGACTTAAAGACAGCTGTATTTTATTTGTGACCAGAGGACATCAACCAGGGGGTGAAAGTTTCGGCAAGAAAAAAAAAGTCAATAGGTCTCATTTATTCGAGCTATTGGCTTTGTCAATGTTTTAAACATGTTGTACAGCAGCCGAACTGCTGTGCAGCATTGCTGAAATGATGCGGACTGTAAAGCACTGGCAGGAGGCATCTCAGAAGGAGGGAGTGCAACACAGTTAATATTGTTAAAAACACTGACAAAGCCAAAAGGGCGGATAGGGAAAACCTATTGGCTTTGTTAATGCTGGTTTCATTACAAACTCTGGACATCTGGCGAAATATAGATGCTAAGCAAATATTAATTGAGCAAGGAGGGACTACAGGAAGGTGGCTTTTTATTTACTGTACCAAAATGAGGAACACGATGTAGGAAAGTCCAAACAACCCTTATTGGCATACAGAGCTTAAATTAATATTCTCAAATGCTCTCGTTTGTGGTAGTGTGAGGCAAGCAGTTTAGGTTCATCATAGGGAGAGTTACGCATAGTCAATAAATGAGACACTCAAGAAGACACTCTAGGCCAATTTAGAAAAATAACAGATTTTTATATAAAATTTTGACACCAAGATTATTGAAATCAGGTACATACTTTAGAAGTTATCAAGTTGTACAGTAAAAACAGTAAAACATTACAGCTGTCAGATTTGAGGCATGGGACTCTAACGCATAATGTTATACATGAGAGAAAAATACACTGCATAGGTACACATACAGACAACGTACAGGACTGTTCTTCTGTGCTTAAGGTAAGTAGGGGCCAAGGTCAAATAAAGCACCAAGGGTTCAAGTTTACCTGCCCTAAGGGGGTCCAGGTGCAGAGGTGTTTTTACGCGGCAGTAGCCTGGAAAGCTACCCATTAAAGTTAACGGGAAAAAAAATCTGTAAGAAAAAGGCTGCCAAGGGAGAGGGTTACATTTTGGCAGCAGTAGTGTTCCGACTGAACACAAACAAGCCTTGGTGCTTGCAACTGGCTCCAGTACCTAAGGTATTGGAGCAGAGCAGCTCCTGGGGTCTCCAAATTTAGCAGGTAGCTGATCTGACCTTACTTGCTGAAGCAAAAGACTTCTAACTGGGGTGCTCCTCCCTTGGTAGGACCGGGAAACAACAGACGGTGTACCGGGCAGCTCCAGTTGGTGCCTGCTGGTGTAGGGGAGTGGCTCCTCCACGCCAAGGGAGATGTTGCCTGGTCAATGAAGTGCTGGGCACACCTCCAAGGGTTTGGGGAGGCTGTTCCACTTCTGGACGAGTCTCTCTCAATGATTGTCGGGATAGCAGCAGCCAGGCAAGGGTTTGCGCAAAGTTCGGTGCTGGTCCACAGTTCTCATGTCTTCCGCTCTTCTTTGTCTTTCTCCTTTCAGGCAGAAAAAGCAGAGTTCCTGGTGTCAGTGAGCCACATAAATACTAAACTTCAGGGCGTAAGGTAAGTGAAGGGCAGTAGCCAATGGGCTACTTAACCCTGGGGTCACTACCCACCCTATATGACCACTTCCTGTGGGGGAGTAGGCATAACCCTGTCCCAGGATTCCTAATTCCACCAAAGACAAGATGGTGGAACCCTTCCTCTGTGGAGCACATCAGATTGCCCTCCTTAGGGTTGTGAGTAGCCCGGCAGTGTAACACTCCTACTGCATAGCTGATTTCCTGCCTGTCCTGGTGCGAAATGGACCTCAGGACAGGAGGCGGCATCTCTCAGGTCTGGGGAAGCCAGGGTTGCATATCAAAGGCAACAGGGGCTTTGAAGACCCTGGCCTTGATATCTAAATCACTAGCCATCCTGCTGCTGGAGTGGTGAACACCTTCCTCCAGAGCAGACATTGTTTCTGGCCTCAGAGAGCAAGGGCTCTCACCTGCAGGGGGCCAGAAACCGGTCTGTGGTGGCAGACTGGATGATACCAGTCAGCCAGTATACTAGATTCTGGTAGGATTTTCAGGGGACACCTCTAAGGTGCCCTCTGGGTGCAGATCACAATAACTCTAGTACTGGCAACAGTATGGAATAATTAAGACAACGTGTTTGATACCAAACACCATAGGTTTCAGTAAAGTACTCATCTAGCTGGGGAACTCTTAATGACAAGTGCCCAGTATATATATTAAGATAGCTTCCCAGTTCACTTGTTCCATCTAGTAACTGAACTAGACAGCACCTGTAATACAATGCGCCCTTCTTAAGTGCCTCGAGGCCAGCTGTAGGTGTAACTTACATATATTACATAGTGACTTTGACATGCACACAGCGAGTGTGCTATGTTCAGTTTTCACACATTGTTTGCACCATGTCACACCGTCTGCAATGCAATTTGAATGGGCAGCACAATACATGCTGCAGCCCTAGGGTTAGTACCCATACCCTAGGGGTACAACATTTTGGGGACTTACAGGGATGCTAAATTCGGCTATAAATGAATAGTTACCTTGTTTTAGGGAAAAGCCACTGACACTGGAGTCTGGTTAGCAGTCTTCAGTGCAAGGTCAGGGTCAAAAACCAGCACCTGGTAGTTCTAATGGGGGCAGAAAGTGTGGCGACAACTACAACAAAATTCCAGCTTCCTACAGGGACTGGGGAGCAACAGGATGGAGAAGAACGGGAGGGTGGGAGGTGCAAGCAACAAGACAGAGGGTGGGAAGGACAAGGAAAACCCGCAGGAGGGGTTGAAGGAGATGGCAAGCAAAACTACAGGAGGGGAGAGATAGGGCAAGTAACAAAAGGAAAGGGACGAGCAACTGGGTGGGAGGTGGCAGGTTAAAGCAAAAATGTAAAGCAGGACCCTGGGAGAGCATGCAAACACATACACTATTATGGAGTGCTGCAAATAAATAACAGTAAGTTATTGGAGTGAGAAACTGAGAATGAGACCCCCATTAGACGACTTTCAAAGCTGATTACTAAGAGGCACAATGCAATCCATTTCTATGCGGACTTTAAAGGAACCAACCTTCTTTACCGCTTTGTGAAATATGCAGCGTAGCCGCCCCATTCAAGTTCTACGTTCAGCTATCGGCAATTACTAAAATGACAGAGCTGAAAGGAAGCACCAAAGAAAACATCGCAGGCATGGCGAAAATCGCCATTCCAAAGTACAACTAGGCTCCCATTTAACCAGCAGAAAGCATTTCTATACCTTTTGTAAAAGAACCGCTTGTCTGGCGCAAATCGTGATATCTAAATTTGAACTTGCCTCTTCTTGCCTGCAAATTACAAATTTATTTCTCTATTCAATCAGATAAACCAGTCCACGCCCTGAAGACAATCCCGCAAACCACCTTGGGAATCCAAACTAGTCTGCATTACACAACGCGGTGACTTTAGCATTTAATTAAATTTCCCCCAGTAGAAATGTTATTTGAACTGTTTCACTACTCGGTCTAATGTCTCATTTACCCGTGGGTAGCAGCTTCTTAAATTTGGTACACAATGTGGATGCTAAAGGATGTCCTAGTAGCTGCTCCTTTTGTGAACTAAGACTGGTGATATAATGTTTAGATAATTGTTATGCATCACGCTTCATGTATTGTTTGTTACTTCACATTACTTAATCACAAAGCCTGTATGTCTTGGTTTTATTTGTTGCTTTAATATGTATAATTTGTTCTTGACTGAAATGTATCCGCACTTATCTGACCCATGATAAATGTGAAGCAAAGTACCAAATAAATGCTTCAAGCCCATATCAATTGAATTGAGGTCCTTTAGTCTGTTAAATTGGTTTAGCAGCATTTGAATTTGATGGCTAGGACACCTCTTCTCTTAGTAGGCAAATACACGAGCATTGTCAGTTCAGTTCAAAATCTTTATTCGATTGTAAGTTTTACAATCATAAAAGTACATCACATAAGTAAACAGTTAAAAAACAATACAGATAGTTCATTTCATGTAACATATAAGAGACACAACATACAGTACAAGGTAGAACAAGCATTTACAATGCAATGGTTTTGCCTTTGTTAAAGTTAGAGCTATTGGCATTGCTCTTGACATTTTTATTTATGTTTTTTTAACATAAATAAATGGCATTGTCATTTACAATGCCACTAGCTTTATCTATCGCAAATGACACACACAAACACACACAGAGCCCCCCACACACAGCCACACAGAGCCCCACACACACACAGCCCCCCACACACAGCCACACAGAGCCCCCCACACACACAGCCACACAAAGCTTCCTACACACACAGCCACACAGAGCCCTCCACACACACCAACACAGCACAAGCAGGCAACAGGGGCACACGGAGGCACAAGCAGGCAACAGGGGCACACGGAGGCAGAAGCAGGCAACAGGGGCACACAGAGGCACAAGCAGGCAACAGGGGCACACAGAGGCACAAGCAGGCAACAGGGGCACACAGAGGCACAAGCAGGCAACAGGGGCACACAGAGGCACAAGCAGGCAACAGGGGCACACAGAGGCACAAGCAGGCAACAGGGGCACACAGAGGCACAAGCAGACAACAGGGGCACACGCAACAGGGGCACGAAAACGGAGGCACAAGCGGGCAACAGGGGCACGAAAACGGAGGCACAAGCAGGCAACAGGGGCACGAAAACGGAGGCACAAGCAGGCAACAGGGGCACGAAAACGGAAGCACAAGCAGGCAACAGGGGCACACGGAGGCACAAGCAGGCAAGCTCTGTACCCCCACGCCGGGACGCACGCGCGTGAACATATTAGCTACATTCTATTAAGCACAAGCACTAAGGACACCCCAGCAAACACTCATGTGCACAACCCTAAACCACCAGGGAGCTTTCGTTTAAAATCCTATTGACCTAATGCCGCTTGGCACCCTGCTGCAGGCCTGTGTACATTAAGTGACCTTAACACCATCACTGGTAGTAATATCTATGCAAAACATTACCTCAAAGTCACATAACGGCACCAAAATGGTTACAGCTGGTAATTTATAAAGTATAAAATCTAAACTTAAGACATAGTAGAATAAAAGCTTCAACATAGCTGGAAAAAAAATAACCTGCCTACCCTGTTCTATGAACACAGGACTCCATGTCTCGAATCTGCCCATTATTTGATTAAATATATATCAGTGCATACCAGCCCCAAATAGTTGGCCCCACCAACCAACTGATACCATGTACGCGGACACAACCAACTGACAGCGCAATTGAAGGACCGTCCCGTCCCCTTGATGACAACTGACCCTGTACATACCAAGTAACACATTTTCAAGAGGTTTCATGATTCTCAACTACTGCCTGTCCTTCATTAGACTCACGACCTGGTGACAAGAATAGGACCCCTTTCAAACACCAACCTCTACCTGATGCCGGAGACTCTTCGTCCCATTGTTCCATACCACCTCCCACCCCCGTTCCTCTTGCCAACCATACCTTCCCTTGGAAGCACAGGGCTCTATAAATCGCATGTTTTGTCCCACTTTCCAGTTCTCTTACCTGCGGAGTCCTGGGTAAGGGCTGCCCGCTGCTGCCGGGACTGGCAGGTCCATGGTGTCCTCTCTGCTGTGCGGCCCCCCAGCCTCCAGCTCCAGGTGGACCTCCATATTGCGGAGCCGGGGCTCCGTCAGGACCTTCGGGAGGGTAGCCGGGGTAAGCGCGGGCGGGCGGGGTCAGCAACTGGTTCAGAGTCGGGGTGGCGGTGGGAGAGCCCCCTAGGAAGCGCTGGGGGCCTCCAGGGTAGGGCTTAGCGCGAGGGTAGGGCGGGTAGGCCCGGCCTGGATAGGGAGGGTATGCCGGGTAGTAAGATTCTGGGGGCTCTCGGTAGGGCGCACCATAACCACCAGGCTGATAGGCAGTCGGCTCCGGGGGGCTGGTGGGTCCGTTGCTTTCGGGGGCGGCCGGCTCTCCGCCGCCGGGAGGAGAGGCCTCTTCTTCGTCGGGGCCACTTTCCGGCCCGCTGTCTGCGGCCACCTCGCCCGGCTCCACGGGTCCCCCGCTTGGCTTCAGCTCCGGGGGACTGCCGAGGCCTGAAGGGGGGGCTGCGGCCGAGGCCACCTGCACGGCCATCACCGGGGAGGCGGAGGGCTGCTCAGTGCGCAAGAGGCCTGCTCCCGGCCCCGCGGCCCCGGCACATTCCCCACACTGCCCGGGATGGGAGCGCTGGATCCCGGGAGGGGAGACCCGGGGTCTTTGGGGGGGACGGTCGGTAAAACCGGGAGAAGGGCCGTTAGGCCCAGGAGTACGAGAGGGCGTCTGCAAACCCGACAGCCAAGGTGGGGAGTCCGGGAGTAGGGGGTCGAGAGGGCTCCAGAGGCCCGAGTAGGCCTAACCGGAGAGACGGTGATCGGTAGAGGAGGAGTGGTGTGGCCGGGGACGAAGGGGGCTGCCAGTGGGCGGAGGCTTGAGAGCCTGCGGTAGTGTTGGGGGTTGCCTTGACTGGGGTCCTGTGCGCTCCCGCTTGGCCCGGTCCGCCCTTCTGTTCGCTCCTCGCCCGCCGCCGCTCCTCTCTCTCTCTCTCACTCCGACACGAGGATCAGCGGCAGCTCTGCCATTTTACTGAGAACCGCGGAGCGCGCGGAAACCCGGAGCGGAGCCAGCGCCGGGCGGAGCGGGACCGGCCCGGAGCACAAAGAACAGTCAGCCCGGCAGAGCGCCAGAGCCGGAGCGGAGTACAACGGGAGTCGGGGCCGCACAAAGAGCCGGAAACCGGCCAAGAAGCCGAGCGGAGCGGGGCCGGAAACAGGGTGCACAGTCGGTGAAAGAGGTGAAACCCGGAACGGAGACCAGGGGGAGGGGAGTCTGCGGGGAGCGGGCCTGGCTGAGACAACAGGAAAGCACGGTCACCAGCGGGAGGGGGGCGGGAACGGGGACGGGAGACGCTGCGAGCAGGAGAGGGGGTGGGAACAGCGGGAAATTAAAGCAAGCACTCACCTGGACTTCTTCCGGGTGCCTTCAATGCCGGACCGGATTCGGGGGCGTTCCCGGCTTTCGTCTGACGTCGCGTGACGTCGGCAAAAGCCAAAGAATCTCGGGAACGCCCCCGTGTCTCCTCCGGCATTGACGGACAGGCCCCTCGTCCAATGGCTAGGCTCCATTTATGGAGCCAGCCAATGAATGACGAGGGCCGACCCAAACCCACACTACAGTTCTCATTAGGTTTTCGCCTGCGCGAAAAAGCTGCGCAGAGCGCAGCTTTCGCCAGGCAAAACCTAAAAAGAATAAAAAAGCAATTAGTGGCACCAAGTCAAAATATATCCTCAATTGAACAAGAAGACTACATAAATAATATACATTTAAAATGAAATAACAATACAATAATATAGCAGTAATAAAATACAGTTGTACGTCAGTAAAAAGGGCAGAATATAAAAGACCTTCACATCTAGATGGATTGTTTGTCCACATTCACACTGAGTTCCTGCAGCGAAGTCGGCTAAAATGCAGCGAAACCAGAGCAGAGAAGGGGGAACAAAAATCTCGTAATGGTTCCACCGTGCACTCTCCATCTGCCCCAGCAAACAGACTTAACTTTTTCAATTGTAGGCACATAGAATAACAGTGGATAAACAAAGGATAAAGTACACTTTGCCCACATAACACCACCCAGCGTTGTAACATAAGATTACACACTGTATCTCTTTACTGTGAAAGAGATAAAGATATTATGTTCCCGGCGTAAAAGACAGTCCATAAAAAAAGATGCCGTACTGCAGCAAATCTTCAAAGTAGGCAGAGATTATAGGTATAAATACGCAGGTCGACATTGCGTTAAGTCTGCCCCTTTTATGATAGGTATAATATAGCGTTTACGTTATTTAAATTCTGGCCCCTGTTGCTGGACAGACTGCATGAATTTCTGTCAGCCGTCACCCCTCCACAGAACTGGATTATGATACGCCTACAAGGATAACTTGGTAATGCCTCTCTGCAAATATCTATTGGTGCCATCAGGTGACAAGCTTATACCATCAGTTTAAATTGCACTTCCGACAAGACGATGCCAACATTGATTAACTACCCTTAGTTACTACCAATAATAGCTTTTAGCAGCAGTATTTTGGGCAGACAGATTTCATGACTAGCCTTAATTGTGAAAAAGTGTTTAAAGTCGAGACCACCACTGGCAGATGTTGCCACACCCTCCCACTATGCACTCTGCGTCAAATTCAAGTTGACTAAAGAGATACGAAAGCATTGAGCATTCTGAAGCTCTGATAACACAAACAATTTTCCAAATAAAAGTGTAGAAAACCTGATGAGACAGTTGAATTTGCTGATAGATATGCAGCATTCCGTCTCCAGGTTAGGTAAGGATACCCACCCCAACTTATTATCAACCTCATATGGCAGAGTTGGACGAAGGTATGCATAGCACCCATACCTCACCGACTCCCTGTGCCCCTTAATTTGCTACACATTCTACTAGTTAGAATTCATCTTCCTTTCAGGAGTTGTAAGGCACTAAGTTGAGCTCTCCTTTGTACACAGCAATTCGACATCCGTGCCTCAGCACTGATGACATTGATGTAATTTCTGATGACATTAGTGTGAACAGTAGCTAACCATAACTAGTGCATATCGGGGATACTAAAGTATTAGACCGTAACAATAGCATGTTTTGGGAACGATTGTAAATATTTTTTACATTCAAGACATTTTGTCTTTTGGGTATATCCCGAGGAGCCGACGGCACCAAAAGGGTAGAGAGATCCTTTTTACCATGGACAAAGGGATACGTCCTCCCAGTCCATATATGACTAATTCTGACCTATAAGTATGCCATCTAGAGATTCATTATAACTGCAAGGAGAAAGTGGGATCCCGTGCCAAACCTAAGTACCACTCAAATAGGAGCAGGGAAGAAAAAACTCCCTTTAAAAAAAAATATAACTCTCACTCACTAGTAATGGCGGAGCGGGACCGGCCCGGAGCACAAAGAACAGTCAGCCCGGCAGAGCGCCAGAGCCGGAGCGGAGTACAACGGGAGTCGGGGCCGCACAAAGAGCCGGAAACCGGCCAAGAAGCCGAGCGGAGCGGGGCCGGAAACAGGGTACACAGTCGGTGAAAGAGGTGAAACCCGGAACGGAGACCAGGGGGAGGGGAGTCTGCGGGGAGCGGGCCTGGCTGAGACAACAGGAAAGCACGGTCACCAGCGGGAGGGGGGCGGGAACGGGGACGGGAGACGCTGCGAGCAGGAGAGGGGGTGGGAACAGCGGGAAATTAAAGCAAGCACTCACCTGGACTTCTTCCGGGTGCCTTCAATGCCGGACCGGATTCGGGGGCGTTCCCGGCTTTCGGCTGACGTCGCGTGACGTCGGCAAAAGCCAAAGAATCTCGGGAACGCCCCCGTGTCTCCTCCGGCATTGACGGACAGGCCCCTCGTCCAATGGCTAGGCTCCATTTATGGAGCCAGCCAATGAATGACGAGGGCCGACCCAAAGCCACACTACAGTTCTCATTAGGTTTTCGCCTGCGCGAAAAAGCTGCGCAGAGCGCAGCTTTCGCCAGGCAAAACCTAAAAAAGAGAGCAACGGGCAATATAAGTATAACCAATATTCAGTGAGTAATAAAACCATAAATTACTATATTGATTAAAAGTACCTAAAACATTCACAGCATAATTAACCATCCATACTTATCCTGAAGGAGATGGCTTTTTAAAAAAAGTTACAGACAAATAAAGTGCAGTCACAGTTCAGTAATTGGAGGTAGTAAAGGGCAGGTTTGATTTGTGCAAAATGCAATTTTTTGAGACACGGTTTAAGATATAGTTTCCGTGGTATAATGTAATAAGGACAAATAAAAAGAAAGTGTGCCAAGTCTTGAGGAGACCTCCCGTCGCAGCCACAAGCTGGCAACACTTCACCCCGTTGAGCCCCACTTGGGACTGCCAGTAGGAGATGAAATAGGTCAAAACGGAACCTTGTCAGAAGAAAGCGTTCATAGCCAGTCATAGGCCATGATAGATAAGGTTCCATACGTGGGCAGGTTTTAAGTAGTAGGTGTTTCCTGACACTGACCTTCTGTATCTCAACCTCTTCTCGGTCTGTACATCTTAATAATAATATGGCATTTTTTACCAAGATAACATCAGGTTTTGTAATCAAGTTCGGAGCAAAAAACAGATCGGGTCGGCCAATTGCCGTCAAACAG
Source organism: Lissotriton vulgaris (assembly GCF_964263255.1). Classification (NCBI taxonomy): domain Eukaryota; kingdom Metazoa; phylum Chordata; class Amphibia; order Caudata; family Salamandridae; genus Lissotriton; species Lissotriton vulgaris. The sequence continues at coordinate 610,891,110 of NC_141699.1, read as the reverse complement.
TCCTTTATATACTTCAACCACGGAACTTTAAACCTCCCATCTTGTGTTAAGGCTTCTTTCAAAATAGCGTGGGTGAGCGGAATATCGGTGTTGAGCCAACAATTCAGCCAACACAGAACCGGGTTTACTGCTATTCTATCACTTAAGTGGGGAACCCCCAACTCTTCGTGTACAGAGAAGTTCCCGATACCCCTTGGCAGCCTCAGTATCTTTTTCAAAACGATATTTTCTGTAACCTCTAGGTCCTTTGTCTTGCAGTAGCCCCAGAGCTCGCTTCCATAACAGGCGACAGCGACTCCTTTGTCTTGCAGTAGCCCCAGAGCTCGCTTCCATAACAGGCGACAGCGACACTTTTTGCCTGATATAATTTGAGCAAAGCGGCCATTGGGCAGTTCCCGATTTTTTTTGCAAAGCCAAGTATGGCCGCATTTACCCGTGTTGCTTCGCCTTCTTTTTGGAAACTGCGGGGCCCCAGGATAGTTTATGATCTAAGAGGACCCCAAGGTATGAAAAGGTGTTAGTAGTAGGGATTTTCTCCCCATTTATACTGAAGGAGTTAATTTTCCGTGTACCCTTACCTATTTTCATGACATAGGACTTGGAATTGTTAATGCTTAGGCCACAGGACTCCATAAATTTAAAAAAGGAATTTAATAATTTCTTAAGACCGATTGCTGTTCTGGATATAAGGACAGCATTGTCTGCATAAAGCAGCAATGGAACCCCTTTGCGCTCAACAAAGGGGTAGTCTGCTTCAGTATTTAAGAGAAATTCCTCCAATTCATTAATATACAAATTAAAGAGGAAAGGGGCCAAAATGCATCCTTGTCGTACTCTTCGATTTATTCTAAATTCATCTGTTACTTTAAGATCTTGGGTGTATCGGACATTAGCTCTTGTATCCGAATGCAGATCGGCTAAGAAGTTGACAAGATTCCTCTCTACGCCCATTTTCAACAAGGTAGCCCATAATGTGCCTCTGTCCACACAATCAAAAGCGGACGACAAGTCCATAAATGCCATGTAAACAGATCCTTGTCTAGCCAGGGTGTATTTACTTAAGATCAGGTATAAGTTCAGACACTGTAATAGTCGAGTGGCCGGGTCTGAATCCATACTGTATAGATGATAGAATATTGTTATCTTTAGCCCATGTGGATAGCCTATTTAAAATTACCCCTCCTACCACTTTAGCTACTGAATTAAAGATATCGGCCTGTAACATAATGGGCTGCTGCGATCGCCCTTTTTAAAGACAGGGACTATGGTCAATAGCCCCCATGCTTTTGGGCACCCTGTAATCACTGCTGCATTCACTACCGCCGTGAGAATGGGAGCCCAAAAGGGAATATTAGACTTAAAAAGGTCCGGAGGTAAACCATCCGGGCCCGGGGGCTTATTGCTAGTCAGGCCCTGGATACCCCTTACAACCTCATTAACTGAAAAGCACAATGGGTTTGCAGATGGGGTTAAAAAAGCATTTTCTGCCCGGTGCTCGTTACTCTTAAAAATTGTACTGAAGTGAGTCACCCACTCCCCCTCTGGAATATTAGTACCAAGGGCTATATCATTGGGGTTATCAAACAAAGGTTTGTTGATAATTTGCCAGAACCTGCCGCTGTTCCCCAGCACTGAGGGATCAAGGAGGGATTCTATGGTGTTAGCCTTGATTTCCTTTTTCCGTTCAGCTAATGCCTTCTTATAGATCAGGCGAAGATTTTTTATCAGATCAGAGTCTCCAGGTTTAATTTTTAGGGCATTCTTCAGATCTCTACTTGCCTTTGAGCAGTTATGGTCAAACCATTTAGAAATTTTTCCGTTTTGACCCTTTGATGGAGCTGTTAACATGAGGCCAATTTTTGAAACTAACCCCGCAAACCCGGTCAAAGTGTTCACAGGGGATGAGTCAAAAGATGAACATGCCGACAGCTCCTCCTCGCATGCACTGTTTATTTTAGTATATAAATTGTCTTGATTTATCAGTGTCCACTTAATGCGGAGTCTGCCATTTATACAGCTCATCGTGCCCAGGTCATTACGAGACGTTCGTTTTGTGAATAGAGACCCACCCATACTAATAGCTAAGGGATTGTGATCACTGTAGACACTCAGAAGGATAGTGAAGTTCAAGACCCAATTTACAAGGTCAGAAGATACTAATATGTGATCTATAAAGGATCCCTGCCCATGTCCTTTGAAGGTTGGAACATCGAAAATTTTTGTGTCAGGAACCATAGACATAGCTGCAATTAGGTTATTTTCATTCATTAAATCATTTAGGTTCTTACCTCCCTTGGTATGAGCAAAATGAAAACCTTCAACAATATAACATCCCAGGGAGCCCATTGGAGTAGAGACTGGATTGCCACAGGGGTGAACATTAAAATCACCTACTGTCATCAATTTCCGTGGCACGGTACATGCAATTTTTCTCAATGATTCTATTAGGGACGCAATATTACAGTCACCATTACCACTATTAGCGTTGTAAAAATTAACCAGGGTCAAAACATTCTTGCCTTTTTTTAAGACAATCAGCTGGATATTCTGGTTATCGTTATGACAAACACTTATTTTACAAAGCATGCCCAGATCAATAAAAATGGCCAGGCCTCCCTTTGCTCTGCCCCTGGTTGATGCAACTGCTGGTATAATAAAGCTTTGGAAACCCTCAATGTGGTCATTTTTATCCTCCATCCAAGTCTCCTGAAGACATATAATAGTATATTTTTTGATAGTTGATAACCATGCTGGATCACATATCTTATCGGCCAAGCCAATCATCAGAAACTGTACGTGTAAGACTTTCTCTGGTAATTGGAGCAGACATTGGGATAGGTATCTCTGTGTATATGTCCCCCGGGTCCACGGGGCTTGCTACATCTGGTTCTAAGTGAGCCAGGGTGGAAATATAAACCTCAGGCAAAACATGGAGATTGTCATTTTTGGACGGGGGGTTCAAAGTTAACAGTAAATTACTAGGGTGGTCTTCATGATAACCTACAATACATGCGCCCTCTTCAATTCCTCTTACAGAAATACTACTTTCTGACCACATATCAGATAAGGGCAAAAAAGTACTCTTGTTTTTACCATGAGACACTGTGGGTAAAAACAACAGGCAAGCTACTATTTGTGTCAGCATATGTTGCAACAGTACATGGTCCTGTCTTTAGGCGGCAAGGACCCTTCTCTTCATATAACCTTGACATACATAAGACATTTTCAGTCCCCTCAACACCCTCTATGCACCTTGAGCATCAATCGCATTCCTCTAAACCACTAAATGCCTCATACCTGTTGGATAGCTCTAGGGGAGTAAATGGGATCAAATGGGCCATATTACCGTTTTCACCTATATTACGGCTTAACGGTATAGTACTCCACCCTTGCAACACAGGGGTTGGGGCTGGTTGATGCAAATATGCGGGATTCAAGACAGACTCCTTATTGAGAAAATGGGTGGTAAAATGGGTATTATTAGACAAATGTTGTGGGGGAAAAACTGTAGACCTAGGATAAAAATACATCAGGGGACGTGGTACAATGCAATTATTTTCGTTACCAAAAGGCCAATTCAGAATATGTTGAACTGCTTTTCTGTCCCTGAAGTTTATAACGACAATATCACCCCCTATATCCTTCGCTCTTCCCCCCAACCAGGACAAGCGACGAACATGGACTATTTCTCCGTTTACCAGGTTGGGTTTGGGTCTTTACAGAGAGAGCCAGTGCATTATCTTATTTTTTAGTTGAAAATATCCCTCTCGTTTACAGTTTAGCAATTCAGGAACTCCGGTAAGCACTACCACATACGGAAGTGCTTCCGGTGGGAGTTCCACAGGCGGTCTCCTAGTCTCCCCTCCAATCCCCCGGATGGTCTCATTCCCTTCAGGTCTTAGGGGTCTGTTTGGGGGGATACTTGGTTCCCTAGTCAGGGTATTAGCTGGGATGACAATGTTACTATTTGATGTTGTGATTGGTTTACCCAAGACTGCTGTTGGCTCTATTAGCTTAGGTTTATCAGTAATTTTGCCATCAGATGTTGACACACCCACATGCAAGTGGTTGGAGGTAGCAGAAGTTGCTGCTGCCTGATTTTTACCAATAGAGGATGTAGAGGGAGTAGAAGCCACGGCGTCTTTTGTGAGGGTGTGCGTTGTTATTGTAACTTTTTGTGGGTGTAGCACTTTATGGGGCCCTTGTGACCTGACAAAATCCCCCAATTTTGTCAGATCCCCCTCTATTTTGCCCAACCTTAATTCCATTCCCTTGAATCTCTCTGCTAATGCAAGCATGTAACTACGTACAATTAGTTCTATATTGTCCAGTAGAGACTTAGGGGAAGTTGGTGGTAGGTCTTCTTCCATTGGGATATGGATAATATCCGGCTTTTTGACTTGGGTTGACAATGCCACAGATGTAGGGGTGGTAGAGACAGGTACTGTTGCCTGCTTAGTAACAGGAACTCCCATAGTCATTGTGGTAGCAGTGTTCGCCTTTTTTACAAACTCGGTGTGACTTAATTTTGACTTATTCATAATTGTAGTTTTCCGTCTCCTTTTGGGTGGTGGAGGCCCATGTATTTTATGTGGCAATGGCCTTGAGCTTTTACCTCTTACAACCTTGCCAGGTCTGATTGAAGGTGAAATCAGGGTATAAGAAGTTTTGACGATGCTATCAGAGTCATTAGTCACTAAAGGTAGCTTTTGTTGGGTTAGCGTGGGTGACACGGCGGGAGCTAGACATTCTTTAAGGAGTAAGGGTACACTAGCAGTTAGTGATAAATTGTCTACTAATGTAGAGTTCAGGTCATCATCCAGAGTGACAGACATTATAGGTTCGGAAAAGGTTCTATTTTTAATACGTTCAATTGAACGACTGCGTTCTGCCCTCCTCTCTGCTAATAGCAGCTCCTTGTTTCCCTCAGGAACAGATTTAAGGAAATAATCGTCCAGGCTTCGGTTTAACGTGCCCCCATTTTTTTCTAATCCAGCAATGGCAGGACTGGTAGCAGCTGTGGCCATCATGTAATGAAAAAATATTGGCGGACTTAGTAAAAAGTAGCGGTCACAACTTACGGAAGACGAGAACCAGGACCTCTGGCCCAGCCCAGCCTCTTCTGGCCGATGAGGGCCGTAGAGGGCCCGCCCTTTGCCCGGGCTTAGCCCGGCTGCACCCGTGCCACGTCCCGCGACGCGGGAGTTCTGTCCTCTTTTTGAAGCGCCAACTGGCGCGGAATCCCTGTGGGCGGGGTCAGCCGCGGGGAGCGCTGGTGGTTGTGGTCTCCCCCCTCAGCGGCCGCGCACGGATGGTAGGGTGCAGCAGCGGCGGGGGAGACCTGTCGAGCCCACTGGTTGTTCTGCTCACGTCCCCGCTGCCCTCACACACCGCCAAGACACCAGCGCAGAGTCTCCACTTGCAGGAAGGCTCCCAGGTAGGGAAGGCTGCTCCGTCCGTATGGAAATGCAAAATAGCAAAGACCGCCCACTCCTCAGCAGTTCTGTCCTCTTTTTGAAGCGCCAACTGGCGCGGAATCCCTGTGGGCGGGGTCAGCCGCGGGGAGCGCTGGTGGTTGTGGTCTCCCCCCTCAGCGGCCGCGCACGGATGGTAGGGTGCAGCAGCGGCGGGGGAGACCTGTCGAGCCCACTGGTTGTTCTGCTCGCGTCCCCGCTGCCCTCACACACCGCCAAGACACCAGCGCAGAGTTTCCACTTGCAGGAAGGCTCCCAGGTAGGGAAAGGCTGCTCCGTCCGTATGGAAATGCAAAATAGCAAAGACCGCCCGCCAAAGACAATAGATTTCGCCTATACAAAATCTATTGGCTTTGTCAATGTTTTTTTACACTGTGCACAGCAGTTGACCTGCTGTACAATATAGCTTATAGTATATTAAAAAAAAAAGCGCTAGGAAAGGACCAGCTTTGACTGTGTCATAACGTTTATTTACGTTAAGCCATGTTCCACAGCAGCTCAACTGCTGTGAACATGTAAAAAAGTGTAATAGATTTCGTTTTAGGCAAAACGTATTGGCCTTGAAAATGCTGGTTATTATAAGCAAGGCTTTTTCAATGTAAAGAAGTAGTCAATAAGACGTGATTGTGCAAAATCCTTACTTGTGTATATTTTGCTTTAGGTCGTTGATGGTAAACAAAATTCTTCAAGGATAAATACAAAATAAATACTTCACTCAGTCGAATGGGCCCCTTGGTGTGCGTCCGAATTTCACCTAACCAGAAAAATGTGTTTCTCTCAACCCAACAACTATAAAACAGGATGCATAATATGTCATAGGCCCACCGCAGTTTCATACTTGGGAGTGGTGACATATTTTGCTAACAGAGCTTGCACCAGACACTCCTCTGTGAAAACAGTTGTGTTGATGCTGTGCACTGAGTGAGAGGTTTATTAGGTCTCGCCTCTCAATGCACATTGAGCGGAGCGAGACTATAGGGGCTTAAACAGACTTTACCTAGACTGGCAATTTGCTGCTGTGCCCGTGCGCTTTTAGGTCAATGTGCAAGCGCATTGAGCTAAAATGCGCGTGCACAACATCAAATCGCCAGCCATCTGTTCCCCAGCTTGGCGCCTCCGCTCCTGCTCTCTCCTGGCTGCTCCTCCCCTAATTATTCACTGCTGGCAGGCCATACTTTCACTTTCACGGCCGGCAGGCCGTGATGCCAAGAGCTTTTTTTTTTATTTATTTCACCCTTGTTTATCCCCACCACGTTATTTTCCCTTCTGTTTATTCTCGTTACTTATTGCAATCTCTGTCCTTAACATCCAACCATCCATCGTGCAACGGACTGAAATGTTATCAGAAAGTCCTCTAGGAATGTGGGAAGCGCTCGACTGTCTGTTTAATGTGCTGTTCTCTAGTGCCGTTTACGATTCCACTTCTCTCTGCTCTTGAAGCTGTGGCTTCGCGATTTCTCACTCTGACCTTGCGGAAACTGTCTCCTCCTATAAATTGGTGTACTTCACAGCTTTAGCTTCTGCTGTGGATGCCACCGCACGTAGTATTTACACCTGGTAATTAGAGCTCTAGCATTATCCTTCGCAGGCTGTTCAATTTTCTTGCATTTTTAGCAGTGTAAGCTTTTTAATGGTGTTTGACAGTGCGATGAGTAACCTGGTACATAAGAGTCGCAAAATGCTGTTTCTGCATTGTTTTTCTGCTCATAGACTAGGGAATTTCCTTATGTTAAAATTTGGAAATCTAATAAATATTTTTTTTAAATTCTTAAAGTATGAAAAATGCTACTAGGATTCCCCTGTTGGAACTGGTGCATGCAGATGCCTCCCAGACGTTTTTGGTTCTCTTGGTAGAGCAGCGGTGTAACTGAGTGGCGCAGAGTCATTTCAAAACCACCATCCACACTTCTCTCCCTTCTGTTGCTGTCCATTTGTCTTGCTTGCTGTCCCCTTATCTTTCTCTGACCCTTTCTCATATTCTTTCTATTTGTGTCTGCCGCTCATTCTCTCAATGTCTTGCTGTCTCTATATGTCTCTCCCGCATCACCTCCCTCCCATCTTTCTATTTCTCTCTCTTGCTCTGTTTGTGCCCTTCTCCATCTCCCTTTCTAGATCTCGATCTTTCTAATTGGAATACTGGTGTGTTTCATGATGCCCTTTCTGAGCCTTTTAGAAAATGTTACAACGCGTTTTAGAATGCTCTATTTAACCCCATATTCTTACAAATGTTCTGTGGGGATAACCTTTGAACTATCCTCGAGTCTGGTCACACTTGCTTCGCTCACCCTAGATATTATGTCTTTCCACATCGCAGAATCTCATCCTGACCGTAACATATCTGCAAATGACCTCATGTGACGTGGCCTTGAATTTACTTCTCCTTATGTTTGTAACTTTAAATTAGTCCATGTATTGTCGGAATGGTGCCAACCCCGTAACGCACAGATCCGATGTGAGGGACCGCCTTCTGGATTATAGTCATCACCCACCCTGTTCTCCTTATGTGGAAAAAATTCCTTCATTTAGATGGCCTCGCCACCCCATTCACCCTGTAACCAGACCCCTCGCTATCTCTTCTTTAGCTGCCTAAATTACTGCCCACCACTCCCCCTGCCGCTTTTTTGCCTCAGTCTAAACCCTATCAGTTCCCTATATCCTGCCTCCTGATCCTCCCCCCAAGCGCTCCCCGTGACAACACAGTTCAGCAAACAGAAACTAGCTTCGTCAAAGTGCGCCAATGTTTATTAACCAATTTTGTAACTTGGTTAGTTACTGGGCTATACGTGGTGACACATACTGTATTTAGCAATGACATTGCTAGATACAAATCTCAGGCCAAGGATCTCAGCATAAAACTGAGACAGAGAAAATATCCGGAAACTGATCAAAAAAGCATTAAAAAGGGCCAGAAATAATAACCGTGAGGCCCTCCTGGAGGATAATCCACGGAGTGATGATGCGGGAAAAAGGACAGTATGTGTCACCACGTATAGCCCAGTAACTAACCAAGTTACAAAATTGGTTAATAAACATTGGCGCACTTTGACAAGTGGCGGCCTAACTTTGGAGAAACCGCTTTTTGCACACAGAAGGGGTAAGAACTTGAGACATGCTCGTCCACACAAGACCACCCCCTCCAAAAAGGGACCCAACAAGACTGCAGGGCATACATGGTCACCATCCGTGTGGCAACTGTAACAACTGCCACCTTACCAAAAAAAGCCTGATCCTAACCTTCTCGAATGGGACACAGTGGGAGCAACGTGTGTTTACAAATTGCAACAGCAAGAATGTTGTATACCTGATCACGTGCCCGTGCGGAAAAGAATATGTGGGAATGACCACAAGACCTGTAAAAGTGAGACTAAATGAACACAAAAGTAACATCAGGTGTAAAAAACTCACAACAAAAATGTCAGCCCACTTCATTGAACACCAACACTGTGTAAATGAGCTACAGTGGACGATAATAGAACAACTACCCTCAGAGGTGGGCCTTCTGGAAAAAGAACAACGGTGGGTGTTCCGGTTGGGAACCGACACCACTGGGCTTAATGATTCCATTCCTTGGAACCTCTTAAGATAAACTCTATCCGGTCAATGCATTTGACAGCTGACGTATATTTGGGGCCACATTCGAATCTATGATATTGGGGTTTTATTAGGTCATATTGCTACCATTAAGTCATGCTCACCAGTTTTCTATGCAAATGGATAAGATTAATCACTTATCAATAGGGACCGTGTCTCCTGGGGTCCCCCATGATTAATAGACTCACTTACTCTCTGGCTCCCCATATTATTCCACACATGATGAGCCCTTCCATGTAATCAACTTAAGATACGTGTCTTCTAGCCTTTACACGCGACAGATTTATTAATCACATTGCGCTATACCTAAGCACACGCGATTGATTTATTAATCAAAATGCGCTATGCCTAGGCACGTAAGATCCAGCCTCTTGTACTTCCAGGTTTTCCATCTCCGGTAGAAAGTATAGCGCTCCTGCTTCACTCATGCGCGGTCGCTCCAGGTGCCGCACATGCGCATTAGACAAGCTATTATGCGCATGCGCGTTAGGTAGTGGAAGCCGGGAGCGCAACACCGGACCCTCAGAGATTACGATCTCCGTATTTGGGCATCCCCCGGACCTCATTAATCAATTTACTATCACTAATTACTCCCAGGGAGAGTATATATCAGGGCTTTGACGCGATCCATGCTCACTTCATCGGAGCCGCGTTGAGGGAAGGCAGGCGATTAGCCATTGCAGTAACCGTGAGTTTTGGTCATAGAGAGGAGCAGTTGTTTCATCGCTTTGGTGCATTTAGTACCGTGTTTCCAACTGAACCCCATATATTAATGTTTTATAGGTCATTTCTGAGCAGAAAGGAAGGATCCCCCAATATACGCATAGGCTCATGAGGTCTTATAGTTGAGAACTTTAAGTAAGACTTATCTTTCCTATTGTTTGCTCTCTTTCCATCTGAGCAGAGAGTAATTTTGTGTTTTGTATATATGTCTGTAAGTACTGTGTTATGTCCATTTGTGTTTTATTTTTTCACAGGGTTCCATTATTTTTGGTTTGACCTTGTTGTATTCACAGAAGCGTTTTTTCTTCTCCACTGGTCTGTACAGTATAGATCAATGTGTTTATCTGTGCATTTCTCTCCACAGGTTCTATCGCCAATTGGGCGCAACTGTATTCACTAACATAAAAACATTGTTAGGAATATTACACATAGTGGTAAATTATTTTTAAATACACTTTTACATTCTACATGTGAGTAAGGGGAGGGTAAGTGCATAACCCTTGTCCTGAAGAAGGGGGCTTTGACCTCCGAAACATGTTGACACTCTAAACAGTGGTTTTGATACCCTAATACGTACCTATCTAACCACGCCCTGCACTTCTTTTAACAATACCAGCCGGGGATTAAATTAAAAAAAAAAATTCCTCCCACGTGCCAGGTATTTTTTAACTATTCACTCCTTTTTTCACCTCACCTCACTCACATTTTGGTAAAACACACACCCCCACACATAGTTCACTTCTAAGTGCTCCTGCGTATCCGCGAGTCGCAGCACGCCGCATCCCGTAGAGGGGTGCGAAGGCCCCGGTGATGAAGCATGACACCAAGGGGCCTGTTGGTGTGTGAGGGGCATTTAAACAACACTGTGTGTTCCCCATCACTTTAGGGATCACTATCACCTTGAGTGGATTCTACTTTGTTTATTCATATAACTAGGGAGACTGAATCCACTGACTCTCTCTCCCCCCTCCTGTTAAAATCTGTAAAAATTAAGAGCCATTATTTTAAATGTCTCTTTACATGAACTCCAGTCTCATTACACAAGATCACCTACATTTTAAGGCACAGGGTGATGAACGTGATTTGCTCCGAATCACAGGATGTTGAGCCGAACCAGTCATAAACCTAGTTCCCAAATTCCTAAGTCAGCAGCTTTGAACATAATACCACATCCTCTGGAGTATCCTAGTGTAATGAATAAGCCATACCACTATATTCAGCCTCCAAGATTAAGCAAAACTGTTTTCTAATTTTCGTTTTCAATTTGACTAGCAAGATACAAGGCTCACATTACTGGAACGTGTATAGCGAAGCTTTACGTTGCAGCAATCGTGAGGGGCGAAAAAGGACTGAAAACAGTGCAGGTTGGGAGGGGACCGCAGAGACATGAACCTTTTCGACATGACTTCTTCAGTGCACACTACTTCAATGAGAGAACGCTCAGGGCACGGTGAAGCTTTACGGCGCAGAGATCATAAGGGAGGAAGAAGGACTGAAATCAGCACGGGGAGGAGGGGAGGGGACCGCAGAGACATGAACCTTTTCTACAGGACTCTTCTTCAGTGTACACTACTTCAATGAGAAAACGCTCAGGGCACGGTGAAGCTTTACGGCGCAGAGATCATAAGGGCGGAAGAAGGACTGAAATCAGCGCGGGGAGGAGGGGAGGGGGCTGCTGAGACATGCACTCAAGAAGAGGCATGTCGAAAAAGTAGCTAAAGAGTGCCTCTGGCTACTGGAAGGACATTACCCACCAGAAGAAATACTTGGTGCAGGCTCCACAGCAGGACAAGGAAGACTAAGTCCAGCAGGAAGACTTAAGACGAGGAATATGCGCTGACCAATAGCAAGCAAGGAAAAGACAATGATGTGAGAGTCACGTGGAAGCTAGAAAATGGTAAGTAAAGTGACTTAGGTGCCACGTGGGAGCCAGCCAATATAGGAAAAGGTAATTATTGGGAGAGCTCTCAGCCCTTTTCAAGTTGTTATTTATTTATTTTTTTTAAATGAAAGATTTCGCAAGCAGAGCACCAACGTTGGGCAGGCGAAGCCTAAAAAAGTTACTAAAATCAAAACGTGAGCAAGGAAAGGACACTAGGCAAGGACGTAGTAAGTGGGCATACCCTAGTGGAAGGACAAACACACAGAGTGAGTGAAGCTAGCACGCACTGACAAAAGAGAAGCAAGGAAATAAGAGACGATAAAGCCAACCAATGATAAGCAATAGGTGCGCTATAAGCCCCATGTAAGTAAACAAAATGTCTCAAAAACAACAGTGAAGGCGAGACCTAAACATAGTCCACCATGAAACAAAGTTTCAAGACTTCTCTAGGTCAGAAACCTCTACTCTCCTTATATTAAAACGGTGATGAACTATATTACGTATCTAAAATGAGACAAAACCTATATAAAATGTTTTACATTACCTTCTTTTTCAGTTCCTCTTGCTCTTTCTTACTCAGCGTCCTTTTGGCAGCACTCATCATGCTTAAAACATCAAGTCTGCTTCCCAAAGGGGTTTCCTAAGGTGGGGAGAAGAAAAAAATCACTCAATACATCTAGCACACAGAACACAAACTCTGAGCAAATTATTTTAGGAAAGAACAATAACCATCAGAAGCAAACGGTTAATTACACCAGCAGCCAAGGACATTATATAAAAAGAATCAGAAAAGCATATGTAATGCATGTACCCAGAATTAGATGACATCACGCTTACAAAGGCATTTGTAAGCGTGATGTCAGCGGACTCCATTGCTTTGTTATGGTGCCTGTGGAACAAAGTCTAATGAACTACTCGAATAGCTGAACAGTGATATAATACCTTGCACTTTCTATCTTTCTTATTTCTGTGTGTGTGCAGCTGTAGGCATGACAGAGACTCTTAAAACAAACTATGCAGTAAGTATATTTTTACATTGAGACAAGACTGCGATATACAAGGGTACCTCCAAGGAGACAAAGTGGTTTGAACTCTCATGCCATGCTTACTAGATCCACACAGCTAATAGATTTATGCCAAAGTGCAATTACAGAAACAGCGTGTTAATATTAAATTTGCCGGAGATGATCTCAGCTTCCCATAAGATGGCTTCCCATTCAAAAATTAAAGTAGTATAGGAATCGTATATGGAAGTGGGAAGTTTTGAGATCTGATCATTGTATAGATATTTTATATAAAAAAAGGGATGCAGAATCTTACTTAATTTCAGTTCTTATAGCGTGTCCTATATTGTTAGCGCCCAGACATTTATATTTCCAGCAGCCGCTCCTATGTCACAATATAAGAATGGCTTATCAAGTCTTTTATATACAGCCTTCTGTAGCAACAGATGTTTCAAAGATTATTTTTTTTAAAGCTTTTCTAGGTTCATTTTGACCAATTAATTGTCGAGTTGTATTACGTATGTATATTTGTCACTCTATTGAGGATTACAATATCAATTTGTAAACTCTTAGAACTGAATTGAAAATAGGAAAAATTTAAAAAAAGGTCACCCACATTTCCACAACTTACCATTTCGGGCGTCAAACGAGGAGCCAGCCTATTCAAAGGGGAGTGTGCACTGAAGAGAACTCCAACCCGCTGGTGGGCATTTCTGCTGCCAAATCTCATGCAAGGAGGACCAGAGAGCATTACACACCCATCTGTAAGCACATGACCCTTCAGCAGGTAACGTGTCTAGGGTTAGAGCACGTAAATCCGCTAAGTAATTTTCAACAAAAACGTAAAGTAAACCCGCAGTAATTTTCAACGAAAACGTAAAACTACCTCATTGGGAGCCGCATATGTTCATTCATATCGTCTCTGGTGTTTAGTCAAGTAAGGGCCCTGCCGTGAATCACAGACAACACAGAGGGTGCGTGCTATCTGAAAGGCATGAGATGACTGCGCAGGTCGACGCTTGGCAAGGACCGCTGGCTCCACCACGCAGTGACTGCATCGAGCCAAATCGCAGCGATAACCTCCAGCAAACAATCCAACAAAAACAAGCATCGGGAAAGCCAACGGTTACCTCAAAAGAGCCCGAGCAGCGCAACACAGGTGAATCGTTAAGGGGTGTGTTGCGGGCTGTTTGCAAGCTTGAGATGAGCCACAGCAATCAAGCGAGAAGCTCACGAGTGGTACGCACGTAAGCCACAGCGAGACATGTGGTTTCAATTATCGCGCCTGTGTGTGGGCACAATAATTGAAACCAAATGGCGGCAGGGCGCGTAATAGGCACCAAAAGGCCATGGGCGGAGCAATGCACCCTCCTTTGGCCAATTGCGTGCTGTCTTTGATAAAAAGACGCAAGCAAAGGCCAAAAGCATGGGCCAAAAGGAAAAGCACAAGCACAAGCGTGTGCGATTACTAGGTCCGTTTTCAAACCCCCGACATGAGGTCTCTCGTTGCGTGAGCAATGCTGCGCACTGCAACGCTAGGTGCGAGACCTAAAAATGAACTTTGGCCAGGCCTAAACCCTTTTTTTATGACCCCTGCGGTAGGCCCTTAAAAGCCATGGTATTTAAAAAGTAGGATGTGTTTTGTCAAATTTTACATGTCCTGGAAGTGAAAAACACCTAAATTCGTTCAGGCCTATCTCTTCCACGTAATGACATTTAATAAGTGCTAACTTTGATTGGAAGAAGCTGGAAAGGTCATGTTTGGACTAAAATAAATTGTAATTTAAAATCCTCAAACGGCAAAGTCGGATGTTGTGTCATAATTCTGAAAATCAATCGTTGTGTAGATCGTGCACTCCAAATTCTTTGACCGAAAGGTATAAGGAGTACACAAGTTGGAGGGCGAAGCAGGGCATCACTCTTCGATCAAGGAGAGTGCCAATCAAATATCATGAATAGCGTTCCCCCACCATGGAGAGCGTCCCCTTATTGCAATGCTTATCGATCCCAAATGGAAATTCAATTACATAATTGAATTCCCGTTTGGGATCGATAAGCAGTGCAATAAGGGGACACTCTACATGGTGGGGAACGCTATTAATTCTGAAAATGGCACTTTAAAAGCAGTCATTCCCTTGCCATAACCATATGGTGCCTGCCGCTTCTGTCACATGGCTGTGAATAGCTAATCTGCTGGGCTTTGTGTATTCCTCTGCAACAGTGACAGTGAGACAAAGGGAGATTAGTTGTCAGAAAGGGACATCCTGTCGGGATGGTTGGGGGCAGAACTGTTCCCTGTTCCAGTTACATTTCAAAAGGTTGGCCTCTAGCACACACAAAGGAACCAGACACCAAACTATTGTAACCCCAAACTTCTTGGGGGTTTGGCAGGGGTAGGGAAGTACTTTACAGAACCAGATGAGGGGGTGGTTTAGAAGATTCCCCCACTGTAAAGGATGGCATCAGGTACAAACACAGGACCCTCAGACCATCTCTTCAGTATACTCTTGGACCTACGAAAGACTTCAGAAGGACTGCCTGAATCCCCAGAGGACGACCCTGCTGGAGGAGGCCTGCAGTATTCTCCACAGGATTGCGCTGCTGCTGCCAGAGGACTGTCCTGCTGCTTAAGGCCTACTTTGTGCCCCAGAGGACTGCCAGGCTGCTAAAGACTTGCCTTGCTGCTTGAACCCAGTACTACCACAGTGACTCAAAGGGCTAATGGCTGGCCTCGATTGTGAGCTACAAGGGCATAAGCTTCAGAAACCCTGAACCCTACACCTGGACTTTGCTGGAGTGAGCACTAACCCCCCCTCCCACCACTCAAGATAGCAAATCCTTGGAAGTCGTAAGAGAGGTGCTGCTCCTGCCTAACCCTAAAAGTTAAGACTTCGACATTTTCTTTACCAAAAAGTAAAAGACAGGGACCTAACTGCTGGTCGATTTGTCCAAGGTACATCTTTGGTCAGCTTGGCTTTGCAATGGCTCCTACTAAGTTCTTCTGCACAGCAGCAAATACTGTTCAACTGGACCTCCAAGAGCCTAAATTCGGCCTTGTGGAGCACTCTTTAATTACGGCTTGCAGCTTCATCCCCTTGCAGGTTTTCCGCTTCTAGAAAGTTGTCCAAGGCCAAAGGTAAAATACTTCACCAGGCTCAACAGCAAATGACTCCCCATCAACAACAAAAAGCTCAGTGGCATAGAAATGCAACTTCTCCCACTCGGTTTATTCCTGCTATCGTCAACGGCTTCACCAAGACCTCGCCCAGCGCTCCCCAGTGACATCTCTTTTTCAGACATTTCATAACTGTAAAGGCTTTGCGAAGAAATGGGGTTGAATGTGAAAAAGAAAGCCTTCAAGGTGGACCTCCAGGTAGCCTTCTAGAAGCCTTTGAGGAAGTCAGAAGGATGAAGACCACCTTAGAAGTCCAGAAGGATGGTTTGGAGAGGTGGACTTTTTTTAAATCTCTTTAATTCCAGGAGGACGAGGGCCTAGGAACATGCGCCCTGGGCTCAAGCTGGAGGAGGAGGGCCACTTGCCACAGGAGTGAGGCCCTCTGCCAGGGCAAGAAGCAGGGTGTTCTCAGGCCATGTGTTCCCTGAGGAGCTGGCGGACAGGACAGCCGAGAGGGAGTTCCAGCTATAGCTGGTCAAGCTAAAAACAGAGGGGGCTGCTACACAGAGGGCCTTAGAAAGGAGTAAGCTGGTCCTAGAGGAGAGAAAGGCTCAAAGTGAGTCTGAAGAAGTAGGGCCTTAAAGCGAAGCAATGCACAGGGTCCGGCAGCAATACCCCAGTGAGGACAGAAGGGTCCACATTCCCAAAGACCTGATGCCTAACTTTGCTGTGGGGAAGTTACACGGACAGGTGACTTGAGGTATATGATGTAGCCTTAGAGATGCACAGTGTCCCTGGGAAGATTTAGGGAGCCATTCTCTGGAGGAGCATTCTCAATGAAGGGAAGGATGCAAGGTTGACCCTAAGAAAGGGCGTCACAGTGAGGTATACCCTCATGAAAGAAGCCCATGTCAGGAAGTACAGGCTCACCTATGAAAGGTATAGGCAGAAGTTTAGTGACAGCCAGAAGCCGCGCCAGGGTCCTGGGTGGGTTATGTGGATCACATTTGCAAGGCACTGGATGATTGGATGAAGGGCAGTGATGTCAGTGATTATAAGGTACTGTATAATCTGATTACAGAGAGATCATGTGCAGTTATTATTTTGCAGAACTCCACAAACACTCAGTGGGTGTTGAGCTCGCTGACCCTATGGAGCTTATTAAGAAGACAGACAGCTCGCTCTATACACAAGATGATACATGGTAGTATTCTCAAAGGGTGGACAGGGTCCCCAACAGAACAAACTGAGTACTCTAAAGGCCCCCACAGTGGAAGAATACCTACTCCCAGCCTGAACACAAGAAGAATGGGTTTCCTGAAAATAAGTCAATGAAGTTCAGCAGACATGGGCACATGAAAAGAAGTCAATGAAGTTCAGCAGATATGGGCACATGAAGGGAAATGCCAAATACCCCAAGAAGTCGGAGCCCCCAATGGAAGGCAAACCCTGGTTGGTTAATTTAACATTTGGGTAGAAGGTTGTTGTGAGTGGCATGGTTGGCATGAGGGGGGGGGGGGGGGGGAGGGTAGTGCACAGATTACCCAGGTGCTACCTGGGTGAGAGGGAGATGGTGCTAAAAGCCTTCATCCCTACCAATACTGCTGAGCAGAGGTTCAACATCAATTAGCAGAGGGTCACCATCAATGGGCAGAGGGTCACCATCAATGGGCAGAGGGTCACCATCAATGGGTAGAGGGTCACCATCAATGGGCAGAGGGTCACCATCAATGGGCAGAGGGTCACCATCAATGGGCAGAGGGTCACCATCAATGGGCAGAGGGTCACCATCAATGGGCAGAGGGTCACCATCAATGGGCAGAGGGTGGAGGCTCTGAAGGACACAGGAGTTCTAGCAGGAAGCAGCAGCAGACAACGATGAGAGTCACTACCAGTTGCTCTAGTTCCCTTTGGGGAAGGAATCTCAGGTTCCTTAAGGATAGCGGCGAGTCCTGCCATGCCTGTGGACTGTCTGTTTGGTAAGGACTTAGAACACACTGTCTGGAAGTAGGTGGAGTTCAAGTCCCATCTGTAGATGTCCAGTCAGCATGCCTGACCACAAGGTCCATGGCAGCCCTAAAGGGTAGTCAAGAAGGGCTGGAGTCAGGAAAAATGGCCCACAAAGCTGCAAACAAGGGTAAGGGGTGTGGTAAACCTGCCACATACCGCCACAGCCAAGGATGATGCCGAGCCTGGCAGACCTGCCTCAACTGGCTGGTTGGCAAGCTGAGGGTCGGCCAACCAAAGAGGAGTTCTACAGGGTTCAAAAGGAGTGTCCTTCACTTACAATAAAATACAATTTATAAAGCGCACGGCTGCTTCTGAAAATGTGACCCAGGGCTAGCGGCAAATAGACTTTCCAATAAAACAAAAATAAATATCCCCTCACGATGAAAATTAGATAAAAAGAAGTCTCAAGACTTTTTAAAAATTGCTTCAGTAGGGGCCAGAAGTAAACGGAGCAGAAGAGAATTCAAAGACTAGATGTAAGGTAAGCATTCAATCTGTCCCCCTCTTCTAGCTTTACAAACTCTAGGAACTTGCAGCAGTTTGGAATTATTTGATCTTAGGTTTCTGAAGTAGTGATAAGGTTTAAATCTAATCATTAGGTAGAAGTGTCCTTTCTATTCAAATGCGCTATAGGCAAAGGTTAGCACCTTAAAATAAGAAATCACTCGCAAGCCTCAAGATACTATGAGACTCACCAACAGCTCCAGATATATATTATAAGGAGTGGGCTTAGTGCAGAGTCTGTGGAACTCCGTATCGAAGAGGTTTTTGGTGTGTATGTATAAGGAAGGAGATAAACAGCCTGAGATCTGTCTTCAAGAAATTATTTCAGCCAAGTCCAGGAACAACCTCGGATTCCAATTTTTCTGAGCCTATTCAACAGAATTGAATAAGAGACCGTATGCAAAGCAGATAATAAGTTGAGTAAGACCACCAGTTTTGAAGAATTCTGGACAAGATTGTCTTTAATAAATTCTGTGACTTCTAACAAGGCGGATTTGGTATTGAAACCTGAATGAAATCCAGATTCACAGTCATGCAAAATATGACTAGATTCCAAGAAGTAGATTAATTGATTATGGACCGATTGCTCCAACATTTGTGCCAGGGCAGGTAAAGGTAATAATGGTCAGAAATTGCCTAGAATATTTGAATCAGCATTTGGCTTCCTTAATAGAAGCAGAAAAGCCTGTTTCCAACTCTTTGGAACAGTAGCAGACTCCAAGGAATTATTCATGAACTTAGTCTCCGGATCAGTCAATACTATTCTGAATAACTTTAAGATGTCCAGGAAACATTGGTCTAAAGTGTCTACAGATTTGCACTTGGCAAATTCTTTAGCGGAATCTTCAAGAGAGAGAACTAAAAACTGAAAAAAAAACATAAGGGACGCTCAAAGCATCTAGTTTAACAATCAGGCTTTAACCTGAAAACAGAGCATATACTGTTTGAATTTTCTTATAAAAGATATCCGAAAGATCGTCACATAGTTTGGCCGAAGGAGTAAGTTTATTCTTCAGGGAGAGAGAAAAAAAACTGATTTTAAAAACTTTGCAGAGCATAGTAACTGAAGAAGAGATTGTGGAGGAGATAATTACTGTGAGACTTGTGAATAGATTTTCGAAACTTTAAAAAAAAAAAATGTATAAACTATTTTTGCCTCATCATGAGTTTCTCAAGAGGGCCCAGGTCGGCAAGCTGAGGCCCAAGCAGTTGGAGATACCCCTGGAGCTCACCAGACATACTGGAAGATGAGTGGTTTAGTGAGCGCAAAGTTCTTGAACCTGAGACAACTAGTGGTCCCCCAGTGCTACATGCCCTTCCTACTAGATCTGGCTCATAATGTACCCAGTGGTTCAAAAGGGGGTGGTGATGGACGTAGCATCTGAATCAATCAAACACTCACACCCAGTCAAAGAATCTGGGTTTAATCCATCACCGTTCTTTAGCCCACTCTGCCACCCCAGTTCAGACATGGCTATACGAAAATCAGTCTGACCCTGTGCCTCATGGGAACAGTCCAGCCCGAACTGCCAAGCCATGTCTTCCCTGGACCGGAAACAAGCTTCCGAGGACCGGTTTCTGGCATTCCAGCCGTCTTCAGCCCGGCTTGCTTGAATCCAGTAGCAAAGTCAGCAAGGGACTCCCGTCTGAGCATACCCTGCCACACTTATGGCGGCCAAAAGCGGTACAATAGCGGGTGGTGATGGACGGAGCATCTGAATCAAACACTCACACCCAGTCAAAGGATCTGGGTTTAATCCATCACCGTTCTTTAGCCCACTCTCCCACCCCAGTTCAGATATGGCTATATGCAAATCAGTCTGACCCTGTGCCTCATGGGAACAGTCCAATGCCAGAAACCGGTCCTCGGAAGCTTGTTTCCGGTCCAGGGAAGACATGGCTAGGCAGTTCGGGCTGGACTGTTCCCATGAGGCACAGGGTCAGACTGATTTGCATATAGCCATGTCTGAACTGGGGTGGCAGAGTGGGCTAAAGAACGGTGATGGATTAAACCCAGATCTTTTGACTGGGTGTGAGTGTTTGATTGATTCAAATGCTACGTCCATCACCACCCCCTTTGTACCGCTTTTGGCCGCCATAAGTGTGGCAGGGTATGCTCTGACGTGAGTCCCTTGCTCACTTTGCCACTGGATTCAAGCAAGCCGGGCTGAAGACGGCTGGAATGCCAGAAACCGGTCCTTGGAAGCTTGTTTCCGGTCCAGGGAAGACATGGCTTGGCAGTTCGGGCTGGACTGTTCCCATGAGGCACAGGGTCAGACTGATTTTCGTATAGCCATGTCTGAACTGGGGTGGCAGAGTGGGCTAAAGAACGGTGATGGATTAAACCCAGATCTTTTGACTGGGTGTGAGTGTTTGATTGATTCAAATGCTCCGTCCATCACCACCCCCTTTTGTATCATAATGTACCCAGGCAGGATATCTAGGGCAGGACACAACCTTTGCAGGCTTGTCATTCACTTTTACTGGCCCCTGATGAGCCGGACCTCGGATGCATTCTGCATACAATATCCAACCTGCTAAAACAGTGGGAAGTCAGAAAGCCAAAGGCTCCCCTGCCTCCCGTACCTGTTGTTGGCACCCCATTTATAAGGATGGGAAAACAACATTTGCCCTCTGGACCCCAAGACTGCCTTAGTCAACAGGCTCACCCTGGTACTGGCGGACCATGCTAGTAGGTACCCACAAGCCACACATTGTGACTCCACCTACAGAGGTCAGGGCTCTGAAGGGGATTTTTACCTCAGTGGGGCTTCCTAACGACTAGTGTTTTAATGGGAGCACAAACTTCACATATGCATACATGAAGTTAGTGTGGGACGAATATGGACTAACTTACAAGTTCAACACCCTATCATCCCCAGGCCAATGGGATTGTTGAAAGGTTAAACAATTATACTATACAACTATTATAGGCCTATCAGGGCAGCTATAATGGCTTTAACTGCCTGTAGGGAGGTGCCACAGAAAGAAGTTGGGTTCATCCCTTTGAGCTTCTCCATGCACACGCTCCTGGGGACCTCTCAGTCGTGTAAAGGAGAGGTGAGAGCAATCTCCCATGACACCCCCCCTTGGGACATAGTCAGCTACAGGTTAACTCCAGGGTCTCAGCAAAGCGCTTCTGGAAGAAGGGTACTGAGAACCTGTAAGCCAGCCAGGAGGTGATACAGCTCTGTCATGACCAGAAGGCTACCCTGGTTGAGTTTCAGCCTGGCCAAAAAGATGTGATTGATGTACCCAGTGGAGGCAAGGGCACTACACGATTGCTGCTCTGAGCCTTATGAGGTGAAAGTGAGAAAAGGGGCGGTCACCTACCTGGTGGATCTCAAGACTCTCAGGAACCCCTTAAGGCTCCTCCATGTTAACTGACCCAAGCCCCTCTATAAGAGGTCCGAATTCACAATACTTCCAGTGACAGATGATGGGGTGGAAGAGGAGAATCAAATGCTCCCCGACGACCACCTATCTTCTAAGGAGTAGGATGGATCAGTGGAAGGGGTCAACCTTTCCCTTACCGCAGAGCAGCAAAGGGACTGTCACCACTTGTTGGGGCAGTTTCCCTTCCTATTCTCACTAAACCCTCGGGTCACTCATCTGTGTACCCATGATATTGGCACTGGGGTCAACATGCCTGTGAAAAATAAAATATACAGGCTGTTTGAGAAAGTGAGAGCTAGCATCAAAAAGTGTCCAAGATACTTGGAGTTAGGGGCGATTGAGCACTACAACACTACTTGGTCCTGCCCAGTAGTGCTGGTACAGAAAGCTGCCTCACTGGGTGTCTCCCCAGAACACAGGTTGTGTTGTAACTAAAGGGGGCTCAATTCAGTTGCAAAGACTGATACACACCCATCCCGCGATCTGATGAGCTCATAGATAGGTTGTGGGCTGCCAAGTTCCCAAGGACTTTCGACTTGACTCCTAGATGTTGCCATTACTTAGACGGCCAATGAAAGGTCTCCATTTTCCACCCCAGAGGGTCACTTTCAATTCAGGATGATGCCATTGGGTTAAAGAATGTCTGTGCTATCATCCAGAGGCTGGTTAACAGAGGCCTGGCAGGGATGGAGGCTTTCAGTGTCGCCTACCTGTATGACACAGCCTTCAGTTCTAGCTGGGAAGACCACCTGTTCCACCTCCAGGAGATGTTACAGGCCCTGCAGAAGGCAGGCCTATCAAGGCTAGTAAGTGCCAGATAGGGCATGGATCTGTGTTCTATCAGAGTCACAAAGGGTGTGGGGGGAAAGGTACAGTCCCTCCAAGCCAAAATTGAGAATATTGAGGCTTGGGAACGCCACTAAGGCTCTGAATGGAGAGAGGCCTTCCATGATGTAAGTACCTGGTACTATGGCACCACTGATGCCTCCTAACAAGGAAACGCCTCTTTTTGCACCTTCACCCCAACAAGTTTGGACTAAAGCTTTTGGTTTTTCAACTCAAGAGTGCACAGAGTCCTGCTAACCAGACCTCAGTGCCAGAGTTCTTACTCATTACAAAGTATGTCGAACTGGCTATCCCCAAATGGCAGGTACTCACTTACTTATACGTTCCTAGTATATGACCTCTAAGGCATAGGGTCCATGCAGAGGTGGGGTGCCGATTGTGCCACACTTAGAAACACAGAGTGACCCTAAGGCACAGATATATGTTACAAGTATCAACTACAACTATCACATACTGGAAAATAATTGCAGGAGATTATCAAGTTTGGCTAATTTAGGTTGACCCTACAAAATATTGTTGTGTTGCTATAAAGGGGTATTTACAGGATACTCAAGAACTAGAATATATTAATGGGATAGTGTTTTAGCATCATGCCAGAAAATAATCACATTATCCGACTGTTCAGTATAAAGCGAAGGTGGCATGAATGAGAAAACTAGTCAACACAAATAAAAGTTGCTAAGAGCACATATTTTTCCTTAGTTTCATAAAGCACACATTGCCATAATAGTCCCTGGCACTGAAGAAACCTCTTTGTGTGTTTTGGGCTCTTTGTAAAAGGACAGAATGCAGTCACTCACAGAGAAGTTAGCCAGGGGCAGAGGTAGACTGACCCATTGCTCCATGATGTATGCTGAAGCAGGCAGAGGACAAACGTGAAGGACCGAACAATCAGACCATCCAAGATAATACAGCCTGTTTTGCCAAATTATGAGGCCTCAAAAGAAACAAGCACTGGCGTTGCCAATAGGTCTCGCATTAGGAAAGTTTGAGCTATTGGTCTTGTAAATGACAATTTTTTTATTTATGTGTTGTTTTTGAAAATAGCTTAATTAATAGCTTTGCAATTTACAATGCCAATAGTTATAACTTTCGCAAATATGACACCTATAGCATTTGTAATGGAACAGGTTTTGTATTTACGTGACTTCGATGTATTGATATTACAGATAACAGTCGACAAAATGACATGGACGCTTTGCCACTGCTTGATTAAGCTTGTTTGTACAGTGCTCTTATGCCCAGAGTACAGCAAAAACACTTCACATATTGAAAAAATGTCCCATATGGATTGGACTTATAGACTGTATAAATCCATGTACTGACTATAAATGCAAATGTAAATATCCCTTACGTGGCATGGGGTAGATAGATTATGTATTTGTTTATTAATCCTCTGGGCTTTGCAGGGGTGTACTCGCCGAAGTTTTGCAAGCGACCGACACATTTCCCGCCTCGTGCAATAAGTGATGAAGACGATGGTGTAGGAAGCTGCCGGTTGTATGTATTGATCTAGCGCAATGTGTTTCCGGCGCACAGCTCAAGCCAGATCAGCGTTTCCAGAGGACTTTTGTTAAAAAAAAAAACCTAACAGGTTAGTAAATGCGCACCCACAGTCTACCTTCAGTACTTGTGGTAGAGGCGCTGGATGTCCGATCCCCATCATAAAACCTCCATTCGGTATCAGTGCGAGTGCAGGCGCACAACATGGATCATAATTGAATCTTGTGACAGACCGCACAGTAACCGTTTGCTTTTATAGTTGCCGTCACCTACAGTGTATGTAAGCTTCTAAATTGTCCGCCTTTCAAAGTGTAGCTAGAGTTCTCGTAGTGTGAACTTTACATTGAAGTGCAGCGGGCTTGGCACACGTTGCAGAAACAGTTCAAAGCAGGACATAGACCTGTGTGTTTTTTCCTAACTAAAATTGTCGATTCACGCCACGGTCAAAGCTATGGCCTCTGAGGCGTTACACAATGACTTTGAAGGGAACAACTGCAGTGGTCCTTGGTGTGGTATTTTACCTGGACTGTCCCTCCCAGTATATCCCTCAGTTTACTGTCCCTCCTTAATTATTCGAAATTCCCAAAGCCAACACGCCGCTCATTGTGCCGCTGATATCGCGTGCTACAAACACCCCCCCTCTTTGACCCGAATTGATGTGTTCCTCTGAATAGAAAAATAATGGTCTTGCGGGGGGCGCCGTGCCTCCTGCTGCCGCCACGAGCATCTACAAAAACAAGGGAGGCTGGAATAAACCAGCGCACCATGAAATAGCACTTGTAAAAGTGCGGGGCAGAGGCGCTTATTGCATCTCAGCAGGAAGCACTGCTCTATTTACATCCCGGACCACCAGACATTCTGACAAAATGTCAGAGCCAGGGACATCGTGAGGGTCACATGCATTGTTAACCAGCGCCCTCCTTTTAGCCTGTAGCATTGCTAGCTTTTAAATATCCTACGCAGATTGAACGGCAGGAGTATTTCCAATGACCGTGTACGTAACAGGAAAGAATATCCGCATGTACACACACTGTTAAATGCATACTGGGTGCTCTCAGAAAACATAAAGACGTTCGATGCCACTTTAAATAGGTTCCCAGCAAGTTAGACCCTACATGCCTCTCCTTTTCTCCATTGGAATAGTTACCTTTGCTTCCGTGTGTTAACCTGGGCACGAACATGGTAGGTAACTGAATGTTCCTTCCCACAGGTCTGAACATATTGTTACCTTTTAGGTAAAATGATATATAACGGAAACACTCTACATTTCAAACAAGGTTAGAACGATTTTTTGGGGGTATAATCATTAGGGTGCCAACAACGAGAACTGTTCACAAGCCAAACAACTTAAGTCCCTAGGTACCTTAAATTACTAATCAAATGCGTACTTGTCAATTAGGAGCATCGTGCTTTTCCCCATTTGATAACGGTTTGAACCATCAGGCTGATTGTCATTTTGTTTTCGTTATGTAGACATCTGCGGACTTGGAGCAGCCGTCTGAATTATAGTGCACAGGTAGACAAACAATACAGCTTATTATGCGATAAAGGATTAACTTTCGCACAATATGCCGTGGCACTTTTCTCAAATTTTGACACATATGGGTGTTTATAAAATAGCAAACCCAATGCTGTATAAAATGTTTAAGAAACTTAAGCTACTAAAACACAATGCAGGGCGGGTTCAAAACCCCTGCAACGCTAAAGAAGACAAGCAAATCGCGAAAGAAAGGTGAAATAAGGAAACATTAAATAAATGCACGCACGGAGACAAAGTGAAATGATGGAATTTTATTTTTAATGCAAGCGGGGAAATCCAGGCGCGGGCAATGGTTAATTTAGCACATGACAATAATATGGTAGCTAGGGCCTGCTGAGGAAGAGTGACACAGTGTATATCTAGCAGTACTGTTAAAGCCGAGAGAGGTGGGGATCTGACCAGTTTCATTTTCAAGACCTTATCCAAAGCAAACCAAAACTCCCTTAAAAT
This sequence comes from Lissotriton vulgaris, assembly GCF_964263255.1. Taxonomy (NCBI): domain Eukaryota; kingdom Metazoa; phylum Chordata; class Amphibia; order Caudata; family Salamandridae; genus Lissotriton; species Lissotriton vulgaris. The sequence goes on along the minus strand of NC_141699.1, from coordinate 610,865,072 downwards.
AGGGCAAGAGTACAACATATGTTCTAAATCGGCGCCTGCTAGTTCACATTTAGGGCACTTGGTACGATCACTAAATAAAACATTTGTCGACCACTTAGAAATCACTTCAGGAGTATGATATAGCATACAGGTAGTTTTAAATTGTTGTAGTCTTAGACTTGACGAATGAAGGAGATTATTGAGATTGGAAAGAGAATGGGCAATCTGATTAGAAGTTATATTATGTCCCAATTTCGAACTCCACTTCTCGACTAATTTGGAGCAGTCACTTGTCTTATAAGTGTTAAGACATCTGTATCCTTCACTGATTAAGGATTTAGTCGTCAGTGAATAAAAGCAATGTCTAGAGAGCCCTTAAGTAGCGTCAAGGATCTTCGTACCATCTTGTATCCCCAAATAAAACTACTAAATATCCTGTCAAGTTTTAAAAAAAAAAAAGAATTATTAAGTGCCAGTGGTATAGAACGAAATAAAAAAAGAAATTTTGGACGCAATTTCATTTTGATCAGGTTAATTCTACTGATGATGTTTAACGGGAGTTTAAATCATTTTTTTAAAGAGAGCGGTTGATTTTAATAAGGCATCATAGTTTATAGTAATGACATCATTAGTTTTAGATGAGATTTTAACCCCTAGATAAGTGGCGACCCTGCAGATTCCAGAGACAGCAGCCGATGGTTTATGGTTAACTACTATTTGCGTTTTGTTTATATTTAACTTATAACCGGAGACATCTCCGAATATTCTGGCCTCTGCCGTTATACCCTCCATTGCCTCTACAACATCGGTGGAGTAGATGGCGATATCATCCGCATATGCGGTCCGATCTAAACGGAGCATTTAGAGACTGAAGCTGGAGAGCAAAAACAAAAGGGCTCCATCGACAGAGCAAACAGCATGGGTGATAACGGACACCCCTGCCGAGTGCCCCGAGAGATGGCAAAGATAGAAGTCAAACCGGCATAGCTAATACTCGCCGTAGGTCTGTCATATAGAGCTCGTATCCAGCTGACAAATTGTCCCTAAAATCCGATAAAGGACAGGACAGACCAAAGATAATCTCACCCCACTAGGTTGAAAGCCTTCTCAGCATCCAATAATATCATACTGAGTGGGGTGGATTCTGTCTCGGCTATATCAAATGCAGTTATGGCCGCATTAATGTGGGCTGTGGTGTCCCTGCCCATTACGAATCCATTGGTTTTGTGAGTTTCCTATTTTGGAAACGAACGGAGCCAATTGGCTAGCTAAGATTTTTGCAAAAACCTTAGCAGCGATGTTAATAAGTGAAATAGGTCTATAAGACCCGCACTCGTCTGTCGGTTTGCCTTTTAAAAAAAAAAAAAAAACATTTTCGCAATGTTCCAGGAGCTGGGAGCCTTCCCGCTTTGCCCTATAGATCGAATTACCTGAGAGAAAAGAAGGATTCGTTCCTCAATACAGATTTTATATAGCTCGACTGGGAGTGCATCTTCCCCAGCTGCTTTCCCCAATGGTAATGAAGAAATGGCTTATCTTATCTCTAACAAAGTGATCTCCTCTGATAATTGATCTAACCCAGGTGTATTACATTTTTCTTTGATGTTATTATCCAAATAATCAAGTATCTTCACTAGATTAGGTGGATTCTCAGGAGTATATAAAATGTTGTAAATTCCACAAATTGGGCCAGTATCTATGCTGGCTGATCATATATAATATTATTGGAGCCTCTAATGCTTTTGATCAGGTTGTGGGCTCTATCATCCGCGACTTTATAAGCCAATATTTTTCCAATTTTATCTCCGCCTTCGTAATGAGAAATTTTCAGCTTGTGTAGTTTAGCACTACTTTCGTCAATAAAATTTGTTTTTAAATTTGATTTTAAACTCCCAAGTAATAGTCCCAGTTTAACCACATTGGGAGAACCGATTCGTAAAGCATCCGCCAGGAGTAATTCTTGTACCAAGATATTAGATATCAGCTTCTTGTTGGAGTTACAGTGTTCAGCATTCTGCCTAAGAAAGTATTGTTGAGTAAAGCCCCTGATGCTGGCCTTACAAGCATCCCAGACAATTATACAGGAAGCAGAGTTAAGATTAAATTAAATTTAATTTAATAAATTCACAGATTTGTGATTTAAGCTGTGATATGTAGTCTACGTCAGAAAATAAATAACAGGGAAAAGAAAACATTCTTGGGACTGCTTGAGCTTGTGGGTTGTTAAACATGAGCAAAATTGGATTGTGGTCCGAAGTGACCCGGGGGCAGATCTCAATAGAACTAGTGTGTAATATATTATCTGTAGAACATGCCATGTCGATACGAGAACATAATTTATGGGGTGCTGAGTAATACGTGTAGCCGGAGATATTGGGGTGGAGAGAATGCCAAATATCCCTAATATTGTGTGTCTGACCAATTTCCAAAATTGCTGCACGCACTTTACACATACGTTAAAAAGCGCCATGTCTGGTGGAGTCTTGATGATAGTCCATGATACAATTAAAGTCCCCCATAAAAATAAGTTCCCCTTCTAATCCCCAGGAGCTCCATATTTCATTGATCGAAAACAGAATCATCATCAGTATTTGACCCATAGATCACGCAAAGTACATATTTACAATATCCTTTAGATATTTGTGCAATCGCCCAACGGCCATTTTTATCTGAAGCGGTTTTAAGGGTTTCTACTCTGATTCGTCTATCTTTGAGAATGGCAACTCCCCTGACATTCCAAGCTAAACATTTTAACTTATACATTTCCAAGCATAGATTACACAAGTACTGACATTCTGCACACTGAAAAACAAAAATAACTCCATCCCATCATATTCAATCATGTCGTGTTTTTTTTTGTGATTTTCCCCCTCGAGCAAAACCATCCCCGGAGAACCTAACCCCACCCCCCTCTCCCTCTACCTACCTAGGGAGGGAGAGCCCTCAGAAAACTGCTGCCGCTGGGGAGGCAGCTACAGAGAGAAGCAGCCTGAGGACTACCTTACCACCCCACTACTTTTCAGAAAAAAAGAAGAAGAAAAGGGGAAAGCGTAGAGGGGAAAAAAAGAAACAGACCAAAGAAATAAGATAACAATTCTTGGTGAAACTCCCCAAAGACTAATCTATAAGTCTATAAGAGACCTTCAATCAATACGAAAGTAATATGAGAGGAGTTAACCAAGAAATATGTATGGCCACCCTTAATGACCTTGAGAGGGACAGGCTCTTGTAAGAATACTTGCCCCAATGGATTTAAAAGGGTCGATAAGTTTCCTTAACTTCCATCTCCTATCCATGGTAGCTTTGCTCAAATCAGAGCGTACAAAAAAGGACAAATTCTCGACAGTGGCGGCTGGTGACATTTGAAAGTGGTGAGGCGTAAACTTATTGTGGTACCCGACTGCGGCAAACCAGTGTAGCAAGGATGCCCAAAGAACCTACAGGGGGTTCGAGGGGTTCTCCCCTCGGGAAGATTTTGGAAAAAGAGTGGACAAATGGTGCATTTTCAAGCAAATTTAAGAAAGCAGGAAGAATAATAAAGCAACACAATTGAATTAATCATCATTTGAGAAATTGCCAAATTTTATGAGCTATAGAGGACAATATTTGCGTATGCTGATGTTATCATTTGCCTATATTTACTTGTGAACATACTGATACACTTGTAACTGTTTTGTGCAATATAAAAAAACATTTGCTCATGCTATGCAAGCAAAAACACGCATAGGGAGCACGGAGGAATAAGCCCAGAACCGGTGTCTTATGCACACACTATATCTGTGTTTGTGTATACATGCTATTAGACGTCAGCTGAAGGCCTACTCACTGAAAAACACAGGGAGTGGCCAAAACAGCAGTATTAAACACCCTGGACTGTAATATATTTAACACTAGTGCACAACCTATGGAACTAGCATAAAACTGTGGGCAGCCCTGGCTTCAGCAGCAACAATATGGAAGAACATGCAATACCCGTCTTGCGATGAAACTGAAGATGACACGACCAGTACAGACAAAAGCTACTACTCTCTCATCACCTACCAACAGTAATGCCTAAAACAACAGATGACATCTTGTGAGTGAAGGGACAAACAGAATATAACGTGAGGAGACCAGGAGGCAGAATGCAAAACCTGCATTGATGACAGCTCCGTATGCGGGAGAAGAGAACCTCTCCTTGTCACTTATTTTGTTAGAGCAGTGCGCAGTTTTGGAAGTCTGTCTCAATGTAATTAATTGCAGTAATGAACCTTCGCTGCTAATAAGCACACTCCATTCTTGTACTAGAGCCGTTCATCATTAATTTCCAAAAATGGTCATTTCCCTCTAGCAACTTTCTCCATAATAACTGCACTGTTATCTCAGGAAAGAGAGTGGCGCGCGCTCTGTTGCCCAGGCAATATTTTCCACCACCAGCATCATCAAGGGTCATTTATTGCTTAATGCTGGCATTTAGCTGATCCATATGCCCGCCGAATTTTGGAAGCGAATGAGATTAAAGCAAAAGGACAAAAAGTGATTTTCGCTGCATGACACAGTTCGGTCTAGTGCGAAGCCATGAGGAGAAGTTTATTCGGATTGTTCAACGCCACCTTGTCACTAGGACACATTTTTTTAACAAATCTACTCAAGGGCCAGCAGAGAATTAGTAGACACGGGTCGGCGGGGGGCATCCCAAGTGTGTAATTAAAGCGTGGGAGCGTTACCATGCCGATATCCTGCACTCTGCCCCTCACGGAAAGCCCTAGCACCTTCCAATTCTCAAAGTTGCGCACTTACCTTACCGCCGGTCAGCGCCGCATCTTCTTCTGGGAGTGAGACCTTGGCGCCTTCACACTGGAGCGGAAACCGGTACCCCACCCTCCGTCCTCAGCCAATCCTGGCGCTGGAGCAGCGCCAGGATTGACACAGGGCATGGTTGCTTTCTGCCCGCATGCCCATTAGCAGAGCGAGGTTTCGCTCTTCTAATGGGCATGCGCAGGCACAAGTGCGCATGCGTGGGCAAGGCTGAAAAACGTGCCTCCGTCCCCACTCATGTGCACCTGTGTGCTGCTGCCTGCCTCAGACAATGCCTTATGCCTGTCAGTCAACATGACACAGGACCGCCTACCCCCTTCAGACTCTGAATGGGGTGGGCGGTACTGCATCATGCTGACTGACAGGCATTGTCCGTCGGCGTTTTGAACTGTAGTAAACTGAGAGTTTACTTCAGTTCAGACTAGAGCAGTACGCCGAGGAAGCTGCAGGTGCGGGCGGGGGGGCAACACCCCAATGGATGGTCCGCCACTGATTCTCAATTGTGACAGGAGAATTGGGGGGTGCTTTCTGAGAGACTGCCTGCCTTAAAAGAAAATTACCAAAGTGAATAAGAAAGGGCCTAGGGAATTTACTCTCCCTGTTCCTCTGAACGAGAGGGAGGTGATGGGCTCTCTGGACCTGAGAATCCCAGTCCCAGTCACCTAGGTCCGGGAAAGCCTTGTGCAGTAGCTTGACAAGATAGGCCCTTGGGTCTGACCCTTCTGCTCCTTCAAGGATGCCAAAAAGTCTCAGATTCAATCGCTGTTGGCGATTTTCTAGATCTTCCACCTTCAGCTGTAATGATGTAATCTGGGCGTCATGTTGATTCAAGGTGGCTTCAGAACGGGCAGAGCCTTCCTCCATATTTACCACCCTGTGTTGGAGCTCCTCGATGTCCTGCGACATCCCCCCTAGTTTAGATGTCAACTTTTGTAATGAGTTCTGTACTTTATTATTGTCCTCCCGTAATTGCAAAAAATGTTCTTGTGCTTCCAAGCGATGGTTGGTCAAGGTTCGCAGGATGATATCAAGGGGAGAAATGTTAGATATTAGATTCCTGTTCTTCGGAAATGGCTAACCGTGGAACATTGGTTGTAGTTACTACATCAGAGACTGCAGAGATTGGCAAGCCAGAAGAACCTGGAGAGGTAGAGGACACTGTAGAAATGATATGTCGTGAAATGGATTCTATGGGAGCTGCTGACGACTTAGTAGAGGCCAAGTGGAGGTCGGCAGATGGAAGTAATGGCTCGGCAACCAAAGCTAACGAAGTGATACTTGTGGGGGACAGGAGGGGAGTAGTATCCCTTAGAGAGGGATCCGTTGATACCACGGAGCAGCTTTTCGGAGACTCCAAAACTGGTGGGCTAACACCAGACAGCCGCAAGGTCATATTTTTAACGAGCCCCTTCGCCTGTATCCACTTCCTGAGGGGGCTTTTTTCAGTGAGGAGAGCCTTTTTTGGGGCAGACGTAGTAGTGATAATATTTGGTAGGCCTTCAATAGTGACTGTTCTCCCTTTCTTGCTCTTCAGCTTTGCCTTTGATTTAGCCTTTTCCCTTCGGCCAGCCAAGAACTTGGCAGTATCGGAGGAAGGACTTATAACAAAATTGACAGATTCTTCGCCCTCTGCTTCATCGTCAATCTCTTCGTATTCATCGTTAGAGCCATCTCCACTCCCCCTCTTCAACCTTCGACTTTATTTTTACACAAAAATACTGATTTTACCGAATTTTATTCTCAAATTTCGAATTCCTGAAGGGCCTCAACAATGGATGAATAACAATGGCTGAAAGCCCTTACAATTATATCATACATACAACTTTTACAAAGGTCTCTGCTAACTCTACCTAAAAACACAAAGCAGAAACCTTGTGAATATTTCGTCACAAAAATGGTGTACAAAATGATTCAGATAATAAAGCTCAGGCCGACTTCTTGCTTTATCACTTTAAAGAAAACATAGTTAGACAACTACATTGTCAGCTTCGTGCCTGGTAGACCGTGATCACAATACAGAAATTGGTAAATAACATCCAAGAAACAAAAGCTTCCCCAAATTGTATAAATTCATTTTAAAAAGATTTCTTTGGTCTGCATACTTTGATAAGATGCCCCACGCTTCTAAACATCATTTTAACGTCTTGAAAAACAAAAGCATAGAGGAATGCGCACTGTTCAAAAGAGAACCTTCAAGGTCATTTCATCACAAGTTTAACACAGATGTCCTGCCATTACAAACAACCAACCAGAACTAAGCCTTTTTATAAAAAAAGTTCCAGAGGTTTTAAAAGCATACAACAGTCCAAAACGTTCCTTTCGGTTACCTTCAACAAGAAGCTACAAGTCAACGATAGCCAACTGTCTTGGAAAAGGCGTGTGTGCAGAAGCTGAAACAACCAGAGTAGAACATCAAACACCAGAATGTCCTATACTGAGGAATTTGGATTGTGTACCTACCACCTACAAATACACTGATGAGGGAAACAAATCTAGTCGGAAAACCAAGAATACTAAATACCACGCTAACAGACAAGCATTTGCCAATGTGATTCATTCTGTAGCCGCTGTGTGATTCAGATTTTACATATGTGATGGCTAAAGGGGCAGGAGACCAAATGCGATTGACCAGAAAGCCAACCTATGGTAAGCAAAGGGCCGGCTCAAAGAAAGGTTTGATGTCTTGAAAAGAAATCTATTTGACAACAGGTCACTAAAAGAAGCCTGAAGGAAAGCCTGAAAAAGGAATAAGAATGACACTTGAGCAACTGTACTCCGTAGGTAAGATTAAAGTTGAACAATTAAACGCAACAACATATCTAATGAGCATGTGACACAAGCAGGTACAAAAATAAGGAGGTAACACAGGAGCCTAACCTCACTGTTAAACCCTTGAGAACTAATTTTGAACTTGGGTACAAAGTGCATTGCTTTAAATGTAAACTTACACAGAGAATAAACAGAACAGAAATGTGCTCGCACAAAGTTACAGTTGAGGAAGTCTACTCCCAGGGGTGTGGTGGCTGTGTTTCAAAGTCGGGGATGCCTTAAAAACAGAAATGACCACCCACAAATGTGTGTTTGTGGGTATTCACTAACTTCTGCAAGTCATACCCTCCCCTTTGGATACAGTTGGAGAATTATTCCTGTATGGCGCAGAACTAAGTCGTGATTCACGATGGGAAGAACAATGAGGGAGCTCTCACAAAAATCGATGGGGTAGAAAAGAGGATGGCTTTTCTTCCATGCAGAAAAATAAACAAAGACTTTCAATACCACACATGTCTGGCTTTAACCTCTTCGCTGCTAGGCCTTTCCCCCTGTGCTAAGCTTATTGTTTGGCTGTTTGGGGTAGTATGCGCTTAGGCCCCTGTAACTTTTTAGTATTAAATATCTTTTATTGAGCATGTCAACACAGAATGATAATCAAACAAGTGTGAGCGGTTGCCAAGCAGTTCGTTACAAAACTAGGGTTCAAGTACAGAAAGGGAGGCCAGGGTGATACTGCATTTCCAGAAGCAAAATTATACACAGCAAGCCGCCTACAACCAGTCATGTGCCGGCCGCGTTTCAAACGTTGCAGTACTTTGTCGTGACCGCTACTGTCCCCTCAATAGACCTAAACCTCTTTTCGCATTAGCGGCTCGGAGCCCGCCCCAAGAGCCGTACAATTCCAGTGGTCGACACACTCCTTAAACAACAAACCCCAACCCCCTCCCAAAACCCACGAAACCAAACCCTCCCCCTCCCCGGTCCCCGCCAACCCCGTGAACCCCCCCCCCCCCCAAAAAAAATTTCCCGGCCCCCCCATAAACCTCCCTCATCCTCCCCCTTGGTCCATGGTCTCGTTCCAATTGGTGTTACAGCCTCGTCTAACAACCTAACAGACGGATTTGGTGTCCTTCCCTTCCCGGTCTGTCTCTGTCAAACTCAATAATCTAAGGTATCTCAGGCATGTTACCTCCACGAACTCCGAGGACAGAAGGGCCAGAAACGGCTGCCAAAGTTCAGCATACTTCGCCCCTTCACCCGCTCTATTCAGAGAAAGCCTTTCCATACCCAAGACCATCCACAGTCGGTGGAGCCAGCCCTTGTGCGTGGGAGTAGTGGCCGAGCACCAATGTGTCAGGATATTCTGCAGCGCCGAGCCTATTGCTATGGCCATCAAGCGTCCCCTTCATGATCGTAAGGGGTAGGTCAGTGCGTTGGGGAGTCCCAGAATGACATATGAAGGGAAGCGTGGGATTTCGGTGTCAAAGTGGGTGTCAACGTCATCCAGTACCTGACGCCAATATTCCTGCACCAGTCTACACTCCCAGAGTATGTGTGTGAGGGTACCCAGTTGCCCGCATCCGCGCCAGCATAAGGGGTCCTTGCTTCTGTCCATTTCGTACAGCCGCTCCGGTGTGTAATACCAATAGGTCACCACCTTCGTGAGAGTGTCTGTGAGCCCCATATGGTAAGCTGAGTGTCGCGCTCTATAATATATCCCTTCCCACTCCTTGTGTGTGAAGGACCTCCCCAGTTCTCTCTCCCAGCGTGCCCTGCTCGCGCTGTAAGCGTACCTATGTTGGTGTGTGAGCATTTTGTACAGGTCAGAGATTAGTTGCTTGTCAGACTTGCGCGTGATCAACCAGCGTTCGAAATCCGTCAGCCGCCTGTCTGCCTCTGGTCTCACCGCCGCGCTAAGAGCCCAGTGCCTGACCTGGAAGTAGCGGTGCCTCTCGGATTCTGGGAGGCCGAATTCCTGGCGGAGCTGCGAAAAGGGGACTATACCTTCGGGGCCATACTCGTGGCAAAGGGAGCGACAACCAGCCGGTTTCCACCGTTCGAAGGCCTTCCCGTCCATCCCCGGTTGAAAGTCAGGGTTATCAAGGATGGGGGTAAGTGGTGATGGCAAGGTGGTGAGGCCGAGTGCAACCCCAACCCGATCCCAAATCTCCAGCGGGACGCGAGTGATTAAGGACGCGTAAAGGTTGTGGGGCCTATGAATCTTGTGCAAGAACGGGATCTCTTGCAATGTCCTTCCAGCGACCGCTTGGTCCTGGAACAACCAGTGCTTCCCTGACTCCCATGTGACCCATTCCGCCATGCAACGTAGCTGCGCCGCCTGAAAGTATGCGGCCAGGTTCGGAATCCCAATCCCTCCTTGCTCTGGGGCAAGCATCGCAATCTGGGCTTTCAGGCGCAGCTTCCTACCATTCCATATGAATTGTGAGAGCTCCGATTGCATCAGCTTGATCCAGCCTTTGGGGGGGGCGATGGGAATAGTGCGAAAGATGTAAAGTATCTGGGGGAGAACAGTTATTTTGATCGCTGCCACCCTGCCCAGCCATGACAGCGGATAATGTTTCCACTGTCCCAACTCCCGTCTGACCGTCTGCCGTAGGTGAGTGTAGTTGACTTCCACCGTGGTCTGTAAGGAGGAAGAAAGTTTGATGCCAAGATACGGAACTGCATCAGTTGCCCACTGCAATGGGAAATTACCCTGTAGCTCAGAGCGCGTGCCCGAGGACAGAGACAGATCAAGGGCCACTGACTTTGTCATATTGACTTTAAAGCCAGATACGTTGCCAAACCTCTCTAGGTCAACCATGCATGCGGGGAGAGAACTCCGGGGTTCGGCAAAGGACAGCAAGACGTCATCAGCGTAGAGACTTAAGACGTGCTCGTCCGCTCCAAATTTAATCCCCTTCACCTCCGGGTCCGTTCGGAGCAGCTGTGCTAGCGGTTCCATATAAAGGGCAAATAATAGAGGGGATAGTGGGCACCCCTGCCTGGTGCCTCGTTCGATCTGGAATCGGGGGGGGGAGGATAAGCCATTAACCCTGACGGTGGCGGAGGGGAACTTATAGCAGTTCATCACTCTGGTCCGGAACTTGGGCCCCAGTCCGGCCTTCCCCAACACCTTCTCAAGGTAGGGCCAGTGCACCCTGTCAAAGGCCTTCTCCGCATCGATGGCCAACATCATGTACTCGCCCTGCGTGCGGGATGCTTTCTCAATGAGGTGAAGGGCTCGTTTAGTGTTATCGGAGGTCTGACGTTCCGGTATAAAGCCCGACTGATCTGGCTGAATGAGACCCCCCATGCAAGGGTCCAGCCTGGAGGCGAGGATCCCGGTATAGAGCTTGAGGTCCACATTCAGGAGGGAGATGGGTCTATATGCCCCGCAGTCAGTGAGGTCCTTGCCTGGTTTGGGTATGACCGCAATGGATGCCTCGAGAAGTTCCCCAGGGATCCCCCCATCCTCCGCGAAAGAAGTAAAGAGGTTGGCCAGCAGCGGCGCCAATTGGGCACAAAAGGTTTTATAGAAGGACGCCGAGAAGCCGTCAGGTCCCGGTGCCTTGCCGAGTTTAAGTCGGGAAATCGCTGAGATAACTTCTTCTATGCGGATATCCTTCTCCAGTCCCTCAGATTGTTCCTGAGTGAGGGACGGTAATGGCACTGACTCCAAGAAGGCCATTTCCGCCTCCGGGTCGGGTGGGGCCGCCTCATATAGGGTAGCATAGAAGTCGCTAAAAGCACCTGCTATCGCCCAATCTCCTGTGACACAGGTACCATCTCTCCCCTTCAGTTCCTTGACCTCCCGTTTCTGGGTGACTGTGCGCAGCTTATGTGCCAGCAGCCGCCCGCATCTGTCACCACCTGTATAGAATGCGTGTTTCAACCTTAAGGTAGCATACTCTGCCCTATCCATGTCCAGCGCCGCCAGCTGCTGGCGAGCAGCCTTCAATTGGCGCCAAATCCTCGGGGCACCTGTCCTTCTATGTATTTGTTCTAGTTCCCTTGTCTTCTGGATGAGCTCATCCCTCTTGACCTGACGTTCTATATTCTCCGCAGGTGAGATCAAGATAAATTCACCTCGCAATACAGCCTTGAGCGCAGCCCATTGAGTAGTCAGTTTAGTGTCCTCATTACTATTATGGGACAAGTAGTCTTTTATGGCTCCTTGAATCTTGGAGACCACCCCGGTGTTGTAGAGAAGCGAGTCCCGCAGTTGCCACACCCTGCCCACCCTCGGGCCCGTCGGCCCAGTGAGAGAGACTGTGACTGGGGCGTGATCCGAGAGGGACGCTGTACCGATCTCTGCACTGGTGACGAGCGACTGCGCTGCTGTGGAGACAAGCAGGTAATCTAGTCGTGCATAAGTTTTATGTGCCGCTGAGAAGTGCATGTAGTCAGTCTCCCCTGGATGAAGCTCTAGCCCCCGGTCCTGCAGTCGGGCCAGGCCCGCTGCTGACAAAGCACCCACCTGACTAGATCGCTGACAGGACCGATCCCATAGGTTATCGAAAACCAAGTTCAGGTCCCCCCCCCCCCAGCAAAAGGTGACGGTCTATGGTGTCAGTGGCCTCCGTGAGCGCCTTGTGCAGAAACTTTTCCTGGCCTTCATTGGGCCCGTAGATCGAGCCGATCGTGTATGTCAAGTCTCCCAGTGCAAACCTATAAACCAACAGCCTACCCTTAATATCCACTATCTTACCCAGCACCTTTCCCTTAAATTTGTGAGCCACCAGGATTGCCACCCCCGCCTTCTTCTCTGTGCATGAGGAAAAGAACAACTTGCTAGATTGGAGACGATGACAGTCTCTCGCAAGAAGGTGCGTGACCTGTAGGAGACAAATGTCTGCCTTGGACTGCTCTAAGAGCAAGAGGACTGCTTTGCGTTTCTCCGGATTATTCAGCCCCCTCACGTTTAGGGTAAGAACCAAAAAGTCAACTGGAGCCATTCAGGGGAAAAAAATCAGACAAGTAGCCATTAAAGTAGCGACCACAGCGTCCCATCCGGGGGACCAACCCACCTCATCCATCCTCCACCAACCCCTCCCCAGGGAGGCAGACATACCACTCCACCATCGGACCATGAACCACATTCCCACCCCAGCTCCCACCCCCCGCACAACACTAAGAAACTCACCCCGACTGAAACTTCCCCCCCCCCCATCCCCCCCAACTGCAACTTGTCATGGTCTCTCATCCAGGGATGAATAGGAAAAAAAAGGAAAGTGAAAGTAAGGTAGTCTTACTAGTCTGTCCGGGAGCATCCTCCCGGCAACGGCCATGCGGCCAGTACGCACAATTCAGTCACTCGGGGCTGCTGAGACTTTCACCCCGTGGGGCCTGCACTGCCGTCTGTAGCCACTGCCTCCACCGCCGCACGCTGTCCCGCCTCGATTTCCGTCGCCAGGGGTTTCTTGACTCGCCTCCTCCTGCGCTGTTGAGTCCATTGCGGCCTTCGCCCCTCCGTCTCCGGAGCAGATCCTTGGGCCTCGGCCTCGTCCGTAGGTGCTTCTATACCTAGCAAAGTGCAGGCCTCAGAGACTGAACGGAGTTGGTGCTGCTTGTTTCCCACTTTGAAGATGAGGCGGAAGGGGTGGCCCCAGCTGTATGGGATGTTATGTTGCTGTAGGTGTTGCGTAACCGGCTTGAAGAGCCTCCGCTTGTGCAGTGTAAGCGCCGCCAAGTCCTGAAAAAGTAGCGGGACGTGCCCTGGAACGAAATCGGGTGGTTCCGGCGTGCTTTCTGCAGTATCTCCTCCTTGGTACGATAGTCCTGGACGCACACCAATATGTCTGGGGGGGGGGGGGGGGGGGGGGGGGCGCCGTCGCCACGCGAGGCGGGCCGGTCCTGTGGACCCTGTAGAGGGGAATCCAGTGGCCGCTCCAGGACATGGTTAAAGAGCTCCCTGGCGTAGCGAAACACATCTTGGGTAGCGTCTGACGTGGCCACATTACGAATTCGGATGTTATGGCGCCTAGAGCGATTTTCCAGATCCTCCAGGTGAAGTTGCAGGTCGACGTGCTGATCGTGTAGCCGGATAATTTCCTGTTGTTGGGTGGAAGGTTCTGTATCCCGCTCGTCGCTTTTAGCCTCCAGGTCCGCCACTCGTTCCCTTATGCCATCCATCTCGCGTCTCACTTCTCGAATTTCGTTGGCGAACTCCGTCTTAAAGTTCTGGATGTCATCATGCAGAGAAGCGAAGAGGGACTCCAGAAAGGCCTTCGTTATGGGCTCTGCTCCAGCGTCCGAGGCCTGCTCCATTATCTTCGGGGCCGGAGTCGTTGCGCCTTTCTGTGGGGGGGATTGTGACTTGGCGAACATCTCCTTCACAGTCTTGCCCCTGGGTGGTCTGCCCGCGGGCATCTCACCCGCCTATTTGTCGGACCAGCCGGTGCTCCGAGAACTAATATGCGGTCCTGTGTATCTGGCCCTGTGACACGTCTGTAGGGTGGTCGTGAGCCTCGCCGGGCTTAGGCGCTCCCTCCGGTGCCTCCCCGCTACTCACTGTGCTGTGCAGCGGCACCCCGCCACGAGTCCGATCCGACCTCCAGCCGTGAGCCGCCACCTCACAGCCCAGCGCGCCGCACCTTGCTTGCACGGGTTGGTGAAGTCAGGGAATGGGAGCCTCTGTGCGTCCACAGGCCCCTGCTGGAGTCACCAGTCTCCACCGATCTCCAAGTCCAACTCACAACTCACCGGGCCTCCGGCTGGCAGGACGCCACGTGGCCCCGCAGGTCCCTGCGGGGGGTGGGCTCTGAAGTCTGCTGCGGGAAGGCCTCCTCTCCGACCTCGGTGCCGCGTCTCTGATGCCAGCGCAGGGGTCTCCCACCAAGCGCGTCCTGCTCCTCACTGCCAGTCCAGACTAGTCAAGGGCACCCTCCGTGCCACCTCCTTCCAGGCCCCAGGAGCTGCAGTGCCCTCGATGGGTTGGCGGCGAAGCGCACCACTCCCCACGCACTGCGGGCCTCCACCGCCAAGCACACCGCCCGTCTTCTCCTCTCCCGGGCGCCAGGACACAGCACTCAGCACCCCCAGCGTGTCGCCTCAAGCGGGCGTTGCATGTACTCGTGTGTCCTGGGGGGGGTCGGGGCACAGCCTACGTCTGGGCCGCTACTCGGGCCCCGCAGCACACGGCCACTTGAGGCTGCCTCGATTTTGGCCCAGCTGCCTCCTCGGCGACTCGAGGGTTGGGCTCCTCACAGCCTCTGGGGTTTAAGCGGCCCTCCCTACTCGCTGGTGCGCTGCGAGCACTCGGGCCGGGCCGCCAAGGTCGACTCACCCGCCGCCGCTGAACCGCAAGGGGTCCGTGTCCCCGATCCGGCCAGGCCGCAGCTGCAGTGCCGCGGGGGGAGGGGCAGCCCGCGGTCTCCACGGCTCAGGCAATTCGCCGTACCTGCGTGTTACCACCGCGTACCAATGGGTGTTCTGGCGTCGTTGATGCTTGCTGCGGTTCCGACAGCCCAAGAACCCTGTGTCACGGGTCCCAGCACGTCGGAACCGGTGCTGAAATTCGGCTTTCGGCGGGAGCTACGGAGTTACTCGACCGCACTCGCCGCCATCTTCCGGCACCCCCCCCCCCCCCTGTAACTTTTTGACCACATAATGCATCCGCGCCAAATGTTTGTCCTTCTCTTCCAACATCATGGGGATTTTAAAGGTACCCAGGGTTTGTTGATTCCCTTGGAGGGGACCCAAAAATTATTGAAAAATGTGCTGCAGATTAAAGCGTCTTATTTCCCTGCAAATGGTATCAACAAAGGGTTTCTGGTGCTGAATCACCATCTTTCCAGCTTTCAGGGACAGACTGACTTTTGCCAGAAACCAATTTTTTTTTTACACTGTTTTGGCATTTTACTGGGACAGCCTATTTTTGATATGTTTTGAGCTTTCAACCTCCTCCCAGTTAATGGTAGAAATGGGTATGAAATCAATAGTGGATCCTGGAAAGTTATACATTTCAAAAAAATTAGATACAAATTCTGAATTCAGCAAGGGGTCATTTGTGCAGATCCTTAAAAGATTTTTTTTTATAGAAACTAACAGTTGAAAATAGGAAAAATTGAAAAGGAGTTGGAAAAAAACAGCCATTTGTGCCATTTTCACCTGTAACTTCTTCTAAGTATGACAGATTCCTTAATGCAATATACCGTTACATCCGCTGGACCCTTCTGGTTGTGGGGATATATAGGATGTGTAGGTTCACCAAGACGAACCGGACAAACCCAGAACCAATAAATGAGCAGCTTCTTGCAATGGTTTTCATTTGGGAAAATATAAACAGTGAAAAATCGATATGAAAGACGCCTATGTATTTCCGAAATGGGTACAAAATATAAAGTTTAGAAACAATAGCTATTTAAACATCTCCGAAATTGTGGTTACCCATACTAGAATGTGAATTATAGGACATTTTTCAAAGTGATTTCTTTTTTACACATGGTCCTACATTTGGAAGGTAGAAATGCATCGAAAGTCAATAGGCAATAACAGTTGCTCTACAATTCTGTGTTCCCCTAAGCCTCCAGAGAAAAATGGTACCTCACTTATGTGGGTTGGCCTAGTGTCCGCAACACAAAACTGCCCAAATCGCAACGTGGGCACCACATTTTTAGGGAAAAGTGACCCTTTCTTGGCAAAGTACCTAGCTGTATATTTTGAACCCTAGCTCTGCCGGCACCTAGGGAAACCTAGCACACCTATACATTTTTTTTAAACAACACACGCAGAGGAATCCAGAATGGGGTGTCTTGTGTGGCTCTCACCAGGTTCTCCTACCCTGAATCCCTTGCAAACCCCAAACTTTGCATAAAAAAAAAATTCCTCCCATTTCTGTGACGGATAGTTCTGGAATCTGCGTAGACCCACAAAATTACACCCTCCACGCATTCCCCAAAGTCTTCTGACAAAAACGATACCTCACTTGTGAGGGTGGATCAAGTACCCGCGACAGGCAAGGGCCCAAAACGTATTGTGGAGACATCAAAATTACCCAACACAAGGGGGGGGGGGATACGGGGTACGGGGGTCACATGAGTTTTTGGTTCCGGGCTTGGAGGTCATATAGGGAAACCTACCAAAACCACACATTTTTTTAAAAGTAGACACCCTGGGGAGTCCAGGGAGGTATGGCTTGCACGTTTCCCTACCCAGAATACCCTGCAAACCTCAAATTTAGCTGAAAAACAATCACATTTTCCTCACTTTTCTGTGTGGGAATGTTGTGGGATCACCGGGTCGAGTCAAATTTCCTACCACCTAGCGTTCTCTCACCCAGGTCTCCCGATAAAAATGGTACCTCACTTGTGTGGGTAGGCATAGTGGCTGCAACAGGAAATGGCCCGAATCGTACTGTGGAATCTTCAAAATTCCCTATCATAAAACTCCCTGGGTTTGCAGGGGAGGGCACCAGTTTTTTTTAGCCTCCGACGTCTAGGGAGGCTAAACCAACCCACACATTTCAGAAAACACAAAACACCCTGGGGAGTCCAGTGAGGTATGGCTTACATGGATACCCTGTTTCCCTACCCAGAATGCCCTGCAAACCTGAAATTTAGCTGAAAACAAATAACTGTTTCCATACATTTTTGTGTGTGATCACCATGCCTGCACAAATGTCCTACCACCCAGTGTTACCCTTGTTCTCCCGAGTAAAATGATACCTCACTTGTGTGGGTGGGCCAAAGGCGTGTGACCGGGAAGATCCAAAAACATAAGGATTAAAAGGTATAGCACTGCGAATTCTAAGCGCGACATTTTAAGAAAGAAAATAGGTTTTTAACGGATGCTGTACATTAATACATTAGAGAGCTTGTGTCACATAATCTCAGTTCATGAGGTAGGTACTCTGATGACTGCTCACAGGAGAGTAACTGAAAACATATCCCCCTAAATTACCAACTCCTAAAGCAGGTGCGTGTAAGTAGCAGATTACAGAGACATGGAAAAAAACATAGTTGCATGTTTCACATTTATTCTAGGTCTACTTGTTTAGATACTATTGAGTTTATGATGCTAAAGGTTCTGTGCAAACCATAATGAGAAAAGCAGTATGCAAGAGTCAGGAAGTACCTTCCCAGCAGAAACACAAATCTATGTTAGTAAAACCTCTGCTGGGCCTTGAGGCATCCTCAATCGCAGGAGCTCTAAAGTGTCAAAAGTTTGAAGGGGAGTAAAAGAGACAATGCTGCAAGCACCTTAACATTTACCACTGGACGAAGCATGACAGAAGAGGCACAATCATCCCCAATGGCCTTGACATATCTTAAGAGGGTGTTAACCATCACAATTCTGAATGCAACTGAGAATTTGTAAGGGCAGGTAACATATATATATATATATATATATATATATATATATATATATATATATATATATATATATATATATATATATATGAATTAATCAGCTTATATGTGGATTACTTCTGCATTATAGACACCTCTCAAAAGTAAATTATTGTAACCAGGAATGTGTCCAATTACATTCTGTAATACGGATCTTTGAGAATACAGGTGATGTGCTTGTGAACTGATAAGCGGTAGAATACCAGGTAAACCCATTTGCTATTTGTATAAGAGGACAGGGCTCCTTCATGCATAGCACATCATGCAGCTTTCAAGACAAGAGTGCTTTCAAGGAAAAACTAGGTGCTCGCTGTCCCACATGCATCAGAGGTGCTGGGAGCTCCTACAACGCCATGCCTGTAAAATAGAAAATATATATATGCAGGGCATGGTTGATGTGCAAATGCATGTAATTGACAAGAATTATGGATGGTTGCACTTGTATTGCAGCACGACATTATATTCCAGCAAGGCAGCCATCTTGGGTGAGAGGAAAACCCTCGCAACCAACAGCATGGCAGCCAGTTTTCCACCCTGCTCAATGCAGCGTCATGGGATTTAACACGATGGCACTACTAGGTGAGAGGAACCCCCCCAAGAGATAATAGAAGTGCAATACACACAATTTTTCCGAGTAAGAACACAACTTCTGCACAATCAAAATGCTGTAACTGGGGAGGTCAACATAGGGACAGAGTGCCTCTCAGCAGTGCTTAATAAAGCTCCTCCTTTCTCTTTTACTGTTCATCACAAAAGCTTTGGTTACTGCTGAGCAGTCAGGCTAGACATAAAAAACACATTTCTGAAGTAAACCATAGGAAAGGTATTCTGCAAGCACAAAAGTATTTCAAAACAACAAACTGACATCTAAAGTGGAGCTTTGGGTCAATGTTGATGGCTAAAGTAACAGGACAATTCACGATTTGGGACTTAAGAGTTTCAGAAGGTTGGATCCTGAATCTAAAAAAAACCTAAAAAGTTTATGTTTTAGTGTGCAAATTCCGGGATAAAACCATTTATTAGCTTATATTTCTAGACTATACGTAACCAGCAGGGAGTGCATTCTTAAGTAGATTTAGCTTTAATAAATGTGTATAGTTAGATGGCTTCAAGTCCAACAATGTGCACGGTTTATAAAGCACTCAGCAGTATTCAAAATATGCGACTTTAGTTTGAGTAAATGGCAATTATTTCTGAGGAATACGATCATTTGATTAATTTCAGAGAGTGAGAGGGCAATGCGTTATCTCAATATCATGTTATTAGTCTACTGTTGCTGCCAAGACCTTGTTGTATAATGGGGCTTGTATTTTCCCTTGTATGTGACGATCTGAACATGGGTCCAAAATTCCCAACCTCTGAAATGCGACTGCAAGGGCTAATTGACGGTGGGGTTCACTTAGAGGCTACGCAGGGCTACAAAATTACCAATTGTGTTTGCATGGACAGTTTCTTTCAACAGATGCAGCTGTCCCACCCACCAGAGGAGCATAGACAAACAAGCACCACATGCGTTTTGTGAATAACTGTTTACGATTTGTTTAATCACTGTTTTCCCAAAGGAATCACTTAAACACCCCAGCTGGCTTTGTTTTGTTCCGTTATAGAGTAGAGGCAAATTTAATGGCTACTTTCTTTCCAGTAAAACAGTAGCTATGAATAAACATTTTTGTATTTTTATTTTGACAAAGCTGTTCGGTAGAACCTTGCACTCCCGCCTCCAACTCCATCAGCTCACAGCAAATAGTTGATCATTCTCACCCATAATTCATTTAGTGGAAATCCATTATATAGATTTTAAAGAAACTATTTTCACAACGATCTGCCATGGGCAATATGTCGGAGAAGTGGAGAAGTGTGGCTCACTGGTTAGAGCAGGCAGACCCTGAAGCAGAGGTCAGACCCGGGACCAGGGTTCAATTCCCGACGCGGCAGGGTCTTGAGCTCAAATGTCCATGGACTCGATAATTCTCGCTTTGGTGCCTGACCTAATCATGGGTTCACACTCTGCAACTCTGGGCATTAAGCTTGCTTAATCTCCACAACGGCCCCCGCGGCGGGATGCCTGGCTTTCACCTTGGGGATGCCCTGTAGGGGCTATCTCACAGGGAAAAGCCAGGACGGGTTCCCAAGGCAAGCGCGGAGATACCCCTTCAGGGGTCGATTCTGGCGCTATATAAGAAACATAATAATAATAATAATAATAATAATCTGCTTCACAGTGTGAAAAAGAGCAGCAGGTTCGGTGGTGTAACAATGTGTTCAGGTGCAAGGAAGGGGTAGGTAACGTGGCCCCAGAAACAAACACTGTAAAAGACAAAGGGTCTATTGTGAGCTGCCAGACTTAACTTAATCAATGCTTGTTTTGTTACGTAATGGTCTTATTGTTTGATAAGCTGTGGAGCCTTCTCCAATATAACAAAAAACATTGGCTAAAAAGCAAACATTTGGTGGTCTCAAAAAGCACAAATTGCCAAAGCAATCTGCAGCATTGAAGGGAACAAAGTTATGTGTGGATACGCTGCTTATTATGAAAGGGCAGAATGATGTCCCTCACAGTGAGGTTAGACAATGGCTGAAGTGGGCTGGTTCACTTCACCTGCTCTAGTGGGCAGATGTAACAAGCACTGGCAAACTTACTCACTCCCGGCCGCGCAGCGGACGCGGGCTGGCGGCAAGCCGGCGCGCCACACGCAAGCCAGTCTGCGCCCGTCCGCGACCGGCCGGGACCTGGGGCCTACAACTATGTCCGAGATGGATCCTATTCCTCACTTCAACTTCGTGCCCATCAGGGTGACTGGCCTATTAGCTCCCCCATCCAGGCACGAATCAGGAACTTTGGAATATCATTTCCAGCGCAGTCTTCCGCTCCTCTAGAGCCCCCCTCCCACCCCTTTTCACCTGCTCCTCCTCTACCTGCTATCGCTCTCCTCCTTAATATCCGCTCAGCGGTTAAGCACCAATTGGAACGGTTTAACCTCCTGGATTCTGCCAAACCAGAATTCCTATTTCTTACCGAAACCTGGTTCTCTGCCTAGTCACTGCCCGATGTTCTTGCGGCCCTCCCTGACTCCTACTATGCCCTTCGCGTGGACCGCCCAGGTGGGAAAGTAGGTGGCGGAGTGGCAATGATAGTCCACTCCAAGCTTCAATCCCAGCTCTTGCCCTATCCCCCTATTGCTTCGGTCGACTTCTTGGTCACTCGCTCAGTCAAACTTGCGGTCCCCCTCACTTGTGCACTATTTTATCGTCCCCCCCAGGCTATGCCCCATTTCATCTCAGCCATTCAGGAACTGTTGTCCACTTTAGTGGTCAAAAACTCCTCTGTGCTGATTCTGGGCGATTTTAACTTCTGTCCTCATGATCCCCGGGAAGCCCTCATATCTAAAGATTTCACCGAATCTCTTGGCTGGCTTACTCTTACTTCCCATATCGACCTTCCAACCCATGTAGGTTGCCATATTCTTGACCAGATTTGGTCAGCCAACCTACCTATCTCATACCTCACAATTTTCCCCTGTATCTGGTATGACCACTCCCTTATCTCCTTTTCTCTCCAACTTGGAGCTACCAACAAGACTCCGCATCCCAAAAACATCTTGGCTCGCAACTGGAATAGGGTTGATACGGCCGCCTTGTGCTCCTCCCTCATGGCCTCTCGCCATCACCTGGCTGATACCCCCCCAGACCTTCAGGTTATCGCCATAAACGACTGGCTTTCGGCCTCCTGCGACCTAGCTACTCCTCCAAGGCTAGTTAGGACCTGCTGCTCCCATGAGGCCAATAAATGGTTTACTGATGATCTCAAAACTCTTAAACTCGCACTTAGACAAGCAGAACGCCTCTGGAGGCGCGGGTACTGTCCCATCCTTAAATCCCAATACTCAACCCTTCTTCGCAACTATAAGAAAGCTATCCTCGCGGCCAAAACAGACTATTTCTCCGCTAAGATCCTCCTTGCGGCTAATAAACCCAAGGAGATCTTTACCATTGTCCACAACCTAGCAGCTACCGATCGAGCCTCCCCTAAGCCCGCTCCTTCTCAATCCCTCTGCAACTCCCTCAATGGCTACTTCATTGAGAAGATTGCCACTATCAAACACAACATTCCTCTGCCTTCTCCCTCCTTTTCCCCTCCCCCTCTTGCCCCCCATCCATTTTCCTTGACCAGTTCCCTGCTATATCTAGAGAGACCTTCTTCACTCTGCTAAAGAAAGTAAAATCGGGCCCCCCTCCGACTGCTGCCCTGTCCGCATACTGAAGTAGGTCTTTTCCAACTGCGCAGAACCCCCGCTCACCCTCCTCAACACCTCCATTCTTCAGGGAACTGTCCCAGCTGCTTTAAATCAGCCACAGTAATTCCCAATATGAAATAATCTGGGGCTGATCCTTCCCTTCCCTCCAATTTCTGCCCCATCTCTCTGCTCCCGTTCCTGGGCAAAATTCTGGAGAGCCACATTACCACCTGTCTCTCGGCCTTCATTGAAGGGAACCATCTGCTGGCCTCCCATCAGGCCGGCTTCCGTCCAGCCCATTCAACGGAATCTGTGGTCCTCTCTGTCCTGGACGAGCTTAGGCAGAGTGCGGACGACAACTCCTCCCAGGCCCTCGTTCTCCTCGATCTGTCCTCCGCCTTCGACACGGTCGACCACTCCATCCTTCTCGACCATGTTGGCGGCGCCGGCATTCGGGGGACTGCTTTGGCCTGGCTCTCTTCTTTCCTACAGGATCGGACACAGGCCGTTCATT
This sequence comes from Lissotriton vulgaris, assembly GCF_964263255.1. Classification (NCBI taxonomy): domain Eukaryota; kingdom Metazoa; phylum Chordata; class Amphibia; order Caudata; family Salamandridae; genus Lissotriton; species Lissotriton vulgaris. The sequence continues at coordinate 610,842,423 of NC_141699.1, read as the reverse complement.
TAGACGGCTTCTCTGCCCCCTCCTGTTCTGTCACCTGTGGGGTCCCCCGAGGTTCTTCCCTTTCCCCTCTCCTATTCAATCTTTACATCCACCCTCTTATTGCTGCTCTACAAAACATGGAGGTGTCAGTTTTCATCTATGCTGACAACCTCCAGCTCATCTTCAATCTGTCTTCTTCCCATGACTCCATTCCTAAATTCCACACTTTACTCACCTTTATCTAAGATTGGATGAACTCCAATCATTTAAAACTCAACCCGGACAAGACGGAGCTGATCCTTACTGGCAGTCGCCCTAGCCCCTGGACCCCTGCCTTCTGGCCCCCTGCGCTTGGTCCCTCCCCTTCCACTAAAGCTAAATCCCTGGGTATTCAAATCAGCCAAGATCTGACCTTGCGCCCCCAGATCAGCTCTGTCGTTTCGTCCTGTTTCTTGTCCCTTCGGATGATTCGGAAATTTTTTCGTTTTCTTTCCATTGAGGCCCTGAAGCTCATCATATTCGCCATGATCATCTTCCGTCTGGATTATGGCAATAGCCTCTATGTCGGGATACCGGCATATGAGCTTAGGCCAAAAAGGTCAATATTAGAAAAAATTGTCCAATTCAAAGAAAATAGATTTCCAAAGCTCTTGGCAGTTTTTGTTGATCAAAACTGAAGGCCGAATTCAGAGTTTATGGGAACGCTGTGTGTCTGAAAGCTTCTCAAAAAGTTATTGTTTCTCTATGGGTGAGAACATCGTATCAGACAGGCTCTCAAAGAATTGGTCTACAAAATCAGGTGATAGTTCAACCAAATTAGATAGCGCTCTAACTTGGCAGGTGTGAGAATGATTGCTGTCATCGAAGGCAGGACCAGCAATGCTCACAGAACGTTGTACCTGGATGATGTTGCTTTTGTCACTCGCTCCACTGTTACCACTTGGCTGTAGTACAGGAGTCTCCACGAATGCCGTCATCAGGATTGGTAGCCGCTGGGGACAACACAATGCGTGAGCCGTTAATGGACTGAGCAAAGTATCGACGTCCATTGGTACTGCTGATGGAAGTGAAAGACAGATGTCCAACACGCATTCATCGCCGCAAAGCATACACCGTAGCACAGGTAAAATGCAATTTTGCCATATCGGTCTGAATGAAAGGAACCAGGTCATGTTTAGATCTCTCAGCCTGGCCAATCCAAGGACGTTAGTTATCCTGTCCCGGTAGCGCATTGCTAGGATTGTCTCTTCCATTCCCATGGGAGCTATGTCTGAGCCGAGGCTTGCCATAACGTAGCAGGAGGGTCAAAAATAGAATCCCTGCAACGAGTCCCAAAAATAATGGTATGCCGCCAAAAATGGAGTGCACAAAATTAGGAAAGATTCCCAAAATTGCCTGGAAGGGTGTTAGCAGTCCCGTAAAGACTGTCTTAAATATGCCTGGGATGCTTGCTGCACTAGACATGTTAAGGAGTTGGCTGAACATTTCTACGAAATGCACGGGGCAATTTGTTGATAAAAGGTCATGAACCTCAGTAGCCGTCCTTGCGACTAGAAGATCATACGTCTCTTTAGATGACGTTATAGGCACTGTTGTCTGTAAAAGTACAGATTTCATTTTGCTTAATGTATCAATTCGTATAGAATAGAGATTCAGACGAGGCCAGAGGGGAGTCACTATGTCTGGAGGCCCGCTCGGGAACAATGCTTGCATACAACATTTGACCATGGACGTAACTTGTACTAGATAACTTTTCCCTGGCGTCAGGCCACAACATCTGTGATCCGTTCTAAGAATGTAACTCCCGTTTGCGAGTTGCATAAAGAAGGGCTCTATCTGAGTTGCAGGTGTGACTAGCTGGTGGCATGAAAGGTTGTTTGAATTTCCATCACATGCTCCGTGTAAATTAATACCCTGACACAAAAGTATACCGCTTAGTGAATGTTTACAGTTCTCACCACTAAGAAATACATTTTTGTCACTGTCACTATAGCAAGAATGAGTGTATGGTATTCAATTCAATTCAAATTGACTTTATTTCGGATATATTGCAATTCATAAAAGTACAGTACATTATACATTTCATTTAAAAACATCACAGAATTACAAAGTCAATAAAAAATAAGTACATAGGACATATGAATTTCTTAACAGAGTGAGTAGACAAGATCAATACGAAGAAAGTGCAAGTGCAAGTCGAGCCCATATACAAAAATGCAAAAAAATACTTCAGGCAGAAGATCACAGTTATTCATCTAGGCATTTCCTTATTCTCACAGATAATTTTAGATATTCTAACACCTGGAGAACACAATCAGAATGCAGTAGCTGTAAATATACAAGGGCGGGTCTAATTTGTTTAAAATTTAATTTCCTTAAAAGAGTAACAAGATACCGCCTACGGGGGTACTCATAAAATGTACATAAAAATATAAAATGCAGCATGTCCTGTGGAGACTTCCCGTCGCAGCCACAGGGTGCTGCAGATTTTTTAAAAATGTCCAGCTTTGGTCTGATTAAAATGTGATGAAAGATGTTGAATCTAAATCGAGTCAGCAAAAACTTGTCATGGGAAGTAAAGGAGCCTGTTAGGTACAATTCCATAGTGTCACATGTTCTCAACATGATATACTTTCTAACATTTGGTTTCAAAAGCTCAACTTCATCTCTTAGGGCACTACGGTTCATAAAAAAGGCCCTCTTAATTGCTGCAACATCGCCCTTGACTATATCCCCCGGATTTTCAAACATGTTTGGGCGCCCAAGCTTCAGAAATTGGGACTTCAAATATTTGAGCCAGGGTACACACCTGGCATAATCCATTGAAACAAGATCTTCCAATATCTGGTGGGTTAAGGGAATATCCTGGCTTAGCCATAATTTTGTCCAGCATAACAGTGGTTTCAAGCCAACAATATCTGAAATATACTGACAGCCAAGCTCTTCATGTGCAGCTAAATTCGGAGTACTACCTGGGACACACAACAGGCGCTTTAAGAAATTATTTTCGGTTATTTGTATTTGTTCACCATTTGTGTAACCCCATATCTCGCTGCCATAAACTGCAGTGGATATGGATTTAGCGCTATATAGTTGCATCATGGCCACCATCGGCTTTTTCCCCAATTTACTGGCAAAATTAAAAATCGATGCATTCACTCTGGTCATTTCACCCTTCTTTCTGGCCAGATGCGGAGCCCAACTGAGCTTAGTATCAAATAAAACACCCAAGTATGAGAATGTATTAGTAACAGGGATCACAACATCATTTAATTTAAAAACGAACTTTTGGTTGACGGCCAACATGCATAATGTAAGATTTCGAATTATTGACCATAAGGTCCCTATCAAACATAAAATTGTTAAAAGCACTCAACAATGCTTGGAGACCCTTCTCTGTTCGTGATATTAAAACCGCGTCATCCGCGTATAAAAGTAAAGGAATGCCCCTCGCTCCAGCTCTAGGACAATCTGATTTTATCTTTTGCAATTCAGACTCTAGGTCATTTATATAAAAGTTAAAAAGAAATGGGGCCAAGATACACCCCTGCCGTACTCCTTTATTAGTACTAAACTTGCCTGTGGTTTCCCCATTCGCTGAGAACCTCACATTGGCTCTTGTGTCATTATGTAGGTCCGCAAGGAAATCCACAATCCCCCTGTCAACGCCTTTGTCCCTCATGGTCTGCCACAGCCTCCCCCTGTTGACACAGTCGAAGGCTGACGACAGATCCATGAAGGCTAGGTGAATTGTTCCTTTTTGTACAACAGTATATTTATTCAAAATAAGAAACAAATTAAGGCATTGGGTTATGGTAGAGCGGCCTTCACAGAAACCATATTCAGGGCTCGACAAATCCACTCGCCCGCTCGCATTTGCGAGGGAGAATGGATCAGGACGAGCTATTTTTAGGTCCTACTCGCCCTTTCTGGCGAGTAGGAAGTCAAACTAACTTTTGTCCTCTGTCTTTGAAAACAGAGCAAAAGTGACAAGATAACATGATTTAAAGGCACTTTTATTGCCCCTAAAGGGAATGAGCAATAAAGATGCCTTTAAATCTTGTTATCTTGTCACTTTTGCTCCGTTTTCAGAGACGGAGGTCAAGTGGGTTGCAGTCAGGTCGAGGGGATTTTCCATGGTACTAGACCTGCAGGACTAGTACCATTTTTCGGATTTGTCGAGCCCTGATATTGGCAAGTCGACATAATATTATTATCAGTCGCCCAGCTTACTAAACGTTGAAGTAAAACTCTCCCCATAATTTTAACCATTGAATCGATCAGGGATATTGGTCGATAACAAAGAGGACTTCCCCTGTCGCCTTTCTTAAAAACAGGGACTATGGTTGATAATCCCCACGTTCCCGGACAACCTACTCTGGCCGCAGCATTAAATACGGTAGCCAGAATTGGAGCCCAGAAACCTGGATCATATTTGTAAAGGTCCGGCGGAATTCCATCAGGACCGGGCGCTTTATTTGCTGTAAGGCCCATAATGGCAACCCGAACCTCGCTTATTTCAAATGTTATATTACTGCTTACCACAGGGGGGGCAGCAGCATTAGTTCCAACACCCTCTAAAAAATACAAGCTTTTAAAGTGACTTTCCCATTCATCTTTTGTTATACAACAAGCGAGTCCATCACACGGGTCATCGGACAAAAAAGGTTTTTTAACCAGTGCCCAGAACTTGGTGCTGCTCTTCAGGGTGGAGGGATCAAGTAATTCCTGCCAAGCCTCCTTCCTAAGGAGCTCCTTTCGAGCGACAGTAATAGCCTTATATTCTTTCCTACAGACTTTTACCTCCTCCTGATTCCTCGGTGAGGCTGCCAAAGCGATCCTTAAATTGCGAGCAGCTTTGGTACAGTCATGGCTGAACCATTTCGGGCCTATTTTAGCCTGATTTTTATTAGGGACAGTAAGAAGCGCTGACACCTTCTCCGACACATTTTGATAGGATTCTAACACTAGCCTGGGGTCGCCCCCCTCAATCATGCAGACTTTGAGGTCCTCTGTACAGCTTTCAACAATATTTTGATAGAGGATATCTGCAGATTCCAATGACCATTTTAACCTCCTCCTCCCGTCAGTTGTTCCCAAACTGCCTTGACTAATGGTCTTATTTCCCTTCTTTGCCCAAGGGCATTTCAAGCAGATTGTTAAGGGATTATGGTCACTGTATTCGCTCGAGACAATGCAAAAAGAGTCTAAATAAATTTGCACCGTCTGAGAGGCCAGTATATGGTCTATAAAGGTACCCCTACCATGTCCCTTAAAGGTTGGGATATCAAAACAATACAAAGGGTCTTTAAAAGACATCGCCAATGAAAGGTCAAGATCGTCCATTAGATTGTTGCACAATTCCCCCTCCTTAGTGTGTTCCATATGGAGATAACATGCACGTTCACATGACATTTCTGGTAAGCATTTGTATAAAGGATCTATACAGGGATGCAAATTAAAATCCCCCATAATCAACAAATTATGACCTAGGTCCTTCATATTATTGGTAACAAAGGAGTGTAGAATAAAAATGTCATTCCTGGCCTCACTGTCATAAGTAGCATTGTAGAAATTCACCAAACCCACACTGACATTTCCTCCAGATAAGACCAAGCCCAATACACCTGTGTGCTTGGCTTCAACTCTACGTACTCCGCAAGGTATTAATATGGAGATAAAAGTTACAAGGCCCCCCTTCGGCCTACCCCTTAAAGATGGCAAAGCGGGTACATAAAAAGCCTTGTAACCTTCCAGGAAAAGGTTACAGCCCACCTCCCAGGTTTCTTGTAAACAGATGATCGAAAACTGTTTGATATAAGTCACCCAATTTTCATCACACATTTTCGCCGCAAGACCTGCAATATTCCAAGAAACAGCCTGGCATCCTGGGTTAGTAGCCTCCGGGATATCTGAATTTATATTTGTAAGTTCACCTGTAGCCACAGTACCCTGAGCCGCAGGTGCCATCCGTCAATCGCACATCTCAAGGCCAGATAATGCTTCATACCTGTTCTGTGTAATTAGATCCGTGCCATAACGATAAGGACCAACACTATTACTCCTGTTATAAACATCAATGGGTCCGTCTGACCTACAAGGATTCATTATGTTATAGAAGAATTGAGAATCTTGAACAGGGGTATATGATTCAAACGCCCGCCTGACTAAGCTCTGTTGTGGTGTAGGTTTACAGAGATGCGCATAAAAGTAGCCTAGCGGGCGTACACAGATACTATTTTCATTATAGACCAGTGAAGAAGCTCTCAAGAGAACAGTTGCCACATGCTGGGGGTGTTTGAAATTGATGACTATACAGTCTCCAGAGCTAGATTTTTTAGAAGGTCCCACCCAATTTACGCGTCTAACTACCATTATCTGGTCTGAGTATGCAATGGGAAAACCACAATTTTTGTTAAGCCACGCTACAGTCTTGTTTTTCAGTGAATTGTGGGATTCATCATAAGGAGATGCAGGATGTGTGCCGCAAGGAGGGACATTAGTTAACACTGCCACATATGGAGCACAATCAGGTGGTAAGTTTAAGTAGCGATTATGCCTTGGGTGACTAAGGGTTCTACTATTTTGAGATGTTATAGGTGGTTTGACTGCGGGGCTGATACCACTGGGGCATCCAATATATTAGATCTATCAAGCTCTACTGGTGCCGCTATAACAGTATTCCCCCTAACTTTATTCTGTGTGTCTTTGGCATCAACAGATTCTTTCCCTTTCCCCCCACACTGAGCTGTACCACCAGGTGTTGCACTCTTCTGTAATGATAACAGACCACCCAGCCTTGTAACTTCCTTCGCTAAGTTATCAATCTTTTTAGTTAAAGGTTTGATAAGCTCTTCAATTTTTGATGTTAATGAAACTTCAAGATTTTTTATTAAAGAGGCAAGCAAATCAGAATTTAGATGACCCCTATTACCATTAATGCCCGTAAAGACAAAAGGGGTTATAGCAGCAGGGCCACTAGTCGTCTTACCATCCTTTTTTTTAGCCTTGGAGTTATTAGGTTTACCGATATCTTTTTGAGATACTGTTCTACAGGTTCTCATGGGCCTAATTTCAGGTTGGGTTGTAGGTTGGGTCTCATTCAAAACATCAGTATCGTCAATTAGCTGCACTAGTGGGTCAGAATAGACCTCAGCACTCACTGTAATGGGCACTGGGGGGTCAATAGAGATGATATCGTTGGTATTAGCAACAAAGTCTATGGGCGGGGTAATATCAGGGGGTATTTCTAGTAAGTCCCCTGTCACAGTGGCCTTCCCCAATGATGCACGTCTATTATTGTTAATCTGGTTTACTTTCCTAACCAAGAAATTATCCATAGACGCTAGGCCTACCATAACCTTATCAGATTTGGGTTTAGACATCATAAGCAATGAGGCTGTCAACTCACAAACTAATACGCACTAGTGTACTCACTCACAGTTAAGTATTAAAACATCAATACTAACAATTAATGAAAAATAAGTCTTACGTGCACACAGCACGATGACAGTCAGGTTGAGGCGCTACAGGGTCCCTGGCCCAGTCCAGTCTCCTCAGGCCTCTGAGGGCCACAGAGGGCCCGCCCTTGTCCCGGGCTTCTCCCGCGCGCGGCGAGTGGGGTGTCAGCCGTTTTCTAGCGCCTCCTGGCGCGTCACGGGCGCGCTGTCCCTGGGGCTGCTGGGGAGTGTGGTCCCGTGAGCTGTTCTGCCGGTCCGCTCCCGCCTCCGCCTCCGCGATTGTCAAGCCGTTCCCGTCACGGCACCGCCCGATGGCGTCTCGCGCTCCTGTGAAGGCTCCTGGTGTATGGTAATTTCCATTCGGATTTAACATATCCTTTACCCAATTGTTCATACTGGCCAGCAGGTATGTACTCAAGGCACTTTTTAAATCGGAAAGTTGTTATCGGAATTGTGATAATTCCGTGTATTATCCATTCAATGACAGGACTCTCTGACATTGTCAATGATAATCTCTCGAGTTTTTCGATGCTCAGGATTGTATAGTCTGCTCCTTTCTGTGCCAAACTGATCTGTTTATCAGTAAGGTTAAAACTGGAAAATAATGACGTTGTGTTGATTAAACGCCAAGGCACATAGCCTGAACGAAGATTTTGCAGCGTCCAGCCTAATTCTATAATAGAGCGTAATTGAGACTGGCCATGTTGTAACATTAGCAAATCTCTGTCTATCACATCAAAGGCAGAGGATACAATATTGTCCAACGAATATATTCTGGAAGACAGAGTCATTAACCCATTGTCTACCACAGAAAGTGATTTCTCCAAATTAATACGATCAATTTCTCGTATTTTTTCAGCAGTTTCAATTTGCTTTACTTTCCAAGCCTCGTTGTAAGCAGCATAGATACTGGTCGCTATGAAACGCTTTTGACGCTGTTTGCGTGGTCCAAGAATGAAATCGCGCAAATCAGCACCATCTTTTAGTAAAGACAAGTGTTGCTTAATTTCAGCCAGTGTGGACGAGGTTAGCCATTCAAGGCAGAGTTTCCCTACACTGTATGTTGTTATAATCCCTGGATGTTGTCTCTGGGAGTATCTAGGGTCTAATCTGGTCATTTTTAACCCCTGTGTTTTGTTCAGGAATCTATCTTGACAGCTATTTGTGTCTGTAGGCCAGATTAACCACTTTTTCCAATCAGGATTTGTTCTGTTGAAATGTAAAATTTGAGACACGTCTAACTCAATATCTGTGGTTGCATTTTCAGGTATTGGCTTTGGTATAGACGGTGTTTTAAGATCTTTGATCTTAGCTAGGCCAAGACAAGATGTTTGGTGTATTGTGTCATTTAAAAATAACATTTGTTCTGGTATCATGCAGGTTCTAAATAGTGCTTCAATGCCTTGCACCTGCCAATCTTTTGTACCCCAAATTGTTTTCGTTTCAATATTATTTTTCCAATAATCAAAACCAAATGTCATCATTTTGTCATAAAATGCTTCTGAATATATCAATTTAGAATTTGTCAGCATTGTTTTCATTCCTGTTTTATCTAACAGTTTGTAATAAAACGTTTCTGCATCACTGGTGTTAAACCCTGAGAAGTATTTGAATTTCTCAAAAAATGCTTTAGAACTGCTTTTAGGTGGTGTAGAACAATGTTCCCATTTATTATACATAAAAACATTTCTAGGCTGTGCAGATTTATGCAAGTAATGATCCCCATAATGGGTGTAACAGAATAACTGCTCATAACTAGATGAACCTTGTAAATAATCATGATCTGTGAATCTAGCTGACATTACTAAATCAGACATCATGTCATTAATACTGTTAAAGTCCCAATCATCAGAGAATGTACTAGGTGTCACAAAGTCACTTAAGGAAACCTTTAGTTGATGAGGATACTTCAGGATTTCGACCGGACCATAGATCTCATAGTCTGTTTTCTCCCATACTACCCCACCAGGTATTGGAATTTCTGTGACGTTTACTGTTGACAGTTCTCTTTTCTTCACGTGGGAAGATCTGTGTGGTTTCAGGACTAGGTTGATGTTCTGACTTGCTGTGTCCATTCAATTGTAATGAACTTCCCTAAAATTAAAACTAAAATTAGGCATAGTAGGAGTATGAATACCCCTGAGATAATCCAATGCTCAATCAACGGTGAATCCAGATATAGTTCTTTGATTTGTTGAAGGAGTCCTGCTGTATTTTCTTTAGAATACTTTTTAGTTTCTGGCATCACTTCGGGGTCGCTTAAATCTTCAGAGAAGTTGTAAAAGTTGATGAAATAACCAGAGGCAGTTCTGTCAATTGATGGGATTGTTCTTTCAATCTGTCTTTCGGTAGCACTTTCTGATGCCACATCATTGTAGACTGGTGTTGTTTCTTGACGAACTGTTTCAATCTGTGTTTCAAGAGGCACGAGTTCCATGGCATTATTGCATAGTCCTTCATTGTGCACTGCAGGCTGATCGAATGTGATTAGTCTTTCAGTTTGAACCTCTTGGATTGTTGCAAGTTTGGGTATTCTGTTGTTTCTTGGGAGTCCACTGGGCCTACTGTTGATTATAGGCCACATGCTTGTGGTTTTACCAGATCGATAGACACGACTCTGTTCTCCTTTTTACCAGCAAGGGGCGGTAGCACAACTGATCTTGTTCCGGTGACTGCTAAGACAAGTACTGCTTTTCTGTAAGAAGGCCCAAATTCCTTCTTAACCGCGATCTTTTCTCTGACTAGATCCCCAATCTTTGGAATCCAGACAGGCCTTGCTGGAGCTGTTAAGGGTGGTGCCTCGTCAGTGGTACTTGGCTGTGGCTTTAACTTTATGTTGCTTAAGGATTTTCTTGTTTCATTCAGTTCCTGTAAAACAGCCAAACGATCTTTTACATCAAAGTGCGTTGTTTCTTCTTGTACCACTGACATCTGACTATCGAGGTCCTGAACTCGCATTCTAATTCCGAACAATAGTTCGTATGGGCTGAAACCTTTTAGAGAATTTCTTGGCATGTTGTTAAGACTAGTCTGGACACTTATTAAATGTTTGACCCACCCAGCGCCTGAACCTAATACCTTCGCTGTTATAGATTGCTTTATGTCACGGTTTTTTCTTTCTACCACACTATTCCCTTTGGGGTGCGACGGACAAGAATACCGCAACCCAATTCCCATGCTGGCCATGGCCTCCTTACAGGCTCTAGAGCTGAAAGCAGGACCCTGGTCAGAATGGAACGTGGTAATTGCGTATGTGCCGATAAAGCCTCGGAAATCTTTTATAACCGTTCTAGCGTCAGCCGAGCGCTGGGGGCCTCATTATTTTAAGTGCTTTTCGTCTGAACTGTTAATAGGACGCAGGATGGGGTGTAGGCAGCGTTACGCTCTTTCTGACTGGTAGCCGGTAGCAAGGTTCGCTACTGCGATCCCTATTACAGTTTTCACAGTTGTTTGCATATATTTGGTGTTCTACACTCATTCCCGGCCACCAGAATACCGATTGTAATTCAGTCAGTGATTCCTTGATCTCTCTGTGCCTTAGACCCAAACCCATGTGTGCGTCTGCTATTAAAAATATTCTCCTGTTCATGTTTGGAATTACTCTGTCCCCCACTCCAGGGATTCGAGCAAAAGGAACGGAGTTTGCATTGATTATGTATGGATAATTGAGTGGATAGTTTACGGGTAGTGCTGCACAGTCGCCTTTTACGGTCGTTTTTACTGCCAGCATGGTTTCCCCGTCTATGTATTTATCTGTACGCTTTTTTGTGGCTACGGAAGCCGGTTTTAGTTGCTTCCGCTTTGGCTGTATTAGCCAATGAATTCCCTGCAACGTGAACGCCATCACGTTGAAGACTCTGTGCGTGAATCACGTGAGCCTTTTGTAGTTCTTTGTGTAAAAGAGCTACTTGTTCCCAGAGCAATTTATGCTTTGTGGCACCTGTGTCATCTTTGTAGTCGTTTTCGATCCAACTCTGCAGTTTATTGTTGTAAGAGTTGACGCAAAAATGAGAATCGCACACTATAAGTGTCGGGAATTCACGTTATGCATTTTCGAGCGCCATCTTTAAAGATCTGATTTCAGTTCTCTGAACCGAACAGTTTCTTACAGATTCAGTTTTTGTTACTTTCGGTCTGAATTTACCGCACAGCCAACGACCTTTAATGATCGCACATGCTGCATCGTAGGATTTTCTCTCTACGTTGAAATGCTGTACAAAGCTATCTGTATAGATTATACAGGCGTATTGTGGGAGAGGCAGAATTTCGATTGGCAGAGGATATTCTTCCTCATATTCTAAATCATTCAGTTCTTCAAATTGCGGGGCGAAATAGTATTTCACGTCTTCCGCTCCTAGAGAATCTATGCACTGTATCCATTTCGGGTCCAGTGACACTGTAGGCAGGTTTACTGGGCTGAATAGCGCCTCGAAGGCGGATTCCGCTGTAAGGATATTAATCCGTTTGCCGTGTGCTAGTTCTCCTTCATTTGCTAATGCGATTTGCACTGCTTTCACAGTTCTTTCTGTGTGACTGAATGTTTTTTCTGCTTGTGTGTAAAAGTGAGATTTAATTGAAATTGGTACCTTTTCTCCCTCATTAGAGGTTAGGTACGTGAATCTGCATCTTCCTGGGATGACTCGGATTACAAGATCGATCGTGTTGTCACGCGTATCTAATTTCGTTTTTGTTAACATGTCTGTTTGCAGTGATCTCAAAATTTCTGTGTGTTTTTGAGTGCAATTGATTTGTTTAAAATCAGGTTTTATTAGTTCGTAGAGAGGTTTAACCCTCTCTGCGTAATTTAGGATGTAAGTTCTTCCGAAATTCAGAAAACCTAGTATGGATTGTAAATTCTTCAGCGTTTTTGGAGCTTGGAGTACAGCGCACTTCTCTAAAGTTGTCCGCTAGGCTTTTCCCTTCACTTGATAATTCGTACCCTAAAAATAGTACTGTCAGATGGGCAATTCGGGACTTTTTAAAGTTGAATTTGTAACCCTCTGCTGCGAACCCAAGTATAATGGTGTTCACTCTTTTCAAGTGAGTATCCAAGTCGTCGTCTGTGAGATAAATATCATCTACGTAAGATAATGCTTCATCATCATAGATTTGTAGTAACTCTGTTACTCTAGCTGAGAATAGTCCTGGGCTGTTCTTGAACCCCTGTGGGAGTCGACAGAATTTTTTCTGCGACCCAAATGCAGAGAAAGCGGTCAAATATCTGCTTTCTGGTGCAATGTTTTGACAAAAGAAACCATTAGAAATGTCTAATGTCGTTTTATATTTTTTCCTAACTATGTTATTCATTAGGGCTGCACTATGCGAGTTTTGTACTGCAAAGGTTTTGCAATATGTATTAAGATGCCTGTAGTCCAAAACTAGACGATATGAATTGTCTGGCTTGGAGACAGGAAACAAAGGATTGTTCATTTGAGAGGTGCATGTTTCAATCACCCCCTGGTACTCAAGTTGATCTAAGATCTCCCTGACCTGTTTTTTAGCTTCTTGCTTTATGGGATACTGCCGTTGGGCAGTTGGTTCACTTTTTAATTGGATTTTGTTAGGCGGTGAATCCTCATCCCATCCTACATGATTTTTATATAACGCAGGTGCCTGGGCTACTGCCCATTTCCTTGCATATGTATATTTTTTATGAATCGGAATGTGATTAGAGAAGGCAGGCATAATCACTTCTTCGCCACGAGGGCACTCCCTGACAAACTCTGGGGGCCAATCTTTTTCAGCTAACAGAATATCATAGCCTTTTGAGAGCTTATCCCAAAATAGACCCTTAATTTTCCTAGTCTTATCACCCTCCATACGCAATGTTATTTCGTATATTTTATGGGGCTCGCTAAGTCTGGCGTCGGCAGTTTCAACCTGAATGTATTCATTCGTGTCCACTGTCTCCAGATGACTCATCAAGATCTTGCGCGCTATACTGATTTCTGCTGCACTGTCCAACATTGTCAATGCCCACTCCCCGTTTTTCAACTGTGTCCTCTGTATTCTCAGCATGGTTGATTACTTCTTTTTCTGAAATTGAGATTTTTTACTCTGAGCAGGTTCCTTGTCTTTGGACTTGGTGTGCTCTCCTGGGTCTGACCGTCCTCTTCTTTCCGAATTCTGTGGAAGAGATCGAGAGGGACGTGTATCAATACTTTGATATCTATCAGGTTTTTTCAGATTATCCCTATTTCTATGGTTATATCTTTTCTCAGAGGGCTCCCTCTGGGGAGACTGGCGTTCTCGAGTCGGAGTTCTTTCCCTCCGTCGAGGAGACCTTCCTCTGGACTGGAAACTTTTTCCTTGGGAGTGGATTGTTTATTTCCATCCCAGCTCTTTTTAGGAGTGTTTAAATTATTTTTAATAAATAATTTTTCAGGATTTTCGAGCAGTTGGGGCTTTACTGGTTTTCCACCCAAGCTGTCTCTACCTAATTCTTCATAGCATTTCTCTATTATTTTTGCTAGCTCAACAGGATCTTTTATATCTGTTTCCCTCAACTTCTGGCGAATCGCCACAGATGCTGCTTCTCCCTTTATGTTGGCTAATAATATAGCCGTGACCTGCTTGAAGTCTTTCAGTAATTTCATACCAGCTCCTTAAGCGTACTGCACCATAGTTCGCGCTGTAGCGGCGATAATGGTAATCAGCAGCTTCACCACCACAGGATAGCAGGCTGCAGCGACAGAGTGCTAGATTTACCAACACAGGGTCATGCAGGCAGCCAGCATCAGTAGCTCGCAGCTCACAACAGCTCCTAACCGGGCAACAGGCTCGCATTGCTTAAGGCAACGTTGGTAATATTTATACCTGACAGGTGCCGGGTTTGACGCAAGTTTGCTGGACATAAGACGTCAATTAAAGATGTCACTAGGAAGTGATAGTTATCAGTTGCTCATTAGAGTTCCATTACTAATCAAAACATAGCAAGCGGGGATTTCCAGGTTTGCTAAGTTTTTATCTTGTTGAAGAACTCGGAGTGTTATCTAGGAATATCAGATAGTGACTACTGCTCTGTCATTGCACTAATTGGTCGCAAAGGAAGTGGCAGAGAGTCATGCTGGAATGTGGCTCTGTTCGTGTGAGGCCAGAGATGACTTTTCAGAAAATCGCACTTGAACGGTTATGCCAATATAGGGAATAAATGGATTTATAGCCGAATAGGGGCATAAGGTCACAGTATCGATCAGGAACCTAGATAAACACGCAACAGTATGGCATGCTAGGTCACTGTATACAGTGATATGGTCTGTCACTGTACAGTATGGTATGAACTGTCATGTTATAGTATAGTGTGGTATTATAGGGTATGGCCTGCCATTGTCTAACATCCCATGGTATGGATTGTCATTGTATAGTATGGTATGGCCTGTCACTGTATGGGATGGTATGCTTGCCATTGTATTGGATGGCCGGTCACTGTATAGTATGATATGGTCTGTAATTAAACTGTAGAGTATGGTTATTGCACAAACTGTTTTCCGTGCTTCAGTGAACATGCAATCGAACAAACTGCTTTAATAAAATGGTAAAATTGCACTTTAAATAGAGAGAAAATGCTGAAAAGTGAGTAGATACAGTGACGCCCTGGAGGCTATAAAAGCAGTGTAGTAAAGATTTTATTTGGATAATGAACAAAGCGCTTTTAAATAATAAATACGTCAGTCACTGCAGTATCGCCCTGGGGATTTGGCTACAATGTCAAAAAGTGCCTCAATCCTAGCATGAGGAATGGAAAGACACTAGTAAAAGACATTAATCAGTACTTAAAATGTTTCTCTTAAATGGAGCATGGACCAAGAGAAAAAGTGAAACCAGCACACACTGACCAATGAGAAGCATGAAAATATGAGAGACTATGAGGCCAACAAACAGTAAGTAATGTGTAGGCTCTAAGTCACCTTTAAGTTAACAAAAGATCTTGCAAGCGACAGATTGCGTGTTGTTTCAGGCAAGACCTAAAACTTTTGAATGACAAAAAGCAGACCAATGGATGAAGATGGCGGACTGAAAGCTGCCAAAACTACTATACATATTATTTCAGGAAAATCGAAAGTCTTGGCTAATGCCAGAACACAAAAAATAGAGGCGCAAGCATACTGGGGTGAATAAAGAGACTTTTTTTCTTTTTTAGAAAGAAGGGAAAATAGTCATACAAAAGTACACTACACAAGTAAAAATGGGTTCTGTAAAACATTTTAAAGTAATAGGATGTTAAGAGGGAGGAGAAACTGAAAATGAAGGATTCAATAGAACTCTCATTAACTGAGAAAAAATGTTTAGAATATGATTAGGGACTTAAAGTTGTTTGGTTATAATGCTAAGCTGTAATACTTTCATGAGTCAAAAAGAATCGTAATGAACCGTACAAATGAATTCTAAAAAAGCACTCAAGAATATGCGAGTGTTCACAGTAGACAACACTTACCCCAAGTCTACAATGAAACTTCCTGTGTTCGGAAGGAGAGTAGTGTAAAATCATAGTTCATGAGCATAATGACAAATATTTGTCTTTCTAAAGTCGATGTACAAAAAACTAAAAAAGATGAAAAACATGTCTAAGAAACATGCAGTAAAGAAGATACCTGATGTCTGTGTAGATCAGGCAGAAGTCTGATAATAGGAGCTGCAGGTTTCACACACAAGCACTCTTTGTTCAAAACTTTCCCGAGACGCCTACTGCCCACAGCAGATGCTCCCCCCCGCCGCCAAAAAATAAACACACACCAAAAAGCCAACCAGGAGTAGCTAATGGCACAGTAGTAGGTAATAAGACCTCTAATTGAGAGAACACTACTACGAAATGAGTCAACAAATTCAAGTTCTTCATCCTAAAGTTGCAGGGCAGGGCTTCAGAGAGGCACATAAGCAAAGACAGTGCCATAAAACCAAGGAATGAGCATAAATTGATTAGACCTCACTCCATTTCAACAGAAAACAACTCATCAACGACCACACCGACAGACCACACACACAACCTTGGCATCATCCTGGACAGAACACTCACCTTGAAAGACTAGATCAATCGCAGACTCCTCCTCCGTCTGCTTCCACATTCTCCGAAAGATTTGCAAACTCACCGTCAACTCCACGAAATCCATCAATCAAGCCTTAGTCACCAGCCGGCTGGAATACAGCATGAAGCTCATGAAGAGACTCCAGACAATACAAAACTCACCTGCCAGACTCATCCTCAACCTTCCCAGATGGAACCACATCTCAGGAACCTTCATTGGCTTCCCTTCCAGAAAAGATGTCAGTTAAGGATGCTGACCGAAGCCTACAAAGCACCCATGACTAACCATCATACATCAACCACTGCCTGAACTTCCACCAACCCTCCAGACATCTTCGCTCCTCCAACCTCACTCTCGCAAAACTCCCTGCATCCGCCGAAGCCATAGTGGAGGCCAGTTCTTCTCCTACCTTGCCTCCAAATCCTGTAACAGCCTTCCTCTCCACCTCCGAATGCCACCTCTTGCGGAGTTCAGGAAGGGACTCAAGACATGGTTTTCGACTGAGCCCCGCAAAACCAGCACCTAGATACCCCTGCGGGTGAATACTCATGCTTTACAATTCCGAGTAAAATCACCTCTTAAAAGACTTTGCTAAAGACATGGACCAAAATCCTTAGAATTAGAAACACTATCGTTCTAATTTCATATAGACAGGCAGTTTTATAATAAATTAAACAAAATTAGTTTGCATCTTTGGGCTTCAGTAGCTACCAGTTACCAACCAATCCTGAAAACCCTACTCTGCATGCAGTCTGTATTTTCTTTTTGGCAGATTCTGGCACACAGCTAAATATTTCTTCAACCAGATTCAAAAACTGAGCTCATAACCACATCAGCTATCACGAATATGAAAATTACCATGATTTACATTCTCAAGAGTCAGCTTTCTTTTAACTGCAAAGTCAATATAAAAATAATATAATGAAGAGAATACCACCATGTACAGCAAAAGTTATCAGGATTCTCCTACTCCTATATTTATTAGGAGTCTTGTGGTTCTAGGCCTTCTGCACTTCAAGACGTCTCACTGTTATCTGGGAAATTATTTTAATCACAACAAAGTAAACAAATTGGCTATAAGCCTGTGACAACAGTGGAATGGCAGGCATCCAATGGGCGCTCTGGAAAATCTCCAGACATTACTCATACACTTTACAGCACGAGTCTCGCCCATATTATACAAAAGAGTAATTAATACCAATAAATGGATAACAAATAAACTATCATCAAGTACAATTCATAGACTACCAGCAAGTTCATGTACTGGAACTACAGAGCAAAGTGGAGCAATATTTTTAACAGGGTTAACACCAATTGAAGCTTAAAATGACAGCTTGGTGTCCCCAGATTTAGTACATCCAGGTATTTGAGTATGTGTGTCTATAGATATGACCATAATTCAAGAGGATAACATGCTGTGGAAATAGCCTAAAATGCCTAATCTACAAAATCACGATCGACAGACCTGCAAACCAAATATAGCTTTAAATTTAGATACTCTTCTCCCAACCTGTTATTCACTACCATGAGTACTGGTTTGCACTTTTTATATTTAAATACTTGTGCACGCATTAGATGCTCCTGATAGTGGCTTGCAGATCTGTAAAATAGCATCAAATATTTAACATAGGCTCATATAGAGTGCAATAGAACCAATACTGACAAAGCCAATAGACCTTTGAATGCTTAACAGCTCAGGCAAAATAAAAAAAAAAGCCAAAATGGCCCACCCCAGCACTGTGATGCATCCATTACAAATTGGCCAAGGCTTATGAAGAGGTAAATTAAATATTAAATGTGCACAAAAGTATATCAGAGAAAAAGGAGTAGACGAGCAGCAAATTGCAGTGCCCAGGCCGTTCTAAAATATAAATAAATCAGGAAATGGTGTAGGGCGATAGAATAGTGGAGCTAGAGTTGGGGACTAGAAAGAACAAGCATTGGCAAAGGCAACAAATCTTACCTACGCAAGAGCTATTGGCTTTACTAATCTGTTTTAGCCGTGTTATACACCAGCGTGGCTGCTGTTCAGCATGGCTAAAGGTTAGTGGAGTAAAAGAGAGCGACGCAGAGTGGAGCGGCATAAAGGCGAGTAGCGTGGAGGGTCATGGAGTGCTGTGGAGTTTTATAGAGTGCCATGGAGGGAGTAGAGTGTTACAGAGTGGAAGGGGTAGAGTAGAGAGAAATAGAGTGTTGTAGAGTTGAGTGGCATAATGGCATAACATGTCCTGGTGTGGTGTAGAGAGGGTGTTGCATAGAGCGAAGTCGGTTGTCAGAATGGAGCATTGTAGGAGAGTGGAATGGTTTAGTGGAGCAGTGTTGAAGAGTGCATGGCAAAGAGTGGATTAGTGTAGAGTGGATAAGTGTGTCAGAGAACGGAGTGGCGTTGAGTGGCAGGGAGTTGCGCAGAGTGAAGTAGTGTTGCAAAATGGCATATAGTGAAGAAGAGTGTCATATAGTGAAGTAGAATGTCAGAGTGGAGTATAGTTTGATGGAGAAGAGTTTGTTGGAGTAGGGTATCAGAGTAGAGCGTCAGAGTGGGGTATCAGAGTGTAGGAGATTGGTGTGATGTTATAACCAACTACAGTGGTGCAGAGTGCATTGGTTTTGTGTAGAGTGCACTGACGTAGAGTGCAGAGACAGAGTGGTTCAGGGTAAAGTGGAGTGGTGCAAGGTAGAGTGCACAGGTGTAAAATGTTGTAGAGTGGTGCAGAGTGCAGTGATGCAGAATAGGAGTGGTGTGGAGTGATGCCAAGAGTAGTGGAATAGAGTGCATTGAGTGAGGTTGGGAGGCATAGAGTAAAGTGGTGCAGATGCATAGAATACAGTAGTGCAGAGTACAATAGATTGGCATAGAGGGGAAAGATGTAGAGCCCAATGGTGCAGAGTGGCATAGCGTGCAGTGGCAGAGTGCAGCGGTGCAGAGTAGAGTGGCGTTGAGTTCAGTGGTACAGAATGTAATCTTGCAGAGTTGTAGAGTGCAGTGGCTAAGAGTACAGTGGGGCAGAGTAGATGTGCGCAGATTGCATTGGTTTTGAGTAAAGTGGTGTTAAGTGCATTGGTGTAGAGTGACGTAGTGGGCCCTAGTGTAGAGTGACGTACAGGGCAGTGGCATAGAGCAGAGTAGCATAAAGTGCAGTGGAGTGGAATCAGTGCCAGAAAGTGCAGTCTTGCAGAACAGAGGGTCGCAGAGGGGCACATAGTGCAGTGGCAAAGAGCAGAAGAGAGAGGCATTGAGTGCAGTGACAGAGTGCAATAGTGTTGAGTAGCGCGGAGTATAGGGGGATAGTAGAGTGACACGGAGTTCAGTGGCAAAGAGTGCACTCTTGCAGAGTAGAGTGGAGCAGAGTGCATTGGTGTGGAGTAAAGTGGTGTTTATTGCGTTGGTGTAGAGTGCAGTGGTTTAGAGTAGTGGTGTAGAGGGCAGTGGTACAGAGTAGAGTGGCAGAGAGGGCAGTGGCATAGAGTGGTGATGAGTACCTCAGCGTAGAGTTCAGTGGCAGACAGTACAGTCTTGCAGAGTAGACGTGGTAGAGTGGCATACAGATTGGTGCAGAATGAATTGGGAGTAGACTGGCATAGAATGCATTGGTTTTGAGTAGACTGGCATAGAATACATTGGCTTTCAATAGACTGGCGTAGACTGCATTGGCTTTCAGTAGATTGGCTTTCAGTAGATTGGTGGAGAATGCATTGGCTTTCAGTAGATTGGCATAGAATGCATTGGTTTTTAGTAAAGTGGCGTCAAGTGGAGCAGATTGGAGTGGAGCGGATTGGAGTGGCGTGGCGTACAAAGGCGCAGAGTGCAGTGGCACTGAATTGAGTAGCATAGACTAGTTTGTTTCAGAGTGGAGAGGAGCACAGTAGAATACAGTTGCGTAGAGTGGATTGGTGCAGAGTGGATTTGCATAGAGTGGACTAGCATAGAGTAGAGTGCAGTTGCGTAGAACGCAGTGTTGCCGAGGAGAGTGGCATAGAGTGCAGTGGCGAAGACTGCAGTAGGACGTTGTAGAGAAGTGTAGGGTAGAGAGAACTGGCACAGAGGGGAGTGGAGCGGACAGAGTGGAATGCAGTGACGAAGTGTGGAGTGGCGTAATGTGGAATATGCATTGTGTCGTAGCAAGCTGCCATTACAGACATCTTCAATTGAGATGATCATTGCATTTGCACAAATATACAGTTTTACTGATAAAAGTATATAGCGCCCAATCGAAAATGTGTGGAAATGTCATCACCCAGTGTACTGATTTGTTTTGATCACATCAAAATATTTGTTTCCACACTTCAGAAATACCCAAAAAATGTGCTTCATTGGAGCTTTCTAATTCTGAAATGCCTGCACAATTCATTTACAGACATTTAATTGTTGTTGTATGCTAGAAAAAAAATATAACAACCCTTCCTTAAGCCCTCCTTCAATACCCAGCATGTTTGTCACATAAATCCTCTCACTTTAAAGTCAGCGTAAGAAAATTAAACACCAAGCTTCCTGAAAGACAGAGCCCGACATTGGACCTCTGTCTTTGAACGCACATCAAATGTGACAAGATAAGAACAAGGTTTAAAGGCCTGTTTACAGAATTTCCAGTACTGGTGTAAGAATACAGTGAATAGGATTTGGACGAGCGAAGTGCTGAACTCCAGCTGGACAGCTTAAAACAAAGCCACCAAATAAAAAGCAAGCAAATGTGAGTTACAAACCACAAAGCCAATGTTAAGCAATGGGCGGAATGCATTCCCAGGGAAGCTTTCTGAATGTTCCAAAGATTATGCTAGCAAAGCAGAAACAAATGCAAAGCAAGGTGGGGAAATGCGTGGGAAGCAAGAGACTAGTAGGTGGGGATGGGCTACATGGAGAGCTTAAGGATGGTGGTGGGTGGAAGAATAGCACACGTGGGAGAGAGAATGAAAGCGATGCCAACTAAAAGGAGTGCTGGTAGGGGGGAAATATCTAGCTCTCAGATGTCAGCCATGGAAGGATACATGTCATGTAATCAAAAGGATTGTTAATAAACGATGCTTCAGGGTTGCCAAACACAAGATGAAGTAGGAAAGCCGGTGAATAATAAGCAAGCAACTAACAAGATAACCAAACCCAATGACCCAAAGTCAAATCAATCTGTCCCTGGCCCAGTGCACATTGGGAACAGGGCAGACTAAACTACCAAGCCAATTCTTCACCAGAAAGGAGACAAGCTACCGGGGACCGGTTTCTGGCATTTCAGCCGTCTTCGGCCCGGCTTGCTTGAATCCTGATGGAGCAGTGAGAAAGGGACTCATGTCTGAGTATACCCTGCCACACCTATAGTGGCCAAAAACGATTCAGAAAAGGGGGTGGTGATGAACAGAGTGTCTGAATTAAGCAGACCACTCTTACCCAGTCCAAAGATCAGGGCTTGATCCATCACCGTTATTTGCCAGCGCATCAGACTAATTTACATATAGCCAAGTTCTGAGCTGGGATGGTGCAGTGAGCTAAAAAACGGTGATGGATCAAGCCCTGATCTTTGGACTGGGTAAGAGTGGTCTGCTTAATTCAGACACTCTGTTCATCACCACCCCCTTTTCTGAATCATTTTTGTCCACCATAAGCGTGGAAGGGTATACTCAGATGGGAGTCCCTTGCTCATTGCACCATCAGGATTCAAGCAAGCCGGGCCGAAGACGGCTGAAATGCCAGAAACCGGTCCCCGGAAGCTTGTTTCCTTCCCAGTATATGAATTGGCTTGGTAGTTTGGTCTGCCCTGTTCCCATGATGCACTGGGCCAGGGTCAGACTAATTTGCATATAGCCAAGTTCTGAGCTGGGATGGTGCAGTGAGCTAAAAAACGATGATGGATCAAGCCCTGATCTTTGGACTGGGTAAGAGTGGTCTGCTTAATTCAGACACTCTGTTCATCACCACCCCCTTTTCTGAATCTAATTCAAACTTCCTCTGGAAATAGGTCTTGGGAAATGTTAACCTTCCCTACGGTCAGATCAGACCCAGGCTAATGATAGAATATTTCAGTGGCTAGAGGCTTCATTGGATGCGGTGGCCTCGATAAAGACTCGCACGAGGAACGTTAAAAATAAATTCCTGCAACTTCGGAAAATAAAGCATGTCTGTAAAAAAACAGAAAGAGTTTGGAGAAGAGATTATAGGGACACCCCTAAACAGAAGTACCAAGACATAACCAGAGTCTATCCCTCGGAGATCGAAAAACTAAGCAGCTCACTTCAAGGAGAAAATTAATGCTGCTTCCAATGTCCTGAGCATATTTGTTTTGGTTAGTGAACGACTTTCTACTGCCTCTAGCAGCCAGTCCAACACTAGATTCACCTGCGTCACGATGTAATTATCTGGCAAATTACTTCCACAAGACAATTTAAAAAATGTATGATACATTTCTAGCCCCCTCCCCCCCCAATTGGGTGACTGTTGGACCCTCCGATAGGGTTAGTCCTCAGTTCATTTGATCTGAGTGCATTTCCTGCATTAACACTCAAAAGCCTCGCAGACATTTTTAGAACAATTCAATCAGGCTCTTGGCGGGATGAAGCTTCACCTCGTATCCTGGCTAAAGGAGCAGAGGGGATTCTGCCAACCCTGCTCGAGCTAGATATTCTTTCATTATACTCCGGCCCTGTTTCCGAAGGCGTGGAAACATACCATGGTGAAGGCACTGTTAAAATTGCCTATTCTAGACCCGCTGGATCTTGCAAATTATTGTCCAATTTCTCTCTTACCAGGAATAAGCACAATTCCGTAAAGACACACCAATCAGTCATTCTCTGAATTTCTAGAAAAGCATGGCATTTTGCATCCTTCACTGACTGGATTCTGTATGTACCATGGCACTGAGGCAGCTTTGCTAGCAGTGGATGAAGAAGCAAAACCTACTCGATCAGGAAGGTTCAGCAGCAATCCTCCTCCTTGATCTTAGCTCAGCTTTTGATACTGTAGACCACCTTTTACTCCGAATGCCGGTACTGTGGAAATTGCTCTTGCCTGGTTGGCGTTCTTCCTTGAGGATAGAACTTTCCAGATTTTTTAGGGGAACTGTACCTCTGACCTTATACCTCTGAAATGCAGAGAAACACAAGGCTCCTCATTAAGCCCACCCCTTTTCAATATTTATTTGAGACCTCTTGCAAATAGCGCCCTCCCTTCCAGGACTTTGATAATATATGCGGACGACATACAATTGGTCTTCTCACTTAGACAGAAGGCTTTGCAGGCCCCTCTTTAGGCTTCCGTTTGGAAAAGTTCACACACTGAATGAGAAGCTCCAGTCTTAAACTGAACGGAGACAAAACTGAGCTTATGCTTTTGGGCAATAACAGGGATCCTTTCTCATATTTGAGCTGGCAAGCTCTCTAGGTTTTAGTCCTTCACCTAAATCTGCCAATAAGAGCCTACAGATGTGTGATGAGTCTTTTAAAAATAATACTCAAGCAGTTAAACTAGCCAATATTTGCTATTATATGCTAAGGATGTAGTGCAAAATCCTTCCCCTCCATCCTCCCACTACAAAGAGAATTGTGGTTCATCCAGACGCTTAGCCTTTCCCACCTGGATTACAGCAATTCCCTGTATTTGGGAGCACCTAAAGTCGCAATCAAAAAATTGCAGGGGGTACGGAATTCCACAGCATGTTTACTGTATAATTTACCAAGACATCAACATGTGCATCAAGCCCTGTGTCTCCTCCATTGGCTGCGGAGAGGATTGAATTTAAATCCCTTGGCATCGCACACAATGCACTGCTTCAAAAAGAACCAGCGATATCTCAAATACTGCTCCTCTTCTATAAACCTGGGAGATTGCTGCGTTCCTCCAATGCCTTTTTGGCTAAGATCCATCTGATTAAGAGAGCAAAATCAGGAGGGCAATCTTTTTCATTCAATGCAGCAAAACTGTGGAACAACCTTCCCCTCCCTCTTCGAGTAGTGGCAAAAGGAGCTCCCCTTCCGTAAGGTATTAAAAATCTGGCTGTTTCAAAGTGCATTCTTGTAAATCCCTCTTCTGGTGCGGCACGGACAGTGCTGGGAGGCCTAGAGGTAGCTATGCGCTATATAAGCACGAGTGACTAGAATAGAATAATCACACAAACAACTTAAAAGGAGAAGAGAGTTCATTTTTATCTAAGGGGTGCTTTAGTTTGCTTTTGTAGAATTACTTATACAAAAATGATTTGTCAAGGGGTACGTAAAAAAATGTCAGAAGACTAAATCTGAAACCGGATTCCAAGATTAAATCTTGGAGTCAGTAAATAATCTAATGGTATGAATCGATAAGGATATTTTGATGGTGAATTACAAGTTTCATACAAGAACAAGCAGAGTCAACTTAGACAACAGTACAATGTGTATTTTTTGTATGCCTGAATTAGTGACTAGATTTTGTAAACCAAAAACCGAGACAGTCCATTAACATAGGAGTAGGACTGCATCAACTAACAGGCACAGAAGGACTTAATTGACAGCACAGACCAACATAGGAAAGACTGACAACAGGCACTGCAGGGAAATACATTGAACTTTTACACTCCGTATTATCTGTGCTAACTAGATTAATTTCTGATAAGGACCATTAATTAGTTCTGCACCAAAGTTCATGAAAATGTGCCTCCCTTTGTATGGTTTGCCCTCCCCGAAAACCAGGACATCCTAAAACTTGCAGCGAAATTTCACAAGAAAACAGGACTGCCCCACACTAACTATGATGTCTTCACTTACTGCCATATATGTACTACACTGGCACATCCCAAAGCCCTATGAGACAGATAATAGGTTGGCAAGGTAGACAAAAGCAATGTTTTAGAGCTTGTGCCACTTTAATAAACTTTACCTAGCTAAAGGAAGACATTACAGAGGTCTCAAGTTGCCTTATGAACAGATCATTGAGCCCGTTTGCATTCTGGGACTTGTAGTCTTGCACCTATAAAGATAAAAACAGAACTGAAAGTGCCAAAACCAAATAAAACCAAGACTTGATAAAAAGTGAAAATGTAACTACGACATAACATGAAGAGATGCATAAGGATCCATAACAATATATATTTGCCTTTGCTACATTTTGGATACCCAAAAAAAACATACAGGGTCCCTTTCTGAAACATAAGATTGCGTTAAAGTTGAGCCCGAGTCACACAATCCAAAAGAAAAATGTGCCAACTGTTTTCATTTTCATTAAATAACCTCTCTCCATCATTTTCAGATGTTGTGAATAACTTAAGAATACAGCTCAGGAGCTTGTCAACTGAGGGTCTTCTTAGATTCTGATGTGCTCCTCGTTACATCATGCTTCAGTGAGGCTCTGCAGCACACACAGCAGGAGAGTCTTTAAAACCAATGTAAAACAGTTTACATCTAATGTGCATGCTGCTTACCCGCCCCACTCCTCAAAACCGGGACATTAATCCGTTTTAATCAAAACTGTTGGAAATCCGGGACAGTGCACACACACACACGGAACGGAACGCCTGATCAGCCTATCCGGAATGCACACTCAATTGATCGTCTACAGAAGGAGTGCTCGGAAAAACGATGCCTCTAGCATGAGGGTTCACGCCAAAAGCAAAATGGCAGTGAGGCAGAAGGGTGCAATTGTGTCAAAGGTATTCACTAATTGTCTAATAAACTGCTTCAAAATTAACAGGCGGGCTGACAGAAACAGGATATATCTTAAAGTTGAAACCTTGCATGAGAGACAACAACTATAGCAAAACTTACTTTAATGCAAAATTCCAATTCAGTGTAGCGTTGTGCTGGAGTGGGTTAGCAAGATTTCTTATGGCTTCTTTGTTGCAGCCTAAAAAGAGCATAGCCCATTGTTAAGTTCCTAGTCTATATTCTTTATGCCACATACAACCGATTTAAAACATTCCACTGGAAACAAAACTATCAAATGGATTAGACCGAAATCTCCTTCAAAACATTGGCACCGTGTGAACAGAAGTCTATCCACTATCTGAGACTTCAAAGCCTTCTTAACACTACACCCGAGTACATTTTTGAATGTTGGCCTCACTGTTCTGTCTTGATTCAATGATGAATCATGTAATGATTATTACAGTTACATGACACACTACTGGTCGTCTGACATCTAAGAAATGGAGGGTGCGCACAGTAGGAAAATGTGTAGTCCAAATAAGCTTCCCATATATATCATCCAAAAAAGTTGTTTATTCTTTCACTTCTTATACCCATCTCATGTGATACTACATGGAAGTTAGGAGACTCATTAAGGTACCCACTGGAAAACTCTATATTATATATTTTGATCTCAAAACTCTGGAAGATGATGATATTAGTCATACCAGTTCACTATAAAATCTTATGACTTGGATGGAATCTTATACATTTGGCATGTTCATAAACAGACATATTAGCACTTAACAGCATTAAGCCCTGATGAAGTTCTAAATGTGTTTGGAAGTAAACAAGTTGGCTGGATGCTTTTATCATTTGAATATAAGAAGATAAAGAATAAAACATCTTTTTGGGATGATATACATGGGATGCTCATTTAGACTACACATGTTCCTACTGTGCATCACTCCATTTGTTATATTTGTAATCTGCTGAACAGTGGTACTGAACAATGGCTGGTGCAAGATGAACAGTGCACAGGACTATACTATTTTGTTTATACTGTGATTGAAATGCAGTAATTTCAATACTCCGTTGTTTGAAGTGTTTGTATCCTGATAACAGGTGTTATTAACCACCTCAAAGGCTCTCTTTTTATTAACATTAGAAAAGGGAACAGCTGAGTGGACCAGAAGGGAAATGGACCCGTGACTTATAGATCTATACAATGGCTGCTTTAGTACTCTGAGCCATTTAGTGGCTTATACTCGGAGCCATTTAGAGGCTTATAATGAATCAAAGATCAAAGCAAAAGACAAACTTAGATTCAACTGATAAAAGGGGTGGAACTCCACATACACCAGCAGGGATTCCTTCTCTAAACAATAATAAACGGTGATCAAATGTGGCAGTTCCATTTAAATTCATTGGGCTAGATGTTAACTGGTGTAGGAGTGTTAATGTTTTCAGTTACTTCTTAAACGCAGTACTGTGCTCAACGTCTGAGAGAGCCCATGGAAATAACGTTTGCCTACAACTGTTCACTCCCGTCCCCCACCGGGACAAACCACCTACACAAACAGTGTTACCCATTTAGCACCATTCAAGAACCACATGGAGCTCTAGGGCATAATCAAGGTGACCTCAAAACTATATTATAATTATGTGAGGAACATGGGGTTGGGAAAAGGTGTAATTGCTCCCATCAATTAACAGACTACAAAATGGACTGAGTAGTCAGTGCTAACTAACCAGGCAGATATAACTAACCTTCCCCATCATACCTTACAGTGGCAGTAAAACACAAATGTCCTCAGTTTCTAGTTATTTTCAGAATACACTCAGTGGGTGGGATTTTTGTGACTTTTGTTTTACCGATTACTGGTGCACGTTCAGCACTGCTTACCTGCAAACCCAATGAGTAAACGTGCATATACTTTGGAGCCTATAGAGTAATACATGCATTGTATTTTCCTGCAGCGAGTAACGATATGCCTGGATTTGGTTAGGTGTTTTGTTCTGCACAGCTTTCTGCGATGATTAACGGTGCAAAAGCTAAATGGAGTTATTCTGGCAATTCTCTAACCACTCCTCTGCTATTCCTTAGCCAACCGGTACAGCCAGGGCCGCCATGATCAAGTGATTCTGCAGATGTGGCATTTCCATTCTGATTCATGGCATTCTCCAAATAATCCACCTGCTGCATGATTTCAACAAAGTTTCCATCTCACACACTGATCAAACGTGAAGGAAAAAAGTTCATCGCCCACGTGTAGCACTGCTCAGTGACAGACTTTTGCAAAGATATATTGGTCACCGATCAACTGCTGAGCGATGCATTAAAGTAACAAACATACACCAGTGAGATGAAAAAAAACGTTGTTGAGACAGTATTAGCGCGTGTTCAGTGGTCAACATAGCAAAACAATACTGCCAAAACTGTGCTGTACTATGTTGTGTATCCATGTGAGCCTCGTACACCCACCAACTTCAGAATGTCTAGAGTTCGGGTGTTTGAATCTCCTACCCAGTGCAAGGACTACAGAAGACGATCTTATTAGTAATGTCACAGTCAATGAACGTGCTTCAAAGGCATGGTTGCTGCAGGGGTTCAGAAGCCTTGCAGTTAACATCTGAGGGGGGTCTCTGTATCCCTCGCCTCGTCCGGAGCCCGTTCGAATTACTTGCATTCTCCCTACCAATAGTCCAGTACCCAAGGACGTCAATGGTCACCTGCTCTACGCACGTTTACAGCGTTTAACTTCAAAATTCAATGGAAACACTGTCCCCACACACCTGACAGCAGCCTCCTGGAGACTCGCCTGTCTGGACTTTACCCTGCTCTCGTAAACCCGAGTAATCAATAAACCCCCTCTCTAAATCTGTGCTAGGAGCAGAGACGAGGGGAAGGACCGGTAAAGTCCCATTCAAGAGCGGCAGACCTATGAGGAAGGGGACAGCGTGGGCCTGTACCTTCGGAGCGGGATCCGTAGGATGGAAGACCATGCCCGCGGAGCGGTTAGCTGTCATGCTCCGTAGGCACGTCGCACTCACCGGATTCGTAGCGAGCGCTAGCCCGTGGAAAGAGGGTTGCAGAGACTGGGAAAGGATCCCCCGGACGGGAAGTCGCGGAGCCGGCCTGTGCCCTGCGCAGTGCGCATACAAGGGGCACCCTGCAGCAGCACGGGCTGGGGGCCTAGGCCCGGAAAGCGGCGGTGCTCCGGAGCTGCGGGTCCAGGGGGGAGAGCCGTAGGAGGCGTCACGCTCATGACGCTGTACGGGACGGGTGGCTCTACTGTGTAAACCGCGTCATTGGCGCTGCTACCAGCAGTACAGTCAAGGGACTGAAACTTCTTCGGGAGCACGTTTGCTCTCTGTAGGATTATTTATTTATGTATGCGTTTCTTTAAAGCGCGAACTTTACCCGAACGTGTTAGAACGCTTTCCAATGGAGCCAATTACATTACATAAAAACCTCAATGTACATGAATTACATAATTATTTAATGGAACTGGTTCTATTGTAAAGCGCTCTGACACCTCAGGTTACGTTTGCGCAGAGATTTTTTTAAGGCATGGGCAAAGTGGGCTCTGGCCCAGGCTTTCAGGGGCCCCCCTGATAGAGCCAGATCTGCTCTGCAGAGAGTCTTGCCCTCAATGACCTTAAATAATTTTTAAACATATTGTTTTAAATACCGTTTCCCCTTATTTTATGTTTAACGTGGGTGAAGTGTGAGAGTCTATTTACAGACATTTTGCAGATAAATGTTTTGTTTTTGATTCATGCAACATCCATAAAAAGGGCTTTTAGATCAAAACAGGACCTCGCATATGAGAAATGGAAGGGTGTCACTGACATTTGCAGTAATATTAGTGAGCCGCTGCTGTATTACAATATTGAAAACACGAGTGGTCCGTGAATATTTGATTTAAACACATTTAGAATTTAGACCAGTGTGCACTGTCGGTGACCTGGCCAAAGAGTGCATAAAAGAGCTGAAAGTGGATCATAAATTGAATGCTGTGCCGAAAAGGGGCCCCCGAAATTTACTGTGCCCAGGGCCCCCCAAATCCTTAAGATGTCCCTGAGTTTGCGCTATAGAAAAATGCATAAATTAATAAAAGATACAAACATAAATTCTAAATTCACATAAGAATGGTAATAAGTACGTAAGTCTACAACAGATACTAGTGGTTAGAGTTACACCTATACAAGTTGTAAATTCACTCAAGGTTACATTTTAAGAAAGGTTGCAGCAAATAGTGTTGGGCAAATATATATTTAATAGTTACACAACATGATCTTTTCGCCATTGCTGGGGTTCTTGCTTTCAGCCCGGCCTTCAGGGTGTTGTTGCACTAGCAGGCAGGTGATCTTGGGCCTGGAGGGATCCCTGAGCTGGTGATGCCCAGATGTCCTCCACGCTTGTTGGGATGTTGGTCTACCAGCCGGCCCTAGCACAATGAAGTAGCCATCAGTCCTCCTCAAAGTAGCTGCGGTCGACCCTGCCCCTTCGTCTCCCTCGGTCTTCGGCGCTCCATTTGTGTACCCCAACGACCAGAGCCAAACCCGAGGCCGCATCACAGGATCCGCTGCACCGCCTCTGCCCCATTTGTGGTGGTTACGGACCTTGCGACCGCCGCAGTGGCGAAGGATGCTTCCCCAGGGCTGGCCAAGTCCACAATGGCCCGTGCTCTGAATCAGGAGAGCACCGGGAAGCAGCTTCGGGCACGGATCAAGGAGGGCCCAGCCTCCTGCATTCAGCATCCCTCCGAGCCAGGGCTGCAGCCCTACCACCGGGCTCGAGCAGAAAAGACAAGTCGCCGGTCTTTCTCAATACGGACACGTCCGGGCAGTAGTAACTGTGGCCCTTGCAGGTAATAGCGGTGGGGAGGTAGGGCCGGGTGTGGGGGGATTTAATTATTTATTTAATTTTCCCTTGTCATCATCCGTCGAAATCCCTGCTCACCCTGCCACCCGCTCTTACCTGCATGGGCCGCGGCTGGGCAGAAGGCAACCCAGTCTCCTCTCCCTCCTCTGGCCTAGACCTGCTCGTGGCGGCCGTGCAGCACCCCCTCTTGCAGCCTGGCCAGGGTTGATTCACAGGCGTCAGCTGAGTCAAATAAACAGGCACATGCTTGGAATTGTTTCTCCTTCAGTAGAAATCAATGAGAGGAATACAGTCTGCCGTTTTTGTTTTTTTTAATCTCCCACTTTCCTTTTCTAAAGTGTTGGCATGTCTGATCATGATACAATTCTATACTGTTAGAAATGGGGTCTCTAGTTGTACAAGTAATAATCCTTCTTCCTTGTCAGGGTAAGGGGCATACACTTGGCACGAGCAGACAGGCTTATCTCAGAGGCAGTGTGTAAAGCATTTGTGCAGGCATACAGTAACACAGTGAAAACACTATAAATGGACACCACACTGTAGGAAGCTGGCTCTGTATATACTATACCAAAATGAAGTATAGTGTGCACAGAGTCCAGTGGAACCCCAAAGGTAGGCAGAGGTAAAAGTAGATAGAACCGTACTCTCTGTTTGTGGTAGTGTGAGTGAGCAGTAAGGCTTTATCAGAGGGTAGTGTTAAGCATTTGTTGTACACACTCAACCAGCAAATGATGTCACACACTCAAAGAATGAACTCAGATCAATTTGATTTGTATAAAACTATTATAATGTCATTTATTTTCAGAACCAAGCCAAGCCTGGTGCAGGTAAGTGAAATGAATGCTTTGCAAAATCTTATGCAGTGTTTTACAATTGAATGCAGGTTCAAATGACGTTAATTGAAATACAGGTACGTCAATATGTTGAAATTACTTTTCAGATTACTTTGTGCGTTGTCATGTTCTTGCTGTGTTCAGGGGTGTACACCACACACAGGACGCAGGTTAGTTTAACTTTTCTTTATTCACGCATCATGTAGCTGCTCGTCCCCACGTCCGTCCACGTCCCTGTCCTGGTCATCGTCTGTCCCCTTCCTGTCCCGTCACCGGATCTGGTGTCCGGTGACCTGGTCACTCTGCCTGAGGACCCACAGGGTCCTACTGCCCTAATGTCAGTCGCCCACACTGTCGGATCCCAACCTCTCCGTCACGACATCTCCCCCCTTGTTGCAAACAAATGTTCGTGACACATTTATCATAGTCCTCATTCACAGTTATATTGATGAAGGTGAAAGAATGAGAGAGAGAGAGAGAGAGAGAGAGAGAGAGAGAGAGAGAGAGAGAGAGAGAGAGAGAGAGAGAGAGAGAACTGGTCACTCTACATATCTTCAATGAGTCTCTGTTATTTACTGAATGTCCTTCGTGATCTAGTGTCTCCATCGCTTCCTTGTCCTCTATCTTTCTCCTTCTATGTGGCTGCAGTTGCCGCTGCCATTTCTTCTTCATCCGCCTTTAGCTCCTTGAAACGCTACCTTTTCCTTGTTGTTTGTTCTCGGTCGGAGACAGCCATTATCATCGATCCTTTCACTTTCGTCACCGCCAGTGAATCTTTGGAGAACCGGTTGTCTGAATATCGATATTCTTTCTTTCTGTCTCACCACCTTTGGTCCTGGCCGTGCAGTGTCTCTTGCCTTGATCTTCCTTGGTGGCGCCTGTCCGCTCTGCTCATTGTATGTCTTTGTCCTTTCCTTTTGTTGCTGTTTCTCCTGCGCCAAAGTCCTGTCACGTTGCTCCTTTTTACCCATTTTATTTCCTTTGTCTTTGTCTTTGTGTCTTTCCTTTTGTTTTCTTTTCATCTATGTTCTCCTTTTCTCTTTTCTGTTTCTTTGGTGATCTTTGTCCCTCTTTTCTTTGTTATTTCTCTTTTCTGTCTTTTCCTCTATTTAGCCTTATCTCTGGTTTTTCCTTTATTTTTACTTCTTTTTTATTTGTCCTTTTTTTCCCTTTCTTATTCGGCCTCTTCTGGGCTTTCCTAGTCTTCTTCTTCTTTATTTCCTTGTTTTCTTATATTTGCATCCTTCCTGCGACTTATTCTTATATTTATGTCTTTCCTTTTGTTTTCTTTCTCTTTATCCTCTTTTCTCTTTTATCTCTATTTTCCTATTTTCTTTCTTCCTTTCTCTTTCTCTTTCCTCTTTTCTCTATATTTTCTTCTTATCTCTTTATCTTCTTTCTTCTTTTCTTCTTCTTTTCTCTTTATTTTCTTCTTATCTCTGTATCTTCTTTCTTCCTCTTTATTTTCATCTTTTCTCTTTATCTTTTTTCTTCTTTTCTCTATATTTTCTTCTTATCTCTTTATCTTCTTTCTTCTTTTCTTCTTCTTTTCTCTTTATTTTCTTCTTATCCCTTTATCTTCTTTCTTCCTCTTTTATTTTCTTCTTTTCTCTTTATCTTTTTTCTTCTTTTCTCTATATTTTCTTCTTATCTCTTTATCTTCTTCCTTCTTTTCTTCTTCTTTTCTCTTTATTTTCTTCTTATCTCTTTATCTTCTTTTTTTTCGTCTTTTCTCTTTATCGATTTGTCTTTTTCTTTATGTCCTTTCTCTTCCTTTCACTTATTGTTTTCCTTTTTCTTATTGCACTGTCTTCTTTCTTTCTCTTGTTGCCCTTTTTCACTTGTGCGCTCTTTTTGCGCTTTGTTTATCCTTTATTCTTCACTTTTTCTTGTGTTATTCTTCTTATTTGCCCTTTGCCTGTTTTTGAAGTGGCTGTTCTGCTGTTTCCTATGATCTTTTCTTGAGTCTCTGTTTCTTTTGGCATGCTATGTTGTGCTCCTTTTTCTTTATTCTTTATCTTTTTCTCTGGCGCCTAAATTGTGTTTGTACTTTGTTTCTTTTCTTTTCTCTTCTTTTGCCCCCTTGTTTTTCTTCTTTGTTATTTTGTTGTGGGGATCTTTTGTCTCTTTCTACCTCTGTTTACTTTTATTTCTCTTCCTTTCCTTTAATTATCTCTTTTTCAATGTTCTTTTCAGTTGTTTTCTTCTTCGCCTGGCCTTGAAATGGCGGCCCCGTTCTTTCTTATGGCCTATTTCTCCAATGTCCCTTTTAAAATGGCAGCCGTTATCTCGCGAGATTTCGCGATCGAAATCTCGCTTTTCCTGACCTCATCATGGCCTCCTCACTCATTCTCCTCTTTGATTGGCTCAGCCGCCTGACTTGGTGATGGCCGCCGAGACTCCTAAGCTCTCGCGGGGCCTCGCGCCTTCTCTCAAAGGCCCGCGCTTGTTCTTAGCGCTTACCGCGATCTGCTGCAGCTTTCTTCAGTCGCCGTCTGGTGGGCTCCCGCTTCGCTCTTCCCGCCGTCTTCCATGTTACTTGCGGCGCATCCAGGGTGGGCACCTGGTCTTTTCCACAATGGTGCACGTGCTGGACACACTTCGATCCACGCGTCGATCCGTTTCTTTACCCTCGTCGCCAGTTGTCATGTTCTTGCTGTGCGCAGGGGTGTACACCACACACAGGACGCAGGTTAGTTTAACTTTTCTTTATTCACGCATCATGTAGCTGCTCGTCCCCACGTCCGTCCACGTCCCTGTCCTGGTCATCGTCTGTCCCCTTCCTGTCTTGTCACCGAATCTGGTGTCCGGTGACCTGGTCACTCTGCCTGAGGACCCACAGGGTCCTACTGCCCTACTGTCAGTCACCCACACTGTCGGATCCCAACCTCTCTGTCACAACATGCGTTACTTTTTTAGATTACTTTTTACGTTAATTTTGCTAATCAGTGTGATAAGCCTAGATACCGCACTGAGACATCTCCTAGACAAAAGGTAAGTAAATCAATTTTTGTACAGTTGCAGTTTTTCAAGTTTTCATACAAACCAACTCCACACTTAGAACAACTTTCAAGAAAAGTAGTCAATGCAATGTTTAATGTAATGGTTTTAAGTAACCAAACAATAAAGTTATTCATTCATTCATTCATTCATTCATTCATAGTCAAGGCAATCATATGGAAGGAAATTGAGGTATCTCCAAAGAGATGGGCAATCATCCTTTCATCAAGAAGCCTGGTTATGATGCGGGCTACGACCCCCCTGCTGCGAGGGAGGAGCTCAGGGATGTTTTCAAGTAAGAGGGGTATTCCTAAAACCCAAAGAGAGCGGTATGTATGATGGGAAGCATGCAGTGCTGATGGATTAGTGGTTAAAACTAGCTACAAGCATGGGCGTCCGCAGGGGGGGGGCAAGGGGGGTCGCTTCCCCCCCCCCCTGGATCGCCGGTCTGTCCTGTGCTGGACCAGTGACAATGTGGTAATTACAGCAGGCTGTGCTGTTCTGGTGCGAGAAGCCCCAGGAGTTGAAACTTTCTCTCCCTTGGGGCCTCTCACACTTCTCTCTGAACTCTAAACCCCTTCCGAATCTCATGCAGACTGTGGCATGGCCCATTGTCATTCTGTCAGCTCCTGATCATCACGTAAAGAATGACAATGGGCCCTCTGCCTTTAAGGTGCCTTGCAGTGCAGACATCCTACCTGTGTTTTTTTTTAAATTAAATAGTGTCAGCTGACACCAATGCAGCAGTGCTGCGATTCACAACTTAGCCCATTAACAAGTAAATGGTCTTTTAAAGACTCCCTGTCTGTCTGTTTCCCTCCCTCACTCTTTGTGATCTGTCGGGCCAGGTGTCACAAAGGCAGTGTTATGGGTTGAAAGGCACGAGCCAGGGGTCACAGCCGTGGCCCCTGGGGACCCCAATATGACGTCCATGGTGCTGTGGCAGGATGCAGTGTGCAGAAACGCAGACCTGATGGAACAAGAGAACGCTGCAGACGAGTCTTGAAGTGGCCATGTTACGTGCCTGCAGCAAGCGGTGGGGTGAGGGGGGATTCACTGGCATGCTTCACAGCAATGGCAGCATCCACATGGGTTCAGATGTGTGGGCAATGCACGGACCGCACAGCATCCTTACACAGAAGCAGGCCAGAGCCTTCCAAGTCACCTTCCTTTTGTTCTTTCGGGCCGTTTTCTCTAATTAAAAAGACCAATTCGTTGATCAGATCTGCTCTTCTTTAACAGAAAACACTTTGATAGGTGAAGGATTATGAAAAATGCATCCAGTGATTTATTAATGTACTAGGATTATATTTTATGAATAGATCCTGAAATAAATAAATGGCTTCTGACGGAGTGAGACAGAGGGCGACAGACAGAGGGGGGGGGGGCGACGAAAGAAGGGAGACAGACGGAGGCAGATAGAGGGAGAGAGACAGATAGTGGGAGGGAGACAGAGAGAGAGGGAAAGAGAGGGAGACAGGGAGGGAGACATAGGGAGAGAGACAGAGGGAGGGAGGCGGAGGGAGACAGACAGAGGGAGAGAGAGGGAGGGAGACAGAGAGAGGGAGACAGAGAGAGAGGGAGACAGACAGAGTGAGTGAGAGGGAGAGCGAGAGGGAGGGAGGGAGGGAGGGAGACAGATAGAGATAGAGACAGAGACAGACAGAGAGAGATGGAGGCAGAGACAGGGGCAGACAGGCAGAGAGAAACTGAGAGGGAGACAGAGGGAGGGAAACAGGGACAGACAGGGACAGACAGAGACAGGGACAGGGACAGACAGCGGCAGGGACTAAGACAGACAGAGAGGGAGACTGAGGGATAATTAGAGAGGGAGGGAGACAGAGGGTGATAGAGGGAGGGAGAGGGAGGGAGACAGAAGGAGGGAGACAGAGAGAGAGACAGAGAGAGAGGGGGAGACAGGGAGACAGAGCGAGAGGGAGACAGAGAGAGGGAGACAGATGGAGGGAGACAGAGACAGACAAAGAGGGAGACAGAGAGAAAGGGAGGGAGACAGAGAGAGGGAGGGAGACAGGGAGAGAGACAGAGAGAGAGGGGGAGGGAGACAGAGAGAGGGAGAGAAGAGAGCTAGATAGAGGGAGGGGGACAGAGTGAGAGAGTGGGAGGGAGACGGAGAGAGGGAGAGAAGAGAGATGAATAGAGCGAGGGAGACAGATAGATAGAGGGAGAGAAGAGAGATAGATAGAGGGAGGGAGACAGAGAGGGAGAGAGGGAGAGAGAGAGATCGGGAGAGGTAGAAGAGAGAGGTAGGAGAGAGAGATAGAGAGAGATGTGTGTATGCTTGATCTGGTCGCTCAGTGGATGAAGGTGTCCGCTGCAGGGGCATGAGTTCAACCTCATGGTCATAGTTTTTTTGTTGCTCTAGCCTCAACCCCCTCCCCCACTGACCCCGCCCCCACCGGTGCAGCCCTCGGCCACAAACCACACTGTAAATTTGCCCCCCCCGAGAGAAAGTTTGTGAGTACCCATGCTCTAGAACCACGTCAACCTGATATAGAATTTTTTTGTTTTTTCTGGCCATTTTTAGTTTTTCCCTCTGTGTTATGGTAGTTGCCACGTCATCTGCTGTGACGCCTCACAAGATTTTTCTCTTCCCCCTATGGGTTTCTTTGTTTATTTAAGCTCTTTGTCTTATTAGATTTTTATTAAATGTATTTAATACTTGTGCTCAATCATGTCGGAGGATGGTGATGAAGTTAAAATTTTGCCCCCCCCCCCCCTGGAAACATTTCTGCGGATGCCCATGTGGCTACAAGGTTAGCCAGATATAATTTATTATTGCTACCCTGTACTAGGGTTAAAAACAAATGGTGTGCAGTGCTGCTGAGTAGCGATCAACAAGTTTCAGCCTCAGACCTACACAATGTTGTGGCTTTCATCAGGATCTCTATTAAAGCAACTGCTGTGTGTAAGTGAAAGAAGTAAATAATAATTGCAAAATTAGCAATGCGTCAGAGTGTTAAATGAGAAATACTAGACCTATGATCCACGGTAGGACCTGTGGATAAGACAGAAAAAACAAACCACGCAATTAAGTCAGTATAATAAACTGCTGTGCAGGTGTCCCACATTTAGATATATCAGCGTTACAGAAAGAAACATATATACAACTGGTTCATGTAAAAGTCACAAGTCTATTGTGTAACAGAGGATGTATGGTGACTGTGGACGTATTATGTTGTATCCTATGAATGGCGTCACTCACCTGCAAAAGTCAGGTTCAGTGCCACATCTGTCCCTGGCTATTAGCCTAAGGTACACACGCCTAAAAAGCTAAAAAGGGCTCCAGAGCCGCCCTACCGTAGGTTTAAACCCGCCTGAGCTGCACTCCACGGCTGACCCGTCAGAGCAGCTATCAACGCACGTACCAACTGCGCCATCTAGCGGCCTTCTGGGCGCTGCGAGTAGACAACGTTCACTGAAAATAGAATCGACTACTTGTGCCGGGCAGCATCCGGTGACCCCATGGTTCTTCTGAGGATGTCGGACACGGTGCCATGCATTGGGGAAATATATTTTATGGCATGCAAAAGCTGGCAAAACGCCTCCCTTACGTATTAAACACAAAAATGGCGAACGCAGACTTACGCCTGAAGTAAAAACTTACGTATCTGTAAATTACTCATGAATTTTTATAAGAGCAGTAAACACGCTTACATGTGGCAGGCAACAGAATAACGCATACTAGTCATGTATAAATTATACACACGCAAAATGCGGCCCGGTTTAAAAAAATGGCCAGGGAAATACAAATTCTATAAGTGTTCACAAATAAATATTTGTATTTTTTAGGGGGGCATACAGAAGCATAAAGATATACATTTATTTTTAGGTGAACACTTTATACACAATACATGGTGTCAGACCAGATAGTTGCTGACCACGTGGGCCTGGATTCTAGTTGTTTCTCTGGTTGGGCCCAAACAATTGCAGGTTTCTTGGAACGCCCTTTTATCCCCCTGTGTCTAAAACTGTGCACATGCTTAATGTACATATGGAAAAGCCCTGTGCATGGCGTGCTGTCTCAGTAACCCGTCCCAAGGCTGCATCTTCTTTGGATAATGTAGTTTTAATTAGAGCCACACAGCAGCTTTACTCCATGCCGAGGTCCGTCCTTTACACACTTCCGTTGCAATAAATACACGCCTGCCCATTAGGCTCTGTGGTGCTGAGGGGATGGGTTAGAACTATATAAACAAGTGTGCGCTGAAGCAGACCAGGAGGGAGTGGGAGGGGGTAGGGGAGGGAATTCACGCACAAGATCAAAGAAGCCAAATGCCAACTGCTGTGCACATCCATCGCACGAGCTTGTGTGCGTGAGAGCAAGCTGTTGGTCAGCCAAGTAGCACTTTTAAAAACCAGCTACTAAATGTCTCCTCAGACCAGCGCATGCACTGGGTCTAGCGAGACCTAAAAACGGCTTCATCCTGACCTAAACTTCCCCATATGCCCTCAACAAATTCGCGGACTCTTCTCTCTCCTCAAACAATATGTGCAAGACCCCACCTCATCCTCGCTCACCTGCACCTTGCCCCGCCCAATCCATCAAGGGAACATAGCCTCCCACCATCCACCCATGTCAGGGCTCCCAAC
Source organism: Lissotriton vulgaris (assembly GCF_964263255.1). Taxonomy (NCBI): domain Eukaryota; kingdom Metazoa; phylum Chordata; class Amphibia; order Caudata; family Salamandridae; genus Lissotriton; species Lissotriton vulgaris. Next base: position 610,803,050 of record NC_141699.1, on the reverse strand, counting down.
ACAGTTCGACAGAGGCCCCTACTATGCATCCAGCTCTTACCAACTGCGAAGTGCTCCTAACCCTGAACGCCAACCTACATTCCCATCCCTCTCCTATGGATACTGATACCCCCCCCCCGGCCCTACCCTCTAGACATCCTAGCCTGTCTACCAGGCCGCCATCACAAGTCATCAGAACTCTCCCCAAACCCTCAACTTCAAATCCTCCCTACCGCAGAGATATTGAAACTCATGATTCTGGTCGATCTAGCTTCATTACGAGGCCTACTGTACACTCCACCAGCTCCGTCCCCATACCATCGGCCCCCTACCCACAAGAGCACCCCTCTTTTAGAGATTTGGACACTCTCCACCGCAAAGCTTCCGAATTAACCTTGAGCATCCACAATTCCATTACGGACCTAAAGAACCTCCTGCACCTCACTGAGTTCTCTATTTCGAATATCAAGCTCTCGCAGAACTCTACCCCCCCACTTCCTCCCGTGCCCCTTCTCCACCCATTCCAGGTAACTCTGAGACACTTGCCACCTCGCAGAGGAAGAAGTACTGGCCCTCCTCCAAACTTACAAACCTACTTCTACAATGACTAGCCCTCTGGAGCTCTCGGAGAAAGAAATTGTGGACCTCCTCGTTAGCTATGAAACCTCAGGCCCTTCTGACCCGAGGAAAGAACAACCTATACGTTCAGTTGCAATCAATCCCTACAGATCAGCTACTCTCCGCAACAGAGGGGTAGTCAACAGCCACATAGCGCTAGCCCCAACCTCTGCCCTTAGTCACGACACGCATCCCTTCCCCCCTTTATACGGTCTCTTTATCAACTGCCGCTCTGCGGTAAAGCATGCCTCTGATGTCGCCAATCTCATTCTGGACCGAAACGCGGACTTAGCGATCTTGACTGAATCCTGGCTAAATGAATCTTCTTTGCCCTGCCTAGACATTCTAGTCCCGCCCAACTATCATATCGTAAGGCTGGACAGGCAATCAGAAAAAAAGGGGATGGCATTGCCTTCATATACCGCTCCAACCTCCTTATCACTGAACTCCTGGCCGAACCCACAGACCCTTGCGAATATCTTGCTCTCTCCGTCTGCAGCAACACCACCCTTCAGTGCAAACTGCACATCTTTTACCACCCCCCAGGCAGGAATGACACTTTCACTGACTACCTCATGGAAATCATCACAGCCAAGGCCTCCCATAACTCCAATGACATTTTCCTTGCCGACTTTAACTTGCACTGGAACGACCCCCAGGACCCGCAGGTCAACACCATAAGAGACTTCTTGGCAGACCAAGCCCTTACTCAAGCCTGCTCGCTCCCTACCCACTTGAAAGGCGCCATCATAGACTGGGTCATCTCGAAGGAATCTGCGGTCAAACTCATCTCCACATATCCTTGCGACTGGTCTGACCACCACGCTATCACTTTCCTTATGCCTGGCACTCACAAGACATGGACACCGCAACTGGCGATCCCCAAAAGGTGGATCAGAGACACCAAGAACCTTGACCACGAGAAATTGGCTGCCCGTTGTGAAACTGACCTCCCCCTCCTCCAAATCTCACCACGGTCGACAACATCAATGAACATTATTCAACAACTATATTCAACATTAGCGATGACCTTGCTCCGCTAAAACTTAAAAGAACCCAGATCAAAGACAGGAACCCCTAGTTCAACGGATCCCTTAACAACGAGAGGAGGTCCCTCTGACAAACAGAACAGATCAGGAAAAAGCACCCATCAGCAGCCCATCTTAAACTTCTCCGCCAGGCCAGAAACACCTATAACAAGAAAATCCTCAACTCTAAAAAAGATTTCTTCAGGACAGAACTGGATAACGCCAAGAATAGACCTTGCAAATTATTCATGTTGGTCAAACACCAATCGAACAAACTGGCCAAATAGTCCAAAGAAACCCCTATATCTACAATCCCATGCAAGCAATTCTCCTCTTTGTTCTATGATAAAATCTCTGCCCTAGGAAAGGAACTCATATCTGCTTCCCATCTCCAAACCCTGCCAGCTCTACCTCCTCACTCCGCACCGCCCCCCCCCCAGACTTCCCTCAAAAACCAAGTGCCATGGACCAACTTTAAAGTCTATGATGAACAATCTGTCTTAAAAATTCTATCCTCTTTAAACCCCAACAATCACTACAATGACCCTCTACCTGCAAACTGCTTAGCCGCTGCCTCCCAGGCTATCATCCCATCTTGGACTGCAATAATCAACACCTCCCTCTTACAGGGATCAATACCTGATTCTCTCAAAGCCGGCCAGGTTGCCCCATTTAAAAAAAACCTACGCTAGATCCGGCTTCTCCTGACAACTGCAGACATATCTCTAACATCCCACTCCTAGCTAAAGTGCTGAAAAAATGTGTACAACAGCAGATGAGCCAACACATCTACAAATTCCACCTACTAGACGACTTGCAATCCGGATTCAGACCTGGGCACAGCACGGAAACCACACTCCTCCACATTGTGGATGATGCACTTCAAGCCCTTGACCAAGGCAAAACCTGTCTCCTGATTCCCTGGGACCTATCCTCGGCCTTTGACATGGTTAACCACGAAATTCTCCTTAATCGCCTCAATCTTAGGATGGACCTTGATGGCACTGTTCTTGCTTGGTTTAGGTCCTTCCTCCAGAATCGCTCACAGAGAGTCCTGATCAATGGTAACCTGTCTGCTGCCTCTCCGATCACGGTCGGAGTCCCTCAAGGTTCAACCTTATCTCCTACCCTCTTCAATCTTTACCTTGAACCGCTCTCAGAGGTGCTGCGCACCGCCAATATCTCCTACCATATGTATGCCGATGACACATAGCTCTACATCAAAATCTCTTCTCCAGAGGACATTCCGCCCTGAATGAGGCCCTGAAGTTTACTGTTCACTGGCTCACTTCTAACCAGCTTAAACTGAAAGCTAAAAAAACGGAATTCCTCCTAATTGCACCACCTAACGCCAATACAGACATTCAAGAACAAATCAAGGCTATCACAGTGCTACACTGCTCTCCTTACCATTGTGAACTCTGCTAAATCCCTTGGAATTACCTTAGACAGCAACCTGAACATGCGTGGCCATATCAACGCAATGGCCAAAACTGCCAGATTTCACTTGAACTACCTAAGAAACCTGAAACCATTCATCGACACCCTAGATCTAAAATTGGCATTCAGGCTCTAGTCATCTCTAGGCTAGAATATGGTTGCTCCACCCTCACAGGCCTACCCAAGAACTCTCTGGCACCCTTGAAAGCCTGACTTCTAACGGGGTCCAAGAAGTACGACCATATCTCACCCCACCTCAAAGCTCTGAACTGGCTTCCTCTTGAGACCAGAATCCAATACAAGCTGGCTTGCATCACCCACTAGGCTCTTTACTCAAAGTCCCCTGCTTTTCTCACCCAGAAACTCGTGATATCTGGAGGAGCCAGAAACTCCCGGTCCCCCAGAGACCTTTTTCTCCAACCTGCACGCTTCAGGAAAAAAAGAATGTATAATCTTGCCTTCTCTGGGTCTGCCCCAAGAATATGGAACTCACTCCCACCCGCCATCAGAAGATTACCATCACTAGCTCACTTAAACAAGCATTTACAATGCAACGGTCTCGCCTTTGCAAAAGTTAGAGCTATTGGCATTGTAAATGACAACATTGTTATTTATGTGTTGCTTTTGAAAACAGATAAATAAATGGCATTGTCATTTACAATGCCAATAGCTTAATCGCTCGCAAATGCCACACACAAACACACAGACCCACACCCACACACACAGAGCCCCACACACAGACACAAAAGCCCCACACAGAAGGGCGGGGTTAACCTCGCTACTCAAAGTCATTAAATCTTGCGAGCTCAAGTGCGCATCCGACACCACGCGAGACCTAAAATCATAAAATGGAAAACAAGAGTCTCATCCCATCAGTAAGCTCAAACAGAGGTGAAGTTACATCTCAAGCCAAAAGAAAATCTACCTTCCTTTTGACATCGGCGTATTTATGAACTTACAGCAACACTGAATAATCACTTTTCATATTGCGTCAGATCCCTGGAAGTTACACCTCAAAGACTCCTCCTCTGGGCCGCGAAACTCCAATGGTCTAATTAAAGGTGTTGTTCTATGATCAAGTTCAACCAGAAGAACCTATAATAACAACTTGCAACCAGACAACCTTTGCTTGTGAGAACACAAGATGCTCAAAGTTTAGCTCCACCCACTTCCTGTTCTGCATGGAATCAAAAGATCGCTGCAGTAATGTTTCTTGACTTAGGTAAATCATTGCGATTTAACTAAAAAGTTGATTAACACCTGCCTTTGTCCATATCTCCTGACTTTGTCCAAATCTCGGTGTATATATAGGGGGGTTTACCCAAACATAGTCACTGGGACCTGGGTTCAATAGGTACTGAGAGGGAGGGGTCCCAGCGTGAGTGTAATATAATATAAACAATTCAAAAAATATTTACACAGACAATGAATGCATCCACATTGTTTTATTCACAATGGGACTAGGTATACTAAATATACTCAACAATTAATCAATATCATAAACGGTTGTACAGTGTCCCGGGGGGGAGGGAGGAGGTATCTGGTGAGGATGGTGTGATGGAAGGGAATTAGTGACAGTAAAATCAGCCAATTGACAAAACTGTATTGACGAGTTAATTCTTATATACAAAACATAAGACCGTTGGTTCGATGCATAAATCAAAACATATCATACTTCACAGAATACAATAAATGTAAAAATATTGGCGTGAAGTGGCAACCAAACAGGTTAATGTCGACGTTTCGACCCTCAAAAGTTTGCAGGGATTAGTGGTGCCCTTGCTGTGGGGTCTTAATCAGGACAAATTGCGGGGCAGGCAACCTAATTGATATATATAAAATAAAGAAGATTTATATTAATTGATAGTGGGATATACCTCATATTGCTTAGTCAAGACCAATTAAAGCACACAAAACTACTACAAAAGAGAGTATACCATTAAGGTTATTACTCGTTTTGTTAAATGCTTGACTCGACTGGCGTCTCCATATGGTAATTCATATGTGAGGAAAGAAAAATATCTGAGATTGGTATAGACTATGGGTCAGAGTGTGGTTCAATTGACAAAAGCGTCTTAGTACCAGAAAAAATAATAAGAAATAATCTGCATGCACTAGAGTAGTTATATAGAGCGATTGGAGCTGTGAAGCGGCCCGGGGGCGGTGACTATGGCAAAATCTAAGACAGGATATTGGTACTATCACTATCAATCAATAGGGAAGTTGCGTCGCTGTCATATATCACAGTTTACCTTAGTTGGCAGGTAGAATGGCACAAGGTCTAAAATTGTAGTTATCACACGGGATCACTCCGCAGTGTCTGTGAAAGAACACGGAGAGCAGGTAATTCATGTAAATGGGCTTGATTAATTAATACTTGTACACCCTGTAGTCAATCTGGCAGTAGCGCACTTAATTTAAGGTCCTGATGAAAGCTGGAGCACTTCTCTTAACAGCTGAAACTAGTTGACCATTCCACACAACGCCACTATGTAGCTCCACTATTTCGCTACTAGGCATGTTTTTAATCATGACACCTATACTTTCTGCTATCAGGTTATCCACGCAGTCTAGGTAGTCATTTTTAAGCATCACCTTTTTCACAGCACTGCTTTTCTATAACACACTTCTCATTTTGGGCACAATACTGGCAGAACATGGTTGATTTCCTTGCCCGCACTGTTCTTTGGCGGTACAGGAATTACTGCCAACCCCCAAATGATGATATACCGCCTATTGGGTGGTCTGATGGGACGTTTCTAGCCCATTGATACTTAACATCTCCAGCCACATGGTTTTCCGTGTGATTCCTACACACCATTTAGGACAGCATTCCACACCTAGACCTGGTCTTCTTTCTTCTGTGTTAGACGTCTATTTGGGGCATAAGTTGACAGGTCTTTAAATTATATCCCCTTTGACCCTCCCCACTTCTGTTTTTCACTATTCAGCGAGTCGACAGTGTATCATCACCTTACAAAATACCTTCACTCACAACCTACTCATAGTGCTAAATCCTATTTTAAGGTATGGATTACCGACGCCTATAACGTGTATCGGCGCACATTGTGTTCTGTTAATACATTTAGCCCGGAGGCTATCACCTTGTTCCAAAGAGCATTTAGCAGTCAAACACCAACACAACAGCGCCTCTTGGGACCTCGCAGATCTTGCCACACCTTTGTTTTAATACCACAACGCACACGAGATGACACACCGAAATCAATGATGCAAAGGCAGACCGTAGAAACGCAGGAAAACAAGTCACCACATTTAAACTGACCGAAGGCTCTCCAAGAACACATTGTTCAAGTGAAAACGTAAAATCAGCTGATCTGGGCCTATTTTGCAGAGCGTCTTTCATATAAAGCTACAAACGGCCCCGAATTCTTCTAACCTGCGAGAATTGCGGGGCTGTGGTGATTTACAGCGAACATGTTTTCAAGGACCACACTGAAACACGTTCCATCCGTAAATGGGTCAGCAATAGGGGTGGGGGTAGCCTCGGAATCTCGCATGCTGTAACGCTCACATTCCGGGCTTCCATCGGGTAGTCACCTTGTAAAATGATCATTGAATGAGCGAATCTCCTCCCCCGCCCCACCCCCCCATTGCTCGAAGCATGAAATCAATGAATGACTTCTGCTCGCTGGCTGTTCATTCAGAAGACCACAAGAGCAAACGCAATGCCGACCTGTTATTAAAAACGGAATAAAAAGACTAAATGTAAGAGTAAGAGCACCTACCACTGCCTCGCAATATGAACGTTCTCATACAGCCAACACAGGAGCTTCTGCTCCCACACAGTGTACTGAGCATGCCGCAGGTTCTCCGCCAACTCAGCCCCGAGCATCCTGGGATTGGTAGTTGTGTGCGTGTAACCTGCTCTAGAAGACTACAGCTCTCAGGCTGGCAAATCATTTTCGAAACGATGCTTGCATTAGTCACCAGTAAATAAAATACAAGGAAGAGCATCTCCGATCCAAGGACAGCTGTGGTGGCAGAAGAATATTATAAAATTGGTTGATATGATGCCCCCGCTTTCCTACCGTCTTCTGTACACACTCTCTAATTCATTTATATCTAATTTTAAAGCCAACAAGCACTCACCTGAGGCGGCGGTCGAAGAGCTGGGGGGCGTGTTTTTCGTGCTCTCCCCTTCCCATTGGCTGGAAGGTAAAATTCCAGCCAATGGGAATAGGAGAGGGCGGGACTTAAAAAAAGACCCAGAAACGCCCCGATTCGCGTTCCGACGGGGAAAGAGTGACTGACAGCCAATCTCTTCCAATGGCTAGCCTCCATTTATGGAGCTAGCCAATGGAAGACAGAGGCGGGACTAAGCCCCACACAGTAGGAACATAAGATTTCGCCTGGGCGGAGCACTAGTGCTCCGGCCCAGGGGAAACCTAAAAAAGAGGCCAAAACTTTCCTATGGGCAAATTCCTCTCCTAACGCTCACATTACAACCACCTCCGTAACCTGGCTTCGCCTATTGTTACGGCATTGGCCCGGGGCCTTCTCTCCTTTGATACCCGCCCGGCACTTCCGAACAAACCCCCCCCAGGTATTGAGTCTGCTTCTCTAGCTTAATGTATCGATTTGATCCCACCCCAAAATGTATCTGGTTATTATGATTGTTTGTTCTACCATATGCTGTATCCACCTGTCCCTATCCCTTTGACTTCCCCCCCCCCCCCTATGTCCTTGTATCCTACTTTTTACTACTGTAAAGCGCTCTAATACCCTCACGGGTCTGGTTCGCGCTCTACAAAACACTAAAATAAATAAATATCACAGACAGCCCGACATATATACACAGGGGGTTCGAGTGATCAGGCGAGGGAAAGGAAAGGGAAAGATCATCAGGGGAATAGAACCTGTAACAACAAGAACACAACTATACGCTAGGTCAAATAACATCTACTCTCAGTAATATCTCACTAGATGAATTATCTTCCTGAATATAAACATAGCTGTTGGTACACTCCTTAGGAACCATCAAGCATCATACAACCCAAGCATCAGACCTAAAACAAAGATCTATACACTTGGCGTCAAAACATTCCTCATACATACCCAGAGGTTTTTCCATTAATTCAGGAATGAGACACAGTATACTGTGGCGCAGTCTCTACTCCTTGCTCAATACAGGTAGTCTTCTAATCCAATGCCAGTAAGTGATGGAATAGTATCCCAAGGAATATAAGCAACGGCGAATCCAACACAGACACGGTCATACATGGTTTGCTCACCTCTGTAATCCGGTACGTGTATACGGTACAATAATCAGGTTTACAGCACAACACAGAGTCCCCAAGCACGGTAATACGTGGTAACTCACCGCTGTATTCCGCTGCTTACTGAAAAAAGTTCTGTTCTCCCCAAATTAAAGCCAAGGGCGACATCCCCGTAATACGCGGTTAATTCACCGCTGTATTCCACTATGTTAAATTAAGTTCAGTTTTGTTTCCCAAATTGTAGCCAGAAATACCATACACGTCAACACGCGGCCCACCACCGCAGTATTCCTCTATGGCCAAAAGCAATCCAATACCCGAAATAACTGACGGCAAGAAGCTGGCTCCGGCTCCTTGAAACAGCTCCCAAGTGTACTCACGCTCAGCTGAATTCAGTCCTGCCTTCTGTGAGCCGACAAGATCCTTCCCGCAGTAGTTCACCAACAGCTCCTTCTTCTGACAGGCACTCCCTCAGCCGAGAGAAAGAATCAAATGATCAAAACAAAATTACACCCAACTTCCTGTGTGTCCGGAGCGACTTAATCCCCTCCCAATGGCTTGCATCATGGGAGTTGTAGTTCTGGGGATGACGTGGCAGGCGCTGATGTGCTCGTTCTGTCAGGATTCAGCCTCAATCGCGCCTGCCGAACATAGAACTACAATACCCATGATCCTTTGTGACGTATCCAGGAAGTACTTCTACCGTCTGAACCCACTTCTCGTTGCGTGTTATTCCTGTTTGTATCCTGGTTGCCCCTGCTGTTCATCCTTGGTTTTCCCGTGCTGGAGTGTTTCTTGCAGATAGCGGTTCCTCGAGTTACGGTAGGATTCTCGCCGCATGTCTATGGCCACGGAGCGCTTGCCTCTCGCCGCGCTGCCGTTTGGTATTCAAAGTAATGACAATTTCACCGGAACACGGTAGTGCTTGCTACTTGTTGCCGGTATACTTATCATCGTCCTGTGAGCATCGCGAATTAGCATGCTCGAGTTCAGAGCTGTTGGTGATTGCAATATTTGGCCTTCCTCAGAGAATTTCATGGCTATGTCATTGTGCTATTGGTGATAGACGCGGAGTGCAGTAGTGAGATTAACTACGCATTACCGTGTTTGCTCTTTTGTGCTTTACTGAAGATTCTTATTTGGAATAAGGAGCTTTGCGGAGCGCAGTGGTGGTCTCAACTACACGTTACTGTATTCTTTATTTTGTGTATATATTCAGGACATTGAAAAGAGGGGAGGAAGCGGAGTGCTGTGGTGGACGCAACTACGCGCTACCGTATTTATTTGTTTATTCATGTAAAACTGAAACTCTACTCAAGTATACTTATTTATAGTTCTAACAAGATCGGAGTGTTGTGGTTCTTTCCTCCTACGCACTGCCGTATCTGTGAATTACTTAAAGGAGTTACTTGGCCATTGGCAAAACAACAAAAAAGAACTGGTACTTATAAGTGGTTTCTTATCTGCATTGCCATTCAGACTCCACATTATTATTTGTCGTCCACTCCTGCCGGGGGTAGGTTGCAGGGTTGGGTTAGCACATACATGAGACTCTCATTGTTTTCCAGCGTGGATGTTTACTGAATCTTGTTTGTATTCCAATCAGGTATCCAAGGTGGGGAGTGGAGTGTGACTAAAGGCATTCCGCCTGATGTTTATTGTCTTACTTCATGCAGGTATACAGAATTCATTTAGCGAGAATATATGAGAGTAGCCTTACAGGTTGTATGATATTTATGAAGATATCTTTTGTCATTTCAAGTTTTTTCTCCCTTTCCCTGCTGACCCTTCCCCTTCCCTTCCCTTTTTCTTTTCTCCTATTTTTTCCCTCACCTAATGGCTCAAATACTTTGTGTATTGACTTCAAAGTGTTTTTGACGTTTGGGGGTGGACCATTGTATACTACAACCGGATTCCGTGGAGTGAACTCTGACAGAATAACACGCCCACGAATACTACTCTACCCGGTCCGGTTGTAGGTATAATGGCTACCATGGATGATGTGCTGCAAGCATTAGTTTTAGTGCAGCAGGAACTAGCTTCTTCCAAGGCAGAAACTGCCGCCTTAAAGGAGAAAGTAGATAAGACGTCAAGAAATCCTTTTGATGCTTCATCACCTCAGGTTCAGGTCATGGTTCCTCCTTCTATGCCCTTAGCAAGTCCGGAGAGGTATTCGGGTGATCCTTCCAAGACCCAAGTGTTACTGACACAAATTATGCTTCATTTTTCATGTAAACCGGCATCCTTCCCCAATAACCATTACAGTGTAGCTTTTGCCATTTCCTCTTTGATTGGCGATGCCGCTAACTGGGCAGTACCCTTGGTTAGAAACAACGACCCTGTTTTGTCGGACTGGTCAGCGTTCTGTAACGAGTTCAAGAAGGTGTTTGATAGAAGGGCCTCTACTTTTAGTGCCGACAGAGAACTCCTAAAACTGAGGCAAGGAAGAGGAGATCTGGTGACATATTTAACCAATTTCAATAGATTGGTAGTTGAGACCTCCTGGCCCAAAGAAAAGAAGATGTCTCTTTTTTTATCAAGGGCTAAGGGATGGATTAAAGGATATAATCGCACAGATAGACCCACAACCTGCCAATTGTGTGGATATGATTAACCTGACCTTAAGAATGGATGGTAGGCAGGCTGAAAGAGGAGGGGAAAGACTTAGATGGGACAGGAGCTTCTTTAAATCCAAAGTATCTCCTCGCAGGGCCCTTCCATCCTCAGAGATGGGCGCAGAACCCATGGAAATCGGAGCAGTCATGGCTCCTTTATCTAAAGAGGAGAAAGAAAGCCGTTGAGTTTCTGGTTTATTAATGTATTGTGGCAAGAAGGGATATTATGTTAGAGAATGTCCCTCCAAACCTAAATCTTCAGGGGGATGGAATAGGAATAAGAATCTAGCCCTTACGGTGTTGAGTCCACAGGAAAGGTTGACAGAAAAAACACAGGAGAACGATAGTGAAGCTCAACCCTGGAAAGTTCCTTCTCTTACTGTACTCACCTTATTAGTCACTGAGACTCACATAGTTCTACCCATGAGGCTAGAGAGTCAGTTGCAGGTACACCAGGTCAAGGTTATGATAGATTCCTAAGCTACCGGTAATTTCATTGACAGTGGATTGGTTTCCTCTTTATCCCTAGACAGAGTCCCTAGGGACATCCCAGAAGAAGTACTAGCTGTGGATGGGAAACCATTGACCTCAGGGCTCATCACTGAGCAAACAGAGAGGGTACTGCTATCAATCGAGGTATCGGAGGGCAGACACAGAGAGGAGCTCTCACTTAACATCATAGAAGCCCCTCAGTCTGAGATCATTTTGGGTATGCCTTGGCTAAGTCATCACAATCCTTCAATCCATTGGAAAGAAAAGAAGGTGCAGTTCTTGTCAGATGAATGCAAGGAACACATGGAAGTACACCAGACCCCGATAGCGCCCCGTTACTCAATCCGTTGTTGGTGGCTACGCCGCTGAGAAAACAGTTAAACTACCAAATGAGTACCTAAGTTACAGTGACGTCTTTAGTGAGAGCAAGGCAGAGCAGCTTCCCCCTCACCGGTTGTATGATTGTCGCATTGATTTAGTTGAGGGGCCCACCATTCCATCATGCAGGGTGTATGCCCTATCTGTTCCTGAGACAACACACTTACGGGAGTATCTGGATCATTATGTGGACATCGGATTCATTAGACCATCCAGATCTCCGGCAGCTTCATCTTTGTTTTTTATTAAAAAAGCAAATGGGGAGTTGAGAGCCTGCGTAGATTATCGCATGCTGAACAGAAACACCATAAGAAACAGATATCCTTTGCTCCTTATCTCTGTCTTGTTGGATCAAGTGAGTAATGCCCGGGTGTACACTAAACTGGATCTTAGAGGTGCGTACCATTTGGTTCGCGTAAGAGAGGGGGATGAATGGAAGACTGCTTTCAAAACCAGGTATGGACTATATGAATATACCGTAATGCCGTTCGGTCTGTGCAATGCACCGGCGGCATTTCAGTATTTCGTAAATGATGTTCTGAAGGAGTATGTGGATAGCAGTGTGGTTGTCTACGTAGATGATATCCTGATTTATTCAGAGGACACAACAATACACAGGCAACATGTGATGAATGTGTTACGAACACTAAGAGAACACAGACTGTATTGCAAAATCAGCAAATGGGATTTTAGTGTGACTGAAGTCAAATTCCTGGGGGTCATGTTAAGTCACGAGGGGTTGCAAATGGCAGAAAGGAAAGTGCAGGCAGTACAGGCATGGCCCACTCCCACCTGCGTGAAAGAAGTGCAGAGTTTTTTGGGCTTCGCCAATTACTATCGCAGATTTATTCTGCATTTTTCACAAGTGGCAGTTCCTTTATCCAAACTACTTAGGAAGGGTGTGAAGTTCGAGTGGACTGAAGAGGCAGCTAAAGCATTTGACTTCTTAAAAAGGGCTTTCACCACAGCTCCAATATTAGCACATCCTAAGCCTGAATACCCTTTTATAGTGGAGGCGGATGCGTTGGACGATGCTTTAGGAGCGATACTGTCACAGAGAGACAAAGACACAGGTCAACTCCATCCTGTCGCCTACCTATCAAAGAAATTGAGTGCACCAGAAAAGAACTATACCATAGCTGAAAAAGAGTTGTTAGCCATAATGAGGGCTTTTCAAGAATGGCAACAGCATCTGTGGGGAGCTACATTCCCGGTCACAGTCTTTACATATCATAGGAATATTCAGTACATGAAGACCGCCAGACACCTCACACAGTGACAAATGCGATGGATGCTGTTCTTTTCAGCGTACGATTTTACCATCTCATATCGGCCTGGAGCAGACAATCTGAAAGCCGATACCTTATCCAGGCAGTATCAAACAGAACAAGATGGGAATAAACACATCATGGAGGCAATTGTGGATCCTGTAAAAGTAATTTGTGTGATTCAGGCAGATACCTTTCTGGATACCATTCGCAAAACAAAGAACCAGAATGCATGGGTGAATTGGGCTACTATGGGTAACAACCGTTCTTTAAAACAAGGACTGCCTTTTCATGACAACAGATTGTACCTACCCACCTCTGAGTTACAAAAGAAGGCATATGAGTGGTGTCATGATTCCCCCTTGGCAGGTCATCAGGGGGTAAAGAAGACATTACATCTCCTGCAAAGACATTTCTGGTTGGACACGGAGAGGAATAATGTTTCCAGATGGGTCGGTCAATGTGAGGAATGTGCACATGCAAAAACTGAGACCGGAAACAAAAAAGGTTTATTGATGCCCATGCCCTCTCCAAGAAAACCTTGGCAGAACTTTAGCTTGGATTTTGTAACTGGCCTACCCTCTGATCAAGGCAAGTCTGCCATATTGGTGGTGATAGACAGTCTTACCAAGTTGGGACACTTCATCCCTTGTACCAACCTACCCACCGCAAGTCAAACTGCACAGTTGTTGATGACCAACGTTATTTGACTGCATGGAGTGCCGGAAGTAATAGTGTCAGACAGGGGGCCGCAATTTGTGGCTAGATTTTGGAAGGTATGGTGTCAGGCTTTACATATCCAATCCTCGCTTTCCACTAGCTTCCACCCGCAGACCGATGGGCAGACAGAAAGACTAAACCAAACGCTAAAGAAGTATCTCAGATGTTACGCTACTGAGGCTCAAGACTCATGGGTCTCATTGTTGTGGATGGCAGAGATGGCATATAACAATGCTTGGCACACATCAGTTGGTGTTTCTCCTTTTCTTGCTACATATGGATACGATGCTCGAATTCTTCCTGTGAATATTCCTGTGGAGGTGGCAAATCAGCCTACCGTCTTGGGGCTTATGCAAAAGACACGCTCTATACATCGGAAAATAAGAGTACACCTCTTAAATTCAAAGAAAGAGTACAAGAGATGGGAAGATCGGCATCGTACCAAGGGTCCAGAGTACCTTGTGGGCGACAGAGTGTGGTTGTCCACTTGTAACATCAAGTTCAAGTTACGTAGCATTTTCCATCCTAGGTAAATAGGGCCCTATGTCATTCTGAAACAAATTAATCCTGTGGCTTACAAGCTAAAGTTGCCGGGTACCCTCAGAATACATCCAGTATTTCATTGTAATCTTTTGAAGCCTGCTCACTCGGCAAGGAGGCGGATCACGCCGCCGGTGATTGGTGATGGGGATTCTGAATATGAGGTCCGGTGTATCAAGGATTCTAAAGTGAGAAGAGGCGGGCTGTGGTACCTAGTGTCGTGGAAGGGGTACTCGGCAGAGGACGATTCATGGGAACCTGTCCAGAACATTCATGCTCCTGCTGCAATCCGCTCGTTTCTCCGCAGGTTTCCTTCGCGGCCTGGCCCTGGAAGGCGCTAGGAGAGAGGGTATACTGTCAGGATTCAGCCTCAATCGCGCCTTCCGAATAAAGAACTGCAATACCCATGATCCTTTGTGACGCATCTAGGAAGTACTTCTACCGTCTGAACACGCTTCTCGTTGCGTGTTATTCCTGTTTGTATCCTGGTTGCCCCTGCTGTTCGTCCTTGGTTTTCTCTTGCCGGAGTGTTTCTTGCAGATAGCGGTTCCTCGAGTTACGGTAGGATTCTCGGCGCTTGTCTATGACCACGGAGCGCTTGCCTCTCGCCGCGCTGCCGTTTGGTATTCAAAGTAATGACAATTTCACCGGAACACAGTAATGCTTGCTACATGTTGCCGGTATACTTATCGTACTGTGAGCATCGTGAATTAGCGTGCTCGAGTTCAGAGCTCTTGGTGATTGCAATATTTGTCCTTCCTCGGAGAATGTCATGGCTACGTTATTGTGCTATTGGTGATACACACGGAGTGCAGTAGTGAGATTAACTACATATTACCGTGTTTGCTCTTTTGTGCTTTACTGAAGATTCGTATTTGGAATAAGGAGCTTTGCGGAGCGCAGTGGTGGTCTCAACTTCGCGTTACCGTATTCTTTATTTTGTGTATATATTCAGGACATTGAAAAGAGGGGAGGAAGCGGAGTGCTGTGGTGGATGCAACTACGCGCTACCGTATTTCTTTGTTTATTCATGTAAAACTGAAACTCTACTCAAGTATACTTATTTATAGTTCCAACAAGATCGGAGTGTTGTGGTTCTTTCCTCCTACGCACTGCCGTATCTGTGAATTACTTAAAGCAGTTACTTGGTCATTGGCAAAACAAAAAAAAAGAACTGGGACTTATAAGTGGTTTCTTATCTGCATTGCCATTCAGACTCCACATTATTATTTGTCGTCCACTCCTGCCGGGAGTAGGTTGCAGGGTTGGGTTAGCACATACATGAGACTCTCATTGTTTTCCAGCATGGATGTTTACTGGATCTTGTTTGTATTCCAATCAGGTATCCAAGGTGGGGAGTGGAGTGTGACTAAAGGCATTCGCCTGATGTTTATTGTCTTACTTTATGCAGGTATACAGAATTAATTTAGCGAGAATATATGAGAGTAGCCTTACAGGTTGTATGATATTTATGAAGATATCTTTTGTCATTTCAAGTTTTTTCTCCCTTTCCCTGCTGACCCTTCCCCTTCCCTTCCCTTTTTCTTTTCTCCTATTTTTCCCTCATCTAATGGCTCAAATACTTTGTGTATTGACTTCAAAGTGTTTGTGACATTTGGGGGTGGACCATTGTATACTACAACCGGATTCCGTGGAGTGAACTTTGACACGTTCCCTGATACTGACGGCCAACCTGATGGACTCTGTCTAGGCTCAGTCAGTGTTGTCCTCCCAGTCCAGGATTGGAGGAAAGAGAACCGGGTATATCCTCTAGTATCAGATCCCAGCACACACATTGGGACCACCCTTAGTCTGATATTATTACAACGGAATCTGTTTTTAAGGTCATCTGTTTGTGCTCTGAGGTCGTCCTGTTGCTCATGGAGGCAGATGATTTTTTGTCGTAGAATTTCCACTTCTTCCCCATAATGTTTCTTTCTCTTCCAGTGTAGAAACACAATCCCCCTTTGAATACAAATCTTGTTGCATATCTCGCATATCTTGTGATAGGTCTTTTTTGAAGGTATGTAGGTCTTCAGTGAGTCAAAGAGAGAGGCGAGAAACCCCCCTGGTCACTAGTGCCAGATTAGAGTCAGGAGCCCCTCCGGCTCAAGGTTAATGAGGGGCGGAGAGCTTTGGCTAGCGTAGAGTGGGTGAGCATTTTCCTAACTGACTGGTCCCGCTTGTTCTTGGAGGGTTCCATCTTGAAGGAAGAGCGAGGAGTATGAGTCTATGCAGAACCCTATTTTTACTCAGGAATGGCCTTGTGAGAAGTCTCCAAGTATGTTAGCGGCTGTTAGTGGGATCAGTGAGGGAATTGCCAAAGAGGTTTTGTTGCATTAGACTGGCTGATGCAGCCCTAAATGAAGACTCTTACTGGGGAGAGGTCTGTATCTGATGTTGTGTTGAGGGGCTAAGGGCCTCGAGTCAGTAGTAGGGATCAGAACTTTTCAGCATGCTCAGGCTCGGTTGCTCGGCAAAGCCGTTGTTTCTTGGTTTGTCACTCCTCAGGACCCGTTAAAGTGTGCCCCCCGTGGCAAAGCTCCCGGGGTATTTCCACAGGCTCTGCAAAAGTAATCTGTGCCACTTGGCTTGTTGCTAGGTGCATTTGTGGCAGGATGCCAAATGGAGTATATCAGGGGAGTCACAGAGAGCTCATGCTTGTGATAGGCCCCAGACTCTCCACGCTGGGGCCCTCCTGACTTTACTTGCTGGGGTTGCATCAGCAAAACTCAAGGGTCTTCACTCTATGGGCAGCTGCAGGATAGGCCTCTCAAGGTGGGTATATGCCTAGAGAATGTGGGTTGTTGGAGGTCCTGCTGCGGGAGAGGGAATAGAGTTGCAGCACTGGATGGCTCACTTGAATTAAAACACTTGCAGGAAGCAGCAGAAGGGGCAGCTGGTAATGGCAGGCCCTGGGGACCAATTAGGGTCCCAAGCTGCCCCTGGAGGTGCAGGAGCTGAGGAAGAAGTGGCTGCGTGGAAGTGAGCTCACGGCACAGATGGGGAAGTGTAGGAAGGGGGAGGCTCTAGTTGGCGCAGTGTAGCACTAGCGACAAGCAGGGACTCTCTCTTCCTCGTCAGGGCTGAGGGTTACCTTCCAGACAACCTCTGCTTACCCTCTAGGTAGTGTGGCTTAAGCAGTCTTAGGCTAATCCTTGGGGCACATAGGGTTAAACATTTGCAATATCACACCATCACAGCCAACCCACCACACAATGACACCAAACTGTATTTGTAAAAATATATATATATCTTTATATAAATTTCAAGCAGGCTTGTAAATACAGTTGAAAAACTTTCAATAGCGGTTCCAGGTTACTTAAGTTCAGGTTGCCACAGTTCTCGTTTAGCAATAAGCAATCTTTTGGGCCTTCTGCCCAGGTTCGACAAGGTTCCGTGTCTCGTAGCGCCTCAATGCGCTCTCTGCGTGGGCCTCGAGGGCCAGGAGCTGTGCGAGCCTCGGTTTCAGAGGCGGCTCGCGTTGGGAGCAGATAGCGCGGTGCGAGCTCGAGTTGCAGGTCGCTCGCACCGTGAGGATACAACACAGTACCTTTCAAATTCTTGTGGAGCGGGCGGCTTCCAGGGGAGCTGTCCCACGTCGCGTTGCTTTTCCGGGGTCGCTGTTCGCTGCGGCTCTCAGCCGGGCAGGTCACGGGTCATCCGGGGCGGCGGTGCTCTGTGGCGGCAGGGTCCTTTCCTCGTCGTTCGCTCCGACCCTGGAGGCGGCGGCGGTGTGGTGGCGGCAAGTGGCAGTACGGTCCCCAAGTGCAGGACATACCCAGCCAAAGTACCGGTTGCAGCTGTGCGCTCACAGCTGAGCTGTCGGGCAGGCTACCGAACAGAGGGGGTTATCACAGGGCAGCTGTCCGTCTTCGCAGGTGGATTGACGGCTCGAAGCGCAGTCAATTCGGGAGCTTGGACCGGATGGGTCCTCCTTCACTTTGCTCTCGGGCTCCCGGTGCAGATGCGGTCACGGTGTTCGGGCCAGCGGCGGCTGGACCTCACGTTGCTCTCGCTGTTGCTTTGGGCCCCGGTCACGGTGTTCGGGGGGGTGTCGATGCCTTGGTTACGGGGAGCATGGCAAGCTTGCCCAGCGCTCCCAGACCCCTCTGTCAGTACTGCAGCGATAAGCAGCACACACAGTCGCTTTCTTCAGGATGTAGCGCCCACTGGTCCTGGGGCGCTGGTCAGGGGGCAAGTTCAACAGCAAGCCCTTGGAGATCTTTCAGCAGAGTTTGGCACAAAGTTTCTCAAAGCAAAAGTCGTCTTGTAGTCTTTCCTTTTCCTCTCCTTCTGCAGCAAGGCACCAGACACAGGCAAGAGACAGCACTCTTCCTTGTCCTTCCCGGTCCTTCTCGTCGGGTAGAGTTCCTTCTGTAGCCCAAACAGGATCTAATTTACAAGGAGCAAGGCTCCTTCTTTTATACTGCATTTCTTTTGTTCTTACAGGCCAGGGGGGCCTTTGCATAGCCACTTTCAGTTCCTGAGTACCTTGTTGGGTGCAATCCGGCTCCTGCTTTCAGTGTGAGGGGCAGGCACATCAGACGCTCCACAGGAGGTGGAGCCAGCATTGTGTGGACAGGGGCAGCCAGGAGTACCTTGTTGATGGGGCTTCGCCCTTCCTGGGCCAGGTGCCGGCTGAGTCATCAGTCGCTCCCCAGGAGGGTGGAGCCAGCATTGTGGTGGCAGAGCACAGCTAGATTTAGAGTCAAGAGGCACTCCTACCTCCCACTAAGGTGTAATCTTCGCGTTCACCACCTGTCATCCCCCAGCCCTGTCACTCACACACCCCAGACAGTCAGATACACATACCAGCAGAGGCGGGCTGAAATGGTTAGGCAAGCAAATGCTAACTTTCTAAAAGTAGCATTTGCAAACACAGGATATTAAAATAAACTTTACTAAAAGAAATATTTTATCATCCTGAGTTCAGGCATACTAAACATGACTCTCTACCATGCTCCCTGAGCCTGCTGGGATTATAGAGTGTAATAATTCCAGCAGCCCATTCTGGCCTAAAGGAAGCAGGTAGCCTTACAATAGTGAAATACGAATTTAGTTGTAATTCACTACTAGGACATGCCACACACATCAGGGCTTGTCCTACCGTACACTTACAATGCCCCCTGCCCTCAGGCCTACCATAGGGGTGACTGATATGAAGTTAAGGGAAGGTTTAGAGGCTGGCAAGTGGGTGCACTTGCCCAGCCAGCATGACAGTACCAGACTGCACGCAGGTTCTGCAATGGCAGACCCTAGACACATCTTACGGCTGCTTCTGTGGGTGGCGCAACCAGCGCTGCAGGCCCACTAGCAGTATTGGCATTCACAAGCCCTGGCACTCCTAGTGCGCTTTACTAGGGACTAACAGTAAATCCAATGAACCAATCATGGACATCAATTACATGTACAATTTACAGTAGGGAGAGCATATGCACTTTAGCACTGGTCAGCAGTGGTAAAGTGCCCAGAGTCATTAAACCAAACAAAATAGGTCAGAGAGAGTATTGGAGGAAGGCAAAAAGTTTAGGGATGACCCTGCCAAGAGGCCCAGGTCCAACAGGAAGTCGTACGGGGCTGTGAACCATTATCTTACTGGGCTCTTAAGGAGTGCAACCCATCCATATAGGCACCAACGGTGTCAAGAGGGCTGGTCCATCACAGCAAGACCCATTGTCCCACTGCAGTGCACCAGGTGCTGATACCAGGCTTTGGGGGCCACGTCAATCAGCCCAGGTATGTCAAGCCGCAGTCAGCCTAGGGGACATCAGTGTGCCAGGAGCCCCAGCATCCACACGTCAACAGCCACCAACAGCAGCCATAGATATGCGACAAGACATGGGCCTGGAGTATGCGCCGTCAGTAGTGCAGGGAAGGCTGCCCAAAGTGCAAAGTCATCACGGGTCTCTCCTGCTCCCAGAAGCATAGTTGCTACTCAAGGCTCGGCTCCCTGGGGACTGCTGGTCAGGAGCGGGCTCATGGGTCCAGGCATTCTTCCGTATGGCCCAACCAGTCGCAGAGGATCAGGCTGCAGCGTTAGGGCTGGCCGCTGCATCATGAATCCTGAGGAAGACAGCATTCCAATTCATCCATTGGGCAGGGCCACGCTGAAGCTGGGGGGAGCGATGGGCCATCTCTGGTGCTCCCCTCTTTGAATGAGTGTGTAGGGCCAATAGTTGTGAGTCCCAGGGATAGAGGCCTATGCGGCCGCCGTCTTAAAGTCTGTGTTACCCAGACCCATGGCCGAAACGGAGGTCAGTGGTGTGGCTACTGGCTCGTGTAAGCTCCCAAATCGTCGGTGCGCCCTAGTTTAGGGATGTGCTCCGATTTCTCGAGGTGGTGTCGGCTAAGAAGCCCTCAGGTTGCTGTTGATGCGGGCTCGGGCAGCGGAGAGACTGGAATCGCAGCCTATTCTGCCTCCATCTTGGCCATGCCAACACATGTACTTAAAAGTGGAAAATTGCACTGCACCAGCTTGTTATCCAGGGAATGGTAGTTCTATGACAAAATATCAACCACAAAAGTAACGTGAAATAGAAATATCTTAGCCATAACATCAACCACAAAAAGTTCAACTTTATGGCCAGATAATGTAAAGCACAAAAATATTGACTACCAAAATATGGAGGCGTAACATATTGACGTTATAAAGGTAACTATATGTATTTGATTGTAACTAACATTCAAGTTATTTAAAAAAAAATACTGTCTTTAATTGTGTATACACTATAAAAAATCAGCTCATTTATTAAGTTTAAAACTATTTTAGACATATAACTAAACAAACATTTGTGAACGAAAAAGAAAAAAATATTAAATTATAAAACACAATACATTTAGGCCCTAATTACGATGTCGGACACCCTCTCGGTGTGGGAACCGGCCGACCATAGGTCAGCGGTTCCGAACACAGTATTACAATATTGTATTAACATATTACAATGCGACAACACATGGTGCGGTCGCAAACTCCCATTCCTCTGTGGGAGCTTGTGCAGCAGTTGGAAACCGACTGCAACACAAGCTCCCATAGAGAAATGGGAGTTCCTGTAAATCCCTGCACCACTTGGCAGGCCCCTCTAGGTGCCTGCAACAAAGTGCAGGGATTTACAGGGGGCACCATAGGTGCCCTCCAGACACCCAACCAGAGATTGCAGAGGCATGCGGGCCCTGCTTGGTGCCCCCAAAGTAGGCTTTCATGTCGGGAAGCATCCGTAGGGGATTATGTGTGGCCTCCGACTGACCGACGGCCGTTTAAACTCCTATCGCCTACATTGTAATTAGGCAGTCAGACTTTAAACCATGGATGTCGGTCAGAAAGCCTCTGACCTGCGGTCGGAGGCTTTCCAGACCAACATCCTAATTAGCCCCTTAGAATATAAATAAACATCATTCTTATAATATACAATATCAATAATTGATATTGAAGACTAAAACATAACATAAAGATATACCTATTATTCCTTTTTCAAAAAATATCAAAACATTAGAAATGTTATCATTATAAATAATATTTGCAAATATGTAACAAAAATGAATATTTTGAAAATAGTGAAATAGTAAATAATTTAAAAGCCAAACTCAAGAAAAATGCATTGGGAGAATCACTATTCTTACTCCAGTATAACAGGCATTGGGGAAAATTAATACATTGGTCAGGATTATAGTTAATCTTCTGACTCCAGTCCAACCAATACTGGGGAGAGAGCATACATTGGGTAAAATTTCAGTTTTAACTCAATCTATCAAATATGGCATACAATGGGAGTCATATTTACTAGTCTAAATCCAGTCTAACAAACACTGGGAAAAGTGCCTTACATTTGAGTGTCATATTTACTATTCTAACTCTAGTCCAACAAAGATTAAAGAAAATGCATACATGGTCATTGTCAAATTTACTATTCTAATGGACACATTCAAAGGGGTCTGGAGTTGAAGCTCCCTAAAGTAATTCAAGGACAACAAACATTTCAATTTACTATGGTAACTCCAGTCCAACAAACATTAGTGGAAATTCATACATTTGTGGAAGAGGTCAAAGTTAATGTTTTAACTCCAGTCTAATAAACATTGGAAGAGGTATATACATTAGACAGTTCAGATGCAGTACATCCCAAAAATATATAAGCATTAATACAATTTCCTAAATGTAATGAAACAAATTATTAAATCTAAATATATGAAACATTCAAAATAACATAAAAATAGTTTAAAAAAATTAACAAATATGTCAGAGTATGATATAAAAACATAATGTATTCAATATGTTTTACTTAATATAAAACTATATTCCTTTAGTCCTCCAAAAGCACAAAAACATAAGAGAAAAGCAATACATTGTTATAATACAACCTTATGAGTAATTAAGTGAAATATATATAATATGAAGCATTAGAAATGTACAATTAGCAGTAATTAATTCGCATCTAAAAAAATAAAACCAATTCAAACTCCAATTCCCTCCACAATCCATAAAAATAATTATATCATAATTGTTTTATCCACAAATGTTTTTATACTTTACAATTAATTCAACATATAGAAAAATAATTCCAATTTAAATTAATCAATGGTAATTGATTAGTATGTCATTTAAAAAAACTACTTACCCAACCCCACAATAAACTAAAAAATCCCTAAAACGTTTTGCATTACAATAACATTATTTAAAAATAATTAAAAATACATTTCACACTACAATAAATGATAAAAAACACAATGCAATATAACTATATGATAACAAAAGATATTATAGTTAAGTATAATGTCTTCTTCAATGTTATTGTTATGTTATGTTATAATAATTACACTCATAGAGCGCACGATCACCCAGAGGATTAGGATGAGTCAAAGGCCATAACCGGGGTACAGAGAGGAGCTAAAGGATATGTAGTGTGGATAACCCTGTTTAAATATCCAGTTTTTGGAACAGACTAAAATTGTGCTCCAGATGTAAGTCAGCTAGCAAAGGATTCCACAAACTGAACCTTGAAGCTGCAGAAGATAGATCTACTCTTCCCGAAATTTTGGGGTGACAATCAAATTTGAGTTGGTTGATCTCAAAGTATGTCTGGGTATGTACCGCTCTTCCTTTGTGGTAATTAAGTGGTGGACTAATTCCTGCAAGCCCTAAAAGGTAATGCAGACCTTCCTAAATGGGATCTGTTGCTTTATGGGAAGCCGATAGAGTAGCACCTACATTGAGGTAGTATGTGCCCATCTGGGAAGATTAATTGAGCAGATTTGTTTTGAATAACCAGTAATCTGTAAAAGGTAGTGTTGGTTAGTCCCAGATAGATATAATTTATGTGATTCAAGCATTGGGTGGAATCCGGCTTGGAAAGTATGAAGAAACGCTATGCACTGCACGTGATTACAGATTTCTTGGACAACATGACCATCTAGAATCTTGGTTGGATAGCTAAGATGCAATGGCAGTCAGTGGGGGTCATCTCCCTGTTTTTTTTTATTGTCAAATGAGTAAAATATATATCTATAGTTACCTTGGATATTTTCATAATATTTTTGGCGCTCTGTATTTTGACTATGATATTATGGATACAGAATATATTTGGGTTGATATTTTGTTAAAACACAGCACAGAGGTACACAAACTAAGGCAAATTCGGCAAATCTGTAGTGTATGAAAGTTCAGAACTCTGATTACATATTGTGTCAGTGTGCATCAGAGAGCTGACAGATATCCTCACCTGAAATTAAAGCTCACTGTTCATATTTCTGTTTGTAAAGCTTTAATTTGATCCCGGGATCATAAAAGCATCTGTGTATAAAAACACGGTACAGTAATAAAATCCTACAAAAACATTCAATCACTCCTTATTTACCCATTATAATTGAAACAAGGAACAACAATTCACCACTCCAAGCCAAAGATAAGAACAAGCACGCTAAGCACTTTGTTCATATTTCAGAAAAATGTTCTATTTCAGACAGAAACAAGTTCACTCCTAGGTTGGAAGATGGGACCGAATATTTTACAAAAATGTCCTCATGCTGGAGATTAGAACCAAAAGATAAGACCCTGCCTTTCCCTGGTTTAAATGAGTTTCAGACAGATCAAGAAACACCATAAATCTGTTCTGATTTATTTTTATGGGAGAAAAAACAACTGCTCAAAACCTAATCAAATAAAGGAATTTATTCCATAATTTGTACCTTAGCCAATGTCTTTTCATAAGAAAGAATTGATCCTTCCCTTGTCAGGATGAGATCTGAATAGCTCATTAATAAAGAGGGAGAAAGAGAAATAAGGCAGTAAGTCAAAGGAGGGATTTAGAAAGGGGCATTGGGTGAAGTACACTGTCGTATGGTTCATCCTTTCTCAGTAAAACTGTGTGCTTGTTGGATACATAAATGTCAAAACTGAGCAAGACTGAGTCCACATACTCCATTAGGATATGTTGTCCTTAGTCCTGGCTAGCTCTCAGTGGACCATCTGTACCCCTAACCTAGCAAGGTAACCGTTGGTATGTGCGACCTCAGCACATGACAATCCTGACTGCCCCAAAGGAAATTGTGGAAAAGATTTAGAAACTTTTCATTTGGTAGCTCATACATGCCCAAAGTGAGACACAAGAAATACTTGAAGTGGCATTTCAAAATGTATTGAAGCAATGTGATTCTTGTGTAAAATATGTGCACTGCAATTATCAATAGAAGGAAATATAACAAAGTAATCAGCCTCACGAGAATGGTAAAGAAAATGAACAATTTAACCATTATGCGGTTACATAGATTATTTGCCTGCATATAAATATAGTTACAAAGGTGCTCTAACCTCGCGTGTCCTATACTAGTATACCTAAGTTGGGGGGATCTGCAGAAATCCTAACTTCCCAGTTATCTGTGGGTATGTTTCATCTGGGAGCTCGTCTTGGTCTAGAGCTGGACACCATCCTTCTCAAGAGGTAAGCAAGATTCAGCTGGGCTGGAAATCTGGCATGGGGCGACATTGTCAGTGTCAGCTAAATGCTCATATAACTCAACTAGAGAGTGGTGTCGTTTATATAATACACTTCACCCATGTTGCTATGCCGAGGTCCCAGTCAGACCATCATTATTAATTCTATCCTGACAAAGCTGTCACTGAGGTACCAATAACAAACATCAACATTTTGAGCGGTGAACTTTAGCTTTTGTACAGAATGTTCAAGGCTCTGATTATATGACTAAGAAGAGATATATATAAATGTAAGCAAAAGTAATTTCAGAGAATATTATCCATACAGGCATGCAAGCAAATGTGTGTTAATTGTTAACTTACAAGAAAGATGTCAACTTTAAAACGTGAAGATGTAAGATGGTGGTGTATTTGCCCGGGTCTAATGTGACTACATAACAATTAGAAATTAGAAGGGAATACGAAAGAGGCATTGTGTGAAGGAGACTAGAGAGCAGTAGATTGAAGAGACTGAGAGCAGAGCGGATTGAATGGCCGAGTAGCTGTGAAGTTTGGAGAGACCAAGGAGGTGAGTTTATTAGAGTGAGTAGGCAAGACAAATTATTTTCAAAGCTCTGAATTTAAGAATGTAAATCTTTCATGTTCAAATGGCACATCTTTGAATGCAAATGAATGCAGGAAATGTATTTTTGATTCCCCAGTGTGCTAAATGCTGTAACATGGAGAGAAATTCACAGAAGAAAACTATTCGTTGTTGAAATCTGAGCTTGCTTCTGAAATTTATGGCTATATTTTTAAATTCAGAGTCAGAAAATGGAAAACCACTGCACCCCTGCAAGAGCAGAGCTTATAGTCTCCTAAGCCAAGCAATTGGTTTATGTGGAACTTCATTTTGGCTATTTGAAGGTGCACACATTGCTTAATTTGTAAATGAATAAGTTCCAGGGCCCAAAGTGTTGCCTGAAGCCCACAAACAGCGCTATTGAATGTTTGGGTTGCCAAATACCAAGGCTACTTAGTCTTGATTCCACCTCAAGCCTCTTTGATCCATCCACCAA
Source organism: Lissotriton vulgaris (assembly GCF_964263255.1). Taxonomy (NCBI): domain Eukaryota; kingdom Metazoa; phylum Chordata; class Amphibia; order Caudata; family Salamandridae; genus Lissotriton; species Lissotriton vulgaris. Next base: position 610,776,750 of record NC_141699.1, on the reverse strand, counting down.
CAGACACTACCTATCCTTTTCTCATTCTTTCAGGTTCTTTTTCATCCATGCATTCTTTCTTTGTTGCTGTATTTTCATCTTTCTCTTCTTCCTTTTTCCCCCATTTGTATGTTTCTTTTGTTTACTCTGATTCAAAGTAGGATGCGGAAAAATAAATACCAATCTCTAAAAATAGGTGCCAGTGTGCTCCACCTGCACTCACAAGCTCGAATTAAACACTGGTTGCACACAAGGAAGCAGGAGTTTTTTTTTAATTTTGATTCGACTTACAAGGGCAGATTGGTGGCCAAAAGAAAGTTTTTCGATGCTTCCTTGTATTTCTATTGAGTGAAGAGGACATGAAGACATTTGAGGTGATACAGTCCAGGTCCCAACCTGTATCCACTAAAAATGTAGATAATATGGCCTACATATATGAGTTTGGATTCACAAACATTTTTTTTAAGTAATTTGTTTCATGATTCATGCACTAAAATAGATTACATACTGATTCACTTATAATGTTCTAAACCAAGTAGCTTCCTTGAAAAGTCAGAAGTAGGCTAACAATAGAGAAATATGATCGTCAATCTCATATCCATTAGATAACTATGAAACTTGCAAATGTAATTCATTTACCGTGATCTTTTCTTGTGTAAAGGGTGTTATATGTTTGTATTTAGAAAATTAGATATTAGCTACAAAGGACTTCTTTTGCAAACTCTGGAGCTGTCTGGTTAGACTTGTGTCAGGTGGGGATCAGGCATGTGTAAGATATCTTGACTATGCTTATGAAACATAGAGGATTATCGGTGCCAGCCTTGGCACACCCTCTCCCCCCATATGACCTCCTCAGAGTCCCTCAATCCCACCCTGCAAAAGTGCCCCTCATCTCTGCATAGCCCCTCTCTCAAATGCTTTCTATTTGTTTCAAAGTGCTGGTAAAGGCTGGCTTTACTAATCCACTCAGCTATCCACATAAAATACAGTTATGTTCTTTGCAGCAGGCATAGTAACCCTCTGCGTTACTTTATGGCGACTCAAAACTACCACTAGACAAAACTCTGATCTCTCTCAAGGAGGAACATTAATCACAAGAGTTATCATAACATTTTTATTGCTGCCTGAAAGCTAGATGCACAAGGAACTCTGCAGCAGGGGCTTTTAATTTGGACGTTATTGCTACCCCTTTCCCCCCCCCCCCGCCGAGGTCAGTGCCCCTCATCCAGGTCGCACCAGTCGCACCAGTCGCCCTGACCACTGCATACAACTATTGTCTACATGCAGGGGCAGGTAGCCACAAAGCGGGCATGTGAAAGCCCTGCAGTCAACACTTTCTTCACAGAACTGTAGGCAATGAGGTAAAGGAGCCAGGACGCAACATAACATAAAATAACATAACAAAAACAAAGTTAATATGAAGTTATGTTTAGCTTTGGTACTAACGTCTTAGGGGCATATTCACAAGGAGCTATCGCCAAATTAATGTCACTTTATCACAGCCAAAATCATGGAAAATTTACCCCACCAATCATAAGCTGGTGCTAACAGCCCACAGCACCAGTTTTCCCGCGATAGCAGCCCCAAAACACATCGCCACAGAGGACCCCCGCAAGTATCGCTAATGAGATGCAGAGTAGGCGTTCTCGTGATAAAACCCGCAACAACACCACACCTCAACTTTCACAATGGCCAGCCAGACCGGCGATAAGAACACAAAACACACGATAAGGCGTGTTAGCAGCAGGACATTTACATCTGCTCTGACCTGGTGTAAAATCAGACCACAGCCTGCACCACAAAATGGAGCACAGTCCACATCCACACCTGAAGACAAACAGTTGCCATAGAGCAACTGAACATGCAGCACGGACACCCAAGAGGGCCTCAACACCCACCAACACCACACCCAGGACCACCCCTTCCTGGCACCCCTGACCAAAGACATGCCACATCAGCTACACCGAAACATGGACGAAATAATCTGCAGCAAGGCACCAGACACAGGCAAGAGACAGCACTCTTCCTTGTCCTTCCCGGTCCTTCTCGTCGGGTAGAGTTCCTTCTGTAGCCCAAACAGGATCTAATTTACAAGGAGCAAGGCTCCTTCTTTTATACTGCATTTCTTTTGTTCTTACAGGCCAGGGGGGCCTTTGCATAGCCACTTTCAGTTCCTGAGTACCTTGTTGGGTGCAATCCGGCTCCTGCTTTCAGTGTGAGGGGCAGGCACATCAGACGCTCCACAGGAGGTGGAGCCAGCATTGTGTGGACAGGGGCAGCCAGGAGTACCTTGTTGATGGGGCTTCGCCCTTCCTGGGCCAGGTGCCGGCTGAGTCATCAGTCGCTCCCCAGGAGGGTGGAGCCAGCATTGTGGTGGCAGAGCACAGCTAGATTTAGAGTCAAGAGGCACTCCTACCTCCCACTAAGGTGTAATCTTCGCGTTCACCACCTGTCATCCCCCAGCCCTGTCACTCACACACCCCAGACAGTCAGATACACATACCAGCAGAGGCGGGCTGAAATGGTTAGGCAAGCAAATGCTAACTTTCTAAAAGTAGCATTTGCAAACACAGGATATTAAAATAAACTTTACTAAAAGAAATATTTTATCATCCTGAGTTCAGGCATACTAAACATGACTCTCTACCATGCTCCCTGAGCCTGCTGGGATTATAGAGTGTAATAATTCCAGCAGCCCATTCTGGCCTAAAGGAAGCAGGTAGCCTTACAATAGTGAAATACGAATTTAGTTGTAATTCACTACTAGGACATGCCACACACATCAGGGCTTGTCCTACCGTACACTTACAATGCCCCCTGCCCTCAGGCCTACCATAGGGGTGACTGATATGAAGTTAAGGGAAGGTTTAGAGGCTGGCAAGTGGGTGCACTTGCCCAGCCAGCATGACAGTACCAGACTGCACGCAGGTTCTGCAATGGCAGACCCTAGACACATCTTACGGCTGCTTCTGTGGGTGGCGCAACCAGCGCTGCAGGCCCACTAGCAGTATTGGCATTCACAAGCCCTGGCACTCCTAGTGCGCTTTACTAGGGACTAACAGTAAATCCAATGAACCAATCATGGACATCAATTACATGTACAATTTACAGTAGGGAGAGCATATGCACTTTAGCACTGGTCAGCAGTGGTAAAGTGCCCAGAGTCATTAAACCAAACAAAATAGGTCAGAGAGAGTATTGGAGGAAGGCAAAAAGTTTAGGGATGACCCTGCCAAGAGGCCCAGGTCCAACAGGAAGTCGTACGGGGCTGTGAACCATTATCTTACTGGGCTCTTAAGGAGTGCAACCCATCCATATAGGCACCAACGGTGTCAAGAGGGCTGGTCCATCACAGCAAGACCCATTGTCCCACTGCAGTGCACCAGGTGCTGATACCAGGCTTTGGGGGCCACGTCAATCAGCCCAGGTATGTCAAGCCGCAGTCAGCCTAGGGGACATCAGTGTGCCAGGAGCCCCAGCATCCACACGTCAACAGCCACCAACAGCAGCCATAGATATGCGACAAGACATGGGCCTGGAGTATGCGCCGTCAGTAGTGCAGGGAAGGCTGCCCAAAGTGCAAAGTCATCACGGGTCTCTCCTGCTCCCAGAAGCATAGTTGCTACTCAAGGCTCGGCTCCCTGGGGACTGCTGGTCAGGAGCGGGCTCATGGGTCCAGGCATTCTTCCGTATGGCCCAACCAGTCGCAGAGGATCAGGCTGCAGCGTTAGGGCTGGCCGCTGCATCATGAATCCTGAGGAAGACAGCATTCCAATTCATCCATTGGGCAGGGCCACGCTGAAGCTGGGGGGAGCGATGGGCCATCTCTGGTGCTCCCCTCTTTGAATGAGTGTGTAGGGCCAATAGTTGTGAGTCCCAGGGATAGAGGCCTATGCGGCCGCCGTCTTAAAGTCTGTGTTACCCAGACCCATGGCCGAAACGGAGGTCAGTGGTGTGGCTACTGGCTCGTGTAAGCTCCCAAATCGTCGGTGCGCCCTAGTTTAGGGATGTGCTCCGATTTCTCGAGGTGGTGTCGGCTAAGAAGCCCTCAGGTTGCTGTTGATGCGGGCTCGGGCAGCGGAGAGACTGGAATCGCAGCCTATTCTGCCTCCATCTTGGCCATGCCAACACATGTACTTAAAAGTGGAAAATTGCACTGCACCAGCTTGTTATCCAGGGAATGGTAGTTCTATGACAAAATATCAACCACAAAAGTAACGTGAAATAGAAATATCTTAGCCATAACATCAACCACAAAAAGTTCAACTTTATGGCCAGATAATGTAAAGCACAAAAATATTGACTACCAAAATATGGAGGCGTAACATATTGACGTTATAAAGGTAACTATATGTATTTGATTGTAACTAACATTCAAGTTATTTAAAAAAAAATACTGTCTTTAATTGTGTATACACTATAAAAAATCAGCTCATTTATTAAGTTTAAAACTATTTTAGACATATAACTAAACAAACATTTGTGAACGAAAAAGAAAAAAATATTAAATTATAAAACACAATACATTTAGGCCCTAATTACGATGTCGGACACCCTCTCGGTGTGGGAACCGGCCGACCATAGGTCAGCGGTTCCGAACACAGTATTACAATATTGTATTAACATATTACAATGCGACAACACATGGTGCGGTCGCAAACTCCCATTCCTCTGTGGGAGCTTGTGCAGCAGTTGGAAACCGACTGCAACACAAGCTCCCATAGAGAAATGGGAGTTCCTGTAAATCCCTGCACCACTTGGCAGGCCCCTCTAGGTGCCTGCAACAAAGTGCAGGGATTTACAGGGGGCACCATAGGTGCCCTCCAGACACCCAACCAGAGATTGCAGAGGCATGCGGGCCCTGCTTGGTGCCCCCAAAGTAGGCTTTCATGTCGGGAAGCATCCGTAGGGGATTATGTGTGGCCTCCGACTGACCGACGGCCGTTTAAACTCCTATCGCCTACATTGTAATTAGGCAGTCAGACTTTAAACCATGGATGTCGGTCAGAAAGCCTCTGACCTGCGGTCGGAGGCTTTCCAGACCAACATCCTAATTAGCCCCTTAGAATATAAATAAACATCATTCTTATAATATACAATATCAATAATTGATATTGAAGACTAAAACATAACATAAAGATATACCTATTATTCCTTTTTCAAAAAATATCAAAACATTAGAAATGTTATCATTATAAATAATATTTGCAAATATGTAACAAAAATGAATATTTTGAAAATAGTGAAATAGTAAATAATTTAAAAGCCAAACTCAAGAAAAATGCATTGGGAGAATCACTATTCTTACTCCAGTATAACAGGCATTGGGGAAAATTAATACATTGGTCAGGATTATAGTTAATCTTCTGACTCCAGTCCAACCAATACTGGGGAGAGAGCATACATTGGGTAAAATTTCAGTTTTAACTCAATCTATCAAATATGGCATACAATGGGAGTCATATTTACTAGTCTAAATCCAGTCTAACAAACACTGGGAAAAGTGCCTTACATTTGAGTGTCATATTTACTATTCTAACTCTAGTCCAACAAAGATTAAAGAAAATGCATACATGGTCATTGTCAAATTTACTATTCTAATGGACACATTCAAAGGGGTCTGGAGTTGAAGCTCCCTAAAGTAATTCAAGGACAACAAACATTTCAATTTACTATGGTAACTCCAGTCCAACAAACATTAGTGGAAATTCATACATTTGTGGAAGAGGTCAAAGTTAATGTTTTAACTCCAGTCTAATAAACATTGGAAGAGGTATATACATTAGACAGTTCAGATGCAGTACATCCCAAAAATATATAAGCATTAATACAATTTCCTAAATGTAATGAAACAAATTATTAAATCTAAATATATGAAACATTCAAAATAACATAAAAATAGTTTTAAAAAATTAACAAATATGTCAGAGTATGATATAAAAACATAATGTATTCAATATGTTTTACTTAATATAAAACTATATTCCTTTAGTCCTCCAAAAGCACAAAAACATAAGAGAAAAGCAATACATTGTTATAATACAACCTTATGAGTAATTAAGTGAAATATATATAATATGAAGCATTAGAAATGTACAATTAGCAGTAATTAATTCGCATCTAAAAAAATAAAACCAATTCAAACTCCAATTCCCTCCACAATCCATAAAAATAATTATATCATAATTGTTTTATCCACAAATGTTTTTATACTTTACAATTAATTCAACATATAGAAAAATAATTCCAATTTAAATTAATCAATGGTAATTGATTAGTATGTCATTTAAAAAAACTACTTACCCAACCCCACAATAAACTAAAAAATCCCTAAAACGTTTTGCATTACAATAACATTATTTAAAAATAATTAAAAATACATTTCACACTACAATAAATGATAAAAAACACAATGCAATATAACTATATGATAACAAAAGATATTATAGTTAAGTATAATGTCTTCTTCAATGTTATTGTTATGTTATGTTATAATAATTACACTCATAGAGCGCACGATCACCCAGAGGATTAGGATGAGTCAAAGGCCATAACCGGGGTACAGAGAGGAGCTAAAGGATATGTAGTGTGGATAACCCTGTTTAAATATCCAGTTTTTGGAACAGACTAAAATTGTGCTCCAGATGTAAGTCAGCTAGCAAAGGATTCCACAAACTGAACCTTGAAGCTGCAGAAGATAGATCTACTCTTCCCGAAATTTTGGGGTGACAATCAAATTTGAGTTGGTTGATCTCAAAGTATGTCTGGGTATGTACCGCTCTTCCTTTGTGGTAATTAAGTGGTGGACTAATTCCTGCAAGCCCTAAAAGGTAATGCAGACCTTCCTAAATGGGATCTGTTGCTTTATGGGAAGCCGATAGAGTAGCACCTACATTGAGGTAGTATGTGCCCATCTGGGAAGATTAATTGAGCAGATTTGTTTTGAATAACCAGTAATCTGTAAAAGGTAGTGTTGGTTAGTCCCAGATAGATATAATTTATGTGATTCAAGCATTGGGTGGAATCCGGCTTGGAAAGTATGAAGAAACGCTATGCACTGCACGTGATTACAGATTTCTTGGACAACATGACCATCTAGAATCTTGGTTGGATAGCTAAGATGCAATGGCAGTCAGTGGGGGTCATCTCCCTGTTTTTTTTTATTGTCAAATGAGTAAAATATATATCTATAGTTACCTTGGATATTTTCATAATATTTTTGGCGCTCTGTATTTTGACTATGATATTATGGATACAGAATATATTTGGGTTGATATTTTGTTAAAACACAGCACAGAGGTACACAAACTAAGGCAAATTCGGCAAATCTGTAGTGTATGAAAGTTCAGAACTCTGATTACATATTGTGTCAGTGTGCATCAGAGAGCTGACAGATATCCTCACCTGAAATTAAAGCTCACTGTTCATATTTCTGTTTGTAAAGCTTTAATTTGATCCCGGGATCATAAAAGCATCTGTGTATAAAAACACGGTACAGTAATAAAATCCTACAAAAACATTCAATCACTCCTTATTTACCCATTATAATTGAAACAAGGAACAACAATTCACCACTCCAAGCCAAAGATAAGAACAAGCACGCTAAGCACTTTGTTCATATTTCAGAAAAATGTTCTATTTCAGACAGAAACAAGTTCACTCCTAGGTTGGAAGATGGGACCGAATATTTTACAAAAATGTCCTCATGCTGGAGATTAGAACCAAAAGATAAGACCCTGCCTTTCCCTGGTTTAAATGAGTTTCAGACAGATCAAGAAACACCATAAATCTGTTCTGATTTATTTTTATGGGAGAAAAAACAACTGCTCAAAACCTAATCAAATAAAGGAATTTATTCCATAATTTGTACCTTAGCCAATGTCTTTTCATAAGAAAGAATTGATCCTTCCCTTGTCAGGATGAGATCTGAATAGCTCATTAATAAAGAGGGAGAAAGAGAAATAAGGCAGTAAGTCAAAGGAGGGATTTAGAAAGGGGCATTGGGTGAAGTACACTGTCGTATGGTTCATCCTTTCTCAGTAAAACTGTGTGCTTGTTGGATACATAAATGTCAAAACTGAGCAAGACTGAGTCCACATACTCCATTAGGATATGTTGTCCTTAGTCCTGGCTAGCTCTCAGTGGACCATCTGTACCCCTAACCTAGCAAGGTAACCGTTGGTATGTGCGACCTCAGCACATGACAATCCTGACTGCCCCAAAGGAAATTGTGGAAAAGATTTAGAAACTTTTCATTTGGTAGCTCATACATGCCCAAAGTGAGACACAAGAAATACTTGAAGTGGCATTTCAAAATGTATTGAAGCAATGTGATTCTTGTGTAAAATATGTGCACTGCAATTATCAATAGAAGGAAATATAACAAAGTAATCAGCCTCACGAGAATGGTAAAGAAAATGAACAATTTAACCATTATGCGGTTACATAGATTATTTGCCTGCATATAAATATAGTTACAAAGGTGCTCTAACCTCGCGTGTCCTATACTAGTATACCTAAGTTGGGGGGATCTGCAGAAATCCTAACTTCCCAGTTATCTGTGGGTATGTTTCATCTGGGAGCTCGTCTTGGTCTAGAGCTGGACACCATCCTTCTCAAGAGGTAAGCAAGATTCAGCTGGGCTGGAAATCTGGCATGGGGCGACATTGTCAGTGTCAGCTAAATGCTCATATAACTCAACTAGAGAGTGGTGTCGTTTATATAATACACTTCACCCATGTTGCTATGCCGAGGTCCCAGTCAGACCATCATTATTAATTCTATCCTGACAAAGCTGTCACTGAGGTACCAATAACAAACATCAACATTTTGAGCGGTGAACTTTAGCTTTTGTACAGAATGTTCAAGGCTCTGATTATATGACTAAGAAGAGATATATATAAATGTAAGCAAAAGTAATTTCAGAGAATATTATCCATACAGGCATGCAAGCAAATGTGTGTTAATTGTTAACTTACAAGAAAGATGTCAACTTTAAAACGTGAAGATGTAAGATGGTGGTGTATTTGCCCGGGTCTAATGTGACTACATAACAATTAGAAATTAGAAGGGAATACGAAAGAGGCATTGTGTGAAGGAGACTAGAGAGCAGTAGATTGAAGAGACTGAGAGCAGAGCGGATTGAATGGCCGAGTAGCTGTGAAGTTTGGAGAGACCAAGGAGGTGAGTTTATTAGAGTGAGTAGGCAAGACAAATTATTTTCAAAGCTCTGAATTTAAGAATGTAAATCTTTCATGTTCAAATGGCACATCTTTGAATGCAAATGAATGCAGGAAATGTATTTTTGATTCCCCAGTGTGCTAAATGCTGTAACATGGAGAGAAATTCACAGAAGAAAACTATTCGTTGTTGAAATCTGAGCTTGCTTCTGAAATTTATGGCTATATTTTTAAATTCAGAGTCAGAAAATGGAAAACCACTGCACCCCTGCAAGAGCAGAGCTTATAGTCTCCTAAGCCAAGCAATTGGTTTATGTGGAACTTCATTTTGGCTATTTGAAGGTGCACACATTGCTTAATTTGTAAATGAATAAGTTCCAGGGCCCAAAGTGTTGCCTGAAGCCCACAAACAGCGCTATTGAATGTTTGGGTTGCCAAATACCAAGGCTACTTAGTCTTGATTCCACCTCAAGCCTCTTTGATCCATCCACCAACAGACACTACCTATCCTTTTCTCATTCTTTCAGGTTCTTTTTCATCCATGCATTCTTTCTTTGTTGCTGTATTTTCATCTTTCTCTTCTTCCTTTTTCCCCCATTTGTATGTTTCTTTTGTTTACTCTGATTCAAAGTAGGATGCGGAAAAATAAATACCAATCTCTAAAAATAGGTGCCAGTGTGCTCCACCTGCACTCACAAGCTCGAATTAAACACTGGTTGCACACAAGGAAGCAGGAGTTTTTTTTTAATTTTGATTCGACTTACAAGGGCAGATTGGTGGCCAAAAGAAAGTTTTTCGATGCTTCCTTGTATTTCTATTGAGTGAAGAGGACATGAAGACATTTGAGGTGATACAGTCCAGGTCCCAACCTGTATCCACTAAAAATGTAGATAATATGGCCTACATATATGAGTTTGGATTCACAAACATTTTTTTTAAGTAATTTGTTTCATGATTCATGCACTAAAATAGATTACATACTGATTCACTTATAATGTTCTAAACCAAGTAGCTTCCTTGAAAAGTCAGAAGTAGGCTAACAATAGAGAAATATGATCGTCAATCTCATATCCATTAGATAACTATGAAACTTGCAAATGTAATTCATTTACCGTGATCTTTTCTTGTGTAAAGGGTGTTATATGTTTGTATTTAGAAAATTAGATATTAGCTACAAAGGACTTCTTTTGCAAACTCTGGAGCTGTCTGGTTAGACTTGTGTCAGGTGGGGATCAGGCATGTGTAAGATATCTTGACTATGCTTATGAAACATAGAGGATTATCGGTGCCAGCCTTGGCACACCCTCTCCCCCCATATGACCTCCTCAGAGTCCCTCAATCCCACCCTGCAAAAGTGCCCCTCATCTCTGCATAGCCCCTCTCTCAAATGCTTTCTATTTGTTTCAAAGTGCTGGTAAAGGCTGGCTTTACTAATCCACTCAGCTATCCACATAAAATACAGTTATGTTCTTTGCAGCAGGCATAGTAACCCTCTGCGTTACTTTATGGCGACTCAAAACTACCACTAGACAAAACTCTGATCTCTCTCAAGGAGGAACATTAATCACAAGAGTTATCATAACATTTTTATTGCTGCCTGAAAGCTAGATGCACAAGGAACTCTGCAGCAGGGGCTTTTAATTTGGACGTTATTGCTACCCCTTTCCCCCCCCCCCCCGCCGAGGTCAGTGCCCCTCATCCAGGTCGCACCAGTCGCACCAGTCGCCCTGACCACTGCATACAACTATTGTCTACATGCAGGGGCAGGTAGCCACAAAGCGGGCATGTGAAAGCCCTGCAGTCAACACTTTCTTCACAGAACTGTAGGCAATGAGGTAAAGGAGCCAGGACGCAACATAACATAAAATAACATAACAAAAACAAAGTTAATATGAAGTTATGTTTAGCTTTGGTACTAACGTCTTAGGGGCATATTCACAAGGAGCTATCGCCAAATTAATGTCACTTTATCACAGCCAAAATCATGGAAAATTTACCCCACCAATCATAAGCTGGTGCTAACAGCCCACAGCACCAGTTTTCCCGCGATAGCAGCCCCAAAACACATCGCCACAGAGGACCCCCGCAAGTATCGCTAATGAGATGCAGAGTAGGCGTTCTCGTGATAAAACCCGCAACAACACCACACCTCAACTTTCACAATGGCCAGCCAGACCGGCGATAAGAACACAAAACACACGATAAGGCGTGTTAGCAGCAGGACATTTACATCTGCTCTGACCTGGTGTAAAATCAGACCACAGCCTGCACCACAAAATGGAGCACAGTCCACATCCACACCTGAAGACAAACAGTTGCCATAGAGCAACTGAACATGCAGCACGGACACCCAAGAGGGCCTCAACACCCACCAACACCACACCCAGGACCACCCCTTCCTGGCACCCCTGACCAAAGACATGCCACATCAGCTACACCGAAACATGGACGAAATAATCCGCCTGATGTCGCACAATCACAACTGGTGACATGCATGTGTCGTCACAGAAACGAGCTTCACACACTCACATTTCGAAGCAAGCAATGAAACTTTATTGAAATTGATCCAGTGGGCCAAAGGAAATTCAGTCTCATACGTACAACTCTACACCACGATACTCATCCTTATTCATAAATTCAACATAGATGACTTGAGACATGAATTGACCAACTGAATCATATGGCCTAATTAATCAAACACTTATATAAACATTTAATTAAGTCAAAATCATAGGCAATGGATTAACTAATGGTAACTCAAACGAAACAAACAAGACCAGCTTGTCATTTCAAAATCTATTTTATTAACTTTATTTATCGAGCAAAGAGCATTTAAGAATTTAATTCTTTATTAACGTTTTATTAAGCAGCATTATTTTATTAGAAAGGCACATTAGACTGTCAGTTTAAATCAAAATCAGCGCTAGAAACGCTTAAAACATTTAAGAACTCATTCCCTAGACCCTATTTCCCTAACTTAACTAAAGAAACCTAAAGGGAAAATCATAAGTTCGAAAGGATCTTACGTGAGTCAAAAGTCCGACAGCATCTCTGGAGCACAGGAACGAGCCAACAGAGCTCTTCCCAAGGGGGCAATTATTATATCTTTTCTCTATCTAAGACTAACTAAAAGAATACAAAAAGAAGACCAACTCGAAGCGTGATTGGTCGAGAAATGTCAGTCCATGAAGTCATTTGCCTTTCACATCGCAAAAACCATATTCCTTAAGAGCGGCATTGTCTTTTGCCTACGTGTGTCACAAGCTCTTCCGAGGCTTGCAACATTAAATGAAACAGTTTGTTGCTTCCTCTGCCCAAGCTTTTCCGCCGCTATGTCCTGTCCTTGGCATTGAAAGTTATAACATGATTATCTCAACGTTCAGCACAGCTCAGCTTCCGCGAGTTTGTTTTTCAAAGAATTATGAAGAAAATGTTTTCTTTCATTCTCTGCTGTGCAAGGCCCAACTCGACAGGACTTCGGACATCCATTTTAGAAATAGGCCACAGGCCTCTTTTTAGCAAGACTCTAGTATGCAAGGAAACACAAGACATCAATTAATTCAAGTAATGATAATTATTCTGTTACCCACCCCCTTCACTAATGTTAACCCATTAGTCTATGTTACCTAGCTTAATGCACAAATGGCGAACAAAACACTGTCACATGAAAGACACAACATAACAAGAGCACATTTAAGAAAATGCACATGCTATTATTTTAAACAGCCGCAGTTAATGTTTGACAAAACAAAAGACAAAGTTAATATATTATTTAAACGTAATGACAAATGTGACAAGAGCACATATTATTAGACTCACGTGTTCGTGAAGGTGCACATTATTCTAGGTTGAATTAATACAAAAACATGCAACACTCGTCAATGTATTATACAATATAGGAGTTTAAATCTGCGAACAAATTCTAAACTTATCTCTGAAGTCCGCTTCATCAACTCCCTCATCTGGTTATTTCTAAATCAGCAAACAAAACCCAAAATTTTATCAAAATTTTTACTTTTTAGAAATGACATATAATGATCTCACTCCTGTTTCATCAGTTTGTCTGGAGCTCTCATATTGAGCCCTGCGAAATTCTTCCATTTCTATCTCCTTCTCCTGAGCTTTTCTGAGTTTGTAAATTCTCTTCTTTTCCCTCACATGCTTCTTTCTCTTGTGAATCATGCAACTGATTTTTAACAAAAGTGTCACTATAGCAATGATTATTACAGGATAAAGCACTTTGCCAATGATTGAACTGCCAATTTCAGCAAACCATTCCCTGATCCCCCCAAATCTTTTAGCCAAACGTTCTGAAAAATTGTCACTTTCCATGGGTTCTATTTCTGAGTGAAATTCAGTGATATTCTTTATCAGTAATTCTATGTTCTGACTTTTATCTGGGATATACGTGCAGCAAAACTGGGCATGCAAAATCCCACAGACTCCTCCCTCTTTTGCTAGGAGAATGTCTAAAGCAAGCCTGTTCTGCATAGCCATGCTTCTGGTGGCAATGAGCTCAGTATTGACCAATTGGAAACCACTTGCTGTATCAGTGGACAATCTGTCAACAATTGTGGAAACCTTTCTGATTTTGATTGCATTCAGGGTAATTCCCACCATAGGAATTATTGCACCAAATATATCTCCCATGATCTCAGAGAAGCTTTCTCTCTTGTTCCTATTCAGGTGTTTGCCAATTTCAAAAGAACCTTCCCCATTTCTGTCCACATGGAACATTTTAGGAAAGACTAGACCAAGGTAACATGAATGAATGAATGAATGAATGAATAACTTTTATTGTGTGGTTACTTAAAACCATTACATTAAGATCAAGTAAAAAATTTACAAAAATTAAAACCCAGAAAATTCCAGTAGTCAAGCATGTCTTAAAAGGTTCCCAAAGTTCGTGGGGGCAAAAAAGGAAAAAGAAAGTTCATACTGGCGCACGCGGTCGGGGGCCTGTGAGACCATCGGGGGTTCATACAGCAAGGTCTCTATTCCTGCGTGGCCGTTGCTGCTGTCAACTCCAGCCGAGTCTGTTGAATGAATTTTCCGAATGAGGCCATCTGTTTTACCACGCTCAAGGTGTAAAGATGATGGATTGCTTCCTTGACTGTGCGTGTCCCAGCGTCCCTCAGAATGGGCCTAAGATAGAGTGTGCGGGGTGCACGTAGAGCAGGGCAGCAAAACAGTAAGTGGGCCAGTGACTCTTGTTTATAGTTGCAGAGTCTGCAAACCCGAACTCCTGTGCCTGCATTTTCCGGATGGTATAGTTCATTGAGCGGCAGGGGGTGCAATCTGTAGGCAAGGATCTTGTGGAGAGCTGGGAGGCCCACGGCCTGCGTGAGATGGTTTCGTGGATTGAGCGCAATATGTGGCAAGCATAAGGACTCATGGAAGGCTCTTTTCCTGAGGGACTCCAAGTCCAGCTCCCGGGAGCGTGCACGCACTTGTCTCTTTATCACGTGTTTGATGGTCGTGTAGTTGACAAGATCCGGGTTCCATGACTCGATCGCCAGGTTCAATTGCGTCATGGCAGCTTCGATGGTAGCTGACCAGGGGTTCCCTTGTTCAGTGAAGATGTGTTTCAGAACGGCCTTTAGTGTGTTATCACGTGCCGCTGTTGCAAGGTAATAATATTTACTTAGAGCTGCCATTTCTTCCAAGGTTTGTTGGTTAAGGGCGAATTCCAAGGTAACATGTACCATACCAGTGATCCGGGAGACTGAAATATGCCTTGTTCCCACAGACAAAATAAATTCCTGGGAACATTGGGTTTTTACCACCTTTAAATCCCCAACCCCCTACAATTCGATAAGTGTCCTCACACTGACTTGCACCAACAAAATAATTGTCGTAAAGCGTGTTGTCTCTTCTAATGCAGAATTTTCCACTAACTGGATCATCTATGTGAATAGCAGCAAATCTATTTTCACCATTAAGCTTCTCATCTTCGAGCTGCCAAAACTTGGATTTAGTCTGTTTCAGCATCTCATTTCTTTTATAAATCGCCCTCCTCTCCTCAACCAACTTGAGAAAAGATCTTTCTTCATCTCTCATTTTGCAGGTTAGATTATTTTTGTAAGAATACTCATAGGTGAGTTCATTAGTTACCAGAAAGAATTCCCTCATCTGTTTGGCAGGTCTGACTTTGTTAAGACTATGTACAACCTTCAAGTTAGCAAATATTTCGTCAAAGTCTGAGTAATAGTACTCCAGACGACCTGTCTGGTAGAACAAGCTAGATATAACACTACATGTTATTTCATAAGTAAGAGGAAGCATATTATACTTGACCCCTTCAGAAACTGAAGTAGGGAGCTTAATGCACACATAACAATCTTTGACATCCATGACTCTAACATACTCTGACAAGGGTCTTGAAAAGGAATTAGTAGAAAAATCCCCAACAGATCTGTCCTGGTGAATCTCTAGTTTATGCTCTATAATCCTGTTAGTTTTGCCTGCAACATTATGAACAGCTTGTTTAGATTCAGCTTTGCTTGTCATGTTCACCTTATAATCCTCTTTGTCTATGCCAAAAGGAAAGATGACTGCTAAGATTAACCAAACTAGAATGATTAGAATCACACAAATGGAAAACATTTTACAACATCTCCTGAGGATAGCACACCTTGAATTGTCAGTATTAGGCATTCTTTTTTTTTTTTTACTTCTTTTACTTAAAACAAAAATTTTAAATTAGTAGTAGTAATTAAAATAATACCTCCCCTTTAAAAAAATTTTTTAGTAACCCTCTAACAGCTTTTTTTCGACCTTGCGTCCATAAAAGTGTCTCCAGCTAACGCAATTTCTTCGACCTTGTGTCACCTAACACAATTTCTTCACCCTTATGCCAAAAATAAACCTCAACTCAAAGAAAACTAAACCTAATCGTTGTCACTATTTTCTCCCAAATCTTCCTGACTGCTACTACTTACCTCAACTACTGGTGGGATAATTTTGTAGGTCCACTCTGGAGACTTGTACTTCTGATTTGGCTTCAATGGTCTTTTGCTCTTTCTGCTAATTACTTCAATTTTCTTTCCAACTTCTTCTTTTTTGTCTGGTTCACTCTTTTGACTAGATATCTCTTTAATCTGCTCTTTTGATTTTTTCACCAACTTGAACTTCAAGTCTTCTTTTGGCCAGACATCACCTTTTCTCAAGAGTTTCTTCTTAGGCTCGATTTCATTACATTCAGCTTTCCAAGCCCTTTTTCTGAATTTTCTTATTTCAGACTCATCACTTTCATCCGAGTCAGTTTCAGAAATTTCAATACTGTATCTAGGAACTTCTTTACTCAGCAGCTTCACTCCGTTAGGAACAACATCTCTGTAGCTGGTACTTGGCAATTCGTCCTCCTCTTCTGGAATTACTTCTAACTTCCCAGTTCCAGAATTTCCGTTCCTGCTTTCAGAGCTTCCAATCTGCTTTTCAATACTCTTGTGATCTTGAATCTCTTCTGACACAGTTTCTTTTTCAGTTCTTTTTTCTAGAACATCTTCATAATTTTCTGAATTAACAACGACAATTTCTAGATTTTTTTCATTTGATGCTTGATCCTCATCAGAATTCTCCAGATGTCGACTTTCCTGTCGATCTTCAGAATCTGGATCTTCAAGTTCTTCTTCTGAGTCTGAATCAGTTGTAGTGTTGTCACTATCTTCATCAGGGTTATCAGGAGGTGGTACGCGAATGGTGTGACTTGCATGCACCCACCTCTTCAGACCCTTACATTTAACAACATTTGTTGTGACTAGTATCACCTGTCTTGCTTTTTGCCACCTGGGTACTAAACAGTTCCTCCGCCGATGAATCTTTGTTCTGACCAAGTCTCCTGGCAATAGATCATGAGCCTGCTCCTTTTCTTTTGAAATCACATCTGTTCCCACCTGATGGAATACAGAAGTTACAACATCAGACAACTGCTTACAATAATCTAAAATTGCACTATCATTTATTGTCAACAATTTTCCAACTGGAACAAAGCCTGTCTCATTACTCTTCCCATGAGTATATCATGAGGGCTAAGACCTGCCTTTTTATCTGGTGTGCTTCTCAAAGACATTAAAACAAGTGGAAGTGCGTCTGTCCACTTTATTCCTGTAGCTAGGCACATCTTTGAAATTCTGTTTTTTATTGCACCATTAATCTGCTCTACAACACCTGATGCTTCTGGTCTGTAAGCACAGTGCAACTTTTGCTTTATGCCGAAGGCCTCACAAATTAATTTAAGCAGTCTGTTTTCAAAGTGTGTACCACGATCACTTTCAATAGTCACTGGAAATCCGTATCTAGGTATAATTTCCCTTAAAAGCAATTTTGCCACAGTAACTGAGTCATTGTGACGAGTTGGGAATGCTTCCACCCATCTTGAAAACAGACAGACAATAACAAGGACATATCTCAACTTGTTATGTGGTGGCATGTCAATGAAATCCATTTGCAACCTGGTAAAAGGACCACCCTCCCGTCCTATGGTTCCCAAGCTTACAACTGTTTTTCTTTTTGGATTGATTTGTTGGCAGATCAAACAACGCTGGCAAAGTGACTCCGCAATAATCCTAAACTTTGGATTATACCAAGTTTCCCTGAACAGTCGAATCATTGTGTCTCTTCCTAAATGACCTGGACCATGGTACATCCGTGCCATGTCAGCAATCATGCAATTGGGCATAACAGGTCTGCCATCTTTGTAAACCCAAATTTCATCTTCCTCTCGCTGTCTGCAACCTTCTTTGAGCCATGTGTTTTTCTCCTCATCATTTGCCTCATCTTGTAAGTCTTTTACTCCCTGCCATGTTTCTACTACAGATATTAGCATGAGAGAGTTCATGATATGATCATTATCCTTTCCCCGATTAAGTGAAAGATTGTTTTTCACACAGTAACTTGCAGCTTCATCAGCAAAGTCATTTCCTTTAGTTATATAATCTTCTCCCTTTTTGTGCGCTCCACATTTGACAACAGCAATCTTTTCTGGTAACTGAATGCCATCAATCAATCTTTTGATCAATTTTGCATTCCTGATTAGAGTTCCCGCAGAGGTCAAATAACCTCTTTGAGACCAGAGCTGGCCATAGTCATGAACTACGCCATATCCATACTGACTATCAGTCACTATGGTAACCTTTTCCCCTTCTGCTTTTTTACAAGCACAAATTAAACCAACTAATTCTGCCACTTGTGCTGAACGAATTCCTTCAAGAGTTGAACCCTCAATTAATTCTGAAACTGTGCAAACTGAATATGCTGCTCTTAGAATGCCTTTGTCTGTTCTTAAACAGGAGCCATCAACAAAGTAAACAATGTCAGACTCTGGTAAAGGCACATCTTTAATGTCTTTTCTGGGTTTAGTACAGTATTCCAAAACATCCAAACACTCACGATCAATGTCATCAGTTTCATTGTCAATTTCAGAAACTGTTAGGGGTGCTACTGCTCGTCTTGCTTAATTCTGAGTTATTAGATTCAGTTAATACTCAGAGAAACTGAAGGTTCAATTAATTGTTTGAAAAGAAACACAGGAATTGTATTTGATATGTGATTTCCTATTTCAGTCATCGTAAATAGAAGTCTTTTGAATTTGCATTTGACAATGCTTGTTGATTTCTAGTCAATGTGTAATGCTTCCTGAGTTCTACTGGTAAGATTGTGCGCTCTTTATGAGAGAGGCTCGCGCTGGTTCTCGTGGCTGGAGTCTTCATGAATAAGAGCTCGCGCTAGCTCTCATGACAGTGCTGTATCTATAAATAGACTTCCCTGCCAACGGCTCGGCGCTTCGTCTCTCGTTGCTTCCCTGACAAGCGTTTCTGTTCCTGAGCTTGCGGTTCGTGCTAAAGCCCGTTTTTTCCCCTTCTTATTCCTAACTTGAGTTCCTAGTCGCCTAACTCCTCAATTCCAGTCCCTAGTCGTGTCCAACTAAAGTTGACAGTTTCAGCGGGATCGCGGGTTTCACTGAAGGCGAAGACCCGAGGTTTCCTCTCTGTGACAGCTGATATCGTACTACGCCATCAACTTACTGGAAGGCAGTTCAAGTCTCCTGTTCTCCATGTAGGAGCATGAAAGGACAGTAAGATTAATTAATCGAGCGGTTAATGAACTGAATAACTGTTTGTGTTTTCAAGCGTTTTAACTGCCTTTTGAACTGAACTAAGAACCTACGAAATATATTAGAAAAAGGCTAATGATTTGACTGTCAGAGATATAAAAAGAAGCCTTGACAAAAACAAGGAAACATTTGTAAAAAGCCAGAAACGTATACTTAAGAACCTGCTATTTATTTTAGATAGAGGTTTTTTAGTCTAATCAGTCAGAGATTGAAACAAGGCTTGGTTAAAACAAATGAACATTTGTGAATTCTCTGAGAAGTATTAAAATTGTGTAAATAGGAAACTTAATATTGGCTCTGTATAGAAAGGTTAATTTTCAAGAGAGCTCTCTGGGAAAAAATCCAAATGAACAACTTTTTAGGAGTAGGTTGTTGTTATTTACTATCTTCCTACTGCAGATTTCCTCTGAATGAAAGAATCGCAGAAGTCTCAGGTATGATCTATTGCATGAAAGAAACTAGTTCAGTTCACTAAACCCTATTAACAAACTAACTCATCTTTTAGGTTAAGTTAACTGACTTGTTATATTCATTTTTAAAGGTGACTAAAGATTGAGGCTGTGCAATTTCAACTTCAGATAGAGTGTGAACAAGGGCCATAAAAAACAATGGTCAGTAATTAGAGTGATTAATCATTTCCTGAATTAAAGAAGCTTAGATTGATGAATAATTTATTGTTAAACATTGTACAACAGAATTGCGTGGAACCTGAGTAGCGCATCTTTAAGAAAGGTCAACAGCCTTCAACACTCAGCAGAAGCCAGTGTTTGTTTATATGTTGTTAGTTTCTCTCTCCACTTCCCCTTTTCCTTAGGGAAAAGTTGACTCAGTCAGAGTAGTAATCCTGATTGTGTTGATAGATCCTTGAGGGATTTGGGAGTTTACAGCTTCAAGAGGAAACGTCAGAAGTGACTCACAGGACTTCTCCAACAGAAACCACACTATCTGGTAATGGTGTAGCCGGATTGAGATTAACACATCTCGCAATGGATACATTATCTAATCCCAGAATAACCTTTTCATATTTGGTCAATCTGTTACTCGACAGGTGCTGTGTTTTACTTCTGGTAAGAAGTGTTTCAACTGAATGAGGTACATACACTTTTACAGGAAACCCCATTATGATTCCTTCACTGTGCTCAAGGCTTACACTTGTTGCAGCCACTGCTTTTAAGCAACCTGCCAATGCTTTTGCAACAGGATCAAGAATAGCTGAAAAGTATGCTATTGGTTTTCTCATTTTTCCATGTTTCTGAATCAGAACTGATAATGCACAACCTTCCCTTTCACTGCAGTACAGCTCACATTCTTTGTCATAATCAGGCATCCCCAATGCTGGTGCTTCACACAGACTTTTCTTTAGCTTTTCAAAAGCTTCTTATTCTGTTTTTGTCAAAACAATCGGGTCTTTTATGTCTGCCTTTGTCAGCCTCTGCAGTGGTTTCGCAATTACTGAAAACCCACAAATCCATTGGCGACAATAACCAACCATTCCTAGAAACATTCTGATCTGTCTTTGTGTAGTTGGTGGTTGTATTGCTTGAATCATTTTTATTCTCTCAATCGTCACTTGTCTGATTCCTTTTGCAATTCTGTGACCAAAGTATTTAACCTCTTGTTTGCAAAACTGTAGTTTGGCAGGTGACACTTTATGTCCCTCATCTGCCAATCGATTCAAAAGTGTAATAGTGTCTGTTACACAATTTTCTCTTGTTTTTCCTGCAGTAAGGAGGTCATCTATGTACTTAACCAATGTTGACTCTCCAGGCAATTTTAAATCTTCCAGGGATTTCATTAGCAACTGATTAAAGATAGATGGACTCTCAGTATACCCTTGAGGAATACGACACCATGCTAATATGCGATCCTGGAACCGGAACGCAAAAATTTGTTGGCTATCTGGATGCAGTGGAACTGTAAAGAAGGCATTACATAGGTCAATGACCATATACCATTCTGCATCATGTGGAATCTGGTATAGAATTACCGCTGGATTTGGTACAACTGGACAGCAAGGAACAACTATTTTATTAGCCTTTCTCAGGTCCTGAACTATCCTGTAAGTTCCGTTTGGCTTTTTGATTCCCATATCGGTGAATTACATGGGCTGCTTTCAATTTCTCTCAAAATACCTTGCTTAATGAATTTTTCAATCACAGGAATGACACCTTCAATAGTTTCAGGTTTCATTTTGTACTGGGGAATGTTTGGAAAATCTATTCCTTGTCTCACAGTAATTTTTACTGGGTCCACATGTTTCATTAAACCCATTTGATCACCAGTTAAATCCCAAATTTTCGGATAAACTGCCTCTTTCAATTCTTCAGGTAAATTGTTTTTATCAAAAGCAGGGAACATTTCATTTTCTTTGTCAACCATTAACATTGTCAATTTATACAGACCATCTTCTTCTAAAGTCTGAAGCTCAATACCATCCGGTGAGCAGTATATTTTGCAGTTCATCTTGCATAACAAATCACGTCCTAATATATTAACAGGACTGCTGTTACAGACAACAAATCTGTGTTTGTCTTTGTAATTTCCAATTTCTACATCAACTGGTTTTGTCAAATCTTTTTTATTTGCTGATTAGCTACACCAACTACCTGGATGGTTTCACTCGAGAGAGGAAGATTTTCAATTTCCACTGATCTAAAAGTAGAATGAGTAGCACCAGTGTCCACAAGAAAAGTGATATCTTTGTCATTCACTTTACCATTTACAAATGGACCTGCCTGATCTACCTCAAGAGTGGCTCCAAGTACACACTCTTCTTCCTCTCTCAGGCACCGCATGAGTAATCCTCTGAATCACTGCTCTCATTTTCTTTCAGCCAAAATTGTTGAGAGACATTTAACACATTAACTTTTTGTGACCTTTTTACCTGTTCAGCTCCGCAGAAACCCGTCTCTGGACTGTATCTCTGTGCATTCATGCAATTTGGCAAGGGTGGCTGTGGAATTTGGCTCTGCTGATTCAATTGGCTCTGCTGATTCACTAACTGTCGCTGTAGCTGTTGCTGCTGACTTATTTAATTTAACTGTCGCTGTAGTTGTTGTTGCCGATTTATCTCACTCTGCATCTGTGGATTTAATGATGAATTTTTAAAATTTCTGGGCGGATTTTTACACTCCCGCTTCCAGTGTCCAATTTCGCCGCAATTAAAACATGGTAGCTTTTGTTTTAGCTCTTCAATGTTTATATTAAATTTAGGCTTATTCCTCAAAGTTCCCTTTGAACCTTCCTGGATTCTGCTGAAATTTTTTATTTTCTAAGGTTGCTATCTGCTGTTCAGCTACCTTCACTTGTGCCCACATTGCCTTTTCCTTAAGTTTCTTTTGTTTTGCATCTATCTCATCACTGCAGTATTTTGCCTTCCTAAGGATATCATCGACTGAAAGTGACTGCCAGCCGACAAATCCGTTTCTAATCATTTCTCCAATTTCAGGTTTCAGGCCATAAACAAACCTATAAATAAAGTGGGTCATGTCGCTTTCACTTAATTTCATAGCCACTGTATTGCTTAAATACCAGGAGTAATCTTTCATAAAAGGAATGAACTGATTCTTTGGTTCTTGGTTTGTCCTGTCTATTTTAACCCAATCTACTTCTTTTGCAGGAATCTTGTTTTTCAGCCAGACAATTACTTTGTCATAGAAATCCATGACATCATCTGAAGGAGCACCTGTTATTCTATGTCGAGGTGGTTCCTCTTTGGGCCAACCAACAGACATTTTACATTCTGTCCAAAGATCTGATGGGACAACAATGTCAAAGAAACCATCTAGATCAATCCACAGAACTTTAGAAACCTTTATGAATCTGTCAACCTGACGAAACCATTCTACTGCTTTTCTCTCAGCCGAGGGAAATCATTTGTAAAGAGCAGAATGTGCTGTCTTGTCCATGGAACATGAACATAACCTCCACCTGCTATTTCCCTCATAGGAAATTCACCAAAAACTTCTCCTCTTTCCCTCTTTTTTTCTTCTCTTTTCTATGTCCATTTAACTCTCCATTTACTTAATTCACCTAATCTTTTTAGGAACACAATTAGTTCTTTTACATGGGTTATCCTGCCTGTGGTATTTAGATTCTCAATATCCTTCTCAGAAAAATTCACTCTGTAATGTTTTTGCATTTGTTTCTGACAACTCAAATCTATTTCTTATTCAGCAGCCACTTCTTCAAATTGTTCATATTTATTTTTAGTTTTCCACTGAATGCTCTTGCAAATAAACAACAGTTCATCATCCTGATATTGCTTCAAACAGTCAGTACCAATTGTGCCAATAATTAATTCTTCTAAATCTGCTTTTAATTTTGCAACATCAAGTTGTTTAGACTCAAGAACTTGTTGAGGAATCTGTGTTAAATCTCTTTTATTTGTGGTCTTTTCTAAAGAACCAGAATCAGAATCTGCAGTTGATGGTGTGGCACCATTTGGCAAACTTTGATTTAAAGTTAAATTTGGCATTGTTTTGTCTCAGTGAATTTCTGTTAATTCAGAATAAAAATTTTCAGCCACTTTTTGAATTTCTGCATTAAATGGATTCGTTAAGACTGAAGGTCTGTTTTCATCTTGCTCAAAAACTGGTACAACAGGACCACTTGTAACTGGTACTGTTACTGCTTCCATGCCTTTTGTTAATTGCTGAATTAATTCTCCCTTCGCTTTTAAATATTCTGAAATATTAGGTATATTTTCAGGTAGCTCTTCTCGAATCTGAAACCTCTGGATCATTTCTGCTTTCTCTTGGAGTATTTGATTTACTTCTTGATCTTGCCCTTTCAGGTAATCTCAAAAATCTGGGTGAATTTTCATCAATCTCTCTAGGAGGTGCACTAGGAGAAATTCCTGAAAAGCTTCTCGGGGTAGACTGTGAACAGCTTGGCTGATAAGGTGGAGGATTAATAAAAATTTCTTCTAAAACTGCATCATCTAACTCTTCATCAAGATGACCTTTTTTCCGGGAATTCTTTTGACATGATGTCTCAACAACCATTTCTAAAACCGGCTACAAACCATCATGCATGTCCCCTTTTCTCAAACGACACACTCTATCCTGATGGGTTTCCCTATTTAGATCTAATTTTGGACCTCTTGATGTTCCCCAATTTTCTCGTTCGAGTTCCATCATTTCAATTTCCCATTCAACTAAAGCTTCAAATTGAGTGGGTCTGGGTCTTGGCGAAAGAGCCATCATTTTATCTCTTAAGTTTCTTAAAACTTTAACATTAAACGATTCATCTTCTGGCCAGGCTAAAACACCATCATTTTTGGTATATTGCATCCAATTTTCAAACCAGAGGACCGTATGATAACCATATTCTCCTTCCATATATGCTGCGGGTGTTTTGTACTTATGAAGTAATTTTCCACAACGCGCTTCAATTTTCTTGTCAGGATTGAATAAATGTTTAATTTTCTGAAACCATGAATGCTTCTTTTCTTCTTTATACCAATAACTCATGTTTTAAAACTATTCCGTTTAATTTAGAAAAGATCGTAAGTATTTCCTTGTTGTTCCGCTACTCTAGCCAATCCGTGCGCGAAACTCACCAACAAGCCAATCAGGTTAAGCCACGTCACTACCTTGCTCAACCAATGAGAATCCTGTTTTCAGAAAGGACCAATCAGCTAACAGCTCGTTTTGGTCACGTGAACCAATCAGCGCGCTTGCTGTGACGTATGTTAACTAATCGCAGCGCGAACCCTGTGAAGTATACTGCCGCTGCAGTGAAGCTGCTCGTGTCAGTGTCACGCCGTAAACTCACCCCTCCTTTACAAAATATTTTCAGAGCGCCATTTTAAAACAATCCTTTTCAATGGATTTCAGTTAATAACTACAGAAAAACAAACCATTTGTCCGTTTCACTAAACAAAGTGATAGTTTTACCAGACATTCAAGATATCACTCTCATGAAATAGACGACGCTATTTTCACAAAAACAGTTTTACGCATTAATACAGGAAAAACCTATTCATGTATATATGAAATCTTTGGCAGGACTCTAACCAACCAATAGAAATCCACAAACGCTAGTAAGAATAGACAACGCCACCTTACCCTTCACAGAAGCTCAGAAAAATCCTACTACTCTTTTCGCAACGAGTTTTAAAACTGGCCCTTAGTCCCGTTACTCAGAGCTACGATTTCATAGGCAAACCTCACTATACATACAACCTGTCATACCTAAAAATCCCTAAACTTGTGTTGTACGTCCACAACACTTAGTGATATTTCAGTACCACTAACTTGAAAACAGAACAAATGAACTGTGTAACTTCACCTGTCACACTACTCTGCCGGCACATAGGATTTTTTCTCACTGCTGGAAAAAACCTTTCGACAACATATAACAACTAGACAAAACTTAACATGTGTTAAACATGTATCCTATGTAATTACCATGTAACATGTCAGTTACCATAGTAACCGAACTCTGCTACCAGAGATTTAATCCAGCGGGCCAAAGGAAATTCAGTCTCATATGTACAACTCTACACCACGATACTCACCATTATTCATAAATTCAACACTAGGCCCATAGATGACTTGAGACATGAATTGACCAACTGAATCATATGACCTAATTAATCAAACACTTATATAAACATTTAATTAAGTCAAAATCATAGGCAATGGATTACCTAATGGTAACTCAAACGAAACAAACAAGACCAGCTTGTCATTTCAAAATCTATTTTATTAACTTTATTTATCGAGCAAAGAGCATTTAAGAATTTAATTCTTTATTAACGTTTTATTAAGCAGCATTATTTTATTAGAAAGGCACATTAGACTGTCAGTTTAAATCAAAATCAGCATAAGAAATGCTTAAAACATTTAAGAACTCATTCCCTAGACCCTATTTCCCTAACTTAACTAAAGAAACCTAAAGGGAAAATCATAAGTTCGAAAGGATCTTACGTGAGTCAAAATTTCGACAGCATCTCTGGAGCACAGGAACGAGCCAACAGAGCTCTTCCCAAGGGGGCAATTTTTATACCTTTTCTCTATCTAAGACTAACTAAAAGAATACAAAAAGAAGACCAACTCGAAGCGTGATTGGTCGAGAAATGTCAGTCCAGGAAGTCATTCGCCTTTCACATCGCAAAAACCATATTCCTTAAAAGCGGCATTGTCTTTTGTCTACGTGTATCACAAGCTCTTCCGAGGCTTGCAACATTAAATGAAACAGTTCGTTGCTTCCTCTGCCCAAGCTTTTCCGCCGCTATGTCCTGTCCTTGGCATTGAAAGTTATACAATGATTATCTCAACGTTCAGCACAGCTCAGCTTCCGCTGAAGAAAATGTTTTCTTTCATTCTCTGCTGTGCAAGGCCCAACTCAACAGAACTTCGGACATCCATTTTAGAAATAGGCCAGAGGCCTCTTTTTAGCAAGACTCTAGTATGCAAGGAAACACAAGACATCAATTAATTCAAGTAATGATAATTATTCTGTTACCCACCCCCTTCACTAATGTTAACCCATTAGTCTATGTTACCTAGCTTAATGCACAAAAGGCGAACAAAACACTGTCACATGAAAGACACAACATTAAAAAGAGCACATTTAAGAAAATGCACATGCTATTATTTTAAACAGCCGCAGTTAATGTTTGACAAAACAAAAGACAAATTTAATATATTATTGAAACGTAATGACAAATGTGACAAGAGCAGATATTATTAGACCCATGTGTTCATGAAGGTGCACATTATTCTAGGTTGAATTAATACAAAAACATGCAACATTCATTAATGTATTATAAATTATGGGAGTTTAAATCTGCGAACAAATTCTAAACTTATCTCTGAAGTCCGCTTCATCAAAATTAACACAGAAATCAAATGAAGACACATGGCGGCTCCCCTAGATACAATCTGTAGGTCACAGCCTGCAAGACAAAAAACATGAAGAGAAGGTGTGTCCTGCGCACATCAATGGACAGAGAGAGAGAGAGAGAGAGAGTCCTTCTAAGGAGTTTAAATCTGCCCTTATTGAGGTCACTAGTGCTATGGCTTTGACATCCGCCAACTTCACCATTTTTGGGGACCTGAATCTACATTTTGACGATCTTATAGAGACTGACATCAGTAGCTTGCTGGCAGACCTTGCAGCCTGTCAACTAAATCAACTAGTCTCTGGTCCCACTCATATTGCGGGTCACTTACTAGTCCCCGATTTTTCTAACATTCCTTCCTTGTCTGTTAGCCCCCCTAGCCCAGTCTGTTGGTCTGATCATTTCTTGATTTCGGCGTCCCTTTTGGTTCCAGTACCAATGACTACTGGCACCCAGAAAGCCCTATACTAATGCCTTTGGCATGAATTGAATACCGAGCAATTCCAAGCACTTCAGCAGAAGCGGCCGCTCCACACGCTGCTCCCTGCCTCCTCACCTGGTATCGTTGATTGCTGAGTGCCTATCTCGCCTACTGCCTAAGCCTGCATAATTATCTAACCTAGTTCGTAGCGCTAGATTGCCCCGCCTGCTTCGCATTATTTATAACATCTGCCGAGGTTAATTAGATCGTAGCGTTCGACTGCCAAGGGGCGCTTGTCCGACAATAGAAATTGTGCTGTGCTGCCTGCAATTGTATTTGTGCCTGATTGTGCCCGCGCCTCCGCCATTTGCATCGCGCTCGTTTGGATTGTGCCCCAGTC
Source organism: Lissotriton vulgaris (assembly GCF_964263255.1). Classification (NCBI taxonomy): domain Eukaryota; kingdom Metazoa; phylum Chordata; class Amphibia; order Caudata; family Salamandridae; genus Lissotriton; species Lissotriton vulgaris. The sequence continues at coordinate 610,748,805 of NC_141699.1, read as the reverse complement.
TTGTTTAGATATTGGCTGCTTGCTGCCATTTTGTTTGTTGTTGTTCTGCCTCCTTGCTCTGATCTCCACCCCGCCTCCCAGCTGACCCTCCCTCCCACTGATACTGACCTCCCCGCTCTGCCGTGCTAGCGCTGTGACCATCCTGCTTTCAGCAGAAGTGGCCGCTCCACACGCTGCTCCCTGTCTCCTCACCTGGTATCGTTGATTGCTGAGTGCCTATCTCGCCTACTGCCTAAGCCTGCATAATTATCTAACCTAGTTCGTAGCGCTAGATTGCCCCACCTGCTTCGCATTATTTATAACATCTGCCGAGGTTAATTAGATCGTAGCGCTCTACTGCCAAGGGGCGCTTGTCCGACATTAGAAATTGTGCTGTGCTGCCTGCAATTGTATTTGTGCCTGATTGTGCCCACGCCTCCGCCATTTGCATCGTGCTAGTTTGGATTGTGCCCCAGTCTTGTTTAGATATTGACTGCTTGCTGCCATTTTGTTTGTTGTTGTTCTGCCTCCTTGCCCTGATCTCCACCCCGCCTCCCAGCTGACCCTCCCTCGCCCCTCCCCTTCCACTATCCACATATGACAGATGCATTCGCGCGCAGCGTTCACGTGCAGCGATCGCGCCCCAGTCGCGCCGAAGGTGCGCCAAAGGTAAGCCCGTCTACGCCCGTCTGCGCCTGGACCGCGCCCAGCGCCAGACCCCCTGGCTCCCGCAAACCGCACTACTCCCGCATAACGTATGACGCCGCCACCCTCCTAGCCCTTAACCCCGGACGCACACCACAATGCTACGAAGCTGCCCCAGGACGTACCCATGGTCCCTTCGCCTGCCACTCCTGCAAGTTCGCCTGCATCAAGACCCACACCAAACCCACTAACTCCAAACACAGCTCCAACTCTAACTACCTGAAGTGCATCCTGCTGAACACCCGCTCGGTCCACAGACACGCCACTGAACTCTGGGACCTACTCGACACTGCTTCACCGGACATCGCATTCCTTACAGAAACCTGGATGAACGCATCATCAGCACCCGACATCGCCATAGCCATCCCGGACACTTACAAGATCATCCGAAAAGACCGCACAAACCAAACAGGTGGAGGCATCGCCATCGTCCATAAGAACACCATCAGAATCCCGACCAGCTTCGACGATAACCTTGCAACCGCCGAACACCTCCATTTCCAGATCCACACCGACCCCAGGACCACACTTAGAGGCACCCTCATCTACAGACCACCAGGAACCTGTAAACAATTCAGCTTAGACATCACTGACTTCATCAGCCCACACTCCCTCACCTCCGAGAACTACATTCTACTGGGAGACCTCAACTTCCACCTGGAAAACAAAAACGACAGCAACACCACCACCCTTCTGGACAACCTGGCCAATCTCGGACTCAAACAACTTGTTGACACCCCCACCCATGTAGCCGGACATACGCTCGACCCAGTCTTCACCTCCAGCAAGCACATCTCCTTCGATCACACCACAGCTCTCCATTGGACGGACCACAGCTGTGTTCACTTCAGCTACAAAACTACCTCGACCCACAACCCCCCACAACCTATTCCGCGAAGAAACTGGAACAAAATCACCACCGACCAACTGCTCACATCGCTCAAACAAAACCCTCCCGCCCTCTCATCGGACCCAAACCAAGCTGCCACCAAACTCAAACAATGGCTCACTCAGACCGTTGACGAATTAGCACCCTTGAAAAACCACCAAACCAAACAAGGTAGCAAAAAGGCCCCCTGGTTCAACGATGACCTTAAGAAATCCAAGAAACTATGCCGTACTCTCGAGAAAACATGGAGAAAAAACCCAACCACTGACAACCTGACCACCTTCAAGACAGCCACCCGCAAACACCACCAATTGATCCAATCCACCAATAAATCAGCATTCAAGGATCGACTCGACAACAATGCCCATAACAGCAAGGAACTATTCAACATCGTCAAAGAATTTACCAACCCCACCACAGCCTCAAACGACATTACTCCCTCCCAAGATCTCTGCGATTCGTTATCCTCTTTCTTCTACAACAAAATAGCCGACATACATAACAGCTTTGAGAACATCTCCAATGAACTGTCCACTCCACCCACCTCTGAACCTAAACCGCCCTCTAACAACCTTAGCACCTGGAACCCAATCACCACTGAAGACACCATCCGCCTAATGAACTCCATCCATTCAGGTTCGCCAACCGACCCCTGTCCCCACCACATCTTCAACAAAGCAGACTCCATCATCGCACCCCATCTCCGTGATGTCATCAACTGCTCCTTCAACTCCGCTACCTTCCCAGAAAGCTGGAAACACGCCGAACTCAGCGCCCTCCTGAAGAAACCCACAGCAGACCCCTCTGAACTTAAGAACTACCGCCCCATCTCCCTCCTCCCATTCCCTGCCAAAGTCATTGAGAAAGCCGTCAATAGCCAGCTCGCCGCCTTCCTTGAATCCAACAACTCCCTCGACAGCTCACAGTCCGGCTTCCGAGCCAAACACAGCACCGAAACCGCCCTCATTGCAGCGACAGACGACATCCGAACGCTTCTGGTCAACGGGGAAACAGTTGCCCTCATCCTACTCGACCTCTCCGCCGCCTTCGACACAGTCTGCCATAGCACCCTCATACAACGCCTCAGCAACATCGGCATACAAGGAAAAGCCTTGGACTGGATCATCTCGTTCCTCGCCGGGGAACCCAGAGAGTCCGACTCCCCCCATTCAAATCAGAGGCCACCGAAGTCATCTGCGGAGTACCACAAGGATCATCACTCAGTCCCACCCTCTTCAATGTTTACATGAGTCCCCTCGCATTCATCGCGCGACAACACAACCTTAACATCATCTCTTATGCTGACTACACCCAACTGATCCTTTCACTCACCAAAGACCCTATCACCGCCAAAACCAATATTCATGAAGGCATGAAAGAAGTAGCCGAATGGATGAAAAACAGCCGCCTAAAACTTAACTGAGACAAAACAGAAGTCCTCATCCTAGGATCATCCCCCTCTGCCTGGGACGACTCTTGGTGGCCATCGGCCCTGGGCACGGCACCCATACCCACAGACCACGCACGTAACCTAGGCTTCATCCTAGGCTCCTCCCTCTCGATGACCAGACAAGTCAACGCCGTCTCATCCTCTTGCTTCAACGTACTTCGGATGCTCAAGAAAATCTTTCGTTGGATCCCCATCGAAACAAGAAAGACTGTCACCCACACACTGGTCACTAGCCGACTGGACTATGGAAACACCCTCCACGCCGGAACCACAACCAAATTACAGAAAAAACTCCAACACATCCAAAACACATCAGCCAGACTCATATTGGACATCCCTCGTCAAGCTCACATTACCGGTCACCTGAAAGACCTCCACTGGCTTCCCGTCAACAAGAGAATAACGTTCCGTCTCCTCACCCACGCACACAAGGCCCTTTACAAACTAGGACCCGAATGCCTCAACACACGACTGTCCTTCTACACACCCACCCGCCAACTAAGATCCACCAATCAAGCCCTCGCCGCAGTTCCGCGCATCCACAGATCCACCATGGGAGGAAGATCCTTCTCCTACTTGGCGGCCAAGACCTGGAATTCTCTCCCCACTCACCTCCGCCTCTCTCAGAACCACATTTCCTTCAGAAAGGAACTTAAAACCTGGCTATTCGATAAATAATGCACCCCCTCCCCCAAGCGCCTTGAGACCCTCTGGTTGAGTAGTGCACTATACAAATTCCTGAACTTGAACTTGCCTTAAAATTGCCCAAGTTACCTACGGATCCAGATGCGGCCTATAAAATCTTCTGCGACTGGATTCTTCAAGTACTGGACTCCCTTATCCCTGCCAATTGGTCCAAGTGCCTCACTTTTCATGCCAATCCTTGGTTCTCCGATAGCTTGGCTGCTAAGTGTAAAGCCTGTAAAAAGCTAGAACGGGCGTGAAGGAGGGACTGTGCTATGCCTGATAAGAGATGCTATCAGATGTCCATTAAAAGATATCATCTGGCCATACGGGTTGAGCGGGCTGCCTATTTTGCTAAAGAGATTTAGTCTACTACTAATCCCACTAAATGTATTTTTAAAATACTTAATGATTTTAAACTTAGAAAAATTCCGGCAGCCTCTGTTATTACGTCAAACCAGCATTGAGAGGACCTGGCCACCTTCTTTGTAAAAAAAGTAGAGACCACATACAAGTCCTTCCCGCCGACCCCTGCTTATCCTAGTCCCGTATCGAGATCCCCCACCGCCCATGCTCTTATGGCCTTTCCTTATGTAGATCAGGATGAGCTTCGGCTGCTCTGCAGTAAAATTAAATCTGGCTCCTCGGCAGACCCTATTAAGCCGGATCAGTTTCTGAAATCCCTGCCTGTGATCCTGGCACCTCTGTGTCAGTTAATTAAAACCTCTTTGTCCACGGCAATGGTTCCGAGGCAGTGGAAACAGGCTAGGGTGGATCCAGCAAAACTCGAACATTTTCGCCCAATTTCTCTGCTACCGCGGGCAGCTAAAATCACTGAGGCACACATTAACACCTGCCTTACTACATTATTAAATACCAATGGTATCCGGATCCTACGCAGAATGGCTTCCACCCAGGGCACAGCACGGAGACAGCTCTCCTTGCTGTGACTGAACATCTGTAGACTCTTCTTGATGGAGGGCAATACTGCGGCACTAATCCTGTTGGACCTTAGTGTCACATTTGGTACTGTATCCCACCCGATTCATCTAAATCGCCTGGAGGAGGTCGGTATCGGTGGCTCTGCCTTGAATTGGTTTGTCTGCTCCACCCTTCCTGTCCCGCGTTCAGTCTATCGGCCAGGGTGTGCCTCAGGGCTCCGCCCAGAGCCCCGTACTATTTAATCTGTACGTTCAACCTCTCACCTTGATAGCCAGGGACAGGGACCTCTCCATTGTTTCTTACGCTAAAGACACGCAGTTGTTGGTGGTTCTCTCTGACGATTCTTTGCAGGACGCCCCTAAATTTAGGGGTGGGCTGGTGGCGGTCGCAGAGTGGATCACCGCCAACTGCCTCCAGCTTAATGCGAAGAAATCCAAAGTGTTGTTGGTGGGTAAAAACATCAAACTCTGGAGTGAGAACTGGTGGCCTTACATCCTTGGGAGTGCTCCTTGCCCCAAGGTTGTGGTGAAGAATCTAGGGGTATGGATGGATTTAACTATCAGTTTTTAGGACCATATCAAGAAAATCACTGGAACCTGCTTCGGTCTACTACGAGGATTGAAACCCCTTTTAGGTTATTTTGATCCATCTACTAGACAATTGATTGTTCAGGCGGCCATTCTGTCTAGGCTTGATTAGTTGATTATGCCAACTCACTTTTTCTGGGAGCAAATAAAGCTGAGTTCAGGCACCTACAAAGGGTCCAAAATGCAGTGGCTAGAGCCCTGTTAGGACTTCCGAGAAGATGTCCAACTTCAGGCACAATCCAGCACCTACATTGGCTGCCTGTAGCCAGGTGTATAGAATTTAAAGTTCTCTGCCCGGCTTTAAAAATCTTGAAACTCTCCTCCCCGTGTATTCTGGCGAATGTACAGGTACCATACACACCTACGCGCCAATTGCGCTCTCTGGGGTCATGCCTTACTGCTGTTCCGCGGGTAAAATGCATGCGTGCTGGGGGACATTCTTTCCGCTGTTTGGCGTCCAAACTGTGGAATTTCCTCCCCATGCACATCCGCAGCCTGCAGAATTATTGGACGTTTAGGAAGGCTATAAAAACTCATCTTTTCCCTGCGGTTTAGGCTCCAGTGTTTTGGTTTGCCTGTAGTAAGCGCCAGGACGCCTCTTTGCTGAGGCAGCTTTTGCGCTATACAAGTCGGCCTAACATAGCATAACATAACAGAGAGAGGGGGAGAGAGAGAGAGAGGGAGAGAGAGAGAGAGAAGAGATGGGGAGAGAGAGAGAGAGAATAGAGGAGGAGAGAGAGAGAGACAAAAGAGGAGAGGGGAGAGAGAGAGAGAGAGAGAGAGAGAGGGAAGAGGAGATGAGAGGGGGAGAGAGCGAGAGAGAGAGAAGAGAGGGGGAGAGAGAGAGAGAGAAGAGGATAGGGGGAGCAAGGGAGAGAGAGAGAGAGAGAGAGAAGAGGAGAGGGGGAGAGAGAGAGAGGGTAGAGAGGGGGAGAAAGAGAGTGAGAGAGAAGAGAGGGAGAGAGAGAAGAGCGGGAGAGAGAGAGAGAGAGAGAGAGAGAGAGAGAGAGAGAGAGAGAGAGAGAGAGAGAGAGAGAGAAAAGGACTGGGGGAGACAGAGAGAGAGATGAGGAGAGGGGGAGAGAGAGAGAAAGACAGAAGAGGAGAGGGAGAGAGAGAGAGAGAGAGAGAGGGAGAAAGAAGAGGGAGAGAGACAGAGAGAGACGACCCTGCGCACCAAGGCCACACTGCTCACCTGCTGCCACTGGTGTGTCTCCAACCACTTGCCGGTACGTATAGCAGTACACCAGGTCACACATCTGAGACAGAGCCGTCATCTGAAACAGAGTCCAGAGACATGACTGGCACAGTACACACACTTGCACAAGATAACTTTGCCCGCCCACCCGACCATGCACACCCAGGAAGAGGCATCCCAGACCCTCCTGCTGCCCATCAGAGCATGCCCGCCCATGCACACATGGGCCTCACTGCTCACCTTCCACCACCGGCGTGTAGACTGCAGGTCCCACCACGTGCCGCTGTAAGCCACAAGCCTGGGGCCCGTGGACATGGCACCCTCCACACCATGCAGCCATCATCGCAGGCTGCACACCCGCTCAGCAGCTCAAGGTACCAATGACTCAGTACACCCTAAGTCACCGTCTCGTGGCGGGGTGCCTGTGCTGTCCGCAATGCAGCGTGTGCCACAAACCCTGTTCAACCCCAGTCAGCGCCACATGGTGGTAAGCTCATGCCGGCCTCAAGTCCTCTGGTCCATCATCCAATCACCACCGGCAGAGAGATATGTGACGTCGTCGGCCCCTTAACATGGCCTGTGACGACTGTGCCTGGGTGGGTGTGGTGTGTGTGCAAACCAGGGAGTGGCTGTGACATGCTGACAACTAGACCAGTGACCAGCACAACACCAGCGAGTACACCTGCTACGGGTAGCAATGAGGCCCCCCCCTGGGAGCGTGAGAGGAGTGGTCTGGCCTGCCGTATGCCGCAACAGCGCAGGGCTTGCAAAAATGACTCATGAGCACTGGGAGTGGTTCAGTCCATGTCCGGGCAAGAAGTGACTGGTGCGTGTGTCCCTGTTCTGGTGTCCACGGTACCCGTGCACACATAGCTATGTGGCACCCGCTGACTGGCATCCCACAGGATGAGCATCATTGACGCAAGGGAAACCACTGTCCCTACATTCATCCACACATACATACATGAATGATGAAAGACATGACACAGCAGTGCATCACTGGATGTTTATTACACATCCAATGCAGTTCCGCAGCTGGAGTGGTACAGGGCACTGCCGAATACACCACACCATTAGACCCGTGGAGGGCCAGCCAGAGTCCATTCGTGGAAGACAAGTACTGCGGAAGAGGAGGGGTGCAGTCCGCAGTCTGGTCGCCGTGTCATTGGTCATCAAACAGGATGTGGCGGTCCATGTCGCTGTCCAAGGTGAGTGCATCTGAGTGAATTGGGGGTCAGTGGAAGGTCAAGAGGCCATATGCAGGACCAACCAGGCCAGGTGGCGGAAATTAATGCTAATGAGCCCTTCGCATAACAATCCCATCCACGTCCTCATCCCTGCCCCACCTGGGGGTGTTGCTGTACCGGCTGTGGTACTGTGTGCCAATGACACCTCAGGTGTTGGAGGAGGATTATCGGCTGCACTGAGTTCCAATGACACCTCAGGTGCCGGCAGTGGATTGTCGGCCGCACTGTGTTCCAATGACACCTCAGGTGCCGGAGGTGGACTGTCGGCAGCACTGTGTGCCAATGACACCACAGGTGGCGGAAGTGGATTGCTGGCCGCACTGTGTGCCAATGACACCTCAGGAGCCGGAAGTGGATTGTCGGACGCATTGTGTGGCACTGTAACATCAGGTGCTGGAGTGGTTAGGCCTGCCGCACAGGGAGGCATGGACACACCAGTGGCGGAGATGTGGATGGTGTCAGGGTAGCCACGCACTGCCATGATGAGGATCTGCAGGGCATGGTAGATCCCAGCTACATTCCGCTGATGTGCAGCGTGCCTGCCATCCTTTCCGCCTCCATCTGACCTTGTCCTCCATGAGCCTCCGAATGTGTGCCAGCTCACGGCTGGTATCGTTGGAGTCACTCTGAGCGGACAGGTGTTCTTCTCTCCGCGAAATGACTCCAGCGATGTCAGTCAGGGCTCATTACAGACCATGGAGAGGGGCTAAACACCCAAGGATGGCGTCAAGTTTGGTTGCCATGTTGCAGAAGCCCAACTGCACCTGCTCTGCGGTCTACCTCTGGCACGCCAGCACACGGTGTTGTAAGGCCATGTGTTGTTCCTAGGGGTCTTGGGGGAGTGCCGGGGATGTGAGTGCCTCCTGCTGGGTCCTTTGGGTAGTGGGTGGGGTCTCCTCGATGTAGCTGTCCTGCCCTGAGCTGGAGGTGAGTGGCGGATGAGGTCAATGATATCTTGGATGGCTTGGGTGTCGATATTGGTGTTGTCCTCCTCGTCATCAGTAAAGAGTGGCTGGAGGTGTTTAAGGTGCCCATGCGATGTGAAGGGGAGATGTGTGTATTAGAATGTGTCCACATGTATGTAGCCGCATGGTACATGGTGACATTCAGACAGCATAGCATTGTACACTGTGACAGTCTGTAGATCTGGGCGAGGACCCAGAGTCATTGTGGGTGTGCACTGTGCTCTGCTTGATTGTGCATGTGTGCCATTGTGCCAATCTCCACCCGTCCACCCAGTACCTGGTGGTCACTCACCCTGTTGCAGTTGTGTTGTGTCCTGTCGAGCAGTGTCCGATCCCCCGACTCCGGCCATAGTCTCCACACTGATGAGTGTCGACACCAGCTCCTCCATGTCATCCAGCACAAGCTGTGGCGGTGGGCCCCCACCTCCAGTCTGTGTTGCTGCCTTCTGGTCGGCAGAGAGTTTCTCCTTGGTCAGTCGCTTGATGTCATTCCATCATCTCTTGACCTCGTCCATTGTTTCCATGTGCTCCCCGACGACATTACCCTTGTCCATGATGTCCCGCCGCATTCCTTTTTTGGTGCTCAATGACACATTGGAGGTGACGAACAGTTGTTGATGGTTTTCCATCACCTCCGTGACTAGGATTCTGTTTGCCTGCGGACTGAACTTCGTCTTCCTCTTCCTCTTGTCCTTGCCTTTCCCAGTCCATGAGGTCCCGGGCTGAATGTCCGGGGTTCTTGTAGGGTTGTGCTCATCCTCTGCGCCTGCTCCGGCTGCCTCCATGGTGCTTGAGTGTGGGTCAGTTTTTTTCTGGGTGTTTTTTCTACTTTTATGTTGATTTTTCCCGCCTGCTAGGTGTGTGTTGCAGGCCTGGTGCTGCTCATCACTGGTTCCCTCATCGCGCTTTGGCCCATTGCATGCTTTTTAGTGTTGTGGTTTGTGTTTTTGTCACCATCGAGGTTGTTGTATCGCTGCATTGTCTGCGGTTTCGGCAGACTATCGCATGCTACCGCCCCGTTGTGAATTCCATGTTGACACAGGGTTATTTTCCCGTGATAGGCTGCGATATTGAAAGTTGAGTTATGCTACTCTTGCGGTGGTTATCACACGTTCTTGTGCATATACCCCTTAATGTATATTAAAAAAACGCTCTAAAATTCACACACAAAACATGACAAAGTCGACATGTGGCTACAAAATAAAGCCAAAATCCCCTGAAATCCCCTAGTTTTGGTTAGATCCACACTGACCCAAATACAATGCAAACCAGAGCTCACACACTAAATGACATTTTTATAAACTCACAATATTTAAAACAATAGGAAGACTTCACACCTCATCTTTACATTTCAACATTTACACAAAGAGATTGTATGGTATACATAGTCATGTTGAGTTATTCATAATGTTATTGGTAATGTAATATGTCATGTCACTATCAAGACTATTTATGTCATTTGTGAGTGAAGTCTTCTTTTACATAACAGTTCTAGGCCATGAGCATTGCATTTGCATTTTGCATATGGTTTTCGTGGTTGAGTTATGGTTTGCTGAGCTTGTGATGACTTCACAAATAACCTCACTAGTGTCATGAAAGATTACCTTACATGTTTGGTTACTTTCATTGCACAAAATGCTTGATATAAAAAAGATTCTATTTCACAGAAAACCATGAAATATATATATATATATATATATATATATATATATATATATATATATATATATATATATATATATATATATATATATATATATATATAGCAAAAAGACAATTTATGTAACACCTTCTCTGCTAGTGCTAGTCACTGTGGCTCAGTCTGGTTAAATGGAAGAGAAAGAAAAGAGTAAGCGCACGTTTCTAATATGTTTAATTTCACAATGCTTGTGGGAACACAATATGTTTTTGTGCCTATTGTCACGTGTGTGTATATATAAACATGTGCTAATGTTGCAAAGTGAACCAACTCCTCCACGCTCCCTCCACCCTCTTCCCGGTCTGCCATCCTGACACCAACTGTTCATCCTAATATATGTAGACTATTGTCTCTATGCGTCCTTTCTTAATGTTACAAAGTGAACCAACTCCTCCCCCCTCCCTCCACCCACTTCCCGGTCTGCCATCCTGACACCAACTGTCCATCCTAATATATGCAGACTATAGTCTCTATGCGTCCCTTGTAGTTGTTGTGCAGCAACGAAATTGATAGGGTCTGTTCGGCCTTTCGATTAAAAACATGCGCGCATTGGACACACGTGTATTCTAATCAAGCGGTCTGTATATATAAACATGCGCTAATGTTGCAAAGTGAACCAACTACTCCCCTCTCCCTTCACCCACTTCCCGGTCTGCCATCCTGACACCAACTGTCCATCCTAATATATGTAGACTATTGTCTCTATGCGTCCTTTCTTAATGTTGCAAAGTGAACCAACTCTTCCCCCCTCCCTCACCCACTTTTCGGTCTGCCATCCTGACACCAACCGCCCATCCTAATATATGTAGACTATTGTCTCTATGCGTCCCTTGTAGTTTTTGCGCAACAACCAAATCGATAGGGTCTGTTCGACTTTAGATTTAAAACACGCTTATGTTGGACACACGCGTATTCTAATCCCACGTTGTGTATATATAAACACGCGCTTAATCGGATCCAAAGTTGTGTCAAAATTTCAAAGCAATCGGTGAAGAACTTTCGGAGATTTAAGATTTTGAACAAACGAACATTGACATTTTTATGTGTCTGTTCGGATTTTCGATTAAAAACATGCGCGTATTCGACATGCATGTTTTGGAATCCAACATTGTGTTTATAAAAACACGCCCCTATTCGAATCCAATGTTGTGTCAAAATTTCAAAGCAATCTGTGAAGAACTTTCAGAGATTTGCGATTTTGAACACACAAACATTTACATTTTTATTTATATAGATTTCACAGTTAACAGTGAAATATGGATTTCATTATCATAATTACAGCCTTACACCACTCTTTACCATATTCAGGACTACTGGGATTATGTGGAAGTGGAGGACCAAATTATGCAGCAGGATTATCCAAATTATATAGCAAAAAGACAATTTATGTAACACCTTCTCTGCTAGTGCTATTTACATCGATTTGAGATAGAAACAAAAATGTTGTGAAATCTTCAATTTATGTGATAAATTATGTGGCAAATGTTGTAAATCCATAACGATGCAGTAAGCACTGAAAACACCAAACCGCATAAATCCACTGGTCCTGACCATTCTCCATCGTTTAGCAACAATATATTCATGAAAGGTAAAGTGAAATCTAAACAGTCTTACACCAGTCTGTGTCCGTTGTTAGATGTACTTTGAAAGAACTATTTTTCTGAGCTAACTGCATGAAAGAAACGTGATATAATTTATACCTAATGTTTAAAATGCAATATGGTACTCTGTTGCCATATTTTGGTTCCGTTGACGTTTACAAACCATTCAGCCTTCAGCCTTGTGGTTTATGAGGTTACTAGAGCCCCCATCGATGCAATATAGGTCCATGTTAGCCCGTTACTTCCATAACATTTCAGCACTGGACAAGTTTTGTTTGTCGCTGGGGAAGTCACATATTGTCTGGATAAAGCAAAATGGCAATTTGGATTTTCTCACTAAAATATTATAATGTAAGCTTTAATAGGTAAATATAGATTTACAAATAATGCCACATCCACATACCCTCACAATATATACCATCATGGTAGAGAGATGTGGAGTTAAGAATAGTAAATCTGTTCTTACTACAGTGGTAGGACTGTGCTCACGAGATACCTTTCACCAATTGATGCCTGAGGCTTGAGCCGGGCAGCTGATTTTAAAATTGCTCCTAATTCTCCTGTTGTAATTATTCCCTGTGTGTCCGACCCCCTTCCTCTTTCAGTGCGCGGATTTTGCGCAGCGCGTGTCTCCACCGAGTGAGGGTGGAGGCAATTACTATTTTAACTATTTTAAAAATTACCTTGATATCCTAAGACCTCCGCGCTACCTGGATAATTTCTCTGCCTCCCCCCTGAGCAAGCGGCCAATTCAGGGCGGGCCTGCCGGGGACACGGCCGGAATACGGCGGCGGCCATTTTGGGTAGGGCTAGGCTCTATAAAAACAGTGGTAGGACTGTGCTCGCGAGATACCTTTCACCAATTGATGCCTGAGGCTTGAGCCGGGCAGCTGATTTTAAAATTGCTCCTAATTCTCCTGTTGTAATTATTCCCTGTGTGTCCGACCCCCTTCCTCTTTCAGTGCGCGGATTTTGCGCAGCGCGTGTCTCCACCGAGTGAGGGTGGAGGCAATTACTATTTTAACTATTTTAAAAATTACCTTGATATCCTAAGACCTCCGCGCTACCTGGATAATTTCTCTGCCTCCCCCCTGAGCAAGCGGCCAATTCAGGGCGGGCCTGCCGGGGACACGGCCGGAATACGGCGGCGGCCATTTTGGGTAGGGCTAGGCTCTATAAAAACAGTGGTAGGACTGTGCTCGCGAGATACCTTTCACCAATTGATGCCTGAGGCTTGAGCCGGGCAGCTGATTTTAAAATTGCTCCTAATTCTCCTGTTGTAATTATTCCCTGTGTGTCCGACCTCCTTCCTCTTTCAGTGCGCGGATTTTGCGCAGCGCGTGTCTCCACCGAGTGAGGGTGGAGGCAATTACTATTTTAACTATTTTAAAAATTACCTTGATATCCTAAGACCTCCGCGCTACCTGGATAATTTCTCTGCCTCCCCCCTGAGCAAGCGGCCAATTCAGGGCGGGCCTGCCGGGGACACGGCCGGAATACGGCGGCGGCCATTTTGGGTAGGGCTAGGCTCTATAAAAACAGTGGTAGGACTGTGCTCGCGAGATACCTTTCACCAATTGATGCCTGAGGCTTGAGCCGGGCAGCTGATTTTAAAATTGCTCCTAATTCTCCTGTTGTAATTATTCCCTGTGTGTCCGACCCCCTTCCTCTTTCAGTGCGCGGATTTTGCGCAGCGCGTGTCTCCACCGAGTGAGGGTGGAGGCAATTACTATTTTAACTATTTTAAAAATTACCTTGATATCCTAAGACCTCCGCGCTACCTGGATAATTTCTCTGCCTCCCCCCTGAGCAAGCGGCCAATTCAGGGCGGGCCTGCCGGGGACACGGCCGGAATACGGCGGCGGCCATTTTGGGTAGGGCTAGGCTCTATAAAAACAGACGGCCATAACTCCGCGTAGCGGACGCGCTAAGCGGACGCGCCGTTTTCGCGCCGGAGTCGAGCCAGAGTCCAGCCCGTCTGCGCCCGTCCGCGCTGAGGACGGGCTGGACACTGGACTTTTGCCCACACTATCTCAGGGAACGCTTTTGTACTCCTCGGCCGAGCTATTAGCGTTAAAGCCCCCATGTCTACCATGTACCCATAGATTTTCCCCAGAGGGCATCCTGCATTCCTCCCGCTGTCACACGTGCAAATCTGTACTATTACCTCTCATACCTTCTAAAGTGGATAGGAATACTCTGATAGAAAAGGGCTTTTTAATCAATGCTAGATCCCTTATTAAAAACAATATTGCATTCCATGACTTTGTGGTAGACAGGCAACCCGATTGGATGCTTGTCACAGAAACATGGGCATCGGAGTCTTCTGGACATGACCTAGTGATGGCCATCCCAGAGGGTTATAAAATACTTCAACAAGACCGACCCATACGCAGAGGGGGTGGACTTGCTATTGTCTGCAAGGCCACTTTGCCCTGCACGATTAAAGCCCTGTCTGTAGTATCGGACTCTTTTGAGGCCTTGCATTTCTCCATCCTGTTTGCTCCCTCGGTTTCCTTCTCAGGAATCCTTATTTATAGACCCCCTGGCTCCAGAGTTACGTTCATTGATGACCTTCTCAGAATCCTGGAACCCTACTTTGGCAATTCCCATCTGTCCATTCTTGGGGACTTTAACTTTCATTTGGACAACACAAGAGACTCAGATACCATCAGGTTAGTGGACGCACTAGCTGCCTGTGAATGCATACAGTTGGTCAACAGCCCTACTCATTTGGCGGGCCACACCCTCGATGGAGTCTTTACTAACGACGACAGATTGTCTGTTGACACCCCAGTGCCTCTGGTCTGGTCGGACCATTCGGCGATCCCTCTTCTGATGGCCCTTCCTCTGGAAGGAACATCCGATTTGTACTCCACTTCCAGAGGCCCAAAAAGGAGCTATAAGAACATCACCAATGACACTCTTGAACCTTACATAAAGAAGTTCACCTTCTCCTCCCTGGGAGATGTGGAGGATGCTGCGGTATTGCTCTCTGAATCTATCACCTTAGCGGTTGATGAGCTGGCTCCCCTGTCTTTTAGATACTCGGCTCGCCGTAAGCCCACTGCCCCGTGGTACACGGATTCACTTAGACTCCTTCGTCAAGGCTGCAGAAGACAGGAAAGAAAATGGAGGAAAGCATGGGATCCCATTGAAAGGGAAGTACATAAGGGTCTGCTTGCCGATTACAAAACTAATGTTATCAGGGAAAAGCAGCAGTACTTCTCGAATCTTACTACCTCCCTTACTTCCTCCAGGGAGCTCTTTAAGATTGTAGACTCCCTCTGTTCCCTTCAGGTCCCGGATCCAGTTGTGGGTTCGCAGGAGCTCTGCAACAATATATCAGAGTTTTTCCATAAAAAAATTGAGGACATCTATCTTGCGCTGGAAACTCAGAGAAAGTCCTTAGCTGACTCCTCACTCCAAACCCTGGACAAATTACAAGCCTGGACTAGAGACCATCCGGTTAGTCTAACGGCCTTTCCACTACTGACCCGAGAAGAACTTGAGCTTCTACTCGATAGGATTAAATCCTCATCACCTCTAGATCCTTGTCCTTTGAGGATATTGAAGGAATGCAGAGCGATACTGCTCCCGCCACTCCTGGAAGTTATGAATGGTGCTATAACCCAAGGTACCTTCCCCCTAATATGGAAGAAAGCGATAGTGAAACCTCTACTCAAGAAGCCCACGCTGGACCCGGAACAGTTGAAAAATTTTAGACCTATCTCACTGTTACCCGCTCCTGCTAAGATTCTTGAGACACACCTCAATGGCCATCTTACCGCCTTCCTGGACTCATCTGGGTATCTTGACATCTCCCAGCATGGGTTCCGAAAGGCGCATAGTACGGAGACAGCTCTGACTATGGTGGCAAATAACATCCGTAGGAAGGTGGATGCTGGCCAAACTACTGTGTTGGTTCTACTAGACCTCACAGCGGCATTTGACACCCTGTCTCCCTCAACGCTTACATCTCGGTTGAGGGAGGCAGGGATCTCCGGCATGGCTCTGAACCTCCTGCACTCCTTTTTACAGCATAGGGAGCAAAGAGTCAAGCTTGGTGAGTTCCTTTCCCCTGCTATGTCCTTGCAGTGTGGGGTGCCACAAGGGTCGGCTCTCAGTCTGACCCTATTTAACATTTATGTCACCCCCCTTGCAAGGCTAGTAAAATCTCAGGGGATGGAACTGGTGCCATACGCCGATGACACCCAGATTATGGTGTCACTGGCCCACTCAGTATCATCATCCGCCACCAACTTCAGGATCTGTATGCAGACAGTCTCTGATTGGATGCTTCAGAACTCCCTGAAGTTGAATGGTGACAAAACTGAGATCCTGGTCTTTGGCAAGGACCAGGATATCTGGTCGGATGAGTGGTGGCCGGCCTCACTGGGAACCTGTCCATCCCCTTCCCAGTCAGCAAGAAACCTTGGGGTAATCTTTGACACCTCCCTATCCATGACTCTGCAGGTCAACCGTACGGTGGCCACCTGCTGGGGAGTGCTAAAGATTCTCAGGAGGATCCTTCACTATCTCTCTCCCTCAGCACGCAAACAGGTGGCAGTAGCATTGATAGGTTCAAGGTTGGACTACTGTAATGCGCTCTATGTAGACTCCAACAAGGGGCTCATTCAGCGATTACAGGTAGTTCAAAATGCGGCTGCTCGCTTTGTCTTAGCACTTCCCAAAGCTTCATCTGCTACGATGGCCAGAAGGAGCCTTCATTGGTTGCCCATTCATCTCAGGATTTCGGCTAAGATCCTCTGTCTTGTCTATCGAGCTTTGGCAGAGGGCTCTTCTGACCCCCTTGGTGCCCTGCTGACCCGGTATCAGCCTGGTAGATCTTTAAGATCTTCTGAGATGAATCTGTTGGTTGTCCCACGTACCAAAAGCGTTCGTTGGGGAAACAGAGCTTTTTCCGTTGCTGCTCCCAAACTATGGAACTTGTTACCTCTTGAGATTAAGATGCAACCTTCTCTGTCTTCCTTTAAAAAGGCGCTCAAGACCTGGTGTTTTGTCAGGGCTTATCCGTAATTAGGATCAGTCTCTGTTATCTGGTATTATTTGGTTAGGCGCCTTGACGCCCATCTGGGCTTAGTTGCGCGTTAAAAATTGTTTTTCATTTCATTTCATTTCATATATGTACCTTTACTATATTGTGGTTCTCCATATTCTGGAACCAATATCGTGGCAGATGATATTTTGCTACATAGTTCTCTGATATAAATACATCTGTGATTCGGGAAGCCTCCAAATTATTTATACACTTCCTGAAGGGGAAGCTGCTCTTGGTTAAATCAAATAATATAGTGCCTTTCTTCTTTGTAAATCAACAGGAGGCATCAGGCCATGGTCCCCGTCAGCTGCATTCTCAAAATGTATTTGTTGTGCAGAGAAGTCTTTTTATGGATGGAAGAAAAGCATAGTTTTCAGAGCAGGATTTTCTTATTTGCCTGGATTCTACCACTCAGGGTGAACATATTTCAGAAACTCTGTATCAGGTTTGGGATCTCAATTATATACCTTTTGATACCCAACTTTAACTCATTTAGTTCAATTCACAAAACCGAACTTAAGCGAAAGTCTAACTTTGCGACTTTCTGTATTCACAAAGGGCATCCATGAGTAGTAAAGTAAGACTTTTGTCTCAGGTAAACTTACGTTTTGGTCTTAGGTTTTACTTTTTGGCATAACATAAACTTAAGACCAAAACTTAAGTTTAACAGAGACAAAGGTCTAACTTTACTACTCATAAATGCTCTTTGTGAATAACGAAAGTCATAAAGTTGGACTTTTGTCTCAGTTCACCTTTGTGAATCGGGCCCTGTTTCCAAACTATTGTTCTTGTGGATCCAGCTGTCTGGGGCTCAGACTGGTGTAATTTTCTTAACCTTAATGTCTCTGGTATAAATGTAATTCTTTCCGTACCAAAATTTCTCCAAATATCAGGAGGGAGGGGACTTTGTCATTCTTGTGAACCCCTAGTGGGCCTGGAGGTGTTGGTTTCTTCTAGTTTGGATCATGTCACGGAGGAGTGTGGGGATGCTGCCAGTGTACCCATCACCCTAAGGTCTGTCCACTCATCAGCCAAGGCTTATGCATCGCAAAGCCTGAATTTGAAAGACTCTATTTACAGCATAATAGCAGTCTGGTGAGAGGTGGCCCTAGCACTCCAAGATACTAAATGCCCTTTTACTCTGATATCTTGCTCATGCTCCCAGGGGGTTCATAGTGCATGTGGTGTTTTGGACATGCCCTCAGAGCATGCCCTCTGTTTGGCTGATATCTTCTGCAATGAGCTTTACCTTGGGGCTGCTGTTTCCATCTTGAGAGGCCATCTGGTTTACTCTGGTGTATATGCGGAGCCTTGGAAGAGCATTGAACATGCTGAGATTTGTGCTGTCATGTACCGTAGAGTCTTGGAGATCACCTATTCTTGAACTCCCCTCTCTTTGGGGCCTTGCCCATGTGATTTGGGGCCTTGCCCATGTGATAGCTGTTCTGAGCAAGATATGCTTCACATGATCTTTTTTTGTAAGTTCTATGTATCCCATCGTAAGAAATGTATTGTCCCATTATTAAAGGGCAGCAATTTTGAGCAAGCTAGACCGGCCCTGACCTATTTACAAATGCTTGGGTCCGTGGTGGTCTGTTTTGGGGTAGCTAGTTATATTACAGGGGCCATCAAATGCCGAAACAAATTACTGTTATCTTAATTCGCACATGCCAGGCCCCTTCTTGCATGACCATTTTGTAGTGCAAAATTGATACTGAAATGAGTATTTAGATGGATTTTGAAATACTCTGTGGGTGACAAACTGTTTTTATTTGTATATATTTATTGTGTAGCCAACTATATAGCTCTGTCACTTTGTAATGTATTTAGTGGTGCCATCCGTTTGTATATAATCATGTAGTATGAATAATTGCTGAATGAAATACTGTTTTGTGCTTTGATGGTTTTAAACTTTTTAACCGAATAAAGCAACATTTTGACTTTGACTTTGAACGCCACCCATTCTTAAGATCTTTCACCGGTTCTCTAAATTGGCAGACTCCAACATCTGAACTCTTGCAGGAGATTCTCTTGATGCTTTTATCTGCTGATCTTCTCCTTTTGTGGCCTTTGCATCAGTTAGATGCCTGGTGGATTTGAGAGCTCTGACTTGCCAAAGTTTCTTGCTGAAAAGTTGGTATGCAGGTCCTCTCCATCCTTCCAACATAACATAATTTCTGACTTCTCCTATCAGTCAGGTTATTGTACTCCTTTCTTTGGGGTGTCAGTCTATATCTTCATGGGAAGGGATGTCTAGATCCCTTTTTGTGGGCTGAGCTTTTAAGATATAACTGGATTAACTTGCCCCACATAGGGAATACAATGGTCTGTTTATGACATTTGCCTTGGGTATGAGGGAAGGAAACCTTTTGTGGCTTCTTTTAACATGTGGATATGCTTTTCTATTGCTATCGACATTGCTTGTGCTCTAGCAGAGCTGGCCCTTCTGGGCCCCATACAGGGTTTCTCCCCTAAAGGAGTTTCTTTCCTTGGGTTGAGAAAAGGGAGATTTCTGTATTACGTTGTAGGACTTCTGAGTTAGGTTATATTATGTTATTTATATAATATTAGCCACTTTTGTTATGCTTACCCTAATGGTATAACCAAACTAAGCAAAATGGCTCACTGGTTTACTGAGGAACTGCACTCCACAAAATGCAGCTGTTGACAACTTGAAGTGGGACCTAAGGAAAACAAGCATTATGCAATACAATAGGTATCGCATTTACGCAAGTTTAAGCTGTTGGCATTGTAAATGACAATGCTTTTTTTTATGTTTCAAAAACAAAAACATAAATAAAAGGCATTGTCCTTTACAATGCCCATAGCTCAAACTTGCGTAAATGCGAGACCTGTTGCATTGCAAATGCTTGTTAATATAATGTTTGGCCTTTTGTGAATTTGGTGTAACATGTGCTCCAGCATGTGTAAAGGCCATATATAAATGTGTCCTACATACAAGCCAGCTCCCATTTCCTTCTATGCTTATTGCTATTTTCTGTATTCACTGTAGTTTGTACTTATGTTCTGGGTGGCAATTGTTGTAACAGCAGATTCGCGCGAAGTACCTCTGCACAAGCACACACTTGCATGAACGCATTCTTGATTTTTCAGATACTAAAATGTTCACCAGGTCAAATTTCCGCTGTGCCTGAAAAAACAGAACCTGGCTTGTAAAGCACAGTCCTCTTTATCCTGGAGCAGTAAATATGACAAGAAAAGAGTCTGATGAAGTACATACTCCTTTGCTGGACAGTCCAGCTGCCCACTAACACTGAACGCTAAAGCCAATACACTTATGGAACCTATAGTGAACTAATGCAGGCTCTGCAGATTTGAGGTGGTTCTTAATAAGTTTAAAGGTCCTGCTCCACATAGCCCAGAAGTAGGGGTGGACTAAATAAGTAAGAAACCAGGAGCAGTAAAGGAGGTGACAGAGCGCTCTCCTATGAATGTAAAGCTGGTGCTTGTGCACAGGAAGCGCGAGTTGGGACACTTGCCCCACAGTTTGTTACGCTCACATTAAACCTGATCTGTCAACTATGACCCTTTGAGAGTGTTCGCCATTCGTGCGAAGCTTTTTTTGCATTGCTGCACAGAGTTGTGAGGTGCTGGCTGCTGTCCAGTGAGGCTTTCTTGACAGGTGTACCTATCCCCCAAAAACCTACTGGATTCAAGTTTTAATCACGTCCCACACACGCAATACACACACAGTTTCACGATTTATCCTTTTTGTTCTTCATAATGGCTATTTCAATGATTTGGTTACCCAATGGTTTTTAAAAATGATTTATCATTACAAATTCTGAATGTAGTAAATTTTTAATACATTTTCATTTTTCCCCTTTGTCAAGGTAAAATAGTAGGTGGTATTTTATTTTTCTATATTTTTTCTTTGGTTAATTCCCTTTTATTTTAAAAGTTACATTTTTACTATTAGTCTTTTATAATGAAAGGTTTAACTTTTCTCTTGATCGCTGATGGAACACTTTTTCACTATTTATAGTTGCTGGTGATATTTTTCATTATTCTTGATTTCCCTTCATATGGAAGGGACATCTTTTTAACAATGAATGTTATTTGGAATTATTTGTTCTTTGCCTTTACCGATTTATACCATAATCTATTTTGTTAGATTTTTCTAATTTTTGATCACTTAGTTTTTTGTTTGTTTTTACTCATACAGGATTGTGGAAATTGGGGTTCTTCATAAAATGCCCCCCCCCCATGGAAAATGAATGTATATAACAGTGGCAGATTCAACTGTGTAGTTCTACTTAGGACCGAGTTACTGAGGACATTGATTGTTTTGGTTTGTCAATAACTTTGATGCTGCTTCACAAAGCACCCCCGACTCCACCCCCCCCCCAAAAAAAATGTTCATTCATCTCAGCTCCTTCCTTGAAAGATTCGGGGTGATCTGTCAAGTGGAGGCTGGGAAAGAAGGTGGGACCAAAACAGAATTTCCCCATGCAATTTCCATAGGGATTTTGTAACAGAGCTGCAGCTCAAGTGGCTGAATGGAATTAAAACCAATTTTAGCAGCAAGCCAGATGGTTACCCAGGACGCATGCTTTTGTGATTTGGTGTAAACCCATTCAGTCAAAATGTATGTATATCTAGACGGTTGGCTTCGCGGGAGTCCTGTGGGCACGCAACTTCAAACAGAGCGATATGATTATTTGAGGTTTTTTATTTTCATGTCTGGCTCTTTGCTCAGTATAAAGCTCCTTTGAGTCCTACAGGAGCTCGTATACTGATTGTCTGGCCGCCATTACAGACATTTGTACTCAATCGTAATGTCCTGAAAAAAAAAAAGAATAAGATGTTAAGGAGCAGGATAGAATTACCCTGAACCCCTGGAACCTTTGGGGGAACCTCCTCCCTCCAGCGATTTTTTTTTTAACGTTTTATATTCTGGGGCACTGTGATCCCATAGGAGACCCGAGGGAGCCAGTGTAGCCCCCTGCACTCCCTCAGTAGTCCAGGGGGCCTCGCTGGTTATTGCTGCAATAGGAACCAAGACCAAAGCTGTATGTTTTCTTGCTGCAAGGATTGGACAGCTGAGATATGTTCTTTAACTTTTGTATTTGTAAACAAAGATTGGTTCCGTTTTTTCTGAAAAGGGCAACAGAGAATGGGTCAGTCCTATGTACCACAAGTAATGTTTCTTGTCCTGCTTTTATTTTCTTGTAGGGAAGGCAGCTCCCAATGTCAAAAGTCACTGTAAGATCTAGCAGATCGGTTTGAACACCAGCACTGAGAAAATGTGTAGTAGTAACTGAGGCCAGTGTAAAAATCCTCTCCAAAGATCAAGTTCAGCAAACGCACTGGTGAAAAGACCCTCCTGCAGAAGATGGCTAGAAATGTGGGAATTATACAGGTGAAAAGTGGTGGGGATGAGGCAAATTACTCCAATCCTCTTTCAGAAAAAGATACCCAGGCTAAGAGAGACAAAGGAATAAGCTCCTGAGGAGGTGAGGGGAAAGAGGGAAAACTGAGAGAAAGTGGAAAAGAAGCAAAAAAAAAGGAGAGGCAATAATTACAGGGTTCTAGAACCTATCAGCATTAGCAAGGTCTAACAGAGGAACAGGAAAAGATAAACCACCAGGGGAAGACCGGGGAACACAGGTGCATGGAAAGGGAACAGACTAAGAGGAAAGAGAATTGTTGGAAGTGCAGAGACAGTCACAGGTCGGAAGGAGAAACCATACCCGAGTCATATTTCTAAGGAGAACAGGTGTGCTTAAGGAGAAGAGCACCACAAAGACTTCCGGTAATCAAGCGCTCTTTAAATAAAGCAGATTGTTGAGAGGGACGACAGATGGTTAAAGAACCCGCAAGAAGGAGAGGGAGAGCTATGGTCATGCTGCTTTATGGCGTTTTAGGATCATAGCGAAAATATCCAGATTCATGCCCTTATATAGGTACAATTCACATTGCCCTAATGTAGGCATAGAAATCGTACCCATATTTAGACATAGCCCATGCAGTCCAAATACAGGCATGCTACTTCCACCCGTACCAAAAAGTCACAACAATTTCTTGGAAAATCGGCTTGAGCAGTCAGGGACTCCCCCTTGCTTGAATAATGATTTGTCCAAGAACTTATGGAGTTTACAAAGAACTACCATTCCCTTGGGGTTCTTTTCTGATGTTATTATGCCTGACTTTACGTCAAACTAGGCACCTCACGCTATAAATATGCCTTCACTTGCTCTAGTAAGACACAGTGGTTCGGAGCAGCTCGACCATCTACTTGCCCGACGCAGCTTGCTACAGCAAGTGCCGAAGGAAGCTGACCCTCCAGTTGACACATTGATCGAGACGCTGTCGTTTCTCTCACCGAGAATCCAGCTCCCGTGTTTTCAAGCTCCCCTTGCGGGGTGTTGGGAAATCGAGTCCCGAGACAAGAGATACCAGACCTCCTTTATTCTAAACTAAGGTATGGAGCTGATTTGACCCTAAGAGACATCTTGGATAGATTTGTGGCAAAGAAACTAAACCTATGCTACACCACACTTACTTCTTCCCTCGTACTAGCCTTAGGTTAGGTACATTGGGGTAGGCGTATTTTAGAAGCACCAGTTAAGTACTTTTAGCCATTGTTATTTATGTATGTATTTATATATGGTTTAGAAACCATACAATGCTTTTACAGTATTATTTTATAATACTCTCCTCGCTGTATGAATTATACTTTGCAGCCTGCATTACGATTGTAGCAGTACACTTTACTTGCATGAGAAAGAAGACTGTTCAATAAATCATTTTATTGAAAAGGCCCATCTCTCTATTTATCTGCACCTCTGATGAAACGAAGCATGCACAATTGACTGAGTAAAATATCTATCTATTGTTTCCACGACTCTGAAGATACGTTTATTCTTGGGGAAAAAAAGTTGTCATGTTTATGCCGTTGTCAGAAACTAACCCCTTCTGGTATATTCGAGAACGTTTCTAGTGACCTCTGAGCTAGCTGGCACTCACAATTAAGTTTAATATATTCGATAGAGACCTTGGCGACCTCAGTCCTACGTCAAATCTATAGGATATATTATTCCAATGCGCAGAGCCTATTGGGAATATAGGAACTACACTACATGGCGCCCAATGTTTGGTAAGGCACTAATTTAATGCTAGATACTAGAGTAACTCAGTTGTGCTTGTCTCAGAGACCCCTTTTTCCCTTAAAATACTCCAATAGACGTCTGGAGTGGGAAAAAGGATAAAATACCTGCCATGACTGAGTAGGACGAAAATCCTATGTATTAGTTTTTGGTTTGTTCAACATTGAAGGATACAGTGTTCCAAAATATTGTGCACCTTATCTCTGTTTCCTTGAATCTTGCTCTGCAACTTTCATTAAACAATGTCGAATATCGACAACAACGCAACCGGTGGAGCTGCAGCAACTGCAACCCAACCGGGCTTAGACATTACAGGTTTCCAACAAGACGATCCGGATGCTAAAGTCACCCCGGAAATTTTAAGGAAAACCATCAACTATAAAGCTTATAACAAACGGCCTATCATCAAGAGGTAGTAGGGTAATTTTTGTCATAGAGGCACACGAATATCGGCAGACAGAGGTATTCTATTCATGGATAGTCTTCCCTGAAGCAAATTCAGTATCACATGTGTTTCACTTCTCCAAAGAAGAGGAACATCCAACGGAATACACTCCTTGCGAGGATGTTGAAATTCCATTCACTTACCAAGAGCATGCGCTCTGGTTTAAAGGTGCCCTACAACATCAAAATCACATTCCCAGGCTCGGTCCACTAGGGGGCGTGGCCAAGCAGGCCATGATGGTGGACGTGCATTACTGAGGCAGCTCGGCGGGCGCTCCGTCCTGCCATTCCACGGCATCGGACCTAGTCAATTTCCAAAGCTCCTACTGCCAGAGCCCCTGCTGACTCCGGGGGCGTGGGGCCGGCACTGCAACAAAGTGAATTTTGGGCCGAAATCGGAGCGGACAGTGCCACTAGTGACGCAGCGACAACATGGCGGCCGCACAGCCCCCTCGGCCTAACGTCCGAAGGCTGAGACATTCTGGTGGCGGTGCACCTGGCGTGACCGGCTCTGAATCCCGCAATCCTTGGCCGCGCGGGCACCGCAGCAACCCCTGTCATCGGCAGCTGACCTGGGTGTGAGTGGCACTGCTGTGCGCCATAGACCGGCGGACGAGCCCCGACAGCCCCCGCCATTTCAAACACAGCGGGAGGCTCCTGGCGAGTGTCCCAACTCACGCACGGCTGGACAGAGCCGTGAATGCTCATCGAGCTGTCGGGAGACGGCTGAGGGGCACTGATCAGCCTTTTTCCCACGCCACAAGTCACGGGGAGCGCCCTTGGAGCCAAGACTGCCTGACTCCATCGTGGCGCCCGGCGGTCGGCGCCGATCCCCTGGAGGCTGTTGGGAGGTGATGGGAGCAGCGGGCCCATACAGACTGTGAGTGGAAGAGGGTTCCCCCCCCAGGGGTCGCTGTATGCCAGGGGAGGCGCGGCACACCTGCCCATCACTGAGGCCCCAACAGTTTCATGCCTGACCTTAAAATGGCGGCTTAGCTCGCTGCCGTCCACCCAGTCCGGGGCTCCATCGCCCCCTCGGCAGCTCACCATCAATCAGGCACGTCCAAAGAGACTGAAGGGGATCTGTCCCAGCAGTGTGTTCACTGTACTCGTCGCTGGAGCCCCTGCTTGCAGGAGATGGGCTGCGATGACCCCCTAGCCGACGGGATCTTATAGGGTGCATTTCTGGTGCTCAGTGCAGAGCGGGGGTGAGAAGCGGTGGCCGTCCCTGGATCCCGCAGTTAAGACGCTGAAGCGGGCACCTCCGCTGACAGCAGCAACGGGGGTCCGGAACAATCCGTGGCTTCAGTCAGAGGACGGAGCCCCCATGTACAGAGCCTGCCTGGCCTTTGCCACACGCAACCCCAGTGCCACACAGCCTATTTCAATTGCGCAATGGGGAAACCTAGGCATACACAGACCACTGTGGTTCCAGAGACTGTGCCAGAAAATATGCCACATCACCAGACGGGTGCCACGTCGTCTGCGTCCCCCCCGGACCAGTCAATCTCAGACAAGCTAGACCGCGTCCTTGCTGCCATCGAACACTCCCGCGTATCTATGGAGGATTGGCTGGGCGCTCTATCCACGGACCTCAGCCTTGTCAAAGATCACCACCGGAAACTGGCGAACAAGGTCGCCGACGGGAGGAAGATCATAGCGGATCTGCAACAGATGGTGAGAGACCACCAGCAGATGATCGGGGATGTACTGACTCGCCTGTCCACCATAGAGGAGCGCATGGTTGACCTGGAGGGGCGTTCTTGGCACTGCAAAATCCGGGTTCTAGGCCTGCCGGAGGGAGTGGAAGGGCAAGACCCGGTGGGCCACATTGACGCATGGACGAAATCCTTCACCCCGGAAGCGGACCGGTCTGCGTTCTTCTCCATTGAGCGCGCCCACCGGGTGCCGGCGCGTCGGCCACCTCCTGGACCGCCGCCGCGCCCGATGTTGGCTAAATTCCTGCATTTCAAGGACCGGGACGCAGTGCTCAGGGCCGCAAGACGATGTGGTCCCCTCCGAGTCGATGACAAACAAGTAATGGTCTTCCCGGACTTCGCCAGGACAGTGCAGCAGCAGAGGTCGCTCTTTCTGGAAGTAAAGCCGCGCCTCAGGGCAAATGACATTCAATACTCCCTGCTGTTCCCAGCCAGGCTTCGCATCATTTACAATGACTCCACATTGTTTTTCACATGTGTGGAGGAGGCGAGGCATTGGGTGGAGGTGCACTGCCCACGAATGCCGAGGCCTGGGCCAGAACCTGGACAGAGACGCAGGGCGCCACGGCCCAAGAAACGCAGTCAAACCAGGAGACGCGCTGATAAATCACCACGAGCACGCAGCCTCACAATCGACTCTCCGGACCTGGAACGCATAATGCAGGAACGCAGGGAAGTTCTCCAAACAGTCTCATCGCTGCAGGCCTCGCCACGGTCGGACAACCTGAATGGGGCCCCACGACTATTCTCTTCTGCGGGAGAGGATGACAGCGAGGGCACGTCATCCAAGGGAGACTCGGTCACCCTGCCTCGAGTGACTCCCCAGACGGCAGATCTCATCAGTTAATGGGACACAC
This sequence comes from Lissotriton vulgaris, assembly GCF_964263255.1. NCBI lineage: Eukaryota > Metazoa > Chordata > Amphibia > Caudata > Salamandridae > Lissotriton > Lissotriton vulgaris. The sequence continues at coordinate 610,721,648 of NC_141699.1, read as the reverse complement.
AGACATACTAGGAGAGTTCTCTCAGCCCCGCAGTGCCTCTGATCACTGGCAGTACACATCCACAGATGGGGCCTCGCCCTCCCTGCGTAAGCCAGGGACCCCCCTACACGAATGTAACTCACTTCGGGCACGCACACTACATTGCTATACACCTCTCAGAGGTCCATGACGCACATTAATCCTACATAGCCCACCGCGGACCACCCTCGCATGCACACACCACCACCCCATGGATGTTAATTGTTCGTTGATGCTCTCCTCATTACAGAGGGCTGGTTTGGATTTATCGCTCTCGGCGATAGGTCCCCTGTATTGAGATAGTTTTCCGACCCCAGTTCTTAGTTCCCCTACCCTGATACTCATGACCTTTCACGACCTCCTATGTACAGGGCAGAGGCGTACACCCACAACCTTATACAGCTTTGCGCGATTCACCCACCGGACAGAGATGGGAGTCCCCAGTGTTTCATCAGGACATTGCATTTATTATGGCACATGCAGACGTGAAGTTTCTAACCCTAAATGTGCGGGCGATGCACGAGGCCAGGAAGCGCTATGCGATATATGCGTATATTAAGCGACAGCAGGCGCAGATTATAACCCTTCAGGAGACACATCCAACCGGGGAGGAACTGGGTAGACTCCAGAAGTAATGGCGCGGCATGCTCTGCGGTACCACATACTCCGCCTTTGCAAGGGGCACACTAATCTGGATTCGGCCTGGATTCCCCTTCCGTGAACTTAGCAGGCGGGTGGACCCAGAGGGCCGCTATGTCCTCCTGGAGGGGCTCTTAGACGGTCAACCCATCTTAGTTGGCAGCATCTACGCCCCGAACACGGATCAAACACCGTTCTGGGCTACCCTGACGAATACCTTATCAGGATACACACAGACCCTGTGGGTACTGGGAGGGGATTACAACTGTTCCTTAGACTTTAGATAGGTCTCACCCCCCCAAAACACTCCCTGGCCTACGCGCACACAGCCGCCTTCCGAGCCTGGGTGGCCCACTGGTCCCTCACGGATGCTTGGCGCCATGTCCACCCGACTACCAAATTATATTCTTTCCACTCGATACCACACAATTTACTGGTCCGGTTGGACCGTTTTTTATGTGCACAATCTCTCCTGCCGCGCATTACACACACTGATTATTTGGGCAGGGTTGTGTCGGATCATGACGGCACACAGTATCCCTCTCGTGGCGCCCACCCACATGGCCGATCCCTACATGGCGCCTCCCCAGGGACTGCCTTCTGGATCCGGTATTCAAAACTGAACAGGCAGACACCATTCGCCACTACTTTGCAGAAAACAGGGGCACCGCGGCATCTCGCTCCCTAGAATGAGATGCTTTTAAAGTGGTCTTACGGGGGTGTGCATCCGGCAAATCACGGGAGACTTTAGAGAGGGCGGTGCACGCGGAAAAACAGCTAATAGCGCACTTACCCAAACCAGATGATAGGCAAGGGATTCCACCCACACAACTGGCGGAAGCCACAACCAAATATGAAGAGGCCTGCACGGACATCCGGAGCTATAACTTTCGTGCATACACTACTAGAGCCCACAAGGAGGGGGACCGCGTGGGCGCCCTGCTAGCATGGCTCCTCCATCAAGACACTCAAACGCCACCGATCACAGGTATCTGCAGCGCCACGGGGGATATAGTTTACACACAAGCGGATATTATGTCTGCCTTTTATGACTACTATACACTGTTATACAGGGAGCCAACCCAAGATAGGGGGGTCCATATCCAGCACCTACTAAGCACAGACGCTCTCATCCAACTTACGGACGAGGAGCGCACGTCACTCAATGTTCCAATTACGGCGGCAGAGATCAGACTCGCCATACGCCGTCTGGCTGGTAACAAAGCACCGGGCCACAGCGCTTTTCCGGTGGAGCTCTATGCCACATTCTCCCAACAGCTGGCCCCCCCATCTTGACACGGTCTTCCAGGAGGCGCTAGAGATAGGCCTACTTCCCCAATCCATGCAGGAATCCCTCCTGGTGATGTTCCCCAAACCGGAACGGGACCCGCTGCTTTGCACTTCCTACCGGCCCATCACCCTGCTGACCACGGACTTCAAAATCCTAGGGTGAATACTGGCAGACAGATTGGCAGACATTCTTCCCCGGCTGATCCACCCAGATCAGAGTGGATTCAACCCCGGGAAAAACACCTCTCAGAATCTGCGCCGATTGTTCTAGGTCCAGGTTGGGGTCTGAGATCGGTTCCCGCTGGCAACCTGTCTAGTCCTGGACATCGAGAAGGCGTTTGATACCCTGGCATGGCAATATCTCTTCGAGGTCCTGCGGAAGGTAAGAGTAGGACCGTACTTCATTGCATGTACGCGCTTATTATATTCCGACATCTCCACGAGGGTACGAATAGGGCGCTCGGTCTCCCCTCCCATACCAATTATGCGTGGGACACGCCAGGGTTGCCCCCTGTCCCCAGTCATTTTTGCCATCACTATAGAGCCGCTGGCGGCCCGACTACCGGAGGTGGGCCACCACTGGGGGATCGCAATAGGGGAACGCATGCATTGCGTCTCCCTCTATGCGGATGACCTCCTCATCTATATCAGAGACTTCGCTGCAGACCTTAAAACTATCTGGACCACGCTCTCAGACTTCGAAAGGGCTTTGGGGCTGTGAGTAAACTGGGAGAAATCCTCTCTCTACCCCTTGCACCCAAACCTCCAACCCCGAGAAGTTCGTCTAGGGGAAGCCTCTCTAACATGGACGGGGACCTCTTGGAGGGAAATCATGTATGTGCCCTTCGGAGCCTTAAAAGTCAAGTGGGATTCTGGAGAACGCTACCCCTGGCTCCCATCGGGAGGGTAGCCCTGTCCAAAATGATTATGGTGCCCAGGCTCCTTTACTACTTTGCTAATATCCCAGTACTCCCGCCGAGGTCCTTCTTTCGTGAGTTGAACTTGTTACTAATATCCCTGGTGTGGGGATGGGGCCGCAGCAGAGTGGGCCTGTCGATCCTCCAGCTGCCTCGCGATAGGGGATGGCTGGGGGCCCTGTCCTTCGAAGCCTACTTTCTGGTGGTGCAGCTTCAGTGGCTATCTCGCTGGACGGCGCGGCGGCATTTGGCTAAAACTGAAACCCTGGGTGGAAGGCTGACTGTCCGAGCTGGCGCCCCTACTACTCCCGGGTACACGGCCCAACCTGACTTATCCAATGCTGGTCCAGGTCACTAGATCCTGCATGATGTGAGTCCACCGCATGTCCAAGGGGGCGCCAGTATATTCTCCACTACTCCCCCTGGCGGGCCTCCCAAAGGGGAGCGAATTTTACACCGCGAGGGAACTCCAAGTCTGAACTGACCTCCAGCTCACTGAGATGGAGGCCTTCTTTACCGAGGGTAAACTGGCCCCATTCGCGATAATAGCCGAGGATAGAGGGCTCCCGGCTGGCCAATTCCTGCTGCATCGGAGGCTGGTGGTGGACTGTAGACGCATGTGGGATCTTCGAAGCGGGGAACCCGCCACTCACCTGGTCTTGCACACAATCCTCCACATGGGGGCGGGTAGACACCATATCACGTGGATTTACAAGTCCCTCATTGAACTCACCCAGCTATCCCTATCGACTCTACGGCTCCGGTTGGAGGAGGATATAGGACGCAACCTTCATGACGGGGAATGGCGGAAGGCCCTAGAGCACCATAAAAAAGTTTCCTGCAACCAACGCTTAAAAAATGTTCAATTCAACATTTTGTACCGCGCTTACCTAACACCAGCACGACCCAAACGTTTCTACCCGACCTCCCACTTTGAATGCCCCCGCTGTAATACACCAGACGCCCCATTCATTCACATGTTTTGGACATGCCCCAGACTACAAACCCTCTGGGCGACAGTCCATGCCACCCTGCGCGCAGTTACTGGCCTCGTGGATTTTCATAAATGGGAAGCTTGCGCCCTAGGCATTTTCAAGCATAATAAGTGCAAGAAGGTAGACACCAAATTTGCGCTCCTAGTTATATTGTTAGTTAAGGAGTAGCATAGCGATGCACAGGCGTGCGACGGAGGGTCCCTCTCTGGCAGCTTGGTGGGGGGCAGTGAAGAAATGGGCAGCAGCCGAGGAAGACCTTATTCGCTCAGAGGAGGCCCGCGGCATACGTCGCCGACCAATCTCCCTGAAGTGGGAGACACTCCTTCACGCGTTCCGGCAAGCGCACATGGCAAGTACTACCCCGGCACAGGACCCACGAGTGGCACCGAGTTCCCACGATACCACGCCAGTCTGTGCGCGTTCCCCCCTCACCCCAGCAGTCCCCCATAAGGCTCCCATTCTGACGGTGCGACATCGCCTTGCAGACTACACGTAATCCGTACTCAGCGACGCTGAAAAGTAACATCTCCAGTTTGACTCCTCATCCTGTACGACCCCACGCAGCCCTCCCCCTCCCCCTTCAACCCTGTATTTCACCGAGTTTAGAGGCCTATGGCCTCAGTTAGAACGTGGATTATCATTTCATGGCATCAGTCACAAGAGGAATGGACATGGAGACTGCTGTATAAGTCACTGAACTGCGGTTCCTATTCCACCAATTGTATCCTTCACTCCTCCCGATACACCCGGCGAGGCTGATAGGGAGTCTGCCCCTCTTCCTCATCTCCAAATACCACTCCACGATAAGTTCCTCCACTACCACTATGTATACTATCAGCTCTTGCTCAGTATAATGTATCACAGATGCCAATGCTTGCTGTCTGTCATACCTGAAATGTAAAATCCAATAAAAAGGTTTTATTAAAAAAAAAACCAACAGGCTCGGTCCACTGGGTAGACCAGGAGCACCATGTCCGGTTTTAGCCAGCTATACACCACATCCTGCCATTGAAGAGATGACAGGTGTGGAACTATTAGTTCAACTAAAACAACTAATCAAAATCCATAGACCATTGGTTCAATATGTCATGCGGACTCTAACAGTCCAAACTCCTATAAGGATTCCACAACAAACCCATCACCAGGGGAACACAAATAAAATCACACCAAAGACTATACAATCAGTCATTGATAAATTGCCCACAAAACAGGAACAAATTCCATTCTGGATAGCTCAAAAAATTACTCAAATAGAGGCAGTATTTCCAGATACTACCCTTCATGTGAAACACAGGATTCTAACAATCGTTTTACAGATGGGGATCGCACCACACCAGGAGGACTATGACACTTGGGGTACAGTCTTTGCTGCAATATACACAAAAACACATGTTGTTCTGTCTATGGCGGTAATACCTGTTGTCCTGAATCATATTCAAAATTAATACGGAGCAGAGCCTGCTTTAAATCTGGGTATGAAACTACTGAGAGATTTCATACAGGTCTCAGCTATAATATTAGCTAATATTAAAGGTGATGCAGCATCTGTGGCGATCCGTCAAAAATGAAGAGAATTTTATGTAACTGAGCAACCCTATGAACTGGCCTGAATAATTGAAAAATAATAAGAAGAACTAGGTGGAGATAGTTTAGTCGAGAAACCAGTCAAACCCCAACTAACAGAAAGTCCTGAAAAGGTCTTTATTAAAAACACTCTCACTACTCCTAAAAAGAAGTGGGAGAACATTAAACAAACTTCTAAAGAGAAGCGTTCTTAGTCCCAAGGAAGGTCTCCTCAAAAGGAGCCCTCAGAAAAGAGGTATCACCTCAGGAACAGGGGTAATTTGAAAAAAACCTGATAGATACCAAGATACTGATACACGTTCCTCTTGTACCTTTCAGACTCATCACAGAAATCGGAACGAAGAGGAGGGTCAGAACACAAGGAAGAACGCGTGACGTCCAAAGACGATCAACTCGTTCCAAAAATAAGAAAGCTCAATTCACCAAAAAGAAGCGGAGTGGGCCCAGACAATGCTGGACAGCGCAGCAGAAGTCACCATAGCTCGCAAGATCTTGAAGGATCATCTGGAGACAGTGGACTTGAATGAGTACATCCAAATTGAAACTGCCGATACCAGGGTTAGAGTACCCGATAAGTTATATAAAGTAACGCTCCGGATGGAGGGGGACATAACTAGGAAAATAAAAGCACTGTTTTGGGAGAAGCTCTCTAAGGGTTATGACCTTCTTCTTGCTGAAAAAGACTGGCCACAAAAATTTGTCAGGCATTGCCCACATGGCGAAGACATCATTATGCCAGCCTTCTTGAATCATATTCCAATTCACTTAAAACACACCTATGCCAGAAAATGAGCTGTAGTCCAGGCACCAGCATTATATAAAAATCATGTAGGATGGGATGAGGATTCTCCTCACCATAACATCCAGTTAAAAACGCAACTGCTCAGAGGCAGTACCCAGTTAAACAATAAGCTAAAAAAACGGTCAGGGAGATATTAGATCAACTTGAATACCAAGGGGTGATTGAAACATGCACCTCGTCAATGAACAATCCTTTGTTTCCTGTCTCCAAACCAGGCAATACATATCGTCTAGTTTTGGACTACAGACATTTAAACTCTTGTTGGAAAACCTTTGCAGTACAAAATGCACATAGTGCAGCACTAATGAATAATATTGTGCGTAAAAAATATAAAACCACATTAGATATTGCTAACGGTTTCTTCTGTCAACACATTGCTCCTGAAAGCAGGTACTTGACCGCTTTCTCAATTATGGGGACACAGCGTCACTTCTGTCATCTCCTCCAGGGATTCAAGAATAGTCTGGGGTGTTTTTCAGCTACAGTAACAGAGTTACTACAAACGCATGCTGATGAGGCATTATCTTATGTCGACAACATCTATCTAACAGACAATGACTTAGACAGGCACTTTAACATGGGTGAACACCATAATACTTGGCTTTGCATCTGAAGGGTACAAATTCAATTTTAAGAAATCAAGAATTGCCCATCTCAACATCCTTTTTCTTGGGTACGAATTAATTAAGTGAAGGCAAAAGCCTGGCAGCCAACTTTTTAGAAAAGTGTGCGCTGCTCCAACCTCCAAAACGCTGAAAAACTTACAATCAATTCTACGTTTCCTAAATTTTGGAAGAACATTAATTCCAAATTATGCAGAAAGGGTTAAACCTCTCTACGAATTAATCAAACCTGATTTCAAAACAACTAATTGGACTCAAAAACACACAGAAAGTTTGCGTTCAGTGCAAACAGACATGTTAGCAACAACACATTAACAGACACGCGTAAACGTACGTAACCTTGTAATCCGAATCATCCCAGGAAGATGCAGATTCACGTACTTAAGCTTTAATAAAGGTGAAAAGGTACCATTTGCTTATAAATCACACTTGTACACACAAGCTGAAATGAAATTCAGTTCTACAGAAAAATTCTGACAGCGGTTCAAACTGCAGTAGCAAAAGAGAGAGCCCTCGCACAGGGAAAGCGCATAATGGTCGTTACACCTATACCTGCCTTAGAGGCAGTGACAAAAGCAAGCATTTCGAATGCAAAGGCTATACATCTGAGATGGCTACAATGGGTTAACTCTCTTGCTGCAACAGACGTTGAATACGTATTTGATCCTTACTTGAAAACTCAAAAGTATTTCTACAATACGAACAAGAATGCCCTCTGCCCACTGAGATTCTGCCTCTAGTACAGTACAAATGTATAATTTATACAGACGGATCTGCACAGCCCGTAATTGGGGGTAAACAAGCTTATAGTGCTGCGTGCGCAATCGTTAAAGGTCACTGGCGCAATGGTAAATTCCGACCTATAATCACAAAAACTCAATCACTTGGAGATTGTACAGCTAAGTGAGCTGAACTACATGAATTGAAGATCGCGCTTGAAAATACCGATGGCGAATTCCCCACACTTATAGTGTGCGATTCCTATTACTGCGTTTAATCTTACAATGAATAATTGCAGAACTGGATTCAAAACGGTTTTAAAGATGCAAAAGGTGGCACAATCAAGCATAAGTAACTACAAAAGACTCACATGATCCATACACTGAGTCATCAGCGTGATGGCGTTCACGTTGCAGGGAATTCATTGGCTGATGAAGCCGCAAAGGCAGCTGTGCAAACGGCTTCCGTAGCTGTAATCACTCATTCGAAAACAAAAATAGACAGCGAAATAATGCAGGCTGTCACCGCTTCCAACAAAGACAGCGGTAAGACTTTACCAAAAGGCTTTCCACTCCAAACCTCATATATAACTGATGTAAATAATGTTCCTTTTGCTCGAATCCCTGGATAGGGGGATTGAGTAATTCCAAACATGGAACATAGATTAGGACTAATTTTAGCAGCACATGAAGGGCTCGCCTCTGCACACGCAGTTGTTTCCGCCACAGTGTCGTTATTAAAACAGAGATACTGGTGGCCATGCATGAGGAAACAAACCAGAAACTATGTTTTGGAATGTGAAATCTGCCAAAAAATGAAGGTTTCAACCATGAAACGCCCGGCGCAGACACCCCTTTTAATTTTAGATAAACCACTAGTGTGCGTTTACCTGGACCAGTGGTCCCTTACAGAGGGGTGGTAACTACAAATATATCATGGTCACAGTGGATTCATGCTCAAGATTCATTTGGATGTGGCGCTGGCGCTCGGCTGACGCCCAAACTGTTATAAAAGATTTGCGAGTCTTTATCGGCACATACGCAGTCGGCACGCTACATTCTGACCAGGGTCCTGCGTTTAGGTCCAAAACTTACTAGGAGGCCATGGCCAATTTGAGCGTTGCATTGCGGTATTCTAGTCCATTCCATCCTGATGGAAATTCTGTAGTGGAAAGAAAAAACCTGGACATAAAGCAATCTATAACAGCTAGGGTATTAAGCTTGGGTGACGGGTGGGTCAAACATCTAATAAGTGTCCAACGTAGTCGAAATAATCTGCCAAGAAGTTCTCTGGGTGGAATCACTCCATATGAAATCCTTTTTGGTACTAGAATGATTGTCCAGACCTTGATCGTCACCCTTCAGTGGTAGAACAAAAACCCTTTGATATTAAAGACTGTTTGGCTGTTTTGCAGGACATAAATGAAACAAGGAGAAGTCAAAGCAACACATTACAAAAGCCAACGACCACTGAAGGGGAACCACCCATCACAGCAAGGCCTGCCTGGATTCCAAAGTTTGGGGATCTAGTCAGAGAAAAGATCACGGACCAGAAGGAATTTGGGCCTTCTTACAGACAACCAGTACCTGTGCTAGCAATCCACGGATCAAGAACAGTGTTACTGCCGCCCCTTGCTGGAAGAAAGGAGAACAGGTTTGTATCTATCAACCTGGTAAAACCACATCATGTGGCCAATCATAAGTAGTAGGCCAAGTGGACTCCAAAGATGTAGCAGACGACCCAATCTGGCTACTATCCAAGAGGTTCAAATGGAGAGACTTGTCACCTTTGAGGAATCTGCAGTGTGAAAAGAAGGACTAAGCAATAAAGCCATGGAACTTATGCCTCTTGAGACCCAAATAACATTTCGTCAAGACACTCCTGTCTACAATGATATAGCATCTGACTATACTAATATGGCAAGGGATCCAGTAGCTCCAGTGATTTCAAGTAATCCTGATGCAATACCTACCATTGACAGAACTGCCTCTGGCTATTTCATTAACTTTGATACGTTTTCCGAGGATCCCAGTGAGCCTGAAACAATGCCAGAAAATAAAACTTTTAAAGAACAAGCAACAGAACTTTTTCATCACTGGAAAAGACATATCTGGTTTCACCATGGGTTGAACTTTGGATTGTGCTAGGTGTTCTTTTTCTCCTACTTTGGCTAATTCTTGTATTAAGTTTGGGAATACTGATAAATGGTAGGTATAGTAAAATGGAAACAGCACATCAACTTACTCCTCAAGCCACACAAATCATCTCATTGTGAACAAAGAGACTTGACATCAGTGAACATCACAGCCGCTCCTATACCTGGTGGTATAGCTTGGGACAGAACTGATTATGACATCTTTGGTCCTGCAGAGCTGTTGAAGATTCGACACCAATTCAAGGTTTCCTTGAGTGACTTTGTTTCATTTAGCACCTTTTCTAATGATTGGGACTTTGAGACTGTTAATAATATGATGTCAGACTTAGAGATGTCTGCAAAATTGACAAAACATGAATACTTAGAAGGTTCATCAGATTATGATCAAATGTACTCTTATAATCACTATGGTCATCATTATTTGCACAAATCTGCAAACCCTAGAAATGTTTATACTTATAATAAATGGGAACATTGTCCAACACCACCAAAGGGTAGCTCAAAAACATTCTATGAAAAATGTCCATACTTCTCAGGTTTTAATGTCTCAAATCCAGAAACATTTTACTTTAAAAATGTTAATAAGACAGGAATGAAAAGTATGTTGACTAATACTAGGCAAATTTATTCTGCGGCCTTTTATGCTCAGCTTTCTTCATTAGGTTTCGACTTTTGGAAAGACACCATCGAGACAAAAACTGTCTGGGGCACAAAAGACTGGCAGGTGCAGGGAATAGATGCTTTATTTCGAGCCTGTATTATCCCTGAGCAAATAATCTTTTTGAAGGACACTCTGCAACAGACATCCTGTCTTGGCCTAGCCAAGATAAAAGATTTAGCCAAACCGTCTATACCTACACCTACACCTGATAGTAAAAACACTACAGAAGGAGGGGTCGACGTAAAAACAATTTTACTTAAAAACAGAACTGATTGGAAAAATGGTTAATCTGGCCCACAGACACAAACAACTGTCAAGACAGATTCCTGAATAAGATACAAGGGTTCACATTCACTAGGCCAGATCCAAGATATGTCCAGAGACAACATCCATGGATAGTAACAACATACAGTGTAGGAAAACTGTGCCTTGAGTGCCTATAAAAGTCCACACTGACAGAGGTAAAACAACACTTATCTTTACTTAAAACTTAAAGATGGCGTTGATTTAAGGGACTTCCTGCAAGATCTTGCGAAACTGCGTCATAAACGTTTTATATACGTTGGAATATATGCCATTTATAATGAAGCTTGGAAAGCGACACAAGCAGAGACTGCAAAACGAATACGAGAAATTGATCGTATTTATTTAGCGAAATCTCTCTCTGTAGTTGACAATGGGTTAACGACTCTGTCATCCAGAAATTATTCTTTGGACAGCATAGTATCCTCTGCCATAGACATAATGGAACAGGACTTGCTCATGCCACAGCATGGACAGTCACAATTACGTTCTATAATGCTTTTAGGCTGGATGTTACAAAATCTTCGTTCTGGATATGTGCCATGGCGTCTAATCAACACCATGTCATTGTTTTTTTGTATTTAACCTTATAGATAAACTAATCACTTTGACACAAAGAGGAGCAGAGTAAACGGTGCTGAGCATTGAAAAACTGGAAAGATTACATTAACTGTTTCGGAAAAACCTGCAACAGAATGGCTAATACACAGAACAATCACTCTGTCTGTCACAATTTTCCATTTTCAATATTGTTTGAAACATATACCAGCTGGCGTATATGAGAGGTTGGGTAAAGAATATATCAAGTCAACCTGGGATTTACCATATACACACAGATGTTGGAGTGGGGGAAAAGAAGTATTTCTTAGTGGTACAAACTGCAAAAGCGCACAAAGCGGTACACTTTTATGTCAGGGTATTAACTTACACGGAGCCTGCGATGGTTCTTCGACCAACTTATCCTGCCACCTGCACGGTTCTCCAGCTGCAGTGATAGATCCATTTTTTAGGCAGCTTTCTAACGGAGGCTATATTATGTTGAATGATCACAGCTGCTGTGGCATTTTGCCAGGAATGGCCTATCTCGTAACTGTGTCAGCCAGGGTCACTATGTATGCAAGTATTGTTTCCTAAAAAGAAGACAGACGGGGAGTCGCCGTTATGGCCTTCACTGAACATCTCTTCTATATGAATTTATACTTTAAGCAGAATGAAAGCCATTCATTTTCAAAAAACTGTGCAACTGACCTCGTCCAAAGAGACATATGAACTACAAGTTGCAAGGTCCTCTGCAGAGATACATGCCCTTTTATCCATAAACTGCCCTATACATTTCACAGAAATGTTAGGTCATATCTTAAACATGTCTGATACCAGTGGTATTGTACATGTATTTAAGACAGTTTTTTCGGGATTGTTAGCACCATTTGAAGCAGTCCTCGGCATATTTCCAAACTTCGTGTACTCTGTGTTCGGGGCCTGCCTCGAATTTCGGGACTAGTAGCAAGAATACTATTTTTGTTCCTTCTGCTCCGATATGGCAAGTCAAGTCACCATCGACACCCAGATTACCTTAGAGAACACTCTCCTGGCAATGAAGTGTCTTGAGCGCATGATATAGATTCTGGGCTTGGCTCGTTTAAGAGATCTGAGTACCATGTGGTTTCTATCATTCCGACCAATCTGGCAAGATTGCATCTTACCTGTTCTACAATGCCTGCTATGTGGAGAAGAATGCGTGTTGGACATCTGTCTGACACTCTCATTAGTCCTGCCAACGGATGTTGATACTTTGCTTGGTTCTTTTACACACAGTGGAGAGGCAACGTGTACTATAAAATTAATGCTTCAAATGCAATACATAATTAACAATAGATAACAGGAGAGACGAATCTCCAACACAGATGGCGTAGTATTCAAAATGCTTTTATTGGTTTTTCATGTACTCCACAGCCTACGAGTTTCGCCCTCAAGGGCTTCTTCAGGGCTTCTTTTCTTATTTTATTTTAGAGCTCTACATACTTTGTCCGAGACAAGGACGCAATGAGGAACTCTCCATACTAGAAGATTACCCTTTATGCCCTAATCGGCATAAGCCAGCGACACTTCTGAGCCTTTCGCTGTGGTTCGAGTTTATAGGATACCAGAAAAAGAATAAAAAGAGGATATCGCCCTAAAGAGCAAGTGGGTGACTGTATGGTCCGTAAAAAATTCCTTTCGTCTTTCCGGAATTGGAATTTAGCAAAAATGTGTTTGTTGGAATACACGAAGTATCAGGTTCAAGGCACAAAAATAAGCCCTGAAGAAGCCCGTGAGGGCGAAACGCGTAGGCTGTGGAGTACATGAAAAACCAATAAAAGCATTTTGAATACTACGCCATCTGTGTTGGAGATTCGTCACTCCTGTTATCTATTGTTAATTATGTATTGCATTTGAAGCATTAATTTTATAGTACACGTTGCCTCTCCACTGTGTGTAAAAGTTCTGATGTATTATTGAGACTAACATAGGTGGCTGGTCTCAGGAGGTGGGCAATAGTGAGCAAGTGTAGCTAGAACCAAAAACTGGCTTCTCTTTATAACTGAAAGGCAGTGCGGCAACAAACCCTGCCACCAGGTGCTGTGTTGTATCCACTTTGCTTGGTTCGGTAATGGCCCAGGCATTGTGTTGTCCCCAGCGGATACCAATCCTGATGACGGCATTCCTTGAGGTCTCACAGACGCAAACTGCTGACGGTGAGATACGTGGATCAACAGGCACCCTCATCTCCTTCGAACATTGCTAACGCGCTAACACTGAGGGCGATGTTTCACATTTTTGTGCAATCGGTCTACTTAACGAAGTGGTCCAACTTTCACCTACTGTGGTAGACAAATTCTTTACCAGCTTAGAAGATTTGATGTTTTCTCCAAATAATGAGACTGACTTTTGAAGTTAGCACACATGGTTCTACGGACTCTGTATTCGACCTTCACTTTTCAAAAACAAACTTCTAACTTTGGAACTCTATTTTTTTCTACGATTTGACTTTTTCAAAATTTGGCACACAGTAATCTGCTTAAAGTAGAACAATTCATAGAGAACAAGAATTCTTTGAAAACTTCCAAGAGACAATATTTGACCTTGTCCACAACCAAAACAATGTATATATTTTGTCATGGAATGGTCTCGACTTTTTTCTCCTGTATTTAATAGCCATTTCATTAATGTAATTTCATGATTCATTTGGATAGCATTTCCAATGTCATACTATATGCTTTGAATGAAAACATTCCTTTTGAAATACGTACAGCAAAAATGCTCATTTTCGTGTGCAACCATTTCAAATACATTTTATGTATTTTGGGTGGGGTTTTAACACATCATGCTTTAGATATGTTGTAAATGCTTAGAATTTAGTAATGTCGAACATAACAAAAAGTGGAGTGGGTGTTGTATGGCGTTTTAGGATCCGAGTGAAAATTTTCTGATTCATGCCCTTATATAGGTACAATTCACATTGACCTAATATAGGCATAGAAATCATACCCATATTTAGATATAGCCCATGCAGTCCAAATACAGGGATGGCTACTTCCACCTGTACCAAAAAGTCACAACAATTTCTTGGAAAATCGGCTTAAGCAGTCAGGGACATCCCCTTGCTTGAATATTGATTTGTCCAAGAACTCATGGAGTTTACAAAGAACTACCATTCCCTTGGGGCTCTTTTCTGACGTTATTATGCCCAACTTTACATCAAACTAGGCATCTTCAAGGTATAAATATGCCTTCACTTGCTCTAGCTAGACACAGTAGTTCGGTGAAGCTCAACTATCTACTTGCCCGACGCAGCTCGCTACAGTAAGTGCCGAAGGAAGCCGACCCTCCAGCTGACGCACTGATCGAGACGCTGTCCTTTCTCTTGCTGAGAATCCAGCTCCAGTTTTTCCAAGCTCCCCTTGCGGGGTGTTGGGAAATCGAGTCCCGAGACAAAATATACCAGACCTCTTTCATTCTAAACTAAGGTGTGGAGCTGATTAGACCCTAAGAGAAATCTTGGATAGATTCTTGGCAGAGAAACTAAACCTATGCTACACCACACTTACTTCTTCCCTTGTACTAGACTTAGGTTAGGTACATTGGGGTAGGCTTATTTTAGAAGCACCAGTTGAGTACTTTTAGCCATTGTTATTTATGTATGTATTTATATATGGTTTAGAAATCATACAATGCTTTTACAGTAATATTTTATAATACTCTTCTCGCTGTATGAATTATACTTTGCAGCCTGCATTACGATTGTAGCAGTTGCTTTACTTGCATGAGAAAGAAGACTGTTCAATAAATCCTTTTATTGAAAATGCCCATCTCTCTATTTCTCTGCACCTCTGATGAAATGAAGCATGCACGATTGACTGAGTAAAATATCTATCTATTGTTTCCACGACTCTGAAGATACGTTTATTCTTGGGGAAACAAAGTTGTCATGTTTATGCGGTTGTCAGAAACTAATCCCTTCTTGTGTATTCGAGAAAGTTTCTAGTGACCTCTGAGCTAGCTGGCACTCACAATTAAGTTTAATATATTCGATGGAGACCTAGTCGACCTCAGTCCTACGTCAAATCTAAAGGATATATTATTCCAATGCGCAGAGCCTATTGGGAATATAGGAACTACACTACAGTGAGAAATCACCACATCTGGAAAAGAGAGGCAGAGATGGGCCCAATGTACAGGACAGTAGACCAGAAATAGAACCGAGGCACTATAGACTAACAAACGCCCAAAGAGACAGCTGAGTAGATCTAGGGCCTGGAGGTTGGGGTAGTGCAGGCGTCAACAAAGACACTAGGCACATACACATCCCACCAAGTCAGACAAACCCGGCAGAAGGCAGACTATTCCTCGCCTGCAAAGCATGGAACTGTGGCAGTAGGTGGGTGTGTGGGGGCAGTGAATGGCCGCAAGTTGTCTTCAAACAGCTGAGATCAGCACATACTTGAGCATCAGAGAGAAGGCGGTCCTGGGTGCACTCCGTACACTCTCCGAGTCCCTGGCACCTCTGGCCATTCACACTCAGCATCTCATGACTATGCCGGATGATAATTACAGCATGCATCACCCTTTCCTCTATGTGGTAGGTGTCTACTCATGGCATCACTCCTATGTGAGATCGACAGGCAGTCCCACACCAGGGTAATAGAAGCGGGTAATGCACTCTGGCCAGTGGTGGAAAAGTGAATTGGCACAAAAATTGACATCCTTGCAGTGAGTTCACAGAAGAAAACACCCGAAGTCAGTGATCAGTGGTGACCGCCCCAGCAGTGAGTTCCGAGCATGCCCTTAGTGCGCTCACAAAGGATAAAGTGTATGATGCCCCGACCACCACGCGCTCTGAAGAAAAGTGAAAGTCTCAGCAGGAGCTCGAAAAAGACAAGGGAGGTCGCCCGAAGCGGCGCACAGTGCACGTGCGTGCATCGCTGCGTGCTTTCACTTTAAACTGCGTTTAAAGTGAAAGCACGCGATGAAAGCGCGCTTGTTTAACAAGATGGCAGAGGACTGTCCACTGTCCTTACATGCATGCGCATGCTGTTAGGTTTGGACGAATGGCGAGAGCAGCCAACTTTGTCCATCCCTAGGAGTGCATGTAAGGCTTTGGGAGAATCGATTGCAAAAGGTCCTCTGTGGCGAGAGCAGCGCATGCACTGCTTTTGCCAGGCGAGACCTAAAAACAGAAGACTGCACTGCCTTCAGGACTGCTCTCAACCAGTACCACCACCTCCTGAAAGAAACCACGAAGAATGCCCATGCACTCCGCATCAAAGCGAGCGCAAACAACAGCAAAGAACTGTGAGACGCTGGCTTAGTATATGGTGCTCACTTATGTAAGTGTAGCACCGTGCTCTAATCCAGACAACCCTTATGGTGATTTTAGTGGTCTTTTACAACCTTAGAAAGCTCTTTAAGTGGTAGCTGTGGAGAACAGCCTTCAGGATTTGTCCAGAAGGAGTGGACAGCAGCTTGTTTTACCAATACTTAATCTTATGGAATAGGTTAAGTGAAAATGTATCACACAGTGTAGTTATAAAAATATGTATTTTATTACACACACTCACTAACACAATTGTACTATCTCCTACCTGGAGATAGAAACACAATACACACAATACTTAGGGAATAGAGCACGTAGGTACCACAAATACACAGCGGTCTCCAGGGGGAGAACCTAACCATATACTAAAATAATGGTATGCGAAACACGACTCAAGTCAAGACTGGACCCAGAAGATGTAGAAGTGTTGGGGACCCAAGAAACCGCCCATGGTAAGTACCCAGGAACCCCACGGAGGCCATGTGCAGAGTGTGAACATGACCGCTTGATCATCACAAGTCAATGGGTAAGTTGCAGTTTTAAACAAAAAGGACCCTCCAAGCCGACCCTGAAGAAACCCCATGGAAGATGGAAGGTTGGAGAGTCACCCCACCATGGATAGCCCAGAAACCAGGTTACCTACACCAGGGAAGCCGGGTGCATAGGTGTCAAGTGACATCTGAAATCACCGTATACCACAATGGAAGACTTCAAGAAAGATGCAGCTGGAGACGAAGACGAAGGAGTCCGGTGGAACCCAAATGTGCACTCAAGTTGAGAGGTACCTGCAAGCAGAGGGGACAGTCTATGCCACCCAGGAGTGACCAGGAGGCACAGAAGATGAATGCCCACCAATGTTGATAGATGCAGGATGGTGACGGTACCCTTGAAGTGGATGCTGTGCGGACCAGGCGACTCTGTGGAAGACCAGGAGCCGTTAACGAGCTGTCCCACGTCAGATGTCGAGAGCCAAGGGGTCAGTGTCCAGCAGACACTTTGGCAATGGCAACAGGCATGGAAATCAAAGAAAGTGCAATGTCAGGACCAGCAAGGTCCAAGTGACTCACCATGACTAGGTAAGTCAGAGCAGGCCTGAGCAAACAGGGGAGCCCATTGGAATCTAAGAAGTACCTTGAAAGGAACCAAAGATCTCCAGAGACGAGAGCCACCCAGCCTTAGCAACGGTCAGCCATCTCAGTGCACAGGGACTCGGTTCCAGTAGTGTCGACGAGGGATACTGGGCTCAGACTCTGTCTGAAGACAGTGCAGGCCATGAGGGAGTTGAAGAACTAGCACCTGTGATACTGAGCTTGTCGGAGTCTGTAGGTGCCCAGGATCAGCAAACCGGTCAGCTATGTTACGGGGCCTGCAGATACAGGGCAGTGACTCCTTCACTCCAAAGGAGATTCCTTTAGGTGTCTTGGATGTCCACAGGTCTTGTGGGGAACCTGTATGGAGCACGGACGCTGACGGTGCAGCAGACTTGCAGGACGATGAAACCTGCAGCAGTAGCAGTCTTCCCGGTTGTGGTCTCAGTTCCCAAAGCAAAGTTCGATGTGGCCAGTCTTACGCAGTCAGTCCGATGCAGTCAGAGTGTCCAGACGGTTGAAGATGATGCAGAGTTAAATCAAAATGAATCCCACGAAAAATCTAGGGACCCACTCTCAGGTAAGCCTGTAAGTACCCTTAGGAAACCGTTGGGATTGATTCAGGTTTTCCTCCCAGAGGGGCTGGACAGTGGGGAGGATACTTCCATGTCCTCTGTCCAGTTTCACGCCTGAGCGGGAGCCAATGGCTTCCGTAGCTGGTTTGAACAGGAGTATGCAAGGAGGGCACCAAATGTGCTCCTCAAGCACTCTCAGTGGCGCTGTCCCAATACACTAAATCCTGTCTGGGAGGTGGTCTCACCTCTCTGTGACAGAATACCTATTGTTATGACTTCCCCTGCTCAGCAGCAGGGTGGCAGGATCATGTCTCTGGCCGGCAGCAGCCCTAGCTTGCTGCCCTGTTCTCAAGACTAGTGCCTGGAGCACTGAGGGCCTCCCAGAGGAGTTTTTACAGTGTGTGGAATCATACCTCTCACACCCTTTACAGTGTGGGGGTATGATTCAACATGTTTGATACCAAACATGACACAGTTCGTTACATCCAGTTTAGAGATGGTCATTGCGTAATGACGCATGGCCACTCTATATGTCGTAATGGCTGATGCACTTACAACCCGGGAGAATGGACTCCGAAGGTTGTAGGAGTGTCCTGCTCATGCAGGGTCAACCTTACACTTAGGACCCAGCACCCTGCCTTCAGGATTGAAAGGCCTGTTTTAGGAATGACTTGTTTTAAGTGTAGTGACCTCCGATATAGGGGAAATCTATATCTGTTGTAAGTGGTTCTAGCACCAGCTTACACAGGCTGCAATGGCAGGCTTGCAGCCACACTTTGAGTGGTCTCTTGTGGGTGGCATAATACATGCTGCAGCCCATGGGAGACCTCTGGGGTACCTATGCGCTGGGTACTTTAGTAGCATATACAAGGGACTTACAAGGATACACCACAAGCCAGTCTGTAGTGTACCTAGGTACTCACCATGTCCAATATAGTGAGGAAGCACAGAGACTGGGGTCCTGATTTGCAAGTTCCCAGTCAAACTAGTCAGAAAACACAACGGCACCAGCAAAAAGTGGGGGTGACCATGAAAGCAGATCCTTCTTTCCTACAAGAACTCTTTGTCATTGTGAAGGAATTCACCAATTCCACAGCCACATAGAATTTCATCACACCCTCACAGGGACTGTGCGACAACCTCACTGATTCATTCCACAACAAGATCTTTGCCATCTACAAAAACTTGGGATGCCATCCCTCTGCCACCGACAGCATCAACAAGCTCACACCCATGAACACAAACCCCAAACACCTTCTCACCCACTGGGACCTCCTCACCATGCAAGAAACTATCTCCATCATGATCTCTGTGCACTCAAGAGTACCCACGGACCCATGCCCCCACCACGTCTTTAACCTCGGATGCAAGGCAATTGGTAACAAGCTCAGGAAGGTCCTGAACACCTCCATCACTGTGGTCTCCTTCCCTGAGGACTGGAAACACACTAAATTAAGGCCCCTCCAGAAGAAACCATCAGCCGACCCAGCTGAACTAAGGAACTACTGGCCCGTCTTTTTGCTCCCCTATCCAGCTAAATTCCTCAAGAAAGCTATAAACTAGCAGCTCACCTATCATGTAGAAGACCACTACCTTCTGGATCCCTCCCTATCCGGATTTTGAGCAAACCACAGCACCAAGACAGCCCTGGTTGCAGCTATCTATGACATCAAAGCTCTCCCAGACCATGGGGTAACAGGAGCCCTCATCCTCCTGGACGTGTCTGCCACACTGCCACCGTCTGCCACCACATCCTGATCAACAGACTCAACCACATCACACAGCACACCCGATTCTTCTTGCACCTGGCAGCCAAGGCATGGAACAACCTCCCCCTGCACCTCAGGACTGCTTCATCGCTCCAGCACTTCAAATGAGACCTAAAGACCTGGATATTTGTATGATCAAACCGCCACACATCAACCAAAAAATAGCTCCAGTGCCTCAAGACCCTTACCAATGATTTGCTCTATAAATGATTGATTGATTAATTGAACATTCAAACCATCATTCCATACAACAGATATATTTCACAGACTCATGTGTGGACTGTATAGATTTATATGATGTTTGTAATGGACTGTTATTATCTTCTTTCATAGAAGTTATTAAACATATTTGGCAGAAAAATGTATATAGTCCTGAAGAATGTGGTTATTAATAAGGGCGTCCACCAAAACGCGCCACTGAACGTTTAAGTAAAAATCTGCATTGATATGGGATATGATATTTTCATTGACCCTTGTTGATACAATAAGCAGAGTTGCTGGTTTATGAAGACTGGTGATTATGTCTTAATTGTTCTCCCGAATGCTATTGTATTTATTGTTTTATTTTTATATTGGTTAGTATTTTTGTGTGATGTACATGTGTTTTAATATGAAGGTGATATTTAATAGAGAATATTATTGTGAATTAATTTTTATATAATATTAACGCCATATATATGGTTCCAGACATCTGTGGTATTTGGATCTGGTGTATTCTTTTGAATGTGGGGTATGTGTATAGTAGAGTTTGAGTGGTTTATGTGATTTTTGTATTTGTATCCTCAGGTAAATGTATTTATTTTATTGTTATGTCCAGAGGGAGAACAGCACACCGAGAAAAACACAGGGATAGGCAATGCATTCACAGTCACAAATACACAAATATTACAGAAGTCACATGGGTAGGCTTATTGCATTCATTATCACTGACTCATTGAATTCCAAGACATTAGTTGTCTTGCTCTTGATCGCGGAATACTCTAGGTAAGAAAAATGTGATATGTGTTGCCTTTTCTGTATGGTTTGTATGTTGGTATTTGAAAAGAAAGACAGATTGGGTGAGAAAAAGAGGGCAAGAAAGAGAGAGAGAGAGAGAGAGAGAAAGAGAGAGAGAGAGAAATGGAAGTAGTGTGTATCTTTTTGTGCACATGCGTGAGGAAGTGTGTAACTGCCTTTCTGAAGACCCAAACTGGGCAAGTCAGAGGATTACAATGAAAGGTAGTCTATTAGAGTGTTACTAGACCCAGGACAATCCAAGGGGAGTAATGAGCGGTGCCTCTTCCCCTACTGGCACTGTCTGCACTCAGACTGCAGTCATCTGCCACTCTCTTTGATTTATCCATTTACACGCCAGGCACACAAGTAGAAAAGAGTGATGTTCGGATTTATGAGTAAATGGTACACTCCCCTTTTTCCCATGGGTGGTCTTGCAACTTGGTGGTTAAATGTGTCAGGATTCGACGAAGAGTACTATTTAGGCCGTGTCCTGGCACTCATCCAGCCAACAGTGGATTGGGCTAGGCTACCAGAATGTAGGGTCTTATCCTAGGGTGTCTAGGTGGATGCCCTGGTAGGGACACTTATATCCTTGGCACTATGGAGCTAGGCCTGAGAGGGTATGAACTTGCATTTGGGCACATGTAGGATGTATGGAAGGACGCAAGCCATGTGCCCTTACAATTTCATCCTAGATTTCAGGATCTTGGATGTCTGCAGGGAAGTGATTGAGTGAGAGAGTGAGTGCTGTGCAGTGCAGTGTAGTGTGGAGAATGTATCTACGTGGTGGGTAAGTAGACACAGTACACAGATCCCTGCATATTTCACTCTAGGATTTCATGATGTTGGGCTGCCTGTCAAAAGTGAGCGAGGTAACGGGTGAGTGAGATGAGTGCGGTCCACTGTAGTGTCCCAATGGGGAAGCAGGATGCAGGGTGCACGTTCCTTCTACTTTCACTCTAGAGTTTTGGATCATGGGATGCTCTGGGAGAGGTACTGAGTGAGCAAGAGAGAGCAAAGCTATGTAATGTAGTTTGTCTGGGGGCAGGGTCAGACTATCCTATAGGACAAAAAAGCTGTCCAGTGATGGGCTGGTCGACAGGTTAGTGTGTGTGTGTGCCATTGTTTTGGCTGTTTGTGGGTCTGTTTTGTTGTGTGTGCTGTTGTTTTGGTTGTTTGTGGGTCTGTTTTGTTGTTTGCTGGGTTGGTTTCCATGTTTGATTTCTCTGATATTAAAACAAACATTGCCTGCAGCAAGCTCAAATCTAGGCAGCCTTCCATTCCTTGTAAACCACTTTTACAGCCTGTCTTTACAAGTTCAAAACTCCCCCGGTTTGTAAACATGGGCCACTTTCTAGCTTCCTAATTCACTAATGAGGAACACTTTTATCTTTATGCCTCGGCCTATTTTCTGCCTCAGCCTGACCCTGTCTGTGGGCAAAGAGGGATGTTGGTTGCAACCCCCCACCCCACCCTTCACCCTCCTTTTCACTCTTGGACTTCTTCATCATCATCAAAAAAATTATTTTGATCACAAAGATCTTAAAAGTACATCACAGCCAAATACATTTGAGGATAAATTGCAGACACCTTGATGATTATACAGAAACCAAAAGATACGTAATTCTATGAAGCATTTAGAATATCTTAAAAGAGTACGAACCATATAAAAACACATATTGTCTATATATATATATATATATATATATATATATATATATATATATATATATATATATATATATATATATATATATATATATATATATATATATATACAATTAAAAAGCTACAATATAAAAATGATCATACAGAACACTTTGACTTCAGGATCTTCAGTCTGTAAAGGAGAGTGAGTGGGTGGGAGATAGTGTAGTACAGGAATGTGCAGTACTGTACTGTTGTGTTCGCTTTTAGATTCCGTATGAATTTCCAGATACATGCCCTTATATAGGTATATTTCACATGCCCTTATATAGGCATAGATATCCAGTCCTTATTTAGGCATAGCCCATGCTGCCCAAATACAGGCATGGCAACTTCCATCCGTTCATCTACGTCATAACCATTTCTTGGAAAACCAGACTCTTAAGCCGTTAGGGACTTCCCCTTGCTTGAATATTGATTTCTCCAAGAACTCATTATTATGCATGAACATCTATTCCTTAGGGGGTCATTCATGACGTTCATATGCCCGACTTTACATCAAAGCTGGAATTCCTAAACACCTTCAAGGTATAAATATACCTTCACTTGCTATGGCAAAGCACGGTGTGGTTCGGTGCAGTTCGACTACCTACTTGCCCGACGCAGCTCGCTACAGCAAGTGCCGAAGGAAGTCAACTCTCAAGCTGACGCACTGACCAGAAGCTGTCATCCTCCTGCCGAGAATCCAGCTCCAGTGTTTCTGACTCCCCTTGTGGGGTGTTGGGAAATCTAGTCCTTGAAAGAGATACCAACCTCTCTCCTTCTAAGGTATGGAGCTGATTAGAACCCAAAGAAACCTTAGGCAATTCTTGGCAAAACTAAACCTATGCTAAAGACAGCACCTACTTCTTCCCTCGTACTAGACCTAGGTTAGGTACACTGGGGTAGGCGTATTTTAGAAGCACCAGTTGAGTATCTTAGCTTATGGTATGTATGTATGTATTTTTACATGTCATAGCAACAGACAATGCTATTACAGTATTTTTTTATATTAATGTTTACGCTGTACGCAATTTACTTTGCATTCTGTCTAACGATTGTAGTAGTTCACCTCTCTTGAATGAGAAAGAAGACTGTTTAATAAACCCTTTTATTGAAACGCCAATCTCTCTATTTCTGTGCAAACTCTATAGAAACGAAGCATGCACGATTGACTGAGTGAAATAGTTATCTATTGTTTCCACAACGCTGAAGATACGTTTCGATTCTAGGGGAAACAAAGTTGTCATGTTTATGCGGTTGTCAGAAACGAATCCCTTCTTGTTTACTCAAGAAAGTTTCTAGTGACCTCTGAGTTAGCTGGCACACACTATTAAGTTTAGAAACTCGATAGAGACATACTGACCTCAGCCCTATGTCAAATCTATAGTGTATATTTTTCTAATGCGCAGAGCCTATTGGAAATATAGGAACTACACTACAGTATGGTTTGCCCACTGGGGAAGATAGTATGGCAGACATCACTGAAGAAAGAGGGCACAAAACAAATTGGCAGGGGAATGAAGAAGAACTTGGCGGAGACTTGAACTTGCATCTTCCAGGGGGGCTTGACATATCTAGCGATACTTTATAGCCTGGTATTAAAAAAAAAGACATATAATGCTGTTAAAGGGCTAGTAACTGAATATGGTTTAAAAGACGTGGGATTCATAAAAAATCCTTCTTCACCTGGATCTACGTTTTTTTCTAATCCCCATCAGAAATTTGTACACATAGATTATTTTTTTTTAAATAGTGGGCTAGTAAACAACACATTATTTAAAATATTTCCCCGAATAATTTCTGACCACAATCCAATAGTAATTGAAGTGCCGACAATGACTGGTACTTCTGTATCTACAAGACCCTGGTCATTTGATCAGAAATTATTGGCAGATCCATCTTATCTAGAAACAATGAGTATATGGATTAAAGACTTTTTTCATTTTAATAGAAACAGTACTTCTATACAGATAATTTGGGACCCTTTTAAAGCGGGGGTCCGAGGTGAAACACTTTCCTATTCAATTAAAAAACAAAAAATAGTTAAACAGAAAACAGAACAGAACTTTAACCTAGTACGAGAATGGGAGGAAAAACTTGCCAGAGCTATCTCCAGGCATCAAGAAATTGAACAAATTAAAACCACATTAGATATTCATAAGGCCAGGGTTTATGAAATATTTGCAGCCAAACTAGCGGAACAACTTGCAACCTTTCGATCTCAGATTTATGAAATGGGAGAAAATTCTGGAAAGATACTTGCAAAAAGAACCAGGGAGAAAGAAATATCAAACTCTATTAACGCGATACAAGATGAGATGGGTCAGGTCCATGAGGATCCAGACCGAATTCTTGAGGTATTCCGACAATTCTATTCTCAACTGTATAAAACTGATAATATGACATATTCTCATGACATGTTGCTAAATTTTATAGGAGAAAATAACATTACAAAATTAAATGAATTACAATCAAACTCCCTGGAAAAGGATATTACATGGGACGAAATTGAATTAGCTTTACTCTCGTTGGCCACGGGAAAAGCCATGGGTCCTGATGGTATCCCTCTTGAATTTTTTAGGATATTTAGAAATGTTATGAAAGAAGACCTACTGCTTACATTTCAAGAAGCTCAGAGAGGGTCTCCACCTGTATCTTGGAGTCAATCCACATTGATGGCTTTCCTTAAAAAGGATAAGCCTCCCCTTAACCCAGCGTCCTTCAGACCGATCTCTTTATTAAATGCTGATAGCAAGGTCTTCTCCAAAATATTAGCTACCCGTATGTCAACAGTGATATCTTCCATCGTTTCACGTTGGCAACACGGGTTTATCCCTAATAGAGACACTGCGGACCATGTCCGAAGAATAATAGCTATGATGGACTGGGCCCAGTTAATACATCCATTGGAATCACCCTGTTGGATGCCGAGAAGGCATTTGACAGGGTGGCTTGGCCTTATTTATGGGATGTACTGGCTCTGAAGGGCTTCGAACCAAAAATGATTAAAGCTCTGAAAACTTTATATTTAACACCATCGTTACATATTAAAATTGGGTCTCGTAATTCTAACCCATTTTCTATCTTTCGTGGGACCCGACAAGGATGCCCATCATCTCCACTGCTATTTTCAATATATATCGATATATATCTTAGTAAACTTAATCAAGAGGAAGACATAAAACCTGTGGAGGTGGCTGGAACTACTTACAGAGCATTGGCATACGCCGATGATGTGGTAGTGACTACCACAGATATTGTAGCAACAATTCCAAAAATTGAAGAGATAGCGGAAGAGTTCGGCATTTTTTCAGGCTACAAATTAAACTCTTCAAAAACCCAAACTTTATATATAGGTCAAACTCCACCTACACATCTCAATATAGTATCCACTGCAACATATTTAGGAATTAACATTACAACCTCAATATCTGATATACCTAAGCTTAATTTTACCCCTTTTCTTAAAAAAGCAAATTCTACTTTGGAACGGATAAACCATTTACACTTATCATTACATGGCAGAAATAATGTATTAAAAATGTTAATAGTTCCGCGATTCCTATATCTTTTTCGAACTATACCTCTTGAATTCCCAATAGAATTTTTTAAACAATTAGAGAGAATGGCGGGCAGATTCCTATGGGGATATAAACGTCATCGTAGAGCTTTTAAAAAGCTCACTTTACCTAAGGACAGAGGAGGATGGAGCACACCACATTTTTTATTTTACTATCTAGCATCAATACTGCAGTTTATTAATCCATTAATTATTGGCATTAAAGCCCCAATTCATGAAGCACACTTCCCTTCTATTTACGAATTTTCTTTAGGAGTAGAAGCTCGTGGCTGCTTTCTAAAAAATATTGAACCGAGTTATTTTAAGAAAACTAAATTTAAGACTGTAATAGCAGCATACCGGGCATGGAAGATTATTAAGCGACATATAGGGATACCGAAGATTTTGAGATACACCCCCTTGTCATCTAATTATATATTGCCTGATATTTTTAGAGATCACATTATGCTAAAATGGAGTAAACAAGGAATCAATTGTATCAATGATTTATGGCAGAATGATGAGATGATATCCTTTCAGACTCTTCAGGCTAAGTTTAATATCCCGACTCTGGATTATTTTAAATACTATCAACTACACAGCTATTTTAATACTTTATCTCCAGAACAACGTTTAGGGCTTCAGAAAATACCTCTGATCGAATCTCTATACATCAAAAGAAAGATAGGCTTCCTGTACAACTTATTGATTTCATCATATTCAGATGACATAATATTAATTCAAGAACGTTGGGCAGGAAAACTTGGGGTGACAAATGTGATGATAGAAGATTCCATTACGATGGCTAACTCTATTTTATTAACGGGTAGATCCCGTACTCAACACTATTTGGTTCTCTATGATTTATATCATACCCCTGAAAAAATCTCTAAATGGGGAGCTTCTGTAGGTACTGCATGTAAGAGATGCTCTTTAGAAGCAGCAGACGCGACTCACATGTTCTTTTCCTGTCCAATGCTTTCATCAGTTCTTAATCCGATTCAGATTTTTATGTCTTTAATTCTTGGATGTAATATTACTCTCACAGCAGAGATTGTTTTGCTAGGCACCTCCTCTATCAACATTCCTGAGGATAAAAAAAAACTTGTATTCATATGTATGTCTATATATCGCGCTTGTGTTACTCAGGAATGCTCAGGCACGCCATCGAACTCTGGAACCTCCTCGACACCACAGCTCCTGACGTCGCCTTCCTCACAGAAACCTGGATGAACGACTCCTCAGCGCCCGACATCGCCATCGCCATCCCAGAGGGCTACAAGATCACCCAAAGAGACCGCGTCAAACAGACTGGAGGAGGCATCGCCATCATCCACAGGGACACCATCCACATCACGACCAACACCGACGACACCCTGAAAACCGCCGAACACCTACACTTCCAGATCCGCACCGACCCGAAGACCACCCTCAGAGGCACCCTGATCTACCGACCCCCGGGACCACGCACACAATTCAGCAAGGACATCGCCGACTTCGTCAGCCCGCATGCCCTCCCCTCCGCTGACTACATCCTCCTGGGGGACCTCAACTTCCACCTGGAGAACAACAACGACCGCAACACCACCACCCTGCTCGACAACCTCGCCAACCTCGGACTCAAGCAGCTGGTATCCACCCCCACCCACCTCGCCGGACACACACTCGACGCCGTCTTCTCATCCAGCAAAGACATCGCCTTCAGCCACGCCACTGAACTCCACTGGACGGACCACAGCTGCGTCCACTTCACCTTCAGAAGAATGACGATCCACCACCACCAGCAACCGGTTGCTCGAAGAAGCTGGAACAAGATCACAGCCGACCAGCTCGCCGCTTCCCTGAGCCAACACCCCCCCGCCAGCTCAGCGAACCCCAGCCAGGCCGCCGACAACCTCACGAAGAGGATCAACAACTGCGCGGACGAACTCGCCCCACTGAGGACCCCGCCTAACAGACCCGGCAGCAAGAAGGCCCCATGGTTCACCGACGAACTCAAGAGCTCCAAGAAGAACTGCCGAGCCCTCGAGAAAGCCTGGAGAAGGGAACCAACACCGGACAACATGACCGCCCTCAAGCTTGCCACTCGTAAGCACCACCAACTGATCCGCGCCACTAAGAAAACTGCATTCAAGGACCGGCTAGACAACAACGCACACAATTGCAAGGAACTCTTCAACATCGTCAAAGAGCTCTCCAACCCCAACGCCGGAAACAACGACATCACCCCATCGCAAGACCTCTGCAACTCCCTCGCCTCCTACTTCCACAACAAGATCGCGGACATACACAACAGCTTCAGCACTCAACCGACGCACACCACAACCGAACCTCCACCCCCCACCACCACCCTCCGCGCCTGGACTCCGATCAGCACCGAAGACACCGTCCGCTCGATGAACTCCATCCACTCCGGATCTCCGACCGACCCCTGCCCTCACCACGTCTTCAACAAGGCCGACGCGGTCATCGCACCCCACCTGCGGGACATCATCAACACCTCCTTCGACACCGCCACCTTCCCGGAGAGCTGGAAGCACGCCAAACTCAGCGCCCTACTCAAGAAACCTGCAGCGGACCCCACCGAACTCAAGAATTACCGCCCCATCTCGCTCCTCCCGTTCCCAGCCAAAGTCATCGAGAAGACCGTCAACAAGCAGCTTCCTCGAGACGAATGGATCCCTCAACCCCTCACAGTCTGGCTTCCGAGCCAACCACAGCACCGAGACCGCCCTCATCGCTGCCACCGATGACATCCGAGCCCTGATGGACAACGGAGAAACAGCGGCCCTCATCCTCCTAGACCTCTCCGCTGCATTCGACACTGTCTGCCACCGCACCCTAGTGCAGCGCCTCAGCAACGTCGGAATCCAGGAGAAGGCACTGGAATGTATCATCTCCTTCCTCGACGGAAGAACACAGAGAGTCCGTCTACCACCGTACAAGTCAGAGGCCACCGAAGTCATCTGCGGCGTCCCTCAAGGATCCTCGCTGAGCCCCACCCTCTTCAACGTCTACATGAGCCCCCTCGCGGCCATCGCACGCCAACACAACCTCAACATCATCCCCTACGCTGACGACACCCAGCTGATCCTCTCCCTGACCAACGACCCCGCCGCCGCCAGAGCCAACCTTCACGAAGGGATGAAAGACGTAGCCGAGTGGATGACGACCAGCCGCCTGAAACTGAACTAAGACAAGACGGAAGTCCTCATCCTGGGTTCCTCGCCCTCCGCCTGGGACGACTCCTGGTGGCCCCCAGCCCTGGGCAGCGCACCCAAACCGACAGACCACGCACGCAACCTGGGCTTCATCTTGGACTCCTCCCTCACCATGACCAGACAAGTCAACGCCGTCTCCTCGTCATGCTTCAACATCCTGCGCATGCTACGGAAGATCTTCCGGTGGATCCCCACCGAGACCAGGAAGACGGTCACCCAGGCCCTCGTCACCAGCCGACTGGACTACGGCAACGCCCTCTATGCCGGAACCACCGCCAAGCTCCAGAAGAGACTCCAGCGGATCCAGAACGCCTCAGCCAGACTCATCCTCGACATCCCACGACACAGCCACATCTCCGGACATCTGAGAGACCTGCATTGGCTCCCCGTCAAAAAAAGAATCACCTTCCGCCTCCTCACCCACGCACACAAAGCCCTACACGATCAAGGCCCTAGCTACCTCAACAACCGCATCAACTTCTACGCTCCCAAACGACATCTCCGATCAGCCAGCCACGCCCTCGCCGCCGTCCCCCGCATCCGAAGAACGACAACAGGAGGAAGGACCTTCTCCTACCTGGCCGCCAAGACCTGGAACTCCCTACCGACCGCCCTGCGCCTGACCCAAGACCACCTCTCCTTCAGGAAGAAGCTCAAGACCTGGCTATTCGAGCAGTAGCAGCACTCCCCCCCCCCCCCCCCCCCTAGCGCCTTGAGGCCCTCCGGGTAAGTAGTGCGCTATATAAATGCCTGTGATTGATTGATTGATTGATAAGTCCTGATCCGTTACAATTTCATACTTGGAGGGCCCGGCTTTTAGCAAAATACAACATAGAACAGGCAATCTATGCTGTGAAAGGACGTGCTAAAAGACTAATGGGGGAGAAAATCTGGGATCCAATCCATCAATGGATACAGGAAGAACTGGGAAGTTAGCAATTTCTCTATATTAATTGCAATGTACTTTTTTATCTTATGTCGCTACTTTTTTTCTGGTTTTCTTTTTGCTGTTTCTTCTGGTATGTTTCTGTATTTCTTCTCAATCTGAATTATGTATCTGATTTTGCTTGCAATAAAATCTAAAATTAAAAAAAAAAAGTAAAAAAAAAAAAAGGAATGAAGAAGAACAGATTGCACCTATCTTTCAGTGAGGTATTTTACATCAAGATATGCAAGGTGCTACGCGCCGGATACTCAAAGCCCCTAAGCTCCAGAGGTATACAAGATCTTCTAATTTCAAAACAACACAATGTTTCAGCACACTTAATTCAGATTTGTTAGTTGATAAACAATAGTTTGACAAAAGTGATCATTGTTATAGAATAAACATTCATTTCACATGGTCAGATCTCATAATTGAACAAACAGGCAATTCAGCAGAGTTGTTCTGTAAATTCTTTATTAAAGAGAGATCTTTTTTTCTCTAAAAAACGTACCTAAATTGTGTGTCATCTCTATGCTGCATCGGTGACGCCCCCATTTGGAGGGGCTTGAATGGCGCTCTTAGCGTCTTTTTGTTTTATCTCTTCTCACAGGTCTACATCTGTCTGAAAAGACTGAGAATAGTTCACCCCTCTTATGCCCTGATGAAATCGCTAAAACGTGGAGCGATGAAACATGTCGGCTTGAGGACAAAAATCACCATGGTATATAAATAACCATTTTTAACAAGTGGGGTATGCTGTGTCAGAATAAAATGGTAAAGCAAGCTAAACCCTACTACACATCATAATGTTTCTGTGTGTTTGGTCAGGGGTCTATTTATTTGTTTCTGTACACTACAGGTGTGTGTCAGTGTTGATACGTTTGTCACTATTTGTGTTTTTCACCACTATTCTCGCGTCCGCACTACTTATTCTTTTCTAGTGCACTTTTGCCTTTTCACATAGAGAGAGTGGCCAATGATGAGAAGTGGGTATACCGGTAATTACTAACCGGGAACCCCCTCCGGTTGTTCTACCGTGAGGTACTCTCTCTATTCTTCACACATTTTTTGGGGTGGAGTGCATGTGGTCCTGTGTTATTTTATAATAAGTACGCATCCTGACCTAAGGATTTATGTTATTGGACAAATTCCTGGGGATATTAACGACAAGTAGCCCCGTTCTTGTTGGTTTTTTATGTGGATGCTGTTGCATGTAGGTGAGGCTCTAATTGTTTGAATACTGTATGAGTGGGGGGCCGCCTTACCTACCCCTTTCCCCCTCTACCCCTAGAGATTATTCAGGGTAAAAACCGTAGCCAGCGTGTTTCGTCCTCGCTGACTTCTTCAGGGCTACAAACAACATACATATGTACAAAATTACTTTCCATAAATTAATCCATCATCATTTTATACACATAAAAATTAAGTTATTTTATTCTAAAAACCATCTCATTAGGCATAAATATTATGTAACATTTTCTGTAAACATAGTTAACCATGACAAAAACTATTTAAGGTATAGATCTCCTAACCAAAATACAGTCCAACATTTTCTGCTGACTTTGCCACTTTTCATATAATCTGAACCTACATCCATGATGTGTTTCATAAGCACTGTTCACAACTTCCTGTTTGCAAAATTCATTTAACATAACTCTGCATTGTGTTCTCGTTGGTCAAATATACAGGGGAGTGAGAATTGCATTAGCAATGATCAACAATAACTGAAGTGGATAAAATACATGTGTATTAGTTTTACAGCTTTAAATGGTTGGTTTTGTTACATGTTGCGCCTAGCATCAATAATTCCAGAAAGCACCCTCCCCTGCTTTATGAAAGACAGACACATGAAAGACACGCAATATGCGCTTCAACCACTTGAGGGCGGTCTATGCCCGAATTTTTTTTCATGAGAAACCGTGAATAAACTAAAAAAGTTAGGGTGTCTTCTTCTTATTTTACACAGTTCATTTGTTTGGAAACGGCTTTCGTCAGACATCTTTCCATGCACTGCTATTTTATGAAATAAAAGCATTTTATTTGGTCGAACCGAAAGAAAGTCGTGAGAGAGAGGTAGTTCAGGGCCGCAGTGCTGCAAACAATATTCTCCCATGCTCACGCAGCACGAGTCTGCCCTCAAGTGGCCAATTATGGGAGTTCTCGTGCTAAATGGCAGGTGGCAGGTGTCCCAATTTACTTCCTCGCTGCCTGTAAACGCGGTGCAGTAATGTGCGACAAGTGGGTAATGGGTTTCATTTTTTCACGGCCCTTGCAGCCGTAAAGCCTATAATGTTGTTCGGCTATCCCGCCAGCGGCCCAGTGGGTGTCTGAGTGGCCTTTCTGGAGGCAGATGGGCGCTCATTACCTCCCGTATAGCAGCAACAGAGGTGTCATCCCTTTTCTCTCGCTGGGCCTCCCATTAATGTAGGCATACTGAGTGGGACAGGCGGCCTGAGCAGAAGTGGCCTCACTTGTTTTTAGGTGTGTTTCACTAGTGTAAACTGATGCATGCATTCCCTCCCCTCCCCCCTTTTTATGTAAAATTACGCTGAAGCAGTGATTTGAGGGAAGGCATTATGCTAATGAGAGAGCGCAATTTGAATAAAACATATATCCGAGCCATATTCACAAGCATATCGCATAAACGTGGAATCTATAACGTGAAGTTAACACTTGTAGCATAAAGTTATCCGATATAACCAATGTAATAGGAAATGTATCTGTATATACTCTAATATGCAGTGGAATTAGAAGGCCCGTATACATAGTGGGCTAATGTAGAAATGTATAGTAATGCTTACGAATTGAAGAACGTGCAAAGTAGAATTCATGTACATGTGTAACTTTAAATGGAGAAACGGCGAGAAATGTAACATGGAGAGATGTGCAGAGAGCATACCTAATGGTGTAACGAATGAAAGTATAAAGTTATATTCTATATAACTTGTATTCTATGAAATTTATATTCTATGTAGAATGTATTCACTTAAGCAGGGGATTTACTAAATGCGATTATATATAAATGTGTGTTAAAGGTTATACTGTGTAGAAAGCTTCTTGTAGGAATGTTAGAAGGGTTTAGGTCATTTGTGATCTTAACCTGACTGACCAAGGGTTCGCAGGAGTGTAGTCCGCTGTATGTAATTTAGTGGGCTCACAGGAGTCGTGAATAGCCTTGATGTGAACGTGCGAGCCAAGGAGTCTAGTTCTTGTTAGATTTAAGGTGACAATGCCGGACGAAGTTTATTGCCTAAACGTGAGAGGAGACGCTTGGAAATTGAGTCTTGTTTTGAAATGACCATTCACAGGACCAAGAAAGGTTATGCATATAGTCGTAAAGAGTAAAGTTCTGATGAGGTGATAGACTTTTGCTCCGAAAGTGTCAAATGTAATGTCAATGAAGTCACCAGCAAGAAGACGAAGATGGCGTCTAAGAAGAGGGGTCAACTTAACGGACGACACGAAGAGATGAAGCCATGGAAAGAGCAAAGAATGAGATCATGGGGAAAGTCCGTGGTGGGCGTCGAAGGGGCGTTCCACCCATACTGTGATTGTGTATTTTAGGGACAGCACCCCGGGGAGAAGAGAGCGAAGCGAGGGCGAAGACGAAGGCGAACAGCTCAGAGCGAAGGGCGAAGGGTAGATGACTTGAGCAGATGCGCTGAGAGAGATCCGAGCGCAAGAGAGCAGTAGGCCGAGGACCCTTAGAGAGCGGATGGGTAGGCAGAGAGGGTACTGCTTCTTAAACTTAAGTTACCTTTAGAGGCTAAGAGAGTTTGTACTTCTTTGGAAGTCAAACTGCTGACACCTTTTTAGGTTAGGAACTTGCGAAGTAGGGATGTCACTTAGTATAGAGTAGGGACAGATTAACTTGATTATTTTTCTCTTTCTTTAGATGACGCAACGGAACCACATCATATCTATGCTTTTTAATTTGGTTGATATTGGAACTGACTTTAATTGTATTCGTTTGTAGACTGAGGT
This sequence comes from Lissotriton vulgaris, assembly GCF_964263255.1. Classification (NCBI taxonomy): domain Eukaryota; kingdom Metazoa; phylum Chordata; class Amphibia; order Caudata; family Salamandridae; genus Lissotriton; species Lissotriton vulgaris. Next base: position 610,687,281 of record NC_141699.1, on the reverse strand, counting down.
TCTTTAGGGAATCTATCTTCCTTCTAGTTTCTGTATATTTGCTGAAATTTTATCCTGAGAGGATTGTATTTGCAACTCTTCTTAAATTGTATATTAAAACTTTTAAACTTTATCAGTTGTAAGTGGTTCTTCAGAGTTGCGTCAGTTTATGGGGTTTATCTAACCTATGCGGGGTCTGTCTTTTACTCAATGACAGAAAACAACCGATCCAAAATTGACGAATGAGATAAGTTATCAAATTGGTCATAAAAAGATATTAAAATCTCATTCCCCGCAGTTGGTAGCAGAGAAAGATGGTTTTCTTCTTGAGGAAGACAACCTAGGTCAGGTCTAGTTTACCCCAAGGTCCCTAGTCATCGACGACCAGAAGAAGAATCCCTGCCGAAGAAGGTGCTGACGGTGTGTCGAGAGAAAAGCAGCAGAGTCGGTCGAGAGTGAGTATAAGGGTCATGCGTTGTAAGATTGCGGTATTTTATGTTGTACTTGTGTTGTAATGTCAAGCGGAGTTGAATGCCTGTAGTGTGATTGAGGGAAGGTTGTGAGCGCGCGCAACCGGATAAAATCTTAAGTTCAAGGAGAGCTTAAGTGGTTCGGGTGTATCGAACACCCAGAGTAATTTGTCTACCATTGAAAGGGGGTCATGAGGTACCATTGATCGCCCGACGGACCGATGATAGGGGGAGCGTAAGAGTGAGTGTATGAGTAACGGACGCTGGTCGTACGTTTACTGTGTGTAAGTAACCTATCAGTTAAGGCGATCGTCTGACCGTGAGAGGAAAGACGTTTCGTCAGTTGAGGTGACAATTACAGTTAGACTGTGGCCGTACAGTCAGAGAAAAGTGATCGCTTGGACGGAAGTAGTCATTTTTCAGCGGATGAATGAAAACGCATGCAAGATCGTGAGACGAGTTGAGAAAGAAGGGGAACTGCTGCAGAGGGAACGAGTGACGTCAGTGTAGAGCCGCGCTGAGATTGGTCGGTTAGCGTAGAACCGCGCTGGGATAGGCCGATTAGCAAGAGCCGCGTAGGGATTGGTTGGTTGTCATCGGGACGTAAATAAGGAAGAGAATAGAGGAAAATTGTAGACTATCAAAAATGAAGTGTTTTAAACGTCTAAGGGCAATCTTTAAGAGAGATAGAAGAAACTTGTATGCCGGAGAAGAAGCTCCACCAGAAGGCACACCAGCTTATCATATGGCAGTGAATGTAGGCTTACACTCGATATTATGGATCTCCGAGTGGAATAAGCTAACGGAAGGGAATAAGGAATTGACGTTTCCGAGATACGGGACGTTTAAGCTAGAAGTATTGAACCAACTGAAAGCGGTAATGCTTGCAACGAGACCTCTACCGAGGCCAACACAGTTCGAAGCCCTTAGTGCATGGTTTAGAGCAGCACACGAAAAGAGCTTGAAGAGACGCCAGGAAAGAGTAAGGCGATCGGTAAAAGCAGTGCAGGATGCTAAATGGGACGATGAAGCTAAAAAGTGGAGGGTGCAAAAGATAGAAGCAGACAAGCTGTACCCGATGCTAGAAGTTACGGGGGAAAAGAAACCTCTAGAAGAAGATGAGGATAGCGAGACAGAAGAGGATCTGATAGAGAGGCTATTAACAGATAGACCACCTCCGTACAACAGAGAAGCCGAAAGTCCCGCATTACAGCAAGGGGACGGAGCTAGATGGGGGGAATATAAATCGCTCCCAGTAACAGAGTGGGATGTCAAGAAAGGTGAGGAAGTACCTACATCTAGTCCCGAACAGAGAGTAGTGGGAAGATTCGTGGTCCAGAAGGTGCCAGAAACACAGTATGCAAGGTCGTATCAAATGCCTGACGCTTTACAAGTACCTGTTACCATAGGCCCTATAGTGTCAATCTACAACCCAGAGGGGGTCCAGCAGGAGGAACAGGCACGATGGGACAGGGAAAGGGCAGAGATGGAGAATAGGAATAACACGACCAATTCCCAAAGGCAGTTGCTAGGACCAATGAGTCGGAGTACCCCACTAGATTCCGCAACGGGTCCCTGGATAGAACAGGGGGGCCAAAGAGGACAGATGGATTTGAGGGGACCGAAACCGAAATCCTATAAAGAATTAAGGGAATATTTGAGAGAATGGGATGCTGCCGAAGAGACTCAGAATAAAAGATTAGAAACAGGAGCAGAATGGAGTGACCAGGATAACAGGATCCTCTCTCATTGTGGAGCTGGCAAAAGCAGCCCGGAGTGGGAGAGAGGGAGTCAAGGAAGCAGAGGAGATACTTGCCATACTACCAGTGGCAATAGGCAAATGTGCGACGACAGGAGTGCAGGGTGTGGGGGAGTGCCTCGCGTCATCCTTAGTGAGGGAGAACGAAGAACGCAGGAGTACCGAAATAATTTCAGATGCACTCACCATACCCCGGACTCAAATGTGCAACATTGGAATCACGGGAACATGGAGAGTCGTGAAACGTCTCGACATGCGTCCGGTGATCACGGACGAAGTCATGAGAATATAGGGAGTCGCGAAACGTCTCGCCATGCATCCGGTGATCACGAACGAGATCGCGGGAACATGGAGGACCGTAAAGGACCCTTCATTTTGTTGAGCGACACCAGACAGCAAGCGAGTTACAGTGGTTTAGAACAGCACGGTGGATCCTATATCGTATCTGGAGACACCGAGCCGAAAAGACGGAATGTAGTGATGGGGAATGGAGCAATGTTCCACCACACCCCAAGGGAAGATGGAAAGGCTTGGGATCTAGAGAGGTGGGAACAAAGAGACGGAAGAAAAACTCCTCATAACTCACCTGTGCTTAGGCGTAGGGCGCATAGTGGAGGTGAGAGGGATGTAAGAGAACAACCTAGGACTGACGTACTGAGAGCTGAAATCAAAGCAAGACGGATTAACGTAATGAGTTTAAAATCAGACTTGGATGAGATAATTGATGGCACTGTGGCAATAGAAAGGTTAGAACTGTACGAACCAGATGAAATACTGTTTTTATCTAAGGATGTTACTCGGAAAGCAAGGGCAGCTCATGAAAAATTATCTGAATTAGCGGACAAGTATATGATAGACATGTCACGAACTAAAGCCTTACAGGCCAACCATAGGCTGAATTGCACAGATCGAGATCTAGATGAGCGTAGAACGATTGGGCTAAGAGTACACATAAGGGAACTGATCATGTGTATCAGGATATGGAGAGATCTGGATAGATGGGAGGAAAAATGGTCCAAGAGGGGATCTGTCAGAAGGAGTGCACTTGTGAAGTCCCAGGATACAGACCTAATGCGAATGGAAGCTTTCCCTTTGCGAGAAATCGCGAACGGAAACTACGTTCATGTACCCTGGAGTAGGGGGGATTTAGCGGCATTCACTAATTCCTTCCCAAAGTTAAGAGAAAACCCCGTGGAGTGGTACAAGCAGGTAGAGAGATTCGTGAAGATCTCTAAGGTGCTGTGGATCGATTTGAACACTCTGTTCGATATCGTAGTACCTGGAGATTTGTGGACGGCATGCAAGCTTAGTGTCGAATGGCCCGCTTGTGAGCCTCCGAGAGATACCCGGACAAACGGTCCATCCGATAGAGTCATGGAAAAGTACGAGAGAGTAATTGCATGGTTAAAAGAGAAAGTGCCAGTGCAAGACATAGACTGGGTTAAGATAGATCGAACAACTCAGGAACCTAAAGAGACCGTTCACGAGTTCTATGAGAGATTGCTGAAAGCATTCAAACAGTACAGTGGGTTGGATGTCATGGATCCCAAAGACATAGGACAGTTTGTGTCGAAGTTTGTTCTAGGATTGAGACCAGACATAAGCCTAATGATACAACAGCATTTGATTTGTTGGCAGAACAAACCGTTAGATGAGATTCTGAGGTATGCGAGGTACTGTAGTGACGAAATAGACTCAAAAGCAAAGAAACTTAAAGAAAAGCTGATGTTGGTGCAGATGCAATCAGCTGGAAAGGGTGGACAGCGGCAACAGGGAACAGGAACACCAATAAAGAAACAGAATAATCAGAGCAGAGATGAGGAAGAAAGACCGAGACCGAGAATGGATATCGCGACACTGAAAAAGACAACGAGGTGTCATCAGTGTAACGAGGTGGGACATTGGAGACGCGAGTGTCCTTATAATGTCGAGACGGGGGAATTAGAACAGGAGGAGGATGAGGTTCAACCCAGCATGGTAAAGGGAACAGCAGTCCCGAAGGGAAAGTTTATCAAAGGGGGGAATCAGACTCCTCGAGCGCCATTCCCTCAACCGCCTCGCATTACAAATGGAGGAAAAACCTATAGACAAATGCCATTGTTCGTAGGAGGAGAAGAATGCTACTACGTCGATCCTCTTACAGGGCAACGAGTGAATAGAGAAGAAGACTGTACTTTAGGAGCAGCCCTGGAAGTAGATCAGAGAGGACCATACGTAGAAGCTGAAGTGGCTGGATGTCCTACGACCTTTTTGGTGGATACGGGGGCCACTCGATCCACGTTGAGATCAGCGGTAGTCCCAGGTCTGCCAATGTCGGGAGAGACGATTCAGGTGGTAGGAGTCGCAAACAGGAGGATGACGAATCCTCTAACTGAACCAGTGTCAGTGAAGATAGGGAATTACAGTGACGAACATCAGTTTGTAATCTGTGATTCTAGCGTTGTGTGTTTGCTAGGAAGAGATCTGTTGTGTAAATTGAATTGCACAATACATTGCACACCTGAAGGAGTAGAAGTGCAGACCAACGATGAGGATGCCGATTTTAAAGTTGTCAACTCGCAGGAATGCGTGGAACTATATCCTACCTTGACAGTGGAGGAGCTTCCACAGGATTTGAGGGAGAAAGTGTCAGCTGAGGTGTGGGATTTTACTGGAGAAGAAATAGGATTGATCAAAGGGGTAGAGCCAGTAAAGATCATGGTAAGACCCAATGCCGAGTATCCGAGAATACCACAATATAAGTTGACACCGGAGACGATTGCAGGAATAAAGCCTGTGATCGAATCCATGATTAAACAGGGAATACTGAAAGAGATCGTGGGTAGTCCATGTAACTCCCCGATTATGGGTTTACAGAAGCCTAGTGGAAAATACAGAATAGTGCAGGACCTACGAAAGATTAATAATATCGTTGTTTCATGTTGTCCAGTGGTACCGAATCCATCAGTGATACTGTTTCAGATACCGTTCCAAGCTGAATGGTTCACCGTGATAGACTTATGCCAGGCTTTCTTTTCGATTCCTTTAGATGAAGAGAGCCAGTATCTTTTTGCTTTTAAGCTGGAAAATCGCGTTTTAACATGGTGTCGTATCCCTCAGGGGTATACAGAAAGCCCATCGATTTTTAACCAGCTGCTGAAGAAAAATCTTGAAAGTCTAGTGCTGCCCAAGAATTCAGTTCTAGTCCAGTACATAGACGACCTCCTAGTTGCGTCAGAAACTGAGGAAGCTTGCAGAGTAGACACCATCACCTTGTTAAATCACTTGGCCGAGAACGGACACAAGGTGTCTCCAAGTAAATTGCAGTATTGTCTGACCGAAGTGCAATACTTGGGCCACAGGATTGAAAAGGGAAAGCGGAAGGTGTCACCAGACAGAATAGAGGCGATCATGAAAATGAACGCGCCTACAACACAAAGAGAAGTCAGGATGTTTTTAGGCATGGTCGGTTATTGTCGGCAGTGGATAGCCAACTTTTCACTAAAGGCAAAACCGTTATTACAACTGACGCACAAAGGAGTAAGTGATCCGGTACCATGGGACAAAGATTGTTTGATGGCGTTTTTGCAGCTGAGGGAGGACTTATGTCGTGCCCCGGCTTTAGGAATGCCTGATTACACAAAACCATTTTTGCTTTACTGCTGCGAAAGAGAAGGTTGCGCGTTAGCAGTTTTGACCCAGATACACGGAGATGCGCGTAGGCCAGTTGCTTATTTTTCGGCTACCTTAGATCCAGTAGCCGCAGCGTTGCCCGGATGTCTCAAATCCGTAGCTGCAACGGGTGTCAGCATTGAACGTTGTGAAAGTGTGGTAATGGGACATCAGTTAGTGGTGTACGTACCGCATTCTGTGGAATTGTTAATGACCAGGACTAAGACTCAGCATCTGACGAATAGCAGGCTCACACGCTACGAGCAAGTCATACTGGCTGCCGAGAATGTGACCCTAAAAAGATGCTCCGTCTTGAATCCTGCAACTTTGATGCCACTTCCAAATGAGATTGATGATGAAATTTGTACAGATCATGACTGCCTTGATGTGACTGAACTATGCACCAAACCGAGACCAGATATCGTAGATGAACCATTGACTGACCCCGATGAAATATTCTTTGTTGATGGTTCATGCGTAAGAGACGATATTGGTCAGCTGAGAGCAGCATATGCAGTTTGTACTATTACCAGAGTTGTGGAAGCCGCCTGCCTGGAAGGAGTACATTCCGCTCAGGTAGCTGAAATTATTGCTTTGACCCGTGCGTGTTTAGCAGGTAACAAGATTCGAGTCACCATATACACCGATAGCCAGTATGGTTTCGGGGTAGTTCACGACTATGGGCAGTTATGGTCTCAAAGAGGTTATATGACCTCCTCGGGTTCTCCAATTAGGAATGGAGAATTCGTGAGACTATTGTTAGAGGCATTGCAAGGTCCGTCAGCCATAGCCGTTGTCAAATGTGCCGCGCACACGAAGAATGTAGACTTTGTGTCGCAAGGCAACCGTTATGCTGACGAGGTAGCGCGTTACTGCGCAGAACAAGGATATTCTCACACCAATGTAGAAGTGGGGGGAATACAGGAAAGAACTGAATTGACAATGTTGTTAGATACTGTAGATACATGGGACGAGCTAAAGTGTGTTCAGGAGAATGCACCAGATGATGAGAAAAAGGGCTGGGAAACAGCTGGATGTACAAAAAGTGAAATGAACTTTTGGATCTCTGCAGATGGGAGAGCAGTTTTACCAAACGAACTTGTTAGTCCAATGGCAAGGAAACTGCATGGATCAGCACACATAGGTAGAGATGCTATGGTGAGAGTATTCAGACAAACGTGGTTTAATCCGAAATTTAGAGTAGCGGCAGAAGCAGTATGTCAGCGATGTGCGATCTGTCAGCAACTAAATGTAGGAAAGAGAACACCAGTCACCCTGAATCACATAGGAAGGTCTGGGGGGCCTTTCAATAGAATGCAGCTGGATTTTATTGAAATGCCTCAATGCAATAGACTCAGATATGTCTTAGTGATTGTTTGTATATTTTCTAGGTGGGTTGAAGCTTACCCTACACGTAGGTGCGATACACTCAGAGTAGCGAAATTGTTGCTTAGAGAGTTGATACCGAGGTTTGGGGTGCCATCCTCTTTGGAATCGGACAGAGGAACTCATTTTAACAGCGAAATAGTGAAGATGTTGTGCTCAGCTTTGGGTATCGATCAGAAGCTCCATTGCAGTTATCGACCAGAAGCTTCAGGGATTGTAGAGCAAATCAACAGCACGATAAAGTCCAGACTCGCCAAAGTTTGTTCATCAACATCCCTGAGTTGGCCAGACGCACTTCCAGTGGTTCTTATGAGCATACGTAGCACACCAGATAGAAAAACAGGTCTCTCTCCACATGAAGTGCTAATGGGGAGAGCTATGAGATTGCCATCGGTTCCGACTGCAGCGCTATTGAACATCACAGACGATTTGATCTTGGACTACTGCAAGGGACTATCTGATGCCATTAATTCTGTGTCCCTCCAGGTCCAGGCTGCAGAGGTTCCATCAGCACAAGACTTGTGCCATGACCTGTGTCCAGGGGACTGGGTTTTGGTGAAAAAAAATGTCAGGAAGAACTGATTAGACGTGCGCTGGAGAGGACCGTTTCAAGTCATACTTGTTACGAACACTGCAGTAAAGTGTGGAGGTTTGCCCAACTGGATACATGCCTCACACACCCGAAGAGTGCCAACACCTCTGGAAGAAACAGCTCCTCTCTCGGATGAGAATCCAGCGGAAAGCGGAGAAGCTACAGAGGGGGAAAGCCAAGCTGTAGTGGTAATCGAAGAGGCTGAGCCTGTGTCGGAACAGGTCGACGACGGTCAGGACACCAGTGGGACCGAAGTCGCCTCAGGAGAAGAAAGTAATTGGGAGTCCGAATCGGATACCGAACAAGCTGAGAGTGACCAAGAGACAAGTCCAAGAACAAGGAGCAGGAGGACAAGGAGTGATGAAGCCAGTTGGCCGGAGAGAAGAAGAAGGCCAAGCTTAAAAGCAGATCAAGAAAGAACCCTTGTCCCGATCTCTGAAGAGTCGGATCAGGGAGAAGACACTACAGACTCAGGCACTGAGAGTCCGAGAAGATCAAGAAGGGTACGTGTGCCCTGCAGAAGGTACGCCACCCCAGAGTGGACTTATCTAGCAGATGTCTTGGGGACAGAAATCTGGGAGAGTGAAAGAAGTGAAGGTAATCGATCTCGATCCATTTGTGGCAGTGGAGATATGGATGTTGACGCCTGGACTCGAGACTGAGGGGTTACTGAATTTCACACTTCCCATACCCCCATACCTGAGTCGGATCAAAGATCTAGTGCTAAATCGATTACAGTTTCCGACCTTTGGTCATCAAATTCCAGAAGAAGAAGAAAAAGTGGTTCGTTTTGAATTATTGGAACTTGTTGTTAAAGCTGCAGGTACGAGAATAATTGTTGATGCATAGAGACTTTTGTATATAAGCTATAAAGAAGAAGATAACCTAGAGCCGAGTGGAAAGAAGAATAAAATTAGGGATTGCATTTAGAGGACGGAGAAGGGTTAGGGTTGTCTGTTGTTAAAGAGAAAAAGACATTGTTGTGCAAAGAGACTTTTGTTGATAAAGAGCACTTTACAGACTGAGAAAGCAAATAAAGCAAACCAAAGACTTGAAAAAGAAACTTTTCTTCGCAAAAGAAGGAGCTACGCTGTTTGATAACATGGAGAACGGCAACCCAAACCGAAAAGCTAAATGCATAGTAGGTACACTAATAGCGGTAGTAATTTTTCTCATAATTACAGTAGTTACCACATCGTACATGGTAGGACATGAAAGTGAAAAAGAGACAACAGATGTAAAGCCTGTAACGACTTTGAAACCTGCTCTCGTTGGGAAGGAGGAGGAGAGCAATGTGATCCGTGAAAAGGCGTTACTGGCAGATGAAGCTCGTAGGTTACACGTAGACGAGTCACAGGGAAACTTTAGGTCAAATGCATATGCCAAGTTATTATACGAGTATATCGATGCCATGGAGGCCAAGGATTGCTACGTTTGTATGCAATTGCCGGCTTCTGTAGATGAAGGCATCCGATATCATCATCTCCCACTGACTTATGGGATAACATGTAGTTTACTGTTCAGTATATTTTATGGTAGGGAAGGATTTGAGTACTACTTTTCAAATTATGATTCGGTACTGCCTGAAGTTCCGAATTATAAACAAATGAATAAGTGGGACTATTATAAAAAGGAGGATAGACTAGCCAAATTCTTTCTTCCTTGGGACACATTAGATACATCATATGCACGCAGAAATAATCTGACTTGCAAAGTGTCAGAGGTAGAGAAGAAGTTCATAGGACAAGTAGATGACCGATACAGAAGGCAGAAGATTTTAAAAATGTCAGGACAGTGGAAGACAGATTGGACCGAAGAAGAAAAAGCACACAAGAAGAAAGGTAGCAATGGTCCAATAGCTTTGGATAGAACGCAGAAGGGAAAGCTATGTTTAACTCGAAGCAAGACGTATTATGAGAGTGTATTTGTAGGTGAAGTAAATTGCGAACATGCTTTTAGGTTAGAGTACTACACGAAGGATTTCATGAAAGGGATGCAAGTTATTCCGAATGTGTATTTTGTATGTGGAAGAAATGCCTATGTAAAACTGCCTGACAATTGGTATGGTTCGTGTTACTTGGCAATTGTCTTCCCCAAAATATATCATGCAAGGGATTTAGCGATCATAGAAGGAAAGGCTTCGACAAGAGCGAAAAGGGAAATAGGAGATGCAGAAGTAGTAGGAGATGTATTTGGAGCGATGTTTCCTATGTTAGGTTTAATACTTAACGATGTTAAGATCAGGAGACTGGCTACAGTCGTAGATAGATTATCTGCAAGTACTGCAAGGTCATTAATGCTAGTAGAAGGAGAGATGCAGTCAATTAGAGCAACGGTTCTTCAGAACCGACTTGCTTTAGATGTACTGCTAGCAAAAGAGGGCGGAGTTTGCAAGGCTTTGAAGGTCCAAGAATGTTGTACTTACATTCCAGACAATTCAAAACCACTTGAGAAAGTCATACAAAACATTACACAGATACATAAAGAAATCGAAGATTTATCAAAAACAAATGTTTGGGAAAAAGTAGGCCATGGAGTAGGAAAGGTTGGGAGTTGGTTTGCCAACCTTGGTAAAAGCATTGTGTGGTATATACTAAAACCTGTATTAATAGAATTAATTTGCATAATCACATTATTAGGGTTAGTTAAATTGTACAAGTGGTATAGGTCGAACCGGTTACAAAGGTCCATGAGAGAGCAAGAAAGGAGATTAGCTGTTTTACAAGATCAACAGTACAAAAGTTTAAGAGCTCTCGAAACGATAAAAAGAGGGAATATTGTAACTAGTTCTGTGTAAAGGTGTTATTCAAATTGCATTTAGTGATGACTCCTAGAAGTCATCAAAGGGGGGAACTGAGAGAGCGCAATTTGAATAAAACATATATCCGAGCCATATTCACAAGCATATCGCATAAACGTGGAATCTATAACGTGAAGTTAACACTTGTAGCATAAAGTTATCCGATATAACCAATGTAATAGGAAATGTATCTGTATATACTCTAATATGCAGTGGAATTAGAAGGCCCGTATACATAGTGGGCTAATGTAGAAATGTATAGTAATGCTTACGAATTGAAGAACGTGCAAAGTAGAATTCATGTACATGTGTAACTTTAAATGGAGAAACGGCGAGAAATGTAACATGGAGAGATGTGCAGAGAGCATACCTAATGGTGTAACGAATGAAAGTATAAAGTTATATTCTATATAACTTGTATTCTATGAAATTTATATTCTATGTAGAATGTATTCACTTAAGCAGGGGATTTACTAAATGCGATTATATATAAATGTGTGTTAAAGGTTATACTGTGTAGAAAGCTTCTTGTAGGAATGTTAGAAGGGTTTAGGTCATTTGTGATCTTAACCTGACTGACCAAGGGTTCGCAGGAGTGTAGTCCGCTGTATGTAATTTAGTGGGCTCACAGGAGTCGTGAATAGCCTTGATGTGAACGTGCGAGCCAAGGAGTCTAGTTCTTGTTAGATTTAAGGTGACAATGCCGGACGAAGTTTATTGCCTAAACGTGAGTGGAGACGCTTGGAAATTGAGTCTTGTTTTGAAATGACCATTCACAGGACCAAGAAAGGTTATGCATATAGTCGTAAAGAGTAAAGTTCTGATGAGGTGATAGACTTTTGCTCCGAAAGTGTCAAATGTAATGTCAATGAAGTCACCAGCAAGAAGACGAAGATGGCGTCTAAGAAGAGGGGTCAACTTAACGGACGACACGAAGAGATGAAGCCATGGAAAGAGAAAAGAATGAGATCATGGGGAAAGTCTGTGGTGGGCGTCGAAGGGGCGTTCCACCCATACTGTGATTGTGTATTTTAGGGACAGCACCCCGGGGAGAAGAGAGCGAAGCGAGGGCGAAGACGAAGGCGAACAGCTCAGAGCGAAGGGCGAAGGGTAGATGACTTGAGCAGATGCGCTGAGAGAGATCCGAGCGCAAGAGAGCAGTAGGCCGAGGACCCTTAGAGAGCGGATGGGTAGGCAGAGAGGGTACTGCTTCTTAAACTTAAGTTACCTTTAGAGGCTAAGAGAGTTTGTACTTCTTTGGAAGTCAAACTGCTGACACCTTTTTAGGTTAGGAACTTGCGAAGTAGGGATGTCACTTAGTATAGAGTAGGGACAGATTAACTTGATTATTTTTCTCTTTCTTTAGATGACGCAACGGAACCACATCATATCTATGCTTTTTAATTTGGTTGATATTGGAACTGACTTTAATTGTATTCGTTTGTAGACTGAGGTTCTTTAGGGAATATATCTTCCTTCTAGTTTCTGTATATTTGCTGAAATTTTATCCTGAGTGGATTGTATTTGCAACTCTTCTTAAATTTTATATTAAAACTTTTAAACTTTATCAGTTGTAAGTGGTTCTTCAGAGTTGCGTCAGTTTATGGGGTTTATCTAACCTATGCGGGGTCTGTCTTTTACTCAATGACAGAAAACAACCGATCCAAAATTGACGAATGAGATAAGTTATCAAATTGATCATAAAAAGATATTAAAATCTCATTCCCCGCACTAATGTGGGCCAATTTTTTATGCATGCCCGGGCCGATTTTTAATCCCAATCCAACCCTGCTGTTGGCCCTCACTGGCAACCACTGGCTTAAATTAAGCACGGATTCTGCCCTGGGTGCAGTTACAGCCTCACTAGATGGTGGGCCCTCGAAGCCCTAGTGATTTTAGCAGGAGAGTTGGACAGTATAAAGGCCTGTGAAATATTTTTATATTGCTGAGTTTGATGTACATTCTTAGAGGATCAAAAATTAATGTAGTGCAGCCAAGGAGATACTATCCCATTCAAACTACATTTAATTTTTTTTATGATGCACTTCTGCACATAAATGCATGAAAAGTGAAGATGATGTGTAAATTGACGTGAGGTGACTTTTCCTGGGATTTTCGAGACATTGAAAGCAAAAGGTCTCCTAAATTCCACAATCACAAATAACATTAGTCAGCACCCTCTCTAAAGTGTTCTAATATTTTAAAATAACTTACAGTGGAAGTACAAATGACACACGGTGTCCTTAAAAGCGTGTGCTGGAAGCAAATATTTTGGCTCAGGTCAAAATGACCCTCATTTTAATTGTGCACTGTGCACAAAACAAATTATTATTTTTTCTTATTGAGTTGAGAGAGAGACAATTGCAGACCTGCAAGTCAGTGTATTCTGATCACAATTGGCAGGTTGAATTCTATCCTTAGTTACCAAATTTACCCAAGTGATACATATATATGTATGTATATATATATATATATATATATATATATATATATATATATATATATATATATATATATATATATATATATATATATATATATATATATATTCCATATATAGTTAGTTGCACTAACTATATATCGCTCACCCGCAATCCACTGCTGATGATGTTGATGTCACATATTACATCATTCATGACATGGTCAGTGACATCACTGATGACATCACTGATGACATCTCAAATGACATCACTGATGACATCTCAAATGACATCACTGATGACATCACTGATGACATCTCATTTGACATTACTGATCACATCACTGATGATATCATTCATGTGATAATACGATGAACCTCTTCAGACTCTAATATAACCTTAGATACAATCAGTGTAAACAGACACTCACAGACTGTCACTCATCCATGGAGTTACTCACACACCTAGTCAGTCATGCAAAGAATCAATCACACCTCCATTTCCTCAACTATACAGTTATACAAACTTTACTTATTCAAACATATACTAACACATATTTACTCTCTTATACAATCCCTGATACAAGTTCACAATGATCCATACAGCCACTCACACATTCACTGGCTCTTATGCACAGTTATTTATATATGTCAACTCTCACATGTACTGTGTTTTACATATGTACTTACTTTGACATGTAGCACTGAGATATCCATTCACTCACCAATACACTCATGCACACAGTCAACCGCCCATACAGCTGTTTCCACATGCACTTTTGAAACCATACATCTAGTGAATCAACTGCTCACACATCTATGCACAGAGTCATACACCTCCCAGCCACCCACACACACACTCAGTCTCCCATACAAATACTTGGGCAACCAATCAATAACCCATATAGTTACTCATATAGCTACTTATCAACACATGCAACAGTTTACAGAACAACAGACATAATGATGCACAAATTAAGACAGTTTAGTCACTAACCCATGCACTCAGTGAGACACATTTAATCACTCATTCATACAGTCAGTCATGCACCTACTAAATCCTTCATCCAGACACTTATACATCCACTCATTCTTCAATATGTAAGACATATTTTAACTTTACAGTAACATACAGTCACTGGATGTTCTCATCAGTGATGTCATCAGTGATGTCATTTGAGATGTCATCAGTGATGTCATCAGTGATGTCACTGACCATGTCATGAATGATGTAATATGTGACATCATCAGCAGTGGATTGCGGGTGCGCGATATATAGTTAGTGCAACTAACTATATATGGAATTTCAATGGTTTTGTGTGAGTAAAATAAGGTTTTGTAAATGCGAATTCCTAACTATATATGGTCTATAACCTATGGTTTTTTCAGTGAATTTTCAAGGTTTTGTAAATGCTAATTCCTAACTATATATGGTCTATAACCTATGGTTTTTTCAGTGAATTTTCAAGGTTTTGTAAATGCTAATTCCTAACTGTATATGGTCTATAACCTATGTTTTTTTCAGTGAATATATACATATACATACATATATAAACATATATCATCTGTATATCTATATAAATACAAACATAAATGCATGCATACATATACTTATATGCATACAGATGCATGTTATTTACATGAAAGTTGAAAAAACACTAATAAAAGCAAAGCTAAAAAGCCACCTCATTACAAACAGAATGGCTTTAACTTAAACGAGGGCGAGATCTATTGCATTTTCAATGCTTGTTTACTTTGGTTCCATCAAGAAGGCATTCTGATGTGTCACACATTTGCCATAAATTCTGAATGTTAGCACTCTAGTTGCACATTAGATCACTGTAGTAAAGCTACTGCTCACCAGGGACGTCTGCTGCTGGTATTCAAAGTGCATGTTTCAGTCTGCATGTCAGAATTTTTTTAATGAAATAGAAGAGGATTTGAGAAGTCACTCAAAATGATCCCTAATTTTTCTTTCTGAAGCACTAATCATACTTTCTATGGCAAAATTAACCCCCTCATGTTGTTCCTTTTTAAATTGAGTGTTTTCAGACTTACCACTTCATTCCAATCAAGATGGCTTCTGGTGTGCCATACTTTTGTCATAAGTAAGACTGTTAGCGCTCTAGTTGTTCTTTAGAACACTCTGGGACATTCTGTCATTGGGCTATACTTGGGGTACATCTGGGTGATATTTGGGCTACATTTAGGCTCTTTTGTCTCTGGTGGCCATCTTGGGAGACTGTATGTCAGAATTTTTTAATGAAATTGAAGAGGGTTTGAGAAGTCACTCAAAATGTGCCCTAATTTTTCTTTCTGCAGCACTAATCATAATTCATATGGCAAAATATACCCCCTTATTTTGTTCCTTTTTAAATTAAATGTTTTAAGAGTTACCACTTTATTCCAATCAAGATGGCTTCAGGTGTGCCATACCTTTGTAATAAGTAGGACTGTTAGCGCTCTAGTTGTTCTTTAGAACACTCTGGGACATTCTGTCATTGGGCTATACTTGGGCTACATCTGGGTGATATTTGGGCTACATTTGGGCTCTTTTGTCTCTGGTGGCCATTTTGGGAGACTGCATGTCAGAATTTTTTAATGAAATAGAAGAGGATTTGAAAAGTCACTCAAAATGTGCCCTAATTTTTCTTTCTGCAGCACTAATAGTACCTTCTATTGCATAATATACGCCCTCATTTTGTTCCTTTTTAAATTAAATGTTTTAAGAGTTACCACTTTATTCCCATCACGATGGCTCCAGGTGTGCTATACCATTGTAATAGGTAGGACTGTTAGCGCTCTAGTTATTCTTTAGAAAACTCTGGGACATTCTGTCATTGGGCTATACTTGGGCTACACCTGGGTGATATTTGGGCTACATTTGGGCTCTTTTGTCTCTGGTGGCCATTTTGGGAGACTGCATGTCAGAATGTTTTAATGAAATAGAAAAGGATTTGAGAAGTCACTCAAAATGTGCCCTAATTTTTCATTCTGCAGCACTAATCATACTTTCTATGGCAAAATATACCCCCTCATGTTGTTTCTTTTTAAATTAAATGTTTTAAGAGTTACCACTTTATTCCAATCAAGATGGCTTCAGGTGTGCCATACCTTTGTAATAAGTAGGACTGTTAGCGCTCTAGTTGTTCTTTAGAACACTCTAGGAGGCTGCAGTAGAACACAAAGGAATCAACTGACAGTCTCTGTCCTTGTTGGATGTACATGTTTTACTGAGAATGTCAGACTTCATTTTCACATGACTGAGAAAGATAATGTGAATTTACAGAAAATATGCTTTCAGTTTAGCTTATAGATCCCCTTCCAAACCACTGTGGGAAAATCATGAGATATTAGTTTTCTTTCAAACAATATTCATGATATCACAGCAGAAGGTTTTTTCACATGGTAAAATCACCTTAGAACCCACCACAATTCCTAAAACGAGTATGGTACCATCAACAAATGATTTATAATGTAACTAAAGTCCTAAAACCCTCTATTAACTACAATGCTTTTTAATGAGGTGCTATCATGTATATTGGTCCCAAGATGGCTGCCAACACTTCTTGGATGAAGTGCTGACAGCCAATCAGATCAGATGTGTGGTTAGGCTCCGCCCAGATATATATCTTTTTTTGAACCTAAATTACTCAAAATCCACTGGAGCACATATATTGAGACCTAGCAAAGGCACATCGGGCTAACAGTCCCTACAATTTTGCCAAGTTTCGTGCAAATCCATTCAGCCGTTTGAGCTAAAAGTGAGGCCAACCGCCTTATGGAAATTAACATGGGAAAAACGCGTTTTGGGACCCCCCTTTTTTCTCAGCCCCCCCTTGATGAAACCCCCCCAAATTGTCAGGGGCTGCTCAGAAACAAAATGTTCCATTTTCCTGAAAATTTCAGCCAATTCCGTCCACAAACGCCAAAGTTATTAGACATAGAATTTTCAAAAATCCCATAGAGAAAAAATCCTAACTATATATACCTACTGGCGACCGCCAGTAGGTAATATATATATATATATATGTGTGTATATATATATATATATATATATATATATATATATATATATATATATATATATATATATATATATATATATATATATATATATATATATATATATATATATATATATATATATATATATATATATATATATATATATATATATATATATATATATATATATATATCAAGTCCAATATCGTGTGTGGGTTGCGAGCCCATAAATCAAGTCCAATATCTGCACTCCTTGCTGCCCAGATAACACACGAACACAGGTGTTCGTGTGTTATCTGGGCAGCAAGGAGTGCAGATATTGGACTTGATTTATGGGCTCGCAACCCACACACGAACCGCCTTCGGAAGAGGCTCTGAGCATAGCAAGGCTTGGCGGCTGCCAGGCCATTTTGAATTTTATATATATATATATATATATATATATATATATATATATATATATATATATATATATATATATATGTATATATATATATATATATATATATATATATATATATATATATATATTGTCAACACACAGTTCCCATCCGTGGAACTGCTACGCAAATAAGGACACTCCAGCCCAATTTCTCGATCTCCGCTTTCAAGTTTATTTCCTGCGCATACACACAGCTAACAAGCAAACGCGTTTCGGCGTTGCCGCCTTCGTCAGTGCTTGAAAGCGGAGATCGAGAAATTGGGCTGGAGTGTCCTTATTTGCGTAGCAGTTCCACGGATGGGAACTGTGTGTTGACAATATATTACGCGCTCCACCGCGCGTTGAGGAGGCACCCGGAGTAAAGTGGAGCGGCAGGAGGTGGTTTGGAGTTATGGATATATATATATATATATATATATATATATATATATATATATATATATATATATATTACACAGATATATTTTTGGGCCTGTATGGTGTGCCAATGAACTGAGTAAGCTACCATACAGTTGAAATAAAATTCTAAAAAGAAGTCAGTTAATGTTGTCCAATATAGATGATATACAGTTATGTATCAAACACTAGCCAAACAACTTTTCTATACATTCTTTCAACTGACTAAGCTATTATATGGTAGTTGTCAGGCATTTAGGTCCTAGATTCAGAAAAATTCAAACTAATATATTTTAAAAGTAGAATCTTATTAAGTAAACGGAGAAGTGGATAAAATGGCTCTTTATGGCTAAGGTGGTGGTTGGACACTCCATTTCATAACTGGCTATGTTGAGAAGGATGCAGAATTCCCAAAAGCCTACCTTGCAGCCTCAGTTAGGATGGTTCCTGAGGTGTCAGTTCAGATGGCTGAGAAATGGCGTCTCACAATGGTTGTATGACACAACCATTCATTCATTTTCCACGCGTTCCTTGACAACGTGGGAAGAACAGAAATGAGTCTGAACCACGGATTCTTTTTACAATGCAAATCTTTACAATTACTTGCCTTAGGGGGTGCTGGACTTTGGAATAATATAATTTACTATTCCAACTCCAGTCACCGTAGCAGTAAGGAAAACATTGGACTTTAAAGTCCAGCACTGCTTGACCTAAGTCATGTTGTTGTAAGGACGTGCGTTGTAATATAATGCATGGTTCAGACACATTCATTATTCTACCTGCGTTGCAAAGGCAATGTGTTGTTCAGCGGTCATTGTATTTGCTGTTTCCATCTCACCACATTTCCATCGCCACACACTCCAATACACCGTAACCCGGATTTTACACCAGCTTCAAAGGGCAATGCTTTCTGGAGGCGGAAGAAGGGAGAGAGGGCCGTTTCAATCCGGTCTGTTAGATCGCGGTTTTCACAACGCGAGTCGTTACATCGACTTGTGCTGGAGGGGCACCTGACTTTGGAATAGTGTAAATTACTATTCCAACTCCAGCCTACATACAGTAAGGAAGGTGTTAGAAACAGTAATTTACACTATTCCTTAGTCAACAGTGCCCTCCTTTGCAAGTCGGTGTAACAACTTGCGTAGTGAAAACCACGATGTAATAGTACCATGTTGAAATGGATGTGTGGTAAACGATGTCTCCCGGCTTTGGTATATGTTGGCAATAGGGAAACCGACAAGCGACATTGGCACAGTACCTTATCATGCTGGAACATGCTTTTTCTCTTCAATTCTGAGAGCCCTTCACTTTTTTAGTTGTAGTTTGGAAGCATAGATCAGAACAATAAAGGAAGACCTAGAGCAGGAACCTTTGCACATGCTTAATCAAAGTAAGCAAAGGTATAATGGCAAAGAAGGCTTAAACAAGATTTGGGCATGATTCTTCTTTTTTTTCATTTTCTATTTGTTGACTTTTTTTCCTAACTAACTCAAGTAACTATGGTGGTGGGAAGGGAAACCTGTTTATCTACGTGGTGCTACTGTATAACCATCTGTTATGATGTGCCGGCATTCTGCAGCCAAAAGGCATTTTTGCAACTGAAAACAACTAAAGAAACTTAGTTAAAAAATATTTGGTTGTAAATTCCAGATGAACAAATGTAGGGTCTTCATAACTGTCCAAGCATAGATAACTGCTGTATTCCACCAGATGCACATAAATTCTATAGCTGTTACAAGAGGATGTACCACAGAGAGGATAAGTGAGTGAATGTTGGGAATTCGATGAACACCTAAAAAGTCACACATTTCTGGGAATTTACAAAATTCGATGGGCCTTTCCCACACTTATTTTCTCTTCTAAACTTAAACCTATAAAAACGTGGAATAAGTAATGTAATAAGCAATAAGCAGAGTGGAGCGATTGTTTTGTCCGCAAGGTGGCGATCGTGTACGCGGTACCGAACTGCAGAAGCAGCAGACCAGCACAGCAGAGCAGAGTGGAAGCAGCGCCGGAGCCAGAGCCGAAGTTGCACAGAGGTAGTGTGCAGTGCGTAGCGGGCGGGCCCCTAGGACCAGGACTAGGGGAGCCCTGACCACTTTGCCAACCAACCGACCACGGCCTCCCTTCCAACTCAAGGTCGAGGTGTTTAGCCGAGTGGCCACACGGCAGAGGTTGGCTCAAGCTCCGGTCCGCATTTACGGACTCGCCCGCAGCCAGCCTGGAGCCACGTGGAGCTTGGAGCTGCAAAAGAGTGGCGAGGTGCGGCGTGGAGGGCGCCTCGTTACTGGTGTCCGGCGTCCAGCTCTGGGTAGGCAAGTAACGAGAGACAGCGGTGCCTGCTGCCAGAGCCGCTGGTGGTGGAGACATCGGGCGATAGCTAATGTCAATGTCAAGCCTCCCGAAGTATTAGAAGTCTGCACAAACTCGCGGGGAGAGAATCCAAGCCCCAGGCGAGTGTGACAGGCAAGGCAGGCGAGGCGGAGGGGAACAGCGCAGGGCCGGAGCCGGAGCCGCTCGGAGACCAAAAACTGCAGCAGAGGAGAGACAGGGGGCTGAACAGAACAACTGTCTATTCCGCCTGCACCGGGGCGAGGGCGGCAGGCGAGGAGGTGCATGTGCATGAGCACGGAGACCGCTGCAAGGAGAGACGCTGGGTCAGTTGAGGTCGGGTGCCAGCTGACGTCACCACTGCCATTGGTGAGTAAAGCACCATAACACAGCACAGCTATAGCCTCCCAGCCCTCTCTGTTTTTTCTTTTTTTTGCCACGACGGGTGAGAACTGCAGATTTCCACACACGAAATACATTCCCAGCCGTCCTCCTGCCTATCCTGCCCATCCGCCAATCACCTTCACCTCTTCCTCAGCACCCTACTTGCGTGGTTACAGGCGCGGCTGTGCGGACCAAACACACAGGTCATCTTGGGGGCTGCATGGACATGATGGACACTATGGATAGGGCGGTTTAAGAGGTACAGGTGTAGCACAGGGGAGACAGCACAACGGGCAGAGGACCCACGCCTCCCTGCAGTGGGTCACAGGAGCGGTGGAGCGGTAGAGCAGTGGAGCAGCGCACCGCCAACGACACCCCCACACGATACATAGTGTCGCAAAAGAGGAGAAGGGACGAAGCGGCGAGCGGAGGAAGCAACCGCTCGAAGCCCGCCAGGAGAAAGTAAAACGGGGAGCCAGTAGAACAAAGGGACAGCGCACAAGAGCAGCTGAGGACATAGGACTTTTGGGAGCCCTAGAGAGAGTCCAAGAGAGCCTGTGCGCCAGGCCCAGGGAAGCGACGTGCCTAGCTAGGCTGGCCCACTCATTCAACTGAGCAGTTGTTCACACATCCCCCGACCTCGTCAAGACCACATCGTAACAATTACCACCAACCACGACCAGAGTCTCGACGGGGGGTCAAAGGGACCCAATTGGGGAAATGAGATCAGGAAAAACGCGACAACCTGTGGAGAGCAAAAAACCCCCAAAAAAGCTAAGAAAGACAACCACGGAACCCAACACGTCATCAGGTATAGGGCCTGAATTAAACCCCAGGGAGAGGCTGGTATCCGTACCAACCCCTGAGTTAAAATCAGACCCCAGAAGGAAATCCGGACTCCTAAAATTCTTTTATCTCAAGGATCCAATGGCGGCGATCTACGCACAGACTGCGGAGGCGGGTAAGTTACCAAGCCCCATTGCGCCATTGAACGCACCCTCCCCCCGGGCCAATATTCTGCAGAATACGCCATGTAGCGATACAGCGTGTGTATCCCCACCACCGTTTTTGGGCTCCAACTGTCAAGGCAAACAAGAGTTAGTCATCGCCCAGGTGCATGGCCCCAACATACCCGCAGCTACAAACGAAACAGAGGGAGGTAGCGCAGAAAAGAATACCACAGATAATTGCCTCAAGAAGGACATCAGGTCGAGCGAGAACAAAAGTGAGGCAATCATGGAGCCAACAGAGAATAGAGCTCACGGAATGGCGAGCAAGAGCGCACAGGAGGTCAATACAGACCACAAAAACCAATCCATCACATCTGGGCAAGAAGGAGACCCATGGTTACAGCCTCTTTTTCTATCCAATGACTCCCAACTTGAGGAACTCTCAGAGAGAATTATAAAGTATATCGATTCACAAGGAAGAACCTCACAAGAAGAATACGGTTTTGATGGCCGACATCTGAGTCCGGTTATGCGGGTCTCAACCCCGCGTGGCCTAGGGCCAATAAGAGACCAACAAAAAGGAAGCGTAAATGACAGCATCATCATGCAGGCAAATCAACCATACCACGCCCATACCGACCCAATTACAATCTCATCAGGGAGCGCGTCGGACTTAGAGCCCAAGGACCCAAGTAAAATCCAAAATGCCGAGCCCGCCGCATCATGGACCCAACCTTTGTTAAGCACTCTAGAGCAAGCAATTAGGGTGCTGAACTTTCAATCAAACAAAATGGAAGTCCAGATCGACCTCATCACTTTGATGGCTGGGCATATCTCAAGCATAAACACAAAATTGGACTCCCTTTCATTGCTCCTGTCAACCCAGGGGAAATTAGAACCCAAAACCAGCTGGAGCAACCAACAACAAATCTGCGGATGTGAAAGTATTATTGAAAAGCTGGCAAGCCTCCCGGCCATTTTGATGGACATTTTAGGGGAAGTAAAACTATCTCGTGGCCACAGCCAGACGACAGAAACTAAGCCAACCCCGGAGAACTCTCAGTCGCGCAAGAGAAATCTCTCAAACGGCCCAAAGAAAAGCGAACAAATAATGGATAAAGTACCATTACTAAAGGAATGTGGCCCAGATAAAGGAGACCCAAATATTGAAGAAATCGAACCATCTCACCAATCCACATTTGAGGAGCATCGCACAAAGAGATAAAGGAAAAGGGCAAGGAAGGCAAGGCTCAAATACAAGAACAATCAACATATAGATCAGGGCAAAACTTTCCCCATCTTTAACACCAATACCCTCAGAGAAAAAAAATCTAACCTTTTGAATGGGCCGTCAGTGAGTGAGGAAATCCACATAGACTGACTCGACCACTCAAACACTTCATTCATATCAAGGGGTGATGGCCCCCGGTCAGGAGCCAAATCAACCAAATCCCCTTCCACAATGGAAATTAGTAAAACTCTCACAATATTGAACCACCAATCACAAGCTCCAGATCCGGTAAAAGAACAAATAAAGCCAAAACAGGTGGTCAAACAGGGAGGCATCGAGCAACATGAGCCGACCACAGCCCGGGTAAAAAATAGTTTGGATTCTAAATGTGACTCCAAAGAAGGCCACAATGTCGGCACAAAAACTACAATTGAGCAACAACTTTCTACCATATTGGAAAGTAATGCATATGAACCTCAAGGACCAGCAGCAATACCCAAATTTCAAACAGCCTCAAGCCCCATACAAATCACAGTTCTAGCAAAGGAACGCAAATGTTCGTTATTACGAAGGGAGCAAAGAACGGCCCAAACGCAACCCTATAACTCACTACTTTGCAAAACCAGAACATCACAAATGGAGCCAACTAATTACCCAGAGTTGTTTGATTTAAAGCTAACTTTTATCCCCGAATATGTAACTAGGGGGCCACAGGATTTCTTAAATCGAGGCAACTTGTTAAAATTGTTTAACAAACTACCGGCTTTAAATGAAATCAGTTCCCAGGACCTCAACTCTGTTGAATTTCAACAAAATGCTAACAATGGGGCAATTGAGGAAACAATTACAACTTGGGCCTCAAAGGATCTGGTAGAAAGGATATATCTTGAAAAATCGCAGTTTGAATCATGGGGAATATCTATAATGAGACATAAGCGCCCAAGGTACCCCCTTCCCCTACAATCAAATAAAACTGTTCAAGACAAGCGACAGGGGAGCAGAGGTCAAAACATCTCTTGTCTACGTGGCGCCAGGGCTTCCCCGATAGAGCCATCAAGCGAAAGTTGTAAAGCGCAAAGAAACGGTTTTCACCACGCTGATAGAACGGATTGGTCATGGATACCTAATGTCCTCGGCAATAAAGCTACCTAACCCAGATCCAAACTTCCCCGTAAACCAGCAGAACGAATTGCTCCCCCAGAACCTAACAAAGAACTCATCAGTTTCAATTTGTTCATGAAACATGCATGGTTTTCGAGAAATGGCCCATGATAGTGAAACCAGAGTCTTTTTCCAACGACAAGATATAATTCTGATTCAGGAATCTTGGAAACTGCAATCAACCCCAGTCCAAGGTTTCCATGAACATCAAATATATGCAGAAAGACTCTCCATGCACGGCCATCCCCGTGGTGGACTATCAACTTACGTAACCCATAAATATAATTGGGTATCTGAGGAAATAGACGTTAGCCTGAAGTGGGCCCAAGTGATCAAAATCACCGAAGTATCGCCACCGGGGACTGAACCATGGAAATTGTTAATATTTAACGTCTATATCCATCCAGACAAAAAGGTACAAAAAGAAAAACACGCAACGTTATTGTCACTTATCAAGTCCATGCAAAGAATCTACTCGCAATACCCAATGGTAATTTCCGGGGACTTCAACAACGCCCTTATTGATCAAAACAAGGCGAAGGTGAAGATGACGGGAAATGGTAGCGGAAAAAAATTTGCATCCAGATTAAAAGACCATGGTCTGGCGATTATGAATGGCAATACTAAGGGGGACATGCCGGCAGCAGTTACATACCTGAGCGGCAGGGTACACTCAATAATCGACTACTCCTTAGTAAGTGACGAATTAACTCCTAACATCAAATCATTCCACATAGAACATCGGGTAGAAAGCGACCACTTCCCACAAATACTAACCTTGAATATTGCACCAAGTATGGCGCTAACAACGACCGCCCTTCTGCATCATGCATCAAAGTTCAACTCGAAAAAATTGAAATGGCACGGAGAGGGGTTGGGCAAAATTACGGACACAGTAAAATCACATATAGCCAATTTTGGAATTCAAAATGAAGAGGACCTCGTAATAAGCTGGGAGCAAATGATTCGAGTTCTGCAGCAAAAGTTCCCAGCAAGGGAAGGGAAGCACAGTAACTTTAACATCAAGAAGGAGCCCTGGTTCAATATGGACTTAAGAGCCAAAAAAAGAAAGGTCGCTAAGGAGGTTCGGGCCGTCGCAAACCAAAAAATGTCGGGGCAAGTGGTAAACAAATCCAATCTGAGGGGAGCAAGGAACATCTACAGCAGAGGTCTTCAATCTGTGGGGCGCGACCCCCATGGGGGCCGTGGAGTCAGGGGAAGGGGGTCGCGCTTTCCTGGGCCTCACTTCTGCCGGGACTCTTGGAAAATAAAAAAAAAACGTTCCCGGACAGTTCATTATGAATTTAAATCTTTAAAAGCTGTACTGCCATTCTGGGAGTGTTCACTTGTGAAACAGAGCTGATAAGACAACGAGACAAGGTTTCCTTCCAGGTTGCCTGCTTGTCTGAATGGAACGGAAATATGTGCTACCAGTTAATTTAAAAATGTAAAGGGCAATTTGCAGCTGCAAAGAATGATTGGGAGCTGGTGCTGGCTTTCATTGATGCAATCACTGGAAGTGTTGTGATGAGCTGTGAAGTGTGTGCATCTAATGATAAATATATTTACATAGTGCTTACTATATCCCAGAGGAGGTGTTGAAGGGCAGTAAGGAGCGAGAAAGCAAGCATTTGCAATGCAATAGGTCGCGCAATTGAGAAATTTTGACCTATTGGCATTGTAAATAACAATGCTTTTTAGTATTGTAGGTGTTTTGTAAACACATAAATGAATGGCATTGTCATTTATAATGCCAATAGGGTAAAATCTCTAAATTGCGCGACCTATTGCATTGTAAATGCTTGTTCTGCCAGTGGCCAAGTACAAAAAAACGAACAATTCTGGAATGTAGCCACTTTGTTGGAGAGTGCCCCGGCCTAATTATGATCCCAATCAGACACTGATGGCCTATGGTGGCCACATGCATTATTATTTGGAGACTGTTTTTCATCAGGTTCTGACCCAGAGAAAGAAAGAGAGAAAGGGGAGGACAATAGAAAGCGGTGACAAATGGAGAAAATAAGCGTGAAAAACAACCAGCAAAAGTGAGTTAAAGATACACGGAAAGAAGGGTGGTAGTAAAAAAAACAGGTGCAATCAAAACTAGGATCCTTGGTGATCAGTAAGCACAGCATTCAGTATAGCACTAGCTATGGACTGCTAAGAAAAAATGTGGGCCACTACTCTTATGTTTATTACAAATTAAGAACTGGCCCAGTGCCTAAACACAACAAAAACGAGACAACGGACTGTAACTTATTGCTATATTTGGGTATTTATAAGGTGCAAACACAGATTGACCGTCTCTCTGGAGAAAAATAAGCACACTCATCACTTTAGTTCAGAAAGTTGTTAAAATCCAAATAAGTTTTGCCAAAATATGTTTTATTTGTGAAAAAGTATCATTGTGAATTTTTGGGTAGTTCTTTTTAGAGACTTTTTGTTTGAACTGTGTAGTAAGCCTCTGATATCAATTCGTTTATGGTTGTCAAGGATGGTTGTACCAGGTTAGAGAAATTTTTGTCAGAGGGGGTCCTTACACCTAAAATGTTTTGACAGGGGGGGTCTCAGCATCAAAAAGTTTGAAGACCTCTGATCTACAGGAAGGCATTGAGGGCCGCAAAGTATTCATACAAAGAATCTATTTGGAATAAACTGCTAATTGCGGGAAAACAACCTAATAGCAGGGTCTTCTGGGGCATCATAAACGAGCTTAACCAAGGGGCAAAAATCCTACAAGAAGCCGGGGTTGGAGCAGAAACCTGGATCAGACATGTGCAAACCCTATATAGCAATACAAATACAGGTCTCGTTAAAGATTCAGGGGCAGTTAAAGCCAACATGGAGGAACCAAAAGGAGTGACGAAGAAGGACCATTGGAAATCCAACCAGGAAAAACCCCTTAAGGGGTCAACAGACCCAGCTGACTTAATCACCAAAACTGAACTAGGAGGTATAATTTCAAGACTAAAGTCAGAGGGTGCAGCAGGACCAAACGGTCTACCGAATGCGATATTTAAGCATGACCCGGATCTGTGGGCAGAAATTCTAACGCCACTGTTCAATCGAATATACAATCTCGCAGAGATACCCGCCTCTTGGGAGGGAAGTATCATCCACCCAATTTTTAAGCATGGCGATCATCGCAATCCTGCAAATTTTAGACTGATATCCTTACTAGATGTAGAGGCTAAACTCTACGCCTCTTGCATTCTACGTGAATTACAAGTCTGGATATCAGAAACAAAGATCATGCCAAAATTTCAAACAGGCTTCAGGCAAGGAATGGGAACAACAACTAACCTAACCTGCCTGTCTATCCTAACGGACCAGTGTATGACAAAAAACAACCTAGGCAACTTACATCTAGACATTGTATTGTATTAATGGACAAAATGGCTACATTTACTTAGGAAAATATATGTCTTTTTATTTTAAATCATGTAAAAACACAACATACAAATAGTTTAAAACAAGGAGAACATTAAACATCAGTAAAATCTTGTCTTATCTATTGGATGTAAGACAAACATACATTTGTGACAATAAATGACAACACATATGAAAACAATTAAAAAACTGGAAGTGGCAATTAGTGTCTCTACGCGCGTTTCGGCGAACCAGCGCCTTCTTCTGGAGTAGCCACACAAGCTCTAAAAAGAGATATATTTAAAAAGGTATATTAGTTAAACATCCTTAAGAAATCTGTAAACAAAGACATATATCATTCTATTTCCTAAGGTTGTAGCCATTATATCTGAACTTTGATTTATGTTATAGATATATCTTTTCACTTCCCTGTCCCATTCAAACCCTCATTTCACTACTTGAAATTTTTCAAAAATTGATTATGGCTCAATTAAGAAGAATAAAAAAGTTCATATATATTCCTACTTTGCGAAGTTATTTTTTCAGACAGTCTCACTCTATGTTGTTAGTGTATAACATTGTCATTTTCTGTTGTATATATCCTATCTTCTAATTTTCATATATGTTGTTTCAACAATTTGGTTGAGTATGTCTTGAATGGATAATACTCACAACTAATGTTCAAGATTATGACATCAATAGTTGATTGGATGCTTAGTTGATGTCCAAATATGTTCTGGTTAGGTGATGTTATCCTAATTTTTCGCAAAATGAAAAGAGGAGAAAATTTCTTTTCAGTTCTTATATCCAGATTTAGTGGGCTAGATAGATCTAATATAATTAAACTATTTTAAGAAGCTACCTTATATTCTATAAAAATGGGTTAATAAATCCCGCCTGCCGGATAGCTCATGTAGATCAGTATTGGATAGATCTTCAACTTTCTTCGTTATTCCTAGATTTATCGATGTATTTAAAAGATCTCTCTGCCTGTTTGGTTGAGGCAGTGGGAAGAAACGGAAATAATTAAAAAGAGATGGTATTGGATTCACGTGATTACATTTAATTCACTACTCATTGGCGTGATTTAAGTAATGTTAGCACTTCTTACCCAAAATTGTTTAGCAGAGCTCTTAGCGGTGAAATATTGATAAGGAAAACTCCCTGTCGGAAAAAATGACTCATATAAGTACTTTTGTTACATTAAAATATTTTCACTGTTTTTCGAGTCGTGTTTTACTTAATTTTCAATTGTACCCGGTTTTGAGCTTACCTAACGGACCAAGCAATAGCAAATGGCACTCGCTTGTATGCCTGTTTCATAGCCATCAAGTCTGCCTTCGATCGGGTAAACAGAGTGCGCTTGTGGAGCAAACTAGAGAGTTGGGGGATGCCTTACCAACTCCTAAGAGCCATCAAAGCTCTTCATTACCATACTTGGGTAAGAGTAAAGTTGGGAAATGGTGGCAGTACCACCAGTAGCATCCAAACGCCCCAAGGCTTAAAGCAAGGCTGTGTACTAGCCCCTACCCTTTTTAACCTTTTTCTCTCTGACCTCACAAGCGCGATCGAATCAGCAGACAACCATCCTCCATTTTTGGCAAACAATCCAATATACTATTTACAATATGCCGACGATATTGTATTATTGAGCAAGACACCTATTGGCTTACAAAGAGCTATTAATAAATTAACTCTGTACCTAGAACGGGAAGGCCTAGCACTTAACAAAGAGAAAACTAAAGTGGTCCGCCTAGTTGACCGGCAAAACCTAAAGTACAAATGGATGGCCCAAGGGGCACCAGTGAAAGAACAAGAACACTATAAGTACTTGGGCATTACAATAACAAAAGGAGCAAATTATAAGGACCACAAAATAGCACTCAAAGCAAAAGTACAATCTTTAATCTTCGCGTATCGCTCTCTAAAGGAAAATATGGACTGCCCCAACTACAATCATTTATTAAAAACAATGGCTGCACAGATTATGCCCACTTTATCTTATGGCTTAGTCACGTGGTGCGGTAAGGAGGTGGACCTTTTGAATGAACTACAAATTAAAATTTATAAAGCGGTCTTCAATCTTCCCAAATCTGCTTCAGCCGCACAAGTCAGGCTCGAATTTGGACTGCAAAATCAGAAGTTCCGGAGCATGAGCGGCTTCGTGAACTTCTGCCACAAACTTAGATCTGCAGACCCAGACTCCTTGGACTGGCTAAGCTGGGAGGAAATTAAAAAACGAGGGGAAACTGAATCCATGAACAATTGGGGAAAGTATTTGACATTCTGCGTGGAAAAGTTAGAGCTAGCAGTCGCTTGGAAATCAGCGACAGATAAAGTAAGTCTAAAAAAATCAGCCAATACGGCAGCAAAATGGAAATCTTTTTTTGAGGACAAAGAGTTATTGGCAAAACGGCGGCATGCCTGGACCATCCTGAACAGCTTCACAACCCCAAAAACACACACATATCTAACATCCCACTTCAGTGGTCACCTAAAAAAGTCTTTTACAGCCTATCGGATGGGGATGCATGTCACAAAGGATTTACTACCGTCCTGGAAATCATCACACCAGACGAATCAATGTCGCCTTTGCGGGTACAACACCGAAACACTTGTCCACCTTTTCTGCTTATGTCCGGCCCTGATAAGTCAGAGACGACTCTTATTGAAACCCATCTTTAATGCTCTCAACATTCGATCCTGCAGACACGCAGTCACAAGCTGGCTCGGTGGTTCCAACATAATCCTAGTATGCCGTGGAGTCAAATTCTTGGCAGAAGCAAGAAAACTTTTAGACCTAATAGAATATGAGGACCATCCAGTTCGTGGGCAAACATGGCCAGCTTAACCCCAGGACCTCACAAGCCCCGCCCCCAAACAAAACAATAGCCGAGAGACAACAATTTTAGTAATTTTTTTAATAAATTTTGTATCGTTATTTTACTATGCGAATTTTGTAATAATTTTAACTAATTATGCAAATAAAAAAACCTTTGAACCTTTAATGTAATTAGCTTGGCAAAGAGCACCAAAGTTCCAGTTTTTCAATGGAGATGAAGGGCAAAGAAGAACCTTATCGTGGATATCATTTTCTGTAAATAGAAAGAAAATAATATTTTTTAAATAGTTCAATTTTCTCACCTTATCTTTTGGGGGTAGAAGGTTGCAAATGTATTAACATCTTTATTGCCTTCTCGTGGAAAGTGATTTACAGGAAAAAGTCTTTCATTGACAAATATCCTCATTGTCGGAACGTATGAGCATTTGATTTGATGAAAACCTCACCTTTGATAGTCAGATCACGGCCTCGGCTGGCAAATGCTTTGGGATTTTAAAATCCCTTAAGAACATTATTAGCCTTTTGCCTGAATCTGCCCAGAAAACAGTGATTCAAGCACTCATTATCTCTCAGCTGGATTACGGTAACATTCTTTACCTGGGATTTACCCAGTCTCGGCTCATGAGACTCCAACGTGTTTAGAACTCTGCAGCCCGGCTTCTGCTAAATCTTCCTAAGTGGGCCTCTATGGATTTTGCATTGTGCAAATTGCACTAGCTCCCGCTGAAGAAACGTCTCTCTTTTAAATCCCTGTGTTGTTGCAGGGCTTTTAGGAAGACTGGTGCCAGCTATCTGCATCCACTTATTAGTCACTACTCTCCTTTGGGGCCTAGCTAGCTAAGGTTACTAGAGTAAAGAAAGTCCGCATGAGGGGGTGGGATCAGATCTTTTAGATTTATTTTCTTTTCTTTTTTCTTGTAGATTTCTTGCACCTAAAAACCTGCCTCTTTAAATAGGCTACCTTTTATTCTAAGTCTTTTGTAATCCTTTTGGGGCTTAGCGCTGGGACACCTCTGTCAAAGTAACTATTGCACTCTATAAGCTTCATTATTGTTATTATCATGAGCATGCACATAGAGATGGCCTCCATTTTATGAGCTTTCCTTTCCCTCCTCCGTGATGACATCAGGAAAATGAATAGGGGCATTAATTTAAGCCATTTACTATTATACAACCTCAACTTAATGTCAGGGTGGAAGGTTTGTTGAGGACTCAGCGAAGAAGGCAGTGTCTCTGATATGAGATGCTGGGTCTTCTCCTCAGGCCCCCCTTTGTTGGATCTAGCTGTCGCATCACAGAAAAAGTGTGATTTGACTATTATTTTCCCAATTTTCAAATTTTAAAAAGTTACTTTCTTTTGTTTGCACTATATATAATTTTGCTATATTTTCCACAATTAATATTTAATGTAATATTTAATTTAATATTTTAAGTTTTACCGCAGCAAACCCTTAAATGTTTCATCAACAATATCATATTTCATATAGCAACATTACATTAGGAATGCAAGGACATATCTGGTCATCCAAATAAAAAGAAACAACGTGTATCACAGCCACCCATTAAAATTAAGATTGAGCAAAACCCTGACTAAGTACAATTATGATAGAAATCTATGCTATTATTACTCATACTGATGCTATCAGCATAGACATAAAAAATATTTGAAGATATTTGTCTGGTTTATCAATGAATGTCTTGGATAATGAAATTACAATTAGCTACAATAAAGCCATGATTGACCAATTACTTTCAGTTACTGCTGAAGTTCTTTCCAGGAAGAAATAGCTTTTGGACTTAACAGACTCTGAATATACAATACAATCTAAGGCTATTTAATTTGAAAATGTAGCAAGAGTGGATTTGTAGACAATATCTGGAAAACATGCTGCCCAAGTTTCTTAATATGAAATTCACATAGAAATTTAAAATAGATACAGCACTCCTCATCCCTTTCCATTGTTAACTAAATGAGTCCAAATCTCTGTAAGTTATCTTTCAAGTTTTCTATCATAATTATTTCAGTATAGAAAGCAGCTCAATAAATTCCTTCTTTGATGGTGGAGTGTGTCAAAATTCATAGACACCAAGATTTTTCAAAATAAAAAGTGGCTATTCACAAAGAGTTTACTGTCTTGAGTTCTAGATTGAAAGATTCTGGCTATAAATATGACTATGGGTTTTCTAGCTCGCCTTGGTGCAATGTAGTTGAGGTCCCCAAACGTGTTGGTTTACCTGGCGCACAAAGCCTCACTATGAGAGCAACGATCAGGCTCGTACTTTCCTGTTCCCTGGGTCCTATTTTGAACTGTTGCCAATGTAGATGTATATATAAACTGCAGATACAGTAATTACAAGTTTAGTATAATAGAACTTATACTAAGTGACTTCAAATCGATATGATTATGAACTAGTAATTATAAACTTCATTATAAATTTTCTTTTGACAACTTTAGAAAATTATTTGATGATAGGAGTATTCATTGGATACAATATCTCTTGGTTTAGTGGTCGTGAGGTTTCACTCACCTGTATTCATCCCCACCTTTTACCAATAGAGCGGTGCCCCCTGATCCTGAGCTGTAGCCAGGTGAGGTGAGGAGCATGCCTCTCATACTTAAGGTGAGTTGGAGGATTGTCCCACATTTTTGGACAGGGTGATTTGGTGCCAACACCCCTAAGGGCTATGATAAATGTAGCTCCTCTTTGACAGGTAACCATATCTAATATGTATTGTGTTATCTTTTTCTCTGTTTGTTTTTCCTGTTTTTTCCTGATTTCTCCTGCTTATGAACATTTACCCACCCTACCAGAGGAGTGAGAGGACAAACTGAGGTGATATCATTATCATTTTTTTGTTTTGTTTTCTTCACATACACTTTATTGTAGCAGTAGCAAAGTTATTAATGGTCCTGAGGAAGCAGTAGATACCATTTGGATCAATAACTCTGCAGAAACATGTCGACCTGATACTCTATCCAGTAGATATTTGTTAGAAACTACTGTCTCTTTGCACCTTGAGTTTTTAATATTTGGGAGCGGACGGCTTATGAATAAAGTTGTTTGTTGCGCCCACTACCCACATTTTAATAGAGCACTTTTTCCTTTCATCACTCATATTGTTTTGAGTTTTGCACTGCTTTTCAGTTACCACACATATAAAGATAGTCCTGTTTCACAATCAGATAGACACCATGCAATAAGAACTGTGTGTATTGTCTACAACATGGACTCCCAACTATGTAAAGTGGCCAAATTATGATAAAAGGGCGGTACAGAGTGTATAACTGATGGGATTTTATCACACAGAGACAAGTCTCGTTGTATGCTATATACATCTTATAGGATACACAAGTAACAGGCCTAGACATCTTTAACAAACAGAGTATATATTTTTTAGACCCACAGTTATTCTTTAGTAGTTCAGTGTCTTGTTTAGGGGATTATGACTGTGTTTTAGGTCTTAAAACCTTCCCTTGGACCCTCATTCCTAATCTCATTTTGTTAATATAAATATGGTCTCCATGATCCCTCCAACATGAGAATCTGGAAAAAATTATATTTCTTAATTATTTAACCATCTGGCAGATTTCATAGCTTATTTGGACAGCACCATCCTCCATCTATGGATGCTGAAGATACAGTTGAACATTATTAAACATATCAAACTTGTATTCATTTTACTGATATTAGGGCGCTAACTTGAGGTAATAAGTATGAATGGTGGATTTGAGATGTTGGTTATTTTTGGGCATACATGTTTGCACCTCACACTTGTTCTGTATGTTTTGGTATGGTTGTTATATGTTAAATATTGTTTATGTTATAAGCTTTGTTTAAATCAGTGACACAACATCTAACAAATATCGAGAACCACAAAAATCAAAAATTTAATTGCGAGAACAAAAATATTTACTCCATATACATAACTATAAAAATCACTGATATTGAGCAAAATAATATTAACATAAATATCAGAAACACAAATATCATTACCTATATTTACCATGTCAAAAATATTGATTACCACAATATCGATTACAAAATTATCATCAACATAACAAATAAAATATAATTAGAAAATACTAAAAAGCCAATTTTCACATAAAACAATCACTTCAAATAAACCTGAAACTTATAATAAACATCTATAATAAATTTAAAATATATTACATCACCCAAAAATTGAACGTTCACCCCATAAAAATAGAACAGGTATAAAATATACTATAAATGCATCTAAAACATTACTATTTACTATAAATATTTAAATAAATACAATTATATATAATACTGCTAAAAGAAAACATAAATTAGAGTTTACCAAACAAAGACGTAACTGATAAAAAAAATTGAATTATACTAAACCAACCAATAAAATCCCACTATAAGTAAGTTTAACTATTAAAATTGCTCAAACAATTAAACAAACAATATAAAAGGCATGCGAATTAAAGCAAATAATTATTCCAAAAAAAGTCAAACACTGCATGAGGAGGAAACTGACCGATTTTCACTATAAAAGATTATACATCACAATATACATCTCTACACTACTTATTCAACTAAGTAATACTTTATTTAAACTAAAAATGATATAGTCCTAAACTAAAAAAAGGATTAATTAACACATACTTAGTAACACACTATTTCACTTTTATTGTTTTATTCAGACTACCTGAAACAAAAAGTACAACTTCCAGACCAACTTCCTGCTAGGAAATCTCATCTACAACAATGCACCAAAAATATAAAATAAAGTAAGTAGACATAACAAATTATCAACTCACACAAACAGTGACCAAAAACAGATATAATCCCCTAAAACTTGAAAAACAAGCCAAAAATACCAAACTAAATTAATCTAACTTTTTTTACTCTTTCAACATAAAAGAAACACCTGCTTCACATTTAAACAAGTTGAAAGGAAGAGCTGCAGAACATCTAAATAACAATCAAGTAGGTAAAAAAAAAATAACTGCATTGTTAAATATACAAATAACTTACATGCAAAATGTAACTATAATATATATTATTATTATTATTAAACTGCTTACAGATATAATGATAAAATTACAATTTTTACAAGCTTTATTCGACTATTTGTGAAATCGTCATAAACGCACAGTAAAAACCATTTAGAACAAAACATGTAAAAGTACATTTGCTAAGAAAACTGGACGAGCAAACACATACATTAACTACTTGTTAAATTCTCAGAATTAAAATCACAATTTACATAAACATAGTTTTTCCACATATGAGGATCGACCTTAAAAATGCGGTTACAGACAAAATTATGAGTTCTTCCCCAAGTGATTGCATGACCCCAAAAATGCAGGTCGACATTGACGCAAACCAATGTAACTATAATATATATTTATATTATTAAACTAATTACAGATATAATGACAAAAGGCGCAAAATGTATCACCTTACAAAAA
Source organism: Lissotriton vulgaris (assembly GCF_964263255.1). Taxonomy (NCBI): domain Eukaryota; kingdom Metazoa; phylum Chordata; class Amphibia; order Caudata; family Salamandridae; genus Lissotriton; species Lissotriton vulgaris. The sequence goes on along the minus strand of NC_141699.1, from coordinate 610,651,667 downwards.
GGAAAACAGGTATTCAGACAGATGGGCTACTCCTTCTGGCAAGAAAGTGCATTAACAAAAACTATAAACTGGGCAATGATAAAATAAAACGTGGTAATTAATGTAAGAGAGCATACCCCCCCCCAAAAAAAAATGTTACAGAGGAAGAAGTTAGAGAAAATGTACAAGACAAAAAAGAAGCAAGCACTAGTTTTAAGAAACCCACAACCAAAATCCTTAAAGACATACTAGTCAAAGCCCTGAACATATAACAGGCCAACTACCATCTAATTACACACACTAAAAAAGCCACCAATGGTACCCCACCTGCTCCTAGAAGATACCAGGACATACACATATCAGAACTTTTAACAATCACACATAAAGAGGAACTCTTCCTTGTGGAAATTGAAGAAATTGATGTACATAAACAGCATTCATTTCCCTTCTTCTCCCACTCCTCTCCATGTGAGCACCATGAATACCGTAAATTATTGACCGTATCACTCTGCCAATAAGAGCCCATACCCATATGCATATGTACAGCCATTCTAGGCACCATGGCCTTTTACCCATTGGAATCCCCGGCTTCCCTCCTGCGCGTATCTTAAACCCCCTCTCTCATGCATAGACCATGAAACCCTCTCCCTCTGCGCGACCCTGTTGTGAAAGGCAACCCTCCTGTTTGACCCGCACAAACCCCCCATTCCCTCTTGAAGAGACATCCTTCGCCTTAGCTGGCATAGCCCTCCCCAGCTGCACCTGACTGCCCCCGCTCTCTCATGAACGGGTCATAAGACCTCTCTCTCTCTCTACGTGACTCTGTCCCTGTGTCCACCCTGGCTCCCCCCCCCCTTTCCTTCTCCTCCCATGGGCAAGTCATAAACCTTCTTCTTCTGCAAGACCCTGTCCTTGGGAGCCACGGCCGCGCCTGACCAACCCCTCCTTTCCTTCCATGAATGCCCCTCTGTTGACAAGCCTTCCCTCCGCGCTCGATTGTCCACGCGGCATGAATACCACTCCTTTGATGACCCCTTCCCCCGAGTCCGGCTGACCACACATGTCCGAGGCCATCGCCTGAGCCAGGAGATACCATTTACTGCCCTTATTGTATGAAGTCACTCCTCTTCAAAGGACCCACTATTGATCCTGGCCACCCCACTCCCTGGGCTATGATCAGGCGCACACATCCTAAACTGTTGACGGAACACTCAGCTGCGTGATTACCCTCCCCTCTTATCAGCAGGTCAAGGGTCCCTATTGTGAACACATGTGGGGTAGGATTGACACGAGGATCATGGGGATGTATTTTCCTTGTTACACAATATCATGATTGTAATGCCAAGTGTTCTGTAAAGTATAAAAGACGGAGTCTCAGCTCACTTGTTAGAGCACCTCCTGAAAGACACCGTGTTTCGTGTCCGAAATGACTGGCTCTCCTCATGAGAAATAAACTCTGTTCCTGATTCCTGCTTCCAGTGCCCGTCTCTTTATTTGGTAACTATTCAACATGGGAACTAAGAGGCGGTTTGCGCCAGCGGCCTGGGCATCGGTAGTAATCTGGGCTCCTGTTCCACAATTGGCGTCCCAACGCGGGGCCCATCAGTGACATAAGGTCCGGTAAGAGAGATCCAGACGAAGAAGTGAACATCTAAATGATCGGAGTATACCTGCCTTGAGAGGGCCCTCGCCCGGCTGCCGATCGAAAAGAACTTCACCAATTCTGAACGGACCTCTCTTGGGTGACCTATTGTCCTGACTGGAATCCCACAGGAATGCTACATGGAGTAAGAGAACGATCGGGCGCTGGAGGAGGAAGACGAGGAACTGTCCGTATGGTCCGGTCCGGGTAAGATTAAGTAGGGTGTTTTCTACGCCTGATTGGTAGGGTGGTTCTATCCACCTGATTGATTGATTGTTTGTATTGGAATCGGTATATGTATACTGATATTGTTGGTATTGGTTCATTTAGCTTTGAATGCTACTTGACATATTGGTTCTCTTCTGGAGAACGAGACATTCTCTGTTTGCAAACAGCGGCGAATAGGAACGTCGTCCCTCTTTGCAGATAGAGAAGGGTAGGTAATGCAGACTTTTGTCCCCGTTGTAATCCGTCATGCCTACTTTTCTCCCCACTGATTGTTTGAAATCGATTAATAATCGATTGTTGCTCTTTGAGATCTTCCCTGTCCACAAACAGAGACGAATAGGAATATTCTGTTTCCTTTATGGATAGCGAAGGGCAGGTAATGCAGACATTTGTCCCCGTTGTAATCCGTCATGCCTGTTTTTCTCCCCACTGATTGATTGGTTGCCTGGACATTGTTGTTCCAGGAATTGTTTTGTTTGAGGTATTTTCTACTTGCAAACAACGTGGAATAGAAATATTCTGTCTAGTCTTTGCAAGTAGTAAAGGGTAGGTTATGCCCCTTTGTGAATTCGTCAGTCCTACCCACTCCCCACTGTTTGGTTATTTGGGGGGTAGCTCGCATGGTCCGCCCAGGAGACTACCCTTATGGAGGACATATGCTCCCTGCTCATGGGCCATTTAGTGGAAGTAGACCATCTGGTCCGTCCAGGAGGCTGCCCTAGTAAGTGGAAGTACATCGCTTGGTCTGTCCAGGATGATACCCTAATGAAGGAATATATGTTCCCCTTTTGATCGATAATCTCGTTCCACCCCGGACCATTTATTGGAGGGAACTCGTCTGGTCCGTCCAGAAGTACCCCCTAGTGAAAAGGACACATAAAAATATGAAGTGATCACCGTTCCCTACTAACAGAAAACTTTAGCTCGAAACACGCTAAGGAAAAGAAGGTAAAATAAAAAGAAATCAGGCTAAGTCAGTAACCCTCTGATGAGCTTTTGACTTCACTAAAAATAAGAAACATTAGAAATAGTTCGTAATAAGAAATATAAAATGGCGAAAAGTTTGACAGCAAAAATAGCCACGAGGTAGCTAGGCTTCACTGCCTATTCCTGCTCCCAACATGTCTGCCTCATTGCCCACCACGCCCAAATAACGGTCACACGAAATAGAAACAATTCAATAGGTACCTACCCCCATTCCGGAAGCTCCCGAAGTGCAACAGGTCCGCGGTTACGCCCATCCGGAGGGCGAGGCCTCGAGGCATGCGGGGCTCGCCTGGCCGCGGTCAGTAGGAGATGCTGGTGGGCAGGCGGCCCAAAGAATAATAAGGACCTCTCCACCTTTCCCTCTTCTGCCGCCCTGCAGGCCGCGGGGAGAGAGGGGGCTGTCTTGCCTCGGCCACCGACCACCCCTCTCTCTCTCCCGATCCGGCTTTCGTCGAAGGTCGAAGCCAAAGCGAGGATGGCGGCATTTCTTTGTGCTATAATGGCCGCAACTACACCCAACGCCTGACAGTTGCAGGTAGTCCCGCCACATGCCATCGCCTGGATAGTTACAGGTAGTCCCGCCACATGCCGACGTCTGGACAAGCGCAAGTAGCCCCGCCACATGTCCACTCCTGGAGAGTTGGAGGTAGTCCCGCCACCTGTCAAAAAGGAAGGGGGGGGGCTGTCTTGCCTCAGCCGCCGACCACCCCCCCCCATCTTCAATAGCCAGCACGGCCAATATCGAAGCGGCGGAGCCGAGGAACGGCGCGGGGTCGCTGGAAGGGGGAGGTGACGCGAACGAGCCTCCCCCACCTCCCTCCAGGTGGAGGCTTCCAGCGACACCCTAATGCTCTTACTTAAAGAGGGTCAACATCGAAAAGCGGTCTTTTGCCCAGGACGGGCACGCACCCCATGCCTTCTCTCCTCAACCTTGAAGATTCTATGAGAGCCGGGGGGCACCCCGACCCCTCCGCATGGGTGCCCCCGTCCCCCTCACTGGAACAGCGACATCGGCGCACTCCTGCCGGCACCAGCCTCAGTTTGGAAATGGCTAAATTGCAGCCACGGCACAGACTTGTTCAGTTCCGGAGGAACACCAGAATGACCCGGTAGGAAAATTGTTGCCGCCCTCTCCACTCTTTGACTGTTCTTAGACTGTTACCACATTGTGCAAAACTTTTTGAACTACCAATGGGAGGTTCTGGTCCAACCACGAGTCATTGGAGACATTCTGACTGTGCTGGAACAAGCCTGACCCCACCCAAAATGGCGCCAACACAAAATGAGACTTTTCAAATAAACCTTGTTGCACCCTGATTGCGCAGCTTTTTGTCCCGAGATATATATGCAGTTTTTTTGATAATGAAAGTAGATATGAAGGATATTGAGTATGTGATTGGACAATGAACTGACTTAGGGTGGGTACAGAGTATGATTTGGGAAATGAATTGGTGTAATTTAGATAAAGAATGAGTATTGGATAATGAATTTATGAATTAATTAAAACTGAATTCTTGACATGCATCATGCTTGTTCTGCAGGGAAGTTTGATACGATTTGTTTGCACTGCTGCACTTTATGCAATGAACTGCCACCAACTTCGTTCTTCTTACGTACAGTTCCGATCTGCTCCGTGGCCGGTCCACTGGGTTATAGGCCTGTATTTATACATCAACCCTCTTTATTAAAAGTATTTTTGAAAAAGAAAGCATGGTTGTAGCAGTTGCATTACTGAGTTTTGGATGTTTTACTACGACGAGCGAAGAATAAGTATGATGAAAGTTGAAGGTTAAAAAGGACCAGATATTTAGCAAACTGTATTATGTGTCACAGGCGGCTGGGAAAATGCTTTAGACGCACTTAAATCGACACCACAGAAATGCCACCTGACCGCTACCCTTGCACCCAACAAAAGGGGTTGCGACCAAGTAACTCATATAGATACGCGGATCGTCAATGATTATCTGTCTGACATTACTGGTCCCTCTGGGCTTAAACGCCGAGATGGTAAAGAAATGCAGTACGTGGAGATAGGTCGAGTATGTGGTAAGTAAAAACATTTCCGGACTACTGCATGCCGACGTGCTTTGAATGCTGCCCCCCCCCACCCCTTCTCTCTCCTCCCTTCTGCAGGTCACGTCAGAACGTCGGCTGAAGTATGGGAGAGCGATGGTCGAACCACCGACGAAAAGGGAAGGAGGGAATATGTGCATAGTCCTTATGACGATAAGTTTTTTAAAAAAGACGTAGACTTAAACATGACTGTTCCTCCTTAGAACATAGCGACTGGGAGGATGGACTGACATAGAAACTTGACGGGTACTGTATGACGACAATTGACTAAGAAATAACACGTTAGACAATGTAACTAGACATTTGACTAGGTAGGGTAAGGACAAGGAAAAGTGTGTGGGTAAGGGTTACCACGGCACCACCCGTCTGGAAAGTTAGAAATGTTGCTGATGTTCAAAATGCACTGCCCCCTTTCTCACACTCTTATAGATATAGCCAAGCTGTCCGACCGTTCTCCCGATCAATACTTGCCGTTGCCTCAGCCTGGAGAACTTCCCACCAAAGGAAGGAACTGAAAAATGGTTTAAGATCCAACCATGGGTAAATAGCGCGACCAGGTTAATTTCTGATCGACTAACCGAGGTGTAAGTATTGGCAATTGAGAACGCTCGCAGAGATAACAAGCGAGAAGGAAAAGGAGGGAAGGGTAGAAAGAGCTAAGCACATAGATAAATAGGATAGTAAAGATACGTAGGATATAATATGGATTTTGTTGGCCACCTGTTGTTTTCTGTTTTGTCGTGAATGTCTTATATATGTAATACATGTGCTGTCTTCCTTGTCTGAGTTTGTGTGTATGTAATGTATGGATTTATGTCTTCCCTCTGTCTGTATTTGCGTGTTACCTGACCTTTGCTGTTCTGTGTTGTGAGCGCACTAAATGACCTATTTTCGTACACGTCTCTCTCTCTCTCTCTCTCTCTCTCTCTCACCACCCCCTTATCTCTCTCTCTCTCTCTCTCCCTCTCTCTACATGTCATACGTGTACCGAATGGCTCGTTTAGACTGCGGACGACTCTCACTCTCTATGAGAGTCTCCCTATTTTCTCTCCCTCTTTGTGGTAAAATTGTGCCCCACCGGCACCAGTCTGATTGGATATTTATTGAACGCGAAGGTGTTCAGCGAAATTGACCGAAACTAAAATGATTGTATCTCGCCATATTACTACCTCTCCTTTCTGCAAAATGAATGAACTCGAATTGGCTGAGAAGGAAAGGACAGGTAAGACGACTAAGGTCCCCCAAATCTGGCCATTTATAGGGGAACTGTATGTCAATGGCACCTTATTCCTGTTCATCAGAGACGAACGCCAGCGCCTAGATTGACCCCCAACGTCCAGATTGCCCCACCCCCTTTGCACCCAAGCGCGAATACCCGAAGAATCCCCGCCCCACTTGATTGATCCCAGCTGCTGTCCTGGATATAAACATGATGACCATGAGTAACTGTCGTCCCTCGAGAAAAACCTGTTTTACCCTGACTCTCGATGATAGCGCCCCCGCCCTGTTTGAAAAGGTTAGCCAGCCTTGAAGGGAAATGTTAGACTGTTAAGGCGCAGGTTAGAAAGACGAGTCTCCCTGGAGGCTCCGAAATGTTGAGTTTGATGAAATACACAGTTGATAAGAGTCTGACTTTCCTCCATATGTGACCTGTGTAGACAATGAATAAAACTTGGCATGAACTCAGTAGGAATGCCGACATATGCACTGCTTGGTAAATGAACTTCTGACTGTGACCAATGAGCGTATCTCCCAAGTGCGTTGGATTGAGAGAGGAATTCACATGCATAAATGTCTTCCCCTGACCAGTTCTCTAAAGCTTGTTTTGTACCTATTCAAAGATTCACGATCACCGAAGGAGAAGGGTCAGATGTGACGTACAGCCTGGCTGCAGATCTTGGGACACGTGTGACCTCGACCAAAGGTGGAGCTGCAGAGCAACTAGATACGGGACGAGACCGCAATTTCAACGTGGAAAATGAAAAATGACGGGCCACCTTGAAGCCCTCCGTCTGCTAACCCACGTGTGCCTGGAGTCTCCGTTCCCCTTCTTTGGGCCCGATTGATGGGCCTGCCTGCTTGTTATCCTTTGCTCCCTTGGTCCCTTTTGTGTGTCCCCGGAACTCTGACCCAACTCCGCCCTCCCTCCTATCGACTATTTGAACCACACTCACCCTCTTTTCCACGTGACTTTTTGCCAAAGGGGAAGAACTGCACTCAAGTGGAGTAGGGTGTTGCCACGGAAATATAGGTGCCGAGCATAAGGCGCCGCCAAACGGATTGTTTAGGGAACAGGACTGTGGTCTAACAGCAGAGGACTGACCACACCCTGCAACGCGTAAGGATAGAACCGAGCTGGACCTATAGCTCCACCGCCGGTGCTCAACAGCGCCAACGAAAGTACACGGACTAGAGCCTACCAGTGATGGCTCACTGATAAAAAGACACTGTGACGAAGAAATCTTGTGTATTGAACTGAATTCCGCTCTCGACTACCTGGTCAAAACTGTTCATTGGTCACATTTTTTAAGTCAGAAAGACTTATGCTATGTAGTGTGCTTAATTGTTAGGAACTCAACGAAATGCAATTTCCTATGTGCTGCATTCTGCCCATCACCTCAACTGTCTATGATTGTACGCCAAATGCTAGTATCAGCGAATGCTAATTCTTCAACGATGCCTGTCTATCTGTAACCCCATCAATTGCAAAAATGAACGCTGTAATGTAAAAAGGGGCGACTGTGGAAATTGAAGAAATTGATGTACATAAACAGCATTCATTTCCCTTCTTCTCCCACTCCTCTCCATGTGAGCACCATGAATACCGTAAATTATTGACCGTATCACTCTGCCAATAAGAGCCCATACCCATATGCATATGTACAGCCATTCTAGGCACCATGGCCTTTTACCCATTGGAATCCCCGGCTTCCCTCCTGCGCGTATCTTAAACCCCCTCTCTCATGCATAGACCATGAAACCCTCTCCCTCTGCGCGACCCTGTTGTGAAAGGCAACCCTCCTGTTTGACCCGCACAAACCCCCCATTCCCTCTTGAAGAGACATCCTTCGCCTTAGCTGGCATAGCCCTCCCCAGCTGCACCTGACTGCCCCCGCTCTCTCATGAATGGGTCATAAGACCTCTCTCTCTCTCTACGTGACTCTGTCCCTGTGTCCACCCTGGCTCCCCCCCCCCCTTTCCTTCTCCTCCCATGGGCAAGTCATAAACCTTCTTCTTCTGCAAGACCCTGTCCTTGGGAGCCACGGCCGCGCCTGACCAACCCCTCCTTTCCTTCCATGAATGCCCCTCTGTTGACAAGCCTTCCCTCCGCGCTCGATTGTCCACGCGGCATGAATACCACTCCTTTGATGACCCCTTCCCCCGAGTCCGGCTGACCACACATGTCCGAGGCCATCGCCTGAGCCAGGAGATACCATTTACTGCCCTTATTGTATGAAGCCACTCCTCTTCAAAGGACCCACTATTGATCCTGGCCACCCCACTCCCTGGGCTATGATCAGGCGCACACATCCTAAACTGTTGACGGAACACTCAGCTGCGTGATTACCCTCCCCTCTTATCAGCAGGTCAAGGGTCCCTATTGTGAACACATGTGGGGTAGGATTGACACGAGGATCATGGGGATGTATTTTCCTTGTTACACAATATCATGATTGTAATGCCAAGTGTTCTGTAAAGTATAAAAGACGGAGTCTCAGCTCACTTGTTAGAGCACCTCCTGAAAGACACCGTGTTTCGTGTCCGAAATGACTGGCTCTCCTCATGAGAAATAAACTCTGTTCCTGATTCCTGCTTCCAGCGCCCGTCTCTTTATTTGGTAACTATTCAACATGGGAACTAAGAGGCGGTTTGCGCCAGCGGCCTGGGCATCGGTAGTAATCTGGGCTCCTGTTCCACAATCTCTTACATGACAATACAAATAATGAAAAAGGAATCGAATATTCTCCACTGCAAACAACTTAATGAAACTTTCCCAATATCAAACTTGATGATGGTTAGGACCTTCAAAATGTGTCCCTAGCCATTCACTGGAATATACACCATACATGGTGACTTTCAAAACACCACTATCCCTTTCATATACGCTTTACTCATTAATAAACAATGTCAGGTAATGTCAGGTACTTGTACTCCTAAGCCATAGAAAACAACTACCCCCAATAGTAATCATAGACTTTGAAGAAGCTATGGTTCATACAATCCTAAAATCCTAAAAATTCCTAAAAAATACCCCCACACAGCCATGCAAGGCTGTTAATATCACTTTTATCAAAGTATATGGCGACACCTCCGAAAATCTACACTATAGGACTGATTACAAGTTTGGCTGTCATGGTACCACTGTCAAAACAGGGTGGAATTCACTGCCCCCCAGTTAACATTCTGACCGCCCTATTATTACGCATGCGGTTTCATAGATGAATGACCGCAGCAGTACCTCCATCATGAAATGTCGACCGCAGCGGGATAGGCAAAGGTGTCTGTCGGAGTGAAGACCGCCAATGTTAAACACAGTATGCCTCCCCGCTGATGTGACTGTCAAACCTCCACATTTAAACTGGCGGAAAGGGAGGGAAATAAGGCTGAAACTCACCTGTACTCTGCTTCGAATGTCCTGTGCCACCATGGAGCCAATCCTACACATCCTGCCATTGCTGTTCCTGCTTGATGGTTTCCAAAACCAACACGTCATGGATGCATTCGACGGTAACCTACAATCTTAACCATTCACATTGATTCCTCTGCAAATAGATTTCCCGCCTTGGACTTTTCAAGGGGGTTGGGTCTCGGGGCCAAAAATATTTTGAGGGCCCCTGTTCGGAATAGTTCTGAATGTATGATCCAATTACAGCCCTATGATGGCCTCTTTGGCCTGGTCACTGACACTACACAGGTGCACTATATCAAAGACGACATGTGTTTGCATCTGATAATCAGGGATAGTGATATGTGCCTTAAATTGGTCCACACAACATTACCTCCTCATCAACATCACAGCTATTCATCTCTGTGATGTCATCACATTGCTCACATGCTATATCCTGTTGTGATATCAAAGATGCATCTGTACGGATGTGTCATGAAACTGAAAGACATCTTCTCTGCTAAACCTCTGTAATGGACTCTCACACGTCACCCACATTAAAAGGTAATGTCAGGTAAATGGGATTACAAATAAGCAGTGTGAGAAGCATTGAAAGGGCACAATGTAGAGACTCTCTGCAGAATAGGTTTGCCCCTACCAGGGGGACCCCTGAAAGGCTAGGGCCCTGGGCCACGGTCAACTTTGCACATGCCTCTAAACATCTATGTGCACAGGACCTGTGGCATGAAGTACATCAGGGACAACCAATAGCCTAACCAAGTAGCATGCATATGTGGGAAATGTGTAAGTGCAATTTATGAAAGCAAGCACACGAGTAACAGCAGTTGTCTCACATTTAGATAATGTAGGTGTAAGATACACACATGAAAATGCACACATGATCATAAAAAACCTTCTAAAAGGTATGATAATTTAACACCGTCCATGAGTGGATAAATTAATAACTAACTTGCACACATCAAACACATATCTAACCTTCATCATAGGGAGAAGTGCAAGCTAAATGATGTTGACATTGACCAAGCCAAGCTGAAATACTTACCATGTGAAATACCACCCAATGTCATCCCAAATTGGAATTCATCCCACACATCCATCCATTGAACATTTCCCCTTGTCCTGTGTGACTCCAGCACTGGTTCCAAGGTCAGATCATACTGACCACTTTAAATGGATCATCAATCAGGGTGAAACAAACACAACTGTAGTCACACATCCCAAAGTATCCAATAACATCAAATAGTTAGAAAAGTATTGGCAGGAATGATGTGATCTAAACAAAGCAATGTTTTTTATTTCTCCAAAACAAACACATGAAGTAAACCAAAGGGCAATGGCCAGTCCATGGACACATTGTCTGATCCAGCATACTTCTGTGGCACTAAACATGCCCTTCACAACACTGCCTGGGGAACCTCCCAAGGAAGGGGCATCTAGTGGGTAGTCTAGGCATCTCAATGATGTTACTCAGGATGGGTGAGGTTGGTATTGGGAGGGTGTATTTAGTTTTGTGAGGGGTGGTCCTGAATTTGGGGGGTGGGGGTGTCTTTGCTTTTGGGAGGGGATTTGGTCTTCTCAGGGGTACACCTGAGTTTAGGGGTGGGAGTTCAGTTTTCTCAGGTGTGGATTGGGATATGGAAGGGATGGGGTGGGGGTGTAGAAGGGGCTCTTTTGGCTTTGGGATGTGGGGTCAGGTTTGACAGGGGAAAGGGCAAGGGCAAATAACATGCTTTCACTGGGAAAATGGCCAGGATGTTTGGGGGAGAGTAGGAATTGGGAGGTAGGGAGTAGAAGTGTCAGGTGTGGGTGAGTGTGTTGTTGGTGCAGGTGACTGTGTTTTATGTATCTTGTTTTTGTTTTGTAGGTGTCTGTTGTGTGGGTGAGTATGAACGTTTGCATGTTTTGCTGGTGTGTGATGTGGATCGTGCTGGGTATGCTGGGTGCTGTGGATCGGTCTGGTGGTGCGGGTGTAGTGTCTGGGGGAATGCTGAGGATTGTGGATGGATCTATGGGTGTGGGTGTGGTGACTGGCTCCCTCTTTGTCTGTTGTCTCATGACCGAAGCCACTGTTGCCAGCTGCTTCTCCAACAATGTTGGCTATGCCTCCTGTACTGTGCTTGCAACGGATGATGCTGAAATGACATTTAAAATAGGTTTATTGCATGTGCCAGAAAACACTGGACCAAGAGGTTTAACCACAGAACATTACTAAAGTGCACAGAAGATGCCAACCAGAAGGTCCACTATAGTTGCTTCAACATTAGCATGAGCACATGCATGTATGCTGCATGACCTGCTCACAATGACGTCAGAACCACGTACAGCTCCAATTGCATGAGTGAAGTTGTCTCAACTCCATACTCATGTATCTCGTAGGATACTTGATCACCTTGTCCCTTCCATTATGCCATAGTGACCTGATGTCATCAAATAGGATGGCAATCATAAACTCATCCCTATGTATATAGCACAAGACCCTGCAATTAGCAAATGGTCAGATACATAATACCACATCATGACAAAATGATGGTCAAGTGATACAGCTATGTTGCAGCAATATATGCAGTAGCAGGAAGACAGTGAAATGGAAATGCTAATTTCACAACGTTGACACCTCCTAACAGAAAATTGGTCATTTATCCATTGTCAGAATATTATTACAAAAGCTATGTATCACATGTAGCACAGAAAAATAGACTGGAGACAATCTGGCCCAAATATTTGGGAGATTTGTGCCCAAATATCCACAGCAAAATGCTTCACCTAGGCCTAGGGACATCCCCAAGCCAGCTTGGTACTGGTGACAACACCATTCTCCAATTGCAAACCTAAAAGGCCATAGACAATTTAAGGTTGTTGAGACTTAAGGAATCTCCATTACATGAAGAGGTGGTTTCACTTTTGTCCTCACAAACACAAATTCCATAGACACTCACATTTGATCCTTATATTTCTGCATATCACTCCCTGACGCATGTCACAAGTCAGTGAATGAACCTTGCCAAATCAACATGTGCAGTTCACATAACTGAGTACTCCCACATCTATGCCATGGAAATTCCAATAGTGACAAATTACTGTAAGTCTGGCTGTCACCCTTCAAAGCTTCATCATTTGAACCTAACCAATGACATTGAGTAATGGCTTAGGGTATGTGTCACCCACCCACCAGTGTTTATACAGTCCTGTCTGTGGTAACACATAAACTGTATGCCTATCACAAAAGACTATTTCCAAATATAGATTGTCATACTGTGAGACGGACCCCGGAGTAACGGAGAGCCTTACCGAAGTAATCCCGGGAGGGACTGTGCCAATGCGGGTAATGCATCACGATCCTAATACCGGACTACAGCAACCATCACCCTCTGCTGTTTCTCCCCAGGAACGCGATGACGAGATGCACCCGGAAGTGGTCCGGACCGAACCCGGAAACAGTAGGGACGAGCCAATGAAAGGCGACTGCCTTCAAGGGGCGAGTGTGGAGATAGTTGGCGCGGTACTTGAAGACGCAGAAGAAGACGCGGGACCCGAAGAAGAAGACGCTGGACCCGTGGAAGAAGACGCGGGACCCGAGACGCCAGTACACCAGGACGTGGAAGAAGACAGCTGGTGCGAGGACTGGTGGTGTCCGGAGGAGGCTGGAGAGCGGCCGCGACTCGGGAGGAGAGTTGCGGCGGGGCCGCTGAGTGACTCGGCTCGAGGGATTTGGGAAGCGGGGAAGAGGGAGGGAGAGTAGGGTGGGACCTGTAGTAAATTGGAGGGGTCTAGCTTTGTCGGACTGCCTGATGTTACCACTCGTGCTTTCTTATTTTGTACTTGACCTTGGAGCACCCTGTTTCCCGTCCTAGACACGTAAAAACAACCCCCCCCTTTCTCCATGCAACTATATTTGAACCACAACGTTTTTCTACTTCTTATCACCTGTTCACGGTCATTCCAAACACCTATGGTGTGGTGAAGGGTAACTTAGTCCATAGTTTGTTTTGGATGCAATTCTCACGGTTCCTGCTGTAATTTCTTCCCTCTCCTATGAGCCTCCGGGGAGACCGCTAGGGTCCTGAGGATAAGGAGAAGACAACACCACTACCCACTTCCCCCTCCAGCTCATCACCGGAGACATCAGAAGAAGAATCTACCGAGGGACAATCCACCAAATCCATAACATATTCCTTTGTTTTCAATAAACCACCATCTTTTAAACCACTACTCAAGCCTCCACGCCTGTTTATAAAACCCGCCCTCCCACAGGTGGTGTCAGAAATGGGATCCCAAGGCTAAATGGAGGCTGCATTAGCAAAGATGGCTGAGAATCAAGAGCACCTTGGTAAAATTATGGAACGATTTCTGAACGTTGTAGAGGAAGATCGTGACAAAATGCAGAAAGTCCTCACGGGACAAGGACAATCTCATAGCGCAGCCATGGACAAACTCGCTGAAGCCCTGGGTCAACAAAGAGGCTCTACCACTTTGCCATCTGCAGTGTTGCAACGATATGTGGCGGGAGAGGACCCCGATTTTTTCTTTAACAATTTCGAGAGAATGGCAACATTCGCATCATGGCCTGCAGAAAAATGGGGGCAATATCTGGGACCCCTGTTATCAGGTGACCTACAAGCAGCCTACCAGGCCGTGACCCTTCAAGGAGCCGTCCCTTATGCTGATATAAAGAAATGTATCCTGGAAAGATTGGGGATAGATGACGAAACATACAGAGTAAAGTTAAGGCAAATGAGGCAAGGAACTCAAGAAACTCCGCGTGCCTTATACTTTCGAGTAAAGGATATGGCGGATCGTTGGCTTAAACCTGCAACTACAGATAAGGACGGGATCATGGCCAAGATATATCTAGAACAATATCTAACATCTCTTCACCCTCCGATACAACGCTGGGTCCGACAACAGGCCAACCTTACCCTGGAAACAGCTGAAGAGATAGCTAATGCATACAATAGAGCACAGGATTTGCAAAAAGGAAAAGAAGAATCAACAGGGAAGATAGGGGGACATGCAACACATAGACCTCCCCGTCTCCATTAGTTAAGAAGTCTGAACCTCTTACTTTCCTACCCAGTATACCATCCCCTAGTGCTCCTCTTATTCGTCCAACCCCTATAGGACCACAGTGTTTCCAGTGTGGGGGGATGGGTCATATAGCAAGGTTCTGTCCACAAAAAGAGGAACCAATGGAGATAGGGATGGCCCGCAATTATTACTGTTCACCCACGGAAAGAAAGCCACCCCCATATAGATGCACTATTTCTGTCAATGGCCAACCCGTAACCGCTTTAGCGGACACAGGATGTTTACATAGCGTAGTCAGACCCCAAGACCTCGGTAACAACCTAGGACCCAAAGACGGAGTGGTAGCCTTTAAGTGTGTGCATGGGGATACCAAACCATACCCCACTGCACAAGTACAGATCCAACGTCCTCAAGACACTGGAACATCCTTAAAGGTAGGCCTCATACCCCGATTGCACGAACAAGCAAACTTAGGAAACAACTATCCCAAGTTAACCCAGTTGTTACAGAAGGTACCTGTAGCTGAAGATGAATGGCTAGCTACCGCTCCTTTTTCAAATGACACAGGAAAAGAATGGCCATCTTCCAAACCCCGTAAGAGTCGAAGGCAAAGAAGGGCGGAGAAAGGGAGAGAACCCATGGTGATGCCTATTATACCTGAAGAGAACCCATGGGAAACAGACAGGAATTTTCTTGCTGCCCAACGGGAGGACCCCCTCCTTCAAGAAGCATGGAACAAGGCACTTGAGGATGAAGATCCTAATCATGTAGGTCCTTATTTCTTTGTTAAACATGGTTTATTATACAGGAAAGGCAGTCATAATCAGAAAGCCCAATTGCTCGTCCCCGAGCCATTCAGAGAAAAGGTGTTATACCTAGCCCATAGTCATCTATTAGGGGGACATTTTGGGGCTGATAAAACAGAGAAAACCATCCTGGAGAAATTTTACTGGCCAGGAATCTACCATTAGGTGAAACAATATTGTAGGGAATGCCCAATCTGCCAGAGACACAGCCGTTATCAACCCCCAAAGGTACCCTTGCTTCCCCTCCCCATCATTGATGAACCGTTCAGCCGAGTTGGTATGGACATCATAGGACCTTTGTTACCATCACGAAGTGGGTGTCGTTATGTCCTTGTGATTATAGACTATGCGACACAGTTCCCCGAAGTGATACCTCTCCGCCGTCCAGACACTACCAATATTGCCAAAGCCATGATTGGTGTATTCTCTAGGATAGGGTTCCCGAAAGAAATATTTACAGATCAAGGGACACCTTTTGTTTCCAAAATGATGAGAGATATTTGTACTCAGTTAGGGGTGAAACAAATAAAAACAGCAGCTTATCACCCGCAAACGGATGGGCTGGTTGAAAGATATAATGCCACCATTAAAACCACCTTAAAAAAACTGCTGGCATTAGAAACACGGAAATGGGAGGATATGCTCCCGTTGGCACTATTCGCCATCAGATGCAAGGAGCAGAAAAGTACCGGTTATTCCCCGTTTGAATTGTTGTATGGCCATAAACCCCGTACTTTACTTGACATGGCCCAAGAGCTATGGGAAAGAGAACCAGACAATACGAAACCACTCCTGGAATATGTCTCAAACTTAAAGACCCATTTGAGACAAATCAGGGATATTGTTCGCAATAACCTGGAAAATGCCCAGACTGCCCAAAAGGGTCAATATGACAAAGGGACTAGGAATAGATCTTTTCAGGTAGGGGACCTCGTATTGCTTATGATGGCCTCCTCAGACCAAAAGCTTTTGGGACAGTGGCAGGGACCCTACAAAGTCCTTGCCCAGGTGACCCCGGTAACCTATTGCATTGAAATCGATGCCACCAAGCATACATCCCAGATTTACCACATAAATTTGCTGAAAAAGTGGGAGGGACCTTTACCAGTGACAGTGAATGTGGTAGAACCCCAGACCCCTCTGTTCCACCAGAGCATTGATATGGAGTTATCGACTTCCCAGAAAACTGAATTGATCACGACTTTTCAACCCTGGTCTCATATCTTTACCACCTCTCCCGGGAGAGTGTCTGTCATTGAATATACCATTAAAACTTCCCCGGGTTAACAGGTCAGGTTAAGACCATACCGTATACCCGAATCCCGCCGTCAGGTAATAAGAGAAGAAATACACAAGATGCTTCAAATGGACATCATTGAACCATCAAGGAGCGAATGGAATTCGCCCATTGTGCTTGTGCCAAAGCCGGGAAGCTCAGCCAGATTTTGTATTGACTTTCGTGAGGTAAACGAAATATCGGAATTTGACACCTACCCCCTTCCAAGGGTGGATGAAATGGTGGAGAGGATAGGGAGAGCCAAGTATATAAGTACCCTGGATCTATGTAAGGGATACTGGCAAATACCCCTAAAAGAAGAAGACAGAGAAAAGACAGCTTTCTCCACCCCTGATGGGCTATACCACTTTAAGATGATGCCGTTTGGCTTACATGGGGCCCGACAACATTCCAGAGAGCCATGAACATGATCTTGAGAGCACATGATGAATATGCAGGGGCTTATATTGATGATATCGTAAATATATAGTGACACATGGGACCAACATCTCTCACACCTTTCCCAAGTAATACAGATGTTAGGATCATACGGGTTAAGAATAAATCCGGCCAAAAGTCACGTGGCTGCTCAAACAGTCAAATACTTAGGTTACCTATTAGGGGAAGGAGTTATACGACCCCAATCATCCAAAGTGACAGCCATATCCCAGATCCCACTACCCAGAACAAAAAAAGACTTAAGTGCTTTTCTTGGGTTATTGGGTTACTATAGACGGTTCATACCTATGTTTTCCCAATTGGCAGCTCCGATAACTGACCTCTTACAAAAGAATAGCAGAACAGAAGAGATCCTGAGATTCCCTCCGGCTGAGGTATTCCACTCCTTTAAAGCCCTAAAAAACTCCCTGACGTCAGACACTGTACTGATTAGCCCAGATTATGACCGCCCCTTCATTTTACAAACAGATGCCTCCGATCAGGGCTTAGGAGCAGTTTTATCTCAGGAAACCCCCCAAGGTGAGAAACCTGTACTCTACATTAGTCGCAAACTCTTTCCCCGAGAAAAGAATTATGCGACTATTGAAAAAGAGGCACTGGCCATCAAATCGGCCATTGAGTCCTTACGATATTATCTGGAAGGAAGGGAGTTCACCCTATTTACTGACAATGCACCCCTAGAATGGTTGGCCAGAAATAAGGGTCACAACGAAAGGGTACTCAGATGGTTTCTATCCCTACAGCCCTATAGGTTTCATACTAGACACCGGAAAGGGAAAGAACAAGGAAATGCAGACTATCTATCCAGATATCCCCAAAGTAAAAACCCAAGAAGAAGGACAGCAAGGGAAAGGGGATGTGAGACAGACCCCGGAGTAACGGAGAGCCTTACCGAAGTAACCCCGGGAGGGACTGTGCCAATGCGGGTTACCCATCACGATCCTAATACCGGACTACAGCAACCATCACCCTCCGCTGTTTCTCCCCAGGAACGCGATGACGAGATGCACCCGGAAGTGGTCCGGACCGAACCCGGAAACAGTAGGGACGAGCCAATGAAAGGCGACTGCCTTCAAGGGGCGAGTGTGGAGAGAGTTGGCGCAGGACTGGAAGACGCGGAAGAAGACGCGGGACCCGAAGAAGAAGACGCGGGACCCGTGGAAGAAGACGCGGGACCCGAGACGCCAGAACACCAGGACGTGGAAGAAGACAGCTGGTGCGAGCACTGGTGGCGTCCGGAGGAGGCTAGAGAGCGGCCGCGACTCGGGAGGAGAGTTGCGGCGGGGCCGGTGAGTGACTCGGCTCGAGGGATTTGGGAAGCGGGGAAGAGGGAGGGAGAGTAGGGTGGGACCTGTAGTAAATTGGAGGGGTCTAGCTTTGTCGGACTGCCTGTTGTTACCACTCGTGCTTTCTTATTTTGTACTTGACCTTGGAGCACCCTGTTTCCCGTCCTAGGCACGTAAAAACAACCCCCCCTTTCTCCATGCATCTATATTTGAACCACTACGTTTTTCTTCTTCTTATCACCTGTTCACGGTCATTCCAAACACCTATGGTGTGGTGAAGGGTAACTTAGTCCATAGTTTGTTTTGGACACAATTCTCACGGTTCCTTCTGTAATTTCTTCCCTCTCCTATGAGCCTCCGGGGAGACCCCCAGGGTCCTGAAGATAAGGAGAAAACAACACCACTACCCACTTCCCCCTCCAGCTCATCACCGGAGACATCAGAAGAAGAATCTACCGAGGGACAATCCACCCAATCCATTACATCTTCCTTTGTTTTCAATAAACCACCATCTTTGAAACCACTACTCAAGCCTCCACGCCTGTTTATAAAACCCGCCCTCCCACACCTACACACATATTTGTGATGGAATCAGACATCAACCTATGAAGACACTTAGATCAGGTATGAAACAGCAGTGCAGTTGATACTCCAACAGGGATAGGTACACATGCCAACATGTAGGCACTAATGCTAAGAGCACCATTGATGTTCACAAACTCATGTTACAGTTATATCCCAGCTTACCAAAGGGAAGTGTTGTTGAATCACTGCATATAAAGTGCACTGTATGCCATTTCACATGTAAAAGGGCTACCATCACATGAGACACAACAGTGAGGGAGCATCGCTCCTGACACAATGAAGACAAGTGTCCTGTTTGGTACAACTGTC
Source organism: Lissotriton vulgaris (assembly GCF_964263255.1). Taxonomy (NCBI): domain Eukaryota; kingdom Metazoa; phylum Chordata; class Amphibia; order Caudata; family Salamandridae; genus Lissotriton; species Lissotriton vulgaris. The sequence continues at coordinate 610,632,385 of NC_141699.1, read as the reverse complement.
ACCCAGAACATTCAAGAACATGAGGTGATAAATAACTTTACTCAGCCATGTGTCTGCTCAACACAGTAAATTGGTAGTGGACTGGACTCTGCTGTATTCCTGGTCATAAGGACAACAGACAAATCACATAATCATGTACCTACTACCAGATCTACAAATTCAACAACTCTTCTAGTGCGTTGGATATGAGTCACCCTCAATGTTGATGGGAAAATGTTTTGTTTTTTATTTGTAGAAACAACACACTTAGGCAATTAAAGCTTTTTGTCTATGTAATAATAAATGGGAGAATTAATAATTCCAAAGAAAAACGAGTACTAATTTAAATTTGTATCAGAATAACATTAAAAACCCAATTTCTGGTCAGGACTTACCCGCTTGTAGCTGCTGTTGGGCCCTGAACTGCCCATCAAGCTCTGGGTAGGTCACCACCAGTATGCGGGTCATTATGGGGGGTCAGGGTGCGGTGCGCACTCCAACCACGTTGGGTGGACTTCCCCAGCAGGACCTCAGCGATCTTCCGGGTGCAGCGCCTCAGGTCCTCCTACCTTTGTATACAATGAACACTGCGCCGGCCATAGTTCCCCAAGGTCCACACCAAATGGCACGCATCTGATGGGCGCTGACCTGCATGTTTACAAGAGATGAATAAACAGATTTTCACTGCAGGTGTTTGGATATCACTTTTGTTGTGACACAAGCTGTACACTTCTAGCACAAGCATAAATCAATAGCTAACACAAAACTTGTGTAGTTCTCACATGCTGAGCACTACCAAGACATGAATACACACTTTTGTAGTCATCTTCTGACTATCCTTATACCTGGTCATGTTCTACAATGACTAAGCCAGCCCACTAATATCATGTAGCCCAGGGCTATCCTACATGTCCTGTAATGTGATGTGGCGCACTTAATGGGATATCATACTCTAGTAGTGGGCCTCAGCAAGGCCTACCAGTGCTAGGGGTTCTCCCTTCTCTGCCTAGAGTCCTCAGACCAATAGGAAGAAGTTGGCACAGATACTGGAATAGAAAAGACAGAGTTTATTAAACCTAATGAGGTGGCACTACATTCACACCGCACCCTTCGGTATTGTATGAAGTAGCACACTGAATGGAAGGAGCTTGGTCCTTTTATACCCTCAAATGAAGGCGGTACAAGTACAAAATGCTGGTTGTAGGTACATATAAGGTCATACAGAAAGTGTACAGGCAACAAGTGGGAGGAGCTAACAGTTTGCTAATTCTGGTGGACACATCCTGACAGTTACAGACTACAGCAGCTGCAAGCTCAACTGAGCATGTGCGAAGGTGGAAGATGCTAAATATATCTCGTCTCTAGGCAGATTTCAAGAGCAGTTAACAGAAATGTAGGACAGAGCACATGGCGAGCACATGGCAAACAAAATGGCTGACAGAAATACAAAATGGATTCCACAAAACGGACAAGATAGTCTCTAAATACAGGATGTCTTCTGCTAATGCTTAACCTAATTGCTGCCAAATTACAGCAGACGACCCTTTCAGCATTAGCTGAAGACATTTGTTTATCTGGGGTAATCTAAATATGCACCCTGTACATTGATGCTCATCATCTCAGTGATTTCTTTATTCAATATTTGTTGTGTTTTTTATTTCTGCAATATTTCTTTTGGCAGGTGTACAAGCAGTGATACACATGGAGCAAAGCATAAGACCACATTGTATACAAGTACAGCATGTAAATAGTATCACCAGTAGTATACATAGAATAGTCAGTAGCTTCCACCCCCAAGTAATAAAGAGTGTCCATATCCAGTTAGAAAATGTCCATGTACCAGTCTCTGTGTGAATTTCTGCAGCAATCTTATGCAGTTTTGAGATTGCATCATATACTGAAGGTAAGTGATTTGGTATAATCACACAGCAACTGCTACCAATGATGCGACATGCACCAACCCGATCAGCCAAAATCACATCAAGCACCATTCTGTTCCGGAGTGCAACAATCCTTGCAATTTGCAGTTCCTCTGTAATGTTCCCAAGTGCCATAGCTGTTTGGTTGGTGACAGCTTCCACAGCACGAGTCAATCGCCTTATCTTTCTGCTATTCAATGCAGCACCCACAAAGAAGAACAGTCCCAAATTGAAATCAACATATTGTTGCAAAGTGGTATCAGTCTGATCAAACTCATCTGTAGTTATTGTTCGTTTGTATCTATTCTCGGAAATGTTATTATGAAACTTAAAATTTCGGTGATACGATGGAGGGGCCAAGAACACAGGTGGTAAAAAATATGATATGTAACATACCCCAGACCACCCAACCGGTACTTGATAGTATCCTTTATTACCACACACAAAATATGTGTTATGTGAAGATGTAAAACTGCTGTTATTAGCACCTTCAATAGTCAATGTCAAAATACATTCACTCCATTCTACTGGAATTCTTCCAGCCCTGCCAATACATAAATCTGCTTTAGCTCTGGTCACAGAAATTACAATAGGTCCAGTGTTCTTGATGTTCCTCATATTCGTTACGACATATTGTCCGGTTGATACTCTTCCCATTCCCATTTAGTCCCTTCAGCTTGAGGATAACCATCTTTATCCTGATAGCATACTTTATTTAAGTGAAAGATATTTCCACCTACTGAAGGTTTTCCAAAAGCAAACAGAAGTGCATACCAAGCTTGACAAGAACCATTATGGGAAAACGGTAGAGGAATAAAAGGTGTTCCTCCTTTCTTTTGGTGTGCAGGTATCTTCCCACACACCCAACAGTTGGTAGCATTCGTGGCATTGTGCGTATGATGCAACATCTGAATGAATGTATTATTTAGGTAGGATTGTCGATGCTTCTGCTCATGGTAGGAAAGCGTGAAGAGATGATGCTCCACTGGCACTGGAGTAGAGGCAACAACAAGATGTCGAGCAGGAGCTACTTTCTCAACAAACCATGTGATTATTGCCATAACCACCAGAGTAACAACAAACCCTATAGCACAAATGATTCTTTTGTTATTCATTTCAGCAACAGCTATAATTGATCTTCTAAAAACTCATTGAAAACAATTGTTGGAGCTCTTATCCCTGGGCAGCCGTTGATTTCTTCACCACGGGCCAAGACGGGTGTCACTACACTACGCAGGACTGATCCCCCCCTGCCACATGGGCGTTCCATTTCACTAACCCAGGGTGGTAGCTCAACCAGTCTTTTTCGGCAAAGCAGATTCTTTCCTTGGTCTCAGCTGATATCGGGATTCTCCAGTGATTGTGTGGTCCGGGAAGACTTCCGCAGATTCGTCAGGTGAGATAGCTTGACCTTTCTCCGTCTCCAGAATCTCTTGATGGTCGGTCAGCACAGCAGATTCCACCAAGGCAGGCGACACACGTTTGCAGTGTGTGCTATGGACCCAATTCTTCTTGTTTGTCACTCAAACTGTTGTCTTTGTAGCCAGGAGCACCTGCTCCAGACCTCACCACCTCGGTTCCAAACTGTTTGATCTGTCGAAGACCTTGACCATCAGGTGGTCGCCAGGACGGAGTTTGTGGGCCTCACTTGTAGATCTGTCAGGAAGCGCTTCTCGAACCTGTTTATGAATAGAGATCAAACTGTTGGTTAACTGTGCCAAATAATCATTCAACAGAACACAAGGAACATCATGTATGGGGCTGTGGTTTAGGAACTCCCCAAATGTTCATTGGTCTCCCAAAGACCACTTCATATGGGATAAGGCCAGATCGTGAATGTGGCACTGATCTTATGGACAACAATGCCAAGGGTAGTGCATCTGGCCACTTCAAGGACGTGAAAGCGAGTATTTTCGCCAACTTCAATTTCAAAGTAGCGTTATACCTTTCCACCAATCCTGCTGATTGCGGGTGGAAGACTGTATGGAATTTCTGTTTGATCCCTAATCCTTTCAGGACATACTCAACAACTTGCCCAATAAAATGAGGTCCGTTGTCACTCCACAAAAGCTTACAAACACCATATCTAGGGAAAAACTCCTTTAGAAGCGCCTTTGCTGTTGTGAGAGCAGTATTATCCTTTGTATGGTATGCCTCTATCCATTTGCTGAAGGCACATACCACCACTAGGACATATTTCAAATTATTGCAGCGATCAAGTTGAATGTAATCCATCTGCAAAACTTCAAAAGGTGCTGTTGGTGTAGCAAACCCTCCTGTAGGAGTCTGTGTCCCTTTTCCAGGATTATACTGCCAACAGATCAAAAAGGACTGTACTACTCTTTTAGCTGTGCTGGAAATTTCAGGATGCTCCCAAACTTGCATGAGCAATTTAGTTATTGCTAGAGCTCCAACATGTGCCAGCCCATGTGCCATTTGAACCATAGGTTGTAAATAGGCTGCAGGCAATTTCCACGTATTCATTTCTTTGTTACGCCAACAACCCTCATCGTCCAATATTCCTTCTTTAGCCCATTGCTCAAGTTCTGCTACAGAAGCAGATCTCTGTATATCCAATACTTCTTCTCTAGCGTCATGCCAACGCTCAGCTTGTGATTTTACTACGTACATGGATGTAGTGCTTCGCTGCATCGCTGTCTCACGAGTTACGTGATCTGCAAAGGCATTGCCTTGTCCTATTTTGTCAATCATTTTCTTGTGTGCGCTACACTTCATAATAGCAACTTTCTTTGGGTGTATAAGTGCAGTCAAGAGATTATGTACTAATTCTCCGTGCATTATCTGCATCCCGTGGGATGTAAGAAAGCCTCTTTCCTTCTAGAGTAGGCCAAAATCACGAACCACTCCAAAAGCATAGCGGCTATCCGTGTAAATGTTCACACACAAGTCAGTGCTAAGTGCACACACTCGGGTCAAAGCTATTAGTTCAGCTGCTTGAGCCGACTTCTGAGGTATGCGAGCTGTTTCCACTACTGTCTCAAGCATGGTATTTGCGTAAGCAGTTGAAGTCATGCCATCTGGTAACTTCAAACAGGACCCATCAACCCACAGTTCCCATCTACATCTAAAAGGGGCGTATCTTGCAAATCGATGCAACCCTTTGTCTGTTCCTCAGTAAGGAATATACAATCGTGAGGCTCCTTTGACTGAGACTGAGTCGCAGGATATAGCAACAAAGTGGTTGGGTTCAATGTCGCACACCTTTTCAAGGTAATATGAGGTGCTAACAATGTCAATTCGTATCCTGTCAGGCGAGCACTAGTTAAGTGTTGTGTCTTAGTCGGATTCAAAAGGGCATCTACTGCATGGGGTACTAGCACCAACAGTTTGTGTGACAAAACTATCCCTTCACTCTGACGTGTGGAAACAGCTGTCGCTGCAACTGAACGGAAGCACCCAGGCAACGCACGAGCAACAGGATCAAGGATAGCTGAAAAGTATGCGCAGGGACGCTGATTGTGCCTGTGTGTCTGTACTAAAACTGACAATGCACAACCATCTTTCTTGTGTACATAGAGTGTAAAAGCCTTCGTGTAATCTGGTGAGTCTAACACTGGTGCAGAGCAAAGAGCTTGTCTTAACTGACGAAAAGCATTTTGGCATTCATCTGTCCATGGAATGGGGATCGGAGTGTTTTTAGTCAAAACCGCTAGCAGGGGTTTAACAATGTGTGAAAAGCCCAATATTCATTGCCTACAAAATGAAGTCAAACCAATGAACGCACGGACTTCTTTCTGTGTGGAAGATACTGGGGTGTCTAATATTGCTTGAATGCAATCTGGTATCAGTGCACGGCCCTCCTTAGACAGAATGTGACCTAAGAAGGTTACATTCGGTCTACAATATTGCAATTTCTTTCGTGATACTTTATGGTGGTGTGTAGCAAGAAAAGAAAGCAAAGACAAAGTACATTTTTCACACTGCTCAGGCGTATCAGATGCCAACAAGATGTCATCGACATATTGTATGAGAGCCACTCCTTCAGACAAAGTAAAGGAATCGAGTTGTCGTTTTAAGGCTTGACTATAAATACTCCGACTCTCAGTGTACCCCTGAAGAACTCTACAAAATCTGTATGATCGATTATTCAGAGTGAAACCAAACAAATATCGGCTATCAGGATGAATAGGAATCGAGAAGAAAGCATTCTTCAAATCGATTACAGAAAATGTAGTTGCTGTTGGAGGGACCAGGGTAAGTAATGTCGTTATGTCAGAAACCACACGGTACTGCGGTACTACAATCTTGTTGACTTCTCTTAAATCAATGATGAATCTATAAATCCTGGTGTCAGTATCTTTTTTCAAAATGGGAAGAGTCGGACTATTGCAAACATTGTAAGGAACTTCTTCCACAACCACCACTTTAATCAAATCATGAACAATGCGTGTAAGTGCTTCTTCTCCTTCTCTAGAAATTTTATACTGAGTCAGTCTTGGCAATGAAGCACCCTCCTTGACACTAATATGCACTGGCAGAATAACCATTTGCCCTACATCGGTGTCTGAAGTAAGTACTAGGGAGTGAAGCTAATGCAATGTCATCTTTAACAATACAGGATCTCTCAATCACAGGATAGTTGTCATTCAAAATAACCCGTACTCCTTCCGGACAACATCGTATCGTAGCCCTGAAATATTTGAGCATATCAAGACCCACAATATTATCTGATGTGTTTGGAGAGAGCAAAAACGGACATGGAGCAATAAACTTATCAACATGGAATGCAAGTGGTTGTGACAGTGGGCTAAGGGAAGGTGTTCCATCGAAACCTATTGATGTAATAGTTAAGCCAGACAGGGGAGCCCTAGGAACCAAGTGGTTAGACAAGGCGCTAAGAGTAGCTCTTGTATCAACCAGAAACTGATCAGTAGAACACAAAACATGTGCTGTAACATAGGGACCCCTCTGATCTACTGGAACTTCAACTGATTCCTTACCCCATCCTAGGCAATCCTATGCATAAGCAGAATCTTGAAACTCAGACGGCACATAGTCGGACATTTGATATTGGTTCCGTCTATCAAAAGTGTTAAACCCATCCTGCCCACGTGTATTAGCATCAAACCTAGCGCGATAATTTGTGCTTCCTCTCAGCCCTGAATATCCTGAGCAATTTCTCATTTGTCCCCGACCACGCGGACACTGCTGAGCACGCAGTACTGGACAATCAGAAAGCCAATGTCCAAATTTCTTGCATTACGCACACTGATCAACAGACAAATTTCAACGAGTATAGGAAGGAAAGGACGAACCATAAGATCCACGTCCACCTCCATCATTACCTCTAGAAGGCTGGCCATAAGCTTGGGCCAACATAACCTTTGTTTTCAACTCTTTAGTCTTTATATCCTCATTACTTTTAGCTTCTAATTCTTGTCGTTCATAATACTGAGCCATAGTTAGGAGAGAAACCGGAGAAGAGGTAGTCCATGAACTCTCACTGGCCTTCAGGTGAATAGCTATTCCTGGCAAAAGGTTTGCGACATATTTATCTACAAACAGATGCCTACCTGTGTCATCTGTCAATGACTGGCCACTGAAATTGTGGAATGCCTCCTCAAAGCGTGTAAAGAAATCTGAAACCGATTTGTCTGCCTTTTGCTTTCACGACGCTAATACAGTCCAATCCATCTTTTTAGGGGGAATAATCGTTTTTAACTTAACTAATATAGCTTTAGGGAGATCTAGAATTAACTGACACGGTTTCTGTGCAGGTTCTCTATCTTCATCTGACTGCTCTAAATCTTTCCACAATGCGCCAAATGTTGCACAATCATCAGTTTTATGCACAGTTCTCCACATATCAGACGGTAATATTAGTCCAAAAAACAAATCAATATCAGGCAAAGTCATAGTACAAGAGCTAATGGCACCCTCAACTTCCTCATAAAAGGCTGCTGGATTCTTTCGCGGATCAGGCAATGCATTTTTAAGGGCCATAACATCTGCTCTATTCCAAAGAGTGTAAACCCAAATATAAATAAAATAACCTTTGGCATCAATTGAAATCTTATCATCACTTGTACCCGTTCCTTTAGGAGGAACATATAAAGGCGCGGCTTCCCGCATGGGTTTCACATTAATTACAACATTCTTATCTGTTTCAGGAGTAGAAGTTTGTGCCATGCTGATTTGGGATGTTTGTGCAGCTGCATCTGCTGCCTTTTTCTCCTCTCGCAAACGGGCTGCTTCAACACGCACTTTAACCAAGCGTCTGAACATGTCAGCTACCTGGGAGAAGACAAAAAGACCTTCACGTAGTTGTTTACAATCAACTGCTACATCATCGGACTCCATTTTTGCCGAATATTATCTAAACCGTTCAATAACCTCTGCGGCAAATGTATCGGTAAAATATATTTGCTCCCTTCCCTGCCAATCTTTTATACTATCTAAAAGTTCAGAAGCAGCTTTAGTACTAAGAACGGCTTTACGAGCAGCGGATCTAATATCAGACGCACATTCATCAGATAACATTGAGCGAGTTTCTCGAGCTTTGTCCTAATCTGTAGAAGAGTCCTCATCTGATTCATGAGGAGCAGAAGGAAGAGTATACGGAGGTGGACAATGATCTAATAAGAGAGAATCATCTTGGGTTTTATTAAGAATAGGATAAAGAGGTCTACGAACAGCGTATTGGCCATTTACCTGTAAATTATGCTCCATATCTTCCCTCTCTTTAATTTCTCTATTTTTCATTTCCAATGCTTTCCAATGCTTTCGCATGAATGGTCGTACGTTGATCTTTTTCAATCAAGGCTTGCTCACGCTTCATTTGCTCACGCACTTCTTTCTCCCACATTCGCACACAGTCAAACATATCTTGCCTAGCCTTTCGCTTAAACATTCGTTGCTCCACATACTGAATCTTTCGCAAATCAAATGACCCATGCATAGGCCAACGCAACTCAGGATCTTTACGAGTGTATTTGTTCCATAACATGCTGTACATTATGGAAGATATACCATATTTAATATACATGATCCTATTAGGCGTCCCCTCCGGGGGGGGGGGCGTTGTGCTTCGTCGAGTTTCAAACTGGTACCACTACAAAAAAAACACATCCTACGAACTGTGCTAGAAACAGGGATGCCAAAAATAGTACAGAATATGCAGTATTATAATCAAAGTAGCGCTTAAGGTACTCATCGTACGTTGCGCCTTTCAAACAAATTCAAATAGAGAAAAATCTCCTCATTACCTGCCTATATGAATTGCAATGCATATATAATTGTCAAACAAATACTAATATTGTCCAATCTTACAAACAAAAGCAGCAGTAAGTGTTACTAAACTACCTTACCAATCAAAGGCATCAAAAAACCAACAGCAAGTGCCGCTGAATGGCTCTTACCAATCAAATGGTGTCCAGGTCCAGGTTCCAACTGCCAAGTTCTCAAATGGACCAAATGGTCACTGCACGGCGAATCAACAGAAGAGATCTCAGTCGAGGACCGGAGCCACCTGGATGGTCAGATCAGAAAGAAAGGAAAACCGCAGTGGTTACCAAGACTCGGGTCTCCTCAGGCAGCGATCGCGTCCAAAGCGAGATTCCAATCCTTCTTCTCGACCGCTCCTTCAGGCATCCGAGTCGCCGATGAGCCCCGCATTGGATGAGCCAATTTGTAGTAGTGGGCCTCAGCAAGGCCTACCAGTGCTAGGCGTTCTCCCTTCTCTGCACAGAGTCCTCAGACCAATAGGAAGAAGTTGGCACAGAAACTTGAATAGAAAAGACAGAGTTTATTAAACCTCATGAGGTGGAACTACATTCACACATTACCCTTCGGTAATGTATGAAGTAGCACACTGAATGAAAGGGGCTTGGTCCTTTAATACCCACACAGGGGCTCAAATGAAGGCGGTACAAGTACAAAATGCTGGTTGTAGGTACATATAAGGTCATACAGAAAGTGTACAGGCAACAAGTAGCAGTTTGCTAATTCTGGTGGACACATCCTGACAGTTACAGACTACAGCAGCTGCAAGATCAACTGAGCATGTGCGAAGGTGAAAGATGCTAAATATATCTCGTCTCTAGGCAGATTTCAAGAGCAGTTAACAGAAAGGTAGGACAGAGCACATGGCGAGCACATGGCAAACAAAATGGCTGATGGAAATACAAAATGGATTCCACAAACCTGACAAGATAGTCTCTAAATACAGGATGTCTTCTGCTAATGCTTAACCTAATTGCTGCAAGTTACAACAATACTACGTCTTATTGAGTTTGAGTGGTATGTACTGCCATCACAGTACACAACTTTAGACATATGTGGCACTGTTACAGGGATGACATCAACATTCAATTCTATTTCTTGTTTGATTGGTTGAATGTCACAAAGCTGGTGATTAATGTATCAATATTTATTCTGAAGTAACCATCTATTTGCATTGTTAATGTGTCACATGTGCAATTGACCTGTACAGTGTAAGCATAACTTATGGAAAAGTAACAACATAGCTGTGGGAGTAAGTGGCCTGTCATATGTAAATAACCCACATTGACAATGTGGGTCAATGGAAAGAAGTATCAGGTCAGGGGGTTACATCAGTCATCATTCCAAACGTAGTCCATGTAAAAGCAACCAGGGCTACTATCGGTTTTTATAAACTCATTTTGGGAATATCCAAGGATTGAAGGTCTACAGGGAGATAACTCTGTGGATCAGTTGTATTGCCACAGTAATTCTGCCCCAGCCTTGGCCATGGAACCAGACTGGCCACAATTCATTGTCGAGCCTTCGTCTCTGCAGGCTGAGCGTACTGACCTCACTCGAACATCACATTTACACCACTTCAATACATGAAAGTACATCTTGTGGCCAGCCAATATCTGACCTCATGGTGTTGTAGCACTCAGAAGGGGTCTGTGAGGTATAGTTATCTCCCAGGCAACAGTTTGGCAAGCCCTGATCTGGACTGGGTGATATGTGGGACTGTAGACATAGCTTACATAATCCTAAACTCCTTCTTACAATATACATGCACAGCTCACACTGTAAAGGTTATACATTTGTTGGCACATTTACCATGATCTGGTTAGTAACTATATCATAGATACCATTAAATGTATTTATCCATAGATATGTGCATGCACCACAAGCAGAATCTAGGGCTTACCTCACATCACACATCACAATGGTGATGTTAAGAACACAAAGTACAGTGCTCGATAATCCATTACATTATTGTTCTATCTAGGGACCACAAAATGTTACAACAGTAATCTGAATTCACCCTGAGATTCAGAGGCACTTTGTAGCTTTTGGGAATGGAGTGGATAGGGCTAAACAGAGTAAAATATATACGTAAGATATTTAAATGCTCCTCTGGTGAGCTATGGAGCTGGCCATAGAGGGGAAGGACCTCTTCAACCAGTTGCTCTATCTCCTCTGGAGAGAAGGCACAGGTCCTATTGCCTGCTTGGCCTGGCATGATTACTCCCAGAGGTGGCAAACAGTAGCTAAAGTGGAGGAGGTGTTGATAGCAGCAGTGTCAGGAAGCAAGTGAGTTATTTTTCAAACCATGGGGTACATGTACTCCACATATGTGGTCATCAAAGTAGAAGGACACAGCCATTGGGCCGCTACCATCACAATCACCAATGTTAGCCTATGGCTGTGTCCGCCATGGATGAAACCACCATCCACATGGCCGACTTCCACTGGCGGTGGCAGGTTCTGCATGTCCAATATGCGAGGTCAGGCATCTGCCATTTTAGCGGTTGGAAGTACAGTATCGGTGACAGTTAAGTGTGTCACCACCACTACAAATGAGGTCTAACATGTTTACATATGTGCCACTCCATTGCCCTTTAATTTCCTTTACACAAGCATCTGTGTACTCTGCTACTGTGTATAAACACTGTATTACCGCAGTGCACTCTACACCGCTGGTGATAGTATTTTGATAGCAATTTTAAAGATTTACAATATTATGATACACTTTTGGATGTATAATGTGCAAATGTATGTTACTGACACATGTGAAGGCTACAATGGGGACTATAGGTGGATGTTGGACAGTAGACAATAATTATGTGAACAATGTGTAATGCTGTCTGAACCTGTTATGTTTTTTCACATGAGTTTTGGCTTATGTTTCATATATGTTACTCTGAACACTGTGATCAGTGTTCAAAATAGTTTTCACTCCACACAAGGGAACGGAAGGAGATGACAGCCTCCAGTGTACTGCCCATTTCCAGACCTTCAGACCATGGAAGAAAGGGATGTCATCAAGAAGTTTTTTTTGAATAGGCAAACAATGCAGGACTTATGTCATCGGTTGGAGCCTGATCTCCTTCTTCAAAACACTAATCCCACATGTATCCCACCAATTGTGAAACTTATGTCAGTATTGCATTTTCTGGTCACAGGTTGCTTTCAATACACTGTGGCTATATCCAGTGGTATGTCACAACCAATGCTCAGTGGTGTACTATAAGACTTGCTTTCAGCAATGATGAGACACACAGTCAGCTGCATCTAGTTCCCCAGACGTGAGGATTTAGCCAATGTGAAGGTTGAGTTCTATGGATTTGCTTGCCTCCCACATATGGTGAGACCATTGATGGCACCCATATTGCCTTAGACCCACCGCAAGCCAGGGAACAAGTTTACCATAACAACCATAACAGGAAGTACTTCCAGTCTATCAACATGCAAGTTGTATGCTTAGTAGATCTATATACCTCCAAACGTCTGTGCCCGGATCTCTAGGATCAGCCATTGATTCCTTCATTCCACGGAACAGCACCATACCCCAGCTGATGTCACAACTACTACCGGAGAGGGCCTGGCTTGTTGGCAAGTTTGATTTGCCTGGGCAATGTCAGGTAGTAGAATCGGAATGTGTGTAACTTATTATTGCACTTATGTTTGTCTTCCATCTAGGAGACCCAGCGTATCCCAGCTGTACATGGTTGTTGGCACCGCTGAAGAATCCAACTATGAGGCCCTTGTAAGAACATGGCGGCCAGTAGAGCAGACTTTTGGGCCACCAAAGGCCCAATTCATAGATCTGGACAAGAATGGGGGAGCCATCCTCTACTCACCCAGGAAGGTGTGTCAAATCACAGTGGCCTGCTGCTTGCTCCCAACATCGTCTTGCGACGGAACATACCTTATGTCGTAGAGGATGGAGACCATGAAAAGACACTGGATGAGTGTCCTGAAATGCCAAATGATGAAGATAGTGGTGAAGAGGAAGGAACTGACGTGTGTCAAAATCTCATGGACAACTTCTTCTCTTGAGTGTAAGTATGTTGTGAAGTGTCATGACTTTGACTGTTACAGCAACTCTTGTTGTGATGGTGTGAGGAGTATGGTAAGGGAAAATATTAGGAAAGTAAAGCTCAGGAAAATCCTGGTGAAAGGTGTTTGTGGAGGAAGGTTTGGACGCATGGTCATTTTGTTAGTGTTTTTTGTTTAGCTTTGATTTTTGTCATGGACTGTGTTCTCCAGAAGTTGACTGTGAATTGATTGGTTTATATGTATAGTTTAATAGATAATCTCTTTGTTTTGGTCTGTTTTAGGTACAGTCACCATAACATCTTCATTTGGACATTTCAGAGTTGATAGTTTAGCAGGTAAATGATGCTGTTTGGAAGTTTGATGGGGACTTGGGTTGTTCCTGGGAATGTCTGTCACAGACTTTGGGAGTACAAAATCTGTACTAAGACAGCTTGAACAGCGATTAGATGGAAGTAATGGGAATACATTGGACTTGCTCCTTCTTGTGCGGTGGTCCTAATGCAATATCTGTGCCATCATGCACTCCAACAGTTTTTGTTGTGGGGCCAAATCATGCTAGTCTCCCTTTACACCGGCTAAATCCTCATTGTGCATTAACTTTACGTAACTGTTGATGTGTCTCCTAATTGTAGGCCAAAGTGCTTGTAGAATGCCACTGATATTTGATTGTGACATTCCACTAGATGCAGCAACAATGGATTGGAATGATCCTGTGATCAGAATATGTTGTACTGTCATGTGTCTGTATATTGGTGCTAGTGAGGTGGAATTCCATTTCTGAGCTAAGGGATAGGGATCCAACTGATGGCATAGAGCAATTTTATGTCACCTATTCAATTGGAAATTGCTTGATGTATACCCTCCTTCCATTTATTTATTTATTTATTATAAAGTTTTGTATAGCGCGAACAAGACCAGAGGGTATCAGAGCGCTTCACATAACGAGCAGGTTACAGATTAACAATATAGTCACATTAATAACAACACACATATATGAGGAAGATGATTACAAGGCTATGGGCTGCATATAGATATATATCCTTTCCGAGTGTGCATTATGCATTAAGAGGTAGATTAAAGCTTAACTTATATCATATTCTATTTACGCAAACATGTAAGAGGTAGAAGATTATATGGCTTTAGGAAGTGAGATAAATATATAGGTTCACATTTACATGAAGTAGCATTTTGTATAAAGCTTAATCTCAGTAGAGTCGCCGGTCTCATATCGTCTCCATGTTGTCAAAGTCTACACCTGAAAATGTGATTACTGATACAGGATATCTGAGTAACGTATGATTATCTACGTTTCTAACATAATTACAACCTATGGTTGGAACAATGGAATAAAGATGTCATAAGACAAGACACTTGTATGTATGTGTTTTTTTTCTATTATAAAGTTCAGATGGAAGTACATTTGAAATAAAAGCTAAATAAATAAAAACAAAAAAAAAGATGGAAGTACATACATATACTTTGCTAGATGTGAAATATACTATAGCAGACAATGAGTTTCCGACTTGTGTATTTATTGAAGTGGTAAGGGTGAAGTGATATATTGTGCAAAACCAAACAGAAAAGAAGTGAAATAGTCAGTCATGTGAAAGAAACCATAGTTGTAAATGTCAAATTGTTTGAAGTCCAAAGTCCAAAATACTACTCCCATCAGGAAGGTAAATGTGTCCAGAAATAGTCCACAGAGTGAATGTGTTACGCACACTGCAGAAAATTAGGTTCAATGTTTCTTGCCGGTGGTTGTCTTGCCATCCACACCTCCTCGAATTTTGCATGGATGTCCCCACTTGCGAATGCGGGCGGGATCTACTTTTGCAGGGACTGGGGTGTCTAGAGGTGCATCTTCCTCTGGCAAGGCCTCCTTTCCTGTGGCTTCCACAGATGTAGATGGGCCAGATGTAGTGGGACCACAGGAAGAGACAGATAGTGGTGGAAAAGCCCTTCACAAGGTTGTGTTAATGTCCTGCAGCACCCTAATTATGAAGCCTGCGTTGGTGTTGTAGGTGGCCAGCTCCTGGTGTATGTCTCTTTGCAGCTCCTTCATCTCCTGGATTTCCATCAAAACCTATCCCATTGGTACGCATGATAAACTCCCAAGATTTGGTCGATGGTGGCCTGGGTGTGAGTGGCCCCAGTGGCCCCACTCAGCAGGCCCACAGAACCTCTCCCACAACCCCTACCCCCACAAGCCTGTGCCCTTGACCCAGTGTGCAAACTCCCACTGGGTCCTGGAACCTCTGCAGCTCCGCTGGTGACTGTAACCTCAGGAACTAGGACTGTGGCACACATGATGGCAGTAACTGTGCTAGGTACAGAGGTAGGAGGGACTGGGCTTGGCTGAGGTGTTGCTGCTGGGTTGAGAGGTGTTGGTGTGGGCACAGTGCGACTCACTGTTGCTGTCTGCCAAGACTGACCAGATGGACCAGCAATGTCATCCACGTCCACATCTCCAGGAGTGTTGTCATCACTGAGGTGTTCATCCAGGGTGGCGGCCAAGCTCTGCCCAGGAACTGTGCCAAATCAACCTGATGTGAAATAGCGAACATTGGTATTGGTGGAAGTGTGGTATCTACATCCAAATGTTTTGTGACACAGTAAGTAGAGAACTAGGGAAAACAAAATAGGTAGAGATTAGTATTGTGATATATTTCTGTGGTATTGAACTTTATTATCAAGACACTTGGAGACAGTCAATACATGTACTTGAATTAAGCAGCTCATTAGATATCCTGAGATGTTGCATTTTTGAATAGTGAATGAACATTACATCGCACAAACAATCAAGGCAACACAATGGGAAGGTAACATGTGTATTTCAGCATTCTAAGGCCTATTTGTGTAAAAAAAAGGTTATCACACAACTTGGTTGTGTATTTAGCATTAGTCATAATGTGAGCAGTACAGAGTCAGTGGGTCACCTGCCACTTCTAATCAGTTGAGTTACCTTTGTGCTTTACAAATATATGAGCAACAAACTTGGTATGTTGTCACTCATGCCATCCATAGTTTCATTTGACTAGACCAGGAAAACATAAAGCTAAGCAGGCAGAAATGTGGGTAAAATGACCATTTTCACCAAGGCGTCCCTGCCGGCCACCGATAATGGAAGAGTCCCCCAGAAATCCAAACATGTTTTCGCCCGCGCACCACCCGCCCCACATTGCCCTCCTAAAGATCGTCAGGAGCATGATAGATCTAAGTCCCCAAGTATGACAAATTTCGGCATTCCCACAGGACATCCCCTGTCCTCGGATGATCCATCCTGTCTGGCCTAGTAGGAAACAAACACTACTTGGTCCAATTCACCCGGAGTCACGCCACCTTCCCCAAGGTCTCAAGCAAGTCCCTCCCTCCCCGTAGGGCGTCTCCAGTGTCCGGCAGGAACATGAGGAGATCGTCCGCATACAATGTTATAAGTTGCATTCGTCCTTCCACCAAGAGCCCAGGGAAATACTGCCCATACCTGGCGTGAGCAGCCATGGGCTCCATCGCCAGGGCCTCATCCCCGAGCTACTGTACAGGCAGCAGAAATCAAGCCCCCCATCCTCACCCTAGCAGTAGAAGCCCTGTATAACAGCGCTGCACCACTGTAGAAAGCCTTCTCCCAATCCAAACTCTCTCAAGACATTAAGAAGGTAGGGCCACTAAAGGCTATCGAAGGCCTTTTCAATATCGACCACAAAAATGCAGGCATCTTCTTTATCATATGAGTCGGACCCCAAAATGTGCATAAGTCTGCGCACATTCATCGTGGCATTTCGGGAGGGAATTAATCCGGCTTGGTCCGTATGGATCAGTTGCGTCATATGGGGCATCAAACGCTTGGCCAAAATTTGGCTTAAGCTCTTGTAGTCAAGATTAAGCATCGCTAGGGGCCTGTACGAGGAACGATTCCAAGCAAGTCTGCCCGGCTTGAGAAGGGGAACTATGAGGGCTTCACGCGTGGAGGCAGGGAGGACACCCTCCTGATGTGCCGTGTTATAGAGGGCCACCAAACAGGGAGCCAAAACATCCGTGTAGGCTGCGTAAAATTAGAGGAGGAGCCCATCTGTGCCCGGTGCTTGGTTCCTGGCCATGTGCATTATGACGCTAGGTACTTCGCCCGCTTCGATGTCCCGTCCCAGAGCCTCTGCTTCCTCAGCCTCATGCTGTGGCAACGCCGCCTTTTGGCAGAAACTCTTCATCCCCCGGGATCCCGGGATCCCGGGACCCAACCTGCTCCAGTATAACTCGGTATAATACTGTAAGAAATGATTGTTAATACGCTTTTGGGTGTGGAATACCACGCCACCTTGCCTCCTCAATTCCAGTACCATGGTCCCTCTACCTGCCGTGTTGGCCAGCCAACTAGCAATGCCCCAGCCTTATCACTCTCCACATGCGCCTTATCTGGAGAAGGAGCACCTGTTACTTTATCTCGTTCATATTCTTCTCTAGGCCAACCAATAGTAGATTTACATTCTGTCCAAAGATCTGATGGAACAACTATGTCAAATAATCCATCAAGATCAACCCGCAAAACTTTTGAAACTTTCACAAATCTTTCTACCTGTCAATACCATTCTACAGGTTTTTCTCTTAATCGGGGAAAATCATTTGTGAATAATAAAATGACCTGTCTTGTCCATGGGACATGCACATACCCTCCTCCTGCTATTTCTCTCATTGGAAACTCATTTACTACTTTTTCCTTTTCTCTGACAGGAAAAGCTAAACTTGTTCTGTCTTCATCTCTTTTCTTTGTCCATTTTGCTCTCCATTTACTTAATTCACCCCATTTTCTCAAAATCACAATCGAATCTTTTATACGAGTAATTCTTCCTGTGGTATTCATATTTTCATTGTCTTTTTCAGAAAAATCCACTTTATAATTTTTCTGCAGATTTTTCTGCTTACTTAAATCTACTTCTAATTCAAGAGCCATATCTTCTAATTGATCATATTTGTTTTTCGTTTTCCATGTTATGCTTTTACAAATAAATAATAATTCATCATCCTGATATGCTTTCAAACTGTCAGTTCCAAGTGTACCAATTATTAATTCCTCTAAATCTGCTTTCAACTTTCCAACATCAAGTAATTTACATTCTGGGGTTTGTGTAAAATCTATTTTACTCAGACTCTTAACTGTAGATCCAGAATCGGAATCTGCACCAATTGGGTTTTTACATGATAAACTTTGATTAAAAGGTAAATCAGGCATCATCATTTTCTCTCGATGTATTTCAGTTAAGTCTGAATAAAATTTTTCAGTCACTTTTTGTATTTCTGAATTTAATGGAACAGTTAAAGCTGAATGTCTAATTTCCTTTTGATCAAATACTGGAAGAACAGGTCCAATTGTTACAGGCACTGTTACTGCTTACATGCTTTTAGTTAACTGCTGTATTAATTCATTCGCAGAACGAATATATTCTGAAGTTGAGTTGAGTTGAGTTGGGATTTATAAAGCGCGTAGCTACCCTCGGGCATCCCAGCGCTAACAAGACCTTGTATTCCAGAGAGGGAGAGGGACAGTAAGAAATAAGGAATTAAGGGAAGAGCCAGGTTTTTAATTGTTTCCGAAAGGTGAGGAGGTTGTGTTCTCTCCTCATGGCCAGTGGGAGGGTGTTCCATAGTTTTGGTGCGTTGTAGGAAAACAGGCGGCCGCCGGATCTAGACTTTCTTATTCTTGGGATGCTGGCAAGGGCGAGAGAGTCCGATCTTAGATTTTTGATGGACTGATGGGGTTTCATCAGGGATCTGAGAATTGGGGGGCCTTTGTCGTGCATTATCTTGTGGGAGATGCACAGGGTTTTGAAGGTAATTCGCTCCTTCACTGGGAGCCAGTGAAGGCTTTTGAGAGCTGGTTTCGCCGAGCATCTTGCTTTGGTTCCCGTTAGAATTCTGGCTGCTGCGTTCTGAGCCACCTGTAGTCTCTGAACGAATGATGCTGGGGCTCCCAGATACAAGACGTTACCATAGTCCAATCTGGAGTTCACCAGCCCCTGCATCAGTAGCTTCCTAGACTGGAAGGGGATCAGGTGGAGAATCCTTCGGGACATACGGATGAGGCCAAAACAGGTACCTGAGGTTTTTCTGGCCTGGGTTTTAAAATTAAGGTCCTGGTCCAGTATCTGGTAATCCCTCATATCTTTCTGTCCTTTTTCCATTTCTTGGGGTTTCATTTCATTGATATATTTGAATTGCATCCTGTTTCTACTCTTTCAGGTGTTTTTCTATTATTCAGGTTTGTTTCAGGCGATGTCTCATCAATTATTTCTCTTTTGTGGGGCACTTGGAGAAGTCCATGTACAAACGGGCTGATAAGGTGGCAGTTTTTTAGTATAAATTTCTTCTAATACCGTATCTTCTGAATCACTTTCTTCACTAATATTATTTCTCTTTTGGGAAGGCTTTTTTCCAGTTAACTCATCAATTAATCTCACTGGGTACAAGCCACCACACATGTCTGCACTTCTCCTTCGACGCATTCTATCCTGATGTGTTTCTCTATCAAGACCTAATCTTGTTCCCCTTTGTATTCCACTACACTCTCGTTGTAATTCATGCATTTCGTCTTTCCATTAAACTAAGGCTTCAAATTGAGTAGGTCTAGGCTTTGGTACAAGTTTCATCATTCTTTCTCTTAAATTTTTCAAAACCGCTATGTTAAATGATCCGTCTTCTGGTCATGCTAACACACCATCATTTTTAGTATACTTCATCCAATTCTCAATCCAAAGACAAGTATGATAACCATATTCACCCAACATATAAGCTGCTGGTGTTTTATACTTATGTATTAATCTTCCACCTCGCGTTGAAATTTTCTTGTCAGGTTTAATTTTGTTCTTCAATTTCTGAAACCATGAAAGCTTCTTTTTCTTTTTCATGTAATAATAATCTATGTTTTTAAACAATTTCCCTTATTCCGGAAAAGATCGTAACAACTTCCTTGTTATTTCGCAACACCATCCAATCCGTGTGCGAAACTAAATAATAAACCAATCAGGTTAAGCTTCGTCACTATTCTGCCCAACCAATAAAATTGCTGTTTTTCAGTATGAGTCAATCAGCTGGAAGCTTGCCTAGTCACATGGACCAATCTGTGGGCGAATACTGTGACGTATGTTAGCCAATCACAGCGTAACTCTTGTGACGTACGCTACAGCTGCAGCTACTCTGTCTCTCACTACGCTCCTTAAACTCACCCCTCCTTTACAAAAAAAATTCACAATGCCATATTTACGAATCTTTCAATTACATTCAGTTAATAACTTCACAAAAAACAAACCATTTGCCTGTTTCGCTAAAATAAAGTGATAGTTTTCCCAAACATTCAAGTATTCTTGAACGTGAAATAGACTACGCTATTTTCACAGAATATTTAAATTCGTCGATAAAGTAAGGCCACTTTACCCTTCTAGCAGGTAATAACGAACTTGTTTCTCTCTAAATGCACATACAGAGATTTTTACACCTCCTAAGAGACAATTTAGAGTTTCACTCGATCGTATATTACGAATTCCTTTACCCACATTCATATGGAAAAATCCGTAACCATGCATACATACATTTTTAGTAGGACTTTAATCTACAAATAAAAATCCTCATTCGCCAGTAAGTAGACAACACTTCCTTACCCTTCACTCAAGCTTAGATAAATTCTACTACTCTTTTCACAGTGAGTTTTAAAACAGGACAGAAGTCCCTATACTAGAAAGCTACGATTTCATAGACAATCCTGACTATACATTCTACCTTACACACCTAAATCCCTAACTTGTGTTGTAGGACCACAACATTTGTGATATACGGCGATACTACTATTTTGAAACAGAACATATGCACTGTGTAAGTTCACCTGTCACACTACTCATGCCGGCACAAACCAGGAATTTTCACACTGCTGGAAAAAACCTTTCGACTACATATAACAACTGAACAAAATTAACATGTTTTAGACATTAATCCTATATGTTACCATGTAACATGCTAGTTACCATAGTAACCGTACCTCTGCTACCAAGTAATTGATCCAGCGCTCCCATTGAAAAACTGTCTCACAAACGCTACCTATCACCTCAATACTCACCATTGATCATCAAACACTCTTACAGGCCCATTACACCAATGAGACAATTTTTGAGCAACTGAATCAGGTGATTGGATTAATCAAAGCTATTCACAATATATTTACATTATTATATGCAACTGCAGTTCATTTATCTTTACCATGGCTTTTTAAACATTATTTATTCATTAATCAAACCACATAAGGCGATTGGATCAACTGATGGAAACTAGACCATGAATAAACAAGACCAGCTTGTCTCTTCAAATCTAATATATTAACTTTATTTTTCATAAGGAAAAAGCATTTAAGTTGTAAAATCTTTATTTCATAAGCAAATAGAAAATCAGCATTCTAATAAGAGAATGAATTAATAAACTGACATTATCAAGCAAGCTCAGAATCATGAAATATTAGCAGAATAATAGTTTCCATTCCCTAAAACTATTTCCCTGCCTATTTCTTACTTCACCTGAAAAGGAAAATATCATTTAAAGTCTGCTGTCCTTACATGTACCAAAGTCCAACAGCGTGTCACGTGATTCAGGAATCGGAAAGCAAGAGTTTTTTTCCTTGCTCATTGTGACAGGTTTTATACCTTTTTCTCTAGCTAAACTTTCTACATTTTACATTCTTTTATAAAAATCCGAGCTTTACATTGGCTGTCCTGTGTCAGTCCACGAGAAAATTGTTAAGTCATCTCCGACTCTTGACCAATTCCAGGCTTTACATAAGCCCTATTGTCTTTCACTTCCATGTATTTCAGCTTCCTCAAGAAAGTAACTTTTCCTCGAGTTCTGAACGTTCACTTCCTAACCTTGGCAGACAAATCAAGTTCCTGTCCTTGGGTCATTTCTTCATGAGCACGTTTAACGTGACCAAAGAACTGCTTTTTAATTCACGATGACAATGCAGCAAAAATCTTCTCAGCTGCGCATGTGCGAAAAGTTCACTCTGGACAAGGTTTTGCATCTGCAGCTCTGTCAGCCATATTTTCTGAACCATCTTTTAGGCCTCACTTTGGAAACTATTATTAAACAAACACAAGACATCAATTAATTAAAGAATTGTGACCCATTCTGTTACCCTCCCCCTTTACTAATTAATCCTGTTAATTATATTACCTAGCAAAAGCACAAATATGCAGCATTATAATTACTTCTCCTTTTCGTACAGCAGGAACTCCATGAGCTTTTCATCACAAAAAGACATAACATAAGCACATAAAATGGGCACATACCATTAATTTAACTGCCGCATTTAATACTGACAAAGACAATAGACAAGGTTAGTTTATTATTTTCTTTTGCGTTTTGTAACATAAAGCACATTAGTTTATCCCCATGTAATGATGTATGTTTTCTTAAACTAAGTTGGTTAATAATTTCACCACAAGCTTATTAATCTGGTAACTTTGTTACGAGAGATTAACTTCCCAAATTTGAACAACATTTTGTTCTTCACCTTGCTCCATCACTATACATAAGTCTGATTTATGTCTACTTCAAAAGACACATATTAATTATAAGATTCTAGACTATATTAATAAAGGATGGGGTGAAAATGTTGTATCCTCTCCTACTGTTAGAAAAAAATAGAGTTGCAATCTTATTCTCCAATACAATCCAGCTAAAAAATATTAGACAAATACTATGACTCAGATTGTAGATTTGTGTATATGCTAAAGTTAAGTTAGATAAATGTATTTTACATTTGATCAACATTCATAGTCCTACTGCATTTTGGAGAAATATTATCACATACATGATAAAACTCGTTCCCCTTGTTGTGGTTGGTAACTTCAATTTAATAAAGGAACCACTGCTTGACAGACTGTCCTCTGTTACATGTAGGCCTCATAAACCTTTTTCTATTTCTAAAGCTTTTTTAAAGAATTCTAAACTTGTAGATCATTGGAGGCTTAATTTCCCTATGCAAAAGAGTATACTTTTTTCTGTAACTCACATTTTTATTATTCACAGATTTTCTAGTTGTTCACGTCTTCACAAAATGTGTTCCATTTAGTGTCATGTTATTGGTGACATCTATATATAACACTATAAAATAATCTTCTCTGTGTCTTAAATTTGAACACTTCTCTGTTTCTTGCCATAGGTGTAAAATGAATGTTGACATTGCACTAAAAGGAGATAATAAAGAGAAAATATTATCTGCTATGGAAAACTACTTTGCTTGTAATGTGGAACATTCAACTTCTATTGTAATATGCTGGGATGCCTTTCAACATGTATATGGGGCAGAATGATTTTCATGAAGGCCCATGAAAATACACAGTTCTATTCTACATTTTCTGATTTTCAAAAACAAATTTCTAAATTTGAATTATTTTTATTCTTTCTAATAACAATATTTACAAATTAGAGTTGTGGAAACTTTGCTATGAATAGAATGTACTACTTAGCAAAAAAGTTGGATTGCAAGTATAGGGTCCGATTAAGAGTTTGGCGGTCTGACCATCGTACTGCCAAATTGGCGGTCAATAAATACAGCGGAGTCGGCAGGCATGAAGCCCGAACCGCTAAACGCTGCCGATGGAGTGGGTCCCGACTGGGCCGTAGCGGACTCCAGTGTTGGCGACGCATACTCGGACACCATCAAGGGTCACGATGTCCCACCGAGCTGATTACAAAAACAGGTTGATCGCCATGGTATGCTCGCAGCTAAACACCATAGCAGTGCCCATTGGATGGATTAAAAAACTACTCAATGATGGCCATTGGCCAAGTGGATACACCTGCAAATCACACGATAAACACATGCCAACCCAGACCCTGATCCTTTGCCTCTACACTGCAGCACAGCAAGACAGAGCAGTGAATTCACGCACACAAGGCTCCCCTTTTTTCCCACTATCCCATTTAACACCTTTACACACTTTTTTTCAGATTTTATCATGAATATCCCTTGGTGTTTTTTGTTAGTCATTTTCACCCACTTTAAATTCTAGTTATGTTACGCACAAAAAAACACGTTTTTCAGAGGCTGAGTTGTCAGTCAAGGTGGATGAAATCATAAGACTAGAGTCACAATTGTTTAGAGCCCAAGTTCAAACTACTCCTCTCAGTAGAAAAATGGAAATGTGGACCAGTGATGGAGCACGGTTTTACAAGTAAAGTGACTTGCTCATACTCAACCTTCTCTTAATAACATTAATGTACTTTATTAACATGTTTTTGTCTTATTAATATTGCATTACACAACATATTAGGTATCTAGGGGAAGCTTGTCAATGTGCTTTTACTGACAATAACCTGCTTGCACAAAAAATGGCTGCTACTACGTGGGATTTTCTACTGCGCATGAGTCTGTCATGCCCACCTTATATGGTTGGAGGGAAAACTTCTGCTTCTGCACAATAGAACTAAGATGGCCATTATGTGTCCTAACGTGCAAGTAGCTTGCACCGCTGCCTTGCTAAGCTGTCTGTTTGGCATAATCTCTAATGCAATAGTATAAAATAAAATAATGGGAGTAGAGTAGAAAGAAGTAATATACAGTGTATTCATTTATTCTGTGTCTCTAAAACTGTTCTTTTCTATTTTTACATGATAAACTGAAAGGGCCTATATGCTTTGCTGAACTCCATCTTTGGAGAAACTGCGACTGCGCAACAAGTCCTGAAGTTACAGAAGCTGTAGCCTTGAATCATGGCCAAGACGGACATGGAAGGCGGAGAAGAATGAACTTCTTGCCTTGACAGAGGAAGCAGAATTGATAAAATTGTTTATTAAAATAAAACATTTGATACATTTCATTACCGGGAGGAATAAAAAGAACATGGGTTGATAAAGTTATGGGAGGGGATGTCATGGATACATGATTGACAAATTGCCTCTAAAAAAATATGGTGTGATGGCTACTCCTCGTTCTTGTCCAATACAATTGTGGGATTCACACATTTGCAACATTTGGGGGTGGTACACTGACCTGATAAATAGTATAACTAGGGTAGGCTTAGTTAGCTAGATTGTCCGACTTGTCCGAATAGCTGACCTGTCACTGACCCAACGCACTCAATAGGGGATCGAGAGCAGAGCTGCTGGTGGAGCACTCTGTCAGAAGATTCGATAATCCAATCGGGGTTATTGGGAAGGAGATCGATGACCCAATCGGGGTTCGACTAATAGCTGCAGAGAGGGTTTTTAACGCAGGCGTTTTGAACTTTAACTCTGGTGCGAGTCTTAACCTGTGGTGGTCCTGTCCTGATCCCAATTTGGTCCGTATCCTGTCCTGGTTCTGGCTTGCACCTGTTCTTTTCTGCTGGCACCTGTACTTTGGATCTAATTTCCTTGTCTCAGTCTATGACCTGGGTTGGTCATCACACCGGAATAGGTAACTATTAAGTGTGGGTTTGTCATTGTACTGTTTTCCTTTTTCTCTTACCCACCCTCTGTTCAAATGTTTAACGACAACTTCTCTCTAAATTATTTTCAAATGTTTGTTTTAAAATGTGCATTAGTCTAAACATAATAAGAAATTAATTTGAGTTTCATATTTTATAAGTCTTTTAAAGATTTACATAGATAAAGATTTTTAAACCTTTCCGAGTTTGTGGTTATTTATGAAATGCTAAATGTTATTATTGCTATCTATTTCTCTCCAACTCCCTTGATCCTTTAGGACTTTAGATATTGGTGACTTGGATTTGTAAGATAAATGGTATAAAAATCCAAATGATAAAAAAAAACAATTGAATAGAGTGTGTAGGTTTTCCTGTTTAATATATAGATATATGGGCCCAGGTGAGTATGCTGAGCAGGTGAGCCCGCGCTCTATCAGTTATTTTGGTAGCATAGGATGGTTAGGGATTAGTGTAGATAGATAGATAGAATATATTGATTATTGATTGATTATTAGTTATTGATTTTATTGATTTTATGCATTAACCAAAACTGTTTGTATCTGTTTTATGTTTTGTCTGTTTTATGGCAGAATAGCAGATGGTAAATGGAAGCCATTCTGTAGTGAGGTCACTTGTTCGAGGTAGTAAGTGCACGGTTTGGTAAAACCGGAAGCACTGTTTTAGGGATTTTTCTGAATAAATGTGTGAATAATTGATAGCAAAGAGTTCGCTAGTAAAACTTTGATGTGATATCACCTAGAAAGGGTCACACTGGAGGAGTAGCAGGTTCTTCTGAGCTTGATTGACAGCAAAGGGGTTCATTGGTGAAACTTTGGCTGTGCATAACTTAGATAGGGTAAGCCCGAGGGAGTAACAGGTTCTCTGATGCTTGTATGAAAGGTAGACGGAAGGGATCTACTTGTAGTATGTGAAGAGTAAACGGAAGGGATTTACTCGCAGTGAATATAAAACATTATTTTCTTTCGAAATAGTTACTCGGACACAGTGGTGAATGTTTTTACATTGTTAATTATAAAAATGAGCATTTAAAGTGAATCGAAATAAACTCTAGTATTACCTTGCAAAGGAGGGAGTCAGTTGCGGAGCTGCGCTGACATCACTCAGAGCCACTCTGGTATTGGTTGATACAGCGGGTGTATAGTTGAGGTGATTTTGTAAAGGAGGGGTGAGCACAGGAGCGTGAGAAATCGTCTCACGGAAAAGCCGCTCAACCATTGGTTGAACTTGTTTGTATTCTAATCATTGTTTGGTCATTGTAAATAAGAAACATTTTTCCATTGGAAGTTTTTTTCGTAAACAAGCTGAGTGTCATCACAAATTAAAGCGGCATAAAATATATGTGGCATTTAGATGTAGGATTTATAGGAAATCGACCAGCTAGAAAATATCTAGGTTTTGCTAAAGAACAGATGATAAGAGGAAGACCTTATATCATGTACGGAGATAAAAGAAAAATGTTGTTTGCCAAGAAAGTTAAACATTTCTTTAAAAAGGATAGGTCAATAAAAAGCAGAAAGGGGATTATTATTCCACCACCGAACATGCCCGCATCATACATGATGGTCGAAAGGGGTTACCATACTTGTATATTGTTAAAAAAATAAATAGAATATACAAAAGATGATGGAATTTTGGCATTTCCAGAAAATGGTACCTTTAATGGTAGAGTTTTGTATAATTTAAGAACACGCATGAGTGAATTAGATCCAAGACCTAGATTAACACAATATGAGGCATTGGAGGAATGGGAAATAGAGGCTTTTGAGCAAGACAGTTTCAGAAGTAGTAAAAGTATTAGTAAATGTTATCCTAAATTTCCTAAAGAGACAAGAGATAAGCAGATGAAACAATGGAGACAGTCCATGTTAGTGGAAGGATTATATCCTGTCCGAGCTCTAGAGGAACCAACAGGGAGTAAAGGTACAGAGAAAACTAAAAATGTAATGTCAAGTACTGATCCAGAAGATGATTACTTGGAGGATTTATTAATGAAAAATCTGCCTCCTTATAATGAGGAGAGCATAATCAGACAAATGCTAGTGCTCCGTTTTTAAACCCACCTTTATTTCCGCAAGTATTACATGAGGCATCATTAGAAAAACATTACAGGAAAAAGAACGAAAAGCAATAATTAAGCAAAGGAATGAACTAATTCAGAAAATTACACAGTTAAATGTCAGTCCTGAAGCCTTGACAATTCCAGTAACTATAGGTCCAGTTGTTCCTTTACATGGAGAAAAACAGACAAATCCCAGTCCCAGACCTCGTGTTCTAACTACACCTGTAGTACAACCAAGGAAAGAAACATTAATAGTGGATGGCCAAGCAAGTGAATGTGGGTCAGAAATTTCTTTGATGGATTTACTTATAAGAGAACAAGTAAGTAGTTCAGGTAGGAAAACCACACCTGTAAATACTAGAGAAGTACAAATAGAAAGCTCTTCAGGTACGAGTGGTGCAACTGTAGTTACTCCAGAAGAAATTGAAAGATGGTCTCGAGAATTGAAAAACCAAAATCACCATCAAAGATATTGGATATTTTTAAATTAAGAGTTGAACTAGAAGAAATGATTGCTGGAAATGTGGGATTAGATTGATTAAATGTATTAAATGAAAATGAATTGTTGTTTATGTGTCGGAGTATCACCCGGAATACAAAAACGTTTCATGAAAAGTTAACAAGTCTGGCAAGTGAAATGGGAATTGACATTGGTAAATCAAAAGTGTTACAGAAACCATATTGAGCTAAATTTTCTGACAAAGATTTAGAAAATATGAATATGTCAGGTCGTAAATTGCAAATCAAAGAATTACTAACATTGTTGCAAAAATGGGGTGACGTAGACAGATGGAAAGCTAGGTGGTTACAGAAGAAGGAAGAAGCTCAAGGGAAAGGCACTTTATCAGAATATATGATGAAGGAAACAGAAAAAGTGGAAAGATTATGTCCAATGAGAGAAGTAACAGGTGGAGGTTAGGTACATGTTCCTTGGTCCCGAGAAGATATATTGTCATTTACAAATGACTTTCCAAAACTAAGAGAGAAACCTGTAGATTGGTACAGACAGGTTGAAAGATTTGTAAAGGTTTCAAAAGTGCTATTACAGGATCTAGATGGATTATTTGACATTGTTGTTCCTGTTGATTTATGGACAGAATGTAAAATTGCAGTAAATTGGCCAAATGAAGAATATCCTAGAGTCCCAAAAACAGGAGCACCATCAGATGAGGTGATGAGAAAGTATAATCAGGTTATACTGTATTTGAAAGGGAAAGTACCATCAAAAGAGACAGATTGGACTAGAATAGACAGAACTACCCAAAATAAAGCTGAATCTGTGCACGCATATTATGAACGTCTTTTACAGGTTTTTAAACAGTATAGTGGTTTGGAGAATATTGACACTAAAGATATGACACATTTTATCTATCAGTTTGTGTCTGGGCTAAGACCAGAAATTTTGCAATGGATTAAAGATAATAAAATCTGTTGGCAGGCCAAACCTGTAGATGAAATACTGAAATATGCAAAATATTGTGAAGATGAATTGGACAATAAACGAAAGAATTTGGAAGAAAAAGTAATGTGGGCACAGGTAAAATTAGTAGAACAACAAGAACAACAATTGAACAATATGCAGACTCAAGGAGATGGAAATGGTAATAAACCTAGAGCTAAATGTAATTGAGGAGAGGCTAAGAAAAAATGTCCTCGTCAGGAGTGCGGCAAGTTGGGGCATTGGAAGAACGAGTATAAGGCTGTGCTAAATAATAATAATAATTTGAATCCACAGACGCAGAATGAGGTATCTAAAAAGCAGCAAAAACAGGTAATACAAGAACAGTTACCATTAGCGCCTATACCAAACCCAGGGGTTAACCAGCATACAGTGTAGATACCACAAGCTGGGAAGGAAGTGGTAAAAGGGACACAGTGACACCCCAATTTCTTTTGAGTGATTCGTACTTTGATGAAGACAGTTTCTGACGGTGCCTGAGGGGGGAGGATGAGGAGTGCATGCTTGGCGCATCCTTACAGGTAGATCAGTCAGGTCCATACATTGAGGGAAGGGTTGAAGGAAATTATGTTACTTTCCTGTTGGATACTGGTGCTACCTGTTCTACTGTGAGAACAGCAGACGCTCCAAACCTAGCCCTCTCTGGAGAAGCGATCCAAGTAGTGGGCGTTTCTAATAAACAAATTAGTACCCCAGTTACAGAACCAATGGAAGTCGAAATAGGCAATTTTAAAGAAATGCATACATTTGTCGTATGTCACTCTAGTCCTGTAAATCTGTTAGATAGGGACTTGCTGTGCAAAATGAAATGCACTATCTTTTGTACACCAAATGGTGTTGAAATTCAAACCCCAGATGAAGACGGAATTTATAAAATCATGTTAGCAAAACAAGAAACATCTGAAAAATCAAAGTTTACCATTGAAGACTTGCCAAAAAAATTACAGAATACGGTAGATCCTATAGTATAAGATTTCACAGGAAAAGACGTAGGAATAATGGCAAACGTTGACCCAGTAAAAGTGACAGTAAAAGAAGGAGTTGCACTAGAAATGAAACGTCTGGTTGAAGCAGGAATTTTACCGGAAATAATGAGCAGTCCATGTAATTCATCCATAAATGGCATCAAGAAACCAAGCGGAAAATACAGGGTCGTACAGGACCTCCGCAAAATAAATAAAATTGTTGTCCCATACTCCCATGTTGTCCAGTTGTGCCAAACCCTGCTGTGATTTTGTATCAAATACCATGGGCAGCAGGCTGGTTCACCGTAATTGACCTTTGCCACTCATTTTTCTCGATACCACTGCACCCAGAAAGTAAGTATCTTTTTTCTTTCAAATTTGATGATCATGTCTACATTTGGAATCGCGTCTCTCAGGGGTACACAGAAAGTCCATCGATCTTTAATCAGATCTTAAAAAAAATTCTTGAATCCTTGATATTGCCCGGACAGTCAGTTTTGGTGCACTATATAGATGACCTACTAGTGGCATCTAAGAATCGAAAAGACTGTGTTACTGATACAATTGCTTTGCTGAATAACTTAGGTAAAGGTGGACACAAAGGGTCACCTGAGAAATTGCAATATTGTACCACATCAGTGAAATATCTGGGGCACCAGATAGAGAGAGGCGTCAGAAGGGTTACCTCTGAAAGAATCAGAATAATTCAAAACATGAATCTACCTCAAACACAGAAAGAAATCAGAATGTTTCTTGGAGTTGTAGGTTACTGCAGGCAATGGACTGTGGGATTTGCAGTCCTAGCAAAACCAATATTACAATTGACAAGGAAAAGAGCAAAAGACCCAGTAAAATGGGATGATGAAAGCATGTCATCTTTTTTAAAGTTACGATATTGTCTGTGTTCAGCTCCAGCATTAGGGATGCCTGACTATACAAAAGACTTTGCATTATTTTGCGATACACGAAACAATTGTGCACTTTCAGTTTTGACTCAGACTCATGGTCTGATGAGACGCCCTGTTGCATATTTTTCCTCTACTCTGGATCCTGCTAGGATGTCTGAAAGCAGTAGCAGCAACTTGTGTGAGTCTTGAGCAAAGTGAGTCTACTATCATGGGACATCTAGTAACGGTGTATGTTCCACATGCAGTTGTAATTTTATTGACAAGGACAAAAACTCAGTACCTAACACCTAGTCAGCGGACTAAGTATGAATAATTTCTTGTAGGTGCAGAAAATGTGACAATTTCTAGGTGTAATATTCTGAACCCAGCAACATTATTACCTGAATCGCACTTTGCAGAGGTCAAGAATGAAATCGAACATAATTGCATTGATCTTACAGAATACTGTACTAAACCACGCCCAGTCATTAATAAATTCAGAACATGAGCTATTTGTCGATGGTTCATGTATGCGACATGAAGAAGGAGGTTTGAGTGCTGCTTATGCAGTTTGCACTCTATGCGGTCCAATTGAAGCATCATATTTACCAGGAGTAAAATCTGCACAGGTAGCAGAACTAATTGCATTGACAAAAGCTTGTAAATTTGGAAAAAATCTGAAAGTAGCCATTTTTACTGATAGTCAATATTGCTTTGGAGTTGTGCATGATTTTGGCCAACTCTGGATGCAAAGAGAGTTTCTGACTTCATCAGGTACTCCTATCAAAAATGGAAAATTTGTGAAAGATTTGCTAAAAGCAAACCAATTACCAGAAACTGTAGCTGTGGTAAAGTGTGATGCTCACCAATCTGGCAATGACAAAGTGAGAGCAGGTAATCGATATGCTGGCCAACTAGCTCAATATTGTACCAAAAATAAAACGGCAGTAAACACGAAAATTGAACCAAAGAGAAACAGCTGCCTTCGTATATTGCTTGAAAGAGTGAAAACATGGGAAGAAGGGAAATATTGCAAAATGATGCAGAGACCAGGAAGAAAAGGAAGAATGGGCGAAAATAGGATGTCAGAGAAGGGCTGAGATGGTGTCATTGTTTACCTTTATGGGAGGCCTGTGTTGCCAAACTGTATGCTTGCTCCTATGGCTAGGATGTATCATGGTGATTGTCATCTAGGACGAGATGCTAGGATTAGATTATTCAGACAAACTTGGGTCAATGCAAAGTTCAGGAACATTGCAGAAAGCCTTTGTCATAGGTGTTTGGTGTGTCAACAAAGGAATCCCAGGAAAAGAACTGTAGTGTTATCAGGAAAGATTGGAAAGGCAGAAGGTCCTTTTATTCGACTTTAGATTGATTTCATTCAGTTACCCCCTTGCAGAGGAAATAAATACGTTCTTTTCATTGTCTGCTTATTTTCAAAATGGGTGGAAGCTTACCATTCACGTAGGAATTATAGCATCACAGTAGCAAAACTACTACTTAGAGAGCTCATACCACGTTTTGGTTTTCCAGTAACAATTGAGTCAGACCGAGGGAGACATTTCAATAATGAAATAATTGGTCTAATCTGTGAAGCATTTTACATTGAACAAAAGTTGCACTGTGCATACCGACCAGAGGCTTCTGGAGTGGTAGAACAACTGAATGGCACAATCAAGTCAAGATTGGGAAAGATTTATGAATCAACTTGATTAGAGTGGCCAGATGCTTTACCTCTAGTTCTGATGGGACTCAGAAGCATTCTAGACAGAAAATCAGGCTTGAGTCCTCATGAAATATTCATGGGAAGAGCAATTAGGCAGGCATGGTTGCCAGGACATAAGTTGATAAATATATCTGATGACTTAGTACTAGAGTACTGCAAAGAACTGGCTGACCAAGTGCATTCTATCTCTCACCAGGTTGGAGAAGACGCCGCCACAAGGCAAACAACTCCAGCGATTTTGCAACTACAGCTACAACAGCATCCAGTAAGTTGGTACTTACATGAGCATAGTGTCAGTCCGGCCATTGAGAACACTTGTTAAGAGTGGTTGCTACATACATATCTTGTCGTTTTGGTCCTCAGCTCAAAGAATCACATTTACATCGTGAAAACGATCGGAGCGTTGATGCACCACCATGCTACTTTGAGTAGTTGAGATGTGAGTACACAGTCAGTTGTCCCCGGAAACATACACCGCACGATGGAATGGTTTATTTTAGCATACTTTGAACTTTTCTCACTCTTGCAAATAACTCATTTTCGCAATAATTTTTTAACAATGCTAGAGCCCTTACATTCTTCTTTTTTTTAATCTTTGCTCTTTTTGATCTGAACGAAATGCCCACATTACATATGACTCAACATAACGAGGTATAAATTTTAAAGTTTGAATTTACACATGTACCATCCATTTGTTAGTCTCGAACTGCCTTCGCAACTAACCAGTTGTTCATTGTATCTTTAGTTTAATGTACGCAAGCATGAATTATTTACACATTGTTTTACTTTTCCAGTGCCCCTGAAGAAGGGAATCCCCCCGAAATGCATTGGGCCTACTTCTCAACTATGTTTTCTACTGCATCAAAATATTTTTCTGCATAATAGCTTCTATGGATACATTATATTCTGGAAATATTAAATTGTTATTTTTCTAATTATGCACCAACTGAATCTATGATTGAATTGTTGAAACAAATAAGATTTATATGCAAAATGCTATAAAAATATAAGGTTTTGACAAAAAATTCTCTTTCTGAGTAATTAATTGAAATAAGCAGGTTATCAGTTGTTTATAATTGCTATACTTTAAACACTTTGGAGTGCGCTTGGTAAACTAGTGGAGTTTTACACTAGAGGTTGATTGTTACTTTTCGGGCTGGCTGCCTTACAACCAAGCAGCACACTAGCATTGTGCAAATAATGTATGATTCATTGAAAAATTTGTACTAAATAAGGGAGTGCGCAGATAAGAAAACATTTTTCTTAACTTCGTTGCCACATACACTTACCCGCAGCACCCCACACAAACTCATTTGAAAATGTCTTTTGAAAGTATATCTAATCTTACTGAGAACAGAGCTGACACAAGAACTTATACAGACACACAATTTCAAAGCATTTATTCACTCATTGAAGAAACACCCTCATTTGATGCGCAAGGCAGCTCTATTCCCCAACAACTCAAAAAATTGGAATTTATAGCCAAGAGAGCACTGAGTCAACAACTACCCGCTTCGACACTTATCCAGTACCACAAGGTACAAAGAATACCGCGAGGATTACGATTGCCCATCAAACCGTTGTTATATAAATTTCAATATAACAAAAAATGTATGGAAAAGTGGCAGGCAGTGTTAAATAAGTGTTCATTGGACTTAATCCTGTTATTAATTGAAGAACTCTCCATCTATGGTAATGAAATCCAGGAAAGAAAGTTGCGAAAATTCAGGAGAGACACTATAGATTATAAATTGAATGAGGTTTACACCTGGGCAGAGGTGTACGCCAAAAGGCGCCCTTACCAAAAGCCTCCAACCTCATCACAAGAATCTATAGTTTTGGATAATGAAATGGATCCATCAAGACAGCCACTAACGATGAGGCAAGAACCGACAACATCAGGTACAGGAAATGAAGCTAGTGCAACAACAACTGCCCCTTTTTTAGACAAGGTACAGGGAGGAGGGAGACCTCCAGACCTCCAAAAAAAACAAGGAGGAGCCAAAGACAAGGAAAAGGAAACAAAGGAAAAGGAAAAAGAAGCCAAGGAACGCGAAGCGGAAGCCCGGAACTTGAGAAGCAAGGGGAAACCCTCGTGATTAACATCTCCTCGAAACAATTGACTAGTGCCCAGGAAGCGGTACTCAACAAAGGGACCTCCTTTGCACATATTTACAATACAAACAAACTAGAACTTGAAGTTTCGGTTTTTCGTTTTCTTCGTAACCTGAGATTAAAACATTTCTTTACTAACGTGGTACCGACAGCAGATGAACAACCATTGGAACAAGACAGTGAAGATTCAGAATTGAGACAGTTTAGAACAAAAAGGACGTTCATGTCCCCGGTGACACATAAACTTTTGGACACTTTTGAATCCCTTATACGTCATGATCTTAACAAACTAAATCTACATCCAAAAATGCAAGCTAACCTAAGAAAAGATGAGCTGGACATTCTTCAAAGGTTAAGCGCAGACGATCAAATCACACTCCAAATGGCAGACAAGGGTGGCGCTCTGGTAGTAATGGACACGAGTTTTTATGTGCAGAAGGTCAATGAACACCTAGAAGATCAAACGACTTATCTACTACTGGAAGACGACCCTACAGTTACCTTCATGTCAACACTTTGTCAAATCCTAGATAAGGCAGAAGAAATGGGATGGATAACACCTCCACTACGAAAGTTCTTGACAGTCCAATACCCAAGAAGACCAAAATTGTACATGCTACCGAAAGTGCACAAATGTCTGAATAATCTGCCATTTCGGCCTATAGTCTCAGGTTGTGATTCTATCTTCTCGCCATTGGGACAATTAATTGATCATTTCCTACAAAAACTTGTTCAAACATGGCACAGTTACGTAAAGGACACTACCCATTTTTTGAACTTGTTTCAGGAAGTACAGAGCAACTACAATCCGGACTGGCTGATGTGTACTATAGATGTGACTTCATTATACACGTCTATACCGCTTAAAGATGGCGTAGAAGCTAGCGAATGGGCCTTATTACAATTATCTGACTTGGAAGTCAACAAAGTCTTTATCCTGGAATTATTGATATTCTGCCTCCAGCACAGCTACTTGTCGTGGCAAGACAAATACTACCTACAAATAAGCAGAACCTCTATGGGTTTTTCTGGTGCACCAGCGTACGCCAACACCTTCATGGCACAGTTTGAGGAGACACACATTTTGAAGCAGGAGATCTGGGCTAAGAATCTAGCGTTCTATGTCAGATTCATAGATGATATATTCTTGGTTTGGAAAAGTTTGCAAGATCTATTAGAACAACTGATCGATGAACTTAACAACAAGCATGGAAGAGTAAAATTCACCCATGAGATAAGTCAACAACAAATTCACTACTTGGATGTGTTGATAACCCACAAGGATAATGAATTGGAAACATCAGTGTACACAAAACCCACTGATAGAAACAACTTGCTGCTGTATTCAAGTTTTCATCCTCCTTCATTGAAAAATAACCTCCCCTACTCTCAACTGCTAAGAGTTAAACGGATCACCTCTAATTCAGCAGATTTACAAGAAGCTTTACAGTCACAGTCAGAGAGATTCAAATTGAGAGGTTATCCTGAAAAAATTTTGGAGACAGCCTTGAAGAAAACTGAAACCAAACTTCGAGAGGAGTTGCTTACTACCAAGTCAAAAGAGAAGACAAACAGACATGTGTTTGTGTCAAAATATTCATCAAGATCTCAAGCAATTAAACACATAATAAAATCGAGATGGGAATTGCTGAGACAAGAGCCTGACTTCAAGGGACTGTTTGATGAAGAGCCTCTATTTGCGTACACAAGAAGCAAGAACCTCAAGGAAATTTTGACCACCCCAGTGCCTAAAGATCAATTATTATTCAATGGAATGCGAAAATGTCACAACTGTGTGCATTGTAACAATGTAATAACAGGGAATGTCATCCACCACCCACAATCGGGGAAAAGCATTTCATTGAGATATAACGGGGACTGTAACAGTTCAAATGTTATCTACACCATCAGATGTCCATGTGGTCTGCTTTATGTAGGCAAAACTTCAAGAAAAATCAAAGTACTCATTTCAGAACACAAAAGCACATTCAGAACAAAGTCAACCAAGTCCTACTTTGCAACACATTGGCTAGAACATCAACACACCAATGCACAGCTTAGGTTCACTATTCTAGAAATTGTCTCAGCGAAACCAGACCACAATCATTCTGTACATCTAGCTCAGAGAGAAGCTTTGTGGACCAAAATGCTGCAGACTATGGTCCCCAGTGGACTTAATGACAGGATTGAATTACAATGCTTTTTATAAATGTAATATTTTTGGAAATTGTCTAACGATGCATATGTTACTACTAATGCTAATTGTTTCAAGTGAATACCACCACAAGCTTTTTCGTTGTAAGTGCACAACATCTTACATGTTATTCAAACTGATCCATGTGGACTTTCATTCAGGTCAAACAACAGTCTGTCTCCTTTCTTATTTCATTGTTTTTTACGATACCAATTTTTGTACATTTTCCACGGATTTCTCTTTTCTTTCTATTTCCAGTTGTCTATTTAATAACAACTTAGTATGACTCATTTTTTTCAAAGTGCTTTGTTGCATGATCTGGTCCTGACATCTAGGGACAAGGCATCCATCAGGTTTCCGTGTCTCACATAGATCGTGTGTTCGTGGATCACGACAGTCTCACGTAGCAGATTATCACAATAAGTTCCATTCCTTATGGGGATTCATAGTGGTTGATTGGGCAACCTCATATACACCAGTTGACGGTGAACACGATCAAAATATTTAAATCCTAGATAGATTATTACATTTAGTTTCAGTATCTTGTTGCGAGCACACATTAGGTGTCGATATCTTATAGTCGTGTCACTTCTCCTTGATACATTTGTTGTTCAGTAATATGGGTAGAATAACGCTGTATATTTCTTGACGCCACACCACTCAAAGATGGATGATCATTGTGCAGTCCTATCACTATGTTAATGGCGATCACGTGGTGCGCACAATAGCGGATGATAACACACAGTCCTGTTTCAGTGTCTAACAACGCGGGTATATAACATTGTTGCACGCCATTGAGAGTTTAATGCGTGGAGGAGTCTGGATGACGAATCGTCGTGTATTTACGAAACTAGAGGTGAGCAGAAGTTAGGGAGAGTTAGGAATAGTACAGCGTTTTCCCCAAAAATATTTTTGTTTCAAGTAGACTTACTTGCCGTTTCAGATTGAAACTGAGAAGCTAAGATTTTCACTGGCGAGAGATTTGACAACTCTGGTGAGTGCAACTATTTAATGATTACAGTACTCATTGGAGTAGCCTATATTTTCATGGAGGTTTTTAATGATGGAATTCAAGTAGTCAACTTTAAGTTACAATGTGCGGTTCAGTAATCAGTTTGCACAGAGGATTTCATACCAAATGGTTATTTAGACAAGCAGCCATTACATATCGCTGAGGTAATTTAACATTGCCTTAGATCTAGGATTTTGGTATTCAGAGACGATTCTGCTATGTGGATATTAGTTGTGACCGAGGTTGGTCATGTCAGTTAGTGCCAAGGGATGACACTTGAGACACCCACGACAGAAAGAATCATGTTGTTAATAATTGTGTAGTTTTTTAGGATCTAATCTTACAAGTAAGGGAAGTGCCTCATATCTCTCCGTTTATTGCACCACAGATAATAGAGCACTAAGAGTGTCTCCGCAGCTGTTTGTTCACTTCCGAACAGGGATGGATTTAGCGTTTATGCGTGATTGATCATAGTCTTCACTTACCACCCCTACTGAGTTCAGTGATTTTGCAACTACAGCTACAACAGCATCCAGTAAGTTGGTACTTACATGAGCATAGTGTCAGTCCGGCCATTGAGAACACTTGTTAAGAGTGGTTGCTACATACATATCTTGTCGTTTTGGTCCTCAGCTCAAAGAATTGCATTTACATCGTGAAAACGATCGGAGCGTTGATGCACCACCATGCTACTTTGAGTAGTTGAGATGTGAGTACACAGTCAGTTGTCCCCGGAAACATACACCGCACGATGGAATGGTTTATTTTAGCATACTTTGAACTTTTCTCACTCTTGCAAATAACTCATTTTTGCAATAATTTTTTAACAATGCTAGAGCCCTTACATTCTTCTTTTTTTATCTTTGCTCTTTTTGATCTGAACGAAATGCCCACATTACATATGACTCAACATAACGAGGTATACATTTTAAAGTTTGAATTTACACATGTACCATCCATTTCTTAGTCTCGAACTGCCTTCGCAACTAACCAGTTGTTCATTGTATCTTTAGTTTAATGTACGCAAGCATGAATTATTTACACATTGTTTTACTTTTGCAGCGCCCCTGAAGAAGGGAATCCCCCCGAAATGCATTGGGCCTACTTCTCAACTATGTTTTCTACTGCATCAAAATATTTTTCTGCATAATAGCTTCTATGGATACATTATATTCTGGAAATATTAAATTGTTATTTTTCTAATTATGCACCAACTGAATCTATGATTGAATTGTTGAAACAAATAAGATTTATATGCAAAATGCTATAAAAATATAAGGTTTTGACAAAAAATTCTCTTTCTGAGTAATTAATTGAAATAAGCAGGTTATCAATTGTTTATAATTGCTATACTTTAAACACTTTGGAGTGCGCTTGGTAAACTAGTGGAGTTTTACACTAGAGGTTGATTGTTACTTTTCGGGCTGGCTGCCTTACAACCAAGCAGCACACTAACATTGTGCAAATAATGTATGATTCATTGAAAAATTTGTACTAAATAAGGGAGTGCGCAGATAAGAAAACATTTTTCTTAACTTCGTTGCCACATACACTTACCCGCAGCACCCCACACAAACTCGTTTGAAAATGTCTTTTGAAAGTATATCTAATCTTACTGAGAACAGAGCTGACACAAGAACTTATACAGACACACAATTTCAAAGCATTTATTCACTCATTGAAGAAACACCCTCATTTGATGCGCAAGGCAGCTCTATTCCCCAACAACTCAAACAATTGGAATTTATAGCCAAGAGAGCACTGAGTCAACAACTACCCGCTTCGACACTTATCCAGTACCACAAGGTACAAAGAATACCGCGAGGATTACGATTGCCCATCAAACCGTTGTTATATAAATTTCAATATAACAAAAAATGTATGGAAAAGTGGCAGGCAGTGTTAAATAAGTGTTCGTTGGACTTAATCCTGTTATTAATTGAAGAACTCTCCTTCTATGGTAATGAAATCCAGGAAAGAAAGTTGTGAAAATTCAGGAGAGACACTATAGATTATAAATTGAATGAGGTTTACACCTGGGCAGAGGTGTACGCCAAAAGGCGCCCTTACCAAAAGCCTCCAACCTCATCACAAGAATCTATAGTTTCGGATAATGAAATGGATCCATCAAGACAGCCACTAACGATGAGGCAAGAACCGACAACATCAGGTACAGGAAACGAAGCTAGTGCAACAACAACTGCCCCTTTTTTAGACAAGGTACAGGGAGGAGGGAGACCTCCAGACCTCCAAAAAAAACAAGGAGGAGCCGAAGACAAGAAAAAGGAAACAAAGGAAAAGGAAAAAGAAGCCAAGGAACGCGAAGCGGAAGCCCGGAACTTGAGAAGCAAGGGGAAACCCTCGTGATTAACATCTCCTCGAAACAATTGACTAGTGCCCAGGAAGC
Source organism: Lissotriton vulgaris (assembly GCF_964263255.1). Lineage (NCBI taxonomy): Eukaryota > Metazoa > Chordata > Amphibia > Caudata > Salamandridae > Lissotriton > Lissotriton vulgaris. The sequence continues at coordinate 610,591,925 of NC_141699.1, read as the reverse complement.
GGTACTCAACAAAGGGACCTCCTTTGCACCTATTTACAATACAAACAAACTAGAACTTGAAGTTTCGGTTTTTCGTTTTCTTCGTAACCTGAGATTAAAACATTTCTTTACTAACGTGGTACCGACAGCAGATGAACAACCATTGGAACAAGGCAGTGAAGATTCAGAATTGAGACAGTTTAGAACAAAAAGCACGTTCATGTCCCCGGTGACACATAAACTTTTGGACACTTTTGAATCCCTTATACGTCATGATCTTAACAAACTAAATCTACATCCAAAAATGCAAGCTAACCTAAGAAAAGATGAGCTGGACATTCTTCAAAGGTTAAGCGCAGACGATCAAATCACACTCCAAATGGCAGACAAGGGTGGCGCTCTGGTAGTAATGGACACGAGTTTTTATGTGCAGAAGGTCAATGAACACCTAGAAGATCAAACGACTTATCTACTACTGGAAGACGACCCTACAGTTACCTTCATGTCAACACTTTGTCAAATCCTAGATAAGGCAGAAGAAATGGGATGGATAACACCTCCACTACGAAAGTTCTTGACAGTCCAATACCCAAGAAGACCAAAATTGTACATGCTACCGAAAGTGCACAAATGTCTGAATAATCCGCCATTTCGGCCTATAGTCTCAGGTTGTGATTCTATCTTCTCGCCATTGGGACAATTAATTGATCATTTCCTACAAAAATTTGTTCAAACATGGCACAGTTACGTAAAGGACACTACCCATTTTTTGAACTTGTTTCAGGAAGTACAGAGCAACTACAATCCGGACTGGCTGATGTGTACTATAGATGTGACTTCATTATACACGTCTATACCGCTTAAAGATGGCGTAGAAGCTAGCGAATGGGCCTTATTACAATTATCTGACTTGGAAGTCAACAAAGTCTTTATCCTGGAATTATTGATATTCTGCCTCCAGCACAGCTACTTGTCGTGGCAAGACAAATACTACCTACAAATAAGCGGAACCTCTATGGGTTTTTCTGGCGCACCAGCGTACGCCAACACCTTCATGGCACAGTTTGAGGAGACACACATTTTGAAGCAGGAGATCTGGACTAAGAATCTAGCGTTCTATGTCAGATTCATAGATGATATATTCTTGGTTTGGAAAAGTTCGCAAGATCTATTAGAACAACTGATCGATGAACTTAACAACAAGCATGGAAGAGTAAAATTCACCCATGAGATAAGTCAACAACAAATTCACTACTTGGATGTGTTGATAACCCACAAGGATAATGAATTGGAAACATCAGTGTACACAAAACCCACTGATAGAAACAACTTGCTGCTGTATTCAAGTTTTCATCCTCCTTCATTGAAAAATAACCTCCCCTACTCTCAACTGCTAAGAGTTAAACGGATCACCTCTAATTCAGCAGATTTACAAGAAGCTTTACAGTCACAGTCAGAGAGATTCAAATTGAGAGGTTATCCTGAAAAAATTTTGGAGACAGCCTTGAAGAAAACTGAAACCAAACTTCGAGAGGAGTTGCTTACTACCAAGTCAAAAGAGAAGACAAACAGACATGTGTTTGTGTCAAAATATTCATCAAGATCTCAAGCAATTAAACACATAATAAAATCGAGATGGGAATTGCTGAGACAAGAGCCTGACTTCAAGGGACTGTTTGATGAAGAGCCTCTATTTGCGTACACAAGAAGCAAGAACCTCAAGGAAATTTTGACCACCCCAGTGCCTAAAGATCAATTATTATTCAATGGAATGCGAAAATGTCACAACTGTGTGCATTGTAACAATGTAATAACAGGGAATGTCATCCACCACCCACAATCGGGGAAAAGCATTTCATTGAGATATAACGGGGACTGTAACAGTTCAAATGTTATCTACACCATCAGATGTCCATGTGGTCTGCTTTATGTAGGCAAAACTTCAAGAAAAATCAAAGTACGCATTTCAGAACACAAAAGCACATTCAGAACAAAGTCAACCAAGTCCTACTTTGCAACACATTGGCTAGAACATCAACACACCAATGCACAGCTTAGGTTCACTATTCTAGAAATTGTCTCAGCGAAACCAGACCACAATCATTCTGTACATCTAGCTCAGAGAGAAGCTTTGTGGACCAAAATGCTGCAGACTATGGTCCCCAGTGGACTTAATGACAGGATTGAATTACAATGCTTTTTATAAATGTAATATTTTTGGAAATTGTCTAACGATGCATATGTTACTACTAATGCTAATTGTTTCAAGTGAATAACACCACAAGCTTTTTCGTTGTAAGTGCACAACATCTTACATGTTATTCAAACTGATCCATGTGGACTTTCATTCAGGTCAAACAACAGTCTGTCTCCTTTCTTATTTCATTGTTTTTTACGATACCAATTTTTGTACATTTTCCACGGATTTCTCTTTTCTTTCTATTTCCAGTTGTCTATTTAATAACAACTTAGTATGACTCATTTTTTTCAAAGTGCTTCGTTGCATGATCTGGTCCTAACATCTAGGGACAAGGCATCCATCAGGTTTCCGTGTCTCACATAGATCGTGTGTTTGTGGATCACGACAGTCTCACGTAGCAGATTATCACAATAAGTTCCATTCCTTATGGGGATTCATAGTGGTTGATTGTGCAACCTCATATACACCAGTTGACGGTGAACACGATCAAAATATTTAAATCCTAGATAGATTATTACATTTAGTTTCAGTATCTTGTTGCGAGCACACATTAGGTGTCGATATCTTATAGTCGTGTCACTTCTCCTTGATACATTTGTTGTTCAGTAATATGGGTAGAATAACGCTGTATATTTCTTGACGCCACACCACTCAAAGATGGATGATCATTGTGCAGTCCTATCACTATGTTAATGGCGATCACGTGGTGCGCACAATAGCGGATGATAACACACAGTCCTGTTTCAGTGTCTAACAACGCGGGTATATAACATTGTTGCACGCCATTGAGAGTTTAATGCGTGGAGGAGTCTGGATGACGAATCGTCGTGTATTTACGAAACTAGAGGTGAGCAGAAGTTAGGGAGAGTTAGGAATAGTACAGCGTTTTCCCAAAAAATATTTTTGTTTCAACTAGACTTACTTGCCATTTCAGATTGAAACTGAGAAGCTAAGATTTTCACTGGCGAGAGATTTGACAACTCTGGTGAGTGCAACTATTTAATGATTACAGTACTCATTGGAGTAGCCTATATTTTCATGGAGGTTTTTAATGATGGAATTCAAGTAGTCAACTTTAAGTTACAATGTGCGGTTCAGTAATCAGTTTGCACAGAGGATTTCATACCAAATGGTTATTTAGACAAGCAGCCATTACATATCGCTGAGGTAATTTAACATTGCCTTAGATCTAGGATTTTGGTATTCAGAGACGATTCTGCTATGTGGATATTAGTTGTGACCGAGGTTGGTCATGTCAGTTAGTGCCAAGGGATGACACTTGAGACACCCACGACAGAAAGAATCATGTTGTTAATAATTGTGTAGTTTTTTAGGATCTAATCTTACAAGTAAGGGAAGGGCCTCATATCTCTCCGTTTATTGCACCACAGATAATAGAGCACTAAGAGTGTCTCCGCAGCTGTTTGTTCACTTCCGAACAGGGATGGATTTAGCGTTTATGCGTGATTGATCATAGTCTTCACTTACCACCCCTACTGAGTTCAGTGATTTTGCAACTACAGCTACAACAGCATCCAGTAAGTTGGTACTTACATGAGCATAGTGTCAGTCCGGCCATTGAGAACACTTGTTAAGAGTGGTTGCTACATACATATCTTGTCGTTTTGGTCCTCAGCTCAAAGAATCGCATTTACATCGTGAAAACGATCGGAGCGTTGATGCACCACCATGCTACTTTGAGTAGTTGAGATGTGAGTACACAGTCAGTTGTCCCCGGAAACATACACCGCACGATGGAATGGTTTATTTTAGCATACTTTGAACTTTTCTCACTCTTGCAAATAACTAATTTTTGCAATAATTTTTTAACAATGCTAGAGCCCTTACATTCTTCTTTTTTTATCTTTGCTCTTTTTGATCTGAACGAAATGCCCACATTACATATGACTCAACATAACGAGGTATACATTTTAAAGTTTGAATTTACACATGTACCATCCATTTGTTAGTCTCGAACTGCCTTCGCAACTAACCAGTTGTTCATTGTATCTTTAGTTTAATGTACGCAAGCATGAATTATTTACACATTGTTTTACTTTTGCAGCGCCCCTGAAGAAGGGAATCCCCCCGAAATGCATTGGGCCTACTTCTCAACTATGTTTTCTACTGCATCAAAATATTTTTCTGCATAATAGCTTCTATGGATACATTATATTCTGGAAATATTAAATTGTTATTTTTCTAATTATGCACCAACTGAATCTATGATTGAATTGTTGAAACAAATAAGATTTATATGCAAAATGCTATAAAAATATAAGGTTTTGACAAAAAATTCTCTTTCTGAGTAATTAATTGAAATAAGCAGGTTATCAATTGTTTATAATTGCTATACTTTAAACACTTTGGAGTGCGCTTGGTAAACTAGTGGAGTTTTACACTAGAGGTTGATTGTTACTTTTCGGGCTGGCTGCCTTACAACCAAGCAGCACACTAACATTGTGCAAATAATGTATGATTAATTGAAAAATTTGTACTAAATAAGGGAGTGCGCAGATACGAAAACATTTTTCTTAACTTCGTTGCCACATACACTTACCCGCAGCACCCCACACAAACTCGTTTGAAAATGTCTTTTGAAAGTATATCTAATCTTACTGAGAACAGAGCTGACACAAGAACTTATACAGACACACAATTTCAAAGCATTTATTCACTCATTGAAGAAACACCCTCATTTGATGCGCAAGGCAGCTCTATTCCCCAACAACTCAAACAATTGGAATTTATAGCCAAGAGAGCACTGAGTCAACAACTACCCGCTTCGACACTTATCCAGTACCACAAGGTACAAAGAATACCGCGAGGATTACGATTGCCCATCAAACCGTTGTTATATAAATTTCAATATAACAAAAAATGTATGGAAAAGTGGCAGGCAGTGTTAAATAAGTGTTCGTTGGACTTAATCCTGTTATTAATTGAAGAACTCTCCTTCTATGGTAATGAAATCCAGGAAAGAAAGTTGTGAAAATTCAGGAGAGACACTATAGATTATAAATTGAATGAGGTTTACACCTGGGCAGAGGTGTACGCCAAAAGGCGCCCTTACCAAAAGCCTCCAACCTCATCACAAGAATCTATAGTTTCGGATAATGAAATGGATCCATCAAGACAGCCACTAACGATGAGGCAAGAACCGACAACATCAGGTACAGGAAATGAAGCTAGTGCAACAACAACTGCCCCTTTTTTAGACAAGGTACAGGGAGGAGGGAGACCTCCAGACCTCCAAAAAAAACAAGGAGGAGCCAAAGACAAGGAAAAGGAAACAAAGGAAAAGGAAAAAGAAGGCAAGGAACGCGAAGCGGAAGCCCGGAACTTGAGAAGCAAGGGGAAACCCTCGTGATTAACATCTCCTCGAAACAATTGACTAGTGCCCAGGAAGCGGTACTCAACAAAGGGACCTCCTTTGCACCTATTTACAATACAAACAAACTAGAACTTGAAGTTTCGGTTTTTCGTTTTCTTCGTAACCTGAGATTAAAACATTTCTTTACTAACGTGGTACCGACAGCAGATGAACAACCATTGGAACAAGACAGTGAAGATTCAGAATTGAGACAGTTTAGAACAAAAAGCACGTTCATGTCCCCGGTGACACATAAACTTTTGGACACTTTTGAATCCCTTATACGTCATGATCTTAACAAACTAAATCTACATCCAAAAATGCAAGCTAACCTAAGAAAAGATGAGCTGGACATTCTTCAAAGGTTAAGCGCAGACGATCAAATCACACTCCAAATGGCAGACAAGGGTGGCGCTCTGGTAGTAATGGACACGAGTTTTTATGTGCAGAAGGTCAATGAACACCTAGAAGATCAAACGACTTATCTACTACTGGAAGACGACCCTACAGTTACCTTCATGTCAACACTTTGTCAAATCCTAGATAAGGCAGAAGAAATGTGATGGATAACACCTCCACTACGAAAGTTCTTGACAGTCCAATACCCAAGAAGACCAAAATTGTACATGCTACCGAAAGTGCACAAATGTCTGAATAATCCGCCATTTCGGCCTATAGTCTCAGGTTGTGATTCTATCTTCTCGCCATTGGGACAATTAATTGATCATTTCCTACAAAAATTTGTTCAAACATGGCACAGTTACGTAAAGGACACTACCCATTTTTTGAACTTGTTTCAGGAAGTACAGAGCAACTACAATCCGGACTGGCTGATGTGTACTATAGATGTGACTTCATTATACACGTCTATACCGCTTAAAGATGGCGTAGAAGCTAGCGAATGGGCCTTATTACAATTATCTGACTTGGAAGTCAACAAAGTCTTTATCCTGGAATTATTGATATTCTGCCTCCAGCACAGCTACTTGTCGTGGCAAGACAAATACTACCTACAAATAAGCGGAACCTCTATGGGTTTTTCTGGCGCACCAGCGTACGCCAACACCTTCATGGCACAGTTTGAGGAGACACACATTTTGAAGCAGGAGATCTGGACTAAGAATCTAGCGTTCTATGTCAGATTCATAGATGATATATTCTTGGTTTGGAAAAGTTCGCAAGATCTATTAGAACAACTGATCGATGAACTTAACAACAAGCATGGAAGAGTAAAATTCACCCATGAGATAAGTCAACAACAAATTCACTACTTGGATGTGTTGATAACCCACAAGGATAATGAATTGGAAACATCAGTGTACACAAAACCCACTGATAGAAACAACTTGCTGCTGTATTCAAGTTTTCATCCTCCTTCATTGAAAAATAACCTCCCCTACTCTCAACTGCTAAGAGTTAAACGGATCACCTCTAATTCAGCAGATTTACAAGAAGCTTTACAGTCACAGTCAGAGAGATTCAAATTGAGAGGTTATCCTGAAAAATTTTTGGAGACAGCCTTGAAGAAAACTGAAACCAAACTTCGAGAGGAGTTGCTTACTACCAAGTCAAAAGAGAAGACAAACAGACATGTGTTTGTGTCAAAATATTCATCAAGATCTCAAGCAATTAAACACATAATAAAATCGAGATGGGAATTGCTGAGACAAGAGCCTGACTTCAAGGGACTGTTTGATGAAGAGCCTCTATTTGCGTACACAAGAAGCAAGAACCTCAAGGAAATTTTGACCACCCCAGTGCCTAAAGATCAATTATTATTCAATGGAATGCGAAAATGTCACAACTGTGTGCATTGTAACAATGTAATAACAGGGAATGTCATCCACCACCCACAATCGGGGAAAAGCATTTCATTGAGATATAACGGGGACTGTAACAGTTCAAATGTTATCTACACCATCAGATGTCCATGTGGTCTGCTTTATGTAGGCAAAACTTCAAGAAAAATCAAAGTACGCATTTCAGAACACAAAAGCACATTCAGAACAAAGTCAACCAAGTCCTACTTTGCAACACATTGGCTAGAACATCAACACACCAATGCACAGCTTAGGTTCACTATTCTAGAAATTGTCTCAGCGAAACCAGACCACAATCATTCTGTACATCTAGCTCAGAGAGAAGCTTTGTGGACCAAAATGCTGCAGACTATGGTCCCCAGTGGACTTAATGACAGGATTGAATTACAATGCTTTTTATAAATGTAATATTTTTGGAAATTGTCTAACGATGCATATGTTACTACTAATGCTAATTGTTTCAAGTGAATAACACCACAAGCTTTTTCGTTGTAAGTGCACAACATCTTACATGTTATTCAAACTGATCCATGTGGACTTTCATTCAGGTCAAACAACAGTCTGTCTCCTTTCTTATTTCATTGTTTTTTACGATACCAATTTTTGTACATTTTCCACGGATTTCTCTTTTCTTTCTATTTCCAGTTGTCTATTTAATAACAACTTAGTATGACTCATTTTTTTCAAAGTGCTTCGTTGCATGATCTGGTCCTAACATCTAGGGACAAGGCATCCATCAGGTTTCCGTGTCTCACATAGATCGTGTGTTCGTGGATCACGACAGTCTCACGTAGCAGATTATCACAATAAGTTCCATTCCTTATGGGGATTCATAGTGGTTGATTGAGCAACCTCATATACACCAGTTGACGGTGAACACGATCAAAATATTTAAATCCTAGATAGATTATTACATTTAGTTTCAGTATCTTGTTGCGAGCACACATTAGGTGTCGATATCTTATAGTCGTGTCACTTCTCCTTGATACATTTGTTGTTCAGTAATATGGGTAGAATAACGCTGTATATTTCTTGACGCCACACCACTCAAAGATGGATGATCATTGTGCAGTCCTATCACTATGTTAATGGCGATCACGTGGTGCGCACAATAGCGGATGATAACACACAGTCCTGTTTCAGTGTCTAACAACGCGGGTATATAACATTGTTGCACGCCATTGAGAGTTTAATGCGTGGAGGAGTCTGGATGACGAATCGTCGTGTATTTACGAAACTAGAGGTGAGCAGAAGTTAGGGAGAGTTAGGAATAGTACAGCGTTTTCCCAAAAAATATTTTTGTTTCAACTAGACTTACTTGCCATTTCAGATTGAAACTGAGAAGCTAAGATTTTCACTGGCGAGAGATTTGACAACTCTGGTGAGTGCAACTATTTAATGATTACAGTACTCATTGGAGTAGCCTATATTTTCATGGAGGTTTTTAATGATGGAATTCAAGTAGTCAACTTTAAGTTACAATGTGCGGTTCAGTAATCAGTTTGCACAGAGGATTTCATACCAAATGGTTATTTAGACAAGCAGCCATTACATATCGCTGAGGTAATTTAACATTGCCTTAGATCTAGGATTTTGGTATTCAGAGACGATTCTGCTATGTGGATATTAGTTGTGACCGAGGTTGGTCATGTCAGTTAGTGCCAAGGGATGACACTTGAGACACCCACGACAGAAAGAATCATGTTGTTAATAATTGTGTAGTTTTTTAGGATCTAATCTTACAAGTAAGGGAAGTGCCTCATATCTCTCCGTTTATTGCACCACAGATAATAGAGCACTAAGAGTGTCTCCGCAGCTGTTTGTTCACTTCCGAACAGGGATGGATTTAGCGTTTATGCGTGATTGATCATAGTCTTCACTTACCACCCCTACTGAGTTCAGTGATTTTGCAACTACAGCTACAACAGCATCCAGTAAGTTGGTACTTACATGAGCATAGTGTCAGTCCGGCCATTGAGAACACTTGTTAAGAGTGGTTGCTACATACATATCTTGTCGTTTTGGTCCTCAGCTCAAAGAATCGCATTTACATCGTGAAAACGATCGGAGCGTTGATGCACCACCATGCTACTTTGAGTAGTTGAGATGTGAGTACACAGTCAGTTGTCCCCGGAAACATACACCGCACGATGGAATGGTTTATTTTAGCATACTTTGAACTTTTCTCACTCTTGCAAATAACTAATTTTTGCAATAATTTTTTAACAATGCTAGAGCCCTTACATTCTTCTTTTTTTATCTTTGCTCTTTTTGATCTGAACGAAATGCCCACATTACATATGACTCAACATAACGAGGTATACATTTTAAAGTTTGAATTTACACATGTACCATCCATTTGTTAGTCTCGAACTGCCTTCGCAACTAACCAGTTGTTCATTGTATCTTTAGTTTAATGTACGCAAGCATGAATTATTTACACATTGTTTTACTTTTGCAGCGCCCCTGAAGAAGGGAATCCCCCCGAAATGCATTGGGCCTACTTCTCAACTATGTTTTCTACTGCATCAAAATATTTTTCTGCATAATAGCTTCTATGGATACATTATATTCTGGAAATATTAAATTGTTATTTTTCTAATTATGCACCAACTGAATCTATGATTGAATTGTTGAAACAAATAAGATTTATATGCAAAATGCTATAAAAATATAAGGTTTTGACAAAAAATTCTCTTTCTGAGTAATTAATTGAAATAAGCAGGTTATCAATTGTTTATAATTGCTATACTTTAAACACTTTGGAGTGCGCTTGGTAAACTAGTGGAGTTTTACACTAGAGGTTGATTGTTACTTTTCGGGCTGGCTGCCTTACAACCAAGCAGCACACTAACATTGTGCAAATAATGTATGATTCATTGAAAAATTTGTACTAAATAAGGGAGTGCGCAGATACGAAAACATTTTTCTTAACTTCGTTGCCACATACACTTACCCGCAGCACCCCACACAAACTCGTTTGAAAATGTCTTTTGAAAGTATATCTAATCTTACTGAGAACAGAGCTGACACAAGAACTTATACAGACACACAATTTCAAAGCATTTATTCACTCATTGAAGAAACACCCTCATTTGATGCGCAAGGCAGCTCTATTCCCCAACAACTCAAACAATTGGAATTTATAGCCAAGAGAGCACTGAGTCAACAACTACCCGCTTCGACACTTATCCAGTACCACAAGGTACAAAGAATACCGCGAGGATTACGATTGCTCATCAAACCGTTGTTATATAAATTTCAATATAACAAAAAATGTATGGAAAAGTGGCAGGCAGTGTTAAATAAGTGTTCGTTGGACTTAATCCTGTTATTAATTGAAGAACTCTCCTTCTATGGTAATGAAATCCAGGAAAGAAAGTTGTGAAAATTCAGGAGAGACACTATAGATTATAAATTGAATGAGGTTTACACCTGGGCAGAGGTGTACGCCAAAAGGCGCCCTTACCAAAAGCCTCCAACCTCATCACAAGAATCTATAGTTTCGGATAATGAAATGGATCCATCAAGACAGCCACTAACGATGAGGCAAGAACCGACAACATCAGGTACAGGAAATGAAGCTAGTGCAACAACAACTGCCCCTTTTTTAGACAATGTACAGGGAGGAGGGAGACCTCCAGACCTCCAAAAAAAACAAGGAGGAGCCAAAGACAAGGAAAAGGAAACAAAGGAAAAGGAAAAAGAAGGCAAGGAACGCGAAGCGGAAGCCCGGAACTTGAGAAGCAAGGGGAAACCCTCGTGATTAACATCTCCTCGAAACAATTGACTAGTGCCCAGGAAGCGGTACTCAACAAAGGGACCTCCTTTGCACCTATTTACAATACAAACAAACTAGAACTTGAAGTTTCGGTTTTTCGTTTTCTTCGTAACCTGAGATTAAAACATTTCTTTACTAACGTGGTACCGACAGCAGATGAACAACCATTGGAACAAGACAGTGAAGATTCAGAATTGAGACAGTTTAGAACAAAAAGCACGTTCATGTCCCCGGTGACACATAAACTTTTGGACACTTTTGAATCCCTTATACGTCATGATCTTAACAAACTAAATCTACATCCAAAAATGCAAGCTAACCTAAGAAAAGATGAGCTGGACATTCTTCAAAGGTTAAGCGCAGACGATCAAATCACACTCCAAATGGCAGACAAGGGTGGCGCTCTGGTAGTAATGGACACGAGTTTTTATGTGCAGAAGGTCAATGAACACCTAGAAGATCAAACGACTTATCTACTACTGGAAGACGACCCTACAGTTACCTTCATGTCAACACTTTGTCAAATCCTAGATAAGGCAGAAGAAATGGGATGGATAACACCTCCACTACGAAAGTTCTTGACAGTCCAATACCCAAGAAGACCAAAATTGTACATGCTACCGAAAGTGCACAAATGTCTGAATAATCCGCCATTTTGGCCTATAGTCTCAGGTTGTGATTCTATCTTCTCGCCATTGGGACAATTAATTGATCATTTCCTACAAAAATTTGTTCAAACATGGCACAGTTACGTAAAGGACACTACCCATTTTTTGAACTTGTTTCAGGAAGTACAGAGCAACTACAATCCGGACTGGCTGATGTGTACTATAGATGTGACTTCATTATACACGTCTATACCGCTTAAAGATGGCGTAGAAGCTAGCGAATGGGCCTTATTACAATTATCTGACTTGGAAGTCAACAAAGTCTTTATCCTGGAATTATTGATATTCTGCCTCCAGCACAGCTACTTGTCGTGGCAAGACAAATACTACCTACAAATAAGCGGAACCTCTATGGGTTTTTCTGGCGCACCAGCGTACGCCAACACCTTCATGGCACAGTTTGAGGAGACACACATTTTGAAGCAGGAGATCTGGACTAAGAATCTAGCGTTCTATGTCAGATTCATAGATGATATATTCTTGGTTTGGAAAAGTTCGCAAGATCTATTAGAACAACTGATCGATGAACTTAACAACAAGCATGGAAGAGTAAAATTCACCCATGAGATAAGTCAACAACAAATTCACTACTTGGATGTGTTGATAACCCACAAGGATAATGAATTGGAAACATCAGTGTACACAAAACCCACTGATAGAAACAACTTGCTGCTGTATTCAAGTTTTCATCCTCCTTCATTGAAAAATAACCTCCCCTACTCTCAACTGCTAAGAGTTAAACGGATCACCTCTAATTCAGCAGATTTACAAGAAGCTTTACAGTCACAGTCAGAGAGATTCAAATTGAGAGGTTATCCTGAAAAATTTTTGGAGACAGCCTTGAAGAAAACTGAAACCAAACTTCGAGAGGAGTTGCTTACTACCAAGTCAAAAGAGAAGACAAACAGACATGTGTTTGTGTCAAAATATTCATCAAGATCTCAAGCAATTAAACACATAATAAAATCGAGATGGGAATTGCTGAGACAAGAGCCTGACTTCAAGGGACTGTTTGATGAAGAGCCTCTATTTGCGTACACAAGAAGCAAGAACCTCAAGGAAATTTTGACCACCCCAGTGCCTAAAGATCAATTATTATTCAATGGAATGCGAAAATGTCACAACTGTGTGCATTGTAACAATGTAATAACAGGGAATGTCATCCACCACCCACAATCGGGGAAAAGCATTTCATTGAGATATAACGGGGACTGTAACAGTTCAAATGTTATCTACACCATCAGATGTCCATGTGGTCTGCTTTATGTAGGCAAAACTTCAAGAAAAATCAAAGTACGCATTTCAGAACACAAAAGCACATTCAGAACAAAGTCAACCAAGTCCTACTTTGCAACACATTGGCTAGAACATCAACACACCAATGCACAGCTTAGGTTCACTATTCTAGAAATTGTCTCAGCGAAACCAGACCACAATCATTCTGTACATCTAGCTCAGAGAGAAGCTTTGTGGACCAAAATGCTGCAGACTATGGTCCCCAGTGGACTTAATGACAGGATTGAATTACAATGCTTTTTATAAATGTAATATTTTTGGAAATTGTCTAACGATGCATATGTTACTACTAATGCTAATTGTTTCAAGTGAATAACACCACAAGCTTTTTCGTTGTAAGTGCACAACATCTTACATGTTATTCAAACTGATCCATGTGGACTTTCATTCAGGTCAAACAACAGTCTGTCTCCTTTCTTATTTCATTGTTTTTTACGATACCAATTTTTGTACATTTTCCACGGATTTCTCTTTTCTTTCTATTTCCAGTTGTCTATTTAATAACAACTTAGTATGACTCATTTTTTTCAAAGTGCTTCGTTGCATGATCTGGTCCTAACATCTAGGGACAAGGCATCCATCAGGTTTCCGTGTCTCACATAGATCGTGTGTTCGTGGATCACGACAGTCTCACGTAGCAGATTATCACAATAAGTTCCATTCCTTATGGGGATTCATAGTGGTTGATTGAGCAACCTCATATACACCAGTTGACGGTGAACACGATCAAAATATTTAAATCCTAGATAGATTATTACATTTAGTTTCAGTATCTTGTTGCGAGCACACATTAGGTGTCGATATCTTATAGTCGTGTCACTTCTCCTTGATACATTTGTTGTTCAGTAATATGGGTAGAATAACGCTGTATATTTCTTGACGCCACACCACTCAAAGATGGATGATCATTGTGCAGTCCTATCACTATGTTAATGGCGATCACGTGGTGCGCACAATAGCGGATGATAACACACAGTCCTGTTTCAGTGTCTAACAACGCGGGTATATAACATTGTTGCACGCCATTGAGAGTTTAATGCATGGAGGAGTCTGGATGACGAATCGTCGTGTATTTACGAAACTAGAGGTGAGCAGAAGTTAGGGAGAGTTAGGAATAGTACAGCGTTTTCCCAAAAAATATTTTTGTTTCAACTAGACTTACTTGCCATTTCAGATTGAAACTGAGAAGCTAAGATTTTCACTGGCGAGAGATTTGACAACTCTGGTGAGTGCAACTATTTAATGATTACAGTACTCATTGGAGTAGCCTATATTTTCATGGAGGTTTTTAATGATGGAATTCAAGTAGTCAACTTTAAGTTACAATGTGCGGTTCAGTAATCAGTTTGCACAGAGGATTTCATACCAAATGGTTATTTAGACAAGCAGCCATTACATATCGCTGAGGTAATTTAACATTGCCTTAGATCTAGGATTTTGGTATTCAGAGACGATTCTGCTATGTGGATATTAGTTGTGACCGAGGTTGGTCATGTCAGTTAGTGCCAAGGGATGACACTTGAGACACCCACGACAGAAAGAATCATGTTGTTAATAATTGTGTAGTTTTTTAGGATCTAATCTTACAAGTAAGGGAAGTGCCTCATATCTCTCCGTTTATTGCACCACAGATAATAGAGCACTAAGAGTGTCTCCGCAGCTGTTTGTTCACTTCCGAACAGGGATGGATTTAGCGTTTATGCGTGATTGATCATAGTCTTCACTTACCACCCCTACTGAGTTCAGTGATTTTGCAACTACAGCTACAACAGCATCCAGTAAGTTGGTACTTACATGAGCATAGTGTCAGTCCGGCCATTGAGAACACTTGTTAAGAGTGGTTGCTACATACATATCTTGTCGTTTTGGTCCTCAGCTCAAAGAATCGCATTTACATCGTGAAAACGATCGGAGCGTTGATGCACCACCATGCTACTTTGAGTAGTTGAGATGTGAGTACACAGTCAGTTGTCCCCGGAAACATACACCGCACGATGGAATGGTTTATTTTAGCATACTTTGAACTTTTCTCACTCTTGCAAATAACTAATTTTTGCAATAATTTTTTAACAATGCTAGAGCCCTTACATTCTTCTTTTTTTATCTTTGCTCTTTTTGATCTGAACGAAATGCCCACATTACATATGACTCAACATAACGAGGTATACATTTTAAAGTTTGAATTTACACATGTACCATCCATTTGTTAGTCTCGAACTGCCTTCGCAACTAACCAGTTGTTCATTGTATCTTTAGTTTAATGTACGCAAGCATGAATTATTTACACATTGTTTTACTTTTGCAGCGCCCCTGAAGAAGGGAATCCCCCCGAAATGCATTGGGCCTACTTCTCAACTATGTTTTCTACTGCATCAAAATATTTTTCTGCATAATAGCTTCTATGGATACATTATATTCTGGAAATATTAAATTGTTATTTTTCTAATTATGCACCAACTGAATCTATGATTGAATTGTTGAAACAAATAAGATTTATATGCAAAATGCTATAAAAATATAAGGTTTTGACAAAAAATTCTCTTTCTGAGTAATTAATTGAAATAAGCAGGTTATCAATTGTTTATAATTGCTATACTTTAAACACTTTGGAGTGCGCTTGGTAAACTAGTGGAGTTTTACACTAGAGGTTGATTGTTACTTTTCGGGCTGGCTGCCTTACAACCAAGCAGCACACTAACATTGTGCAAATAATGTATGATTCATTGAAAAATTTGTACTAAATAAGGGAGTGCGCAGATAAGAAAACATTTTTCTTAACTTCGTTGCCACATACACTTACCCGCAGCACCCCACACAAACTCGTTTGAAAATGTCTTTTGAAAGTATATCTAATCTTACTGAGAACAGAGCTGACACAAGAACTTATACAGACACACAATTTCAAAGCATTTATTCACTCATTGAAGAAACACCCTCATTTGATGCGCAAGGCAGCTCTATTCCCCAACAACTCAAACAATTGGAATTTATAGCCAAGAGAGCACTGAGTCAACAACTACCCGCTTCGACACTTATCCAGTACCACAAGGTACAAAGGATACCGCGAGGATTACGATTGCTCATCAAACCGTTGTTATATAAATTTCAATATAACAAAAAATGTATGGAAAAGTGGCAGGCAGTGTTAAATAAGTGTTCGTTGGACTTAATCCTGTTATTAATTGAAGAACTCTCCTTCTATGGTAATGAAATCCAGGAAAGAAAGTTGTGAAAATTCAGGAGAGACACTATAGATTATAAATTGAATGAGGTTTACACCTGGGCAGAGGTGTACGCCAAAAGGCGCCCTTACCAAAAGCCTCCAACCTCATCACAAGAATCTATAGTTTCGGATAATGAAATGGATCCATCAAGACAGCCACTAACGATGAGGCAAGAACCGACAACATCAGGTACAGGAAATGAAGCTAGTGCAACAACAACTGCCCCTTTTTTAGACAAGGTACAGGGAGGAGGGAGACCTCCAGACCTCCAAAAAAAACAAGGAGGAGCCAAAGACAAGGAAAAGGAAACAAAGGAAAAGGAAAAAGAAGGCAAGGAACGCGAAGCGGAAGCCCGGAACTTGAGAAGCAAGGGGAAACCCTCGTGATTAACATCTCCTCGAAACAATTGACTAGTGCCCAGGAAGCGGTACTCAACAAAGGGACCTCCTTTGCACCTATTTACAATACAAACAAACTAGAACTTGAAGTTTCGGTTTTTCGTTTTCTTCGTAACCTGAGATTAAAACATTTCTTTACTAACGTGGTACCGACAGCAGATGAACAACCATTGGAACAAGACAGTGAAGATTCAGAATTGAGACAGTTTAGAACAAAAAGCACGTTCATGTCCCCGGTGACACATAAACTTTTGGACACTTTTGAATCCCTTATACGTCATGATCTTAACAAACTAAATCTACATCCAAAAATGCAAGCTAACCTAAGAAAAGATGAGCTGGACATTCTTCAAAGGTTAAGCGCAGACGATCAAATCACACTCCAAATGGCAGACAAGGGTGGCGCTCTGGTAGTAATGGACACGAGTTTTTATGTGCAGAAGGTCAATGAACACCTAGAAGATCAAACGACTTATCTACTACTGGAAGACGACCCTACAGTTACCTTCATGTCAACACTTTGTCAAATCCTAGATAAGGCAGAAGAAATGGGATGGATAACACCTCCACTACGAAAGTTCTTGACAGTCCAATACCCAAGAAGACCAAAATTGTACATGCTACCGAAAGTGCACAAATGTCTGAATAATCCGCCATTTTGGCCTATAGTCTCAGGTTGTGATTCTATCTTCTCGCCATTGGGACAATTAATTGATCATTTCCTACAAAAATTTGTTCAAACATGGCACAGTTACGTAAAGGACACTACCCATTTTTTGAACTTGTTTCAGGAAGTACAGAGCAACTACAATCCGGACTGGCTGATGTGTACTATAGATGTGACTTCATTATACACGTCTATACCGCTTAAAGATGGCGTAGAAGCTAGCGAATGGGCCTTATTACAATTATCTGACTTGGAAGTCAACAAAGTCTTTATCCTGGAATTATTGATATTCTGCCTCCAGCACAGCTACTTGTCGTGGCAAGACAAATACTACCTACAAATAAGCGGAACCTCTATGGGTTTTTCTGGCGCACCAGCGTACGCCAACACCTTCATGGCACAGTTTGAGGAGACACACATTTTGAAGCAGGAGATCTGGACTAAGAATCTAGCGTTCTATGTCAGATTCATAGATGATATATTCTTGGTTTGGAAAAGTTCGCAAGATCTATTAGAACAACTGATCGATGAACTTAACAACAAGCATGGAAGAGTAAAATTCACCCATGAGATAAGTCAACAACAAATTCACTACTTGGATGTGTTGATAACCCACAAGGATAATGAATTGGAAACATCAGTGTACACAAAACCCACTGATAGAAACAACTTGCTGCTGTATTCAAGTTTTCATCCTCCTTCATTGAAAAATAACCTCCCCTACTCTCAACTGCTAAGAGTTAAACGGATCACCTCTAATTCAGCAGATTTACAAGAAGCTTTACAGTCACAGTCAGAGAGATTCAAATTGAGAGGTTATCCTGAAAAAATTTTGGAGACAGCCTTGAAGAAAACTGAAACCAAACTTCGAGAGGAGTTGCTTACTACCAAGTCAAAAGAGAAGACAAACAGACATGTGTTTGTGTCAAAATATTCATCAAGATCTCAAGCAATTAAACACATAATAAAATCGAGATGGGAATTGCTGAGACAAGAGCCTGACTTCAAGGGACTGTTTGATGAAGAGCCTCTATTTGCGTACACAAGAAGCAAGAACCTCAAGGAAATTTTGACCACCCCAGTGCCTAAAGATCAATTATTATTCAATGGAATGCGAAAATGTCACAACTGTGTGCATTGTAACAATGTAATAACAGGGAATGTCATCCACCACCCACAATCGGGGAAAAGCATTTCATTGAGATATAACGGGGACTGTAACAGTTCAAATGTTATCTACACCATCAGATGTCCATGTGGTCTGCTTTATGTAGGCAAAACTTCAAGAAAAATCAAAGTACGCATTTCAGAACACAAAAGCACATTCAGAACAAAGTCAACCAAGTCCTACTTTGCAACACATTGGCTAGAACATCAACACACCAATGCACAGCTTAGGTTCACTATTCTAGAAATTGTCTCAGCGAAACCAGACCACAATCATTCTGTACATCTAGCTCAGAGAGAAGCTTTGTGGACCAAAATGCTGCAGACTATGGTCCCCAGTGGACTTAATGACAGGATTGAATTACAATGCTTTTTATAAATGTAATATTTTTGGAAATTGTCTAACGATGCATATGTTACTACTAATGCTAATTGTTTCAAGTGAATAACACCACAAGCTTTTTCGTTGTAAGTGCACAACATCTTACATGTTATTCAAACTGATCCATGTGGACTTTCATTCAGGTCAAACAACAGTCTGTCTCCTTTCTTATTTCATTGTTTTTTACGATACCAATTTTTGTACATTTTCCACGGATTTCTCTTTTCTTTCTATTTCCAGTTGTCTATTTAATAACAACTTAGTATGACTCATTTTTTTCAAAGTGCTTCGTTGCATGATCTGGTCCTAACATCTAGGGACAAGGCATCCATCAGGTTTCCGTGTCTCACATAGATCGTGTGTTCGTGGATCACGACAGTCTCACGTAGCAGATTATCACAATAAGTTCCATTCCTTATGGGGATTTATAGTGGTTGATTGAGCAACCTCATATACACCAGTTGACGGTGAACACGATCAAAATATTTAAATCCTAGATAGATTATTACATTTAGTTTCAGTATCTTGTTGCGAGCACACATTAGGTGTCGATATCTTATAGTCGTGTCACTTCTCCTTGATACATTTGTTGTTCAGTAATATGGGTAGAATAACGCTGTATATTTCTTGACGCCACACCACTCAAAGATGGATGATCATTGTGCAGTCCTATCACTATGTTAATGGCGATCACGTGGTGCGCACAATAGCGGATGATAACACACAGTCCTGTTTCAGTGTCTAACAACGCGGGTATATAACATTGTTGCACGCCATTGAGAGTTTAATGCGTGGAGGAGTCTGGATGACGAATCGTCGTGTATTTACGAAACTAGAGGTGAGCAGAAGTTAGGGAGAGTTAGGAATAGTACAGCGTTTTCAAAAAAAATATTTTTGTTTCAAGTAGACTTACTTGCCGTTTCAGATTGAAACTGAGAAGCTAAGATTTTTACTGGCGAGAGATTTGACAACTCTGGTGAGTGCAACTATTTAATGATTACAGTACGCATTGGAGTAGCCTATATTTTCATGGAGGTTTTTAATGATGGAATTCAAGTAGTCAACTTTAAGTTACAATGTGCGGTTCAGTAATCAGTTTGCACAGAGGATTTCATACCAAATGGTTATTTAGACAAGCAGCCATTACATATCGCTGAGGTAATTTAACATTGCCTTAGATCTAGGATTTTGGTATTCAGAGACGATTCTGCTATGTGGATATTAGTTGTGACCGAGGTTGGTCATGTCAGTTAGTGCCAAGGGATGACACTTGAGACACCCACGACAGAAAGAATCATGTTGTTAATAATTGTGTAGTTTTTTAGGATCTAATCTTATAAGTAAGGGAAGTGCCTCATATCTCTCCGTTTATTGCACCACAGATAATAGAGCACTAAGAGTGTCTCCGCAGCTGTTTGTTCACTTCCGAACAGGGATGGATTTAGCGTTTATGCGTGATTGATCATAGTCTTCACTTACCACCCCTACTGAGTTCAGTGATTTTGCAACTACAGCTACAACAGCATCCAGTAAGTTGGTACTTACATGAGCATAGTGTCAGTCCGGCCATTGAGAACACTTGTTAAGAGTGGTTGCTACATACATATCTTGTCGTTTTGGTCCTCAGCTCAAAGAATCGCATTTACATCGTGAAAACGATCGGAGCGTTGATGCACCACCATGCTACTTTGAGTAGTTGAGATGTGAGTACACAGTCAGTTGTCCCCGGAAACATACACCGCACGATGGAATGGTTTATTTTAGCATACTTTGAACTTTTCTCACTCTTGCAAATAACTCATTTTCGCAATAATTTTTTAACAATGCTAGAGCCCTTACATTCTTCTTTTTTTATCTTTGCTCTTTTTGATCTGAACGAAATGCCCACATTACATATGACTCAACATAACGAGGTATAAATTTTAAAGTTTGAATTTACACATGTACCATCCATTTGTTAGTCTCGAACTGCCTTCGCAACTAACCAGTTGTTCATTGTATCTTTAGTTTAATGTACGCAAGCATGAATTATTTACACATTGTTTTACTTTTGCAGTGCCCCTGAAGAAGGGAATCCCCCCGAAATGCATTGGGCCTACTTCTCAACTATGTTTTCTACTGCATCAAAATATTTTTCTGCATAATAGCTTCTATGGATACATTATATTCTGGAAATATTAAATTGTTATTTTTCTAATTATGCACCAACTGAATCTATGATTGAATTGTTGAAACAAATAAGATTTATATGCAAAATGCTATAAAAATATAAGGTTTTGACAAAAAATTCTCTTTCTGAGTAATTAATTGAAATAAGCAGGTTATCAATTGTTTATAATTGCTATACTTTAAACACTTTGGAGTGCGCTTGGTAAACTAGTGGAGTTTTACACTAGAGGTTGGTTGAAACAACTCCAGCACACCATCTGATTCCAGGTGACTGGTTGTAATAAAAGAACATACACGAGAATCTTGTCTAGCTCCGCGGTGGGGACAACCAACACAAGTAATATTGGTTACCGTTACAGCAGTAAAGTGTAAACGAGTTCCGCTTTGGATCCATGCGAGCCATACAATAAGAGTGGCTGAACCTGAGTAAACTGAAGCTGAAGGTTGTGCAGCTGATGGGTCTTGAGAAAGTGATTCCGAAGTAGATGATGGTGAACAACTGAGCAGTAATCAGGATGAATGGATTCCAGTAATTGACATTCCTGTAGATGTTGTGAGAACCAGTAGCCAAACCTACTTAGATAGACAGAGTGATATTGAGGATGAGTCAGGAATAGAAGAACGTACTCAGATTACAGAAATCAAAGCCAAAAGTAATTCTGAGGAGGAACAGAAAAGGAAAGATCAATATACTCAGACATTCCAGATACCTGTCACAGTTCCAGAGTCTGAGAAGGGACAGATAGGTAAAAGGGCGAAAGCTTAGGAAGAAATAAAGCAAAAGATCGAGATACCTGAGCAGGATCAGATAGATGTAGACAAATGTGTTCATGAAGAAGAAAACAAACCAAATCAAAGTAAATCGCAGCACATACCTGAACAAGGCCAGATTAGTATCCAGGCAGAAGAAACAGAAGAAAGACCTGGACCAAGTCAGATAGAGAGGGATACAGATGACGAAGATATACAAATTGTGCCACAACTGAATGAAAAAAAGGAACAATTGAAGAAAAACAAAGCATAGTGGCAGCTAAAAGCCTTAGAATAGGAGATAATTGGCCTGGTTTTATCAAGAAACTAAAATTGCGACTCAAATCAATAAATGAAGAACCAGAGCAAGTAAACGAAATACAAAGTCAAACTGGGTTTTCCACAGAACAACCAAAAAGAAGAAGTCCACATTTAAAAAGACTTAATATTACGTTCAGAGGCCCTGAATGGACTGATGTAATTCTTGAAGATCTTGAAAAACCAGAATTGAGTGATGAAGAAGCTGATGAACTAATTAATGAACTAGCAGACGAAGAAGTAAAACCAACTTGAAAATTTGCAGGTTAAAATTCTGTGAAAAAGTCTGAAAGAGGGGTTAAGTCTCCTTAATCAAAAAATGGATGATAATACTGTTAAAGGTAAACTAAAAAGAAATTGCCTAAAACATGCTGTAGAATATGCACATGTAGTGTAGTAATAATACTCATAGTATGGTTAGGATTGACAGTAGCTATTCCTTATCTAATGAGTAAAAGTGAGAAGAATGATACTAACGTTCAGAAGAAGGTAGATGCACCTGAAAAACTAGACACATATGGAAATATAGACAATGTTAGGCAGTAAAGAATAGAAGTAGAAGCATCAGAGGAGGAAGGATTGCAATACGATAAAGTTAGAAATAGAACACATTTGAATGTATTTGCTTTTTTTTTTTTTTTTATTGAGCAAACTTTAAATTTACAACAGTAAATAATAATTAACAAATATAGTATCGTCATTCTAGTATAGTGGGATTTTTACAAAATTATAAAGGAATGTATAAAAGGCTGTACATAATACATTAAATACAATTAGTAGTACAAATTATCTTTGTGTTGTATTGTATGTGACAGGTATAATGATATATAGAAAATAAAGCAGGACACAGTTTTGTAGTAGATATTCGACATGCACTATACCCTCATTATCTTCTTCCATACTTCTATATAACTTTGACAAATATTCCTACAAGGTTCAAGTGGGTTTAAAATCAGGCTCTTTGCTGATTATACCAACTAGCTATAGGAGCCCAGATCGATTCTCCTTTAGCTCTAGATTTTTTCCCTCTAGTTTTATATATTGCGGTTTCTAGCTTGTATGTAGCAAGGAGTCTATTCATCCAGCCCTGGAATGTTGGTACCTCTGTATCCTTCCATCGGGCTGCTAGCATAATTCTGTATATAGCTGTGTACAGATAAGTTGTATATATTTCTGAGTTATTAAGTTCTAAAGAACTATAATAACCCAATACAACCAGGGTAGCTGATATTTGGATCTCCCGACCGAAGATTTCGGCCCAGAATTTACATATACTCTCTTTTAGTTGTTCGAGTTTCGGGCAATCGTAGAACATATGTATTAAATTTGCGGGACCGAGCGCGCATCTAGGACATTTGTCATGACTAGCCTTACCCCATGAGAACAATTTAGCCGGTGTATAGTATAGATTACAAGCCGTTTTGTAAATTTGGGCTTTTAGGTTACTTACGAGTATGACTTTAGAGGATAATTGTAGCACCATATCTATATCCACATTGGAATTATTTAATTTGTTAGCCCAACTTTCCTCTATTTTCTCTAGGTCATCTGGGTGATTGTTTATAAGGATCCCGTAAATATCACTAATTCTGACAGTTATTTTTTGCATCAGGTCTAATAATGTTAGCGACTGTAAGTTTAAATTTGTGGCGTATTGTCTGAGTGATGTGGAAATTTGGATGATTTTAAAGTAATCTGTGGGGTAAATCTGATATTTAAGGCTTAACTCGTTGAAAGTGACTCTACCATCTGAGTTTAGAAAGTCGCCAATAGTAACGATGCCTAAATTTTCCCAGCGCTTAGCAATATTATCATTAAGATATTGCGGGATTATAGAGCTACGCCATAAAGGTGTATATTTGGTGTATTTAGGTATTGACAGTGCTCTAGTAACTTTGGTCCATATTTTGAATGCGTCTGTCACTATTTTAAATTTAATCTTTTTATAGTATGATGGCTCGACTTGTCTTAGCAGTAGTCCGCGCGCTGTATCTCCTAATGTGAGTTCGTAGATAGAGGGAATGTCATGAGGAGATCTTATTCGATCTGCAATTTTAGAAGTGGTTATGAAGGACATCTGCTGCAGTATGGCGGCCCACATATAATAGGTTAAGTTTGGAACTGCTAATCTGCCTCGGGATGTAGGTGACACTAATTTATTTATAGCTCGTCTTGTCTTCCCATAATTCCATATGAATGATGTTATTACTTGGTCTATCTTCTTTATATAGGTGTTATCAATAAGGAAGGGAATTGCACGAAATAAGTATAGTAATTTTGGAAAGATTGTCATTTTAATATAATTAGTTCTGCCAATTATGGATAAATGAAGGTTATTGACCCTGACAAGATCTTTTTTTATTTTTGTGATTACAGGGTCATAATTAAGTGTAATCATTTCGTTAGTGTTTGGTGAGATGTTGACCCCTAAATATTTTGCATATCCAACTCTATGTTGACTTATATACGGCGTGTTATCGGTGCAGACAACCATCGTTTTGTCTTTATTTAGTGAGTACCCTGAATACTGGCCAAATATTTTAGTAACTACTCCTATTTCCTCTATAGCCTCTGTAGGATTAGTTGTTATGATCGCTACGTCATCGGCATAGGCGAGTATTTTAGTATTATATATTCTAGTCTTGACTGGTGTTATCCTTGGTGATGTTAATAATTTAATGATTAAGGGATTAATATATAAGGCAAATAAAAGTGGTGAACACGGACACCCTTGTCGAGTCCCTCTCTGAATGTCTATATTTTCAGACTCGCTACCTCCCGTCAGGACTTTGGCTTTAGGTTCTACGTATAAGGCTTTCAATGACTTTATGAACCCCGGGCCGATATTGTTAAGGGCTAAAAGCTCCCACAAGTACTGCCATGAGACCCGGTCAAACGCCTTTTCAGCGTCTAATAAAATCAAAGACATTTGACCTTGTTCTATCTTCATTATATCAAAGAGTGCTATTACTCGGCGAATGTGGTCAGTGGTGCTTTTGCCTGGTATAAACCCGTGTTGCCAGGGGGATACTAACTGTTCAATATATTTGCCAAGTCTGTTAGCCAAAATCTTTGCATAGGTTTTAGAATCTGAATTAATCAGTGAGATTGGTCTGTATGATGTGGTTAATTCAGGGGGTTTGTCCTTTTTCCCGAAAACTGCTATGTTTGTTTGTCGCCATGATTCTGGGGTTTTTCCGTGCCACTGGATGCCTAAGAATAAATCATGAAGAAATGGGGTTATAGTCTTTCCTAGTATTTTGTATAGGTCTAGAGGTATCTTGTCAGGCCCTGCTGCCTTCCCTGCGGCTAATTCTGCTATTGCCAACTCAACCTCTGTTTTAGTGATCTCTTTATCGAGTTCATTCCTTACATCGTCATTGACAGTTTGTAACATACTGTTTTCACTAAGCCAGTTGACTAAAAACTCACTAGTCTCTTGGGCCGTATGTACATCCTCATTTTGATATAATTTTTGGTAATATTCTTTAAAACAATTAGCGATTTCTTTTTGAGTAGTAAATTCGTGACCACCGTATTTAATACTTTTTATTGTGTTATAGGATTGAGTCTGCCGTGTTTTTAGGGCAAGATGTTTCCCAATGTTTTCCCCCACCTCGTAGGATTTCTTTCGATGAGCTTGGAAGATTTCAGCAGCTTTAGTAGTTAACTCGTTATTTAGCTCTGCCTTGAGCACTAGTATCTTTCTCAGGGTATCCTCTGCATGTTCACTATGTTGAATTTGATTAGCATGTCTATATTCTAAATAAGTTAATTCATTTATTAGTTGGTTATGAGTTTTCATTTGTTCTTTCTTACGGGTGGCAACGAATGTGGCGGTCTCCCCCCTTAGTGCCGCCTTATAGCTGTCCCAAACGCTAAATCGTGAAGCACTATATTGATTTGCATCAAAGAATTCCTTTGTCCATTGGGTTATGTGAGTTATATATTCCTGATTAACTAATAGTTTCCTATCAAATGTCCATTGTGTGTGGGCCCGGTTAAATCCCGGTATTTACGTTGTGATATATATAGCATTATGGTTGGATATTGTTTTCGGGTCTTTAACAATCAGGGTATTCGGAGCAATGTCTGGAGTTGCAAAAAAGTAATCGATACGGACATATTTTCGGTGTGGGTAAGAAAAATAGGTGTATCCGGGATCTTTACCCTTTTTAAGCAGCTATATATCCTGAAGGTTGTGGGTTTGAATTAAGTTTGGTTTTGGTTAAATGTCAAATTAAAATCACCACAAAGGATCAGGGTACTTGGCCATGATGTTAATTCCATTTCTATTTCAACAAATAGAGTGGGGTCGTCAAGATTAGGGCCATATATTGAGCAAATTGTAATACCGAGTTCTAATTGGACAATGACCCACCGTCCGTGATCATCGGATTTCTTACGTACCGGACTGCCTAACCTGGTTCTTGCTAAATTTATGACTCCCCTAGTTCTTGTGGTTTGAGTTGTTGTGATTAATATTTGATATCCAGGTATTTTTAATTGTTTAATCTCCCCAAATGGAATATGGGTTTCTTGTAAACAGATGATATCACAAGTGCTCTGGGCAATTATTTGGCATAATTGGGCTCTCTTGCCTCTGTCGTTTAAACCTGCCACATTCCAACATCCTATATTTAATCTACCCATTTGGTACTACTGTTTTTGGATCATTATTCATCAGCCTGCGTTCCCTTTCATGTGTCAATTTGCTCTTTTTTTTGTTTTTTTGCTCTCCCCCCCCCAACAGGGTGCACGGAGTGCACCCTGTTTCCCACCCTCCACCCTCATTTCTCCTCTTCTCCTTCCCCACCCCTTGCCCTCCCAGAGTAGGCATTGAGACTCCATCAGAGTCTACAGTGATGGATTTAGCCTGCTCCGAACAGGACTAGTGCAGCATGCAATTTAAAGTGCAGTAGTTACCATTACCGGAGACAGAAAGAAAAGAAAAAGCGATATTTATTTATTATGAACATCTTTAAACTAGAAAAAAAATAATAGGATAATAAGTATATAAGAATGGGAAATAAAAAGAAAAGAAAAAAGAAATAGAAGAATCAATGATTACGACTTGATTAGGAAATAAGGTTGTGCTTATTCAATTTCTTGTTTTCCTATTTTAGAGTGCCGCAGCTTATACTCAATTGCATCAAGATTAACTGATGTATATTAGTCCATGTAAAATCTGTGGCTTCAGTGTATTTCCATCTCTATTTTATATCAGCTAACTTTCCTGACTGTTCTTATGTGGGTTTAGTTGTTCTTTCATAAACTCTCATAGACTCTCTAGATATTCCTTGGCCTTTACTTCAGATGTAAAAAACCTTGTTTGTCCCAAATGTATCACTTTTAGCTTTGCGGGATTGTTCAAATATACAGTTGCTTTTTTTTCCTGAAAGGGTTTGATGAGTTGTCTGAGCCGCCACCTCCTTTCTACAGTCTAATGACAAAAGTCAGGACGCACGAAGTATGAGATTGAGTCCTTTTTGCGGTGCTTATCAGGAGTAACTTTCTCCGCAATGGCCTGGCGAAGTAGGAAATTTCCGAAGTATACCAGAATTGCGCGAGGATATTTGCCTGTAGGTGCCGTGGGTTTTAAGGTTATTGGAACCCTATGTGCTCTCTGCACCTCGTATCCCCAATCCCAGGTATTTAACTCAGGCAGGGTGTCTCGGAACAATTGTATTGTATAGGTGCGACAATCCTCGCCTTCCATTTTTTCTGGAATTCCCAGTACTCGTAGATTGTTTCTCCGGAGTCTATTCTCATAATCTTCGAGCTTCCACCTTATGTCATGAACCTGTGCTTCGGTGGCTTCTAGTCGCTCATTTGTAGCTGCAGCCTCTGTCTCGTTGACCACAATACGGTCCTCTATATCATTTAACCTTTCAGTAAATGCTCCCATAGTTTTTGACAGTTTACGAACCACCCCTTGAACCTTTTGTAACCCAGCCCGTGCTTTGCGGCTATCTTTAGAGGTTTCCTCCCGATGTGATGCTATGGCCTGTAACACTGTCTCCATAACTTGCGTTAGAGTAGTTCCTGAGGCCTCCAGAGTCTCTTTATTTTCATTTTGCTCTAGATTTGGTCTTTGGGTTCATGGATTAGGAGAGTGGCTTTGGTTCAATGCCAAAACTGTTGGGGTATAATCCCATGATAGTTCATTAGCTCCGTGATGTCCAGATTTTTTCTTTTTAAGTATTGTTCTTTTTTTTTTGTCACGTTGCTCTTTTGGTGGATTAAGTTCGAGATCTGAACTGAGGTTGGAATCTGATTCGTTCTCCAGGTCATCAACTTCGTCTAGTTCATCAGTATCTCCTGACCAACTGATATCCTCGGAGAAAGAGTAGAAGTCAGTTATGTCTTTATCAATCTCTAATACCTCTATAGCATCAACAGGGTGCAAGTCTATTGTAGAGCTGGTTTGTGGGATTTCTAGGTCAGGGTTGAATATTTCCGTAGGCTCTAGGGTCTCCCCTTCCCTCGTTTCAGATCCTAAACTGGCCCCCCCTTGTGTTATATGGGTTGCATCATAGGGTGGTTTTACTTGTATAGTTGTTGTTTCAATATCTGGTGATGGATTAATGTGTGTCTCTATATTATTCACGGAGGGGGTCCGATCGACCGCCTGGCCAGCAGTCTCTTTGTTCGTACTGCTTTCAGAGCTCTCAGTGCAAGTCAGAGGATCTGTATACTTTTGTTGATGGACATGTTGTTTGATGTTCTTATTTGTGGATACACTTTGTACATTGCAGTTATTATTCTTTCCCACCTCTTGATTCACTAGACTATTTTTATCCGCAAAGTTCTCGATAGGGTTATCTGTACTCGCCTGGCTGTTGGTACCAGAGCTATTCAATACAGATGCAGTTACAGAAGTAGTAGGGATAAGGAGGCTTACCTGCCCCGCAGCAGGACTGAGTCTCTCGGCTACACCGCTGGTCACCGAGACAGCCACTCTATTTGACTCCAGTAGCATCTCCTGCACCACCTGTACTTCCATTTGGCTCTTTACTTCATTATCAACTGCCTGTATTGGTGCCGCAGGGCTTGTTGTGACCAATATTTCTGTTGCTGCATTATCACTTCCTTTACCCCCAAAATCTGCTGATGCATTGCCATTTTCAATGGGGGGAGCAGCTTGTTGTTTTCCATTACTCTCAGTGTTTTGTTGTATGTCTTTAGCCATCGTTCTTTGATTAGCGGCCCGAAACATTGTAGCCACTGTTGTGATATTTGCTGAGGCATTTTTAGCAGGCTGGGACATTGATGCTGATTTATTAGAGGAGGCCCCCCTCCGGGCCGGTGTTTTCTCCGCTGTTTTTTCGGGCGCCGTTACTGTTGATTCTGTCTGTGCTCCTTGCCCTTGCACTCCCCCGCTGGTGTTGCCCCGCTTCATTTCCTGATCTCGCAGCGCCTGGCGTGCAGCTCTCGTCTTAGCTGCTGCTGAGGCTACCGCTGCTGCATTTTTCGGGGCCATTGGTATTAGCGAGGGAGACTCCCTCTGGTCAAGTTGCTGATGATCCGTCTCAATCACGGATTCCTCGGGGTTTGCCGCGGAATTCACTGCGGAGTTCACTGCTACAGCCAGCCAGCAGAGGGAGCGCAGTGCACGCGTAGTTCGTGATTGCCGATTAGCAGCTTGAGCACGGCAAACCCGACCACGGAAGCAAGAAGCGTGTGCTTGTGCGGCGTTCCTGTTCCTGCAGAGGAGAGGTCCTCGACTGGTAAGGTTATCTGTCGCTTTTGCCGCATACCGAACTGCTAGTACTCTGGCAAGTTATCCTTCGGCTTTAAAAACGTTCATCTCCGTGAGTGTTTCAATGCATGCTGCATGTCCCATCCGGAGCTGCTACCGGCGTCTAGCCTAACGCCGCCATCTTATTTGAATGTATTTGCAAATGTATTAGTACATTATGTAGAGGCAATGGAAATAAGTGATTGCTATGTGTGTATGAAGCTACCATTGTCTGTAGCAGAAGGCGTTACTTATCACCATTTGCCCCTGACATTTTTTATTTCATGTAGTATTTTAGCTAGTTTATTTTACAAGAAAGAACCCTTACAATAATACTATTCTAATTTAGATGTGATTTTTTCTGAACTTCCTATTCATAGTAACCTGAATCCTGTACATAGTAAAAGTAACATAGCTCGTTATATGGGAGAATATTTTCTAACAAAAGGTACAATAGATATAGCTGAGGCACACAAGAATAATTTAACATGTATTTTACACGAAGAAGAGAAAATATTTTTGAATTTAGTTGAGAAAAGGAGAGAGAATTTCC
Source organism: Lissotriton vulgaris (assembly GCF_964263255.1). Lineage (NCBI taxonomy): Eukaryota > Metazoa > Chordata > Amphibia > Caudata > Salamandridae > Lissotriton > Lissotriton vulgaris. The sequence goes on along the minus strand of NC_141699.1, from coordinate 610,561,439 downwards.
AAAGAAAAGCTACAGAAAAGAAACGAGAAATTCCTAAATGGGCAGAAAATAAAGAATACACCTTGAATGGCAAGACTCATGCTGCTATGTTGCTGGACTTTGGAAAGAAAGGGAAACTCTGTCTCCACGGGGAGAAAAGAAGTTGTTATAACAATATATTCATTGGTTCTAGTGAATGTGAACACAATTATAAAGTAATTGGGGGTTGGGGTTTCAAAGATGGAACTGAACCGGTATTTCCTGGAATTTATTATATTTGTGGGAACAAAGCATATTACAAATTGCCTGATCATTGGTATTGGAGTTGCTATTTTGGAATAGTATTCCCAAAGGTATACCACATAAATAGAATCACTGGAAGCAATGAAGATACTAATGAACTAATATGCAGTAAAAGAGCTAGTATAGCAGAAATTGTGGGTGACATATTGAGTGCATTGATACCTTCAGTGGGAGTGGTTTTAAATACTGAAAGAATTTGCAAATAGTCGACAGTAGTGGATTGTTTATCAACTGAAACTGCTGGAGGATTTTTGATGATCAATACTGAATTAGTTGCAGTAGGATCAATGGTTTTACAAAATCGACTTGCTCTTGATACATTGTTGGCAAAAGAGGGCGATAATGATAAGGGCGCAACATTGTTGCACTTATATACCTGACAAAAGTGTAGAACTGAAAAGGTATATAAGGAATATTACATATTTAGAAAAGGAACTTAAACCTCTGGAGGTTGATAGTGCATGGAAGAGATTAACGGATGGTCTCTTCTCCATAGGTAGTTGGTTTTCTAATATAGGGAAAAGTTTTGTAGGTAAAATACTGATGCCAATGGTGGGAATAGCCCTAATGATTTTAGGAATAATAATTTGCTGTAAATGTCGTAAACATAAAAAGACATATGCAGTAAATAAAAAAGAAAAGAAAATAAATTTCAATGAAATAAAATTCAGAAGAATATAATGGACATTTATACAAAAAGGTGAAAGACTTTTATATGAAGAATGAAAAAGAATAATAACAGAAAGTTTGAAGAAATTGAAATGGGTGAAGTGTAAAGTTGGCATCTGTTTCATTAATTAGTGGTGATATGAATATCATCAAAAAGGGGATTGATGGATCAAGGTTTTACACGTAAAGTGACTTGCTCATACTCAATCTTCTCGTAATAACATTAATGTACTAATTAACATGTTTTTGTCTTATTAATATTGCATTACACAACATAATAGGTATCTAGGGGAAGCTTGTCAATGTGCTTTTACTAACAATAAACTGCTTGCACTAAAATGGCTGCTACTATGCGGGATTTTCTACTGCGCATGCGTCTGTCATGCCCACGTGATATGCTTGGAGGGAAAACTTCTGCTTCTGCGCAATAGAACTAAGATGGCCGTTATGTGTCCTAACTTGCAAGAAGCTTGCACGGCTGCCTTGCTAAACTGCCTGTTTTGCATAATCTCTAACGCAATAGTCTAAAATAAAATAATGGGAGTAGAGTAGAAAGAAGTGGTATACAGTGTATTCATTTATTCTGTGTCTCTAAGACTGTTCTTTTCTATTTTTACATGATAAACTGAATGGGCCTAAATGCTTTGCTGAACTCCATCTTTGGAGAAACTGCGACTGCGCGACAAGTCCTGAAGTTACAGAAGCTGTAGCCTTGAATCATGGCCAAGACGGACATTGAAGGCGGAGAAGAATGAACTTCTTGCCTTGACAGAGGAAGCTGAATTGATAAAATTGTTTATTAAAATAAAACATTTGATACATTTCATTACCTCGAGGAATAAAAAGAACATGGGTTGATAAAGTTATGCGAGGGGATGTCATGAATACATGATTGACAAGTTGCCTTTAAAAATAATATGGTGTGATGGCTACTCCTTGTTCTTGTCCAATAAAATGTGGGATTCACACATTTGCAACATTTGGGGGTGGTACACTGACCTGAAAATAGTATAACTAGGGTAGGCTTAGTTAGCTAGATTGTCCGACTTGTCCGAATAGCTGACCTGTCACTGACCCAACGCACTCAATAGGTGATCGAGAGCAGTGTTGCTGGCGGAGCACTCTGTCAGAAGATTCGATAATCCAATCGAGGGTATTGGGAAGAAGATCGATGACCCAATCGGGGTTCAACTGTTAGCTGCAGAGAGGGTTTTTAATGCTGGCGTTTTGAACTTTAACTCTGGTGCGAGTCTTAACCAGTGGTGGTCCTGTCCTGATCCAAATTTGGTCTGTATCCTGTTCTGGTTCTGATTCTGGCTTGCACCTGTTCTTTTCTGCAGGCACCTGTACTTTGGGATCTAATTTCTTTGTCTCAGCCTATGATCAGGGTTGGTCATCACACCAGAATAGGTAACTATTAAGTGTGGGTTTGTCATTGTACTGTTTTCCTTTTTCTCTTACCCACCCTCTGTTCAAATGTTTAACGACAATTTATCTCTAAGTTATTTGCAAATGTTTGTTTTGAAATCTGCATCAGTCTAAACATAATAACAAATTAATTTGAGTTTCACGTTTTATAAGTCTTTCAAAGATTTACTTTGCTGAAGATTTTTAAACCTTTCCGAGTTTGTGGTTATTTGTGAAATGCTAAATGTTATTATTGCTATCTATTTCTCTCAAACTCCCTTGATCCTTTAGGACTTTAGATATTGGTGACTTGGATTGGTAAGATAAATGGTATAAAAATCCAAATGATAAAAAAACCCACAATTGAATAGAGTGTGTAGGTTTACCTGTTTAATATATAGAAATATGGGCTCAGGTGAGTATGTTGAGCAGGTGAGCCCACGCTCTATCACCAGTATAGTCGACAAAGTGAATGCTATAGGTACCACCCTGCGCACACAGCTGGAAATTAGGAAGAGGTGGCAAGACCTGAAAGCGAAGGTCCATTCCCTGACCTCCAAGCATTACCTAGTGGACCAGAAGACTGGAGCGCCCCATCACAACTCTTTCCCTGGGAGGAGGTTTTGGCCATCCTGCATTCTGAGGGCTTGACAAGAATAGCTGGGGGAGTGGAATCTGGTAAGTTACACCTCACTAACAGGCCACAACACATCAATTTCCTGTATGCTCTCATCTCTGCTTTTGTTAATGTTTTATCTATTTACTTTCCTTACATGCGGTACTCAAAGTATCAGAGATGTGTAATTGTCAGTTTCAACGTGTACTGTTGCATATGAGATCACATGTATCATTCTCCATTACATGCCACATGGTGCACTGCTGTCTGTAAGTGTATTACTATTAAATGATCACCCCAGAACCCAAGACATGTGTCAATATGTAAATGTATGATCCAGCCCAACTGCATTTTGGCAACAGGTATGTTACACTAACCATTTGCATGTGTTAGGAAGTAGATATAAACATGACTGCAACTACCATGAGGCCCTGTTTCTGTAATAGAAAACAATAAGCAATAGCTTTGTGTGCCCAGTCTCACTTGTCAGCCATGTTACGACTGTTTTACACTTCTCATGGACCAAGAAATCGACATACAATGCTCAACTCGGAGAGATGTCTACCTATTTGGATTGGTGTTGTCTTGGTCTCCTCAACTGAAACTATTAATGGCATGAGTGAGACCATACCAAGTGTGTACCTCAAATATATTTATGGCATGATGGTAAATCATCTGATTAGAAGTGGGAGGTGACCCATTGACTCTGCATTGCTCATATGATGACTAATGCTAAATATACAGCCAAGTTGTGTGTTCGCCTGTATTGTACACAACTAGACCTTGGAATGATCAAATGCGCATGTTACTTCTGTACTGTGTTGGCTTAAATGTTTGGGATATGTCATGTTCATTCCTTAATCCAAATTGCAACATATTAGCACATCTAATGAGCTTCTCAATTTTACTACATGTATTGAATGTCTCCTAATGTCTAGTAAACAAGTTCAATACCATGGACGTAGATGGGAATGTAGATACCACACTTCCACCATTTACAATGTTCTCTATTCTTCAACAGCTGCAGCTGCAGGTGGGAGATGTTGTTGTGGGCACAATGAGACTCATTGTTGCCGACTGCCCAGGCTGACCAGATGTGCCAGGAAGGTCATCCACATTTCGGGGAGTGTTGTCATCACTGAGGTCTTCCTCCAGAGGTGAAGTGAGAATCTGTTGGGTGGCCAAGCTCCCGCCAGGTGCTGTTCCAGATAGACCTGTTGAGAAATAGAGAACATTGTAAATGGTGGAAATGTGGTATCTACATTCCCATCTTTTGTGTCACAGTAAATAGAGACCTAGGAATAAACAAAATAGGTAGAGATTAGTGTGATTTTAGCACAGGCACTAACATCTTGTGCCCCCAGTCCTGTATTCTGAGGTGACAATACCCAACCTAATCACAGAGGGACCAGGACCCAGTAGGAGGGTGCAGCCTGAGCCAAGGGCACAGGACTGTGGGTGTAGTGGTCGTGGGAGGGTAACTGTGGGCCAAATGAGTGAGCCCACTGGGGCCACTCACACCTAGGCCGACATCGACAAAGTTTTGACAGGACTACCAAGGCTTGATGGGCCAGGTGCTAAATCTGGGAGATGAAGCAACTGCAGAGGGACATACTACAAGAGCTGGCCACCCACAGCACTAACTTGGGACAGCTCATTGGGGTTTTTAAGGGAGTAGTATTTTGGACTTCGGACTTTAGACAATTTGGCATCTACAAGTATGGTTTCATTCACCATGACTGAATTCTTCGTTTTTGGTTTTCTCTGTTTGGTTTGAACATTGATTGTTTTCTCCTTGTTCACTGCAATAAATGCACTAGTCACACATGCATTACCTCCTGTAGTAGCTCTCACATCTAGCAATGTATATATACTCACATGTGAACTTTACAATGCCAAAACAAGCTACTTGTGTAAGCATGGATATGTGAAATTTAAACAATGTTTAACTCAGGATCCCAACCAGTCACACAAATACACATATACAAGAGTCTTGTCTTATAACATCTTTATTCCATTGTTTCTACCATAGGCTAGCATTATGTCGGAAACTTAGCTAATCATACATGATTCAAATATTCTGTGTCAGTGATCACATTTTCAGGTGCAGACTTTAACAACATGGAAGGAGAATATATGTCAGACAATTTCCTCTTGAATAGGTAAAATAAATGTGGTCTATGTCATCAGCTGGAGCCATATCAGTTAACTCATATATGGAACAGCACATCATTAACACCAATATATAGACACATGGCAATATAACATATTCTGATCACAGGATCATTCCAATCCAGTGTTGCTGCATCTGGTGGAATGTCACTAACAAATGTCAGTGGGTGCCATAAGCACTTTTGCCTACAATGAGAAGACAGTGAATGCACAATGAGGATTTAGCCAGTGTGAAGGGAGACTAACATGATTTGGCTCCACAACAACATATGTTGGAGCACATGATGGCACACATAGTGCCCCAAGGCCACCACACAATAAGGAACACGTCTAATAGATTCCTCATTACTTCTATTCTATCGCTCTGCGAGTTGTCTTTTTACAGGATTTGTACACCCAAAGTCTGTGACAGTCATTCCCAGGAACACTCCATGTCCACTTCGTACATCCAAACAGCATCATATACCTTCTAGTGTCATGATTCTCAAATGTCTAAATGAAGATGACATGGTGAAGGTACCTAAAACAGACCAACACAAGGAAAGCAGCTATGAAACCATACAGATGACACAATTCACATAGTCAACTTCTGGAGTACACAGTCCATGACAAATTCCTAAGCTAAACAAAGCAACACCAACAAGGTGAGCATGTGTCAAAGCCTTCCTCCACAAACACCTTTCAGGAGATTTTGCCAGAGGTTTAGATTCCTAATATTTTCCCTAAACATCCTCCTCACATCATCACAAGAGTTGCATTAACCGGTTCAGTAATCGCGTCAGCAAACGGCCAACGCAAGCACTACCTGCCCAATGCTGCGCACGACCTTTGGCAGATGCAGCCCCACCCACTCTTTAGAACCCCCTCACCGCGGCTAAATTTGTGCTGCGGTTTAGGAGTTAATAGTCAAAGTCATGACATCTCCGAACATACTTACATTCATGAGAATAAGTAGTCGATGAGATCTTGACGCAAGTCAGCTCCTTCCTCTTCACCACTATCATCATCATCATTTGGCATTTCAGGATCCTCACCCAATGGCACTTCATGGTCTCCATCCTCTGCGATATAAGGGATGTTGTGGAGCATGCAGTAGGCTATGGTGATTTGACACACCTCCCTCGGTGAGAAGAGCAGGGCTTCCCCAGCCTTGTCCAGACATCTGAATCTAGCCTTCAGGAGCCCTAAAGCCCATTCTACTGGCCATCATGTTCTTCCATAGGCCTCATTGAAGCGGATTCCCCCTGAGGCGTAGTTGGCATCCTCAGTGGTGCTAACAAACATGGACGGTTGCGATACACTGAGTCTCCTAGATGGAACACAGACGTAAGTGCAACAATATGTTGAACACTTTCTGACTTTCTGATGATACAACCTGCCATCACCGTTAGAAGGATAGGACAGATCATACTTACCAACAAGCCAGGCCCTCTCACGTAGTAGTTGTGACATCAGCTGGGGGATGGTGCTGTTCCACCGTAGGAAGGAATCGTGGGTTGATCCTGGGAACCAGGCACAGATGTTGATAGAATGGAAGTGCTTCCTGTTATGTTACATTTGTTCCCAGGTTTTCGGGGGCACTAAAGCAATATGGGTGCCATCAATGGCTCCAACTACATGTGGGAGGTGACCAAACTGGTTATCCCCCTTCAAATTGGCTGAATACTCCCGCCTGGGGAACTGGATGTAGCTGTCAATGTGTTTCATCATTGCTGAAAGCACGTCTTGTAGCACAGCCCTGAACATTGGTTGTGACATACCACCAGATATAGCCACAGAGTACTGGAAGGAACCTGTGGACAGAAAATGTAATACTGCCATAAGTCTCACAATAGGTGGAATGCTTGTGGGATTACTGTTTTGAGGCAGGAGATTAGGCTTCAAATATTACATAGATCCTGTATTGTTTGACGATTTGAACAAAACATTTTGATGACATGCATTTTTTCCATGGTCTGAAGGTCTGAAAATGAGCGGTACACTGGAGGCTGTAGTTTCCTCCCTCTCACAGGGTACCTATGTGTGGAGTAGTGACAATGTATAAAATGTATCACAGTGCTCAGAGTAACATATATGTAGAGTTAGCATAAAGTAATGTGATAAGATATAACTGGTCCAGAAAATATTACACATAATTTACATCACTCTAGTCTACTGTACAACATCCACCAATATTCCAGATTGCGGCCTCCACACATGTCTGTGACATAAATGAGCATATTAGGCAATGAGAAATGTGATATTGAAACAATATGATGAATTTAGGAAATTGTAGGTTAAAAACTGTCAACCGCGGTGTACAGTGCACCACCCACATTTTGCCTTTTTGCACAGTAATGCACTACACAGCTGATTTGTGATCTGGAAATTACATGACAATGGAGTAGTCCAAATTCAAACATGTTAGCCCTCCATTTGGAGTGGCGGTGACGCACTAAACAGTCACCATTACTGAATTTGCAGCGGCTAAAATTGCGGATGCCTGACCTCGCATATAAGATATTTGCAACGTATCGCTGCTGGTGGAAGTCGTCTGCATGGTGGGCAGTTTTATCTATGGTGGACACAGCCATAGGCTAACGCTGGTGACTGTGATGGTTGTGGGCCAATACCTGTGTCCGTCTAGCCTGATGACCGTGGTTTGAAATAAACTCACCTGCCTCCTGACACTGCTGCTATCAAAGCCTCCTCCATGTTAGCTTCTGTTTGCCACCTCTGGGAGCAATCATGCCAGGCCAGGCAGGTGAGAGGACCCTTCCCTTCTCTTCAGAGGAGCTGGAGACCATTGTTGGAGCAGTCCTTTCCCTGTATGGCCAGCTGTATGGCTCATCAGAAGAACATGAAAATATCTATAATGCATTTTTTACTCTGTTCAAGTTCATCCTTTCCTTTTCCATTCACTATAATGTGCCTTTGACTCCCTTATTGTTGTAAAATCTTGTGGTCCCTACATAGGACAATCATGTAATGGATTATGGTGCACTGTACTTTGTGGACATAACATTCAGCATTGTCATTTGTGATGTGGGATAAGCCCTACATACTACTTGTGTTGCAAGCACATATCTATGCATGTATATATTTCATTGTATCATCTCCAACAACAATTCTATCTTATATGTTTAATAAAAGCAAAACAAATGTTATAAATGCAGGAAAAAAAATCCTTGGTTGGATCAAGATTGATGTTATATTATGAAAAGCTGCATTTATAACATTTGTTTTGCATTTATTAAACATATAAGATAGAATTGTTGTTGGAGAGTGGCTAGGTCAGTTTTCATAATAAGAACGTTGGCCTGTTAGGATTTATGTTGTTTATGTTGTTTGTGGTGATGTGTATCAATGTGGATGTGTGTGTACATATGAATAACGTGGAGTAAGTGCGAGTGTAAAAAGTGTGAGTGTAAAATGGTGTGTGTATTTATTTGATGACATTGATTTGTATTTATCCCCTTTATATGTCTTATTTGAAAACAAATCTTGATTCGAATATTGAAAATAAAAGCTAATAAAAAGCTAATGGATGCTTGGTTTGGTTTCCTTGCACCTATTTAATTAATAGCTCTAAAGTCAGGTATCAGTATTGTCAGCTCAGTTGGTGTGTTTTCCTGATGCAGCACCACTGTGTGGTTGAAAAACCAGTGCATCGCCACTGTGCGGCAGAAGAATCGACACAGCACCTGATGTGCAGCTAAAAGATCATTGTAACCCAAGTCCCCAGCACCACATCATTGACGTCTGTGGTGCATGCCCCGACTCCAGCGCAAGTTCTACTGTGCAGCTGAAGAAATTGATGCATCACCTGCAGCGCCTGTACCACTGCTTTGAGACAGCACATCTAGATTTTCAAATCCTAACCCCAGTGCGCCAAGTTCTTCATCGACGTGGCCCAGCAGTAAGGAACCGAGGATGCATGTCCGGAGATCGACGCATCATCTCCCCTAACAGTAAGGAACTGATGTATCACCTTCCCTGCAGTAAGGTACCGGCGCATTACCTCCCCTGCACTACAGTAAGAAACTAATGCATCACCTCCCCTGGCAGTAAGGAACTGATGCATCACTTTGTTTTTCTGGTGCCTCACCTACCTTGTGCTTGGTTTCGTCTGTGATTTTGACACATCCCCGGTACTTTGTGCTAAAGTGACGCATCCATAGTTTCTTATCTATTGAACTATTTTGAACCTTTTAAAAGTGATATCTTGACTTGTGCAAGTTGGATTTTTGTTGTTTTGGCCTTATTTTATTCAGATAAATATTGGTTATTTTTCTAAACTGGTGTGGTGTCCTTTTGTAGTGTTTTCACAGTGTTACTATGTGTGGATTTACAAATGCTTTACATTGCCTTTAACATAAGCCTGACTGCTCGTGCCAAGCTACCAAAGGGGTGAGCAGGCATTATCTTAGCTGTGTGACTCTCTTACCCTGACCAGAATAAGGGTCCCTACTTGTACAGGGTACAAACCTCTACCCTAGAGACCCCCATTTCTAACAGGGGCATTTTCCTCAGACCTGTTTGTGGTGTAACTGCCTATCTGTGGGATCGATCAGAGTTTTCCCTGATTGCGCGCTTCTGTTCGGGCTGAGTGTAACTTCACCTATGACCTATCAATTGCTACGCTTGGTTTGAGTCGCAGGGCCTGTCTGATCACATATCTCTGACTCGGTGTTTATGGGGGGTTGTCTTGGGTGATTTCGACAGAAACGGTACAAGTTCGTTATTGCTTGTACATAGAATACAGAGGTAATTGATATTATATTTACCGACCTTCTCATTATTATGCTTACAGTTGTTGTAGTGTACATCAACATCGCTTTTACTGGTATTGACATTGTTATGTGTGCATAGTTTATGGCGTACATTCATAATGAATGATTTGTATTGCCACTGCGGCGCATGCATATATCATGGTGAACATTGATATCACATTCACCGATATTAACATTCTCCCTTCTAGTTGAATTTCCGACTACATCATTTTACTCGTATGTCATGACAGTCACATTATTCGAAATTGTATGTGTTGCTGTAGTGTCTGCTATTCTTTCCCTAGCTGTTTGCAACTATCTATTTTGAGGACTGCATTTTTACAGCAGGAAACCTCAGTTCTAGAAAGTCACACCACAGTAGTATAAAAATGAAAACTGGAAGTAATTACATGAATAGTTTGTACACCCATGGGGGATCCAAGAAAACATACTAAGAACCAGTCCTGCTCAGGGGCACTCCCTCCTTCTTCATGTCAGCTTGTAAACAATGCAGTGGTTTAATGGCAAGAGCAAAAGTTCAGTTTTCAAGACCATATCCAGGAATTAATGTACAACAGGAAGTACCAATCTTGGCACACACCCCACCCTCCATCGTGGTCATCAAGTCCAACACGTACTGATGTTGCTTCACCATGAGGGGGATGGCTCTTACTTCTTCCTTGATAGTGTTTGGGACAAGCTACTGTCATTCATCATCTTCAACATTTCTCACCTTGTTATTTATAACCAGCAAGCGTGTATCTTCATTTGCAAGGTGAGAATGGGTATTGACCCTCCTGCATTTACTTGAGTTTCAGAAAACAGTCTACATTCTTCCAGAATGTCCTTGTAATGAGTACAACCGAAATAATCAGCAGTTCTTCTTTGAGCCTGATACAACAGAGTTGGTTTCTTCTGTAGCAGATGTTGGGACAACTCAGACAGACCTTCACCAGGCATGACCAGTGTAAGGGTGCGTATGGTCACGAGTGTCCAGAGGCCCGCTATCCGGGGCAAACTGGGTGTGTGCAAGCTTGCTGGACTGACAAATACATATCTATCAATGTGGAGATGCCCTATTGCAGGTCCAGTATATGCATTATTACTTCACAGTTCTCATTGGAACCAAGCAGGATGGATCCTTTACCTCTGAAACATAAAGAATACAGTGCAAGTTTCCGTACAATTAGGGATTGCCCCTTTCCATCGAACCATGCATACCTATTAATCTTGGTATCCCCAATTTCCTGGCACGGAGGGGCTGATTCACAGAACTAATTTAAGACATAATCCTAAACTTACTACTTTTGGTATTCACAGAAGGTATTTAGTAGTAGTAAAGTTAGTATTTTGTCTTAAGTTTGAATTAAGACAAACTTAAGACAAACTTAAGACAGACTTAAGACAGAATTAAGACAGACTTAAGACAAACTTAAGACAGACTTAAGACAGACTTAAGAAAAAATCCTAACTTAAGTCTGTCTTAAGTCTGTCTTAAGTTTGTCTTAAGTCTGGCTTAAGTCTGTCTTAAGTTTGTCTTAAGTTTGTCTTAAGTCAAACTTAATACAAAATCCTAACTTTACTACTACTAAATGCCTTCTGTGAATACCAAAATGTAGTACGTTTAGGATTTTGTCTTAAGTTAGTTCTGTGAATCGGGCCCAAAGTGTCTATGCTGACGTTTAACCCACTCCCATGGGACCCATCTTCCCTAGCGTGGTCAAGGTGAGCAGCTCTGCATTGAAATTCCATGTCCGGGGTCCACTTGACATTAAAAAGGCGGCCCAAAATATGTTAAGGGCCACTCAGGGACTGAAGACGGAGGTAGGAGCAGATGTATTTGTGCACTGGTGTGGTGTTCTTGCTACCTGCAGGAACCTCTTTTCTATGGAATCCCATGGTAAAACAGTGTCCTCCCCTATAGTGCCCCTCCTACTCATCCTGTCTAGTTCCGTTTGAATGTCGGGTTATGTTTACTACCGCCAAATGGGGTTCTACTCTATTGGTTGAACCTAGGTCATAATCCTGCATACGTACAGGTAAATAAGACATTTTCCTTTCACTGGGCTGTCTCTTGGGATAAGTATAGCCTGTCTGTTCATGATTTGAGTGCACTCCGTGGTCATGTGCTTATAGCAGGCACTGTATAGGAGTGCACTGTGTAGTGCGTGAGGAATGTTAGCGTTAGGTTCAGCATATGTGTAAGTGAGGTGGGAGAGTTCTCTGTGCATGCATTGCAAGAATGACAAAGTAGGTTTCATGAAACTAGGCATATTTCTGGCTCCGTAGGGGTGCAAGAGCACCCAGGCTAAACAGAGAGTGTACAGAAATACAAAAATACATAACTTGGAAAACATTTGTAGATTTTGGGATAGACTTTGGGGTGTTTTCTGTTGTCTGGTCGCCCGGGGTGTCTTGTCTTGGTGTAGTACTAAAAAGAGTCTCTTGTCTTTTCAAAAAAGTGTTCGTAAAGTCAATTTGCAGTTTGTGTTCTTGAGCAGTTGGCCTTGTTGACGTCCTTTCAAGAGTTTCAATTGAAGGGACTGTGGGCCACTCAACAATGGTGCACATGTGGTTCTATTGCAGACCTGTGGGGTTAGAGCTGTGCATTGTAGGTTAGCTTGGAAAAAATACATTATTATATAATTTTCAGGGAGTTCCTTTGTTTTTCTTTTTAGGGGTACACATAATATCTTTCACTGTGTGTGAAAGTTTCTTGTGAGGTACTGGAGAGAGGTGGTGGCATTTTTAGAGAATGGTCAGTTTAAGTTGGGTAGCCTTATTTTGTCAGTACTTTGGAACCCCTCTCCTTGCTGTAGTGGGGAGAGTAGTTTCCTCTGTGGTCTGCTTTCATTAAATATATTAGTGTTTGTGTGCCGTTTTACCAGTGCCGGTGTCATTTTGACCTGCATGGGATGCGTGTAATTTGAGGGGCAAGACATTTTTTACAGGTTTTGTGGGTAATGGTGATGTTCCTGTTGTCACTTGCAAGTCCCTCTGGTCTCTGCATGTGGCATGTAATGTTTTTCTCCCTCATGGAGTTTGGCATGCCCTTTTTCTCCAAACTGAGGCTTTTGGGCTACTTTTGGGATTCTTCCAGCAGGTCTTTGGGCCCCTTCCGGGTGTCTCGTGTAGGGCCGGTTGTAATGCGGCATAAAGGTGGGAGTTGAGAAGCTGCTTTTTGGACCCTGTGATTCAGATGTGGCAATGACAGGGATTGGGCCTATTGCTTCCATGGATGATGTTTGTGAGGTCCTGTGTTTCTTATTAGACAAGCTCGGTGCGATTGTAAGCCTCTTCATGCACCTTGTATGGGGGGCTGTGATGGTTATCTGTGGAACCCCTTTCCCTTCCATCGCCCCCCTCTCTCTTGGATCCAGGATGCTTTGGGTCTGCCACCCTCAGTGGGAATCAGGGACTTCCTACCCAGTGACACGCTACTAATGCCTCTTTGGAGGGGCATGATCTGATGAGCAGACTTTGGATGTGTTTGGAAGCCTTAGAGGAGAGGAGGAGGCAGAATGATCTTCTGACGATGGGAGTTATGTGCACAGCTGGGACTTGTCATGCTGTGAGTAATGAATGAAAATGGCTGATGGTCCCAACAAATTTCCCTATTGACATGGTGCCAAATTTGTGCATGGACTACAGAGTTCCATGGGTCATCCCAACACCCCAAGTGCACATAAAAAACCTTGCTTCCGGCACCAGAGCGTCTCCTCATTTTGGAACTTCAAAAGGGGTCTCCATTTGGTTGAAACCCTGAGGTTGGTGAGGCTTACATAGCTCGCCCAAAGCAGGACTTTGACTGCTGGACCTGGGTTCTGGTTTTATGCACCTGTTATGGACTACCCTGCTTTCTCGTCAGACTTCCTTCCCCCTGGAGTGTGGCCAACCAACACTGCCCTGGGAGACTAGCAGCAGAGTGGGGGCCCTAGACCCCTGCAGGTACCCAAAATGGTGGATTTAATGTGGATTCCTGGTCGACCGGGCATACGGCAGCCCTGAGGTTTCTTCTGAATGCATGTAAAGGCTTGAGCTTTTTCCTAATGCTGTGTCACTAGTCTTTATTGTTGTAGTGAGTTTTCTGAAGTGAGTATGAAGTGGATGTATCATATTGGGGATTTGGATTTCCTGCGTATTTGTATTCTGCAGTTGGGCTAGGGCACTGCCACCCCAGACAGTCACCCTTTCCTGCCGTGGCCCTGGCCCCTGCTGGGTTGGGCTCCCTGTCTGCTGTGGCTGTTGCTACATCCTCAGCCAACCACCCAACCCCTGTTGCAGAAAGTGGCTGTAGCCTGATTTCCTTGAGGCTGATTGTACAATGGATTTGCATTGCTCTGGGTTTGGTTTTGGAGCTGGATATTCTGTGGGAGCTGTTCTGGTACTGTTCCTTTATGCTTGTGATATGCCTTTAGGTGGCATCGGTTGGCCATGTGGTCCATTCTGTGACAATAGTGACACTCTGTGAGGCCGGGCTGTAGGTAGCTTCCCTGACTTTGGCCGCTAGGACTGGTTGGATGTCATTTAGGGTCCTGAGGTGGAGCTCCCTTAAAGACTGGTGCCATTTGTACATTTGCGGCCAACATGGCTCCCTCAAAGGCTTTTTTCTAAACTTCTGTTGGACCAATTTGGCGGTGTCTCTCTGGGCCTGCTTCTGTTTTTCCTGTCCTTCTCCTGTCTTTTTCGGTAATAATGTAATATGTGGACCTGTATTTCAAATGAAGGGTTGGTGTCTAGCCCTACTACTCCATCTAGTCTGGTCTGTATCTCAGCGGGCAGTCCCTTTTTGAGGATGTTGTAGAAGAATACAACCTGGGCACTTGTGTCGGTCCAGGGCTGTCTTGTCTCTTGTCCCAATCGTTCCCTAATTCATTCTATCTAAAAACTCAGTTACATTCTCCCCAAGCTTCATGCTTTCTGCCATCAATCCTCCTATGTCTGGGTGGTTGGGGAATATGGAGACGTTTTAAGGCATGGGCAAAGTGGGCTTTAGCCCAGGGCCTCACCCTTTCAAGGGGGACCCTGATAGAGCCAGCTCTTTTCTGCAGAGAATCTTGCCCTGATCACCTTCATCATTTTTAAGCAGGTTGTTTCAAACACCGTTTTCCTTTCATTTATTTTGAATGTGGGTGATGTATGAGAGTCTATCCCAGACATTCTGCACAGAAATGTTGTGTTTATGTTGCATGCGACATCCATCATAAAGTTTTTAAACCAAAAAGGGACCTCACATATTTCATCTGTAACAGAGATTATTTGCAGTAATATCAGTGAGCTACTGCTGTGTAACAATATTGAAAACACAGTTCGCTATCCCAAAATATTAGATGTCCAACACATTTAGAATTTGAACCATTGTGCCTGTGCACTGCCAGTAACCTGCCCAAGAGGCCACGAAAGAGCTGAAATTGGATTGTAAATTCAAGGCTCTTCGGAACAGGGGCCCCCAAAATACATTTGGCCCAGGGCCCCCAAAATCCTTAAGATGTCCCTGGGGGAATATCTCCCTCAAGGCCATCTATAAATGGTGTCGAAATGAGTTGAATGTGGCCAGTCATGCACTGTGTTGATCAGCATGACTGTGGCATGTGGGCTCGGGAAAACACTGTGTCGGTCTGCACCCAAATGAGGCTGGTGATCAGATGTTTGACGTCGCCTATAGCTTAGTAGATTCCTGCTGTGTTTTTCTGAAAACATGAGTAACACTTTTCTGCCCCATCCATCAATGGGGGCAGTTTGTTCCTAAGTCCTTTTTGTCCATCTGTGTCAATGGCACATAGATGGCTGCTGACACACCCTTCTGTAGCAGTGGACATATTTTGGCATTGAGCGGCTCCATAGGTTTCTCTTTAATGTAGTGCTCCCATCTTCTCAGGCATTCCTGCATGTAGGGGGATCTTCCCCTCCGTACCGAATGCTGTCTTCCATGATGGCCATGTCCTCTTGTTAGAAAGATCCTTCCTCTGGCCAAGGTCTGTCACAATAGCCCTTCCTTTCAGCCCAATAGGCCAGTAGATGGCAAACTGGTGATGCGAAGGCCTCAACTTTTTCTCTGGACACTATCTCTCTAGGGGTCAGTTTTTTGTGATCGCCGTGTTTGGGTGGCAGTGGTCATCCTTGTTGTTGCTCTACTTGTGCGCCGGTAAGGATGCCATTCTACCCCTCCTATGTTGTAATTGTGTTTCAGTTAGGCTCTCCTGATTTCTTTTTTCTTTTTTGTCCTCATTCACCTCTGACCACAATAACCGCTCCAGATGCCAGTACCCTGCGTGTCCTGGAAGCAGGTGTGGGAATCCTCCCCCTGCGGGTACACCTGTAAGCTGGAAGGTACCGTCCCAAACGGGTAAGGTCACTCTCTACTTTGGTCCGGTATAAACTGGCAACTGCTGAGATTGCATAAGGGGAAACGGAGGGCCCTTCACAGTCTAGAGACATCCAGGGAGGTATAATCAAAGGGCAAATTTGTCGAGGTAGGGAAAACCCTAATCAATTTACTCCTGCCTCTAAATCCAGCCATCTCAATAGAAAGTTCCAAAGGTCTTTCTTCCTCTTGGACTGATTCTCTCTCATATCTAACTTAGACGTTGACATTACAGATTCTAACCAATCCGAGTATTGGGGGGAGAACATTCCAACCATCTCTGACAGATTACCCTTCTTGCTAAAAGCATAACATAAAAAAGGAATGATCTTGCAGGGCCTGTGACTTCATTGGAAATTCCAAAGATAATCATAGAGAGGCTTACCTTAACTTTGGACCCAAGAATAGCCAGACATTCCTGGAACATGTGCATGTCTGATGCTCTCTCCAGGCCGCACTTCTTGCATTTTACAGGGGGCCCTTTGACATCTTTGACAACCATTGAGGGGTTAAATAGGCCCTGTGAATTGAAAAGAGATGATTCCTTCTTTACCAGGCCAGCTTAACAGTAAGGAACAAAGTGCTCAATGATACTGCCAGAGTTGTTCCCAGGGCACTCCCGGTAGGCAAGCACCCCACTGATCTTCTGCCAGTCTGAAGTGTTCCTCTAATGAGTTGCCTGCACAAATTGGAGGCTTCAGGTTTTGGGCCCAGCTTTTCAGTTGGATATACTTAAATTTGGAGATGTTCCCCTCCAGAGTGGCATGTAACGTTAACCAAGGTTGAATCGTACCCTACTGAGCAAGGTCTCCCCATACGCTGAGCCCGGCATCTCTCAGTGGCTGCACTAGTTTGTCTTTTGAACAATCCAGTGTTCTGGGGGAGTGCCAGAGGGGGCAAGAGTAGAGAAATAGCTAAGGCCCGTCAACCGTCTGATGCTTGCCCACATTCTGCCCATAGCCTGTAGCACTGTTAACCTTATCTTTTTAAAGTACTTGGGGTCTCCTTATGTAAACATGAAACCATCCTTGCCTAAGTCAGCTTCCTTTAACATACTGAAAACATAGACCCCACCCCAGAAGAATCTGGAGATTTTAACAACATTCTGGAGTGGGTCAAATTTTCTTTCTTTTCTTATGTTTTTATACTGTATACTGTAAAGCGCTCTGATACCCTTGTGGGTCACGTTTGCGCTATATAAAACTTTACAAATAAATAATTGGAAGGCCCACTTGTAATACTGTAAGTCTGGGAGGGATAATCCTCCCTTCTCGCTTCTACATCTCAGCTTCTTCCAAGCAATTCTAGAAATTTGTCAATGGAGGGCTTGCCAAAATGTAGAGGGATGGTATTAAAAAGAAGGGTGATTTTAGGCAGTATTATCATTTAAACCAGGTTCACCCTCCCGAACATTGACAGGGGGAGGTGAACCCAGCTCTTTAGCTCTTCATAAGCAGCGAGCATTCCCTTGTGACATTAGACATGTTGGCTTCTGTGATTTTATCTGTCTCCTGTACTATCTTCACCCCGAGATATCTCTTTAGTCTGATGTTGACTCTCCTGTAGATTCCTTGTCACAATCTCGGTTTTTCCTGAGTTAACCTCATACCCTGACACCTTCCCGAACTCCTCTGCATGCTTTAGGACAGCTGGCATGGCAGCGGAGAGATCTGAGGAATAAACCAGGATGTCATCAGCATAAAGGGCTACATTTTTTTCTCCCACCCTTCATGCCTAAAGGGTGGAATATTCACCTTGTCTCTAAGCTTCTAAGATAAAGGGCAACCTTGTATGGTGCCCTTTGTTATTTTAAGAGGTTTAGTTAGATTTCCATTGATCAAAGATTTCGCTGATGGATCTTGATGGATCTTGATAGATCAACTGGGTAGCTCGGCAGAAGTTCTTACCAATATTTTGTACTTTTCAAGCACAACCACCAGGTACACCCAGTTGACCCTATCAAAAGCATTTGTGCCATCTAGAGTCATAACTGCTAGAGGGAGGCTAGGTCTATCGCACCAATGAGGCTGTATATAAGTTCGTACAGATATCATCCCTTGACGAATCCCTTCTGGTCAAAGTGTAGCATATCACCTGCTACTGTGCCCAGCCTGTCTGGTTGGCCTTTAGTGAAGATCTTATAATCAGCATTAAGCAGTAATATGGGTCTGCATGACTCGCAATTAGCAGGATTTTTCCCTTGCTTTAGTATTAAAGTGATTGTTGCTTTGCCCCAGCAACCAGGTAGATTTACCCCATCGCTTTAGTTCTCATTAAAAAACAGGGTCATAGCTGGAATAAAAACATCACCCAAACTTTTGTTTAGCTCAGTTAGCAAATCACCTGGACCTGCCACCTTTCCTCCTTTACTTGAAAGTACAGCTCTCTCAACCTCCACCTGAGTAATTTCCTGCTCTAAGAGATGCTGTTACGATGTATCTAGAGGTTTAAGTATGTACGAGCTCAACCATTCCTCAACTGCGTGTTTGTTAACAACACTATCCTCCGTGTATAATTTCTGAAAGATGTCGTAAAAAGCTCCCTTTATTTCTGTGTCAGTAGTTAATTTGGTCTTACTCTCAGCATCCTCTATTTCTCTTATCGAGTTGCGTGTTCTATCTGTTTTCGCTTTCCAGACCAACAATCTCCCTGCCCCCTCCCCATACTCAAAGTGAGCAACTTGCTCGCCTCCCAACGCTTTGTGACCCTCATCTGTAGGATAGTATCAGGCTGTTCCTTCAGTTTCTTTAGTTTATCTTTGTCTCCCTGCCTCTTCTCCTCTTCCCCAGTGCATCACATGTCTGCCTCTATGATCTTCATTTCTGTATTTATTTGGACAACCTCTTCCCTATACCGCCTGTTTCTGAAGCATATTCTGCTAGTAATTTTCCCCCCTTAAATAAGCCTTCAAGATATCCCAAACTATTGGGGTGGAAGCTGTCCCTACATTATGACTTAAAAATTCCTTTGTATCAAGACACATATAGTTAATTTCTTCTGTATCATGGAGCAGCGTCTGGCCCAGAGTCCAGACTCTCCCTCCTTTCCTGTTTTTCAGATCTAGGTCTAAGTACATCACTAAATGGTCAGACAAGTGGGCCATCAGGTACCCGATGTCCTGGATTTTTCTCTCTCAGACTAAGACTTACCAAAACATAGGGCCCGATTCCGATGTTGTTCGGAAGACCTCTGAATCAGATTTGGCTTTGCCGGCTCCGATTCGTAGCCCTTGTTTACGACTGAATCATAAACAGGTCGGAACGACCAAGTACGATGCGAAGTTCGCGTGCGCACCAACCAAATTGTTTCTGGGACCCGAACCTGTCACTACGAGTCGTACATAGACGAAACGTGCTGTGCAATGGTTCCAGGTTCCGACCGAGCGAAGATAATGCGCGATCCGGACAGCCTCTTCGCCTCGGTCTCAGCGAGACGAAACGGCTGTCGGAAGCATAATTCAGTGGGCTGTAGCAGGCCTTCCTTTACCCGGGCCCTCCGAATCTGTCACAGGGGGTGCCCATGGGTAGCCCTGATCCAAGCATGCACAGTGTGGCGGCCACCATGGGGTGTCCGCTACAGGGTGTGCGCTTTCCCGACCCATCCCTTTTTTGCTATGGGAGCCCTTATAGGTGTCTGTACCCAGGCTCCCATAGAGTTCAATGGAAGTCCAAGCGAATCAAGTCTATATGCTTACGGACGCATCGTACTCGTTTGCTTGGACTCCCGGAGCACGTTTTGCTCGGAAAGCACTCCGGATCCAAGCTGTACGGAGGGCTTTCCAGACGAGATCGGAATCAGGCCCATAGTCTATTCTAGAGTTATGGCCGTGTTTCCCATTCTAATAAGAGACTCCAAACTGGAGGCCAGATCTCTCTCTCCAGACATCGCTTAGCCCCATCTGCTTCATCATTGAATGTAAATATATACGCGATTTAGATGCTGCCACGGCTCTGCCATTTGGTGATTTGTCCAGCTTGGGATCTAATACAATATTAAAATCACCAGCCATAATTACGGGGACTGGAAAGTCTAGCAAGTTTGCAAAAATTGTCTTTAAGGGTGCCGGAATGTCACAGTTCAGACCATAATACCCTACCAAGGTAATAATATTCCCAGCAGTGGCATTTTAAGAATGACCCATCTGCCACAAGTATCGACTAACAAGTCTATTGTGTGTGCCTTAACTTGCTTCTTTATTATTATACTTATATTGGCGCTATGGTCGGTACAGATCATATAACCAACCCATTTTAAATTCTTAAAAATCGCAGTGCATTTGTTTTCAATCAAGTGGGTCTCTTGCAAAATAATTATTTGTGCTGGGGGGGTACCTGAGATATTGCAGAATTGTAGCCCTTCTTTGCTTAGCACGTAACCCGTTAACGTTCCAAGATAAAAAACTGGACCATTCTCTAGATAATTCATTTTTGAGGAATAAAAACCAGACCACCGTGTTTTTCTCTGAGATAAATAGCCTGAGGTAAATGAGGATTTTTTTTTTCTCTATATGGTCCCCACCCAGTGCACCCAATCCAACTCCTCATCCTTGCATCCCACCCTCGAGAACCCATCCCGCTATCTGCTGATTTCTTTTCTCTTGGTCAGATCCGCTACTATGCCGATGGCTGAGTGGAGTGTGTGTTTCTCCTAGGAGCCTCTCATTCTCAAGGAGACCCCAGGGCCTAGCTCTGGCTTCCTACGTTTGGAGGGCGTGTTGTTCTCCCTTCTCCTTAGGCTTCAAAGGTGAGAGCTCTTTCTTTTTCTAACCTTTTCTTGCACCTTTCTTCTGACTCCCAACTGCGCTGCCTCCTTCGTTCAGTGCTGGCTGCTGTTCTTCTGGGTAGCTTTTTGACCTCAAGCTCACTCACTGATGCTTCCTCTGCAGCCTGTGCATACCCTGAGGAGCATACCCTATGGTTCCCCCCCCAGAGTCTGACATTGGAGGGCTGGGACCCCTATCCTCCCTTCCACTGGTGGCACCCTCCTCCAGAACTGCTATGAACCTCCCTCTGACTCGAGACTCGAGGGGGCATTCAGAGAGGTGGTTACGAGCATGTGCTTCTCGTCCCGCAGGGGCTTGATGGGCCGCAACTGGTGGATGGGTATTTCCCGGCAAATGCCTATTCTCAAAAAAGTTTGTCTCTATGCCCTTGTGACGGTGTATCTGACCAGACAGCCCAGCACAGCTTGTTGTTCTGCTCATTTTATTCTCAACAAAGGAAAAGAACATTAGTACCATTTTTGCACAGCAGTAATTTTGCACAATATAGGCCACCACTGTTACACTTCCAACAGCTTGAGAATCCATTGGTGTCCTTTTTTTTCTTTTTGGGCAACAATGAAACGAAGGACAGAACCCTAGGGACCTGATTTACAGAACTAACTTAAGACAAAATCCTAAACTTACTACCATTTTGGTATTCACAGAAGGCACTTACTCATTTTGGTATTCACAGAAGGCACTTACTCATTTCGGTATTCACAGAAGTTAGGAGTCCTAACTTTAGGGCTCCTAAATGCCTTCTGTGAATACCGAAAGTCTTAAAGTTAGGATTTTTCTCAGTTTAAGAGTAGTAAACTTAGGACTCCTAACTTTACTACTCCTAAACTGAGAAAAATCCTAACTCTAAGACTTTGGGGATTCATAGAAGGCTTTTAGGAGTCCTAAAGTTAGGACTCCTAACTTTACCACTCCTAAACTGAGAAAAATCCTAACTTTAAGACTTTCGGTATTCACAGAAGGCATTTAGGGGTCCTAAAGTTAGGACTCCTAACTTCTGTGAATACCCAAATGAGTAAGTGCCTTCTGTGAATACCAAAATGAGTAAGTGCCTTCTGTGAATACCAAAATGGTAGTAAGTTTAGGATGTTGTCTTAAGTTAGTTCTGTGAACCGGGCCCTATATGCATGAAAGGGGAATGAGTTCACCAAGAATGTGACTACTTAGGGTTTATTGGTGTGTCAACTCAGATGTAACTGGATGAATTTGATTCCTTTTTAAGCTTTAAACTCAACTAAGATTAAGTACTCAGGGCCTTATTCATGAAAGCCTGCTTCACATTTACGCCGCAATTGTGTCACTTTAGTGACGCTGCAGCGGTGTAAATAGTGTGCCATGTTGCGCCATATTACGAAGTGAGTATGAGTATTAACGGGGAAGGCCCTAAACACTCAGGACCTGGGTCCGTGGGTCAGTATAAATAAGGTTTGGTCTGAGTTGAAACAGTATCAAATAATTTCCAACAAACACACACTCACCATAGAGTTTTTTTTTAAAAAAGATGAGTCGGAATGAAAATGCAACTTATTCATTTATAAACATTTTGGCATTTTTGATCATGCACGGTCAGATTTGATCCAAAAGCAGCAAAAATTGAAAAAAACATATTATAGTATCTACATGTACTCAAAACAATACATAAGGTATTCATCGGACGTGCTCTCAGAGAAAAGGAGGGAAAGTGAGTGAGTAAGTGAAAGGGACAGGGTAAAGGTGTGGTGACAAAGTGGTTACATCCAAATCGACACTTGAAAAACCTCTACTAGCAGGTTAATGAGCAAAGGTTCCCAAAGTCACATCACACATAGGGAACAAGAGTCCATCGTTTAGTTGGTTCCTATGGTGTGTAAAGTGAAGGCGTAGTTCTACGTTTCGACCCCTGGTTACGCTAAAGGGCTAGTTCAGAGCCTCATGGTGGGGTCTTCATCAGGAAGAGAAATGGAGAGCGTCGTCAAAAACGGCCATCAAATGTTCCGTCTGGGAAATCTGGGCTCCCTCGAGCTCCACAGAGTGTTGGCATGTAGGTTAACACACAGCCGATGGCCCTTTGCGAGACGATTTCAGCTTGATGAATCTGGCTGATTGTATTTTCTATAAATCTCGAATAGTGTGACGTTTTCCCGCATTTTTGGATATGTTTAATTTCATTAATGAAGGCTACCGGTACATTATTCAATTTTTTTACTGGCGATATTAATACATGTTGCCCCACCTTTCTGAGAGACTATGCACTCAACTAAAGTTTGAATACTGAAGACCTGCCGTGCCGGGGAGCTTGGAAATCCGTGCTGCTTGCTCTGCACAACGTGGGCCTGAGGATGAGATATTATGTTACATATATTAAACAAAGAGGGGGAGACCAGGGAGCTATAAAGTTCCAGTGTCCATGCTCCTAATATAAATCTATTTAACAA
Organism: Lissotriton vulgaris; assembly: GCF_964263255.1. Lineage (NCBI taxonomy): Eukaryota > Metazoa > Chordata > Amphibia > Caudata > Salamandridae > Lissotriton > Lissotriton vulgaris. The sequence continues at coordinate 610,537,984 of NC_141699.1, read as the reverse complement.
CAGGAGGACAAAGTTCCTAGATCAGGGTGCAAAAGTCACCCATAGATCAAGGTGCAAACAGTCACCAACAAGGGTGCAAAAGTCACCCATGTGTCAAGGTGCAAAAAGTCACCAACAAGGGTGCAAAAGTCACCCATGCATCGGGGTGCTAACAGTCACCCATATTTTAAAACAAAGAAAAATTAAGAAAGAAGGTAGACTAAAGTAATCCTAGGTATAAAAATGTCCTAATGTGAGAGGGAAAATAATTCTACATCCTCTGTTGCCCTCACACACCCCAGGGGGTGTCATGCTTCATCATCGGGCGTTTGCTCCTCGTAGGGCCGGCGCTGCAATTCCCTACGGGTCCCCCGAAGGTTCACTTTATCGGAGATCTTTTTTTAGGATTGCCGGATGTTGCATGCGGGTGTGTGGGGATTGGGTAAAAGGAGGGTAAATCAATTTATGTGCACGTGATAGAGTAAAAAAGGACTGACCCTAAAAGGGCCCATTCGGCCTAGGTGTCAAAAGTCAAGGCCAACATGTTTTGCGCCTCTGTTGCCCGTAAGTCATTGGCGCTTCTTCAGGACCACAATAATAAACAGTGTAGTGCACGTGCTATAATAGGTAAAGATTAAAATGAGAACGCTCTTAACTCAGCCAGGGCGGGTCTGTATACCCTCAAAGTGGTTACAGCTGCTACATGGAAACCGCTCCTGGGTAACACCTAGGAAAAGGAAAAACATAGTAAACCACAAGTGCACATCAATGACATCTTAAGCTTCACAGAGTGCCATTTTTATGCACACATCCTTTCAAACAGAAAATCTAAGCAGACACACGGGACTGGGTCAACACGGGGCGGGGGCCGCTGTTCACAAGAGCCCTAGGCTGAATTAACATTTTTAGTGGTAAGGTACGACACCTAGACTGTGCTTAGGGTTTTGTATAGCGGATGGCAACAATGTAAAAATAATGTAACATACTGAAGTCGGCAGCACTATCTACATGTGGAGTTGGTAGATAACCATCAGCATGCTTACCAAGGACTCGTTACAAGTGCTCCTCGGATCGTAAAGTCATAAGGACACCCACGTATGGTCGGGCTATGGAAACAAGCCAGGACATATAACAGGACATAAAACACAAGGGCCCCATATAGTCAATAGGTAAAGGTTGTTGGCTTTAAACAAGTATCTAGAATGTACTTACAATTGTATGTGGGTGCTGCCTCTTGTGCACCTACCCCTGACTCGACCAGACGCTTGCCGAAAGAAAATACAGGCGGCAAACCGCAGCAATTAAAGGTTCGGATCAGGTGAACGGCGGTTTAAATATCCGGTGAAACCTCACAGCGTTATAACTCAATGCGCATGTGCAGCATGGCGGCGCCACCGCGCATGTGTATCACTTAGGCATACTACTCCCTCGCTAATGCGCACTCGCTTGATGAAGGTAGAAGGATGTTGTTGCCGGTAATAATGTGCAGTAGCCAGCAACACTAAAAAACATACCCCGGTCTGACACCCTTCACCGTCTCGAGTATCACCGTTATGGCCAATGTCCCAAGTTCATTCCTGTGTCACACCGAGTGTAACAGTCCCATAACTCAGAGTCAATGAACCTAAATCCTAAACCCTCCATATCCCGGGTCAAACGATTGCACTACAAGGATAGGGAGTTGGATCCCCTAAATAGAGGGACTAAGGTGTATGTCCTTACATCTGTCACTACAGGGAAATAGTCAGAAAGGAGCATTACTAAAATTAATAAAGCTGGGTATACTTTGATGTCAACTCCCACAAAGCCCAAGGGCCAGCCCCGTGTGCCTGCCAGAAAAGAAAGGAATAACAAGGAATGGAATTAGGTCCCACGGCCAATCAGCCGTGCAAAATATATTAAACAAAGAGGGGGGGACCAGGGAGCTATAAAGGTCCAGTGCCCATGCTCCTAATATAATTCTATTTAACAACAGGAGGACAAAGTTCCTAGATCAGGGTGCAAAAGTCACCCATAGATCAAGGTGCAAACAGTCACCAACAAGGGTGCAAAAGTCACCCATGTGTCAAGGTGCAAAAAGTCACCAACAAGGGTGCAAAAGTCACCCATGTATCGGGGTGCTAACAGTCACCCATATTTTAAAACAAAGAAACATTAAGAAAGAAGGTAGACTAAAGTAATCCTAGGTATAAAAATGTCCTAATGTGAGAGGGAAAATAATTCTACATCCTCTGTTGCCCTCACACATCCCGGGGGGTGTCATGCTTCATCATCGGGGGTTTGCTCCTCGTAGGGCCGGCGCTGCAATTCCCTACGGATCCCCCAAACGGTCACTTTATCGGAGATCTTTTTTTAGGATTGCCGGATGTTGCATGCGGGTGTGTGGGGATTGGGTAAAAGGAGGGTAAATCAATCTCTGAGAACAGATACCTTTATATTATTTTACCTTTGTGTGAAATTCGGTCCTGAGCTCGAAGATAATTTGTAACTGTGGGCAGGTGAAAATGCCAGATGGCTCTCCTGTTTTTTTCTCCTTCACTCTTGCATTAAACAGTGATTTGTATTAGGTCACTTCCTTTCTATGTTTTACACTGGCTGTGTGGAGATAAACGTGTATTTGTTCAAGCCACCTTCTATAAATCTACCTGTGTGAAATATTCTCTTGATGGCTTGACTTCCTGAGGGGGAACAGAAACAAAAAATGTAAGTACACAAAAGATGGGAGCCTTGCATTGTGTGTGGTGACGTCACAGCAGGAACCGTTCGGGGTCACCAGCCTTCCTGATGGGGACCAGAAACACAAAATTGAAGTACACAAAGGATGGGAACCTTGAATTGTGTGTGGTGACGTCAAAGCAGGAACCTTTCAGGGTCACCAGCTACTCTGACGTAGATAAGAGCTTTCACGCTTCCCTCGCCTAATAGTATGTCGCTAACTCTTGCATGATGTTTTGGAGCATCAGTTTTTGTGCATATGTGATTTTGCTCGGAGCAGAGCCTGCCATCATCACTTTCAGAGCTATTGTGCTGTTATCTAGGGGTGGGACGAACTCAGTGAAATTTTATGGAGTTTTTATGTAACTCTGCAGAATTCCACGGAGTAAAACTCCACAACTTCTGCCCACCACTTGTCCTTATCTCCAAGCCAGAAGAACAGCAGGCAGCAGGGCAGACAGAAAGGCAGGACTCCAGAGCTGATTTTTCCCACATCAATATTCATTTGGGTTATTAGGGTACACACTGGATGTCAGCCACAGTCATATGTGCATTCCAAGATTGATCGTGGGCCCTCTGTCCCGCTCTTTTAGGTTCTCTGTTCAGCATAATCTCTCTCTTCCTGAGATGTGTCCAGGCTCCTTCCTTGTGATATATCACAGATTCAACACACACTTAGGGAAGCACAGAGACAGTCTGGTTCTCCAATACTTCAGTGTATGTCCCACACAGCTTTGCTAGACTATCAAACTCCATCTGGTGGGATTCCTCTACTCCTCTTGTTTCCCTTGGCAGCCATGACCTTACCTACAAAGGCACCTAAGGTCCTCCATGTCATGTAGCGGTGCAGGCATTTCTGCAATCAGTGTGCAGTCACAGCACATTCAGTGACCAGTACTGTTATCCACATGTATCATGCTACCATCAGCATATTGACATGCAGCACACACTCTCAGTCTGCGCACACTGTTCACTACTACAATCCCTTTCGATTGTACTAGAGTGTGTCACTTTGAACACACACTACCAGCACACACACATTAACCATGTGCGCAGTTTCACATTTCAACCTATGTGTTGTGTATGTCATGCACAGGCACATGCATTCTACTCATGATTTTTTCACGCACACACTTCTAGATCAACCTAATGTTGGGCAGGGATAAGTGTAACACACAGGAGCAAAACATTAGAAGAGGTGAGTGAGCCAGTAGGCCTCACTCCAATGTCCCTGGGTTGAATAGTCATGTTCACTACTACTGATCACTATACAGTATGCTGCCACCTCCACATTTGCTCTATTTTACTCCTGGTGAATGCAGTAGAGCACAACAACTGTGAGGGAAGGTCTTTGGGTGGCCTTCCTGGTCCAGTAAGACTCTAATCCATTAAACAGACCATTGTCATAATTCACACATATATTCCATGTTTCCTTCTGGAAATATACCAGGTTTAGTGATCAAGACAACAGTACAGTTTGGCACTCAGGGCAGGAGTACACAACTCTTACCATGCAGGGAAAATGTCCTACCCAACACCACTATTGCACTACATTTAATAAAACTGTGTTTGTCCACAACCATTTGTGCTTGCATCATAACATACATGCTAGTGGTGGTTGGCAAACATCTCAGTTGTCTTACTTTTCTGATAAATGCCATGCATTGCTACTGTAGCAGTTTAGTATGTTTTGATGAAGGTTTGTGGGACTCCTTTCATTGCTCTGCAAATAATGGTATATGTGTACTGTATCATGTGTGGCCAAATGCAGACCTTACATCAAGCAGCCCTGGAAAGTTGTTAGATGTGTGCTGTTTTGTGGATCTTCACACATGCATAAATGCAATCTTTTCAAATTTCATTTAGACATCTACACCTGAGACTAGGTCTTTGGCCATGACGGATGTCTCCCATGATCTGTCATGGTATCTGCTTCAACATATGTACCAGCAAAATGCTGCCACTCTGTATGCTAGTCCATATACGAAACACAAATCAATTTGAAGATTGCCTCAGGGACTGACTTATTGGGAGATTTGTGATCCATCATACACGGAGTACCAAGTTTAACACACGTTGACGCAGCAAAACACAGCAAGACAGCCTGCTGTGCTGCACTACACTGCTTAAGAGAGGGAGGAGAGCAATGTTCCATATCTATCTAGATATGAGGCAGTCCTGCCTGCTCCCTTTCATACAGTTCATTTTTTTCACATTAGCTTGCTGCATTGTATTGTTCTGAGGGTACAGAGCAGGAATATCGTCGCAAAAATATCGCCTAACATAAATATCGCTGCAAAAATATCTACAGGAAGAAATATCGATGACAAAAATATCGTCTGACCAAAATATCGACAGACAGGTAAGTAATATCGTTAACATTAATATAGTTGTAATAAATATCGTTTACAAAAACATAGTTTACAATAATATTGTTTTTTAAATAATTATAAGTAATGTAGTGTTTTTAATGATTATTTTTAGTCAAAGTAGTATTTTTAGTAGTATATTATTATTTAATAATGTATTTTCAGTTGAATTTAGTATTAATAGTTCCGTAGCGGGTTGTGGGTTTATAGGGGAGTAGGGTGGGAAGTAATTTAAATATAATGAAATAATACATTAATTAATGTTTTAAATGAATATAAATAGTGCAATAAATAATAGTTAATTAATTTCAATTAGTTAATTGAATCATAATTATGTAATTAATTATGTAAATTTTTTAATTATTTTTAGGTGTGTGTACAGGATTTTTTTAGTGAAAATGTTTTTGGGTAAAGGGGTATTTTTAGGGTTCAGGGTCAGTTTTCAGTTTTTGGGTAAAGGGGTATTTTTAGGGTTCAGGGTCAGTTTTCAGTTTTTGGGTAAAGGGGTATTTTTTGGGTTCAGGGTCAGTTTTCAGTTTTTGGGTAAAGGGTTATTTTTAGGGTTCAGGGTCAGTTTTCAGTTTTTGGGTAAAGGGGTATTTTTAGGGTTCAGGGTCAGTTTTTAGTTTTTGGGTAAAGGGGTATTTTTAGGGTTCAGGGTCAGTTTTTAGTTTTTGGGTAAAGGGGTATTTTTTGGGTTCAGGGTCAGTTTTCAGTTTTCGGGTAAAGGGGTATTTTTAGGGTTCAGGGTCAGTTTTCAGTTTTTGGGTAAAGGGGTATTTTTAGGGTTCAGGGTCAGTTTTTAGTTTTTGGGTAAAGGGGTATTTTTAGGGTTCAGGGTCAGTTTTTAGTTTTTGGGTAAAGGGGTATTTTTTGGGTTCAGGGTCAGTTTTCAGTTTTTGGGTAAAGGGGTTTTTAAATATAATTAAATAATAGATTAATTAATGTTTTAAATAAATATAAATAGTGTAATAAATAATAGTTAATTAATTTTAATTAGTTAATTGAATAATAATTATGTCATTAATTATGTTAATTTTTTAATTAATTTTAGGTGTGTGTACAGGATTTTTTTAGTGAAAATGTTTTTGGGTAAAGGGGTATTTTTAGGGTTCAGGGTCAGTTTTCAGTTTTTGGGTAAAGGGGTATTTTTAGGGTTCAGGGTCAGTTTTGGGTTTTTGGGTAAAGGGGTATTTTAATTATATATATGTATTATTGTTGTTATATAAAGTAATGTGTAAAATTAATTTATATGTCCACATTTATTAAGTTTATAATTAAAAAGTGTAGTAAATTTTTTTGAAATAGTTAAAAAATAAAAGTAATGTAATGTATTTTGTTAATAGTACTTATATTTATTTATTATTTAATGTAATTTTAATTATTTTAAAAAGTCGATATTTTTTACATCTATATTAATTACAACGATATTTTGGAGTCGATATTTATGTACTTACCTGTTTAAGTATAGGGTGTCGATATTTTTGTAAACGATATTTTTGCAACGATATTTATGTCAGCTATATTTTTGTTATCGATATTTTAACACCCTACCGTTCTGAGCAGGAGAGATGCCCCCATGTTAATCAACGGCTCAGAAAAAAAAACGTATACATGTTGAGGCCTAGACCTAGCTGAGAAGATATGAGTGCCTGTATAGGTACCTTGACATTCACACATACACAACACAATGGATGAGTTCAAAACAAATTTTTATTGGATGATATGTTGACATCATTTACATCATTATTGACATCATTTACATTTTATTGAGAAAAAGATATTAGCCACAATTGGTCTCGCATCCGCTGACCTGCCACTGTGTGCTCAATGTCAGCATAATTTTCATTCTCCTCTTCCTGTTAATGTGGTTATTTCCCCTCATTCTCCCATGGCACGTTGGTTTGCAAACAGAAGTTATGCAAAATTGCTCACACTAGTATGATCTTGCAGACCATTGAAGGTGAGTGCATTAGTTTTCTAACGGATTTATCCAGTGAGAGTAACCAGAACTTTAGGACGCCAACAATTCATTCAAGAACATTCCTTGTTTTGGTCAGAGTGAAGTAAAACTTATTTTGGCCCTCTGTCTATGAGTTTTGGAATGGGGTAATGAGCTATGGCTGCAATACATATCCTTGGTCACCTGAAAAGTAAATAATACCAACAGTCAATAGTTTGGTATCTATGTGCGTTATGCATGCAGGCGGACTCATACACATTTCTTTACATTTTAATGGATATGTCTAAGGTACTGTTGACCATTGCTTTGCACATGCTTGCTCAACTTATATGTGTCATTGCACATATTATCCATGATGTGTAACATACATCAACATAGTCACTTTTATGTTTAGACAGAAGATTACTATGATGGTTACACACACACACACATACATTACTCATTGGGTGAGAGTGTCTTGCATCTGCCATCATTGTGACAACAACTACAGTACACAGCTGATTGTTGCATATCACAATCTTAGTGAGACTACATTTTGTATGGGGGTCATATGTTTGAAAGTCTACATGAGGACTTATGTTTTCTACACTTGTCACCCTATGGTAAAATCTCACACATTACACATTCACTTACTATTTTGAACTTCTATCAAGCAAATGGAACTTGTATGTTGTAGAATTGTAAGCTGAAAAAACATGGTGATGTGATTGAAATATATTTGAATTGAGCCAAACTTTGAGGGTGATGTTTTAATGTTTGTTCTTATATATAGCAGTTCTCACAAATATTTCTGTAGTGTGAATCTGATTTAACACATACCAACTTCATCGCTTACAGATGTTGGTAGTACAAGATAACATAGTATTGCACATGTCTGTCAGATATGTCATCACATATTTTGGATGAGTGTCACAGTGATTGGCTAAAGATTTGGAAATGGAATGAAATGAAACAAGCAGGAAGACCATCTGTGGTACCAATGAGGATTAATTTTTGGGAGTAACAACCAATGTATTAGTGTACATTCTTTCTCTCGAATTTCAGAAAAAAAGTACAATTCCATCACGTCTCCAACGACGGGCCGTAGTGTGGACAATCTCTCCTGCAGAGTCCTCATCCTCTTCCTGGTCATATCTGATTGCCCCCTCATAGCCCCATGGAACACATGGTCCTTACCCCACACTCAACTGTACATCTCAAATTAACCGTTCGCTTGTATTTATCTTGATCACTGCGGTCCCATAACTTCTGATAATGCTTTTAAGTATATCTTGCTTGCACTGGATTAGTGCACTACATTCCTTTGGGTTTGGCTGCAATATAGTGCTGATGCTCAAACTGTTATAAAAGATTGGCATGAACAAGGTCCTTCTTTGGCCTCTAAGGCTTACCGGGATGAGATGAAGTCTCTGGGGTTGCAGGTGCAATTCTCGTCTCCATATCGATCTCAGGGCAATTCCATTGTGGAGTGGATGAATCGTGACTTAAAGAAATCCTTAGCAGCGAGAGTATTAGGTACTGGTTGGGGATGGCTGACTCATCTTTATGGAGTCTAACATGCACTTACTAATCTCCCTAGAAGATCTCTGGGTGGGCGGGCCCCATATGAAATGCTCTTTTGCATTAAAATGTTTGTGCCAGACCTTGATGGTACAGACGTTGTGGCGGCTGCCACAACCTTTGACGTAGATAACCATTGTGCTGTGTTACAGGAACTACAAAAAGCTTGAGATTCACAAGAAAAGCACATTTGCCCTCTTCCATGGATGCAGCGGTGCTGATTCCTGTTTCTGGCTGGCTTCCTAAAGTTGGAGAGAAGAGCTGGTCCGAGAGAAGGTGGAGAACAAAAAATAATTGTGCTCATCATACTGTGCACCGGTGAGAGTCTTTGGTTTGAAAGGCACGTGTGATTCACTCACTGCTAAACACAAATCTCCCAGAATTCATTCACCAAATATTTAATGTGTCTTATACTGAGGGCCTAGCTCACTTTTTTAAATTTGTGGGATCCGGCCTTGTCACATCCTTTTAGACTATTTTTGGCGTAGTACTTGCTTTTATTAATTCTATTTTTTGCAGCTCCTTCAGAGGGTTTCCCCTGGTGCTCCTAATAACTTGCAGTGTGCTTGTTATTGCTATTGCTACTTCGCAATGGCTGCTCGATTTGTGTGGCTGCCAAACCCGGTTCAGTTGCATAAGTACCGTGTGCCAGCTTTTTGCTCTAATGCCATTGAAAGATCTTGACATTGACTGCTGGCTCATCATCCGTTATGCCTATATTACCTGCGTGCAACCTGTGTTCCACTGCCTCCTGTGCTCTTTTCAATGGGCCCTGGATGTCTGCCTCTCCGATACAATCCCTGCTGCCCTGGATTACAAACTCTTAATGGGTCCGTTAAAGGACCATGACTAGGAATGTTCCACGGGTAGGCGCCTGGTGTGCGATCCTCTACTTGGACCGTCTGCAGACTTGAGTACCTGTGCTCGTGGGTAGCACCTCATAGACCGGAGTCTCATCGAAGTTAACGCAGGTTGCCCTGATATGCTTCTTATGGTGTCTGGTTGTGAGGAGCATGTTTGCTAATTTGACTTGCTCAATTGGATGGCATATTTCTTTCCTATGGAAGTTTCGGACAAAATACTAGAGTTTATGGCATTCTGATTTTCCCACAACATTTCTGAATCTGAAGATTTGCTATAAATAGATATGTTATCGGGTACCCAATTGGCTGTTTTTTAGATTTGCAATAAAAAGTTTTTGGGGGTTCACAAATATGCTACTTGGGAATCGGATACCACTGAGATGCTTTGCCTCTGCTTACCTCTGATTTTTGTCTTAGCATGGTGCTACTGACCTGGCCAAGGGAAGGGTGTCATTTGGCCCATAGGGACATTGTCGTCTTCACAAACTTAGCATGAGCACGCTGCAGGTCGCTTGCTGCTTTGCACATGTTACTACACGTCTTCATTTTTGCAATAATTTCAATTACTATTTTCAAATGAGAACTCATGGCTGCGTTCACTCTATGCATATTACTGGGATTTTGACTGCACAATATGAGCAAGGTCGAGCAACAATGCCCCCTGTTATTTTGTTCCGCCAGGCCTTAGCTCTTAGACAAAACATACCAATGCAGCTGTTGTTTAGACAATGTACTTTGGTTTTGTTGGAATACATAAATAGGTAGCACACAGTCACACTTGGAGAGGGACCTTTCCAGGGAGAAGAGTGAGACAGTACCTATGAAGTAGATCTACCATCTATAGGCTAAGGTATGGGGTCTCCTGACCAAACCCAGAGATCTTCTAATATATAATAATACTGCTTCTTAGCAAGGGGAGGGAGGTTGGGCTCTATTGTCTTTCCATGATGACATCTCCCTTCATGATATATGGACTATCTGCTATGCTGTCTGTATTTGTACTATGCATTTTCCTGCTTGTTGTGGCACGTATACTGCATGTTTGTTAAAATAATTTTTTAAAAATATTTTGTGTCTCTGTCAGATCTTATTATGGACAAGTACAAGAGTGCAAGCAAAAGGGTGAGTCTTGTTACCACGATTCCTGAGAGATCTGGAAGTGTGGTGTTCTGGGGTGTCTAATCACTTGTTTCTCAGTGAGTGAGCAGGAGAGTAAGTGAGACACTATAGCTAGTCGGTCCTGGGCTTATGGGTACTAAGGTGGTCGGATGACTCAGTCCCTATACACCAAGGTCCTATAATCTTGCGCATAGTTATGTTTTTGGGCAGAATCCCTGCAACATTCCCAGCAAAAGAGTTATGGATAAATATGTTTATTTGGTCAATTATGGCCATAAAACATCATACATAAACAACATATAAAATACATAATCCATTACATTGTAGTATGATACAATCACATCCTCTATAAATACATGATAATCGAAATACAAGTAAAATCCATTAAAACCATTGAGAAACTGTGCCCAGCTGCATTAGCTATCCTTCGTAAAGTGCAGATAGATTACAAGACCACTCTGTGTAAACAAAGATTTCAATGTCTCAACGATGAATTCGTGTCAATATAGCACCTAATTTAGAGCCATTAAAGACATCATAGAATCTTGATTTGAGCGATGTAATCACCGTAAAGGAAGCAAAGTGCAAAAATTCACTACCAGAATTCAGAGACAATAAAAACACTGATAAAATGACATTAAAAATAGTGAGTGATGGGGCAATTAATCAAATATCGATCTTCTATACACCCGAGCTGCTCGTAAAAAGGATAGGACTGTAAGGATAACGTGAACTATTAGAAGCATCTGTAGATACATCAAGGGTGGCCTAACTTGTTTAAAAATCTGGAATTTCAACAAAGTGATTAAAAATTGCTTCTTCTTCCAGCTATATTAAGAACAGAACATGGTAAAATGCAACATATCCTGCGGAGACATATTGTCGCAGCTGGAGGGTTCCCTTGCCTCAGGCCACATCTACCCAGAAGGGGATGCCAAAATATGGTGCAATTGTTTGAACCTGAATCTGGTCAGTAGAAACCTATGGTGCTGTGAGCGGACATTGGCAAGATAGGCTCCAACCCCTGCACAGTTTTTAGCAGCATGTGACCCCGAATTGAAGTTTTCTGAAGCACTAGCTACTCTCTTTCTAGTTGTGACTGTTCCAAGAATAGCCCTTTGACACCTTCTAGCTCCTGCTCTGAGAGAGAGGAGGGATCATCAAAAATATCTGACCTATAAATGTGGTTAAAGGCTGCTTTAACACGGGCTATCCAAGATATGCTGAGTGACTGATCATAAGCTACACAGTCAGCTAAAATCATTTGATTTAGCTACAGTTCTGCAGTTCCGCCCTGTTCCAGATCTTAATCCAACACAGGAGGGGACTAAGGAATATCAAATCTGACATGGGGCAAGCCCAAGCTCTGTCTGTACAGAGAAAGCTAGAGTAGAATGTGGCACCTGTACCAATCTGCAGAAAAATATTTTTTGCTGATTAGATACAGTCCAGCTCTGCCAACTCCCACACTACCATATCATATCTGGGAGATGCACATAGCCTGATAGTTTTTTAACAAGTCCCTCGGCACCCTAGGGCCAACCCTCTGTGCAAAATTAAAAACCGCCCGTGGATCTGAGAAACTCAGCTCTTTTTGCCTCCACCAGAGGTTTCTAACAAATATTAGCATCAGATAGGACCCCAGGTAAGGGAACGCCTTAACTTTGACCAAGGTAAAATTAGCTACCTTAAAGGTCTTGCTCTTAGTTGACTTGGGGCCCACAACCATCAAATTTGACTTTGAGAAATTAACCTTCCGATCAAGGTTCCCCATGAAAGACACATACCTATCCAGGAGTAGGTCCAGCCCCTGAGCTGTCTGAGCCGTAAGGACTGCATCTTTCCCATATAATAACACAGGGAAGAATCTGTCAATTAACCTTCGGGCAATCTGTTGCAGCTGATAACAGCACGGACTCAAGCCCGACCCGAACTTTTCTGGAAAGGACGAGAACAGGCAGTGTCCTGAGAAAAACTGACCGAGGCAGAGGTTTCTGAGCGCAGATTGGCTAGAAGGGCCACAATGCTTGGGTCTATCCCCATCCCGCTAAGCAGGGTCCAAAGTTTCACTCGATTCACCCTGTTGAAAGCAGAGGTCAGGTCCATAAAAGCTAAATGTATAGATTCAGACTGAGCCACTGCATATTTATTAATAATCAAATGGAGGTGCAGGCATTGGTTTGAGGCCACATGGAATATCACACAGGGTGCTATTTTCCTCTGCCCAGTGACTTAACCTATTAAGAACACCCTTCCCAGCACCTTGACCGTTGAGTCCAGTAACAATATTGTTCTATAACATTGCGGGTTGTCTTTTTCCCCCATCTTAAACATAGGAACAATGACAGCAGCGGTAGACCAAGAGGGAAATGTCCCCACCCGGGCGGCCTCATTTAACAGCTGTGTTAATAGTGGAGCCCACACCTCAATATTAGATTTAAACAAGTCTGGTGGGATACTATCGGGGTCTGGGGCCTTTTTTCTCGTCAATGCAAGTATACCTTGTGTGACTTCCTCTAAGGTCCAAACCACTGGGTCACAAGCTGTGACTGAGCTAGCTGAAGTTATGTTGCCCCAACATATCCCCTGATTATACACACCCTCAAAATGACCCAGACCATTGGTGCTCTGAGATGTGATGGCATAAAGATAGCCCGGCACCCACCGCGAAGCAAGGCATATTTACCACTCTCCAAAAGAGAGAGATGTCCCTCATGTCACAAGCTTGACAAAGCTCACCCAGGCCAATTCCTGTAAATTATTTTTACACGTAGCTTAGGCCAAATTATTGGCCCGCCTGCAAACTTTTTTTTGTTGGTAAAGCCCAGACATTTTTATGAATATTCAAAAAGATGTTTTGCAGGTCCTTTTCCATTGCAAAAGTTACTCCACAAACAGCAGCAGCAATTCACCTTGTGGAATGAGAAAAGTATGGATCCGCCCCAATATTCTATGAGAGTGTGGTGGAGGGGCTTAGTTCAAAAGAAAGTCGGAAAAAATGTATTCCTGGATACGTTCAGTTTTTCACAAATTTCAGATCATGCTCTTGTTGTGTTTATGGATTTTAAAAGTGCATAAATCTGCAGAGGCATACATTTACCACATGTACATATTTAATTTGTGAATCAGGTCCTTAGGCACTAGATCACATGTGCTCCACAGAGAGAATACCTAGCAGTAAATACAGTTTGTGTTGCTCTTCCTGCTTCACCCTTTTTCCTTTGTCCCTGAATGCTCTTCCATTTGTTTTTCAACTTTTTTAAATAAAAAATGGTCTCCGCATGCTTCAGTTGTAAGGAGTTAGCCTTTCTGACACGCTGCATAAACCCTGCCTGGTGGGAGTATAATCTATCATTTGTTTGGAGTATAGCCGCACACTGTGGTGGTGCCTACTGGATTCACCGTGTAAATGAAGTCCATAGCTTGGAGAAGATTGGTCTCTCTTCACTTTTATTATTTTTAATGTGTATGGGGTGTTCATGAAAATAATTAGCTTAACTGACTGTGATCACTGGAAAGTGTACATATGGTAAATATTTTGCAAACTCTATTGATGTACTGGTCATTTTTGTTAACTGTATATTCTTGCAAACATTTATTTTTAGAAGACTGTTATATCAAAGATGCAGGGTGAATGCCACCCACAGAGGACAGCTGGGCAGAGGATCTTCTTGACTCCTTTATAGATGGTGACATTCTGCCCTAGCTAGATTGGCTGAATCCTTTGATTATGGACACTGCAAACAGCCAACTGGCAGTGGGTCTTTGTCCAGCAGCTTGAACTTTGACATGTAAGCCAGAGGTTCTTGCAGCTTGTTGAACACCTTTATGATGTGGACCTGCGTGGTCCTTGATACCTCTGGCGCTTCCGGAACATGGTGCAGAGCGTTTGCTGTTTTCTCCTCGTCATGAAGAAACCTGAAGACGCAACCTGGAAGTGAGCTGAGTGGCAACTTTGCAAGGTGACCACAGTCCCTTCCTGCACAGCTTTTATCTTTTTCTTTCAAAAGCTTTTATTCGGGTTGTAATAACAATCCATGTAAGCACAAACAAAAAACAAAACAGCAAGTTACATAATTATTAATCACAACAACATATTATGGCTGACAAAAAATTATAAAAAAATTGTACACAGGGTAGCCAATACATTTCACTTACGTATGATAGATATATACAACCAGAATCCCCCACCATAAATTGCTTAGGTTACGTGTGCAATAAATGCGTCTATAAAGTGGAAAAGTGCTACATATAATTCGGGGATATAAGGCCTAGATGCGTTTTGATAGAAATATTAAAAACAGTCAACTATATACAAATATAAATATTAAGACTCTATTAAAAGGAAAGATATTCCAGCAGGATTAATGCATAGTTCATATATTTAACTATGTACTGATTTCCAATTTAAACAATAATGGATTTCCTAGCATCAATACATTTCATTATATACATAGCAACAGCAAAGCAGGTATCTGAATTTTCCAAGCGCGTAATTAATTTCATTGCAATATCTACGGATCGAGCGTTACATTTTAAAAGAATTGGTTTGAGATAAAAAAAAAGCCTTAAAAAGTAATAATATTTACAGAACAATAAAAAATGACGGCAGCTTTGTCTTGAAATTCCATCACAGGGGCATACAGAATTTGAACCAGTTCTCATGACAGGAAATGCCACCAAATGATGTACGGTGCCTAATCTAAGACGCGTTAAAACAAAATCTGTGTGAGTTAAATGTGACCTCAGATAGATAAGACTGGAAGCCTTTATTTAAGTAAAAATGTCTCCTTTAATTCCTTCTTAGAGATAGAGGCGGCAAAATCTGGATGTAACAGAATATCATTGTTAAATAAAATACGATGCCAATAGTGGATATATTTCAACCATGGTATAAGGAGAAAGTAATCAAGTTTTAAACAATCTCGTATTATTTGTTGTGTAAACAACGTTTCTGATTTTGCCCAGATAGATCGCCATAATATTAAAGAACAGCTTTTATCATTTTGCCGTTGTTTTATCCCTGTCACTATTGTGGTGGTCCAAGACCTGATTTGCTTTGTGGGTATCAGGATCCTCTGAAGCCTGTCTGGCCTGAGACAATCCCTTTGTCAACTTTGGCCAACGTCAATCCATTGGATCAGGCAGTAATCTGCCCCATCATCATTGCGGCTGGTCCTCCACAAAGGAGGAACCATCGACTCGGAGCTCTAAGACCTCATAGGTAGTGAGACATCCATATTTTGGGCAACCAACATCACCAACCCAAGTTTCAGGAAATAGAAATAGATGCTTGACCCCAGTAAATGCTTTCTCAAAGCTTCGAGACAGTCTCTTTCTTTTGCAGGTTATCAGGTGCACAGTCTATCAGTTAACATTGATTTTGCTATGTTGTTTTCTGGGTTTATGATCATGAGGCTTGAGAAAAATGAAGGTTATCAATTAGTAACAAAGGAACAGCCTTTTGGTGAGAGGATAGCAAATCCGACATTTTGCAGTTTGATTGCTGTCTGCTAGTGATTATCAATTGTTGTAATGCTTGTAAACAATATTTAACCATTTAATTGCTTCTGTAACTGCATTGTTGGAATATTGCACTTATTGTTGCTGAACTGTGTGGTTTTTTGCAATCACCTTGTGATCATAAACTATATATAGAACGCATGGCTACAAGCCATGGTTTTATCACTGTATTGTTTTACACTGTTGTTCCACTGTGTATTGTTGCATCCACTTTTCTATCATTTGGCTTCCATTGATAATGTAAATATATGTATGTATTTTAATTATTGTTAACGTGTTATGTATTTATGACTCTGAGTGTATATTGACATTGTTATCACAAATATTAGTGTTTACTGAACCACTATTCATCTTACTCTACCATTCTCGAGCTAATCCTTAATGGTTTCAATCTGACAAGCCGAAAAATCAAGGAGGATGAGTAAACCAGCTTTTCTTCTCTACCCTGGCCAGTCGAGATCCCTAGCATTCTCAGTTTGGAGCTGCTGGTCGCCCCTGCTGCTGTGTACCGTGGCTAAACAGCCTTCCGCATGTGTGTGGAGAGACCGCAGGATTCAATGCTTGTTTTCGAAAACTGAGATACTGCAGATTAATATAACTCCATGCATGTGGCCCTAAGCAGGCATAATATCGGGTTTTTAATTTTGAGCAGCACAACTATCGACTCCATCATATCCGTTTGTCCTCAATTGTGAAGGTAAACAGATGTGGATTTAGAATAGTAAACCTATACTTACTTAAATATACATCACTTGAAAATAAGGTGGTAGCTGAGAATGTGGATTTGAATTTTGTGCAGGCCGATATTCTGTCCTTGATATTGTGACATGCACCTTGCAGTGACCCATGACCTAATGACAGTAGAGGATTCATCTATTTACATGCACCTTAATTTGCAGCTATTCTTTTAGGGGGCACTATCTTCGAATAAATTGAAAGCCAAAGCCTTGATTTGGGATGATCAGACCACCACTGTAATATAAAACACACAACAGAGCAGAACAGGTCTAGGGATGGTGTGTGACTATACCTGTGACTAAGAGACAGTGGGATGTGTAAGTGAGCCAATGCTGTTGAAAGTTATTGGTAACGCAAAGCTAGAATAGTTCCCATCAGACCACCCTCGTGGTGGAGTTAACCCACTGTCTCTTAGTCACAGGTATAGTCACACACCATCCCTAGACCTGTTCTGCTCTGTTGTGTGTTTTGCATTGATAACAGGGGAGTGAGCAGACAGGTCGTTAAATATTCCCCTTGACCCTCCACACACCGTTTGTATTTATCACCACTGTAATATCCCAACTGCGAGAATTGTGTTTCAGCAACCAGTAATTGTGACAGTACTGCAAATGTATCTTTAAATATGGAATACCACATGGCAACAATGCTTCTTCCGCATGTGTTTTCCACGTATAGGCATTATTGCCCGTCCTAACAGGGACGGGTTTCTAGTACAATCAATTGGTGATACTGCCTTTTATGATGTAGTAGTACCACTTCCTTCTAAATAGAAACATCTTGTTAGATACATAAAACCTACTAATTGCAATTGTAGGACGCGTGTAACACTGTCCACAATCTCTAGTTAAGGGCCAAAGTGACCGCTAGTAAAACACTAGAACAATTTTTTATGGCTGGTTAGTGATATGGGGACCATTCACTGCACTTTATTTGAGTGAGCGATATTGACTTTGTAGTGCTCGAAAGTGCTTCTTGAATAAAGAAGGGTCAGATATAGTGGCTTGTCACCAAAGATCACACAGTACAACAGCAAACTTTGCTTTATTGTCATTAAAAAGAAATACTTTCTAATTTTCCAAACCTTTGATTTAAGTTCTATTTGTTCACTGCAGAATTAAATGGATTTGTGAACTGGAGAAAACCATTCTTTACATGCATTTAGACATCATGAGTGTACATCTATATCAGTGAAACATGAAAAAGAAATATACATATACACTAACATAAATGTGTAGTTTTTTTTTGCTTAGTTAAGGGAATCAAAAGTGCCTGGAAAAAGATGTCACAAACATAAACCGAATGTATGACGATACAACGAATTCCGTTGCAACGCATGCCTTTACCACGCATGCGTTACAACGGAATTCGTTTTCCACGCTTAACTTTTACCTCGAATATACCTTTGCCACGCATACATTTACAACGTTTTTCGTTGTAAATGTATGCATGGCGAGGGCATACTCTTGATAAAGGTTATAACTCTCCCCTTAAATGCCCCTTGCCTACGCTCCTTATATTTACCCCTGCCCTTAACCCTTAATATATATATATTTATTTTACTAAAATGCCCCTTACCTTTTATCTCGCCTTCTCTCCTCCTTCTTTGGTTACGTCCGTCGTTTTACTAAATGCCCCTTACCTTTTATCTCGCCTTCTCTCCTCCTTCTTTGGTTTCGTCCGTCGTACGTCGTTGAGAGGAAGCGGAAGTTACTTTCCGTTTGCGTGGTAAAGGATTTCGTGGAAACAGCTTCGTTGTAGAGGCCGTTTCCCCTACTGCACCTGTTTACATTTCACAATTATAGTGATCTAACATGTAGTGCCCTCACTTCCAGATGTGTACCATGCCGGGCAGTGGTGTGTGTTGTGTTCCCGAGGGTCCGCCCCTGAGGTCCGGAGGGACGGACAAGTTGGTCATGTGACCGCCCTATAATAAAAAGAGGTCGAGCACGTGAGAGGGCGTTCAGAGACACGCGCCGACCGACCAAGCAACTTTATTTCCCAGTGTCTGGCTGAGTTTATTCTAGGGCCACGTGCTAGGCCTAGTCAGGGTTAGATGCCCCTTGAGCGTAGATCACCCGACACAACAATTGGCGACGAGGGTGGTGATCGATTCCCCGCTCGGGGTGCGTGTGTGTGTGTCCCTGTTGGGGTGAGGCGGCTGCGGGCACTTCCACGTGTCCGCGGTGCTCGTGCCGTGCCACCACACACACCCCCGCTCTGCCTGCCTGGAGGAAATACTCTGATCCCTGGCTCTCTTCAGGTGAGCAGCGCTGGCCTGCACCCATCTGCAGCGCGCAGGAGTGTGACTGGTCGCGCGAGGTGCGTCCGGCGCTCCGGCGGCTGCGGGATCACATCCCGGCTGCCCACGGACATTCTCCCGGGCGTCCATAGCGATGGCCAATATTCCGCCCATTGAGCCGTTTGTGGTGGAAGGTGCGCCGTCCACTCTCGCACCGAAGTGGAAAGAATGGGTGGACAGACTATTCATATTCTTTGAGGCCACCAAGGTCCACAAGGAGCAGAAGCGTGCCATGATCCTCCATCTTGGTGGCAAGGACATTCATTCCATCGCCCGCACCCTTACGGAAGCAACTCCCAAAACCCACCACACGCTTATAAACGCACTCAATGCGCATTTTGAACCCATGGCCAACCAAGACTATGAGCGGTTCATTTTCAGACAAGCACGGCAACTGCCAGAGGAATCGCTGGACGCCTATCACTCTCGGTTGAAGAAACTGGCACTAACGTGTGGATTTCAGGATGTCACGGAGGAAATCAGAGGCCAGATCATTCAGGGCTGCGCTTCTGCTAAACTGCGCGAGAGAATTCTAGAGGAGTCAGGGAAACCCCTCCCAGACATTCTCACGCTGGGCCGCACGAAGGAGCTGTCCAAGGCCAGGGCAGCCCACATGGAAGCAGCTCTGCAGGCCAATATGAAAGTGGAACCGGTGAACAAACTGCAGGTCCGCCCACAGCCCAAATGGGTGAAGCGAACAACAACTCCGCAGGGCGGAGCTTCGGCGCAGTCATGCGGGTACTGTGGAGGCCCGAGACACCCGGCGCCAGAATGTCCAGCACGGGGCAAGATATGCTCCGGGTGCGGAAAAATGAACCATTTTGAAAAGGTGTGTCGATCCAGAAAGTTCAGCAAGCCCCGCCAGACAGTACACGCGGTGGCGGAGCCTGAAGGCTCAGAAGGAGGACCCAGTAACAGTGATATGGACGACGACGAGGAGGAACGGTCCACACACAAGGTGCACATGATCGGCACAGCCACCCAACGCACAAGGACACTACCACAGTGCGCAATACAAGTAGCTGATCAGGACATCATGGCAACGGTGGACACGGGCGCCTCAATAAACCTGATGAGTGCGTCCCTCTACGGAGACATGGCTACTCCACCCAGCCTCCGCTCCACTCCGATCACCGTTTTTGCCTATGGCCAGGACGTGCCCCTCCGCATTCGAGGAAAGTTCAAAGCAGCAGTCCGGCACGGAGACAAGATCACGCGTGCCAACATCTTCGTGTCGGAGGAAGGCCAAGGTATGCTCCTGAGCTGCCGGACGGCAGAAGACCTGGGAGTGGTCTCTTTTGCGTTTGGGGTGCACGAGGAGTCAGTGCAACAACTGATCACAGACTTTTCGGGCCTGTTTGAAGGGATCGGCCGATTCAAGGGTCGGGAAATACACCTGCACGTGGACCCCACTGTCCAACCGGTGGCCCTGCGACACAGAAGGGTCGCGTTTCATTTGAGGCCACTGGTCGAAGAAGAGCTACAGAAGTTGGAAGCAGCGGGCATCATTGAAAAGGTGTCCGGACCCACCCCCTGGGTATCGCCCATCGTAGTTACTCGGAAACCCAAGCAGCCGGGAGCGGTCCGGATATGCGTGGACATGCGCCTCCCCAATGCGGCCATCAAGAGGGAACGACACATCACCCCCACGATCGATGACCTGATCGGAGAGATGGCCGGGGCCCGGTGGTTTTCCAAGTTGGACCTCAGGGCGGGGTACCATCAGCTCGTGTTAGACAAAGAGTCCCGGAACATCACGACGTTCTCCACTCACATCGGACTGCGCAGGTACACCAGACTGAGTTTCGGAATATCCAGTGCTGCCGAGGTGTTCCAAAATGTCATCCAGGAGCTCATCACTGGCATACCGGGGGTAATCAATGTCAGTGATGACATCATGGTGCACGCAAGGACAATTCCCGAGCACAACCAACGCTTGGCACAGGTGTTCCGCAGGCTCCGCAGCGCTGGGCTCACTCTGCACCGAGACAAGTGTGAGTTTCTTCAAACCAAGCTGGGGTTCTTCGGCTACGTGTTCTCGGCCGATGGTGTTAACCCTGATCCGGACAAGGTCAAGGACATCAAAGATGCACCTCCGCCCACGACTGTCACGGAAGTCCGAAGCTTCCTCGGGATGGTGAACTACTGTGGTCGCTTCATAAGAGACCTGGCCAACCTGACCCTCCCTCTACGTGAGCTAACCAAAGACTCCACGCCATGGAACTGGGGACCGGAGCAGGAAAGGGCATTCCAGGACATCAAGAGTGCGCTGTCCAGCAACACCACGCTGGCGTTTTTTGACCCCAGACATTTCACTCTTATCGCAGTGGATGCTGGACCGGCGGGACTGGGGGCTGTCCTGATGCAGAGAGCCCGAGATGAGATAGACTGGGCCCCCGTAGCCTTTGCCAGCCGGTCCCTCACGGACACAGAACAAAGGTACTCCCAAATTGAAAAAGAAGCCATCGCGATTCATTGGGGATGCCGGCACTTCCACCTGTATGTATATGGCAAACCCTTCACAGTAGTAACGGACCACAAGCCACTGCTGGCCCTGTTCTCAGGCACCTCATCGAAACCCCCCCCCAGAATTGAAAAGTGGATTTTGCAATTACAGGAGTACAACTGTGCCATAGAGTACCAGCCTGGGGCAAAGAATCCGGCGGATTATCTGTCACGACACCCCCGGGCGGCCACCCCGGAGGAAATGGAGGAAGCTGAAGAGACAGAGGCCTACGTGCGATGGGTCGTGGCCAGATCGTGTCCGCGCCCCATATCCCTGGAAGAGGTGGTGAGCGCCACGGCTCAGGACGCCTGCATACAGCGGGCCAAAGATCTGCTCCGGACTGCCAACTGGCAGAAGGCCAGGGAGAGCTGGAAGGTACTCACACCCGAGGCCCAGAAAATCATGGACGGTCTGTACCACGTGAGGGCTGAATTGAACGAAGACGCAGCGGGGTGCCTCCTGCGAGGGCATCGTCTGGTGATCCCGACGGCCTTGACGAGCCGAGTGGTGCAGCTCGCGCATGTAGGGCACCAGGGAATGGTTAAGACAAAGGCCCGGCTGCGGACAAAGGTGTGGTTCCCGCTCATGGACGACATGGTGGAAACCGCGGTGCGCACATGCACGGCCTGCCAAACTACAGGCGACAGCCCCCGCGAAGCCCCCATCATCGTGGAACCCAGGCCCGAGGCCCTTGGGAAAGGGTCAGCATGGACTTTGGCAGTCTTCCGGACGGACGGCACACGCTAGTGATGATCGACGATCACTCCAAGTACCCGGAAGTCGAAATTATCACCAGCACCAGCGCTGACTGTGTGATTCCCAAGATAGAGAAAATCATTGCCACGCATGGAGCCATGAAAGAACTCAGAACGGACAATGGACCGCCCTTCCCGGGTCAAGACTTTGCAGACTATCTCTCGTCCCTAGGAACCCGTCACCGGCGCATCACCCCAAGGTGGCCCCAGGCCAATGGGGAGGCCGAGCGGTTCATGAGAACCTTAAACAAGGTAATCCGCATTGCACATGATAAAGGACAGTCCGTGGAGATGGCCATTTTCACTTTTCTCCGTAGCTACCGCCAGACCCCTCACTCTACAATGGGGGTAGCTCCTGCACACCTTCTCCTAGGGCGGGTAATCACGGACTCCATTCCTCATCACCCCCAGTGGGCCCCTGAACTGATTAAGGAGCAGACCGTAGAAATGAAGAGACGGGCTGCCTATGACCAGATCAGCAAGAAACGTAGGGCTGTGGCCCCCCACTTCAAAAGAGGTGACCTCGTGCTCATAAAAAATCGGGCCACTGGGGGCAAATTCAAACTCAGTTATGAGAGACGACCATGGCGAGTCAGTGGTGTGAAGGGCACCCGCATCACAGCTACTCGAGGACGAGACAAGGTGACTCGCAATGTGTCTCATTTCAAACTCTACCACCCGTCGAGCAGCGAGCCAAGGCGCCAGCAAGGCGACAGAGAAACCGAAAGTGCAACTACGTTGCCGCCTGGGGAATCAACATCTCAGCCCGAGGTCAGGCCACGTGTCGAGCAGCCGGTTTCTAGTGAGGATGTGGGCGGAGACCCGGAGGCCCTGGATGAGGCCCCAGATCCGGAGGGGGCCGACAACGAGGCGCCAATCCAAGAGGTGGAAGCTGGAACAGAGCCGATGACTCAGCGAGGGTCCCAGCGCCAGCTACGTGCCAACCCCACCCCCTCCAGCTGGCTGAGGGACTACTTTACGTAAGGCTGTTCTCATTTTTACATGGGCCCACAATGTTTGAACTTAATGCGCTAGCACTTGTGAAAGACGCTGAAGGTATCGGTCCCGATGCTAGTGAGACAATGGGCTCGATCCGATCATGTTTGCACTGTTGCAGTATGTTTTTGGTTTTGTTGGTTTTTCTTGTTTTAGGAGGAATGTTGTGTTCCCGAGGGTCCGCCCCTGAGGTCCGGAGGGACGGACAAGTTGGTCATGTGACCGCCCTATAATAAAAAGAGGTCGAGCACGTGAGAGGGCGTTCAGAGACACGCGCAGACCGACCAAGCAACTTTATTTCCCAGTGTCTGGCTGAGTTTATTCTAGGGCCACGTGCTAGGCCTAGTCAGGGTTAGATGCCCCTTGAGCGTAGATCACCCGACACAACAGTGTGGGGGAGGGTGCCATGTTATTCTGGCACGTTTGCTCTCAGTTGGGTAGAACAAGACAGCCATAGTTATTGCGACAAAGGGACCCACCCCCCAGGGCCCCTATGGTGCGACACCTGCTGCACTGATATGGCATTATAGCCCACTGGTGAGGATTAAACCAGTTGGTAAACCCCTGAACCTGGGTCGTGTAACATGGCACAGTGCCTTTAAAGAACCTTTCCGGTGAATGACATCACAATTCATTTCTAAATCCAAGGAGGTGTCATCAAGGAAAGCAACATTCTAGAATGTCCCAACTGTTGGTACCTGTTAGAGATGCACAACAGTGTAAAGAAAACATTTATTTTTCTGTTCGGAGGATGGCCTCTTTAACTGCCAGTGTAGCCTGAGGCAGAAAGGGCTATAATGCTGCTAGAACTTTCGACGAACTGATGGTAGAATGTTCTAAAATAAACAGGAAAAAACAGAAAGGCAATCTTTGGAATGTTGGAGCAGCTGGTCTATAATAGCTGTTATTGGACCCGAGCCATTTAATTGTATTCAGAGTAGATCCCAACATTCCAATGTTCTAACGGATGTTACAGAACTGATTATGAGTGCTGGCTTCGATTTTCTAAATTAGGGTGGCCAGCAAAGATGTACAATTGCTGGAGCCATGCCAGAATTTCAGGCTAACTAACCACTGACTAAGTGAATAACACCACTAGGTACTACTGTATGCAAATGTATCGCATGTGAATACCCTGATAACTTTGAATGGCTCTAGCCACCAGGAAGTAAAGTTACACAGCCCTTGCTCTAAAAAACAACCCCCAGTAGCAGGCTGAAACCCACCTCATGTGCTTTCAGAGAATTCACAACGAGATGAATGCGTTGACACCGGATGTTTATTCGAACAGCAGATTTAATAAACTGAACTGCTCAGCATGCTACATTTGCACATGTATAATTCATACAGGACAAGAAATGTGATACGTGCACCGAGTTCCAATAAGGGAGAGAACACAGCATCACACAGATTTTGAAAGGTCGTGTCCTGCCATGCTTTTGTTGCGAAATTACTTTAAAAATTGAATACTATATATAACAGTGTTCAGCAAGCTTGCAGCACAACTGTAGCAAGTGGTGGGTAAACAGGCTGTCATATAGAACAGAAAAGTAGCAAGAGAAATAATAAAAACAGATTTCTAATGTTTATAATAAATACTTTGGATATTAGAATCTAAATGTCATGGTGTATCTTGTACATTGTTCATTAGTAGTTGGCCAGAGGCTCCTAATTTTTTACTTAAAAAATGTGGGGCATATTATCAAGGGGGTTTATCACCGCTTTTTTGGCTTTAAAAGCCAAGAAAGCAGAAATAAAATTATCTCCCTATTACCTAGCTGTCGCTAACACCAGTTAGCGACAGCTAGTAGGAGATAGCGACCATCTTGGGCCCCGCTTTGCATGTCAGTGATATTTATCACTATTGGCA
The DNA here is from genome assembly GCF_964263255.1 of Lissotriton vulgaris. NCBI lineage: Eukaryota > Metazoa > Chordata > Amphibia > Caudata > Salamandridae > Lissotriton > Lissotriton vulgaris. Next base: position 610,512,726 of record NC_141699.1, on the reverse strand, counting down.
TGCAAAGTGGACGTGCCAAGATGTTAGCGACTGGAAACAGTCGCTAACATCGCTATCTCCTATTACCAGCTTTTGGAGATATTCGCGCTAAGCGCGAATATCTCCAAAAGCTAACACCTGCCCCTGAGCAGTTCTTAGCCATGTTACCCAATGGTAGGTGGATAACATGGCTAAGAGCATTAGCTCGGTAATGCATGAATAGTGCTGACTTTTCAGCAATATTCATGCATTTTGGCCGATTTTTATCGCTTAGGAGATATACCTTGATAACAGCAAGGCTCCTATCGCTTAGGAGATATACCTTGATAACAGCAAGGCTCCTAAGCGATAAAAATCGGAGGAGCTAGGCGATATTAATATTGCCGCTAAACCAACATAGCGATAATCATCGCTAGTTGTTGGTAATATGCCCCTGTGTTCTTTTTGAACACTTTTTACATCCTAAATGCTTAATCCGAGTACGAACTCAGATGTCTGGTGCAGAGCCAATGATATCTTTGGATTAATCTTGAAGCGTTTGAATGATCATAGGGAGTGAGTGATCTTGTACAGTTCCATGTCTGCTCTGGCTGAAAACACTCAGGTCTGTCAGGGTGTTCCTTTGAGATGAAAAAAATCATAGTCTGTACTAATCCCTCTTCCTACTGGTTTTCCCTTGTCCAGAGTGGGGTTGAGGCTTCATGCTGCGTTGTCTCTTCTTTCACTTGTTACTACTACCTCGCTGCTTGTGGTATGAAAAAGTTGTGTATTTATGAGGAGCACTTCTAACATTGCGCTCACAAAGTGGCATGCACCTCTCTCCCACTTGGAATTTGCCATAGAACAGGATCGGCCCGTGCCGGTAAAAGCGGTGGGAGAGGGGCTCGGCATACGACGACGAGGGAAAATTGATTATTTATTTAATTTTCCCTCGTCGTTTGTCGAGTCCCCACTCACCCCGCCCCACTGCTCTTACCTGCACGGGCCGCTCCTGCCATAGAATAGCAAAGGTGAAGTAAGCTATCTAATGCCAAAACGTTACCTTTCATCTGTTACATTTTGAAAAAAGTGACAAAAGTTGTTTTTGACAAAAAAAATGACAGTGTCATTCTGGGATTTTGTACTGTGGGCCATTTAACATCCAACAAACATGTTGGAACTTAAGAACTGGCTGCCGGGTCACATTCCTGGGGACTGACCATCTTCTCTGTAACATCACATTCTTTCACTGGTGTCAACCTTTTGACAAATGTAAAGGCCTTGCCATATCAAAACCTTTTTTGGTCACGATGGAACATTCATTATTGTTTCCTGGTCCAAGTATTTTTCCATACTTTTCTATGCATTCTCCATCTCTGGGATCATCTTTTTAACATGCATTCAATTTGAGCTCTTGGCATGTTGTCCTTCAGGTTTCTCAATCGGATCAATGTATGTGCCAAATTTTTCATATTTGCCCAAAATTTTAAGAACTTTTATAGAGCAGTATCTGGTGTAGCTCCCAACCCAATGAGCATTCTGTATTAGTGTGGTTGTAGGATATTATTGTCAGAGTACATAATCCTATTGCACATTATCTATATCTATATTCAGTAGAAAAAACCAAAGGTTAAAGTAACGTTATAGTTTTTTTTTTTAGAGTTCTATATAGCGCAGCACGAACTAGACCTGAGGCATCGGGTATCAAAGCGCTTTACATGAGCACCAGTTTACTTACAGATGAACACATTCATTTTTGTTAGGCACTGGGAGATTAAGTGATTTGCCCAGAATCACAGGATGTTGAGCGTCGTTGCCAATACTCGAACTCAGATCACCAGGTCCGCGGTCAACAGCTCTAGCCGTAAGGCTACATCCTCTCCCCAAGTTAGGTGAATTTTTCAGTAATAACGTTAATGTTTTAAATGAAAAAAATACAGAAATTCAGCAGTTATAGTATGTAGCACTAACTACAACTAGCACCCCTGCTATACACTGTTTATGACCTCACATAATACATCACTCATGACATGTTCTGTGACTTCATTTATGAAATCACTGATGACATCTCAAATTATATCTTTGATGATATCACTGGTGACATCACTGATGACATCATCCAATGAGCATGCAAGTTTGGTTTACAGTTTACATAGTGGCGAGTATCTACCATATTAATTCTTTGTAATTTTGTGCAGCTTATTTCAAGCTAATTACTGTAAGTGTTTACAAAACGCTTGTGCTCCTAATGCACCATAGCTGTGTAGAGTTATTGAACATGTTACAAATGTTTGCATTCAAGAGAAACTCTGTGTGCAAGCAACAGTTGACTTGTGTTCATTCTATGGAGTACTTGTAACTGCCACCATGGAGGGACAGCAGGAGTCCCACCAAGATCTAAATCAGGCTCTCTGTTTTCTAATGATATCAAATTAATTTCTTTATGTAGCTTTGGTGTGTGTCAGAAGTTTGATAGAGATAAAAGTTCTCCATAGTAGGGCATTTATTTTGGAATTGGCATTCACTATTTTGGCTAATTTCTGAACAGTTGCATACCGATTGACTACTGTAGTCAATGAGGATTTCCCATATGTTGGTGATTGAATGTTAATGTGAACTATGCTAGTGTAAAACCATAGCAATTTCTACAGCAATATGTGGGAAAACAGTGCTGGATCAGTGATGTCATTAGTGATGCCATTTAAGCTATAATCAGGGATGTCATTTAAGATAACAGTGATGTCATAAATGATGTCATAGAACATGTCATGAGAGATGTCATATGTATCATCATAACAAGTGCATGGTGAAGGTGCAAATTAAAACATTTTTTTGGCACAGCCGCAGCCGGTAGTTTGTCCCACATTTCAAAAACAACACTTAAAATCAACAATTGATCAAGTACAATAATCCTGAAGAATTAATAAGAAATAAATTAACAATAATACTGAATGGCATTGCGTATAGCCTCAGTTTAACAGCTCTAAAAGAAAAAAACAATTCACTAGTTCATTGAATACCATAATCAGGTGGTTGAGAGTATGGGCACCTCCAATAACTGAAGGAGGCTTTTCTTACTTCCCAAATTTAGCTAAACAAATCCACTATTGGGTGGATTCACTCCTACATCTTCCCAATTTCACCAGATTTTATTAAATCGCTTGTTGGGCCTAACTCTCTTTGTATAGTTATTCTCCTGATCCTTCACCTTCGTTATTTTATATACCATTGAGCCATAGTAGGTATGTTTATTGGTTTCCAGTTTGCGAGTATTAAGGACTTTGCCACTGCCGTCTCATTAAGTTTGGTAGAAAGAATATTTACGACTGACATAGTACAGAAAAGAACACACGGCGTATCAGGGATGATTACTCATCCTGTCCTAACCCCTATCTCGTTAAAGATATTAGTCCGAAACATGCTCAATTTAGGGCATGTGAAAATCATGTAGAGCCAACCTCCAGAAAACGATCCACACCTTAAACATCTGGCATCTACTCTGTTGTACATCTGCTGAATCTTTTCCAGAGTATAATATAACATCTATTTATAACAGAAAGTCATACGTTTGAAATTGGCTGCCCAAATAGCTTTTCTGGTAATCTGGTTATATTACTTCCAGTGAGCTCTAGTTACTTTACAGCCTGTAATAGTCACTATGTTACAACTATGGTCGGATAGTAACTTGGGTCCTATGTTCTGACATAACACTCTATACCAATTTCCAGTGCCAGGCAGGCGGTAGATGTAGAAAGCCTGTATAGTTTCACAGCTAATTCATTCATCTCAACCAAGTTACTACTACATAAGTGCTGTATTTGAAGGAAACTGAAATAAAGGGTAGAGCTGATAGATACATTCTCCTGAGTGAGGGTTTGCCATGAGACAATGCTTATTACAAAAAAATCTCTCAGCAGCCGAAAACCAAGGCCTGCCCATTGACCGATCGTGGGGTTAATGAAGCTTAGAGCAAACCCTGAACAGAAATCCAGTTTTAACTCAGGATGAAAATAAGGGACTTTATATCCTTGCGAGAGGAGATTAAAACGATCAGCTATTGTTTGGGAGTCACAAGTTCTTTTTGGTAGTCTGGGGGTCCGTACGAAAGAGACAGGGTAATTTCCGGTAACTTTAAACATATTATTCAGATAGTAATTATCATCACCAGATATTTTTGGGGAGGCAGAAGTCAACCAACTTAACAGGGCAGCTTGATAATAAGTTTTAAAACATTCAAAAGACAAACACCCTTCCTCTTGAGTTAACTAAAGAATTGGGAGCTTGATACTAGGTCGGTTATTTTGCCAGATGAAAGTGCGAATGTCACCATCAATGGCCTTAAAAAATGATTTCGAGATTTTAATCATGACATGAGAAAAGGCAAACAGAAACAGTGACAACAAATTATTTTTAATGAGGGAAATATGGCCTATAATCGTTAGGGGAAGTTTATCCCACTGTGGTAATAGCCTATGTGTTTTGACTAGTAAAGACTTATAATTAAGAATGTATAGATCATCATAGTTTGAAGTGACTTTAACCCCCAGATACCTCATGGGCCACCCAGCTTGAAATGTTGTGCACATAGTTACTGGGAGAATCTCTGGGGTGGTATTAAACAATAGGGCTTCAGACCTGGTTGATTTTATAGCCAGTGATAGCGGTAAATTCAGCAAATTTATCAGAAGCATGTTGGACGTACCGGGGCGGTTGGACCGTTGGTGTGGCGGTGGCTGGCCCGACACCACCGTGGTACAGCAAGCCTCACGGTCCTAGGACCACCAGACTTATAATCAGGCCCTAAGTTATTACGCTGCATGTTTGTTGACTTTGTAGAAGCTGTGGTAGAGATGGATTTGCTGGGTTTAATCAGTGAGTCGTGAGAAATCCGCATAATCATATATACTTATACTTGTGACGTCCCTGCTTTGGGATTCATCCTGGAAGCCACAAGCAGTATCGGTGACCACACAGGCCACTTCTGTAGCTACCATGAATCCCCTCCACCTCAGAGAACCCTAATGCATTCCACCAGAGGAATACTCCAGCAGTTTCTTTCCTTGTATCCTGGTTGATTTAGTGCAGCGATTGGTGTTGAGGGGTTGTCTCTATCAGCCGCCTTCCCTTAGCAAGTTAGCATAGTTTACACAAGCTGATCCACTGTAATTAGTGCTCAAGCAGCCACTGCCGCTGATCATTTAAACTCAACCGGCCAGGCAAAAAGGTCCAATACTGCTGTGAGTAGGGGGGTGATTTTGGGACTGCTGCGGGTCCCACATTGAGCAGCTAGCAAGATATATATGGCCTCCAGCAGCCCATCGCTGCTTCATGGGTTCCAGCCTGAGTTTAGGAACGCCACAGGTTGTGAGGTCAATCGGGTAACAGACAACTGCCGAGCACCACAGTGCATCAGTCCACCATCATGGATGCCTTTGGCTACCATCAGACTTCTCAGCTGCGGAGCATGACCGAAGCTCCGTACGTGGCCAAAATCATTGAAGGTGCACGTTATAGATAGTGCTACGAACTATACCTGCTCAATTTCTTGCTTTTTTTTGTTTAAAACTTTAACTTTGTCCCTGAGAAATGTACTAACTACGTCACTTTATCCTTTTTTTCTTTCATGTGAGTTTCTAAGGTTTTTAAAAAAAATGAAAATAGATGTTTTTATTGCCCTTAACTATAACGCCACTTTAACATTTGGTTTTTTAGTGTATTTTTTATTGTTTTCAAGTGTATATATGGTAGAATAACTGATGAATATAGCCTGGGTGCGCAGATCATTCTGAAAGAGAATTGCTTTTGTATTGTAACTTAACAGGAAAGGGTGCAACTTTGCAAAATGTTTCAAAAAATTATGTTTGATGATATTTGTGTTGAGAATGTTTATCTCCTCAGTTCTTCAGACTGCCATACTGAGACATTTTCCAAGCAAGTCCATTATTATTGTAAAAACATACTTTTTATAGCCTTTTACATTAAAGTCGTAATTATAATTCAGAAAAAGATTTATCAGGTTTTTTAATATTGTATAGTATTAGTAAAAAATTAAAATTCATTATATAAATCAATTGTTTAAGTGTTTGATTACTCACTAGAGTGCTATATGTTGTTTTAATCTACTGTTTAGAGTTTCCTTTATGTGTTCAGCTATTACTGAATGTTGATCTGTAAAAACATTTTATAAGGTGGTCACTCTTGCAAGACACTCCCAGAAGCCGAACACAATCCTCTGCGTGGACTCAGAGAAGTATATACTTCCCGGTTGGGTTTCGTAACCTTCTCATGAGATCATACAGTTGGGACTAATTTAAAAACAGTGTTTTCCTGTAATTCTGAACAAAGTAACAGATTAGAGAACTTGATTATATTAGTAACATTGATTATGATTTGTTCCATTTGAAAATCTAAAGCAATTATGTTTTTACATTCATGCAAGACACTCATGGGAGTCGAACAAACAATCTCCACGTGGATTCCGAGAGGTCTGTAGTTCATGTTCAGCTCTTGTGATCTAGACACGAGATTGTGCATTTATAATGAAGTTAATAACAGTGGTTTCTTGCAATTCTTGATTAATGAAGACATGTTGATTAGCGTGTAAAAATTGATTATGTTATGTTAAAACAATTTCTATAGCGCGCAGCTGCCCCAGCAAAGGGGTGTCCCGGCGCTTAAGCAGCAGAGTATAGAGCAGCTATAAGGAGGATGACAAACAAAAAAGTAGTGTAAAATTATTGTATCCTGAGCGGGAAAAGATGTGTCTTAACCGCCTTCCAAAAGGAAAGTAGGTCGTTGAGTGCTCGAATGTGGGCCGGCAGCGAGTTCCACAATTTGGCCGCCAGATAGCGAAAAGGGCGGCCTCCAGCTCTACAACATTTAAAGCGGGGCACCGTGACCAGGCACTGCCCCACAGACCGTAGGAGACGGGGAGGTACATTAGGGGTCAGCAGGTTCTCAAGAATTTGCGGAGTGGCCTGTTTTAGAATTTTAAAGGACAGAGACAGCGTCTTGAATTGTATCCTTTGAGCCATTGGAAGCCAATTATGAATTGTTCCATGAAATATATAAACCAATAATATTTTTGCGATCATGCGAGACGCTCGTGGGTGGGGCAATTGAGGACCGGGCCAGCCCAAATTAAACTTGCCCCCCCCCCCCCCCAAATCCCTGAGGCAGCTTGCACAGTATAGAGGTGCCGGAGTTCAGGAGGTAATTGAGCAATAAAAAGACCGTTACATTTTATTTTTATTGTGTTTCATTTTCTGGGTGTTCCAGGACAGGTTAAATGTCAAGCTATCACTTCTGAAAAATCACTGTATATTCTTTTAAGTGGAGATGTTGACAATCTTTCTGGGGAAAAGACAGGACCAACAGAATAATACAGTGGAGGGGACTAAATTTTGCGAGAACATTGACTACATTTTGAAGCAAAAAAACACAAATTATGCAGCTCATTGCGGCACATTTTGTGATAATTTCACTTCAATATTTTGACATTTTTACACGTTAGCACTTTCTGGCAAAGATTTTCACTTCATTAGTACCAGTTCCACATCCAAATACAGCTATAAGTCACTGAAAGTTGACCAGTCACTCTTTGTGAAGGACCTTCCATTGCGCTGCAGCACGTGATGCCGCATTTTTTGTCATTTTGGATTAGAAACAAAATTTGCTTTCATTAAAATCTGAAGATTATAGAGCAGAGGATGGATTATGTGGCAAACACTACTAACTCATGATTATGCAGAAAGCACCACAGAATCACATAATTCCAGTTTCTTTGCATACACAGAGTTGGAAAGTAAGTACTGTAGGATGTCAATTTGTTTTGTAATTCACAAGCACAAATGAAGCACATTTTGTTTTATAATTTTGATTTGTGATGGAAACAAAGATGTTAATAGTCTCAAAAACAAATATTGGTGATGCACAAATGATAAATATTGTATTGTATTAGTATAGGGCTTACTACTCCTATGTGTGGCACTGAAGCGCTATGTGTGGCACTGAAGCGCTTACCTACATGGGCAGGAACCTACATCCCATAGGGTGGTGTGTGGTTGGAAGGGTGTTGTCTTTGTTTTGTGATCCTATGTGGGAAGTGCTTCCATGCCATGTGTGAAGGCCTCTGAGGTACAGTTATCATGTTAAGGGACGTAGCTTGTAGCAGTGTGGTGGATGATGAGACACAGACACACAGTTTGTGGTTTTTCAGTACACTGGCAGCTTTGTAAATCTATGCATGTCCCTTTATGGTATTATATGATTATAATCAGCTAGTTGGTTACTGCATTGGGTTGACAATCAATTTGACATTCGACTGACATTTATTTAGCCTGCAATGGACTGTTATGAAATATAGCCTGTCAAGATAATGTATCTGCTCTAGAGATCATTTTTTTGTTTGCAGGAGTCTGACAAATCTTTAGGTTAATGTACCTGCTGTAAAGGATACCAAATACTCTAACTAGCAGTAGTGGGAATCTGAAATGAACCAATACAGCCTACCATGTCACAAAAGTACTGCTTTAACAGACTATTTAAAAAATTGTTTTATAGATAGATAACCCTGCCAGGTTAAACACCCTGAGGATTCATCTCTTTGAACCAAATATTGTGGACACCATAATCAGTGCATTTAAGGATTAAAGCATTTGTATTATAATTGACCTTTCTACACATCTCTGCATATTGTAATTTACGATCTGTGTAGCATGAATCTGCTTTAAAAAATGTATTGACTCCTTTGAAATTCTGCTTTACCGTTATCTAATTTATGGTCATAGCCCATAAATCGCTGTTATGAGGCCCTATAAAAGTAATGTACTAAATGCACACAATTTGATGAACATTTGGGGTAGCATTTGTAAGGCAGAAGTGTGGGAATGCTGGGGGATAGGAATTTTGTGGATCCTCAGATTCTGGAATTTTCCTTTACAAAAATACAATGAAAATCTATGATTTAGCTAAAGTTAAGTGTTTTCAAGGAATTAGGTGCAAGAAAACCTATTGGGATCTACACAAGCTAAAGATACCCAGGCCACCATATGTACCTTGTTTTCAGAAATGTGTGGGCCTGGCAGGTTTTCTGGATGCCGAACAAGCCCTGATCTAATGGCCGCAGCTGCCAGCAATGCCAAAATCGGTTAATATGCAAGGCAAAATCTTGATATTTCTTTGTTTCTTAGCGCCCATTGAGAGCCTCTCCTTTCACAGGTAATACCTCAGTCACAAAAGTGGGGTTCTATTGTTATTGGAAGAAGTGTAGGAATGTTGCGTGGTAGGACATTTGCGTATTCCCGCAGACTCAGTTAGTGTAGTCTGCTTTCCTGTTTGTTTTCCTGTGTAACATCAGTGTGTGCAGTGTGCTACATAATACAGCAAAACAAAAAATCAAACTTGGGACCTGTGGGAAGCATTTCCGTTGCATGCTGAAATGTTTCTGATGATTTTTACCAGAAACATTTTCTTTCTCAGTACTGTGGATGACTTGTTGAAGTCCACCACACTGTGAAGGTAATGTGGTGGACAATATTGGGTTACTGTGTGCTCTAAAGCAGTTAAACCCCACCAAATCCAAGCAGCCTGATGACTTGTTCAATAGGAAATGACAATGAGCTGAAGGGATATGATGGCCAAATTGCATTATCTTCTTTGTTCCATGATCGTAGGGGATTTCTCTAGTTCTAGAAGGCCCCCAGGATGGCAGGCATCTTGGACAGGGGAACAACAGAAAGCACAGTGGTCAAAGAAAAGTAGCATGTGCTGGTAAAGGCCATGCACAGCCAAGAGAAAGCTTAATTTGCCATACATGGTCCTGGTAGAAGAGGGCTAGAGAGAGAATACCAAATATTGAGAAGTACAAAGAAGATAGAAGAAAAGATAGGGAAAAGAGGTCCAAGAAAAGGAGAGAAGATTGAGAGAACGAAAGATGAGTACATTGAAAAGCAAGCGATAGAGAATGAGAGATGGGAATAGGAAGATGGATTCAGCAGCAAACAGAACGAGACAGTGGGGAAAAGGTTGAGAGAGGCATTTAGGACAGAGATTGGGACAAAATAGAGAAAGTAAGAGAACCTAACGGAGCAAAATGAGAGCTATGTAGAGAAATGGTGATTGAAGATTGTAAGTGGAATATATAGCTTATCATGTTTTGGCCAATCACCTTTGCCCAGTGTGATTTTGAAGCACAATTCTGCATTTTGTTTTCTTGAAGGGATCTTAGTGTAAGATTCAAAAAGTCACCTTGCCTTTTGGTCTTTAACATCCTAATAAAGTCTAACACTTGTAACTGAAGGCCCATTTTGTTTTGCAAATTGAATAAAGATGGCACTCTTTGTGATTTGCTACTATATGCTCTTAGTGAGAGCTGCTGGCACTTTTTCTTGGATGTATATCAGCCATGTCTTCATTTGCTGCTATAGACACTGGAAAGAACAACCTACTGGCTGAGAGTCCAGGTTGTCTTCAGTAGGTGATTTGGCTATATAGTTTACATTAAAATATGGCAGTCTCCTAATTGTTTCATAAATATGAAGCTTGACTTGTAGTAATGCCGATTAGTATTGTTGCATGGAAATATTTTCCATTTCTTGTAGAAATGGCAGGTTTCCATGCTTTGTACATTCACCAGTCAAAAAGTGCATGGTTGTCCCAGTAATGTTAGCCACATACTTGAGGATTCTAAGCAAGATGTCTCCTACATATGGAAGAGTAAAGAATGCCCATTATTATGGAGGTGGACAACTTTGTAGCATTCAATTGGGAGTCACCATACATAGAGTATCAAACAGATATGTTATTGCAGAGCAGGATTCTATATGCACACTGTGAAACACCAACTTTGGAGGCAGTGCTGCTGCATGATAATCTATGGTTCCTCTCACTGGAAAGGACACTAGTGACCTCAGCTAGGCCACAGGCCCAAATGGACACATTAAAGGCCCATACAATCACCTATCCTTTACTATGCCAACCTGTCTTGCTGGTTGACGTCCTTTTGTACAGCACCCTTCGCACAACCAGCCTGTATCTATGAAGGGTGTATGCCAGTGTCAGAGACTGCTTCAACTCCATGCAGTTTTGAGTAGTGCTTTTAATCAAATATAAATGAAATATCCATTTTATGGCACCACCTTATAGTGTAATTCATTGTGGGACTTTCTCATCATCCCGTGTAAAATGACATTTAAATTCTATGTGGTTTTCACCATTGTTGCAGCCCTAAAATGTTTAAAACAGATTGTTAGGCACTAATTTCCTAAACTTTTCTTGATGGATATGCGTCAAGCTCTCTGTAAAGTAAGTTTAAATTAGTTGCAAGTTAAATTAAAACTTTGCCTCAAAAATTGGTCAAAATTAGGAAAATCCACACTTTACGAATCAGAAGACAGAAGAAATTTCCTAGATTTACATGAGGTAAGGTTTATCCTTTTAGGCCTTCCAGGTGTGATGATTTCCTGGGTACAGAGCTGGAATATCGATGTATAAATATTGATGTACATAAATATTGAGGTAAAAATATTGTGGTTCATAAATATCGATGGAAATAATATCGTGGAAAAGAAAATTGATTGTCAGGTAAGTAATATCGATTACAAAAATATTGAATTGTGAAATATTGTTTGCAAAAATATATTTGTTAAAAATATCGATTTATTATTCATGTTATGTATTTTAATATTTTGTATTAGAATTGTTGGTATATTTATTATATGGGTTAAAATCTTAGTTGTTAATATATTTTTTTAAATAAAATTTTGCCTTTTTAGTTCCGTAGCGGGTTGTGGATTTATAGGGGAATAGGGTGGGAAGTCATTTAATTATATAGATTTTATTTATTATTTACAGTAGTTAATAAATTATGTTAAATTGAATTTTGCGTTTTTGGTTCCGTAGAGGGTGGTGGGTTTAAACGGTAATAGGGTGGGAAGTAATTTAATTATATGAAATGTATTGAATAATTTATATTTATTCATTATTGTAATTTTATTGAGTTAAATGTGTACATTAATTAATTAATAATTGTATGCAAAATAGTTGGTAATTAATTTGTAATAATTAATTAATCATTAAATATGGTAATTGTTTAATTAATCTTAGGTGTGTGATGTGATGTTTATAGGTGTAGAAGGGTGGGAAGTAATTTATTTTTTATTGATGAATTATTAATTACTTGTTAATTGATTTGTAATAATTAATTAATATTTATTAATTGTAATTGTGTAATTAATTTTAGGTGTGTGTTGTGGATGTTATAGTGTTATACAATGTGTAATTAATGAATGTTTATTAGCTTTTTTATTCATAATATTTTAAATGTCAATATTATTTATGTCAATAATGGAAATTTAATTTTTTTTTAAATTAAAAACATTTTTTATTGATGTAGTATACAGCACTTTTCCTACTGCTGCACTCACTGGAGTGGGAATAGTAATTTTTCACCCCTCCGCTATCCAACACTTTCCCTGATTTTCACTCACTGGATTGGGAAAATAAATATTTACCCCTCTGCTATCCAACACTTTCCCTACTGTTGCACTCACTGGAGTGGGAATAGTAATTTTTACCCCTCCACAATCCAACACTTTTGCTGATTTGCACTCACTGGAGTGGGAATAGTCATTTTACCCCTCCGCTGTCCAACACTTTCCCAGATTTACACTCACTGGAGTGGTAATAGTAATTTTTACCGCTCCGCTATCCAACACTTTCCCTGATTTGCACTCACTGGAGTGGTAATAGTAATTTTTACCCCTCCGGTATCCAACACTTTCCCTACTATTGCACTCACTGGAGTTGGAATAGTAATTCTTACCCCACCTCTTTCCAATATTTTCCCTGCTATTGTAAATATTGTGTTGTGAAATGTATTTTTTTTAATATAATTGTTTAATGTGTTAATTAATTATATGATGTTTTAATTTATTTTAAATTATTGATGTATGTATATATTTAATTTGTATATCATTTAAAAAGTTTATAAATTAAATAAAGATAATAGTTAATAAAATGTATTTAAGTAAATATATCTAGATGTACACATTTTTGGGTGTTTATCTTTTTTTAAATTAATTTTTTTGTGAAATGTAGTTAAAATATATATTAAATGTAATTTACTTAATTAAAAATATTAATATTATTTAATATATTTTGTTTAAGTGATATATTATTTTAAGATTATATTTTTTACATCTATATTTTTTACTTCAATATTTTTTATTCGATATTATTGTACTTACCTGTTTAAGTATAGGGACTCAATATTTTCGAGATTGATATTTTTACATCGATATTTTTGTGAACTATATTTTTTACCTCAATATTTAAACATGGAACCATCTCTCAGTTATAAGTTCTTATTTTACATTACAAACACAATAGAAATTCAATAAAGTAAGCAAAGGTTAAAGTGGAGTTATACGTTATTAAGGGAGTGAGATTTTAACTTATGCTATAAAAACTTTAGAAATTCACAGAAAAAACATAGGTTAAAGTGGAGTTATTCATAGGTCCTTCAATATTTAAAAATGGTTACAAACCAAAAACTATATGGAAGTTGACATAACTTGCACCTCTATTATACATTGCTTATGGTCTGACTTATTACATCACTGATGAAATCGGAAATCTAAATGGCGCAAGGTATATTTATGTCAGTTATGTATAACTAGTGGTTTTCTGTACTTTTTAGTTTTTTAACATGTGTCTCAATGATGTAATTTCATATGTTGCAGTGAAGTTAATCAATGATGTCACAGAGCAGGCCATGAATGATGTAATGAGGTAAGTAGCCATGCATGGTGAGGCGTGAGTTATAGTTACTTTAGGACATGAGATATAGTTAATTGAGATAACTATAATTGTTGAGTTTCAGTGGTTGTGTTAATTTAAAATGTTGTATTTTAAGCGACATTTTCACCTAACTATAACGTCACTTTAACCATTATTTTTTCAGTGAATTTCTATGTTTTTTTCTATTCTCTATGTTTTTTAACATAAAGTAAGATGTCCATGGCTGTGCACAGCGTGGTGGTTGGGTGCAGAGGTTGGCCCCCTTTGGGCACCCAACTTTCCACCATGCATGGCTGGAGTGGGGTTTGAACCAGGGCCTGGCATGCGGTGAGGCATCACTCAATTCCCGGCTGCTCAGCCTGCTTACTATGTAATGTTACAAAAAATGGGTGTCATTTTTATAAAGTCAGACCTACTGGCTTTGACAATGGGTCAAAATTCAAAAAGTGGTACACCTTTTGGCTGTTGGGTCAGCACAATCGAAAATATAAAGCCGACCTATTGGATGTGTCAAACCGTCACCAATAACTAAAATCACATGTATATTTGATAAATTCACACATTGCAAAGTTTAATTTTAGTGATTATTTTTAATAACACATTTTAATTAAAGAATCATTAAATAGTTTGAGTTTTAAAATAAACATTTTTCAAGTTATAAAGTGCAGCCATAAAACCAACAACAAGGGGGCTCTGCAATTCAGCTGACGAGCTTACAGTTCTAGGAGGAAGTACTTGAAGAAACATTTAGCAATCTCTCATGAGGTCATGAATTCAATGACCCGAGTGACTTAGGGGGACATTAGAATGACGGGCGGACTTTGTCCGGCCGCCACCCTATCGAACAACGTGACCGCCCGCCATAAGGGTGGGGGTCCCGTAAGGGGTATTAGGATGCGCCCGCCACAGTGGCGGGCGCATCCCGCATGTTTAACATTGTGGCGGGCGGTGCTCTCAGCACCGCCCGCCACAATTTTAAAAATGCATGTTGTGCTTTTCAATGCACAACATGACAGGCACCGTGCTGTGCCTGTCATGTTGTACATTGAAATGCAGGGGGGTACCATAGGCACCCCCCATGTGCACCCCCACCTTGCCTTCACCATGGGGGCCCTCAGGGGGCCCCAAAGTAAAGACCGCCTGCCTTTCCGTGCCGCCACGGAAAGGCATCTCCCAAAGCACATCGTAATATAGCTTGCGGTGTCTGATAGACACCGCCATCATATAAACCCTTTTCTGCCACGGCCACAAGGCGACCGGGGCGGAAAAGCGGCGGACGGTGTTTCCGTCCGCTGCGGTCCCCCCCGCCATAGTAATATGGCAGGCGGAAATGGGTGGCGGGCAGGCAAGGAAGTCGGTGGCGATCCGCCCGACATCCTAATGGTCCCCTTACGGTTTGTGAGTGCTTTTCTAATGTTTATGGTGGCTATTGCAATCCCTGCCATCCCCCAGATTAAAAAAAAGGTTAGTGATGCCCCTTCCCCTTTTAGAAGCACCACAGGAATACAAAATATGATATATCACATACAATATACAAACTATGGTGTGCTCTTTCGATGAAGCGGTGAATGATAAATGAGCAGCTTGTGCTGCTCATTTAATATAAATATTTCCATTTTTTAATGTAAACTGGGTGCCCTGGTGCCCACCTGAGGCACCCACATTACCACAATTGTTGGAGCCACGGTAAGAGCCCCAGTGCCTAAGTGGCCCCGGTCACCTCGCCAGCCAACACCCATATAGTAGAAGGCGGAAGTCCGCTTTTTTTTTCAAAAGTAGGTATCCCGGTGCTTACCCAGGCACTCACCTTACCAAAGTCGTCGGCTGTTGTGGGGGGAGCTCCAATGCTGCCCCGGTGTCCCACATGTCCTTATTCATTGGCCCAAACCAGCACCCTTAGTGGTGCTTGCTGAAGCCGGCTGACTCACTTTGCACTCACCTGGTTGGAAGCAGCCTTTTCACTGCTCCAGCCTGCCTGGATCAAAGTTGTGTTTTCTGCCCTGGAGAGTGCGGGCAGGGTATGCTAGCACTCTACCAGGCAGAAAACAGCAGTGTCTTGTGTGATGGGGTCCCTGGGACACTGCTTGGATCTGGTCCTGGGGATGGGGTCACTGGGCCAATCTAGACTTGAAAAGAATAGGCTCGACACCCCTCCACTGTAAAAAAAAAGAAAAACACTGCCCCAGGGGAAGGGACCCTGGGGCCCTACTGTGGCTCTGGCAGGGGGGCTGCACATCCTCCTCCACTCAAAATGAAAACAGCCCTCGGGGATAGGGTCCTGATAGAGGCACAGAGAGGGAAGGGCAACGCACCCCCTTACGCTAATTAGAAAAACTGACCCAGGGGATAGTGTGCCTGAGGCCTACAAAGGCGCTATCTATCTGTCTACAATGTACTATTGTCTGCCCTAAGTAGATGGGAGTCATTCTGATAACAAGTCACACTGTCAACATTTTAATTACAAAATGATTAAAGTGCCCTATCCAGGTCTGAGGCCCTCATCATGGCTGGTACAGCAAAAATGTTAATCTTCCGGCAGCCAATCAGGTGACCAGTGGTTATGTAAAATCACAAAAAGACAAAAAAATCTATATATTTATTCCCAGGAGAGTTAGCGTTAAAAAAATGTGTCACTTGAACCTATTACAGAGGTTTGATTAGCTGCAAAGAGCTGAAAATATTTGTTCTGGCATTTATCTTAAGTCAGCAGACTTAAATTCCAGGTCTAGGTATACTGTCGAGAAAAAACACACAACTCGGCTGGTGGGGGCACAGTATGACAAACATTATAGAGATGAGAATCATGTTTTCCAGTGAGAGGAGTTATGGGATTTTTTTCCTCTCCTTTCAATTTTAGGACTAAATCAAAACCTATTTGGTTCTGTAAACCCAAGATTAGTTCCGCTGGTCTTAAGTCTGCAGAACCTCTTGGATATGACACGGATGTACGTTGTTACCACGCTTTGTATTACATCGCGGTACTTTACAACGCGTCTTTTACAACGCAAGTTGTTACCACGTCGTTAAATTTACTATTCCAACACCTGCCTACGTACAGTAGGGAAGGTGTTGGAATAGTAAATCTACTATTCCTTAGCCTAGAGCGCCCTCCAGCGCAAGTCGTGGTTCCGACTTGCGTTGTAAAAGACACGTTGTAAAGTACCGCGATGTAATAAATCGCGTGCAGATGTTGTAAATTACATTTTTGTATGGACGCATGCTCACTTCAGATCAGTGCTTTAACTGGGTAGGTACTACCCACAGGCACTCAGAACCAGCACATCTTTAGTTTGAATAGGAGAGAACCTGCACATCTCAACAGCAAAGATACTCTGGGTTAGTGAGTACAGGCACTTTCATACAAGTACTACTTCAGATACTTCCCGGCCTCGAGGTGACCGATGGTTAGTGAAGCTGACACAATGTACACTTAATCAAAGCCCAAGCAAATGTAGTTTTGCTCTGATGCATTTACATTCACTCCTACGATTGCATTGAGCAAATGTGTGTGCTCCCAGTAACAGGTGTACATCCGAACCAACAATGGCCATAAACATGTTGAATGTGAGCTGGAGAAAAAGAAGACACATCAATTCAGAGGAAACAAAACAAACATGGGAACCATCAAATAAATGTGTGAAGAATACACATTTGGACGAGACTGCTCTGTGAAATTGACTACAATACTCCCACTAATGATCATACTTAACGCCTGTTAAATTACTCTGCAACAGAGAAACTGGAGTAAGTACATGGAATGGTTTCCTTTAATTAGACTAATCTCACGACCCAATAACAATGAACTACTAACTTTTGGTTTCAGAGCAGTATGCACCTCGTCAGGGTTAGTAAGTGCTTTATAAATGCATTTATATTACAATACCGATGCCTACTTGCTCTGTCCCTGTCATTCGCTTTGAAAAAAGAAGGAAATATAAAGGTAAACATGGCTTTCAGAGCTGAATTAGGATTTTGTTTTAGCCAGCAGTTGCACACTTATTATTATTGTGATTTTGATCAATCTTCATATGATTTCTTAATTTTGTGCGACTCCCTCATTAAGTGTTTTGTCTAGGAACACTATCATGTCAATTGAGATAGAGGAGAGCAGGGGTGCTACTCTCTAGTTCAAGGTGTGCACTCTCTTTCATGGACCAGTATCAGTCCTCTTCTTCACTTCATCATAGTTAAATAAAGAATCCCTAAATACGTTTTTCCTTTTGTATCATCTTTCTGTGTAATTTTTAATGATAATTTCTCATTAAATTCATTTTTTTTCAAATATTGGCAAGCACCATTTTTTCAACATTTCACATTCACCCAATGCATTTCGGGTACAAATGGACCCTTCGTCGGGGGTCTCTATGGAAAGAACCCACCCAAAAAACAAGATGAATTTGGAGGACATTGCTCAAATCACAACTAATAAGGCAGAGACCTTAGCTTATACATCAGAAGAGGCGGAACAAATCTATGGATTGATAAAAGAAACAAGAGCCTTCAGCCCACAATTAAACACAGCAAATCAGTTACTCAAACAGCTTGAATATATGAGTAAACGGGAAATCAGCAAACGGCTACACGCCACTACATTAATACACTATCATCGAAATAAACGCATACCGAGAGGTTTAAGAATAGCACTGAAACCGATGCTATGCAGGAACAACAAATCCTTTCTCAATAAGTGGTATCAAATTCTTAACAAATGCAGCTTAGATCTGATCTTATTGATAGTGGAGGAACTATCCAAGGAATTAAAAGAAGTTTAAACAGAATTGGAAAATATCAAAAGTGAACTCAATAAACATGATGATTTAGCCACAGTTCTTGAAGATATCAATAAGAAACTAGAGAAATATGCGAAAGAAATAGAAGACAGAAAAGTCAAAAAATACAAAAGAGACACAGTAGATTATAAACTGGAAGAAGTCTACAGTTGGGCGGAGGTTTATAATCAGAGAAAATGGCAAAAACCACCCAGTAATATCACTTCCTCTCAGGAGAGCGTTGTGTCAGAGTCCGAAACAACCCAAAATAGAAGACCTATAGAAAAAACATCACAATTAGGACAAAAAGCTCAAACGGATAAGGCTTTTTTAGACATAAGCCTAGCAGCCAACAATGTACCAACAACATCCGCAATCCCAGAATCTTCAAAACCAGGAGGGGAAAAAGAAAAAGTAAAGGAATCAGAAGCGGAACGCGAACTGAGATCCAAGAAAAAGAAAACGAACTTGTCATAAATATCTCAGACAGGTCATTGTCTAAGGCTCAACTGAACGTATTGAATAAAGGAATTTCATTTGTCCCAGTGTATAAATCTAACCCTGAAGAGACTGAAATAGCCTTGTTTAAATTCTTTCGTACTCTGAGGTTAAAGAATTTTTTCAACACTCTTCCGCCAACAGACAAAGAGATAAGTACGAGCAAAGAATTCAAAGTGAAAAGCACATTCTGTGCCCCGATATCACATAAAACGATTGATGCATATGAGCGAGTTGTTAACACAGAAATTAAGAACATTAACTATAAGAGCGGCACTAAGAGCAACTTCTCAAAGAAGGAATGGAACACGTTGAATACTTTGAAAGATATGACCGACATAACCATCCAAAAAGCGGATAAAGGGGGAGCCCTGGTAGTAATGAACTCAACTTTTTATAAAGAAAGTGTTAAACAACATCTACAAGACACGAACATCTACCATAAACTTGAACAAGACCCCACGGAAACTTTTGCAATTACACTCAAAGAGATATTAGACAAAGCTCTCGAGATTAAATGGATTACAAACAAAACCTATCAATTTTTGACCATAAAATACCCGAGGAGACCACAATTCTACATGTTGCCCAAGGTGCACAAGCACCTAACAAACCGGCCGTTCAGGCCTATAGTATTAGCATGCGGATCTTTGTCCCAACCCATCGGACAATATTTAGACTGGTTTTTACAACCGCTAGTCCAAAACTGGTGCACCCATATAAAAGACACTACTGCATTTTTGAAGGTTCTACAGGAAATTGAGATTCCAGAAAATGAAGAAATCTGGCTAAGTTCAATCGATGTCACTGCACTATACACTTCGATCCCCCATACTGAGGGACTTGAAGCAATGGAGTGGTGCCTACTAAAGAATGAAGTAGAGGGTTCAGAAAAGATCTTTTTGATGGAAATCCTACATTTCGCACTATTTCATAGCTACCTGGAATGGGAAGAAGAATACTACGCACAATGCAGTGGGACCAGCATGGGCTTTGCTGGAGCACCGTCCTACGCGAACATTTTTATGTCCAAATTTGAAAGTGAACACATATTGGATAACCCAGACTGGCAGAGAGGATTGCTAGTATATAAGCGGTTTATTGATGACATATTCATTATGTGGAAAGGCAAGAAAGAAGAATTGACAGCTAACATAGAGAGATTAAACTTGGTACATGGCAGAATCAAGTTTACATATGAGATGGACCAGCAACAATTATCCTTTTTGGATGTGAAAGTTTCAATTAAACAGGGTCAAATTTGCACCAACGTGCATATAAAAGAAACGGATCGCAACAGTGGGTTGCATTACTTAAGCTTTCATCACCAGGCTTTAAAACAGCATTTACCAATGTCCCAATTTATCCGTTACAAAAGGATTACATCAGACACCAAGGATGCTTCCGAAACTATCGACAGGCAGATCGTAAAATATGGTAAAAGAGGTTATCCTAACCAACTTCTACAAGAGTCTAAAACTAAAGTCATGGCCTTAACAAGAGAGTCTTTGCTAACAAAAAAAGACAAAACTGACCAGAAACTTACAGTGTGTGTATTGAAATATTCCATGCAATCATCACAAATTACCAACATTATGAGAAAACATTGGGCCATCATCACTCAAGAACCTGATCTAAGACCTTTGTTTGCGGAACGAATAACATTTGCATACAACAGATCTAAGAATTTAAAAGAATTGTTGAAGCGGAAAAGAAAAGACCCTATGGAGCCAGTGCACAAAGGAATGCGCAAATGTGAAAACTGCACGCACTGCAACAACGTAATAATAGGATCATCCTTCACACATCCCAGAACGGGACAAGTAATACAATTGAAACATTCAAGCACGTGTGACACCAAAGGTGTAATTTATGGCATCAAATGCCCTTGTTGTAAGTTATACGTTGGGCAGACGGAGCGCAAAGTCAAGGTAAGAATAACCGAACATAAGAGCAACATTCGGTTAAAAAATTTGAAATCAACAGTGGCAGCACATTGGGCTGAGACAGGACACAATATTTCTCAGTTACGTTACACCATACTAGAAGTGGTAAAAACGCGCTCTGATGTTGACACACACAAGATGAGACTAAGATCCGAATATTTTTGGATAAAGAAAATGGGGAGTCTTCAGCCAGACGGGCTCAATGACAGATTGGAACTAGCGTGCTTCTTATAAACTTTGAGTAAGACATTGGATTTGTCCTGACTTAGCTTCGGCGAACTGTGTTTCTTTAGTTGAGATCACCAAATAATTCATTAGGGACTGTTTTTGAATTATATGCACAAGGTATCAGGGTTATGGTTTATTTTCATCCTTTATTTTCGTTTTTGTAAACCTGTTGAATATACTACATTCACTGAACATTGGAGCATATACCAGACAACGCAACTTTAGTCCCTTTCAATATGGCCGTCACACTGTCACCGTGATGTTAATGATTTTCAAGAATCAGACCTTTACACTGTTCTAGTAGCAATGTTATATCATATCAGACGTACTGTTCACCCACTGAGAATTATGTAACACATTTACGGCGATACCTATTAATTACGTATTTTATGATAGTAAGGCTTCATGCGCGCATTTGTAACAGCATTTGTAACAGTATTTTACTCATGTTTACATTGACAACGAAACATATTGGTACGCATCTCAGATTATCAATTTAATGTTTGGGGTAAACAGAAACCACTGAATGTTTACAAATAGGTAGCGACCATGTGACCGCATTTTAGACCAATCAGAGCAGTTATAAGGTTAAAGTTTGAAACGCGAGCCCGATGCGGCAGGTATTGGAAGAGACGGCAGGAGGCTTGAGCGCCAACATTTCAGTGAGTAACGGATTAGGAACGCTTATCAGTTGCAGTTTTCAACAATGTGAGAGGAGCATTTAGATCGTGAATAAAAACAGGCTTATTTATAATTTTGGAGCGCTACATGCACGATGTATATATTTAATATGAGATAAGCAGTCACTTCGGTATGAATTTTAGAAGGTATATCACGTTTGTTTCCTGTAACCATTGATTTCCGAATCAAATAGTCATGCTGTAATGATGTATATATTTTGTTGCAGACCAGTTGAACATAGCTTTGGGCTCATTATATATTCTTTGTTCTTTCCATAGAGACCCCCGACGAAGGGTCCATTTGTACCCGAAATGCATTGGGTGAATGTGAAATGTTGAAAAAATGGTACTTGCCAATATTTGAAAAAAATGAATTTAATGAGAAATTATCATTAAAAATTACACAGAAAGATGATACAAAAGGAAAAACGTATTTAAGGATTCTTTATTTAACTATGATGAAGTGAAGAAGAGGACTGATACTGGTCCATGAAAGAGAGTGCACACCTTGAACTAGAGAGTAGCATCCCTGCTCTCATCTATCTCAACTGAATTACGATTTCCCAGGGAGTAGACTACAACACTTAAAAAGGTAGCATCTCAAAGATAGTGACATTTATCAGTAATGGAGCGCTTAAGAAAATCACATTGGAGGTCGGTACAAAAGCCTTAAGTCACCATCAATAATTAAGAACATTCCAACGCACAATTCAGGACATGGCAATGCCGTGTGATTTAAAAAAAAACTAATTCAGTAATGTATTTCAGTATTTGAATAACTTCACTTCTAAATCTGGCCGCACCAGAGTACAAGCAACCCCTAAAACGATTCCACCTTAGTGGACTTCTTTAGCGAGCTTCGCTTTGAGTCACTGTAAAAATGTAAATTGATACTTGTGTGCACTACTCACCCGCAAGGGTCTCAAGGCACTTGTACGAATACCACTGTGGAACCCATCCTGGCTTTTCCTGTGAGGCGGCCACTCCTGGGCACCCCCAAGGTGGAGGCCAGGCATCCTTAGCGTTGAGGGGGCCGTTGTGGAGATTAAGCAAGCTATTGCCCAGAGTGGGACTCCATGATTGGAATAGGCACCGAGGCGAGAATGATCAGGTCCATGGAATTTTGAGCCCAAGACCCGCTGAGGCAAAGAATTGAACCCTGGTCCCGGGCTAGACCTCTGCATCAGGGTCAGCCACTCTAACCATTGAGCCACACTTCTCCACTGGCCAAACGTCACAGATTCATATCTGGGCCTAGTTTTTCGAATTGAGAGCTCATTCTGTGTTTGCCTGAATTGAAATTAAAAGTTTTGGTGGGGAAAAGCAGGCATCTGCTGATTTTTTTGCATTCGCGTTTCACAAGAGAAAACCTAGGAATATTTGAATAGGGAAAACTGCCTGATAAAAATACAAAACATGGAGTAATTAACATTCAAAATTCAACTCCGCATTCCTCATTCCAAGGGCCTGATTATGAGTTGGGTGGAACTATATCCTAGGGAGTGACAGACCTTTGCCTGATTACAGATGGCCATGTGTTCCAGCACCAGGATTCCCTTGGTGCAGGCACAACAGGCCTAAATTTAGTGGCCAGAAAATACAGCAGGTAAAATTGCATGAGGATTGGACTGGGAGAGCGGCGCGACTGCTGTACTTGGCCCCCTTCTGATTCCTTCTTATGGCACAGAGGCATTTGGGGCCCATCAGGAGAGGGGGGGGGGTACAGACCAACCGGAGACACAATTTAAGGTGTGAGAAAGGCCGCTTTATTGGAAGCAGGTGCACCCTAACAATGCCCAAAAACCCTTGGCCTGTGCCGTACAAAACTAGGCGTAACTAAATATGCATTACCTAACAACCCCTCACCCCCACCCCTAAAATGTTTCCCCCGAAGAACAACATACACATAATTGCAAACTGCACCATGCCTGGCTAACTGTTATATACTTGTCATATGTACACACTCCCCCCCCTCAGTCCAGGAACACCTCAGTCCTCATATCCTGACCCCCCCCCCCCCAGACTAGGAAAAAGCGCCACTCGAAAGCCCACTACGGCTTTCGACCCCCCCTTAGGACACCTGCATCCTCTGATTCCTAAGCACCCCATAACCCAGTCCGCTGCCCTCGTCAGCTGCACAATATATAACTCCATCCCACACCGGGACCACTGGACACCGTCCTCCTTAAAGAAAGAAACTGAGCCACATCCCAACTCCGGTGCTCCAGCCTACCCAAAAACTGCCGTCTCATAAACCCCCCCATCTCTCTACCAATCATCCTTTTTGTCCTGTCAAGGGCCGCCGCCCCCTCTGCTCCCCTCCAGCCATGCCTAGGGACAAACTCCGTCAGAGGACCTAGCACCCCGCCCCCTGCTCCCACATCTCCAGTCAGCCCCATGCCAACAGCTTCACCAGACCTATCCCCTGACACAGCACCAAATCCGGACCCCCCAAATGCATGACCAGCACAGCAGGGCAAACTTCCCACGCACAACCTCGTTCAATGCTAGAAATCACCTGTGCCAGTGCCTACCCCCCGTACCCTCCCCAATGACAACCCACAAATGATTGAATAGCTACAAATTGCAGTCCTTGAGCCTGTCCTCTACAACCCCCCCCCCCCACTCTCTTTAAAAAAGGTTGACCACTAGCAGGGCAAACTCCCCCCCCGCACCACATTATTCAATGCCGGCAATACTCGTACAAGCGCCTACCCCCCCGGTCCCCACCAATGACACGTAACAACTGGCCAATTGGCTCCAACTTGAGGTTCCTGTGCCTGCCCCCTTTCAGCCCCCTCTGCACTTTTTACCAAGGATGACCAGCACAGCAGGGCAACTCACCCGCCCAACTTTGCACAATTGCGGCACCAACTCGTGCCAGTGCCTACCCCCGTACCCCGCCAATGACCAAGCCACAACTGGTTGATGAACTCCAAAATTGAGGTTCCTGAACAAGGAACGGCCCACCATTGAAACGCTCATCCACTGCATTTTTCCCCGCCACCGCACCTGCAAAGACACACATGTAAGCAGCGGGCAAAACATTTTTGTCGTCACTCCATGCCTACCCCCACATCCTACCTAAGTGCGTCCCGACTCTTATGGGTCCTCACCCATACACCGTAGGGCGTGCCGCAGGACCTACCACCTTGAGCCGCTGTCCTCTCACCGGTCCCCCACCGTCCCGCACTTCCACATCCCCCCGTGCCCTCCCCCGCTAGTTGCCTCCCCCAGCTGGCACCGGCGTCTCGACCTCGTCCGCCGCCATGGCTAGCCCATGGACTCTCCGCTATGATGCACGCTACCAAGCGTCCGCAACCTCATTGTCCACCCCCGGCACATGCCGGGCCTGAAACCGCATGTCATGTTCCAAGCACGCCAAAACGCAAACGCGCAGCAACTGCACCTGCGAAAACCCCGCCGACTGCCCGTGCACCACCTGCACCCCCGCCACCTTGAGCACCCGGCCCAATACCCGCTTATGCGCCACTTCCTGCGCCCATAACGGAACGGCCACCACCAAAAGGCACAATCCAAAAAAGCAATACTTCTCCCCCTGCCTGCCAGTGAGCCGGCCCCTGCGCTGCGCACAATCGCCCTGACCAGCAAAGGCCGAAACCGCCGACTCTCGCCGCATCTGAGCGCCTTGTGACTATCCCCTTGAAAAGCACTCCTAGCCCCTGTGACTACCCCTGTACCATCTGAGTTTGCCCCCTTTGAAGCGCC
The DNA here is from genome assembly GCF_964263255.1 of Lissotriton vulgaris. Taxonomy (NCBI): domain Eukaryota; kingdom Metazoa; phylum Chordata; class Amphibia; order Caudata; family Salamandridae; genus Lissotriton; species Lissotriton vulgaris. The sequence continues at coordinate 610,487,118 of NC_141699.1, read as the reverse complement.
CCAGCAGAACCAAGCACATGCGCAAGCGTCCATTCGATCCCGCCGTCAGGCGTACCTAACGAGGCGGTAGCGTCAAAACCCTGACTGCGCCAGCCCCAATTGCCGGCGACGTCCGCTCCGCCCGCACCACACGGCATGTGAAAGTCAGATGGCCCCAGTAGCCCCTGCACCACCCCCTGTCACCGCCAGCCTGGCCCGTGCGCCTCCTGCCAGTGTCACCACCACCGTCCACTCATCGCCCGGTAGGCGTGTTTCCATGGCCGCTGAGTCGAGCTCTATCTCGAGAAAGGACCGCACCGTGCTGGGTCATGATTCTTCTCCTGCAGCAAGGGGACCCCCGGTAGCCCATGAAGTCCGTAACCTTCCCGCTGCCTCTGGCAGTCCTTCGAAACGGGCCAACCCCCAGGAAGAAATCATCCAGGTAATGCGTCACTCCCTCTGAGCCTGTGCGCCAGGAAAAAAACCACTGCAAGACGGAACAGAACCTTTCGAACGACGCACATGAAACTGATCACCCCATGGAAAGCGCGTTGACCACGACGATGACACCGTCGAACCGGAACCCCCAGCAACTGGCGACCCACCGAATGTACCGTCAGCAACCCCTCCGCTGAAAAAATGTCGCATGTTGCCATAAGGGCACCCTGTCCCGCTGCCGTCACCAACTTCCGCGCCTCGTCAGCCGACTAGTACGACCCGTCGCCAGGCCCGCCGATCTATATCCAGTCACCGACATGCCCCCCCCCCCCCGGCCCGACAGGCGCTGAATCACCAACAGTGTCCCGGATCCTTTTTGGGAACAACCCCGTTCGGGCGACTATCAATCGGGCAGGCGCAGGACATGACAGGGGGGGTACCCCCATCCTACCCTCCCTGTCAATCTTGAACAGCTTCTCCCAGACGATCCCTTTGCGTGCGCTCACGGGCTGCAGGTCAGCATTAACTTATTCATATGCTGTAGCCCCTACAAGAGAAACGCTGAGGGCCTTAAATCCAAGTCTCACATTTCTCTTCGCGCCGGGCCAATTCTGAGTTATAGAATGATGTACTCTATTAAGTGATTTACTTGACCAGGTTGGCAAACATGCCACACAGGAAAGACAGACCAGTAAAGTCACTCTCCTGGGGGACCTTAGTGTCACGGTATAGCGCTCATTTTCCTTATTTGTTTATTATTTATTTATATATATTGCAGCGATTCATCCTTCCCTAGTGGGAGATACCTTGTTGAAATAAATATCAGGATGGTTCATCTGAAGAGTACGCACAACGGAATGAAGCGCCATGCAGCCCCGCACCTGAACCCTCTTTGCCAAAACCGTTACATGGATTAGGGGTCTGCGGTGCTCCCGGGGACTGGACTCCGGTATCCGGCCCCCAGTCAATCCGAAAGGTGGACTGACACCGGGGGAACCGGCATCATAACATCGTCGCAGAGGTTTAAAAGTGGCTGGACCACAACGGGACAATTATCCACCACCCACTGAAGGGTTTTCTAAAAACAGTTGCAAATCACGCTGACTACACTACAGGTACCAGAATCCTGCTAACCAACGGAAGTGATTCCTAATGGGTGGAGCTTGTTGAAGCTATGTTAAAATTGAAAATCTCTACCTGTGGTAAACCAGCGAACTGAATTGGTGGCAGGCGCAACGTCTTGAAAAAGTTTCCAGCAGAAACGAAACATGTCGACAAAAACGCATTGTCCTGTTACCCTGCACGAATAAATGGTTAAAGGCAAGGTTTGTGGCGACTCATCTTTCTCCCGTGGGAGATATCCGGTTGTAACAAATATCAGCGTGGTTCACCTGAAGAGGTACGCACACCGGAAAAAAGCGTAAGGCAAGGTTGCAGCGATTCATCCTTCCCTAGTGGGAGATACCTTGTTGAAATAAATATCAGGATGGTTCACCTGAAGAGTATGCACAACGGAATGAAGCGCCATGCAGCCCCGCACCTGAACCCTCTTTGCCAAAACCGTTACATGGATTAGGGGTCTGCGGTGCTCCCGGGGACTGGACTCCGGTATCCGGCCCCCAGTCAATCCGAAAGGTGGACTGACACCGGGGGAACCGGCATCATAACATCGTCGCAGAGGTTTAAAAGTAGCTGGACCACAACGGGACAATTATCCACCACCCACTGAAGGGTTTTCTAAAAACAGTTGCAAATCACGCTGACTACACTACAGGTACCAGAATCCTGCTAACCAACGGAAGTGATTCCTAATGGGTGGAGCTTGTTGAAGCTATGTTAAAATTGAAAATCTCTACCTGTGGTAAACCAGCGAACTGAATTGGTGGCAGGCGCAACGTCTTGAAAAAGTTTCCAGCAGAAACGAAACATGTCGTCAACAAACGCATTGTCCTGTTACCCTGCACGAATAAATGGTTAAAGGCAAGGTTTGTGGCGACTCATCTTTCTCCCGTGGGAGATATCCGGTTGTAACAAATATCAGCGTGGTTCACCTGAAGAGGTACGCACACCGGAAAAAAGCGTAAGGCAAGGTTGCAGCGATTCATCCTTCCCTAGTGGGAGATACCTTGTTGAAATAAATATCAGGATGGTTCACCTGAAGAGTACGCACAACGGAATGAAGCGCCATGCAGCCCTGCACCTGAACCCTCTTTGCCAAAACCGTTACATGGATTAGGGGTCTGCGGTGCTCCCGGGGACTGGACTCCGGTATCCGGCCCCCAGTCAATCCGAAAGGTGGACTGACACCGGGGGAACCGGCATCATAACATCGTCGCAGAGGTTTAAAAGTGGCTGGACCACAACGGGACAATTATCCACCACCCACTGAAGGGTTTTCTAAAAACAGTTGCAAATCACGCTGACTACACTACAGGTACCAGAATCCTGCTAACCAACGGAAGTGATTCCTAATGGGTGGAGCTTGTTGAAGCTATGTTAAAATTGAAAATCTCTACCTGTGGTAAACCAGCGAACTGAATTGGTGGCAGGCGCAACGTCTTGAAAAAGTTTCCAGCAGAAACGAAACATGTCGACAAAAACGCATTGTCCTGTTACCCTGCACGAATAAATGGTTAAAGGCAAGGTTTGTGGCGACTCATCTTTCTCCCGTGGGAGATATCCGGTTGTAACAAATATCAGCGTGGTTCACCTGAAGAGGTACGCACACCGGAAAAAAGCGTAAGGCAAGGTTGCAGCGATTCATCCTTCCCTAGTGGGAGATACCTTGTTGAAATAAATATCAGGATGGTTCACCTGAAGAGTACGCACAACGGAATGAAGCGCCATGCAGCCCTGCACCTGAACCCTCTTTGCCAAAACCGTTACATGGATTAGGGGTCTGCGGTGCTCCCGGGGACTGGACTCCGGTATCCGGCCCCCAGTCAATCCGAAAGGTGGACTGACACCGGGGGAACCGGCATCATAACATCGTCGCAGAGGTTTAAAAGTGGCTGGACCACAACGGGACAATTATCCACCACCCACTGAAGGGTTTTCTAAAAACAGTTGCAAATCACGCTGACTACACTACAGGTACCAGAATCCTGCTAACCAACGGAAGTGATTCCTAATGGGTGGAGCTTGTTGAAGCTATGTTAAAATTGAAAATCTCTACCTGTGGTAAACCAGCGAACTGAATTGGTGGCAGGCGCAACGTCTTGAAAAAGTTTCCAGCAGAAACGAAACATGTCGACAAAAACGCATTGTCCTGTTACCCTGCACGAATAAATGGTTAAAGGCAAGGTTTGTGGCGACTCATCTTTCTCCCGTGGGAGATATCCAGTTGAACAAATATCAGCGTGGTTCACCTGAAGAGGTACGCACACCGGAAAAAAGCGTAAGGCAAGGTTGCAGCGATTCATCCTTCCCTAGTGGGAGATACCTTGTTGAAATATATATATATATATATATATATATATATATATATATATATATATATATATATATATATATATATATATATATATATATATATATAACTAGTCCCACTCCGTGAAGAATAGGAGAAAGGCCACTCAGGGGGTAACTTTGGAAGAAATTTATTCAATCAATTACAGCTACGCATAATGCATTTCGGCTCCTGCCTTCTTCAGATGCTGCTGCCTGCGCAAAGAGTGACTCCACCCTCACCTTCCAAGTGTCCAGAAGCACTGCCTTTGGGCCGAAATCCGCTGACCACAGGTCACATGGTAGAACTCGACTGCAGCTCTCTCACAACTACAGCTCCCAGAATGCTGTTCGACTGGGTAAGTGTTCGTAGGCAGTTGCTGCAAATCACAATCCTCATAGAAATTAAAGGTTTTGAATTCTGGAAAAGGTGCGGAGTGTTCAATAAGGAGTTTTTGCATCAGGTGAAGAAATATCTTCCTCCGGTCCCCTTCAACGTTCAACCTCAGGTGTGTGTGCGCCTGCTGGAACATCGAGACAGTAGCACAGTGACTCCGTCTCCTTGTAGGTTACAAGCTGCTCTGCGCAGTAGTTACAGAAATGCTGGTGTGCACCTCGGGGTGAGCTGGAAAAATTAAATCCCTTGAAAACGTGTGGTCGCTGCAAGCAGCGAAAGTCAGTAAAGTTTCCAGCCTCTTCTAGTAACGGGACCTCTCACGAGCCTCTGACTGGCCCGTACAATATCAGAACTGGTCCCACTCCGTGAAGAATAGGAGAAAGGCCACTCAGGGGGTAACTTTGGAAGAAATTTATTCAATCAATTACAGCTACGCATAATGCATTTCGGCTCCTGCCTTCTTCAGATGCTGCTGCCTGCGCAAAGAGTGACTCCACCCTCACCTTCCAAGTGTCCAGAAGCACTGCCTTTGGGCCGAAATCCGCTGACCACAGGTCACATGGTAGAACTCGACTGCAGCTCTCTCACAACTACAGCTCCCAGAATGCTGTTCGACTGGGTAAGTGTTCGTAGGCAGTTGCTGCAAATCACAATCCTCATAGAAATTAAAGGTTTTGAATTCTGGAAAAGGTGCGGAGTGTTCAATAAGGAGTTTTTGCATCAGGTGAAGAAATATCTTCCTCCGGTCCCCTTCAACGTTCAACCTCGGGTGTGTGTGCGCCTGCTGGAACATCGAGACAGTAGCACAGTGACTCCGTCTCCTTGTAGGTTACAAGCTGCTCTGCGCAGTAGTTACAGAAATGCTGGCGTGCACCTCGGGGTGAGCTGGAAAAATTAAATCCCTTGAAAACGTGTGGTCGCTGCAAGCAGCGAAAGTCAGTAAAGTTTCCAGCCTCTTCTAGTAACGGGACCTCTCACGAGCCTCTGACTGGCCCGTACAATATCAGAACTGGTCCCACTCCGTGAAGAATAGGAGAAAGGCCACTCAGGGGGTAACTTTGGAAGAAATGTATTCAATCAATTACAGCTACGCATAATGCATTTCGGCTCCTGCCTTCTTCAGATGCTGCTGCCTGCGCAAAGAGTGACTCCACCCTCACCTTCCAAGTGTCCAGAAGCACTGCCTTTTTGCCGAAATCCGCTGACCACAGGTCACATGGTAGAACTCGACTGCAGCTCTCTCACAACTACAGCTCCCAGAATGCTGTTCGACTGGGTAAGTGTTCGTAGGCAGTTGCTGCAAATCACAATCCTCATAGAAATTAAAGGTTTTGAATTCTGGAAAAGGTGCGGAGTGTTCAATAAGGAGTTTTTGCATCAGGTGAAGAAATATCTTCCTCCGGTCCCCTTCAACGTTCAACCTCGGGTGTGTGTGCGCCTGCTGGAACATCGAGACAGTAGCACAGTGACTCCGTCTCCTTGTAGGTTACAAGCTGCTCTGCGCAGTAGTTACAGAAATGCTGGCGTGCACCTCGGGGTGAGCTGGAAAAATTCAATCCCTTGAAAACGTGTGGTCGCTGCAAGCAGCGAAAGTCAGTAAAGTTTCCAGCCTCTTCTAGTAACGGGACCTCTCACGAGCCTCTGACTGGCCCGTACAATATCAGAACTGGTCCCACTCCGTGAAGAATAGGAGAAAGGCCACTCAGGGGGTAACTTTGGAAGAAATGTATTCAATCAATTACAGCTACGCATAATGCATTTCGGCTCCTGCCTTCTTCAGATGCTGCTGCCTGCGCAAAGAGTGACTCCACCCTCACCTTCCAAGTGTCCAGAAGCACTGCCTTTTGGCGGAAATCCGCTGACCACAGGTCACATGGTAGAACTCGACTGCAGCTCTCTCACAACTACAGCTCCCAGAATGCTGTTCGACTGGGTAAGTGTTCGTAGGCAGTTGCTGCAAATCACAATCCTCATAGAAATTAAAGGTTTTGAATTCTGGAAAAGGTGCGGAGTGTTCAATAAGGAGTTTTTGCATCAGGTGAAGAAATATCTTCCTCCGGTCCCCTTCAACGTTCAACCTCGGGTGTGTGTGCGCCTGCTGGAACATCGAGACAGTAGCACAGTGACTCCGTCTCCTTGTAGGTTACAAGCTGCTCTGCGCAGTAGTTACAGAAATGCTGGCGTGCACCTCGGGGTGAGCTGGAAAAATTAAATCCCTTGAAAACGTGTGGTCGCTGCAAGCAGCGAAAGTCAGTAAAGTTTCCAGCCTCTTCTAGTAACGGGACCTCTCACGAGCCTCTGACTGGCCCGTACAATATCAGAACTGGTCCCACTCCGTGAAGAATAGGAGAAAGGCCACTCAGGGGGTAACTTTGGAAGAAATTTATTCAATCAATTACAGCTACGCATAATGCATTTCGGCTCCTGCCTTCTTCAGATGCTGCTGCCTGCGCAAAGAGTGACTCCACCCTCACCTTCCAAGTGTCCAGAAGCACTGCCTTTTTGCCGAAATCCGCTGACCACAGGTCACATGGTAGAACTCGACTGCAGCTCTCTCACAACTACAGCTCCCAGAATGCTGTTCGACTGGGTAAGTGTTCGTAGGCAGTTGCTGCAAATCTCAATCCTCATAGAAATTAAAGGTTTTGAATTCTGGAAAAGGTGCGGAGTGTTCAATAAGGAGTTTTTGCATCAGGTGAAGAAATATCTTCCTCCGGTCCCCTTCAACGTTCAACCTCGGGTGTGTGTGCGCCTGCTGGAACATCGAGACAGTAGCACAGTGACTCCGTCTCCTTGTAGGTTACAAGCTGCTCTGCGCAGTAGTTACAGAAATGCTGGCGTGCACCTCGGGGTGAGCTGGAAAAATTCAATCCCTTGAAAACGTGTGGTCGCTGCAAGCAGCGAAAGTCAGTAAAGTTTCCAGCCTCTTCTAGTAACGGGACCTCTCACGAGCCTCTGACTGGCCCGTACAATATCAGAACTGGTCCCACTCCGTGAAGAATAGGAGAAAGGCCACTCATATATATATATGTGTGTGTGTTTTTTTTTGAAGCAGTAACTTTGTAAAAGGAAATGCTTCATAGAACCAGGGGTGCTAAAGTGGACCTAAAACGTACTGCAGGGATGCCTATCTATCTTTCGACCCAGGGTGCCCGCAACGGGTCGTGCTCCCTAGTGGCTAATCGGGAATGCTTCCGGCTTCTCTACTCTGAATAGAGGACGTAAACAGAGGAAGTTCGTGATAGTTTCCGGCAGCCATTTCCACCACACAAATGTAAAGGAGGCAGCACAGAAGTCCAAAGCAGCACTGGCACCCTTAGAGGGGTTAACAAGAGACATCGGCCACCCCCAGGCCTCAAGCACATGATATCCCAGCCTAAAGGGCCCTGCCCCGTGCACCATAACACTAGGTTGCCCATATTTCAGAAAATCCAAAAACCTCAACATTGCATACCTTATATGCTGGACTACAATTGTACATTGCATTGGGGCGTAGAGCGGCTTAAATGATAGCGCACCAACTTACAAACAACCTTGAGGCACTAAGTGGCATACATAAAATACCTCTAACACACAGACTACAAAGGCCGCCCCCCTACACGGGCGCCACCGGACCGGTGCCTCGCAACCGCCTTCGTCCCCCCCGGAGCTCGCCTTAACCGCCCTCCAAGTGTCGCCGCATCCGCCTTTTCCTTGTCCGTACCCCCCGCATCCGTCACAACCTGCTCTCCACCAGCAACACCAAGACCCTCAACACCTGGCCTCCATGAGGCGTGCCCAAGCCACTCCCCACTCTGCCACCATCCTTACCTGGCGTCAAGGCTGGTGTCCGCACGGGAACCCGCCGCCCAACCAGTTTTTGCTGGGGGGCCGTCACTCTCGGCGCCGTCCTAGCCCGCCCCCGACAGTATTCACTCGCTAATCCCCACCTCCACCTTAGAATAAAACTCCGTTTAGCATTAGAGAACAATCCAGCACACGGCCTACCACAACAGCCACTCAGATTAAGGTCAAGCAACACATTAGCCACATCTCCCGGCGGCCGTCGAGACCCTTCGGGGTGGGGCAATTCAGCACACGGAATACCACAACAGCCACTCAGATTAAGGGTGAGCAACACTTTATCCCCATCTCCCGGCGGCCGTCGAGACCCTTCGGGGTGGGGCAATTCAGCACACGGAATACCACAACAGCCACTCAGATTAAGGGTGAGCAACACTTTATCCCCATCTCCCGGTGGCCGTCGAGACCCTTCGGGGTGGGGCTGGCGGGGACCTTACCCCTCACCATCTAACAATCTCTTGTGAGGGGTCCCACGTTGGAGCGAGACCACCCGTACTAGGCTGAGCCGGCCCATCCACTCGGCGGGTCGGAGCCGCATGCTGCTCACCCGAGCACCCAACCAACCGTTCCTGCCAAGAAAAAAGGGGGGGGGGGGGGGGGGGGAGTCCAGCATGCCCGGATTACTCCCCACCCCCTACTTCCCACTTCCTCAGCGCGCATCTTCCCCACGCCGCAAAACGCCTCCCCCGCCTCGCTGGCCACCCACCCCAACCACCCTTTCGACCCCCCCACTCCACCGCAGCCCCCACCCTCCCTCCGCACCTACCCCCCGCTGGGCGCCCCACCCGCCCCGCAACCCCCGCCCCAACCACTCCTGCACCCCTGCTCTCCCCCCCTCCCTGAACCATCCCCTAAGACCCCTCCTAGATCAGTTTCATCTACATCAATGGGATTCCCCCCTTTTCCCCCCTCCGTGCCAACCCACCCAACCCCCTCTGCATCCCTCCCCAGCCTGTCCACGTGTACCCTCCAACCCCCACCCCCCGAAAATGATCCCCCCCCAACGCGAGCCCCCACCAGCCTCCCCCCGCCCAAGCGTCTGTTCCCAAAACATGCTGGCAAACAAGAAAAGCTGATGTTCTACCTGGCTGTAAGCTTGTGGACGGGGAGAGACCTTGGATATAGCTCCGCGCGGGGATCTGGGAACGTTCCCCATGACCGTCACCCGGACCGCATTACCATCGGGGCCGAACGTGAATTGAGGTCGTTTTGCGACCAACTGGAGTCCAGAGGCAGGGTGGGCGAGCCGAGATCCGTGAATTGCCGACACCTCCCTTCACGGAAAAGCGTCAATCAACCGTGGCTAGGGGCTGCCAGAGGCAGTGGGGGGCTGTGTTGTTGCGCCCGCGTGTAATAAGATTCTTCCAATTAATCATAAATTTGATTATTACACCGTGCTACTTTCCAAAGCGAGCGAAGGTGACCACAGGCTAAATTCCCACCTATGGCGTGCGGAGCCCCCCTCGCCCTCCCTCCTACCTGGGATGTGCACGCTGCGATGGCAACTCCCCAGCCGGCTGCCGCGGCAGTGCCAGCGGCCCGCCCCAGCGGCCGCACTGCCCCAGAGGGCCGCACCAGTCCTTGCGGCCCGCCCTCCTGATCGGCGGTTCGCCGATGTGCGCCGCCACGACTTGAATAGTTTTTGTTCCATAATAAACCCAAAACAGGCCCCCCGTGTACCCCCATAAGACGACAAACAAAATCGCCCCTGCCTAAACACCGGCTGCCATGTCACTGTCCCTAAAATGGTGGACAGAGACCTGACATGGCCGGTTAAGTACCCCGACAAGCCCAGGGAGCCCAAACCCAGCCCAATTACCGCCCAAAGATAGCCCAACCAGCCCAACCAGCCCAAAGACAGCCTAAACCCAGTCTCCTGCCTGTCACCCCCCCCTCCCCTCTCCCGGGGCCCCAAAACTCCCCGGGGGGGGGGCGAGCCTCCCTCCAGTCGGCTACCCCCCACAAAGCCCCAATCTAATGCTCGGCCCTGGCAGCCCACAGCCTTCCCTGTGTCATGCCTAGGGTGACCAGACGTCCCGGATTTGCCCGGACAGTCCCAGCTTTTCACCACCTGTCCCAGCAGATTTCGGCAATTTTGCCTCATGTGGCCAGTTTTTAGAGGGGCTCCTCTACTGAAAACAGCGAGAGACACATTTTTTGGGTGTTCTAAAGCTATGCTAGTTAGCAGCTGTTATGAGTGAGCAATTTAATTCACAGGTGTGATGTTGGTTGTAGAAATTACATTTTATTTATTTTCTTAATGCATCTTCTGTGATCCTGTGAGAGCCGTCATTCTGCGCCATTCCGTGGACGAGAAATTGTAGTCCTTCTTCTATTTTTCCAAAATGTCCTGGTATTTGGTTCTCAAGATCTGGTCACCCTACTCCTGCCACCCTACCCAACCTCGTCTTACCCCCACCCCCCCCCCCCCCCTGCCCCCTGCCCACCCCATCCCCGCAACTCCTTTTTACCACCAGTGCACAGCAGGTGGCAAATAGAAGCATTTATTTGCATCTACAGAGGAATTCCGTGTGGAATTCGACATGGGAAAACTGGGGCCACATGGTTATTCCCACTTCAAGAGGAGGGATTCACTCATAACAACAACATTTAGGCACGAGGATTCCATCCGCAAACGTCATTTCTAGCCAGTATCCACACATATAAATACGGCCAACCAGTAATTGGCCCTTCTTAGGAAAAATCAGAATAGGGTGGTAATACTGCACCTGCTGAATAGTGCACACTGCGGTACAGGTATTTACGATGTGTGCCCTTTCATGAGACTTAAACATTCAACAAAAATAAATTAGAGGAAATATTGAAACTAACTTTCTAACCACAGGAAATCCCCTAGGGCAGCTTCCCATTCCATCGACAATTAAAGCTTCCATTATTAACTTCTGCTTCAAACATCCCAGTAAACTAAAGTGCAGGGGCTCATATTAAGCTACCTGCAGAGATGGAAATAAAAACCCAATGCCCTTTTACCTTGCCATAAACATACTCCCTCCAGCAATCCTCAACCTATGCCCCTCCCTCCCGTTCCACCAGAAAAACATTAGGCGCCATTAATGTGCTGTCCATCAGGTTTATTGCCTAAATCAACGTGATGTCCTATGACACAAGGTCAATGGCTGCGAATTATTGCCAGCAGAAATCACTCATTACCAATTTAATGTAAACTCGGAAAATGCTTCCCACAATACCTTTCTCTCTGCTTTTTTCTTTGCAACATCCAGCTCAGTGCAATGGCATTTCATGCAATCAATACTAGAACAGCTATCTTCCTGGAACGGGTTTGCTTTATTTAGACAAGGGTGGATGGAGCACACTGTACATCCAAAGTAAATATAGCAGCAGAATATTTCTATTAAAAGGTTTTCCTTTTTAAAAGTCTCCCTAGCCAGGGGAAGCCTGATCTCTAGTGAAATTGTATTTTGTGCTAAATTAGGCTACTGTGTAGGGTGTTTTCTGTGAGATCGGAATAGTTCTTTGTCTTCAAGAACACAAATTGCAGGTAATTTCCTGTTCCTTCTGCAAGAGTTTTTGTGAAGGAAATCAAGGGTGTTAAGCTCAGGGCTGGTGGACTGCCCATTGACAGACTACTGTCTTGTGTGTATTATTGGAGCACAGTAATTAAGGAAGACCAATGATGCTATCCCTACCACGCCTGGTCAGACTGGAAACCCAAAGCAGCCCTGGCAATATTGTTGGACCAGCTCACCCATGGGTGGAAGTGTGAAGATCTGCTTAACTGGCCCCCCAAGCTGCAAAACCGGCCCCCACGCTTCCAGAACTCCCAGGGAAACGCCTGATGCCAGCTACGGCCAGTCTGACCCTGCCCCTACCATATATAATGTGTCATCTTTGGCATGGCTATTGCTACCCCTGTCTTAGACATCGCAAAACTGCAGCAGGAACAGAAAGTAAACATGGCAGCAGTGCTATGTATTCTTTGTATAGCTACATACCTTGAATTTCACCTAGTCCTCTCAGTAGCAAGTAGGAGGTGGTTGGACACTGGTGTCTCTCGTGGGGCACCAGATGGGGCCAGCTCTGTTTGTCCTGAATCCCCCATCCCCTGCCCTCCACTATAGGAGGTGATACAGGAAAAAAAAGACATCTTGCCACGCACATTCATTTGCTAACCTCCTTTCACTGCAGCGTTATTTGCTTTTAAGCAAATATACACACAGTACACACACATAAACTCTTTAGGACTGCCCTTTGTAAGTGGCCTCATCAGTTTTATCTGTGACACACTGTGTGCTCTTGCTGTTGAAGGACTTGGGCGAGACAAGGAGTTAACTCTATGATGTCCCTAAAGTTCAAAGGGTGCTTGAAGCCACTTCCATTATTCGTTGATTTTGGTGACTCAGGGCCTGACAATTAGTTTGGCGGTCTTACCGCTGTGGCAGTGGTCTCCCACCCGCCGTATTACGATGCTCCCGCTGGTCCAGCAGTGGTGTTTCTGATGGTGGTGTATATTTTTTCATATGTGTCGATGCAGATGTGTATATTTTGACTTCACAAGTGTTAAATGTACACATATGCAAGAAACGTGAAAAAATACCTACTATGAGTGCTTTCCTATTGCTGGAGTCTGGACTAACCGTGGGCAAAGCACTACGCTACGCTCACGTAGTTTGCCAAGTTTGCGCAACTTCGCACTACGCGAACTGCACATAGCACAGTACAAACATGCATAGCGTAGCGTAGTGGAGCGGTAATTTTTTGCTTGCTCACGGTCCTCAACGTCAAGTTGGCTACCGCGAGCAAGCAAAATGACATCCTCATGAAACTTTTTCCTTGTTCGCGATCAGCAATATCAAGTTGCCCATAGCGAGCATGGAAAATAAACCTCCCGGCGAGATTCTCAATGCGGGGAGGTCAGGTTTCTCATTGCGAGTGGTCACGCATGCTTGTGACCGCTTGCGATGAGAAACTTCCAGTCCGCCTTGAGAAAGCTGCAGCTGGAGTAAAAATCTACTCGAGCTGCAGAAAAGAACAGCTCGCACTGTGCAAGATGCTGTTTTCAATGATTGCACAGTGCCGGATGCTTGTCTGCCCTGTGCAATCATTGAAAACAACATCTTGCACAGTGCAAACATGCTACTACACAGTTCGCGTAGTGCTACGCGTAGCTCGCTTAGTGCGAAGTGCACTTTGCGCAGCTACGTGTAGCGCTACTTCGCGAACTACGCCCACCCCTAGTCTGGACCATTTGTACCCAGTCCAGTCAATGGCTAAATAATACAAAACGGAATTACCTGGATTTCCATGCCAAAAGGGTTGTTTTTTTCAGGGTCTAGATGCTGCTGTGAAGAGGGTACTGGAGAAAAGGATCCATGCAGGAAACTGAATGGAATAAAAGGAAATGGGTGTGTATGCACCCCCAAATCCTTTGATTCCCTCGACTCGAACCAGACGCTCTTCCCGCTATGGTGAGCTCATCGGAAAGCCAACTCATAATTTAGGACGATGGTGAACTTCCCTGTACCACCTTAGGACAGCTGTTTTTCCCCGACCGCCGTCAAGGCGGTCGGCAAATGGCTGTCGGTGGTGCTCCAATGGTCTTTTGTTCAGCCAATCCCCAACATCGTAATACAGCGGGTGGATTGTCTAGTCGGCAGCACTGAATCCAACGCTGACTCAACGACGGCCTGAAGACCTTGTTAATTATTTGGTTGGCCCCTAGGTGGGTTCTGTTACAGAATATCAAGTAAAACAATATTGAGATACACAGTAAGCTGCATGGTAAGTGAGTGGTTGTTTGAGTGGCTGTATAAGTGAGTGAGTGGGTGAGTGAATGGCTGTTTGAGGGAGTGATTGGTTAAGACAGTTGGTGTGTGAATGGTTTTATCGGAGAGTGAGTGTCTGAATGACTGTATGGGTGAGTGAGCAGATATGGGAGTGCGTGTATGGATGTGTGAATGGATATGTAAGTGATTTTGTGGGTGTGTGAGTGAGTGTGTGAGTACTTGTATGGGTGAATGGATGTGTTGAGAGGCTGTATGAGTGTGTATGGGTGTGTGAGTGGCTGGGTGGGAGACTAGCGTTGTATGAGTGGGTGTATGGGTGAGTGGCGAGTGAATGGCTGTGTGAGTGCTGCATGAGTGATTGAGTGGGTGTGTGAGTGGCCATATGGAGAAGTGAGTGGGTGTGTGAGTACTTGTATGTATCTGTGAATGGGTATTTGAGTGGTTGTGTGGGTGTGTGAGGGGGGTATGAGGTAGCATGGGGTGTGGGTGGGTGTGTGAGTGGTTCTGTGGATAATGTCATCAGTGATGTAATTTGAGATGTCATCAGTGATATCACTGATAATGCAATGAGTGATGTAATATGTGAGGCCATAAGCGGATCATTGAGGGAATGAGTTTTAGTTAGCTCAGGTAACTATAACTGCTGAAATCTGAGCCTTACTATAACGTCCCTATCACTCTTTTTTTCAGTGAATGTCTAAGGTTTTTTTAATTCTATTTCCAGATTATAACATCCCAGTCACCTTTGTTTCTTTCCAGTGAATTTCTACGTTTTTATTTCCAAACTGTAACATGTAAACTTTGAGAATGGGTGTGTGAGCAGCTGTAAAGGTCAGTGAGTGGGTGCATGAGTGGTTGTATAAGTGTGTGAGTGGCTGCATGGGTATGTGTGTCAATGTGTGAGTGGCTATATAAGTCTGTAAGTGGGGGGTGAGTGCTTTTGTGGGTCTGTGACTTGGTCTGTGAGTGGCACCATGGGTGTGTGAGTCACTGCGTGGGTCTATGAGTGGGTCTGTGAATGCCTGTGTGTGTTTGTGAGTAGTGCTGTGGGTGTGTGAGTGCCTGTGTGGGGCTGTGAGTAGGTGCACGAGTGCCTATGTGGGTCTGTGAGTGGGTGTGTGAGTGCCTGTGTGGATCTATGAGTGGGTGTGTGAGTGCTGGGTCTGTGATTGGGTCTGTGAGTGGTTGTGTCACGTGGCCCATGGGGACATTGTAGTCTTCCCTAAGTTAGCATGAGCACACTGCAGACTGTCCGCTGCTTTGCGCATGTTCCGACATGAGCTTATTTTTTCAAATACCTCTTTTGATATTTTTACATGAGAACCTACCTCTGTTTTCACGCTTTGCTAGTTCCTGGGAATTAGTCTGAACAATGTGAACAAGGTCGAACAACAATGCCCCCTGTTATTCTGTTCTGGTCAGGCCCTAGCACCTAGACAAAACATACAGATGCAGCTGTTGTTTGGGAATACCTACTTTTGGTCTTATTGGAATAAACTGATAGGTAGCATATACTTGGAGAAGGACCTTTCCAGGGAGCAGAGCATAATAGCACCATGAGGTAGATCTACAATCTATAGACCGAGGTTTGGGGTCTGCAGATAACACCCACAGATCTTCTAATATATAATCATCTTGCTTCTATACAAGCGGAGGGAGGCTAGGCTTTGCTGTCTCTCACTATGACAGCTCCTTTTATGATTTACCGACTACTTTCTATGCTGGCCGTATTTGTGTTATGCATTTTTCTGCTTATTGTGGCATGTATACTGCATATTAGAACACATTAGTTAAAATCAATATTTTAAACTTGTTCGTATCTCTGTCAGATCTTTTTGTGGACAAGTACAAGAGTGTGAGCGAAAGGGTGTGTCTTACAACCGCAATTCCTGAGAGAGTTGGTAGTGTTGTGTTCTGGGGTGTCTAATCACTTTTTCCATTGCGAGAGAGTAGGAGGGCAAGGGAGACACTATAGATAGTCGGTCCTGGGCTCATGGGTACTAAGGTTATAGGGTGGCTCAGTCCCTATATACTAAGGTCCCATAATCCTATGCATATTACCTATGTTTTCGCAGAATCCCTGCAACTGTACTATGGGTGTGTCAGTGGGTGAGTGAGCAGGCTGTGTGGGTCTGTGAGTGGGTGTGTGAGTGCCTATGTGTGTCTGTGAGTTGGTGTGTGAGTGGTGCTATGGGTTTGTTCGGGGGTATATAAGTGCCTGTGTAGGTCTGGGAGGGGATGTGTGAGTGCCTGTGTGGGTCTGTTACTGGGTATTTGAGTGGCACTATGGGTCTGAGTGGGTATGTGAGTGATGGGTGTGTCTGTTAGTGGGTGTGTGAGTGGTGCCATTTGTCTGTTAAGGTGTATGTAAGTGCATGTGTAGGTCTGTGAGTGGCTGTGTGGGTCTGTGACTGGGCTTTATGAGTGGCCCTATGGGTCTGTGAATGGGTGTGTGAGTGCATGTGTGTGGGTGTGTGGGTGTGTGAGTGGCACAATGTATTTGGGTGTTTTCGTACTCAGGGTATTTAAAGGAAGAACCATGGACTCTGCTCTCACCAGGAGATGACAAGAAATAAATGAATAGTCACAGTCACTACTGACCTGAGTGTGCTCCATTAAATCAATGATGCATTCACCTCAATGAAAGATTTCTGATTGTTTTTCAATGTGTAATATGAGAGGAAACACATTTCATTTGCCTTCACCAGGCCCAAGAAGTTATGAATGTTTGAAATTTAATGAAGCAGAGCTTAAACTGGGGCACCTGCTATATTTATATTTGTAAGCGCTTCCCGTAAATGTTTAATTTCTGTGAAATGCGCACCAGGGCCAGACTGGAAACACATTTTTCCCAGAAGAGGCTCCAGTTGTGCCGAAAATGTATATTCAACTGGAGTACTTTCATCTGGTTAATTAGTAAGGACTACCTTGATGGGTAAATGTCTTGTGCATATTCTGCACTAGAGCTGCGCAAAAGGACCACAGGATAATGTCTCCAGGGAACTTGTGTGAATGTAATTTTCATAATATGATTGTTCCTCAAGCGGCTTCATTCATAACTCTTTGATAACATTAATCCTTATCAAGGGAAGACGATGAGAGTACAAATCTCCAATCTCCACCAAACAGGGGCACTGCCTCTTGACTTAATGAAGTTGGTTCTTTTTTTGGCAGAGATGTACTCACATTCTTCTGCATCAATAACGTGTCACAAAAATCGTCTGGAAACAAGCTTGGGGGCCTTTTTTTTTAGCTGTCCATCACTGTGGGAACTGGTGGGAAGGCCTTTGTGTCCTACTAACTAATATTAGAAGGGGTCTGCATGGCCCCCATCCCCTGGCCAATTTAGTCCCCAGGGACCCCATCCCCTGGAGCCCAGCCGCAATTCAATGGGGGAGGTGAGCCTCCTGGCCCCCCTTCACTAGGCCAATTTCGGCAACAGGGACCCCATCCCATGGGGCCCAGCCACGTCTCCTGGGTGCCCTGGAGCCCAGCAAGGGCACCCTATGTGCATGTTGGGGACTGCGAGGGGAGCCTCAAGGCCCCTGTGGTCCAAGCCAACTACCCGCCTCTTGTCAGAACCAGCTTTACTCTCGCACACAGGGAGCTGCTGGAAATGCAGCTCCCTCAGGGTGAGAGCAATACTTCAGGAAAACTCTGCATTCAGCAAGCTGGAGCACTTTGACAGCTACCGTTTGCTGGAAGCAGTGCTTGCTTTTGCTTGGCAGCATCTGTCAAGCAAAAGCAAGCAGCTATCTTCCGAGGGTGGGTACCTCAGGAGGTAGCAAGAGCCAGCCTTGGGGGGTGGTTCCCAGAGCCATTTATGGTTCCAGCATGGTGACCGCGCAACTCCCAACCTTTGATCTGCATGTGACAGCCCTGGGGTAGTGGTGGTCCCCAGGCCGTATGTGGAAGGGGAGGGGGTGTTGTGAAAAATCCCATGTTTGAATTTTCGATTTGGCCTCGGGAGGTGGGGGTCCCCGGGGTCTGTGTGGACCCCTTCAATATTTATTTTTGCCCTGGGAGATGGTGGTCCAGACGCTTCTGAAAGCCCTAGGAGGGGGGCCCGTGTGACCCCCCTCCTCTTTAGGTCAAGGCTAGAGTCAGCACACATGTGCTGCGCGGCAAGGCATTCTGTATTCCCTCTGTGAGTTTGAACACGCCCAAACATGCCCACCACTTTTTCATTGATTGCCTAGTCTGCCTTTACAAATTGCATTGCTTTCGTTGGTGAATAGTGCACATATGTCCACCTTACTGCGGTTTTGTTACCGCCCTGGCTACCGCCCCTCTTACATGGATCCTTTCACTAGTGGCCATATATTTAGTTTCAATGCCCTAATTTTTCTTCCGCCCTTTCCTCACAGCTCACTTGAATTTATTGTTTCCTGCTCTTGTCTTCATCACCTGTCGCTGCTCATTTTCCTTCTCCAGCTTTGTTGGTGCCTTGTTCTTGTCCACCTTGTCAATTTATTAAAATTATGCAAAAGATTTTTATAAAAACCGCTGCCTCATAACAACTCTCTGTCATTAATCTACATGGCATGGGGTGGTTTATCTTTTTAAACATGGCGGATGCCCCCCATAGCCGATGTGGGCCCAATTTCAGGTAAGTGAGTTTTAATATTGGAGCTCACACTGCTTTTGTTATAGCAGTGGATGCCTCGCTTCTGGTTTCAAAATAATTTTTTAGGTCTCACCTGCTCGCTCCTTCGACACCACCGGCACAAGCAAAACAAATTACTACTGCGCCCGCTACTCACCATTAAAGCATGGATCCCCCACAAAAAGGCTCCCTTGCCCCACCACTGCTTCATCCACATCTAGTCACTGTACTTCTTTGAACACTACGCTGCCCCTGGTCACAAAAACAGTGCCTATCCTTTTTAGTACCCCCTGAGGCTACATGAGGGCTGTCTGGAGAAGAGGTGCAGACCCCGTTTTACTTGTGCTCCAAGCAACCTTTATTGTTGTTCAATGTATATGAGCAGGGCCGGCGCTAGGCATGGGCAGCGTGGGCAGCTGCCCAGGGCCTTGCACTTAGCCCACCAGCATAGGGCCACACACTGGCGATGTGTCCTGTCGGTTCCCTGGCGATCCATTTCAAAGAAAGGTGTCACCTTTCTTTGAAATGGAGGGGCCCCCCTCCCTTGGCCTCTCAGGGATGGTATCTGGATACATAAGGGAGGGAGATGCTCCCTTCAATTGAAAGCAAACCCATTCACAGACACTGAGGGAGGCCCATTGTCCAGCATTTTGGCACCCCCATAGTTTTAACTTTTAGCCCACAAGCAATTGTCACACCTATCGGACTGAAGGTGTGAGAAATGCTTGTGGGCTCAAAGTTAAAACTGTGGGGGGGACAAAATGCAGGACAATAGGCCTCCCACAGAGTCTGTGAATGGTCTCCTTGCAAGGGGCCACTTATCTACATTAGAGGGGCCTCTCACATTCCCTTTTAGCCCAGGGCCTCGCAAATCCTAGAACCGGCCCTGTATATGAGCTATTACTCTTTATGCTTTGAGTTAAGTTTCTGTGTGTGCGTGGAAGTAACTTTTGTCTGTCTTTTTTCTGAGTTTGCATCCCCACATTTAAACATTGCCACCCTCTTTCAGATCATACACATTGATGACAAAACTGGCCACAGGTTAAACCCCTCCCCTTCAACCCCCCTTGTCTCTCACGGAGCGGCCCTTACACATCACCATCAAATTGTAAACTTCTAAACTGGTGCCTGCTCTCTCCCCCTGCAGCAAAGCAACCTCTTCACTTTCAGTTCACTGTCACTGTGTTCTGCAAGCCTCTGCCCTCTCAGTACTTCGCTGATGTGTGCTTCGGCTCAATGCGGCAGCAGGTGTATTATGGTGTGCATTGTGCGTTTAGAGGAACAGATGGGGCTTTCGTGGCAAAAGAAGGGGACCTAACAGCACTTTTGTTGTTGCTTTCTCGTGTTATAGTGTGCGTACGAGGTGTTGTTGTCCTGTGATCGCACATGTTTATGCTTAGTTTCATTTCTTGGATGCATAAAGGTGCATGGTTCTCTGTATAGTCACAGCCTTCTCAAATGTTGCACATGTTGTCCACAGACGTCCCTGTATTATTTTTATTGTTCTTGTGTAAAGAACATAACAGCACAGTTGTGACAAGTAGTGTTGTTACTCATATGGCGATTCAAGTGATTCTTCTCTTAAGCAGACCTTGTTCTTTGGGGGGTTGGGCGGTATTAAATACTTTGTGGACTCATTGTCTCGCCATATCTACATTATGTGGTTGGAAGTTTGTGCATTTAACCCTTCAGTTAAAACCTTGATGTTTGTGAATACTTCATAGTGAGTTATGAATAATGACTTAGCAACCCACTGTAACCCAAAGCTGTTGCAGCACATGGTAAAAAGCCCATTTACACCAGACTTATATTTAGAGGTTTAAATACTGCAGCTCAGTGAAAAATACTTGCTGGCAAAGCATTGAAGTCCTTTATGCTTTAAAATGCAGCTGATTCCATACATTTTACACTTTTTGATAAAATTACTCATCTTGGTAGGCGGTTTAGGTGTGATTAATGCTTTGGAGATCAACAAGCCCATTGTGAATGGCAGTGTCCTTCTAATTCTACCCATTACGTTGACATAGGATTAATGTTTTTGAACAAGAATATCAGGGTGCCAGGCATATGTGCCCGTGGTTTTCAGGTGCTAGCAAACTTTTTTTTCCCATTGGACGGCAGATAGCAAAAATCAGTGTTCCATAGACTTTTCCATGTAGTTCATGTTCCCAAGATCTGATTCTTAATTACTAATTGATTGTTTTTTTATCAGGCATAAAGCCTGCCTCTCTGGGTATGGAGAATAGTTGCCCCACAGGTGATCAGTACTGCTCCACCTCTATTCCCAGATCCATCCACATAATTCTACAGCACACCATGCCCCATAAATACACTACACAAATTCACTCAACACCACACAATTTCATGCCACGCAATTCTGCAACTAACTAATCCAATTCAACCCACATAATTCCATTACACACCACACACATACATTCCATACCACATAATAAAAGACAATGCCAATAGCTCTAACTCAGAAAATGTGAGACCTATTGCATTTCCAATGCTTGTTTATAAAAGCACTGGAGAGGTGGTGGTCCCCGGGGCCTCTGCACTGCCACCTAAGTTTATATGTTGCCCTGGAATAAAACGAATTTTCTATGTCGGCCCGGAAAAGTGCTGGTCCCTGGGTCATTAAATTGCCCTTGGAGGGGGGCCATGTGCACCCCCTCCATTACATGTATAAACTTGGCTTGCCCCGGGGACCTGGGCCGGCCAGGGGCTTAATTAAAACAAGCATTTACAATGAAATGGTCTCTGCATTATTAAAGGTAGAGCTATTGGCATTGCTCATGACATTTTTATTTTTTTAATCTTAAATAAATGTCATTGTCATTAAAATTGCCAATAGCTTAATCGTTAAATAAATGTCATTGTCATTTACAATGCCAATAGGTTAATCGCTCGCAAATGCATGACCTATTGCATTTGCACCACAGAGCCCCACACACACACACCCACAGAGCCCCACACACACCCACAGAGCCCCCCCACACACACACACACACCCACAGAGACCCACACACACACCCCCACAGAGCCCCACACACACATGTCCACAGAGCCCCACGCACACACACCCACAGAGCTCCACACACACACACACACACACACACACACACACACACACACAGAGCCCCCCACACACAAAGCCACACACACATAGAGCCACACACACACACAGAGCCACATATACACCCAGAGCCACATACACACACAGGAGAGCAAGCACAGCGAGGGGGCAGGGAGGCAAGCACCAGGGACATCTTAAGGATTTTGGGGGCCCTGGGCCAAACATATTTTGGGGGCCCCTGTTCAGAACAGCTTTGAATTTATGAATCAATTTGAGCCCCTGTTTCACACGCCATTTCCGCTTCCTCAGCTGTGTTAGCGATCCAGTTTGCATCATAGGCATTAGCCTATATATTCCTAATGCAAACGGACGGGCACAGCAGTAGGGTTTAGTGTATCCTGCCCTGCTACTAGGTTTTTAATACTTTTTAAATTGTATATGCATGGCTAAATTACTCTGTGCTTTTTTAAATTTCTCCTACCTACGCGCACTTGCACTTTACTTGATTTTGCTTGCCTACACTTCCTTAGCTGCTCCGATTCGCATCTCACTTTTCCTCCACTCCTGGTCCGCCATGGCTGATATGCCGATTGTGGGGAGGGCTGGGGCTACTATTGAGCTCCTCACTTCTGCCCACACAGTTTCCGCTTCCTCAGCTGCGTTAGCGATACAGTTTGCATCATAGGCATTAGCCTATATATTCCCAATGCCAACGGATGCGCCCTGTGGGTGCGCCATTGGCGCTAAAGGCACACCAAAGGCAAGCCTGTCTGCATCCGTCAGCGTCCGGCGCCGGCCATGCTGCCCAGTTCCCCTCTGGTGAGTTTCTTCGACTATATTACAATAGGGAAAAACTGCTTAGCCTTAGGTGGCTACCATTATGTCAGTGTACAGTGGCTGATCCGAGCTTGGAGGTAGACCTTCGATGCAATAAGGGCAACTGGTCTCTCCTCCAGCCCAGGAAACACGCACCCAAGTTCCTCCCACGCAACAATTGTGTAAAAGCAATAAAAAAAACAGAGGACTTAAAGGACACCCTTTTACATTTTTGCTGTATGCAAAAGCATGAACCACACATTTATGACCTACTTTTAGACGAACAGCCTGATCTTTCAATTCTCACTGAGACCTGGCTGTCTGAAGCCTCCAACTCTACTATCACCTCGGACATCCCTATGGGTTATAAAATCCTTAGAGGGACCGACCAACTGGGAAGGGAGGCCGTGTCGCCATAATTACAATCAAAAACTAGACTGTTCTTCTATCCCAATGGGAAACATTGAGGGTGCAGAGTCCTTAGGCTTCCATTGTACTTTATCTCCCATCATAGCACAGCTGATTTTCTGATTTACAGACCTCCCAGTGTAATTGGAAATGTTATTAATACGCTTAATACAGCCCCCACCTCCCTGGCCTTAAAATACAACAACTGCCTTATTCTGGGAAATTTCAATATGCATATGGACAATGGAAAAGACCCTCAAACAATTTCCTTATTGGAGACGCTGCAGGCCTGCAACATGTTTCTATCTATTTCTTCGGCCACCCATGAGAAAGGCCATACCCTAGACCAAATCTTTCACAACTTTGACTTATCAGTAAGCCTACCTCTTCCCATTACCAGGTCTGACCACCTCCTATTAGAATTTGTCCTGCCCAACTCTGCCACAGCCCCTCGGGCTAACGCAGGGCAGAGGGTCCCTAATTAAAGGACTTTCTATAAAATAGCCATCCCGATGTTAGAAGATGCCCTAAGTTGTTCCTCACCGGAGCTGTCTGGCTTCCCCGACTCGAACGCCCTCTCAATAGATTCATGGCTCCGAACCCACATTGATGTAGTGGTACCGGTTGTCTCCTGCTCCTCAAAGGTTGGCCCTACCAACTCCGTGGTTTAACAATTCCCTCAAATCTAGCAAAAGAAATTGTAGAAAAATGGAACAGAAATTGAGTAATCCTATCTACCCAAGGATAAGAAGGTGTATAAAGACATCTTAAAAGCTCATTACATCCTTGTGAAGGTAGCCAAGAAAAACTTCTTTCAAACCAAGATAGAAAATTTTCAAAATAAGAGTAAGGAAATCTTTAGCATAGTTGAATCCTTTACTGCCCCGAAAGCCAGCACAAAGGAAAGCCCATGTATGGAAGAATGGTCTAAGCAAATAGCTCAATTCTTCCACAAAAAGATCTCTTTGATCCAACAAGCCTTCAGTAACATCTCAGAGGAAGAACTGACCTTTTACCTTAGTTCTAATAGTAAATTTCACCTCTTGTATCCTCCATCTTTACTCGCTTTCCCTGAGTTTCAGCTTGAAGAGTCACTGACCCTTCTCCAAAAGATTAAATCTGGCTCTCCTATTGACCCATATCCAGCGAATATCCTGAACCTATTAGCTCCCGCCATAAACCCTTAAGTAAACTAGCTCTTTAATGCTTCTTTCTCCTCAGGCAACATGCCAAAATTATGTAAGAATGCTAACAACTGACCTAGCCAACTACAGGCCAATCTCCCTTCTTCTGGCCCTCTCCAAAGTATTAGAGATGAATGTAAACAAGGCCCTCCAAAAACACATTGAAGATGGGAATGTCCTTCATGAGTCCCAATCCGGTTTAAGGGCTAACAACAGTACGGAGTCCGCTCTGCTAGAAGTGACGAAATTTCTCAAGGGTAAGCTGGAACAGGGAGGTAAGGCTGTTCTGATTCTGCTCGAACTGTCAGTGGCCTTCGATACGGTCCCACATGAGAGGCTCCTGAAGAGACTTGTTAACATCAGTCTGAGGGGGACCACCATAACATGGATGTCATCCTTCTTGGCAAATAGATATCAGGACATCTGGCTTCCCCTTTCTCATCCCTGGCACCATGAATGTAGGTGTCCCTCAGGGCTCCATGGTCAGTCCTACCCTCTTTAAAATATATCTATCAACTCTTGCATTTCAGGTAGAGGAAGAGGGCGTCAAAATTGTTTCCTATGCTGATTACACTCAGCTGATTTTTACAAGTGAAAAAGGAACAGACTTTGACGGAGCAATGATTAGGTCTTGCCTCACAAAGGTTTTTAACTGGCTTAAGATCAATCAGCTGAAGTGCAGTCTTGACAAAACTGGGAGTCGTCCTCCCCCCTTTCTGCTCCGAAGCCACCAAGATCATTTGTGGCGCACCCCAGGGCTCATCCCTCAGCCCTACATTGTTCAACATCTACATGGCACCGCTAGCCCACGTCGCCCGACTGCATGACCTCAACATCATCTCGTACGCCGACCACACCCAGCTGATACTTTCCCTCACGAAAGACCCCCTCACTGTCACAGCCAACTTCCACGAAGGAATGAAAGCCGTCGCCGAATGGATGAAGAACAGCCGAGTAAAGCTAAACTCAGACAAGACAGAAGTCCTCATCCTCGGCTCCACCTCCTCGGCCTGGGATGACTCCTGGTGGCCGACCGCACTGGGAACAGCCCCAACACCCACCAACCACGCATGCAACCTTGGGTTCATCCTCGACATTCTCCATGACAAAACAGGCCAACGCCGTCTCGTCCTCCTGCTTCAACACCCTCAGCATGCTCCGAAAGATCTACAGGTGTATCCCCACTGAGACAAGAAGAACGGTCACCCAGGCCCTCGTCAGCAGCAGGTTGGACTACCAAAACGCCCTCTACGCAGGAGCCTCGGCCAAACTCCTGAAATGACTTCAATGCATTCAAAGTGCCTCTGCACACCTGATCCTCTACATCCCTCGCCGAAGCCACATCACACCTCACCTGGGAGACCTGCATTGGCTCCCTGTTGACAAAAGGATCATCTTCAAGCTCCTCACCCGCGCACACAAGGCACTTCACAACACGGGAACAGCATACCTCAACAGACAACTCAGCTTCTACACCCCAAACCACCAGCTCCACTCTGCCGACCTTGCCCTTGCCACAGTCCCCTGCAGCTGTAGAGCAACCTCCGGTGGCAGATCGTTCTCCCACCTCGCAGCTAAGACCTGGAACACCCTCCCCATCCCCTTATGGCAGACCCAGGACCTGCTAACTGTCAGAAGACTCCTCAAGACCTGGCTATTCGAGCAGTAGCAGCACCCCCCCCCCCACCCCAGCGCCTTGAGACCCTCACTGGTAAGTAGTGCTCTTTAAAATTGTTCTGATTGATTAATTGATTGGTAATGCAGAAATGCCTGACTGAAGCTCTTGGTGGCCAAAAGATCTGCTGCCCCCGCCCGCGGAAAAGGAGAAAGTAAAAAACGTAGGAATTGTCATTGACAAGGCACTCTCCATGGGGTTTCAAATCCAAAATCTAACTGGCACTTGCTTTGGCATACTCCTGATGCAAAAACAATGCCTGCCACTGTTACCGCTAGAGAGCAGAAAGATCGAGGTGCAGGCTCTGGTGACATCAAAGCTTGAGAATGTCAACAGCTTGTAACCTGGTCTTCCCAAACCCCTTATCCAGCTCCTACCAGGGGTACAAAACACGAAGGTGAGAGCCATGCTGAGATCTAAACCCAGATCTAGTATGACCCCTATTCTTCAGTCTCTACACTGGCTCCACATAAAAGAACGGATCTTCTTTAAAGAGTTCCACGGCTTAGGAGTCGGCCACCTAAATAAGCGCGTTAACCGCTACACAACATCTAGAAGCCTAAGATCTTCCAATGCCAACGTGGCCATCATGCCTAAAATAGGCCGTGCCCACACTGGAGGCAGATCCCTCGGCTTTCTAGGCCCAAAATTGTGGAATAGACTCCCTGAGTCTCTGAACCTAACCACAGACCTGCTCTTTTTCAGGAAGAACTTATAAACCTGGCTTTTAAATAACTGATGGGTCTTTTACGCATATTTTCCTCCCGCTGTCACGTGCCAGGACACTCGAGTCTGAGTAGCTTCGTGCTCTATTACATACACTATTCCATTGCATTAGGTTCCTGGCAGTGCAAAGGAACACTTGTCCAAATTCTATGGGCCTTATTTATAAGACCTTGCTTCACTTTTATGCCGCCGGAGCTTCACTTTTTGTGACGCACCAGCAGCGTTAAAAATGTGCCATGTTGCACCCTAGTTACAAAGTGTCGCATCTAGGCAGATGCGTCACTATGTAAACCCCTGCACCACATTATACCTGCACCAGGTATGATGTTTGCAGGGTTGGTGTTCCCCTGCAAAAAGCCTCGTAGAAGTGGCGCATTGAAATCTATGAGAACTCAGTGCGACACTTCTAGGATGCCATTCCGTCAATTTCTCACACTTGCCTCACAGCAGGCATAAGACTGATGCAGGCCCTTTTACATGAGGCTTGCCCCATGTGAAAGGACACATTGCTGGAGTTGCATCTATTTTTAGACACACCCCAGCAATGCATCACTTTTGCACCCACAGATATGTCAGAAATACTGACGTATCTATAACTCCTTGAGACATGATGCGTCATGTCACAAGGAGGGCGCACTAAGAAGTGACGCATCCCTGTTTTCACACAGCGATGCATCACTTCTGATAAATAAGACCCTAAATGTGTTTAAATCTAATATTCAGGGATAGTTATGTGTGTTTTCAATATTTTAACACAGTAGCAGCTCACCAATATTACTGCAAATAAATCTCTGTGATGCCCTCCCATTTCTTTTATGTTAGTGTTTGTTTTGATCTAAAAGTATACTGTATGAAACATAAACACAATATTTCTCTGCAAAGTGGCTGTACTAGACTCACACATCAGGCTCATAAAAAATAAATTAAGGGAAAGCAGTGTTTAAAACAATCTGTTTAAGAAGTAGTCAAGATCAATAGGGCAAAAATCTGGAGAACGGAGCCGACTCTGTCAGGGGGGCCCCTGAAAGGCTGGGGCCCTGGACCAGAGACCACTTTGCCCATGCATTAAAACGTCTCTGGCAAGCACAGCCAGGGAAGCAAGCATAGCCAGGGAAGCAAGCACAGCCAGGAAAGCAAGCACAGCCAGGAAAGCAAGCACAGCCAGGAAAGCAAGTACAGCCAGGGAAGCAAGCACAGCCAGGGAAGCAAGCACAGCCAGGGGGCAGGGGAGCAAGCACAGCCAGGGGGCAGGGGAGCAAGCACAGCCAGGGGAGCAATAACAGCCAGGGGAGCAAGCGAATATGTGACGTCATCCCGCATACAATCATCCCGCATACCATCATCCCGCATTTTTCATCCCGCATATACAATAAGGCCGCAAACTAAAAGAACTAAAACTTTTAGAACGAATATGCCTTTAGCACGCATGCCTTTACAACGTAAAAACATGCATGTTAAAGGTATACTCATTGTGAAAGTTTTAAAGGTAAGTGAAAGTACACTACCCTACCATACACTACCAAACACTACCCTACACTACCCTACACTACAGTCCTTTTACTACATTTACACTACCCAGCACGACCCCCCAACACTACCATTAAGCACTTTACTTCCCTACACAAACACTACAACAGTACCTTAATACACTACCCCCAGCATGACCCTACACAACACTACAATACTACACTAAACCACTACACCCCAGCATTACCCTACACTACACAAACACTACACCACTACCCTAAACCCTAAAACACAACCCCCAGCATGACCCTACACTACACAAACACTACAACACTACCCTAAACCCTAAAACACTACCCCCAGCATGACCCTACACTACGCAAACACTACAACACTACCCTAAACCCTAAAACACTACCCCCAGCATGATCCTACACTACGCAAACACTACAACACAACCCTAAACCCTAAAACACTACCCCCAGCATGACCCTACACTACGCAAACACTACAACACTACCCTAAACCCTAAAACACTACCCCCAGCATGACCCTACACTACGCAAACACTACAACACAACCCTAAACCCTAAAACACTACCCCCAGCATGACCCTACACTACGCAAACACTACAACACTACCCTAAACCCTAAAACACTACCCCCAGCATGACCCTACATTACGCAAACACTACAACACAACCCTAAACCCTAAAACACTACCCCCAGCATGACCCTACACCAGCGGTCTTCAATCTGTGGGGCGCGACCCCCAGGGGGATCGTGGAGTCCTGGGAAGGGGGTCGCAGATTCTGAAGAGTGCAGTTCCTGGCATTGGGCTGAGGGTGCTCACGGCGTTCATACCGAGGTGTGAAAAACATCAACGCCTCATTAACAAGTAAAAGGTCTTTTAAAGTTCTGTCAAGTACTTGGGTGTGACTGTGTGTGTGTCCCTGAAGCTGTTTCAGCCGGGCTCACATACACGAGCTGGGGGTAGCTGGGGGGGGGGGGGGCTGTGGGCTGGGGGAGTGGCTGTAGTGTAGCCCTTTGAGTTCAATGGATGTTGCGCACCTGGAGATGTGGGTCCCGTGACACGTCCCCCGCCCCCAGCAGGGAGGCACAGAGATGCCCTCCCATGAGTGGGAAAGAAGAATAAAGACGACGCAGAGATATACTGATTCTCCCCCCCCCCCCCCCCCATGAGAGAGGCACAGAAAAGGTGGGTGGATGAATGATGGGTGGATGAATGGATGAAAGGCTGAAGGATGGATGGCTGTGTGAAGAGGTGGGTGGATGAATGATGAGTGGATGGATGAATGAAAGGGTGGATGGATGAATGATGGATGTATGGATGGAAGGATGAAAGGGTGGATGGATGAAGGATAGATGTATGGATGGAAGAATGAAAGGGTGGACGGAAGAATGGATGGATGAAAGGGTGGATGGATGAACGATGGATGGATGTGTAAAAAGATGGGTGGATGAATGAAGGGTGGATGGATGAAAGGGTGGATGGATGAATGATGGATGTATGGATGGAAGGATGAAAGGGTGGATGAAGGATAGATTGGTGAAGGATAGATGTATGGATGGAAGAATGAAAGGGTGGACAGATGAAGGGTGGATGGATGAAAGGGTGGATGGATGAATGATGTATGGATGGATGTGTGAAAAGGTGGGGGGATGAATGATGGGTAGATGGATGGATGAAAGGGTGGGTGGGATGGATGGATGAAAGGGTGGATAGGTGAAGGATGGATGTATGGATGGGAGGATGAAAGGGTGGGTGGATGAAGGATGGGAAGATGAAAGGGTGGATGGATGTATGATGGATGGATGTGTGAAAAGGTGGGTGGATGAATGATGGGTAGATGGAAGGAACAGTGGATGGGTAAAAGATGGATGTATGGATGGAAGGATGAAAGGGTGGATGGATGAGGGATGGATGTATGGATGGAAGGATGAAAGGGTGGCTGGATGGATGTGTGAAAGTGTGGGTGGATGAATGATGGAGGGATGTGAACAGGCGCATTTATGGTTGTCAAAAGTTGATGATGAGGAGTACCAGTTTCTAGAAACTTTTGTCGGAAGGGGGTCCTTACACCTAAAAAGGTTTTACAAGGGGGTCTCGGCATCAAAAAGTTTGAAGACCTCTGCCCTACACTATGCAAACACTACAACACTACAACACTACCCTAAACCCTAAAACACTACCCCCAGCATGACCCTACACTACGCAAACACTACAACACAACCCTAAACCCTAAAACACTACCCCCAGCATGACCCTACACTACGCAAACACTACAACACTACCCTAAACCCTAAAACACTACCCCCAGCATGACCCTACATTACGCAAACACTACAACACAACCCTAAACCCTAAAACACTACCCCAGCATGACCCTACACTACGCAAACACTACAACACTACCCTAAACCCTAAAACACTACCCCCAGCATGACCCTACATTACGCAAACACTACAACACAACCCTAAACCCTAAAACACTACCCCAGCATGACCCTACACTACGCAAACACTACAACACTACCCTAAACCCTAAAACACTACCCCCAGCATGACCCTACACTACGCAAACACTACAACACAACCCTAAACCCTAAAACACTACCCCCAGCATGACCCTACACTACGCAAACACTACAACACTACCCTAAACCCTAAAACACTACCCCCAGCATGACCCTACATTACGCAAACACTACAACACAACCCTAAACCCTAAAACACTACCCCAGCATGACCCTACACTACGCAAACACTACAACACTACCCTAAACCCTAAAACACTACCCCCAGCATGACCCTACACTACGCAAACACTACAACACTACCCTAAACCCTAAAACACTACCCCCAGCATGACCGTACATTACGCAAACACTACAACTCTACCCTAAACCCTAAAACTCAACACTACACTAACACAACACTACACTACACAATCACTACCCCAGCACGACCCCCACCCTTAAAAATTAACCCAAACCCAATTACCTCTCTCATCGTCTTGGTTTACAACGCAAATACATTTACCATACATGCCTTTACAACGTAATTCGTTGTAAAGGCATGCGTGATAAAAGCACATGCGTTATAAGAAAATGCGGTATAATGGTATGCGGGCAGAAAGCAATTGCGGGATTATAGTATGCGGGCTAATGGTATGCGGGATAAAAAATGCGGGATAAGGGTTGATTACCGGAGCAAGCACAGCCAGGGGGCAGGGAAGCAAGCACAGCCAGGGGGCAGGGGAGCAAGCACAGCCAGGGGGCAGGGGAGCAAGCACAGCCAGGGGGCAGGGGAGCAAGCACAGCCAGGGGGCAGGGGAGCAAGCACAGCGAGGGGTCAGGGAAGCAAGCACAGCGAGGGGGCAGGGAAGCAAGCACAGCGAGGGGGCAGGGAAGCAAGCACAGCGAGGGGGCAGGGAATCGGAGGTCGGAGGGGGAGAGAAGGTAACATTTTTGTGAATATTTCTGTGAAATACCTAAAACTTCCAACTCAAAGTTCTTCTATTCGTCCTCCACTCTCTCTGCACCCCAACACTACTGCACCCCGCTTTACTCATTTTACAGGATATGGGGAGACTCATAGATAACACCGCACATATTCAACGCTGCCGAGCCCAGGCCCGGCAAGAAGGTGAGCTCGCCTAACTGTAAAAACACTTCAGGCTGGCGGGAAAGACCTAATCAGAACCACATGTGGAGGCGAGGCCTGGCCACATCCGCAGTCATTTCATTGTGACAACGGCATATGTGGTACAAACAGAACATTCATTTTTATGTTATTATTGAAAGAAGTGAAGGATTGCATTGCCCTGGACACGCACTCACACCCACAGGCACACACACTCACGCACAAATGTTTTTACATACACAGGCAAACACACACACAGAGGCAAACACACAGATGCGCACACACGCCCAGGCACGCGCGCACACACATAGAGATGCACACACACAGATGCGCACACATGACCAGGCACGCACACACACAGATGTACACACACACACATGCGCACACACGCCCAGGCACGCACACACACAGATGCACACACTGATATGCACACGTCCAGGCACGCACCCACACGAATGCGCAAACATACACAGGCACACGCAGGCACGCACACACATACACACAGGCACACACACACAGGCACGCGCACACACACAGACATGCATTCACATACAAAGGCAACCACACACAGGCACAGATGCACACTCACGCCCAGGCACGCTCACACAGACACACACGCGCGCACAAACACACACACACACACACATTCATGTTTCCGTCTGCGAGGCTGGAAGGAAGACTTAATTCTAAACTCCCTGAGTGTTCACATCTAAGACAAGAACAGAATTTTCTAGAACAAAACTGCCCAATAAGAGGCTCCGGCAGGAAGTAGTGTCAGAGCTCCAAGGGGCAGAAAACAGCATTTCAGACCAGCAGAAAAGACAAAACCAGAACTACACCTTGAAAGAGTGGGCCATCAGGGTTTGTTTTATTCTGACTACCGCAAAAGGTACACAAACATAACATTCCTTTTCAGTTACTAATGACAGCAGTCCGTACTATTTTAGATTCCTTCCAAACCCCCTCATGCTCTGCAGGTGACACTACAGCGCTGCCTGAATGAGAAGAGCATTGCACTTCAGTGGAAATATCTGATTTAGACGCACATCTGGGGGCGCCAGCAGGGCTTTACATGGAATGAAACAACTGGGCAGAAGATGTCAATCTTCAGGATGTGGCACGTCGCATCAGAGCAAACACATGGAAACATGTGGAAGAGCGCAGAGTTAACTTAAACATAGGCCCCAAAGAACTGGTCTCCTTCCGGCACGTCAAAGAAGAACTGAAAATTGCAGAAGACGAGCCACTACTCAAGGACAAAAGGATTGTCATATCAAAAAAACTGCATGAAGGGGTGGTCAACTTGGCACATGGACACAGTAGCACTGTGTCCACTAAAATGGCATTACACAAACAGGTTGACCTGACGGTCGAAGTCATGCTAAAAGACTGCCCTCAATGTCAGCCAGTCAGTCGAGAAGAACAATCCTCGCCACTGCAAATGTCCGAACTGCCAGAAGGTGTATGGCAATATGTGGCGGTCAACTTCTTTGGCCCTATGCAGTGAGTGAAGGTTGAAGCATCCCGAGCTACTGTGAAAATATTGTAATAAAGCAAGTTACAGCTTATGATAGTGTTGTTTTTCAACTGATGACGTCACAACACACAGTTTAACTATACACACCGTACATATATCACTCCTGCAATGCTGCACAAGTTGGACAACACGCAGTCTGTGCACTGCCCCAGGTACGGGCAAACTGAGCCAATACATCACCAGCTCACATGGACCCAGAGTACTGAAGACAAGTGGCAGGCATGTACAAGACCAGGCTGAGAGTGGGGCGGGGCTTAAGCCACGAGTGCTTTTGTTAGATTTAGGGGCATATTGCACGAAAAAAGCAATAAAGAAAGAAAATTCGTAGATGTATACACTGCCACGAGCTAGGCGGCGACTGGCGAGTCAATGGCTCAGCTCAGGCGCGCCTGCAGTAGATGCATGGGTGGAAGAAGTGGCTGAGTGGAATGTCGCTGAACGGGTCAGAATAAAATAGGTGAGGATGGATGCCAAGCTCCCAGAAGATCTAGACCGACTAGGGCACTGCGATCTCCCCCCACCCCGATGGGCCTCCTCCGTGACCGAATTATGCGGCAAATTGTGGCTATTCTGCGGCCTCCCCTGAGGGGCACCACTGAGCGGGTGTCGAGGGTTGGGGTCAGAGGGGATCGAACCGCACCCAACCAGGACCCTGTGTACAGCAGCCAACCTGGACAAAACATTGAAGCGCCTGGTACCCCTCTCCCAACCCTCTGGCAGGTGTTTAACATTAGCTGCGATGCACTTGCAAAGATGCTAATGTTCAGGAAAGTGTTTATAAATTAGATGTGTATATTTTAACGTCAGGCTGGATATGCTTGTGAATGTTGTAAAACTGAACTACAAATATCTTTTTTTTAAATGTGGAGACGCTGGTAAGATTACATTCGTTCTGTATGTACTCCTTTTACATAACTTTTCCATTTGGGTTCGCCTTTCTTCTCACGGGCACTGGCACTGACAATGGCGCAGAGCAATGCAAAAATAACAGTGACTGACGAAAACAAGCAAGGTCACACTGCTGCTCCCACCCAGAGGGATCAAGGCACCAGCAGGGTACGCGACTTTGCACCTCCCACCCCAGCCGGCTTTCACTCACCGGCTTCAGGACGTTTGCGGGACCGGCACCATCTATTCTCTCTCGGGCGCTGTGGCGGTGTAGCAGGCGGGGCTCTCCCTCACCAGCTCCTCTGGTCGGCGGTGCGGGACTTCTCTGCCGGGGCTCCCTCCAGGACACAGGGCCCCGCAACACCTCGGCTCCTTTCTGCTGCCCTAGCGGCCCTTCTCGCTGGGCCTCCCTCGCCATTCAGGAGACCGGAAAGGCGGGCAATGGCTTCTCCTTCCCACTGGCGGCCACGGGGCTCTCCATAGCTATCAGAGCCCCGGGCCGCGGAAGAACTTTTCTTCTTCTCTCCCTGGCTCGAGTGTGCAAAGCCTCCTCCAATCACAGCGCGACGCCGCCTGTGACGTCATGGGATGTCACTGAGGTTCCCGGGCTCGCGGCGGACCAATAATAGCGCGCCTCCTCCAGTTGAGCCCCCCAGGGCGACCCAATCACAGCGCGGCCGCTCCGAGGCTGATCGCGGGCCCGGGCATTTTGATACAGTTTATTAAACAGTGAAATCGCTCCAAAGCAGCATCTATGCCAGAGAGAGACGGGACAAGGGAGTAGCAAAATGCAGCATCTATGCCAGAGACGGACGGGACAAGGGAGCAGCAAAATGCAAAATGGCTGCCACAAAGCTCTGCAAATTTCGGATTCGGGGGCGTGTTTGGCCGTTCTAAAAAGGGGCGTGGCTAAAAAGTGGAAAGAACAGCACGAACACGCCCCCGAATCCGAAAGAGACAGAGCTTCTTTCGAGGGACGCCTCTCTCCTCCAATGGCTGGCCTCCGTTTAGTAAGCCAGCCAATGGAGGAGAGACCTGGAGACAGGCGGGTTTAAACACTCACTTAAAGACATTAATTCTCCGACTTCCAGGTCCGAGACCTAAAAACAAGCACAGGAGACCACGCTTGTGTTATCTTTGTCGCGGATTCACGGCTCCGTTGCTTTTTTTTTTATTAAACTGTTTTTTGCCCTGGCTGGGTCCCAGCAGGGCCCAGGACCAGGGCTAGGGGGTCTGGGTATTCCTACTTTGCTCTCTTTAATTTTTTTGAAACTTTTTTTCTGGAACTCGGCTGAAGCCGAGTACCAAGATGGCTGCCAGCACTAACAATTGGAAGTATTGGCCGCCAATCAGATTGGAAACAGAACTTGGAAAACATACTTTCCTTTATACTTTTATATGTTTATCACTACACAATGCTTTTTTTGGAAAATCGTCTTCATTAGATGACGGGGAAAGCTTAGCTTTCTCTGTTGAATTGTCTCCCACCGACTCCTTTTCTGGCCTGCTGATCTATTGCCCCCTGAGGCACTAAAAGACTTTATTCCCAAACTCATTGATTTGGCTGAGGAGCGGGCACTGACGATGGTAAATTTTACAACATTGGGGGACTTTAATATACACCTTGAGGACCAGTCTAATTCCATAGCTAACAATCTTCTATCTGGCCTTTAGGCGATAGGTCTTGGTCTAAAGTGCCTCCTCCCTACGCATGAGAAGGGCCATCTCCTGGATCCGGTCTTCAGTAATTTAGACAACCTCAGTTCCGGGATCCCATCCCTCTTCCCTGGTCGGATCATTTCCTAATTCCTCTATTCTGGGTTACAAAGACTGCCCCAGGTGCCCAACATCACAGGGTGGCATGGGACCGGAAATGGTGCAGGCTGCCCTTGGAGGAATGGAAATTGGCCCTTGAGGCCTTGAAGCCACCGAAGGGAAACGATACTGAGGAGGCAAGTCATAACTTTAATAAATGGATCCAGGATACATTAGATAGTACCCTCCCTAAAGTTATTGTTCAAAAACAAATTAGGAAAAATGTAGCCCCTTGGTTCAGCTCCCAACTAAGAGTTTCAAAACAATCTTGCCGGAAACTGGAAAGGGCATGGAGACAGGACCCCTCTCAGCACACAAAGGAAACCTATATGAAGGCCATTAGGATCTATAAAACGGAGATCAAAACTGCCCAGGTACGCTTCTATGAGACCAAAATTAGCACAGCGGCCAATTCTCCAAAGGAGATTTTTCGAATAGCGAAGTCCCTAATCAACCCCCCATAAATACTTCCTCCAGTGGAAGGGGCCCTGGAACGCTGCAACCAACTAGCTGTGTTTTTTCAAGAAAATATCCAAGCCATCTATACCACTTTCCCTCCAAATCAGTCTCTGCCTGAGGAATGTGGAGCTATGGACCTGGATCAGGTCCCGGTGCTGGATCAATTCTACTCTCTGGACACAGAAATGTTAGATCAAGTCATCAGCAGAGTTTCGTCTGGCTCTCCGCGGGACCCTGCTCCACCCCAACATCTTAAAGCGGCTATTGATTCAGTCCGGTCTACCATCTTAGAGGTTTTAAATTCCTCCATTTCAACTTGCACTGTTCCCCCTATGTGGAAACGCGCGATGGTCAAAGCACTACTTAAAAAGCCCAGTCTAGATCCGTCCATACTCTCTAATTACCGCCCAATCTCACTTCTGCCTTGGCTGAGCAAACTGTTGGAGAAACATATAAATAACATTTTGGTTGACCATCTAGAATCCAACAGTTTGCTAGATGTCACGCAGACTAGCTTCCGTCCAAATCATGGGACGGAGACCGCGCTGCTGTTGGTGACCAAAGAGGCACGGAAGCTGGTGGATGAGGGTGGAAAGGCCGCCATTATCCTTTTAGATCTAAGTGCAGCGTTCGACACAGTCAATCACACCATCTTGACCGACCGACTCAAGAGTGTCGGGGTGTCGGGCGCTGCACTGGCCTGGTTTTCCTCCTTCCTTAGCAACCGCCGCTTCCAAGTCTTTGAGGAGGACGTGGCTTCTTCCAGTCTGTCTTTGGTTTGCAGGTTACCCCAGGGTTCGGCCATAAGTTTGATGCTCTTTAATGTGTACATGAGGCCACTGGTGAGAATCATCCATCCTTTTGGAATTAAGATCGTCAGCTATGCAGACGATACCCAGTTAGTGGTATCTCTTTGCCATGACAAGGGATCGTCTTGCATGCTGGCTCCCTGCCTTGAAGCAGTGGCCAAATGGATGGAGTGCTCCTATCTCCGTCTGAACGGAGACAAGACGGAGATTATGCTATTGGGTAACTCCTCCCCTTCCATGTCCATCCCCATGTGGCCGTCATGTCTAGACCCTGCTCCATCTCCAAAGCCCCACATAAAGAGCCTAGGCGTATGGCTAGACAACTCCCTCAACTTCAGACACCAGGCTATAGTGCTTTCATCTACCTGCTACGGGCTGTTAAGAATGCTCCGCAAAATTACTCCCCTCCTCCCGTTTGAAGCTCGTAGAAAAATGGTCCAGGCCTTGATAATGTCTCGGCTGGACTATGGTAACGTGCTGTATTTAGGAGCCCCACTGGCCACAGTAAACAAACTGCAAGTAGTCCAGAATAGCGCAGCAAGGATGCTCATTCAGGTCCCCAGGAGACAATCAGCAAGGCCTACCCTCCGACAGCTTCACTGGCTACCTGTGGCAGCCAGGATACCATTTAAGGCTATGTGCATTGCTCATAAAGCCATGTGGAAAATGGGCCCGGCCATCCTCCATTCTCTGCTAACGCCTTACCTGCCGCCGAGATCCCTTCGCTCCAGCACCTTACACCTTGCCACCACTAAGAAAATCAGGAAGTCAAGATGGGGAGGACGTTCGTTCTCATGCACTTCGGCCAAATTGTGGAACTCTCTTCCTCAAGCTGTGCTAGACAACCGCAATTTGATGTCCTTCCGTAAGCTTCTAAAAACGCACCTGTTTGGAATGTCCTTTTAAGATGAGAACCTGTCTGCGCTCTGCTTTCTTTCCTGTAAGCGCTACGAGGCCTCCGGGTAGTTAGGCGCTATAGAAATACTCTTTCAATTCAATTCAATTCAATTCAATTCAATTCAATTCAATTCGATTCAATTCAACTAGGAAATCTTACCTATCCTATAAACCAATCAACCTAAATCTCTCCATTTAGTAAAAACTGATACCATTCTCTTTAACACCCTTCCACCAATGTCCCCTCTGCACATTCTCCATAGAAACCCACTAGAACCAGTAGGTCAGAAGTTCATGGCACATTCTAGAAGGGCCATACTACTTACAATGTGAACAACAACAAGTGTGGTTTAATGTACATACTTTAAAGCATATCCAAGTCAGTATTACAAGTTTTTGTATTTACCAGAACCAATCAAACATCTATTTACTAATCGTTTTCAAATTCTACCTACTTTTATTCACCTGCATATTTCCTGCATTCAATAACATTTCCCACCACACATGCCTTTTAACTGCCTTTCAGTGTACCAACTGCATCATTCCTCTGCACTCTTCTCTTTTCTGTTACTGCTTCTTCACTTCAAAATGCTTAGAATATTGATTGTGTGAAACAACTATGTCTATTGGGCCAGTCAAGCTACAAGAAAGAGAAGTATTGACATGGACATGGATTTAGTTAATGTGCGCATTACTTGGATTGCACAGAGAGGATGCCGATCCCAGCCGTTTTGCCGGTTGAGGACTCTGGGCTTCATTACTCTTGCCTCACGGAGCCTGACATTTGGGAGGAACTGCTGACTTTTGGTTTCATCGCCGTGTGCTGCAACGGGCCGGAACTGCGAGACCCTGGTTTTACCGCGCCTTACCAACACAGCGCACCTGGTGTCTCTTCCCGCCTCCTGCTCCCTCTCACCTATTTACGGCTCGCGGCCCCCGCTCCGCGGGCACCGCTCGCAGCCGTTTTGCCAGTTGAGGACTCTGGGCTTCATTACTCTTGCCTCACGGGGCCTGACATTTGGGAGGAACTGCTGACTTTTGGATTCATCACCGTGTGCTGCAAGGGGCTGGGACTGCGAGACCCAGGGTTCACTGCGCCTTACCAACACAGCGCACCTGGTGTCTCTTCCCCCCCCCCTACTACACCTATATGACCGCGCCCACCCCCGCGATCGCGGGCCGGGCGCCGGGCTAAGCCTGGGCAAAGGGCGGGCCGTTTGAGGCCGTTCGAGAACGGTAGAGACCGGGACCGGGCAACCCCCCTTGTTTTTTGATTTTATTTCAAAAACTCCTCTTCTTTTCCTCAAACCCTCGGACAATGGCCACGAGAGAGACAATGAGCAAGAGCACGCTAGCCGCCGGGACGGCAAAAGGTACTCTGGACACCTATTTTGCAAAAGCGGGGTCTCTTCTTATAGATGAAATCAGAATTCTTGAAAGGCGTATATCCCAAGAAATAGAATGGGTAAAGAGATCCTCCATGGGTCCCATAGCGCAGGCTAAGATCCCAGAAAAGAGATTGGATTGTATAGTGTCAGATAATGGGGATAATGGGGCTAGTGGTGCGCTAGACTTGCCTGACCTAACCAATTCTACTTTTCATAGTAATGACATTGATACTAGCGCCCCCGAAGAGTTAAGCCTACTACCCCTACCCCAGCCCCCTCCTCCCCAACCCACTGTCATTGTCACTAACACGGATGACACTACCGATAGAGCTAGCCGCCCAACTCAGGGGGAAAGGGAAGGAGCCATCCCAAAAAGGAAAAGAGGGGCACAAAACCCTGGGGGGCGTAAGGCCAAGGTTGCAAAGCACAACCACATGGCGGAGGGAAATAAACAAGGATCAAACAGTAAGGGACGCACACCTCCGAACAAAAATACGGCAATACCCTCTGCGAACCCACCTTCATAGACACCAGTTCAGATAACTTCTCGTCCCAGTGTAACCACAGGTGACGAAGAAATTACTCTCTCTAACATCGGAGCTCTTCTGAAGACATTGCTAAACCCTCTTGAAGCTCGCCTATCTAAGATCGAAGCCAGATTAGTGTCCATAGAAAAAGCTACGGTGCATCTAGCAGATACTTTAAAAAAGATAATAATGCTGCTAGAGGTGGAGTGGAGCCTAGGAATAAAAAGCCTACACCAGCGCCACTAGCAAAGGAAGCTGGTTTAGCCTCTAAGTCCTAACAAATCCAACAGCCCGAACCTCACACTGCAACCCCTCAGTTGACTGATTGTGCTGCAATTTCCAGTCCCCCTGAGTGGACAGCTGTAGCCACACAGGGAGAACAGGGCATTACCAAAAACCATAGGCCAGTTAACTTGCTGCCGGAGGCGAGCCCATACACAGTTATCCTAGCTGGTGTTCCCGAGCTAAAATCATTCTCTAAAGAACCTGTGGCTGCTCTGAAAAACAAGGTGGTTAACTGGCTTTCCATCAACAGGCCCCTTCCCCAAGGAATATCGAGTGAGGTCCTTATGGTGAGGAGAGTCCCATGGCTAGGCAACACAAGGAAATCCATCAACGGAGATTGTGTCCTAATTAATTTTAGGGATCCCATGACCGTTTCACATATATGCAGATGGTCAGATCCTCATCAGGGGACATCTATCCAGTCCTTACCTCTATCCTTTTTCTACCCACCATTGACCCACGTGCGAGAAGAGGAGAGATGGGAAACAGTCCACAGGAGGGAGGGAAGCTGGGGTGACAGAGAGAGAGGAGTCTCCCTTCGTCCTAGACCCCAGCAGCTTGTTTACTTTCCAACCTTCAACAGGTACAGCACCCTGGACATGGTGGACTGACAGAACGGGACCAAGAGGGGGGAGGCTGTTGGTCGATACAGGGGCTCTAAGGAAAGAAAAGTCACTCCCCCCACGCATTGCACTGTCAACTCACGGGGGACGGTCCATTGTGAGGAGCAATATTTCACCAGGGAGGCTCACACAACTACTGCCGGGTTCCCACCCAGTTTGAGTGAACCCACAGTCAAACAAGGGGAAAGATCTCACATCAACACACCATTGATGATCCCACCCAACACGGGCACTCCTTCCCCTCTGATCCCGAATTTCAGACCTCCCCTCCTAAAGATATTATCTTGGAACGTGGCAGGCCTGGGGAATAAACTGAACTGCCCGGACTGGAGTTCATTCATCGAGGGCAAGGATATATGCCTGTTCCAAGAAACCTGGGCGAGAGAGGATGTCTCTCATACAGGCTTTGCAGCATTTTCCATTCCTGCAAAGTGGGGGGGCAGGGGGCGTCCTTCGGGAGGTTTTGCAACCTGGGGGGCGGCTGACCTGGGATGCATGGCCACCGTACTTCCCCTAGCTACAGAGGACATTCTCTGTGTTTTGTTGGAGTGGCCGAACTTGAGTAGACTCGCAGTGATAAACGTCTACTCTAGGCCGGTAAGCATTACACAAGAGTCACGTACCATTGATGAACTCTCGGTCGCTCTCAGCGATATTCCCCAGGGCACTCCCTTCCTGGTAGGTGGGGATTTGAATTGCCACTTTGAGCCCCTTTCAGGTTTACTGGATGGACTTTCCCAGGAGGAGGACGCAGTATGCTCTGTACCCCCAACGGCAGCGCCAGCGCCCAGAGCCTGGACTCCTCTGGCTGTTTAAATTACTGCCACAACCCTGAAACATGGCATTCGGGCCTGTAATGGACACACAAATTCTGACATCCCTCCTAAATGTACATACAATAGAGTGGGTAGGGAGTCAAGACTGGATTACATTCTGGTCCCACTTTCCCTGTGGTCACACATCAGCGACTTCCGGGTGACACCTAGGGATTATAGCGACCACAACGCACTGGAACTGGAAAATGCCCTTCCTGGCCTAGACGATAGAGGGGCAGTGGCAGGTGCCCCCGCCCAAGGGCTAGCGTTG
Source organism: Lissotriton vulgaris (assembly GCF_964263255.1). Classification (NCBI taxonomy): domain Eukaryota; kingdom Metazoa; phylum Chordata; class Amphibia; order Caudata; family Salamandridae; genus Lissotriton; species Lissotriton vulgaris. Next base: position 610,445,310 of record NC_141699.1, on the reverse strand, counting down.
GCGAACAATAGACGGAGAGTAAGGTGGGAGAAGCTTGCCTCAAATCCAGAGAAGGTCTCAGGGCTCTATGCCCGGGTCATCCCCACACTTGAAAAGATTTGTGCAATAACAGAGCAACCCAGTACTCAGGGCACAAACAAACAGCTGTGGTTGATGCACGAGGACCTTATCAAGTCTGTGGCTGAAGTTCTCTTCTCGACAGGAAAGAGTGGTGGTGGTCGCTATATCCGACTCACTTGGTTTAATGTCGTATGCCTTAAGGCTAAATCAGACTTGCTGACTTCGATTAAGGAAGGCAGAGACAGATCTGTGATTAAGGCCAGGAGAAAGGCCTACAAGCGCCTGATTACCCATGCCAAGAGCGAATGGGAACATGAGAAATGGGAAAACCTCACTGTTTCACTAGCTTGTAGGGAGTCTCGAAAATTCTGGTGTATTGTTAACACGGGGTCTGAGGAGCTAGCGTCAGCAATTGAACCTAATATCTCAGCCAAGGCTTAGCAAGATCACTTCCAGTCCCTTTATAGGGTTGACGATGGGGCCCTAAATAACTCCTCACCGACCACCAGCATTGTACTAGAAGGGGACCCCTTTACAGAAAAGGTGGTACGAGCAGCCATTGCGGGGTTGACATCAGGCAAGGCGCCTGGTTTGGATGGTCTACCGGGCGACTTATTCAAACAGGAGCCTGATGTATGGGCGCCTTATTTAATGACGATATTCAACGCAGTTCTAAGGGGTATGGAGGTGCCCGGTACTTGGCGGGACGCAGAGATTGTTCCCATATATAAGAAGGGATCGCCTCTGCTCCCAGCTAACTACAGGCCCATCAGCCTCATCGATGTACCTCAGAAAATATTTGGTAGGCTGATACTTGATCGCCTCCAAAATTGGATTGAGGAATTCGCCATCTCGAGTCCCTACCAGGCTGGGTTCAGAAGGGGGGTCTCAACCACGGACCAGATCTTCCGTCTGAATCTTTTGTTCTGGAAGACTGCGGCAATCGAGGGCGGCAGCTTGTACACGGTATTCGTGGACTTGTGAGCAGTCTACGATTTAGTGCCAAGAGACAGATTATGGACCGTCTTGGCGGAGTTAGGGATCCCGGCCGACATTCTGTCAATTCTGATAAGACTACACCAGGGGAACTTCGCTCGGGTCAGGTGCGGCAGAAGCGGGGCACTTTCGTGAAGATTCCCCGTTGACAGAGGGGTAAGACAGGGCTGTGTGCTCGCACCGACCCTGTTCTGCCTCTTTGTCAACACGGTAATCGACCACCTGAATAGGTTGGGTGACATTGATGCTCCCAAGCTCAACGGCAGCAGGGTGCCCGCTATTATGTTTGCGGACGACACCCTGCTGCTGTCCAAGTCCCCTATGGGTATACAACGGGTCCTGGACTCGTTTTCGACTTTTTGTGTGGAACGTGGGCTAGAGATCAATGCCCTGAAAACCAAATATATGATATTCAACCCTCCCTCCTCAACTCGCCCAAATCCTACCATAGGGCCACTGAGATTAGAGAGGGTCCTCACTTTCCAATACCTGGGGGTAACCATCAACCAGAACATGACATGGGACTCGCATTGGACCAAGGCCAATATGAAACTGGTTCAGTTAATGGGTGGCATCTGTAGGATGGCAAGTAGGTCGACCTATAAGCCTTTTGGTCCCCTCCTCCAAATCTACAAAATGCAGGCACGAGGGGCAGTTACCTATGGTGGAGAATTGTGGGGTCACACAATTGCCCAGAACTTGCAGATTAGTGAGAACAACTTCATTAGGCAGCTGGCAGCCCTACCACCTAGTGTTAGGAATTAGGCAGTCTTTTCTTTCTTTTCTGTTTTCTGTTTGCCTGATTGCACCGGTGTCCTCTTTCTGTGATATAAAGGGCGTGTTGCGTTCCGAATAGGGGTAGAGGAATGGGGCCATCCTCGCTTCCGTGGTGTGGGTCCAGTTGGGGAGAAATCCAACAGAAAACCAAGCCCACGAACTTTACGCCACCTGAGCGAGAATGGATGAGGATGGGAATGTGCTAGAGGAGAGGGCCCCTACGATGCAAGAATTGATGGGGGCTGTTAATGCCCTTCAAATCAAGGTGCAGGAATTACAACAGGAGAATCAAGGGCTACGACAGGAAATGAGTGCAGGGAAAAGTAAGGATCCAGTTTGGGGAATGGGAAAACCCTCTGTAGTCCAGCCTGCTACTTTCCACTTTGATAGGAGTACAAGTGTTAGTACTAGTAATCCCCCTTTAACCGTTAACGTTACTACACCTACCCCTGTCCCGTTGGCGGTTCCAGAGAGGTTTACAGGCGATTCTAGTAAATACAGTGTGTTTATGAATCAGTGTCATTTACACTTTATGTGTCGTCCTGCTTCTTTCCCTAACGACTCCTCTAAAGTGGCGTTTGTTATTTCATATTTGGCGGGAACAGCTGCCTCTTGGGCGGTCCCGTTGGTGGACAATGATGATCCGGTTTTGTATAATTATGGAGCATTCAAGGAGCAGATGCGTTGTCTATTTGCGAAACATGCCTTTATGCAAGCCAGTGATGCTGAGTTGTTAAAATTGAGACAGGGGAAACAGGATTTATTGACCTATGTGTCCACATTTAATCGTTTAGTATCTGAGACCCACTGGCCCGTTGATAAAAGAACCTCTTTGTTCTATCAAGGGTTGTCAGAAGACTTGAGGGACATTGTTTCACAGGTGGTGAATCCCCCTGAGGACTGTGTGGAGTTTATTGACCTAGTAGTAAAATTGAACCACAGACTACTGGAGAGGAAAGGTGAGAAAAATCGCTTTCAGTTGTCCCGAGTAGTTCCTACTAGAAGTGACGTTAAGAGTACAGGAGAGGGCCGAACAACTCCGGAACCTATGGAGATAGGTGGAGTAAGGGGTCCCCTGTCTGCCGAAGAGAAGAGTAGAAGACGTTCTCAGAATTTGTGTCTTTATTGTGGGCAGGGAGGCCACTATGCCAGGGATTGTTCTATAAAACCATCTTCAATTCCTTCTAAGAAAGTAGTAGCATGCGTACATCCATCTGAGGATTCGGTGGTAGATAAACTTAATCCCTCCTATCAAATTACTGGTATAGTAAAGAGAGTCCTAAACATTTCATGATTACCGTTTGTTTGGTTATATCTAATAGTCATAGGGCTCCTGTATCGGCATTATTGGACTCTGGTGCCACGGGTAATTTCATGGATATCCGTGAACAATTGAAGGTGCCTTGGATTCTGAAAGACCAACCCGAACCTGTGAGGGCCATAGATGGAACCAAGTTTTCTTCTGGTACTATTACTAAACAGACTGAATCTTTGTGTATGATATGTGACAATGGGCATTCCGAATACCTCGGATTTGATTTGATAGATGCTCCTTCTTTTGGTATCGTGTTGGGGGTACCTTGGTTGCAGTCACACAATCCTAGGATTGATTGGTTTCGGAGAACGGTGACTCTGGATTCAGTATATTGTCTGAAAGGTTGTTATAAGGTAGCCACGGATTGGGTTACTCCTTTAACCTGTGCTGTTGGTGATGGGTTGAGGTGTGACGTGCAAAAGATTCCTGAGGCATATGTAGAGTTTAGTAAACTACTAGAGGGAATTTAAGAGTTCAGATATTCTGGGCGCGCTGCCTCAAGTTTAACGTTCACGTTTGAAAGAACACAATTGGTGACTAAGTGGTGCGTAAAGAGCAGACGGAAAATTACCCCTAACCGTCTAAGAAGTCAAAGACCAAGCACAATTGAACAGCTAAGCTCTCGCAACCACAAACAGAGTTCCACAATTCAGTATATTGGTGAGTAACAAAACACAAAATAACATAGAAGCAGATCCTTTGGTGTGATTCTTGTCCCAGCAGGGTGGAGTTTTATTGGGTCCAGACTTGAGGAATAACAGTAAGCCGACACGTGTTTCGTCGTGTGCCGTTGAGTCAACACGACTCTTCAGGGCTGATGGTATAAAGCACAAAGTATGTACATTTACTGGTACGTCAACTCACAGGATTACACTGCATATGGTGACATGAAGTGCATCATACATGCAGTAGTGACATGTGTATCCACTCGCACAAAGAGTGGATGTGATTAGTGATGACGTTCAGAACACTGCGAGTGTCACACTCTACGGAAGTGAGTTGGTTTCCAAGAGTGATGGTGCCTACGGTGTGAAGTGGATGGTATTTCAGTAGACAATTGTGGCAAGCGTTCTCGTGCACACGGTGGTCCTGCCTGTCTAGGGTTATAGTGTGGTGAGAATAGGTTCGTGAAGGCAAGCAAAAGTGAAGTGAACGTTCCGTCTGTGACAAGTTCTCGCTGCCAAGTGGGAAATTCATGTGTGGTTACACACTATGTGGTGTTTGAACCAATGTTTAGAGTGATAAGTGAGAAGCATGCTCTCCCTATTGCGTTTAGTATATTACCTTAAACTCAACCCCTAAAATTGGGTTGAGTGAGGTCTGGGCCTTATAGCGGTGTTCCACATAGGTGGACTAGAGAGAGGCTAAATAACCGGAAGGAAAAGAGAAAAAAAGGGGGGGGAGAAAAAGAGAGACAAAATCAGGAAGGCATAAAAGAGAGGAGTGTGGTACAGTCTGTCATTAGAAGGTTAGATTGGAGACAAACCAAAATAACCTGGACACTGAAAGGGAAATATCCTTACCACTGGGATTACTGGAATTCTAATATCTTTGGTTGCAAAGAGATGGAATATCCTGTAGACCTGAACATAAAGTCACGTTCTGTTAGACTAGTAGCGTCTATTTCTTAGAGGTGTCAGAGACTTCCTGGTAAAGAGCCTCTAGCAGAGAAATAAAATTACATAAACAACCAGGTTAGTAGACCTGAGGTAAAGAATTGTATAATTCTCATCAAGTATTACGGAGCCACAGTGTGTGAAAATTTAAAAATGATTTATATACCTGAAACAAGCTGTGTAAAATGTGTAGACCGGGAGGGGATCCATAGAGTAGAAAACCACGGAAAACGGGTATGTTTCCTGGTTGGCGGTAAGCTGAAACAAGGTAGGATTGCACTGATTAGGAAATGTCCAACGCCGCCGTAGCGTGTTTCTCCTACAACAAAGGAAGTTTAGGGGGTCTGATTAGTTTCCGTAACGCAGGCGGCGACTTACCTATTATTCGGTATCCCTCCTCCGTGAGTTCCCGGTGGCCGTCTGTCATGAGCGGACCCTGGGCCGGAGGAGGAAGTGACGTTTAAGAGCAAAAGCTCGAAATCGACGATGCCGGTGAATTCAGGATAGAGAGGTATGAGAGCGGCCGCCATCTTGGAATGGGGAAGTAGTTCACGCCGAGTGTTCCAAGGTCCCCTATTCGGGAATTACAGAGCGCTAGGCGTAGTTGAGATCCTAGTATTCCGTTGTTGGCATAAAGAGTGTTTCCATAGAAACGTAAAGTTCCTAAAGAACGTGCTCACATGGGGGAGAGTAGGTATTGCCCTGTTTCTAGGTAGACGCTAGAGTTCTCGCTCTACCTTAAAAAGTAATTTGAAAAAGTGTCACGTCCCACAGTGAGGGTGCAAGCATGCCATTGTGACAAAGTGACTACCTTAATCTCACCCACCAATTTCTTTTAGGAGCAAAAAGTAAAACTGTTATAAGTTCATAATCCTTGATACTTCATGTAAGGTATGACATATAGCTCACTTTACAGGGTAAAAAACCGGACAAGTACAAAATGTATGGAAATTGTCAAAAAAGGGTAACAACACAGAATACATTGATGTGGATTACATAAAAAACACAAATTGCACATTTCCATCTATCACTAGAAGTGTTGCTAGTAAGTCCTACAATGGTGGCCTTCTCTCACACCTGTGATAAGATATGGGCTATTTCAAGCTGGCAAACTAGGTTACAGATTAACAATCTAAAAGCATGTGTTCCGATCGTTGTTTGCCACAAAATTCTGTTCTAATTTAGTCCCAGGTGACGTGGACTTATGTACAGTAAAACACTAGTGGTTCCTCCCTTTAAGTTTTATGTGTCTATTCAAGGGAGAAGACATTGGTTTTCAAAGGTGAGGAGCCCCCTCAGGCAACTGCTTAGTCGCCTAGAAAGTACTGAAGCTCAGGGTCGTAGTTAAGCCCATGTTCCACGCTCTGTAGGCGCATGATCCATGTGGCCTCTCTACGTCTGAGTGTCAGTTCCCTATTACCCCCTCGGATATTGAGGGGAATCACATCAATGCCAAAAACACGTACTTTGAAATCTTCCTCTAGGGGTTGGCACTCTGCTACGTGTAGGGCTACTGGGTACCGTGGGTCCCTTTTCTGTATTGCTCTCATGTGTTCAGCAACTCTATCTTTGAGTGCCCTGATGGTGCTGCCAACATATATTTTGCCACATTTACATTCAATCAAGTAGACCACAAATTTTGTCAAGCAGGTAATGTTATGTTTGATTTTGTACACGGATCCATCAGGACCCTTGAAAGTAGTGGTTCCATGTTTTCCCCAACTGCACATGGAACATGAACCACATTTGTAGAAGCCCAGACCCTTTGTAGAAAGCCAATCTCGCATCCCAGTGTTAGGAGGCACCGTAGGGCTCAGTTTATTTTTCAGGGTGAAGCCCTTCTTGTATGTGATGGCCGGTCTGTCAGGAAGAAACGTCTTAAGCACTGGATCCTCTTTTAGTAGGTTCCAGTGTTTGTTAAAACTCTTTTTAGTCGTGTGGTTAAGAGCATTGTACTCAGTTATTAGTCTAATTTGTTGTCCAGAGGAATTTGTCTCCGTACGTGTTTTTAGACAGTCTGGTCTAAGGATGGTTCTGGTCTTTTGTTCTGCAATTTTGAGGGATGCCTTTGGGTACCCCCGTCTAAGAAATCTGTCCTTCATGCTTGAGATACATTGTTCAAACTCGTTAGTCTCACTGCAGTTACGTCTAGCTCTTAGAAATTCTCCATAGGGGATGGAGCGTAACTGGTGTTCAGGGTGAAAACTGGACGCATGGAGTACAGCGTTGCAAGAAGTTGGTTTACGGTAAAGTTTGGAGTGTATCTTGTTGTCCTTAATGTAGAAGTCCAAATCTAAGAACTCCATACTAGTAAGACTGTGTTTCATGGTAAAGCTCATCTCCCATGTGTTACTGTTTAGGTGTTCAAAAAAGGAGTGGAGAAGTTCCTCAGAACCTGACCATAGCAAGAAACAGTCGTCGATATACCGACCCCAGAAGACTATGGAGTCGATATATTGTATACCCTTGGTTCCCCAAATTAAGTCAGTCTCCAACGCCCCCATGAAGAGATTGGCGAAGGAGGGTGAAAACTTGGAGCCCATGGCTACTCCCTTCTTCTGTCGGTACCATTTACGGTCGAAAATGAAAAAGTTGTTCTCCAGAATGATCTTTGTCATGTGTAGTAGCATATTAGTATGTGCCCAAAGAGAAGCCGGTCGGTTAGATAAGAGTTTGCTGATAGCTTCCAAACCTAGTACAGGATTGATGCTAGTATAAAGAGACACCACGTCTAGTGTTACTAGCATGGTGCCTTGTTGCCACTCCATGTCTGCCATGATGCTCAGGATGTGTTTTGAGTCCTGTATGTACGATGGGAGATTTCTTACCAGTGGCCCCAGAAAAAGATCCACATACTCTGCGAGTCTCTCAGTGGGGCCTCCGATCCCTGAGACAATAGGTCTCCCTGGAGGGAAAGGTAGTTTCTTGTGGATCTTGGGTAGCGTATAGAACCATGGATATGTAGGTCTGAAGACTTTGAGATACAAGTATTCATTGTCATCCAGAAGACCAGACTGTTTCCAAGTAAGTAAAAGTCCGTTAATTAAGAGTGTCAGTGGACCAATGGGGTTATGGTTCAACAACTCATAGCAGGAGTTGTCATTCAGTTGGCCCTGGATCTCATTGTTGTAGTCAATCAGATTCATGACCACCACATTCCCCCCCTTGTCCGCCTCCCTGATGATGATATCTCTGTTCTCACTTAACGTAGAGAGTGCCAACCGTTCCCCTCTAGTCAAGTTGTCTTTAAATTTAAACTTGGATACTAACAGATCTTGATATTGAAACTGACTATAGCATGGCTAGTGGCTTAAAAAGTAAATCTAAATGGACACCCACATTACCAGGTGGTAATGTGATCGACAACTTCCATAGACTTGTTCTTGATGATTTAAACAGAGTCAACACTAGGAACTTAAACACCAAGTTTAAATTTAAAGACAACTTGACTCGAGGGGAACGGTTGGCACTCTCTACGTTAAGTGAGAACAGAGATATCATCATCAGGGAGGCGGACAAGGGGGGGAATGTGGTGGTCATGAATCTGATTGACTACAACAATGAGATCCAGGGCCAACTGAATGACAACTCCTGCTATGAGTTGTTGAACCATAACCCCATTGGTCCACTGACACTCTTAATTAACGGACTTTTACTTACTTGGAAACAGTCTGGTCTTCTGGATGACAATGAATACTTGTATCTCAAAGTCTTCAGACCTACGTATCCATGGTTCTATACGCTACCCAAGATCCACAAGAAACTACCTTTCCCTCCAGGGAGACCTATTGTCTCAGGGATCGGAGGCCCCACTGAGAGACTCGCAGAGTATGTGGATCTTTTTCTGGGGCCACTGGTAAGAAATCTCCCATCGTACATACAGGACTCAAAACACATCCTGAGCATCATGGCAGACATGGAGTGGCAACAAGGCACCATGCTAGTAACACTAGACGTGGTGTCTCTTTATACTAGCATCAATCCTGTACTAGGTTTGGAAGCTATCAGCAAACTCTTATCTAACCGACCGGCTTCCCTTTGGGCACATACTAATATGCTACTACACATGACAAAGATCATTCTGGAGAACAACTTTTTCATTTTCGACCGTAAATGGTACCGACAGAAGAAGGGAGTAGCCATGGGCTCCAAGTTTTCACCCTCCTTCGCCAATCTCTTCATGGGGGCGTTGGAGACTGACTTAATTTGGGGAACCAAGGGTATACAATATATCGACTCCATAGTCTTCTGGGGTCGGTATATCGACAACTGTTTCTTGCTATGGTCAGGTTCTGAGGAACTTCTCCACTCCTTTTTTGAACACCTAAACAGTAACACATGGGAGATGAGCTTTACCATGAAACACAGTCTTACTAGTATGGAGTTCTTAGATTTGGACTTCTACATTAAGGACAACAAGATACACTCCAAACTTTACCGTAAACCAACTTCTTGCAACGCTGTACTCCATGCGTCCAGTTTTCACCCTGAACACCAGTTACGCTCCATCCCCTATGGAGAATTTCTAAGAGCTAGACGTAACTGCAGTGAGACTAACGAGTTTGAACAATGTATCTCAAGCATGAAGGACAGATTTCTTAGACGGGGGTACCCAAAGGCATCCCTCAAAATTGCAGAACAAAAGACCAGAACCATCCTTAGACCAGACTGTCTAAAAACACGTACGGAGACAAATTCCTCTGGACAACAAATTAGACTAATAACTGACTACAATGCTCTTAACCACACGAGTAAAAAGAGTTTTAACAAACACTGGAAACTACTAAAAGAGGATCCAGTGCTTAAGACGTTTCTTCCTGACAGACCGGCCATCACATACAAGAAGGGCTTCACCCTGAAAAATAAACTGAGCCCTACGGTACCTCCTAACACTGGGATGCGAGATTGGCTTTCTACAAAGGGTCTGGGCTTCTACAAATGTGGTTCATGTTCCATGTGCAGTTGGGGAAAACATGGAACCACTACTTTCAAGGGTCCTGATGGATCCGTGTACAAAATCAAACATAACATTACCTGCTTGACAAAATTTGTGGTCTACTTGATTGAATGTAAATGTGGCAAAATATATGTTGGCAGCACCATCAGGGCACTCAAAGATAGAGTTGCTGAACACATGAGAGCAATACAGAAAAGGGACCCACGGTACCCAGTAGCCCTACACGTAGCAGAGTGCCAACCCCTAGAGGAAGATTTCAAAGTACGTGTTTTTGGCATTGATGTGATTCCCCTCAATATCCGAGGGGGTAATAGGGAACTGACACTCAGACGTAGAGAGGCCACATGGATCATGCGCCTACAGAGCGTGGAACATGGGCTTAACTACGACCCTGAGCTTCAGTACTTTCTAGGCGACTAAGCAGTTGCCTGAGGGGGCTCCTCACCTTTGAAAACCAATGTCTTCTCCCTTGAATAGACACATAAAACTTAAAGGGAGGAACCACTAGTGTTTTACTGTACATAAGTCCACGTCACCTGGGACTAAATTAGAACAGAATTTTGTGGCAAACAACGATCGGAACACATGCTTTTAGATTGTTAATCTGTAACCTAGTTTGCCAGCTTGAAATAGCCCATATCTTATCACAGGTGTGAGAGAAGGCCACCATTGTAGGACTTACTAGCAACACTTCTAGTGATAGATGGAAATGTGCAATTTGTGTTTTTTATGTAATCCACATCAATGTATTCTGTGTTGTTACCCTTTTTTGACAATTTCCATACATTTTGTACTTGTCCGGTTTTTTACCCTGTAAAGTGAGCTATATGTCATACCTTACATGAAGTATCAAGGATTATGAACTTATAACAGTTTTACTTTTTGCTCCTAAAAGAAATTGGTGGGTGAGATTAAGGTAGTCACTTTGTCACAATGGCATGCTTGCACCCTCACTGTGGGACGTGACACTTTTTCAAATTACTTTTTAAGGTAGAGCGAGAACTCTAGCGTCTACCTAGAAACAGGGCAATACCTACTCTCCCCCATGTGAGCACGTTCTTTAGGAACTTTACGTTTCTATGGAAACACTCTTTATGCCAACAACGGAATACTAGGATCTCAACTACGCCTAGCGCTCTGTAATTCCCGAATAGGAGACCTTGGAACACTCGGCGTGAACTACTTCCCCATTCCAAGATGGCGGCCGCTCTCATACCTCTCTATCCTGAATTCACCGGCATCGTCGATTTCGAGCTTTTGCTCTTAAACGTCACTTCCTCCTCCGGCCCAGGGTCCGCTCATGACAGACGGCCACCGGGAACTCACGGAGGAGGGATACCGAATAATAGGTAAGTCGCCGCCTGCGTTACGGAAACTAATCAGACCCCCTAAACTTCCTTTGTTGTAGGAGAAACACGCTACGGCGGCGTTGGACATTTCCTAATCAGTGCAATCCTACCTTGTTTCAGCTTACCGCCAACCAGGAAACATACCCGTTTTCCGTGGTTTTCTACTCTATGGATCCCCTCCCGGTCTACACATTTTACACAGCTTGATTCAGGTATATAAATCATTTTTAAATTTTCACACACTGTGGCTCCGTAATACTTGATGAGAATTATACAATTCTTTACCTCAGGTCTACTAACCTGGTTGTTTATGTAATTTTATTTCTCTGCTAGAGGCTCTTTACCAGGAAGTCTCTGACACCTCTAAGAAATAGACGCTACTAGTCTAACAGAACGTGACTTTATGTTCAGGTCTACAGGATATTCCTTCTCTTTGCAACCAAAGATATTAGAATTCCAGTAATCCCAGTGGTAAGGATATTTCCCTTTCAGTGTCCAGGTTATTTTGGTTTGTCTCCAATCTAACCTTCTAATGACAGACTGTACCACACTCCTCTCTTTTATGCCTTCCTGATTTTGTCTCTCTTTTTCTCCCCCCCTTTTTTTCTCTTTTCCTTCCGGTTATTTAGCCTCTCTCTAGTCCACCTACGTGGAACACCGCTATAAGGCCCAGACCTCACTCAACCCAATTTTAGGGGTTGAGTTTAAGGTAATATACTAAACGCAATAGGGAGAGCATGCTTCTCACTTATCACTCTAAACATTGGTTCAAACACCACATAGTGTGTAACTACACATGAATTTCCCACTTGGCAGCGAGAACTTGTCACAGACGGAACGTTCACTTCACTTTTGCTTGCCTTCACGAACCTATTCTCACCACACTATAACCCTAGACAGGCAGGACCACCGTGTGCACGAGAACGCTTGCCACAATTGTCTACTGAAATACCATCCACTTCACACCGTAGGCACCATCACTCTTGGAAACCAACTCACTTCCGTAGAGTGTGACACTCGCAGTGTTCTGAACGTCATCACTAATCACATCCACTCTTTGTGCGAGTGGATACACATGTCACTACTGCATGTATGATGCACTTCATGTCACCATATGCAGTGTAATCCTGTGAGTTGACGTACCAGTAAATGTACATACTTTGTGCTTTATACCATCAGCCCTGAAGAGTCGTGTTGACTCAACGGCACACGACGAAACACGTGTCGGCTTACTGTTATTCCTCAAGTCTGGACCCAATAAAACTCCACCCTGCTGGGACAAGAATCACACCAAAGGATCTGCTTCTATGTTATTTTGTGTTTTGTTACTCACCAATATACTGAATTGTGGAACTCTGTTTGTGGTTGTGAGAGCTTAGCTGTTCATATGTAGAGTTTGCCGAGGTGTTCGACAAAGGAAAAGCTAGGGACTTGCCTTCACATCGCTCGTTCGATTGTAGAATAGATTTGGTTCCCGGGGCTACTCTGCCATGTTGTCGCATCTATGCCTTGTCCGAACCAGAAGAACATCATTTGAAGGTGTATATAGATGAGATGTTAGCTAAGGGATTTATTCGTCCTTCTTCTTCTCCTGCTTCCTCAGCTATCTTCTTCATTCCTAAACGTGAAGGTGGCCTCCGTGCTTGTGTAGACTACAGGGCGCTCAATAAGGGTACAATTAAGAACAAGTATCCTCTTCCCTTGATACCTGTGCTGCTAGATCAACTGAAGCATGCTACGGTTTTCACAAAATTGGATCTCCGAGGGGCATACCATCTCATACGAGTCCGTGACGGCGATGAATGGAAAACTGCCTTCCGGACCAAGTTCGGTCTGTATGAGTATTGTGTTATGCCCTTCGGATTGTGTAATGCTCCGGCTGCTTTTCAGTTCTCTATCAACGAAGTTCTAAGGGAATATCTGGACTTGAGCGTGATCGTCTATATAGACGATATATTGATTTTTTCCTGCACAGAGAAAGAACATGAGACCCACGTTCGCCAGGTCTTACAAACCTTGAAAGACCACCAGTTGTTTGTGAGGCCAGAGAAATGCAGTTTCCATACAGATAAAGTGGAGTTTTTGGGATTTCTTGTATCTGCTGAGGGTATTAGAATGGATCCACGCAAAATTGAGGCTATAACATCTTGGCCGTCGCCTAAATGTGTAAAAGAGGTGCAGGTGTTGCTTGGATTCGCTAATTTCTATCGGCGGTTTATCTCCCATTTCTCTGAGATTGTGGCCCTCATGACAGTTTTATTGAGAAAAGGAGTTCCTTTTGTGTGGTCCTATTTGGCGCAAATGTCGTTAGATCAATTGATCGAACGGTTTACTTCAGCCCCTGTTCTTGTCCATCCTGACCCTGCATTACCCTTTTTTGTTGAAGCAGATGCTTCCTTGGGTGCAGTGGGGGGCGTTTTGTGTCAGCGAGATGTAGAGACGGGATTTATGCATCCTATAGCTTTCTTTTCAAAGACCTTGTTACCTGCCGAAAGAAACTATACGGTAGCAGAACGTGAATTGTTGGCCATCAAGCTTTCCTTTGAGGAGTGGAGACACCACTTGTGGGGAGCTCGCCATTCCATTACCATTTTCACGGACCATAAGAATCTTGAATTCTTCAGGTCCGCGCGGGCTTTGACCCCTAGGCAGATGAGGTGGGTTTCATTTTTTAATGAATATGATTTCATGATTACTTACAGGCCTGCCGCTCAGCAGTTGAAATCAGATGCCTTGTCTAGAATACATGTGAAACAGAATAAGTGGGGGACTGATAAAGACAGGGGGTCTTTCATTGCACCTGAAAAGATTGTAGGCAGCGTTTCTTTGGATGACTTTCTGACCACAGTAAAAGATAGGTTGAAAAGCATGGATCTCACTCCTTGGGATTCTCTTCCTTCCTTTTCCATGAGAGACGGATTGTTGTATCACGGTACACAGTTGTTCATTCCTCCTGCTTTGAGGGATACCGTGTTGCAATGGTGTCATTCATCGACTTTAGTAGGTCATCCCGGAATAAATAAAACCAGAGAATTCTGTTTGCGTTGGTTTTGGTGGGAGTCATTGCCACATGATGTGCAACAATTCGTGGCATCTTGTCCCGTATGTGCCGTGAGTAAACCCTCTCATTCCAGTCCCTCTGGCCTGTTACAACCTTTACCGGTACCCCCTGCGCCTTGGCATACGATTAGTATGGACTTTGTTACATATTTACCGGAGGAGTCAGGGTGTACGGTGATTTTTGTTGTGGTTGATTCCTTCACGAAAATGGCCCACTTCATCCCTTTACCCAAGCTGCCTACTGCGAAGGAAATGGCTTTAGTCTATGTGTCATCTATAGTGAGACTGCATGGTTTACCATCTGCCATTGTGTCCGATAGGGGGGCGCAGTTTGTGTCCCGTTTCTGGACAGAGTTATGTGAGGCTTTACAAATGAAAATCTGCCTGTCTTCTGCCTATCATCCTCAGTCCGATGGCCAGACTGAGAGGATTAACCAAACGATGGAACAGTATCTGCGTTGTTTGTTGACTTCCTTGACATGTAACTGGGTGCTAGCCCTTCCTCTTGCGGAATTCGCATACAACAACAGCGTTCATTCTGCTGTGGGCATGGCCCCCTTTTACTGTTCTATGGGGTTTCATCCCAAGGCCATCCCTATCCAACCTACGGGTTTAGTGCCTGCGGTTGATTCTTTAGGAATAGCCTTGGGTAGGATTTGGGGCATAGATCAGGAACATCTGAAAAAGGCAAAAGAAGACATGAAGCGGCAGGCCGATAAACACAGGGTATCTTCCCCCTCTTATGTAGTTGGTGATCGGGTTTGGTTGTCAACAAAGAACTTGAGATTGGAAGGCTCCAGGAAGTTACAACCGAGATATGTGGGTCCTTTTCCTATAGCACGTGTGATTAATCCTGTGGCTATGAGGCTGGAGTTGCCTGATGAATATTGTATTCATCCGGTGTTCCACACTTCATTGTTGAAGCCATATAGAAACACCGATCAGACCTTACCTCCTCCCCCTACCGTGATAGTGGAGGGTGAGGAGGAATACGAGGTTAATGCGATCCTTGATGCTAGGAGGAGAAGGGGGAAGTTGATGTACTTGATTGATTGGAAAGGGTACCCTCCTGAGGAACGTTCCTGGGAACCAGCTACAGGGGTGCATGCCCCTCGTTTAATCAGATTGTTCCATCTCCGTCACCCGACTAAACCCCGTCCTGTTGGGAGGCCTTTGAGGGGAGGTACTGTTAGGATTTAGGCAGTCTTTTCTTTCTTTTCTGTTTTCTGTTTGCCTGATTGCACCGGTGTCCTCTTTCTGTGTCCACCTTTCGGTAGCCTCCGCCCCCTTTTTACTTCCTATCTCCATAACTAGGTGCCCGTGCCATTGATCGGGGCTTGGTTTCTTACCTGGTTGGAGTTCGTCCGTTACCAGAACGAGTTGTGGGGATTTATCTTTAATCCCGTTGGGTGCGTTCTTTCATTCCCGGCGTTGTTCCGCAGAAAGCAGAGCTGTGCAGAACGAGGCTTCGTTCTGCGTCCCGGATACTCGTTGCTTGGAACACCTTCCCGCTGGTTGTGTGCAACGGGAGAATTACGTTGCGCTTCTGGTCTTGGAAGTGTATAAAAGACTTGGGACATTTAGTTGTTAGTTTTTGAGAGATTTTTGGAGCTCTTCCTTGAAACAGTGAGAGTTACGGCGGTGCCGATTTCCGGGTTCTTGAGTACCCGATTCGCATCGTTATGTGAAGTTTGGGACCTTTTCACGAAGCTTTTTGCTTCTGGGGTTTCTTTAAAAACGCGCTTTAGTTTGTGGCCACAAGAAGGATTTCTTTAATGCAAATACGGCGATTTAAGCTGGCATAACTTTGTAAGGGGTTTTTTATGTCAGGTGTATGACTTTTTCCCCTTTTTTGGAACTACACGCTTGTAATTGGGAGTTTTTGTTTGCTATTGCCTGTGGGACTACTATCCACTCATCTCCCTTTGGAAGAGCCATCTATGTCACACAAGTAAGGAGTAAAAGGGGGTGTGTTGGGCAGTGTTAAGGGTGAATGGAGGGGGATTCATGTGAGAGGACACTGGGATTGTGAGTGACCTTATGTTTTCTTCTCTGCTTCTTGTCTTGTGTTGCTGCAGGTTGGAAGACTTATCCTAGATGCCAATACAGAGTTTATCTGGCTGTGACATAGAAAGAGCCTGGGCGGTTCTCTTTCTTTGTTTTGTTTTTTCCTCCCTTCTTCCTTTGTTCGGTCCGCTGCCACGCTGTGATATAAAGGGCGTGTTGCGTTCCGAATAGGGGTAGAGGAGTGGGGCCATCCTCGCTTCCGTGGTGTGGGTCCAGTTGGGGAGAAATCCAACACCTAGCACCCCCCTTCTCCCGCTGAGATTAGACTTGGGTCTCAGACCTATTACAGAAGAGCTGGGACTAAAACCTATAATTTGTTGGCGCAGAATCAGGAGCACGCCAGAATTAATGAACTATAGGGCTGAGCTCGAAGAGATCCTATGCCTACCTAATGTTACACAAATCCCATGGCTGAGATATATCAAACAAACATGCGAGACACTAGGAAGACCAGAACTATGGCTTGATCCGGGAAATGCATGCTGTAGGATCCCACGCAAACTTATTTTTCGAGGGATTTTTACGAGCAAAAGTTACTTGTCTCAATTGAGAGTACACGCGAGGGGTCTTTAACACATTTTTTTACTAAATCTAAAGACTCATACCACCTAGAGTTTGTCCTTGATGGAATAAGCCCCGTTCTGACCAGAAAACTATTTATGCAGTGGCGATGTGGCACTCTTCCTCTCAGGGCATTTACGGATCGTTGGGCCAAGTCCCAGCACTCAACACAGTGCCCAGTATGCCCACATCCCCAGGAAAATGACCTGCACATTATATTTTTCTGTAAAGCTTACCAAAGATCTAGGAAGTACTGGCTTGTCCCACTCCTTAAAAACCTTGGTTTCAGGCACTACCTCCCAGCTTACAGAATACTAAAGACAGAACTATCCCCCCAATTGTGTTTGCAGTGGCAACATTTTTAACAGCAATGTGGCATACCCGTAACCACTGCATTAAGTCAGATACAGATAAATGAATTGTTTTGTTGACTCTTAAATGTAATGTATTGTAACTGATTATAAATAGGCTAACTGTATTGCTTTTAAACTCTGCTATACTTGACATAATTTTTACTTATTTTAAATTGCTGTACTCTTTTATGATCTAAACAGATAGAAATAAAGATTGAAATGAATGAATTCTCATCAATTATTGCCTTTGGTTAAAAGCGTTGTGGATTTACCAATGCCTGACCTCATGATTGTGCACTGTGGTGACAATGGCCTAGGCATTTTGACTGGCGTAGGACTGAAGATCCTAATGAAGAATACCTTTACTGAATTGATGATGCTTTTCCCTCACACTGTCTTGGTGTACTCTATATGCCAAAGGCAAACATGAAAGTGGTCTAATCAATTTTGTCCACAGATTGACAAAGCCAGAAAACATGTTACTAAAACTGTTTCTGCATTCCTCAGAGGCCATAACATTGGGTCAATCCATAACGACAACCTGCGTTTTGACATGCATGGAATTTATAGAAATTATGGAGTGCACTCTACAGACGAAGGCAACAGGGTGTTTCTAAGTATCCTGGAACTATGCATCCAGTCTTATGTGCAGCAGCCATAAACACACAATCAACACAAAGGCTCTTGTCAGAGCCACCCTCATAACCGAAATATTGTAATTTCTTTTTTATAAAGATCTTTTTTTTAGTTTTTGGGAAACTTCGCAACGACATTGTGATGGCCGCAAATAAGTTGCAACAACTTAAAAGCAGACATTCATTGGCCACTACAAATATTAATATATACATTGTTTTTAAAAAAACATATTTAAACTCATGTTTTTATACTAAGTTTCTTTAAAAACCATCTCTAAACCTATTTTCTATTTTCAAGGTTTTTTAGGGCATTGCGAAGATTAAGTTGACGATTGCACCATTTTCGTAAAGGGAAATCACATAGATGCACACATATTACAGTATTTTGCACTTTAGGGGTTTATTGCTGTATTGTGTAAAGTCATGTTTTTCTATTGAGATTCTATAAAACCATCTGTAAAACCTATTTTCCGAGTGACTGTATGAATCTCTGTATGGATATACAAGTGGGTGTATGAGTCTCTGAGTGGGCACGTAAGTGGACAGATGAGTCTCTGAGTGAGTCTCTCACTGGGTGCATAAGTCTTTGAGTGGGTCTATAAGTAGGCACATGAGTCTTCTAATAAGTCTATGAGTGGGTGCAACAGTGTCTGAGTGGGTATGTTACTATGTGTATGAGTGTCTGAGTGGGTATGTGAGGGGATGTATGAGTCTTTAAGTGGGTATGTGAGTGAGCACTAGTTTTGAGTAGGTCAGTGAGTAGGTGAATGAGTCTCTGAGTGCATACGTGAGTAGGTAGATAAATTTCTCAATGAGTCTGTGACTGGGTACAAAAGTTTCTAAGTGGGTATGTGAGTGGGTGTATGACTGTCTGAGTGGGAATGTGAGTGGATATATCAGTTTGTAACTGGATCTATGAGTGGGAACATTAGTGTTTGAGTGGGTCTGTGAGTGGGTGCATGAGACTTTCACTGGGCCTCTGACTGGATGTATAACTCTCTGAGTAACTCTCAGTGGGTGCATGAGTGCCTGAGTGGGTCTGTGACTAGGAGCATAAGTCCCTGAGTGGGTATGTGAGTGGGTGCATGCATCTCTTAGTGGGTATATCACTGATTGCATATGTTTTTGTGTGTGGGTTAGAGAGTCTATGCATGAGTCTTAGAGTGGATATGTGGGTGGGCACATAAGTCTCCGAGTGGGTCTATAAGTGGGTGCATAAGTCTATGAGTGGGTGCATGAGTTTTGAGTGAGATTGTGAGTGGGTGTATACGTCTCTGACTGGGTATATGAGTGAGAGTGGGAGTGTCTGAGAGGGCATGTGAAAGGGTGTATGAGTGTCTAAGTGGGTATGTGAATGGGTACATGAGTCTGGAACTGGATCTATGAGTGAGTGCTTACAAGTCTAAGTGGGTCTGTGAGTGGCTGTATCAGTCTTTGACTGGGTCTGTACCTGGGTGCATGAGTGTCTGAGCAGATCTGTGAGTGGATGCATTAATCTATCAGTAGGTGTGTGAGTGGAAACATATGTTTCTCAGTTGGTCTGTGAGTCTGTGCGTGAGTGTCGGAGTGGGCCTGTGACTGGGGGCATCAATCTCTCAGTGGGTGTGTGAGTAGGAACATAAATCTCTCAGTGGATCTGTGCATGGGTGTGTGAGTGGGTGTATGAGTCTCTGATTGGGTGTGTGACTGGGTGTATAAGTCTCTGACTATGTATGTGAGCGGGCGCATGACTTTCTGAGTGCATCGGTGAGTGGGTGCATAAGCATCTGAATGCTTATATGAGTACATACATGGGTCTTTGTGTGAGTATGTGAGTGGGTGCTTTAGTGTCTGAGTTGGTATGTGAGTGGGTGTATTGGCACATGAGTCTGTGACTGTGACCCACCAATATTCGCAAAGACTTTGCAATAGTTGCGATGTCCCCGGGATGATACAAGGGGAGTGGTGGCGGTCACATCATTGTTGCACATGATTTAAAAAATCAATTTTGGGCACATAACTTGTGTCCCTACCACCCCCATTTCTCAAACATGGGGACAGATTACCTCCATCCTGACCCCTTAAGTTAGCTTTCAGAGAAATTGTCACGCCCTGATCCGTTCCCGATTGATAAAAATAGTGGCCGCAGCTTTCTGTTAAGGTTGCATTTAGCCAATCACAGCATTACCGTTGGCGCGGACATTCACAATTAATCATGAAATTGTCGCGAAATATCCACAACCAGAGATATCACTAACTTATTCTTCTTAAATTTCTCAACAATTACAGAATGGATTTGGACCAACTAACAAAAACAACAATCTGCATAACAATACCTACCTTTCTACCAAATTTGGTGTACTTTCATTCAGTGATTCGGGCTATAGGTATGTTGACAGGCCCCTACGGGAATTAACACTGCAAAAGCTCCCTTTTTTCAACCCCTTTCTTCTCTTCTTCCATGTGCAACAAGTATTACCTGTGCACTTTTTGGGGGACATTTTTGGGAAGTATCATCAAATAGTGCCAAAGTTTTAGGCAAGTCGAAAAACGATTATCCTATGGAAACATGGTCCTAACTATAACATCCTACTGACAACTGCCAGTAGGTAATATACATGAGTTTGTGTGTGTATAGATATATATATATATACACACACATATGTATATATATATATATATTCACTTAAAAACCATAGGTTTCAGGCCTTATATAGTTAGGAATTAGCCTTTAAAAAACCTTGCAAATTCACTTAAAAAACCGTAGGTTTCAGGCCTTATATAGTTAGGAATTAGCATTTAAAAAACCTTTGAAATTCACTAAAAAAAACATAGGTTTCAGGCATTATATAGTTAGGAATTAGCTTTAAAAAAACCTTTGAAATTCACTCAAAAAAAGTTTTAGGGGTGTTATAGTTTGCTGGACATTTCACTCATACAAAACCATTGAAATTGCTCCTATATAGTTAGTTGGACTAACTATATTTCGCGCACCCGCAATGCACTGCTGATGATGTCACATATTAGATCATTCATGACATGGTCAGTGACATCACTGATGACATCTCAAATGACATCATCCAGTGAATTTGGTTTGCTTCTTTATTTAAATATGCATTATATATATAGCAATTTGCATTGAAGAATGAGTGGATATATATAAATAAATATTTGGATGGAGGATTTAGTAGCAGTGTAATTGACTGTTTACTTGACCAATTTATAGTGTCTCACTAAATATAGTGGATAGGGACTAAACTGTGCGAATATCTGTATCACTTTGTCAGTTGTGTAAACTGGTTCTCCAGTTGCTTACTAGCTATGTGAAAGTCTATATTAGTTATTAATTAGATAACTGAGTATTTGTATGGGAGAGTGAAATTGTGTGTGGTTCGTTGGGGGGTGTGTGACTGTCCAAAGATGTGTGAATAGTTGATTCCGTAGATATATGAAGTTAAAATGACATGTTCTAACAGTTTGGGTGAGTGAATCTCTTTAAGGGTGTGGTGATGAGCAAATATATTTCTCAATGGTACATGTCCAACAAACTAGAAAAATAAAAGGCATTGTATGTGTCAGTTGTTGTATATAAATAAGTATCCATAAGACTCAATGATTGTGTAAGTGACTGTATGGATAACTATATACTTGTAATAATGATTTTATAATTCACTAAGTATGACTTACTATCTAAAGGAATAGATGAAGTGGTGTTTGTATAAGTGTGTAGCTAAGTAAATATGTAAGTATGATCCATTGTTTGCCTAAGTGAGTAGGATGACTTCATATGTGAATAAGATGTGTGCTGCTGTGTAATGTTGATATAGGTGTATAAGTATTTTTGATAGTGTTCTATTGTTCATTGACAGCATGTATGAGTGAATCTACAGGTAAGTGATTAGATGTGTGCATACATCTATGAATCACTGAGTGGGTTTTTAGATACTTGTATTGCTGTGACAATGGATTCAAATATGATACTCTGTATTTTACATTGAGTGATGAAAGATTTTACTAGTGTATGAAGAGGTGTATGTGATTGTCACATGGATGATGTCATCAGTGATGTCATCAGTAATGTCATTTGAGATGTCATCAGTGATGTCACTGACTATGTCATGAATGATGTAATATGTGACATCATCAGCAGTGCATTGCGGGTGCGCGAAATATAGTTAGTCCAACTAACTATATAGGAGCAATTTCAATGGTTTTGTATGAGTGAAATGTCCAGCAAACTATAACACCCCTAAAACTTTTTTGGAGTGAATTTCAAAGATTTTTCTAAAGCTAATTCCTAACTATATAAGGCCTGAAACCTATGGTTTTTTCAGTGAATTTCAAAGGTTTTTGACATGCTAATTCCTAACTATATAAGGCCTGAAACCTATGTTTTTTTTAAGTGAATTTGCAAGGTTTTTGAAATACTAACTCCTAACTATATAAGGCCTGAAACCTATGGTTTTTTAAGTGAATTTGCAAGGTTTTTTAAAGGCTAATTCCTAACTATTTAAGGCCTGAAACCTATGGTTTTTTAAGCGAATTTGCAAGGTTTTTTAAATGCTAATTCCTAAATATATAAGGCCTGAAACCTATGTTTTTTTCAGTGAATTTGCAAGGTTTTTTAAATGCTAATTCCTAACTATATCAGGCGTGAAACCTCTATTTTTTTTTCAATAAATTTCAAAGGATTTGTAAATGCTAATTCTATTAGCGGATAACGTTTATATATGTTATTATCCTTCTGGGACCACCTGAGCAGCCATCTTGTTTCTCAGGAGAAGTGAGGCACAAGAGAGCACAAAACAAGAGTGGAAAACGTGGAAAGGGGGGCAGGGTAGAGACCCCCTGACCCCCTAGCCCTTCTCAGGTTGTCCCAGAAGGACCCCCAAGGGCAAAATTATTATTATTTTTTTTTATAAAATCGCGTAAGGCCTGAAACCTATGGTTTTTTAAGTGAATTTACAATGTTTTTTAAATGCTAATTCCTAACTATATACGGCCTGAAACCTATTTTTTTTCAAAAAACTTCAAAGGTTTTGTAAATGCAAATTCTATTAGCGAATAACGTTTTTATATGTTAATATCCTTCTGGTACCACCTGAGCAGCCATCTCATTTCTCAGTAGAACTGAGGCACAAGAGTGCACAAAACAAGAGTGGAAAACACAAAAAGGGGGCAGGGTAGAGACCCCCTGACCCCCTAGCCCTTCTCAGGTTGTCCCAGAAGGACCCATCAAGGGCAAAAAAAAAAAAAATGTTTTTATGAAATCGCGGGGTGCGCGCACGGTACGCGTACGTACGCGGACCTATACGCGTACCGTGCGCGCACCCCGTGATTTTTCTTTTTTTTTTTTGCTCATATAGATATATATGTGTTTTTGAACCTAATTTGCATAAAAACCACTTGAGCGATTTTCACCAAACATAGCAAAGGCACATCTGCGTACCAGTCCCTACAATTTTACCAAGTTTGGCGTAATTCCGTACAGCGGTTCGGGCTGTAGACTTGTCAGACCGTCCTATGGAAATGAACATGGGGAAAACATGTTTTGGGACCCCCCTTTTTTCTCAGCCCCCACTTCACGAATCCCCCCGAAACTTTCAGGGAAGGAGCGGAGCGCAGCAAGACTATTTTAAGGAAAATTACAGGCAGATCCCTCAATCGGCGCCAAAGTTATTCCCACTAGAATGTTCGGATTTTCCTATGGTAGCCAATCCTAACTATCTATACTTACTGGCTATCGCCAGTAGGTAATATATATATATATATATATATATATATATATATATATATATATATATATATATATATATATATATATCCTTAATCCAAAAGCGATCCTTCTTGGACGGTTCCCATAGTCAGGTGGCGCATGTGCCGGCCGGACCCCAAAGCCGGTAAATTTGGGCACAATTTTCACAGGTTCCAACAAAGGATTGAATGCGCACTCAGAGCGAGGGTAGATAACACCAAATTTATTCTTCAATATTCGCTACGCGTTTCGAGACCCACCGGTCTCTTGATCACACGATATTGTTTGACTACCGCTGCGTGCATAAGTAAAGTTCTCAAGTTATTTAGTGTGTTTAATGTTTACAATGTAGCAAGAACGGGATACATAAATCCCGTAATTTATGTTTTCTTACATCCTAATTTTAAGTTTGTCAGAAACTGTAGACGTAACATAACAATCTATACAAATAAGTATAACATGAGTATGTCAATAATATTATACTATAATTTTTGTGTGGTGATTACTCCGTTCTAAGATGGCCGCCATGTTTTCAATGCAAAACAGACACTTACAATGCCTCTTCTATGTTCATGCACTAAATCACTTGAGAACTTTACTTATGCACGCAGCGGTAGTCAAACAATATTGTGTGATCAAGAGACCGGTGGGTCTCGAAAGCCGTAGCGAGTATTGAAGAATACATTTGGTGTTATCTACCCTCGCTCTGAGTGCGCATTCAATCCTTTGTTGGAACCTGTGAAATTTGTGTGTATATATATATATATATATATATATATATATATATATATATATATATATATATATATATATATATATATATATATATATATATACACAGAGAGAGAGAGAGAGAGAGAGAGACACATATATATGTACTTATATATATGTGCATATATACATATATGTGTATATATACAAAGTAGATACACAAATAAACAATTGAATTACAAACTATATTGATTCATTTAGACAATAAAAAGTATACACATTTTGAATCGCATTTACTAAAAATAATACAAATATTTTTTATAATGAAAAATAAAAACAAATAATATCATTTAAAAAAATAATACTATAAAATATATTTAACCAAATATTAAATATCAGTAGGGAAAGTGTTGGACTTTGGAGGGGTTAGATTTATTATTTCTACTCCAGTCTGTGAAACAGTATGGAAGCGTTGGACTTCGGAGGGGTGAAGTTAGCTATTCCCACTGTAATCTGAGCAACAGTAGGAGTACTGTTGGACATTGGAGGGGCTTGATTCACTGTTCCCTCTCCAAACAGCACACCAGTAGGAAAAGTGTTGTACTTCAGAGGGATCAAAATACCTATTCCTACTCCAAACTCCAAACAGAGCAACTGATGGGAAAGTGTTGGACTTTGGAGGGGTTAGATTTACTGTTCCCACTCCAAGAAGCACAATAGTAGGGAAAGTGTAAGACTTCAGTGAGGTTAGAATTTCTATTTCTACGTAAGTCTATGCAACAATAGGGAAAGAAGTTCACTTTAAATATATTCTGTATAGTAAAAACACCATTAATTTAGTAAAAATATTAAACTCTTAATAAAAACATTAATAATTCACATTAAAAATACATATATGTACATGTTTTTAATAATAAAAAATACAATATATATTTTAAAAACAGAAAGGAATAAAGCAAATTACAGATAATAAATTCAACTTCCCTTACTACCAAAAAGAAGAGAAAATCTTAAATAATAGATTTATTTCAATTAATACAAAGAAAATTAAATAACAAATATCAAAGCACAAATAAACTTTCATAAACACTTACCATGACATAAATTAAAAACGGTTGAACAATATGAAGTGTTAAAAAATACACATAAGTTACCGCCAATATAAAAATTGCATATAAACATTAACTATTACAAGAAAATATGTTTATTTTCTTCCCAGCCCACTCATCTTACAAAAATTAAACACATTTAAAAATAGATGTGTAATACACACATATATTTTAAAATCCATAGAAAAATATATTAAACAGTAGAACAATTACACAATTATTAATAATTTAATTATTTTACATATTTATCAAATGATAAAACATGTTTTTAGAAAACCCTTAAACTACTTTACATTTAATTCTGCATACATTTTCACCCTATACCCCTCCTAACTCAGTAGCCTGCACCTAAAATGTAACTATAATAAATCTGTATTAAACAATTTACATGATTAATAATCCCCTATGGGAGCATGTGTTGCGACCGTAAACCGGCCGCAGTACAAGCTCCCATAGGGAAATGGGAGATGGTGTTAATCTCTGCACCCCGTGGCAGGCACCTCAAGGTGCCTGCCATGGGGTGTAGGGATAACAGGAGCCTCCCTCGGCCTTCAACAGGAGACCACACATACAAGGGGGCCCTGCTAGCGGTCCCTAAACACGTGTTACAACAGGGTGTCCATGTCGGAACGGCCCGCATGGAAACCTGCTGGAAACCCTGCATGGGTGGAAAGACCGCCCTTAAGGATTACGGGCTGGCCTCTGACTGGCTGACGGGCGGAAGCCAGACGGAATGACTGCCTGGTTTCGATTTAGATAAGAATTGAAACCAACAATGGTGGTTAGAAAGCCTCCGACCGAAGGTCGAAGGCTTTCTGACCGCCCCTTTATTCTTGACAATATTTTTGCATCTACATATTTTTTAATCACAATTCTTTTTTCCAATATTATTATCTCCTAATAGTTTGAGTTCTATATTTTTTCTATGACCTTCGGTAAGCAATAAAATGTATCATCAACAACCAGCTACTGACTGTGTAGAAATTCTTCTACACATTTGTTTGAGTTTCTTGTTAAGAGTTTAAAAAAATCATTGTTTTCTGGTGAAGTGATTCAAATGGGCTGATAGTTTCATCTTCTACTTCTGTAACCAGAAACAATAAATGAGAAGGATTGAGGGTCTGTTACACTATTCCCATTCATAAACCTAGGATTGTTTGTAAATAAGAATGCAATTTGTTAAGCGACAAATGTATTAATAGTTCATATTGCAAATTGTACCATCACAGTTGGTTGCAAAACAACTTGTCAAATAAATACTAATTAGGGAGGTCTAAATTTGTGACCCCCTTTTATTGGTTGCAAATGCAGAGATGAAGGTCTACAAGGGATAGTAGACCTCCATCATAACATTTGCATTCCCAAATAGGATTTTTCTTAAAAAGGATCCCATGTCCATTAAAGGTATCCATGCTGCTTTTAAAAATATAATTTTGGGAAAATGTCAGGGGGGAGCAGGCAGTGGCCGGCTTGGCCACTGCCTGTTCCCCCTGTGGTTGCTAACATGATTCACCCCTTGTGAATCAGTTACCACCCCAACTTGGATGTTGATAACTCATCAAGGGTTTGCAATCACAATTTAATTCATAAACCTTATTTATGAAGGACTTGCGCCGCCGGTGCGTCACTTTTAAAATGGGAAAAAGTGACGCACCGGTAGCACAAGCCCTTCATAAATAAGGCCCTTGATACATTATTCTTTGAATTGGAAATAGGGGAGGGTGTCCCTTTCACACCCCCTCCTATGTGGGATTCGGAAAAGATCGCAAAATACCTTTTATGAGTCTGGAAAAAAAATTGACTTATAAAAGTGCTTTAGTACACTAAGAAAAAATATTTTTCATTCACAAACCCTGAGTTTTTGTGATTTGATGATTTTGCGATTGCAGGCCACATTTGTACTGACTACCAGTGCAGCAATACTTTTATACCAACAGATCATAGCACAAAACAGCACTTTACATGAGTTGATGGGTTCAAATATTGATTGAAAACGGATGCAAAATTCCCTTCCATCAGTGCAAGATGCCCAGGGAGCAATGGAAAGCTTATTTGCCCAGCGCTGCCGCAATCTGTATCCTTTTACCCTCGGGCTCTCAATTCTTTTAGTCTTGAAAAGAGATGCCAAAATGAAACACAAAAGACAAAGAACAGGAAAACAAGAGAAGGAAATGAATATGCGCTTGCTTTGCTCACCACCATGACTGTACTAAAGAAACGCATGACGCACACTTCCCTCATCACTTTCTGAAACTTATCTCCTTTCCTTTTCACTCTGCTCTGACCGTTTCGTTTTCCTCATAAAAAATTGAGCAGAAATTATAAATAGACCTTCAGGAAGGGAAAGCTGCATATCTGCTCCCCTCATGCCTTTGGTTTCCTGCTAATAAATACCGCGTTTACAGTTTCTCCTACAATATGAGTTCACTTATTTGAGTGTTTTGTGTAATGTGCTGCAAGCCAGTGGTGGCTGCAAGGAAAAATATAGTTAACGCTTAGGGCTCCGGACAAGAGCATTACATGTGCAGTAATTGGATTCCCAAACATTAATTGCAATGCACTTAACATAATATGAGTATTTTTAATGCGCACGTTCACCCATAGGTATCTTGGCCCTGAATAACAGATGTTTATTGTTACCCAACTGTACTCATTTTATCGACCTCAGATGGATGAAAGGCTGAGTGGACCCGCCGAGATTTATACCTGTGACCATGAGGTCAAACACAGGTCGTTGCCATTGATGCATTAGTCCACTAACGGCCAGATTCATCAAAGACCCGTTTTGCGAGTCTTTAATAGCGATTCATAAGGAATCGCTATTACAGACTCGCGAAACGGGATTCATGTAGGAATCGCTAAATAAATTGCGATTCCTACACATTCCTTATTTGCGATTAGCAAATTGCTAATCGCAAATAAGGAATAATTCCCTATTCATTCCTATGGGCCTAAAGGCCCATAGGAATGAATGGGGAGTATTCCTTATTTGCGATTAGCAATTTGCTAATCGCAAATAAGATAGCGATTTCAAGGGTGCCAGGGGTGTCCATAGGACACCCTGTAGCACCCCTGAAATGCAAATTTACACAGGTGTTGCACACACACATGTCCAAAGGACATGTGTGTGTGTAACATGCAACAGAGAAAAATGCACTAAAGTGCTTTTTTCTACTTTTTCGCTATTTACCACGAAGTCAGACTTCGTGATAAATAGCGACCAAATATTGCGAATTCGCAATTTAAAATTGGTTCATGAATTGCATTTAAGGAATCTCTAATAGAGATTCCTTAAATCCAATTCCTCGCAAATATGCGATGTCGCAAATAGCGATTTTTGCATTTGGGATGATGAATCCCTAATGCAAAAATTGCACTCACAAAGGGCCAGATTCTCAGAATCTGGCCCTTTGCGAGCGCTATTTAGCTTCATGAATCGGGCTGATAGCTATCATGCCCGGCTTAGAGCATCAATATTTGCTAATAGTACAATACATCATGGAGAAATAACCCTCATTCATCAGATAGGTCTAAATCAGGTTCCAGAACAAGAAGGCCGCTATTTCGCCACGCTTTTACATGTACAACCAGCACCTTTCAAGCTATGATGTGCTGTCCACTACATAGAGAATTTATGACATAACGAAAGTGTATTCATTATCAACAACAGAATTGACAAGCATTGGCAAAGCCAACAGGCCTGTCCTTGGCAACTGGTGCAAGAGGTTTTTTTTAATTGCAAATATATGCCAAACAAATAAACAGAAGAAAACATGTCACCACCTAAAAGTGTAACAGAATATAGGTTAAGGTAACCGCTTTACAACACGATGTATACACACCAAGAATGCTCGTTTTTGGCATCAGGCTATACACATTAATTGAATTACACGTAAGGTCGTACTATGGTAGTTTTAATTTGCAAGAGTAATGCCATATACCCGACAATAGATCAAGGCAACGCGAAGTAAATACCTAAGGATGCTCGCCTTGACAACTGGTCATGAAAATGGATAAAAATTCGCCTAAGGCTGTACAAATGCATATTAAATTAGCCACCTAAACATAGCTTATCACACAAAAGATCATGGTTTTACAGGACTAAATTTACTGATGAATTGCAGATAAATAGAATTTTTTTACCACATCTAGAACTCAAATAGAAATAAGAAGAACATATGCTTATTAATTATCAGTATAAACCATAAATTACAGACTTGATGTAGTAACCTACAACACACCACTCTCTCTTGTTCACTCCCAGAGCAAGGAGCAGCGCAGTATCATAAAGCAGCGCTCATCAACACAGCGCCATACGAAAAGGTTGTGTTGGATTGGGGATCCAGTAATTAAAAATCTGGTTAAGTCAAATACCCCATACTTCTGTATTTTGGTAAAAGTGTAACAAGCCCAAAAAACCGCTACTCAGCACTCCTTATTGACTTATTTTTCAGCCCTATGAATTATACATATCGGTGGCTCCTACCTCTATCGTAAGAACTTCCTGAGAGATACTACAAGGTAGTTGCAATCAATTACTTATACCTTTATCCTAGACACTATATATGGTTGGTATCTAACGTGAACATTCTCATTACCATCTTTCCATAGGAAATACGTATTATATGCAGACCTGGCAATATGCAACCCAGTTGAAACCCAAAAATATAATTGGGCAGTAAATCTCCCCTGAGTGACTGGGAGCAAAGTCATTTTACACTGAAGGTAATTCAGCCTTATTAAATAACAATCTAGATTGAGTTAGAGACATCTACTACTCAACATTTGACTAAAAAGGAGTTACCTATGTGTAGCACTCCTAGATATGTCAGAATTACCTAACTAGTTTAATTGACATTAAGGTAATCACTGCTAACCTTACCGCAGAGATAAATTATATTATATATACCAATCTCTGACACCCACCAGCGACATGCCCCGCTTTGAAGTCAAGTTGTTCTTTACAAATACCAATATCTGTACTTAACCCAGTTACGCAGGTCATGTCCCACTACGAATAAAAACCAAGGGTTCCGTTTCCATAACTGTAAGGATATGCTTTAGGTTGAGAAGGTTGTTGTAAAAAAGAGAAAACTCTATGTATATGCACGTAATATCTGTCATACGCAAAAGAAGTAATTGTATGTTTCTTCCTAGAACTTGGTCCTGAAGAAGGTTTCCAATCGTTTCCCAAAACCGAAACGCTGCGTCGACCCCTGTTCTTGTAAAACATTTATTGATAAATCTGTTGTGTTTATAAACTTAATTTATGAATTAGTTGTTTGTTGCTGACATCACTGAATGTTTTTAACCATGTTTTTAAACTAGCTACAAATTGTTTTTACTTGTGTTTTGCGAATGACTTTTTTACACTGAAATAAATATACATCGTTATATTTTTCTAAAACCTGAATGTCTTGTCCTTCTCTAAATTCTGATAAAACCTACAGAAAATTATTGTTTGTATCTAAGTGTTGGCCGCCGTATAGACTTATAGAGTCTTAAGTTTCAAGTACAACAATGTGTGATTGGTATTTGCAAAGACATAACGTTGGGCACCTATAAGAACGTATTACCCAATCAGGGTCATTTGTGGGACCTCTTTGTTTATTGAACCACCTAAAAGTGTCCGCGGTATACTTGCAAAAAAAATGTTACATTTAAAGAAAAATAACCATTTCCAATAATTTCATTAGAAAAATATGGATTATATCTAGCAGGTATCTATTCTTAGGACAAGTGTACCAACTACTTTTAATTTAAATGCACATTACAGCATAATGTGATTCTTATTAATGCTAAGGAAAGGCACTATGGGCTTTGAATTACTGTAAACTAAAGACAGATTTTAAAAACACAATGATGAGTTTAGAAGTAAAGAAGGATAAAGAATAAGACAAAAACACATTGGCAAAGAAAGTATAGACAAACCAGTCCTGGCATCGAAGTGCATTTATTTTGAGGTGGATGTGAACAAGCAAAATGCTGTTGCTCATAATGTGCGAGAGCCAATGGCTGAAGTGGTCTGACCCTTGCCCTTCGGTGTATGCTGTCATAGACAGTTGAACAGGCCAGAGGATAAAGAGGACTATGTCAAAACCCATCTATGTATGTTAGTATGTATGTATTTTTACAATTAGATTTTTTTTATTAGAAAAGATTGATGAAAACAATTAAACCTCTCTCAAGGCCAGACTTAAAAATATAATTTCTGCTGAGAAGTTTGGATACTGTCAGTGGCAAGCAAATGTAAAAAAGAAAGGGATAAAAGTTTAACCCCTTTGGTAGACCATGGTTTAAAAGTAGCAATGGTGATCTCTTAAGTTTTATAAATTATGATTTTGAGAATAGGATAATTTGATGTTACATGGATTCGTAGAGTGCACTGTCACTTAGGTGGGAATTCTGGCATAAAGCAGGTAAAAGTCTAACTTCACCTAGAGCTGGTGGGACAATTGGAAGAGCCAAGTGCCAGATTTACTATGGGCTTGCATTGCCCTTGCGTCACTGAAGGTGATGCAAGGCAATGAAAGGCAACGCAAGCCCTTAACTGGGATTTATTAGACCACGCAAAGCCACTTTGCATGGTTCTGTGTGGTTTATGCAAGGTAGAGCACGGCAGCGTATTATGTTGTCTTGCATTGCCTTGCAACAGGGAGGCGTTCCATGGCTAGAGTGTGGATGTTGCCACGCATACACCTACGGATTTTGGGGCATTTCCTGATTTACAAATAGCTGTAAACCTGGGAATGTCTCAAAATAGTATGCTTCCCAGACCTAGGCGTAATGGGGAGGAATATCTTTAAGGATTGATTTTGTGGTGGAAGGTGTCCCTTCTTGTACAAAAACAATCCTTCTCATAACTCAGGCACCCTTGCACAATGGTGCAAAGGTGCCTGCCTTGGTGCTAGGCAGCCCACAGTGCACCAGCGCAAGGAGGCAGCACAAATGCACCACATCTTTTATAAATATGTTGTATTACTGATGCCTCCCTTTCATGCAACATAACACAGAAAGTTGACATGCTGCACTGCTTTGTGTGAAATGTTAGTAAATCTGCCCCCAGGTCTTCAGCTTCTTGTGGTAGAGAGTAAGAGGCTCTGAAGAGTAGTGGTAGGTCGCTCCATGCTTTAAGAACGACTTAAGAGAAGTCCCGGCCTCCGGATCCAGTTCTGTGTATGCATGGGATGTATGCTAGTAGGAGTCATGCTAAGTGAAGGTGTCTGGAGAGATTGTAGAAGGAAATGCGACTTTTTAGACAGGTGGGACGGATGTGTAGTGCCTGAATAGTATGAGTGAGAAATTTTAACTACTCGCATTTGTGTATTGGGAGCAAGTGGAGATCGCGCAAGGTGTAGTATCATAGGTTCTGCATGTTATGTTGAGGGTGAGTCTGGCAGCAGAGTTCTGGATGGTCTCCGGTAAGTAGCTTGCTGATTCCTGCATAGAAGGAATTCCAATAGTCCAGCTTGCTGGATACTATGGCGTGTGAGATGGTCTTGTGGATATTGGTCAGGTCAGGTAAAGTGAGTAAAGTGTTGCAGTCAACTGTTTTAAATGCTGCATAAAAATACAGTAACATCAAACTTCAGACTTCTACTCCTTTCTGCACGTCCACGGTATCATAGAGTACCAAAAGAGTTGCTATTTTCATGCTACAGTTAAGGAGGGATCCAGCTTCATAAGCCTTTAACATTTCTTTGTTCTAGAGGTGAAGAAACAGATATTTTTTGTAGCCTTTCAAAAAAAGGGAAGCTTAGAAACTGTTCTTACATTTTGGTTAATTTTGAATTTAGTAGAGGTCTAACCTAACTATATTTAAGAGAGGGTTGGAATGTGTCATCCGGCGGGATCCTTTTTCAGGGTTTCATTACTGCAGAATGCAGGGATTGAAAAGTGCCAAGTATCAAGGTTTTCCTATTTCTCTCTTCCTTTCTCTTTCTCACCTTTGGTACCTTTCTCCCTCTTGCTCTGGGTCAATGTCTGTTGATGAAATATACGTTCTGCTCCCCATAAAGGAGTGCTGTTGCCTATTACCTGCAAGCACCAGGACTCAGGGACACATGCGTGTTGGACCCGGCCCGTTGGGCAGGTTCACCCCTAGACTTTTTGCTTTTTCCTAGCCTGTTTATGGAACCTGGTGTTGGTGATTTTAGGCCTCTGCGCACTTTTTCACTGTGGTACAGTGTAAAGTGTTTGAGCTCTCTGTGAATGAGTGGTGAGTGACCTGCCCTCCCATAGGAATGAATGGGCAATATGTATGCCCATGGTAGTTCCTGATGTGTGGGGAGTGCAGGGGCGAGTTTGGTATATATGAACTCGTGAGAATGAATGCTGCAAAATGATATATGCGGCATGACTGTGTCTAGTCTAGAAGTACTACTTTTGGAAGTTGGCATGTTTGTGTAAGTTGGTGCTGGCGTGTGATTGGCTGGTGAGCCTGGCCCAGAGTGCCTGGGCCTGCTTGTGGATTAACTGTCTGGTTTGAGGGTGACAGGGGCTGGAGAGCCCAGGAGGTTGTCTGAGTCAGCCCATGGATGAAAGGCAGCATCTGCTGCCAGGGAAGTGGGAGGAGATGGCACCTGATAGTGAAGGGCTGTGCCTGCCTAACTACAAAGCTGGCTCCACCTCCCTCTGGGCGACTGTCACCTCTGTCCCTGATACTGAAGGGACTTTCCTGTAACCAGTTCTGGCTGGTTCTCACACTGCCTGCTTCAAAGGACTTCAAAGGACTTCAAAGACTTTTCTGTGTATAAGAAGGGGTTGTGTCCCCTTCCAAAATGTTCTTGTTTCTAACTTGAATCTGCCAGGGGCATGCTGTTGCTGGGGCTCAGGGGAATCCCTGGGCCCTGCCCAGCTCCTGGACCTCTGATTGACTTTCCTGGACTCCTGGGGGACCCCTCTGCCTTGCTGGGCTGATGGGGGGACTTGGCTTTGCCCCCTGGGAATCTCTGGGACCTTTGCAGCATGGAGAAGCTGCATTTTCCTGTGGAGGGCGCTTGTGTTGTATTTCTAGCGCCTGGAAGCGCTGTGCTTCCCCCCTAAGCGCCTCGGAGCGCTCTGCCTGTTTTCTAGCGCTTTGGAGCGCTTTATTTTCCCCAAGCGCTTGAGAGCGCTTTATGGGTGGTCCTAGCGCTGGGGAGCGCTTTCGTTTATGGCCCGATCGAGTGGCCACCTCGATTGTTAACTAACTGCAGAGCCGGTGCCCACCCGGCATTGCCCCGTGTTCTCACCGCTGCGGCCCGGGGGCCTGAAAGTGATCGGAAACTGAGGCGAGAGAAACTAAGGGGCTGCGACCTGATTGGTCCTCAGTTGACAGGAGCCGCGCTCTGATTGGCCGCTGCAGTAGGCCTGTCCCCGAGAGCCGCGCTCCGATTGGATGCCTTGCCCGCAAAAGCTGGGCGTGTGTGGAGGCTCGACGCAGGGGCCGCGACCGGATTGGCCCGCAGCAGTGGAGCCGCCCCAGCGAGGAGCCGGAAGCCGAGTCAGCTGTTCAACCCCGTCCTCGCCGAGGGAATCTCCGAAGTGCCGGGTAATCACCGCCGGGCCTGGGGAGAAGAGGAGGAAGAGTGATGGCGGCTGGTCTGCAGGGCTCCCGTGAGCGGAGGGAGCCCTGCAGCGAGAGGACCGGCCTGCAGAAACAAGCTGAGGGGGCGCGAGGCACATTGCCGGTGCCTGCCCCCACCGCGAGGCTCCCCGACTGGAGGGAGAGCCCCGAGTGAAGAGAGCCGCCGGCCGGGGAGTGAGCAGATGAAAGGGAGGGGCGCCGTGACACATTGTCGGTGTCCGCCCCTCCCCCGCAGTAGCGCGAGCTCGCGCTCCTTGTGCGTGTGAAGCCACGAGGGCTTCAAGGGCGGCCCCGGTTGGCAGTGGGTCGCCCCAATGTGTGTGAGCCCAGAGAGGCTCTAGGGGGCCATTTCTTTTGATTTACGAGCCCCGCGAGGCTCGAGGGCCCTTTTGTTGAAAGGCACAGAGTCAGGGCGGCCCCGGTTGGCAGTGGGTCGCCCCAACGTTGTCCAGAGCCATGAGAAGGCTCGAGGGGACATTGTCTGCAGAGCCTGAGGGCTCCAACGTTTGGCCACAGTGTTGGTGACAGAGCCTGTGCGGCTCCAGCGAGTGGGTGCAGTTTGCGCCTGGGGGCTAGTGACCGCCCCTGTCGCAGTTTGTCCCCAGCTGCCCAGCACTTTGTGGGCAGCTGCCACGTTTAGGCTTTTTGTACTTTGAGACTGGCGCTGCATGGCAGCGCACCCTGACATTGAGACTCAGGGCGTCTGAGCCCCAACAAGGCCAGTTGGCCTAGGGACTGCCACAGGTGGTGGCTTATGTAAGCTATGCGCAATGTGATTTCTATGCTTTTAATAGTAATTGCCTACTGTGTGTTTTTGCGCTATTGTGTGGTTCTGGCACCTCTGAATGTTTTTAGGCATCATGTGTCTTTCTTTCCATGCGCTGCACCTCTGAATGTTTTAGTCATCATATGTCTTTTTGCGCTGCACCCCTGAATGTATTTTATTGCATCATGTGCTTTATTCTTAACACCTCTGAATGCTTTAGGCATCATGTGTTTTTGTCTTTATTACTCCTCTGAATGTAGGTTATTGCATCATGGGTAATGTGTTCTTTTCCTAGACCCCTAAACGCTGAGTGATACTTAGGTGGTTGTCTTTTCTACTCCTCTGAATGTAGGTTTATTGCATCATGAGTAATGTATTCTTTCTTAGACCCCTAAATGCTGTGTGATACTTAGGTGGTTCTTCTCTTTTTAGTACAGGTGGTCCTAGTAAGGTCCTGGTTCCTGTTACCAGTGGATGCTGGTTGTGATCTTTGTGATTACCATTTTATTGTTTCTTATTTCTTATTCTAGAAGTACTATATCTAATTTCTGACAGTATTTCATCTCTACTAAGTGCTGATTATGACAGTGGCCCATGTGGCCCTGTCTTGTGAATAATCCCATGTGAATATTGCCCGTGCCAGTTGGCACAATGTACATGTGTGATTTTTATCTGATGTGTTTTTACAATACAAAAGTTATTTTTATAATAACCTTGTGTGGAGTCTCTTTTGTGGTGTGCCTAGTATGTTGCTGCTGTGGTGCGCTGGCGCAAATGCTTTACACATTGCCTCCGAGTTTAGCCTTACTGCTTGTGCCAAGCTACCAAGGGGGTGAGCAGAGGTTATCTTGGCGTGTGACTTCCTTGCCCTGACTAGAATGGCCGTTTCTGCCTGGCTTTGGCTTCAGCCTTAGCCTACCAGAAATAGCCAGTTCTAACAATGCATCATTGTAAATAACGGTTGCAAAGGGGCAGATTCCCAGAATCTGCCCCTTTGCGACCAGTATTTTTGCATTTGAGATGCATCAACCCAAATGCAATCTCTCAATTTAGGTTATCACAAGTTTTGCGATTACCTAAATTGTGAATGCATTGAGGGAATCGCAAATTGCAATTCCCCAAATGTAATGCATGATGCACTTTAAAATTGCAGTTTCGCAATTTGGAATCGCAAATTACCATCAATTTAAAGTTGATGGTAATTTGCAAAAACTTTGAAAAATGCAAAAAGGTGCATTTTTCAAAGTGCCAGGTTGCACACACACATGCCCTTGGGGCATGTGTGGGCGCAACATGTGATCACATGCAAATTTCAGGGGTGCATTAGGGTGGCCTTTTGGTCCCCCTGCACCCTTGAAATTGTATGCGCAATTTGCGAGTACCTATTACTCGCAAATTGTGCATGCAATTCCCATTCATTCCTATGGGCCTTTAGGCCCATAGGAATGAATGGAAAGCTAGTCCTTAATTGCGACTCGCAATTTGCAATTAAGAAATATGTAGAAATCGCTAATAGTTTACGGAAACCTACATAGGCAACTGTGATTCCATAATTGCGATTCCTTAATAATCTTAATTATGGAATCTCAATTGCCTACAATGATGCATGTGCCCCTAAGAACTCTGCTTGACCCCCCTCTAAATACATTTTTATCTTTTACCACCCAGCATTTCATCCTATTTTAGTAACACCTACAAACCATGCTCTCTTTTGCCCTACTGACCCCCAATCAATGATCTCACTTTGAGTACAGACTCAAAATGCAATTAAAATACTAACTACATAACATGTTATAGTGTTAGTACAGAACAGTACTTGGCACTAAATAAACGTTATCTTTATGAACGTTAAAGAGAATATTGTGAACATTGTAAGGGATTTGGAAACAGACTCTACTGTACATCCTTTTTTACTTTCCTTTGTCCTGTCATCTGTTTTCTTTAAACAGATATTACATTACAACTCAGATGTAGTGTCACATTATCCATTGACTTGTAACAGCCACACCAGACCATTCCTCACTGCTGCTCAAATATTGTAATCCTGGCAGTACACCTGAAGTACTATTTCCCTCAGAGTCCACTTTTCATCTTGCAGTCATGCTCGTATAATCCACCAAAGGGATGACCTGTAATTCAGCTCATATCAGGGTTTCCGGTATAAAACTGCAGCTTATCATCTTCATCTCTACTCATGTTCCAACTCCAGCTTACTCTCTTACACTTTGCACTAGCTCCAGCATTCCAGTGCTGACCGCACATGCACTGCTCTGTCACAACAGAGCATATATCAGTCAGTCACAAAAACTTTATTCGGCCATTTGCTGCCATAAAAGTACAGATGGTAAAAAAACGTTCATGAATAAATAGAGCAGCATTTCAAGGTTCAGGATACATCCGGTGATAATAGAGTTAGTTTAAAGGAAGACACTACATGGGGTACATACCAATGATAAGATGTGTAAAACATATATAAAATGGGCGATGAGTCTCAGACTGAAGATTAAAAAGAGCATATATACATATCCATCATACGGGTATATAGACAAGGAAAAACCTGAGAAAAGCAATTCCTTATTTACTAAACAAGATCCAGTAATTACTGTTGAGATTAAATAACACTCACTGACTTACTACGGAACAAATTAAAATTACATTCTACTAAAATAGTCATCCTGCGCAAAAAATACAACTGTCCTCCTCATAGGTTCTCAATTCCTCTAGTGAGGTGCTGATGATTTTAAGAATAAGGAGAACCTAGGTCTTGAGCATGGAATATCAACAGGACAGTGATCAAGGCGCATTGTGAAGGTCATAGTTTGCACGACGGATCATTGTCTAGTTGGTTGAATGATGGCCCTTTTAGAATGTTTCTTTAAAATGTTCATTGTATCTTTTTTTGGCACCTCACAAGGACGAATTTGGAATGTCATTTACACTCCTAGCAGAACTACAAATGTTAGATTTTTGAGATGGGTTAACACAATGTTTAATTAAAAAGATCATGCTTGACTACAGCTAGGTCACTTTGAATTGTTTTTGTACCAGTAAAGTTTAGGAAGCCAGGGTAGGACTCTGAGTAGTATTTCGGTCTTTCAAAGCTGGAAGTGATTCAGGAGTTTTACTTCTAATGTTCTGACTGTCCTTTTACTGATGTTGAGCTTTGTGGTGTACCAGGGTGCAGAATGTTCTGTTTGATGGATTTCTGTGTTAAAGGAGTAGGCTTATTCATGATATTTAGAGTGGTGTGGCTGTGGTGACTGGCAGGGAATTCAGTGGACTGAGGTATGATCTGAGGATCTTGCTAGAGTTGTGAGTTCTTGAAAGAATTGATGAAGGGAGATGTCTCATAGTCTCTTCTTGATTTCTGTCAGTTTTGGTTGGCCTGTAATTATGCCCAAGCATGGTGGTTTTGTTCAATCTACACCTCTGTCCCCTGATCAAGTTGATTAAATCCTTTGGTATCACAGTAATAAACTATGCAGATGACACGCAACTTATCTTCTCCCTCGAGGGTAAGGAGGCTGTCTCTACAGAGACCTTCCACCGCTGTATGCTGGCCACGGCGGGCTGGCTGAGGGAGAATTCCCTCCAGTTTAATGGATCTAAGACAGAGGTTTTACATTGCTCGCTGGATAAAATCCCGCGCCCTTTGCCCAATGATTTTTGGCCTTCTACCACTAAGGACATTGCTGAATCAGCTGGTTCTGTTCGCAACTTAGGAGTAATTTTTGGTCATCACCTACAATTGGACGTCCATATAAACAAGACTGTTAGTACTTGCCTGTTGTTGCTAAGAATGTTGCATAAAATTCTCCCTATGCTACCTTTGTCGGTGAGACCAGAGGTAGTGCGTAGTATCATACTCAGTAGGTTAACGCATTACTTTTAGGAGACCCTAGCTCCTTGATAAAACAACTGCAGAGGATCCAGAATATGGCAGCCAAGCTGGCTCTTTCGCGTGTGCGCTCTGCATCTTCATCTCTGGCTCTTAAAGATCTTCACTGGCTGCCTATACACCAGCGGATTTGCTTCAAGGCTTCTTGTATTGTCTTTAGAGCACTTCATGGATTGGGACCCATTGCTCTTCAGAACAAATTTAGATGGTATTCAGCAGCTAGGCCTTTGCGCTCCTCTTCCTCCTTTTTGGTTGGGGTACCCCGCATTCGGAGGATACGGATGGGTGGTCGCTCCTTCAGCTTCACTGCCGCTAAAATATGGAATGCTCTTCCACTCTCCTTATGGAAGCTGAATGAGCTGACCCATTTTAAAAAAGGTCTGAAGTCTCATCTCTTTCCTAGAGATGTCTGATCCTCCCTTGCTTGTATTGTGATTTTGGAGTCAAAGCGCCAGGATACCTTTTGGGTGACAGCACGCGCTATATAAGTTTGTTATATAATACAATTATGCAATACAATAAATAATGGAAAGTACTGATCTGTCAAGTCCCGCTTGATGGCTTTATCAAAGTTGATCATGCTATGGGGGTGGAGGGGCGTATCATAGTGTTCAGGGTGTTTACAGTGACTAGAGTTCACCAGGGAGAAGAGTTGTAAGAGGTCATAGGGTAAGCAGGTTTTGTTTAGCTTACATGACTTTTATGCTAGTTCAAGGCAGGGAAAGACCTAATGTTGATGTAATAGTGAGATCACATCAGTGTTGGACTGGTCTTTCAAACAGTCTGGCACAGATAGATGGGCCAGACGGAAAGTGCAAGGTTGTGGGGTGATTTTTCTTTTGGTCCTTTCCTGACCAATAGGGCCAACAAAAATTGTTCCAACACTGGCCCTTTCAAGCAAGCCTATCTGGGAGTGCCAGACTACTAAACTGCCCAAAATGCCAGTCCAACCCCAAGTAACATGGAGGTGATAAGTTTGCTGCAATGTTTAAAGAACAGTGTACAGCGTCTTTGGATGGTATATGGTATGGAAGTACCTATTTTTGCTTTGATTTGGTGCTGATTTGGTTTGACAGTGATGGAGAAACATTTGAAGTAGGCAAATGTTGAAGAGACTACATTTGTACAGATACAATTTATTGGGTGTATCCCCACTAGACCGCCCATGTTTTCGTGGGGTGCATCCTTGTGAAGGGTAGTGTAGTCATCTGAAAAAAGGGAGGTTCAATGCTGGTGTAGATGAGGGGGAAGAGGTGGTTTTCATAATGCATGGAAAATCTAAAGCATATGTTTTAGTAAGATCACTGATTTAACAAGAATGTCCTTGGGGCAGATCTCACATTAATTAAAATGCCTTTGGGGTATAAACTGTTAGACGTGAGAGTGTTTTTTTTATTGTATTAGGTTTTTTAGATGAAGACCTCGCTAAGGTTTTAATGAATGGGTCTCTTGGAGACCCGAAGGAGAGGGGCGATGTCCCTCAGGTTTTTTGATGTATACATATTTCAATATGTTAGTGGTACTCTAACAACCACCACTGGACTCTCTTCAGCGACAAATGCTGTTCAACGTCTTTGTCAGCTCTACTGTATGTCTTTGTTCTCAGAGCCAACCAATGGAGGGCACTACAACACACTCTCTGCTTGTGAGACTGCCTTCGGGACTACCTGTCTGCTTCTAGCATGCTGTTCTCCGTTGCTGTCTTCCTGTTTTCTTATGTAGGAAGAGGCCCAGGATTAGACACAACCATT
Organism: Lissotriton vulgaris; assembly: GCF_964263255.1. Taxonomy (NCBI): domain Eukaryota; kingdom Metazoa; phylum Chordata; class Amphibia; order Caudata; family Salamandridae; genus Lissotriton; species Lissotriton vulgaris. The sequence goes on along the minus strand of NC_141699.1, from coordinate 610,404,027 downwards.
TTCTGGCAGGTTGCCACCACCACACCCATTATTGTGGCCCCATGCTCTCTTACTTGCTGGGTTCTAGGTAGCCTCTCACTACTGTGGACTCAAAAATAGGCCTCTGTTCCTGAGAAAAGAGTAAAGGTTCTCTCAATAGGTAGAGAGTGCCTGGAGCAAGATCATGGAGACAGTCAGCAGGACTGTCTCATGTTGCGCTCACACACCCCCTAGGGAACGTTTTGCTTCATCATAGGGCGGTGCTCCTAGTCAGGGCGGCGCTGCAATGCCCTACAGATTCCCCGAAGGGTCACTTTTGCGGAGATCTTTTAGATTTGATTTGATTTGATTTTGAATTTTGTAAAGCGCACAATGACCCTAAAGCGTCTAGACGCTGCACATTGAGATGCCGGAAAGAAGATGGAAAGATTAGTTAGTGAACAGCCAAGTTTTTAGTGCCTTTCTGAAGGAAAGCAAACTTGGGCTATTCTTTATACTGGTAGGGAGAGAGTTCCACAATTTCACTGTCCCCAGAACAAAGCCTCTTCCACCCCAACGCGCCCTGATGAATCTGGGGGTTTGTAGGAGTTTGCTCTGTGCTGATCTTAGATTCCTGGCTGGAGAGTACCAGATAAAGTGTTGTTATAGGTACTGAGGACCATTCTCATGCAATCCCTTGAAAGCTAAACATAATGATTTAAATTCTATCCTTTTCTTCACTGGGAGCCAGTGTAGCTTTCTCAGTCCATGGGAGAGTGACTGGAATTTCGGAATGTCCAGCGGCAATCTGGCGGCTGCGTTATGCACACGCTGCAGCTTAAGCAGATGCTGTTTTTGCAAGCCCATATAAAGGGCATTACCATAATCGAGTCTGGCCAGAGCTAGAACTGTCACCAATTTGTTTACAGACTTTGGTGGAATTAAGGACCGAGCTTTCCTAATTGTCTTTAGAGTAAGGAAGACCGTAGATGAAAGCTTGTTAATCTGATGTTGGAACGCAAGGTTATCATCAAAGATAATGGCCAGATTCTTCACCTTCCTGACTGGGTCCGGGAAATCACCCAGACCGGTTGGCCACCAGCTAGGCGGCCAAAACGATGTGTCAGAACCCAGCAGGAGTACCTCCGGTTTTTCCCCGTTCAGCTTTAGGCAGCTCAAACTCATCCACTGATTCACATGGGACATACATTGGTAAAATCAGTCAGCTGTTTCCTACAAATTACTAGAGATGGACACCACCAACTGAGTATTGTCCACGTAGGAAATCATGGAGAAGCCAAACTGCCTAATTATATCAGCCAAGGGGGTCACGTATAAGTTGAATAATGTGGGGCTCAATGAAGAGCCCTGCAGTACCCCACATGGAAGCATAAAATGCTCTGATAATGATGTTCCAAGCTGAACATACTGAAGCCTATTTTTCAAATAGGATTTAATCAGTTTGAGGGCAGAGTCCTTAACCCCTGCCTCTGAAAGCCTTCAGATCAGTATATCATGATTGATAGTGTCAAAAGCAGCAGATAAATCCAATAGGATCAGAGAGGCTGCCGTATGATGAGTTCAAGGAGGTGATCAGTGTAGTGGAGTAGTGATGTGGGATTGGGAGTTAAAACTGATAGGGGAGGTCGCAAGTTATCCTTTAATGAATGGACTGCCCTTTCGGAGATAAAAACCTATAACCGGCCAGTGCTATCCTAGAGGTTTAAAAGGAACTATGGTAGTCAGTATGTATCGACTAGGTAGGGAAAGTATCCTACAGTCTTGCGAGGGAGATCTATCTCAGGGCTCTACCTCAGTGGTTTGTCAACATGTTTCATAACTTTAATGGGTCTTAAGGATCTGTGGGGCTTCGTCAGGACATAAAAACATATAGTGAAAAACTACCCCACACAAATTGGTTCCCCTAAAGTGCTGTAAACTACAACTGTCAGTGGAGATCCCTTCACCGGCAATCAAGGGGTAAGAGAGGTTAGGACGTGGATACCTCCTCCCAATTAGAAATGTACTCCCTCAATTGTATCCAGACACACAGAGCTCTAGAAGGAATAAAACCCTATGTGGCGTACACCACAATATGCGGAAAGGAAGCAATTCCTTTTTGTTATTTAACCCTCACACATCCTATTGATGTTATGCTTCATCATCGGGTTCACCCTGACTTCTAAAGGTCAGGGCGGACTCGACCATATTTCAGAGAGCTCTTAGGAGATGTAGGCAAGGGGGACTTTAAGATAAAAATCTGACTTTGTTCCCCAGGTATCCCTTTTATTCTCTGGGACGTAGTGGATATTAAAAAAGTAATAAAACATAGGTCTTTTGGGGAGTTATGGTCCCACGGCCCACATGCATCATTGTTTCATTTTGCACTTCCTAATTTGCGATTTTTAGGGAATCGCAAATTAGGAAATGCAAAATGGGATGCATGTACATTTTCTCAAAATATTTGAGAATCGGTAAAAATCGCAATTTTTACCGATTCTCAAATATTATGCGATTAGCAAAGTGCGAATTCGCAATTCCCATTCATTCCTATGGGCTAAAATGCCCATAGGAATGAATAGGAATTGCGAATTCACACATTGCTAATCGCAAATCCTGATTGCATTTCAAGGGTGGAGAGGGGGGTTCAAATGACCCCCCCCTGCACCCATGAAATGTTGTTTTCGCATCATGTTGCACACACACATGTCCTAAGGACATGTGTGTCCGTAACATGAATGTGTAAAAAATGCTTTTGCAGCGTTTTTAACACTTTTTGCAAATTTACCGAGTGGTTCAACCACTCGGTAAATTTGACACCCTAATTGCGAATTCGCAATTATAAAAGTAATCATGCATTGCTTTTAAGAAATCGCAAATTTGCGATTTCTTAAAAGCAATCGCATTTTTAGAAATCGCAAAAATGTGCGATTTCTAAAATTGCGACTCCAAAAATGCTTGATGCATGTGCCCCTATGACCCTAGTAATCTGCCAACATGTTTCAGCCCAGAAAAATTGGCCTTATAGGTCCAGGGCTTTCATCAGGGCACAACAAGGTTTCCCTCCCTGGCGTTGACCGAAAGTAATCCTACATATTGTTTGAAGGAACAGAAAGCTATAACCTCAGTGCAAAAAATATATATAATGGGGCGTATACTTATCTCCATTCTTTATGTGGGAGAAAAATTCCGCCTGTAGGGGGAACAAGAAGACAAAAGACATACAGTTATGCAATTGAATAACCATATTCAAATTGTACAGTAGCACCCATCATGCAGAGTTGCCCATAATCTCATACGTTCATGATCAATAATTTGTGATCATTATTATGAGCTCAAATAGCTCTGTTGATCTCAACTCGCCCTATAGGCAGTATGTGTGAATAATCACACTTTATTTTATTCTCATTAGTGCATGTTACCTTATCCTCTAGTGCACAACATCCCCACTCATGTCCAATCCTTGGTTAGAATATACTCATGTATAACGACAGAAACATGTGCCAATAAATAAACATTCTCGCATCCACTCTCGATGAATATGAGTAAATCCAACACACTCACTCATGCCCAAGAATGCTCATATACCCTTACCCAAATTGGGTTAAACAAGTGTTTCTCACCGATCACGGTAAGGGCAGCCACGCTGTTAGGGGGACAAGTGAACAATGCCGCGTTAGAATCCACATTCACCCACATGCGCAGCACACCTATTTGGTTGTTTATGGGGCAGGGGCAATTGGCACTGCCCCATAAACATTGGCACTTAATTGCTCGGAGCCCCAGTTTAAATATACAGGACCTCCCGTCTTCAAGCTGGTCAATGGGCATGTGGATAGGGTGGGGCACTTGTGAGCCTGTAGGGCGAGGTGAAATCAACAGATCTATTTGAGCTCATAATAATGATTACAAATTATTGATCATGAACATATGGGATTACGGGCACCCGTGCACGATGGGTGTACTGTACAATATGACTATGGTTATTGAATTTCATAATTGTATGTCTTTTCTCTTCTTGTTCCCCCTACAGGTGGAATTTTTCTCCCACATAAAGAAGGGAGATAAGTATACTCCCCATAATATATATTTTTTGCATGGAGGTTACAGCTTTCTGTTCCTTCAAAACAATATATAGGATTACTTTCGGTCAACGCCAGGGAAGGAATCCTTGTTGTGCCCTGATGAAAGCCTTGGACCTATAAAGCCAATTTTTCTGTCCAGAAACATGTTTGCAGATTGCTAGGGTCATAGGACCATAACTTCAAAAAAGATCTGTGTGTATTACTTTTTTAATATCCACTACGTCCCCGAGAATAAAAGGGATAACTGGGGAACGAAGTATAATTTTTATCTTTAAGTCCCCCTGGCCTACATCTCCTAAGAGCTCCCTGAAATATGGTCGAGCTAACCCTGACCTTTAGGAGTAAGGGTGAAGCGGATGATGAAGCATGACACCAATAGGGTGTGTGAGGGTTAACCGCATCGCTGCTGCCGCGATTTTTGCGCTGTGCGGCTTTTTTCGTTTTACCGCGTTACATGACGAGCTCAGCTCGTCATCAGCACACGCTACCCGTGACTGATGACGAGCTGAGCTCGTCATCAGCATCGAAGGGGTTAAATAACAAAAAGGAATTGCTTCCTTTCCGCATATTGCGTTGTACTCCACGTAGGGTTTTATTTCTTCTAGAGCTACGTTGTGTCTGTATACAATTGTGGGAGCATGCCCCTAAAGTGCTACCTACTGTGTGTGCGGTTCAAGGTCCAACCTAGATGAAAATAATGCTTAGAGCCACATTAGGTGGAGCGGAGGTGCTGCGCTCCTGCATCCTGAGAGTTTTGGAGTGTTGACAGTGCATCTGCACCCACCCTTCAGTATCAGCGTTCCCAGACTGCAGGGGTGGAAACATAGCAGTGAGCAGGGAATTAGGTAATGGAGTTTCAGGCATGAGCAGGCTGCCTTCAAGCATGAGCAGGCTGGCTTCCACAAAACCTGGCATGGATTGGGAATGGATGGCCATATCTAAGTAGAGTCCAAATGGCTGGAAGTCAGTATGTACATGAAGGGGAGGGTCTGAAAGTGTATTAAAACACTGGAGAGTCCCACAGTTCAGCCCCCTGGTGGTGGACAGGAGAACGCAGGGAGCGAGTCGTGACGGTACCCAGGTAAGTGATATATTTTTTTCATACCTTCCCCCAACAAACCCCCCCCGCCCCTACCCACCACACCTGTTCAATTGCAGCCGCCAATGGTTGCTTGTGGCTGTTTTTTGGTGTTAAGCCTGTACTAATGAGGTGAAAACTCTGCACAGACAGTGCTAACGTTTGTAACAAGCACTGGCAAAGCCAACAAGCGTTCCTTTTGGGACCTTCGCTAAAGAATGTTTAAAAAAAGCTTTTGAAGCAGCCAACCTCATCATTTTGTAGGTGTGTGCACCATGCATGCACGCGCCTATAAATTTATTTTTAGTTACTGATCCAAGTTGGATTAAGATCTAAAACCAAAAATATATATATTTTTTTTGCTGGTGACGGAAGCAACATGAGGGGCCGCAGGTGACGTTGGTGGAAGCATCACTGGGAGTCTAGAGTGGAAGCAACACAATGCATGGATGGAGGGGTTTAAAAGAACAGGTGGGGGAGCAATGGGGATGCGGGGGTCAATACGGCAAAAAAGAGCCAGGTAGCAGGCTGGGATGAAACAGATGGGCAAGAAGGCAATGTGGGGTACTACAGAAGCACACGGGCCAGCAAGAGGAACACAGTTGTAGCGTGGGGAGAAGCAAATAAGAGAGATAGCAAGAAAACACATGCACTCACATACAGTGCTTAAACAAAAATAAAAAAGTAGCGAGCAGTGTAAGTATAGCAATGCATCCGTGCAATGCAGCTCTTGGGTAGTGCGACTGGTGCCACCGCACCAGGCGTTGACTTTGGGTGGGGTTGACTTTGGGTGGGGGCGCCGTAAATTATGGTTTTAAAAGCACCTGCCAATGTGTTCTGTGCCTCCAGCAATTTTCAGGCAACAATAGAAATGTCACTGTAATACCAGTGATTAATGTTGTTTCTGGAGAGAGAAAGATGTTGGAGTTTTTGTCTAGTGAAGAATTTACTCATCATAACCTGTATTGAGAATTCTAATAAAAAATAATCCACGAAGTCAGTTGTAAAAGAGATACTGCACTGTATTCAGGGCATTCTAGGAATGACACAATAGGGGGGAGTAGTATGTATAAAAAAAGCCAATCGTACGTCGTATAGAACCTCCCCCTCTCTGCTGTTAAGGTTGGATTTGCTCCCTTTGCAAATTATAACAGGGGCATGGGAGCGATTACCTTGGGAGGACAGACTTTGTGAACTATGTGGCAAATTGGGGGCAAGATTTAAATCACTTGTTATTTGTCTGTCCCCCACTACAACCACTATGATGTTGATTATTAAGACCTGTATTTTTTAAACATAACATCACCACTGCACAGGAGGCCCAGAACTGCCTTTAGGCCCCTCCCTCTGAATCACTATGTTTTACATTTTTCTGCTTTTTAAAACAGTTTTTAAATATTTATTTGAGAGGATTATGATAGGATATATTGATTTTTTTTTCCTTTTGTATATTTTATGTGGAACTCTTTGGAGTTCTGAAACACTATTACATTTAATTGATTCATCGTAAGGTCGCACAGAGGGTTAATATGCCTGGTGCAAGGATTTTGCACCATACATATCATGCATCATGCAGAGCATATAATGTAAATAGGTAACTAGGTTACTACTTTGTCAGAGAGATCCTATTGTCACTTGCAGTTTATATGCTAAAATCCGAATGAAGAACAGTGAGCAATTAACTGTCATCAAAGAGCTGCATGAAAACTGCCCGCTATAGGTTAGACCGCTATCATTTTTCCCCAGTCTTTCACTAACCTGATATTGCAAAATGGGTTCATTTGAGTAGAAATCCATTCTTATCATAAAAAAAAAATAACCACGGTGTTATGTTTTAAATTAAAATGTGTGCTTCTCCAGACAAAACACTCTTAAACTATGCTGCCTACAAGTATGGATGACATGTGACTCCTACACCTTGTAGTCCTCTGTCTTATGTAATGTTTCCTATACATTGATTTGCACATGTATGATTGTCTCTGTGTAATATTAGTGTGATGTAAAGTGCTCTGACACCCTACACTGGTATGAGTGACGCTATAAAACTAATTAAATTCATCCAAGAGAGAGTGGTTAGTGGTTGAGGGACACTGATAAAGTGTGGTAGTGAGGGAAGCCGTGACGGAGTTGGTCCCTGGGGTGGGCGCCAACAAACATTGTCCCACCAGGCGCAACCAGTGCTAAAGCCAGTCCTTTGTCCGTGTTCCAGGTGCGGATAAACACACTATGAGATAACAAATAAGAAGCAAGCGAATGCGAGTGTCAATGAAGCCAAACGATGGTAGCAATGGTAAGCAATGAGCAGGATCTACGCGATAACAATATTTCTTACACCAGACGACGCATGCAGCGCCTTAAGTGAGACCTAAAAATGACACAATAATGAAGAAATAATGTCTCAAAAAAGTGCTGCCATTGTGCCATTGTGCAGCATTATTTGCCTTGCCACATAATTCAGTCACGCTGCCACATAATTTGTCACTCTCCTGTTGCATAATTCCAGTAACCCTGGTTGTTATTAATGCACCTTGTTTTCTACAATTTTTAAACACTATTACGCAAATTTATGAAACTAGGTCAGAGTTCAAGAATATGTAGCAGAAAGGTTTTTAAATCAGGGTCTCGATATGCTAAAAATACATGCACCCTCTTCTTATGAGTTCAGGGCAGTGTTCCTAGAGCTGCACGGTGACCTTGGGCTGGCACCGCCTGCTGCTGGAGTCAGATGGCTGAAAGCGCTCCGTGAGATTGCAACATGAATGAAAGGGGGTCGCAGAGGTGCCCTCGTCCCGCCACAGTGCACTGCGCGCCTCCGAGTGAGTGACCTTCCCGGGCGCGTAACATGATCCGGGGAAGAGAGCCGCTCGCCCCCTGCGGGAGCCGCCATCAGTCACTCGGAGACCGGCCCTTGACAGGGAAGCCGATCCCGGGGCTGTCAGACACCGGAGCCGCCGAAGGACAAAGGGAGCCGGCGATGCTGAATAATAGACGAGGGAGGCCGGGCCCGCCAGCGCCGAGGCGGGGATGCTGCTGAGGGGGGACGGGGCGCGGGTCCGACCGTAGGAGGCGCAGGGACTGGGAAGCACCGGACCGAGCGGTGAGGACTGCCCGCCGGAGCCTCTGCGGGCGCGGAGGGAGCCGCCTGCATCCTCTGCGGCAGCGGCTTACAGGGCGCTTTGGTGCAGCTTTGATTTGCAACATTAGCAGAAAGAAGCGCGGCTATTTCTGCCCCGGCAGCGGACTATTTTATTTATTTTTTACCACAGGAGCGAGGGGAGCCCCGCAACGACCCCGGTACTGCAGAAGCAAGCAGGCACCCTCCGACGGCCGCTGCAGAGACCGCAGTGGGGCGGCCCTCAGAGACTTGGAGACGGGTAGTCGCACCTGGCCCCACCACGGACAGAGAATGCCTCCACATCCCAATTTCAGTTGCTAAGAGACCGTGGTACCAAAGATGACGCTGGGCTGATCTTTGGGGGTATTTGGGGACCCATGCGTGGAAGTTGAGGCGAGACCGAGCGGGGACCCCGCTGACAGGGACCGGGATTCCCACATCGGCGAGAATCACACGCTGCTGTCCTCGAAAGCATCCGCAGTGCAGCGTCCCTCTCACCAGCGAAGCCGCGACAGACCCAGCCGCCAACAGCGAAAGAGTTCCCCAGCTCTTTCTAGCACCCGCAGCGGATATCCTGGCCCCATTGGGTCTGTCAGGTAGGAGCAGAGGAGACTCCCCCGAGCCCTGCAAACCGCAGCAAGCGGTTCCCACTCGGACTTGAACAAGTACCGGCGGATCTCCCCCTTCACGAGCCCGTTCTCTAATGAACAGCCAGGGAAACTATACCTTCCATTCAGACAACCATATGTCACCCTCTCCCTTACACCGTTCTGTCTTTCCAGCGAGAGCCAATGCTTCCTTCCAACATTTAAGGTGACAAGCTGAAGGATGTTCCCCTAGTTAACTGACAGAAGATCACCGAGCAGGCCCCTCCCTGTGGGACTTGCATCACAGAAGACTTTAAGAAGCAACATCATAGGCCTCTGCAGTCCCACCACCTTGGGTGTTGGAAGCAGCATCATGTCTCCAAAGCCAGACTCCACAGTCCGGTCTGAGAAGCCGGCGCCCTCCTCCGCTGGGGCAGCACCTCTGCCCCCGCCTCCACACACACTTCTACGCTGGGACCAGGTGCCTGAGGACTTTGTGGAGTGCTTTATACTCTCAGGCTACCGTCGATTGCACCTGAGCGCCCAGCAGTGCCTGGCTTCGGCATTTCAGCCGACCAACGAGACGCTCAACTTCTGGACTCACTTTGTGCCGCTGCTGGTGTTTGTTTGCCGCTTTGGGCGGCTGCTGCTGTTTCAGGGTGCAGGCATTTCCCCACTGCACCCTGCATTGCTGCCGCTCTGGTGCTATGCCTCAGGTGTACTGTTGACATTGGGCATGAGCTGTGCCGCCCATCTTTTCAGCTGCCTCTCGCTGCGCCTGCGGGCCGCCTTCTTCTACCTTGACTACGCCTCCATTAGCTACTATGGCTTTGCCAGCACTGTGGCCTATTCACACTACCTGCTTCCACGCCTGCGCTTGCTGGATGCCGGAGTCCTAACCCCCTATGTGGAGGGCTGGCTTGGCTGGTGCGCGGAGGAGGTGTCTCACTGGTTGAAGCTCTACCATGCATGCATACTTCCTGTGGCCTTTGTGCTGGCACTTGGCTGTACGGCTGCATGCTGTCTTAGTCGTGCACAGGGTTGCTCCTACCCATTCGCTGTGCGCACCTTCGTGTTCATTATGCCACTGAGCATGGCATGTCCTGTGATGGGTGAGAGCCTGCTCTTTGACTTACGACGCAGCAATCCCACGCTGTTCCTCTACTTCCACCGTCGCTACCTCTGGCTCCTGGTGGCCGCGTTCTTCAATGTGAGCAAGATCCCCGAGCGCCTGCGTCCTGGCCGCTTCGACATAGTGGGTCACAGCCACCAGCTCTTCCACCTTCTGACGGCCCTTAGCATTTATGATCAGGCCCACTATGTGGAGCAAGGCCTCCAACAGTATCTTCAGCATATGCAGGGCACCGAGGCCACCGCCCCACCACAGCCCACCCTGATTGGTACCCTTGGCTTTATGGGCCTACTTTTACTCTGTCTGGGGGCTGTGGTCAGAAGATGCCTGCAGGGCACACGCCTCAACTGTAAGCACAAGTGACTTGTGAATTTGAGTGTTTGAAGGAAGGTCAAGATGTACTATGGGTTGGAAGGCTTGTAATGGATAAGAGGACATTAGACCAAGTCATAATATGGAAAAACACTTAAAGGAGAAAACCCAGCCATTTATACTGATACTGTTCCCTCCAGGACTGAGATTTAAAGGGCAGTGACATCGCAAAGTTATAAAGACCAAGCATTATATTCCTGACTGCCTGAAGTGGGACACAGAAGAATACTTTACTGAATGATTTTTTGTGTGATATTAACACTGGAGGAATACGACCCACGTAGAATTCATCTGTCCATACAGTAGGAGGAAGCAGAGAACCGCTGCTGTTACTGACATCAACAGTGGAGCAGAGAGTGATCTAGTGTTGACGTTGATTCCTGCACATAGGCATGAATGTGAACAGAGAATTGCACTAGTGACGCTGAAACCAACACTGAATTTATTGTCGTCTGTAGAAAGAAGGCCATGGATTATACAACGTAAGGAGCTGGGAAATCAATAAACCACACAACTGTTCTTGATTTACTAGGCTGATGGACTGTACTCACACCTCCATGTAATAGATCAAATTTTGCAAGTGTGCTCACACTGCACTGAAGTCTCTGACACTCATGAGTAGTTCTCAGCTGACTGTCTGGAGAATGGCCCCATTGCCCTGGCATTAATTTGGATACCCAGGAAGTTTCTTTGCTGTGCTGAGTTCTGCTTCAAACTGAAATATTTTAAAGACAAAAGTATAGCACTATTGAATTTAGAATGTTAAGACGCATGGAATGATAACAGTATATTATTTCCACATTCTGGTGGTATTTAGGATGTTATATTTATATTGAAGCACTTGCTGGAACAACACTATTTGATACACTTTCAGACACCGGTTGTGAGATTTTCCTTTAATTCAGAAGTAGATCTCAGAGTCTTTCCCCATTGAAACCGAAAAAAACCCTATTTGGCGTGTCTGTCTTTTAAAAACAGAAAGTTCTACCTTAAAAAAACTACACTGAATATCCTAAAATATTCACTCTCTTCTATTCCTGGGCAAAGCTTTTGGGTATGCTCACTCCACTGATCTCAGAGGCCATGGAGACAGTGGAATTAGAACTTAATAATATTTATTTTGGGGGGAGTGCTTTAGAATATATTTATCAGTGCTGCTAATGTTTCTCAATCTGTTTTGCAAAGTTTTTTTTATAGGAATTCTTGTGTTTTTACATTATACCCAGTCCCCCAACACTTAAACTATGTGATTACTGTTTAATATTTAGTGTTATTGATTTCTGCACTTGCACTCTGGAAATGGTCTAAGTTACGCTGATAGTGGAATGAATCCAGACTATGGCAGTGTAAATGTCGTCCGACAGAAATATTTTGTCCTAAATATTGTTTACAAAAATATTGCCACATTGGTGTCAATAGTAGAAAATCTACACCTAATGGGAAACAATATTTAGAACACAGTATGTTTTTCAGAGGTTTGTTTTGTTTTTGATATTCTGACATACAGCCTGTCTAGGTAATACTTTAGGGAGAGTCTCAAGTGTGCACGTCTCTCGCACTGTCTGTACCAAATCATGCAGCCTCCATCTTGAACGTCCAAGCGCATTTGATAGAGTAAAGTAGGATTTTTGTTTAACTTAAAATAATGACCTATTATCTTTATTTACCTTTTTAGTTTTAGTTAAATTATTATTAAAGTAGTGCTTTGGATGCTACACCTTCTCAAATCAGGTCTCCTTTGAGAGGCGCGTTCTCGCTTCCAAATGGCATGGCAGTTGATTTTTTACAGGCTTATAAGTGAAATTTTAGCAGCATTGATCAGAGTACAAGAAATGTATTTCCCAAGTTGTCCACCTTCCATGACACAAATATGCACTGGATGTTTTTGTCACATCTGATTGTTGTTTTTCTGTTTGAGATACTTGCACTGGGGAGAAAATGTGTATTTCTTAAAGTAGCTGCCTACCTTACCAAAAAAAATGCACTGGATAACTTTCTAAATGGCCTGAATTTGGCTTGTCTTTGTTACGTACACTGGGGCCCGGTTATCAATATAACACTTTGGGCAGCTTCCATGGCATTATATGGTGTTTGATGAGAAGTGTGTGCAGTTGCCCTCAACAGACGATAACCAATGTTTTCAAACGCAGACCATGTACCAAAAGCTGCCTGTAAACTTGTATTTTTATCGCAGCCACCGTATCATATAAGCAAAACAGATCTTTTTTAGATAGAAAATGTAATGGTGCTTTGGATAAAGGCTGACATCAATCACCCAAGCCCCCACACACATATAAAACATTGACTAGGCTGCCAGTCCAGACGTGGATGTTAATTGTACAGTAGGATTACTGGATTGTCAATCATGAGGGGAAGGGTTAATCAGTTCACGCGTTATCAAAAGCATCATGGGTAATCTCCCTACGCTTGGGTTTGGGGCTGATGACATACAGTGTTGTTTTTTGCTAATGTTGCACTTGCTCAAAAGGAATTATTGCATTCCGTCTTTTTGGGTTGGTTGACTGCCTGTGAGATAATTGAAGAAGGGACTTGTCCGTCAGATAGTGCTGTCTCAGCCTTTATTCCGTTCGAGGATACTTCCTGGCACTTAATGTAAGCGCTTGGCACCACCCCGCCTTACATGATTGTAAAGCAGATGTACGGACAATAGGCTCACGTTATTCCTCACCGATGTGTTTATGGTTGTATCATGCCAATTTCAAAGGAATTTCCACCTAGTCAGCTACAATGGTCTCTCCTTGACTCAGTTGCTGCATGGGACTTCTTGTATATTGCACTACATACATCCAGCTGGAAAAACGCACATTTTACTGGTTAAAAAAATGTGAACTGAAAGAAATAGACACCACTGGACTCCAAAAACTAGCTCAGAGAAGCAACTGAAATCAGTTGGAATTTTCTCCATAGACGTTTATGAAATGTAAGAAAACTCATTTACCAGCAACTGAATCAGTAGAAATTATTTGTAGCAGTTTAGCTGAAATTCCTGCTAAGGGAGGTTTAAGCTCTGCATTCATCGATGGCCATTTATGTTTGAGATGCCATCACATTTTTACGTTGAAGTGTGTCGCGGGGGTATATAACCCCATACGTTTTTCGCGTGCTGTAGAGTTGATATTTTTGCAGCACTGGGATCTCATGTGACTCCCTGTGCCACCTCGAGGCATTACTGTTTGCACTCCCCTTGTCTTGTTTGTGTCTGTGGTTACATTCTTGTTTTTTTTTATTTACCAGTCCTATAGTCATTTTGGTGTCAGCATCTCCATGCGATGCTCCTCCATTTGCCTTAAGCAGGAACACCAACCACTAGCATGGTGGGAGCTCTCATTTCTATCTAACTTTCAACGTGCCTTTTCCTTCATTTCAGCTTGCAGTGCATGTTGCACCTTTGTTGAATTTATGTCAGAGTGCCCGCATCTCCTGTTGTATTTCAGCCAACCGCTTCCGGGTCAGATGCAGAAGTTCAGAGAAAATAATGTAATTGTGTATTCAATAGCTTTCAGTGTTGTCAGCCCAGGTTTGCACAGGAAGAGCCTAAATCAGTGATTATCGGTGATGTATTTCTAATATGTTAGGTGGCAATCATTCTTGTTTGACCCGGAAGTGCAGCATGAGCAAGAGAGAAGTATCCTGCCCACTGACTGCAAACTTTACAAATGCATATTCCTCCTAGGGATTAAGAAAATGGGAACCAGTCAAGTGGAAAAGGGAAAGTTTAGCACAGAAATGTAGCTTTTGCTTTTCGTTTTTAGAGGCTCAAAGTCCATCACTCACTTCAGCTAAGTGAAGGGTTTCCTTTTGTCAAGCTTCAGTGGTTCTTGAATATTTTAGGGTGTGGGCAAATACCAAAAGATTTTTTGATTGTTGACAAACTGAGCACAAATAGTTTGCATATCAGTTGTCCATGTTAGTTGTGTTGTTTCTCGTGTCATTTACATTTAGCTTTTATTGTACTGGCTTGATGTTTTTCATATGTGTATTGTTGTTTTCAATTTGTGTGTTCTTTTCCTTGCTGTAGCCTCTACCTTTTGATTCTTCTCTCTGCTAGTTGAAGCTGAATAGCAAAGGCCCCACTGTTTGGCCCTAGAAGTTGGGTGAAAGTTAATTTATTATTTGGTTTATAGATCTGTTCAGATTTGGAGCAACTCAGATGGTGTCTCCGGTATTAAACATTTGATGGATTGCTGACTTCTGAAACAGGTAACTGGTCAGAGAGGGAATTTGAATTATGCAGTTAGTCACTCACACAAGGGCTGTGTCAGGAGTATAACAGAACAATGATATTGCTGGCATTATTTCAATTTGTTAATATTAAAATGCACAACAGTAATTCCCTGTTTTTGGGTCTTATGGTGTTTAATAGTGTTTCAGACATTCTGCTGCCTTTTCATTAAATTCGATTTATAATCCATTAAAATTGTAATTTGATGTTTTTGTTTCATGGGCAGTTCTCATTATTATATCCTCATATGTGCTGTTGTGTGTTTCTTCGCTTTAAGGCGAGTGCATTGGGAAGTGTCAGTTTTCAAAACTTTCTTTCAATGTCTCCCTCTCACTCTTTGTTCCCTACTCTTCTCTCTCCCTCTCTTTTCTCCTTTCTTGTCCTGTCCTGTATTCCCTGGGTTTACGACTTCCTTTCTCTTTATCCTGCCCACCTACAACCATGGTGGTATATGTACACTTATTCCAGTAGCCAAAGTCTCTAAATTATTTTAAAGGCACAAAGTCTGTGATTCGCAATCACAGGCTTTAAAAAACAGTTGTTTCCTATGTAAAAAAGTTACCTTGTGCGACGGAAAAGTCTTCATTACAAAGCAACTTTTGCGACTCCTATCCAGTTGTAAAACGAGGGTTAGGAAATTGGTGCACCGCCTTTGGATTCTTAAAGCAGTTTCTCAATGGTATGTGACTGCATTTGCAGTCACAAACCATTCATCAGATACTGACACCCGACTAAAGGCCTGATGATGAGTTTGGCGGTCCTCCTGCAACACCGCCACCGCTGCGCACACAGGAGGAATACCAAGCCCATGGAACACCTGCCCGCCAGATAGTGACTTGAATCCAGAGCAGGCGGGCCGTGCTGCGGTAGTCTCATGGCGGTGGCTGCATTAGGTCCAGGCCTGGACTGGCCGTTGCGGGCACCGGGCAATCCCCCGGTGGGCCGCATGGTTGGGGGCCGGTTTTGGGCCCCTGAGGGCCGTTTTATGTTACAGGGCCGTATGCTGCAAAAACGGCCCTGTAACAAAAACGGCCGAATACCGGCCCTGGCACAGAGCGCGGTCGCACCCCTCCCCCCCCACCCCTCCTCCCAGAGAGGGGCGAGGGGGGCCGGCCGAGCACTTTGCCAGGGCCGGTTCTGGTTCCCAGTCCGGCCCTGATTAGGTCATAGGAGACTCTTACCAGCAGACTGCCGCTGTGACAGCATCTGCAGCATGTTCCTGCACAGTGTGGCATGCTCCATGTAATGCATGTCACACCGTGCAGGAACCAGGGGGCAATTCTAGGGGTGTACAATATGTGTCCCCCCACATGCACCCCTAGGGCCAGAAGTGGCTGGAGGCCCTGTTAGGCCCCCTTAGTTGCATTTCTACCTCCCTTTTCATGGCGGGCTCACCACCCTGAAATAGGGCGTGGGAGGGCAACTGGGAATATGCTCAGCAGTGCGGCGGCCCTGTGGCGGTCTGAGTGTCACCCTCGAAATACTGCAGGCGGACCCGCAGTGATGGCCGTTGTTGGACCGCCACAGCATGTAGGGCGGTCATGAGGACTTCTGTGCTAGGCCCTTAGGGTGCAATCTGATTCGCAACGTGTACCTCTGGGGGCGGCCCGGGGGTGGAAGCAGACAGTGCAGTTTAGACCACTGTTTGTTCCTTTCCCATTGTCTTCTGTCCCTGAATCCCACCTCCCACAATATGTCTTCCGTTCCCGAAATGTTTTTTTAAAGGCAGCACCACAACCTTCAAGTGATGTTTTCAAGTTAAAAAAAAAAGTTTTTCCAGGCTAGAGATGCAAGCGCTGGGATTGAGACCTGCTGCCCCTTGCAGGCCTCTGTGGCGTGTCCCCAGCCGTTTACGTGAGATCACAATTTCGTCTCATGCCTTTTCTGTAGCCATGAACAGGCAATTTTGAGACCTCCTGCAAATATCCATTTCGCGGTGCAACTGATTAGCACACGAGTTGACAGGTTAATGGGTGTACCAGTGATTGTAGTAATGAACAATTTTCTAATTGCTAGACTGCAAATGTCTACTGACATCTAGCTCTATAAGTTAATTTCCTTACAATATGTTACATGCTGTTCTCTGAGTCTTATATATGAACAAGCATCGATAGGTGGGCCTCTCTTGAATTAAATTTGTGAAGATTTTGCAAAAGCGTTGTTATTATATTTTATACCCCCACATCACCTATATGTACGTAAGTATAGAGTAGGATATTAAGTGAACGGCAGCACTGTGGAGTACTGTACAAGGAAAGGCCGGGTACACAGTAAGCTGCATGGACACAGAAGGGTCAAAAACCCACAGGGAGGTAAGGGAGTGAGGAAAGGTGTGCAGACAAGAGTCTGCAGCTACTTGTGGAAGTGGAGGAGGGTAGGTGCTTGCTGGATCTGGTCTTTGCTGTTGTTACAGATTCTAGGGTATATCCTCAGCATGCATGCTGTCTGCTCCTTTCCTTGTTATTCTTGTACTTAATCCTGGTGAATTTGTGTGACAACCGGATCCAGTATTATTCAGAGCCTTGTAGATCACGCAGCGGGTCTTGAATGTGCTGCGGCCTAGACTGGGCCGCGAGTGCAAATGCTTTGGGGTTGGCTTTGACCCTTTGTTTTTGTTAATCTCCATGGTCGCTCTTGCTGCCTGTACTCTGTAACACATTGGATGTCTCAGGCTACAGAAAGACTATCTGCTACGCAAGCATAGCAGATCAGCGCCATGTCCTCGCGAGCATGCTGGGTCTTTGGTTTGAGGCAAGTCAAGCGAGCATGGAAGGCCTTTGGCAGCATCCAGCCCCTCAGCAGAAAAGCACTGTGGATCCTGAAAGCTCTAACAATGGCGCCCGCCCGCCATGTCAGATGAAATAGCCCCTGCTCTGCTTTTCCTTTGGACAAACTCATTCAGGCGCACTTAAGCCTGACAGAGTGCAGGGAAGGGTAAGGCCAGCTTGAATGCAGAAACAGACTGTAATGCAGGGAGGATAGCCCCAGACTAGAGGGAGGCCCTCCGTGGCATCTGATAGGTGGAGCACGAGTGCTTCAAAAGCCTCTACTAAGGAAGGAAAAAGCGGCGCAGGCTAAGACATATCGATGAACTAAAAAAAGATGACATTTGTTGTTCTAGTATTACTGCTGTAAAAGATTTATAGCCCCTAATGCAAGAAAAACGAAACATGGCACTTAATAATGTTTTGTGTGAAGAATCCATTCCATCAATATTTTTTTTTGCTCAATGTTGTTTGTTGGTACTAGTTTACATGTTGTAAATGTGTTTCCACATAGGCCAACATATGGTTTCGCATTCATTAATGGGTACTGAATGCTGTAACGAGATAAGCTCAACTAAATATGTCAGCATTACTTCCACATAATAAAAAGGTTCTTTGTTTTATTATGTTAGCTGCTTGAAACTAGAGGGCAGCAAAGTGGGCCGCACAATGAGATGCCCAAACAAATGTTATGGTTTATGTCTCTATTCGATTATATTATGTTTTGAGTCTATTCTTTATCATGTCCATGCATGGCTGCAGTAATGTTTGCCATTTGCAGAGGAGCAAGGGGAGAAGTGCTGCTTGAGCTGATAAAAGCAATTAGGGTCCCTCAAAAAGTCTTTTCAGAAGAATTCGTTAGAGACAAGCATAACATGTTCTTTTCACTTCTACCAATCAGCAACTCCTTCCATTTGCCTAATTTTCAAGTGTTTGTAGGCATGTTTGTTTCTTGGGCTGTTGTCCATTTTATGACCTAACCAACATTCAAACAGGAAATCACACCCTTTGATTTTACTTCCTTCTTCAGGGGTTAAAGTCGGTTCACAAAATGAAGACAGACCTTGGATTTGGCTTCTGGAAAAAAATATCTGCCCACTTTAGTAACATTGCAAAAAGAAATAAACGTTCCTAAGTTTATTCACACCCATCCTACTGCAGTCAATTGTCGGGTTTTACCACCAACTCAAAGCACATGCAAACGCCGTGAATATGCACACTGTCTTTGATGAACACCTTCTTCTTTAGCTTCAGTCATTTCAAGTAAAAGCTCAGATTAATGGCATGATGTAAAGGCAGCAAGTGACCTTAATGATCTAAAATATGAGCTCCTATGTATTATGTACAGTGGAAGTTAAATGAATGGATGACCTGTGTGGGCTGTGCAGAAACAGGGTATGTTTCCAGCATTGTCTGCACATCCAGGGCCAGACTGGCACTTCCGAGCATCGCAAATTTCCCCGGGGGGGGGGGTTGGATGGGTGGGGACCGGTTTTGCAGCGGTGGGGGCAGGTTTTGTTACTAGATGCCAGTTTTCGCAGCTGTGCTGCAATATGGGGCCCCCAGGAACAAGAGCAGCAAGCATGCAGTGATTCCCCAGGGGCTTGTCCGAGAAAATTGCCTGGGCTGCTTTGGGTTCCCCCATCCAAATATACCATGCAACTCCAGTCGGCACATTAGGGAGCTCCTCGTTAACTCAGGCACATTGACTATCAGGGTTTGCTCAAATGCTGCACTCCAAGAACCTAAATGTTATCACTGTATGTCAGCGTGGAACAAGAGTCTTTGTGAGTGAACGAGTCCCGCACTAGGTTGTTTTAGTAGCCAGTCTGCCTCAGCTAGCCAATACTGGACCGTAAACCAGCAATAATGACCAGTAATGTATGGCGTTTTCCGCGTCCGGAAAATAATACTTCGAATGGATTGGACCAATAATAATAGTTGACCGAAAAGCCATTGATGTTATTCTCAAGCCTGTATTTCTTTTGTCCGTTTTGCCCAACAGGGGCGGCTGGTCCTGGTGTTTTGTGAATTTATAACATGTTCTCTCAGGCAAGTCCTTTTGAAAAGCCAACAGACTGATCAATTTGCCCAGGCCCACCGTCCTTTTTGGGGCACCGACCTGTCAGTCCATTTCTGGTACATAGCATTAACCAATAAAATGCCTGGGGCAGTCCTGCTTTGCAAAGCAATAACACAGTTTTGAATAAAATCCAAGTTTTTCTCTAAGCTAGAAATAGTCATAATGACCTTGGAAATTTCTGGTTTTATAGATATTCAGTAAAATTCCTTGGTTGAATCGCATGGGATCATGACCTTCCTGCAGAGCGCTATTCCACATCTATCAAACCACAGGTAGAGGCAGATCAGATCAATTGGAATTTTGATGCCGCACATATGACAACCACCTTTTATATTATAAGCAATATGTTATCCAGGAAGGTCTAATTCATTCCAGTTGTTCAAAGCAACTATAGATGATAAAGTTCGAGCCAATGAGAAGATACACAGTTTCCTAATGAAGTGTGAACCTAAATCAATCTGGCATTGACCCTCCTTAACGTATGTTTGCCACCCCTGATGTATGGTTCTCCTATAGAATAAACTGCATCTGGTTTTTACTTTGAAAAGCAAACACATTTTTGTAAAAAAAGAATAATACATGAATAATAAGTTGGACACTTGGGACTGCTGCATCAGTGTCTAGATTGAAAATTCAGCCAGAAGTATTTTGCACATACAGTCAGATTTTATGTAGAAATGTATCTAAGGAAGAAATATGTGCAGTAGCTTATACCCGTGACTGTGTGCTGAAAAAAGACCTCTCTTTAAACATGCTAGTATCTTCGGCTATAAATGCCACTGGGCTAAGGTGCACTGTGCATCTCAGAATTACAATGTGAAAATACACAAGTGACTTGAATGTACTGTAGACTACTGTATTGACCATGAACAAATGTTTATTTGCCTAGTCAAAGTTCTTTTGCTGTTTGTATGCATGCGGGTAAACAGAGTTCAGCTCGGATCTTTGCTTTTTATTGTAATGAGGAAGATGGACTTATGTTTGCATTGTTTTGAATGCTGGCTAGTGTATGCAAATTTTATGATGCATAGTTAGGAGATTGAAAGTGCACAGCAGATTAAAAACATCTTTCCAAAGATTATTTGAGTGTTTTTATTTGCATCCAGTTGCACGACGTATTTTAACCCATTTAAGTCTAATTGCTTGCCGTTTAATCAGTGTGCAGAAGGCTGGTAATTTAAAGGACGACCTGTCACGGCAGCCCTGAATGGCTTCATCAGTTTCAGTTATTTTGTTCTCTATTGGACTTCATTGTCATTGTGTTTTTTTTTAACATTTGTTTTTTTAGGGTTTATATACTTTTGCTTTGACAATTCTGCAGAATCATATGGCAAACTCGATATGTACACGAACATTGGAGGCATGCATTTATCATATGTTTGCAGAATAATGAAAGGGAAAACAAAATGCAACTAGAAAACAATGCAGAAAGCATGGGGGAATCAGAGAGTGATACCACGCAGGGGATGGCACAGATAGGCGCCTGCGATAGTAGAAGGGCAATGGATTTCTGAAAAATTGCAGTATATAGGGGAGGGAGGAGTAGGGCCATGGTCAGGGTATACGTAAGTGCCTCCTAGAGAAGTAAAGCGTCGTCCTTAGAAAGGGCCTGAAATTTGGCAACTGGCGCTTCCGAATCCATTAGTAGTAGGTGCCTGCGGAGTCCTCTAGCTTCCTGTCATTGTATGGCTGTGCTTTCAGTTTAGCCAGCCATTTAGGCAGGTGGTGACCAGTGCCCATGGCGTGTATCGAATGTAGGATCTCGTGTGGAGGAGGCTCCTCAGCTATGATGTGCCAAGCATGAAGCAGTTTGTCCATCAGTGTTGTGGAGGTCAAGAACTGACCTTGAGGGATAATAGATGGTATTCTCAAAAAAGGTCCCCCAATGTTTCTAGGCCAAGGACGTGCCAGTGGATAAGCACGGCCAAGGCCTCCGGCCTCCCCAAGCAGCGCACCCTTAAAAGAGGGATTGCTGGTGCCTATAGGAGCACTCGCAATGTGAGCCATAGTGTACAGTGGAAGCATTGATGGGCAGTCCGTAATAGCTGAGGGAAAGGACGAGTGGAGCGACCCAGTGGTAAGAAGTGCTTATGCACTTTGGATCGAGGCCATGGTTGCGGGTTTGTTGTAGGATCTTCCAAATATGCACCCGAGGCCCAGCAGCAAAGCCTCTGAAGCTCTGAGGCAAGGAAATAGTGTTCAAAGGTAGGTAAGCCCAACCCGCCCACCGCTGAGGGTAGTCAAAGTTTAGTGAGCATCACCCTATGCCGATCGCCATGTCAGATCAAGTCTCCCAGGGGGGTGTCTAGGGATTTAAGAAATGTTGTGGTCAAATATATTGGTAGGTTGGCAAATAAATATTGTAATTGTGAGAGCTTACCCATCTTGGCAAGGGAAAATCCTGGCCCTCACAGAAAGCGGCAATGTTCTACAGAAGGCAGCTTGGCTTCTAAGGGATGAAACAGCTCTCAGGGTGCCATCCAGCAGATCTTGATCAGTGTGATAAATGTAGATACCCAAGCAGTGAAAGGTGTGGTGTTGCCAGGGAAGTGCACCACAGCCCATGTCTAGGGCAGCGTGCGCAGCAGAGTAGAAGAACAGAAAGAGGCAGAATTTCGTCCAGTTGACCCGCAAGCCAGACACCCATGCTGATCTTGGGTTACGTCCCTTATGTACAGCAGCTTGCCATCTGCACAGAGGGAGACAATGTGCATTCTGTCCTTCAGGGGGGTGCCCCAGGCCTTCCCATCACCACGTAGATGAATAAGCAATAGCTCCATCGGAAGAGCAAAGAGTAGTGGGAAAGGGGACAGCCAGGTCTGGTGCCTCTGCAAACAGATATAGGATCCGATATGTAATGCCACACAAGAACCTGTGCTGATGACTGCATGTAGAATAGTTGGATCATTTTAAGATGGGTCCACCCAGTCCCAGTCATCTCAGCATAACAAATAAGTATTACCAACTAAGGGCGTAACATGCTTTTTCTGAGCCAAGCACTAAACACACCAACTTCAGGAATGCTAGTGGTGCAAACTCCATATTGCTATACAGTCCTCGAATGTTCAGGGAGGCGCTCCTCCCCAGCACAAAGCCATTTTGATCAGGATGGATGAGGAGAGGGAGCAGTCTGTCCACTAGAATCCTGCTCAATGGCGGTGGTCCCGACCATGGAATTACAATGCAACTGCCACGGTGGCGGTCGCATTGGGCATGTTTGCTATTGCTGCAGGTGCTGTAGGCTGCAGCACCCGCAATGGTAAACATGAAGGTCTTGCATTTCCCTGCATTACGTTGCAGGCACCATACGGTGCCTGCCACATGGTGATGGGAAATGAAAGGGAGGTACCATGGGTACCCCCCCAGTGCACCTACACCTCCCCCCAATACAGAGGGGTGCCGCAACGGGCCCCCGATGTCACTCTCCACCTGCCTGTGAATGGCGGTTAAACTGCAATCCACCGCTGGCGGAGATTAAGCATCCTAATATGGCGGACGGTGCCTGCTAGGCACCGCCACCTTTCACGGTATGCTTTCCGGGTCCGCCAGGCAATCGGACCGATTGCCTGTGGCGGACCCATGGCGGACGGAATTCCCGTCCGCCAGCAAACCACCTGCCATCATAATATGGCAGGCAGAGAAAGGCTGCAATTTGGTGGTGAATCCGCCACCGGCAGTTTGCCGGTGGTAGATTCACCGCTATCGTAATGAGCCCTTTAGTGAGGACAATGTATAGCTCAAATGGGAGAGAAGGCCTTCTAACTGAGGGAAGACCACCTTACTGTGTAGGTAGACAAGTCCAGTTTTATAGACACCGAGGTGTGCTATCCATAAGGTTTTAAAAATTATGCATTTTGACATAGGTAGCCAATGAAGAGAGATCCTGTAAAGAAAATCCTTCTTAACCACTTTTAAATCCCTCTATACGTAAGATAAGCAAGTGTCATAGTTCTCCCTCTTTTCAGATTGAGTAATGACCAATCTTCCATCTCTGTAAAGGTGATTTTTTTTTACGTAGTTTTATATAGCATGAACATGACCCGGTATCAGGTATCAGAGTGCTTTACGTAGCTCCAGTTGCGTTACATGAGGGTCTTTTCTTGGACCACCACTTCTCTTGTAAATAGGATATTATCCAAGTAGTGAATGGACCCCGTCAGAGCAAGGATTCTCCATATCGTCCATTCAAAAGAATTTGCTAAAAATGTTCATCAGGAAATTAGACACCCAATAGGCAGAAACTCATCATAGTAGACACTCTCGTGAAGTCTTAGACCCAGCCGTGGATAACTCTCCAGAGACACTGGAAGCAAGTCTACCATTTTGCCTGCAAATAGTGCATCTATTGCCATGCCTCAACTCTGATAACTATGTTGGAAGGAGAGATGCTTAATATCCCTTTTCTTTCTTGGCCACTAATATCAGAGGTAACGCTTTAAAATACGCAGTGGTGGTAAATTCTAGTTATCCCCTCCAGAGTGTGCAAATTCTGCTTCTTAGCCAATACATTGGCATTTTTTTCTAGCCATTTAAGGTTGCTTGCGAGCCAGACCTCAACCGAGCCATTAGGATAGAATGATGAAGCCTTTTTAAAAGCCTGTTCCAAGCATACAGCCTACTCAACCTTTGGGAAGTCTTTCAATGCTAGTGTTACTTCTTAAATTCTAGAAGCCAAGCCTTAGAGGAGGCAAAAAGCTGTGGAATCACTCATCAGAACCATTTTATCTGGATGTATCAGTGCTTGTTCTTGATTCTGTCTTTGGATGCATTCCTCTTTGGTGACCCTTATCCACTTATGCCTTTACATGCTCAAGTAGCTTTGCCCCATGCATATATATAAATGGTGTGCACACCTGAATGGTAAACCTTCATAATTATACACAAGATATATCTTCCCTCCCTGTAGAAAGCCTTTATTCTATATAGGTCTCCTCTGAAGTACCTATGTTTTCGATATTTTTGTTTACTCTGTATATCACAAAAATACATCTGTCAATCCAATTAAAGACACTTCATGCATATTCCTATTTATTTTTTATCAAACAATCACAAAAACATTAATTTCTCAAATACAATTTCCTAAAATTAATCACATCAATTGACATTAATAAGCAATGTAGTACAATACTGCATCTTTCATTACAACATAAATTCTCAATTAATTATAAAACAATAATAAAATCATTATATACCAATAAACATAATTTCAAGACATAAAAGCTACACTGTTGATGCAGCGTTTTGGTGGTTTTGTTTAACAATCCCTCCTTGTTCAGGACATAAAAGACAAACAGTATTTTAAATGTTAAAACTCACTCTCCAAAAAGTGATATATATGCATATAGAGCCACCTGCATTCTATTGACCTCATTTCCTAGTTTCCTTAATTTCCTATTTTGTACACAATCAGGTCCAATTAGCTGATCTGTAGCTTGAGCCATTATAATTTCACCCACCTTCAATGGCAATTTATTACTCATGAATTCAATAAACCATGTTGTTTCTTCATGAAAGGTGCTATCTGTACAAAATTAAAAAAAATCTGCTACCGAGCCTACTGTGCCTTTCCTTAATTGGCTTGTCAAAATGCTAGGACTGTACATTCTTTTCCTGACTTCAAGTGGAATTCATCAAATCAGAAACTGCACTGTCTCTCCGTGTTACTTCCCTGTCCGTGTTTGATAATCAATAATCGTGGTCGAATGGGGCTACAGCACGGATATCGATTTTCAGGTGCTAATACGTATTGCTTTCTAAAGGATTGAGCTATGGACATTTTGAATTACAGAGGTGTATTCTGAAGTCATATGTTGTGAAAAATTAATATTGGAAAATGTCTCTTCATCTTATTTGAACTCTAAGACTGAGTTTCAGTTATCTGAGAGATTCCCACTGCAGCACATATGTTTTGTTATACAGAGATATTAGTAAGAGATTCACCACAACCTGCAGACCACCTTAACCCCCAGAAGTGACGAGACAGATTGTGGCGACCTGGGTCTCTGTTTTCTTCATGTCTCATTTCTCCTTACCTGCTTCTACCTGCGGTCTTCATATTATTGTGTATGTGGTCACTGGTGGAAGGAGTGAGAGATGGAAAAAAGCATCACTTCCGTTGGTTCCTGCACACAAGGTTAGTGAAAATCTGACAGTATGCATGGTGTATTTGCAGAAGGTGCATTGTTCCTACAGGCTTGTGGACGCCTACTATTGTTGAGCCAAAGAGGAAGTCTGAACATTATACTTGGATGTCATGATGAATTACATAATTCCCTATGCTTGCCCTGAATCTAGAATAATTGCTGCTGCCTGCAGAATGATTTTGGGGGCAGATGTATCAAAATACCTATTTGCGATTCTCAAATAGCGATTTTTTGAGAATCGCTATTTGAGAATTGCAAAATGGTATGTATCTACAAAATCGCAATTTTTTAGCGATTTCCTAAAATTCCTTATTTGCGAATAGCAAATTGCGAATTCGCAAATAAGGAATAACTTCCCATTAATTTCTATTGGCCAGGAGGCCCATAGGAATGAATGTGAAGTTATTCTCAATTTGCGATTCGCAATTTGCTAATCGCAAATTAAGAATTATTTCAAGTGTGCAAGGGTGTCTTAAGGACACCCTGCTGCACCCCTGAAATTTACCTGTGTGCGCATATGGCGCACATACATGCCTTATGGGCATGTATGAGCGCCACATGGCACCTTTACAAATGCCAAAAAGTGCATTTGTAAAAGAAATCGCAAATTACCACCAACTACAAGTTGGTGGTAATTTGCGATTTCTTAGTGTAAATTCGCAAAACCTAAATGCTTCGTACATAGCATTTAAGGAATCGCAATTTGTGATTCCTTAAATGCTGACGCAAAATTAAGGAATCGCTAAATTTGTGATTCCTTAAGTTTGCGATGCGATTTCAATGATTCATCGCATTTTCCGATTTTTTTGTGGCAAACGCTATTTTGCGAATCGCAGGGTTTGCGACAAAAAAAACATTTGATACATCTGCCCCTTGGTGATTTCTTTGAGGTGAGTGGTGGTCCTGCAATTCTGAATGGTTCAAATAATCGAGTTTACGTCTGCAGAGCCCAAGAGACAGGGCTTGAACCCTGCAGGACCTTGACCCTTTTGACTTATAATGAGGGGATGGAAGGAAGGAAGATCTTCTTGCTTGAGTTGACCAAAGGTCTGAATGATCTGGCACTAGGCTGGGTCCAAGTCACTGGTGGAAATATTCCCTTGTGTCATCATGGTCCCAGCCTTTTGGTGCAATACATTGAAGATGAAGAGAAGTTGAAGCAATACAAAACCAATGACTTCTCGTTAGGCAGTAATTGTATGGCATGTTTTAGGTCATCCCTGATTGAACTACCAGACTAGATATGCATCTTAGGGCATTGAGTAGCCCCTTTGCTGCTCATGACGAGCTCAACTCGTCATGAGGCACACTGGAGCTGTGCTTATGACGAGCTGAGCTCGTCACTAACAATGGGAAAACAAAGAATCCAGCACCGGGGGGGGGGAAAAGTCATAGCAGCCAAGGTGGTAGACTATACTCCATTGTAGGGGATTTGACTAAGACTTAACTCAAACCTCACTCAAGTCATAAAGCGCCATGTCTCTCAGCCACAGACTTTAGGCGTGTCCAGAACAAGGTACATTCACACAGAGCACTGGAGGGATGGGCATCCCCCAGCTCACATAATTTGGTGCCCCCTCATTGCTATCTACCACTTCAGAGCAGGTGTAGGGCACTTCTGGGTTTGCCCCAGAGGGAAATGAAATGCCTATGCCTTTGGTGAAATGGAGTAAGGTTGAGAACAATGTCTCATTTGTGAGAGCGAGCTACAAAGACAAGCGTGAGTGAAGTTGATGACACAAGTTCCCTAAGTAAGTGAACAACTAACATGTTGGATCCTTTATTGAGGGCTGCCTTGTAAATACTTGGATTGCTTATTATATACTTTGCTTTCTCAGGTGTGGGACTATGTGTAAATAAATAAGCACGTGTGGCACTCAACCTTCTTTTAAAACTTGTTATTGGAATTTGAGAGTGTGATATGTAAATAACATTTCTGGATCACACACCCAGCTGAATATGCTTAGTATGTATATGAGGATATTTAAGAGTGATTATAAAGCCCCTTAAATATTTAAACACTTTGGATCAGGATGTTCTATTCCTGCAAAAGGTTATCTCCGAACCTATCATGGTGCAGAAAGGTGTAGGAGTCTCAGAACAGGTAAACTAAGTTGATACATTTTGTCATCAAACTCTCTGAACTTTGAACAAAACTCCTTGTCCTCGTGTTCTTTTGTTCTTTCACTTCTATTAAATGTACATGGGTACAGAATTATAGAAATTTTGGAAAACAAATTCGAATATAAACATTATGGTTACTTTGTTACCATCTGGCTTCCTAAAACTGCATGTTTACTAACCACCATATATCTTGATTGGAAGATAAGAGAAAAATAGGTCTAAAGTAACCTAAAAATATATATTTGGCAGAAATCACACATATTCCCTTTAAAGTTTTTTTTAAAATGTAAAATTAGGCTTTGTGTTGCTGAGACTGTGAGACCCCATTCGGGTGGGGGTGTGGGGGGGGGGGGGGGGCAGGGTGGTTGAAGTAATTTGCCACAGGTGTCCTAGGTTCCGCCCTACTATGGATTTGCAAACTTGGCCATGTAAACCCTTCTTTATTTCAGGGTAGAAAGGGCAAGCAGTCTCCTCAGGTTCTCAGGGAGGTAGTGTAGAGTCCAAGAGCTCAAAACTCAACAGTTAACCAACAGGCACAATATTTTGTTGTACAAACAAGTACCTTAATAGCATGTTAAGTCTTGTATCTTACTGAGAGTTCAGGCGGCACACTCTCTGGGTTGAAATATGCTGTTATAGGGCAAGATACAGTGTCTCAGTCTTATGAAAAGACCCTCTAGGATCATGTTGGAGGCGCCATGCAGCAGGCTAGGTCTGTGGCTGGCTGCACAGTGCTCTTCTCAGTCACAAGACAAGGTTTAATGGCAGCAGGATGAGGGTCCTGTTAGTGTTGTGGCACACCAGACTGGGATCACCAGTCATCTTTTTTGGCAGTTGCAGCCTCAGGGTCATGGGGGAAGTCTTCGGCTGCAGTGGGGTCAGAACAAACCGTTCAGCAGCAGTAGCCCCCTCAGGTCATGGCACCTCTCTGATGTTGACGATGGAAGTTGCCTTATGTAGTTTGCCACATTAACCACACAAGGAGAAAATGGACCCTCTCTCTGCTCTAGTTGGCGCCATGTACTCCCACACATGTGAGCATCTTCTGAGTGTGTCTCACACCAGAATCATGGCTGGACTTCTCTTTCTGGGCAGGATTTCTTCTGGCCAGGCACTCTCCGCTCCTCTTTGATCAGCAGGCAGGCTTCAAGTTGCTATGCAGACCCACAGTACATTGAAATAGTTGCTGAGACTTCAGGTGATGCTCTCTCTTGGGGAACTGGCTGACAGACAGACACCACATCTTGTTGACCAGAAGTTCTTCCAGTGCTCTGCAGAGAAGTCCCTTCCTGGAACTAGTACACAGGTGGATAGTTTTGTGTACCACGTTTATATGGGGGATGTGGATATACTGTCTAAGATGCTGGAAATGAATTGGAGTGGCTCCCTTTCAAATGTCATTTTCTGGCTGTAGTGCAGACACAGCCTTAGTGCAAGATGATGGCACTCACAACAAGTAGTGATGAAGCTGTCTCAAAGCAGGAGTACCCAAAATATGGGCATGACAGTGGAGAACTGTGGCTCAATGGTTAGAGCGGCAGACCCTGATGCATAGGTCTGACCCGGACCAGGGTTCAATTCTCGCCTTGGCGGGTCTTGGGCTCAATTTCCCTGGACCTGATAATTCTTGCCTCAGTGCCTATTCTAATCATGGGTCCCACTCTGCAACTCTGGGCAATAGCTTGCTTAATCTCCACAACAGCACTAGGATGCCTGGCTTCACCTTGGGGGTGCCCAGGAGTGGGCACTTCACAGGGAAAGGCCAGGTAGGGTTCCACAGTGGTATGTGTACAGCGCCTTGAGACCCCTTCGGGGTTGATTTCTGCGCTAAATAAGCACTACATTTACATTTTTTTTTAGGGCGTGAGATCTTTGCACCTGACTGTCAGCAGCCTTTCTGAAGTGGTAATTATGAACAGAGAAAAGGGCAGGACCTACATAATATCTTCCTCCCCTTTAAAAACTGAATCTGTTAACTCACCACCTCTCCTCTATCACTATCAAATCTCAGTGCTTATGAGGAACTAATCAGCAACCCTTTGCTAAAAGGAGCACGTGCAATTTATAAAGGCAAACCTGTCATCATCCTTCCATACTTCGGTGTCTGATTCTCCACCCTCCAGTCACGGGAATGCAGTCAATATACTTTCACTGCCTAGGGAGGCTGCACCTTCCTACCATATTGTGCCATATTGAAACCAGGGGCCTAGCATAATGAATCTCACTGGTCACAGCATTCACACTCACTCCAAACAGAGAGTATCACCCTGGCACACATGCAATACATCCACTAAGCATTTGTGCATTTGACACACACATGACATGTCAGTTCATGGTGCCAGTTTGTTATATTGAATGGAACTTTATATGAGTGAGCTGGTAGGTTATGCTCCTCTGAGTTTGACCAAAAAGGTTTTACCCAAAACTATAAATGCTCCACCGCGGTATGTCATCAAACCAAGACATGAAAAGTAATCCAATGTTACTAAGGAGTGTATGCTTCATGCACCCTCCTAGGTCACTGAACAGACTCAGGACCTCAGCTTTAACAAGGCCAGGCCCTGGCATTCAAGCACATGCGTGATTAGCAATGTAGCTGACACAAGCATAAAGTCATGATACTAGATTCACATAGATATGAGCTCTAAGGCCAGGGGTCCATGCACGAATATCAGGCAGGAGAGACACTTTCCCTCAGTGCCACACTCACACTTTCATGTAGTAAAATCTT
Organism: Lissotriton vulgaris; assembly: GCF_964263255.1. NCBI lineage: Eukaryota > Metazoa > Chordata > Amphibia > Caudata > Salamandridae > Lissotriton > Lissotriton vulgaris. The sequence continues at coordinate 610,373,611 of NC_141699.1, read as the reverse complement.
TTATGTATCATGCAGTGGCGGCTGGAACAGGTAAGAGCGGTGAGGAGGGGCATAGCCGGAAGTCGACAGACAACGGAGTGGGTAAAATTAAATAAAAAAAGAAATAAAACCACATACCTTGCACTCGCGACATCCTTGACTCGGCGACGCCCCCCACCACCTCACCGCTCTTACCTTTGCCAGCCGCCACTGGTATCATGAACTTTGCAAGTGGATGTCTAGGGCATGTAGAGGACATTACAATTGTGATGGCTTTAGCCAAGTGGGCATGGATCTGCGTGTGTGGGGTGGGGGTATTTATGCATATATGTCCTATTTCTGTTAATTCCATACTTTCTCACTCCTCTGCCATCAGCCCTCCAGCCAGAAGAACGAATTTCCTGCCCCATTGCTGCTATACGCTTGTCCACAGAGGGCCTTTTCCATTTCACACTTTAGAGGTCTAAGGATCTTTCCACCCGTTCATCCTAACGGGAGGTTTAGGCTTCCTTCTGAAGCCAGTTGGAGTAAGAAGCCCACACAGCAGGGCCTCTGGTCCATTTTTGCCCCCATCTTCAGGGAAGGTCTGACAATAACAACCAAAGCTATTGTCAGAACATGAGCTCTATGCCTATAATAAAAACACCAACTGGGCATTCCTATGTGAGGCTTCCTGCCACATGACTATACTGCAAGCCCAGGAACGCCCTATTTCAAGAATCCTTCAGCCTTTAGAGAAATAACAGGGCTGCTTATTTTCTCATTCTCACCTCCATCTGCTCAGAAATGTATATTTTGAAAAAACGAGACAGAACAGTGGAAGGTGCTGTCTTTAATGAATGATATGGAGAAAGGATGTTTTTTGGAGGAGTTGGAAGGGGGGAATAAACTCAGGATGCTTCTGTGGCCTTCACACATGCCCTAATATCACTCGCTCTTTGGGTAGAGGTTGTGAAATAACCACAAAAATTAATTTCCAATATTGAATTTTGTTCTTCCTAAAGTATAACTCATGTGTTACAGCAGCTCTCAAATCCTTGCGCCGGCTACCTATAAGGCGCAGGATTTCCTCTAAGCTTATGGCCACCGTTCCTAAGGCATTCTATGCAAGCACTCCTGATTTCAGGGTAGTAAAGGGCAAATGACATGCTCTTGTACATAGCTTGCGTTCGGCGCGCCAGTCCTCAATACAGATCCCAAAAATTTGAACTATCACTTGTGGAGGCAGTGCATTGTCAGTGGTTGTATCAAAGGCAATGAAATCTATTTTCCCAAACTTTTGGTGCAGAGCCAAGCTTGAGGAAGTTCAAAAGTTGAATATATTTTGTTATTTTTAACAAATAGGATCCACTTCTCCTTGTAATTTATTATGTGCAAAATTGTAATCATATATATATATTTTTCCATACTAAGCTTTATTTCGGCAATTGCCACAAAAGCAAACACAATAACTTAACATTTTAAAATCATGCACAAAAATACGTACAAACATAACATAGAAGATAAGATTAAATAGTTAAGATATGTATAAAACAGTTGAGGTTAGCAGCATATAGGGGGAGCATAACATATAGAATATAACATTGGAATATTTATAACACCCAACAATTAAGGCTAGCAGCATATAGGAGAAACATCACAACTGTTTTAAGATGCAGAAGTCAATTTCATCTAACAACTCCTATACTGGTTATCCGCTGTTACACAGTCTATTAAAAAAATCACAAATGACATCGGATTGCAACTCAGACACACAAGAATCTTAATTGCTAGATACTGGTTGGCAATGTGTCAATCTTTTTCTGTCTGTGTCTCCACATATATACAAGAAACTGGAAGACAATTGTAATCCTTTTCCCAGTTAATGCCTTAAGCCCACCCTAAGAAGGGGTTCTTTCTAAGTTTTACTTCTATCTGTTGGTTATGTGCTACACCTCCAGGACCTAGAAGTCTTGTGGATGTTGCACTAAATACATGTAAAGAAAATAACACTCCAAATCAGATAAACACAATTATCCCACCTTTCTTGTGTAAAACTTTCATTTTGGTTGTCACAAATGGGAGCGTTTAAGGGGTTCTTATTGTCAGTTTACAGCTCTTTCAGAGTTTACAGCTCTTTCAGGCAAACTATTATACTTTCTTTCACTGTTCCTAACTGTTTTCACTGCTATTTTGAGTTACCCTCATGATCTCGTCTTGAGACACTTCACCTCAGTTTGTTGTAAGCCTTTATTCAACTAATAAAACATCACAACAGCACTCTAATCCTCACAAAGTAGTCGCAGATTAAAATTCTCAAATAACATTGGCATCTCTTACACCATGACCCAAATTTGAACAACAAATAGAAGCAAAATCCCTCTATTGTTTATAACAAATGGACTCCCTATAAAAACATTCCCTGTCCCAGTTTGTGCCAGACATGTAACACTGACACATGGTTTTGGTTACCACTAGGGTTTCATAAGTTTGGTAACTGTAATACTTGTATCTACGCCTGAGACTTTTCAGTACAGTCACTCTAAAGGGTACAAAATACATGCGTACATTAATTGGAAAATCAGGTTCTCTATGCCTGATTCACAAAGGGCCTCCGCACTTGTGACGGAGACCCCGCAGTCATTTGGAGGTGCTCTCGTGGTGGGCGGTGGCATAACGAAATTTTAGGGGGCCCCCCAGCAAGGCACATGGAGACTCCCCCTACTCCGGACTCAACTAGGAGCACTCAGGCCAGGATACCCTGCTAAGGGGGCACCCTGGAGCTCGCCCCCTGCACCGCAGGGCTGCAGGGGCCTATGTTTCGCCACTGGTGGTAGGACCACCAAAATAGGAAACTGCAATGCGCAGGAACCCGCCACAAGTGCGTGGCCTCTGCCATGGGTGTGGAGGCCCTTTGCGAATTAGGGCCCTCTGTTTATATATTGATTGGCTAAACGTTTATGCCGGCCATTCAGGCCATACCACATTAAGAAAAAACTGAATATCAAAGGAACTAATTTAGGGTTAGTCGAAGCAAGACCCCACCTCAAATCATCGGGTATCCTGGTCTGCCAGTCCCTCAGTTTCTGTGTCTCATTTTGAGATTAAGGAACTTCTAATTGTACATCAGTAGAACCTCCACTGGCTCGCTGGTGCAAAACATTGGAAGAGGCCAGTCATCCACAGTGCATCAAGAGGTCTGTCCTATTTTAGCTGGTTCTCGCAATGCATATAGAGTTCATTGATGATGGTATGTCTTTTGGAGTACTGGTGGAAGCACTTTCTTCAGAAATTAACAGCCAATGTGGCCATTAACTCAAAATAGGGTGGCCAATTTGACGATGGGGGTAGGTGTAACTTGGGTCTCCACTGCCCCACAGGGCTCAGTGGACTACTCAGCAAGGTCTCAATTAATCCTTAGGAATTACTAGCTAAATCCCACACCTGGAATGAAATGGTCATAAGCTTTTATTCGATATGCAAGATATCTTATAAGCACATATATACAAAATACAAACATTCACTTTGTACAAAAAAATACATCACTTTAAGAAGTCAGTATGAAACTCATGTTAAAAAGTCGGTGTGAAACTCATGATAAAAAGAATAAAAAGGACATAAGATGCCCGTAATAATTTAGCTAAGAAAGGATTAAACCGCTACTGACAATCTCTTGCAACGAACAAGCCAAAACTGTTTTAAAAATTTAGCTATCCCACATACAACTGGAGGGGATGTGTCCGTCATTAGGATACGTAAAGCTACTAAGTAGCTGCGTGTGCCCATGTTTCGGCAGAGAGGTTTCAACCAAGTTCTCCTGGGCTTTGCATAGTCCGGGCATTCAAACAGGACATGCGAAATGGACTCTATCCTACTCGGACAACAAGCACAGTTAGGGGACAATTGAGCCGTTGATTTCCAGTTTGATATCAAAGCTCCAAGCGGTAGAGAGCCAACTCTGAATTTAAAATATGAAGCTCGGTCAAAAGGGAGGGTAATAAGGTCCAAGTAGGGCTCGAATACCACAATGTCTTTGACTCGTAGAAAGGCGGCAGTAGACTTACAATGGTTCGGGTTTGTAATTAAAAGGCTCTTAACAACCTCCTTCGGAGGAGCTGAGCGTGATGACCAGCAATCCCCCAGACCGATTTTCTCCAGTAGCTTTTTAGTGTCTCTCAGCCATCTTATTCTTGCCCAGCCACCCATACTCATTATTTCCCCCAGGCCATCCGCGTAGGATTTTAGCTCTTCACCTCTCCAGATTCGTGTCCATAAGAGGAGAGGGCGAAGTTGGGCTTGATCTGCGATGCTTTTGCAGCCTGTATCCAGCAACACTGGTATGGACGGTGTGCTCAGGGGAATGGCGATGATGGATTTTAATAACTTGATCTCCGCTGTCGCCAGGGTGTTCATACGACAGTGTCCCCACAGTTCTGCCCCATACAAGGCTGATGTGACTACCTTGGCCTTGTAAATGTCGATTACTGGGGTAAGCGATCTCCTGGGTGAAGCCCGAAACTCCCTCAAAAGAGCTCCTCCTACTCTTTTATGGTTAAGGACCATCTTGTCAATATGTGGTGCCCACGTCATTTTGTCCGTTATCCGAATTCCGAGGTAGTCGAATTCGGATACTTTCTCTAGGGCAACAGAGTTAAGCATAGGTGGGCGACCCAGTTTCTTTGGGGGGTTTAGGACCAGATATTTTGTTTTGTCCACATTAATTACTAAACCCTTTGCGGCACAAAATTCCTGGAAACGGGTTAGCAATTTCTGGAGGCCTTGTGGGGTCTTCGAGATCAAAAGGGTGTCGTCCGCAAAAAGCAGGGTGGGGATCCGCACTCCTCCAAGACAGGGGGTATCGGCTGGTTCTAATTGCAAATATTCCACCACCCCATTCACATATAGTGAGAATAGGGTGGGCGCCAAGACGCAGCCCTGTCTTACACCCCTAGACACCGGTATTTTTTCAGTTAGCTCTCCGTTTGTTCCCCAGCGAACCTGTGCGAAGGTATGGGCATGGAGGTTAATGAGGAGAGACAGGATGTAAGGGGGTAAACCCAACTCATAAAGTACCCTCCACAGTTCTTCCCGGGGGACTAGGTCAAAGGCAGTCTTCAGGTCTATGAAGGCCAAATAAAGACTGCCCTTGCCTAGTTCCACCGCCTTCCACCCCAGAAGTGCCAACCTAAGCACCTGCTCTATAGTCCCCATTCCTGCCCGAAAACCTGCCTGAAAGTCCGATAGTATTTTGTTCTCCTCCACCCAATGGAGAATCCTCCCGAGAATGGCTTTACCTGCTATCTTTTGGGTGGAGTCTATCAGGCTTATGGGGCGGTAGTTCCCCGGGGATTCTCTACACCCTTTTTTGTAAATCGGGACCACCACCGCCCCTTTCCAGGATTCAGGTACTGGCCCTCCCATCATGATGTCATTGAGGAGAGCAGCGATAACCCTTCCCCACTCCACTGGGTAAGCCCTCATAAGATCCCCCGGAAGGCCGTCTGGGCCAGCTGCCTTGCGAGGGGCTACCCACCCTATTACTTTTTCAATCTCTAGGGGGGTAAAGAGGTCATAATTGTGAGGTTCAATTACTAGTGGGAAGTTCGCCCTGGCATTCAGTTCCCCTTCTGGCGGAAGGTATAGAGCCCCAAAGTGATTTACCCAACTTTGAGGCGGGATGTTACAGGGTCTAATAGCTCCCTCTGGCCTATTCCGTTTGGCTATGGCATTCCAAAAAGCCCTTGGGTCCCTACTTTTACTGGCTTGGAGCAGGTCATCCCAGAATTTGTCTTCCCACTCCTTCCTAGCAATTTTGAGGGATCTATTGTACGCCTTCCTAGCTACCTGTATGTCACTGTGGGATTTATGCTTTACTGCCTCTACTAGCTTTGCCTTGTGCAACCTACATACTTGGGTATACCAGCCATCCTCTAGATTTTTAGATTTCTTGTTACCCGATTTACTAGAGTAAGTGGTAAACACGTTTGTCAGGGACTCCACTAAGGAAACAAAAAGTCTACTCACTCCACCCACCCCTTCAAGAGGGGACCCCAGGGTTGACATCACATGATTTAAGAGGGATAAAATTTCCCCAACCCTTGCCTCAGAGAGGACCAATTTGGCCCATTTTAAACGTCTACCACAGGGCGAGACTTCAGACTCGTCGGGGGGTACAACTACCAAGTTTTTATCACCCTTTCTTACTGGACGCCACCAATAGTCCATAGTTAATGAAAGTGAGTTGTGATCACTTTCAGTCGTGGCGACCACCAGCATATCCCTCATGTGTTTCCATAGATATACATCTATTAGCAGGTAATCTATCCTGGAGGTATGTCCTGGTCTATTGTATGTATGGGCCCCATCCCTGTCCGAGATAGTCCTCCCGTTGGCTGCCCTTAGATTGAATTCAAGAGTCAGGGAGTATAACTGAAGCGCCACTTCTGACCACTTCCTGGCGGGTGGGATGTCCAGTACAGGGACCCCAAGCCTAGTATCCTCCTCATCTTGGTCAATGGCAACGTCCGACCCCAAAGGCTCGAACGTGCAGTTCATATCACCCGCTACCAGTGTACACATCTTGTGTGGGGTTTTATTTAAGAGGGTTTCTAGGAGAGATAATACGGGTGACTTTCTCCCACCCTTAGTCCCACGGGCATAGACGTTGTAAACATTTAAAATCAGTCTTCCCCTTTGATCTTTTAAGGTGATGTTTTGGATGTCCGGGCAGCCTGTGTAAAGCTCCTCTACACTGCAGTCAAGGGATGCTGCAACCCAAATGAGTAGGCCGCCCGACGGTCGCCCTCTACCTGTTTCCGAAGCTCGTGCAAGGACGGAATGAGAAGAGAATCCCACCCTGTGTACCGGCACCAAGCTCCACGTTTCTTGGAAGATGCACAAAGAGTGCTCGTCCACCCAAGCGGTGAAATCAGGTAGAGCCAACTTTCTTGCAATCCCTGCAACATTCCAGCTGAAAACCTTAAAGGCTAGGTCCGTCACAGCTGGAATGTCGCTGGACGCAAGAGAAGCCCTGTCTATGGCCCTCGTCAAGGGTGCCTGAAGGGGGCAAGGAACTCGGGGAATACCTTTAAGGGGTGTCATCTCGCTAATATTTTCAATTGAGAGAGAGACAGTTTGGGGGGATGGTACTCCAATTGGATCTACTCTACTCATTGAATCTTTATTCCTACATATCTTGAGGTCAGCCTCCTCCAGTCAGTGGGACCCTGGTAACCACAGGGGATTCACCTCTGGACCCCCAGCAGCTCCTGCCCAACATGTCTCCCAATTTTGGCCAAAACTCGGGGGGCTTAAACTTCCTCCTGTTAAGCTAACAATATGTCTAGGGTAAAAGTAGGATAAATCAACTACTTTAACCCCCGGGGCCCCCATATTTCTAATTGGAGTGCAGATGGAAGGCACTACTCTAGGGTCTTGAAAATTTATTATTATACAGTCCCCCTCCTGAGTTTTTTTGCCCTGCCCTACCCACTCAACCCTGCGAACACTTAAGATGATCCCATCCACACCCAAGGGAATTGGCTTGTTTGACTTAAGCCAATGGATGCACTTATTTTTTAGGGATTGATGGTTTTCCATTTGGCCTTCCTTGAGAGGGGGTACATTTACCAGAACAGCAACAAAAGGTTGGCAGTCTGGCGGGAGGTTTACCGGGGGGATCCGACACCCTGAATTTCTAGGGGCCGATGGGGTAGTAGTTGGAGCTGTGGGTTGGGGGACAGGTCTAGTAGCTTTCCCTGGTACTGGTTTTTGGACTTTATCACATATGCCTGATGTTTGGGTGTCTTTCGCTTTACCGCTAGCTGTCTGTTGCTGTTTCTGTGGGAGAGGCTTAGGCTTATTTATAACAGCCTCTAAGTGCACTGGAGGTCCCTTAGATTTTGGCCCTACTAAAGAAGGGGAAGAGGTTTTGGGAGCTGAAGTTTGTGCTCTACTACTTTCAGCCTTATTTAAACATTTTGGGGGTTTAGGGTCTTTCTGTGGTGGTAGTTCGGTCCCCCTTACACCCGTGTCAAGGTTTTCACTCGCTCTCGCTAGTTGTTTAAATGTAGTTTTGAGTGAATGGAACCCGTCAAGGGTTGACTGTTCAAGTTTATCTATTCTCGCCCCCAAGCCCTTAACCTGTATTAGTAGGGGCATCAGAAGACTATTTACCTTCTCCAGAATATTTTCGATGGTTACCGGGTTAGTGGGTTTGAAAATGTTGGAGACATTAGCGGAGTTATCATTTATGAGTGGCCCCTTTGGAGAGACCACAACATCCCCTTCTATGTCCGCTTCATTCTCTGTTGACAGGCCCCTTGGGATTTTTACACCAATTCCAGATGGCTTTTTTGCTCTTTGATAAAGAGCGGCCTGTCTCACCAACCTACCCTGTTTACGTTTTCCTGCCTTTTTGTTTACGGGCCTTTTATCCTGCCTAGTTTCAGGAGTTTGAGTGTTAGTGGACACCCCTTCTGACACCTCATCTGGTATTACTATGGTTGAAGTGGGCAGCATTGGTGATAGAGGCTGGCTGATGGCTACGTTTAGGGGTTTAGGAGATACCGGTGGCAATGAATTACTGAGACCACCCTCTTCCTCAATGCCACTAGGGAGAAGCGCGGCCAGGAGTTCCAGCCTGTCTATATTTTGCCCTATGTCGAGCAACTGGGGAGGGGCTGTAGAGTCTCCAGAAGCGCCAACAGGGGAGACGGAATGAAGCCGCTCACTGGCAGGTGTAAACGCCTGAGCAGCAGCCCCCAGGGAAGAGCGTCTTGTAGGGAGGTAGACCTCCGATAGGTGCCGCTCAGACATAGCGATTTCTTTTTCAATTACAGCCGCCACCCTGGTAATAAAGCGGTCCATGGTTCCAATAACGGGGCTCCCGGCAATGGCTCCTTTTTCACCTTCACTCCTGAGAAGTTTTCCAGAGCGGGTAGACATGATTGTAGGGGACCCCAGGGGGCCTCACACAGGCCGTATGAGCGCACTGAGGTTGGATAGAAAAGGGACGTGGCCCAGCCCAGCCTTGACAGCCCCTGACTGCCACAGACTGCCCGCCCTTTGCTCGGGCTTCGCTCGGCGTCCCGCTCGCGTCCTGCTGAGCGTCGAGCAGGTCGTAAAATAGTGGGCGTTGCAGGCGGGGGCGTGTCTGAAGGTGGGCGCATCCGCTTGCAGGCCTGGGGAAGCAGGGACTCCTGGTCTTCTGAGTCCCTACTTAGCGCCGGCGAGATTGAACCTTCCTGGCGCCTCCCAGTGTCAGCGCACAGCCTTCACCTCTCCCTCCTCCGAGCCGCGAAGCGGCACCCGCGGAGCGGGTGCGGCGAGAGGCAGCGGCAGTAGCGGCAGTTGCACAACCCAGCACGGCTCAGTCCCAAGGACGTGGGGCCTGGCAGCAACCTTCAAACACTTCCAGGTGGGTCCCAGCGATTGTTGCAGACACGCGCCTTTTCTCCTGGTCAGGCGGGGGCGTGTCTGAAGGTGGGCGCGTCCGCTTGCAGGCCTGGGGAAGCAGGGACTCCTGGTCTTCTGAGTCCCTGCTTAGCGCCGGCGAGATTGAACCTTCCTGGCGCCTCCCAGTGTCAGCGCACAGCCTTCACCTCTCCCTCCTCCGAGCCGCGAAGCGGCACCCGCGGAGCGGGTGCGGCGAGAGGCAGCGGCAGTAGCGGCAGTTGCACAACCCAGCACGGCTCAGTCCCAAGGACGTGGGGCCAGGCAGCAACCTTCAAACACTTCCAGGTGGGTCCCAGCGATTGTTGCAGACACGCGCCTTTTCTCCTGGTCAGGCGGGGGCGTGTCTGAAGGTGGGCGCGTCCGCTTGCAGGCCTGGGGAAGCAGGGACTCCTGGTCTTCTGAGTCCCTGCTTAGCGCCGGCGAGATTGAACCTTCCTGGCGCCTCCCAGTGTCAGCGCACAGCCTTCACCTCTCCCTCCTCCGAGCCGCGAAGCGGCACCCGCGGAGCGGGTGCGGCGAGAGGCAGCGGCAGTAGCGGCAGTTGCACAACCCAGCACGGCTCAGTCCCAAGGACGTGGGGCCAGGCAGCAACCTTCAAACACTTCCAGGTGGGAATGAAATGGGTTTGCTCAATGTGAATGAATTCAGCTATAAATAAAATGTACTCAGTGTGTGCAAATTTACAAAGTTGTTTTCTTACAAGATTCATGGGTGCTTGCAAAAACTATAAAAAATACACAAAGGATGCTTAGTTCTACTTTACTTAGCTTTCAGATGAAAATCAGGACTTTTGTGTTACTATCATATGCCCAGCGCTTAATTGTAAAAAAGTGAGTGTCAGTCCCCAAAGCTCTTCTCAGAAACTCGTGTCCGGAGCTATTGCAAATGTAATTGTTATTGTATTTATATAGCGCTTACTACCCCTAATGAGACCTCAAAGTGCTGTCCAGTGAGTAGCACGCTACTCCGGAACCAAAAAAGGATTAGTGGTGAATTAGCATAGGGACATATGAATTAATTTGAGCGGTGGACATGTAAGCCTGTTAGTTGGATTGAAAAAGAGAATGGAGGTATATAATAGGGTAGAGTCTAGAAAATGTTTATTGGGAGATCATAGTAGTATGAGGAGGTTTGGGATGAGTAAAGGCGAGATGAAGGAGGGAAGAGTCTCTGGAAATGGATTAGGGCTATCATAGTAGTAAAATGAGGTGCCGGATGAGTCCAGGGAGGGATACATGAGGTAAGAATTTAAAAAAGGGTTTTTTCAGAGATCTCAGTGGTAAAATTATGTTTGGGGTGGTGCAAGGAGGGCAGAGTCTAGAAAGGGTTATTATGGAGATCTTTGTAGTATAATTAGGTTTGGGATGAGTCAGAGTCAGAGACTGGAGGTAGAGGGTATATTGAGAGAGCTATAGGATGAAACATAGGGTAGTACATTGGAAAGAGTAAAGTAATAAATATATAGATATAAGTATGCATGCCAAATATCGTGTCTGCGTATCCTTAAATCCGCCTTATGCCTCTTTAATCCACTACCAGACACCTTGACCCTTTATCTCACTATTTTAGGTTCCTGCTTTCTTCCTTTTGTGATGGGTCTTCTGTCTTTTTCTTCCCCCTTCTTTCTGCTTTGTGTGTTTTCCCTCTCCTGCTCTTGGTAAATGTTTGATGAGGAAAAATAAGTGCTGGTCTCCAAAAATGAGTGCGGGTGGGCCCCACCAGCAACGACCAGCTCAAATTAAGCAGTGCATACTCTTCATTTTTACTATACACAAGAGTAATTTTGCGTAACTTTGCCTCATGAATGTTTAATCATCGCGAGGAAAAGCTACACAGATTATGCACTGGCATACAAAATGCTCACAAGTTACTAATGCTTTATATGATATCAGTGCAAAAGTAGTTCAAATGATACACACTGGTTTCTTAGATATTCTTCATTTGCTTTTAAAGAGAAGGCCAATGCCTGATTCTTTCCTCTCTATGGAACATGACTATTTTGCTTACCGCTCTCCCTTCTCTTCTTTTTCATATTCTGCTGTCTTTTTTTAATATATTTTTTCTTCATTATTTTTTCAGTACTCCTACATGGCCTACACATGCTGCAGGCACAACTGCAATTATATTAAGTGCTCTCCCCTCCCACTGGGCCTCTAGGACAGCAAATCTACCCCCCAGGTCCGCCCAGGTATGCTTCAGAATAATGGATACGTTTTTCTTAACAAGAATCCCAGTTCCACTGGATCCAGTGGTTAAGTCAGCGTGTACCAGGAGTTTGTAACCCCATCGTGTGACGGCTTTGCTTTTGTTCCCAGTCATGTGTGTCTCTTGCAACAGCAATATGTCCGGGGTCTGTCTTTTCAGGTATTGTTGGACGATTCCCCTTTTAATTTTATCACCCAGTCCGTTTACGTTCCAGGTAAGAATAGAGATCGACAAATCCATTCTATCCCCATCACCCGACATTGTGACAGTGAAAGTGCGAAAATTTAACAGAAGTGCATGCTTAACAATCCCCCCTGCTGGTACAATCAAGGCGTGACCTGGTTCATCTTCCCAACCATTGACATCAGATGTGAACTCTGCATGTGGCAGTATGCAAAGTCTACTTTGTAAATCAAACTTTCCTAAATACAATAAACCCCCATCCCTCCACCCCCTCACCTCCCAACTAGGAAGAGTGCCTCTCCCCCTCCCAAAAATACCAAAAGGTGTGGGTTTGCGGTCCCCCATCCCCTCCTACAGCTGTTAGTCATATACCTCCATTCTCTTAGCTCCCAGCCCGACCATGTAGGAGCAAAATAACACATTTCACAAGTGAGTCACTACTACAGTAACAGTGCTATATCAAGTGTCCTCCTGACCTGTAAGTCACTATTATAATAGGAAAGTTCTCACGAATGTCCTGGAGCGTACATGAGGGTAGAGTGTCCTGCAGTACTCATCGACTACACGGCGGTACCACCAAAGTTGCAGCTAGTTGTCCTTAGCACCAGCGGAGCCTTCATCTGAAAGAGTCCCACTATTCTCTTTGTGCATCTATGGACTTGCATTTCGATCTCGACGGTGACCACCGACTCTTCGCCATCCTTCCAGCCATTGCCATGCGTCCTCCGGCGAGGTGAAGAACCATGTCTTCCTGTCTGATTCCACTCTAAGTTTTGCTGGAAACAACATCGCGTATTTTACTTCTCAGTCCCGAAGCTCCTTCTTCGCTGCCTGAAAACTTGACCATTGGGCCTGGACCTTGGCCGGGAAATCCGGGAAGAACGTTTTTTCGCTGTTCTCTACCTTGAGTGGGGGCCCAGTTGGTGCCGTTTGCAGAATGATATCTCTGTCTCTATAGTTAAATACACAGGCTTTTAGTGGTCTTGGAGGGACACCGGGCTTTGGCCTCCCCCTTGGGACTCTATGTGCTCTTTCAATGGAGAAATATTTGGAGAGACTTTTGGGCTGCAGATGCTTCACTATAATGTCCTTCATGAAGAGATCCGCTGCTGGTCCCTCAGCTCGTCACGGCACACCTAAAATGCAGATTTTATTTCTGCGGGCTCGTCCTTCATAGTCATCCAGCTGTTGCGCCATCCTCGTGTGTTGGCTTTGCAGGTCAGGAACCTGGGTTTGGAATTGCGCTGTGTCATTCAGCAGTGATGATGTGACTATTTTGAGGTCTTTGACTTTATCGTCAATTTTTCGAAACTTCGCTCGTAGTAGGGATACTTCGGTGGTAACGGAGTCGAGGGCGGACGGCACTCTGCTAATTGCTTCCAGCACGTCCCGTAGGGTAGGTTCTGACCCCTGCTCTTCCATTGGCTGCATCTCCTGGTCTTCCCCAGCCTTATTCCATGCGAACTTTGCGAGTTTGCCCTGCACATTCGCTTTTGGTCCCCTTCCCGTCGCCATGTCGGGCTTTATTACCTATGAGGAGATAGTAGGTAGGAGGCGCCGGTCAGATATCTCCAATCACCCGGGCAACAAAGACAGCACTGCCAAAGGCCCACTGTCAATTGTATCTAGGGCTATCCTACAGGGACCCTGCTATCGCTGCAGTATAAAGTTCCAGTAGGGAGGTGGCGGGTATGTATGGATGCCCTCTGTGCGTCTGGGCTCTATCAGTAAGTGACCCTCCCAACGGGCTGCCTGGGCGCGGATCTCTCTGGACTTCGGCACTCCGCAACAGGAAGGCCTGCAGGTGTTTCTTGAGCTCTACAGCTGCATCAGGCTGCCCTAGGGCATCAAGGAGGGGTCCGTCCGCAACGCCGGTACCGTTAGCGCAGTCCTTGACATCAAAGGGACATAGGTCCCCTATCCATTCGCTATGTCAGTTGTAGCTTATCCTGCGGTGGTTACCCCCGCGGCCCCCTGGAACCACGGTGGTGTATGTCAGTCATTGCCATAGCACCAGTCCATCCAGATGCTGGAGGGTGTGCTGTGCGTGGTTGCGCCGCAGGCAGGAGTAGTGGGGGGGGCTCAGACCACAATCCGCTAGTAGCCCATGATCTTACTGTACCCCCCCCAGCAGCCGCGGTCCATGGAGCTATGCCAAGAGCACCAGGCAGGTCAATTCCCACTTCACCACCCGCCGGGGCCCGGGTCACTGGCCACAGAGTAAGCGGCTCCTCGTCTCCCCCGCTGACAATTGATTGCAACCTGCGAAGCCGCCAGCAGTCGCTCGGGGGCACACGTGGGGTACAGGCAACAACTGTCCCGGCCTCACTACTTAGCCGCAACGCTGGCTGTGTCCTACTTCTTCTTCTGCCAGCGAAGTGCGGCTCTCTTCTGTAGTGGCGCTTGGGCTCAAGGCAGCATCCTTCGTTTCAGGCCTTCCAGGCCCCTAAGCCAGCGCCTCAGGTACCAGCCTGACGGGGTGGGACTTGCATTGCTTTGGCCGCATGCCGCCCTTTCCTCCCTGCAGGCTCTGGTTTCCACCTCCCCCAGCTGCCCAGTCGCCCAGGGGAGTCCCCACCTGCCAGACGGCGGTGAACCGCGCCGGCTGCTCACGTATTTCACCCCGGGGTTCACAGGCCACCATTTTCGTCACCCGCCTGTAATTTTCGAGACCGCAAGTCAGCGGTCTAGTCAACCGCGCACCAGAAGGTGCGCACACGCGAGCGCGTGACGTAATGCGCTCGCATATAAAATAAAGAGGGCGTGGCCGGCGGGGTCAGTCCGGACCACGCGGTAAACTAACTAGCGTGTGCCGAGTAGTTATTCATGCCGCAGCGCCAGATCCACAATGCGCCTGCGGCCTAGGGGCACGACACTGGCGATCAGGGTCTATGAGCCCATGCAATGCCCCCAGAGCACACCACCGTACGCCGCATTCCGGGAGCACACAGCGTGACGCTGAAATCACCGATCGGCAGACTCTGCGCTGGGTCCGTGACGAGTGCCGGTGGTGGGGAAAGCCTCGCGCGCCCCTCCCCATGGTTGAGAGAGTACATCCCGGCACGGCGAACGGTGCCGCTGGGTGGCCACGTGTGGCTCCGATTGCCGGAGCAGATGCCCAGGACTGAAGAGGCTGCCTTCCAGCGTGAGTCCCGACAAGAGGAGTGTGCGTGCGTCCTACTCCAACATCGCAGCCCAAGTCAGGGCGGTTGGACAGCGCACCGAGAGGGCGGAAGGTCAGTGCCAGCGTGAGGGGAGCCCCGACAGGTCAATAGACCAGCGCACATACAGCCCACCTCACCCCAACACGCGAAACAGCCCGGGCAGGGCCGAGTCCGGCTGGAACCAGTGTGCCACATCCAATGGCGACCCAGGCCGAGAGCCAGGCCCTTCCACGTGCCAACATGGCGTCAATTCCCGCCATCGAACCATTTGTGGTGGACGGTGCCCCAGCATCCCTGGTGCCTCGCTGGAAGGATTGGACAGATCGTTTGCAAATCTATTTTGAAGGCGCAGGCACAGCTAGGGAGCGCCGCAGAGCACTGCTATTGCATTTAGGTGGGAAGGACATCCATAGGATCTATAAAACCATCGTAGAGGCCACCCCAAAAACTTACCTCACTCTCCTCAATGCTCTCAATGCACACTTCGAGCCAATGGCCAGCAAAGACTATGAGAGATTCATTTTCCGCCAAGCGAGACAAGAAGCAGAAGAGTCGCTAGACGCATTTCACGGCAGGCTGAAAGAACTAGCCAGCACGTGTGGCTTCCACGATGAGCAAGAGGAGATACGTGGGCAGATAATACAGGGATGCTACTCCTCGAAACTGAGAGTGACGATCCTACAAGAAGATGGAAAGCCTTTAGCAGACATCCTGAATCTGGGACGCTCCTAAGAACTATCACAGGCTAGAGCTTCACACATGGAGGCTGCTCTCCATCGACCTGACAAGGCGGAGCAGGTTAATACTCAATGTCGTCAAACCAAAAGTACGCCAATATGGCGGGAAGAAGCCGCAAGACAAGCACAGAGAGTGTGGATACTGCGGAGGCCAGCCCCACCGCGCCCAAGACTGCCCGGCGCGAGGAAAAAGGTGCAGCTCATGCGGGTGGATGAACCACCGTATGCTGGTCGACCAAGTCCAAAAAGAAGGTAGCCCATGCCATAAGAGAAGATCGGGACAGCGATGACATGGACGATGACACCAATGACTATCCCGTCCATTACGTATTCGCCATTGACCAGCCGCAGTGTAAAAAGCGGCGTGTCTCGAAGTGTTGCATTATGATCCACCAGCAAGAGGTGAGGGCCACAATTGACACGGGGGCCTCTATCGAACTGATGGCGGCGAACGTGTACAATCAGCTAAGTGCCAAACCACCATTGCGGGCAGCGAAGATTAGAGTGTTCGCATGTGGACAGAAAACGCCGATTCCACTAATAGGATGTTTCCAGACTGAACTCCAGCATCAGAACTTGAAAGTTCCAACAACCATCTACGTCACCAAGGAGGGCAGTGGCATGCTCATCAGCGGGCAGGCAGCAGAGGAGCTCCGACTGATATAATTTGCCATGGCTGTGCTGACGGAAGTGTTAGACACCATACTGGAGGAGTTCGAGGATACATTCCGAGGCATTGGATGTCTGAAAGGAAAGGAGGTGTCCCTCCACATCGATTAGTCAGTCCAACCAGTCGCACTCAGGCACAGAAGAATAGCCTTCCACCTCCGGAAGAAAGTCGAGGAAGAACTGGAAGCCCTTGAACGACAGGGCATCATAGAGAAGGTCAGTGGACCCACCCCGTGGGTTTCTACAATCGTAGTAGCGTGCAAACCGAAGCAGCCTGGCCAAGTCCGCATATGCGTGGACATGCGTTTACCTAACGCAGCAGTCAAGAGAGAGAGACACCTGACCCCCACAATCGATGACATCTTGGGAGAACTAAACGGAGCCCGGTGGTTCTCAAAAATGGACCTCCGCTCGGGCTATCACCAGCTGCCCCTCCACCCGGACTCCCACTATATTACTACGTTCTCCACCCACGTAGGTCTCAGACGCTACCGACGTCTCAACTTAGGTATCTCAAGTGCCGCTGAGGTTTTTCAGAACACCATCAGGGAGGTTCTAAGTGGACTCCTGGGGGTCTTAAATGTCAGCGACGACCTGCTGATCTATACCAACTCCATTGAGGAACATCACCAGAGACTGAGAGGTGTGCTACAGAGAATCAAGGATGCAGGCCTGACACTGCACCGGGAGAAATGCCAGTTCCTCCAAAACAAGATCAGCTTCTTCGGCTACACCTTTTCCGACCAAGGGGTAGCCCCGGACCCAGACAAGGTAAAAGACGTGCAAGGTGCACCTGCCCCCTCGAACATATCCGAGGTCAGGAGTTTCCTGGGCATAGTGAACTTCTGCGGGAGGTTCGTGCCAGATCTATCAAACCTCACCCGGCCTCTACGAGAGCTAACCAAATCCGCTACCCCCTGGCAGTGGGGCGAGGAACAGGAAATGGCATTCCGAGATACAAAAGAGGCGCTGTCCGCGGAAAAGACCCTATCATACTTCGATCCTGCGAAATCCACCAACATAGCTGTCGATGCCAGCCCATACGGCCTGGGAGCAGTGCTATCCCAACACCAAAGCGAGGACAAGTGGGCCCCCATCGCCTATGCCAGTCGCTCCTTAACAGACAAGGAGCAAAGGTACTCCCAAATAGAGCGGGAGGCAATTGCCATTCACTGGGCATGCAGACACTTCCACGTCTATGTATACGGACACCCATTCACAGTGTCAACGGACCATAAGCCCCTGATCCCACTATTCAGAGGGTCAGTGTCAAAGCCACCTCCCAGGATCGAAAAATGGATCCTCCAACTGCAAGAATATGACTACCAAGTAGAGTACAGACCGGGATCGACAAACCCAGCAGACTACCTCCCCAGGCACCCCCGCGCGGCCACAAAAGTGGAGAAAGACGACGCTGAGGAGACCGAGGAATATGTGAAGGTCGTGCTGGAAAGGTCGAGACCCCTACCTATGAGCCTGGAGATGATCATTGAGGCCACGCGAAATGATGAAGTTCTACAGCTGGTAGCGAGTGCCCTACAAACCAATGACTGGCGGCCGATTCAAGCCTCCCTAAAAAAAAGAACACCACAGGCCAAAGCATCACTGGAAACACTTCTGAGAGTGAAAGAGGAACTATCAATTGACAACCGGGGATGCCTACTGAGAGGCCCACGGATAGTGATGCCAGCAAGCCTGACCCAGCAAGCCATGGAGCTAGCTCACCGAGGACACCAAGGCATGGTGAAGACCAAGAGCAGACTCTGAGCCAAAGTTTGGTTCCCAGAAATGGACACCATGGTGGAGCAAGTAGTCAGGACGTGCCTATGGTGCCAAGCTGCGGGGCAGCCCGAGCGACCACACCCGGTCCTCACAAAAGACAATCCGCAGAGACCCTGGGAGTGTGTCAGTGGAGACTTCAGACACCTACCGGATAGGAGATATGTACTCGTCATCATTGACGACTTCACCAAATACCCAGAAGTTGAAGTCGTGGAGACTCAAACAGCCAAAGAAGTCCTCGCAAAGTTCAAGAAGACCATAGTTACCCATAGCATCTTTGAGAAGGTCAAAACCGACAATGGACCGCCGTTTCAAGGGCAAGAGTTTGCGGAATACCTCAAAAGCTGGGGAATCCATCACCGGAAAATAACCCCCCGCTGGCCTCAAGCCAATGGGGAGGTATAGAGGTTCATGCGCACACTGAACAAAGTCATAAGGATAGCCCATGCAGAGGAAGCTCCCCTGGAACGGGTGATCTACAGTTTCCTGAGAGAGTATCGACTAACACCACATCGAACCACGGAAGCGGCACCAGGTCCCTCCGCCCTAGGACGAGTGGTCAGGGACACCATCCCCAGTCACCCTGACTGGGCTCCGAACCGCGTGGACCCTCAAAAGACCCTCTCCAACAGGGCCCGATCCAACAACTATGCAAGTTTCCGGCGCCGGGCTAAAGAACAGGACATCCAGGAAAGGGACCGAGTGTATGTGAAGGACAGGTATTCGGGAAGCAAATTCCGACTCCCCTTCGAGCCCCGACCATGGACTGTTTTGCGTCGCACTGGTACCATGGTGACAGCTCAACGAGGACCTAAAACAGTCACACGCAATGTGTCCTTCTTCAAGAAGGCTCATCCCGACACTGTTGACCCCCAGGAACAAGAACGTGGAGAGGAAAACTCAAGCCAACCAGAAGAACCGAACTGGGCAGAGGGATGTGATTGCGACTTACCGGGTGAGGGCACTGAGGCAAGTACCCCGACACCCGGTACACCCAGGCTCAGCACCCCCCGGTCTCCGGGCACTCCCCGGAGCGCCCGAGCATCCCCTCAGGTGACTCTGCGGAGAGCCCCCGCCAGGGGAGAAGCTGCAGGATACGGCCTGCGGAGAAATCCAGCTCCGTCCTCCCAACTGGCGGACTTTGCCGTGGGTTAAACCTGAACTACCTGCTCGTCGGACTGGTAACCGGCCGGATGGCCCTGTTTTCCATTACTGTGACTTTTGTGATTTCTGTTTGTTTTTCTTTGATTTAAATAAAGGTTAGAAGGAATGTAATGTTCGAGACCGCAAGTCAGCGTTCTAGTCAACCGCGCACCAGAAGGTGCGCACACGCGAGCGCGTGACGTAACGCGCTCGCATATAAAATAAAGAGGGCGTGGCCGGCGGGGTCAGTCCGGACCACGCGGTAAACTAACTAGCGTGTCCCGAGTAGTTATTCATGCCGCAGCGCCAGATCCACAATGCGTCTGCGGCCTAGGGGCACGACACCGCCGTCCGCCGCACATCCGTCCCAGATTAGAAACTCCCAAGGGGGCCAATGCAGCCAGTTGCCTGACCACGTTGCTCTTGGGGCTGGAGAGCGTCTTATCGACGATTATGCTGTCGGTTTGAGGTCAGGATGATGCCGAATATATTGCAGGGGATGCAGAGCTCCTCTAGCTAGCCCCCATTTGCTTCGGCTCCTAGCCACACCCCCCCTTGACAATTGTTTGACTGCAGAACTACCCCATAATCTGCATTTCCCAGAGACGTGTGGAGTCCTCCCAAGTTGGGTTGGACATACCAGAACTGAACGCCCAGATCCAGGATAAGTATATCCGAGGGCCGGGCACTGTGGGACAGCGTTCTGCACCACACAAGTAAATTGACTGTTTATCCAGTGAGGGATTATCTCTGTTTTTGCCCTGCAGAAAGCCTGGGACCCTCAGTGGCCATAGCTAAGAGGCTGAAACGGTGGCAATGTAATTAGGGTCATAGGAAAATTAAAACCTTGAGAATCCCTTTTTCCTGTTTTTAAATTCTGTTGTCACTCCAATATTAAAGGGATACCCAGTGTCTCGGGAAGATTTTTAAATCTTTAACCCCCTAGCCTATTCTTCTAAGTGCTCCCTGGAATATGGTCCAGCCCACCCTGACCTTTAGGAGTCAGGGTGAACCTGATGATGAAGCATGAAACTACTAGAGTGTGTGAGGGTTACTAAACAAAAAGGAATTGCTCCCATTCATGGTAGAATAATCCTATGACACTCGTTTAAAAGAGAATAGTGCCTAGATGATAGTCCTATCAGGCGGGATACCTTTTGTGATGATTAGCATTTTTGTATGGGCGTGCACCAGGCCTCTGAAGTTGCACACTGCCATTGCCACACATTCCACTAGTGCAAGGTAGTCAATTCCATTGAGGTGGACAGGCCAGATGATGATAGGCTAGAACAGCGGTGGTAAATCGTGTTTTATTTTTCTTAGTTATTGTTATTAATAATGTAATTATTTAACTTTTGTTCCTCCACCTACCATTTGCTTATTGCACACCCCTGATGTGAGAAGTTTCAGAGCTAGGCACTTTGATTTTCAAAGCATTTTTTTTATTTTATTTTTAAATAGTCCCAAAAAGAAGCCTGTCACTGCATTGTTGCTAGCTACAACGCTGCCTATTGAACAGGGCTGGGTTCCTTTTTTAAATTTTGCTGCAAATTCACCTTTGTGCAGGATTTGCTTTAATGTACCACGCCTTAAACAAGAGAGAGCTGCAGGTGAAATGTTCCCACATAGTCCTTGATTCTAGTGGTGTGCGGTTGTCTCCTTGTAATTACAGAAAGGGACCAGGCAGGTGAAATGAAAGCAATGCGATTCCACTGGCACAGTGTAGATAATCTCTTCCCGTAATGGCTGATTGTGGGGTTTTCTGCAGCTCAATATAAAAATACTGTAAACATTATGCTCAGCCTCCGGGGAGTTCATTTCAGGAACGCTGCAGGGGCATCTGTCTGCCGGATCTGGCGTTATGTGTTTTTACTCACGAGTCATGCTACAAAAAACGTAATGCCAATTCTGCCCGGGGCTCAGATTTGTTGTAGGAATTTCACACGGAAACTTCAGCCAGCAAAGGTACTGCACAATAGCTGAGAGTCAGAGTACAAAACCACAACCACGTAATCAATATCAGATTGATATAGAGACATGAAATGTATGGCCTATAGCCAGGGCACTAGAAATATGCCAGTGTGCCGCTGCGGTGATTTTCGCATAATTATAGATTTGCCGCACTTGTCATATAATCCATCATCTGCTACATAATCTTCACATTTTAACAAAAAACTTTTTTTATCTCTATCTCAAATGGTTCAAAAATTACTAGAAATGCAGTGTCACTTGTTGCCGCCCAGTGGAAGGCCCTCTGCGAGGCTGGACTGATCACTTTGCTGCTTATTGCTATAATTGGGTGTTATACTGGTACTACTGAGGTGCAATCAATGCCCATAGTGTGTTACCAAGTTTGAAAATGAACAAAATAATGAAGTAATACTATTACAAAATGTGCAACGTTATGCCACATAATTTGCCTTTTCTTGCTGCATAATTTACCCAACCCTGCCACATAATTTGGCCCTCTCATAATTCCAGTGGCCCTGCCTAAAACCTTTTCACCGTGGGTGCTGCATGCAGGCCAACATGCACACAGCCAGCCTTGCGTTAAAGTGAGATTTTGACTAGGTTGTTTTTTTTTTTATTTTTTTATTTTAATTTCTTATATCGCGCAGGAATCAATCCCGTAAGGGTATCTCCGCGCTTTGCTCACCAGAGACATTAGCAGATACAGTGAAGGTGATTATTGAAGTTGGAATGCTTCCCGGAAGAGGAGGGTTTTTAGTGACTTTCTAAAGGACAGGTGGTTGGTAGTCATTCTCAAATCAGTGGGAAGTTTGTTCCACAGAGCGGGGCCGACTGAAGAAAATGCTCGATCTCCCTGTCTAGATTTTTTTGTAACAGGTGGTTTCAAGAGGGCTTGATTGCTTGAGCGAAGTGACCGGCAAGGTTGATACAGCTCCAGTGATTGAGAGAGATATTTAGGACTATCTCCATATAAGCACTTGTGGACCGTGCAACACATTTTAAAACTGATTCGCTGCCGTATAGGGAGCCAATGCAGCTCCTCCAACAGGGGCTTGGAGGGAGTCCTAGGTGGTGCACTCATGATCAGTCTAGCCGCCGTATTCTGGACTACCTGCAAACGTCCCACTGCATCTGCGTTAGCAAGTGTCAGCAGGGCGTTGCAGTAGTCCAGGCGGCTAGTAACCAAAGCCTGTACGAGGGTCTTCCTATAGGTATCAGGAAGGTACGGGAAGACTCGTCTTAAGAGGCCGATGGTATAGAAGCACAATCCTGCAATATGGTTGGTATGCTCCTTAAGGGTTAGTTTTTGGTCAATTTTTACCCCTACATTTTTGACATGTGGCTTTGATGTTGGAACTGGACCCAGGTCCAGCGGCCACCAATCGGGAGACCACAGAAGATTTGCTTTGCCGAAGAGCATGATCTCTGTTTTTGCAACGTTACATTGGAGGCAGTTTGCGGCCACCCAATGTGACACTGCCCTCATACCCTCAGCAAAGTTTTCCTTGACTTTAGGGCCAAGGGAGCTAAAAGGGTAGAGGAGCTGGGTGTCATCAGCGTAGGAGACCGGTGTGAACCCGTACTTCCGCACAATCTCAGCGAGGGGGGCCACATAAACATTGAACAATGTAGGGCTAAGGCAAGAGCCCTGTGGCACCCCTTTCGTGAGCACCCTCGAGATGGAACGATAGGGGCCAAGGCTGATAGATTGCGACCTCCCGGAAAGGAAACTCTCCAGCCAGGATAGTGCTAAGCCTCCAATCCCTACTCCCTGCAAACGGCTGAGAAGGATGTTATGGGACACGGTATCAAAGGCCGCAGACAGGTCCAGCAGCACTAGAATCATGGAACCCCCTCTATCCTGTGACATTTTGATCTTGTCAGTCACCGAGAGGAGGGCTGATTCAGTGCTGTAGTTGGGCCTGAACCCAGATTGTGATTGGTCCAGGCCCCCTGTCGCCTCGATAAAGCTGGAGATGATGGTATTAGCGTGTTTCTCAG
The DNA here is from genome assembly GCF_964263255.1 of Lissotriton vulgaris. Lineage (NCBI taxonomy): Eukaryota > Metazoa > Chordata > Amphibia > Caudata > Salamandridae > Lissotriton > Lissotriton vulgaris. The sequence goes on along the minus strand of NC_141699.1, from coordinate 610,350,342 downwards.
CCAGTTTGCTAATGAAAGGGAGGAGGGAAATAGGGCGAAGGTTGGAGAGCTCTGACCAGGGTAAGGTGGTATTTTTGCGGCTGGGGTTCACAACCGCTTCTTTCCAACGTTGTGGGAGTTTTCCTTCGGCAAAGGAGAGATTTATTAGCTTATGGATAGAGGGGCCTAGAGATTCTGTCAGGGATGAGATCATTTTAGCAGGAATCAAGTCGTTGGGGGATCCGGTCTTCATATTGTTAATAAGAGTGGTCAGTTGCTGTAAGGTTATTTCTGGAATTACATGCAGGGTATTCCCAAGGGTCGTCATAGGGGAGGTTTCAGAGGCCACATTCTTTGGAGGACCTGAAACTTGCATGATTTTCTTATAAATCCCCTCAATTTTGTCTTCAAAGAACTGGGAGATTTTATTACAGAGGTCTTGGGAGAAAGTGTCCGGGCTCTCACACATTGCTGGGTTGGTGAAGGCCTTTATAACCCTAAACAGCTCTCGAGTAGAGTTGCCTGCCTCTGTTATTTGGGAGGTGAGGCTGATTTTCCTCGCTTTTTTGATATTTTTGTAGTAGATGTTCATGGCTACCAAATATTGTTCCTTATCTTCCTCCTTACGCGTCCGTCTCCAACGCTTCTCTAGTTTCCTACATCTCTGCTTTTCTGTTTTGAGGGCCTCAGTGTACCATATTTCCCTCTTAGCCATGATTGGCTGCTTAACAGTTTTCTGAGGAGCCAGTGTATTAATGGCTGACACCAAGGTGGAGTTAAATTTAGAGAGAGATGTCTCTATGTCATCCGAGCTTAAAAGCACTGGTTGTTTCCAGACTTGAGTAAATCTGTCAGGAGTGACTTTATGCCATGGTCTGCGTTTAGTGGACTGAGTGGTAGGGTGAATAATGGGTTCAGGGGGGTGCAAAAAAGAAAAATCTAACATTTTATGATCAGACCAATGGATATATTTAGGAGGATGACAATAAATTTTAGGGAGGGAGGTGAAAATTAAATCCAAGGTGTGTCCACCAGTGTGGGTGGAACCATTATTACGGAGATGAAGGCCCAGTAAAGCGAGATCAGTCACAAGTGCTATTGTATCAGAGCGATCTGCAACGTCGACGTGAAAATCATCTGACCATCTATAGGAGGAATAATATTTTGGGCAACAGCAAGATGCAAAAAGGAGCTATAAGTAAGATAATAAATATCGAGGTGGAGATGTGTGTGAGAAGTTGGACTGGCATATTGATGGTAGGTTTAGACAACCTTTATAGAAAGCTATCCCAGTGGTAGCTGTGGAGAGCAGCCTTCAGGCTAAGTCTTGAAGGAATGTAAAGCAGCTTGTTTTACTAGTCTATAATCTCCTAAATGACCAAATGAAAGCAGAACCACACCAGGAATATATAAAATATATGTATTTATTCTGAACACATCCCTCTAGTCTCTTTATGAGGCTAGAGGCAAAGTACAATACAAGAACTTAAATAGCACACAGTAAATTAGCACAGTATATGTTTTGCCCTAGGGGCCTCACAAACCATATACTAAGAAAGTGGTATAAGTACGGCTGTGAATATAGAGACAAGGCCTACGGCCTGTAAAACCGCTGGGGCGAACCACCCAAGGTAGGGACGCAGGAGACCCACGGGGGACGTGTGCAGTGTCTAAACACAGCAGCGAATCAACATTGATTCTATGGATAAAGTTAAAGTTACAATTTTAAAGAATAAGGACACTTTGGAGTGGACTACAGTAAAACCCTTTCAGTACTGGACACTTCGAGAGTCAAGACCCATGGGAGCACCGAAGTACTCGTGTTACCTCACCCAGGGAAGCCGGGTACATAGGTGTCTTTTCGTGTCGGGTTTCGTCGTCGTTTCCAATGGAGAGCTGCAAAGAAGTGCTGCAGGCAACCAGAAGAAGAGTGTCCGGGTGGATACAAGGGTGGATCGGAGATCTGAAGAACCTGAAAGCAGAGGGGACAGAGTCTGGGTCACTAGTCAGTGACCAGGAAGGTGACAAGAAGATGCCAGCCGATATTGGGGGCATTCCGGTGATGTAGGTGAAGCTTGACTCTTCAGCCACGAGGTCCAGGAGGCGTCAACTACAACCAGGAGCTGGATTCAAGCTGTCCCACGTTGGAATTCGAGTGCTGCAGTGTCAGTATCTGGATTGGACCCAACAAGCCTTGGTAACAGCAACCCACGCAAGATGACAAGATTGGCTTTGGTGCAGACCAGCAAGGTCTGAGGGACTCACCCTTTGAGTGGAGCCAGGGCACATTTGGAGCAACAAGGAAAGCCCAAGAAACAAAGTAGATTCTTTCGTGGGGACCCACCAGTCAATGGACCAGGGATAGCGAAGGGGCTTTGAGCAGAAGTGCAGGAAGTGGGTCCATGGAACACTTGTGGAGTTTAGGCCTCTAAGCTTTGGTGCAAAAGGGGCTCAGGGCTTGGACAATAAGTAGCCCAATGCACAACTTCGGGAAAGCTCAGTAAGTTGTTGCACTAGCAAATGTGCAGGATGTCCAGGAGTTCCGGTCCCACATCTCTCGTGATAGCTACAGGTCTCAGCTCTGCTGGGGACTCGTGTCAGCCTCGGAGATGTCTGCAAGTCCATGTCCTGTGTCGCAGATTCTTCGGGATCCGGTGGGAGCCTCAAATAACAGACCGGCAAGATGCTTCTTTGGTGCCTGTTTGAACAGGGGAGTCACTCCTTGACCCCAAGGGAGATTTCTTCCATCTTCCAGTTGATATGGAATGTTGAAGGTCCAAGATTTCTGTATCAGAGTTATGTCCAGGGTAATCTAAAGTCCTAGGGACTGGGATCCTATACTTATACCAAGTTTAGGGGTCAGACTAACTCTAGGGTCCCACCTATGGGAGGACCTGGGGAGGGGGTGGTTACACCCCTTCCCCTTTGTCCAGTTTCACGCCAGAGCTGGGGCTGAGTGTGCCAGCAACTGGTTTGAACTGGGAAATGCACTGGGACACCTTGTGTGCTCCAGGCACTGTCTGGAAAGCATTCACTGAATGCAACCCACCCTGCCCCAATAAACTAAAGCCTGTCTGGAGAGGTACTAGCACCTCCCTAGGCAGCAAACCTATTGTCCCGGCCTCCCTACCCGAGTTTTATCCAGCAGCAGGAGGTCAGACTCGTGTCTGCGGCAGCAGCATCCATTGTGTGATGCTGGGGCTCTGTTTAACTTCTACCAGGTTTACCAGTGTGTACATGTCTTCTCCCTCTTGAAGGGTGGAATGCTACCGCCGCCACCAGAACTGGCGGAGGTGGGGGGGGAAGTAGTCTTCCAAAGTGTTTGACACCAAACACGACATGTTTTGATGCAGCCATTCCAAAGTTGTCATGAACCGCAAGGTTATACTGCCCTTAAGAGTATATGGTATGGCTGTATCATAGAACAGCTTTAAGGAAGGGATTCCGAAAGCTGCAGAGGGAGTCAGCTCATGCTTGGGCACCCTCTCACACAAAATCAAGCACTCTGCCTTCAGGATTGTCAAGGCCTGCCATAGGAGTGACTTATAGGTTTATATGTGTCTATATATATATAGGTAGATATAGGTACACTATATCAAGATAAGGGGTGCCCACACCACCTTAACCAGGCTGCAAGAGAAGACCTGTGGTGCCATTTTGAAAGGCTTCCCAGGGGTGGCATAATACATGCTTCAGTCCCTGGTAGGCCTCTGGGGGTACCTATGCCCTTGCTACCATATACTAGGGACTCATAAGGGTGACCCAGAAACCAATTTGGAGTGTACCTAATGTACATGCAATCAATTTAGAGAGGAAGCAGCTAGGCTAGGGTCTTGGTTAGCAGGGCCCCAGCCAGATTAAAGTAGATAAATCAGTGAAACACAGCAAAAAGTGGAGGTAACCATAGTAAGCAGATCCTCCCTGTAAATTACATTATACATGTTAGCTGCAGTAGGATCTACTATTCAGTGGCTTTTGTCGTTCCTCTTTACAACCCCAGACCACTGCAGATGAGGAAGATTTAACCCAGTACTTTATTTGTGAAAAACATAAGTCCCAGGACCCTATTCAGGATTCCACTGCAACTTGAACCACTCCTTGCCCCTCCCAGAGAGGCCAATGGCAGTACCAACAAAACCACTACTCATCAGACTCCTAGACGTGTGACAATTCAGACTATTCCAGGTCCCAAAGCTATAAAAATGACATGGGTGGCAGATATATTTCATTTTAACGTATATTGCATTAATAAACAACTGTTGTTCTCATCTCTAAATTAGACAAACAGCTCCACCATGTGGCCGACTGTCATAAGTGCCGGTGTTGATAATTAAGTGCAGTGCTGAGCAACAGAAACCACTGGCTCAAATTAAGCACTGATTCAGCTCTACGCTCAAATTAAGCTGATTGAGCAGCTAGCTAGTGGGCCTGCAAGTGCACTGATGCTAAAGAAAATGGCGTAGTGGAACTTTGCACAGCAACTGAACAGCAAGGAGGGGGAGGAGATTGAAGCAGCAATCCAATGGCTAATGGATGCAGACAAGGAGAACAATAACACCAGCAGTGCCCACCAACTGCCTTCCAAGGGGCAGGATACAGGAAACCTACCTTCTACAACCACATCCCTCAGTAGTAGCACTCCCTTTATGATATTTTGCTTTTTCACTTACCGCCAATATTGGTCTGGGTGTTTGGCGTCACATCTAGAGGAAGCAGGATACAGTCTCTAACACTAAGAATTTAATCAAGGCCTTAGAGGTAAAATTTTAGGTTAGGGAAGGGGTGAGTGTTTTGTGAGATGGATTGTTGATTTGGTCAAGAATGTGGGATAATGGACATTTTAATAAATATTTTGTCAATAAATGTATTACTGTCATGTGATCTGAATAATAGTATTTCTTGCTTTTTCGAAATTCATTTTTTTAAGAAGAACAGGAACATAGAGGTACTTGAATGTAACATTTGGGTGAGATTTTTTTAAATATTTTCTGCCCGTGAAGTTTCAAAATACCAGCCTTCACTAAGTTGAGCAAGGTTTCCCAACTCGACATGTTTCCCTACAAGGCGTAGTAAAATGTCCTGTCTGCTTCTCTGTAACAAAACCCAGGTCCAAGATGTTCCTTGTGAGTAATACCCTGGAGCTGGGGATCACTGGATTCTAGAGCCGTCCCACAATCACTAGGTTAGAGGTACCTGGCAGTGCTGTACGGTGTGGTGTTGTGCAACGTGGCTGAATCTGATCCAGTGTAGGGGGTCGGGCATTACCTCAGCCCAAAGTCAATGGTCCACATCTTCGGAACTGGATGGTTGCCACACCATGGGGACAGGGGTGCAATAACTCTAACAACTGGGAAAATGATATGGGGAAACAAGATGGTTGGAAGAGAAGGGGCAAGAAGTGAAAAGGGAGAGGTATACCTTTTACATCACCCCCTCGGACATGGTCAGCACATCTGTCGCTGAAGATGAATGAAATGTGTGATGCTTGCACCACTAAACAGTTCTGCATGTTAACTGTCAATTTTTTGAATTTTTTATATAGGTATAGCTCACCCACATGATTTAAACAAACTACACAGATGTACATTATTGCCCTTACCCAACCTTGGCTAACTTTTGACAATAAAAATGTGATGTAGTACAGACTCCATTTCTGCAGAACATCTTTGACTCGATGGTACACAGCTATTCTCTATCTCATGTATAGTCATTTGATTTCAGGATTGTCTTATTCCAATATATATTTGTCACGGTTGCCAAGGGCCCTATGTAGCATGCACAGACACGAATCAAACATGTCGGTGTTACCTAACTAAAAATGGAAAATAGGGGCAAATATGGCGTCTTTCTCAATGTAAGAAGCAAAGCTCCAAGGTAGTCACACAAATACATTCCTCGACATCTTCAAATAAACAAGACTTTAGTTGCTTATGAAATGCCATGGATGGGTTGCATTTGTGACATGATGTTTTCGGTCTGACATAGTGATTCTTATCCTTGATGATGTCAAAGAACTAAAGAAATGAATTTGGCATTGACTGAACAGGAGCTAGTTCATGATGTGACAGTAGCATTTGTGGAGACCAGCCATCATGGCAAAGTCTGCTGTTGACCTGATTGTTAAATTAGATTATCTACATTGTCAGCAGCCCAGATTGACTGTACTCTAAAGTACAATATTTAAATAAGACTACCTTTAGTTTAGGCACAATTACCCCACCTCTCGGGTTTGATGATTTCAAGGGGTAAATGTTTATGGGCATTAGAAGATTTTTGTTTTACATTTTTTTTAACAGTTGTCATTGTGGTAAATAAAGAAAGATAGTGGACAGTGCTCCTTTTGTCATTGTCAGCGGTTTCTTCTCTAGGTTTCACATTGATGTCCCTGAAACGTTCTACCTCCTGGAGTGCCTCTTGTGGCACCACTTAATAGCTTGCGAAGAAATTCATTTTCATTGAAATTATGAAGTATCTCTCCACATTTTGAAGTAACTGAATGATTTTTCTGATTGAGAGAATTCATGTAGCTCTACTGAAAGCACATTCTGAGAATACTTTTTGCAAGAAATGTCTATTTCACTGCCAACCTGCTCAATTCCAGCCAGTCCCCCATGTTCCCATGCCAATATGGCAAAGGATCTTGGTCTAGTGGATTTTTTTTCATCTATATACTCCAGGGTCATTTCCTCCAACCGTGAGTGTACTGAGTAGGGGTGGGCGGAACAAATTCCGCAAAGTTGCATAAAAACTCTGCAAGATTCCCTAGAGTTCATTTTGCTACCTCGAGTAGAAAATCTGCTTGAGCCACAGCAAATCTACTCGAGAAGCAGTCCTCTCACTGTGACCACGCGCATTGGCCCACAACTGCCCACATTAGAAAATTGACCTAGGGGATAGCAAATCTTGTTCGAATTTCTGGAACCACGTGAGAAACTATTCTACCACACTGGGGTTGGCGAAATTTGGCCGGAACTCTGTGTTATGGGATCACCACATTCTGCCAATTCCGTGGAAGGAATAAAACATCCTGTCCACCCTTAGTGATAAGTAGTCAAAACATGTGCTGCTAGTTTCCCTGTGCCATTGACAGGTACTATTTGTTGAATACACAGGTGGGAAGTTGATGCTGCAGCAGCAGTGTGATGCTGATGGTAATGGTGAGCCCACTCTGCTCTGCACTTGCCAATAAAGTGCAGACTTTTGCTGTAATGTTTTTGTCCTGTTTGTTGTATTTTATGGAGCGGGCACCCAATGGATCTTAATCTCCCAGTGAAGTCATCATAGAGGACTCCCCGTGGGATTTTGGATTGTCGACTTGAAGTGTAAGCACAAAGCCGACACATGTTTTGTCACACCGTGTACGGGTGGTGACTCATCAGGGCTGTGACGAAACACGTGTCGGCTTTGTGCTCTTGCTTGTACTGATTTCCTACTCAGAACCATTAAAACTTTTTCTTCAAATTCACACTGTTAAATTACATTACTCCATTTGAAGTATCATTTCATTCCGGTTCTCACCTGAGAACTATGTACTTTTGTCGTGTGCACAGGACACTTGTTGGATCTAGAATAGTAGCATTAGTGTGTGCCTCAAAGAACTCTATCCATGTTTTCAACTAGTGATTTAGCTTTAGACGAAGGCTGAAAAAAATTAACAGTTAAAATATTTTCCTTCTCTCCAAATGTTTGAGCTCAGCATCTGGAGAACTGGCATTAGGATTGTGTCTGCTGACTGACTATGAGACAACCTTAAATTATGGAAGCATATTGAAGTCTAATGTATTAGTTCTCAATGCAACACTGCAGTGACATAGCTGTAGTAGGTGCATCAGCTTTCTTTTGCATCACAGTTATTCAAAGCTTTGTATTACACAACCATGTGATGGGATATGTAGAGTTCCGATGGGTCAGATCCTCCTGATGAGGGAATGGATAGAGAGCTTCAACTGTGTCTGGGCTTTTAAAAGAAGTCTGTAACAGGTACAAATCCTGTGACATTTGACCAATTTGTTATGGAACGTTTTTTTCTTTTTGAGGAAGTTGATTTGAACTTCATTTAAGTATACTCCATCTGATTTGGCATTGTTGCTGCCCTTGTTAGTAGAGTAGAATCCAACATTTAGTTAAATACAATATTCTTTATTTTGGCTCATTTAAACCATAACACAATAGCAAAAAAAATCTCAACATGCATAACATATTTTTAAAAAGGCATATCAAACTACAGATGAAAAGATAGTGTCTAAATAATTAGATAAACAAATCAACTTATTGTCCCTAATTGTAACGGCAGCACATAAAGAGTGACTACCAGCTAAACAGATCAAAGGGCTTGGAAGTTGTTGCAAGTGAAGAAAGACTGTCTACATCTAGTTCAACCTCAACATCTAATAATTGGAACAAAAATATATTTGGTGCAAGTTTTAAAAAATGTACAGAAGGGGGGGAGGAGCTACGCGCGGATCCAAGATGGACGCGTGAGCACAGAGCTCCCGAGACCCTTTCCGCCTCCCGCATCTATCCTTCCACATATCCTGATTTTGACGACGGGTTCTATTAGCTGATGCCCTGCTGACATGATATCTCTTTTCAGAAATTGATTTGGCCGCTGGGAACCGGACTCTCTGCATCTTGGAACTTTGTGGCCTACACCGACGAATCTCCGCGTCCTCGAGTCCCCGAAGTACCCAGGTGGCAATTGAACAACAACGGTCACTGAGATCCTTCCGTCGCCCCTGAGGTACTTTCGGTTTTGTTTTTGGTCATCGTCTACTGCGACTCACTGTCTGTTGGGATTGCTGGCCTGTGCCCTGCTGCTGGCCCCGCACCTCCTCTTCCTTCGCCCTCATCCCTGACTTTACTGGTCGGTTCTGAGGAGAGCCATTCTCACCAGATCTCAAACGGCCCGAATGGGTTCGCTACCCAACATGGCGGGCAGGTCGGATAGTGAGAGGAGAGCCAACAGGGGTGCATTCCGAGGGGGTGTCACTCAATCCAATACTATTGATCGCTTCGCCCGCCCGAAGGGATCCCCTGGTGGCGCGGGTAAAGTCTTGGATGAAACTGGAGATGGCTCTCCTGTAACGGAAGACTTGACATTGCGGGATGTCATGGGTGCCATTGCCGGTGTGAAGACTTCGATGGGTCAGCAGTATGATACCCTGGCCTCAAAGATAGACACTGTGGCGATTGAAGTTAACCATATCCGAACGGACCTCGCAAAGACCAACGAGCGGGTCAAGTCTCTGGATATTAAGACCGCAAGCCTCACCACAGATGTCTCTGATCTACAGGCGGAGGTTCGTAATCTTCGATCATCAAATGACTTGTTTGCCCGTCGGCTGGACGACTTTGAAAGCCGGGCCAGGCGCAACAACGTTCGCATCATTAGTGTTCCGGAAAGTTCCTCGGAGCTTTCCACGGATCTTTTGGTGGAGGACCTTGTGCTGCATCATCTCGCGCCTAAGGGACTCAGCAGCTTTTTTACCATGGAGCGAGCCCACAGAGTACCAGGTGGTAGGCCTAAGCTGGGTGCCGCACCGAGACCAATTATTGCCAGGATTTTTAATTTTCGTGACAGAGACACTATCCTGCAAGCATCACGCACTAATGGACCCACTAAATTTGACAATGCGTCGGTCAGTTTTTATCCAGACTTTACGCAAGCGGTGCAAAAACAACGCATGAGCTTTACCGGTGTGAAAAGGCGCCTCAGAGACATGGGACTAAAGTACGTCATGCTGTTCCCGGCTCGCTTGAGGATCGAATACGAGGAGCGTGCGCTCTTCTTTGATCGCCCGGAGGTTGCCAGCGACTGGCTTGATACTTTGCCGGCACACCGTGATCGACAGGAACAATCGAAGGGAGCTGAAGGTGGCCTGGAGGAACGGGTGGAGTGAGTCCCTGCCGGCGTGCCACTTATACGGACTTACAGCGGGGGTTTGCCTATTCCTAGATGCCTGAACTGTTGATTACCCAGGGATGGGAGGGCTCGGGATTCTTCCTCCTCTAAGGGGTCTTTCTCTCTCTTTCCGTAGATTAGTTTAATGGGGCGACAGGCACACTGCAAGTTGGGGTGGCTTTCGGGTCTAACCCAGGGGTGCAGGGTGGGGGTGTGTGTTCTAGGGGTTTTCCTGGGGGTGGGGGGGATTTTCATTTCTTTGTTCAATCCGAGGTTCTATTTCGCTGCACACTTTGACCACTGTGCCTGTTTCTCTGTGGGGGGAGCTCAGCTCACATTTTTGGAATGGGGGGTAGGGGGCTGCGGGTGCTGAGTTGGAATGTTAATGGTCTGGGGGATAGGATTAAGCAGGGGATTGTTTTACAGTATCTGAAACGTCTTTCACCTGATATAGTGTTACTGCAGGAGACACATCTGATAGGGAATGCTTGCCAGGCACTGAATATAAGGGGATACCGTTTGGTGGCACATTCAGGATTTACTACTGGGTCGAGGGGGGCGGGTGTCCTGGTCAGGAGTTCCCTCCCCTTGGAGATAGATGATACTGTGTTAGATGATAGAGGCCGGTACGCGGCCATTACGGGTCGCTGGGAGGGGAAGACGATATCTGTTCTGTCTGTGTATCTCCCACCGGGTTTACAGTCCACTACGTTTACTGATCTGGGTAGAGTGGTGTTGAACTTCCCTCTGGGCATGGTTGGTGGGGATTTTAGTTCAGTTGTTTGTGGTAGCGAGGATCGTAACCCCCCGGACTCTTTTGAGGTCACAGTTGTGGATGAGCAACTTCCTGGATGCGCTGGGTTTAGTGGATTGCTGGAGGCACCTACACCCTGGGCAGGCACAATATACCTTCTATTCGGGAGCACATGGGAGTCTCTCAAGGCTCGATTATATCCTGTTGCCAGCGGTGCAGATGGTCTCTGTGAGGGAAATTCGACACCTTGCTCGGGGGATCTCGGACCACTCTCCTCTCTGGCTCACGATTGATGTGCAACTGGAAGCTGAGGGCCGGGTTGCCCCAATTAACCCCTGCCACCTACGCAATCCGAAAACCAGGGCCGAGGTGGTGAAATGTATGGACCACTACTTTGCGGAGAATGTTGGGTCTGTGTCCTCTTCGGTTTCCCTATGGGAGGCCTATAAGACAGTTGTCCGGGGTCAAACCCTTTCCCTGATTGCTAGCGGGAGGAAAAGCAAGAATGAGGAAGTGGTGAGATTGGAGACTGAAATCATGTCTTTGGAAGAAGAGTAAATATATTTACATTTGTTACCATTGCGGCACCATAGAAGCCAAGAAATACACCTGAAAGTTATCAAAGCTGCATTGCCACTGTCTAAACTTCTGTGGATAGTGAACCCATAAGGGAGGAGACCGTACGAATTACGTGATGCTCTGTTTGTATCAACAACCCACTTCAAACTGCCAAAAGCCACTCAGGTGCTTACAATTATTTGGTTAAGGCTACGCAATAAGAGGCCTTGAAGGCAGTGAATGCAATATGCATGTTTTGATTTATTCATTTGCAAACTTTAACTGATCACCTTTGAATTGCTGATTGCTGTGTTCTAATGTTAAACTGGTACTAACTAGACAAAACATTTGCACTGACAGTATTAATTTGTATTAGAAATGTCAAATAGTTTCATGCTGCTGCCACAAAATGGTGCTACATTACACTGAAAAATGTTCCTCTTCTTGCAGCACAATTTAGTCAACACTGCTACATAATTTAGGCTAGATAATTTAGCTATCTTTTACCCCATAATTTCCAGTGGCTCTAGCTAACAAGCATTTGTAATGCAATAGGTCTTGCATTACTAAAAGTTTGAGAAATTGGGGTCGCAAATGATAAGGTTTGTTAATTTTTGTATTTCTTAAAATACATCCCAGCAGTAGCATAGGTGATGATGTCCCTCCCTCGATTTCTGTATGCCCTCCAAAACACGCTTGACTTGGTGCCTGCTAGTTATTTTCGGGAGATCGAGAGCCTCCAGAGAAAGCTGGTGTGGGGCGGGCGACCTCGCATTGCGCTGGCGAAATTGACTTTGCCCTGGTACGACGGTGGTATAGCGTTGCCCGATATTAAACGGGACTACTGGGCATCGCAATTGAGCGCTATCAACCACGCAATGTATGGTCCGGTTCCGAATCCGGCATTCGAGATGGATAAATGGCAGCTGCCGGGAGAAGACTACAATAGGGCGCTCTACTCCAGATCGGCCGGGAAAAATCTCACTGGTCCCACTGGGGTTGCGGTACGAGTGTGGGGCGCTGCGACTGCTGCTACGGGATGGACAGACAGGCTGACCAGAGACACTCCACTTTATGCGTCGGAGAGACTGGGCTGTCTCTGGACGACGAAGGGCTTTGACAAATGGGTTCTTATTGGCATTAGTAGGGTAGAAGACCTCTGGGTCAAGGATAGGATCAAAACCTTCGTGGAACTTCAACAAGAGTATAAACTGGGCGATAGAGAGCACTTTCGGTGTATGCAGGTTCGTCATGCACTTGACTCCGTTTTCCCAACCGGCACCGCTATCCCAGAGTCCTCTCCCCTGGAAGACAGAGTGCTGGACGGGTATGTCCCTGATAGTACCATCTCCCTCATTTATAAAAATCTCATCAATGACTGCTTGGATCTTCTTGTACAGCTTCGTGGGGCCTGGACTAGTGATGGGCTGGAGCTGGATGACGAAGATTGGCAGGCCGCGATATCATCCCCTAAGGAAGTCGCGATTCCGGCGCGTCTTCGGCTGATGCAATTGAAGATTTTGCACCGCTTGTATGTCACAGGTCCACGCCTGATGCGTATGGGTTACTCTATGGATGGGTTGTGTAGGCGCGGCTGCGGTATGCTTGCTACTTTTCTTCATATCTTGTGGGAATGTCCGGACGTAGTGGTGTATTGGAGACGAGTGCATGAGGTTATGGAAGAGGTTACGGGTGTTTCGTTATTGCCTGAGGCCAGGAGGTGCCAGTTGAACGTGTGGGAGCCAAATGATTATAGCGTAGTCCAGACGCAATGGGCCAATGGGCCACCCTCAGCAACATGATAGCGAAAAGAGACATAGCCCAGCTGTGGGGATCTCAAAGGGCACCTCTGGTTTCAACCTGGAAGGAAAACATGGATTGGTGCATGTTCAGAGAAAAAACGGTGTACATCGCCCGTGGAAGACCTAAGAAATGGGGGAGGATATGGGGTCAATGGAACTCATATCGTGGAGAGATTTGCACCCCCCCCTTTTGTAGAAACCAATGATATTCCTCAGACCCCATGACCGGGCATCCCATACGTCTATATCCTATTGTTCTTTATTTGCTTGTTCGCTCCCTAACCCTTTATTCCCTCCTTGTGTTTCCATGTCCTTTTTACATCCGCCTTTAACTGGGTCGCTCCCCCTGCTACCTGAGACAGCCACATTCATTATTAATGTCACCTCGGAATTTTGTTGTTATGTTTGTTTTCCTTTAAAAAATATAAAATGTGAAACCTTTCATTTATCCTCCTATCATCACAAGAACATCGTATGGGCATATTATATCGCTGCCGAACCCCCGGGTTGTCGGCTGATGAGCTGTGTGCTATTTTTGATTTCAATATCTACTGCTGCTGGCCGGCCCCTGTGGTTGTAGGTCTGTATTTGTATTACTTTGTTGAAATAAAGGTTTTCAACAAAACAAAATGTACAGAAAAACATAAAGAGCTTGGTAATCTGTAGGGAACTCTGACCACATCGATAAAGTTCTATTGAATCAACACATCCCTTCAGGAAAGATAAAAAATACTGCACAATTTTAAACTTAAAACATTTTAAATAATAACGGCCAACACTCAACCCCTATATTCAATCTATTTGTTTCCAGGTTAACGACTTCTGTGTGAGCTTTCTCAGTGCTCAACACTGTAATTCTTGCAAATTGTGTTTGTGCTGGGAGCAAGCGCCTTCACATAGATGCAGTGGACAGTGATGCACATGCAAGTTTGTACACTGTCCACTGCTCCACATGTCTGTTGGCAAGTGGATGTTGTGCATAACAGTCACAATTTGTGTAATTATCGCCAATTCTGGTATTGTCCAGTGCAGATCTGGCACGGACTATATGGAGAAATCGGTCTGGCTTCGAACCTTCCATTTTGGATAATTGGTCATCAAAGCACTTTGAATCCTGCTGCCGCCACAAAAAACAAGAATGTGCAATGCAATAGGTCTCACATTACTGAACGTTTGAGCTATTGGTGTTGCAAATAATAATGCTTGTTAGATGTTTTTGTTAAAAAATATCCCAGCAGTAGCATACACAAGGGTGTACTACCTTATATGGCTGATAGAGGTTCTTTTAGGACTCTGCAGGCACACCTAGTGACATCCTGTGAGATTGCACTTTTTTCTTGCTTCGTGGGCTTTATTTTATCACCTATGCTACTGCTGGGATGTATTTTAAGAAATACAAAAATTAAAACCTTATCATTTGCGACCCCAATTTCTCAAACTTTTAGTAATGCAAGACCTATTGCATTACAAATGCTTGTTAGCTAGAGCCACTGGAAATTATGGGGTAAGAGATAGCTAAATTATGTAGCAGTGTTGACTAAATTGTGCTGCAAGAAGAGGAACATTTTTCAGTGTAATGTAGCACCATTTTGTGGCAGCAGCATGAAACTATTTGACATTTCTAATACAAATTAATACTGTCAGTGCAAATGTTTTGTCTAGTTAGTACCAGTTTAACATTAGAACACAGCAATCAGCAATTCAGAGGTGATCAGTTAAAGTTTGCAAATGAATAAATCAAAACATGCATATTGCATTCACTGCCTTCAAGGCCTCTTATTGTGTAGCCTTAACCAAATAATTGTAAGCACCTGAGTGGCTTCCGGCAGTTTGAAGTGGGTTGTTGATACAAACGGAGCATCACGTAATTCGGACGGGCTCCTCCCTTATGGGTTCACTGACCACAGAAGTTGAGACAGTAGCAATGCAGCTTTGATAACTTTCAGGTGTATTTCTTGGCTTCTATGGTGCCACAATGGTAACAAATGTAAATACATTTTAGAAAGGTGTGTGGCTGTACCTTTTTTTCTATTTATTTACTTTTGAAGCATTTGTGGAGCGTCGCTCTTTAGCTTTAAACATCTAAAGCGCGGTGTGCCGCCATTGCTATAAAAGTAAATAAATGGAAAACAAATGGCGGCCACACACCTATATTTTCAAATCCCGGCGCACTACTCTTAGGCTTATGATGTTTAAAGGTAAAGTGTGGCTTGCCACAATTTTAACAAAAATAAATAAAGAGAAAAAAAAGGTATGCTGCAGTAGTTTTTTTTGTATTTATTAACTTTTGAAGCAATGGCGGCATGCCACGCTTTAGCTTTAAACATTTGAAGCTAAAGCGCTGCTTGCTGCAGATGCTAATTAAACTGATAAATAGTAGAAAAAAATACAACATTGTAAATTTCACTGGAAAGCACATTTGAAATAAATAACCCCCTCTGCAGCCTCATGGTTTGAACATATCCCTCGTACAGCAACTACAAACCAGGGGTTGCAAAAGCCAGACAGCATGTCGTGCCTGCTTCAGCAAAACATTAATTAACGAAATAGTGCTCACTGACTGTTGATGAAACCTATAGAGTAAGTACACATGTAAGAGGGGCTGTCCTCATGGGAGGTAACAACAGAAAGGAGGGAGGTATTAAGGCAGGATTACTGAGCCTATTCACAGATCAGAAGCCATCATATAATGTAATAGGAGGCAATTGAAAAAATGGGCGGAAAATGGGCAGAGATTAAAGTCCATACCTGAATACAGCATGTCTTGAAGAGATAACGTAAGCGCTGCCTAGGCGATACCTAAAAAGTAGGATGGCAAGCACCAATATTGTGACTAAGTTCACCTTGTTCAAATGGGCTATTAGGTGGTTTTGGTCTTATTTTGTTTCCTAGATGAATTTAGCATTCACAGTATCTTTTTCACAGTGTCACAATTGACTTCTAAGAAGACATAGTGCTGGTGCATTAAAATCAGCGGTGACACAGCTTGGTATCATCCTGACATCCTGATACCCACACCGAAAACAGAAATAAAGAGTTTGGGTGTTTGGCTGGACCAAGATCTGTCTTTCAAAGTCCAAGCCAGGAAAACTACTGCACTCTGTTTCGGTCTACTCAGAATGATTCGAGAAATTCTGCATCTGCTACCAGAGCAAGCCAACAAATTACTGGTCCAAGCACTGATCCTGTCTAGGATAGATTATAATAATGCCCTTTACCTGGGTGCCCCCCTCTATGTAATCTCAAAACTACAGACCGTACAGAATTCTGCTGCAAGGCTGCTTACGGGAGCCCAGAAACGAAGCTCCGCTAAACCAGCACTCCACACGCTCCATTGGCTACCAGTACAAGAAAGAATATACTTCCCCTTACAAGGCCCCTAGAAGCCTCCGCTCGGATGAGATGCACCTCGCAGTGGTACCAAGGATAAGGAAGACCAGAAGTGGAGGCTGTTGCTTTACCTACAACCCCTCCAAGTTTTATACCAGCCTGCCATTGCAGCTGCGGAAACAACCCAATCATCTTGTTTTTCGTAAACAACTCAAAACCTGGCTCTTTCCCTAAAAGGGAGTTCCGACCCTAGTGATCGTTCAGTGCTAGGATGCTTCCGGGTAGCCATGTGCTATATAACAATCCCTTCTATTCTATTCTATTCTATCTGGCCGTAGACTGTGCCACCTTATGTACCGCCATCATCCACTGCCTTGGGCTTTGAGGATCGTGAAGCTGATTCAGCAACCACCAGAACTTGCATTTTCATTGCAGGGTTTCCCATATGCACCCATGTCTGCCTTACAAGGGGTCTACTGATCCTGTTACCAAGCCATTTGCCTTGCTTCCCAAGAAGCATGTCAGTATGGTAAATGGCGCATGCTGCAATGTGCTGCTTGATCTCGTGTATGTAAAATGTATTCTAACCCAGTGATAGGTTATTTCTTGTGGTACAGAACATGTGGTGCCAGGTTCAATGGGAGAGGGACCATGCAGTACACAACAAAGGTGGAGGTTGTTGTTGAGTTTGCTGCTGCTTTTTTCGGTTTCTGCCAGAATTAAGTGGAGCTAATGGTCTCAGTGCTGATTTTGTGGTGCCATATACTATTGGCATAAGTACTGAAACTAAGGTGGAAGTTGCCTCTGTTGTTGTTGCTCTTGTTAATTTGATATATGTGGCAACAAAATAAGTCCGTAGGCCTAGAGACAGCAGCTTCATCACCAACATCACTGGAGCGCTGACATTCTCACCTTGCTGAAAACTTAATTTTGCTATGTCGGCTTTGGTTCTCAGTGCAGAAGCCCAATTCATGTCACCACCATCTGAAGACCTTATAGAAGTTGAGGGACTTGAACTTCTTGGTTTTGATGGGGATGTTACATAGGATGGTGTAATGGAGCAAGAATAGCTGCCTCTTCAAGCGTCTCTTCTTTCTGCTCTGCTTCTGTTTGCTGGTACTCTCCTGGGCACTGATAATCAATTACTACTGCAGCAGTGAGACGAAGAACGAACTATTTTTTGAAAGGATGGATGATGATGAAATGGAGGCAAAAGCACTTCCTACTTTTTGCTTTCCCAGAAGCACTGGGTGCATTGAGTACCCAGATTACACACGTTGTCCAAAGAATGCAGAGGCTTTAACCATATTGTGTCAAAGATGTGGCTACGTTTTTGGAGGGGTCAATAGTAGGGCCCACTTTCCTGAAAGCTACATATATTTTAGGTGATCTGCTTTTCTTCAGTTGAGATGAAATGGAAACTGTAGTCATAAAAGTGGATGATGGAGAAATGAGCCCTGGCTCGTTCTACCTGTTGGCTGTGTTGTGTTGCCAATGCTTCGCATGACCACAGTCACTAAGTGACCTACGCCAAGGACAGGAATGTACCAGACTCAAAACCTGTGGGCAATGGTCACCCTAGCCACGCTACTACATACTACTGCACCTCAGACCCTAGTAGTAGCACTGTAGACTTGGCAGACAATTCAGGAAATCAGAAAATCTATCAAAAAGCACACAAAGAATTCATAATTAGTAGCGGCCCATATAAGTAAGAGTGGTGAGGCCGTAGGAGGAATTCTGATGTCCGATGATGAGTGAAAATTAAATAAATAATACATTTTCCCTCGTCATTGTCTGTCTGAATCCCCCCCCCCCCCCCCCCCCCCGCCCGGCCTCATTGCCCCACCGCTCTTACTTGCACGGGCCGCGGCTGTAAATGACTATGAACATAAATGTGCATTGTGGCTTGGCAGCCAGAAGCAGTAAATGCCAGAAGATGAAAGATTCCATGCGGTAGACTAAATGGAGGTCCTTTCTAAAGTGCAGTACACACAGCCACAAGCAGTGCGGTAATGAAACATGAGGGGGTCCACCTTGCTTTGGACCCAGTCAGGAGCAGGCTAGGGGCCCATCACCCGTGCACAGTGCTGGAGGGAGCTCCCTGGAGCTTGTCCCCCGCACAGCATGGTCTACGGGGCTATTGTACCTCCATTGGCCACTGACCACAGGCCTCTCTTTCAAAGCAATAGGATCACCACTTTGGAAAAAAACTCTAGGATCATGCCATGGCCCACAACATGCCCAACAGGAATACTGGCAAAATGAGAGCAAATTTTTTTTAAAAAAACAGAAGCACACACCCAATGCTACACATATTGGATGTACAGCTTGACAGCAAACACAGGTAGAGAAACATGGTGGTGGAAAAAGTGGTACAATACTATGCAAAAATTATATTTTACAGTCTGTCTCATAAAAGCAACAACAAAATTACCAAAGGTAATCTGTGAACCTCCCCAGGCCTTGACCTTACTAATATAAAATCCAGCGCAACAAATGCCCATTGTCCTTGACCATGTGATTGACCATTCCCATATTGGCCCGCCGTTGTCTGCGTGTATCTCTAGCTTCTCCACCAACAAACAAAGGACCAAATTTGCAATGTTTCATGCAATGCAGTGCAGCAACAAAGATTGCTGTGCAGCATTGAGTCAAAGAGGATCAGAAGGGCAACACGGATCTACTAACATATGATCTGATAGTGCAAAGGCGTGTGCGTGATGTCTCAAACTAGTTTGTTCTGGAAGGGTTTTGTACTAGAGACTGCCAACTAGCTCTCCCTGGTTTACTTACCCCCTATCAGTGAGATGTGTGTGGTAAATGTGGGTGTTTGTTTATGTCTATATTTGAGTGAATGGTTGTGTTCATTTGTAACGCCATATGCATGTGTGCACAACATGGTGGCCTTCCTTCAGAATACCAATTTTCATGGTGGACACAATAGCCTAATTATTCCTGTGTTCATCACCCCCTCCCCAGGCTCTCAAGGTATCTCACACCTTTCCTTTGTTCTATTTGGATTTTTGCTACTGTCCTTCGCATAGTGTTTCTGGCTGCTGCTCGGCAATGGTTGTCTTCTATAGGTACTTTGTGACTAGGATCAGAAAAATACCTTCATCAGTTCAAACTTGTCTGAACTTAGGCTCCATGCTCCAGAAGCTGCAAAAACTGTATAAAAAATAAGAAAATGCACTTCTCTTTGATTGGGAGAAAGCATTCAAATTCAAATAGACACCACCTTTTGGGGCTCACGCTTCGGCTCTAGCCCCCTTGATCAAGTAATTTGTACTTTATCTGGACAATGAGGAAACTCTGCAGGGACCCAGGGCAGAAACACTGCTGGAGACAGAACCTTTGCTGGTTTGCCATCTTCCTATTCAAGCTGGAAATATGCCAAGATTCCTGGAAACAGTAGCACTGTGAGATCTGGTAGGAGAGAAGTTTCCCTGACCACTGACCATGCATGGTCAAGCTGACTGGATGGCCTGTGTGGCATGGCAGGCACAATAAACAAACAGGTCCACAAGCCACAGGGTCCCTTTAGGACAACTGACCTGAGACTAATGTGAAGACCTTAACCAAGCATTGGCTGAGTCAGGTGCTTGTAAAGAACCTTACTCAAATGATGAGTAGAGAGCCCAAGTGTCCACGACCTGCCATTCACCCTTAGGGCGACAGTAACTTCCCTTGCCGTGTTCCACAGGAACCTTCAAACCCCGGGCATGGCACCAGGTCTTATTGACTGAATAAGGCCATTCCAGTTCTGGAAATGCTTGAACTGGTTGTGTGATAGAAAAACGCATGCCTTAATACGTGGTCTAAACCCTGACAGCGTCTTTTCAATGCATGCCTTTACCACGAAATTTCGTGGTAAAGACATGTTTGGTAAATGGGCATGTGTGGTAAAGATCATACTCCTGTCCCTCTGCCCTAAACCCTAAAAACAACCTAAACCTAAAACCCCTACCTCCCGCCTACCCCAGCCCAACTGTCCCCTCGGCCTGAAAACTGTCCCTATCCTGTCCCCTACCTGAGCCTTACAACTCAGCTTCCTTAAAACTACTCTGACCCCAACCCTCTCCCTGGGCCCTAAAACAGGCCAAACACAAGGAGATGATTGGTAGGGTATGCTCAGATGAGGGCCCCTTGCTCACTTTTCCACTGGATTCAAGCTAGCCTGGCTGATGAAGGGTGTTACCCAGAGGCCGGTCCCATAATGCTTCATTCCGTTTCAGGGTAGACCTGGCTTGGCAGTTCGGGCGGGAATGTTCCCAGAAGGCACAGGGTCAAGACTGATTTTCATATAACTGGGTCTGAACTGAGGTGAGAAGTGAGCTAAAGAATGATGATGGATTTAACCCAGATCTGTGGCTGGGGGCGAGTGTCTGAAAAGTTTCAGTACCCCATCCATCATTTCCTTCTGTTGTCCTAAAAGAGGCCCCCACCCCCTAAAACCTAACCCCACCTACCCCAGCCACAGCCCAACTGCCCCCTCAGCCTAAAAACCGCCCTTTCCTGTCCCCTGCCCTGAGCCCTAAAACTCCCAACCCCCCAGCCCTGAAAATGACCTTGACTCCCCAACCCCAAAACTACCCCAACCAAATAATCTACCTCCACCTCTGTCCACGCCTTGGAGCCCTAAACCCCCCAACTGCCCCCTCCACCTGAAACTGCAGCTATCCTGTCCCATACCCTGAGCCCTACAACTCAGCCCCCTAAAAACGACTCTGATCACAGCCCCCTCCCTGAGCCATAAAATAAGCCATACCCCTAAACCTAACCCCACCTACCCCCACCCCAGTCCAACTGCCACCTCAGCCTTAAACCTGCCCATTCCCTGTCTCTTGCCCTAAGCCCTAAAATTCCTGACCGCCAGCCTTGAAAACTACCCCGACCCGACCCCCAAAAACGATCCCAACCCAAATAATCTACCCCACCTTGGTCCCCTGCCATGAGCTCTAAAACGTCAAACCCCCTGTCCTCCCTGTAAACTACCCTGACCCCCTCCCAGCCCTGAAAACTACCTCCCACCCCCTCAAAACCCGCCTCATCCCGATCCTTCCTCTTCCTGCTCTTCTTCCCAGCAGCAGCAGCAACCAGACCGCACATATGAATTAACCATGCATGGTTGAGGCATATTTGTGATTTAGACGTGCTCGGAACCGCCTTCGTGGTTCAGCCCTGCGTAGTTCACGCTGCATTGGTAAAGGCTGTATCCAGAACTTTCCCCACCCTTTACTGGTCCTATTTTTGGGTGGGTGTTCTGTTTTATGTTCCAAGCTACAGTTGTAGGCCAGTGGATTTCCAGGAGGTGTAACTGTACTCCATGGGGTTCCTCACAGTTTGTCTTTTAGCACCCGCTGATAAGTGAATCTGCATAATTAATTGCATATTTACTTTCTTGAAATGTGGTGCATGATACTTTATTCCCCTTGTCTACTCCAGGATGCATCATTTATCACACAAGGCATTGTGATGGCCAACCACGAGCCGAGAATTTAAGTCACTCTTCACCAGTCGCTGACAGACTGTGATCTCCCCCTCTTCCCTTGTTTTGTGACCTCCTTTTCCGTGGGGCTTCCACTAGTAAGTTTGACCTCCAGAAGCTGACTCTTTTGGAATGGCAGAGTTTACTCCAACACTGCCTGCTTATTACCTCAGCCCTTAGCATTAGACTTAGAAGGGAGAAACAAAGAGGGAAAGAGACAGAGAGATGAGGAAAGAGGGAAAGAGAGCCAGAGAAAGGGAGTGAAAGAAGGATAGACAGGAAGAGAGTTACATGGAGTGGGTAGGAGCAACAGAGAGATTGAGACAGAGATAGACAGGCAGACAGAAGGACAGACAGACAGGCAGATAGATCGATAGATAGATAGATAGAAAGTGTGTGAGCGAAAGAGATAGACAGTCAGAAAGAAAAGAAGAGAGAGAGAAGGATACACATAGAGTAAAGGAGAGAAAGAGAGATTAACAGAGAGATACAGAGAGATGGACGAGACAGAGAGAGGGACAGATTGAGTAACAGGGAGAAAAACAGGCAGAATGAGATGGACACAAAGAGATAAAAAGAGAGCAAGAAAGAAAGAGGGAGAGATAGATGGGGAGAAAGAAAGACAGAGAAGGCAAGAGATGATGTGAGAGTGCGATATTGAGAGAAAGAGAGAGACAGACAGACAAACACATGAATGTGTCCGCGTTTTTTCAATGCAAATATTGCTAAAGAACTTTGCATGTACTTTAACATACTCCCAACAATAGAGAGCATGAAATATCTTTCACCTACAACTGGGCCATCAATGTGAGATCTCAAAAAAAGAAAACAGCAGCATTCTAATAGCGGCAGAAAGCAACTGATTCTTTCTACAAACAGGCAAAAATATGCTGTCCTTGGATTTGTATTTTTTTTTATCACATTTTGGTTCTACTTTCAATGTATGTACTGCTCATGATGTTACAAATGCATCCTTAGGCAGGCTAACACCCAAGATGTGATATTATATTGATCGCATCATGGGCTAGTGCAATTTTACATCAACATTTGTATCTACATTTTGGATTTACAATTTGCATCTACAAGTGGATCAATCACCGGAGAGTCTGTAATGCAATGCAAACGCTGGTGCCAAGTTCAATCAATGTAACCTTGAAATATTAGTGAAAAATTGTTTGATGGAAATGATGGAGCAAATGCTTGAATTAATCTAAGACACTAAGGGATGACTCTGTGTCTCGTTTCTCCTTTTGGTAACGATACCACTACAAATATGGGGCCCTCTAAATGCATATTAGTCATTTTCCTGACACCATGAGCAAAGGTGCCAGGCCACATCCCTTCTGCGAGGGAACACAAGTCACTCCAGGCTTGTTTCCGTCTTGTTTTGCCTGATCGGTGATGTGCAGGTTGAGTTCCTATTGCACAGTGGGCACAGGGCACATGTCTGTGTATACTCATTGCACTCAAGCACGTTTGGCCGGGGAACATCCTTTACAACGAAACTTTTACGACGCAAAGCTATTACAACGCAGGTTTTACTACGAATACCTTTACAACGCATTACACTGGGGGGTGCTCTAGGATAGGGAATACGTTTAATGTCATACATCCCGTTTGGCCAGATATATATGCACAAAGATGCTTCCTCCCTTTTTTAGGTTGAGGAAAGGGTAGAGGGAGTGTAGAGGGAGTGTTTGGAACAGGCAGAGCCTTGGGTGAGGACCACACCTCCGATAGCTACAAATGAAACCAACCTATACTGAACCTATCACACACCCAGTTACATGACATTGGAGCATGCCTTATTAATAGGGTGCAGGCTTGGTAACAAAACAAAAATATGATCCTTTCCAGCTGAGACAGAGATACATCAGGTCTTCAAGAAAATCATACTTAAGGATCTATTTTGAGAATCAGTCAAAAAATTCTCTCCAGCTAGTATGATTCCCCCTGACGTCTTTACATTCAACAAGATGGTTCGTAGAGATAGAGAAGTTATGGAAACTTCCAAGAAGAAAACCTGCAAGAATCTAGCCAAAAAGGAACGAGAAACCATTGACGTACTTATGAACACTGATCAAACAAACTGATAAGGGAGGCACAATTATGATTCAGTCTAAAGAGTCTTATCAGAAAGAGCCTCAGAAATTATGATCAGATGAGAAAAGCAACGAGCCTTTACAGGTAATAAATTGGTACACCACACTAAAACCGCAACCTTATTTAGTGGCGCATTTTCGGCTACTTTTAAAAAAGAAGTTTACTGCATACAGACTTGGTGAATATAATACAAAGGATTGTGGGCCCGATTCACAGAACTAACTTAAGACAAAACAATAAACTTACTACTTTTGGTATTCACAGACATTAAGATTTTGTCTTAAGTTTGTCTTAAGACAGACTTAAGACAAAATCCTAACTTCTGTGAATACCAAAAGTAGTAAGTTTAGGATTTTGTCTTAAGTTAGTTCTGTGAATCGGGCCCCCAGTCCCTACCTGTGCGTTTGTGATCATTTAAAAATAGAACGAAGGAAGTTGTTACTGGCACATTTTAAGGTCTTACAAACTCGTACTTGCAGGCAGGCGGTAATAAGCTGGAAGAGAGGCACTTCCAATATTTTAATTTGTCGTGGTGTAAAGTTTATGACCCAAGTGGACACCCTCTTATTGAAAGTAGATCATGAATAAATGCACGGGGGACCCGCTTAGGGATTTTTAGATTTGGTAATGTTTTAAAAGTTTTACTGAAATACGAGGTTTTCTATTGGGTGCTATTTATATTTTTTACTTCATGCTTTATGGTTATGATAAACCAAATAAAGTTGTTTTTTTGACTGACTGACTTGAGCCTTTACAGCAGCTTTAGAGACAGAAATTAACAACCTAACAATGACACAAGCACTCTATGGGGCCTGCCGCCACTAGGCGGCCACGACCTATGTGGACCATGTAAAGTGTGCAACTCTACAAGAGACAGCAAGAACATTGACATAGGCTTGGAGACACCATCCGAACAATGCTCACCCACAAACAGTAATAGCAAGCAGGTCCTTTAGACTGTTATGTACAAACCTATGGGCTCAGATACATTGGAATGATGACCATAAAGGTAAACATGCAAATAACAGAAACAGAAGAAGCATCTGGGGCAGTATTACGGGAGTGCCCCGGGAGATGTGTATGAAGGAGTGACCCCATGCAAATAAGGCCAGTGCGCCCTCTGATAGCAGCCCTCTGGAGAGGAGAAAGGGGGTCCTATGGACCCCCCATACATGCCCTAGCAGGCTGGTACTGTGCAAGGGGATCTCTAATCCCCCTTGAAAGTGCAGGCGGGTTGCCCTCTGCACAGTGAAATGTGGAGCAGCTGCTTCAAAGGCGCTCCGGTTTTCACCTGAATGCGCTGTACTGGAACATGTAACAGGGTGCATTTGCTCTGTTTGCACCCGGTGCACCTGTGTTAAGGTGCGCCTGGCGCAAACAGGGAAAATGTCCCCTATAAATATTAGGCCCCCAGATGTGCCACAGTAACAAACTAAATTAGATACACACTATATCAGCAAGTGGTATTCAGTGGATGGGATAAAGTGGACAGCAATTGAGAAATCTTAGACCAATAACCACCGTGACCTTTTTACAAAGGAGCAACGCTTGATTTTCCATTTAGTCAAAAGAACTGAATTATTATATACCGTGGATACTATGGAATGGAACTATATAATCTATAACTGCTCAACCCACATCGTGTTTCTACACTATAGTCACTGACCAACGTGTATCAGCAATCATTAACTCAGCCATTAGATTATGAGATGCCCCACAAAGGTGAATAAAGTGATTATACATTTCTCAATTTGTTTAGTGATACTTCCATAAATATAATTCATTATATAATTCATAGTAAATGTGACCTACAACAGACCAACACACATTTTGATCTATTTTGTGGGTTGCTATATATTAAATCCATGTATGTCAAAATGAAGGTGGACCCAGAAGTATGGTATCTATCTGTCGAAATAAACATGTTATAAATTTAATTTCAGAGGTGCTTTCCTCAGCAAACTAAAATTCCATTCATACTGGTGAAAGCGGCTACTGTATAGTGACACAACTGATGGAGATGTTTATGACACTGCAATCCATTCTCAAAACAGGGAAGTACTTTCTGCTTCTCATACCACATAAAATGGAGTGATGCCTATCAGGTGACTGTCATACTGATGCACAACTGAGTAAGAGACTTATCCTCACAAGGTATGGGACATTCAGAGCCCTATTAATGTACTAATCCTTTTGCTGTGCATGTGTATTAAATCTGTGCCTGATAGCTAAATGGCAAATAAACTACCTCGCCGGCCCTTTCTTCGATACAAAGAATATAAAAAAGATGGGTGAGAAGTCAACATTTTGGCAAACACATCATGGGCCAGATGTACAACCATATTTTGCGATCGCAAATGGGAATTCGGCCCGTTTGTGACCGCAAATTTGGTCTGCCCCATGTACAAACCCAATTGTGCGAGATGGTAACCTTTTACCGACTCACAAAATAGGGCTTGCAACTCGCTATTATGAAAGGGCGTCCCAAGGGCGTCCCTTCCTAATAGCGACTCGCACTGGAATGTATGATTGTGTTGCAATTACAATTGCAGTCGCAAAACACTCGCTGTTTACCACCTACTTCAAGTAGGTGGTAAGCTACTCGCAAACTGGAAGGGGTCCCCAGGGGGTCCCTTCCCCTTTGTGAGTGTGTGCAAAAATATTTTTTAAGAGCAGGCAGTGGTCCCACGGACCACTGCTTACTCCTAAAAAATGAAACAGAAATGTTTAATTTTTGTTTTTTAAATGCATCCCATTTTCCTTTAAGGAAAATGGGCTGCATAAAAAAACAGCTTTATTAAAAAGCAGTCACAGACATGGTGGTCTGCTGACCCCAGCAGGCCACGCCACCATCCCGGGGAGTGCTAGCCATTCCTAATGGGGTCGCAAATAGCACCTGCCTCATGAATATTAGGGCCAGATGTATGAACACATTTTCCCATAGACACAGAATGGATGGGTAAAACCCTTTGATACATATGGCCCTTAATGAGGCAGGCAATTTGCGACCCCATTAGGAATCGCAAACAGTGTCTGAGATACAGCTGTAAATTGCATTTTGTGACTCGCAAATTGTAAGGGTCGTACATCTGGCCCTATAAGTGTGTTCTGACATGACTGTCGGGGCAAAGTGCTAGATCACAAATTGGAGACGTTATCTCTTCCAGCTTTATGGATTGTTCAAAACATTCTAATTTCTAGGATTGCATTGACTTTTCCCATCCGATTTTAAAAACTGATTACGAGTAAATGAAACTGAAACATTTGTCTTAGTGATATAGAGTACAAAAATAACATCTTGATATCAGCTAAAACACATGTTTCTTAACTCCATAATAGCTCCAAGTCAGCTCTTTGTGTCTTTTCTGGTGAACTGATGTATGGTTTAGATGACCTTACTTCACTGAATATTTCATTTAAAACCTCGCTGCGAGCACCAATCATCCCAAATGCTATTTATTATGTCCTCGGCCCATTCAGAACTTATGGAGATAACCATCTCCTGACAGAAAATAAAAACAAGAGGAATGCTGGGATATCCCTACTGCCCCTCCCCCCGGGAGTACAAAGGTAGGATCTACCCAGCAGCCCTCCTGTTCTTTTTTTCTGTCTTCGACAGAATGGCTGATGGATGCTGTTGATGATGGGGGCTGCACCGGCTCCTGCTGGGCTTGAGTGGCGTGCAGTACTCTTCTGGCTCCTCCTGCCCGGCTGCCTGGCTTCACGGGCAGGGGTGAGGTTCCTGATGTGTCTCCCCCCCGGCCTGCCGGGCTTGCTGGGGGGGATTGACTTCTTTGCAGCCGTTGTTCCGGTTTTCCGGCCCTTTGCGGCTGGTGCGCTGCCTCCCGGTTCCTTCCGGGTCGCTGAGCGTGTCTCCCCGAGCCTGGCCGGGTGGGAGTCGCGCTGCGCTGGATGGTCGATCCCGGATCCGGCTGTTGGTGTGTGGGGGCCTTGCTGATGCTGCTCAGGCCCCCGCTCCGGGTGAGTCCCGCTTTTGCGGTGTTTTTACTCCCTCTGTCAGTGTTGTGCTGTTTGTTACGAAGAGTTGCATGCCTGGAACGCTTGTGTTTGCACTCCTGCCTCGGATGTCTCGAGGCTGCCGCTGCTGCTGAGGCCTGCCTGGGAGCGTGGTGCTCGGTCTCCGGCTGCAGTTCCCTGGCTTCCCCCGGAGGGTGCTCGGATGCGGCATTTCTTGTGTGTTCCTTGTGGTGCCAGTGCATGTGGCGTTACAGCGAATGCTGCCGGCTTGGAGCTGGTGTCCCAAGTTCGGTCCTCTGCATTGGTTCAACATCCTGTGATTGAATGTTTGTTTCCTTTCTGGTTCTGCCCTCTTGGCTGCAGGCCCTGATCCCAGAGCTGTCTGTGTGTGTGGGCGCTACTCTGCATGCTGCCCTACGCCCCCTCTGCTCGCCTCCTCTTGGTAGGTCTTGGATGGGGGTGTGCGACGGAGGTTTGTTTGGCCTCTGCTGTTTGCTGGTTGCGTGACAGCTGGGCCGCTGCTCTGTCCCTTACTCTCAGGGGCCCGGGTCGGGGGGGGGTGCTACCTGCCTCTGTGGTGGGGCTGCTCTGTCCCTGACACTCTGCCTGTCATGCCTTTCGACTTGGACGGACGACTTAGCGGTGGGTGGTCCAGGTTCTTGTCTCGGCGGGGGCGCTCTTCCTCCGGTGTTTCTCGGCGGATCACATTTTCTCGCGGTGCCTTCCGACTTGGCGGGGTTCCTCGGAGTCAGGGAGTGGTTGTGTTCTGTCGGCTGCCTCTGCCGTCTTTGGTGCTGCCACCCTTGGTTTGTGCCTCCTATCGACTCACCACGCTTCTTAGTGCGGCGCTGGGCTTTGGGTCTCGGTTTCTGGGGTGCTTTCCTGGGCCCAGGTCTGGATGGGTGTGTGCGCTGCTGCCTGCCGTGGTGGCTGGTTTGGCTGTTCTTTGGCCTCTGTTTTGTTCTGGGTCTGGTGGCTCAGTGGACCTCTTCCCTTCTGGGTGTGCGGTTTCCTTTGGCCTTCCTGTGCGCTTGTTGTGCGGGGGTCTGTGTGAGGAGCTGTGCGGGGTGCTTTCCTTGTTCTCGTTGCCTGCCTGTTTTGCTGCGGCTGGGTGTGGGTGCCTTTCTCCTTGTTGTGGGCTCCTCGCTGCCGTGCTGCTGCTCGTCCGCCTCCTGGGTTGCCTTGGCTGGCACTCCCTTTTGCTGTGTTGGTTGGCGCTTTGCCCTCTGGCGGTCCTCCGCTCCCCTGTGCGGCGTTTGGTTGGCCTCCGCTCTGGCGGTTTTGCGCCTCTGTTTGGTGTCGGGGCTTGCTTGTGGGCTCTGTGCTGCCTTCCCTTTTGGGGTTTCCTGCTGCTGCTGTTTCTGGGGTCCGCGCTTCCTTCGGCTGGCCCCGGTTCTCCGGTGGTTGACGTTCCGTGGGTCTGTTCCCTTGGTTCTCTTCTTCGGGGGTTCCCCTGCTCTTGGCGCCTCTGGGGGTGTTTGCCCTTTCTGTTTCTGGCTTGGGTTCCGGTCGCCTCTGTGGTGGCTGGTTCTTTTTGCTGCTCCGGCCTTTGCTTGCTCGTGGGTTCCCTGTGTGGTTGGGGTTTCCCTGCCTGCTGGTTTGCGCCTTGCCCTCTGGTGCTCTGGTGTCGGTGTCGCTTCTTTTTCTGCTTCGGCGGCCTGTTTGGGTTGCCTTCTGCTTCCGGCTCTCTGCCCCGTCTGGTGGTGGGTCGTTGTTCCTGCTTCTTGGGCCACTGCGCGGTGGGTCCTGTGGGCTCCCCTCGTTCAGGTTGGCCTGCCGTCCTGTTCTTCCTCGGTGGTCTTGCCTCCTCTACGGGCTGGCTGTTGTGGCCTCTGCCCTGCTTGGGGATCCTGGTTCTTCCCTTCCGGGTTCCTGGTCCTATCCCTCCTTTGCCTTGGCTGCGCCTGGTTCCTCTCATAGGTGCCGTTGGTTCTTTGGGGTGCTCTCCCCTCTGCCTCTGCTTGGGTGGCTTCTGCTGCCTTGGGTCCGGCTGTTCTGTTCCTCCCGGCCTGCGCCTGTTGTCGGGCGTGGTGCGTGGTGGGGGCCTGCTTGGTCCTTCTGGTGCAGTGGCCTTCCCTTTGCTTGGTTCTGCTGTTTCCTGGCATCCCCTCCTGTGTCTGCTGTGTTGACTGCCTGGGGCCTCCTGGCGGCTGCCGGGTCCTGTCATGCCTCCTATTCTCGGGGTTGGTGTGTTGTTCCCACGCTCCGCTGTCTGCTCGGTGGCTTGGTCTGGCCTGGTTGGTTTCTGCCTGGCCGCCTGGAGCTGCGGGGTGCGGTTGGCTTCTTCCTTTGGTTTTCTTCCCTGCCTCTTCTGGTTTTGGTGGTGGTGCGGGGTGGCCGTTGTTGTTGCCTCTCCTGGGCCTGTGGGTTTTTATCTCACAGGATGTCTGCTGGGTCTGCCTCCCGGCCTGCCGGGCTTGCTGGGCGGCATGGGTTCCTCCTGGCCGGTGTTCCGGTTTCTCGGCCCTTTGGGGCGGGGGCGCCGCCTCCCCGTTTCTTCCGGGTCGCTCTGCGCGTCTCCCCGTTGCTTGGCCGTGTGGGAGGCGCGCTGCGCTGGTTGCTGTGGCCTGCGTTTGCTTCTGCTTGGCTTTCGGCCGTGGATTTCTGTGGTGGCCTGTTGCCTTGGGCTTCCTCCCTGTTGGCTCCTGTTCTGGGCTCGTCTGCCTTCTGTTTGTGCGTCCTGCTCTGGGTTGCCTGGTTGTGCTCTTTCTGCGGTCCTGGGCTGCCTGGTTGAGTCTCTTCTGGGAGTTTCATGGTGGCTTGGCACTTCTTTGCGGGTGCCCTGTCTGCCTGTGGGGTGGCTGGTCCCTGTGTCGTGGGGTTCCGGTTGCTTGTGGGTGTGGTGTGTTCCGGTCTGATTCTTGTTTCTGGCCGTCACGCTGTTGCCTTCTTGTTTTCCCTTCTTGCCTCTTCTGGGGTTCGTTGGGGCATCGGCGGGGCTGTTGGCTCTCGGGCCTGTGCTCTGTTGGGGTCTTGCCCTCTTTGTCCTTCCCTTGTTTCGGGTTGGTTCTGCGGGTTGCTTTGGCTTCGGCTTTGGCTTCCTGTCTGTATCCTTGGTTGCGGCTTTTCGCCGTGCAGGGTTCGTCCCCTGTGCGTGCCCTGCCTTGGGTCTTGCCAGGCTGTGGGATGTGGTTTGCTTGTGCTTTCCTCCCTGGCTGCGGTTGATTCTGTGAGGTCCTCTGGGGTGGTTTTGCCTCTGTCTCTCTGGCCTCTGGGTTTCTGCCCCGGTCCTTTGCTTGGGCTGTTTGGGGTCTTTGTGCCTGGCCTGTCTCTGGTTTGGCTTGGCTGTGGTTGTTGTGTCCTTCGTGGTTCCCTTGCTGTTGTCTTGGGTCCTCCGGGTCCTTGGCCCGTCCGGTTGCACTCCTGCTTTGGTGTTCAGGTTTGCCTTCTTCAGGCTGTTGATTCCTGCTCCCGTTTCCTCCGCTTTGGCTGGAGTTCTGTTTTGGGGTTCCTGGGGTTCCTTCGGTTCCCTTTCCTCTTTTTCCGGGTCTCTTTGTCCTGGTTGGTTGCCCTTGTTGGTTATTCCTGCTCGGGTTTCCTGGAGGTGCTGGTTCCCTTTGCCTTGTGTCCTCGTCTTGCGGGACCTGGTGGCTTGGCTTCCTGGGGTTTGCACTTCGTTCCCTGGTGTCTGGGTTTTCTCTCTTTCCCTGGCCTTGGGCTCGGTCTTGCCTTCCGGGTTGGGTTCTGGTGGGCTTCCGCTGTTCTTCTTTGTTGGGCCTTTGGTTCCTCTGGTCCGCTTGTCTCCTGCCTGTTCTTGCGTGGGTTGTCTTCTTCTGCCCGTTTCTGGCTTGTTGGCCTGGTGGCTCTTGGCCTTTCTCTTTGTTTGGCCTCTCTTCTGCTGTTGTCCCCTTGCCTGTGGTGGCTTGGGTGTCTGTGCTCTCCCTGTCGCTGGTTGGCTGTCGAGTGATCCTGCGGTGGGCTGGTTGGCCTCTGTGGTGGCCGGTCTGGTCGTCTGGCTGTGCGCCCTTGCTCTTGTTGGGTGTCTGCTGGTCTGGTGGGGGTCCCTCTTGTCGGGGGCTCTGCCTGGGGTTTCCCCGGTTCTTCCTTTTTCCTTCTGCGGTTGCTGCCTTGGTGTGGTTTCCTGGGTTGGCTTCTGTTGGGTTGGGAAGGCCGGCTTTTTCTGCTTTGGTATTTCTCCATAAGTTCTGAATGGGCCGAGGACATAAGGGACCTGGGGGTAATGCTCTATTACTTACCGGTAATCTTCATTACTCCTGGTCCCGTTGTCCTCGGCCCATTCATACGCCCCTCCCTCCCTCCCGGGCGGCCGGCCTTCCTGTCTGGGCTTGTTTGTACAGGAGGGCTGCTGGGTAGATCCTACCTTTGTACTCCCGGGGTAGGGGCAGTAGGGATATCCCAGCATTTCTCTTGTTTTTATTTTCTGTCAGGAGATGGTTATCTCCATAAGTTCTGAATGGGCCGAGGACAACGGGACCAGGAGTAATGAAGATTACCGGTAAGTAATAGAGCATTATTCAAGAGCCAAATTAGATTTTACTTTCATTCTTGATTTTTCTTTTGTGGTCACTCACACGCATGTGAATTTTTACTCCCACTCTTGCTTTGAAGTGTAGGAGGGTCCCATATACAGATGCACTTAATGTTATAAAGAGGTTGCAGTCGGTAAATCCAAGGCCGCCGTTGCAATAATAAATGACTTATGGAAGTTCACAGAATCTTCCTCAAGTTTTCCTAAACCCATCTTGCGCAGGCTCACTACCAAAAATTTGGCGAGGGTTACCGCGTCTGAATCGACTTCACCCACTCAATCCCTATTAACCAGTGGCACGGAAAGGAGTTCTTTAACAAAGCATTATACGCAACACGTCTAACAAAAAAACTAAACATTTTTGTAGTTAAATGCAGAAAGTCGATTTTTCCACCCCTCTCACCATGTTGCACGTCAAATGAAGCTCATTGGTCTGGGACTAGACTCTATTTGCCAATGAAAAGGATTTAGAAAAAATAATACAACCACCAATCAAGCATTGGCATAGCCAATAGGTCTCGCCTTTGGGAATCTTATAAGTGTTTAGCCATGCAACATTTAATGTTGTTGCACCAAGGATATTGTGCTGCAGAACTAAACACTTATAAGGTCCCAAAGGCGAGACCTATTGTCTATGCCAATGCTTGTTAGGTCATGCTTTGTTTGACCTCTATGTGCATTTTTTTGCAGCTTGTATATACCAGGGAACTCAACCGGAAGCCACTGCAGAGCTTTACATAAAAACAGATATTACACAATGTCGGATTCCATTTTTCAGGCATGGGGAGATTAAGTGGTTTTCTCAGAATCGCAGTATGTTGAACCAACGCTGAAACTCCAACCTGGTTACCCAGCTCCAAAGTCTGAAGCTATGGCCAGTAAGCCACAATCTGGGTAGAGCGAGGGCGGGAGGCAGAAGACCCATTAAAGTTCAGCTCGTCATAGACTTGAGGTTCCAACATGAGCCTGAGTTGGGCGGGAGCCAGGCTTGAACTTTCAGTGGATCGCCCACCTTTAATCTGCCACATGTGAATAAAGTGCCAGTAATGCAGGCCCATGTAGGTGTGCGAACATTCTTTTGCATCGTGCTCAAGATAAACAAAGGAAATTGCCACATTTGGAGATGCAGAAAACGCAAACCAAATGTTATTTTAGAAACATAGTAGGAGGTTACATAGATAGGTCAATATGGACCAACAGCTCACTGTATGCAGCAACATCACAGGCTCTGGTCAGTCTGCAGCTCTGTGCTCAAAATTAAACTGCAAATCCATTTATCTATCTCATGCATACTCTTCATGTCTGTATTTATTCCAAGTTATATATTCAATTGCGGATGCTATGTGCATGTGCAACGCTCACTCTCCCCAGCATATAGGTAATTTTTCTAGGCATTTCTAAAAGCTGGGCAAGTTCCAACTCTCATGAAGCAAAACCCTTTGGCAGAGGTGTTCCAAAGCTGCCATGTTTCCCAGTTCCATGAATAACTTGAGAGCCTAGTATTGGTGTTTCCTTTGCATTCCAGGGATGGCGGTCCTGGATTAAGTGAGACTAAAAGGTGCATAATTCTAAGAAAAACAGCACTCTTGCTATGTATTCTGTACTAGAAAGTAGCAGAACCCTCCTAATTTCAGACGAAGTGAATCAGAACTACAATACCCAGAATGCATTGGGTTGTGGCCATATGCCACCGAAGACCCGTTCACAATATTTTACTAATATTGCTTACATACAGGACATGTGCAGGTGTGATACACGTGCCACCGTTCTCACTGCACTACCTCATTAAGCAATGCTCGGTGTGCAGTAGCTTTGCTCACTAAGGACGCCATACGCAGCACAACAGCATATACAAAACTGCATATAGTGCACACAGAGGAGTGCAGCTTTTCTGACACGTACACACTGGCCAGAAAGTGTGTGCCCAACCGGTGATGCAAGAAACCAATCCTTGCACCACACACGTGGTGCACCTTGGCTTTAACAATACCTGGAAGTTCACAAGTAAACCTATACCATCTACGTCGGAGAGCTCCGGATTATTTTCTTTGCAATATAAGAGTCCTAGTCATGATCAAAACAGGACTGCGAATACCAGAATGCAAAGCAAAAACACATAGCTGGTAACCTCTCCAACTGAGTACGCTACGGGGGTCTTAGGTACGTTGATTTAAAATATAACGGACTTGCTGACCCACGTTTTTGATAATGTTGCTCTGCCTATAGCAAGGAAGCTGAACTTTAAACTACAGTGCACTTTCAATGCCCACGTGCTTTGCGAAACCAAGTACCTGCCTTCACATTCAAGGCCCCAATGAAAGTCACGCTTTAAAACACACAGCTCGGTTTCCTCATCAGGGGCCCCTTCACTCTGCTTAAACCTCAAATCGGCTGTGGAGTCCTTAACTTTAAAAAATATACAGTATATAGAACCTTGCACTAGCTGTTGACAAGGTCTCAAGCGAAAAAGTAAATACTTTTTAGGTGCTCTTAGGTGTCGCCCATCACCCTCGGGCGAGTAATTGACAATCCTCAAGAACAGTGTGATCAATGGAACATTGATGACATCCCTAAGGCACTCAATCTGGTGTATTCTTCCAAATTATTCACAAAAATGGTAACTGCATTTCAACCATTATTTATTTTCTTTTCAAGAAATGGTATTCATTTCATATCCATTTGCAGAATTATTCCAGAAACAATCCAAGTTCAAAGATACATATTATTGGATCCTGCTCCAATGCATTTCGGGCCACCGCCCTTCATCGGGGAGCATCTAAAATAAAGACGATATCTCATTGTAACCTTCATTCAATATAGAAACAATATCAAAAAAGATAAATGAAAAGAGGAGAGTTGAGAAAAGGTTCCTTAATCCCGTTAAGACACCAAAGTGCACATAAAAGCGTGAGTGGTTCATTTGAAATATAATCGAGATGAGGATGACTTGAAGGTGATAGATCAAAATATAGTCAAATAAGCGTAGTGTTGGGGGTGAGTTCGAAACCGAGTGAAATTAAACTAGAGAACTCACGTCTCAATGACGTGCTGGTTAAATACGAGTGACAGCGCGCCTAATGCGATGCTTAGAGTTAAGTATTACTTACGTTACTTGGTGTTTCATAAGGTTCCGGACGCCGAAGACGGCAAAGTTTAACCGGAAATGTGAAATCGGCGTTCAAAAATAGAAGCCGGGAACAGTGTAGATCATGTGATCGGGAGTTGTAAAGCTAGAAAGAGGACTGAGGTGATAGCGAGTTATGAGACTAGAAAAAGGACTAAAGAGAACGAGCTGATTTAGAGAAAACTAATTCTAAACGGTAAACAATAATGTCAATTCAAAAGGATTCAATTGTATCAATTCACAATGTAAAAATCACGTATGTCATACACATGCAGGATTCAGATCAGAGCAATATGGCACATATTGTGCTGTCAAAAAAGGTCTTATAAATAACATGAAAATTCAACACGTTCATTTAAGCCAAATGGCTTAATCGAGTTAAGTTTGTAAATCCAGTGATTTTCTCGTTGTAATAACATCCTGTTATTATCTCTTCCCTCTGTCTTTTGGATGATTTCCAATGCCATAAACTTTAGTTGGGATATGTTGTGGTTCATTTTCAAGAAATGTGATGCTACTGATGATTTTAAATTCTTGGTACGAATGCTAGATTTGTGTTGATTCAAACGAGTCTTTAACTTTCGTTCTGTCTTTCCGATGTAGACCTTTTCCACACGGGCATTTAAGGAGGTAAATGAGATTGTTTGAACCACATGTAGCTGTAACTTTAAGGTTGATGTTATACCCTTTCATGGGATGTGTCATTGTGTTTCCCGGAATGATGTTATGACAATTATTGCAGTTATTGCATGGTCTAGTTCCTTTTGAAACAAAAGGCAGTTCCATCGGTTGTTTTAAGATTTCACCCAAGTTTTTCCCCCTGGTGTGGGCAAATATCGGTCTAGCTTTAAACATGTCTTTAAAGTCTGTCTCCAACTCTAACATTGCCCAATGTTGGAGTATTATATTTTTAAGCATTGTACTGACATTAGAATATTTTGAAACTATGACCATCCGGTCACTATCCTTTTTCTTACAGGATTGTTGTAATAAGGTATGTCGATCCAGTTTATCCACCTCATTTTTGGCTTGTGCTAGTAGTTCCTCTGGATACTTCCTCTCTCTGAAACAATCTACCATTTCATCCATTCTTATTTTTGTCAAGCTGGGGTCTGAGGTGATTCGTTTGACTCTTAATAACTGGGATTTTGGTAGATGATTCTTCAACGATGTCTGATGAAAACTGGTATAGTGTAACATGTTGTTACGATCAGTTGGTTTGCGAAAGATATTCGTTGTTATTTGATTGTTTTGAAGAGTTACTTGAACATCCAAGAATGTGATTGTTTTAGAGTCTATTATCCAAGTGAATTGGATTCGGGGATTAGCTGAATTCAATGTCATTAGAGCTAGTTCTAAATTTTCCCTTGTGTCTTTCCAGAGTATGAATAAGTCGTCGATGAAACGAACATACATTTTTAGATGATTTTTCCACTTTGGGGTTGACCAAATGTTGGCCTGTTCAAATTCTCCCATGAAGATGTTAGCGTATACTGGGGCAGCGCTGTTTCCCATGCTAGTCCCCACTAGTTGCAGAAACCAATTGTCTTTATATGTGAAATAGCTATAATACAAAGTAAACATAACTAGCTCCATCAGAAATACTTTCATGGATTCGTCCACTTCAAGTTTCAAAATAGCCTGTTCCATGGATTCTATGCCCTCTTGATGCGGGATAGAAGTATATAATGAGTTAACATCAGCAGTGCATAACCATAGTTCTTCGTTTGGATCTATTTGGATGTCTTCAAGTTTTCTCAAGAAATCTGTGGTGTCACGAATGTAACTTGCCAGGGATTGAACAATGGGTTGGAGATGACGGTCCAAGAATTGACCTATGGGTTGGTGTATGCTGTCACGAGTTGATACTATTGGTCGAATTGGTGGGTTCATGAGATTTTTGTGTATCTTAGGTACAGCATATATGTTAGGACTTCTGGGATTGGATTTCAGCAAGAAATTCTTTGTTTTTTGATTTATCACTCCAAGTGTTAATGCCTTGTCAATTATTTCTGTTAAGATCCTCATGTATTCTGTGGTGGGGTTGCCTGGAAGTTGTAGATATGTAGTGTCATCAGATAGGTGATCACTAAGTTTCTGGTGATACATAGTTGAGTTCATGATGACAAGTGCACCACCCTTGTCTGCCTTAATGCAAGTTATATCCTGGTTGTTGGCTATTTTCTTCAGTGTATCTCGATCTTTTTGTGTGATGTTTTTGTACTTGTTTTTCTTGAAGTTAATTGATGACAGGTCTTGTTTGACCAATTGTTCAAATAGATCAATCGTTTTGTGACTCTGAGGAGCTTGGAATGAGCTGAATGTTTTACGGCCCATTAGGGGATCTGGTTCTCTTTCTCCTACTTTTGGCATTATGCTCGTAAAAAAGTGGCGTAATTTCAACTTTCTGATCAATTTAAATGTACTGACTTCAAGCTCTAGTAAATCTGTTCTTGTCGTTGGTACAAAGGAAGTTCCTTTTTGGAGTAATTTCATCTCTTGTTCAGTAAAAGTATGCTTGGATATGTTTATGACTAATTGACGTTCGGTTTTTTCTTGTTGTTTTTTTTTGGTTGAGTTACACTCCTTGTTTGTGGCGGGACTGTTTTTTGTTTTGCTCCTCTTGGATCGTCGGGTTCTACAACCTGTTCTAAAAATTCAGTATTAAGTGAATTCGTAGATGTACTTGGTGTTTGTTCAGTTGTTGCTCCTGGTCGTGTTGGTCCTGGTTTTCTCTGGCGGTTTGTAGTGTCACTATCCGAGGATGAGGTTTCAGTATTTTGGGTGTAGGGGCGACTTCTTCTCTTTTGGGCATACACCTCCGCCCAGGTGTAGACCTCCCCTAGTTTGTAGTCCTATGTATCACAACGATATTTCCTCAATTTTCGGTCATTTAAATCATTGGTGTGTTTTTCCAATTGTTGTTTTATGTCGTTCATGAAAGTGTCCAATTCATCTGCTGTCATATTTTTACTGAGTTCTTCCATAGTTTCAGATATCTCCTTTTCAAGATCTACTAATATGTTCGATAATTCTTCTATGATAAGAAGGATCAAATCGAGGCTACACTTATTTAGTATGGCGTACCAACGGTCCTGAAATCATTTCGAATTTTTACACAGTGAAGGTTTCAATGCAATTCGCAGGCCACGGGGTATACGCTGGGTTTTATGGTATTTCACCAAGGTGTTCGCATGTAGTTTTTGGTTTATTTTGCGTTTTGACAAATATAATATTTGTTTTATGTTCTGTTCTTTACTCCTGCTTGTGGAGGACTGTGATATATCGTCTTGTATTAAAGCATATATTCTTGTAGCTTCTTCATTGGCAAATGCAAAGGTTTCTGCTCTCGCTTCCGTTGAACGTGCAATGTCTTCATATTCCATGATGGTTTGGGACAAAAGAATGATTCTTTAAAGATTTAGGGTTGCGTGCAATCGGTTTTTGGAGTGATGCAAATTTGATAAATATACAGTATATAGAACCGTGCACTAGCTGTTGACAAGGTCTCAAGCGAAAAAGTAAATACTTTTTAGGTGCTCTTAGGTGTCGCCCATCACCCTCGGGCGAATAATTGACAATCCTCAAGAACAGTGTGATCAATTGAACATTGATGACATCCCTAAGGCACTCAATCTGGTGTATTCTTCCAAATTATTCACAAAAATGGTAACTGCGTTTCAACCATTATTTATTTTCTTTTCAAGAAATGGTATTAATTTCATATCCATTTGCAGAATTATTCCAGAAACAATCCAAGTTCAAAGATACATATTATTGGATACTGCTCCAATGCATTTCGTGCCACCGCCCTTCATCGGGGAGCATCTAAAATAAAGACGATATCTCATTGTAACCTTCATTCAATATAGAAACAATATCAAAAAAGATAAATGAAAAGAGGAGAGTTGAGAAAAGGTTCCTTAATCCCGTTAAGACACCAAAGTCCACATAAAAGCGTGAGTGGTTCATTTGAAATATAATCGAGATGAGGATGACTTGAAGGTGATAGATCAAAATATAGTCAAATAAGCGTAGTGTTGGGGGTGAGTTCGAAACCGAGTGAAATTAAACTAGAGAACTCGCGTCTCAATGACGTGCTGGTCAAATACGAGTGACAGCGCGCCTAATGCGATGCTTAGAGTTAAGTATTACTTACGTTACTTGGTGTTTCATAAGGTTCCGGACGCCGAAGACGGCAAAGTTTACCCGGAAATGTGGAATTGGCGTTCAAAAATAGAAGCCGGGAACAGTGTAGATCATGTGATCGGGAGTTGTAAAGCTGGAAAGAGGACTGAGGTGATAGCGAGTTATGAGACTAGAAAAAGGACTAAAAAGAACGAGCTGGTTTAGAGAAAACTAATTCTAAACGGTAAACAATAATGTCAATGCAAAAGGATTCAATTGTATCAATTCACAATGTAAAAATCACGTATGTCATACACATGCAGGATTCAGATCAGAGCAATATGGCACATATTGTGCTGTCAAAAAAGGTCTTATAAATAACATGAAAATTCAACACGTTCATTTAAGCCAAATGGCTTAATCGAGTTAAGTTTGTAAATCCAGTGATTTTCTCGTTGTAATAACATCCTGTTATTATCTCTTCCCTCTGTCTTTTGGATGATTTCCAATGCCATAAACTTTAGTTGGGATATGTTGTGGTTCATTTCCAAGAAATGTGATGCTACTGATGATTTTAAATTCTTGGTACAAATGCTAGATTTGTGTTCATTCAAACGAGTCTTTAACTTTCGTTCTGTCTTTCCGATGTAGACCTTTCCACACGGGCATTTAAGGAGGAAAATGAGATTGTTTGAATCACATGTAGCTGTTACTTTAAGGTTGATGTTATACCCTTTCATGGGATGTGTCATTGTGTTTCCCGGAATGATGTTAGGACAATTATTACAGTTATTGCATGGTCTAGTTCCTTTTGAAACAAAAGGCAGTTCCATTCCACCGACGACACCCTGATGACACCCTGACTACCGCCGAACACCTTCACTTCCAGATCCGCACCGACCCAAAGACCACCCTCAGAGGCACCCTGATCTACCGACCCCCGGGACCACGCACACAATTCAGCGAGGACATCGCCGACTTCGTCAGCCCGCATGCCCTCCCCTCCGCTGACTACATCCTCCTGGGGGACATCAACTTCCACCTGGAGAACAACAACGACCGCAACACCACCACCCTGCTCGACAACCTCGCCAACCTCGGACTCAAGCAGCTGGTGTCCACCCCCACCCACCTCGCCGGACACACACTCGACGCCGTCTTCTCATCCAGCAAAGACATCGCCTTCAGCCACGCCACTGGACTCCACTGGAAGGACCACAGCTGCGTCCACTTCACCTTCAGAAGAACGACGATCCACCACCACCAGCAACAGGTTGCTCGAAGAAGCTGGAACAAGAACACAGCCGACCAGCTCGCCGCTTCCCTGAGCCAGCACCCTCCCGCCAGCTCAGCGAACCCCAGCCAGGCCGCTGACAACCTCACGAAGTGGATCAGCAACTGCGCGGACGAACTCGCCCCACTGAGGACCCCGCCCAGCAGACCCGGCAGCAAGAAGGCCCCATGGTTCACCGACGAACTCAAGAGCTCCAAGAAGAACTGCCGAGCCCTCGAGAAAGCCTGGAGAAGGGAACCAACACCGGACAACATGACCACCCTCAAGCTTGCCACCCGGAAGCACCACCAACTGATCCGCGCCACCAAGAAAACTGCATTCAAGGACCGGCTGGACAACAACGCACACAACTGCAAGGAACTCTTCAACATCGTGAAAGAGCTCTCCAACCCCAACGCCGGAAACACGACATCACCCCATCGCAAGACCTCTGCAACTCCCTCGCCTCCTACTTCCACAACAAGATCGCGGACATACACAACAGCTTCAGCACTCAACCGACGCACGCCACGACCGAACCACCACCCCCAACCACCACCCTCCGCGCCTGGACTCCGATCAGCACCGAAGACACCGTCCGCAGGATGAACTCCATCCACTCCGGATCTCCGACCGACCCCTGCCCTCACCACGTCTTCAACAAGGCCGGCGCTGTCATCGCACCCCTTCTGCGGGACATCATCAACAGCTCCTTCGACACCGCCACCTTCCCGGAGAGCTGGAAGCACGCCGAACTCAGCGCTCTACTAAAGAAACCAACAGCGGACCCCACCGAACTCAAGAATTACCGCCCCATCTCGCTCCTCCCGTTTCCAGCCAAAGTCATCGAGAAGACCGTCAACAAACAGCTGGCCGCCTTCCTCGAGACGAATGGATCCCTCGACCCCTCACAGTCTGGCTTCCGAGCCAACCACAGCACCGAGACTGCCCTCATCGCTGCCACTGATGACATCCGAGCCCTGATGGACAACGGAGAAACAGCGGCCCTCATCCTCCTAGACCTCCCCGCGGCATTCGACACTGTCTGCCACCGCACCCTAGTGCAGCGCCTCAGCAACGTCGGAATCCAGGAGAAGGCACTGGAATGGATTATCTCCTTCCTCGACGGAAGAACACAGAGAGTCCGTCTACCACCGTACAAGTCAGAGGCCACGAAGTCATCTGCGGCG
Source organism: Lissotriton vulgaris (assembly GCF_964263255.1). Taxonomy (NCBI): domain Eukaryota; kingdom Metazoa; phylum Chordata; class Amphibia; order Caudata; family Salamandridae; genus Lissotriton; species Lissotriton vulgaris. The sequence continues at coordinate 610,308,242 of NC_141699.1, read as the reverse complement.
TCCCTCAAGGATCCTCGCTGAGCCCAACCCTCTTCAACGTCTACATGAGCCCCCTCGCGGCCATCGCACGCCAACACAACCTCAACATCATCTCCTACGCTGACGACACCCAGCTGATCCTCTCCCTGACCAACGACCCCGCCACCGCCAGAGCCAACCTTCACGAAGGGATGAAAGACGTAGCCGAGTGGATGACGACCAGCCACCTGAAACTGAACTCAGACAAGACGGAAGTCCTCATCCTGGGCTCCTCGCCCTCCGCCTGGGGCGACTCCTGGTGGCCCCCCGCCCTGGGCACCGCACCCAAACCGACAGACCACGCACGCAACCTGGGCTTCATCCTGGACTCCTCCCTCTCCATGACCAGACAAGTCAACGCCGTCTCCTCGTCGTGCTTCAACATCCTGCGCATGCTACGGAAGATTTTCCGGTGGATCCCCACCGAGACCAGGAAGACGGTCACCCAGGCCCTCGTCACCAGCCGACGACTACGGCAACGCCCTCTACGCCGGAACCACCGCCAAGCTCCAGAAGAGACTCCAGCGGATCCAGAACACCTCAGCCAGACTCATCCTCGACATCCCACGACACAGCCACATCTCCGGACATCTGAGAGACCTGCATTGACTCCCCGTCAACAAAAGAATCACCTTCCGTCTCCTCACCCACGCACACAAAGCCCTACACGATCAAGGCCCGAGCTACCTCAACAACCGCATCAACTTCTACGCTCCCAAACGCCATCTCCAATCAGCCAGTCACGCCCTCGCCGCCGTCCCCCGCATCCGAAGAACGACAACAGGAGGAAGGTCCTTCTCCTACCTGGCCGCCAAGACCTGGAACTCCCTCCTGACCGACCTGCGCCTGACCCAAGACCACCTCTCCTTCAGGAAGAAGCTCAAGACCTGGCTGTTCGAGCAGTAGCAGCACCCCCCCCCCCCAAGCGCCTTGAGACCCTCCGGGTAAGTAGTGCGCTCTATAAATGTCTTTGATTGATTGATTGATTGATCAGTTGTTTTAAGTTCTCACCCAAGTTTTTCCCCCTGGTGTGGGCAAATATCGGTCTAGCTTTAAACATGTCTTTAAAGTCTGTCTCCAACTCTAACATTGGCCAATGTTTGAGTATTATATTTTTAAACATTGTACTGACATTAGAATATTTTGAAACTATGACCATCCGGTCACTATCATTTTTCTTACAGGATTGTTGTAATAAGGTATGTCGATCCAGTTTATCCACCTCATTTTTGGCTTGTGCTAGTAGTTCCTCTGGATACTTCCTCTCTCTGAAATGATCTACCATTTCATCCATTCTTATTTTTGTCAAGCTGGGGTCTGAGGTGATTCGTTTGACTCATAATAACTGGGATTTTGGTAGATGATTCTTCAACGATGTCTGATGAAAACTGGTATAGTGTAACATGTTGTTACGATCAGTTGGTTTGCGAAAGATATCCGTTGTTATTTGATTGTTTTGAAGAGTTACTTGAACATCCAAGAATGTGATTGTTTTAGAGTCTATTATCCAAGTGAATTGGATTCGGGGATTAGCTGAATTCAATCTTTCCAGAGTATGAACAAGTCGTCGATGAAACGAACATACATTTTTAGATGATTTTCCACTTTGGGGTTGACCAAATGTTGGCCTGTTCAAATTCTCCCATGAAGATGTTAGCGTATACTGGGGCAGCGCTGTTTCCCATGCTAGTCCCCACTAGTTGCAGAAACCAATTGTCTTTATATGTGAAATAGCTATGATACAAAGTAAACATAACTAGCTCCATCAGAAATACTTTCATGGATTCGTCCACTTCAAGTTTCAAAATAGCCTGTTCCATGGATTCTATGCCCTCTTGATGCGGGATAGAAGTATGTAATGAGTTAACATCAGCAGTGCATAACCATAGTTCTTCGTTTGGATCTATTTGGATGTCTTCAAGTTTTCTCAAGAAATCTGTGGTGTCACGAATGTAACTTGCCAGGGATTGAACAATGGGTTGGAGATGACGGTCCAAGAATTGACCTATGGGTTGGTGTATGCTGTCACAAGTTGATACTATTGGTCGAATTGGTGGGTTCATGAGATTTTTGTGTATCTTAGGTACAGCATATATGTTAGGACTTCTGGGATTGGATTTCAGCAAGAAATTCTTTGATTTATCACTCCCAGTGTTAATGCCTTGTCAATTATTTCTGTTAAGATCCTCATGTATTCTGTGGTGGGGTTGCCTGGAAGTTGTAGATATGTAGTGTCATCAGATAGGTGATCGCTAAGCTTCTGGTGATACATATTTGAGTTCATGATGACAAGTGTGCCACCCTTGTCTTCCTTAATGCAAGTTATATCCTGGTTGTTGGCTATTTTCTTCAGTGTATCTCGATCTTTTTGTGTGATGTTTTTGTACTTGTTTTTCTTGAAGTTAACTGATGACAGGTCTTGTTTGACCAATTGTTCAAATAGATCAATCGTTTTGTGACTCTGAGGAGCTTGGAAAGAGCTGAATGTTTTAAGGCCCATTAGGGGATCTGGTTCTCTTTCTCCTACTGTTGGCATTATGTTCGTAAAGAAGTGGCGTAATTTCAACTTTCTGATCAATTTAAATGTACTGACTTCAAGCTCTAGTAAATCTGTTCTTGTCGTTGGTACAAAGGAAGTTCCTTTTTGGAGTAATTTCATCTCTTGTTCAGTAAAAGTATGCTTGGATATGTTTATGACTAATTGACGTTCGGTTTTTTCTTGTTGTCTTTTTTTGGTTGAGTTACACTCCTTGTTTGTGGCGGGACTGTTTTTTGTTTTGCTCCTCCTGGATCGTCGGGTTCTACAACCTGTTCTAAAAAATCAGTATTAAGTGAACTCGTAGATGTACTTGGTGTTTGTTCAGTTGTTGCTCCTGGTCGTGTTGGTCCTGGTTTTCTCTGGCGGTTTGTAGTGTCACTATCCGAGGATGAGGTTTCAGTATTTTGGGTGTAGGGGCGACTTCTTCTCTTTTGGGCATACACCTCCGCCCAGGTGTAGACCTCCCCTAGTTTGTAGTCCAATGTATCACGACAATATTTCCTCAATTTTCGGTCGTTTATATCATTGGTGTGTTTTTCCAATTGTTGTTTTATGTCGTTCATGAAAGTGTCCAATTCATCTGCTGTCATATTTTTACTGAGTTCTTCCGTAGTTTCAGATATCTCCTTTTCAAGATCTACTAATATGTTCGATAATTCTTCTATGATAAGAAGGATCAAATCGAGGCTGCACTTATTTAGCCGTCCTGAAATGATTTCGAATTTTTACACAGTGAAGGTTCCAATGCAATTCGCAGGCCACGGGGTATACGCTGGGTTTTATGGTATATCACCAAGGTGTTCGCGTGTAGTTTTTGGTTTATTTTGCATTTTGACAAATATAATAGTTGTTTTATGTTCTGTTCTTTACTCCTGCTTGTGGAGGACTGTGATATATCGTCTTGTATTAAAGCATATATCCTTGTAGTTTCTTCTTCTTAGGTGATGGGCGACACCTAAGAGCACCTAAAAAGTATTTACTTTTTCGCTTGAGACCTTGTCAACAGCTAGTGCGCAAGTCTATATACTGTATATTTATCAAATTTGCATAACTCCAAGAACCAATTGCACGCAACCCTAAATCATTCTTTTGTCCCAAACCATCATGGAATATGAAGACATTGCACGTTCAACGGAAGCGAGAGCAGAAACCTTTGCATTTGCCAATGAAGAAGCTAAAAGGATATATACTTTAATATAAGACAATATATAACTATGGTTATGCACTGCTGATGTTAACTCATTATATACTTCTATCCCACATCAAGAGGGCATAGAATCCATGGAACAGGCTATTTTGAAACTTGAAGTGGACGAATCCATGAAAGTATTTCTGATGGAGCTAGTTATGTTTACTTTGTATCATAGCTATTTCACATATAAAGACAATTGGTTTCTGCAACTAGTGGGGACTAGCATGGGAAACAGCGCTGCCCCAGTATACGCTAACATCTTCATGGGAGAATTTGAACAGGCCAACATTTGGTCAACCCCAAAGTGGAAAAATCATCTAAAAATATATGTTCGTTTCATCGACGACTTATCCATACTCTGGAAAGACACAAGAGAAAATTTAGAACTAGCTCTAACGACATTGAATTCAGCTAATCCCCAAATCCAATTCACTTGGATAATAGACTCTAAAACAATCACATTCTTGGATGTTCAAGTAACTCTTGAAAACAATCCAATAACAACGGATATCTTTCGCAAACCAACTGATCGCAACAACATGTTACACTATACCAGTTTTCATCAGACATCGTTAAAGAATCATCTACCAAAATCCCAGTTATTAAGAGTCAAACGAATCACCTCAGACCCCAGCTTGACAAAAATAAGAATGGATGAAATGGTAGATCGTTTCAGAGAGAGGAAGTATCCAGAGGAACTACTAGCACAAGCCAAAAATGAGGTGGATAAACTGGATCGACATACCTTATTACAACAATCCTGTAAGAAAAAGGATAGTGACCGGATGGTCATAGTTTCAAAATATTCTAATGCCAGTACAATGTTTAAAAATATAATACTCAAACATTGGCCAATGGTAGAGTTGGAGACAGACTTTAAAGACATGTTTAAAGCTAGACCGATATTTGCCCACACCAAGGGGAAAAACTTGGGTGAGTTCTTAAAACAACCGATGGAACTGCCTTTTGTTTCAAAAGGAACTAGACCATGCAATAACTGCAATAATTGTCATAACATCATTCCGGGAAACACAATGACACATCCCATGAAAGGGTATAACATCAACCTTAAAGTTACAGCTACATGTGATTCAAACAATCTCATTTACCTCCTTAAATGCCCGTGTGGAAAGGTCTACATCGGAAAAACAGAACGAAAGTTAAAGACTCGTTTGAATGAACACAAATCTAGCATTCGTACCAAGAATTTAAAATCATCAGTAGCATCACATTTCTTGGAAATGAACCACAACATATCCCAACTAAAGTTTATGGCATTGGAAATCATCCAAAAGACAGAGGGAAGAGATAATAACAGGATGTTATTACAACGAGAAAATCCATGGATTTACAAACTTAACTCGATTAAGCCATTTGGCTTAAATGAACGTTTCGAATTTTCATGTTATTTATAAGACCTTTTTTGACAGCACAATATGTGCCATATTGCTCTGATCTGAATCCTGCATGTGTATGACATACGTGATTTTTACATTGTGAATTGATACAATTGAATCCTTTTGAATTGACATTATTGTTTACCGTTTAGAATTAGTTTTATCTAAACCAGCTCGTTCTCTTTAGTCCTTTTTCTAGTCTCATAACTCGCTATCACCTCAGTCCTCTTTCTAGCTTTACAACTCCCGATCACATGAACTACACTGTTCCCGGCTTCTATTTTTGAACGCCGATTTCACATTTCCGGTTAAACTTTGCCGTCTTCGGCGTCCGGAACCTTATGAAACACCAAGTAATGTAAGTAATACTTAACTCTAAGCATCGCATTAGGCGTGCTGTCACTCGTATTTAACCAGCACGTCATTGAGACACGAGTTCTCTAGTTTAATTTCACTCGGTTCCGAACTCACCCCCAACACTCCGCTTATTTGACTATATTTTGATCTATATCCTTCAAGTCATCCTCATCTCGATTATATTTCAAATGAACCACTCACGCTTTTATGTTCACTTTGGTGTCTTAACGGGATTAAGGAACCTTTTCTCAACTCCCCTCTTTTCATTTATATTTTTTGATATTGTTTCTATATTGAATGAAGGTTACAATGAGATATCGTCTTTATTTTAGATGCTCCCCGATGAAGGGCGGTGGCCCGAAATGCATTGGAGCAGGATCCAATAATATGTATCTTTGAACTTGGATTGTTTCTGGAATAATTCTGCAAATGGATATGAAATGAATACCATTTCTTGAAATGAAAATAAATAATGGTTGAAACGAAATTACCATTTTTGTGAATAATTTGTAAGTATACACCAGATTGAGTGCCTTAGGGATGTCATCAATGTTCCATTGATCACACTGTTCTTGAGGATTGTCCTTAACTTTAAGAAATGCTGGTGCTTAATTTGCGAAAGAACTTGCAGGTGATAGAACCGGCAATTGTTTTTGGGAACCACTGCCATGAGCTTATTTTTCTTTATAATTAGGCAACAAGCAAAAGAGAACAAGGCGGCGGCCCTTCCCCTCCGTGCTGTCTGCTCAGTCCCCAGACCCCTGCCAACGGAGGCGAGCTGACCCTCCCAAGATATCCCCTCCAGCTCTGCCTGCCGCTTTCGTGTGCTCGGTTATGGTTTTTTTCATGAATGAACACTGTGGCATACACATTGCAGCGATTCACAAAAAAGAACATGGCGGATCTGTCTGCAGTCGCTTGTTCCTCTCAGTATATTTATGCATATATAACAATTAATACACACAGCTTCCCCTTTGGTGATTCTTTAAAATTATATAATTATATAACCCCTTCCCTTCGGTAGTTATGTGAAATGTAAACAAATAAAAGGGATACATCGATAACGAAACGAATCCTTTCATTTCAGAAGAGACTATCTGTATAAACCTGAGCTATTAAGTGTCCCTGCGTCTCCTGTTTGGTACCGATTCTACACAGTTTAAGCACTCTAACATGGTCGAATAAAAATCTGTTTCCTCTGGAAAGCACGCAGCACCACCTCTCCCCTACCTCCTCGACTGCCCAGGAACGCACAGGAATGACAGCACAAACGGGGAGGAAACAGGATACTGAATCCCGCCCCTCCAGGACTCCCTGACCTGCCTCATGGTTGCCAAGGCAATATTTCTAAAAATATTGTCGTGCTACCGTAAGGCAGGTCATGGAGTCCTTGAGAGGTGGGATCCAGAGCAGACAAATCTGCTAAACAGGAGCTTTTTCCAATGGCAGGCCTCCGTTTCCAGAGGCCTGCCAATGGAAAAAAGGGGCGTGGCTTCACGCCATACTTAAATCCCCTGCTCACAATATCTCTTTGCCTGCAGCAGGGCCATGCCCTGCAATGCAGGCTTCGACCTAAAAAAGGAGGGGCGACAAGGACAATATTTATGCTCTAGCTTCAATTGTGCATTCCCATGCAAGGTGTCCTTATTCCCCACAACGATAACAGTTGACTTCGCTTGTCTTGCTGTACTTGTGGCCAGTTTCTCCACACCTGTAGCATTTCACTTTGGTGCAATCTTTTTTAATATGTCCGAACTCCCCATAAGAATAACATTTTTGCTGATATGCGTGGCCACAGTCACAAGTCTGGTGTCCTGGTTTCACACAATTGTAACAGCACTGCTCCCTTTCCTTCTTGGTCTATTGCAGTCATTGACACAGTTGTAGCAGACTAAAAAAAAGGTTTCTTCCTGAAGTTGACAATCTTTGCCAAGATGACCAGACTCCCCACAAGGGTAGCATATGAGGAAGTAAAGCCAGCTCTACCATGGCCTTGTCCGCAGCGCCTTCGACCACCTCCAGTGGGGCATTCATGAGTCCAATGGCCTGAACGTCCACACTGCAAGCATTTGTTGCTACTCTTTGTGTTAGTTAGAAGAACTACTCTGTCAACCTCCCCCTGCCGCCTCCTCTCTTAGGCTCCCCTTTTTGTTGTCGGTTCCTCCTCCTTCGCTGCGCCACACGTGGGTTCGCACATGACACCCAGGTTCCCACGAGCCCCCTCCCTTCTCGCCCTTTCCCCTGGCCCCTCCTATCTGAAGAGTTCATAAAAACATTAGCAACTCTTTCATTTTAGGTAAAAAAGCACTAGTTCTCAAATGAAGAAGGGTAGAGACAAAAAAGTGTGAAAAATTCTGGTTCTCAGCTGACTTGTGTTATTGTATGTCGTATTACTTTACGGGTTAGCACAACATTCCAAAATCACCAGGATCAAGTAGGCGTGACACCACATGGATTGGATATTATGGTAACCTACAGGAAGGGGAGACTCATAGACAGGGCTTCAGTCCTGATGAGTGCCTTTGGCCAGTAAGGAAACTAGAATGGGGAGAAACATGTTCACTATCTAGAGGAACCGGTTGAGTTTAAAAAAAATCCCAGGCAACTCCTTTTAACCAGGTGAAAGAGAAAACCATTAAAGTTAAAACTAACACCACCATTAAAGAACTTTAAAATAACAACAAGGACATGTACATCCAGAAAGGGACACAATCGCTTGGAGAACTCTTTTAGGGAAAGAATCTACAAAACGTTATCCTTCCCCAGGTTCACCTTAGAGGGGCTCTAGTTGTGAATTACAGTTCTGAGAGTCGAAGCTAAGCACAACACCCATAACACACAGTTTTTCTCTTACTCCCCATTTGTCTGGAAAACCTATAACAAATTTGAGGCGTTATCTGTGCTCTGGAGGATTCTAGAGAAATTGGGGGGCAGCATCCTGTATGGCTACTGTTACATACCATTGATATCTGAGGGCCACTAAAACTGATGCACTCCAACTAGGTAACCAGGTAGCTCTATTATGTGTGTATCCTAGGTGTAGTGAAGTCCAGCTGACAGTCAAGGCTCGCCTTAGCATGTTGTAGGTCTGGAAACCTCAGATACAGAATTATATCCTTAAAAAGTACAGGATTTTTATGTTCAGATAAATAAAAACTGTTAAAAATAATCCACATGCAAACCTGAGGTATGACCCCAAATGTTGGTATACCATTTGTAGATCTACAGCCAAAATTATCATGTGAGGTTATGCTCAGGTTAACGTGAGGTACTTGGGACTGATCAACTTTGAAACAATATTTACTAACAAACTCTCAGCCAAGGCAGCCAGCCACTCAGTCAAGGTGACAGAGGTGCTAGAAGAAACGAATACAATGTTTCTCCCTACCATGATATGCCTGGTCCTCTGTTTCAGTGGCAGTATGCTCAATGTTCAACCCGGTAACCCTGAGTGGACTGCAGATTCATGTGCTGACTTTCCAGGGAAAAGAAATCCTTGTGTACAAATCCAGTGGCGGCTGGTATTAAAGAGCGGAGGGGGTGTTGCCCTACCTACCAGCAACGGGTGAAAGGGAGAGAATGAACACCATGACCAGTTTTAAAAGAAGTGTTCACTGTTTGGTGCTACCCCGTGAAACGATGTAAAAAAATGTTTTTGTGCTTCAAAGTCTTCCTGTGCATGAGCCAGCTGGGCGGGGACTATTCGTCATAGTCGAGGCACAATCGAGGCAAGTGACATCACCCTTGTGGGAGTGGCCATATAAAGCAACAGTGTATTGTAACTTCACCTTTGGTTTCACCCTCCTCCCTTTCACCCCCATGCTTTCCCCACATTGGTTCACCCCGTGCCCTCTGCTGAAGGCAGAGATAGAATAATGAGATGACCACTGTTACATGACACGACAAGCTGGGGACATCGGGTTTGAAACTACTTGAATAAACAACCTTTCAACTCTGCAAGTTTGGACCCTTATTACTACAGTTTTGGACACGTTGGACGGAAGCTGGGCCAGGGACAGCAAGGCGTTCCCCCCTTGAGCATTTTTGAGAAGCTTGGTCGGAGGAAAAATATGATTTTGGGCTTACCCGCACCGTGAATGAATCCCTCCTGCGCTTCACGTCAAAGGAGCAGAGCGAGGTTCACTGGGCGCTGAGAGTCAAGGACTGAGGATTACTAAGTGGGCAGCAGCTTTCATGGGGGCAGGTTTGGGGTGATCAGCCTTTCACACCAGCTTGCTGGAGCGCTACGATTTCAAGCTAAAAGTCGCGCCCCTGCCCGAGGCGCGTCTGGAGCGACGAAGAAGGAAGGTGAGCCGGTTTTGAGCGAGTGTTGGAGCGTGTTCCCTGGCAGCCTTCGTGAGGAAACCTTCACGTCGTGTCTGGCATCGGGAGGAGAGCAGTGGTGTTTACCGTTGGTGTTCCCTGGCGGTCTTCGTGAGGAAACCTTCACGGCGTGACTGGCATCGGGAGGAGAGCAGGGGCGATTATCGTTGTGTTCTCACAGACGGAGGGGGCAGTTGTAAGAAGTGCGATCTGAAAGCCATATTAACTGTTTTCCTGACTGAGCCTGCAGCCCTCCTCACAGGAAGTTCCCGCCCTCAGACGTCGATCCGAACCTATTGGCTCTGTGAGGAAATTTCAAAGGAAAAAGAAATAGGACTGATATCCTTACTCTTCATATGATTTTGAGGAAAACATTTCTAATGTAATGTTGTATTAGAGAAAATGTTTAAACAAAGTGATGCAGTAGTTAATTGACACTGCTACTTCTGGGTTGTCTAATACACATTCTTTTTTTTTTTTTTTTTTTACTTTCCACATAAATTTTTGGGTTATCTGTCCTAAAGGGTTCTGCATTTTGGAAATAAAAAGGGAAGGTTGACAGGTCTTCATTTAAGGATCTAATCTTTATGGCCATGGCAGGTGCAGGAATGAGTCAGCCCCCACCTTTCTTAAATGAACTGGGCGAGCCTGACATCCCATGGAAGAGGTGGGAATGAATGTTCAAGTCATACCTCATAGCAATAGGAGGAGGTAATTACAACAATGTCAGAAAACAACATATATTACTGCACAACTTAGGTATTCATGGCAGGAAGGTTTTTGAAGACATAACAGGCAGACAGGTAGACGACGAACAGGAAGAGGTAGAAGGGACAAATGTGTATGAATATACTTTGAGGAAATTGGAGGAACATTTTAAAGTTAAACTTAATGTTGTACTAGAAAGGCACAAATTTTACTAAAGGGTGCAAAAGAAAGATGAAAAAGTCACCAACTATGTGGCTGTCCTGAGGGGTTTATCGGCCACTTGTGAATTTGGGACTTTGACGGATTCTATGATTAGAGATCAGATTGTTAGGTGCACAAATGAACCTAGGATCCAGGAGGAACTACTCACTAGGAATCCTGACCTCGAGGAAGCACTAAGTATAGCAAAGGGATTGGAGCACACTGCGTTGTGCATGAAGGAAATGAAAATCCATGAGGGGGTCATAAGAGATAAAAATGAGAGCAAGGTTGTACATGAGGGGGAGACTGTTTGTAAGGTTGGGGAAAAGATGAAGAGCAATCAACGCAGCAATATACAAGGGTTATTTTGCTACAAATGTGGTAGTCCCAATCATTTGGCGAACAACTGGAAGTGTCCTGCCAGGGATGTTTTATGTAGGAAATGCAACAGGAGAGGGCACTTTTCAAAAGTGTGTAAGAATATCAATCAAAAAGTACATTTGGTAGAAAATGTTGAAATTGTAGATGGGGGTGAGAAAACCTTTATATTTCAAGTGGGGGATGACGATGCAAATGAAAATAATTACTATCCCAAATGTGAAATCACCCTTGATGGAGAGAAATTTGAAGTATATGCTGATTGATTCTTGTTCTCCTTTTACTTTGATTGACAAAAGTTTATTTGATGAGAAGTTTGCAAAATACAGTGTGGAACTAGAGAAAGCTGATATTAGTCCAGTAGGATACTACAAGGAACGTATTCCATTAGAGGGTATGGCAAGAATGAGGATTACATTTAAGGACAGGCACACAGTGGGGAAAGTATATGTAACCACGAGGGGATCTAGCCTCCTTGGGTGGAAACACCAGAAAGAGTCAGGGATTAAGCTGGATCCCAACAACAGAGAGCAAGTGCTATTAGTGGAACCACCTAACATGGCAGAAAACTTAACCACTGAGTTTAAGGAGGTGTTTAATGAAAACCTGGGTGTGTTAAAAAACTACATGCACAGAATCACTCTCAAGGAAGGAGCTGTACCTGTGGTACATAAAACACGATCTATCCCACTTCGCATGAGGGAGCCATTGAAAAGTGAGTTGGAAAAGCTGGTCAGCCAAGGGGTTATCAAGGAGATCGAAAGCTCAGCATGGTTGGCTCCGGTCGTCATCACGACCAAGGATGGAGGAAGAACATTACGCTATGTGTGGACTTGCGAGACCTGAATGCCAACATTCAGGTTGACAGATATCCACTCCCGAGGATTGGAGAGATGTTGAGCACCATTCAAGGGGTGAAATTTTTCAGTGTCTTGGACTTGTCCTCGGCCTATTATCAGATAGAGCTACATCTGGAGTCACAATCCCTGACGGCATTCACAACCCCTTTCGGAAATTTTAAATTTCTGCGGATGCCTTTTGGTTTGGCGTCCGCAGCTGCAGCCTTCCAACGAGTTATGCAGCACATCCTCAAAGACTGCACAAAAACGATGTGCTTCCAGGATGATATCCTGATTTACGGATCAAATGAAAAAGAGCACAATGAAAACATCAAGGGAGTGTTGGAGAGACTGAGAGAAGTAGGCTTCACCACCAGAGTGAGCAAATGTAAGTTGGCTGTGAGCTCAGTAGACTATTAGGGCCACACCATTTCAGAAGAGGGCATCAAACCGAAGTGCGATCTAGTCAATGCAGTTAGAGATGCACCCACGCCAAGCAACAGAGAAGATGTGGTGTCATTTCTGGGATTGGCGGAGTACATGGCGAAATTCATCAAAGATTTCGCCACTAGGTCATACCCTTTGAGAGAGTTGGTAAAGAAAGATAGCATCTTCAATTGGGGAAAGGACCAAGAGACGGCTTTCAAAGAAATAAAAGAGGCAATCATACAGGCACCCTTCATAGGAAAATTTGATCCAGAAAGAGACATAATAATTTCAACAGATGCCAGCATCAGAGGGATAGGTGCCACTTTAGCACAGAGGGTAGAGAAGGAGTTAAAAGTGGTAGCTTTTGCGTCCAGAACTTTCACCGCTCCTGAAGCTAACTATTCCACTGTGGAAAAGGAGGCCCTAGCCTTATACTGGCCAATCAAACATTTCAAATACTATGTGTGGGGAGTGCAATTCGAAGTGCATACAGATCACAAGCCTTTGGTGCCTTTGTTTACAAAAAAAAATATGGAAGACATGACCCCGCGCATAGCAAAATGGGTATTGGGTCTACAAGGTTTTAATTTTAGAGCTGTGTACATTCCGGGACAACAAAACAAGGTGGCGGATTTCCTCTCAAGGGCTCCCATCTGCTGTGAAGCTGAGGAGGAGAAAGTGGATGATACAATTTTGGAAGTGGGCTTGGCAGCAGTGGCGAAGGAAAATTGGGAAACACACATTGAACGAGATGAAATCTTGAAGAGTGTGAAGAGATGTATTGTGTCAGGATGGCCAAACAAGTGTAAGGAACTGGACACTGAAATTCAACCGTACTGGAATGTTAGGGATGACCTTTCGTTGGAGGGGAACTTCATTTTGAAGTCTGGAAAACTTGTTCCTCCAGAGGGGATGAGGAATCAAGTGATCGTACTGGCCCATGAAGGTCACTTGGGCAGAAGTTTATGCAAATCAAGGTTACGTGCAGACTACTGGTTCCCAGAAATGGATCGAGAGATGGAGGAAAAAGTACGCGACTGTTATGCTTGCAGCTTAAGCGACAAATCCAAAGTAACTAAACATTGTCCTTTGATCCCGGTTGAAGTACCTATGGCACCCTGGCAAAAGCTGGGTTTTGACATTACGGGCCCCATTCATGGGAGAGGCTCCCAGGACTGGTACCTGTTGGTTTTGATTGACTATTACTCTAACTGGATAACTCACAAGATGGTATACAATATCAATACCAAGTCTTTGATTCACTTCTTAAAGGAGGTGTTTTACAGAGAAGGCATTCCTACGACGATGGTAACGGACAATGGCGTACAACTGATCTCGGAGGAGATGAAAGAGTTTCTAAGAGACTGCTCAATTACCCATATCTGTACACCATTATATTGTCCTAAGGCGAATGGCAAAGTGGAAAGAGCGAACCGCCTGTTGAAAGAATGCATAAATCTGGCCAGCAAGTCAGGAAAAAACGTGGAGGATGCCATCATGGAAACGCTGTGGGCATATCATACCACTCCAAACTCCACTTCTGGACACTCACCGTTTGAGCTTTTGAGACGAAGAAAGGCTGGTTCAAAGCTTTCTCCGAATTGGATGGGCAAGAATGTTTTTGTGGAAATTGATCAGGAGGAAATGAGAAAGAAGATTGAAAACAAACAAAGTAAATACAAAGAATGGTATGACAGGAAGTGGGGTGTCAAGGAGAAGAACCTCAAGGAAGGACAGAAGGTGTACATCAGAAAGCCCGATAAACTGGGGAAAAGAGGAGACAAATTCTACGCCCCAGGGAAAATAAAGGAAGTTAAGAGAAATATTGTAGTCATGGAAGACGGGAAAATGTGGAGCCAGGACCAGGTAGTTCCTGTTACAGTTAGAGACAACAAAATAAGTTATGGGAATTCTGAGTTAAGGGACAGAAGGTAGGAAATTGGGAAGAGGAGAGAAAGCTTCAGGCAAAGAACCTCCCCGTTCTGGCACAGGCAGGAGTTAACTGTTAGTTGCAGCACTTTCAATATGATTCATTAGATCTTTTCCACCTGTTAATCTTATGTCTGGGACTGTGGTGGTGGTCTTCTGCGCAAGACCTTATAATTTATGGCATTTGCATTTCCCCTTTGGGTTATGTTGTTTTTCTTATTCACTGTTCTGTTCCTCACCCTCCCCGGGGTCTTCTTTCATCCCCATCCCTCTCTTGTCCTACTCCCACCACTTTGCTTCCTCTGCGTTCTCCCTAGGGAGGATGATGTGTTGTAACTTCACCTTTGGTTTCACCCTCCTCCCTTTCACCCCCATGCTTTCCCCACATTGGTTCACCCCGTGCCCTCCGCTGAAGGCAGAGATAGAATGTTGAGATGACCACTGTTACATGACACGACAAGCTGGGGACATCGGTTTTGAAACTACTTGAATAAACAACCTTTCAACCCTGAAAGTTTGGACCCTTATTGCTACAGAGTGCTTGGATTTCAAATGGGGCGCTTAGGAAGTGGCCCAGGGAACGGTCAGTGGAGCGTCATTCACAATAATAGGAAGGGGTAGGGCTGGTGCACAGTGCAGTGGGTGGTAACAATTGCAGCACTCCTTTCGCCTTGGTGAATTAGGCTTCCCAATTGGGTAAGGCGAGCTTAGGGAGTGGGCTATGCATGAGTTTGGCAGCTCCTATTTCTGGGACACAGTTGTTGGAGAAAGAAAGGCGCCTGCAGCCGTGGTATTAAAAACAAGCGCACAGCCGGTTTGATTTTTCAAGTTACAGAGAGCTGAATTGGGGCTCGGGAGCTGCCAATAATTATAACAAATGTGCTTATAAATCAACAATGGTCCATTCAGGCGACAAAGCGCTATACAGGCACAAATTCACCCTGTGACGGTGCCTGGTGCAGAGTACATGTTTGGGGCAAATAAAACATTACAGCAGCGTGCAGAGGGCTATTGCCGTCCCACCATGGTTAAAGCACAGGTAGTTTGAATGCAGGCATGTCACACATTACATTTACGCCCCACCACTTTCAAAAGTCGCAGGCCGTAGCGTCACAAACCCCACTCCCCAAACAAGTATACCACCTAAGAAAATTCAGTAATGGTTTTTTTGTTCAAATCTGTTTTTATTGTGAACACAGCGATAAGCCTACAACCCCATGTCGGGGCCGGCCGCGCAAAAAGGAGCGTGTGTACTTATGTAACCAGGGGAGGATGAGGCATTAACACAGCGCCCTGCCTACAACCCCTGGGAGGGGCCGGCCGCGTGGCTTAAGGGGAATGATGTCAAGAGGCGGTCATGTGCTGGCGATGTATCGTTGTGCGGGGGAGGCGCGTATATGAGAGAAAGCGGTGGTGTCACTTTTTCAAAAGGCCCAACGGGGCCCAAACTGCCCCATAGAAGGGCGGAAGCCAGAGAGGTAAGTAGGAAAGAAGAAAAAGTCGGAAAAGGAGTGAGCAGTAGCGAGGTGGAAAGGGGTCTGGGGGAAAGACTGCAGTCGCTGGTCGGGGGTAGGAGGCGCAAGCCTACATCAGGGGAAGTGGCTAAGAGCCTAGTCTGCTCGGGTCGGCAGGGACGAGGGCGTCCTCAAATAGCTGCAGGGCGCGAAGTCTGGGAGGCATGTGGCGGGCATAGCTGATGGAGCACAGGTGGCGTACAAGAGGTTCCCACACTGCCTTGAAGCGCACCCCCCTCGATTGTATCCGCGCCGTGAGCAGTTCCATAGTCAGGACCTGCCAGAGGCGCACACCCCAGGAGGCTATCGGCGGTGCCTCAGCCCGCTTCCAGTACAGAGCAATGAGTTGCTTGGCAGCGCCTAACATGTGAAGGGTGAGGATCCAGTCGCTGCGCGTGAGGGCTCTAAGTGTGGGGGGTCGAATGCCCAGCAGGAGTGTGCAAACCTCTTCAGGGAGGGGGAAACCCAGTACCTTCTTGATGTGACTAAGAACCTCCTTCCAAAAGACAGCTAGGGTAGGGCACGACCACCAGATGTGTATGAAGTCGCCAGTCGCAGCGCCACACCTCCAGCATAGCGGTGAGGAAGTGGGGAACATTTTGCTGAGTCGCAGGGGGGTGTAGTACCATTGCGTAAGCATCTTGTATGCGTTCTCCCTCTGCGGGATGCTGCGATAGGTTTTGGGGATGTCAGTCCACAGCCGAGCCCATTGAGAAGGCGTGATATCGGCGCTAGTCGCCGACTGCCACTGCCTTTGGTAGGGATGTGCGGGCGGGGTGGTGGGATGTTGCAGGATGTTGTAGATCTGGGAGATTAGCCGCTTCAGTCCCCCTAGGGAGCGCACCAACTTCTCGAATGGAGTGTATGCCCTGGTGGCAGCCCGAAATATGTCATCACCCGAAGTCCAGTGGCGCAATTGCGCATACTGTAAGCTGGCGGTTAGAGGGAGGTTGAATTCTTCCCTGCAGTCCGGCCAAGACTTAGGCGACCCTCCAAGAAAGAGGTCCCCTACAACCCTGCAGTCCCCTTGTGTCCAGTTCTCGAAAGCCCGGGTCCGGGCAGCAGGTGGGAAGTGCGGATTGCCTGCAATGGGGGTGTGTGGAGAGGGGAACGTGGTTAGACCCTTGGATACTGCCACTCTGTCCCACACATCAAGAACCGTCTTCGTGGGGACCGCCATGTATGCACTCCCATATGGTGCGCCCCGTGACTACTCGGTCCATGTGGAACCAGTGTTTGTCGCTTTCGCGGGCACCCCATTCTATCACGAACCGAAGATGCGCCGCCCAGTAGTAGTGGAGAAGATTCGGGCAGGCGAGACCGCCCCTGTCTCTTGGTTCCATGAGAACCTTCTGCGAAAACCGGGGTCGCTTGCCACCCCATATAAAGGACGTAAGGTCACGTTGGAGACTCCTGATGCAGTGGAGCGGGATCGGAGTGGGTAGGCACTGGAAAACATATAGAATACGGGGGAGGATCGACATCTTGACCGCATTGAGCCACCCCAGCCAAGAGATCATCAAGGGCTTTCATTTCCGCAGGTCCGCCAGAACTTCCTTGCGGCAAGAGGCCCAGTTCCTCGAGGACCACGAGTCAAGGTGGGGCGTGAGGTCCAGACCCAGGTATTTAATGTGATCCTCCGCCCAACGATAGGGCGTAACCCCCTTCAGGAAAGAGACCTCCTCCTCGGGGGTGGTAAGATTAAGTGCCCAAGATTTGGAGTGGTTAATCTTGAGGCCGGACGCTTGCTCGAACAGTGTGAGGGCTTTATGCACCGCTGGGAGAGAGTCCCGAGGGCGCGTAAGAGTAAGGATCAAGTCGTCCGCGAACAGTGCTACCTTGTTGGAGCGCCCCCCGTGTGGGATCCCGTGGATGTCAGGAGTGCGCCTAATCAGCTCCGCCAGCGGCTCCACCGCCAGGGCGAACAGGAGCGGTGAAAGCGGGCACCCTTGCCTCGTTCCCCTGTGGATCGAGATCGGCGATGTCAGTTGGCCGTTGACCCGAATCTTGGCCTGCGGCCCGAGGTACGGGGCCATGCACCTAGAGATCATGTTAGGGCCTAGACCTAGTTTCCGGAGGACCGCCCGCAGGAAGGACCAATCGACCCGGTCGAAGGCCTTTTCCGCGTCCAGGGAGAGGAGGCAGGCCGGGATATTCCAATGCTGCACCTTCCCCACTAAGTGTGCCAACCTGCGAACATTGTCGGCCCCCTGACGATCCCGTATAAAGCCCACCTGGTCCGGGTTTACCAAACCCGGCATGTGCGGGTCCAGCCGTTTGGCCAGGATCTTGGTGTAAATCTTAAGATCAGTGTTCAGGAGGGCGATGGGGCGATAAGAGGCACATAGAGTGGGGTCCTTCCCAGGCTTGGGAATCAGGGCAATTTCCGCCAGGCCCATGTCAGGGGATGGGCCGGTGGTGTCAGAGAAGGAACCGTATAGCCGCAGCAGATGCGGGCGGAGCTGGGTCAGGAACAGGCGATAGAAGGCCAACGGTAGGCCGTCCGGTCCCGGGGTTTTCCCAATGGAGAGATCTTTAACAGCCTCCGTTACTTCCTCCTCCTGTAGGGGGCCCTCTAGTGCAGCTGCACACGCCGGGGATAGCGGAGACCCCTCAAAATCCGCAAGGACGGCCTCCCGTGCCTCCGTAGAGGTAGGCTCCTCAGCATATAGTGAAGTGTAGTAGGCGACGAATGCGGCCTGCTTGGCTTTCTCAGAGGTGGTGCAGGTGCCGTCTTGCCGTTGGACAGTGGCGATGTGGGCCCTAGCGGCACGTGCCTGCAACCTGCCGGCCAGAAGGCGGCCAACTTTGTCCCCACCCTCATAGTAGCGTTGTTTGAGCGCCAGCAGGGAGTGTTCCGCCTTGTTGGTGCGTAGAGCGCGGAGTTGCCCCCTGAGGTTGGCGAGAGTTCTCTTTGACGCCCGTGAGGGGGAGTCCCTGTCCCGGGCCTCCGCTAATTTAATCTCGCTAGCCAGGTCGGTTTCCATCTTGAACGCCTCCTTCCGCCGCGCCACCGCCAGGGAGGTGATATGACCCCGAATGGTGGCCTTGAAGGCATCCCAGACCGTATGAAAGGGCAAGTCAGGGGTGTCATTAATAGCGAAATACGAGTCTATGGCGTCACGGATGCTGGCGACGTCCTCCGGGTCCCGAAGGACTCTCGGAGGAAGCACCCATCGGCGTTCACGGGTGGCATGGGCCAGGGGGTCCTGAAGCAAAAGTTCCACGTGGGCATGGTCTGACAGGGAGATGTCGGATATAGCGGCGGCTAGGGAGTCTCGGGCCAATTCAAGGGATGTGAAGAGATAGTCGATTCGGGAGTATGTCCGATGGGAGTGTGAATAAAAGGAGTAATCTCGGGTCCCCGGGTTGTGGTATCGCCACACGTCCACGAGTCCCAGGTCTGTAAGCTGCGTTCTAAGGGTAGAGGACATTGCTCCAGTGCCATTGAAGGAGGCCCCCGCACGATCCAGCCCAGGGTCCCAGACAAGATTGAAGTCCCCGCCCAGGATCATGTTGGGGTCTCCCGGTGGGAGCTGATCCCGCAGGAGTGTCTGGAGGTATTTGTCCTGCGACTGGTTGGGCGCATACACACATCCGAGGGTAAGCTGTAAATGACCCACCTGCACCGTAGCCCGGAGGAAGCGCCCGTCAGCGCTCTTGAAGGGTTTCGCGGGTCCCCGCCTAATGCCAGCCCTACAGAGGATTGCCACCCCCGCTGTCTTGGTGTCAGAAGATGCCCAGAACTGTGTGGGGTATCTAGGGTGTGCCATGCGTTTGGTGTCGCCCTGGAGAAGGTGTGTCTCCTGGAGGAGGATAATGTCGGGGGAGTGGTGAAGGAGGTAGCGCCATATCTGATTTCGCTTGTTGGGGGAGTTAAGCCCTTTAACGTTGAGGGAGAGGACCTTCAAAGGTGTAGGGGTGTTCGCTGTCATAGTACTAAGAGGGAGTGGAGCCGCGCAAGACCCAGTGTAGCAAATCCCCCCGCAGCCAGAGCAGCGGCAGCCGCACTTTGCCTCCAGCAGGTCAACCCCCGTAGGACCCACCATGTCACCCCTCCGCAGGCGCGGGGAGAGAATAGCAAGAGAAGGCAGAGCGTAAGAAAAGTAGGAAGAGACGAGAGAGAAAGGATAGAAAGGGTGCAAAGAAGAAATATAACCAAAACAGGCCAACAGGGCCAGTGTACATTGTCCCAGGTACCGGGCATCCTCTACCCGAGGGTTTGGATGAAACCAGGAATGTCACTTCCTACGGGACAAAGGGAGGGAGCAGAGATCTGGGTAGATGAAATGAAATCCAGTCGTCTCGCAGCTCGTCCACCCCGCTGCCTCTAGGTGATCCGGGGGTAGGTCGAGCCATGGGGTCCGTGTGTGCAGTCCTGTGTCCGGGGAGGCCCCGAAGCTCAGCGGTGTGATGCAAGGCTCAGGAGTGGGGCTGTCCAGTGTTAGATGCTCCCGACCCCCGCAGGGGGGGAGAGCCACAGTGTCGGCCCGCTAGAGAGAAGGAGGGGTCCCCCTCCAAGGGCAGCAGGTACAGGCCGCAGGCCGCCTCGTCGCGGTAGGGTAAGTCCGTGTGCCCAAGAGGCAAGTGTAGGCTCAAGGCAGCTCGGGTCTCAGTGATCGTGATCAGTGGCCTTCTGGTGTCGGAGGATGGTCCCCGCCCTCAGTGCCAGAAGCGAGAGGCTGCGAGTCCTGCTCCTCGCGGTCGCCCTCAAGGGAGCGAATGTGAGCAATGATGTCCTGCTTGGTCTGCGAGGTAGAGAGGGCGTCCACAGGGGGGGACCGGCGACGTTTACGCACAGTGGACCAGTCGGGGCGCGGAGGAGCCTTCTCTTGGTGGTGAGAGCGGGCTGGGCTGTGATCCGGGGACTCCGGCATTTCAAGCAATTGCGCCGCTTCCTGGTAGGACCGGAGGGCCCTCCGTTTGCCCTCCCACTTGAAGATGAGAGCGAAGGGGTGGCCCCATTGATAGGAAATGTTGAGGGCCCGGAGCCTCTCCGTGATCGGACGGAAGACCTTCCTCCTGTGGAGCGTGGTGGGGGCCAGGTCCTGGAAGATCTGGATCTTGTGTCCTTCGTATCGCAGGTCCGGGGCGTCCCTAGCCGCCTTGAGTATGGCCTCCTTCTCTGTGAAGTAATGAAGTCTGGCGACAATGTCTGGGAGGAGGCCGGCTTTGCCCCCCGCTCCAAAGACTCGGTGTGCGCGGTCAAGGCGCGGTGGGGGAGCATCCTCCTCGCCCCACACCGCTTGCAGGAGTAGCGCCACATAGGCCATGGTGTTAGTCCCCTCTTCTCCGAGCGGCACACCCCGTATGCGGAGGTTGTTGCGGCGCCCCCTGTTTTCCAAATCTTCCTGCTTAATCTGGAGCTGGATGTGTTGTTCCTCGAGGGTCGCCACCCTCTGCCAGAGCTGCTCTAGGTCTTCGGTGCGGGAGTCCACCGTCTTTTCCAGGCCATCAACCCGGTCGCCAAGGTCGGTGACCTCCTTGCGCAGTTCCTTGACGCATGTGTGGACCTCCGTCCTGAGGGACCCAATTTCGGACTTAAGATCCGCCATGAAGGAGGACATGAAGGCCTGCGTCACCGGAGGGGAGTCGGCCGGCGGTAGAGGCTTCCCCCCCGATGACGGGGGGCCCACGGAAGATGGCGACGAACCCGCCTTACCCCACATGGAAGCCACAGATGTACCTCTGGTCGTCGCTGGAGGAGGGTCCGGCTTGGTCCCTTTGCCCCGAGTCATGATCCACTTAGGGCGTTCAGGGATAGTGAGAGGCAGGGCAGGCTGTTGCGTGGAGCCTCCGAACCGTGATGGAGGAAAGTTCAAGGGGGGTCGCACCAACGCCCCGGTGGCCAAGCAGTCCAGGCCCTACTGCCAGGGGACCAAGGCCGGAGATCAGGAGTCGGCGAGAGATGACCTCCGCAAGCCCGAGGTAGGGCAGGGCAGGTACGTTGGTGGTAGGGTAGGCTCGTCCGTGCAGCAGGGGTCCAGGGCTTTGGGGGGCGCTAGTGCAGGCGAGGAGGCCCAGCCGGGGAGGCGGCGAAGTGCGCTGTGCGGGGGGGCGACGAAGGGCCGCCACCGGTAGATGTCCCACAATGAGTTGAGTTCAGGGCCCCCAGGCGAATGGCCTCCGTAGGCATGCGGCGGGGCTCTGCCTCCCGGGTCCGCCTGAGGCAGGGCCGCTCCCCGTGTGGCTGGGGATTGTGTTCAAAGGGGCCCCCCCAAACGCGCCACCAGTCCAGCAATAGGCGGTCTACGATCGGGGGTGCCAGGCTACTAGGCAGGGGTTGTCCGAGGCCCCCAGGCAGTGGTACAGCCGTGGTGCGTGGGGGGAGCGGCCAGGAGCGGAGACTCACAGTGTTGGGGCCCTCTAAGGCCCGTGCCTCATCCGCACTCGGTCCTCAATCGTCTCCCCGGGCCGCCGCCGACGTGTCCATGGCAACTAGAAGCGCCGGCAGGGATCGCGGGCACAGGGGAGCCAGGTCACTTTCCCCAGGCGCGTTGCAGCCGAGAGCACACCAAGGGACGAAGATGGCGGGCTGATCCGCGATCGGGTCCCCCTACCGCCGGGCCCCCCAGAGAAAGACAGGGGGAAGGGGGGGGCGGCGCGCTGCGGCTCACCGTGTGGATCCCTCGACGGATGCGGAGGTCGTTGTCAGCGCTCTCAGCCGGGGGCCTCCGGCGATCTCTCCGGGGCAGGCCTGGTGTTCCCGCCAAAGTCGGGACCTCCCGTGGCAGTGGTGTCCGGGCAGTCGCAGCGTCCCTCGCTGGAGGTGGATCGGCCCCAGCAGCCTCGAGACAGCTATGTAGGCAGCCAGTGGGGGTCCGCTGGAGGGACACAGCCGCTGGGGGGGCTTGGGGGCCTCCGATGCCCCCCGCAGTCCGTCACTCTAGCCCACTCCGCGGGGAACAGGACAGGCGTCTCGCCGGCAAACCCCGCTGCAAGATGGCGGCCAGGGGCTGGTCTCGGAGGTCTCCGGGCCGCAATGGCCGATGGCGGGGATCTCAGCGGCTGTAGACTGCCACCGGAGGGGATCGCTGGCAGGGCGACAGTGGTCAGGGGATCCCCAGGGGCAGGCACCCCCCGGAACTTCGCTTAAACTGGCGTAGTAAGGCAGCAGGGCGACGGAGCTCGCACGAGACGCGGCTGATCACATCGCTGTCTCGGCCACGCCCCCAGTAATGGGTTTTTTACGGTTCCATGATTCTCAGTGTTGAGTTAAACGGTGATCATGGGACAGGTATTTTCCGATGGCAACAGCTTCCAGGCCATATGTGCTAGAGAGATAGTTCAAGTGGCAAACAGCCTTAACCACGCAGCGTGAACTACGTGGGATTGAACCACGCAGGTGGTACCAGCACGTCTAAACTACGAGTATGCCTTAACCACGCATAAGCGTGTTTAAAGCGTGTGCGCGGTCTAGTTGCGGCAACTGCCGGGCAGAAGAACAGGAAGAAGAAGGATTGGGTCGAGGCGGAGAGGTAAGTTGGGTTTTGAGGGGTGGGAGTAGTTTGTAGGGGTTGTGGGGTAGTTTTCAGGGCTGTGAGGGGGTCAGGATAGTTTACAGGGACGACGGGGGATCAGGAGTTTTAGGGCTCTGGAAGGGGACAGAGGTGGTGGTAGATTATTTGGGTTTGGGGTAGTTTTGGGGAGGGGGCATGAAGGTCGTTTTCAGGGCTGAAGGCATCAGGAGTTTTAGGGCACAGGACAGGGGACAGGAAAGAGGCAGTTTTAAGGCTGAGGGGGCAGTTGGGCTGGGGTGGGGTAAGGTGGGGTTAGGTTTTAGGGGGTGTGGGCTTGTTTTAGGGTTCAGGGAGAGGGCTGTGGTCAGAGTAGTTATTAGGGGGCGGTCTCTGTCTCTCCATCACTCCCTATCTCTCCTTCCTACGCTCTCACTGCCTTTGTTTCAAGCTATCAATGTCAGCTTTCCCCCTCTATCTTTCTGTCTATCTCGAACTCTTCTCAACTCTGTCTTTTTCGGTCTCTCCATCTCCCGTCTACACATCCCTCTTTCTGTCTCTCTTCCTTTATTATTCTCTCGCTCTCTTTTCCCTCCCTGCCTGTCTTTCTCTGTCTTTTTCTCCCTATCTATATGTCTGTATAGCTGTCTCTCTTTCCCTCTTTCTCCCTCTCTTCCTCGCTCTAAATTTTATCTCCACCTAGCTCTGTTTCTTCTCTCTTACACTCTAGCTCTCTTCTTCTCTCTCTATCAGTCGCTTTCTCTTTCTTTCTCCCTTACTGCCTGTCTGTCTCCTTTCTTGTTCTTTCTCACTCAATCTCTCGCTCTCTCTTTCTCTCTTTACCTCTCTGTATGTCTCTTTCTACCTCCCCATTTCTCTCTCTGCCTCCCTCTCTCCTCATCTTTTTTTCTTTCAATCTCTCCCTGTCTCTCTCCCTCACACACAATCTTGTCTCTGTCCCAGCATCATGACATACAAGTCCCTGATTATGAAACCAGTCTCTTTATGATTAGGGCTCCCCGTTTTATCGTACTTTTTTTAACATTTCCTTCTGTATTTATACATATATTTACCACAAGCAAAAAAAGACGCTGAAGCTAGTATTTTTCCACATTTATTTAAATTGACATGCACACTTACACTCGTTGTTATAGCTGTTTTTGAAATTGGAGCCTATGCTAAGTGCACTTTACATATTGGGAGCAAATGTATTCCCCGTTCTCTAAGAAAAGATAGGTGAGTTAGTGGTATTGATTAGGTCTCGTTTTTGCAGCTGTCTGGTAAAATTTAAAAATGCATTACTCACATTTTATCAGCCATCACAGAGAGCCTCTGCTCGAAGAATATCAGTTCATTCTTAGTGTGCACCAGAAGACAACCTACCCTAAGAGGCATTGTAAATCACCAAAATATCTAAAGAATCCTGCATCTTTAGCTGTACTGAATAACGTTCTGATATGGACACTGTGGATGAATTGTAGAGCACAGGCGGTGCAACATTTCCGTTATTATTTTAATTTAATTGCTACTAATTTTCTAACTCAGTAAAATTAAGTCATGCTAACGGGCTTGCACACTACTCACTCAGCCTCACTGCTCCATAGCGTGCATACTCACTGAGAGATGCAGCCAGGCTTTATGCTGATAGTTGTTGGAGGCATGTCTGCCCCCCCGTGCCCTGCCACATTGACCTCCTTCTGTCTCCTATACAACAAAAAAATAAAAGGTTGGGGCTGCAGCTAATGTCCTGGGGTGTTTTCACACCTCTTAACCCCTTCACTGCGGCGGCTATTCGCCGCAGTGCTAAGGGGGCGGGGCGGGAGAGCGGCGGGCGCATGCTGGTGACGGAACCGCTCCGTCACCAGCGTCGGTTGCGCTGTGCTTGTGACGGAGCGGTTCCGTCATGGCCCCGCCCGCTCAATAGAATGCTCAGCGCAGGCGCGGAATTCGCGGCGCGCATGAGGGGGGGCGGGCCATGACGGAACCGCTCCGTCATCAGCACAGCGCCACCGCAGCTGATGATGGAGCGGTTCCATCTTCAGCAGGGGAGGGGTTAATGGACATCGGCTGCTTACACTGCTCCAACAATTTACCTTGCATGAGCACCGCTGTGAGGGGGTGCTGGAGGGTCTCTGCAGACACGGCGCTCCCAGCTGCACTTTGTCACTCCTCTCCAGAGCGGCACTTTGAGGGCAGCAGTTTCCCATTTCTTTCGGCAGCCCCTGTACACCTCTGACACGGATTTTATAGAGGAGCACAGATGCGGCAGGAGCATTTTTGTTAGTATTTTCCTGTTTCTATATATAAATACAGACAAAAAACAAAACATTTTCAGTCTGTATTTATATGGGGAAATCCGTTTAAATGGAAAACCGTGAGCCGTATTGATATTGTTACATTCTATAATAATATCTTCTCATGCTGTCCGCTCTACTCATTTGATAAGCAGCTAATTTAAAGAGACGCACTACTTAGAGAGTTTTTGGGGAATGAAGAGGTACTTGACTCAACTTCCCACTCCTCATTGGACTATAACCATACACAGGAAACCAGGAAGGATGTTTTGCAACATTCCTAGTGATAATCACATTATATGGGGTCCAAGACATGCTGACAAAAACACATTATGGGAAAACCTGTTTTCTTCTGACCCTTGGCAGGAGAGACATTCGAAGCAGGAAACCGTTGTAGGCTAAAACACTGTTAAGAAGCTGATGATTTGTTGTTCTAAGAGTTCAGCTGTAGCCAGAAAGAGTTTCCTGGTGGTTGCTCTTTGAGGATATTGCATAAGCTTTCAGGATGGAAAGTGATGGTTTCTCTCAGTGGTCAATTTGTAAAAAACATAAGTGCCAGGGCCCTTGTCAGGAAATACAGCAGCTTGCACCACCCATTGCCTATGCCAGCACTGCCAATGACAGTACCTACACAACTTCTAACCATCTCATTCCTACAAGTGTGACAATGCAAACTATTCAAGGCCCCCAAAGCTTTAAGAATGGCTGGGTGGAGCGTATTAGTGACCGTTAATGTATATTAAATTAATAAACATCTGTTGCCGTGCTCATACCCAAAGTTGACACACAGCACCACCATGTGGCAAACTGTCACAATCGCCATTGCTAAGACTTAAGTGCAAGTGATGAGCACTGGAAATCACTGGCTCAAATTAAGCACTTTCTCTTCTTATCCTGTCCACTCCATTATCTACATCATTAGAAGGCTTGTTCAGCAGTGCAGTTACTGCCAGATATATTTGATGCTTGCTGTTTTATGGGCATGGCCGGAAGCTTGTGAAATGGTGTAGGGTGGCTGCACTTGAAACTAAGGTGTTCTGCTTATCTCGCAATTACCTCAGTGGATTGTACACTCAAATATCGAGGTCGTGAAGATCATGGTTACCAGAATATAGTGAACAAAATATCAAAGACCAAAATAACGAAAGATAAGTACATGTAGAAGATGCACAGATTTACTATTTCTAACTCCACACCTACATACCTTGAAGATGCATATATATCATAAAGGTACATATAAGTGTAGGTAGGTATAGAAAATCTATACTTACTTACGTTTCAATATTTTGTATTCAATATTTTGTCCTCAATATTGACCCGCTCGAATTTCTGACTTTGATATTCAACGTGCACACCCCTCTGTATGAGTTTAAGCAGACTGCTTTGTGTACCTGATGTAAATGTCGGAAGATTTTAGGTCCAGTCCCAGACATCTTCATCTATTTGGAAGTCCTGACGATATCCCTCTTCAAAAATTAAAATAGGACGCACAGAGAGAGACTGGGTGCTTTGGGTCAGCTCCCCTCAGACAAAGGCTTTCTTGTGTCTTTCCAGGTTTTTTAATTGCTTGAATGAGCTGCTCATTTGAGCTCCCACTTCTGACACCTCAACAGTCAGGCGCAAACTAGCCCATGGATCTTCTCCTCTTACATCACCTGTATCCACCTGGCAGATTGCCATTCTTGCTTCCTGCAAACTGTGCTGAAATTGAAACTACCTTTACTGTCATGTTTTTTATACCAGCTTTTTCAATTCAGTCTAATAAACACATTTCCGGGCCTTTTTTGCAACATCAATTTTTTTTAAAGAGGAGGGTTTGATATTTCTTCATTACTGTTTACAACCTTTTGATGATTTTGTTTTCATATCAGCAAATATTAGGCCATACCTCAAATCTGCAAGATTGCTGTCCTGAAAAAGTCACCTTCAACAGCATCAAAATGTATGCAGCTAGGCATTATGTGCCAGATGTATGACTGTTTTTAGCAGTCGCAAATGGAAAATCGGGCCATTTATGACAGCTAAAAGGGTTGTAGTATGTACCGACCCTATTTTGCGAGTCATTAACCTATTACTGACTCACAAAATAGGGTTTTGCGAGTCGCTATTAGGAAGGGGCATGCCATGGGCGTCGCTTTTACTAATAGCGATTCGCACTGGTATGCACAATTGTTTTGAGACTGCAAATGTGGATGCAAAACAATTGCAGACACCATCTACTTCATGTAGGTGGTAAGCCAGTTCCCTTTGTGAATGGTTAGTTTCAACCCAGGCACCACCGCAGGGGCTCCCTCTGGTGACAACCCAGGCACCACCGCAGGGGCTCCCTCTGGTGACAAGCCAGGCACTTGCCTATACAAGTGGATAATGGCGTGGTAGGAAAAGAAGTACGTTTTCGTTTGACCCCTTTCATTTCACTCATTTCTAAGGGCAGCGGCTTAAACAATTCCAGAATCTTTTGTCTCATTGCCTGACCAGGCCTGGACCACCATTATTGACTAAATGGGACTTGCTCAGCCTGAGTGAGCAGGAATTCTGGGCCTTGCTGTATACCCTCTTTTAGCTGGTCCTTAAATAAAAATCTGGTCCTAGAAGCACACCAGATATGAGTACATAGCATTTATAATGGGGATCAAAATATGAATTGTTAATGCGTATCCGTGTATATTATTCATTTTCTTTATTTAACCGGCTCCATGACTGACAAATCCAAAAATATTAATTTCTGACACTTTACCTGTTAGGGTGCTTTGAGGGTCACAAAGCACTTTTTCACATAGCACAGTACGGTGAGAGTTCGATAAATAGCAAGTAACAACACACAATGCATGTGTGGGTTGTAGCTTCTAAAGTGGTTCCATATGTTCCTTTGCACATCTGAAACAATTTTCCAGGCCACACCCCTTTTATGTGTTCCAGCCCATATCACTGCTTACTCGTGCTGTGTTTCAGCCTGGGTGACCTGCGGAGGGCTGCCGCCGAGACCTCTTGACATCTACTCTGCAATCCAATGAACTGGATACTGGTGTAGCAGATCTTACTCCAAGGTAGAAGAAGTTCCCGCCATCACGGCATCAGCTGATTGATAAGCAATCGGGTCCGCAGCCAGGGGCGGCTCTAGGCTCATGGCGGCCCTGGGCAGGGAGCGTAGGTAGGGGGCACCGGTTGAGGAGGTCAGGGTGGGGCGGAGCGCGGAGG
Organism: Lissotriton vulgaris; assembly: GCF_964263255.1. NCBI lineage: Eukaryota > Metazoa > Chordata > Amphibia > Caudata > Salamandridae > Lissotriton > Lissotriton vulgaris. Next base: position 610,279,469 of record NC_141699.1, on the reverse strand, counting down.
CCAGTGAAGAGGAGGGGGGGTCAGAGTGTTTGGAAGTGGAACAGAGCCGGAGGCCACCAAATCCCTGCCAGGGGCCGCCACGCAAATATGTATCCATCCTCAAGAGATGATAATTATATTAAGGATATATATTGGTGTGGTGGCCCCTGGGGTTTGGTGGCCTTGTGCAGGTGCACAGCTTGCACATGCCTAAGGCCGCCCCTGCCGCAGCCAGTGGCGTAAAGAAACTTTAGGGGGGGGGGCCTGCAAAGTGCATGGAGTGGAGCCCTCACGCTCTGGACCCAGTCTGGAGTTCTCAAGTTAGCCCGTGCACAGTACTTGGAGGGGGCTGGCTGGAGCTTGGGCCCCCACACGGTGGGGGCTGTTGAGGCTATTGTTATGCCTCTGTCAGCCTCGCAGTGCAAGGTACTGTGTTTCTAGACCATGTGGTCAACTGGGTGTAGAATATGTGCTGAAGGGTCAAGACTGATTTGAATATTGCTGGGTCTGAACTAGGGTAGCAAATTAGGCTAAATAAAGATGATGGACTTAATCCAGATCAAATAGTGACTGGGGGTGAGTGTCTGAAACGTTTCAGGGCTCCGTCCATCATGCTATTGTGTTTGTAAGTGCTGCTGTAGCCTGGGCCATCACACAGGAAAGCGTACTGAGGAGGACCGCAAACCCCACCATGTATCACGTTACCCCAAAATTATTGGAGTTAAACCCGGTAGGGTTCCTTAGCCCCGAAAAGAAAACTGTGACATTTTCAACAAAAATGAAAATTGACATGTGTCACTCACTCCTCCCTGCTGAATTATACTTGTATGGGTTGACACATTAGGAATCAGACACAACCATCAATAAATCTCTTATTTACAGGTAGTACAGCAGGCTGCCTCTCCTATGGTTGAGATCAGTACACATGTTTGAGTATTTGTATTTTACTTAATGTATCAATTGTTTTATATACTAATATACTATTCATCTGCACATAACGTGCCTATGAACAATTGTAAATATTATGGGCCGTTCAGCAAGTAATGTATACATTATGGCAAAGGTCAGAAACAACCCAATCATGTTTCATCACACACCCCTATTCAATTAGTCTAATCCTACCTACTTGTTTCCAGCTGTCTGACAGTATCTGTTCATTATCATTGTATGCCAAATGATCTACAGTTTCCTAATTGTGCCATTGAGGCTTCACTTGGAACTCCATGTCTCAGCATCCCTCCAGCATCTGAAATGAGTTTCTAACCCCACCCCAAATCCCAAACACACGTGCCTCATATATCTTTCTCATTGATGGTGTTCTATGGAGTAAGGAAGTGTCAGCTGCCGCTCAGCTCCCGGGTTACTACTCAGGAGCAATGGGCATGTGCAATTTGCAGAAAGTAAACAGCAGCTTGTTGCAAGGGGGGCTCCTCCGCTAAGGCAGAGGAGCAACGCCCCACTGAGCAGATCAAATAGGAAAAAATAAATTGATAATAACTCAGTCAGAATATCTTTATTCGACTTAATTAAAGTCATACAAAGAAAGAAAACATTAAAACAACACGTTTAAAAAGTATACATTGCGATCATAACATTTAAAAACATCTAACTCAATACACATTTTAAATACTATTTACACATGATTAAAAGGTATGTATATATATAAAACAGTGCCTAAGATATAATTTCATACATTTAGTAAACTTTTAGGACGGAGGTTGGCCAGCAACTTTCGCCCTAGCTGCCGCGACTAAAAAATTTGCAAGACCAAATGCTGTGCATGGATTGGTCATAAGCTGTAGGTAGAGCAGTGCGGGTCTCACCTGTGTGAACCCAGCATTTTTGAGTAAGGGGAGCAAGTGTTTTTTCCTCTGCTCATGGAATAGGCTACAAAACATGACGAAATGCATAGTGTCCTGCACAGAAAAATGGTCGCAGCTGCAAGGGGCGGCTAGTTCTGGCTTCTGCCAACCCTTGAAAGAGCCTAGGTGAAAATGAATAAGGTTGAACCTTAGTTTAGTTAATAAAAACCTATGGTAAGGGATAGTTACGAAACGGAGGTAAGGGGCCAATTGAGAATCGCTCATCAATAGAAAGTGAGCCCTTACTGCCGGCTTCTGAAGCTCGACTGCCTCACGGCTTGCTTCCTTCCTTTCTATAAAGGCTTTTTTTGTTTGGACTATGTCACGGGTCGTAATTTTCTCTGGGGAGCGAAAAAGTTCTGGGCGACCCAGGTCTGAGAATGATTTACTTAGGTAGGCCAGCCAAGGAATTTTGTTCTGATTGTCCAGTGATAGGACGTCCCTCAGGATTTTATGGTTCAGAGGTAAATCAGCATTTAACCACATTTTCAGCCACAAGATCAGTGGTGCAACACTTAATAGGTCCGACAGATATGGCAACCCAACCTCCTTGTGAATGGAATAGGTGGGGGTTGATTGGGGGACAGAGAGAAGGGATCTTATGAATCTATTTTCTGCTCTCTGAATGGGGTCGAGGTTTACATAACCCCACAGAGATGATCCATAAGATGCGATGGCAACAGGCTTACTTTTGTATATCTTCAACATCGCTTCCATGGGCCTGGCACCCAATTTGCCGGCAAAGCCCAGGAGTGCGGAGGAAGATCTAGTTACTGCCAACCTCTTTGCATTTATCTGTGGGCCCCAAGTACATTTTTGATCGAACAGCACTCCCAGATAGGGAAATGTGGTTACCTCGGACACAGGAGTCCCACTGCAGAAGAATGATTTGTGTCTTCTCTTTGCACCCTCTATACCCATGACCATGGTATGGGATTTAGATGCGTTGACCTTTAGGTCCAGATTTTCCATGAAGGAACCAAAGGCATCGAGAAGAATCTGCAGGCCAACACCCGTGCGGGCTATCAACACGGCATCGTCCGCGTACAGGAGTGCCGGAATGTGGGTGTCTCCTGCGCGCGGTACGTCCGTGCCCCTGCCCCTCAGGTGTGCCCCCAAGCCGTTAATATAAATGGTAAAAAGCGTAGGGGCCAGGATGCAGCCTTGGCGTACTCCTTTGAGGGATTTAAATGAGGAGGTACACCTACCATTGTTGGACACTCGGACAGCTGCGAAAAGCTCCTGATGTAACGAGGCCATATACATGACTAGGGCTTCGTCAATTCCCATATCTAACAAAATCGACCATAATTTAGACCTATTGACGAGGTCGAAGGCCGACGAAAGGTCCATGAAGGCCAGAAGAACTGAGCCCTCCTTAGCCATTGTATACTTAGAGATGAGTAGATACAAATTAATACATTGCTCGATCGTACCTTTACTCTCTCTAAAGCCGTATTGTAGATCGCACAGCCCGCCACATCCCTCAACGTTCTCCCTCAATCTTACTAAAAGAACTTTCCCCAAAATTTTTACAGTGGAGTCCAACAGAGATATAGGCCTATAAAATGCTGGGTCGTCCCTCTGGCCTTTGTTTTTATAAATGGGAACGATAGTGGAATTAGCCCATGAGGCGGGTGCTGCGTTGAAGTTTACTGCATTAAACACGTTAGACAACACTCTCGACCACATTTTAGGAGAGAACATAAAAAAGTCGGCCGGGACTCCGTCCGGGCCCGGAGCCTTATGTTTGGAGGTTTCCATAAGCGCCTTTTCAACTTCTTGGGGATTAAAAACAATAGGGTTAACATTCCCGTTAGAAGGTAATCGACTTTTAGTGTCCTCTACGGCTGCATTGCCCCCATACACGTTTTTAAAAAAGGATAGCCATTTTTCCTCAGTAATCACGCAGTCCATTGGTAGATTGTCGTCTTCCGAAAAAAGAGGGTGCTTGATAATTTCCCAGAATCTTCTGCTGTCCTTAAGCACCGCCACTGAGAGAAGTTCCTCCCATGTTTCACGCTTAATGGAGTCCTTGCGGCTCTTTACTGCTGACTTATAGATTTTCCTTAGCCTCGCAATTTCCTCTTTTGGTCTTGGAACGATTTTAAGAGCCACCAACAGATCTCTGTGGGCCTTCGAACATGCAGTGTCAAACCAACGCTTGTGAACTTGAGTTCCCGAAAAAGGTTTAGCTATGAGATCTTTCGAGACCTGTGCACATATTTCCTCGTAGGCTGAAACCAATAGGCTCCCTTGAGTATCTGGATTCTGACACAACTCAGTCTGCAATTTAATCTTAGGGAAGCATTTTTTGTAAAAGTTTTCTGGGATCACCTTTGCCCATTTAATTCTTCTATCTTGATCTGTAGTCCTCAGAGAGGAGGCTGAGTTTACGATTGATGGTGCTGTACCCATCTTGCTGCCCCACGCCACTTCAAGTAGCACTGGGTTGTGGTCACTGAAGTGGGTTGCCACCGTCCTATATGCCGTAATAAAAGATAAAATACCAAGAGAAACGAAAATATAGTCTATCACAGAACCATTCAGACTGCCATTGAAAGTTGGCGTTCTAGCACCGAAATTGGGTTCATAAAGATTATGATTAGCCAGTAGGTCTTCAAGCTCCTGTCCCTCTGTGGTATGTTCGAAGTGGGGCGCAACCAAGGCATCGTCCTCACCATCACATGCTACTCTTCCCTTACAGGCTAAATTACATAAATGAATGTTAAAATCACCTAGTAAAACTAACTCAAATACAAAAGAGATATTCTGTAGGACTGAGTTTAAAATGCTATCTAAATTAGCGATATTTCGACCATTATAAGCACAGTTACTTGAATTATAGAAGTTGACATATAAGGTCCTGCTGGTTTTATTGATAGTCCTTTCTACGATCAATATGTTATCAGATTCAGACCTGATCTGTCTATAACTTCCTTTTAGATCCACGGAGAATAAGAGCACCAGGCCACCTTTGGCTCTGCCCATTCTACTAGGGATAGCGGAACTTGCAAAACTGGTGTACCCATCCCACCAGATATTGCTGGAAGTGTCCCATGTTTCTTGCAGTGCAATGATGTGATACTTTGAAATAAAGCTGCACCATTCTGGGTCCTGACGTTTGGTGCTTAGGCCTGCCACATTCCAGCTTAAAATCCTACATGACTCCCTAATGGTCGTAGGTTCACTGCCACTCTCAGAGTCGCCTTCCTCTGAAACTTGCGCTAATGTGGCCCTAGTAGAATTCACATGACAGCGATGCTGTGTCATCCCTCTAATAGTGCCCATATCAGGACCAGCATCTGACCCAAATGAAAGTATTTGCTGGCCACGAGTGATGGGTATATGTGGCTCTATGACTGCGTTAAACTTATAAGAATTTTGGGGATCGTCGGTGTTTTGGCCCTCTTTGCGTGGGTTCGAATTAATTTGTCCAGAATTGTTTGGGTTAGATCTTAATGCAAGTCAATCACAGGTGTTGAGGTCCGATAAGGGGCCAAACCTATTGCCTGTGGTGAAGCCCCAAGCAGAAGGGGTGCCTGGGTGGATCTGACCAGCATGGGCTAGATTCCACTGATGATGTGGTGTGATTGGGTGGCCCATGGCCGGGTCCATTCTCTGCCACCGTGTTGGCCTGATACCCCGTGCACTTTATTCAAGACCGGGTTCGCCGTTCACCCACCCGTTAAGTCCCAGCACTTGCGGGTGAGCCGGGGGGATGATCCGCTCATATGGGTAGTTGGTTCTTCCTGGCATTTGCTGCGATGCAGGCAGAGGCCGATGGCTAGTAAATCGGGAGCCCATTGCCCCTCCCCAGCTGCTATTGTTCCTAAACTTAGTTGGCCTGTTGGTGTTGGCTAAAGTAGCAGATTGGGTCTCGTTATTAAAAAATCTGAGTGTTAACGGGACTATGGATCCATTACGTCGTTGAGGCGGAAAAAGATTGATCAGGATTTCGGGGAGAACATCTGCGTTAGTGAAGTTTATGATGACGCAGTCTCCCTGAAACTTTTTCGACTTGTTGCCAATCCAAGGTACCCTCCTGGTCGAAACTATAGCACCAGCCAATTTATCAAACCCTTCTTGCGCCATGTAAATGTTGTTAGAAAGCCAATGTAGGGCTTTGTCCTTGAGATCCTGGTTGGACTCTGTTTTATCTTGTGACAAGACAGGTACGTTGGCTAATACCAAGACTAGCGGTAAGGCTTCCGCTATAAACTGAACTGGGCTGGTCTCTTGATTACGTGCCACTGTTGCGTCAGTGGTGGTGACTTGAGGACCCCCAGTTGCCGCACTCTGATTCAGGGCTATTGATGTTAAGGATGGGGGTGGGTGTGGCAAGTCTGATTGAGTGGGCTGCGCACTACTGTCAGTAGAGGGAGCATCCTCATCCGTAGATATTAAATCTGCGACGAGGGTTGAAAGGTTCTCTAGTTCCTTAGCCAAGTTACCGTGAACCCCTCCCAATTTCTTAACTTCAGCGGTCAATTTGTCCACTTTCCCGATCAGGGGCTTTATGATAGTTTTGATCTTGATATCCATCATTTCTTGGATCCTGTTGAAGAGATCATCATCAGATATGCGCTTAGACTCGAGATCTAACTCATGGTCTGTGAAGTTACCCGTCCTTCTGGAGGGTGGGGTGGCTGGCTTCTTCCTCCCCTGTTGTTTCCCCCCTCTCTTGGCTGCCATTTTCCTACACGCTCTTACAGCACGATTAGGGGGAGACTGGAGCTGAGGGACCTCATCAATGACGTCTGTCTGGATACTTGTCTCGGTGGAGGCGTCATCAGCTAGATCTATAAGATCAGCTCTGTCCTTGTCAGAAGTCGAGTTTTCAGTGGCTTCAATGTGATTGATCGGAGAGTTAGGGCCAGAATCTACAGCAATAGACTGTGCGTTTCCTATCAGGGAATCGGACATAGCTGTGCTTGTGGACGGGCTATCTGCAAGCAGCACTGGTGATTGACTTAGGCCCAGAGATTGTCTTCTCTTGCTGTTGATGCTGGTTACCACTTGAACTAGGTATGAATCAAGGGTATTCACAGCCTCGGAAGGTTGAGGAACCAATTTTTTACCCATATTTTAAAATAATGTTTGTAGAGTCATAAGCTCACGCTGTCGGCTAAACTTTAGCTGAATAACTTGCTGGTCTTGACGGGTAATGTTGTATAAGGTGGCCGACTCGAAGAAATTGACAAAACCCTATGTTAATGGCCGAAGTTTGCTCCCACATTAAGGTACCAAAACAGCCGTACCTCAAGCCCACGTAGTCGTCTTCAGGGGGGTGGCCTAGCCTGGCCTAGTCGCGCCTCGGAGGGCCTCAGAGGGCCCGCCCTTTGCCCCGGCTTCGCCCCGGGCGTCCCGCTCGCGTCCCGCTGAGCTGAGGGCTAGATGCTTTTGTAGCCCCTCCTGGCGCCTAGGATCGGCGTCAGGGAACGCGCCTCCGCCGCAAAGGCTGCCGGGACCTGTAGTCCCGAGGCGGCGGTGGCGTGCCTGGTGCTCGCGGTCTTCGCAGCGATTTCCTCCTGGGCAGCGTCTCTGCAGGTAATGGCCCCTGTGTACTTCTCCTCGCTCTGTGCTCTGGTCGCAATAGAGGACTCCCCCCGCTTCACCGAGGGCTAGATGCTTTTGTAGCCCCTCCTGGCGCCTAGGATCGGCGTCAGGGAACGCGCCTCTGCCGCAAAGGCTGCCGGGACCTGTAGTCCCGAGGCGGCGGTGGCGTGCCTGGTGCTCGCGGTCTTCGCAGCGATTTCCTCCTGGGCAGCGTCTCTGCAGGTAATGGCCCCTGTGTACTTCTCCTCGCTCTGTGCTCTGGTCGCAATAGAGGACTCCCCCCGCTTCACCGAGGGCTAGATGCTTTTGTAGCCCCTCCTGGCGCCTAGGATCGGCGTCAGGGAACGCGCCTCCGCCGCAAAGGCTGCCGGGACCTGTAGTCCCGAGGCGGCGGTGGCGTGCCTGGTGCTCGCGGTCTTCGCAGCGATTTCCTCCTGGGCAGCGTCTCTGCAGGTAATGGCCCCTGTGTACTTCTCCTCGCTCTGTGCTCTGGTCGCAATAGAGGACTCATTATTATCTTTTTATTTTTCTGGCCTTGCTCAGCGGGGTAGGGGCGGGACGGGTGGGTGGGGGTTACGGTGGACCGGGTTGCCCTGCTCAGGACAGGGGAGGAGTGGTTTGCCCTCTCTAAGTGTGCATGAAGCTTTGGCCGGCCGTCTCAGGCCAGCAAAACCGTTGTGCGCACTTTGCATGTTCTCCTCCCAGGCTGCATTACAGCCTGGGTGGAGAACATGCCCAGGCTCCCATTCCCTGGCTGAGCACAGAACCACAGCGCTCAGACCAATCACAACGCTGCAGCGTTGTGATTGGTCAGGGGAGCCTGGGAGCCGGCCGGGTGCTTCCTGCCCTGGAGTCCTGTGAAGAGGACCGAGAGGCAATGGCAGTGGCGGTGGTACACAGGTGCAACCCCCCAACACCGTTAAGTACCAGACGTCACTGGCTTACTTCTACTATGTCCCTTCTTCTTCCTTCAAGGCAGAACCTGCAAGGCCATTTCTTCCCATAGACACGTTACAGATAGCGTGCTTATGAAAGAGCTTCAGAGAATGGAAATGTTCCCTTCCCTGGCTTGTTAACATGAGTCACAAAAAATTGACTTCCAAGCACATATTTTGTTAGTTGCTCAAACCGAATAGCTCTTAATAGAAAAATAAAAAAAAGTCTGCTTTCTGGGCCTCATGCTTTCAATTCATACTCCAATACATTCAATGTACAGAAAATGAGCATGGTAACATACAGCGAGACACTGTGTTCTATCTCACATAAAAACATCTACAAACGGTCATGCAACCCATGTCACGTGTGTTCTGGCACCAGCCATTTCCACCACACCCCTGTTTATTCCGAATCACTCGGAGAGACATTTGCCTCTTGAACTCTCACCCCCCCCCCCATGCACAGACATCCTTATTTTTTAACTTTAAGAACTGCCACTTTACAAAAATGGCATAAGGCCTGCATCCATGGAATCTTCATCTCATACACATCACCCCCGGATGACCTCATATCTGCACTAAAGTATGCTAAGTCCTGCTGCCTTTAAAACGTACCGCCTCCTTCTTATTTCCACTCCCAGCCGTTCAGGCCCCTTCGATAACAGTTTCATTTTCCTGGCTGAGCGTTTTTTCAATCCACATTACAGGGAAGCTTACTTCTTACCTTTCTCTTCAAAACGGAAAAACATCCATGTATCCATCACCTCACCCTCAAACCCCTTTGTATGTTTGCTGTTCTCAATCCTACATTTCAATCTGTGTTTACTGGGCATCTTCCTTTTGCATACACGTCCTACTCCAAATGACGTCACCATCCCGCCCTCACCCCTATATAATCAAATATCTCTCCTGCCTTGCATAGTCTTTGGTTGGAGAAGCAGATCAGGGCTAGCATCCTTGCTTACTCCAGGACTCATTGAGCAACATTTTCCAATGTCCTCAAAACTTCTTGGCCTTCTCTTTGATTCAGATGCATTCTTCAATTCACAGGAAAGAGAAGTAGAAACAGAAGTTGTAAACAGTTGCTTCCTTCATCTACTGAATGAACTGAGGTGTCCCACCCCACTACTTTCTGGAGAACTCACGGACACAGACTATGGACATTTCCATCAGTTCCCTTTTGTATTAGATTTGTATATTTGCTGCCTTACCAAATTAGTGGGCGTCAGTGCATTCAAAAGCCGTAAATACAACTTGTGATGACCCTACACAAAGAGATCATATAACTGCAGCTAGATGATCCCTACACTGCCTTCTACTAATTATAATTGGTTTGAAATATGTTAAAAGGCCCTCAAAATCTAGAAATTGAATATCTCGCTAAAAGCAGAAGTATGGAACTCTTGACTATGAAATTCAGGAGTCTAAATCGAGTCCTCTTGGTGTTTAGACATAAACGTAACCAGGGCCGCACTGGGAACCACAACCTGCCCTGGCAACGTGCTCGGCCGACCCGCCCCTCCCCACTCGGGGGGTTGGAGGTGCAGCCGAGCTCTTTGCCGGGCCGGTTTACGGCAGATTTTGGTACAGGGCCGATTTTGCAGCTATGTGGCCCTGTAACAAAAACGGAACCAGGGACCCAAAACCGGCCCCCACCCGTGCGGCGCACCGGGGGATTGCCCAGTGCCCGCTATGGCCAGTCCGGCCCTGAACTTAACTTTAAGGGGCAGGCCATTCTCTGTACAAGAAACCCAGTTCGGGGATTCGATCCCACTTCAGTTCCATCACACTCAATTACTGACAGTCTGGATAAAAGCTGCCATGACCCACTTATTCTACGGTAGAGAAAGACCTTTGGCAAGGGATCTTGGGGCATATTTACAAGAAAGTGGTGAAGTGTGTTGTTAAGCCAAGAAGCCTAATGACACGCTTCGTCAATTTAGAAATGCAGGGCTGCACCATATTTACTAGAATATGGTGCAGCCCTGCGTTTTCCCCTGTGCTGGCGCTAAGTTAAGCTGCCTAGCACCAATGCAGGCACCCTTGCACCGTAGTGCAAGGGTGCCTGTGTTGAGGGGAAGATTGTTTATGTGCAGGAAGGTCCTGCACATAAACAATCTTTAAATGCCGTTTTGTAAATTTTATGTGTGCTGCTTAATGCAGCACACATATAAGTTCCAAAATGGCATTTTTTTAAAATGATTGTTTATGTACAGGAAGGTGGACCTTCCTGCACATAAACAATCATAGGAAATTTGCTGTTTCTAGCTAACACATTCTGTTTTCAGCAGATTCTAGTTCCTCTTCCTCTGTATTACTCTTCTTGTCCAGCTCCTTAAAATGCGTATCTGACCTCCACCAGTCACATACTGTTGGGACTTAGGATTGGCATTACTTTTTACAGATCTCCCGCCTTGCCAGAAGAATCAGGTAAATAATTAGTTTAAACTGTTTTACAGAAAAGGGTGAGACTCCTGCCTTCTGTTGTACCAGGCCAAATTTTATCATAACAGGTCTTACCTCTATAGTCGTTCCCAGAGCCTCAGAAATAGTCTTATTCACACTTATCCAGTAACCCTTCAGACTCGGGAAGCTGGCAAAGATGTGGACCTCGTCTGCATCTTGAGCATCACACCTTTTGCACCTGGGATGCTCACTCACTCTTACCCTAGCCTACTTAAAAATAATGCAAGATCCAGGGAAAACTCCAACAGTAAATTTAGAGAGGGTCAGCAACAAGGTGGAAAGGACAATGAAGAGATGGCAGACCCTGCCCCTCACTATACACGGCTAGAGAAACTTAGTCAAGATGTCAATCCTACCCAGACTTTCTTATCTGTTTGATAATATCCCTCTAAGTTTTGACAAGAAGGCCCTCATGAAAATACTGAGTGGAGTAGAGTGTTGTAGAGTGGAGTGGAGTGGAACAGAGTGTCATGGAGAGGTGTAGACTAGAGTGGAGTGGGGTAGAGAGTGTTGCGTAGAGTGGAGTAGAGTGTTATAGAATGGAGTGTAGTGGCATGTAGTGGCATAGAGGGAGTTACGCAGGGCGTCGTAGAGACTGCACCCAACAGACTGCAGTGGCGTAGAGTGTAATGGCATAGATTGGAGAGACACAGAGTGGAGTAGAGTGACGTACAGTGCAGGGATGTAGAGTAGATTGTTTCACAGTAGATTAAAGTAGGGTAGAGTGGAGTAGTGCTGGGTAGAATTCAGTGGTGTAGAGCAGCATGGCATAGAGTGCAACGGTTTAGAGTACAGTGGTGTGGAGTGCAGTGGTACAGTATAGGTTAAAGTGGCGTAGAGGTTAGTGATGCAGTGTAGAGTGGTGTAGAGTGTAGTAACATAGAGTGCATTGGCGTAGAGTGCAGTAGTGTAGCATAGAGATGAGTGGTGCATAGTAGAGTGTAGTGGCATAGAGTGCAGTGGCATAGAGTACTGTGGCAGAGAGTGCAGTCTGGCAGAGTAGTGTGTCAAAAAGTGCAGTGATGTAGAGTGCAGTGATGTAGAGTGCAGTGGTGTATAGTGCATTGGACCAGTGCATTGAATTAGAGTAGAATGGTGCAGTGACAGAGAGGGCAGTGGTGCATTGTAGAGTGCTCTAGAGTGCATTTGCACATAGCAGAGTGGTGTAGAGAGGCGTAAAGTGAAGTGGTATAGAGGGCAGTGTCAGAGTACAGTGTGGCACAGTAGATTAAAGTGGCATAGAGTGGATTGATGTAGAGTTTAGTGGTGTAGAGTATAGTGGCATAGAGTGCTTTGGCATAGAGTAGCATGGAGTAGGGTGGTGCAGAGTAGAGTGCAGTGGCGCACAATAGAGTGGAGCATAGTAGAGTTTTCAGGGAGTTCAGTGGCAGAGAGTGCAGTGTTGCAGAGAGGAGTGTCGTAGAGTGCAGTGGTGTACAGTGCAGTGGTGTAGAGAGGTGCACAAAAAAGTGATGTAGAGTGCAATGGTGTTAGAGTAGAGTGGCCTAGAGTGCAGAGGTGTGGAGTAGAGTGTTGCAGAGTAGATTATAAAAGCGTAGTGTGCAGCGGTGTGGAGTAGATCAGCATAGAGTCAGTGGCATGGAGTGTATTGGTTTTGAGTAAATTGATGTAGAGTGCATTGTAGTAGAGTGCAGCAACACAGAATAGAGTGCCGTAGATTGCAGTGGGATAGAGTGGAATGGCACAGGGTAGACTGTAGTGGCGTAGCGTGGTATCGCACAGATTGCGATTGAGTGCCGTAGATTGTTTCAGAGTAGAGTGAAGTGGTGTAGAGTGCAGTGGCATAGAGTAGAGTGTCAAAGAGTGCAGTGGTGCTTAGAGTGGATTGGCGTAGAGTGCAGTGGCAAAGAGTGCACCGGCGCATAGTAGAGTAGTGTGGGGTAGAATGAATTGGCATAGAGTAGAGTGGTGTAGAGTAGAGAGGCGTTGAGTATAGTGTGTAGTGGGAGTGGTGCAGAGTAGAGTGGAGTGGGGTAAAGTGGAGTATGCATGATGTGGTAGCACACTGCCATTACAGACAACACATCTTCAATTGAAATGACCACTACATTTGCACAGATATACAGTTTTACTGATAAAACTATACAGTGCACAAACGATAATGTGTGGAAATGTTATCATTTAGTGTATCGATTGTTTTGGTTGTATTAAAATACTTGTTTCCACCACACTTCAGAATTTCCCAAAAATGTGCTTTGTTTGTGCTTTCCATATTATCAAAGAAAATGCACAGTTAATTTACAGACATTTAAATTTTGTTTTGTGCTAGAAAACAATTAACATCAGACAGCACACCCCGAGTAACCATGTCGAAAAAAATAACATCCTACAGCCTTTCTGTCTCACATAGGTACCTAGCAGGATTGTCACATTAATCCTCTCACTTTGAAGTCAGAAAAGGAAAGTAAACACCAAGCTCACACGAAGACAGAGCCTGACATCTGACCTCTTTCTTTGAATGCATGGAAAATGTGACAAGATATGAATAGGAGTTAAAGACCTGCTTATAGACTGGTGGAACAATATAATAAATAGGGTTTTGGCAAGGGAATGGACAAACTCAGACTGGATAGCCTAAAACAAATAAAGCCAGCAAATATAAAGGAAGCAAATGTGAGTTACAAACCGCAAAGCCAATGGCAACCAATGGGCTGAATCCATTCCCAGGGAAGCCTTCCAACTATCCCCAACATGTCATTAGCACACCAGACAAGTGTGCTGTCTAGTAGCCTTCGAGCTAAACAGGGGTCATATGGGATGCTTGCTGAAGAAAAATGCAAAACTAGAATTGAACTTGGCCTGCCCAGTTAGTTTGATCAACCTAAACCGGTGAACACCCACCCACTGTAACTATGTTATGATTTCACCAATGTGAGTTAGAACTAAACTATCCACACAGCGTCTACAGCCTAGTTAAACCCTAAAATATTGCGAATAAGGTCCAGTATAAATGTTCCTGCCAGTGCAAAAAATTAGGGAAATCACCTAAACCCAGTATTTCTCCCTTATCAGTACATACTTCAAACAGTATATACAACAATATATCACTTTAAAACGTGTACTAGAGCTGCTTTAATGATCTCTGACCAATAATGTAAGTAAACACAGACAGGAAGGCCATGTTAAAAATGTTAATAAACGATTTTATATAAAGTTCAATTTAAGTAACTGTCAAGGGCTTTGCAAAATCTAAAATGTGAGCAAAAAGGACATATTTTTCTCTGAGAAATGTAGCAACCCTAGTGGACATAAAATTAGTGGATAAATAGAGCAATCATCGGTTACCCTGGCAAACAGCCATGGTTAAAGGCAGATAAGAGGCACGGGCACCAAATCGAAAGTGGCCCCATTAGTGAATTAGGTAGCCAAAAAAGCGCCCCACATTTGCAAATTGGGGTAGTTGTGAACTTGTGAAGACACGATGTTTGTGTTTTGTAAGTTATGTGACACTACATGGCCACTGCCAGGGTATACACACGAAGCCTCCATTGTCAGCTCGTGGGATCGCGCCTTATTTTTGGCGCCCGATTTAGTCTCCAGTGCGGGCTCAAAAACGGATCACTGCGGTCTTTACGGGAAAGCTTCCTGCTGCCCAGAAGTGCTGACGCGCCAGTAAAATTAAAACCCCCCCCCATTGCGGGCCGAGTCCGTATCTGCCACGTTTCAAACGGAGACGTCTTGATCCCTTGTGACTCAACTACTTTCAGCCCTACCCTGGCACCGACAACACGGCGACCCACCGTGGTTGATGCCGTGCAATACTGCCTTCACCCTGCTACACATGACTGCTTGAGTCTTTTTATCAGGCTATTGTGTCCAATACTCTTTAGGCATAATTCTTGTCCTGATGATGATCCCATGAATTATGTTAAAGGGATCGAAACGCCGTCGACTTGTTGAAACACCACGCCACCGGACTCCACTGGACGGACCACAGCTGCGTCCACTTCAGCTTCAGAAGGACCACGACCCACCAGCAACAGGTTGCACGCAGAAGCTGGAACAAGATCACAACCGACCAGCTCGCAACCTCCCTGAGCAAGAACCCACCCACCAGCGCAACGAACCCCAGCCAAGCGGCCACCAACCTCACGAAGTGGATCAGCGACTGCGCAGACGACCTCGCCCCCCTGAGGATCCCGCCTAGCAAACCCTGCAGCAAGAGAGCCCCATGGTTCACCGACGAACTCAAGAGCTCCAAGAAGAACTGCCGAGTCCTCGAGAGAGCCTAGCGCAGAGACCCAACACCGAACAACATGACTGCCCTCAAGCTCGCCACCCGAAAACACCACCAACTGATCCACGCCACCAAGAAAACTGCATTCAAGGAACGACTGGACAACAACGCACACAACAGCAAGGAACTCTTCAACATTGTTAAAGAGCTTTCCAACCCCAACGCCGGAAACAACAACATCACCCCTTCGCAAGACCTCTGCAACTCCCTCGCCGCCTACTTCCACAACAAGATCGCGGACATACACAACAGCTTCAGCACTCAACCGACGCACGCCACGACCGAACCACCACCCCCCACCTCCACCCTCCGCGCCTGGACCCCGATCAGCACCGAAGACACCGTCCGCACGATGAACTCCATCCACTCCGGATCTCCGACCGACCCCTGCCCTCACCACGTCTACAAGGCCGACGCTGTCATCGCACCCCACCTGCGGGACATCATCAACATCTCCTTCGACACCGCCACCTTCCCGGAGATCTGGAAGCACGCCGAACTCAGCGCTCTACTAAAGAAACCTTTGGCCGACCCCACCGACCTCAAGAACTACCGCCCCATCTCGCTGCTCCCGTTCCCTGCAAAAGTCATCGAGAAGACCGTCAACAAGCAGCTGGCCACCTTCCTCGAGACGAACGGATCCCTCGACCTCTCGCAGTCTGGCTTCCGAGCCAACCACAGCACCGAGACCGCCCTGATCGCAGCCACCGATGACATCCGAGCCCTGCTCGACAACGGAGAAACGGCGGCCCTCGTCCTCCTGGACCTCTCCGCGGCCTTCGACACCGTCTGCCACCGTACACTAGTACAGCGCCTCAGCAACGTCGGAATCCAGGAGAAGGCACTACAGTGGATCACCTCCTTCCTCGCCGGAAGGACACAGAGAGTCTGCCTCCCCCCGTTCAGATCAGAAGCCACCGAAGTCATCTGCGGCGTTCCTCAAGGCTCCTCGCTCAGTCCAACCCTCTTCAACGTCTACATGAGCCCCCTCGCAAACATCGCACGCCAGCACAACCTCAACATCATCTCCTACGCCGACGACACCCAGCTGATCCTCTCCCTCACCAATGACCCCACCACCGCCAGAGCCAACCTTCACGAAGGGATGAAAGAGGTAGCCGAATGGATGAAGAACAGCTGCCTGAAACTGAACTCGGACAAGACGGAAGTCCTCATCCTGTGATCCTCACCCTCCGCCTGGGACGACTCCTGGTGGCCCCCCACCCTAGGCAGCGCACCCAAACCAACAGACCACGCACGTAACCTGGGCTTCATCCTGGACTCCTCCCTCTCCATGACCAGACAAGTCAACGCCGTCTCCTCTTCGTGCTTCAACATCCTGCGCATGCTACGTAAGATCTTCCGGTGGATCCCCACCGAGACCAGGAAGACGGTCACCCAGGCCCTTGTCACCAGCCGTCTGGACTACGGCAACTCCCTCTATGCCGGAACCACCGCCAAACTCTAGAAAAGACTCCAACGGATCCAGAACGCCTCAGCACGACTCATCCTGGACATCCCCCGTCGCAGCCACATCTCCGGACACCTGAGAGACCTGCACTGGCTCCCGGTCAACAAGAGAATCACCTTCCGCCTCCTCACCCACGCACACAAAGCCCTACACAACCAAGGCCCAGGATACCTCAACAGCCGCCTCAACTTCTACGCTCCCAAACGCCAGCTTCGATCGACCGGCCACGCCCTCGCCGCCGTCCCCCGCATCCGAAGAGCCACCACAGGGAGACGTTCCTTCTCCTACCTCGCCGCCAAGACCTGGAGCTCCCTCCCGACCCACCTCCGCCTGACCCAGGAACACCTCGACTTCAGGAAGCAACTCAAGACCTGGCTGTTCGAGCAGTAGCGGACCCCCCTCCCCTAGCGCCTTGAGACCCTCTGGGTGAGTAGTGCGCTATATAAATGCTCTGATTGATTGATTGATTGATTGATTATATTTAAATGTATACCAAATGTGATATGCGTATAATGGTGTAATTGAATTTCTGTCATTTTTTTATTTTCAGAAATCGTTCACTCTTTGCCTAAAAAACTCTTCTCTCTGTCTCTTTACTACCCTATCACTTTGCCAATTTGTAAGCGTGAGGGCACAGGCTTGTGTCTCACTCTTTTGAATGTAAGGTATTGTTTTGATTGCTTTATTAGACAGTAAAGATTTGTGATCCCTGTCCGGCTGGACAAATCACCTTACTTAATATAGGTCCACTGTGTCTATATTTATTCTTCCTTGAACTCATTTGTGCATGGGACCACTGTTGTTTGAGAACTACATGGATTTGAGCTTGTTGCAGAAAATGCTTGCTTCAATATTAGAGAAATCAACACTAAAACAAGCCCAGCCGGCGATAAAAACAGACCCACAAACAGCTAAAAAACGGACCACACACCGGCCTGTTAGACCATCCAATCAGGAACTGGCTGATTGCCCTATAGGCCAGTCCAACGCTCAGGAAAGCTCACCATCCTCTTCTTCATGTAATTGTCGATTCTGGAGGCTGTAGGACTCGCTTGCAACACTCACTCAGTGGAACATGCAGCTGGTATGAGCACACTTCCTACGGCTTCTTACAGCTCCCAGTCCACAACTGAACCAGTCTTGCTGTAATTGCCTTACAAACCACAGCATTCCATGTTAAGTAACCCATTTCCTTTAATGCGCTTTTCACTGTGCTGTACAGAATTGGTGTAGGTAAATGAGGTCAGAATTAATTCATCAAGGCTTTCTCGGATGCAACGCTTCAATGCTTTAGGGACATAGATTTATGGAAATGGCCTTTTACATCTTCATCTATTGCTAATGAGGTAGCATTACAATTAACACACTCGGCATGATTTAAGAATTAAGAATTCCTAAAAGGTATTGGACCAGCTTTCCTGTTCAGAAAAATAGCTGTTGTTAAGGCTGCCCTTTTTCCTGAATTCTGTTTTTTTTTTAAACTCATACAAGATCTGCCTTGGTCTGTTGGATTGACGTCTATATCATGCGTGAGCCATACATGTTTGCAGTCCTTAACATTTTGTTGGCTTTCTCTATCTCACTGACCAAAAACATAAGGGCTCGTTTCACAGAAATGTTGCTGTGATTTTCTCTGGGACTTACACTTGATTTCCAGAAGTAAGCTAGCAGTAATCAAGTGATATTCCGGAATTACGCCTGGAATTCAAGAGTCAGCCACGAGTAATGCAGGAGTAAACCACCCCTACTCGTAGCAAAATATTTAGGAGCCAGGTCCTAAAATTCAAATGTTGTTATACATGTTCTAGAATCTAGTATAGACTATAAAGGGAGCCTCATAGCGCTACAATGATGCCCAGTCGGATTTTGCCTCTATTAACCAAATAGCTAGGCGGCCACAGTCTGAAACTGCTTCCCCTGTGCAGATGGCATCCGTTGGAGTTTCCTCTTCAGGGAGTGATTGTTATCCTGCAGAGGGGTGACATGGCCCCAACCCATCATACTGAATGTGTGGCAACTGTTGCAGTGGGCGTGGGCAAACAAGTAGCTCTTTTGCCCATGTGCACGATACATTTTACCATGAATGTGAAAAGTGGTCCTGTAAGAGTATGCTCTTTTTGTGCCACCCAGGAAATCATGCACTTTAAGCACTTTCCACCCCAGAGAGCTCTTAGGGATGATGCAGTGTAGAACCACACCCATCCTTACAGAGGTCTCAAATGTTTGGGGTACCTGCACACAAACACAGAGTGGGTTGCGAACCACCGGAAGAAACAAAAGGGGGGACTGAATTTCCAGGTGCGGAGGTTGTGAAGTATGTAATATCGGGTTTCTAGAATTAGTTGACAGACTTGTCTAAAACACTGGTTGCTTATGATTTGAAGATTTGGCCAAAGTGGTGTTGCTTTGAAGGGATTTTGATCAATGAAACGTATATCTATCCTTGTGAGCA
Source organism: Lissotriton vulgaris (assembly GCF_964263255.1). Classification (NCBI taxonomy): domain Eukaryota; kingdom Metazoa; phylum Chordata; class Amphibia; order Caudata; family Salamandridae; genus Lissotriton; species Lissotriton vulgaris. The sequence continues at coordinate 610,260,487 of NC_141699.1, read as the reverse complement.
ATTGACATCGGTGTACCAAAAACATCACACAGATTTTCTCACGTATAAAATAGTGGGCCATCTGTGTATATTGGTTGCCCGTTGCCCTAAGTTGCTTTCTGCACAAGATAACTGCTGTGGTGTCCATCTCAATATTGATAGAACTGCGAGACCTGACAGCACAGTGGGTTTTTTTCTATTTCATGTTGTCAGATATTTGATATGGTGTGAACTCAACTCCAGCAGTGGAGGCCTTGGGAGAGATTTTTTTATACATATTTGAATACTTTATCGCTCACCTTAGGGTACCTTGATGCTGACTGATAAGAGGATGTAAAGCTGATAAGAAAGGTGATAGCATGCAAATGGAAAACAATATTATAGTATACAAGAAAAAGTTATGTTTTCAAGAGCATCCTAAACCTGAGAAGATTACTTTCTTTCCGAAGGCAGGTTATTCTATCATTTTGCAGCTGCAGAGCAAAAAGCTCTGCATCCCAATGTGTCTCTTCTGGATTCAGGAATATTCAGTAGATACAGTAATTCAGATCTCAGTGACCATCTAGATTTATGAACAGCAAATCTTCCTGCAAAAGACTATGTGTTTGGTGGTCCGATGGACCGCCAAACCCACGGTGGCGGTACGGCTACTGCCGCACCGGTGGCCCAACCGTCCTATTACGATTTGAGCAGTTGGACCACCATGGGAACGCTGCCACTGCCAGGGATCCGTGATCCCTGGCAGTCTTGCAGTGATCTGAGGCCCACAATATGCTGGTGATGCCACTGCAGAACCGCCAACCATATCACAAATTTCCTCACCGCCACAGATTTCATGGCGGTGAGTCTGCATTGAAAAGTGTGGCGTAAGGAAACTAAGGGGCCTTACAGGGCTCTTGTTGCCTCAGGGCCATGGGAATGCATGCGAGGGGGCATGTGGTGTGCCCCCCCTGTATGCAAGCACCGCTTGTTCCTGCCCAGCATGAACATAACAGTCCATGTTGTGTAGGAACTTGCTTTGGCATTCCGATTGCGGTCCCTCTCTAAGGCTCATCACCTGGGACTGCCAAAGCACCACCCTCCAGACCAGCAGAAAACTCCTAACGTGGCGGGTGGTAGATGGATGAGTTTGGCAGTGTGGGAGTGGGGCACTGGCATGGTGGTCCACTCCCACTCCTCCAAACTCTTACTCTGGCCCTTAGGCCAGGAGCCATCATGAGCCTTGTGAGCGGGCATAAAGGCTTGAATATAATTCTCTGAGACACTGGGAGACAGTGTAATTTGGTCAAGGATGGTCCTAATGAGTCAAATGTTCTTAGATGTATTGCCATTCTGGCAGCAGCATTCTGTACCAGTCGGAGTTCTTTATAGTTATCGTAAGAAGTGCAAGATACAGAGCATTACAGGAGGCTAGTATTGCAGAGGTAAATGCATTAAGAATCTGAATTCTCTAATTTATAGCAAGCAGAACTATTATTAGTTTCAAAAGTTTAATTAATCTTCTATTGTAAGGTGTTGATCTAAATAAACACCTAGTTTTATTTTAGTTTGAGCTTTTTATCAAAAGCAAATGTTCGGGCTGCTGACCAAGGAACAGTGACCAGAACGGGAAACTTCATACTATAGAATGACAAAAAAGGGCACGAATTTCGGTCTTCAAGACGTTCAGTTTGAGCAGGTTTTGGGGCATCCACCCTTAGAAATTGAGCATGCAATTATAACATTTCCCAGCCTTTAAGTCGGTGGGCACATCAACTGCCCGGGCAATCTGAATAGCGTGAAACCAAATGATTGGCTCAGATGGTCATCCTCAAGCTGGGTCAGCTAGTTCCTCTGCACAAAAATGGCAGCCTCTCTGAACTTGCCAATGGTCGGCTTATTCTGCTCCTGGATTAGGCCAGGGTCGGCTCCTCCATTTGAGCAGAGAAGCATTGCCCCACAAGCCCCACAAGCCCCAAAGATGAAAAATAAAATGTAAAAAAGTTTAATCATTACCATATTCTTTTTCAGCAACCTGTGGCCTGTCTCGAACTTAGCGCCCTATTAGTATGTCGGGCGAATCGCCACCGCCCGCATGACGGTGGCGATCCGCCCAACATATTCCCCTGCCCACATGCAAATTCCCCCCGCCACATTACTATGGTGGGGGTACCCCTGCGGATGGAAAGACCGTCCGCCGGTTTTCCGCCCGGTCGATAAGTAGACCCGGCGGAGAAGCTGTTAATATGGTGGCGGTGTCACCGCCATCCATATTAGCATACATGCGGGGACATGCCTTTCTGTGGCAGCAACGCCGCCACAGAAAGGCATGCGGACTTCAACATTGGGGGCCCGTAGCAGGCCCCCAGGGATTCTGGGGTTGGAGGGTGCACATGGGGGGTACCTATGGTACCCCCCTGCATTTCAATGTACAACATGGCAGGCACCGCGCGGTGCCTGTCACGCTGTGCATTGAAATGCATAACTTGCATTTTTGGCATTGCGGTGGGCGGTGCTTTCAGCCGCAATGTTAAAAATGCGGGATGCGCCAGCCAGTGTGGCGGGCGCATCCTAATGGAATGTGCGGGACCGCCACATGCATTGCGGGCGGTCCCAGTTCCCGGGGCCGCCCGCCATACTAATGAGCCCTAAGTGTCAGAACGGGGCAGGGCCAGTGGTGCCGAGTGGCAGCAGCAGGGAGCTGTGTGCATTAAAATGTGCATGTCTCTTTGGCAGGCCTTCTTGGGATGGCCAGCCAGACATACGTATTTTCAAGTTCTCTAACCTAGCAGTCTTAGACAGCTGCGTTAGAGAAAGCACAGGCCTCCAGTGCTCTTAGGAGTGCTGAGAGAGCCTGCTCTACCCAATTAAGGAGCTGCTCTCATGCTGTGAAAGCATGGCCAGGATTTGGTAGTGTAGTTTCCTGGTCCGGAGCTTCCAGGAGGAGAGGAGACACCTGAGGGAGGATATAATCGCCCAGCAAGTTAGAAAGGTAAGTGAATGTATTTATTTATTTTGTGCCTGTCCACCACCCTTGGTACAAGCCAGTTGACGCTGGATGAGTCAGAGAAAATACTGGTCGTAGTATTATTAAATCAATTACAAGGTTAGGCAGATGCACTTTAACTAACTGCCAGACAGGATTTATTAAAGGGCTGGGAACAACAGAACAAACATTCCATCTACACTTAAAATATGACCAAATATGTCACAATTAAGAAAGGTCCAGTATAGAAGACCCTCTCACATAAAAAACAAACCCCCTCCACTGTAATTCAGGCATCGTAGCACAGCTGGTTTGCATTCAGCAGCCCAGCTGGGAACCCAATGATGAAGCATGCCACCAACTAGGTTGGAGAGTGAGGGTTCTTCTTCAAAACCTACTGGTTTTTCTCCATTCCTGTGCATGACATTGAGTCATTCTTGTATCTGGATTCCTATATCAGGTCCGTCCACTCTGTTGTTGATGTCTTTGAGCTGAAACAATAAATTCATTGATTAATATCCTCAAAAAAGTGGTGCAGCGGGTTTATCTCAAATGTGAAGTGTAGTACACAGGACAGTAATGTCTCTGTGACCTCTGCTTGAAACCGGATTACAGGAAAGCAGAAGGTGATGAGGAAGTGAGGGGTAGTGATGTATAACGGATGTTTTAAGCTGCTGAATACTGGCCAACATGAAATCTCTGCAATAGCACTAAAGGTCCAACAGAGAAGAGAACTAGTGCGGCCATCCTTCTCTTGCGGCCTCCTGCCTTCCCCTCCACATTCCATTGAGGTCTGGAGTGGCTTTATGAAGTGGGGAGATGCGTTTTGCCAGTGATCAGTAACCTTCCGCTCTTAAAATGTGGGAAGGCTTTGTCTATTGACCTGTTACAGGGGTGTGCAACACTGGTCCAGTAGGGCCATATCAGTGCCAGATTTCAAGGTTACCCACATACAAAATGTACATATAATATATTTACATAAAGGTATTTTACACAAACAGTGTTTACCATGAGAATCTATCCTGGAGCCAGCAAAATCGAGCTACGTTGGAAACACTGGAGCTACCATACCATCACTTTTGGAAAAGGTGATGGACAGAGTTTCTGAATGATGCAGAATACTCCTACCCAGTCAAGAGATCAGGGCTTGATCCATCACCGTTTTTTGGCTCACTGCACCATCCCAGCTCAGAACCTGGCTACATGCAAATTAGTCTGTTCCTGTCCCAGTGCATGATGGGAACAGGGCAGACCAAACTACCAAGCCAATTCTTCACCAGAAAGGAGACAAGCTACCGGGGACCGGTTTCTGGCATTTCAGCCGTCATCGGCCCGGCTTGCTTGAATCCTGATGGTGCAATGAGCTAGGGACTCACGTCTGAGTATACCCTCCCACACTTAGTGTGGATAAAATCAATTTTGGAAAAGGTGATGGACAGAGTTTCTGAATGATGCAGAATACTCCTTCCCCAGACAACCATCACTTCATACCACCTTAGAGAGGCATTCAATTGGTAAGGCACCTCAGTAGGTTAATGCTATTGCTGTAACTGTCCAAGGGTAAGATCCATTTCATAGATTGGCATCCTGGTATTGTAAGATAGCTTAGGGTTTTCATGCATATGATTCAATTGTATACCCTTAGGTCATCTTTAATACTCAACAGCACACAACATGAAACTATGTAATGCTATACACTGATGAGAATGTGATAAAATTATATTTGAAAAAGTAGGTGTTTTGTAGAGCACTGTGATGTAGCCTTTTGATGACTTGGGAGCACTAAATCTTACATCTTAACATCAGCATTTCATGACATTTGTTATTTCAGGTTAGTTTTTAAAAAGACATCTTAATAAGTGGTTCCCTTAATTAGATACTTGGTGTTTTAAAAATAATTCCACATCAATTACAACCTCAAAAAAATATGTTTTTGCTTACCATATTAAGATTCACTGATTGTTAGAACCCGGGATGACTAATGCAACCCTGGCTTTGATTGAGATATATAACTAGACCCTCCCCATGACTCGTGGTCAAGGTGGAATTGCATTCCCTGGTCAGACTGTGTACACGTACTAAATGTAGGGCTCCTTATGCCTCAGATATCCAGTTGCTGGGCCTTGCTGCTTGCATGCAAGGCAATGGAAAGGTAAGTAACATCGGTGGAGTGGCAGGGATGGGTTAACTCAGCCCCACCAGTAGGCGCACGTCACACTGCGATTTTGACGTCTGGATTGGCATCCAAGCAGGATATAGGGGCAGGCCCCTTGTGGGCAGACATGGGGGACCCACAAGAGGGCATAGTATCAGATTACGAGGGTAAAAGCCTGTTAGAAGGCGAAGTGCAGGATGAGGTGCCATGGTGTGCTGGGGCGGGGCCTCAACTAATCAAGTGTCAAGTGTGTGACAGGTTAACATAAAGCGGCTGTCTAGGTTGGCCTGGAGAGGCGGACTGCAACAGCATGGGCACCGACCTTGGCACCAGGTAAGGCTAAGGACATAGCAGGGGTACCAAGGATGGTATCCGTAGGTATGGAGGTTAGTGGCATGCTGGGGGACGAGAAGGAGTGTTTGCGTAAAGTAAAGTACATGATGGATGTGGGTGTGGGCACCGATCAACAGAAGAGTGCTCATGGTAAGAAAAGCTGAGAAAGTAAGACGGAGGTGGGGACGGTCGCACGGATAGGTAGTGGGGGAACAGAAAATGCAGGAGAAAAGACGTTTGGGCCAGAAAGCAAAGAACTCAAAATAAAGAGGTTACCCTACATGGGCGATACTAAACTATTGGGAGCTCACCTCATATTAGCCATGGAAGAGCATATTTGGAAGGGGGAGTATGTAGAGCTACTTAAACTCCTCCATAGAGAGGTGCGCTCCAAAGAGGGTGCGAAAGAGGAAGAATATGAGTTGGTGAAGTAAGCACAGGTACCCTTCACAATAGAGAATTGGACAACAGCATTTTAAATGTATGCCAGCATGTACTGCGAAAAGTCCCAGGAGCGCTGCGTGGCCATGTTTAAATACATGGATTTAATTGGGAAAGCTCACCTCACAGGCGGAGGATATGCCTGGGCCAAATATGACAAAGAATTCAGGGCGAGTTTGGCCTGGGACCCGTAAACTAAGTGAGGGGATTGGATTCCGATCTCTGGCAGCACACCATGAGGGCCACAAAACTGGGCAAGACCATTTTTACAGCAAGCGGCCTGCCAATAGTATATCGTCCCTTTCAGGGCCGTCCCAACCGGGGAGGGGCGGGGGTTGCAGCAAAGGCAGAGCCAGGGTCAGGGAGCACATGCTTGGATTTTAACAAGGGATTGTGCACTCTGGAATACTGTAAATTCTGCCTGGAGTGCTCAAAATGTGTGGGCCGACATCGCCTTGTCAATTGCTTTGAAGCAGGTAGTGGCTACCAGCAGGGGGGCTGGCAGTGGCAACAGCATGGAGGAAGGCAATGGGTGCATCAGCAGCAGGAATTCTTGGGTTCCCAAGGCTGGAGGGAAGCTCCAGGATCTGGGGCAAAAGGCTCGTTCTCCGGTTAAACTCGACAAGGTGGAATATTGGGTGGAGTTTTATGGGCGTCTGTAAGATGTGAAGATATTACGAGAGGGATTTCATTTGGGTTTTCATTTGGGGTACAAGGGTCCTCCGTTGCGGTGGTGGGCAAACAATTTGTGCTCAGCAAAGGACCACAGACAGGCGATGCAAGAAAAATTGGAGAAAGAGGTCTCTGAGGGCAGGATGGCGGGACACTTTCATGAATGGCCAATTGAGGACCCTATTATTTCAACAATTGGAGTGGGGCTCAAAAAGAGAAAGGCCAATTTTATTTGATTCAGCATTTTACCGGGCAAGAAGGAGGGTGAGGGAATGATTTAATTGCAGAGGAACCAGCATTGGTGACAAACTCCTTGGATTATGTGGCCATGTCACTGGTGGGGACGGAAGGCCCAGAGACATTGATGGCAAAGTGAGATGTGAAGTCAGCTTTTCAGCTGCTTCCAGTGCACCCTGAGGATTTTTAGCTCTTGGGCATACAATTTGAAGGAAAATGGTATGTGGACAAAGCGTTACCAACGAGATGCTCCATATGGTATAAAGATAGAATATCGACGGGAAAATATCGACTAGCATTAATATCGTCGTTAGAATATCGAATGTAAAAAATATCGTAGTAGTAAATATCGTTGGAAAAAATATCGTTTTGTGAGAATGACACAAATATCGTCAATAATAAATATCGATGAACAGAATATCGCTTATTTAAATATCGTTGTTTATAATATCGACAAAAAACATATAAGGTGTTATAAAATTAATAAAAAAATCAGTATTATGTTTTTACAAAAGTAACAAAACTACTACTAGCAATAATATGTGTTAAAAAATTTTTTATATAAAAGAATTGTAAAAGTTCTAGAAGCGGGTTATTGGTATTATAGGGGATAAGGGTGGGTAGTAAATTAAAATTATGTTATAAAAAAAATTAAAAATTAAAAACAAATCGGAAATTAATTAAGAATTCGAAATTTTAATTTTAATTTTCAAATTGTTCACGAAATTAAAATTGTAATTATATATTTAAAATTCTAAATAAAATTTTAGGAGCGGGTTTTTGGTATTATAGGGGATAAGGGTGGGTAGTATTTTAAAATTATGTTCTAAAAAAATTTAGAAAATAAAAAAAATCAGAAAATAATTAAGAATGTGAAATTTTAATTTGAAATTTCGAATTGTTCACGAAATTACAATAGTAATAAAATTTTAAAATTTTAAATAAAATTTTAGGAGCGGGTTTTTGGTATTATAGGGGATAAGGGTGGGTAGTAATTTAAAATTATGTTATAAAAAAATGTAAAAATTAAAAAAAAATCAGAAATTAATTAAGATTGCGAAATTGTAATTTGAAATTTCGATTTGTTCACGAAATTAAAATTAAAATTATAAATTTAAATTTCAAAATATAATTTTAGGAGCGAATTCTTGGTATTATAGGGGATTAGGGTGGGTATTAAAGAAAAAATGTAGTGTTAAGAAATAGTATAAAATATTTTTAAAGTATAAAATTTTCATGAATTCAAAATTTTACATCCAAAGCACTTTCCCTGACTTATGTTGGATTGGAGTTAGAATAGTAATTAATATGGTTTACTATCCAGCACTTTACCTGAGTTATGTTATGTTTGGAGTTAGAATAGTAATGTATTATGGTTTACTATCCAGCACTTTCCCTGACTTATGTTGGATTGGGGTTAGAATAGTAATTTATTATGGTTTACTATCCAGCACTTTCCCTGACTTATGTTGGATTGGAGTTAGAATAGTATTTTATTATGGTTTACTATCCAGCATTCTCCCTGAGTTATGTTGGATTGGAGTTAGAATAGTAATTTATTATGGTTTACTATCCAGCACTTTCCCTGACTTATGTTGGATTGGAGTTAGAATAGTAATTTATTATTGTTTACTATCCAGCACTTGCCCTGAGTTATGTTATGTTTGGAGTTAGAATAGTAATTTATTATGGTTTACTATCCAGCACTTTCCCTGATTTATGTTGGATTGGAGTTAGAATAGTATTTTATTATGGTTTACTATCCAGCATTCTCCCTGAGTTATGTTGGATTGGAGTTAGAATAGTAATTTATTATGGTTTACTATCCAGCACTTTCCCTGACTTATGTTGGATTGGAGTTAGAATAGTAATTTATTATGGTTTACTATCCAGCACTTTCCCTGAGTTATGTTATGTTTGGAGTTAGAATAGTTAATTATAATGGTTTACTATCCCCATTTACCCTGACTTATGTTGGATTGGAGTTAGAATAGTAATTTATTATGGTTTACTATCCAGCACTTTCTCTGATTTATGTTGGATTGGAGTTAGAATAGTAATTTATTATTGTTTAATATTCAGCATTCTCCCTGAGTTATGTTGGATTGGAGTTAGAATAGTAATTTATTATGGTTTACTATCCAGCACTTTCCCTGACTTATGTTGGATTGGAGTTAGAATAGTATTTTATTATGGTTTACTATCCAGCATTCTCCCTGAGTTATGTTGGATTGGAGTTAGAATAGTAATTTATTATGGTTTACTATCCAGCACTTTCCCTGACTTATGTTGGATTGGAGTTAGAATAGTAATTTATTATTGTTTACTATCCAGCACTTGCCCTGAGTTATGTTATGTTTGGAGTTAGAATAGTAATTTATTATGGTTTACTATCCAGCACTTTCCCTGATTTATGTTGGATTGGAGTTAGAACAGTATTTTATTATGGTTTACTATCCAGCATTCTCCCTGAGTTATGTTGGATTGGAGTTAGAATAGTAATTTATTATGGTTTACTATCCAGCACTTTCCCTGACTTATGTTGGATTGGAGTTAGAATAGTAATTTATTATGGTTTACTATCCAGCACTTTCCTTGAGTTATGTTATGTTTGGAGTTAGAATAGTTAATTATAATGGTTTACTATCCACATTTACCCTGACTTATGGTGGATTGGAGTTAGAATAGTTAATAATTATGGTTTATTATCCTGTATTATCTATTTACTATTTTTAATAAGAATAATGTATGTCATGTTGTGATATTCATTTCAACAATATGAATTAAAAACATTTTTATAATATTTCAAGATATATATGACAACTTTATAAATTAATAAACAAAAGATTTTTTTTTAATTATTTTTATTTATTCATAGTTTAATTTGTTACTGTAAACATTTTCAACATTTCAAAAAACATTTAACATTATTTTTGGTAACAAATTATATTGCAGTTTTGTACATAAATACAGTTACAATAATGCAAAAAATAGTATATTAAATTGTAATAATTTTACATAAAATTTCATATATGATATATTTTTTATGTCATTTTTTTATCAAGATATGTACATAACATAAATTTACATTTTTTAATATCTGAGAAAATTATTTAACAATGAAAAACATTTTTTAGTATACAATAAACAATTAATACATAATTCTATTGAACATATTAATGTATATTTTACAATATTCATATGTTTTTAACAATAAAAAAAATATTACTAAACATGGAAAATATTATGCTATTTAATACAATTTATTTTTAATAAAAAGGGTATTTAGTCCTATTTTAGTTTTTATTATGCAGACATTTTGTTTTTGGAACTTCACTTTTTACTCTATCAACATCGTTGTTTGGGTCATTTTAGAAAACGGAACCTCGCGGTTGGGAGCTGCTTCTTGTTGGTGAAGGTAAGTTTATTTTACATTAATTTTAAAGATATTTAAGTTTATTTTAGTGATAGTTGTAGTGTGTACGTTTCGATATGTGTAGTACTTTACTCTTTATGTGCGAATTACGTGTTATTTAGCGTCGTTATGTAGAACGTACTTTGTGAGGTAGTTCGAACACAAGTAACGTTTAGTGTTGTATTAATGGAAGATTTGAGATGTTTTTATATGTTTTCTATGCTATGTGTAGGCTATGTGTTTTTCGTATATTTTGAGGTTGCGTTTTGTTTCGATTATTTACAGGTCTTCGTTTTGGGGAGCAGATGGATTGTTACGCTTTTTTTTAAAGCAGGTCCATACTTTTTTACTTTCCCTGCTTTTTCGGGTTTTCTACTTTTTTACTCGTGATTATTTATCAACTTTTTAATGATTTCAATTTCGAGAGGATTGAGACGTGGGACTATTATCAAACAGTTGTATTTTTTGCATTTTGTTGGGATTTTTAAACACTATATGGATAGCTGTGGAAAGTATCACCGTGGAATATATTCTACAGCAGCAGAACCGTAAGTAAAAGTGATATTTACTTTTCGGTTGCATTGTGTTATAGTGTACTATTTAGTTAAATGTAATTTTATTATGTCTTGTAATAATATATTATTTATATTTTTACATGACATAATGTAACTAAATTTAACTACATAGGATGTTTTGTTATGCTTTGCTTACTTTTTAGGTATTTATATTTAAAGGATGGATTTAGCTATTAGGTCTAAGTATGCTAGACCTTCTATACTTGGGTACATTCTAGTTTTTTGCTGGAGATATTCGTACATATTTAATGTTTGTTTACTTAGTTTAGGGCCAATTTTAGAAAGGGATTGCTCTATTCTGAGTTCTTGGTAGCTCTGTTCTTTTTTAATGCTTTGGATTAGTTTGTGAAGTGTTGGTTGACTTCTTCCTAAAGTGGATTGGAAGGCATTATGCCATCCTTCAACTGCGTTGTTAGTTTTTGCTTTCTGTGCTATTGTACTAGCATACACATTCCACCATGGAATTTGAAATTTAGGTTGTCTACGGTGGCCTGAACGATGTAATCTTCCAACCCATGTATCTTCAAAATAGTCCAAGAAGGGAGTTAGTTTTTTCTCATTGGTGCGGTAGAAAGGGCTGTCAATTAATAAATTGTAGTAGTTAGCTACTTCTGTTGTTGGTACATATGCCAATGCAATTAACTTTTTTATTTGATAAGCAAAGTGACTGTTTGTAGAATATTCAATGCTCAAAGTAGATTTTTGTAAGTGTCTCCATATACTTTGGTTGTAGTGATAATAACAACCTTGTATTGAGGTATGGGGATATATTTTAAGGATATCTTGAATCATGGCCATTTCAAAGTCAATTATAATTTTTTGAGGATAGTAATTATCAGTTAATTCTTTGATCGTTGTTAAAAGTTCAACGTAGGTAGTATTTGTTTTGTTTGGCAGCAGAGTATAAATTAGAGGGATATTTGTATCTTGGTATTCACCATGGATGGTGTAAAGTTGATAGAAAGGTTTGGGACAAACTTTAAAAGTCCCGTCCATCATCCATGTTTCACATGATTTCAGTTTCTGCAAATTACTATTAGTAGCAAAAAGTAAAAATCGTTTGTCATGACTGTTGTTGTCATACATTAAGAATTTATCCTCATTATGTGTAATGGTATATTCAGGATATATTTTTATATCCTGAAAACTTTCTGGGGTTGGTGGAGTTGGATCAGAAGCACGTTTAGTTTTTGAAATTAATCTTTTTAAGTTGGGAATAGAAGGTAGCTGTCCTGTCACATGTTCTGGCACTTTGCTTAAAACATTTTTCAAAATACTAGTGCTTGTTTCTTGTGATCCTGTACTAGCATCTTTCAATGTTTCCAGTGCTTCTCTAACTTCCACTTCTGTTACATTTGGTGGGTGGTTATGCTCACGTACATTTACCACATTGTTATCAACAGTTGTTGCTATCCCATAGCATGCACTTGAGTAATATTTGCTACATTTCCAATGGGTCTTATTCGCTTTTATTCTTTCTTGGGTGTAGGTGTAACCCATGTAGCTCAGCATTAGTTTCCCTTTTTGCGAAGTAATGAAAGTTGCTCCAGTTGCCATGTCTAAGGTAGATCTGTGGAAATATATATATGTATTTTTATGAACATTGAACACTATTTATAGAGGTGTGTAGAAGTGCAGGAAAAAGTGTGAACATATACTTACAATGTGGCTTCACTGGTAATTCTTTTATTCTTATTTCTCTTTATGAATTTTCTCCTTTTTAAGTTCTGTAGTAGTGTTAAAGAATAATTGAAAGACATAATTTAGTGTAATAGGAGTTAGATTTTACTTTCAGAATAGTTATATATACAGTGATTATACTTACTTGATGTAGTAGAAGATGTTGGTAGTGTAGTTGTAGATAGGCAAATAATTTTGTAGACTCTGTTGAAAAAATAATCATTGTGTTACTTATAGTATTTGGATGATAGTAGCTATTAGCATATGAAGTAAATTGTACATTTACTTAGCAAGTTTAAGTAATTTTTATCAGCTATCTAAGTATAAATGGATAAGGTAGTTTATAACTGTTTTTACATCTAAGTTTCTGGTTGTTGTTGATAAGTTCAACATGTTTTCTTTTCACTCTAAAGAAGAACAGTTTTTAAATTAGGGAGTTTATCTACTTTTTGCTAAGATCGAATGAAAAAAGGAATGGGATTTTACTTACTTGAAGTGTAGTATAACGTTTTGTAGTTGTAGTCGTAGGTTTGTATTCTCTTCTCTCAGCAAGGTAACCGTTTTTCTCCAAGTTTGGGCCAAAAATGGTAAATTACGTTAAGTGTGTAATTGTTTTTATATTAGTGAGTTAATTAATGGTAGCTTTTGATTGGTTCAATTAGTGAAATTTCAAATTCATTGGTTGAGAACATTATTTTGAATTAGAAAACCGGTATTTTCGTAAGAGTTTGTTGCATCACTATGTGTTTGTTAAATTACATAGTAAAAAGTTTTATATGTGTTATTTTGTTTTATATGTAAATAGTTTATATGTAGAAAATAATGCAATGTGTTTCACATTTAGGCCATCGGAGTGTATGATAGTATCAGTAAATGTAAAATTTTTAGATATATATTATTTATTTTTATATAAATAAGTAATAGGAAAAATAAATAATTATATGTGTGAATAGTTTTGTCACGTAAATTAGAAAAAAAAGTGAGTAAAAAAAAGATAATAGTGCATATCGAGTTGGTAATTAAAAGTCGATATTTTTTATATCTTTATATAAGCAGAGAGGTCGTCGATGTTAGTGTAGTCGATATATATGTATAAGGTAATGTTATTTAAAATAAAGTCGATAATGTAGTAGTCGATATTTATGTTGTCGATATTAGTGTGAACGATATTAGGGTTGTCGATAAAAATATGTCGATATTTGTGTCATTCCTTGTTTAAGTATAGGATGACGATATTAATGTAACCGATATTTTAGTGATGATATTTATTTTTGACGATATTTATGTTAACGATATTCCATCATGGAACCGCTCCATATCATGTGCACTGTTAGAATGCTTCAGTTTGTTTTTGCAGTGGCTGTTTACATGGCAGATGGCACATCGGTTGGTAACCCACTACTTAGATGATTTGTTTTTTTATGGGAGCATCCAATTCGGTGAATTGCCAGGCTCTCCTGGTGAGGTTTTAAGAGTTCATAAGTGACCTAGGGGTGCCTTTGGCGCCAGGAAAGACAGTAGGTCTGCAAACAGTTCTATCCTTCCTGGGCATTGAGATTGATTCTAAATTGATGGAGGGCAGGTTGCCGCAGGAGAAAAAAAGTAAAGATGCTATCGCTATTGACTGGCATGTTAGCTAGAGAAAAGGTGAAGGTGATGGTGAGTGATTTTCTGGTGCTGTTAGGTCACCTAAACTTCACATGCAGGTGGTAAGGACAATGAGGACTTTCTGCAGGAGGCTGGGGCGAACGCTATTCGGCTTTTCTCTGCCTTATCACCATGTCAGGCTTTCAGCAGGGGTCAAGGAGGACCTTAGAATGTGGTGTGTTTTCTTGCAGTATTTCAATGACATTTCTTTGGCATGGCGGGAGGACTTTGACTGGGATGTCCAGATTTTCTCGGATGCAGCTGGGGGCTAGGTTTTGGACTGTATTGGCAAGGGACATGATGTGCAGAGCACTGCCCTGCGCAATGAAGCAATGGGGGCAGGAGCATAGCCTTCTTGGAATTGTTCCCTTTAGTTGCTGCGTTGTCACTGTGGGGCGCAGAGCTAGCTCACAGGAAGGTGCTTTTTCGAATTGACAATATGATAGTGGTAGAGGCAGTGAACCGACAGTCCTCTAGAAACAAACAGGTACTGAAGCTGCTGCAAGTGTTTGTGTTGTGCTGCTTGCACTATGACATTTCTTTCAGGGCACAGCACGTGCCTGGTGTGGACGATAACATTGCGGGTGCTTTGTCTCATTCAAAGTGGGGAAGATTCTGTGGGTATGTATGTATGTATGTGTGTTCATATATAGCGCTCGACTTACCCTTGGGCATCTCGGCGCTTGCATTGGGAACCCGTCCTGGCTTTTCCCTGTGAGATAACCCGTACTGGGCATCCCCAAGGTGAAAGCCAGGCATCCCGCCGCGGGGGGCCGTAGTGGAGATTAAGCAAGCTATTGCCCAGAGTTGCAGAGTGTGAACCTGTGATTCGAGTAGGCACCGAAGTGAGAATTATCGAATCCGTGGACACTTGGGCTCAGACCCTGCCGTGTCGGGAATTGAACCCTGGTCCCGAGTCTGACCTCTGCTTCAGGGTATGCCTCCTCTAACCAGTGAGCCACACTTGGCCAAGGATGCAGATAGAGACCCTGACACTGATGCCGGAGAAGTTATTGTCCTAAGGCAATGTCAGATGGTACAGCTGCTGGTAGGGTCCCTCGCACAGTTGACAAGAATAGCATACGTTCAAGCAAGGAAAGAATTCCTAGCAGCAGCGGTGCAGTGACGGGAGGAAGTCTGGTTGAGGGCAGAAGATGTGGTTCAATATATCTTGGACCTTATAGACAGAGACTTATCTCTGGTTACCATTACAGGAAAATTGGCAGGAGTTGCCTTTATGGGAAAATCGCTTTGGGAATACCCTCCAACAGCAGGTGAATTGGGCTGCAGGATGCTGGATGGTTGAGGGCCCGGGAGCAGGGTCAGGCAGGACGGGCTCACAGGTCGTTATCTTAGAGTTTACTTTGCAAGATTTTGCGCCATTTGCCAGAGCTGTGTAGGGACGCATCAGAGATCTGCTTGTTCTCCACCCATATAGTGTTGATATTTTTGGGGCATTCTGGGTGTTGGAATTGCAGGGGTGTAGGGGAATGGGTGGCGCTATGTTGAAACACGTTTCCAGGGGGGCAGGTGGACTGGAGATATGGTTTAGCCACTCCAAAGCCGATCAAAGAGCGCAGGGAAAGAGTGTTGATTTGTAGACTGTAGGTTTGCCAAGGCCCTGTCTGGTGGCGCAAGGTGAGCGCTGGGCAAATTGTTGTGCATCAGACTAGGGTTTGGTTTTTCATCATAGGGTCGGGGGCAAAGCGACGGCCTACCAGCTGCTAGGGTTGCTGTGGAAGGCCTTGGTGCGGCTGGGAGTGGTGCTGCCGATTACAGCACACATTCTTTTCGAATTGGGGCAGAGTTGGAAGCAGGAAACAGAGGTAGGGCTCGGGAAGATATAATGCAGCTGGGCCACTGGTCAACTGAGTGCTAAAGGTGCAATGTGCGAGGCTGAAGGGGAAGAGGGACGCATAGTGGGTACATCATAGTGACTGTCTTACTGCTTGTTAGTTGTTTCTATCTAGGTTCAGATGTGGGATCAGCGGCTGAGGAGGTGGCCATATGGGTGGTGGGTCACTTGTTTATCAAGTGGGCAGTTATCCAGGCGGAACAGAGGGGTTTGGGGAACAATTTAGGATTGAATAATCGTTTGTTTTCCATTACTTGGAAAGGGGGTATGTCTTGGAGAGATTTATTGCTGACTTTGAATGGCGTGATGGAGGGTGGGAGGTGCCCGAACTTGTAATTCTTCACGTAGGAGAGAATGATTTGGTTAAGAAGAAAGGGATAGTGCTGATGAAGAACATGAAAAGTGTCTTGTTGTTGATTAAGTTGAATTGGACTGCTTGTTTTGTGGACAGAGTTTGTGCCACGTAGGATATGGAGAGGGTGGAGCAAGCCTGCTGCGATAGATAAGGTGTGGAGGAAACTGAATAGAGAGATGTCACGCTTTTGTAGGGAAATCGTTTTTGGGCGGATTTGCCATTCAGACATAACATTTGAGGCCATAGAGCTTTTTAGGGGAGACAGAGAGCATCTGTCTCAGATATGCATGAATCTGTATTTGTTGGAGCTGAGAGAAGTTTTGGCCGGGACGCTGCATATTAGATGTTAGGGGCTTAACTTAGCAACCATGATTATGGGGCGGGGGCAAA
Source organism: Lissotriton vulgaris (assembly GCF_964263255.1). Taxonomy (NCBI): domain Eukaryota; kingdom Metazoa; phylum Chordata; class Amphibia; order Caudata; family Salamandridae; genus Lissotriton; species Lissotriton vulgaris. The sequence continues at coordinate 610,243,788 of NC_141699.1, read as the reverse complement.
AAAGGCGGGCAGTTTCCAAAGTCTTTTTCTGTCTGGCAGAGGACTGGAAGATTTGCTAGGAGTTGGCAGAAGTTTGGTTGGCATTGCCAGTTGGTGAACCATGTGCAAGGGGAGGGGAGGCAGTCAGTTCAAGGTTCAGTTTAGAACATTTGGTTACTTGCAAGTTCATATCATACATACAGTCATAGGATGTAGGGAAAATAGAAAGATGGAAATGTTGAAATTTGCTATATTTAAATGTGGTTGACCATAGAAGTGGGGGGCGAGGTTTTAGTTTTGTAAGGTGGTGGCCAGGACATTTTTGTGATGTGCACCTGTTTCAATAAAGCAGCCTTTTGGCACAGTAAGTGGTCAGTTTTCTGTGTTGCACCCCTCTCTCCCAAGGGGGACTGGGGGGCAGCTGACCACCAGGACGTCTGCCCCTGGGCAGATTGGAAGGGTGGTGCAGTCCGAGAAATGCCATTTTGTGTTGGGCTACAACCGTAGCCCAGTTGTAGCCCAGAGCATATATAAGGGGCTAATTTAGTCTCCCTGGCACCATTTTAGGTTCAGGTGACCTGGTGACTGGTGGCTGGGAGCAATTCTGGTGTCTCTTTAACCCACCCTCCAGTCCATTTAGCTAGTGTTCCTTGAGATGTCAATTACATGATATGATTAAGGGGGGGTTACGTTGTTGAGACAGGTGCACAAGGGGACAGTTATGTATGTTGTCACTTGGAGCAGGTGCTTTTCGGGGTCATGGAAAGTTTGGCAGGAGTTGGAAGAAGTTTCATTGGCATTGCCAGTTGGTGAACCATCTGCAAAGGGAGGGTAGGCAGGTAGTTCAAGGTTCAGTTTACAGTGGCGGCAGCCACAAACAAAGGCTGGTGCGGTGGGTGGAGGCAACACGAGAGCGGGAGAACAGGGGGGGAGAGGAGCACGCGGAGGGAAGTAAAAATAATACATATAAAAAAAATAATCACTTACCTGAAGCCGGCCACCTCTCATGTTGCGTTGGGCTTCCTGCACTCTTCTTGGTCCCGGTAACCCCTGGGACAGACTCCCATCCAATCCTTCTGCTGCTTTCATGCTATGAGAGCAGCAGGGGGATTGCTCTGAGCAGGCTGAAAAGACGCTCTGCTCAAGCCAGGGAGTCTGTGGGGGTTTTTCCCCGGAAGCTTGTTTCCTTCCCAGTATAAGAATTGGCTTGGTAGTTTGGTCTGCCCTGTTCCCATGATGCACTGGGCCAGGGTCAGACTAATTTGCATATAGCCAAGTTCTGAGCTGGGATGGTGCAGTGAGCTAAAAAACGGTGATGGATCAAGGCCTGATCTTTGGACTGGGTAAGAGTGGTCTGCTTAATTCAGACACTCTGTTCATCACCACCCCCTTTTCTGAATCATTTTTGTCCACCATAAGCGTGGAAGGGTATACTCAGATGTGAGTCCCTTGCTCATTGCACCATCAGGATTCAAGCAAGCTGGGCCGAAGACGGCTGAAATGCCAGAAACCGGTCCCCGGAAGCTTGTTTCCTTCCCAGTATAAGAATTGGCTTGGTAGTTTGGTCTGCCCTGTTCCCATGATGCACTGGGCCAGGGTCAGACTAATTTGCATATAGCCAAGTTCTGAGCTGGGATGGTGCAGTGAGCTAAAAAATGGTGATGGATCAAGCCCTGATCTTTGGACTGGGTAAGAGTGGTCTGCTTAATTCAGACACTCTGTTCATCACCACCCCCTTTACTGAATCGTTTTTGTCCACCATAAGCGTGGAAGGGTATACTCAGATGTGAGTCCCTTGCTCATTGCACCATCAGGATTCAAGCAAGCTGGGCGGAAGACGGCTGAAATGCCAGAAACCGGTCCCCGGAAGCTTGTTTCCTTCCCAGTATAAGAATTGGCTTGGTAGTTTGGTCTGCCCTGTTCCCATGATGCACTGGGCCAGGGTCAGACTAATTTGCATATAGCCAAGTTCTGAGCTGGGATGGTGCAGTGAGCTAAAAAACGGTGATGGATCAAGCCCTGATCTTTGGACCGGGTAAGAGTGGTCTGCTTAATTCAGACACTCTGTTCATCACCACCCCCTTTTCTGAATCGTTTTTGTCCACCATAAGCGTGGAAGGGTATACTCAGATGTGAGTCCCTTGCTCATTGCACCATCAGGATTCAAGCAAGCTGGGCTGAAGACGGCTGAAATGCCAGAAACCGGTCCCCGGAAGCTTGTTTCCTTCCCAGTATAAGAATTGGCTTGGTAGTTTGGTCTGCCCTGTTCCCATGATGCACTGGGCCAGGGTCAGACTAATTTGTATATAGCCAAGTTCTGAGCTGGGATGGTGCAGTGAGCTAAAAAACGGTGATGGATCAAGCCCTGATCTTTGGACTGGGTAAGAGTGGTCTGCTTAATTCAGACACTCTGTTCATCACCACCCCCTTTTCTGAATCGTTTTTGTCCACCATAAGCGTGGAAGGGTATACTCAGATGTGAGTCCCTTGCTCATTGCACCATCAGGATTCAAGCAAGCTGGGCCGAAGACGGCTGAAATGCCAGAAACCGGTCCCCGGAAGCTTGTTTCCTTCCCAGTATAAGAATTGGCTTGGTAGTTTGGTCTGCCCTGTTCCCATGATGCACTGGGCCAGGGTCAGACTAATTTGCATATAGCCAAGTTCTGAGCTGGGATGGTGCAGTGAGCTAAAAAACGGTGATGGATCAAGCCCTGATCTTTGGACTGGGTAAGAGTGGTCTGCTTAATTCAGACACTCTGTTCATCACCACCCCCTTTTCTGAATCGTTTTTGTCCACCATAAGCGTGGAAGGGTATACTCAGATGTGAGTCCCTTGCTCATTGCACCATCAGGATTCAAGCAAGCTGGGCCGAAGACGGCTGAAATGCCAGAAACCGGTCCCCGGAAGCTTGTTTCCTTCCCAGTATAAGAATTGGCTTGGTAGTTTGGTCTGCCCTGTTCCCATGATGCACTGGGCCAGGGTCAGACTAATTTGCATATAGCCAAGTTCTGAGCTGGGATGGTGCAGTGAGCTAAAAAACGGTGATGGATCAAGCCCTAATCTTTGGACTGGGTAAGAGTGGTCTGCTTAATTCAGACACTCTGTTCATCACCACCCCCTTTTCTGAATCGTTTTTGTCCACCATAAGCGTGGAAAGGTATACTCAGATGTGAGTCCCTTGCTCATTGCACCATCAGGATTCAAGCAAGCTGGGCCGAAGACGGCTGAAATGCCAGAAACCGGTCCCCGGAAGCTTGTTTCCTTCCCAGTATAAGAATTGGCTTGGTAGTTTGGTCTGCCCTGTTCCCATGATGCACTGGGCCAGGGTCAGACTAATTTGCATATAGCCAAGTTCTGAGCTGGGATGGTGCAGTGAGCTAAAAAACGGTGATGGATCAAGCCCTGATCTTTGGACTGGGTAAGAGTGGTCTGCTTAATTCAGACACTCTGTTCATCACCACCCCCTTTTCTGAATCGTTTTTGTCCACCACAAGCGTGGAAGGGTATACTCAGATGTGAGTCCCTTGCTCATTGCACCATCAGGATTCAAGCAAGCTGGGCCGAAGACGGCTGAAATGCCAGAAACCGGTCCCCGGAAGCTTGTTTCCTTCCCAGTATAAGAATTGGCTTGGTAGTTTGGTCTGCCCTGTTCCCATGATGCACTGGGCCAGGGTCAGACTAATTTGCATATAGCCAAGTTCTGAGCTGGGATGGTGCAGTGAGCTAAAAAACGGTGATGGATCAAGCCCTGATCTTTGGACTGGGTAAGAGTGGTCTGCTTAATTCAGACACTCTGTTCATCACCACCCCCTTTTCTGAATCGGTTTTTCCCACCCGGGTGTTCAATGCAGCCAGGCTGGAGAAACCTAAGAGCGCATGTGTGTTTTTGGTCTGCTTGTGACCGCCGGAAAAACACACATGTGCACTTAGGTAGTGCACACAGCACTCTTCCTCCACCTCCCGTCCCATGCTTCAGGTCCCCCCCCCACATTTCACGCGCTGGCTCAGAGCCAGCAAATGAAAAATAAAACGATGCTCGAACATCGTTTTATTTTTCATTCGCTGGCTCTGAACCAAGCAGTGGGCCGTCATTACTCCGCCATTGCAGAGGAGCCGCTGCTGCCAGTTTATGACATTTGGTTACTTACAGGTTCATATGTACAGTCATAGGATGTAGAGGGAATTGAAAGTTGGAAATGTTGAAATGCACTACATTTAAATGAGTTAGCTGTGGGAAGGGTATATTAGGGGGGACCATTCGGGTTGGAGTGGGGCTAAGGGTTAGTTAACTTGATATATAGCGAGGTTTTAGTTATGTAAGGCAGTTGGCCAGGAAATGTTTGTGATGTACACCTGTTTCAATCAAGCTTGCTTTTTCACACAGTAAGTGGTCAGTTTTCTGTGCTGCACCCCTCTCTCCCAAGAGTGGTGATGTGGCCTGGAGGACCGGCAGTAGCTGAAAAGAACAGGCACTAGAAATTCACGCATGATAGGTGAAGAGGAGCTGAAGATGAAGAATTGAGTCACAAATAGTTCAGCAAGGTAAGTACCTGAATGGGTACGTACTGGAATAGGTAAGTATCCCTGATAGCAGGCAATTGCTGGGTCTATAGATGTGCCATTGATTCTTTGCCCCATCCAAAACCCCCTACTGCAAGGTATGTGGACTTCCAGGAAAGGGCAGGCAGCGGCGGCAGGCACGGATCGGAGGTAGGGGGGCAGGGGCGGGAGGGGGGGGGACGTGGGGGAAGCAGGCATTAATAAAGAAAAGAAAAAATGCACCTTCTCGCTGCTTCCTTGCTGTGTCTCACCTCCGCAGTCCCTCGCTCAGCCGGAAGAGGAAGCACCCTCAGGCTCCCATTCAGCCAATCATAACGCTGCCTTAGCAGCGCTTTAACCGGTCTGAGCACCGTGGTTCAGCACTCAGACACTGACTGGGAGCCTGGGCATGTTTTGCATTCAGGCTGTAAGGCAGCCTTCATGGAGAACATGTGAAGTGCGCATGAATGTTTGTCCGGCCAAACAGTCATTGCGCACTTAGGAGGGTGCTACCACTCCTTCCCTGCCCTGCTCTGTGAGCAGAGCAGCCCAGCGAAGCTGCCGGAAGTAGGACTAAATAAAATTGATTCTAAATTCTAAAAAACAGTGGGGCGACACTCCTCTCCCTTAGCAGAGGAGCCGCCACTGGGTGGGACTCCCGACATACAGGACATGGCTGCCAAGACGAGACAGTGTGCTGTGCGACGGAACCCGCTTCTGGCCACAACTGTATCAGGATGCTCCCTGAGGAGCGGAGGCAGCAGTGGCAACATCCTCATGTCACCTTCTCTTCATCACCCACTCTTCCTCTCTTCTCCCTGAAGCACACCATTTTCTTTTATTTTGATATTGTCCGTTTTTCAACACCCCGGTATTTCCTCTTTGCTCACTTTCCCATAGGATGCTAAATTCAATTGTCACACACATAACCTGCGCTCTAGATTGGATGAACATCGTCTGGATGCCTTACGAAGCACTGACAGGCAGTGTGTGATACTCCCCGTTCCTTTAGCCTCAACTCTAGAGCTTCAAGTCATGCTCTGTCATGAACACCAATCCACAAACTGAGCACACCTAGAGGTGATTCAATTCACAGCATGGCCAATGGAGTTAGATGATGGATCAAATGCAAAACTGCAGAAAAAAATATTAGGAAAACCAAATTCTCTTAGAGGATGTAAGCAGAAGTCAAACATGTGAAATGTAAACATGGACTGCATCAATGAAATAGATTACCTTAAGGGTTTTCACCATAATTGTTAGAAAATCGATCCTTGTTTTTGGCTGAGCAGGCGCCATCAACCTCTGCAGTCCCACGAGCCAGCAGACACTACTCTGCCTCCCATCATGGAACTGAGCCTTCGCGCCCACTAGAGGGGAGCTGCGTTTTAATTGGCTGACTGGGCCATGATGCCTAGCAAGAGACCATCTCGCTGAATTCTGTGCTCCATTCCCCTGCCCGCCTCGGGCCAGCATCTAATGCATTTCTCTCCGTGCTTCCCCTATCCCTCCCAATAGTGCATTGAGCCAAGCCACAGGCGGAGACTGGCACATGAAAAGGAACTGCAGCTGGTGCAGGGCAAAGGCCCCTTGACCCTTCTGAGCACCCGTGCGACGGAACTGACTGTACCAATGATAGCCACGCCGCTGCATACAGATAGCCCGATTTTGTTCAAAACATATGCACAGCTGCATTCTGCGTCTACACGCTTGAGTGCCTCGAGTACAAAACCAAGGGGCATATTTACAAGGGTTTTATCTCTGCTTTTTTGGCTTAAAAAGACAAAAAAGTGGAGATAAAATGATCACCCTATTTACCAGAGGGTGCTAACATGCATAATCGCATGTTAGCACCCTTTTTCCCAACGCCTCCCTTTGCATCTCTGATGAGATGCAAAGTGGGCAACACTGGGCGTACCCCGGATGGACAACCTTGCAAATATCGCTGATGTTCACATCGCGATATTTACAAGGCTGCTCCAGCATTTTGGCACACGTTCGTTTTTGGAGAAAACAGCTGTTTTCTCCAAAAACGAACGTCTGCTAAAATGCAGACTTACCTATCCCCAACATTGGGGTGGATTATGCTGATACGGCCCTGTGGGTCGAATCAGCAAGGTTATCGCCGTTTTGCAAGGACCATCGCTGGAAAACCAGCGATGTTCCCTGCAAAAGGGTGATAACCTCGCTATCTCAGGAATTTTTATCGCCCTGGAGTAACGCGTTATTAATAACGCGCTACCAGGGTGATAAATTCCAGAGATAGCCTGCGATAATATAATTATCGCTAAGCATGGCCAGCGATAATTATTGCTGGCCGTTGATAATATGCCCCCAAGTGGTTCAAGCTGTCCACACTTTCATAGCAGCGAAGAGTGAAAGAGGTTCTGCATTGTTATCAATGGTGTCGCTGTTATTAGTGCAGCAGGCAAAGTGACACTGGGGTTTAGAGACACGATGGGCCACTGCAGCCCATCCTGTGATAGTTTTTCACTACCCATCTGTGAGGGAAGGAGGTCTATTGTCCTTGTTCGTATTAAGTAGGGCCCATGGCGCCCATAAGTATTATAAGTAAAAATAATACTTCATTACCGAACTGAATTAATGGCAAAGCTTAATTTGTGCAGGTGGGTGTATGTAGGTGGACTCGTTTTTGGAGAATTTGACTTTTCTTTCTTTGTCAGACTTTGACGAAGAGCATGGAAGAGAAATAATTAAAATGGAGAAAGAAGAAGCGAAAGATCAGAAAACAGTTATGAAGGGAGAAGAACTTTTATAGCTGAGATAAATAGACAGAGTGAGGTGGTGGAATAGAGACATGAAGTGGAATAAAAAAATGGCAGTCTCAGCTTTCTGCAAACCTGGCATTTGGTTGGGCAAGCGGTGGGTTCGTAAAAAAAACACTTAATTGGAGTCCATGCACTTTTTTCTAAATGAACACTCAGGGGCATATTATCAAGGAACGGCGTTAAAAATATTGCCGCTTTAGCGGCAGGAAACTGCTGCTAAAGCGGCAATAATAGGCTTGATAATATGCCCTTGAGAATTCCAATAGAAGCCCATGTTCTGGTATTAACATGGGCTTCTATGGGGATTCTCTACGGCATATTATTAAGCCCATTATCGTCGTTTTTCCTGCCGCTAAAGCGGCGATAACTTAACACCGTTCCTTGATAATATGCCCCAACATTTCTCATGCATAAAACTCGACACGTGACTCCTCAGTTCTTAAACGTAAAAGTAATAAAAGATAGAAGTGGGGGAATAGCACAATATCACAGCACAGCACAAGATAATCTTTTCGGGTGACGCGCAGTAACCCTGAACTTGCCTGAAATTATATCCCCGCACCCTGTGTTCTTTGTAACCAGCCCCCCTAGCGAGGCATTGCCAGAGCAGCACTGAAAATCAGAAAGATTATCCGATAGTCATTCCTTTTATGTGAGGCTCCCTTCTGTGCTCGAGATGTCTTAATCAATTCGAGGCGCGTCACAGGACTGGACGATTTACAGCCACAAGCGAAGCTTCTGTCAGCTGCCTTGGAAAGCCTGGGAGCAGCAGCGCGCGCGCCTTCCGTTACCAGCGGGAATCAATGAGGGGAAATTACTGGAATGGAACCGAGAGCCCAATCAGAACACAGCGCTGGGTATTGAGAAGAGGGCGCTTTAATGTATTATGTAACAGGAGGGGGGCAGACCATGGAACAGCAGGAGGAGGGGGAGGATTCCGTAGACAATACGTATAACCACAACCGACTCGCCTCTTAGGCCTCGGTTACAGATTCACCAATATTTTTGAAAGGATCCGTCTGCCCTGCAGCCCCTGCCCCAGTTTTTCCATTCACAGCGAAACGAGTCCGGTGAAATTCCAGGTCTGGAAACACCGAGCCACTTGCTGTTACCCAGTGGGTATCTCCGATTACACCGCCCCTTGCAACGTGTAATAGAGACCTTACTGTGTAGAGTGTTATTTTAATGTGACAGGCCTGCACTTTTAATTGTATATACATGGCACCCAGCCTTACAACCTAACAGTACCTCGCCTAATACACAGGGACACCTTAAGGATTTTGGGTGCCCTGGGACAAACATATTTTGGGTGCCCCTGTTCAGAACAGCTTTGAATTTATTATACTATTTCATCTCTTTAATGCCCTCTTTAGTTAGGTTACTTACTCCTCAACATTTTAGACGTTCTGTACATCTAATATTCAGGGATAGTGAGGTGTGTTGTCAATAGTTCACTAATATTGCTGCAAATAACCTGTTATGCCCTCCCATTTCACATATGTGAGGTCCTCTTTTGCTGTTCTGCGAATTGTAAACACAACATTTCTTGGTAATCTGTAATAGACTCACACATCACCAACATTAAAAAACAAGCCTTGGCATAGCCAATAGGTCTCACCATTGGGAACTTATAAGTGATTAGCCAGAGATATTGACTTTACCTATGTCTTTAAGCTGTGCTGTACAGTTTGCAATATGCTGAAAAGTTATAGTAAAGAACTGTCAGAAGCATTTTTGTTACCTTAGATATGACCAAAAAAGCATTATGTAGAACTAAACGACCATATTAAAAAAGTATTAAAAAGAATGTCTTGAGTTTTTTTTTGACCTTTCAATGCTGGCAACTTGTACCTGCCTGTCACAATGGTTGCTTGTTGTGTTTTTTTTGTTATGGGGGGCATAAATAACAGGAGGGTGAAAGTCAGTCAGTCATTGAGAGAGTGAAATTCAGTGAGAGAGTGAGAGTCAGTCAGTGAGAGTGAGAGTCAGTCAGTGAGAGTGAGAGAGTGAATCAGTCAGTGAGTGAACGAGAGTAAGTCAGTGAGATAGTCAGTCAGTGAGGGTGAGTCAGTCTTTAAGCGAGAGTCAATCTTTAAGCAAGAGTCAGTCTTTTAGCGAGTCAGTCTTTCAGCGAGAGTCAGTCTTTTAGTAAGAGTCAGTCAGTGAGAGAGTCAGTGAGAGAGACCGTGAGAGAGAGTTCGTGAGAGAGAGTCCGTGAGAGAGAGTCAGTGAGAGAGAGTCTGTCAGTGAGAGTCAGTCAGTGAGAGAGAGTCAGTCAGTGACAGTGGGTCACTCAGTGAGAGACAGTGGGAGAGTGAGTCTGTGAGAGTGAGTCTGTGAGAGGGAGTCTATGAGAGGGAGTCTGTGAGAGGGAATGAAAGAGTGTCTGTGAGAGTGTGAGAGTGTCTGTGAGAGTCTGTGAGAGAGTATATGTGAGAGTATGTGATAGAATGTCTGTGAGAGTGTGTGAGTGAGTATCTGTGAGAGAGTGTCTGTGATAGAGTGTCTGTAAGAGAGTGTCTGTAAGAGTCTGAGAGAGTGTGAGAAATTGTCTGTGAGAGTCTGTGAGAGAGTGTCTGTGAGAGAGTGTCCGTGAGAGTGTCTGTGAGAGTGCCTGCGAGAGTGTCTGTGAGAGAGTGTCTGTGAGAACGTGTCTGTGAGTGTTTGTTAGTGTATGTGAGAGAATGTCTGTGAGAGAGTATATGTGAGAGAATGTCAGTGAGAGTCTGTGAGAGTCCGTGAGACAGTCTCTGTGAGAGTCTGTGAGAGAGTCTGTAAGAGAGTCTGTGAGAGAATGTCTGTGAGAGAGTGTCTGTGATAGAGTATCTGTGAATGTCTATGAGAGTGTGTCTGTGAGAGTCTGTGAGAGTGTTTGTGAGAGAGTGTCTGTGAGAGTGTCTGTGAGAGAGTCTGTGACAGAGAGTCTGTGAGAGAGTCTCTGAGAGAGTGTCTTTGAGATAGTCTTTGAGAGAGTGTCTGTGAGAGATTGTCTGTGAGAGAGTGTCTGTGAGAGAGTGTCTGTGAGAGAGTGTTTGTGAGAGTGAGTCTGTGAGCGAGAGTCTGTGAGAGAGTGTCTGAGAGAGTGTCTGTGAGAGAGTCTGTGAGAGAGTGTCTGTGAGAGTCTGTGAGAGAATCTGTGAGTGTGCCTGTGAGAGTGTCTTTGAGAGAGTCTTTGAGAGAGTGTCTGTGAGAGAGTGTCTGTGAGAGATTGTTTGTGAGAGTGAGTCTGTGAGAGTGAGTCTGTGAGAGAGTGTCTGAGAGAGTGTCTGTGAGAGAGTGTCTGTGAGAGTCTGTGAGACAGTGTCTGTGAGAGAGTCTGTGAGAGAGTGTCTGTGAGAGTGTGTGTCTGTGAGAGTCTATGAGAGAGTGTCTGTGAGAGTCTGTGAGAGAGTGTCTGTGAGTCTGTGAGAGTGTCTTTGAGAAAGTGTAAGAGAGTGTGAGAGAGTCTGTGAGAGAGTGTCTATGAGAGAGAGTCTGTGAGAGAGTGTCTGTGAGAGAGTGTCAGTGAGAGTGTCTGTGAGAGTGCCTGCGAGAGTGTCTGTGAGAGAGTGTCTGTGAGAACGTGTCTGTGAGTGTTTGTTAGTGTATGTGAGAGAATGTCTGCGAGAGAGTATTTGTGAGAGAATGTCTGTGAGAGTCTGTGAGACAGTCTCTGTGAGAGTCTGTGAGAGTCTGTAAGAGAGTCTGTGAGAGAATGTCTGTGAGAGAGTGTCTGTGAGAGAGTATCTGTGAATGTCTATGAGAGTGTGTCTGTGAGGGTGTTTGTGAGAGAGTGTCTGTGAGAGAGTCTGTGAGAGAGAGTCTGTGAGAGAGTCTGTGAGAGAGAGTCTGTGAGAGAGTCTCCGAGAGAGTGTCTTTGAGATAGTCTTTGAGAGAGTGTCTGTGAGAGATTGTCTGTGAGAGAGTGTCTGTGAGAGAGTGTCTGTGAGAGAGTGTTTGTGAGAGTGAGTCTGTGAGAGAGTCTGTGAGAGTCTGTGAGAGAGTGTCTGAGAGAGTGTCTGTGAGAGAGTCTGTGAGAGAGTCTGTGAGAGAGTGTCTGTGAGAGTCTGTGAGAGAATCTGTGAGTGTGCCTGTGAGAGTGTCTTTGAGAGAGTCTTTGAGAGAGTGTCTGTGAGAGAGTGTCTGTGAGAGAGTGTCAGTGAGAGTGTCTGTGAGAGTGCCTGCGAGAGTGTCTGTGAGAGAGTGTCTGAGAGAGTGTCTGTGAGAGAGTGTCTGTGAGAGTCTGTGAGACAGTGTCTGTGTGAGAGTCTGTGAGAGAGTGTGAGAGTGTGTGTCCGTGAGAGTCTATGAGAGAGTGTCTGTGAGAGTCTGTGAGAGAGTGTCTGTGAGTCTGTGAGAGTGTCTTTGAGAAAGTGTGAGAGAGTGTGAGAGAGTCTGTGAGAGAGTGTCTATGGGAGAGAGTCTGTGAGAGAGTGTCTGTGAGAGAGTGTCAGTGAGAGTGTCTGTGAGAGTGCCTGCGAGAGTGTCTGTGAGAGAGTGTCTGTGAGAACGTGTCTGTGAGTGTTTGTTAGTGTATGTGAGAGAATGTCTGTGAGAGAGTATATGTGAGAGAATGTCTGTGAGAGTCTGTGAGAGTCTGTGAGACAGTCTCTGTGAAGTCTGTGAGAGATTCTGTAAGAGAGTCTGTGAGAGAATGTCTGTGAGAGAGTGTCTGTGAGAGAGTATCTGTGAGAGTCTATGAGAGTGTGTCTGTGAGAGTCTGTGAAAGTGTTTGTGAGAGAGTGTCTGTGAGAGTCTATGAGAGAGTGTCTGTGAGAGTCTGTGAGAGAGTCTCTGTGAGTCTGTGAGAGTGTCTTTGAGAAAGTGTGAGAGAGTGTGAGAGAGTCTGTGAGAGAGTGTCTATGGGAGAGAGTCTGTGAGAGAGTGTCTGTGAGAGAGTGTCAGTGAGAGTGTCTGTGAGAGTGCCTGCGAGAGTGTCTGTGAGAGAGTGTCTGAGAGAGTGTCTGTGAGAGAGTGTCTGTGAGAGTCTGTGAGACAGTGTCTGTGTGAGAGTCTGTGAGAGAGTGTGAGAGTGTGTGTCCGTGAGAGTCTATGAGAGAGTGTCTGTGAGAGTCTGTGAGAGAGTGTCTGTGAGTCTGTGAGAGTGTCTTTGAGAAAGTGTGAGAGAGTGTGAGAGAGTCTGTGAGAGAGTGTCTATGGGAGAGAGTCTGTGAGAGAGTGTCTGTGAGAGAGTGTCAGTGAGAGTGTCTGTGAGAGTGCCTGCGAGAGTGTCTGTGAGAGAGTGTCTGTGAGAACGTGTCTGTGAGTGTTTGTTAGTGTATGTGAGAGAATGTCTGTGAGAGAGTATATGTGAGAGAATGTCTGTGAGAGTCTGTGAGAGTCTGTGAGACAGTCTCTGTGAAGTCTGTGAGAGATTCTGTAAGAGAGTCTGTGAGAGAATGTCTGTGAGAGAGTGTCTGTGAGAGAGTATCTGTGAGAGTCTATGAGAGTGTGTCTGTGAGAGTCTGTGAGAGTGTTTGTGAGAGAGTGTCTGTGAGAGAGTCTGTGAGAGAGAGTCTGTGAAAGAGTCTCTGAGAGAGTGTCTTTGAGATAGTCTTTGAGAGAGTGTCTGTGAGAGATTGTCTGTGAGAGAGTGTCTGTGAGAGAGTGTCGATGAGAGAGTGTTTGTGAGAGTGAGTCTGTGAGAGAGAGTCTGGGAGAGTCTGTGAGAGAGTGTCTGAGAGAGTGTCTGAGAGAGTGTCTGAGAGAGTGTCTGTGAGAGAGTCTGTGAGAGAGTCTGTGAGAGAGTATCTGTGAGAGAGTCTGTGAGAGAATCTGTGAGTGTGCCTGTGAGAGTATCTTTGAGAGAGTCTTTGAGAGAGTGTCTGTGAGAGAGTGTCTGTGAGAGAGTGTTTGTGAGAGTGAGTCTGTGAGAGAGTGTCTGAGAGAGTGGAGAGTCTGTGAGACAGTGTATGGGAGAGAGTCTGTGAGAGAGTGTCTGTGAGAGAGTCTGTGAGAGAGTCTGTGAGAGAGTCTGTGAGAGAGAGTCTGTGAGAGAGTCTCTGAGAGAGTGTCTTTGAGATAGTCTTTGAGAGAGTGTCTGTGAGAGATTGTCTGTGAGAGAGTGTCTGTGAGAGAGTGTCTGTGAGAGAGTGTTTGTGAGAGTGAGTCTGTGAGAGAGAGTCTGTGAGAGTCTGTGAGAGAGTGTCTGAGAGAGTGTCTGTGAGAGAGTCTGTGAGAGAATCTGTGAGAGAGTGTCTGTGAGAGTCTGTGAGAGAATCTGTGAGTGTGCCTGTGAGAGTGTCTTTGAGAGAGTCTTTGAGAGAGTGTCTGTGAGAGAGTGTCTGTGAGAGAGTGTTTGTGAGAGTGAGTCTGTGAGAGTGAGTCTGTGAGAGAGTGTCTGAGAGAGTGTCTGTGAGAGAGTGTCTGTGAGAGTCTGTGAGACAGTGTCTGTGAGAGAGTCTGTGAGAGAGTGTCTGTGAGAGTGTGTGTCTGTGAGAGTCTATGAGAGAGTGTCTGTGAGAGTCTGTGAGAGAGTGTCTGTGAGTCTGTGAGAGTGTCTTTGAGAAAGTGTGAGAGAGTGTGAGAGGGTCTGTGAGAGAGTGTCTATGGGAGAGAGTCTGTGAGAGAGTGTCTGTGAGAGAGTGTCAGTGAGACTGTCTGTGAGAGTGCCTGCGAGAGTGTCTGTGAGAGAGTGTCTGAGAGAGTGTCTGTGAGAGAGTGTCTGTGAGAGTCTGTGAGACAGTGTCTGAGAGAGAGTCTCTGAGAGAGTGTCTGTGAGAGTGTGTGTCTGTGAGAGTCTATGAGAGAGTGTCTGTGAGAGTCTGTGAGAGAGTGTCTGTGAGTCTGTGAGAGTGTCTTTGAGAAAGTGTGAGAGAGTGTGAGAGAGTCTGTGAGAGAGTGTCTATGGGAGAGAGTCTGTGAGAGAGTGTCTGTGAGAGAGTGTCAGTGAGAGTGTCTGTGAGAGTGCCTGCGAGAGTGTCTGTGAGAGAGTGTCTGTGAGAACGTGTCTGTGAGTGTTTGTTAGTGTATGTGAGAGAATGTCTGTGAGAGAGTATATGTGAGAGAATGTCCGTGAGAGTCTGTGAGAGTCTGTGAGACAGTCTCTGTGGAGTCTGTGAGAGATTCTGTAAGAGAGTCTGTGAGAGAATGTCTGTGAGAGAGTGTCTGTGAGAGAGTATCTGTGAGAGTCTATGAGAGTGTGTATGTGAGAGTCTGTGAGAGTGTTTGTGAGAGAGTGTATGTGAGAGAGTCTGTGAGAGAGAGTCTATGAAAGAGTCTCTGAGAGAGTGTCTTTGAGATAGTCTTTGAGAGAGTGTCTGTGAGAGATTGTCTGTGAGAGAGTGTCTGTGAGAGAGTGTCGGTGAGAGAGTGTTTGTGAGAGTGAGTCTGTGAGAGAGAGTCTGTGAGGGTCTGTGAGAGAGTGTCTGAGAGAGTGTCTGAGAGAGTGTCTGTGAGAGAGTCTGTGAGAGAATCTGTGAGAGAGTGTCTGTGAGAGAGTCTGTGAGAGAATCTGTGAGTGTGCCTGTGAGAGTATCTTTGAGAGAGTCTGTGAGAGAGTGTCTGTGAGAGAGTGTCTGTGAGAGAGTGTTTGTGAGAGCGAGTCTGTGAGAGAGTGTCTGAGAGAGTGGAGAGTCTGTGAGACAGTGTATGTGAGAGAGTCTGTGAGAGAGTGTCTGTGAGAGAGTGTCTGTGAGAGTGTCTGTGAGAGTGCCTGTGAGAGTGTCTGTGAGAGAGTGTCTGTGAGAACGTGTCTGTGAGTGTTTGTTAGTGTCTGTGAGAGAATGTCTATGAGAGAGTATATGTGAGAGAATGTCTGTGAGAGTCTGTGAGACAGTCTATGTGAGAGTCTGTGAGAGCGTCTGTAAGAGAGTCTGTGAGAGAATGTCTGTGAGAGAGTGTCTGTGAGAGAGTATCTGTGAGAGTCTATGAGAGTGTGTCTGTGAGAGTCTGTGAGAGTGTTTGTGAGAGAGTGTCTGTGAGAGAGTGTCTGTGAGAGAGTGTCTGTGAGAGAGTGTTTGTGAGAGTGAGTCTGTGAGAGAGAGTCTGTGAGAGAGTGTCTGAGAGAGTGTCTGTGAGAGAGTCTGTGAGAGAGTCTGTGAGAGAGTGTCTGTGAGAGAGTCTGTGAGAGAATCTGTGAGTGTGTCTGTGAGAGTGTCTTTGAGAGAATCTTTGAGAGAGTGTCTGTGAGAGAGTGTCTGCGAGAGTGAGTCTGTGAGAGTGAGTCTGTGAGAGAGTGTCTGAGAGAGTGTCTGTGAGAGAGTGTCTGCGAGAGTCTGTGAGACAGTGTCTGTGAGAGAGTCTGTGAGAGAGTGTGTGTGAGAGTCTGTAAGAGTCTTTGAGAGAGTGTCTCAAAAAGAGTGTGTGAGAGAGTGTCTGTGAGAGAGTATCCGTGAGAGTCTGTCTCTGAGAGAGAGACTGTGAGAGAGTCTGTGAGAGAGTGTCTGTGAGAAAGTGTCTGTGAGAGAGTGCCTGTGAGAGAGTGCCTGTGAGAGAGAGTCTGCGAGAGTGTCTGTGAGAGTGTGTGAGAGAGTGTCTGTGAGAGAGTGAGAGTGCATCTGTGAGAGTCTGTGAGAGTCTGTGAGAGAGTCTGTAAGAGAGTCTGCGAGAGAATGTTTGTGAGAAAGTGTCTGTGAGAATATGTGAGAGTGTCTCTGAGCGAGTCTGTGAGAGATTGTCTGTGCGAGAGTCTGTGAGAGAGTCTCTGAGAGAGTGTCTTTGAGAGAGTCTTTGAGAGAGTGTCTGTGAGAGAGTGTTTGTGAGAGTGAGTCTGTGAGAGAGAGTCTGTGAGAGTCTGTGAGACAGTGTCTGAGAGAGTGTCTGTGAGAGTCTGTGAGAGAGTGTCTGTGAGAGTCTGTGAGACAGTGTCTGTGAAAGAGTCTGTGAGAGAGTTTCTGTGAGAGTCTGTAAGAGTCTTTGAGAGAGTGTCTGAGAGAGAGTGTCTGAGAGAGAGTATGTGAGAGAGTATCTGTGAGAGTCTGTCTGTGAGAGAGAAACTGTGAGAGAGTCTGTAGGAGAGTGTCTGTGAGAAAGTGCCTGTGAGAGAGTGCCTGTGAGAGAGAGTCTGTGATAGTGTGTGAGAGAGTGTCTGTGAGAGAGTGTGAGAGTTTGTCTGTGAGAGTATGTCTGTGAGAGTCTGTGAGAGTGTCTGTGAGAGTCTGTGAGAGAGTGTCTGTGAGAGTCTGTGAGAGTGTGTGTGAGAGTGTTTGTGAGAGACTGTGAAAGAGTGTCTGTGAGAGTCTGTGAGAGAGTGTCTATGAGTGTCAGTGAGAGTCAGTGAGAGTGGTTGTGAGAGACTGTGAGAGATTGTCTGTGAGAGTCTGTCTGTGAGAGAGAGTCTGTGAGAGAGAGTCTGCGAGAGAGTGTCTGAGAGAGTGTGTGGAAGAGAGTCTGTGAGAGAGTGTCTGTGAGAGTGTGTCTGTGAGAGAGTGTTTGTGAGAGTGAGTCTGTGAGAGAGAGTATGTGAGAGTCTGTGAGACAGTGTCTGAGAGAGTGTCTGTGAGAGTCTGTGAGAGAGTGTCTGTGAGAGTCTGTGAGACAGTGTCTGTGAGAGAGTCTGTGAGAGAGTGTCTGTGAGAGTCTGTAAGAGTCTTTGAGAGAGTGTCCGAGAGAGAGTATGTGAGAGAGTATCTGTGAGAGTCTGTCTGTGAGAGAGTCTGTAGGAGAGTGTCTGTGAGAAAGTGTCTGTGAGAGAGTGCCTGTGAGAGAGTGCCTGTGAGAGAGAGTCTATGAGAGTGTCTGTGAGAAAGTGTCTGTGAGAGAGTGTCTGTGAGAACGTGTCTGTGAGTGTTTGTTAGTGTATGTGAGAGAATGTCTGTGAGAGAGTATATGTGAGAGAATGTCAGTGAGAGTCTGTGAGAGTCCGTGAGACAGTCTCTGTGAGAGTCTGTGAGAGAGTCTGTAAGAGAGTCTGTGAGAGAATGTCTGTGAGAGAGTGTCTGTGATAGAGTATCTGTGAATGTCTATGAGAGTGTGTCTGTGAGAGTCTGTGAGAGTGTTTTTGAGAGAGTGTCTGTGAGAGTGTCTGTGAGAGAGTCTGTGACAGAGAGTCTGTGAGAGAGTCTCTGAGAGAGTGTCTTTGAGATAGTCTTTGAGAGAGTGTCTGTGAGAGATTGTCTGTGAGAGAGTGTCTGTGAGAGAGTGTCTGTGAGAGAGTGTTTGTGAGAGTGAGTCTGTGAGCGAGAGTCTGTGAGAGAGTGTCTGAGAGAGTGTCTGTGAGAGAGTCTGTGAGAGAGTGTCTGTGAGAGTCTGTGAGAGAATCTGTGAGTGTGCCTGTGAGAGTGTCTTTGAGAGAGTCTTTGAGAGAGTGTCTGTGAGAGAGTGTCTGTGAGAGATTGTTTGTGAGAGTGAGTCTGTGAGAGTGAGTCTGTGAGAGAGTGTCTGAGAGAGTGTCTGTGAGAGAGTGTCTGTGAGAGTCTGTGAGACAGTGTCTGTGAGAGAGTCTGTGAGAGAGTGTCTGTGAGAGTGTGTGTCTGTGAGAGTCTATGAGAGAGTGTCTGTGAGAGTCTGTGAGAGAGTGTCTGTGAGTCTGTGAGAGTGTCTTTGAGAAAGTGTAAGAGAGTGTGAGAGAGTCTGTGAGAGAGTGTCTATGGGAGAGAGTCTGTGAGAGAGTGTCTGTGAGAGAGTGTCAGTGAGAGTGTCTGTGAGAGTGCCTGCGAGAGTGTCTGTGAGAGAGTGTCTGTGAGAACGTGTCTGTGAGTGTTTGTTAGTGTATGTGAGAGAATGTCTGTGAGAGAGTATTTGTGAGAGAATGTCTGTGAGAGTCTGTGAGACAGTCTCTGTGAGAGTCTGTGAGAGTCTGTAAGAGAGTCTGTGAGAGAATGTCTGTGAGAGAGTGTCTGTGAGAGAGTATCTGTGAATGTCTATGAGAGTGTGTCTGTGAGAGTCTGTGAGGGTGTTTGTGAGAGAGTGTCTGTGAGAGAGTCTGTGAGAGAGAGTCTGTGAGAGAGTCTGTGAGAGAGAGTCTGTGAGAGAGTCTCGGAGAGAGTGTCTTTGAGATAGTCTTTGAGAGAGTGTCTGTGAGAGATTGTCTGTGAGAGAGTGTCTGTGAGAGAGTGTCTGTGAGAGAGTGTTTGTGAGAGTGAGTCTGTGAGAGAGAGTCTGTGAGAGTCTGTGAGAGAGTGTCTGAGAGAGTGTCTGTGAGAGAGTCTGTGAGAGAGTCTGTGAGAGAGTGTCTGTGAGAGTCTGTGAGAGAATCTGTGAGTGTGCCTGTGAGAGTGTCTTTGAGAGAGTCTTTGAGAGAGTGTCTGTGAGAGAGTGTCTGTGAGAGAGTGTCAGTGAGAGTGTCTGTGAGAGTGCCTGCAAGAGTGTCTGTGAGAGAGTGTCTGAGAGAGTGTCTGTGAGAGAGTGTCTGTGAGAGTCTGTGAGACAGTGTCTGTGTGAGAGTCTGTGAGAGAGTGTGAGAGTGTGTGTCCGTGAGAGTCTATGAGAGAGTGTCTGTGAGAGTCTGTGAGAGAGTGTCTGTGAGTCTGTGAGAGTGTCTTTGAGAAAGTGTGAGAGAGTGTGAGAGAGTCTGTGAGAGAGTGTCTATGGGAGAGATTCTGTGAGAGAGTGTCTGTGAGAGAGTGTCAGTGAGAGTGTCTGTGAGAGTGCCTGCGAGAGTGTCTGTGAGAGAGTGTCTGTGAGAACGTGTCTGTGAGTGTTTGTTTGTGTATGTGAGAGAATGTCTGTGAGAGAGTATATGTGAGAGAATGTCTGTGAGAGTCTGTGAGAGTCTGTGAGACAGTCTCTGTGAAGTCTGTGAGAGATTCTGTAAGAGAGTCTGTGAGAGAATGTCTGTGAGAGAGTGTCTGTGAGAGAGTATCTGTGAGAGTCTATGAGAGTGTGTCTGTGAGAGTCTGTGAGAGTGTTTGTGAGAGAGTGTCTGTGAGAGTCTATGAGAGAGTGTCTGTGAGAGTCTGTGAGAGAGTCTCTGTGAGTCTGTGAGAGTGTCTTTGAGAAAGTGTGAGAGAGTGTGAGAGAGTCTGTGAGAGAGTGTCTATGGGAGAGAGTCTGTGAGAGAGTGTCTGTGAGAGAGTGTCAGTGAGAGTGTCTGTGAGAGTGCCTGTGAGAGTGTCTGTGAGAGAGTGTCTGAGAGAGTGTCTGTGAGAGAGTGTCTGTGAGAGTCTGTGAGACAGTGTCTGTGTGAGAGTCTGTGAGAGAGTGTGAGAGTGTGTGTCCGTGAGAGTCTATGAGAGAGTGTCTGTGAGAGTCTGTGAGAGAGTGTCTGTGAGTCTGTGAGAGTGTCTTTGAGAAAGTGTGAGAGAGTGTGAGAGAGTCTGTGAGAGAGTGTCTATGGGAGAGAGTCTGTGAGAGAGTGTCTGTGAGAGAGTGTCAGTGAGAGTGTCTGTGAGAGTGCCTGCGAGAGTGTCTGTGAGAGAGTGTCTGTGAGAACGTGTCTGTGAGTGTTTGTTAGTGTATGTGAGAGAATGTCTGTGAGAGAGTATATGTGAGAGAATGTCTGTGAGAGTCTGTGAGAGTCTGTGAGACAGTCTCTGTGAAGTCTGTGAGAGATTCTGTAAGAGAGTCTGTGAGAGAATGTCTGTGAGAGAGTGTCTGTGAGAGAGTATCTGTGAGAGTCTATGAGAGTGTGTCTGTGAGAGTCTGTGAGAGTGTTTGTGAGAGAGTGTCTGTGAGAGAGTCTGTGAGAGAGAGTCTGTGAAAGAGTCTCTGAGAGAGTGTCTTTGAGATAGTCTTTGAGAGAGTGTCTGTGAGAGATTGTCTGTGAGAGAGTGTCTGTGAGAGAGTGTCGATGAGAGAGTGTTTGTGAGAGTGAGTCTGTGAGAGAGAGTCTGTGAGAGTCTGTGAGAGAGTGTCTGAGAGAGTGTCTGAGAGAGTGTCTGAGAGAGTGTCTGTGAGAGAGTCTGTGAGAGAGTCTGTGAGAGAGTATCTGTGAGAGAGTCTGTGAGAGAATCTGTGAGTGTGCCTGTGAGAGTATCTTTGAGAGAGTCTTTGAGAGAGTGTCTGTGAGAGAGTGTCTGTGAGAGAGTGTTTGTGAGAGTGAGTCTGTGAGAGAGTGTCTGAGAGAGTGGAGAGTCTGTGAGACAGTGTATGGGAGAGAGTCTGTGAGAGAGTGTCTGTGAGAGAGTCTGTGAGAGAGTCTGTGAGAGAGTCTGTGAGAGAGAGTCTGTGAGAGAGTCTCTGAGAGAGTGTCTTTGAGATAGTCTTTGAGAGAGTGTCTGTGAGAGATTGTCTGTGAGAGAGTGTCTGTGAGAGAGTGTCTGTGAGAGAGTGTTTGTGAGAGTGAGTCTGTGAGAGAGAGTCTGTGAGACTCTGTGAGAGAGTGTCTGAGAGAGTGTCTGTGAGAGAGTCTGTGAGAGAATCTGTGAGAGAGTGTCTGTGAGAGTCTGTGAGAGAATCTGTGAGTGTGCCTGTGAGAGTGTCTTTGAGAGAGTCTTTGAGAGAGTGTCTGTGAGAGAGTGTCTGTGAGAGAGTGTTTGTGAGAGTGAGTCTGTGAGAGTGAGTCTGTGAGAGAGTGTCTGAGAGAGTGTCTGTGAGAGAGTGTCTGTGAGAGTCTGTGAGACAGTGTCTGTGAGAGAGTCTGTGAGAGAGTGTCTGTGAGAGTGTGTGTCTGTGAGAGTCTATGAGAGAGTGTCTGTGAGAGTCTGTGAGAGAGTGTCTGTGAGTCTGTGAGAGTGTCTTTGAGAAAGTGTGAGAGAGTGTGAGAGGGTCTGTGAGAGAGTGTCTATGGGAGAGAGTCTGTGAGAGAGTGTCTGTGAGAGAGTGTCAGTGAGACTGTCTGTGAGAGTGCCTGCGAGAGTGTCTGTGAGAGAGTGTCTGTGAGAGTCTGTGAGACAGTGTCTGTGAGAGAGTCTGTGAGAGAGTGTCTGTGAGAGTGTGTGTCTGTGAGAGTCTATGAGAGAGTGTCTGTGAGAGTCTGTGAGAGAGTGTCTGTGAGTCTGTGAGAGTGTCTTTGAGAAAGTGTGAGAGAGTGTGAGAGGGTCTGTGAGAGAGTGTCTATGGGAGAGAGTCTGTGAGAGAGTGTCTGTGAGAGAGTGTCAGTGAGACTGTCTGTGAGAGTGCCTGCGAGAGTGTCTGTGAGAGAGTGTCTGAGAGAGTCTGTGAGACAGTGTCTGTGAGAGAGTCTCTGAGAGAGTGTCTGTGAGAGTGTGTCTGTGAGAAACTATGAGAGAGTGCCTGTGAGAGTCTGTGAGAGAGTGTCTGTGAGTCTGTGAGAGTGTCTTTGAGAAAGTGTGAGAGAGTGTGAGAGGGTCTGTGAGAGAGTGTCTATGGGAGAGAGTCTGTGAGAGAGTGTCTGTGAGAGAGTGTCAGTGAGACTGTCTGTGAGAGTGCCTGCGAGAGTGTCTGTGAGAGAGTGTCTGTGAGAGTCTGTGAGACAGTGTCTGTGAGAGAGTCTCTGAGAGAGTGTCTGTGAGAGTGTGTGTCTGTGAGAGTCTATGAGAGAGTGTCTGTGAGAGTCTGTGAGAGAGTGTCTGTGAGTCTGTGAGAGTGTCTTTGAGAAAGTGTGAGAGAGTGTGAGAGAGTCTGTGAGAGAGTGTCTATGGGAGAGAGTCTGTGAGAGAGTGTCTGTGAGAGAGTGTCAGTGAGAGTGTCTGTGAGAGTGCCTGCGAGAGTGTCTGTGAGAGAGTGTCTGTGAGAACGTGTCTGTGAGTGTTTGTTAGTGTATGTGAGAGAATGTCTGTGAGAGAGTATATGTGAGAGAATGTCCGTGAGAGTCTGTGAGAGTCTGTGAGACAGTCTCTGTGGAGTCTGTGAGAGATTCTGTAAGAGAGTCTGTGAGAGAATGTCTGTGAGAGAGTGTCTGTGAGAGAGTATCTGTGAGAGTCTATGAGAGTGTGTATGTGAGAGTCTGTGAGAGTGTTTGTGAGAGAGTGTCTGTGAGAGAGTCTGTGAGAGAGAGTCTATGAAAGAGTCTCTGAGAGAGTGTCTTTGAGATAGTCTTTGAGAGAGTGTCTGTGAGAGATTGTCTGTGAGAGAGTGTCTGTGAGAGAGTGTCGGTGAGAGAGTGTTTGTGAGAGTGAGTCTGTGAGAGAGAGTCTGTGAGGGTCTGTGAGAGAGTGTCTGGGAGAGTGTCTGAGAGAGTGTCTGTGAGAGAGTCTGTGAGAGAATCTGTGAGAGAGTGTCTGTGAGAGAGTCTGTGAGAGAATCTGTGAGTGTGCCTGTGAGAGTATCTTTGAGAGAGTCTGTGAGAGAGTGTCTGTGAGAGAGTGTCTGTGAGAGAGTGTTTGTGAGAGCGAGTCTGTGAGAGAGTGTCTGAGAGAGTGGAGAGTCTGTGAGACAGTGTATGTGAGAGAGTCTGTGAGAGAGTGTCTGTGAGAGAGTGTCTGTGAGAGTGTCTGTGAGAGTGCCTGTGAGAGTGTCTGTGAGAGAGTGTCTGTGAGAACGTGTCTGTGAGTGTTTGTTAGTGTCTGTGAGAGAATGTCTATGAGAGAGTATATGTGAGAGAATGTCTGTGAGAGTCTGTGAGACAGTCTATGTGAGAGTCTGTGAGAGCGTCTGTAAGAGAGTCTGTGAGAGAATGTCTGTGAGAGAGTGTCTGTGAGAGAGTATCTGTGAGAGTCTATGAGAGTGTGTCTGTGAGAGTCTGTGAGAGTGTTTGTGAGAGAGTGTCTGTGAGAGAGTGTCTGTGAGAGAGTGTCTGTGAGAGAGTGTTTGTGAGAGTGAGTCTGTGAGAGAGAGTCTGTGAGAGAGTGTCTGAGAGAGTGTTTGTGAGAGAGTCTGTGAGAGAGTCTGTGAGAGAGTGTCTGTGAGAGAGTCTGTGAGAGAATCTGTGAGTGTGTCTGTGAGAGTGTCTTTGAGAGAATCTTTGAGAGAGTGTCTGTGAGAGAGTGTCTGCGAGAGTGAGTCTGTGAGAGTGAGTCTGTGAGAGAGTGTCTGAG
The DNA here is from genome assembly GCF_964263255.1 of Lissotriton vulgaris. Classification (NCBI taxonomy): domain Eukaryota; kingdom Metazoa; phylum Chordata; class Amphibia; order Caudata; family Salamandridae; genus Lissotriton; species Lissotriton vulgaris. Next base: position 610,220,743 of record NC_141699.1, on the reverse strand, counting down.
AGAGTGTCTGTGAGAGAGTGTCTGCGAGAGTCTTTGAGACAGTGTCTGTGAGAGAGTCTGTGAGAGAGTGTGTGTGAGAGTCTGTAAGAGTCTTTGAGAGAGTGTCTCAAAAAGAGTGTGTGAGAGAGTGTCTGTGAGAGAGTATCCGTGAGAGTCTGTCTGTGAGAGAGAGACTGTGAGAGAGTCTGTGAGAGAGTGTCTGTGAGAAAGTGTCTGTGAGAGAGTGCCTGTGAGAGAGTGCCTGTGAGAGAGAGTCTGCGAGAGTGTCTGTGAGAGTGTGTGAGAGAGTGTCTGTGAGAGAGTGAGAGTGCATCTGTGAGAGTCTGTGAGAGTCTGTGAGAGAGTCTGTAAGAGAGTCTGCGAGAGAATGTTTGTGAGAAAGTGTCTGTGAGAATATGTGAGAGTGTCTCTGAGCGAGTCTGTGAGAGATTGTCTGTGCGAGAGTCTGTGAGAGAGTCTCTGAGAGAGTGTCTTTGAGAGAGTCTTTGAGAGAGTGTCTGTGAGAGAGTGTTTGTGAGAGTGAGTCTGTGAGAGAGAGTCTGTGAGAGTCTGTGAGACAGTGTCTGAGAGAGTGTCTGTGAGAGTCTGTGAGAGAGTGTCTGTGAGAGTCTGTGAGACAGTGTCTGTGAAAGAGTCTGTGAGAGAGTTTCTGTGAGAGTCTGTAAGAGTCTTTGAGAGAGTGTCTGAGAGAGAGTGTCTGAGAGAGAGTATGTGAGAGAGTATCTGTGAGAGTCTGTCTGTGAGAGAGAGACTGTGAGAGAGTCTGTAGGAGAGTGTCTGTGAGAAAGTGCCTGTGAGAGAGTGCCTGTGAGAGAGAGTCTGTGATAGTGTGTGAGAGAGTGTCTGTGAGAGAGTGTGAGAGTTTGTCTGTGAGAGTATGTCTGTGAGAGTCTGTGAGAGTGTCTGTGAGAGTCTGTGAGAGAGTGTCTGTGAGAGTCTGTGAGAGTGTGTGTGAGAGTGTTTGTGAGAGACTGTGAAAGAGTGTCTGTGAGAGTCTGTGAGAGAGTGTCTATGAGTGTCAGTGAGAGTCAGTGAGAGTGGTTGTGAGAGACTGTGAGAGATTGTCTGTGAGAGTCTGTCTGTGAGAGAGAGTCTGTGAGAGAGAGTCTGCGAGAGAGTGTCTGAGAGAGTGTGTGGAAGAGAGTCTGTGAGAGAGTGTCTGTGAGAGTGTGTCTGTGAGAGAGTGTTTGTGAGAGTGAGTCTGTGAGAGAGAGTATGTGAGAGTCTGTGAGACAGTGTCTGAGAGAGTGTCTGTGAGAGTCTGTGAGAGAGTGTCTGTGAGAGTCTGTGAGACAGTGTCTGTGAGAGAGTCTGTGAGAGAGTGTCTGTGAGAGTCTGTAAGAGTCTTTGAGAGAGTGTCCGAGAGAGAGTATGTGAGAGAGTATCTGTGAGAGTCTGTCTGTGAGAGAGTCTGTAGGAGAGTGTCTGTGAGAAAGTGTCTGTGAGAGAGTGCCTGTGAGAGAGTGCCTGTGAGAGAGAGTCTATGAGAGTGTCTGTGAGAAAGTGTCTGTGAGAGAGTGTCTGTGAGAACGTGTCTGTGAGTGTTTGTTAGTGTATGTGAGAGAATGTCTGTGAGAGAGTATATGTGAGAGAATGTCAGTGAGAGTCTGTGAGAGTCCGTGAGACAGTCTCTGTGAGAGTCTGTGAGAGAGTCTGTAAGAGAGTCTGTGAGAGAATGTCTGTGAGAGAGTGTCTGTGATAGAGTATCTGTGAATGTCTATGAGAGTGTGTCTGTGAGAGTCTGTGAGAGTGTTTGTGAGAGAGTGTCTGTGAGAGTGTCTGTGAGAGAGTCTGTGACAGAGAGTCTGTGAGAGAGTCTCTGAGAGAGTGTCTTTGAGATAGTCTTTGAGAGAGTGTCTGTGAGAGATTGTCTGTGAGAGAGTGTCTGTGAGAGAGTGTCTGTGAGAGAGTGTTTGTGAGAGTGAGTCTGTGAGCGAGAGTCTGTGAGAGAGTGTCTGAGAGAGTGTCTGTGAGAGAGTCTGTGAGAGAGTGTCTGTGAGAGTCTGTGAGAGAATCTGTGAGTGTGCCTGTGAGAGTGTCTTTGAGAGAGTCTTTGAGAGAGTGTCTGTGAGAGAGTGTCTGTGAGAGTCTGTGAGACAGTGTCTGTGAGAGAGTCTGTGAGAGAGTGTCTGTGAGAGTGTGTGTCTGTGAGAGTCTATGAGAGAGTGTCTGTGAGAGTCTGTGAGAGAGTGTCTGTGAGTCTGTGAGAGTGTCTTTGAGAAAGTGTAAGAGAGTGTGAGAGAGTCTGTGAGAGAGTGTCTATGGGAGAGAGTCTGTGAGAGAGTGTCTGTGAGAGAGTGTCAGTGAGAGTGTCTGTGAGAGTGCCTGCGAGAGTGTCTGTGAGAGAGTGTCTGTGAAAACGTGTCTGTGAGTGTTTGTTAGTGTATGTGAGAGAATGTCTGTGAGAGAGTATTTGTGAGAGAATGTCTGTGAGAGTCTGTGAGACAGTCTCTGTGAGAGTCTGTGAGAGTCTGTAAGAGAGTCTGTGAGAGAATGTCTGTGAGAGAGTGTCTGTGAGAGAGTATCTGTGAATGTCTATGAGAGTGTGTCTGTGAGAGTCTGTGAGGGTGTTTGTGAGAGAGTGTCTGTGAGAGAGTCTGTGAGAGAGAGTCTGTGAGAGAGTCTGTGAGAGAGAGTCTGTGAGAGAGTCTTGGAGAGAGTGTCTTTGAGATAGTCTTTGAGAGAGTGTCTGTGAGAGATTGTCTGTGAGAGAGTGTCTGTGAGAGAGTGTCTGTGAGAGAGTGTTTGTGAGAGTGAGTCTGTGAGAGAGAGTCTGTGAGAGTCTGTGAGAGAGTGTCTGAGAGAGTGTCTGTGAGAGAGTCTGTGAGAGAGTCTGTGAGAGAGTGTCTGTGAGAGTCTGTGAGAGAATCTGTGAGTGTGCCTGTGAGAGTGTCTTTGAGAGAGTTTTTGAGAGAGTGTCTGTGAGAGAGTGTCTGTGAGAGAGTGTCTGTGAGAGAGTGTCAGTGAGAGTGTCTGTGAGAGTGCCTGCGAGAGTGTCTGTGAGAGAGTGTCTGAGAGAGTGTCTGTGAGAGAGTGTCTGTGAGAGTCTGTGAGACAGTGTCTGTGTGAGAGTCTGTGAGAGAGTGTGAGAGTGTGTGTCCGTGAGAGTCTATGAGAGAGTGTCTGTGAGAGTCTGTGAGAGAGTGTCTGTGAGTCTGTGAGAGTGTCTTTGAGAAAGTGTGAGAGAGTGTGAGAGAGTCTGTGAGAGAGTGTCTATGGGAGAGAGTCTGTGAGAGAGTGTCTGTGAGAGAGTGTCAGTGAGAGTGTCTGTGAGAGTGCCTGCGAGAGTGTCTGTGAGAGAGTGTCTGTGAGAACGTGTCTGTGAGTGTTTGTTAGTGTATGTGAGAGAATGTCTGTGAGAGAGTATATGTGAGAGAATGTCTGTGAGAGTCTGTGAGAGTCTGTGAGACAGTCTCTGTGAAGTCTGTGAGAGATTCTGTAAGAGAGTCTGTGAGAGAATGTCTGTGAGAGAGTGTCTGTGAGAGAGTATCTGTGAGAGTCTATGAGAGTGTGTCTGTGAGAGTCTGTGAGAGTGTTTGTGAGAGAGTGTCTGTGAGAGTCTATGAGAGAGTGTCTGTGAGAGTCTGTGAGAGAGTCTCTGTGAGTCTGTGAGAGTGTCTTTGAGAAAGTGTGAGAGAGTGTGAGAGAGTCTGTGAGAGAGTGTCTATGGGAGAGAGTCTGTGAGAGAGTGTCTGTGAGAGAGTGTCAGTGAGAGTGTCTGTGAGAGTGCCTGCTAGAGTGTCTGTGAGAGAGTGTCTGAGAGAGTGTCTGTGAGAGAGTGTCTGTGAGAGTCTGTGAGACAGTGTCTGTGTGAGAGTCTGTGAGAGAGTGTGAGAGTGTGTGTCCGTGAGAGTCTATGAGAGAGTGTCTGTGAGAGTCTGTGAGAGAGTGTCTGTGAGTCTGTGAGAGTGTCTTTGAGAAAGTGTGAGAGAGTGTGAGAGAGTCTGTGAGAGAGTGTCTATGGGAGAGAGTCTGTGAGAGAGTGTCTGTGAGAGAGTGTCAGTGAGAGTGTCTGTGAGAGTGCCTGCGAGAGTGTCTGTGAGAGAGTGTCTGTGAGAACGTGTCTGTGAGTGTTTGTTAGTGTATGTGAGAGAATGTCTGTGAGAGAGTATATGTGAGAGAATGTCTGTGAGAGTCTGTGAGAGTCTGTGAGACAGTCTCTGTGAAGTCTGTGAGAGATTCTGTAAGAGAGTCTGTGAGAGAATGTCTGTGAGAGAGTGTCTGTGAGAGAGTATCTGTGAGAGTCTATGAGAGTGTGTCTGTGAGAGTCTGTGAGAGTGTTTGTGAGAGAGTGTCTGTGGGAGAGTCTGTGAGAGAGAGTCTGTGAAAGAGTCTCTGAGAGAGTGTCTTTGAGATAGTCTTTGAGAGAGTGTCTGTGAGAGATTGTCTGTGAGAGAGTGTCTGTGAGAGAGTGTCGATGAGAGAGTGTTTGTGAGAGTGAGTCTGTGAGAGAGAGTCTGTGAGAGTCTGTGAGAGAGTGTCTGAGAGAGTGTCTGAGAGAGTGTCTGAGAGAGTGTCTGTGAGAGAGTCTGTGAGAGAGTCTGTGAGAGAGTATCTGTGAGAGAGTCTGTGAGAGAATCTGTGAGTGTGCCTGTGAGAGTATCTTTGAGAGAGTCTTTGAGAGAGTGTCTGTGAGAGAGTGTCTGTGAGAGAGTGTTTGTGAGAGTGAGTCTGTGAGAGAGTGTCTGAGAGAGTGGAGAGTCTGTGAGACAGTGTATGGGAGAGAGTCTGTGAGAGAGTGTCTGTGAGAGAGTCTGTGAGAGAGTCTGTGAGAGAGTCTGTGAGAGAGAGTCTGTGAGAGAGTCTCTGAGAGAGTGTCTTTGAGATAGTCTTTGAGAGAGTGTCTGTGAGAGATTGTCTGTGAGAGAGTGTCTGTGAGAGAGTGTCTGTGAGAGAGTGTTTGTGAGAGCGAGTCTGTGAGAGAGTGTCTGAGAGAGTGGAGAGTCTGTGAGACAGTGTATGTGAGAGAGTCTGTGAGAGAGTGTCTGTGAGAGAGTGTCTGTGAGAGTGTCTGTGAGAGTGCCTGTGAGAGTGTCTGTGAGAGAGTGTCTGTGAGAACGTGTCTGTGAGTGTTTGTTAGTGTCTGTGAGAGAATGTCTATGAGAGAGTATATGTGAGAGAATGTCTGTGAGAGTCTGTGAGACAGTCTATGTGAGAGTCTGTGAGAGCGTCTGTAAGAGAGTCTGTGAGAGAATGTCTGTGAGAGAGTGTCTGTGAGAGAGTATCTGTGAGAGTCTATGAGAGTGTGTCTGTGAGAGTCTGTGAGAGTGTTTGTGAGAGAGTGTCTGTGAGAGAGTGTCTGTGAGAGAGTGTCTGTGAGAGAGTGTTTGTGAGAGTGAGTCTGTGAGAGAGAGTCTGTGAGAGAGTGTCTGAGAGAGTGTCTGTGAGAGAGTCTGTGAGAGAGTCTGTGAGAGAGTGTCTGTGAGAGAGTCTGTGAGAGAATCTGTGAGTGTGTCTGTGAGAGTGTCTTTGAGAGAATCTTTGAGAGAGTGTCTGTGAGAGAGTGTCTGCGAGAGTGAGTCTGTGAGAGTGAGTCTGTGAGAGAGTGTCTGAGAGAGTGTCTGTGAGAGAGTGTCTGCGAGAGTCTGTGAGACAGTGTCTGTGAGAGAGTCTGTGAGAGAGTGTGTGTGAGAGTCTGTAAGAGTCTTTGAGAGAGTGTCTCAAAAAGAGTGTGTGAGAGAGTGTCTGTGAGAGAGTATCCGTGAGAGTCTGTCTCTGAGAGAGAGACTGTGAGAGAGTCTGTGAGAGAGTGTCTGTGAGAAAGTGTCTGTGAGAGAGTGCCTGTGAGAGAGTGCCTGTGAGAGAGAGTCTGCGAGAGTGTCTGTGAGAGTGTGTGAGAGAGTGTCTGTGAGAGAGTGAGAGTGCATCTGTGAGAGTCTGTGAGAGTCTGTGAGAGAGTCTGTAAGAGAGTCTGCGAGAGAATGTTTGTGAGAAAGTGTCTGTGAGAATATGTGAGAGTGTCTCTGAGCGAGTCTGTGAGAGATTGTCTGTGCGAGAGTCTGTGAGAGAGTCTCTGAGAGAGTGTCTTTGAGAGAGTCTTTGAGAGAGTGTCTGTGAGAGAGTGTTTGTGAGAGTGAGTCTGTGAGAGAGAGTCTGTGAGAGTCTGTGAGACAGTGTCTGAGAGAGTGTCTGTGAGAGTCTGTGAGAGAGTGTCTGTGAGAGTCTGTGAGACAGTGTCTGTGAAAGAGTCTGTGAGAGAGTTTCTGTGAGAGTCTGTAAGAGTCTTTGAGAGAGTGTCTGAGAGAGAGTGTCTGAGAGAGAGTATGTGAGAGAGTATCTGTGAGAGTCTGTCTGTGAGAGAGAAACTGTGAGAGAGTCTGTAGGAGAGTGTCTGTGAGAAAGTGCCTGTGAGAGAGTGCCTGTGAGAGAGAGTCTGTGATAGTGTGTGAGAGAGTGTCTGTGAGAGAGTGTGAGAGTTTGTCTGTGAGAGTATGTCTGTGAGAGTCTGTGAGAGTGTCTGTGAGAGTCTGTGAGAGAGTGTCTGTGAGAGTCTGTGAGAGTGTGTGTGAGAGTGTTTGTGAGAGACTGTGAAAGAGTGTCTGTGAGAGTCTGTGAGAGAGTGTCTATGAGTGTCAGTGAGAGTCAGTGAGAGTGGTTGTGAGAGACTGTGAGAGATTGTCTGTGAGAGTCTGTCTGTGAGAGAGAGTCTGTGAGAGAGAGTCTGCGAGAGAGTGTCTGAGAGAGTGTGTGGAAGAGAGTCTGTGAGAGAGTGTCTGTGAGAGTGTGTCTGTGAGAGAGTGTTTGTGAGAGTGAGTCTGTGAGAGAGAGTATGTGAGAGTCTGTGAGACAGTGTCTGAGAGAGTGTCTGTGAGAGTCTGTGAGAGAGTGTCTGTGAGAGTCTGTGAGACAGTGTCTGTGAGAGAGTCTGTGAGAGAGTGTCTGTGAGAGTCTGTAAGAGTCTTTGAGAGAGTGTCCGAGAGAGAGTATGTGAGAGAGTATCTGTGAGAGTCTGTCTGTGAGAGAGTCTGTAGGAGAGTGTCTGTGAGAAAGTGTCTGTGAGAGAGTGCCTGTGAGAGAGTGCCTGTGAGAGAGAGTCTATGAGAGTGTCTGTGAGAAAGTGTCTGTGAGAGAGTGTCTGTGAGAACGTGTCTGTGAGTGTTTGTTAGTGTATGTGAGAGAATGTCTGTGAGAGAGTATATGTGAGAGAATGTCAGTGAGAGTCTGTGAGAGTCCGTGAGACAGTCTCTGTGAGAGTCTGTGAGAGAGTCTGTAAGAGAGTCTGTGAGAGAATGTCTGTGAGAGAGTGTCTGTGATAGAGTATCTGTGAATGTCTATGAGAGTGTGTCTGTGAGAGTCTGTGAGAGTGTTTTTGAGAGAGTGTCTGTGAGAGTGTCTGTGAGAGAGTCTGTGACAGAGAGTCTGTGAGAGAGTCTCTGAGAGAGTGTCTTTGAGATAGTCTTTGAGAGAGTGTCTGTGAGAGATTGTCTGTGAGAGAGTGTCTGTGAGAGAGTGTCTGTGAGAGAGTGTTTGTGAGAGTGAGTCTGTGAGCGAGAGTCTGTGAGAGAGTGTCTGAGAGAGTGTCTGTGAGAGAGTCTGTGAGAGAGTGTCTGTGAGAGTCTGTGAGAGAATCTGTGAGTGTGCCTGTGAGAGTGTCTTTGAGAGAGTCTTTGAGAGAGTGTCTGTGAGAGAGTGTCTGTGAGAGATTGTTTGTGAGAGTGAGTCTGTGAGAGTGAGTCTGTGAGAGAGTGTCTGAGAGAGTGTCTGTGAGAGAGTGTCTGTGAGAGTCTGTGAGACAGTGTCTGTGAGAGAGTCTGTGAGAGAGTGTCTGTGAGAGTGTGTGTCTGTGAGAGTCTATGAGAGAGTGTCTGTGAGAGTCTGTGAGAGAGTGTCTGTGAGTCTGTGAGAGTGTCTTTGAGAAAGTGTAAGAGAGTGTGAGAGAGTCTGTGAGAGAGTGTCTATGGGAGAGAGTCTGTGAGAGAGTGTCTGTGAGAGAGTGTCAGTGAGAGTGTCTGTGAGAGTGCCTGCGAGAGTGTCTGTGAGAGAGTGTCTGTGAGAACGTGTCTGTGAGTGTTTGTTAGTGTATGTGAGAGAATGTCTGTGAGAGAGTATTTGTGAGAGAATGTCTGTGAGAGTCTGTGAGACAGTCTCTGTGAGAGTCTGTGAGAGTCTGTAAGAGAGTCTGTGAGAGAATGTCTGTGAGAGAGTGTCTGTGAGAGAGTATCTGTGAATGTCTATGAGAGTGTGTCTGTGAGAGTCTGTGAGGGTGTTTGTGAGAGAGTGTCTGTGAGAGAGTCTGTGAGAGAGAGTCTGTGAGAGAGTCTGTGAGAGAGAGTCTGTGAGAGAGTCTCGGAGAGAGTGTCTTTGAGATAGTCTTTGAGAGAGTGTCTGTGAGAGATTGTCTGTGAGAGAGTGTCTGTGAGAGAGTGTCTGTGAGAGAGTGTTTGTGAGAGTGAGTCTGTGAGAGAGAGTCTGTGAGAGTCTGTGAGAGAGTGTCTGAGAGAGTGTCTGTGAGAGAGTCTGTGAGAGAGTCTGTGAGAGAGTGTCTGTGAGAGTCTGTGAGAGAATCTGTGAGTGTGCCTGTGAGAGTGTCTTTGAGAGAGTCTTTGAGAGAGTGTCTGTGAGAGAGTGTCTGTGAGAGAGTGTCAGTGAGAGTGTCTGTGAGAGTGCCTGCGAGAGTGTCTGTGAGAGAGTGTCTGAGAGAGTGTCTGTGAGAGAGTGTCTGTGAGAGTCTGTGAGACAGTGTCTGTGTGAGAGTCTGTGAGAGAGTGTGAGAGTGTGTGTCCGTGAGAGTCTATGAGAGAGTGTCTGTGAGAGTCTGTGAGAGAGTGTCTGTGAGTCTGTGAGAGTGTCTTTGAGAAAGTGTGAGAGAGTGTGAGAGAGTCTGTGAGAGAGTGTCTATGGGAGAGATTCTGTGAGAGAGTGTCTGTGAGAGAGTGTCAGTGAGAGTGTCTGTGAGAGTGCCTGCGAGAGTGTCTGTGAGAGAGTGTCTGTGAGAACGTGTCTGTGAGTGTTTGTTTGTGTATGTGAGAGAATGTCTGTGAGAGAGTATATGTGAGAGAATGTCTGTGAGAGTCTGTGAGAGTCTGTGAGACAGTCTCTGTGAAGTCTGTGAGAGATTCTGTAAGAGAGTCTGTGAGAGAATGTCTGTGAGAGAGTGTCTGTGAGAGAGTATCTGTGAGAGTCTATGAGAGTGTGTCTGTGAGAGTCTGTGAGAGTGTTTGTGAGAGAGTGTCTGTGAGAGTCTATGAGAGAGTGTCTGTGAGAGTCTGTGAGAGAGTCTCTGTGAGTCTGTGAGAGTGTCTTTGAGAAAGTGTGAGAGAGTGTGAGAGAGTCTGTGAGAGAGTGTCTATGGGAGAGAGTCTGTGAGAGAGTGTCTGTGAGAGAGTGTCAGTGAGAGTGTCTGTGAGAGTGCCTGTGAGAGTGTCTGTGAGAGAGTGTCTGAGAGAGTGTCTGTGAGAGAGTGTCTGTGAGAGTCTGTGAGACAGTGTCTGTGTGAGAGTCTGTGAGAGAGTGTGAGAGTGTGTGTCCGTGAGAGTCTATGAGAGAGTGTCTGTGAGAGTCTGTGAGAGAGTGTCTGTGAGTCTGTGAGAGTGTCTTTGAGAAAGTGTGAGAGAGTGTGAGAGAGTCTGTGAGAGAGTGTCTATGGGAGAGAGTCTGTGAGAGAGTGTCTGTGAGAGAGTGTCAGTGAGAGTGTCTGTGAGAGTGCCTGCGAGAGTGTCTGTGAGAGAGTGTCTGTGAGAACGTGTCTGTGAGTGTTTGTTAGTGTATGTGAGAGAATGTCTGTGAGAGAGTATATGTGAGAGAATGTCTGTGAGAGTCTGTGAGAGTCTGTGAGACAGTCTCTGTGAAGTCTGTGAGAGATTCTGTAAGAGAGTCTGTGAGAGAATGTCTGTGAGAGAGTGTCTGTGAGAGAGTATCTGTGAGAGTCTATGAGAGTGTGTCTGTGAGAGTCTGTGAGAGTGTTTGTGAGAGAGTGTCTGTGAGAGAGTCTGTGAGAGAGAGTCTGTGAAAGAGTCTCTGAGAGAGTGTCTTTGAGATAGTCTTTGAGAGAGTGTCTGTGAGAGATTGTCTGTGAGAGAGTGTCTGTGAGAGAGTGTCGATGAGAGAGTGTTTGTGAGAGTGAGTCTGTGAGAGAGAGTCTGTGAGAGTCTGTGAGAGAGTGTCTGAGAGAGTGTCTGAGAGAGTGTCTGTGAGAGAGTCTGTGAGAGAGTCTGTGAGAGAGTATCTGTGAGAGAGTCTGTGAGAGAATCTGTGAGTGTGCCTGTGAGAGTATCTTTGAGAGAGTCTTTGAGAGAGTGTCTGTGAGAGAGTGTCTGTGAGAGAGTGTTTGTGAGAGTGAGTCTGTGAGAGAGTGTCTGAGAGAGTGGAGAGTCTGTGAGACAGTGTATGGGAGAGAGTCTGTGAGAGAGTGTCTGTGAGAGAGTCTGTGAGAGAGTCTGTGAGAGAGTCTGTGAGAGAGAGTCTGTGAGAGAGTCTCTGAGAGAGTGTCTTTGAGATAGTCTTTGAGAGAGTGTCTGTGAGAGATTGTCTGTGAGAGAGTGTCTGTGAGAGAGTGTCTGTGAGAGAGTGTTTGTGAGAGTGAGTCTGTGAGAGAGAGTCTGTGAGACTCTGTGAGAGAGTGTCTGAGAGAGTGTCTGTGAGAGAGTCTGTGAGAGAATCTGTGAGAGAGTGTCTGTGAGAGTCTGTGAGAGAATCTGTGAGTGTGCCTGTGAGAGTGTCTTTGAGAGAGTCTTTGAGAGAGTGTCTGTGAGAGAGTGTCTGTGAGAGAGTGTTTGTGAGAGTGAGTCTGTGAGAGTGAGTCTGTGAGAGAGTGTCTGAGAGAGTGTCTGTGAGAGAGTGTCTGTGAGAGTCTGTGAGACAGTGTCTGTGAGAGAGTCTGTGAGAGAGTGTCTGTGAGAGTGTGTGTCTGTGAGAGTCTATGAGAGAGTGTCTGTGAGAGTCTGTGAGAGAGTGTCTGTGAGTCTGTGAGAGTGTCTTTGAGAAAGTGTGAGAGAGTGTGAGAGGGTCTGTGAGAGAGTGTCTATGGGAGAGAGTCTGTGAGAGAGTGTCTGTGAGAGAGTGTCAGTGAGACTGTCTGTGAGAGTGCCTGCGAGAGTGTCTGTGAGAGAGTGTCTGTGAGAGTCTGTGAGACAGTGTCTGTGAGAGAGTCTGTGAGAGAGTGTCTGTGAGAGTGTGTGTCTGTGAGAGTCTATGAGAGAGTGTCTGTGAGAGTCTGTGAGAGAGTGTCTGTGAGTCTGTGAGAGTGTCTTTGAGAAAGTGTGAGAGAGTGTGAGAGGGTCTGTGAGAGAGTGTCTATGGGAGAGAGTCTGTGAGAGAGTGTCTGTGAGAGAGTGTCAGTGAGACTGTCTGTGAGAGTGCCTGCGAGAGTGTCTGTGAGAGAGTGTCTGAGAGAGTCTGTGAGACAGTGTCTGTGAGAGAGTCTCTGAGAGAGTGTCTGTGAGAGTGTGTCTGTGAGAAACTATGAGAGAGTGCCTGTGAGAGTCTGTGAGAGAGTGTCTGTGAGTCTGTGAGAGTGTCTTTGAGAAAGTGTGAGAGAGTGTGAGAGGGTCTGTGAGAGAGTGTCTATGGGAGAGAGTCTGTGAGAGAGTGTCTGTGAGAGAGTGTCAGTGAGACTGTCTGTGAGAGTGCCTGCGAGAGTGTCTGTGAGAGAGTGTCTGTGAGAGTCTGTGAGACAGTGTCTGTGAGAGAGTCTCTGAGAGAGTGTCTGTGAGAGTGTGTGTCTGTGAGAGTCTATGAGAGAGTGTCTGTGAGAGTCTGTGAGAGAGTGTCTGTGAGTCTGTGAGAGTGTCTTTGAGAAAGTGTGAGAGAGTGTGAGAGAGTCTGTGAGAGAGTGTCTATGGGAGAGAGTCTGTGAGAGAGTGTCTGTGAGAGAGTGTCAGTGAGAGTGTCTGTGAGAGTGCCTGCGAGAGTGTCTGTGAGAGAGTGTCTGTGAGAACGTGTCTGTGAGTGTTTGTTAGTGTATGTGAGAGAATGTCTGTGAGAGAGTATATGTGAGAGAATGTCCGTGAGAGTCTGTGAGAGTCTGTGAGACAGTCTCTGTGGAGTCTGTGAGAGATTCTGTAAGAGAGTCTGTGAGAGAATGTCTGTGAGAGAGTGTCTGTGAGAGAGTATCTGTGAGAGTCTATGAGAGTGTGTATGTGAGAGTCTGTGAGAGTGTTTGTGAGAGAGTGTCTGTGAGAGAGTCTGTGAGAGAGAGTCTATGAAAGAGTCTCTGAGAGAGTGTCTTTGAGATAGTCTTTGAGAGAGTGTCTGTGAGAGATTGTCTGTGAGAGAGTGTCTGTGAGAGAGTGTCGGTGAGAGAGTGTTTGTGAGAGTGAGTCTGTGAGAGAGAGTCTGTGAGGGTCTGTGAGAGAGTGTCTGGGAGAGTGTCTGAGAGAGTGTCTGTGAGAGAGTCTGTGAGAGAATCTGTGAGAGAGTGTCTGTGAGAGAGTCTGTGAGAGAATCTGTGAGTGTGCCTGTGAGAGTATCTTTGAGAGAGTCTGTGAGAGAGTGTCTGTGAGAGAGTGTCTGTGAGAGAGTGTTTGTGAGAGCGAGTCTGTGAGAGAGTGTCTGAGAGAGTGGAGAGTCTGTGAGACAGTGTATGTGAGAGAGTCTGTGAGAGAGTGTCTGTGAGAGAGTGTCTGTGAGAGTGTCTGTGAGAGTGCCTGTGAGAGTGTCTGTGAGAGAGTGTCTGTGAGAACGTGTCTGTGAGTGTTTGTTAGTGTCTGTGAGAGAATGTCTATGAGAGAGTATATGTGAGAGAATGTCTGTGAGAGTCTGTGAGACAGTCTATGTGAGAGTCTGTGAGAGCGTCTGTAAGAGAGTCTGTGAGAGAATGTCTGTGAGAGAGTGTCTGTGAGAGAGTATCTGTGAGAGTCTATGAGAGTGTGTCTGTGAGAGTCTGTGAGAGTGTTTGTGAGAGAGTGTCTGTGAGAGAGTGTCTGTGAGAGAGTGTCTGTGAGAGAGTGTTTGTGAGAGTGAGTCTGTGAGAGAGAGTCTGTGAGAGAGTGTCTGAGAGAGTGTTTGTGAGAGAGTCTGTGAGAGAGTCTGTGAGAGAGTGTCTGTGAGAGAGTCTGTGAGAGAATCTGTGAGTGTGTCTGTGAGAGTGTCTTTGAGAGAATCTTTGAGAGAGTGTCTGTGAGAGAGTGTCTGCGAGAGTGAGTCTGTGAGAGTGAGTCTGTGAGAGAGTGTCTGAGAGAGTGTCTGTGAGAGAGTGTCTGCGAGAGTCTGTGAGACAGTGTCTGTGAGAGAGTCTGTGAGAGAGTGTGTGTGAGAGTCTGTAAGAGTCTTTGAGAGAGTGTCTCAAAAAGAGTGTGTGAGAGAGTGTCTGTGAGAGAGTATCCGTGAGAGTCTGTCTGTGAGAGAGAGACTGTGAGAGAGTCTGTGAGAGAGTGTCTGTGAGAAAGTGTCTGTGAGAGAGTGCCTGTGAGAGAGTGCCTGTGAGAGAGAGTCTGCGAGAGTGTCTGTGAGAGTGTGTGAGAGAGTGTCTGTGAGAGAGTGAGAGTGCATCTGTGAGAGTCTGTGAGAGTCTGTGAGAGAGTCTGTAAGAGAGTCTGCGAGAGAATGTTTGTGAGAAAGATTCTGTGAGAATATGTGAGAGTGTCTCTGAGCGAGTCTGTGAGAGATTGTCTGTGCGAGAGTCTGTGAGAGAGTCTCTGAGAGAGTGTCTTTGAGAGAGTCTTTGAGAGAGTGTCTGTGAGAGAGTGTTTGTGAGAGTGAGTCTGTGAGAGAGAGTCTGTGAGAGTCTGTGAGACAGTGTCTGAGAGAGTGTCTGTGAGAGTCTGTGAGAGAGTGTCTGTGAGAGTCTGTGAGACAGTGTCTGTGAAAGAGTCTGTGAGAGAGTTTCTGTGAGAGTCTGTAAGAGTCTTTGAGAGAGTGTCTGAGAGAGAGTGTCTGAGAGAGAGTATGTGAGAGAGTATCTGTGAGAGTCTGTCTGTGAGAGAGAGACTGTGAGAGAGTCTGTAGGAGAGTGTCTGTGAGAAAGTGCCTGTGAGAGAGTGCCTGTGAGAGAGAGTCTGTGATAGTGTGTGAGAGAGTGTCTGTGAGAGAGTGTGAGAGTTTGTCTGTGAGAGTATGTCTGTGAGAGTCTGTGAGAGTGTCTGTGAGAGTCTGTGAGAGAGTGTCTGTGAGAGTCTGTGAGAGTGTGTGTGAGAGTGTTTGTGAGAGACTGTGAAAGAGTGTCTGTGAGAGTCTGTGAGAGAGTGTCTATGAGTGTCAGTGAGAGTCAGTGAGAGTGGTTGTGAGAGACTGTGAGAGATTGTCTGTGAGAGTCTGTCTGTGAGAGAGAGTCTGTGAGAGAGAGTCTGCGAGAGAGTGTCTGAGAGAGTGTGTGGAAGAGAGTCTGTGAGAGAGTGTCTGTGAGAGTGTGTCTGTGAGAGAGTGTTTGTGAGAGTGAGTCTGTGAGAGAGAGTATGTGAGAGTCTGTGAGACAGTGTCTGAGAGAGTGTCTGTGAGAGTCTGTGAGAGAGTGTCTGTGAGAGTCTGTGAGACAGTGTCTGTGAGAGAGTCTGTGAGAGAGTGTCTGTGAGAGTCTGTAAGAGTCTTTGAGAGAGTGTCCGAGAGAGAGTATGTGAGAGAGTATCTGTGAGAGTCTGTCTGTGAGAGAGTCTGTAGGAGAGTGTCTGTGAGAAAGTGTCTGTGAGAGAGTGCCTGTGAGAGAGTGCCTGTGAGAGAGAGTCTATGAGAGTGTCTGTGAGAAAGTGTCTGTGAGAGAGTGTCTGTGAGAACGTGTCTGTGAGTGTTTGTTAGTGTATGTGAGAGAATGTCTGTGAGAGAGTATATGTGAGAGAATGTCAGTGAGAGTCTGTGAGAGTCCGTGAGACAGTCTCTGTGAGAGTCTGTGAGAGAGTCTGTAAGAGAGTCTGTGAGAGAATGTCTGTGAGAGAGTGTCTGTGATAGAGTATCTGTGAATGTCTATGAGAGTGTGTCTGTGAGAGTCTGTGAGAGTGTTTGTGAGAGAGTGTCTGTGAGAGTGTCTGTGAGAGAGTCTGTGACAGAGAGTCTGTGAGAGAGTCTCTGAGAGAGTGTCTTTGAGATAGTCTTTGAGAGAGTGTCTGTGAGAGATTGTCTGTGAGAGAGTGTCTGTGAGAGAGTGTCTGTGAGAGAGTGTTTGTGAGAGTGAGTCTGTGAGCGAGAGTCTGTGAGAGAGTGTCTGAGAGAGTGTCTGTGAGAGAGTCTGTGAGAGAGTGTCTGTGAGAGTCTGTGAGAGAATCTGTGAGTGTGCCTGTGAGAGTGTCTTTGAGAGAGTCTTTGAGAGAGTGTCTGTGAGAGAGTGTCTGTGAGAGTCTGTGAGACAGTGTCTGTGAGAGAGTCTGTGAGAGAGTGTCTGTGAGAGTGTGTGTCTGTGAGAGTCTATGAGAGAGTGTCTGTGAGAGTCTGTGAGAGAGTGTCTGTGAGTCTGTGAGAGTGTCTTTGAGAAAGTGTAAGAGAGTGTGAGAGAGTCTGTGAGAGAGTGTCTATGGGAGAGAGTCTGTGAGAGAGTGTCTGTGAGAGAGTGTCAGTGAGAGTGTCTGTGAGAGTGCCTGCGAGAGTGTCTGTGAGAGAGTGTCTGTGAAAACGTGTCTGTGAGTGTTTGTTAGTGTATGTGAGAGAATGTCTGTGAGAGAGTATTTGTGAGAGAATGTCTGTGAGAGTCTGTGAGACAGTCTCTGTGAGAGTCTGTGAGAGTCTGTAAGAGAGTCTGTGAGAGAATGTCTGTGAGAGAGTGTCTGTGAGAGAGTATCTGTGAATGTCTATGAGAGTGTGTCTGTGAGAGTCTGTGAGGGTGTTTGTGAGAGAGTGTCTGTGAGAGAGTCTGTGAGAGAGAGTCTGTGAGAGAGTCTGTGAGAGAGAGTCTGTGAGAGAGTCTTGGAGAGAGTGTCTTTGAGATAGTCTTTGAGAGAGTGTCTGTGAGAGATTGTCTGTGAGAGAGTGTCTGTGAGAGAGTGTCTGTGAGAGAGTGTTTGTGAGAGTGAGTCTGTGAGAGAGAGTCTGTGAGAGTCTGTGAGAGAGTGTCTGAGAGAGTGTCTGTGAGAGAGTCTGTGAGAGAGTCTGTGAGAGAGTGTCTGTGAGAGTCTGTGAGAGAATCTGTGAGTGTGCCTGTGAGAGTGTCTTTGAGAGAGTTTTTGAGAGAGTGTCTGTGAGAGAGTGTCTGTGAGAGAGTGTCTGTGAGAGAGTGTCAGTGAGAGTGTCTGTGAGAGTGCCTGCGAGAGTGTCTGTGAGAGAGTGTCTGAGAGAGTGTCTGTGAGAGAGTGTCTGTGAGAGTCTGTGAGACAGTGTCTGTGTGAGAGTCTGTGAGAGAGTGTGAGAGTGTGTGTCCGTGAGAGTCTATGAGAGAGTGTCTGTGAGAGTCTGTGAGAGAGTGTCTGTGAGTCTGTGAGAGTGTCTTTGAGAAAGTGTGAGAGAGTGTGAGAGAGTCTGTGAGAGAGTGTCTATGGGAGAGAGTCTGTGAGAGAGTGTCTGTGAGAGAGTGTCAGTGAGAGTGTCTGTGAGAGTGCCTGCGAGAGTGTCTGTGAGAGAGTGTCTGTGAGAACGTGTCTGTGAGTGTTTGTTAGTGTATGTGAGAGAATGTCTGTGAGAGAGTATATGTGAGAGAATGTCTGTGAGAGTCTGTGAGAGTCTGTGAGACAGTCTCTGTGAAGTCTGTGAGAGATTCTGTAAGAGAGTCTGTGAGAGAATGTCTGTGAGAGAGTGTCTGTGAGAGAGTATCTGTGAGAGTCTATGAGAGTGTGTCTGTGAGAGTCTGTGAGAGTGTTTGTGAGAGAGTGTCTGTGAGAGTCTATGAGAGAGTGTCTGTGAGAGTCTGTGAGAGAGTCTCTGTGAGTCTGTGAGAGTGTCTTTGAGAAAGTGTGAGAGAGTGTGAGAGAGTCTGTGAGAGAGTGTCTATGGGAGAGAGTCTGTGAGAGAGTGTCTGTGAGAGAGTGTCAGTGAGAGTGTCTGTGAGAGTGCCTGCGAGAGTGTCTGTGAGAGAGTGTCTGAGAGAGTGTCTGTGAGAGAGTGTCTGTGAGAGTCTGTGAGACAGTGTCTGTGTGAGAGTCTGTGAGAGAGTGTGAGAGTGTGTGTCCGTGAGAGTCTATGAGAGAGTGTCTGTGAGAGTCTGTGAGAGAGTGTCTGTGAGTCTGTGAGAGTGTCTTTGAGAAAGTGTGAGAGAGTGTGAGAGAGTCTGTGAGAGAGTGTCTATGGGAGAGAGTCTTGGAGAGAGTGTCTTTGAGATAGTCTTTGAGAGAGTGTCTGTGAGAGATTGTCTGTGAGAGAGTGTCTGTGAGAGAGTGTCTGTGAGAGAGTGTTTGTGAGAGTGAGTCTGTGAGAGAGAGTCTGTGAGAGTCTGTGAGAGAGTGTCTGAGAGAGTGTCTGTGAGAGAGTCTGTGAGAGAGTCTGTGAGAGAGTGTCTGTGAGAGTCTGTGAGAGAATCTGTGAGTGTGCCTGTGAGAGTGTCTTTGAGAGAGTTTTTGAGAGAGTGTCTGTGAGAGAGTGTCTGTGAGAGAGTGTCTGTGAGAGAGTGTCAGTGAGAGTGTCTGTGAGAGTGCCTGCGAGAGTGTCTGTGAGAGAGTGTCTGAGAGAGTGTCTGTGAGAGAGTGTCTGTGAGAGTCTGTGAGACAGTGTCTGTGTGAGAGTCTGTGAGAGAGTGTGAGAGTGTGTGTCCGTGAGAGTCTATGAGAGAGTGTCTGTGAGAGTCTGTGAGAGAGTGTCTGTGAGTCTGTGAGAGTGTCTTTGAGAAAGTGTGAGAGAGTGTGAGAGAGTCTGTGAGAGAGTGTCTATGGGAGAGAGTCTGTGAGAGAGTGTCTGTGAGAGAGTGTCAGTGAGAGTGTCTGTGAGAGTGCCTGCGAGAGTGTCTGTGAGAGAGTGTCTGTGAGAACGTGTCTGTGAGTGTTTGTTAGTGTATGTGAGAGAATGTCTGTGAGAGAGTATATGTGAGAGAATGTCTGTGAGAGTCTGTGAGAGTCTGTGAGACAGTCTCTGTGAAGTCTGTGAGAGATTCTGTAAGAGAGTCTGTGAGAGAATGTCTGTGAGAGAGTGTCTGTGAGAGAGTATCTGTGAGAGTCTATGAGAGTGTGTCTGTGAGAGTCTGTGAGAGTGTTTGTGAGAGAGTGTCTGTGAGAGTCTATGAGAGAGTGTCTGTGAGAGTCTGTGAGAGAGTCTCTGTGAGTCTGTGAGAGTGTCTTTGAGAAAGTGTGAGAGAGTGTGAGAGAGTCTGTGAGAGAGTGTCTATGGGAGAGAGTCTGTGAGAGAGTGTCTGTGAGAGAGTGTCAGTGAGAGTGTCTGTGAGAGTGCCTGCGAGAGTGTCTGTGAGAGAGTGTCTGAGAGAGTGTCTGTGAGAGAGTGTCTGTGAGAGTCTGTGAGACAGTGTCTGTGTGAGAGTCTGTGAGAGAGTGTGAGAGTGTGTGTCCGTGAGAGTCTATGAGAGAGTGTCTGTGAGAGTCTGTGAGAGAGTGTCTGTGAGTCTGTGAGAGTGTCTTTGAGAAAGTGTGAGAGAGTGTGAGAGAGTCTGTGAGAGAGTGTCTATGGGAGAGAGTCTGTGAGAGAGTGTCTGTGAGAGAGTGTCAGTGAGAGTGTCTGTGAGAGTGCCTGCGAGAGTGTCTGTGAGAGAGTGTCTGTGAGAACGTGTCTGTGAGTGTTTGTTAGTGTATGTGAGAGAATGTCTGTGAGAGAGTATATGTGAGAGAATGTCTGTGAGAGTCTGTGAGAGTCTGTGAGACAGTCTCTGTGAAGTCTGTGAGAGATTCTGTAAGAGAGTCTGTGAGAGAATGTCTGTGAGAGAGTGTCTGTGAGAGAGTATCTGTGAGAGTCTATGAGAGTGTGTCTGTGAGAGTCTGTGAGAGTGTTTGTGAGAGAGTGTCTGTGGGAGAGTCTGTGAGAGAGAGTCTGTGAAAGAGTCTCTGAGAGAGTGTCTTTGAGATAGTCTTTGAGAGAGTGTCTGTGAGAGATTGTCTGTGAGAGAGTGTCTGTGAGAGAGTGTCGATGAGAGAGTGTTTGTGAGAGTGAGTCTGTGAGAGAGAGTCTGTGAGAGTCTGTGAGAGAGTGTCTGAGAGAGTGTCTGAGAGAGTGTCTGAGAGAGTGTCTGTGAGAGAGTCTGTGAGAGAGTCTGTGAGAGAGTATCTGTGAGAGAGTCTGTGAGAGAATCTGTGAGTGTGCCTGTGAGAGTATCTTTGAGAGAGTCTTTGAGAGAGTGTCTGTGAGAGAGTGTCTGTGAGAGAGTGTTTGTGAGAGTGAGTCTGTGAGAGAGTGTCTGAGAGAGTGGAGAGTCTGTGAGACAGTGTATGGGAGAGAGTCTGTGAGAGAGTGTCTGTGAGAGAGTCTGTGAGAGAGTCTGTGAGAGAGTCTGTGAGAGAGAGTCTGTGAGAGAGTCTCTGAGAGAGTGTCTTTGAGATAGTCTTTGAGAGAGTGTCTGTGAGAGATTGTCTGTGAGAGAGTGTCTGTGAGAGAGTGTCTGTGAGAGAGTGTTTGTGAGAGTGAGTCTGTGAGAGAGAGTCTGTGAGAGTCTGTGAGAGAGTGTCTGAGAGAGTGTCTGTGAGAGAGTCTGTGAGAGAATCTGTGAGAGAGTGTCTGTGAGAGTCTGTGAGAGAATCTGTGAGTGTGCCTGTGAGAGTGTCTTTGAGAGAGTCTTTGAGAGAGTGTCTGTGAGAGAGTGTCTGTGAGAGAGTGTTTGTGAGAGTGAGTCTGTGAGAGTGAGTCTGTGAGAGAGTGTCTGAGAGAGTGTCTGTGAGAGAGTGTCTGTGAGAGTCTGTGAGACAGTGTCTGTGAGAGAGTCTGTGAGAGAGTGTCTGTGAGAGTGTGTGTCTGTGAGAGTCTATGAGAGAGTGTCTGTGAGAGTCTGTGAGAGAGTGTCTGTGAGTCTGTGAGAGTGTCTTTGAGAAAGTGTGAGAGAGTGTGAGAGGGTCTGTGAGAGAGTGTCTATGGGAGAGAGTCTGTGAGAGAGTGTCTGTGAGAGAGTGTCAGTGAGACTGTCTGTGAGAGTGCCTGCGAGAGTGTCTGTGAGAGAGTGTCTGAGAGAGTGTCTGTGAGAGAGTGTCTGTGAGAGTCTGTGAGACAGTGTCTGTGAGAGAGTCTCTGAGAGAGTGTCTGTGAGAGTGTGTGTCTGTGAGAGTCTATGAGAGAGTGTCTGTGAGAGTCTGTGAGAGAGTGTCTGTGAGTCTGTGAGAGTGTCTTTGAGAAAGTGTGAGAGAGTGTGAGAGAGTCTGTGAGAGAGTGTCTATGGGAGAGAGTCTGTGAGAGAGTGTCTGTGAGAGAGTGTCAGTGAGAGTGTCTGTGAGAGTGCCTGCGAGAGTGTCTGTGAGAGAGTGTCTGTGAGAACGTGTCTGTGAGTGTTTGTTAGTGTATGTGAGAGAATGTCTGTGAGAGAGTATATGTGAGAGAATGTCCGTGAGAGTCTGTGAGAGTCTGTGAGACAGTCTCTGTGGAGTCTGTGAGAGATTCTGTAAGAGAGTCTGTGAGAGAATGTCTGTGAGAGAGTGTCTGTGAGAGAGTATCTGTGAGAGTCTATGAGAGTGTGTATGTGAGAGTCTGTGAGAGTGTTTGTGAGAGAGTGTCTGTGAGAGAGTCTGTGAGAGAGAGTCTATGAAAGAGTCTCTGAGAGAGTGTCTTTGAGATAGTCTTTGAGAGAGTGTCTGTGAGAGATTGTCTGTGAGAGAGTGTCTGTGAGAGAGTGTCGGTGAGAGAGTGTTTGTGAGAGTGAGTCTGTGAGAGAGAGTCTGTGAGGGTCTGTGAGAGAGTGTCTGAGAGAGTGTCTGAGAGAGTGTCTGTGAGAGAGTCTGTGAGAGAATCTGTGAGAGAGTGTCTGTGAGAGAGTCTGTGAGAGAATCTGTGAGTGTGCCTGTGAGAGTATCTTTGAGAGAGTCTGTGAGAGAGTGTCTGTGAGAGAGTGTCTGTGAGAGAGTGTTTGTGAGAGCGAGTCTGTGAGAGAGTGTCTGAGAGAGTGGAGAGTCTGTGAGACAGTGTATGTGAGAGAGTCTGTGAGAGAGTGTCTGTGAGAGAGTGTCTGTGAGAGTGTCTGTGAGAGTGCCTGTGAGAGTGTCTGTGAGAGAGTGTCTGTGAGAACGTGTCTGTGAGTGTTTGTTAGTGTCTGTGAGAGAATGTCTATGAGAGAGTATATGTGAGAGAATGTCTGTGAGAGTCTGTGAGACAGTCTATGTGAGAGTCTGTGAGAGCGTCTGTAAGAGAGTCTGTGAGAGAATGTCTGTGAGAGAGTGTCTGTGAGAGAGTATCTGTGAGAGTCTATGAGAGTGTGTCTATGAGAGTCTGTGAGAGTGTTTGTGAGAGAGTGTCTGTGAGAGAGTGTCTGTGAGAGAGTGTCTGTGAGAGAGTGTTTGTGAGAGTGAGTCTGTGAGAGAGAGTCTGTGAGAGAGTGTCTGAGAGAGTGTCTGTGAGAGAGTCTGTGAGAGAGTCTGTGAGAGAGTGTCTGTGAGAGAGTCTGTGAGAGAATCTGTGAGTGTGTCTGTGAGAGTGTCTTTGAGAGAATCTTTGAGAGAGTGTCTGTGAGAGAGTGTCTGCGAGAGTGAGTCTGTGAGAGTGAGTCTGTGAGAGAGTGTCTGAGAGAGTGTCTGTGAGAGAGTGTCTGCGAGAGTCTGTGAGACAGTGTCTGTGAGAGAGTCTGTGAGAGAGTGTGTGTGAGAGTCTGTAAGAGTCTTTGAGAGAGTGTCTCAAAAAGAGTGTGTGAGAGAGTGTCTGTGAGAGAGTATCCGTGAGAGTCTGTCTGTGAGAGAGAGACTGTGAGAGAGTCTGTGAGAGAGTGTCTGTGAGAAAGTGTCTGTGAGAGAGTGCCTGTGAGAGAGTGCCTGTGAGAGAGAGTCTGCGAGAGTGTCTGTGAGAGTGTGTGAGAGAGTGTCTGTGAGAGAGTGAGAGTGCATCTGTGAGAGTCTGTGAGAGTCTGTGAGAGAGTCTGTAAGAGAGTCTGCGAGAGAATGTTTGTGAGAAAGTGTCTGTGAGAATATGTGAGAGTGTCTCTGAGCGAGTCTGTGAGAGATTGTCTGTGCGAGAGTCTGTGAGAGAGTCTCTGAGAGAGTGTCTTTGAGAGAGTCTTTGAGAGAGTGTCTGTGAGAGAGTGTTTGTGAGAGTGAGTCTGTGAGAGAGAGTCTGTGAGAGTCTGTGAGACAGTGTCTGAGAGAGTGTCTGTGAGAGTCTGTGAGAGAGTGTCTGTGAGAGTCTGTGAGACAGTGTCTGTGAAAGAGTCTGTGAGAGAGTTTCTGTGAGAGTCTGTAAGAGTCTTTGAGAGAGTGTCTGAGAGAGAGTGTCTGAGAGAGAGTATGTGAGAGAGTATCTGTGAGAGTCTGTCTGTGAGAGAGAGACTGTGAGAGAGTCTGTAGGAGAGTGTCTGTGAGAAAGTGCCTGTGAGAGAGTGCCTGTGAGAGAGAGTCTGTGATAGTGTGTGAGAGAGTGTCTGTGAGAGAGTGTGAGAGTTTGTTTGTGAGAGTATGTCTGTGAGAGTCTGTGAGAGTGTCTGTGAGAGTCTGTGAGAGAGTGTCTGTGAGAGTCTGTGAGAGTGTGTGTGAGAGTGTTTGTGAGAGACTGTGAAAGAGTGTCTGTGAGAGTCTGTGAGAGAGTGTCTATGAGTGTCAGTGAGAGTCAGTGAGAGTGGTTGTGAGAGACTGTGAGAGATTGTCTGTGAGAGTCTGTCTGTGAGAGAGAGTCTGTGAGAGAGAGTCTGCGAGAGAGTGTCTGAGAGAGTGTGTGGAAGAGAGTCTGTGAGAGAGTGTCTGTGAGAGTGTGTCTGTGAGAGAGTGTTTGTGAGAGTGAGTCTGTGAGAGAGAGTATGTGAGAGTCTGTGAGACAGTGTCTGAGAGAGTGTCTGTGAGAGTCTGTGAGAGAGTGTCTGTGAGAGTCTGTGAGACAGTGTCTGTGAGAGAGTCTGTGAGAGAGTGTCTGTGAGAGTCTGTAAGAGTCTTTGAGAGAGTGTCCGAGAGAGAGTATGTGAGAGAGTATCTGTGAGAGTCTGTCTGTGAGAGAGTCTGTAGGAGAGTGTCTGTGAGAAAGTGTCTGTGAGAGAGTGCCTGTGAGAGAGTGCCTGTGAGAGAGAGTCTATGAGAGTGTCTGTGAGAAAGTGTCTGTGAGAGAGTGTCTGTTAAAGTGTGTTTGAGATTGTCTGTAAGAGAGTGTGAAAGTGTGTCTGTTAGAGTATGTCTGTGAGTGTCTGTGAGTGTCTGTGAGAGTCTGTGAGAGAGTGTCTGTGAGAGTATGTGAGAGTGTCTATGAGAGTGTTTGTGAGAGACTGTGAAAGAGTGTCTGTGAGAGTCTGTGAGAGAGTGTCTATGAGTGTCTGTGAGAGTCAGTGAGAGTGGTTGTGAGAGACTGTGAGAGCGTGTCTGTGAGAGTCTGTCTGTGAGAGAGAGTCTGTGAGAGAGTCTGTGAGAGAGTGTCTGAGAGAGTGTGTGAGAGAGAGTCTGTGAGAGAGAGTCTGTGAGAGAGTGACTGTGATAGTGTCTGTGAGAGAGTATCTGTGAGAGAGTGTCTGTGAGACAGTGTCAGTGAGAGAGTGCCTGTTAGAGAGTGCCTGTGAGAGAGAGTCTGTGAGAGAGAGTCTGTGAGAGAGTGTCTGTGAGAGAGTGTGTGTAAGAGTTAGAGAGAGTGTCTGTGAGAGAGTGTCTGTGAGAGTCTGTTTGAGAGTCTGTTTGAGAGTCTGTGAGAGAGTGTCTGTGAGAGAGACTGTGAGAGAGTGTCTGTGAGAGAGTGTCTGTGAGAGTGTCTGTGAGAGTGAGTCTGTGAGAGAATGTCTGTGAGAGAGTGTCTTTGAGAGTATGTGAGAGTCTGTGAGAGTGAGAGGCTCTTTAGTGGTGAGTAGGGTCAGGATTTAATTAACAGTAATAGATGGAAAGCCTGAGTGCAATATGACAATGCCCAAAATCAGGTAGCGCTCAAGATTGCTATTGAGAACTCAATTCGCAAAAAACACCAAGTAATTACTCAAAAACAATCACTGAAGTTGCATAAATAATAAAGATTGTATGTCTTTCGGTAATATGTGCTAAGTGACATCATAAACCATGAAAGACCCATCAATTCATGACATCACAACAGAAAAACGTATATTATAATTGAGGAGATAGGACGGTGATGTGCATCTGCGGGAGCTTCATTGGGAATCATACACGGCTAAGCTCGGTCAGCCAGGAAGTGCTGGAAGGGAGGCAGATGGCAGCTGCGCTCGTGCGCACTCGCGTGAACGCTAGCGCTAGGCTATCAAACGCCTGCTGTGGCAGCACTTTGAAAACCCCAATACTAAATGTCTCGGTGCAGCGCATGCTCTAGCTCAGCGAGGCCTAATGAATGGTATTTAAAACAGTCTGTTTCAAAGTTATTAAGAGTTCTTCAAGGACATAAGGGAAAGATCCTGCAGAACACAGCTGGCTCTATCAGGGGGCCTCCTTGAAAGGCTGGGGACCCTGGGCCAGAGCCCACTTTGCCCATGCCTTAAAACATCTTTGTAAATACAGGGAGAAACTATCCCCCAACCACCTCTAAACGTGAACCCCCTATTGGTTTCTATCCCAACTCCTCAACTGAACCCCGTTCACCCAATCGTCCTTGAATCTCATGCCACCATTGGGTACTTATCAGCGTTCACCATGCCATCTTACTTCCTGTTATCTTAAGTACCTCTCCGTTCACAGGGATGTATCTACGGGGTGGATGTATGGGGTGGGACATCCCGTCAATACATTTTCAGTCTTGGCCTGACAGTGATAGTTGCCACTATCAAAAAACAGAATCTCATTCAATACAAAAGGCTATTATTCAACACAAAACGGGCCTTCTTTACAGATCAAATCACAGGGGCTAAATCCTAAACCAAAGAACTTTTTAGGACGGTAACCAAACTGGCCACGCCGGGCTCTCCTAAAATTCAGAGTAGTCCAGAAGAATATATACCATAACATCGCATGCGTTTAAAATGCATGCGATTTCAACGGCTTGCTCTAGATGGCGCGCTGAACTTAGGAATAGTATAATTTACTATTCCAACTCCAGTGTGTGCAACAGTAGTGTAGGTGTTGGAATAGTAAACTACACTATTCCTTAGTTTAGAGCGCCATCTAGAGTAAGTTGTTGTAACGACTTGCGTTGTAATGAACTGCTATGTAACAACGCGGTCGTTGTAAAGGTAACGCAATGTAATGACCACGTTGTTAAGGTTGTTTCTCAGTCCAGAACTATGTGAGGAAATCGCCTCCTTCTTCCTAGAGAAGGTGGAAGCTATCATCTCGTCCTTTAGACTTTCCCCAACAGAAGGTAGGGATGAGCCATTCGCGATGGACAAAATTATAACAGGCCCACGGCCTACTCTGGACAATTTCTCCCAGCTGGAGACGCAAGATACTATAAATCTCTTGGCTTCCACCAGGTCTGGATTCCCCTACGACCCCTTCTCAGTCTCCGTAATTAAACAAGTTCCTGAACCCATTAGCACTGCACTTACCCCTTTATTTAATGCCATGTTTGAGTCTGGGCACTTTCCCAAAATATTGAAGACAGCATCTATTCTTCCTTTGCTAAAGAAACCAAACCTTTATACCAAGGATCCTAATAATTACCAGCCAATTTCTCGCCTCCCCTGCCAGCAAAATTGGTTGAAAAAACTATGAACATTTAACTCAGTGCGTTCCTCCAAGCATAGAATATTTTAGATCCCACTCAATATAGATTCAGGGAAGGACACAGTACAGAGTCCGCCCTCATAAAATCCACAGAAGAATTAAGAGAAGCGCTGGATCTGTGAGGAAATGCAGCATTAATCATGTTGGACTCTCCGTGGCCTTTGATACGGTTCACCATGAAGTTCTGATGGACCATTTTTCGGCCTGCGGAATCCAAGGCAATGCTTGGAAGCTTTTGAAATCTTTCCAGATGGAGAGAATTCAAACAGTGGATTTAGACAAAGCCCACTCCAAACCTTATTCCCTACCTTGTGCAGTACCACAGGGCTCCTCACTTAGTCCCACACTCTTTAATGTTTATGTGTCACCCTTGGTTCTGATTAGATCCTTCGGATTCCAGTTAACATCCGATGCGGATGACGTGCAAATCGTCATGTCTGTGCAACCTGGCCAGGAGTCAGAGAAAGGGAAAAGGTTCCATGACTGCATGAAAGAGGTCAAGTTGTGGATGACCTTGAACTGCCTGAAGTAAAATTCTGGCAAAACGGAGGTCCTTATTTTGGGAAAGAATGCCAATTTCTGGACCGCTAACTGGTGGCCAGAAGAACTAGGCACTCTCCCTAAACCAACTAGGAAAGCTAAAAATCTGGGGGTCATAGTCATTAATAAACTCACCTTTGGGGACCAGATAAATGCGGTTGCCTCCGCTAACTTCCACCTCTTTAAAAGGATCAAGAAAATAATGCAATTTCTACTGGAAGATAGCCAACGTGTAGTGATAACATCTCTCATCCTCTCCCATGTGGATTATTGCAACAGCCTTTACCTTAATACTCAAAAGCAACATTAATACAAACTCCAAATCCTGCAAAATGCAGGATCCAGACTGCTGACAGGTACCCCAAAATTTGTATCTGTTGCGAAGGAAATAAAAAGGCTGCACTGACTTCTAATTAAATCCCTGTGTACTTTTTTAATGCCCTTCGGGGAATTGGGCCAGACTACCTGAAACAGCGTTTCAAATGGTATTTCCCTGGAAGAGTTCTTCACTCGTCAGGAGCCAAAGGTGTATTAATACCCTCCTTTAAAACAGTCAACTGGAGTGGAAGAAGTTCTGTCACCTGTGCTGCAAGGGCTTGGAACAAGCTTCCTTTCCACATTAGGAATGCCAATGAGCTAATAACATTTAGGAGAGGATTGAAAACCTGACTTGTTCAGTGCATAGGTCATTAGGTACCTCTGTTCGGAAGGCAGTAGCTAGCGCCAGGACACCTTCGGGTAACAACTGCACTTAAGAAATACAATAAGAATAACATAACATAACACTGACGACCATGGGTATCGATTCACCAAAATGCCAGGGGTAGTGACATCACATATCATTTAATGAAATCACTGTAAGTGACACCATATGAATCTTGACCCAGATTTTACCAGGACTTTCTTACACCCCCTTCACACTCATTCTAACTCACTCACTTGCATTTATTCTTAATCTTACTCATACTTACTGACCCTCAGTACCAGGTTTACTAACTCTTTGCACCATGCCCGAGTCACCTTTGTGAAGCAACCTGGTGCAAAATGTTATGGTGGGATTTACTACTCAACACAAATCCTGATTTATTTTAGATATTATCGCAAGCTAATGCAAAATTGAGCTATGTGCTGCTTTGCATTATTTTGAGTGAAGTGGGCTTGCACCCACTTCCACTATGGAGCAAGGGTGTGTGCATACGAAGAGAGAAAAAATGCACCCATATCTTTATAGTGATTTTTTTCTCTCTGTCTTTGACGCAATGCAGCACAGTAACTTTGGTGCAGAATTGCCTTACGTCAAAGAATAATACATCTGGCCCTCAAACTCACACAATCTCACTCCCTGTCTGTCACTGACTGTTACTCAAATTCACTCACACATGTTTACACATACAGACATGCTCACACGTACATGTGCTATCTCTTATATGACTACACTAACACCGCAAACATTCAGATAACATACATTTAAAACCATTTTTACTTATAACAGTTCCCACCTATGGTCTCATTCAAGCGGAGTGTGTTCCATTATTTATTACACTAACAGTGAATAATAGATTATTATTTAATATTAGTATAATTTAAAAAAGGGCAGAAAATAAGTACTGTGGGGTCCCTGTGGGGTCCCTGTGATCTTGCTTCCTCTGAGGTCAGGGGTTGCAAAGGCAGTGCTAGGGGTTTCAAGGGTAAAGCCTGGTTGCAGCTGCGACCCTTGGCAACCCCTAAATGATTTCACTGCTGCTAACTGCAGCAAAAGTGATATTAAGTCACACTAACTGCAGACCGGATATAGGTAGGAGATCCAACATACTAAGAGCGAGAACCAAGTCAAGATTCTGGTTTGGCTTTAAGAGCACATGCACAAAAATATTTGGAATGTAAATTATGCAATAAACGTCATGTAAAAATATGATAAAGTTCATTCAAATTTAAATAACCTGTGGAAGTGTTTCATCTTAGATCTTCATATATTACTGCATTGAGAGGCATTTATTAAAAGTGATAGTTGTAAAACAAATGTGTACACCACCAATTGACTAAACACATTGATCACTTTGACCTTTTGAACAAACACCAATCAGGCTTCAGAGCAGGTCACAGCACTGAATAAGCCATGACACACATTATTGACGATGTGTTACAAATCCTTCACCAGAATGATCATGCCTACGCATCCTACTAGACCTTTCCTCAGCCTTTGATACGGTTAAATACGAGAATCTGATAGAGCTTCTGAATCATAGAATGGGCCTATCGGGGTCAGTGTTATACTGGTTTACCTCCTTTCTCCATGACCAAACACAAAAATTCAAGGTCAACAACACTCTTTCCAAACCCTTACCGGTAACGTTGGGAGTTCCGCAAGGGTCCCCACTATCTCCGACATTGTTTAACCTGTTCATGGAACCACTCACTGAAATCCTACATGAGTCTAACTTGCAATATCATATGTTTGCTGACAATACACAACTTTACCTTAGGATCAACACCCTAGAAGACATTAATCTGCTTAATTCTATGCTCAGGGACACCCAGACCTGGCTGGCAGAAAACCCTCTCAAATTGAATGCTCTAAAACTGGATTCCTCCTCATAGCTCCACCCGCCAAAGTCCCCATAATGCAATACTTGATCAAACATCTTACTGCACTCAATGTTCAACCAACCATTGTGGACTCAGCGAAATCTTTGTGTATAACTCTTGACAGCAACCTTACTATGCAGAAACACATTAGCAATGCTATTAAAAATCAAATCAAATCAAATCAATCATTAAGGGAGCAAACTTTCAGATAAACACATTGAGGAAGCTGAAACCCTTCCTACCAGTCAATTACTTCAAGCTGGCAGTACAAGCTCTACTTATCCCTCGGGTGGAGTACGGAAGTGTCTCCTTATGTGGCCTTCCAAAAGCTACAACAGTCCCCCTAGGAGCCTCAATAAACGCTGCAGCGAGACTCATCACTGGCTCGAAAAGAAGTTCCCACATTTCCCCAGACTTAAAATCCTTGAATTGGCTACCGTTTGAAGACAGAATTCATCTGAAAATAGCATGCATGACGCATAAGGCCCTTCATCATAATTCACCCAGCTACCTCGCACAGAAACTGGCGATCTCTGGTGGGTTAAGATCTTCAAGGAGTGCGAAAAACCTACTACTGAAACCTCAAAGGTTCAACAAGAAAAAAATATATAAACGATCCTTCTCGGGGATGGCGCCCAGGATATGGAATACACTTCCCCCAGAAACCAGACTAAATGCCTCTACAGCATCTTTTAACAAGCATTTGCAATGCAATAGGTCTCGCATTATTTAAGTTTGAGCTATTAGCATTGTAAATGGCAATCTTTTCATTTATGCGTTATTGTTTTTTTCTTTGCATAAAAAGGTACATATAAAATATGTGTTGTACAAAAGTTATTTATGTAGTATTTTGAAAATAGCTAAATTAATAGCTTTGTCATTTACAATGCCAATAGTTATAACTTTCGCAAATGTGACACCTATAGCATTTGTAATGCAACATGTTTGTATTTACGTGACTTAGCTGTATTAATATTACAAATTACAATGTCTTTTAATTTTTTTTAAATAAGTAATACTTAAAAAATAAATGGCATTGTCATTTACAATGAAAATAGCTTAATCTCTCGCAAATGCGAGACCTATTGCATTTGCAATGCAATAGGTCTCGTATTTCCGCGAGTCTGAGCTATTGACATTGCAAATAACTATGCGTTTTATTTATGTTTCAAAAACCAAAACATAAAAAAAAGTCTCTCACACTGCTGTCTCTCACACACTGCTCTCTTTCTTACACACACACTGCTGTCTCTCTCACACACCATGCTCTCCGTAGAACACACACACTGCTGTCTCTCACACTGCTGTCTCTCTCACACACACTGCTGTCTCTAATACACACTGCTGTCTCTAATACACACTGCTGTCCCTCACACTGCAGGTGTGGGTTGTGTGTTTCCAACTCATGTCTGGAAGGTGGGCGCTGCTGCGTTTCATGGCTATTTTTTTATGTTTTACATACTCCCCAGGTGCCCTCATGCCTCGTAAACGTAATTGGCTTATGATTTTTTCCCTTCAAAGACACATTCCCTATAAGATCCTCCCCCCAAACCCCTTGTCCACGTTAAACGAAGCACTGTGGTTTTGCAGCTTCCATTAACTTCAACTGCTTTTCTTTATGAGTCTTGTTTATTAGCTCCCACGGGGGCAGAGCTGCGATCTACGTTCTGGTATGTTTTTATTTTACACAAATACTCATGAAAATATGGAATGTCATAAGCCATATATGCAGATGTGCAGATTGTAAGGTGTGCTGTTATTACCATTTTAAGATGCTTCTGTGCCTAACGTAGCGCCTGCTGCTACAGGTGCACGGTAACTAGATCTACCGAAACCCCCTTCGGGCTCCCTAGGTTCCCACAGGTGGTGGGAACAGGCAGTGTTTGTTTGTCTTCTCGTGCTGGAGGGCGGCGCGGAGAGGATCCAGGGCGGAGGGGCGGGACGAGGAGCGGAGAGGCAGTTGCTGAGTGTCAGGGCATGCTGCAGAGCACCGGGGGGCTCCCCTGCACTAACCAATCTGCCGGGGACTGCCTACTGCCCTGCCTTAGGACCTACTAGAGACCCCATACTTTCTGGGATTTAACAGCCGACGTCTATTGTGAGACCACCGAGAAGCACCCTATTGCTAACGGTTGGAGGTGGCGAGAGGAAGACTGCCTGCTCACCTGCTGTGGTAGCAGCCGGGACCGTGCACACATACCTAATATACAATTTTATCTACCTAAATGGTAACTCTGAGCCTTTACATAGCAGCATCAATTGCTGAAATTTAATCGCTCACACACACGTTGTTAAAAAGATGATATGACTTGATAAAACCGTGCTGTGAAAGATTGGCAGCTTATTCCAGCGAGACAAAGTTCAGCTAAAAGCAATGTTTCAAAAGGGTAGGAATTAGAAGATATGCAGCTGGTGAGCGTTTTTCTTGACTGGGGATGCTGTATCAGAATACATTTATAGAAACTAAAAAAAAAATAATTAAAAAAAAAAAAACACGGATCCCTCGTATGCTAGAAATGCATTAAAACAGAAAATACATTGTTCGCCTATGCCCAAATAAATGTGCAAGTGTCAGTATTTCAAGCCGTAGAAGGGCATGGTGATTGTGTTCCTTCTTCGGGGTTACATTTAAGATAATATTTGTGCAATTTCGTCATGAATCACAGTCACCGGGTACATACTTGTATCACTGCAGAACTACCACTCCAATAAAGCACTGTGGCTGTCAACTCAGAGGAAATGTAAAGAAAGAGGAGGGCTTTGCGCATGGGTTTTATGTTTGCAAAGTCGGGAGGAACGGTGTGCAATGCTGAGAAACATTGCTAACAGATTTGCGCACATAAAATAAATACAATTATAGGCACACAAGAGTAGCTGGCAGAGTGGTGTAAAAATAAATACCATTATAGGCACAAGAGAATAGCTGGCAGAGTGGTGAAATAAAGACGTGCAGTGAAAAAATATCACGCAGCTACATAATTAAATAAACAAGCAGACAGGCAGAAAGAGAAAGCGACATACGAGGCATCCGGACACGGAGACTGACACAGCGAGACAGACGGCGAGAAAAACAATCCCGGGCGGAAGTCAGGCAGGCCGGGGGCGGGACGTCAAGACACACCGGAAGCCCGGGCGGGCTCCCGTGAGGTGAGAGAGCCTCGCACGCACAGAAGTTAGAGACCGCCGCCGCCTGCAACGAGCCCTCGCCTGGAGACAAGTACCGGTGAGTGGGGGCCTTTGCTGAGCTGCGAGGGCGGGGGGCATGTGTGTGTGCATGCGTGGGGCGGCGGGGGGGGGGTCTGTATGTGTGTGAGCTTGCGTGTGTGTATGTGTCTTGGAGTCTGTGTGTATGCGTGTGTGTTTACAAGAGCCCGATGACGGGGGGGGAGAGTGTGTGTGTGTGTGTGTGTGAGCGAGCGAGTGTCTGTCTGCTGTTTGTGTATATGCGCACGCATGTGCGCGGCGCAGGACGGAACGTGCGCGTTCGTGCACCCAAATCTGCCTTCTAAAGCTCGTGACAGTTTCTTGTCCTCCATTCCCCCGTGTCCGATTGCTATAAGTCTCCGACCCTGGACGCATCCTTCGGATGCGAATTCCAGGGCGAGACCTAAAAAGGAAGTCAACGCAATTTTCATGGCTAAATTCACCTGATCATAGACCAAATATATTCTGAGACCAACAGCTACCTTATTAGTAAACCTTACTATGTTAAGGGTCCAACTAAACATCCTATGTGCTTTATCTTCCCTTGTCTTATCTCAATGTGAACGTTCCTATTATGTAGCCTACTGCTTTTTGCACGACATGTTTTGCATATGTGTTTTATCTGCATTTATTTGTTTGTATAACTAACAGTGCCTAACGTAAAGGGCTCTGATATCCGCAAGGATCTTGTTTGCGCTCTATAAAACCTTCAAAATAAATAAATAAATAAATAAATCCACTAGAAATATTCATGCTTCTCAGTCCTGATGACAATGATGCCAGTAAAATCAGAGACAAGAAAGTTGTCATGTGTGGTCATTATTTTAATTATACATCAAGGAACATTATTTTTATTTATTTTTTATTTTATTCTTTTTAATTTGAGAGTTTTGTATAGCTCAAACAAGACCCTTGCAGGTATCAAAGCGCTTTACAGGGCAAGTATATGTGACAGAAATATCCATAAAAATAGAATAGTTTAAATTAAAATAATACAGAAATAGCAGCTATTACAGACTAGCAAATATATACACAGATGTTTCAATAGTTCAATTGAATTTGGCCAGTAGAATTGATTTCACTTCTTTTTTTAAACATGACGCAGATGTGCTGAATCTCGTTTCTGGGGCAAGGCATTCCAGATCCTGGGAGTCATTCCTGAGAAGGTTCGGTTGTATGATTTCTTCTTGGTAAATTGTTGTAGTTTCAGTAGAAGATTAAAGGAGCTCCTGGTAGTCCTGTTAACACCTGAAAGCACCAATTTCTCCGCTAGGTATCTGGGGGTTTTGTGATGCAATGCCTTGTGTGTCATACAGGTTGTTTTCAAGTGGATTCTGGCCTCAAAAGGTAGCCAGTTGAGGTCACGAAGGTCAGGGGAGATGTCACAGTTTCTTTTGGGGCCTGTGATGAGTCTAGCGGCTGCGTTGATTGAGGCTCTTAGCGGGCCGTCTTCAATCTGGGAAACCACAGAGAGCAACACAACCATACTTCACTCTGGAGATTACTAGAGCCTGAACTGCATGTTTAAAGTTGTTAGCGGGTAGGAAAGGTTTCAGTCTTCTCAGGGTATTTATTTGAAAATGGGTTCTTTTAGTCGCAGCGCTGATGTGTTTTTGTATATTTGTTTTTATCCAGAGTTATTCCTAGGGATTTCACAGAGTCGATAATGATGGGTTGTGCTTTGAGTGTTGTTATGTGCCTCATAATAATAATAATAATAATAATAAAAAAGCTTGTAAAGCGCCTGGTTACACTAGAAACAGTGTGTCCCCGCGCTGTGTAGATTCACTGAACCAGCTCGTAGCCCTTGCAAATAGAAGTAGCCCCAGGATCCGTCGGGCCCTCCTATCTAAAAGGTGGGTTTTAAGTTTCATCCTGAATCTCCTCTCTGATGGCTCCATCCGGAGTTCCAGAGGCAACGCATTCCAGTGCTTACTGGCCAAATACTTGAAGGAACGCCCACCCATCCTGACTCCATGGATGCGGGGAACCTGAAAAAACATACAGCCCAGTGATCTTAGCTGTCGTTTAGGCTGGTACAGGGTCATTAAGCTTTGGAGATAGACAGGGCCCTTACACTGTGCGGTGCGGTGAGCTACGCATAGAGTTTTAAATTTGATGCGCTCCCGGACCGGAAGCCAATGCAGGTTAGCCAAAGCACGGCTACCTGAAGATTTTCTAGAAATATTCAGTGCCAACCTGGCAGCCGCATTTTGTACACACTGCAATCTGTGAAGCCCCTTTTGACTCAGGCCGGCGTACAGTGAGTTGCCGTAGTTAAGGTGAGGCGTGACCAAAGTATGGATCAAGATTTTTCTACTGGTCGCTGGGAGGAGATCCAAAGTTTTACGCAGGCATTTTAAAATGTCATAGCATTTGCCTGCCACCCCTCTAGTGTGATGTTCAAAAGAGAGGTTGGTATCTAATATGATCCCCAGGTTCTTCACCTTTCCTGCCGGACACGGTGCGGGAACTAACTTCGATGGCCACCAGGCAGAGGACCAGATGGATGGGGCTTTCCCTACCACAAGGAGCTCAGTTTTGTTTGCATTAAAGGCGTAAACAATTATTGTTCATCCATTCCGCTAATTTCCCCAGACACGCCGAGAAATTCGCTGCCGCCTCTTCTGGGGGCTGAGACAGTGTCACCACCAGTTGGGTGTCTTCCGCGTAGAACACTATCTCCACCCCGAAAGTTTCTACTAGCTTGGCCAAGGGCTCCATGTACAGGTTACATAGGGTAGGGCTCAATATAGAGCCCTGAGGAACCCCTTGTTTTAATGCCCGCACATCCGATTTGTAGGGTGGGCAGTAGACCTGAAATTTTCTGTCCGTCAGGAACGCCTTCACCCAATCGTGGGCCGGCTCCTCAATCCCTGCCATCCTGAGTCGGGAGAGCATCATGGGGTGCGAGACGGTGTCGAATGCCGCACTGAGGTCTAATAATAGCAGCGCGGCCGTCCGCCCCTCATCCACTTTCCCGTGCAGCAGTTCGGTCGAAAAGAGCAAAGCTGTTTCTGTGGAGTGATTAGCTCTAAAACCCGATTGAGAGGGGTGCAGGAGTTGGTGGTCCTCTATGTATTTCACCAGCTGTGCGTTAACAATTTTCTCCACTACCTTCGCACAGAAGGGGAGGAGCAAAATGGGTCGGAAGTTGTCTAAGTGATCTATGCCAAGATTGGCTTTCTTCTTAATGGAGATGACCGGCGCTGTCTTCCAATCCTGTGGTACATAACAGGCCTTGAATGACAACCCTACCATATGACTAATATGGTTAATGAGGAGTTCAGCCTGATTCCTAAAAATCTTCGGTTGAGCCGCATCTTTAGGAGAGCCAGACTTAATGCTCTGAACTATTTTCAGCAGCTCAGGGTTACTCGGGACACCAAACTGGCAAAGGCCAGTATTTCCTGACAATCTCCCTTCCCTCCTTTGTTTTGTGGAAGTTCCAATTGCTCCAATTACGAAGGAATTGTATATCGTTTCGACCTTTTGGACAAAAAAGTCCGCAATCGCCTCACATGTCTCTCTCGAATGGGTTTCTGGAGCTGAGGTCCTTTCCAGGGATGTTAGCTCCTTATATATGCCAAAGAGTTCCTTGGTCGAGTTCTCTGCTGTTATAATTCTATTATTCAGAAAATCTCTCTTGGTCTTCCTGCGTAGACGATGATATTCTTTAATACCATTTTTGTATTCCCGTTTGGCTGTTTGCTCATAGTTTTTCCGCCAGGAACGTTCTAAGCCTTTACACAGGGATTTGGCCGTTTTTAGCTCAGCGCTAAACCATATCGCCAACTTAGAACTCCTAAGCGGGGCCTTGGTTGTCCATGGAGCTGTTATGTCAAGAGCTCTTGTCAGCCAGCACTCATAATCCTCCCAAGCCTCGTCCAAATTGTCTCGCAATGCAGGACTACTAGTTCTCAAAGCAAGTTCTAAATCAACTTGCTTAAGTTTTCCCCATTGCCTGCGCTTATCTGACCTAGGCTTAATTAGAGGGGGCTTTTTGGTCAGGCCGTATATCGTGAATTGAACCAGGTAGTGGTCTGACCATGTTACCAGGCAGGGGTGATAAACCTCTATCCCCTCCCAGTTTGCAAAGATAGGGTCTAGGAGGTGGCCTGCCTGGTATGTTGGCAGCCGTGATTGCAGTTTAAGCTTGAGTAATTCTAGGGAGGTGAGTACACCGAGGGCTTCCCTATTATCTTCCTCCTCAAAATGTAGGTTGATATCTCCTAAGATGAGGAGCCTGCTATAGCGCAGCGCTGGCTGTGTGATCATCTCCATCCACTCGTGAATGATGGTTGATTGGCTGGGGGGACGATTAAGAGGAATTCGGTTTTGAGGGTATTTAGTTTTAAGTGGTTTTTGATCAGCCAGGTCTGTGTCTTCAGGAGCATTGAGTTGAGGGATTTGATATCCTCAGGTGAATGGATCTTTATGTAGAGTTGTGTGTCATCTGCATACATGTGATAGTGGACATTCGAGGCGCTGAGAAGCTTGGTGAGTGGTTCCATAAACAGGTTGAAGAGTGTCGGGGAGAGGGATGATCCCTGAGGTACTCCTAAAGTGACTGGTGTGGGCTCAGATAAAGATTGATTGATCTTGAATCTTTGTGATCTGTTATGAAGGAAGGAAGTAAACCAGTTTAGGACCGATCCAGATAGTCCCATTCTGTGTTTCAGGATGTCTAGTAGGTTGTCGTGTTTAACGGTGTCGAAGGCTGAGGATAGGTCAAGCAAGATTAGTAAACAGGCTTTGTTTTGGTCCAGGATTTTTAATGCATCATCTATTATGTAAGTCATGGCCGATTGGGTACTGTGCCCTGCACGGAAACCTGATTGGAATTGGTCGAGCAGGTTGAAGTGATCTATGTGGTTGCTAAGCTGCGTGTGAACATATTTTTCTAAAGGTTTGGCCAGTGTGGGGATGTTGGATATTGGGCGATAGTTATTTAAGTCTGATGGGTCCGCCAATGGTTTCTTTAAGATGGGGGACACCTGACCTGCTTTAAGAATGTCTGGGATGATGGTCCCTTGCAGGTGTTTATAATCCTAGTCCATAGAGAAACTAGCATTGGAATGAAGTCTTTTAAGTAGTTTGCTGGGAGAGGGTCTGTGAAGTGATTGGAGGGATTCAGGGCTGTGAGCGTCTTTAGGATAGTATCTTCGCTGTAGTTGTTGAAGGAGGCCCAGGATGCATTGTTTTTAAGGTCGAACTTTGCGGAACAACTAAGCGTGGTTACAAGCGGGGTCATTGAGGAGATCATGTGTGGGTAGGTATGGGATAATGGATCATTAAGCAGGTCTGTTTTTATGTTTTCTGTCTTCGTTGTGAAAAAGGAAGATAATTCTTCGCAATTGGGCAGTGTGTCTGGATTAATTTGGGGGGAGTGGGAGACACCCTTAGATTGAGACTTGATTAGTTCAAATAGCCTTTTGGGTTGATTCTTGGCTTGGTCTAGTTGTTTACTGAAGAAGTCAGCTTTTTAGCCTCTAATATTTCTGTAATAGGAGTTTCTCGTGCTTTTTAGTAACTTGAGGTGGTCAGAGGATGTTGCCGCTCTCCACTGTCGTTCAATTACTCTTAGAGATCCTCTGTCTTCATTTAACCTGCCATCATAACTGGGTTTTGAGTCTTTTGTGGCGACTTTTTTCAGTTGTAGGGAAGCTAGATTGTCTAATACCACGTTCATAGAGTGGAAGTAATGAATAGTTAGATCCTGTACCTCGTCTAACCCGACCTGTGGGGGCATGAAGATAGGACTAGTGGTTGTGAGTGCAATGGGACTGAGGTTTCTTAGGTTCCTCTTCCAGATTTTTGTTCTCGTGGGTTGAACAAAGAGATGTTTAACTGTTTCATTGATATGGAAAGTTATGATGTGATGGTCAGACCAGTCACAGGGGAGGACCGGCTCAAGCTGGGTGGCGTCCGCTTTGGAGATTACTAGATTGAGGGTTGAGCCTTTTTCATGGGTGAGGCTGTCACATATTTGGGACAAGTCTCCTGAGGCGTGAGCCGGGAGCTAGAATTTGCTTGTTGTTCTCTCTGCTCTATGCTGAACTCTGCATCATTCTAAAATATTTTTAATACAGCGCCGCATTTACTTTTATTTTGAGCACTTACCTGTTGCTGTTTCTCTGGTTGTTGCGGGGAGGGTACAGAGGGGCTGGGAGGCGGCTTGGCGGGGGGAAAGGCTGTGGCTCACCCGGGATGGTCGGAGTGAGACCGCCATCTTGGGGGGAGTACAGGTTAGTGGGTCATTTGTTTTGTCCCGGACTCTTTAAATGATAGTACAGCTGTGACTGCGCAGACCCCAGCCTCCTGAGGCGTGAGCCGGGAGCTAGAATTTGCTTGTTGTTCTCTCTGCTCTATGCTGAACTCTGCATCACTTTAAAGATTTTTAATACAGCGCCGCATTTACTTTTGTTTGTTTAACACTTACCTGTTGCTGTGTCTCTGGTTGTTGCAGGAAGGGTACCGAGGGGCTGTGAGGCGGCTTGGTGGGGGGAAAGGCTGTGGCTCACCCGGGACGGTCGGAGTGAGACTGCCATCTTGGGGGGAGTACAGGTTAGCGGGTCAGTTGTTTTGTTACCTGACTCTTTAAATGATGGTACAGCTGTGACCGCGCTGCGGACGCGCGCAGCAGGTGGGCCACTGGCGCGCGAAGGTCTGCCAAATGCAAGCCCATCTACGCCCGTCCGCGCCGGACGGTCGCCAGTCGCCAGAACCCCTGCTCATTTTATTGCGGATCCTATCAGGTACTCGCGTGATGAGCTCTTGACTCTGGAAATCAATTGTCCCACCCTAGCTTGGGCACCCCAGGATGGCTCTTTTAAATGTAAGTTCTGTTTAATCCAACTCCTGCTGGAGGACTTGGGCTACTGTCCTTCAGACTGCACGGATCTTAAGTTTCTTAGTATAAATTACCAATCACCGGTGAAACATCATGCCGAGGTTTTTGATCTTTTAGCCGATGAGCCTCCGGATATTCTTAACAGAGACCTGGCTCACGCAGGACTGGGTGGCAGAGCCCTGGCTGGCTCTTCCCAAGGCTATGTGATGAAGAGTGTAAGCAGAGAGGGTGGTAGAGGGGGCGGTATCGCAGTCATTATTAAGGATGTTTACAACTGCAGCTTCAGCAAGGAGAACATAGTGGGCTGCGAAAGTGCATTCTTTAAAATCATGCAGATTCATAACTTCACTGTGTCCGGCCTCCTCATCTACCGCCCTCCAGGTCCCTCTAGCCTATTTAGGGAAGACCTATTGAATAAAGTTGCGCTTTTCGGGAGCAGGGCAGCGAATTTCACTATTTTAGGGGACCTTAATCTCCATCTTGAAAATAGTGGGAAGGTTGCGATCACCAGTTTTTTAGTCGACCTAGAGGCCTATCGGCTGGCCCAGCGTGTCCTTGAGTGTACGCATGTGGCAGGTCACTTGCTGGACCCCATATTCTCTAACTTAAGTTCTCTAACGATTTTGCCGCCGGTCCCGCAGGCTTGGTCAGACCACTTTTTGGTCTCGTTCTCGCTGCAGTTGCAGGGAAAAGCCGACTTGATCCGTCCTGTCCCAATCATAAAACGTCCCTGGCATAAGTTGGACATTGGTCTTTTTTCTGCTTGTCTGTCTAGTCATAGGCCTCAGTTGCCACTTGACGTGGAGGTGGCAAACTCTTGCTGTCATGAGTGGTTGACGCTAGGCCTGGATAGCTGCATCCCGGCTAAATTGGGGGGGAAGATTCGTGATTGTTAACCATAGCCAAAAAAGGCTGTAAGCAGCTTGAACGTGCCTGGAGACGCTCTTATGACATGGTAGCAAAAAGTAAATATCGAGCAGCCATTAAGCAGTACCATAAGCTTATTCAAGGAGCTTGAGCGGAGTATGTGGCCGATAAAATCTTGGCTACTACTAACTTCGCTAAGATAATCTTCTCCCTGCTGAAGGGCATGAAGAGCGCGGGTGATACGGGTGTTTCCCCGATCTCCTCGAACCATCAGTGTAATGAGCTGGCTCGGTACTTTGTGAACAAAGTTGAAAAGATATACCTTGGTCTACCTACCCTGGCTTTGTCTGCCGAGGTGGCGGACCCCGGGGCTATCGGTCCTATGGTAGGGAATATTTTGTCATTGTTTCCTCCTCTGACACATATGGAATTCAAGTCCCTCTGTTTGAAAATTAAATCGGGCTTGCCTGCCGACCCTATGACACCTGCCCATTTTTGCCAGTTTCACACTCTCATTTCTCCGCTGAACCACGCATGGAACCACGCGAACGTTATTCCATTGCTTA
Organism: Lissotriton vulgaris; assembly: GCF_964263255.1. Taxonomy (NCBI): domain Eukaryota; kingdom Metazoa; phylum Chordata; class Amphibia; order Caudata; family Salamandridae; genus Lissotriton; species Lissotriton vulgaris. The sequence continues at coordinate 610,180,646 of NC_141699.1, read as the reverse complement.
AAGTCGGACAACTACCGCCCTATTTCCCAGTTGCCTTTCTTGGTGAAGCTTGTCGAATCCCATGTGAAGTCCACTCTCTCTAAGTTTATTGAGCAGAATGCCATCCTGGATCCATCCCAGCGAGGTATCCGAGTACGCCGCAGCACCGAGTCCACCCTGTTGGCAGTGACGGAAGCTATCTGGGCGAGTCTGGATGTTGGGGATTCAGCGGCCTTAGTCCATTTGGACTTAAGTGCCGCATTTGATACCGTTTCTCACGCGATACTTCTAAGACGCCTACAGGAAATTGGCATCAGGGTTGTGGCACTGAACTGGTTTCGGTCTTTTTTGAAGGGGAGGTCTTTCCAAGTCTTCGTGCCTCCTTTTCACTCACAGTAGTTTGCTCCTGGGGGGTGCCGCTGGGCTCAGTCCTGAGCCCCTTATTGTTTAACATCTATGTCCGACCCTTGGCTGCAGTAGCTAAAGGAAGGGGCTTGTCACTGGTGTCATATGCTGACGACACCCAATTGGTGATCGCTTTCTCTAAGAAATGTTGCACCAATCTGGACAAGTTCAAAGAGGACCTTTCACCGGTTGCGGACTGGATGGCGGTAATCTGCTTGCAGTTGAACACCAGTAAGTCCGAGATCTTATTGTTCGGGAAGGATCAGGAGTTGTGGTCCGAGCAGTGCTGGCTGGATTGCCTCAAACCCGCCCCCTTGCCTAAGGAGGCTGTGAAAAACTTGGGTGTGTGGTTTCGATAGTGGCCTGACTTTCGACACTCAATCGAAAGTAGTGGCAGGGGCGTGTTTTTGGCTTTTGTGTGGCTTGAAACCGCTGTTGGGTTTCTTTTCTCCAAAAGTGCGTCAAACCATTGTCCAGGAGTCAATTATATCCAGACTGGACTATGGCAATTCCCTCTATTTGGCCGCCAACAAGGCCAGTATTAAGCGTCTGCAGAAAGTACAGAATGCAGCAGCTCACATTCTGGTGGCCCTTCCGAAATCCTGCTCAGTTTCTCATGTGCTCCGCAAACTTCATTGGCTGTCTGTTGAGACGCGCATTCAATTTAAGTCTCTTTGTGTGTTGCATCGGATCCTGACGCTACAGGCACCTCTGGGGTTGGCCAACCTGTTAGAGTTCTACGTGCCACAGCATCCTCTTAGATCAGCCGATCAAGTGTTGGTCTGCATTCCTCGAGTTTTGAAAGCCAGAGCTGGTGGCCGTTATTTTCGCAGTTTGGCTGCGAAACTCTGGAATTCACTCCCTGCTTCCGTTAGAGCAATCCAGAACTACCCGGCCTTTCGAAAAGCCATAAAGACCTGGCTTTTCCCTGTTTAACTCTTAATTTTCTTCCCTTTGTTTACGTCTAGGGTCTGAGGTCGCGCTGGGATGCCCCGTTGCTGGGGCAGCTATGCGCAATACAAATCTGACAAATAAATAATTAAGTTGAGGTTGGATAGGAAAGCTTTCAGGCTATTTACCTCTGGGTCTACAAGGTCATTCCAGTGGAGATTAAAGTCCCCAAGGAATATTTGAATGTTTAGTTGCCTGACATTTGTTGCTAGGATATCCTTGACATGTTCGATGAAGGTGAGGTTGCTTCCTCGAAGGTGGTAAAATGAATGTAGTGAGCATATTGGTTTGCTATTGTTAGTGATGTCTAAACATAAGTATTCACATGAGGAGAGAACCGGGGAGCTGTAATGGTTCACAGAGAGGTTGTTCAGATGTATGCAGGCAATACCACCACCTGGCCTATCCGTTCTATCTAGTCTAGGGATGTGATCAATTGGGGGTACTAATATTTCTAGGATGGATGTTATTATAGTCTGTGAAATCAAATACAGGAAAGTGGAATATTATGTGTTATGCCAGGGTAGCCTTACCATGTAATATTATCACAATACCTTAAAGATAGTCCTCGGATTCACACTAATAAATACTTAGCTCAGTCTTGGTAAAGTGGCAAAGAGAAGTCAAGCTTTACTAAAGGAACATGTGTTAAGCATTTCAGAGAACCAACATGGACAATAAGTAATTGATAAGACTTGAGAATAATCTAACACCAATTTATAAAGACAGAGACTATTTTTATCTTAATTTCGATACCAGAATTAATGGAATAGCATACACATAACCAGAGTTATGTATTTTTGAAGCATTATTCAACCATTGCAGTAAAATACATGGACAAGATAACATTGCAGTCAATAGCAAAAATCACTACTGACAATCTGTCACATGAAGTTTGTGTTACATGGAACCCTTGCAAGGTTTAGGTCATTCGGGCCCCAGGCTCAGGCCACGACAGTCAGATCAATGTTTTACCCTATCCCGTGGAGTCCGGGTGCAAAGTTGCCCTGACTGTTGTTGGTGCTAAATGGGAGCCACCTGGAGCTGATTTTATCACTTACGCTGTACTGCAAAAAACAGAATGAAAAAACACCATAGACACACAGCTGCGGATGTCGGATAATGGTTTGCTTGTGTTTCCTGTAGATGCAGCATCAAGAGTAGGGTTCAGTTAACAGATTGGTGACCAACAAGTCTTGGTAGTGGTAAGAACAGAGAAAAGGCATTGGAACTTTACTGAGTCTGGGGGAACAACGTAGCAACCTGACAGTTCAGGGCTTTTGAGACTAAATATCCCACAATGGATTAGACCACCTGGATTTTGGAGATCCCACTGAGGGCCTGATGGCCAGAGATTCTTTTGATCCGGTAAGTAATTTTACCTGCAATTTGAAGGGGACTAGTGACTGTTGTCCAGGGGAAACTGGGAGTGCTTCTGGGTTCCACAGAGGTCCCTCTCTTAGGGAGTGACGAGTTTGAGCCAAGGACAAGGGTTGTTGATGCAGTTCTAAGTCTATTGCCACAGGGACAGAGTATCCCTCTTTTGCTTTGGCGCTGGCCGAAAGTTCTGTTGTCGGCATTATGGGTCTCCTCATGGTCCTTCCTTGATGCAAGTTGTTCAGATCTAGGGTTTTGGTATCAGGGGGGTCCTATAAATCCTAGATATAGGGCAAGTAAAGGGTTTGGACAGCTAGTACCGGCAGCTTATCCGCCCCTGAAGTGACCACATCCGGGGTGTAGGACACCTTTTCTACCCAGAACCCACTATGTCTGACATCCTAAAGATGGCAGAATTCTATTTTAGGTGTACAGGTCAGGCTACCTACCCTGGGGATGTGGCTAGCCTTCCTGGAGGTGTACACCTCCTGCATACCTAATTTCCTGCCTTGCCCAGGTGCAAGCACTCCTGGGGCAAGGCGAGGGCTCTGTCCTCCTCAGGGGGACAGTGCAGTTGCATATCAGAGTTGTGGCAGCCATTGAAGATTACCGCATTGATGTGCCAATTCACTAGCCTGCTTGGGAGGAGTGAGATGTGACCTACTTCCTGTCCACGACTTTGTTCCTGACTCCTGGGAGTGATCACACTGCTTGGCAGGAGGTCAGAATCTTTTTTTGGCAGCTGAAGGGGCTGGAAGGTGCAGACTGGTCAGCCAGAACACAGTGAAGCTGGGTCAACCAGATGGGCAACTTCTAAGGTCACCACCTTGGTGCATGCCTTGTCACCCAGGGCACAATATTTGTGTCTTGGTTGGGAAGGCATGTTGTTTAAATACCAAGAATGACATATTTTATTGGTACCATAATGGAGCTGCCAATCTCGAGAGTACCCGGTTGGCAGCCCATGTTATCTTTTGGACTGCTAACTGTAATAGTAGTTTCAATGGGGAATTCTACTAGAGGGACATGTAGGCTTACACTTATATGTCCACACCTATCATATAATGCACCCTGCCTCCTGAATGAGGAGGCCTACCGTAGGGGTGTCTTGCATACCTTAAAGGCGGCATAGCTGACTGTACCACACATGGTGCGTACACAGTTGTGTTTGAGCAGTTTGCACTGCTCCTGCTGATTGTAGTTTGCTTGGGTCACCCAGAGTGGCACAAAATAGTGCTGCAAGCCAGGGGACCCCTTTACCACCAATGCCCTGAGTACCCCTGGCACCATATACTAGGGACTTATAATGGGGTAAAGTGTTTGCCAATTTGGGAGGGATTGCCAAGTCGAGCAAAACAGTTTTGGAAGAGAGCACAGGCACTGTGGTCTGGACAGCAGATTCTTAACCATCAGCATTTGGAGCAAAAAGTGTAGGGAGGGGGGTTTGAGCATACACAAAGGGGTACTTTCTGCATCAAACAAAAAAGGCTTTTGAACAGCGCAGTTCCTGAACTCATGGATTTGACTTGGGTCAAATTTAAATTATGCATGCGTAATTCAGTAATTTTGGTAATTTCACATTCAGCTTCGTACGATAAATTCCTGAAAATATGCCATTCCACCACTTTGCAATTTGCAGTAACAATTTACCGCAAATGCCGTGAGGGGCTGTTGTTCATGGTGCTTTGTTTAAATGTATCTTCATGGAAGCAATTGATGTGAGAACATATTTGACTCTAAAATATAGCATGAACTGGCAGATTTGCATTTCAGATATTTACGCCTAATTTTGCAGATATGTTGTAGAAATTTCATGTAATTACCCAAAAGCAACTGATGTGAATTCCACACAACCCTAATTCGAAGCTACCCTAATATGTGATAATGAAGTAAAAGGATGTTCAGTCAAATAAAATATTCACTTGTGATCACACAATTTACAGAAAAGATGGAATTTATCCTAGATTTTCTGGTTTCCCACTTAGCAATTTAGTTGCTAGATGGGTATCTCTTTCTCTTACCCATTTTACAGCAAAGGTCACTGCTTTCTCAATAGTTTTTGGTGCATGAGGTTAGAAAAGGGGGCAGGCACAGGCCACATGAAAGTTTAGCATGTTTTGGGCTTGAGGGTTTAAGAGGACTGTTGGACTTGACCCTTTTGGCAGGTTCACCCCGAAAATGTTTGTGTTCTCCTAGCCTGTTTCTGTAACCTGGTGTTGGTGATTTTAGGCCTCTGCGCACTTAAGCACTGTGGCCCAGTGTAAAGTGCGTGCACTCTCTGTGTATGTGTGGTGAGATGGGCCTGCCCTCCCAAAGGAATGCATGGGGGATAAGTGTGTCCATGTTAATTTCTGATATGAGAGGAGTGCAGGGGCGAGTTTAGTATGTGCGAACTCGTGAGAATAAATGCTGTGCAATGGTGTGCGCAGATTTATTATGTCTAGTAGAGAAGTGCCGCTTTTAGAAGTTGGCATTTCTGTCTGCAGTGTGTCTGCCTGCCTGATGTGAAATGCCTGTCTGGCTTGTGATTGACAGGTGCTGGATGATGTGGGTGGCTCCAGGAGCCAGGATGGGTCTTTCCGGTGGTGAATAGGGAGATCTGCATGTAGATGGGAGAGAGGAGTGGCACCTGGGACCTGAATAGGGCTGTGCCTTCCCTCCACAATGCTGTCTCCGCCCCCTGTGGTGCATCTGAGCACCTAGCCTGTCCTGTGCAAGGGAGAGAGGAGCGGAGCAAAACAAAGTGCTGAACTGCTCCCTGAAACAGTTGTATCTGGTTCCCCCATGCCCTACACTTTGAGACAAAGGAAAAAGGTGTATAAAAGAGGGGACTGTGACCCCACGATTTTGTTCTGCTTTGGATACTGACCCTGTGGGGCGTGCTGCTGCTGGGGCCCAGGAGGGCTGCCATGAGAGCTTGCCTCCCTGGGCCATGCATTGCCCCTGGATGCATTAAGGACTTTTCTTTGGGACCCTGCTGCTTGCTTTTTGTGTCCCTGAACCTCTCCTGGACTTTGGCTGCATCTAGAGCCTGGGAGAGATATCTTTTAATTATTCACCAGCAGGAAGAAAGTGTGGGTGTCGCAGCGTGTAGCTGCAGCCCCCTTAGGAGAGGGAATCCTCCTAGTAGGGATTCCCCCGAGATGCCTCAAGAACGGGTGCCCACCCGCATCTTTCTGTATTTCGCAGGTGCCCATCCCGCGTATTTTGCGATATGAAAAAACACGGGTGCCCACCCCGCTCATTGTGATACTTTAATTGTGGGTGCCCACCCCACATGGCCGCGTTATATTGATTTTCAAAAGTGGGTGCCCACCCCGCGTTATCCTTGGGAATGATCACCGCCTACAAAACATTGCCGGGCCGCTGCAAATGCGACCCGGAAGTCAGGCAACCTTGTTGGGACATGGGCGTAGCCTCGTGAGGCCTGAAAGAAGTCCAGAGGAAGCCATGATGGCCGGAAGAGTGGGGCTCCCGAGAGCCCCGCCCGCACTGCTGAAGAGACTGAGCCTGCCTCGTGGGGCTCCCGTGAGCGGTTGGGAGCCCCGGTGCCGGAGAAGAATTCCTGCAGAGTCCCGGGTCCCAGGTGACGAGACACGGCGGCCAAGGCCATCGACGGCAGCGCGGGGCTCCCTGGAAGTGAAGGGAAGCCCTGCGCTGCAAGAGAGGTGCTGCTGGTGAAGGGTAAGAGACCGCCGCCAGAGGAGGGAAGAGGAGCGCCTCCAGACCCTTCCGGTATGAGGGTGCTCGAGGGGGTACCTTTTTGGTTGCTTTCTGAGCAGATCCGCCATTGCGGGGCGCTCCAACGAGAGGGGCAATGACTATTTCTTTATGGGCCCCCGTGGGGCTTGGAGGCATTCCTCATGATGGGCAGAGTCTGAGCGGTCCTGTTTGGCCTTATTGTTCTTAGAGTCTGTGTGGCTCCAACGTGGGCACATTGAATCAAAGGGCACAGTAGTGCCAGGCCCCATTTGGAGACTCACAGCTAACCAGCAAGTAGTGGGCAGCTGCAACGTTTAGGCCATTGGTTTCTTTTGGGGACATGGATTGTAAGTTAGGAGTAAAATGCACTCCTTTGCCCCATCCCTGCACAGCTGCGCAGCACTTAGTGCCAGCTGCACCATTTAGGTTTGCGCAGTGGCGCAATTGGATTTCGCTGCTAGGAAATGTAATTCATATAGTATGTTTTACGCACCCTGTTTGATACCTCTAAATGTATTTTTATGATTATGAGGTTGTTTTGCATATCATGGTTTATGCTAGTGAGATTGTGCTTCACTCTGTGATTAATGCCCTTAATGTGAGTCATGCTTAGGAGGTTAGGGTCTAATGCGTTTAGACTTGTGAGAGATTGCATAATGTGTTTATGCTGGTGTGGTTGGGGCAGAATGTAATTTGCGCCTGATGTGATACTGTGCATAATGTAGTTTATGTTACAGGCTCATGCTAAGTACAGTGATTACCAGTGTTTACTGGTTGTACGGTTATGATCTGTTTTACTTTTACCAAGTTTGCTTTGTGATGGTTCCGACAGTGGTCCATGTGGCCCAGTCATGTGTATATAATCCCTTATGAATATTGCCCGTGCCAGTTGGCAAAGTGTATATTATGTGTTTACTATTCTAATGTGTTATGAGAATACAAAGGCTATTTTTGATATAACCTTGTGTGGAGTTCCTTTTGTGGTGTGCCTGGGATGTTGTTGCTGTGTGCGTGCGCAAATTCTTTACACATGGTGTCCGGGATAAGCCTGACTGCTCGTGCCAAGCTACCAAGGGGGTGAACAGGGGTTATCTTTGGCGTGTAACTCCCCAGCCCTGACTAGAGTGGTGGTCTCTGCCTAGCTTTCGTGCAAGCCTTAGCCAACCAGAGATCCCATTTCTAACAAGGACCTTGAGGTCTAACAGGACCATGAGTTGAGCCAGAGCCAACTTTCTGGCTTGAGCTGTCAGTGGCTCGCCTACCTCTGAAAGTGTGCCTGGGACCGAAGAGTGACCTACAAAGATATGTGTGATGTGCCAATAGAGCCACAGGGACAGATGTGGTTGGGCCCCTTGCTGCCACTCATTCCACGTTAGTGAGCTCCTACAGGGATATAAGTGGGGTGGATCTTGTCAGATCTCATCTGCGACAGTAATTAAACACTGTCTTAGAAATGTGTCCCTATTGTGTCCTAATTTCATGTCCTTTTTAGGCAAAAACTATATTTGAATTCCCACCGGTTGCAAAAACCATTGATGTAATCCATAGCAGCGATGCAGTCCCTATTTACATTTCAACTTCATCTTGCCTTCCCTTAGAGTATTTGTTTACTTAGATACATTGTATTCTTGTATTTTTTTCATGCAATGTATGACTCTTTTTGGTGAAATGAGTCACCTCTAGGCATCTGGGTGAATTCAGTGAAGTTAACTGTTCATGATGTGGCACAAGTGAGAGCTCTGGAGGGAGTCTGAAGGTTGTGTGAATTTCTCACAGTGCCCGTTAGTGTGTCATAAAGGTGTTCAGACAGTATACACATGAAATTCGTGGCCTATCCGCAGAGCGCACAGTGCGATGCACACATATTTTCCAAATGCAATTGTGATTTTAATGCAAATTGTCAAATTGTCTTAAGGAGGTTCACAGATGTTAGACTATTGACTGCACCAAAGGAAAATAAAATTCAGTGTTTGAAAGCAGTGGAACTGGAAAAAAATTTCAAGTGGGTATGCTGACCTCAGCATCCCCTGACTTAATCATCTTGACTGTAGTTTCCATGGTGTTATTGTATATATTGAGATTTTAACAAACACATTCCTTTGCATGTACCTCTGACCCATGTGTTAGAAAACCTTTGGTGTAATGTGGTCTCCTTTTACCTCTACCCCATTAAGAGTGCCATTAGTAAAAATGGAAAATACCCAAAGCAGGGAGTAGGAGAAATGAATAGTAAACACAGATCAACGTTTTAAAAGAATTAACAGCACGTTCTCAAACAAATTTGTTATTAACTGGAGACATTTTGTACTAGAACGCATGGTAAAAACTTCAGGGCCAATAAATAAATGTCTTTTCTTTGCTAATCCTACATCTGAACTCCATCAAGGATTTATGGGAGCGCTGCCTTACCCCGCCCCTCTACTTCCTGCACCTCTGATTCGAAGCTGAGTTGGTCAGTTCCGGTGTCGAGGGATGGTGAAGTGATGAGATTAACAGCAGTACATGTAAAAGTAGAGAGTGGCAAGATGGTATGAAAAAAAGGAAAACATTGATATGTGAGATATGCAGATGGAGGATTTCAGAAAGATGTGGGGAGAAAAAGGGAGTAAGGGCCACCTGATTTAGATCTAGGCAGATGGGTTACTACATCACAATGGTGACAGATAAACCGTTCGCCGAAATATAAATCCCATTATAACCTAGCCGAAATATAAATCCCATTATAACCTAGCCGAAATATAAATCCAATTATAACCTAGCCGAAATATAAATCCCATTATAACCTAGCCGAAATATAAATCCCATTATAACCTAGCCGAAATATAAATCCCATTATAACCTAGCCGAAATATAAATCCAAGATTTAACCTAGCCGAAATATAAATCCAATTATAACCTAGCCGAAATATAAATCCCATTATAACCTAGCCGAAATATAAATCCTAGCCGAAATATAAATCCCATTATAACCTAGCCGAAATATAAATCCCATTATAACCTATTGGATTTATATTTCGGCAGACAGGATATCTGTTACCGTTGTGTGAGAGTACCCCGTCTGCCGAGATCTAAATCAGGCCATAAGTGTCTAACAGAGAGAGAAAGAGAGAGACTGCAGAAGACATTGGAGAGAAGGGGAACAGAAGTGATTGAGACACTCTGCAGACTACCTCCCCTTCCATTGATCTGTGCAATGTTTAATTTAGTCTCGAGTTTTCGTAATTGAAAGTTTTTCATTTATAGTTATTCACAACAAAATCATTATTGTTAATCATTTATTGTATGCTGCTAGCAATCACTGGCAAAGCCAATAGGCCTGGCTGGCTTTGTGGGTGTAAGTCTATTGTTGTATAATATGTCTGGATGCATTAGCATACAACTCACAAAAAGGCATCAGAAAACTGGCTAGATGGCATACTTTGTAGAGCAAAGGATTTTAGTATTCATGTCTTAAGCCGGACTCTTCATTACATAGACCTCGAAAGGATTTCTAGTTACGCCTCTTTGCTAATAACCCTTTTAGAGACTCCTACCCTTTTTTTCATGCCACTTAAAGTAGTGATCTAATCAATGTACAGTGTTGGAGCTTCAGGGCCCTCTTGGGGCTTATGTGTCTTCCTTGGACACTTGGGACACAGTGCTCCGCCAACTGAAGTCAGCTCTTAAATTATGTGTTGCTCTGCAACATTGGCTTCCCTCTATCAGAATCCCCTGGTGTATATAAGACAAAGGATCTGCCTGCCACTGATTTCATCTTTCACTGTCAGCTCCTAACAAAATCTATCTTTCTTCGCTTTCCCCAGGTTTAAATCAGGTCTTCAAAGCCCCCAGCACTGCACCCACTTTCCAAAGGCTCGGTTTTGCCTGTCACATATCTGTCTCTGCAGCGTGACAGTGAGTCACGGGGCCCATGTTCGTGGTGGTTCCATATGTACTATCAGAATAACAGTACAGAGATGTACACTTTACTGACAGTTCATTAGCATCCCAACATTGAGTTCTTATAGCGCTTCATTTTGTGTTATTCTGAGGCATGGTAAATAATGAATGTTCTGATCATTTGGGGCACATGCTGACACAATTACTGGAATCACAGCTGCACATGTGACCCTAGAAGTAGAACGTACGTATCAATAACATGTTACATATCATTCTGAGATGTCTCACTTCTTTGCCTCTGTTATGAGCTTTTATTAGGGCAAGCAGTGGGCAAGTCACAGTGTCATTGGAAAGTCATTCTGTTTGTCCGTATAGAATTTACTATTGCTGGGTGATAATACCTAAGTGCACAGTAGTATCAGGATGCTTCATTGGATACGGTAACAGTGCTTTACCATCACAGAGATTTATAGATGTGTTGCCCAGCAGGCATAGGCACATAACCTGCAAGATCACTAGCCCCTTGTTACATCTCAGCATGGCACAAGGGGAGAAGCTCCAAGCCCAGCAGCATCACGGTAATTTGCACATATCCATCAACTTATGCATTTATCTAGGCACAAGTGTACAGTCACACACAATAGATACAAAGGTACACATCTACTGAATATGCAAAGTGACATTTAATCCACCCATACTCACAAACTAGCCATTAAACACCCTTGTACAAATGTCCACCAATCCACAGCTTTTTTTTCTTTCGCATGCCTTCTCTAGCCATATTCTCCATTCATGTACTCATCCATCTGAGCACACAAATTCAGCATTCATCAAAACAAATTCATGAGCCATTGAGCCTCCCACCCACCCTATTGTCCACCAACTGAAACCACCAACCCCCTTCTCCATCCATTTACTAATATATCAATCCAGCCATTCACCCTTCCACACATAGCATGACCTAACATGACACATGCATTTATAAGCACGCATTTCACCCCCAAGACATTTTGGTGCTGAAATGACAGATGTTTATGCAAAACTATCCACTTGTTCAACTATCCATGCACTTACCAAACCATACAACCATACTGAAACATACTCATCTAGTAGGCATGGGGGTTTGCAGTGCTGATGCAGACTGTGCTGTACCTGTTATCCGAGAGAGGAAGCTTCACTGATAATTCCTGAGTTTTACCTGTTCAGTGACAGAAGGAAGATTGTATTGATGCTCAAGTGTCAGTGAAGCTTCCGCTGCTGTTGCAATGCTGTACCTGTTCCATGAGGAGTGAAAGCCTGCACTGCTAATGCACAGTTGTACTTGTGTGAGGGATGCTGTGGTGTACTTCTTCAGTGAAGATGGGATGCTTCTCAACTGATGGACAGGTGTATCTGTTTAATGGTAGAGAGAAACTTGCAAATTAATGGGGTGAATATGTGTCCCTCAGAACCTGGGTATTTACGATAAGAACAACAAGTCTTCGACAGCCGCAACGACCCAACTCCATCACTCTCCTCACCAACCTCGCCAACCTTGGACTGAAGCAGCTGGTAAACACGCCCACACACAGAGCTGGACATACAATCGACCCAATCTTCGTGGGAGGAACAAACATCCGTTTCAGCCACATCACCCGGCCCCTCTGGACAGACTACCACTGCGTCCACTTCACCTTCAACATCACCACCGCACCCAAGCCCGCCCGCGACTGCCACGAAGGAGCGGGAGTAAGGTCAAGGAGGAACTCCTCATCACCACCCTCCTCCAAGGAGGCGAGTGTGCGCAGGGCAACACACTATTGGGTAGAGTGACGTGCACAGACCCATAGAGCATGCGCACAGACTGACATGGCCCCAGAAGAAGATATCTTTGCGACCAGCCCCTCCACTTTTCCAACGCAGTGACAGCGTCTGGAGAGTTCACAGCAAGGACCAGGAAGGCCATTGCTGCTGTGGATTACAAGACAAAACTGGACCATCTACCTTAGAGGTGTGTGATGGGTCTGGTCTGTGCCACAATATTGCTGTGGGTGTGGAGGAGAGCGCTGATTTGGGCTCTTGTGAAGAGTACGAAGAGGAGGTGGAGGAAGAGACGGTCGATTAGAAGGCGCAAGGCAAAAAAAAGGCCTAAAGGTAAAAAAGGGGGGAAAGTAGGTATTGCTCCCAACCGGCTGATCACAAGCAACACTGCGACCGCCAGGAAAGTCTTTATTGACAAAAGCCCTCTCAGAAAATGGATTGAGGCAAAAGGACTTGTGAAAAGTATGACCTTAAGGCTGTCAGGCACTAGCCCCACGCATTCCGAACCTACTTTAGGCTGCCCTGCTCCCTCAGAGAATTTGTTTGATATCTCTAAAGCTGGTACTGATATACCAACTGCTTCACTTGACCAGGAGGCTGAGTCTGCGTTGGAGCCCGAGGGGTCACCAAGCTTAACACTTAACGGTTCGGCGTTGAATATCTCCACTGGGACGACAGCTGCACTTGAAAGTACACTCGAAAGCGCATCTAACATTTATAGCATAACCGCTAACCACACCACTTCCAATGCTTCTACTGCCCCCGTTCCATTAACATCTGTGACCTCTGTGACTTCTGTTAAAGTAGCAATTATCCCTCAGGAACATGAACATGTTCAGGAGACGTACACCTCTCCCCTGGACATCATACTACAAACTGTAATCATTCAACGTTTCGAGGCACAAGAACATTATCTTCAGCTTCGGGAAGATAACAATAAACTACAGTCTTCCTTACATGAATTGACCTCTAAACTTAGAGGGGTCTTGCAGGATATCGAAGACCTACAACAGCGGGTGGTGAATGTAGAGGAGGTGGCAACCCGCATCAATACTGTAGTCAGCCAACATGACACTCAGATGATCTCGCTGCAACTAAAAGTTGAAGATTTGGAAAACCGTCAGAGAAGATCGAACTTGAGACTTTTTGGAATACCGGAGGGGTCCGAAGCGTCCGACCGAAGGCTTTTCTTGTTAACTTATTACAAAAAGCCTTCCCAGATTTAGCTGACTGGGATTGGGATTCCCAAATTCAGCGGGCACACCGCCTACCTCTAGTCCAAAGAAACAAAGAGAGTAAATTTCCTCGTCCTTTCCTTATCTGTTTCGGTAATTTTTTATTAAGACAGGCTGTTTGGCAAAAAGCACGCCCTAATTCGCCTGTAGTTATAAAGAACTTCTCCCTTTTTGTTCGTTCGGACCTTAGTCAAGCCACCAAGGATAGACAATGGCAACTGCGCAAACTAATTGACCCATTTAAATCCATTGGAGGGCAAGTTTTCCTTCAGGAATCTGCTCGCCTTAAGGTTATTAAAAGTGGGCACACTTATTTTTTCACTGATATAAAAGAAGCTGAGCTGGCGTTATCTAATCTAACCTGAGCTTGGCGTTAGCTATATTAATTAAAGGGGCTGAACTACTAGGCTGACATTGCAGATAAGGGAGATTAAGACATAATTTTTGGGGGACTAGGATTCGTCTTCTTTTTTTTCTCTTTCTCTCCTTCTTTAGTAGCGTCTAGAATATTTTGGCAAATGGGGGTGGGACTTGCACCAGGCGCACCACTTCAGGCGCTGCCTCTACAGGGGCGATTTAGAAAAGGGGGTGGTGATGAACAGAGTGTCTGAGTTAAACAGACCACTCTTACCCAGTCCAAAGATCAGGGCTTGATCCATCACCGTTATTTATCTCACTGCCCCATCCCAGCTCAGAACCTGGCTATATGCAAATCAGTCTGTCCCTGGCCCAGTGCATCATGGGAACAGGGCAGACTAAACTACCAAGCCAATTCTTCACCAGAAAGGAGACAAGCTACCGGGGACCGGTTTCTGGCATTTCAGCCTTCTTCGGCCCGGCTTGCTTGAATCCTGATGGAGCAGTGAGAAAGGGACTCATGTCTGAGTATACCCTGCCACACCTATAGTGGCCAAAAACGATTTAGAAAAGGGGGTGGTGATGAACAGAGTGTCTGAGTTAAACAGACCACTCTTACCCAGTCCAAAGATCAGGGCTTGATCCATCACCGTTATTTATCTCACTGCCCCATCCCAGCTCAGAACCTGGCTATATGCAAATCAGTCTGTCCCTGGCCCAGTGCATCATGGGAACAGGGCAGACTAAACTACCAAGCCAATTCTTCACCAGAAAGGAGACAAGCTACCGGGGACCGGTTTCTGGCATTTCAGCCTTCTTCGGCCCGGCTTGAGAGCTTGAGAGCTTTCTGCTTAATTCAGAGACTCTGTCCCTCACCACCCCTTGTTGTAAATATTTTTGTCCACCCTAAGCGTGGAAGGGTATTCTCAGATGTGAGACCCTTGCTCATTGCACCATCAGGATTCAAGCAAACCGGGCCGAAGACGGCTGTAATGCCAGAAACCGGTCCCCGGGAGCTTGTTTCCTTCCCAGTGTAAGAATTGGCTTTTGTAGTTTGGTTTGCCCTGTTCCCATCATGCACTGGGACAGGAACAGACTAATTTGCATACAGCCAGGTTCTGAAACTGGGATGGTGCAGTGAGCTAAAAAACGGTGTTGGATCTAGCCCTGATCTCTTGACTGGGTGAGAGCTTTCTGCTTAATTCAGAGACTCTGTCCCTCACCACCCCTTGTTGTAAATATTTTTGTCCACCCTAAGCGTGGAAGGGTATTCTCAGATGTGAGACCCTTGCTCATTGCACCATCAGGATTCAAGCAAACCGGGCCGAAGACGGCTGTAATGCCAGAAACCGGTCCCCGGGAGCTTGTTTCCTTCCCAGTGTAAGAATTGGCTTTTGTAGTTTGGTTTGCCCTGTTCCCATCATGCACTGGGACAGGAACAGACTAATTTGCATACAGCCAGGTTCTGAAACTGGGATGGTGCAGTGAGCTAAAAAACGGTGTTGGATCTAGCCCTGATCTCTTGACTGGGTGAGAGCTTTCTGCTTAATTCAGAGACTCTGTCCCTCACCACCCCTTGTTGTAAATATTTTTGTCCACCCTAAGCGTGGAAGGGTATTCTCAGATGTGAGACCCTTGCTCATTGCACCATCAGGATTCAAGTAAACCGGGCCGAAGACGGCTGTAATGCCAGAAACCGGTCCCCGGGAGCTTGTTTCCTTCCCAGTGTAAGAATTGGCTTTTGTAGTTTGGTTTGCCCTGTTCCCATCATGCACTGGGACAGGAACAGACTAATTTGCATACAGCCAGGTTCTGAAACTGGGATGGTGCAGTGAGCTAAAAAACGGTGTTGGATCTAGCCCTGATCTCTTGACTGGGTGAGAGCTTTCTGCTTAATTCAGAGACTCTGTCCCTCACCACCCCTTGTTGTAAATATGCCTCTACAGGGGCAGCAGAGGCTGAAGGGTGGTCTCTCCCCTTGGTGGGTGGGAGACAGGGGGTGGAGGGGGGGGGGGGGGGGTTCTCAGTTCTCCGCAGGGGGTTTGGGGGATAAAAATATAAAAAATATATATTTTCAATCTGATGGGGAGACATGCGATAAAGGGAAATAAAAGTATGAATGAAGGTATACATCTTTTTGTTGCTCAGGAACAGAAATATTCCACTTGGTTAATTATGTCTTATTTGCTTCGTTTTTTTGAAAGTATAAATTAAGATGCTTGGCTTGGAATGTTGAGGGGTTAAACAGTAAAAGTAAGAGACGCTTAGTGTCGGAAGAGTCAAGATTGCATAACCTGCACTTCGTTCTATTATCTGAAACACATATCGCTTATAAGGATAAAAAACTGCTAGGTCAAATGGGATATGATATTATAATTTTCTCTGCTTTTGGGGCTTCTATTAGAGGTGTCGCCATCATTAAAGACAAACGATTTAGGGCGGAAACTATGAAAACTGCTTACGATAAGGATGGCAGATGAGCTATTGCCCAGTTAAGTATTGAAAATCAGAAATACGTTTTATGTGTGGTTTATGATTCAAATAGGGACGAACCTAAGGTTTTTGACCATCTGAACGTAGAACTTTTGAATTGGGAGGGGGAGCTCATTATAATGGGCGATTTTAACTGCATTATGGATTACAAACAAGATACCACCAGGCACGGGAGTTTTCAGCGGATGCGCAAAACCAGGGCTTCCATTCTAGACATCTGCCGTATTCATAACATTAAAGATGCTTGGCACGACATACATTCAAACACTCCTGGGTACACATATTACTCTGCGCCTCTCAAATCATGTTCCCGTTTGGATATGGCTCTAGCAAATGATAATTTACTGAATACTAGCTCTATGGAGGTGTGTCCCCGAATCTCTTCGGACCATATGTAGTGTAGTTCCTATTTTCCCTATAGGCCCTGCGCATTGGAATAACATAAACAGCAGTGTAGACGTAGGACTGCGGTCTTCTAGGTCTCTACTGACTATGTTAGACTTAATTTAGGTTTGTGCCAGCTAGCTCAGAGGTCACTGGAAACTTTCTTGACAGAATAGGAAGTGATCAGCTTCCCTGGCTCAGACAAGAAGGGATTCAGCTTCCGACAACCGCATTAACATGACAACTTTGCTCCTCAGAATAAGAGTCAATCTTTAGAGTCGTGTGAAACAATAGACAGCTATTTCACTCAGTCAGTTGTGCAGAATTACTTTCACCAGTATGCAGAGAATAGAGAGACGGGCGTTTTCAATAAAAGGTATTATTTATTGAACAGTCTTCCTTCTCATGCAAGAGAAATGTATTGCCACAATTGCAAGACTTGTTTTTATAAAAAGTGCGTACAGTAAAAGGAGTATTGCGAAATAATACTGTAAAAGTATTGATACGGTTTCTTAGCCATACGATAGTTAAAATGAATAAAATATATACATTCATATATACATTTGACTAACGTCCTCAACTGGTGCTTCTAACTACGCCTACCCTGGTGTACCTGACCTAAGCCTAATACATGGGAGGGAGTAAGTAAGTAGCAGTTTAAGTTAAGTTGGTTTTGCCAAGGGTTTGCTTCAAGAATTCTCTCTAAGGGTTTAGTCAACACTGTACCTCTGGAATAGAATGTAGGAGGTCGGGTATCTCCTCTCAGGACTCGATATTCCAGTCACCCGCAAGGGTAGGCTGGAAACGCAAGAGCTGGATTTTCTCGGCAGGAGAAAAGACAGCGTCTTTCTCAGCGCGTCAAGGAGGAGGAGGGGCAGCGTCCGTGGGCTTCTCGCATCTGCTGGGCTCTGCAAGGGACAGCCGTTCTGCTCCTGTATTCACCACCACCATCGTGTGTGCTTAAGGCAACGTTGGTATTATTTATACCTGAAAGGTGCCGAGTTTTACGTAAGTTTTTGGACATAAGACGTCAATAAAGATGTCACTAAGAACTGGTCGTTCTTACAGTGCTTGCAAGAGTTCTATTACTAATCAAAACAAAGCAAGCGGGGCTTTCCCAGGTTGCTGGGGGCTTGAGCTGTTGAAAGAACTCAGTGTGTTATCTAGGAATCTAAGGAAGTGGCTTCTGCTGTGTCATGTACTGTAATGAGCTGCAGAGACGAGTTACTGAAATATGGCTCTGATCGTTTATGCCATCATAGGGATATGTATTGATTATAGCCGTATAGGGGCATAAGGTCACAATATTGATCGGGTCCTAGATAGAACACAACACCCACTCCACGAATTTATGTCCATCAAATTACTAAAAACTAAAGCAATAAGATGCGGGTGTATTCCTACCCACCCCAAAATACATATTGCATTTGAAATAGCGTACATGAAATACATGAAAATATAGGTACTGTACGTTTTTAAGCATAGTAATCATTCAAAAATTATTGCATATGTAATCAGTTGAATGATTTTTGCGAAAATTTACACATGAAATGTCTCTTAATACAGAAAAGAAGGACAAGACTATTTCATCACATATAAATACAATTGCTGTGAATTGTGCTAGAGGCCGAGGTAAAGTTTTTGTCTCTAGATCTACTAAAAGTAGAAGTTCTGTTCTTTATGAATAGTTCTACTTTAAGCAAAAGTATTTGTGCCAAAAAAAGTAAATATTTTGAAAAGTGTCCGATTCCCCCAAAAATATTTCATGGTGAACGGGGGAATAGAGTTCCAAACGCTTTTTAGTAGTTTTTGTTGATCAAAACTGAAGGCCGAATTCAGAGTTCATGGGAACGCTGTGCGCCGGAATGTTATTCCAAAAGTTATTGTTTCTGTTCAGGGGAGAACATCATATCAGACAGGCTCTCGAAGAATAGGTCTACATTTTCAGGTGACAGTCCGACCAGGTTCAATAGTGCAGTAACCTGGCAGTTGTGAGAATGATTGCTATCATCGATGTCTGGATCAGCAATACTCACAGAAGGCCATACCTGGGTGATGTTGCTTTCTTTTACCGCTTCACTGCTGCCACCTAGTCGTAGCGCAGGAGTCTCAACGAATGCCGTCATCAGGATTGGTAGCCGCTGGGGACAACACGATGCGTGAGCCGTTACAGGACTTAGCAAAGTATCGATATCCATTGGTACTGCTGATGGTAGTGCAAGACAGGTGTCTAACACGCATTCTTCTCCGCATAGCATACATCGAAGCACAGGTAAGATGCAGGTCTGCCATATAGGTCTGAATGAAAGAAACCAGGTCATGTTCAGATCTCTCAGCCGGGCCAATCCAAGGACTCTAGTTATGCGGTCCCGGTAGCGTATTGCTAGGATCGTTTCTTCCATCCTTGCCGGAGTCATGTCTGTGTTTTGGCTTGCCATATCGGAGCAGGAGGGTCAAAAATAAAATGCCTGCTACAAGTCCCAAAATTAGTGGTATGCCACCAAAGACCGAATGGACAAAATTGGGAATGATGCCCAGAATTGCTTTGAATGGTGTTAACAGTCCCGAAAAAATTGTCTTAAATACGTTTGAGATACCAATGGCATCCGACATATTTAGGATTTGGCTTAGCATTTCTGTGAAATGCACGGGGCAATTTGTTGTTAAAGTTCATGTATCTCCGATGCTGTCCTTGCAACTTGGAGATCATACGTCTCTTTTGATGACGTGATGGGCACTGTTGTCTGCAAAAACACAGACTTCATTCTGCTTAAAGTATCAATTCGTATGGAAGAGACATTCAAAGGAGGCCAAATCGGCGTCTCGGAATCTCCAGGGCCGTTTGGAAACAATGCTTGCATACAGCAAGTGACCATGGAAGTCACGCTTACAAGATATGCTTTCCCTGGCACCAAGCCACGACAGCTGTAATCCGTTATTAGCATGTAACTCCTGTTAGAAAGTTGCCTAAAGAAGGGCTCTATCTGTGTTGCAGGTGTGACGTGCTGGTGGCATGAAAGGTTGTTTGAAGTCCCTTCACAGGCCCCATGTAAATTAATACCCTGGCACAAAAGTATACCGCTTAGTGAATGTTTGCAATTTTCACCACTAAGAAATACATTTTTGTTGTTGTCACTGTAGCATGTCTTAATGTACCCTTTTCCCAATCGTTCATACTGGCCTGTCGGTATATAGCCAAGGCAATTTTTAAATCGGAAAGTTGTTATCGGGATTGTGATAATCCCGTGTATTATCCGTTCAATGACAGGTCTTTCTGACATTGTCAATGGTAATCTCTCAAGTTTTTCGATGCTCAGGATTGTATAGTCTGCTCCTTTCTGTGCCAAACTGATTTGTTTATCAGTAAGGTTAAAGATGGAAAACAATGACGTTGTGTTGATTATACGCCATGGCACATAGCCTGAACGAAGATTTTGCAGTGTCCAGCCTAGCTGTACAATAGAACGTAATTGCGACTGGCCATGTTGTAACATTAGCAAGTCTTTATCTATATATCGATGGCAGATGATACAATACTGTCCAGTGAATATATTCTGGAGGACAGAGTCATTAACCCATTGTCCACAACCGAAAGTGATTTTTCCAAATTAATACGATTAATTTCTCGAATTTTTTCTGCTGTTTCAATTTGCATTACTTTCCATGCCTCGTTGTATGCCGCATATACACTTGCCGCTATGAAACGTTTTTGACGCTGTTTGCGTGGTCCCATAATGAAATCGCGCAAGTCAGCACCTTCTTTAAGTAAAGTTAAGTGTTTCTTAATTTCTGCCAGTGTGGATGTTTCTAGCCATTCAAGGCACAGTTTCCCTACACTGTATGTTGTTACTATCCCTGGATGTTGTCTCTGGGAATATCTAGGGTCTGGTCTGGTCATTTTTAAACCCTGTGTTTTGTTCAGGAATCTATCTTGACAGTTATTCGTGTCAGTAGGCCAGATTAACCACTTTTTCCAATAAGGATGTGTTGTGTTTAGATGTAAAATTTTTGATAAGTCTATTTCAATATCTGTGGTTGCATTATCAGGTATTGGCTTCGGAATAGACGGTTTGTTTAGGTCCTTAATCTTAGCTAGGCCAAGACAGGTTGTTTGGCGAATTGTGTCATTTAGGAACATTATTTGTTCTGGGATCATGCAGGCTCGAAATAATGCTTCTAGGCCTTGTACCTGCCATTCTT
This sequence comes from Lissotriton vulgaris, assembly GCF_964263255.1. NCBI lineage: Eukaryota > Metazoa > Chordata > Amphibia > Caudata > Salamandridae > Lissotriton > Lissotriton vulgaris. The sequence continues at coordinate 610,159,884 of NC_141699.1, read as the reverse complement.
TTGTACCCCAGATGGTTTTTGTTTCAATGTTGTTTTTCCAGAAATCAAAACCAAATGACATCATTTTTTCATAAAATGCTTCTGAATATATCAATTTAGTATTTGTCAGCATGGTTTTCGTCCCTGTTTTATCCAACAGTTTATAATAAAATGTTTCTGCATCACTTGTGTTAAACCCTGAGAAGTATTGGAATTTTTCAAAAAACGTTTTTGAACTACTTTTAGGTGGAGTAGCACAATGTTCCCATTGGTTATATTTAAAAACATTTCTAGGTTGAGCAGATCTATGTGAGTAATGGTCTGCATAATGTGAAAAACAGTACATTTGTTCATAATTAGATGAACCTTGTAAATAATCATGTTCTGTAAATTTTGCTGACAACACTAAATCCGACATCATATTATTTATACTTTCAAAATCCCAATCATCAGAGAATGTACTTGGTTTTACAAAGTCACTTAATGAAACCTTGAACTGGTGAGGATATTTCAAGATCTCGACTGGGCCATATACTTCATAGTCAGTCTTGTCCCACACTACCCCGCCGGGTATTGGAATGGCTGTGACATTTACTGATGATAGTTCTCTTTTCTTGACGTGAGATGATTTGTGAGGTTTCAGAACTAAGTTGATGTTCTGACTTGCTGTGTCCATTGAACTGTATTTTCCCTCAATGAATTTTCCCAAACAAAGTACCATGATGAGCCAAAGCAGGAGGAAAAATACACCTAGCCCAAACCAAAACTCTAACCATGGAGAAATAAGATAAGTTTCCTTGAGTTGATGAAAGAGTTCTGTTGCTTTTTCTTTAAAAGTCTTTGTTTCTGGCGTCACTTCAGGGTCGCTTTGATCTTCAGAAAAGTTATCGAAATTGATGAAGTAACCAGAGGCAGTTCTGTCAATTGTTGGAATTGTTTTCTCCATTTGCTTTTTATTAGCACATTCTGATGCCACATCATTGTAGACTGGTGTTTCATGACGAACTGTTTCAATCTGTGTTTCAAGAGGCACGAGTTCCATGGCATTATTGCATAGTCCTTCTCTGTGTACTGCAGATTTATCAAATGTGATTAGTCTTTCAGTTTGAACCTCTTGGATTGTTGCTAATTTGGGTATTCTGTTATTTCTTGGGAGTCCACTTGGCCTACTGTTGATTATAGGCCACATGATTGTGGTTTTACCAGGTCGATTGATACAACTCGGTTCTCCTTTTTACCAGCAAGGGGCGGTAGTACTACTGATCTTGTTCCGTTGATACTTAAGACAGGTACTGCTTTTCTGTAAGAAGGCCCAAATTCCTTCTTCACCGCTATTTTTTCCCTGACCAGATCCCCAATCTTTGGAATCCAGACAGATCTTGCTGGGACAGGTGGTGTGTCTTCAGTGGTAGATGGCTGTTGCTTTAGCTTTATGTTGCTTAAGGATTTTCTTGTTTCATTCAAGTCCTGTAAAACAGCCAAACGATCTTTGATGTCAAAGTCTTTATTTTTATCTTTTACCACTGAAGCCTGACTATCAAGATCCTGAATATACATTCTAGTTCCGAACAATAGTTCGTACGAGCTGAAACCTTTTAGAGAATTTCTTGGCAAATTATTAAGACTACGTTGGACACTTATTAAATGTTTGACCCACCCATCACCCGAACCGAATACCCTCGCTGTTATAGATTGCTTTATGTCTCGGTTTTTTCTTTCCACTACACTGTTTCCCTCAGGGTGAAATGGACAAGAGAATCGCAACCCAATGCCCATACTGGCCATGGCCTCCTTATAAGCTCGAGAGCTGAAAGCAGGACCCTGGTCAGAATGAAACATGGCAATTGCGTATGTGCCGATAAAGACTCGCAGATCTTTTATAACAGTTTTGGCGTCAGCCGAGCGCTGGGGCCACATTTTTAAAGTGAATGTAGTCTTAAACAGTTAATAGGACGCTGGACTGCATATAGACAGCATTATGCTATGCTCATACAAGGCCATGGCATTACTCCGCTTGAATCGTTACTGCGGTCTCTGTCGCAGTCTGGACAGCTCTTTACAAATCTATAATGGTGCAGGCTCATCTCCGGCCACCAGTATACTGATTGTAATTCGGTCAGAGATTCCTTCATCTGTTTGTGCCTTGGACCTACGTCTACACTGCTGTTTATGTTATTCCAATGCGCAGGGCCTATAGGGAAAATAGGAACTACACTACATGGCGCCCCACGAGGGCGCCATGTAGTGTAGTTCCTATTTTCCCTATAGGCCCTGCGCATTGGAATAACATAAACAGCAGTGTAGACATAGGACTGCGGTCTTCTAGGTCTCTACTGACTATGTTAGACTTAATTTAGGTTTGCGCCAGCTAGCTCAGAGGTCACTGGACACTTTCTAGAGTCGTGTGAAACAATGGACAGCTATTTCACTCAGTCAGTTGTGCAGAATTACTTTCACCAGTATGCAGAGAATAGAGAGACGGGCGTTTTCAATAAAAGGTATTATTTATTGAACAGTCTTCCTTCTCATGCAAGAGAAATGTATTGCCACAATTGCAAGACTTGTTATTATAAAAAGTGCGTACAGTAAAAGGAGTATTGCGAAATAATACTGTAAAAGCATTGATACGGTTTCTTAGCCATACGATAGTTAAAATGAATAAAATATATACATTCATATATACATTTGACTAACGTCCTCAACTGGTGCTTCTAACTACGCCTACCCCGGTGTACCTGACCTAAGCCTAATACATGGGAGGGAGTAAGTAAGTAGCAGTTTAAGTTAAGTTGGTTTTGCCAAGGGTTTGCTTCAAGAATCCTCTCTAAGGGTTTAGTCAACACTGTACCTCTGGAATAGAATGTAGGAGGTCTGGTATCTCCTCTCAGGACTTGATATTCCAGTCACCCGCAAGGGTAGGCTGGAAACGCCAGAGCTGGATTTTCTCGGCAGGAGAAAAGACAGCGTCTTTCTCAGCGCGTCAAGGAGGAGGAGGGGCAGCGTCCGTGGGCTTCTTGCATCTGCTGGGCTCTGCAAGGGACAGCTGTTCTGCTTCGGTATTCAACACCACCATTGTGTGTGCTTAAGGCAACGTTGGTATTATTTATACCTGAAAGGTGCCGAGTTTGACGTAAGTTTTTGGACATAAGACGTCAATAAAGATGTCACTAAGAACTGGTCGTTCTTACAGTGCTGCAAGAGTTCTATTACTAATCAAAACAAAGCAAGTGGGGCTTTCCCAGGTTGCTGGGGGCTTGAGCTGTTGAAAGAACTCGGTGTGTTATCTAGGAATCTAAGGAAGTGGCTTCTGCTGTGTCATGTACTGTAATGAGCTGCAGAGACGAGTTACTGAAATATGGCTCTGATCGTTTATGCCATCATAGGGATATGTATTGATTATAGCCGTATAGGGGCATAAGGTCACAATATTGATTGGGATCCTAGATAGAACACAACACATAACCCGATAATGCTGATATTTTCCACACCACATACTCGACCTTGCCTCAGATCATTCTCCTTTCCTAGATATTTAGTATCAGATTCTGTTTTTATAGCTGAACTTAAAACCCATCTTAATAACTTTATTGAATTTAACCAGAATTCCACCACATGGACCATGGTCTGGGACGCCTGTAAAGCAAGTATTCGTGGGTTTACACAGGGATATGTGTTCAGACAAAATTTGGAGCGCCGCAAACTGAATGAATCACTAATCTCCAGTATTGGCGCACAAGAAATATTGCTCGCTACAGCTTTATGGCTAAATCAATCTGCAGTAACTGAAATAAGTCTGAAATTAGGGCAACTGAAAGCAGATACGAAGGCAAAACTCTTTCAAAACAATAGTGCCAACTTACATAAATTTAGAATAGCGCAATATGAGGGAGGGGATAAAATCGGCAAAATCCTGGCCTACAAGGTTGCAGAGGACAGAGCTAGCACTCTGAACACTAATATTCGAGGATCTGATGATATGTTATATGATCAGCCGAATGATATACTAGAACAATTTGTGGACTTTTATAGCTCCTTGTATACCCCGGAGTCTTCTCCATGTGTTGACTCAATACAGGACTATCTGGATGAGAATGCGATAAATATTGGCAATGTCTCAGCAATGGACCAACTTTCGGAAGATATTACCGGACTAGAGCTTAGCTAGGCTATTTATTGCTTCTCTACCTGCTGGGGAGGCCGCAGGGGAAGAGACTATCCCTGCCAAGATTTATAAAATCTGTTTAGAGGAACTGTCACCTCTACTATTACAAGTCATACAGTCCATTGGGGTAACTGGAAAAGCTCCCAATTCATGGAACAGGGCTAAAATAATTTTTTTCTTAAAAAGGGCAAACCAAAGGAGGATAGGGGGGTCATACAGACCCATTTCTCTGATTAACACTGATGCAAAAATATTTGCGAAAATTCTAGCAACCAGGTTTGCTCCCCTTATGCCTAAAATAGTCAACCCGCAACAGCATGGGTTTGTGATTGGGAGGAATACCACCACTCACGTTAATATGGCCATAACGGCGTTTGATGTGGCAGGGACGGAATCCACCCCACTCGGTATGATCTTGCTGGATGCCGAGAAGGTTTTCGACCGAGTGGGGTGGGATTATCTCTGGTGTGTCATGACAAAGATGGGGCTCGGGGGCAATTTGTAAAGGGGATACGGGTGCTATACGATAATCCTACAGCTTGTATTAGCTATGGAGGGCTGACCTCCTCAGATTTTACCATCTTACGTGGCACCCGCCAAGGCTACCCCCTATCACCTCTATTATTTGCCCTTTTTTTGGAACCATTCTTACATGCTCTTCAGGTACAATCCCGAATTGCGCCTTTTAGATCCGGCTTACAGGCACTGAAAATGACGGCGTACGCCGACGATATTGCCATCTATTCTTCTGATGTTATAGAGGCCCTACAAGGGATCACTATAGAGGCTTGTAAATTTGGAAAAGTTTCCGGCTACAAGCTTAATATAAATAAAACTCAAATTGTAGCTAATTATGTACCAACGGCAGTGGTTCCAGAGATTTGTAAAGTCGCCACTTACCTTGGCGTAAAGATCACTTCAAAAATAAGAGAAATTAATCATATTAACTATAATGAGCTAATTAAATCTACTTCTTTGCTACTATAAAAATGGCACAGACTCCCCTTGAACTTAATTGACAGAATCAATCTAATTAAAATTAAGGTTTTACCTAAATTTCTTTAGCAATTAGATGGAATCTTCAGCAGCTTCATATGGGGATTTCGAAAAGCTCGAAGATTGCTGGCACTGTTAAAAAACAGCTTGGATAAGGGTGGTCTCAACTTCCCTGATGTCAAATTATATTTCTGGGCCTCGTTTGTTAAGCGTCCCCAGTCTCTACTCAATAGTGAAGACCCGTTTTTTCCATTTATTTATGTTAAAATCTGATTCAAATATGTTTTTGTTTTGAGTCAATTACCCCAACTATTTCAAGAGGGTGAAATTTAAGACTGCCAGGGATACAATTAAGATTTGGTCCAATATATTAGTATTCTGTAAGACTACTTTTTACCACACGAAATTACAACTTTGGGGTAATCCGGGTCTACCTGGTGTTTTTAATGACGGGATGGCCCTTAAATGGTCTGCTCAGGGTATCAATGTTTTGGGTGACTTGTATGGAGCACTTGGGTTCTTAGATTTTCATACACTGAAAATATTGTATGACTTGCCGGAAACAATGAGATTTAAATATTTACAGATATATGACTTTTTGATACGGAAAAATAAAATTTATGAAATCTTAGATTGCGATGTTTGGAACTGTCTATATGCATCCAAAAACAAGTCGACTATAAGTGAAGCTTACAGGTGTCTTAGTGCTTTCAAAACGGATGACTGTTTAAAACTAGCGGAGAAATGGAGTAGTAAAATGGGTTTAAATATAACACCCATGCAGATAGTCAGCTCTTTCTTCAATATTAGAAATTCCGTGCGATCATCAAGTTTAAGGCTGCAAAAGTTTAGAACTACATGCATGTTGTATTATACACCGGAAAGGATTTCCAAGTGGTCCCTTAACAATACTTATTGTGACCGTACTAAGTGCCCCAAATGTCAAGCTGTTGCAGCAGACTTGGAACATATGTTGTTTTCTTGCCCAGCTTTAAAGGAATTTTGGGTGGAATTACATAAAGTTTTTGAAATTAAGGAGATTCACCTACCATCTATTAACGCTTTAACAGTACTATTGGATATACATCCTGTTTCTCTGCCCCGGCCAGCACTAGTTACGATTCTTTTTTCTTGTGCAAAATTAATATTAGCCAGATCCTGGAGTTCTCCTAAAACCCCCAATATTGCAGACTGGTGTTTATTAGTAAACAAAATTTACTCTATGGAGCTGGCTTTGGCAAAACTCAGAGGGGCCCGGTCACTAAGAAAATTTGGAAATATTTGGGGTAACTTTATCTAACTACTTTCTCTTTGTAATGGGTCTTCAGCTAACCTCAACACTTGCAACATTCCTGCTGCTCTACTTCTAGTATGAATAATATAAACTGTTTTCTGTGTTAAACCCTTTTTTTTCTTCTTCCATCTGTGTACTAAGTGGAATATGAAATATGTTATCGGAATTACTTATATCTATTTTGTAAACGTTGGCTTTCTTTATTGTATATGTACTGGTATGTTTTCCTCATCAGTTTGTCAATAAAAAAAAATAAAAAAATAAAAAAAGGATTACGAGGATTAAGTAAGTGCCAGCCCCTTAGAATCGGCCCCTTGCACTTAATATGCATTACTGTAGATTGAGATCATCTGGTACCCTTACTAAATCTCGCCGGTTCTCTCTACAGATCACGACCCAAGGCCCATTTCCACAATTGAAATGGTAATTATTTTAGTGCCTCATATGTATATCATATGTATATATTTTTATCACACGGTATAGCTTCCGCATGGCACCACGAACTGTCAGCTGAAACGATGGCGGACCCCTCAGCACGGTTTTAACAATTGAAAGTTCAGTACCCAGAAACCAACTGAGAGTACTGCGGACCCTCCCCCTGTGCATTTACCTGCTTTTCTAAAAAAGTAAGTGGAGTTGCGCAACGCGGCGCCTTGTGCGATGTTTACATTATAAATGATTGATTCCCCAGTCGCCCCCGCATGCCGCAACTGCTTTTTTCTGGTTTCCAATCACTTGAGACTAATTAGTATTTAGCATTTAAGAGTCAAAATACAGTATGCATGTCAACTGTTATTACCTTGACACTGGGAGCACAGAAAGACTGTATTAACCAAACATCCAGCAGGGCGCAGTGCTGATCTAAGCTTACCTTTACTCTAGTTTCAGACTGCTCACCCTGTCCTGATGATGATCTTGACTCAATAAAGATCGAAACGTCGTCGACCCCCAATGAAAATCCCCTCATTGTATATATTTATTTGTGGATTTCTTTTTGTTGTCCATGTGATATTACGTGGACTTTTCACTCTCACTCAGTCACTTTACACACCTTGTCACTTATGTGAGCACCTAAACGTATTTTCATAATTTGATTCAGCTAATTGTAATTAAAACTACACATGCTGCCCTACTTACTCTGCTCCCCTTTGATTTAGTTTCTAGACAAAATAACTCCTTGCTTGTCCTTGGACCTAATTAGGGCACCCCTGAACCATTGTCTTTCTTACATTTGGAGAGAAGACAGTCACCTTAGCTTGGGGAGTATTACGATTTAGGATCTCAGATTCTGCTGGGTTCACTTTGAATCCATCTACCCTTTCAAATGTGCTAAGTATTTGTTGCATTTCGGTTCACAGACAGCCCAGGAGGTCACAGTGAGCAGGATGCCATCTGTCAATAATGTAATCTTGTGTTTCAGCTGCCCTATCCTCTTGTCCAGCCTTATTCATGAAGCATAGAAGCATATGGTTCAATGCTAACGGCAAAGATAGGGGACACTCCTTTCCCATTGTCAGTTTCAAGGTTCCACTGTGGGTATGTCTGTACTTCGGTGCCTCTCCTTCTGCCCACCTTGTATTTCAAGGAGGGTAGCAGGCACTCCTGAGAACATATGGGAAGGGGAATTGGGCAAAATACAAAGAAATGCATAGTACCCTCTTTTGGACCTGGTATGGATTTGTCTCATGTGTTCAAGTCCTAAAGAGTGTAAACAAACAGCATTAAAATGTAATCTTCTGAACAAAACTATCTAACATACTGTGTATGATATGCATTTTAAAGTTGGGTAACATTCCGCAGCTACATGTGCTGGTGAACACAAATGGTTCACCTGTAACATATAATGTAAAGTATTACTCTATGGTCTAACTCCTCTGAGTATACTGATACATCATATAGCATCTAGTCCTTCAGCTACCATGAATAACATCTAATAATATTCAAGTCACAGAGGCTGCTTAAAAAGGCGCACATCTAAAAGAACCTAGCATGCAAGGCAGCTTTCCATGGTAAGAATGAGCCACACCTTAAGGATCCAAACCGTTCATCAACAAGGAAAACGTGTCCCACAAGAACATTTGCCCTGAAGAAGACCTTCTATATAACAACAGCCCAAATCCACACCAGAAGGTCGAAACGCGTTGGCGTAACCCACATTGAGGCCAAGAGCCAGCATCCATGCTACTGCCAGTGCATAAGTGGCTCTGACCTCCCAAGGGCCACAGAACAGTATTGATATGTGAATAAAAGAGAGGACGTAAGGGAATTAGGTCCCCACAATAACCATCAAAAAGGACACTAGTTATAAGATTGGATGCTTGGTCACATTCAGGATTCATCCTCAAAAGATTTGAGGTATGAGGAGTTTGTAAATATGTGTTGGTTATATGTATTCTAGATTAGTACCGTCAGTCATTTTTAAGTCTTCATAAAGGTAACATCTGTGCAAGTTAAAGTGTCACACGGTGTCTAAAATAATGTCACATACCAAATGTCTTGTATTGTCATGTTGTAGTATGTAAATAATCCATGTATATGTGAAAATGTGTATATAAATTAGAATTTAAAAAAAAGATAAATACAAAGTTGGCAAACTATCAGAAAAAGTGCATTCCTGAGTAATCAAAAACAAGTACGAGGCATCATTGTTTAATGAAAAAAAATTAACAAAATAAAAAAATGTAAAGTTTAGAACTTGAATAGGAAGACTCATTTTATCAAGGACGGCATTAAAATCATCGCCAATTTAGCGGCAGAAAACTGCCACTAAAACGGCGATAATGGGCTTGATAATATGCCCTGGAGAATTCTTATAGAAGCCCATGTTCACACCAGAACATGGACTTCTATTGGAATTCTCAAGGGCATATTAACAAGCCCATTATCGCTGCTTTTAAAGTTTTCTGCCGCTAAACAAGCGATAATTTTTAACTCTGTCCTTGATAATATGCCCCTTAGATTCCTATTCTCAACTGCAGGTGAATCCGTGGTCTGGGGGGACATTTCAATTCTGTTCTCAGTCATGTTAGACACTGAGGGCCTGATCCACGGGAGCTCAATACTTGCAAAGGGGGCTGGCTTTTTACCATCCGGCACGATCCTTGAGATCGGAGTCCCTTTCTTTTGCGGTAGTCCCCCGAATAAAAAAAGCCCGCATTGGAGGACGGTCATTTAAGCTGTTAGCCCCTCAGCTGTGGAACTCCTTACCTCTGACCTTGCGTTCCACGCCTAACTTACTTGCGTTCAGGAAGGGCTTAAAGACCTGGCTCTTTACTTGTTAGAGACTTCCTGCCCTGTTCTAGGATTTGTGACTGCTTGTTTTTATTTTCACTGTTATGTTTTTGTCTGCTCCTTCTTAGGTCTGGTAGCACAAAGCGCCGGGACACTCCTCGGAGTAGCCGTGCGCTATAGAAGACCTAGCTAACATAACATAACAAAGGGCCTCTGCTCTTGTGGCGGAGGTCCCGCAGTCATGCTGGGAGCTCCGCTCTCGTGGCAGAATGAGTAACTGCCGTGCGGAGGTCACATCTGCAACTGACCTAATCGTGGGTTCACACTCTGCAACTCTGGGCATTAAGCTTGCTTATTCTCCACAACGGCCCCCGCGGCGGGAGGCCTGGCTTTCACCTTGGGGATGCCCTGTAGGGTCTATCTCACAGGGAAAAAGCCAGGACGGGTTCCCAAGGCAAGCGCTTAGAGACCCCTGGGTGATAACCGCTATATAAATCCAACATACAATACAATACAATACAACTGTGGGGTCTCCACAACGAGTGCAGAGGCCCTTTGTGAATCAGATCCTAGGACACTATTGTCAAGCACTGGGTGAGCATCAAGGGCTCATTTATACTCCTAAACAGATACAAATGTACTAATGCATCAACCTTATAAACATAATAATTTGGAGTATTTACATTAAAGTTGCCCCCAAGAGTTTCATATATTGTTTATCTGTTACTCACAAAGTCACTTTGCAGCGCAGATATATCCTTACTAGAATATTATTGAGTTTGCCTAATTTAAAATAAGAATGTATTTTAAAAATATTTATTTCTTTTTTATTGGTACAGAAATAAAACATTCCAAAATGTATATGACATATTCAGCACATGCAAATCAGCAAGCACAAATTAGTACTGAAACAAAGAAAGAGCCCAAACTTCAATTGGTAACAAGCAAAAGAGAGTAGGCGATAAATCAAAAAAAGAAAAAGATAACATTAAAAAATATGGGTTGAGTCTCCTCAATTGATCTCCGAAGAAGACCCAGAAGATGAATTCAGCTGGGATATACCTGAACTATACAACACTTTTGACATATAATTCAATAAGAATTTAGAAATGTAGCAAATGTGTTCCATTTATTGTCTCCCCCAAAATGTTTTGCAATTGATAACTCGTTTTTTGGCCTTACATGGAGCGAGTCTCACCAACATAATATGTGAACCTACCTGCAAGTACAGTTTCACCCCGCCTGGGTCTACAAGATCCTGCAAAGTGCCAATCTAGAGGTAATCATGGACCTGAGTGTACCTGTCCAAGGCTGATACCTTACTGGGCTACAATCCATACAATATTGAGCACTATAGCCCCGGGGTACAGGGGAGTATCACTAGAACACTACATACTGGGTCTTGGTCCCAAATCCCGAAGTGGTAATCTCACATATAGATTTGTCAACCTGGCATTGAAATTAGTGAAACTAAGAATAACCATGAGATGAAAAGCAAAAAAAAGCACCAGCGGTGTTGGACTGGTATAATGAGATGGTCAGATGGGGCAGGGCTGAGAGTACAGAGTTACAGCGAGAGGAACGCAGAGGTTTTCGTAAAAAAAACATATTGCTAGAATGGAATGTGATGCTAGAGGAATTTATAGCAACAGAGGCACAAATGGTATAACAAGGGTAACAGTAATCTGTTAATGTCATTTATCAAAAGATGTGCGAGAAGTCCAGGATGTGATATTGTTCTATCATGACTTTGTTACTTACTGCTGTTGATGTGTTCCTAATTTCCCTGGATAAAGAAAGAAGAGATATCTGCTGTACAGAAGTAAATCTGAGTACTTGAGAGAGCGGGAGGGGCAGTTATGTCTAGAATAGGGTCAGATTCATGGGCAAGACAGAGCTGTGAAATGCAGTAAGATGATCATAGTAAGTTATTTATGCAAAAGGAGATGGCCCGGAAGCTATTGCGATGTTTTGGTTTGCATATGCAAATGTATACAAATGTGTAAACAAGGTATTAGTATCATGGTTATCTATGTACATCAATCAGTGTCCTATACCTGTGTCATATCGCCAAAGGCATATACATGCAATGATAAACTCAGAAAAATGTACTGACCAGAAAATCAATAAAAAATGTGTTAAAACAAATAAAATAAAAAGCATGGACCCGAGTGTAGATTTACTGTTCCTCACATCATACCTACACTCCATATGACATGTTAAGATTTGTCATATTTCCCTGGCTCAGCTGAGAATCAGAATCTAGACCTTCATCTCCCCCTATTGGGCCTAATTAATTACTCTGCTCTGTAGCAGGAGGTACAAAGGCCTCCCCACGCATTAGAGTAATTAACAGTGCTGACCCAGTTCCTGGGAAAGAAAAGGGAAATCTGCACCTCTTATTTAGCTTGTCACACAGTAGCTAGGCTGGGGCACAGCCCACAGAAACAAAGGAGGAGTACCAGACCTCTGGAGGCATCAAAAGAGAGCCACACATTTGAAGCTTTGGGGGGGAAGGGTAAGGCAGCTGTGCAAAATCCCCTCCCAACAACACAGTAAAACAGGGAACAACGTTTACAACACAACTTTTACAATGCACTACCTTTACAAAAAAACTTTTACAACGCAACATCCATTACAACGCATGCCATTACAACGCAACCATTACAACGCATGTCACTACAACGCATACCACTACAACGCATGTCATTACAACGCATACCATTACAACGCATACACATAGTACCCTTACACTATCCAACACTTACCCTAATGTTGCACCCCCTGGAGTTAGAATAGTAATTTTTACCCCTACACTATCCAACACTTACCCTACTGTTGCACCCCCTGGAGTAAGAATAGTAATTTTTACCCCTACACTATCCAACACTTACCCTACTGTTGCACCCCCTGGAGTAAGAATAGTAATTTTTACCCCTACACTATCCAACACTTACCCTACTGTTGCACCCCCTGGAGTAAGAATAGTAATTTTTACCCCTACACTATCCAACACTTACCCTACTGTTGCACCCCCTGGAGTAAGAATAGTAATTTTTACCCCTACACTATCCAACACTTACCCTACTGTTGCACCCCCTGGAGTAAGAATAGTAATTTTTACCCCTACACTATCCAACACTTACCCTACTGTTGCACCCCCTGGAGTAAGAATAGTAATTTTTACCCCTACACTATCCAACACTTACCCTACTGTTGCACCCCCTGGAGTAAGAATAGTAATTTTTACCCCTACACTATCCAACACTTACCCTACTGTTGCACCCCCTAGAGTTAGAATAGTAAATTCTACCCCTACACTATCCAATACTTACCATACATGCAATGTATTGGTATGTATTGTAATGGTATGCGTTGTAAAGGTAGTATGCATTGTAGTGGAATGCGTTGTAAAGGTAGTTTTTAGAGATGCGTTGTAATGGCATGCGTTGTAATGGAATGCATTGTAATGGATGTTGCGTTGTAAAAAATGCATTGTAAAGGTATGCGTTGTAAAAGTATGCGTTGTAACGACATACATACCATTAAAACAGTTGACATTGGAAAAAACATTGACTCAAGAACTCAAAATACTAAAAACACGGTCTCAATCTGGCACCCTAAGTCACAAACTAATTTATAAAAGTTGACTAAAAAGAGGTAGAACTCCTTGGAATGCACAACTCATAAAATCGGAATACCACTATGCCCCAAGGGGACAGGTATAACCCTGAGGTGTTTGGAAACGCGGACCAAGGCGGCTAGCCCACTGCATGCTCTTTGACTACAGGAGGCAATAGCTGGGGCAACAAAACATTCAAAGCCGCCCCAAATGAACAGCTCCTGCGCCCAGCTTTCTTGAAGCATAATCACATCAAACTGGGTTATAACTTTTAGCCACTCAGGGTCCCACAGCTTTGTCCTAATACCAGCTATGTTCCAAAGGAACCTAATAGTTAATTTCTATGTGCGAGTTACTCCTTGGAGGACGCTGGCTCTGTATATACTATACCAAAGTAAGGCATAGTGTGCACACAGTCCACTGGAACCCCAAAGGTAGGCAGAGGTAAAAGTAGATAAAACCGTACTCTCTATTTGTGGTAGTGTGGGCTAACAGTAAGGCTTTATCAGAGGGTAGTGTTAAGCATTTATTGTACTCACGCAGGCAAGGAATGATGTCACACACTCAAAGACTGAACTCAGACCAATTTTGTTTGTATAAAAATATTATGTAGTTATATTTTATTTCTAGAACCAGGCCAGGTCTGGTACAGGTAAGTATAATGATACTTTGCAAGAATAATGCAGGTAAATACATTTTAAATGCAGTTGAATGTAATTGGATTGGTTACAGGTAAGTGTAGTTTAATGATTTAAAGAGGTTTCGCGATTGTTTTCCTGTTCACAGTTTTGGTGACACGTCATCACAAAGCAGTGCTCTGATTCATTGGTTGCTGATGAAGGTACGCTGTGTAAGGTTGACCTTTACCAGAGCTGCACTATGATTGTTTGTTGTTCTCTAGCCTGTTTGCTGTGATTTTGAATTGGCTTTTGAGTTTGTTTTAAGCAAAAATATTGGGAACGTAGTTAGTAAAGCCTATGGCTATTGTCGTAACTCGGGAGGGTCAGAAATTAACTTCAGAAGGAATGCCAGCCTATGAGATGATGAAAGAGATTTGGCACTATACATATACCTCGATTTCAGATTGGAATACATACATTGCACATAATGAAGTTTTACAATTTTCAGTGGAGGGTTAGATTTCCACACACAAACCATGTATCACAAGAAGCCGATACCTAGACCTACTAAGTTTGAGACTTTCAATACTTGGGATTGCATAGCGATAGAGTAGGCGGGAAAGAAACAAGTTAAGTAGGTGAAGAGCTCATTTCAACATTGACATTCCCTGCTTCAATTAATAAGAATAATGAGAAGACAAATAAAAAAGTGAAGCAGAATGATTCTAATGAGGAGGATAAATCTATAAATGAGCCTTTGAATTCATTCTAGACCTCCTCCCTACACTTCAAGATAAGCAGCGACAAGTGAGACCAGCTTAGGGCCTGATGCAGGTCCTGGGGGAGATGGTGGTACAGTTGTGCAGAGTTATACTAGTGCTGTGGGGGTACTGATTGCACCGACAGAGATAGAGATGGCTGCTGTGCCTAGAACTAGTGGAGATACACACTTGAGTGCACCGACTCAAGCTGCTGCACCTGTAACATCAGTTGTCGTTGAATACGTTCCTAAAGAAATTAATATTGTCATTTTGAAGATTGACTTTGGTGAAATGCTGCAGCGAAATGTTGATTTAAATAGACTTTTGGCTCACAATGCCAATGAAATGAGATATTTGATTAAAGAAACAGCCAGAAGTGCAAATGAAGCGCATGATAAATTAGAGGAGTTAGCTGGTGAATTAGTGGTCGGCATCAGCAAGATGAAGAATCTGAATTGAAATTACAAAATGGATTTTACTCATGATTGAATTAAAGAGATAGGTTTAATTACATTGAGAACCCATGTTAATGATTTAATTGAGAAAACAAGAGACTAGTAGTGATTTGAAGAAATATCGAGAAAGATGGAAGAAAGGGACAGCAAATAAAGAGAGAATGAAAGGAACTGAAGGGAGGGTGAGAGGTGTCACAAGTGATATAGAGTTTGGGACCAGAGCAAATTTAAGGGCCGATTATGATTGCGGTTAATCCGCATCCTCCGGGCCGGTGGAAGCCACCGCCGGCCCGGAGGATGCTGATCAACCGCTGCGGACTGAAAAAAGACCCCCCGCCAGATTAGGATGGCTGGGGGATCTTTTTCTGTCCGCCGCTTTTCCGCCGCGGTCAACATGGCTGGTGGTGTCTATCAGACACCGCCAGCCATATTAGGATGTCAGCGGTCCTATGCCTTTCCACGGCGGCATTTCCGCCGTGGAAAGGCATACAGACTTTTCTTTGGGGGCCCCAGGGGTGAAGGGGGTGGGGGGTGCACATGGGGGTACCTGTGGTACCCCCCCTGCCTTTGCGTGCACGAAGCGGCAGGCACCACGCGTTGCCTGCAGCTTCGTGCACGCAAAGGTAAACATTGTTTTTTTAACATTGAGGTGTGTGCTGCTTCAAGCAGCACCCGCCGCAATATTAAAAATACAGGATGTGACCGCCAGGGTGGCGGTCACATCCTAATTAGCACGGAGGGACCGCCGCAGCCCCTGCGGACGGTCCCTCCTCCTCTGGGTGGCGGACGGACGCAGGTCCGTCCGCCATCCTAATACGTCCGTCCGCCACCCTAATAGGCCCCTAAGTTTCCTCTGAGAGACATTGATGGAAAGAATTTGTGCATGTGCTATGGACTCGAGCTGATTTGTATGCATTTACTGATAACTTTCCAAAATTGAGAGGGGATCTAGGAAAAGAGAATGAAGAAATATAGAAATAAACACATTTTTCCCAGATGTTGTGGGCTGATTTGAATATGCTGTTTGAGATTGTGGTTTATAGTGACTTGCTGGGTGAATGTAAGGCTGTTGTCGGATGGTCTACCAAGAACTACCAAGGACTACTCGTAGCACTGCTCCTTCTGAATAGGTAGCTACCAGATACAAGAATGTGACTGAGCATTTGAAAAAGCGACTATCTGAGAATGATATAAGTGGAATAAAAGTTTGAGAACGTCCAAGAGCCAAAGGGGTCGAGGACCATGAATGGGATGAGGCTAGTGGATTCATGTCTGCTTTCGTAAAGCTGCCAAGGTAGTCTTGGCTACTCCTCGGCACTTACACATTATAAAGCAACTTGATTTTGTTTGGTGATTTACCTCTGGTGCACACAGCCCTAATAATACAAAGACTAAAGTGAAAGTAATGGGGTATTCCAGAATTGTCTTCCATGCTGTTAGAATATCATTTCATAAGTGTATGATTTGAGGGAAATCCGATCAAACATGTCTGAAAACTTCAAGCAATCTGCATCCTGCCAGCATTTTGTTGGTAGCATTTATACACTTTAGAGGGGTATAAAAGCTAATTGCGTATTCACTTGAACTGTGCCTCCCTACCTGCTATGCAGTGAAATAATATTTGAGTATAATTCATAGTGTTTTCCATTGATCTCCTAGAGTTTTCCGATTTCTCTGGGGGACCAGTTGGTGCTAATGTTGAGCTGTGAGTCTCTATAGGGCATTGTAAAGTCTGGGAGGGCCATGTCTCCTGTTGATCTGGGAGACCTTAATTGCTTGTGAGATAGGCCTTCTCTCCTACATGTCATATACATTTTGATTACCATAAAATAATTATTTCCTCACTGGAATCTGGCATGCTAGAAATAGACACAGTTCCCATGGCAATATATTCATTTTGGGGGCATTAATTCTACCCAGCCAAGAAATTGACTAACTATGGCAGAGTATGTAAGTTGATGATAGTTACCTTTGTAAAAAGTGTTTACCTGCACTCCCAGGAATTTTAATAATTATGTTTTGTTGACAACACAGTCACCTTAGCTTGGGGAGGATTAATGTTTAGGCTGACAGATTGTGCTGGGTTCAATTTGGGCCCGATTCACAGAACTAACTTAAGACAAAATTCTAAACTTACTATCATTTTGGTATTCACAGAAGGCACTTACTCATTTTGGTATTCACAGAAAGCACTTACTCATTTCGGTATTCACAGAAGTTAGGAGTCCTAACTTTAAGACTCCTAAATGCCTTCTGTGAATACCGAAAGTCATAAAGTTAGGATCTTTCTCAGTTTAGGAGTAGTAAAGTTAGAACTCCTAACTTTAGGACTCCTAAATGCCTTCTATGAATACCGAAAGTCTTAAGTAAGAATTTTTCTCAGTTTAGGAGTAGTAAAGTTACGACTCCTAACTTTAGGACTCCTAAATACCTTGTGTGAATACCGAAAGTCTTAAAGGTAGGATTTTTCGCAGTTTAGGAGTAGTAAAGTTAGGACTCCTAACTTTAGGACTCCTAAATACCTTCTGTGAACACCGAAAGTCTTAAAGTTAGGATTTTTCGCAGTTTAGGAGTAGTAAAGTTAGGAACCGAAATTCTGTGGTAGGGTAGAGGTAAGGGCTGCCTACTGGGAATACAGAAAACTTGTGTGTTAGGACAAACTATCTTTTTGGTTATAGTGAGATAGACAATGGAAATGATTTTGTGTCATAACTAACTGATTTAAGCTATATAAAAAACATAAATAAAGTACCAATAAATTTTGTAAAGGAGTGGTCAGCTGAAGCAGGAGTAGAGCTGACATCAGCAAGAGTCGCGCTGGGATAGGTCCACGTGACTGTGACGTTTTCACACCTGATTGGTGCATTCGCAAGAACTGCGCTGGAATAGGTCAGTGTACTGAAGTAAGAAGTACCCAGGAAAAACAAGAGATAATACATATTGAAAACCCTAGTACTTCTGAATTAGCGAGAACAACAAATGAATTAACCGAGAAAATACAAGAATTAACCTGAAATATAGAAGCTGTAACTGTACCAGTAACTATAGGTCTGTAATATCAGTTTTTGAAAATCAGAGAATAAATGAGCCTTCGTTAACCATTTCTTTAAATCCAAGTTTGCAAAAAGTAAAAAAAAAGATTCATCCTGATTTGGCTGAAACGAAGAGTACAATTAGAAGAACACCACCTGATTTAACTATGAATCAAAGTCCAATATATAAAATTCCCATGGGAGTGCAATCAGCAACTGAAACCCCAGAGAAAAGTATGAACAGAATAGATTTGACAAAAACTCTGATAGGACCAACAGCAGAAGAATTAAAAGATTGGTTTAAAACCTTACAAAAGAAAGATTTGGAACCTAAACTTTTAGATGTGGTTAGATTGAAAATAGATATGGAAGAACTGATTATTGGGACTATTGGAACTGAAAGACTAAAAACATATCAGGATGACGAACTAATGTTCATGTGTAAAAGCATAATTTGGAGAGCTAAAAATCTGCATGATAAACTAGAAGAAACAGCGAACGAATTAGGAGTAGAATCTGCAAAAATAAAATTATTACAGAAACCCTACAGAGTAGATTTTACTGAAAAAGATATAGATAATTTGAATACAACTGGAAGATTTACCCAGATAAAAGAATAGATTGTATTACTGAGAAAATGAGGAGATGTAGAGAGATGGACAAGTAGATGGTTAAAGAAAAAGGAAGAGGCCAATGATAAAACATCCTTAGCATTCCCTGTTAAAGAAAAGGAACCAGTAGTGACCGAATATCCCATGAGAGAAATCCGGGAGGAGGTTATGTACATGTACCATGGACTAGACAGGATATATTGTCATTTACAAATGATTTCCAAAGATTACGAGAAAAACCTGTAGAATGGTATAGACAAGTCGATAGGTTTGTAAAAGTTTCAAATGTGTGGGAAGATCTAGATAGATTGTTTGATATAGTTGCGACTGCAGATTTATGGACAGAATGTAAAATTACAATTGATTGACCAAAAGAAGAATATACAAGAGATGCTAAAACAGGTGCTCAAGGTCCGGAGGTAATGAGGAAATATGATCAAGATATAGCATTTTTGAAAAATAGAAATTCCTCCTAAAGAAAAATATTGGGTAAAAATTAATAGAACTACTCAAGAACCTAAAAAACCTGTCCATGCTTACTAGGAAAAATTGCATCTAGTTTTTAAACAATACAGTGGATATGAAACCTTGAGTGAGAAGGATATGAGTCATTTTGTTTTTAGGTTTGTGTTTGCTTTGAGACCTGAAATAGGTGATATGATAAAGCATCACATGATGTGTTGGCAGTCCAATTCAGTGAACGATGTGTTAAGATATGCAAAGTATTGTAGTGATGAAATTGAGGCCAAACAGCGAAAACTTAAAGAAAGTCTAGGTGGGCACAAGGGAAAGTTGCAGAACAACAAGAAGCACGATTAATTAATGAAAATAATGAAGTGAGTCAAGCAAAAATGAAAGATAACATGAATAAAGGGAAAGGACAAATGAATATAGATGAAGCTAAAAAGAAATGGCCATGTCATTATTGCGGCAGGATAGGGCATTGGAGGAACGAGTGTAAGTTACCCCCAAAAGTTAACCCTGAAAATAAATCATTGAATCCACTGGTGCAGAATGAGGTAAATCAACAATCACTGCCACAGTAACAGGTAGGTTCTCAACAGAGTCAGGTTCCATTACCACTTCTCCCACAGAGTGTTAATCTTCAGAAATACAGTGCAGGGACAGGATTTTACGGAGGAAAGCAGGTAAAAAGAATGCTGCGTACAGCTGCTATTCCACAGTTTTGGTTGAGATTGGATGGAAATGAGTCCGATGAGAGTTATTGAAGGTGACTAGGAGAGAAAGTGGAGTGCGTGCTTGGCACAACTCTGGAGGTAGATCAGTCTGGTCCTTTTGTGAATGGAAAAGTGAATGATGTAAATATTACTTTTCTAGAGGACACGGGTGATACCCGTTCTACAGTAAGATCAGTAGACATTAAAAACCTTCCTCTCTCAGGTGAGCATATCCAAGTTATAGGTGTGACGAACAGGCAGTTCACACAACCCGTGGAGGTGAAAATTGGAAATTTTAAAGAAATGCATCGCTTTGTGGTATGTGACAGCAGTCCTGTTAATTTGCTTGGATGCGACATACTTTGCAAAATGAACTGTGCCATTTACTGTTCACCAGATGGTATTGCTTTTCAGACAGAAGATGATGATGTTCTGTATAAAATGACAATGTCAATAATAGAATCGGGTAAGAGGGAAACAGTTCCTGTGTTTGACAAGGAGAAGATTCCCATTGAATTAAAATAATCAGTCAAACAAGAAGTGTAGGATTTTACAGGAGAAGAGATAGGTCTAATGAAAGGAGTAAGTTCAAAAGAAATACTGTAAAAGAAGGAGCTATTTACCCAAATACTCCACAGTATAAATTGACACCAGAAATCATTGAAGGAGTAACCCAGTAATTAATAAAATGATTGAGCAAGGAATCCTGAAAGAAATAATGACTAGCCCATGTAGCTCACCTATAATGGGACTGAAAAAGCCAAATGGAACATTTAGGATAGTACAGGATTTAAGAAAAGTGAATACAATTGTTGTCCCATGTTGTCCAATTGTACCAAATCCAGCTGGGATATTGTATCGCAATTTGTCTGGGACCACGTGGCTAAGGAGGGGGTCAGCTTCAGACCCAAGTAACGAATATGGTCTGCAGTCCACCGGTATGGAGCCGCTGCTTCCAAGGCTGGAAGCTCCTCCTTCGGGATCGTAAGGTTTAAGGCCCAGGACTTGGCGTGGTTGATTTTAAGGGCAGACGCCCTTTCAAAGGTCTGCAGGAGGGCATAAAGAGCCGGGAGGGAAGTGTGGGGGCGCGACAAAGTAAGAATAAGATCGTCCGCAAATAAAGCCACTTTATTCTGGCGACCTCCTAGAGTTAGGCCATGGATGTCCTCATGCTGCCTAAACAGTTCTGCTAGGGGCTCCACCACCAGAGGAAATAGCAGGGGTGATAGGGGGAAGCCCTGCCGAGTGCCCCTGTGGATATAGAAGAGATCCGATAGCTGCCCGTTAACGCGGACCCGTGCCTGGGGGGAGAGGTAGGGAGCCATAATTCTCGAGACCATGTTATGGCCCAGACCGACCTAGTGTAAGACAGAGCGAAGAAAGCCCCATTCTACCCAGTCAAAGGCCTTCTCCGCGTCAAGCGAGAGAAGGCAAGCCGGTATCTTCCAATGGTGAGCTTTCCCTACCAAATGGGCAATCCTGCGCACGTTATCTGCCCCCTGTCGCTTGCGGATGAAGCCAAACTGGTCAGGTGCCACGAGGCCCAGCAGATGTGGTTCCAGGCGTTTGGCTAGCAGTTTGGTATAGAGCTTAAGGTCAGTGTTCAACAGTGATATAGGGCGGTACGAGGCACATAGGGTGGGGTCCTTTCCCGGCTTGGGTATATGAGCTATTTCAGCCATGCCTAAGGAAGACGACGGCCCCTCGGTATCCGAGAAGGAGTTATATAGACGTTGTAAATGAGGCTGGAGCTGTGGCGCAAATAGGCGATAAAAGGCTACCGGCAAGCCATCCGGGCCTGGCGTCTTGCCAAGAGGAAGATCGTTCAGGGCTGCCGTCAGTTCCCCTGTGAAAAGAAGGCCCTCCAGCTGAGCTGCATGATGTGGGTGTATTGGGGTCCACGGGCATCGGTCCAGCACCTCGTCAATATGGGCTTGAGAGGGCATGTCAGCTGTATAGAGAACAGTGTAGTAGTCCTGAAAGGCCTCACATTTCACCCGCTCCACCGTGACCCGCCTTCCTCCAGACACCTGGATATTCGCAATGAGCACCTTTGCTGCCCGTACCTGCAGGCACTGCGCTAACAGTCGCCCCACTTTGTCCCCCCCTCAAAGTACCGTTGTTTCAAGGCCAGTAAAGAGCGTTCGGCTTTGTTAGTACGCAAACACCGAAGCTGCCCCCTGAGGTTTGCAAGTTTCCGCCGGGATACTAGAGAGGGGCGCTCCCGATCTTGCGCCTCTAGCTTCTTTATGTCCGCGGAGAGGTCACCTTCTAGTTTACGGGCCTCCCGGGAACGTGCAATCGCCAGAGACGTTATGTGGCCCCGGATCGTCGCTTTGAAGGCATCCCACACCACGGGGAACGGAGTCTCAGGGAGGTCATTGTTTGCAAAATAAGAGTCTATGGCCGCTCGTACTGAGTCTAGAGCATCCGGGTCCCACAGAATATACGTCAGTAAGCACCTCCTCGGCAGACGGGCAGGTCCAGAGGTCAGGCCTTGCAGGAGAAGCTCGACATGAACGTGGTCAGAAAGCGAGATGTCCGACATAGCTGCCGACAGCATACCCCCTACTAGAGCATGCAAGATAAATAAAGGATCGATGCGCGAGTATGAGCGATGCACATGCGAATAATACGAGTAATCCTGCACCCCCGGGGAGTGGTAACGCCAGGAGTCTATAAGGCCGAGGTCCGAAATCTGGTTCCGCAGCGCGGAGGACATGGCCCCAGAGCCATTCGAGGAAGCTTCACTACGGTCCAACGCCGGATCCCACACCAAGTTGAAATCCCCTCCCACAATGGGAGAGGTGTCGCCCTGTGGCACCTGTTCCCTAAAGAGCATTCGGTGATAGGAGTCCTGCATCTGGTTTGGTGCATTCACATTGCATAGTGTGAGCGGATGTCTGCCAACCACCACCCCCACCCTGAGGAAGCGCCCATCCGCACTACAGAAGGCCTTTGAGTTCCCCCGCCCGATGCCCGGTCTGCAAAGGATAGCCACTCCTGCCGTTTTGGTGTCCCCAGCTGCCCAAAACTGAAGGGGGTATTTAGGATGTGTCATGCACAGGGTATCGTTCTTAAGCAGATGGGTTTACTGAAGGAAAACAATGTCAGGCAGTGCAATAGGATGTAGTGCCACACCTGCTGACGCTTATTCGGGGAGTGAAGCCCCTTAACATTGAGGGAAAGGATCTTGAAAGGGTCAGTGAGAGCCATTAACATTGCCGGACATGAAGCAGAGCGCTAAACCTCCAACAGATCCACAGGAGGCCCCTAAAGGAGGTTAGTAAAGGGGGACCCCCCACCGGCACCATCTCCTACAGTAGCCAGCCATGCATCCCCATATCGCATCGCAATAGTTGGGGAAGGGTAATAGTAAAGAGCAGAAAAACAGTAAGAAAAAAGAGAAAAAGAAAAACAAGCAACCTCAGCAACATTGGCCAACCAGGCCACAATGTCCTATTCCTGTCTTGGGCTAACCTACACCCTTGGGTTCGGGGAGCCCGGAGACGTGACTCTCCTAGGAACAGATGGGGGTGGGTCTCTCCGCTGCTCTCTAGATCAACCCAGTGGAGGACTCCGGCGTCCATACTGTGCAGGACGAGGGCCGGGGATGCGCCCAGCACGAAGCCATAAGCAGTGAGTCCAGCCAAGTGAGGGTCATACCTCTCAGAGTCCTGTGAGGGTTCCGATACAGGCGCCATGACTGCAATTCAGGGAGTGGGGGGTCCGGCCTGCCTCCGACTGGTCCCCTTACAAGGATTTGATGTGATCAATGATATCTTACTTGGCCTGTGAAGCTGTGTGGGCATCCAGGGGGGGAGAGCGCCGGTGCTGCCGTACAGTGGACCAGGACGGTTTGGCCGGAACTCTAGCAGGCAGTGAGGTACGGCTGGGACTGGCAGAGCGCGACTGCGGCAGCCGCAGCAGTTGCGCCGCTTCGTGGTAGGATCTGACTATTCTTCGCTTCGACTTCCACGTGAAGATGAGAGCAAATGTTTGGCCCCACTGGTAGGAGATGTCCAGACTACGCAACTTGTCCGTCACCGGCTTGAAGGTGCGACGGCGCCGCAGGGTGTTAGGTGCGAGGTCCTGGAAGATTTGTATCTTATGCCCATCATATGTAAGGTCCTGCGGGCTCTCGCCGCCCGGAGGATGGCCTCTTTTTCTGTAAAGAAGTGGACCCTGGTTAAAATGTCTGGGAGGAGACCCGGCCGTCCCGCGGGCCTGGAAACAGGGTGAGCTCTGTCCAAAGCCGGCGGGGAGGCGTCTCCATCCCCCCCAGACCGTGTGGAGCAGCAACGCCACATAGGTCATGATGTCCGTCCCTTCGGCCCCAAGAGGAACCCCTTGGATGCGAAGGTTGTTCCGGCGACTGCGCTTCTCCAAATCTTCCTGCTTCATCTGCAACTCAATGTGTTGGTCTTTCAAGGTGGCCAGACGCTGCCACAGCTGCTCCTGGTCCTCCGTGCGGGCATCGACCGTCTTTTCCAGGCCATCCACTCTCTCACCCAGCTCCGAGACCTCCTTTCGAAGTTCGTGGACGCAGGAATGGACTTCTGTACGTAAAGGGCCAATTTCAGATTTCCATTCTGCCATGAAGGAGGCCATGAACGCCTGTGCCACCGGTGGTGAGTCTCCTCCAGGTTGTGGGTTCCCCCTGCAAAGGCTGAGGGCCTTGCCTTGCTCCACAGCTCAGGTACTGTGGTGTCCTTGGAAGCCTGAGCATGGTTATCCTTGCCCCTGCCAGTGTGAGTCATGGTTGCGATGCAGGCCACCTCCCAAGCTCCACCAACAAAGGACAGGGGGAAGCTACGCGTCGTATGGGTCCGCTCAGCCACCAAACTGCCTCTCCTCACCTCTACGCTGCGTCCCTCCACAGCAGTGCGTCACCCCCCGTGTCAGTTACTCGCAGGGCTGCACAGGGGAAAAGAATGGCCTCCTCAATCTCGGGCGTACATTCAATGCCTGGCAATCATCGATGGGCACCGACGAGGTCCCCAGCTGTGGCGCCAATCTGCAGGAGTGGCAGGGCCCAGAGTCCAACCTGTTTACTGTCCGCAAAGAGCCTCCGCGGTATTAAAGCATGCCCTCCATCGCCTCCGGGCCGCTCGCCAGTCCCAAAATGGCAGTAGCTTCAATCTACGTCGAGGACCTCCCCCTGCGGTGTCCCTTCCGTCGCTGCGTGTTCGCTTCCTGGCTAATTCACTGGGCTGGGGCTATATTTTGGGATTTATCATCCCCGGATGTAGCAGCGCTCACTAGGGGCCCCCCTGCGTGCTCCTCTCAAAATGACGGTATCCTCAGTGCCCAAAACGGAATATCCCCGCCATGCGCCCGTTCGCTATTGTGGGCCTTAGGAGACCTCCCAGGTAGTGGTGCAGGGGAATTGCGGCAAGGAGCAGAGTCCAGACCCCCAGGCCGTCGCAGCACGTATAGGTGGGTCGGGCCGGCAGGGATATGCAGCTCAAAATGGCGGGGAAGCGCGCTGGCCGCAAAATCCCACTCCCACCGCCTCAGCACTCGGCCGCCCCTTGCCTGCTACAGGACCTGCTCAACAATTGTCCTCCAGACCGCACCTCCACCTTGACTGTCATGGAAAAGGGCAATTCAAATTTACAGTAGAAAACTGTAATGCAAAGAGCCTTATTTGTGAATAAAGGACAGATATAAAGGTTGGTTGGGGAGTAATATTGATGCATCATGGCCAGCCTGCAAATACAGTTTATGAAAGGTTGTGTCCGCCCTTATGCAGGCCTCGGTAGTGCGTTCCCCCGTGTGCTGCCGGACAGTTGCTTCCGCCGCCACAGGTGGGCCAGGACGCTGATGGTGTGCGGATCGGAGCCCCGGGGTTACCCCCCCCCCCCTGTGCACCGGGGACCAAGGCTCGCTGTACTAAATCGGCAGCCCCGGGTCGCGCTCCGGTTCGTCAGCGAGCGCCGAGTATCATGCAGGGTCTCCGCAGGCCCCACGCCCGCTTTCCGCACCAGGAGCTACTGCCGCTTCCCCTCCGCCGGCGGTGCAAGGCAGGCCCCGCTGGGTCCCCCCGCTCAGCTTACTCCTGGTCCCGCCACTGCGGCAGGGCTGTCATCCGCCCAGTCTGCGTCACCTCGGCTCGATCTCCAGAGGACACAGCGATCTGGCGGGCAGGGCCTCCGCAGCGCCGAGGGACAGCCGGACGGGCCTCTGCAACGCGGTCCTCACAAAATGGTGGGCCGCCCCTCAGGGCCTGCAAATCGCCGTCAGGTAGGGTGCTGCCCTGCTGCTGGTGTCTTGAAGTCTGGTGGTCAGCAACCACCCCCGGATCTGCTGTCAGAACCCCCCTTCTCCGCTATAATCGCTATTATCAACAGCGGATCGCCGAAGCCCCCCCCCGAGTCACGTCTCACCGCATCGCCGGTCAGACCACGCCCCCTGTGCTGTTTTTTTGTTGTGTTTCGTTATTAGTGCATAGTGAATACAGTGAGTGTGAAAGATTAGAAGCTAAAACTGCCTCCAGGGTGCCAAATTCTTTATTATGTGGTCCCTGGGGTAGGGTTAAAAACAGGTTATTTGGACGTGAATGAGAGAGTTGATCTTGCATGTCTCTAACAGGGTGAGAAGAAATAATAATCCAAGTGAAGTGATCTACATGTTTCAGCCAATGAGCTTCCAATTGATTGGCTTTCTTCAGGACCTGTGGTTCAGAGTAGGATCACCCAGAACACCCTTGAACTATGCACACACGCTGAGGTGTGCATAGGTCTATAACTTACGGATTTGGTCATTTCTGCAAGAGAAAAGAACACATAACAAAATTACGAGCAACAAAATGGTCCCCTCTGGTCGGGACCATGGATTTGCAGCCCAGGGCAGTTATTCAGTTGGTGGCACATATGAAGGTTAAGAGGGTTTCTTCGGGTTCCATGGCTCTAGTGCTTTGTGGGAAAAGCAGTCCTGACCTCCAACAAGTTTCAGGACTTCAGGACATTGAAGAAACCAAAGGCTGAACTTGCTGCTACCAAGTCTTTTTAGTGGCTACCACTGTCTTTGTACGACGTTGTGCCGCAAAGAAATCCTGCAGCATCTTCAACCCGCCACCTCAGGGGCTCCATTGTTGAGTTTTTACATCTCTTTCCTCACCAGCACATGTAAAAGGTAAAACCAGCAAACCCCCGGGTCCTGCTTCAGCACAAGGGACAGCCCAAGATGACTCTGCGGTCTGCACCCTGGCCCTATAAGCAAGGTAAAATTTAACTGGCGGTTGTGGCCTGGGCCGGGGACCCCGCATCACCACCCTCCCCCTAGTAGTTTCCACTGAACTCGACCTGCAAGTGACTGATTGTCACTAGTTTTTTTCCCATTGACTGCAACGTTAATGTTTTTTAATAGTGAAATGCACTGATTTATCTTTGCTTTAAAAATCCATAACTCCGGTTATACTCCTTCAATTATCTTCATTTTGGTGTCTACATTTATATAAAAATCTGCTTTATTTTTATAAATAGGTATTGGGTTTCTTTTTAAGTTGTGTCAATTACTTATCATCCATGTTGGTACTCTGAAATACTTTCCACATGTTCCTCTAGCCCCTTGCCTGCTACAGGACCCGCTCAACAATTGTCCTCCAGACCGCACCTCCACCTTGACTGTCATGGAAAAGGGCAATTCAAATTTACAGTAGAAAACTGTAATGCAAAGAGCCTTATTTGTGAATAAAGGACAGATATAAAGGTTGGTTGGGGAGTAATATTCATGCATCATGGCCAGCCTGCAAATACAGTTTATGAAAGGTTGTGTCCGCCCTTATGCAGGCCTCGGTAGTGCGTTCCCCCGTGTGCTGCCGGACAGTTGCTTCCGCCGCCACAGGTGGGCCAGGACGCTGATGGTGTGCGGATCGGAGCCCCGGGGTTACCCCCCCCTGTGCACCGGGGACCAAGGCTCGCTGTACTAAATCGGCAGCCCCGGGTCGCGCTCCGGTTCGTCAGCGAGCGCCGAGTATCATGCAGGGTCTCCGCAGGCCCCACGCCCGCTTTCCGCACCAGGAGCTACTGCCGCTTCCCCTCCACCGGCGGTGCAAGGCAGGCCCCGCTGGGTCCCCCCGCTCAGCTTACTCCTGGTCCCGCCACTGCGGCAGGGCTGTCATCCGCCCAGTCTGCGTCACCTCGGCTCGATCTCCAGAGGACACAGCGATCTGGCGGGCAGGGCCTCCGCAGCGCCGAGGGACAGCCGGACGGGCCTCTGCAACGCGGTCCTCACAAAATGGTGGGCCGCCCCTCAGGGCCTGCAAATCGCCGTCAGGTAGGGTGCTGCCCTGCTGCTGGTGTCTTGAAGTCTGGTGGTCAGCAACCACCCCCGGATCTGCTGTCAGAACCCCCCTTCTCCGCTATAATCGCTATTATGAACAGCGGATCGCCGAAGCCCCCCCCCCGAGACACGTCTCACCGCATCGCCGGTCAGACCACGCCACCTGTGCTGTTTTTTTGTTGTGTTTCGTTATTAGTGCATAGTGAATACAGTGAGTGTGAAAGATTAGAAGCTAAAACTGCCTCCAGGGTGCCAAATTCTTTATTATGTGGTCCCTGGGGTAGGGTTAAAAACAGGTTATTTGGACGTGAATGAGAGAGTTGATCTTGCATGTCTCTAACAGGGTGTGAAGAAATAATAATCCAAGTGAAGTGATCTACATGTTTCAGCCAATGAGCTTCCAATTGATTGGCTTTCTTCAGGACCTGTGGTTCAGAGTAGGATCACCCAGAACACCCTTGAACTATGCACACACGCTGAGGTGTGCATAGGTCTATAACTTACGGATTTGGTCATTTCTGCAAGAGAAAAGAAGACATAACAAAATTACGAGCAACAAAATGGTCCCCTATGGTCGGGACCATGGATTTGCAGCCCAGGGCAGTTATTCAGTTGGTGGCACATATGAAGGTTAAGAGGGTTTCTTCGGGTTCCATGGCTCTAGTGCTTTGTGGGAAAAGCAGTCCTGACCTCCAACAAGTTTCAGGACTTCAGGACATTGAAGAAACCAAAGGCTGAACTTGCTGCTACCAAGTCTTTTTAGTGGCTACCACTGTCTTTGTACGACGTTGTGCCGCAAAGAAATCCTGCAGCATCTTCAACCCGCCACCTCAGGGGCTCTATTGTTGAGTTTTTACATCTCTTTCCTCACCAGCACATGTAAAAGGTAAAACCAGCAAACCCCCGGGTCCTGCTTCAGCACAAGGGACAGCCCAAGATGACTCTGCGGTCTGCACCCTGGCCCTATAAGCAAGGTAAAATTTAACTGGCGGTTGTGGCCTGGGCCGGGGACCCCGCATCACCACCCTCCCCCTAGTAGTTTCCACTGAACTCGACCTGCAAGTGACTGATTGTCACTAGTTTTTTTCCCATTGACTGCAACGTTAATGTTTATTAATAGTGAAATGCACTGATTTATCTTTGCTTTAAAAATCCATAACTCCGGTTATACTCCTTCAATTATCTTCATTTTGGTGTCTACATTTATATAAAAATCTGCTTTATTTTTATAAATAGGTATTGGGTTTCTTTTTAAGTTGTGTCAATTACTTATCATCCATGTTGGTACTCTGAAATACTTTCCACATGTTCCTCTAGTAAAGCCTGACTGCTCTGTGCCACACTACCAGGACCCAGCTGGGGATTTATTAGTGTAAATCCAAAGGACCTTTTAAGTGTATTGTGAGAGTATTGCATCGTGAAGCCTAAGCAGCCTCACTACATAATTCTCCACTTTCCTACAGCGACCCACTACGAATCACTAATGAACCAGATATTACATTTGTACATTGGTAATAGCAATAACCAATTAGCGATTCAGAAAAAATCACTATTTGGTCACTGCTATTACTTTTCTTCGTACATCTAGCCCTTAGATGCATTATTTTAATTTCATCCAGCCACACAGGCTTTCAGAAAATGTCTAAGAGGAGATATTTTCATGGCCCATGTTTCAAGAAACCTCCTTAACCTAATTATAGAAAAGTTTGCAGAAATGGTAGAACAAGGCACTACCTGTAAACTATAACCCTGAAAACTGCAAGTCAAACACAGAAAGTCACAATGTTAAAGGGAAAGCACCCAGATGTGACCTGAGAATTCACTAGTAAATATTATTTTCTCCAATTAATTTCCAACTACATGGTTTCTAATAAGCAATAGGCTTAAAAGAACTTCTGAACTGAAATATCCTAATACTTCAGGCCCTGACACATCAATCAAGATCAGAACTTTCAATAATTTTGAACCTGTCCCTTCTGATTATTGAAACAACAAAATCGATGGGACACAATATCGAGGACCATATTGAGGACAAAATATCGAAAATATCAACAGGTAAGTAAGTCTAGATTTTCTAACAGAACTCCACATGTCTATAACTAAGGAGTACATATATCTTCAAGGTGCATACATTCTGAGTTAGGAATAGTAAATCTATAATTCCCTATATTCACGATATTTTGTCTCTCTGACATTGTTGGTATCAACATTCAGAATTGCAAGCATTTTGAAGACCCTAGACCCCTGTGCCTGCAATAACTCCTTACCTGCAAGGTGAGCCAGTGTTCATTCATACAATGAAAGCGGACCCCAAGGACCTCAATAACTTCCGGCCCATCTCCCTGCTCCCGTTCCCGGCAAAGGTCATCGAGAAAATTGTCAACATGCAACTGGCCCGCCCCCTCGACGACAACAACATCTTGGACCCGTCCCAGTCCGGATTCAGACGAAACCACAGCACGAGACAGCCCTCATCGCCGCCGCAGACGACATCAGGTGCCAACTAGACAACAGTGAAACATCAGCCCTCATCCTCCTGGACCTGTCAGCCGCCTTCGACACGGTCTGCCATCGCACTCTAAAGACACGCCTCCTAGAAGCCGGAATCCAAGAGAAGGCTCTTGACTGGACCACCTCCTTCCTCTTCGGCAGAACACAGAGCGTCCGCCTCCCATCCTGTTATGTTATGTTATGTTAATTTCGATTTATATAGCGCCAAATCACCGACAGGTCTCTTAGCGCTTGCTTTGGGAACCCGTCCTGGCTTTCCCTGCGAGATAACCCCTAATGGGCATCCCCAAGGTGAAGACCAGGCATCCCATCGCGGTAGGGCCGTAGTGGAGTTTAAGCAAGCTATTGCCTAGAGTTGCAGAGTGTGAACCCATGATTCGAGTAGGCACCGAGGCGAGAATTATCGAGTCTGTGGACATTTTGAGCTCAAGACCCTGCCGCGTCAGGAATTTAACCCTGGTCCTCTGCATCAGGGTCTGCCTCCTCTAACCAGTGAGCCACACTTCTCCATCTGAAGACACCGACATCATCTGCGGCGTCCCCCAGGGCTCATCCCTCAGCCCAACGCTGTTCAACGTCTACATGGCCCCCCTCGCACAAGTGGTCCGCCATCACGACCTCAACATCATCTCCTACGCTGACGACACCCAGCTCATCCTCTCCCTCACCAAGGAACCACACACCTCCAAAACCAACCTCCACGAGGGAATTAAGGCCGTCGCCGATTGGATGAGAAGCAGCTGTCTGAAGCTGAACTCGGACAAGACGGAGGTCCTCATCCTCGGACCCACCCACTCAGCCTGGGACGACTCCTGGTGGCAGACCACACTGGGAACAGCACCAACACCCACCGACTACGCACGCAATCTAGGATTCATCCTCGACTCCTCCCTCTCCATGTCTAAGCAGGTCAACGTCGTCTCTTCCTCCTGCTACAACACTCTCCGCATGCTCCGCAGGATCTACAAGTGGATCCCGACCAAAACAAGAAGAACGGTGACACAGGCCCTCGTCAGCAGCAGACTGGACTACGGCAACGCACTCTACGCAGGAATCCCAGCCAAACACCTATGACGACTACAACGCATCCAAAACGCCTCCTCCTGACTGATCGTCAAAGTCCCCCGCCGCAGCCACCTCACCCCCCACCTGAGAGACCTACACTGGCTCCCCGTTGACAAGAGGATCACCTTCAAGCTCCTCCCCCACGCACACAAAGCACTCCACAATGCCGGACCAGCCTACCTGAACAGCAGACTCAGCTTCCACACTCCCACCCGCCAGCTCCTCTCTGCCAGCCTCGCCACTGTCCCCTGTATACAACGAACGACCTCCGGCGGCAGATCCTTCTCCTACCTCACCGCCAAGACCTGGAACACCCTCCCTACCCACATACGGCAGACCCAAGACCTACTCGCCTTCATAAGACTCCTCAAGACCTGGCTCTTCGAGCAGTAGCAGCACCCCCCCCCCCTCCCCTCAGCGCCTTGGGACCCTCACGGGTAAGTAGCGCGCTTTACAAGTACTCTGATTGATTGATTGAATGACTGTCCTGGCTGCATTCCGGTGATTTGTGGTTGCAGCCATTGTGACAAGGTGATCAAATTAACGCAAATAGGCAATGCTACAGAGTAATGAAGCTCCCTCTGCACCAGCGTTGAATCCTCTAAAAGCCAAAAAGATATTCAAATAAAGTTCCAAAACTTTCAGAGTTTTCAAAATTTAATTAAACTTTTTCATCAGTGCGTCTCATATTTTCTTCATATGAAATAGATTGACAATCATGGTTATCATCAGGCGTGAAAAAAGCTCCAATGCATTTCGGACAGGTCGTCCTTTTTAAAGGGGCTCTGCAACAAAGGATACACGGAAACCCAATCAATGTAAGAACTTAAAACAACGAATTAAACAGCAGGGTGACTGTATGTGGATATGTGGATCCGTGAAAAACAACCTCATGCGCCCTTGTGACAGAGACGATAAAATGGTGTGGTTGAGGGAGGATCACCCGTTTGTGAATTATAAGGGTAAATTGGATGGGAGTGGTGTCCGTGCTCTGGGCTCAAAAAGAATGCTGAATGGCAAACGCTGGTGCTCGATAACGTGAGTTACCGGTCTTTAACAAACAAGCGGAGTTTGGCGAGAGGAGATTAAACAAAGTGAAACAAAGTGATACGCGGCTTGTGAAAGCATGCGCGGTTAAAATAGACGGCAAGGTTTAAGACAGGCGGAGACTTACTGAGTTAGACGCGGGTTAGGAAGCATGAAGCTCTGGTTCAGGTTGTAACAGCCTTCGCGGAGTGGAAGCGGAGTTTAACATAACGGAAGCGTAGTGGTAAAAATAGAAGAGGGGTTAAAGTGAAGGGTGTGCAAAACGGGGCCATCTTGGAATGGTGCTGTGGTTGAAAACAAGTGAAATGACAAGGCAATGTGAACATGCAATTGCTAAATGCAAACAGTAAAACAGGATAAGGAGCATCAAGAAGTGCCCAGCAGGGCATTTATAAGTAGCAACTTAGTTCTGTGCGGTCATTGAGACCGAAAGGTTTCTGACATTGCAATCTGTACATCCATGATGTTTCTCTTTGCAGAAGGGTTTTGTTGTTATCTCTCCCTTCAACTTTGGGGACGATCTCCAACACCAAGTATTTGAGCTGTGCCACGCTGTGGTTAGCTTCATTAAAGTGGATGGCAATGTTAGATTTGGTGTTTTTGGTTCTAATATTAGACTTGTGTTCGTTAAGTCTTGTCTTGATTTTTCGACTGGTTTTTCCCACATAGGTTTTACCGCATGGGCACTTTAGGAGATAGATCAAATTTGCGGAATCGCATGTGGCGTCAACATTGAGCTTGATATTGAACCCTCGCATGGGGTGACTGACAGTGTTCCCTTTGATCACATTATTGCAGTTACTGCAGTGGTGGCATGGTCTTGTGCCAGTGTGATGTGTTGCAGTAGGTTCAGTGGCGCTTCTTGAGAGGATCTCTCTGAAGTTCATTGGTCTGGTGTAAGCAAAAATGGGGGGATCTTTGAATAGTTCACCAAAATCTGGTTCAGAAGAAAGTATACGCCAGTGTTTTAGAATAATCCTTTTGTATTTATTGCTAGAGGTGGAGTACCTCGAAACCAGCACCATTCTCTCATTTTCGGTTTTCGATTTATTCTGCAAAGCTTCCGTGCGAGGAATTTTTGAAGATCGGTCGATGGCTTCCTTCAGGATTATTTCTGGGTAACCTCTCTCCCGGAATCTAGATGCCATAGATACGACTTGGTTTGTTCTGATGTTGGGATCGGATACGATCCTGGTGACTCTTAACATCTGGCTGTAGGGTAGGTGTCTCTTTAAAGAGTTTTGGTGAAAGCTGCTAAAGAGCAGAGCATTGTTGCGGTCAGTGCTCTTCCGAAAGAGATCTGTCTGTATTCCCTGAGGGGTTATTTTAATGAGCACATCCAAAAACGCAATTTCATGATGGTTGAGATTCCAGGTAAAGTGAATTCGATCATCCTTGGAATTGAGTTCAGTAAGAGCCAATTCCAAGCTCTCTTCAGTGTTCTTCCAGATAAAAAGCAAATCGTCAATGTAACGAACATAAAGTTTGAGGTTATCCATCCAGGTGTTGGTTTGGTAGATGTGATTGTGTTCAAAATTTCCCATATACAGGTTGGCGTAGGTCGGCGCCGCACAATTGCCCATGGCCATCCCGGACAATTGCAAGTACCATTTCTCCTCAAATTTGAAATAACTATGATATAAGGTATATATCATTAATTCCAGGATGAAGGGTTTCAGGGAATCATCAATTTCTGATTGAAGTAGAGCTTGTTCCACGGCATTGATGCCTCCTTCATGGGGGATAGAGGTGTATAAGCTTCTTACATCTGCTGTACACAAAATAAGTTTTTCATTGTCAAGAAGTTGTAAATTTGACAGTTTGTTTAATAGTTCCGTGGTGTCCTTAATGTAGCTGGGTAAATTCGAGACCATGGGCTGGAGATAGCGATCTATGAGTTTTCCGGTCGGTTCGTGTATAGAACCTCTGGTGGATACGATCGGACGGAACGGGGGGTCCGTCAAATTTTTGTGGATTTTAGGCAGCATGGTGATAGAAGGGCTGCGGGGATACTCTGTGGTGAGGTATCTTTTAGTTCTGTCATCGATAATTCCATCAGTTGTAGCTTTCTCAATTATGAGGGAGAGCTCCCTTTTAAACTCACTAGTTGGGTTCTCGTCAAGAGGTAAATATACATTAGGGTCCATGACATGTTCCCTAGTGCGTTGGTTGTATAATTCAGTGTTCAGGATGACAAGGGCGCCTCCCTTGTCAGCTTTTATGCACTTAATGGTTGGATTCCTTGCAATGTTTTTTAGGATGTCCATGTCTTTATTGGTGATATTTTTGTGAGGTTTTTTTCGAAAGTTCAGTTTAGAAACCGTTTTGCACACCCTTCACTTTAACCCCTCTTCTATTTTTACCACTACGCTTCCGTTATGTTAAACTCCGCTTCCACTCCGCGAAGGCTGTTACAACCTGAACCGGAGCTTCATGCTTCCTAACCCGCGTCTAACTCAGTAAGTCTCCGTCTGTCTTAAACCTTGCCGTCTATTTTAACCGCGCATGCTTTCACAAGCCGTGTATCACTTTGTTTCACTTTGTTTAATCTCCTCTCGCCAAACTCCGCTTGTTTGTTAAAGACCGGTAACTCACGTTATCGAGCACCAGCGTTTGCCATTCAGCATTCTTTTCGAGCCCAGAGCACGGACACCACTCCCATCCAATTTACCCTTATAATTCACAAACGGGTGATCCTCCCTCAACCACACCATTTTATCGTCTCTGTCACAAGGGCGCATGAGGTTGTTTTTCACGGATCCACATATCCACATACAGTCACCCTGCTGTTTAATTCGTTGTTTTAAGTTCTTACATTGATTGGGTTTCCGTGTATCCTTTGTTGCAGAGCTCCTTGAAAAAGGACGACCTGTCCGAAATGCATTGGAGCTTTTTTCACGCCTGATGATAACCATGATTGTCAATCTATTTCATATGAAGAAAATATGAGACGCACTGATGAAAAAGTTTAATTAAATTTTGAAAACTCTGAAAGTTTTGGAACTTTATTTGAACATCTTTTTGGAATCTACTGTGTTGTCGTACCACACAGTACCATATAAGTGTGCCCACCACAGGGATGCGCTTACACCCCAGTAGCGCACTCAACCCCATTATCCTATTGGACGCACCTGAACAGTTGCGTCACCTGTAAGGAGCACCTTATACTGATTAACCACCTTTACCTTCTTCTACAAACCTCTAATTTCACCGCAAGCTGTGCGCCGTGCTTAACTTCCTCTGCTTATACTCAACCACTGTTCTCAAAGCAGGCAGCACGCATCCCATCAGAATGCAATACGAAGAAATTTCGAAATCGACAGAAGCCCGAGCTGAAACTCTAGCGTTTGACACCGACGCAACAGAGAGGATATACGCTCGTATCAATGAAGATCTAACCCAAACTGCATCCAGCAAAACAAAGGAACAGTGCATCAAGCAACTCCTATATCTGTCAAGACGCCGCATCAATCAGAAACTACACGCCAATACCTTAATAAAGTATCATAAGGTGCTCCGCATCCCCCGTGGCCTACGGATTGCATTAAAACCGTCACTCTGCAAAAATTCGAAAACATTCATTGAACGATGGAATGCCATCCTCAATAAGTGCAGTCTGGACCTAATTCTATTAATAGTGGAGGAACTATCTGGTATCCTGACTGAGCTCACTCACGAAATCA
This sequence comes from Lissotriton vulgaris, assembly GCF_964263255.1. Lineage (NCBI taxonomy): Eukaryota > Metazoa > Chordata > Amphibia > Caudata > Salamandridae > Lissotriton > Lissotriton vulgaris. The sequence goes on along the minus strand of NC_141699.1, from coordinate 610,123,351 downwards.
CCACCATTGAAAATGAGCTAAAGGACCTAATAACACCGGAGGAGTTAACTGCGACACTTGAGGAAATTCAGATCCAACTAGACAAACATACAAAAGAAATCAACAAACGTAAGTTACGTAAATTTCGCCGGGACACCCTGGACTATAAACTTGGAGAAGTTTATACATGGGCGGACGTCTATGCCCAACGCCGCAGAAACAAACCTTACAACCCTAACACTGATACCTCTTCCTCTGAGAGTGACAACACCAACCGTCCACCCAGAAGAACTCCCACTGAAACATCAACTTCAACACCTCCACCAAATGGAACACCTTCTACAAGTCACGTTGATTTGACTACCTCGGAGCCTTTTTTAGAGGTAGGTCCAGACAAAACCGCAGACCCAGACGGGGCAAAAGGGCCGGCAAAAAACAACTCAGGTACCCAACAACCACCGAAGAACAACAAGAAAACCAGGAGAAATCGTTAGTCATCAACATCTCGGACATTCTTCTAACTGACCATGAAACTAGAATCCTCCAAAAAGGATTATCATTTGTGCCCACCAGTGACACCAACCTATTGGAATTAGACGTAAGCACGTTTAAACTCACCAGAAAATTGAGATTGAGACACTTCTTTGAGAACATTGTAGACCCTACAACTGATCCCAAACCTGACCAACTTAAGGGCTTACGACCCCCCAGTACTTTCATACCGCCTGTCAGCCATAAAAGTATAGACACTTTCGAGACCCTGGTGAAACAGGACATTTCTAAACTGAACTTTCGAAAAAAACCTCACAAAAATATCACCAATAAAGACATGGACATCCTAAAAAACATCGCAAGGAATCCAACCATTAAGTGCATAAAAGCTGACAAGGGAGGCGCCCTTGTCATCCTGAACACTGAACTATACAACCAACGCACTAGGGAACATGTCATGGACCCTAATGTATATTTACCTCTTGACGAGAACCCAACTAGTGAGTTTAAAAGGGAGCTCTCCCTCATAATTGAGAAAGCTACAACTGATGGAATTATCGATGACAGAACTAAAAGATACCTCACCACAGAGTATCCCCGCAGCCCTTCTATCACCATGCTGCCTAAAATCCACAAAAATGTGACGGACCCCCCGTTCCGTCCGATCGTATCCACCAGAGGTTCTATACACAAACCGACCGGAAAACTCATAGATCGCTATCTCCAGCCCATGGTCTCGAATTTACCCAGCTATATTAAGGACACCACGGAACTATTAAACAAACTGTCAAATTTACAACTTCTTGACAATGAAAAACTTATTTTGTGTACAGCAGATGTAAGAAGCTTATACACCTCTATCCCCCATGAAGGAGGCATCAATGCCGTGGAACAAGCTCTACTTCAATCAGAAATTGATGATTCCCTGAAACCCTTCATCCTGGAATTAATGATATATACCTTATATCATAGTTATTTCAAATTTGAGGAGAAATGGTACTTGCAATTGTCCGGGATGGCCATGGGCAATTGTGCGGCGCCGACCTACGCCAACCTGTATATGGGAAATTTTGAACACAATCACATCTACCAAACCAACACCTGGATGGATAACCTCAAACTTTATGTTCGTTACATTGACGATTTGCTTTTTATCTGGAAGAACACTGAAGAGAGCTTGGAATTGGCTCTTACTGAACTCAATTCCAAGGATGATCGAATTCACTTTACCTGGAATCTCAACCATCATGAAATTGCGTTTTTGGATGTGCTCATTAAAATAACCCCTCAGGGAATACAGACAGATCTCTTTCGGAAGAGCACTGACCGCAACAATGCTCTGCTCTTTAGCAGCTTTCATCAAAACTCTTTAAAGAGACACCTACCCTACAGCCAGATGTTAAGAGTCTCCAGGATCGTATCCGATCCCGACATCAGAACAAACCAAGTCGTATCTATGGCATCTAGATTCCGGGAGAGAGGTTACCCAGAAATAATCCTGAAGGAAGCCATCGACCGATCTTCAAAAATTCCTCGCACGGAAGCTTTGCAGAATAAATCGAAAACCGAAAATGAGAGAATGGTGCTGGTTTCGAGGTACTCCACCTCTAGCAATAAATACAAAAGGATTATTCTAAAACACTGGCGTATACTTTCTTCTGAACCAGATTTTGGTGAACTATTCAAAGATCCCCCCATTTTTGCTTACACCAGACCAATGAACTTCAGAGAGATCCTCTCAAGAAGCGCCACTGAACCTACCGCAACACATCACACTGGCACAAGACCATGCCACCACTGCAGTAACTGCAATAATGTGATCAAAGGGAACACTGTCAGTCACCCCATGCGAGGGTTCAATATCAAGCTCAATGTTGACGCCACATGCGATTCCGCAAATTTGATCTATCTCCTAAAGTGCCCATGCGGTAAAACCTATGTGGGAAAAACCAGTCGAAAAATCAAGACAAGACTTAACGAACACAAGTCTAATATTAGAACCAAAAACACCAAATCTAACATTGCCATCCACTTTAATGAAGCTAACCACAGCGTGGCACAGCTCAAATACTTGGTGTTGGAGATCGTCCCCAAAGTTGAAGGGAGAGATAACAACAAAACCCTTCTGCAAAGAGAAACATCATGGATGTACAGATTGCAATGTCAGAAACCTTTCGGTCTCAATGACCGCACAGAACTAAGTTGCTACTTATAAATGCCCCGCTGGGCACTTCTTGATGCTCCTTATCCTGTTTTACTGTTTGCATTTAGCAATTGCATGTTCACATTGCCTTGTCATTTCACTTGTTTTCAACCACAGCACCATTCCAAGATGGCCCCGTTTTGCACACCCTTCACTTTAACCCCTCTTCTATTTTTACCACTACGCTTCCGTTATGTTAAACTCCGCTTCCACTCCGCGAAGGCTGTTACAACCTGAACCGGAGCTTCATGCTTCCTAACCCGCGTCTAACTCAGTAAGTCTCCGCCTGTCTTAAACCTTGCCGTCTATTTTAACCGCGCATGCTTTCACAAGCCGCGTATCACTTTGTTTCACTTTGTTTAATCTCCTCTCGCCAAACTCCGCTTGTTTGTTAAAGACCGGTAACTCACGTTATCGAGCACCAGCGTTTGCCATTCAGCATTCTTTTTGAGCCCAGAGCACGGACACCACTCCCATCCAATTTACCCTTATAATTCACAAACGGGTGATCCTCCCTCAACCACACCATTTTATCGTCTCTGTCACAAGGGCGCATGAGGTTGTTTTTCACGGATCCACATATCCACATACAGTCACCCTGCTGTTTAATTCGTTGTTTTAAGTTCTTACATTGATTGGGTTTCCGTGTATCCTTTGTTGCAGAGCTCCTTGAAAAAGGACGACCTGTCCGAAATGCATTGGAGCTTTTTTCACGCCTGATGATAACCATGATTGTCAATCTATTTCATATGAAGAAAATATGAGACGCACTGATGAAAAAGTTTAATTAAATTTTGAAAACTCTGAAAGTTTTGGAACTTTATTTGAATATCTTTTTGGAATCTACTGTGTTGTCGTACCACACAGTACCATATAAGTGTGCCCACCACAGGGATGCGCTTACACCCCAGTAGCGCACTCAACCCCATTATCCTATTGGACGCACCTGAACAGTTGCGTCACCTGTAAGGAGCACCTTAAACTGATTAACCACCTTTACCTTCTTCTACAAACCTCTAATTTCACCGCAAGCTGTGCGCCGTGCTTAACTTCCTCTGCTTATCCTCTAAAAGCCGGCATAAGCTCTTTTCCCATGCATATGGGCCCGAGAGACTCTGGCTAAGTGTCAAGCACCAAGACCTTTTTTTATGGAGAAATACTAATTTCCCCCATTCACAACTGATTGTTGCCATGTGCACGTAGGGCAGGGGCGGCTCCTCCGTTGGAGTGGAGGAGCTTCACCCCACTTAAATGACCCCAAAAGCCCCAGAAATGGAAAATAATACAGTAATTTATTGCCATTTTATTTTTCATCCCCCGTCCCAAACAGAGTGTCAGGATGGAGCGGGCCTGCTATGTGACAGCTGCAGGGAGGAGGGTGGGCTGTTGGTGCATTGTTTAAAGTGCACATCTCTTTTTGGCCCGCTGTCTTGCGACAGCTAGCCAGACATGCGCACTTTAAACATCTCTAAAACAGCTGTCTTAAAACAGACGGGCTAGAGCACGGGTACTCATAGTACGGCCCGCGGGCCGCCTGCGGCCAGGCAAGCCTTCTGTGGCGGCCCGCGAACCTTGAGACATCGTACCTGTGTTTTAAAAACCATTTTAAGTGTCTGCAAATACTGCTGGTTGCAGCAGAGACACTCTGAGAGACTCTGCTGCTCTGTGGGGGCAGGGCGATTCATTCCAGCGATCGTCAGAGTGGAACTGTAGGGCCCTAAGAGGAGGTGAAATACAGCAAAGCCCCATTAAAATGCAAATGGTCTTTTAATGACCTGTAGAGTGCTCGGGTGCGACTGTGTGTGCGTGCCGGGAAAGCTGAGGCAGGGTGAGATGACAGAGGGAGGTAGAGGGAGGGAGACAGAGGGAGAGGGAGGGAGACAGAGGGAGAGGAAGGGAAGGAGGGATACAGAGGGAGAGGGAGGGAAGGGGAGACCGAGAAATGGAGACAGAGAAAGGGAGACAGACAGAGGAAGGGAGACAGACAAAGGGAGGAGGGTGACAGAGGAAGGAGGGCGATAGAGGGAGTAGGGCAACAGAGGAAGGAGGGTGACAGAGGGAGGAGGGCGACAGAAGGAAGAGGGTGACAGAGGGAGACAGAGGGAGGGAGACGGAGTGAGGGAAGGGGAGTGAGGGAAGAGAGTGAGGGAGGGAGTGTGGGAAGGCGAGTGAGGGAAGGGGAGTGAGCGGAGGGAGGGAGTGAGGGAAGGGGAGTGAGAGAGGGATGGAGTGAGGGAAGGGGTGGGAGGGTGTGAGGGAGGGAGTGAGGGAAGGGGGTGAGGGAGGGAATGAGGGAAGGGGACTGAGGGAGGTAGTGAGGGAAGAGGAGGGAGTGAGGGAAGGGGAGGGAGTGAGGGAAGGGGAATGAGGGAAGGAGGGAAGGGGAGTGAGGGAGGGAGTGAGGGAAGGGGAGTGAGGGAGGGAAGTGAGGGAGGGACTGGGGGAAGGGGAGTGAGGGTGAGGGAAGGGGAGTGAGGGTGTGGGAGGGAAAGAGAGGATAGGAGAGGAAAGTAGAGGGAAGTAGAGGGAGGGAGGGAGAGAGAGGGAGGGAGAGGGAAGGAGAGGGAAGGAGGGGGAGGGAGAGGGAAGGAGAGGGAGGGAGATGGAGGGAGAGGGAAGGAGGGAGAGGGAAACAGAAAGAGAGGGAGTGAGACAGTCAGAGTGAGGGAGAGAGGGAGGGAGAGGTAGTGAGTCAGTCATAGTGAGGGAGAGAGAAGGAGAGAGAGGGAGTGGGAAGGTCAGAGTGAGACAGAGGGAGACAGGGAGGGAGAGAGGGTGAGAGAGGGATGGAGGGAGGGAGACAGAGAGAGAGATAGAGGGAGGGAGAAAGAGAGTGGGAGACAGAGATAGAGAGATAGAGATAGAGGGAGGGAGACAGAGAGAGGGAGGCAGAGAGAGAGATAGAGAGAGTGGGGATGGAGAGAGGGAGACAGGGAGAGAGAGATAGAGAGATGTGTGTATGCCGGATCTGGTGGCTCAGTGAACGAAGGCGTCCGCTGCAGGGGCATGTGTTCAACATCATGGTCACAGTTTTTTGGGTGCTCTAGCCCCGCCCCCTCCCCCACTGACCCCGCCCCCACCGGTGTGGCCCTCGGACACAAAGCACACTGTAAATTTGCCCCCCTCCCAGAGAAAGTTTGTGAGTACCCATGGGTTAGAGCAAGTGCATGCCTCCAGAGCACTGTGGAGCGCCGAGTGAGGTTGCTCCCTCCAATCAGGGCACAGCTCTCTTGCTGCATGAGAGCAGTGTGTGGTATTCTGTGTTCTTTAGTGTAATCTGGAACACACTGTGCGTGGACCAGATTCCACAGAAGGACAGTTGGCTCAGGCTTGTTCATATCGTACCTAACTTGTTCCCATTTATTCAATAGAATAAGGGAACTTACCTCTGCATTCTGTCATCATTTAAATGGAGACATTATACTGGTGATGATGGAAACATAACCCTGAGAATACAAGCCTGAAGCCCTGCATCGTATGCAGATCAATAGACGGTTGACTTTCGATGGTCATTATTCCAGCTGACATTCCTGTCGAGTACTGGTTTATCGATCCCTGAGGCTACGCTGAAAATCCAGAATTTATAACTATTTGCGGTGAGACTTTATTGAATTTATTAAAAATTGAGCTTTGGCAGTACGGTGAGACTCGCGCTCTGGAATTCATTTGTTCGCACTGTCTCACGCTGATCACGAGCATTTACTACGTAGTTCACGCATGTGCAGAGACTTGCAATCGGAGCTTTCACACTCGCGATGCCTGACGAGTGTTCCTAGGCAACACAACGTTTGTGACGCTTCGCGCTGAAAGCAACTCATTTACATGCTGCTTAGCGCTGATGTCATAAGCGGTGTTGCTATGCACCGGCTGATTGCCTGATCTTCCGATTTTCGCTGGAATAGAGTACCAAATCAACACATGTGTTAATGCCAACACATGAAACTTCATTTCAAAGTGGATTTATTGTGAAATTTCGCTGATACACACAGCAGTGGGTCATTTATTGTGTGTCAACAATATTTACACACAGCACAAGCTCAATATTGTTAATATAGCATTTTTTTTGGTTTATTTTTATTTCTTTATAATACACAATACACAGATGGAAAGCTTCAATGCGCCTCCTCCATTTTTAGCTTCGCCAGGAGAACCTCCATTAGAATGGAAACAATGGAAAGAAGGTTTCGAAGCTTATATGGAGACAATTGGAGGTGATGATTCCACTGATAAACGCAAATTTGCTATTTTGAAACATTGTCCAGGAGCTGAAGGCAGGCAGGTATTAAGTCATCTACCTCCAATACCCACAGATAATAACAGTGAGGAAGATATGGATGTTTATGAAAAAGCTATATTAAACAACTTGATAAACAATATATAAAGAAAATGAATAAAGTTGTTGCTCGACATACATTTTTGGGTAGACAGCAATTATCCAATGAACCTATTGACACATTTGTCAAAGATTTAAGAACTTTGACTGCAAAATGTAATTATCAAAATTTTCATGATCAAATGGTAAGAGATCAGATGGTACACAATGTTGCGGATGCCAAATTACAAGAAAAGCTACTTTCTGCGCAAGATCTAACTCTGTCTAAAGCTCTTGATATTGCTCATCGTTTCGAAGACATGAAGTTAGGTATGAAGGAGTTGTCAGATTAAAAAAATATTACGTCTGAGATACACATTGTTAAAAACTAAAACGTTGAAGATAACACCAACAAACCTTCTACTTCTGGAACTAATTCAGAAAGAAAAGAATATCTTTGCTTTAAATGTGGTTTTCCAGGACATTTGGCTACTGATAAACGTTGTCCAGCTGTAAATCAAGTATGTAGATATTGCAAATCTAAAGGTCATTATGCCAGAATGTGCAGAAATACAAATAAATTTAGAAGTAAAAATGTAGAAGTTAGAAACTCAAAGTCAGAATGTTAAGGAATTTAACAGTGACATTGATGATTCTGAATATTTATTGGCTGCATATGAAATTGATGATACCAGCAAGGATGCACCATTTTGTATGTTACAAATAGGTAACAAATATATAAAAGTTATGGCTGGTGCAAGACATACTTTAATTGGTGATGAGTGGTTAAAGGAATTTCCTAACATAACGTTGCTTCCACCTGACATCAAATTGGTAGGATGTGGTAAGAAACCAATTGATGTTTTGGGTTATTTTACCTCTGATCTTAGTTTTAAGGGTAAAACCATATCGGCTAAAGTTTACGTAGCTAAAGAGGGATCCTGTCTTTTGGGTTGGTCACAACAACGAGACTTGATGATCACTTTGGATCCCAATCACCCCGATCAAGTATTGGGCTATTCTGATTTGATTGGTCAAGTCACTAATGATGTCAAAACTGATTTGGAAAAATTGTTTCCAAAGGTATTTTCCTCTGTTAGGATTATTGAAAAATTTTGTACACAAAATCATATTAAAACACAATGCCATCCCTAAAGTTCATAAGGTCAGGAGCATTCCATTGTTGTTGAGAGATGCTGTGAACCCCTTGCCCGCGGCCGGAATTCCGCTCCTGTGCGGCACATTCCGATCGCGGGCGTGGTTGTGACGGCTCCTGGCCGTCATCAGCACACGAGCACTGTGTGCCATGACGGACGGGAACCGTCACCAGCATGCAAGGGGTTAAAAAAGAATTGGAAAGACTTTGTCAATTAGATGTGATAGAGGAGATTGAATCTTCCGAATGGCTGTCGCAAGTGGTTGTAGTACATATACCTTACGGTAAGGTTAGACTATGTGTGGATATGACAGATCTGAATTCCAATGTTTGGGTTGATAGACATCCTCTACCAAATATTGGACAGATGTTCGCTAAACTTAAAGATGCTTCCATATTTTCACATTAGATTTATCTAATGCGTATCATCAGATTGCATTATATGAAGATAGCAAGTACCTTACATCTTTTATCACATCTGATTGATTGATTGATTGATAAAAATTTATAACGCGCAAAAACAATAACCCGCAGGTATCAAGGCGCCTAACAATACGATCAGAAATTGAAGCAAGCATCCTTACATATAGGCTTGCCGAAAGAGGCGAGTTTTGAGGGCACTGCGGAATTTCTGTAGGGAAGGTAGGGATCTAAGGTCCAGAGGAAGATCATTCCACCATTTGGGGGCTAGGGTGGAGAAGGCCCTGCCACCCCACATCTGAAGGTGCTTTAGGTATAAAAGGATGCCCTTTGGGCTAGTTTCAGCTTCCTCAGTATTTCAGAGGGTAATGCATAAATTGTTCAAAGACATAGATAACGATTTGTATTTTCAGGATGACATCTTAGTCTTTGGGAAGGATGTGAAAGAACATACAGAAGTATTACACAAAGTTCTGTCTATTTTACAAGACAATGGTTTAAATTTGACTAAAGAGAAATGTAAATTTGGCATGGATTCTGTTGACTATTTAGGTCATTCTATAAGTAAGAATGGCATTTCTCCAACAAAATGTAGTGAAAGCCATTGAAGATGCTTCAGAACCTCAAAAAACAAAGACCAGTTGAGGTCTTTTTTAGGCTTAGCAGAGTATTATGCTACATTTATTCCATCTTTTGCAGACAAAACAACGCACATGAGAAGTTTAATGAAAAAACATCAAATGTTTGTTTGGGATTCAAATTGCAAAGAAGAATTTGTCTTTCTCAAAAAATGTATAGCTCCTGCACCTGCTTTATCCCCATTTGACACATCTTGTGAATCTGTTATCATTTCTGACGCAAGCAATGTGGGAATTGGTGCAGTGCTTATGCAGAATCAAAAAGGACATCTTGTCACTATAGCATTTGCATCAAGACCCCTAAGAGTTGCAGAAGATAAATACTCCACTCTTGAAAAAGAAACACTTGCTTGGTGGTGGTATTGAATATTTTCGTAAATATGTGTATGGTACTGAATTTAGAGTCAGGACTGATCATCGTCCATTGGTAGATTTGTTTACGACTAAAGGTTGTGGAAAGGCAACAGCTAGAATTGCCAGATGGCAATATAAATTACAAGATTTTCACTTTAAAGTGTAATACATTACAGGAATAAAAAATTTACTAGCTGACTGTTTGTCAAGATTACCGATTAAAGATGACAATGTTGTCATTGATGATGCTGATTATGAAAAAGTTGTATCTATATTTGAAGTTTCTAATGGGTGTATAAAGGAAGATCGATGGAGAACTGCATGTGAAAAAGATGAAGACTTCAAGAAAGTTATATCTTTTGTCAAAACCAAGTGGCCCAAGAAAGTTGATGTGCCTCAAAGTTTGTTACCTTTCCTTCAAGTTGCACAAGAATTATCCATTCAGGATAGTATTTTGATGAGGGTTTTACAATTAGTTGTACCTCGTGATTTTAGGGAAATTGTTTTAGACATGGCCCATGAAGGACATCCGGGTATGTCTAGTATGAAGAGAAGAATTAGGAGTGAATTTTGGTGGCCTGCTATTGATAGATGCATTGAAAGTAGAGTTAGATCTTGTATTGAATGCAGTATCAGTGTCAAATTGCAGAAAACGTTGATTTATCATCATGCTCCTATTTCAAGACCTAGAAAAGTGTGGGAATGTGTGTCACTGGATATTGCTGGACCGATGTGTTTTGGTCATAACCCAATGTATGCCATTATTTTAATTGATCAACTATCTCAATGGCCTGAAGTTAAATTTGTTTCTCAGGTTACTTCAAAAGTTGTTATTCAGTTTTTAAATTATGTTTTTGAGAAGGAAGGTTTTCCTGTGTCAATTCTAACTGACAATGGGGTGCAGTTAACTTCTGTGGAAATGAAGTCATTCCTAGAAAATCATGGTATTATACATAAGTGTTCTTCTGTATACTATCCTCAAAGCAATGGTATTGTAGAGTGATGGATTAGAGTGTTGAAAGAAGGTTTACAACTTGCCTTAAGCAATGGGAAGAATTGCTATGATGCTGTGAATACATTACTTTGGAATTATAGGAATGTTCCTAGAAGTGAAGGCGATTTATCACCTTTTGAAAAAATGAGAGGTAGGGAGAGTTTGTGCAATTTGAGTCAACAATGGATGAGAGATTTAGTGGACAAAGGAAATGAAGTTACCAAAACGAATATAAAACAGCCACATGTTATGGATAATGATCCAAACAAGATTATCTCTTGTCCTGTAAATGTTGGTGATTGGGTACGTGTAAAAAAGGGTAGATTTGTCAGAGCAGGTGAATCTCGATTTTATGATCCCATGAAAGTGGTCAGGGTTGGGAGACAAGTTGTGGAGTTAACTGATGGAAATGTTTGGTGTTTTTCAAAAGTTGTGAAAGTTTCTAATGGAGATAATTATCGAGTTCCTTCATTACAAAACAAAAAAGTCTTGCATAAAAATTTGAATTGGCGAACGGGTCATCAATATTCTTCCAATGTTGGGAGAAGCCAGGTGAATGTGAGACAGAGACATGCACCAGCATAGTGTAAAGAATATGTTATGCGTAAATAATTTTTCCATATTATAGTGATTAATTTTGTACTTTCAAAGTTTTATTTATTTTTGTTTGCCATTTGAATGTTATCTAATTTTAGCTAATGTAAAAGATTATCCATCATTTCACTATTGTGTTTTGGATAAGTTCTGTTAATGTTTTTTTCAAAGGAGGGAGATGTGTGGTATTCTGTGTCCTTTAGTGGAATCTGGAACACACTGTGCGTGGGCCAGATTCCACAGAAGGACAGTGGCTCAGGCTTGTTCATATCGTACCTAACTTGTTCCAACTTATTCAATAAAATAAGGGAACTTACCTCGGCATCCTGTCATCATTTAAACGGAGACATTATACAGTGCTTGGATTGGTCAAGGGAGTTTCCTGTTGGCCAGGCTGCGGTTGAAGAAAGAAGAAGTCTAGTGCGGAGGAAAGTGTTAAATTGTATTTATTTATTTTAATTTTATTTGCGCTAATGTAGAGGTGACCCGAAGTTCTCCTGGGATACATTTTACCTAAATTTCTTAGTAGCAGTCCATTACCATCCCCTGTAGCCCGTTTCCGTGATGTGTGGCTTCCTTTCTAGACTTTTCAAGCATTGGTTATGGACGTTGTGTGTATGTAGCATTCAACTGGGTTAATATTGAGTGCAGGTCCCCTAAGGCTTCTTTCTAGGCTAGTTGAGCTAAGAGTCGCCCAGCCTCATATTGAACACCTGTCCTTCAGCCTACAGGGAGGCTTTCCCAAAACCCGATATGCCCATTTACAAGCAAGGTCAGGAAACTACGGATTACACAAAAGACACAGGCCTCAAAACGAGGCGTGAAACGACCCGTGTGCCTACAGTGGTTGCTATGGAGACAGTTCCCCAGTCACTTGCAGGCCCATCATCACGAGGTCACACACCACTCAGCAATACCGACATTGCACCAGCTGCTTATCGGGCGTCGCCATATTGAATCAACAAACTTTGCATAGGGTGGGCCGTGATTTACATGGGAAATAGTGTTTTTTTTCGTCTCGCTAACAGTTCTAGAATGACAAGCGGGCTTTTGCGCGCATCCCCGTGGCTCCTCTCAGTGCAGTCATGAATTATTCCTTCCTCCACAAAGGCCGTCCTATTTGTAGGATCGATAACTCTGACGTCACTCGTGACGGGTGAGAGCTTTTTGATGCACAGTCTATTGTGACAGATGTCTCTTGCCCAGTGAAGTAGCCAGTGTGTTATGGACCTTAATGGAAGGCAGTAAATGCCCCCTAAACGCTGTCTGGCCCTTGAAATACAACAATAATCAGGGTTTAGTGGCCTCTGGGCCCTGGTGCGCTGCACCTGTCACGAAAATGGAAGCTACTACCTTGCCTCACATTACCAGCTGATTGTACCTTCTTAGTGCAAAACATCTGCCCAGGGAGTGCTATTTACAATACTGACGTTTCACTCTCTATACCTAAGCTTAGTTATTCGTGAGAATAACCACTGCCTGCCACCCCCTTCAATGTCTTCCCAAACGAGAAACATTTTTGGGCATCACCTGTTCCTTTAATGAACACCAGCTGTTGAAAACGTACACTTTCCTCTTCACCATGCAGGCTGCATTGCAGGCTGCATGGAGAGCATGCCCACCCCTCCAACCCCTGACTGTGCGCCTTGTCACGGCACTCAGACCAACACTGCAGCATTGTGATTGGCTTGAGGGAGCCTGGCTCTCTGCTTCCTGTTCCTGTCGGATGCAGGAGAGCAGGAAGCAGTGACGACGGGGGCCCAAATAAAGCTCATTAAAAACATTTTTTTATTCTTATGACCCCAGCAACCCCTCACCCCTGCAGCCTCCCCTTCCCCTGTGACCCGCTCCCAAACCACCCCAACTAGCGAGGCATGTCGGCCACGACTGAGGCGGGTCAGTATGAAGTTCAACCCGTCCTCCTTTACTAAGAGTTGTGGGGTTGTTGCGTGGAGGACAGTTTTGATGGGTCAGGTGCACAGGGAATGAGTTGTATGTAACTGCTTCTTGTCGCTGATGACGCCATTGGTTGGATAGTGGCTTGCTGGGATATTTTCATGGTTTGAAACTAATTTTATTGCCTGTATGGGTGGGAGAAGCGGTTTGAATGGACGGGGGAGTAAGTAAGCCGACATTTGCACACGGAAGGAAGTTGAAGATTCACAGTGATATGAAGCAAATACATTTTCGATGTAAGGAATAGGTGCAGTGACAGCCTGTGAGTTGCGAGAGTTTGCGGGTGGGTCTTAGGGGTGGGGGTTAGGCAAGGAGGTAGGTGAATATCAATGTTTAGTGAGGTCCTTATGATTTGTACGGCGATGTTGCCTAGAGTTGCTTCACTAAATCAGCCTTTTTCACACTGCAATCTTCAATGGTCTGTTTTGAGCACACTCCCCCAATGTAGCCCTTCTTGTCCTGCTCAAGTGAAACACGGCCACAGCTACACGTCTGGATTGAGAGAAGGGGCTGGAAGATCCCGATAGCGCATGTAACGTAAGGCATGACAAAAATATTGGTTCGCTTTTATCAAATACCACAACATTGTGATGGCCGGTAGATGTAGAGTTAAGAGCAGTAGATATACACTTACCTTGATAATGGAGCTGTAGGCCACGTTGTGGATGCAAAACGTTTTTAGGTGGATGATGTTAACCTCTATGTAGTGACTGAGAAGAGAGCTATATCGTCCTAACTTTCTAGTCTAAGCTGAGTAAATTAATATATCATTGTAAAAGGTCCAGGTGAGGAAAATACATTAGTGCATCACATCCAGTATACCTAAGTGCCTACCACCAACTCTGGAGCTGTGGCTGATATGGAGTGGGTGTAACAGAAGGAACTTATAAATTTGATTAAATGAACTGCATAGCCAGCGACCAAACAAGATGGTCATTGCCTAGTGGAGGTTCACGCTTGGCCCAGTAGATCCCGCTGATATGAGACACACATATCTGTGGAAGTCTGGAGAGCCTCCTGTGCCCCTCCACTGTTGGCAAGCAACAACACTGAAATGCCGGTGGCTCCATCCCGCCTAGTTGAACTCGGGACCTGTGTGGCCTCTTCCTCCTTGGGCCACTGAGGCTAGATTGGAGGGCGATCCAAGCGCTCTGGAGGATGGAGTAAAAATGGCAGATCAGTGGTGATCTGAAAACAGAGCAGTATGTCGGCAGCAGAGACAGCTGTTATCCCATCCTGCTGGTGGTTAAGTGGAAAGTGGAAAAAAGAGATGGGCCTTGGTGGACCATTTGTGAAGAAGAGGCAGTGATGTCTCACGGAAAACCTGGATGACAGACCGGGCAGGCCTGTGGCTCAGCCTCACTGACTTGATGGTTGACCCATAATGAGGCGAGCCCTAGTTGTCAAGGGACAGGGCGCACCCTCTGGAACATTATCAGCCACATGGACAATTGCTGGCAAAGAAAGGTGAAGCCCTACTAGGCACTGTGGGGGCTTAGGAGAGGTACCACTGTAGGTGGGGGAGGACCCCCTGGGCAAGTTTCATCAAGTACCACACGCTCTCCATTCGAGAAAAAGTATTACCCTGTGAACTAGGCCTTAGTGGGACATTGACACTGTGACAGAGGATATGATGCATTGGTAGCCACCTGACGGCCACAAGCTCAATGCTTCTCAAATTTCCTACCTAGATCCATAGCATCCTGGCTGCAGAAGGTGACACATGTAAGAACATCGGTCAGGACAAAAATAGTAAGCCTCTCCAGCAACATAGATTTGATAAATACACCTTCCTACATAGAAGAAAATAAGCTGAAGGACCAAAACAGTGATAAGAGCCCCCAGTGGATAGCACCATAAAGACGAGGGCCCAATATAACCGGATGCTCTATTGGCAGTGAAAGATAGTAAAACCACTTTGAAGAACAAAATTGACTCAATGGTTATGGAGGTGACCCAACTTCCGTAAACTAAGCGACAAGGTGGAACACATGTAAAACTACTGCTGGGAACCTCCTCAGAGGTAAAATCTCTGTGAATGGCAGTTGAGAAACTGCAGATGACAGTACTCTTAGCATGCATGCCTGGAAGATGCTGAAGAAAGGTCAGAACAATATTCGGTTGGGCTGAATGGGTGGGCGGTCCAAGTGTCAAATTTGGTAGAGCACTTGCAAACTAGTTATTCAACCTAAAAGCCTCAGCAATTTCTTTTCCCTGACTGGGTGCACAGACTGCCAAGCCCACAATGTAACCCTTGTGCACCTCCCAGAGCAATTATAGCCGGATCATTCAACTAACAAGGCAGGGACATTATATTTCGGATATCTCACAAACATAGTCTGATCAACGATCAAATAACTGCTGGTTCCTTTGAAAGGTTTGGAATCTGGGTGGACAACTGCGCCATGTGAAAGGACGCATTGCTGGAGTTGCGTCACTTTTGTGACACACTCCAGCAATGCATCACTTTTGCGCTTACAGATACGTCAGAAATACTGACGTATCTGTAACTCCTTGCGTCATGATGCGTCATACATTAAATATGATGCATCAGGAATGTCGCACAGAGTGCGCACTGAGAAGTGACGCATCGCTGCTTTCACGCAGCGATGCGTCATTTCTCATAAATGAGGCCCTAGCTGTTTTGCAAAAAAGCAGCACGTTTGTGCAAAAGCAGCAAATAAGGCCTAGTTTGTCACTATAATAATCACAGAAAACACCAGCGATGTGAAGATCAAATAACTAAGAAGCACTCGAGGGTCAACATTGAACATGATATAAGAACGAGATAATAGTTTAGGAATGAGAGAAGCGATGGTGGATGGAGAAGGGACTTGGGCAGGGCAAGCATGGCTGATAGTGGGGTGGAGCTAAGAGTGATCAGCAGGTGGGATGGAAGCGGGGAGGCAGAGAGGCCCTTTGTCTGTAACGGGGAGGGGGGTGAGCATGAGGAGAGCGAGGAAGGACTGAGAGGATGGAACATGGAGCTGCTTTAAGGTTGAAAAGGGGATAGTTGGTGATAGAATGGCAAAGAAGGAAGTTCACAGGGGATGAGACAGAAAGTAGAGCAAAGCCCTGAGGAGTTGGAGAGAGAGGGGGTGAGATAGATGGGAATAGAGGAGAGCGAAGAAGGGCAAGCCAAATATTTTATAAACCTACACTTTAAATATGGATTGATACCATATTAATCAATGTAAAGAGTGGCACAACTATAACTCTGATAAAAAACAAATATTAAGCAAATTACTCAATAAACACAGCACTTGCAGCCCAGGCTTGGCCAGGGGAGGCAATGAAAGCCAAACATTCGGTAGCCAAGGAAGCCTCGAAGCCGCGGGCCGCTATGCCAAAATAACCGATGGAAGGTGAGCTGTCGTGGCAGCTGACAAACAGTGCTTTATGACACCCAGTCAAGAGACTTTTTGATTTACAGGGGTAATGCATTGCGGATTATGTGTGTTATGTTTTGATATGCAATAAAAATAAGATTATACTGTGGACCAATTGTGAACTGTAGGCTGTACAGAGCTGACATATTAATGACCAATGAAATCATGAGAATTTATGTACCAGCTGACACTGTGATAAACCGCAGCCATTCTAACACCATAAAGGTCTTGGTGTCAATAATTGATGGGAGAATAGAACGGTGGGAGGGCCCATGTGATGCTCGCACAGATGGGGGGATGCGGGGGTTACAGATTGACACCGTATTATTACACAATGTTAAGAGTAGCACAACTGCAGCTCTGATGAAAAAATAATCCTAGGCAAATTACTCAATATGCACCTTTACAGACATAGGTTTCCCTGTAGATTTAATCAACAAGACTGTGCAATATTTAACACTGTACAGTAAAACTTCAACGCTGCAGACATTCTCTTCAGGACTGCATTACTTCAGAATTATTGTAATATAACACCGCACTAGTACACTAGTCACAAATGGTTGTGGGGAAAAAAAGGCACGACAGTAGAACATATAATTCTTCTCAAGGATGTTACAGAAAATGTGCCCAGCAAGACTACAATAACTCCAACACAGTGAAAACCGATTTGCACTATTAACACATGTAAGTCCTGGTTAGTCTGTCTGCTGCCCTCAAATTCTAAAATGTATTATGTAATAAAAAAAAATACAAGTTTCTTATATTGTAATTTGCAGTTAAAATCGCCAGTTTTTGTCATTATTCAATTTGATAAAATATATGTCAAACAGCAACAGCTTGAAATGGCACTTTTGATAATAATTTCAATGCATTATAGTTAAGAGACGCATGAAAGTGCCTACCCTACTGAAACACATGTAAACCTAGTAAATATGTTGAAGCTCATGGAGATTTTGAGAAATGTGGCGCTCTGAGGTCATGGTTTGTTTTTTTATGAGACTATTTAGTGTTGGCAACATTCTTTAATGACCGACTAACAAAACAACTGTATAAAAATGTCAACATGCCTTTGGCTATTCACACAAATATATTTACTCGACATTTAAAAACAGCAAATGTTGAATACAAATGTACATATGAAGGTTACAACCTCTGCTCCAGCACGCATGGTTTTATAATCTTTAAGCAAATCAGAAAAATATGAAGCAATGCTGATTTTAGAAAAAATGTAAACCACATGAAAGCTGAGCTTTAGTCAGTACGTGAAATTGGGAATTTAATCCAGAAATTGAAATGTGAGCAAACTGAATTGCGTCCACCTTAATACATAGCAGGGATACCAGATATTACACAGTATGGTATGGGATATTTAATAGGGCTGATAGAGCGCGCAGTTCTCCCGGGTCACCTGAGTTACCAATTCTTTACACGCACTGGGCCCTTGGCGTGCAAAACCTTTACTACCACACTAATTGAGTTGGGTGATCCGGGTGAGGATTTCTCCTCCTGCACGCTGCTATGAGCAATTAAGGTTTGGTTTCACCTCTGCATACCATGTACCTGACTTACCACAGGCACAATTCTTACGACGGACCTAGAGCTATAAGGGAAAATAGTAGACAGGCCTAACATCAGATACTCTTTATAATTAGTACAATACTTATCCACAATTTCTGTAAAATGACCACAGACACCTGAGGATGTTCAAAGTTTTATATAAAGTTCAAAGAGAATATGACAAGGCAATAAGTGATAGGCAGAATAATGCATCTAACATCAAAATCAAAACCATAAAGTAGCTATAGATAAGTGCTAAGACCATTAGTGTATATGGGAAGACTAGAGGTAGGAATTTTAGAACAAACTAGTCACTGCAACTTTATACTATAAACAATAGGACATGGATGGGACCTAGAACATGTACTTAACCTATGTGTACTAGGCTATTCCTGCTAAGATCACTGCAATCGGCTAAAGGAAGGGAAAAATTGGAACATACTAATACAATATAACAATTGGCGATTCTCTAAAGGTAGGGAGAGAAGTGGAACAATTCTAATAAACAATTGCATATAACTTGTTCTCAATGTGATAGAGCAATATCTCGGCAAGAGAGCTTTATTTAGAAAGTAGAGAGAGAAGACGAGAAAGAGGGAGAGAGAGAGAGAGAGAGAGAGACGCAAACCCACGGACTGATAATTACCTAGTTCAGAATGAAGACTAACCCTGGCCACGGGTCAGTTGGAAGGACGGGGACAAGGACCCTCAGGAAGGAATGCCAGAATGCGAGCAGGTACAGCTCACGGACAGTAAGGACAGGATACCCCTCAGGATTTGGGATCAGGACTGGGCTCACCAAGGTACGACCAACACCCACAGCTTCAGTAGCAACGCCAGCGTTACCCCTCTCCGCAAGTAATCCGCCAGTAACCCCGATTTGGGTTTTCGAAATCTCCCAGCAAAGTGCTTCGCCAACACTTAGGATTATTTCCACCCCTTAGGAGTTTGTGGAAAGTATGGACAGAGTGCTCCGCAGCACTTCAGATTGAGCACCTATAGAGTTCGTAGGGTCAGTGACAGGTCTGCTACTCGGACAAGTCGGACAATTTTCCTAAGCTAAACTAGGGCAGTTATACTGTTTTGGGGTCCCTCAGACCACCCACTAATGTTGCAAGTGACAGTTTCCCACATTGTGATTGGTCAGGAGAGGTGGTGCGGTCATTACCACCTCCTAGAATTCAGTTTTCTCATACTTAATATTCAATTTTGCACACCCGCCCCCCGGGTTCACGTTCCCATGCATGGAATACAGCAGTATAGGACAGTTCACAATAGGTAGCAACAGTATTGCTTTTTCCAAGGTAAGACTCCGTATTCCCAGCGATGTTCCCAGGCGCATTGTGCTTCAGGAGCCAGCTGGCTAGATTTAGCTTCTGCGCAGTTAGAACTTTCCCTGGTCACCTGACAGGGTTCAGAGGAGCCTCAGCATGGCGTCGCTCATGTATGCCCCAGCCCACAAAGACGCAGTACATGAAAAGTAAGCGAGAACAAATTAAAATCACATATAAAATGATCACACTGTATACCATGATAATATTCTAACCAACCCTTACTTTATAATGACTATAGCATTATGGTTTAGTGCGAAAAGATAGATAGGCTAAAGCAGCAGTAGCAAGCGGAGAGCGTGGTGAGAGACAAGCGGCCATATTTGCAACAGTGCGCATGAGCACAGAATCCCTCCAGAATGCGAGTGCGTCACATCACATGGGTATGACCGACGCATGCGCAGACTGAATTTCGGCGAAGCAGCCATTTTTAGTGCAAGCTTCGTTTAGTACGAGAAAAGACAAACAAGCAAGCATCCTGGGGACACCCGCGTGTTGGGAAAACACTTTATAAATGACGAAAAACAATGTTAATATTATTATGCAGTTTAGACAAGGGTTTTGCATACGAGCAGGGCGCTTTACATGCGAATCCCAGCTCCATCAATCCCCTCTTTGATGATATTTACTATCATCACCACATAGAAGGAAACAGATGCCAACTTTTCTCATTCATCCACATCGTTCATTTCAATTTCAATAAACTTATTGTTTAGTTTTCTTTCAGCTTCCCTATGTGAGTGGTGATTTTTCGCCTTTTTGTAAATTGCACTCTTTAGTTCTTCTAGTTCTAATTCATCAATGTTTCTTTTCACCCCCCTCTGATTTACTGCATATTTCTTTTTGCACCTTTGGCATTTGCAACAGATAAAAATGACCAATACAATTACACCTATTACAACTATTGGCATCAGTATTTTCCACAGAAGATTTCTACCTAGGTTAGTAAACCAATTACCTATAGAGGTTTAGCATATTTCAGGACATCATCTATGGGCTTTCCCTGCCAACTGATTTTGTTGTCTCGAATCCATTGTGAGATTTCAGGCCTTAATCCTAGCACAAACCTATAACTGAAATGGGTCATGTCCTTCATGTCTACATTATCGATCCCACTGTAAGTTTTAAATACCTGCAGTAACCTTTCATAAAATGAATGCACCGTTTCATCACGTTCCTGGGTGGTTCTATCTATTCGGGTCCAATCTGTCTCCTTTGCTGGCACCTTTTTCTTAAGGTACTGTATGACCTGGTCATATTTCCTCATTACATCAGGTGAAGGGGCTCCCGTTTTCTCATCTCTGGGATATTCATCATTAGGCCAATCAATTTCTATTTTACATTCAGTCCATAGGTCTACAGGGACAACGATGTCGAAAAACCCATCCAGGTCTTTCAAGAGGCATTTCTGAACTTTTATGAAGCGTTCTACCTGCCTGTACCAGTCAACTGGCTTCTCACGTAATTTCGGGAAGTCGTTTGTAAATGACACAATATCCTGTCTGGACCAAGGGACATGGACATATTTTCCTCCCGGGACCTCTCTCATGGGGCACAATTTTTCTGTTGGTGTTACTTCCTTTAATACGAATTCTGAAGTCATTGACCCAGCCCTGCTGCTTTCCTTTTTCTTTGCCCACCTGGTTCTCCATTTCCCCACTTCGCCCCATTTCTGCAGGAGTTTCAATAATTCTTTTACTTGGATCTGTTTTCCCATCACATTCAGGCTTTCTAAATCCTTGTCTGAAAAATCCACTCTGTAGGGTTTCTGAAGAATTTTGGAGCGACTAACATCAATTCCCATTTCTGTGGCTGTATCCATTATCTTTTCATGGAGCACCCTAGCACTCCGGGTAAGACTTTTACTGATAAACAGTAACTCTTCTTCATTATACGAGCTTAGGCGCTCAACTCCTACGTTCCCAGCCATCATTTCTTCTATTTCTATTCTTAATTTATATATTTCCAATGCTTTAGGTTGGGGAGTGGTCTCCTTCTCTAGCTCCTTTGTCCATCTGTCCAAATCTTCTGGGGAAACTAAGGTGGCACTCCTAGCCCCAGTTGCACTTTCAATCAACACCTCTTTTGTTCTAGGCTGACTTCTTGCCCCTGCTATACTAGTCCTAGATTCTCTAATGGGCAGATCCATCAGAACCACAGATTCACACTCACTTTCCTGATCCTCATCTATGAATACTTCCTTTCTCGGGGTCGGGATGCTAGGAGTAGGCAGTATTGGGGTGATAACAGGAGGATGGGGACTAGTCAGGTCATTTCTATACAGTGGAATAGCTGGACCAATAGTTACTGGAATAGTCAGGGAATCAGGATGGGGATGCATCTGGGCAATGGTTCGAACTAAATCTTCTCGCTGTTTAGTCAGGGCTTCTTTCTCTTTTTCCTGCAACCCCCTTTCTGCAGAATTGCCATGCAATACCTGAGGTACTAAGGACGGATAAATACTTGGGGCAGTCGGAGCAATCAATCGAGGTGGACTTTCTCCGAATGGCTGATAATTCGGGACTGTAGATTTAGGTCTGCAAAACCCATCCCTTTCACTGGGTTTACTGCCTGTACTTGTTCCGCCTGTATCACTGTCCCTCCTACATCTGGGATAATTTGTAAAGGGATTTTGAGAATGCACAGGTTCTAATTCTGCAACATAGGGAGGTGGATTTTTCATTAACAAATCTTCCAGGTGCTCATCTTCTACGTCCCCCATAGGTGCTAGGTGATGGGTTTTTTCTTTACATTTTCCTCTCTTTTCTTCTGATACCCCCATCATAGGAAACAATCCTTCAGTCAACATAGATTGCCTCCACTGTTTCATTTTCTGCTCTTTGGTCGGCGTTTGAAGCCTCGGATACCATTTACTCACTCCCTTATCCATCCGGGGTTTGTCTCGCTCTGCAGCCTCAATCTCCCATTCCTCCAGAGCTTCGTACTGGGTCAACCTAGGTCTAGGGTGTAATTCATTCATGCGGGTCCTTAAGTTAAACAGGATCCGACCATTAAATGTACCTTCAACAGGGAATGCTAGGACTCCGTCATCTACAGTATACTTTGCCCAATTTTCTAACCAGACACAAGTGTGATACCCTTTGTCAAACAACATGAAAGAAGCAGGGGTATTTGGCGGGGGAATGAGTACGCCTTCCCTCGTTCTAATGGGCTTGTCAGTTTTAAAAAAATTCTTTACTTTATCGGAGAATGACAGTTTTCTCTTTACTCCATACATCATGTGCGGTCTACCTCGTAAAATCTGCTCCTTATGAAATCCTAGGTACTTTGGATTTGGTATGAAGTCAGGATACCACATACAACTCTCCAGACTCGCTTCTAACTCGGCTGGATTAATTTTGTTTACCTTTGTGCTTCCAATGCTAGCGCGACTTATTTTTTGCACCACCCAATCAGGTCAGAAAATACAAATACTGTTAACCAATGGGTGCGCGGCCTTTTCGCAAGACAGAGTCTCACGCTTCGGCACTCACCCCTCCTTTACAAATTCAGCTCCACTACCCACCCGCTGTTTTGACCAATACCAGCGCGGCACGGAGTGACGTCAGAGCAGCTTTCCGACTGACTCCCTCCTTTACAAGGTAACGGAAACTTTTTACTCTCTCTAAAGTGCGAGTGCACGTTTTAGTCAATAACACACAACGTTTGCCACTATGTCTGAGTGTTCTAAAGAGAGAAAAGACTTTTCTTTCGCTACTAGTAAACCACTTCTGTCTACTTTTCATTCACTCTGGATAGACTTCTTTGCCTGTCCCTTCACACTAGTAACATAGAACCCGTTATTCTTCTGACTCATCCACCTTAGTCGGGGATATGTACTGAGCCAGGATTTCACCAGCGAACTATTTTACTTACCAGACAAGCCTCAGAGACCCTACTACTCCTTCCGTATGCGACCCTTACTAGGTGATATCGTAATGAAAGTTTTATAAAGGACTCGTAGCTATCATTCACTCCAGAAACAAAGGTCCTAATTAGTGCTTCCAGTTATCCTTAACCCTGCACTAATACCTCGAACTTAGTGACTTCAACAGCTAACCGGATTCTGCTCACCGTTAGCTAAAATACTTCCCCGGGGATTCGGACTACACTGAACATTCACAAACACTGGTTAATATAACATTTATAGCAGCAATGCAAAAATCATATACATTTACATATAAGTCTTTTTAAAACATTTCAAAAATTTTGACAAAATACAGTAGAAAATCAGCAGCACGTTTTATTTTCACGGTTTGTTTAAGAACTATCCTGTCTACCTAATCTAACTAGTCCAAACCATCCTCTGGCTGCCAGAAAATTACTGATAGAGCGCGCAGTTCTCCCGGGTCACCTGAGTTACCAATTCTTTACACGCACTGGGCCCTTGGCGTGCAAAACCTTTACTACCACACTAATTGAGTTGGGTGATCCGGGTGAGGATTTCTCCTCCTGCACGCTGCTATGAGCAATTAAGGTTTGGTTTTACCTCTGCATACCATGTACCTGACTTACCACAGGCACAATTCTTACGACGGACCTAGAGCTATAAGGGAAAATAGTAGACAGGCCTAACATCAGATACTCTTTATAATTAGTACAATACTTATCCACAATTTCTGTAAAATGACCACAGACACCTGAGGATGTTCAAAGTTTTATATAAAGTTCAAAGAGAATATGACAAGGCAATAAGTGATAGGCAGAATAATGCATCTAACATCAAAATCAAAACCATAAAGTAGCTATAGATAAGTGCTAAGACCATTAGTGTATATGGGAAGACTAGAGGTAGGAATTTTAGAACAAACTAGTCACTGCAACTTTATACTATAAACAATAGGACATGGATGGGACCTAGAACATGTACTTAACCTATGTGTACTAGGCTATTCCTGCTAAGATCACTGCAATCGGCTAAAGGAAGGGAAAAATTGGAACATACTAATACAATATAACAATTGGCGATTCTCTAAAGGTAGGGAGAGAAGTGGAACAATTCTAATAAACAATTGCATATAACTTGTTCTCAATGTGATAGAGCAATATCTCGGCAAGAGAGCTTTATTTAGAAAGTAGAGAGAGAAGACGAGAAAGAGGGAGAGAGAGAGAGAGAGAGAGACGCAAACCCACGGACTGATAATTACCTAGTTCAGAATGAAGACTAACCCTGGCCACGGGTCAGTTGGAAGGACGGGGACAAGGACCCTCAGGAAGGAATGCCAGAATGCGAGCAGGTACAGCTCACGGACAGTAAGGACAGGATACCCCTCAGGATTTGGGATCAGGACTGGGCTCACCAAGGTACGACCAACACCCACAGCTTCAGTAGCAACGCCAGCGTTACCCCTCTCCGCAAGTAATCCGCCAGTAACCCCGATTTGGGTTTTCGAAATCTCCCAGCAAAGTGCTTCGCCAACACTTAGGATTATTTCCACCCCTTAGGAGTTTGTGGAAAGTATGGACAGAGTGCTCCGCAGCACTTCAGATTGAGCACCTATAGAGTTCGTAGGGTCAGTGACAGGTCTGCTACTCGGACAAGTCGGACAATTTTCCTAAGCTAAACTAGGGCAGTTATACTGTTTTGGGGTCCCTCAGACCACCCACTAATGTTGCAAGTGACAGTTTCCCACATTGTGATTGGTCACGAGAGGTGGTGCGGTCATTACCACCTCCTAGAATTCAGTTTTCTCATACTTAATATTCAATTTTGCACACCCGCCCCCCGGGTTCACGTTCCCCTGCATGGAATACAGCAGTATAGGACAGTTCACAATAGGTAGCAACAGTATTGCTTTTTCCAAGGTAAGACTCCGTATTCCCAGCGATGTTCCCAGGCGCATTGTGCTTCAGGAGCCAGCTGGCTAGATTTAGCTTCTGCGCAGTTAGAACTTTCCCTGGTCACCTGACAGGGTTCAGAGGAGCCTCAGCATGGCGTCGCTCATGTATGCCCCAGCCCACAAAGACGCGGTACATGAAAAGTAAGCGAGAAAAAATTAAAATCACATATAAAATGATCACACTGTATACCATGATAATATTCTAACCAACCCTTACTGTATAATGACTATAGCATTATGGTTTAGTGCGAAAAGATAGATAGGCTAAAGCAGCAGTAGCAAGCGGAGAGCGTGGTGAGAGACAAGCGGCCATATTTGCAACAGTGCGCATGAGCACAGAATCCCTCCAGAATGCGAGTGCGTCACATCACATGGGTATGACCGACGCATGCGCAGACTGAATTTCGGCGAAGCAGCCATTTTTAGTGCAAGCTTCGTTTAGTACGAGAAAAGACAAACAAGCAAGCATCCTGGGGACACCCGCGTGTTGGGAAAACACTTTATAAATGACGAAAAACAATGTTAATATTATTATGCAGTTTAGACAAGGGTTTTGCATACGAGCAGGGCGCTTTACATGCGAATCCCAGCTCCATCAGGGCTCCTTTGTAGCAGGAAGGAAGCAATTTAGTGGCTGAGCCGGTGACAATCACCCTTCTTTCTTTATTTCATTTTTATTTATCTTTTTGAGTTTTATATAGAGCTGGCTAGACCCGAAGGTATCAGAGCGCTTTACATATTATGCGAGTAAGTTTACTCGAAGGGCATTTGGGGATTCACGTGGGACAGAACAGCCTTAATACAATGATCTCTCACTGCACTGCTATGTAAGTATCATGAAAGCATCCCTGAATGGAAGGAATATTTCCTCTGAAAATGGCCTAAAACACCTGTCAGTATGACTGAATAAAGTATTTGACTGTAAAAAACTAAAATGTGTGTCAACTGAACTAATTTTGCCTTAATACACTGAAGGATGACTGTTGCAACCTGGGAGACTGTGAAGACAACCTGTAAGATGTTTGAAAGGGCTCCATCTGAATAGAAAATAATCCCTTTATTGGTTCTCAGTGGCATTCACGGCTGTTCATTTGGTATTGCAATAAACTAAACTATTAAATAAGCAGCACACAAGCACTACTGCATGAAAGGAGAATTCTCCCCTGAAGAGTGGCAAACCATAAAGAACATGTGTCAGCAGATTTTTTTTTTTTTTTTGAAAACCTTTATTGATGCATTGAAGTATTACAAGCGCCGGCCTACAACCACAGGGGCCGGCCGCAAAAGTCAGCAATTCAAAATAGGATTTATGCAGCTATCATCGACCCCGGCAACAGCTTCGAAGAGATTACAGCGTATGATTGAATGCGCCGCCAGTACAAAGGGTATATCAAAGGTTTCGTTTTTTACTTTTTGAAGAAGCAGTAGTGGAATTACTGTAGGAGGCGTCACACCATTTTATAAGAAGCAATAAGAGTTGAGGGGATGTACCGCGCACTGCAGTCAAGAACAGGTAACGAATAATACAACCTTAGTCAGACAACAGACAAGGAGTAAAGTTGATCTATTAGCAAGCGATCAAGTGCGAGCACCCACCAGAAAACCCACCCTTAGGAGACAGTAAAGTAGAAGCAGGTATAGACGCCCAATAAAGCAAGAAGTGACAGAAGGAGAAACAGCAGACCCTACTGAGAGAGGAAAGGAAAAGAAAGAAACCATAGAACAAAACAAACTAAAATAACAACAAAAAAAACAACACCCGCCACCCTGCACCCCTGTAATGGCTACGGCCTACCCCACTAACAGCGTGCCTGTCGCCCCGGAACTACCCTAAAGAAAGGAAAAGAGAGCGGAGGAGGAGAACAACATACACACTCCCGATCTCCCTTACCTCCCGCCATTAGCGACCTCCCCAAGACATCATAGCCACTATTTGAAGCAAGTATTGAACCCCGACCTGGGGAGGACATCAGCAAAACCAACCGACCCCCGTTACATTATAAGGTACAATCCCGGCATAGGGCGCAGAACGGAGCAACCCCCAGAAGCCAAAGTCAACCCTGACCAGTACGGGTCTTTATAACAGCCCTCGCCACCCGAGCCACAGTCATCTTAAGGAAATCAAAGCGTTCAACACAGTACAAGTCAATGGTATCGGATCGAAGACAGGATACAAGATGGCAATGTCCACAATTCCGGCAAGGAAAGATGAAGGAGAAAGGCGAACCTCTCCAATAGTCACTGAGGAGCTGTTCATGGTGATCAAAACCTTTAGCAACGATCTTCCGCCGAGCAGGGATCGAGTAGGGAAAGCCAACGATGATCGCGGGTGCGCCATCCATGGAGCCAGAGGCATCAGAGTGAACCAAATCAGGCTGTCGCCCAGGGACCTCGAAGTAGTGAGCAGAGTACTCCACAGGAACCACAGCTTGCTGATAACATGTCTGAGCATCGTCTTCCGGTCTCAAACAAACGTTGTCCAGCGGTACAGACAACCGAGCGTACATGCCGGTGATGTGAGAGTGGAGAGCCCCAATGGCGGCCATTACAGACCTCAACGATATTGTGCCTTCCGTCCCCTCCATCCCCTCTCGCAAAGAGACGAAGCAGGATTCGAACCCTGGACACAACTCCGAGGCACCAGGCACACACAAAGCCGATGACAACAGCGGGCGCTCACAAAACTGGCAGAATCGACACCTTCGCCGCTTGCGGGGGCCAAGCCCGTCGACCCCGGCCCCCCAGGAGGGTCTCCGGGCGCCGGACCCCCGACCGCGGTTGCCGATCCTCACTTGCGTCACCGTACCGTGTCCATAGCGTAAGCTGGTAACTGAGATGCCAATCGAAAATGCAAGGAATGACCCAAGTCCGGGAGACCGGGCGCAACCCTGGTCCCACAGCCGATGTTGTGCAACTCCAACCCGGATGGGCTAGTAATCGAGGTCCCGGCTTCAGCCCTGGAGCAGGCCAAGAATAGTACTCGATATAACTTCGTCACCCGGTAAGTTGGAAAGTCCGGGATTGCACCGCAGGAGTCAGGAGCACTTCATGTGTACGGGAGTCCGGCGGGAGGAAAGGATAATCAACAGGATATACGAGCCGCTGGCGGAGGTTGGCGGAGCCGGGAGCTTATGCAGCCATCTTCGTTCGTAGCGTAGCTCCTCCCCCTGTGTCAGCAGATTTTCAGCATAATACAGCAAGTATTTGACTGAAAATAACTGACTTGTGACATAATGCATTGTAGGAATACTGATGCAGAATGTGAGAATATGAATCATACTTTGTGAGAGAGTCTTCTTTTTATGCAGGGGTGGGGGCACATGTGTGGCTTGGTGTGATCTGGTGGGCACTCTGTGGCCACATGTGAACAGTGCTTTGCAGGTCCCTCTGCTGGCAGGCAGTCAAGTTAAGTCAAATAAGCTTTATTCGATTTCTTCAGAGGAAACCATAAAAGCAGGAGGTCTGTGGATGCTCCGGGGTGTTCTTGTGGCTCATAGGTTTGCTCTATTGAGTGTCCAATTATGCTGCAGCTTCCCTTAACAAGACACTGATATAGGTTTTTCTTTTCTTCCATACTGGACTGCTGGAGCAGGTGTACCTTTCACAGCATACAATGCCAACAGAAGAGTTTTTTCATTCCCCATGCCTAGTAAGGGTACTTCGGTTATGTTATATGTTATGTTAAGTCTTGTTATGTTATGTTATACCATGTTATGTTACATTATGTGTATTTTTAGAGCATGTTATCACCCAGAGGGCTTCTGGCACTGATACAGGAGCATTTTGGGTTGCGCCGAGAGCTGGCCTGTGTTGTGTAGGGCTTTAGAGGTGTGCATGACGAGTTTGAAAAAGACTCTTTTGTGAATGGGAAGCCAGTGGAGCTCCCTGAGATGCAGGAGATGTGCGTGTAGCATGGTAGAATAAGTGTGCGCCTGACTTTTGCGTTCTGTACGATTTGAAGCTGTCTGGTCAGTTGTGTGTTGATGCCAATGTAGAGGGCTTTACCGTAGTCCAGTTTGCTGCTTATGAGGGCTTGGTTGATGGTTTCTGTGGAAGCTGGTCGGGAGCCATTTGAAGAAGGACGTGGGGATGCTGTTTACTTGAGCTGTCATGGGGAGTTGATTGTTGATGATTATCCCTAGATTCTTGGCATCGGTGGTGGTGGTGGGTATGGGTCCGAGTTCATCCGTCCACCAGGTGGAGCCCCTAGGCAAAGAGTGTCTACAGAAGATCTTGACTTCTCTCTTGTAGGTGTTCAGTTTGAGGCAGTTGTTTTTCATGCACTTAGTGACTTTTGTCATGCAGGTGGAGAACTTGTTCCAGGTGTTGCTTGTTTTGTGCAGATGGAAAGTATCAGCTGTGTGCCTTTGCCATACAATAAGATGTTGATTACTTGTGCATGAATGATGCTGGAGAGCAGGGCTGTGTAGGTGTTGAAGAAGGTCTGGCTGAGGGATGAACCTTGAGGTATTCCACAGAAGTAGTTGCAGGTCTCCAAGGATTTGGGGACCAGGTTGACCGATTGATATTCGCCTTACACAAGGGGTATATCCAGCAGAGGGCGTGTCGTTGGATGCCAGCTTTGTGCAGTTGTTGGATGAGGATGGGATGGGAGACAGTGTTGAAAGCTGCGCAGAGGTCGAGGAGGAAGAGGCCTGCGGTCTCGCCTAGGTCCATGATCATACGAATATTGCCTGTTGCACCGACGAGAGCTGTTTTCCATGCTGTGGTTTGGCCTGAATCCAGTTTAAGTGCCATAAAGGAACTGCTTGTTGATCACTTTTTGGGGACTTTGAGCGGGTAGGGTAGCAGTGAGATGGGTCAGTAGTTGTCTAGTGCCATCAGGTCTGCAAAGGGCTTCTTGAGAAGGAGCAGACCAATTACTTGCTTTCAGGTGTTTGGTTAGGTAGCACTGGTGATGGGGGCATTTAATAGCAGGGTGATCACTGATCTTAATGGGGCCCAGTCTTTTTATGAAGACGTGGTAGGGGCACAGACAGAGAGGGCTCCAGAATGGATCGATTGCATGGTGGCTGCAGATTCTTCTGCGGTGATGGCAACCAGTATGCTGCCTCATGTGTGGTTTGAGGTGGGTAGAAGAGCTGCAATGGTGGAGGGGTCAGATTAGGGTTCGAAGTTGTGATAGGTGTTGGCAAACTTGTTGCAGATGAAGAGGGACAGCTTGGTGCAGTGGTCCTGTGAGGGGGTAATGCTAGTGTAACTGGCTGCTGGGAGGTGAAATCGTTCATGATAATGAAGATCTCTATGACAATATTAGTGCTGTTGTCAATGTGGTCTGCGAGCATGGAGTGTTTGGTGGTTCTTATCTGCTGGTGGTAGTGTATGAGGGTAGATTTGTAGGTTTGGTTCAGTCTCTATCTATTCTCCAATATTTTGCAGTGATGGTTGGTCATCCAGTACCAGGTGCCCAGGTTTCCGTCAGGAAGTGCAGGTCCAGCTAGTGGTTGTAAAGCAGGTCCCAGAGTTTGGTAGACTGGTGAGAGAGCAGTTGCTGAGGAGCATGCAGGGTAGGGAGGAGTGCTGTGTAGTGGGTGTCTTCTGTGTGTGGATGAGTGTGAGACTAGAGTTGGTTGCGTTGGGTGCCGGTATGGTGAGGGGTGGGTGCAAGAGGGTTTACCATGGCAATAGACTGGAACAGCCGTTTGGTTGGCCAGGAGTGCTCTAGGGAAAATAGCTTCATAATATTTAACATTATTACAGCTGCCTATCTTCAAGATCAAACATAAAAGGTGTTTTTTCCAATACAAGTACCAACTCATGAATTGACACAATGGTTGGAGACAGCACAGAATAGGAATAAAGGGCAGTAATTCACCCAGCACTCTATTTCTGTTTTGGTAAGCAGTGGCCCTTGATGTGGGCTCTAAAAGGGCCAAAGTACAGAATGCCATTGAGTAAATGCTGAAAAGGTGGCCTAGCCACAACGTCAGTGTCTGTGTAGGACACCCCAAGGTCCCTTAGTGAGGAGTTCAAGTTCAAATGTTGGGAGGCTGTGCTGTGTGTGTGGCGCCTCCTTATTTGTGCATGTAGAACATCCAATCAGAGCATTTTTACTCATGGGCCTGTATCTACAATAAAGCGCAGGGTCAAAGGCCTTTCTCATTTGCATGGGGCTATGCCCGCTTACAAATGTGGAAATACACTCTGTCTATTTATTGCCTAGACCCAACTCTGCACCAATGCAATGGGCAGTGCAGAAGAGTAATACCACACATCTGTAGCACATTCTAGTATACTAGAAAGCAAAAGAAGCATCACAAATGTGCAAATGTCCATTGTCCTAATAGTGCAATTACTGCAGCACATTTATTGCAGGGACTTCCAAATCATGAGTTTGAATTCCAGGGACGCTAACGTGGCCTTTCATCCTTCCCAGGTTGATTTACTGAGAACCAAAACATTGAATAATAATGGCAACAGTTCCTGATAGCGTTCAGTGCCAAATGTACAAGGAAAGAGCTCACAAACAGTGGGTGCAATTTTTGCGGAGGCTATTTGCAGCCTGTCTGATGTTGTGATGCCAATTATGCACCAAAATACCCTGTCGCAAAATCTCCAGTTGCCGAATGAATATTAATTAGACAGGTCGCTATGTGCAACCCCCTGTGATTGGCTACCAATACTTTGATGGTGGCCTGCAAGGAACAGGAGACCACCATACTTTCGATTGTATTCCTAAACAGGACTGTTTGTTTCATGGGCATCCGCAGAAATGTTTCCAGGGGGGGCAACATTTTAACTTCATCACCATCCTCCGACATGATTGAGCACAAGTATTAAATACATTTAAAAAACTCTAATAAGACAAAGAGCTTAAATAAACAAAGAAATCCATAGGGGGAAGAGAAAAATCTTGTGAGGCGCCACATCAGACAGCCTGGCAAGTAATAAAACAGAGGGAAAACTAAAAATGACCGGAAAAAAACAAAAACATTCTAAATCAGGTTGATGCGGTTCTAGAGCATGGGTACTCACAAACTTTCTTCCAGGGGCCAAATTTACAGTGTGGTTTGTGGCCAAGGGCCGCACTGGTGGGGGCAGGGTCAGGGAGGGACGGGGGTGGGGCTAGAGCAACAAAAAAACTATGACCATGAGGTTGAACACAGGTCCCTGCAGCGGACGCCTTCATCTGCTGAGCCACCAGACCTGGCATACACACATCTTTCTTTCTCTCTCTCTCTCTATCTGTCTCTCTGTCTCCCTCCCTCTCTCTCTGTCTCCTTCCCTCTCTCTCTGTCTCCCTCCCTCTCTCTATCCCTCCCTCTTCCTCCCTCTCCCTCTCTCTGTCTCCCTCTGTCTCACTCACTCTGGCTATCTCTCTCACCCTCCCTCTCTCTCACCCTCCCTCTCTCTCTCCCTCTCCCTCTCCCTCTCTCTCTCTCCCTCTCTCTCCCCCTCTCTCCCTCTGTCTCTCTCCCTCTGTCTCTCTCCCTCTCACTCCATCCCTCTCTCTGTCTCCCTCCCTCTCTCTCTCTCTCTCCCTCTCTCTCCCTCCCTCTGTCTCTCTCCCTCCCTCCCTCTCTCTCCCTCTGTCTCTCTCCCTCTGTCTCTCTCCCTCTCCCTCTCTCTCCTCCCTCTCTCTCGATCCCTCTCTCCATCTCTCTCTCTCCATCCATCTCTCTGTCTCCCTCACTCTCTCTCCCTCTCCCTCCCTCCGTCTCTCCCTCCATCTCCCTCCCTCCCTCTTTTTCCCTCCCTCCCTCTCTCTCCCTCCCTCCCTCTCTATCCCTCCCTCTCTACCCCTCCCTTTCCATCCCTCTCTATCCCTCCCTTTCTCTCTCTCCCTCCCTCTCTCTCCCTCCTTCTGTCTGTCTGTCTTCCTCCCCACTGTCTGTCTGTCTCCCTCCCAGGTTTGGGCAGCCTGAGAGGTCCGACCAAACAGTCATTGCGCATTCAGGAGTGGGTAAACCACTCCTCCCCTGCCCTGCTCCATAAGCAGAGCAGAGCAGCCCCGCCTGCCTGTAAAAGAAACATAAAATGGTAATAACTAAACTTTATTACTATTTTATGTTTTTGCTTCTCACACTGTGAGAAAGCAGTGGGGTGAGGCTACTCCGCCATAGCGAAGGAGACGCCACTGCGGCCTGGCTATACTAACAACCGCCATGTTACCTTTCAAAAAAATGGTTCGTGTATGCCAGACGACCAAGGGACATAGATGTCGCCCGGCCCACCAACAAAAGAGCCAATCCCGTCCTGCAGTCTCCTGGACCGCACCCACCACCTTAATCCCCTGTGGGGCAAACCGTCCAAGGTCAACGGCCCGCCAAACCCTTATTTTAAGCTCTGCTCCAATTCAGCAGCTTCAGATTACTTGGGTACAAAAGGGGGTGGTGATGGACAGAGCATCTGAACCAATCAAACACTCACACCCAGTCAACAGATCTGGGTTTAATCCATCACCGTTCTTTAGCCCACTCTGCCACCCCAGTTCAGACATGGCGATATGCAAATCAGTCTGACCCTGTGCCTCATGGGAACTTGGGGTCAGTGTCTGCTGTGTGTGCTTCTAAATGACATAATTGTTGTTACTTTGTTTACTAGAAAAATATGATGAATTGTAATGCTGGTCACATGCCGCCATTCTTCACCAGACGAACCATGGGTGTTACCTGCTATTTTTAGGCGAGAGGGTGTTGTGATGCATTAGGCTACTTTGGTAATTGTTCGCTGAAATGAAATTCGTCTCCCTGTACTTTTAAGAGAAACGTGATAAGAATACTTTTAATTCCCAAAGGCTCTGTCATTTTAAAAGTGCCACTGCCAGCTTAAATGACTGTAATGAATCTAAATGAACATGAACAGAGCTGGACAAGGCAAACGATGCTGGGTATGTCACTTGTCAGAGCGAGTTCGCACATTTGCTGGACAGCCTGGATCGCATCGTAGGTGTGATGTGATATGATGTTATGAGATGATATTACAGGAAATGGGATCCGCTGCTTTGCAAATTGTTTTACCCAAAGCAGATCTGAGCGAGAAGAACGAGGCGACAGCGCACAGATGTGGTTTACAGATGTGACTGACTCTGGATAATGTGCAAGGTCCCCGCATGCATCTTTTCATCAAAACAGGACAGTGTAACTCCATGCAGACCACAGAAATATATCATTATCATTAATAATAATATTGTTGCTATTATTATTGTTATAGTAGTAGTAATATTTATGGTTATTTATTCTACAGTATTTATTAGTATTATTGTTTTTGAGAATGTTCTAACATTATAATTTTTTATAATAATAACTGTAATATACAATTTCATTCTTGTGCCTGATAATATATAAAATAGTAAAATATTATACTGCCAATGGCAATAATAACTCTACCATTAATGCTACTACTACTACCACTTGTACTACTACTACTACAAGCACTAATAATATCAATACATTATCCAAAACACAATTCCACAAATTTTTGCGTATCTATTGAATCCGGCACATTCCTGTCCTTTTCCCCTGCGCTGGCCCACAATGGGCTGCCATGCTCCAATGGGGAGACTGCAGCACTCATCCTCCTAGACCTCTCCGCCGCCTTCGACACTGTCTGCCACTGCACACTATGCGCACGCCTCCACACCACAGGAATCCCAGACAAGGCTCTGGAATGGACCACCTCCTTCCTCTCCGGCAGAACCCAGAGCGTCCGCCTCCCCCCGTTCCGTCCCGAAGCCTTCGAGATCATCTGCGGCGTACCTTAACGATCC
This sequence comes from Lissotriton vulgaris, assembly GCF_964263255.1. Classification (NCBI taxonomy): domain Eukaryota; kingdom Metazoa; phylum Chordata; class Amphibia; order Caudata; family Salamandridae; genus Lissotriton; species Lissotriton vulgaris. Next base: position 610,088,406 of record NC_141699.1, on the reverse strand, counting down.
TACCTCAGCCCGACACTGTTCAACATTTACATGGCTCCGCTCGCACACGTCGCCCGACAGCACAACTTCAACATAATCTCCTACGCCGACGACACTCAGCTGATCCTCTCCCTCACCAGGGACCCCATCACCGCCAAAGCCAATCTCCATGAAGGAATGAAGGCCGTTGCTGACTGGATGAAGATCAGCCGTCTGAAGCTGAACTCGGACAAGACGGAGGTCCTAATCCTCGGCTCCAACCCGTCAGCCTGGGACGACTCCTGGTGGCCAACGGTACTGGGGGCAGCCCCGACCCCCACCGACCACGCACGCAACCTGGGAATCTTCCTCGACTCAATGCTCTCAATGACCAAGCAAGTGAACGCCGTCTCCTCCTCCTGCGTTAAAACCCTCCCCATGCTCCGCCAGTTCTACAGATGGATCCGGACAGATACAAGAAAGATAGTCACCCAGGACCTCGTCAGCAGCAGACTCGACTACGGAAACGCCCTCTACGCGGGAGCCCCGACCAAGCTCATCAATCGACTACAATGCATCCAAAACACCTTGGCACGACTGATCCTCGATGTACCACGACACGGCCACACCATCCCCCACCTGAGAAACCTACACTGGCTCCCTGTCAACAAGAGGATATTCTTAAAGCTCCTCATCCATGCACACAAGGCACTCCACAAGACTGGCCCATCCTACTTCAACAGAAGGCACTCCTTCTACACCCCCAACCTCCAGCTATGCTCCGCAGACCTCTCACTCGCCACGTCCCGCGCATCCGAAGAACAACCACCGGCGGGTGATCCTTCTCCCACCTCTCCGTCTAGACATGGAACACCCTCCCACTGAGCCTACGACAGACCCAAGACCTGCTGCCCTTCAGGAGGATACTAAAGACCTGGCTGTTCGATCAGTAGCAGTCCCCACCTCCCCCCCCGCGTCTTGAGACCCTCGCGGGTATATTGTGCGCTTAACAAATGACTGATTGATTGTGTTTGTTTGTGGTTGTGTGTGTGGTTGTGCATGTGGTTTTGCATGTGGTTGTGCGTGTGGTTGTGTGTGTGGTTGTGCATGTGGTTGTTTTGTGTGGTTGTTGTGTGTGTGGTTGTTGTGTGTGTGGTTGTGTGTGTGGTTGTTCTGTGTGTGGTTGTGTGTGTGGTTGTTGTGTGTGTGGTTGTCTGTGTGGTTGTGTGTGTGTGGTTGTGTGTGTGATTGTGTGTGTGTGGTTGTGTGGTTGGGTGTGTTTGTGTGTGTGGTTGGGTGTGATTGTGTGTGGTTGCGTATGGTTGTGTGTGGTTGCATCTGGTTGTGTGTGTGTGTGGTGTGGTTGTGTGTGTGGTTGGGTGGTTGTGTGTGATTGTTGGATGTGTGTGGTTATATCATAGCATAACCATTAAACCTGGAGGTTTTAACTCATAAAAAGTTCATACAAACTGATGATAGGGCCTTTTATGGCTTCACAAACACTGCCTCGTGCCCATGTCAAAAATCTGCCTCGGTGCGGTATCCTCGGTGCAAAACCTATTAGCATTTTGCAGGACGCCTTGATTTTATTTCTTATAAAATGCCAAGAATCTTTTAGAAATCCAAACTTCTGTTCACTAGCTCAGGGAAGGGTCATAAAACATGCATTTACATTGCAGCCAGACTGCATGTAATCCTCGGCTGCTCACTAGGTAAACAAACCCCACGCTCGCACTATAGACACCACTTAAGGTGGACAAAGCAAGGGCGCTCAATGGGTGTGTTGGACCCGGCCCTTTTGGCAGGCTCACCCCGAGACTTTTTGCTTTTTCCTAGCCTGTTTGTGTGACCTGGTGTTGGTGATTTTAGGCCTCTGCGCACTTTTTCACTGTGGTACAGTGCGTGAGCTCTCTGTGTATGTGTGGTGAGTGACCTGACCTCCCATAGGAATGAATAGGGAATATGTAAGCCCATGGTAGTTCCTGATGTGTGGGGAGTGCAGGGTCGAGTTTGGTATGTGCGAACTCATGAGATTGAATGCTGCGCAATGGTATATGCGGCATGATTGTGTCTAGTGTAGAAGTGCCACTACTAGAAGTTGGAATATTTGTGTAATTTGTGCCTGGCGTGTGTTTGGCTGGTGAGCCTGGCTCCAAGAGTCTGGGACGGTCTGCCCCAGTGGTGAATGGAGTGTTTAGCATGCTGATGTGAGGGGAGGAGTGAGCCTGGGCCTGCTTGTGGATTGACCGTCTGGTTTGAGGGTCCTGAATGAGGCTGGGTTTTCCCCACACAATGCTGGCTCCATCCCCTGGGGTGCGTCTGATGTCCCTAGCCTGGCCAGTGAAAGGAATTCCTGTAGTGTAGTTCCTAGTTTCCCACTAGGCCCTGCGCATTGGAATAACATAAACAGTAGTATCGACGTGGAACTGCGGATATTCCAGGCCTCCACTGACTATCCTAAACTTAATTGGGTTGTGTTACCAACTAGCTCAGAGGTCACTGGAAACTTTCTTCTCTGCATAGGAAGTGATCAGCTTCCTTGGCACAGACAAGAAGGGATTCAGCTTTCCAACAACCGTGCAACATGACAACTTTGCTCCTCAGATCAAGAGTCAATCTCTAGGGTCGTGTGAAACAATAGACACGTATTTCACTCAGTCAGTCTAGTGCAGTTTACTTTCACGAGATGTAGAGAATAGAGAGACAGGCGTTTGTCAATAAAGGGTTAACATTTATTGAACAGTCTTTCTTCTCGTACAAGAGAAATGTATTGCCACAATTGCAATAATTGTTATTATAAAAAGTACGTACAGTAAGATAAGTATTGCGAAATAGAACTGTAAAAGCATTGATATGGTTTCTTAGCCATACAATGGTTTAAAAGTAATAAAACAAATATATACAGTCATATATACATTAGGCTAACATACTCAACTGGTGCTTCTAACTAAGCCTACCCCAGTATGCCTGACCTAAGCCTAACACGTGGAAGGGGAGTAAGTAAGTAGCTTTAAGTTAAGTTGGTTTTGCCAAGGTTTGTTTCAAGAATTCTCGTCTAAGGGTTTAGTCAACACCATACCTCTGAATAGAATGATGGAAGATTGGTATCTCCTTCAGGGGTCTCTCTCGATATCCCAGTCACCTGCGTGGGTTGACCGGAAACGCCGGGGCTGGATTTCTCTGCAGGAGAAAGGAATCGGGTCTCTTCAGCGCGTCGAGGAAGGAGGGGGGACAGCGTCCGCGGGCAGCTGGAATCTGCTTGATGTCTTCGCAGAGGACGGCTGTTCAGCTCCTTAAGCGTACTGCACCATAGTTCGCGCTTTAGCAGCGATAATGGTATCAGCAGCTTCACCACCACAGGGACAGCAGGCTGCAGCGACAGAGTGCTAGATTTACCAACACGGGGTCTTGCAGGCAGCTGGCATCAGCAACAGTAGCTCGCATTGCTTAAGGCAACGTTGGTAATATTTATACCTGACAGGTGCCGGGTTTGACGCAAGTTTGCTGGACATAAGACGTCAATTAAAGATGTCACTAGGAAGTGATAGTTATCAGTTGCTCGTTAGAGTTCCATTACTAATCAAAACATAGCAAGCGGGGATTTCCAGGTTTGCTGAGTTTTTATCTTGTTGAAGAACTCGGAGTGTTATCTAGGAATATCAGATAGTGACTACTGCTCTGTCATTGCACTAATTGGTCGCAAAGGAAGTGGCAGAGAGAACTATGCTGGAATGTGGCTCTGTTCGTGTGAGGCCAGAGATGACTTTTCAGAAAATCGCACTTGAACGGTTATGCCAATATAGGGAATAAATGGATTTATAGCCGAATAGGGGCATAAGGTCACAGTATCGATCAGGAACCTAGATAAACACGCAACACCCACTCCACGGGTTAATGTCCATCAAAATTACTAAAACTAAGCAATTAGATGCATGTGTAACATTGCCCACCCCAAAATACATAAATGCATTCGAAATAGGCGTACTTGTAATACATGAATTTAGGTACTGTACGTTTTTTAAAGCATAGAAATCATTCAAAAAATTATTGCATATGAAATCAATGAATGATTATGCAAAAGGAATTACACATGAAGTATCTCTGACAGAAGAAAAGCGAGATAAATCATCACATAAAAATGCATTGTAATAACATGTGTGCTAGAGGCTGGTGTAATGTTGTTATGTCTCTAGATGTGTTTAGAAATAGAAGTGTGAAGCTTCTGTTCTCTAAGAATAGTTTTTACGTTAAGCAAAGAATTGTTCGTGCCAAAAAAGGGTCAATATTAGAAAAATTGTCCAATTCAAAGAAAATAGATTTCCAAAGCTCTTGGCAGTTTTTGTTGATCAAAACTGAAGGCCGAATTCACAGTTCATGGGAACACTGTGTGTCGGAAAACTTCTAAAAAAGTTATTGTTTCTCTATGGGTGAGAACATCGTGGTGTGTTACCGTTACAACGGAACTTTTACAACGTAATGCTGTTACAACGCAGCTATTACATCGTAAATACCATTACAATGCATGCCATTACAACGCATGGCATTACATAGCAGATGGTATTACAACGCATACCATTACATCGTAAGTATTGGTAAGTATTTAATTTTTTTTTTTTTTTTATTTAATATGTTATTATTGTTTTAATTATTATTAATTATAAAAAAAAATTATTTCGTTTTTAAATATTATAAATTAAATATATTAATTTAAGTATTTTTTAAAATAAGTATGAGTATAGGAGTATATGTTTTGGGGTACTGATGTATATGTTTTGGGGTGTTTGGGTATTTTTAGGTTTTAGGGCAGTGTTTGGGTTTTGGGGTACAGGGGTGTTTTTAGGTTTTAGGGCAGTGTTTGGGTTTTGGGGTACAGGGGTGTTTTTAGGTTTTAGGGCAGGGTTTGGGTTTTGGGGTACAGGGGTGTTTTTAGGTTTTAGGGTAGGGTTTGGGTTTTGGGGTACAGGGGTGTTTTTAGGTTTTAGGGTAGGGTTTGGGTTTTGGGGTACAGGGGTGTTTTTAGGTTTTAGGGTAGGGTTTGGGTTTTGGGGTACAGGGGTGTTTTTAGGTTTTAGGGTAGGGTTTGGGTTTTGGGGTACAGGGGTGTTTTTAGGTTTTAGGGCAGGGTTTGGGTTTTGGGGTACAGGGGTGTTTTTAGGTTTTAGGGTAGGGTTTGGGTTTTGGGGTACAGGGGTGTTTTTAGGTTTTAGGGTAGGGTTTGGGTTTTGGGGTACAGGGGTGTTTTTAGGTTTTAGGGTAGGGTTTGGGTTTTGGGGTACAGGGGTGTTTTTAGGTTTTAGGGTAGGGTTTGGGTTTTGGGGTACAGGGGTGTTTTTAGGTTTTAGGGCAGGGTTTGGGTTTTGGGGTACAGGGGTGTTTTTAGGTTTTAGGGCAGGGTTTGGGTTTTGGGGTACAGGGGTGTTTTTAGGTTTTAGGGCAGGGTTTGGGTTTTGGGGTACAGGGGTGTTTTTAGGTTTTAGGGCAGGGTTTGGGTTTTGGGGTACAGGGGTGTTTTTAGGTTTTAGGGCAGGGTTTGGGTTTTGGGGTACAGGGGTGTTTTTAGGTTTTAGGGCAGGGTTTGGGTTTTGGGGTACAGGGGTGTTTTTAGGTTTTAGGGCAGGGTTTGGGTTTTGGGGTACAGGGGTGTTTTTAGGTTTTAGGGCAGGGTTTGGGTTTTGGGGTACAGGGGTGTTTTTAGGTTTTAGGGCAGTGTTTGGGTTTTGGGGTACAGGGGTATTTCGACTTTATATAAATTAAATTAATTAAATTAATTTTATTTACTTTAATTAAATTAATAACAATATTTACAATTATTAATTTAATTGTATTAATAAACGATTATAATTAAATTATATTATTTAAAAATGTTTAATTAATTAAATTCTTTTAATTTTATTAATTATAATTATATTATGTATTATTTATAACTTAATTAAATTATAATTATATTTATTGTAATTATTTGCATTATATTATTTTCAATTTAATAATTTTTTATATATCATTAATTATATTATTTTAAATATATTAAATTAATATATTTATTTAATTGTATTAATAAACGATTATAATTAAATTATATTATTTAAAAATGTTTAATTAATTAAATTCTTTTAATTTTATTAATTATAATTATATTATGTATTATTTATAACGTAATTAAATTATAATTATATTTATTGTAATTAATTACATTATTTTATTTTCTATTTATTAATGTTTTATATATCTTTAATTATATTATTTTAAATTACTATAATTAAATTAATTACTGTTTTAAATATGTTATATTATTTTTATTATTTTAAATTAATTTAATTAACTTTATTACATTTTTTAAAAAAAAGATATACTTACCAATACTTACGATGTAATGGTATGCGTTGTAATACCATCTGCTATGTAATGCCATGCGTTGTAATGGCATGCATTGTAATGGTATTTGCGATGTAAAAATCGCGTTGTAACGGAACGCGTTGTAAAACATCGCGTTGTACTGACACCAATCCGAACATCGTATCAGACAGGCTCTCAAAGAATTGGTCTACAAAATCAGGTGATAGTTCAACCAAATTAGATAGCGCTGTAACTTGGCAGGTGTGAGAATGATTGCTGTCATCGAAGGCAGGACCAGCAATGCTCACAGAACGTTGTACCTGGATGATGTTGCTTTTGTCACTCGCTCCACTGTTACCACTTGGCTGTAGTACAGGAGTCTCCACGAATGCCGTCATCAGGATTGGTAGCCGCTGGGGACAACACAATGCGTGAGCCGTTATTGGACTGAGCAAAGTATCGACGTCCATTGGTACTGCTGATGGAAGTGAAAGACAGATGTCCAACACGCATTCATCGCCGCAAAGCATACACCGTAGCACAGGTAAAATGCAATTTTGCCATATCGGTCTGAATGAAAGGAACCAGGTCATGTTTAGATCTCTCAGCCTGGCCAATCCAAGGACGTTAGTTATCCTGTCCCGGTAGCGCATTGCTAGGATTGTCTCTTCCATTCCCATGGGAGCTATGTCTGAGCCGAGGCTTGCCATAACGAAGCAGGAGGGTCAAAAATAGAATCCCTGCGACGAGTCCCAAAAATAATGGTTTGCCGCCAAAAATGGAGTGCACAAAATTAGGAAAGATTCCCAAAATTGCCTGGAAGGGTGTTAGCAGTCCCGTAAAGACTGTCTTAAATATGCCTGGGATGCTTGTTGCACTAGAAATGTTAAGGAGTTGGCTGAACATTTCTACGAAATGCACGGGGCAATTTGTTGATAAAAGGTCATGAACTTCAGTAGCTGTCCTTGCAACTAGAAGATCATACGTCTCTTTAGATGACGTTATAGGCACTGTTGTCTGTAAAAGTACAGATTTCATTTTGCTTAATGTATCAATTCGTATAGAATAGAGATTCAGACGAGGCCAGATGGGAGTCACTATGTCTGGAGGCCCACTCGGAAACAATGCTTGCATACAGCATTTGACCATGGATGTTACTTCTACTAGATAACTTTTCCCTGGCACGAGGCCACAACATCTGTGATCCGTTCTAAGAATGTAACTCCCGTTCGAAAGTTGCATAAAGAAGGGCTCTATCTGAGTTGCAGGTGTGACTAGCTTGTGGCATGAAAGGTTGTTTGAATTTCCATCACATGCTCCGTGTAAATTAATACCCTGACACAAAAGTATACCGCTTAGTGAATGTTTACAGTTCTCACCACTAAGAAATACATTTTTGTTGCTGTCACTATAGCAAGAATGAGTGTATGGTAATTTCCATTCTGATTTTACATATCCTTTACCCAATTGTTCATATTGGCCAGCAGGTATGTCCTCAAGGCACTTTTTAAATCGGAAAGTTGTTATCGGAATTGTGATAATTCCGTGTATTATCCATTCAATGACAGGACTCTCTGACATTGTCAATGGTAATCTCTCGAGTTTTTCGATGCTCAGGATTGTATAGTCTGCTCCTTTCTGTGCCAAACTGATCTGTTTATCAGTAAGGTTAAAACTGGAAAATAATGACGTTGTGTTGATTAAACGCCAAGGCACATAGCCTGAACGAAGATTTTGCAGCGTCCAGCCTAATTCTATAATAGAGCGTAATTGAGACTGGCCATGTTGTAACATAAGCAAATCTCTGTCTATCACATCAAAGGCAGAGGATACAATATTGTCCAAAGAATATATTCTGGAAGACAGAGTCGTTAACCCATTGTCTACTACAGAAAGTGATTTCTCCAAATTAATACGATCAATTTCTCGTATTTTTTCAGCAGTTTCAATTTGCTTTACTTTCCAAGCCTCGTTGTAAGCAGCATAGATACTGGTCGCTATGAAACGCTTTTGACGCTGTTTGCGTGGTCCAAGAAGGAAGTCGCGCAAATCAGCACCATCTTTTAGTAAAGACAAGTGTTGCTTAATTTCAGCCAGTGTGGATGTAGTTAGCCATTCAAGGCAGAGTTTCCCTACACTGTATGTTGTTATAATTCCTGGATGCTGTCTCTGGGAATATCTAGGGTCTAATCTGGTCATTTTTAACCCCTGTGTTTTATTCAGGAATCTATCTTGACAGCTATTTGTGTCTGTAGGCCAGATTAACCACTTTTTCCAATCAGGATTTGTTCTGTTGAAATGTAAAATATGTGACACGTCTAACTCAATATCTGTGGTTGTATTTTCAGGTATTGGCTTTGGTATAGACGGTGTTTTAAGGTCCTTGATCTTAGCTAGGCCAAGACAAGATGTTTGGTGTATTGTGTCATTTAGAAATAACATTTGTTCTGGTATCATGCAGGTTCTAAACAGTGCTTCTATGCCTTGCACCTGCCAATCTTTTGTACCCCAAATTGTTTTCGTTTCAATATTATTTTTCCAATAATCAAAACCCAATGTCATCATTTTGTCATAAAATGCTTCTGAATATATCAATTTAGAGTTTGTCAGCATCGTTTTCATTCCTGTTTTATCTAACAGTTTGTAATAAAACGTTTCTGCATCACTGGTGTTAAACCCTGAGAAGTATTTGAATTTCTCAAAAAATGCTTTCGAACTGCTTTTAGGTGGTTTAGAACAATGTTCCCATTGATTATACATAAAAACATTTCTAGGCTGTGCAGATTTATGCAAGTAATGATCCCCATAGTGGGTGTAACAGAATAGCTGCTCATAACTAGATGAACCTTGTAAATAATCATGATCTGTGAATCTAGCTGACATTACTAAATCAGACATCATGTCATTAATACTGTTAAAGTCCCAATCATCAGAGAATGTACTAGGTGTCACAAAGTCACTTAAGGAAACCTTTAGTTGATGAGGATACTTCAGGATTTGGACCGGACCATATATCTCATAGTCTGTTTTCTCCCATACTATCCCACCAGGTATTGGAATTGCTGTGACATTTACTGTTGACAGTTCTCTTTTCTTCACGTGGGATGATCTGTATGGTTTCAGGACTAGGTTGATGTTCTGACTTGCTGTGTCCATTCAATTGTAATAAACTTTCCTAAAATTAAAACTAAAATTAGGCATAGTAGGAGTATGAATACCCCTGAGATAATCCAATGCTCAATCAACGGTGAATCCAGATATAGTTCTTTGATTTGTTGAAGGAGTCCTGTTGTATTTTCTTTAGAATACTTTTTTATTTCTGGCATCACTTCGGGGTCGTTTAAATCTTCAGAGAAGTTGTCGAAGTTGATGAAATAACCAGAGGCAGTTCTGTCAATTGATGGGATTGTTCTTTCAATCTGTCTTTCGGTAGCACTTTCTGATGCCACATCATTGTAGACTGGTGTTGTTTCTTGACGAACTGTTTCAATCTGTGTTTCAAGAGGCACGAGTTCCATGGCATTATTGCATAGTCCTTCATTGTGCACTGCAGGCTGATCGAATGTGATTAGTCTTTCAGTTTGAACCTCTTGGATTGTTGCAAGTTTGGGTATTCTGTTGTTTCTTGGGAGTCCACTGGGCCTACTGTTGATTATAGGCCACATGCTTGTGGTTTTACCAGATCGATGGACACGACTCTGTTCTCCTTTTTACCAGCAAGGGGCGGTAGCACAACTGATCTTGTTCCGGTGACTGCTAAGACAGGTACTGCTTTTCTGTAAGAAGGCCTGTTAGACCTGGCACCTTGGCGTGAGTCTCCCTTCCACTTTTTGCTGATGTGCCTCCGATGTTTTGCTGGTTTTCCGATACTCAGGGCACTGCGCCACGGCTGATTCGTGCCGCAGTGCAAGTGCTCCCTACTGTAAATTGTACATGCGATTGGTATCCATGATTGGTTCTTTGGATTTACTGTTAGTCCCTAGTAACGTGCACTAGAGAGTGCCGGGGCTTGTAGATGCCAATACTGCTGGTGGGCCTGCAGCGCTGGTTGCGCCACCCACCGAAGCAGCCGTAAAGATGTGTCTGGGAACTGCGACCGCAGAACCCGCGTGCGGTCTCGTACTGTCACGCTAGCTGGGCAAGTGTCCCCACTTGCCAGCACCGACCCTTCCCTTGACTACATATTAGTCACCCCTATGGTAGGCCTGCTGGCAGGGTGCGTTGTAGGTGTAAGATAGGACAAGCCCTGATGTGCGTGGCATGTCCTAGTAGTGACTTACAACCAAGACCGTATTTCACTATTGAAGGCTACCTGCTCCATTAGGCCAGACTGAGCTGCGAGGATTGTTACACCCTATAATCCCCGCAGGCTCAAGGAGCATGGTAGTGAGTCATGTTTAGTATGCCTGAACTCAGGATGATAAAATATTTCTTGTAGTCAAGTTTATTTTAGTATCCTGGGTTTGCAAATGCTACTTTTAGAAAGTTAGCATTTGCTTGCTTAGCCATTTCGGCCCGCCTCTGCTGGTATGTGTATCGGACTGTCTGGGATGTGTGCGTGACAGGGCTGGAGGGATGACAGGTGGTGAATGCGCAGATTACACCTTAGTGTGATGTAGGAGTGCCTCTTGACTCGAACTGTAGCTGTGCTCGACCACCACAATGCTGGCTCCACCCTCCTGGGGAGCGGCGGATGACTCTGCCGACGCCTGGCCCAGGAAGGGCGCAGCCCCCATCAACAAGGTACTCTGGCCACCCCTGTCCGGACAATGCTGGCTCCACCTCCTGTGGGGCGTCTGATGCGCCTGCCCCTCACACTGAAAGCAGAAGCCGGAGTACACCCGCCGGGGTACTCAACGACTGAGAGTGGCTATGCAAAGGCCCCCCTGGCCTGCGAGAACAAAAGAATTGGCCTATAAAAGAAGGAGCCCTGCTCCTTGAAAATTAGATCCTGTTTGGGCCACAGAAGGACTCTGCCCTACGAGAAGGACCGTGAGAGACAAGGAAGGGTGCTGACTCTTGCCTGTGTCTGGTGCCTTGCTGCTGAAGGAGAGGAAGAAGAAAAGACTACGAAAAGACTTTTGCTTTACTTTGTGCCAAACTCTGCTAAAGAGATCTCCAAGGGCTTGCAACTGAACTTGCCCCCTGACCAGCGTCCCAGGACCAGTGGACGCTACCCCCTTGGAAGAAAGCGACTGCGGGTGCTGACCATCGCCGCAGCACCGACGGAGGAATCTCCTCCAAGGCAACGACATCCACCTGACCACCGTGACCGGGGCCCAAAGCACAAGCGAGAGCAAAGTAAGGACCAGCCGCCGCTGGCCCGAACACCGTGACCGCAGCTGCACCGGGAGCCCGAGAGCAAAGCGAAGGAGGACCCGTCCGGTCCGAGCTCTCGAGGTGACTGCATAAACGAGCAGCCACTCACCTGCAAAGACGGACAGTTGCCCTGTGAGAATCCGCTAGGTCGGTAGCCTGCCCGACAGCCCAGCTGTGAGCCCACAGCTGCACCAGCACTTGGCTGGGTACGTCCTGCACTTGGGGACCGTACTGCCACTTGCCACCGCCGCACAGCCGCCGCCTCCAGGGTCGGAGCGGACGACGAGGAGAGGACCCTGCCACCACAGAACACCGCTGCCCCGGATGACCAGTGACCTGCTCGGCTGAAGAGCCGCAACGATCAGCGACCCCGGGAAGGCAACGCGACGTGGGACAGATCCCCTGGAAGCCGCCGGCTCCACAAGAACTTTGGTTAACACCGGCCTACGGGCCTCAAGAGAACTGCGTAAGAACTGTGGTAACCTGAACTGAGTAAACTTGCAACCGTTATCATAAAGTACGTTGACTGTATTCACAAGCCTGCTTAGAATCTATATAAAGATATATATTTTTACAGAATACAGTCTGGTCTCGTTGTGTGGTGGGTTGGTTGTAAAGGTGTACTATTGCAAGTGTTTAACCCTATGTGCCCCAAAGATTAGCCTACGACTGCTTAAGCCACACTACCTAGAGGGTAAGCAGAGGTTGTCTGGAAGGTAACCCTCAGCCCTGACGAGGAAGAGAGAGTCCCTGCTTGTCGCTAGTGTTGCACTGCGCCAACTAGAGCCTCCCCCTTCCTACAAGGCCCAAATTCCTTCTTAACCGCGATCTTTTCTCTGACTAGATCCCCAATCTTTGGAATCCAGACAGGCCTTGCTGGGGCTGTTGCGGGTGGTGCCTCGTCAGTGGTACTTGGCTGTTGCTTTAACTTTATGTTGCTTAATGATTTTCTTGTTTCATTCAGTTCCTGTAAAACAGCCAAACGATCTTTTACATCAAAGTGCGTTGTTTCTTCTTGTACCACTGACATCTGACTATTGAGGTCCTGAACTCGCATTCTAATTCCGAACAATAGTTCGTATGGGCTGAAACCTTTTAGAGAATTTCTTGGCATGTTGTTAAGACTAGTCTGGACACTTATTAAATGTTTGACCCACCCAGCGCCTGAACCTAATACCTTCGCTGTTATAGATTGCTTTATGTCACGGTTTTTTCTTTCTACCACACTGTTCCCTTCGGGGTGCGACGGACAAGAATACCGCAACCCAATTCCCATGCTGGCCATGGCCTCCTTATAAGCTCGAGAGCTGAAAGCAGGACCCTGGTCAGAATGGAACGTGGTAATTGCGTATGTGCCGATAAAGACTCGCAAATCTTTTATAACCGTTCTAGCGTCAGCCGAGCGCTGGGGCCACATCCATATGAACCTCGTACAGGAATCCACTGCTACCATGATATATCTATAGTTACCGTCCCTTTGTAGGGGACCACAGTGGTCCAGGTAAACGCATGCAAATGGTTTATCCGAGATGAGAAGGGGTGTCTGCGCTGGTCGTTTTACTGTTGATACTTTTATCCTTTGGCATATGTCGCACTCTAATACATACTTTTTAGTTAGTATTCTCAAGCGAAGCCACCAATATCTCTGTTTTAATAGGGATATTGTTGCGGAAACGCCAGCGTGTGCAGAAGCAATCCCTTCGTGTGCCGCTTTGATTAGTCCTAATCTGTGTTCCCTGTTTGGAATTACTCTATCCCCCACTCCAGGGATTCGAGCAAAAGGAACATTATTTGTATCCGTTAAGTACAAGTACTTTTCAGGAAAGCCTTTTGGGAGTGTTTTCTTATCATTTTTTACTGACGCACTGACAGCTTGTAGAATATCGCTGTCTATTTTTGTTTGTGACCGAGTTATCGCAGCTACGGAAGCCGTTTGCACAGCTGCCTTCGCGGCTTCATCAGCCAATGAATTCCCTGCAACGTGAACGCCATCACGTTGATGACTCAGTGTATGTATCACGTGAGTCTTTTGTAGTTCTTTCTGTAAAAGAACTACCTGTTCCCAAAGCATTTTATGCTTTATTGTGCCACCTTTTGCATCTTTGAAACCATTTTCCACCCAATTCTGCAAGTATTCATTATAAGATTGTACGCAATAAAAAGAATCGCACACTATTAGTGTGGGGAATTCGCGATCGGTATTTTCTAGCGCCATCTTAAATGCTACTAATTCAGCTCGTTGAGCCGAGCAATCTCCTAGAGATTGAGTTTTAGTGACCAGTGGTCTGAATTTTCCTTTGTGCCAGCGACCTTTTACAATCGCGCACGCAGCACTGTAAGCTTGCTTACCCCCAACTGCGGGTTGTGCTGATCCGTCAGTATATATAATACTTCCGTATTCTTCGAGAGGCAGGATTTCAATTGGCAGAGGACATTCATATTCATATTGTAAAAATTCCTGTGTTTTTAAGTTAGGATCAAATTCGTAAACTACGTCTGTTGCAGCAAGAGAATTAACCCACTGAATCCATCTCGGATGCAAAGCTTTAGCATTAGGAATGCTTGCTTTAGTTACCGCTTCTAAAGCCGGTATAGGAGTTACGATTATTATTCGTTTACCTTGTGCTAGGGGCCTTTCTTTTGCTACAGCAGTCTGAACCGCAGTTAGAATTTTCTCCGTTGAACTGAATTTTATTTCAGCCTTTGTGTACAAATGTGATTTGTAAGCTATTGGTACCTTTTCTCCCTCATTAGAGGTCAGGTATGTGAATCCGCATCTTCCTGGGATGACTCGGATTACAAGATCACGTGTGTTATCACGTCTATCTAATTTTGTTTTTGCTAACATGTCTGTTTGCAGTGATCTCAAAATTTCTGTGTGTTTTTGAGTCCAATTAATTTGTTTAAAATCAGGTTTAATTAGTTCGTAGAGAGGTTTAACCCTCTCTGCGTAATTTAGAATGTAAGTTCTTCCGAAATTCAGAAAACCTAGAATGGATTGTAAATTCTTCAGCGTTTTTGGAGCTTGGAGTACAGCGCACTTCTCTAAGAAGTTGTCCGCTAGGCTTTTCCCTTCACTTGATAATTCGTACCCTAAAAATAGTACTGTCAGATGGGCAATTCGAGACTTTTTAAAGTTGAATTTGTAACCCTCTGCTGCGAACCCAAGTATAATGGTGTTCACTCTTTTCAAGTGAGTATCCAAGTCGTCGTCTGTGAGATAAATATCATCTACGTAAGACAATGCTTCATCATCATAGATTTGTAGTAACTCTGTTACCCTAGCTGAGAATAGTCCTGGGCTGTTCTTGAACCCCTGTGGGAGTCGACAGAATTTTCTGCGACCCAAATGCAGAGAAAGCGGTCAAATATCTGCTTTCTGGTGCAATGTTTTGACAAAAGAAACCATTAGATATGTCTAATGTCGTTTTATATTTTTTCCTAACTATGTTATTCATTAGGGCTGCACTATGCGAGTTTTGTACTGCAAAAGTTTTGCAACATGTATTAAGGTGTCTGTAGTCCAAAACTAGACGATATGAATTGTCTGGCTTGGAGACAGGAAACAAAGAATTGTTCATTTGAGAGGTGCATGTTTCAATCACCCCCTGGTATTCAAGTTGATCTAAGATCTCCCTGACTTGTTTTTTAGCTTCTTGCTTTATGGGATACTGCCGTTGGGCAGTTTGTTCACTTTTTAATTGGATTTTGTGAGGAGGTGAATCCTCATCCCATCCTACATGATTTTTATATAATGCAGGTGCCTGGGCTACTGCCCATTTCCTTGCATATGTATATTTTTTGTGAATCGGTATGTGATTCGAGAAGGCAGGCATAATCACTTCTTCGCCACGAGGGCACTCCCTGACAAACTCTGGGGGCCAATCTTTTTCAGCTAACAGAATATCATAGGCTTTTGAGAGCTTATCCCAAAATAGACCCTTAATTTTCCTAGTCTTATCACCCTCTATACGCAATGTAATTTCGTATATTTTATGGGGCTCGCTAAGTCTGGCGTCGGCAGTTTCAACCTGAATGTATTCATTTGTGTCCACTGTCTCCAGATGACTCATCAAGATCTTGCGCGCTATACTGATTTCTGCTGCACTGTCCAACATTGTCAATGCCCACTCCCCGTTTTTCAACTGTGTCCTCAGTATTCTCGGCATGGTTGATTACTCTAATACTGGCTACCTTCTTTTTCTGAAATTGAGATTTTTTACTCTGAGCAGGTTCCTTGTCTTTGGACTTGGTGTGCTCTCCTGGGTCTGACCGTCCTCTTCTTTCCGAATTCTGTGGAAAAGATCGAGAGGGACGTGTATCAATACTTTGATATCTGTCAGTTTTTTTTAGATTATCCCTATTTCTAAGGTTATATCTTTTCTCAGAGGGCTCCCTCTGGGGAGACTGGCGTTCTCGAGTCGGAGTTCTTTCCCTCCGTCGAGGAGACCTTCCTCTGGACTGGAAAACTTTTTCCTTGGGAGTGGATTGTTTATTTCCATCCCAGCTCTTTTTAGGAGTGTTTAAATTATTTTTAATAAATAATTTTACTAACTCTCTATAAGCTTTAGTTAATTCTCCTATGTTAACTAAGAGATCTTCTTTTGACATTTCTGTAATGTCAGGATGTGGTGTGTAGCTGGCTAGAACCGGCCACGTGGCTCCTGGTCTACCTAGTGGACCGAGCCTGGTAATGTGATCATTGTGTTTTAGGGCGCCATTAAACCAGAGCAGGTGCTCTTGAAATTTAAGTGGAATTTCAATCTCCTCGAAAGGAGCGTACTCTTCCGGAGGTTTCTCTATTTTGTAATAGTGAAACTCTTTTGTTCTAGCGTTTACCGCTGGAAAGTTTATCCATGAATAGAATACCTCTGTCTGCCGATACTCGTGAGCCTCTATCACGAAAATTACTGTACCACCTTGAGGTGTCAGTCCGTTTTCTATAAGTTTTAAAATTATAGATCTTCTTAAGTGGACCGGGATGATAATAGCATCCGGGTCAGTCTGTAGGAGACTCGAGTCCTCCTCTATTAGTATGGATGCCAGCATAGCTGCTTCCCTTTCTTCTTCACTGTCTGACATTTTAAAAAATGCAGGCTTTGCAGAGTAGGTCTCCAAGGAGACAAAGATTAGGTGCACAATATTTTGGAACACTGTATCCTTCAACGTTGAATAAACCAGAGCTTTACATAGGAATCTCTTCCTACTAAGGTCGGGCGGATTTTAACCTTTCACCCACTCCAGACGTCTATTGGAGTATTTACGGGAGAAAGGGGTGTGAAATATGCACGACTGAGTTACTCTAAAAGTCTTGCGTTAGTTTATCGCCTTACCAAACGTTAGGGCACCATGTAGTGTAGTTCCTAGTTTCCCACTAGGCCCTGCGCATTGGAATAACATAAACAGTAGTATCGACGTGGAACTGCGGATATTCCAGGCCTCCACTGACTATGCTAAACTTAATTGGGTTGTGTTACCAACTAGCTCAGAGGTCACTGGAAACTTTCTTCTCTGCATAGGAAGTGATCAGCTTCCTTGGCACAGACAAGAAGGGATTCAGCTTTCCAACAACCGTGCAACATGACAACTTTGCTCCTCAGATCAAGAGTCAATCTCTAGGGTCGTGTGAAACAATAGACACGTATTTCACTCAGTCAGTCTAGTGCAGTTTACTTTCACGAGATGTAGAGAATAGAGAGACGGGCGTTTGTCAATAAAGGGTTAACATTTATTGAACAGTCTTTCTTCTCGTACAAGAGAAATGTATTGCCACAATTGCAATAATTGTTATTATAAAAAGTACGTACAGTAAGATAAGTATTGCGAAATAGAACTGTAAAAGCATTGATATGGTTTCTTAGCCATACAATGGTTTAAAAGTAATAAAACATATATACAGTCATATATACATTAGGCTAACATACTCAACTGGTGCTTCTAACTAAGCCTACCCCAGTGTGCCTGACCTAAGCCTAACACGTGGAAGGGGAGTAAGTAAGTAGCTTTAAGTTAAGTTGGTTTTGCCAAGGTTTAATTCAAGAATTCTCGTCTAAGGGTTTAGTCAACACCATACCTCTGAATAGAATGATGGAGGATTGGTATCTCCTTCAGGGGTCTCTCTCGATATCCCAGTCACCCGCGAGGGTTGACCGGAAACGCCGGGGCTGGATTTCTCTGCAGGAGAAAGGCAGCGGGTCTCTTCAGCGCGTTGAGGAAGGAGGGGGGACAGCGTCCGCGGGCAGCTGGAATCTGCTGGATGTCTTCGCAGAGGACGGGTGTTCAGCTCCTTAAGCGTACTGCACCATAGTTTGCGCTTTAGCAGCGATAATGGTATCAGCAGCTTCACCACCACAGGGACAGCAGGCTGCAGCGACAGAGTGCTAGATTTACCAACACGGGGTCTTGCAGGCAGCTGGCATCAGCAACAGTAGCTCGCATTGCTTAAGGCAACGTTGGTAATATTTATACCTGACAGGTGCCGGGTTTGACGCAAGTTTGCTGGACATAAGACGTCAATTAAAGATGTCACTAGGAAGTGATAGTTATCAGTTGCTCATTAGAGTTCCATTACTAATCAAAACATAGCAAGCGGGGATTTCCAGGTTTGCTGAGTTTTTATCTTGTTGAAGAACTCGGAGTGTTATCTAGGAATATCAGATAGTGACTACTGCTCTGTCATTGCACTAATTGGTCGCAAAGGAAGTGGCAGAGAGAACTATGCTGGAATGTGGCTCTGTTCGTGTGAGGCCAGAGATGACTTTTCAGAAAATCGCACTTGAACGGTTATGCAATATAGGGAATAAATGGATTTATAGGGGCATAAGGTCACAGTATCGATCAGGAACCTAGATAAACACGCAACATTCCCTATAACCAGTTCTAGCTGGTTCTCACACTGCCTGCACCCTGTGAAGTACCGGGTTTTTAAGAACCCAGCGGTGCCAGGGAACACACCCAAAGACTTCGAGTTCTTCCTGTTTCAGACTACAGAAACACAGAGTCTTCTTGGTGAAGTCAAAGATCGAATTTATTGGCTGCAGCCAGTAACAGGTTTCCTAGAAGTACAACACGGTGTATGTTCTCAGGAGACTGCTCAATCTTACAAAGCCAGCCGTCTCTTTTATACAAAATATTGTGCTTTAGGCAAACATTCCTTATTTTACAGTTGACCATTCACATATTTTCACTACAAAGGAAAAGCAGAGTCATGATGACAAACCCATACTTTAGCTTGTCCAGCCCACAATCAATTACTCGGCAAGGCCCGGTATCTTCATCAGATATTGACGGACCCCAATAAAAACGGGCACCTCCTCCTCGTAAAGCAAGCCATAAAGAAAGAAACAGGGACAGGTGTGTGTGAGATTAGACATGGTTTGTGTGCGATGAAAGGTTTATGACATGTTGCGCCTTGATGCTAATCTCATTCGGCCACTGGGAAAGGAACTAGCAGAACAGGTTTCGGCTTCAGGCACTGGAGTCAGCTTGCCCAGGTCACAGAGGAGTCAGCAAAGGTGTACGTGTCCTTTAGACTCGCTTCGGCCTTAGTCATTTGGCCTGTGTGAGGGCGATCACAAAATGGCTGCCGTTCACAAAATGGAACCCGAGGGTTCAGGACGGAAACTCTCATTTCCGGGTGATTTCGTCACTCGATTATGACCAAAATGCTTGTGCGTAGTATTCTAACCATTTGCGGTCTGCTGATTCCAAAATCGTCACGATACGACGATATTTACAACATGGGTTCAGAATTTTCAGTACCACAGACCCTCCTTTTGCCCTTACACAGGCAATAACCTATACTCACACTAATCTGAGTCCAGGTCTATATTCATAAAGTCATTGAGATGTTGCTGTAGCATCATCCTATTACTTAGCTCGTTTCTTGATACAGGTTTCCTTACACACGATGTAGCACAGAGGCCACATATTGCAGGAGCACACTGTACACACAGACAGAACAGAAAAAGAATGGCTGAAATCATCCCAATGACAATCAGAATTTTCCATCCCCAGGCAGATATCAGTTCCCAGAACCATCCCATCAATGACCAGTCTCCTTTATCCACGTGAATAGATTCAGAGATCTTATGCAGTTTGGAAATGGCCTGGTAAACTGTCGGAGCGTTATCTGGGATGAAAATGCAGCAACTTGATTGGATCACTTTACATACCCCACCTCGGTCTGCAAGTACGATGTCTAGAGCAACTCTGTTCTGAAGAGTCATAAGGCGATCCGACTGGAGCTCAGCCGTCAAATTACTAAGGGCACCGGCAGTTTCAACTATGGTGGATTCAACCACCCTTGTCAATTGCCTTATGTTCCTGCTGTTAACCATATGTCCCCAAAACAGCAGAAAACCCTTTACGAAATCTCCAAATTCTTGTCCTGCAGTGTCTTCTTCAATAATGACACCGCTAACTATCCTTGTCTTATGGTAATCTGCCGCAGACGTGTAGGTGGGAGGCAACAGGAACGAAACAAAACATGTGCCCGAGAAGTCAGGGGGCAACCATGTATAGGCTCTATCATGGCAGATGAAATAGGTACCCTTAGTTGCTAGAAACGAAGGAGAAATCTGAGACGTAAAAACATATGTTTCAGTGCAGATACTTCTCCCTAACTGAGCTCTGGGATTCTTGCCATTACCTTGCAGACATAGGTGACCCTGATGGGGTACAATCCAAATCGGGGAGGATCTCTCTGCTTGCTGGTTCTCACTCAGAGTAACTCCATATTCTGTTTTCATTCCATCTAACATAAGCTCATGACTCATCTCTGGGAATCGTTCTATACAAGTCAATTGTTCAGCTCATATTTGTGATTCCTACTACCAATGCTTTGTTACTCGAGTTACCTCTTGTGGAACGCGGTGGATACGGTTCAATGGCATATATGAACATCGTCTGAAATGCCCACAAAGAACCATTATAACTAAATGGCAAGACCAAGTATGGGATACCCTTATCTGTTGTATGTGGCATAAGACCACACACCCAACAATTAGTTGTGTTCACTACTAATTGGTGTTGGTGTAGGAGCTGAACAAAAGAGTGGTTGGCAAATTCTAATCTCCTAGTGGACTCATGCTCAGGCAGAGGGTGAAAAGAATGCGAGGAAACAGTAGGAGGAGGTATGGGCTGTGTAGTGGGTGCAAAGGTCACTTGAAAGGAGAATAAAACATATCCTATTAAAAACGTCATTACACTAAGCAACATGAAAACACATAGGGGCAGATTTATGTTAACTGGCGCATCCCCAGGAATGCGCCAGTTAACATGCGCCACAGTGCGCCACAGCTCCGCCACCCATGGTGCGCCGCATTTATAATGCGGCGCACCATGGTGCAAAAACGGCACAGATGCGTGACGCATCTGTGCCAGAAATGTGGCGCATTGCTGGAGTTGCGTCGCAAGCGCGAAGCAGCTCCAGCAAGGCTCGTGGGTACACCATGTGCACAATGCTGCGTCAAGACCTACGCCTGCTTCAAGCAGGCGCAGGGTTTTGACGCAGCATCGGCCAGAAAGTGACTGAGTGAAATCTCATAGATTTCACTCAGCCACTTTCAGGAGGCGTTCCGGCCCCCCTGCGCAGGAATGCCTTCTTATGGCGCAGTGCTTTACAACATGACGTATCTCCTAGATGCGTCACGTTGTAAATAGGGCGCATTGTTTGCGCGGCAGTTGCATCAAATAAAGTGACGCAATTGCGGCGCAAAGAGGCGTAACGGCCTCATAAATCTGCCCCATAATATCAAAAATCGTTTCTTCGTCATTAATACACACATTCTGGCATTAAAGTTCATCTGTTTGGCAGGTCTCTCCATCTCGAAAAACTCCATCCTCTCTAATTGCTGCCCGTGGCGGTAGGGTGTTCTGTGCTAAGGAATGCTTCTGTCAGTCCAGGGCAACTCCCTTAGACCAACCAGAACTGTCGACCTAACATCTGCACTCCAAAGACTTCGGCAACCACGACCCTAGCAGCTGAACCGGATGGCAGTTCGAAAAACAAAAATAAGCAAGTTTCTCAGATGAGAGAGCTGCACATTCAAAAATAGCAAAAAAAAGAATTTTTATTTGTCCATAGTTCCCGGCCTCAAATTATAACGGCTTTTTCCAGCTACTGTCTGGTCTTGGAATAAAAGTTCAGGCTCTGTAGTGTTTAATCGAAGTGACGGTGGCACAGCTTCTTGCAAGATATTGTCACTTTCTCGTTCAGAAGTTGTTCCCTTTATACGTGCATCGCTAAAAGGCAGAAAACGAGGCACAGTCTCAGTCTCAGAGTCAGCTATTCCCTCCTGCACCTGCCGGTCGTACGGTAGAGGCAAAGGGACCCTCTTGACATGTACACCGTGGATCCAGTGCTTTTTCCCTTCCACTCGCACTGCTGATCTTGTTGAGAGAAGGACAAGGTGAGGGCCGGTCCAACGGGGCTGGTCATTCGTTGTCCGTTGGAAGTTCTTCACCAGCACCCATGTTCCAGGATCGATAGGATGTCCCGGAGCTTCAGAGACTTGAGGCAAAGTATCGTGCACCTGTTGTTGTAAAACACGCAATTTAGCCGTCAATTCATACAGATAATCAAGCAGTACAGGGTGTTCGATGTCACTAAACCTTCTCGGCCTTGGCACTCCCCATATTTTGGCCGGACGGCCAAACACAATTTCATAGGGACTAAGTCACACTCTTGAATGAACAGTTATTCTTGTCGATAGGATTGCTAAAGGCAGAGCGTCAGGCCATTTAAGACCAGAGCTTGCTTGAATCTTGGCCAATTTCAGTTTTAGCGTGCCATTATAGCACTCTACTAATCCAGCTGATTGGGGGTGATTTGCAGCATGGAACTTTTGTTGGATACCTAGCCCCTCACACACTCTCTTCATCACTCGACCCACAAATTCACTTCCATTATCACTCCAGACCATTCTCGGCATTCCAAATCTAGGAAACAAATCCTTTACAAGGGCTTTAGCTGTGGATATGGCAGTATTGTCTTTCAGGGGGTATGCCTCTACCCATCTCGAAAAGGCACAAACAACAACGAGTACGTATTTCAAATTGCTGCACCTTTCCATGTGGATGAAATCTAGCTGCAAAACCTCGAATGGATACGTAGGAGGAGCAATATGACCAGCTGGAGTTGGGTTTCCCCTACCAGGATTGTATTTCAGACACACCATGCAATTCTTGACCACATTCTCTGCACACTTAGGAATTCCAGCATTTTGCCATACTGGAGCTAACAACTTGCGAATCCCTTTCACGCTGACATGAGCCATTCCATGAGCCATTGTCACAACTGCAAGCACATACGCATTGGGTAACAACCATCTCTGATGCTCTGACAAATCAGTCCAACAACCATTCGAATCCAATCTACCCTTGCTTTCTCTCCATTCATTCAACTCTTTCTCTGTAGCTTCAGCTTGGATGGATTTCACACTCTCAATTGGATCTTCACACATACTCTTCTCTGGAACCCATCTCGCCGGACCCGCAACGTACATTTGACTCATCACATTTCTCACAGTTTCTTTCGCAACTTCATCCGCAAACGCATTTCCGCGGCCAACATCATCAGTAACCTTTTTATGGGCACTGCATTTCACAATCGCAACTTGTAACGGCAAGGTCAGTGACTCAAGAAGCTCATTCACCAACTGACCATGCTGTATCTTAGCTCCATGCGAAGTTAAAAATCCACGTTCACGCCACAAACGTCCAAAACTATGAGCCACGCCAAAAGCATATTGACTGTCAGTATATACATTCAGTCGTTTTCCTTTCGCCAACACACACGCTCTCGTAAGTCCAATCAATTCTGCTGCTTGTCCTGAATTATGTGGGATACGTGCAGCTTCAACAATCGTATGCAAAGTCGTAACAGCATATGCTGCAGTCGTATCACCATTCGGCAACTTAAAGCACGAACCATCAACCCACAAAGTACCATCACACTTAGGAAGAGGAGTATCCCTAAGATCTACTCTCCCTTTCGTCTCTTCTTCGGTTCTCAGAAAACAGTCATGCTGTTCTTCATTATCTGTCTCAACTGTAATTGGCAACAACGTGGCTGGATTCAACGTGTTGCATCGTTTAATGTGCACATGACTCGCTAGCAACGTCAACTCATAACCCGACAACCGAGCACTAGTTAAATGCTGTGTCTTCGTACGGTTCAACAAGGTATCCACTGCATGTGGAACCATATAACGTATTGTCCATGGCTAAACCAGCAGACTGTCAAATTGAAACAGCAGCTGCCGCTGTGGCTCTCAAGCAACTCGGCAACGCTCTAGCTACAGGATCTAAAGTCGACGAAAAGTAACATGGGTGTTCCCTATCGCCAAACTGCTGAGTCAAGACTGACAATGCACATCCCTCTCTCTCGTGAACATACAATGTGAAAGGCTTACTGTAGTCGGGAGTACCCAACACAGGAGCCGAACACAACGCATTGCGTAATTCTGAAAAGCTCTTTTGACATTCGTCAGTCCAAGGAATAGGAGTTGGAGTATCCTTCACAGTAAGGGCTATCAAAGGCTTCACAAGCAACGAAAAATTAGGGATCCACTGTCTACAGTACGATGTAATACCCAAAAAGGCACGCACTTCTCTCTGCGTCTTAGGAACACTCATTTTCACAATAGCTTGAATTCTCTCTGGGGTCAGTTTCCTTCCCTCCTTCAATAAGAGGTGACCTAAGTAGGTTACTTCTTGTCGACAATATTGTAACTTAGAGAGAGAAACTTTATGCTGACAATCAGACAGGTGGCGTAGTAATGACAAAGTGGCTTCCTTGCAAATCTCTTCAGTATCAGCTGCAACTAGCAAATCATCAACATACTGAATAAGGGCTGCACCATCAGGTAAAACCAACAAATCCAGTTGTGTTTTCAAAGCTTGGCTATAGATCGATGGACTCTCACAATAGCCTTGAGGAGCGCGCTTAAAGCGGAAACTTCGTCCTCCTAAAGAGAATCCAAAGATATCCCTACTCTCCTCGGCAATCGGGATACTGAAGAAAGCATTCTTCAAGTCTATCACCGAAAACCATGTGGCTGTAGCCGGAATCAAAGTCAACAAGGCAGTAATATCAGGCACAACGGGAAATTGTGGAACAACAATCTTGTTCACTTCGCGAAGATCAATGACAAACCTATATACAGGAGGTTGTGAAGAATCGGTTCTCTTCAAGACAGGCAAAACAGGACTATTGCACACATTACCTCTCGTTTCTTCAATAACACCTTTGTCGATCAGATCATAAATGATCGCTAAAAGTGCACGCTCACCATCACTCGAGATGCGGTATTGTGGAATGCGCGGTAGCTTAGCATTCGCCTTAAGTGTCACAACATATGGAGGAATGTCCAACAAGCCCACATCATTCGGACCAATAGCCCATAATGAATCCGGTAAAGAAGACAATTCAGATGGAATACTATCCTTCGACAGATACATCGGAGAGATCACTCTCTCACCCAAGGTAAGATGAACTCCTGACGGGGAACAATACAGTGTTGCATACAATCTCTTCAATAAATCCAAACCCAACAGATTCTCATACAACCTGTAGTCAATAGAAGGGGTGCTTCGATCTTTCGCAGTCCAACAGAAAGAGACAATGGAGCAGAAATTGGATTAGTAACGGGGGCGCCAGAAAAACCTACAGAAACAATCATTTCGCCAGACAAAGGTGTGCCAGGGAGTTTCGAGTACATAATAGAACTCTTTGTAGCACCAGTATCCAGCAGAAAAGGCTCTGACACATCTGATGCAAACACTTCAACATAGGGTCCACTCTGATCTACTGGAACTGAAACAACTCCCTCTCTTTGTCCATGGCTGTCCTAACAATCATTACCGTTCGCTTCGGGACCTTCAACATAGTAATCATCCACATAGTACTGTGCTGTCCTACCAAACGAACCTTGTTGCTGATCAAAGCTATTCATCGAGTTCTGTGGAGGCAAAGGAAGTACATTCTGTCCGCGACCTCCATCTCTAGGCGCTTGTTGAGCACCTCTACCTCTAACACCAGAAACACCATTCCTACGCTGCAACAAAGCCGGACAACTATTCTTGAAGTGACCCTCTTCTCTGCAATAGGCACACTGGTTAGGCCCATACGGGAGACACTGTTGAGAAAACTAGTTCCTTTGCGAGTTTCTCTAATACTGCTGAGGTTGCTGATAATCGCGCTGACTATTAGTACGGGGTGGATAAGCTTGTTGTAGAAGAACTTTAGTCTTCAATTCCTTAGTCTTCTTATCCGCTTTCTCTAACTCATCTTTGTGCCTATTTTCATAGTACTGGGCCGTAGCTAAAATCTGTGCTGACGTAGAAACGGGCCAAGCACTCTCGGAATCCTTCAACTTAGTGCACAACTCGGGAAGCAAATTATGCACGAATTTGTCGACGAACAATCTCTGGCCACCTTCGGTAGCCATATCCTGACCACTATGATCTACGAAAGTTTCTTCAAACCGTGTGAAGAAATCAGAGACAGTCTCGTCTTTCTTCTGCTTACACGCAGACAGCTTGTCCCAATTAACACACACTTCGGGCATCAAAGTCTTCATGAAATTAATAATCCTACCAGGTAATTCAGTAATAAGATCTTCAGGCTTAGCACCTCCAACTTGTCTATCATCCACAGCAACAAGATTAGCCCAGGTATCACCCAATTCGTTATGATGATCCGTATATCGAAATATACTCCAAATAGGCTGTGGAACAACATTGCCAAACAACATGTCTATGTCCACTAAATTCATGACGCACGAACCCACAGTTTGAGTGAGCTCTTTATAATATCCTGCCGGATTTTTGCGCGGATCAGGTAAAGTCTGCTTAAGAGCTAGGACTTCAGCACGCTTCCAAGGAACATGTACCCACACTCGCTGAAAGTGCACAACAACAGGTGGAACAGCATTTGCATTAGCAGGTCTCCAAACTGGAGGAACCTCACGCATCGGATACTGACGCACTTTTCTCCTAACTGACGAATCAGGCTCAAACAATCGCTCAAAAGGAGCATTATTACGAAATGACAACAACGTCGACGCCGCTCTCTCGATGTCGAGGAGACTCACAATCGTCCCTTTCGCAAAATCGGAACGCACTCGATATAATTCTTCAGGCGCTTTACCCACTTCGTCTACCCACTGTTCATGGAGGAACACACACATCATTTCAAAAACGTACCGTTGCTTTGGTGCTTTCCACTGTCGGAAAACATCCATAATACCCTCAAGATCATACTGGGAAGTATATGTAACCCATCTACGTGCCATGTGATCCAATACTACATGCTCATCTGTATCAGGCAACTGACTACGTAATTGTCTATCCACATTCACAGGAGACATACCCAATTGTCCCAACAAAGGAGTCAGAAAACCAGAAAAAGCAGCGGTCATACGCTGCCTAGTAGAAGGAGAAGATGGAAGAATAAGAGAAGACGGAACAACAGTAGAAGAATCCAAAGTCGGACCAGTAGGAACATTAAGAACAGAAGTAGAAGTAGCAGACAAAGGCAAAGTTGGCGGCCCCTGAGGAGGCTGCGCCCAAGGAGCAGTAGCCAACGGAAAAGGAGCTGGCTGTGGAGGAATTACGGGTGGCACAACAACCGGAGGTTGCACAGCAACAACTGGTGGCGGTGGTGCCATAGCACTCTGTGCATAAAGGGGGTGGTGAACTCAAGAGATGTGACATTAAAGGATCTTTCGCAAGATCTTTCTTCTCTTCCTGCTCTTTAGGCGGCAAAACTGGGTAGCATCTATCTACCGCTAACTTCTTCACTCTAAGCATCTGCTCGCTTTCCTGCTCTTCTTCATTATCCCTAAACGCAACAGCAGCTTGTACCATTGACATACCTCGTTCACGTTTATTCCTCTTCGCTAACTTAATTTCTTTCTGTTTGGCTTCTTTGCGCCATAGGCAGAAAGAGTCAAACATTGCCGGCCGGCTTTCCTCTTAAAAAGTTTGACCTCTAGATTATCCAAAATCTCTACGTCAAAGCTACCATATTGAGGCCATTTTAAAACACCATCTTTCCTGGTGTATCGGATCCATACTTCATTATATGCGATAGGGCCCACACCATGCTTCACATAAAGTTCATAGGTTGGAGTTCCAATCGGAGGAACCGCACACGAGTCCTCCAATCGGAAATCCCTATTACAACCAAGACAAAACAGATTTCCAAGTCTGCTAAGAACAGACATCTTCGCTCTCTAGTCTAGCTTCAAACTTCAAAGGATTATTGAATACGATAGTCTCGTGAATACACGAGTCCTTCGGTTTTGGCACTTGCAAGTTCCAAACAAAGCGATCCCGAAGGATACCGAAAAACTAAGAACCAAACTAAGGACTGGGAGACGCTCCACTCATACTAAACTGAGGTATCGATGACGTCACCAGAAGACTCGTCTAACGTTTCGCTCTACCAATCATCAAGGGTCCAAAACAGGGCGATAGTCAGGACAGCAGTCCTTCGTAGCCGCCGGGAAGCGGGGAACCTCGCAGCAAAGACTTTCGGACCACGTCGACATACAGGGGTTTATGAAGTGGCGGCCTTCCTCCAGAATTTTCACACGAAGCTCCTCACGAACCTCTGGCTTGGACCGGTACCGCTGATACCGCCCCACGTTGGGCGCCAAGTGAATTACCCGGTTTTTAAGAACCCAGCGGTGCCAGGTAACACACCCAAAGACTTCAAGTTCTTCCTGTTTCAGACTACAGAAACACAGAGTCTTCTTGGTGAAGTCAAAGATAGAATTT
Source organism: Lissotriton vulgaris (assembly GCF_964263255.1). Taxonomy (NCBI): domain Eukaryota; kingdom Metazoa; phylum Chordata; class Amphibia; order Caudata; family Salamandridae; genus Lissotriton; species Lissotriton vulgaris. The sequence continues at coordinate 610,060,008 of NC_141699.1, read as the reverse complement.
ATTGGCTGCAGCCAGTAACAGGTATCCTAGAAGTAAAACACGGTGTATGTTCTCAGGAGACTGCTCAATCTTACAAAGCCAGCCGTCTCTTTTATACAAAATATTGTGCTTTAGGCAAACATTCCTTATTTTACAGTTGACCATTCACATATTTTCACTACAAAGGAAAAGCAGAGTCATGATGACAAACCCATATTTTAGCTTGTCCAGCCCACAATCAATTACTCGGCAAGGCCCGGTATCTTCATCAGATATCGAGGGACCCCAATAAAAACGGGCACCTCCTCCTCGTAAAGCAAGCCATAAAGAAAGAAACAGGGACATGTGTGTGTGAGATTAGACATGGTTTGTGTGCGATGAAAGGTTTATGACATGTTGCGCCTTGATGCTAATCTCATTCGGCCACTGAGAAAGGAACTAGCAGAACAGATTTCGGCTTCAGGCACTGGAGTCAGCTTGCCCAGGTCACAGAGGAGTCAGCAAAGGTGTACGTGTCCTTTAGACTCGCTTCGGCCTTAGTCATTTGGCCTGTGTGAGGGCGATCACAAAATGGCTGCTGTTCACAAAATGGAACCTGAGGGTTCAGGACGGAAACTCTCATTTCCTGGTGATTTCGTCACTCGATTATGACCAAAATGCTTGTGCGTAGTATTCTAACCATTTGCGGTCTGCTGATAACAAAATCGTCACAATACGACGATATTTACAACACGGGTTCAGAATTCTCAGTACCACACCTGCTAGACAAAGGATTTCTCTGTATAAAAAGGGGCTGTGTCCCCTTCCAAAATGTTCTTGTCTTGTACTGGAATCTGCCAGGGGCGGGCTCTGCCTAGCCCCTGGATGCCTGGAGGACTTCTGGGGGACCCCTCTGCCTTGCCTGGGCTGATAGGGGGACTTTGCTTTGCCCTGGATACCTGATGGACATATCTTGGACTCTGGAGACCTTTTTCTGGGTCCCCTTTGCTTCCCTTTGCTGCTGAACCTTACTTGTAGCACTAGGGGAGTGCTTTATTTGAGACAGAGACCTTCTTTTGCCTGCTAGCGCTTGAGAGCGCTTGATTTGTCTTTCATAGCGCTTGGGAGCGCTTTTTGCTTTATTGGAGCATTTCTCCGCCCCGCATTTTGCATGTGGAATTGCAGGTGTCACCCTTCTTTATGCCCTATATCGCTGTTTTCTTTATTATGGGTGCCACACCGTTTATTTGAATATTAGGCGAGCGCCCACCTTGCTTCTGCGTTTTAAATGCTCCTCGAGGGAGCCAACCCCTTGTTAGGTGCCCCGAATCACCGGCCGCGGCCCGAGCCGCCTCAAGATGGCTGGTTGTGGGTGGGGCCGGGAGGACATGGTTTCCGCTTCCCCCTGCCTGGGGGAAGACTTTGTTGTCCCCGTCCGGTCTCCCGTGCCAAGGGGGAGAATGGGTGATGCTGCCGGCCCCCGGCCCGAGGAAGACGAAGTGTGGGCTGTTGCGGGGCTCCCGTGTGCTGAGGGAGCCCCGGGAATAGAGGAGGAAGGTGGCGCGAGCTTCCGCGGGGGCTCCCATGTCGAGAGGAGAGCCCCGCGGTGATGGCCCAAAGCCCCGGGTCCCAGGAGGCGGCCCGGGTGAATCTGAAATGGCGGCCGAGGCCGCCAACGGCCGGGCGGGGCTCCCGGAGTCCAGGGAAGCCCCGCGCTGAGGATGGCGCCGCCTCTCTGAGCCCCGCTGCCCAGGACCGCCACCGGAGGAGTCTAGAAGCAGCCGGTGAGTGCGGGTAGGCTGGAGGCTGAAAGGGAAGGTTAGAGCGACCCCGGATGGCGCGGGCCGCTCCAACAGTGGATAGAGCATGAGAGGCTCCGACGAGGCTGTATTCTGTTTGGAGCCCTGAGGCTCCAGGGGCCAGTTTGTGTAATTAGAGCCTGAGAGGCTCACAGTTGTTTCCGAGTCCCCCGTGAGGGACTGCTTGAGCCCTGAGAGGCTCCCGCCCATATTTTATTTACGAGCCCAGCGAGGCTCGAGGTGCCATTGTTTAAAGAGCCAGAGAGACTCATGGGGGCATATTGGTTCAAGAGCCTGTGTGGCTCCTACCTTTTGGCGCAGTTCTATTCGAGGGCTAATGAGAGCCCATGCCATCGTTTTATTGATGTCCCAGCTGCCCAGCAATTAGTGGGCAGCTGCACCGTTTAGGCCCCTGACTTTTGGACAAGGGCGTCCTAGCCCCAACAAGGCCAGTTGGCCCAGGGACTGCCACAGGTGATGGCTTATGTAAGTTGTGCACAATTGTATGGTTTTTTTCATGCACCGCTGAATGTTTTTAGGCATCATGTGTTTTTGCGCTATTGAGTTGTGTTCTGGCACCTCTGAATGTTTTTATGCATCATGTGTCTTCCTTGATTTTACACCTCTGAATGTGTTGGTTTATGCATCATGTATTTTTCCTTCCCTGCACCTCTGAATGTGTTTTTGATACATCATGTGCCATGTTCTTACACCGCTGAATGTATGTTTTATGCATCATGTGTTTTCCTTCCCTACACCTCTGAATGTTGTAATGCATCATGTGTAATGTGTTCTTGCCTATACCCCTAATTGTATTGTGACACTTAGGTGGTTGTTCTTTCTAGTACAGGTAGTCCTAGTGAGGTCCTGGTTCCCTGTGTGACATTCTCCTAAGGTGGTTAGGGTTGCGTAGGTGGTACTTACCTGTTACCAGTAGTTACTGGTTATGTGCTATATTTGCTAATTTGTGTTACAGTGATTTTATATCCTATATTCTATTTTCTACAAAGTGCTGATTCCGACAGGCGCCCATGTCTCCCTGTTCTGTGTAAAATATCCCTTGTGAATATTGCCCGTGCCAGTTGGCACCATGTATATTGTGTGATTACTATCTGATGTGTTTCGCAATACAGAAGTTATTTGTATATAACCTTGTGTGAAGTTCCTTTTGTGGTGTGCCTAGGATGTTGTTGCTGTTGTGTGCGTGCGCAAATACTTTACACATTGCCTCCGGGATAAGCCTGTCTGCTCGTGCCAAGCTACCAAGGGGGTGAGCAGGGGTTATCTTGGTGTGTGACTCCCTTGCCCTGACTAGAATGGTGGTTTCTGCCTGGCTTTGGCGTCAGCCTTAGCCAACCAGAAATAGCCAGTTCTAACACGGTGCGCTACATGCAAGTCTATAGTGCAGCTAATGCAAGCTCATTTATTACCGATCGTCACCCGGCCATCTCAAACCGGCTAACACAAGCCATGTTTAGCTGGTATGTTAGCTTCAGTTTTTTCTCCCTGAAATCCTCTAAATAGTGAAGATGTTACTCTGTTATATATGGAAATATCATAGTGGTCACCTTTATTGGATTAAAGTGGACTTTACAAAGAAAAACAGCAGCTCTATCTCTCAATCACAAAATAAGTTAGAAACGCCTGACACAAATGTCGCCTTTTACCAAGCAATATGGAGAGGGGATCAATTTCAGTTTTTGAAGCTCGATTCAGCAAAAGCCTGTGCAAACTGGACCCTGTCAATCCGGTTAAAGAAAATTCCTGGATGGATTATGCCCATTAGAGTATGGGGGGAGCAAGGTAAAGTAGTTTTATTATTTTTGTAAACTACATGGGGTTCCTGTCTGGGAGGAGTACCAGTTAGTTAAAGCTAGGCGGAGAAAAAGAATATTTAGAAACACTATGGAAACAACCTTTGTTAAAACTAATTCTTTTTAGGCTTAGTGTTATCTTACTGTCTCCACAACAGAAAACAGCGAAAGGAAGTTTATATAATATTGGGATCCTTTAGTTGCAGGCAACGCTAAATATCTCTTTTCAGCGGTTGTGTTGTGTTTTATAAATTCGATTGTTGGAACTAATAACATCCAGGCATTGTATCAACCTATTCTATTTTCTGCTCCTGAAAAAGTCCCTGGGGAGAAATGCTCTAAAAAGCTATAAAAACATAATACAAAAGCTCCTTCCACAAGATGAATCTAAAAATAGGCACGGTTATTGTACGCGCTGCTGCTGAATGCAGGGATGCACAGTGATGCGTGAAGGTTTAAATATGTGTTACACGACAATTCTTTCAGCATATATCTGTTCATGCTTGACATTAAATCGCAGTGGCTGCGGCTGAATGCAGGGTTCCAGGAAGTTTGTAGCACTTTTATGTTGCTTTAGCTGCTTAGGGACCCATTAAAAGCTGCCACTCTTTCAATTCGTGTGGCTGTGCATTGGAAATAAAGCATGACAGATGACACACCAGTAATTATTGGACAGGGAAGGATCTAACACAGATAAAACAAGAAAACAAGCAGCACTGAAAGCGATCGCTTTCGCGATCGCTATTGTGAAACGAGACCTAAAAAAATAAAACGCCAGCGATTGTTGCGCACGCGCGCCACTGCGAGCATATGTTTTCAATTATCGCGCCCGTGTCTGGGCATGATAATTGAAAACATATGGGCTTTGGTGCCGGTAGAAGACACCAATAGGCCATGGGCGGAGCTATGCGACCACCCATGGCCTATTGCGTGTTCTGTTAAAAAACAACACACACGCAAAGCCCAATCAAAATGGACGTAGGAAATGAACATGCACGAGCGTGTGGAATTTCCAGGTCCATTTTGAAAACCCCTACAAAACGGCTCGCCTGCGCGAACACTGCTGCACAGTGCATCACGAGGACTCGCCCTAAAAATGCATGTCATACCTAGGACGTCAACAGTGGACCAGCGTTTGATTACCCAAAAGAAAAAACACTGGGAATCTGCCTCTTAATGCTTTGTTGTGTCTTATATGGGCGGACTCAGTTTCTTTTGTGAAGCCCTTACAAATGCCATTAAATAAAGATCGAAATATGGAAATTTAAAAGTAGAGAGCTATAACTTAAATACACATAAGTCTTTATGCAATTACTGCTGTGTGACAATGATGTTGATGGCAATTTAGTGTCAATAGGAATTACAAATCTGTGTAATAAGATGTATTTTTACTCTTTAATGTACAGTTATTTTTAATAAGATATAAATAGATATATATGTGCATGTGTGTATATGTATGTCTTCTTTGTCGCTTGCCCAGAATTCAGTCTCCGACCCTCACAAGAGTGGTGCGCATTCTCAGGTAAACCTCCTGTCCATATTCACTTTCTTGCATCAATCGGATCACATGGTTTGAGCTTGCTGATCTGTGGATCCTGCGCAAAGGACTGCGGCGTGAAATACACATTCATATCCAACCTTTGTTTCTCAAAAACTAGTGAACAGATGTGTAGTGATTGGGTGGTTCAACCTGAGGGAAAAGTTATCTTTGGACTCAGGGACACTTGGCCCCCGAGTCCTACAAAATACAATAACAGAAGATGTAGTGGGGCATGATAAAGGGCAAATAAAAAAAAATTTGGGGGTTATTCCTCGGCGTGCACTGGTTGTACTCTCAAATATTACTTCACACATGAGATGTTCAGCGACTGCACTGATAACATCCCTAATGACATTTCAAATGACATCATCGATAACATCGTACATGGCGAAGGCGCAAGTTATAGTTAATTTAGGGTACGAGTAATAGTTACTTGAGATAACTATTACTGCTGAATATTCTCTCTCTCTTTTTCTCTCATATATGAATGCATTAGCTCGTTGTGAGCCTCCTTTGTGGTAGAAAGAGTACATTTTGTCACTCCACCAGGCATCCACGCCACCCTTTCATTGCCTCGGAGAAGGCTCATACATAGGATGATACAGTGTGGGAGTGAAGGGGATGGTACAAGATTCTACGTGATATTAATGGCCCATCATTGGTTAAAACCTTGTGCATCTTAGATATTTTGCTGCATCCCGTATTTTTATCGCCAGACCCATTCCCCTCTTCCTTGCAGAATATGACCTGCCTTCACTTATGCACTCATATCATCTTATACTGCAGCCCTCAGTGTAGACTTGAAAGGCAAACCACACATATCCACTGCGTGTAGGATTCCTTAACTTTGGCTCACCCACATTCTCTGCCTTCTGGTAGTATGAAAAGATAGAATCCTCCATCAGTTGCTTAGTGTGCACTGTAAACGTTTGTTTGCAGTAGGGCAGATGAATGACGAGTGATTCATGTGCTTGTCTTTTTGTGGCATCTAAGACCACAAGATCATGGTTGTGTGCCAAACTAGTATTTTAGAACTTGGGTTTCATGACACTGTATTGTGATTACTTTTTTATAGTGCTTCATACACTTGTGGAGATTGCAAAGTGCAATAGTGGGTGGGTAGTATACTACTCTGTGGGGTAATGCTTGGTTGTAAGATGATGACGTTGGAGTTTTATATTCCCTTGGAAGGCTATGTAGCAACCTATGACGTTTAGGGATGACAGGATCATCCTGGCCACCTGCAGGTCATTGGGCAAGGGGTTCCCTAGTTGTAACAACGGCAAGCGATTCCACGCGAAAAGACAAGATATTTATTTTTCAGCTGGGTGGGTGGAAGGAAAGTTAAGAGTGTCATGCGTTATTAAAATCGCCTGAGTAATCATTTCCCTACTGTCCTTTTCAGAAGGCTATAGTTGGTATGATGTAATAATTTCACGATTATTAATTTTGCAGTCTTAACCAAAGCACTGACAAGGGAGTCTCACACCGACAAATGACAGCAGATTTTCAGTGAGGGCAAGCGTCCTTTAACTTTTTCCGTTGTGATCTACAAAGAAAGTAGTCCTCTTATCCTGCAGTCTCTGCATAGCCGGTATAAATGTTTCCTCCAATAATAAAAAGAAAATCGTTATCTCATGTCACATTTTCTTCTTTTCTTTTGTGTTTGCTATTTTTTATTTTCCTCTCGCTCCACTAATATGTTGTGGGAGTGTTTTTTTCTCCCTAAATCAGGATGTTGAAAATTAAAGTATTATTGTGTTAGTAATTCCTCTTACCTGCTGAAAGTACTCTTGGTGAGAGGAAAGTATATCATAATTTTGGAACATGGGTATTTTGCTTGTAATATCTACGTTATTCGTAGTTGGCTAATTTGTATACAGAAAAAGGTGGTTTTTACCTTGAAAGCCAGCTTTTGATCAAACAGTGATTGGAGACCTCCTTGTTGTGTCAAGGCACTACTGTTGCAATAAATACAACATAAATCCAAATATAAATATATATATATCTACGTAGATACTCAGGGGGTCTTTAGACCAGCCCTCTCTGCCATTGGTCTATCTGAGTGTTATTTACAGTCCACTTTCATCCCTGACCGCATTCTGGACGGGTTGTGGTTCAGTTCACATCAATCATTGGCTCTCTTACCGTGTGAATGATGACAAGCAAATGGATTCAAATCCCGGGGAGTGTATGGCATCACTGACTTACTGCACCATATAACGTACTTCAGAAATTAATGACTGCCCTTTCAGAGCTTTCGGGTTTTGAGCAAATTTATGTGAAAAGTGTGAAGACGTGCTTGGCCCCTCAAGTGGCTAAATATTTCTATGATGGCGTCTTAACATTTTATGTTAATGGTATGTTCCAACACTGAATATTTTAGAAAGAGGTAAACATTCCTAGTTCATGAATTCCCTGCCTAAGTCACATCAATTCTTAGAAATCTGGCAGCAGTGCCCTGTTCTAATTGGACTGCTCTGGCACAAGAAAGTGACTTATTGAGGTGATGTCTGATAAGTAATTGCATCGTCGCTTATCAGGAGGAGGGGAGAAGGAAAAGCATGTGATCCTTTCAGCTTCCTTGGTTATAATGTACAAAAATCAATGGGGGAAGGGATCAAAAGAGAGAAAAAGAAAAAAGTGTATTGACATTGAGTGTCAGGTCTGATTCATAGAATAATTATTCTAGAGAAGAGAAAGGCCTTTAAGTACCTTTCAGGAGAACAGTTATCGCCTCTTCGGGCGTGCTGAGAGAGGACTCAAGGTCAATACACTTTTTTCTTTTTCTCCCTATTCTTCAAATAGAGACATTAGGTCCTGAAGAAAGCCAACTTGACCCATCTGGGCAACCTGTGGCTGAAACATGTCGACCTTTTTATGGACATAACTTAGTGCAGAAGCCTCATAACTCAGCTTCCTATGCACGCCAATTCTTTTAACCAGGCTTTCTTTTCCAAATACAGATTAAACTTAGTGAAATGGTTAAGAAGCCTTTTTAATCTCACACCCAGTGGTTTACCTCCTGGTGAAGGAAGCATACAATTAAACCCGATGATGATGATGCTGTCACGTTGCTAATAACAACAAGGCGGAGAACCAAGATATACCGCCTACCGAGCCTTGGTACGGGAATGAGTGTTTTTTAATCGGAACCGAAACCGAATAAGAGAACTAAAACCCTGGTTACTCAGGACAAGTGATCCCTTCCCCCATTGATTTTTGATAAGTAATTGCACCCAGAAATGGTTGCTTGCTTTACAATACTGTTTCCTTCACACACCGATGACAACTATTTCAGTCCAATAGCAAAAACTTGGAATGAGTATATATTTTTAGCTCATGGCAGCAAAAAGCATAGTACTCCCTCTCAACACTATATCGAGTGATTTTTTTCTCTCAGAACCAAAGCACAGACAAGAGGTGTGGAACACACCTTTTGACTGTGGAAAGAGAACGGTTTCACTTCATATATTCCGGGCAGAAGCGTAAAATAACGTTAAGTTACAAGGCCAGTGTCACTTTAAGCAGGGCTCAGTTAAACAACCTCCTGTTTATGTCTAGGAATTTGCGGTCTTATTAAAGACACGCGAGCTAATGGAATGCCATATTTCTTTCCTGTTATTGTAGTGGAAATAAATGAGACCGGAACCGGACTGTAGTAGAATCCAGAGTGAATATTTATTTCTGGAATTTAAGTCCTACCGAAGAAAGGGACCCACAGCAGGGAGTGCTGCTCCAAGCGTAGAGTCTGCATAGAAAGCCACAATCCGAGGGAAACATTCAGGTTGAAGAACCAAAAAGAATGGAGAGAATTAAAGGGAAAGGAGCAATAAGAAGGAAAGAGAAAAGAACAGATACGATATTACAGTTATCCTGCTGAGTAGCACAAAAACCGTACAGATTGATGTCACAGTGACAAGTGATGTCATAAAGCAAGCAGTAGATGAAATGAAACTCCAGACCATGTTTCTTCAGGCTGGGGACAACAGCACGGACACTCGCCAGGAAATAGGAAACTGCAATCAAGGAAGACCACTGAACGGAGTGTCACTTGCGAAGGACATAGTTTACCAACAAGCATAGGCCGTGCGGCCGGGACGAAAATATATATATTTTTTTAAAACAGCGAGTTTTTTTTTTTTTTTAACCGCGGGAAGGGAAAGAATGAAAATCCGACAGCTACGGTCGAGTAGTGAATCACACAGAGCCGTGAGGCAGATACCGGGCACTACAGACGCCTTCAAAAATGAGCACCTAGGTTAACGAAATATGTCAGCGCCACTATAAATATACCACAAGTTACGTGTGCTCCTAAGGGGCTGAAGCGAGGAGAGGCTCCCTGAGCGGCTATTACGAGCATGCAAGCCACGCACAAAACAAGCTCTCGGCATTGCGAGGGCAGGGGAGCGCATTCCTTTGAAGTCTGATGCAGGCAGCCAAATGGTGTGCGATGTGGCTGGGATGTGCATGCGCCTGGCTCACATGAACTGTATCTAATCCGCAGTTTGGGGAGACTTTTGAAAGCCCTTACTAGAATCTCGACAAGCATGCATTGCTAAAGCAATGCTGTAGGTCGAGACCTGAAAAGGAAAAACGAGGAGAATTAAAGGTATTTCTCCTTGTTGTGCCTCCCTTACGTGAGGCATATGTTTTTCGCTCTGACTCAGAGTGACGATTCCTCGTAAATCTGGAGCAGTGTCAAAAATCCATGGGTATTGCTTGAAATGCTCACAGCAACACCCATTGCACGCCCCTTTAGTGCAGAAAACTGCGTTAAACTGAACAATATATACAAGGCTGCATTAAGCCATGCAAAGTGGCTTTGTGCCGCCTGGTATTTCTGGAGCAGACCACTCTGCCACCGGAGCATCGCAAAAAGTGACGCTCCGGTGGCGCAGCCTCATTGTAAATGAGGCCCATACTACCTGCACTGTGCTTATCTCACAGCTGACCGGCTGTTTCGAATGGGCCACGGGGCCAGTCCTGGGTGTAGACGCTGCTCTCACACCCTAGCAGATTTCGTTCACATGGTATGATCTTGCACCATAATAACACATTACTGGGAGATTGTGCTGAACGAGCTTTCAGGTGTTTTAGACTTGACATTGGAACTCTCTCCCGTCTTGGTCTGTTGGGGGTGGATCACGGGTGGAAGGCTCTGGCTCGGGCTGGCTGGACTCTACTTGGCACCACCCTGGTGGTAGCTAAGAGAGAAAATTGCAACTCATTGGAAGGCAACCAAAGCACCAAAGCTGTCGACATGGAGACAAGTAGACAGGTGCGTGTGGTGTCCTGCCGTGCAGTGGGCCTAGGGCCTAGAAATGAGCGACAGGCGGACACACGGGCTACGTTGTTTGCTAGTAGCCAACTGGCCACGCCCAGGCTTGCCGGGCTATTTATTCAACAGCTCACGTTACGTTCACGCAAGGGCTGTACCAAAGCCCCCTTGCGCCTCAGGGCACCATGTGTGAGGAACAGTGGGAGGGGGCATGTGCTGCAGTGGTACACCCCACTGGCAGCAACACTACATTCCTCCTTTACCTAGGGAAAAAACAGAACAGGAAAATAACACGCAAACAGTTTTCATAGTCTATCAGATCAGCACAACATGCTGTGGGCTTGGGTTGGTAAGTGCAAACAAAAGTCCATCACCAAGTCTCTGGATCAGTCTCTGTTCAACAAGTGGCAAGTACAACATTTCGACAAACAAATAAAAGAACAGTCTTACTTTAATCTCGGCGGGGTCAGCCATCTTGATGGGCTCAGCGCCAACACTGTGCTACAAAGTCTCGGTACCTCTGGGAGGGCTTCGGACATGGACGCAGGCTGTACTTTGTCTGGCTCCGGCTTTCTTCGGTGGCTGGGGGTGGCTCTTCTGTGCTCCTGCTGTCGTTGACGGTGGGTTCTTTATCTGTGCTCTCGGTGGCTGGGACAGTCGGGGTGGTGTCTCCGGCTCGAGCGGGCGCAGTGCCAGCTTCCTCCGGTCCGGGTGGCAGCATCGGGGGTGTTGGTTGCCACTCATCTTGGTCGGAGTCAGGATCTGGTACTTGCTTGAAAAACGAGATGTTTCTTGTGACAGTCTCGCCACCCCTGACAGCTGTGACCATGGTTCCTTTGATCGCCGTTACGGTCCATGGATGTAGTTCAAATGGCAGGCGGAACTTTCCTCCTGGGTGGCGGTCTTTCACGAGAACCTTGTCTCCTACTTGTATCGGGCTGTCCGATGCTCGCCTCCGTCTGGATGCCTCTTGGTTGGTTCTTGTGCGTTGCTCCATGGACCTGTTCTCTGGGTTTGGGGCGAGTTCCCATGCTGGGTGGTGTGGGATGGTGTCTGCCATGACTCGGTTGAATGAGAGTCGGCTCGGAGCAATCCCTGTGGTGCAATGTGGAGTCAGACGGTATTCCCGGAGGAACTGGTAGATGGCCAATTCTAGGCACTGGCTGTCAGCGATGGCAATCTGTATGGTTTTATTTAGTGTCCTCATCAGTCTCTCGACCTCTCCGTTGGCTTGAGGCCACCTTGGTGTGATCCGTCTGTGCTTCACGTTTTGGCTTTGGAGATAGTCGGTAAATTCGCTGCCGTTGAAGGGTGGGCCATTGTCTGTACGGACTTCTTGCATGAGCCCATGAGTAGCAATTATCTTCTCAAACTTTGGTATCACCTCCGAGGCTGCTGTTGACGATACGATCTCCACCTCAGGATAGCGGGAGAAATCGTCTACCACGACTAGCATGTACTTGCCTCCCGGGAGGCTGCCGAAGTCTGCACTCACCCGTACCCACGGGGATGTCGGGCCTTCTTCGGTCGCCACGGGTGCCGGAGGGTTGGGAAGGCTTGTTGCCAGACACACGGGACATTTGTGGACCACATCTTCGACTGCTCTGTCTAGCCCAGGGAACCATACTTTGCTTCGGAGTCTACTCTTGGATTTGACGATCCCTTGGTGCGACCCATGCGCGAGCAGGGCGGCTTGATGGGTCAGGCTGCTGGGCAGTACCAGGCGGGGGCCTCTCAGGAGGCATCCTTCGGCAGAGACTGATAGCTCATGTCGGACCAGATACAGGGCCTTCAGGATGGCTTGGGCGTCTGTGGTGCGGAAAGACGCAGGGCTCTGGAGTGCCTTCCAGTCTCCGCACTCTACGGCTAGGATCGCGAGCTGGAGGCAGTCGTCGTCCTTGGTGGCTCTGGTCACTTCTTCAAGGGACATGGGGCGAGGTCTCGACCTCTCGATGATCAGCCGAACATATTCCTCAGTGGCAGCTGCCTCGGCGGCTTCCGCGTCCGTGACGGGGCGAGCGTGTCTGGATAGGTAATCAGCTGGGTTGCGTGTGCCGGGCTGGTATTCCACGGAGAATTGGAACTCTTGTAGCTGCAACACCCATTTTTCTATCCTCGGGGGTGGGCGGGAGGACGAGCCGTGGAAAAGCGGTATGAGGGGTTTGTGGTCAGTGATGACTGTAAAAGGGTGGCCATAAAGGTAGATGTGGAAATGGCGGCACCCCCACAGAATGGCGATCGCCTCCCGCTCAATCTGTGAATAGCGTTGCTCCGTTGGTGTGAGAGTGCGGCTGGCGTAGGCAATGGGGGCCCATTCTCCACATGACTGCCGTTGCGACAGGACGGCACCCAGGCCGGTGGGGCTGGCATCCACTAGTAGTTGTGACTCGTTTTGTGGGTTGAAATACGCTAGCGTCGTGTCGGCTGACAGGGCTGCCTTTGTGTTGTCGAAGGATATTTGCTGTTCCGGGCCCCATTTCCAGGTGGTGTTTGCCTTGGTGAGGTCGCGGAGTGGGCCGGTCAGGTCGGACAAGTCCCTTATGAACCGCCCGCAGTACGTCACCATGCCTAGGAAGCTGCGGACTGCAGTAATGGAGGTGGGCGCCGGCGCGTCGTGGATGTCTCGCACTTTGTCCGGGTCAGGCCCTACTCCTTGGTCGGAGAATTTGTAGCCAAAGAAACTTATGTCCTTTCGCAGGAACTCGCACTTGGCCTTGTGGAGCGTCAGTCCTCTCTCCTGTAGACGGTTGAACACGGCCTGGAGCCGTCGGAGGTGTTCTTCCAGGGTCGGGGCATGCACCAGGATGTCGTCGCTCACGTTCAGGACTCCGTCAAGGCCTTGGAGGACGGTGTGGATGATGTTCTGAAACACCTCGGCGGCGCTGGAGATGCCGAAATTGAGTCTCGTGCACCTCCACAGGCCCGCATGTGTGGAAAACGTTGTGATGGGGCGTGAGTCTGGGTGCAGCGGGATCTGATGGTACCCTGACCGCAGATCCATTTTGGAGAACCATTTGGAACCAGCGAGCTCCCCGATAATGTCGTCGATGGTTGGCGTCAGATGACGCTCCCGTTTGATGGCCAGGTTGGGGATGCGCATGTCCACGCATATCCTCACTGCGTCAGGTTGCTTTGGTTTCTTGGCTACGACGATGGGGGATACCCACGGGGTGGGTCCTGTCACCCTCTCGATGATTCCGGCTTGCTCCAGCATTTTAAGTTCGGCCTCCACTTTGGGCCGGAGGTGAAAAGCAATCCGCCTGTGTCGGAGCGCTACAGGGGCCACTGACTGGTCGATGTGGAGTCGGACGGGAGGGCCTCGTAGACATCCGATGCCTTCGAACAGCGAGGAGTGGTCTGCGACCAGGTGATCTAGGCCTTGCGCTTGTACTGTGAGGGCAAAATGGATGAGCCCCAGTTCACGTGCAGTCTTGCAGCCGAGGAGGAACCCTGACCCTTCCTGGGACACATAGATTTTTGTTTGCAGCTGTGTGGAGTTGTGAGACACGGTTGTCCGGAACACGCCGCAGAGGCGCAAAGGGCGTCGGGTCCCATAGGCAAAAACTTGCACTCTGGTGGGGTGAAGCATGGGGGCATCCTCTAGGCACTGGTACACGCTGGCTGCCATTAGATTTATTGTTGCGCCGGTGTCGATGAGGGCTCTGACTGCTTGGCTGTGGACCTGGACGGTGCACATGGGCTCGTTGGACGACGTGGCTGCCAGGGTGTTGAGCATGCGCACTACATGGACTGACGCGGCGTCCTCCTCGTCGTCGTCCATGTCGCTGCTGTTAGAGGTGTTTGGCAGTGGCGCTATCTGGCGCGCTTTCCGGGGTGGGGCGCTTTGCTTCTTTCGCTGTGATGAAAGACAGACGCTTGCAAAGTGGTTGGCCTTCCCGCATGCGCTGCAGATTTTTCCTTGGGCCGGGCAGGCTCCTTTGTGTGGGGTGGCCCCTCCGCACCACAGGCAGGGTCGGTCGCGGGGAGGTGGGTGAGGCTGGTCCTTTTTCTGGGGCCTCGTCCGGTTGTCTGAACGCTGTGATTTTACTGCGCACACTGGTTCAGTCTTGATCTTGACCGCTGGGCCTGGCTCCATGTGGGCGGCGCGCGCCTTGGAGAGCTCTTTGGAGCGGCCTAGAGCGAGGATATCGCGCATGGGCATGTCGTCCGTTTCCAATACCCTCTCTCTCAGCTTCAGCGATGAGCACCCTTGGATGAATTGCGCGCGAATTTCGTCATCTGCGTCTGGGAGTCTGCACGTGCTGGCTAGCTTCTTCAAACGCGCGTAGAATACATCGACAGACTCTTCTGGGAGTTGGCGAGCTTGACGGAGCAGGAATCGTTCATAGTCTGCGCTAGTGAAAGGTTCGAAGTACCTGGTGATGGCGTCTCGCAGGGTAGCGTAGGTGTGCGGCGGGTCTCCCTCCGTGATGTCTTTAGAGATGTCATGAATTGCTTCCCCTCCCAGGTGCAGCAGCATAGCGCGACGACGCGCCACCGCAATGTCCGCCGCGATGAAATAATTTTCCAGGCGCTCAACCCATTTGCGCCAACGCGTAGCTTGCGATGGAGGAGTCCCTGTGATGGAGAAGGGCTCCAGAGGAGGCACGTTGGCCATGGTGGCTGGAGCAGGGCACTGTGGGTCGACTGGGCACTTCCAGTGAGCTGGGGAAAGTGGTGTGAGGCGTCAGTAAAGTCCAGGTGCGTGGGACTCCGTGCAGCAGGTCGACCAGGCTGACCTTGCAGGCAGGGGGGGGTGGAGCGGCAGCTGCTGGAGCGTTGGAGCGAAGGGCCGGCACTGATCAGGGTCCGCAGGGCCGAGGACACGCGAAATGCGTGAGGAGCTGTCGGAGGCGCGTAATGCGCATGCGCGGGAACACCGGGGGTGTCGCGCTGGGCCGGCGCCTGCAGAGGGCGCGAGGACGAACGCGTCGGGGTCGCAGGCGCCCCTGGAGAATGCCGCCGTCTGTACCTTTGGTGACACACCGGTCACGTAGACGTTGGAGGCGGCGGGGAGCACGGCTCCGGAGGCAGGCAGGAGCCGGGCGGGACCGCCGAAGGGCAGCGTAGCTCGCCGCACGCTCGCAGGCGGGGCTGCCACTGCAGCGGAGCGAACCAGGTGAGTCCGGCGGTGCGTAGCGAGCAACTCTGCTCGGGGCAGGGCTGCGGGGCAGCGGGGGCGCCAAACACGGCGCGCAGGTGAAGGGCACGCGGTGGGGCTGGTGAGACCACCGCCTCGTCGCCAATGTGGTGTCCTGCCGTGCAGTGGGCCTAGGGCCTAGAAATGAGCGACAGGCGGACACACGGGCTACGTTGTTTGCTAGTAGCCAACTGGCCACGCCCAGGCTTGCCGGGCTATTTATTCAACAGCTCACGTTACGTTCACGCAAGGGCTGTACCAAAGCCCCCTTGCGCCTCAGGGCACCATGTGTGAGGAACAGTGGGAGGGGGCGTGTGCTGCAGTGGTACACCCCACTGGCAGCAACACTACAGTGCGCTCAACCGGAAAAGCCAGTTTATGAGGCCTGGGGTTTTCCTGCTAAACAAGCCAAGGTTTGAGGTAAATTACTTGGTGACTTGGGTTTGGACGCTGGGTTGCTGTAACTCTAATGTATGTATATTGAATGTTATGCATGATGTGATGCTCTATATATTACACTGGCTCCACTCCTGATTGTATGTGATTGTATGTGATATGGGCTGGGGCTTTTGGAGGACTTTGAATGTGACTTGTGTTTCTGTAATAAAAACAATAAAATAGTGTTTATCAGTATCATGTTGTTGGAGTTCCTCTACTTTGAAGAGTCTGTGCTATGAGGCACATCAAGGCAAGTTAGCTGTGATCGGAATTGTAATTGTCTGGTAACGTTGAGCAGTTTGTTCTGAAAGGTATTTGTGATAATAAAGCAAATGTGCTTTTTTCCGTCTGCAAATCCTCTGTTTTCTAAGTCCCGGACATCTGTTGTTTCTGCAGGATCCTGGTTAAGCAGGGAGCGGAAGCAGCAAACAGAGCATGCGCGGTCTGCTAATCTCTCCGAGCCCCAGACAAGCACCGCAGCGTCAGCAGCAGTGGGAGCGGGGCGTGAGATACACCCTGGAGAGACTATTAATATCGCCTCAGAAATTCTAAGAAAGTTCACTCTCCCGAGGCCTCGGCTGCAGAAGGATGTGCGTGGATGGATGGCCACAGGTTCGAATCCCCTTTTACCCTTTCACATGCCTTCCATTTGAGGTTCACAAAGTTAACACCAACACCTTGTGCAATAATAGCAGCTACTAGATTAGTAATAATGACAATGATTAAGATAATATTAATAACATAAAAATTATTATCAATATTGTAAATTTTATTATTATTGTTTTTTTCTTTTTCTCTTGAGGTTTATACAGGGCGAACTTGACCCGAAGGTATCTGGTATCAGAGCGCTTTACGGGGCATATTTACTAGGAAGTGGCGGAGCGCGGCGTTAGCCACCTTTGCTTAACGCTGCGCTCCGCCACTTCCACAACGCAGGGCTGCACCATAATTACAAGGTTGCGGTGCAGCCCTGCATTTACCCCTGCACTGGTGCTAATTTTAGCTGCCTAGCGCCAACGCAGACACGCTTGCACCAATTGCTGACCTCTTTCACGCTAAGTATAGTGTGAATGGGGATCTTATTTACAAGGCAGCGATAAGCCACATTAAGTGGCTTACCTCTGCCTTGTAAATAAGGCGAGCTCATATCGCCACAGGAACATCACTAAAAGTGACGTAACTGTGGCAATATGAGCTTGTAAATATGCCCCTACATGAGGGCCAGCTGCATTACACAAGGACACATTCATTTTTGTTAGGCACGGTGAGATTAAGGGATTTGCCCTGAATCATAGTATGTTGAGCATCAGTGCTGAGACTCGAACCCTGTTCCTCAGATTTGAGTTCCACCGCCCTAGCCGTTAGGCAGGCCCGGACTGGCCGGTGAGGGCACCGGGCAATTCCCCGGTGGGCCGCATGGTTGGGGGCCGGTTTTGGGCCCCTGGGGCCGTTTTTGTTACAGGGCCGTTATGCTGCAAAAACGGCCCTGTAACAAAAACGGCCGAAAACCGGCCCTGTCACAGAGCGCGGTCGCACCTCTCCCCCCTCCCCTCTCCTCCCGGAGGGGGGGGGGGGGGGGGCGGCCGAGCACTTTGCCAGGGCCGGTTCTGGTTCCCAGTCCGGCCCTGCCGTTAGGCCACAACCTCTCCCTATGTTACTAACAATAGTGGTTGTTATTATTATTACTATTCGTAGTGATAGTAGTATTGTTAACATCAAAACAACAATAAACATAACATTAATAATTGTTAGACCTGGCACCTTGGCGTGAGTCTCCCTTCCACTTTTTGCTGACGTGCCTCCGATGTTTTGCTGGTTTTCCGATACTCAGGGCACTGCGCCACGGCTGACCCGTGCCGCAGTGCAAGTGCTCCCTACTGTAAATTGTACATGCGATTGGTATCCATGATTGGTTCTTTGGATTTACTGTTAGTCCCTAGTAAAGTGCACTAGAGAGTGCCGGGGCTTGTAGATGCCAATACTGCTGGTGGGCCTGCAGCGCCGGTTGCGCCACCCACCGAAGCAGCCGTAAAGATGTGTCTGGGAACTGCGACCGCAGAACCCGCGTGCGGTCTCGTACTGTCACGCTAGCTGGGCAAGTGTCCCCACTTGCCAGCACCGACCCTTCCCTTGACTACATATTAGTCACCCCTATGGTAGGCCTGCGGGCAGGGTGCGTTGTAGGTGTAAGATAGGACAAGCCCTGATGTGCGTGGCATGTCCTAGTAGTGACTTACAACCAAGACCGTATTTCACTATTGAAGGCTACCTGCTCCATTAGGCCAGACTGAGCTGCGAGAATTATTACACCCTATAATCCTCGCAGGCTCAAGGAGCATGGTAGCGAGTCATGTTTAGTATGCCTGAACTCAGGATGATAAAATATTTCTTGTAGTCAAGTTTATTTTAGTATCCTGGGTTTGCAAATGCTACTTTTAGAAAGTTGACATATACAACTTGCTCCCCTCACACTTCTTTTTTGCTTAATGATTTAAAGCACATAACTCAGGTCTACTACTGAATATGTGGGTTTATTTAGTTTCACCCTTTGCTTTTCAATTTCAAAGTACATAAAATTTTTATGTTTGAAAAAGACACATAACATATAACACTTAATGGAAAATATACAAAATACAAAATTACCAACACTTTCAATACATCAAAAAATGAACAGAATTACAAAACAGCTATGCACATGATTTACAAATAGCGGCAATTTTTAGAATCATCAAGTTCAAAATGCCAATATGAAACGATACTTCTATTTACTATAAAGTCAATGAAGGACAAGAATGTTTTTTGTAAAGAAGGCCAACTGAAAAAAAAAAAAATGATTCCCAAAATCGCAATTAATCCTGTTTCTTTTTGGGGCCTTCTAGATGCCGACGCGTTTCGAACCCGTTGAGTAAATAAACGGGGTCTCGTCAGGGCTTTGTCACTTCAATATCTTATCGTTCTGTGCACAAAAGAAGAGAGAACAACACCTTAGTTCTGTTGCTCTCGCCCATTTAAAATCACTAGACCTATGTATTTTAGAAAAAAGATTCTATACCTGTAGTTTTTATCTGGCCGGGTTCAGGTGGGTTCAACAACCTTCTTGTTTTACTTCCGTTTCTGGGAACCCTAAGGAATATTTTGCTATTAGAAAATTAATATTTGAAAGTTGAGGGGTGACTAATGATCTCTCTAGTTAGTAAGCGGTGCTTAGGAAGTCTTCATTGACTTTATAGTAAATAGAAGTATCGTTTCATATTGGCATTTTGAACTTGATGATTCTAAAAATTGCCGCTATTTGTAAATCATGTGCATAGATGTTTTGTAATTCTGTTCATTTTTTGATGTATTGAAAGTGTTGGTAATTTTGTGTTTTGTATATTTTCCATTAAGTGTTATATGTTATGTGTCTTTTTCAAACATAAAAATTTTATGTACTTTGAAATTGAAAAGCAAAGGGTGAAACTAAATAAACCCACATATTCAGTAGTAGACCTGAGTTATGTGCTTTAAATCATTAAGCAAAAAAGAAGTGTGAGGGGAGCAAGTTGTATATGTCAATTTTGAAAAAGGGTCCAGCCCCCCTCATGTCCCGGGACCTAACTCCTTAAGCTCCAACTTTTAGAAAGTTAGCATTTGCTTGCTTAACCATGCCAGCCCGCCTCTGCTGGTATGTGTATCTGACTGTCTGGGATGTGTGAGTGACAGGGCTGGAGGGATGACAGGTGGTGAATGCGCAGATTACACCTTAGTGGGAGGTAGGAGTGCCTCTTGACTCGAACTGTAGCTGTGCTCGACCACCACAATGCTGGCTCCACCCTCCTGGGGAGCGGCGGATGACTCTGCCGACGCCTGGCCCAGGAAGGGCGAAGCCCCCATCAACAGAGTACTCTGGCCACCCCTGTCCGGACAATGCTGGCTCCACCTCCTGTGGGGCGTCTGATGCGCCTGCCCCTCACACTGAAAGCAGAAGCCGGAGTACACCCACCGGGGTACTCAAGGACTGAGAGTGGCTATGCAGAGGCCCCCCCTGGCCTGCGAGAACAAAAGAATTGGCCTATAAAAGAAGGAGCCCTGCTCCTTGAAAATCAGATCCTGTTTGGGCCACAGAAGGACTCTGCCCTACGAGAAGGACCGTGAGAGACAAGGAAGGGTGCTGACTCTTGCCTGTGTCTGGTGCCTTGCTGCTGAAGGAGAGGAAGAAGAAAAGACTACGAAAAGACTTTTGCTTTACTTTGTGCCAAACTCTGCTAAAGAGATCTCCAAGGGCTTGCAACTGAACTTGCCCCCTGACCAGCGTCCCAGGACCAGTGGACGCTACCCCCTTGGAAGAAAGCGACTGCGGGTGCTGACCATCGCCGCAGCACCGATGGAGGAATCTCCTCCAAGGCAACGACATCCACCTGACCACCGTGACCGGGGCCCAAAGCAAAAGCGAGAGCAAAGTAAGCACCAGCCGCCACTGGCCCGAACACCGTGACCGCAACTGCACCGGGATCCCGAGAGCAAAGTGAAGGAGGACCCGTCCGGTCCGAGCTCTCGAGGTGACTGCATAACAAGCAGCCACTCACCTGCAAAGACGGACAGTTGCCCTGGGAGAATCCGCAAGGTCGGTAGCCTGCCCGACAGCCCAGCTGTGAGCCCACAGCTGCACCGGCACTTGGCTGGGTACGTCCTGCACTTGGGGACCGTACTGCCACTTGCTACCGCCGCACAGCCGCCGCCTCCAGGGTCGGAGCGGACGACGAGGAGAGGACCCTGCCGCCACAGAACACCGCTGCCCCGGATGACCAGTGACCTGCTCGGCTGAAGAGCCGCAACGATCAGCGACCCCGGGAAGGCAACGCGACGTGGGACAGATCCCCTGGAAGCCGCCGGCTCCACAAGAACTTTGGTTAACACCGGCCTACGGGCCCTCAGAGAACTGCTATAAGAACTGTGGTAACCTGAACTGAGTAACTTGCAACCGTTATCATAAAGTACGTTGACTGTATTCACAAGCCTGCTTAAAATCTATATAAAGATATATATTTTTACAGAATACAGTCTGGTCTCGTTGTGTGGTGGGTTGGTTGTGAAGGTGTACTATTGCAAGTGTTTAACCCTATGTGCCCCAAAGATTAGCCTACGACTGCTTAAGCCACACTACCTAGAGGGTAAGCAGAGGTTGTCTGGAAGGTAACCCTCAGCCCTGACGAGGAAGAGAGAGTCCCTGCTTGTCGCTAGTGTTGCACTGCGCCAAATAGAGCCTCCCCCTTCCTACATTGGACGCAGCGGTGAGGATTTCGAATTTACACTTGCGATATCTATACCTGAGCTTCTGACCACTACACAAGGATTACGGTCCAGTTACTTAGCCACAGACTTTGCTTTTTGAATTTTGCCGAAAGAAGATTCCGAGTGCGAAAACCATGCCGGGCACAAAGAGCCTGGATGGAGCGGAGTCCACGACCTCCGAGGTGTTGGAGGTGGAGTGGGACGCCGCAAAGCTGGATAAGTACTCCAAAACTGAGCTGAAGTTTTTCTGTAGGAAACTCAAGGTTCCGCACGCTGGTTGCAAAAACAAGCCAGAGCTCTACAAGGCCCTGAAAGCCTGGGTGGAGTCCAGAAAGACCCCGGAGAATCAGGACGCCCTCGCCGAGCAGAATGCAACGGAGGAGCAGAATGCACTTGGGGATCTGATCGACCTCGAAAGGCAAGACAGCGAGCACAGCTTTGGTAAAGGCCTGTCGCCAGAGGAGCTGGCAGACAGGAAGGAAACAAGGAATCATGAAAGAAAGCTGGCAGAATTGAAAATCCAACTGGAGCTTGAAACGAAAAGAATGGCGCTGGAAGAGCGAAAGCACCAAATGGATTATGAAGTAAAAATGAGGGAGATAAGTCTCAAGGAGAGAGACTTGGATCGTCCTCCCTCTGGTGGCAGCGCATCGCCAGTGCAGGTAGAGTCAAGAGTGCACATCCCGAAGGACGTAGTTAAGGAGTTCTTTAAGGGGGATGACATAGGACAGTGGTTTAGGGCATACGAGGTAGCCATGTCCTCCCACCGGGTCCCTGACAAGGATTGGGGAGCGGGGTTGTGGGGAAGGTTCCTTAGCGAAGGGAGAGATACCTTGCTAGATTTGCCCGTTGAAAATCAGAGATCCTATGCCCACATGAAAGAAGCTTTAATGAACAGGTACGGGCTTACCCCTGAAATGTATAGACAGAAGTTTAGGGGATGTACTAAGCGGCCTGGGAATACGTATGTGGAGTATGTGACTTACTTTTGCAGAGCACTGGATGGTTGGGTGAAAGGTAACAAAGTTAATGATTTTCAAGGTCTCTTTGATTTAATTGCGTGGGAGCACTTGTCTGATCACTGTTTTCCTGAGTTACGCCAACACCTGATCGATAGCAAGCTGTCCAACCCGAGGAAGCTTGCTGAGGAGGCGGACCGCTGGCTCAGCACCAGGGTCCACAAGGGTCCCGTGGGAGACTCCGCCAAGAGTGGGCAGGGTCCCCAGCAGAAGAGTGGGGGGGACAAGGGGGGAAAACAGAAAGGGTTCCAAAAAGGCCCCCAAAGTAGTTCCCAGGGGAGCCCGCTGCAGGGTTCTCAGCCTCCCCCACCTCCGAAGCAGAATGGGGCCCGACAGGTAAACCTGTTCCAAAGGGGCCCTTCAATTGTTTCAAATGTGGCGAGCCTGGGCACATATCCAGTGACCCCAAGTGTCGCCTGTTTGGAAAACCCGCACCCACTGGTGCTCCGCCCCGACAAGTGACTAGCGTTCACCTGGGAGAAGAAATGATGGTCCCGGGGGGTGGAGATCCCGTTCACATGACCCTAGTCTCGCTAGGAGACAGTGAGATGATCCCTACGAACTACCTGCCCTCTAACACTAAGAAATATGGGCAGGTGGTGATCATCAATGGTAAGGAAGCTGAGGCTCTTAGAGACACAGGAGCCAGTGTGACTGCAGTGAGGCAGCACCTGGTGTCTCAAGAGCAGGTTGTACCCCATGCCTACTGTAGGGTTATCAACGCTGATAATTCAGAGAGTCAGTGTCCGATGGCTCAAGTTCCCTTCGAGTGGGGGGGGGTCTCTGGTACTCTGCAGGTCTGTGTAAGAAAAACCATGCCTGTTGACTGTTTGCTAGGGAATGACTTGGAGCACTCCCCTTGGGAAAAGGTGGAGAAGACGACTCACCTGCGGATGGTGGGTCTGCCTGACTGGGCGTGCGTGACCACCCGGTCAATGGCAGCCAGTAGGGGTGATCGAGAGGTCCTGGGGCCTGAAGGAGAGGCCCAGGAACCGGCCTTAGGGAGAAGGCGCAGGGGGCGCGGGAAACCGGCTCCTGAAGTTCCCACGGTCCAGGAGGAAGCAGACCTTGAGGGGGATGCCCTGGAGCCTACAGGGGAACAGATCGCCGAACTGGGGGACCTGCCTGAGCTGACCCATTGGCAGCAAGAAGGAGGACCCTCCAGGGAGGAATTCTGCAAGGAGCAGAAAGAATGCCCTTCTCTCGTGGGTATGGGGCAGCAGGCTGCAGACCAGGCCAATGGTGTTCAGGCCAAAACACATTACGTGTACTGGGAGAACGACCTCCTGTATTCAGAGCCTAAGGCTGCTGAACCTGGGTCAGCCCGTGTGCTGGTGGTACCCCAGAAGTTCAGAGCCTTCCAACTGGGTCTGGCTCACGATGTGCCTTTAGCAGGACATTTGGGGATGGACAAGACCTATGACAGGCTTGTCACCCACTTTTACTGGCCCCAAATGCATAAGAGTTCAGACGCTCATTGCAGAACCTGTCCGACTTGCCAGGCAAGTGGGAAGACCGGAGGGAAGAACAAGGCTCCCCTCCAACCCTTCCCTGTGGTCGGTACGCCATTCCAGCGAGTGGGTATTGACATCGTTGGGCCTCTTAGGACCCCAAGACAGCCATGGGCAACAGGTTCATCCTGGTCTTGGTGGATCATGCCACCCGGTACCCTGAAGCCATCCCTCTGAGGACAGTGACGGCCCCCGTGGTGGGATGTGCACTGATGGGAATTTTCTCACGAGTGGGATTCCCTCTAGAGGTGGTGAGCGACAGGGGGACCAATTTCATATCGAAGTATATGAAGTCCCTTTGGCAAGAGTGTGGCGTAACGTATAAGTTCACCACGCCTTACCATCCCCAAGGAAACGGGTTGGTTGAGAGATTCAACCGAACCCTGAAGGGCATGATCATGGGCCTGGAAGGTCCGATGAGGCGTAAGTGGGACGTCCTCTTACCATGCCTACTCTTTGCATATCGCGAGGTGCCACAGAAGTCCCTAGGGTTCAGCCCCTTTGAACTACTGTACGGCCACCCCGTGAGAGGACCACTGAGTTTGGTAAAGGAAGGCTGGGAGCAATCTCCCAGGAAACCTCCCCAGAATGTATATAGCTACATGCTGGCCTTCAGAAACCAGACCAGACGCTTCAGACAACTTGCCGAGGCAAATCTGGAAGCGAGCCAGGAGGAAATGAAGCAGTGGTACGACCAGAATGCCACTCTGGTCGAGCTTCAGCCTGGACAAGGAGTGTATGTCCTGGCCCCAGTGGAGCCCTGTGCCCTTCAAGATAAGTGGACAGACCCATTTGAGGTTGTGGAGCGCAAGAGCCCCGTGACATACTTGGTAGACATGAAGATGCCCAGGAACCCTTTGCGGGTCCTACATGTCAACCGCCTCAAGCCCCACTTGCGAAGGTCCGAAGTGGGCATGTTGTTGCCAACTGATGACGGAATGGAGGAGGAGTCGGAGCCTCTTCCTGACCTCTTGGTGGCCTGTGAGAAGGATGGGTCAGTGGATGGAGTTAACCTCTCACCCACCCTGACCGCCGAACAACAGGAGGACTGCCGCCAGTTGCTGGGGCAGTTTCCAGACCTGTTTTCCCTGGTTCCGAGTGTCACAGATTGGTGCGTCCATGATGTGGACACTGGAGACAGCTTACCTGTGAAGCACAAGGCTTACAGGGTGACTGACAGGGTCCGGGCCTGCATCAAGGAGGAGGTCTCCAAGATGCTTGCCCTCGGGGTGGTTGAGTCTTCCAGCAGTCCTTGGTCCAGCCCCGTGGTCTTGGTTCCGAAGGCTGCTGCGCCGGGAGCCACACCCGAACTCCGGTTCTGTGTGGACTACAGAGGACCGAATTCAGTCACGAAGACTGACGCGCACCCCATCCCCAGAGCTGATGAGCTCATTGATCGGCTGGGGGCTGCTAGGTTCCTTAGTACGTTTGATTTAACGTCTGGGTACTGGCAGATCGCCTTGACCGATGGGGCAAAGGAGAGGTCGGCATTCTCTACACCGGATGGGCATTTCCAGTTCCGGGTTATGCCATTTGGTATGAAGAATGCCCCTGCCACCTTTCAGAGATTGGTCAACCAGGTGTTGGCTGGACTGGACGAGTTCAGTGCCGCCTACCTGGATGACATCGCGGTGTTCAGCGGTACCTGGCCCGAACACCTGCGACACCTCTGGGAAGTGTTGATGGCCCTGCGCAGAGCAGGCCTCACAATCAAGGCAAGCAAGTGCCAGATTGGGCAGGGTTCAGTGGTGTACTTGGGACACCAAGTTGGGAGTGGCAAGGTAGCACCCTTGCAGCCCAAAATCGAGACCATCCTGGCTTGGGAACCCCCCAAGACCCAGACTGCAGTGAGAGCCTTCCTGGGGCTCACTGGGTATTACAGGAGGTTTGTCAAGGGCTATGGCACAATCGTGACCCCCTTGACAGAGCTGACTTCGAAGAAGCATCCCAGGAATGTGATTTGGACTGACACCTGTCAGAAGGCTTTCGACACCTTGAAGACTGCCATGTGCACGGCGCCCGTGCTCCTGGCTCCTGATTTAATTAATTAATTAATTGTGTGCTTATATAGCGCAGGAATCACTCCCGAAGGGGTACCTCCGCGCTTCGACCGCTGCGAAACCCTTCCTGGCTTCCCTGAGAGATGGTCCCTTAATGGGTATCTCCAGGGTGAGACCAGGCATCCCCGGCGGTCTGGTGGGGCCGTTAGTGAAGATGAGGCAAGCTAGTGCCCAGAGTTGCCGAGTGTGATCGCTGATCAGAGTGGGCACCGAGGCGAAAGAATTATCGAGTCCGCTGACCCTGGTCCAGAAACCTGCCGCGTCGGGAATCGAACCCTGGTCCCGGGCCGTCCTCTGCTCTCGGGTCTGCCGCCTCTAACCAGTGAGCCACACTACTTCACTTTCTCCAAGGAATTCATAGTGCAAACAGACGCTTCAGAACATGGTGTAGGGGCTGTTCTTTCACAGATGACTGAGGAGGGCTTTGACCAACCCGTAGCCTTCATAAGTAGGAGGTTACTTCCACGGGAAAGTAGGTGGAGTGCAATAGAGCGTGAAGCATTTGCTGTGGTCTGGGCGCTGAAGAAGCTAAGACCCTACTTGTTTGGGTCTCACTTCCGAGTTCAGACGGACCACAGGCCCCTCAGATGGTTGATGCAGATGAGGGGTGAGAACCCGAAACTGTTGAGGTGGTCCATTTCTCTACAGAGTATGGACTTTACGGTGGAACACCGCCCTGGCACCGATCACGCCAACGCTGACGGTCTGTCCAGATTTTTCCGCCTTAGTGATGTGGAACTCCCTGGGGAAGGGTAGTTCCCCCCACATTTCAGCTGGAGGGGACACATGTTAGACCTGGCACCTTGGCGTGAGTCTCCCTTCCACTTTTTGCTGACGTGCCTCCGATGTTTTGCTGGTTTTCCGATACTCAGGGCACTGCGCCACGGCTGACCCGTGCCGCAGTGCAAGTGCTCCCTACTGTAAATTGTACATGCGATTGGTATCCATGATTGGTTCTTTGGATTTACTGTTAGTCCCTAGTAAAGTGCACTAGAGAGTGCCGGGGCTTGTAGATGCCAATACTGCTGGTGGGCCTGCAGCGCCGGTTGCGCCACCCACCGAAGCAGCCGTAAAGATGTGTCTGGGAACTGCGACCGCAGAACCCGCGTGCGGTCTCGTACTGTCACGCTAGCTGGGCAAGTGTCCCCACTTGCCAGCACCGACCCTTCCCTTGACTACATATTAGTCACCCCTATGGTAGGCCTGCGGGCAGGGTGCGTTGTAGGTGTAAGGTAGGACAAGCCCTGATGTGCATGGCATGTCCTAGTAGTGACTTACAACCAAGACCGTATTTCACTATTGAAGGCTACCTGCTCCATTAGGCCAGACTGAGCTGCGAGAATTATTACACCCTATAATCCTCGCAGGCTCAAGGAGCATGGTAGCGAGTCATGTTTAGTATGCCTGAACTCAGGATGATAAAATATTTCTTGTAGTCAAGTTTATTTTAGTATCCTGGGTGTGCAAATGGTACTTTTAGAAAGTTAGCATTTGCTTGCTTAACCATTTCAGCCCGCCTCTGCTGGTATGTGTATCTGACTGTCTGGGATGTGTGAGTGACAGGGCTGGAGGGATGACAGGTGGTGAATGCGCAGATTACACCTTAGTGGGAGGTAGGAGTGCCTCTTGACTCGAACTGTAGCTGTGCTCGACCACCACAATGCTGGCTCCACCCTCCTGGGGAGCGGCGGATGACTCTGCCGACGCCTGGCCCAGGAAGGGCGAAGCCCCCATCAACAGAGTACTCTGGCCACCCCTGTCCGGACAATGCTGGCTCCACCTCCTGTGGGGCGTCTGATGCGCCTGCCCCTCACACTGAAAGCAGAAGCCGGAGTACACCCACCGGGGTACTCAAGGACTGAGAGTGGCTATGCAGAGGCCCCCCTGGCCTGGGAGAACAAAAGAATTGGCCTATAAAAGAAGGAGCCCTGCTCCTTGAAAATCAGATCCTGTTTGGGCCACAGAAGGACTCTGCCCTACGAGAAGGACCGTGAGAGACAAGGAAGGGTGCTGACTCTTGCCTGTGTCTGGTGCCTTGCTGCTGAAGGAGAGGAAGAAGAAAAGACTACGAAAATACTTTTGCTTTACTTTGTGCCAAACTCTGCTAAAGAGATCTCCAAGGGCTTGCAACTGAACTTGCCCCCTGACCAGCGTCCCAGGACCAGTGGACGTTACCCCCTTGGAAGAAAGCGACTGCGGGTGCTGACCATCGCCGCAGCACCGACGGAGGAATCTCCTCCAAGGCAACGACATCCACCTGACCACCGTGACCGGGGCCCAAAGCAAAAGCGAGAGCAAAGTAAGGACCAGCCGCCGCTGGCCCGAACACCGTGACCGCAACTGCACCGGGAGCCCGAGAGCAAAGTGAAGGAGGACCCGTCCGGTCCGAGCTCTCGAGGTGACTGCATAACGAGCAGCCACTCACCTGCAAAGACGGACAGTTGCCCTGGGAGAATCCGCAAGGTCGGTAGCCTGCCCGACAGCCCAGCTGTGAGCCCACAGCTGCACCGGCACTTGGCTGGGTACGTCCTGCACTTGGGGACCGTACTGCCGCTTGCTACCGCCGCACAGCCGCCGCCTCCAGGGTCGGAGCGGACGACGAGGAGAGGACCCGGCCGCCACAGAACACCGCTGCCCCGGATGACCAGTGACCTGCTCGGCTGAAGAGCCGCAACGATCAGCGACCCCGGGAAGGCAACGCGACGTGGGACAGATCCCCTGGAAGCCGCCGGCTCCACAAGAACTTTGGTTAACACCGGCCTACGGGCCCTCAGAGAACTGCTATAAGAACTGTGGTAACCTGAACTGAGTAACTTGCAACCGTTATCATAAAGTACGTTGACTGTATTCACAAGCCTGCTTAAAATCTATATAAAGATATATATTTTTACAGAATACAGTCTGGTCTCGTTGTGTGGTGGGTTGGTTGTGAAGGTGTACTATTGCAAGTGTTTAACCCTATGTGCCCCAAAGATTAGCCTACGACTGCTTAAGCCACACTACCTAGAGGGTAAGCAGAGGTTGTCTGGAAGGTAACCCTCAGCCCTGACGAGGAAGATAGAGTCCCTGCTTGTCGCTAGTGTTGCACTGCGCCAACTAGAGCGTCCCCCTTCCTACAATAATGATAATAATAAATTGGCTGTTTAACTCATAGGGATAATTTTCGTAGCAGCAAGAAAACTTTAATTTTTTTAAATTTATATGATGCCTAGCATTTTAGTCTTTAAAAAACTGCTTCAGTAGAGAAGCAAATAAAATAGAGGGCTAACTTGTATAACATTTTATTGTAACATTTATATAGAGCTTCATATCCCAGAGCAGGGCACTAAAATGCTTTTTCGGACAGGTAGCACAGTACACAAAGAGGAGTATTTGGTTGGTTGAATGCTGCCTTTGTTGTGCACCTATCTGCAAAGGATTTTGTTGTTGTGCATGAATGACTAAAAAGGTGCTCTTATCTCCTCTTGGAACACAGCGCTAAGGGCCTCATGAATGGAGAGTTTCAGCGTTCCCAAATCCTCTGGATCAGTAAATCACAGTGTTTGCGAATTTTTAAACCCACTTTCAAATGTGCTATGCCCACTTAACGATTTCGAAAACCATACCAAATCAGCATTTGGAAGAGGGGGGCTAAGGGTATCCCTTCCACATACAGTTTCCTTATGGTATGTATTGATGTTACGCAATCTAAATCTGGTCCCAAAACATTAATATGCTACCAACCTCAAAAGAGGTGATAACCCATTTACGAACGGGAATGAGCTGCATTAAAAAAAAAAGATCTCTTTATTTAACAGCAATCACAGACATGGTGGTCTGCTGACCCTGCAACTTATTTCGATTCAGTGTTTTGAGAACAGACCTATTATGTCGGGTTGCAAAATACCAAGGCATTCGGTAAATGTTACAACGCAACTTTCCACCACTTCAGTCGAATGCATTGTTTGTAGATGAGGCCCTAAGAAGTGATCAAGGAGGAAGCGTTAGAGATTGATTCACGAGTCACAATTGTATTTAGCTGGCAGCTAGGGATAGCTGTTCAGATCCCTTTTTAGGGCTCGCCTGCTGATGCGCATGCGCATAGCTGGCGAGCTATATTGCAGCTTAAACAGAGTTCACCTAACTCGGCGATTTGTTGCAGTGCCCGAAGCGCGTGCACATCAAAGCCACCAAGCCTCCTCAGGCATCTCAAGCTTCCCCCAGCCGGCATTTCTCCTCCCCAATTATTCACTGCACGGCCGGCCGGCACATCAAAGGCTGCAGCTCCCAGCCCCTATTCTTCCCTTCTTGCCTCTCCCCCCCCCCCCCCTTCCCACCACAGCAATGCCGAGGACTTGTTCATATTGCAGCCTAACCATCTGGCACGCTGCTCTTGAAACAATAACCGTTGTTGGTCATGATATAATTAAACGCTCTAATAGGGCCACACAGAATTTTATAAAGTCTTTTGCTGGCATTTTCGTTTTATGCTGTTTGCTATTTTACACCTTTCACATGCTGGCGATTTGCTTCAAAGGAATACATTCATCCTGCATCCCGTTACTAGAGCTTTCTCCTCTTCTGCTATATATGGGTTTTAGTTGAATTTCATTGATCTCTTTTACTAATGGTTTATAAAAAGTGCCACCCACCACACAGCTCCACCTACACAGCTCCACCGATGCACCCACCACACAGCTCCACCGATGCACCCACCACACAGCTCCACAGATGCACCCACCACACAGCTCCAGCGATGCAGCCATCACACAGCTCCACCGACACAGCTCCACCAATGCACCCACCACACAGCTCCACCGATGCACCCACCACACAACTTCACCGATGCACCCACCACACAGCTCCACCGAGGCACCCACCACACAGCTCCACTGATGCACCCACCACACAGCTCCACTGATGCAACCACCACACAGCTCCACCGACACAGCTCCACCGATGCACCCACCATACAGCTCCACTGATGCAACCACCACACAGCTCCACCAACACAGCTCCACCGATGCACCCACCACAGAGCTCCACAGATGCCCCCACAACACAGCTCCACCAATGCACCCACCACACAGCTCCACCAACGCACCCACCACACAGCTCCACCGAGGCACCCACCTCACAACTCCACCGAGGCACCCACCACACAGCTCCACCGATGCACCCACCACATAGCTTCACCTATGCACCCACCACACAGCTCCACCGAGGCACCCACCACACAGCTCCACCTATGCACCCACCACACAGCTCCACCGAGGCACCCACCACACAGCTCCACAGAGGCACCCACCACACAGCTCCACAGAGGCACCCACCACACAGCTCCACAGATGCACCCACCACACAGCTCCACCGAAGCACCACCACACAGCTCCACCGATGCACCCACCACACAGCTCCACCGAGGCACCCACCACACAGCTCCACCGATGCACCCACCACACAGCTCCACTGACACAGCTCCACCAATGCACCTACCACACAGCTCCACAGATGCACCCACCACACAGCTCCACCAACACAGCTCCACCGATGCACCCACCACACAGCTCCACCTACACAGCTCCACCGATGCACCCACCACACAGCTCCACCGATGCATCCACCACACAGCTCCACCGAGGCAATCACCAAACAGCTCCACCGATGCACCCACCACACAGCACCACCGATGCACCCACCACACAGCTCCACTGATGGACCCACCATACAGCTCCACCAAGGCACCCACCACACAGCTCCACTGATACACCCACCACACAGCTCCACCGAGGCACCCACCACACAGCTCCACATATACACCCACCACACAGCTCCACAGATGCACCCACCAAACAGCTCCACAGATGCACCTACCACACAGCTCCACAGAAGCACCCACCCCACAGCTCCACCAATGTACCCATCACACAGCTCCGCCGAGGCACCCACCACACAGCTCTGCCGAGGCACCCACCACACAGCTATAACGATGCACCCACCACACAGCTCCACCAATGCACCCACTAAGCTCCACAAATGCACTCACCACACAGCTCCATCGATGCACCCACCACACAGCTCCACTGATGCACCCACCACCCAGCTCCACCAGTGCACCCACTACACAGCTACACCTACACAGCTCCACCGAGGCACCCACCACCCAGCTCCACCGAGGCACCCACCACACAGCTCCACCGATGCACCCACCACACAGCTCCACCGATGCACCCACCACCCAGCTCCATCGATGCACCCACCACACAGCTCCACCGATGCACCCACCACAGAGCTCCACTGATGCACCCACCACACAGCTCCACCGAGGCACCCACCATACAGCTCCACCAAGGCGCCCACCACACAGCTCCACCTACACAGCTCCACCGATGCACCCACCACACAGCTCCACCGATGCACCCACCACACAGCTCCAAAGATGCACCCACCCCACAGCTCCACAGATGCACCCACCACACAGCTCCACAGATGAACCCACCACACAGCTCTACAGATGCACCCACCACACAGCTGCAAAGATGCACCCACCACCGAGCTCCACCGATGCACCCACCACACAGCTCCACAGATGCACGCATCTCACAGCTCCACAGATGCACTAACCACCCACCTCCACCAATGCACCCAACACACAGCTCCACTGATGCACCCACCACCCAGCTCCACAGATGCACCCACCACCAGCTCCACCGACACAGCTCCACCGATGCACCCACCACACAGCTCCACTGATGCAACCACCACACAGCTCCATCGACACAGCTCCACCGATGCACCCACCACACAGCTCCACTGATGCAACCACCACACAGCTCCACCGACACAGCTCCACCGATGCAACCACCACTGAGCTCCACAGATGACCCCACCACAAAGCTCCACTGATGCACCCACCACACAGCTCCACTGAGGCACCCACCACACAGCTCCACCGAGGCACCTACCATACAGCTCCACCGATGCACCCACCACACAGCTCCACCGAGGCACCCACCACACAGCTCCACCGAGGCACCCACCACACAGTTCAACAGATGCACCCACCACACAGCTCCACAGAGGCACCCACCACACAGCTCCACCGAGGCACCCACCACACAGCTCCACCGATGCACCCACCACACAGCTCCACCGATGCACCCACCACACAGCTCCACCGAGGCACCCACCACACAGCTCCACCGAGGCACCCACCACACAGCTCCACAGATGCACGCATCTCACAGCTCCACAGATGCACTAACCACCCAGCTCCACCAATGCACCCAATACACAGCTCCACTGATGCACCCACCACCCAGCTCCACCGATGCACCCACCACACAGCTCCACCGACACAGCTCCACCAATGCACCCACCACACAGCTCCACTGAGGCACCCACCACACAGCTCCACCAAGGCACCCACCACACAGCTCCACCAATGCACCCACCACACAGCTCCACCGATGCACCCACCACACAGCTCCACCGATGCACCCACCACACAGCTCCACCGAGGCACCCACCATACAGCTCCACCGATGCACCCACCATACAGCTCCACCGATGCACCCACCACACAGCTCCACAGATGCACCCACCACACAGCTCCACAGATGCCCCCACCACACAGCTCCACCCTGGCACCCACCACACAGCTCCATCGAGGCACCCACCACACAGCTCTACCGAGGCACCCACCACACAGCTCCACCGAGGCACCCACCACACAGCTCCACTGAGGCACCCACAACCCAGCTCCACCGATGCACCCACCACACAGCTCCACTGATGCAACCACCACACAGCTCCACTGACACAGCTCCACCGATGCACCCACCACACAGCTCCACCTATGCACCCACCACACAGCTCCAACTATGCACCCACCACACAGCTCCACCGAGGCACCCACCACACAGCTCAACAGATGCACCCACCACACAGCTCCACAGAGGCACCCACCACACAGCTCCACAGATGCACCCACCACACAGCTCCACCGAAGCACCCACCACACAGCTCCACCAAAGCACCCACCTCACAGCTCCACCGATGTACCCACCACACAGCTCCACCGAGGCACCCACCACACAGCTCGATCGATGCACCCACCACACAGCTCCACCGATGCACCCATCACACAGCTCCAGCGATGCAGCCACCACACAGCTCCACAGACACAGCTCCACCAATGCACCCACCACACAGCTCCACCGACACAACTCCACCGATGCACCCACCACACAGCTCCACCGATGCACCCACCACACAGCTCCACAGATGAACCCACCACACAGCTCCACAGATGCACCCACCACCCAGCTCCACAGATGCACCCACCACACAGCTCCACAGATGCACCCACCACACAGCTCCACCGACACAGCTCCACCGATGCACCCACCACACAGGTCCACCTACACAGCTTCACCGATGCACCCACCACACAGCTCCACCGATGCATCCACCACACAGCTCCACTGAGGCACTCACCAAACAGCTCCACCGATGCACCCACCACACAGCTCCACCGATGCACCCATCACACAGCTCCACCAAGGCACCCACCACACAGCTCCACCGATGCACCCACCACACAGCTCCACCGAGGCACCCACCACACAGCTCCACAGATACACCCACCACACAGCTCCACAGATGCACCCACCAAACAGCTCCACAGATGCACCCACCACACAGCTCCACAGAAGCACCCACCACACAGCTCCACAGATGCACCCACCACACAGCTGCAAAGATGCACCCACCACCCAGCTCCACTGATGCACCCACCACACAGCTCCACAGATGCACGCACCACACAGCTCCACAGATGCACTAACCACCCAGCTCCACCAATGCACCCAACACACAGCTCCACTGATGCACCCACCACCCAGCTCCACCGATGCACCCACCACACAGCTCCACCGACACAGCTCCACCGATGCACCCACCACACAGCTCCACTGATGCAACCACCACACAGCTCCATCGACACAGCTCCACCGATGCACCCACCACACAGCTCCACTGATGCAACCACCACACAGCTCCACCCACACAGCTCCACCGATGCACCCACCACTGAGCTCCACATATGACCCCACCACAAAGCTCCACTGATGCACCCACCACACAGCTCCACCGAGACACCCACCACACAGCTCCACCGAGGCACCTACCACACAGCTCCAGCGATGCACCCACCACACAGCTCTACCGATGCCCCGACCACACAGCTCCACCGAGGCACCCACCACACAGCTCCACCGAGGCACCCACCACACAGTTCAACAGATGCACCCACCACACAGCTCCACAGAGGCACCCACCACAAAGCTCCACCTATGCACCCACCACACAGCTCCACTGAGGCACCCACCACACAGCTCCACAGAGGCACCCACCACACAGCTCCACAGAGGGACCCAACACACAGCTCCACAGAGGCACCCACCACACAGCTCCACCGAAGCACCCACCACACAGCTCCACCGATGCACCCACCACACAGCTCCACCGATGCACCCACCACACAGCTCCACCTACACAGCTCCACCGATGCACCCACCACACAGCTCCACCGATGCATCCACCACACAGCTCCACCGAGGCACTCACCAAACAGCTCCACTGATGCACCCACCACACAGCTCCACCGAGGCACCCACCACACAGCTCCACCGATGCACCCACCACACAGCTCCACCGATGCACCCATCACACAGCTCCAGCGATGCAGCCACCACACAGCTCCACAGACACAGCTCCACCGATGCACCCACCACACAGCTCCACCAACACAGCTCCACCGATGCACCCACCACACAGCTCCACCGATGCACCCACCACACAGCTCCACGGATGCACCCACCACACAGCTCCACAGATGCACCCACCACACAGCTCCACAGATGCACCCACCACCCAGCTCCACAGATGCACCCACTACACAGCTCCATAGATGCACCCACCACACTGCTCCACAGATGCACCCACCACACAGCTCCACCGACACAGCTCCACCGATGCACCCACCACACAGGTCCACCGATGCATCCACCACACAGCTCCGCCGAGGCACTCACCAAACAGCTCCACCGATGCACCCACCACACAGCTCCACCGATGCACCAACCACACAGCTCCACGATGCACCCACCATACAGCTCCACAAAGGCACCCACCACACAGCTCCACCGATGCACCCACCACACAGCTCCACCGAGGCACCCACCACACAGCTCCACAGATACACCCACCACACAGCTCCACCAAGGCACCAACCACACAGCTCCAACAATGCACCCACCACACAGCTCCGCCGAGGCACCCACCACACAGCTCCGCCGAGGCACCCACCACACAGCTACAACGATGCACCCACCACACAGCTCCACCAATGCACTCACTAAGCTCCACCAATGCACTCACCACACAGCTCCATCGATGCACCAACCACACAGCTCCACTGATGCACCCACTACCCAGCTCCACCGGTGCACCCACTACACAGCACCACCTACACAGCTCCACCGAGGCACCCACCACCCAGCTCCACCGAGGCACCCACCACACAGCTCCACTGATGCACCCACCACACAGCTCCACCGACACAGCTCCACCGATGCACCCACCACACAGCTCCACCAATGCACCCACCACACAGCTCCAAAGATGCACCCACCACACAGCTCCACAGATGCACCCACCACACAGCTCCACAGATGCACCCACCACACAGCTGCAAAGATGCACCCACCACCCAGCTCCACCGATGCACCCACCACACAGCTCCACAGATGCACGCACCACACAGCTCCACAGATGCACTAACCACCCAGCTCCACCAATGCACCCAACACACAGCTCCACTGATGCACCCACCACCCAGCTCCACCGATGCACCCACCACACAGCTCCACCGACACAGCTTCACCGATGCACCCACCACACAGCTCCACTGATGCAACCACCACACAGCTCCATCGACACAGCTCCACCGATGCACCCACCACACAGCTCCACTGATGCAACCACCACACAGCTCCACCGACACAGCTCCACCGATGCACCCACCACTGAGCTCCACAGATGACCCCACCACAAAGCTCCACTGATGCACCCACCACACAGCTCCACAGAGGCACCCACCACACAGCTCCACCGAGGCACCTACCACACAGCTCCACCGACGCACCCACCACACAGCTCCACCGATGCCCCCACCACACAGCTCCACCGAGGCACCCAACACACAGCTCCACCGAGGCACCCACCACACAGTTCAACAGATGCACCCACCACACAGCTCCACAGAGGCACCCACCACACAGCTCCACCTATGCACCCACCACACAGGTCCACCGAGGCACCCACCACACAGCTCCACAGAGGCACCCACCACACAGCTCCACAGAGGGACCCAACACACAGCTCCACAGAGGCACCCACCACACAGCTCCACCGAAGCACCCACCACACAGCTCCACCGATGCACCCACCACACAGCTCCACCAAAGCACCCACCACACAGCTCCACCGATGCACCCACCACAGAGCTCCACCGACACAGCTCCACCGATGCACCCACCACACAGCTCCACAGATGCACCCACCACACAGCTCCACCGACACAGCTCCACCGATGCACCCACCACACAGCTCCACCTACACAGCTCCACCGATGCACCCACCACTCAGCTCCGCCGATGCATCCACCACACAGCTCCACCGAGGCACTCACCAAACAGCTCCACCGATGCACCCACCACACAGCTCCACCGATGCACCCACCACACAGCTCCATCGATGCACCCACCATACAGCTCCACCAAGGCACCCACCACACAGCTCCACCGATGCACCCACCACACAGCTCCACCGAGGCACCCACCACACAGCTCCACCGATACACCCACCACACAGCTCCACAGATGCACCTACCAAACAGCTCCACAGATGCACCCACCACACAGCTCCACAGAAGCACCCACCACACAGCTCCACCAATGCACCCACGACACAGCTCCGCCGAGGCACCCACCACACAGCTCCGCAAAGGCACCCACCACACAGTTACAACGATGCACCCACCACACAGCTCCACCAATGCACCCACTAAGCTCCACCAATGCACTCACCACACAGCTCCATCGATGCACCCA
Source organism: Lissotriton vulgaris (assembly GCF_964263255.1). Lineage (NCBI taxonomy): Eukaryota > Metazoa > Chordata > Amphibia > Caudata > Salamandridae > Lissotriton > Lissotriton vulgaris. The sequence goes on along the minus strand of NC_141699.1, from coordinate 610,022,022 downwards.
CCACACATCTCCACTGATGCACCCACCACCCAGCTCCACCAGTGCACCCACTACACAGCTCCACCTACACAGCTCCACTGAGGCACCCACCACCCAGCTCCACCGAGGCACCCACCACACAGCTCCACCAATGCACCCACCACACAGCTCCACCGATGCACCCACCACCCAGCTCCATCGATGCACCCACCACACAGCTCCACGGATGCACCCACCACACAGCTCCACCGATGCACCCACCACACAGCTCCACCGAGGCACCCACCATACAGCTCCACCAAGGCACCCACCACACAGCTCCACCTACACAGCTCCACCGATGCACCCACCACAGAGCTCCAAAGATGCACCCACCACACAGCTCCACAGATGCACCCACCACACAGCTCCACAGATGCACCCACCACACAGCTGCAAAGATGCACCCACCACCCAGCTCCACCGATGCACCCACCACACAGCTCCACAGATGCACGCACCACACAGCTCCACAGATGCACTAACCACCCAGCTCCACCAATGCACCCAACACACAGCTCCACTGATGCACCCACCACCCAGCTCCACCGATGCACCCACCACACAGCTCCAATGACACAGCTCCACCGATGCACCCACCACACAGCTCCACTGATGCAACCACCACACAGCTCCATCAACACAGCTCCACCGATGCACCCACCACACAGCTCCACTGATGCAACCACCACACAGCTCCACCGACACAGCTCCACCGATGCACCCACCACTGAGCTCCACAGATGACCCCACCACAAAGCTCCACTGATGCACCCACCACACAGCTCCACCGAGGCACCCACCACACAGCTCCACGAGGCACCTACCACACAGCTCCACAGATGCACCCATCACACAGCTCCACAGAGGCACCTACCACACAGCTCCAACGCGGCACCCACCACACAATTCAGCAGATGCACACACCACACAGCTCCACAGAGGCACCAACCACACAGCTCCACCGAAGCACCAACCACACAGCTCCACCGATGCACCCACCACACAGCTCCACCGATACACCCACCACACAGCTCCACCGAGGCACCCACAACACAGCTCCACCAATGCACCCACCACACATCTTCACCGATGCACCCACCACACAGCTCCACCAAGGCACCCACCACACAGCTCCACCAAGGCACCCACCACACATCTCCACCAATGCACCCACCACACATCTCCACCAATGCACCCAACACACAGCTCCACTGAGGCACCCACCACACAGCTCCACCGAGGCACCCACCACACAGCTCCACCGAGGCACCCACCATACAGCTCCACCGATGCACCCACCACACAGCTCCACCGATGCACCCACCACACAGCTCCACAGATGCACCCACCACACAGCTCCACAGATGCCCCCACCACACAGCTCCACTGTGGCACCCACCACACAGCTCCACCGAGGCACCCACCATACAGCTCCACCGATGCACCCACCACACAGCTCCACCGATGTACCCACCACACAGCTCCACAGATGCACCCACCACACAGCTCCACAGATGCTCTCACCACACAGCTCCACTGTGGCACCCACCACACAGCTCCACCGAGGCACCCACCACACAGCTCTTCCGAGGCACACACCACACAGCTCCACTGAGGCACCCACCACACAGCTCCACTGAGGCACCCACCACCCAGCTCCACCGATGCACCCACCACACAGCTCCACCGACACAGCTCCACCGATGCACCCACCACACAGCTCCACTGATTCAACGACCACACAGCTCCACCGACACAGCTCCACCGATGCACCCACCACACAGCTTCACCTATGCACCCACCACACAGCTCCACCTATGCACCCACCACACAGCTCCACCTAGGCACCACCCACACAGTTCAACAGATGCACCCACCACACAGCTCCACAGAGGCACCCACCACACAGCTCCACAGATGCACCCACCACACAGCTCCACCAATGCACCCACCTCACAGCTCCACCGATGTACCCACCACACAGCTCCACCGAGGCACCCACCACACAGCTCCATCGATGCACCCACCACACAGCTCCACCAATGCACCCATCACACAGCTCCAGCGATGCAGCCACCACACAGCTCGACAGACACAGCTCCACCGATGCACCCACCACACAGCTCCACCGACACAGCTCAACCGATGCACCCACCACACAGCTCCACCGATGCACCCACCACACAGCTCCACAGATGCACCCACCACACAGCTCCACAGATGCACCCACCACACAGCTCCACAGATGCACCCACCACACAGCTCCACAGATGCACCCACCACACAGCTCCACCGACACAGCTCCACCGATGCACCCACCACACAGCTCCACCTACACAGCTCCACCGATGCACCCACCACACAGCTCCACCGATGCATCCACCACACAGCTCCACCGAGGCACTCACCAAACAGATCCACCGATGCACCCACCATACAGCTCCACCAAGGCACCCACCCCACAGCTCCACTGATGCACCCACCACACAGCTCCACCGAGGCACCCACCACACAGCTCCACAGATAAACCCACCACACAACCACGGATGCACCCACCAAACAGCTCCACAGATGCACCCACCACACAGCTCCACAGAAGCACCCACCACACAGCTCCAACAATGCACCCACCACACAGCTCCGCCGAGGCACCCACCACACAGCTCCGCCGAGGCACCCACCACACAGCTACAACGATGCATCCACCACACAGCTCCACCAATGCACCCACTAAGCTCCACCAATGCACTCACCACACAGCTCCATCGATGCACCCACCACACAGCTCCACTGATGCACCCACCACCCAGCTCCACCAGTGCACCCACTACACAGCTCCACTTACACAGCTCCACCGAGGCACCCACCACCCAGCTCCACCGAGGCACCCACCACACAGCTCCACCGATGCACCCACCACACAGCTCCACCGATGCACCCACCACCCAGCTCCATCGATGCATCCACCACACAGCTCCACCGATGCACCCACCACACAGCTCCACCGATGCACCCACCTCACAGCTCCACCGAGGCACCCAGCATACAGCTCCACCAAGGCACCCACCACACAGCTCTACCTACACAGCTCCACCGATGCACCCACCACACAGCTCCACCAATGCACCCACCACACAGCTCCAAAGATGCACCCACCACACAGCTCCACAGATGCACCCACCACACAGCTGCAAAGATGCACCCACCACCCAGCTCCACCGATGCACCCACCACACAGCTCCACAGATGCACGCACCACACAGCTCCACAGATGTACTAACCACCCAGCTCCACCAATGCACCCAACACACAGCTCCACTGATGCACCCACCACCCAGCTCCACCGATGCACCCACCACACAGCTCCACCGACACAGCTCCACGGATGCACCCACCACACAGCTCCACTGATGCAACCACCACACAGCTCTATCGACACAGCTCCACCGATGCACCCACCACACAGCTCCACTGATGCAACCACCACACAGCTCCACCGACACAGCTCCACCGATGCACCCACCACTGTGCTCCACCGATGACCCCACCACAAAGCTCCAGTGATGCACCACCCACACAGCTCCACCGAGGCACCCACCACACAGCTCCACCGAGGCACCTACCACACAGCTCCACCGATGCACCCACCACACAGCTCCACCGATGCACCCACCACACAGCTCCACCGAGGCACCCACCACACAGCTCCACCGAGGCACCCACCACACAGTTCAACAGATGCACCCACCACACAGCTCCACAGAGGCACCCACCACACAGCTCCACCGAAGCACCCACCACACAGCTCCACCGATGCACCCACCACACAGCTGCACCCACCACACAGCTCCACCGAGGCACCCACCACACAGCTTCACCGAGGCACCCACCACACAGCTCCACCGATGCACCCACCACACATCTTCACCGATGCACCCACCACACAGCTCCACCGAGGCACCCACCACACAGCTCCACCGAGGCACCCACCACACAGCTCCACCAATGCACCCACCACACAGCTCCACCGATGCACCCACCACACAGCTCCACTGAGGCACCCACCACACAGCTCCACCGATGCACCCACCACACAGCTCCACCGAGGCACCCACCATACAGCTCCACAGATGCACCCACCACACAGCTCCACCGATGCACCCACCACACAACTCCACAGATGCACCCACCACACAGCTCCACAGATGCCCCCACCACACTGCTCCACCGTGGCACCCACCACACAGCTCCACCGAGGCACCCACCACACAGCTCTACCAAGGCACCCACAACACAGCTCCACCGAGGCACCCACCACACAGCTCCACTGAGGCACCCACCACCCAGCTCCACCGATGCACCCACCACACAGCTCCACCGACACAGCTCCACCGATGCACCCACCACACAGCTCCACTGATGCAACCACCACACAGCTCCACCGACACAGCTCCACGGATGCACCCACCACACAGCTCCACCTATGCACCCACCACACAGCTCCACCTATGCACCCACCACACAGCTCAACAGATGCACCCACCACACAGCTCCACAGAGGCACCCACCACACAGCTCCACAGATGCACCCACCACACAGCTCCACCGAAGCACTCACCACACAGCTCCACCAATGCACCCACCTCACAGCTCCACCGATGTACCCACCACACAGCTCCACCGAGGCACCCACCACACAGCTCCACCGATGCACCCACCACACAGCTCCACCGATGCACCCATCACACAGCTCCAGCGATGCAGCCACCACACAGCTCCACAGACACAGCTCCACCGATGCACCCACCACACAGCTCCACCGACACAGCTCCACCGATGCACCCACCACACAGCTCCACAGATGCACCCACCACACAGCTCCACAGATGCACCCACCACACAGCTCCACAGATGCACCCACCACCCAGCTCCACAGATGCACCCACCACACAGCTCCACAGATGCACCCACCACACAGCTCCACAGATGCACCCACCACCCAGCTCCACTGATGCACCGACCACCCAGCTCCACCGATGCACCCACCACACGGCTCCACCGATGCTCCAACTAAGCTCCACCAATGCACCCACCACACAGCTCCACCAATGCACCCACTAAGCTCCACCGATGCACCCACCACACAGCTTCACCGATGCACCCACCACACAGCTTCACCGAGGCACCCACCACACAGCTCCACCGATGCACCCACCACACATCTTCACCGATGCACCCACTACACAGCTCCACCGAGGCACCCACCACACAGCTCCACCGAGGCACCCACCACACAGCTCCACCAATGCACCCACCACACAGCTCCACCGATGCACCCACCACACAGCTCCACTGAGGCACCCACCACACAGCTCCACCGATGCACCCACCACACAGCTCCACCGAGGCACCCACCATACAGCTCCACAGATGCACCCACCACACAGCTCCACCGATGCACCCACCACACAACTCCACAGATGCACCCACCACACAGCTCCACAGATGCCCCCACCACACTGCTCCACCGTGGCACCCACCACACAGCTCCACCGAGGCACCCACCACACAGCTCTACCAAGGCACCCACAACACAGCTCCACCGAGGCACCCACCACACAGCTCCACTGAGGCACCCACCACCCAGCTCCACCGATGCACCCACCACACAGCTCCACCGACACAGCTCCACCGATGCACCCACCACACAGCTCCACTGATGCAACGACCACACAGCTCCACTGACACAGCTCCACGGATGCACCCACCACACAGCTCCACCTATGCACCCACCACACAGCTCCACCTATGCACCCACCACACAGCTCAACAGATGCACCCACCACACAGCTCCACAGAGGCACCCACCACACAGCTCCACAGATGCACCCACCACACAGCTCCACCGAAGCACTCACCACACAGCTCCACCAATGCACCCACCTCACAGCTCCACCGATGTACCCACCACACAGCTCCACCGAGGCACCCACCACACAGCTCCACCGATGCACCCACCACACAGCTCCACCGATGCACCCATCACACAGCTCCAGCGATGCAGCCACCACACAGCTCCACAGACACAGCTCCACCGATGCACCCACCACACAGCTCCACCGACACAGCTCCACCGATGCACCCACCACACAGCTCCACAGATGCACCCACCACACAGCTCCACAGATGCACCCACCACACAGCTCCACAGATGCACCCACCACCCAGCTCCACAGATGCACCCACCACACAGCTCCACAGATGCACCCACCACACAGCTCCACAGATGCACCCACCACACAGCTCCACAGATGCACCCACCAGCCAGCTCCACTGATGCACCCACCACCCAGCTCCACCGATGCACCCACCACACGGCTCCACCGATGCTCCAACTAAGCTCCACCAATGCACCCACCACACAGCTCCACCAATGCACCCACTAAGCTCCACCGATGCACCCACCACACAGCTTCACCGATGCACCCACCACACAGCTTCACCGATGCACCCACCACAGAGCTCCACCGAGGCACCCACCACAGAGCTCCACCAAGGCACCCACCACACAGCTCCACCAATGCACCCACCACACAGCTCCACCAATGCACCCACCACACAGCTCCACCAATGCACCCACCACACAGCTCCACCTACACAGCTCCACCGATGCACCACCACACAGCTCCACCGATGCACCCACCACACAGCTCCACCAATGCACACACCACACAGCTCCACTGATGCACCCACTACACAGCTCCACCGATGCACCCACCTCACAGCTCCACTGATGCACCCACCACACAGCTCCACTGATGCACTCACCACACATCTACACCCATGCACTCACAACAAAACTCCACCGATGCAGCCACCACACAGCTCCACCGATGCACCCACCACCCAGCTCCACCGATGCACCCACCACACAGCTCCACCGACACAGCTCCACCGATGCACCCACCACACAGCTCCACCTACACAGCTCCACCTAAACAGCTCCACCGATGCACCCACCACACAGCTCCACCGATGCACCCACCACACAGCTCCACCGAGGCATCCACCACATAGCTCCACCGATGCACCCACCACACAGCTCCATCGATGCACCCACCACACAGCTCCACCGATGCACCCACCACACAGCTCCACCGACACAGCTCCACTGATGCACCCACCACACAGCCCCACCTACACAGACCACCAATGCACCCACCACACAGCTCCACCGAGGCACCCACCACACAGCTCCACCGAGGCACCCACCACACAGCTCCACCGATGCACCCACCACACAGCTCCACTGATGCACTCACCACACATCTCCACCGATGCATCCACCACACAGCTCCACAGATGCACCCACCACCCAGCTCCACTTATGCACCCTCCACCCAGCTCCACCGATGCACCCACCACACAGCTCCACCGATGCTCCAACTAAGCTCCACCAATGCACCCACCACACAGCTCCACCAATCCACCCACTAAGCTCCACGATGCACCCACCACACAGCTTCACCGATGCACCCACCACACAGCTTCACCGATGCACCCACCACAGAGCTCCACCGAGGCACCCACCATACAGCTCAACCAAGGCACCCACCACACAGCTCCACCGATGCACCCACCACACATCTCCACCGAGGCACCCACCACACAGCTCCACAAATACACCCACCACACAGCTCCACAGATGCACCCACCACACAGCTCCACAGCTGCACCTACCACACAGCTCCACAGAAGCACCCACCACACAGCTCCGCGGATGCACCCATCACACAGCTCCGCCGAGGCACCCACCACACAGCTCCACCGATGCACCCACCACACAGCTCCACAGATGCACCCACCACACAGCTCCACAGATGCACCCACCACACAGCTCCACAGATGCACCCACCACCCAGCTCCACAGATGCACCCACCACACAGCTCCACAGATGCACCCACCACACAGCTCCACAGATGCACCCACCACACAGCTCCACAGATGCACCCACCACCCAGCTCCACTGATGCACCCACCACCCAGCTCCACCGATGCACCCACCACACGGCTCCACCGATGCTCCAACTAAGCTCCACCAATGCACCCACCACACAGCTCCACCAATGCACCCACTAAGCTCCACCGATGCACCCACCACACAGCTTCACCGATGCACCCACCACACAGCTTCACCGATGCACCCACCACAGAGCTCCACGGAGGCACCCACCACAGAGCTCCACCAAGGCACCCACCACACAGCTCCACCAATGCACCCACCACACAGCTCCACCAATGTACCCACCACACAGCTCCACCAATGCACCCACCACACAGCTCCACCTACACAGCTCCACCGATGCACCACCACACAGCTCCACCGATGCACCCACCACACAGCTCCACCAATGCACACACCACACAGCTCCACTGATGCACCCACTACACAGCTCCACCGATGCACCCACCTCACAGCTCCACTGATGCACCCACCACACAGCTCCACTGATGCACTCACCACACATCTACACCCATGCACTCACAACAAAACTCCACCGATGCAGCCACCACACAGCTCCACCGATGCACCCACCACCCAGCTCCACCGATGCACCCACCACACAGCTCCACCGACACAGCTCCACCGATGCACCCACCACACAGCTCCACCTACACAGCTCCACCTAAACAGCTCCACCGATGCACCCACCACACAGCTCCACCGATGCACCCACCACACAGCTCCACCGAGGCATCCACCACATAGCTCCACCGATGCACCCACCACACAGCTCCATCGATGCACCCACCACACAGCTCCACCGATGCACCCACCACACAGCTCCACCGACACAGCTCCACTGATGCACCCACCACACAGCCCCACCTACACAGACCACCGATGCACCCACCACACAGCTCCACCGAGGCACCCACCACACAGCTCCACCGAGGCACCCACCACACAGCTCCACCGATGCACCCACCACACAGCTCCACTGATGCACTCACCACACATCTCCACCAATGCATCCACCACACAGCTCCACAGATGCACCCACCACCCAGCTCCACTTATGCACCCTCCACCCAGCTCCACCGATGCACCCACCACACAGCTCCACCGATGCTCCAACTAAGCTCCACCAATGCACCCACCACACAGCTCCACCAATCCACCCACTAAGCTCCACGATGCACCCACCACACAGCTTCACCGATGCACCCACCACACAGCTTCACCGATGCACCCACCACAGAGCTCCACCGAGGCACCCACCATACAGCTCAACCAAGGCACCCACCACACAGCTCCACCGATGCACCCACCACACATCTCCACCGAGGCACCCACCACACAGCTCCACAAATACACCCACCACACAGCTCCACAGATGCACCCACCACACAGCTCCACAGCTGCACCTACCACACAGCTCCACAGAAGCACCCACCACACAGCTCTGCGGATGCACCCATCACACAGCTCCGCCGAGGCACCCACCACACAGCTCCACCGATGCACCCACCACACAGCTCCACAGATGCACCCACCACACAGCTCCACAGATGCACCCACCACACAGCTCCACAGATGCACCCACCACCCAGCTCCACAGATGCACCCACCACACAGCTCCACAGATGCACCCACCACACAGCTCCACAGATGCACCCACCACACAGCTCCACAGATGCACCCACCACCCAGCTCCACTGATGCACCCACCACCCAGCTCCACCGATGCACCCACCACACGGCTCCACCGATGCTCCAACTAAGCTCCACCAATGCACCCACCACACAGCTCCACCAATGCACCCACTAAGCTCCACCGATGCACCCACCACACAGCTTCACCGATGCACCCACCACACAGCTTCACCGATGCACCCACCACAGAGCTCCACCGAGGCACCCACCACTGAGCTCCACCAAGGCACCCACCACACAGCTCCACCAATGCACCCACCACACAGCTCCACCAATGCACCCACCACACAGCTCCACCAATGCACCCACCACACAGCTCCACCTACACAGCTCCACCGATGCACCACCACACAGCTCCACCGATGCACCCACCACACAGCTCCACCAATGCACACACCACACAGCTCCACTGATGCACCCACTACACAGCTCCACCGATGCACCCACCTCACAGCTCCACTGATGCACCCACCACACAGCTCCACTGATGCACTCACCACACATCTACACCCATGCACTCACAACAAAACTCCACCGATGCAGCCACCACACAGCTCCACCGATGCACCCACCACCCAGCTCCACCGATGCACCCACCACACAGCTCCACCGACACAGCTCCACCGATGCACCCACCACACAGCTCCACCTACACAGCTCCACCTAAACAGCTCCACCGATGCACCCACCACACAGCTCCACCGATGCACCTACCACACAGCTCCACCGAGGCATCCACCACATAGCTCCACCGATGCACCCACCACACAGCTCCATCGATGCACCCACCACACAGCTCCACCGATGCACCCACCACACAGCTCCACCGACACAGCTCCACTGATGCACCCACCACACAGCCCCACCTACACAGACCACCGATGCACCCACCACACAGCTCCACCGAGGCACCCACCACACAGCTCCACCGAGGCACCCACCACACAGCTCCACCGATGCACCCACCACACAGCTCCACTGATGCACTCACCACACATCTCCACCGATGCATCCACCACACAGCTCCACAGATGCACCCACCACCCAGCTCCACTTATGCACCCTCCACCCAGCTCCACCAATGCACCCACCACACAGCTCCACCGATGCTCCAACTAAGCTCCACCAATGCACCCACCACACAGCTCCACCAATCCACCCACTAAGCTCCACGATGCACCCACCACACAGCTTCACCGATGCACCCACCACACAGCTTCACCGATGCACCCACCACAGAGCTCCACCGAGGCACCCACCATACAGCTCAACCAAGGCACCCACCACACAGCTCCACCGATGCACCCACCACACATCTCCACCGAGGCACCCACCACACAGCTCCACAAATACACCCACCACACAGCTCCACAGATGCACCCACCACACAGCTCCACAGCTGCACCTACCACACAGCTCCACAGAAGCACCCACCACACAGCTCCGCGGATGCACCCATCACACAGCTCCGCCGAGGCACCCACCACACAGCTCCACCGATGCACCCACCACACAGCTCCACCGATGCACCCACCACACAGCTCCACCGAGGAACCCACCATACAGCTCCACCAAGGCAACGACCACACAGATCCACCTACACAGCTCCACCGATGCACCCACCACACAACTCCATTGATGCACCCACCACACAGTTCCACCGATGCACCCACCACACATCTCCACGGATGCACCCACCACACAGCTCCACCGATGCACCCACCACACAGCTCCACCGATGCACCCACCACACAGCTCCAAAGATGCACCCACCACACAGCTCCACAGATGCACCCACCACACAGCTCCACAGATGCACCCACCACACAGCTCCACAGATGCACCCACCACACAGCTCCACCGATGCACCCACCACACATCTCCACCGACACAGCTCCACCGATGCACCCACCACACAGCTCCACTGATGCAACCACCACACAGCTCCATCGACACAGCTCCACCGATGCACCCACCACACAGCTCCACTGATGCAACCACCACACAGCTCCACCAAAACAGCTCCACCGATGCACCCACCACAGAGCTCCACAGATGACTCCACCACACAGCTCCACTGATTCACCCACCACACAGCTCCACCGAGGCACCCACCACACAGTTCCATCGATGCACTCACCACAGAGCTCCACCTACACAGCTCCACCGATGCACCCACCACACAGCTCCACCGATGCACCCACCACACAATTCCACTGATGCACCCACCACACAGCTCCACCGCTGCACCCACCACACAGCTTCACCGATGCACCCACCACACAGCTCCAAAGATGCACCCACCACACAGCTCCACAGATGCACCCACCACACAGCTCCACAGATGCACCCACCACACAGCTCCACAGATGCACCCACCACACAGCTCCACCGATTCACCCACCACACAGCTCCACCGACACAGCTCCACTGATGCAACCACCACACAGCTCCATCGACACAGCTCCACCGATGCACCCCCCACACAGCTCCACTGATGCAACCACCACACAGCTCCACCGACACAGCTCCACCGATGCACCCACCACAGAGCTCCACAGATGACCCCACCACACAGCTCCACTGATGCACCCACCACACAGCTCCACCGAGGCACCCACCACACAGCTCCACCGAGGCACCTACCACACAGCTCCACCGATGCACCCACCACACAGCTCCACCTATGCACCCACCACACAGCTCCACCAAGGCACCCACCACACAGCTCAACAGATGCACCCACCACACAGGTCCACAGAGGCGCCCACCACACAGCTCCACAGATGCACCCACCACACGGCTCCACCGAACCACCCACCACACAGCTCCACCTACACAGCTCCACCGATGCACCCACCACACAGCTCCACCGATGCACCCACCACACAGCTCCACCGAGGCACCCACCACACAGCTCCACCGATGCACCCACCACACATCTCCACTGATGCACCCACCACACAGCTCCACCGATGCACCCACCACACAGCTCCACCGAGGCACCCACCACACAGCTCCACCGATGCACCCACCACACAGCTTCACTGATGCACCCACCACACAGCTCCACCGATGCACCCACCACACAGCTCCACGAGGCACCCACCATACAGCTCCACCAAGGCACCCTCCACACAGCTCCACCGATGCACCCACCACACAGCTCCACCGAGGCACCCACCACACAGCTCCACAGATATACCCACCACACAGCTCCACAGATGCACCCACCACACAGCTCCACAGATGCACCCACCACACAGCCCCACAGAAGCACCCACCACACATCTCCGCGGATGCACCCACCACACAGCTCTGCAAAGGCACCCACCACACAGCTCCGCTGAGGCACCCACCACACAGCTCCACCGATGCACCTACCACACAGCTCCACCGATGCACCCACTAAGCTCCACCGATGCACCCACCACACAGCTCCACCGATGCACCCACCACATAGCTCCACTGATGCACCCACCACCTAGCTCCACCGAGGCACCCACCACCTAGCTCCACCGAGGCACCCACCACACAGCTCCACCGAGGCACCCACCACACAGCTCCACTGATGCACCGACCACACAGCTCCACCGATGCACCCACCACACAGCTCCGCTGAGGCACCCACCACACAGCTCCACCGATGCACCCACCACACAGCTCCACCGATGCTCCAACTAAGCTCCACCAATGCACCCACCAAACAGCTCCACCGATGCACACACCACTCAGCGCAACCACAGCATCACTCAGCACCACCACAGCATCACTTAGCGCAACCACAGCATCACTCAGCGCAATACAGCATCACTCAGCGCAACCACAGCATCACTCAGCGCAACCACAGCATCACTGGTTCAAATATGTTCTTTTAATGTTTCAAGCTGTTTTCAAGCTTTCACGCTTTATTACAAATCACAAAAAGATGTTAATATTTCATTCTTTTCTTGGATTTTCGTCACAATAAAAAACACTGAACATAATCTTCACAAATGTTATTTACAAAAGTTTAAGCTATTGCCATTACAAATTAAATAAATTATTTAAGTATTAATTATTTTAAAAAAATTAAAAGCCATTGTTATTTGTAATATCAATACATCTAAGTCACGTAAATACAAAACATGTTGCATTACAAATGCTATAGGTGTCACATTTGCGAAAGTTATAACTATTGGCATTGTAAATGACAAAGCCAATAATTCAGCTATTTAAAAAAAAAACACATAAATAAAAAAAATTCATTTATAACACCAATAGCTCAAACTTTCCTAATGCGAGCCCTATTGCATTTCCAATGCTTGTTTATGAATATGGGTTTCTTTACATTTTAAATCTTCTTTCTGAGCAGATAACAGCAGATTGGGCAACCCCTCTGACCTATTATGTGTCAGGATGACTAGCAGGCTGAGCATCAGTGTACAGGATAAATCAAGAACAGCCTATTTTGTCTGTTTCACAGTCTTCTTCAGCCATTAACTGGTTATGTATTTTGGCATTGTGTAGTTGGCCCAGGTGGGTTGATGTATGGTTACATGAGTTGATTCTGTCAGACAGGATGGCATACCAGCAGTGCCATAATGAATATGTACATATATTTTAAGTTTATTATTTTCGATCTGTGAAGGTAAACAATACCACAAATACATGGCATTCTCCAGCTAGCCCACAATATATCACATGCAAGTAATGATAGTATAGTTGCATGAGCCAAGACATGACCAAGAAGTGGAAACGTCCTATCCAAAGTAAGGTGAGCAGAGGGCTCAGGTCTAAAGTTATGGTAGGGACTCCTCGAGCCAGTGTCTCCGGGTGTTGATCCAGTGGCTGGTCAATTCGAATAGTCTCATGCAGAGGCTCTAAATTTTTCCCTTTACCCTGAGATCGTGGAGCATTTTTGGGGGCCACCCGCGCCTGTTAGATTTGTTCTTTTGCGTGCATACATCAGTCTATATTGTGTGCCCAGCAGTTCACCCGGGGGTGTCCCACTACCCCAGAGCTGGACAATGTCTCTTTTAGCCACTATCAGTGCAATATTGCAGAATATTCGAGCATAGTTGGTAAGTGCTCAATTTTTCCATATCTCCAGGATTACTAGCGTGGATTGAGTCTCAATGACTCTCCTAGGGTTCTGGATCCCTGCTGTTGGACTCCAGACCAAAAACCCCAGATCTTTGGATATTCCCAGAGGGTGTGGACCAGAGATCCGGGCAAATGATAGCCTCACACACAGGTGAGGTTTTAGTGGCCACCTCTCCATTTATGTACAGTCTCATTCTGGTAAAATAGGCTCTGAGAAGTATTTTTAGTTCTATGAGTCAGAAACCCGCTCTAATTTCTACGTCCCTGGGGTACCTACAGGCCTCTTCCCAGTCCCCATCATCTAGCGTTCTGAGATATATTTCCCACTTGCTTTTAAGAGTCACCAAGGAGTCATTGATATTTGTGATCAACCTCATGCATATTTGATATATAGCACATTGGTGCAGTGGTGTCGCCAAGAGCCTCCCCTCCAAAGGGGATTCATCTACAACTCGGTCCAGAAGGGACCTGTATTTAGTCACAGCATGTTTAAGTAGTAAGTAATGGGAGTGCTGGGTCTCCGCCAACTCGTACTGTTGGAGCTCATCAAATGTTAATAGCCGCTCTGGGCCCCATGCATCCCCTTGTTTGGAAGTGCCCAGAGGATCCAATTTTGAAAGCCTGCCAGTGTCATTAGGTCTGCCATCAGGGCCAGGTCGCCAGGGGATATTTTCATTGTTTTTTTTTTTTATTCAAATCGTTTTTATTGAAGAAAAAGAAATAAAATACAATACAATACAATAAGACATCGGATACATAGATTAATCAAATGCGTTGTTTGACAATGATACCGCCATGAAATAACTCCAAGGCATAAGTGGCTATCGGTGCCTGAAAGTACGGCTACACAGAAACAAATAAACAATATAATAATAATAATAATAATAATAATAATAATAATAATAATAATAATAATAATAATAATAATAATAAAAGGTACATGAACGCGCAATTATAAACTGTCATCGGGTAGAAAAGGCCCAGGGGTCTGTAAACTGTAAACGAGTCCTAACAGTAAACGAGATATACTAGTAAATGGTTCGCACACTGGGTTACATGTCACGGGGATCAAAATGAAAGGAAGACGCGTCCAGAGCTTTCCATAGTCTTTTGTTGGATGATCGCCAGGGGGAGGAGTGTAACACCGGATTATCAGATCCTCTCAGAAAGGTGATGTTATTCTGCCACCCTACTGTCCGAGTAACCTCCCTCCAGATCCTGATGACTGTGGCAGTTGGAGTTGGTCTGCAACCCAGCGCCGACCCACTGTATAGTTCCCTGAGATAGCCCCCGGTGGCATGGCTGTCCTATCAGCTTGAACAGCATGTTCCTGCAAGTCTGTGAATGCCCAATCTTTAATTATCAGGAGATGAAAGGACCAGTAACAGTTTAAAATCCGGTAATGCAATGGCTCCATTGTATGGGCATCTTGTATGTGCACAGTGACCTTGTGACACTATTGACCTTTTGGAAAAATTAGCTTGGGACCTCATAGGGCATATCCTGCAACATATAGAAGAATTTGAGAAGGGAGAACATTTTATATATGGTGGCCCGACCCATTACAGACAGTAGGAGTTTCCTCCAGTGATGTACCTCTATTTTATAGTCCTAAATTGTAACGCATATAGACTGCTTGGATTTTCTCAACTTATACCCCAAGATATGTAAACCCTTCTGTTGTCCATTATAGGTGCTTCCCCCAGGCCTCTGGGGAGCGGCAGGGAGTGAGCAGAAGTGCCAACAATTTGTGCCCATTTGTGTGGACCCCGCATATTCTCGGAAGATGTTGACCATTTACAACCGCCTAGGGATGGAGTGAATTGGATCTGTCACATAGAGAAGAATATCATCAGCAAACAGGGAGATGATGTCCTCCCAGTCCCCTTCCCATTTGATACCTTGCATTTGGGCATATCATACCACCCAGCTGGCCAGGATTTCAGCCACCAGGGCATATAGCAAGAGGGAATGAGGACATCCCTGTCTAGTTCCTTGCTCCAAACGTTCACTCTCACCTATGCCATTTGGGCTGAGTATAGTAATTTGATCCAGGCCCGGAATTCTGCACCAATCCCCATTTTACTCAGGACAGCCAAAAGGTATCACCATTTCAACGAGTTGAAGACCTTTTCCGCATTAAAGGCCAGAACTACTGCTGGCTCTCAAATGGCCTCTGCCCTTGCCAGGACACCCAAACAGATGCCTGAGATTCTGTCGTGTTGATCTATTGGACATAATTCCTGATTTCTCTGCATGAATAAGCTTGTCTATAACTTGATATAGGCGGTTGATCAGTCCTTTGGCCAATATTTTAGTCTCCATATTCATACGGGATATAGAACCAAAGGAGGAACAGTCCCTAGGAGGCTTTCCTATTTTATGAATAAGGTTGATGGTGGCAGGGAGCACTCATTCCTAGCCTCAAGGAACATCTGAAGGAGCAGTTCCCGTCTCATGTTCCCCATGCACTTGAAGGATTTGCGGTGTATCGGTTAGGTCCCGGAATATTCCCTGAGTGCATTGTTGATGGCCTCCTGGATTTCTACTACCTCCTTTTTTATCTAACAGGGTTTTAACTTCTGGGTAGAGGATTGGGGTTGGAAGGTGTTTAATGAAAGCCTCTTTTTCTGTCTGGGCATCACTCTCTTTGCACCAATAGAGGCACTCTAAATGAGAGGCGAAAGCTTCGGCAATGTCTGGTCCTGACTCAAGGAGGCAGCCCTCTGTTGTCTGTATATTTCTGACCCACCATTGCCCCTCTTCCCTTTGGGCTTGCTAGACCAGCAACTTGCATGCCTTGTTACTCACTTCATATAGGTTCTGTTGTTTTGCGCGAAAGAGCACTTTTGCTTGCTCCTCTACTGCCTGCCTGTACTCTCTCAGGAGTTCTGTGCAGTGTGACTTATCCTCTTGCTGGTTTTAAATATAATCCACCGCAACACCCAGGCAGTGTTCCGGGTCCCTCATCCTCCCCTTTTTCTGCCATCTACCAGATCAAATGGCAATAAGTTGCACCCATGATACCACTTCATAGGCTTCCCACAGGGTCACTCCCGACGTCACCGACCCCTAGTTCTCTTTGATGTAGCATTCAGTGGTTTGTTTAATTTGTGATGATAATAATAATGAAGTATTTATAAAGCGCACAATTCCCTAGGGTGTCTAGGCGCTATCCATGAAAGCAGATGGTTTTGGCTCAGATGGATTAAGTGTTGTGCCCAAACAGCCAAGATTTTGTTACCCTTTCTAAAGTTTATCAGCTCTGTTTCTTTTTTGAGTGATGTTGGTAAGGAATTCAACAGTTTGATTGTTGTATTAGTGAAGCTCTGACCAAGCCACCTGGCCCTTTTTATTCTTGGGACGACAAGATTCTCATGCTCAGCTGATCTGAGGGATCTTGCTGGGATGTAGGGTTTAAAATGGTTAGCCAGTTGCATTGGCCCTAAATTGTTCAATGATTTCAATGGAATGAAGAGGGATTTGAACTGGATCCGTTTTGCTACTGGCAGCCAGTGGAGATGAGGTAGGGCATTGGTCACAGAGTTAAATTTAGAGATTCCTAAAATTACTCTTGCTGTAGCATTTTGAACAGTCTGTAACTTCTGGATACTGCATTTAGAAGTGCTGGTAAACAGAGCATTGCAATAGTCCAGCCTTGATGATATCAGTACAGATACCAGGGTTTTTCTTAACTCCCAAGGAATCATGGGGAGTATTTTCCTGATAATTTTAAAAATGAAGAAACAGACCAAAGTGGTGGAATTGATCTGTGCTTCAAAAGAGAGGTTGATATCTACGATGACTCCGAGATTTTTTGCTTTAGGAACTGGCGTGGGTAAGGAGCCAAGTTGGGCAGGCCACCAGCACCAGCTGTCAGTCCAGATAGAGGGGTTATTGCCAAATATGAGGACCTCGGTTTTCGAGGTATAAAGATCAAAAAGTGTTGGGCTCAGGGAAGATCCTTGAGGGACGCCACATGACAATGTGAGTGGGGAAGACTGATAGCTGCCCAACTCAACCTGCTGAGACCGCTCAGACAGAAAGGAGTGCAGCAGGGAGAGCGCTTTTTCTCTGATTTCAATGGAGGCCAGACAGTCCAGCAGTAGCTCATGATTGTCCGTATCAAAAGCTGCTGATAAATCCAGGAGGATCAGGGCAGGACTCCTCCCTCCATCTATCGTCCGCCTGAGCTCCTCAGTGGCCGAGATAAGCGCCAGTTCTGTACTATAGTGGCCCCGAAAGCCAAATTGGGTGGGGTCCAGGATTACATTCTGATTAACATAGGAGGGCAATTCCGTGTTAATGGCCTTTTCAATCTCTTTCGAAGGGAAGGAAAGTCTAGACATGGGCCTGTAATTCAGGGTGTCCTTAGCTTCCAGACTTGTTTTTTTTTTTAGTAGAGGGAGTATAGAGGCTTTCTTCCACTCTACCGAAAAGCGCCCAGCTGAAAACATAGCGTTAAAAATGGCTGTGAGGGGAAAGGCTACAGTTTCCAGCGACAAATGCAGAATTTTAGGGGGACCGGGATCTGAGCGGGAGCCAGATTTTAGTGCAACAATTATTTTGGTTGTCTGTTCAGTGGTCAAGGCAGTAAAGGTGGAAAGAGTTCTAGAAGTCCAGTCCCATGGTATCCAAGGGTCTTGCCGCCATTCGGATTTCCCCAGTGGTTCACCATGTGCATTATGGCCAGGATCTGGAAATGATCTGATATTTCATGAGGTAGAAAGTGTGCATTCCCATATCCGCCACCCTATGCAACTGGAGTTAAAAAGTAGTCAAGTCTAGAGGGGGAGAACCTGTTGGTGTCTTCATCCTAGTATCCCTGTGTGTGGTGGGTGTCTCTCCAGAGATCCAGGAGACCAAAAGCAATGAGGAAGTTTTGCAAGCAATTATCATCACATCCTGGAGGGCCACATATTGTGAATCGATCCATGTTCTGATTCAATGTGAGTTGCGCGTCACCCCCATAATCAGGAGATGCATTTCAGGCTGGCATCATCCACTTTCCTATTCGGCCTAATATGCAATACTAATTGCAGACTTGGTGGCAAATACATGGACACAACCACCATCCTCTCTCCATTTCATTCCTCTAGAATTGCTGCATAGCAATCCTCTCTGCCTGTCCAAACTCTATCTACTGAGAGTGAGAGCATTGTACGCATTAGGACACCTACCCCTTGTTAGCCAGAGGGGAGCCCAGAAGGGGCCTGAACTTTATACCTACCCCTACCTATAAATCCACAATTACTACCCACTAGATGGTTCTCTTATAATAGCATTAGGTAAGGAATCTGCCCACCCTTACCCTCTTTAATTTATGGCCTACCCCGTTAGCATTCCATATTAGAATCTTAAGACCCTGGAAGTACTGTGCAGCCATCTTAGTGCCGCTTTACATATACAAATGCCCCCTGGTCCGCCGGCTGCCTTATGCTGTGCTTATGTAAATGCTTTTATAGAGGTGCCAACAATAAATCCCAATCCCCCCAACTGTTACCCTACTACCTCATGCCGTAGGCTCAGAACTGCCTGACTCCCCAATTCACAAGACACCTGTCGCTCTCCCCAGTATAACATGTTAACCTGTCAAACTAAAATAGTTAAAAAAAATAGTACAGCTTCAGTCCAGTGAGTCCTCCCAGGGTCCAGGGGAGAGAGATAGAGAAAAAAACAAGAGTAAACACTGGCTGGGGGGGATACATTTGGTTTGTGGCTCCACTATACCCGCTGTCCACCACCTCTGGAGTGTCCTGGCTATGTAGGCGCTGCCACAAAATGTTCTGCTGTTCGTGCATCAAGGATCCTCTGTGACTATCAGTGCATCCTCCTCCTGGTCTCTGTGTTTCATCTGTTCATCTCGCATACGTAATTTTTCTGGGGATCCATGTCTCAATATGTTGCCTCAGGTAGGGTCCTCCTTGTTGCCTCTTGTTTTTCACCGGTTGCTAGCCCTCCAACCAATCCCAGACCTCCTCCGGAGATGTAAAGACCCAGGACTTCTCCTTTGAAAGGATCTTTAATTTTTCTAGGAATGGCATCATGTTTTGGATGTTTTGTTTTCACAGTTCCTGTTTTGCTCCATCAAAGGATCAGTGTTTCACCTGAACTTTCAGTGTGCTGTCTGGGACTAGCACGATTGTGCTATATTTGTACTGTAGAAGTCCATTGCGACATGCTGCTCTGAGGATTGCATCCTGATCCCCAGGGTTAAGGATCCTAGCAACGATCAGCTGGACCAGGCGCGGCTTCTCCACTAAGGAGGCAGAGCTTCGCCCCACTGCTCTCAGAGCAGGAAAAAGGGAAAATAAAATGATAATAGCATAGTTATTATCATTTTATATTCTTCGCTATGGGACTAGGTCAGGGCAGGGCGGGTGGGGCTGGGTTCACAGGGGGAGGAGTGGTGGGCATGACTGCGTGGCCGGCTGTCTTGGTCGGCGAAACAGTCATGCACACTTTGCATGTTCCACACCAGGCTGAACTAGACAGCCTGGTGGGGAACATGTATAGGCTCCCAGTCCTCATCTGAGCGCCGAACCACGGCGCTCAGACCAATCACAAGGCTGCATTGCAGCGTTGTGATTGGCTTAGAAAAGCCTATGTGCTTCCAGGACCGTAGCTGAGGAGAGACTGAGGAGAGACTGTGGCCATGTGAAGGTAGGTGGGTCTTTTAGTTTCCCCCCCGCCGCCAACCCCCTTCCCTGCCAGCTGCCACTGAGCTGGACCCTGGCTCCAGGTGTGTGGGTGAGGGGCCCTGGCATCCTGGGCACCATCTCAATCAAGAAGTGACTAGATTGGGCGGTGGATGGGCCACCGTTCTGACAAATTAAAAAATGCTTATGTTCTTTTCCTTTGCACTGTTTTTTTAGAGGCCCACCACTCGGATAGTATTACGTCTGGACCTCCCGTCTGCATCCTCTGCTCGGACATGCAGTTGCTGAGTAGTCTCCAAGAGATACAGGATCTCTCGCTACAGTGTTGCAATGGAATTCGAGTGTTCTGTCACTGCCTGTTCCACATTGGGGACCCTGGTCGAGTTTTTTGCAGTACGATCTGATGAGAGCAATATCAATTGCCAGTGTGTCTATTTTGTTTGGAGCAGGTCCTTAAGTGACAGATATGGGCCTCCACTTGCTTCCTGCCCATCTTTTGAATCTGCGGTCACGCCAGATGCCCCATGCATGAGAACCTATTTCTCCACATTGTTCGACTGTACGGATTTGTGTCACTTCTCTTGCCACATATTTACTCTGCTCCAGGATCAAGCAGTCTCTCCTGCAATAGGGCATCATGCTTGTGACCAATAGAGGCCCAACACTCCCACACAGTGAGTTACTGGTCCCGGTCTATGGCCCACTGGGCAATGTCAGTATTCAGGTTTCCAGGCATGAGACACCACTTGCAAAGTCCTTTGCTCCAAGGCAGTCAGGAGATGGGTGTCGCACCTCACCACATTCAGGAGACATCTTTTGTCAGTGGGGATGCACCCCACTCTCACCACTCAGGGGCCGTGCCCTAAGTTCACCAGAAGATAGTTGTTCAGCTGGGCCCTGCAGTCCACTTAGTACTCACGCAAGAGGGCCCACTGCTTTCCCCTTGACAGGCCCCTATCTTCACACCAAGGGCTCCCGCCGCCTAATGTACCTAGGTGACTAGCAGGCAGCACAGCACGCTGTCTCTGACGTGTCTTCAAAGATCTAAATGCAGGTGTATGCCACGCAATCTTGCAGGTCTCGCGGGCCATCAGTACACTGCCTGTAAATGGCCACGGTCTCGTCTGGGTGGGGGCCTAACCTAATGCACAGGGCCCACACTCCAGCAAACACCAGGGCAGGTATTCACTCCGTCTCTGCCGCCATCTTGGCCACCCGCTCGTAGCCAACCTCTGCTACTCAGTCTTCTAGTAACATCATGGCAACAGGCCCCCCACCCGCAACACAAGCATGCATCCCGCAAATAACACACTAGACACCAGTGTTATTAGTTTGGGAAAAGCTGCTGCAGGTTTATTTACATACACGTTATGTAATCATTGTGGGTTAGCTTACGGGCGATCCAAGGGCAGGCCGCATTCTCGCCACCTGCTTGCCTGATGAGCCAGGCAGCCCCTTGGTGAACCACCTATGTGCTGCCCTTTATGGTAATGATTATACTCGCGCCCCTGGCGGGGCGGAGCGTAGCTAAGCAAGCCCCCGGTTGCACAGGCCAACAACCGCCCGAAGGACTACTGGGGCGCCGACACAGGTTCCAGGAACCTCCCCTGATGCCCCTGGTCTTAGGCTCTGTCACCCCTATGTGCCCGCTGAGGTACCGTGCTGCACCTCTCTGCATCCGGATCGCCCTGTAACTCCGCCTTAGCCCGGGCCCCCCACTACATAGCTTCCTGTCTTTACCTACCACCTTTCAACTACAGTGCTTCCTGTAAGTCCAGGAGAAAAAGGTCCAACCCTACAGGTGAGGGGTGAACCCCGTCCGCCTCAAAATAGCCCTTGGTCCTTTCCTGAATCATTTCATGCCTAACAAATCCCAATCCCCTCTGCTCGGTGAACTTGCGCATGGCGCTGTTGACTCTTCTCCTAGACCTCTCAATCGCTTCACAGGATTTTGCACCGCGCCACACCCTGCGTGGCACGATCTCTGACCACCATACCTCACATTGCCCCATGCGTTTACAGACCTCCCCCAAGTCATTCTTCATCTTGTGGAGTAAAACAGTTCATCCAAAATTCGTGAGACTGTTGCCCCCCAAGTGAATGACCAAGTGGTTGGGAGGGGCTCCGAGTGAGGCTAGAGATAGTTCGAGTTTATTCATGAGGCTGTTCCAACGCATGCCTGGAAACCCTAACCACACAAACTCTGTGTTTGGGAATCCACGTGTCCAGTTCCTGATCGATGCCCACCGTGCTAACCTGGAGATGGTAGAGTGCCCCATAACCCATACTCTCGACCCTGCTAAGACACACCGTTCAAACTTCGTTGTTTTATTAAGCTCTTCATATGAATTAATACAACATGTCTGTAGCGGGGTACCACCGGTGCCCCCAGGTAAGACTGTAACCTGTGACCCATCCCTCTTGTTTTCACAGCCCCCACCGCATCCCTCATGGAACAGGTACGAGGAGCGTTACAGCTGTGATGAGGAGGATACAGACCTCGGCCCCTTTAACTGGTCCGGCGGGATTGTGGAGGCGGGTTCCGACTCCGCCTTAAAGTAAGAAGGAGAGCAGGTACAGGTGTGTCTATACACCGGAGGAGCGGTCAGCAGAAGGAGAGGTGCGGCGTGGAGCAAGAGTGAGGACAGCGACGAAACGTGGGAAGAGGACGAGGTGAGGGAGACTTCGGAAGAAGAGAGGTGAAACGCATCGAGTACGGAGGACGAAAGGAGAGAAGTAGGGAGAGTCGGAGAAGGGCAGCGAGAATCATCGGAAACAGGAGAGGAGAGGCGAGAACCCTCGGTAGCAGTGGAGGCGGAGACATCCGAAGCCAATCTCGGGGAGGAGGAGGATCGAGAGAGAGCGGAGGCGGAGGTCGGACGGAGAGCGGACGAAACACAGAAGCCAGGAGGCCACCGATCCCACGAGCCGCCCAGCCGCTCCCCTGGAGGGGTGTGGCTCACAGAGGTGCGTGCACGTATAGCGGGTTGGGTGGGAAGGAAAGTAAAGCGCAAAAGCCATCCCTAAACTCCTTTAGTTAAGATAACGGAGTTCACATCCCTCACCCTCCCTAGCGTGATTCGAGCACTGGGTTGTCCTCCCTTTCCCCCCCCCTTGCTTTGCACTAGTACCGAAAGTAGCTATCCTGATACATCCCTCTCTTGTTTTCCATACCGGCGGTGACTAGGGCAAGACGGAGCCAGACGGCGTACAGAGAAGACGGACTCTAACAAAACGAAGGGAAGAAGGGGTGATCAGCAAGAGCCGCCGAGAAAGAAGCCGTTCCCCCAGGAGAGCAGTATCCCGAAAAACCTGTACAGACTTTCTGTTACAACAAATAAAACCTAGAGGTGTAGTAACAAAAACTCGTCTCCTGCCTATCTCTGTCCCGCCGGTTACAGTGGTGGAGAATGCGAGGACAGGGACCATCTGCTTAACAAAGATGGAAGAGGTAGTACAGAGCCTGGTGAAGGGACAAGAAAGGATTGAATGGGCCATACAACAGCAGCTCCTGTCAGCAGATGCCGACCGTGAAATCATGAAAGCCGCAATGGCCGCCCAGGCCCTGGATCCTCCTGTTGTGACAGGACCGGTATCGTTAGGGGTGCCCTCTCAACACATTAGTGGGGTGTCCTTGCAGAAATACCAGCTGGGAGAGGACCCCGATTCATTTCTGATCAACTTTGAGAGACCTGCCCGGGCCTGTGGGTGGCCAGTGGCCAAATGGCCTTTCTTCCTCGCCCCCCTGTTGGTGGGCGAAGCCCAGGCTGCCTACCAGGTGGCCAATCCGACAGGAGATACTGCCTACACAGACATTAAGAGGATAATACTGGACCACTTGGGCCTGGACCAGGAAGCATATCGCCTCCGGTTCAGGAAAGAGAGAGGTGTGCCGGGAGAGACCCCCAAAACTTTGTTCGTGCGCTTAAAAATGGCAGCCGACAAGTGGTTGACCCCTAATCTCTGTACCAAGGAAGAAATTATGGATCGGGTATATCTCGAACAATTTTTGGAGGCCCTTCCTTTCGCGACCCAGCGATGGTTGAGGCAACACCACCACCTAACCACCGCCAAAGCAGTGGATATGGCAACCACCTTCTCTAGGGTCAAACCGAGGCCCTCTGCGCTGTGGGAACACGAGAGACTCAAACCAGTCGTCAAGATGGAAAAGAAACCCGTAAAAGTACCGGAACCCGGAAAGCCAAGAATATGGAAACCCGAAAGTCCGACGCATAGCGGCCCGCAATGCTTCGACTGCGGTGCCTGGGGCCATATAGCAAGACTATGCCCCCGGAGGAGACAATCAGAGGAACCAATGGAAGTGGTGTATCTTCCCCGATCTGTAATGTACTCCGCCGAGATGGGACATGCGTTCCGAGTAAGTGTAGGGGTAAACGGTACCGCCCTCCAAGCCCTGCTAGATTCCGGCTGTCGCCAGTCGGTTGTACAATCTAAACATGTAAATCCCACACAGGTAGTGCCAAAGGAGCATGTAAATATCCGCTGTATACACGGGGATGTTAGACCCTATCCGGTAGCTCTCTTGCCAATAGAGCCCCAAGGACGTATACCCCATACAATCAGGGTAAGTGTGTTGGCCACTCTCCCCGAGGACCCCATCATAGGGACAGATAACCCTGAGTTTCTAGAAATGTTCAACCAGAGTCTGAAGCCAGGGAAAACACCACCCAGGGTACAAACCCTGAAACAGCCCATCCCCGCCCTAGTGTCCTCAGAACCGTGGATACTGGATCGCAGTTTTCGATTCTCCCAGACCAACGACGCCACTTTGTTCAACGCTTGGGAGGCCGCCGAGAGGATCCAGGACCAGGACCCCGTCCTGTATCCCCGGTTTTATGTGAAAAATGACCTGCTGTACAGACAAGGACAGAAGGACGATCCAGAACAACTATTGGTCCCAGTATCCTTCAGGGAACAGGTGCTCTTCTATTCACATGCGCATCTGGTGGCCGGGCACACAGGAGCAGAGAAAACCACCCAAAACATACTTCGACATTTTTACTGGCCCGGAATCTACAAAGACACCCTGGTGTACTGCCAGGAGTGTGAGGTATGCCAAAAACGGAACATGAACCGCCCCCCGGCCGTTCCCCTGCAGCCCCTACCCATTATAGGCGTTCCATTTGAGCGGGTAGGAATGGATCTTATCGGGCCCTTACCTAAGACTCGCAAAGGATTTCAATACGTACTCGTAATGGTGGACTACACTACAAGGTTCCCGGAGGCATTCCCGTTGACCACAACCACGACCAAACAGGTGGCGGATAAAATGATGGAATTGTTTTCCAGAGTGGGGTTCCCTAAAGAGATCCTCACGGATCAGGGAACCCCCTTTGTGTCCCGATTAATGAAGGAGGTATGTCAGCTTCTGCACATCCAGCAGATACGAACAGCGGTGTATCACCCACAAACCGACGGGCTCGTCGAACGTTATAACCGGACCCTGAAGAACACTCTCAGGAAGATGTTGGAGGTCAACGGAACAGAGTGGGATCAGGTACTGCCTTTGGCCGTATACGTGATTCGGGGACAAAAACAAAGCAGTTTGGGATTCTCATCATTTGAGTTATTGTATGGAAGACAACCCCGCTCGCTCTTGGAGATGACCAAAGAGGCATGGGAGAAGGAGACCCCCGAAGAGACCCTGAAAACCCTGGAATACGGCCGTAACCTCCGGTCTAAAATCGGAAAGCTGAGAGATCTGGCTTACACCAATCTGGAACGGAACCAACAAAAACAAAAGACCTTCTATGACAAAGGAAAACGGTGGAGAAAACTACAGATAGGTGACTGGGCGTTGGTACTGTTGCCCTCCTCTACTCAGAAGTTCCAAGCTGAATGGGGAGGTCCCCATCGCGTCGTCGCCGCTATAGGCAATACCAGCTATAGACTACAAATCAACCCACGGAAGGTCCAAGTACATCACATCAATATGTTAAAAAAATGGCTGGGTCCCCCACCCGTAGGGGTACATCTGATGGACTCAAATAACCCAGAGAACCCCAGCACTATCGATCAACTGGTGGTAAATGAAGACCTGATGGACGAGGAGAAACAGGACTTGAGGAAAACCCTACAGGAGCACGCAGAGGTGTTCTCAGACCTACCCGGCAGAACCACCCTTACCGAACATCAGATACAGACGCAACCCGGAAAGATAGTGAAGATACGTCCTTATCGCATCCCCGAAGCAAGATGTAGAGGGATCAAGCAGGAAGTACAAGATATGCTAAAACTAGGGGTCATCAGACCATCAAAGAGCAACTGGTCCAGTCCCATTGTGATGATACCGAAGCCTGACGGATCACATCGATTCTGCATGGATTTCAGGGCACTCAACGAGATCTCAACCTTTGACGCTTATCCGATACCGAGAATCGATGAGCTGATAGAAAAACTAGGGGAGGCCAGGTACATTAGTACGATAGACCTAACAAAGGGGTACTGGCAAGTGCCCCTTAAAGAAGAAGATCGGCACAAAACAGCCTTTTCAACTGAGGATGGGCACTTCGAGTTTACGGTGTTGCCGTTCGGCCTCCATGGAGCCCCCGCAACATTCCAAAGGCTGATGAATACTGTCTTGAAGGATCTAACGTCATTTACCTCTGCATACCTAGATGACATCGTCGTCTTCAGCCCTGACTGGGAGACGCACCTGTCCCACCTACATCAAGTGTTTGGAATCCTGGGTAAAGCAGGTCTGAGGATCAACGCAAAGAAATTGAGGATGGCGTTCCAGCGGGTGAAGTATTTGGGGTATATACTCGGACATGGCCTAATCGAACCGCAAATTGAAAAAGTCTGCGCCATAGCGGACACTCTGTTCCCTAATACAAAGAAGGAAATGAGAGCGTTTCTAGGGCTGATCGGTTATTACCGACGCTTTATCTCTCAGTTTGCCCAGTTAGCGGCCCCACTCACAGACACACTACAAAGCAGGTTCCCAGGAAAAGCTCTAAGTTCCCCCACGCCCGAGATGCTGAGAGCCTTCACCTCCCTTAAGAGTAGGATTACATCCACTCCGATTCTAACGTCCCCCGACTTTTCCCGACCTTTCTCCCTTCACACAGATGCCTCAGAATATGGGATAGGGGCGGTGTTATCTCAGATGGGGGAGGACCATCCCATCCTGTACATGAGTAGAAAGTTATTCCCGAGGGAGCTGAAGTACCCCAAGGTAGAAAAGGAATGTCTAGCAATCAGGTGGGCTGTAGACAAGTTGGCATACTATTTGGAGGGGAGACCGTTTGCCCTTTATACGGACCATGCCCCCCTTCAATGGATGGCCCGGAACAAGTCTAACAATGCCCGGGTCATGCGTTGGTTCCTGGCCTTGCAACCAAACGCCTTCACGGTCCATCACAAAAAAGGCGTTGACAATACGGGGGCAGACTATCTGTCTCGACATCCCCTTCCCGAACGGAAGAGTCCAGGGGGGATGGTGTGTAGCGGGGTACCACCGGTGCCCCCAGGTAAGACTGTAACCTGTGACCCATCCCTCTTGTTTTCACAGCCCCCACCGCATCCCTCATGGAACAGGTACGAGGAGCGTTACAGCTGTGACGAGGAGGATACAGACCTCGGCCCCTTTAACTGGTCCGGCGGGATTGTGGAGGCGGGTTCCGACTCCGCCTTAAAGTAAGAAGGAGAGCAGGTACAGGTGTGTCTATACACCGGAGGAGCGGTCAGCAGAAGGAGAGGTGCGGCGTGGAGCAAGAGTGAGGACAGCGATGAAACGTGGGAAGAGGACGAGGTGCGGGAGACTTCGCTATCGGAAGAAGAGAGGCGAAACGCATCGAGTACGGAGGACGAAAGGAGAGAAGTAGGGAGAGTCGGAGAAGGGCAGCGAGAATCATCGGCAACAGGAGAGGAGAGGCGAGAACCCTCGGTAGCAGTGGAGGCGGAGACATCCGAAGCCAATCTCGGAAAGGAGGAGGATCGAGAGAGAGCAGAGGCGGAGGTCGGACGGAGAGCAGACGAAACACAGAAGCCAGGAGCCCACCGATCTCACGAGCCACCCAGCTGCTCCCCTGGAGGGGTGTGGCTCACAGAGGTGCGTGCACGTATAGCGGGTTGGGTGGGAAGGAAAGTAAAGCGCAAAAGCCATCCCTGAACCACTTTAGTTAAGATAACGGAGTTCACATCCCTCACCCTCCCTAGCGTGATTCGAGCACTGGGTTGTCCTCACTTTCCCCCCCCCCTTGCTTTGCACTAGTACCGAAAGTAGCTATCCTGATACATCCCTCTCTTGTTTTCCATACCGGCGGTGACGAGGGCAAGACGGAGCCAGACGGCGTACAGATAAGATGTACTCTAAAAAAACGAAGGGAAGAAGGTGTGATCAGCAAGAGCCGCCGAGAAAGAAGCCGTTGCACCAGGAGAGCAGTATCCCGAAAAACCTGTACAGACTTTCTGTTACAACAAGTAAAACCTAGAGGTGTAGTAACAAAAACTCGTCTCCTGCCTATCCCTGTCCCGCCGGTTACAACGTCAAAGAACACTGCACACAAAAGCAACGGTGGAACACAAAACACTGCAAACCAAAGCCACCAAAATCCCTCATGGGCGGATATACCGCTTGTAACATAGGGACTCCCAGCGCCCCACTTTCTGCATGCTTGCCGGCTGCATACCTGCTTTAAAAGCCGCGGTGGCCGCCCCTATTCTGAACGAGTGGCTGGAGAACTTCTTGCCCTGGCTAAGTAAGCCTGCTCTGGAAAGACATGCAATCATAATTCTATCCAACTGGTACTTCGTGAGCGGGCAGAGGTCTGCGTGGATAAGGAGGTAACCGGGCGCTGGGGGGCGGAGCGAGAGGTAGGCCCTGACAAGTGAAACAGGGCAGTACCTAGGATCCCCCAGCGGTCATAACTCAATCACTACCCCCTTACCTGCCTGGTCTGTCTTGGACTTCCTGAGGTGTATGAACAAACTAAGGTCCAAGCTAATGTCAGCCACCCCCAAAGCGTCCCCAGAACTGTCACTTTTGGAGCTAGCCACTAACTCACTGATGCGGAAAGCTCCAAAGAAAGCTAGGCCGAATGCTGCTGTAAACAGGGAAGCCTTGAAGGGAGAGTGGGTCACCTTGGCTAGCTCATCTAGCATGGCACGGAGTATGGGAAAATCGATGGGGAATCTTTCCCTCTAGGACCCTCGGCTCCTCCCTAGACCAACCCTTGAATGCTGCCCTGATCGCGAAGGACTTTGCTGGGTCCTGACCCCCTCTCAGCTTGGCATCGTGACTAACTGCAGCCAGGTGACCACAGGCCAGGAATGGGATTTACCTTGTCTCTTGGCCCATACTATGAAAGCCTGCACTTTATCTTCCAGTGATAACCCTTGTAGACCCATGTCCTCCATTACTTTGTTAAATGCAGACAGGTGGCTCCCATAGCGTTTCCTCGTACCTGGGGCCAGAGATCTCTTCCACAGGGCTCTCAACTCCTGCTTCACTCCAAGATGCGCCAGAGTGTCGGTGGGAAGGGGGTCATCTCTGCTCTCGCTCTCGGCCAGGCTGCCCGGAAACGATCCCACTGAAAACGAGAGAGAGCATCAGCTGCCCCGTTTTTGACTCCCTCTATATGTCTGGCCCTAAACTCTATATTGCAGCGCAGGCTCCCTCTGGCAAGCTCCCTCAGTAAGCATAGCCCCAACGGGCATTTGGCTGATTGACCATTTACTGCCTGAACCACCGCCATGTTGTCTGACCAGAATAGAACCTTTCTGTCAGACAAGGCCTCAGGCCAGAGGTGAAGGGCGATGACAATAGGAAAGAGCTCCAGCACCGTGATGTTGGACGTGATGCCGCGCTTGCGCCACGCGTTGGGTCACTCCTGTGCGCACCTTTGTTCGCCCAGGTTTTGCCCCAAAGCCTTCTCTGCCTGAGGCGTCCGTGAACATGCTGATTTCCAGACTGTCTACCCAAGGAGCCCTCCAGATCACAGTCCCGTTGAAGTCGGACAGGAACTCTACCCACATGGCCAGGTCCTTCTTCAGACAACTTGACAAAGTGGTGTCGCTTGACAACCTTTTCAGTAGCTCTCCCCAGTCTCCTTGCAAAGACCCTGCCCACCGGAATGACTCTCGCAGCAAAATTGAGCTTGCCTAGGAGGCTCTGGATGACCCCTAAAGGCGCCTTGTCTCTCCCCAGCAGATACTGAATGTCCTGTTGCAAGGCCTGCACCTTCCTGGCAGGGAGCCTAGACACGACCTTGACCGTGTCCAACTCGATACCCAGGAAAGTGAGAACCTGCGCAGGGCCTTCAGTCTTGCCGGGTGCCAACGGCACCCCCAGGTATCTGGCCAGATCCATAAAGCATTGGAGCCCCTTGCTGCATTCCTGCGTACCATCCCTCCCAATGAATAAGAAGTCATCCAGGTAGTGGGTCACTGCTTTGACCTTGTATTTCATCTAGAGTACCCACTGCAGGAAAGAGCTGAAGGCCTCAAAAAAGGCACAGGAGACTGCGCAGCCCATGGGCATGCATTTGTCAAAGAAGTCCCCCTGCCACTTGAAGCCTAAAAGATGTTGGCTCTCCGGGTAGACTGGCAGCAGTCTGAATGCTGACTCAATGTCGGCTTTCGCTAACCAAGCACCAATCCTGGCCCTCCTAACGATGTCTATGGCCATGTCCAGGGAGCAGTAGGAGACAGAGCATGAGCCCTCCTCCAGCCATGAATTTACTGAGTCACCATCGGTGAAGGAAAGGTGTTGGATCAGCCTGAAAGACCCTAGCTCCTTCTTGGGGACTACACCCAAGGGCAAGACCACAACATCTGGGAAGGGAGGAAGCCTGAAAGGGCCCGCCACCCTTCCCATAGCCAGCTCTTTAGTGATTTTCTCCCCGACCACCTCGGGGTGATCCTTTGCTGACCTAAGGTTTTCTCAATCCCTGCTAACCCTGGGTCCCAGGTAAGGGATTCTGAAACCTTCCAGGAAGCCCTCAGCTAACACGGCCCTCTCCTTGGCATTAGGATAGTCCCGCAGTAGAGGCAGTAAGCTTGAAATGGCGGTGGGGGACCGGCCTTTGGACATCTGTAGACCAGCGAGAATAGGAAGAACAGGCATGCTGACATGGTTGTGGTTGCTGGAAGGAGAGATGATAGGCAGGGACGCAGAAGGTGGGTGGAAGGGCCTGTCTGATGCTGTGCTATCAGTGCTGCTATTTGTCCTGTCTAGCGGGGCCAGAGGAGGAGTCCCGCTTGTCGCATGTGGTGGCAGGATGGGAGCCGCTACACTTGCTGCAGGTGTGGGAGAATCTACAGGCCTTCCCCCACGTGCAGATTCCCCCATTGAACAGCCTGCATGTCCCAGAGAAGCTCCTTCTGTTACCTTGCTTCTGGTCACCTCCACCTCTGCCCCCCCCCCGAAAGGACTGCCTGAACTGGCCCTTTTTCTCCTGGTTCAGTCCCTTACTTGTTTCCCCTTTCTTGTCATTGGCGCTGGCCTTATCTGCGGCTTCTACCTTTCCCTTACCCATGTACTGAATCCACAGCCGCACTTCCATCTGGTCCCACCCCAGCTCAGGACACATGGACATCTTCTTCCTGAATTCGCAATCATACTTGTACCAGCCCCTGCCCCCATTGGTTTCTGCCTCAGTGGTTATGATGCTAGCGTATTGGAAAAGACCAGGACCCTGCTCTGGGAATCGCTCCATGATGACTGCAGCCAGGATAGCAAAGGCCTGTCTCCATGACTTGATGGACTTTTCGGGCCAGGCTTGAAAGCGCACTTTCTTGTCTTCATCCATGCCCCCATCTTCCTGGTATCCACCCCCTCAGCCCCGTGCAGAAGCAAAGAGAATATGTCAATGAATTCCTTCCTTGGCTGCCTGCGGCACTTCCCAGGCTAGAGAGCACCTGCCCGACAGCAGTGGGGCCATGGTTACTTGTGGTAGCGGCATGGATGGTACCACCTGGGTTGCTGTACTGGGGGAGGAGCTGGACGCTGCGGGCTGCGGGGCACAACTGGGGCAGTCGGGAGCTGGGTAGGCTGGGCTGGGGGGGGGGGTGATGCGGCTGGTGCTACCCTGTCCTGCTGGCAACCACCGATCCCTGAGTGATCCCCCACAATTGCTGCCCCTACTGAATCCATGCATGTGCTGGCTCTTCCCTGAGAACCCCCTGCAGTGTCCACCTGTCCACCCCAGACTTGGGTAACAGAAGTCCCTGCTGTAGCCTGAGTTGTTGGTGCTGTTGCCGCACCCCCAACCCCAGCAATCACTGCGGCCGCGCCAGCTGGTTGGCTAGTGGCCCGTAGGCCCGCCCTAACTTCTGCCATGAAGTCCGCCAGGGAGTTAGTGAGCTTACCAAGGTCCTCATGTGTAGCAAAGTTCGTTGAAGGGGCGCAGCCGCCGGGGGAGTCACTGCCCTGTCAGCACGGGGTGGAGATGCGGCCGCATGCACCAGTACAGTTCTAGCCGGCTCAATGGTACGGACCCTGGCTGGCAGCGGTTCTGCTGGGAAGTCCCTGACAGTGGGTTTTCGAACCCTCTTGGACCTGGTGGGCCCTGCTTCTTCGACTATCTCCTGCCCCGCCGATGTGGCCGACATGGCAATACCAGAATCCCCTGGACTATTGGCACTCAGAAGCTCGCTGGCCCATGCCACACCTTTAGCCCGTATCATGCCAATAACGGCCGCCAACTGTGCATCGTGGGAGGTTCCGGGCAGGGAATCCTCCACCTGGGACGTCTGCGAAAAAAGCGGGGGGGGTCCCTGGCTAGTCATGCCGGCACTTCACTGACTGAATTCCTGAAAAGGAAATGGAACTGTGAGCCAGCGAACATACAACTGTGAGTGTCCGCGGCGGGACCCCATCCTCTCCCAAGCAGGCCCAACCCCCCTTCTTAATTGCCGTGCCAGGCTGGGCACATCCCCTTTAACCGTCCTCCGCCTGTCCCTTCGCCCCTGTACATTACCTTGGTACTGTGATGCCGGACGTAGATGTTAGATACACTTGAGCGGGAGTCCGCTAGGCCGAGCCTGGCGACAGAAATTCGAGCACAAGGGCGGGCTGAAAGGGAAATAGATACGTGAGTGCTGTACTTGGGCCAAAGGCCGTGGGGGTAACCTTGTGCAACCGCCAGGTGGCAATAACGCTGGACCACGTTTGTTTCAGCTGTTTAAATTCAACGCTATCATTTGCAGAGCCCCGGACCTTAAGATGTCGACATTGCGTGCCTACCCCTTTACATTCGTTTCCCCCAAAATTACCTGCACCATGTACTCAGTGCTGTTCCTTGCACGCACCTAGATGGTCACCTTCCTTGACCTGCAAAAGATGATAGGATGAGTGCACACAAAACACACCCCGTGATTGCCCCCTCGTGTTAGTGGGCTCTGCTGAGCTCTACCACCATTTATTTAACACGTTCAACGCTACTGACAGAACCGTTCCGTCCTCGGGTGGGCTGTGCTCATGACTGAACCGTTCCGTCACGGCCGGCCGCCGCGCCTGCGCAGCGCTGATTTCGCGCCTGCGCGGCGGGTTTCATTAAGCGGGCGGGGCCGTGACGGAACCGTTCCGTCACAAGCACAGCTCACCCGCGAGCCGTGATGGAACGGTTCTGTCACCAGCGCAGGTGAGCCGCGCGCCCGCCCGCGACCGTTAGCGCTGTGGCGGAATAGCCGCCGCAGCAAAGGAGTTAATGCATTTTATCAAGCGCGGCTTGTACCCACAGTTGTCAGAGCAATGTACAATGGCACCAATTAAGTTACATGAGAGAACTGCTGTATGAATAGAGCAAACCAAATTACCATGAACAGGCTAAAACTGCGTGGGGGGGGGGGGATTTGCGTGCCTTTTGAGGAGCCGGTGGGTAGCCCCTTGCCCCCCTTCATCAACATTTCGTGCACTGCCCGTTCACTTGTCCTAAGCTTCTGCAGTGCATCTTCCAGTAATGGGGCACAACAAGCCCCCCAACCACGAGAAACTGACCACGACGCCGCCCCCATGCACACCATAGAACAGACAGGATAGCCCCGTATGGCCGCCGGTGATGCCGGAATGCTGGGGCCAAGGCATGCACGACGATGCAGTCGGCTGCGGAGGGCACGCGCGCTGCTCGCACGGAGCGCTCTAGCTTGCCGCGCTTGGGATTTGAAGGCAAGTGAGGGGGGTGGAGGGGGGCGCAGGTCCATACCCTCGGATGCCAGACAGTCAAAGCCCCCAATGTTCCGAGCCCGCCTGTGTTTTATTATTATTTGCGCTGTGCTAGCTGCCCCCCCCACATCACACGGGCAGCCAATGCCGCCAAACTCGTCTGCAAAGGCGGGCGGACGGGATCCCGGTCAGGCATGGTGCAGAGGGGGGGGAGACACTTGCGCCGCCCCGAGCCCGAGCTCCGACACCCGCGGCCCAGGCGGGATCAGGCTCATTCGGATTCTGATGGCAAAATGGCGGATCGAGAGGGGGTGGGTAGGATTGGGTGTAGGCGGAGTTCCCGACCCCCTCCCCCGGCCAACCATCCTTGAGGCCTCGAACAGACTAAATACAGGCCAAAGTCTGACGCCTACCGAAATCGCGATCACCCTGGTAAGGGGGAAGTGGGGATCAGACTCCCAATCATGAAAGAGACTGACCTCAGCTCTGACCTCTGAGCTATTGTCAGACGCATTCCCTAGGCTAAATGGCTCCGCTCCCCGATGCTTATCTGCAGGCATCGCGGCGCTAAGGAACCCGCGACCGCGTTACAGCCACAGAGGCGCCAGCGGTGCCCCAACCCGGCGGGTGATGCATCGCTGTGCAGGGGACCCAGTCCATCCCTCAGCGGGCCGCACTAACACAGGCCGCCCATCCCGTGCCCCCGCCCTGTGGGGGGGAGCGAGCAAGGAGCGGATTCTAGGTGGAAACGGGGGGGGGGGGAGCCACTAACTTAACCTAGTTGGGGCCCTCCCCGCCATCCCCGACTGCCGTCACTATGTCGCGGACGTCCGGCAGGCTCTCCGCTGGTGCTACCGGACCACTACCCCCTCAGCGGCCCGCCACTTAACAGGCCGCTCAGCCCGCTCGACCTCCCTAGTGGAGGGAATAAGCAGAGGGGGAGGGAGGGGGACGCCCCAGGCAATCCTCACTCACCGCGAGGTCGGGGATGAGGGCCTGAAAAATGTGTGTCCTCAACGTCCGAGGCCACCACGACGCGGCCGGTGCCGCAAAGAGGCAGAGAAAATGGCGAGGGGAACTTAAATACCCCTTGCCCTGCCTGCTGCACCGGACATGACATCACAGCCCGCCCCCTCCCAGGCTCAATTCGGGACCCTCCAGCCCAAGGGAGGAGTGGGTGAGCAAGAATGGGGGGGAAGCCCTCTGTTACTAGAGGGCTGCCCTCCTGAGTGGCCACCGGGTGGCATCGGGCAGCCGCAGATTTGTGCCCCAGAACCGCTACAGGGTCCGAGCACCAGCAGAGACAGGCCCCCAAGTCAGCTACCCCCCCCTTCAACCCGCCCCCCCCCACACACACACACACACACACAAGGCCCTTATTGTGACGGATGATGCCAGATCGGTGCCAGGTTCTCTCTTTCTCGATGGGAGCAGACGGTTAGGGCACCATCTTCCATCTTCCATCTACCCTTAGCCCCTTCCATGCGGGGCGTATTTTCCGCGTGTGCTGACTCCGCCTTGCGCGGGCGGAGTCATGACGGAACGGTTCCGTCATCAGCACAGCTCAACCGATGCTGATGACGGAACCGTTCCGTCATCAGCATGGATGGGGTTAAATGTGCATTTATTTGCATGGCTCTGGCAACCAACAAAGGTATAGACAAGACCATAGGGTGTGTGACTGTTATGACATCAGTCTTGATTACAACTGGTTGGATTGATGTTTGAGGTGCAGCGGTCTCAATTAATGTGAATGCCCACGTTGCTTGCCCTGCACAAAGTGCTGTGGGCTCAGAGAGGATTAACTGTTGGTGTCAGGGACATTCAGCTGTTCTTACATAGAGTGTACTAGTCGTCTAAATAAAAGTAAGAATGGCAACATATTAGATGGTGATCATTGAGTGAAATCGAATTCCCTCCCTATCTAGCTTCTAGCCTATACTTATATAAGCACTAAATGTGCCATATAAATAAGTTCTGTAGATAGCCTCATTGCACACACACCTTTCACTCATATTTTGTCAATGTTTGTTATGTTATGGTATGTTACAGATATTTGATATAGCGTGCATACACTACTGGTTTCTTGACACTGCTCAACATATCTGTGGCGGTAAGCACAAGTATTCTCACCTGATTTCCTATGTCTTAAAGGAGCTTCTAAAAGACAAAAGTTCAGAATCCAACCTCAGGGGCTATGGAAGTGAATTCCACAACACAGTCGCACGTACCAAAAAAGCAGCAGGCTCCCATTGTTGATTTCACATATTTTATCTTTATTTATATATTTACTTGTAAAGCACCGGAATCACCCCCGAAGGGGTATCTCCACGCTGTAGGAAACGTAGAAGTCGCTGCAGACCAGATAAGTAAGACCTTGAAGAGCTCAGTCTTAAGAAGTTTTCTCAAATGGAGAAGTTCTG
Source organism: Lissotriton vulgaris (assembly GCF_964263255.1). Lineage (NCBI taxonomy): Eukaryota > Metazoa > Chordata > Amphibia > Caudata > Salamandridae > Lissotriton > Lissotriton vulgaris. The sequence goes on along the minus strand of NC_141699.1, from coordinate 609,983,987 downwards.
AGCATTTCCGAAGATGGATCGGGAGTTGATTCCAATAGTAGGGGGCTAGACAGAAGAAAGATTTGCCACCTGTACGAGCTTTTCTGAAGCGGGAAGTAAAAAACAGGGATTTCTCTCCTGATCGGAGGGACATATCTTGGTACAGGAAGAAGGTGAGCGTGATAGAGCACAATCTGAACATCAGCGCATATCTAGCAATCTACCTTGTGATACAGGTGGAAGCTAGGCCATGGAGGACCCTAAAAAAAATGCACAAAATCTTAAATTGAATTCTGAATTTAAAAGGTAGCCACTGACGGTGTTTTAACAATGGACTGCTGTGAGAGCTTCTTGAAGGTGGGCTGTCATATTTTCAATAATTTGAAGTGGATTAAGAGCCTTGGCCAGAAGGCCTAACTAAAAAGAACTGCCATAGTAGAGCCTTTAGCAAATTAGTGTGCAACAACAGATTTGAGGGCATCCACTGATAACTAGAGCACTAGCATATTGAAATTTGAGACTTCATGGAGAGCTTAACATCGACAATCATTCCTAAGCTCTTAGAGGCATCTTTAGGAATAGGCAGAACACCCATCTTGGCTTACCTATACATATTTTTCGATATTAAGGGGCCTATTAGGATGGCGGGCGGACACATCGCAACGGAGCACGGGACCAACCGCCGAAGTTGCGGTGGTCCCGCCAGGCAAATTAGGATGCACCCGCCACACTGGCGGGCGCATCCTCGACTTTAACATTGCGCCGGGAGGTGCTTTAAGCAGCACCCACTACAACGTTAAAGCCCATGTTGTGCATTGCCATGCACAACATGACAGGCACCACACAGTTCCTGCCACCGTGTGCATGGCAATGAATGGGGGGTACCATGGGTACCCCCCAGTGCAGCCACCCACACCCCCACCTGCCGGGGGCCCGCAGTGGGCCCCCGCGGTGATTTCCCGTATGCCATTTGGAAAGGAATGCATCCTAATATGGATGGGGTGCCTGCCAGGCACTGCCACCATTACCTGTGCCTTTTCCGCCTGGCCGGCTGTCTGACCGGTGGAAAAGCGGCGGATGTTCTTTCCGTCCGCCCCGGTGACCCTCGCCATACTAAATTGGCGGGAGATGAAAATGGGTAGTTTAATGGGGGGATCGCCACCGCCGGCCCGGCGGTGTCGATCTGCCCGTGATCATAATGGGCCCCATAATCTTTATTGTTAATGACCAGGACCTCTTTTTTTCTGCATTGAGCGTCACACCCATCCAGTTTGAAGTTCAAAACATTACATTTTGGAATGCCAGCTGAGAAAAGGAGTGATTGTCCAGTCGCAATAAGATCCATGAGTAATAGGTATATAGGTATATTTTACAAACTTTAGCTGTGAATCCCGTAACTAACTGTCACACATATATGTTAAGAAGATGTGGTGACAAAATAATCTTGTGGAACTCTATGGGGTGCATGCTGCCATTTGGCCATTAGTGAGGAGAATTGTACTGCCTTTTGAGCGGTCTGTCAGGAAAGATTGCAATCAAAATAGAGCCTGCCCCTGGGCATGGTTCAGCAGAATATTATGGTTAACCATGTTAAAGGTGGGTGATAAGTCCAGCAGTATTAGAGCTAAAGTCTGCCCTGTTTGAGGTCATCCCATAGTCAGCACAACTTACTGTGCATTGTGTCTAGGTCAGCAGCCTATCTATAAAGGAGCTAAAACGTCAGTTGCGTAGAGGTGAGTACACAAAGTTTTGGCGACATGGACTTCTAGACTTGTAGCACAATACGGTAATAAAGGGACTGGTCTATTGTTTTTCAGGTGGTCTGGTTTGTCATGTGGCCTTTTCAAAAGAGGTAATACCACAGCAGGTTTAAGCGCTTGAGGAACAGCGCCCTCTGCCGATGAGGTAATAAGCAATGTGTGTAAGGGGTCACAAAGCACCAGCCCTAATGGTTTCAAAATGGGCAGGAAACAATGATCTGGAGGAGATCCTAATTTTATCTTTCTGGCCAGTTTGTGTACAGTTACAGAGACCACTTGCGGTATTTCAAATAGGCCTGTCTCATTTGTTTTGGCCTGCATCTGAACTGGGTGGAAGACATCGTTAACTATCTCCTTTCTTATCCAGAAAGAAAGAGTTCAATTGTTTGCAAAATGCTTGGCTGAGAAAAATTCCAGGTGCGAATTTGGCGATAGTGGATAATTCCTATGCAGCCCTTGTGTATATTAGAAGCATTCAAGATCCTATTTATATAAATTGCCATTTTGTACCCTACGTTAAATGTCTATGGGCTAGATGTACGAAGATTAGGAATAGCGATTTCCTAATAGTGATTTTTTGTGAATCACAATTTGAAATCTCTATTCCTAATGTATGAAACTCATTTAGTTTCATTTAGCGATTCACAGTAGGTCACTAATCGACCTACCTCATGAATAATAATGAGGTAGGTCACAATTTGTGACCCACTACGATTCCCTGCCATCACAGTGATGGTGGCCTGCTGGGGTCAACAGACCACTGTGTCTGTGATTGCTTTTAAATAAAGCAATTAAAAAAAAAACACAGCCCATTTTCCTTAAAGGAAAATGGGATGCGTTTAAAAAGAAATAAATGACACATTTAAGTTTAATTTTTTCAAAGTAGGCAGTATTCCCTTGAGCCACTGCCTGCTCTTAGAAATATTTGTTCAACCTTTCTCAAAGGAGACTGGGTTACCACCAACTTTGAGTTGGTGGCAAAGTGCAAATGTTTTGCGCCTGCATTTCGGTTGCAAAACATTCATACATAGCAATGTTAATTGGTATTTAGAAGGGACGCCCTAAACACACCTCTTCCAAATACTGATTCGCGAACCCAAATTGCCATTCAGCAACACGTTACACAATCGCAATTTAGGGTTTGTTCATTTGGAAATGCATTTTTGCGTTCGCAAACAGTCTGATTCTGCGAATCGAGTCGTGTGCGACCTCAAAAACGCTTTGTACATCTAGCCCAATATTCTGTCATTCCTGATATAAATTTTGCTCTTGCTTTGCTCCTATAGTTCTGGCACTGTTGGTGCTCTAACCATAGTTTGGTTTTCGTAGCCACTAATTCTGGAGTGAACCACAGCACAGGCTTCTCTCTGATACTAAAATGACAAAAAGTAGGCTACATGTTCCCTGTGTTCCTCTTTCAACCAGTTAGTAAATGCTGAGTTAGTATTTTCGGTACAAAAGGGGGTGGTAATGGACGGAGCATCTGAACCAATCAAACACTCACACCCAGTCAAAAGATCTGGGTTTAATCCATCACCGTTCTTTAGCCCACTCTGCCACCCCAGTTCAGACATGGCTATATGCCAATCAGTCCGGTCCAGGGAAGGCATGGCTTGGCAGTTCGGGCTGGACTGTTCCCATGAGGCACAGAGTCAGACTGATTTGCATATGGCCATGTCTGAACTGGGGTGGTGTGGAGTGCAAAAAAACGATGGATTTAGGCCCAGATCTCTGTACTGGGGTGAATGTATGGCATTGTTTTGCATTCTGTCCATCAACTGTGGTTTTTGAGTTAGTATTTTCAGCAGATTTAGGCATTTTAAATGCTGAATCCTGTAACATTTTTACAATCAATTCCTTTTCAATTTTACACCATTGGTCTGTCATTTTGAACTGAGCATTACTTGGTTTCAATGACTGAGATCGGTAAGGAAAAACGGATGAGCAAGTGGTCGGATGAAGTATTGGGATGAACTATCTGCAGTGTTACTTCGGTGTTAAAAGCCCAAGATAAATCTAGGATGTTTCTGTTTTTTTTGTGTTGGTTAATGATTTTGTTGTGTAAAATCAAGAAAGATCATCAAATCAATAAATTCAATATCCTTTAAAAAAAATCTTTGTTATTGAATAAACAAACAAAAATAGAAAAATACAGTTGATGTCAAGTGAGCACAGTGCATTTGTACCGTAGTGAGCATGTTGTTACATTGGACCAGTTACTTTACATCGTGACTTATAGTCTTCACCACGTTTTGGGCTTCAATCTACCAAGTGTTCTCTTTCGTGTGGGATGGAATCATTTAACGGTGTGCATATCATCACTCTACTTTTGTTCCGCGCTCCCCAGATCTAGGACCACTTTTGCAGGCATCCTCTCCCTTCATATATCACCTTCTCTGCTTGCATGCACCAGTCCACGCCTGTCTCCCAATCCCTGAATTTAAGTCTGGTAACTCCCTTCCAAGTTCTTGCTACATTATCCTTCGCTATCACACATCCGAGGGAGACACACGTTCTCTCAGCTACTAAGAGGTCAGTTGCATGCCATAATTAACACTCAAGTGAGCTGCATCAAGTTGCACAATTCCCAACATTTTAAAACGACAGTGGGTGGGCCAAACAACAATCCGCAAGCAGTCTGCCCATACTGCAGCCCTCATTGGAAACCAGCCAGTCCAATTCGATGACACGTGTATCCTTGTCATCAGGATCTGCTTTCATGCACCGGGCAATTTCCACGGCTAGGCGAGCCGTAATCCATAAGTCAAAAAAAGTTGCTGCTACGGAAAAAGCCACTCTGGTAAGTGTCATTTCAACATTTAATGAGGGTGCAGACCGCCTGCGTTCTGCTCAAAGCCATGTACAAATATTCGAGTTGCTGGACTTTACTAGAGGTGAGGGGTAAGGCAGACCTAGAGATGTGGATGTGGCCTTAAGAGAATCCCCTTATGTATAAATCGGAGGCGTTCTAAGCAGATTGTGACAGGTGGTGAAAATGAGCCTTATGTTGAAAATATCATTTATTTAAAACGACGAATGAAAAAAAAAACACCCCTCTAAAATTCACCTAAACGCGTCTGTCCTTTCCCAGCAGCACTTGGATCAGAACTCTGTGGATGGAACACTTGCCATATCACAGGCTCTGCCATATGATGTCACGAGGCCCAGATGTCATGCAGGTGGAGAGATCTGCGCTGCAGCAGAGATAACATGAGAACTCACTGTTAAGGACGAACGTCAGGCAAGAAGGGGTCTTCTTTCGGGTTCAACGCAGAATCATTTTTAGTGACTAAGAGGGATTAGCCGCAGTATATTGGATAATAATATGTGCCTTCCCTGCTCCCCCTGTTAACTCGAAACACTTGGTACGTGCTACCCACAAAGTGGTGATGTATGATGACACGTGGAAAGGTCCCCATTGTGACGTTCCCTTGGTATAAAAGGCTGGTAACCAGGGAGCTGCAGCATTGCACACAAGGACGTCGGATGAGGACCACTGCTGGCGCGGGGGACCCGAAGAGGCCGAAGCTGAACAGACGACGGGGAACAGGGGTGGGGCCGTGGGCAAGGGAACCGAGGTCAGTTATTAATCCAAAAGAAAACTGAACTGAAAACAAAACAACTGAAAACCATTACGAAAACTGAACTTTACACCAAACTGAAAACGAACTTGAAACTGACTTTTAATTCACATTTCCTAATCTTCCACTTCTCTTTACTTTCTATCATTCACCTCGTTTCTACTGCCCCCCAAATCTACCACTTCACTCTTTATTTAGCTCCAACCTCCCCACTACCACTTCCCTCTACTCGCCTCCCATTTCCTTCTCCAGTCTTTCAATACCCAATCTGTGAAAGGCTCTTCCCAGAGCCTTTCCATTCCCTTCCACACTAAGCACCTCACATACTCTAGGCACTCTTAATGTTCCCTGCCCCTAACTTTCCCCAATCTACCTCTATAACCTAAATGCCTTTTCTCATTCTTTCCTTCCTCCTTTCACTGTTTCATCATTCCATCTAAACTCCCCTCACTTCTTCGCCTATCCCTTCTCCTGTTGACCCTTAATTTCTGTATCCCTCTAAATATCTTCCAGACTTAACTCTAGTGCACCTCACCTTCCCCAGCAATCGATTCCCCTACGTACCCTTTCCTAGCCACTCTTTTTCTTTCACTTCACATCACTCACCATATTCTTCCCTACCATTTGCTTTACCTTCACTTACATTCCTCTCCCCTTTTCTCCTCTTCTTTCCTCTTCTCTCTCATTCATTCACTTCCTTACCCCTTTTCTCCTTTAACCTTCCCTGCTCATTCTTTCCTTTCCAAAATCCCCTCTCCCTGCCACTCCTTTACCCGCACCTTACCTTTCCTTCCCCTCCAGTCCTTTCCCTTCCTTGATCTTCCCTCCCCTTCTGCTCACCTTACCTTCCCGTCCTTTCCTTTCCTTCCCTCTCTCAGCTCACCTCCTTTCCGCCCCACTCCTCTGCTCTGGTCACCTTATCCTCATTTCTCTTTCTCTTTCTCTTCCCTTCACATTACCTTTATCTTACAGTTCCTTCACCTCCCCTAACCTATCCTAGCCTCTACTCAGCTCTACTCTCCACTTCTTTCACCTTCACCCCCACCTCTCCTCTCTTCTCCTCTCCTCACCTGTCCTCTCCTCACCCTTCCATTCTTTTCCCTTCCCCAATCGTCTCCACTCCTCTCCTCTCATCTCCCCTCCACTCCTCTCCCGGCCTCTCATCCACTCTCCCCTTTCTCTTCTTCTCATTGCATTCTCTTCCCTTCCTTGTCCCAATCCTGTTCCCTTCCCTTCCCCTCTTGCCTTTCCCTTCCTTGCTCCAATCCTGTTCTCCCCTCCCCTCCACTCCCATTCCGTTCCCTTCCATGCTCTTCCCTCTCTTTCCCCAATCCTCTCCTCTTCCCTTCCTTTATGACCCTCTCCTTTCCTCTTCACTCTCCTTCCATGGCCTTTCCTTCCTCATCTCATCTCATCCATCCCTCCTCTGCTCCCCCTTCCTTCCCTCCTCTGCTCCCCCCTTCCACCCCTCCTCTGCTCTATCATTCCCTCTCCTCTCCTCTCTCCTTTTCTTTCTATTATTTTCCTCAATTCTCCCCATCCTCTCCTCTGTCCTTTCCATTCTTTTCCCCTATTTTCTCCATCCTCTCCTCTCTCCTTTCCTCTCCGTTCTTTTCCCCAATTCTCTCCATCCCCTCCTCTCTTCTCTTCTCTTCTCTTCTCTTCTCTTCTCTTCTCTTCTCTTCTCTTCTCTTCTCTTCTCTTCTCTTCTCTTCTCTTCTCCTCTCTTCTCCTCTCTTCTCCTCTCCTCTCTCCTTTCCATTCTTTTCCCCAATTCTCTCCATCCTTCTCTCCTTTCCTCTCCTCTCTCCTTTCCTCTCTTCTCTCCTTTCCGTTCCTCTCCTCTCTCCTTTCCTTTCCATTCTTTTCCTCTTCTCTCTCTTTTTCTCTCCTCTCCTCTCTCATTTTCTTTCAATTCTTTTCCTCTCCCCTCATCTCCATTTTCTTCCTCTCCTCTCTCCTTTCCTCTCTCCTTTCCTCCCCTCTCTCCTTTACTTTTCATTCTTTTCCCCAATTCTCTCCATCCACTCCTCTCTCCTTTTCTTTCCATTCTTTTCCCCATTTCTCCCCATCCACTCCTCTGTCCTTTCCTTTCCTCTCCTCTCTCATTTCCTTTCCTCTCTCCTTTCCTCCCCTCTCTCCTTTGCTTTTCATTCTTTTCCCCAATTCTCTCCATCCTATCCTCTCTCCTATCGTTTCCATTCTTTTCCCTAATTCTCAACATTCTCCCCACTCCCTTTCTTTCCTCTTCCTTCTTTTCCTTTTAGTCTCCTTCACCCTTCCTGCCATTTCTTTCTTACCCTCTTCTCACCTCTTCTTTCCCCTCCCCACCTTCTCTTCTCTCCTCTCCTCTCTTCCCCTACCCTCTGCCTTCTACTTCACTCTCTTTAACTCCAGTTCCCAGCTTTCTTCTCTCTTCACCTTCCCCCTCATTTTCCATTTATGTTTCAATCCCTTCCATTCCCTAATCGTTTCCCTTTCCGTCCTTTCTCCTCTTCTCTCCTCTCACCTTCCTTTCTAGCCTCCTCCTCTTCCTCATTCTCCTCCTCTTCCTATTTCTCTTCCCTCTTCGTCCTCATGTTCTTTTCTTTTCCCTTTCCCCTTCCCTTCTTATTTTCCGTTCCTTTCCTTTCCTTTTCCTTCCATTTCCTTTCTCTTCATTATTTGCTTCACCCCCCCTTCCTTTCCACAATCCTCTCCTCGCTAATCTATATCTCCTCTCCTCTTATCCCTTCCTTTAGCTCTCTTCTCCTTCACCTTCCCTGTGGTTCCCTGCTTGCTCCTCTTATCTCCCCTTCTAGGCCCTTTTCTTCCTTATGCCTCTCCCCTGCCCTGAACTCTCCTCTCCTCTTCTTCATTCTGTTCATCCTCTTCCTTTTCTTCCTCCTTTTCTTCTCCTCCCACTTCTCCTTCTTCCTTTTCCTTCCCCTTCCTTTTCATTCCCTTTACCCATAATCTTTTCCTTCACCTTCTGTTTAACTTTCTTTCTCCTCCCTTACTGTCCGCAATTCTCGGCCAGGCACCGTGGCCAACCCCCGCATGCAACCAATCCATACAACCAATCCTTTGCATACAGCCAATCCTTGCGGCCAACCTCCCACATGCAGCCAATCCAACGCCATGCACAGCCTTTAGCCATGAGCAGCAGAGGGTTGGCCACAAGGCCTGCAGCCGGTCCCTGTGGCCAACTCCCCAAAGGTAGCCAATCCTTGGGTTCCCACTTAGGTCGCTTTTAGCTCCAGGGACCCCATCCCATGGGGCAGGGCACATTTTTTGGGGGAGAGGGGCACATGTCCCTCTCCCTGGGCCTTTTTTGGTTCTGGGGCCCAGTGGATATTTTGGGGGAGGGGGTACGTGGTCCCCCTCCTCAGTCTTTTTTTAGATCTGGGGACCCCATCCCCTGAGGCCCACCATTATATTTATGGAGGGGCATGCAGCCCCTCTCCAGGTCAATTTTGGCCCTGGGGACCCCATCCCCAAGGCCCAGCCTTATTAAAACGTGGGAGGGGGAGATGCAGCCCCTTCTCCAGGGTTGATTTCAGCCCCTGGAACCCCATCCCCTAAGGGCCCACCAACAGGGGAGTGGCACGTAGACCCACTCTCTGGGCCGATATCAGCCCTGGTGACCCCATCCTCATGGGCCCAGCCCATTACTAAAAGGGTAGGAGGGATGTGTATTCAGTGACAGGGGTGCTATATTTGCACCCTTTACAAGAAGTGCAGGGGAAAAAAACCTTTTACACTAGTTCCCCTGTTGACCTTGGTTCTCACATCACTCTTTCTTTCTTTGCCAATGAATCTGTCCTTGAGGTCCACCCATATTTGCAGATCCTCGATTGCCTTCTAATCATGCCTGGACAGTTTAACATATTTTTCTTCTGCAGTGGCCCATTCCATTAAGTCTTTATGCCACAGGTGTAGCCGGGTGCTCCTATTAATCATCTCACATATCGCAATTCTTCTACGTGCTAGATTTAGGAATTTATGGTACATTTTTTTTTCGAGGAAAATCCCTCCCTGTACGTTCTGTAGTGGACCAGGTTCTAGTGGAATACCACAGGGGGGCAGCCCCAGGCCAGATGATGAAATGGGTCTCTTTCTTTCTGGCATCTGGGGCAGGCAGTTAATTTAGGACTACCAGTATAAGGTATGTCTGGTGTAAGAGATTAAATTGTTTCGATTTATATCGATCAATACCAGAGACTGCCCTCACCTGTGCATACACCTTGCCCAAGGGCTCCTCTGTGAATCTCCCCTCTATCAACATCCCAGTCTGATTTTCCTTTTGGCTATATAAATTAATTGTCGCTTTTTAGTGCTCTAAACATGTGTGTTATGGTGTGTCATGAAGTGCCTTATTGTAGGACGGCCTCTAGTGTCAACGTGGGGGTGGGGAGTGCAAGCGGGAAACTGGCCCAGATCTTCCTGACAGTTCTTGCCAGTTTTGCGTAGTGGGGAAATTAGCTGGGCCCACCCTGAACATATTCTGGGCTTCCTTGAGTGAGAGGAAGGTGTCTTCTGAAGATATGTCACCAAGCCTCTCACAGCCCCCCTCTCTCACCGGTTCCTTGGCATATCTCTGTTATGAGTTTAAATGGTTGCAGTACCCATAGAGATAAGTCTCTAGCAACTGGCGGTCTCTGGTGAACTCACTGTATGATTTACAAAAAGATGGCACCATAAGCGTGACAATGTAAGGGTATTTTGCCAGGATGTGGGCACCCCTCAGTATTAGCTCCAAAAGGAGTCATCCCCATGTGAACCCCTTAGTAGTCTGTTTCAAATGTCCTCTACTGTTGCCCATCTGGCTGCGTACTGAATGTGGGATTTGTGTAGTAGCAGGCCTCTAAGTTTGGGAGACCCAGGTCCCCTCCTCCATATCCTGATTGAGTAAGGCCATAGATACGCTGCTTCTTGTTCCTGCCCAGATCAGTCTAATCAGGAGGCTTTCCAATGTTTTAAACATGGACAGTGCAGGGAGCAGATAGAATTCTTCAGCTTATAGTCATTGCAGCAGAACCATCATCACCGTCACCCTTCTCATTACCGAGAGTTGCAGCGATGACCAAAAGGCAATCAATGTCTGGAGTCCCAGGATCACTCTCTCCATAACGTATTCATATTGTTTTTCTGCTGTGTGGGCTATTACTATCCCCAAGTATTGATATTTTTCACTCTTCTTGGGGAAGAGGAGGGTTTTCTGGGTATGTGTTTGGAGGCCCGACACCTCCCTGAACCATTCTAAGCAGCTCAGTAATAAAGGAACCAACAATTGCAGGAGCTGCAAGTAAATAACACACCATTGGCATACAGGAACACCAGGTGAGTGACCTCCATTATCTTGAGTCCCACTCAGACAGCTATAATAAAATCTGAAGCGCCAATGGCTCCATAGGCAGCACAAATATCAATTGGGCACAATGGGCATCTCTGGTGTGTTCCTCTCTGTATACTCCATTGATTTGAAACAATTCTGCCTGTTCTCAGTCAGACTGTGGGTTGTTCATAAAGTAATGTTACCCATTTACTGCACCCCGGACCTATTCCCATATGTCACACCACCTCCCACATGTAATCCCTACTTGGAGTATAGAGGGCTTTTTCACATCTATTGCTACTTTGGCCATTTCCTCGTCTCTGTCTTGTACCGGGTTGAATATGTGCGATAGTCGCTGTATGTTCATGGCCGTATTCCATTGTCGTACAAAAGCACTTTGATCTTCCTGTACCATCCCCCCTACTTCTGGCTCAGTCTGGTTGCTAAAACCTTACATTGTATTTTAGTATCAGAATTAATCATGGTGTTTTAAAGAAAGGAAAAACTACCGGCCCAGATGGTTTTTCAGTTAAATTTTATTTGCATTTTTCTAACTTACTACTCCCTAAGGTCTTAGATCTTTTTCATTCATTATTTCCCTCTGGTAGGACAGACAGCACTTTTCAGGAGTTTGCCTCATTCATTAAGAAGGCTGAGATCCTATGTTTTGTAAAAATTATCGCCGGATTTCCCTGGTCAATGTAGACTATAAACTATTTGCCAAAACACTTGCTTTACGTCTAGACCCTCTTATGCCTCATGTGGTTGGTAAGGAGCAGTATGGCTTCGTCTAGGGCAGATTAACTTCAGACAACTCTCGCCTCTTTCTTAACGTCTTGAACAAAATCCCTTTTCACATCCATATCGGCCATTTCTGTTGATGCTGAAAAAGCATTTGATAGAGTTGATCGGTCTTTGTTATTTGCATCTTTGAAGTGGCATGGCTTTGCTTCCAAGTTGATTTCACTTATTTCTTTATTTTATTCTGCCCAGAGCCTCAGTGTTAGACAATGGGTGTGTATCTTCCTTTTATCTCCTTCAACGTGGAGTCCGTCAAGACTGCCCTCTCTCCCCCCTTCTCTTTATCCTAGCTCTCGAACCCTTCTCATCCTCAATCGGCAAAAATAATTCTATATCTGGTTTCTCTTATGGTGAACAACATTTAAAACTTTCCGCTTTCGCGGATGACATCCGCATCATCGGGTGTTCTCCCCTGCTGCACACTCCGCCATCTGTCCTGGGGAATAGGTGGGGTGATGCTGCTCCTGCTGGACTGATCCTCACTCTCCAATGAGCTCAGGGGTCCTGTGCCACCTATGGCTGCTGCCCGCAGCTGATTCACAGCATGTGTGACCTGCACCAGGCCCTTGGCCACATCCTGACAGCAGTGAGCCATTTCATGTTGCATGCTAACACAGCGACGTGCCAGCAGGGATGTGGCAGTGGGCAGGTGGCTCACAGCTTTGTGTTGTATATGTCCAGCCGGCTGTGGAGACGTTGTCTCTCCTTGCGCCTAGCTGCCCGGTCTCTCCTCATCTCTGTGCACAGTCCTTCTAGTGCACCTGTCATGCCCAGGAAAGCATCCCTCATCTGGGTCTTGTTGTGGTTATGTGCGGCACACTGGCTCTGTATTGACTTTAATGCCTTTGCTTACAGGCCCTGAACTTTTACCATGTTGCCTTCAAGCCCTGCAAACACAGTGTCTTCACCTACGGCAGCTGTGCTGGTGGACGGCCGTGCTCTGCACCTGGAAGAAATTCCTGAACTAGGACGGAGAGGGGACTGTGCTGTGTTCTTTACTGCACGCTGGCCCTGGACTGGCTGGTCATCACCACTTTTGTCCTGTGGTCCTGCCTCCAGCAGTGGGAGTGGTGGCACTATGAGGCGTCGTCTGGATGTCACAGGGATTGCTGGTCTGCCTTCCTCCTGCTCCTCTTGCCCTGACTGGTCTTCAGCGTGGGATGCATCCTCCCCTTCTGCAATTGATTCCTGTGTTTCAGGTAGTACTGTGAATGTAAATGCACACATTAATTTGGTGCCCTGCCTCGCATTGGTAATGCAATACAGTTCTCAGATTTTGAGTTACATGAGTACTATCTGTCTGTTTTTTGCCTTTCCTGAATTACTCATCCTGATTCTACCTTGCTGGCTCTCACTGCTCCACTGTTTGGTGCATGTGACTACATCTCCCATAATGCATTGCTGGGTGTGCTTGTTAACATGTACTGGAGTTGCATTCATGTATAGTGTCTGGGTCTTTCCTGAGTGTGTGAGTGATGTGGTGATGTATCAGGGAAGGAAGGGCATGCTTCTTACCTTGTCTGGTGTTTAGGGGGTCGGAGCTGTCCAGGTCAGCCACACCACTGACACTCTCCGGCTAAAGGGTACCCTCCACCAACTCCTCAAGGGGCGTAGAATCAGTTGCAGTGGATGTTCCCCCACCAGTCTTCTTTGCCTCTTCCCACCTTGTTGCCACCTTTTCCTTTGATCTTTGGCACATGTCGTACTACCTTTTGCGGAGGTCCTCAACGATGCAGTGGGTCACGCCGATGGCATTCACCTTCTTCTGTATTTCACTCCAGATTTTTCTTTTGGGTGCCTCTGGCACATGTAGGGATTACTTCCCAAACAAGAGCTCATAGCTGACTGCCAATTCCTGTATGAGCACCTCCAGCTCCCTCTCACTGAACTTTTGCTTCCTTTTTCTGACATTCTCCTCCTGCTGCTTCTCTTTATTAAGTGTGAGCGCAAAATCCGTTCCGCTCGCGGATTTCGCGGATTTTTGGTAAATCCGCAATCCGCGAACTCCCGCGAATTTACCGAAAATCCACGAATCCGCGAGCGGCGGATTCGGGGGGCAAAAGTTCAAGCCTTCAAGCTTGAAGTTGTAACTATTTTAGGATGGCGCTGGCAGCTTGCTCGAGCACCTGCTTTATTTTATCTATTAGTGCTTCCTGATGAAGCTAATTTAGTAACTATTTTAGGATGGCGCTGGCAGCTTGCCGGCGCCATCCTAAAATAGTTACAGGATTATAAGTTGACAGCTCACTCAAGGGACCCCTGCGCCCTTCGGGGCGATTGCATAGTAACACACACATGGTCGCTGGAACTAGTTGAAGCTCAAATTCAGTGATTCATTCATCAGCCCAAAAACAATCGTGAGCGTCGTCGGGGCTGGGCAGGTGTGCCTTCTTCCCAAATCTACCGTCGAAAATCAGCTGTGATGCTGGATAGAGGCCTTTGTATTCTTGACTTTCACGAGCGCAATCCTCGTGCTGTTCCTGTGACCAGGAGCTTCTTTCTCTTGATCTGCTGCTCTGATTGGTCTCTGACCTTTTATACACACAAGAGGCATGTGAACTCGCATGGAAGCCGCGCACGTTTGGTCCCGCTCACACACTCGCGGTGTGCACCGTCTTCCCGCCATTTACCCACTATGATGGACAGCTCACTCAAGGGACCCCTGCGCCCTTCGGGCGATTGCATAGTAACACACACATGGTCGCTGGAACTAGTTGAAGCTCAAATTCAGTGACTCATTCATCAGCCCAAAAACAATCGTGAGCGTTGTCGAGGCTGGGCAGATGTGCCTTCTTCCCAAATCTACAGTCGAAAATCAGCTGTGATGCTGCATAGAGGCCTTTGTATCCTTGACTTTCACAAGCACAATCCAAATCCGCAAATCCGCAAATTCGCCGATTTTGCGGATCCGCGAATACGTAAATCCGCAAATTCGCGGATGGTGGATCCGCGAAATCCGCCCATGCTTACTCTTTATCCTTAAGTGAAAAGGAACAGGAGTGAAACCCATAGACCAGACTGGGACTGGGTATAAAGGATATATGGGAAACAATGTCCCACTAGGTATCAATAACGGAGACAGTTTGAAAATTGCATACAGTACGTATTACAGAGAAGGAACACAAGGAGTCTCAGTACATTTGTGAAAAGGTTATTAATCACCAATTTTCATGGAAATGGGAAGCACAGTTAAAAAGCAGCACTGTACATGAAGGACATTCATGGAGCAACCCAAATGGCACTTGGTGACAAGGTGATTACAAAGTGAAGGTGACGACGCAAGTGAACGTGGTGAACAGCGTGGTCGGCGCAAAGTGATAAAGAACAATCAAACATAGGCTTCACATTGAGTCTACAGAATTAAAATGTTCAAATTCGGCACAGTTATGAGCCTATTGATAATGCGCCGTGAAATCGCGCTGTGTTTGTCGACGGCGTTTCGATCCTCTATGATTTGGGATCCTCTTCAGGACAGGGTTGACGTTGATTTGGAGTGCTGAAGTCAGGGAGCGCTGACAGGGGAGGTCAGTCGTCCAATGGTAGTGGGCCCAGGCGATCAGAGGAGAAGCAGTGATCTAAGCTGGGGGATCCAGTTCTCGCCGAGTCGAGCCGGTAAAGCACCTGAGTTAATCTGGCGCTGAAGCCGAATAAATCCGTGGCGATGGTTTCCCGCGACTCGGCGAGACCTGGATCCCCCAGCTTATATCACTGCTTCTCCTCTGATCACCTGGGCCCACTACCATTGGACGACTGACCTCCCCTGTCAGCGCTCCCTGACTTCAGCACTCCAAATCAACGTCAACCCTGTCCTGAAGAGGATCCCAAATCATAGAGGATCGAAACGCCGTCGACAAACACAGCGCGATTTCACGGCGCATTATCAATAGGCTCATAACTGTGCCGAATTTGAACATTTTAATTCTGTAGACTCAATGTGAAGCCTATGTTTGATTGTTATTTATCACTTTGCGCCGACCACGCTGTTCACCACGTTCACTTGCGTCGTCACCTTCACTTTGTTATCACCTTGTCACCAAGTGCCATTTGGGTTGCTCCATGAATGTCCTTCATGTACAGTGCTGCTTTTTAACTGTGCTTCCCATTTCCATGAAAATTGGTGATTAATAACCTTTTCACAAATGTACTGAGACTCCTTGTGTTCCTTCTCTGTAATACGTACTGTATGCAATTTTCAAACTGTCTCCGTTATTGATACCTAGAGGGTCATTGTTTCCTATATACTCTTTATCCTTGGTATCCATTTCTCCTTCCTCAGTTGCAGTGCACAGGTCTCTCACTCTCTTCCCAGCCTCTCACTCAGCTTCTGTAAATCAGGTGCAGCATGGGCAGTCACACTTCCTGGTAGTGATGTCATTAAGCTGCACCTGAATTGCCGATTATTAGATTTGGATTCCTTATTTGCGATTTCGCAAATAAGGAATCGCAAAATAGGTATTTGCATTAATATTCTGTGAAATTTTGGGAATCGCAAAAAATTTTAAATCTTTTATTTACATCTGGTTTTGCGATTCTCAAAATGCGATTCACTAAAAATCGCATTTTGAGAATCGCAAAATCCTATTTTGATACATATGGCCCATAACTCTTAATTAGAAAACGCTTACAAAACTTTCTTTCCAACACTGGTGGAATAGTCTCTGCCATTTTCATTGACTTGATATTGCTTTCGCCTCCTCTTGCAAGCCAATGGTTAATAGAGACCTCTTCTGGTTACCACTTACTACTTATTTCGACAAACTGGAGTTAGCAGATATTTCTCATTTAAATTCTGAAAATGTCAAGCCTCCTTAAACGTTTATTTTCTCAGTTTTGTTTTCTTCTCACCCTTGTTGGCTTATTGTATTTATTAATCATATTATGATTATTGTTCACATTCCTCTGTAGATATGCAATATCACATTCTATCAATTTGTAAGAATTCCCCCTCCCCACCCTTTTCTCTCCCCTCCCCCCTCCACTTACTTCCTTATAAAACTTAAACAGCTTTCTATTTTGCTCTTGCGCTAGCCATTTTATCGTTATGTTTTCATTTCAATATGCTCTTCTCTGTATTGCTGGCCTTCTGTATTTCCTGTTATTATCCAAATAAAGCTTTTAAACATAAAAAAAGAATTAATCGTGGTGATGTGCTGGCATGATAAAGGGTTCAAGCTCGGCCCATGTAAGAGCACACAGATGATCCCTTCTCTCGTCGCGGGTGGCAAGACCCCCAACCCTAAGTGTGTCCTTCAATAGTTTTTCCGTTACCTGGCTGGGAAACGTTTGGTAAAATTCAGTCAGGAAGCTGAACTGGGGGACACCCAGAGTAGGAAGGGGGAGTGTATCCAGGCATCGAGCATTAAGGTCAGGGGCTACCGGTGGTCCCTTGGGGTATATTTGTTGTAGATGTTGGGCTAATGTCCTAATAACAGCAAACTGCGTGACAGCTATTATACCTTCCTGGGTGCATAATGCTGATATCAGGGTGTGCTGTTTCTCTTTGTTTATTATCCAGGACAGAAGCCTACTCTGTTTGTCTCCCTCTCTGTGAAGCTTCTAGTGATACTCCTTAATGGTATATTTGTCTAGCCTATCCCATGTTTTTCCCAGTGTCCTCTCTGCTTCTACAAACATCTGCTGATATGTGGTGGGGGGAGGCTCGCTGTAGCTCTGGCAGCCTTATTTCTCTACTCAGAGAACTAATGACTTATAAAAAATATACATTATATTTAATATTTAAAAAGTTATATCTTAGTACAAATACATGATATTGCATTTTATTTTAGTACACTTTATCAATTTTACTATTACATTTAAATAGCATTTTAAAATTAACTCTAAACAAAACTTGTAGTAATTCTTAATATATATTAAATAAAAGTAAACATTTTTCTGTAGGTGACATTTAAAAATATATATACTTTTGAGATACTAGGGCTGTCACTTTTTATTTATTTGTTCTAGGCTTTAAAACATATATACCATTAATCCACATTGATATTTAGCATTAAAATATTGTTATTAAATTATTTCAAAGTTTAACCCCTTTGATGCGGGTGACGGAACCATTCCGTCATCAGTCACGGTTGAGCTGTGCTGATGACGGAATGGTTCCGTCACGACCACACCCGCGATTGGAATGTTCAGCACAGCGCTGAAATTCCTGCAGCACGGATGTGGTTAAGAAGCTTTTAACTTTTCCCTAAACATTACCAAAGGGAGATCTCTGTTCCGGTGGTGGAGACTTCGGCTAACATGTAAAAAGTTACTAGTAACTTTACAGTTATAAATTTGGCTCCACTCCGGTTTTAAACACTTTGGGGCCAATTCCGATCTGGGTCGGAAAGCACTCCGACCGAGCCGGGGTGTTTTCCGACCGATCCGGACTCCTGTCATAGTCATAGTCATATGTTCTTATATATCGCACAAATCACCATGAGGTCTCATGGCGCTGGCAGCGAAATGACAATAGAACAGTCAACAATCCAGGCTAGTTAGTGATAGGAGGGAAGAGCCAAGTTTTACGTTTTTTACGGAAACCTTTGTGATCAGTTGTAGATTAAATGTGTACAGGCAATTTGTTCCATAACATGGGGGCAATGTATGAAAAGGAACGGCCTCCATTGCGCAACGTTCGAATACGAGGCTGTGCAAGGAAAAATGTTGATCTTCCTGGTACATACCATTTCAGTCTCTATTTTAAATAGTAAGGGATGGCATCATACATTGTCTTATGGGCAAGACTTAAGATCTTAAAGTGGCATCTCTGTCTAATAGGGAGCCAGTGAAGGGTTCGTAAATTGGAGGCAGATGGAGATCTGCGGGGAAGGTTGAGGACACGCCTGGCTGCTGTATTCTGCAGGATCTGTAGCTTGGAGAGCAGATCTTCGCTCAAGGCGGTAACAGGGCGTTTCCATAGTCCAAGCGACTGATAATGAGGCCCTGCACCAGCGGTTTCCTTGCCTCGATGGGTAGCCACTTAAAGATCTTACGAAGGCTATGCATGATCCCGTAGCAGACCCCTAGAACCTGATCTACATGGGATTTCATAGACAGAGAACTGTCGATGGTGATGCCCAGATTACGTACAGCTGCCTTCGGAGAAGGACACGTTCCTAATTCAGAAGGCCACCAGTCATGCGACCAGAAGTCCTCAGCTCCACCAAACAAAATTATTTCGGACTTATCTCTGTTTAGCTGTAACTTATTTATAATCATGCATTCATTTATTTCGGTCATGCAGCTCTTAAAACGAGACTGAGTGCCGACGTAGTCAGAGTCGCAAGTGACAAGTAATTGAGTATCGTCGGCGTAAGACACGGTCTAAAAGCCATAGGATCTAATGATCGCCGCTAGAGGGGTTGGATAGAGATTGAACAACATAGGGCTTAGAATGGAACCCTGTGGGACCCCTACAGTCACAGATTGGCTACAGATTGGCTACATGAGGTCATGAGGTTATGATATCTACTGCAACAGAGTTAGATCTGTCCGCCAAATAGCTCTCAAACCAGTCAAGGGCTTTCCCTCTGACTCCCACCTCCCACAGTCGATGTTTCAATATACTGTGGGAGATGGTATCAAAGGCGGCAGACAGATCTAAAGAGAACCAGAATCTCTGATTCCCTTTTTCCAAAGCTAAACTTATGTTGTCAACAGTCTCAACAACGGCTGTCTCGTTACTGTGGGCGGCCTGAAAGCCAGACTGTGAGGGATCGAGGAGACCATGTTTCTCCAGGTGGGCGGTGAGTCTTTTGTTGACTAGGTGTTCTAGTACCTTCCCGAAGTAAGGTAACAGGGAGATGGGACGGTAGTTGGTCGGTAGATTAGGATCGGCCGAAGGCTTCTTAAGAATGGGCTTTATTTGAGCTTGTCTCCATATCATTGGAACCTTGGCATGTGTTAATGACATGTTGAAGACTTGAGTTAAGGCCTCTGCAAATAAGGGCATGAACTTAGCGCAGGCTCAGGGGGGAGGGAAGGGGTCAACTGGGGACAGTGACAATAGGTTCAAATTCATTTAGCACCGGGACGTTGGTTTTTATTGGTGTCGCAGGCATAGCATTGATAGAGTGGTGAGGATCTGGGTCCTGGTGAGGGAAAGAAGAGTAGATGGTTTCAATTTTATTGTGAAAAAAAGAAGAGATAGAGTCGACCCATCCTTCGGAAGGGGAGTAGGAGGCCTGTTCAACCACAGGGGAGGTGAATTCCTTAAGAATTTTATATAGTTCCTGGCTAGAATAAGCCGCATTGTTTATTCGTTGGGTTAGGTAGAGTTTTTTTGCAAGTTTTATATTTTTTATGTAATGGAGATGAGCCTGCCTATAATTACTTCGATATTTGTCTGTTTTTGTTGTCCTCCATTGACGTTCAGCTGTTCTGCTTAGCTGTTTATCAACTTTCAGTGCAGCTGTAAACTATGGGGATGCTTTGCTTTTTACTTTTACTTTAGTCAGTGGGACAGCTTTATTAATAGCAGCTAGAATAGATGTTTCCAACGTACTTGTGGCCTGTTCTGCTGTATCTGAGTCGGAGATGTGCTGTGGCTTAAAATGGGTTAAAAAGATATCTGGGGTAAGTTTACGCCAGGGTCGGATTAGGGTGTCTCTCTTCGGCCCTAATTTCTTATCGCGATTAATGGACATGCCAAACTTTAAAAGATAATGATCTGTCCATAATAATGGGAATGGTGGCTCGGTTGTTAGTTTGGATGTGTTAGTAAATATTAGATCCAACGTGTGCCCAGCTAGATGCGTTGGGCTAACTGACCTCTGCGTTAATCCTAGAGTACCCATTGCTTGGATTAAGTGACAGGTATCTGCGTCCAGGGCGAGTTCCGCATGATAGTTAAAATCACCAATTAATAGGAAGTTATCCACCGCCAATGCATGCGGTGCTATGACTTCAAGTAGCTCATTAACAAATTTAGTTTTAGTCCCAGGGGGTCGGTAAACCAAGGCTCCTCCCCAGGTTTCAGAGTCAGCCATTTCCAGCCTAAATATCAATATTTCCAAAATTGTAGAGGTGAAAAACTCTAGGGCTTTAATCACACAGGGCACTTTAGTGGCAACTGCAATGCCACCACCTCTCCCTGCCTCCCTGTCCTGCCTAATGAGGTGGTACTGAAGGGAAAAGGCAATGGTGACCTCAGGGGAGGCCTGGCTATGGAGACATGTCTCAGAGATAAAACAGATGTCGGGCATTTCGGCCTCCAAAAGGCTCCAAAGTTCTAGTGCATGCTTTGGTATAGATCTTGCATTGAGATACATGGCTTTTAGTTGTCGGGAAATTGTTTTTGCACCAGTGGCAGTAACAGTGGTGCTTTTCCTAGGGAGTGCAGGTGTTTTTAAATGATTCGGAACATGAGGTTGGTGACTTTCAGTGGAGGTAGCAATTTGCGAGCGGTAGTCAAGAGTTAGACAGCTTAGGGGGTTTAGGAGTCGCAGCTCCTCACTAGAATATCTAAGCATAGTGTCGGCACACTCACCAGGGCATGGAGGAAAAATTAGGCAGGGGTATTGGCGGCCGGCGCGGACGGGCGCAGACGGGCTTGTCTTTGGAGCGCCTTCGGCACGCCGCTGCGCGCGTCTGCGCCCTGCAGTGGTTTAAATGTCGGAGGGGGGCGGGGCCAGTGTGATGACGCTACCCTTGATCAGGTGAGGTAAAAGGAAGGCCTCAGGTCCCTCCACTCAAGCGGCACTTGCCGTGGCGGACCGGGGACTGGCAATCCTGAGTACAGGTAAGAAATGCAACTGCAGTGTTGAATAACACAGCTCAAAAACGAAAGTAAAAAATGCAGGAGTTAACTCATGCAGTCCGACGGAGTACGATGCGGCCATATGCTGTCGGACTCGGTTCGGTCGGACTTCCAGTCAATGGGAGCCGGTCGTACAATGTGTACATTGGCTCCCATTGACTGAATGGGTACGTCTCGCGCAAGCGCGCCCGCTACCGTGGGTACGCATCGGTGCTATCCACACCGTACATGCCTGTGTTGGGGAGACCCTTGGTTCTCCCCCTGCGTCTGAGTTGTACGGCTGCGGGTGACAGGGGGTCTGATGCGGACCCCCAAAGGCAATGTCCCGGACATTTGCGAGCCAGACACTCCGGCTCACACTGGCTGTCCGACGGTTAGCTTACGGCAGAGACGTACGGAGCAGGTCGTACCCGGAAACGAGTCGGCCGGTGATTTTCACGTGGCTCGCATCGTACTGGCTCAGTCGTACAGCTGTACGAGTTGGGCGGAAAACACGTGTACGGCTCGTAGTTTTTCCGGACGGATTGCATTCGGTGCCCTTCCAACCTGGATCGGAATCGGCCCCTTTGTAGTAACTTTGCACTCAGAAATGGTAAATACCCAAAAGTAGTAAGAGTAAATTTGCACATAAGTAAATATACACATGCAAATCAATCTTTGTGAATAAGGCTGTATGCATTACTGGATAAATAAGATGTGGGTTTGGGTTTTGCATGCTAAATGTAATTGAAAAAAGACACACAATACGGATGGTATGCATTTAATTATTACCACTTTGAAATATGATGAACTATGTCATCATGTTCATACAAATAAAGGACTAAAAAGATTTAACCACATTTGCCCTTCATCAAGTCCCAGTCAGTAACCAAAAATGCACAGAATATCAAGCAATACAGTTCATGGAAACTTTCTCTATCACCGTTTGAGTACAGGAATGCTTTTCAGAACAATAAAAAAATCATCTATTATAAATTAATAAATATTTTCTAATCTGTTGGGCAGCAAAAAATACACAGCAGAAAATATCTTCAACCTGAGAACACTGCTCACAAAACAAGACAGTGAAAAATTGAGTGGTGTGAGGGGGTGAAACTCTTGTCAAGTAGCAGCCACTATCCTTGTCAGGGTGAACCACAAAAAGTCACTAAATTAACCTGTGCACTTAGCCCTCTGATAGCTTGCCACAAAAGCACTCTGGCTTAACTTAGAGGCAATGTGTAAAGTATTTAGGCTGCACACAAACAGTAATAAAGTGAAAATACAGCACAAGCAAATCTCACACCAATTTAGATCAATAGAGGTAAATGTAATACATTATTTGACATCAAGACAACAAAAATCAAATGAGTATAACTGGAGATATGCAGTTGTAAACATTTAAGATAAGTATAATGTCTAAAATTATAAAACTCCACTCATGCCTATGTGATCGTTTGAGACAGGTTGAAAATCACAAGTTCAGGCTGACAGCGTCGGAGTGTGGACTGGATACAGGGACCAGGTAAATCCCGCTGAAAAAGCTGTCTCGCATGAAGAGTCCAGTTCGTGGTGTAAGATGCCGCAAGGAGCAGGGAGAGTGTCGTGGATGGTTGTCGCTGTGGCGTGAAGAGCAGTCTGGGTGTTGCAGACAGTGGCTGCAGTAGCACGAAGATCCTGTTGGGCACTGGGGACGGGTGCTGGAGATTTGCGGTGGTATTTACAAAGGGCTGTTGATGCTGTAGCTCGAAGAGCAGCTCTTGCGTTGCCAGGCGTCTCCGGCAGTCACTGTAGCGGGAAGAGTCGGGTGCACCAGAGCTTCACGTTGATGGTCAGCGTCGGTGGCAAGATCTTGCCAGCGCGGGTGGCAAGATCTTGTTGTGAATGGGCCTGTTTGCTGTTGCAAAAAGCCCGAAGCTTCAGGATTTCTTCCTTTCTTCAAGGAGGAGCTCAATTGATGCCACACCAAGAGTCCATGACCTGAGGGGTGCCTTTTGGTGATCAGGAGCTCACTCCAGCAGAAGCAAGCAGGGCTCAGAATGTTCTAGCTGAAGGTACATTTGCAGGTCCAGGCATGAGGTCAATTGAGCAGATGTAGAGAGGCCTCTAGAGCTTGTTATGTCCCTGTAGCTCAGAACAGTAGGTCAGTCAGCTGAACCTTGGAATCACTTCAGCCTGGGGTGAAGGGTGTAGATCCAGTCTTCTTTATCAGCAAGCAGGGCAGAACTAAAGCAGGAGTGCAGCATGGTGTCTTTCTACTGTAGTATTCACAGTGTACTGAAGCGTGGGTCTGTAGGTCCTTTTTATACCTGGTACCCACTTTGATGTGGGAGAAGCTTCTGGAGTTTCCCCCCTACAGATGTGTCTGGAATTTCCTGGCTACCTGTCATGGTACCATTCTGTATGGGGGTACAAAAGGCTAGTGTGAAGTGCTTTGCGTCGGAGCTGGGTCATTGCCTTTAAAGTACAAGTGTTGTAGGTGACAGCCGGGCCCCATCCCATCCTACCAGCTTCCAGACCATCTATTGTGGTGCTGTCTGAGAGGAATACACAAAGGCCAACTGCCAACTACACCTAGTGATGTAACAGGCTGCAGGGACCTAATGGTTGGGACAAGAAAATACCAACTGTTTAAAAGTGGCATTTTCAGAATTATGACTTAGGGCCTGATTTAGATCCTGGCGGACCGTTTACTCCATCACAATAGTGACGGAAATCCCGTCCGCCGTAATCTAAATGCCATAGGATATAATGGGCCTTAAAATCTGACTTTACCAGTAAAGAATATTTTAAAGTACTATTCGTCAGATACTAAACATGACTTTTCTACATGCTCCCAATCAGAAGTTATAACTTATTAAATGTGATAAGGTAACCCAATGTTATCCTATGGAAGAGGTATGTTTTGCAGTAGTGAGATACACATTTTGGAATTTTTTACTACCAGGACATGTAAAACCTAAATTTACCCTAGTGGGCTGCTTAGGGCTTACCATAGGGGTGACATATCTATTAAAAAGGAAGGTTTAGGCCTGGCAAAAGGTTCATTTTGCCAGGACAAAATGGCAATTTAAAACTGCACTCACAGGCTGCAATGGCAGGCCTGAGACATGTTTAAAAAGGCTACTTAAGTAGGTTGAATTCACACAAGGGGCCAAAGGGAGATTTAAGGACCAGCATGAGCTACCTCCCCACTCTTAAATAATATCACAGAACAGAACACCCGATGATGCGGATCCCCCAGCTTATATCACTGCTTCTCCTCTGATCACCTGGGCCCACTACCATTGGACGACTGACCTCCCCTGTCAGCGCTCCCTGACTTCAGCACTCCAAATCAACGTCAACCCTGTCCTGAAGAGGATCCCAAATCATAGAGGATCGAAACGCCGTCGACAAACACAGCGCGATTTCACGGCGCATTATCAATAGGCTCATAACTGTGCCGAATTTGAACATTTTAATTCTGTAGACTCAATGTGAAGCCTATGTTTGATTGTTATTTATCACTTTGCGCCGACCACGCTGTTCACCACGTTCACTTGCGTCGTCACCTTCACTTTGTTATCACCTTGTCACCAAGTGCCATTTGGGTTGCTCCATGAATGTCCTTCATGTACAGTGCTGCTTTTTAACTGTGCTTCCCATTTCCATGAAAATTGGTGATTAATAACCTTTTCACAAATGTACTGAGACTCCTTGTGTTCCTTCTCTGTAATACGTACTGTATGCAATTTTCAAACTGTCTCCGTTATTGATACCTAGAGGGTCATTGTTTCCTATATACTCTTTATCCTTGGTATCCATTTCTCCTTCCTCAGTTGCAGTGCACAGGTCTCTCACTCTCTTCCCAGCCTCTCACTCAGCTTCTGTAAATCAGGTGCAGCATGGGCAGTCACACTTCCTGGTAGTGATGTCATTAAGCTGCACCTGAATTGCCGATTATTAGATTTGGATTCCTTATTTGCGATTTCGCAAATAAGGAATCGCAAAATAGGTATTTGCATTAATATTCTGTGAAATTTTGGGAATCGCAAAAAATTTTAAATCTTTTATTTACATCTGGTTTTGCGATTCTCAAAATGCGATTCACTAAAAATCGCATTTTGAGAATCGCAAAATCCTATTTTGATACATATGGCCCATAACTCTTAATTAGAAAACGCTTACAAAACTTTCTTTCCAACACTGGTGGAATAGTCTCTGCCATTTTCATTGACTTGATATTGCTTTCGCCTCCTCTTGCAAGCCAATGGTTAATAGAGACCTCTTCTGGTTACCACTTACTACTTATTTCGACAAACTGGAGTTAGCAGATATTTCTCATTTAAATTCTGAAAATGTCAAGCCTCCTTAAACGTTTATTTTCTCAGTTTTGTTTTCTTCTCACCCTTGTTGGCTTATTGTATTTATTAATCATATTATGATTATTGTTCACATTCCTCTGTAGATATGCAATATCACATTCTATCAATTTGTAAGAATTCCCCCTCCCCACCCTTTTCTCTCCCCTCCCCCCTCCACTTACTTCCTTATAAAACTTAAACAGCTTTCTATTTTGCTCTTGCGCTAGCCATTTTATCGTTATGTTTTCATTTCAATATGCTCTTCTCTGTATTGCTGGCCTTCTGTATTTCCTGTTATTATCCAAATAAAGCTTTTAAACATAAAAAAAGAATTAATCGTGGTGATGTGCTGGCATGATAAAGGGTTCAAGCTCGGCCCATGTAAGAGCACACAGATGATCCCTTCTCTCGTCGCGGGTGGCAAGACCCCCAACCCTAAGTGTGTCCTTCAATAGTTTTTCCGTTACCTGGCTGGGAAACGTTTGGTAAAATTCAGTCAGGAAGCTGAACTGGGGGACACCCAGAGTAGGAAGGGGGAGTGTATCCAGGCATCGAGCATTAAGGTCAGGGGCTACCGGTGGTCCCTTGGGGTATATTTGTTGTAGATGTTGGGCTAATGTCCTAATAACAGCAAACTGCGTGACAGCTATTATACCTTCCTGGGTGCATAATGCTGATATCAGGGTGTGCTGTTTCTCTTTGTTTATTATCCAGGACAGAAGCCTACTCTGTTTGTCTCCCTCTCTGTGAAGCTTCTAGTGATACTCCTTAATGGTATATTTGTCTAGCCTATCCCATGTTTTTCCCAGTGTCCTCTCTGCTTCTACAAACATCTGCTGATATGTGGTGGGGGGAGGCTCGCTGTAGCTCTGGCAGCCTTATTTCTCTACTCAGAGAACTAATGACTTATAAAAAATATACATTATATTTAATATTTAAAAAGTTATATCTTAGTACAAATACATGATATTGCATTTTATTTTAGTACACTTTATCAATTTTACTATTACATTTAAATAGCATTTTAAAATTAACTCTAAACAAAACTTGTAGTAATTCTTAATATATATTAAATAAAAGTAAACATTTTTCTGTAGGTGACATTTAAAAATATATATACTTTTGAGATACTAGGGCTGTCACTTTTTATTTATTTGTTCTAGGCTTTAAAACATATATACCATTAATCCACATTGATATTTAGCATTAAAATATTGTTATTAAATTATTTCAAAGTTTAACCCCTTTGATGCGGGTGACGGAACCATTCCGTCATCAGTCACGGTTGAGCTGTGCTGATGACGGAATGGTTCCGTCACGACCACACCCGCGATTGGAATGTTCAGCACAGCGCTGAAATTCCTGCAGCACGGATGTGGTTAAGAAGCTTTTAACTTTTCCCTAAACATTACCAAAGGGAGATCTCTGTTCCGGTGGTGGAGACTTCGGCTAACATGTAAAAAGTTACTAGTAACTTTACAGTTATAAATTTGGCTCCACTCCGGTTTTAAACACTTTGGGGCCAATTCCGATCTGGGTCGGAAAGCACTCCGACCGAGCCGGGGTGTTTTCCGACCGATCCGGACTCCTGTCATAGTCATAGTCATATGTTCTTATATATCGCACAAATCACCATGAGGTCTCATGGCGCTGGCAGCGAAATGACAATAGAACAGTCAACAATCCAGGCTAGTTAGTGATAGGAGGGAAGAGCCAAGTTTTACGTTTTTTACGGAAACCTTTGTGATCAGTTGTAGATTAAATGTGTACAGGCAATTTGTTCCATAACATGGGGGCAATGTATGAAAAGGAACGGCCTCCATTGCGCAACGTTCGAATACGAGGCTGTGCAAGGAAAAATGTTGATCTTCCTGGTACATACCATTTCAGTCTCTATTTTAAATAGTAAGGGATGGCATCATACATTGTCTTATGGGCAAGACTTAAGATCTTAAAGTGGCATCTCTGTCTAATAGGGAGCCAGTGAAGGGTTCGTAAATTGGAGGCAGATGGAGATCTGCGGGGAAGGTTGAGGACACGCCTGGCTGCTGTATTCTGCAGGATCTGTAGCTTGGAGAGCAGATCTTCGCTCAAGGCGGTAACAGGGCGTTTCCATAGTCCAAGCGACTGATAATGAGGCCCTGCACCAGCGGTTTCCTTGCCTCGATGGGTAGCCACTTAAAGATCTTACGAAGGCTATGCATGATCCCGTAGCAGACCCCTAGAACCTGATCTACATGGGATTTCATAGACAGAGAACTGTCGATGGTGATGCCCAGATTACGTACAGCTGCCTTCGGAGAAGGACACGTTCCTAATTCAGAAGGCCACCAGTCATGCGACCAGAAGTCCTCAGCTCCACCAAACAAAATTATTTCGGACTTATCTCTGTTTAGCTGTAACTTATTTATAATCATGCATTCATTTATTTCGGTCATGCAGCTCTTAAAACGAGACTGAGTGCCGACGTAGTCAGAGTCGCAAGTGACAAGTAATTGAGTATCGTCGGCGTAAGACACGGTCTAAAAGCCATAGGATCTAATGATCGCCGCTAGAGGGGTTGGATAGAGATTGAACAACATAGGGCTTAGAATGGAACCCTGTGGGACCCCTACAGTCACAGATTGGCTACAGATTGGCTACATGAGGTCATGAGGTTATGATATCTACTGCAACAGAGTTAGATCTGTCCGCCAAATAGCTCTCAAACCAGTCAAGGGCTTTCCCTCTGACTCCCACCTCCCACAGTCGATGTTTCAATATACTGTGGGAGATGGTATCAAAGGCGGCAGACAGATCTAAAGAGAACCAGAATCTCTGATTCCCTTTTTCCAAAGCTAAACTTATGTTGTCAACAGTCTCAACAACGGCTGTCTCGTTACTGTGGGCGGCCTGAAAGCCAGACTGTGAGGGATCGAGGAGACCATGTTTCTCCAGGTGGGCGGTGAGTCTTTTGTTGACTAGGTGTTCTAGTACCTTCCCGAAGTAAGGTAACAGGGAGATGGGACGGTAGTTGGTCGGTAGATTAGGATCGGCCGAAGGCTTCTTAAGAATGGGCTTTATTTGAGCTTGTCTCC
The DNA here is from genome assembly GCF_964263255.1 of Lissotriton vulgaris. Classification (NCBI taxonomy): domain Eukaryota; kingdom Metazoa; phylum Chordata; class Amphibia; order Caudata; family Salamandridae; genus Lissotriton; species Lissotriton vulgaris. The sequence goes on along the minus strand of NC_141699.1, from coordinate 609,955,390 downwards.
ATATCATTGGAACCTTGGCATGTGTTAATGACATGTTGAAGACTTGAGTTAAGGCCTCTGCAAATAAGGGCATGAACTTAGCGCAGGCTCAGGGGGGAGGGAAGGGGTCAACTGGGGACAGTGACAATAGGTTCAAATTCATTTAGCACCGGGACGTTGGTTTTTATTGGTGTCGCAGGCATAGCATTGATAGAGTGGTGAGGATCTGGGTCCTGGTGAGGGAAAGAAGAGTAGATGGTTTCAATTTTATTGTGAAAAAAAGAAGAGATAGAGTCGACCCATCCTTCGGAAGGGGAGTAGGAGGCCTGTTCAACCACAGGGGAGGTGAATTCCTTAAGAATTTTATATAGTTCCTGGCTAGAATAAGCCGCATTGTTTATTCGTTGGGTTAGGTAGAGTTTTTTTGCAAGTTTTATATTTTTTATGTAATGGAGATGAGCCTGCCTATAATTACTTCGATATTTGTCTGTTTTTGTTGTCCTCCATTGACGTTCAGCTGTTCTGCTTAGCTGTTTATCAACTTTCAGTGCAGCTGTAAACTATGGGGATGCTTTGCTTTTTACTTTTACTTTAGTCAGTGGGACAGCTTTATTAATAGCAGCTAGAATAGATGTTTCCAACGTACTTGTGGCCTGTTCTGCTGTATCTGAGTCGGAGATGTGCTGTGGCTTAAAATGGGTTAAAAAGATATCTGGGGTAAGTTTACGCCAGGGTCGGATTAGGGTGTCTCTCTTCGGCCCTAATTTCTTATCGCGATTAATGGACATGCCAAACTTTAAAAGATAATGATCTGTCCATAATAATGGGAATGGTGGCTCGGTTGTTAGTTTGGATGTGTTAGTAAATATTAGATCCAACGTGTGCCCAGCTAGATGCGTTGGGCTAACTGACCTCTGCGTTAATCCTAGAGTACCCATTGCTTGGATTAAGTGACAGGTATCTGCGTCCAGGGCGAGTTCCGCATGATAGTTAAAATCACCAATTAATAGGAAGTTATCCACCGCCAATGCATGCGGTGCTATGACTTCAAGTAGCTCATTAACAAATTTAGTTTTAGTCCCAGGGGGTCGGTAAACCAAGGCTCCTCCCCAGGTTTCAGAGTCAGCCATTTCCAGCCTAAATATCAATATTTCCAAAATTGTAGAGGTGAAAAACTCTAGGGCTTTAATCACACAGGGCACTTTAGTGGCAACTGCAATGCCACCACCTCTCCCTGCCTCCCTGTCCTGCCTAATGAGGTGGTACTGAAGGGAAAAGGCAATGGTGACCTCAGGGGAGGCCTGGCTATGGAGACATGTCTCAGAGATAAAACAGATGTCGGGCATTTCGGCCTCCAAAAGGCTCCAAAGTTCTAGTGCATGCTTTGGTATAGATCTTGCATTGAGATACATGGCTTTTAGTTGTCGGGAAATTGTTTTTGCACCAGTGGCAGTAACAGTGGTGCTTTTCCTAGGGAGTGCAGGTGTTTTTAAATGATTCGGAACATGAGGTTGGTGACTTTCAGTGGAGGTAGCAATTTGCGAGCGGTAGTCAAGAGTTAGACAGCTTAGGGGGTTTAGGAGTCGCAGCTCCTCACTAGAATATCTAAGCATAGTGTCGGCACACTCACCAGGGCATGGAGGAAAAATTAGGCAGGGGTATTGGCGGCCGGCGCGGACGGGCGCAGACGGGCTTGTCTTTGGAGCGCCTTCGGCACGCCGCTGCGCGCGTCTGCGCCCTGCAGTGGTTTAAATGTCGGAGGGGGGCGGGGCCAGTGTGATGACGCTACCCTTGATCAGGTGAGGTAAAAGGAAGGCCTCAGGTCCCTCCACTCAAGCGGCACTTGCCGTGGCGGACCGGGGACTGGCAATCCTGAGTACAGGTAAGAAATGCAACTGCAGTGTTGAATAACACAGCTCAAAAACGAAAGTAAAAAATGCAGGAGTTAACTCATGCAGTCCGACGGAGTACGATGCGGCCATATGCTGTCGGACTCGGTTCGGTCGGACTTCCAGTCAATGGGAGCCGGTCGTACAATGTGTACATTGGCTCCCATTGACTGAATGGGTACGTCTCGCGCAAGCGCGCCCGCTACCGTGGGTACGCATCGGTGCTATCCACACCGTACATGCCTGTGTTGGGGAGACCCTTGGTTCTCCCCCTGCGTCTGAGTTGTACGGCTGCGGGTGACAGGGGGTCTGATGCGGACCCCCAAAGGCAATGTCCCGGACGTTTTGCGAGCCAGACACTCCGGCTCACACTGGCTGTCCGACGGTTAGCTTACGGCCGAGACGTACGGAGCAGGTCGTACCCGGAAACGAGTCGGCCGGTGATTTTCACGTGGCTCGCATCGTACTGGCTCAGTCGTACAGCTGTACGAGTTGGGCGGAAAACACGTGTACGGCTCGTAGTTTTTCCGGACGGATTGCATTCGGTGCCCTTCCAACCTGGATCGGAATCGGCCCCTTTGTAGTAACTTTGCACTCAGAAATGGTAAATACCCAAAAGTAGTAAGAGTAAATTTGCACATAAGTAAATATACACATGCAAATCAATCTTTGTGAATAAGGCTGTATGCATTACTGGATAAATAAGATGTGGGTTTGGGTTTTGCATGCTAAATGTAATTGAAAAAAGACACACAATACGGATGGTATGCATTTAATTATTACCACTTTGAAATATGATGAACTATGTCATCATGTTCATACAAATAAAGGACTAAAAAGATTTAACCACATTTGCCCTTCATCAAGTCCCAGTCAGTAACCAAAAATGCACAGAATATCAAGCAATACAGTTCATGGAAACTTTCTCTATCACCGTTTGAGTACAGGAATGCTTTTCAGAACAATAAAAAAATCATCTATTATAAATTAATAAATATTTTCTAATCTGTTGGGCAGCAAAAAATACACAGCAGAAAATATCTTCAACCTGAGAACACTGCTCACAAAACAAGACAGTGAAAAATTGAGTGGTGTGAGGGGGTGAAACTCTTGTCAAGTAGCAGCCACTATCCTTGTCAGGGTGAACCACAAAAAGTCACTAAATTAACCTGTGCACTTAGCCCTCTGATAGCTTGCCACAAAAGCACTCTGGCTTAACTTAGAGGCAATGTGTAAAGTATTTAGGCTGCACACAAACAGTAATAAAGTGAAAATACAGCACAAGCAAATCTCACACCAATTTAGATCAATAGAGGTAAATGTAATACATTATTTGACATCAAGACAACAAAAATCAAATGAGTATAACTGGAGATATGCAGTTGTAAACATTTAAGATAAGTATAATGTCTAAAATTATAAAACTCCACTCATGCCTATGTGATCGTTTGAGACAGGTTGAAAATCACAAGTTCAGGCTGACAGCGTCGGAGTGTGGACTGGATACAGGGACCAGGTAAATCCCGCTGAAAAAGCTGTCTCGCATGAAGAGTCCAGTTCGTGGTGTAAGATGCCGCAAGGAGCAGGGAGAGTGTCGTGGATGGTTGTCGCTGTGGCGTGAAGAGCAGTCTGGGTGTTGCAGACAGTGGCTGCAGTAGCACGAAGATCCTGTTGGGCACTGGGGACGGGTGCTGGAGATTTGCGGTGGTATTTACAAAGGGCTGTTGATGCTGTAGCTCGAAGAGCAGCTCTTGCGTTGCCAGGCGTCTCCGGCAGTCACTGTAGCGGGAAGAGTCGGGTGCACCAGAGCTTCACGTTGATGGTCAGCGTCGGTGGCAAGATCTTGCCAGCGCGGGTGGCAAGATCTTGTTGTGAATGGGCCTGTTTGCTGTTGCAAAAAGCCCGAAGCTTCAGGATTTCTTCCTTTCTTCAAGGAGGAGCTCAATTGATGCCACACCAAGAGTCCATGACCTGAGGGGTGCCTTTTGGTGATCAGGAGCTCACTCCAGCAGAAGCAAGCAGGGCTCAGAATGTTCTAGCTGAAGGTACATTTGCAGGTCCAGGCATGAGGTCAATTGAGCAGATGTAGAGAGGCCTCTAGAGCTTGTTATGTCCCTGTAGCTCAGAACAGTAGGTCAGTCAGCTGAACCTTGGAATCACTTCAGCCTGGGGTGAAGGGTGTAGATCCAGTCTTCTTTATCAGCAAGCAGGGCAGAACTAAAGCAGGAGTGCAGCATGGTGTCTTTCTACTGTAGTATTCACAGTGTACTGAAGCGTGGGTCTGTAGGTCCTTTTTATACCTGGTACCCACTTTGATGTGGGAGAAGCTTCTGGAGTTTCCCCCCTACAGATGTGTCTGGAATTTCCTGGCTACCTGTCATGGTACCATTCTGTATGGGGGTACAAAAGGCTAGTGTGAAGTGCTTTGCGTCGGAGCTGGGTCATTGCCTTTAAAGTACAAGTGTTGTAGGTGACAGCCGGGCCCCATCCCATCCTACCAGCTTCCAGACCATCTATTGTGGTGCTGTCTGAGAGGAATACACAAAGGCCAACTGCCAACTACACCTAGTGATGTAACAGGCTGCAGGGACCTAATGGTTGGGACAAGAAAATACCAACTGTTTAAAAGTGGCATTTTCAGAATTATGACTTAGGGCCTGATTTAGATCCTGGCGGACCGTTTACTCCATCACAATAGTGACGGAAATCCCGTCCGCCGTAATCTAAATGCCATAGGATATAATGGGCCTTAAAATCTGACTTTACCAGTAAAGAATATTTTAAAGTACTATTCGTCAGATACTAAACATGACTTTTCTACATGCTCCCAATCAGAAGTTATAACTTATTAAATGTGATAAGGTAACCCAATGTTATCCTATGGAAGAGGTATGTTTTGCAGTAGTGAGATACACATTTTGGAATTTTTTACTACCAGGACATGTAAAACCTAAATTTACCCTAGTGGGCTGCTTAGGGCTTACCATAGGGGTGACATATCTATTAAAAAGGAAGGTTTAGGCCTGGCAAAAGGTTCATTTTGCCAGGACAAAATGGCAATTTAAAACTGCACTCACAGGCTGCAATGGCAGGCCTGAGACATGTTTAAAAAGGCTACTTAAGTAGGTTGAATTCACACAAGGGGCCAAAGGGAGATTTAAGGACCAGCATGAGCTACCTCCCCACTCTTAAATAATATCACAGAAAAAAGCCACAGGTCTGAAATGCTCGGAGAAGTCAGAATTGAAACTTCGTCCACTCAAGCGTAGGGGGATCCCTTTTCAGGACGGTTCCCCTCACACACCAAAGGTGTCATGCTTCATCATAGGGGTGCCTCCTCGTGTGAGAGATCTAGTCTCTACGTGGGCTACAACCCCCTATCTATGAGGGAGGAGCTCAGGGATGATTTAATTGTCGTATGTAAGCATGGGCGGAAAATCCGTTCCGCTCGTGGTTTTTGCGGATTTTCGGTAAATTCGCAATCCGCGAACGCTCGCGAATTTACCGAAAATCCGCAAATTCGCATGCAGCGGATTTTTTTTTTCTTGGTGATACAATTTTGCGGCGTGCAGTGTAAGTTCGCAATTGCGAACATGTAGGTGCGGCGGGCAGCAACAATCTCGCACTCGCGAGATTACAAAAATTGCAATTCTGCACAAGAAATCCACGAGCAAGCAGCATAGACCTTCTGAAAATGATGATTTTTATGAGAATAACTCCTCAGGTTGACATTTGCCTGCACTTCTTTGGATTTGAGGCCTTTTGACTTTCTTTGGATCACTTTTGGATTAGAAATCAACTTCACAAGTAAGCTTGTTTGGGGCATTACAGTTGCTGTAATGCTGTTCTGCAGAAAAACGAGTTTTGCTAAACTGAAAGCACTCAGCAGCAGGTGCAAAAGTTCAAATTCATCATTAGTAACCATTCCCTGTAGTGCTTCCTGACTGGGGCCCCTCCAGAGTTCAGTTGCTAGTTGCAACAATTGTATGACCCTGCTCTGACCCTCACAGCCGGATCATAGAATCGCTACAAGTAGGCCACAAAGGTCCTGGAAAAAAAATTGCACTGCAACAGAAAGCAAATTACAGATAAGGAAGCAGGTGCCAGACTGGAATTTTAAAACAGTGACACATTAATAAATCAACCCCAAATTAATTCATGTCAGTTGAAGCAGGGCAGGTGTGCTTGCTTTTTCCCCCCATAATCTACAGTGATGATGAACCAGAGGGTGGCATTGATGTACCAGAGGGTGGCATGGGTGAAACAGAGGGTGGCAGGGGTGAAACAGAGGGTGCTGGGAACCTGTGATGATGAACCAGACGTAGAAACAACATAATCGCGACCGTTGCGAGCTGACATGTAAGTTCACAATTGCAAACTGGTACAAAACCCTCGCGAACTGGCAGAAATCCTTGCGAACACACAAAAAAACAATCCACAAATTTGCGAGAATTCGCGGATTTTGCGGATTGCGAGTTCGCAAATTCGCAAAATTCGCGAACGCCAGATTTGCAAAATTCGCCCATGCTTAGTCATATGTTGGGTGTACTAAAACCCTATGTGAGCTTTTTGTGGTAAAAAAGTGCAGTGCTGATGTGTGTGTGATTTAAAACTGGCTACGGGGTTAGCTATGCAGCAACTTTATTCCGCTACCCAGTGTCAGGATTAACAAGCATTGGCATAGCCAATAGGTCTCGCTTTTGGGACCTTATAGGTATTTAGTTATGCAGCACAATATCCTTGGTGCAACAACATCAACTGATGCATGGGTAAACACTTATAAGGTCCCAAAAGTGGGACCGATTGGCTATGCCAATGCTTGTTTCAGTGCTAATGGGACACATGAGGAAAAAATGCCCTTTCCTAATGTTATGTGGAAATTTTCCAAATAACATTTTTCTTTTTGCCATCTCACACAAAGCCACTTTATGGGGACTATACCTACAAAAATGTGTTACCAACATGTTCCCTCAGTTGTTTCTTCAGGCATATGTAGCTGTGTAATACGTTTGGACACCAGCCAGGGCAAGAATTTTCAAAGATTCAGGTGAAACAAAGTTTTGCTCTTTGAATGTTTTCCTTATATAGCAAAAGGCAAGTTTTAGGCTGTTTGTTGCATTCTTGCACCTTCTTGTAGAGGCATCTTCAGACAACTGCCTGGAGTCTATACTGTTGCCTAGAATGAACACACCTAACCAGGATTCATTCTCATACACAGCTAGACTAGTAAGGATTTCATATGACATTAACCTGTAACCTGGTGTGCCACACATTTTTAGTTTCCGCAGACAATTTTATATAATCTTCAGGTCTTAGATTTCCATAAATCTGTAACCCTTATACATACATCCAAAAGCCCTTGTACATAGACCGCATAAAATCCTAATGTCTCTCTGTCAAAAGGACAATTTAAATAGCTTTAGCTAGTTCTACAACACATTATAATGCAATGCAGTTTTCGATACATGCTCAAAATAATACGCCCAATGTGGCACTCCTACAAAACAAATGATTTTACTCCAAATCAAATTTCACAAGACAACACACTCCAAGTGAGACAACTCTTTACCTATTAATGCTCACGTTTTTTAGCTCCTTACAACACCAACAGGTACACCGGCATTAATCCAAACAATTCCAGGATTCAAAAAATGTCTGACAATTTTCGGGTTAAATATTTTCACCAATTTTGTAAGTTAGTTCTGCAAGCTAAATATTTATGCAAATGGATTAGAACATTGCCTACATTACTCCTACAAAATGTTGTTACCTCTTAACGTGATCAGGGCCATGTGAGTCTCAAAGTCATAACCATAAAGGCTTATTCAGAATTTATGAATAATTACAGAAGCCAAACAGTAGTTAGTGAAATTCATATTAATAAGGCATCATATATTGAAAATGCAATAGGAATCAACATAAGGAAACTTCCAAAGCAAGTAACTAGCCAGAGACCAAAATTAAGTCAGCAAGAGGACTAACATGGAATCTGCTCAAATAGTTTATGTATCAAGTCAAAGACAGACTAGCACAGAGTCCGCACAGGGAAAGCAAGAAAAGTCGAAGGATAAACAGACAGATGTGGAGTCTGTTTTCATGAAAGTAAGCAAAAAGTATAAGTATAAATCAGCAGGCATAATGACATAGAGACTGCTCAGTTAGAAAGGCAAAATAGATGTATTATGTCTACCAAAAAGGGCACATATTATAGGCTCCAAACAGTGAAAATGACACTCTCGACATGGTGAGATCTTACATCGTGAGCTGTACTGATCAAGTTATGAACATATAACCAGTTGTAAAAAACGATAGTATGATGCTGCAAATAAGACACATTAAGGAACACCTATGTTTTTGCATATTTATAATCAGGTGCAGATAGGAAATGAAGGAAATAACACATTTGTGCAACAAATTAAAACAATAGACAGTACAGCTACATAGAGTAGACTCAGGTATAGAGCATTAAATTGTTTCAAATACAGGACCTTTCTGCATATGGCTTCCTTCTCAAGGAAAAACATAAAGAAACTACCGGTCTACAAACAGTGAGACAAAGGTTGGCAGAAAGACTACAATATCTGGGTCAAAAAGAATGCATATTCACACAGTGAAAAGGAATCCCATCAGCCCACCATAGTGGCAGAACATCATCATCTGGGATTTATTGTGGATTGCATGACTAGTGCAGCCAACAGTAGTTGTTGAAAGAGCTGAACTTAGTTCATAACCCGGTGATCGATCTAGCCTTTATTTAATTGCAATCAGTGGTGCTGAAGATTTGCAGTGCAAAAAGTTGAAAATGTGCAAGAGTTAAAATTGACTACTAAGACACTACAGTAACTTTAATAGACGCTATCCTAGTGTCAAATCTAAAAGCAAAATGCTGACAGTTGGAAAAAATAACCATCATAACGTTGAATTGGCAGGTCTACATGATTCAGCCACAAGGATCTCATTCATCCTGGCTTTCGTCAGGACCAATATATTACAACGCTACTGCAAAGGTGATATAAGACTGTACAAAAACAAATAAAACAATCAAACAATTGGTGCGATACACCCTACCATTCCCTGTGAGTCCCAATTGGCGGTCGGATATCACAGGAAAAAAGATATTATCCCTAAAAAAACAATTTATGATATTGAATAGTTTCAAAAACGACCAAAGGCACATAGTATCACTGACACTCAATATTACATCCTTAAAAACTGGCAATAATGTCCAATTTATCACTCTATTGCAGCATAAGTGGATGCAAAAAATATAAGGATTATTAGAAATTTGTACTCACCCGACCTTGTGTGGGAGTGCGCCTCACCTCACCTTGCATCTGCTCAGAGAATGAGGCCCCTCTCTGTATTGTGGGTAAACACAAAAGTCACAAACAGAGTGGATATCTCTGTATGCCAGTTTCCCATCTTAGTCATCGAAACCTTGTTGCTTAAAAACCATACTGACCATGGCCCCTTATTGAGATCTCTCTAAACTAGATTATCGTAAAACTACGACAAATTATGTCGGGTCTGCTCATCTGCAGACAGCGTGCTTTTTAACAGTAACCCATATTGTGTTTGTAATATCAACTAGGGATCTTTAGTTTACAGACAGCGTGCTATTTAACACTAACCCTCATCATGTATATAATGCTAGGTAGAGAGCCCTCTAGATAAGCAAAAAACAGCCAGTTTCTTAGTTCCCTTTCGAAGCATTTCTCTGGAAGAATAGACCTACATGAGCTAAAACCCCAGCGGAAATCAACTGCCACCTTACCTGTCCGCCGGTACCCCTGGCTTTCCTGAGCCGAAGGGGAGGTGACCGAACGGACAGGAGTGGTCCAATTAAAAGCACTTACTAGAAAACGGTCGTTGGACGCGCATGGTCATGTGGTGACCATAGCGCTTAACAAAGCGGCAGTCGCGGCTTGTTGATGTGACTGAGCCGCGTGACACAGACATTTCCTGGTTCCTTCTGCGCATGCTTCAGAGACGCAACGCATTCACTGATCTTCCGGCCCCAGGGCTGTGGGGATATGTAGTTTGTGGTATGGTCAGAGACGCATTCGCCGCTCTTACGGCCCTAATACTATAGGGATGTGTGGTTTATAATATAGTTGTCAAGTTTATAGAGCAGGATTTAATTTAGTGGAATCAAGAACCAATAACTGTTAAATCTACTGAGATCCTGGGAGTGACAACAAGTATTGATTGACGGCTCTAAGCTATCTGTACGTACGTAGAGCTATGACTCTCGAAATAATAGGGAATAAACCCGTGGCATGTTTGATCCTCCCCGTAATGTTATAGGGGGTTTTAGTTAAAGATGCATGGTGCTTGAATACAAGACTACCGGCTGTGTTAAAAATACAAGCTATATTATAAATGCAGAAAATCCCTAGAATTATGTTTATTAAAACACAGACCTAATAGTCTGTTCTCAAGATGAAGGATCTACATAGAAAATGGCCATACCTAATAGCACATGCTCAATGACTTATCTCATATGTTAAACAGAGTCTAGATGATGAAACTAATTATGACACATTGAGTGCGTGAACCATAGGTGTTAGACCTGTCAGCCTTAGGGTGGTCTTTCCCTTTTTGTTTCGCTTTTGCCTCATTTTTCCCACCTTCTTTTTGGTTGGCCTTAGGTCTCTGGGCACCTTCCCATTGCTAATCAATGCTAAGGTGCAGGTGCTCTCTTCCCCCCAACATGGCTGCCACTGACCCCTGCTACTGCAGCATGGTCTGTTTAGATGCACTCTAGTAGCCAGGAGCTGGCTGGAACCCTTAAACATTTTTGCAATACCATCTTGCCTGTCTGCCCATAGCTAAAGTGAGGAAGCTCCTGGAACCTTCCATAATAGCGGAGTGGTCACCAACTGCCCACTGCCAACTGCCAACTGCCACTATAAAAGAAAAGGGAGGGAAACTTTGTAGTCAGTTGGGGCATCACTTACCTGGGGGACCCTACGCAGGAGACTTAGGCAGGAGGGCCCAGTCAGGAACCTATACCACTGGGGGTGACAGGGTTTAGGCGCTGTCCACCAAGCTGTGTGAGGAACAGTGAACTAGCCCACTGATCTGGCCCGGTGGGAGGGGGAACCCAGGAACCATCTGAGGTGACCTGCTGAGGAAAGCCATCAACTCACCCCCCCTCCTCAAGAAACCAAGATTTGAATACCACAGAAGGGCGCCAGAACCAACAAGCGCCAGGAAGAAGCCCCCCTGCGCTATCCAGGACTACTGGGGATCAACCAGGTATTGGGCTGTGTCACCTCTGCGCCCTTTTGCCATAACCTGGGGCCCCTGTGCTGTCCTGCCTTATCCCTTCTGCTGCCCTACTCTGCCTGAGCTGTTAGCCAGCCAGAACCTGAAGTGAAATGGGCTACCTGTGAAGCGCTCTTCCCCCCCTTGACGCTAGAACGCTGACCTGCCTGAACTGGGACTGCTTATCCTGCTCAAGCGCTGGGCCACTGAGGAGCTCTAGATTCCTGCCTCCTGTTACTGGCCCAGGCGCTGTGGTGATTGTCCCCAAAGCGCCGAGAGGACTGAGAGCCTCCACTGCTAGGCGCTTCCTTGCTTGTCCCCTGACGCACGTTATCACCGAGGGAGCCGCACAACTCACCGCCCCAGTCCAGGAGCTCTGTGATCCTCGCCTTCGTTGTCGCGGCCCGGCACGATCCCAGGGACGACGGCGCCGCCTTTCTCACCCCCCTCGGCGGCCCCAGGAGCCAGGAGAGGGCCGCTGCGAATTCCTGACAGGCCGCAGTCGGCCTCGCTATGCCCGAAGCCTGAAACTCTCCTCACGTGACGGGGGCGTTGGAAGTGACTCCGTCCCGGCCGCGCTCGGATTGGCCACAAGCGTCGTGCCCCCGCAGGCCGCGCTGCCATAGGCGGCTGCGGGAGCACCTCCGCCCTCATTGGATCCCAGGCCCTGCCTCCAGCGTGCCTTTAGGCCAATTGGTTCCCGGACCTCTGACGTGCTCGTGGGCCCGAGAACAGGACGCGACCCTGCGGAGGGCTCCGAGGAGCAATGGAGCCCCCTCGGCCTATCTACACCCTTGGGCCGGCCCTAGCATTGGCGCAGGTCCCGTGCAGTCCTGCGGTGCCCCGTAGCCGGCCCCATCAGTTAGACACTCCGGAGGGCTTCGAGGAGGGCAGGAGCCCCCCCCCTCCAGCAACCAAACCTCCGAAAGGGCCCGAGGAGGGCCAAAGGAAAGAGGTAAAACCCCCCCGGGGAGGCCCCGAGATCGCCCCTCCCCGCGGGAGACTGTGTTGGGCCCCGTCGGCCCCCCATTGTTGTGGAAGGGTCACTGCAGGAATGTCAGGCCCCTAAACTTACCCTGGCATTGCGGAGGCCCTAGTAACTTTTAAGCCAGAGGAGAACACCCCTGCTAGGAGTATGGTAATGACTAATGTAGCCGGTATATACAAAATGTTTATCTTTGCCTAATGCCTTGGTTAATGTGGCCTAATGAACTGTTTGCCCTACCTAGAGGAAGTGGTTGTGAGAAGTTGGCCTGATATATAATGTTCACTAGAATAGTGAACATTATATATCAGGCCAACTTCTCACATTGGTGAGCAGCGGTTGGGATTTGAGCTTGCTGTTGTTTTACCACACGTATCCTAAGAATATCAGTTGAAAGATCACATAAGTACCAAGGTACATATAACTTAGCCTAGAATACTCTGAGTTCTACTGAACCAGCTGTTGTAGTTCAACAGGGCTTAGCACACCCTGACTACAACTCTTAGCAAGGGATCAGTAGGCAAACAAATAGTGTAGGTAGGTGGATCACTTACACCACACTAGAAGCATGTCAGACAAAGGAGGGAACTCAGAGGCCCCCCTTGTGTCAGTTGACCCTCCACAGGTCACTTCCAGATATGCTGCTCTTAGCTTCCAGGAAATGAGACAAATATGTACATCCAGGAGCTAAAACAGGGTTCTAACCCTACCATTCCCTTTCTGATAGGTCTCTTAGAGACTTATGATGCCAGAAGGACTGTTAACACAGACCCTTCTAATCCAGATGGGAACATGCCTCCCTTAGAGGGAACCACTGGTGACCCTGACCTCCAACTCAATGGAACAGTTAGTGAAGGAGAGGAGGAGGATCAGGAGTTGTCAGGGGATGAGGCAGACAAAGGTCAGGTAGAAGTCAGTAGACTAACCAGGACCAACTTAAGCAGGCATGAGAATGGATTTGGGGGACCCCCAGGGCCACTCTCAGGCAGGCTTAACATTGGTAATGGATGAGTTAGGTCTCTATCCAGAGGCTCTAACAGATCCATTAGAACCAATGGCTCTCAGACCTCTTCTCACAGAGGGATGACATCCCCTCAGAGGAGAGAGCATGAGGCCAAGATGAGGGAAGTCAATCTGAGGATTGAAAGGGAAGAACTTGCCCTGGCCAAAGAGAGACTTGCCTTTGCTAGAGAGCAGAAATTGAGTGGGGTAGATCCCACTGGTGGCAGCATTTTACCTAGAGAAAAGGACAGGAGGTTAGACACTAGACACCTGAGTAAGATAGTGCCCCCCTTTAAACAAGGGGATGATATCCACAAATGGATAACTGCTTTAGAGAGGGCCTGCACTGTCCAGTGCATCCCCCAGAGTCAGTGGGCAGCTGTCTTGTGGCTCTCCTTTGAAGGCAAAGGTAGAGATAAGCTCCTCACTACTAGAGCTGAGGATGCTAACAATTACCAAGTCCTGAAAATACACTGATAGATGGGGTTGGCCTAACCACTGAGCAGTACAGGTTGCTGTTCAGGGATACCCAGAAAGCTCAGTCTCAGGATTGGTCTGATTTTGTGGATTGTGCCACTAAGGCTTTGGAGGGCTGGTTGCTGGGCAGTAAGGTTACTGATTACACAGGATTGTACAATCTGATCATGAGGGAACAGATTTTAAACAATTGTCAGAACCAGTTGTTGCATCAGCACCTTGTTGACTCAGATCTGACCTCTCCCCATGAATTGGGAAAGAAGGCAGACAGATGGGTCAGAACAAGGGTCAAGCAGAACCAGGGCCAGGACCAGGGTGGTCAGAAGAAAGCAGACCAGAAGGGTAGTAATACCAAAGGTGAACAAAATGACCAGAAGTCTTCGACAGGCCCCCAACAAACCAAAGAGGGTGGGGGTCAGGCTTCCCAGAAGAAGAAGACTCAAGAAGGCCAGTCTAAAAGGTGGTGCCAATACTGTAAAAGTAAAACTCACTGGTTTAGAGAGTGCACCAAGAAAGGAGGGCAAACTCCTACCACTACAGCCCCTAAAGCAACTGCACCCCCTAGTACAGCCAAGTAGTGGTAGTACACCTCCCAAGGGATTAGTTGGGTTAACCTTGGGTTCTGAGGGGTATGACAACTTAGTTGGCACACTCACTCAGGCTGTCCTTGTCTGTACAGGGGATGTGGATATATCCCCTCATGCCAGTCCCAATACTTTGGGCAAATACAGACAGACACCTTTTATAAATGGAAAGATGGCTCAGGCCTACAGCGACACTTGTGCCAGTGTCACAATGGTGACACCTAACTTTGTGGACCCTGGACAGATCATGCTAGGACCAGAGTACCTAGTGACCAATGCCAGCAATGTCACTACCCACCATAGTTTGGCAATTGTTGATTTCTCCTGGGGAGGGGTAAGTGGCCAAAAGAAGGTTGTGGTTAGTTCAGACCTCCCAGTTGAATGTTTGTTGGGCAATGATTTGTATTTGTATTTGGTGGATTTATAAAGCGCAAATTGTTGCCCGTGGGCGTCCAAGCGCTAAGGAACCAGCTGAGGGAAACCTTGGAGGAGGTCTGGACCGCATAGAAATTACGGAGGGGAGTGGAATAGGAATGTTTTTAGCTGTTTACGAAAGGATGAAAGGTTGGGTTCAGCTCTGAGATGGAGGGGGAGGGAATTCCAAGTCCTTGCGGCATTATAGGCGAACGTCCTTCCGCCAGATCTAGCTTTTTTTATTCTGGGGGTCGAGGCCATAAAGGTCTGGCTAGATCGGAGATTTCTGCTGGGCTGATAATGGGTGATTAGGTCGCGGGTGATCATGGGACCTGAGTCCCAGAATGCCTGATGGCCATACACATCGCTTTAAAAAGAATTCGCTGACGTACTGGCAGCCAATGCAGGCTGATCAGTCCAGATTTTACTGATTGCCTGCGGGGAAGCTGAAGCAGAGTGCGAGCCGTGCAATTCTGTACCGTCTGCAGTCTGCGTAGGGTATACTCAGGAGCGCCAAGATAAAGAACGTTATTAAAATCCAGGCGTGACTGTATGAGGGCTTGGACGACCACTTGCTTGGCCTCGAAAGGAAGAACTGGCAAGATGTTTTTTAGCATTCTGAGGAGACCAAAGCAGGTGGCCGAGAGTTTTGTGGCCTGGGAATTGAAAGAGAGAGCGCTGTCTAGCCACACCCCAAGGCTTTTGATGTTGTCCTTAGGTGCTGGAGGGGTTCCTAGACATGGGGGCCATAGTGATATAAAGAGGCTGGGATCGGAGGGTCCCAAGAGCATCAGCTCAGTTTTGTCTCCGTTTAATTTTAGAGAGGATGAAGACATCCAACTCTTAATCCCTGAGTCCGCCTGATGTTGGCGTGCCGGCTTCCTGCGCCAATGAGACCACCAGCTGAGTATCGTCGGCGTAAGTGATTATTTTAACCCCAAAAGGACGGACGACCTCAGCTAATGGCCTCATATAGACGTTGAAAAGTGCCGGGCTTAACGAGGACCCCTGTAGGACCCCGCACCTTAGTGGTCTACTAGAGGATACAGATTCCCCATCAAAGACTTGAAAGGATCGGTCCGTCAAAAAGGAATTAAGCCAAAGCCAGGCCTTGTCTTTGATTCCAACATTAGACAAACGGTCCAGCAAGGTGTTGTGGCTGACCGTATCGAATGCCGCACTGATATCAAGGAGGATCAGTGCCACTGATCCTCCTTGATCCAGGATTTTTCTAGATTCCTCAGTGACCATAAGTAGGGCGGATTCGGTTCCATGTTTAGGTCGGAAACCTTTCTGGGTGGGGTCTAGTAGTTGGTTACTTTCTAGGAAGTTTATCGGATGAAAGTTGATAAATCTCTCCAAGATTTTACTCACCCAGGTGAGGAAATATAAATTTTATGGTCAAGTTATGTTCCCTATCGTAGACCCCAATGTCTCCATGTACGAGTTAAAGTGCATGTAACTTCCCTCCTGTGCCAGCTATGAAGACGCAAATACATTTGCGTCCACCGTTAACATGTCTTCTTTCAGATCCACCATGAATAGATTGATTATTCAGTTCCTAAGTATGCCGTGCCACCGTCTTTATGTGGTACACTCTCATGTTTTCCTAGCCTGCAGAGCTAGGCCCTGATTTCTGCCATCAAGCTCATTTCTGTTTTCTGCCTCTGACCACGGTTGCCTGCCTGCACCGTAACCTTTATCCTACTCCCTGTGCGGCGCGGGGCCTGGCTCAGTCCGGCCTGCCTGCCAAGATGGTATTTTGCCTTTATGTTATCAGTTCTGCTCCGTGAACCCACATTCCTAGCTAACGAGTAGGATAAACCTATCCTGCCTGCAATAGATACAGTCCAGTCTTTCCGTTTCCATGCAAGTGTATTACTGTACCAATTTCCATAGAAAACTCCAGTTACTTAAAGAAATATATGCATCTCCTAGCCTTAGTGACAAGTAACCTCTGTCCCGATAGCCTTTAGTTTCCAGCAACATGTACTCCAAACACAAGATACCAGATATGATTTAGGAACAAGTTGATCTGACCCACCAGACTTCTGTCTCTAATCCTAGCGCTAAATGTCAAGTCCCCTTCACCCTCCAGTTCCACGTCAGTCACACGTCATGCTGCTGCGCACGCATCCTTGCTACAGATTCCTGCTGACACTGCAAGATTTCATTATGTATCCACCCACTTGTGACACTTTTATGTGACGTTTCTAGTACCCACCCCCGTGTACGCCCTAGTGCACGCCTTCTGATTACGTATTGCTACGCACATGTTTCCTATCTCGCTTCTCTCAGCTGTTACGCCTTCTGCATGAATGAACTATAAATATTGTACCTTGTTAATAAAGCATTGCTCTGTCCCTTCCTGAACCCCAGTGGTGAAAGGAACATGATATCCTGGTCCGGACCATACAATTCCATTTTATGGAATAAAACCCCTTAAAACTCAGATGCCACGGACTCTGTGTCTCTTATTTTGATTGAGCTATTTTATTGAATTTTACCACATAGAAATTAAGTACTAGGTAATTTTATTTACCACATAAATTGGCACCCCAAATGGGACCCTCCCCCACCTTACTCGCCGGCGGTGCGTTGCAGGCCTAGTTCCCTGCCACAGCCGGACGGACACTCATGCGCATCCGCAGGATTTCCTGTACCTCCCTCAGGCCAACGGAGGTGACTGAGACTGCGATCGACACCCAGACGAGGCGGTGAGGAGTGCGGAGGATCCCAACCCGAGTCCAGCCGAGAGTGCAAGGTCCGAGGTGTCTTGAGGCCCACCAGTTCCGAAGTTCCGAAGTATCTACGTCGCGAGTCGAGTCCAGTCCAGGGTTCAGTCCAGTCCAGTCCAGTTTCTGAGGCCTTCCGTTTTCTGTGCTTCCCGGTGAGTACCGTTGCTGGGGGAGTATCTAGACGGGTGTGTTACTATGCATCCGGTAAAGATGGGTTTGGGTACACAGATCCAGTCTGCACTGTTTAGCAGTGTATCTGTACTGTTTAGCAGTGCATCAAGAATTCCAGTCTGCACTGTTTTAGCAGTGTATCTGCACTGTTTAGCGGTGTATCTGTACTGTTTAGCAGTATATCAAGAAGTTTTTTAGTGAGTATTTTCGTTATAGAAATCAAGTATAGTCAATATATGTATAGGATTTTTGTGATTAATGTCGTGGTATGAGTGACTGTTTGATATATGTTACTGTGTTCTTTTATGTAATAATTGTGTTCAAAATTCAAGTAAAAGTCTAGTCAAAAATATTACGATGCCACTGTTCAGTAAATTAAGACAGATAGGAACTAGAAAAGGGATTCTAGAAGAAGCAGTGCCTGTTCCACCTAGGGACACTCCAGGGCACTTTATGTACCACAAACATGGCTTAGATGCCATACTGTACTTAGACTTGTGGGTGGACTACACCAAGGAGTTAGAAGAGAAATATAGATGGCCTGTTTCAGGAACATGGGATGCCGAGTGCATCATGAGAGTAGAAGAAGCTCTATGGAAAAAGAAATCAAGACCCTCACAGAAAGATGCCATTGAGTTATGGCGCAAAGAGTCACATAGGAGAACAGAGAAAGAAATTCATCAAACAGAGAGAACTAGACAAGGTCAAGGCAGAACAGGCTGATAGAGAAAAATGCCGTTGTTACTGGTCCTCTCAGAAGAACTAGCTAAAGTGACCCCCTTAGAAACACCCCGTAAATCGCGAATGGCACCTTTAGAGTATGTAGAAAGAAGCCGACAGCATCAGAGGCTTTTATTTCCGCCTATCTAGAAGAGCCCGCACCGGACTACGTAAACGCAGATTTCCCTCCGCCCCCATCAGCAGACCAGCTCCAACAACTTCAGCAGGTCGTGGAAGATGTAGCAATTCCCCACTGTATATATGATCCAGAACCAGGAAAGGGTTCAATGCTCGTGATTTCACTAAGACTAGGAAGATTTGTGTAGTTTCTTGTAAATAGCTCCTTGTAAATATGGCTTGTGAGGAGCATATTCTCATTTAGACTTGTTGTGTTCCTTGTGCATTTCGCCTTGTAAATATGCCTTGTGAAGAGCATGTCATTTTTGGACTTGTTGACTTTCTTGTAAATATGGCTTGTGAATAGCGCCATGTGGATATGGCTTGTACAGAGCATGTTATCATTACGTCAGTCAGGAGAGAGCTGGATCTCTTTCAAGTGCTTGGAGAAAATGTTTTGAAGAAAGGTTAATTTCTTGGATTGAGAAGGCAGTATTTGTTTTGACAAGGTGTTGAGGAATTTTAGCGTTTTTTGGTGTTTGCGGGGGGGGCGTGTTTTTGAGCGGAAATTCGTACCCGTTACAGTTGAGGGATTTGGTTGCTTTTTGGTGAGGATTTAGGGAATAGCTTGGACTACTGTGATGCAAAGTTTGAAAAGGATCCGAGCTGTGGAAGTGGTGGAAAAAGCATGTTTTGTGCGGGGGTGCGATTTGCCATGTTATCCAATGAGCGTATTCAGTTTGCAGATTGAATGGTAAAATGTTGCATGGAGGGTAAAGGAGTGTTTTTGTGAAGGGTTTTGTCTTGGAATACTTGATTTAATGTGTTTAGCTCAGAAGACGGTAAAGTTGTAAATAGACCAGTCGAATTGAGATAAGGGTTTTGCACAGAGGGTGCTTAGATGTTTTCAGGGTTGACAAGAAAATATAAATCAGACCCTTCATAGAATGCGTTTTTATTAGTGTAATAGAACAGTGTGTTTTTTAAATAGGAATGTTTCTACAGAATATTTTTCCGAATGCAAGCTGCCCTTTAGAATAGCGTGTGACAGTTATCGCACTCAATTAGGAAAATGGCTATCTGTGAAATTAATGAACATGGCCCTTTTTGATAGCTATAATACACTACCATCTTAATGCCTTGTTATGTGTCTCCTACATTAGTTTGATTTGCATTTAGTTTTAAGACTGACCTATGTACTTTGACAGGCTGCTTCAATTGATGTGTGCAGAGAACAGTCCCCACTAAAATTAGAAAACATGGCCTTTTGAAAAAGTATGAATCTGGCCCTCTTAATAGCTAGAATAGAAAAGTTTGCACACTTACTTATGAAAATATTGGTTATGCAATGCAGAATTAAGGAGTTCGACATGTTATTTTCAAAAAAAAATAAAAAGTAAAATATGGTGTGTTTCCATGCCATGAATGTTTTGTTTCCCTTGCAGCTAGTAGCAGTACAGAATTATTTTTAAAATGCTAGCATGTCACTCAGTTACAGAAAAATATATGTCTTTATTAATTACTGTTTTAAAGGTTTGCTTCAGTTAAAGTTAGAAAAGCTCTGGCCTGGGAAGAGATATGTTATGACGTACAAGGAATGTGTTTTTTAACCTTGAGACAGTCCGTCCGAGATCGAGATGGCCTGGTTCCCAGTAAATTATGTTTATATAAAGGGAGGGCTACTGCCTCTTGGAGCCATCCTCCGATTCTTTTCCGCGGACAATTATTGGCTGTTCTCCAGCTGAGTCAGGCTCTTCCTCACAGTCAGTACTAAAAGCTTCATTGACTTCAGATAAGGCATGCTTGCAAATGAATAGTTTTTCCCTCAGTAGTGTAAACAGGATAATTGGCAGGAGTATTGCTCCTGCCATGAGATCAACATTTGGCAGTCATTCAATTTTAGATCGCAATGAAGCTCGGCTTCTACTTGATAATGCTTGGATCAGATTCAAGCTCTGAGCGCGAACATAATTCTAGAGGGAGGGGCTGTTTCTCAAAGGAGTATCGAGGCTCCAGCCTTCTGTCTATGACAAGTTTAGTTTGGGTTTATTCAAATACATTTAGAGAGCGTATTGTAGGTAGTATGGTCATACTGTTCCCAAGATCTAGAGTAGGATTTATTGTAAATTTGCAGAGGTTTTGGAAAGAGGTTCCCCAATATAAAATAGTACTTTTGAATTGAGAAGTCATTTTTATTTATTTATTTATGTTAACATAATTATTTTTGCTGGATTTATGACAGTGATTCCTAGCATTTACAGTCAGACACTACAGACAGCTAGACGGTGTTTACATGCCTACCAACATAAACGTCATTCTAATTACAGCAGGATCAGAACCAGACTGTGACATTGCATCTCTGACAGTCTTGCACTTTCTGTGTAAAGCAAGTGGTGTACAACACTTGCTTTCCAAGGAGGGTATACAGCTAACAGGGTAGACAGCTAACACAAGAATCATACAGCTCATTACTAGTCTGTCACAGCCCAGAACACAAAAGGAGGTACAAGCTTTTATTGGCCTCACTTCTTATTGCAGACAATGGATCCATCAGTATGCATTTCTAGCCAAGCCACTTATACAGTTGACAACACAGGAGGCAGCGTCATCGACTGTCCTCCCTTGGACTCAGGAACATACACAGGCTTTTGACGAATTAAAGAAAGCTTTAGGTCAAGCACCAGTTTTAGCGACACCATGTTACAGCAAACCTTTTACACTTTTTGTCACAGAACGTGAAGGTACTGCATTGTCAGTCCTCACTCAAGACCAAGCAGGGTCACACAAACCGTGTGCCTATTTTTCCAGCACTTGACTATAGCACGACTGACAGGTTATGAATTGACATTATTTCAGCCACAAGAGAGAAATCAGACGCTGTAACACATTGAATCCAGCTACACTTTTGCCATTAAATATGACAGACCCTTTGGCACATGATTGTGTCGAAGTTGTTACCATTACGACAAAACCCAGACAAGACTTGACAGACACCGCATTACCAGATCCAGACCTGACACTTTATGTGGATGGTT
This sequence comes from Lissotriton vulgaris, assembly GCF_964263255.1. Classification (NCBI taxonomy): domain Eukaryota; kingdom Metazoa; phylum Chordata; class Amphibia; order Caudata; family Salamandridae; genus Lissotriton; species Lissotriton vulgaris. The sequence goes on along the minus strand of NC_141699.1, from coordinate 609,934,009 downwards.
CATGTATGAGAACAAGTATAGGAGAGTTAGTGGCTGCATATGCAGTAACAACAGAAACTGATGTCATAGAAACACATCATATTGACACCCTGTCAGCCCAAGCGGCAGAGCTCATTGCTCTGACCCAAGCCTGTATTTTAGCTCTGTTAGAAGCAATACATTTGCCTACAGCAATAGCCATTATGAAGTGTAAAGCACATATTAAAGTCACTGACAACATTTCCCAGGGCAACGACCTGGCAGACCGAACAGCCAAGCTTACAGCACAGACTCACACACCTGACTTGACAAAGACAATAGTCCCGACGCCAACTCATTGCATGACAGTTAAGGATCCCGCCCTAGATGTAATTGACATACAGACACATGCTACCCCAGACGAAATCAAGAAATGGACTGAACTAGGAGGGATCCAGACAGAATAGGGATGGATGACGAAGGGAAAAGCCACATGGTTTCTCCCCGACTCTATGGTTCAAGTTATTATTACCACAGCACATAGTCCTGCACATTTAGGAGAAAAAGGCATGTTAGACAGTATTCAAAACCTTTGGTTCAATAAACATTTACGAGCAGCAGCAAAACAGAAAGTGCGTACTTGCATGATCTGTTGTCAGTTCAACCCAGGTAAAGGCATTCCCGTAGAGCAAGGTGGATTTCATCCTCCTGACCATCCTTTTGAAGTCCTCCAGATGGATTATATCCAAATGGACAGATGTAAAGGTTATAAGTATGTTTTAGTAGTGTGTGCACTAACCAGATGGACAGAAGCGTACCCAGTCCCAGATTATACTACAGCAAGCCTTGTAGAAAGCCATAATCAGACACTTAAAACGAAATTAGGGGTACGCCTATGCCTAAAATAGAATATCTGATGTTGACAATAACATGCTGACAGATTACCTAGCTTCCTTGATATCTGCACTACTCTCTCTTCATTCACAGGTTGCCACCGCCTTCCCTGACAACACCCAAGTCCAGGAGCCTGCCATAGTCCCTGGAGATGTTATCTATGAGCGGAACTTTGGACCGATCAAGCCCCCTTAAGCCGCATTGGAGGACGCCGAAGCTTGTGCTACACACCACGAGGACTGCTATCCGGCTCGAAGGACGAAAAGGAAATTCTATGGACAATTTGGAACTTTCTCTTTGCCCAAATCTTTGATAACACCCAAAAGACTGCCTTGAAACCAGTGACTCAAAATCCCCTTTTCTAGAAAAACTCTGCATCAGTAAAATTAATCCAAGTTACGGTCTAGCAAGTCAGACAGTTTAATTGTTTAAGTCCTCCCCTAGGTGAATCGGTTAAACCTGATTCTGACATGTACCCGTTAGACCCCAATAGAGAGAGAGATAGAAAGAAACAGTTCAAGAAACGTACATACTGCAAATCACTGCGTAGTCACTGTATAGTGACATTGTTAATAATGTTTTTCCTAAGTCTTCTGATAATAGTTGCAAGTGTACTTCTCCCTATATATTACCCTATTTTCAAGCGTGAACAATCTGCTTACAATGTTTCTGCTGAACACACTTTTAGCGAGTTACCTCCACATGAACTCTCCTACAGACTTGCGCTGCGCAACAACACTTTCATTAGTATGCTTCATCATTCCCATCAGACTAATAATGCTACAAACTGCTGGATATGTGGCCGACTCCCTCCCTACCTGAATTACAAGGGAGCTCTGCCCCTCTTTCCGTACCCGTTCACACACAATGGCACCTGTGGTGCATGGTTTAGTCTAATTAATTCCGTAGATTCTGATTCCATAGTTTACCAAGGCAATTGGGTATGGGGAAATCTGAACACTGTTCTGCACAAAGTATGTTTCCCTGACAAGGAGGGTCTTCCCAAAAGGACAGGGACCGATCTAGAAAATGAAGTATATGGATTAGGTAATTACACAATTAACCTCATGATTCTCAGTGTTGAATCCGAAGTAGAACTAGTCTTGCCCGCCATGTCCGTACTTCCAGTTAAAGGAGAATTATGTGTCAGAAAGAATGGTTCAGTACACCTGGGTCATAGTAGATATGCTACTGTGATCGAATTCAGTGATAAGGGCAAGTCTACCTTTAAAGCTTCACGTCATTCCTACTTCGTTTGTGGTCATACCGCATATATACGTTTACCTCTAGATTGGGATGGAACTTGTTACATAGCATTCCTTCTGCCACCAGTATTTCTAGCTCCACCTGATTACCATAGAAATTCCCGACTCATACAGACTCGACCCAAGAGAGAACTCCCGATTGTTGACCAGACTGAAACAGCATGGGAGCAATACACAGACTTTAATAGAGGATTCTTCTTCTTCATAGGTCCTATCCAGAATAGTAAACTCATTCGTAGATTGACCAGAACTCTCGAAGCAGTAGTGAACGAAACTACTTCTGCCCTAGGTAACTTAACACAGGAACAGCCTGCGTTTCCTGTTCAGAGTCACGTTCTGCATCTCGCTTGAGAAAGGATGAGCAAATGATGTTATATGAACAGATAGATGGATTAATGAACATTGATATATCATGAAGGGTCCCGTAGGGAACAAGGAGGGAATGAGGAAATATACATTTTATGGTCAAGTTATGTTCCCTATCGTAGCCCCCAACGTCTCCATGTACGAGTTAAAGTGCATGTAACTTCCCTCCTGTGCCAGCTATGAAGACGCAAATACATTTGCGTCCACCGTTAACATGTCTTCTTTCAGATCCACCATGAATAGATTGATTATTCAGTTCCTAAGTATGCCGTGCCACCGTCTTTATGTGGTACACTCTCATGTTTTCCTAGCCTGCAGAGCTAGGCCCTGATTTCTGCCATCAAGCTCATTTCTGTTTTCTGCCTCTGACCACGGTTGCCTGCCTGCACCGTAACCTTTATCCTACTCCCTGTGCGGCGCGGGGCCTGGCTCAGTCCGGCCTGCCTGCCAAGATGGTATTTTGCCTTTATGTTATCAGTTCTGCTCCGTGAATCCACATTCCTAGCTAACGAGTAGGATAAACCTATCCTGCCTGCAATAGATACAGTCCAGTCTTTCCGTTTCCATGCAAGTGTATTACTGTACCAATTTCCATAGAAAACTCCAGTTACTTAAAGAAATATATGCATCTCCTAGCCTTAGTGACAAGTAACCTCTGTCCCGATAGCCTTTAGTTTCCAGCAACATGTACTCCAAACACAAGATACCAGATATGATTTAGGAACAAGTTGATCTGACCCACCAGACTTCTGTCTCTAATCCTAGCGCTAAATGTCAAGTCCCCTTCACCCTCCAGTTCCACGTCAGTCACACGTCATGCTGCTGCGCACGCATCCTTGCTACAGATTCCTGCTGACACTGCAAGATTTCATTATGTATCCACCCACTTGTGACACTTTTATGTGACGTTTCTAGTACCCACCCCCGTGTACGCCCTAGTGCACGCCTTCTGATTACGTATTGCTACGCACATGTTTCCTATCTCGCTTCTCTCAGCTGTTACGCCTTCTGCATGAATGAACTATAAATATTGTACCTTGTTAATAAAGCATTGCTCTGTCCCTTCCTGAACCCCAGTGGTGAAAGGAACATGATATCCTGGTCCGGACCATACAATTCCATTTTATGGAATAAAACCCCTTAAAACTCAGATGCCACGGACTCTGTGTCTCTTATTTTGATTGAGCTATTTTATTGAATTTTACCACATAGAAATTAAGTACTAGGTAATTTTATTTACCACACAGGGGAGTAGGGAGATGGGCCGATAGTTGCCAAAGTCCAGAGGATCCAGATTGGGCTTTTTTTAGCAGCGCTCGGACCATGGCCCATTTCCAACCCGAGGGACCGTGCCAGAGGTAATGGATGCATTGAGGACATCCATGATTGTTGGCAGAATGATCTGAGAAGCTGACATTAAGACCTCTGGCGGGGCTGGGTCTTCCGGAGACCCAGATTTCTCTTTCCGAGCTGTGGTTTCTATAGATACCGAATCAAAAAGGGGAAAATGGGTCAGGGTTGGAGATGATTGAGAGGTGAAATTTGTTAAGGTTGTATTGAGATTGTTGAGGGAAGCGGTGGTGGAGGAGGGGAAAGATGAATACATTTTGTTTACTTTTTGATGAAAGAACTCTGCTACATCATTGCAATGATCTATAGATTTGGTTTCGTAGAGGCTGGTTGGGGGTTTGGAAAGTTTTTTTATAATCTGAAAGATTTCCTTGGGTTTTGATTCTGTTCGAAATATATACGGTTTGGGCGGCTTTGATCTCCGCTTTATAATCGTTGATTGAGTTACGATACAGAGTTTTGCTTTCAGGGGAGTAGTCTAGGCGCCAACGTCTTTCTGTTCTTCTACATTGGTGTTTCTTTTCCCTGAGAACCGCTGAGTACCAGGGGGCAGATTTTTGAGGCCGTTTGAGCGTGATTTTGCTTTTAAGGAGGGTGGCATCTAAAGTTTGGGTGATCCAAGTTTCATAGGCCTGATTGGCTAAACAGGGGTCCTCTATCTGGGGGGGCTGGTTGTTAGCAAGTTTAAGCGTCCAGTCATCAATTGGAAGGCGGGGCCAGGCTCTAGCGAATCTTGTCGTAAGGCCAATGGGAGGGGGCTTAGGAACGGTCCAGGTGAAAGGCACCAGAAAGTGGTCCGTCCAAGGGAGGGGAATTGGAGGTCCAGTAACCAAGTTTGCACAGTTACGCCTCCTCCTCTCCCCACAGGACGGTCCTGTCGAATGATTTGAAAACCTAGGGGGAGGGCGGAGGCTAGAGCAGGGTCCGAATCAGAAGTAAGCCACGTTTCTGTCAGAAACGCTATGTCCGGCTTGCGTTCTTCAAGAAGCAGGGCAAGTTCCGTTCTATGTTTAGGCAGGGATCTGCAATTTAGCAGAAACATAGAATACTCGTGAGTTGGAGGTGGGGACGGTTTTGGTTTAAGGGACAAATTACATTTTGAACAAGTTTGTGGCATGTCTTCCGCATAGTAGGGGTGCGCCGAACAGTCTCTAGTAGGGGGTCTGAGACTGTGTAAAGTTTCAGCATTATAGTACCTGGGTTCCAGCGACTGGCGGGTAGGGGGTATAGCCCTTAGCCCAGTCTCGGCGTGGACGAGCGCAGACGAGCTTGCCTTAAGCGCGCCTTCGGCGCGCAAACGTCGCGCCCGCTGCGCTCGTCCGCTGCGCTTCCGGTAAATGTACATATTTATAGGTGGAGAAGGGAACGAGTACGGGGGGGCATGGCCTCGCAAGTGGGCGTGTCCCGTGGCTTGGCGAGGTAAATGGCACCCGAAGTTGGCAGAAAGTCTCCGTTTGCAGCGCTAATTCCGCTGTGTGTGGAGTGCCTGCCCAAGAAGATCTGGTGCCAGGAAGCGAGTGAGTGCTTTAAAATTCAAGTTCAGTGCAGTTTTAAAAATGAAATGCTGCAATCAATTTCACTACTCCCGGCTGAGCCTCAGGAGGTTTCACAATTAACATGCGACGCTATTAGATCAGCGCGCTTTAAATACTTGTTGCGGAGTCATCCCTATGGTCAGAAGTGGAGCAGAGGACTCACATGGAAATGTTAGGCTTGCCAGCACATGTGCTTGCTGTGACTAGGTCACAGGCCAGAAGATGCCCCACTGAACAGGTGCTGGATCCTGGAACAATGGACGAGACACCTTCCAAGAAGAAGAGCAGTAGGGTTAAGGCATTGCCTTCCCCCTTGCCCCAGGTTGTGGATCAAGTCTCAGAGGAGGCTGACCTCAAAGAGCTGAGGGAAACTGAGCCTAAAGAACTTGAACCTGATCAGGTTGAGTTTCTGGGTTCAGGGGGACCCTCCAGAGAAGACCTGGGGAAGGCACGGTTAGACTGCCCTTCCCTTGAACCCCTCAGACAGCAGGCTGCTGCTGAGGCTGCAGGGAACGCCACAGGTTCCCACAGGGTATACTGGGAAGATGGACTCCTGTACTCTGAGTCAAGAGACCCCAAACCTGGTGCAACCAGGAGGCTGGTCATCCCCTTGTCTCTGAGAGGTTTCCTTCTCACCTTGGCCCATGAGATTCCCCTTGCAGGACACTTAGGCCAGAATAAGACTTGGGACAGAATTGTCTCACACTTTCACTGGCCTCACATGAATGAAGATACCAAGGAGTTTTGTCGCTCCTGTGTCACTTGCCAAGCCAGTGGTAAGTCAGGTGGCACAACAAAGGCCCCCCTTATACCAATGCCAGTGGTGGGGGTACCCTTTGAAAGAGTGGGGATTGACATTGTTGGTCCAATGGAACCCCAGACAGCATCAGGGCACAAGTTTATACTGGTGGTGGTGGACCATGCCACCAGGTATCCTGAAGCTATTCCCCTTAGGACCACTACAGCACCTGTTGTGGCAAGAGCCCTAGTTGGAGTGTTCTCCAGAGTGGGCTTCCCTAAGGAGGTTGTCTCTGACAGAGGTGCAAACTTCATGTCAGGATATTTGACTGCTATGTGGAAGGAATGTGGTGTCAACTACAAGTTCACCACACCCTATCATCCACAATGCAATGGGCTTGTTGAAAGGTTCAACAGGACCCTAAAAGGGATGATTCATGGACTACCTGAAAAGCTCAGGCGTAGATGGGGTGTCCTGATACCCTGCCTTTTGTTTGCTTACAGAGAGGTCCCACAGAAGGGGGTTGGCTTCAGCCCTTTTGAACTTCTGTATGGGCATCCTGTGAGAGGACCCCTATGTTTGGTGATGGAAGGGTGGGAGAGACCTCTCAAAAAGCCTGCAACCAACATAGTGGACTATGTACTTGGTCTCCGCTCCAGGATGGCTGAGTATATGGAAAAGGCTTCTAAAAACCTTGAGGCCAGCCAAGAACTCCAAAAAGCTTGGCATCACCAAAAGGCTGTCCTGACTGTGTACAAGCCTGGACAGAAGGTGTGGGTGTTGGAGCCAGTGGCCCCAGCAGCACTCAAAGACAAATGGTCTGGGCCCCACACAATCATTGAGCAAAAGGGAGAGGTCACCTACCTGGTGGACCTTGGAACTCCCAGGAGCCCCCTCAGGGTGCTTCATGTGAATAGGCTCAAGGCATATGTCGACAGGAAGGACATGAGCTTGCTCATGGCCACAGATGAGGGACAGGAGGAGGAGAGTGACCCTCTCCCAGACCTGCTCACTCAGAACCCTGATGATGGGTCAGTAGATGGTGTTGTCTTTTGTGGCAGCCTCTCTGAACATCAGCAAAAGGATTGCAAACAAGTTCTTCAATCCTTTAGACATATGTTCTCGCTGACACCCAGTCAAACTAATTGGTGTACCCATGAGGTTGACACTGGTGACAGTCTGCCAGTTAAGAGTAAAATCTACAGGCAGCCTGATCATGTCAGAGACTGCATTAAGACAGAAGTGCAGAAAATTTTGGAGCTGGGAGTCATTGAGCTCTCAGATAGCCCTTGGGCTAGTTCAGTAGTTCTAGTGCCAAAGCCTCACACCCAGGGTGGTAAGAAAGAGATGAGGTTTTGCGTAGACTACAGAGGCCTCAATGCAGTCACTAAGACTGATGCCCACCCAATACCAAGGGCAGATTAACTTATAGATAGATTGACTTCTGCCAACTACTTAAGCACATTTGACCTGACAGCTGGGTATTGGCAAATCAGGTTAGCTGAGGATGCCAAGCCCAAGACAGCATTTTCTACCCCTGGTGGGCATTATCAGTTTGTGGTAATGCCCTTTGGTTTGAAAAATGCACCTGCCACCTTCCAAAGGCTGGTGAACCAAGTTCTCACTGGCTGGATGACTTCTGTGCAGCATATCTGGATGATATAGCTGTCTTTGGTTCCACCTGGGAGGATCACCTGGTCCACCTGAGGAAAGTGTTAGAGGCACTGCAAGCAGCAGGTCTCACTATCAAGGCCACAAAGTGCCAGATAGGGCAAACACAGGTTGTATACCTGGGCCACCTTGTAGGTGGAGGCCAGGTTCAGCCACTGGAGAGCAAGATACAGTCCATCAAGAACTGGACTCCTCCAACCACCCAGACTCAGGTTCGAGCTTTCATGGGCCTGACTGGTTACTACAGGAAATTTGTCAGAAATTATGGATCAATTGTGACTCCACTTAATGAACTGACAAGTAAAAAGATGCCAAAGAAAGTTCAGTGGACAGCAGGCTGTCAAAAAGCATTCGATGACCTAAAGCAGGCCATGTGCACAGCACCTATCCTAAAGAGTCCAGACTACTCCAAACCATTCATTGTCCAAACAGATGCTTCTGAGTTGGGTGTGGGAGCTGTTCTATCTCAGCTGAATTTTGATGGTCATGACCAGCCCATTGCTTTTATAAGCAGAAGGCTGACCCCCAGAGAGAAGAATTGGTCAGCTATTGAGAGGGAGGCCTTTGATGTGGTTTGGGCCCTGAAGAAACTGAGGCCAGACTTGTTTGGCACTCATTTCAAGATTCAGACCGACCATAAGCCCCTCTTGTGGCTAAATCAGATGAAGGGTGAAACCCCAAACTGCTTAGGTGGTCCATTTCCCTACAGGGGATGGATTTTACAGTGGAGCATAGACCTGGCACTGATCATGGCAATGCAGATGGGCTCTCCAGGTATTTCCACTTAGAGCAAGAAGACTCACCTGGTCAAGGTTAGTTTATTGTCCCAAAGTTTGGGGGGGGGGGTCATGTAGGAGAGTAGGGTCTGCAATCCTATGATCACCCCAGATTTTTGCTTTTTGCTTCACTGGTTTACGACTTCCCTGGGTGTGGGCCTGCTAATCAGACCCACAGCCTAGCTGTTCTCTCACTAAATTGACACGTGTACCTTAGGTGAATTTACCAATTGGTACTGGGCCACCTTATCAGACCCTGTAACTCAGGGCATAGGTGTACCCAGGGCCTACCAGGGGCTGCAGCATGTATTATGCCACCCCTGGCTGGCCATCTAAATCTGACACAACTGGCTGCACGACAGCTGGGGCAAGGTGGTGTAATCACCCTTTGCTGTAGATATAGTATACCAATATCTAACCCTAAACTGGACACATAGATTCCTATCAGTCACTCCTATGGCAGGCCTTGACAATCCTAAAGGCAGAGTGCTTGGAATTATGTGAGATGGTGCCCTGGCATGAGCTGAGCCCGTTTGCAGCTTGCGGAATCAAGTCCTAATAGCTGTTCCATGATAACGCGTACCATATACTCTTAAGTGCATTATAATCCTCGCGGTTATATGCCAACTCTGGTATCGCTTTATCAAAACATGTCGAGTAAGGTGTCTTACGAATTGGAATACTAACCCCTCACCAATTCTGGTGACGGGGTTAGAATTCCACCCTTCTAGAGGGACACGACACGTATGTAACTGTGAACCCCGGTTAAAGTTAACTCGAACCTCAGCATCACAAAATGGATGCTGCCACCACAGACACAAGTCTGACCTCCTGCTGCTGGGAGTCCTTCCAGCGAGGGAGGCTTGGACAAAGGGTTTCCTGTCAGGGGCGGTGCTAGCACCATCCCAGACAGGGTTTTGTGTATCCTGGGTAGGCAGGGCTTTAGAGGAAGGTGACTGCAAGTGGCACCCCGGTGCTCACTATGCATAGGCCGGCTAGAACCAGTTCCAGGGGCACACCAGCCCCTGAGCTGGGGAAAGTCCGGCATGGGAGAGGGGTGTAACCACCCCCTTCCTGGTCCCACCCATGGGCAGGACATAGTCGCGTGCCAGCCCCTTTTCCTAGTATAAAGATAGGAGCGGGCCCCCTTCCAAATTAGATCATCTTTGAATCCTGAAACTACTTTCTATGAAAGGAACTCAAGACTTCTTCTCAAGATTTCTCCCTTGTGACTAAGGAGTAGTCACCCTGCACCCGCAGGCACCATCTAAGAACACTGCGATTTGCTGCATGTCCTTCCTCTGGAATCCGACCGACCAGCGCGACGAGACCCAGCTTCCCTGGCACCTCTGACCTCTACCTACATCATCAGCCCAGCAGAAATCCGTGGGTGTGACGAGACCTCGAGGGACCGGCCATCTTCAGAACTGCACGACGCTTATCCAGCACGACCGCCGAGGGATCCCCGAGTGAGTGCTTTGGGGTTCGAGAAGCCCTGACCCTGAGCAGCTCCAGCACCGAAGTCCAGCCCCCCAGCATCCACGAGATCTGCGTGGGGCCCTTCTGCTCTTTGCTGCTCACCGCGTTGTCCGGCTACTTGCCTGCTGGCTTGTGGCCCTCTTGACGACGCACCGCGACGACAACACCGCTGGTCTGGTTGCTCCAGACTGGCCCTTGCTCCCCTCCAACAGAGGAGCACCCCGGACCCTCCTGGTCCACTCCAGACGCCATTTTAAGTCCACCGCGTGGGCTTGCATTTGCCAAGACTTGTTGCCCCAATCCTGGGTCCAGCGACGTCGACAGCAGATACCTTCGTGGGACAGCTCGCACCTCCATCCTGGTCGCCGACAACGCCTCCAGGTCCGTGAGACTGCAGAGCCCAGCGTCGCCCACTCACCTGGTCGAGGTGACTCTATCCGGTGCCATCCTGGTGCCCATCTAATCACTGGCTAGTGATTCAGAACTTGGTCCCCTCTGCTTACAGGTATCCTCCATCATCGATCCAGGCTTGGATCCCTCCGAATCTCTTTACTGGTCGCCTGCTAGCAACTTCTTCTTTCAGGCTCCATAGACTGCAACGAGGATTCCCGACGTCTTTCGAGACCTATGCAGCCGCAGGCCCTGGGCTAGGTAACCTCAGCATTTCGGTGCTCCAGCATAACCTCCCTATCCAAGGGTCCAGATCCTTTTTCGTTTCAGCTCTACCTAGTCGGATTCGTCCGATAACACTAACTTTACAAAATCTAGCATCCATAGACTTTGTCCCGCATCCCGCGTGAGAGTGCACACTCTGCACCCGATCCCCCTAGGCCTCCTGCTAGTAATCTGAAGGTTAAGTAGTCAAGTCCTAGCAATCCTAAAGCCTATTAGAGTAGTACTTACCTGCTAGTAATTTCGCATTCCACTTTTAGAGTATATGGTTTTTCGTGCCCCTCGGGCATTTGTGTAAATTGTGCAACTTGAAGTATTTTCGTAAGAGCTTTGTATTGTGCTTAGCACCCTGTCCTCATAAAGAGTCCAGGGTTGTTGTGTTCTAAATAAATATCCTTTTATTTTCATAACAACTTGTGCGGTGTCCTTTCACTTGGTTTTCAAGGGGTATATGTGATGGTATAACAGCTGGCTTAACACGCCCTCTAGAGTCTAGCCTAAAGACTGCTCTTGTCCATGCTACTAGGATAGCTGGTCTACGGTTGACTTACAACCAATCATCAATAAGGGTTGTTTGGACTGATACAAAGTGCTCACTAGAATAGTGAACATTATATATCAGGCCAACTTCTCACAGTGGTTACCTCTGCTGAACGACCCTTTATAATCCTCATGAAATGTTTTACTCCTACTTAATGGTCGGTTTACTTTTGTCTAATGCAAAGTTTCCTGGATGCCTTTAGTCACTAAGTGAAATGGTTGCTTACATAAGGAAATGGTTATGGATGCTTAATGCAATGTGATTTAAATGTATTTATAAAGAATTCCTTGCAGGTGCTTGCTAGGAGCAAGGCTGTTGCCAGGCCTACGGTTATTTATTATTTAATATTTATTTATTTAAGTATTAATGGCTGAGTGATGAAACACCTGTGCTTTTAAGGGACGATAATAAGTTATTACTACTGTGATTTTTGATTGCCCTGATCTTGATCTTAGATAAAACTTACTTATTCGAATCAACAATACTGGTGTGGTCTCAGTCTTTGCGTGCATTTATTGTCTCAGTGGATGCGTGTGCTGTGTAGTCACTTTACATCTAAGTTTGCGGGTGCCTACCCGCTTGAGCCAGGCTACCCCCGGGGAACTGGTGACCCCAGTTCCTACAATAGGTATATGAGAAAATCGTGTTTGCGATTGTAACTACTCCAGTTTATAATGGAAAAATGAGTGATTCTGATTAGTGGGCGACACACGTAAAGCAAACAAATTCACAAAGTCACCGACGGAATCTCATCGTTTAGCCCCTGGCTATCACATTTCAGTCTAAAAATCAATTTCTGTTCCTTAACGAAGAGGAACTTAGCAGCATCGCTGACATGGAATGGAATAAATGTTTGCTCAAGTATTATCCACTTCATGTCTTTTGCCTTGTGTTTGAGACTCAGGAAATGGTTTGTAAGGCGTGTAGACTGTTTGTTACACCTGATAGTGCTATTTTGTTCACTGATTCTCTGTTTTATCTTACGTGTCGTCATGCCGATATATCTCAACGAGCATGGACATGTGATCATATATATCACTCTTTCAGTGTTGCAATTTGTGTGTTTCTTTAAAATCCAGGGTTTTCCAGTACCAATATCAACAGTATCTGTTCTTTGAGTTTGGGGACATGCAGCGCAAGACCCACACGGATAGTGGCCTAGGACCGCAGGGAGGTCCCATAGTGTATTGACTGAATCCTGCACCTTAGTTTTAGGTCTTGTGTGGACCAAACTGTCCCGCAAGCTTGTGCCTCTCTTGAACGAAAAAAGGGGAACCGGAATGGTCTCATTAGCCACATTCAAGATCTTCCAATGCCTCAGAACCAACCTTTGTACTTGATTGGACAATACAATAAATATGTTCATAAAGGTCAGTCTCTCTAAGGGTTGTTTTGCCACTGGAATCTCAAGCAGGGCATCTCAATTATTATTGGAGGCCCTTTTCCATGCTTGTTGTACCAAACGTTTGGGGTAATCACGGTTCTTAAGTTGCACGGACAGAGCTTTAGCATGCAATTCATAATCTTGTTTATCTGAGCAATTTCTACGTATCCGTAAAAATTGACCGGCGGGCAAATTTTCACGGAGAGCCCTAGGATGGTGGCTCCCAAAGGTCAGTAAAGAATTTTTCGCCATGGGCTTCCTGTACAATTCGCTCCCAAGCTTGCCTTGTGATGGAAAAATAAGGATGTCCAAAAAGGGCAACTTAGCTTTGCTGCATTCTACTGTGAATTTAAGAAATCTATTCCTGCTATTAAGCCACGCCAGGAATTCCAAAATGGCAGAGGCAGGACCTCACCAAACGACCAATATGTCTTCAATATATCTCTTCCACAGCAACACATGATGTAAAAAAGGGTTGCTGTGGTCGAGAACACACTCTCGTTCAAACAAGTGAACATACAGGTTGGCTAGACTTGGCGCAAAAATGCTGCCCCTTGATTTTCCAGAGATCTGTAAAAAGATTGTCTCTTCGAATCTAAAAATAATTTCAGTCATCGCCAACCTTGCACACTCCATGATGAAGTGGACCGGTGTGATCCTGTCAAGGTCCCTAGCATCCAATAGGCCTCTTATTGCCTCAAGTGTCTCTTCTTGTGGAATACAAGTGTATAGAGATTCAACATCGAAAATGCCTAAAAAATCAGTCTCAATGTCGAAATCGATATCTGGTAGCAATCTCAGGACATCTTTAGTGTCCTGAAGATAGGTGGGCATTTCTTTCACCAGTGGCCTTAGGAAATAGTCAACGAAAGTCGACAATGGTTCTAACAAAGAACCGATACCTGAAATGATGGGGCGGCCAGGAGTTGGCCTCTGGACTTTATGAATTTTAGGTAAGCAATAGAAATATGGCATGACCGGATGGCTAGTAATCAAAAACTGTGCTTCTTGTGGGGTAATCCAGCCCTCTGTTCTTGTTTATTCTACAAGATACCCTATTTCTGCAGCTAATCTAGATGTTGGATGTTTCATCATTGGTCGACATGATTTGTCATCACCCAGTTGTCTAAGGCATTCTGTGCGATAGGTGTCAGTATCTAAGATCACCGTTGCTCCCCCTTTATCAGCGGGTTTAATTGTTATCGAACTATCTTTGGCAAGAGTGTCCATAGCTATCTTCTCTTTTGTAGATAGGTTCTGATAAGACTGATATTTAGAATCACAGAGGGCCATCACGTCATGGGTAACTGCCTTCTCAAGGACACCTACTTGGGATGGTACCTGATGAGTCAAAAGGGTGAAGGTTTAAGGTACATTTAGACCTGTATTCATCATGCGGGATTCTGTGGATCCAACCTCCCCTTATTTTCATTTTTAAAAAAAAAATGTAAACGTATTTTGTGAAAAAAACATTCTAGTTCACATCTCAATTGAAAAGGATCGCCTCTATTTGTGGGAACAAAGCCCAGACCTTTGTTCAAGACCATCATCTCACCATCTGTCAAAGTCCGTGAGCTCAGGTTGACTATTAGGGCGTCCCGTCCATGCTCCGCCCCGTGGGTTGCTGTTGGCCTCTCCAGCTGCGTGTATTTGGGAATGATGGTTCTGTGTCTCAATGCACCTGGGGCTGCGCTCTTCTCCTGCCTCGGTTGCATCCACGGCTCTGTCCTAAAAAAGGCTGATTACTAAAAAATTGTGGGTGTAGTGGAAAATGGGCCATTGGTTGGGGAAATTGTTGATGTTGGTAGCCCCTCGGGGCGGGGGGCCACCAAGGTCCCTGAGGTTGATATGGATTTTGTGTACCTCGCCTCCGGTTGAACCTATTCTGCAGGCCTCTACCCCTATTCTGGGATGTATTAGAACTTGAGGTGTCAGAGTCACTTGAGCCTTGATCAGAACCTGATGTAGAATAGTTAGATCCATATCACTTGACTCTTTTGTTGAGGAACAGAAATTGATTTTTAGACTTAAATGTGATAGCCAGGGGCTAAACGATGAGATTCCGTGGGTAACTTTGTGAATTTGTTTGCTTTACGTGTGTCGCCCACTAATCAGAATCACTAATTTTTCCATTATCAACTGGAGTAGTTACAATCGCAAACACGATTTTCTCATGTACCAATGGTTTACACACTCAATGTGTCATAATTAGTTTCATCATCTAGACTCTGTTTTTAAACATATGAGATAAGTCATTGAGCATGTGCTTTTCGGTATGGCCCTTTTCTATGTACATCCTTCATCCTGAGAAAAGACTATTAGGTCTGTGTTTTAATAAACATAATTCTAGGGATTTTCTGCATTTATAATATATCTTGTATTTTTAACAAAGCCGGTAGTCTGGTATTCAAGCAACAAACATCTTTAACTAGAACCCCCTAATAACATTACGGGGAGGATCGAACATGCCACAGGTTTATTCTCTATTATTTCGAGAGCTCTATGTACGTACAGTTGGCTTAGAGCCGCCAATCAACCAATCAATCAATCATGGCATTTATATTGCGCGCTACTCACCCGGAAGGGTCTCAAGGCGCGTGGGGAGGGGTGTCTGCTACTGCTCGAACAGCCAGGTCTTGAGCTGTTTCCTGAAGGCGAGGTGGTCCTGGGTCAGTCGCAGGTGGACGGGCAGAGAGTTCCATGTCTTAGCCACTAGGTAGGAGAAGGATCTTCCTCCAGCGGTGGCTCTCTGAATGCGAGGCACGACAGCGAGGGCGAGGTTTGCCAATCGTAGCTGGCGGGTGGAAGGTCATGCGGTCGTTGAGGTACCTAGGGCCCAGGTCGTGGAGGGATTTGTGTGCGTGGGTGAGGAGTCTGAACGTGATCCTCTTGTTGACAGGGAGCCAGTGTAGGTCTCTCAGGTGGCTCGAGATGTGGCTGCGTCGGGGGACGTCCAGGATGAGTCGGGCGGAGGCGTTCTGGATGCGCTGGAGTCTCTTCTGAAGCTTGGCTGTTGTTCCGGCGTAGAGGGTGTTTCCATAGTCCAGTCTGCTGGTGATGAGGGCCTGGGTGACCGTCTTCCTTGTCTCGGTGGGAATCCATTGGAAGATCTTGTGGAGCATGCGGAGTGTGTGGAAGCAAGATGAGGAGACGCCGTTGACTTGCCTGCTCATCGATAGGGAGGAGTCCAGGATGATGCCCAAGTTGCGTGCGTGGTCTGTTGGCTTGGGTGCGGTGCCTAGGGCTGGGGGCCACCAGGAGTCGTCCTCAGGATGAGGACTTCTGTCTTGTCCGTGTTCAACTTTAGGCGGCTGCTGTTCATTCATTCGGCGACGTCTTTCATCCCTTCGTGAAGGTTCACTTTGGCGGTGTTGGGGTCTTTGGTGAGGGAGAGGATCAGCTGGGTGTCATCGGCGTAGGAAATGATGTTCAGGTTGTGGTTGCGAGCGATGGCAGCTAGTGGTTTCATGTAGATGTTGAAGAGAGTGGGCTGAGCGAAGATCCTTGCGGGACGCCGCAGATGACTTCGGTGGCCTCCGAGCGGAACGGCGGGAGGCGTACTCTCTGTGTTCTTCCGGAGAGGAATGAGGTGATCCAGTCCAGGGCCTTCCCCTGGATGCCGGTGTCGTTGAATCGTTGGACTAGGGTGCGGTGGCAAACAGTATCGAATGCAGCGGAGAGGTCTAGGAGGATGAGGGCCGCTGTTTCACCGTTGTCGAGCAGGGCTCAGATGTCGTCAGTGGCTGCGATGAGGGCGGTCTCGGTGCTGTGATTGGCTCTGAATCCGGACTGCGATGGGTCGAGGGATCCGTTCGTCTCGAGGAAGGCGGCCAGTTGCTTGTTGACGACCTTTTCGATGACTTTGGCCGGGAAGGGAAGGAGCGAGATGGGGCGGAAGTTCTTGAGGTCGGTCGGGTCCGCTGTTGGTTTCTTCAGTAGTGCGCTGAGCTCGCCGTGCTTCCAGCTTTCAGGGAAGGTGGCTGTGTTGAAGGAAGTGTTGATGATGTCTCGGAGATGGGGTGCGATGGTGGGGGCTGCTTTGTTGAAGATGTGGTGGGGGCACGGGTCGGTCGGCGATCCGGAGTGGATGGTGTTCATCATGCTTGTCATGTCTTCGGGGGTCACCTCGGTCCATGTCTGGAGGATGGCGGCTGGGTGCGTAGGTTCGACCGGTGGGTGCGGGGGTTGAGCGCTGAAACTGTTGTGGATGTCGGAGATATTACGGTGGAAGTACGAGTCGAGGGAGTCGCAGAGGTCCCGTGAGGGGGGTGATGTCGTTGTTGCCGGTGCTGGGGTTGGAGAATTCCTTGACGATGTTGAAGAGCTCCTTGCTGTCATGGGCGTTCTTGTCCAGTCGTTCCTTCAGAGATTTCTTCTTTGTGGTGCGGATGAGCTGGTGATGTCTGCGGGGGGCGAGTTTGAGGGCGATCATGTTGTCGGTGGTCTTGTTGAGGAGCCAGGTCTTCTCGAGGGTGCGGCAGGCCTTCTTGGAGTCCTTGAGTTCGTCTGTGAACCAGGGAGCCTTCTTGCTTCTGGGTCTGGTGAGTGGGTCCTTCAGTGGGGCGAGGTCGTCAGCACTTGTGGTCAGCCACTGTGTGAGGTTGCAGGCTGCTGTGTTAGGGTCCATTGTTCTGACGGGTGGGTTCTGGCTGAGGGAGGTGGCGAGCTGGTCGGCGGTGATCTTGTTCCAGTTCCTGTGGGGAACCTGCTTCGGGTGGTGGTGGACCGTGTTCTTTGCGAAGCTGAAATGGACGCAGCTGTGGTCTGTCCAGTTGAGTACGGTGGAGTGACTGAAGGAGACGTGCTTGCTGGAGGAGAAGATAGGATCGAGCGTGTGGCCGGCGTAGTGGGTGGGGTTGTTGACCAGCTGCTTGAGTCCGAGGTTGGCGAGGTTGTCCAGCAGGGGGGTGGTGTTGCGGTCGTTGTTGTTCTCCAGGTGGAAGTTGAGGTCCCCGAGGAGGATGTAATCGGTGGAGGGGAGGGCGTGTGGGCTGATGAAATCCGTGATGCCATCGCAGAACTGTGAACGCGGTCCCGGGGGTCTGTAGATGAGGGTGCCCCTGAGGGTCGTCTTGGGGTCGGTGTGGATCTGAAAGTGGAGGTATTCCGCGGCGCTGAATGTGATGCTGGAGTTCGTCAAGATGCGAATGGCACTCGATCAATACTTGTTGTCACTCTGAGGATCTCAGTAGATTTAATAGTTATTGGTTCTTGATTCCAGTAAATTAAATCTTGCTCTATAAACGTGACAACTATATTATAAACCACACATCCCTATAGCATTAGGGCTGTAAGAGCGGCGAATGCGTCTCTGACCATGCCACAAACTACATATCCTGACAGCCCTGGGGCCGGAAGATCAGTGAATGCGTAGCGTCTCCAAAGCATGCGCAAAAGGAACCAGGAAATGTCTGTGTCACGTCCAATGACCGTTTTCTAAGCACTTTCAATTGGACCACTCCTGTCCATTCGGTCACCTCCCCTTCGGCTCAGGAAAGCCAGGGGTAACGACGGACAGGAAAGGAGGCAGTTGATTTCCGCGGGGGGTTTACCTTATGTAGGCCTATTCTTTCCGAGAAATGCTTCGAAAGGGAACTAAGAAACTGGCTGTTTTTTGCTTATCTAGTGGGCTCTCTACCTAGCATTATATACACGATGAGGGTTAGTGTTAAATAGCACGCTGTCTGTAAACTAAAGATCCCTAGTTAATATTACAAACACAATGTGGGTATCTGTTAAAAAGCACGCTGTCTGTAGATGAGCAGACCCGACATAATGGAAAACAACGATCTAAAATGAATGTCCGTGCATGTTAACTTCGGCCTACTTGTGTCAATTGAAGCCTGGTTATCCTAACCAAAATGCATTTAAATCAGCATTATTTTCTTTTCTTTAAAACGCCCTGATTTCATAATTCCGGTAAAGGCATAAAAATGTAGACAAAGCTTTCTTTGACCCAGAAACTCATTCAGATTCACTCTCTTGTGCCTGAGAACCTTCTGAATCAGTTTCAGCTGAAACTGCAAGAAACTTGTAAAAGGTTATAACAAACCTACTGGGAGGTATGCAGTATTAAAAATATCATTATACATTTACACAAACATACATGAATTCCTTAATTGTTATAAGCGCATCTAAATAATTAAGAAAATCTGTCAAGAATGGTAACGTTAATAAGTCTCGCCTTTGGGACATGTGCCTCAGAATACATGCGCGGTCCAGCCGAATGACACTGGCTCTCTTTGCTTTTATTTATTAGTTCCTAATCCAAGATGGCAGATGCTGTTTGGATCAAGGAATAAAAAAATTATATTCTATTAGCACAAAAGCGCCAATTAAAAAACAAATGGAATGGGGCATGGGGTCATTGGAGGAGCGGGTGGTGGAAGGAGGTGAAACGCAGCACAAAGACGCGGGTCAGGGAAAGCATAAGAGGAAAAAACACTTTAGTGATATTAAAGATGGTAGAGCTGGGGGTGCTTGGAGAGAAGCACGCAGAAGAGACAGATCAACATGGAGCGGGAGTGGTTAGGGAAACACAAGAGGAAGACCATTGGAAAACACATGCTCTCATGGAGTGCCGTAGCAAACTAGACAAGTAACCTGAGACGAGAATGCAGCCTGCCCTCGCCGCTGTTGTTTAAACAAGACGTGCGGCCGCGAACAGGAGTTGTGTGCGCGCGAAAGTGGAATGTTAAAGTGAAACTGATCACGGTCCAAATGGCGCCTCGGACGGTAAAAACTGGCTGGTGTGTGCATGCACGCGCGTGTGACCGCAAGCCCTAGGCCATCAAAAGCATGGGGTAGCACTTTGAAAACCCTGCTTACTAAATGTCTCGTAGAGCAGCTTATGCGCTGGCTCAGGCGAGACCTAAAAACAAATCAAATAGCTTGTAACACAGGTGCTGCTATTAGGAACATCTGTGCTAGTATAAAACCAACATGTTTCGGTCTAGAGACATGTTCAAGTGTTGCAGCCTTCTTCTGGGTCGGTTGTTCAGCTACTGAGATTTAAATAAAGTGTGTTGTGCACACACATGTGAAGAAAAAATGTGCAATAATGTAAAAGTGGTATACTGAACCAGTAGTGTAGCTGTTCAGTATGTTCACTGCATAACCTGTGGTGGAAACAAGAAACAACACATAAAATGTACAAACGTATTCTGTGCAAACAGGTTTAGTGGACTAGGGGTGTAGTTGATTCTCTCATTCAGAAAAACATTAGACAACATTTAAACATTTAGTTAAAATGTTTTGAGATGTATGACTCAACACTGTTGGTTACAGATTACTCTACATCAGTCCTGGCATACTAGCCAATTGGTATGTGCGCCAGACCTATCAGAGTAGGTTCATTATGTTTAAAATGGGATCAAGAAAGAGGAAGAAATTAAGTAGTAGGTAGAATGCAACTGCAAAGCTCGGGGTACAGGGAAGTTAGTGTTCTGGCTGTAAGTCTGGGTGTCTGATGGATAAACCATCTCATGTATACAGTGTGGCCACTAGCCTTCCAACTGAACAGTGAGGTTGGACAGCTAGGGCCACGCACTAGTGGTGAGAGGTGGAGGGGTGGAAACACTAGAATACTGCCTCCAGTCTCAAATGGATGCTGGGGGTGTGGTGTGCAGTCCCGAGCCTGTGTAATTAACAAGGCTATGCATGGGGTCAAAGAAGGGGCTGGTAAAATAGTTGGGCAAGTGCCCGCTGCAAAGGTATGCGGATAGCATGGTTTGCTGATCCTAAGTCGGGTAAAGCGAGTCAAAGTGTGAACTGAGCACAGTAGCGGAGAAAATGTCCGCTAACACTGGCAGGATAGCAACAGTTGCTGATCCTAAGTGGGGGCAAGGCAGCAGGGCAATCGTCCTGCACAAAAGAGTCAGATGTGTAGAGGGGTGCGAGGCACACCTGGCACTGAAGATTGGCTACAGGAAGAGCTGGCGATTGGCAACGTGCCAGGTACTTACCGCGAGTGTGCGGCACCTGGTCCGGGAAGGCGCAGGTCCGTAGGACTGGATGACTTGCCTCTGGAACGGACCATGTTAAATAATGCGGGATAAATTGAAAGCCGGTGTAGTCCATGCGGCCGAAGGAGGACTGTGATTGGTTTGGAGACGAATTCATCAGTGAGCATGGAGCCAATGTTAAACTAAGAGACGGGAAGGGACAGTCTGAATAAAGAAGGGGGTACACACGTGGGTGCCCTTTCAGACAAAAAGGTAAAGTGGTCCAGAGCCAAGGATCCGTCTCACACGTGGGTGGAGGAAGATAGGTCCAGGATGA
Source organism: Lissotriton vulgaris (assembly GCF_964263255.1). Classification (NCBI taxonomy): domain Eukaryota; kingdom Metazoa; phylum Chordata; class Amphibia; order Caudata; family Salamandridae; genus Lissotriton; species Lissotriton vulgaris. The sequence continues at coordinate 609,913,099 of NC_141699.1, read as the reverse complement.
CGTGAAACAGAGTGTAATCGGCGGCGTGGTCTAAGCGGACCACCTATAGGGTTACCAATGGGGACATGTGGAAGAGATAAAGGGTGATCCAGAATAACATGAAACCGAGTATACTCGGGGCGTAGTCGAAGCGGGCCACCTATAGGGTTGCCAAGGGGGTCCTATGGAAGATCGCGATGGCCCACACAAGTAGGTAATTATTTTTTTTATTTTTTTTTTAGTCCTCATTGTGCATACTTATAGTTAGGAGTTATCAGGGTTGCCCCTTTTTTCCCTTCGAACCGTAACCTGTACCTATCACCTTGTGTGGACCATACGGGAAAAATTTGGGGACCCCTTACTTCCAGTTACTATTGTAGAAGGTTGTAATTCTGGGTGGGTTGAGCTAGCCATCATGGCTACTCTAATAGGCCTTCAATCCTATTAAGTGTTGCACTTAATCATAGGACGTACTTATAAAGAAGAAAAACCAGGAGGAAGAACACAATAAACCATCAGAGAGTCATAACTTATATACCCCGAAAATGATTTTCCCACAGTTCCCAAAAGGCAAATTTTTTTGAAAATGGTTTCTTTTTTTATCTAAATTATAGATTCTAAGCACTGAAGATAACCACTCTTCATGTAGAGGAGCTAATGGAATGATCCATTTTACACATATCTCTCTTCTGGCTAATAAAATTAAATGAAACACCAGACTTTCTTCCCGTTTTGTTAATCTGTCTACTGATGGAGACCTGGACACCCCGAAAAAGACCAAATCCATACTCACTGTTAGCTGTTTTCCCAAAACCTCTTCTATAGTCTTACCCACCGCCTTCCAGAAGTCTTCGAGATGGGGGCACTGCCAGAACATGTGCAGGTCATTAGCCTTCGGAAAGCTGCATTTCGGGCAGGACTTCACCACAGATCCGCTAAATGTTGATAGTTTTTCCGGCGTCCAGTAAGCCCTGTGGGTTGTATATAAGTGGTTTCTTTTTAATGCCGCAGATGTTACTATTGACCAGCATTTGTTCCTAGATACTTGCCATAAGAGGTTTGTATCCAGCGTTGGCAGATCTTTCCCCCAAATTCTCTCCGGAATCCGGAATTCTTCCTCCCCTGATGTTACGAGGGCCCAATACCAGAATGATATCTCTTTCTTGAAAGGATTCTCCAACATTTTGCTTTCTAGGATTGTATTGCCTGTTTTGGTTTCCTTCACTGATTTTGCCCAACTTGAGAGTTGATAATATTTAAACTTAGCTAGAGAAAAGTTCGTGATTTCATTTAATGTTTCCCAGTCTAAGATTTTATTCTGATATAGTACTTGCCCCCATACTACAACTCCTTCTGATTTTAGGGAAAGTGACAAAGAGTCTTTAAGACATTCCGGAGTACTAGGTGAGTCCCAAATAGGAGCTTTATCGCTGTAAAGAGGGATATTCACAGTCGACCTGATGCAGTACTATGATTTTGCAGCTGCTCTTAAAGTCTTCAACTTAACTTTTTTGAAGAATTTTGGGTGACCGAATTTAAAGAGGAAATGACTGGTGTTATTTGTCATTATCTGCATATATAATGGGTAATTTTCATAAGGGCCTAATAAGATTCTGCTATTTTTAAATTGGAAAGCTCTACAGTATTCTAAAATGTCTGGGGTTACTAATCCACCCTGGTTTTTCCTTCTCCTTATTTTAGTCCAAGCAATTCTGGGTTTTTTCGATGACCAAATGAAACTTGATAACTCTCCCTGGATTTTCTTAATAGACTCCCTATTGAACTCCAGCGGGATGGCTGCGAAGATGAACGTAAACTTCGGTAAGACTGACATTTTAAGGATGTTTGATTTACCCAATATAGACAACGACAGGCTACTCCATACTTTCAGCAATCTTTTAACTTCAACTTGGACTCTATGGAAATTAATCTGTGGAACTTTATCTATATCTTTAACTAAGTCAATACCCAGGTATCTGATTTTTTCTTTGTTATATGGGCTCAAAAAGACTTCGTTCCAAGTCATAGTCTCTGTTTTAGATTTGTTAATTTGATAACCTGAGATTTTCCCAAAGTTAATTAGAGTCTCTTCTGTTGCTTCAAGGGCTTCTTTAAGATGAGATGTAAATATCATTAGGTCATCCGCATTTAGGGGGTCATTAGGATCGCGGACGGACTTGAGTCCGTCCGCGACCCCAGAGTAGGAGGGAACATCCACATGGGCTGCGGCGTTCCCTCTGTGCAGATTAAGATGTGACCGCCAGGGTGGCGGTCACATCCTCTATCTTTAATATTGCGCCGCCACAATGTTAAAAATGCATGCACGGCATTTGCGTGCACAAAGCGGCAGGCACCGCGGGGTGCCTGCTTCATTGGGCACGCAAATGCAGGGGGGTACCATAGGTACCCCCCATGTGCACCCCCCCCCTTCACCCCTTCACCCAGGGGGCCCGCAACGGCCCCCGAAGTGAAGGTCCGTATGCTTTTCCACGGCCGAAAAGCCGCTGTGGAAAAGCATAGAAATGCAGACATCCTAATATGCCTGGCGGTGTCTGATAGACACCGTCAGACATGTTAGTGCTTTTCCGCCGCGGTCGGAAGGCGACTGCTGCGGAAAAGCTGCGGACAGAATATCAGACCCACCAGCGATCTTAATTTGGCGGTGGGTCTGTGGAGGCTCTGCAGCGGTTTTCCCGCATCCTCTGGGCCGGCGGTGGCTCCCGCCGGCCCGGAGGATGCGGGAAATCCGCATTCATAATTAGCCCCATAGTGCTATTTTTATGCCAACCTTAGTGTGAGAAAGGGGTAATGGCTAGATGGTTACACTCTGCTGCTGGTTCCATATATAAGTTGAATAACAGCGGGGATAGGGGGCATCCCTGGCGAGTACCTCTCTGTATTAAAAGTTGATCCGTTAGCTCCCCATTAATTAATATTCTGGCCTTAGGAGTACTGTAGATGTTTTTAACCATATTCAAGATGTTAGTTCCTAAGTCACATTTTTTTATTACTTCAATCAGATAGAGCCAGTTGACTCTATCAAATGCTTTTGCTGCATCGATAGTGGTTATAGACAGGGGTAGCTTCTCGTAGTTGGCAATATCTATAGCTCCAATAAGCTTGTGAGTTAAATCATGCAAATTTCTACCTGCCACAGTAGGTAATTATGCTCTAGGGCAGTATAAAATCCTAAATCCCAGTGTATAAACTGGGTAGGAAGTAGGATTGCAGTTGCAATGGCAAGCAGCGTGCCCAGGCTACGTGGAGCTTAGGAGAGGGCCAACAAGAGGATGTCGTCGTTGAGACCCACATTATCGGTACCCGACCTGTACAACCACCACTGCTGGAGTAGGAGAAGTTTTGTCGCCAGAACTGGGGTAACTGAATTGAGATTTGGTTTATCCAGAACTGACCAATTGAGTGAGTGAGCTCCATGTTGCATGTCAAAAAAGTGTTGTGGTGAGTCTTGTCATTTGTTTTCCACACCTAATCATACAATGAGATCTAAAATTCCATTGGGCACAGCACCTGGGGAAACTGTCAGATTGTGTCCAGATTTTGGAGGAGACTGCAAATGAATTTCAGTGGTGGCCGCTGGACTGCAAAGGGATCAGTGTCAGACCCCTTTTCTTCAACCCAGACTTGACAGTGGTGAAGGATGCATCATTCCTAGGTTGGGAAGGCCATCTGGGAGAGGAGGTGGTGAGAGGACTTTGGTCTCCTGCAGAGACTCAGCTCCATATCAATCTGTTAGAGTTGCAGGTGGTTCACTTGATGCTGAAGGCCTTCCTGCCTATCATCAAAGGAAGGCTGATGAAGGGGCTCACAGACAATGCCACCGTCATGTGGTACCGCAACAAGCCGGGTAGGGTGGGGTCTTGAGTTTGTGCTGTAGTGTAGTTCCTAGTTTCCCACTAGGCCCTGCGCATTGGAATAACATAAACAGTAGTATCGACGTAGAAGTGCGGATCTTCCAGGCCTCTACTGACTATGCTAAACTTAATTGGGTTTGTTACCAAGTAGCTCAGAGGTCACTGGAAATTTTCTTCTCTGCATAGGAAGTGATCAGCTTCCCTGGCACAGACAAGAAGGGATTCAGTTTTCCAACAACCGTGCAACATGACAACTTTGCTCCTCAGATCAAGAGTCAATCTCTAGGGTCGTGTGAAACAATAGACAGTTATTTTACTCAGTCAGGTTAGTGCAGTTTACTTTCACGATATGTAGAGAATAGAGAGATGGGCGTTTGTCAATAAAGGGTTAACATTCATTGAACAGTCTTTCTTCTCGTACAAGAGAAATGTATTGCCACAATTGCAAGACTTGTTATTATAAAAAGTACGTACAGTAAGATAAGTATTGCAAGATAATACTGTAAAAGCATTGATATGGTTTCTTAGCCATATAATGGTTTAAAAGTAATAAAACATATATACATTCATATATACATTAGGCTAAAATACTCAACTGGTGCTTCTAACTACGCCTACCCCAGTGTGCCTGACCTAAGCCTAACACGTGGAAGGGGAGTAAGTAAGTAGCTTAAGTTAAGTTGGTTTTGCCAAGGTTTGCTTCAAGAATTCTCACTAAGGGTTTAGTCAACACCATACCTCTGAATAGAATGATGGAGGTCTGGTATCTCCTTCAGGGGGAACTCGGTATCCCAGTCACCCGCGAGGGCAGACTAGAAACGCTGGAGCTGAATTTCTCTGCAGGAGAAAGGCAGCGTCTCTCTTCAGCGCGTCGAAGAGGAGGAGGGGGGACAGCGTCCGCGGGCAGTTGGCATCTGCTGGGCTTCTTCGCAGAGGGACGGCTGTTCAGCTCCTAAGCTCACCACACCATAGTTCGCGCTTTAGCTGCGATAATGGTATCAGTAGCTTCACCACCAACGGGACAGCAGCAGCATCAGCGTACTGCATGCAGCATACAACAGCAATGGGACACCAGCAATTGCTTAAGGCAACGTTGGTAGTATTTATACCTGACAGGTGCCTGGTTTGACGCAAGTTTGCTGGACATAAGACGTCAATTAAAGATGTTACTAGGAAGTGATAGCTATCAGTTGCTCATTAGAATTCCATTACTAATCAAAACACAGCAAGCGGGGATTTCCAGGTTTGCTGAGTTTTTATCTTGTTGAAGAACTCGGAGTGTTAATCTAGGAATATCAGATAGTGACTTCTGCTCTGTCATTGCACTAATTGGTTGCAAAGGAAGTGGCAGAGAAAACTATTCTGGAATGTGGCTCTGTTCGTGTGAGGCCAGAGATGACTTTCTGAATATCGCACTTGAACGGTTATGCCAATATAGGGAATAAATGGTTTTATAGCCGAATAGGGGCATAAGGTCACAGTATCGATCAGGATCCTAGATAAGCACGCAACACCCACTCCACGGGTTCATGTCCATCAAATTACTAAAACTAGAGCAATAGGGGGCATGTGTAACATTGCCCACCCCAAAATACATAAATGCATTCGAAATAGGCGTATAATGTAATATGTGAAATTTAGGTACTGTACGTTTTTGAAGCATAGAAATCATTCAAAAATTATTGCATATGAAATCAATGAACGATTATGCAAAAAGAATTACACATGAAATATCTCTGAAACAGAAGAAGGGCGAGATAAATCATCACATATAAATGCATTGCAATAAATGTGCTAGAGGCTGATGTAAGTTATTATGTCTCTAGATGTGTTTAGAAATAGAAGTTTGAAGCTTCTGTTCTTTAAGAATAGTTTTTACCTTAAGCAAAGAATTGTTCGTGTCAAAAAAAGGTCAATATTAAAAAATGCTCAATTCAAAAGATTTATTGCTTGAACGGGAAAATAGAGTTCCAATGCTTTTAGCAGTTTTTGTTGATCAAAACTGAAGGCCGAATTCAGAGTTCATGGGAACGCTGTGTGTCGGAAAGCTTCTCAAAAGTTATTGTTTCTGTACGGGTGAGAACATCGTATCAGACAGGCTCTCAAAGAATTGGTCTACAAAATCAGGTGATAGTTCAACCAAATTCGATAGTGCTGTAACTTGGCAGGTGTGAGAATGATTGCTGTCATCATAGTCGGGATCAGCAATGCTCACAGAAGGTCGTTCCTGGGTGATGTTGCTTTTGTCACTCGCTCCACTGTTACCACCTAGTCGTAGCACAGGAGTCTCAACGAATGCCGTCATCAGGATTGGTAGCCGCTGGGGACAACACAATGCGTGAGCCGTTATCGGACTGAGCAAAGTATCGACGTCCATTGGTACTGCTGATGGAAGTGAAAGACAGATGTCCAACACGCACTCATCTCCGCATAGCATACATCGAAGTACCGGTAAGATACAGTTCTGCCATATAGGTCTGAATGAAAGGAACCAGGTCATGTTTAGATCTCTCAGCCTGGCCAATCCAAGGACGTTAGTTATCCTGTCCCGGTAGCGCATTGCTAGGATTGTCTCTTCCATTCCCATGGGAGCTATATCTGAGCTTTGGCTTGCCATAACGAAGCAGGACAGTCAAAAATAAAATCCCTGCTACAAGTCCCAAAAATAAGGGTATGCCGCCAAAAACAGAGTGGACAAAATTAGGAACGATTCCCAAAATTGCTTGAAAAGGTGTTAGCAGTACCGTAAAAATCGTCTTAAATATGCCTTGGATGCCTGTGGCACTAGACATGTTAAGGAGTTGGCTAAGCATTTCTACGAAATGCACGGGGCAATTTGTTGATAAAAGTTCATGAACTTCAGTAGCTGTCCTTGCAACTAGAAGTTCATACGTCTCTTTTGATGACGTTATAGGCACTGTTGTCTGTAAAAGCACAGACTTCATTTTGCTTAAAGTATCAATTCGTATAGAATAGAGATTCAGACGAGGCCAGATGGGAGTCACTGTGTCTGCAGGCCCACTCGGGAACAATGCCTGCATACAGCATTTGACCATGGATGTTACTCTTACTAGATAACTTTTCCCTGGCACAAGGCCACAACATCTGTGATCCGTTCTAAGAATGTAACTCCCGTTTGCGAGTTGCATGAAGAAGGGCTCAATCTGAGTTGCAGGTGTGACTAGCTGGTGGCATGAAAGGTTGTTAGAATTTCCATCACAAGCTCCGTGTAAATTAATACCCTGACACAAAAGTATACCACTTAGTGAGTGTTTACAGTTTTCACCACTAAGAAATACATTTTTGTCGCTGTCACTATAGCAAGAATGTGTGTATGGTAATTTCCATTCTGATTTTACATATCCTTTACCCAATTGTTCATACTGGCCAGCAGGTATGTATTCAAGGCACTTTTTAAATCGGAAAGTTGTTATCGGAATAGTGATAATTCCGTGTATTATTCATTCAATGACAGGACTCTCTGACATTGTCAATGGTAATCTCTCAAGTTTTGCGATGCTCAGGATTGTATAGTCTGCTCCTTTCTGTGCCAAACTGATCTGTTTATCAGTAAGGTTAAAAATGGAAAATAATGACGTTGTGTTGATTAAACGCCAAGGCACATAGCCTGAACGAAGATTTTGCAGCATCCAGCCTAATTGTACAATAGAACGTAATTGAGATTGGCCATGTTGTAACATTAGCAAGTCTCTATCTATCACATCAAAGGCAGAGGATACAATATTGTCCAACGAATATATTCTGGAGGACAGAGTCATTAACCCATTGTCCACTACAGAAAGTGATTTTTCCAAATTAATACGATCAATTTCTCGTATGTTTTCAGCTGTTTCAATTTGTGTGACTTTCCAAGCCTCGTTGTACGCAGCATAGATACTGGTCGCTATGAAACGCTTTTGACGCTGTTTGCGTGGTCCAAGAATGAAATCGCGCAAATCAGCACCATCTTTTAGTAAAGACAAGTGTTGCTTAATTTCAGCCAGTGTGGATGATGTTAGCCATTCAAGGCAGAGTTTCCCTACACTGTATCTTGTTATTATCCCTGGATGTTGTCTCTGGGAGTATCTCGGGTCTAGTCTGGTCATTTTTAACCCCTGTGTCTTATTCAGGAATCTATCTTGACAGTTGTTTGTGTCTATAGGCCAGATTAACCACTTTTTCCAATCAGGATGTGTTCTGTTAAAATGTAAAATTTGTGAAACGTCTAACTCAATATCTGTAGTTGTATTCTCAGGTATTGGCTTTGGAATAGACGGTGTTTTAAGGTCTTTGATCTTAGCTAGGCCAAGACAGGATGTTTGGTGTATTGTGTCATTTAAAAACAACATTTGTTCTGGTATCATGCAGGTTCTGAATAGTGCTTCAAGGCCTTGTACCTGCCAATCTTTTGTACCCCAAATTGTTTTCGTTTCAATGTTATTTTTCCAATAATCAAAACCAAGTGTCATCATTTTGTCATAAAATGCTTCTGAATATATCAATTTAGAATTTGTCAGCATTGTTTTCATTCCTGTTTTATCTAACAGTTTGTAATAAAACATTTCTGCATCACTGGTGTTAAACCCTGAGAAGTATTTGAATTTCTCAAAAAATGCTTTAGAACTGCTTTTAGGTGGTGTAGCACAATGTTCCCATTGATTATACATAAAAACATTTCTAGGCTGTGCAGATTTATGCAAATAATGATCACCATAATGTGTGTAGCAGAATAGCTGCTCATAACTAGATGAACCTTGTAAATAATCATGATTTGTGAATCTAGCTGACATTACTAAATCAGACATCATGTCATTAATACTGTTAAAGTCCCAATCATCAGAGAATGTACTATGTTTTACAAAGTCACTTAAGGAAACCTTCAGTTGATGAGGATACTTCAGGATTTCGACCGGACCATAGATCTCATAGTCAGTTTTCTCCCACACTACCCCACCAGGTATTGGAATTGCCGTGACATTTAATGTTGACAGTTCTCTTTTCTTCACGTGGGATGATCTGTATGGTTTCAGGACTAGGTTGATGTTCTGACTTGCTGTGTCCATTCAATTGTAATAAACTTTCCTAAAATTAAAACTAAAATTAGGCATAGTAGGAGTATGAATACCCCTGAAATAATCCAATGCTCAATCAACGGTGAATCCAGATATAATTCTTTGATTTGTTGAAGGAGTCCTCTTGTATTTTCTTTAGAATACTTTTTTGTTTCTGGCATCACTTCGGGGTCGTTTTGATCTTCAGAGAAGTTGTCGAAGTTGATGAAATAACCAGAGGCAGTTCTGTCGATTGTTGGGATTGGATTTTCAATCTGTCTTTCGGTAGCATTTTCTGATGCCACATTAGTGTAGACTGGTGTTGTTTCTTGACGAACTGTTTCAATCTGTGTCTCAAGAGGCACAAGTTCCATGGCATTATTGCATAGTCCTTCTCTGTGCACTGCAGGCTGATCAAATGTGATTAGTCTTTCAGTTTGAACCTCTTGGATTGTTGCAAGTTTGGGTATTCTGTTGTTTCTTGGGAGTCCACTGGGCCTACTGTTGATTATAGGCCACATGCTTTTGGTTTTACCAGGTCGATAGACACAACTCTGTTCTCCTTTTTACCAGAAAGGGGCGGTAGTACTACTGATCTTGTTCCGGTGACTGCCAAGACAGGTACTGCTTTTCTGTAAGAAGGCCCAAATTCCTTCTTCACCGCGATCTTTTCTCGGACTAGATCCCCAATCTTTGGAATCCAGACAGGCCTTGCTGGGGCTGTTGCTTGTGGTGCCTCGTCAGTGGTAGATGGCTGTTGCTTTAACTTTATGTTGCTTAAGGATTTTCTTGTTTCATTCAGTTCCTGTAAAACAGCCAAACGATCTTTGATGTCAAAGTCTGTTGTTTTTTCTTGTACCACTGACATCTGACTATCGAGGTCCTGAATGTTCATTCTAATTCCGAACAATAGTTCGTATGGGCTGAAACCTTTTAGAGAATTTCTTGGCAAGTTATTAAGACTAGTCTGGACACTTATTAGATGTTTGACCCACCCAGCGCCTGAACCTAATACCTTCGCTGTTATAGATCGCTTTATGTCTCGTTTTTTTCTTTCAACCACACTATTCCCTTCGGGGTGCGACGGACAAGAATACCGCAAACCAATTCCCATGCTGGCCATGGCCTCCCTATAAGCTCGAGAGCTAAAAGCAGGACCCTGGTCAGAATGGAACGTGGTAATTGCGTATGTGCCGATAAAGACTCGCAGATCTTTTATAACCGTTCTAGCGTCAGCCGAGCGCTGGAGGCCACATTTTTAAGTGTGTTTAGCCTTAACTGTGTACAATGGGACGCGCTTCTCTTCTTTGATTGCGCAGATAGACCGCCTTATGCTGTCTAGCAGGGATCCTGAAACTACACTGGCCTGTTCATTACTGCGATCTCTGTTGCAGTCTTCACAATTTTGAGCAAAACATTGAATATCTATACTCATTCCTGGCCACCAGTACTCTGATTGTAATTCTTTCAGAGAGTCTTTAATTGTTTGGTGTCTCAGACCCAACCCCATGTGTGCTTCCAGTAAGAGGAAGCCCCTCCTGCTCCTGTTTGGAATTACTCTGTCCCCCACTCCAGGGATTCGAGCAAAAGGAACGGAGTTTGCATCTATTACATATGCATAATTGAGTGGATAGTTCACGGGTAGTGCTGCATAGTCGCCTTTTACGGTCGTTTTTACTGCCAGCATGGTTTCCCCGTCTATGTATTTTTCTGTACGCTTTTTTGTGGCTACGGAAGCCGGTTTAGTTGCTTCCGCTATGGCTGTATTAGCCAATGAATTCCCTGCAACGTGAACGCCATCACGTTGAAGACTCTGTGCGTGTACCACGTGAGTCTTTTGTAGTTCTTTGTGTAAAAGAGCTACCTGTTTCCAGAGCAATTTATGCTTTATTGTGGCACCTGTGTCATCTTTGTAGTCGTTTTCAATCCACCTCTGCAGCTTATTGTTGTAAGAGTTGACACAAAAATGAGAATCGCACACGATAAGTGTCGGGAATTCACGTTCTGCATTTTCGAGCGCCATCTTTAAACATCTGATTTCAGTTCTCTGAACCGAACAGTTTCTTACAGATTCAGTTTTTGTTACTTTCGGTCTGAATTTACCGCACAGCCAACGACCTTTAACAATCGCACATGCTGCATCGTAGGATTTACTCTCTACGTTGAAATGCTGTACAAATCTATCTGTATAGATTATACAGGCGTATTGTGGGAGAGGCAGAAGTTCGATTGGCAGAGAATATTCTTCTTCATACTCTAAATCATTCAGTTCTTTGAATTGCGGGGCGAAATAGTATTTCACATCCTCCGCTCCTAGAGAATCTACACACTGTATCCATTTCGGATCCAGTGACACTGTAGGCAGGTTTACTGGGCTGAATAGCGCCTCGAAGGCGGATTCTGCTTTGAGGATATTAATCCTTTTGCCGTGTGCTAGTTCTCTTTCATTTGCTAATGCGATTTGCACTGCTTTCACAGTTCTTTCTGTGAGACTGAATGTTTCTTCTGCTTGTGTGTACAAGTGAGATTTAATTGAAATTGGTACCTTTTCTCCCTCATTAGAGGTTAGGTACGTGAATCCGCATCTTCCTGGGATGACTCGGATTACAAGATCGATTGTGTTATCACGTGTATCTAATTTAGTTTTTGCTAACATGTCTGTTTGCAGTGATCTCAAAATTTCTGTGTGTTTTTGAGTCCAATTGATTTGTTTAAAATCAGGTTTAATTAGTTCGTAGAGAGGTTTAACCCTCTCTGCGTAATTTAGAATGTAAGTTCTTCCGAAATTCAGAAAACCTAGAATGGATTGTAAATTCTTCAGCGTTTTTGCAGCTTGGAGTACAGCGCACTTCTCTAAGAAGTTGTCCGCTAGGCTTTTCCCTTCACTTGATAATTCGTACCCTAAGAATAGTACTGTCAGATGGGCAATTCGAGACTTTTTAAAGTTGAATTTGTAACCCTCTGCTGCGAACCCAAGTATAATAGTGTTCACTCTTTTCAAGTGAGTATCCAAGTCGTCGTCTGTGAGATAAATATCATCTACGTAAGATAATGCTTCATCATCATATATTTGTAGTAACTCTGTTACCCTAGTTGAGAATAGTCCTGGGCTGTTCTTGAACCCCTGTGGGAGTCGACAGAATTTTTTCTGCGACCCAAATGCTGAGAAAGCGGTCAAATATCTGCTTTCTGGTGCAATGTTTTGACAAAAGAAACCATTAGATATGTCTAATGTTGTTTTATATTTTTTCCTAACTATGTTATTCATTAGGGCTGCACTATGCGAGTTTTGTACTGCAAAAGTTTTGCAACATGTATTAAGATGTCTGTAGTCCAAAACTAGACGATATGAATTGTCTGGCTTGGAGACAGGAAACAAAGGATTGTTCATTTGAGAGGTGCATGTTTCAATCACCCCCTGGTATTCAAGTTGATCTAAGATCTCCCTGACCTGTTTTTTAGCTTCTTGCTTAATGGGATACTGCCGGTGGGCAGTTGTTCATTTTTTAACTGGATTTTGTGAGGAGGAGAATCCTCATCCCATCCTACATGATTTTTATATAATGCCGGAGCCTGGGCTACTGCCCATTTCCTTGCATAAGTATATTTTTTGTGAATCGGAATGTGATTCGAGAAGGCAGGCATAATCACTTCTTCGCCACGAGGGCACTCCCTGACAAACTCTGGGGGCCAATCTTTTTCAGCTAACAGAATATCATAGCCTTTTGAGAATTTATCCCAAAATAGACCCCTAATTTTCCTCGTCTTATCACCCTCTATACGCAATGTTATTTCGTATATTTTATGGGGTTTGCTAAGTCTGGTGTCGGCAGTTTCCACCTGAATGTATTCATTCGTGTCCACTGTCTCCAGATGACTCATCAAGATCTTGCGCGCTATACTGATTGCTGCTGCACTGTCCAACATTGTCAATGCCCACTCCCCGTTTTTCAACTGTGTCCTCAGTATTCTCGGCATGGTTGATTACTCTAATACTGGCTACCTTCTTTTTCTGAAATTGAGATTTTTTATTTTGAGCAGGTTCCTTGTCTTTGGACTTGGTGTGCTCTCCTGGGTCTGACCGTCCTCTTCTTTCCGAATTCTGTGGAAAAGATCGAGAGGGACGTGTATCAATACTTTGATATCTATCAGGTTTCTTCAGATTATCCCTATTTCTAAGGTTATATCTTTTCTCAGAGGGCTCCCTCTGGGGAGACTGGCGTTCTCGAGTCGGAGTTCTTTCCCTCCGTCGAGGAGACCTTCCTCTGGACTGGAAAACTTTTTCCTTGGGAGTGGATTGTTTATTTCCATCCCAGCTCTTTTTAGGAGTATTTAAATTATTTTTAATAAATAATTTTTCAGGATTTTCGAGCAGTTGGGGTTTTACCGGTTTTCCACCCAAGCTGTCTCTACCTAGTTCTTCATAGCATTTCTCTATGATTTTTGCAAGCTCAACTGGCTGATCTTTTATATCTGTTTCCTTCAACTTCTGGCGGATCGCCACAGATGCTGCTTCTCCCTTTATGTTGGCTAATAATATAGCCGAGACCTGCTTGAAGTCTTTCAGTAATTTCATACCTAGATTTAAAGCGGGCTCTGGACCGTATTCATTTTGAATCTGTTTTAGCACTTCTGGTATTACCGCCATAGACGGAACACCGTGTGTTTTTGTGTAGATGGAAGCAAAGACTGTACCCCAAGTGTCGCAGTCCTCTATGTGTGGTGCGATTCCCATAGGAAGGCAGATTGTCAAGATTCTGTGTTTCTCAATAGGGGTAGTATCAGGAAATACTGCCTCTATTTGAGTGATTTTCTGTGCTAACCAGAAAGGAATTTGTTCCAGTTTTACGGGTGTTTTACCAAGACATGACTGTATGTTCTGTGGTGTAATTTTATTAGTGTTCCCCTGATTAGGGGTCAGCTGTGGTATATTAACAGCTGGTTGGACTGTTGCAGTCCGCATTACATATTGGACTAGTTGCCTATGTATTTTTATTAATGTTTTTAGCTGTACTAACAGCTCTTCTTTAGACATTTTTACAATGTCCGGATGTGGTGTGTAGCCGGCTAGAACCGGCCACGTTGCTCCTGGTCTACCTAGTGGACCGAGCCTGGTAATGTGATCATTGTGTTTTAGGGCGCCATTAAACCAGAGCAGGTGCTCTTGGAATTTAAGTGGAATTTCAATCTCCTCGAAAGGAGCGTACTCTTCCGGAGGTTCCTCTATTTTGTAATAGTGAAACTCTTTTGCCGCTGGAAAGTTTATCCATGAATAGAATACCTCTGTCTGCCGATATTCGTGAGCCTCTATCACGAAAATTACTGTACCACCTTGTGGTGTCAGTCCGTTTTCTATAAGTTTTAAAGTTATAGATTTTCTTAAGTGGACGGGGATGATAATTGCATCCGGGTCTGTGTGTAGGAGACTCGTGTCTTCCTCTATTAGTAGGGTTGCCAGTCTAACTGCTTCCCTTTCTTCTTCACTGTCTGACATTTTATGAATGCAGGCTTTGCAGAGTAGGTCTCCAAGGAGACAAAGATTAGGTGCACAATATTTTGGAACACCGTATCCTTCAACGTTGAATAAACCAGAGCTTTACATAGGAATCTCTTCCTACTGAGTTCGGGCGGATTTTAACCTTTCACCCACTCCAGACGTCTATTGGAGTATTTACGGGAGAAAGGGGTCTGTGTGAAATATGCACGACTGAGTTAATCTAACGTCTTGCGTTAGTTTATCGCCTTACCAAACGTTGGGCACCATGTAGTGTAGTTCCTAGTTTCCCACTAGGCCCTGCGCATTGGAATAACATAAACAGTAGTATCGACGTAGAAGTGCGGATCTTGCAGGCCTCTACTGACTATGCTAAACTTAATTGGGTTTGTTACCAACTAGCTCAGAGGTCACTGGAAACTTTCTTCTCTGCATAGGAAGTGATCAGCTTCCCTGGCACAGACAAGAAGGGATTCAGTTTTCCAACAACCGTGCAACATGACAACTTTGCTCCTCAGATCAAGAGTCAATCTCTAGGGTCGTGTGAAACAATAGACAGTTATTTTACTCAGTCAGGTTAGTGCAGTTTACTTTCACGATATGTAGAGAATAGAGAGACGGGCGTTTGTCAATAAAGGGTTAACATTTATTGAACAGTCTTTCTTCTCGTACAAGAGAAATGTATTGCCACAATTGCAAGACTTGTTATTATAAAAAGTACGTACAGTAAGATAAGTATTGCAAGATAATACTGTAAAAGCATTGATATGGTTTCTTAGCCATATAATGGTTTAAAAGTAATAAAACATATATACATTCATATATACATTAGGCTAAAATACTCAACTGGTGCTTCTAACTACGCCTACCCCAGTGTGCCTGACCTAAGCCTAACACGTGGAAGGGGAGTAAGTAAGTAGCTTAAGTTAAGTTGGTTTTGCCAAGGTTTGCTTCAAGAATTCTCACTAAGGGTTTAGTCAACACCATACCTCTGAATAGAATGATGGAGGTCTGGTATCTCCTTCAGGGGGAACTCGGTATCCCAGTCACCCGCGAGGGCAGACTAGAAACGCTGGAGCTGGATTTCTCTGCAGGAGAAAGGCAGCGTCTCTCTTCAGCGCGTCGAGGAGGAGGAGGGGGGACAGCGTCCGCGGGCAGTTGGCATCTGCTGGGCTTCTTCGCAGAGGGACGGCTGTTCAGCTCCTAAGCTCACCACACCATCGTTCGCGCTTTAGTAGCGATAATGCTATCAGTAGCTTCACCACCAACGGGACAGCAGCAGCATCAGCGTACTGCATGCAGCATACAACAGCAATGGGACACCAGCAATTGCTTAAGGCAACGTTGGTAGTATTTATACCTGACAGGTGTCTGGTTTGACGCAAGTTTGCTGGACATAAGACGTCAATTAAAGATGTCACTAGGAAGTGATAGCTATCAGTTGCTCATTAGAGTTCCATTACTAATCAAAACACAGCAAGCGGGGATTTCCAGGTTTGCTGAGTTTTTATCTTGTTGAAGAACTCGGAGTGTTAATCTAGGAATATCAGATAGTGACTTCTGCTCTGTCATTGCACTAATTGGTTGCAAAGGAAGTGGCAGAGAAAACTATTCTGGAATGTGGCTCTGTTCGTGTGAGGCCAGAGATGACTTTCTGAATATCGCACTTGAACGGTTATGCCAATATAGGGAATAAATGGATTTATAGCCGAATAGGGGCATAAGGTCACAGTATCGATCAGGATCCTAGATAAGCACGCAACAGTGCCAGAAGGCTCTAGGACTCTAGAAGTGGCTGGACTGTCAGGGGATACTCTGGTGGTGAACCACCTGGTGGAATCTCTAAATTGAAGACCAGAAAAACTCAGCACTGATGCCTAGCAGACCACAAATGGTACTTAACCCCAGATGTGGCAAGGGAATTTTCCAAGAATGGGGAGAACCCTAACTTGATCTTTTTCCACCACAGAGAATGCACAATGTCAGCTCTTTTGCACTTTGGAGTTACAAAGAAGGCACTCTCTCGGGAATGCATTCCATCTAAAGTGAAGGCTATTGCTTCTGAATACTTTTCTTCTGCTATCTTTCCTATCTGATGGGGCCAAGTCCTTTTAGTTGCAGCAGATGAGGCTAGGTGACTGTGGTACCCAGAAGTCCTGTATATTAATATATGTCCTCCTATCAAGCTGCTGCTCCAGGAGGATCTTCTCTTTCAGGTAACAACTAAAAACATGGATTTTCCAGAAGCTGCAGTAAAACAGGAACATGTTGGTGCCGTCGCAACCAGCGCTGGGATGCCTAAGGGTAGCCATGCGCTATACCAAGAATCGTTTTAATAATAATAATAATGAATAATAATTAAAAATCTTCTATTGCAGCAGATGAGCAGGGTCCTGCACCCGGGCCTGCACAATCTTCATCTCTATGTGTAGAGATTGAGAGACAACATTTGATTGCATTTGACAGTCCTCCAGAGGTCATTAATGTCATCTTGACGGCTAAGCATCCCTCTACAAAATTGGTGTATGCCAGTCGTTCGGACAAGTTTGTGGCTTTGTGCAGCACCTCCCACTATGACCCACTACTAGCCAAATTGTCTGCAGTGTTGCTGATTGTTTTGTCCCTGGCCAAGCAAGGTTTCATTTTGAGACTGTTTAAAGGATATTTGTCAGCTCCTTTTAGGGTTTTGCAGTTGCCCAATCAGCCTTCTTTACTTAAATCACCCATTGTGATGTGATTTTTTAAAAGTTTGCAACGTATGTTTCCACCAAGATCCGTTGTGATGCCGCAGTAGACTTGAGCTTGCTTCTCACCATTTTCACGTATACTCCTTTTGAGCTGATGCACAATAGCCTATTTCGGCCTTTATCCTTGAAAACGGTCTTTCTGATTGCAATAACATCATCCCAGTGTGTGAGTGAACTTCAGGTTTTCTCTGTATAAACCTCCTTATACAATTTTCTTGCCAGACAACCTGGTCTAAAGCTGCATTTCTACCTAAAATTGTCATACTTTCCCACATTTGGGAGGCTATCTCCCTTTCGGCATTCTTTGCCTTGCCTCACCCTTCCAAGGCGGAAGAGAGAGTGCATAGACTCCACGCCAAGAGAGCACTCAGTTTTTATATTGATCGCCCCAAAGAACATCGGGTTGACGATCAGATCTTTGTGGGTTTTTCTGACGCAAAGAAGGGCAAGGCACTGCAAAAACTTACCAAGTCTCAATGACTTTTTCTCTGCAACAAAATCTGCTATGCATTGGCTAAGAAGCAACCTCCACAAGGTCTACAGGTCTCATTCAACCAGAGCAAAAGCTTACTTTCATTACACTGAGATGTGGGGTGACTGTATTGGGTATTTGTCAGGCAGCAACGTGGGCACTACTGCTTCTACAGTCAGGCCCCTTCAAGAGGGGCGTTTTGCCTGCTTCGTCCTGCAATCTTTTTGGTTTGAGAAAGTCTACAGACCCACCACTTATTGAGGTTTTGCTATGGTATCATTTTAAAAGGTGAGGAATTGACATTTGGAAGTATCCATCAGAAGATTACGTTACTTACCTCCGGTAGCACTCTTTCTGGTAGATACTTTATCTAACAGAAGATTCCTCTTCGACCCTCCCACCGGTCTGTTCAGTGAATTAGACACTTTTCCATATAAAAAGGTCCCAGTCTAGAGATCTGTACACAGGTTCTGCCAATCTGCAGTTGGGCTTTGCGTCTGTGAGCACAGACAGTAGAAAAAACAAAAAGTGTCAGAG
The DNA here is from genome assembly GCF_964263255.1 of Lissotriton vulgaris. NCBI lineage: Eukaryota > Metazoa > Chordata > Amphibia > Caudata > Salamandridae > Lissotriton > Lissotriton vulgaris. The sequence goes on along the minus strand of NC_141699.1, from coordinate 609,894,947 downwards.
GGTCTATCTGGTCTATGTGTGGTTCACTAAACTAATAGAACAGTGTCAACTCATCTAACAGTGATCAAGAATATTGGTGGATACCAGTGATCACTCACAGGATATCCATCAAGTCTGGGATCTTCCACCAGTGGTGGGGCATCACCCATGTGGATCATGTCAGGCTTGCCCACAGACCACCAGGTCCACAGAGATTGACATTGGTACAAATAGACCTTGGAGGCAAGTCAGATTCACCAATTGCAACAGCGAGAAATTGGTTTACCTAATTACCTTCCCATGTGGTCTACAGTACGTAGGAATGACAACTCGAAAAATAAAATTACGAATTTCGGAGTACAAGAGTACGATCCGTTGCAGGAGACAAGCGACCAAACTTACTACACACTTCCTTGAGAAAAAACATGCCCCTACTGCTTTCTCATGGACTGTGCTCGAACAACCCTATATTCCTACTCATGTAACAGACCATACTAATTTCCTTCTCCGTAAAGAACAGAAATGGGTGTTTAAATTGAAGACCAATAAGAGTGGTTTGAATGACGACATACTATGGTCCGCTCTTTAACCACTTTTTCTAGAAGATGCGGTTACATATGAATCACATTTTCTATGCATCTCTTTTTGTACATATAGAGGATTCTGACTCTCTGATTGGAATACCAGTCCTTTCCATCTTCAAGGCCCGCTTCAAGACACCCGTCTGTATCTCTTCTGTGACACGAATCTGTTCAAAACAACTTCCACAGTCCAGGGAAATATTCGAGATAATAACCCTCCAGGTTATATTGCTAAACGGTTCTTTATTCGTCTACTATATATGAGATTGCAATTTAGTATATCGCTGAACCAATACGAGAGACAAGACTCATCAGGATACGATCTTGTCATTCATCATCGTACTGCTCCTAACATAACAAATCTAAGGAGCGCATGGTGGGTAATACGCGCAAGGTCATCAACTCACGCCCATTCATTAAATATGCGCAATGCAACCCTTTGTTAGTGTATTCGATCAGAACCGAGCTATATAGAGTAAGTGTGTATATAGCGATAGTCTTTCTACAGTAACATCATAGCTGCTTTGTTTATCAGAGTTGCCTAGCAGCCACACAGCAATACGAATGATCAATGAGTGATTAGCGTTTCTTATCACCTGATGGGTGAACCACCTATCAGCATTGAGTATCAGTCCAAACACAACCGTTGAATAACATCAGCCCCGATTGGACGACCCTGTCAGGTGACCGCGGCCGCCCAATCGATTCACAGGTTAAAAATACTTCCTCGTTTTTGCTCTGACACCTCCCCAATCGGCTCAGATGGAGGTGTAGGAGTACCGACGGAGAGGTAAGCCGAGCGCAAGCTTCTAGCCTGTCTTTTTTAATCTAGTTTACTTACGCTGGCAAATGTCTCTTGAGCGTGAGCTCTTAGCCTTTCTCCTTTAGAAACGAGATTTCTCACGCTGGCATATGTCTCTCATAAACGAACCGCGACTTTGACATTCAGGACGCTGAGAACCTCATTGTTTGTTCAAAAATGCCACGAACAACATCTTTGTTAGAGGAATGGCGAAACACTGATGTGTTTGTTAGTAAGTAAGCAGATCACCAACCTGATACATACCCCAGGATAAATGAGACTATGCTGCAATTAAACCTCCAATACAGCTCCATGATATATCTCTTGAAAGAAGGTACACTTCGATGTACCTAGGAGGGTCCACCTTCCTCCCACCTGGGTCACCTTATAAAACCAATGGACCCATACCATTGACATACCAGTCATTTCCTTGTAGGTACCTGCCATGTGTTTTATTTTCAGTTAGACTGAGAGGCAATTACATACTAGTGTGTTTGTTTTTTGCTTCCTTTACTAGAGCGGTGCTTCCCTCGTGCCCTGAGCCGTTGCCAGGCGGGGTGGAGCCATTTGCTCCTACTATAATGGTAAGATGGAGTAATTCAACAACATGAGAACACCATATTTGTATGTCTATATGTGTAGTTAATATGAGATCAATGTGTGAACAAATCAACAATATTTGAGTTATAGCTCAATGTGTAATACAACATGATGCTTCGTCTATATGTATGTGGTCATTTTACATGTATTAGTCTGTGTCTCTTTTTTATCTTATAGTGACGAATATACCTTCTGCAAACAAAGGAATACACCTCAAACATCAGGTGATCTTTTTTCATGTTGCAGCAATGCACATATTCAGTTACTAATTTTTATCTATCTCTTCACCATTTGCAGTAGCATTTCAACATACACTGGTCCTGATGAAAGCAATGGACTCTATAGTCCCTAGTATATTGCTGAAACATGTCGACCATCTTGATATCAGAGTAGATATTTGTTAAATCTACCTATGCTGCTTTTTTAATATTGGCGGAGCGAGCACAGAACCTAATAAAGTTGCCTTATTTCTGCTCCCTCACCCAATTTTATATATTTTCACTCACCTTTTTCACACACCTTTTCTCACAGCACTGCAAATCAGTCACCCACTAATTAAATTGATGGGTAGTTTGTGACACTCTACCACTTGACTCTTGGGAGGTTATACCAACTGACCGCCCTTTTTGAGCCAGTGGTGTACCAATTTTTGTGGCCAACAGGAATGCCAAATGATGAAGGGCGGTTCCGTGTGGTGACTGATGGATATCCTGTGAGTGATCACTGGTATCCACCAATATTCTTGATCACTGTTAGATGAGTTGACACTGTTTTATTAGTTTAGTGAACCACACAGAGACCAGATAGACCCTCTGACACTTTTTGTTTTTCTACATTCAGTTAGGGAATGTGTCTTTGTTTGGTCTTTAAAATCCCTCAGGCCCCTCTCCTACCTCTTTGTTCTTTCGTTGTGAGCACAGACAGCCTAAAACAGGCACTGGAGTTAGCAGGCATGTGTGGTAATTATAAGCAGCTCCGTTTGTCACTTCTGGGATGGAACGATGTCAGCATGGACACACAGGATCCCACCTACCAGTGTGCAGGAGTATTTCTCAATAGTTTCTGGATGCAGTCTGATGCCTCAGGACTATTCACATTATCAGGTATCTGCCGTTAGAGTATACACCAGAACGAGCATTACAAAAGGTACACAGCAAGGACAAAAACAAAAACCTTTTCAATATTTTAAGAAAAGGTCCTAAAAAAGATTTCCACTATCTATTATAACATTAGACATATACAAATATTTCAGTTGGTACTGATGTAGCGCAAAATCAATTTTTCATTGTAGAGGTGCATTATAATCACACTTGTAGACTGCAGCCACATATAATCTTTTGCAAACAAAACAGGTGATGGACCGAATGTGGATCAATGTCACACATTCATCCCAGTCAAAAGATCTGGGCCCAAATCCATCGTTTTTTTGCACTCCACACCACCCTGGGTTAGACAATAGCGATATGCAAATCAGCTCTGACCCTGTGCCCCATGGGAACAGTCCAGTCTGAACTACAAAAGATAACCCAGAACGGAATTAAGCATCCGAGGGCCGGACCGGTTTCGAGGTAACACCTCTCATCAGCCCGGCTAGCTTGACTTCAGTGGTGTGGAGTGCCTGGGACCCACGTCTGAGCATCCCCAGCGCACTTATGGCGGTTTTGCAAACAAAACAGGTGATGGACCGAATGTGGATCAATGTCACACATTCATCCCAGTCAAAAGATCTGGGCCCAAATACATCGTTTTTTTGCACTCCACACCACCCTGGGTTAGACAATGGCGATATGCAAATCAGCTCTGACCCTGTGCCCCATGGGAACAGTCCAGTCCGAACTACAAAAGCCATGTCCTTCCCAGAACGGAATCAAGCATCCGAGGACCGGACCGGTTTCGAGGTAACACCTCTCATCAGCCCGGCTAGCTTGACTCCAGTGGTGTGGAGTGCCTGGGACCCACGTCTGAGCATCCCCAGTGCACTTATGGCGGTATTGCAAACAAAACAGGTGATGGACCGAATGTGGATCAATGTCACACATTCATCCCAGTCAAAAGATCTGGGCCCAAATCCATCGTTTTTTTGCACTCCACACCACCCTGGGTTAGACAATGGCGATATGCAAATCAGCTCTGACCCTGTGCCCCATGGGAACAGTCCAGTCCGAACTACAAAAGCCATGTCCTTCCCAGAACGGAATCAAGCATCCGAGGACCGGACCGGTTTCGAGGTAACACCTCTCATCAGCCCGGCTAGCTTGACTCCAGTGGTGTGGAGTGCCTGGGACCCACGTCTGAGCATCCCCAACGCACTTATGGCGGTATTGCAAACAAAACAGGTGATGGCCCGAATGTGGATCAATGTCACACATTCATCCCAGTCAAAAGATCTGGGTCCAAATCCATCGTTTTTTTGCACTCCACACCACCCTGGGTTAGACAATGGCGATATGCAAATCAGCTCTGACCCTGTGCCCCATGGGAACAGTCCAGTCCGAACTACAAAAGCCATGTCCTTCCCAGAACGGAATTAAGCATCCGAGGACCGGACCGGTTTCGAGGTAACACCTCTCATCAGCCCGGCTAGCTTGACTCCAGTGGTTTGGAGTGCCTGGGACCCACGTCTGAGCATCCCCAGCGCACTTATGGCGGTATTGCAAACAAAACAGGTGATGGACCGAATGTGGATCAATGTCACACATTCATCCCAGTCAAAAGATCCGGGCCCAAATCCATCGTTTTTTTGCACTCCACACCACCCTGGGTTAGACAATGGCGATATGCAAATCAGCTCTGACCCTGTGCCCCATGGGAACAGTCCAGTCCGAACTACAAAAGCCATGTCCTTCCCAGAACGGAATCAAGCATCCGAGGACCGGACCGGTTTCGAGGTAACACCTCTCATCAGCCCGGCTAGCTTGACTCCAGTGGTGTGGAGTGCCTGGGACCCACGTCTGAGCATCCCCAGCGCACTTATGGCGGTATTGCAACCAAAACAGGTGATGGACCGAATGTGGATCAATGTCACACATTCATCCCAGTCAAAAGATCTGGGCCCAAATCCATCGTTTTTTTGCACTCCACACCACCCTGGGTTAGACAATGGCGATATGCAAATCAGCTCTGACCCTGTGCCCCATGGGAACAGTCCAGTCCGAACTACAAAAGCCATGTCCTTCCCAGAACGGAATCAAGCATCCGAGGACCGGACCGGTTTCGAGGTAACACCTCTCATCAGCCCGGCTAGCTTGACTCCAGTGGTGTGGAGTGCCTGGGACCCACGTCTGAGCATCCCCAGCGCACTTATGGCGGTATTGCAAACAAGATCTTTGGACTGGGTTGAGTGTGTGACATTGATCCACATTCGGTCCATCACCTGTTGTGTTTGCATATTCCGCCCTAAGTGCGCTGGGGATGCCCAGACGTGGGTCCCAGGCACTCCACACCACTGGAGTCAAGCTAGCCGGGCTGATGAGAGGTGTTACCTCGAAACCGGTCCGGTCCTCGGATGCTTGATTCCGTTCTGGGAAGGACATGGCTTTTGTAGTTCGGACTGGACTGTTCCCATGGGGCACAGGGTCAGAGCTGATTTGCATATCGCCATTGTCTAACCCGGGGTGGTGTGGAGTGCAAAAAAACGATGGATTTGGGCCCAGATCTTTGGACTGGGTTGAGTGTGTGACATTGATCCACATTCGGTCCATCACCTGTTGTGTTTGCATATTCCGCCCTAAGTGCGCTGGGGATGCCCAGACGTGGGTCCCAGGCACTCCACACCACTGGAGTCAAGCTAGCCGGGCTGATGAGAGGTGTTACCTCGAAACCGGTCCGGTCCTTGGATGCTTGATTCCGTTCTGGGAAGGACATGGCTTTTGTAGTTCGGACTGGACTGTTCCCATGGGGCACAGGGTCAGAGCTGATTTGCATATCGCCATTGTCTAACCCGGGGTGGTGTGGAGTGCAAAAAAACGATGGATTTGGGCCCAGATCTTTGGACTGGGTTGAGTGTGTGACATTGATCCACATTCGGTCCATCACCTGTTGTGTTTGCACATATAATCTTTTGTCACGTTAACCTAAGTGTTAGGATCTTGTAATGTGATAACATAAACAAGATGTGTTTAGGCCAAAATGTACAATACATGAAGAAATAACAGAAAATGAATGTAACTAGCTGAAACCATTAACTGAAACGCTCGATTTGCACAACTGACAATTATTTCACTATTGAATATCCTTATTAATCGTGTCATTTTATATGTAGGTGAAATTATTAACTGTATATGACTTTCTACATAACTTTGTAAAGTTCATGTTCCATTTCTCTTATGTTACCGGAATTTTGTGTCGGCCCGAATTGCATTTTCCCTGGAAGCTCTTGCATTAGAATTACTAATTGAATTACATGTGCACGTTGGTTTGTTCTTTCTCACACTTATGTTGCAGGTGGAAAAAGCATCCTTGTTAGCTAGAAGAATGTCGATGTTTAAGGAATTAGGCAAGGAAAGAAGGGGTTACATTGAACGTTGATACTGATATGGAGAACTGTTGTACTTTCTCACCGGAGAGAGCCTGGGAATCAAGGTCACCTCGCCACCGCTCTGGAGCATTGCTGTCCAGTGGGAACTTGCCTATGAGGATGTGGCCTAACCAGATGGCTTGACCCGAAGAGGATCTTGGGAAGTCACCTGTAATATTGATGTATGGTAACTAGGGAAAGAACCCCAACACTTCTTCTCTGCCTCGAGAGAGAGAGAGAGAGAGAGAGAGCATCTTAGAATGAGCTCTGTCCAAGTTGCTTCATGCTTCTTGACCAAACTGATGTGGGGAGACTTCTGAGGAAGATTCCACATGCTGACACCTTAACCGATCCTGCCCCACAATATGCTTAACTAGGGATGCCATGCTAGTGTTAGTGTAGGGATAGATTGTATTTTTTCCATGAAATCTTCGATGCAGGGGAACTTGGATTCTTGTGCTCTGCTCTTTGTATCCTGATTCTTGAATTCATTATCTTGTGCATGTTACACCGCCTTAATATCATTCGTAGGCTTGGCTTAGTATTAGTCCCAATGTATTTCTACTCTCTCATCTTGAGGTGCCTGTCAGTTCAGTTATTTTTGGCTTTGTAATAAATCAACTAACTCCATTAAGTAGTCTGTGATTCTTAAGGGTCCTAGCAAATCAAAATTGAAATGAGTGACTCGCTAACTATTTCTCTTTTCCCCACGCTCTCATGCTGAAAAATGTACCTTCGAATTGAGGTTCTAGAGCAGGTCTAGAATGGGGAGATCCAGCTCCATCAGTACGTTATTTTAAAGTCTTTGAAATCGCATGACTTGGGACCCAAATTTTTACGTTGATTTTTTTTCTCTATACTTGTTCCAAAGTTCTGATAAGAGTACCACTTCTCTTATTTTACAGTTGAGAGGAGCAAAAGCCACTGATTACCCTTATCTCCCCTTTTACATATTTTATAATTACAACTCTTTCTGGATAAACTTTAAGAGAAAATGGTAATATCAGTAATTCATATATATATATATATATATATATATATATATATATTACCTACTGGCGGTCGCCAGTAGGTATATATAGTTAGGATTATTTTGAATAGGGATTTCTGAAAATTCTATGTTGAATAACTTTGGCGTTGATGGACGGAATTGGCTGAAATTTTCAGGAAAATGGCACATTTTGTTTCTGAGCGTCCCCTGAAAGTCTGGGGGGGGGGGTTTCGTCAAGCGGGGGCTGAGAAAAAAGGGGGGTCCCAAAACGTGTTTTTAACATTGAGTTTTCCATAGGGCGGTTGGACTCACTTTTAGCTTGAACGGCTGAATGGATTTCCACAAAACTTGGCAAAATTGTAGGGACTGGTAGCCCGAGGTGCCTTTGCTATGTCTCAAGATATATGCTCCAGTGGTTTTTACGAAAATTAACTTTGAAAAATATATATTGGGCTTAAGCATGGGCGAATTTTGCGAATCTCGCGTTCGCGAATTTTGCGGATTTGCGAACTCGCAATCCGCAAAATCCGCGAATTCTCGCGAATTTGCGGATTTTTTTTTTGTGTTCGCGCGGGTTTCTGCCAGTTCGCGAGGGTTTTGTACAATTTCGCAAAACGCGAACTTACCTGTCGGGTCGCAAGTTTCGCGAACTTGTTGTTTCTACGTGTCCAGCCTGTTTGGGACACTCTTCTTCATCACTGCCACTCTCTGTCACCACTGCCACTCTCTGACTACTCATGCCACCCTCTGGCCCACACATGCCACCCTCTGTTTCATCACAGCACCCTCTGGTTGTCCAGTCAGTGTACATTATTGTGGCAATGCAAGCACACCTTCCCTGCCTCAAGTGACCTGAATTAATTTGGGGCTGATTAATGTGTCACAGAATATTTTTTTAGCTGGCACCTGCTTCCTTAGTGCTTCCTGATTAGTGATCTTTTGCACTTGCTAAGTGCTTTCATTGTTGCAAAATTAGTTACAACACCTGCCCTGCCCCAACTGGCAATAATGAATTAGGGGCTGATTAATGGATTTGAACTTCCTGCCTGGCTCCTGCTTGTCTCCCTTAGCTGTAATTCAGGACCTTTGTGGCATATGTGTAACTATTCTGAGGTTCAGAGCAGGGTCACATAATAGTTGCAACTGGCAACTGAACTCTGGAGGGGCCCCTCAGGAAGCACTACAGGAAATGGCTACTAATGATGAGCCTGAACTTTTGAACCTGGTAAGTAGTTTCAGTTTTGCTAAGATCGTATTTCTGCAATTTTGCGCTTATTCGCGGGGCGCTAAGTTGTACTGGGAAGCCGTGAACTCACGCGAACAGTGCGAGCAAAATCCGCTGCTCGCGGATTTGCGGATTTTGCGGGAGATTCGCGAATCTCGCGGATTGCGAATTTACCGAAAATCTGCAAAATCCGCGAGCGAAACGGATTTTCCGCCCATGCTTAATTGGGCTACATTGGGCTATATATATGTTAGAGCCCAAATGTAGCCCAATGTAGCCCAATGTAGCCCAATGTAGCCCAAAGATGGCCACCAGAGACAAAAAAAACAAATGTAGCCCAAATATCAGCCAGATGTAGCCCAACTATAGCCCAGTGACAGAATGTCCCAGAGTGTTCTAAAGAACAACTAGAGCGCTAACAGTCTTACTTATGACAAAAGTATGGCACACCTGAAGTCATCTTGATTGGAATAAAGTGTTAACACTTAAAACATTTAATTTGCAAAGGAACAAAATGAGGGGTTTCATTTTGCCATAGAAATGTTATATATTACCTACTGGCGGTCGCCAGTAGGTATATATAGTTAGGATTTTTTTGAATAGGGATTTCTGAAAATTCTATGTTGAATAACTTTGGCGTTGATGGACGGAATTGGTTGAAATTGACAGGAAAATGGCACATTTTGTTTCTGAGCGTCCCCTGAAAGTTTGGGGGGGTTTTCGTCAAGCGGGGGCCGAGAAAAAAGGGGGGTCCCAAAACGTGTTTTTAACATTGAGTTTTCAATAGGGCGGTTGGACTCACTTTTAGCTCGAACGGCTGAATGGATTTCCACAAAACTTGGCAAAATTGTAGGGACTGGTAGCCCGATGTGCCTTTGCTATGTCTCAAGATATATGCTCCAGTGGTTTTTACGAAAATTAACTTTGGAAAAATATATATTGGGCTATATATATGTTAGAGCCCAAATGTAGCCCAATGTAGCCCAATGTAGCCCAAAGATGGTCACCAGAGACAAAAAAAAACAAATGTAGCCCAAATATCAGCCAGATGTAGCCCAACAATAGCCCAATGACAGAATGTCCCAGAGTGTTCTAAAGAACAACTAGAGCACTAACAGTCTTACTTATGACAAAAGTATGGCACACCTGAAGTCATCTTGATTGGAATAAAGTGTTAACACTTAAAACATTTAATTTGCAAAGGAACAAAATGAGGGGTTTCATTTTGCCATAGAAATGTTATATATTACCTACTGGCGGTCGCCAGTAGGTATATATAGTTAGGATTTTTTTGAATAGGGATTTCTGAAAATTCTATGTTGAATAACTTTGGCGTTGATGGACGGAATTGGCTGAAATTTTCAGGAAAATGGCACATTTTGTTTCTGAGCGTCCCCTGAAAGTCTGGAGGGGGGGGTTTCGTCAAGCGGGGGCTGAGAAAAAAGGGGGGTCCCAAAACGTGTTTTTAACATTGAGTTTTCCATAGGGCGGTTGGACTCACTTTTAGCTTGAACGGCTGAGTGGATTTCCACAAAACTTGGCAAAATTGTAGGGACTGGTAGCCCGAGGTGCCTTTGCTATGTCTCAAGATATATGCTCCAGTGGTTTTTACGAAAATTAACTTTGAAAAATATATATTGGGCTTAAGCATGGGCGAATTTTGCGAATCTCGCATTCGCGAATTTTGCGGATTTGCGAACTCGCAATCCGCAAAATCCGTGAATTCTCGCGAATTTGCGGATTTGTTTTTGTGCTCGCGCGGGTTTCTGCCAGTTCGCGAGGGTTTTGTACAATTTCGCAAAACGCGAACTTACCTGTCGGGTCGCAAGTTTCGCGAACTTGTTGTTTCTACGTGTCCAGCCTGTTTGGGACACTCTTCTTCATCACTGCCACTCTCTGTCACCACTGCCACTCTCTGACTACTCATGCCACCCTCTGGCCCACCCATGCCACCCTCTGTTTCATCACAGCACCCTCTGGTTGTCCAGTCAGTGTACATTATTGTGGCAACGCAAGCACACCTTCCCTGCCTCAAGTGACCTGAATTAATTTGGGGCTGATTAATGTGTCACAGAATATTTTTTTAGCTGGCACCTGCTTCCTTAGTGCTTCCTGATTAGTGATCTTTTGCACTTGCTAAGTGCTTTCATTGTTGCAAAATTAGTTACAACACCTGCCCTGCCCCAACTGGCAATAATGAATTAGGGGCTGATTAATGGATTTGAACTTCCTGCCTGGCTCCTGCTTGTCTCCCTTAGCTGTAATTCAGGACCTTTGTGGCATATGTGTAACTATTCTGAGGTTCAGAGCAGGGTCACATAATAGTTGCAACTGGCAACTGAACTCTGGAGGGGCCCCTCAGGAAGCACTACAGGAAATGGCTACTAATGATGAGCCTGAACTTTTGAACCTGGTAAGTAGTTTCAGTTTTGCTAAGATCGTATTTCTGCAATTTTGCGCTTATTCGCGGGGCGCTAAGTTGTGCTGGGAAGCCGCGAACTCACGCGAACAGTGCGAGCAAAATCCGCTGCTCGCGGATTTGCGGATTTTGCGGGAGATTCGCGAATCTCGCGGATTGCGAATTTACCGAAAATCCGCAAAATCCGCGAGCGAAACGGATTTTCCGCCCATGCTTAATTGGGCTACATTGGGCTATATATATGTTAGAGCCCAAATGTAGCCCAATGTAGCCCAATGTAGCCCAATGTAGCCCAAAGATGGCCACCAGAGACAAAAAAAACAAAAACAAAAAAACAAAAACAAAAACAAAAAAAACAAATGTAGCCCAAATATCAGCCAGATGTAGCCCAACTATAGCCCAGTGACAGAATGTCCCAGAGTGTTCTAAAGAACAACTAGAGCGCTAACAGTCTTACTTATCCATCCTGGATCCCACGCAGAATGGGTTTCGTGCTGGCCACAGCACTGAGACGGCCCTTCTGGCAATGGTTGAGCATTTGCGGATTGTGCTCGATGCAGGTCAAACGGCAGCGCTTATTTTATTAGACCTGAGCGCTGCCTTTGACACTGTTTCCGATCGCATCCTTCTACACCGCCTGCAGGACATTGGCATTTGTGGCTCTGCTCTGCAGTGGTTCCGCTCCTTCCTTAGTGATCGCTCCTTCTGCGTTGCCACCCCTCCTTTTCAGTCCAAGTACCATCCTTTGGACCTGGGGGTCCCTCAGGGCTCCTCGCTGAGTCCCACGCTTTTTAACCTGTACGTGCAGCCGCTGGCTGAGGTCGCCAGGCAATGGGGCCTAACCATGGTCTCCTACGCCGACGACACTCAGTTGGCGGTTACGATCAGCGGGGATGCCAAGCAGGATGCCCTCAGGTTCCGAAGTGGACTGAGAGAGGTGGCCAGCTGGATGAATAACAACTGTCTCCAGCTGAACGCGACAAAAACGGAGGTGATGATCGTTGGAAGGGATGCGGACCACTGGGGGGACGGATGGTGGCCTCCCGAGATGGGATCAGCGCCGGCCCCCGTCCTGGAACTCAGGGATCTGGGAGTATGGCTCGACCACACGTTAAGCTTTGTGACTCACACGAAGAGAGTGGCGGCCTGCTGTTTTGGAGTATTACGCGGGCTAAGACCCCTGCTCAGATTTTTTGATGCTCCTACTAGACAGCTGGTCATTCAAGCAATGATTATCTCTCGGCTGGACTACGCCAGTTCACTCCTTTTAGGAGCGAACCAAGCTGAGATCCTTCGTTTACAGCGAGTCCAGAACGCTGCGGCTAGGGCGGTGGTCGGTTTGCCCCGGACCTGCCCCACCTCTAATACTCTGCGGTCCCTGCACTGGCTCCCGATAAACAAGAGAATTCAATTCAAGGCTCTTTGCCTGGTTTTTAAAATTCTTCGAGAGTCGGCACCTGTGATACTTAACAAACTGCTCTCTCCCTACGTTCCTACCCGTTCACTCCGATCCCTTGGACAATCCTTGGTGGTTGTCCCCCGTTTTAGACTTAGCCGGATGGGGGGTCGCTCCTTCCGAGTGAAAGCTGCAACCCTCTGGAATGCGCTCCCCTTGGAAATCCGCCTCATGGATGATCTAATATCCTTTCGCAGGGCCCTGAAAACCTTCTTGTTTTAAATGTTCCCTGTTTTAAGTGTTCTGCTTTTTTGTTGCTGGAATTTGTGTTATGTTGTGTCTACCTTTCCCTGCGCCAGGACGCTCCTTCGCTGGAGCAGCTGTGCGCATTAAAAATGTAAATAACATAACATAACATAACATAACATAACATAACATAACATAACTTATGACAAAAGTATGGCACACCTGAAGTCATCTTGATTGGAATAAAGTGTTAACACTTAAAACATTTAATTTGCAAAGGAACAAAATGAGGGGTTTCATTTTGCCATAGAAATGTTATATATTACCTACTGGCGGTCGCCAGTAGGTATATATAGTTAGGATTTTTTTGGATAGGGATTTCTGAAAATTCTATGTTGAATAACTTTGGCGTTGATGGACGGAATTGGCTGAAATTGTCAGGAAAATGGCACATTTTGTTTCTGAGCATCCCCTGAAAGTTTTGGGGGGGTTTCGTCAAGCGGGGGCCGAGAAAAAAGGGGGGTCCCAAAACGTGTTTTTAACATTGAGTTTTCAATAGGGCGGTTGGACTCACTTTTAGCTCGAACGGCTGAATGGATTTCCACAAAACTTGGCAAAATTGTAGGGACTGGTAGCCCGATGTGCCTTTGCTATGTCTCAAGATATATGCTCCAGTGGTTTTTACGAAAATTAACTTTGAAAAAATATATATTGGGCTATATATATGTTAGAGCCCAAATGTAGCCCAATGTAGCCCAATGTAGCCCAAAGATGGTCACCAGAGACAAAAAAAACAAATGTAGCTCAAATATCAGCCAGATGTAGCCCAACAATAGCCCAATGACAGAATGTCCCAGAGTGTTCTAAAGAACAACTAGAGCACTAACAGTCTTACTTATGACAAAAGTATGGCACACCTGAAGTCATCTTGATTGGAATAAAGTGTTAACACTTAAAACATTTAATTTGCAAAGGAACAAAATGAGGGGTTTCATTTTGCCATAGAAATGTTATATATTACCTACTGGCGGTCGCCAGTAGGTATATATAGTTAGGATTTTTTTGAATAGGGATTTCTGAAAATTCTATGTTGAATAACTATGGCGTTGATGGACGGAATTGGCTGAAATTTTCAGGAAAATGGCACATTTTGTTTCTGAGCGTCCCCTGAAAGTTTGGGGGGGTTTCGTCAAGCGGGGGCCGAGAAAAAAGGGGGGTCCCAAAACGTGTTTTTAACATTGAGTTTTCCATAGGGCGGTTGGACTAACTTTTAGCTCGAACGGCTGAATGGATTTCCACAAAACTTGGCAAAATTGTAGGGACTGGTAGCCCGATGTGCCTTTGCTATGTCTCAAGATATATGCTCCAGTTGTTTTTACGAAAATTAACTTTGAAAAATATATATTGGGCTACATTGGGCTATATATATGTTAGAGCCCAAATGTAGCCCAATGTAGCCCAATGTAGCCCAAAGATGGCCACCAGAGACAAAAAAAACAAATGTAGCCCAAATATCAGCCAGATGTAGCCCAACTATAGCCCAGTGACAGAATGTCCCAGAGTGTTCTAAAGAACAACTAGAGCGCTAACAGTCTTACTTATGACAAAAGTATGGCACAAATGAAGTCATCTTGATTGGAATAAAGTGTTAACACTTAAAACATTTAATTTGCAAAGGAACAAAATGAGGGGTTTCATTTTGCCATAGAAATGTTATATATTACCTACTGGCGGTCGCCAGTAGGTATATATAGTTTGGATTTTTTTGAATAGGGATTTCTGAAACTTCTATGTTGAATAACTTTGGCGTTGATGGACGGAATTGGCTGAAATTATCAGGAAAATGGCACATTTTGTTTCTGAGCGTCCCCTGAAAGTTGGGGGGGGTTTCGTCAAGCGGGGGCCGAGAAAAAAGTAGAGGCAAAATTGTAGAGACTGTTTGCCTGATGTGCCTTTGCTAGGTCTCAAGATATGTGCTCCAGTGGATTTTGAGAAATTAACGTTCAAAAAAAATATATATCTGTGACAGCGTCCCGGTTAGCGCCCCAGTTCGCGTACCAGACGTGTAACGGAACTTCGCGAGGAGAAGCGGATTGGCTCTCCGGTGACTCTCAACATTCTAAACAGTCCGGAGCGGCCGCCATCTTGTCTCTATGTAGGATCGAGAGACAAGAGGTGGAAATAAACGAAGGGGGAAATGAATGAAAGGGGCAAGGTAGACCCCTCCTGACCCCCTAGGATTGATGTGGGGGCTATTAAAGGGCCCCGCGGGGCAAAAAAATAAAATAATTTTTTTTCTCGATTTTTCGCGGTGGAAGCGCTACCCGGTACGCGAACCGGGTAGCTCACCGGTAGCGTAACGGAAGTCCGCCATCTTGTGTTTCGGACGAATTTAGTCACAAGATGGAGGATAAACAATGTTGGGAATGGGTATAAGGGGGCACGGGAGACATATTCTGACCCCCTAGGTTTTCTGAGGGTGGCTGAGGAGGCCCATATATGTTAAAAAGAAAAACCTTTTTTTTCACATTTTCGCACGGTTAGCGCCCGGTGCGCGCACCGGGTAGCGTTCCGGAAAGCGTAACAAGGGGAAAACCAAGGGAAATAGTAAAATTATATTTTAGAGTGCTTTGAGGTAGGGTAGCTCTGAATAGAGCTGTTGTGTTGTGTGGGTGATGTAAGTACCAACATGTAGGTACCAATGAAGAGTCTAAAATTCAATGTACACCGTCTCCTCCGTAGATATTTTGTATGTTCTAATATGGGTTATTTAAATGTAAATGTGTGGAAAAGCACTTCATGCTTTAAAGCAATTGTATTTTTAAACTGATTGTTCTTTCCTCTTCGTCCTCCTCTTTGTTTTTTTTTCCCCACACTCTTCTTCAGCATGATAGTTAATAAATTTGTTCCCTCAAAAAATTTATATACATAAAAAAATTATATTAAATACATATAAAATATATTTTTCCTTTAAAAGAAGAATACATTTTACAGCTTTTGATATTTGCTATTAAAAAACCATTGAAATTCACTGAAAAAAACCATAGGTTATAGACCATATGTAGTTAGGAATTAGCATTTACAAAACCTTGAAAATTCACTGAAAAAACCATAGGTTATCCATACTAATAATATAAAGAGAGAGCCCAAACCTTTGAGGCGGGTAATCTCAGGAACCACAGCACCAATCACAACACCCAATACAGCGTTGGAAAGGGCAGTTGCAGCAGAAGGACATAGGCTATACAGACGCCCACCATATACATTTAAAAGGTAAAAGAACCGTGCCAGCAAAGTAGTCCCTTGTGGGCGTGTCTGCGTTGTGCTGTGGGCGTGTGTTGAGGGCGTGTGCTGGGGCGTGACAAACACGGGGGCGTGTGGTACGTTCCACCCTTCATGCCATGCCTCATATTGTGTGCTAATCCCATCCTGCTCCCTTTAAATACCACTGCACCCCATGATCATAACCCACCCTTACTCCTTAAAATACCCCAACACCCTTAAACACGAACCCATCTTAACCCTATAAATATACCCTGTACCACAAAACCCAAACCTATCCCTAAACCCTAAAAATACCACAAAACCCAAACCTAGCCCTGAACCCTATAAATACCCCTGTACCTCAAAACCCAAACCTACCCCTGAACCCTAAAAATACCCCTGTACCCCAAAACACAAACCTAGCCCTGAACCCTAAAAATACCACTGTACCCCAAAACCCAAACCTACCCCTGAACCCTAAAATACCCCTGTACCCCAAAACACAAACCTAGCCATGAACCCTTAAAATACCCCTGTACCCCAAAACCCAAACCTACCCCTGAACCCTAAAAATACCCCTGTACCCCAAAACCCAAACCTAGCCCTGAACCCTATAAATACCCCTGCCCCCCAAAACTAGCCCTGAACCCTAAATACCTCTGTTCCTCAAAACCCAAACCTACCCCTGAACCCTAAAAATACCCCTGTGCCCCGAAACCCAAACCTAGCCCTGAACCCTAAAAATACCCCTGTACCCCAAAACCCAAACCTACCCCTGAACCCTAAAATACCCCTGTACCCCAAAACCCAAACCTAGCCCTGAACCCTAAAAATACCCCTGTACCCCAAAACCCAAACCCACCCCTGAACCCTAAAAATACCCCTGTACCCCAAAACCCAAACCTACCCTAAAAATACTCCTGTACCCCAAAACCGAAACCTAGCCCTGAACCCTAAAATACCCCTGTACCCCAAAACCCAAACCTAGCCCTGAACCCTAAAAATACCACTGTACCCCAAAACCCAAACCTACCCCTGAACCCTAAAATACCCCTGTACCGCAAAACACAAACCTAGCCCTGAACCCTTAAAATACCCCTGTACCCCCAAACCTACCCCTGAACCCTAAAAATACCCCATACCCCAAAACCCAAACCTAGCCCTGAACCCTATAAATACCCCTGTACCCCAAAACCCAAAACTAGCCCTGAACCCTAAATACCCCTTTTCCTCAAAACCCAAACCTACCCCTGAACCCTAAAAATACCCCTGTACCCCAAAACCCAAACCTAGCCCCGAACCCTAAAAATACCACTGTACCCCAAAACCCAAACCTACCCCTGAACCCTAAAATACCCCTGTACCCCAAAACACAAACCTAGCCCTGAACCCTTAAAATACCCCTGTACCCCAAAACCCAAACCTACCCCTGACCCCTAAAAATACCCCTGTACCCCAAAAACCAAACCTAGCCCTGAACCCTAAAAATAGCCCTGTACCCCAAAACCCAAACCTACCCCTGAACCCTAAAAATACCCCTGTACCCCAAAACCCAAACCTACCCTAAAAATACTCCTGTACCCCAAAACCGAAACCTAGCCCTGAACCCTAAAAATACCCCTATACCGAAAAAACCCAAACCTAGCCCTGAACCCTATAAATTCCCCTGTTCCTCAAAACCCAAACCTACCCCTGAACCCTAAAAATACCCCTGTACCCCAAAACCCAAACCTAGCCATGAACCCTAAAAATACAATTGTACCCCAAAACCCAAACCTACCCCTGAACCCTAACATACCCCTGTACCCCAAAACACAAACCTAGCCCTGAACCATTAAAATACCCCTGTACCCCAAAACCCAAACCTACCCCTGAACCCTAAAAATACCCCTGTACCCCAAAACCCAAACCTAGCCCTGAACCCTAAAAATACCCCTGTACCCCAAAAACCCAAACCTACCCCTGAACCCTAGAAATACCCCTGTACCCCAAAACCCAAACCTAGCCCTGAACCCTAAAAATACCCCTGTACCCCAAAACCCAAACCTACCCCTGCACCCTAAAATACCTCTGTACCTCAAAACCCAAACCTAGCCCTGAACCCTAAAAATACCCCTGTACCCCAAAACCCAAACCTAGCCCTGAACCCTTAAAATACCCCTGTACCCTAAAACCCAAACCTACCCCTGAACCCTAAAAATACCCCTATACCCCAAAACCCAAACCTATCCCTGAACCCTTAAAATACCCCTGTACCCCAAAACCCAAACCTACCCCTGACCCCTAAAAATACCCCTGTACCCCAAAAACCAAACCTAGCCCTGAACCCTAAAAATAGCCCTGTACCCCAAAACCCAAACCTACCCCTGAACCCTAAAAATACCCCTGTACCCCAAAACCCAAACCTACCCTAAAAATACTCCTGTACCCCAAAACCGAAACCTAGCCCTGAACCCTAAAAATACCCCTATACCGAAAAAACCCAAACCTAGCCCTGAACCCTATAAATACCCCTGTTCCTCAAAACCCAAACCTACCCCTGAACCCTAAAAATACCCCTGTACCCCAAAACCCAAACCTAGCCATGAACCCTAAAAATACCATTGTACCCAAAACCCAAACCTACCCCTGAACCCTAAAATACCCCTGTACCCCAAAACACAAACCTAGCCCTGAACCATTAAAATACCCCTGTACCCCAAAACCCAAACCTACCCCTGAACCCTAAAAATACCCCTGTACCCCAAAACCCAAACCTAGCCCTGAACCCTAAAAATACCCCTGTACCCCAAAACCCAAACCTACCCCTGAACCCTAGAAATACCCCTGTACCCCAAAACCCAAACCTAGCCCTGAACCCTAAAAATACCCCTGTACCCCAAAACCCAAACCTACCCCTGCACCCTAAAATACCTCTGTACCTCAAAACCCAAACCTAGCCCTGAACCCTAAAAATACCCCTGTACCCCAAAACCCAAACCTAGCCCTGAACCCTTAAAATACCCCTGTACCCTAAAACCCAAACCTACCCCTGAACCCTAAAAATACCCCTATACCCCAAAACCCAAACCTATCCCTGAACCCTTAAAATACCCCTGTACCCCAAAACCCAAACCTACCCCTGACCCCTAAAAATACCCCTGTACCCCAAAAACCAAACCTAGCCCTGAACCCTAAAAATAGCCCTGTACCCCAAAACCCAAACCTACCCCTGAACCCTAAAAATACCCCTGTACCCCAAAACCCAAACCTACCCTAAAAATACTCCTGTACCCCAAAACCGAAACCTAGCCCTGAACCCTAAAAATACCCCTATACCGAAAAAACCCAAACCTAGCCCTGAACCCTATAAATACCCCTGTTCCTCAAAACCCAAACCTACCCCTGAACCCTAAAAATACCCCTGTACCCCAAAACCCAAACCTAGCCATGAACCCTAAAAATACCATTGTACCCCAAAACCCAAACCTACCCCTGAACCCTAAAATACCCCTGTACCCCAAAACACAAACCTAGCCCTGAACCATTAAAATACCCCTGTACCCCAAAACCCAAACCTACCCCTGAACCCTAAAAATACCCCTGTACCCCAAAACCCAAACCTAGCCCTGAACCCTAAAAATACCCCTGTACCCCAAAACCCAAACCTACCCCTGAACCCTAGAAATACCCCTGTACCCCAAAACCCAAACCTACCCCTGCACCCTAAAATACCTCTGTACCTCAAAACCCAAACCTAGCCCTGAACCCTAAAAATACCCCTGTACCCCAAAACCCAAACCTAGCCCTGAACCCTTAAAATACCCCTGTACCCTAAAACCCAAACCTACCCCTGAACCCTAAAAATACCCCTATAACCCAAAACTATATCTGAACACTTAAAATACCCCTGTACCCCAACACCCAAACCTAGCCCTGAACCCTAAAAATACCCCTGTACCCCAAAACCCAAACCTAGCCCTGAACCCTTAAAATACCCCTGTACCCCAAAACCCAAACCTACCCCTGAACCCTAAAAATACCCCTATACCCCAAAACCCAAACCTAGCCCTGAACCCTAAAAATACCCCTGTACCCCAAAACCCATACCTATCCCTAAACCCACCCCTGTACCCCATAACCCAAAACTATATCTGAACCCTTAAAATACCCAAACACCCCAAAACATATACCTCAGTACCCCAAAACATATACCCCTATACCCATACTTACCTTATCCAAACATTTAAAAAAAAATGCTTTTACCATTCATGCATTTACAACGAATTTCGTTGTAAATGTATGCGTAGTAAAAGCATATAAAATGTAATGCCATGCGTTATAATGGCATTGCGGAGTCATGGTACTTTCGTAATGAAAGTATGCGGAGTGATGGTATGCGGAAAGAAAGTTGCGGAATAATCTGTGTTTACCCTCCCCCGGTAAGTACATTGGTGGCAAGGCGACCCACATCTCCAGCAATATACTCATATTTTTTCACCACCCATTTGAAAAATGCAGAGGTCTCTCTCATTGATGGCCAGCACCAACATATTAGACACACCTCCCGCCACAAGTTCTAGAATTGTGAACTTTAGAGCTGGGGAGCTACGTTCGAATCTCGGCATCAGCTCAACATCCTGTGATTCCAGGCAAATCGCTTTGTCTCCCCGTGCCTACCACAAATGAATGTGTTCTTCTGTAATGTAAATTGTGCTCATGCCATGTTGTCGAGTTTGCGCTATATAATATTGCAAGAAATATATAGTAGGGAAACTCGAGTTCACACACTACTGAACACGCACTCTTAAGTGCATCAGCAGTGCACTGTGAATCGTAGCGTTTCACAGGCCTGTCACAGATAAGAAATGCTATCAAAACGAAATCCTACAAAACAATATACTACTGGCCGGCAACAATTCATACCCGGACAACGTCGGCACGGGCTGCTATCAACAATGAAATCATAAACCAAGGAGTTATAGAAATTTAAGACTCACTGTATCTATTAAACGAGAAGTCCTTACAAGATTTCAGCCTGCCGCCAGCAGTCCGAACTAACTTAACTGGATACCACAATATCGCTACCGCACACAATATTCCAGAGCTAAATAACTACCTTGCTCAACACTTGCCTAACTTAGTTCCCGATCAACAACTCGCCTACAACACCATAGTTGATAGTGTTGAAAAGAATCAAGGCAAACTATTGTTCATAGACGCCCCCGGTGGCACAGGAAAGACTTACCTAATCAACCTCATACTTGCCAAAGTTCGATCTTCTGGGAATTTGGCTCTAGCTGTTGCTTCATCTGGAATAGCTGCCACTTTGCTAACAGCTGGGCAAACAGCACATTCTATCTTTGAACTGCCTCTAACAGTTTCCCTTGAAAGGGATTCAATATGCTCTATTCGGAAAAACGGACCTTTGGGGACACTGCTTCAAAATGTGTCTCTTATGTGGGACAAATGTACAATGATACTAAAACCATTGCTGCCTAGCCTTTTTTTACCCGGACAACGTCGGGACGGGACGCTAGTAGACCATATATAGTTAGGAATTAGCATTTACAAAACCTTATTTTACTCACACAAAACCATTGAAATTCACATATATAGTTAGTTGCACTAACTATATATCGCGCACCCGCAATCCACTGCTGATCATGTCACATATTACATCATTCATGACATGGTCAGTGACATCACTGATGACATCACTGATGACATCTAAAATGACATCACTGATGACATGACTGATGACAACATCCAGTGACTGTATGTTTCTGTAAAGTTAAAATATGTCTTACATATTGAAGAATGAGTGGATGTATAAGTGTCTGGATGAAGGATTTAGTAGGTGCATGACTGCCTGTATGAGTGAGTGATTAAATGTGTCTAACTGAGTCCATGGGTTAGTGACTAAACTGTCTTAATTTGTGCATCATTGTGTCTGTTGTTCTGTAAACTGCTGCATGTGTTGATCAGTAGCTATATGAGTAACTATATGGGTTATTGATTGGTTGCCCAAGTATTTGTATGGGAGACTGAGTGTGTGTGTGGGTGGCTGGGAGGTGTATGACTCTGTGCATAGATGTGTGAGCAGTTGATTCACTAGATGTATGGGTTCAAAAGTGCATGTGGAAACAGCTGTATGGGCGGTTGACTGTGTGCATGAGTGTATTGGTGAGTGAATGGATATCTCAGTGCTACATGTCAAAGTAAGTACATATGTAAAACACAGTACATGTGAGAGTTGACATATATAAATAACTGTGCATAAGAGCCAGTGAATGTGTGAGTGGCTGTATGGATCATTGTGAACTTGTATCAGGGATTGTATAAGAGAGTAAATATGTGTTAGTATATGTTTGAATAAGTAAGGTGTGTATAACTGTATAGTTGAGGAAATGGAGGTGTGATTGATTCTTTGTATGACTGACTAGGTGTGTGAGTAACTCCATGGATGAGTGACAGTCTGTGAGTGTCTGTTTACACTGAGTGTATCTAAGGTTATATTAGAGTCTGAAGAGGTTCATCGTATTATCACATGAATGATGTCATCAGTGATGTGATCAGTAATGTCAAATGAGATGTCATCAGTGATGTCATCAGTGATGTCATTTGAGATGTCATCAGTGATGTCATCAGTGATGTCATTTGAGATGTCATCAGTGATGTCATTTGAGATGTCATCAGTGATGTCATCAGTGATGTCACTGACCATGTCATGAATGATGTAATATGTGACATGATCAGCAGTGGATTGCAGGTGCGCGATATATAGTTAGTGCAACTAACTATATATGCGAATTTCAATGGTTTTGTGTGAGTAAAATAAGGTTTTGTAAATGCTAATTCCTAACTATATATGGTCTATAACCTATGTTTTTTTTCAGTGAATATATATATATATATATATATTCACTGAAAAAAACATAGGTTATAGACCATATATAGTTAGGAATTAGCATTTACAAAACCTTGAAAATTCACTGAAAAAACCATAGGTTATATACACACTCAGTCTCCCATACAAATACTTGGGCAACCAATCAATAACCCATATAGTTACTCATATAGCTACTGATCAACACATGCAGCAGTTTACAGAACAACAGACACAATGATGCACAAATTAAGACAGTTTAGTCACTAACCCATGCACTCAGTTAGACACATTTAATCACTCACTCATACAGGCAGTCATGCACCTACTAAATCCTTCATCCAGACACTTATACATCCACTCATTCTTCAATATGTAAGACATATATTAACTTTACAGAAACATACAGTCACTGGATGTTGTCATCAGTCATGTCATCAGTGATGTCATTTTAGATGTCATCAGTGATGTCATCAGTGATGTCACTGACCATGTCATGAATGATGTAATATGTGACATGATCAGCAGTGGATTGCGGGTGCGCAATATATAGTTAGTGCAACTAACTATATATGTGAATTTCAATGGTTTTGTGTGAGTAAAATAAGGTTTTGTAAATGCTAATTCCTAACTATATATGGTCTATAACCTATGGTTTTTTCAGTGAATTTTCAAGGTTTTGTAATGTTTTTTAATAGCAAATATCAAAAGCTGTAAAATGTATTCTTCTTTTAAAGGAAAAATATATTTTATATGTATTTAATATAATTTTTTTATGTATATACATTTTTTGAGGGAACAAATTTATCAACTATCATGCTGAAGAAGAGTGTGGGGGAAAAAAAACAAAGAGGAGGACGAAGAGGAAAGAACAATCAGTTCAAAAATACAATTGCTTTAAAGCATGAAGTGCTTTTCCACACATTTACATTTAAATAACCCATATTAGAACATACAAAATATCTACAGAGGAGACGGTGTACATTGAATTTTAGACTCTTCATTGGTACCTACATGTTGGTACTTACATCACCCACACAACACAACAGCTCTATTCAGAGCTACCCTACCTCAAAGCACTCTAAAATATTATTTTACTATTTCCCTTGGTTTTCCCCTTGTTACGCTTTCCGGAACGCTACCCGGTGCGCGGACCGGGCGCTAACCGTGCGAAAATGTGAAAAAAAAGGTTTTTCTTTTTAACATATATGGGCCTCCTCAGCCACCCTCAGAAAACCTAGGGGGTCAGAATATGTCTCCCGTGCCCCCTTATACCCATTCCCAACATTGTTTATCCTCCATCTTGTGACTAAATTCGTCCGAAACACAAGATGGCGGACTCCCGTTACGCTACCGGTGAGCTACCCGGTTCGCGTACCGGGTAGCGCTTCCACCGCGAAAAATCGAGAAAAAAAATTATTTTATTTTTTTGCCCCGCGGGGCCCTTTAATAGCCCCCACATCAATCCTAGGGGGTCACGAGGGGTCTACCTTGCCCCTTTCATTCATTTGCCCCTTCGTTTATTTCCACCTCTTGTCTCTCGATCCTACAGAGAGACAAGATGGCGGCCGCTCCGGACTGTTTAGAATGTTGAGAGTCACCGGAGAGCCAACCCGCTTCTCGCGAAGTTCCGTTACGCGTCTGGTACGTGAACCGGGCCGCTAACCGGGACGCTGTCACAGATATATATATTTTTTTGAACGTTAATTTCTCAAAATCCACTGGAGCACATATCTTGAGACCTAGCAAAGGCACATCAGGCAAACAGTCTCTACAATTTTGCCAAGTTTCATAGAAATCCATTCAGCTGTTCGAGCTAAAAGTGAGTCCAACCGCCCTATGGAAAACTCAATGTTAAAAACACGTTTTGGGACCCCCCTTTTTTCTCGGCCCCCGCTTGACGAAACCCCCCCAAACTTTCAGGGGACGCTCAGAAACAAAATGTGCCATTTTCCTGAAAATTTCAGCCAATTCCGTCCATCAACGCCAAAGTTATTCAACATAGAATTTTCAGAAATCCCTATTCAAAAAAATCCAAACTATATATACCTACTGGCGACCGCCAGTAGGTAATATATAACATTTCTTTGGCAAAATGAAACCCCTCATTTTGTTCCTTTGCAAATTAAATGTTTTAAGTGTTAACACTTTATTCCAATCAAGATGACTTCAGGTGTGCCATACTTTTGTCATAAGTAAGACTGTTAGTGCTCTAGTTGTTCTTTAGAACACTCTGGGACATTCTGTCATTGGGCTATTGTTGGGCTACATCTGGCTGATATTTGGGCTACATTTGTTTTTTTTTGTCTCTGGTGACCATCTTTGGGCTACATTGGGCTACATTGGGCTACGTTTGGGCTCTAACATATATATAGCCCAATATATATTTTTTCAAAGTTAATTTTCGTAAAAACCACTGGAGCATATATCTTGAGACATAGCAAAGGCACATCGGGGTACCAGTCCCTACAATTTTGCCAAGTTTTGTGGAAATCCATTCAGCCGTTCGAGCTAAAAGTGAGTCCAACCGCCCTATGGAAAACTCAATGTTAAAAACACGTTTTGGGACCCCCCTTTTTTCTCGGCCCCCGCTTGACGAAACCCCCCCAAACTTTCAGGGGACGCTCAGAAACAAAATGTGCCATTTTCCTGAACATTTCAGCCAATTCCATCAATCAACGCCAAAGTTATTCAACATAGAATTTTCAAAAATCCCTATTCAAAAAAATCCTAACTATATATACCTACTGGCGACCGCCAGTAGGTAATATATAACATTTCTATGGCAAAATGAAACCCCTCATTTTGTTCCTTTGCAAATTAAATGTTTTAAGTGTTAACACTTTATTCCAATCAAGATGACTTCAGGTGTGCCATACTTTTGTCATAAGTAAGACTGTTAGCGCTCTAGTCGTTCTTTAGAACACTCTGGGACATTCTGTCACTGGGCTATAGTTGGGCTACATCTGGCTGATATTTGGGCTACATTAGTTTTTTTTTGTCTCTGGTGGCCATCTTTGGGCTACATTGGGCTACATTGGGCTACATTGGGCTACATTTGGGCTCTAACATATACATAGCCCAATGTAGCCCAATATATATTTTTCAAAGTTAATTTTCGTAAAAACCACTGGAGCATATATCTTGAGACATAGCAAAGGCACATCGGGCTACCAGTCCCTACAATTTTGCCAAGTTTTGTGGAAATCCGTTCAGCCGTTCGAGCTAAAAGTGAGTCCAACCGCCCTATGGAAAACTCAATGTTAAAAACACGTTTTGGGACCCCCCTTTTTTCACGGCCCCCGCTTGACGAAACCTCCCCAAACTTTCAGGGGACGCTCAGAAACAAAATGTGCCATTTTCCTGGGAATTTCAGCCAATTCCATCCATCAACACCAAAGTTATTCAACATAGTAAGACTGTTAGCGCTCTAGTCGTTCTTTAGAACACTCTGGGACATTCTGTCACTGGGCTATAGTTGGGCTACATCTGGCTGATATTTGGGCTACATTCGTTTTTTTTTGTCTCTGGTGGCCATCTTTGGGCTACATTGGGCTACATTGGGCTACATTTGGGCTCTAACATATACATAGCCCAATGTAGCCCAATATATATTTTTCAAAGTTAATTTTCGTAAAAACCACTGGAGCATATATCTTGAGACATAGCAAAGGCACATCGGGCTACCAGTCCCTACAATTTTGCCAAGTTTTGTGGAAATCCGTTCAGCCGTTCGAGCTAAAAGTGACTCCAACCGACCTATGGAAAACTCACTGTTAAAAACACGTTTTGGGACCCCCCTTTTTTCACGGCCCCCGCTTGACGAAACCTCCCCAAACTTTCAGGGGACGCTCAGAAACAAAATGTGCCATTTTCCTGGGAATTTCAGCCAATTCCATCCATCAACGCCAAAGTTATTCAACATAGAATTTTCAGAAAACCCTATTCAAAAAAATCCTAACTATATATACCTACTGGCGACCGCCAGTAGGTAATATATAACATTTCTATGGCAAAATGAAACCCCTCATTTTGTTCCTTTGCAAATTAAATGTTTTAAGTGTTAACACTTTATTCCAATCAAGATGACTTCAGGTGTGCCATACTTTTGTCATAAGTAAGACTGTTAGCGCTCTAGTTGTTCTTTAGAACACTCTGGGACATTCTGTCATTGGGCTATAGTTGGGCTACATCTGGCTGATATTTGGGCTACATTTGTTTTTTTTGTCTCTGGTGGCCATCTTTGGGCTACATTGGGCTACATTGGGCTACATTTGGGCTACATTTGGGCTCTAACATATATATAGCCCAATGTAGCCCAATATATATTTTTCAAAGTTAATTTTGGTAAAAACCACTGGAGCATATATCCTGAGACATAGCAAAGGCACCTCGGGCTACCAGTCCCTACAATTTTACCAAGTTTTGTGGAAATCCATTCAGCCGTTCAAGCTAAAAGTGAGTCCAACCGCCCTATGGAAAACTCAATGTTAAAAACACGTTTTGGGACCCCCCTTTTTTCTCAGCCCCCGCTTGACGAAACCCCCCCAGACTTTCAGGGGACGCTCAGAAACAAAATGTGCCATTTTCCTGAAAATGTCAGCCAATTCCGTCCATCAACGCCAAAGTTATTCAAAATAGAATTTTCAGAAATCCCTATTCAAAATAATCCTAACTATATATACCTACTGGCGACCGCCAGTAGGTAATATTATATATATATATATATATATATATATATATATATATATATATATATATATATATATATATATATATATATATATATATATATATATATATATATATATATATATATATATATATGTATATATGTATATGTATATATATATGCGTATATATATATATATATATATATATATATATATATATATATATA
The DNA here is from genome assembly GCF_964263255.1 of Lissotriton vulgaris. Classification (NCBI taxonomy): domain Eukaryota; kingdom Metazoa; phylum Chordata; class Amphibia; order Caudata; family Salamandridae; genus Lissotriton; species Lissotriton vulgaris. The sequence continues at coordinate 609,867,160 of NC_141699.1, read as the reverse complement.
TATATATATATATATATATATATATATATATATATATATTCACAGAAAAAACCATAGGTTATAGACCATATATAGTTAGGAATTTGCATTTACAAAACCTTGAAAATTCACTGAAAAAACCATAGGTTATAGACCATATATAGTTAGGGATTAGCATTTAAAAAACCTTATTTTATTTGCACAAAACCACTGAAATTCCATATATAGTTAGTTGCACTAACTATATATCGCGGACCCGCAATCCACTGCTAATGATGTCACATATTACATCGTTCATGACATGGTCAGTGACATCACTGATGACATCACTGATGACATCTCAAATGACATCACTGATGACAACACCCAGTGACTGTATGTTTCTGTAAAGTTAAACTATGTCTTACATATTGAAGAATGAGTGGATGTATAAGTGTCTGGATGAAGGATTTAGTAGGTGCATGACTGACTGTATGAGAGAATGATTAAATGTGTCTCACTGAGTGCATGGGTTAGTGATTAAAGTGTCTTAATTTGGCAATCATTTTTTATGTTCTTCTGTAAACTGCTGCATGTTTAAATCAGTAGCTATATCAGTAACTATATGGGTTATTGAATGGTTGCCCAAGTATTTGTATGGGAGACTGAGTATGTGTGTGGGTGGCTGGGAGGTGTATAACTCTGTGCATAGATGTGTGAGCAGTTGATTCCCTAGGTGTATGGGTTCAAAAGTGCATGTAGAAACAGCTGTATGGACAGTTGACTGTGTGCATGAGTATATTGGTGAGTGAATGGATATCTCAGTTCTACATGTCAAAGTAAGTACATATGTAAAACACACTCCATGTGAGAGTTGACATATATAAATAACTGAACATAAGAGCCAGTGAATGTGAGAGTGGCTGTATGAATCATTGTGAACTTGTATCAAGGATTGTATAAGAGAGTAAATATGTGTTAGTATATGTTTGAATAAGTAAGGTGTGTATAACTGTATAGTTGAGGAAATGGAGGTGTGATTGATTCTTTGCATGACTGACTAGGTGTGTGAGTAACTCCATGGATGTGTGACAGTCTGTGAGTGCCTGTTTACACTGAGTGTATCTAAGGTTATATTAGAGTCTGAAGATGTATTATCACATAAATGATATCATCAGTGATGTAATCAGTAATGTCAAATGAGATGTCAGTGATGTCATCAGTGATGTCATTTGAGATGTCATCAGTGATGTCATCAGTGATGTCATTTGAGATGTCATCAGTGATGTCATCAGTGATGTCACTGACCATGTCATGAATGATGTAATATGTGACATCATTAGCAGTGGATTGCGGGTCCGCGATATATTGTTAGTGCAACTAACTATATATGGAATTTCAATGGTTTTGTGCAAATAAAATAAGGTTTTTTAAATGCTAATCCCTAACTATATATGGTCTATAACCTATGGTTTTTTCAGTGAATTTTCAAGGTTTTGTAAATGCAAATTCCTAACTATATATGGTCTATAACCTATGGTTTTTTCTGTGAATTTCATTGGTTTTTTAAAAGCTAATATCTATAGCTGTAAAATATATTCTTTATTAAGTGACGTATCACGTAGCCCGTGAGACGCCTCATGATGCATCGCATAACCGTGACGTATCGTCTCTGCAGCGCAAACCAAACCCAAAACGTAAGCGCGCCAGAACACGCTTAAAGATATATATATATTTTTTTTAACCTTAATTAGACAAAATCCACACGTGCACATATCACAAACGTTCAAAAAACACAATATGTCGGACTCCCGTTACGCTGCCGGTTAGCTGCCCGGTTAACGTACCAGGAAGCAACTTTACCGCGAAAAATCACAATTTTTTTTTCACCCCCCAGGGAACTTTAATAGCCCCCTCATCAATCCTAGGGGTTCAGGAGGGGTCTGCCTTACCCCTTTCATTCATTTACACCTTTTTTTTTTCCACCTCTTGTCTCTCGATCCCACAGAGAGACAAGATGGCGGCCGATCCAGACTGTTTACAATGATAACAGCCAATCAGCTTCTCCTCAGACTCCCGTTACACTGCCGGTTAGCTTCCCGGTTAGCTGCCCGGTTAGCTGCCCGGTTCGCGTACCAAGACGCGTCTCTACGGCGAAAAAATCGGAATTTTTTTTTTTTTTTTTTGGCCCCGCGTGGCTTTATAATATCCCCCTCATCAATCCTAGGGGGTCAGAAGGGGTGTACCTTGCCCTCTTTCCTTCATTTCCCCCTTTGTTTTGGCCTCCTCTTGTCTCTCGATCCTACCGAGAGACAAGATGGCGGCCGCTCCGGACAGTTTACAATGTTGACAGCCAATCAGCTACTCCTCAGACTCCCGTTACACTGCCGGTTAGCTTCCCGGTTAGCTGCCCGGTTAGCGTCCCGGTTCGTGTACCAAGACGCGTCTCTACGGCGAAAAAAACAGATTTTTTTTTTTTTTTTTGGGCCCGGCGTGGCTCTATAATATCCCCCTCATCAATCCTAGGGGGTCAGAAGGGGTCTACCTTGCCCCCTTTCCTTCATTTCCCCCTTTGTTTTGGCTTCCTCTTGTCTCTCGATCCTACCGAGAGACAAGATGGCGGCCGCTCCGGACTGTTTAGAATGTTGACAGACACCGGAGAGCCAATCAGCTTCGCTTCGCAAAGTTCCGATACGCGAAAAGTTCGCGAACCGGAGCGCTGCCCGGAGCGCTGTTACAGATATATATCTTGTTTTAAACGTTAATTTCTAAAAATTCACTGAAGCACATATATTGAGACCTAGCAAAGGCACATCGGGCTAACAGTCCCTACAATTTTGCCAAGTTTCGTGGAAATCCATTCAGCCGTTCGGGCTAAAAGTGAGGCCAACCGCCCTATGGAAATTAACATGGGAAAAACGCGTTTTGGGACCCCCCTTTTTTCTCGGCCCCCCCTTGACGAACCCCCCCCCCAAATTTACAGGAGCTGCTCAGAAACAAAATGTGCCATTTTCCTGAAAATTTCAGCCAATTCCGTCCACAAACGCCAAAGTTATTAGGCATAGAATTTTCAAAAGTTCCATAGAGAAAAAATCCTAACTATATATACCTACTGGCTATCGCCAGTAGGTAATATATATATATATATATATATCAATGAAAAAACCATAGGTTATAGACCATATATAGTTAGGAATTCGCATTTACAAAACCTTATTTTACTCGCATAAAACCATTGAAATTCCATATATAGTTAGTTGCGCTAACTATATATCGCGCACCCGCAATCCACTGCTGATGATGTCACATATTACATCATTCATGACATGGTCAGTGACATCACTGATGACATCACTGATGACATCTCAAATGACATCACTGATGACATCTCAAATGACATCACTGATGACATCTCAAATGACATCACTGATGACATCACTGATGACATCTCATTTGACATTACTGATCACATCACTGATTTTATCATTCATGTGATAATACGATGAACCTCTTCAGACTCTAATATAACCTTAGATACAATCAGTGTAAACAGACACTCACAGACTGTCACTCATCCATGGAGTTACTCACACACCTAGTCAGTCATGCAAAGAATCAATCACACCTCCATTTCCTCAACTATACAGTTATGCAAACTTTACTTATTCAAACATATACTAACACATATTTACTCTCTTATACAATCCCTGATACAAGTTCACAATGATCCATACAGCCACTCACACATTCACTGGCTCTTATGCACAGTTATTTATATATGTCAACTCTCACATGTACTGTGTTTTACATATGTACTTACTTTGACATGTAGCACTGAGATATCCATTCACTCACCAATACACTCATGCACACAGTCAACTGCCCATACAGCTGTTTCCACATGCACTTTTGAAACCATACATCTAGTGAATCAACTGCTCACACATCTATGCACAGAGTCATACACCTCCCAGCCACCCACACACACACTCAGTCTCCCATACAAATACTAAGGTAACCAATCAATAACCCATATAGTTACTCATATAGCTACTTATCAACACATGCAACAGTTTACAGAACAACAGACATAATGATGCACAAATTAAGACAGTTTAGTCACTAACCCATGCACTCAGTGAGACACATTTAATCACTCACTCATACAGTCAGTCATGCACCTACTAAATCCTTCATCCAGACACTTATACATCCACTCATTCTTCAATATGTAAGACATATTTTAACTTCACAGAAACATACAGTCACTGGATGTTGTCATCAGTGATGTCATTTGAGATGTCATCAGTGATGTCATCAGTGATGTCACTGACCATGTCATGAATGATGTAATATGTGACATCATCAGCAGTGGATTGCGGGTGCGCGATATATAGTTAGCGCAACTAACTATATATGGAATTTCAATGGTTTTATGCGAGTAAAATAAGGTTTTGTAAATGCGAATTCCTAACTATATATGGTCTATAACCTATGGTTTTTTCATTGAATTTCAATGGTTTTTTAAATGCAAATTTCTAACTATATATGGTCTATAACCTATGGTTTTTTCAGTGAATTTCATTGGTTTTTTAAAAGCTAACATCTGTAGCTGTAAAATGTATTATTCTTTAAATCCCAAAATATATTTAGATGTTTATTGATAATTTTTTTTTTAATATTTTTTTTCTTCGCTTCTAGTTCGCGAACCGGGAAGCTTTCCGTTAGCTCATCTTGATGCCGCGATCTAGTCCGCGAACCGGTCAACGTTACGTTAGCGGAACAGTGACGCGCCGCGGAAGCGCGACGTATCACGTTATCGCGTAATGCGTCTAATGACGCGCCGCGTTAGCGCTCCCGGAAGTGCTCCGGACCGCGAACCGGAAGCGATCTGGGACGCGGCGCGCGCCGCGTAACGTAAGCGGAACAGGTCATGTGACTTGTTTATCAAACTTCTCATTGGTTCATTTCACTTTTGGTTTCCAAATGATGTATGACTAGGTCATGTGACCTAAAAATAACACTTTTCATTGGCTCAGAACTTTTGTTTTCCCCAAATCAAGTAAACCCCTCCTTATTTCCTCACTCTGACTTTCATCTTGGTGAGAGAAAGACCATTTATCTGAAGATCCACAATGGCTTCCATTGTTGCTGCAGCTGGTGCACCCCCACCACCACCTCCACCTCCCCATAAGAAGAGAGGACCACCCAGTCAAATTATGACTAACAGAGAGGAGGAAGATGAGGAAGAAGAAGAAGAGGAGAGAGAGGGACAACAATTTGTTGATGAGTTGCCCCGGGTTTCTAAACGAAAAACCAGTTTCATCTGGCAGTTTTTCACCATCCCTCCTGGAACCAAGAAAGTGAATGCAAAATATGCCACCTGCCTCATCTGTGACCACAGATTGTCGAGAGGCACAGAAAAGAAGTACAGTATGGGGAACTATACAATGCACCGTCACATGAGCAGGTGGCATCCCTTGAACTACAGCCGGGCTGAGTTAAGGGATCTTGTAGACAATCCGACGGCAACTCCTGTGGCAAGATCTACATCCACATTGTCTTTGACGGGAAGAGAGGCACAAGAGACTGTGCCAAACATCCAACGTAACTTCCAGCACATGAAGGTGTCTTGTATTTACTGTGGTGCTATGCTGTCATATGGCAACATGAGTGTCAACCTCATGAACATTGCATATGAAAATCATAAGTGCCCTAATGCACCCAAAAAGTAATTTTCTTTTTTTTTGCTCCAGTTGAGCCGTTTTGAAAGCCTGTTTTTTGTTGTCTCCCCTCCTTAAAAAACACAAAAAAAACATAAAACAGTTCTAAAAATACAAAAAAATCAAAAAATGTTCAAAAAATTACAAAAAAAACATAAAACAACAAAAACAAAAAAAAACAGTTCTTTTCAGAACTACCTCCCCTTTCAAACAAAATTGCTAGAATGTTTATCACTCTGGCAAGCTCTATTTCTTTTGGTTCGCTTCAAGTTCGCTGACCGGTTCGCGAACTTTAAGCGAACTAAAAAAAAAATTTTTTTAAAAAAAAAGAAGAGTTAGTATAAGGGAAGTAAACAGAGAATAATGTAAATAGAAAGACAGCTAGAGAGAGTAAATGAGAGATACTGTCAATGACATCATCAGCAGTGCATTGCGGGTAAAAAGAGTGGAAAACATTTACCTTATAATTCTTGTTACCTTTTTTAAATATTTTTTCATACTTTCAATCTGTAAAACAAAGAACAAACATTTCAAAAAATATTAAAACATGTATTTAAAAATTAGAAAAGACAAGGGAAAAGGTTCAAAAACAAACAGTTTTTCAACAACTTTGACATTTACAGAAGTCTCTGCTTCTCTACGTTCCCTACACAATCCTAAAGATATATATTCGAAAGAAACTGTATCTTGATATTGCTGAACTGAGGCCTATTTTGAAACATGATGTTTTTCTTGCACTGCTAATGTCTCACAATAGTGATGCAATAGCAGCGCAAAAAAGATGTAAAGTCATAATAAAATTGTGTCTAACATTGTAAATGATTGTTTTAGGATGCAAATAAGATGTGTGCTTTCAAGAGCTTTCTTTGAGGTGAGGCCTCTTTTTTTTATAAAAAAAAAACACTACCCAGAAGTACAGCACTCTAAGCATTAAAATTGATATTTACAGAACTCACCTTACCCATATGTACCACACATTTCTAAATGTATATCATAAGGACAAAAAGCATAACATTAATTATACATGTTAAATGGTTTATTTTTGCTGTTCTCAGAATGTATCAAATTTCACTTAAATCAGTGACTTGAAGGTATTCATCATGTAACAGCGGGGAAAAAAAAACACAATCAAAATGACTGTGTTTAAAAAACCCATACAACCTAAGAAATCTGATTTCAAAACTTCTTAAAATTAACTTACTTTCAATGACGTCGAAGGATCTCCTATAAACAGCATCCACTCTGTTGTGCTTTAAATATTTTCAGCCCGCCACTTTCTGAAAGAAAACCTCCATCGATACGTGAAATATGTTACATAGAAAAAAAACTTCTCTCATTATATCACATGTTTCCACTAGGCCAAATCATGTTGCCGCGATTCGCAAATCTTGTAATTCTTCCAATCAAATCCCGACATTTTCTATTTTCGCAACTTTCAAAAATAAAATATTTGAGATTATTTTCACAATCCTGGACTACTAATATCTTACTCTTCTTTGTCAGTCATGTTCTCCTTTTCCTATGACACTGATACTGCTTACTATGAAGCAGACTTACTTGCATTAGGTTTATATAGTTGAATTTTTAATCGAGACAGCATTGCAGACTTACATTCCCTCTACTTAAAATTTTGGTTTTAAAAACACCAGGTAAGAATTTTTAAGGTCAAACGGCAATTTTTTTTTGAACGTTACAACAGAATCATTACAGAATGACCAGCCGTTTCCAGACTTTAAGTAAGCTGTATAATGTCCTGATGTTGTTGATGGACCATCGTGATAGATAATTGCTACAGTAACAAAAGTCCTCCCTGATATTGACAGCTGAGAAGCCACAAAATTTTTTATTAAAGTTGACAATTTTGTTCCATCAGGCCTACATCGTTGCATCATTAAAATGACATACTGGCCATATCTACGTATAAATAATGTTGACATCATATCACATTTACATTGGCTACACTCCATGTTGTGATCCGCTGCATTTACTAGCTTATTAAAGGAGACTGATTTACTGTCTGGCAAAGTTAAATATATAAATCTTTCTGAGTCTACACTAGTAGTACTTGATACCATACAGTTCTCGCAGTCATGCTGCCATTGATAAGAAAGCCCAAACAGGTGATCTACATCTACACCCTCAACTTGCAATATATCAAGCATATACATTAAAAACTCCTGACAATCTTGCTGATTATTTTCAGAGAAGTCTGTTTGACCTGAACATTCATCTAACAGATAACGAACTTCAGACACACTTTCTACTTTTGTTCGATCACTGCTACATTTCTCGAAAACAGAATTCAACAAACAGCATAAAATTTGTTCAGAATTCAACAGAATCTGTTCTTTTAAACTCTCTAGTGAAAAGAGAACATTAACCACTACATTTGCATAGCAGTTGACACCAGAACTGTTTTCAAATTGAAAACCGACAACATCTTCAACAGAATCCACTTTCTTTCTGCTAACAATTTTCGGTTCATTGACTTTTAGTCTTTTTGCAACAACCTCCCTACTATTACTGCTATTTCTACGTTTGCGGCCTACCACACGTTTCTCAAACAAAGGATATTGAGGCAAATGTGGCGCATACTCTCTTCTTAACCTATTGTATTCCTTAACACAATCTAGATCCGCACAAATGTTTGTGACATCACAGTCAATCAAGTACAATCCCGATAAAGTTCTAACTCGTGACAATGCCACATATGCCATACCCTCCTTGAACACAGAACTGCCAATATTCACCAATGCACAGTCTACACTTAAACCTTGCGATTTATGGATTGTCACCGCATATGCCAAGCAAACAGGAAACTGTTTACGGCGAACATATAAATCTTTAACAAGCAAAAACCTAGCAGAACAACGACCAATTTGCTGTACTTCCTCAATGCCATCAAATTTAATTTTTAAAAATTCTATTCCATCTCTATTTCTGTATTTCTCAAAATCAACAACATTACCCATTGATCCATTTACCAGACCTCTTTCTACATGTAAATTCCTTCTCAAAATAATTCGGCAATTTAAACACACATTCAAAGTCTTTTCAAAACCCGCTGTTTTAGATATAGTCTTCTCTAATGAATCCAATTTTGATTTCAAATTGTCTGACAAAATAATTGTTGATCCCATATGCTCTAATTTGTCGATAGCTTCAAGTTTCACAATCTCTTGCTTTTCTAAATTCAACATTTTGTTGTTGAAGATGGCACATTCTGCAAGAGTTGGCATGAGACATATCCCGGATTTCTTCTCAGTAATTTTCTGAAAAATATTCTCAGGCACAATATCTTGTTTGGGATACAAATTTGACAGTAACCGTGCATTTAAAGCTTCTTTCCCATGCTCGGTCACTTTTCCAATTCTAATATCTTGTAGAATATTCTTGTAATCTTCATCCTTTGCCTGACGCATATTTTGATGCAGTTCTGCATAATTGAAGTTTAACCATATATTGACGTTGCCAATGCTCCCTAGGCACTTCCTGGTATCTTCATGCGTGAGTATTTTGAACACAGGTTGACCTTTTACTGGTGTCAGCTGTAGAAGATCTCCGAAAACAATAATGTGTTTCCCACCAAATAAGACATCATATTCAGTTTTAAGTACTTCTTGCATTCTCAAATGCACAAAGGCAAGCATGACATTGGAAACCATGCTTACTTCGTCAATGATAAGTAGTTTCATTTTCCTCAAAACTCTTGAAACTTCACAGCAAGCATCTCCAGATAACTTGTTGTATTGTAATTTGTTGTCATGCTCCACCGGCAGCATCAATAGACGATGCAAAGTAATACCTTTAATATTATGTGCTGCCAGTCCAGTAGGAGCGGTGACAACACAAGACAGCGATGACTCAGTCCTTTCCTGCAAATAACAAGAGATTGCTTTAATGAGGAAACTTTTTCCAGTTCCCGCTTCTCCACTCACGTACAGTCGGACAGGCTTCAACGACGTACACGAGCACTCTTTCTTCTCATGACTTAATCCGTGCTCAATTTCCTTGGTAACTTCATCATATATTTTCCTCTGCTCAACGTTGAGTTGTTTTTCCAAGTCTTGTAAGTTAACTGAATCCTCCTGAGCATGTGCCATGGCTCTTTCTACTTCATTCATAGCAGTGGCAGCTTCATTTTCGATAATAGGTCCTCCAAGTGGATCTTGACTCAATGAAACAGAACTCTGACTGTCCTGAGAACTGTCTCTGGCAATCTCGGCTGCAATCGTTGCTTCCTGCTCAATTTCCAAAGTTAGCATTTCTTGATATTTAGAAAAAGCAGGACATTCTATGGACTCCTTGGCTGCATTGAAAGAGTCTTCGTAACAGAGGAAATCTCCAAGCAGTTCCTCTTCTGCACGCCAAGGCTTGAAAAGTTGCAAAAGTGCTAAATAGAAAAACTCCTTTTTTTCTGGAGATTCGCCACTTAATTTTCGATGGTTTACTAATTGGCATTTTCTTTGCTTGACCAGGCATCCCTCACTTCCAATTACAGCATACACTCCTTTCTCAATATCTTCTTTGATGTTCCTCTTGAATATATAATTTTGGAGAACCTCATATAGACAAATATTCTCAAGGTGACTGCTTCGATTTGGATAATATGTATCCAACATGTTGGTCTTCAAAATGTCGGTACTGTTTGGTTCCTTTTCTGCCAAATACTCAATTTCCCGAACAGGTTTAAGAACTCGATTTCGCGTTGCAGCAAGACCAAGACTCGCCCAAACGAGACTCCTGGATTTGGCATAGAGACTTGCTGAAGACAATCGATCAGAACATTCGTAAGCTCCGATTTCTCGATGCGACAACATCTTCAGACTGAAACTGTACAACTTCTTGCTGAGGCTCTTTTCATGGGAAATGTCCTCCCACATATCCTTCAGTTCGGTCTTTTCTTTTTTGGTGATGTAAGATGTCACATACCGAGCCACAGCCATACAGTTGTCAGCCACAAACTGTATATCCATGTTGGCATTCCACATGGACAAAATCACTGGGTTGTAGTCATTGATGTACTTGGACTCTTCGTTCCTTTTCAAATTGTATGTATTCTTGGGTGATTTCCTCGTCACATTATGTCGCAGCGAAGACATCAAACTGTTCACTCTTCCTTTAGAAATCACCGGTCGTGGAAAGTTGAAACGACATTTGGTGTAGAACTTGTCCTTGTTTCTGAATTTACGACGACAGTACTTTCCACAACGATGGCTTTGGAAACGTAGAACTTGTTCTCTTAGACTTTTCTTCTCCGTTGCGTTTGGAACAGCACACGTAGAATACTGTTCGATGAAATTCATCACTAAGTCATCCGGATCTGTTCCAAATTTAGGTGCATCCTTGATCCACAGCAACATATGTATATGAGGGGCACCTCTTGCTTGGTACTCCTTTCTCCAGAAGAAATCCAACACCTCTCCAAGAGGTGGATTCTTTTTATTTGTGATGAAAGACATCATAGCTTCAAATCTATGATTGAAGTACCTGCATACATTCACAGGATCCAAAGAACACAGTTCTCCAGGTGTCTTGAATTCAATGTTTTCAATATTTCCATTTGCCTCTCGTAGAAATTCAAGTAAGTCATCCCAGCCATACTCGGCACAGCTCAGAGTGAGGAACCATGTCGGAGTTCCTAAGTTCCTCAGCATACATTTTAAGTCACCATGACGACGGTACCAGTACTCATTAGTACCACGCTGACACGCCATGAGATTAATTAAGTGAGAATCCAAAATACTGTCTTGGACATTGACTTTATGCATAAAGTCACTTGCCGAGATGTTTCGCATCTGTATACCACTTTTTAAGATGTGGTTCACTGCATATGACAGTCCAGACAGATCGCTTTCAAACAGGAGATGAAACAAATAGGGAATGCATTGCCGAAACCTAGGATCTTCTGCATACAATCGTAAAGTCCGGTATTCAGACGCAGGAATTTCACGAGGTCGCTCATCATATCTTCCTCCTTGACCTGTGGGAAATAGCTGTGGGAAACACCGAGCTTCCAAACTTTCCTCCCAAACACTAATGGGACTCCCTTTGGCTTGTTTCATTTGAAACAACTCAATAGCATTCCCCATCACTTCCTTGGAATGCAAAGGATGAACACTATAATGTTCATATATTTCTTCACTTTTAGAGGCCTCTACTTTCTCAATTTGGCCAGCACACAAATCGCTATCCTCTTCATCACTTACTTCCTCTTCTGCAACATATACATTCTTATAGTACTTATTATTTTTCTTCAAATACACTGTTGCCTTTTTGACTTTCCTAACATCCACTAAATCTTGCCATATTTTCTTATTCTTTGTCGGAACCCCATTAACCAAGATAACCAGAGGTTCCTCTTCCACTTTTTCTATTCCAATTGTGTTAATGTTTTTGTTCAAATCTAGAGGCAAATAAACAACTCTTCCCTTTAATCCTCTCTGTAAATCTGCTGGAGGCAATTTCCCTGTCTTTGGCTCCATTCTTACAATAGCCTGAAAGGGATGGATACTTTGAATCAAAATAGATTCATAAGTATTTAAATCCTTCAATTCAGAAGGAATCTCAACCAATTCCAGATTATTATGAACTGCCCTAGCAGGCATCTGGTTTTGGTTTAATTTATTACAACAATAAGTACACACACGTTGATCCGATCCCAAATCAAAATAATTTTCTACCATCAAGTATGTGGCTAAATCCTTCCATTCACTATTATTTTCCCTTTCACTTTTTGCATATAAATCCACTACCTTAGTCTGATTCTTATAATAAGTGCGTCGACAACATACACAAGTGAAATTAGGCCTCTCACTTGATTTCATCTGAAACGTGGCAATTTCCTTCTGAAAATTATCTGTACTGGAAACCTGTACATTATCTTCCACATTACCCTCTACTTCAGGGTCAATTTGAACATTCTCATCTTTACTACCAAAGTAACAAAACTCAATTTCTTCACAAAGATTCTTCACATCTATTTCAGAACCATGCAAAAGAGCAGCACATAACTGTTTAAGCATAATTGCTGGACTCTTAGCATAATACAACATTCTCACTAATTTTCTCACTTTATTATGATGCACTGCTAGCATCCTGAAATGATGAAAAACACTCTGGCATACTCTCCTGGAAAGACAAGCCAGTGAATGACCACGCAAACCTGTCATTTGTCTCACTCTGCAAGGATCTAAATCTTGCAACAACTTCATTTTCTGCTTCAAACTTTTCTTATTAAATGTCCGTATAAAATCACATAGCAAATTGATGGAAACCTGTCGCACACTGCAAATAGAACTACACTTCCAAATGTACACAGGACCCTTAGGACGTCTTCCTAAAACCTCATCACTTAGCGCCTCTTCTGTCTCTGTTGTCACAAGTAGTTCTTTTTCAACTGGACAACCATCCTTCACTTCATAAGCTCGACCACTGATGTCAACTGCATGCACCAAATCATTATCCTGAAAATAAGTCTCCTCATTAAAAAATGCCTCAGAACTTGAACTATGCATCCATTCTCCAGAAAAAACTTCACAAAAGTTAGTACGATTTACTACTCTCTTCCATCTACTTTTTGTTTTGAAATCAGAAATTACCTTGCTTAGTTTCCTAATTCTATTGATTACCAAAATAAACAACTTTCGCTTGATTTCAAAAGCATGATCAATAATTTTCTCTACATTTTTCTTCTTCCTATAAAATGCCGCTTTCTGTTGGCCTTTCTTTTTAATATTTTTCAATAAATTAACTAATATCCTATTACGGAACATTCGTTGTCGAATGTCCCTAAACTGTTGTTTCCTTCTACTATCATGCACAGAGTTATCTCTTCCTCTACCAGTAACATTTGTGATGGGTCTCTCCTTTCCATTTAAATTACTTCTCTTTTTGTTAAGAGACACATTTTTTTGAGCAAAATTTTTTTTACTACAAATATTTCTTAAGAATGATTTCGTGCTCTTACCCGGACCTTTCTTGGTGTTTTGACAAGTATTTGGGGAAGAGGACTGCTGCAATAAAACATCATCCTGCTGTCTTTGACGTTTTCTAGCCTTTCGTATTCGACTTCTGGAAGGCATTTTCCAAACTATGAAAGAATCTGCAGTTGAATCTGTGAAAAAATATAATATAAAATGTTATTAACCACTATTACCAAACAGTAAATAAATAACAGTCATCTAAAACTTAATGCTGTACTAATTATTTAACATAGCAAATATTTTCCACCAGCACTGCATCACAAAAATGACACTCAATGGTACAAAACAGGCATACAACACTCATAAATCACTCCCTAATATTTTAAATCATTAATTCAGGATGACGATAAGATGTAGCCTATCTAAAGGTTTGTTTAGGCCCAGATCTTTGGACTGGGGTGAATGTGTGTCATTGATCCACATTCAGTCCATCACCTGTTTTGTTTATTTGAGGTGAGGCCAACACATGGTTGCAGATAAGATTTTCACTGAAAAAAAACCAAGGTAAAAAAACATGTGAAGGCCTACCAATGAAGTAAATCATTAAATGAAAACCAATACATTTCTGGAAATATGCACTACTAGTGCTTCATAAGATGTTTTGGATCATATTTATAAGTTATTTGAGTATCTAGTATGCTATTTTACATTCTTCATGGTGCAAATTTATTGTAAATACGCTCCCACCTGCGGTTGGCAAATTTAGATTTTGATTATGGGAGTTAGATAGGCATGTTAATAATTTCCCAAAAATGGTATATAACCCCAAACAACCTTTGAAGCAAATGCTCTTAGCCATGTTATCCACCTCCCATTGGATAACATGGCTAAGAAATGCTTGCAAATGTGATAAAAAAAGGCCTGCAATGCATGAATAACGCAGAAAAATCAGCGATATTCATGCATTTTCCAACAAATGCTCTTAGCCATGTTATCCACTTCCTATTAAATAACATGGCTAAGAACTGCTCAGGGCCCCATGAGGAACGCTTTCCATTTAAAAAGGGAAAAATAACATCAAAGACACTAAAATGCCTTCTAAATATGAACCCAAACAACCTATGAAGCAATGTGAAAAAAACGGCCACAATGCATGAATATAGCAGAAAAATCAGCGATATTCATGCATTTTCCAGCAAATGCTCTTAGCCATGTTATCCACTTCCTATTAAATAACATGGCTAAGAACTGCTCAGGGCCCCATGAGGAACGCTTTCCATTTAAAAAGGGAAAAATAACATCAAAGACACTAAAATACCTTCTAAATATGAACCCAAACAACCTATGAAGCAATGTGAAAAAAACGGCCACAATGCATGAATATAGCAGAAAAATCAGCGATATTCATGCATTTTCCAGC
Source organism: Lissotriton vulgaris (assembly GCF_964263255.1). Taxonomy (NCBI): domain Eukaryota; kingdom Metazoa; phylum Chordata; class Amphibia; order Caudata; family Salamandridae; genus Lissotriton; species Lissotriton vulgaris. The sequence goes on along the minus strand of NC_141699.1, from coordinate 609,852,134 downwards.
AAATGCTCTTAGCCATGTTATCCACTTCCAATTAAATAACATGGCTAAGAACTGCTCAGGGCCCCATGAGGAACGCTTTCCATTTAAAAAGGGAAAAATAACATCAAAGACACTAAAATACCTTCTAAATATGAACCCAAACAACCTATGAAGCAATGTGAAAAAAACGGCCACAATGCATGAATATAGCAGAAAAATCAGCGATATTCATGCATTTTCCAGCAAATGCTCTTAGCCATGTTATCCACTTCCAATTAAATAACATGGCTAAGAACTGCTCAGGGCCCCATGAGGAACGCTTTCCATTTAAAAAGGGAAAAATAACATCAAAGACACTAAAATACCTTCTAAATATGAACCCAAACAACCTATGAAGCAATGTGAAAAAAACGGCCACAATGCATGAATATAGCAGAAAAATCAGCGATATTCATGCATTTTCCAGCAAATGCTCTTAGCCATGTTATCCACTTCCAATTAAATAACATGGCTAAGAACTGCTCAGGGCCCCATGAGGAACGCTTTCCATTTAAAAAGGGAAAAATAACATCAAAGACACTAAAATACCTTCTAAATATGAACCCAAACAACCTATGAAGCAATGTGAAAAAAACGGCCACAATGCATGAATATAGCAGAAAAATCAGCGATATTCATGCATTTTCCAGCAAATGCTCTTAGCCATGTTATCCACTTCCAATTAAATAACATGGCTAAGAACTGCTCAGGGCACCATGAGGAACGCTTTCCATTTAAAAAGGGAAAAATAACATCAAAGACACTAAAATGCCTTCTAAATATGAACCCAAACAACCTATGAAGCAATGTGAAAAAAAACTGCCGCAATGCATGAATATAGCAGAAAAATCAGCGATATTCATGCATTTTCCAACAAATGCTCTTAGCCATGTTATCCACTTCCTATTAAATAACATGGCTAAGAACTGCTCAGGGCACCATGAGGAACGCTTTCCATTTAAAAAGGGAAAAATAACATCAAAGACACTAAAATGCCTTCTAAATATGAACCCAAACAACCTATGAAGCAATGTGAAAAAAACGGCCACAATGCATGAATATAGCAGAAAAATCAGCGATATTCATGCATTTTCCAGCAAATGCTCTTAGCCATGTTATCCACTTCCAATTAAATAACATGGCTAAGAACTGCTCAGGGCCCCATGAGGAACGCTTTCCATTTAAAAAGGGAAAAATAACTTCAAAGACACTAAAATGCCTTCTAAATATGACCCCAAACAACCTATGAAGCTCTAACAGTACATATCCTGAAATTTAATTCATTTCAAAATTCGTTTTTAAACACAGCATATAAATCAATTGTATACCTGCATTCATGAAGAAATGACTAAAAATGTCCTTGAGACACATGAAAGTGTTTTCTGGAATGCCCTAGCACCATTTTTGGGACACTATTAACATGGCTAGGTAACTCCCATAATCAAAATCTAAATTTGCCAAGCACAAGTGGGAGCGTATTTACAAGACACTTGTCCCATGAGGAACACTTTACATTTTAAAAGGCGAACACAACATCTTAGACACTCAAATACCTTATAAATATGGCCCAAAACAACCTATGAAGCTCTAGCAGTACATATCTAGAAATGTAATTGATTTCTTAAATCGTTTTTAAAAGCAACATATCTGTTTCAGCTTACATAACAGACCATGAAATGGCCTCCATGTATTACAATATCTTGTGTAACTGCATGCCAGAATGTTACACCAAATATGCAATTATAATTTCTCTTTGAAACTAATTCTATTAGTATATCACTAGAGACAAAACCACATTTTAAAAACACAGCTTTCTTCATCATTTTCTCCTTAAATCATACTATTCTCTATCTAAATTAAATAAATCTTTTCTCACCTTAGCAAATATTTTTTGAGTTTTGAAAACAGTCTCAGAAATACACCAAATTGTCTTCAGCAGAAGAAAAAGGATGCACTCCAAAGGCTGCAGCTATTGAAAGCACAGAAATACAGATATTCTTTTCACATATCTCTCATATTAGCCAATCATACCTCTTCCCTCACTTTTTTCAAATCAAAACCCTTCCCCCCTCTGCCCTGTCTGCCTTGTTTCCATAGCAACCACCTCCTGGAAGACCTCTCATGTTTGCAAATTCACACAACAATGTTTCAATTGAACTCTGAACTCTCAGTGCACCTGCGTATCCAGTGCAATCTTTCATTAAATGTTTCTTCCTTGACCATTCAAATTACATCTTTCAAAGAACACATCCATGCACCCTAACTTTCTGTTTTCAGAAATGGAAATGCACCAATCACTGCTAATGAATCATTAGCATTGTAAATCCACAGTTTTTTTTCTTTAGAAACTCCTACTGTTTCAACTGCCCTTTCATTACCACACTTCATCTGACTGCAGAACAACCTTCTTCCACCATGTTTAACGTCTGGATTGTTGGACATAGTTACATCCACTGGGCTCAAAGGTATGCTGAGAGCAGAAATTTACACAACCTCAATTTACAAGATGTGGAAATTAAGTGGTTGGGCCAAAGAGGATTAAAATGTCACCAATTGATACCATTGGTGAAAACCTTTATGCATTTGCCAAAACCTGACCTGTTAATAGTGCACTGTGGAGGTAATGATTTGGGCACTTTGACAGGGGTAGGTCTGGAAATGCTTTTAAAGGACACCTTGGAGCAATTAATGGCACTTTTTCCTCAAACTGCCTTGGTATATTCCAATATATGCCAAAGACAGAAATGGAGGTGGTCCAACCAATTTTGTCCACAAATTGAGAAAGCGAGGAAGCATGTAAACAAATCTGTTTCAGCTTACATGAGAGACCATGGAATGGGCTCTCTGTACAACAATAACTTGCGTTACTACATGCAAGATATCTACAGAGGAGATGGAGTTCACTTCTCAGATGAGGGCAACAGAATTTTCATTCTGAATTTAAGACTCTGCATTGGTACCTACTTATAAGTACCTAAATGTACCATAAACCCAAAAGCTCTTCTCAGAGCTACCCTACATCTGATCACTCACAATTATTATTTTTCTCTAACTTTTTTCACTAATTTTCCACAAAATTCGCTCCCCGGAGCGCTACCCGGTTCGCTAACCGAAAGCTAACCTCGCGGAATTTTTTTAAAAAAAATTTTTTTTCCGCACATATAAGCCTCCTCAGCCACGCTCAGAAAACCTAGGGGGTCAAGATAAGTCTACCATGACCCCTTCTACCCATTCTAAACATTATTTGCCCTCCATCTTGTATCTTAATGCGAACGAAACACAAAATGGTGGACTCCCGTGACGCTTAAGGTTCGCTAACCGGGCAGCTTCCCGGAAAGCGGTCCTAAAAAAAGGCGGGAAAGTAATTTACAGAATAACGACTAGAAACACTCTCACCAAATATAGATTAGCTCATACTACATAACAATCCCTTCCATTCTCACAAATTTCATTGAAATTCCATTTAGCCATTTAGCCTGTAGACCTCTCCAAGTACCGTGAGGTAAATTACTTCACAAAACACATCTGAATTGTTGGAATTGACAACCAATGAAAATGTTACTTTCATTTTCTACTTTTAATACCTGACATTTGATTGGTTATATACCTGTATATATATAAAGGGAGAGAAGGAAACACAGCCATTTTGACTACTACTTCTTGTTGTACCTCCTATTTCAAAAGCTTCAAAAAACTTCAACTTCTTTGTGAAGGTAAGTTATAATTTAATATATTGTGCACTATGACTTAATATAGTAGACTTTTTCTGCTACATATACACTATCCCTCTGTAGTAGTAGTGTCTTGGTTAAATCACATACACTTTTTTTTAGTCCTATTTCCACTCTCATACTATACACTGCCAAAAGATAAATTCACTGATAAAAACTGCCTATCTAAAATTAATCCCAACAGTGCCCTATCTCTACTAATATATATTTTTTTAATCCAAATTTCAGGCAAAATGGAAGGCGAGCAGCAAGTTTCATTTTCGATTGAACTGAAGGAGAGCAGCCAAGACAAACTTGATGACTTTATGGATGACAGTAGAGACCACGAACTTCTACAATGTGTTGAAGCAGTAGACAACTTGCTTCAAAATGAAAAACAATTACACCCTATAATAAATTATGACATTTCTGACAATGAAATGTTAGAAAATTTAATAAAGTATGAAACACAATCATAATAAAAAAAATAAATAAATAAAGAAAACAAAAAAAAACAAGAAAAACAACAAACAATTAACATACAGTATTAGAAAAGTCTTTCATTCTTTTATCCATAAAGTTCGCTGCCCAGAAAGCTATCCGGTTCGCGAACTTGGCGCTTACCACGCAAAAAAAAATTTTTTTTTTTGGACCCTCCTAGGCCCTTTTAAAACCTCCACATAAAACCTAGGGGGTCAACGAGGATCTACTATGCCCCCTTATGGTAATTTCCCCCTTTGTTTTGGCCTCCTCTTGTCTCTCGATCCTACCGAGAGACAAGATGGCGGCCGCTCCGGACTGTTTAGAATGTTGACAGACACCGGAGGGCCAATCAGCTTCTCATCGCAAAGTTCCGTTACGCGAAAGGTTCGCGAACCGGATCGCTGCCCGGAGCGCTGTTACAGATATATATCTTGATTTAAACGTTAATTTCTCAAAATCCACTGAAGCACATATATTGAGACCTAGCAAAGGCACATCGGGCTAACAGTCCCTACAATTTTGCCAAGTTTCGTGAAAATCCATTCAGCCGTTCGGGCTAAAAGTGAGTCCAACCGCCCTATGGAAATTAACATGGGAAAAAGGCGTTTTGGGACCCCCCTTTTTTCTCGGCCCCCCCTCCACAAAACCCCCCCAAATTTTCAAGGTCTGCTCAGAAACAAAATGTGCCATTTTCCTGAAAATTTCAGCCAATTCCGTCCACGAACGCAAAAGTTATTAGGCATAGAATTTTCAGAAATCCCATAGGGAAAAAATCCTAACTATATATACCTACTGGCGACCGCCAGTAGGTAATATATATATATATATATATATATATATATATATATATATATATATATATATATATATATATATATATATATATATATATATATATATATATATATATATATTCACTGAAAATACCATGGGTTTAACACCAGTTATAGTTAGGAATTAACATTTCAAAAACCTGTGAAATTCACTGAAAAAACCATAGGTTTCACACCAGTTATAGTTAGGAATTAGCATTTAAAAAACCTATTAAATTCACTGAAAAAAACATAGGTTTCACACCAGTTATAGTTACCTGGAAATGTTACTGACATAAAACCATTGAAATTCCCACGTTATAGTTAGTTGGACTCACTATAACTTGCGCGCCTGCAATGCACTGCTGATATTTGTCACATATTACATCACTCATGACATGGTCAGTGACATCACTCATGACATCACTGATGACACCATCCTTGTGACAGAGTGACAGACCTCCTTTCAGTGTAATGTAACCCTTGAAAGACATATTCAAAAATAGAAACTAACATTTTCAAAAACATGGAGATACCCATACCAGTTACAACAACCAATTCAGTAATTCCGCCATCTATATACACATCCACTCATTCACCAACAGTTCTATATAGTCACTCATACATATACTCACTCATCATATGCAGTGATACACCTATACATCCTGTTACACACCGACAGTCATCCAAAAGTTACTCACACACATACTCACACATGCAAATAAAATATTGAACATCCATTTATTTGCATATACAGCTATACACACACTACCACCTTACTTCTAAGGAAACTTACACATACTTACTCTCTTAAACAATCACTTATAGAAACACATACTTATTTAAACGGGAACTCTTACAATCTCTCACTCTCACATTTACTCACTTATATACACCAGTACTCCCTATACTAGATTAAAATATATGTAGTTACTGATAAAGACACTAGTGAGACAGTCATTCACTCACTAACACACACATATACACAATCATCTACCCATACAGTCATGCACATATGCTGTCTTCAAAACACATACAAACAGTGAGTCAGTCATTGATGCATCTATGTGCTAAGTAATACCCCCACCAAACCATACAGACACTCATACTGATACTAAAAAAACATCTAATAACCCATATACACACACATGTAGCTACTCACCAACCCATGCAGCCACTTATACACAAGGTGAAACACTGATACATATATTTAAATATTTAAACATTACTCGCTAATATATGTATTCACTAGGATACACTTAATAAGCCAGTTAACAAATCATTTTTTTTTTTAAAACATCCTTTTAGACACTTATTTAAACATTTATTCGTCCATCGACCTTTACATATACATATATAAAACATATTTATTTTTCAGAAAGACACATTCACTGGATGGTGTCATCAGTAATGTCATGAGTGAAGTCACTGACCATGTCATGAGTGATGTAATATGTGACATCATCAGCAGTGCATTGCAGGCGCGCAAGTTATAGTGAGTCCAACTTACTATAACTTGGGAATTTCAATGGTTTTATATCAGTAAAATTTCCAGGTATCTATAACTGGTGTGAAACCTATGGTTTTTTCAGTGAATGTAATACTTTTTTAAAATGCTAATTCCTAACTATAACTGGTGTGAAACCTATGTTTTTTTCAGTGAATATATATATATTACCTACTGGCTATCGCCAGTAGGTATATATAGTTAGGATTTTTTCCCTATGGGATTTTTGAAAATTCTATGTCTAATAACTTTGGCGTTTGTGGACGGAATCGGCTGAAATTTTCAGGAAAATGGCACATTTTGTTTCTGAGCAGCCCCTGAAAATTTGGGGGGGCCGAGAAAAAAGGGGGGTCCCAAAACGCGTTTTTCCCATTCATTTTTCCATAGGGCGTTTGGCCTCACTTTTAGCTCGAACGGCTGAATGGATTTACACGAAACTTGGCAAAATTGTAGGGACTGTTAGCCCGATGTGCCTTTGCTGGGTCTCAATATATGTGCTCCAGTGGATTTTGAGAAATTAACGTTCAAAACAAGATATATATCTGTAACAGCACTCCGGGCTGCGCTCCGGTCCGCTTACTTTTCGCGAAACGGAACTTTGCGATGCGAAGCTGATTGGCTTTCCAGTGTCTGTCAACATTCTAAACAGTCCGGAGCGGCCGCCATCTTATCTCTCGGTAGGATCGAGAGAGAAGAAGAGGTGAAAAACGAAGGGGGAATTTAATGAAAGGGGGCAAGGTAGACCCTTCTTGACCCCCTAGGAATGATGTTGGGGTTATTAAAGGGTCCCGTGGGGAAAATAAAAAAAAATTGATTTTTCACGGTAGAAGCGCTTCTCGGGCCGCGAACTGGGCCGCAAACTGGTAGCGAAACGGGAATTCGCCATTTTGTGTTTCGTTTTAATTAAATTACTAGGTATAAGGGGGTGCGGGAGACGTATCCTGATCTCTTATGTTTTCTGAGGGTGGCTGAGGAGGCTCATATATGTTGATATATGTCTTCCAGCGGCTGTGCGTGCGCCATCTTATCTCTCGGTAGGATCGAGAGAGAAGAAGAGGTGAAAAACGAAGGGGGAATTTAATGAAAGGGGGCAAGGTAGACCCCTCTTGACCCCCTAGGAATGATGTTGGGGTTATTAAAAGGTCCCGTGGGGAAAATAAAAAAAAATTGATTTTTCACGGTAGAAGTGCTTCTCGGGCCGCGAACTGGGCCGCAAACTGGTAGCGAAACGGGAATTCGCCATTTTGTGTTTCGTTTTAATTAAATTACTAGGTATAAGGGGGTGCGGGAGACGTATCCTGATCCCTTATGTTTTCTGAGGGTGGCTGAGGAGGCTCATATATGTTGATACATGTCTTCCAGCGGCTGTGCGTGAGCTTTTTTCTTTTTTTGCTGCGTGACATCTGTTAACGTTCGATTCGATGGAAATCAGGAAGTGTTGACCGCCAATTTGTCACTGCGATAAAATATTTTGATATAAATGAATCCTTATTGATAAACATTGTATGCGCCATCTTGCCTTTTTTCCAATGGCACAATTTTGTCGTGCACGGCAGCCATTTTAGATGCCTTGACCAGACCCACTCTCTGCACGCCGTCGATTCTCAGCACGGCTCCCCACCCTCGCAAGCATCTCCCCCATGCACTGGTCACCCCCGCTCTCTCTCTCATGCATGGGCCATAAACTTCCCCCCATCTGCGCTGCTCTTCCCTGAGAATCACACCCTGTGCCCGCCCGACACCTCCCTTTCACCCTATTCACTACCGCACCCTCTGACACTCCTCTTCCTCTGTGTCCGATTGTCCAGGCCGGTCCCAGGCTATCACCTAGCCCTGCGGATGTAGTTTATGGCCCCAGCTGCAGAGAATCCAGACATGCCAACCCTCCCGATTCAGGTGTGAGACTACCAATTTCAGTGCTAGTCTCCCGCCTCCCGATTCCTGCAAGCAAAAACCCGATTCCTCGGGGGTTTCAGCTGACAGGGCTTGGTATTGTGTTACGTGCTAATTCTTCCAGGAAACGTCAGAGGGCCGATGCAAGGGCTCTAGAAGGGGTGATAAACCATTTAAGCCTCATTAACAAGCGCATGGTCTTTTAAAGATATGTGAAGTACTCGGGGCGGCGGTGTGTGTGTGCCCTCTTTCAGGAGCGGGCGGGGGGGGGGGGAGGGGCACTGCCAGCAACTTGCCAGGCCAGGCAGTGTTCAACACTTGCATCACCCTTTCTCTGCCTGCTATTGCGCTCCATGCTTCGGAAAGGTAAGAAAAAGAACGTGCATTTGAGTTTGAAATGTCCGATCCTGTAGCAGCACACTTCCAAAGCCCACACATGACAATAATCCGATTCAAGGCCCCATTCACCCGATTTTTTTTAAATATATAGTACTCCAACAAAGTAGGATTATAAAACTTTATTAACTTTATAAATATATCGAACGCAACAAAAACTGTAAATACATTTAAACATTTTTTGGCAAAAAGAAGCAACAATGGTCAGTAGCTGTCTTTTGTGCGAATAGTCCCAAGGCAGCACAACGTGCTGAGTTCTGGACGGCATCCAGGTGATGTTACCTGGGTGCCGCACTGGTTTTTGGTTTCCTACAATGCAGCTCAGAAAAACAGCGTGGGGCGTCCCGGGTGGTGCGGGGGGAGGCCTCGTCAGTAGCGGTCTGTTGTGCGAATAGTCCCAAGGCAGCAGAACGCGCTGAGATGTGGATGGCACCCAGGTGATGTCCAGTAACTTGCCGCACTGGTTTTGGTATCCTACAATGCTGCTCCGAAAAACGGTGTGGGGCGCCCCGGGGGGGGGGGGGCGTGGGGGAGGCGGCGTGAATGGGCCTCCCCAGGTGGAGGCTCGTCTGCTGTACTGGGGCGCCCCTATACCGTTTCAGTTGCCATTCCGCCCGCTTTTGCTACACTGTGCCTCATCCTCCATTCAGCTGTTTATCGCCCGCTCTTGCGGCTACAGCGTCTCGCTCACCATGTAGTTGAGTTGCGCCCACTCTTGCGGTGCAGCGATAGGCGGCTGCCATTGGATTCTTAAAATGGCGGACGGCTCTTCGGATTTGGGCCTGGTCCACTAAAATGGCCCTGGGACACCTTGGAACTCGGACGCTTGCCTGCTAGGGCTTGGGCTCCATTCTCGAAAGCGTCCCCTCAGCCGTGAAGATTCTACAAAAGTCTTGGGGGCCCTCGACTCCTGCAGGCTTCCGGTGGGGAGCGGCTGCCATGATTGCTCGCGGAATGACCACGACGGAGCCACGAGATGGTGGTGCTCTCATGCTGACGCCAGCTTCAGTCTGAAACATCCAGAAACAAGGTGGGGCTTTCATCGTTTGATAAAAAAATTTTCTAAACCAATGAAAAGTGTTATTTTTAGGTCATATGACCAAGCCCTCCATCATTAGGAAACCAAAAGTAAAATGAACCAATGAAAAGTTTTATAAACAAGTCACATGACCTGTTATGCGGCATAGGGCTACAAAAAGCGTAGAAAATCCGTTGGCACGTGAGGCGGCGTCAGTAGCGGACCGATGTGCGAATAGGCCAAAGGCAGCACAACGCGCCGAGATCCGGATGGCACCGAGTTGTTGTCCAGCAAGTTGCTGCACTGGTGTGGCTATCCTACAATGCTGCGCCGAAAGTCGGCGTGGGGCGCCCCGTTGGCCTGTAAGGTCGCGTCAGTCAGTGGGGGCTGTGCGTCTCCCCCAAGATGGAGGCTCCTCGGCTGCAGTGCGGCACCCCTTATCTTTTCACTCGCCGTCCAACTGAGTTGCGTCCGCACTTGCGGCTACAGTAGGCCGAAGGCAGCACAGCGCGCCGAGATCCGGATGGCACCGAGGTGGTGTCCAGCAAGTTGCCGCACTGGTGTGGCCATCCTACAATGCTGCGCCAAAAGACGGCGTGTCCAGCTGAGTTCCGGTCACTCTTGCGGTACAGTGACTCGAACGCGCCGAGATCCGGATGGCACCGAGGTGGTGTCCAGCAAATTGCCGCACTGGTGTGGCCATCCTACAATGCTGCGCCGAAAGACGGCGTGTCCAGCTGAGTTCCGGTCACTCTTGCGGTACAGTGACTCGAACGCGCCGAGATCCGGATGGCACCGAGGTGGTGTCCAGCAAGTTGCCGCACTGGTGTGGCCATCCTACAATGCTGCGCCGAAAGTCGGCGTGGGGTGCCCCGTTGGCTTATGAGGTGATGTCAGTAGTGGACCGATGTGTGAATAGGTCGGAACCAGCACAAGGCGCCAAGATCCGGATGGCAAGTCCTGGATGTTGAGTGCCATAGTTGAGAGTTCTGAGCAGTGCTTATAAGACTATCTGAAGCTTATTTGCACCTGCTGCAGCTTCACTATTGCCCTGGTGTGGCCAAAGATCGCCCATGACATAGGCGGCCGGCTCCCGAGGTCCGGCGGAACTTTTTTCCTTTTCCTTTCTGCATCTTGTCCCACAATCCGTTTGACCTGAAGACACGACCAGGTCCCTGAATGTGTGCAGGGGGACGTTATTGATTGAATCAAAATGGCGGCTTCACACAAAGCTGACTCAAGCGTTGCTGTTGATGCTATACAGACAAAAATTGGTTTTCAGTTTGTACATTCTTCAGGATTTTTTTTTCCATCCAAGGCTGATTGAGAGTTTGTAGAAAAATGGCTTCAGATTTTCAACATACTACTCTTCAACATTCTTCCTAAATGTAACAATGTGAGACTCACTAGGAGAACGGCTGTTTATCTTTCCTTTCAAAATGCTGCCAACAATATTTTCTGAATGGAAGACACCATCTTGTAGCATAAAGGGCCGAAAGGGGTTCTGGTCTGGCCGATGGTTGGTGGAGACATTTTGACTATATCTTGGACCTGCCCGGCCTCGCCCAAAATGGCGCCGGTATAAATGGGACTCGTAACTCCTTGTTGTGTACTGGTTGAACAACCTTGATATCACGAGATATGAATGCAGTTTTGATGCTCATGGCGGGCGGGGACGAGAATTGATTGAATATTTCGACATCCCTATTGATATTAAGTTCTGATGTGTTATTGATTACTGTACTATTGAAAGTTCGAATTAACGTCACCCATGGTACTTGCCCGCAAATGTATATCTAGATGATTTTTTTGTAAGTGGCTTTGTCGTATTTTAATTACAAAATGTACGTCCACCGATTCCGCAACTGTTAGACACCTTAGTTCTTGCAACCTAATGGCCCGCTCGTTACGTTCCTCTACAGTGTAAATGTCTCCTCATCATATACGTTTCCAGTTTGCTCCGTGGCCGGCCCACGTGGTTATAGGCCCGTATTTGTATACTGACATTTTCACAATAAAGGTTTTTAAAACAAAACATGGTAGTAGTATTTACATTGGTAACGTTTTTACTTTTAGTCACTGTTTTCGAATCAGTAAAAGGCAAGTGAAATAAAGCAGTCCAATTACATGACGGATAAAAGGTATAATACGTAGGAACGCAGTAAAGATAAATGGTCAAGGGCAGTTGTGTTTTCCACTCCTGCAACATAAAGTGATCGATAAGAATCTGATAATCAGGCGTATCGGCGAGTAAGACAGCAGGCCGAGCCTCTTTTACTCAACGGCCCCGTCATGGGACGAAGAAACGCCCTTTTTCTCGAAAAAGGAATATATTTTACTTGCAGGACAGTTGTAAATTTTCCGGGAAAGTACATTAGCCTGGAGCATTATAACATATATGTTTAAAAAAAAAAATGTTCGAAATCAATAAAAAGCGTATTTTTTAGGTCATATGACCAAGCTTTTCATTATTAAAATAACAAAAGTAAAATGAACCAATAAAAAGTTTTATTAACAAGTCACATGACCTGTTATGCTTACGTTACGCGCTGCGCGCCGCGCCCCGGATCACTTCCGGGTGCGCTAATGCGGCGTGTCATATAACGCATTACGCGACAACGTAAGTCAAGAATATAGTCAAAATGTCTCCACCAACCAGCGTTCGGAACACAACCCCTTTCAGCAGTCCAAAAAGTTATGTTAAATGACAACAGAGGGGACAGGCAACAAGAACCATCAGTCAAAGAGGGGAGGGCAAGTTCTTCTCTACCGGGTCATGTTGGGGCGCTACCGGAACTGATCGAATTGGTAGTCTACAGTGTTTCTGGATGTTTCAGACTAAAGCTGGCGTCAGCATGAGAGCACCACCATCTCGTAGCTCCGTCGTGGCCATTCCACGAGCAAACATGGCAGCCGCTCCCCACCAGAAGCCTGCGGGAGTCGGGGGCCCCCAAGACTTTTGTAGAATCTTCACGGCTGAGGGGACGCTTTCGAGAATGGGACCCAAGCCCTATCAGGGAAGCGTCCGAGTTCCAAGGTGTCCCAGGGCCATTTTAGTGGACCACGCCCAAATCTGAAGAGCCGGCCACCATTTTGAGAGTCCTGTGGCAGTCGCTTATCGTTGCATCGCAAGAGCGGGAGCAACTCAACTACATGGTGAGCGAGACGCTGTAGTCACAAGAGCGGGCGGTAAACAGCTGAATGGCGGAAGAGGCACAGTGTAGCAAAAGCGGGCGGAATGGCAACTAAAACGGTAAAGGGGCGCCCCACTACAGCGTGTCTTCAGGTCAAACGGATTGTGGGACAAGGTCCAGAATAGAAGAGTCATCAAAAGGCAAAAAGTTCCGCCGGACCCCGGGAGCCGGCCACCTATGTCGGGGGCGATCTCAGGCTACACCAGTGCTATAAGACTTGGGGAGGGGGTCGGAGCCAAGCGTCTTCTCCGAGTCCGTGCCATCACACCGCCCCTCGGGGGCCTCCGTCAAGCGGTTTAGGGAGGTACCATATCACATTGTTTTCAAATGCAGTCAGGTCCACAAACGACCCTCACTTACTTTGAGAATAGTGAAGCTGCAGTAGGTGGAAATAAGCTTCAGACAGTGTTACAAGCGCTGCTCAGAACTCTGAACTATGGCACCCAACATCCAGAACTTATGCCATTTGAGAATGGCAGTGACATCGAAGCAACTCAGGGACCAAAACCATTAACGTACTTTCACGTATGAAAATCTTACTTGGGGAGGGGGCAGGAGCGAAGCGCCCCCTCCCAGTCCGCGCCACCACACCGTATGTTGAAAATCTGAAGCCATCGTTCTACAAACTCAACCAACCTTGGATGGAAAAATCTAGAAAAATGTACAAACTGAAAACCAGTTTTGGTCTGCATAGCATCAGTAGCAACGCTTGCTATCAGAGTGCATGAGTTTCATGCTAGATCGATTGAGCTAGCCGGATCGGGCAATAAAAAGTATAAAATAGTTATGTAAATAGTTATTTAATAAAATGTTTTACCCTGTTACTTTGCTGGTGTGTTGTATATATTTTTAATATTTGCATAGGGTTTGTCGTTATTTTGGGCGGGGTGGGTGACGGAGCCGAGCTGTCTTGCAGCCCTCATGGTGTGGAGCTCAGTTCATCTCACTATTTTCGTATTTCTCATGAAGGGTTGTTCCTAATATTTCTATTTTAGCGAGGTCAAAAAGAGATCCAATTAGTGGCCTACTGATTTTGCTCGATTTCTTTTATTTTTTTACACGATTTTTCACTATCTGCAAAGACTAAACAGAGTATTGCGACTTTGTGCTTGTTTGTAAATAGAGAATGAACCAAAGAGAATCAATTGTAAAACAGTAAATGCTTGGATAACAATCAATCAAATGGAGAGACAAGCAGGCACGACGGATTACAACGGGGGTAAAGGCCTGCGTTAACTACTCTTCACTATCTGCAAAGAGAGAGTACTACTAAGAGAAAAGAAGGGAGGGGGGGCAGCGTTCAAAGCACATCAGCGTGCATAAACACGAAAAAGTTTTTACCTATCACGTACTTGACATTTGACAGCTTTTGATATTTGCTATTAAAAAACCATTGAAATTCACAGAAAAAACCATAGGTTTTAGGCCATATGTAGTTAGGAATTTGCATTTACAAAACCTTGAAAATTCAATGAAAAAACCATAGGTTATAGACCATATATAGTTAGGAATTAGCATTTTCAAAACCATATTTTACTCACACAAAACCATTGAAATTTCATATATAGTTAGTTGCCCCAACTATATATCGCGCACCCGCAATCCACTGCTGATGATGTCACATATTACATCATTCATGACATGGTTAGTGACATCACTGATGACATCTCAAATGACATCACTGATGACATCTCAAATGACATCACTGATGACATCACTGATGACATCTCAAATGACATCACTGATAAAATCACTGATAACATCTCATTTGACATGACTGATCACATCACTGATGATATCATTCATGTGATAATACCATGAACCTCTTCAGACTCTAATATAACCTTAGATACAATCAGTGTAAACAGACAGTCACAGACTGTCACTCATCCATGGAGTTACTCACACACCTAGTCAGTTATGCAAAAAATCAATCACACCTCCATTTTCTCAACTATACAGTTATACACACCTTACTTATTCAAACATATACTAACACATATTTACTCTCTTATACAATCCCTGATACATGTTCACAATGATCCATACAGCCACTCACACATTCACTGTCTCTTATGCACAGTTATTTATATATGTCAACTCTCACATGTACTGTGTTTTACATATGTACTTACTTTGACATGTAGCACTGAGATATCCATTCACTCACTAATACACTCATGCACAGTCAACCGCCCATACAGCTGTTTCCACATGCACTTTTGAACCCATACATATAGTGAATCAACTACTCACACATCTATGTACAGAGTCACACACCTCCCAGCCACCCATACACACACACTCAGTTTCCCATACAAATACTTGGACAACCAATTAATAACCCATACAGTTACTCATATAGCTACTGATCAACACATGCAGCAGTTTGTAGAACAACAGATAAATTGATGCACAAATTAAGACAGTTTAGTCACTAACCCATGCACTCAGTAAGACACATTTAATCATTCTCTCATACAGTCAGTCATGCACCTACTAAATCCTTCTTCCAGACACTTATACATCCACTCATTCTTCAATATGTAAGACATATTTTAACTTTACAGAAACATACAGTCACTGGATGTTGTCATCAGTGATGACATTTGAGATGTCATCAGTGATGTCATCAGTGATGTCATTTGAGACGTCATCAGTGATGTCATTTGAGATGTCATCAGTGATGTCATCAGTGATGTCACTAACCATGTCATGAATGATGTAATATGTGACATCATCAGCAGTGGATTGCGGGTGCGCGATATATAGTTAGGGCAACTAACTATATATGAAATTTCAATGGTTTTGTGTGAGTAAAATATGGTTTTGAAAATGCTAATTCCTAACTATATATGGTCTATAACCTAGATAACAAGATGGAGGCTCCTCGGCTGCAGTGCGGCACCCCTTATCTTTTCACTCGCCGTCCAACTGAGTTGCGTCCGCACTTGCGGCTACAGTAGGCCGAAGGCAGCACAGCGCGCCGAGATCCGGATGGCACCGAGGTGGTGTCCAGCAAGTTGCCGCACTGGTGTGGCCATCCTACAATGCTGCGCCAAAAGACGGCGTGTCCAGCTGAGTTCCGGTCACTCTTGCGGTACAGTGACTCGAACGCGCCGAGATCCGGATGGCACCGAGGTGGTGTCCAGCAAATTGCCGCACTGGTGTGGCCATCCTACAATGCTGCGCCGAAAGACGGCGTGTCCAGCTGAGTTCCGGTCACTCTTGCGGTACAGTGACTCGAACGCGCCGAGATCCGGATGGCACCGAGGTGGTGTCCAGCAAGTTGCCGCACTGGTGTGGCCATCCTACAATGCTGCGCCGAAAGTCGGCGTGGGGTGCCCCGTTGGCTTATGAGGTGATGTCAGTAGTGGACCGATGTGTGAATAGGTCGGAACCAGCACAAGGCGCCAAGATCCGGATGGCAAGTCCTGGATGTTGAGTGCCATAGTTGAGAGTTCTGAGCAGTGCTTATAAGACTGTCTGAAGCTTATTTGCACCTGCTGCAGCTTCACTATTGCCCTGGTGTGGCCAAAGATCGCCCATGACATAGGCGGCCGGCTCCCGAGGTCCGGCGGAACTTTTTTCCTTTTCCTTTCTGCATCTTGTCCCACAATCCGTTTGACCTGAAGACACGACCAGGTCCCTGAATGTGTGCAGGGGGACGTTATTGATTGAATCAAAATGGCGGCTTCACACAAAGCTGACTCAAGCGTTGCTGTTGATGCTATACAGACAAAAATTGGTTTTCAGTTTGTACATTCTTCAGGATTTTTTTTTCCATCCAAGGCTGATTGAGAGTTTGTAGAAAAATGGCTTCAGATTTTCAACATACTACTCTTCAACATTCTTCCTAAATGTAACAATGTGAGACTCACTAGGAGAACGGCTGTTTATCTTTCCTTTCAAAATGCTGCCAACAATATTTTCTGAATGGAAGACACCATCTTGTAGCATAAAGGGCCGAAAGGGGTTCTGGTCTGGCCGATGGTTGGTGGAGACATTTTGACTATATCTTGGACCTGCCCGGCCTCGCCCAAAATGGCGCCGGTATAAATGGGACTCGTAACTCCTTGTTGTGTACTGGTTGAACAACCTTGATATCACGAGATATGAATGCAGTTTTGATGCTCATGGCGGGCGGGGACGAGAATTGATTGAATATTTCGACATCCCTATTGATATTAAGTTCTGATGTGTTATTGATTACTGTACTATTGAAAGTTCGAATTAACGTCACCCATGGTACTTGCCCGCAAATGTATATCTAGATGATTTTTTTGTAAGTGGCTTTGTCGTATTTTAATTACAAAATGTACGTCCACCGATTCCGCAACTGTTAGACACCTTAGTTCTTGCAACCTAATGGCCCGCTCGTTACGTTCCTCTACAGTGTAAATGTCTCCTCATCATATACGTTTCCAGTTTGCTCCGTGGCCGGCCCACGTGGTTATAGGCCCGTATTTGTATACTGACATTTTCACAATAAAGGTTTTTAAAACAAAACATGGTAGTAGTATTTACATTGGTAACGTTTTTACTTTTAGTCACTGTTTTCGAATCAGTAAAAGGCAAGTGAAATAAAGCAGTCCAATTACATGACGGATAAAAGGTATAATACGTAGGAACGCAGTAAAGATAAATGGTCAAGGGCAGTTGTGTTTTCCACTCCTGCAACATAAAGTGATCGATAAGAATCTGATAATCAGGCGTATCGGCGAGTAAGACAGCAGGCCGAGCCTCTTTTACTCAACGGCCCCGTCATGGGACGAAGAAACGCCCTTTTTCTCGAAAAAGGAATATATTTTACTTTCAGGACAGTTGTAAATTTTCCGGGAAAGTACATTAGCCTGGAGCATTATAACATATATGTTTAAAAAAAAAAATGTTCGAAATCAATAAAAAGCGTATTTTTTAGGTCATATGACCAAGCTTTTCATTATTAAAATAACAAAAGTAAAATGAACCAATAAAAAGTTTTATTAACAAGTCACATGACCTGTTATGCTTACGTTACGCGCTGCGCGCCGCGCCCCGGATCACTTCCGGGTGCGCTAATGCGGCGTGTCATATAACGCATTACGCGACAACGTAAGTCAAGAATATAGTCAAAATGTCTCCACCAACCAGCGTTCGGAACACAACCCCTTTCAGCAGTCCAAAAAGTTATGTTAAATGACAACAGAGGGGACAGGCAACAAGAACCATCAGTCAAAGAGGGGAGGGCAAGTTCTTCTCTACCGGGTCATGTTGGGGCGCTACCGGAACTGATCGAATTGGTAGTCTACAGTGTTTCTGGATGTTTCAGACTAAAGCTGGCGTCAGCATGAGAGCACCACCATCTCGTAGCTCCGTCGTGGCCATTCCACGAGCAAACATGGCAGCCGCTCCCCACCAGAAGCCTGCGGGAGTCGGGGGCCCCCAAGACTTTTGTAGAATCTTCACGGCTGAGGGGACGCTTTCGAGAATGGGACCCAAGCCCTATCAGGGAAGCGTCCGAGTTCCAAGGTGTCCCAGGGCCATTTTAGTGGACCACGCCCAAATCTGAAGAGCCGGCCACCATTTTGAGAGTCCTGTGGCAGTCGCTTATCGTTGCATCGCAAGAGCGGGAGCAACTCAACTACATGGTGAGCGAGACGCTGTAGTCACAAGAGCGGGCGGTAAACAGCTGAATGGCGGAAGAGGCACAGTGTAGCAAAAGCGGGCGGAATGGCAACTAAAACGGTAAAGGGGCGCCCCACTACAGCGTGTCTTCAGGTCAAACGGATTGTGGGACAAGGTCCAGAATAGAAGAGTCATCAAAAGGCAAAAAGTTCCGCCGGACCCCGGGAGCCGGCCACCTATGTCGGGGGCGATCTCAGGCTACACCAGTGCTATAAGACTTGGGGAGGGGGTCGGAGCCAAGCGTCTTCTCCGAGTCCGTGCCATCACACCGCCCCTCGGGGGCCTCCGTCAAGCGGTTTAGGGAGGTACCATATCACATTGTTTTCAAATGCAGTCAGGTCCACAAACGACCCTCACTTACTTTGAGAATAGTGAAGCTGCAGTAGGTGGAAATAAGCTTCAGACAGTGTTACAAGCGCTGCTCAGAACTCTGAACTATGGCACCCAACATCCAGAACTTATGCCATTTGAGAATGGCAGTGACATCGAAGCAACTCAGGGACCAAAACCATTAACGTACTTTCACGTATGAAAATCTTACTTGGGGAGGGGGCAGGAGCGAAGCGCCCCCTCCCAGTCCGCGCCACCACACCGTATGTTGAAAATCTGAAGCCATCGTTCTACAAACTCAACCAACCTTGGATGGAAAAATCTAGAAAAATGTACAAACTGAAAACCAGTTTTGGTCTGCATAGCATCAGTAGCAACGCTTGCTATCAGAGTGCATGAGTTTCATGCTAGATCGATTGAGCTAGCCGGATCGGGCAATAAAAAGTATAAAATAGTTATGTAAATAGTTATTTAATAAAATGTTTTACCCTGTTACTTTGCTGGTGTGTTGTATATATTTTTAATATTTGCATAGGGTTTGTCGTTATTTTGGGCGGGGTGGGTGACGGAGCCGAGCTGTCTTGCAGCCCTCATGGTGTGGAGCTCAGTTCATCTCACTATTTTCGTATTTCTCATGAAGGGTTGTTCCTAATATTTCTATTTTAGCGAGGTCAAAAAGAGATCCAATTAGTGGCCTACTGATTTTGCTCGATTTCTTTTATTTTTTTACACGATTTTTCACTATCTGCAAAGACTAAACAGAGTATTGCGACTTTGTGCTTGTTTGTAAATAGAGAATGAACCAAAGAGAATCAATTGTAAAACAGTAAATGCTTGGATAACAATCAATCAAATGGAGAGACAAGCAGGCACGACGGATTACAACGGGGGTAAAGGCCTGCGTTAACTACTCTTCACTATCTGCAAAGAGAGAGTACTACTAAGAGAAAAGAAGGGAGGGGGGGCAGCGTTCAAAGCACATCAGCGTGCATAAACACGAAAAAGTTTTTACCTATCACGTACTTGACATTTGACAGCTTTTGATATTTGCTATTAAAAAACCATTGAAATTCACAGAAAAAACCATAGGTTTTAGGCCATATATAGTTAGGAATTTGCATTTACAAAACCTTGAAAATTCAATGAAAAAACCATAGGTTATAGACCATATATAGTTAGGAATTAGCATTTTCAAAACCATATTTTACTCACACAAAACCATTGAAATTTCATATATAGTTAGTTGCCCCAACTATATATCGCGCACCCGCAATCCACTGCTGATGATGTCACATATTACATCATTCATGACATGGTTAGTGACATCACTGATGACATCTCAAATGACATCACTGATGACATCTCAAATGACATCACTGATGACATCACTGATGACATCTCAAATGACATCACTGATAAAATCACTGATAACATCTCATTTGACATGACTGATCACATCACTGATGATATCATTCATGTGATAATACCATGAACCTCTTCAGACTCTAATATAACCTTAGATACAATCAGTGTAAACAGACAGTCACAGACTGTCACTCATCCATGGAGTTACTCACACACCTAGTCAGTTATGCAAAAAATCAATCACACCTCCATTTTCTCAACTATACAGTTATACACACCTTACTTATTCAAACATATACTAACACATATTTACTCTCTTATACAATCCCTGATACATGTTCACAATGATCCATACAGCCACTCACACATTCACTGTCTCTTATGCACAGTTATTTATATATGTCAACTCTCACATGTACTGTGTTTTACATATGTACTTACTTTGACATGTAGCACTGAGATATCCATTCACTCACTAATACACTCATGCACAGTCAACCGCCCATACAGCTGTTTCCACATGCACTTTTGAACCCATACATATAGTGAATCAACTACTCACACATCTATGTACAGAGTCACACACCTCCCAGCCACCCATACACACACACTCAGTTTCCCATACAAATACTTGGACAACCAATTAATAACCCATACAGTTACTCATATAGCTACTGATCAACACATGCAGCAGTTTGTAGAACAACAGATAAATTGATGCACAAATTAAGACAGTTTAGTCACTAACCCATGCACTCAGTAAGACACATTTAATCATTCTCTCATACAGTCAGTCATGCACCTACTAAATCCTTCTTCCAGACACTTATACATCCACTCATTCTTCAATATGTAAGACATATTTTAACTTTACAGAAACATACAGTCACTGGATGTTGTCATCAGTGATGACATTTGAGATGTCATCAGTGATGTCATCAGTGATGTCATTTGAGACGTCATCAGTGATGTCATTTGAGATGTCATCAGTGATGTCATCAGTGATGTCACTAACCATGTCATGAATGATGTAATATGTGACATCATCAGCAGTGGATTGCGGGTGCGCGATATATAGTTAGGGCAACTAACTATATATGAAATTTCAATGGTTTTGTGTGAGTAAAATATGGTTTTGAAAATGCTAATTCCTAACTATATATGGTCTATAACCTATGGTTTTTTGGTTTTTTCATTGAATATATATATATATATATATATATATATATATATATATATATATATATATATATATATATATATATATATATATATATATATATATATATATAAATATATGGCTAATCAAAGTAAAGCCTCTGTTTATTCTGATGAAATTGTACTTCATGGGGCCCATTCACAAACTGCATTTTGTAGTACGTCAAGTAGTTCTACCTGTACTACGAAATGGTATTTCCAAGCCTACTTGCAGTGACCTCCGCCTCTCCTATTTTTACCTGGAGATCTCCACCATAATCGTGAAGAAGTCTGCGCACTTAAATATATCTTTTTTGTAGTAAATGTAGGAGGGGCGCCTATTCTCTGGGGCTCTGGCATGTGCGGATCATGCAATGGACATACGATATTTGGGCAACCTCCTGAAAATTTAAAGTAAGCAAGAAAACTTATTGGCCTGCTCTAGGAATGAATTCTGGTCTGCTTAACCATTACTTTTTCCAGGATCTGCCTTCAGCCCAAGGAAGTTGCACAAATTGTAACAGAGAGGCCTGAGTTTCAGGAGCAGCAGTCTACCCTTAGCTGCTCTCTTTTCCAAGCTGGTCGCAAGCGTGGACACAAAAATCCTACTGGAAGCACTGCTGGCCTTCTGTGCAAGCAGCAGTGTCCTGCTTGCTTTGAGAGGAACTGCTAGACTCTCAGGACTACCCCTCTTGCATTCTATAACAGTGATGAAGAACAGGGCATACACATCTTGTAAAACAACAAGCAAATGCTAAGTTCCAAGGAATAAAGAGAGTGCACTGATAGGGAGACGGCAATGCTTTGGTGAGTTTACCTCATGCCTGGAAGGACCACTAATGTGAAATCGTTCCTGGAATCATAATGGTGGTTTACAGGGAAAAAGAAACTAGCATGAAAGACTTACAAGATGAAGAAAACATATAGCAAGAAGATAGACCACCTGATGATGATAATAAGTGAGTTACCAAGAGGTTTATGAAAAAACTCCTCTAGGACATTAAGATAGAAATGGGAGCAATGAAAGTGGAGTTGAAACAAAGCCTGAAAGCTGTTAACAAACACATTGCTGACCTGTGCAACAGAGTCCATTCTCCAAAAGACACACTTGATGAGTGAACGCTTGACCAGGAGTGGGAGAGCCTGACTACTATTATTAGAAGAGCAAAATGTCTTAGGGCAGCAAAAGCAGGAAGACCTAGAGAGACGCTCACAGCATAACAGCTTGTGAATCAGCTAGGTGCCTCAAGAAGTGAAGGCAAACTCATCAAAATGTTTGTGCAGAAGATCTTTTATGCTCAGCTGGAAAGATCAGGAGGGTCCCAGATGCAAAAAGATAGGGTCCACCAAGTGCCTTTGAAATGCACTAAAGAGCCAGCTGTACTTGGCATCTTGGTGTCTCTAACGTTTTGAAGACAAAGAATAAATTATGCAAACTGTTCACAGCAACTTGTTTTTTAAAGAGTGGCTTTGATGTGCAAATACTCCAAGACTTATCTCTAATGACACTTTAGAAATGACACACCTTCCATAAAGGGACAGATTAACTGATGTAGCAAAGAACTAAGTACAGGTGGTAAAACTATTTGGGATCATCCTTAAATAGTGAAGTTCTTTAGAGAAGCTGTGGCATTCTAGGACTTGAGGTGTCAGCAAAGGCACTGGTAGGGGTGGAGTTGAGATGCGCACAAAACATGCAGGAATCCCACATGACCAATGGTGACTAGGAAGTAATGAGGTAGTTGTGGACTGAACTTTGGTGCGACCGACCTGGAGGACTGTTCTGTAGGTCACCAGTCCATCATACCTCCCATAGAGGCCTTCCTCTCAGTGTGTGGTCTATCATACACCATTTGTTTTCTATCTCTCAGCATTTCCATCCATAGAGGTAGCACAGAAGTGCTGCCTCATGATAAATTCCAAAGTCTGGGATGTCCACTCTATTCTCCTGATGCTTCAAAGCACAATAGTTATGGCTCAGTTGTACTCTCCTCCCTTGCCAGATAAACTCGTGCATCTGCTCTGATGTATATCACTTGAGAAACAGATGACATGACCACATAATGGAGCACCCAAACAAGCTTACTGCAAAGAAGATCAGCCAAACACATTGAGAGTGAAGTTGCTGAGACATTTTCCTCTACCATTGTCACAGGCTGTAGTCATGGAAAAAAGGAGAGGCTGCATCTTCACAGCTTTTCTGCAGCATGCTTGAGAAGATAGTAGGTCTGCAGTCAGATGGTCTGTTGGCTTCTGGTTCTCTAGTTCACTTGCAATGAGAAGCGTGGATCCAAGGGGTCTGTCCTGTGCACTTTAAGACTTTACTGATGTACAACAATATCTGTTAGGGGCCTCATCACCCAGGCTGCAGTGAGCCAATTTCAAATGGATCTAGCTGCCAGGCTGCAGGTCCTGGTATGCCTCAGATGGGTTTATGGGTAGCTCTTCCTGAACCTGACAACAGAAGCTTGTAAAACAGAAGTTAAATGAGAAGATGGAGCCTGTCAGCCTGAAGTGAAGATGTCCATTTGTGGTCGCTGGGGAACCTGCATTATCCCTAGAGATATATCCAGATCAATCGCTAGAGGTCAGGTACATGCTCCTGAACCCATAGGGTGAGGTATGGGTGAGGCGATATGCCCGGCAAAAAAGCTCAACTGACCATAGAACTCCTGAGCTGAATATGTTTGAAGCGTGAAATGTCCAGTGGCCATCTTGAAGGGGCATGTCTAGACCAGTGCAAACAGCGTCTGGAGATAAACCCCGGACTTTGGAATGGTACTCCTCAGCCGACATAAATCAAGGGCGTGAATGGGAGCCTACCTGCTGACACCAGTGACTTGATTGGGGATTAATTGGCAATGTCAGATGCTCCTGTGTGAGCTAGACCACACCAGTAGGATAGACCCTACTGAGCAGGATCCTGTGGCACTGCAATGAGAAAGGGATGAGATCACATCATCACTCCCATCCATGAGTCTTTGGTAGTGAATGCTGACAACAAGATGTGACTGCAGGAAGCAGCCCGATTGATAGGGAGCTCTGTGTTACAGCCTGTACTTGAACCAACCTTTGCTTCTATGTACCCTGCCGGGGGTGGGATAAAAGTGAATTGAGATGTGTAATAATATCCTGTGTAAAAGAGGACACACTTTCAAGCAATCCTGAATTACGCAAAGGATTACACTGACACTAGTCCGCTAACATAAACAATCTCAGTGATATTTCAAATGAACACTGTGTTGGGTCAGAGGACCCCTCTCTACTTCTCCCCCCAACCTTTCTCTTCATATACAGAGGCCATGAGTTTCTTGATGCCTGTGGTGAAAATAATAAAGAGAGACTAAGGAACTAAGAAGAGCTTTCCAGTGGTTATTTCCAAAAAGTGGGATGGCGCATGAGTACCTGGCGAGCGATTGGGCGAGAACAAAGGCCTCCAGAAAAAAACTGGTGAGACGGGAGTTACTATTGGAGAGAACACCTCTTCTTTACTTCATCCTCTGTGATTCATTATTGAACAGTGATCCTCACTTAATTCTGCAGTTCACCCGAATATTGTGGTGACCCTGCTCACTGGCAGGGAAACAAACAGCTTCCTGCATAACAAGCATTGGGACCTTGTAAGTAAGTATAAGACTTCACGTTTACATTAACTTCTTTTTTAGGATGCAGTAAATGTAAATGTCAAGTCTTACACTTCTTTTTTTTTTTTACTTACAAGGTTCCAAAGGTGAGACCTATTGGCTATGCCAATGCTTGTTTCATTTCAGTTAAGAACACATCCGTCTTCTGAGAAACCCCTAAGAAGCGAAAAGGCACAATCCACCAATGTGGGCCACTTCTTTGATAGTGTGCCCGGGCCTATTTTTGACCCTCAAAACAAGTGCGCTTAGTTTGACATCTGCAAAGTAGCAGGGGAAGTTAAAACACTCCTTACTTTAAGTTTGGCCCATTTCACAAAAATACCTCTACAAAAAAAAAAAAACTTTAAAACTCCAATAAGAAATGGACTGCCTAGCAGGCCAATGCCCAACGTCATCACATATTGCATGCAAACATGTTGAAGGCAGACCGCCGTAACACAAGATAATTAATTCAGTAAATAGAGAAGCTGGAAGGCTGACGCTCAGCGCTGTTCAGATGCAGCCGGGCCTGTCGGGGCTGTAGCTGTGCAAGATCGTAGAAGCAGGCTGCCGTGTGAGCGCTGCCTGACACCTTGATTATTACACTGCGCCACAGGCTCTAATTTCTGGATAACTCAATGTCTTTGATGCGCTCTGATTGGCTGTGAGGCCTCTTTTGACACCTTGGTAATAGGATGGGGTTTGGGGATTGACTTCCATCGCAAAGCTTAACATGCAGTCGCTGGAAAGAGACAGTCACTTTTTCTCCATATCGGCCGTCGAGGCGGCTTTCACATCGGGCAGGCATTATTCATGGCCGCCTAGAGAGTCGAGCTTAAAGTCTCTCTTTAGGGTGAACCACATAAAATTTCCATCAGCGTGTCAAGTTTCATTTGAATTTATATGAATCCCCGGTGGAGGAGGTGGCGACATCTGAATGGTAAAATAAAGTGCGAAATGTCTGGGGTTAAAGTCACGCGTGCCTTCGGAGTAAATGAAAAAAAAAACGAGAGTGGTGGCGACATGTGAATGGTAAAATAAAGTGCGAGGTGTAAGGGTTTGAAGTTGCGCAAGCCTTCGGAGTAAATGAAAAAGAAAAATGTGGTGTAAATGTAAATGTATGTAAATGTATTGGCATTTATATAGCGCACTACTTACCCGTAGGGTCCCAAGGCGCTTCGACCGCTGCGAAACCCTTCCTGGCTTCCCTGAGAGATGGTCCCTTAATGGGTATCTCCAGGGTGAGACCAGGCATCCCCGGCGGTCTGGTGGGGCCGTTAGTGAAGATGAGGCAAGCTAATGCCCAGAGTTGCCGAGTGTGATCGCTGATCAGAGTGGGCACCGTGGCGAGAGAATTATCGAGTCCGCTGACCCTGGTCCAGAAACCTGCCGCGCCGGGAATCGAACCCTGGTCCCGGGCCGTCCTCTGCTCTCGGGTCTGCCGCCTCTAACCAGTGAGCCACACTACTTCACCTGATGCGAGTGGTGCGCACGCTCACGTGCGCCGGGAAAAATTGCTGTGCACGTCGCGTGCGCTTGTGCGCATAATAGCAAGCTGGTGGCCGGCAAGGTAGCACTTTTGAAGCAGCTACTAAATGTCTCGCCAGAGCAGCGCATGCGCTGGCTCAGACGAGACCTAAAAATGGGTAAGGCAAGAACTGCCAAGACCCACACTACTTTGTTAATATTGAAACAGCCTTGTTTCCACACACTGTGTTCCAAAGGGGAGGCTCATTATACAATATACCTGTCAACGCAGCCATCTGACGTAGATAACAGCAAGTTTCATTAAACCTTTCAGGACATTAAAGACACTAAAATGGCGATGGAAAATAAAATAGATGCTGTGTCTGTGGACGTTCAATAATCTGAGGCCAGAGTATCGTAAACTTTACAACAGGAAAACAGAAGCATTGGTTGCAACACTTGAACCGGAAGTAACAATGCTGGGCAAACAGCTAAAGGACACAAATGTCCTTGTATACATGTCTGAAGAAGCTGAAAGTAGATCCAGGGGCTATGACATAATAAAAGTGTGAATACTCAAAAAGCGGAGGTCACAACTGTTGAGCTCTTCATGGAATATTGGCTTACTAGTACTGTAGCCCCAAAAGTCCTCTTCATATTTTTCTCCATTGAATTAGCATGTAGGGCTGTAGTTCCCTGCCTCCCCCTAGGGGGACGCTGTAAGGAAAGGCCTCCTTTTGCATGTTCACCCTCTCATTTTTTGGACTGATGCTGCTGTTTTTTTTACTCTGAGAGTGCACAGAGACCTGCTAACCAGACCTTAGTGCCTGTGTTCAAACCCCTCACAAAGTGCATGTTGAATTGGTTATCCCCAATTGGCAAGTATTGACTTACTTATAGGTCCTTAGAATATGGTGACCAGGGTACCAAGGGCATGTAAGGCAGAGTGTCGACCCAGTTCTGCAGCACTGATTGGGCCACTCTGTGTGTGACAAGGTACAAAATGTCTCCCAGCCGTTCCCTGCATACTGGAAGGGCATTTGTAACACTGTCAGTTCGACTTTGCCTTTACCATTAATGGCAAAGCCACCCCTTGCCTTAATAATATATGAAGTCTCCCCTAATGAAGGCCTATATAGCCCTAAGGCAGGGAGTTGTACATTATCAAGTAACACATGTATTTTTGTCCCTTAGCAGCAAAACCCCTAAAGTTATAGTTTTGCTGAGAAAAAGTTAGTAGCCCAATTGGCTAACACAGGATTACCAGCTGGAACCTCATCCTGACTTACTTCTAAATGGAACTGCCTAATTGGGTACTGTAAGGTATCAAATTATTCATGATACCCAGGTCAAATTTAATGTCACTATTAAAGTAATGATTCAGAAAAGGGGGTGGTGATGGACAGAGTATCTGAGTTAAGCAGAACACTCCTACCCAGTCAACAGATCAGGGCTTGATCCAATACCGTTTTTTAGCTCACTGCACCATCCCAGCTCAGAACCTGGCTACATGCAAATTAGTCTGTCCCTGGCCCAGTGCATAATGGGAACAGGGCAGACCAAACTACCAAGCCAATTATTGTACTGGAAAGGAAACAAGCTTCCGGGGACCGGTTTCTAGCATTACAGCCGTCTTCGGCCCGGCTTGCTTGAATCCTGATGGTGCAGTGAGCAAGGGACTCATGTCTGAGCATACCCTTCCACGCTTATGGTGGACAAAACGATTCAGAAAAGGGGGTGTGATGGACAGAGTATCTGAGTTAAGCAGAACACTCCTACCCAGTCAACAGATCAGGACTTGATCCATCACCGTTTTTTAGCTCACTGCGCCATCCCAGCTCAGAACCTGGCTACATGCAAATTAGTCTGTCCCTGGCTCAGTGCATCATAGGAACAGAGCAGACCAAACTAACAAGCCAATTCCTTTACTGGAAAGGAACAAGTTTCAGGGGACCGGTTTCTGGCATTGCAGCCGTCTTCGGCCCGGCTTGCTTGAATCCTGATGGTGCAGTGAGCAAGGGACTCATGTCTGAGCATACTCTTCCACGCTTATGGTGGACAAAACGATTCAGAAAAGGGGGTGGTGATGGACAGAGTATATGAGTTAAGCAGAACACTCCTACCCAGTCAACAGATCAGGGCTTGATCCATCACCGTTTTTTAGCTCACTGCACCATCCCAGCTCAGAACCTGGCTACATGCAAATTAGTCTGTCCCTGGCCCAGTGCATCATGGGAACAGGGCAGACCAAACTACCAAGCCAATTCTTTTACTGGAAAGGAAACAAGCTTCCGGGGACCGGTTTCTGGCATTACAGCCGTCTTCGGCCCGGCTTGCTTGAATCCTGATGGTGCAGTGAGCAAGGGACTCATGTCTGAGCATAACCTTCCACGCTTATGATGGACAAAACGATTCAGAAAAGGGGGTGGTGATCGACAGAGTATCTGAGTTAAGCAGAACACGCCTACCCAGTCAACAGATCAGGGCTTGATCCATCACCGTTTTTTAGCTCACTGCACCATCCCAGCTCAGAACCTGGCTACATGCAAATTAGTCTGTCCCTGGCCCAGTGCATCATGGGAACAGGGCAGACCAAAGTACCAAGCCAATTCTTTTACTGGAAAGGAAACAAGCTTCCGGGGACCGATTTCTGGCATTACAGCCATCTTCGGCCCGGCTTGCTTGAATCCTGATGGTGCAGTGAGCAAGGGACTCATGTCTGAGCATACCCTTCCACGCTTATGGTGGACAAAATGATTAAAGTAAAGCAACTTTTAGAGCGTTTCCACTCCATGACCCAGCTGGTTCAGTG
The DNA here is from genome assembly GCF_964263255.1 of Lissotriton vulgaris. Taxonomy (NCBI): domain Eukaryota; kingdom Metazoa; phylum Chordata; class Amphibia; order Caudata; family Salamandridae; genus Lissotriton; species Lissotriton vulgaris. The sequence continues at coordinate 609,822,642 of NC_141699.1, read as the reverse complement.
GCCTCACACGGGCCCTGGCCCACATACAGCTTTCTGCCTGCCTGGGGAGTCATGTGAACGACTACTAGGCTTGAAGAAATTGCAGCCTGTTTCAGAGAGAGGTGTTACCGCCCCCTTGCAGAAAGCCACTCAAGGAGTTAGCCCAAAAGGCGAACTTCAAAGGTAAAGCCCCCTTTGGTGGGCAAATGGTGATCACACTCCAGAGGGGCTGCCCTTTGTTCAGCTAGACAGGCTAGAAACAGGGCCAGAGAGAGAATAACAGTGCCCAACCAAGTGTTTCCATGGGCGTGTAGCTCTCTGGTAGTAAAACCATCAGGGTGAGCTACCTGGCTCCTCACAGTCAAGGGAAGGTTCAGAGATCACCTGATGACACACATTGCAGTAAATGTGTCACCAAGTAGGAGGGGACTCGGTAGACCAGTGGTTACCAAACCTTTGACTCCTGAGGACCCCCCACTGAATCACTACTGGAAGCTGGGACCCCCAAGCAATTTGTACAACTTAATTTAATTTTTAAAAACCCCTTGCTCTCTCTGCCCGGTCGTTCCTTCTGTACCCCTTGCTGCCCCATGTCTCTGTCTGTTTTTCCTTTCTGTTCCCCTTGCTGCCCCTGTGCCTCTCTGCCCGTTCTGCCTTCTGTTCTTAGCTGACCCTATATTTCTGTATTCTGTATTTTGCCTCTGTGCCACTCGTTTTTGTGCCTGTCTGCCCTCTGTGCCAATTGATTTTCCCTCGTTTTTGTGCCCCTTTTGCCTTCTGTTCCACTTGTTTTTTGTGGCCTTTTGCCTTCTGTTCCACTCGTTTTTCCCTTGTTTTTTGTGCCTTTCTGCCCTCTGTTCCACTCGTTTTTGTGCCCTTCTACCTTCTGTTCCACTTGTTTTTCCCTCGTTTCATGTGCCTTTCCGCCCTCTGTTCCACTCGTTATTCCCTCGTTTTTTGTGCCTTTCTGCCCTCTGTTCCATTCGTTTTTGTGCCTTTCTGCCCTCTGTTCCACTCGTTTTTCCCTCGTTTTTTGTGCCTTTCTGTCCTCTGTTCCACTCGTTTTTCCCTCATTTTTTGTGCCGTTCTGTCCTCTGTTCCACTCGTTTTTCCCTCATTTTTTGTGCCGTTCTGCCCTCTGTTCCACTCGTTTTTCCCTCATTTTTTGTGCCTTTCTGCCCTCTGTTCTACTCGTTTTCTGTGTCCTTCTGCCCTCTGTTCCACTCGTTTTTCCCTCATTTTTTGTGCCTTTCTGTCCTCTGTTCCACTCGTTTTTCCCTCATTTTTTGTGCCGTTCTGCCCTCTGTTCCACTTGTTTTTTGTGCCCTTCTGCCCTCTGTTCCACTCGTTTTTTGTGCCTTTCTGCCCTGTTCCACTCATTTTTTGTGCCCTTCTGCCCTCTGTTCCACTCATTTTTCCCTCGTTTTTTTGTGCCTTTCTGCCCTCTGTTCCACTCGTTTTTTGTGCCTTTCTGCCCTGTACCACTCGTTTTTTGTGCCCTTCTGCCCTCTGTTCCACTCGTTTTTTGTGCCCTTCTGCCTTCTGTGCCACTTGTTTTTTGTGCCCGTCTGCCCTCTGTGCCACTTGTTTTTCCCTCATTTTTGTGCCCCTTTTGCCTTCTGTTCCACTTGTTTTTTGTGCCCTTTTGCCTTCTGTTCCACTCGTTTTTCCCTCATTTTTTGTGCCGTTCTGCCCTCTGTTCCCCTTGCTCTCTCTGCCCGGTCGTTCCTTCTGTACCCCTTGCTGCCCCATGTCTCTGTCTGTTTTTCCTTTCTGTTCCCCTTGCTGCCCCTGTGCCTCTCTGCCCGTTCTGCCTTCTGTTCTTAGCTGACCCTATATTTCTGTATTCTGTATTTTGCCTCTGTGCCACTCGTTTTTTGTGCCTGTCTGCCCTCTGTGCCAATTGATTTTCCCTCGTTTTTGTGCCCCTTTTGCCTTCTGTTCCACTTGTTTTTTTTGGCCTTTTGCCTTCTGTTCCACTCGTTTTTCCCTTGTTTTTTGTGCCTTTCTGCCCTCTGTTCCACTCATTTTTGTGCCCTTCTACCTTCTGTTCCACTTGTTTTTCCCTCGTTTCATGTGCCTTTCCGCCCTCTGTTCCACTCGTTATTCCCTCGTTTTTTGTGCCTTTCTGCCCTCTGTTCCATTCGTTTTTGTGCCTTTCTGCCCTCTGTTCCACTCGTTTTTCCCTCGTTTTTTGTGCCTTTCTGCCCTCTGTTCTACTCGTTTTCTGTGTCCTTCTGCCCTCTGTTCCACTCGTTTTTCCCTCATTTTTTGTGCCTTTCTGTCCTCTGTTCCACTCGTTTTTCCCTCATTTTTTGTGCCGTTCTGCCCTCTGTTCCACTTGTTTTTTGTGCCCTTCTGCCCTCTGTTCCACTCGTTTTTTGTGCCTTTCTGCCCTGTTCCACTCATTTTTTGTGCCCTTCTGCCCTCTGTTCCACTCATTTTTCCCTCGTTTTTTTGTGCCTTTCTGCCCTCTGTTCCACTCGTTTTTTGTGCCTTTTTGCCCTGTACCACTCGTTTTTTGTGCCCTTCTGCCCTCTGTTCCACTCGTTTTTTGTGCCCTTCTGCCTTCTGTGCCACTTGTTTTTTGTGCCCGTCTGCCCTCTGTGCCACTTGTTTTTCCCTCATTTTTGTGCCCCTTTTGCCTTCTGTTCCACTTGTTTTTTGTGCCCTTTTGCCTTCTGTTCCACTCGTTTTTCCCTCATTTTTTGTGCCGTTCTGCCCTCTGTTCCACTCATTTTTTGTGCCCTTCTGCCTTCCGTTCCACTCGATTTTCCCTCATTTCATGTGCCTTTCTGCCCTCTGTCACTCGTTTTTTCCTTGTTTTTTGTGCCTTTCTGCCCTCTGTTCCACTCATTTTTTGTGCCTTTCTGCCCTCTGTTCCACTAGGTTTTCCCTTTTTTTTGCCTTTCTGTCCTCTGTTCCACTTGTTTTTCTCTCGTTTTTTGTGTCCTTCTGCCCTCTGTTCCACTCATTTTTCCCTCGTTTTTTGTGCCTTTCTGCCCTCTGTTCCATGAGTTTTTGTGCCCTTCTGCCCTCTGTTCCACGAGTTTTTCCCTCGTTTTTTGTGCCCTTCTGCCATCTGGTCCACTCGTTTTTGTGCCCTTCTGCCGTTCTGCCCTCTGTTCCACTCATTTTTTGTGCCCTTCTGCCTTCTGTTCCACTCGATTTTCCCTCATTTCATGTGCCTTTCTGCCCTCTGTCACTCATTTTTCCCTCGTTTTTTGTGCCTTTCTGCCCTCTGTTCCACTCATTTTTTGTGCCTTTCTGCCCTCTGTTCCACTAGTTTTTCCCTTTTTTTTGCCTTTCTGTCCTCTGTTCCACTTGTTTTTCTCTCGTTTTTTTGTGCCCTTCTGCCTTCTGTTCCACTCGTTTATTTGCTTTTCTGCCCTGTACCACTCGTTTTTGTGCCCTTCTGCCCTCTGTTCCACTCATTTTTCCCTCATTTTTTTGTGCCCTTCTGCCCTCTGTTCCACTCGTTTTTTGTGCCTTTCTGCCCTGTACCACTCGTTTTTTGTGCCCTTCTGCCTTCTGTGCCACTTGTTTTTTGTGCCCGTCTGCCCTCTGTGCCACTTGTTTTTCCCTCATTTTTGTGCCCCTTTTGCCTTCTGTTCCACTTGTTTTTTGTGCCCTTTTGCCTTCTGTTCCACACGTTTTCCCCTCATTTTTTGTGCCGTTCTGCCCTCTGTTCCACTCATTTTTTGTGCCCTTCTGCCTTCAGTTCCACTCGATTTTCCCTCATTTCATGTGCCTTTCTGCCCTCTGTCACTTGTTTTTCCCTTGTTTTTTGTGCCTTTCTGCCCTCTGTCCACTCATTTTTTGTGCCTTTCTACCCTCTGTTCCACCAGTTTTTCCCTCGTTTTTTTGTGCCTTTCTGTCCTCTGTTCCACATGTTTTTCTCTCGTTTTTTGTGTCCTTCTGCCCTCTGTTCCACTCGTTTTTCCTCGTTTTTTGTGCCTTTCTGCCCTCTGTTCCATGAGTTTTTGTGCCCTTCTGCCCTCTGTTCCATGAGTTTTTCCCTCATTTTTTGTGCCCTTCTGCCATCTGGTCCACTCGTTTTTTGTGCCTTTCTGTCCTCTGTTCCACTTGGTTTTCTCTCGTTTTTTGTGTCCTTCTGCCCTCTGTTCCACTTGTTTTTCCCTCGTTTTTTGTGCCTTTCTGCCTTCTGTTCCATGAGTTTCTGTGCCCTTCTGCCCTCTGTTCCACGAGCTTTTCCCTCGTTTTTGTGCCCTTCTGCCATTTGGTCCACTCGTCTTTTGTGCCCTTCTGCCCTCTGTTCCACTCGTTTTTCCCTCATTTTTTGTGCCCTTCTGCCTTCTGTTCCACTCGTTTATTTGCTTTTCTGCCCTGTACCACTCGTTTTTTGTCCCTTCTGCCCTCTGTTCCACTCGTTTTTTTGTGCCCTTCTGCCTTTTGTGCCACTCATTTCTTGTGCCCATCTGCCCTCTGTGCCACTTGTTTTTCCCTCATTTTTGTGCCCCTTTTGCCTTCTGTTCCACTTGTTTTTTGTGCCCTTCTGCCCTCTGTTCCACTTGTTTTTCCCTCGTTTTCTGTGCTCTTCTGCCCTCTTTTCCACTCGTTTTTTGTGCCTTTCTGTCCTCTGTTCCACTTGTTTTTCCCTAATTTTTGTGCCCTTCTGCCTCTGTTCCACTCGTTTTTGTGCCTTTCTACCCTGTTCCACTCGTTTTTCCCTCGTTCTTTGTGCCATTCTGCCCTCTGTTCCACTCGTTTTTCCCTCGTTTTTTGTGCCCTTCTGCCTTCTGTTCCACTCATTTTTTGTGCCTTTCTGCCCTGTTCCACTTGTTTTTTGTGCCCTTCTGCCCTCTGTTCGACTCGTTTTTCCCTCGTTTTCTGTGCTCTTCTGCCCTCTGTTCTACTCGTTTTTTGTGCTCTTCTGTCCTCTGTTCCACTCATTTTTTGTGCCCTTCTGCCCTCTGTTCCACTCGTTTTTCCTCATTTTGTATGCTCTTCTGCCCTCTGTTCCACTCGTTTTTTGTGCCTTTCTGCCCTGTTCCACTCGTTTTTTGTGCCCTTCTGCCCTCTATTCCACTCGTTTTTTGTGCCTTTCTACCCTGTTCCACTTTTGTTTTTTGTGCCCTTCGGCCCTCTATTCGACTCGTTTTTCCCTCGTTTTCTGTGCTCTTCTGCCCTCTGTTCTACTAATTTTTTGTGCTCTTCTGTCCTCTGTTCCACTCGTTTTTTGTGCCCTTCTGCCCTCTGTTCCACTCGTTTTTCCCTCATTTTTTATGCTCTTCTGCCCTCTGTTCCACTCGTTTTCTGTGCCTTTCTGCCCTGTTCCACTCGTTTTTTGTGCCTTTCTGCCCTGTTCCACTTGTTTTTTGTGCCCTTCTGCCCTCTGTTCCACTTGTTTTTTGTGCCCTTCTGCCCTCTGTTCCACTCGTTTTTCCCTCGTTTTCTGTGCTCTTCTGCCCTCTGTTCCACTCGTTTTTTGTGCCCTTCTGCTCTCTGTTCCACTCGTTTTTCCATCGTTTTTGTGCCCTTCTGCCCTCTGTGCCACTCGTTTTTTGTGCCTTTCTGCCCTGTTCCACTCGTTTTTTGTGCCCTTCTTCCCTCTATTCCACTTGTTTTTTGTGCCTTTCTACCCTGTTCCACTTGTTTTTTGTGCCCTTCTGCCCTCTGTTCCACTCGTTTTTCCCTCTTTTTTGTGTCTTTCTGCCCTCTGTTCCAATCGTTTTTTGTGCCCTTCTTCCCTCTGTTCCACTTGTTTTTTGAGCCCTTCTGCCCTCTGTCATATAGTTACTGCTTTTCTATATATTGCGTTAAGTTATCATTAGTTTATTAAATGTTTAAACGACATATTTTCCTTCGGCTTCAGTTTGCACACGACACATAATTGTTATTGTAGCTTTCAACCTAGACGAAAGATGTGATTTATTTGAGAATAATATGTTATTGCTCTGATATCAGTTGTGCTTGGTACACTTGGTACACTGTCTGCACACTAAGAACTGAACCCTCTAAGAATAACCTAACACAAGGTTGCTGGGAGGCCTGATCCTCGCACCACATTAGACATAACACAAATAATGTTACTGCCAACATTGGGCTCTAAGCGGGTTTAAGATAGAGTTACTGAGAATGCAAAAACACACTTGATGGTGCTTCGCATGCAGAGAGCTGGTAGCTGATGATGTGATCTTCTCCTACTGACATTTAGAGGTATGGGCCCGCCCTGCTAAAACCCAAATGAGACCTTCTTAGATATAATATAGCCTGCTAAATAGGGTGCGCGAAATATAGGTGATACAGATTTCTATAGATTTTTGCATTATAATATGCTATCACCGTTCGCTTACTATGGATTAGTGACTATGGTGATAACTCTGATTTTTATAATATGTATTCTGGTATTATGTAAGATACTGCGTTTGAGAACCTTGCATTGAAAAATAAATATTTCAAACTTGCACGTGTGTTCTTTTACTCCCCGTTGTGGTTTGAAATGATTACAGAGCGAAAGAGTGTTCAAGTGTTCCACGATACCTGAGGTAACCCAAGTTCATGTTCTGGTTTGTCTAAGTCATTGGGAGTTTGTTATGACCAATGAGACACTGTAGCTAGTTCGGTAAGGGGATTTTGGATACTAAGGTGGGTTTTGGGTCACCCTAATTCACCGAGGTTCCTGATCTCTGTGCACAGTTCTGTGGGAGAACGGAAACCCTGCTACATGGCGCCCATACGTTGTTGGCCTTATATCATGACACTCGAGTAGTATATCATTCAAACCTTAACCCCTTCATTCCCGTCTCCGGAAAATGGCAGTGTCGGAAAAACCTACCTATTTTTGAAATAGGTCTTTTCAAGCTTGAATCTATCTAAAAATGGTTTCCTTGAATTACTACCCAGTTGTGCTACAAAGTAATATTTGTTTTTTCACATTCCTTTGCAGTCATGGCACGAGCCGTGGACATCCCGCTGCATAGTCGCATTGCGGTGCATTATCATTTGCGGACTTATGATGTACCTGCTGAAGGCTTGGCTGTGGTTCTGGTGGTGAGTGCGGAACATGCTTACCCGTACGAACTATTTTATTCGTGGGTGACATTTCCGGCGGTGGACGCAAATTCTGGTGTGTTCCACTCGTACACTGCGTCAGCTGTACCTGCTGAATATGCTCCGTACAGAGCACAGGAAGTACCTATTGATGTTTGGCAGCATGGAGTTTGGTTTGGTGGCGCCCTACCCCACTCTTTAACCGCTCCGAGGTTATGTCCTTTGTCCATTCCGGGTGCAAATTGGCCCGCTTTGGCTGGATATACGCCTCACCCTAATCACGCCACTTGTAACGTGGGTGACCTTAGGCGTCTTCATGTAGTCGCCATTGCCGTGATTAGAGCCCTTGTGCATTACACAAGTCGTAATGTTCATGGGGCAGCCCCTAGAGGTGCGGCCCTTCCGGCAGGGCAGGCTGGTTTGAAAATCAGTCCTGTCATGGTGAATTCCGTTATGGGCAAGAAGCCCCTGGATAAGGATGATTTTCCTTTCTGGCTTGCCGAGAAATGTGACCAGCTGGAGGCGGTGTTTCCTAATACGACTCCTGGTGAAAAACACTGGATTCTTATGCTTAGTTTGCCGAAAGATTTGGCCCCTGAGCTTGTTGACTGTGAGACCTGGGGTAAGACTTTTGCGGCTGTCTATTCGAGGTGCTTTGGCTCCCCGTCTGTGTCCAATCTGTCTACGGTCCTTAAACGTGTTCAAGATGATCACGGGCCGGAATCGGCTGTTGAGTTGGGTATGCGCCTATGTGGCTCCTTTGATGTGGTTTGCGATCTGATCCTTGTGAATGTCAAGGGGGATGCAGTGAACTTTCAGGTGGCTAACGCTTTGGCGCTGGTTCCCAATGCCGAGAAACCCTGACAGTTAGCAAGGATAATTGTGGCGGCTTATAAAACCGTGGGTCGCAATAGTAAGGGTAATAAGCCTTTTTCTACTAAGGAGAAGAAGCAGCCCCAGGGACAAGCTTTGGAAACTGACTTTCAGCCCAAATCCAAGAAACAAAATTGGCCTAAAAAACAGAATCAGGGTAAGCAACAGCAACAACAATAAACACAGGTTTCGTGCCCTGCGTCTCCGTTGCCTGCGCAGTCGGAACGGGTTTATGATTTGCGCGACCGCGCGATGATTAAGTCACCTGAACGATTTCAGGCTTCTGACCAACGCTCTCCTCGTTCCTTTCAGGACTCATCGGCTCCGTCAACCGGTGGTGGAGGGGGCGGCAGGGGCCGGGGTGGCCAGCAAGGACGTGGTCAGCCCCGCCCACGCAACGGTGCAGACAAGCAGGAGGGCTCTACGCCTTAGAGACCGCAGTTTGCCAAGAAGAAAGTCGCTGCCTTAACGGCGCATCGATATGCCCCAGATTGTGAGAACGCGGCTTCGGAATCTGACTTGGGCTCTGACCTTGCTGGACAGCGCGGCGAAGATTACCATAGTGAGAGAGGCCCTCCATCCACTACTGAAGGTGACAGCGACTGACACTTATGTTGTGATTGAAACAGCTGATACAAGAGTTTCTCCCTCTGATAGACTTTTTGAAATTGTCCTGTTAATTGAAGGTGACATACAGCGTACCATAAAAGGGGTATTTTGGGAAAATCTTTCGTCTACGTATGACATTTTGCTTTTGGAGGCTGACTGGCCCCCACCTTTTGTGCTCGCAGCTCCACGTGGGTAGGAGGTAATCCTCCCCAGTTTCGCGAACACTGTTTCGAGAGTGGAAGCGCTGCACTTTGCAGAAGAGTGGGCTCTGGCGCTTGCACCGGCTGTGTACCGCAATCAGTGTGGCTGGGATAAATTGTCCCCAAGCCACGAAATTCCTTTACGGTCTCAGCCGCAGCCTCAACCTCAATATCCCATACGAAGTGAAGCTAAAGCTTCGGTCGCAGCGATCCTTGAACAATTGGAATATCAAGGCGTAATTGAAACATGTGTGTCACCGATGAATAACCCCCTTTTTACTGTAAACAAGCCGGACGGCTCTTACCGTTTAGTTTTGGATTACCGGCATTTAAACTCGCATTGCCATAACTGTGCAGTACAGAATACTCACGGCTCTGCCCTTGTAAATAGTCTTGTGCGTAAGCGGTTCAAGACCACGCTTGACATTTCCAATGGTTTTTATGCCCATTCATTGGACAGTCTAAGTTCGCAATGGACTTCTTTCACATGCGGCGGTGTCCAAAAAATGTTTTGGCGTCTCCCAATGGGCTATAAGAATAGTCCTGGAGTATTTTCCGCCAGCATTATCTCTCTGTTGGAGAGGGTCAACCCAGATGCTTGTTCCTATGTGGATGATATCTATCTCATGGATGACGAACTTTGGGAGCATCTGTGTCGAGTGAACAGTGTTATTTGTAACTTTGCAGACATGGGTTACAAGTTTAATTTTGCAAAATCGCACATTGCAGAGTACACAGTGTTGTTTCTAGGCTATGAACTAACCAATGAAGGAAAAGGCTTGGCTCCTCACTTCCTGGAGAAATGCGCACAGTTGCGCTCTCCGACAACACTGAAAAAATTACAATCTTTACTGGGCTTTTTAAATTTCGGAAGAACATACATTCTGGAATATGCCCAGCATATCAAGCCTTTGTATGCTTTGATACAACCATCTTTTTCCAAATCATGCTGGCTGCCTGAGCATTCAGCTATTCTGCAGTCTTTGCAAGCTGATTTGCTCGCTTCTGAATATCTACAGACTCGTGATAACCAGACCAACCTGGTGATAAGAATTGTCCCGGGGACGGTAGGTTTCACGTACTTAACTTTTAATGAAGGAGATACAGTACCTATGGCTTACAAGTCACACTTGTACACTTCGGCTGAAATGCGCTTTTCCACAGTGGAGAAAGTTTTGACGGCTGTGCAGATGGCAATTCTCAAGGAACGTGCCCTGTCACAGGGAAAACGCATGTTGGTTGTTACCTAGTGTCCTGCCTTGGAGGCAGTTATGAAAGCCAGTGTACCAAATTCCAAAGCTTTGCACCCTCGGTGGATTCAATGGGCTGCATCCTTGACATCCCAGGATGTCACGTTTATTTTTGACGCCACTTTACGGTCGCAGGAGTACTTACAGTATGAATTTGTTCATCCTGCTCCTTTAGCAATGCGGCCGTTGGAGGATTTCCATTGCATCATTTACACTGATGGTTCGGCGCAGGTTGCGCATGGCTCTAAACACGCCTTCGTTTCCGCTTGCGCCATTGTGGTCGGTGCCATGGTGAACGATGAGTTCAAGTCCAGTGTCGTGCACACGCAGACGCTTGGGGACTGCACTGCACAATTGGCAGAGCTTCGTGCTCTGATGCTTGAATTGGAGTACGCAGATCCTAGTGTGACGACTTTGATCGTAAGTGACTCTTACTACTGTGTCCAGTCGTACAATGAAAACTTGTTCTTTTGGATTCAGAATGAATTTCGTGATTCCAAAGGTAGCACAAAAAAAAAAAAAAATGATCTGGGTCCGAGTGGCGGAACTCAAAGAAAAGTTGCCACTCGTGTTTGTGATTCATACTCTTGGCCATCAGCGCGTGGGAGTCCACGCTGTCGGTAATTCGCTTTCTAATGAATCAGCAAAGTCAGCAGTATCTAAATACTTAGTTGCAGCAGTCACGAGGTCCAAAAGTAAGATAGATGATGACATCTTGGCGGCTGTTGCTGCCACTGAGAAGGGAGGTAAATATCCTTCGGGGTTCCCTTCGAAGTACACATACCACTTAAGTCCCGATAAGGTTCCTTATGTGAAAATTCCTGAAGTTGGCGAACGTTTGATTCCCAACTCGGATCGCAGAGCTTCTTTGATTACAACGGCTCATGAAGGTGTGGCGTCTGCATTTGCGGGCGTCTCGTCCACTGTAACTCAGCTACAACAGAGGTTCTGGTGGCGGGGTCGGGGACTGTACAAACAGACGCGCGATTATGTCCTTCAATGTGACATTTGCCAGCAGATTAAACCTTCTACTGCTGCGCGTCCGCCTCAGACACAGTTGTACATTTCTAATAAACCACTGGGGTGCGTTTATTTGGATCACTGCGGTCCTTTTTCTTCTGATACTGCATATAAGTACATCTTAGTAGCAGTTGATTCATGCACATGCTTTGTGTGGGTTTGGCCTCATCGGAGCGCTGATTCACGGACTGTCATTAAGGATTTGCGAGTCTGTGTAGGGATTTTTGCCTGTGGTACCTTCCATTCGGATCAGGGTCCGGCTTTCGCCTCTAAGGCGTATAAGGATGCTATGGTTTCGTTGGGGGTCCAAGTCAAGTTTTCGTCTCCGTACAGACTCGAGGGAAACAGTGTAGTGGAACGAATGAACCGTGACTTAAAGCAATCTTTGACAGCTCGAGTTATAGGCACTGGCAGAAACTGGTTAGCCCACCTCAATGGCGTGCAGCGTGCGCTTAATAATCTCCCTAGAAGGTCTCTGGGTGGGCGGACCCCATACGAAATGCTCTTTGGTATCAAGATGTACGTCCCTGACCTCGACGGTCTAGACTGCAAGGCCCAGGCCGCGGCCTTTGACGTAGATGAACATTTCCATTTTTTACAGGATCTACAAAAGACCAGAGACAGTCTAGCAAAGGAACATTTGCCCTCCACATCGGATGATGCGTTGCAGATCCCGGTAGTTGGCTGGCTACCCCAAGTTGGAGAACTGGTTCGAGAGAAGATCGATAACAAGAAAGAGTTTGGTCCCTCATATCGTGCACCGGTTCGAGTTCTTGGAGTGAAGGGCACGAGAACAGTCATATTACCACCACTTCCAGGTCATAAGGAAAACAGATTTATCTCTATTGACAATGTCAAGACACACAGGGTGGCCGATTCTTCATAGCATGACACCGGCTGTATCCTGTCCTTCCATGGTGAGGCATTCTGTGCTGGCTATTACTTCTGGTGCAGAACAGGAGGTGTCCCTCGGGATGCCTGCTATATCCAGTCCTTTATTAAATACTATTCCTGTTACTAACATTGATGAGCTGAATTACACCTATCCTGCTGATTTATCCATGCCAGATTTGCAGACTCGTTTGGCCGACCAGTCCAGATTCTCTTTTGACTCTGTTTCGGAACTTTCAAAGAAACCCTTGACTATTGCAAAATATGCCACTCTATTTAAAAAACATTTTTTAATTCCCCCTTGGACATACATTTGGTTGATTTTATTTTCATTTTACCTTTTTATGTCAATTGGTTTTGTGTTTTATTTTTTCCGCCTGATCGATGGCCACTATGTCAAGGGAAGAACAGGAATTCGGTACCTTAATGGTGCAGTGGCCCCTCTTTCCTCTTCACATTCAGCACACAGACTGAAACGAGACTTGAATACGGTCAACATTACTGCTTGGCCTGTCCTTGATGGGATTGTGTGGGATGCGGTTAGATTTCAGATACATGGGCCCACTGAAGTGATTAATGTTCCGAATGTACTTAGAGTAAACATGGGGGATGTGATTAAACAAAATATACGTTCTGATGATTGGGATATTCAGGCCGTAGAAGCATTATTCTCTGATTTGAAATATTATGCAGCTTTTGATGCTGAGAATTTATATATAGATTCTGTTAATTATGGGGATTTGTTTTGCTTCCAACATTATGGTAATCATTTTCTGCATAAGACGAATTCCAGGAGGGTTGCTGTGAATTACACACAGTGGGAACACTGTCCAGCTCCATTAATAGGCAGCTCCAATACATTTCTGAAAAAATACACTTATTTTACAGACTTTAATCAAGCAAATCCTGAGTCGTTTTATTTCAAGATGACACCAAAGCCCATGTCCAAAGTTAGACTTACCGATACAAAATTGCTGTATTCGAAGTCCTTTCTAGACAGATTAGCTATAGATGGCTACGAATTCTGGAAAGGAATAATTGACCTTAAATCGGTTTGGGGTACCAAAGATTGGCAGGTACAAGGCACTGAGGCTTTGCACCGTGCATGTCTCATCCCGAATCACATGTTCATTCTAAATTCTACTATTTCCCAAACAACATGCTTTGGATTGGCTACTTCTAAAAAATTAAATACACCAATTATCCCCGAATTGGAAGAATATTCAGGTTGGGGTAATTTTACTGAATTGTCTATTGGTGAGTTATAAACTCTATTACACAATTCATCCTTTAATGTATCCAGTTTGGATCCGAAGGGTTGGCTGATGTGGCAAAGAAGTGCTGATTCTTGCCAACGTCGTTTTCTGGGTTTGGCTGAAGGGTTCACACAAGTCAGACCTGATCCCCGTTTTGAAACTGATTATACTGTCACCACTTACTCTGTGGGGAAACTGTGTCAGAATTGGTTGCAACATTCCACTTTAGCTGCAGTTAAACTACATCTGTCTCAGTTCACTGATAATGTGGATTTAAATGATTTTATAAAAGGCCCGGCTAAGGGTAGGTCTAAACTGTGGATTTATGCAGTTTATAATGAAATTTGGAATTTTTCGCAAATTGAGGCTGCTAAGCGCCTAAGGGCGATTGACCAAGCAAATTTGGAAAAAGTGCTTGCAGTTGTCGATAACAGTATTAACATGCTTTCTTCCCGAATTTACACGTTGAACAATATTGTCTCTTCTGTAGTTGACATTGTGAATGATGAAGTGTCTGTATTGTACCATGGACAAAATCAATTGCGTTCTGTGATGCAGTTTGCATGGACACTACAGATTCTTAAGGCGGATCGCGTGCCCTGGAGTTACATGAACGTGTCATCCCTATTTGCCCCATTTAATTTGACTGACAAGCAGCGCATGCTTTCCATGCGAGATGCATCATTTTCTATGTTACACATTGAAAAATTAGAATCTTTGCCTTTTTCTGTAGCTGAGGCAGCTGCTGCTACATGGCTTATCCATGGTGTTATTACGTTGCCATTTGCTTTGTACAAATTTACTAATTGTATGCGGTATATTGCAATAGGGCGATATGAACCACTAGGCAGTGCTTTCCTCCATGAGGCATGGTCTTTACCATACAAGTACAGATGCTTGAAGGATGGAAAGGAAGTGAATCTGAATGGTGAAGAATGCACACAGTCGCCTGACCGTTCACTGATATGCAGACACATCCAGTTGCATGGTTCTTGTAATCAGGACCGGCCTAATTTAGCCTGTGTTTTAAAAGGCACACCAGTTCCTGCAATAGTTCCCACATTCACTTTATTGACAAACGGTAGTTATTTACTTTTGAATAACTAGGAGTGTTGTGGGTTAATGGTCGGTATCGCCTATGTAGTTACTGTATCAGAACATGTGGTGTGTTGCAAGAACGTGTTATATCCACCCATGCATGGGAATTCAGATGTTTCCATCTGGCCGCGCATCCCAACCTTGAAAGCGGAGTTCAATGGTATGAGCAGAATAAGGGCTCTTTTGTCTCAAAAGGAAGTGGCCCTGAGCTCGGCCCGTGAAACTTATGTCCTTCACATAGCTAACACACGCACAGAGGTGCAGGCACTTTTAAATACTGACTTGCCGTTTCATTTCTGCGAATTAGTTCATCAAATCTTTAATGCCTCCTCCACGTCTGGCTTAGCACATTTTTTTAAATTGGTTAGCAGTGGTCTCGTGACTAAATTTGAAAAGATTTTTGGTGTCATCCCCACTTTCTTCCATTCAATATTTTCGAGTTTGTTTGGCGGATTCCCTGTTTTGCTGGCTTTAGCTGCAGGCGTTTTGATATTATTCTGCTTCCTAAAACATGGATGCCCGTCCTGCGCAAGAAGCCGCTCAGCCCCTTCTGACACTGTTTCGCAACCGGATGCTTGATTACTATGGCACCCTGCCGCTTGCGACTTTAAGCACGGCATTTGGATTATCCTTTCAATTTTCCTATTTTACGTGTGTCCAGCCTGTGTTTCATTGCCTGAGCTGCGATTTTGACTGGGCCATTGATTTGTGTCTCTGCTTGCCGTTATCTCCTGAAGTCGATTTTAATCACCTGATGGGCCCCGTAGTTGCTCACGAGTTGGTTTGTTCTGGCGAAAGGATTATGGCCTTGGCAGCGATGCATGGACTAATGGGTCAGTGGGACATCCCTGCAGCGGCGCATGAGTTTCTGGCACATAGCGTTCTTGAGAACCCACCGAGTTGTCCTCTGATGTTGCTAGAGGGTCCGGTGCTGGAGGAGCACGTATGTTCTTTCCCATTGCTTAATTGGATGGCTGAACTGTTTTCGGATGATGACAGTGATTTCATGTTGGAAGCTGTGGCTGCCTATTTTGCATATTCTATCCACCCATGAGTGGCTTTGGAGACTTTCACTATACTGGCACGTGACTTTTTAGTAATTTGGAATGGTGCCTTTTCACTTATGGACATTCGACTTTTATATGTTCTAGGCCTATGATTTTATATTTGGCCTCAAGTTCAGGACTTTTATTACATTTTTGTTTGGCCACTATAGGCATTCATACATATTTTTGTATTGTTCATTTTTATATACATCTACATACATTTAGCTTGGCTCAATATTGTTGAACTCTGCTTTCATGTTATGCCTTTATTATAGTATTGGCTTGTTTTTTTTTACCATCCTCGGATCATTGGGGGGGTGTCATATAGTTACTGCTTTTCTATATATTGCGTTAAGTTAGCATGAGTTTATTAAATGTTTAAACAACATTTTTTCCTTCGGCTTCAGTTTGCACACGACACATAATTGTTATTGTAGCTTTCAACCTAGACGAAAGATGTGATTTATTTGAGAATAATATGTTATTGCTCTGATATCAGTTGTGCTTGGTACACTTGGTACACTGTCTGCACACTAAGAACTGAACCCTCTAAGAATAACCTAACACAAGGTTGCTGGGAGGCCTGATCCTCGCACCACATTAGACATAACACAAATAATGTTACTGCCAACATTGGGCTCTAAGCGGGTTTAAGATAGAGTTACTGAGAATGCAAAAACACACTTGATGGTGCTTCGCATGCAGAGAGCTGGTAGCTGATGATGTGATCTTCTCCTACTGACATTTAGAGGTATGGGCCCGCCCTGCTAAAACCCAAATGAGACCGTCTTAGATATAATATAGTATGCTAAATAGGGTGCGCGAAAAATAGGTGATACAGATTTCTATGGGATTTTTGCATTATAATATGCTATCACCGTTCGCTTACTATGGATTAGTGACTATGGTGATAACTCTGATTTTTATAATATGTATTCTGGTATTATATAAGATACTGCGTTTGAGAACCTTGCATTGAAAAATAAATATTTCAAACTTGCACATGTGTTCTTTTACTCCCCGTTGTGGTTTGAAATGATTACAGAGCGAAAGAGTGTTCATGTGTTCCACGATACCTGAGGTAACCCAAGTTCATGTTCTGGTTTGTCTAAGTCATTGGGAGTTTGTTATGACCAATGAGACACTGTCGCTAGTTCGGTAAGGGGATTTTGGATACTAAGGTGGGTTTTGGGTCACCCTAATTCACAGAGGTTCCTGATCTCTGTGCACAGTTCTGTGGGATAACGGAAACCCTGCTATAGTTCCACTTGTTTTTGTGCCTTTCTTCCCTGTTCCACTTGTTTTTTGTGCCCTTCTGCCCTCTGTTCCTCTTGTTTTTTGTGCCTTTCTACCCTGTTCCACTCGTTTTTTGTGCCCTTCTGCCCTCTGTTCCACTCGTTTTTTGTGCCTTTCTGCCCTGTTCCACTCGTTTTTTGTGCCCTTCTTCCCTCTGTTCCACTTGTTTTTTGTACCCATCTGCCCTCTGTTCCACTCTTTTTTTGTGCCTTTCTACCCTGTTCCACTTGTTTTTTGTACCCTTCCGCCCTCTGTTCCACTCGTTTTTTGTGCCTTTCTACCATGTTCCACTTGTTTTTTGTGCCTTTCTGCCCTCTGTTCCACTTGTTTTTCCCTCATTGTCTGTGCTCTTCTGCCCTCTGATCCGCTCATTTTTTGTGCCCTTCTGCCTACTGTGCCACTTGTTTTTCTTTGTTTTTGTGCCCCTTTTGCCTTCTGTTCCACTCGTTCCCACAGCCGCTGTGCCCCCTGCGGCCCGCCCCCCTGACTGTCCACTGCCCTTTAGCTGCCCCGCCTCCGGATTGTATTGTTATGGTCTCGCCACCCCTGCGCCAATATTCACAGCTCTTGTGTGGACGCATGGGTGTTTCATTTTTCTCTAAATGCCCGAATACACAACAAGGCCCAACTCTGAAGGGGGGGGTACCCCCACTGTCGGCGGCCTGGACCCCTGATTCTAGATCCAGAAGACGACAGATGTGTTTGCGTCAGGCTGTGCTGTGTTAATACACAGTTACAATATTCAGATCCAGGCAGACACGGCTCTCAGCCAGGCCCAGCCCTCATTAATTTTTTATTGCACCCCAGACTGGGTCTGAGAAAATCAGCGTCCGCCTGATCTCAAGTGACGAAAATTAAAGGCCTGTAAAGACTGAGGCCCACGTGCACCTGTCGGTCTGTAAGGAAAACACAAAATAAATCAAAACACTGGCATCACAAACATAGTGCGCAGGTGCATTGTAGGAAGATTGCTGGTGAACGAGTTCAAGCTGGGGGGAGAAGTACCGCAACAATGAGGTAAGGGGCGTCTGCCACATCACCCTGGTGGGAAATAACCTGCTGCACGCATGGGCGTTTATGCTGTGTCTGGGCCTGGGCTTGAGCACAATAGATTCATCACTATGTGTTGATTCAGAGCTGAAGGTGGCGTGGCCTCCCCTAACAACACTTCCTGTCATGGTACCTCGGAGTGCTTTGAAGGGTGGGTATGCATTTTCTGCTGTTCTGACCACAGGACCCGTCTGTCCCCCGGGCTGCCTGGGATGCCCCAGAGACCTCAGCCAGGACCCGTTAGCGCTGCAGTGCGCTGCAGACAAATGCTATCTATGCCAGGGGCGGGGCGGAAGGCGGAACTACAGACCTCCCCTGCGCTAGTCTTTAACGCTGTGCGAGTGGGCTCGGACGCTCCTGCAGTGCTAATCACTTACTGCCCTGCTAGGGTGGGCGGTCCCTCCCGCACTAATCACAACTCACAAGAAGCCGCCTTACGAAGGAGAGCGACTCGGGCCTCTTAAGCACTAATCAGTTTCCACCCTTGCGAGGGAGGGCGGCCCCCAGAGGCCCCCTCCGGCTCTAACCACTCACGACCACAGGCACTCGAGTCCTGCAGACACTCTGGGAATGTCTCACTGACCCCTGGGGGTCCGCGGACCACAGTTTGGGAAACGCTGCAGTAGACCATTGGCTAGTACCTGCGATGTTCCCTCAGGGCTCTTTACCAGGATAAATTTAGCATCCCTTACACCCTGAAACTCAGATCACATCAGAACTGGAACAAGGACTGAAAAAGGGCTGTCTTGCTTCCCCTTATACTGCTCAAAGGGAGGCTGCACCATCTGCCGGACTGCACCTACTGCACTTTGGGCATGTAAAGTTAGGACTGTACCTGTGACTCCTGACTCTGGGGAAAGTCACTCCCCAGCTGCAGACTGAAGCAGTGACTCCAAGGGCCAGTTGGCAGCCCCCCTGGAATAGTACCACGGATATTAAAGTTGAAGACGACCAAACTGGCCAAGTGCCAGTCACCAGAGAAGATTTGCTGCTAGCTGCTTCTGGAAGCTCCAAGAAACCTACCCTCGATGGCCAAAACTAGCACATGAGTTAGGCGGACCCAAGAGTGCTGTCAGAGTCCAGATTGGTCACCCAAGAGAGACACTAGCCCCCACTAAAATAATTAGCTGAGACCGCTGTGAAAGGAGACTGTTAGCCCAACCGCAGCTGGTCTTCTATACCCTTGAAAAGGACTTTTGAGGGACTCCAACTATGTGGCTGAAGGTGCCCCACATAGCCTGTGGATGGCGGAATTACCACAAATGCACCTGTCAACTGCACAGTAACTGGAGCATCCTTGAGCATGTTTTCATCCAGTATCCCCAGCATCAGGACCACTCCATTGCCGTCTATGGAGGTTGCATTGCAAAGGCTGGAACTGGACTGGAAAATGCTCTGGTGGCCAGGTGACTCTACATATTTACCCCATTGGTCACCCAGACCTATTTCCTGTTGGGCCAGTGTAGCCAAACTAACTATTCCAAACTTTTGAAATATTTACATTCTTTTTGTTGACCAATGCTTGTTTGTGGTTAAATTAAAAATTGATAAACTTTAAAACTCTGTATCTCCAGAACCCTCCAGTGGGTTTTGCTCATTAAGGACTCTTAAAAAAGAATACACTCTATAATATAATATTTTTATAAATTGGCATTGTGTTTCTTTTGTGCTATGTGTGGCTTTCTTATTTTTTTGTTTGGTACTGTTAAATGCTTTACACTAAGTTCCTTTGTGCAAGCCTTGCTGCTTGAAGCCATTGTTACCCAGGGTTGAGCTTAAGGTTGTTCAAAAGAGCTTGACTGGACCCAAGGCAGTGTTTGTGAGTGGGAAACTGAAGATATGGCTTTTTAAGCACGATTAATGATTATCCCTTTCAGTCAGTTATGACCGACGTTCAGAGTGGCAGGATACTACTTGGAGTAACAGATCACTATAGAAATACCCTTTACATTACATTATTCCATGGACGGCTACCCAGCCATACCATATAATGCACCCAAATCCTCACATTGGTGGCAGCAGTGGGACCAGAACATGCGTTTAGCTGTACCAGGCAAATATTAAGTTAGCAACAACTGAAAGGACCTGCTAGGTTGACATTGAGCAAAGCGTTTTTAAAGTTGCCAAGTTCTGTAGTTCCAAAATCCTGTCTTTCTAAGGCTAAGAAGTTGACAACCAGTCTTCGTAGAAGTGGCAAAATGTTTTGCAAAGCCTTCAAGGATGGAGAACACTGTTTGTACCACCCTGAGTGACCCAAGTAAACTAATGACAGCCAGCCTGCCATTGCAGACTGCAGGAGCTGTGTATACTGCTCAAACACAACTTTGCCCTCACCATGTGTGGCAAAGCCGATATACTGTTTTGAATATATGCCAGTCACCCCTAAGGAAGACCTCCTGACTGAGCCCAAGTTGGAGGGTGCATTAAGTTAAAGTTGTTAACATGTCAGTGGACATGCCAGTGCAAACGTATATGTTCTTTTAGTGGCCTTTTCTATTAAAGGCTAATATAAGAGATAGGTGGCTCATAGGATAACATGGGCTGGCACCCAGGCAAACCAGAGGTTGGCAGCTCCATTATGGTAGTGTCAAAATATGTCATGTTTGGTATCAAACAGCGTGCCTCATCACCCCTGACATTGTTCTTGTGTTGTGGACGATGTGGCATGCACCCAAGTGACTAGCTTAGAGGTTGCCCACCTGGTTGCCCTGCCTTTCTTGCGCTCTGGCTGCTAGCCCGCAGCTAATGTGGACAAGACAGGAATCTGACCACCTACCAGGAAGTGTCAACTGTCCCAGAAACAATAGCCTGGATGGGAAGGAGGTCACACCTCATTCCCTGACAGGAAGGCTAGTTAAGTGGCACATCAAGGCAGTGAGCTTTCAAAGCCGAAGCCTTCCCTGCCTCTGATATGCAACCAGGCTGCGTCCCAAAGGAAGAAACAGCCTTTCCCCACCCACAGACACATTTGAACCCGGGCAGGTGTGAAAATTATGGGGCAGATTTACAAGCCCCTTGCGCCACTTTTGCATCATTTTTAACATGGGAAAAGTGACGCAAAATTGGAGCAAGGAGCTTGTAAATCTGCCCCTATGTATTTAGGAGGTGTACATCTCCAGAAGGTGAACCACACCTCTCAGATGGGCTACCTGGTTTGAACACCTGAGGAAGACTTCTGCCATTTCAAAAAGTGGTAGAATAGAGGGTGGCACACCGACCCGGATGTGGTCACCTCAGGGGCGAATTTGCCGCTGGTGCTAGTAACCCATTGGCCGCTTGCATCCACATCCCTAATGCCCCTAAACCTAGGATTTATGGGCTAACCTTGACACCAGAACCTCAGTTCTGATCTGACTTGCAACAATGGACAAAAGAAAAGACCCGGGCCAGCGACAGCAGGACCTACACAAACCAAAGGAGTGATACTCTGCACCAGTGACAACATTCCTGGAACTGTACAACTGCAATTCATCCGGGACCAAAGATTGGTTCCATCAGACACAGGTTCCCCTTTGAGAGCCAAAGGCAACCCCAGACTCCCCTGGATTAGCCTCCTGAACTCCACAGGTAAAAACAACGTACCAGAACTGAAGAATCAGTGGCCATCAGGCCCTTCGAAGGATCACCCAAAAGTAGATGGTCCAATACATTGTGGGAAATATAGTCCTGCACTCCAGCAAGTTTCAGGCGGCTACTTTTTTCCCGCGGACCGCCGGACGTCAAAATAACTGTCTGCTTACCTTACTGCTGCCAAGGCTTGTTGGTCCCCAGTCCGTCAACCACCACATTTACCGAACGCTTCACCTTGAGGGAACTAAGCAAAACCTTCAACCAATGTCAGCAGTGGCTTCATTGTTGACTTTTGCACCCTGTTCCCCACCAGCACAGTGTAAGCAGTAAAACCAACTCCACCACGGCTACAGCGTCAGCTTCAAGGATAGACAGGACAACTCTGCACCCGGGCTTCTCAAGCCAGGTAAGATCGAACTGACTCTCATGGCTTGGTCCTGGGACCCGCCTCACCTTTACCCTCCTTGGGTTCCATGCAACTTGACCTGTAAGTGACCGATTATCACTAGTGCTTTTTCCCATTGACTGCAATGATAAAGTATTACAGTACTATTTTACACTGAATTAAGTTTGATTCTAAAATCCATAACTCCAGTTATATTTATCCAATTGACTTCATTTTGAAGCCTAAATGTATATACAAATCTGCTTTGTTTTTATAAATTGGTGTTGGATTTCTTTCAAGTGCTGTCAATTACTTATCATCCATGTTGATACTCTGAAATGCTTAAAACATGTTCCCTTAAGTAAAGTCTGACTGCTCTTTGCTACTCCAGGAGTGAGTTAAGGATTTCTTATTGTGAATCCAAGAACCATCTTTGAGGTATTGTGAGAATATTGCATGGTGAAGCCTAACCAGCATCACCACTTGATATTCCCCTTCCTACAAGGGATGGCTTCCAGAAAAGAGGATCTTGTAAAAGTCCTCAGAGTTTGGGAAAAAGCAAGGAGAGCCCAGGTCCAACTGGCACATGAAATCCCCCCTAACATGGCGATAAAGAAGGTGGCAAAGATCTCTTTGAAACAGAGGGGGACAATGAGAGTGTGGTCAAACCACAATTCGACCAGTGCATGGCTCGATATCTAGGAGTGAGAGGAGCTTCAATTCTGGTGGTAGTAAGCACTTCCACTCCCTTAAGGTGACTGGGATTCCAATCTGACATGAGAGACACAAGTGCAAGTATCCCCAGGCAAATATTTGCCAGGAGGAGTTAAGAGAGTAATGGCACCCCAGGGAAGTTTACTGACAGGTCTGTGGCTTTAGTCACCCTACAAGTAGGGGGTACCTTCAGCTGTCGTAGGGTGGTTGTCAGCCCTGACCTCCCCCTAGATTTCACCCTATTCAGTGCCTTCCCAGACGTTGGTCTGAACCCAGAAGTGGCAGCTGCCCAGGGCTCCGGTCAGTCCAAGGATTCTGGAGGTCCTGCCCCCAAGGTTAGGTGACTTAGGCCCCAGAAGAAAGGTAAAGGTAGAAAAGAAAGGCTACTCTTAACTAGGGACTCAGGGAGCCATGGGAAATCTACCCCAGTATAACAGCAACCCAAAGTTGGCACTGGAAAGTCCTCTCCTGAACCTCAAAAGATCCTGGAGAGTCAGGCAACTGTTTAGAAATCGGTGCCACCCCTGAACTGACAGAAGAAGGATGTCTGACATATGGGGTGGTAACTCCCCACTCTGAAAAGTTAGAGCAGCTCCAAGAACCCATAGTGGCCCTAAAGTAGCCCATCCACCTGGCAGTGGAAAGCTCAGGGTGGGGCTCTGGACACTGACAGCTGACAGTAGTCTCTATTTGGTGCTTGCATTCATGGCAGCACTGTCCTTGGCATGGGAGGCAGACCCTGTGAAAAGAAGTTAAGTAGGCCCCCCTGACACAGTTGGCCATGGTGGGGTTACTCAAGTGCTGGGTGATTGCTTTGGGTCAGCTAGGTGTTGCCCTAGCTAAGGTAGGGTTAGAGGAAGTAGGTACCCCCAGCCCAAGGCCAGAGATAAGGATGGTAAAAACACAATTTCAGCTAAGGACGAGCTTAGGTTGTGTCCTGTCATGGTTGAGATGGGTCAGCTTCCCATAGGGAATGACCCTGAAAAAAAGATGTGAGGCAGAGTAGGCCCTGTAATAGGTCAGCCAGTTTACCTACATCCTTCCTCGCTGAACAGTCAGGAAAACTCACCAACAGTGGGGTGGAGTTCTACTGGGCGTGTTAGCTGGGGTGTTGTGTGTAAGGAATAATATTTTTTGCAGGTTTCCCCCCTCTTTTTACTCCTTTTTTAGGTCTCGGCCTGCGTAGGCTGCGCTTGTGCAGTCTCGCCGGCGAGATCTTATGTTTCTTAGTGTGGGGCTTGAACCCGCCCCTCTTCTCCATTGGCTGGCTTCCTAAACGGAGGAAAGCCATTGGAGGAGAGGGGCGTCTGTCTATTTAAGCCCCGTCTTTTTGGGATTCGGGGGGGGGTTTAGTTTCTTTCTCTCCTCTTACCATTGGCTGGAATTTTACATTCCAGCCAATAGGAAGAGGAGAGAAAGAAAAACACGTCTCCGAATCCGAAAATGACGGGCGTTTCTCCAGGGCATTTCTGCTGGACCTCAGAGAAACATGGTGGTGTGGAGTGCGAGGCGAAGTGAAAGTTCCCGCAGAGCTGCTCCGTGCTGTGTCCGACTCGAACACTCATTGCATGTCAACAGCAGTAACCGTCTCATTGTATACCATCCTGCAAAAACATGACCCCGCTGGGGCTGCTGTGCTATATGGCGAAAGCGAGAACCTGCAAATGGAAACAGCGCGACACAAAATGGCGGCAACCCACTTCGATAACTGCAGTGTCTGATGCCCGTTGTGACCGCTCCCGGTGAGCGTGTACCTGCAATATTATTATCCTGGAAACACCAGCCCTATTCACCAACAAACGGTAGAGGCTGCTGACTGATGCCAAAAATACATCGATTTTGCTCCGGTAAGGGTGGACGGTGTTGTGGCGGGTAGCGGTGGAAGGCTTCATGGGAAACGTTGCTCGGAGTGATTTGCGAAGCTGCACGCCGCCCGGGTGGGAACCCTCGGAGCGAGCGGTGCGGTAGACGGTGGGAGATACTGGGCCCGATTCACAGAATGAACTTAAGACTAAATCCTAAACTTACTACTATTTGGTATTCACAGAATGCACTTACTACTTTCGGGATTCACAAAGTGAACTTACTACTTTCAAGATTCACAGAATGAACTTACTACTTTTGGTATTCACAGAATAGATTTAAGACTACAAACTTTACGTCTGCACTCGGGCAGTAAATTCCGGCCCGGAGGCGGGGTTTCCGGCTTGGGGGTGGAGCTTATGGCCCGGGGGCAGAGCTTCCTGGCCGGAGGCGGAGCTTGCGGCTTGGAGGCGGAGCTTCCGGCTCGGAGGTGGGTATTTAGCCATGGCTGAAATCTCCACCTCTGGGCCGGAAGCTCCACCTCCAAGCCGCAAGCTCTGCCTCTGGCCCAGAAGCTCCGCCTCCGGGCCGTAAGCTCCACCCCAATCCAGAAACTCCGCCTCCGGGCCGGAATTTGCGGCCCAAGTGCAGACGTAAAGTTAGTAATCTTAAATCTATTCTGTGATTACCGAAAGTAGTAAGTTCATTCTGTGAATCCCGAAAGTAGTACGTTCACATTGTGAATCCCGAAAGTAGTATGTGCATTCTGTGAATACCAATTAGTAGTAAATTTAGGATTTAGTCTTAAATTCATTCTGTGAATCGGGCCCCCTGTGTGCTGTGCCCAGTTATAGTCTGTGGGGGTATGCCGACCAGCACTTCACTAATTCCAGGGATGGAGTAGCACTGCAACTAACATTCCTCAAGTATACCATTCATATGATTGCCTGCCAATTACCAAAGTACAGCACCTGTGTAGGGTACTTGGACCCTGCATCCGGTTGCATCTCCCGCGCCAAGGCCATCTGCTGTGGACTGTGAGACTCTGCTATTGGCCTACATTTCCCTGTTATGACTGCAGCCTGTATATTCTGGCACTGTGATCGTTGATATTTCTGGGCTGTGTCTGAACATAAGCAACCCTTGGTTCTCTGGTGTTAAGCGCTGGAAATCTGTCATTGCTGCATCTATTGCACAGCGGCCTGAACAGCGATTGTTCCGAGAAGCCTTTCATATATGCTAATAATTGGATTAATATTAATCACCCACCAATTGTCATTGCTTTCATAATTACATGCGAGGGGTAGAGGTTATGCGTGGCGCAGTGAAAGTTCCCGCAGAGCTGCTCCGCGCTGTGTCCGACTCCAATACTCATTGCATGTCAACAGCAGTAACCGCCTCATTGTAAACCATCCTCCGCTATGCCTCTTTATTCCTCGTTCTAATCACTGGCTTCCCACTGCCCTGTCGTTCGACTTCCCTTTCCACGTTTTCTCTTAACCTCACCCTCTTTTCCGCTCTCTGTTCCCTTCCACTTCTCCCTGCCTGCCATCCACCTCCCTCCCTCCCTCTTCTCTCCCCAGTCCTCTGGAGGCCCTTTGGGGAAACAAAATAGCAGCCCTTTATATAACTGATTAACAAAAAGTGAGCGACCCAAATAAACCCTTGAGGGCTTGGGTAATTAAACTGAAAAGGTAAAAGTGCCTTCAAGGGAATTTATTTTAGTATGTATTTTGTAATTTGTGATGGCTTTAAAAGGATGAATTCATAATCCTTAATGTGAACAAATCGAGTGCTATTGGACTCTAATTCAATGTAAACTCAATTTTAACAGGACACAACATATAAACAAAACACGAGGTGTATTCGAAAAATAGATTTTTATCAAAAGGAATTTTAAAGGATACACTTCATATACAGATAAGTAAACAAACAAAGAATAGGTCTGTGGGTACACACAGAAATAAATCAATACGTGACTCAACAGAACCTAAAAGACATCTATCCCCAGTTACATTGAATAAAACAAGATAGGGATAAGATGTAGGGTCGACATTTCGGTTTCCTAAGAGTTATTTGTAGAAACCATCTTCAGGACTGCTGTCAATTGAAATCTGTACAGAGATATTGTAATCTGAAATAAAAATATTTACAATTACAAATCTACATTAACTATATCTATTCCTTACACCTCGGTGACATAACAAAAACATATAAAGAACACTAGAAACATTTAAGTAATACTGACATGATAGTGTACATAAAACATAAAAAACATTGTGAACCTAGAACTAATCTTTAGAAGATCATTTGAATAATAAAATATATACACATTACTTGGTGCAAACAGATTTTTGTACAACAACACAAAAGGTTTTTTCAGCACTAGAACATTGGGACATGCGACCAGTTCAATAATCCTGTAGCACTAATGCCAAAATTCATTCAAAAAATATAGCTATGACAGTCTTATATTATCATGATCCTGTAATTTGTCAAAATCTATAGTCACCTGAATGTAACAATAAGAGAACTCTTGTCAATTCTCGTTTAAAATCTGAGCATGATAATTTAGTAGCAAAGACAGGGATACACAAGTAAACATGTTTTGAATAAGCAGTTCCTTTGGAAATCGTGCGGATGTTATATGAAACCAAGGGAATTAATGTTAATAAAGTATTACCTCATATCCTCGCACTACCAAAATGTAATGCCTTTGGGTGGGCCAAGATACAATGTCAAAGTTGTGCCACTCCTAAATATATATAACTTGGTTATTATAACCCAATTCATTATTCTAAATTATAAAGGGAAAAGGCTGGAAGTGGTTTACCTATTCGACGTTTCCAGAACCCTCTTGGCATATAGAGCAGGTAGTGGACTTTGCTGTTCTAATGGTGGCGTTTTGAGGTATGCAACCGCCCGATGAGCTAAAACATAAATGATCAGAGATATTGGACCTATCTGTTATTAAGTATGGTCCGATTATGTGATATGGCTAATGTAGCGAGGGAATCACATACCTGTAAGTCATCAAAAAAGTGAATTAAATCACAACTCCAAGTTAGAAGATAAATCTTTCCATATGTAGGTGGTCACTTTCAGAGCAGATAATTCGACAACCATACGGTGGTAATCTAAGGAATAGTAAA
This sequence comes from Lissotriton vulgaris, assembly GCF_964263255.1. Lineage (NCBI taxonomy): Eukaryota > Metazoa > Chordata > Amphibia > Caudata > Salamandridae > Lissotriton > Lissotriton vulgaris. Next base: position 609,795,436 of record NC_141699.1, on the reverse strand, counting down.
AAGTATCAAGGCGTCAATATCTAAGTATTCCCAGAAGATATTGCCAGTATCTTAATTTATAGTTGTGAGCTTACCTATTTAAAGTAGCAAGTAAAGATTGTATTGTATCAACCTTTGGGACCAGTATAAATGTCGAGCCAAGTCAGAAATTATCTTGCCGCATGCAGAAAATTAATTTCAAAGCAGAGATTCACCAAGTCATGGAGCGAGAAACTAGGAGGGAATAGAAATTATATCAGGGCGTCAGTGGCACAGAAACCAAGTAAAGTGCCGAGTGCAATATTATCTGCACAGGGATTCATCGTTATGATCTTACCTAGTAACAAGCAGAGTGCCGCGCGACGTGCAGTCGATTCGGGACAAGTGTCCACTGCCTCACCTTCCACAATATAAGGACAGCGTTTGGAGCTAGAAACAGGACTATGTTATTGGCGGCCATATTGGACTAGTCAAGACAGTTTATAGTATGATCTAGAAACAGGACTGTTTTTTAGGTATGATCTAAAAACAGGATTGCGTTTTAGGCAGCCATGTTGAGCTGGTTGAAGAAGTTCTAGGCATGATCTAGAAACAGGACTGCGTTTGGCAGCCATATTTAGCTAGTCAAAATATCAATCCGAAAGGGTAAATGTGAGTGCAGCTTTTTTAATGAGCCAGCAACACATATATATATATTTTAGTTAAATGGAGGCATGAAGAGAGCCTCACAACTAAATTAACCACGATATAGAAGGGGGATCTGTAATTTGGTATTTACTCATAGAACATCCGCCACTTAACCAATTTATTATACAATTTATCGTGTTTCATATGAGTGCTTGACGAACATCATAAATATTAAAAAACAATAAGGGACAATGTCAAAACCTCATATAAGTTTCTTAATATGTATTAAGACAATCAATCCTACATATATTGATTTCAGAGAGCTCTTGGTTAGTAGGACATGGGGCAGTTATTAAAATGTAGGTGTGCTTAATAGATGGTAACCTGTTCATGGCAGGCATGCCAAAGAATGCCATTCAGTTGCAGAATTGAGACCCCTTTTCACAGTATCGGTAAGGCAAATTAGTTTGCCTTCTCGTAGTGTGAGGATCCTATATGTTTTGTCTTTTGTTTGGTTTTATGACTTCAAGGACCCACCATATCATATCAGTTTCTTTATGGCCTGACTGCAAAAAATGCTCAACCAAAGGAGCAGTTTCTTTCCTACAACGTATCCGTGATTGATGTTGTAGTATGCGTTTTTTATTGGTTGAATAGTTTTGCCTAAGTAGTGTAACTGGCAGGGGCATTAAATGCAGTAAACCACATTTGTGGTATTGCAGTTGGAGAAATTTTTGTTTGTGAATTGAATATCATTGATTTTACAAGTTTTCACTGTCGTAGGGGTGGCACATGCTGCGCAGTTATTACATTTGAAGTGACCAACTATTGGACTTAGTTGCCTCATGTTATCCACAGTGTTTTCAGAAAGAGTGTTATCATGGGCATGTATTAATCTGTCCTGCAAGTTAGTACCACGTTTAAATGCAAAGAGTGGTTTCTGCGTGAATTCAGGAAATGAATGAAGTAAATTCCATTGCCTTGATACAATTTTCTTAATTGCATTTGAGTGTTTACCAAAGGTAGATACACATACAATATTAGTCTTATTCAATCGATCTTTGACAGTTAGTAAGGTGTCTCGGTCATAGTACCAGGCCCTTTTCATTGATTTCCTCAGTAGTCTACTAGGGTAACCACGTGAATGTAGTTTGTCTTTCAGTTTATTAGCTTCATTAAAGTAGTCATCTTTGAATGTACAATTTCGTCTAAGACGAAGAAATTGTCCAAATGGTAGTCCATCTTTCAATGCTCGAGGGTGATGACTGGTATATTTTAAAAGTGTGTTCCTCGCAGTTTTTTTAGTAAACAAAGTGGTATAGAGTTGGTTATTTGTGTCAACTTTAATGTTTATGTCAAGGAACGGCATTTCTGTGGTGTTATATTCAAGGGTGAACTGAAGATTGGTGTTTCTGGAGTTTAACCATAGGTGGAAATCATTCAGTTGATTGACAGTGCCCTCCCAGACTAAAAAAAGTCATCGATATAACGTAGCCATTTCAAGATATTTGAGGAAAATGGATTAGAGGAATGCTAAATGTGTTCATCCTCAAACTGTGCCACATAAATATTCGCTATATCTGGGGCAAAAACAGCACCCATGGCCACTCCTTTCCGTTGTTGGTAAAAGGAGTTCTGATATAGGAAGAAATTCTCACATAGAGGCAATCTTGTACACTCCAAGATGAAAGCAGTAGGGACAGAGTGCGGTCTTGGTCTAGATTCTAACAGTATGTTAAGTATATCCAATACTTCAATTTGAGGGATGTTTGTATACAGGCTTTCTATGTCCATAGAAACCAGTATGTTAGTTGTTGGATCAAATTGAAATTTTTCAACCTCATTTATTACTGCTGTAGTATCTCTGATGTAAGTAGAGCGTTCAACAGCGAATGGTCTGATGAAGACATCTGCATACTGCCAGGGGTTTTAAGATCGAATTACATCCCGACACAATCGGGCGACCTGGTGGATTATTTAAATCTTTATGCACCTTCGGGAGCATATAGATTGCAGGTACTGTGGGTCTTTTATTGATTAAGAAGGAAGCCTCTTTCTCGTTCAGCCAGCCACCCTCTAGACCTGTTTTGCTTAAAGTTATGATTTCTGTAGCCAGTCTTTTAGTTGGATTACAGGTCAGCTTTTTGTAATGAGTGGTAACAGATAATTGTCTCATCATTTCTTCATTGAATTTAGATTTTTGCCATAGCACTATGCCACCGCCTTTGTCAGCTGGTTTAAGTATGGCATCTGGTAGCTTCTGGAGGTAGCCCAAAGGCATTACATTTTGGTAGTGTGAGGATATGAGGTAATACTTTATTAACATTAATTCCCTTGGTTTCATATAACATCCGCACGATTTCCAAAGGAACTGCTTATTCAAAACATGTTTACTTGTGTATCCCTGTCTTTGCTACTAAATTATCATGCTCAGATTTTAAACGAGAATTGAAAAGAGTTCTCTTATTGTTACATTCAGGTGACTATAGATTTTGACAAATTACAGGATCATAAGACTGTCATAGCTATATTTTTTTGAATGAATTTTGGCATTAGTGCTACAGGATTATTGAACTGGTCGCATGTCCCAATGTTCTAGTGCGGAAAAAACCTTTTGTGTTTCTGTACAAAAATCTGTTTGCACCAAGTAATGTGTATATATTTTATTATTCAAATGATCTTCTACAGATGAATTCTAGGTTCACAATGTTTTTTATGTTTTATGTACATTATCATGTCAGTATTACTTAAATGTTTCTAGTGTTCTTTATATGTTTTTGTTATGTCACCGAGGTGTAAGGAATAGATATAGTTAATGTAGATTTGTAATTGTAAATATTTTTATTTCAGATTACAATATCTCTGTACAGATATCAATTGACAGCAGTCCTGAAGATGGTTTCTACAAATAACTCTTAGGAAACCAAAACGTCGACCCTACATCTTATCCCTATCTTGTTTTATTCAATGTAACTGGGGATAGATGTCTTTTAGGTTCTGTTGAGTCACGTATTGATTTATTTCTGTGTGTACCCACAGACCTATTCTTTGTTTGTTTACTTATCTTTATATGAAGTGTATGCTTTAAAATTCCTTTTGATAAAAATCTATTTTTCTAATACACCTCGTGTTTTGTTTATATGTTGTGTCCTTTATATAACTGGACATTAGGAGCAAAGCATGAGATGCCCTCTTCACTTTGAACTGAAGGAGGAGGGTCCATTTCAAGGGGATTCTCACTCACAGCAAAGCCAAGGAGCAGGAAGAGAAGCCCCGGGGCGGGGAGCCCACAGCCTCCCCCCGCCAGCATCAGCGCGCCCTCCACAATGGGCTCCTGTGTTCCGCCGGTATTAAAGACAAAATATGAATAAGTGTGTGATGTACGGCCGCGGGCGCCTCGTGCCGCTGCCCTAGCTCGGCTGCTGCCTGCGCCATCTTACAGTCAGTCAGTCAGTCAAATATTTTTATTCGATAACTTAATATCATAAAAAGACACAGGTACAATTATTACATATTTGTGCAAATCCAGCTAACATTACATTAAAAAAGTTACACACTATCAAAAGGCATTAAAATTTCATTATAAATCCTTCTCACTACGGTTATTACACTTAAAAAAATCCATACACTATGTACAATAAAATTTTCTTATATATCCTTCTTAATACTGTGAATAAAAGTAGCTTAACAATTCTATAATAAGCTTAAAATGATCCATACATATAATTCATAAACAAGCTACAGCCCCAGTATTACCTACTCTTTTCTTAAGTTTATTAATCCGCTCTGCTGCCACCAGAAAATTTGCGACATGAAATGTAATCCGTACACTACTCATCAGTTGTAAATAAAGAAGTGCCGGCCTAACCTGCACAAACCCTGCTTCCCTTAACACAGGTAACAAATACTTTTTCCTGATGTCTGCGTAATACTCGCAAAACATAACAAAATGTAGAGTATCTTGTGAGGAAAAATTGTCACACTTACAGGGGTCGGCATTATCTGGTGATCCCCATTTAGAGAAATCTCCCAGTGTGAGGTGAATTATGTTAAATCGGAATCTCGTTAGCAAATACCTATGGAAAGGGTGTGTTACCAACTTCAAATAAGGCTCAATACCAAGGGAGCTCACTAAACCAAAATTCATTCTTACCATAGGTTTGCTCAGCTCTAGTTCCTCCCTTTCGATTGTAAGTAGGTTTACCATGGCGGCTTTAATCAGGTCTACATCTCCTTTTTTTTATAGTTTCAGGGGCCAAAAAAAGCCCAGGCCGTCCAAGTTTTTGAATGTAGTTTCAATATATGCCAGCAACGGAATTTTACCAGCGTTGTCTAGGGCTAGACAGTCCCTTAGGATCATATGCTTCAGTGAAATCTCCTGGTTAAGCCAGGTCTTAAGCCAACATGTCAGCGGGGCTATTTTCAGTGTGTCAGAGACATAACCCGACCCCATCTCCACGTGAATAGAAAAAGTAGGGGTTGACTGTGGTACAGACAATAAAGTTCTTAGAAATCTGTTTTTCTACCACTTGAATATGCTATTCTTGTGAGCTGTACCCCCAAATCTCTGAGCCAAACGTCGCTATAGCTAGACACTTGGCCTTATACACCTTCAAGATAGCTTCCATGGGTCTAGCCCCTAATCGTTTTATAAAGCCCATAAGGGAGGAGGTAGATCTAGCAAATACATTTCTTTTATGTTTCAGTTGTGGACCCCAGGACCCTTTGTCATCAAATAGGAGTCCGAGATAGGTAAAAATGGGGACCCTTTTACTACATATCTACCACAGAAAAAGGTTTTCAATTTTTTCTTTCTGCTTTGTTCCCCCACTATCATTACATGGGATTTTTTTACATTTATTTTCAGATCTAAAGACTCCATCAATTTGCCGAACGCATCCAACAATTTATTTAATCCAACACCAGTGCGAGCCAATAAAACAGCGGCATCCGCGTAAAGAAGAACTGGAATAACAGTTTCTTCTGCACGCGGGACGTCTAATGTTGCACCCTTCAGGGCAGGTTCTAATGCATTTATATAAAGCGTAAAAAGGAGGGGCCATCTTACATACCTGCAATCATCGCCCTCTACCACCTTTCCCCTCACTCATTCCCTTTACCATTGTCCCTCCCTCGTGCCACTCACCCCTCCCACTCTCCTTCGCTATTCCTCCCCCCTTCCCAATACCTCACCTTATTCCTCCTTTTACTGTTCTTCACCCTTTCCGTGGGTATGTCCTCCCTTCACCCCGTCCTCCCATCACCCCTCCGCTGCCTCTTTATTCCTCGCTTCGATCACTGGCTTCCCACCGCCCTGTCGTTCGAATTCCCTCTCCACGTTTTCTCTTTTACTCAACCTCTTTTCCCCTCTCTATTCCTTCAACCCCTCCCTCCCTCCCCCCACCTCCCCCCCCCTCTCTCCTCAGTCCTCTGGAGGCCCTTCGGGGAAACAAAAGAGCAGCCTTTTATATAACTGGACATTTGGAGCAGAGCATGAGATGCCCCCTTCACTTTGAACTGGAGGAGGGGGGTCAATTTCAAGGGGATTTAATGTTAGCCTTTGAATGCCCCCCCCTCCAGGGAGGAGCGCGCTGCTCTTGGCCCCATGCCTTGACTTTATGCCTCCAATAAAACACTCAAAGAATCGGCAATAATCCAGAAATAGAGTAGTTTATAGGGTAACAATGTTGTATAGCCCACCCGCAATTTACTTACTTACAGATGACAGTATCGTGTGGCTTATGCATTTTCTGCATTGTCCCCTCTAGTCCCCCCCCACATGTGTTTTGTTGGGAGAACCGGAGCATGCTCTTCAACAAAATATACCAATTTTCAAGACGTATGTTGAACATTAAGAATGGAACACACAAATCTCCACAAGTGTTGGAGTTATGATCCTTCTATTGTTAAGAAGATATAGTCATTTGATTCTTATAGTGTCAAATATTGTCTTATGAATATAGTGGGCGCTGTATGCAATGTTTATGTTATCACTGATATTTTCCAGGGATGGTGAGTTAGGTTTCTAAATTTTACTCTTTATGCCTCATGTTGCTGTTGATAGAACCAGTGTGTGCGATTTTTTGTGGGAAAGTGTCAGTTGTACAGTTGTATTTTTTGTTGTTTTTGGAGAGCATTTGTTGCATGTAGGGTGCAAAGTGTGTGTGTGTGTGTGTGTGGCTCTGTGTGAGTGGGTGTGTGGCTCTGTGTGTGTGTGTGTGCCTCTGTGTGTGTGTGTGTGTGGGGGGGGCTCTGTGTGTGTGTGTGTGTGTGTTGAGCTCTATGTGTGTGTGTGTGGGGGGGGCTCTGTGTGTGTGGGGCTCTTTGTCTGCTAATACTCTCTACTACTCTCTAATGCTCACCTATTGCCATTGTAAATGACAATACCATTTATCTATGTTTAAAAAAAAACAAAATGAAAAAAATGCCATTTGCAATGCCAATAGCTCTAACTTTAACAAAGACGAGACTATTGCATTGTAAATGCTTGTGACTGAGACCTGGGGCGGGACAAGAGAGAAGAGCTGGGGAAGGGAAGAGAATGGAATGGAATGAGGAAAGGGAAGAGAGGATAGGAAGAATTGGGAAGGAAAGAGAAGTGAATGTGAGGGAGAGGAGAGGAGAAGAGCTGGGAGAAATTGAAAAGGGATGAGAGAAGAGGGGATAAGGAGTGAGGAGGAAAGCCCAGGAGAGGGGGGAAGAGGAAGAGAACAGAGGAGAGTGGATGAGAAGAAAGCAGAGGATGCAAGGGGAGAGGAAAATGGGGTAAGGTAGGGGAGAAGGAAAAGGAAAGGAGAAGGGAAAAGATGATTTGGGAAAGAAGAGGAGGGGAAGGAAGGGGGCAGAGGAGAGGAAATGGGGCTAGGGGAGAAGAGGAGTGCGGAGGAGAGGAAAGGATGGTAAGGGGTGAAAGGGGAGGGGAGAAGAGAAGAGAATTGGGAAAGGGAGGGAGGAGATGAAAGGAAACTAGAGACAGGAAAGGAAGTGTTATGATGAAAAGGAGGGAAGGAAATGAATGACAGGAAGGACGAAACAAATGTGGAAGAAAAAGAGAAATAGGGAATGGAAGGAAAGATATGTGAATGTAAGGGGATGAGAGAAGTTTGGAAGGGGAGGAGAAGAGATGAGGAAAGGAGCGATTAGGAAAGGAGACATCGGGAGAGGAGGAGAGGAGAAGGGGTAGAAGAGGGGTAAGGAGAAGAGGAGGGGTAAGAGCCGGAGAGAGGAAGGGGTGAGGGGAAAAAAGGAGAAGAGAGGAGGTGATGGGATGGGATGGGGATAGGAGAGAAGTAACAGGGAAGAGAGGGGGAGGAGAGGAGAGGAGAGGAAAAGGAAAGGAAAAAGATTGTGAGGAGAGGGAAATTAAGAAGGGAAGAGTTTGATTAATTAGGAGAAGGGGTTGTGAAGAGAAGGGAGGAGTGGAAGACTAGGAGGGAAATGAGGGTAGAGGAGATATGGGAAAGGAAGGGAAGGGGATTGAGGGAAGAAGACAGTAGAAATTGGGAAAGGAAGGGGAGCAGGGGGTAGGTAGGGCTGGGGAGAGCAGGAAATGGGAGAGCTGAGAGAGGAAATAGGTCAGGGAGAGGAGAGGAGGAGAAGGAAGAGTAAGGGAGGGAAGTAGAAGAGAGAAAAAGTGGAACCATCAAACAAAGGTGAAGAGAGGATAGGATGACAGATGAGAGGAGAAATGGATACAGGATGGGGCAGTTGAGAGAAAATAAAAAGAAATGGATTTGAAGGAAATGAGAGGAGAGGAGGTCAGAAAAGTGAGAGAAAGTGTAATAAGTAAAAGAGGGTTGTGAATGGAGGAAAAGGGAATGGAAGCCTGGAGAGGAGAGAAGGGTAGGGGAAGGGAAGTAGGGAGGGGAGAGGAAGGGGGAGGAAGAGTGACGGGGAGCGGAAGGATGACGTGAGGAGAAGAGAAGAGATAGGAGAAGGGAAAAGAAAGGAAAACAAGTGTTACGAGGAAAAGGGGGTTATGAAGGTAAGGGAGGGGAGAGGAGTTGAGGTGTTGGAAGGGGAAATTAAGGAGAAGAGAGGAAACAAAAAGAGAAGGAGTGGAATTGGGTAAAGACAGGGATGGCAATTGGCCAGAACGGAAGGGGGGGTTGAGAATTAAAGACAGGGGAAAGGAAGTCAAGGGACAGAAAAAGAAGCTGTTTAAAAGAAAAGGGCAAGGGAAGCAAGAGGATGGAAGGAAAGGGACTGGAAGGAAAGTGTTATTGGAAAGAGAAGGAAAGTGGGTTGAGAAGGGAAGGTGAAGAGAAGGAACAAAAAGAAAGATTAGAATTATGGAAGGGAGGAAGAGGAAAGGGAATGGACAGGAATGGAGAACTGAAGGTAAGGGAGGGTTGTTGGAAATGGAAGACAAGGAAATGGAAGGGAATGAAAAGATGAGAATGGAATTGGGGAATGGAAGAGAAGGGCATGAGAGAAAACGAAGAGGAGAAAATTGTGAAAGGCTAGAAAGTGAATGCTGTCTCGGCTGATATGACTCACGGGTGGGAGGCGTGGGGGGTTGCGAAGGGACAGGGTCATGAGGGGGTAATTTAAATAAAAATAATTGAAAAAAAAAGTTAACTTACCTGCAACTCTGCTCCTCTCCTGCTCTCCTGCCTCCGGCAGGAACAAGAAGGCAGCCTCCTCCCTTCCCCTAAGCCAATCACAATGCTACAATGGCAGTGTTGTGATTGGTCGGGACACCGACCAGCCAGGTGTTTATGGGGAGACATTTTCTCCATGATGAGAATAGGCAGAGTGCACATGACTGGTTTGGTTCGCCCCAGAGCGCCGACCAAACAGTCAGCTCCCTCAGCAGTGGGCAAGCCACTCCTCCCCTGCCCTAGAGCAGTCACGCCCACCTGCCCGCCTCCAACCAAACACTTCTGCTTTCTCGCAGTGCGAGAAGCAGAAAAATAAAATGGTAGTTTTACCATTTTATGTTTCTGCTTCTTACACTGCGAGAAAGCATTGGGCGACACTCCTCCGCCCTTGTGGAGGAGCCGCTCCTGAGTGAAGAGACGGGAAGGGTAGACAGGGGAAGGGAATTCAAGTAAGGGAAGGGTCAGGAGAGGAGAAGATGGGGAGGAAGAATGGAGTGGGTATAGTATAGAAGGAAAAGGGGGAAGGGAGAAAGGGAAGGGTGTTGGGAGTGCAGGCACCAGAAAGGGAAAGAAAAAAGGTATTTATGGGTGGAAAGGAATGAAAGTGTAGGGAAAGGGTATGGAAGGGAGGGAAAGAAATTGAATATTAGAGAGAAGGGGTGGGGGGTGATAATACCTGGAGGAAATAAGGTTTGTTGGCAGAAGGAAGTAGAGAGCATGAAAGGAAGGATGTCACTTTAAGGGAAGGGAAGTGGATTAAAGGGTTGGGAAAGGAAGTGGAAAGGATGGGGAGGATGAAAAAAATATTGCCTGCAATAGGTAAGGTATGGAGAGGCTCAGAATGGAAGGGAAAGGACAGAATGGGGATTGAAAGATGGAATGTGCATGGGTTGGGCATGAAAGAGATGGGAAGGGAAATATGGCAGGGCAGAAAAAGGATTAGGAGAGAGAATGGAATGCAAAGTGAAGGAAAAAATGTAAGAAAATGTAAACAAATGTCAGAGAGGCGAAGGAAAAGAGGTAAAGAGTGTGGGATGGGCTATGAAGAGAACCGAAGAAAGAATGGATGGAAGGGTTTCAAGAAAAGGGATGAATTAAGTTGGAAAGGGAAGTGTTCAGTTGAAGGAGCTGTGAGTTAGAAGAATGTGGGGTGAAAAAATAAGGGTTAAGGAAAATGAGGATTTCAAGTCAGTTTTCAGTTCGGTTTGGTTTTCAGTTCCGTTTTCGTTTGGTGTATTAACTCACCTTGTTTCCCTTGTCCAGAAACCTGCCCCCTTCCTTATTGAATCCTGCTCAGCCCCTGCAGCTTCGGCCTCTCCGTGGCCCCAGCTCCAACCCCCAGCGGCTGTCCTCTCTGTCCGGTGTCCTTGTATACAATGCTGTATCTTCCTGGTTACCTGCCTTTTATAGTAGGCCACGTCACAATGGAGTCTTTTCCACGTGTCATCATGCATTTCACCACTTTATGGATGATACCATGTGCTTCAAGTTACCAGGGGGAGCAGGCAAGGCACTGGAATTATAAAATTTCTTGAGGAGATCCCACTAGTTGTGTTCAAAATATTTTATTGAGTTTTCATACTAAGCAATAAACAAAAACACTACAGAAAAAATATTATTGCGTGAAAATACCTAATCACAATATAGAGACACAAGAACATCAATTGAATTACAATAGGTATCAACCATACAAATATTTATTGAAAAATAAAAAGGGGGAGGGAAGGAAACAGCTATAAAAATATTGCATTAACTATAAAATAGAGCTACTATATTGTGGATATCAGTCTACTATATTATCAATAAAAAACTAGATATACATATATCATTAAGAAGATAAATATATAACAACAGGTTTCCAAAAAGAGTGATGAGAGTTAGATTTATGATTAATACCAGCCAAGTCTTAAAAAAATAACCCATGACCACCAAGCATGAACTGATTATAGCGAAACATCTTTCCAACAGAATGTAATGGATTTTAAAGCAGCTGATATTAGAAAATTGAATAGTTTACCTTCTAAGTCATTAAAGTTTTGCGAGAGAACAGCAGATTTGCAGATTAACTTTTTGAATGAAACATCATCATGAATATTTAGAGGGGGCGCTAGAGGGCGCACTGCTGCATGGCCGCACTTGCGTGAGGCTCCAGCAGCCTGGCATCTTTATCCGTGAATTTATCCTTTTCTACTGCACACACCCGCGTGAAAATCCCCACGGAGGGGCAGCTAGCCACTATTCACACTCGGTGAAAGTTTGGCGGTGCTACCCCCAGGAACCCCGGAGTTGTGCTGATCGGAACCCCACTGGCTGAACTGACCCTGCGGCGGCGGTGCCCGCTATCGGCCCCTTGGACTAGGCGAACCCGGGGATCGACATGAGGCAGGTAGGCCTCCTGCACTTCATGAGTGGCGTGCCTGGGGCTGACACTGCAGCGGACGGCAGGCATGGGCTGCAGGTACGGGCGCCAAGCACTAACTGAAGCGCGGGGCTGTGAAGGCTGGACGCTCCAGCTGGTCTCCCCATACGGCCAGACTACTTATTTGCATTAATCGGCGAGGCTTCTTGGCGCCATAACGAACTGGCAGAGGGGTACCAGGGAGAAGCCTGTGAAGTCCGGTAACCTGCCTTACAGTCACAATGCACTGCCTCGGAAACTGACTATTGCCGGTGCCCCAGCAAGTGGACGGCTCGGATTACCTGGCTTTCATGTTCCTGGCCTCTGGGCGCTGCATCCTTTAGCTGCCATTCCCGCGCCTCTTATATGGGGCCTGCCTGCTCCTGCATTGTGATCCTTCTCATTGGGACCCACCCCGCGAACGATAGCTAAGCTTCCCCCGGTGCTGGGCACGTCAGCTGCGAAAAGAACAGTGCTGCACAGCACTACATAAGGCGTGATCGCTATATCTTCTGACAACCTCCCCCCAACAGTGGTGCAAACGGCACACAGACGCAGACAATTCACACTTATCTTACCGCCATGGGGAAGCCGGACAGTCGCCAACCCAAATTGCAGTTTGACGCTGCGGTGCAAAAAAAGGCGACAAGACACACTGGAGACGTGGTGCCACCCCGAAGCCCGGCTACGGAGGCCTCAACATCGACCCAGCTGACCCCAGATATGGCTGTCATCCTGCAAGAAATGCGGCAGGGCTTTGCGACGGTGGTCGACAAAGTAGATAGACTCACATCTAGGATGGACGGCATAGCCCAGAAGATGGACGTCCATGAAGAACGAATATCGGAGGCAGAACGCAGGATATCGGCACATGATGACACGACCGCGACTCATGACACTCGCCTTGCCAGGATGGACAACGTCCTGAGGGTAATCGCTGCCAAGAACGAGGAATTGGAAGCCAGAAGCCGGCGAAATAACATCCGAGTCACGGGCGTTCCGGAATCGACCAACACGGGGAGGATGGAGCTATATGTCGAGAAACTGCTGTCAGCAACAGTGGGGGCAGAAGCTCTGTCGGCTCACTTTATTGTGGAACGTGCACATCGCTCCCTTGGGCCCAGACCCCAACCGGGAGCCCCACCGCGACCCATAATTGCACGCCTACTAAACTACCGAGATCGGGATGCGGCGCTGAGAGCGGCCAGAGCGAATCAGAATCTGACGTATGATGGCGTACCCTTCTCGATATACCCTGACTTTACCCCGGTGGTCCAAGAACAGCGACGGAAATTCCTTGCTGTTAAGAGGAAGCTTCGTGATTTGAACATTGACTATGCCCTCCTATACCCGGCTAAGCTGCGAGTCACGCACCAGGGTACGCAACACTTTTTTCTCAACCCACAACAGGTTGAAGACTACATTAAATCCTTGCCTAAAAGGTCCAGACGACCTGAGGACGCTGAAGATTTAAATGCATCTGGTCCTGAGTAGATAACGGCTGGCTCTCTGCAGTTACTTCTTCTGCGAGTGGTGGATCCGTCCTAACTCCCCTCGATGCTGGGGGGAAAGTCATCCGACTTGAAGTGGACTGCAGCTGCCCCTGGGGTGCCATGGACGGGTGTTGAACTGCAGTTGGTAATGTATGCCAGGCCCCACCCCCCTCATCCCTCTCTGCTTCACGGGTGACCCCAGGAATGGACATGCGCGGAGTGGGATGGCTGGGGGTGGTAGACCGTGCACCTCTGATGACCCCTGATGGGTGTTCCCCAATGACATTGACTTGGTTACTTGCTTGTTGGTTGCTATTTAGCACTGTTTTGGTTCAAGGGCGGGGGGCGGGACTGGGACACTGGCGAGTTGGGGTGGCTTCAGTGGGTGGGGGGTGGTGGACTAACTATCAGGTGGACCGGGCTAGCACTGGGCGATGTGGAGCTTCCGTTAACAATGCTGGCCTGCTTAGTTACTTATGGTCACGTGCTGGGACCTGTTGGTCCTCTTTCCAACTAGGTCTGCTGCCTGGAGTTATCGGGGGTGGTATGGGGGGAGGGATCTGCTGGGGTTTCTGTTGGGATTCAAGTTTTGACATGTGCATGTTGTGTTCTGAACTCATCTATTTGCCCTTCAGAGGGCTCCGTGATTATGGCCGGGGGATCTGGGGGCGAGATGGGTGTACTTCGCGTTACTTATGGCAGGGCCTTGGCAGAGAGGTTGGAGGCGATCCCTCTCTGCTTCTATTTCCACTCTCGATTAAGGGCATAGGACTGGTCCGACTGTCTGATGTTTTATTTGTTGATGAGGTGGGCTTGGCAGCCTTCCATGCTTTGTTCCTGCAATTATGGTATTACAAGTCTACATAGGTAGCACACGCCTGAATGTGATTACTTGGAATGTGAGAGGGCTGGGTGATCATAGGAAGAGGAGGCACATATTGAGCTACCTGGATCGCCACAATGTCCACATTGCTTTCCTACAGGAAACACATTTTGCACCCCACAAATCGCAAGCCTTTGGGAGCAGGTGGGCTTCTCACTCGCTCTTCTCTAACTACTCCTCCTATGCACGAGGTACAGCCATACTGGTTAAGAGATCCACACCTTTTCGGCTAGCGGGTTCCAAGGTAGACCCCCAGGGGAGGTACTGCATACTATGGGGTAGGCTGGGACACATGTCAGTGACACTTGTCTGTTGTTATGGGCCCAACACGGATGACCCGCACTTCTTTTCCTCTCTGTGGGCAGAGATAATTGAGACAGGGCCCCAACACCTCATATGGGGAGGAGATTTCAACACGACCCTGTACCCCCCCCTGGATAGATCACACCCTGCCCCACACCACTATACTAATGGGCGCGAAGTCCTTAGAGCGACTATTGCTAGTGGCAATCTTATTGACGCCTGGCGGTCACACTGCGGGACTAGAGAGGAGGGTACACACTTTACAGCGCAAGCTAGGTCATGGGCGAGACTTGACTATTTCCTCCTAACCTCGCAACTATACACAGCACTGATACATGCGTCTCATCTCCCCAGGACATACTCCGATCACTCCCCCGTCTTAATCACATTGGTTGGTTCTGAGCTTGGCCCCCCAGTGACGGCGTGGCGCATGCAGCCTGCTATGTTGTTGGATGCGGAATTCCAGGAAGAACTCCGGGAGGAATGCCTGGATTTCTTTAAACGCAATAAGGACTCCGTCCGGGATGTAGAGACTGTATGGGATGCCTTTAAGGCCACACTCCGAGGCTTATGCATATCGAAGGGCTCGGGAGTGCTCAAGAGCATACTCACTCGATTACGCAGCATAGAAGCTGACTTACGCAGTGCTGAAAGCCGTCTTAGGACACATCCTGACAATACGACCCTCGCTACCATCCGCGACAAATTGTCAGAATTCTCTGAGGAGGCTGCTCGTGAGGTGAAGTTTAGGAACAAATACTGGGTGGCCAGGAGGTATGGAGAGGGAGAGAGGCCTGGGAAGGCTCTAGCGGCGACGGTCAAACTGATGCGATCGCCGACGATAATATTAGAACTTGAAACGGCGGAGGGGCTGGTACTTAGAGACACCACCCAAATCCTTAACGAATTTGTGCGGCATTATAGTACACTATACTCCACCAGCAGACATAGTGAACTCACGTTAGATGACTATTTGGCTGATGTCTCCTTAGGATGGTTGAGTGATGCGCAAAGAAACTTCTTGAACGCCCCTTTGGAGTTGGATGAAGTCAGGGAGGCTATCATGGGCATGAAGTCGGGTAAGGCCACTGGTTTAGATGGCATACCTATAGAATTCTACAAAACGTTCATCGACTTCATGGCTCCGGTGTTGCGGGAGGTCTTTGAGGACGCATTGGAGGTGGGGCATCTCCCTGCCTCCATGAGAGCTGCCCTCATTACTTCGCTGCTTAAACCAGGAAAACCCGCCTCAAGCTGCGACTCTTATTGGCCTTTGTCCCTATTAAATTGCGACGTTAAAATTCTCGCGAAACTAATTGCGACGCGCATAGCCCTCCTCCTGCCTGCTCTTATCCTTCCGGACCAGTCCGGATTTGTCCCTGGTAGGGCGACATCGCATAATCTCCGTACTTTTTTTTCGGTATACGACTCAGTCCACGAGGATCTCCCAATGGCAGCCGTTTTTTTAGACGCCACCAAGGCGTTTGACTCGCTCGAATGGGACTATGTGTTTCAGGTTCTTAAGCGCATGGGTTTCCCACCTCTATTTATTTCTTGGATTAAATTACTGTATACGCATCCGACTGCCAGGGTACTCATCAATGGAAAACTGTCGTCTGCCTTCCCGATTACCAGGGGGACAAGACAGGGGTGCCCTCTGTCCCCCCCTTCTTTTTGCCATAGCCACCGAACCCCTGGCGGCTAAATTACGACAGCACCATCAGGACAAGGCGTTGCGCTGCTTTCAGAGGCAGTTACTCGTCTCTATGTATGCTGATGACATCACCCTCTATGTTCGACACCCCAGTGATAATCTTCATCCTATACTACGTGAGTTCACTCGGTTTGGTGCCCTTTCGGGGGTTCAGATCAACTGGACGAAATCATGCATCTTCCCCCTCACTGCCGCGACGAATCCATTTCCGCTGGAGTTCCCACTTGCCTGGAGCACAGGGGATTTTAAGTACCTAGGTATATATGTGGAAAAGAATAGGGAGGAACTGATTCGTGCGAACTATGGCACTGTGATGGACCAGATGAGAGACAATATATCTAGATGGATAACGCTCCCTCTATCTATGGCGGGACGTGCCTCATTGGTCAAGATGGTCATACTCCCTCAACTTCTGTACCTATTCTTGAACATTCCTTATCACCCCGGATCTCATTTTTTTCGACTGTTACGCTCGGAATTGATCCGACTAGTGTGGGGTGGTAAATCGCCCAGACTCAAATGGGAGATATTGATCCGGCCCTTCTCACAAGGGGGATTTGATATCCCTGATGTTGAGCTCTATTACCGAGCTGCTCAGGCCCACTATGCATACTTTTGGGTGCGCCAGCAGAGGTATATGCCTCAACTTGCAGCTGAACACTGGTTGGCACACCCGATCCCTATCGAAGGCGCGCTCTACTCCCAGGTTGAAGGTAGGGACAAGACCCCCTCCACTGTGTCAAGCACGGTGACAGCGTGGCGTTCTATTGTGTCTAAGCTGGACTTGCACTTCCTATACGCACCGAGATTGCCGCTGGCCTATCACCCACAATTACCGCTCCTCCAGGAGGCTGGTTTTCGGAAGTTATTAAAAAAAATTAATGTCGCTACGTGGGGGGACCTATATCTAAATGGCGTCTTCCGGACTAGGGAACATTTATATGAGAACATCCATCCAACCGCTCTAGACTTGTTTTATTATGTTAGGCTCAGACACGGACTGCAGGCTATCACGCCTGGGTTCCCCTGCGAGCCCCAGGTACTTTCTCCTTTACAAACCATGCTGCTTCGAGACCAGCCTGTTAAGCTGGTGTCTACACTCTATAAATCTGTACGGGCTAACACGACATACACCGCTCTGCCCGCTAAGCAGAAATGGGAACAGGATCTGGACATGACATTCACGGACACACAGTGGGAGTTTTGCTTACAGCAAACTGAGCGCATATCAGCTAACAGCCGTTTTAGGATAATCCACTATAAATTCCTGCATAGGCTGTATCACACTCCGGCGCGCTTACTCAGATTCCCCCTTCGACCTACAGATAACTGTGACAGGTCTGGGGCACCAGGGGCTGATTTCCTTCATCTTGCGTGGGGATGTCCTGAAGTGACTACATACTGGACACAAGTATTCCAGGCCCTCTCCAAAATGATACACATGACGGTAGATCCATCCCCATTAGTGGCCCTTCTGGGATATGTTGCTCCTCTCCAAGCGGCTCACCGCAAATATGTGGCACTGGCTATGCTTCTGGCTAAACGCAGGGTGGCCTGTAGATGGGGGAGGGGAAGAGCACCCAAATTTAAGGACTGGATGAGTGACATGGTGTACTGCCAGGAACAATTGCATACCTATTCCGAACTCTTGCCGCTTGCTTCTAGGCCTACTGATATCTGGGCCCCGTTGCATTGTTATTTGATAACTGATCCGCCCGAGGATGACAGCAATTGAGGTTGGGGTATAGAGACCATTTGATGATGTTTATTGATCTTGCAGTGCACCACCTGGCTGTTGTATATGGCATGATATGTTTGCTGATTCCACCCCCCCCCCCATTCACGCCAGAGATTGAGGACACTTGAAGTGGGGAAGTTGAAATCCGGGGATGATAATTTGTTGGACTTACACTACGGTTACATGACCAATGTGTAGGACATGTTATGTCAGCTGCTTCCTCCTCTCCTCCCCCCCCCATTCCCCCCCCTCTTTACCCCCCTCCCGCCCCCCCCCCCCCACATCAGGACCCTCTGTGAGGAACCCCATCGTCCGAGACATCGCCCAAGTGCCTGGCAGCCCGCTACTTACCGTACTGTGACTCACCCTTCCACCTGTTATGGTCTCATAACTCTGCTGCTCTACCGGTCATGTGCCTCCCGAGATCAGATATGCCCGCCTGGATGCCCATGTGCCCCCCCCCCACCTAGTATTTCTGAGTTGTATAGACACTGCACATGTTAATGGTTATATAAAAACTTTAAAATTCGGGACTCATTTATTTAGCTGTGAAGACGCTGCATTTGTCAAATGTATGGTACTGTTGGCGGAACTGTTTTAGCGCACGTACTTGTCTAACTGTTGTGTATTTCTATATGCACTGATAGCGGCCGGCCTCCGGGTTGTTGGCGAGACGCTGTGTATTCCTGGCAATGCTCAATAAATGTCTTGAACCAAAAAAAAAAAAAAACAAAAAAAAAAAAAAAACATCATCATGAATATTTAATATATTTTTTATAATATCCCAAACTTCAGTCCAAAATTAAAAAACTAAAGGTCAATCAAAAAGCATATTTTGTAATGTACCAGGATGAAATTTACAGTGCCAACATGTTGAAGACTGAATAATTTTAGCTTGAAATAAACATAATGGAGTCCATTAACAGTTGAAAAAATATAAGAATTAGTTTGATAGAGCAAGACAGGTAACCGACCAGAAATATTGTTAAGCCAAATATCTTTCCATGCATCAGTAGATAAGGAGATTGAAAGTTCATTATTTCAAAATACCAAAATCCTATTAATGTTGGTTCCTAGAGAATTAGATAATTTTTTATATAAAATAGAAACACCATGAGATACTATGGAAACAGTTTGAAGATACATTGATAAATCAGATTTAACATTGGAAGGACTAACATGAGGAAATGAATCTAAAATTGAATTACACAAATATTCATATTTGGTAAGGTCAGACTGAGGTAAACTAAATTTTGTTTGTAAAGCCTCAAATGATATGAAAGAACTGTTGTAATAGACATCTTTAGGATAAAAAATACCAGCATTAATCGATGAAAACCAGAAACTGATATTTCTATTCAATTTAATGACTGTGCTATGCCATAACGACATGTCTTCTGTATTAAACATGGGAGATTGAAAAATGTAATCTAAATCAATAAAAATCAGTTTAGTGGATTTAAGAAGAACAGATTTATGAAAAAAATGGATTTATTAGACATGGTTAACAAAGTGGGTAGTGGAAATGGTTTTACTATTGATATCTCTATAAGAAGCCAAATAGGTAGATTATTTAAAAAGGAATGGTTAAACCATATGGAACTTTGTTTTAAAATAAAAGCCTTATGGTAATGAAAAAAATCAGGTATTCCAAAACCTGCATTACATTTGGGCATTTTTAATTTCTTATAACTAATACGAGGTGACTTGTCATTCCAAAGAAAGTTGGAGAGAAGTTTGTCATCATCCTTGTACAACTTTAATGAAATTTGAGTAGGAATCATGGCAAGGGTGTAGAAGATTTTAGGAGCAATAGTCATTTTTATAAGAGTCCATTCTTCCCCCATGAAAGGTGAAGTGAAGACAATTTGGATATTTTATCTTTAATATAATTTCAGATACAGTCATAGTTTCATGTTATTGTTGATTTTATGGATGAAGAGAACAGAATATCAAGATACTTCAATTTATTTTTTTGCTAAATAATTTAATTCATAGTTATCATATCAGGAGTACAATAAATATTTAAAGGAAAAAAGTTTTATTCGTATTTAATTTATATCCAGAAACTGTGGAATGCTGCGAAATTATCTCTAAGAGGGAAGGGGATGAGGATATAGGATCACTAATAAATAAAAGTTAATCTTCAGCATAAGCTAAGGTTTTAATAATATCGGGCCCAATTCACAGAACTAACTTAAGACAAAATCCTAAACTTACTACTTTTGGTATTCACAGAAGTTAGGATTTTGTCTTAAGTTGTCTTAAGACAAACTTAAGACAAACTTAAGACAGACTTAAGTTAGGCTTTTGTCTTAAGTCTGTCTTAAGTCTGTCTTAAGTTTGTCTTAAGACAATATCCTAACTTCTGTGAATACCAAAAGTAGTAAGTTTAGGATTTTGTCTTAAGTTAGTTCTGTGAATCGGGCCCATCGTCCTTAATATTGATTCCTTTAATACTATCACATCTTCTTATAGAAGTAAGTAAAGGTTCAATGCTTATAAGAAGCAAAAGCTGGGAAAGGGTGCAACCTTGTCTTGTACCCCTAAAGAGAGAGAATTGATTTGAAACATGGCCAGTGATTAATAAATGAGCAGTAGGAGCAGAATACAAAGCATCAATCATGTGGATAAATATGTCACCAAAATTAAATGATAATAACGTATGGAATAGGAATTGCCAATACATTTTATCAAAAGCTTTTTCAGCATCTAATGCGAGAATTCCTGACGATAGAGTTAAAGTGGAACCTTGTTCAATAACATGTACCAAAGTTCTTGTATTGTTGGCAGAATATCTATTCTTCATAAAACCAGATTGATCTGGATGAATAATAGAATATAACACAGGGGATAATCTAGAAGCAAGTATTTTAGCATATCATTTACAATCTTGGTTAATTAAAGAGATAGGACGATAATTTGATACAAGTGTGGGATCCTCTTTAGGTTTGGGAAGTACAATAATTAAAGCCTCAGTAAAAGAACCTGAGGTAATTCCTGTAGAACCAAATAAATTTAAACGTTGAAATAAAAAAGGAATAAGCTGTATTTGAAATTCTTTGCAAAACTCCGCAGGAATGCCATCGGGACCAGGAGACTTATTTTTTATGAGATTTTATGGCTGATAGTTCATCTTGAGTAATGGGTGAGTCAAGCCCAATTATAACTGATTGGGAAATCTTGTGTAATCCACATTTAGTTAAAAACAAATCGATTAAGGAGACATCATTAAAATTGGTTTTTTTATAGAGAGTAGAGTAATAATCTAAAAATTCCTTAACAATCTAATTTTGGGATAAAACAATTTTACCATTAGGGCCATGAATTGAATTTACTTGAGTTTTATCTTTTTTTTTCTATGCAAATAATTAGCTAGAAGTCTTCCAGATCTGTTGGCATTTAAACAAAATTTGGCTTTAGAATTAGAAATCAGAATGCCAGCCCTTTTGCTAAGGATTGAGTTAAACTCATATTGAAGTTTTTGTGATTTGACTCTATATTGAGGATCATTAGACGTAATAAAAAATTTTGTGGGCCATAAGAGAAATAGTTACACCTCTAATATAGGTTTTAAAAGCGTCCCATCTATTAACCATAGAAGTAGAACCTTCAGGGTTAAACAGGAAATAATCATGAATGGCATTTAAGAGCTTAGGTTTATTATGTTCATTAAGAACAATGCCAGTATTCATTCACCATCTAGATTGCATTGTAAAAGTTGAATTTAAGTTCAAAACAAAAGAAATCAAAGCATGATCCGAAATGTCAATGTTTTATTTATTTATTTCTTTAGAAGTTTTCTATAGCGCTAACAAGACCCGAAGGTATCAGAGCGCTTCACAGTAGAGGACAAGAAAAAGAGAACAGCATGAGACAAACCCAATAAAAGCAATCGGCGAGAGACAATTTGGAAAGAAGAAAAGTTCGAACAGCAGGGCTTCTTGGTGCTGTATTCAACATTACCGCAAGGATTCTGAGATGTTTGCAGCTCCAAGTTATCCACAACCAAGGGAGCGGATAAGGCACAAGGATTTAAGTTGGCTCTTGAATTCTGCATAGGACGGTAGAGTTCTGATGTGCGGGGGGATGGCGTTCCATATTTTGGGGGCATTTCCTGAGAAAGAGCAGTCCGCAGTTCTCTTTCTTCTGGTTTTTGGTAGGATGAGCAGCAGGGAGTTAGAGCTTCTCAGATTTCTGGCTTGGCCTGCTTTTTTGAGCTTGTTAGCCAGGTATTCCGATTTGCCGGTGTGGAGGGCCTTGTGGGTTAGGCAGGCCGTTCTGAAGGTACTTCGCATTTCCGCAGGGAGCCATTCGAGTTCTTTGAGTGCCGGGGAGATGTGGTCATATTTTTTGCAGCCTGTGATCATTCTTGCTGCCGCGTGAAGTGTTGTTTTTAGTGGTGCCAGGTGCAATTTGGGGATGCCTGTTAGGATTGAGTTCCCATAGTCCAGTCTTGATAAAACTAGAGATTGCATGGCTAGTTTGAGGTCCTTGTTGGGAATGTAAGGTTTAATTTTGTTCAAAAGTCTGAGGTTGAAGAATGCGCTTTTCGCTGAGTTCTTGATGTGGTTTGTCAGGGTTAGTTTGGGGTCTAGGGTGAAGCCCAGGGATTTAACAGAGTCGGCTAGCGTGAGGTTACCTTTGAGAGCATCGATCGACTTTAGCCACTCGGTGATTTGAGGGTTATCTTCTTTGTTTGAGATGAGGAGTGTTTCTGTCTTATCGGGGTTGAGTTTCAGGTGATTCTTTGTCAGCCAGTCTTGCACTTCATTTAGGACATCATTGAGTCTGTGGATGTCTTTGAGAGAGGAGGTTTCCAGGTAAATCTGCGTGTCATCCGCGTAGAGGTGGAAGTGGATGTTGGCGTTCCTGAGTAACTTGGCGAGTGGTTCCATGTAGATGTTAAAGAGCTGGGGGGAGAGCACTGATCCTTGAGGGACACCCTTGTTGACTTGCTGGGTATCGGAGGTGAAGTTCTTGATTTTTATTAATTGCGAACGGTTATGTAAAAAGGAGGAAAACCACTTGAGAACTACTTCGCCAAGGCCGGCTCTTTCTTGAAGAGTCCTGATGAGGAGCTTGTGGTCCACCGTGTCGAACGCTGCTGAGAGATCAAGGAGTATGAGGAGGCAGCACTTGTCAGCGTCAAGAGATCCATGGATGTCGTCTATGATGTTCAGCATCGCGGTTTCAGTGCTGCGGCCTTGTCTGAAGCCAGATTGGAGGGGGTCCAGGAGATTGATGTTGTCCAGATGTTGCGTCAGTTGCAGGAGTACACAGCGTTCAAGTGTCTTCGAGAGTAGAGGGAGGTTGGATATCGGTCTGAAATTGTTCAAGTCAGTTGAGTCGAGACCGGGTTTTTTCAGAAGAGGAGTGACTTGTCCCATTTTTAGACAATCGAGGACCACACCGCTTTGTAAGGAGCTGTTTATGATTCTTCCCCAGATGGGCGCTAAGGTAAGCTTCATTTTTTTATTAAAGATGGGGGAATGGGGTCTGAAATGTGTGCTGAAGGTTTGGAGGTCGAAATCAGCGCGATTATCTCAGTTTCCTGGACGGGGCGAAAGCTTAGCCAGGGGGAGGGAAAGGAGTCGGTGGGAGTGCCACTGGGGAGGCCGAGTAGCTCTTCTGGAGGTGTGGGTTGTTGATGTCTAGAGATAGTTCGATTTTTAGGACTTTATCGTTGAAGAAGTTGGCAAAGTTGTCACAGAGTTCTTTGGAAGCCTGTAGGATTAAGGGCAGGGGCTTTGTTGTTTGTTGTCTGATTATGTTGTAGAGTTCTTTGGGTCTGTTTTTGGATTTGACCAATGCCTCGCGGAAGAAGCTGGATTTCTTATTTTTGATATGGTTGTTGTACTTCCTACGGGCTGATTTTAGTTGAAGGAGGAGAATGGCGGTTGGGTTGTTTCTCCACTTTCTTTCTTTGGTTCTCAGGTTTCTTCTTTCTGCGTTGAGGTCCGCAGTGAACCAGGTTCTGGATGGAGTGGCTCGGCTTCTTTTGAGCTTTAGAGGAGCTAGACTGTCAAGTATGGAGACTACCCCCGAGTTATAGTGGTCGACGAGGTCGTTGGTCGAGAGGTGCATTGTGTTATTTGGAAGAAGTGCACTTAGTTGACCTTCCAAGATGTCTTGGGGTACTTGGGAGAGGTTTCTCGGCCATTTAGGGGGGTCTTGCGGAGGTTTAAGCGAGACGATGGGGTGATTGATGTGGAATAAGATCATGTGGTGATCTGACCAGTCAACTGGTAGTATGTGGTTGACCGTGATAGAATTCTTATGGGCAATGATGGCATCCAGTGTGGCTCCTTTGTAGTGAGTCTCCTCAGTACAGTGTTGGGTGAGGTTGTTCTCATCAAGGAGGCTAGATAGCGATTTGATTAGAGGGTTATGGGTCTCATTCCATCGGATGTTCAGATCACCCAGAATTAGGTTTTTGGAGTCGCCAAGTGTGTCTTGTGCAATCAGGTTTGATAGATGTTCTCCAAACTCGTTATTTCTGCCCGGGGGGTGATAGAGTAGGTGGGACAGTAGAGAGTTGTTGTCTTTTGTCTGATGACGGTGGATAGGCATTCAAAGGAGTCATACTCGAAGGAGGAGGTTTCTGTGATGCTCCAGCTGTCCTTGTGGATGATAGCGACCCCACCTCCTCGTTGTTTGATCCCATCTCCTCGTTGTTTACTTCTATCTTTGGAGATGAGGGAGAAGCCGGGTGGAACCAGCATGTCTAAGCAGGGAGGGGATGTCGTATTAAGCCAAGTCTCCGTGAGGAACGCAACGTCGATGTCATGTGTGAGGATGGCTTTGGCTAAGTCCGTTGCGTGTAGTGAGGCCGATCTGCAGTTGATTAGGAGGCAGTTGGTGAATTTCTCCTGATTACTGGTGGTTCCCTCTTTAGTCTCTCTAGGAATAGCGGTGAGGACTGGTGATCTCTGTGTTTTGACGATGGGTAGGTCTTTCCGGTGACCTGTGATGACTTGGATTTTGGATTTGGGTGACTCCGTAGTGGAGGAGTCGTAGGTGGCGGCTAGTAAGGCTGCTTCCCTGTCTGACATCGGAGCTTCTGATCTGAGCGGCCTGGCGGTCGGGTGATTTGAGCCCGCTGGAGTGGGAGAAGAAATAGAGGACGTTTTGACGTGGGGGGTGGTCCGGGGGGAGAGTTTGTAGGGGTTACAGACTATACCAAGATTAGAGATGATTTCTGATAGACCATGGGTGATAGTGTTGACCTGGTTTTCCAGTGCTGCGAGCCGTTTTGATATGGCCTCAAGGAAGGGGATGTGGGCATCCGCCGTGGGTCCGAGAGTGCTAGGGTTCGAGAGGGTGGGTTGGGAGATAGGGGTCAGGGTGAAGGACGGGGGGTGATCAGGGTGGGTTGGGAGATAGGGGTCAGTGAGAAGGACGGGGGGGTGTTCAGGGGAGGGTCAGGCGGGAGTTTAGACAAGGGGGCAGAAGGGAGGAGGACAGGAGGGTTTTGGACAGGGGTGGATTGAGAGATGTAGGGAGACTCAAGGGGAAGTGGCTCGTTATCTGAAGGCAGCCTGTTGGCGTGGGTGTGATTGCTGTAGGGGGCTGTCGGAGCCTGGTGTTAAGGGAGGTGAGGTAGTTGGAGTAAAGGGTAGAGGAGGGGGATTGAGTGTCCTGTGGGTGTTGGGTGGCTGTGCATGGAGGGTGAGGTATTGCCGGGGGAGGGGGGGCCTGTCGGGCTGGATAGGGGTTGCGGAAGGGAGTTTCGAGGTCTTCTCTGTTAGTTGTGGTCGTAGCTGGAGGCGGCGTAGGGGCGAGGATAGGGAGGGTGGGAGGGGCTGACCTGAGTGCGGGAAATATGGAGTCGAAAGCTTCCAGGTTCTCATTGTTAGCTTCGATGAGGACCGTGCCATTGGTAAAAATGGTCACGGTTATAAAGCCTCTGCCAGCTGGTCTGAACGGAAGAGTCGCGGTTAGTTTGCAGCTGTGGGGAGTGGAGGTTGTTTTGGCGATGAACATCCGCGATCTAATTGTGGAGACCCAGTATTCCGGTCTTTCAGTGTGGAATATTAGGTCCGTCTTCGTCGGTCCATTGGAGGCCGAGTGGTAGATGTCCGTGATTAGGGTTTCTTTGTGATTGCGAATGAGTTTCTGCTTGAAGGTGCGTCGCAACTTAGTAGAGAGGAGTGGGGGGAAAATGATGGTGAAAGAGTTCCGGCTGTGAGGTTTAAGGTGGGCAAGTGGGGCTGAAGGAGGAGGGAGGGGCTGGTCCCGGGCCATCGTGGGGGTGGTGGAGGGGGCGCCTGATTAGGAAGGGGTGTGGTGCTAGGGTGGCCCGGAGAGCAGGCGACTGATCGAAGGTGCGGTTCAGTAGGACACGTGGTTAGAAGTCATGTGGGGCATTGCAGGTCCTCCTGATCCGCTATTCTGCGCAACGGCGTGCAGGTGATGATCGGGGGCAGGGCCGTTAGACCTAGGGCCTCTGCCTAGGTGGAAGGCACTCTTTCCCTTCCTTTACATCATAGGAGTAATGACTGAGTTAATTAGTTGCTTGGAAATTAATAAATAATCAAGCCTAGAATGAGAATTGTGTGGGTTAGAAAAGAATGCAAAACTTTTTTCTGTAGGGAAGTGTAGTCGCCAAATATCAACTAACTTTGTGGTTTGAATAAATGATTTGAAAGCATAAAAAGTCTTAGGATAACGACATTTAGTAAGAGATAATCTATCTAATAAGGGATCAGAAATAACATTAAAATCACCTCCAACAATTAGAGGAACTTTACCCAACTTTAGAACCTCAGTTATAAGATTAGCCTAAAAAGCAGGATCATCCGCAGTAGGACCATAAACATTTAGTAAAAACATGACTGAATCTGACATATCTTCCGTCGGTATCTCAAAATGTATTAAAAATTTAGCAATGTAATTTTTTTGCAAAAGAATAACCACACCATTTTTTTGCCATTTGCAGGAGAAGAGACAATATTATCAACCCACTTTTTTTTCATATAATCTAAGATTTTATCATCTATATGAGTTTCCTGTATAAGACAAATATCTGCTTTACACCTACCTAAATAATCTAACATTTTTGAACGCTTAACTGGATGACGTAAACCTTCAACATTAAATGAGACTACTTTAATATTTTGAACATTAGCCATATTAGAAGAAAAAGAGAAAAAGGGTCAAGACGAGGAGAATAAGAAGTAAGGAAAGAATATGAAAAAAGTAGCTCCAGAACAAGCGAAAAGGAAAGAGTAGATAAAAGAATAGACAGATTAACATACAAAAGATGACAACAAATAAATATCAATGACAAAAGTGAAACGCACACACGCTTTACAAGTATGACCAAACCGTTGGAGCCCAGCGGTAAATCTATAATAAAATATTGAGTCAGAAATATATATCAGTGTTTAAATAACAGAATTATGCATAACCATAAATTGCTGCGAACGTTGGTCCAGGAGTAATTTTAAACCCTCTGGATATTCGAAGAACCGAGATAAATACAGAAATACATATTAAAGCATTTCTCAAGTGACAAAATCCTGTGTATCCATAGAATACTGTGAACGTTGGTCCAGAAACACTTATGTAGAAAAATTGTCTTTCCAAATTCACATTGTTGAAGGATCAAAAGGGCCATATTTAAAACCAAGACTTCTCAATTGAGGGCGAAGTTAAGAAAAACCCTTACGAGTCTTAACAGTATCTTTGGCGAAGTCTTGAGGAATAAATATCTTATTGCCATTGACCATTAGGGAAGGAATATCCTGTGCTGCTTTCCTTATCAAAACCAAATGATGGTGACGTAAAACCTTACAAATAATTTGTCTTGGTTTAGTATGGCGAGGATTACGGTAGGACGGAATCCTATGTGCTTTATCAATCTCAAATTTCTCCGGGAATTTTATATTTAAGAGACCAGGTAACAGATTCTCCAAATATAATTTGCAATTGGAGCCTTCGACATTTTCTGGCAAATTAAAAATACGCAAGTTATATTGCCTATTACGATTTTCCAAATCCAGAAGGAGAGCAGACATAGGAGAGATTTTTCCAACAAGTGGTGGGAAAGCATCAATTTTAACTTTGTTGTCTTGAGTTTTAATTGAATTGTCTGAAATTTTCATTGACATACTAGCCATATCTTTACGCAGGTTTTTAATTTCAGATGCTATAGTGTCAGTGTTAGCATGAAGTGCTTGAAGTTCTTCAAGAATTAAATTTAAGGAAGGCTCACTGGATTCCACGACTTTAGATTTTATTGGAGGAGGAGAAATTTGCTTCCTTTTATTTCTGAGAAGCTTGAGCAATTTTATTATCCATTTTCTTAATGTGAAAAATAATGGTGGCGAAATAAGTAGACTGAATAAAAAGAAGCCAACTGTAGAGAAAATGCTTCAAAAGAAAAGCTGGTGCAGCAGCTAGAACAAGTCAAGTCAAGTCAAGTCAAAGAATTTATATAGCGCACTACATACCCAGAGGGTCTCAAGGCGCTTAAGAAGGGGAGGAGGATTACTTGTCGAATATCCACGTTTTAAGTTGCTTTCTGAAGGCTAGGTGGTTCTGGGTAAGGCGAAGGTAAGTGGGGAGTGAGTTCCATGTTTTAGCAGCCAGGTATGAGAAGGATCTGCCTCCCATGGTGGTCTTGTTGATGCGAGGTACAGTGGGGAGGGCTTGGTTGGAAGAACGTAGTTGGCGGGAGGGGGTGTAGAAGGACAGTCGTGAGTTGAGGCATTCTGGTCCGATGTCGTAGAGTGATTTGTGTGCGTGGGTTAGCAGTCGGAAAGTGATTCTCTTATTGACGGGTAGCCAGTGGAGGTCTTTCAGGTGACCAGAGATGTGTTCGTTGCGCGGGATGTCTAATATGATCCTGGCTGAGGCGTTTTGGATTCGTTGGAGTTTCTTCTGGAGTTTAGCGGTAGTACCTGCGTAGAGGGTGTTTCCGTAGTCCAGTCGGCTCATGACCAGGGCATGGGTGACTGTTTTCCTGGTTTCGGTAGGGATCCAGCGAAATGTTTTTTTGAGCATGCGAAGAATGTTGAAGCAGGATGAGGATATGGCGCTGACTTGTCTGTTCATTGAGAGTGAAGAATCCAGGATGACGCCTAGGTTCCGCGCGTGGTCTGTCGGGATGGGTGCTTTTCCAAGGGCTTCCGGCCACCAAGAGTCGTCCCATGCAGAGGGGGATGTGCCTAAGATGAGGACTTCTATTTTATCTGAGTTCAGTTTCAGACAGCTGTGTTTCATCCATTCGGCAACTTCTTTCATTCCTTCGTGTAGGTTAGTTTTGGCGGTGCTGGGGTCATTGGAGAGAGAAAGGATCAGTTGAGTGTCATCCGCGTAAGAGATGATGTTGAAGTTGTGTTGGCGTGCGATGGCCGCGAGGGGGCTCATGTATACGTTGAAGAGGGTGGGGCTGAGTGAGGATCCTTGTGGTACGCCACAGATGACTTCAGTGGCCTCGGACTTGAATGGTGGAAGGCGGACTCTCTGGGTTCTTCCGGTGAGGAACGAGGTGATCCATTCAAGTGCTTTTCCTTGTATTCCGATGTTGCTGAGGCGTTGTAAAAGGGTGCTGTGGCAAACTGTGTCGAATGCTGCAGAGAGGTCGAGGAGGATGAGGGCGACTGTGTCTCCATTGTCCAGTAGAGTTCGAATGTCGTCTGTTGCTGCGATGAGGGCGGTCTCAGTGCTGTGTTTTGCTCGGAAGCCAGATTGTGAGGAGTCGAGGGATTTGTTGGCTTCGAGGAAAGCGGCGAGCTGGTTGTTGACAGCTTTCTCGATTACTTTGGCCGTGAATGGAAGGAGCGAAATGGGGCGGTAATTTTTGAGTTCGGTGGGGTCCGCTGTGGGTTTTTTCAGAAGGGCGGTGAGTTCAGCGTGTTTCCAGTCTTCCGGGAAGGTGGCGGAATTGAAGGAGCAGTTGATGACGTCTCGGAGGTGCGGTGCTATGACGGAGTCTGCTTTGTTGAAGATGTGGTGAGGACATGGGTCTGTGGGGGATCCTGAGTGGATGGAGTTCATCAGGCGGATGGTGTCCTCAGTGGAGATTGGGTTCCAGTCGATAAGGGTGTTCACGGGGGGAGAATGTTCAGCATATGGTTGGGTGGGTTGGTCTCCGGGTTGGTTGTTGAAGCTGTTGTGGATGTCTGCAATTTTGTTGTGGAAGAATGAGGCTAGGGAGTCGCAGAGGGCTTGAGAGGGGGTGATGTCGTTGGAGTTGGCCGAGGGATTGGAAAATTCCTTGACGATGTTGAAAAGTTCCTTGCTGTTGTGGGCGTTGTTGTCGAGTCGATCCTTGAATGCTGTTTTCTTGGCCTTTCGGATTAGTTGGTGGTGAGTGCGGGTGGCGTTTTTGAAGGCGTCATTGGTGCTAGTGGTTGGGTCTTTTTTCCAGGCCTTTTCAAGGGAGCGGCAGAGTTTCTTGGACTTCTTAAGATCATCGTTGAACCATGAGGCCTTCTTGTTGCCAGGTTTGCTTTGGCGTTTTTTCAGTGGTGCTAAGGTGTCGGCGGTGTTGGATAACCATAGGGTGAAGTTGGCGGCGGCTTGGTCTGGGTTCGAAGAGTGGGCTGGGGTGTTTAGAAGGAGCGATGAGGAGATCTGGTCGATGGTGATTTTGTTCCAGTTTCTTTGCATAGTTGGTTGGAGGTGGTTGATGGGTATTGGTTTGTTGTAGGTGAAGTGAACGCAGTTGTGGTCAGTCCAGAGGAGATCCGTAGTGTGGCTGAAGGAGACATGATTGCTGGAGGTGAAGATGGGGTCGAGTGTGTGACCTGCGATGTGGGTGGGGGAAGTGACCAGTTGTTTAAGTCCGAGGTTGGCGAGGTTGTCCAAGAGGGTGGTGGTGTTGCGGTCGTTGATCTTTTCAATGTGAAAGTTGAGGTCTCCCAGAAGGATGTAGTCTTTGGAGGGGAGTGTGTGTGGAGTGATGAAGTCCGTGATGTCGGGCTGTCGGAGTGGCTAGGCCAAAGCCAGGCCCTTTCCTGAGTAATCACTCCGCCCCCCTGACAAGAAAACTGGGCTGTACCTTGAAGCAGAGCATGGAGAGAAAACGGGAAGGAGAAAAACACCTCTCCGATGTCCAGAAGATCGTAAAAAGCAGCTACTGCAGCAGGTAAGGTCTTAGGATGTAGAAATAATAATTTCCAGTAAATTTCTGGCTGGAAATAGGCACTTAATTATCAAAAACTGGAGATCCCCCTATTAAGTCACTAAAATGATTCTGCCGTGAACCAGAAAGAAGACCCTATCCTGCCCAACATTCTTTCCACACAGTGGTATCTCATTTTCTCTCTGCTGCAGTGGAGTCGTCCTCTCTACAGGTACCATGGCTTGCTGACCTCACGTTGCAGGGCCTGTGATATTCCAAGTATTCCAGCAGCAGGGCACTGCTTCAAGTGCTGCTGGGAAAGATTGGACACTTTCAAACGAATTTCTATCATTTGTTTTGTAGGATTTATTTTAAAAAATTCATACATTCAGTATAATCCCACAACCTGTCTTCACACAGCCAGTCCGATTTACTTATTATAGGATTCTTACTGCGCCACATCTATAGCTCTGTGTCTTCCCTCCCCCTCTCCTCTAGAAATGTCCAGTAATCCCTCTCACTCCTTTCAGGAAGTGTGAATATCAATGGAGTCTACTTAGAAAGATGAAAATAAAAGTTCACCAACTTTGATTATTTTATCCTGGGAATAGAAAGTGCAAGTATTGGATTCACACCTCTTGGGACCTGGGGTATATTTTTGAGAATGTGGCGCAGCGCAGTGCAGCAAGTCACCTTGCAGTGCTGCGTCACAGGAAAGAAGCAGGAATGTGCTGTATTTAAAAGCATACAGCACATTCCTGTCCTGGTCCCTGCGCAGGTGCCGTTTTGGCTGCCGAGAGCCAATGCAGGCTCCTTTGCACCACACTGCAGGGGTGCCTGTGTTGCATGCATGATTGTTTTTATGCAAGAAGGGACACCTTCCTTCACAAAAACAATCCTGAGAGGCAAATTCCTCTTTCTATGTGTGCTGCAGATCTTGTGGGCCATGTACCCAAGAGTGGGCATGGGCACATAGGGCGACCCTATGATATGCTTCTAGGTCAGTGCCATTAGTCCTCCCTGAACTATGATAAAGTAAGTGTTTCCCAGCTCACTCTCGGATTTTTGCCTGCCCAGGCCCGACATGTCAGAAGTGTTTGGAGTCGCTGAAACAATGACCAAGGCAAGAGTATCGGAAAGTTCATAAATAAAAACAGAAAACTGGGCAAGACCCCCATCTTCATCATGGCTATGCAGCCTTTGAGCGACAGAAGCAATCTAATCCAGCAATCTATGTCATCTGTTAGGTTCTGCATGGCCTTGTCATAGTTTTCCTATATCACAACTTCATTGTTTGTGTGTATCTCAATTCCTAAGTATCAGACATGTTCTGACATTCATTGGAGAGGAAACTCCAGTGGCACTGGCTACATAGCTGGAGTAAGCGGGAAAATAGTAGAATTGCTCAAGTTGACTGGTAGTCCGGAGTGGTCTCCAAATTGGGCAATTTTATATAACACTGCCGTGAGGTTATGCTCCGGATTCCTTATGTACAGGTGCATGTTTTCTGCATATGCAGCGATTTTGAGTCTATAGTTTGGGGATCTCAGTCTTCCATGGGCATGGAATTCCCGTAAGGCTCATCCCAGCGGCTCTGCGGCCAAGGCATAAAGTAGGGGAGACATAGGTCATCCCTGCCTGGTGCCTCTTTCAATGTGGATGGGGTTTGAAGTCATATTATTGATCTTCAATCTCGCTGCTGGTAAAGTGTACTCGACTGAGACCAGTCTGGCAAACATGTCTCCAATGCCTACATGGCATAGCACTTTAAGCTTAAAGTTCCATTCTACTGAATCAAACGCCTCTTGCACCTCCTGAGTAAAGTCTGGGTACAGCACTATTTTGAAGTCCTCACACCTGAGCACCTTTAATTCTTGTGCCTTTTCTCAGTGCTTCATCTTGATCTCTGTAATTCAGAAGTCGAGCGATGATCGGCCACAGCTGCGCTCCCGGCCCCGGCAGCAGGGCAAAAGATCTGTGTGCGCGTTCAACTATGAAGATATCAGAGAAAGTCCCCCATCCCAATAACTCTGTTAGGAGCTGCTTCACGTTGCATTCCATTTTGATAATGTCTGTTGTCTCCGTGTCTCCTATGATTCGTAAATTGTTTAATCTTGAGCATGATTCTAAATCCTCCGCCTTTGACTGCAACACTGTAAGTAGTTTATCTGCCTTCTTTTGCTTGGTGGACAGTAAGGTTTGTGCATCCTCAGTCTCTGATACTCCTTGTTCCACTGTGTCCAGCCTCTGTGTGTGCTTATCGAGGCGTTCCAACACTTGGCAAATCCTGAACGTTAAGACGTCTATTTTGCCATCTATCTTCGTGAGACTCCGCTGCATTGTCATCAGGATTTGTTTCAAGTCTGTGTCTTCTTCTGTTCCTGGTTCAAGCAACGCCTTTTCTTGGGTGGTGTCACCCACCCCATACTTTTTGGGCATCTTCCTCAGCTCAAGTTGCAGCAGTCTCAGTTCTAGTGCCTCCAGCTCCTGTTGGCAAAGCCCACTGCTCCCTGCAGCTGGTTCCAACCAGAAACCACCAGAGGCAGCAGGGCAGCTGGCAAAGTCACAGGTCCAACGCGCAGTCAGTGCCCATCTAGAGCCGGATGCCAGTTGGCCACAGCGTGATGACCCACAGAACAGGTGATCCATGCCACTGTGCTGCCACTGGCATCTGGGGTAGCCTCCTGCTTCACATCGCCAATGCAAGCCTCCGAGCCTGTACAGGCTGTCTTCAGTCCGACGGGGCAGGGGATCGCTGATCTATCCTCTACACGAGTTGAGGTCTTCCTTGTACCGTTTTCAATTGCCACTGCTCCCTATCTGCCCGGGTGGCACTGCTGGTGTCTATGCGGTGCACAGGCCCGGGTACGGCACAGCAGTCCCGCACCAGGACTCTTCTTCGGTTGCTAACAAGGGCCCCCCTGGCCAACTGCTAGGTCCAGCCAGCCACCACCAAGGGTCGTGGGGTACCCAGTTGGGTTGCTGGCACCAGTGCCAGTCACTCGCCAGTGCCCGTTCCGGGTCAGCCACTTGCTGAGCACAGCCCAACGCCTCCGATGTTCCTCCTGGGTGCTACAGTCCACAGGTTAGGGGTGTATGCAATCACCGCCACATCATTTCAGTGGGCATTTGGGGCGGCTGGACTAGGCCCCAGGGCCCACGGTGGTCCAGCAGGTCAGACATAGTGAGGTGGACACTGGGTGCTCTGATTTTACATTAACAGGGTTCCTCGAGTACCCCGTCACACCTGGTTACTTTAAAAATTGAGTGGCATGCACCATGTACACCAGGATTGTGTTGGATGGTTGGGCGGCAGTCAAATCTCGGTTATTGCGCATCCATCTTGGAGCCAGGCACGCTCCGCCCCTCTTCACTTGTGCCCGTTGATATAAATTCAGGAAAACCAAACTTCTCAAGACCATAAAAGAGAGAGACCAGGCTCAAGTCTGGTTAACAGAAAAATAGTCCAGCATGTGTTTTAAGAAACCCGTATCTGCAGATATCAAATGATTTGCCACAAAC
Organism: Lissotriton vulgaris; assembly: GCF_964263255.1. Lineage (NCBI taxonomy): Eukaryota > Metazoa > Chordata > Amphibia > Caudata > Salamandridae > Lissotriton > Lissotriton vulgaris. The sequence continues at coordinate 609,761,101 of NC_141699.1, read as the reverse complement.
CCCGTCTGATCTATATGTTTTAATGTCTAGGCTGCTGGAGTAATACGTATAGCCCATATTTTCATTAAGAGCTTATAATCAGCATTCAATAAGATGATAGGTTGATATGAATTGGCATCACTTGGATTCTTATCTTTCTTAAAAAAACTAACAATTTTGGATTCCTTGAATGAAGAGGGAACCTACCCACCCTCTTAAACAAAATTGAACAAATGAGTCAAAAAGGGTTCACGTGCAAATGTTCTAAAAAACTCCGACGAATCCCATCATTGCCGCATGCCTTCCCACTAGACATTTTGGCAAGAGCTTCCTGCACCACTGCCGCTGATATATTAGAAGTAATTTTTTCTGTCTGAGAATTTGTCAACTGAGACAGCATGATGGACTGATAATGTTTATGATATGCTGGCCTGCGGCATCAAATATTTAGTTTCAGACAAGGTCTCAAAATGCTGCAAAAAAACTTGGAACACTTCAGCCTTCTCTAAAGCGAATGCTCCAGTAAGTTAGCTCTGTATCTCCCTTATAAACTCAGCTTCCTGCTTAACTCGTGTTGACCACCCAAGAAATTTCCAGATCTGCTGACTTTCTTCATATACCTGTTGCTGAAATGAACTAGAACTGTTAATTTACTCCATAATAAAAAAAACCCTTCAAATGTTTATTGGCCTTTTCAAGGGCGTTCTCTATAGGCAGCTGAACATCCTGAGACCTATTCTTGGCCTGCAGGGCTTTATCAACAGCCAATAGCAGTTCTACTATCTGATCTGCACCCGCTTTAGTTTGTTGAGCTTTATAAGCAATATCTGCTCCAAGCTGTGGCCTTTAAAGCTACCCACGTGGAAAATAATGATGCCAAACTCCTATTTGAGCAAAAGAAATCCTTAACAAATTTTCTCATTTCTATAAATTACTCTTGGTTAGAAAGAAGGTTCCGGTCCAGCTGCCACCTAGGCCTCCCCCTCTAATTGCATTGAACTCTACTATGATGGTGACCAGCAAATTGTCGGAAAAAGAGTTAGGCCAAATATCTGAGTTCATTCATTTAATAAATAATAAAAAAATCAATATGGGAACCGGGACGAAAGTGATGTGAGAAACAAGTATATTGTAAAATGCCAGGATGGTCACTATGCCACGGATCAATTAATTGGGAATCTTTTTTCAGTGCATCGATTACTCTTTTAGTTTGGGGCATCAATTGTTTTTTTAGCTTTGTTCAATGTATCTAATGCCAAATCCTGGATATAATTAAACTCCTCCCCTAATATTATCGCCCCTACTGCTCCCATAGCAACTTGTAGATCTGTAATAATGAGTCTGCTTGGTCAAAAACTGGGGCATAATAATTGACCAAATTTAAAAAAAATGTATTATCACTACTTTTCAGCCACATCCACCTTCCACTGGGATCTCTAAATAAATGGGTTAGCAGCCAATCCAGCGCCTGCCTAGCAAAACTGCAACACCCCCTTACTGCCAGCCCGGCTGAAACAAAATAAGCATGTAGATAGTGCTTCAGAATAAATAGATCTGGAGAGTTGTTCTTAGGATGGGTCTCCTGTAGAAACAAGATATCTGGAGAAAAGAGGTCAATCATCTAATCAACCCCTGTGTTTCCGCTTGTTTGACATGTTGTTAGCCTTGTAGGAAATAAATCCCCATTACATGGACACCTTTTCCTCTTTAATGTTGTTCCTATGTCACTGATCAACAATGGTTCCAGACTCGCTTCTGCTCATTTCCAATAAAAGTGTTCCACACCACACCTGCAACCACCCTACTACAGCCCCACATGACCCACAAGAAAAGAAAAAAAATACCCTTCTCGAGCTCCTCCTACTCTATGGGGTGCCATGGATCTGCACCATGGTGCACACGTGGTGCTCTCCTCACACCCTTTAGCGCTCCCATGTGTAGCACTATTGGCATCATCAATATCATAACATTTTACACATACCCAAGATTCTGACACAGGATCATTTTGCATTTCTTAGCCGTCATGAAAGGTCTCTGCACCTAAACCAGGCAACTCCTCCTTTAATAATGGAAAAACCTCTGGAGTTCCAGCCTAGCTCACACTTAAACCTCGAACCCTGCCCGTAGTCCAATACCTATCGACATTTATCAACATCATGAACCTAATCAGGATCAGTAAAATGACAGCAGAATCGCAGATATACTCATAATCAATTAGAGATCTTCTGGAGGAGATCCTAAGCCTCCGTTAAACTTGTGAACAGATGGCATTGTCCCTTTCCCAACACCTTCAATTTAGGTTGTTGTACAATAGTAGCCTGAGCACCCAGTGCGTTAAACAGATACAACATTTTGACAAGTTTTTTAACGGACGAGCTGCAGAGGCAAACATATCAGCAAATAAAAGACAATGGGGTATTTCTGGTGTTGTAAAAAGTTTTTTTCTCGGTTGTCTTGGTCACTGTGCGCTCTTTTACTTGGTAGTCCAAGAAGATTACCCATATAGCACATGGAAATTTTGAGTTTGGAGAGCGTTGTGCCGGAACCCCATGAGCTTGTGTAATGTTTAAATCAACTGAATGTTCCCGCAGGACATGAGTCTTAATGAATGAGTACACCCAGTGAGGAATATGTGGGCCCTCACACCCCTCTTGTACCCCAACTATGCACAGGTTAGAGCGCAGTGAATGGTTATCGAACTCCTCATTTTTGTACTCCTGAAAAAAAAGTTTGCTTTCTGAACTGGATAACTTCTTCCTACATTGACGTGACTTGATCTTCCAGTTCCGATATTCTGAACTCCGCTTCCTGCAACCTTTCTGGAATTTGAGTCATAGTTTTTCCAATTTTAGGCTCTGATGCAAGGCTGCTATTTTAATCGCCTGTGATGCCTTAAGATCCCTAATTTCATCCAGAAAGATATTGAGCATAGTTTTTTATGTCGTGTAACTTTTTCCCGCATGTTTTATCATGTTTCTCTGTAGTGTTTTCAGTCTGTACTCTAATGTAGCTTGTAGGGTCTACTGAGCAACGCTGCACCGAGTTAAATATCTCCTTCTTAGGATTCTAACATGCAGATGGATTGTACGGCTCTATCATCCGCTGCCTTAGAGGTTAATAGCCCAGAGCTTGCACTACAACTTGGGAAACCCAGATATTTGCAAGGTGACAACAAGAGCTCAGGAGCAGTGAAATGATTTCATCCCTAGAATTTCTTTCATTGCAGTCTGTTTGACCTATTGCTTGGTGGGTGGGTGGGTGTTTGGGTGTGTGTGTGTGTTTGTGTTGGAGACTGGTAAATATGTACAGGACTGTAATTGTGGAAATTGACAAAGGTTACTACATGGCATCATACATATTTAGCAGTAATGTGCTGATATATAAATGTTACTTTTTTCATACTGGCTAGTATGTGGTTTCGTTATATGCACTAAAAGCTTGTAGCTCTACGCATTAGTAGTTCGAAAGACTTTATTTATTTATTTAGTTATGCTTAGCATTGTAGCAAGAGCCTTTCAGCAACAGGTTTTGCCGGGCATAGTTTAACAATAAGCAGTTTGTGGATTAACATAAAAAAGAATGGTGTTACTTGAGTTGGTAAGTGAGTGAAGGAAGAAACATAGGAGAAAATGTGTGATGTGAATTAGTCAAATGTTCCTTCTACAAAGAAATGTATGTCTTTAGAGCAATCATTATTGTCATGAGAGAGGAGAGGGGAGCGCATGTTTGTGATTAGTGAATTCTAGTGATGAAGTCCAAGGAAGTTAAAAGGCCGGAACCATGAGGTCACACAGGGAGGTTTAGGTGAGACTAGAACATTATGGGTAATGAGGATGTTGGCTAGGTAGTGAGCCATAGTTTTGAGGACTAGGACAAGTAATGTATACAAGGACTTGTATTGCAGATAGCCATCCAACCTGATGAAGATAGTGGCAAATAGTATCTGTCTGGAATGGTTACAGAGAGTCCTGGTGGTGAAATGTATCACCATATCCGGTGGAGAAAAACTCAACGTTGTTGGAAACACACTAACAAGCAACTATAGGATATGCTGACATTTGGATCTGTGAAAATGATATGGGGTAATTACATGTTGAAATTGTTCCTGTGAATGTAGCATCCTCGTGCAGACTTTCGATATTATGCAGATAAGGGACAATGTGCTTCATTTAGGGGCAGTGCCAGTCATTTCAAGTTTCACCAGAGGACTGACAAAAATTGTCCACTAGGGATAAAGGATAGGGATACAGGTGCTCACTAGCATTGACTGTAGAGTTCTCTTGCAGGAGATGATTCCAGTGTGCACCAATTCCAAAAAATACTTGCTAACAAAGGATAAGCATCCTTATTGGCATTTTATATTCAACATTATCGTTTACACAATTCCAGCTATTCTTCAAACACAATTATCCTGTACAGTACTGTGTTACATCAAATTATACACTTTCAAGTTCACATGATACATGTCTAAATTTCATGTGTACATGGATTTTGGTACCCGAATACATCTTTTAATAAACAGATATCTATTCTCAGTGGGCAGTTGTCAGCGCCATTCTAGTACATAACAACATCCTTTATATAGTTGAGAATAAACAATAGCTTCTAACTATTAACTAAAAATGTTGCAGGTGGGTGGCATTTGTATAGAAATTAAAGTGTCTTACTCAGGGTATACAGTTTACAGAGCCCATCAGTCGGCCCTAAATGGACTAGGAGGGTGTCTCATAACATACTAGTAAACAAAACAGGTGATGGACAGATTCGGTCCATCACCTGTTGTGGTTTCATAACATACTAGTGTCCGTGGCTTTGCATCTCTTTCTTGGTTATAAACATCGTTGGTGTCCAATGATAGAATCTACCCCCATATCTCATTATAGGGACGAGGTTGCATTGTTGTAATGTATCTGCCTATTCCTGCCCGCCACCTCTCTCCCCTCCCTCACTGGCTGACTGTGTCAGCATTTACAATGACAATGTGAAGGTAAACACCCTGGCTATCTGTCTGACAAACACTTGCTATGTACTTAACTGCATCATTCCCAAAAAATAGAGAACTTAAACCATAACACAAACAATCATAATGATATCAAAAATAGTATGTTTTAATAAAAACAGGGATAGACTTTTACAATGTAAATATACAGTTATGATGAGTTATTAATAAAAAATGATATATCTTTTATATTAAAAAAAACATAAATTCAAAAACATTAGTAGGACAGCGATACATGTCCTATCTATTGTTGCTGTGGCTGTTGTATGTGAGTCACCTTCACATTGTATGTTTTCCCTGACCCAGGATTCTCATCCTTACCAGGGGGCCCTTGTTACTTCACAAAAAAAGCATTTACAATGACACCAACACTTCCTTCCAGAGATCAGCTTTGGAGTGTTTCCACACTCCCCTGGATTCCTCCCAGCTCAGCGCTCGGCTTTGAGCCCCAGCCCAGTTAATCACATTGGGTTTCCAAGCATCAAACTGGGGTCCAATCACAGATTTTCCTTCTAATGCAATTCTTCGCTTAGCTAACCCCATGGCCAAGCCTATCAGTCTATTCCCAACCTTGCGTTTATGTGGTCGGGGAAAAAGTCCCAACCGGCATACCTGCACTGTAAGGGCTAACTCTCATCCCAAGACATCTTTAATCTTAGCTAAAATTGCTTTCCAGAATATACATGTGTTCTGACATTCCAATATCACATGTATAAAATCTGTGTCTATGTGGGAACATCTTGGGCACTTCCGTACTTCCCCTCTGTAAGTGACGTTGAGGAGGTGAGGTGTCATGTGCATAAAATTTAATTGTATATATTTCATTTTCGGAGACCTTCTTAGGGGATTGCAGGATTTTGCCCTATTCTACATCTGCGAGTTCCCCATCTACAATCCTCTCCCATCTCCCTTTGCAGTTCGTGCAATGGGGTATAGGATGCGGTGAGCAAGGTGGCATAAAACCATTTCACTTGGTGCCCGGCAGAACATCACTGGGTGCAACACTGGGTGAATCTCAGGCTCCTCCCTCCCCCTCCCCACAACTGTCCAAAGGTGCGAGTCAGGGCCTCGTACAGTAGGCATTGTCCCAGGGGGAGCCACAGCTCACCATTTCCTCAAATGGGATCAGTGATTTATCGCCATAGCAATCCCCGCATTCTCCAGCCCTGCCGATCTCCAGTGTGCTAACTGTTCAGGTGAGAAAATCTTCCTAGGTTCCCCATGGGGCAGGGCCACTAGAGGCAGCATAGGGGTATACTTTGGGGTCCTTGGCATTTTGGTCAGACATCTTTTCCAGGTCTGTAAGGCTGTATTTTGCAATATCGAGCAATATGGGACTGCAATTGTTGGATCCAGCAGCTTCGCCAGCAGAAAGTTAGGGTAGGCGCCGGGTTCCATTAAACAGGTGTGTGGCATTCTCCTTTCATGCTTAGCTTCTCTGTGCCTACGTCATATTGGAATTCTATGTTTGTCGTGGTGTTCTATGTTGAATATGATGTAACCTGGTGAGAGTGTCAGTTGATGCTCCTGCCTCCTTGTTGTTGAATGGGATCTTCTTATATGAATAAATCTACTTGAAACAGCCTTCCTGTGTTTTGACTTTTACTTCAGGAATGCATCACTGGTGTAGTCGGCAGGATACAGTAAGAGATCGCAACACAAGAACTTGATGAGAGATAATTTTAAAGACTTATAAAAAAAATCTTGTACACTGGGTGACTAACTTTGCTTCTCAGCAACCTTAACTGGGCATTACTTAACAATCAAACTTAGTTACTAAGTCTTGGGGATTGGGAGCATCGCAGCATACTTGCAACAAACTTAGTTACAAAGTCTTGGGGAGTGGGAGCTTTGCCGCATACTCGCCCCTTAAATATGTGTTGGGGTTGGGAGGTGTTAATTTCGATTCGGTCTCATCCTTTTTATCTCCTTAAATGTCCTCGTGTTTAACATTGGAGAAGTGATTACTTCTACAAACTGCCAGTGTGTGTTCGTTCCTTCTTATGGCTTTAAAGAAAGTTGTATCGCTGTAATTGGCAGCACGAATTGTTGATTGTAGCTTTGCGACAGTGTATTCATTGTGCTTAAGTTGCCAGCGCCATCGGAGGTGTAGATTAACAGACTTTGAAATAATTTCATTGGAGTCAAAATGTCTGCGCACATCTCAGATTTCAGACTGTGGCAGTGTATGTACATCTCTGATTTCAGTTATTGACAGTGATTATATTGTGTTTAAGTTGATAGCGCGAGCAAAGGATTACATTTACAGACTTTGAAAATATCTACATCGAGGTCAAGTTGTCTGCACGAGCAGGAGTTTTAAAAGTAAACTAGCCCATCGTATGTCTGCGCGAGCAGGAGTTTTAAAAGTAAACGAGCTCATCGTAAAGTTACTCAGCGCGATCTTATGACATCTCCTTGGATTTAGCGTGTGTTCTCAATTCTTCTCCTCTCTCTTCACATCCACTGAGTCCAAGCCCCATGTCTGCTCATTACGCTGACGTGTGTATTACGTGAACGTACGTGCCCGCCATATTTGAAGGATTCAGTAACACTGTTGCCTGGTTGGAAAGAACAAGGCTTGCGTGTCACTTCAGTGATTCGCACACTAAAGGAAATTGATTCACCACAGCGTGTCATTCAGGGATACGCACACTAAAGGAAATACGTTCTGCATTGCTTAATACTCACTGATATGCACACTAGTTGCTTTTCAACACTACAGAAAATATATTTAGCATAGTGTGTCATATCAGCGGTGTGTGCGCACTAAAGGTGCTTTGTGCAGTAATACCCAGACTGTTAGTGGTGATATCCAGACTGTTATCAGTCTCATTCTTCTGGATTTTGTGTATTAGATCTGTAATACACACACTTCTATTTATATTGTTTGTACAAATTTGTGGGCTCATACTGTTAATTGTAAGGTACGTTTCACTGCTTATTAAATTAGTTACTTTACATTGTACACTATGTTAGAATGAAATTCCAGGTACTGTCTTGAACACATATAATTATATGAAGCCATTCTTATTCATGTTACTACATTCTTAGGTATATGACATACTGATGTTCGATGCATGATATACTTTTAAAGTAGTATTGTTTTTAATCAAAATGCAAAACGTTACTGCAGCTCCTTTCCTTCTGTCTAATCCTGGTATTCCTCCTATCCAGTGGAAAAAATGGAAGGTGGTATTTGAGAGGTACGCTAGAGTTTGTAGTTCTTCACTCAGTGCAGAAAGAACATCTTCTTTACTTCTTCATTGCTGAGGCTCAGAAGGTCAGGATGTATTTGATTACCTTCCAGATCTTTCTCTTACTGAATCCAGTAATCTTAATGATTATGAAATCTGTATAAAAAACTAGATAAACGTTATTTACTGATGTTGAGCACCATCCTGAAAAGGTATCAGTTCATCAAAAGAGTGCAAGAAGATGAGGAAACTGTAGAGCCATATGTGACACATTTAAGAAAACTTGCTTCTTCATGTAGATTTGAGAATTTGACTAATGAACGCATCCATGATCAGTTTATGTTTGGATGTAATATAGAAAAGGTGTGAGAGGAACTTTGGTTACGTGACGAGCCTACGTTAGATGAAGTTCTTACTGTAGCAAAAAGAATTGAAAACTCATTGAAATGTGTTGCAGTGATAAAAAAGGATACTGATAAGGATTTTAAAGTTAACATGATTAAAGATAAGAGTAACAAGTGGGTGGTGAAAAGTAGATAAAACCCTTCACCTGATAAAGAGGTAGTGAAAGAAAAATGGGTGGAACGAAAGTGTTACAGATGTGGGAAAGCAGGTCATTTCGCAAATGATAAAAATTGTTCAAGTTGGAATCAAACTTGTACCAAGTGCAAGAAGAAAGGTCATGCTTCTTCAATGTGCAAAAGTAAAGCTCCTATCAGAGTCAAGAAGGTGGAAGTTTATGAGGAAAATAATGCTGAAACAAATCCTGATGATTTTGAGTGTGGGCAAATCGTAATACAGGTTCAAAGTGAAACTAGTAAGAAGTCTAGTCCTTTCAATTGTATTTCTGTTGAAGGCGAAAGCACTAGAGTCCTGTTTGATTCTGGGACAAAAATCACAATTGTTTCTCATGAATTTTATCTCAGAACGCTGAAAGATAAGGTTTTCCTCCTAAAACCTGACATTATACTTTTAGCCTATGGAGGTGAGCCCATCAAACTCCATGAGTATTTTATTGGTCTCATTGAATACAAGAACAAGCTATTTACGTAACGGAGAAGGGGGCTAGTCTCATCAGTTGGATTCACCAGAGTGAATTAGGTGTGTTCCTTGATCCCAATGCTGATCCTCCCATTCAAGTCAAAGACAAGGTAAATTCTGTGGTGGGATATGGTGATGATGAATTGATACACAATATAAAAAATGCATTTCCCAGTGTAAATTGAGAGATGGTGCTATACCAGAGTGCTGCAAAGTTAGGAGTGTTCCCATTTCAGTTAGGGATGATATGCAAAAGGAGATCTCCAAACTGAAAAAAGCGGGTATCATTGAAAAAGTAGAAGGCACCCAATGGTTGGCCCCAGTAGTGGCTGCCAGAAAGCCAAATGGTGATTTGAGGCAGCTAAATAAGTGTGTGATAGTGGATCGGTATCCCTTACCAAATATTAAGGAGCTGTTTGTGTTGCTTCATGGGGCTAAGGTCTTTAGCACAATCGACCTCAAGTCTGCTTATCTCCAGATTGAACTGGAAGGATCTTGTAGGGACTTTCATAAAGCCCTTTGGCACATTTAGATTCATACGTATGCCATTCTGCTTAGTTTCCGCTTCATCTGTTTTCTAGCAGGTCATGGAGAATGTACTTATCTGGATGATATCCTTATATTTGGTGATGATGTAAATGAGCATGATTCTCAACTAAGGATGGTTCTTAGTAAATTGTGTGAATACAATCTTATGGTTAAGGTGGAGAAGTGTAAGTTCTGATCACATTCCATAAACTATCTAGGTCATAATATAAGTGGTGATGGAGTCAGACCCAAAATTGAATTAATTAGTACCATTCAAATTATGAGTTCTCACAGCAATAAGTGTGAACTGAGGACATTTTGGGGCATGATTGAATATTATGCAAGGTTTGTTTTGTGAAGTGTTTTGCTGATTCCACTCTACATATGAGATGTCTGTTACGTAAGGGTGTTGATATTGTGTGGTCAGATCTTTGTGAGAAAGAGTTTGTTAATATTAAGGAAAAATTGAATGATGCACCTTCTCTTAGAAGCTTCAACCCCAAAATTAGGCCCATTCTCATCGCAGATGCCAGTGAGAAAGGATTGTGGGCTGTCTTGCAACAGCATAGTCCTACTGGAATGCAAACAGTGATGTTTTTATCCCATAGTTTAAGAAATCCAGAGACACATTATTCGGTTGTGGAAAGGGAATCCTTAGCAGTATTTTGGGGAATTAAAAAGTTGAAGAAATTTCTTTGGGGAATTGACTTTGAAGTCCACACTGATCACAAGCCTTTAGTGGAGATATTTAATAAAAAAGGTCTTGATTTAATTTCAAGTAAGATTATTAAGTGGTTCATTGGTCTGCAGGAGTATAATTTTTCACTTAAGCATATTCCGGGTGTAGACAATGGTGTTGCTGATGTGTTGTCGCGTCATACTCCCAAGGCATCTTTTGAGGACGAGGTTTCAGATGAATGTGATGAATGGGTATGCGTGGTAGACCATGATGTGATTTCCGAGAGGAGGTGGAGTGAAGAGCTTGTTAAGTACTCTACTTTGACTAAAGTTATGGTCTGGTGCAAAAAGGCTGGATCAACAATAAGGTGGGATCTGAACTTACAAGATCATTTTGGAATATACGTAATTAATTTTCTGTAGAGAAGATTAAGAATTCCTTATTGGAGGCCTGACATGGACAAACTGATTGCGTGTGTTTTATGAGACTGTGTTCCATGTACCTTGAGTGACAAATCCAAGTGTCCTAGGGTTCAACCCATGATTGTAAGGAAACGCCCTTCTGGCCCTTGGCAAGACATTGCTTTAGATATCCTTGGTCCTATACATAGTAATGGTTCACACATTTTTCTTTTGGCCATAAATGACATGTACTCACGTTGGCCTGAAGTTTTCTTTTTGTTAGTAATAGATTCTACTCATGTGATCTCATGTTTGAAAGAATTGTTTGCAAAGGAGGGCATACCTGAGTCCATTTTGACTGACAATCGAGTTCAACTCACTTCAAGGGAGAAGGAAAATGATCCATTTTCCAGAGGTATGCACACAAAACCTGCTCTCTTTACCATCCCGAGGCCAACGGTATGGTTGGGAGATTTAACAGAGTGCTTAAGGAGACTGCCATTTTGGCTAAATCTATATCTTTAAATTGGAAATGTGAGGTTCTCAAGAAAGTGGAGGAATACAGATTATCTCCTCACGGCACTACAGGAAAACCCCCTTTCATATTATTACGAGGTAGGGTGCCTAATACGTGTGTAGAACCCTCATGGGTTAATAGATATGAATTAGCCAATGGACAAGAAAGTGTGTGTGATAGCACTCTTGTACAAAAGAGGGAAGAGGAGAAAGCCAAGCAAAGGAAAAGTTACTTTGATTATAAGCAAGCTGTTAAAAAAAACTGAAGTGAAGGTGGGTGATTGGGTTATGATTAAACACCCTTCGCGTGTAGGAGGCATTACTGAGGCATTATGATTCGTGTGTGCTATTGGGGAGCTGCTAATTCTTTTTGCCACTTTTGCACAGGTGTATGGGGGCAATACTTTGATTACCAGAATTTTTTAACAAAAAGGAAATCTTTTAAATCTTTAAAAAATATATAGAAATTGATTGCTGCTCTTTAATTTTAGACTTGTCAGACCTACCTGTAGGTGCTGACTGTCTTGACTCTGACCTCGCGCCGCCATCTTTCGGTTAGCGGTACAGCCTTTTTATGCCCTACTGCTATAAAGGGACAAGCTGGTGTGAACGCGTATGCGCCCCAAAGGCAAGCCCGTCTGCGCCCGTCCGTGCCCCAGATGCGTACAACGCCAGCCATGCTGCCCCTTCTGGAACGCTTCTGGGAAACGCTTTTTAAGTTACACCAGTGCAGAACTTTGTTACATTGGTGAGTCTGGAAAGGTAAGGGGAGAACTTATATTTGAGGAGACTAAGCATGGGCGGAAAATCCGTTTCGCTCGCGGATTTTGCGGATTTTCGGTAAATTCGCAATTTGCGAGATTCGCGAATCTCCCGCAAAATCCGCAAATCCGTGAGCAGCGGATTTCATGGCTTGCTCGCACTGTTCGCGTGAGTTCGCGGCTTCCCAGTACAACTTCGCGCCCCGCGAATAAGCGCAAAATTGCAGAAATACGATCTTAGCAAAACTGAAACTACTTACCAGGTTCAAAAGTTCAGGCTCATTTCCCTTTAGTGCTTCCTGAGGGGCCCCTCCAGAGTTCAGTTGCCAGTTGCAACTATTATGTGACCCTGCTCTGAACCTCAGAATAGTTGCACATATGCCACAAAGGTCCTGAATTACAGCTAAGGGAGACAAGCAGGAGCCAGGCTGGAGGTTCAAATCCATTAATCAGCCCCTAATTCATTATTGTCAGTTGGGGCAGGGCAGGTGTTGTAACTAATTTTGCAACAATGAAAGCACTTAGCAAGTGCAAAAGATCACTAATCAGGAAGCACTAAGGAAGCAGGTGCCAGCTAAAAAAATATTCTGTGACACATTAATCAGCCCCAAATTAATTCAGGTCACTTGAGGCAGGGAAGGTGTGCTTGCGTTGCCACAATAATGTACACTGACTGGACAACCAGAGGGTGCTGTGATGAAACAGAGGGTGGCATGGGTGGGCCAGAGGGTGGCATGAGTAGTCAGAGAGTGGCAGTGGTGACAGAGAGTGGCAGTGATGAAGAAGAGTGTCCCAAACAGGCTGGACACGTAGAAACAACAAGTTTGCGAAACTTGCGACCCGACAGGTAAGTTCGCGTTTTGCGAAATTGTACAAAACCCTCGCGAACTGGCAGAAACCCGCGCGAACACAAAAAAAAAAAATCCGCAAATTCGCGAGAATTCGCGGATTTTGCGGATTGCGGGTTCGCAAATCCGCAAAATTCGCGAACGCGAGATTCGCAAAATTCGCCCAGGCTAAGAGGAGACCGCATTTCCTATATCAGATTTTGTTAAACAAGGTCACCTCACTTGTGGATTGTTAAACGTAAGATCCCTCCCCAAACACAGTGTGGAAATTCAGCTGATGCTGGAATTCCATGAATTGGATGTGCTATTTATGACAGAAACCTGGACACACTTAGAGTGTGATGTAGAACCTGGCTTGGCCTGTCCACAATCTGTCACAAACCTAGATTGAGTAGGAGGGCAGGAAGAGTCAGTGTGATTTTTAAAGAATCATGGAATATTGTCACAATAGATATTGATGTATTTGAAGGATTTGAAATGCTAGGATTTGCTATTAAAGATGCTAATGGTCATATATTGACTGGGATTGTCTGTTATAGACCCCCAGGGGCTATCAGTGTGCAGCAGCAGCAGTCTCTGATTGAGACTATTAGTAACATGGCTGCCACACATACCAGACTAGTGATTTTGGGGGATTTTAATCTTTGGCTTAATGGAACTCTTGATTCTGGCTATAACAATGTCCTCCAATCATGTGAAGGTTTTAACCTATACCAGCGGGCTGTCAAATCAACACATAAGGGAGGGCATACACTTGATCTAATCTTTTCGGAGGACCATGTTCTTAATATCTTGGTCATTTTGCCTATGGGTTGGTCCGATCGTTATTTGATCAAATTTCAAGTGCATAATTCCAATTGTAATAATCAAGCAGCCAGTATTATAAGTAATTATGTCAGTAGAGACTGGAAGGATTTCTTAAGGAAGGGAGGTATATCCCTGGTGTTTTATCTTGAGGACTGTTTCTAGATAGATAATCAGGTGGAGGAAAATTATGTGACCCTTTGCTCACAGATCACACTGGATTTAACTTCCCCATTAAAAAATCATAAAAGAGTCGGCAGACCATCGGCCCCTTGGTTCAATGATAAACTAAAAAATGTGAAACGTGACTGTAAGCAGGCAGAGAGAAAGTGGAGAAGGGCGTATGATGATAAGGACAAATATACCTGGAAAATTGTGATTACTGGTTATAAGAAAGAAAGAAATATTGCCAAAGCAGATTATTTCTCCAATGCTATTCTGAATACTGCTAATAAATCCAGAAGCATTTTTAAAATACTGAATAATTTATTTAATCCAGACTGTGCTAAGAACTAGACGCTTCCCAAACAAGACCTTTGTGATAGTCTTGCGAGGTTCTTCAGTGACAACATTAAAACTATCATTGACGACCTCGGTGGGGATCTTCGGCATGTTGAGTTAGAAGATGTAAAGGTCAATGGCTCTAGTGGCAGCGATTTGAGCGCCATAGATAAAATAACCATAGGGACAGAGACCCAGCTTATTAATACCTTACCTGATTTCAAGATACTGTCAGTAGAGGACTTTGGTAAAGTGGCTCTAGGTATTTCTTCTGGATCACCTTTGGACCCTCTGCCACAGAAAATTTGGAAGGAGTATGGAGCAGAGTTGTTCCCTATATTCTGGCTTATTTGTAATCAGTCTCTTCTTAGTGAAGTAGTACCGACCTGTTGGAAACAGGCATTGGTGACACCTCTCTTAAAGAAGTCCACATTGGACCCAGCCTGCCCTAAAAATTACAGGCCGATCCTGTTGCCTTTGCCAGCAAAGATTGTAGAAAGTGTGGTTAGCAGATCTCTCTCGAAATATTTGGAAACCAATAAGATCTTAGAGGATATGCAATTTGGTTTTCGGCCTGCTCATGGCACTGAGACTGCTTTGGTGACTGTGATGGATGAGCTTCGGATGCGTGCAGACAGAGGTCAAGCAGCAGATCTTATTCTGCTTGACCTGTCTGACAAATTCGACACGGTCAACCATGCTATCCTGCTGAGGAGGCTCTTGGAGGTTGGAGTAGCAGGCTTGGCCCTGAGCTGGTTTCAATCCTTCCTTTTTGAGAGGAGACAAGCGGTGACCCTCTCTCCATACCAGTCTGACTTCACTAACATCATGCATGGCATGCCTCAGGGATCTGCAATCAGACCAATATTATTTAATATCTACATGAAACCCCTGATTGCGGTCATAAGGGCGCATAACATTAACATCGTAAATGATGTGTATGACACGCAACTGATTCTCTCCTTAGATGGAGAACAGTCAACATCTCTGGAAGTGTTTCATGACTGCCTGCGTGCTACAGCCCAGTAGTTGAGGGAGAATTAATTGCAATTTAATGCCGGTAAAACCGAGGTTCTCTATTGCTCAGTGGGGACAGTTCCATTAGCGCTCCTCGTAAATTTTTGTCCCCTAGCTACATCTACTGTATTGAGGCCTGTTGAGAAGGTATGAAATCTGGGCATTATGTTTAATAATAAACCGACGTTGGAGTCACAGGTTAACAAAACTGTGGGAAGCTGCTTCGCTATCATTAGAATTCTGCAGAAGATTTTTCCTCTGCTGCCTACTCACGCGCAAGCACTGGTAGTACAAAGCACTATATTAAGCAGACTTGCGTTGCTGTTAGAGTCCACAAGATATCTAATGGATAGGCTCCAGAGGATTCAGTCAACAGCAGCCAAGTTAGCCTTGGGGAGGCCCAGAGGTTCCTCCTCTTCATCGGTTTTGGCGGAGCTGCACTGGCTCCCGATTATGCAAAGAATTCAGTTCAAATCCCTCTGCATAGTTTTTAAGGCCCTTCATGGGTTTGAACCGGTATCTATGCAGAGGAAATTTGCTTGGTATGTACCTGAGAGAAGCCTTCGCTCCTCCTAGGCCAGATTGGTTTTAAAATACCAAGATTTAACAAAATGAAATCTGGTGGCAGAGCCTTCAGTGTCTCAGCCGCCAGATTATGGATCAAACTCCCATTAGGACCGAGACAACTGAGGGATCTTCTCCCTTTCAGGAAGAGACTAAAAACCTGGCTCTTCCCCAAAGCATAATCTGTTGTCAGTTTCCCGTGTAGCATTACTCTTAACGTTCACTTTTAATGTCAGCGCCAGGATGCCTGTTAGTTGATAGAGTGCTTTATAAATGAGATAAATAAATACATTTATGA
Source organism: Lissotriton vulgaris (assembly GCF_964263255.1). NCBI lineage: Eukaryota > Metazoa > Chordata > Amphibia > Caudata > Salamandridae > Lissotriton > Lissotriton vulgaris. The sequence goes on along the minus strand of NC_141699.1, from coordinate 609,744,968 downwards.
AGCCTATTAGGGGCATCAACATTTTTAATAATGCTATTAAAACCGAAGACCATCACATTTGGAATTTAAACAGAGTTGTGGTGGTGAGAGGAAAATTTGATAAAACATTTAATTCAAGTTCACATGAATTAGACACCTCTTGTAATCGTCATTCTACTATGGTGGATAAAGGTACTAATGTACGTCGTTCTTCCAGGTCAGTCAAACGTCCTGGTTATCTTTCTGATTTTGCATGATTACTCTATGTATTGCTTTTGCTGTGTTTTTTTGTTGTTTTAAGGGAGAGAGGTGTGTGGAGTTCTCCTTTCATGCTTAGCTTCTCTGTGCCTATGTCATATTGGAATTCTATGCATGTCATGGTGTTCTATGTTGAATATGATGTAACCTGGTGCGAGTGTCAGTTGATGCTCCTGCCTCCTTGCTGTTGGATGGATGGATGCTGGTGGATGTTCTTATACAAATAAATCTACAAGAAAAGGCCTTCCTGTGTTTTGAAATTCACTCCTTCCAGGCATTGTGCCAGCCATTGCATTTGGGCAGGTAACATATAAAGTTTGTAATTCAGTACGCCAAACCCACCTTCAGTCATAGAGCGTTGTAATGTCTTCACTGACACTCTCCGTCACCCATTTCCACACGTCAGATCTCGTAGTAGGGAGTTAAACTGGTGGAACCACCCTGGGGGCATCAGGATTGGGAGGTTGAAGAAAAAATAGAGAAGTCGGGGCAGCATAGCTATTTTAGATAAGGAAATCCTAGCCATTATTTGCAGTTGCAGGGTGCTCCAAAAAAGAAAACAGGATCGAAGGGACCGCATTGCTCTATTCAGATTTACCACTTTCAGATCCTCCAGAGAGTGGAAGATATGAATGCCCAGATATTTGAATGACTGAGGGGTCCAATTATGATCAGCTGTCCGGGCCAAAGTCCTAGGTATAGGACCCGCCACTGGGAATAAATACTTCTTTGCTTTATTAAATCGGAGGCCCGGTACGTGTTCAAACCTCTCCAGGAGCTGCATTATCGAGGCCACGCCCTTCACTGCTTCCCGCAGGTAAATCAGCAGTTCATCGGCGTAAAGAGAAATAGTATGAACCCGCTCCCCAATCCTGAGGTCCATCCCTTCACCACCCTGATGGACCCTCTCAGTCAACAGTTCAATTGCTAGGGCAAACAGGAGGGGAGAGAGTGGGCATCCTTGCTGAGTTTCCTCGGATATCTTATATTGACTAGATATTGTTTTGCCCTGGCTCTCACCGTGGGAGATGCATAGAGGAGCTGTACCCACTTCCTCCAGCCACTCCCAAGGGCCATACGCAGCATTGTTTAGGACAAGTATTCCCAGCAGACCGTGTCAAAGGCCTTTTCCAGTTCAATTGAGAGTACTGCAGCCTGCTGCATGAGTGGCGCTTCCGAGTGATAAAGGACAGAATAGAGTCTGTGAAGATTGTAGGAGGTACTATGGGAGGAAATAAAGCCATTCTGGTCAGGGTGGACAAGAGATTTCATGTGAGGGAGCAGCCTGCTCGCTTGTACCTTATGAAGAATTTTAAAATGTAAATTAAGCATAGAGAGGGGGCTAAAATGTACCACCCGGGCACCTAGCTCCTTAGTTTTAGGGAGGGGAATCACAAACACATCCTGGGTAGTTTCGGGAAGGTTGCCAAGTCTGAGAGACTCTGCGTATGAAGTCACTAGTCACGGCACTAGGCTGGCTGCATAACTCTTGTAAAATTCAACCGGAAGGCCATCAGGTCCTGGTGTTTTACCAGGCTCCATAGCTACAATAGCCACACACACTTGCTCTGAAGTCACCGGGCCCCCCAATTCTTCCTGTGTCTTCCTGTATACTGTCCGAAGTGGCTGGGGGTCTAGGACGTCCCAGGTAAGTGTCTGAGGGACCTCTACAGGGGCGGTATACAGTCTCTCTTAATATTCTTGGAATAAAGTGTTAATTTCCTCAGGATTATAAACCAAGTCATCCGTTTCTGCACGCAGTTGTGTGATCATTGGCCAACAGTCTCCGATTTGATCATCCATGCCAGGAGACGACCAGCCCTCCCCTCCTCTTTCTGCATTCTGTCCGGATGTTCCTTATAATAGTGGCATCTCAATCTTTCTAGCACTTCATTATAGCTCGCTCGCGTTTCCTGTAATCTTAACAAAGCAGTGGGGTCAATGCCCTGAACATTATCCTGTTGACGTAGCTTCCCCTCAAGGTCTAGTATTTCTTGGTGGAATTCTCTCTGTACCCCAGTTGAGTGACCCGTACAGTGACCCCTCACCACCACTTTAAATGCCTCCCATTCCTCTAAGGCAGAAGATGCTGTGTGGGCGTCAGTGGGAAAGAAAGTTTTGATAATTGTACTCAGAGATAACCTGAATGAGGCATCCTCCAGCGTCAGGGGGTTAAGCCTCCATGAGGGGATCAGAGGGCGCCCTTCCAGAGGCCGATGGGTCATCAATAGTGGACTATGATCAAATAGAGTGCATCCTAAATACTCAGTGTGGGTGATGGTGCTGCTGAAAGCTGGTGTGCACAGGAAGGTGTCAAGTCTGGTATGTACTTGATTGATCTGGGAGAAAATAGAGAATTCCCTGTCTGTTTCATGCTCTACCCTCCAGGTGTCCTCCAGTCCTCAGTGGGTTATCCAATCCCGGAACACTGATGCTATGCGGTCGGTCTGTGCATCTGGGAGAGGGGGGTGCGAGCAGTCAGCCGCAGTGTCCGCAACACAGTTGAAGTCCCCACCTAGCACCACTTGGACTCTCATGGGTTCGGCCACTTTAGCTGAGAGGGAGGTGAGGAAGGCAACCTGATCCAGCTTAGGTGCATAAATGTTGCCCAGCATTATCTCCCGACCCGACAACCTCCCTGTCAGGAGGACATATCTGCCTTCTCTATCTATTAAGGCATGTGTAAGATCAAAGTGAACTCTGGGTCTTGTCCAGATCCATACTCCTCGAGCATAGGCTGAGAAGGTGGTTGCAAAAACCTACCCTCTCCACCGTCTGCACAGTTTCACAGCTTCATCCTTGATTACATGGGTCTCCTGGAGAAAGGCTATAAGTATCTCTCTACCCCTCAAGTAGGAATATATATTAGGTTGCTTAGCCATAGACCCCATCCCCCTTACGTTCCCCTGCAGTGTCTCTGCCCTCTCTTTTTCAGTTTGCGATGTACTGAGCTTCTTTGGGGCACCACGCCCTGGTCACCTCCTGGGTCTTTTCCTGGGTTCCAGAACCTGTGGTTGTACCACAATGTTTTGAACTGCCTGGGGACCCTTTGTCCTGTAAGCTTCAATCCACTCCGACTCAGACCTCTGGTCAGCGCTGAAATGAGCTTTCCTATCAAGGAGTATACGCATAAAATATCAGGGAGTACTGAAGTCCATCTTCTCTCAGAACTTTCTTGGCCTCAAGAAAGGAGGTCCTTCGTTTTTGGATATCCAACGTATAGTCTGGGGAAATGGAAACTCTGTTGTTGTCCACCTCATACAGCCTTTTGCCAGAGAGTTCACCCTATCCCTGAAGTGGAGGAGCCTAGCCACCACTGGGTATGGGCCGCGTCCCGGTGCTGGGGGCCTAGCTGGGACAAGGGTTTAAAAGGTTGATAGCCCCTCAGGTGCAACCACCGTCCAGATCCACTCCTCCAGAAAGGCCACCATGTCGCTGCCTTCCACTCCTTCCGGGAGGCCCAAGACCCTGATGTTGTTCCTCCTGTTCCTACCTTCAGCATCCTCAGCTCTTTTCTCCAGCAAACGGACCCTTTCTGCTAGGTATCCCACCCACGTGGTCAGTTCTTTTTGGGCTGGCTCCGGTTCTGCAAGTGTAGATTCCATCTGTTTCACCCTCTCAGCCACTTTCTTATGTTCAGTTCGAAGGAGACCCAGCCCATACCGTGCTTATAACCTGGTGCAAGGTGGCTTTCGTGTCAGCGATTGCCTCCACTATTTTAGTGAATTGCTGTTGCACTGGGTCTTCAGGGTCTCTCTGCGTTCTGTCATGTGAAGTCTCTTCTTGCTCCTGGGTGGGCCCAGTTGGTCTTGCTCTAGGTTTGCCCATTATATTGGGAGGAACCCCCTTCAGTGCTATCGTAATGAAGGTGCGTTGTAGGGTAATGCCTTGGCTCGAGTCCCTGGGTCTCCTTGGACTTGGCCTGTTTCCAGCGCCACACACACAACCACCATCAGGTAAGTCCTGTGTGTTGTGGGGTGTGAGCACCCTTACCCCGTTGGCTGCACCACTCTTAAGTCTAATCAACAAAATGTATTTCCAATATGTCGTGGCTGGGGCTGAAACCCTCCAGATGGTTGCCACACCTGCTGGATACTCTCTCAGGCCAGGTGTGGTATGAGCCTTACTTAGTCCGTCCCCCTCTAAGCAGGCTCCCGAGGTGTAGTCCACTGGGTACAGGCTCTGGGCTGTACTCAGTGCTCTCCCCTGGCTCCTGCCTCTAGGTCGCGGTGAGCCACTCCGATTTCAAGGCCTCACTTGTGCAGCATTCCAGAAAAATCAGGGCCCTCACTCCCCTCAGCCTCCCAGAGTCAGCAGTCTCTGGCAGCACTAGTCTTCTCCATTGTTTACCCCAGGCCCGAGCCAAGCCTTAAAGGGTCGCTGCAACTCCTCACCTCTTCACACTGGCATTCCGGTTGTTTTGCATGTCAGCTGCTCCATCGCAAGGGTACCGCTCTGCCGCGCTCCGTTGCCTTGGGCACAGTCAGACCTCCAGAACTCCACCCTCTCCTACCGATGGCACAGATCCTCTCCGTCACTGAGGCCGCAATCGGCCTGCAGGGCTCCGCTCGCAATCTGCCTAGCCGACTCTCGTGCCTCCCCCCAGTCCACCAGGGGGTCACAGCCGATGCTGTTAGCTGCTTTGGACTAGCATTTCCAACCTTCGCAGACCTGGGTTTTACCCGGTTCGCTGCATTTCTCTGGAGCCTATGCAGCCATCTTGAGCCTGCACCATCCGGAGCGTCCCTTTCTGGGCTCAGCTATTCACACTTCCCCAGGCAGCGGCCAAACCAAAACCAGCTCCAGAGTTCTTCCAGGTCCTCGGGGGATCATCCACCAAGCGCCTGGGACCTGGCTGCAGGCTCACACGACTGCCATCTCAGGCTCCCAAGCCACGCCCTCATCCTTTTCCTTCACAATTTTAAATTAATTGTATCTACTTGAAATTAAGTAGTTAAAAATACTTATGTAGGCCCCATTTTTCCTGAAATTAATTTGGAATAGCAATCTCTTCTGTGCTGCTGTAATTAATTAATAATTAATGTTTCCTATATTACCTCGTTGTATTTTAAATTGCACATCTTAGAAAAATGTTAATGATTTGTAGGAGAGCCACCAGTTACTGGATAAACATGTCTTCATGAATCTTATGAGTTTAGACCGATTCTTATTTCCGAGGTTCTTTTAGCATTTGTCATTTGGCACGATTGTGCAAAACATTTCTTGAGGGAGGTCCCCCCTATTCAAATTGTCTGTAAATCCCTTTCAATCTTCACCAGGGGTTTGGACAAAATTCTTCACAATGGTTTTTTTTTCTCCTAATACTGTGTTGGTAGGGCACACAATTGTTCCTGAAAAGCTGCCTTCAAAATGTGTCACTGCAGATTGTCCATATCTAAAAATTGGTTTGAACGAGGTTTTGAATTTATCAAGCTCTAGTTATCAGAAATTATGCCCTGAGCTGGATACCCTTGGTCTCCCGAAAGAAAGGGGACCTGGCTAGATCCACTGCTGCCGTTTTTAAACTTCACCGCCAGAGTGGGAGGGAAACCGCTTGGCAGTGGCGTAACGAAAGTTTATGGGGCCCCCCTGCAATGTACACGGAGGGGCCACTGCTCCTGATGTAATCCGGAGCGCTCAGGTCTGAGTAGTGTGCCGAGGGTGCCCACTGCTGCTTGGGAGCCCCCGCACCGCGGGGGATGCGGGGGCCTGTGTTATGCCCCTGCCGGTTGGGGCCCTCAAATGTACTGCAAAGGTCACTTAGCGAGATATGGGGTCACACTTGGTATGAGGTTTGAGACGGGTGCTGTCTCTACCGCAGAGCTCCCTGTCATATCTTGTGCATGAAGAGTTGGGGATGGCTTTTTTTTCTGGTGAGTTGGCCTTTCATCCCTTAGCCTTGTAGATGAAGATCTCGACCAAGAAAGTAAACTTCCTCTGCAGGCCATCCTATGGGATTGCCTGTCTCTTGACAATGTTACTCGTCAGTGGCGTCACTAGGGTTGGTGTCACCCCCTCATAACTTACCGGACGGACCAACTCCCCCTCTGCCTGCACCATGTCCCCTCTGCCTGCACCATCTCTCCCTCTGTCTGCACCATATCCCCTCCGCCTGCACCATTTTACCCCCTGCCTGCACCATCTTTCCCTCAGCCTACACCATCTCACCCTCTGCCTGCACCATCTCACCCTCTGCCTGCACCATCTTCCCTCTGCCTGCACCATCTCCCCTCTGGTTGCACCAGCTCTCCCTGTGTCCACACCATCTCTCCCTCCGCCTGCACCATCTCCCCCTTAGCCTGCACCATCTCCCCCTGAGCCTGCACCATCTCACCCTCTGCCTGCACCATCTCCCCTCTGCCTGCACCATCTCCCTTCTGGTTGCACCAGCTCTCCCTGTGTCCACACCATCTCTCCCTCCGCCTGCACCATCTCCCCCTCAGCCTGCACCATCTCCCCCTCAGCCTGCACCATCTCACCCTCTGCCTGCACCATCTCCCCCTCAGCCTGCACCATCTCCCCCTCAGCCTGCACCATCTCACCCTCTGCCTGCACCATCTCACCCCGTGTAAATAGTTAGACACAGAGCAGAGGCGAGGCTGCAGAGCTCCGACCAGTCATTCTGGACCTTGATAGCTCCATAGCCAATTCCCTCCCGTAGAAACATTGCACGATCTTTCATTACATGTTTTAAGGAAGGCAATTTGCACATAAAACAGAACACACAAGTTATTTTTTCGCACAAAACTGGTATCTTGACACAGAGCTGCCTTTCACATTTTCCAATGTGGGAGGCAGGACCTAGGGTGCTGTAGCCATTTTAGTGACTTCATAGAGACTACTGCACCCTTTTTATGGCTACCATACGACCTTTAGTAATGATTTGAGATAAGATATCATTGAAAAATGGGCCTCGTGCCTCGGTTTGGTTGCAAAAGAAGCTAAAGCTGGGGTGCAGTGGGCCCCTCACACTCAGAAGCACCAGTGCCATGTACCTGCTACACTGCAGATAATAACGTTGTTTCACACAGAACACGTCTTGCAAGTGATTGTGTCGCCGCTTCAGCCAAAAGCACTTTCTGCAATACTCCTCCAAAGGGTGCCAGAAAGGCAGCACTGGCGGGTTTTTAACATATCCTAAGCAGCATATTGTTTTTTCTTCAGAGAAAATAAAGGATGACAATATTTTACCCCCATTCCAAAAAGCATATCTGAAAATGTGTGCTAGATCTGAAAGCTACAAATGCCATGTTTTGTGATAGTAATGCACATGTGGTATATGGCCGCCGGGGATCATCAGTGCAGCGCTGGCAACAGGGAAGTAAAAGTCTGACAAGTAGAGGGGAAGAAGAGGTAGCAGCAGCCGAGCAGATTGGAAACCAGTTAAGGTTTATCTACAGAAACAATGCACATAATGCATATACAACTGAGCAACTCGAGATATTAGCGGCATTGCGACTGATAAGTCACAAAATATCTTTGAAAATACTATCTTGCTCCTTATTGTGTACAGTGCAGATTTGTGAATAAGCCCAGACAATGGCTACAGCCACAACCTGGCTGATTGGTACGCAGATACGTTTTCTGGATAAGTCACATTAAAGCAGGGGGAGAAAATGTTCGGTAGGGGTTAGATCTACTATCGTGAGCGCCGTGATGAAAGAGTCTACACAGAGTAAACAAAACAGGAACACTTCTTGCTAGAAAGCAGGCCAACAAAATAAAAAGCTGTGTGAACTTGGAGCACTTACAAAGCGTGGAAGACCCGTGCAGCTAAGAACAGAGAAGTGATTTCTTCATTTATTCAAACGATTGCAGTGGTGGTTGGGAGGCCGATGTGCACTCTGATGTGTTTACAGGAATTACCAAATACATTCAAAAGAACCACAACTGCCCAAGATTAGACTATCTGAATCTGACCAGAGAGCAGGACTACAGGCGGCGAGTATTGCAATGCAAGAAGAAAGAAAATAAAACTAGAATGCATGAGCTAAATTAAAAACGAAATGGTGAGATTGCTCTGTAGCTAGCAGTGGGTGATGGCCATGTGCTTAATGCATGTTTTCCTTTGACACCATTATCTGTAGTGGGGCGTTACTGTAGCATCAATGTAATGCAACTGGTGTTATGTAAAGCCCTCTGCTACCCGATTCGGGTCTAGTTCGCGCTATATATAACTTTTAAAAATAAAATATAAAAAAATAATGTGCCGTATTACATGGCAGTGCCTACAACTCTTCTGCCCACAAAATAACACACTTGTCACCCGGACCTTGCTGGTTAGATCCACTTATGCCACCTGTTCGCCAGAGCATTCAATGTCCTTTTTACACAGTAAAAAACCAATGATTGAGGGTTGACGGGACAGATTACTCTTCCAATATTGGTGCTTAAACAGGCATGCAAACCCCCTAGTAATGCCCATACACTCAATCAAATCCTGCTCTGTGAAGACAAAGTGCGACTAAAAAAACACACTATATAGGGCAATATTACTCCAACAACTAAACCACTCCACCCCTATTCTATTTTTGAAGATTTTCCAGTGCCCCTGATCTTAGACTGCACCACAGCCCTCCATCTCCGTCCAGCTGGTTCCCGCTGTGAGGCAGGCGAAGTGGGAGGAAGAGCAGAGAGGGTGTGCTGGAGGAGCTTGTGGGGGGAACAGAACACTGAAAGCAAAACCAGGGCGACGAGAAAGAGCTCATTGATACCTGCAGTTCGCTGCAGAGTTTAGAGCTAGTCTTCGGCCAGGGCAGCTGCAAGGAGTAGCCACAGACAGAGTGCCCTCTGCTCGGAGGCAGGCTGAAGCGCAGCTCTCCCTCTCGCCCCCCCTGTATTCGCTGCTTAAAGCGCTCAGACACTTTTGGGTTTTAGTTTGCGCTATTTAAAAAAAAAAAATGGTGCGCAGTCTGTGTGGAGCATGGAATGGAAGGAAGGGTCGAGGGTTAGCCAGAAACAGTCCCGCACCCTCCACCCTGTGGAGTTTGGGAGTTACATTTTGAAACTCAAAGATTACACAAATTTCAGCAGCAAATAAATAAAAGTACCTTGTTGAATACGACAGCTAGCGTTTTCGACATTCCTTAAGTGCGGATGTAAATGTAGGTGGCGAGGCAATTTTTTGGGATGTTTGTTTAAGATAAGGTCCAGCCTCCCCACCTGTCCTAAGGGGCCTGGCTCCCTCTGTGTTTCTCATTCTAGTGCGGGTTTTTACCCGCGAGAGTTCAAGGACACTCTGTCTCAATTTCCCTACAAAATGGCAGACAAAGACACGCTATCTTTTAGCGAAAACCACATTCAGAATCTAATAGACTCCTCACCTTTCGCCAAACTCTCAGCACTACCGCCAAACAGCAGAATGAATCAGACAGGCTAATAAGATTACAGAAAAAGCATGTACGAACAGAGTTACATGGGCATTTCCTCCTTAGGCACTTCAAGGGTGGTACCATCCCTTGGGGCCTACAGGTCAAAAATGTCCCTGTAATATTTATTGAAGATATAGAATACAAAAAAGGTTTCAGCTTCATAAATACAAAGTGCAGTCAGGACCTCATGGTCCATACCATAGAAACCGCCCAGAGATGGTGTGCACAAGAAGAAAAAGAAATTGAGGAATTGATTGAGACAATTAAGAGCAGTCCGGTTGTGGCGGACGCCAAGGCTCTAATGGAAAAAATAGACAAAGAAATCAGGATTTTCAAAGATAACACCATTAATGATAAAACCTCTAAATATGATAGGGACGTTAAGTCATTCAAAATTGAGCAGGTGTATCCCTTCTTGAAAGAGGACTACTACACCCAACAAGATTCTCGTAGAGCATTATCTACATACCAAGGCCGGTCGAGAAACCGTTTTACAACTTTCTCGGAGACTTCGTCATCTGATTCGTCGGGATTAGACAATCGCAATCCCCCAAAGAAACAGGTGTCTTTTTTAGAACAGGGCCAACAGCCAAAATCCCGGTACAAACCACCATGGGAGATGCGAACCAGGAACCGCTCCTACAAATCGTAGGTGGCGGAAGTTCCGTGGTTAATCTGTCTGCTAGACCTTTAACATCAGCTGAGCATTCTGTATTAAATTTAGGACTCAAATTTGTGCCATGCAAAAAGACTGACTATACGAGACTCAAGTTAGAAGGCATTGAGTTTTGTCGCAAAATTCGTTTAAAAACCTTTTTTTGGAACCATCCACCGTTACCCAACACAGAAGTGACGGGTCTAAGAAACAAGTCCAACTTTGTTCCTAACCAAAATATTCCAAAAGAAGTTCTTGCGTTTGAGCAAGTCTTGTTGTCATCTATTGACAAACTTGAAAAAGGCAGGCATTTTGTGCAACAAAACATGGGCCAAAGACAACGCGCAGCCATAAAAACATTGAAGGAAGACACCTCTATAGTCATTAAGCAGGCCTATAAGGGCGGGGCAGTAGTAGTTTAAGCTCGTGACAAATATCTAGCAGAAGGCAGCAAACAAGTCAACAATCAAACCTGGTACAGATGCCTATCTGATGACCCTGTTCATGACATCCAACGACTTATCTCTGAGAAATTAGAAAAAGGGTTCGAGGAAGGCTTTCTGGGCAAAAAAGAACATGAATATCTGTCTAAAAAATGCCCCAGAACCCCAGTACTTTATCTCTTGCCTAAAATTCAAAAGAGCCTTCAAGACCCCCCAGGACGTCCAATCGTTTCAGGATGTGATTCTTGTCTTGAACCACTTTCCCAATATGTAGATTTCTTTTTAAAACCATTCTTGACCCAAGTTAAATCCTACTTGAGAGACACCACAGACTTTCTACTTAAGGTAGAGGGGACCCAATTTGATCCAGACACCCAACTAATGGTGACAATGGATGTTACCTCCCTCTACACGCAGATCCCACAGAAAGAAGCGTTAGAGGTGATGGAGATATATCTAGACATGAGAGAAAGACCACACTGAGTGCCTACTGCCTTCATTCTCAAGTTCGATTCAGAAAAGGGGGTGGTGATGAACAGAGTGTCTGAATTAAGTAGACCACTCTTACCCAGTCCAAAGATCAGGGCTTGATTCATCACCATTTTTTAGCTCACAGCACCATCCCAGCTCAGAACCTGGCTAGATGCAAATTAGTCTGACCCTGGCCCAGTGCATCATGGGAACAGAGCAGACCAAACTACCAAGCCAATTCTTAGACTGGGAAGGAAACAAGCTTCCGGGGACCGGTTTCTGGCATTTCAGCCATCTTCGGCCCGGCTTGCTTGAATCCTGATGGTGCAATGAGCAAGGGACTCACATCTGAGTATACCCTTCCACGCTTATGGTGGACAAAAACGATTCAGAAAAGGGGGTGGTGATGAACAGAGTGTCTGAATTAAGCAGACCACTCTTACCCAGTCCAAAGATCAGGGCTTGATTCATCACCGTTTTTTAGCTCACTGCACCATCCCAGCTCAGAACCTGGCTACATGCAAATTAGTCTGACCCTGGCCCAGTGCATCATGGGAACAGAGCAGACCAAATTACCAAGCCAATTCTTAGACTGGGAAGGAAACAAGCTTCCGGGGACCGGTTTCTGGCATTTCAGCCGTCTTCGGCCCGGCTTGCTTGAATCCTGATGGTGCAATGAGCAAGGGACTCAGATCTGAGTATACCCTTCCACGCTTATGGTGGACAAAAACGATTCAGAAAAGGGGGTGGTGATGAACAGAGTGTCTGAATTAAGCAGACCACTCTTACCCAGTCCAAAGATCAGGGCTTGATTCATCACCGTTTTTTAGCTCACTGCACCATCCCAGCTCAGAACCTGGCTACATGCAAATTAGTCTGACCCTGGCCCAGTGCATCATGGGAACAGAGCAGACCAAACTACCAGGCTCCCTCTGTGTTTCTCATTCTAGTGCGGGTTTTTACCCGCGAGAGTTCAAGGACACTCTGTGTCGTTTTCTTTTAATAAACGGAGCAACTCCTTGGGAAATTCTCAATTTCCCTACAAAATGGCAGACAAAGACACGCTATCTTTTAGCGAAAACCACATTCAGAATCTAATAGACTCCTCACCTTTCGCCAAACTCTCAGCACTACCGCCAAACAGCAGAATGAATCAGACAGGCTAATAAGATTAAAGAAAAAGCATGTACGAACAGAGTTACATGGGCATTTCCTCCTTAGGCACCTCAAGGGTGGTACCATCCCTTGGGGCCTACAGGTCAAAAATGTCCCTGTAATATTTATTGAAGATATAGAATACAAAAAAGGTTTCAGCTTCATAAATACAAAGTGCAGTCAGGACCTCATGGTCCATACCATAGAAACCGCCCAGAGATGGTGTGCACAAGAAGAAAAAGAAATTGAGGAATTGATTGAGACAATTAAGAGCAGTCCGGTTGTGGCGGACGCCAAGGCTCTAATGGAAAAAATAGACAAAGAAATCAGGATTTTCAAAGATAACACCATTAATGATAAAACCTCTAAATATGATAGGGACGTTAAGTCATTCAAAATTGAGCAGGTGTATCCCTTCTTGAAAGAGGACTACTACACCCAACAAGATTCTCGTAGAGCATTATCTACATACCAAGGCCGGTCGAGAAACCGTTTTACAACTTTCTCGGAGACTTCGTCATCTGATTCGTCGGGATCAGACAATCGCAATCCCCCAAAGAAACAGGTGTCTTTTTTAGAACAGGGCCAACAGCCAAAATCCCGGTACAAACCACCATGGGAGATGCGAACCAGGAACCGCTCCTACAAATCGTAGGTGGCGGAAGTTCCGTGGTTAATCTGTCTGCTAGACCTTTAACATCAGATGAGCATTCTGTATTAAATTTAGGACTCAAATTTGTGCCATGCAAAAAAGACTGACTATACGAGACTCAAGTTAGAAGGCATTGAGTTTTGTCGCAAAATTCGTTTAAAAACCTTTTTTTGGAACCATCCACCGTTACCCAACACAGAAGTGACGGGTCTAAGAAACAAGTCCAACTTTGTTCCTAACCAAAATATTCCAAAAGAAGTTCTTGCGTTTGAGCAAGTCTTGTTGTCATCTATTGACAAACTTGAAAAAGGCAGGCATTTTGTGCAACAAAACATGGGCCAAAGACAACGCGCAGCCATAAAAACATTGAAGGAAGACACCTCTATAGTCATTAAGCAGGCCTATAAGGGCGGGGCAGTAGTAGTTTAAGCTCGTGACAAATATCTAGCAGAAGGCAGCAAACAAGTCAACAATCAAACCTGGTACAGATGCCTATCTGATGACCCTGTTCATGACATCCAACGACTTATCTCTGAGAAATTAGAAAAAGGGTTCGAGGAAGGCTTTCTGGGCAAAAAAGAACATGAATATCTGTCTAAAAAATGCCCCAGAACCCCAGTACTTTATCTCTTGCCTAAAATTCAAAAGAGCCTTCAAGACCCCCCGGGACGTCCAATCGTTTCAGGATGTGATTCTTGTCTTGAACCACTTTCCCAATATGTAGATTTCTTTTTAAAACCATTCTTGACCCAAGTTAAATCCTACTTGAGAGACACCACAGACTTTCTACTTAAGGTAGAGGGGACCCAATTTGATCCAGACACCCAACTAATGGTGACAATGGATGTTACCTCCCTCTACACGCAGATCCCACAGAAAGAAGCGTTAGAGGTGATGGAGATATATCTAGACATGAGAGAAAGACCACACCGAGTGCCTACTGCCTTCATTCTCAAGTTCGATTCAGAAAAGGGGGTGGTGATGAACAGAGTGTCTGAATTAAGTAGACCACTCTTACTCAGTCCAAAGATCAGGGCTTGATTCATCACCATTTTTTAGCTCACAGCACCATCCCAGCTCAGAACCTGGCTAGATGCAAATTAGTCTGACCCTGGCCCAGTGCATCATGGGAACAGAGCAGACCAAACTACCAAGCCAATTCTTAGACTGGGAAGGAAACAAGCTTCCGGGGACCGGTTTCTAGCATTTCAGCCGTCTTCGGCCCGGCTTGCTTGAATCCTGATGGTGCAATGAGCAAGGGACTCACATCTGAGTATACCCTTCCACGCTTATGGTGGACAAAAACGATTCAGAAAAGGGGGTGGTGATGAACAGAGTGTCTAAATTAAGCAGACCACTCTTACCCAGTCCAAAGATCAGGGCTTGATTCATCACCATTTTTTAGCTCACTGCACCATCCCAGCTCAGAACCTGGCTACATGCAAATTAGTCTGACCCTGGCCCAGTGCATCATGGGAACAGAGCAGACCAAACTACCAAGCCAATTCTTAGACTGGGAAGGAAACAAGCTTCCAGGGACCGGTTTCTGGCATTTCAGCCGTCTTCGGCCCGGCTTGCTTGAATCCTGATGGTGCAATGAGCAAGGGACTCACATCTGAGTATACCCTTCCATGCTTATGGTGGACAAAAACGATTCAGAAAAGGGGGTGGTGATGAACAGAGTGTCTGAATTAAGCAGACCACTCTTACCCAGTCCAAAGATCAGGGCTTGATTCATCACCGTTTTTTAGCTCACTGCACCATCCCAGCTCAGAACCTGGCTACATGCAAATTAGTCTGACCCTGGCCCAGTGCATCATGGGAACAGAGCAGACCAAACTACCAAGCCAATACTTAGACAGGGAAGGAAACAAGCTTCCGGGGACCCGTTTCTGGCATTTCAGCCGTCTTCGGCCCGGCTTGCTTGAATCCTGATGGTGCAATGAGCAAGGGACTCACATCTGAGTATACCCTTCCACGCTTATGGTGGACAAAAACGATTCAGAAAAGGGGGTGGTGATGAACAGAGTGTCTGAATTAAGCAGACCACTCTTACCCAGTCCAAAGATCAGGGCTTGATTCATCACCGTTTTTTAGCTCACTGCACCATCCCAGCTCAGAACCTGGCTACATGCAAATTAGTCTGACCCTGGCCCAGTGCATCATGGGAACAGAGCAGACCAAACTACCAAGCCAATTCTTAGACTGGGAAGGAAACAAGCTTCCGGGGACCAGTTTCTGGCATTTCAGCCGTCTTCGGCCCGGCTTGCTTGAATCCTGATGGTGCAATGAGCAAGGGACTCACATCTGAGTATACCCTTCAACGCTTATGGTGGACAAAAACGATTCAGAAAAGGGGGTGGTGATGAACAGAGTGTCTGAATTAAGCAGACCACTCTTACCCAGTCCAAAGATCAGGGCTTGATTCATCACCGTTTTTTAGCTCACTGCACCATCCCAGCTCAGAACCTGGCTACATGCAAATTAGTCTGACCCTGGCCCAGTGCATCATGGGAACAGAGCAGACCAAACTACCAAGCCAATTCTTAGACAGGGAAGGAAACAAGCTTCCGGGGACCCGTTTCTGGCATTTCAGCCGTCTTCGGCCCGGCTTGCTTGAATCCTGATGGTGCAATGAGCAAGGGACTCACATCTGAGTATACCCTTCCACGCTTATGGTGGACAAAAACGATTCAGAAAAGGGGGTGGTGATGAACAGAGTGTCTGAATTAAGCAGACCACTCTTACCCAGTCCAAAGATCAGGGCTTGATTCATCACCGTTTTTTAGCTCACTGCACCATCCCAGCTCAGAACCTGGCTACATGCAAATTAGTCTGACCCTGGCCCAGTGCATCATGGGAACAGAGCAGACCAAACTACCAAGCCAATTCTTAGACTGGGAAGGAAACAAGCTTCCGGGGACCGGTTTCTGGCATTTCAGCCGTCTTCGGCCCGGCTTGCTTGAATCCTGATGGTGCAATGAGCAAGGGACTCACATCTGAGTATACCCTTCCACGCTTATGGTGGACAAAAACGATTCAGAAAAGGGGGTGGTGATGAACAGAGTGTCTGAATTAAGCAGTTCATCACCACCCCCTTTTCTGAATCGTTTTTGGCCACTATAGGTGTGGCAGGGTATACTCAGACATGAGTCCCTTTCTCACTGCTCCATCAGGATTCAAGCAAGCCGGGCCGAAGACGGCTGAAATGCCAGAAACCGGTCCCCGGTAGCTTGTCTCCTTTCTGGTGAAGAATTGGCTTGGTAGTTTAGTCTGCCCTGTTCCCATGATGCACTGGGCCAGGGACAGACTGATTTGCATATAGCCAGGTTCTGAGCTGGGATGGTGCAGTGAGATAAATAACGGTGATAGATCAAGCCCTGATCTTTGGACTGGGTAAGAGTGGTCTGCTTAATTCAGACACTCTGTTCATCACCACCCCCTTTTCTGAATCGTTTTTGGCCACAATAGGTGTGGCAGGGTATACTCAGACATGAGTCCCTTTCTCACTGCTCAATCAGGATTCAAGCAAGCCGGGCCGAAGAGGGCTGAAATGCCAGAAACCGGTCCCCGGTAGCTTGTCTCCTTTCTGGTAAAGAATTGGCTTGGTAGTTTAGTCTGCCCTGTTCCCATGATGCACTGGGCCAGGGACAGACTGATTTGCATATAGCCAGGTTCTGAGCTGGGGTGGTGCAGTGAGATAAATAACGGTGATGGATCAAGCCCTGATCTTTGGACTGGGTAAGAGTGGTCTGCTTAATTCAGACACTCTGTTCATCACCACCCCCTTTTCTGAATCGTTCATTCTCAAGTTGGCAGAAATTGCTCTAAAGAAGAATTATTTCTCATTCAATGTGGAATACTTCATGCAGGTCAAGGGCACCGCGATGGGGTGCCCTTATGCCCCAGAAATGGCCGTATTGTATATGGCACAATATGAGAAAAGATTTGTCGACAATAACAACCCTTTCAAACAGCATGTCATGCAGTGGTATCAATACATAGATGACGTCTGGCTCCTGTGACAGGGGAGCCAGACCCATCTGGTGGCGTTCCACGAATGGCTCAACAATAGACATGGAGATATTAAATTCTCTATCGCGCACAGCAATACAAAGATGACTTTCCTTGATGTCGAAATAACATGCATCGAAGGGGAACTTAAATCATCCCTTTACAAAAAGGACACAGATAGAAACACCATCCTGCACCACAGGAGTGCACATCCTCGGAATTTGAAATCTAATCTCCCCTATGGGCAGTTACTGCGCATTAGGAGAAACTGCTCTGACTTGGAAGATTTTTCGTCCCATGCACAGAAATTTTGCCAGGAAATGAAAGAAAGAGGTACCCGAAGAAACTACTGAAGCACTCTCTCAAAAGAGCGCGTTTCACTCCCCGAGATACCCTCTTACAAGTACGATCTAAACCTACACTTGAAAGATTAGTCTGCGTCACCACTTTTGGACCGGATACTCATAAACTGAGAAAAGCTGTGTTGAATAATTGGCATTTGTTAGACAACCTCGAATGCTCATTTCCACGTCCGTTGTTCGCATACAAGAAAAATCAAAATTTAGGACAACAAATCATGAGGGCAGATGTATCCTTACCTAAAAAGAAAAACGATTTATTGACCCAATGGAATCTTAAACCAATCACAGGGCACCACAAATGTGGTACCTGCGTGGCGTGTCCAAATACTATCGAAGGAGACGAGTTCCAACATGGTGAGACCAGATGGAAACACACCGAATTTTCTAACTGTAAAACCAAGAATGTGGTCTATCTGGTCCAATGCCCCTGCGATAAAATCTATATTGGTAAAACAAGACAACAAGTCAATACCCACATTTGCCAACATAGGTCACGGATAAAAAATAAAATCTTGAATGCCCCTTTGGTTGAACATTTCTTAATGGCCAAACATGATGAAAATGATCTGAAGTGGACGGTGTTACTTACCCTTCGATCTTTACATCGCAATGCAGACATGGATAAAATGCTTCTGAAAAAGGAGGCATACCTTATTCTTAAGTTCAATAGTGCGCAGAAAGGTCTCAATTGCTTATCTGAGATTGCAACATTATAATACTATAGTGCTTTGGCGCCATGTAATGGCCTTAGCTGCTCTGCCTGTCTCATTCCCTTTTCATTAATCTATTCCTCCAACCCCAATTTACGGGGCGCCACTAATATAACCTCCACGCAAATTGTGTTTACAATTGTTGCGATTCATTTCGCATTCATTGTACTCCAATTTCCGATTTGGGCACAGAAAGAACTACGTTTCCCACAAAGCATAGCTCCCTAGTTGAGGGCTATAACCAGGTAAACACACCTATCTTCCATCTTGGATCTATTGCAGAACGCCGCAGATAAGGACAAGGGTGGACACAGGCACGCCACACTCGTGCTCTCTTTACTTTGTTAAAATACATTCTCGGCATCCAGAATACTTTGACTAATTCGTTCCGCTATTCCCACAGCGGAGCCCCCACAACTCTGAGTACACTTGGAATCGCAACGCGAATAAAAGAATAAAAGAAAACACGAAGTTACAAATTACCGCAGTCGCCATTTAAAGGTATGTTTTCATGCTAAATCTGCCGATAATAGGCTGATTTCATCCAAGAAATCATACTTATTTGTCCCCCTTGTCTCCTCAGCGCACACGCCCCCTCGCTTAATTGACACCTGTCGGGCACACAACGCCAAGACGGCGGCAGCCGTCAGCTTCTTTCAATGCACCAGCTGATGGTATGTCGTTCTCTATTCATTTCAACTCCGTATGTATGGGTAAATGAAGGCAGTTTTTCAACGCTCGATTTATTTTTAGGTGGCCCCCCGCCCTCTCCTTGATCGCACAACGAGATGCTCAACTCTGCACAGCTAGACTCTGCGTGCTCTTTCCCATGAATTTGTTTCTCCCTTAACCTGGTAGGTTCATTCCTTTTTCTGAGTGCCACATAATAGGGAGGCGAGTCCATAGTTGTAAAGACTAAAATTCCCTACCCTTTCCTTCTCCCAACAGACAGATTCATTGCGCCCTGATGAGACTCCAGGAAACCACTACCTGGATTCGAGACGCGTCGGCTAGTTAGAAAGGATTAACTGCGATCCATTCCTTTATACCAGCAATTGCTGGTGGCAAATAGACTTACAAATTGACTTTGTTCCTTTCCTACCTTTTCCTTCCTTTTTTCAATCTTTTTTGTGCTTTATTCATTTATCACATTTGTAGAAAATGTATTGTCCTTTGTTGCATATGTATAAATTGTTCTGTTTGTTGTAGATTTACCCCTCCATTTGTTTTTGATTGTTTTTGTGCTTAGTCCGGAATACATTTGTATAGAGTAAATTATGATAATCATGGTGTAAATATGTAATGTAGAGAAGTGTTTTGTGTGTCCTTTATTCACTGTTTCTGACAAATTTTGATTTATTAAGAAATTAGTGGTATAAATAAAAGTACCTTGTTGAATACGACAGCTAGCGTTTTCGACATTCCTTAAGCACAGCTTTAAAACAACACTCACCTTGTCTGGTCTGTTCAGCCCCTTATGGGTCACTCTCGATGTAACCCTAGAAGACCTAAAATGTGTTTACCTTTTCTGTCTGTAACAGCAGAGCCGTCCGCTACCTTCCCTCGGCTCGAGATATTACTGCCATGAACCCTCACGTCTGCCGTGGAGTCGTGGACGCGCGCGTACGTACTGTCGTTGCTGCGTGACTGAGCTGTGTTACATACACACAGCGTAACCAGATGGATGGTGTCACCCCATGTGAGGGTGTCACCCGGTGCGGTCCACACCCCCCGCACCCCCCTAGTGACGCCAATTCTTTGGTTATAGTACATTAGAGAAGTTGTATGACGTTTCAACGCATGCTTTTACCACGCATGCCTGTACAACGCAGGTTTTACAATGCAAGTCGTTACAACGACTTGCGTTGGGGGGCGCTAGATAGTGGAATAGTTTAATTTTCTATTCCAACTTCAGTCCCCGTGGATAGTAGGGAAGGTGTTGGATAGAAAATTAAACTATTCCCTATCCAACAGCACCCTCCAGCGAAAGTCGTTGTAACGACTTTCGTTGTAATTCCTGCGTTGTAATGGTAGTGCGTGGTAAAAGTTTAGTTGTAAACGATGTTCCCCATTAGGGAACATCTTTGCGGTCTAGGAAGGGTAGATCTATTTGATAATCCAGAAACGATATGTAGAAGGGACTTCATTTGGCTGAAAGAGCGCTTTCTAGAACGGCGCCTTTGGGATAGAGAGGAAATAGAGTTGAGAAAGCCCAGTGTATGCAGGTTCATTGCCCTGAAAACTGTGCCCACTGTTGAACCATACCTTCTAGGAACTAAAAGTAATCATGATCGCTTCCTATTGACTAGATTTCGGCTTGATCTTTTTCATTATCTTCTGGCCCAACTCCGTGGCGCACATAGAGGACAGTGTCTCATACCCTGTGGCTGCGACGGTATGTCTCCACAGGATATGATGCACTTTTTATTGGTTTGTAATTTTTGTAAGGGTCCTAGAAAGTCTTTTATCAATCCTATTCTTAAAAAGCTGGTTTAAAGAAGGTTAGGACCACTTTTATTTTTTTACAACTTCTGTCAAGTGATTCTGTACTCCGCATGCTTAGCTTTTTCAGGGCATCCATTTGGCATCAGTCCAGCTGTGATGAAATCTGACAGTGGGACCTATTTCTTCTTACTTCTGTAATTAAGGCTTTAGAACGATGTTACTGTATCGTTTTCTTTTTGTATGCATGTTGGAGTTCTATGATTTTTTTTGTCTTTTTTGGTTTTATAAAGTATAAATTGAATTGATTGATGTGGGTCAAGGAGAGCTTAATAACAAACGGACATGTGACTGTTTCTATGTAAAATGAACCCAGTAACCATTTATAAAAAAGCAAAAGGAAAACTGATTTTTGGCCTTCATCCTAAATGTTTGCACCACTCAAGGAAATCGTTTTAATGAATCTTTAGAATAACAAAGACTAAGATAAAACCTAAAAAGATTCAAACTTCTGACTTTCAATTTACATGCAGTTGTTTCAGCCGTCCCAAAAAGTAATTGAGTCATTTTACGTGGATTGTAACTTCTAACCTGTGGTAATCCAAGATCTCTGCAATAAAAACATTAAACCAGTGATCAACATTACAATAAATACACACCGTGACCTACGAGTTTCACGCAATACCACGCGGCATGCTTTTTTAAACAAGATACATTATGATGATTCAAAACAGTGATCACTCCAGCAGATGCATTAACCACCAGAAATTCCCGGTTTTATACTGTGATACTTGCTAGATACGCACAGATCTAGATAGTTTGTGCCTTAACACCCTAAACCCAATTAAAATTCAGTCTGTAGGTGGCAGCTAAGTAAATCGAATTCGATTTACTATCACATTGTTCCACGTTGCCAATTTCTTTAGTGAAAAATTATTGTAAGTATTATATATTTACATTTTAGTAAAATTAAAATATCTTGGCTAAAGCCACACCTAAAAAGAGTAACTACTCTAAACATGTTGAGCGGGCGGTACCTAAATATAATCTACGGGACAATCATTTCGGCATTTGCTCACTGGGCAGTCGTGAAACACCGCCAGTGTAAGTGTGACACTGACACCCCCCTTATCGTGAAAAGGTTTCACTGCATCTGCCCGGATCGGTCATTTAGTTTTGGCCAATCATGCTTTGACTGTAAACGGGCCAATACAGTTTTCCCACAAGGGGGCAGCAGACAACCTCTTTGGAGAAAACGAATTGGTAGCATTTGCTGCCAGCTTTAATGATTATATTTCAAGCCTGCTTCTGTTTGGTCGCCAAGTTCCTCGCATATTTTTGTGTAGTATTCAGTGATATTGGACAGAAGAGCCTCATATTTCTATAAACCTGTCTATTGCGTTCACCAGTTTGAGCTCTTGGTTGTTCAAGTGAAAATCTTAAACTCTTTGCGTGTGAAGTTTATCTTCAAGTAACTTAAACTTCCTTATGTATGTAAAATATGAAATTAAAAATGTGTAAAAAAAATAGCTCGAGGTCAGGAAAACTCAGTATCTGTAGCGTTCCCTAAATAGGGGAAAAAAATAGCGCTGCATCGTATTTACAAAGAGGCTTATGTACAAGCGCCTTGCCCCACCAGTAGGTCACTTTTTCCCATATTAAGAGTGACGCACCGGCGGCGCATGATGCTTGCAAATAAGCCACAAAGGGGCATATTTACAAGGAATTAACACCACCAGAACTTCACTTTTTCCAACGTTCTAGTGGCGAGAACTCCTTTGCCTTATTTTCAAGGCGGCGTTAAGTGGCTTAACGCCGCCTTGTAAATAATGCCTCTATTCATGCAGCACTTACCGTGAAAGGGGCTTGCAGTGGGCGTTCCACTGCAACACCGATTATTTAGCACCATTCTGCAGCACACATAGAACCAGCAAATCGCCTGTAAAGATTGTTCATGTGCAGGAATGTGTCCCTTCATGCCCATAATCAATCATCCCTGCAGCGTGGGCACCCTTGCAACATGGCACAAGGCAGCTTCTTTAGCACCAGTTGGAGGAGAAACGATGGGGTGCGCTGAATTCTTGTAAATATAGTGCATCCCTGTGTTTTGAAACTGACGGAGCGTGGCGTTACCAATTTTGATGTAGCACCATGCCCTGCCAGTTTCTAGCAAATATGCCCCAAAGTGTTTTGATCCAATGATGGCATTGTGGCCACAAATTCAAATGGCGTGGTGCATGCACAGTGCTGAACCCAGTAAAACTTTGTTGCACAAGGGCATACAGCTCCTAATCAAGCCCTCTCTAGTACTGGCCTATCAAGAGTTCTGTTTGCACTAATCAAAGCAAGAAAAGTGGCTCTCCCTACCTCCTGTTTGCTAGTACAAGGATGTCATATTTACAGTGACCCCCTTGGGCCTGTGTGTCTGTACCTGTTGCGCCCTTGATATCTACTCTCCTGCTCTCTAGCGTGACTTTTGTACTCAAATTCTCGAGTACATTCATCATACGTCTGCTCAAAGGAGGCACTTATTATGTCATTGTAGTCATATAGCGCTTACTTCCCGTGATTTGGCGTTGAATCGGTTTATGTGGGGCAGCATGCTGCTCCAGGAGCCCAATGCTAGTGGTTAGTCAAGTGTTTATTGTAATTTTTGGTTATTGGAATTAATCTTGTGCTCTCAATGACACCCTTTCATTTATGTATTAAAGTTTGTATGTGTTAGATGAAATTAATGGGACTTAGGTGTGATCCTGAGTAGGGGTATGAGAGATCACGCAGATGGTTGTTGGGATTTGTAAATGAGGTAGAGGGATGCAGGAGTATTAGTTACTGTGAGAAAGTGCCATCTTTCTTGCATGATATGCCCCCACTTTTTGCTGAATTGCTGATGTGCTTTGGCTGAGGATGCCAATCAGGGGCCCAGGGCCTGTGTTCCTTCCCTAAAACTGTGTTGAAACTAAAACCCAATTGGCATCTCTGGCCACATGTTAGTCCCTGGTAAATGGTACCCTAGGTACCCAGGGCATTGTGACCAGAAGGGCTGCAGCGCTTATTGTGCCACCCTTAGGGGCCCTGTACCCTGACACACACCCACTGTCTTTGCAGGCTGAGTGTCTTGGTACAGAACTAAACAAAGAGTCGACATGGCACACATCCCTGTGTACCATGCCTACAAACACACTACCCTGGCATACATCAGTCACCCCTCTAGCTGGGTGCACTATGCCAGTGGTGTGGTCACAGGTGGATCACTGACATAATATAGAATGACAAAATATAGACTTACCAAAATATAGTCACCAAAATATAGAATGCCAAAATATCGAATTCCTATCTACAAACAGGTAAGTACAAATCGAATCCAAAATATAGTCTGAAAAAAATATAGTCAGTCAAAATATCGAATTTTTTTAAATGTCTTAAAAGTAATTTAAAATTAATGAAATAATAAATATAATTAACTAAAACATACTTAAAAATACTCAGATAACCTTAAAATTAAGATAATTAAGTTATTAATAAAAAATGTACAATATTTTACCGTAGGATAGCAGGAGGGTAACATTTAATATTACCACTCCAGTGAGTGCAACAGTAGGGAAAGCGTTGGATAGCGTAGGGGTAAAAAATACTATTCCCACTCCAGTGAGTGCAACAGTAGGGAAAGCGTTGGATAGCGTAGGGGTAAAAAATACTATTCCCACTCCAGAGTGCAACAGTAGGGAAAGCGTTGGATAGCGTAGGGGTAAAAATTACTATTCCCACTCCAGAGAGTGCAACAGTAGGGAAAGCGTTGGATAGCATAGGGGCAAAAAATACTATTCCCACTCCAGTGAGTGCAACAGTAGGGAAAGCGTTGGATAGGGTAAGGGTAAAAATGACTATTCCCACTCCAGAGAGTGCAACAGTAGGGAAAGCGTTGGATAGCGGGAGGGTAAAAAATACTATTCCCACTCCAGTGAGTGCAACAGTAGGGAAAGCGTTGGATAGCGTAGGGGTAAAAAATACTATTCCCACTCCAGAGAGTGCAACAGTGGGGAAAGCGTTGGATAGCGTAGGGGTAAAAATTACTATTCCCACTCCAGAGAGTGCAACAGTAGGGAAAGTGTTGGATAGCATAAGGGTAAAAATTACTATTCCCACTCCAGAGAGTGCAACAGTAGGGAAAGCGTTGGATAGCGGGAGGGTAAAAATTACTATTCCAACTCCAGAGCGTGCAACAGTAGGGAAAGCGTTGGATAGCGTAGGGGTAAGAATTACTATTCCCACTCCAGAGAGGGCAACAGTAGGGAAAGCGTTGGATATTGGAAGGGTAAAAATTACTATTTCCACTCCAGAGAGTACAACAGTAGGCAAAGCATTGGATAGCGTAGGGGTAAAAATTACTATTCCCACTCCAGAGAGTGCAACAGTAGGGAAAGCGTTGGATAGCGGGAGTGTGAAAATTACTATTCCCACTCCAGATAGTGCAACAGTAGGGAAAGCTTTGCGTAGGGGTAAAAATTACTATTCCCACTCCAGAGAGTGCAACAGTAGGGAAAGCGTTGGATAGAGTAGGGGTAAAAAAGACTATTCCCACTCCAGAGAGTGCAACAGTAGGGAAAGTGTTGGATAGCGGGAGGGTGAAAATTACTATTCCCACTCCAGTGAGTTTAACAGTAGGGAAAGTAATGATTTTATATATTATTAAAAATAAATTAAATATCAATACCAATAAAACATTAATTAAAATTAATAACCAATTTAATATTATGTAATAATTAATTAGAAATACAACTACATATTAGTTATTAAAAATTAATAACCTATTCATAATTATTTAACAACTAATTAATTTTCAATAACAAAAACTAATTAATAATAAAAATTAATACCAATTAAAATTAACAGTAAATTAATTATCAATACACAAAAAGTATTTGTAATATGTAATTAATTACAATTACATTACTCCCCACCCTATTCCCCTATAAACCCTCATCCCACTACAGAAAATACATTAATACAATTATCATAATTATCAAATATTCAATGAATACAAAATAATTACCAATTAATAAAAATTAATTGCCAATTAATAGAAATTAATTACCAATTAAAAATTAATAAATTTAAAATCAATACCAATAAATGAAAAACATTATTTACTTAATTACAATTAAATTACTTCCCACCCTATTCCCCTATAAACCCACAACCCGCTACAGAAAATAAATTTAGAAAATTAACATAATTAACAATTAATCAATTATTACAAATTAATTGGCAATTAATAAAAATTAATTACCAATTAAAAAATAATAAATTCAAAATGAATACCAATAAATAAATAAAAATATTTAATTAATTACAATTAAATTACTACCCACCCTATTCCCCTATAAACCCACAACCCGCTACATAATTAAATTACGCACAAATTGAATAACATAAAATTCATTACTTAAAATACATTAAACATACATTACAAAAATTAATATACACTTTTCACACATATACTAACATACAAAACACTTTAAAACAATTGATATTATTAAAAAATCGATATATTTAATGCCTATATTGTATACTTCGATATTTTGACTTCTCTATTTTGAAAATCGATATTACTTACCTTAAATTCGATATTTTTAACCACTATATTGTGTCCATTCGATATTTTGTCCATTCTATATTTTTACTTCGATATTATGTCCATTCTATATTTTGGAATCGATATTATGACTGTTTACCGTCACAGGTACATGAGCCCTTTGCCCCTACAGTACCCAGGGCCATTCCTGGGCACTGTAAGTGCAGTGATGCCATTAAGAGTATATGGTGCTGGGAGGTTGTCATTATGAACTACACAGCACCATGATGGCTACACTGAAGACTGAGAAGTTTGGTATCAAACTTCTCAGCACATTAAAGCCCCACTGATGCCAGTGTGGGATTTAATGCCAAATGCACAACAGAGGGCAACTTAGAGTTACCCCTGAACCTAACCTACAATCCACGTCTTGTCTGAGAGTCTGCCTAGGCTGCCACACAGCAGTTATGTTGCTGGGCCCCTGGGTAGAGAGCCATCCGCTCTCCTGTGCCTGCAACAATGCACGTCCTGGGTGAGGTACTAGGTCTCCTCCCCCAGGATGTGCAGGGGAAGCTTCAAAGGCATTCCGCCTTTGTGAGCTTCTCCAGGCCACTTGCTGTACTCAGCAACTGGCCCCCACCAGTTCTGACCCCAACTCTGGCGGGAAGATTGGCGGGAAACCCTAAGTGAGGAAAGGGGGTGTGTCACCCCTCAGGTGGGAGAGGCGAGGTGAAGCACGACTCCGGGCTACCGCCATCTTGAAGATGGGGAGCCCTATCCAATCAGAGCTAGGCCCCTGCCCCCTCCCACAGGAGACGAACAGGAAAGGGGGTGTACTCACCCCAGGACAGGGACCCATTGGTCCATGCCCTTGCCCTACCTGTAACGCCCCTATATTTAGTATTTAGGGGCACCCTGAACCTTCCTTCCTCAGATCTCGATTTCGAAACAAGAAGAAGAACAAGAAGAAGGACGACTTGACGTGCAACTGACTTGGCCCCAGCCCTACTGGCCTGTTAATCCTTGAACCTGCTCCTGCTAGATCCTGGCCTCTCCTCCGGACAGCAACCTTGGAAACCCTGGAGGATCTGCCTGCCTTGCTCATCTACAGACTGGGACTCCCATGAGCAGTGGTTCTGCTCAAACAAGCAACACCCCTGGTGCCAGCCAGGAACTGCTAATCCAGCACACTCTGCACCCGCCGAGCCCGGCCTGTGCCTGAGGACATCCCTCCGGTGATAGTGACCGGAAATCTAGTGCCCAAGGACCCTCCTCGACAACCCAGACAACGCCTGCAGCCTCACAACCAGGGACCCCTCCAAACGCGACCAGCAGAGGGTAAGATTTCCCAACGTCAAGACACCCCTGCACCCGGCGCCCCACGGCCCCTTGTCCCCAACTCCGGGGTGCCTACCTATCCTCCAAGATCCCAACTTACCCCTCAAAGTGTTGGTCGCTCCTAAAGAATCTCCGTCTGCAGCCTTTGTTCATCTTCCAAGTTCTCCTTTGAATAACATTGAGCGCCCGACGGCTCAAAAGCACCCTGCACCCAGCTGCCCAAGTGCCCCTGGCAGTGCAACCTTGGTCCTAACCTACTTCCCCATTTGCCCTGAGCAAGTGGCCAAGAACCCAACTCCCACAGCTTGCCAGCCGCCACCAACCAAAGGCCCCCTGCCGTCCATAGGCTATCATTGGGCCTAACTCTCTCTGCACCCGGCTACCCCTGTGCCTCTGAGGGTGTACCAACTGTACCTACCTGACCCTGGGAGACCCCTGAGTCTTTGCCCAGAACCTTAACTCTGCCAATCGAGTACTTACCCATAAACCAATAACTCACTTTTCTTCCATAGGGTAACATTCACTTGAAAACTCTTCCAAGTGTGGAGTTTTGAAACATTAAAATATTCATCTAAAATCAGCCGAAAAATGAATTCCGATTTACTCACCTGTTATCAGGAGAGAACCCAGTGCTACATCTGTTAACCCAGCACTGACCCCGAAAAGTAATTTTAACCGTACTTACCAGTAACTTGAATTTCCTTCCATAGGAATCCATTGTTTGGTTTTCACCAGAAAAGTTTTTGTGTCGATTTTAAAAACTACAAATATTCCTTAAAAATCACTTGTATGACTTAAACACATTCTTTCAATTGTTTACAGGAGATGCACAAGGGCTGGATCCAGGATCCAACCCTGAGTAAGAAAAAGTAACGATAACACTACTTACCTGCTTAGTGAATTTCCTCTGTTAGGATAACATTGGTGATTCTATGTGAAAAAGTTTCTTCAACTTTTAAAATACAATAATATTCCTTAAAAATCACTACTGTTACCAAAACGCTTTTACTTAACTGTTTTCAGGAGATGTCCCAGGACTGAATCTAGGATCCAATCCTGTGGTTAGAAAAGTAATCCATAAAGTAACTAATTGCATTTATCTAGAAATTCCTATTGAGATCAATGTTGCATTGTGTTTGAAATTGTGTTGCCCATTGCAACAACTGTAACTATTGTAATCAAAAAGTCTATTGCCTATTTGAAAAGTATTTAACTAAAGTAACTCATTCTGTATATTTTGATACCTTGTTGGTTCAAAAATAAAACAACTATATATTTTGATACAAAACAATTGGCCTAGAGTTCAGTTCTTGAGTGTGTGAGACCATTTGCTGACTGAGTGTGTACAACAAATGCTTTACACTTTCCTCTGATACTGCCTTACTGCTCGACCAAGCTACCACTTTAGAGAGTAAGATTATATATAACTTTAGCCTCTGCCAAACCTCTGGGGACTGTGGACTCTGTACACACTGTACCTTACTTTGGACCAGTATATGTAGAGCCACTTTCCTACAGTTACAAAGAAGGTTGTTAAGATCTTTGGAAGGACGAGTAGGCAATTTTCAGAAATGCAATAATAGAAATGAAGGCAAACACATGTGACAAAGAAGGCTGTGTTCAGAGAAAAAGGTGTGCAGGGCTGTAAAGTAGGAATGTGTCAGTGAAGGAAACAGCGAGGGGTGACAATCCGAAGTTTTAAGTCAAGGGTGGATTTCATACAAGGTTTTTGGAATATAGAGGATTCTTTTTCACATGGCATGCAATGTGAGGATGCACCACTGTAGAATGAAACATTATTTGCTTGAGTAGTTTTGCTGACCGACTGTTAGAAGTCTATAATGAGGCCTATGGGAGGGGTCTGCTTCCTGAATCTATAAGGGCCGCGCTCATTGTCATGTTGCTTAAACTAGACAAGGATGCTACAGAGCTGACTTCATATCGTCCCCTCTCAATGCTCAATGTAGATTTAAAAATCTTCAGTTAAATCTTGGCATCCAGATTGCTGGAGGCTGGAGCACCTCCTGCAGCTGGTGCATGAGGACCAGTGTGGCTTTGTACCACACAGGAACACTCTATGAAACTTGCAGAGGCTATCGCTGGTCGTGCACCCCCTCGTATTGGAGGATGACCACTACGTTCTGATGCTGCTTGAGATAGAACAAGCATATGACTCTCTGTCATGGGAAATTCTGTGTCAGGTCCTACATAAGTTAGGCATAGGGGAGCAATACATCAAATGGGTCCAGTTGTTATACAGTGCCCTGTTGCAAGAATGCAAGTGTGGGGGGTGGTGTCACAGCGCTTTTCATTGTATGAGGGGACCAGACAGGGTTACCCATTGTCAACCTTGCTTTTTGTGCTAAGGATGTTGCCCCAGGCCTGTCAGTTGTGCTCTGTGATGCAGGGGTGGGAAATTCTGTTTGGGGGGACCACGCACATGGTCTCCTTATATGCTGATGATGCTTTGGCATATTTGCGCCAGCTGACATACTCATGCTGGCTGTCCTATCTAAATTTGGTGAAATGTCTGGGTTGTGTATCAACCATACCAAATCGAAACTATTCCCATTGGGGAATTTGACTGGGAGACCGGTGCAGGATCTGCCTCATCTGGCCTTCCTTGGGAAACAACGGGGTCCTATATCTTGGGATCAGAATTGCACATAGGGCAGCGGCACTTGAGGTTTTGAATAAAGGTAGGGTGCTAGAGGTGCGAAAACCCACAGTGAAGGCCTGGAACACTCTCCGGTTGTCCTTGATGGGTAAGGTGGAGTTAATGAAAATTATTATTCTGCTGCGCTGCCTGTATGTTTTTCATGGGCCATGTTCGAGATCCCTAGGAAATACCTTATCAAACTGAATAAACTGATTGTCTATCTACTATGGGCCTCGGGGAGCTAGCGGGTTAGTCTGGCCACTCTCAAGCCCTTGGAGGAATGGGGGACTTTAATTACCGTGCTTGGATCTTTATTACCTGGCAGCTCAACTGCAACATGCAGTGCATCGGTTTGGGGAAGGAGAGAAATGGGAGCGAAAATTGTTGCGTGGTACTTGTGATAGTATTCCTTTGCCTGAGCCATTGATGATGGGGGCAGGGGCCCCAGCATGCAGAGCAAGGGAGAGAGTGGGCAAACTTGTATTACGTAGGGCTCCGTATGCACCAGATTTGAGTATTAGGACATTGCTACTGTTTGCTGTTATTCAGCGGACAATGTCAATAGATAGGTGGTGTGCTGGCGGGTGTGACTCCTTGCGAGACTTATACTCTAATGACAGGTTTATCACTCTGGCAGATGCCTTAGCGTCGTTTACCATGGGGACTGGCCAGTTTTTAGGTCTCGCCTGCCAATGCGCTTGCGCATTGCTGGCGAGAGATATAGAGGAGCACCAGCAAATCCTACCAAGAGGGCTTTGGAATGCTGATTATGCCCAGTGCATGTGAGGCATTCAAGCGCCAAGCTTCGCCAGCGCGCGCTTGGCGTCACTTCCTGCTCCCTTCTCTTACTTTCGTTATCGCTCTCACCCCATATGCTTGTTTCCTCCCACCCTTCTGACTTCAAAGGAACGCCGCTCCCCTGCTTCCCCGCCCCCCCTGCCACGCAATGCCGAGAGCTTGTTAAGGAGTGTGGCACGCCGCACTTACTCTAATGTTTTTTTTAATCTGCGCTTTCCACGCCCCCCCACCCCATCCCAGCAATGCCGAGAGTTTGTTTTTTAAGCAGTGTGGCATGCCGCACTTACTCTAATGTTTTTTTTTAAATCCGCGCTTTGTTTTTCACCAGTGTGGCATGCTTCGGGTACTACAATGGAGACCGCGGCTTTCTTTTCCTATGCACGGCTCGCCCATAGAACAAGGACATGAACAACACGAAAGGCAAAATTATTTGGTTTACAAAGAGGCACACCACGATAGAACTTTAACAATGGCGGCTGCATCCTTTATTTTGTTGAGTGTGGCTGTCAAAATACATTCAGTCCTTGTACGGCAACATTCTAAATTATTTTTTCCATTGTGGCACGCCGCAAATATTATTACACAATGGCGCGTCTTCTGTGCACTGAATGTTTGTTCTTTCCTTCATTGTATCCCCTCCTTCAGCCTACAGTGACAATACTGTAGGCTGAAATGTCATGGTGGCTTAGCGCATGTGCACATCTAGTTCTTCTTGGAAAAGCAAGGCAGACAATAGGCTGCTTGGGCCTGGGCTTGGGCTTGGGCTTATAGCCGATGGCAGCAGAGGGTGGGAGGGAAGGGGAGTATTGGAAGAGATCGCAGTTGAAACCGTTGGTGTGGGTAATGCAGTGTCTTCTAGCCTTGTCGGTGTCTTTTGCGTTGTGGGGCTACATACTTTCCCTCCAGTGTTGGAGACATCGGGCCATATGTAGGTGGCCAAATACCGGTCGGTAACGGCCGATTTCGGCTGTTACCGACCGGTATTTGTAGTTTCAGATGTAGGGGGCCAGAAAATTACAGATTCTGTATATTTACCAAAACGGTAAATTTACCGAATCTGTAAATTACCGAATCTGTAAATGTACAGAATCGGTAATATGGTATGTAAGTGGCACTGGAAACAGTGCCACAGGCCCTTAGGAATTCGTTATTTACCATGAAATACAATGGCATGGTAAATAACGAATTTCTGTGTACATGCACATCTGTACATGTACACCAGTGCCATGTGGCACACATACATGCCTTAGGGCATGTATGTGTGTCACATGGCACACAAGCCAGAATCAGGGGTGCAACAGGGTGTCAAAGTGA
Organism: Lissotriton vulgaris; assembly: GCF_964263255.1. NCBI lineage: Eukaryota > Metazoa > Chordata > Amphibia > Caudata > Salamandridae > Lissotriton > Lissotriton vulgaris. Next base: position 609,712,772 of record NC_141699.1, on the reverse strand, counting down.
CACCCTGTCCACCTTGACAATTTGGTAAATTTACCGAATCGGTATTTACCAATTCGGTAATTACCGATTCATAATTACCTACATGGCATTTACCGATTTGTAAATACCGAATCGGTAAAATTCGGTATTTACGATTTGGTAAATGCCATTTACCTACATATGGCCCATCATGTTCTGAAATGACACTTGTACTCCCCTGCTTTAACCCCCCCGCGTTAAGGAGAGCTCGAAGATTGTCCCTGCTGTAGAAGGGGTTTTGAAAAGAGAGGGTATTGTTTGGGGGTAGATCGACTCTCAGGGCAAGTAGTAGGGGACATATTAGCAGCCGTAACCGTTGTGTCCGTTTTTTCCATATTTTTACCCCCCTGGTCCATTCTTGTTCCCTTGTCTTTCGCATCTTCCTCTCTTTTGTCGCCAACAGCAAGCAAGCTCAATTCTGCAGATAGTTCAGACAAGGTCAGGCTCTCTACATCTTCATCTTCTTCACCCTCCTCTTAATCATTTTCCTCGTTGTCGTCATTGTCTTCCTCGGCCTGTTTCCTTAACACATTATACTTATTTTTTCTGTATGAGTCAGTAGATTCCATTGCCTTCTGTTTTAGGGCTTCCTTTTGTTGATTTTTCCTTTTGTTTTTTCTCTCTCCTTTTGTGGTTGATGGAGATCTGATCGGAATTGGGAGCTTAACCTCCTTTCCCAGCTCTGGCTTGGACTGTTTGACCCTCACTCTTGCCGCCATCTGAAACGTGGGATTATAGATACACTGGGCTATACTTTGAAAAATTTCACAGCTTTTCAGATCGCTAATAAGTGAGGAAGCGAGGAGCGTAGAGTAGAGCAAGGTTCATGGGGTATGAGAAGGGAGAGTCAGCTCTGCCCCTTCACAGTTTTTAGAGGTTCGCAATCGCAATCGCAATCGCAATCAGATTCACAGTCAGTGCACCAGTGAGGAGTCGCAGAGAAGGGCGCAGTACAAGCAAAAACCCAGCGCGCCTTACCTCGCAAGCAGACCAGCAGACCAGCGCCCGAACTAGCGCCCAGTGTCCAGCGTCCAGTGACCAATGCCCCCAGTTTACAGTTATTCGCTGTCGAAGGTGTAGCGGCGCCAGCAGTATCGCAGAAGCTTCAATCACTCCGTATACCAGCTGACAAGGCAGGGCGCCGAGCAGGGACAGCAACGTTGCTTTACCCCTTCGCAGTTTTCAGAGCTTTGCAACCAGCTTAACAATCAACGCACCAGTGAGGAGTCGCAGAGCAGGGCACAGTGCAAGCAAAGCGAGCGCGAACTGGATAAAACCCAGTGCGCCTTACCTCGCAAAGCAGACCAGCGTCCGGACCAGCGCCCAACGTCCAGCGGCCAGCGTCTAACGACCAGTGCCCCCGGTTTCCCAGTAATTCGCCTTCGTAGGTGCAGGTGCTAGTGGCATCTGCGGCGCCAGCAGTATTTCAAGCACTTCAGTCACTCCGTATGGCAGGGCGCCGAGCAGAAACAGCAGCGTTGCGTTGTAGACACTTCCGGCACTTCAGTCACTCCATTAACTTCGTATGTCAGTAGGACAGGGCAGGGCGGAGCGCCAAGCAAATTCACACAGCGCTCAGCCTCTACCTCCAAGGATAGCAGAAGGACAGCAGAAACACTCCGAGAGACCCCGTTGGATCCCACAGAACTCGCTCGATAGTTTTCAGAACTCGGCTCCGGCATCTAGCGAGGGAACGGCGGTGGCGGCGTTTCTGTTTGCATGGGCGTGACTACACAGAACGAGGAAACAGGAAGCACAGCAGCGGCGTGGGTGGATCCACGTCAGCCGTTCATTCCTCCTTCTTCATGGACTAGGTTGACAAACCACTAAGCTCAAGTCAAGCCCTAAGCCTAGAAGCCTCCCTGATCTCCCAAGATGACGGCTTGCTTGCTCTTCCGTTAGATGGTAACCATTATTTCCACAAATGAAGTAAGTATTTCGTGAAGCTACAAAGTGAATACCATTTGGTGTGTCATTCACTTCTTCCTACCGGGATAGTACCTTTATTTCAGACACATAGATAAGCTTTAGTGTCAATAACTGTAATCACATGTAGACTAGACATATTTGTAAGTCTTTGATTAGTGTTAACACGAGGCAACAACGCATTATCTGGTCGATATTCTTCCCACTCAAATTTAGTTCCTTCTGCTTGCGGGTAACCATCTTTGTCATTGTAACAAACTTTATTAAGCCGGAAAAGCAGTCCACCTTTTGTTGGCCATCTCAAAGTAAACAGAAGAGTGTACCAAGCGTTACAAGAACCATTATGAGAGAATGGAAGAGGAATAAGTGGGGTGCCTCCTTTCTTCTGATGTCCAGGCAACATTCCACATACCCAACAGTTCGAGGTGTTCGTCATATTATGGGTGTGATGTAGAATTTGAATGAAACTGTTGCTTAAATAAGTCTGTCTATGTCTTTCTTCATGATAAGGCACAGTGAAATGAAAATGTTCAGATGGGATTGGAGGGTTAGGCAGTAAATATTCTCTTGCCGGAACCAATCGTTCTACAACCCAAGCTGTTACTGCTATTACCACTATGGTCGTAACAAAAAGCACGGCACCAACAATTCTCTTGTTCCTCATCATAGTAGGTGCCATAGTTCAAAACACAAAAGTCTCAAAACAAAACTACTAAGAAAAAAATGAGTGCTGAGCTCCAAGGTAGCCGCTGGTTTCTTCTCCGAGATTCAAGACGGGTGTCGCTACACTGGACAGAACTGATCCCCCCTTGATATTCTCGGCTTCCGTTTTCACAAACCTCAGAGCGGTAACTCAACCAGTCTCGCACAAAACAGCTGCTCTCCTTGGCCGTAGGTTGTATCTTTCTCCACCAGAAACAGTGTGGTCCAGGAAGGCTCCCTCCGATTCAGTAGACGTAGTGGCTGGGCTCTTCTCTGTATCCAAGATGTCTCGATAATCAGACAGCACTGTGGGGTTAACCAGATCCGGAGAGACACGATGACAATGAGTAGAATGCACCCACCGCTTCTTGTTCGTGACTCGCACAGCCGTTCAAGTAGCCAACAACACCTGCTCAGAGCCACGCCACCTCGGCTCCAAGCTGCTGGATCTCTCAGATGATCGGATCATGACATAGTCCCCAGGACGAAGATTGTGAGCCTCTCCAATGGAATTGTCGGGGAGCGCTTCTCAAACCTGTTGATGAATAGAGAGTAAATCATTTGTTAATCGTGCCAAATACTCGTTCATCATTATACAAGGCACATCATGTAGCAAACGAGGCTTAGGAACTCCCCATATATTCATAGGCCTTCCAAACACCACTTCATAAGGTGTAAGGCCAGTTCGGGAATGTGGTACTGATCTGATAGATAGCAATGCTAGAGGCAGGGCATCCGGCCATTTCAAAGACGTAGATGCCACGATCTTTGCTAGCTTCAACTTCAGAGTAGCATTATACCTCTCTACCAGACCTGCTGACTATGGGTGGAATACAGCGTGGAACTTTTGCTGTATCCCCAATCCTTTCAGGACGTACTCCACTATTTTCCCGACAAAATTAGGACCATTATCATTCCACAAAAATTTACAAACACCATAGCGTGGGAAGTACTCTTTGAGCAGTACCTTAGCTGTTGTTAATGCTGTATTATCCTTCATGTGGAAGGCCTCAATCCACTTACTGAAAGCACATACCACCACTAAAACATACTTTAGATTATTGAAGCGCTCAAGCTGGATGTAATCCATTTGTAGTACTTCGAATGATGCAGTAGGTGGAACAAACCCTCCTTTCGGAGTTTGAGTCCCTTTAGCAGGATTGTACTGTAAGCATATCAGACAGGTCTGCACTACTCTTTTGGCCGTATTGGCAATCTCAGGATCCTCCCAAACTCGTGTAAGCAATTTAGTAATTGCAAGAGCTCCAACATGTGCCCATCCATGTGTCATTTGAACCATTGCTTGCAAGTAAGCGGCAGGCAATTTCCATTTCTCCATATCTTTGCTCCTCCAACAACCCTCATCATCCAACACTCCCTCCGTTGCCCAGGTTGCGAGTTCTGCTTCAGACGCTGATTTCTGAATATCTAATATCTCCTCTCTGGCATCATGCCATCGCTCAGCCTGTGATTCCACCACATACATAGGCAAGACATTTTGTAACATAGCAGTTTCCCTCGCTATGCGATCTGCGAAAGCATTTCCTTGTCCTACTTTGTCTGTCACTTTCTTATGTGCACTGCATTTGATTATCGCCCTTTCTTTGGACATAATAGCGCATTCAGGAGATCACGTACTAATTCTCCATGCATGATGTACACTCCATGTGAAGTCCAGAGTAGGCCTAAATCGTGCGCTACTCCAAAGGCATACCGGCTATCAGTGTAGATAATCACACATAAACCAGCACTTAATTCACATGCTTTCGTTAAGGCTATCAATTCAGCTGCTTGGGCCGATTTTTGCGGTATTCGTGCTGTTAATACCACTGTCTTAAGTGTCGTGATCGCATAGGCTGCAGAAGTTGTACCATCTGGCAACCTTAAACACGATCCATCAACCCACAGTTCCCCATCTACATCTGGAAGTGGCGTATCCTGTAAGTCAATACGACCCTTTGTTTGTTCTTCAGTCAGGAAAACACAATCATGGTGTTCTTCCTCCTGGGTCTCAGCAACTGGATATGGCAATAAAGTAGCAGGGCTCAAAGTGGCACATCTCTTTAACGTAATGTGTGGCGCCAACAGTGTTAACTCATATCCTGTTAAACGTGCACTAGTTAGATACTGGGTCTTTGTTTGGTTTAGCAAGGCGTCTACCGCATGGGGTACTAACACCAACAATTTGTGTGACAAAACTATTCTCTCACTCTGCCGTATAGCCACTGCTGTTGCTGCAACTGCTCGAAAACACCCAGGTAATCCTCGTGCTACAGAATCAAGTACTGCTGAGAAGTATGCACAAGGTCTCTGTTTATCCCCGTGTGTCTTCACTAAGACTGACAATGCGCACCCATCTTTCTCGTGTACATATAATGTAAAGATCTTTGTATAATCTGGTGTACCTAGCACTGGTGCAGAACAAAGAGCTTGTCTCAGTTGCTCGAAAGCATTCTGACAGTCATCTGTCCATTCAAGGGGGATCGGTGTAGTTTTGGACAACAATGCTAACAAAGGTTTTATAATGTGTGAGAACCCCATTATCCACTGTCTACAAAAAGACGTTAAACCTATGAAAGCTCGAACATCTTTCTGAGTGCGAGGGACTGGTGTATCTAAGATTGCTTGGATTCGATCAGATGTCAATGCACATCCCTCCTTAGACAAAAGATGACCGAGGTAGGTCACCTTTGGTCTACAATATTGTAACTTTTTCCTAGAGACCTTGTGGTTATTCTGAGCAAGAAAAGAAAGCAGGGAAAGACTACTCTCCTCACATTGTTCCTGCGTGTCTGCTGCAAGTAGAATGTTATCAACATATTGAATGAGAGCCACTCCAGACTGTAAATCAAAGGAATCAAGCTGTCTTTTTAAAGCCTGGCTATAAATGCTAGGGCTCTCAGAGTAACCTTGAGGAACTCGACAAAATCTATATGATTTGTTATATAATGTAAAGCCAAACAAATATCTGCTATCAGGATGGATGGGGATCGAAAAGAAAGCATTCTTCAGATCGATAACAGTGAAGGTAGTGGCTGTGGGCGGAATCAAAGTAAGTAAGGTGGTAATATCAGACACCACTGGATACTGCGGTACTACTATCTTATTAATTTCCCTCAAATCAATAATGAATCGATAGATTTTAGTGTCTGTATCTATCTTTCTTTAAAATCGGAAGAATTGGGCTGTTACAAACATTATAGGGGACTTCCTCCACCACGCCTGTAATAATCAAGTCGGATCATTGACATAATATAGAATGACAAAATATAGGCTTACCAAAATATAGTCACCAAAATATAGAATGCCAAAATATCGAATTCCTATCTACAAACAGGTAAGTACAAAAATATCGAATACAAAATAGTAGGGAAAGCTTTAGATAGCGTAGGGGTAAAAATTACTATTCCCACTCCAGAGAGTGCAACAGTAGGGAAAGCGTTGGATAGCGTAGGGGTAAAAAATACTATTCCCACTCCAGAGAGTGCAACAGTAGGGAAAGCGTTGGATAGCGAGAGGGTGAAAATTACTATTCCCACTTCAGATAGTGCAACAGTAGGGAAAGCTTTGGATAGCGTAGGGGTAAAAATTACTATTCCCACTCCAGAGAGTTCAACAGTAGGGAAAGCGTTGGATAGCGTAGGGGTAAAAAATACTATTCCCACTCCAGAGAGTGCAACAGTAGGGAAAGCGTTGGATAGCGGGAGGGTGAAAATTACTATTCCCACTCCAGTGAGTTTAACAGTAGGGAAAGTAATGATTTAATATATTATTAAAAATAAATTAAATATCAATACCAATAAAACATTAATTGAAATTAATAACCAATTTAATATTATGTAATAATTAATTAGAAATACAACAACATATTAGTTATTAAAAAGTAATAACCTATTCATAATTATTTAACAACTAATTAATTTTCAATAATAAAAACTAATTAATAATAAAAATTAATACCAATTAAAAATTAACAGTAAATTAATTATCAATACACAAAAAGTTTTTTTAATATGTAATTAATTACAATTACATTGCTTCCCACCCTATTCCCCTATAAACCCACATCCCACTACAGAAAATACATTAATACAATTATCATAATTATCAAATATTTAATTAATACAAAATAATTACCAATTAATAAAAATTAATTGCCAATTAATAGAAATTAATTACCAATTAAACATTAATTAATTAACAATAAATGTATAATTAATACCAATAAATGAAAAAAATTATTTACTTAATTACAGTTAAATTACTTCCCACCCTATTCCCCTATAAACCCACAACCCGCTACAGAAAATAAATTTAGAAAATTAACATAATTAACAATTAATCAATTAATACAAATTAATTGGCAACTAATAAAAATTAATTACCAATTAAAAAATAACAATAAATTCAAAATGAATACCAATAAATAAATAAAAATATTTAATTAATTACAATTAAATTACTTCCCACACTATTCCCCTATAAACCCACTACCCGCTACAGAATAAAATTACGCAAAAATTAAATAACATAAAATTCATTACTTAAAATATATTAAACATACATTACAAAAATTAATATACACTTTTCACACATATACTAACATACAAAACACTTTAAAAAAATTGATATTTTTAAAAAATCGATATATTTAATGCCTATATTGTACACTTCGATATTTTGACTTCTATTTTTTGAAAATTGATATTACTTACCTTAAATTCGATATTTTTAACCACTATATTGTGTCTATTCGATATTTTGTCCATTCTATATTTTTACTTCGATATTATGTCCATTCTATATTTTGGAATCGATATTATGACTATTTACCAATCAAGTCATGTACAATATGCATTAAAGCAACTTCACCTTCCCTAGAAATTTTATACTGTTGTATACGAGGCAAAGACGCTCCCTCCTTAACAGTGATACGTATGGGAGGGATAATCATCTGTCCCACATCTGTATCCGAAGTGGCCCATAACGTTTTTGGAAGAGAGGCTAACGCCTCGGTCTCTTGCATGAGGCACAATCTCTCTACATCTGGGTAATTCTCATTCAAAATAACCCGCACCCCTTCAGGAGCGCAACGTATAGTTGCTCGAAAATATTTAAGCATATCCAGTCCCATAATATTATCTGGAGTGTTTGGTTACAACAAAAACGGACATGGGGCGGTAAATTTGTCAATGTGAAATGTAAGGGATTGTGACAATGGGCTAAGAGAGGGTGTTCCATCGAACCCTATTGATGTAATTATTTCGCCAGACAGGGGAGCCCTTGGAACCAGGTGTTTGGACAGAGCACTGCGAGTAGCTCCTGTATCGACCAGAAACTGATCAGTAGAACCCAAAACATGCGCTGATACATATGGACCCCTTTGATCTACTGGTACTTCAACCGATTCCACACCCCATCCTACGCAATCCTATGCATGTACATAATCCTGGGACTCAGAACACGCACCCTCAGCTATCTGATACTGATTCCGTAGATCAAAAGTATTATGATCAGCCTGACCACGACCCCTCGCTTCAAACCTACCACGATCATTCGCTCCACCCCTTGACCCTGAATAACTATTCCGCGTCCTTCCACTTCCTCGACCACGCTGATTACGCTGTTCTCGAAGCACTGGACAGTCTGAAGCCCAATGTCCAAACTGTTTACAGTATGCACACTGGTCCTCAGAAATATCGGAACGAACGGAAGACATACCATACGATCCACGTCTACCCCTATCATTCCCTTTCGGCTGTGTAGCATAAACCTGAGCCAACATCACCTTCGTCTTTAACTCCTTCGCTTTCTTATCACTACTTTCTTTAGCCTCCAATTCCTGTTGTTCATAATACTGAGCCATGGTCAATAAAGAAGCAGGGGTCGCCGTGGTCCATGAACTTTCACTAGTCTTTAAACGTTTTGCAATCTCCGGTAGGAGATTGGCCACGTACTTGTCAACGAACAAATGCCTGCCCGTGTCCTCTGTTAATAATTGCCCACTGTAATCATGGAATGCTTCCTCAAAACGTGAAAAGAAGTCAGAAACCGATTCATCCGGTTTCTGCTTACAAGAGGCTAACATAGTCCAATCAATCTTCTTTGGAGGAACAAGCGTTTTTAATTTATTCAAAATAGCCACCGGAAGATCTAAAATTAATTGACATGGCTTACACGCGGGCTCCCTATCCAAATCAGCTCGGACTAGGTCTTTCCAATCTGCACCCAGAATCGCTCGATCATCGAACTTGCGAATCCCCCCCACATATCAGGAGGCAATATTAACCCAAAGAAAAGATCAATATCAACTAATGTCATAACACACGAAAAAATAGCCCCTTCCACTCCTTCATAGAAAGCTGCCGGGTTTTTAAGAGGGTCAGGCAGAGCAGCCTTAAGCCCCATAACATCTGTTCTATTCCACGGCGTGTAAACCCAGTTATATATAAAATAACCCTTTGCATTCACAGACATTTTATCATCATCTGTACCTTTCCCTTTAGGAGGGACATATAAAGGCGCAGCTTCTCGCATAGGCATAATATGAACTGTAGAACTCTTATCTGCTCCAAAGATAGGACACTCTTTGGATATCTCTGTCGATCCAGACGCAGCCAGGTCTGATGGCTTTTTCGCCGCCCGCAATCTTAAAGCCTCATTCCGCAGGTGGACCAACCGTTGGAAAAACGAATCCGCATCTGTAAGAACAAAAATACCTTTACGCAAATTCTCACGACCAACTGATACATCTTTTGGTTCCAACTCAGATGAATATTTTCTAAACCGTTCTACAACTTCATCTCCAAAATGGATCAGGAAATACAATCGTTCTTTCTCGGACCACTTACGCATATGGTCATCAATCTCTGAAATAGTTATAGATTTAATATTGAGTTTTCGAGCAAACCCGCGCAATTCCGCAGCCCGATCAACACTTAGCCTGGTACGACTATCCCTTGATCGTCTTCATCCAATTCCTCATTCGGAGCTGTAGGTGAAACATACGGAGGCGGGCAACGGTCTAGCAATGAAAAATCATCAGATTCATTAGTAAGAACAGGATAAAGAGGACGTCGAATAGGAAATTGACCATTAATTTGCAAATTACGTTCCCATGTCTCCCTCTCTTTATTTTCCTGCAACTCTTTTTCCTGCAGCTGTAAAGCTTTATCACGAGCAGCCTTTCGCTGCTCTTTGTCCGCCAAGGCTTGTTCATGCTTCATACGCTCACGCACCGCTTTCTCCCACATGCGTACACAATCAAACATATCCTGTCTAGACCTGCGCTGAAACAAACATTGCTCCACATATTGAACCTTTCGTAAATCAAACGGCCCATGTAGTGGCCATTGCAATTCATGATCGGCCTTTGTGTATTTGTGCCACAACGTACTATATATAATAGAGGGAAGGCCAAATTTAATATATATTTCACGATTAGGTGTCCCCTCTGGGGGAGCCGGCTGAGATTCATTTAATCGATAATTGGTACCCTTTCCAAGACAGCACATTCCTCGAAGTGTGCTTAAAACAGGCATGTCAAAATATCACGAAAACGCGATATTACATAAAATGGCACTTAATACGTTTTACACATGGTGTGCCGTTCAAACAATACAAAGTCAGAGAAATATCTCTACACTGCCTGCCTATGTGAGGTGCACTCCACATATAACTCAAATCACAAATCCAAATGTTAGCTAACTCAAACAAATCCAAAAAGCCACAGTGTCAGTAGACTATCTTACCAAACAAAAGCTTACCAAGTTCTCAAATATCCAGATTCCAGCTGCCAAGTTCTTTAATCGAATCAGCCAAACGGGCACTGTACGACAACCCAACCGATCAGGATCTCAGTCGAGGACCGGCGCCACCTGGAAGGTCAGATCAGAAGGAAAGGAAGAAAACACCGTGGGTGCCAAGACTCGGGTCACTCAGTGGCAGCGTACACGTCCATGGCGAGTTTCCAATCCTTCGTCACGACCACTCCTTCGGGCATCCAAGTCGCCGATGAGTCCCTTCGTGGTCGCCAATTTGTGGTATTGGGTTTCCTCAGATCTACATACTCTGCAAAAACTCCATGACATCGTAACAAAGAAGTTGGCACGGAAACTGGAAATGCAAAAGACAAGTTTATTAAGACCCCATGGGGTGGTGGTACATTCCTACAGCACCCTTCAGTAATGCAAGAAGTATCACACCGAACATCGGTGAGCGACCTCTTTTATACAATTTTACAGTAATAAAAGGAGTAGGCGGAATACATTTGCTCAGTTTAGGTACATATAAGGACATTTCTGGAACACAGCCAACTCATGGGAGGAGTTTTAGCACCACCGGTCAGTTTGGGGAACATTCCTAAGTGATGACCGTCCACTAATACAGAGGGTTTGACTACGCATGTGCAAGCTTGACCAGTACTAAAAATAGCCTGTTGCTGGGCAAGTTAGATGGTCATTGGTACAGAGAAAGGACAAGAGGGCATGCTGACCACGAGGCAGCATGTTCATGAAAATGGAAGCCAGCAATACAAAATGGCCCCCGCAAATGTGGTCAAGATAAGAAGTTCGTGTAGCTGAGCTAAATGCTAACCCGATCATTGTCAAATTACGACAGAAGCAGGGATTGAGTGGTGTTTAGATCAGACAGAAGGAGTTGTTTGTGTTCATGTTGTTCAAAATGTTGTCCAACTAGATGATAAGTCTGATCCCGAGGGATCGCAGAAAAGCCACCACTGGTTTCATGAGTTTCGTAAAGCACCAAGGTGCTGAAGACAGGCTGAAAGGAAGAGAGATAAAGCAATAAATCACGCCCAACCACTGGAATTGAAGACATTTGGAATGAGATGGATGAATGGGAACGGTGAGGTATGTGTCCTGTAAACCCAATCTTATCATCCAATCATTTGGACGAATGGTATCTCTGAAGTGAAGTATAGTCTCCATTTTGAAGTGGCGATACACCACGAACTGGTTGAACCATTTTAGATTTATCAAAGGCGCATCTTTTTGTTCTTTTTCTGAACTAGGAAAATGGAACTTAGAAACCCTGTAGGATTGAAGGGAGCAATTTGAATGGCCTGTTTTCGGAGAAGGTTCTGGACCTCCAACGACATCAGTTGAAACATTTTGTTTGAAAAAACCAGAGGAGGAGGAAAGACAGTTTGGGAAGGCGGCAAATAAAGCTCTATAAGATAACTTTAAATGGTATTTAGTACATAAGGATCTGTACTGATAGTTTGCCATTTTGGAAGAAACAATTTTAGACGTCCTCCTACTGGGGGAGGGGGAGACCGACATACCTTTTTGGTTGTTGTTGTTGTGGTAGTTATTTTGGCCTCGACCTCTGAATTCCCGACCCCTTTGTGGGTAGAATGGGAGCTTGTAGTCTTGGGAGTTGGAGTTGAAAGACCCTCTGGAGCCTTGATTGTGATAGGGACGGCCAAAAGAGCGACCCCTGCCTCTGGCGGCCCATTCAAAAACCTGGGGCGAAAAAACTTTTTTGATTGATTGTTGTGCCTTATCCAAAGAGGCGAAGGTAGATACAAACCTGCTGAGGTCTTTGACAAGAGAATCACAGAAGAGAAGTCCATTAGCCTTAATGCCCAGATCCTGTGGGGCTAAATTAGCCAACTTGGGGTCTAGCTTTATAAAAAGCCCTTTGAGGCGCTCATGTGTGATGGCGGCATTGGCGTTCCCAAGAAGACAAAAAGCTCATTAGACCCACATCGAGATGTCTTCCGCTGACAGCTCAGAGCCATCCAGACGGGCAGATTCTGCCAAGTAAAAAATGTGCGCCAATGGACCTACCACATGAAGCAGTTTATCCTGACAGGTGGACCAAGGTCTTTGCCAAATTTAGAGAAATTTTGAGAAAAGGGTAAGTAAGGGTTGATCGATGGAAGGAACCATGGTAACCTTCTCAGCCAAAGAGGGTTTAGGATACTTGGACTACAGCCTTGACCTAACAGAAGAATCCAAGGGAAGGTGCAGTCTGCCCGATCTATAATCGCCAACATGAGGGGCCAGAAACCATTCGGTGGTATTAGGGTGGCAAATGGAGGAAGGATCAAACAAAGGAACACCTTCTGAATCTATGACTGGCTCACAAGAAAAAGAAACCGACTTGGATTTTTTGGAAGGAGGGGAGGGAGGGTCAGATACATCAAAAAGGTCAAAAAGGTCATCTTCGTCATCCATGTCGTCATCTATGTCCTTAATGGTGGAAATAACCAATTTTTCGGGGACCTCAGCATGCTTCGACTTAGATTTGCATTTGCCCTCGGAACCTAATAACCCCTCTTTGGAAGGAGGCCTGGGAGGCACTTGGTCCTCAATCAAGCGCGAGGAAACCTCGCTATTCAAAAGTGACGCAGTATTGGAAGTATGTATAGAAGCAGAGGAAACCACCTTTCTTTTTGTGCCATCTCCTGCAGATTGAGCCATTGCTTTAGACAAGAGACTCAACATAGAATTTTCCATTCCCTTAGACAGGCGCTTCATGGACACCTCCACAGCGTTCTCCAAAGAAGAATTAATAAACTTGTTTAAATCATGCTTGAAGGCCTCGCCTGCCTCATGGAGCCATTCTTGGTCAGGAGAACTGCCAATCTCCATTGTTAAACAAGTAAAGGGGAAAAGAGGTCTGCAAGGGTTAACCAAATATCAGGCGGGAGGAACACGAAGAGAACACTCCCTTTAGGGGCGTGCCACAAACCCCCCAGCTCACAGGAGCTCCGTAACGCGGCTGTGAGGCAGGGGGGACGAGAGCGCTGCTAAACGCGGAGAAAAGAAAGGTGCAGTAAAATGCTCAGTGCGAGACAAGCGAAGGATCACACCGGCCTGAGCGAGCTTAGATAAACTGGCAAAGGCAGGGACGAGCGCTCCGTAAGGCGAAAGCGCAGACCAGAGGAAACTGCGCAATGGGGTAAACCAAGTAAAGCCGTACCCGCGGGGGGATGACGCAGAGGGGGACAAAGCAGCAGCGGCGAAAACACCGAAAAGTGAAGCGCTATGCTGAGAACAATAATAACAGTGTACACATTGTAAATATACTGTATAAATAAAATCAAAAGGCAGAAAAGCAAAAAACAATGGGAGCAACGAAGATAAGTCACTTATCTGACTGCGAGCAGCATGAAAATAGGAAGCTCCGCCGTCAGTAGTGACGTTATCTAGGCTGATATGCGCTGATTGGCTATAAGGTTTCGTTTTTTAGTTGTTGCCATTGGCCAGTTTGTTTACCTGGGCCCCTGGGAACTGTCGTTTTTTACTTATCTTGGCTGCTGTTATAATAAATCAAGATAAGAAAGCATAATAGGAGCCTCCGGTCTTGCCATAAAATTCATATTGTAAATCTAATGAACACTGGATATGAAGGAAACCTATGTACTTTTTAAATATGCCAAGATACTGAGTTTAGGACTAGTGGCTATTAGTACAAGTCCAAATCTGGGGTTTGGTTTGAAGCCCAAAAATACAGAGAAATTCAATTAATAATATCAAATGTTATACTATTCTGTTTTCCCACACTTCATCCAATAAAACACTTCTGTGGCTTTGCCTAGCACCGGTGAAAAGACCCCAAAACACATTCTGTAGACATCAGCATTTCCTCTCACAAATGACCTGCTTTGACGATGAGGGTAGCTGCAGTATTTGGGCCCAGGTTCAACCCAGGAAAACCTACTAAACCCAGACACATTTTTTGAAGCTACACACCTAGGGGAGTGCAGGGTGGTGTTCCTTGCATGGATCCCACAACGTTTTCTTACCCACAATGCCTAGCCTAAAAACGTTGACTAAAAACGCCTTTTCATCACTTTCTTGTGACCAAAACTTCCAGACTTTGCATTAATCCATAAAATTCCTGTGTGACTGTGTTCCCTGGTTACCAACACAAGCACGAAAATGTGTACCCTTTTCAGCAATAACACCTGTAAGGAATGAAGAGAGACAATATTTCATAGCAACGCATGGCAATTGTTTGTACCTGTTTTCATGTGGCAATAGGTTTTGGGAAGTGCTATTGATTAGCACAAAATCCTATGGGTGTTGGAGCTGTTCCGACACCATAACTACTCCCACTCTGTGTGCCTTGCGATTTAGTGCTGTTTTGTGCTGTGTTCATAGCTTCTTTTGATGCTACAGTCCTTTAACATGCAAAAGCTGATGCAGCAGGGGCTTAGCTTTCGTTGGTGCAGCAGGGGCAGTGGCACCGGTGCAAGTGGTTTATGGGGCCTACTGAAGCCTGATTATTGCTGTAAATTATTTAAACAGCAACCAGGCGGCGCCATTCTCTTCCTTTCACTAGGGCCCATGACACACTGGCTGCTCTACTGTGACATGCACTACCCTTAGCGCTGTTTTGCATCAAATGAGCGTTCATGTTAAACATTAGTAGATCTGGGCGCTGGTCCCTGTTTGCATCCTTGCTCAGCCGTCCTCCAAACACTATTGAGGCGAGCATCGCAGAACCCAGAAAAATTGATTCTAATTCATATTAACCAACTTTTGTGTGCCTAAAATGTATAGGGCCAATTCACAGAAGGATTTATGCATATGGAAGGTAACAGTACAGGAGTACTCTTTTACCTACTCTTACATGCCTTTGTAAAAATGTCCCAAAACGTTCCTCTTCCTATTAATATAAAGGAAAAGCAGGCACAGTCATTTCTGTTTGGATTGACTGTGTACAAAAGGGGGTGGTGATAGACGGAGCATCTGAATCAATCAAACACTCACACCCAGTCAAAAGATCTGGGTTTAATCCATCACCGTTCTTTAGCCCACTTTGCCACCCCAGTTCAGACATGGCCATATGCAAATCAGTCTGACCCTGTGCCTCATGGGAACAGTCCAGCCCGAACTGCCAAGCCATGCCTTCCCTGGACCGTAAACAAGCTTCCTAGGACCGGTTTCTGGCATTACAGCCGTCTTCAGCCAGGCTTGCTTGAATCCAGTGGCAAAGTGAACAAGGGACTCACGTCTGAGCATACCCTGCCAACTTATGGCGAACAAAGAGGTACAAAAGGGGGTGGTGATGGACGGAGCATCTGAACCAATCAAACACCCACACCCAGTCAACAGATCTGGGTTTAATCCATCACCGTTCTTTAGCCCACTCTGCCACCCCAGTTCAAACAATTGGATTGGCTGTGTATGAATAGTGCCTGAATCTTTCTATCTTTCTATTTGATTCCCATGTTGAGACCCTCACGGGTGAGTAGCCATGCTTTACAAGCCCTGGTTGATTGACTGATCATTTTAGATGTTTTTCGACTAATTCACAAAGGTGCGCAAGAGTACATAAAAGAGTACTACATGAGTTCTACTTTACGTATTCCAAAATGCCTTTGTCAGAAAGTCCCTGTATACACAGACTTCAGAACAAATACTTATTTTGCCTATGCAGAGTTCATACCTTGCTACAGTTTAATACCTGAAGATGAAATGAGCAGGGAGTATTAAAACTGAAACTGAAACCATTATGGCAAATTAGAGTTGTTCGAAATAGTCCCTTAATTGGAGGATGTGGTGGACTGTGAGTTCCTATTGCAGTCACATTAGTGTGCTTATGTGACCCGAAGGAGTGAGATGTCACTCAGCCTGTGCAGGCCTGCATGCAGACAGACCACCATGTTATGAATTCCTTGGAAGTGGAGGAAGGCACTGTTTGCCATTCCATAGGAGCTGCTGTTGATATACTCCAGCTTCAAAGAGATCAGAAAAGTAAAATAGTTGTGCCATCCTAAGTGCAGAGAAAATGAGGAATGTCACTTTGGAGGGCGACTGTGCAATAAGTGTGCATTTGGAAGAGAGTCTATGGTTCTAATGAAGCCTACTTCCAAACTCTGCTCTTAAGTGAGAATGCTGACCAAAGAGTCCCATGAAATTATTCAGACGCCACACAAAGAACATTGACTTTACCATGGATGTCGATTAACCCCATGCCAAGAATAGCGGAAGTGACATCATGCACCCTTTGACCTGGATTGCATCCAGTGATTCACCCCCCTTTGCAGCTCCCTGCTTGCCACTGAAGGAGTGAAAGACAAGCAAAGAGTAACAAGCATCAATAAAGCCAATAGGTCTCCTAACTAAGACTAAGCTATTGATCTTGCTTGCTTGTACTTATATGGGAACACAAGCATCCAAATGAACGTGCGTATATGTCCAGCTATTGAATAGGGGTCTAATAAAAGAAACCCATTCCAAAATGTCTGCCAATGTTTTGATTCATTTGTATGTGTGCATCATGAAGCTTGTACATGTTTGTGTTGTGACTCTTGTGTAGGCATGTGCCACGATACATGGCGGCCATTTTTGATTTCTGTTCTAAGATGGCCGTTGTTAGACCTGGCACCTTGGCGTGAGTCTCCCTTCCACTTTTTGCTGATGTGCCTCCGATGTTTTGCTGGTTTTCCGATACTCAGGGCACTCAGGATCAGCTGACCCAGTCCTGAGGCGGAAGCCGGGAGCTGGAGGTACTATCGCGCACTTGGCTGTAACCAAGTTTTAAACATTGTGTGGTGTCACTTTTGAATCTGTGTTTTAAAAATCACCTGCAAACTACCCCCTAAGCACACAGCGGTGCATACGCTGTAGCGCTTCTGACATCAACAAGCGGCCGCCATTAGAGCAGGCGCGCTCGCCGGACACGCCCATCAGAGGCCACGCCCCCCCCCCTGACTACTTAAACGCTGCTCCTCAGCGCAACAAACGATCAGCTGACCCAGTCCTGAGGCGGAAGCCGGGAGCTGGAGGTACTATCGCGCACTTGGCTGTAACCAAGTTTTAAACATTGTGTGGTGTCACTTTTGAATCTGTGTTTTAAAAATCACCTGCAAACTACCCCCTAAGCACACAGCGGTGCATACGCTGTAGCGCTTCTGACATCAACAAGCGGCCGCCATTAGAGCAGGCGCGCTCGCCGGACACGCCCATCAGAGGCCACGCCCCCCCCCCCTGACTACTTAAACGCTGCTCCTCAGCGCAACAAACGATCAGCTGACCCAGTCCTGAGGCGGAAGCCGGGAGCTGGAGGTACTATCGCACACTTGGCTGTAACCAAGTTTTAAACATTGTGTGGTGTCACTTTTGAATCTGTGTTTTAAAAATCACCTGCAAACTACCCCCTAAGCACACAGCGGTGCATACGCCGTAGCGCTTCTGACATCAACAAGCGGCCGCCATTAGAGCAGGCACGCTCGCCGGACACGCCCATCAGAGGCCACGCCCCCCCCCCCTGACTACTTAAACGCTGCTCCTCAGCGCAACAAACGATCAGCTGACCCAGTCCTGAGGCGGAAGCCGGGAGCTGGAGGTACTATCGCGCACTTGGCTGTAACCAAGTTTTAAACATTGTGTGGTGTCACTTTTGAATCTGTGTTTTAAAAATCACCTGCAAACTACCCCCTAAGCACACAGCGGTGCATACGCTGTAGCGCTTCTGACATCAACAAGCGGCCGCCATTAGAGCAGGCGCGCTCGCCGGACACGCCCATCAGAGGCCACGCCCCTTCGCTCTTCAAATGTGCATCTACAGGAAGCGCAGCGGACGAGCGCAGCGGGAGCGCCGATTGCGCGCCGAAGGCGCGCCTAAGGCAAGCCCGTCTGCGCCCGTCCGCGACCAGCCGGGACCCAGGGCCACAACCCCTGGCCCCCTCCTCACCCAGAGCAGGACATACAGCTCGGCGGCCCTACACAAAATAGGTAGGACTGCTATCCTTCAATGCCCTTGCACATATGCCCCCACCGAACTACCCGGCGTATGTCAGGGATGCAAGCACCCCTTCCGCAAAACCCCGTCAGCCAAGACACAAGTGTTCCATATGTTTGCGCTAAACTGCCGCTCCCTACCAAAACACCATACGGAGATCGCCATGTTACTCGAGGAGAAAAAACCTGACGCAATCTTCCTGACAGAAACATGGCTCACTGTCCACTCCGACCCAGACGTGGCCCGAGCACTACCCACAGGTTATCACATTCTTAGAGTGGATAGACCGGTCGGCAGAGGTGGAGGCCTGGCGATCATTGTGAAAAACCAATACCAATGCCGTATCTCAGCCGACACTATTCCTGATTGCGAAAGCGCAGCATTCTGCCTAGAATTCAATGCAAACAATTCCTTCTCAGGTACCCTGATTTATCGTCCCCCTGAACCTGTAAAACTATTCCACAGGTCCCTCCCAGAAATCATTGCGGAAAGAACCCTCGCGTCAGCCAACCACACGATTTTAGGGGACCTCAATCTCCACTTTAATTCCCCTGCAGACCACATCGCACAGGAATTACTGGAAGACTTGGAAGCCCTCCAACTCCCCCAGCTGGTAGCTGCCCCGACCCATGGAAAAGGCAACTTGCTAGATCCCATATTTAGTAACTGCCGGGACCTCACGGTCGACCAACCCATTCCCCTTCCGTGGTCAGATCATTTTCTGGTCCCCTTCTCCTGGGCCACTCATAAAACCCCCCAAGCACCCCCCCAAGTTGCCATCAGGAGGAACTGGTCAAAACTCCCCTTGGAATCCTGGCTGCACAAACTGGACTCCACCCGCCCTACTGTCTGCCCAGATCCCAATATGGGAAATGACACCTATAGAGACTGGATCACTCGCTCATTAGACTCAATTTTACCGCTGCGTAAATCTTCCTCGAAAAGACCACATAAATCTGCCCCCTGGTTTTCTGACGCTCTAAAACAGCTCAAACGCACCTGCAGACAACGCGAGAGAGCCTGGCGCCTAGATTTCCTTCCAGAAAAAAAGACCTCCTATAAAGAAGCTATCAAGGTATATAAAGAAGGGATTAGAGCAGCCCAGGCCACCTACTTTTCTGAGAAAATAATGGGAGCGAAATCTCAACCCAAGGAAATCTTCCAAATCATAAAACAGTGCACTAGTGTCACTACGGCTCATCCCCCCATCAAATCCCAGGAGCAATGTAACGAGCTGGCAGACTTCTTCTATGACAAAGTTTCAAAAATCTATTCCACCTTCCCACCTATAGCCACCCCCCCAGAAGTGATCAAACCACCCTCCCGCAGACCACTTCCCCGTCCAGACCAGCCATCACTCGAGCATTTTCTCCCCCTTGACCTCGACACTCTAAATAAAGTGGCCCGTTCAGTCAAATCCGGATCTCCTCGTGACCCTGCCCCTCCAGACATCCTGATGCAGGCTAGTAAAACCACTCTACCGGTAATCTTGGATCTCCTGAACACGTCCATTTCTGCATGCTCTGTCCCTACAGCCTGGAAGCAGGCCATGGTACGGGCGTTGCTAAAGAAACCTAGCCTAAACCCAAACAACCTGTCAAATTACCGTCCCATCTCGCTCCTTCCCTGGACGAGCAAGGTGCTAGAGAAGCACATAAATGCACAACTGGTGCAGTTCCTGGAGGACCACTCGCTGCTACACACATCCCAGACAGGCTTTAGACCACAACATGGGACAGAAACCGCCTTATTAGCAGTCACCGAAGACACCAGAAGGATCCTAGACCAGGGAGGATCAGTGGCAGTGATCCTCCTTGATCTAAGTGCTGCCTTCGATACGGTCAGCCATCCCACCCTGCTGGACCGTCTCCATAACATCGGAGTCTCGGGTGACGCTCTAAGGTGGTTCGAATCCTTTCTGTCTGGGAGGTCGTTTCAGATCTTCGACGGTGTAACAGCATCCACCAGCAAACCCCTGAGCTGCGGAGTACCACAGGGCTCCTCCCTGAGCCCTGTGCTGTTTAACGTCTACATGAGGCCGCTGGCAAGTGTCGTCGAACCGCATGGCATTAAAATCGTGTCATACGCCGACGACACCCAGCTGGTGGTCTCACTGGCCACCGAGAACAGCAAGCACTCCTCAGCCGATCTGCTACACTGCCTAGAGGACATAAAGGGTTGGATGACCAACTCCTCTCTCAAATTAAATGGAGATAAGACGGAGCTTATGCTCCTAGGCCCACCCTCTCCAGTCTCATTCACCTCCCTATGGCCCAATGCACTGGGTCCCCCCCCAACCCCCAAGGAAAGTGTGAAGAGCTTGGGAGTGTGGCTGGACAATAAACTCTCCTTCTCCACCCAGGCCACAAAACTATCTGCTACTTGCTTTGGCCTACTGAGAACCCTGAGGAAGGTCCTTCCGCTGCTGCCATTAGAAGCTAAAAAGGTTGCGGTCCAAGGGCTAATCCAGTCCCGGCTTGACTCGAACAATGCCCTGTATTTGGGGGCGCCTGAGCTCACACTCCGAAAACTACAGGTTGTCCAAAACTGTGCAGCACGTTCCCTGCTGGAAATCCCGCGCACTCAGTCTGCTAAACCTGCTCTGAGAAGCCTCCACTGGCTACCAGTGAGGCAGAGAGTAGCCTTCAAAGCATTATGTCTGGCGCATCGCACCTTCTGGAACACAAGCCCAGCGATTAACAGAAATCTTGTCATCCCCTATCACCCCAACAGGAACCTGCGATCAAAAGAAGCTTTCCTTGCCGTCATTCCCAGGGTAAAGCGAGCCAGAGCTGGGGGAAGACTGTTCTCATTGAATGCCGCTAAGCTCTGGAATGACCTTCCCCTTTCACTCCGGTCTAACTCAGATCTCCTCTCATTCCGCAAACACCTAAAAACTTGGCTGTTTGACAAATCCTCTACACTTTAGCACCCCCTCCGCCACTATTCTGGTCAGCTCAGCGATTGGACGCCCACGGGCAGCAATCGCGCTCTATAAATATGGTTACAATTACAATTACAATACAATTACACTGCGCCACGGCTGATCCGTGCCGCAGTGCAAGTGCTCCCTACTGTAAATTGTACATGCGATTGGTATCCATGATTGGTTCTTTGGATTTACTGTTAGTCCCTAGTAAAGTGCACAAGAGAGTGCCGGGGCTTGTAGATGCCAATACTGCTGGTGGGCCTGCAGCGCTGGTTGCGCCACCCACCGAAGCAGCCGTAAAGATGTGTCTGGGAACTGCGACCGCAGAACCCGCGTGCGGTCTCGTACTGTCACGCTAGCTGGGCAAGTGTCCCCACTTGCCAGCACCGACCCTTCTCTTGACTACATATTAGTCACCCCTATGGTAGGCCTGCGGGCAGGGTGCGTTGTAGGTGCAAGGTAGGACAAGCCCTGAGATGCGTGGCCTGTCCTAGTAGTGACTTACACCCAAGACCGTATTTCACTATTGAAGGCTACCTGCTCCATTAGGCCAGACTGAGCTGCGAGGATTATTACACCCTATAATCCCCGCAGGCTCAAGGAGCATGGTAGCGAGTCATGTTTAGTATGCCTGAACTCAGGATGATAAGATATTTCTTGTAGTCAAGTTTATTTTAGTATCCTGGGTTTGCAAATGCTACTTTTAGAAAGTTAGCATTTGCTTGCTTAACCATTTCAGTCCACCTCTGCTGGTATGTGTATCTGACTGTCTGGGATGTGTGAGTGACAGGGCTGGAGGGATGACAGGTGGTGAATGCGCAGATTACACCTTAGTGGGAGGTGGGAGTGCCTCTTGACTCGAACTGTCACTGTGCTCGGCCACCACAATGCTGGCTCCACCCTCCTGGGGAGCGGCGGATGACTCTGCCGGCACCTGGCCCAGGAAGGGCGAAGCCCCCATCAACAAGGTACTCTGGCCACCCCTGTCCGGACAATGCTGGCTCCACCTCCTGTGGGGCGTCTGATGCGCCTGCCCCTCACACTGAAAGCAGAAGCCGGAGTACACCCGCCGGGGTACTCCAGAACTGAGAGTGGCTATGCAAAGGCCCCCCTGGCCTGCGAGAACAAAAGAATTGGCCTATAAAAGAAGGAGCCCTGCTCCTTGAAAATTAGATCCGGTTTGGGCCACAGAAGGACTCTGCCCGACGAGAAGGACCGTGAGAGACAAGGAGGGGTGCTGACTCTTGCCTGTGTCTGGTGCCTTGCTGCTGAAGGAGAGACAGGAGAAAAGACTACGAGAAGACTTTTGCTTTACTTGTGCCAAACTCTGCTAAAGAGATCTCCAAGGGCTTGCAACTGAACTTGCCCCCTGACCAGCGTCCCAGGACCAGTGGACGCTACCCCCTTGGAAGAAAGCGACTGCGGGTGCTGACCATCGCCGCAGCACCGACGGAGGAATCTCCTCCAAGGCAACGACATCCACCTGACCACCGTGACCGGGGCCCACAGCAACAGCGGGAGCAAAGTAAGGACCAGCCGCCGCTGGCCCGAACACCGTGACCGCAACTGCACCGGGAGCCCGAGAGCAAAGCGAAGGAGGACCCGTCCGGTCCGAGCTCTCGAGGTGACTGCATAATGAGCAGCCACTCACCTGCAAAGACGGACAGTTGCCCTGTGAGAATCCGCAAGGTCGGTAGCCTGCCCGACAGCCCAGCTGTGAGCCCACAGCTGCACCGGCACTTGGCTGGGTACGTCCTGCACTTGGGGACCGTACTGCCACTTGCCACCGCCGCACAGCCGCCGCCTCCAGGGTCGGAACGGACGACAAAGAGGGGACCCTGCCGCCACAGAACACCGCTGCCCCGGATGACCCGTGACCTGCTCGGCTGAAGAGCCGCAACGATCAGCGACCCCGGGAAGGCAACGCGACGTGGGACAGATCCCCTGGAAGCCGCCGGCTCCACAAGAACTTTGAGTAACACCGGCCTACGGGCCTCAAGAGAACTGCATAAGAACTGTGGTAACCCGATTTAAGTAATCTGCAACCGTTCTCATAAAGTACATTGACTGTATTCACAAGCCTGCTTAAAATCTATATAAAGATATATATTTTTACAGAATACAGTCTGGTCTCGTTGTGTGGTGGGTTGGTTGTGAAGGTGTACTGTTGCAAGTGTTTAACCCTATGTGCCCCAAAGATTAGCCTACGACTGCTTAAGCCACACTAACTAGAGGGTAAGCAGAGGTTGTCTGGAAGGTAACCCTCAGCCCTGACGAGGAAGAGAGAGTCCCTGCTTGTCGCTAGTGTTGCACTGCGCCAACTAGAGCCTCCCCCTTCCTACATTGGACGCAGCGGTGAGGATTTCGAATTTACACTTGCGATACCTATACCTGAGCTTCTGACCACTACACAAGGATTACGGTCCAGTTACTTAGCCACAGACTTTGCTTTTTGAATTTTGCCGAAAGAAGATTCCGAGTGCAGAAACCATGCCGGGCACAAAGAGCCTGGATGGAGCGGAGTCCACGACCTCCGAGGTGTTGTAGGTGGAGTGGGACCCCACCAAAGTGGATAAATATTCCAGGGACGAACTGAAGTTCTTTTGCAAGAAACTCAAGGTCCCGCACGCTGGCTGCAAAAACAAGACCCAGCTCTCCAAGGCCCTGAAAGCCTGGATCGAGTCCCGGAAAACCCCGGAGGAGCAAGTTGTCCTCGCCGAGCAGAATGCGACGGAGGAGCAGAATGCACTTGGGGATCTGATCGATCTCGAGAGGCAAGACAGCGAGCACAGCTTTGGTAAAGGCCTGTCGCCAGAGGAGCTGGCGGACAGGAAGGAAACCCGGAATCACGAGAGAAAGTTGGCAGAAATGAAAATCCAGCTGGAGCTTGAAACCAAAAGAATGGCGCTGGAAGAGCGAAAGCACCAGATGGATTACGAAATAAAAATGAGGGAGATAAGTCTCAAGGAGAGAGACTTGGATCGTCCTCCCTCTGGTGGCAGCACGTCGCCAGTGCAGGTAGAGTCAAGAGTGCACATCCCGAAGGACGTAGTTAAGGAGTTCTTTAAGGGGGATGACATAGGACAGTGGTTTAGGGCATACGAGGTAGCCATGTCCTCCCACCGGGTCCCTGACAAGGATTGGGGAGCGGGGTTGTGGGGAAGGTTCCTTAGCGAAGGGAGAGATACCTTGCTAGATTTGCCCGTTGAGAATCAGAGATCCCATGCCCACATGAAAGAAGCTTTATTGAACAGGTACGGGCTTACCCCTGAAATGTATAGACAGAAGTTTAGGGGATGTACTAAGCGGCCTGGGAATACGTATGTGGAGTATGTGACTTACTTTTGCAGAGCACTGGATGGTTGGGTGAAAGGTAACAAAGTTAATGATTTTCAAGGTCTCTTTGATTTAATTGCATGGGAGCACTTGTCTGATCACTGTTTTCCTGAGTTACGCCAACACCTGATCGATAGCAAGCTGTCCAACCCGAGGAAGCTTGCTGAGGAGGCGGACCGCTGGCTCAGCACCAGGGTCCACAAGGGTCCCGTGGGAGATTCCGCCAAGAGTGGGCAGGGTCCCCAGCAGAAGAGTGGGGGGGACAAGGGGGGAAAACAGAAAGGGTTCCAAAAAGGCCCCCAAAGTAGTTCCCAAGGGAATCCGCAGCAGGGTTCTCAGCCTCCCCCACCCCCGAAGCAGAATGGGGCCCGACAGGTAAACCTGTTCCGAAGGGGCCCTTCAATTGTTTCAAATGTGGCGAGCCTGGGCACATGTCCAGTGACCCCAAGTGTCGCCTATTTGGAAAACCCGCACCCACTGGTGCTCCGCCCCGACAAGTGACTAGCGTTCACCTGGGAGAAGAAATGATGGTCCCGGGGGGTGGAGATCCCGTTCACATGACCCTGGTCTCGTTAGGAGACAGCGAGATGATCCCTACGAACTACCTGCCCTCTAACACTAAAAAATATGGGCAGGTGGTGATCATCAATGGTAAGGAAGCCGAGGCTCTTAGGGACACAGGAGCCAGTGTGACTGCAGTGAGGCAGCACCTGGTGTCTCAGGAGCAGGTTGTACCCCATGCCTACTGTAGGGTTATCAACGCTGATAATTCTGAGAGTCAGTGTCCGATGGCTCAAGTTCCCTTCGAGTGGGGGGGGGTCTCTGGTACTCTGCAGGTCTGTGTGAGGAAAACCATGCCTGTTGACTGTTTGCTAGGGAACGACTTGGAGCACTCCCCTTGGGAAAAGGTGGAGAAAACGACTCACCTACGGATGGTGGGTCTGCCTGACTGGGCGTGCGTGACCACCCGGTCGATGGCAGCCAGTAAGGGTGATCGAGAGGTCCTGGGGCCTGATGGAGAGGCCCAGGAGCCAGCCTTAGGGAGAAGGCGCAGGGGGCACGGGAAACCGGCCCCTGAAGTTCCTACGGTCCAGGAGGAGGCAGACCTTGAGGGGGATGCCCTGGAGCCTACAGGGGAACAGATCGCCGAACTGGGGGACCTGCCTGAGCTGACCCATTGGCAGCAAGAAGGAGGACCCTCCAGGGAGGAATTCTGCAGGGAGCAGAAAGAATGCCCTTCTCTCATGGGTATGCGGCAGCAGGCTGCAGACCAGGCCAATGGTGTTCAGGCCAAAACACATTACGTGTACTGGGAGAACGACCTCCTGTATTCGGAGCCTAAGGCTGCTGAACCTGGGTCAGCCCGTGTGCTGGTGGTACCCCAGAAGTTCAGAGCCTTCCTACTGGGTCTGGCTCATGATGTGCCTTTAGCAGGACATTTGGGGATGGACAAGACCTATGACAGGCTTGTCACGCACTTTTACTGGCCCCAAATGCATAAAAGCTCAGACGCTTATTGCAGAACCTGTCCGACTTGCCAGGCAAGTGGGAAGACGGGAGGGAAGAACAAGGCTCCCCTCCAACCCTTCCCTGTGGTCGGTACGCCATTCCAGCGAGTGGGTATTGACATCGTTGGGCCTCTGGACCCCAAGACAGCCATGGGCAACAGGTTCATCCTGGTCTTGGTGGACCATGCCACCCGGTACCCTGAAGCCATCCCTCTGAGGACAGTGACGGCTCCCGTGGTGGGGCGTGCACTGATGGGAATTTTCTCACGAGTAGGATTCCCTCTAGAGGTGGTGAGCGACAGGGGGACCAATTTCATATCGAAATATATGAAGTCCCTTTGGCAGGAGTGTGGCGTAACGTACAAGTTCACCACACCCTACCATCCCCAAGGTAACGGGTTGGTTGAAAGATTCAACCGAACCCTCAAAGGCATGATCATGGGCCTGGAAGGTCCGATGAGGCGTAAGTGGGACGTCCTCTTGCCATGCCTGCTTTTTGCATATCGCGAGGTACCACAGAAGTCCCTAGGGTTCAGCCCCTTTGAACTGCTGTACGGCCACCCCGTGAGAGGACCACTGAGTTTGGTAAAGGAAGGCTGGGAGCAATCTCCCAGGAAACCTCCCCAGAATGTATATAGCTACATGCTGGCCTTCAGAAACCAAACCAGACGCTTCAGACAACTTGCCGAGGCAAATCTGGAAGCGAGCCAGGAGGAAATGAAGCGGTGGTACGATCAGAATGCCACTCTGGTCGAGCTTCAGCCTGGACAGGAGGTGTATGTCTTGGCCCCAGTGGAGCCCTGTGCCCTTCAGGATAAGTGGACAGGACCATTTGAGGTTGTGGAGCGCAAGAGCCCCATGACATACTTGGTGGACATGAAGACGCCCAGGAACCCTTTGCGGGTCCTCCATGTCAACCGCCTCAAGCCCCACTTGCGAAGGTCCGAAGTGGGCATGTTGTTGGCAACCGATGACGGAATGGAGGAGGAGTCGGAGCCTCTTCCTGACCTCTTGGTGGCCTGTGAGAAGGATGGGTCAGTGGATGGAGTTAACCTCTCACCCTCCCTGACCGCCGAACAACAGGAGGACTGCCGCCAGTTGCTGGGGCAGTTTCCAGACCTGTTCTCCCTGGTTCCGAGTGTCACAGATTGGTGCGTCCATGATGTGGACACTGGAGACAGCTTACCGGTGAAGCATAAGGCTTACAGGGTAACTGACAGGGTACGGGCCTGCATCAAGGAGGAGGTCTCCAAGATGCTTGCCCTCGGGGTGGTTGAGTCTTCCAGCAGTCCTTGGTCCAGCCCCGTGGTCTTGGTTCCGAAGGCTGCTGCGCCGGGAGCCACACCCGAACTCCGGTTCTGTGTGGACTACAGAGGACTCAATTCAGTCACGAAGACTGACGCGCACCCCATCCCCAGAGCTGACGAGCTCATTGATCGGCTAGGGGCTGCCCGGTTCCTCAGCACGTTTGATTTAACATCTGGGTACTGGCAGATCGCCTTGACCGATGGGGCAAAGGAGAGGTCGGCATTCTCTACACCAGATGGGCATTTCCAGTTCCGGGTCATGCCATTTGGAATGAAGAATGCCCCCTGCCACCTTTCAGAGATTGGTCAACCAGGTGCTGGCTGGACTGGACGAGTTCAGTGCCGCCTACCTGGATGACATCGCGGTGTTCAGTGGCACCTGGCCCGAACACCTGCGACACCTCTGGGAAGTGTTGATGGCCCTGCGCAGAGCAGGCCTCACAATCAAGGCAAGCAAGTGCCAGATTGGGCAGGGTTCAGTGGTGTACTTAGGACACCAAGTTGGGAGTGGCAAGGTAGCCCCCTTGCAGCCCAAGATCGAAACCATCCTGGCTTGGGAACCCCCCAAGACCCAGACTGCAGTGAGAGCCTTCCTGGGGCTCACTGGGTATTACAGGAGGTTTGTCAAGGGCTATGGCACGATCGTGACCCCCTTGACAGAGCTGACTTCGAAAAAGCAGCCCAGGAATGTGATTTGGACTGACACCTGTCAGAAGGCTTTCGACACCCTGAAGACTGCCATGTGCACGGCGCCCGTGCTCCTGGCCCCCGATTTCTCCAAGGAGTTCATTGTGCAAACAGACGCTTCAGAGCATGGTGTAGGGGCTGTTCTTTCACAGATGACTGAGGAGGGCTTTGACCAACCCGTAGCCTTCATAAGTCGGAGGTTACTTCCACGGGAAAGTAGGTGGAGTGCAATAGAGCGTGAAGCATTTGCTGTGGTCTGGGCGCTGAAGAAGCTAAGACCCTACTTGTTTGGGTCTCACTTCCGAGTTCAGACGGACCACAGGCCCCTCAGATGGTTGATGCAAATGAGGGGTGAGAACCCGAAACTGTTGAGGTGGTCCATTTCTCTACAGAGTATGGACTTTACGGTGGAACACCGCCCTGGCACCGATCACGCCAACGCTGACGGTCTGTCCAGATTTTTCCGCCTTAGTGATGGAACTCCCTGGGGAAGGGTAGTTCCCCCCACATTTCAGCTGGAGGGGACACATGTTAGACCTGGCACCTTGGCGTGAGTCTCCCTTCCACTTTTTGCTGATGTGCCTCCGATGTTTTGCTGGTTTTCCGATACTCAGGGCACTGCGCCACGGCTGATCCGTGCCGCAGTGCAAGTGCTCCCTACTGTAAATTGTACATGCGATTGGTATCCATGATTGGTTCTTTGGATTTACTGTTAGTCCCTAGTAAAGTGCACAAGAGAGTGCCGGGGCTTGTAGATGCCAATACTGCTGGTGGGCCTGCAGCGCTGGTTGCGCCACCCACCGAAGCAGCCGTAAAGAGGTGTCTGGGAACTGCGACCGCAGAACCCGCGTGCGGTCTCGTACTGTCACGCTAGCTGGGCAAGTGTCCCCACTTGCCAGCACCGACCCTTCCCTTGACTACATATTAGTCACCCCTATGGTAGGCCTGCGGGCAGGGTGCGTTGTAGGTGCAAGGTAGGACAAGCCCTGAGATGCGTGGCCTGTCCTAGTAGTGACTTACACCCAAGACCGTATTTCACTATTGAAGGCTACCTGCTCCATTAGGCCAGACTGAGCTGCGAGGATTATTACACCCTATAATCCCCGCAGGCTCAAGGAGCATGGTAGCGAGTCATGTTTAGTATGCCTGAACTCAGGATGATAAGATATTTCTTGAAGTCAAGTTTATTTTAGTATCCTGGGTTTGCAAATGCTACTTTTAGAAAGTTAGCATTTGCTTGCTTAACCATTTCAGTCCACCTCTGCTGGTATGTGTATCTGACTGTCTGGGATGTGTGAGTGACAGGGCTGGAGGGATGACAGGTGGTGAATGCGCAGATTACACCTTAGTGGGAGGTGGGAGTGCCTCTTGACTCGAACTGTCACTGTGCTCGGCCACCACAATGCTGGCTCCACCCTCCTGGGGAGCGGCGGATGACTCTGCCGGCACCTGGCCCAGGAAGGGCGAAGCCCCCATCAACAAGGTACTCTGGCCACCCCTGTCCGGACAATGCTGGCTCCACCTCCTGTGGGGCGTCTGATGCGCCTGCCCCTCACACTGAAAGCAGAAGCCGGAGTACACCCGCCGGGGTACTCCAGAACTGAGAGTGGCTATGCA
The DNA here is from genome assembly GCF_964263255.1 of Lissotriton vulgaris. Taxonomy (NCBI): domain Eukaryota; kingdom Metazoa; phylum Chordata; class Amphibia; order Caudata; family Salamandridae; genus Lissotriton; species Lissotriton vulgaris. Next base: position 609,683,019 of record NC_141699.1, on the reverse strand, counting down.
AAGGCCCCCCTGGCCTGCGAGAACAAAAGAATTGGCCTATAAAAGAAGGAGCCCTGCTCCTTGAAAATTAGATCCGGTTTGGGCCACAGAAGGACTCTGCCCGACGAGAAGGACCGTGAGAGACAAGGAGGGGTGCTGACTCTTGCCTGTGTCTGGTGCCTTGCTGCTGAAGGAGAGACAGGAGAAAAGACTACGAGAAGACTTTTGCTTTACTTGTGCCAAACTCTGCTAAAGAGATCTCCAAGGGCTTGCAACTGAACTTGCCCCCTGACCAGCGTCCCAGGACCAGTGGACGCTACCCCCTTGGAAGAAAGCGACTGCGGGTGCTGACCATCGCCGCAGCACCGACGGAGGAATCTCCTCCAAGGCAACGACATCCACCTGACCACCGTGACCGGGGCCCACAGCAACAGCGGGAGCAAAGTAAGGACCAGCCGCCGCTGGCCCGAACACCGTGACCGCAACTGCACCGGGAGCCCGAGAGCAAAGCGAAGGAGGACCCGTCCGGTCCGAGCTCTCGAGGTGACTGCATAACGAGCAGCCACTCACCTGCAAAGACGGACAGTTGCCCTGTGAGAATCCGCAAGGTCGGTAGCCTGCCCGACAGCCCAGCTGTGAGCCCACAGCTGCACCGGCACTTGGCTGGGTACGTCCTGCACTTGGGGACCGTACTGCCACTTGCCACCGCCGCACAGCCGCCGCCTCCAGGGTCGGAACGGACGACAAAGAGAGGACCCTGCCGCCACAGAACACCGCTGCCCCGGATGACCCGTGACCTGCTCGGCTGAAGAGCCGCAACGATCAGCGACCCCGGGAAGGCAACGCGACGTGGGACAGATCTCCTGGAAGCCGCCGGCTCCACAAGAACTTTGAGTAACACCGGCCTACGGGCCTCAAGAGAACTGCATAAGAACTGTGGTAACCCGATTTAAGTAATCTGCAACCGTTCTCATAAAGTACATTGACTGTATTCACAAGCCTGCTTAAAATCTATATAAAGATATATATTTTTACAGAATACAGTCTGGTCTCGTTGTGTGGTGGGTTGGTTGTGAAGGTGTACTGTTGCAAGTGTTTAACCCTATGTGCCCCAAAGATTAGCCTACGACTGCTTAAGCCACACTACCTAGAGGGTAAGCAGAGGTTGTCTGGAAGGTAACCCTCAGCCCTGACGAGGAAGAGAGAGTCCCTGCTTGTCGCTAGTGTTGCACTGCGCCAACTAGAGCCTCCCCCTTCCTACAGCCGTCCTAAAGTGTAACAAAAAAAAAAGGGGGAAAAAGAAGGGCATACATAGAGCAAATAAGGAAGAGAATAACCTGGTAGCACTTTCAAGCTGACTGGCTCTTGTGGGGAGAAATATAACAATGGGGACCAGCATGGGAAGTGGGGTGGGGAGCATCAGGGACGGGGTTGGAGGGAGAAGTGAAAATAGAGCCAGTAGAAAAGAAGTGCATCATAAGCGTAAAACAGGAGCGAACAGAGGTGCAAAAAGAGACTGTGTGATATGGAGGGAATAAAATGCAGGGGAGCAAGGAAACACCTGTACTTCCATGGAATATTCATTAATAAAGGAAAAAAATAGTCCACTCAAGTATGCCGTGGAAGGATAGGGCTCATTCAGTCAGACAACAGTAAGACTGTAGTGCTCCCCAGTGGGACAAACACAAGACTGGAGAGGAAAGCCAATGAATCAAGAACAGACACAGACACTTGAAATAGAAAACAAAGACATCCAGTCACGAAGCTGTCTGTAGCTGAGATCTAAAAACACTGAAATGTAACATGTCTCTTTGGAATCCATGAACTTGATGTTCCTGCTACTGCTCGCAGGGATCCTGAGGCCAACCAGGGGTGGCAGGTCAGTGCAGAGGTACTGAAGAGCAAACAAGGATTGGAAGGTGTTAAGTCCAACTGACCCTTACTGATAGCTAGCTTTTCTCTGTCTTGGCTGACCTTTACTTTGAAATCGCCTTTGGACATTTTCCTTAATGCTCTCTTCTGTACATGATTTGAGCAAACAAATAGCAGTGCTAATAGTAGTGATAGTGATGTAGTAGCATTTGCTGACCAGGAAATGTAGTTCTGGAGGGTAATGCGTTTGTTCGAGAAGTTCGAACAAAGTTGACTACTTCTTTTGCAACACTCTGCCCTGTTCATTTTGCAACCATCCTAGCAGTTTAGAGCACACTGTGAAAGTGCTTTAATGAGAGGATTGCCATAGGTGCAGTGGCAGGTCCACTTGTTACTAGCTGCTCCAGTCCAGGTTGTATCCTTGAATTTGAGATCTGGCACTTGGTGTCCTTGTTTTCTAATGGGCTAAACAAAACTACAAGTCTCAGAATGTAAAGAAAAAACGTGTACTGAAGTGGATAGTCACACATGGACCTGAGAAAGCAGGGCTGGGTTACCACCTGTACCAGGAATATCCGCGAGTTCCACTCCTGTATATAAGGATGGTGGTTATTCTCCATTCACATTAGGCAACATTAAGGATGGGCCATGTTAGTTGGTAACCGTCTTAGAATTTGCACAATGGCTAGTTAAAAGTCAAAGTGTCTCAGCGCCACAACTCTTTTAGTCAGATCAAGTTACCCTAGAGGGTCGATGACACGCAGTCAGTCTTATCTCTTGACACTGGAGCTGCGGTTCAGCAGTCCCAGGTGCATGTCAGCGTCCTGGCGCGATGCAGAAGTCTGGATGATGCAGGCATGGTGTCAACAATGGGGCTCCTTTAGTGTGATAAGGTTTCCTCATTCCTGCTGGCCTTGTGTGGTTCTTGGTTTGGATGGTTGAATTGATGCTCTGCTTTCAAAGGTCGCAATCACCTACTCTTCACTGCCGCATGCTGCTTCAGGACTCTCTCGCTTCACCTTGGCCGCCACCTGACATACTGGGGTCGCACATGCAAGGCGCCAGCTTTTCGTGTCCAAGCACTGCACGGGCGACAGCCCACATTTTGCCACAGTGCTACTCCAGCATCTTTCTTATGTGCGTGTAGGCATAGGGATGCATATGCATGCATACGTTATCACGCTTGCCCACCATAACCTCATTGCGCACACATGTGCAAACATGCTGATTGCAGGTGATCCAAAGCGGGGCAAACCCTCTTTACTTTTGTTATCCAATAGACCTTTTTCGCCAACCGAGAGGTAAAAGGAGTTAGCATTTAATCAAACAATCTCATTAACAGTGCAGTCCATTTGGCTATACAATAAGGGCCAGGAATAAATGACTATAGTTAAGATGGTTTTTAACCTACAGAAGTACAGGTGTACCAGAATAAGGCAGACATTAAGTTCAGTTACAGCAATACCAAAAATTAATAACAGAATCTGATGCTCCGAGAAGAATTTCCAATTTTCTCTTCTATATGTAAGTATTGTCTAAAATCATCTAATTTAAAGTCAAAACCAAGAGGATGGATTAAATCTAAAAGGATCTAAAAAATCTGAGAAATGACGAAAGCAATGAAAATGTGGGGAAGTCTGGGAAAGTGACAGCATTTCAGAAGCTTGGTCAAGAGTCTTCTTGGGATTGAAGTATAAGTGTTAGCCTAAGCCACACTTAGTACAAAGTCAAAAGGGGAAGAATATAGATCTAAACCCCTCAAAGGCTAAAGGAAAAGTGGCCAACAATGACCTATGAGAACACCAATTATTACCACACTAATCTGATTAACAATTCTTATTCACGCTATCAGGGGCTCCATTGTCCTTTTCATTCTCACGTCGTGAGATGAAACATTAACAAATTCTCCCAGGTCACCTGCGGCTCCTAGCACAATTACTGAATGGAAACTGTCCGATAACTCTCTGGCTCTCTATGTTCTAATTCAAGGTCTTCTTCTCAGGCTTTCTATCACTACTACAGTGTTACACCTATTCTCAACTAACAAACCATGCGAATGCACCTGCAAGAAAAAGACATTGAAGCAGAAAATGGGAAACAACCTCTCATGTAGAAAGATATATGGGCCTAGTCATGACAATTCAACATGTTAACTTAATGGTGCACCTTTAATATGTGTGTGCACCCTACCACAAATGAATGGAAAATGTCAGTTCATTACATTTGTGTTATACGTTGCAGACATATAAAATAGCTTAAATATATGTGTATGTATGTGACTAAGTACATTATAGGAGAAGTGTGGCTCACTGGTTAGAGGAGGCAGACCTGGAAGCAGAGGCCAGCCCAGGACCAGGGTTCAATTCCCGGCTCGGCGGGGTCTTGAGTCCTAAAATGTCCATGGACTCGACAATTCTTGCTCTGGTGCCTACTCGTTTCACGTGTTTACAGTCTGCGACTTTGGGCAATAGCTTGCTTAATCCCCACAACGGCCCCTCGCGGCGGGATGCCAGGCTTTCACCTTGCGGATACCCTGCCGGGGTTATCTCACAGGGGAATACTAGGACGGGTTCCCTAAGCAAGCGCTTAGAAACCGGTTGGTGATTTGCGCTATATAAATTCCTGTACATTTACATTTACATTTATAAATGCAAATATGAAACATTAGTGCACACATTACATAAATCCTTTTAATTTCTAAGTACATACTGTTTAATAATATGAGGATGGGTTTGCTCAATCACTGAAACAATAAATGTAGTTTAATACAGATAAGTCACACAGTATATATATATATATATATATATATATATATATATATATATATATATATATATATATATATGTATATATGTATGTATATATATATATATATATATATATATATATATATATATATATATATATATATATATATATATATATATATATATATATATATATATATATATATATAAGTCTCTAATCCTACAGCGAATGCACTTTAATAGTGATGTCAAGTGCAAAACTTTCATTAATATTGTTAGGACACACAGAGTACATAGGCTAAGTGTATGTATATATTGCATTATTGTGACATGTAATGGTCGAGTCAAACACTATGCTGCTCCAAAAGCATATCTACAAGTCCCCTTACTTTTTATTTTTTAACATCGGCAAAAAGCATTTATTTTCAATGTTTTGGAATAGCTTAGGCAAATAGAATTGAGAAGCCAATAGGTCCAAAAGGGTCGAACTATTGCCAATGCTTGTTATCAATTGCTAACATTGTTGGTTTTACTGCAATCAACATACTCATTGATGCGTAGTGTACCTACATAGCACTGGTTGTAAAGCTACCTTGTATCTTACTTTGAATACTTTGAGATGTGTCTGTCCTGTTTATGGCAAGTAATTAATTTCTTTGAGATTCAATTTCTCGAACTAACAGAAAAAATTGAAGAATACATTTCAAAACCTATAAACAATGACACATTTCAAGTTTTTCTCTTTTAGTACATATTATTGCTTTGTTTTGCTAAAATTGTATAGAAGTGAAACATTTCCATTTAATTGTATTACAATTGTAACGTAAATACAGTTAAATAAAATCAACTTCACATTTTTGGAAAACATGAAAAGTGAGAATGTTGCCTTTACAACAAACCTTTTCACAGCAAAGAATTACATTTTTTTAAAGTGTTTTTATAGAAATAATCTGAAATAAAGTGGAAAGAGTGTCAAATGTTAAGAAAAGAACCCCGAATTCCACCCAGGTACCTTTCAATCTGCATTCAACCCCACCACCAGGAACTTGCATGCCCACTGTCACAGGCATTACCTCTCTGTATCTGAGTCTCATGAAGAACACACATATCCAATCAGGATAAATTAAAATTGTAATTCAATCGAGCATTCCATACATATTTTCAGTTTACCAAATTAGCAGAGACAAAGGGCGATGCCTAAGCTGCAAACAGGAACAAGATCCAGAAAACAACTCCCTTATTTCTAATCTGCCGCTCTGTTAACATAACTACAAAAATCAAAAGGGTTCCTGTGACCTGCAGATGCATGAGATGAGCATCGTGCCAACCAGGACAAGTATCACTATAAACAAACCAACAAAAGCTGCATTAGACATTAAAACATATTTAGATGAAATATCACCTAAATATGTGTGCAAATGCACAATAATACTTGTCAAGCCATATTATGACGCCAGAGTTAATTAATTATAGGGAGGAACTGAGGGATGTTATGTGTAAACTGGGGGCTACAAATCTACCATGGCTGGCCTATGTCAGGAATCTGTGTTTTTCATTGGGTTGTGGTAACCTGTGGTCAAATCTGGAGGAGACCTTTTCTAGTATCTCTAAAAAATCCTTAGCTCTAGCCTTGAAGGAACATAAACTTGCCCAATTAATTCAAAGCACGACCTCATGCTCCTTGACATCAAGGTTTCTTGACGCCAAGCAGCAATATAAACTGGAAAAGACATTCGACAGTATTCAACCATTCATGGCAAAAAAACTGTTTATACAATTTAGGCATGGAACCCTTCCGTTAGGTGTATTTATGAATAAATGAAAGGGTACAGCTAAATCAGATTGCCCTGGCTGTTCTGCCTCGGAAGAAACAGAACTCCATGTAATGCTCTTGATGGAGCAAGGATTTGCATGTAACACGACTTGCTTGTATTCAGTCCTCTCGACATAACGTTAATGCACTAACTAACATGTTTGTCTTATTAACATTGCATTTGACGACGTGTTAGGTATCTAGAAGAAACTTGCTTATGTGTTTCTACTAACAATAATCAGCTTGCACTAAAATGGCCGCTGCTATGCGGGATTTCCTACTGCGCATGCTTCTGTCATACTCATGTGACATGACGTCTTTCTCGGCTTTGAGGGAAACTTTCGCTTCTGCGCACTAGAACTAAGATGGCTGCTCTGTGTTACAGCATGCATGAAGATTGCACTGCTGCTTTTGCTAAGCTGTTTGTTTTGCCTAATCATTAATGCAATAGTTATAATAAAGTAATGGGAATAGAGTAGAGATAATTGGTATAGAGTACATTTATTTATTCTGTGTTCTAAAACTGTTTCTTTTCTATTTTTCATGTAACGATAATCTTGGGCCCGGGAGGTGTTGTTACTCCATCTTGAAAACCCACACTGCGAATGTCAAACTCCAGAAGGAGCTGAAGTCATTTGACATTGAAGCCATGCCAAGCTTACAGCACACTAGAAGATGCGCCTGGGAACCTAACCTGCTGACCCCAAGCGGAAGAAAATATTGTTAACATTGTATTTCTATAAGAAAATCAATTGTTCGGTGGAATAAAGATGCATGAGAAAATTAAATTTGATGGGCGGGAACGTCAATAGAATATTCAGAAGTAAAAGTTTCATTTTAGTATGGTGTGATGATGTCTCCCCATCTCGTGGCCAATCAAATTTCGGGATCCTTACACTTGCAACATTGGGGGGTGGTACACTGCCCTGGAAAACAGTATAACTAGAGAAGACTTAGCTAGAGAAATTGTCCGACTTGTCCGAATAGCTGACCTGTCACTGACCCAACGCACTCAATAGGTGATCGGGAGCAGAGGTGCTGGCGGAGCACTTTGTCAGAAAATTCGATAACCCAATCGGGGTTTGGGAGTTGGGTGCCGGTGAAGCACTCTGTCCGGGGATTTGCTGACCCAGTCGGGGTACAACTGTTAGCTGTAGAGAGGGCCCAACGCAGGCGTTTGTCCTTTAGCTGCGGGTGCCTGTTCTAGCCTGAGGTGGTCCTGTCCTGATCCAATTTAGTCCGTACTTGTCCTGATTCTGGTCTGCACCTGTTCTTTCCTGCTGGCATCTGCATCTTGGGGTTCTGTCTTTTTCCCAGCCCGTGGCCAGGGTTGGTCTTCACACCATTTTAGGTAAATGTAATGTGGGTTTGTCATTTTACTGTCTTCCCTTTTCCACCCTTCCTATGTTTCAATGCTTAAATGAAAAGTTTCTGATTTCATCTCACCTTAATCTTATTCTTGTTGATTAATCAAGTTTTAATTAATGTAGTATGGCCACTGATTTTTAAACATTTACAAAGATAAAGAGTTTAAACCTTCCCCGAGTCTGTGGTTATTATATGATTGCAAATATTATATTTCTACCAATTATTCTAACACCCTGATCGTTTGGGTTGTCAGGTACCGGTGACCAGGATTGGTAAGTCAAATGGTATAGGTCCTGAATGATTAACCCCTCCCCTGCTGATGACGGAACCGCTCCGTCATCAGCTACGGTTGGGCTGTGCTGATGACGGAGCGGTTCCATCATGGCCCGGCCTGCGCGGCGCTGATTTCGCGCCTGCGCGGCAGTTTTAATGAGCAGGGCGGGTCATGACGGTACCGCTCCGTCACCAGCACAGCTGAACCGCGGCTGGTGACGGAGCGGTTCTGTCACCAGCATGTGGCCGCCGAGCGGCCGCCCGCGCCCACTTAGCGCTGCGGCGGAATAGCCGCCGCAGCGAAAGGGTTAAAAAACATTTGATATGAGTGTAGGTTTTACATGTTCAAATTGCATATTTATAGTTTTATGGGCCCAGGTAAGTATGGTAAATAACGGGCAGGTGAACCTGTGCTCCATCATTCTTCTGTCCTGCATACCATAGGTCTAGATCGAAGTGGGTTCTCCAGCTGTGCAGAAACTTAGGGCTTAGAAACTATTTTGAGGTTTTTAGGCTACTTAAATATGAAACACTACCATTATTTGTAGTCGCCACCTCGAAATTCCTTTTTGTAATGTGTACTCGTAGAGGAATTTTAAAGGGGAAAGAGATGGGTAACAGTTGATGTTGCCCTTTATATCAACTCTCCATTGCCCTCTGCTGCTATATAGTATTGTTCAAAAAAATGTGATGACAATAATTGTGTTTACTTTGTTTGCATAGGAATGTACATTTTTAATCTTAATCTTTTTAACCTATTTTTTTAACAAATAGTCTAATGTTGTATGTGATTTGATATTGTCTTCTAATAGTTTTAAAAATGTTTAACTATGAGATCTGGGTCCTCTTGACATCCTTCTCGTCACTAATTTGGGGCCTGGTAGTCAACTATTGTTTGTTAAGGCTGTGGTATAGATGTAATTTATTTTTGTCTACAAACGAATGGCTGTTTTTGATCATCCTCTTTTAATTGTCCTTTTTCGTCTAAAACTTTGTTTTATTTTATTTAATGTAAAATGTGTCGTGCTTTTATGGCTGTATAGCCGAAATTAAGTATTTTTGACTTGACTTGACTGATATTATACTGCATTTAGAGAGGTATTTACTTCATACTTCAAGTATTGAATTTAGTGGAGAGGTTTATTTTCAAGATAGCTTTTCCATTCATCTAATAGTTCCGGACACATACTGAAAACAAAGCACCTCATGCTTTGCAATCAAGGCTCTCACTAGACGCCTGCATAATAGATCAAAAAGCCAATAACATGCTGATAGTAAATTGCTCCTCTGATCCCAGATTTTACAGAGGCCTCTGTAGTAGCAATACTCTTTTGAAAATAAGGTTTAAGAATACTTCACGCACTGTGTGATTTTTAGGTCTCGCCTACGCAGCGCGCAAGCGTTGCATAGGAGAGAGACCTTTAGCCATCACAACAGCTTTGGTAGCAAAAATGTGCAAGTGTTGCATTGTTTGCAATGGCAACGCATGCATGTCTGGTGATTCCCTTGCGGGAGCGTGCGGCGCCATATGGTCGCACGCTCCCGCAAGGGAATCGCGCAGGCCCCCTCCCCTGCTGCCGCGCAAGACGTGCGTTTTTTTTTTAATGCTCAGGGCTTCTCATGTATCATCCACCCAGCACCTCCAAAGCTTTTAGGGAGGCACTGACTAATTTTATCACCCCACTGATTAATAAATCAGCCAACTTTAACATTCTGGGTTATCTTAATCTTCACTTTGATGCTATTCATGAATGTGAGATTGCCAATTTTATAGAGGATGTCCCACCTCTGCAATCATCCCAAATGGTGTCTGGTGCCACGCACTCTGCTGGCCACCTCTTAGATCAATTTTTTTAGGGCTTGCGCCCCGCTTTGCACTGCGCGGCAGTGCTCGCGCAGGCGAGAGTCCTTTTGGCCTGGTTTCTGAAATGGACCCTGGAATCGTACATGCTTGTGCGTGTGTTTTAACTTTTGTGGCCTGCTATTGGCCTTTGTCTGCATGTTTTTTTTGAGATAGCACACAATAGGCCAAAGGCGGGCGCATTGCTCCGCCCATGGCCTATTGGTGTCTATTCCTGGCATATGGTTTCAATTATCGTGCCCAGACACGGGCGTGATAAATGAATACATATGGCTTTCTGTGGCGCACGCGCGCACCACTCGTGGGCTTGTCATCCCATGTTTTCAGTAAGCTTTGGCAACTTGTGGCGGTGTTGACGCACTGCTTGTTTTTCTTGACTTTCGGTACAATCGCGGCACCCGCGCTTTACTTTTGATGGTAAAAGTAAAGTGTGGGTGCCGCCATTATACCAAAAGTAAAGAAATAGATTTTTTTTTTCTATTCCTTTACTTTTGGTATAATCGTAGCCATCGTGCTTTACTTTTAACATTAAAAGTAAAGCGCGGGTGACACGATTATACCAAAAGTAAAGCAATTGATTTTTTTTCTATTCCTTTACTTTTGGTATAATCGCGACACCCGCGTTTTACTTATAATGTTATAAGTAAAGAGCGGGTGCCGCGATTGTACCAAAAGTAAAGGAATAGAAAAAACATCTATTTCTTTACTTTTAGTATAATCGCAGCTCCCGCGCTTTACTTATAACATTAAAAGTACAGCGCGGGTGCCGCGATTATACCAAAAGTAAAAAAATAGATTTTTCTTCTATTTCTTTACTTTTGGAATAATCACAGCACCCGAGCTTTACTTTTAATGCTTTAAGTAAAGCGCGGACTGGTTAACGAACAAATGTGCTTACTAATGCACCATTTCTACAGAATTCTCCAATGTTTTCTTGGGGAGACTATACCCAAAGCCCCCCTTTCAGATTATTTAATATCCTATTGAGTTAAGCCTAGTGTTTCTGATTAAAAAATGAATTAACTTGACGCTTCAAAAATTCACAGAAAAAAATTATTTTCATGTAATATTCAAAACACCCTGCACATGGTTCTTTAAATAGTGTTCACTGTTATCCAACTATACTAGACTATTGTTCTATAAAAGTTACATGGTAGCTACATGTTTCCTACTTTTTGGGCACTTCTGTGTGCCTGCATGCACATCCACTATGGGCATGCCAAAGTTGGTGTCAAGGGAGACCCTCTGCACTGGCAAGGCCTTCCCCAGACCCGGCCTCCTCTTCACTTTCTGGACTCTGACAAACGGCCTGCCATGGTCAACCAATGATGGAGAAGGACACGGGAGACAGATGTGCTAAACGACGACCACCATCGGGACTGGAGCAGACATGGGAGAGGAGAAGGCAGAGTTGTGCATGGGTGGTGTATGGAGGACGGGAGGGGGTAAATAGGCGAACAGTAAGTACATGCGCGGGAGCAAGGCTCACAAGTTATTGGTCGGACCTCGCCCATGCTTACATGAGCAAACCAAGGGGCAATGACAAGCATTGCCCCAGAATGCCTGGACTCATGTGAACAAAAGCTCATTCAGTGCACTTGGGAATAACCACATACCCTGGACTCCAGAGCCACAGGTAAGTGGCATGTATACCTTGCGTTTCCCCATGGCTTTGTTGCTGATGCTTCGACAATGGCTTCCAATTGCTGCCTCATGTGTTCCTAACACTTCTCACAACCTCCTTTAGTTGTATAGATTACTGCTACATCTGGAGGGATCCAGTCTTTCACAGCGGTTCAAACCCCCACTGATGCAGGGGGGTACATCTCCGCTTCCTCCCTCCACAACAACTCATGTCAGGAACTGCCCTGGCCGCGCCATTTGGCTCTTACTTTAGATGGTTGGTGGAGCTCAGTCTCCAACAGCTATTAAAAGCTGCTTCTAAGTACATACGACAAAGTGAGCGTAGGGGCTCTGTGTAGATGAAGGAACAGAGAACGCGACCTGTGGCGAGGTTCAGAGCAGTTGGCAGCAGAAAGGGCAAGTGTGGTGGACGAGATGTGTGTGAGGGGAAAAGCGGTGAAGGTGCGATCTGGGTTACTGGGGACAACCAGACCATACCTAAATAGTCACAGACTAAAATGCTGATTGCATGAATAACACCGCTTTGGACAAAGCCTATCGTTGCACTGACTGTCATAGCCCGGAGGATACCAGCATACGATGGAAATTTATTTACCAAAAGCGAGTATCAATTTTGGACAAATACGTTTTCAGAAAAATAAACATTACTAAATATGAAAAAAATGGTATGGGGTAGTAACTTGTTTTAACAAAACATGAAACTGATGTGGGAGGATAAAAAAGTCTATGGGTAAAAACTAAATCTGCAATTCTACAGAAGAAGTCTATATTTGGAAAGGAAAAGAGGATGCTTGTTTCTAATCTCAGGACCCCCCTGGTCGCAACCCCACTTCCTATGCTTTTGACTAATCCTTTTATGATCCCCCTGACTCTCCACCTGCCCTTTCAAACAGTGACAATCACCGCAGACTGGATTACAAAATGCCTTTGCCATAAACTCGACCCCCAGAAATTTGGGGATTTCATTCAGTCTAACCGGCCTCAGCTTGTTTCGAATGCAGAGGCAGCTAATAATACTCTGCATTCTTGGCTTACCTCAGCCGTAGATGTTTTCATTCCTTCCAGCTAGACTGCCAACAGAAAGAAACACACTGCCCCCTGGTTTACCGAGGCTCCTACTGCGACAAAAAAGCGCTGCAAGGTCCTAGAACATTTCTGGAGGAAAGTCTACAATCCTTTGCAAAAAAATCAGTACAGAATAGCTATCAAATCATATTATAAGGTGATTCGGAAAGTAAAGGCTGATTATTTTGTTAGCAAAGTCAGGAATATTAGGAATTTTTCAGCCTAATGAATAGCCTTATTACACCAAATCTTTCCATCGACCCCATTGATAACTCTAGTGCGCACTGCAAGAATTTAGCAGAATACTTCACTGGCAAAGTAGAGGACATCTATCGGCACTTTCCCTTAGATGTTCCTACAGTGATGCCAGTTATCACAGTACTGCAAGTTGTTAGCATTCATATGCCAGTACTCAATTCATTTCCCTACTGGGTCTACCTGAGCTGCTAACCCTATGTAGGCAAGTACAATATCCGCTCAAACCTGATCTGTTTCTCAAATTCTATGACCTTCTGCTCCCACTTTGCTTAGAAGTGATTAATCTCTCCCTGTCATCAGCTTCAGCTCTGGTGCCTGGTCTTGGTGCCTGGATGCACGCCAAGGTTATCCCTCTCTTGAAGAAACCCGCCTTGGACTACTCCAAATCTGAACGTTTCTGGCTTATTTACCTTCTCCTTTTCCTTCGGAAGGTAGCAAAGATGTAGCAAAGAGACATGTTAATGGGATTTTAACCAAATTCCTGAAGGACAATCACATCTTGGATACTTCCCAAAATGGTTTCAGAATAGGGCATAGCACTGAATCTGCGCTTCTCACAGTTGCCAAGCAATTCCGCAGTGCCCTGGGGGATGGTTGGTCTTCAGCCCTGATCCTATTGGATTTGAGCACCACATTTGATACTGTGTGTGAGAAGTTGGCCTGATATATGATGTTTCCAATTCTGGAACCACCTTGTATCAGTCCAAACAATCCTTTATGGTGTGTGGTTGTAAGTCAACCTTATTAGACAAGCTATCTTAAGGGTAGAATAGACTAAGCAACCTTAAAGGCTTAACTCAAGAGGTCGTATTAAGCGAGCTGTTTTACCAATCACAGTCCTGTAATATCAAATGAAAGGACACACACAAGTATATATTATAAAAATATATGTATTTATTTCTAAATTAATCCCCAGTACTCTTTATGAGCAAAGGAGCACAAGCGTTAAATCAAAAGCACAGTATAACATACAAAGTTGCACAATTATGGATGAGGGCGGGTGGCCACTCAAACCATATATTAAAAAAGTGGTATAAGAGATACCAATCGAACAGTGGTTAGGCCGAGGGCCTGGGGAATCGCTGGGAGCAGTCGGGACAAGCAATGCTGAAGTCGGGAAAAGCCAGCAGGATTCGGGTGCAGCACTTAAAGTGCGGCTTGCACCAATGCAATGTTAATGGTGCGTAAAAGTTACACAAATAGAGTTTAAGGACACTTCCGCTGAACCTAGAGGAACCAAACTTTAGACACAGACCCTAGAGGTGTGTACCAGTGTGGGAACACTGGCGTTGCAATGTTACCTCACCCACAGGAAGCGGGTGTTAAGGTTCGAAGGGGCGTCGGGTTTTGACACGCAGGCTCTTGGTGCTTGAAGCTGAAGATGCTGCAGGCGATGTGAAGGAGAAGTGTCCGGTGGAATCCAAGGGTGGATCAGAGTAGAAAAGTACCTGAAAGCAGAGGGGACAGAGTCTGGGTCACTCAGCAGTGACCAGGGTGGAACCAGGATGGAACCAGGCAATGTCGGGCGCAAACAGGTGGTTGTCGAGGAGCTTCTCTCCACTGTCACGTGGGCTCTGGGGCATCTGCTATTTCCTGGAGAGGGTCACAATCTGTCCCACGCAGGCTCTCACCATCAGCGCAGTCGGCATCAAGATTGGAGCAAACAACACTTGGCAAGAGCAATCCACGCAGAACCAGGGGATTGCTTCTCACTCGGACCAGGAGTGTCAGAGCGGGTGCTCCTTTTCAGAGGAGCTGGTGCAAACCTGGAGCAACCAGAATCGCAAGTTGGTTTTAGGTTTTCGTCGGCACAGGGGCCACAAGCCAGCTGGCAAGTGACCGGGCCAACGCGTTGAGCCAAAGCAAGCAGAAGGGCCCCACACAGCACTAGTCGAGTGTAGAGGGGTGAGCTTCGGTGCAAGAATGGCTTTGGGTTGGGGCTTCTGAAACCCCGGAGTACAGCTTTGAGGGTCACTCGTGGGCTGCACGGTCAGCGTCTCGTTGTCTTTTCAAGATGGCATGCCCCATGCTTGCGGTCGCCTTCACAGGTCTCAGCTCTGCAGGGACTGTGGATCGGGCTGTATGAAAGCAGGCAAGCTTGATCTTGTCGATCTCTGTTGCTCGAGTTCTGGCAGGAACTGCAACAAAGCAGACATTGAGGTGCTGGATGGTGCCTGTTTGCACAGGGTGGTCACTCCTTGACCACAAGAGAGATTCTTCAGTCTTTTACGTTGAGTAGGATGTCGAAGGGTCCAGAGTTTCATTTCAAATGTTTCATCAGGATAATCTGAGTGCGTTGGCACTGCTCCCATTCTTATACCAATCTAGGGGGCTGGATTACCTGCTAGGTCCCCTCCTATGGGTGGTACCCAGGAAGGGGGTGGATACACCCCTTTCCCTTTGATCTAGGCCGTGCTGGGACTGGGGCTGGTGTGCCCCAGAACCGGTTTGGCCGGATTATACAAGGGGCAGCCTTGTGCTCCCCAGGCAGTGTCTGGTTTTTTTCAAACCTCCCTGCTACAATCCACTATCTCCTGTCTGGGGTGGTGTAACACCGCCCTGCGACAGGAAACCCTTTGTCCAGGCCTCCTCTGCTGAGTTTCGGTTAGCAACAGGAGGTCAGACTCGTGTCTATGGCAGAAGCATACATTTTGTGGATGTGAGGCTCTTTTAAAAATCAACCGCGTTTCAGTAAAGTAACATGTCTTCTCCCTCTAGAGGGGTGGAATGCTATCCCCATGGACAGAACTGTCGAGGGGATAGTATTCCAAATCGTATGACACCTTACACGACATGTTTTGATAAAGCCAAACCAAAGTTGCTATATAACCGCGAGGATTATAAGGCACTTAATAGTATATGGTATGGCATTATCCCGGATCAGCTTAGGGAATTGGTCCAGACAGCTGCAGACAGGCTCAGCTCATGCTAGAGCACCATCCCACATAAAACCAAGCACTCTGCCTCCAGGATTGTTAAGGCCTGCCATAGGAGTGACTGATAGGTATATATGTGTCCAGTTAGGTTTAGATATAGGCATACTATATCTAAGCAAGGGGTGATTACACCACCTTGCCCCAGCTGAGTGATCAGCCAGTTGTGTCAATTTTAGATAGCCAGCCAGGGGTGGCAAAAGATATGCTGCAGCCCCTGGTAGGCCTTGGATGCACCTATGCCCTGGGCACCTATAGTGCTCTGTACAGGGGCTGATAAGGTGACCCAAGCCAATCTAGTTATGCACCTAGGGTACATGGAATCCATTTTACAGAGAGAGCAGATAGCCTGGGGCCCTGATTAGCAGGGAACCAGGCCAACTAAGTCAAGAACCAGCTAAACACAAGGCAAAAAATCTGGGGTAACCATAGTCCGGTAGCCACCTTCCTACATAACCCCCCCCCCCCCAAACGAAAGGAGATAAGGCTATCCTTGGCCAGGTAAGCCTATATTGCCTGAGTGGCCATATAAGGAAGTACCTGCACTAGCATAGGTACCCCCTGTCTCATGGTCCACTAAGCAGTCCCTCGCCCTTGGGGCATTAGAGGGTCTCCACCATAGGGAATCACTACCTTGGGTGTGTTTATGCAAAGTTAAAGGCTGGTTTGTATATGGAGTATTGAAGTGAGGCTCCACTAATTTAGGGCTCAACTTCCTCCAATTATCTTCCACCATGTGTGCCTTTCTTTCTTCAACTGAGTTGCACTGTGCTCTCAGGGTCAACCTCTGGCTACCTAAAGCTGGAGGCTGGGTCCCTCTGTTTGGCTTGCTGGAGGGACAGTTCAGGTTTGGGCCCTTTGGGTCCCAGGTTTGGCTGTGCCCAACAGAATCCATCTGTGGGAGGTCCCTAACTATTTTTAAGGGGGGCTCCCTCAGGAGTTTTTAAAGTTTTCACCTCACTAGGGCTACTAGTTTTGGTGCCCCTAATCTGTTGATGGGGGTGATTCATTTGACAGGGGGCCCTCCGGGTCTCACTGGCCTTGTTGTCCTCTGCAGCCCTGGGCTGACTAAGGCAAGGTGGAGAGGGGCAGGTTACCTGCTACAGACTGGGTCCCACCTGAGAAGGGTCCACTGCCATCAGAGGCTCTGTCAGGCCAGGCCTAACAACCTCTGCGGCAGTTCCCTCATCCGGGGTAAGATCAGTTCCCTGAGGAGGCTGATCCTGTCCTAATGTCTGGTGAGGGGGAGATTTCTCTTCCTCCTCCATGCTCTCGGTTTGGGTGGAGTGATCCATCATTTCAGGCTTCACAACACACATATCTGTTTGAGTTTGGGCTGTGGCCATCGCAGCCCCACCAAGCTTTTCAGGAGGAGACTCAGTTTGGGTTTCTGCTGTTATCATAACATCTTTGCTATTCTGTTCTGCTACAGATGGGGCAGAGAGTTGCTCAGCCCTACCAACCTTTTCAGGAAGGACATCTTGGGTTGGGGCTGTAGCCATTACAGCCCCACTAACTTTTCCATTGGAGTTTACCATTCTTGAATGGATTTCCTGTTCAACCTCGGCCCAGGCTGAGATTTCTAAATCATTACCAAGTAGGCAGTCTACATGCAAGTTGGATGACACTGCCACTCTCTTTGGGCCAGTGACACCTCCCCAGCTGAGAATTACTACTGCCATGGGATGATTTGTTTGGATTCCATCAATGTTTGTTACCTGGTATGTGGCACCTGGTAAAAGTTGCTTAGAGGGGACTATACAGTCAGCCACCATGGTGATGCTAGCCCCTGTGTCTCTAAAGGCTTCAACTTTCAAACCATTGATGATGGGTTCTTGTCTATATTTGCTCAAGGTATTTGGGCAATCAGAGAAGTTGGCAAACCCCATGCCAGTCTCATAAACAAGATAGATAGGCCAGGGTCCACCTGGGCTCCAAAAGTAAACCCACCCAGACTCCTGGGTGTGCTCACACTTCCTGGGGGATTACTGCTGACAGTAACAGGAGGTGTTGGAGCTGGCTTTGGAGTTATATTATCTTTATTGCCATTCTTGGGACAACAGCTGTCTGTTTTGTAATGCCCAACCTGTTTACAGGTATTACAATAAGGTTTCTTCTGAGTTGGGGAAGTGTCTTGGGACCCACCCCCATTCTTGGAATTTTGGGGCCCTGGGGAAGTCTTTTCTTTACTTTTATCCCCACCCTTTTCTTGAGGCTTGGTAGACTCCTTCTTCTGGTTACTGTCCTGATTCTTAGGCCTAATCCTGGTTCTGACCCATTTATCGGCCCTCTTTCCCAATTCTTGGGGAGAGGTCAAATCTGAGTCCACCAGGTGCTGGTGTAAGAGCTGGTTCTGACAATTACTTAGGATCTGCTCCCTCATAATCAAATTATACAATCCTGTGAAGTCATGTACTTTGCTGCCATGTAGCCAACCCTCCAGAGCCTTAGTAGCACAATCTACAAAATCAGTCCAGTCCTGTGTCTGTGTCTTCTGGGTGTCTCTGAACTTCAACCTGTACTGTTCAGTGGTTAAGCCAAACCCATCTATTAGAGCACTCTTCAGGACTTTGTAGTTTTTAGCATCCTCATGTCTAACAGTGATGAGCTTATCTCTCCCTTTCCCAGAAAAGGAGTGCCATAAGATTGCTTCCCACTGTTCCTCATGAACCTGCTGTACCATGCAGGCTCTCTCAAGAGCATTTATCCACTTGTGGATGTCATCCCCTTCTGTGTAGGGGGGCACAATCTTTGTCAGATTTCTAGTATTATAGGACCTGTCTTTCTCTCTAGGATTATTGCTGCCACCAGTGGCATCTAAGCCACACATTTTCTGTTCCCTTGCTAAAGCAAGTTTAGCTTGGGCCAGGGCTAACTCTTCCCTCTCTATCTGGAGTTCTACAGCTTTTATCCTGGCCTTATGCTCTCTTCTCTGGGGGGAAGTCATTCCCCTTTGAGAGTTTCTGGAGTCACTAGAAATGTGAGAATCCACTGAGGGAGATCTCACCCTTCTATTGCCTGTGGGAACTATGTTATAGGATCTGGGGAGGTGCTGGCACTCTCCATTCCCATGTTGGTCCAAGTTGGCTTGGCTAAGCCTCCCCACTGGGACCTGGTTCACCCTTTGATCATGAGCAGGCTCATCGACCTCTGAGCCTTCATCCTCCTCTTCTTCTTCCTCATCTTCTGGCGTGATCTCTTTCTCAGGGTGGGTTACTCCATCTCCTAAAGCTAAGGGAGCTACACTCTCCTTATTTAAGTCATCCATTTCCAGGATAGCTATCAGGATAGAAATGGTGGGGTGTCTGCCCCTTTTTAACCCCCTTACAATGCACAAGGCACTCAAGTCTTTGTGGCTAAGTTTGTCATAGCTGGAAGTTGCCTTGGTATGGTCAACTGTCGTAGGGATAGAGCCTGAGGCTCCACCTGCGTTAGACATGACTGCTAGTGAGGTGCAAGTGGTGCACTTACCTACACTAAATGTTTTCCTCCTGTACCTTGCTAGTGAGGTGTAGTCAGGGTGTGCTAATCCCTTTAATCTACAACTACTAAGTTCAGTAGAACTTAATATGCTAAGCTTTTGATTTATATGTACCTAGGGTACTTTATGTAATCTTTCAATTTGATAAAAAGATTGCAATGGTAAAACAACAGCAAGCTCAAATCCGCACCACTTCACACCAATGTGAGAAGTTGGCCTGATATATGAGGTTTCCAATTCTGGAACCACCTTGTATCAGTCCAAACAATCCCTTATGGTGTCTGGTTGTAAGTCAACCTTATTAGACAAGCTATCTTAAGGGTAGCATGGACTAAGCAGCCTTAAAGGCTTAACTCAAGAGGTCGTGTTAAGCGAGCTGTTTTACCAATCACAGTCCTGTAATATCAAATGAAAGGACACCACTCAAGTATATATTATAAAAATATATGTATTTATTTCTAAATTAATCCCCAGTACTCTGTATGAGCAAAGGGGCACAAGCGTTAAATCAAAAGCACAGTATAACATACAAAGTTGCACAATTATGGATGAGGGCGGGTGGCCACTC
Source organism: Lissotriton vulgaris (assembly GCF_964263255.1). Lineage (NCBI taxonomy): Eukaryota > Metazoa > Chordata > Amphibia > Caudata > Salamandridae > Lissotriton > Lissotriton vulgaris. Next base: position 609,663,157 of record NC_141699.1, on the reverse strand, counting down.
AAACCATATATTAAAAAAGTGGTATAAGAGATACCAATCGAACAGTGGTTAGGCCTAGGGCCTAGGGAATCGCTGGGAGGGGAGCAGTCGGGACAAGCAATGCTGAAGTCGGGAAAAGCCAGCGGGATTCCGGTGCAGCACTTAAAGTGCGGCTTGCACCAATGCAATGTTAATGGTGCGTAAAAGTTACACAAATAGAGTTTAAGGACACTTCCGCTGAACCTAGAGGAACCAAACTTTAGACACAGACCCTAGAGGTGTGTACCAGTGTGGGAACACCTTCGTTACAATGTTACCTCACCCACAGGAAGCGGGTGCATAGGGTCGAAGTGGCGTCGGGTTTTGACACGCAGGCTCTTGGTGCTTTAAGCTGAAGATGCTGCAGGCGATGTGAAGGAGAAGTGTCCGGTGGGATCCAAGGGTGGATCAGAGTAGAAAAGTACCTGAAAGCAGAGGGGACAGAGTCTGGGTCACTCATCAGTGACCAGGGTGGAACCAGGACGGAACCAGGCAATGTCGGGCGCAATCAGGTGGTTGTCGAGGAGCTTCCCTCTGCTGTCACGTGGGCTCTGGGGCATTTGCGATGTCTAGGAGCAGGTCACGATCTGTCCCACGTAGGCTCTCACCGTCGGTGCAGTCGGCTTCAAGATTGGAGCAAACAACACTTGACAAGAGCAATCCACGCAGGACCGGGGGATTGCTTCTCACTCGAACCAGGAGGGTCAGAGCGGGTGCTCCTTTTCAGAGGAGCTGGTGCAAGTCTGGAGCAACCAGAATCGCAAGTTGGTTTTAGGTTTTCGTCAGCACAGGGGCCACAAGCCAGCTGGCAAGTGACCGGGCCAACACGTCAAGCCAAAGCAAGCAGAAGGGCCCCACGCAGCACTCGTCGAGTGTAAAGGCGTGAGCTTCGGTGCAAAAGTGGGTCAGGGTTGGGGCTTCTCAAACCCTGGTGTACAGCTTCAAGGGTCACTCGTGGGCTGCACGGTCAGTGTCTCGTGGTCTTTTCAAGATGGCGTGCCCCACGCTTCCGGTCGCCTACACAGGTCTCAGCTCTGCAGGGACTGTGGATCGGGCTGTAAGAAGGCAGGCAAGCTTGATCTTGTCGATCTCTGTTGCTCGAGTTCCGGCGGGAACTGCAACAAAGCAGACGTCGAGGTGCTGGATGGTGCCTGTTTGCACAGGGCGGTCACTCCTTGACCACAAGGGAGATACTTCAGTCTTCTACGTTGAGTAGGATGTCGAAGGGTCCAGAGTTTCGTTTCAAATGTTTCATCAGGATAATCTGAGTGCGTTGGCACTGCTCCCATTCTTATACCAATCTAGGGGGCTGGATTCTCTGCTAGGTCCCCTCCTATGGGTGGGACCCAGGAAGGAGATACTTCAGTCTTCTACGTTGAGTAGGATGTCGAATGGTCCAGAGTTTCGTTTCAAATGTTTCATCAGGATAATCTGAGTGCGTTGGCACTGCTCCCATTCTTATACCAATCTAGGGGGCTGGATTCTCTGCTAGGTCGCCTCCTATGGGTGGGACCCAGGAAGGGGGTGGATAGTATTCCAAATCGTATGACACCTTACACAACATGTTTTGATAAAGCCAAACCAAAGTTGCTATATAACAGCGAGGATTATAAGGCACTTAATAGTATATGGTATGGCATTATCCCGGATCAGCTTAGGGAATTGGTCCCGACAGCTGCAGACAGGCTCAGCTCATGCTAGAGCACCATCTCACATAAAACCAAGCACTCTGCCTCCAGAATTGTTAAGGCCTGCCATAGGAGTGACTGATAGGTGTATATGTGTCCAGTTAGGTTTAGATATAGGCATACTATATCTAAGCAAGGGGTGATTACACCACCTTGCCCCAGCTGAGTGATCAGCCAGTTGTGTCAATTTTAGATAGCCAGCCAGGGGTGGCAAAACATATGCTGCAGCCCCTGGTAGGCCTTGGATGCACCTATGCCCTGGGCACCTATAGTGCTCTGTACAGGGGCTGATAAGGTGACCCAAGCCAATCTAGTTATGCACCTAGGGTACATGGAATCCATTTTACAGAGAGAGCAGATAGCCTGGGGCCCTGGTTAGCAGGGAACCAGGCCAACTAAGTCGAGAACCAGCTAAATACAAGGCAAAAAATCTGGGGTAACCATAGTCAGGTAGCCACCTTCCTACACTGTCTCTCAAAATCCTATTGCAGCGGTTACAAAGCATTGGTATAGGTGAGGTGGCATTGTCTTGGTATGCCTCCTTTCTATCACCACGCTCCTTCCGAATAATTTTACTCACCCAAGGATCTCAGTCGCACACCTTACCCAATGGTGTCCTCAGGGCTCTTCATTGATCCCCACCCTGTTCACTGTTTTTATTCGCCATTGCACTTTTAGGCACCACTTATGAGTTAGGATGTCTTTTTTATTGAATTGTTTAAATTTCCTTTTCTTTTAAATGTTTATGTATTAAATGTATACGTTTTGATTATTATATGTATATGTTATGATATTTGTAAGACCTCATCATATAGTCTGAATTTCGCTCAGGTCCCTATATGATTTTTACCATGTTAATTAAAAGTATGTTTGTTTCATAAATTTACTTCTTGAATGTTCCTTTTGCTATTGGGTCAGATCAATTGTTTGCCTACTAGTTAGACGCCCTAGGAATTTTTTCACATAAAATACACTGTTTACATCCAACCATTGGCACGGGTTATAAAATCTACAGGGATTGCAATGCTATCGTACACTGACAATACTCAGCTTGTGTTCTCTTTTACAGAAAACCCAACTCTGGACTCATCAAATTTAAAAAGGACTGATAGCAGTCGCAGAGTAGCTGAATGCCAACTGCCTCCACCTGAATGTGAATAAAACTGAAGTCCTTCTATTGGGAAAAGTCACCCCTTCCTGAGGCTACCGCCCGTGGCCTCTTTATCTCATGCCTCCTCCTATACCCATGTCCTGCTTTAAAAATTTCAGGAGTTGTCATGGACAGCACCCAGGCCTTTGAGGCCCATGCTATATAGATAGCATGCACTTGTTTCTGGCTTGTGAGAAGCCTCAAACCCGTTCTTAGCCTTTTTGATTTGAGCATCCAACAAACTGTCATTTAGGCAGTAATATTGTCTTGACTTGACAATTGTAACATCTTGTACCTAGGCACCAACAAGTCAGTCATCATTAGACTCCAACTTGCCCAAAACGTGGCAGCTAGGCTGCTTTTTTCCCTTCCAAAGTTCTGCTCTGTTTCTGTTTTCTCCACATGTGAGATTGACTGACAGTGGAAAAGAGCATCCACCTTAAGACCCTGTGTGTGGCTCACGATAGCATATGCTTCCAAAGGGCGCCTATTCTGTCCAACCTCTTATCTTGCTACAGACCCTCCAGCCTTCTATGCTCGGTCGATCTTAATTTAGCCACTGTCTCTTGAGTCAGTAGGTCGAGAGCTGGAGGCCGCTCCTTTTGGTGCCAAGTCTCCTGTTCTTTGGAATTCACTACCTCTTTCCATCAGGGACACTGAAAACCATCTGTACTTTAGGAAGTCTTTGAAGACATGACTTTTCACCATCTAATTGCCTGTCTTTTCTTTCTGAAAGGCCTATAGCTGCAGCTTTTCCATCTTCAAAGTCCAATACTGGGAAGCCCCATTCTTGGGGCAGCTATGCACTTTATAAATCCCCTTAACACAACATAACACAACATAACACAACACGACACAACACAACTTTACATGACATGACATTACACAACACAACATTACACGACACGACACGACATTACACGGCACGACATTGCACGACACGACATTACACGACACGACATTACACGACACGACACGACATTACACGACACGACATTACACGGCACGACATTACACGACACAACATTACACGACACAACATTACACAATACGACATTACACGACACGACATTACACGACACAACATTACACGACACGACATTACACGACACGACATTACACGACACGACATTACGCGACACGACATTACACGACACGACATTACACGACACAACATTACACAACACGACATTACAAGACACGACACAACACGACATTACATGACACGACATTACATTACACGACACGACATTACACAACAAAACATTACATTACACAACATTACATGACACGACATTACACTACATGACATTACACGACATTACATGACACAACATTGCACGACACGGCATTACACGACACGACATTACACGACACGACATTACACGACACGACATGACACGACACGACATGACACGACACGACATGACATGACATTACATGGCACGACATGACATAACATGACATTTCATGACATAACAGTCTTTCATGCTAATGCTTCTTAAATAGACTCCTCACTTCATCACATATCTCCGTACACTCAGCCCCCTTTCAGAAAGGAAATGCCTCTTTTTGCATGGTCACCCTCCAAGGTTTTGGACTGATGCTGCTGGTTTTTCGACTCTAAGGGGCTCGTTAGGATGGCGGACGGAAGTGCCTCCGCAGACCCAGAGCATGCGGAACATGCCTATTTTCCGTGCGTCCGTCGCGGACACTCCGGCCGCCAAATCAGGATACGAAATACGGCCCAAAATCCGTCCGCGGCGGTAGAACACGGTCCGCCGCACCACCACACCCAACCACGCGGCGGACGTAACCTATCCAGAGACCCCGCCGTACGGACTGACGTCTAGGACCGTCCTCCAAATCAAGATGGCGGAAAACACACATAAAAGCGCAGCGGAAAAACAACATGCCTGAACACTGCGGATGCTCCACAGCGACCATACCCACCACGAGCCGCTCGCCGACATGGACCCTGCGACCCTGCACTACACGCTTACCCGATACTCTTCGCGATCCACTACGTCCTAGTCTTGGCCCACCATCGAGGACGACGCAGGTAGGCTACAAACCATTCGCTGTCTGGAGAGGAGTACCTGCAAGGGCCGTGACGTAGGGAGGTGGGAGTGACATGTCCCGAAATCGACATATTCATGTGTACGGCAACGCCTCCAAGGGTCGTGACCCAGGTAGGGGAGAGTGACATGTATCTGAACCCACCGCCCTCAAGAAAATACAAATCCACACCAGCATCACACACGCAAGAATGACTCCGACAAACCACGACACATGAATCACAATTTTATTCACGCAGAATCGGAGTAACATCACAGTCTAGGATGGAGCATGGGCAGTGTGGACACCAGACCAGTAACATCAGAGGCAGTACATCAGTATGAGAACAGCAACAGGGCAGCAACAGGGCAGTGTGGACACCAGAGCAGGTACATCAGAGGCAGTAAATCAGTATGAGAACAGCAACAGGGCAGTGTGGACACCAGAGCAGGTACATCAGAGTCAGTACATCAGTATGAGAACAGCAACAGGGCAGTGTGGACACCAGAGCAGGTACATCAGATGCAGTACATCAGTATGAGAATAGCAACAGGGCAGCAACAGGGCAGTGTGGACACCAGAGCAGGTACATCAGAGGCAGTACATCAGTATGAGAACAGCAACAGGGCAGCAACAGGGCAGTGTGGACACCAGAGCAGGTACATCAGAGTCAGTACATCAGTATGAGAACAGCAACAGGGCAGTGTGGACACCAGAGCAGGTACATCAGATGCAGTACATCAGTATGAGAATAGCAACAGGGCAGCAACAGGGCAGTGTGGACACCGGAGCAGGTACATCAGAGGCAGTACATCAGTATGAGAACAGCAACAGGGCAGCAACAGGGCAGTGTGGACACCAGAGCAGGTACATCAGAGGCAGTACATCAGTATGAGAATAGCAACAGGGCAGCAACAGGGCAGTGTGGACACCAGAGCAGGTACATCAGAGGCAGCACATGAGAGGGGCCAAGTGCACCAACTGTCCATGGCAAGGCACAGGTCCATCAGAGGCAGTACCTGAGAGGGGCTAAGTGCACCAACAGTCCATTGCACTGAAAAGGTCCATCAGAGGCAGTACATGAGAGGGGCTAAGTGCACCAACAGTCCATTGCACTGAAAAGGTCCATCAGAGGCAGCACATGAGAGGGCACAATGCAGTATCAGAACAGCAACAGGGCAGTGTGGACACCAGAGCAGGTACTTCAGAGTCAGTACATCAGTATGAGAACAGCAACAGGGCAGTGTGGACACCAGAGCAGGTACATCAGATGCAGTACATAAGTATGAGAATAGCAACAGGGCAGCAACAGAGCAGTGTGGACACCAGAGCAGGTACATCAGAGGCAGTACATCAGTATGAGAACAGCAACAGGGCAGTGTGGACACCAGAGCAGGTACATCAGAGGCAGCACATGAGAGGGGCCAAGTGCACCAACAGTCCATTGCACTGAAAAGGTCCATCAGAGGCAGTACATGAGAGGGGCTAAGTGCACCAACAGTTCATTGCACTGAAAAGGTCCATCAGAGGCAGCACATGAGAGGGGCTAAGTGCACCAACAGTCCATTGCACTGAAAAGATCCATCAGAGGCAGTACATGAGAGGGGCTAAGTGCACCAACAGTCCATTGCACTGAAAAGGTCCATCAGAGGCAGCACATGAGAGGGCACAATGCAGTATCAGAACAGCAACAGGGCAGTGTGGACACCAGAGCAGGTACATCAGAGGCAGTACATCAGTATGAGAACAGCAACATAGCAGTGTGGACACCACTGCCGGTACATCAGAGGCAGTACATCAGTATGAGAACAGCAACAGGGCAGTGTGGACACCAGAGCAGGTACATCAGAGGCAGTACATCAGTATGAGCAGTACATCAGTATGAGAACAGCAACAGGGCAGCAACAGGGCAGTGTGGACACCAGAGCAGGTACATCAGAGGCAGTACATCAGTATGAGAACAGCAACAGGGCAGCAACAGGGCAGTGTGGACACCAGAGCAGGTACATCAGAGTCAGTACATCAGTATGAGAACAGCAACAGGGCAGTGTGGACACCAGAGCAGGAACATCAGAGTCAGTACATCTGAGGGCACACTACAGCAACTTACTGCACACTATCAGGTGGATTGCGTGAAGTACCCGCATCGGACAGACTGCCAGCATCAGAAACCGGAGTGTGACACACAGCCACAGATGTAGTGACTGACACGTGAGCCACTGACCCAGATACACTGCCAGCACCTGATACATGAATGTGAGACACATCCACAGCCCGAGTGACTGATACATGGCCAATAGACCCAGATACACTGCCAGCACCTGATACAGGAGTGTGAGACACAGCCACAGCCCGAGTGACTGACACATGGCCCATAGACCCAGATACACTGCCAGCACCTGATACAGGAGTGTGAGACACAGCCACAGCCCGAGTGACTGACACATGGCCCATAGACCCAGATACACTGCCAGCACCTGATACAGGAGTGTGAGACACAGCCACAGCCCGAGTGACTGACACATGGCCCATAGACCCAGATACACTGCCAGCACCTGATACAGGAGTGTGAGACACAGCCACAGACCGAGTGACTGACACATGGCCCATAGACCCAGATACACTGCCAGCACCTGATACAGGAGTGCGAGACACAGCCACAGCCCGAGTGACTGACACATGGCCCATAGACCCAGATACACTGCCAGCACCTGATACAGGATATGTCTCGACTGATACCCTGCCACTAACAGACACATGCGAGTCAACTGCACCAGCGCCACTGGGACCACTGAAATGATGAGCCACAGGGCTGTATGGTCCAGGAGGCAGGGTGGCTCTGGGAGCGGGAGATAGTTGCAATTGTCCGACATCGGATTGTGCATGTGTCAATGCTGTGCGTCTACGTTTCTTTTGGACATGTGCCTGCACCCTGGACAGGACAGGACTTACAAGTGGACCGGACTGAGAAGAAATTTCACCCACCATGGGAGGTGCATCTGCTGGGGGGGGAATGCTCTCTGGGGACGTGCTGGAGCCTGCTTGTCGTTTGCTGTGTGGCTGCCTTGTGGCCTCTGCAACATGTGTCATGGGGGATGCTACTACAGGGTCCACCTGCATCCGTCCCTGACGGGCCCTGATGGGAGTGGAGGTAAGGGGTGACTCCACTGCGGAGACATCTGTATTCCGTTTCCCAGAAAACAGCTGCCTCAGTGCAACAATGGGTGATGTATGCCTGTCCCTGACAGCGCCACTGTCCATGGGAGATGCCTTGGGCCTTGGATGTTCAATTTCCGTAGGAGTACTGTTGTCTGCAGACTTTCCCTGTTCCCTGGATGGTGCCCTGTTCCAGGCAGCAGACTTGTCGTGTGTGGTGTACATGTCCCCAGGACACACCTTCTCCCCGTGTGTGTCCCTGCCCCTGGGAGTGTCCGTGCTCTTCTTAGGTGCGTTTGTCTTGTGACTGTCCTTGTCCCCGCCCTTGGGAGTGGCTCCTTCATTCCTAGTTTCCCTGCCCTTGGGAGTGGCTCCTTCCTTCCTAGTTTCCCTGCCCTTGGGAGTGGCTCCTTCCTTCCTAGTTTCCCTGCCCTTGGGAGTGGCTCCTTCCTGCCTAGTGTCCCTGCCCTTGGGAGTGGCTCCTTCCTGCCTAGTGTCCCTGCCCTTGGGAGTGGCTCCTTCCTTCCTAGTTTCCCTGCCCTTGGGAGTGGCTCCTTCCTGCCTAGTGTCCCTGCCCTTGGGAGTGGGTCCTTCCTTCCTAGTTTCCCTGCCCTTGGGAGTGGCTCCTTCCTTCCTAGTTTCCCTGCCCTTGGGAGTGGCTCCTTCCTTCCTGCTTTCCCTGCCCTTGGGAGTGGCTCCTTCCTTCCTAGTTTCCCTGCCCTTGGGAGTGGCTCCTTCCTTTCTAGTCTCCCTGGCACTGGGAGTATGCGAGCCCTCAAGAGATTCATTCGTCTTCTCAATGTCCTCGTACAAGGTAGTGTCAATGGAAGTGGGAGTGAGTCTTGGCTTGGTAGTACCCTGTGTGTGGGATGGCTGTGCAGCATGTGTAGCCATTACACCCAACCCCTCTTTTGCTTCACGTGTGTGTACTCCACTATATCTGATGTTGTCCTTGTGAACAGATTTACCTGACCTAGGGGATGGGGTCTGAGGCCTCCGTGCCTTGACGTGCTGGCTGACGCTGCTTCTAGTGCAATAACCTGTATTAGAGTCCTGGTCAGAAAATTCACTCCCCCCTGACACATCCAGAGTTGTAGATGGTGGAACAGAAGTACCACCCAGTCCATGCGACTGTACAATGGCAGACGACACACTGTTAGACAATGACTGCAGTGTCCTGTGTACACCAGCCAGATCACCATGCATACCTTCCATGAATGCCACCACCTGCCCCAAATTCCTATTGTGGTCTTGGAAAGCATTAATCATATTGGTCTGCCCCACACACAGCTGTCGCAGCAGATCAACAGCCTCTGCACAAAGTGCATTTTGGCTCACCGAGGCTGGGGCAGCGGTGCCGACACCGAACGCCACTCTGCTCCCCCTACTCCTGCGTGCACGAACAGTACATGGTGCAGTTGGCGGCAGGGTGGGCCCTGTGTGCTGTGTCCCGACCGAAGGTGTTGATTGCCCACTCCCAGTCTGTGCCAACAGTGCTGACTCACCAACACTGTCGGAAGATGATGACGATGTTGTCTCCACATGCGAGTCCTCCGGGACGGTCCTGTCCCCCTCTCCGGCGCTGGCCCCTTCGGTGTCAGTCTGCGTGTGCGCGACGTCTGATCCGGATGCATTGCCTTCTGTCATCTCCGCCGTCTGTGGCTGAGTGCCCTCTGCCAAAGCTGAAATGCACAGGAAATTGGTGTAAGTCATGGGCACACTCACGTACAGTACTGCTACGGAATCCCTAAAGCCAATGATGACAACGTCCATCGATCCCCCAACTTGCACACGGCCCACCCCAACCAGTCATCCTCACAGGAATTAAGTGGCGTTGGCCGTAATACATGTACAGCATGCACACTGGGCATGAGGAACTACATCTGCACACAAGTGTTGCCAAGGGGTGACGGAGCACTACAGCATGTGCATGAAAACTGAACCGCTTAGCGGGTGGCGTCTCAACATGCCGCATCGGGAAGTGAAATTTTACTGCGGCAATGTCACCAACATGCCATTGGAACGAGCCTCACGATCGACGGAAGTCCATAATGTGTGCAGGCAACTATACATGCATAGCACTCACAAGCAACATACACTGACAGTATGCTTACCGCCACGTTGCTGTACACCCACACGCAACCGCTCGGACAGGTCAGGATGCGTCACAGCTATGATACGGTGCATGAGAGGGGTCATTGAGCGTCGGGCCAGACGTGCTGTCTTTGGAATCATCCCTAGTGTCACTTCCGCTACATTCTTGCTCAGTCATGAAATGTCGTCCCAGCATTTGTGGCAGTGTGTATGTCGTCTATTGGACACCCCGGCTGCTCATACTTCACGTGCAATGCTCCTCCACACGTCCTTGCGAAGGTGCAGCTTCACCTACCATGATGGGAGACAAAAGGGTGGAAGTCAGTGGACAGTTGGCCAGTCACACAGATAGGAGCAACACATTTCTCTCTGCAGACATGCACATATCAAATCTTTTGTTGTTCAAACATCAAACCGCCAAGTTTCCAGAGCCCAGGTGTCATATGACACCTCATGCACAACAACTTATCCCCCATTGCACTTACCACCTGTCCGGGTGCGCCGTACAGGCGTCCGTAGTTGCGGAGCACAGCGTCCACGAGCACATCAAGCTCCGCGGCGGTGAAGGGACGAGACCGGATCTCTTTGACTCTCGACATGCCAAGGTCACGGAGTATGGCACTAGAGCGGCAGTCGGTGGTCAGCTCCGCAGCAGCAGGTGGAGGTGATGGTCACAGGCAGCAGTCGGTGGTCAGCTCCGCAGCAGCAGGTGGAGGTGATGGTCACAGGCAGCAGTCGGTGGTCATCGTAGAAGGTATGCTTTTGCACATCACACATATATAGGGCCCTGTGGCCATGTCAGTGGCATACGGCGCCAGCCATTGGTCAGCCGTGAAAGGGTGTTTGGAATTGGGCCAATGATTGGCCCTGGTGTTGCGGTGAACAGCATACGGTACTTGCTATTGGCCAACCGTGGCCCATGTCCACACCTCCCATTGGCTGCACGTGCACAGACCGTCACGCTCACACACCGGCAAGTGCATGTGCTAGACACCTGGACGGATGCATCATTTGCAACAAAGTTGTAACAGTGGCGCCACCATGGCGGGACACGTATTCGGCGGGGGAGGTGGAGGCCAAAACATCCATAAGCTGATGTCAATGCACATGGCAGTTCATGACCCCCCTTACAGTGACATTGCATCAGCCAGCCTACACCGGCCGGCCCAGCCCTGCCCATGACCGCCGTTCCGGCCATGCCAACTACCGCCGTTTCAGGCCCCCTCCACTACCGCCGTGCAAGGCCCAGCCCATGACCGCCGTTCCGGCCATGCCAACTACCGCCGTGCCAGGCCCAGCCCATGACCGCCGTTCCGGCCATGCCAACTACCGCCGTTTCAGGCCCCCTCCACTACCGCCGTGCAAGGCCCAGCCCATGACCGCCGTTCCGGCCATGCCAACTACCGCCGTTTCAGGCCCCCTCCACTACCGCCTTTTCAGGCCCCCTCCACTACCGCCGTGCCCTGGCGGGCCTGGCACGGCGGTCATGGGCTGGGCCTGGCACGGCGGTAGTGGAGGGGGCCTGAAACGGCGGTAGTTGGCATGGCCGGAACGGCGATCATGGGCTGGGCCTTGCACGGCGGTAGTGGAGGGGGCCTGAAACGGCGGTAGTTGGCATGGCCGGAACGGCGGTCATGGGCTGGGCCTTGAACGGCAGTAGTGGAGGGGGCCTGAAACGGCGGTAGTTGGCATGGCCGGAACGGCGGTCATGGGCTGGGCCTGGCACGGCGGTAGTGGAGGGGGCCTGAAACGGCGGTAGTTGGCATGGCCGGAACGGCGGTCATGGGCTGGGTCTTGCACGCCGGTAGTGGAGGGGGCCTGAAACGGCGGTAGTTGGCATGGCCGGAACGGCGGTCATGGGCTGGGCCTTGCACGGCGGTAGTGGAGGGGGCCTGAAACGGCGGTAGTTGGCATGGCCGGAACGGCGGTCATGGGCTGGGCCTGGCACGGCGGTAGTGGAGGGTGCCTGAAACGGCGGTAGTTGGCATGGCCGGAAAGGTGGTCATGGGCTGGGCCTTGCACGGCAGTAGTGGAGGGGGCCTGAAACGGCGGTAGTTGGCATGGCCGGAACGCCGGTCATGGGCTGGGCCTGGCACGGCGGTAGTGGAGGGGGCCTGAAACGGCGGTAGTTGGCATCGCCGGAACGGCGGTCATGGGCAGGGCTGGGCCGGCCGGTGTAGGCTGGCTGATGCAATGTCACTGTAAGGGGGGTCATGAACTGCCATGTGCATTGACATCAGCTTATGGATGTTTTGGCCTCCACCTCCCCCGCCGAGTACGGGCCCCGCCATGGAGGCGCCACTGTTGGAACTTTGTTGCAAATGATGCATCCGTCCCGGTGTCCAGCACATGCACTTGCCGGTGTGTGAGCGTGACGGTCTGTGCACATGCAGACAATGGGAATGTTGAACGCGGGCCGCGTATGGCCAGACGTAAACAGCGGAAGCAGTGCACCACCATGGCGGCATCAATGATTGCATGTCAGCTGACGATGCACCTTGTTTCATTGTCTGCAGCTGCATGATGACGGTTGTGTGCGTGATTGCGTGACTCCACACTTCATGCTCTATCCCATGTGTGTCCATACCATGCCCATCGGTGTGCCACTAATGTCCGTCACTTTTGTGTCATGTCACATGTCTTGTTGGCAGTGATGTTGAGGTGAGACAAAGTGCATTGCACATGTTGCAACACATCATGTAGCTAGTGGGTGCACATTGCTACGTCAATCCATGTTGTTGTGACAATCAGAGATGTCACACATATGCTAATTGAACACTGCATATTACATGTTGGATAGAGTGCGGTGAATTGTGAGTGAGTTGCACAGACATGCGTTGTATGTCAATTGACTTCCATTCCATTTACTCCCACACAGGAGGGCTCCAAATGTCCATCGCCCATACACTGTGCTGGAGGATATGGTGGACGAGGAGGTGATCAGGAAATTCAGGCTTGATCAACGTCGCTTGCTGGAGCTTGTGAACCAATTGTCTCCTCACCTGCAGCCGCGAAGAACCTATCCAGGCTCCATTTCACCCACCCAAAAGGTGATGGTGGCACTCCATTTTTTTGCAACAGGCACATTTCAGTACACTGTTGGACATGCCGGGGCAATGTCACAGGCCATGTTCAGCACAGTACTTCGGGATGTACTGACAGCCATGATGCTGTACAAGAATGACTACATACATTTTCCACAGGCGGCAGAGTTGGCAGCGGTCAAAGCAGACTTCTATGCACAGGGTCGCATACCACACGTTGTGGGTTCCATTGATGGCACGCATATTGCGATCATTCCACCACGGGCACGTGAGCAGGTGTTTAGGAATCGGAAGCACTTCCACTCCCTAAACGTGCAGGTGGTGTGCCAGGCCGACAACATAATCTCACATGTGTGTGCAAGATTTCCTGGCTCTGCACATGACGCACACATCATGCGGAGCAGCATTGTCCCCCAACTGATGGCAAATCTGCGTCCGGCACAAGCCTGGCTTGTTGGTGAGTATGCTGTGGTGACAGGAGTGATATCTGTGTGGCTTTGTGTGGCCACATGTTCAGGTAGTGATGTTTCTCTCTCTCTCTAATTTCCACAAGCACAGGCGACTCGGCTTACCCAAACAGGCCTTGGCTTCTAAGTCCAATACGCAATCCCACTACAGCAGGAGAAATGCGATACAATGATGCCCATGGTAGGACACATCGAGTGGTGGAACGAACATTTGGCCTGCTTAAGTCTAGGTTTCAGTGCCTGGATAAGACTGGAGGGGCCCTGCCTTACGCACCAGGCAAAGTATGCAAGATTGTGATTGCCTGCTGCATGCTCCACAACCTAGCTGTGCGCAATGACATTGAACTGATCTTGGACCCAGATGAACAGCAAGTTCCTCGGCCTCCCGACCCACCCATGTCGACTGATGAGGATAGTGGTGAGGAGGAAGGTGTGGACCAGAGGCGCCAGCTCATTGAACGCTACTTCCCTTGATTGTGAGTGTGCCCCTCTTGTGCTGCTTGTGTATGCCCTGTGTAGGTTTGCTGCTCTTGTGTCATTGTGTTGGGCATCATTTATGTGTTTTGTTATGTGATGTATGCATGTGTGTGTGTCTCTTCATGTATGAGTACATGCACTTCTCCATGATGTGTGTAGTGTCATCCATTCGTGTAGTGATGTGTGTGGTTTGTTGAAAGTTGCACTGCAGTGAGTTGGGATGAGTGTGATGGTGTTTCCTAACGTGTGTTTGCGTTTTCTATGTTTCCCTAGGTAACTCCCTTGCGGCATGATTCTGTACCACTTGGATCCCTGAACCTGGTTACGTCTGTTACTGATGCAATCATGTGAATAAACATGGAGGCAACACATCATTGAGTGAGTATGTGTTATTTATTTACAGATTGTGCATAGGTGTAGGTGCATATTTACAAATGAGTGAAGGGGTGGGGGAGTGAGAGTCCAAGGTAATGGCAGATGAGATGTCCGTGCAGACACCACATAGGGTGGTGTGTGCCTAGTGCAGCAGGCCTGTGCCAGGTGGACCGGATAGTTGGCAGGGTGGATGGCAGGCTCAGGTACTCAACAGAGTCATTGTCGGCTCCTTTTTGAGCGTGTGGCAGGAGCTTCGACACCGCTCTCGCCCACTTCCAGCCTCGGACGGCCCCTCCGTCTTTGTGTCGGGACGGAGTCAGCTGGGGCGCTGGCTGATCAGGTGGCACATCCGCCACCAGGGGCGCAGGTGGCGGTGGCGGTGTTGTTGGCAGTGGCGTTGTTTGAGGGGGGGTGTGGTGGGTGGTGTTGGCGGATATCCTCGTGCTAAAAATGTCCACGAGTTGGCCAAGCCGCCTCTCGATGGCCCCCAACATCGCTGTGTTGTCCACAAAGTCCTGGTGGGCCCGGTCTGCATGTGCCTGGCCACGTACATAGCCCGCCTCCACCCTGACTAGTGCTTCAAGACACTGTTGCACGGCATTGGGTGTAGTGTCATCATGCCTTCTTTCTGCTGTGCCCCTGCCTGCAGGATCTGGCCTTGCATTTGTGGTTTGCCTCACTCTCTCCCTGCGTGGCTGGGATGGCGCTGCCCCAGCGTTGGCCGGTGGGTTGGGCAGGGTGGCAGGGGCAGAAGTGGTGGTAGTAGTGGTGGTGGAGGTGGTGCTGGAGGTAGCTGTGCAGGTCACAGTAGCCGCTGAGGTGGTGATGCCAGAGGCCGGAGTTGTTGTTGGTGCAGGTGTGACCTGCGAGCCAGAGGTCCCTGGCTGGCTGCTTGATCCGGCACCATCCTCAGCCCCGGAGGTGGCTGCCCAATCGTCCCCTGAAAGTTCAAAGTGTGGGGATGCTGGAGGCCTGGTGTTAATTGCAGCTGTCAGATTAGGATCCCCTGCAAAACAAAAATGTGAGGATGAGTCATGTTGCCTAAACGTATACATTTATTTATATTTGACATTCAGTCGGCAATGGCACCCACCCCACCCACCCCCACCTCCCTCTCTATGGACATGGGGGCCTGTTGGGAGTTGGACTAGTGACCCCTCACACACCCCACCCACCACCACCACCCTCTCTATGGACATGGGGGCCTGTGGGGAGTTGTAGTACCGTCCCCTCACACACCCCACCCACCACCACCACCCTCTCTATGGACATGGGGGCCTGTGGGGAGTTGTAGTTCCGTCCCCTCACACACCCCACCCACCACCACCACCCTCTCTATGGACATGGGGGCTGTGGGGAGTTGGACTAGTGACCCCTCACACACCCCACCCACCACCACCACACTCTCTATGGACATGGGGGCCTGTTGGGAGTTGTAGTTCCGTCCCCTCACACACCCCACCCACCACCACCACCCTCTCTATGGACATGGGGGCCTGTTGGGAGTTGGACTAGTGACCCCTCACACACCCCACCCACCACCACCACCCTCTCTATGGACATGGGGGCCTGTTGGGAGTTGGACTAGTGACCCCTCACACACCCCACCCACCACCACCACCCTCTCTATGAACATGGGGGCCTGTTGGGAGTTGTAGTTCCGTCCCCTCACACACCCCACCCACCACCACCATCCTCTCTATGGACATGGGGGCCTGTTGGGAGTTGTAGTTCCGTCCCCTCACACACCCCACCCACCACCACCACCCTCTCTATGGACATGGGGGCCTGTGGGGAGTTGTAGTACCGTCCCCTCACACACCCCACCCACCACCACCACCCTCTCTATGGACATGGGGGCCTGTTGGGAGTTGTAGTACCGTCCCCTCACACACCCCACCCACCACCACCACCCTCTCTATGGACATGGGGGCCTGTGGGGAGTTGGACTAGTGACCCCTCACACACCCCACCCACCACCACCACACTCTCTATGGACATGGGGGCCTGTTGGGAGTTGTAGTTCTGTCCCCTCACACACCCCACCCACCACCACCACCCTCTCTATGGACATGGGGGCCTGTTGGGAGTTGGACTAGTGACCCCTCACACACCCCACCCACCACCACCACCCTCTCTATGGACATGGGGGCCTGTTGGGAGTTGGACTAGTGACCCCTCACACACCCCACCCACCACCACCACCCTCTCTATGGACATTGGGGCCTGTTGGGAGTTGTAGTTCCGTCCCCTCACACACCCCACCCACCACCACCACCCTCTCTATGGACATGGGGGCCTGTTGGGAGTTGTAGTTCCGTCCCCTCACACACCCCACCCACCACCACCACCCTCTCTATGGACATGGGGACCTGTGGGGAGTTGTAGTACCGTCCCCTCACACACCCCACCCACCACCACCACCCTCTCTATGGACATGGGGGCCTGTGGGGAGTTGTAGTTCCGTCCCCTCACACACCCCACCCACCACCACCGCCCTCTCTATGGACATGGGGGCTGTGGGGAGTTGGACTAGTGACCCCTCACACACCCCACCCACCACCACCACACTCTCTATGGACATGGGGGCCTGTTGGGAGTTGTAGTTCCGTCCCCTCACACACCCCACCCACCACCACCACCCTCTCTATGGACATGGGGGCCTGTTGGGAGTTGGACTAGTGACCCCTCACACACCCCACCCACCACCACCACCCTCTCTATGGACATGGGGGCCTGTTGGGAGTTGGACTAGTGACCCCTCACACACCCCACCCACCACCACCACCCTCTCTATGGACATGGGGGCCTGTTGGGAGTTGGACTAGTGACCCCTCACACACCCCACCCACCACCACCACCCTCTCTATGAACATGGGGGCCTGTTGGGAGTTGTAGTTCCGTCCCCTCACACACCCCACCCACCACCACCACCCTCTCTATGGACATGGGGGCCTGTTGGGAGTTGTAGTTCCGTCCCCTCACACACCCCACCCACCACCACCACCCTCTCTATGGACATGGGGGCCTGTGGGGAGTTTATTTTTATTTATTTATTTATTTTTTGCACTTATAATGCGCACAGATACCCACAAAGGGTTTCCCGGCGCAAAAGATGTGAGAGCTGAGAAAACACCGAAAGCGCAGAAAACAACCTATTAGAAGCCTGCAATTATTTATCAAAGAGCCAGGTTTTTACACCTTTCTTAAAACTGGCGAGATTTACCTCCTTACGCAGGGCTAAAGGCAAAGAATTCCAAAGAACTGGTCCCAGATGGGAGAAAGACTTTCCCCCCATACGGGCCAGTTTAAATCTAGGAACCACAAAGTTGGCTCCATTTGAAGAGCGGAGGTTTCGTTCAGGAACGTAGGGCCTAACCAGATTCTGCAGGTACTTTGGTGCGGTCCCTGCCTTGATCCTAAACATGTAGGTCAATGCTTTGAACCGGACCCGGTTCTCAACCCTAAGCCAGTGAAGGTCCTTTAGGTGCTTTGATATCCTAGCTGTCCTAGGGATCTTACAAAGCAGCCTGGCGGCGGAATTTTGGACCAGTTGGAGCCGCCTAATCACAGCTAAATTGGAGCCCAGGTATAAGATGTTACCGTAGTCAAGCCTAGATGTAATCAGTGCATTGACTACGGTCTTCTGGGTATCCATAGGCAGCATCCAGATGATCTTCCGTAACCATTTCAGGATGGTGAAGCACGTACCAGCTACTTTGTTTACCTGCTGTTTCATTGATAAAGAGTCATCAATGCATACCCCTAAGTTTCTGACTTGAGTGGCCGGGCAGGGGAAAGCACCCAGGGAGGGCGGCCAATGGGTATCCTGCCATAGATCTCTCTTTTTCCCTAGGAGAAGAATCTCCGTCTTCTCCCCGTTAAGCTTCAGCTGATTAGTTGACATCCAGCTGAAGACTTCCTGAAGGCCTGTTTTCAACGCAGAGGGGGATGAAGGCTTTGCGTTGGTGAGGGAAAAAATAATCTGCGAATCATCCGCATAAGACATAAGTTCTAGGCCAACTCGCTCAGCTAGATCGGCGAGTGGGCGGAGATACAGATTAAAAAACAGCGGGCTCAAGATTGAGCCCTGAGGCACGCCATGTGGAGACAGAAAGGTGTCTGACTGAGCTTGCGAGGACGAGATCTGAAACGTCCGGTTGCTCAAGTAGGACGCGATCCAGTCAAGCGCTTTCCCTCCGACACCATCATCACTCAGCCTAGCAAGTAGTCTGTTGTGTGAGATGGTGTCGAAGGCCGCACTAAGATCAAGTAAGACAAGAGCAACCGTTTGCCCCTCATCCAAAAGTTGTAGTACCGTCCCCTCACACACCCCACCCACCACCACCACCCTCTCTATGGACATGGGGGCCTGTTGGGAGTTGTAGTACCGTCCCCTCACACACCCCACCCACCACCACCACCCTCTCTATGGACATGGGGGCCTGTGGGGAGTTGGACTAGTGACCCCTCACACACCCCACCCACCACCACCACACTCTCTATGGACATGGGGGCCTGTTGGGAGTTGTAGTTCCGTCCCCTCACACACCCCACCCACCACCACCACCCTCTCTATGGACATGGGGGCCTGTTGGGAGTTGGACTAGTGACCCCTCACACACCCCACCCACCACCACCACCCTCTCTATGGACATGGGGGCCTGTTGGGAGTTGGACTAGTGACCCCTCACACACCCCACCCACCACCACCACCCTCTCTATGGACATGGGGGCCTGTTGGGAGTTGTAGTTCCGTCCCCTCACACACCCCACCCACCACCACCACCCTCTCTATGGACATGGGGGCCTGTTGGGAGTTGTAGTTCCGTCCCCTCACACACCTCACCCACCACCACCACCCTCTCTATGGACATGGGGGCCTGTTGGGAGTTGTAGTTCCGTCCCCTCACACACCCCACCCACCACCACCACCCTCTCTATGGACATGGGGGCCTGTAGGAGTGGTTTAGACGTTGGTGAGTATGTGGACTGCGTGCATGGCTGGGGTCTGGGAGATGTGTCTTCAGAGTTGTGTGAGGCACACCGTGTTGTTGTGTTTGTGGTGCTTGGTTGGTACTTACCAGCCTCTTCTCCATCATCAAGTCCATCGAGGGTCTCAGGGTGCAGGATGGTCAGCACCTTCTCCTCCCACTCGGTGTACGGTAGGGGCTCCGGGGGGGTTCCACCGCCTGTGTGGTTGGCCCGGAGGAAGTTCTTGGCTCTGATGGACTTCACCCGGGTCTTGAGGTCGTGCCACCGCCTCTGGATTTCATGCTTCGTCCTCGGGACGGTCCCGGAAGCATTGACACTGGTGACGATCCGGTCCCACAGGCTGGTCTTCCTAGCTATGCTGGTCTGCTGCACTAGGGATCCAAAGATGTGGGGTTCAACACGAATAATCTCATAGACCATTACCCTGAGCTCGGTGTCTGTGAATTTCGGATTTTTCTTGGGTGCCATGGTGCTCGGGGTGCAGCGGCGGCTGGTCCATGTGGGCGTTTGGGCGCCGCCCCCCCTGTTTTCTCGCCGTGCGAGAAGGCAAACAAAGGTAGTTATTACCAATGATAATAACTACCATTTGTTTCTGCCTTGCCTTCTCGAACGACGAGAAATCAGAAGTTCCTGTGTGGGAGGTGTTACTCGAGGGCAGGGGGGAGCGGCTTGCCCACTGTTGGTAATACTGTCTGTTTGGACTGCCTGAGAGGCTACCCAAACAGACAGTATTAACACAGTAGGCAAGCCGCTCCCCCCTGCCCTCGCGTAACCCCTCCCACTCTCCCTGCTCTCTGTATGCTGCAGCATACAGAGAGAAATGACGTAGGTAGGGCAGCCGGCCGAACCTATCACAGCGCTGTGCTGTGGTGGAGGGGAGGGAGGCTGTCTGCAGCCTTCCTGCTGCGTCACGACGAGTCGAGCACCATGGAAATTTCAAACAGGACGGCTCCGCGGGAGTCAGTCCTTGAAGGCGGGAAGCGGAGCCTAAGGTAAGTTAAGTTTGACAACGTTAACATGAGCATTTTGCTCGGCCTCTCTACAGTGCACATTCAAAGCGCTGGGAAATCTCACAAACATTGTTCATGCGCGAGCCGGGGAGGGAGTGCGAGACACTTGATTTTAAAGCATGAAACGTGACGTGTAACTGTATACTGAAACGCTTGAGCTTCCCCTGATGCTTCATTTAGTACAGGCAGAGGATTTTGCAGTTTTGCCTATACATGTCCTCCACACGAAATAATATCACCTTAGACCTGCGATTAAGATGCAGATGGTTGCGACAGAGAGTGATAGCTTCAGTGCGGTCTCTCTGATAGATGAATTACATTAAGGTGTGTGGCATTAGTTTGCACTAATCAAATGGTGTGGAGTTATCTATACTTTGTAATTGTATATCTGTGTGAATATTAAGTAAGAATACTACTAGATTGTAATTAAAATGAGCCGTGTCCTCGTGCCCCTGTCAGCAGGCCTGTCTAGCGCCAGGCCACACTCGTGCTACCCCCACGGTGACGGAAGGGCTGGCCCTGGTAAACACAACCACAAGGCCCCCCCCCCCCCCCCCCGGTGTGTACAGTCATCAGTGGAGGTCAGGCGAAGCAAACGGGTTAGGGTTCACGCAAGGGCAGCTGGGACCCTTGGCATGTCTGTACCAGTACGGGGTGAGCTGTGCGCTACTTGGATCCCCCAGCTGTAGGACTCCGGGTATTGCAGTAAGATTAATAATTAACACATTTCTGTTGTGTTATGTGAAGGGTTCAAAGTGCTGAAGTAGTAGGAGACACTGCACCCCAGGGCCAGGAGTAGGAGCGGTGCAGAGGTCTGTGTGTGTGGCCCAGTACTGGAACTTCAAGGCCCAGTTCTGCAGCAGCAGAAGGCACCGCAGGGCTGTATCAGTGCACCTGTAAGAGTGTGTGTGTGTTTTTATTTTATTTTGTGTGTATGCGTGTGTGAAATTGAATACATTTCTTTGAGTGTTGTCTGTTGTGTATGTGTGTGTGTTTTCTGCAACGCTAGAGCATTTTACTCATTCACGCGGCAAAATCGGTAATAAAAAATACATATGCGTCATGATTTATAACTTTTAGCGCAGGCGGCTTGAACAATCTGCCCCCAGAGACAATCTGCCCCCAGAGAAAACAACAGATAACCATGGTCCGGCGTGCCTAGACCAACCATTCTTTGCAAGGCTGCACTGATTATTCTTTGTAATACGTTCTCCACTTCTCCTGTTAACCCAAAAACAGGGATTTCCTTACTTTGCCATTTATTTTAGCACGATTCGCATTAAAGGATCGTGTAATACGGGCCATTCGATCAGAAAGTGTCCTGGCACTATAAATGAATGATTCTCATGATTTGCAAGTTAATTATCAGACAAAAAGAGAAAGTAAAACTTGGAGAAGCTTCGGGTTTGTGAAGGTGTGTGTATAATTTATATAGTTTCTAATTGATGCCGAAGATGTTAATTTCTGATTTATTGTATTTAGAATGCTAGGCCCAGCAGAGTTCCCGACTGTACAAAGATCTTGACACAAAACGTTGCCTGTATATATTATTTTGACAAATTGCCGAATTAATACCCCTCTAATAAAACCTATGTCTTGTATTCTAGTAGACCAGCTGCAGGGATATCTTACTGCTAATATGGCCGTGGTTGGATTTGATATAATTATGTGGAGAAATATGATGCGCGACCTGTAGACAGACAACGAAAATGTGATGGATGAGGAACATTTTAAATCCTGTACATCTGCACTGATTAATTTAATCCATCTGTGATTTCGATAGCCTGCTACCCTTCCATACTTTCACTCTAGGTGCTTTATTGACCCTGTCTATTGTAATGCTGAATGCACTTCCTATCAACTAAAGGGCCGCCAGCATTGTTTCTGGTTGAGACCGAGTTACCAGCAGGCAGGCCGCCTGTGTCGTTTCAGAATCGAATAAAAGGTAGTATTTTATAGATCTAACTAGCTGCTACCCACGCTGGTTACATTAGGTAAAACGCACGTACATGCCTAAGAGGAACCCGGGATTGTCTACAACGCGATGGTTGGAGTCCAATTAAAATGGCAATCTGAGCCCACAGTTAAATGAAACACTGCCCGGCGTCAACGATGCCAGCTCCTTGCCTGCTCTTGGCTGAAGGGACGTCTCGTTCTTTCCTGAGTCATTGAACTTTTGGCTGTCACGCTGTCAGTCTTTAGTGTGCAACATTATGCGTCCCACTGCGCTCGCTCGCAACGGTGCAGTATGCCAATCATTTTATGCCTCACCACTTTCAAATGTCACCAGCCGCCACTGTCGGGGTGTGTGTTTGTGTGAATTAGGAGGTGCTGGTGTGTGGTGTTTGGGTATGGTGTTGTGGGTCTTTGTGTACAGGGTGTGTTTGGGTGTGGGTTATGTGTATGATATATCTTTTTTTTGGCTTTTGGCTAAGTGGTGTCTCCTGCTAGCAGCTATGCTGTGATGCAGAGGATTTCTGGAGTGGGTGGGAGTTAATTTATAGTCTGTGTGTTGGCCCTGTGTGAATGTTGATTGGAAGTCAGGTGATAGGTGGGTGTGTTGGCAGGTGTGGTTTATGCTGTCTTGGGGGTGGGTCATTGTGTCTTGTGTTTGGTTTAGATGTGTCAGGTGGGTGGTCGTTCATTTTCCTGTGTTTAGTGATGAATTCTGTCGCTATGTATGCCATTGGTTTGACTGTAGGGGTGTTGGACTTCCGCTGTGGTGCACGGTTTCTCCTAGCATTGGTACCGCCGCGGACGTGGATCGCGGTGGCTACCGGGGTACTTGCGGAGATATCCTAATTGCGGACACGGACACTACGCAGGTATCGCGGGGGAGGTTGTTGTTCTCCTGGTCATGTGCGTACGCGGCGGTCGGTGTTTTTTAGGTTCCGTCCGCCTGCCGCGGCCTCAGGTGTACTTCGACCGCCGCGGACGGAGATTGTTGTGCTCCGTCCGCCGCGATCGGCGTTTCTATCACATTTGATCCTAATCGCTATTGCGGTTTTTCCGCGGGCAGGTCCGGAGTATCTTGCCACCTTCCTCGGCGGACGGAACACGTTTCCGTCCGCGATCATAATCGACCCCTAAGTGTGCAATGAGGCCTGCTAACCAGACCTCAGTGCCAGTGTTGTAACCCCTTACAAAATGTATGTTGAATTGGCTAACATCAATTGGCATGTGCTGACTTACTGATACGTCCTTACCATATGGTAGCAAAATTACCCAGAGCATGTAAGACAGAGTGTCCCACAGG
Organism: Lissotriton vulgaris; assembly: GCF_964263255.1. Lineage (NCBI taxonomy): Eukaryota > Metazoa > Chordata > Amphibia > Caudata > Salamandridae > Lissotriton > Lissotriton vulgaris. Next base: position 609,639,369 of record NC_141699.1, on the reverse strand, counting down.
GCTGCAGTACTGGTTGTGCCACCCTGTGTGTGACAAAGCACAAATTGGGTCGCAGCCTGGAAGAGCTAGTTCGACTTTGCAATTTGAACCAATGGCAAAGTCCTCACTTCCCATAACAATATACATGTCTCCCCTAAGGAAGGCTATCAAGCCCCAAGGCAGGGAGCTGTATATTATTAGGTAGGACATCTACATTTAATATGTTCTAACAGCAAAACTTCCAATTTGCATTTTTCTGTGGAAAAGTTAGTAGCCCCATTGGTGAATGCAGAGTTACCGGCTAACCTCTCAGTCCGGCTAACTTTTGCATGGGACTATTAAATGGGCACTTGAAGGTATCAAATTAATAGTGGTATTAAACCCAACTTCATGCCCAAGTTGAATTTAAAGTCACTTTTAAGGAAGGGCAACTTTTAGGAAGTTGCCACACTCCTGCCCTGTTTTCCAGTGGCCTTGAACTATTGCGGGACAGCAGACACCCTCTGCCCTCAAGGGGAGACATGTGTAGGACTCCCAGGCTCAGGAAAAATAGAAGTCTACTACAAGGAGAGGTGTTACCTCCCCCTTGCAGGAAGCCACTCAGGGTGTTGGCACCAGAAGGCAAGGATCAACGGCGAAGCCACCTTCAGTGGGCGATTGACATTCACAATCATGAAGGGTTGCCCCTTTGTTCAGGTAAGTCAAGTCAAGTCAAGTCAATAGATTTATATAGCGCGCTACATACCCAGAGGGTCTCAAGGCGCTTGAAGAAGGGTGGGGAATTACTTGTCAAATATCCACGTTTTAAGTTGCTTTCTGAATGCTAGGTGGCTCTGAGTAAGGCGAAGGTGAGTGGGAAGTGAGTTCCAGGTTTTAGCTGCTAGGTAGGAGAAGGATCTACCTCCCATGGTGGTTTTGTTGATGCGAGGTACAGTGGCAAGGGCTTGATTGGAGGAACGTAGTTGGCGGGAGGGGGAGTAGAAGGACAGTCGTGTGTTGAGGCATTCGGGTCCGATTTCGTAGGGTGCTTTGTGTGCGTGGGTTAGGAGGCGGAAAGTAATCCTCTTATTGACGGGGAGCCAGTGGAGGTTTTTCAGGTGACCAGAGATGTGTTCTTTACGCGGGATGTCTAATATGAGCCTGGCTGAAGCGTTCTGGATGCGTTGGAGTTTCTTCTGGAGTTTTGCGGTGGTACCGGCGTAGAGGGTGTTTCCGTAGTCCAGTCGGCTCGTGACCAGTGCGTGCGTGACCGTTTTTCTAGTTTCGGTGGGGATCCAGCGAAATTTTTTTTTGAGCATGCGAAGAATGTTGAAGCAAGATGAAGAAACGGCGTTGACTTGTCTGTTCATCGAGAGTGAGGAATCCAGGATGACGCCCAGGTTCCGTGCGTGGTCCGTCGGGATGGGTGCTTTTCCAAGGGCCTCTGGCCACCAAGAGTCATCCCAGGCGGAGGGGGAGGTGCCTAGGATGAGGACTTCTGTTTTGTCTGAGTTCAGTTTCAGACGGCTGTGCTTCATCCATTCGGCTACTTCTTTCATTCCTTCATGCAGGTTGGTTTTGGCAGTGTTAGGGTCTCTGGTGAGTGATAGGATCAGTTGAGTGTCATCGGCGTAGGAGATGATGTTGAGGTTGTGTTGGCGTGCGATGACCGCGAGGGGGCTCATGTATACGTTGAAGAGGGTGGGGCTGAGTGAAGATCCTTGTGGTACGCCGCAGATGACTTCAGTGGCCTCTGACTTGAATGGGGGAAGGCGGACTCTCTGGGTTCTTCCGGTGAGGAACGAGGTGATCCATTCAAGTGCCTTTCCTTGGATTCCGACATTTCTGAGGCGCTGTAAGAGGGTGCTATGACAGACCGTGTCGAATGCTGCGGAGAGGTCGAGGAGGATGAGGGCGACTGTGTCTCCATTGTCCAGTAGAGTTCGAATGTCGTCTGTTGCTGCGATGAGGGCGGTTTCAGTGCTCTGCTTGGCTCGGAAGCCGGACTGTGAGGAGTCGAGGGATTTGTTGGTTTCGAGGAAGGCGGCAAGCTGGTTGTTGACCGCTTTCTCGATGACTTTGGCCGGGAATGGAAGGAGTGAGATAGGGCGGTAGTTTTTGAGTTCGGTGGGGTCAGATGTGGGTTTCTTCAGGAGGGCGCTGAGTTCGGCATGTTTCCAGCTTTCCGGGAAGGTTGCGGAGGTGAGGGAGCAGTTGATGACGTCTCGGAGGTGCGGTGCTATAATGGAGTCTGCTTTGTTAAAGATGTGGTGAGGGCATGGGTCTGTGGGGGATCCTGAGTGGATAGAGTTCATCAGACGGATTGTGTCCTCAGTGGAGATTGGGTACCAGTCATTGAGGATGTTCAAGGGGGTTGGGGGTCCTGCAGAAGGTTGGGTGGGTTGGTCTTCGGGTTGGTTGTCGAAGCTGTTGTGGATGTCTGCAATTTTGTTGTGGAAGAATGAGGCTAGTCACACCTCTAGGGTAGACTACCAAGCTCCTACTATCCAAGGAAGATTTCAGACATCTTGAGAGTGCGAAGAATAGTGCACGCTGGGATTGCTAGATGCCACACATAGCCAAAAGTCATCACAGGGCAAGAGGGGTCCTGGTAACCTATTGGCTGGTGACCACATCATCTTTCAGGGCACTTTAAAGGCATTAATATTGCACAATGAATCACGGATCACAACAGAACTAAGGAAAGGACTGAAGAATGACTGCCCTGCTGATCCCTGGACATGGCAAGAGAGGCTGCACCGACTGCTGGGCTGCACCTATCGTTTCTTGGGATAGCAAGGAGAGGACTGTGTCTCCTGGCTCGTGGAAAAGTCACTCTCGAGCCCCAGACCAATGAAGTGACTCCAAGGGTCAGTCGGCTGACCCCCCCGGAACCAAAACCTGTGCCATCATAGCTTAAGTAGCCAGTTCTGGCCGGTCAGTAATCCCATTCATTGAATCACCCGACCGCCACTGGGCAACCCGAGAGGCCAATCCTCGACAGCCAAAAGTTGCAACTGAGTATGCTGGACTGAGGAGTGTTGTTGGAGTCCATATTGGTCACGAAAGAGGAACACTAGCCATCACTAAAGGATACTGCGGGATCAGCTGTGTATGGAGAGTGGTAGCCCAGTCACAAGTGGCCTTCTACTGACTCAAAGAGGACTATGAGGAAACCGACCCCTGTGGTCAAAGTCGTCCCACCTTACCCATGGACCGTGGAATAACCGTAAGAACATCTCCATCAACTACACAGCACCCAGAGCAGCTTTTAGCATCATCAGCATCCTGCATCCCCAGCATTAAGACCACTCCATTGAAATCTATTGCGGTCATAATGTAAAGGGTGAAACTAGACTTCAGACTGATTTGGTGACCAGGCCGGTGTCTAAATACTCCTTGTTGTCCCCTATGACCTTCTTCCAGTGGGAACTTGTTGCCCCACTCAGGCTGGAGTAGCTAAATACAACTCTCTCAAACTTTTCAAAAGTTTCTAAACTTTACGGTTACTAATGTTTGTTTGAGCTGTGGCCTAAAATGCTGAACTTTATGTTTTACTTAAAAATCTGTATCACCGTAACCCTCTGGTGGATTGGGCTCATCATGGTGTCTAAAAATGAATTAAAATATAACCTATTTGTAGAAACTGGTGTTAAATTTCATTCATGTTGTGTGACTTTCTTATTTCCTTGTTTGATGCTTCTAAATGCTTACACTACTTCCTTTGTTTTAGCCTTGTTGCTGAAGGTTTTACAAATGAGCCTGGCTGCACCCAAGACAGTTTGGATAGTGTATAATCCAGTAAAGTCACCCAATCCTATCATATAATTCACCACAAACCTCACACTTTCACTTAACAGCTGGAGCTCCTCAAGAATCTGCTATTGCTCACTTTTACTGTAACCTCTATCATAACCCACTACAAGAGCGCATCTCATATTGATAACACACAAATTATATATAAAGCTTAAGAATTCCTCTGATCTTGGCTTCTGCCTGATCAGGCAATGCCTACTAACAAATCAGTTCAAGCCAAATGCATGAAAAATGTAGCTACTAGCCTATGGTAAAAGACGCACTGACCAACTGTCCAATATCTGGCTAAACGAAGCTGGCTCGCCTCCACCAAATCAATACATCAAGTAGGAATCTAGGCTTGGTTACAGTGGCTGCTGCTTCCAATACACTGTGGTGGGGCAGCGTGGGGGGAAATAATATTTTTAAAAAGGACTGACCTGCTGGGGCCCAGCTTCTTCCACAAGCGCAGTTCTTGGCTGCGCTGCACAGGGCTTCAGACTCCTTACTGAATGAAGACTCTGCTCTCCTGCTATTGCCCATTATGAGAAAAGTGTTGGGATTGGCCTTAGCTGGCTGGTTTGAATCTCGCTCAGGGACTGGAAGCATGCGCCTCTTCTCCAGCCCAGCTGTGCAACACAGCAGGGTTGGAGAAATGTAAGTGCACATGTCCGTTTGGCTGTCCTTAGTCGGCCTGCCAAACCGACATGCGCACTTACAGTGCCCAACTCTCCTCCCTTCTGCTGTCCCTTGAGGATGTCCTTGCCCAGGGAAAAATTAAATGATAATAAATTGTTTTATTATCATTTAATTTTTTTATCTGCTGGCTTTGGGTAGTGGGATGACGCTCCTCCGCCATAATGGACGAGCCACCACTGCTTAGTTATAGATTGGAACCTCTCTTTAGTTCCTCCAGTGAATTAAATTATCTGTGAATTATTTTACATGATTAGATGCATGTTTAGACAAATGAAAATGAAAGTTAAATAAAATCAGATGCACGGTGGGCATTCCCATGCAAAAACCGCCCCTAACCCTACTTCGTGATATTTACAAGAAATTCCTTGTATGGTCCAATACCCAAAAAGCTGCCTCTAACTCCAGTTAGAAGCAATTTTTTTAGACCAGATAATAGCTGGTCTTAAAATTGGTGCAAACACTTTGGGCCTCATTTCAGAAGGTTTTGGTGGTGCTGGACAGCGTTGCAGGGAATATTGCTTCACTGCCCCGCGACAAATCAAAAGGGCAGGAATGCGCACTATCAATAAGGTTGGGTGCATTCCTGGGCCTCATTCATGAAAAGTGTTGCAGCGAAGCGACAAAACAGTATTGCAACATTCTTCACTGCAGTCTTCTTGCAACACCATGGATGAGCTGTATTCACTGTATGGCTATCCATGTCACAATTAATGAAAAATACATCTGGAATCTTGACGTATCAGTCAGTGCTAAAGTCACTCATTGCTGCAGTTGTGTCACAAGCATGACGCAACTCCAGCAATGTATAGGGCCAGCCTTTCCCTGTGGCACTGCGTCACCATTACGCCTGCAGACGTAAGGTTCTGACGCAGTGGCGTCCTATAATTGTCACAGTGAAATCTGCTGGATTACACTGTACCACTCCTATGAGGCTTGGTTGCAAGGGAATGCCCACCCTGCATACATTATACCGGATCCAGGTATTATGTGGCACAGGGCATCACAAAGTCACGCATATGCCTAGATGAGTCACTTTGTAAATACTATGTAAATAAGGCACAACTTGGTGCAAAATTAATGCTGCAAGAAAGTCAAGAAAATGGCAGCTTTAAACTGTCAGAAGGGGCTCATGAATGAGCCACCCTGTATTTTTCCACTACATTGACGCACAATGGCTGCCATGCACCAACGCAGGCACACTTGCGTCATGGTGTTGCTGAGATGATTGATGATGTGCAGGAAGGGACAACTACCTGCATAAAGCCTGTCAATCCAGGGGATATCCTCTTCCTCTGTGTGGTGTGTGTTGACGGTGGGTTTGAAGGTTGTGTGAGTTTCAGGGATATTGTTCTGGCACCATCTCTTCTCGAATCGTCTGCAGGTGCGTCTGGACTAGTGGAGGGCGGGAGTTAACCTGTTGGCCTTCTTGGAGTGTTGTTTGCCTGGGTTTTACTTGAGGGGTGGCAGGGTGTCGGCGCGGTTGGGGATCCATCAGTGGATGTTGCTCGCTGCTGTGTTGTCGTCTGTTGGCTGAGTGGTGATGCTGAGGGAGTTGACAAGAAGTTCTTCGGTGGCCTTGATCCAGCTGCGACGGGTGGGTGCCGATGATGGCAGTGAAGTATGGTGGGCATGGTGAAGGTGTGATATATACAATGAAGATCGTTCCAAGAGAGTTTGGTGGTGTGACTGTAGTTTAAGTTTCAGCTGGCGGAGAAGACCAGCTTGAATGTGTATCCGGCTATGTGGGTTGGTGCAGTGACTAGCTGCTTGAGTCCCATGTTGGCGAGGTTCCCCAGGACGAAGGTGGGATTCTGGTCACTGGGGTTGTCTAGGTGGAACTTGAGGTCTACAAGTAGGATGTAGTCAGTAGAAGGGAGAGCTTGAGGTGTAATGAGGTCTATAATGACATTGTTGTTATGGGTTCATGGCCCGGGGGGGCTGGATACTAGGGTGCCGTGGAGGGCGGTGTTGTCCAGATCTAAAAGTGGAGGTGTTCCATTGTCACCGTTGGGTCATTAGTGTGTGGTCAGTCGGAGCGAGCTTTTGTAAACGATGGCAATGCCTCCTCCTGGACGGTGGGATTGGTCTTTGCAGCTGATTTTGTAGCCGTCAGGGATGGCAATGGAAATGTCCGGTCCGGACCAGAGGTTGCTCCAGGTTTCCATGAAGAAGGTGATGTATTAAGAGGTGGTGTCAACTACATCCCAGATGTTTGTGGTGTATTTTTGGAGGGACCGCACATTGAAGAGAATGCAGTTGAGACGGTCCAGTGGGCTATTAGTCGGCTGGGCGGCAAGAGGCGCTGCTCTGCTGATGTGGCAGCAGGTGCGTTTACAGTTTGGCAGGTGCAGGGTGAAAGGGTATTCTTCAGTGATGCTAGATTTCAGGCGGCGTGACGCTCAGGTTTGTGGGCGAGGAGGGTGCTGTTGTCGTAGAGGTGGAGTGTCCGAGAGGCAGGGTCCCTTGTGCTGGGCACGGTACAGGGGCAGACAAAAGCAAATGGGCCTGTCTTTGGTGTCCCTTTGGTTCACCATTGGCACGCCTGCTGCACATGGCCGCACAGCATCCGCGATAAAGTAGTGCTGTAGGGGGGCTGGACAGATGGGCGGCAGGAACTGCGGGAAAGGACACTGGAGGGGCGGGGATGCGGGGGATTGCAACAGCAATGAGGGAGAAGATAGGGGAAAAACTGCAAGAAAACACAGGAAACACAAAGCTAAACACAGCAAAGATAAAAAAAGAAGAAGGTAGGAAAGGAATGGAGAAGAGCAGAAAGATGAACAGGAACAGCAGAAGACAGAGACAAGAGGGCAGTCAAGCTGCAGAGCAGTGACGTTCTACCACTGGACCACCAGGGATGAGGCACAGGCTGGTAGAGGAGGGACTCAAACACCTGACCTCCGTGTCAGAGGAAACAGCAACAGCAGATGGGGATAGCTCTAGCAGCAACTAGACGGTGCAGCGCTGTGAGAAGTGAAAGTTAACTAAGGGTTAGTCCCCTGTACACCCATAAGCAAACTAACAGGGACTAAGGAAAGGTAGCACCACCCGGTTGCCTCTTCCAATCTGACAGCGGTGACCAGATTCTGTGTTCCCCAGCGAGTAATGGTGGATCAAGCTGCATACCCAAGGGCCTGGGCAAGAACCGACCTCCATGCCCCTGGTACCCACTGCCACCAATGGCCAATCTCAGCGACTTGAGCGAGTTAGTGGGGTACCCCACAAGTCTTGTGCGGTGCCCTCTGTGATGTAGGTCAGCAGCAGCACAGGGATTGCTCAGGGCACGGTGTGCGTCACCCACAAGTGCTAGGCCTAGGCCCCATTCGCCCCTGAGCCTCCTCCGCTAAGCGTCCAACCTTCTCTTCGCAGTCGCCGCCAAGCCCGCTTGGGAGCCTCCTGATGCAGGTGATGCAACAGGGCCTCTTAAGGCATGGAGTTGGAGCGCTCTTGCCACACAAGTTCAGCACAGCTCAGGGGCATCAGCCTCCACAGTGTCCGGGCAGCACCAGATCCTCCGACCTGTGATGCAGAGATGCACAGCCCACCATTGGGAATCTCTTCCGTGCACCCCAGTGTAGTGGTGGTGCGTGGTGTGCGATGCAGACCTCCCTACGTTGGTGCACAGGAGCGCTTCTACCATTCACAGATCCAAGTAGTGCCAGGCGGTCTTCTCACACAGGTCAGCAACATGTCTCCATGCGACCTGCCAGACTTCACCACCAGGTAAGGTCGATCGCCGACACCTCAATCTCTACCGCCACGGCCCAACAACTCCACAGCACCCCGGCCTGCCACTCCAGGTCCCATGACAAAGGTCCAGCGAGGCCTCTGGGCCCCGGGGGACTGTCTGTGCTTTCAAGATTTTGGATGCCCTGGTCTTGCAAGGAGTGCACAATGAAAAGTGATGCGTCACTGGTTTTGCCCAGCGAGGCTCCTCTTTTCATAAACATATCCCTGATTTTCCTCTTCCCCTGGGACTCTGGCAGGTCATTCTGGCTATTGGGAGATTTGGGGGGGGGGGGTTGTTTACCGGTTCTGGATTTGGCCCTGGATGCTCCATTCTGCATTACGTAGGTTTTATTTCCTATTTTTCATTGGAGGTGGACTTATAGGCTATTTTGCCTCAGGAGGCAAAAAAAGTTATGTTGGACTGACTAACGTGAGTTTTTTGCCAGCAAATTTGCTTTTCGTCAGTTTTGCCCGCTGATGTCAGAATTTGTATCGCCTTCACTCTACTGTTAGCGGCAGTTTTCACCGTGGCTACCTGAAACTACCACCATGTAGCGACGTATTGTAAATACTTAGCTAACAGGGCGATAGTTTTTGGTAATAGGCCGCAATATGAATACTGCTGCTAACTAACGCTAACGCTAGTTAGCGGCAGTTCTTGTAATTATACCCCTGAGTTTCCCTTTGTTGAAGTTTCCCAGACACTGCATAAGAAACTGTAAATCTAAAACTTTCTTGTCTAGACTATGTCAAAGTGATAAACCTTGAAGCATCCGTTCATGTATTTTTGAAGCTACAAAGAATCCACAATGCTGCAGTATGATAATTTCTTTTTTTTTTAAATCTTTTTATTGAACAGTTGCTCAGCATATACAGGTTCAAACAAAGGAAAAAGAAAAAGTAGAATAGCATAGCACGTTTTCAAAAATCCCTTAAAGCCAAACAGCTTTTACCTGCATGCATTTGTATAACAGTCATATCGTGGTACAATTCGAAACATGCTCTAAACTCCTTTATGAACCTAACAGTGGTCTCTCTATGGCACCCCCTTATTGTCCTTTATATGCACTCCATTGACCACAAAGTTTTTTCAACTTTCTCGGGTATCCTCAACTCAGATAGATCACCTTCTTGCCTCGTTGGCACCCGTCCAGGTCTACATCCCAGTGTGCTACTCTCGGAGGTCAGTCCTGTCCCCAGATCCTTGCTATGTTAATTTTTGCCACTCCAGGCCGCCAACAGCAGCCATATCTTTTGGTATTTGGGCCATACTTCCACTAGGCCTGGGCCCCATTCGCCCCTGAGCCTCCTCCGCTAAGCGTCCAACCTTCTCTTCGCAGTCGCCGCCAAGTCCGCTTGGGAACCTCCTGATGCAGGTGATGCAACAGGGCCTCTTAAGGCATGGAGTTGGAGCGCTCTTGCCACACAAGTTCGGCACAGCTCAGGGGCATCACCCTCCACAGTGTCCGGCAGCACCATATCCTCTGGCCTGTGATGCAGAGATGTGCAGCCCACCATTGGGAATCTCTTCCGTGCAGCCCAGTGTAGTGGTGGTGCGTGGTGTGCGATGCAGACCTCCCTACGTTGGTGCGCAGAAGCGCTTCTACCATTCACAGCTCCAAGGGGTGCCAAATTGGCCTTTCGTTAGTTTTGCCCGCTGATGTCAGAATTTGTATCGCCTTCACTCTACTGTTAGTGTCCGTTTTCACAGCGGCTACCTGAAACTACCACCATGTAGCGACTTATTGTAAATACTTCGCTTACAGGGCAATAGTTTTTGGTAATAGGCCACAATAAGAATAAAGAATACTGCTGCTAACGAACGGTAACGCTAGTTAGCGGCAGTTCTTGTAATTATACCCGTGAGTTTCCCTTTATTGAAGTTTCCCAGACACTGCACAAGAAACTGTACATCTAGAACTTTCCTGTCTAGACTATGTCAAAGTGATAAACCTTGAAGCATCCGTTCATGTATTTTAGAAGCTACAAAGAAACAACAATGCAGCTGTATGATAATTTCTTTTTTTTAAAATCTTTTTATTGAACAGTTGCTCAGCATATACAGGTTCAAACAAAGGAAAAAGAAAAAGTAGAATAGCATAGCACATTTTCAAAAATCCCTTAAAGCCAAACAGCTTTTACCTGCATGCATTTGTATAACAGTCATATCCTGGTACAATTCGAAACATGCTCTAAACTCCTTTATGAACCTAACAGTGGTCTCTCTATGGCACCCCCTTATTGCCCTTTATATGCACTCCATTGACCATTAAGTTTTTTCAACTTTCTCGGGTATCCTCAACTCTGATAGATCACCTTCTTGCCTCATTGGCACCAGTCTAGGTCTACATCCCAGTGTGCCACTCTTGGAGGTCAGTCCTGTCCCCAGATCCTTGCTATGTTAATTTTTGCCACTCCAGGCCGCCAACAGCAGCCATATCTTTTGGTATTTGGGCCATACTTCATTGCCAGTTATACAGAGGCATGCCACCACACCTCCAACAGCACTCCCCCTCCTGTATCGTTGGACTTTGGAACAGAGCCATAGTATGTGGAAGAAAGAGCCTACTTCGCCGCATCCCCTAGTGCACAGGCCTTTGGTGCATCTCCCAAGATGGTGCACGAGTGATCTGATGGAATAGGATCTATACAGTAGCCTCGGCTGTACTAAAAGGAAGTGGGTGTGAATCACTACTTTTCTGGGACTCTGTATTGCTTCCAGCCACTCCTCACCTTCTATTATCCCTAGGTCCTCCTCCCAGGCCACCCTCAGGGTCCTCAAGGGGTCAGCAGAGTTGTTCATTATTTTCCAATAGGTTAGTGAGGTTGCTTTGTCTGTCATAGGGTCCAGCAAAAGCTGATCCTTTAAGGGTGTATATTCTGGCAGATGTTCCACATCCAGGATATGTCTCCTCAGTGTGTGCCCTACCTGCAGGTATCAAAACCTCTCAGTCTCTGTCATCTCATATTCTTTCCGAAGCTCCTCGAAGATAATCAAAGTCCGGCCCCTCCAGATATCCCTGAAGTAGGCAATGCCCAATAATCCCTATTTGGGGAATCCCTTCAAATTTACTACTTCCTGCAGCAGATCACTGTTCCATGGCGTGATACTTTCTGTTAGCCTGCCTTCCCATCCCAAATATCTGGTGGCTTCTCGCCACACCCAAACCACCGTCTGCATATGGGTTGGTAGCTTTCTTTCATGCCCCTTTTGATAGAACTGTGATGGGTAGCCAAGTTACCCATTGCCTGTCAATCTACTTGGGATGGGGGGGTTGTCTCTCTCCGTAAACACCAAGTCGTTGATGGTAATTAAGTGGACTGCCCAGTAATATTTTTGTATATCTAGGAGGAGGCTCCCCTCAAATATTCCCCTCTGGAGCTTACGCAGTACAATTCTTGAGCCCCCTCCATCATTCCATAGAGGTTTGCGCAGTTCACTGTCAACCTTATGAAAGAAGTCTAGTGGTATTTTGTAGGGGGTGTTTTTCAGGATATAAAGCAAGCGCAGGAGGGCTGTGATCTTAACACCTTCGCTGCGGCGGCTATTCCGACGCAGCGCTAAGGGGGCGGGGGCCGCGCGGCCCGCACATGCTGGTGATGGAACCGCTCCATCACCAGCCGCGGTTGAGCTGTGCTGATGACGGAGCGGTTCCGTCAAGGACCCGCCCGCTCAATAGAACGCCCAGAGCAGGCGCGGAATCCGCGCCGTGCAGGCGCGTCGGGCAGGCCAGGCCGCTCCGTCATCAGCACAGCGCCACCACGGCTGATGACGGAGCGGTTCCGTCATCAGCACGGAAAGAGGGAAAGAGTTAAAGAGGACAGTCCTGCCCATCAGGGACACAGGGAATCTCCTCCAGTGGGCCACATAGTTCCGTAATCTTTCCAGTTGAGGGAGAAGGTTTTTAGCCAAGAATTTGTCAGCGTCTCGCATTATGTGGATGCCTAAGTATTTGAACTTGTCTCTCATTGACAGGGATGAGCACCTTGATGACAGGCGGCAATGCCCCCAGCAAGGGGAAAGATCAGGGACTTATCCTAGTTGGTCAAATGTAGCATCCCATTCAAGCGCCATAGATTTAATTGAGTGCTTCTGTGATGCATGTATCCTGATTGGTCTGGATGTAATACCGAAGTTATTACTGTCTTTTATCTATTTGCCTAAGCCTTTGCCAGCACCTTGGCCTCTAAATTTAAAAGTGATATGGGCCTTTAGGAGCTGCAGGTCTTAGTGGTTTACCTGTTTTGGGATAATCACGATGATTGCCAACCTCTGATCTTCCAGCAAGCAGTCCAGTCTTGCTCCAATTCCCCCCTGTCTCCAGTAGAGAGAGTAGAAAGGAAGAGATCCTTAAACAAATCTGTACAGTCATCCCCGATCAGCCAGTAATAGACAAGTATGCAGCCTCATAATAGGCTGCAAAGTTCTTAGCAATGTCCATTTTCATAGTGTGGAAGCACCCAGTTGGATGTTGGATTTCGAAGATCCAATTTGTTCCCCTGTCCCTCTTCTCCAGACAGACTATTAGTTTGTCAACTTCATCACCAACATCATACAGTCTGTATTAGGTCACTAGTGCGTGTGCTTTAGTTTATTTTCGGCTAGGTCCCACAACTCATTTTGCTTAAGGAGGGGTTGAATTACCGTCTTAAAGGCTTCCCACAGGACGTAGGCACAGTCAACCATCCCCTCATTCTCCTGAAAATATTGATCTGTCCATGTCCTTATCTTGTCTATAAACTTTTTGTCTTTGAGGTGCCAAGGATATTTTCTGGGTGGTAAAGGACCCAGTAATAAGTACCACCGGGAAGGCGGTCTGAGATGTCCCTCACCCGATGTATTGTGTTGCGAAACAGGCCTGCGTTAGCGAGGTGGGTGTAAATATGGTCCAAGCGGGAGTCCAAGCAGGAGTAGTTGTCATGCACAGCAGAGAGATATGTAAATTGTCATGCCTTGAGGTTATGTTTGCGCCACAGATCTGCCAGCCTAATCACGTCCACAAAGGCCCGAAGCTGACTACGGTCAGCCCAGCAGGGAGATCTAGGTGACCTGTCCAATTCTGGGTCCATTATCGCATTCATGTCACCCGCCAGTATAAGGATGCCAGGTTACATGTCGATCAATAGGGCATAAAGTGCAGGCACTGCACTGCATGATGCCTTGGTGGAATGTACGCCGAGCAGTGTGTGTGGTCCTCCTATGTGCCAGTTTCTGCTACATATCTGCTGAATGGGTCACTGCAGGTGCGTCCTGAAGTGTAGGGTATCAATGTTTTATTAAGTTTACTTTTTTAAGCAGGGAAAGAATTCTAAGGCACCTATTATGAAGGCTGGGCAATGGCATAATAAAGAATGTTGAGAGGCATGCCAGGCCTTAGGGACAGCCATCAAAGGGGGTGACCCCAAGAACGTCCGAGCAGCAAGGTCCCTCTATACGGGCACCCAGGCAAAAGCCAGGAAATTATGGGACAATAAAAGGCAGCAGGAACTAAGGGAAGCCTGTGCCATGAAAAACCCCAAACAGTTTTGGAACATTTATAAATGGGTCAATGGGGTACAGGCAGAGCAACCTCAAAACCATGTATCCCAATCAGATTGGGTGAACCATTTTAAACCCCAATATGCTTCAAATCTACCTGGAGGGGAGGGTGAGATTATAAGAACATTATACTTGGATGACACCTTTAGCAGAGACAGCACTCAAATCAATACTGGCTGGAAAGGCACCAGGGTCAGATGGCATACCTGGGGACATATTCTCATATGATAGATGGTGCCGCTATATTTTCTTGTTGACAAATGCTATCACCCAAGGAGCCCCTATACCCGACTCCTGGAAAAGGGCGGAGATCATCCCTGTTTAGAAGAAAGGGGACAAATCATGCACGGGGAACTATAGGCCAATCAGCCTAATAGACTGTCTGCAGAAAATAACTGGGAGGCTGGTGCTCAATAGAGTACAAGAATGTATTGAGGAGTTTGGGGTCTTTTCCCCCTTGTATGCTGGATTTCATGCCTTCCTCAGCACAATTGATCAGGTGTTTCGGTTTGTCCTGATATACTGGAAGATAGTGACCATAGGTAAGGGAAGTCTTTATGCCGCCTTTGTAGATCTTAAGTCGGCATTTGCCCTTGTACCAAATTATGGTTAACCTTACAAGAACTAGGGATTCCATCAGAACTCCTGTCCCTGATTATTAGATTGCATGAAGACAACAGCGCAAAAATTAGATGGGGTGGGCAGGGGGAAGTTACCGAATCATTCCCTGTAGAGAGAGGCGTGCGCCAAGGCTGCGTGAAGGCCCCAACGCTATTCTCATTATATATTAACGGGATAGTGGACTGCATGAGTTCTACCCCGTCGGATGCCCCTGTATTGGCAGGCGACAAAGTGCCAATATTAATGTTTGCTGATGACATATTGATCTTATCCAAGACCCCAAGCAGACCTCAGAAAGCCCTAAAGACATTCAAGGGATTGTGTTCACAGCGGGGCTTGGCGACAAATGTGTCAAAGACAAAATTGATGGCCTTTAATCCACATAGGGCCTACAAGGGGGCCTCCAAATGAATGATAGGCCGTTAGAACGGGTCAAGGAGTTCACCTATTTAGGGGTTAACTTTCAAGACAATATGAAGTGGGACCATCAGATTGATCTAGCTTCTCTTAAACATAGGCAACTGTCAGGGATTTTACACCTGGAACACAATTCATCACATACCAAGTCCATTAGCCCAGTCTTAGAAATTTATAACATGAAAGTCATTATCTCAGCCCTCTACGGCCCAGAACTCTGGGGGTGCGAGAACCTATTAACTCTTACGTCTTCGGAAAATAGGTTCTTGAGAAAAATTACTAGACTGCCACAAAGTACCCCAATGAGCCCATTATTATTTGATCTGGGGAGAAAACCGATCGCAGCCATAGCTAAACTTTGACCCCTCCTTTATTGTAGGAGACTCTGGACTACTCCGGAGCTCGCAGGCTATCCAAAATGTTTCTTAGAAATAATAAGGGCTGGGGGTGCTAGAGGGCACACAGCAAGATGGCCGACCTTGTGTGAGGCTCTGCCTGGCTAAGCCACTATCCGTGCAATATCCGCCAGTAATCCGTGTCATCTGCTGTCCTAAGGGGGCATACATGCTGAGGAAAGTGCCCTGCTCACCTTGTCTTGCTCATAAGGCTGATTCCTGCGTGCAGTTGAGCGACAGACACTAGAATCTGAGTGGCGCGAAATGGCGGCGCCAAAGGAGCAGTGAGGATGGTGGCCTGCTGACCCTGTACTGCGGTGGTGGAGGCGCGTTCGGTGCCTGAGACGCTTTTGGACCTCACTGCGGAACACTGCTTGCAGCTGAACTGGGAGGCGGAGGCGGTTGCTGTGAGCTCCCCTGCCCTGCTGCGACGGAGTACTGAGCGATTGATTCCTGGTGCCTTCAGGGGAGCGGATATTCCTTCACGGGCGGAGGTGCCTGGGGCGCTAGTGCCGGTGGCGGTGAGTGGGCGCGGCGGGTGCTGAGGCTGCGTCCGTGGAGGCGGGGGCAGCGCTGGTGCTCTCTGTGTCTGGGCTCTGCTTCTGTGCGCTGGGGTTCGAGGGCGGCTGTGGAGCCGCGACTACGCAGGGCCAGGGACTGAGGAAGCTGCCTAGGCTGTGCGGCCTGTATATGAGGCCTGAGTTACCGCTTTAAACTTTGGGGTGCCCGGCTGGCTTGGAGCTCCTGTCCACTGAGTGGAGAGTGTGCAAGCCTGTCTATCGTGCCAGACATCCTCGGGATTGTAGCCATCTGGGCCTTGGGACCCCCCGGGGTGACGGAAGCTGCCCGATTATAGTGCCCCATTTACCCTGGAATGCAAACGGCGCTAATGTGACCCCCTGGAGTTCTAGTTTGGAAAGTGTGGTCGCCGTGTGTAGAGGTGAGGGACTCCTCTGCATTTGGACTGTGCTGTGGTCTT
Source organism: Lissotriton vulgaris (assembly GCF_964263255.1). NCBI lineage: Eukaryota > Metazoa > Chordata > Amphibia > Caudata > Salamandridae > Lissotriton > Lissotriton vulgaris. The sequence continues at coordinate 609,623,237 of NC_141699.1, read as the reverse complement.
GGGCCTCTGAGGACTGGGACTGTGTGCTTTCTAACTCTGGGCCTGGTGGTGTGATGCTGCAGAGGGTGCTTTAGGGGCTGCATACTACGAGGGAGTGCCCAGTTGTTTAATTGCTTTGCTGTGCTGTTGTTTGCCCCCTTCCCATCTGCCCTGGACTACAATTCACAAGGGGGTGCGTCATTTGAGTGCCCGCGCCTAGGTGTGGACGGTGGAGTTTCTGGCTGCTGGGCGAGGTGCGCAGATCTGGATATTGCGCCCATAACTGTCTGCTCTTAGCGGCCCCCTCTGCTGCCAGACTATAATGCCCCATTTGTCCTGGAATGCTAACGGCGCTACTGTGACCCCCTGGAATTCTAGCTTGGATAGTGCTGTCGCTGCGTGTCGAAGTGGGGGACTCCTCTGCATTTGGACTGAGTTGTGGTCTTGTGCCTTGGAGGACTGGGACTGTGTGCTTTCTAGCTCTAGGCCTGGGGGTGTGACGCTGCAGAGGGCGCCTTAGGGGCTGCATACTACAAAGGAGTGCCCAGTTGTTTAATTGCTTTGCTGTGCTGTTGTTTGCCCCCTCCCATCTGCCCTGGATTACAATTCACACGGGGGTGAGTCATTTGGCTGCCCGCGCCTAGGTGTGGACGGTGGAGTTTCTGGCTGCTGGTCGAGGTGCTCAGATCTGGATATTACACCCATAACTGTCTGATCTTAGCGGCCCCCTCTGCTGTATACAGTGAGCAAAGTGGTGTTACTGTGTGAGGACACTCTCTTGGGCGACATCATTGGTAGGATGAAAAAAACACAAACGTGTCTTCCATTCGAGGCGCGAAAAACACAAAAGCCCTCCCAAAAAGCGGCCTCGGAGACTGATGCCCCTTTGACTGAACAGTCCACCTTGAAGACCACGCTACTTGCCATGCAGCAGAGCCTCCAGTCCATTGAAGGCGCGATGACTGCGGTGAACCATCGGCTAGATCATATGTCCTCCCAGCTTGAGAAAAAAAATGCCCACATGGGAGAGGTAGAACAACGGGTGTCTGCCGCTGAAGATGGTCTAAGTGAAGTTGCAGGGAAAGCTCTAAATATGGAGAAGGTCCTCTCCCTCATTCAAGCGAAGAATGAAGATTTGGAGGCCCGCTCCCGGCGGAACAATATACTCATTATTGGTCTGCCGGAGTCCACAAATGTGGGTAATATGGGGACCTTCATTGAACGGCTGATCACTGAGATTTTTGGGACCACTCATTTGTCGCTCATGTTTGTTATAGAACGCGTGCAATGCTCCCTAGCGCCTAAACCGATCCTGGGTGCTCCCCCGCGTCCGGTGATTGCTGGGGTGCTTAATTATAGGGCCCGCAATTCCATCCTGAGAATGGCCAGGGAGAAGGGGACTATTGAACACCAAGGGAACACGCTCACTTTTTTCCTGGACTTCACTGTGGCCGTGCAGTCGGCTCAGAGAGCTTTTGGGGTAGTCAAGAAATTGCTGCAAGCGGAGTGGGTTCCTTATGCAATGCTGTACCCAGCCCGCTTGCGGATTGAGTCTGACAATTCATCAAAAATGTTCACCACCCCTAAAGCAGCCATGGAGCATGCAAAGAAGTTGAAGAAACGGCGGCACGAATCTCAAGCAACCTCTGAGACTGAAGACTGACGTCATGATCATCGCGTCAGCTAGTTCTGGCTTGGGTTGTTCTGCATGTGTAGGGAAGGCTCTGGTTTCATTGAATAATGTCTCTGTTTATGACATGGTATGGAGGCAAAGCCTCATAAAGTAGGCACTATATGTTTATCAAGTATTTGTGGCCCCCCCTGGGGCGGCAGGCTTTATTGTGTAGAATGGAATTATTGATGCGAATGCTGTTTGCTTAGCCACCTCCTATATTATAGAAGGACAGTAGTTTCAATGTCCCCCAATGGGTGTACCCCATATCTACAAGTTGTTGTGTATATTGGGTTGGGGTAGGGATGTTCAGGGTTGAGATGGCTTTGGCGAGTTGGGGGTGCTGAAGTGGGAGGGGGGATGGGGGTTTGGGGGGTTGGAAGGGACTGAAGGGGTGGGGGGACATCTGAGAGGGAAATGCACTGTGAGATTGGTCCTTGGTCATATGCTTGCGATGGTTTAGTTATAATTGCTTAGCCTGGAGTGTAGGACGTCGCTGTGGAGCAACTGGCTATTTTAGTGAACACTGATAGTTGTGCATAATACAGTTTGTTTTCTCACCTGGAGCATCGGGGGGTTGAACTCCCAAAAAAAGGATAGATCTGTCTTTGCCTATTTAGATCATATGGGAGTGCAGGTGGCCATGCTGCAGGAGACTCATCTTACTGCGAACTCCGTCAGAAGTATGGGTTCATGATGGGCGGCCATTCGGGTGTCATTTTCCTACTCCTCTTACTCTAGGGGGGTATTGGTGCTCGTTAAAAAGAGCGTCCCCTTCAATGTGATTCGGGAGGAGAAGGATGACCTGGGGAGGGTGGTGCTCCTTTAAGGCCGTTTAAGTGGTGTGAGTGTGTTGCTGGTGAATGTCTACGGTCCGAATACGGACGACCCATCATTCTACTTGGATGTGTGGTGTAGGATCTCTGAGTTTCCTCCTGCAGAGATCATTTGGGGAGGCGACTTTAATGTGTGTCTGGATTCATGATTAGATAGAACGGGTAGTGGTGAGACTCGCCCTAAGCAAGCTTCTGAGGCGTTGCGGGGAATCTGTGATGCAGTAAATCTTTACGATGTGTGGAGGTGTCGCCATCCTGACAGTAGGGAAAGCACGTTCATATCCATAGTGCATGGGTCCTGGTCTCGATTGGACTTTTGGATGCTCTCTGCGAATACCTACTCGCGGGCGACAGGGGTGAGGCATGAAGCGCGCACATTGTCGGACCACTCACCGGTAACGTTAGATCTGCAGGTCCCCATGTACGAACGTCCACCTTATTCGTGGCGATTTCAGCCCACGCAGCTGGCTGATCAGGTCTTTAAACAAACTGTTACTGAGGCGATCAGCAACTTTTTTTGTGCGAACGAGGGCACTGTTGACAGTGCAGGAGTACTCTGGGAGTCCTTTAAAGTGACTATTAGAGGGGTGTGCATTGGAGCACAAGCGGAAGTACTACGGGATATCCGGCACCGGATTAAAAAGCTGGCATCCGATATCTCCACACTCGAACAGGAGTACGGGGTCAATCCATCCCTGACAATCCTGGCGGATATAAGGTCCCTCGTCACTGAACATAACGAAACGGCAGATCGGGAGCTGCTTCACTGTGCCCGTCGTAAGATAGCTCGCTATTATGGGGAAGGAGGGCACCCAAGTAGATCTTTGGCGCAGAAATTGGCTGCACCTAAGACCCAGGAACACATTTCGGAAATGCTAGACCACGACGGCGTACCACATTACTCCACTCCCGAAATTAGCGAAACAATTGTACAATTTTATACCCGGCTATATGCCGCTAAATATGATATCTCCCCTGAGGAGATTGGCGCATACCTGGACGACGTTGCATTGGGCTGGCTCTCACAGGAAATATTTTAAATGGCTATCATGTCGCTTCCAACATGTAAGGCAGCCGGAATGGACGGACTGCCTATCGAATTCTATAACGCATTCGCGTCCGAACTGGCCCCACGCTTACTGGCAGTCTTTGCAGAAGTGTATGACACCGGGAAGCTGCCCCCGACCCTTCGGGAGACCTTAATAGTGACACTGTTGAAACCTGACAAGCCCCCGAATACATGCAACTCTCACCGGCCACTCTCAATCATAAATATCGATGCAAAAATCCTTGCTAAAATGATTGCAACTCGGTTGCAGCCACTGCTTACCCTGCTGGTCCTACCCGACCAGTCTGGATTTGTCACGGCGCGCTCCACAACACATAATCTTCGCACTGTTTTTTCTATTTTGCATTATTTTTATCCGGACTTCCAGGCTGTCGCTATACTTGGATGCGGCCGTCAAGATGACCTTTCTCCCCAAATTATTATATTTCTTCATTAATATCCCTATTAAATTGAATGTGGCATTTAAAAAAAATCTCCAGTCAGTACTGTCGACTTTCGTTTGGGGTGGGAAGAAGTCAAGATATAAATGGTACCTTCTGGTGCAGCCGTTTGAAAGGGGGGGATTCGAAGCTCCAGATTTCAGACTGTATTATCTATGTCCTCAGGCTCAGTTTGCTCACTATTGACACTATCCGCAGCGTTATCAGCCCCACGTGGCCATAAAGGTGGATGCGGTGCTTCCAATGGCGGTCCAGCAAAACAGCAGCAGGCACTTTCACAAGAACTCTGGGGAGCTGGGGGTTGAAGTCTGTCGTCCCTGAGACTTCAGCAGGAGGCAAGCTCTTTTCCAAGCCCTTGGAGATCCTTCACAAGTTGAAAGCAAAGTATACAAAGTTCCTTTCTCCTTCCTTTGGCAGTAAGGCAACCACTGCAGGCCAATTCCCCAAGCAGCACTTCAGCTTGGGAATAGTCTCTCCTCAGTTTCTTCAGGTTGCTCTCCTCAGTAAATGTTTCTTCTTGTAGTCCAAAGTGATTTAATTTCATGGGTTCAGGGTCCAAATATTTATACCCCACAATCCTTTGTTCTCTGAGGGGAGAGGGCCTTTGCCAAGTCCAAATAAGTTCTGAAGCACTCTGTTTACCAGACTTCTCCTTTCCTTTCACAGTGCAGGGCAGGCACATCAGACGCCCCACAGGAGGTAGAGCCAGCATTGTGGAAGGCAAGTACAGTCCTGGAGCACTTTGTTTACAGGACTCCTTCTCCTCTTTCAGTGTGCAGGGCAGAGACATCAGCCACTCCCCGGGGGTGGAGCCAGCATTGTGGAAGGCAGGCACAGCCCTATTAAAGGTTCAGGTACAACTCTTCCCTCCCACCTAGATGCAGATCTCTCTATTCACCACCGGGTGACTCAGCCTGTCTCCTGGAATTCCCCAGCCCTGTCACTCACAAAACCAGACATAGGAATACATAACCTAGCAGAGGCAGGTTTGAATGGTAGGACAAGCAAATACCTACTTTCTAAAAGTGGTATTTGCAAACACAGAATATTTAAACCAACTTCACTAAACTATGTATTTTATTATTCTGAGTTCAGGCATACTAAACTCAAATTTCTACCATGTTCTCTGAGACAGTTAGGACTATAACATGTAATAACTCTAACAGCCCATTCTGGCCTATGGAGAACAGGTAGCCTTGCAACAGTGAAAAACTAAAATGGCTGTAATTCACTATTAGGACATGCCACACACATCAGGGCTTGTCCGACCTTATACTTACAATGCACCCTGCCCTTGGGCCTACCATAGGGGTGACTAATAGGATGAAAAGGGAAGGTTTAGGGACTGGCAAGTGGGTGCACTTGCCCAGTCAGCATGACAGTACCAGACTGCACACAGGCTCTGCAATGGCAGACCTTAGATACATTTTACAAGGCTGCTTCTGTGGGTGGCACAACTAGTGCTGCAAGCCCACCACCAGCATTTGGATTTACACGCCCTGGGCAAACTCAGTACACTAGACTAGGGTCTGACAAGTAAACCAAATAGCCAAACATGGAACCACTGATTAATACATCAATTTACAATAGGGAGCACTTGCACTGTGGCACTGAATAGCAGTGACACAGTGCCCAAAGCATCTAACACCAGCAAAAATACATGAGGCAACAACAAAAATGGAAGGGAGGCCCATGCTAATGGTGCCAGGTCTAACACTCCCCCTTTGGTCCGGGCGGGGGGAGCACTTACAAGGGGCCCTCAAGCCCACAGTTCCGTCAATCGTGTCCGCAGCCCTCGAGCAATCAATTAGCACTTCGAGGACACCAACTCGTGGCGCCCTCTGTCTGGCGCTAGTTGGTTTCTGATGTATTTTGCCTATAGGCGCGGGTTGCTCCTGGAAGAGCAAGAGTCTGCATTATGTTTACAGGCTCCACACGCAGGCCTCTATGTCTAGGCCAGCGGGGCGTAGGACAGATGGAGTCCGCCCGCAGCGGGAGCAAGGATGTCTCAAAGGGTTGCAGTTGGCGCACCCGGTAAACAGTCAAAATATCGATTTTTTTATTTCGACTTACACTTATATCGAGTTTCTAATATCGATGGGACAGAATATTGATGGCCAGAATATCGATGGCCAGCATATCGACTCTAAGGTAAGTAATATCGAAATTACTTATATCGATAGCATATATATCGATGTAAGTAATTTCGATTTACTAATATGTGTTAGAAATATTAGTTAAGTATTTAAATTAATTGTTATAATATGTGTTTAATAATTTTTTATAAATAAAAAATATATAAAAGTAAATAATATGTTTTACTACCAGAGCGGGTTGTGGGTTTTTAGGGGAATAGGGTGGGAAGTAATTTATTTGTAATTAAATAAAAAAAATTTAATCATTAATTTATTTTGCAATGAAATATTAATTGGCAATGAATTTTTTTAATTGGTTAATTGATTAATTAATTGATAATTTATGTATATTTTTAAGTAAATTATATGTTTTACTACTGGAGCGGGTTGTGGGTTTATAGGGGAATAGGGTGGGAAGTAATTTATTTGTAATTAAATAATTATTTTTCAATGAATAATTTTTTTTGCAATTCAATAGTAATTGGCAATGAATTATTTTCATTGATTAATTGATTAATTAATTGATAATTTATGTATTTTTTTAAGTAGATTATATGTTTTACTACTGGAGCGGGTTGTGGGTTTATAGGGGAATAGGGTGGGAAGTAATTTAATTGTAACATTAATTAATTTTGGGTAAAGGAGTATTTTTAGGGTTCAGGGTCAGTTTTGGGTTTTTGGGTAAAGGGGTATTTTTAGTGTTCTGGGTCAGTTTTGGTTTTTGGGGTAAAGGGGTATTTTTAGGATTCAGGGTCAGTTTTCAGTTTTTGGGTAAAGGGGTATTTTTAGGGTTCAGGGTCAGTTTTCAGTTTTTGGGTAAAGGGGTATTTTTAGGGTTCAGGGTCAGTTTTCAGTTTTTGGGTAAAGGGGTATTTTTAGGGTTCAGGGTCAGTTTTCAGTTTTTGGGTGAAGGGGTATTTTTAGGGTTCAGGGTCAGTTTTCAGTTTTTGGGTAAAGGGGTATTTTTGGGGTTCAGGGTCAGTTTTCAGTTTTTGGGTAAAGGGGTATTTTCAGGGTTCAGGGTCAGTTTTTAGTTTTTGGGTAAAGGGGTATTTTTAGGGTACAGGGTCAGTTTTTAGTTTTTGGGTAAAGGGGTATTTTTAGGGTTCAGGGTCAGTTTTCAGTTTTTGGGTAAAGGGGTATTTTTAGGGTTCAGGGTCAGTTTTCAGTTTTTGGGTAAAGGGGTATTTTTAGGGTTCAGGGTCAGTTTTCAGTTTTTGGGTAAAGGGGTATTTTTAGGGTTCAGGGTCAGTTTTAGGTTTTTGGGTAAAGGGGTATTTTTAGGGTTCAGGGTCAGTTTTCCCTACTGTTGCACCCACTGGAGTGGGAATAGTAATTATTGTTAAGTAATTATATATTATATATGATTTTTAATTATTTTATTTTTAATTAAATATGTATTATTATTTTTTTACCATTATTACATATATTTAAATATGTTTAAGTAATTAATAAGTATTATTTACAGTATTTTTTTTGTTATTTTAAATTAAAAAAAATCGATATATTTAACAACGATATTTTTAACATCATTATTTTTTCGATATTTTGGTATTTACCATGTTGTACATAGGGCGTCGATATTTTTGCTATCGATATAATTACGCCGATATTTGTGTAGGTCGAAATTCTGTCTGTCGAAATTCTGTCATAGATCCGGCGCACCCACCTCGGCTGCCTCGAGGTTCCTGCAAGGGAGGTTACTCCTCCTCTATCTTCCACAAGCCCTTGACTGTGAGGCAATCACCCAGTGTCTGGGCCTTCTGCACCTCACCTGGGTGCCAGCCACCCTCGATTACCATGGGGTACACTTTACTGCAGTCCTGAGCAGAGATTAGGCGGATGATAGGTTTAGTTCAATGTTCAGCGTGGAGTTCTTTCAATGTGTGGCCATCTTGGCTAGTGCCAAGGCATGTCCCTCATATGATAATTTCTTAACCTGAAAATCTGTACTCACATCTCAACAGCTCTTTATTCTCCACACTGGCTGGCTGTGGCCAAATGTGACACTTTCAAATCAATGCACATAGCTTATGGTGCCTGTTAGACCTGGCATCATTGGCATGAGTCTCCCTTCCATTTTGACGGATTGCTTCCTCTGTTTTGATATGTTTTTGCTGGGTATATGCTTTGGGCACTGTGCCACTACTATTCAGTGCCACAGTGCAAGTGCTCCCTATGTTAAATTGATGTACTAATTGGTGATTCAATGATTGGGTTATTTGATTTAGCTGTCAGACCCTAGTACAGTGCACCATGTGTGCACAAGGCTTGTAAATCAAATGCTGCTGGTGGGCTTGCAGCACTGGTTGTGCCACCCACTGAAGCAGCTGGTAAAGTGTGTCTCAGGCCTACCATTGCAAGGCCTGTGTGCAGTCTAGTACTGCCATGTCGACTTGGCAAGTGCACCCACTTGCCAGTCCCTAAACCTTCCCTTTGATTCATGTTAGACACCCCTATGGTAGGCCCAAGGGCAGGGTGCATTGTAAGTATAAGGTAGGACATGCTCTGATGTGGGTAGCATGTCCTAATAGTGAATTACAGCCATTTTCGTGGTTCACTATTGCAAGGCTACCTGTTCTCCATAGGCTTGAATGGGCTGTTAGATTATTACATTCTTATAATCCTAACTGACTCAGGGAACATGGTAGAAATTGGAATTTAATATGCCTGAACTCAGAATAATAAAATACATCTTTAAGTAAAGTTGGTTTTAATATTCTGTGTTTGAAAATATCATTTTTAGAAAGTAGGTATTTTTTAGCATAACTGTCCAGGCCTGTCTCTGCTAGGGCGTGTATTTCTTGTCTGAGTTTGTCAGTGACAGGGCTGGGGGAATCCAGGAGACAGGCTGGGGCAGCCCGGTGGTGAATAGAGAGAGCTGCATCTAGATGGGAGGGAGGAGTTGCACCTAGGACCTGAATAGGGCTGGGCCTTCCCTCGACAATGCTGGCTCCACCTCCTGTGGCTTGTATGATGTCTCTGCCCTGCACTGTGAAATGAGAGAAGGAATCTTGTCAGCAAAGTACTCCGGAGCTGTGCCTTCCCTCCCCTGTGCTGGCTCCACCTCCTTTGGGGCATTTGATGTCTCTGCCCTGTACAGTGAAAGGAAGGAAGGAGTCATGTAAACAAAGTGCTCAGAAACTGGTTTGGACTAGGCAGAGGACCCTCTGCCTTCAGAGAACAAAGGATTTTGGGGTATAAATATTGGGACCCTGATCCCAAGAAATTAGATCACTTCTGGAACAAGAAACCTTTTGCCAAGGAGAAGAACCAAGGAATCTGCAGGAGTTTTACTGCCCCTCTGCCAGTGTGCTGTTTTCTGGGTTGGCTTGCAGTGGTTGCTTCATTGCCAAAGAAAGGAGAAGGACCTTTTAAGGACTTTCATCATTTACAGAATATTCTCCAAGGGCTTGAACTGTGCTCGCATTCTGCTGAAGTCTCAGGGACAAAAGACTTCACTTCCAGCTCCCCTTTGAATTTCCTTGCTGGGAATTCTCAACTCCAGACATTTGCATGTCGCTGGGAGCTGGATGCGTGACGCACCAAGAGGAAGTGTGTCGCCACGGCAGCTGAGATCATCGCATCGTCGGGGAAGCGAGCTTTCGCAGCATCTTCCTGGAAGCATGTGTTCATCAAAGCTGGCCGTGTGACGCCATCGAGAGAGTCGCCATTGCATCACCAGAGACGTGTGTCGCAGGGCCTGTCGCGGCTCCAAAGTACAGAGTCGACGCAAGGCTGCCAGGGCATCTACGCATCGTCATTGCATCGCCGCGTCAAGGGCCCCATCTTCTCACATCGCAACTGGATCATCGCATCGCATCAAGGCGCCATCTTGTGCACAGCAACGGGCCCACAGGCCGAGAAACTACGCATCACCTCTGCACCAGTAAGGATCACAACGCATCCCCTACCCTGCGCAAGTATTGAGGCACAACGCATCATCTCCCCCGGATCACGGAACTCACGCATCTCCCCTTTTGCGAGCCATTTGTTTACCTTGCGTTACGCATCCAGGAACTTTGTTGAGAACTGTGTTGCATTGATCATCAACTTGAACTAAGCAACATTTTATCATCTTTAAGCAACCTTAAGTGTAGCATTGTGGATTTTTGTCGTTTGTGGTCTTGTGTTCTATATAAAGAATATTTATTTCTATAAAACATGTGTTGTGTCCATCTATAGTGTTTTCACTGTATTACTGGGTATATTCACAAATGCTTAACACACTGCCTCTGAGATAAGCCTGTCTGCTCGTGCCAAGTTACCAAGGGGGTGAGCAGGGGTTATCAAGGAGCATAATCCCCTTATCCTGATTTAGAAGTTAGGGTCCCTATTTGGACAAAGGTGAATACCATTGCCAACTAGAGACCCCCAGATCTAAAATAGGTGGTCTTTGCATTTGTGCTTCATATACAGTGATTGGTGTACACAACTAGTGAGTGCAGACCAAACGTGACCACATAATTTTTTTAGAATCTTTTTCCTTGGACTGTTAGTTTTTCCTGAAAACTCCCAATTTTTACTACCATGAGTAAACCAGCATCTGTTGCATCTACGGATCTTGAATTTGAGGAAGAGAGGTTGGAAACCTACACTGTGAAACAGCTCAAGCATCTGTGCAGGAAATTGAAAGTTGCTACACCAGGCATTTCTAAAAAGAATGACTATCAAAAGGCGCTAAGGGCCTGGGTAGAAGCCAGAAATGCCCCTGATCTTGTGAGGGCGCTGCTTGGGGTTGCAGATGGGCCCATTGAGAGGCCAGTGTTTTGAGCCAGGGGAGGGAGACTCTCTCCACCTGGCAGCAGTATCTCTTCCAAAGACCTGTCCCCCAAAAGTTGGAAGACAGCGAAATACGGCACTCAAGGTGGAGTTGCTAAGCTTAAGATGGCGAGTCTGAGGGAAACAGAGAATAACAGGCTGTCTTTGGAAAGAGAGAGAATGAGAATGGAACATGAGAGGATGTTGAGGGAGTTAGAAATCAAAGCCAAGGGCTTAGAAATCAATCCCTCTGGTGGCAGCGCACCATCTGTGCCTTCAGAAGGCAGGATACATATTCCCAAGGATGTCATCAAAGATTTCCGCAAAAGTGAAGATATTGGGCAGTGGTCTGCAGCCTATGAGATAGCAATGTTGGCCCACCGGGTCCCTGAGAAGGATTGGGGAGCGGGGTTGAGGGGCCGCTTTTTAACTAAAGGTAGGGATACTTTGTTAGACCTGCCCAGTGTTAATAGGATGTCTTATGCCCACATGAAAGAAGCATTGATGACAAGGTATGGGTTAACTCCAGAACTCTATAGACAGAGGTTTAGCAATTGTAAGAAGCTGGAGGGAACCACTTGGGTATAATATGTGTCTTTCTTTTGCAGAGCTATGGATGGGTAGGTGAAGGATAGCAATGTGGATAATTTTCAAGCGCTCTATGATTTGATTGCTAGGGAGCACTTGTCTGCTAATTGTTTTCCAGAGCTACGCCAGCACCTTATTGATAGAAAGTTGACTGGGTCGGTACCAGGGTCCACAAGGGTCTTGTGGGAGACTCCGCCAAAGGTGGGTAGAGTCCCCAGTAGAAGAGTGGGGGGACAAAGGTAAACAGAGAGAGTTCCAGAAAGGTCCCCAAAGTAATTCCCAAGGGAACCAAGGTAAGGGTTCCCAGCCTCCCCCTGAGAAGAAGTCAGGATCCCCAATAGGTAAATCTGTTCATAGGTGGCCTGTTACCTGCTTTCAGTGTAAGCAGGTGGGACAACGTTGCTATGATCCCCAGTGTCCCCAAAAGGGTCAGTATGTGCCACCCCCTGCACCACCCAGTCAGATGGCCAGTGTAGCCCTGGGTGGGGAGGAGATTGGTGCCCAAAGTGGGTGGGGTCCCGCAGAAATGTCCCTTGTCTCATTAGGAGACTTTGAGATGGTCCCTAAAACTCAACTGCCTGATAACACTAAGAAATACAGGCAGTGGGTGACCATCAATGTCCATAGAGTGGAGGCTCTGAGAGACACCGGAGCAAGTGTGACAGCTGTCAAGTGCCACTTGGTGTCTGAAGAGCAGGTGATCCCCAATGCATTCTTCCCAGTTGTTGCCGCTGGCAACACAGAGAGCCATTGCAAGGTGGCTCAAGTTCACTTTGAGTGGGGGGTGTCTCTAGAACTCTTCAAGTAGCTGTGAGAACAGCCATGCCTGTTGATTGACTGTTAGGCAATGATCTGGAAAGCTCTCCTTGGGTTAAGGTGGAGAAGAAGGTGCATTTAGAGATGTTGGGTCTGCTTGAGTGGGCATGTGTGACCACTCGGTCTATGGCAGCTAAGGGGGTTCAAGAGACCCTGGAACCTGAAAGTATGGCCCAGGGACTTGCCTTGAAGAGAAGAGGTAGGGGGCGCGGGAAACCAGCCCCCATTGTTCCCAAGGTCCAGAAGGAGGTAGACCTTGAGGTGGATGCTCTGGAACCTACAGGGGAGCAAGTTTCTGAACTGGGGAACCTACCTGAGTCTGACCCATTGGCAGCAAGAAGGGGGTCCCTCCAGGGAGGAATTTTAGGAAGAGCAGCAAAAGTGCCCTTCTTTTGTGGGCTTGAGGCAAAAGGCCACAAACCAGGCAGCAGGTGATCAGTCTGGATCAAATTGGATCTACTGGGAGAGCGGTCTCCTGTATAGCGAGCCTAAGGTTGCTGAGCCTGGGTCAGCCCGTGTGCTGGTGGTACCCCAGCGCTTCAGAGTCTTCCTACTGGGTTTGGCTCATGATGTTCCTTTAGCTGGTCATCTGGGGCAGAACAAGACCTTTGAAAGGCTTGTCTCACACTTTTATTGGCCCCAGATGCGGAAGACTTCAGATACTCATTGTAGGACCTGTTAAACCTTTCCCTGTAGTCAGTACCCACTTTGAATGGGTGGGCATTTACATTGTGGGGGCACTGGACCCCAAGACAGCCATGGGCAACAGGTTTATCCTGGTCTTGGTGGACCATGCTACCCGGTAGCATGAAGCCATTCTGCTCAGGACAGTGATGGCCCCCGTGGTCGGACACGCACTGATGGGGATCTTCTCCCGTGTGGGGTTTCTCAGAGAGGTGGAGTCTGACCGAGGTAAAACGTCATTTCTAATTATATGAAGTCTCTGTGGAAGGAGTGTGGTGTTACCTACAAGTACACCACTCCTTACCACCCACAAGGTAATAGGCTGGTTGAAAGATTCAACCGGACCCTTAAAGGCATGATCATGGGTCTTGAGGAACCAATGAGGCGTATGTGGGACGTCCTCTTGCCATGCCTTCTGTTTGCCTACTGAGAGGTACCACAAACGTCCCTAGGGTTCAGCCCTTTTGAACTTTTGTATGGTCACCTGGTAAGAGGCAGAAATAAAATGAAGGGAGGTCTCCTAAAAAATCTGGTCGGGGACAAGGAGAAAAAGATAAGTAAAGCAGAAGCAGTCCCTGTGATCTTTATCTTTAGCACGAGAAAGAAAAATATTCCTTTTTCTTATGTATATATAGCATCCACTGACCTCACACAACTCGACTGAATACCTGGTTATTACTTTAGAAACAAATAATGCCCTGAAGTCATCAAGAGAATGCATGGCGCTGCATAGTCAAAGCCAGTAATTAGCGCAAGAGGAGTTTAGTTTATTTTGGGAATATAGTTCGCATTTCGCGTCATAAAGGAAGAAATGCTAACAATTGGATTGGCAATTATCGCCCTTAGGAAAGCACGCAATATCAGTCTTCTAGAAATTGTAAATGGAGAGATGGCTGGTATCGGTTGTGCTAAATATTAGGGATATAACTTCATACACTCCTGAGAACGATTTTGAGCCAACCCATAGACAAACACTAGCTACAATGACCCGCCTAAATATAATAAATAAAAAAGAATATATGTTGATCTGCCGCTCCACATGAATGAATCGCCAACCCTTTAGTTGCTTCTGACCGTTGTTTGTTAAAAGTACCTTTAGCCTGTTATAATTAAAAGGGAGAAATGTTACCTCTTGTATATAGTTAGAATTTTAACTTTATATGCAACAGTGTTGAGAATAATATGCTAATTGTATGTTTTTTCTATTGTATAGAAAACTGTCCTGATGAAGGTGTAAAATATTCACCGAAACGCTCACGTCGACAACTTGTGTTTTCTGTTTTAATCTTTTTAATATGTCTATATGAATTGACACTGTTTTAATCTTGCTTCATGGTACTTCTGTACAGAACTTGGATTATTATGAATAAATCATGTATTTTTAATGTTTTCATTTTTTGATCACTGTTTTAAATTGTCACTATGATTATGTAGAGTTGAACTCTTGGGTTGTGTGAGGTCAGTGGATGCTATATATACATAAGAAAAAGGAATATTTTTCTTTCTCGTGCTAAAGAGCCATATCTAAGTGATAAATATCACAGGGACTGCTTCTGTTTTACTCACCTGGTAAGAGGACCTTTGAGTCTGGTCAAGGAAGGCTGGGAGCAATCTCCCAGGAAACTTCCCCAGGATGTATATAGTTACATGCTGGTCTTCAGGAACCAGACTCGGCGATTCGGAGATCTCACTCAGGCGAATCTGGAAGCCAGCCAGGAGGAAATGAAGTGGTGGTACGATCAGAATGCCACTCTGATTGAGCTTCAACCTGAACCGAAAGTTTGGGTCATGCCGCCTGTGGAGCCTTGTGCACTTCAGGACAGGTGGACCGGTCCATATGAGGTGGTGGAACGCAAGAGTGATGTCACCTATCTGGTGAGCTTGCGGTCTCCCAGGAACCACTTGCGGGTCCTGCATGTTAACCGCCTGAAGCCCCACTTAGAAAGGTCCGAAGTGGGCATGCTCCTAGCGACGGATGATGGAATGGAGGAGGAGATCAAACCTCTTCCCGACCTCCTGTCCGCAACATAGCAAGATGGGTCAGTGGATGGTGTCAGCCTCTCTGCCACACTGACCCCTGACCAGCAGCAAGATTGCCTCCAACTGTTGGGACACTTCTCTGATCTATTTTCCTTGGTTTCTGGTGTCACAGAGTGGTGTGTCCATGATGTGGACACTGGAGACAGTCCTCCTGTGAAGCACAAGGCTTACAGAGTGACTGACAAGGTCAGGGCTTACATTAAGGAGGAAATCTCCAAGCTGCTTTAGGGGTAACTGAGTCGTCAAACAGTCCTTGGGCCAGCCCAGTGGTCTTGGTCCCAAAGGCTGCCGCGCCGGGTGCCACACGTTAACTCCGGTTCTGTGTGGTCTACAGAGGGGTCAATTCAGTCACCAGGAAAGACGCACACCCCATCCCCAGAGCTGATGAGCTCATTGATCGGTTAGGAGCTGCCCGGTACCTCAGCATGTTTATTTATTTTTTATTTATTTATTTTGGAGCTTATAAAGCGCGCGGCTACCCCCGATGGGAATCTCCCGGCGCTGCGGACAGCAGGCTAAACTATAGGGTGGTAGCCACTAGGGGCTAACGAACAGCCAGGTTTTCAGTCTACTCCGGAACAGTGATTCCGAAGAAGTAAACCTAAGATCTAATGGAAGGCTGTTCCAGAGTTTAGCGGTTACAACCGCAAACGCTCGACCCCCCCATTCTGGATCGGCCAAAGCGCGGGGTGGCCAGGAGGCGGAGATTGTTGGACTTAAGGGATCTGGTGGAATAGACAAGTTTGAGCCTTTTTCTCAAGTAGCCTGGGCCAAGTCCATTGAGGGCCCTGAAAGCAAATGCCAATGCCTTAAACTGGATACGCCGAGTTACTGACAACCAATGCAGCTTCCTCAGGTAAGATTACACCAAGTGGCGATAAGGGATATTGCCAATCAGTCTAGCCGCCGCATTTTGTACGATCTGCAGGCGCTCGATTTGGTAAGCAGGGGCGCCCACATATAAGCTGTTAGAGTAATCTAGATGTGAGGTGATCAGGGCATGTACAATGGTCCTGCGAGAGTCCAGCGGGAGGTAAGGAAACATTTTCCTAATCATACGCAGCTTGCCGAAGCAAGCTGCTGAGGTTCCGTGACGGTTCTGTGACGACTTGAACCCGTGTTTTCAAGTTTGTCGGAAATACCTAATATTGGTATCAGTGAACCGCAAATGATCCATTTAGTATATCCTAGTGTTTTCGCTACGCTACGAGCAAGAGCACTCCTTCCATTGACATATTTCTGATATACCCACGGCATCCATCTTAGACCATGGCCGCCATTTTGTGTTTCCTTGCCCTCACATATGCAATAGCCTCGGATCACTTCATTCACTCCACTTTGATTAAGGACACGTAGCCTTAGCCGGAGATTCACCTCTTACATGACACGTGCACCTTAAACCAGATCACGCTGTAGCTGCATGACTCGACAAAGGCTGCCTCCTCTGCCCGAGGCCAGCCCTGCCAAACTGGTCTTCGTGTCCATTGTACCTGATCATGATTAGGCGGCCGAAGCCGGTAGCCTTGCCCATTTACAACCCACAAACATCCCTTATCCCACTTTTCTATCTTCCACACCTGGCTCTGTTTCTTTCTTTCTGAATCTTTATTAGGGGGAGGTAACGAACTTTACGATGAGGCGGTCCGGGTCCTGAATGCAATATTGACAGGGAATTGTGACAAACTAGTGGGAACCCCTCTCTTCGCAATGTTTGGCCCCAGATATTATCGACGGTTCCTGTGTAACACCAAATATTTATTGTTTTAGACACAAAGGTTTTGGGAATGTATTACATGCAAAGAATTTGCCCCTAGCATAAAAAACCGTATATAAGGAGCAACCCACTTTGTACAAATCGAACAGGCTCCTAGACTCTGCCCGTGTGTAGATTCTGTGACTTCTGTGTCCCTGCAGTAATAAACCTTTGGTCTTTGATGCCACCATCGAGAAGCCCGTGTTTCTGTTCATTTGTGCACCAAGGCAGGTGGAACTCCGGGGTCTTTGGGTGTTGTACCCTGACACCTCTGGACGGAACCAAAAAGTCCAGAACTCCAATTGGCGCCCAACGTGGGGCGACGTCATTCGGTACCGGTCCAAAAGCCTGAAGAGTTCGAGAAGCTTCGTGTGAAGATTCCTGAGGGAGGCGCCCCACTTCATCGATCCCGGCATATCGCAAAAGTGGCCCGAAGTTCTCTTCCACGAGGGTTTCCCGTTCAGGACGGCTGCAGTGGGCCGTTGCCTTGACCGTCGCCCTGTCTTGGACCCGAAGTGGTGCAGTCCTTAGTACGGCGAAACGTGACGGGTTTCTCCTTGGTGACGTCTTCAGTGACTCAGTTAAGTATTTAGTGATAGCTAGCTGGTTACTTTGTGAGGATTGTTAAAAATCCTTGATCGGTTCTTGGTTTGGTTTGGTTTTGTTAGATTATCACTGGTTGTTCTAGTTACGATAATCTATTTGTTTAGTTTTGGGTATCGATACATCAGTTCGTTTTGGTAGGCCTAAGTTCTTGGTTCGAGTGCACATATTTGTTCTGTGTTTTGTTTGTTTTTGTGTTCCGGACTGAAAATGGTAAGTCGGAAAATGTTGTCTTGTTTTAGTTGCAACAGTGACTCACGATTGGAGGACTCTTGTCTGGTTCCTCCGATTGGGACTCCCCTATATGATTTATATTGTAAGTATGGCGTGGGTCCTATAACTTATAATGAGATATGGGTTCGCTATTGTAAGAAGGATGGTGTCCTTAGTTGGCCACTGCATGGTAGTTTTGAGCAAGAGATTCTCGACAATTTGGAAGCGAAATTGTTCAAAAAGAAAGCCCGGCCGGCAATGTTTGATTCCTTCCGTTATTGGCGGAAAGAATCCAAACAGAGAGAAATGAGAAGGTTGAAGAAAGAGCAGAAAGAACAAGAAGAGTTAACTCTAGAGCAAGCGACTAAACAGTTGCAAGCTAACGAGTGTGAGAAGGTCATAGATGTAGCCATTAGAGAGCATAACTTAGCGATTGACAAGTGCTATCCTGCCTTGCCATCGAAAATGGCTAAGATACTGGAGGACTCCGAAAACGATCCTCTGCTATCTTATCTGTTACGGTCACCTCCACCGTATGCACAAGGTGCTACGACTCCACTCGACCCGAATGTTCAATTGCCGGTTGCTGGACAACCTGGTGCTCCTGCTCCTATCCCTCAGAATCAAGTTCCTGTACTTCCTGTGATGAATGTGAATGTTCCTACAGCTCCTCCTCTTCCTACACTGCCAGCCACTATACCTACCTCTGTACCTACTGCTC
The DNA here is from genome assembly GCF_964263255.1 of Lissotriton vulgaris. Lineage (NCBI taxonomy): Eukaryota > Metazoa > Chordata > Amphibia > Caudata > Salamandridae > Lissotriton > Lissotriton vulgaris. Next base: position 609,604,927 of record NC_141699.1, on the reverse strand, counting down.
CAGAAATTATTTTCCTCGATTCTCCTACTGCTTCCTCATCTATTCCTACCTCCACTGCATTCTCTATGTCTGCGAGTGTACTAACTCCACTTTCTGTTCGTCGGAGAATCACTGATTCGGTTACTAATATGCTGTCTCCTATATATAAAACTTTGATTAAGACTCCTACTCCTGACTCTGTACAGAGACGGAGTCAGCTTCCGAGTACTGAGGAACGGGGAGTTTTAGACTCCACGGCTCTCAGATGGATTTCGAAGGGTAGAAGATATAGTACGAGAGATGTGCTAGACACATTTATGCAGTGGGGAGAACCAACGCAGCGATACGTCTTTGATGAGATGTGCTCGTTGTTACGTGAAGAGATAGAAGAAGACGATGTCGAATCAGATTTGGAAGATTTAATTAGGGTTCAAAAGGAGTTTGCTGCTGGAATGATAGTGGGTGAGAAAATAAAACAAGCAATGGAACTCATTTTAAGTTTTAGGAATGATCCATCTCTTCGTTCACCAAGAGATTTAGAGAAAGGTAAAATGAAGCTAAGTCGCCAATATACTATGAGGGAAGTTCCTCCAATCTGGCGCGAAGCAGTGGCACGTGATGATAATGCTGGTATTGCAGGTGCTCCAGCGCAGTTCCAACGAGTGTGGATACACATTCCATGGAAGCGAGCAGAAGTATTAGCAGTGAAACAGGCCTTGCCAGATCCGCGTAAGAATCCAGCCGGATATTACAAGGAATTAACACAGACAGTTGAGGCTTGTATAATGAACCTAGCAGACATTGATATGTTATTTGGTAATGTAGTTCCACAACCAGTGTGGGCTAAAATTCGTAGAGAAGATCATCAAGTTGCTTTAGGTGGTGATTGGGCAGCTATCACTGCAGCAGATAATCAACAAATAGGTGGTGCGAAACCTGAACCTTTGATCGCTAATCTGCCAGGTAGAATAATTGATCTAATGAAGACTCTGATGCCAGCATTGCGTGTTAATTGGGACAAGTTGTCAGCATGTAAGCAAAAGAAAGACGAAAGTGTCTCGGACTTCTTCACGAGGTTCGAAGAAACTTTTGTGGATCATAGTGGTCAGGACATGAGTACAGAAGGAGGACAAAGATTGTTTGTCGATAAATTTGTGCATAATTTGTTACCTGAATTATGCAATAAATTAAAAGACTCAGAAAGTGCGTGGGCTGTATCTACGACAGCGCAAATACTTGCGACTGCGCAGTACTACGAAAATAGAGATAAAGAGGAGAAGGAAAAATCAGAAAAGAAAACGAAAGATTTAAAAACTAAAGTTCTTTTGCAGCAGGCGTATCCGCCTCGCACGAACCAGACTAATACGCAGCAAAACTCATACCAAAGGACAGATTATAGTACATCAAGACCTCAATATCAATGGAATCAATGCGCGTACTGCAAGAAAGAGGGTCACTATAAAAATGAATGTCCGATTTTAGCGCAGAATAATGCAGCAGCAGCTCAAAGAGGTCGTGGTGGTTTTGTGCAGAATTCTAGAGGACGAGGACGAGGTGCTATGCCTCCACAAACGAATGATCGTCCCTCCAATCACTTTGATCAACGAAATGGACAATCTGTTCAGCAAAATAGATCTCAGCAATATCTTGTTGAAGATTATTGTGAAGTAGAAGAGGGTTTTCAACAAAATGGGTACTAGGACAGCCATGGACAGAGAGAGGGAGTAGTATCAGTTCCAGTGGATCAGAGTGGGCCTTATGTCGCAGTAGCAACATCAGGTGTAGTCGAACCGTTTCTGTTGGATACTGGTGCCGCAAAAAGTTCTATCATGCATGCGAAACTCCCTGGCGCACCTTTGTCTGGCTCAACAAATGTTTCCGTAGGTTTTTCAGGCGCCCCTGTGTACAACCCGATATCTGGTCCTTTGTCTATTTCTGTTGGACCATGCCAATTGAAAGCACCCCTGATTTTGACGACAGGTTGTAATGAAAATCTGCTTGGTTTAGATTTGTTAAAACGACTATATGCGACATTGTACTGTTCTCCGGAAGGGGTACAGCTTACTCTGGGTAAAAATATCACTTCTCCGATGTACTTGTCAATGGACGCACTCCCGCCGGAGCTACGTTCACTCCCTGATTCTCTTTGGGCGACTGGTCCTAATGATGTAGGTCTCCTAGAAATTCCACCGTATGTGGTAACTTTGAAAGCAAATGTGAAATTTCCAAGAATTCCCCAGTATAAAATATCGAGTGAAGGTGAGCGTGCACTTTTATTGATTGTGCAAGACTTGATTAAGAAGGGTGTGGTTGAAGAAACTAGAGGAAATGTCTGTAACAGTCCTGTATTACCGATTCTGAAGCGAACTGACCCTACAAAACCTCCAGTTTATAGGTTTGTCATAGACCTTAGAGAAGTTAATAAGATTGTAATTCCGCAGTTTCCTGTAGTGCCCGATATTACTGCCTTGTTAACATTGATACCTGCTACAGCTACATGGTTCTCAGTTATAGACCTAAAGAATGCTTTCTTTAGCATTCCGATAGCCGAAGAAAGTAGGGATATTTTTGGCTTCTGTCTAGGAGGTCGCAGTTTCAGATTTAAACGCGCTCCACAAGGCTATTGTGAAAGTCCATCCATTTATAGTCAAGCTTTAAAAAGTCAACTAGATTCTTTTGTCCTTCCTCCAGGTTCGGCTCTAGTGCAGTATGTAGACGATCTTCTAGTGGCTGCCGATGACAAGGAAACTTGCAAAGCAGCTACAATGTCGTTATTGCATCATTTGTCTAATTTGAATCATAAGGTGTCTCCTTCCAAGATGCAATACTGCTGCCAAGAAGTGACCTACCTAGGTCATCTCTTGTCAAAGGAGGGAAGGAAGTTGACCCCAGAAAGAATAAAAGCAATTACGCAGATGAGTGTTCCACGCACACAGAGAGAAGTACGTGCCTTCCTAGGTATTACCTCTTACTGTAGGCAGTGGATCCCAAATTTTTCTCTTTTAGCAAAACCGTTGGTAGCTTTGACTGGGAAAAATGTTCCGAGTCCGGTGCCATGGTCTGATGAATGTCAAGAGAGTTTTACTGAATTGCGAAAAGCATTGTGTTCAGCTCCTGTATTGGGTACACCTGATTACAGCAAGCCATTCACGCTCTACGTTCACGAAAGAGAAGGTTGCGCGTTGAGTGTTCTGACACAGAAATTTGGTGATAAACAACGCCCTTGTGCGTATTTTTCATCAACATTAGATCCGGTAGCCAGAGCGTTACCTAGTTGTTTGAGGGCTACAGCGGCAGCTGCGGCTTCCATTCGACAATCTGCTGGTTTGGTGATGAACAATATGTTAGTGGTCATGGTTCCTCATGCAGTGGATACACTCATGAACCGAACGAAGACACAACACCTTACTAGTGCGAGATTATCTGGTTACGAGCTGACATTATTAGCGAGTCATATTCAGATCAAAAGATGCAATGTATTGAATCCAGCAACATTGTTGCCGACTGATCAAGAGTCGAGTGATTCTGAGCCACATGACTGTTATTTCAAAACGGAGGAAGAGACAAAAGGACGTATCGATTTAAAAGATACTCCTCTATCCAACCCAGATGGTACGCTGTATGTGGACGGGTCATGTTTTAAATTGGAGAATGGTGATGTGACTGCTGCTTATGCGGTAACGACTTTGAAGACGATTGTGGAGACTGCAAGAGTGAGTCAGAATTCTGCCCAAGCTGCAGAATTAATAGCTCTAACAAGAGCGTGTGTTTTAGCTAAGGGAAAGAGAGTGAATGTGTTTACAGACAGTCAGTACGCATTTGGCGTGGCCCATAGTTTTGGCCGGTTGTGGAGAGAAAGAGGTTTCATTACGTCCCATGGGACTAAGATCCAACATGGTCAGCTAGTTAACGACTTGTTGGAATCTCTAACCTTGCCGACTGAAGTTGCGATTGTGAAGTGCAGTGCTCATAAAGCAATCACGGATGATGTTGGTCGTGGGAATGCCTTTGCTGATGAAACTGCTAAGCAGACAGCTAGAGACACGATGAGTAGAATGTACGTTGCTACGTCTGCAAGATGGATTGCTGAGTCTGGAATGTGTGAGGACACTATGGAAAGTGTGAAAGAGATTCAGAAAGAAGCGACTGAGGATGAGAAACGTGTATGGAGAGAAAGTACGGGCAAATTGGACTCGAATGGATGTTGGATTGATTTGACAGAACAGCAGCGTTGGATGTTGCCTGATGCATATGTGCTTGCAGTAGTGACGATGGCACATGGAGTTGCGCATATAAGTTCTAAAGGGATATGTAAGATGTTAGCTCCGGTCTGGAAGAATGAGGGAATCAGTAAGTGTGCAGAGAGAGTGGTGAAAAACTGCATGGTGTGTTTGATGCATAATCCTGGCAAGGGAACTCCAACTCCAGCTGGTCATTTCGCTCCTCCTTCCTGCCCCTTCGAAGTGATTCAGTTAGACTTCATTCACATGGAACGCTGCAATAATTTAAAGTACGTCCTGGTGGTAGTTTGTGCTTTTTCCAGGTGGATAGAAGCATACCCACTAAAAGACAACACTGCCCTATCAACTGCCAAAATTCTTCTCAAGGAATTTTTCCCTAGGTTTGGAATGCCACGGATTGTATGGTCAGATAACGGAAGTGAGTTTATAGGGAAAGTTATGCAGAGTGTGTGTGCCGGTCTAGGGGTGAAACAAAAATTCCACAGTGCAAACCATCCCCAGTCTGCTGGTTTAGTCGAGGGTTATAATGGCACTCTGAAGCTTAAGATAGCCAAAATACAAGCATCCACAGGTTTAGCCTGGCCAGATGCACTTCCTTTGGCCTTGTTATCAACGAGAGCAACAGTGCATTCTAGAATAGGGCTTTCTCCATATGAGATTGTGTTTGGCCGCCCGGCAAATATCTGGGGTGTGCCAAGGCCTAAACAATTGTGCTCCATTGAATATCCTATGTTGATAGACTACCTTTACGACTTGACTGCTAAATTGAGTCTTATTCATCAACAGGTCTTCGATGCTTTGCCAAAACCTCCGGAGAGTCCAGGGCATCAGCTGAAACCCGGCGACCACGTGGTGGTCAGAAATTTTGCGAGGACAAAGAATCTTCAACCTCGCTACATCGGCCCCTTCCAGGTCCTACTGGCAACGAGGACAGCCGTACGTGTCGCTGGCCGTAAGCATTGGATTCACGCCTCTCACGTAAAGCGTGTTCCTTTGCCGCTGCCCTACGACGACTGGGTGAAGAAGGGAATTGGTGCCTCCGAAGCTGAAATCACTCCGAAATTTATCCCTTTCAGCGATGCCGATTTGATTACTGACACTTTGAAACCTGACTCTCCTCCTGAAAAGACTCCTTTGAACACTGAACATTTGACTCCGGCATCAGAAGAAACTTTGCTATCTGCGAACTTAAACCCTGCAACAACTGCTAGTAATACACTATTTTCCGATCAGACAGTACCAGCGAAGAAGAGATACAACCTTAGAAGCCATAAAAAGGACAAATAAAGCAGGCAACTGCATATTGTGATTTTTGATATATTGAACCTTTTGCCTTCAGCCAGGAAGTTTGCTATTGTTTATTGTTTTTAAAATTGCCTTGCCGTCTGGGTAGCCGTAGGGTCGTGGCTGTGTGCCTAGTTTGAATTTGCAGGGGTCTGACACAAGGTCGATCTTTCTGTTAGTTCTGGGAACTCCCAGGGCTGATAGAGGCATTTTCATCTACGTACACATCATCAGTGGTCGCGAGCGGATTGTAGAAGATGGAGCTTCCTGCGCTGCAACGAAAGAATGTGATTTACGTTCGCAGAAACAGACTTAATAGAATTCTTCACAGCAAATGTTTCTTGATGCAATGTGCCGTTACATTTTTGATTGTTTTAGCAACATTGGTGGGTGGAATCGTCTTTAGCATAAATTTGATTTTTGTTCCAGTTTCTACAGTACCTCCCCTTGATCCTGCTATTTCTACTGTTTCTTCTATACACTCTTTTCACTCGTTTCCGGAACATGAGCAAGCCAGACGCTCAGAATTCACCAACAACACTTTTGTACAGCTCTTGCACCAACACCAACTGGTAGTTAACACGACAGACTGCTGGGTATGTGGCTTGATACCTCACACTATGGATAAAGGTATTCCATATCTGGTTTTGCCTTACAGCTATAATGGATCATTTCAGGCCTTCCAAACCATCTTTGCTTATGCCCTTGAAACCTATCCTCCACGTCCACCACGTTCCACTAAATATAACTCTGCTAACAAAGCTTTAGTCCAGGGAATTATTGACATGGTCAAGGACGTCAATAATACTCCATCATACCCTAGAGACGAATTGCGAGTATATTTAAGTTGGAATACTTCAGAGTATCGCCTTAGTTTAGGAGAAAGCAAGCGTAAAAGCTCAACTCCAATCTGGGTCGTACCTCACCGAGGTCAGGTCTGTTTGCAAGGTAATGGGAGAAATCCGAGAGCTCAGCTAGGGAGGAGTGAGTGCGTAGAGACTTATGTGTTTCCGGCTAACTCTTCCCCTGCCTTTCTTACTGCTAGGGGTACCTATTTCATTTGTCGAGACAGAGCTTATACATGGTTGCCTGCCGACTTCTCAGGATCCTGTTATATTGCTCGATTATTGCCTCCGACATACACTGCTTCACCCGATTACCACAGAACAAGAGTAGCGAGAGGTGTCTTCAGCAAGGAAGATACCGCTGGTCAGGAAGCCGGAGACTTCTTCAAAGGCTTCCTTCCGTTCTGGGGACCTATGGCCAATAGTAGAAATATACGTCAGCTAACACGGGTAGTTGAATCTACTATTACTGAAACTGCTGGTGCCCTTAGCAATCTGACAGCTGAGCTTCAGGCGGATAGGCTCATGACGTTGCAGAACCGTATGGTTCTAGACGTTATACTTGCGGATCGAGGTGGGGTATGCAGAATGATCCAATCGAGCTGCTGTGTCTTTATTCCTAATAATGCTCCAACAGTCTATGAGGCGATCTCTAAGTTGCACAAGATTTCAGACTCCATACATGTAGACAAGGGAAACTGGTCCTTCATGGAGTGGTTTTGGACTCTGATCTCAGCGTGGGGATGGAAGGTTCTAATGGTCATTGGTGTCATCCTAGTATTCCTATTCTCATGTTGTCTGATTATCCAGTGTGGTCCTGCTCTGTGTAGTCTTTGTGCTGCGACTTGTCTCAGAAAACCACCTGCGTTTGGAGAAAAGACACGAGAAAGGATGATGATACAACAACATGTCACTGACCTGATGAGCATAGAACTAGATTCTGACATAGACTGAGTAATTGCCTATGTAAGGGCAAAAGGAGGGTCTGAGGTTCCGTGACGGTTCTGTGACGACTTGAACCCGTGTTTTCAAGTTTGTCGGAAATACCTAATATTGGTATCAGTGAACCGCAAATGATCCATTTAGTATATCCTAGTGTTTTCGCTACGCTACGAGCAAGAGCACTCCTTCCATTGACATATTTCTGATATACCCACGGCATCCATCTTAGACCATGGCCGCCATTTTGTGTTTCCTTGCCCTCACATATGCAATAGCCTCGGATCACTTCATTCACTCCACTTTGATTAAGGACACGTAGCCTTAGCCGGAGATTCACCTCTTACATGACACGTGCACCTTAAACCAGATCACGCTGTAGCTGCATGACTCGACAAAGGCTGCCTCCTCTGCCCGAGGCCAGCCCTGCCAAACTGGTCTTCGTGTCCATTGTACCTGATCATGATTAGGCGGCCGAAGCCGGTAGCCTTGCCCATTTACAACCCACAAACATCCCTTATCCCACTTTTCTATCTTCCACACCTGGCTCTGTTTCTTTCTTTCTGAATCTTTATTAGGGGGAGGTAACGAACTTTACGATGAGGCGGTCCGGGTCCTGAATGCAATATTGACAGGGAATTGTGACAAACTAGTGGGAACCCCTCTCTTCGCAATGTTTGGCCCCAGATATTATCGACGGTTCCTGTGTAACACCAAATATTTATTGTTTTAGACACAAAGGTTTTGGGAATGTATTACATGCAAAGAATTTGCCCCTAGCATAAAAAACCGTATATAAGGAGCAACCCACTTTGTACAAATCGAACAGGCTCCTAGACTCTGCCCGTGTGTAGATTCTGTGACTTCTGTGTCCCTGCAGTAATAAACCTTTGGTCTTTGACGCCACCATCGAGAAGCCCGTGTTTCTGTTCATTTGTGCACCAAGGCAGGTGGAACTCCGGGGTCTTTGGGTGTTGTACCCTGACACCTCTGGACGGAACCAAAAAGTCCAGAACTCCACTGCCGTTACCTTGTTAATTCGGGTTTTACAAGATAAAGAATTTTCGAATTGAAAACCCAAATTTCGGGCTGCTTGGACTGGGACCGTAGGGGGATTTAGCTCTGTCCGCCACCACTGAATGGCTGGCAGTGGAGTTTTCTGATTGAAAAATAAGACCTCCGTCTTATCAGTGTTAAGTCTAAGATGATTGGAGGTCATCCAGGAAGAGATATTGCTGAGGCAGTGGAGAAAATTAGCCAAGTTGTAGTGATCTCTAAAAGAGAATACAAGCTGAGTATCATCAGCATAAGAGATCACTCTGACCCCCAGGATTCAACCACTTTTGCCAGCGGTGCAAGATATACATTAAAAAAACTGTGGGCTCAGTGCAGAGCCCTGCGGAACACCACAGAGCAGAGGTTTTTCTTCTGATTCAAAAGGTTGAAAGAAGGACCTTCTGGATATGTCCCATAAGAAAGGATCTAATCCAGGCCAGTGGGGTGCCCCCAATACCAATATGGCACAGTCGGTCTAACAGTATATCATGTGACACAGTATCGAAAGCTGCGAAGAGGTCGAGGAGGACCAACATGGCCTCCTCGCCCCATCCAATCACTCTCAAATAGACATCCCTGGGGATGCGCCATTTATTGTAAATCTGCCCCTATACATTTAGCCAACGAGGGAGCACTTACTGATTAGACAGTAGAAAGTACTCCAGTTGAGTAGAGGTATTGCACAAAATGGTGGCATCTTCGTGGACAAACACGCAGGGCGGGATTCATTCTGCCCCCTGTTAGACTCGTTTTTTGTGCCCTTCTGCCTTCTGTTAGACTCGTTTTTTTGTTTGTTTTGTTATTTTACAACAATTATCGTGCACAGCCATTGCCTACAACCCAGAGGCTGGCAGCGTTAGGTTCCCTTCCGGGAGCGCCCACTTTCTCTAGTTACGCAGCCTTGTAGCCGACAGCCCGGGGGCCCGGCGGCGTGTTGGCTACGTACATTCCAGTAGTTAATAACATATATTGTAAGGCTGAGTGCATCAACACATTCACGTTGGTTGGGCTGCTGGACCTCATCAATACTTCTGGGGCACTGCCTCAGAAGATATCTATAAAGCTGTATACTCCCTGTATTATGTGGATCAACTTGAGTAAACAAACTCCCAACTCCCCCCCACCCTCTCTCCTATGCACACAACCGTTCTGTTCCTAGGTCTTCGAGACTGTGTATGCCTGCCAGGTTGTTAGCTCTAACTCTTGCCTGAGTACTATTAGCTGAACCAATAGTCATTCCAAGTGTGACAGACTGTATGTCCCAGAACCCCGCTGTCCTGCTCAGGGAGGTCCCCGGAGGGGTAAGTCACGTGTCTATATAGTGTCTTCTCGTGCCCCCCGTCCTGTCCCATCTGCGCCCTGGCGCTGGCTCCTATTCCACTTGTCAATCTATTAAGTTCCTCTGCTTATACATCTTCTGTGGGTTCACAAATGTCTGGCATTGCGCCTACCTCACCCTCCGCCCCGGTAGCGCCACTCCCACTGTCACCAGTTCGAAGGTGCGTTTGGTATAGACCCCAGAAGTTCTTCGGGCGACTCTTGGAGGGCAGCAATTCGCTGTAGTGTTCTGACTGCGTACAGCAGTATAGCATACCATGCGCCCATCGCTTTGCTGTCGGCAGCGGACCTTTCATCCAGCATAGAGCCACCACCCGTCTTGCTATTAGCAATCCCATGTCTGCAAGTTGTCGTATAGCCTTTGGCAGTCCTCGTGAATGACCTAGCAGTGCCAGCGCCGGATCCGGGTTCAGTTCAATCTCCAGTATTTCGCTCAGTTTCGAGAATATGTTGACCCAGAATCTCTTTATGCCCAGGCACAGCCACGCGAGGTGTATGAAGTCCGCTGTTGGCTTGTGACAGCGATCACACTCAGCTGACTGTCACAGACCGTATCGTAGTAGTCTCTCCGGAGTATAGTATACTCTCTGCAAACATTTAAAGTGTATCAGCCTGTGCCTCCCATTTAATAACAAAGTCTTAGTGTTTGTGCAGCAGTAACGCCACATACCATCATCTATTGTTATCTGCAGGTCCCTCTGCCAGGCTATTCTGGCAGCAGAGAGTTGCTGCTGTCTGTGCGATATAGCTAACTTGTACAATATTGTGATCAATTTCCGTGGGAAGTTCATTTTAATCACGTGTGTGAGTTCACTAATTCCAGGTGGCTCGGCCGTGTCCAGACCAAGTAGCTCCAGCAGTGCACTGCGCACTCTATGGAATTGGAATCGGGTAAGTAGCGGGGTAGCGTCTGGGTCTGTTGCCACCTTGTCCCAGGATTTCACTTTGCCCTCCTCAAACAGGTCACCAGCGCGAGCGATGCCCACCTTATGTAATGCCTACGTGACTCCCCATTCTGCAAGCGGCGACAGCCATATCATCCATTCAATAGGCATGTTAGGGGAATATAATAAATCACAATCCTGGACGCGTAAGAGGTGGTGCCATGCATGATTTGTTGCGGTGAGGGAGTCCAGGATGCCCGTCCTGCGATCCACAGGTCCGAAGACTATAGCTGGGAGCGGGAGAGGATCAGCAAAGAGGCGTTCCATACGTATATGTGGGATCATTGAATCACCATGTATCCACGTATGCAGGTGGGCAGCCTGGGCCACCCTGTAGTACAACTCCAGATCGGGCACACCCATGCCACCCAGCTCGTAAGGAAGCGTAAGGGTGGCCCATTTCACTCTGAGTTGTTTGCCTCCCCATGCCAGTCTGAGTAGGAGTTGTGTTAGGGTTTGAAGAAGGTTTTGGATAGGACCATCAGAATGGCACTAAACAAGAATAGGAACCTAGGCAACACCACCATTTTCATGATTGCTATGCCCCCCATGAGGGATAAAGGCAATTTACCCCATTTCTCCACCTCGTCCTCAAGCCTGCTGCAAGCCACTCCGTAGTTTTCCCTTAGGAGGATTTCCGGCTCTGTATGAAGCTGAATCCCCAAATACCGCACCGACTCTTGTTTCCATTGTAGCGGGTATTCCATGCCGAACTGACATGTCGCTGGAGTCAGGGGAAAGGCAACCGACTTCGCCCAATTGATTTTCAGGCCTGACAGCGCCCAGAAGCGCACTACCTCTCTGAGTACCGATGTTAGATTAACCTCTGGGTTATGCACATAGAGCAGAGTGTCATTAGCATATGTTGATATTAAGATCTTATACGTGGGGAAGCTAATGCCCTCAGCGCTGTGGTATTCACGTACCGCACACGCCAGCGGTTCAGCCACAAGCGCATAAAGCAGAGGCGAGAGCGGACAGCCCTGTCTCGTTCCTCTACAGATCGGGAATGGGTCAGATACTAGGTTGCTCAGCCTGAGTCGAGCCGTCGGCTGGTGATATAAGGCACCAATCATTTGTAGAAATGTCCAAATCTCCGCAATACTCGTACCATGAAAGGCCACTGCACTGAGTCGAAGGCCTTCTCCATGTCGAGAAATACCGCTATCGCTTTTGTGTCTTGTCTCACATGTTGTATAGTGCCCAGTACAGTTCGGATGTTATAAGTGAGATTTCTGCTGGGAATGAAGCCTGCCTGTTCCAGGGCTACCAGCTGTGGCACAAGCAAAGCAAGGCGGGTTGCCAATACCTTCACATACAGTTTCGCATCAACATTAAGGAGCGATAAAGGTTTGTATGACCCACAGTCATTACGGGGCTTGCCAGGTTTAAATATGGTAACAATCAGCACCTCCTTCATGGTTTGGGGCATACTTCCCTCCACACAAACGTCATCGAAGAGAGCAGACAAGTGCGGGACCAATTTAACCTGGAACGCTTTATAGAATCCCACTGTGAGCCCATCTGTTCCGGGAGCACTACCTGAGCGCATACTCGAAAGCGCATCTATGATCTCATCTTTGTTAATGGGTTCCATTAAGAATTTGCGGTCTGCGTTCGTGAGCATAGATAATTTTATATGCTCCAGGTAGTCTGCTATCTCGTCTGCACAGCCTTCAGGACCCGCAGATAACAGATCCGAGTAGTACCTCCTGAACTCTTGCTCAATCTCATCCTCAGCCGTGACCTTTTCGCCCGTGACCGTTTGTATCTCGGGAATATGCGCTTGCTCTCTGGGTCCCTTCAGTATCCTAGCTAGTAGTTCTGCAAATTCCGCGAGCGGAACGAATTTTCAGCCCATGCTTAGTAGCAAGGTGTTCCAGATAGCAAGGAGTGGGCTAATCACCCGGGGAGCAAGTTTGTCCAGCACCTGTGCTGGTGCAGGATCCAAAGGGGACCCAGATTTGCACCGATCAAACAGAGTCAAGGCAGACTCAATGGTGAGGTCTTTAAAAGATGTCAGGGTCGCCTTCTGCATGACATTAGAGTCAGACGAGGGCGAAGCCCTATCTTGAGTAAATGTGGATGTAATCTTGGCAATCTTGTCATGAAAGTAATCAGACAGGCCGTTGCATAAAGCCTGGCTGGGGGTAATCTGTGACACCAAGGCAGGGGGATTGGCAAAATCCTTTATGATATTAAAGAGGGTTTTAGCTGAGTTATCAGCCCTCTTGATTTGATCAACATTGAAATCCCTCATGGTGGACCGTTTTAATTTATGGAAATTCTTTAGTGTGGTTTTGTAGGTAATTTTTGCCTCAGCGTCATACGCCAGTCGCCATTTGCGTTCTAAATTTTTGCATCGACTCTTCTCCTCACGTAGAGTGGAGGAGAACCAGGGTGCCGACGGTCTTGACCTGGAGGAGGCGAGTGGTTGCAATGGGGCAATAAGATCAATGGCAGATGAAAGGGAGGTATTAAATTTGGCTACGTCTGCATCCGCATCGTTTGAAGGAAGTCCTATCTGTTTAAAAAAGATAGGGTCCAGGGCGGCACAGGTGACCTTGTACCATTTTCTCCCAAGATCCCTACCTATTACTGAGGGGCCAGATTATTGAGGTAAAGCTAACTCAAAAGGAATTAGATAATGGTCCGACCATGTAAAAGGAAGCAGGGGTGGGTGGTAAGCCCAGGGTAGTTAGTAAAGATTAGGTCAAGAGTGTGGCCAGCTGTGTGAGTGGGACCCTGAACCAGTTGAGTCAAGTTCAGCCCCTGCATAGTATCTAGCAAATTGGTGGCCCGTGTGCATGAAATATCATCAATATGGAGATTAAAATCTCCCAGCACCATGAAGTGCGTGTGTCTAAGTGATAGGTCCGCAGTCATGTGTAGCTAGCGAGTTGGATAAGGCACATGGAGGGTTGTACACAAGAATGTCTGCTAAATTGACTGTAAACGTATCTGAGATGGTAAAATACATGGCTTCAATGAGACCTAACTTCGTGATTTTCCTAGTGTCATATTAAAGTGAGCCCGTAAGATAACGGCTAAACCCCCACCTGTTTTAACGCCCTCTCGGTTGATTCCCATCAGCTGATAGCCCGGGGGGTAGCTAGATGAATGTCTGGTTTAGATGCATCTTTTATCCAAGTCTCTGTTAGAAACAGGATATCCCAGGCATGGATACCAGTGATAGCCAAATATCACTGGTATGACGGGGAGGGATCAACAATTAACCAATCCAGCCTTGAGAGTTGCAAGATGCCTAGCCTGTCTGGCCGGACTCATTTGCTGGTTGGTGCATTTTGTGGAGGGTAATAAGGTGAAGGGGCAATGTGAACAGCTAATTGACTGTCCCTCTAATCTAAACGGGCAGCACCGTAATGCCGAGGAGCAGTCATCATGTCTCAGATTTAAGAGCTGAGATCTAGACCAGCAGATCTGGGCAGTCGGGAGGCAACCAGCATGGTGGCTGGCGCTGGTCGCGGGCCCAGCGCGGACGGGCGCAGACGGCTTGCCGTTTGAATTGATGTATGGGTACTGGCAGATCGCATTGACTGATGGGGCTAGGTAGAGGTCAGCATTCTCCACACCAGATGGGCACTACCAATTCCAGGTTATGCCCTTTGGAATGAAGAATGCCCCTGCCACCTTTCAGAGGTTGGTCAACCTGTTGTTGGCTGGACTGGAGGATTTCAGTGCCGCATACCTGGATGACATTGCAGTTTTCAGTGCCAGTTGAGAAGAACATCTGCACCACCTCTGGGAAGTGTTGATGGCACTGCGCAAGGCAGGCCTCACGATCAAGGCGAGTAAGTGCCAGATCGGACAGGGTTCCGTGGTGTACTTGGGTCACCAGGTAGGAGGCGGCCAGGTGGTGCCCCTTCAATCCAAGATTGATACCATCCTGGTATGGTTACCCCCAAAGACTCAGACACAGGTGAGAGCCTTTTTAGGACTCACAGGGTACTACAGGAGGTTTAAAACAATCACTTGGGGGTATAGGGGGAAGGGAATAGGTAAGGCGGCCCCCCACTCATACAGTATTTAAACAATTAGAGCCTCACCTATATGTGTACACATCTACATAAAAAACCACCAGGGATAGGGACCCCTTCTCATTAGTATCCCCAGGGATTTGTCAATGACATAAATCCAATGGTTAGGATGTGTGCAAATACTAAAAATCACACAGGACCACAATTACTTCATCCACCAAAAAAGTGTGAAAGATAGAGAGAGTACCTCACGGTAGCACCACCCGAGGGGGTTCCCGGTTAGTAATTGCCGGTATACCCACTTCTCATCATTGGCCACTCTCTCTATGTGAAAAGACAAAAGTGCACTAGAAGAAAATAATAGTGCAGACGTGAGAATAGTGATGTGAAAAAACACAAATAGTGACAAACGTCTTGTTGGACAGGCCACATGAAGGGCCGCTCTCCCCCGGCCCAACCAGGCCCGAGCCCGGTCACGCAAGTACCACACACCACCATTGCACGTCCTCCGTCCCCTCAGGGACCCCTGCCCTCGAGTATGTCGACCTCGTGGGTCCGATCCACTGCCGGCCCACGCGCCCATCCTGGGGCGCCATCTTGGACACTCCACCACGAGGCCGCCTGGCCCCCGATCGACCTCAACCCTGGGCCTGGCCCGGCCTCAGACATCCCGGCACCATCATCCACCCAGGAGGTGAGCGGACTACTTGGCAAGTCAATGGGAGAAAGAGGTGCCGATGGCTCTCCCCCACCAAGTGCCGCTCGCCCATCGCCTCCCCGGGCGCTGGCTCCACCCCCCTGCTGGGTGTCTGGACTCCCCCATCCCGGACCTCCCGACCTCCAAGTGCGAGGGTCCGGACATCAAAGCACACCAGCCCTATAACTGGGGCAGCTCCAGAGCAGGAAGGCAGTTGTATCTTGGAGTCGAGAGACGTAAAGAGGAACTCATCCTGGACGGACTACTGGCGCTGCCATAGCTCTGTCCTGTGCACCATCGTCCTGCCTGTTGGCGCTGCCACAGTCGTCGTAACCTTCATCCTTCATCGTCGTCGGGATCTGCTGGCGTGGCCGCGGACCGTTGTAACCGTCATCTTCCACCGGGACCTGCAGGCTCCGCCGCGGACCGTCGTCCTTCCTTCATCCATCTCGGGACCTGCTTGGCTCCTCCACGGCCCGATCATCTAGAACGCCGAGCTCGAGGATTGAGAGCTATTTTGTACTCATTGGTAACTAAGACTGTCCCGCTACCCCTTTCCTAAACCAGAGACTAGAACCGAGGGGACCCCTGAGTCCAGACCTCCTTGTATCCATCATCGTAACCTAAGAATTGCATATAAAGTCTCGTTAACCTTCAACCTTGTGTGGTGTCTGTCTGTGGGGGGGAAGTTACTTATCTGTACAGTCGTTGGAGACGGCTCTCCCTGGAGACCTCTCCCCGTAACCTCGGCCGACCCTCCCGGTCCGTCTAACATTGGTGGCCAGCGGCGCGATCCGAATCACCGCATAAACGTACAGAGAGTAGCTCACCCCACGACAGAGTCACAATGACCACGAAAGAGAGCGGATCAACCGAGAAATTCCAAATGGAGAAATTGGGGGAGTACAACCATCGTGAACTTAAACAATTCTGCATCGAACTGGGTATCGCTACCACCGGACTGAGTACCAAGGACGATTTTAAGCATGCCCTAGAATCTTGGGCAGAAACCGGGGCTGCCGGAACCCCTGATCAAAGCACCGTAGAAAAAACGACCACGGCCCCGGAAGAGCAAAGAACGGGTCTCTCGCAAGACGAGATCCAGGAAAGAGAAAGGACCCGACTACACGAACTAGAAATGGCCCGACTTAAAATGGACGTTGAACTTAAGTTGGCCGAACAAAAAATCAACTTAGAGCACCTGCGTCTCCGAGAAGAAAGAGAGGAGAAACAGAGACAAAGGGAGCTCGAGGAAAAAAAACTAGCGTACGAACACGAACGAAACCTAGCCGAGATCAACCTACGCAAGCAGAATAAAGAAGCAGGGGTGCCCGAGCGACCCCCCACCCCAGGGGCCACAGACAAAAAGGTACACATCCCCAAGGATGTTGTCCGAGAATACTTCAGAGAGGACGACATCCAGCAATGGTTTAAAGCCTATGAAATCGCTATGACTGCACACCGGATCGATAGAAGCGACTGGGGAGCCGGTCTCTGGGGAAGATTCCTCAATGAGGGCCGCGACACCCTACTACAGCTCCCGGACCACCAGATGACCTCCTACGACCATATGAAAGCGGCCCTCCTCACCCGCTATGGTCTCACACCCGAGATGTACCGTCAGAGGTTCCGAGACTGCACCCGCATCCCGGGTACAACTTGGGTGGACTATGTAACATACTTTAGCCGAGCCTTCGAGGGCTGGATCCGAGGAAGCAACGTCACGACCTACGAGCAACTATTTAACCTGATGGTATGGGAGCATCTGTCGAACAATTGCTTCATTGAACTCCGCCAACACCTCCTCGACAGCAAGTTAACGGATCCCCGGCAGCTCGCAGCCGAAGCTGACCGGTGGGAGATCACCAGAGTGGGCCGGAATGGGTCCTACGAACAGAACCGGAACAATAATGGTCAGCACCGACCCAGAGGAGGAGGAGGGGGCCAAGGGCGAGGAAGAGACAACGCCCCGGTCGCCCCCGCTACCAACACCACCCCCCCGGCCAACCGGGGCAGCACCCCAGCGCGACCGGGGTACAGAGCCAATGTCACGTGTCACCGATGTCAACGAGTCGGCCACTATGCAAACGACCCAAACTGCCCGCAGTACCAGAGCCCAAGACCCCGCCAAGTGGCCGCTGCAGCCCTAGGGGAAGAACAGATCTCCGAGGAACAGGAAGAGTACGAACAAGAGCATCAAGAGTGGGAGCCAGCCGCCATGACTCTAGCCTGCTTAGGGGGGAAAGACATGGTCCCGCGGGTCCCCCTACCCGCTAACACCCAGAAGTACAGCCAATGGGTGAGCATCAATGGACACCAGGCCGAAGCCCTTCGTGACACCGGGGCCAGTGTAACAGCCGTCCGCTGTCACCTGGTGGCCCCAGAACAGTATCTACCGAACATTCTCTGCCCTGTACGATCAGCCGATAACTCGGAGAGCCTGTGTCG
The DNA here is from genome assembly GCF_964263255.1 of Lissotriton vulgaris. Taxonomy (NCBI): domain Eukaryota; kingdom Metazoa; phylum Chordata; class Amphibia; order Caudata; family Salamandridae; genus Lissotriton; species Lissotriton vulgaris. Next base: position 609,587,158 of record NC_141699.1, on the reverse strand, counting down.
GATGGCCTGCGTCCCCTTCGAATGGGGGGGGGTCTCCGGCATGTTGAAAGTGACGGTCCGAGACGATGCCCCCGTAGACTGCCTCCTGGGCAATGACCTGGAAAGCTCTCCGTGGGCCGCCGTGGAGCGAAAGGAACACCTGGGGATGTTGGGCATCCCAGACTGGACGTGCGTCACCACCCGTTCCATGGCCGCCCGTGCCAACCACCAGCCAGAAGAACCCGAATGGCCGGCGCCACCGCCTCCGGTCGCCCCGGCCGAAAACACCGACCGTGACATTCCCGCCGAACCAGCTCAGTCTACCGACCTCGCTAACCTCGACCAGTGGCCTCAAGAAGGGGGGCCCACGCAAGAACAATTTCGCAAAGAGCAGAAGACCTGTCCCTCCCTCGAGGGACTCCGCCAGCAAGCGCTCGCCCAGAGCGCAGGGGATACCCCCGGAACTCATTGGGTCTACTGGGACAATGATCTGCTGTACAGCGAGCAAAGAATCGCCGAGCTGGGGAGCAACCGAGTACTAGTGGTACCCCTCCGTTTCAGAGACTTCCTGTTAAACCTGGCCCACGATGTCCCCCTGGCAGGACATCTGGGACAAGATAAAACCTACAGTCGCCTAGTGACCCACTTCTTCTGGCCCAAAATGAGAAACGATGTGCACCAGCATTGCCGATCTTGCCCCACGTGCCAAGCCAGTGGGAAGAGCGGCCGCAAACTAAAGGCTCCCCTGCAACCTTTTCCCGTGGTCACTACCCCGTTTGAGAGAGTCGGAATAGACATTGTGGGGCCCTTGGACCCACGCACAAAACAAGGCCATCGAGAACAACGCCAGGAGTGTCAAGCCCTCCTATCACAGTTCGCCAGCCTGTTCTCCCTCACCCCGGGTGTCACTTCCTGGTGTGTGCACGATGTGGATACCGGGGACAGCCCCCCTATCCGCCACCGAGCCTACCGCGTGCCAGACCGGGTACGGGCCTGCATCCAGGAAGAAATAGCCAAGATGCTCACGATCGGGGTCATCGAGCCCTCAGACAGTCCTTGGGCCAGCCCTGTCGTACTGGTCCCCAAAGCAGCTGCCCCCGGCACCACACCAGAACTCCGGTTCTGCGTCGACTACCGGGGCTTGAATGCGGTCACCAGAACAGACGCGCACCCCATCCCCCGGGCAGATGAACTAGTCGACCGAATGGGAGCTGCCCGCTACCTCAGCATCTTCGACCTGACAGCAGGCTATTGGCAGATCGGCCTCACACCCCGGGCGCAAGAACGTTCTGCCTTCTCCACCCCCGATGGCCATTACCATTTCACGGTCATGCCCTTCGGCATGAAGAATGCCCCCGCAACATTCCAACGGCTCGTCAATCAGGTCCTAGCGGGGCTCGAAGGATTCAGCGCCGCCTACCTAGACGACATCGCTGTATACAGCCACCATTGGACCGAGCACCTCCACCACCTCCGAGCAGTGCTGCAAGCCCTTCAGCGAGCTGGCCTCACGATCAAGGCCAGCAAGTGTCAAATTGGGCAAGGGTCTGTAACCTACCTCGGACACCAGGTGGGAAGCGGCCTAGTGGCCCCGCTACAGCTGAAAATTGCCGCCATCCAGGCCTGGCAGCCCCCCATCACCCAAACCGAGGTACGAGCCTTCCTGGGCCTCACGGGCTACTACCGAAGGTTCGTAAAAGACTATGGTACCATAGTGGGGCCCCTCACAGAACTCACGTCAAAGAACCAACCCAAGAAAGTCACCTGGACCCCAGAGTGTCAAACTGCATTTGAACAATTAAAGGCCGCCATGTGTTCCGCCCCTGTGCTCCAGGCCCCAGACTACAGCCGGGAGTTCGTCGTCCAGACGGACGCCTCCGACCAGGGCATTGGGGCAGTCCTGTCTCAAGTGAACACCGAAGGCCTTGATCAACCGGTGGCCTTCATCAGCCGGAGACTCCTACCACGGGAGCAACGCTGGAGCACCATAGAGAGGGAGGCCTTCACTGTGGTATGGGCCCTCAAGAAACTCCGGCCCTACCTTTTCGGCACCCACTTTCGGGTGCAGACCGACCACCGACCCCTGCAGTGGCTGATGCAGATGCGGGGGGAAAACCCAAAGTTACTACGCTGGTCCATCTCCCTACAAGGTATGGACTTCACAGTTGAACACCGGCCTGGGCCAGATCACGCCAACGCGGATGGCCTGTCCCGGTTCTTCCGCCTCGACGAGGAGAGTCCCCAAGAGGATGGGTAACTCTCCCCGCCTTCAGCTGGGGGGGACGCATGTTGGACAGGCCACATGAAGGGCCGCTCTCCCCCGGCCCAACCAGGCCCGAGCCCGGTCACGCAAGTACCACACACCACCATTGCACGTCCTCCGTCCCCTCAGGGACCCCTGCCCTCGAGTATGTCGACCTCGTGGGTCCGATCCACTGCCGGCCCACGCGCCCATCCTGGGGCGCCATCTTGGACACTCCACCACGAGGCCGCCTGGCCCCCGATCGACCTCAACCCTGGGCCTGGCCCGGCCTCAGACATCCCGGCACCATCATCCACCCAGGAGGTGAGCGGACTACTTGGCAAGTCAATGGGAGAAAGAGGTGCCGATGGCTCTCCCCCACCAAGTGCCGCTCGCCCATCGCCTCCCCGGGCGCTGGCTCCACCCCCCTGCTGGGTGTCTGGACTCCCCCATCCCGGACCTCCCGACCTCCAAGTGCGAGGGTCCGGACATCAAAGCACACCAGCCCTATAACTGGGGCAGCTCCAGAGCAGGAAGGCAGTTGTATCTTGGAGTCGAGAGACGTAAAGAGGAACTCATCCTGGACGGACTACTGGCGCTGCCATAGCTCTGTCCTGTGCACCATCGTCCTGCCTGTTGGCGCTGCCACAGTCGTCGTAACCTTCATCCTTCATCGTCGTCGGGATCTGCTGGCGTGGCCGCGGACCGTTGTAACCGTCATCTTCCACCGGGACCTGCAGGCTCCGCCGCGGACCGTCGTCCTTCCTTCATCCATCTCGGGACCTGCTTGGCTCCTCCACGGCCCGATCATCTAGAACGCCGAGCTCGAGGATTGAGAGCTATTTTGTACTCATTGGTAACTAAGACTGTCCCGCTACCCCTTTCCTAAACCAGAGACTAGAACCGAGGGGACCCCTGAGTCCAGACCTCCTTGTATCCATCATCGTAACCTAAGAATTGCATATAAAGTCTCGTTAACCTTCAACCTTGTGTGGTGTCTGTCTGTGGGGGGGAAGTTACTTATCTGTACAGTCGTTGGAGACGGCTCTCCCTGGAGACCTCTCCCCGTAACCTCGGCCGACCCTCCCGGTCCGTCTAACACGTCTCACCACTAACACACACTTTATAGTGTACAGAGAAAGATGTACAGACCCCTAACCAAACACACAAATAATCTGTAAAAGTGTGGTAGGGTTGTGCTTGCTTTACCGTTTTATTCTGCTGCATCAGAATAAAACGGGGGATACTGGGGATACTAATGAGAAGGGGTCCCTATCCCTGGTGGTTTTTTATGTAGATGTGTACACATATAGGTGAGGCTCTAATTGTTTAAATACTACAGGAGGTTTGTCAAGGGGTATGGCAACATTGTTGCACCCTTGACTGAGCTGACTTCCAGGAAGCAGCCCAAGAAAGTGAACTGGACTGACACCTGTCAGAAGGCTTTTGACGCCCTGAAGACTGCCATGTGCACAGCACCCGTGCTTCAGGTGCCCAACTTCTCAAAAGAATTCATTGTTCAGAGCATGGTGTGAGGGCTGCTCTATCACAGATAAATGAAGAGGACCTATACCAACCGGTAGCCTTCATCAGTAGGAGGTTACTTCCACGGGAACAGAGGTGGAGGGCATTTGAGCGTGAGGCATTTGCTGTGGTCCGAGCACTGAAGAAGTTGAGACCATATGTGTTTAAGACTCACTTCCTGGTTCAGACCAACCACAGGCCCCTCAGATGGCTAATGCAGATGAGGGGTGAGAACCCAAAGTTGTTGAGGTGGTCCATTTCCCTACAGGGTATGGACTTTATGGTGGAACACCGCCCTGGTGCAGTACACCCCAACACTGATGGTCTGTCCAGATTTTTCCGCCTTAGTGAAGAGAACTCCCAAGGGGAAGGGTAGTTCTCCCCACATTTCAGCTGGAGGGTACACGTGTTAGACCTGGCATCATTGGTGTGAGTCTCCCTTCCATTTTGACGGATTGCTTCATCTGTTTTGATATGTTTTTGCTGGTTTTATGCTGTGGGCACTGTGCCACTGCTCTTCAGTGCCACAGTGCAAGTGCTTCCTATGTTAAATTGATGTACTAATTGGTGATTCCATGATTGGGTTATTTATTTATTTATTTATTTATTTTTTAAATACCTTTATTGTACACTTCTGAGATGACACAGCAATAGGCCTACAACCCAGGGGCCGGCCGCTTTATAAACAATTTCTGCTCAACACTGTTGGAGTAACACAGCCCTTCAGCCGACAACCCTGGGGTCCGGCGGCGCTGTAGAATAAAGTGTACACAGCTCAGTCCTTTCGTGTTCTGGATAACTTATAGGTCTATGGTTTTTACTTTTTTTAAACTTAAAACAATGTATATTTCCTTTATTAAGTAACAAACATACACAGTGACCTCCTCCACGACAATCGCATTAGTAAGGTACACATAAACAGGCCTTCATTTTCCAAAGTGTTTTAAACATCAGCAGGCACGCTATTGCTTTAGTCATGTTTCGCAAGCCGGCTACCCCTTAAGTCTTGTCTTATGCTCCGCCCTCGTCCTCACTCTCTTCGTCAGAGCTAGAGACATCATTTTCCGGTAAAGGCTCACATATGTTACCCCTATGTATAAGGCGCCCACACTTTATTCCATTTACGCAGGCTGGCTCTGGTGACATATACTGCACGCTCCTTAACCATAAGCATGTCCATGTGCCTGGACCACATCGTCAGGGTGGGCACGTCTGATACGCTCCACTTCTGTGCTATATCTCTCTTTGCCACCATGATGCCCAACGTGCCCCACAGTTGAGCATATATGGATAAGTCATTAGGCTCCCATAGGTTTAAAATGCATTTACGTGGCTCTGGTACCAGCGAGACTTCAAGCGCTTGTGAAATAGTTCGCATTACTTGCCTCCAGTATTCAGTTACTAAGGAGCACTCCCAGAGGGTATGTAGTAGTGTCCCCTCCTCCCCGCAGCCCCGAAGACAATAGGGATGGGGTCATGATTGGGTTATTTGATTACCTGTCAGCCCTTAGTACAGTGCACCATGTATGCCCAGGGCTTGTAAATCAAATGCTGCTGGTGGGCTTGCAGCACTGGTTGTGCCACCCACAGAAGCAACTTGTAAAGTGTGTCTCAGGCCTGCCATTGCAAGGCCTGTGTGCAGTCTAGTACTGCCATGTCGACTTGGCAAGTGTATCCACTTGCCAGTCCCTAAACCTTCCCTTTGCTTCATGTTAGACACCACTATGGTATGCCTAAGGGCAGGGTGCATTAAAAGTATAAGGTAGGACATGCTCTGAATGCAGGTAGCATGTCCTAATAGTGAATTACAGCCATTTTCGTTGTTCACTATTGCAAGGCTACCTGTTCTCCATAGGCTAGAATGGGCTGTTAGATTATTACATTCCTATAATCCTAACTGACTCAGGGAACATGGTAGAAATTCGAATTTAACATGCCTGAACTCTTTTAGTAAAGTTGATTTTATTATTCTGGGGCCGATTCCGATCCTGGAAAAAGCGCTCTGATTAGCCGTACAGAGCATTTTTCCCGTATGAATCTTACCCTGCAACGTCCCCCGTATGTACGACGAAGTACGATTCGTACAAGGAGCAGGACTCTGTACGAATCGTACAAAGACCGTACGACTCGACTCTCCGCACGATTCGCCCTCGGAACCCGCTGTACGCGACATCTGTATGGATCGCGGCTGCTTTTTCCAACCCGGCAAGTACGATTCGTGTCGGGTACGCACCGTACGACCCTTTTCCTATGAGAGCTGAAAACAGCTGTAAAAGCAGAGTTCGCCCCGAAACAGGTACGGAACGGCCCCCCCGGGTATGGCGAGTACCCACCATGATCGCAGGGGTACGGCGCTTACCCTTGCGATCATAGGGGGTACGCACCATACCCCGCGATCTCGGGGTGTACGCACTGTACCCCATGTTCGCTGGGTGTACAGTGTGTACACCCTGTGATCGCGGCGTATGACGCGTATCTCCCATGATCGCAGGGGTATGCGCCGTACCTCTGCGATCATGGGGGGTACGTGCCGTACGGTGTGTATGTGATTGTGCGCTTTTCTGTACAAATCGCCCTTACCTGACGTGGACCATACGAATCGCATCCTGATTCCCCGGTCCGGATCGTACTCGTCGGGTCGCACAGCGTGTGTACGAGTCGAACGGTTCACGGTTTCAGCCTTGCAATACGTACGGATCGCGAAGATTCGGACGGATTCACGGAATGCGGATCGTACTACGCGACTCGGATGGACGGGTACGATACGACGGAAAGGGCTCCGGATACGAATCGTACGGACGGTTTTTTACCAGGATCGGAATCGACCCCTCTGTGTTTGAAAATACCACTTTTAGAAAGTAGGTATTTTCTTGCCTAACTGTCCAGACCTGCCTCTGCTAGGTTGTGTATTCCTTGTCTGGGTTTGTGAGTGACAGGGTTGGCGGATTCCAGGAGACAGGCTGGGGCAGACCGGTGGTGAATAGAGAGATCTGCATCTAGATGGGATGGAGGAGTTGCACCTAGGACCTGAATAGGGCTGGGCCTTCCCTCTACAATACTGGCTCCACCTCCTGAGGCTTGTCTGATGTCTCTGCCCTGCACTGTGAAAGGAGAGAAGGAATCTTGTCAACAAAGTGCTCCAGAGCTGTGCCTTCCCTCCCCTGTTCTGGCTCCTCCTCCGGTGGGGCGTCTGATGTCTCTGCCCTGCACAGTGAAAGGAAGGAAGGAGTCATGTAAACAAAATGCTCAGGAACTGGTTTGGACTAGGCAGAGGCCTCTCTCAGCCTTCAGAGATCAAAGGATTTTGCAGTATAAATATTGGGACCTCGATCCCAAGAAATTAGATCACTTCTGGAACAAGAAACCTTTTGCCAAGGAGAAGAACCAAGGAAGCTTTAGGAGTTTTACTGCCTCTCTGCCAGTGTGCTGTTTGCTGGGTTGGCCTGCAGTGGTTGCTTCATCGCCAAGGAAAGGAGAAGGAACTTTTAAGGACTTTCATCATTTACAGGATATTCTCCAAGGGCTTGAAATGTGCTTGCCTCCTACTGAAGTCTCAGGGAAAAAAGGCTTCACTTCCAGCTCCCCTCTGAATGTCCTTGCTGGGAATTCTCAACTCCAGACATTTGCGTGTCGCTGGGAGCTGGAAGCACGACACACCAAGAGGAAGCTGTCACCACCGCAGCTGAGATCATCGCATCGCCGGATCTCCCTGGAAGCGCGTGTTTATCGAAGCGTCCTGCTGTCGCATCACCGGAGAAGCGTGACTCCATCGAGAGAATCTCCATCGGATCACGGGAGAAACGTGTCGCAGGGCCTGTTGCGGCTCCACAGTACGGAATCATCGCAAGGCTGCCAGGGCGTCTACACATCGTCATTGTATCGCCGCTTCAAGGGCACCATCTTCTCACATTGCAACCAGATCATCGCATCGCATCAAGGTGCCATCTTGTGCACCGCAACGGACCCGCAGGCGGAGAAACTACGCATCAGCTCCGCACCAGTAAGTATCAAGACGCATCCCCTACTCTGAGCAAGCATTGAGGCACGACGCATCATCTCCCCGGATCACGGAACAGACTCATCTCCCCTTTTGGGAGCCTTTTGTTTACTTTGCGTTACGCATCCAGGTACTTTGTTGAGAACTGTGTCGCATTGATCATCAACTTGAACTAAGCAATATTTTATCATCTTTAAACAACCTTAAGTGTAGTATTGTGGCTTTTTGTTGTTTGTGGTCTTGTGTTAAGTCTATATAAAGAATACGTATTTTTATAAAACCTGTGTTGTGTCCATCTGCTACCAGGGGGGTGAGCAGGGGTTATCAAGGAGTGTAATCCCCTTATCCTGACTTAGAAGTAAAGGTCCCTATTTGGACAAACGTGAATTCCATTGCCAACTAGAGACCCCCAGATCTAACAGTGCCATTACTTGCTCTGCTTCTCTCTTCTTTCAGCATAAAAGCAATACCGAAAATCAAACAAGAACTTGTGGAACTTATTTGTCTTCACTCTTGTCTAACCCTTCCTCCAGACTAGGTGAAGACCCAGAATTTTCCTTGCCAGAAGACTAATACTTTACAAACATGTCTGTTGGACTTGGCCCTTTCTGCAGGGTTACCCCCAAACCTTCACCCATCCTGTTTTCTGAACCCGTTTCTGTTGGCTTTTATGACTCTGTGTGCTTTACCATCTCTAAGCATTGCTAAAAAGCTTATGCTCTCCACTCTAACATGGTAAAATTGTCTCACACCCAATTGGCACATTTCATTTGCTTACAAGTCCCTAGCAGAGTGGTACAATAACATGTACCCTGGGCCTGTAAATGAAATGCTATGAGTGGGTCCACAGCACGTATTGTGCCACTCACTTAAGTAGCCCTTTAAAATGTGTCTCAGCTTGCCTTTGCAGCCTGTCTGCAAGTTGTCTTGGCAAAATAAACATTTTTTCAAGCCTAAAACTCTAATACTTAGAAGTAACCCCTAGGGTGGGCCCTAAACAGCCCATAAGTCAAGGTGCATTGCACTTAAAAGCTGGACATGAACTTGTAAGTTTTTCTTGTCCTGGTAGTGAAAAACTCACAAATTTGATTGTCACTGCTATGATCTCCCATAGGATAACATTGGGTTACCTTATTATATGTAATAAGTGATAATGAAGTAAACATGTCCTACTTGGGCTCTAATTAATTGTAATGTAAAACCCCTCTTTAAAGGTAAAGTCAGATTTTAAGTCACAATTCTGAAAATGCCACTTTTAGAAAGTTGCCATTTTCTTGTGCTAACCATTGGTGTCTGCAGCCTGTATCCCGGGTCACATGACATGGGGTAGTTGGCAGTTGGGTTTTTTGTATTCCTCGCAGACAGTAACACAAAGGGGGACTGGGTGTTGTCAAGATGGGCCATCTTGTCTGGATGAATGTGGCAGAGCTGTCACCTACCACTCTTGCACTTCAAAGGGGTTCCTCAATACACTTGTATAGGACTTCACACTAGTCTATTGTCTCCCCACACCCTCAGAGCAAGGCAGAGAAAGGAAGGATATCCTAAAAGTGGATGTTGTGGGGGAGAGTCTAGAGGTTCCTCCCACTTCAAAGCTTGCAACAGGTATACATATTGGACCCATAACCAAATCTTCAGTACCCTCCTCTCTCCAGTACAGCTGTGGATATTACAGATGAAGAAATGCCCTGCTGTCTGAGGCCTGCCCTACTGGCTGAGAAAGGTAACTGATCCTGGTCCCTTCATCCCAGTCTACCTGAAGAGACCACAAGGGGCAGCTGACTGATCTCCTCTTCAGAGCTACAGAGACATAACAGTTCCAAAGACCTCCCTCCAACTGGCTAGCTTGCTTATTGCAACTAGACCTGCTGGCCTCTGCAAGAGTAAGTTTCAGAACCCCAGGAGGCACATCCACAGGTCCCGGGCCCTTGGCTGGCATCAGAATGTACTCCTATGAACACAAAATAGAAATTCTGAAGTTTTGGTACCCTTGTGACTGCTAACAGGCCAGTTCACGCAGAAATTTCGCCTCCCTCCAATTCGAAGCTCTGGTAAATACGACTCTTTGCACTTCAGTGACGCCGGGCAATGCAAGATCTGCACTTCGCTCTACAGCATCGATAGCCCACGATGATCGCCAACTTAAAGCTCCAACAATAACCATCCACAACACCAAATAGGATCTTCGCGCTACAGCAACAACCACCTGCAATGCCCAGCCTGCTCTTTGTTCTACAGCAACAACCATCCGTAATAATCTTCCTGCTTCTTGCGGCCTCCTCCATCACTAACTGAACTCCTCATGCCGGCCTTTGAGAAGGTAACTTTGTCAGAAAGACTTGTATGTAGCCCATGCTCTATCGCAGTCAGCTTGAACTCGTGACTTTCCCCCAGACTAGCACAACCAGATAACCATTGCTGCATAACTAACTACTTGTGCAACAGCATCTAATCTCACACTATTTTTCAGCTCCTCATTATTAGACCTAGCTACATCTTGATACCCAGTTTAGAGCACGTCTCCGAGTCTATATAAAAGCTATAGTACAATACAGTTCTATACAAAGAGCGTCTGCATACTCCAGGAGCGAAAGACTTGTGTCTTACCTGTTATTTGTTGTTGTTTTAAAGTTGTGCTTAAAAGGTAAATCCCCCATCCACCCCGGTGAAATGCAGCAAGTCAAAATATAATCACCTTTAGTTTCTGCAGTTGGTTGCCTTTAATTAGAAGACATCTTGTGCCAGCAGCAAGGAAACATGTCACCTTAGCCTGCTGTGTGTTTCTTGCATGACCCATGGCCGCTTTCCCTATGTTAGCCTAACTGATCAGGTTTTAGGCCGCTTTTATTTTGCACACATTATTACATAACATACTTGCCTTAGTGCCACATTATATTTTCACACAGAACTTGCACGTTTTTGTATTTTGTTTCTTTCCTGGGATTCCTGGGATTCGGTTTGAACACAGACTAGGTCAAACAACAATGCCACTTGTTATTCTTTCTGGTCAGACCCTAGTACTTAGACATTTAGAATGAATTCATTCATTCATTCATTCATTCATTCATTCAAACAACAATGCCACTTGTTATTCTTTCTGGTCAGACCCTAGTACTTAGACATTTAGACATAATAAGAGAATGCAGCTGCTGTTTGTGAATACACAGTTCACTGATAGAATATCAGGAGGATCACATCAATGTAAAAAGTATCGGAAAAAAGTATAATATACAAAAATATCGATTCCCATACCTACATAGGTAAGTACAGAAATATTGAACCAAAAACATTAATGTAAAAAATATAGATGTAAAAATATTGATTTAAATATATATAAAATACAATAATATATTAATATTAATTTTAACAGAAACAAATTAAATGTAATATACATTTTAACAACACATAACAAAAAAACTTATTTTAAAAAAATACACAAAAACATAATATTATATATATATATATATATGTATATATGTATATATATATATATATATATATATATATATATATATATATATATGTATATATACTTTGAAATAAATAATAAACTATTTTCTTTAATGTATTTTAAAACTTGAAAACTATACAAAAATAAACTATATATATATATATCAATAACTTAAAATATTTTTTTAAAAATCCTCAATAATGTAAGATATTAAACTTATACAAAAATACTTAAACTTAAATTTCCCAACACAATCAGTGCAACAGTAGAGAAAATGTTGAATAGCAAAATAATTACATTTACTATTCCAATTACAGTGAGTGCAACAGTATGGAAGGTGTTGTATAGCTGAAGGGTAAAAATTACTATACCCACTCCAGTAAGAGGAACAATAGGGAAAGTGATGCATAGCGGAGGGGAAATAATTACTATTCGCACTCCAGGGAATGCAACAGTAGGGAAAGTGTTGGATAGCGGAGAGGTAAAGATTACTATTCCCACTCCAGTGATTGCAACAGTAGGGAAAGTGTTGGATAGCAGAGGGGTAAAAATGACTATTCCCACTCCAGTGAGAGGAACAGTAGGGAAAGTGTTGGATAGCAGAGGGAAATAAATTACTATTCCCACTCCAAAAAGTGCAACAGTAGGGAAAGTGTTGAATAGGGGAGGGGTAAAAATTACTATTCCCACTCCAGTTAGAGCAACAGTAGGGAAAGTGTTGAATAGCGGAGGGGAAAAAATTACTAGTCGCACTCCAAAGATTGCAACAATAGGGAAAGTGTTGGACAGCGCAGAGATAGAAACTTCAAACTCAAATGGGTAAAACAAAAACTAAAAAACATTAAAAATCATAAAAAATAAACAATATTTAGAAATAAAAATTCAAATATATAAAATATTTAAAATTGTAAAATATTATAATACTAAATACATATTAAAAAAACTAAAAATAATATATACTAAAAAATATTAAATACATTTATAAAATAACATTCTTTTACACTAGAAAATGTTTACAAATACATTCATTTATTCATAAATGTATTTATATATATTTCCTACCCTATAACACAACACCAATAACAAAACACTTCAACATTTCTAATTAATTTCCCCCCAAAATTAACATAATTAATATTCAATTGAAAAAATAGTAATAATTTAAATAAACTAATAACCATTAATTGACTACACACACTTTAGCACTATGAAATCGACAACACACACCTAAATTCAACTCTAAAATAGTAAAACACAACAAAAATAAATTCATAAAATAAAAGTTATTACTATTAACAACTAATAATAAAGTAATTAAAATGTGTTTACTATCCACGCTTTACCCCTTTAAAAGTTAAAACAACAGACTAAAAAATTAAACAATTATCCAAAATACATATCAAATAATTAACATTAATTAACAACTATATATTAATTTATTAAATACAAAATATTTCCCACCGTTTACTCCTATAAACACCAAAACACAACCACAACAACCAATTATTAAATAATGCATTATTTATTATATATTAATTAATAATAAATTACACATTTAACACTATAACATCTCAATTAAACAAATATTAATAAATGAAAAATAATCAATACATTTAATGTAATTAAATTACTTCCCACCCTATTCCCCTATAACCCCACTAAAAACGCAAAATTCAAATAAATAAAAAATTTGTAACTACAAAAAATGTAACACATAGATTAAAAATACAAACAATTGGGGGGAGGAGCTTCGCTGCCAACCAAGATGGCCGCGTGAGCTCGGAGCTCCGAAGACCTCCCGATCTCCCGAATTAATCCTGCTGTCTATCCTGTCCCACGATGGTGGGAATCGGTTGCTGAGCCGGGCCTGATGCGGCCCCCGCTCTCGGATTGAAAATCGGACATTCCTAGCCACAGTTGTGTCGACGATCCCGGAGGCTCCTCCCGCATCGCTTGTGCCAGGGTGGATCGTAGCGGTGTCCATACGGAGTTCCTCCCTGCCAGTGCTTCTCCTGCCCGAGGGGTGCACCTGAGCTCCGATCGCCTTGCTGGTTGATCCTGATTTTGGTCCCCGGAATCTGAGCTGTGTGCACTGGTAATACCCCGCTGGACTCTCTCGCCCCCGGTGTCCCCCTCCCCCTGTCCTGTGGTCGCCAACATGGCGGGCAAGGGTGGCTCGGATGCGGGCAAGACTCAACGGATCAATCGGAAGCCGTCCCAATCCCAGTCTACTATTCCCGAGCGCTTCTCCCAGTCTAAGGGATCGCCGGGACAGGTGGTTCGAACAAAAGACTCGAGGAGGGATGAGTCGCCGGACGATTCCGAATTAACGCTCAGGGACGTCATGGGTGCGATATCGGGGGTGAGGACGGAGATGCACACACTTCGCGAGGAACTATCCAGCAAGGTCGACTCCCTGAAAATCGACCTGAACCTCATCAGGACGGACCTTGGGAAAACCAACGACCGGGTGAAATCATTGGACCTTAAGACATCCAGCCTGACCACTGATGTCTCGGACATCCAGACGGAGGTGCGCACTTTGAGGCAGGCTAATGGCGTACTGGCGCGTCGGCTGGATGAGTTCGAAGGCCGCGCGCGTCGCCAAAATGTCCGTATCACCGGAGTGCCGGAAAAGGCCGAGGAGGACTCTACTGAACTTTTTGTGGAGGAACTGGTGGTCAAGAACCTGCAACCGGGGGGCCTGAGCAAGTTCTTCTCGGTAGAGAGGGCCCACAGGATTCCTGGTGGGCCGCCCAAGTCGGGAGCAACCCCGCGTCCCATCATTGCGAGGCTGTTCAACTATAGGGACAGAGATGCTATTCTACAGGCGTCGAGGGCCGCGGGCCCTCTCCATTTTCAAAACTCGGAAGTAAACTTTTTCCCGGACTTCACCCAGGCCGTTCAGAAACAGCGGCAGAGCTTCGCCGGGGTGAAGCGGAGACTCAGGGAAATGGGCCTGCGGTACTCAATGCTGTATCCTGCCAAGCTTCGCATTGAACGCGACCACCGGCCTTTCTTCTTCGAATTTCCTGACGACGCGGGACACTGGCTCGACACCCTCCCCCAGGAACGACCTGAATCTACCAACCGGACGGAGGATGCCACCGGAGGAGCGGCTGCACAGGAGTGAATTCGTGACTATTTATCTCCCGAGAACTGGGGAGCCGTGAGGTGCTTCGACTTTAGACATTGATATGTACATTGACTCATTCTGCTATTGATATGGGGGGTGACGGGAGGGGATGGGATGCCTCCTTTCTCCTTCGTGGGCTTTTTGTAGGTTAGTTTAGGGGCGACAGGCACACTGCTAGTTGGGGTGGATTTTAGTCTGATGCAGGGGTGCAGGGTGGGGGGTAGTTGGGATGTGTGGTTTCGTATTTTCTCTTTGTTTAATTCTTTCTCCTGGCTGAGGAATTCATGTTACGTTGTACCGCTGAACTGGGCACTGTTGTGGGTGGTGGGGGAGGGGACGCGGAGAGTCCTTGACGATGGGGGGTAAACTGCTTCATTTGCTGAGCTGGAATGTCAACGGGTTGGGAGATCGTATTAAGAGGGGTGTAGTTTTGCAAATGATTAAACGGTACTCTCCAGATATTGTATTTCTACAGGAGACCCACTTGGTGGGTCATGCATGTAAGGCCTTGAATAGACGGGGTTACAAAATGGTGGCTCACGCAGGCTTCTCCTCGGGCTCTAGGGGGGTGGGCATAATGGTGCGCGCGTCCCTTCCGTTGGAGGTGGAGTCTGTGCTGGCTGATGATAGAGGTAGATACGTGGCTTTGGTGGGTAGATGGGAGGGCCGCACGCTAGTTTTGGTTTCGGTTTACGTACCCCCGGGGTTGCAGGAGACCACATTCAGGGACTTGGGGGGCGCCATTTTAGGTCTCCCCGAGGGACTGTTGTTGGTGGGTGGGGATTTCAATTCAGTTGTCTCAGGGGAACTGGACCGTTTTCCTCCCAGGGATCTTCGCCCTTCCCAGTCTTGGATGTCTGATTTTGTATGTTCCATGGGGATGGTTGACTGTTGGCGTTTGCTCCACCCTGCGCAGCGACAGTACTCCTTTCTCTCGGGTGCTCACGGTAGCTTCTCCAGGCTGGACTACGTCCTGGCCCCGGCGGCCCAGGCGCAGTCCGTTTCCACCGCGCGCCTACTGGCCCGGGGTATCTCGGACCACTCCCCAGTTTGGATCTCGTTTGACTTTCAGGTCCCGGCGTCCTCGCGGGTAGCCCCCATTAACCCGTGGTATTTTCGCGATCCGAAAACCCGGGCTCTCCTGGTCAAGGCTATAGACCGGTACTTTGTTGAGAATACCGGCTCCGTGGCCTCGGCCGTTTCCTTATGGGAGGCCTTTAAAACTGTCCTTCGTGGCGAGGCCTTCTCCCTGATTGCGGAGGCACGCCGCCGCCGCGATGAAGACGTGGTGCGGCTGGAGTCTGACCTTGCAGACCTAAACGCTCGGCTGGAGCTGGGCCCGTCACCCGATTTGGTCCATGCCCTCTCGCTTAAGCAATCCGAACTCCGAGCCACAGCTACTGATGCAGCGAAGGCCTTGAGCAGGGAACAGCAGGGAAGGCTCTACGATTCCGGTGATAAAGCTGGGAAGCTCTTGGCCTGGTTGGATAAGCGGGAATTGGCGTCCCGGGTAGTCCCGGAGTTGGTGGGTGAGGACGGCTTAACCTTGACGGACCCGGCGGCTATAGCCGGGTCCTTCGCTGAATATTTCGAAGGGGTATATACCTCTGCT
Organism: Lissotriton vulgaris; assembly: GCF_964263255.1. Classification (NCBI taxonomy): domain Eukaryota; kingdom Metazoa; phylum Chordata; class Amphibia; order Caudata; family Salamandridae; genus Lissotriton; species Lissotriton vulgaris. The sequence continues at coordinate 609,571,217 of NC_141699.1, read as the reverse complement.
ACCTCTCTCCCGGAATCCGCTTCGGCCTCCTATCTGGAAGGTATTGACCTCCCCTGCCTATCTGATCTTGACCGGGAGGACATGGACCGAGTCCTGTCTGACGACGAGGTTGCCCTGGCGATTCGCTCGTTACGATCCGGTAAGGCGCCGGGACCGAATGGTATCCCGGTGGAGCTGTACAAACTAAGGGCAGACGCGCTGGCTACACCGCTGCGCAAAATGTTCCTCGAGGCCCGTGAGCGGGGGGAACTCCCCCCAGACCAGAGACTCGCCACCATAGTGGTGATCCATAAAGAGGGGAAGCCGCGGGACCTGCCCCGGTCTTACAGACCCATCTCACTGTTAAATGCGGAACCCAAGATCCTAGCAAAACTGTTAGCCAACCGGCTGGTGGGAGTGATCTCGGACCTGGTGCATCCGGACCAGTCCGGGTTCATCCCGCACCGGAATACGGCGCTTAACCTGAGGAGACTCCACGCAGTTCTGGCACGTGCCCACTTGCTTCGCGACCCGGCGGTTCTGGCTTCCCTTGACGCTACCATGGCTTTTGACTCCCTTGAGTGGAGTTACTTGTGGGCTGTCCTAGCTAAGCTGGGCTTCGGGCCTTCCTATATTGGATGGGTCCGACTGTTATATTCTGCTCCGCTGGCTAATGTCGCCGTTAACGGTAGACTTTCGGCTTCTTTTGCGCTGCACAGAGGTACCAGACAGGGCTGCCCGCTTTCGCCTCTCCTGTTTGCGCTAGCGCTGGAGCCCTTGGCGGCAAGGATTAGAACGCACCCCGATGGTTCGGGCATTAAATGGTCGCCCGGCTTCGAGGATCGAGTGTCGCTTTACGCGGACGACATCCTCCTTTACCTTACCTCTCCCTGTCGCTCGCTCATCGTGGTCTTTGACCTACTGGGAGTCTTTGGGTCGTACTCGGGGTTGGTGATCAATTGGTCCAAATCCTCCCTATACACGGTGTGTGGGGACACCCCGCGCCTCCCCCGTGGGTGCTCGATTCAGGTAGCCCAGCAGGGCTTCCGGTACTTGGGCATCTACGTGTCGCTAGACCCTCGTGCCCGCTACGCACGCAATCTTTTGCCACCGTTAGAGCGCCTGAAGAGGGATGTCGAGATTTGGAAAAAACTGCCTATCTCCTTGATGGGCAGGGCGGCACTGTTTAAGATGATGGCGCTACCCCGCTTTCTCTATGCCCTGCAGAACTCACAGGACCCGGTCCCTGCCAAGTACTTTGGCGAGATCGAATCCCTACAGCGGGCACTGCTGTGGGATGGACGGCCGAGAATATCGTTGTCTAAACTGACTATTCCCTGCTATGACGGTGGTATAGCACTACCGGACATGCGGAGATATTACTGGGCGTCCCAGCTCGCGGCGGTCAACCATGGCTTCTATGGCCCGGCGGTTAGTCCGGGCTATGCTATGGATCGTTGGCTAGTTGGGGATGGCAATTACTACAGAGCTCTCTACTCCAGGTCGTTGGACCGTCGATTAACGGGCCCAACCAGAACGATGGTACATGTGTGGCGCACGGTGACGGACACCCTTGGCTGGAAGGATAAGATCACTTTGGCTACTCCCCTATACGATTCTGATGTGCTGGGGAAATTGTGGAAGACCAAAGGTTTTGACCGGTGGGACACCATAGGCATTTCTAAAGTGGGTGACATGGTTGTGCGGGGCGGCATCAAGTCGTTTGCCTCGTTGCAACACGAGTATCAGCTGGCGCCGACGGAATTTTTCCGACACGCCCAGCTTAGCCACGCCCTCTCCCCTCACGTTACTGACGGCGATGCCATCCCTGAGTCTTCGCCCCTGGAGGATCGGGTGCTGGACGGCCACATGCCGGACAGTGCCATTTCCTTGACTTACAAGAAGCTGATCAACGTGAGGGTGGACTTGCTTGAACGGTTGCGGATGCACTGGGTGAATGACGGTATAGAACTGGATGATGAGGAATGGCAGTCGGCGGCCTCTTCCCCCAGGGAGGTGGCCATATCGGCGAGATTACGTCTGGTCCAGCTGAAAATCCTTCACAGGGTGTATGTTACCGGCCCCAGGCTCATCCATATGGGGCTTTCCACGGATGGCCTGTGTCGGCGGGGTTGCGGTATGCTTGCCACCTTCCTGCACATTATCTGGGAGTGTCCTGGTGTGGCCCGATACTGGAGGCGAGTGCATGAGGTGATGGAGGAGGTGACGGGTGTGGCCCTACCAGCCGAGGCTCGACGTTGCCTCCTCAATGTGTGGTGTCCGAATGACTACAGTGTAGCCCAGACCCGATGGGTAACCTTAGGTAATATGGTGGCCAAGAGGGACATTGCCCAGAAATGGGGCGCGTCCGCACCACCGTCCCTTAGCCTCTGGATGAACAGTATGGACTGGTGCATGGTGCGGGAGAAGACGGTGTATGTGGCCAGGGGCAAGCCCAGAATGTGGAGATCTGTGTGGGGAGCCTGGAACTCTTATCGGGGCGATTTATGTGAACCCCCGCCTGAACCGGAGGTGGACGTCCAGCCCTCCCCATAGAATGCTACCCTTCCCGTGATTCCAGGCAGGTCATCCTGAGATGGAAAACCCCCCCCCCCGTAACTTCGTACTGCAAGTGTATCCTTGAGTTGAATTGGATGTGCGGCCCCCGGCCCCCTCCCACTGTGCCCCTTCAATATGCTTGCTCTGTCCTCGGCCAATTCTTTCTTTACTTTTTCTTCTTCCTAACCTTTCTGTGCCTCGGCACTTCCTTTTTGGTGGCCTTTCGGGGCCCTTCTCTCTTTTAAGGTTTCTATGCTGTTCCCTATTGAAAATTAAACCTGATTGCTTCTGCGTGCTGTTTTGTACATGACTTTATGTGCCATTTTAATGCTGCCTGGCCTCCGGGATGTACGGCTAAATAGCGGTGTACTTTTTCTACAAATAAAGGTTTTTCAAAAAAAAAAAAAAAAAAAAAAAAAATACAAACAATTTTTATACAAAAAAATACATACTAACATACATAACATTAATAAACAAACAATATTGTTAACTATATTTTTGCAAGCAATATTAAATACGTTGATATTTTTAACATCGATATTGCTTACCTAAAATCGATATTCTTGACCTGAGAATCTGTATGTCGATATTTCTGACCCACGATATTTGCAACTCAATATTTGTGCAAGTCGATATTTTTGCATCAATATTCTATCTCTGCACCTGAATACACATATCTTGTCACATAACTGAGGACAGAGGCTCTGAACAATCACACAGTGAGCAAAGGTCCTGAGGCAAGCGTGCTGTGTCAACTGAGATGCAGAGCATCCATCTTTGTATGCTAAGGTTCGGGTACGTCCTAATCCCAGAGATCTATAATATATAATCATATGGCTTTAGTAGAAATGGGAGGGTTTAGGCTAATCTGTCTTATAACATGACAGGGCTTTTTATGGTATATGGTTTATAACCATGCTAAAGATATTTTTGGTATGCATTCATTGTCTAATTGTTGCATAAATACTGCATCTTAAAGCACTATAGTTTTAATAAATATTATAAGCTTCCTTCGTGCCTCTTGTTTATCTTATTGTGGATAAGTACGAGTGAGAGAGCGAAAGGGTGTGTCCTGTTACCACGATCCCTGAGAGGATCGAGAGTGTTGTGTTCTGGGGTACCAACTCACTTGTTTCTCTGGAAAGGTTAGGAAAGCAAGTGAGGCACTATAGCTAGTCAGACTCAGGCTCACAGATACTGAGGTGGTATGGCGGCTTAATCCCTACATGCTGATGTTCTCTGGTCCCAAGCATAGTTCTAAGGTAGCACTGCCTGCCGAGCCATACGATGTACCACCTTACTGCAGCCCCCATTCAGATTAACATACACCCAACAGTGAGTGATTGCTGGCAATAGGCAAGTGGTGGAGCCACCAGGACTCACCTTTGTTATTTATTTTAATATTTATTTTACACGTTTTAAGGCATGTATTCAGGTTTCATGGTGTTAGGAAAAGTAAGGTGAGATCAACGAAAGATAAGAAGCTACTCAGTGAAAAGCCAGGTTTTCAATAGCCTTCGCAAAGCTCAATGGTGATAGGTTTTCGAAATGAAGAGTGGGAAAGAATTACTATGTTTGCCTATTAGTGAAGACAGAGAGTGGTTGCACCAGTAGACTATGTGAATCTTTGGACCCATCAGGTAAAGATCAACAATGATTGTACATAAAAATAAGATCAGGTCGACCCTACCTTGCTCATATAGGGAAAGAGGGCTAAAGTTTGATTAGATAGAACGCAATATTGCAAACTCTCTGGATGGGATAAAGAGATCGGCCCAGGTTAAAGATCAAATAGAAACCCAATCTAGCAACGTGTCAGCAGGATAAGGAAATCGACCGCAGCTGAGTGGCCTCCAACAATCAGGACCTCAATCTATTAACAATTAAGCTTTAAATGATTCCTTTTTATCCAGCTCAGAGCCACAGACAGCTAGCTCCTTGAAATTGGCTTGCGCTAATTTCAATTTGGCATAAAATCTCAGGATTATCATAAGTCTGTGACATAAAAGAGAGACCAAATGAATTGATGAGAGAGGTAAGAGGGGCAATATAAATGTTTAATTTGGATTCACAGAGAGCCTTAGGGAACACCATAGGCCAAGATCCGAAAGTGGATTTGAAAGGGAGTAGAGTAAGAGAAGGAGGCAAGTGAAGGGCAGGAGTAAGACTGGGACAAAAAAGAATAAAGAGGGGAGCAAAGAGGAATGATGGCGAGCTGGTATCTGCACCTCAGTCTCTTGGTGAAATCATCAAATATATTTCTCCATTGGTCATATGGACATTTGATAGTTAACTTGATGCGCTGTAAGCAAGCAAACATCAGAAATATATAACCTGTATATGTGTAGGAAACCATTAGTGTATGGGGCAGTTCAGTAGTTGATAAACGACCACGGTTTAATAGATGTATGGGATCAAATTAAAACACTAGAACCTGGGTATACCTTCTTCTCTTCCCCTCACAAATAATGGGTCAGTTTCAAATCATTTTATATCATCAGCTCTTGGAGGGCAAGCAGGGATTGATAGATATCCCACGGTTCTATCAAACCATAATCCACTGGTTTTACAGATCCCAGTTGAGGGTATACTTAAATCTAGGTTAGCCTGGACATTTGATAAGAAACTACTTTCTGATATAGAATACGCTGACCATATGCATGCATTTATCTCAGATTACATGGTAATAAACAGCGGGACTGCTCCTAACAATGCTGTGTGGGATTAATTGAAGGCCGGGGTTAGAAGTGAAAATCTGAGCTATATATTATACAGACAGAAGCACAGACGCACCAGTTCCAAGGGCTATACAATGAGCTTTCACTCACGGATACACAACAGATCAAGTTAATAGCAGAGAGAGAGAATGATGAGGAGATTCAACAGAAGATAGCTGTGCTCAAAGCCCAGATAAATCTGCATTATAGTAAAAAGTAGCTGCAAAGTTTCAAAGCCACAAGACAGAATATTATGAATATGGGGAAAATACTAGAAGGCTTCTCGCATTTCACATTAGACAAAAGGAGACAGAAAGGGGGATAGAAGCTATATTGAATAGAGATGGCCACAAGTATGAGACCCCGGAATATATCACTATGATCTTTAAGGAGTTTTACAAAGAGCTATACACTGAGGATATATTCCCCTCATCAGATAGCTATTCAAACTTCTTAGGTACAATAGATGTAGGCGTGTTAAAGGAAAAAGATCGGCCCTCATTGGAACTACTACTATCCATCAAAGAGTTAGCAAAGGCCGGAGATTTCTGCCACAGGGGAAAGCCACAGGCAAGTTAGAATACCTTTGACGTTTTATGTGATCTTCTTCCTAGATTAGGGATGGAATCGATATGACCTAATCTTATTGTCGTCTTTAGGGGAATCGCTATCCGGGAAGCAAAGAAGGTGTCAGTATGGAATAGAACTTTTGTAGAAGTTCAGAAAAGTAAGGAAAGTTTTCAGCATGAAGCTTTAAACTCAGGGAAAGCCCAGAGGTGAGATAGCTGTTTCGTCTCATAGCCAAGAGAAAGTATGCCTAACCAGCTACGGAAACACTAATTAAATATAAAAGTAGCTTCAAAAACATCCACATCTCTTTCTCACCACCAAGAACCAAACAGTTGAATGATAGGAGAGTCAACATACTCCCTATGTTCCAAGCTCATCGAAACAGTGACTGCTGCTCTCAACCTTGAGTACCCCACCATCCTGGTAGGTAATGGACAGAAGTCCTCATTTGATCATTATTCCTCAGAGTTCTTTGCCAGCTTCCTTCCCACAAGCCTTACTATCAGCCATATTGCAAACAATAAGTCTTTCTTTAGCTAACGGAAAAGTTAACACTATGGCAAATTAAAGAAAGCATTTTCAATTGAGGTCTCATGTCAAGTTAAACTCTTCAGAATCAAAATGGAAGTGAATTACAATATCAAATACATGCACAAAGTAAACTCACTAATCAATGTTATATGTGAATATGCACACGATGGTTACAGCAGTTAACCGATCAACTTTAAATGCTTCATTAGTTCATTTAAATGTTACAAACATGTTAATTAGTTTAAATCACACACTGAACATAAATGGATTCTATATTGTGCTGCTCCAGGAACAAGTGAAGAAAGGATGAATAAGAGAATTAAGGAAATACATGAAGTAACAGTGGCAGGGAGGAAGCTAGAAATGAAATAAAAAAAGAATAAAGGAATGAAAGCAAGAATGATAAAGAAAGAAACAAACATACAATGAAAAAAGTAACAGAAGTTGCAAAAAATAAAATTTAAGAAACTGAAGGAATAAAAAATAAATAAGCGAATAATACATGGGAATACACGTGACACAGGCCCAGGGAATGGCTATAAAAACAGACAGCGAAATACTGTAAATGCAAACAGCAAAATCAATTCTGCGAGACATGAGACAATGTCTGACCAGGGTGCCCCGTCCGTGGTGCCCTTAGTCACTTAAAGTCTTGTCTTATTGACCGCTGTCTTCCCCCCGTTGTGGTTCTTTCTTCTTTGCTAATGATGAGCCTTAAAGCTTAAAACAAAGTTCAAAGAGGAGCAGCAAAGTGCATGGCCCAAGGGGACAGGCTCCCAGGGCAACACCTTCCCCCACTGCAGCATGTTCTGAAACCACTAGTCAAAGCAGGACCTGTGAACTAGCAGACAGGCTGCTCACATTGGAAACCATAGATATGGTATGCTTTTAACAAATACATTGAAACGGCGTAAGTACATTTTGTGGCTGAAGTATTTTTTTGTCTCTGTGTTTGGAATGGATGTAGCTCAAAGAAGGGAGACCATTTAATAGTAATTTACATGTAAATGCATATTTTCATGACGTAATTTTCTGTTTAAAAGCTGTTAAATATTTTAGCAAAAATGTTACAAGCATAAAACCCGACTAACAAACCTTCTAAGTTCGACAACCTGGCATGATTCCTGGAAAGAGAGAGGGAATGTCAGAAGGCGAGGCCTTGTCAACGAAGGTGAGGTTTCTCTTGGTGTCTCCCACTGTGTCTGCAGAGCACCCGTGAGAGAACAGCCAGCGTTTGAAACATCAGTGTCAAATTGTCAGCGAGGGGCCTGTTCAAAACTTTCGTTACACTTGTGTTACTCAAAATTCGTGAAATTCTGCGAATTTCGGGGCATATTAACAAGCTGAAGTATCGCCGCTTTCTCGGCACAATTCGCCGAGAAAGCGGCGATACTTCCAGCGCCCTATTTACAAGGGCATTGCAACGCCTGCCACAAGCCCACTTTGCATGTCAGCGAGAAACATCGCTAATGACATGCAAAGTGGGCGTTCCCACGTCCAACCACATGTAAAATGTGGTTGTAGGTGGGAACACCCTATCACCAAGGCAGGCGTTGGGAGGAAAAGACCTGCGATAAACTTGTTTATCGCAGGTCTCCCAACGCCTGCTCTGACCAGGTGTAAAGGCATTGATAACATGAGGGTGTGGATCATAAAGCTGAATCCACCCCCCATATTAACAAGGCACACATTAGCGCGTAAAAACAACGCTTGTTTTCACGCGCTAATGTTCACTATCGCCGGCTATCGCAGGATTTACTATCGCCGGCTATCGCAGGATTTACTATCGCCTATGTGTTGCGCGTTGATAATAACGCACTAACACGGCGAAAAAATCCGGCGATAGTGTAATGTGCGATGTGCGTTTTTTAACGCACATCTTGTCAATATGCCCCTTCGTTCCACGGAATTTGGCATAACTTTGGGGCATATTATCAAGAAAGCTCGATACATTATGGCCGCTTTTATCGGCAGGAAATTGCCGATAAAAGCGGCGAAAATGTATCAAGCTTTCTTGATAATATGCCCCTTTGTTCTGCTGGAGACTATTTTGAGCCTGCTGGGAGACATTTTCTTCTTGAACCAGTTCCATTGCCAATATAACGCATGACCATTGAATGCAGCCGACACTATTGCATTCAATTTCAAACAAGATACCGCTCAATCTTGTTTTCAGAAATATTGCATATATTTGATAAAAACATTTCCTGAACAAAATGTTGCAATTTTGCACTGAACTTCTGCCATCGGTGTAACATAGGTCCTTCCTCAATAACACTGGCGCGTGGATTGTCAGGCGTCTAGGGCCATATGCATAAACACATTTTCCCATAGACACAGAATTGGCAAAACCCTTTGATGCATCTGGCCCCTAGTGCATATATCAACCCCGCAGCCCATGCTTTGGATTTTGGTGGTAACTAGTAAACTTCCAAATTCTGGAAACATTTCTGTCTCCGGGCAGAAATCTACCAGCCAGACTTCCTCCACTATACAATCCTTCCGGTGGAAGAACTATGACTGCATTTGTGGAAACTCCACTGTTGGATTCTCTTCTTGATATAGCACTTCCTCCAGGAATCTCTCAATTTTCAGTTACTACTCAACTCGAAATAATTCACTAACAATAAAAATTACAAAACAAATATATGCAAAATCACAGCACAAGTTGTGTGTATAAATTGAAGGACAACTGATAAAGTGTATTTATCATACGTTGGTGTTACAGCATCATACAATTTACAGAAAGCTCGGTACAAATGTCAATAATATAATTACAAATTCAACCTTATTAATTTAACTATGATTATGTTGAGCGATGCAAATGTAACAGTTCGTCCAGTTGGAGATGCAGTTAGATAGGTGGGAATGTACAGCCATGAACATTATTCTAAAATGATTTTAACTAATAGAAAATATAAGCATTTTTTTTTTTTACAGAAGGGTGTTATCTTACCTGGCCTGTCTCTGGATCTGTCATCAGCGCTGGATTACATATTATGAGGTGCCATGAATGCACCCTCTGAATAATCCTGGGTAAAACCTCAGCTCTTTTAGGCTGTTGATTGAAATATAAAACATGTCCTTTTTTCTTTGTGGGTCTCTAATTAAAATATACATTCCCAAAGGGAAGGCTGGGTACTTGAGTGACTTCACTGCTTTCTTTTTTCACAAATAATACAATAAATCTCTTATCTATCAACACATTTGCACTTAGACGCGGAAAGGGTTGAAACCCTTTGATACATCAGGTCCTTAATGTTCCTAAAAGTGATCCCCATAGGAACGTTACCTAACTACCATTTGATGTAAAAAATCAGATTTGAACTCCAGGGAAGCAGTAACAAAAAAATGACACAGGGAAACTAAGTTGCTGGTAAAAAATAATCTAAATATACACAGTTTACATTTGTGATCAGGTTAGAATAACTAAGGACCTGCTGTACAAAAGAACTTTGCAGTCAAAAAACATGAGATTCTGAACACCAATGGGTTTGCGACAGCAAAACTCTTTTTACTATTTACATGAGCCCTTTAAGGTCAAATAGGTATTTACGAATCGTAAAAGGAGTTTTGTGACCCTGTCTGAATCACAAAAAGGAGGGGTCATTCAAAAGGGGGGGCACCTCTTATCTGCTTTCAAAAGAGGAATTCATCAGTGGTTTGTACATTTACTGCAGTGGCAAACCATTGAGTGCAAAGGAGACACCATCCCTTTGGGATATCTTCTTCTTTGGGAATCACAGGCTCGAGGGAGGAGGCAGAGGCACAGAGGACGATGGTCTGGTCCCCCTGAAGTCTTCCCAAATCACAATCTTTTTTAGGTCGAGCCTGGGCAGTGCATGTGCTGCTCTGCGAGGCATGCTGTATTTGAGAATGTATTTGATGCCCTGCCCACTCTCTGCACATATTTGTCATTAACTTGTGTCATTTCCCTTTTTAAATGCTGACTGTTGATTCGTTAATAGGCTTGTTAGTCCCTCCGTGGTACCGCCTTGTCTTCATTTGTAACTTCCCCCGCGGATTGGCCCTTTTTCTTCGGTTGTTACACAGTATGTCTTCTTTAGTCTGTAAGCACTATTTTCTTTAATGAGCTTCTCCTACTGCAGGCATGACATGCTTTCCTACAACATTCAGCACGCCAAGCGCTTTAAAATGCAATAGTTCTCGCATTTACAAGAGTTTGAGCTATTTTGGCATTGTAAAGGACAATGCCTTTTATTTATGGTTAATTATCATAACAGATAAATAAAAGGCATTGTCATTTACAATGCCAATAGATTAAACTCTCACAAATGCACGACCTATTGCATTACAAATGCTTGTTCAAAGTTGCACTTGTCCCTTCAATGGACACAATGTGTTGCTTTAAAAAAAAAAATCCTGTTTGGAAAGGCAAATGCAGGGACAGAGGTTTACTGTCCATTGCAGGACTCCATCCCCACATTTGCAGCCAATCACAACCAGTGACCTCTCTATTTAAAATTCACCAGAAAGACCATTTCCAATCCTCTACAAATATACAATTTTCAATAAAACCTGTTAGTATTCAGGTCACATTACAAATTGCATTTCTATTCTCAAGCAAGTCAGTGTCCAAATTACACATTCCTGGTTTGTGAATTGATGGATTTAGTAGATGAAGCAAAAAATCCCATAATGTCATAGTTGCGCATCAAGGGAAATTCCAGGCTAATCCTAAAAAATGTGGCAGCTTTTTTGTTTTGGGCACATTTTGGTAATATAGTAAAGCATCTCTTTGCTAATGTTTTCATTAGCTGAATTAGAACATACCATATTTATTTTCATGTGATTGCTTTATCACTCTGGTGCACCAAATTATTGGCATGGGTAATGGATATATAAAGAAAAAAGCTGCTGTTTGGTGTACATTCTGGTATTTTCCCAATTGCGTACAATGCTCTTCATAGTCGTGATCACATACTGGTTTCTATGCTCTGGTTTTGGCCATATCCAATGTTGTTGGTTTGTCTTTGTCCCTGAATATATTGAAGACAGAACACTGTGGTCTGAAAATATCAAGGACAAAATATCAATACTAACTATCGAAAGGCAAGTAAGTATACATTTTTTTACCCAACTCCATATATATGTGCCTTGATAATATATATATCTTTAAGGTACATAGATGTCGAGTTAGGAATGGTAAATCTATACTTCTGCACTTACCTTTCAATATTTTTGTTCTCGCTTTCTTCTCAGCAAAATGCTTATAGCATAATATTTCTATGGTTGCTACTCAGTAGTGCAAACATCTAGTTTACATTTCTGTGCACATCACCTTTGTCGCCTCCTTCTGCTTCCACATACTTTGCATTTGCATGCACCGCAGAATCTTCAGATGGCTCCCAACCAACACCAGGGCGACTGTCACTCAGGCCCTCATCACTAGCCGCCTCGACTACGGCAATGCTCTCTACGCCGGCATCCCCATCCCGTTTCTCAGAAGACTCCAGACCATAGAGAACGCTGCTGCCAGACTCATCCTGGACCTCCCCAAAGGAGCCCACATTGCCCTCCAACTCAGGAACCTCCACTGGCTCCCCATCCAGAAGAGATGTCAGTTCAAGATCCTCACGCAAGACTACAAAGCCCTCCACGACCTAGGGGACCTGCCTACCTCAACCCTTGACTGAACTTCAACCAACCCACTAGACACCTACGCTCCTCTTCACTTGGTGTCCCACACACGCCCCACATCCGCTGAACCTGCAGCAGCGGCTGCTCCTTCTCCTACGTCGTAGCCAAGAACTGGAACAACCTCCCCCTCCAGCTCTGTAAAGTACCTTCCCTTTGCAGACTTCAAAAAGAGACTCAAGACCTGCCTCTTCGCCATGAGACACAGCACCTAGATGCCCGAGGGGTGACAGAGTGCGCTTTACAAGTGCTGATTTATTGATTGATTGATTTGTTTGAATACAAGATGCTCATGCTATGATACAAACAAATCATGGTGCAGGGCTATGCTATTGTTTGGCCTGCACAATTTCAAAAATGCAGATTACCAAGCACTGCTTGGCCTTAACAAGCTGCTGCAATGATTCGTTTTGTTTGGTTTTTTTATTTCAAGAATAGGCCATAAAAACAGAGAAGCAAAAAAAGAAAATAAGCTACCTTTAATATCTGGAGATTTTGAGATTCCTTCTCTCAGACACTGCCCTCCTCCACGTTCCATAGAATGCAGAGCAAAAGTGGTTACTGGAAGATGGTGTCCATTACTCTGAAATGCCAAGGGCAGGTTGAAGAAGACTCCACAGAGTGCATCCCTTGGCATGCTGTGATGACAAACAAAAAGTCCAACTGGAGTTAATATGGGTTCAAATACTGATATCAATTTGATGTTACTACAACACAATCTAGAAATGTGTGGCCTCTGAGCTGAAAATGCAGCCCTAAAACGGGCTTATGCAAGCATGGCAAATGACATTTCCAGGGGTGTTCCCAGTGCTCCCCCTTCTCAAGGGGATCCAAATAGGTTGCAAGAGGTTCTGGACGTCCTAACACTGCATGTTGCTTTCCAACCAGGTCTGTTTTCATCCAACAGATTCAATGTTGGGTATTAGATAGGCTCTTTAAGTGGGGCAGCAAGGTTTTGGGCTATGCATTTTGTGTTTACTGAGGATCCCTGCCTAAATAACTATTCTGCCTTGCTGAATTTCTTCAAGAAAAATATTTGAGAACCAGATAGAGAGTTTTCAGCTCAAGATGCCCTCTGCGATATCTTCCATGAACGAATATATATCCTCTTAAATATTACCCGATTTCGTCAGAATGCATGTGGACCTGGGTCATCAAGACATTTCTGACCCTGTTTCATTGAGGGGTAAAAGAATAAAAAATGACTTTGTCAGATCTCTACATCCTAAGAGTATGTCGGAGTCGATTGAATGTCCTTCATAAGCATTGTTTGCATGAGAGAAAGTTTTGATAGAAAAAAGGCTAAAGAAACCAGTCCTGGATTAGAACTTTGAGTCTCACTTCATAGACGTTCTGATCCTATACATCAATTCCTAGTTCCACGGGGCAGCCCATGCAGATTAGTATAGTCAGGAGTCCTCTTTCTGAAGCTGAGAAGGAAATAAAGAAGGGGGACTATGTGTGTACCCGCTAATCCAAACAGTGGTTAAAGATTTCCCAGTTTGGCCTTCCAGACGTAAGGAAAAACTTAATGTCCCTTCGGATGGGAGCAGGAAAATCCATAGGCTTAAAACTTCTTCCTGCACAGGAGATACTTCATAACTATTTCTGATTCCAGTCCACTTCCAATTTGCTTGCAAGCCAAAGACACTGGCCTCTGAAGCTTGCAGACTGTAGCTGGACATGGATTGGACCCAGTCTTATCCGATCCCTCTTGGACTAAAGAAAATGTCCTAACAAATCCAAATGGTTGTCACTTCCCCCTTTCTTCTGGTCCAGTCAATGAAATGTCTGCTCTGAGAGTACTTGTTGGAAGCCACTCAGAGACTCTCTTCTTTGATAGGTTTGCCTTTCCAAATTAGTTATTGAGTTTTGGTTTACCTTTGCTGTAATGGCATAACCCAAATATTAATTGGGGAACCTGGACTGTCTGACTATCACAAATAAGAAAATTATTACTTTTCGGGAGGATTACTAGTTACTGGTGGATAAGATGTCCTACTCCGTAAAAGAGGTTCAATGTTTCTTGGGGTTAGCTCATTTTTACTGCAGTTCATCTCAGATTCTCCATTTAAAGCTGTCATATTTCTCGTACACAGAAGAGAGTCATCTCATGGACTTTGTTGGACTTGAGAAGGAGAAGTCTTTCGGATATCTACAACACTTTCTGTCTCTCCGCAGTCAGGCCTTGCATAGCTAAATATCTTATCACCTTCATCCAAAGGCTACCATGTAATAATGGTTGCAATAATGGTTACTGTTGAATCTTTTAAGATGACTCTTTTCTCAACTTTCCATGCTAACCCATTGTCAACCCAAATGCCTGAGCGATTTACCCAAGATATTTTTCATCTCCAGGGCCTTCCCAGTACTATCATGTCAGAGCATCACAATGCATAACTCATTATATTTTAAATCCTTTGTTCAGCACTTGAATTTCAGCAATTGTTAACTTCTGGGTTTCCCCCACAGACCAGTGGCAGACTGAAAAGATGGGACACTGCCTTGAGCAATATCTTTGCTGCTGTAGTAATGCCACACAGAATAATGTACCTGAATTTCTACCCTGGGCTAAATTTGCCTATGGTAATATACCTCTTGTGAAGTATCAGGCTTTCTTGTCTTCAAGGTTTTCATCCTCAGTCTTTTCCTTCTTCAACAATAAATCTCTTGGTCCCAGCATCCTCTGCATTTTTAAAACAACTTCAAGAATTCAAGAACAGAGAAATATGATTTCCAAGAATCTAACACTGGCCCAACTGAAATCAAGAGTCAGTCAGATCAACACCGAAGACCTGCTCCAGAGTTCAAACCTAATGTTAAAGCATGGTTATTCTCTTGCTATTTTCCTGTCCTCATGAGATCTAATTTCTTTGGTCTGTTGTCTATTGAAAGAAAGGGAAATCCATCTGGCATTACCATTATCCTGGAAAGTCCATCCAAATTTTCATGTTTTCCCAGTTAACAAAGGTAAGAAAGTGAATTATTAGTTGGGGTTGATTGCAATCCACCACAAGCGATAGTCACTAACCTGTTAGGTCCATGCAAAGGTTTCAGTAATTTAAACCTGAGCTCAATTTCTTGTAGCTTTGACACTGAGAAGACAGGCCTAATTTTGGCAAAATGAGTAAAGCATTTAGAAGTACCAAAACAGTTAAAAAGTTGAAAACACAACACAATAAAAATACCACTCCAATTAAAAAAATAGAGTAAAATTCAATGTACAAAATGACACCAAATGATGAAAAAATCTGATAAGGGTAACCGGAAATATGAATTTTAAAAGTTTTAAGAGAAAAAGTGCCAAGAAGAAGTTAACTGCCAGTCAGTAATCACTATTCGTGGGTTACCAGGACCTAGCTGCGATTTCAGGCCAGCTGCAATGGATCGTGGGTCAGACACGCCAAGCAGTTTTGTCCCTGTCAAAGATTTTACCTTAAGACAGCCTGATTATGACTTTGGCAGTGCAGTGCCGGCTTTGCGTCGGCACAGCACCGCCAAAGCTGTGCATGGCCCGCCCGCCAAATTTCGAGCTCAGCTTGTGTCTGGCAGGCTTTTCTTCTGCTGTTCCCAAGTCGGTGCCCTAAAAATGGGCAATGCAATGGGAATCCAAGCCAGTTCAAGCACGACATGGACTGTGAAGTTCATGTTGTGCTGGAACTTGGAGTGCATGCAAACAGAGGAGGGCTCATGCTGTGCCCCCCAAAATGCATTGCCATGGCAGTGGGAGTTTGTGGCCCTGTATGGCCCCATTTGTTTCCCCACCACCAGCCTTTTCATGGAGGCTCACCGTCATGAAAAGGCTGGCAGTGGGGAAACTTGTAATATGCTTGGCGGACCGTGCCGGCCCCCTCTTGCATACTGTATACCCCGTCTGCTGGGCCACCACCAGGGTCCGAATGGCCTCCTCAAAATATGCCAGCTGCACGACCGCCACTGCTGCAGCACTGCAAGTCTGGCGGTGATCAAGCCCTTAGTCTCTGAAATAGAAGGCAAAATGCTTCATCTTTTCAGAGATTGTAGGAGAAGTTCAGGAAGACACAAGTAGGAGCCCCAGGACCTCGGGTACAGCCTTTAGGGGTCAGGTTTCACTTCAACAGAGGCCACAATCATGGTCCAGCCACCTACAGTTACAAGTGGTCAGGTGGGCACTTCAGGAAAAAGGCCCCGTGCATCTTGTTGTATCCCTGTAACCACACAGGTCAGTCAGCCAATTAGCCAATTGACCCTTGTAGTCCACTTCTTTGTCCTGGGTCCAAGTGGGAGCAGGTACACCACTTAAGGTTCCCTCACAGGTCTCAAACAGTGGGGCCAGTCCTTCTTCTGTTCTTCCACAGGTCCAGAGTGAATCGAAGAATTTACCCAGTGGTGCCACATTTATGCCTGCCACTAGCCTTAGGGTGTGTGTAACTTCTGGGCTATTCTAAACCAATGGGATAAAGGTTTCCTGGGGAAACCCTACCTACTTTTGTAACAGTTCCTGTACCATACTGAAAACAATCCAACAATGCACCTCTCGGACTAAATCCAAGACAGTGAAAACCTTCTTCCCTTGTTCAGAGCACAAGTGTCCACCCCAGAGATGCAGCCATGGAAATTATCAACCCCTCATCTGTGGTCTCTTCAAACCATTTCTGGAGGTAGGACTCTCCCTAGTGAGATTTAAGCCTGCCTGCCTGTCTGACAGGGGGTGGGGGAGTGGGTCAAAAAAGGGGCCTGCCCAAGGGTCAGCTAACATTTGCCTGTGACAGGAGAGGCCTCTTTGAAATGAATCAAGTTTCAGGGCCCTCACTAAATGGTTATTGTGCCAGAGGAACAGTAACACCTCCCCATACCTAGGCCTTTGTTTCTGCTTTGGGAGCAGTTTTCACACCTCATTCAGGACTTGAGTATTCAGAAGGCTGCAGCTGGAGGCGAATGCAAATTCGCCCCCGGAGACTTTAGGCAGGGAAAAGGTAACATACTAAAAGCACGTTTGTCTACACATTTATTATAAATTCCACTTCGCCAATCAATTGGACTTTTAATATATATTGCAAGGAGTCCAAGAATGAAATTTTAATCACTTTCCTAGCCAAAGATAGCATTATTAAATGTAATAATGCATCCCATTGTTTCTCTATGGAACTATGGAACAGCCAGCCTTGCCACCGTGAAGATAACATTTAGGTGTTAGTCACTGTAAGGACATCTGTAATATTAACTTTCCATGTCTCCTACTTTTACATGCCATGCACCTTGCCTTATGGCCTCTAGGCCTACTTAGGGATGATTTATTACTTATTAATATTTAAAAAGAATGTTTAGGTCTGTCAAAAGGATTATGTTAACAGGTTGAATTGCAATTTGTAAACTGCCACAGCCAGGCTATAATGATAGGCCTGAAGTCAAGCTTCCATTGTCACTGTAGTAGATGGCACAATAGGTCATGTAGTTCATTTGTGACAGTTATCTTACAGGCCCTGGGTACAATTTTTACTTTGTACTAGGTCCTAGCTAGCAGAGTCCCAGGGCACAGGGTCACAAAACCAGCAACATCAGGCCACAAAAATAGGGGTGACCATGCAAAAAGAGGCATTTTACCCAACTGAGATTTATTTCCTGAAGAAGGTCTGCATCACTCATTTCCAGAGTTAACAATTGTGTTTATTGTATACAGAATAGCCGCTGCGAAAGAAATGATGTGCTAACATGGAGGAAGCCTATCCGTACCTAACAGTATTACAAGTTTGAATGCTTTCATTGCTCAAAATGCAATGGTATAAAAAAATCATCTACTCACAGGGAACTGTAAAAGATGGAAAACATTCATAGTTCTCAGGGAAATATGGATTTTTTCACTATAATGGCTCTGTCAAACTTTACCATTTGCAGGGCAACTAGGATTATATGGCATGAAAGACACAATTATGCAGCATTAATGCAAATTATGTGCTAACTACTTGGCAGTTGTCATCCCTTTTAGTCAGAAACAATATTTATGAGAAATTGTGTGATAAATGGCGTTAAATCCATAATTTTGCAGTAAATGACATAGCTACAGAATTGCATAAATCCACAGGCCTTCATCATTGACCATTGTATTATCGACAATTTAGTAAGTATGATCATGCACTGCATTTACCATAATAAACTGGGGCAAATTGAGTGTTAGTATGTGAGGCAGTGTGTTCCCACACCCCTTCTGTTTGAAAAGGCTCCCTTGAGCCACTGAGCTAATAAGCCCCCAGTGAGAGGTAAGGAGACCTGAGAAGACTTTGGGCTGCATTTCCAGCACCCCCAAAACAACTTGTAGCCTTCTACTGATGAAGGAAGTAATCCAGAAACACGTTTCTAGGGTTAAACAGTACAGGCTGCTCCAAGGGGGAGAAATTCAAGACTATTATTGGAGCAAGTGTTAGTATGAACTGCATTTACCATGATGCACTGGGTGTAAACTGAGTGCTGGGATGTGAGGCAGTGTGCTCCCACCTTCCTTCAATTTAGTCATGAAAGGTCAACACAATCTAAACAGTGTTCTTCCAATCAGTGGCCATTTGTATCTGCAATTACAAAGAAAATAGAAACTTCTGCAAAAATAAACATGTAATATAATAAATACATACGGTGAACATGTGCAATGTGGTCTTATATTGACATCTCAGGGTTCTGGTGACATCTATAAACCACTTAGCCTTCGGCCTCGTGGTTTATTATGTAATCTGAAGCCCTAGATGCAATTTTGGATCATATTACACAGTTATCTGTCATGCATTCTACATGTATATGTTATGAGTGTATATAATGCTTGTGACCACAGACTTTTGCCGTTTACAGCTCTATAAGTAACAGGTGTTACTACTACCCAATTTCATGGTACGGATTTTATTGAATCTCATAAAGTTTAAAAGCATAGGAGTCTGTCCGCTAGTACTTAAATCGACCTGATCCGGTTACACAGGGCCCACTGTAAAAGGCTGCTTTCCTCCTCAAGTGCAATCTTACAAGCCTAGTGGGGAAAAGTTCCCTTAAAAAGTAAGGACCAGCTACTTTTAGGTGTGGATTTGAAGTAGAAAGTTATCACCTGATTTATTGCACACAAAATACATAGATTAAGGGGCAGATTTACAATAACTGGCGCATCCCCAGTGATGCGCCAGTTTTTGTGCCCCGCTGCTCCGCCACCCATGGTGCGCCGCATTTACAATGCGGCGCACCATGGGGCAAAAACTGCACAGAAGCGTGACGCATCTGTACCGTAAAGGCGGCGCATTGCTGGAGTTGCGTCGCAAGCACGACGCAGCTCCAGCAATGCTCTGGGGGGCCCTATCTGTCCAATGCTGCGTCAAGCCTTACCCCTGCTTCAAGCAGGCACAGGGTTTTGACGCAGCATTGGCCTAAAAGTGACTGAGTGAAATCTGGTAGATTTCACTCAGCCACTTTTAGGAGGCGTTCCTGCACAGAAATGCCCCCCCCCCCCCCCCCTGCGCCGGAACGCCTCCTTATGGCGCAGGGCTTTACAACGTGACGCATCTCCCAGATGCGTCACGTTGTAAATACCCCACAACATGGCGCATCTTTTGAGCTGCCGCTGCGTCACAAAAGAGACGCAATGGCGGCGTAAAAGAGGCGCAAGGGACTTGTAAATCTGCCCCCAAGTTTTGAGTCTGCCACAGTTAATCATTGGCAATTTTGGATCAGTCTCTTTCAGCCATTGGCCTGAGACTTTGTCAATCATGCCTTGGCTCAGCCCAGTGCATTTTACTCTCTGGCATCATGTCATTGTCTCTTGGATATATCTTGCACCTCCCTTGTGCTTTGCATTTTTTTAAATTAGGAACTACTTTACGTTCAGTATTGATGTCTTTTGTCTCTAACATTTGTCAAGCTTCAATGTGGAAGTGATGTGTCTGCATACATCTGGTCTTTAACTCCAGATCTGTTGTCTGTGACAATGCTTGTTCGCCATTCAATGCAACAGTTTCAACTTAGGACCTATGCAACAAAAGCACTTTGTTGTATAACACACATTCTACTGTATTCCCGTGGCTTAACATGTAATACTAGCCACTATCCTATAGATCTTAAATGTGTGCATATGACCACCATCGTTTTTGGCACGAGAAGACGAGCAAATCTAAATATGTGAATGATTCTATGAATGGGGCAAAGCAGTGGATGTATAAATGTGTGAGTGGCTATGCTTAAAGAGTGGACGTTATGATGCAAACCACTTCTAAGCACTGATACAGAGGTTTGCCAGCTCCATTGTGATTGGACAAGGAACCACATCACGTGTAATATGCTGTTCTTGTAACTTCCCAACACTACATCTCACTTCCACCTGGTCATAAACTGAAGGTAGTTTGAAATCCACCTAGGACTAGTCCGTGTGCCATGTTTAAAGGGAGGGGGTGGTGGGGAGGGGGTAACACAATTCCAGTTGTGAGGCCTGACCCTGCAACCTCGCGTAGTTTCCTGTGCTCGAGTTCACTGGTTCCAATGGCGTAGCACCTGCGCCATGAGCCTAACACGGGCCTCCCTGTCAACTGATTGTAAAATGCATCCATATTTGGATTTCCGTAAGCCCTGAAAGGACTGGTCCCCGGTGCCACTGCACCTGCTTTACTATTGATAGCTAGTACACGCCTGTGGTGGAGGCTGACTGGAGGGGCGGGGCGGGATGATGACGCCATTACTGGTCTCTGAAGTTTAATGCTATCTTTGACGTAGACCCCTGAACACAACACATATATTCCCGCCTAAAGCCCGAGTCTACCAGGGTCTGGGTGGTGTGTAACTGCAGCGAGCGCTGCGAGGTATAGAAATGTATGGGGAGCGACTGTGTACATTGCATGCATAGCTTCCTGCGCGTTACTTTCCTTATCTTTGAGTGAGAAATAAATGCTATTTTTGAACAGTGAAGGGTTAGAGAGGGAGGAGGGGGTTACGAGGGGAGGAGGAGAACGGGGGAGGTCCTGGTTTTAGGAAAACCTATTCCCTCCTCTCGAGGAACAACTGCTATATTCATCAGCAGCGCGGCGGAGGCTCCTGTAGCAGCGCCCCGAGGGAAGCGGACGTGGAGTCAGCGCGCTGCGACCACCTTTAAAGCGCCCACGTGGACCCCCGGCTGTCAGTGCCACCCTGCCCGCGCCGTGCCAGCTAAGATGAGGAATGCCATGTGGTTCTTGGGGGGACTTCTTCTGCTGGCTGGACGGGGCTGCAGCCAGCAGCCGCACGTGAGGTGAGAGCCGCCCTCGGGGGTCAGGAGCAAAGGGGGGCAAAGCATACCTCTTTGGCCCCCAGCGGGCAGACTATGATAAACACAGATCTCCAGCTGCCCCACGGAGGTGCCAACAGCTGGTCACGCCCGGGTATTTTCTTTTACATTTTGGTATTTGAAGTAAATCCTCCTTGTGGGTCTTGTAACACTCTGTTTGCTACCTCTTACATTTTGTTTGCTTTCGATACTTGCACAAGTGCCACCATTGCTTACCTAACGTTTGTTCTTGTGTCTGAGTGTCTGCCATTTATTGCAGTACTATACCTCTACTTGTGCTTTGTACACTTTTGTAACCTGCACACATGTCATTTTTCCTCCTGTAATATACCGTTTGCTACCTCTTGTATTTTGTTGCTCACAATTGTCACTTTTGCCTCATGTAACTTAACGTTTGCTTTTGTAATTTGTTCCCTTGTAATGTTCTCCTCACGTATCAGTATTGTTCCTATTGTGAAGCGCTCTGACACCTTCGGGTAAAGTCCGCGCTGTATAAAAACGCATAAAATAAAAATAAAAAAATTAAAAAAAATCCCTGCACCCTCCGAGCTGTCTCCACCCCACAAACAAGTGTCTTAGCTCTTGTCAGGATTGTCCTACCTCCTTGCTTCACGTGTCACTGCCATGTGTCTCGCCTGTCCCTCATTTAATGAGTTCTGTCACTGTCCTCTGTCCGGGGATGGGACTGTCTGCCTCTTCTCCACCTACGTCATACTTTATCTTGTCTGCGCCCGTCCAGATCAGGCTGGCTGGGTGCGACCAGTTTACTCTTTGATGTGTGTCTGACGCTGTGTGTCGGTGTGCTCGTTGTACAGCTCTTTCTAGTGGCTTTTCCATCGCCCTCGGGTTCCATCGTTTGTTTAAAAAACAAATATACGAGCGAGCCACAAACTTCGTTAAAAATAAATCCGCACTGGCAGTTCCCCGGCTGGCACGTCTCCTGCCTCCTTTCCAGACCGTCTGTGTCGTTAGTGCACCGCGCGGGTGGGTTCTCGCCGCGTGCTCACCTCATGGTGGGCAGGCTGCTGCGATGCTGCCAGCATTCCTCGGCTGCCCTCGCGCCTCTGAAACATTGCACTTCTCCCCATGTCTGCTTCCTGGTTTCTCTACTTTTATGTCGCCGGGCTAGGGCCACTCTTTCTTCAGGAGCCACCTTTGTACTTCCTGTGAGCCACTTTTGTACTTCCACAGGAAACACCCCCCTCAGCGACGGACCCCCTTGCCATCATTCATAGCCTGTGTATTAATTTGTCTGCTGTAGAGGCTGATGGCGTTCCATATGTTGGGTATTTCTTATTTTTTATGTATTCGTTATTTTTATTGTTCTATCTATTGCACCTTCGTGGTACATACATTCTTTTTTCTAATTTTATATATATTTCTTAAATTCTTTCACTGATGGCATGAAAGAAACTTTATGTTTTGCTCCGTATAACATGTTCCTGCTTGTTGCAATTTTGTTAAATGTAAGCTTTTTGAACCTTGGATACCTTTTATAATTGTTAGATCTCATGATAGGGTGGAATATTTTATTATGTGTGCTTAACTGTAAATTAGAATCTTATACTATTTATGCGTATGTCATTTTGTGATTGTATGTGGACGTCTTCAGAGTTCCGTAATCATAAATAAAATAAACTTGAAACTACTGACCATCTTAGGGTGGATTTGTCTGTCCACCTCTTCTGCCGCCATCAGGGGAAAGGTGTCACAGACACTTCGAGCCCAAGGCCTATAAATGTCATGCTTTCACGGATTGCTCATTGTTGGGTACGCATAAAGGGCGGGAAGACACTCGAAGGCCACTCACATCATTCTGAACAGCACTCTGCCACAATCCATCATCTTGCAACATTGTGCCTATGCAGCCACCGTAGTTATGACCTCCCGCCCTCATGGTCTCAGTGCCACTCTCCACTGCCCCACTCCTGCTATCCCGTGATCCTTCGCTCGCACTGCTGTCAGCCGTCATTCCAAGTTATGAACGATGGATTCAGGGAAAACGTAGAAGGACAAGTGCGTAGCTTCCATTGGTGCAGCAGGTGCAGTGGCACCGGGGCACAGAGACCGAGAGTCCCAAAGAACGCTGACTATTGACGTATTTTATAATTCAAACAGCAACCAGGGGGCCCATTTCATTCCTTGAACTAGGCACAGGGTCAGACTGATTTTCATATGGCTATGTCTGAACTGGGGTGGTGTGTAGTGCAAAAAAACGATGGATTTGGGCCCAGATCTCTGTACTGGGGTGAATGTATGACATTGTGCTACATTCTGTCCATCAACTGTGGTTTTTGCATTTGTCACCCCGAGTGGGATGGGTATGCTCAGACGTGAGTCCCATGCACTCCACACCACTGGATTCAAGCAAGCCGGGCTGAAGACGGCTGGAATGCCAGAAATCGGTCCTCGGAAGCTGGTTTCTGGTCCAGGGAAGGCATGGCTTGGCAGTTCGGGCTGGACTGTTCCCATGAGGCACAGGGTCAGACTGATTTGCATATGGCCATGTCTGAACTGGGGTGGTGTGTAGTGCAAAAAACGATGGATTTGGGCCCAGATCTCTGTACTGGGGGGAATGTATGACATTGTTCTGCATTCTGTCCATCAACTGTAGTTTTTGCATTTGTCACCCCGAGTGGGATGGGTATGCTCAGACGTGAGTCCCATGCACTCCACACCACTGGATTCAAGCAAGCCGGGCTGAAGACGACAGGAATGCCAGAAATCGGTCCTCGGAAGCTGGTTTCCGGTCCAGGGAAGGCATGGCTTGGCAGTTCGGGCTGGACTTTTCCCATGAGGCACAGCGTCAGACTGAATTGCATATGGCCATGTCTGAACTGGGGTGGTGTGTAGTGCAAAAAAATGATGGATTTGGGCCCAGATCTCTGTACTGGGGTGAATGTATGACATTGTTCTGCATTCTGTCCATCAACTGTGGTTTTTGCATTCCTTGAACTAGGGCCATTGACTGGCTGACTATGCCTGGGTCGAAGGGAAGGTCTATTGCCTTGTGCCATCAACCCAAAAAAAGCGTTAGCCATCTTTAATATATTTTCAGATCATTTTCACAATTCTAAAGAGCTTCTGACTACCTATAATGTTTTAGAGGCATCATTTATGTAACTGTGAGTCAGCAAGCGATTTAGTGAACATGTACAGCACAGTTTTGTGAGCTACATTGTCTGTACTTTACTTCCGCGTGGGAAAGGTATTTTTGAAATGTTACAAGAAGGCATATTTGCAGTAAGCCAATTTCAGGGAGTAACTCGACAAAACAGTACCGGGAACTGGCAACAAATCTCAGGTTTAGCCCCCATGACACTTGAGTGTTCTGAAGCCATCCACCCATTCGTTCACCGATCGTCCCTCCTCCCCATTTCTGTTCAAGTGTCCGCTGACTTTTGGCTTTTTAAAGGTCAAATGGAATCTTCACCGCCATATTGTTGCCATTAGTGAAGCAAGGATGCCACGGCCCAAGTGCAAGCAAGGAAAATGGCCTCGTTGGCTGCTGTTGGGGGTAGTAAGCTACACCTTTGTTACTGTTTAATGGGCCCCTCAAGGGTCTGGGCCCTGGTGCCTACCCCTGATGGTTGTGTGGCTTGACCCTCTTAGCAACTCTTTAACCAAGTTCTTATAGTTAGTTCTTATTTTGCGCTTTGTATGGCGATAACCGCAAATCAAACACAAAGAGATGATGGACGGAGTGCTGAAACTTGTCAAACACACCCCCAGTCACAGATCTGGGTTGAATCCATCAACGTTCTTTAGCTCACTTCGCCAACTTGGTTCAGACCCAGCTATATGCAAGTCAGTCTTGACCCTGTGCCTCATGGGAACAGTCCAGCCCAAACTGCCAAGCCAGCTTTCCTTGAACCGGAAACAAGCATCCTGGGACTGGTTTCGGGGTAACACCCCTCTTCAGCCAGGCTAGCTTGAATCCAGTGGCAAAGTGAGCAAGGGACCCACGTCATGGCATACCCTGCCAACTTAGGGCGAAGAAAGCAAACACAAAGAGATGATGGATGGTGTGCTGAAACTTTTCAAACACTCACCCCCAGTCACAAATCTGGGTTGAATCCATCATCGTTCTTTAGCTCACTTCACCACCTCAGTTCGGACCCAGCTATATGCGACAACAGTCTTGACCCTGTGCCGGAACAGTCCAGCCCGAACTGCCAAGCCATGTCTTCCCTCAACCGCAAACCAGCATCATGATTTGAAGCAGTCATGGGTATTTCCAGATTAAAAAGTTACAATATATACTTTTTCAGGGAAAACATTCCACCATGCTAATGTTGTGATCTCCCCTCAGAAGTACTGAACACCTCACTGCCCAGAGTAAGTTGGGTTGCTTTGCCTTACGGTGGACTGCGTTATAATATCCTATGTAAATTTGACCTACATTGCTATATGTTCCTTATCTTTGGCAGGATGTTTGAGCTGTCACTCCATGCTGAATAGTTTTCCTATCCTTGACCCCTTCTTTGTTGCCTTTTCAGATTGTGCCCTGCCTTGCTGCATATTGTGTATATTTGCGTGTTTGTGCTCTACATTGTGTTAGCATACATAACCTTTCTCAACTGTAGTGTATCTGTATTTATGGCGTAGACATTTTCTAACTACAACCTCTGCTCTGCATGCTCTGTGACTGTGCCTTTCTGTTCCTTCAATGCTATATTCTTTATGCATTTTGCCTGTCTCTGCTCTTCATCACTGTGTTTATGTAGATTTTCCTGATCGTGTCATACATTGCTGAATGCTGCTTTGCTCTGCCTGATCCAACCCTGACTCACTAGGGTGTGTACCTTTGGCAGACTGTACCATTCATTGCTGTATACTGTATTCTTGTTTTGGAATTTGCGTTGCATTTCGGTCTCTGTGTGGCCTTCTCGACTGTGCTGTTCTATTTTACTGGCTTTTTAAAATGTCACCATACACAATAACCAGAGGATCTCTTAGTGTTGTCAATAAACACCCCTCAAACAATCAGCAATGGTATAGCGAATAGGACTGGCTTGCATTTTCAATCACAGGCCACACTTATTGGCTTTGGCAAAACTGTTGAAAGCGATACATTTGTGTTTGAGCACCAGCAGTCCAGCAGCACTAGCAGGCTTGCTGCTGAGCGCGCTGCAGCTCATCAAGGGCTGAATGTGGTTGCTAGGGACGCCAACCATTAGATCAACAACTCTTCAGCATCCATAGAAACTCCTTTGTTTTGCTTGAAAGTGAAGCAATGCGTCTTGCAGTAAAAAAAATAGCACTAGGGGTTGCATTTTGTATACGTTAGATGTCTGAGATAAAGAACTCAATGTGACTGTACTTTTAGGCGCTGATTTTTAAGTTGTATGGAATAGAGTGGGGTATATACCACACCTGGCATCTTGGTGTGACGTATTTACCAGATATGGTAAAGTTAACTTTTCAACATTGAAACGAAGCACAGTACCCAGAAGCAGAAGGCAGCACACCAAACTCCACGTGCCCGATTCACCAAAGTAAAGTGAGACGAAAGTCTAACTTTACGACTTTCGGTATTCAGAAAGGGCATTTACTACTCGTAAATGCCCTTTGCGAACACCGAAAGTCGTAAAGTTCGACTTTAAGTATTCACAAAGGGCATTTACGAGTAGCCAATGCCCTTTGTGAATACCGAAAGTCGTAAAGTTAGACTTTCATCTCACTTTACCTTTGGGAATCGTGCCCAACATGTTTTGGCCTTTTTCAGGCCTTTTCTCTGATATATTTTAACAGGTTTAACCTGCCGGAGTTTATTGGGGGTGGGGGGGGGGGGGGGGGGGCGTGAAACTGTGATCATTATCACACAACTGGTAATTCTGATTCCTCTGCAAACTCCTTTTTGCCAGAGGATTGGAATTTAACCTTGAACTTGTAATCAGGGATGTAGATGTAAAATATTCCGTCATGCATTCCAACCATGCTCTTCTGTAGCATGACAGTGAGACTAAACGGTGCTGATTCAAGGCGTAATTGGCAAAGCCTCATGCCAAGCAAGCCAGTGATTTGAAGGGAGCTGGCACAAATGTGTTAAGGTTTTTTTTTTTTTAAATGTTTAATTTTTTTTCATTGAGAAGATACTTTCAAGTGATCAAGAAAACATTACAAACTTTTCTAGTAGCATTAATACATAAAGCGACATAGCATGGTAAAGTGCAATAGTAAGCATTAACATTTTAAACACATTTGTCTAATTATTCTTGACTTAATCCAGCTATGTCCACGGCAATCATCTCCTTAAAAGCAGCATTAAACCGAAGAGAGTTCACATTTCACACTAATTCCCAATATGTCCTTAGACTAACTAAAAAATTGCACCATCCGTTTCTTGGTCCTTTAGTGGAAAGAACATAGCAGCATGGAAAAATACAAAAATGTTAATCAAATTAATGTGCATGCAGTACAAAAACCACGGAAGCAGCGGAAAGCAACCTTTACAATGCATGCGTTCACAATGCATGCGTTTACAATGCAAGTCCTTACAACGATGCATTGTTACATCGCATGCGTTTACAATGCAAGTCCTTACAACGATGCATTGTTACATCGCATGCCATTACAACGCAAGTTGTTACAACAATGCATTGTTACATCACATGCCATTACAACGCAAGTCGTTACAACGACTTGCGGTAGGGGGCGGAAGGTGTTGGATTTGTTGAATTTTCTATCCAACACCTGCCCTACTGTTGCATACACTGGAATTGGAATAGTAAATTATCCTATTCCAAACTCCAGTGCCCCCCACCACAAGTCGTTGTAACAACTTGCGCTGTAATGCCATGCGATGTAACAACGTGTCGCTGTAACAACTTGCGTTGTAAACGCATGAGTTGTAAAGAGTGCTATTTGGAAGCAGCATTGGAACTATTTTTTTTTATATTCAATTTTTATTGATTTCATTAACTATAGTACAACCACACATAGATTGACAGGATACTTCTCAATTTCGTACACGGTGAAAGCCATGCAAATAGGAACATTTAGAATCATTACAAAATAGAAATGCATTGCCATTAGAAGGATACATGTATCACAGCTTCGCCCGACTCACTTCAGTTGATCCAACCACTTCCCCCACACTCGTTTATGTTTCCTCGGGCAGCCTCTTGCTTCATATACAGGTTTCTCTTGCACAGTGCACCAATCCAGTCCCTATGCCACAGTGTCACAGTGGGGGGTGCGTGGTGTTGCCACTTGGTGGCTATGTCTCTCTGTACCACCATGGTAACTGTGCTCACTATGGGAGGCAGATCCTTCTCCTACCTGGCTGCTAAAACATGGAACTCACTCCCCACTCACCTTCGCCTTACCCAGAACCACCTAGCTTTCAGAAAGCAACTTAAAACGTGGATATTTGACAAGTAATCCGCCCCCCCCCCTCCTTAGCGCCTTGAGACCCTCTGGGTATGTAGTGCGCTATACAAATTCTCTGACTTGACTTGACTTGACTCAAGAATGCTTTATCTGCCCAGAATCCTCCCGAACCCTCCAGAATCCCCAGGAGGATGACCAGGGGAAGGTTGGGGGCTGCCCACCCCAGTACCTCAGTGAGTTCTGTAACTATGGAAGACCAAAACTTACTTTTTACCGTACATGACCACACCATATGATAGACATCCACGGGGTCTCTGCACAGCTGGGGCATGCAGGGCTCTTGAGGAGACCGGCGCGATGTAATCTGGCAGGGGTGAGGTATAGACAGTGTAGGTAGTACACTTGAATTAATCTTAGTCTGAACGAGACTGTTATAACTCGGGGGCCTTAAGGGCATCCCGCCAATCATCGTCCTCCATAGGTCCCACCCATTGCTCCCTGGGCAATCGAAGGTGATCGAGGGTAGGAGATGCATTATTAATGAGTGTTCGGTAAATCTGGGAGACGCCACCCTTCCCCCTTGCCCGCATTTTGGCCTCCAGTTGTCTGAACTCCGGGATGGAGGTGTCACTGTGGACATGAGTAGCGAGTGCATGCCTAAGTTGCAAGTATTTGTAAAATTGTGTGGAGTTAAGTGCGTACGTTTCTTGCAGTTCTTGGAAAGCGTGCATATGGGTCCCAGACCAGACATCACTCAGCTGTGTTATGGAATTTAACCTTGAACTTGGAATCAGAGCTGTAGATGTAAAATATTCACTCATGCATTTCAACCATGCTCTTCTGTAGCATGACAGTGAGACTAAACTATGCCTCCGCGCTGATCCAAGGTGTAATTGCTAACATCTCATGCCAAGCAAGCCAGGAGTTTGAATGGAGCTGGCACAAATGTGTTTATCACCATGATCTTCTGCACCAGATTTAGTCTTCCGCTGAGGAGTTCAAGGGGCTCAGTGGGCATTCGCTAACATGAGTATTCATCAAAGTCTAATCCTTGAGATCCCACCTTTGCCGTGGTGTGAGGGGTACACCAGGTTCAGGACCTAGCATGAATTATGCTGGCTTTGTGGTTCTACAAAGCGCAATGTCAGCAGTAGGCCTAGGAAGCAGAGCTTCATCAGGTCCAGATGCCATGTCCTAGGCTTGAGGATTTGGACAATATGCCAGTGTCATACTCTTGATCAACTTCAGCAGCAAGGAAACCCAAATGTCCAAGTCCAGAAAATGATCAGTGAGCTGTTCTGCAGGTGCCGGATATCTACATAAAGTGTGGAAGCTCACTGATGTCACACTGCCATCAATGTGAAGTGCATCTCATGATTTCAAGGTCCAGGCTAGGGTAGAGTTTTCCTGCTCAGATTGCAGTAGCTTCTGCGTCTGTGCAAGGGCTTAGGTAAAACCTCTAGGGGTTGTCTGTCAAAAAGCTATGTGCATTGCCTCCAAACTATCTGAAGTTAAGAAAGAGGAGGAAGAAGTGGGAGATGGGGTTGCCTCTTGTGTTCAGAATCAATCTTCCATCTTGCTTGCCCTTTGCGGTCAGACCAAATCTTCCATCTTGCTAACGCCATTCTTAGATTATGATTAAGGCTCCCAGTTTTTTGTTGTTTCTGATTTTTACATAGAAATAATGACAGAAATGAATATTTCTCCTATGCCTATTTATTTTTAAAAACACAAAAATATAGAAGACTGCTGTTCTTTTCTGTAACTCTACATGCGGTCATTCAAGACTTCCAGGCCAATATCTGTGTAGATTGACGGTATGGACAATTTAAAAGAGACTCCCAGTTTTCCATTATCAATAATACTTTTACATAGATATAGACAGAATACAAAATTTCGCATGTATGTATTCTTTTCAATGACTTTCCATGCTGTCAGTTTGACAACATGAACAATTTTAACAAGCATTTACAATGCAATGGTCTCGGCATTGTTAAAGTTAGAGCTATTGGCATTGCCCATGACAGGGACGGGTCAATAGATACTTCTATAGATACAGCAAGGCCAAGATTTACTAAAGGTTTGTGCAAGAGATCTTGTGACACAAGTAGCAGAGTAAATCAATTTTTGCATGAAAAACGCCAATGCAGTCAGGCACAGGCAATCGGTATTATGGTATATTGCCTGAAGTACCTATTTGTACTGGGGGGTTTCCCTGAATCACGCATCTTCCATGTCTGATGTCTGTGCTGCTGTCTAAACATAGGAATGTGTACTGGAGGATGTACAGCGAGTATACGCTAGGCATGACTGGCTCACTTTTGTGCCATAGTGCGAAGCTGAACACGATGCAGAATATTAAGAATTATTAAGAGGACCAAGAGGCCTTTATGTGAGATAACTCCACTTCAATAAATGTACACTAGAATCATGAAATGGGTTTCCATGACAATGACATTGATGGTCACCTCCTCTGCTGTAAAATATAGGCATGTGCAGTGCTAACCCTCTGTCCCACTGGCTGTGTGCACAATCCGACACACACATTATGTGTAGAGACAGGGTAGGGCAAAATCAGAGACAAACTCGTAATGCAGGCATGGTGTAATACAGCACCTAGGGCTTGTAAGTATATCAGCAGTATGCACCCACGTGAACCACCTACTGTATGAAACTCTTGTGGCTGTATGCACACTCAGGCACATAACTAATATGAACGGAGCTGAGTTAATGCACACTCACTGTCACACTCCTGCTGTTTGTACGTTTTTTGACTGTATATGCACACCTAATATGAACAGATCTGGCTCTGTTCACACTCAAGCACATAGTGCGCATGCTCACCCAGTACACGCTTACAGACACATACCCAGTGTGCGCATGCCTCATAGACACACAGCATGCTCAGGGCTAGAGAGGTGCTAACTCAACTCACAAACGCAAACCTAGTTTGTGCCAGTTGTGACTGTATGCATTCTCACATTTGCAGAATCAGTGCATGCAGGTATCCTGAACATGTGCAAATCAAGCAGTGTGCACCGGCAATGGTAGGTACCACACAGTGTGCACATGTTTACTCAGCCGGGATCACTATATGCGCTTCTCACACCTACACAGATGATTTGAATGGCCAGTGCCCCCACCCAGCACGGATAAAGAGAGACGCAGCTGTACAATCAGCTATCACACCGGGCTTGTTGACAACGGGCCATGAGCATTTTGACACAGATGGACACAAGTTCAGGCATTTAGTGGAGGGCTGCAATAGGTGGCGATTCCCAACTGGAAACAATCCACGCCCCAACACACACACTCAGAGCCACATGCACCCCTGGCTGCACATGTAGTCAAGGCACAGCACACAGACTGGCACAAAGACCTCCAACTCAAACTATTTTAAATGTCACTTTAAAATTCCGTTTCAGCAGCTTCAGTACCGCGTAGAGATTGTAGGCATTATTTGAATTTATCAACTGTAAATTGATATTTAATTTTTTACAGCAGTAAATTAGAGTGATTTTTATTTTGCAGTTTTATACAGCGTGAACTACACCAGAAGGGGGTCGGAGCTCTTTACATGAGCACCTGTTGCGTTACAGACGGAGATGTTATTTTTAGGCACGGGGAGATTAAGCTATATGTCCAGGATCACAGAACGCTTGAGCCTCCCGCCAGACTCGAACCGGCTTCCGCCAGCATTAAGGCCGGCCATGCAGTCGTTAAGCCACGCCCTCTGCTACTGTGATCATCGCCAGAACCCTATATTGTATTTTTACATTTGTGATAGTTCTATTTCAGTAAATAACATTTTGCAAAACAAATGAAAATATTACAGACGGCATTGACCACTGACAGGCTCAAATACCGGTGACACAGATCACATTATATATGAAAGGCTGACAGTTAACACTCAAGGTGAGTCGACGCCATTTACCGGTAGGAAATTATCTGCGCGGTCAGTGGGTCATGAGAAACGTGCAAGGAGTTGGTGAACTTGTGTTTCCTTAGTGCACGGATTGCTGGCCGCACCAGAGCACGTGCTGTTATTAGTTATAAAACGTGCCGCCGGAGATTTGAGTTGCCGCCACTCACCCACCAACCGAATGAATATAATTATGAAAGCAATAAAGTATTTTTTATAACCTCGGTTGTGGATTTATATACTTTACCTTTAAAGAACTGGACTGGATTTCTTTACTAATTAATGCATTTACAAACAGGAGAGTGCAGGGTTAATTTCATTAGTAATTCATTAAGGACGGCGATTTATAGCTGCCCTCAAGTGGGGAGTGGATGACTGTTCCTTAAGGTTCGAACACCTACAAAAAAAATAACTGTGTAAAAAACTTTTTTGCTGTGATGTTACGGCATAAATAAGTATGGTACTGAACATTTGCTACAGGCTAGGGTGACCATGCATCACGGACTTTCCGGGACACTCCCAGGTTTCCGTCGCAGATTTCGGCAAATGTGGCTGGTCATGATCCGGCTGAAAACAGTGGGAGGCACCTTTTATATATTCCAAACCGGGACTAGCAAGCGACTCTTATCAAAAAGCAATTACATTTACAGTAAGGTATTGGTCTTAAAAATTGCATTTCACTTCCTTAGTGCATCCTCGTCTGTAAGCCTGCCTCCGCCTCTCCCGGACTCAGTCTCCTCTTTAGCAGCTCCGCGCGCTGGTATGCAGACTCCCCCTGCATTCCAGAGAGGCGCGCGACGCGATCCGGTCAGCCCTGCAATGCTGTGGAGACAAGACCTGGCCGTGCGCACAACGTTATCCTATGGGGAAACGCTGCGCGCGGCCAGGTCTTGTCTCACTTCGGTGTTCTCAGACTGCTGAGACGCCGACAATAGTTCTCTGGCGAGAACGCGCTTTCAGCGCGTTACTAGCCGAGACCAAAAAAGTGATAATAACTAGTATAATAGTGTTAATAACTTTATGTGCCCGTTTATTTTTACTATAATCTATTCATTCATTTAAAACCCAACAGGCCTCAAAGTATTCATTTATCAGTTAAATAAATGTGAAAATATACGACCTTCATTTTGATTTGTCCATGTCCAATCCAATCCAATTGATTGCTGCTAATACTATAAACAACGCTTCTCCTAAACCGACATTCAGAGGCAGGGGCTGTTCATCTACAATTGACTATGTTTTTATCTCCCCTGTCTTAGAACCCAGCCTGTTGAGAGCTGAAATTATGGTTTAATTGCGAGTGATCCACTGCTAATAGGCAGCTACCCAAGGCCATCTTGTGGATAGCCCATGGAATAACTCACTGGTCAAGTCCCTAAGGCTGACGTATAAGCGGGTTATTGCCAGTAGGAAGGAAGAATTATTGGGTGAGCACTGGGATGCTTTTGTTAATACTGTCAGCTTAAAAAACGGGAATACTTTTTGGACTGCAGTCAAAGACCTAAGAACAATGGGGCAGCTTTTAATATCTATAAGCTGCAACATAACGAGTTGAATCTGGGAAAGTCACTTCACCCTAATTTACCTAGTTCCTGCCCCTGAAACAGACTCCTTTAACTATAGGGCACCATCCGGGGTCGCTATATCCTTAACAGAGGTAGAGGAGGCCATATGCCAGAGCGTGGGCAACAAAGTCCCTGGCCCTGATAGGCTGCCAATCGACCTCATTAAACATAAACTCAATTTTTGGGCCCCACTGCTGTTAAAAGTTTTTAATAACTTAACTAACGCCCCACTGCCAAAGACATGGACCACTAGCATTATAGTCCCAATTTTTTTTAAAGGGTGACTGCACCCAACCTAGCTGCTATAGGCCACTATTTTTGATAGATAATACCCTTAAAATTTTAGGCAGAGTTTTGTATACCAACATTTTAATTTGGACAGAGAAAAATGACATTTTAGCACAATGTCAACTAGGTTTTAGGAGCAAATTTGGCACAAATGAGCAGTGTTTAAATCTTAATCTGATTATAGGGAAGTTCACTATTGCACAGCACTCGTCACTTTATTTAGCTTTTATGGACCTGAATTCAGCCTTTGACTTTGTTAATAGGTCTCGCTTGTGGTCTATACTCCTAACCTAAGGCTTGGATGAGACCCTTGTTCATTTTCTGGTCTATCTCCACACAGATCTGAAAGCTCAGGTCAGAATTGGTGACGGGGGCGAGGTGTCTAATGATATCAGTGTTGGTAGAGGGGTTAGGCAAGGGTGCATCGTAGCCCCCCTCCTCTTTATCATCAACATAAATAATTTGCATAAATCACTGATCACACTCACCAATGACGTCCCCAGAATTAAGGGCAAAATCCTTCCGGTGCTTTTATACGCAGGTGATGAGGTTTTAATTGGTTGTACTCCTAACGTACTACGCACTTTAGTACGAGGATTTACGGACTGGTTTAGATTCATGCACAAACTTCAAGAAATCTTTCATAATATCTTGTGGGCTTAGGAAAAATCACCTAAATTCAATTTCTGTGGGAGACCAAAAACTAACTTGTACTGCCACTTTTCCCTACCTGGGATTGAGCTTCCTGGAATGATCGCATGGTGCATTGCAAAAACAAGTTCTCGAAGGCTTCACTTAATCCTTTGCCTCCCCTAAAAGATCTGTCACAACACCAGCAATCATTAAGATCTTTAAGTCACAGTGCATACCAATAGATACCTATGGCGCTGAGGTCTGGGGTATTGCCAAAATCCATAGCATCCAATTACAGAAAAATACATTTTGTACAAAACTCCTGGGTGTTCCTATATCCACCTCTCAGTACATATGTTTTAGGGAATTAAAATTGGGGCACATCGAAGATTTTATGAGGGCACGCCCGCTTTGCTCTGGCTAGCCATAATGGAAAACCCCAAAGCATCCCTCACAAGGAACATAATAGAATACTGTATTTGCTGGGAGAAAGGGATGGCTATTCATTGGCTTGCTGGGGTCATCAAGAGCCTGAAAAGTGTCAATCTTAAAGGATTGTTTCTTAATCCAAATAGTTCCATGTCAGATATAAAAAAAAGTCATAAGGTCAGCACTGTATGTACTTTATAGTTTGGAAAGATTAGAGAGGGAATCAATGAAACAAACTGTTGCAAATTGTATACTCATTGAGCAAACTGAACATTGTTTTCCCAGCTACATTGTGTTACCAATGTCACACTGGGAGAGAGGTCTTCTCTTTCGCCTAAGAGCTGGGACCATACGATATTTGCTCTGTTTTCCTCTTGGGTATAATGCTAAACTTGATTCCCTGTCATACCTATGTGATGTCCGTAGTGGACAAACACTTTTACATTTTCTATTTTTCTGTAACTATTATATGAAATATGCTCAATGGCTGCTAATATCCCCTTTTTTAAAAAAAACAATCACCTATTAAGTTCATTGATGCCCTTAACCGCATACTTAAAATAGAAAATGATTAACTGATTTTGCGTGTTGGTAGCTTCCTGTGATTAGCCATAGGGGCTCGGAAATCGATGTGTGACCCATGAAGTACAATGCAATTTTGCTATTTTTTAAATATGTAGTCTGACTATGCTCCTGTGTGTTTTTACTATGTAACCCATTTACCAACTGTCTGTTCTATTATGAATTGACATGTAATTTAATTATCCTACTGTGATTTTATTTTTTGTATGTGTTTAATTTTTATGGATACTTTGTTATCCGAATAAAGTCTTTGGATTGGATTTGTCCATATAATACACAATAAATAGAGATACATATTAATATTATGGGCAAAAAATAAATATGGGTATATAGATATGTAAATGGTCAATAAGAAAATACCATAAAACTAGGAACACTAATTATTTGCAAACATTTATGGGTATCACTAATTGAGGCATACCTGTAATGTTTGCAACACTCTTTAACTGAATTTATACATGTCCATGTTCATGCAGGTGATGACTGCGCATAAAGTATGCAAACATTTTATTTTTTAATAAAAAATGTATGTAAGGAAACAGGCCTTTTTGCAGGTTTGCCCCACATTTTACCCCCATTTGGACTATTAGATGCATGTTGTTTTACTCTGAGAGTGCACTGAGGCCTGCTAATCAGACCCCAGGGCCAGTGTTCTGACCCATTACAAAGGTTATAATGAATTGGATGTCCCCAGATGGCAAGTACTGACTTGCTTAGAAGTCCCTACTATATGGTACGCAGAGTACCAAGGGCATGTAAACAGAATGTCCTCCCAGGTATGCAACAAGGTTTGTGCCACCCTGTGTGTGACAAACGACAAAATGGCTACCAGACCGCCACTACAGATTGGAAGAGCAGTGTGTTCACTGCTAGTTCGACTTTGCCATTAAAATCAATTGTAAAGACACTCATTACCTTATTAATATATATAAGTTTCCCCTAAGGAAGGCCTATAGAGCCCTATAGCAGGGGGCAGTATATTGTTAAGGAAGACATATAGGTTTATTTATGTCTTAGCTGTAAAACCCTTAAAAGTTGTCATTTTGCTTTGGGAAGGTTTTAGCCCCATTGGCTAACACAGGGTTACATGCTGGCATCCTAGCCTGGCTATCTTCTGAATGGGATTCCCTAACTGGGTACTGTAAGGTATCAAATTAATCATGACATTAAATCTAAGTGGATGACCAAGTCGAGATTTATGTCATTTTTAAAGTTAAGCAACTTTTAGAAAGTTATTCCTCTATGGCCCAGCTGGTGCAGTGGCTTTACACAAGCCCTGGCCAACAAACAGATTTCTGTCCACCTGGGGAGATGTATGAATGACTGCCGTAGAGTGAGGTGTGACCTCCTCTCCCAGGAAGGCTGCTCGGGGTGTTATCCCAAAAGGCGAGCTTCAAAGGGGAAGCCATTTTTGAAGGGCCGCGTGTGACAACACTCCCAAGCAGGATGCCTTTTGTACATGTAGACAAGCTAAAGACAGGGCCAGAGATGGAAAACCCGTCCCCAAACCGGTTTCTCCCTGGACATGTAGCTCTTAGATAGCCACACCTCTGGGGTGGCCTACCAAGGTCCTCACAGTCAAGGGAAGATTCAGACAGCTTGAGAGTGGCGGCAGAATATTGCACTCTGGGATTGCCAAATGCCACACATCACTGGAACTTTGTCACCAAAGTTGTCACCAGCCCATTGGCTGGTGACTACATTGTCCCCTAAGAGCACTTTCCCGGGATATAATGAGCAACTCAAGCACCTAAAACCTCAGTGCACCATGGATTTGGAGAGAGGGCCGAGAGAGAAGTGTCCCGCTGCCTTTGAAGCTGGAAAAAGAGAGGGTGTAACGTCTGAAGGACTGCACCCACTCAGCCGCGGCCGGTAGTGGGAGTACGAGCCGAGCGGTGATGTGGGGAGGGGGAGGGGCAGGGCGGGGGGTAGTAATGTATGGATGACGGAGTTTAACAGGTAAGTAAACATATAAATAAATAAAACGAATTTTGTTGCATGGACTGCATCACCAAATGCGATGCAGTGTGCGCAACAAAATTCATTTTATTTATTTATATGTTTACTTACCTGTTAAACTCCGTAATCCATACATTACTATCCCCACCCTGCCCCTTCCCCTCCCCACGTCACCGCCTGGCCGGTACTCCCACTGCCGGCCGCGGCTGCACCCACTGCACTTTGGGCCAGTGAGTTTTGACTGTGTGTGAGGCTCCTGGCTTGGGGAAAAGTTGATCCAAAGCCCCAGATCGAAGCAGTGAATCCAAGGGTCAGTCGGCTGGCCCCCTAGAACAGCACCAGGGACATCAAAGCTGAGGAAGCCCAAACCTACAAAGCAGTAGCCACTCCTGAGGGATTGCCACTGGCTGCCATGGGGCACACAAAGAGACATATTCATTATAGTCAAACGTTTCACCTGTATCTGCCGGACCCAAGTGTGCTGCCAGAAAGCAGATTATTCATTCAAGAGGGACACTAGCCCCCACCAAGGATATTCACTGTGACTGCTGTGTCACGAGATCGGATGCCCCACTGCAGCTGGCCTTCTACTGTCACAAAGAGGATGCCCTGGGACCCAAGTGCCTTGGTCAAAGTTGCCTCAACCCACCAATGGACAGAGAGATCAACCACAGTTCATCCCCGTTGACTTCACAGCTCCAGGAGCATCATTTAGCATCTTTTCTGCCTGCATCTCCAGCATCAGGACCACTCAATTGTCGTCTATGGCAGTCATTTCCGAAAGGTTGGAAACACTGGTGCTGCGCTTTTATTACAGGAAACCGAAATTTCAGCACCGAACCGACACCTACCCTTCCGGCCCACAGGGAAAATGCCTGCTGCCCGCTACAGCCTGGCTCTGGGCGGAGGGTACTGTACGGTGCATTGCTGTGTATGCCCTTTTCTTTGCTGTTGCCTTATCCTTCCTCCTGAGCATCACTCAGAGCAGTACCTCTGTGGAAGGTCACATCCCTGTTTGCTATTGCTTAGCTGCACCCCACATACCTACATTGCCTTCCTCCCTTGGGATGCTCTGCTATGGACATTTCATACCTCTCTGGCAGAGAATAAATCCAGGACCAGGATAGCAGAAATACCAAGTATTAGTACCTTTCTTAAGGAGCATGGAGCGGATTTCAAAGATTCCTTACCTATTAAACAAAACATACCGATCTTTAGTTTTGTGTAATAATTTGGTTTATTAAAATTGTTGGTTGGTAAAATTAAAAACATATTAGGAGATAATTTGTGAGCGGGCCCCCAAAATTTCGACTGCCTAAGGGCCTTCACAGAGTTTAATACAGCACTGTTTGCTCTGTGACCAATTGATACCAAGCTCCCACTACAGATTGCATTGCATTCACAAAACAGTTTGTGTGCAAATTGCACATCCCTGGTTTGGAAATGAAATACTACATCAAGCCCAATGAGCTGAAAATTACCCTCTTTCAAAAATATTGTGGCCAGAACTTCTATCACCACAATATAGGGAAGGTAAATATATACAATGTTAAAATAGATTTACTATTGTTAACTCAACATCTTGAACATACCATGAAGATATATGTATCATCAAGCTACATATATGTGGGGTTAAGTATAGTAAAGACATATTTCTGTTTAGAAACTTATTTTCAAGCAATTGTGGTAGTCGATATATATTTTTGTTGGACCATATTTAAAGCATGATATTCTCGTAGAACACTGCTCATGCTCACCAGACCCTCTCTCATTAGTAGTGGAGGAAAATATAGGAACTTGAGGGTGTAAATACAAAACCATAACTGTCCTTCAAATTTGGGACAGCTGCTTACCCAATATTTGTGTCAATTTCATGGAAAATTGAGTGACTGGTAAAAATCTGCATCTCTTGGTCAGTTTCTTTGAGATTATGAAGTCAATAGGGGCATAGAGGGATTTGCTTACAAGCTGGGTGAACTGTCTAGTACAGGGAGACTTGGGCTGCCTGAGATGTTTATTGTTTTGTCTTTTGCCTTCACAGACAAGCTTTCACTTGTGGAGGAAATTTAAGTGGAGAGACTGGATTTCTTGGCAGTGAAGGATTCCCTGGAGTCTACCCTCCGAACAGCAAATGTACTTGGAAAATCACGGTAGGATGTGGCGGCGATTATTTTTTAATAGCCCTTCTGTTTTCATCTGAGCCTGAAGAGGGACAAAGTAGGGTAAAGAATGTACACTGGGTGGGGGACAAGACCGTACCATCTTAAGCATTTTTGGGGCCCTGGACAAGACATATTTTGGGTCCCCTTCTTTGGAAGAAATTTGGATGTATTGTGCACTTCAGTTAATATAATCTGTCTTGCTGCCAAGTAATATTAAATTATAAGTTAAACTTTGAGAAGAGGAGACACACAAAAACAGCAAAATCTCGATCCGTCCAGGCCCTGCCAGGCAAACAGCACTTAAAGAAAACTTGAGTGATCTTTAATGAAGACATTTCTTCTTGATCTGTATTGTTCATCTTATATTTTATGCGAGCCCTCAGTTTTTACTCAGCGTGTTCCTCACATTGTAGAAAAGACATAGAAACTGCAGCGTTTCACATGTTTGGTGGACTATTACACAATATTAAAATAAAAAATAGGCATATTGCGTTTGAAGGAAGGTGGGGACAATTGCCTTCTTTGCCCATGTATACAAACGTCTCTGGAACAATAAACAACTCCCCTGATAGAGAACTATCTATGGGTCAGGCGATGTTACTTCAAGGAGCACACTGCCAATACATGACAGTCTGTAGTTGGCTCTTGTTGTTAACAACTCTTAACAGTCCCACAGGGAGCAGGGAAAGGCAGCTTGAACTGACAGCATGCTTTCCGGTGACTCAGACCACGGCGATAATGAGAAAATGGAAATATGAGACTGGAAAGGATGGAATATTTTCCCTAATTTTTGCCCACTGGAAGCTAATGCAGAGGGAGGCTGGAGGTGCTCTGTGACTCGAAAAGCGCCACCTGGTGCATACTTTCTAGGAGTGAGTGGCCCAGAAGGATCACAACCCAGAGTCTGTGTCCTAAGTAGAGGCTTGGGAGTGTATGTATATGATCGCATAGGGGCGTATCAACAACAAAGCGCGATAAGCATCGCTAAATGCGTTTAGCGCATTTGTCATTATCGCCGTCTATCGCCGGATCACATCGCCGTGTTAGCGGCGTATTTGCAACATTTTGCTCACAGGCGATGTAAAAACCGGTGATAGATGGTGAGAATGAGCTTTAGCGTGCGAAATCTCACGATAAGGGAACTGCGCTAATGAAAATGTAAATGATAGGGAGATGTAGACTTAACCTTGTGATCCACCTCCCATTATACAGATAGATAAGTCGGAAAAAAAGCAGACGTTAGATAACAGCGATAACCACGGTTAGCGTGGCTTTTATCGCGTTGCTTGCCCTGGGCCGGCTTGCAAATACTGCGATGTCTGGTTATCACGTTTTTCCCTGTTGTTTCTGGGAAGCAACGCCTACTTCTCATCTCATTAGTGATGCGGGCCGAGGCGTTAATGTGACGGCTCCTAACATGCGCTAATGCATGTTAGCAGTGCTTTGATGATAATGAGTTAAAATAATCGCCGCTTTTCCGGCGCTATGTGCCGGGAAAGCGTTGGTATGTCTCTTGTTGATATGCCCCCAAGTCTCTCTGAGGGAGTGTTAGGAATAGGGGTCCCAAACCTTTAGGGCCATATTACACTAAGAAGTCTGGGGAGCGACTGGCATGTGCACCAGCTTTCTGCGCCCCTGGGATACTTTGGTATTACAGAAAGGGCTGCAGATGCTTGCATGGGTGCGTGTGTAATAGAGGTTGCTCCAGTTCTACAAGTGCAGCCCAAAAGGGGCATTTCCTCATGTGCAAGGGGCCAGATCCCAGGCAAATGAGGAAACAGCCTATGTGCCCACGTGTGCATAGGAACAGGAGTTGTCAGTGCGACCCCTGAGAGCGCTCTTTGAAAGGTGGGAAATCAGATGCCATGGACACTCCAGATATCCCCTTGCAGCCGGGTGCAGCCACCCACTTCATCCGCCTTCAGGGGGCTGTTTGCCACCCTTTCAAAAGCAGGCTGCCTTGCCGCCTTCACATTGAAAGGTGGTCGGGTTCCTTCAAACAGCTGGTCCTTCTTTCACTAATCACTGATCTCAGTGCCAGGGTTCGCTCCTGCACTGGGAACAGCACATTGGTTGTGATAGCGTACCCTGTCCCACTTTGCAACTGGCATACAGACGTATGTGTGTGCTGAAGGACAGAGTGAGACTGCGCCACTTCCATGGTGCTCTTTAGTGGGTGAGTGTGCCTCTCCCACTTCTGCGGCGGATAAAGAATGCCATTTAAGAGAGAGGACATGTCAATGAAGTACATCGCTGGGCAGAGGGTATGCAA
This sequence comes from Lissotriton vulgaris, assembly GCF_964263255.1. NCBI lineage: Eukaryota > Metazoa > Chordata > Amphibia > Caudata > Salamandridae > Lissotriton > Lissotriton vulgaris. The sequence goes on along the minus strand of NC_141699.1, from coordinate 609,528,797 downwards.
GAGACAAACCCTGACCATGGTACCAGATGCAGGAAATAAGCATTAGACACAACTTCTGCAAACAACCACTTGTCTCAGTATACATCATACCTTAGACTTTTATTGTGTTGTTTACTACTCAGCAAAACTTGATCAGATAAGGAATATCACAGATGCACATTGACTTTGACAATAATACTGAGCTGGCTCTAAGGATGTTGATCACTGCTGTACATCACAGACGGCCACCTAGGGAGTGTGTTCTGAAAAATATCAAAAGTTGAGGCCTTTTGGTGTGCTTAGTGTTGTGCAATGTTGCATTCCCCTTTCTATGTTTCTTTAACATTCCTTGTTTATTTGACATACAAACCTGTCCATATTTGTGCATCCTTAGAATACGTTTGTTAGTGTGTCAGATTAGGCAAACTAGACTTGTGAGAAGGTCCTATTTCTTAAAGCCCATGAGAAAAAGCTACGCCTTCCATAGTTGTATGTTTTTTCTTGCATAGCATTTTTCATACAGTACCTGTGCCCTTGTTTTTATCCTGATTAAACATGTCCTGTTCAGGAAGGAGTTGGTTTTACTATTCATTCGAACCCAAACAGAGAAGCCCACCATAACCGCAGAGTCATAAATAATGACAACCTTAGGCGAGTGAACATCATTCAACCTCCTTCCCCGCAGACTCCGGCCACACTCAAATGTATACTACTCAACTGCAGATCTGCCAACAAACATGCCTCTAAAATCTTCGACCTCATCCAATATAATGAGTTAGAGATCATTATACTCACAGAAACCTGGCTCTCCCCCTCTTCCACTCCGATTCTAGACCTCTTGGTGCCCCCTCCGATGAAATAATTCGTCTAGACAGAAATACGAAATTGGGAGGTGGCCTAACCTGTATACATCGTAACACACTTGCAATCTCCTTTTCAGAATCCTCTTCCCCATCAACCTGCGAATACTTTTGCCTCAACATGTCCAGTAACAAACGGAGGGTTTGCAAACTTCATATATTCTATCACCCTCCGGGTGACAATCTACCATTCATTGAACATTTAATGGAACTCATAGCGGACAACTTGGACTCAGTGCAGCCCCACATCTACCTGGGAGACTTTAGCCTTCATTGGTCAAACCCTAATGACCAAGCGGTAGAATGCCTCAATTCCTTCTTGAAGGTTCACAATTTGGTTCAACACTGTGACCAGCTTACCCACAGTAAAGTGGAAACTCTTGACCTCATCATCTCCAAAGGACATTCAATCACTTTGGACTCCATCAGACCGTATGATTGGTCAGACCATCACGTCATTTCCTTCCAAATCAACTTGGAGGTTTCTCAGAGCAATGCTCAACCTTCTAAACCAAAGATCTGGAAACGTGACCTCAGAAAAATAAACACAGTTGACCTAGCAATCCGCTGTAAGCGTGCCCTCTCTCCTCAAAGAGACCTAGTCGAAGCACATGCACTCACAGACTTCTATAACTCTTCTATTTCCAGCATCATGGACGACATTGCTCCACTCCAACAAAAAAATGCTCCCTCAAAAATATCTAAACCATGGTTTAATAACAACCTAAACTCGGAACGTTGCAATCTAAGGGCCCTTGAGCGCTCCTGGAGATCCACTCCTTCAGTGGACCACCTAAAAACCTCAGATCAGCTAGAAGCTCTTATAATAAACAAACCAAGACAGCCAAGGCAGAATATTTCTGATCGAAACTTAATCAAGCACCAAATCGACCCAAGAAACTGTTCGAACTGGTCAAACAACAATCTGTCATAGTCCCCAACCGTTCAGCCTTGGAGGTCAGTCCTCCCTCTGGTTTGACTTGGCGGTCTTTTTTACTGAGAAAAAAAGACTTATTAACATTGATCTAGAAACTAGGAGATCTCTTCTAACATCCAACGACCCAGCACCCCCCCAGGTCACACCAGATAAGGTCACTACACCGAGCAGGGGTATCAAGCACAACGCCTCCTGGGATACCTTTACCATCTTAAATGAAAACGAAATTAATAAGTTCCTCCGGAGTATTAACCCATCTAATCACTTCAGTGAGCCTCTTCCACCTACCATCTTCAGACTCTATCTCTCCCTTCTGGACAAAGATCGTCAATGCCTCTCTCTCTCCTAGGGTACGATCCCTGACTGCCTAAAAGAGGCCCAGGTAACACCTATTTTAAAAAAACCTACAGCAGACAGCACGGATCTTAATAACTTCCGCCCCATCTCCATCATCCCCACTCTAGCCAAACTCTTGGAAAAATGCATCCAGTCCCAATTATGTATGTACATTAAAAATTTCCGTCTCCTGGACCAACACCAATCGGGCTTTCGTAGGGGGCATAGCACGGAATCGGTTCTCACTCACGTCATGGATGACATCCTAAGAATGATTGACAGAAATGATTTCTGCCTCCTTATCCTACTCGACCTCTCCTCAGCTTTTGACACTGTCAATCATGAAAACCTCCTAGTTATTTTGGAACAAAGGATGGGCCTCTCTGGACAGGTAATGAAGTGGTTCTCGTCCTACCTCCAGCATAGAGTTAAGGCGAACCATTCTCTATCCCAGCCATCCCCTGTCACCATGGGGGTTCCTCAAGGATCATCCTTCTCTCCCATTCTATTCAATTTGTTTCTGGAACCATTGGCTAATGTACTAAAGTCCATGGACATTCATTTCCATATGTATGCAGACGACATCCAACTCTACTTGAAAATCTCCTCCCCGGACAACATCACTGCACTAAACTCCACCTTACTGACTACCCAAAATTGGCTTACTAAGAATCACCTCCTGCTAAACACCTCCAAACAAAATTCCTCCTCATCTCTTCCCCGAAACACACTCCTAATATCGACCTCTGGATGAACCAACTCACAGCCTTCAACTGCTCCCCACACATTATTGACTCAGCGAAATCTCTAGGTTTCACACTGGACAAATATCTGAATATGAAGACCCATATCAGTAACGTAAGCAAGGGAGCTAACCACCTTCTGAGAACACTAAGGAATCTCAAACCTTTCCTACCTCAAGCCGATATCAAGCAGGTAGTCCATGCGCTGGTTCTACCGAGGCTGGACTATGGCAGTGCTAAGCTATGCGGCCTCCCGAAATACACTCTGGCTCCTCTAAAGGCATCTTTGAACGCTGCGGCCAGACAGATTACGGGCACTAAGCAAAATACCCACATCTCCCCGGTCCTAAAATCGCTAAACTTACTGCCCTACGAAGCGAGAATTCAACTAAAGATTGCATGTTTAGCGCACAAGGCCTTTCCCTTCAAAACCCCCAATTACCTGGCGCAAAAGTTAATACTATCCAGAGAGGGCAGATCTTTGAGGAGTGCTAACTCCCTCCTCCTGAAACCCCAGATCTTCCGCAAAAAGAGAACATGTCAACTAGCATTCTCAGGTTCTGCTCCAAAAATCTGGAACTCTCTCCCACCCGAAATCCGGAGAATCTCCTCCAAGGTCGCATTCAAATGGAAAGTAAAACGATTCCTCATGAACAAGTTCTTACCTTCATAAGTTGTGCGAACGTCAGCTATTAGCGCATCGCCACACGACAAGAAAGTACATCATTCTGGTACTTTACTACTGTATTGGCTCCCCTTTTGTTGGTATGTTTCAATGCATAGCACATTGTTCTCCTAACCAAGGCCTAACTTGAATCTTCTATGTGCACGACTATTGTATTGCTTTTGAATACTCCCTATGTGACTCTCATACTGTTATGTTACCTCATTCCCTCAAATGTAAAGCACTCTGATATCCCTCTGGATTAAGTTCACACTATATAAAACTATATAAATACATTTCTAATTTATGTTTTGCTTTTTCATGGGATGGATAAGGTGGTTTGAATTGTTATACATTTCGGATTTGTGGCTGGTTCAAATGATCTCTTCCGATTTATTTCCCAAAGCTTGCCTTTTACCTTTTATGATAGATAGACGGTGGCTGTAGACATGCAGAATAAATGTGGAACCTGTATTATGATTTATGACATTCAAGCGGCCGATCTGCAACTTGTAATTGGTTGCCAAATATATATTTTATAACTGTTTGGATGTGTGTGGGATTTGTGCATAGGTGCTGTATGTTGTTTTGTCTTTGTTTATGGGTGCGTTTTTGTATTGGGCTGTGTTTACAAGGATCCCTGTAGTTGACATGTGTGAATGTGTCCCTTGATCTTGTGAAGCTTCGGTGCGTGCTCTGTAAAAAAGCCAAGTCTATTCGCTTTGCCAATGCTTGTTTTGTTTGTTATAACCCAACGCTCCTCCCATGTCACATTGTTTAGATACTTTGACGTCAACATATGCCATGCCACGAAGATCCTTCTTCAGTTTGGTGAACTTTAATATGTCCCCACCCCCACATTATGTACTTGAATCTCTGTACACTAGGTGGATTGATAATACTTTTTAACATCTTTTACCACTTTTCCACCTTTTCTAAATTGTGCCACATTTTTTTCAACTCCATCTTCAATATTACCCCATGAACGATGTTGTGTTTTCTGCTACTATCCATAAACTACAAGGGAGGTTTTTTAGGCAATATCAATTCTGAATACATTAGAGTAAACCTCATCAAGAACTGATCCCTTCCTGTCTGGATCCTTGCCCCATTGTAGCATATCATTAATTCTGGTGGTGGCTTTAGACACTCTCCGGACGGTGGTGGTGTCAAGGTACTGACATTGCTTAAGTTATCCTGAGCACAGAACACACTGATAATTCAATTTTTTGGGGCGGCCTCAAGGTTGTGGCCCTATTGGCTTTGCTCTTGTCTATCAGAGGTGTGCAAAATATGACTAACATGTCCAAACCTATAGCAGGCTTTCTAGAAAACCACTGACTATGTACAGAGTTTCCTTTCAGATTCCTGTATGTAATTTTGTCTTATGTAGATACCCCAAAAATCTGGCAGGAGTATGGCAAACTTGAACCAATGTTGGACTCTCATGCTTTGTTTCCTCATATTTTAGGGGCCACAACCATCACCTTTGGTTTACCCGGAAGTCCACAGTGTCAGCCATGTTGTTTTATTTCTATGTTAAGCCTCTGACTGCACTTGTCTGTCTCAATGCTTTTCGCCCCACTTACGACAAACAGATCCTTCTCAAACTGGGTAGGCTACTTGGTGTCCGGTCTCAGAAATGCCAACTGTGCATGTTGGACATAAGGGCCTAACAGTAGCGGTCGGCAGTAGGTGTTTCTATAGGGCGGTGACGTGGGCAGGAGGAGGGGCAGGGTGGGGGGAAATAATGTATGGATTACGGAGTTTTACAGGTAAGTAAACATTTAAATACATAAAACGAATTTCGTTGCGCACACTGCATCACATTTGGTGATGCAGTGTGCGCAACGAAATTCGTTTTATGTATGTAAATGTTTACTTACCTGTAAAACTCCGTAATCCATACATTATTCCCCCCACCCTGCCCCTCCTCCTGCCCACGTCACCGCCCTATAGAAACACCTACTGCCGACCTCTACTGGGGCCTAAATAAACTTACTTTTTTCTGATGTAGGGGACCAGGGTCGGCCTGGGGAACCAAAAGCAGAACTGGCAAAAATTATGAAACCAGACACGCTCGGTTCCTCTCCTCTCTGTCTTTTTCCATCCATCCGTTATCTCTCTCTCCTGCTCTCCTCTCTTTTATCTCTCTCTCTCTCTCATTTATCTCTCTCTCCATCTACCTCTCTTTCTCTCGAAGCCTGTGTCCTCATTCTGCTGCAATTCATTTTGGTGAGCCGGGGAAAGGGATAGAGGCACCAACAGCGGCCCTGGGCTTTCAAAACCGATACCTGTAGCTTCAGCCCACAAGTGATTGCCATAAGAAATAAAAATGCAAGCCTGATCCTGTATGGGACTGAATCAGCAGCCAGTGCCTAAAATGATCTTTGACAAGATGGAGGACATGGTGGTGGGTAGCAGAGATGACCTTTGTTCGGCCTTTTGTAGAATATGTGGCCTTCGGAGTACTCTGATAGAACTGGATTCTGTTTCTGCACAGTAGAATATATCTTGAAGGATTATCTGCATCTGCATCTGTACTGGCGTACAAGACCTCTTGCCATGAACACATGTTTGGGGTTCCCTGATTTTGTCTTCTAGAGTGGGGCGAATCTTCCATGTACTACCCCTAGTGAACTGATCTACTGCTAGAGCCATAGGCCACATGCATCAACAAAAATACCGGTCGCAAAGGGGCTGATTCGCAGAATCTTCCCCATTTGGGGACGGTATTTTTGCATTTGAGATGCACCATTCCAAATGCAAAATTTGCAATTTAAGTAATCGCAAAATTTGCGATTCCTTAAATTTCGATTGCATTTAAGGAATCGCATATTGCGATTCCTTAAATGCAATGCATTAACAACATCAAAATTGTGATTTCTCAAATAGCAATCGCAAATTACCGTCAATTTGATGTTGATGGTAATTTGAGAAAACTTTGAAAAATGCACTAAAGTGCATTTTTTAAAGTTTCATGTTACAAACACACATGCCCTTGGGGCATGTATGTGCTCAATATGTGGTAAAATGGAAATTTCAGGGGTGCAACAGGGTGTCCTTTTGGCACCCTTGAACCCTTGAAATTGCATGCACAATTTGCAAGAACCTATTGGGTACTTTCAAATTGCGAATGCAATTCCCATTGATTCCTTTGGGCCTCTAGGAGCCCATAGGAGCTGAGGAGGCCAGGTATCATATCCTTGTGAGGCCGACTTAGTCCTCCATCCTTCCAGGGATGGTAAACTGAGTATCCTTAAATTCAGTAATAGTAACACTTGTTGTGTACATCACGTAGATGCGACAGAAGTGTGCTATGAAGGAGTGTGTAAGAAACAACTTATTATATACTAAATAAAATGTGTCTTCGTGCATGCACAGCAGGGCATTAAATAACAAACATTAATTCTAAGCTAACCGCTAAAATATATAAGTAGGGTGACAAAAATAGGATAATTCTATTGTTTCAGGTCTCACAATTTAGTTTTCTTCAGTCACAGGAACCTGTAGTTCATGGTGATGGAAGAGTAATGTTTTTAAGTTCTGCCTCATTGGCAAAGAATTTTCAAAGTTCAAGATTTCACCTGCCTTACGAAATATTCCTTCAGAGGACAATGTACAAAAAACAAATATTTTTACTGCTGTCACCAGAGCAATCGTTGTCTGTCTTTCCTATCACATCATCAGCAAGTATGCGAGCCTACGTCAGCCTGACTCATGGCAGTGTCTAGGGCAGTGGTGGGAACACCCAGTGCAAGGGGGGCTGGCTTGCGTCTCAGAGGTTACTCACCAACCACAGTGACCCAGTGTCTGAAAACGCCTCCTTTACAGAAACAGAATCTCCTCCAGGAACCCCAGTGGGAGAAGAGGGCGCTCCTTTTACCGGAAAAAAAATCCTAATGCATATGTCATTTCGTCTCGGAAACCACAGTCCCTGCACTGCATCCAGACGCCATTATGAAGTGCATTTCTATAAGAAAGGTTGGAAAATTCCAAGGATGCTGTAGCTTTCAGCTCAGCAATGTAATATTTTTAAATCACGACTTTAGTGCCATCTGGCAGAATAGGTGGCAGTCTGCAGGACTACAGTTAAGGCTATATATAACATTTTTCCTCCAACTAGATCTTTTCTTTCGTTGTCGTTCACGCATTCTCACAGTATTTTTTTTTACCTAAAGTGTTAGTAAAGCAGCTGCTGCCTGTTTTCAGGAGTCAGAAGCTGGACGTTCTTAAATATTCCCCATCAGTGCGCCAAATAGTGAGTGCAAAAATCGTTTGTTCTGAAAACAACGAGTCAATAAAATAAAGTCCAGAAATTAGGAATAAAAAAAAGCGTTGCCAAATTTAAGAGTTAATCAATGAGAAATCGTAAAGGGGTATGCTATAGTGTGGCCAGGGCGGGTAATGGGCTTGTTATCACTAACTAGGAAAGGGACAACGTTGGCCTATTTCCCACCAAAAAGAATGTTATTGCAACTGCTATCCCTATCAGGTTGTCTCTCCCATCTTGCTAGAGTGGCGTGAGGAACGGGTGTCTAAAGGGGATTGTAGAGACAGCTGCCTCCTAATGCACAGACTTTATTTACACTAGTGCCGAAAGCTTCCCTCTCTGAAATGGATGCTTGTCAGAATAGCAGGCACAAATCTGTTAAGCAGCGGTTCTAAAGCTTTCGACTTCTTTGGACCCCCACTGAAGCATTACTTGAATCCACTGAGTCATTACTGGAAGCTGGAGACCCATAGTCTAGCAATTTCTATCATTTGAACCTCAAAACATTACAAAAATGCAAAAAACAAGTATACTTCAAACAAATGCTCAAATATTGAAATATTTTAACAAATATAGAAAATGTTTAAAATGTTCAATTCTGATTCTATTGCCAACCCTCTGAATAAGACTCAACGACCCCCAGGGACCAGAGGTGAAGAACCACTGTATTAAGCCCCAAAAAAGTTGTAGCTTGAATATTGACTATGAAAATAGGTAACTATTGCTTGGTATGTGTGTGTATGTAAATATATATATATATAAATATAGCTCTCTGAAAAAAACAAAGGTTAAAGTAACGTTATAGTTAGGCGAATTTCTCAGTGACAATGTTAAGGTTTTGAACTAAAAAAACATAGAATTTCAGCAGTTATAGTTAGTACCACTAACTCAGACTTGTGCCCCCGTCATGCACTGCTTATGACCTAACATATGGCATCACTCATGACATGTTCTATGACTTAATGTTTGACATCACTAATGACATCTCAAATTACATCATTGGTGACATCACTGATGATATTATCCAGTGTCATGTGTCCCAGTTAGGCCTGGATGGAAACACTGCAATGTTTTACATATACACAGGTTTATTCCTTAAGTTGTCTTCACTCTCACACAATGATTTTTGCCACACATTCGCAACCGTGACAAAACTGATTAGTTTCTAGAAAACTATACTTGCTTGCAAACCAACTTTGCAAGAATACTGTCATGATACCGTGACGCATCATGTACAAGGTTAATACACGCTCTGAGTAAATGTGATTATTTATTTTGTACATATTACGACAGAGCTATCTATAACACATTAATAATGGCAGCCTCACCAAGATCTCAACCCATGGCAAGGATGCCCTATGTTATAAATAGATTTACAAAAGGGGGGTGGTGACGAACAGAGTGTCTGAATTGAGCAGACCACTCTTACCCAGTCCAAAGATCAGGGCTTGATCCATCACCGTTATTTATCTCACTGCCCCATCCCAGCTCAGAACCTGGCTATATGCAAATCAGTCTGTCCCTGGCCCAGTGCATCATGGGAACAGGGCAGACTAAACTACCAAGCCAATTCTTTACCAGAAAGGAGACAAGCTACCGGGGACCAGTTTCTGGCATTTCAGCCTCTTCGGCCCGGCTTGCTTGAATCCTGATGGAGCAGTGAGAAAGGGACTCATGTCTGAGTATACCCTGCCACACCTATAGTGGCCAAAATCGATTTACAAAAGGGGGTGGTGACGAACAGAGTGTCTGAATTGAGCAGACCACTCTTACCCAGTCCAAAGATCAGGGCTTGATCCATCACCGTTATTTATCTCACTGCCCCATCCCAGCTCAGAACCTGGCTATATGCAAATCAGTCTGTCCCTGGCCCAGTGCATCATGGGAACAGGGCAGACTAAACTACCAAGCCAATTCTTTACCAGAAAGGAGACAAGCTACCGGGGACCGGTTTCTGGCATTTCAGCCTCTTCGGCCCGGCTTGCTTGAATCCTGATGGAGCAGTGAGAAAGGGACTCATGTCTGAGTATACCCTGCCACACCTATAGTGGCCAAAATCGATTTACAAAAGGGGGTGGTGACGAACAGAGTGTCTGAATTGAGCAGACCACTCTTACCCAGTCCAAAGATCAGGGCTTGATCCATCACCGTTATTTATCTCACTGCCCCATCCCAGCTCAGAACCTGGCTATATGCAAATCAGTCTGTCCCTGGCCCAGTGCATCATGGGAACAGGGCAGACTAAACTACCAAGCCAATTCTTTACCAGAAAGGAGACAAGCTACCGGGGACCGGTTTCTGGCATTTCAGCCTCTTCGGCCCGGCTTGCTTGAATCCTGATGGAGCAGTGAGAAAGGGACTCATGTCTGAGTATACCCTGCCACACCTATAGTGGCCAAAATCGATTTACAAAAGGGGGTGGTGACGAACAGAGTGTCTGAATTGAGCAGACCACTCTTACCCAGTCCAAAGATCAGTGCTTGATCCATCACCGTTATTTATCTCACTGCCCCATCCCAGCTCAGAACCTGGCTATATGCAAATCAGTCTGTCCCTGGCCCAGTGCATCATGGGAACAGGGCAGACTAAACTACCAAGCCAATTCTTTACCAGAAAGGAGACAAGCTACCGGGGACCGGTTTCTGGCATTTCAGCCTCTTCGGCCCGGCTTGCTTGAATCCTGATGGAGCAGTGAGAAAGGGACTCATGTCTGAGTATACCCTGCCACACCTATAGTGGCCAAAATCGATTTACAAAAGGGGGTGGTGACGAACAGAGTGTCTGAATTGAGCAGACCACTCTTACCCAGTCCAAAGATCAGGGCTTGATCCATCACCGTTATTTATCTCACTGCCCCATCCCAGCTCAGAACCTGGCTATATGCAAATCAGTCTGTCCCTGGCCCAGTGCATCATGGGAACAGGGCAGACTAAACTACCAAGCCAATTCTTTACCAGAAAGGAGACAAGCTACCGGGGACCGGTTTCTGGCATTTCAGCCTCTTCGGCCCGGCTTGCTTGAATCCTGATGGAGCAGTGAGAAAGGGACTCATGTCTGAGTATACCCTGCCACACCTATAGTGGCCAAAATCGATTTACAAAAGGGGGTGGTGACGAACAGAGTGTCTGAATTGAGCAGACCACTCTTACCCAGTCCAAAGATCAGGGCTTGATCCATCACCGTTATTTATCTCACTGCCCCATCCCAGCTCAGAACCTGGCTATATGCAAATCAGTCTGTCCCTGGCCCAGTGCATCATGGGAACAGGGCAGACTAAACTACCAAGCCAATTCTTTACCAGAAAGGAGACAAGCTACCGGGGACCGGTTTCTGGCATTTCAGCCTCTTCGGCCCGGCTTGCTTGAATCCTGATGGAGCAGTGAGCTAAAAAACGGTGTTGGATCTAGCCCTGATCTCTTGACTGGGTGAGAGTATTCTGTTTAATTCAGAGACTCTGTCCCTCACCACCCCTTGTTGTAAATATTTTTGTCCACCCTAAGCGTGGAAGGGTATACTCAGATGTGAGTCCCTTGCTCATTGCACCATCAGGATTCAAGCAAGCCGGGCCGAAGAGGCTGAAATGCCAGAAACCGGTCCCCGGTAGCTTGTTTCCTTCCCAGTGTAAGAATTGGCTTTTGTAGTTTGGTTTGCCCTGTTCCCATCATGCACTGGGACAGGAACAGACTAATTTGCATACAGCCAGGTTCTGAAACTGGGATGGTGCAGTGAGCTAAAAAACGGTGTTGGATCTAGCCCTGATCTCTTGACTGGGTGAGAGTATTCTGTTTAATTCAGAGACTCTGTCCCTCACCACCCCTTGTTGTAAATATTTTTGTCCACCCTAAGCGTGGAAGGGTATACTCAGATGTGAGTCCCTTGCTCATTGCACCATCAGGATTCAAGCAAGCCGGGCCGAAGAGGCTGAAATGCCAGAAACCGGTCCCCGGTAGCTTGTTTCCTTCCCAGTGTAAGAATTGGCTTTTGTAGTTTGGTTTGCCCTGTTCCCATCATGCACTGGGACAGGAACAGACTAATTTGCATACAGCCAGGTTCTGAAACTGGGATGGTGCAGTGAGCTAAAAAACGGTGTTGGATCTAGCCCTGATCTCTTGACTGGGTGAGAGTATTCTGTTTAATTCAGAGACTCTGTCCCTCACCACCCCTTGTTGTAAATATTTTTGTCCACCCTAAGCGTGGAAGGGTATACTCAGATGTGAGTCCCTTGCTCATTGCACCATCAGGATTCAAGCAAGCCGGGCCGAAGAGGCTGAAATGCCAGAAACCGGTCCCCGGTAGCTTGTTTCCTTCCCAGTGTAAGAATTGGCTTTTGTAGTTTGGTTTGCCCTGTTCCCATCATGCACTGGGACAGGAACAGACTAATTTGCATACAGCCAGGTTCTGAAACTGGGATGGTGCAGTGAGCTAAAAAACGGTGTTGGATCTAGCCCTGATCTCTTGACTGGGTGAGAGTATTCTGTTTAATTCAGAGACTCTGTCCCTCACCACCCCTTGTTGTAAATATTTTTGTCCACCCTAAGCGTGGAAGGGTATACTCAGATGTGAGTCCCTTGCTCATTGCACCATCAGGATTCAAGCAAGCCGGGCCGAAGAGGCTGAAATGCCAGAAACCGGTCCCCGGTAGCTTGTTTCCTTCCCAGTGTAAGAATTGGCTTTTGTAGTTTGGTTTGCCCTGTTCCCATCATGCACTGGGACAGGAACAGACTAATTTGCATACAGCCAGGTTCTGAAACTGGGATGGTGCAGTGAGCTAAAAAACGGTGTTGGATCTAGCCCTGATCTCTTGACTGGGTGAGAGTATTCTGTTTAATTCAGAGACTCTGTCCCTCACCACCCCTTGTTGTAAATATTTTTGTCCACCCTAAGCGTGGAAGGGTATACTCAGATGTGAGTCCCTTGCTCATTGCACCATCAGGATTCAAGCAAGCCGGGCCGAAGAGGCTGAAATGCCAGAAACCGGTCCCCGGTAGCTTGTTTCCTTCCCAGTGTAAGAATTGGCTTTTGTAGTTTGGTTTGCCCTGTTCCCATCATGCACTGGGACAGGAACAGACTAATTTGCATACAGCCAGGTTCTGAAACTGGGATGGTGCAGTGAGCTAAAAAACGGTGTTGGATCTAGCCCTGATCTCTTGACTGGGTGAGAGTATTCTGTTTAATTCAGAGACTCTGTCCCTCACCACCCCTTGTTGTAAATATTTTTGTCCACCCTAAGCGTGGAAGGGTATACTCAGATGTGAGTCCCTTGCTCATTGCACCATCAGGATTCAAGCAAGCCGGGCCGAAGAGGCTGAAATGCCAGAAACCGGTCCCCGGTAGCTTGTTTCCTTCCCAGTGTAAGAATTGGCTTTTGTAGTTTGGTTTGCCCTGTTCCCATCATGCACTGGGACAGGAACAGACTAATTTGCATACAGCCAGGTTCTGAAACTGGGATGGTGCAGTGAGCTAAAAAACGGTGTTGGATCTAGCCCTGATCTCTTGACTGGGTGAGAGTATTCTGTTTAATTCAGAGACTCTGTCCCTCACCACCCCTTGTTGTAACTATGTTATAAATAATCATCAGTTTCCAGGTGTTGGCAGAGGAGCGCTTTGCTGTCATTGATGAGGTCTCTACCTGCTGATGCTTTGGCCCAGCAGCCTGCTGATATCTCTGCAAAGGGGTGTCCAGCTCGTGACCACGACTGGGACTTACATTCTTTCCCTTCAGGTAACAGGGTTTGGTTCATCCAGTACGAAGATTCTTGGCAGAACACACACAGACCTTGACACTTAGGTTAGGGGACGTGTTGTAGTCCTATAGATTTTCTGTATTGTATTATATGCTTGCATATAAACATTGTTTTAGCATGATTGTGGCTTTTCAGTCTGTTCACTGTCCTTATACTGCTAATAACTTTCACTTGCTTCTATCTATTGATCATTGCAGCACACATATTTTATACATCATGCTGGTTCAATAAATATTGAAAATGTCCCACTGTATATCTCTCTGAGAGAGAGAGTTACCACAATTCCTGGTGGATCAGGGTTATGATAGTCAGTGGTTGTCAGAACCAATTGCTACCCACCTACGGTTTGGGGGTTTATGGTGGCACTGTGAGCTAGATGGCCTAAAGGACAATGTATCCTGAGGGGGTGCATGGAATCAGTCTGGCACCATCTTAGCGGTTATGGTGTCCACAAACAGTTGCTACCGTTGATTGGAAACTACACAACACCAATAAGTGTGCTAGGCTGTTTTGAAGTTTACATAGTGGCAAGTAACTACCATATTAATTCTGCATATTTTTGTACAGCTTAGGTGCAGCTAATGGTAAAAGTGTTTACAAAACAAATGCGCTCCTAATGCACCATAGCTGTGTAGAGGTATTGAACCTGTTATATATGTTTGCATTCAAGAGTAACTCTGTGTGCAAGTGACAATTGACTTGTATTTATTATGCTACACACAACTTTTTGGTTCTGCAGAAAAAGCTTCCAACATGAGAACTATTCGTAGTAGATGCAGAATTTTGTAAGCAGCCTTGAGTTATTAGAGAGAAACGTATCAGCATAATAATTTGTACTTAACATGGAAGATGTGTGTACCAGGTACCAATGTATGTACGTGTACTTGTTTTGCTTCAGATGAAGGGCTATCTGTATTTTTTATCAACACAGCATGAAGGGCGCAGGCAGTATGATCTTTAGCACCTTCAGATCTTTGTTATTTGTTAGCAAATAGTGTTTTTTTAACAACTGTTGCATAGAATGTCACTGCTCTTAGTCGATTCTTTTCAATACTCTGTGGTGTATTTCTCATGAGAGTTTTACTGTTTGCAAACAGTGTGGTATAGAGAGAACTCTCGCCATAGAGTAAACAGTGTTTACAGTACCTTGTTCTCTATTGATACCAACTTAATTTCTAAATCGACGTTCTGTGGATGTCAGGGGCTTCATACAGATAAAAGCTGTCTGTCATAGGGCATTTGTTGTGCAATACACATTCAGTAGTTTGGCTTTTTTTAACACTTGTATACATATTGAACACCGTCCTCAATGAAGGGTTCCCATTTATTTGTGGATTATTGTGAAAGTGAACTATAGTATGTGCAGTGGCAGCCAGCATGACTCACGGGTGGTAAGGTGGGGGCGGACGAAGGGGGGGCAGGGGCGCGAGGTAGAGCAATGGAAAACAATTTTTTTTTAAAAATTACAACATTTACCTTGCCGCTGGTCTTGACACCGTGTCTCTGGTCCTTGCTTCTGCTCTCGTCATGAGACATTAAGGCAGACACCCCTGACCAATCACAACACTGCAATGCAGCATTGTGATTGGAAGGCACCCAGGCTCCCCTGACCAAATACAACTTTGCAATGCAGCGTTGTGATTGATTTTGAGCATCTTGGTGGGATGGTCAACCAGGGAATGGGAGCCTGGGCTTGTTTCCATGCAGGCTGTAATGCAGCCTGCATGGAGAACGTGGAAAATGCCCATGACTGGTTTGGGCGGCCCAAGAAGGCAGACCAAGCAGTCATTGCGCACTTAGGAGTGGGCAAACCACTCCTCACCTGCCCTGCTCCGCATGAGCAGAGCAGCCCCGCCTCTCCCGCCCGCAAAAGAAGGAAGCATAAAATGATAATAACTGAAAGGTATTATCATTTTATATTTTCTTCCCTTTACACTGCTCAAAGGAGTGGGGCAACGCTTCTCCACCATAGCGGCCTTAGCGGAGGAGCCGCCACTGAGTACGTGTAAAGCCATAGCAATGTATTGAATTGAATTGCGTTTATATAGAGCTTACTACACCTGACAAGGCTTCAAAGTGCTTTTTCAGTGAGTAGCACACTACTCCAGAACCCATAAAGAATTAGTGGTGAATTTGTGTAGTGAAAATATGAAAGTAATATGAGTAGTGGATATGTTAGTCAGGTATTTGGATTGATAAGGATAGAGAAGGGGTAGAAGAGGTAAAAAGATTTGCATTTATATAGCGCTTGCTAATCCTGATGAGGTGTTGAAGTGCTTTTTTGGCAAGTAGCACGCTACTCTAGAACCCTTAAAGGATTAGTGGTGAATTAGTATAGTGAAATATGAAATTAATTTGAGTGGTGGACATGTTAGTCTGTTATTTGGATTGAAAATGATAATGGAGGGATTGAAGGGAAGGATTTAGATTTTTTGTGTGTGTTTGTTTAGGAGCTCATAGCAGTAGAAGGAGGCTTGGGATCATTAAAAGGGAGATGGAGGGAGATGAGTAAAAGGGAGGTGGAGGGGGAAGAGTCAAGGTTAAGAAAGGCTTGTTTTGGGGGATCGGAATAGAAAAAAGGAGTATGAGATGATGTAAAGAGGGGTGGAATAGGGAAGAGTCTTGAAAGGGTTATTTTGTGGATCATAGTAGTGGAATGATGTTTGGGATGAAAGAGAGATTGGAGGTATTGGATATATTGATATGTGTATAGTGTGAGAAATAGGGTAGTGCATTGGAAAGAGTAGTAGATAGAGGTTTGAGATGAGTCAGAGAGTTGAGGTAGAGGATATATTGAGAGTGGTATAGGGTGAAAAATAGGGTAGTGCATTGGATATGCTGAATTAGAAGAAAAGTAATAAATAAGTAAAAGTAATAAATATAACGATCGAAAAGTAATAACAATATAGATCCATAAGTGCATGGAAGGTAGATAGATGCATAAAGGAAGGTAGTATATGTAGATTAAAGATGCATACACAGCATTATGCAGGAAAACAAAGCTCGTATGATGTAATGTCATAAGTGATATCATCAACGATGTCATTTGAGATGTCATCAGTGATGTCATAAATCGTGTCATAGAACACGTCATGAGCGATGTCATATGTGAGGTCCGAAGCAGGCCATGACGGTGGCGCAAGTTATAGTCAGTGCTACTATCTATACCTGCTCACTTTTTGTGTTTTGTTTAAGTTCAAAACTTTCACATTGTCACTGAGAAATTCACCTAAGTATAACATTACTTTAATCTTTGTTTTTTTCAGTGAATTTTCAAGTTTTTTTAAATCAAAAGTTTATATTTTTATTGCACATAACTATAACGTTACTTTAACCTTTGTTTTTTCAGTGAATTTTTAGGTGTTTTTAAAATAAATATATATTTAAAAATACATAAACACTGAGTACTCCAACATGTTAGCGCAGCAAAATGTTCAACTTATTAGTGTTTGTAACTAACATTAACATAATTATTCCCAGATTAGTTTTCATAGTCTTTGTATGTATTTTTACATAAAATTCATAATTGTATTTCAAAAAGACACTGATCAGTTTTTCCTATACTGTAAAATATGTGTTTCTACTATGTACATCTATTTGTGTGATCGCTCTCGCAGAACACTTTCGAAATTACAGAGTTATACATTTTGTTCTAATCTCTTGTACAGAGTTCTTTTTCACCTGGTCAGTAATTATTGAATGCTAATGGTCAATAATAAAGTCTGTACAAATTGTGTATTGTAATAAATATTTTGTTTACAAATTATGGCTCTTACGAGACAATCGCAGGAGCTGACCAAACAATCCTCTGTGTGGGCTATGAGGGGACTGTACATCCTGTCTGGCTCTTGCGATCCGCTCGTGAGATCGTACATTTGAAATTACTTTTATAACACTTTATTTTTACCATTCTGAAGAAAGTAAGACATGAGAAGTGTTGTTTAAAGTAGAAACACATTTGATGTATTGTTGTATTTGAGTTATTATGAAAGTTCTTTGTTTTTCATGATCTTGTGGGCCTCTCAGATGCCCGGTAGAGGAAACACATCTCAAGGAAGGATTGTGATTGGTTCATATGGATGTCTTTATTTAGCAAAAAAAAAATCCTTCCTTGTTTCATCATTTGCCTATTGAGTTTTTCGGGGATTACACCTTTTTGGCTAACTCTCTGACTTTGCTGATTTCCTGTGATCAGAATGTCACCATCTGATTCAATTGAGAACCCTACTCCTGTTGCTCCACGTCAGCCACTTCAGCCATCCAGGGAGTCCTTGGTCTGGCAATTTTTTCATATGAGGCCTGGTGATAAGAAAGGGTGTGCCAAATATGAAATTTGTAACATATGCAAAATAGAATTTACCTGGGCAGCCAGAACAAGCAATATTCCATGAGTACCACTGTTATGTGGTGAAATATGAGAGCTATACAACCTAAACACCTTGCTCAGGCTGCGGTACCTCATGCTATAGATCTTGATGACTCCTCAGGGGCATCCACATCTTTTCAACCTGTTGACAGTGTGCTTGTCCAGGTACTCACTGCTCAAGCATAAAACAACCTGGCATATCTGGAAAAAAAACGTATTTGCTGCTTATGCATACAGATTACTTATTCTTCTGAGACAGACAGGGCTACAAATGTCCACCTAGGCAATAGCTAAAAAAAAAAAATCTAAATTTTTCCCCGCTTTGTTCTGAAGGAGATCTTGTTGTTTTTTATTCCCAGTTTCTTGTTGTTGTTATATCCTTTTCTTTTAAAAAAATACATAAAAGTTAAAAATGTTAAAAAAACAAAAAAACTACAGTTGTTCAAAATGTTAATTGAAAATGCTCTTTTAAGAGCTATATACTTTAATTATGTGTGTTGTTTGCACTCTATACCCCTTTTTCTCCTTATTGTTGACTTTCGTGAGATACTCACGAGAGCCATGAGGTTCCGATACGTAGCATGAGTGATTCTCGTGAGTCTCTCATGAGAGTCAGGCGCCCAGTCCTCCTTATCCACTGCATGGGGGCAGTGTTTGCTGGTTTGCTTTCACTAGACCTTTCTTTTTCAGCATTTTCACTGAAATATCCTGTTATAATAAGTATAATTTATATACACCTGATTTTCACTAACCTTTTTCTTTATGATCTTCTGAAACTCTCGCAAGATCGTAACGTTTTTTAAAGTCAAATAATGTACACTCTACTTCATTACAGCAATTACAACGTTGACTTTATTCTCCTAGGAGTTTCGTAAACAATTACCACTCCAGTCCCATTTTTCCACAACAGTACATAGTAGGGAGTGAGGAAAGAAAAACACCTCACCACAGGATAACCACTCTACATAGTAGGTTATAATAGGGACTGGCTATTCCAGTAATACCTCTTCCCAGCAAAATAAGGAAGCGCAATATAGTGCATGGAAGGACTGGCCTCAACATTGACAACTCTCTCTTGGATGAAGAGTATGTTCACTAGGTTGTAGGAAGAAAGTGGCCTCTACACTGAGACCACTGCCAGATCACATGTGTGAATAGGAGGGTGTGGGGAGGTACTGGCCTCTCTGCTGAGACCTCTCGTTGGGATGACGGTTGCCTGTAGTAGGGTGTGGGGAGGGACTGGCCCCTATCCTTAGATCTCTCACTTGGATAATGAGTATGTGTAGTAGTGTGTTGGTATGGACTGGCCTCACTGCTGAGACATCCCTGCTGAGACATCTCTGTTGAATCACAGATATATAATTATGGTGAGGAGAGAAATGAGGCTCTATACAGAGAAGTGTCTCTTAGATGGCAAGTATACAGACTAAGGTATAGATAGAGTGCTGGGTCAGCTCAGACATCTCCCCAGAGTAAGACATGTGCAAAATAGGCTGTGGGTGGGAACTGCTCTCTCTGCTTATATCTCTCTATGATAACGATTTTACAACTGTGCCTTGGACAACCAGTGTGCATATTTGAATATAAGGACACACTTACTTGTTTCTCAGACACCTCCTTATAGGGACAGGCATGTGTAGTAAGGTGTACACAGAGACAGACCTCTGCGCTAAATCTTCTCTGCAGAGTGACAAGCATATATACTACGATGTGCAAAAGAACTGCCATCCCCACCTGCTGACAGCAGTGCATAGTATACTATGAGGATGTATTTGCCTCTGTGCAAAACGTTTCTCATATAAAATTCATTATACTACAGTGTGAAGGAGCACTAATCCTTCTATAGTATCTCAAACATGCGTACACATCAAGCAGCACAGTTACAGCTCTTGATGAAGGAACTGCCACTCTAAACCATCATTGCAAGACTGTAATAATGTTAACATTGTTAAAAGTTATTTAGGAACGAAATCAGTGGTAACTTTTTATTACAAAAACAACTTAACAACATTACAAACACCAACAACTACATTTACAAACTACAACAATAACTGTAAAACAAACAAAACAACCAAACAAATTAATCTATAAAAAAAAATCCTCACTCCGGCACCAACACCTCCTTCTTTTTTGCTTCATTTGCTTACTGAATTTTGATGTATGTATATCTTCTTTTCCTTTGTTTCAGTGACCTTAGCCTGCCAAACAGTACCTGCTTTAATAGTCTTTTTCTGGCAGGCTAGGTGGCAATAGAACTCAAAATCAATTAGGAGGGAGAAGGAAGGTAAGGTCCATTCTACTTCCTTACTCAATGTCAAAAAATCATTATTGGGAATGGATCACTTGTAACTACGGTTCCAGGGGTTTTATCTTTTCTTAATTAAAAAACTCTCATACACGCATGTAGTTCTTGGGCGGTATATCTTGATTCTCTGCCTGTTACAATGCGTTGGTGAATTATCATTGGGTATTTTTTTGTGGTATGCTTACCTCTAGCCAGAGGTAACCACTGGATACGTTGTAGTGTCCAGATATAGTGTCAGGAAGTGCTCCAGAAAAATAGTGAGTCAAAAATTCTTTCTCATCTAACAAACAGGTTTATTTAAAAAGGATGATTCAAGAATAATAAAAATCAATAGTGTGTAGATGCGGATCAAGTAACTGGATCCTCTATACTATTTACTAACTATCCGGCCAACATGTTTCAGCCCCACCACGCCCAGCCGGGTCTATGGGGCTTTTTTCAGAACCAGGAGGTAAGTACTTACACAAGTCGTGCAGTTACTGTCTGTGGTTCTTGTGTTCCACTTAATAGAAGAAAGGGCCATTCGCATCTATAGTTTGTAGAAAACACAAACGTGACAAAGACACATACACCAAACTTCCACTATGTACTTCTAGAAAATGTTGCTATATTTTAGCTTCCTTAAGTGAGAGTGTTATTTTCCTCTTAATAATCAAACATCATATGATAAAATCAAGCACTGGACGGTACACCAAGGATTTCACTGAGTTTGCAATAAATGCGACATACAATCCTTAATGATTCTGGATTAATATTTTCTCAAACAGCGTTTTTTGCCTTAGGAGTTATTTTGCACAATTTTTCAATGGTTGTATTTGACAGAGCATACCCCTTTCTATTTACGGTGTTCAACTGTGTGTTGCCAGAGTCAACAATGCTGCATTTTTAAAAAAAACAATGAATTCGACAATGCATGACCCATTCTGTTTGAGATGTAAATAATTGTTGGTAACTGCGTGTTACTGGGGTCAGAAAGCGTCATTTTGTATCGTAATGGTGTCTTGTTGGCAATGGCTAGAAAGCGAAATCTTAGTCTGCCCATTCTGTTATGTCCTAATATTGTATTACGTCTCTTTTGTTCATTACAATAACGTTTTTAAGAAAATGGCGGCAGCTTTAAGTAAAGTTTTACGCGTACTTATTACCTTTCACATATAGCTTCTTTGCTTCATCAGGGGATATCGAGACACTTTCTCCAGTCTAGATTTAGTGAAACAAATGGACATTAGTATCTTAACTTACTTGGTTTCAGCGCATACGGCAGCGTGTCTCTCTTACCGGCACGTTACAAATCGCGTACTTGTGCTGACTCTGCCCCCGGAAGACAGGGGTTGCGAGTTCTCTCGTTCTTTTCCAACGCCTCTGTCATGGAGGTAGAAAGGGGACTGAATTTCACGAGGGAGATGAAAGGAAAGTTGGCGATTAAATCGTAGTGCCTCATGTTGATTTTAAATCTTATATCAAGGTTTAAGACAAGTTTTTTGATTTATCAGAAACCAGAATTTTTTATTATTAATCACATGGAAAGTCAAAAAGTTCCTTCTGTGTAAGGCACTACACGATAAGGAAAACTGACGATTTTATCGTAGAGCCACATGTTAGTTTTTAGGTCATATATCAAGGTTGAAGGCAAATATTGCGATTAATCAAAAGCCAGAATTTTGATTATTAATTAATCAGATGGGAAGTCAAAGTGCCTACTGTGTAAAACACTACACGGTAATGATTCAATAACGCTGATTTAACATATTCGTGGGCTATTGATAGATATTTATTGATTCAAAAAGATCCAATGATAATGCACCAACGCATTGTAACAGGCGGAGAATCAAGATATACCGCCCAAGAACTAGGTGGCAATAGAGTCACTTACAATAAAAAATAAAATGTCCAAGAAGGAGTTCAGCCGGGGAATTATAAACAACCAGTTTGTTACACCATTACAGGAATCAACACCTGCTCAAGCAGACAACAACCCTCCTTTTCTAAATAAAGCACTTTTTTGCTGTTTAAGCAAGAAGATCATTTTGTCATCAAACATAAGTAGAGCTACACTGGACAAGCTTCCACAAGGCTACAAATATCACCGTAGGCATTAGCAATATCAGTTGTACAATTATGTTTTTACTGACTTTCAACACAGTTACTGTTCCCTCTTTCTTCCAAAGTGAACAATTTTTGTTTTTCTCCTCGATTTATTTTGTGACATGATGCTTCTGTTTTTCAAACCTCCTGTTTTCCATTTTCCACCTAAAAAGACAAGAAACCCAAAACATGTAAATGCACATACTGATCAATAATTTATAACAGTAATACATCACTATATACTCCAAAGTTTTTTTTAACATTTTTCACCTATAATCAGATAGTTATATGTACTGTACTACTATCTTCAAATTCCTATGTCTTGAAGAATTCAACAACCTCAACCAGTACATTTTCTCAAAATTAAATTTCAACATCCCATCAAACTTAAATCCATAACAATTTATAAAGAAATACATTACTCTAGACACACCTTCCCTAACAGTAAGCACAGAGTTTTACTCTAGAAATAGCAATAGCTCCACTCAAACATCTCATAGGGATAACATATGTGCACAGTAAGGTTTATAAAAACACTAGGCCTTGTATTAGCAGATTGCAGATTCTTTGTTTAATAATTTTAGAAACACTGCCACTTTCAACTACACACAGATTGAACATTACATTTTTTAACACAATGTCCAATACTTGGTGATATCTCTCAACATTCTAAATTGTAATCTCAAAACCGATATTAAAAACATGCACCTCTGCAAATAACTTTTCACCCACTAAACCTTGTGTATAATAAGATTATCAACAATGGTCCACTTACTGACGCTTCTCAACAATGTTCAAAATGTATATTTTTGGTTACCTGAACTTAGAGTAGTTTCTTCTTTGCAGCTGAATACACCAGTCTGTCCCAGTTCCAAATGTAGTCACTGTTGTTCAGCACAACTCCAACAGGCTTCCTTCTCCTCCAAATCACCAAGAACAATGTGAACGATCTCTTTTCCTGCATCCAATCAAATCTCAGCATTTCTTAAACCATGTAATAAAAATGGTAACTATTGGTTGACCTTTGGTCTTGTTTTTTTACTCCCCCATACAATCTTGTGAGACTCTTGCGGGATCATACACAACCTTGTGGCAGGCATAGACATTCTCCATGCAGGTCTCGCACGAGGCTCATGGGGTAGCAAAACACTTCATGGCAGGCTCAGTAATTTCCCCTCAGGTTTTGTGAGCCTCTCATGACATCACACGTGTCCATGCAGCAAGCTTCACTCCCTGAAGCTTGTGAGTAGTTCTTGCAAGAGTCTCAAGGAATTGCAACAAAATTGTAGGGAAATTGTAGTATATGGGATGGATAATCCTCTCCATTGAGGCCTATCTCTTACATGACAGGTGTGTGTAGTAAGGTGTCCAGAGAGATTGTCCTCTTCACACAGATCTCTAGCTCAGATGAAAGGTGTATGTACTAGACCGATAACAATAGTGTATGTTCAGACTTAAACACACAGAGATGAGGTATTGGTTAGTAGCCCAGGTAACTTCATGACACAGGTAGATATTTTGCATTAGACCACATGCCAGGACACCGGATTTTGTCACTTTCCTGGAAAATACTGAGAACTACGCAAAAAACTCACATTTCTTGTGTTAATTGAGGATACTATACAGATAATTTATTGCCATGATGATTAAAATGATATGCTTATAATTACAGTTTCAAATGTAGTATTATAGAATACTCAATTATGTACCATTGTTTTAAAGCAGAACCTACATCTCCTGTAAGGCCTCCTAATTGGCAGATATTGGAGCAGTATGTAAGGGCTTAGAAGAAGGACTCATCTACTGTGAAAAAAGACCTTGGGTGGTCAAACTCGTTTGTGGAGCGAATGTAAAGACTTGAATAACTCGTTATACTCAAGTTCACGGAGTGCGGCATTTTTGTTTATTATTGACCAAAGATCGAGCGGTGTAGCCCCAACGCGAGCACCAGCTGCAAAGCGTGATGAAAGTTTTCTGCGCGAATTGCGTGAAGGATGTATATATATATATATATATATACATATTCACTGAAAAAAACACCGGTTACAGGGACTTTATAGTTAGGCTCAGATTTTTCTTATACAAAAGCATTGAAATTCAGCAGTTATAGTTATAGTTACCTAAGCTACCTATAACTTGTGTCCCAGCAATGCACTACTTATGACCTCACATATTACATCACTCATGACATGGTCAGTAACATCACTGATGACATCATTGATGACATCACTGAGGACATCATAAAGTGAGCGTAAGTGTTTTGTAAAAGTTTCTGGCAGTTAAAGATATATACTAAGGTACTGCATAAGTTAAATTACTATTCTTTTTTGTACTACTAATGAATACTGTTTCTAATATATTTCATCTAAGTGGCACTGTAACTGTCAGGTATCAGTGTGGAGTGGGTGTCTGAGTGGCTGTATGGGTGAATAAGTGGGTCTGTAAGTAGCAGTATAGGTGAGTGAGTGACTGAGTGGCTCTATGGGTGGGAGAGTATGTGTGTGAGTGGCTATATCGGTGACTGTGGTAGCTGTGTGTATGGCTCTTTGAGTGTGTGTGTGAGTGAGTGTATGGGTGACCGAGTAGTTGTGCGAATGTCTCTATGGGTGACTGACTGGGTGTGTAAGTGGATCTATGGATAAGTGAGTGGCTGTTTGACTATGTGTATGGGTATGTGAGTGGCTTTGACAAGGTGTATGGGTATGTGAGTGACTGTTTTACACAGTATGTATTTGTATGAGTGGCTGCATAGATGAATGAGTGAATGCGTGCATGATTGTATTGATGTATGAATGGGTATGTAAGGGGTTTTGTGGGTGAGTGAATGGATGTATGAGTGGCTGTATGGGTGAGTGAATAGCTCTGTTATTAGCTGTATTAATGAGTGAGTGTCTGGTTGAGTGACTGTATGGTTGGGTGAGTGATTCTGTGAGTGGCTGTGTGGGTGTGTAAATGAGTGTGTGAGTGGTTGTATAGGTGTGTGAGTGAATATGTGAGTGGCTGTATGGGTCTGTGAGTGGGTGTGTAAATGGTATTGTGGGTGTACGAGTAGCTGTATGCGAAAGCAGTGAGGCAACGCCCAAACGCTCCTATGTAGGAGCCACCACTGCTTATATTATGGAGTTCATCCTCGGGGCCTAAGAGCTTTTGTTCTCTATATGTCTCCCTTTCCGCTTCTATGATTAATATGTTGTATATTTATTACTGTGTAAAGCTCTTCATTGCTGAGTATACTTTTCAAAAGTATCTTATAATGTAGTCATAATATATTCAGTTTTACGTTTTATTTTGGATATTAGACACAATGATAAACTTTGGTCAACTCTTTGAGTATATATCTGATTGTATGTTGTTGACACTCTTTAATATGCGTAGCATATGCATATTTGATTGGGCCTCTTGACATTCATCTGTATATGATTTTCTTTATTGATTTTGTTGTTTCTTTTGTTTTATGAAAACTAATAACATATTTGGAACAGAAAAAATGCATAGCAGGATGTGATCAATCATGGACCATGGTGACTAGAAATGTTTAAAGAAGTATTGTTCCTAACCACTAGGACTGAGCAGTGATACCCTTTAGGCATTGGCCACACCAAGAGTTGAAGTCATTCTTCAGGACCTGAACCTATAGAAGAGGAAGATCAAACCGTGGCTCTTTCCATTGTCATGTTGAATGTGCAGTCCATGTTTTTGAAATGATATTAAGGAGGAACTCTGCTATCCTTGTTGGTGATGGATGATAACCTTTCAAAATAAAAGTTTTATAAATATGTGTCCCAAAGGTTTTCTTTATTGTTACAGAGCTAAAGAGTTACACGTTGACATTTTTATCTTTCATTTTCTTTTGGAAATTACAACATGGATATCCTATTTGTAACAGAACCCCTAGAGCTTTACTCTCTGCCAGGAGTTCAAAAACTCTGTTTCTTGTGTCAATCCCATTAACTCACTCACATTTGATATTACTTACTTAATCGTTGCCCTAGGTAAGATAGTGGTTGTATTCAGAGTTCTTCCTAGTGTGATTTTAAACATTGAATTCCACAGGTGTTGGGCATTTTTCAATATGCATGCACACATTTATCCCCCTTAAAGTCTACCCCAACTTGATAAGAGAATGGCACCCCAAGGTCTCTTCCATGCCCTATCTTCCACTGTCAAGCAGAGCATATCTTGAGATATGGTTCCTTGTCCACCTCTACACAAACATATTTGGAGAGTGCTGTAGAATGAGATACCACTTAAAATTCAATCATATTCACAAAAGGGCTATACATTCAATTAAACGTGTCACATGCTAAGCAAACCCTTGTAAGTTTGTCAGGCACAAAATAAATAGGCATATTAGTGTTACTGTTCAAGGGAGCTTCCTCACCTCACTGTGAATGTGTAAGGT
Source organism: Lissotriton vulgaris (assembly GCF_964263255.1). NCBI lineage: Eukaryota > Metazoa > Chordata > Amphibia > Caudata > Salamandridae > Lissotriton > Lissotriton vulgaris. The sequence goes on along the minus strand of NC_141699.1, from coordinate 609,502,103 downwards.
GTCAAAGAAAGAGATGCACATTTTAGGGGTTTGCCTTCCCCCCTGATGCTATGAGTTCTGGTACTTTTGCACAGGACATGCGGTAGCAGACGTATGCGGCAATCTGTTAAGAAAGTCATGCTCTGAGATCTTGTACTTTTCATTATTGTTTTATTTTGTGTGTGTGAGTGGAATTTAATTAACCATCTCTAGGATCTGTACAGCCCTTGCTCTGATTCTGGGTATTTGTTCCTTACCCAGAGTCTCCTTAAAATTGATTGCATCAGGCGTTCGAGGTTGAATTCTTCCGCACTCTTTTACATTTGAATTATTTAGTCAAAATGTGTGTCCCTTTGATATGGCATATGCTCTATTAAGACATCTAAAGGGCTCTATTCGAGTTTGGTGGGGTAGGAGAACCGCCGTAAATTACTTCTCTCACTATACAAAACCTGTAGTTCCCCCATCTCATTTATAGTTGAGGGAACCACTGATTGACTGCAGTGGAGCCACCACCTGGGGTCAATCAAAGGGGTTAGCTTATCTGCCACAGCGCCACTGCCTTTTAATCATCGGGAGGTCTTTCTGATGCACATTTTTCCATGATACTTTGTCTGAGCATGCATGCCCACAGTTGTGACGCATGCACACCCATGCATTGTGACGCGCTTGTAACCTGCCTTTTTGGCATTTTTTACTTTACAACTCCAACATGGCCGATGGTCATGTTAGAGCGGTCATGCAGGGTTGTCGTAAGTTGCACTAACCATGGGGCGCTCCTGGTAACCATCTTACCTCCTGCTATGGCTAAGATACTCCTATTACAGTCCACACTATACAAGGCATGAGCAAGGAATGTAGATCGCTCAAAGGTTCTGTGAAGTTTAGTGTGCAACTCAGTTCAATGCAATTAGCAGCTTTTATACCACAAAGTTCCAAGCGGGCTTTTAAGATTTGCCCGCATACCTCTAAGTCTGTCTCTCATCACCCTATGCAGCTATGGCCTGCTGTTATCGCTTGGTGAATGGTTGCTATCGGGACTGTGAGCGTGCAAGGATGGTATTCCATCCCCTCATGAAGTGGACTCCTCCTTTGTAGATCACTACAGTGGCTGCCACAACCAGTGCTATATTCAAAAGACTGACTAAGGGGGCTGCTTATGTGGCGGCACCAGTCTTCGGCAACGGCAGCCCTGTAGGTTCAACAGCAGTCAGCAGGCTGTGCCCACTACCTGTTGTTGGGCACAGTTCAAGCCTCTGGGCCAGTTTTGGGCTTTCTGCTTTGGTAACAATTCAATCTTCTCATTGTCGGCAGCAGCTCCAGTCACTCGCTCCACAGTCAACTGCTGGGCAACACAAAATGGCATGCTCTGGTACAGTCTTACTTTCAGTTTCTGAAGAATCATGCAGAGAGACTCACAACACGGGTCACTTCTGTATCACTCTCTTGAAATTGTCGCTTCCTCTATGTGGTCCTCACACCGGTATCAAGCTGGCATCCCCTCCTGGACAGTCCCTCCTCCAGAAGGGCCAGGCACATTCCTTCTCTTCCTTAGAAGACAGACAGGCATCTAGGCTCTTTAGTCAGATCTGCATCTCTTCCAAGTTGACTTGTGATGATGTCCCTCACCTATGGGAGACTCTCATTGGCTCATACTTCTGAAACAGTTTGGGTTGGTATATGTATGGCTCATGCTCACTTACACACACATACACACCACATGCAGCAGGGATGCCTGTTTATTAATAAAATATAGCAATATTTGGTGTTTAGAGGAGGCATGACAAATGTTGGCTCTGTTGCCAGTACACCTGCTGCACTATTTCAATAATGAGCCTATTGCCTGAAAGATAACATCGCTTGTGACTGCCGAGGATCCGAGCAACTGGGAGCAGTGACTGTCGTCGAAACAGAAGGAAACCATAACAAGCATGGATGGCGTTAAGCGGGTGCCGAGAAAAAACATAAGGAACAATGAGTCAAATACTACTCCGGTTGTGTGCAATGGATGACCAGGAGGAAATATGAACGCATTGCGATGACCAACCATAAGGAACAATGGGTGAAATCTGATGGGAGGGAACCAAGCACCCAAAGGAGGGGCAATTACAACCAATGTACCAATCAAGACCTGCATTTCAGAATGTCACAGAAAACAACAAATGGAAATTGATGGGCGTATTTGAAGCCCAAAGAAGAGTTGGAGCAGGTCTTGCAGGCAGCACATGCGCAGCCTACAATCAACCTAAAAACATGTGGGACAGGGATGTGCGGGGGAGTGTTGAAGCAAGTGGGGGCAGTGTGTGGGAGTTAGGGTTGGGGTGGCCCTTAGAAAAAACTAAATTACTGCCACTATCCAAAACAATAAAAGGCATATGGCAGATGTGAACTATTTCATAGAGTGCCCTGGGGAAGACATAAGATAACCAGTATTCCAATGTGAAGGTGAAAAAGATGGTGATTGTAATCAGCTCTGATCTCCCTATACTTTGCAAAATAGCTATGACAAATAATTTACAAACCATGGATCCTACACACCATGGTAGTCTTGATTCTGGTGCAAACTACAAATATTAGTTTGTGCCAAAATTTGAAATCCAGCTAGTGTGTAAAGTTCCTGGTAGTTTTTCCCCATTCCCATTTCACCTGGTGAAATGTGTGCAGGTAACCACAATGTCACTATTTTTGCGCACAGAACTTGGAAAATATGCAGTATTACTGCAAGATCCCCCATTTGGTTCCCAGAAATTGGTACACAGACAAAATATCGAGTTTTAAATTTCGATATACAATTATATCGAAGTTTAAATATCGATGGGACATAATATAGAAGGTAAGTAATATCGGCAGTCTTAATATCGATATTAGTGTGATATTAGTAATATCGAAGTTTTAAATATCGATGTCAATAATATCGAAATAAATAATTTCGATGTTACTAATATCAATTTTTAAATACATTTTGTGTATATTATATTGTATTTATTATGTTTTATTATTTATTTTTAATGTAATTTAATTAAATATTGTCTTTTAGTACTGTAGCGGGTTGTGGGTTTATAGGGGAATAGGGTGGGAAGTAATTTAATTATGTTAAATTAATTATTAATTAGTAGGAATTATTAGTTAATTAATTGAGAATTAATTTTTAATTAATTTTAATTAATTGATTAATTGATAAATATGTTCTGTAGCGGGTTATGGGTTTATAGGGGAATAGGGTGGGAAGTAATTTAATAATATTTAATTAATTAATATATGTTTGTAAATATTTTTAATTAATAATTCATTGGTAATTAATTAATATTAATTAGTTAATTAATTAATATAATTTTGTGCATATTTTAATTATTAATTAGTTGGTAATTAATTAATATTAATTAGTTAATTACATTAATTAGAGTAATTTTTTTATATATATAATTTTTTGTTATTCTTAATTAATTAATTGGGAAAAAATAATAATTATTAAATGAAATTAATTACAGCTAATGTGCTAATATATTTATTTTATTGTTATTGTTAATTAATAATTAATTGGTAATTAAATAATAATAATTAATTTTGGGTAAAGGAGTATTTTTAGGGTTCAGGGTCAGTTTTCAGTTTTTGGGTAAAGGGGTATTTTTAGGGTTCAGGGTCAGTTTTCAGTTCTTGGGTAAAGGGGTATTTTTTGGGTTCAGGGTCAGTTTTCAGTTCTTGGGTAAAGGGGTATTTTTAGGGTTCAGGGTCAGTTTTCAGTTTTTGGGTAAAGGGGTATTTTTAGGGTTCAGGGTCAGTTTTCAGTTTTTGGGTAAAGGGGTATTTTTAGGGTTCAGGGTCAGTTTTCAGTTCTTGGGTAAAGGGGTATTTTTTGGGTTCAGGGTCAGTTTTCAGTTCTTGGGTAAAGGGGTATTTTTTGGGTTCAGGGTCAGTTTTCAGTTTTTGGGTAAAGGGGTATTTTTAGGGTTCAGGGTCAGTTTTGGGTTTTTGGGTAAAGGGGTATTTTTAGGGTTCAGGGTCAGTTTGGGGTTTTTGGGGTACAGGGATATTTTTAGGGTTCAGGGTCAGTTTGGGGTTTTTGGGGTACAGGCGTACAGGGTAAAAATAAAATAAATTTAAATTAAATCAATTAAATGAAATTAAAAAAAATAAAATTACATTAAATTATTAAGTGTTTAATTTATTTTAAATGTATATGTATTAGTTTTAATTTTTTAATTATGTTTTAATATTTTTATTTAATATTTGTAAAATTATATGTATTTTAAAATTATTTGTACATTATTTTTAATACATTTAAAAAACGATATTTTTAATTTCGATATTTTTGTACTACGATATTAATTTTTCGATATTTTTGTACTTACCTTTATGAAGATATGACTCCGATATTTTTGATTTCGATATTTTTGTGCCGATATTTTTGTATGTAGATATTTTGTCTGTCGATAATATGTCAGACATTCCCAGAAATTAGACTGGAGAGGTGATATCTCACAGAGAAAAAACTAAATCCCGGAGTATCAATAGTTCCCTAAGCAGGCTTACCTCTTGGGTCAACTGCAGCTCATGAAATGAGGTGCCAAATTCAGAAGGCGGTTAAGTTCATAGCCTCATTTTCAACTTTGTGATCATTTAATCACAATATGGGGTCGATTTGGTTAAAGAGCATAATCCACGAACAACGTTACAATGTGTCCTTTTAATTAGCACATTTTTTTTTGTGCTATAATGCATTCCTCACGATCTAGAGCAATACTGATGAACCCGAAGCGGTGGTAATCCCCTTAGGATTTTGTTGCTCCTCACTTGATCTGGTCAGCATATAAATTCAACATCAAATAATATTTCCGAGTCAAATGTAAAGTGCATTAGGCACAATAAACACTGACAAAGAGTGTATTGAAAACCATGATGGTTTATTGAAGGTTAAACAGTGCTTAATTTGAACCAGTGGATGCCGGTGGAGGCTCACTTTTAGGAACTAGCACTTATTATTCCTCATCAGACCAGCGGCTGCCGGTGAAGGTAAGAGTGGTGGGGCAGGGTGGGGGGAGATGACAGACGTTGATGAGGGAAAATAAAATATAAAAAAAAAACACTTACCCACTGCTCGCCACATCACGGACTCGGCGATGTGGCAAGCGCAAGGTAAGTGGTTTTCTCTTTTTTTATTTTATTTTCCCCTTGTTGACATCTGTCGACTTCCCCCCACCCCGCCCACCGCTCTCACCTGCACCGTCTGCCACTGCATCAGACATTTGAGGATGAAACCACACAAACAGGGAAAAGGGAGAAAGACAAAGACAAAAACATCACCATAGGAGAAAGCAGGAACCTGCAAGAGTGAGATAGACGGGCAGGGAGTGTCTGCCAGTAGAATATGGAGTCCTGAAGTGGATTTGGGACTACATAGCCATGGTATATGGGGTGCTTTCATCTAATAGTGCCAGTCGCTGGCTTCTAAGCAGCACTTTGGGGAACCGACACCCATCATTTTAGAAACCAAACACTGAGGTTAAAGGCATTACAGAAAGCAAAAGGAGTCAGTCACACAGTCATTTATCATATTATAGCAAGAAACTCAGAATAAAATGCAATATATGAAATAGCATAGTAGTGTATAATTCAGTTCAAGTAAATAAATGATATCAGACCGACAAAGTCACCTTTTAAAGATTAGGAAAGAGGTAACACAAGACCCTCTGGGTAGGCCTCATTTTATAGGGTGAAATACAATAAGATTCATATGTTTGGAGTGAATGTGCAAAGCTCTGTAAATCTCATCCAATCGGGTTAAAGAAAGAGCGATACAGTTTAAAATTTAATTTGCCAGCCCTATCCAACAGATTCATATTATGTATTTTCACTCCTTAGTGCTCCAGTGACACCTCAATAATTAGAACAAATGACTACAAATCAAGGTAAAGTTCCCATGAGAATCACATAGTGGTTCCAGTAGGTGACGCATTGGGAAAGCATTCCCTCTGATAACACAGCATGGAAACGAAGCTTAAGAACAAAGTATCATGTTGTACATGGGAGAATGACATTGTGTTCAAAGCATTGTTTGAAAAATATCTGTTATATGCTGAATGCTTGTGTGGATAGGACAGAAATATGACAACATGGAAGAATAAAATGGCTGCAAACAGTAACTGTGTGGTGTCCATTTGTTGTGTTTTCACAGTACTACTGTGTATATTCACACATGCTTAGCACACTGCTTCTGAGATAAGCCTGTCTGCTCGTGCCAAGCTACCAAGGGGATGAGCAGGGGTTATCTAGGAGTGTAATCCCCTTATCCTGACTTAGAAGCAAGGGTCCCTATTTGGACAAAGGTGTATACCATTGCCAACTAGAGACCCCCAGTTCTAAGAAGAAGTAATATGGGTTGCTAATTTGTGATTTTACTGTTCATATTGAAATTTCTCCAAACTTAATTTAGTTTGTTGAGGAGTGAGCATTTTACCATTAGACTTGTAGGGCATCTGAATTCAAACAAATGTTTGCCCACAGTAGTATTTTCAACAAGAATGTAGCCTTGCGGCTAAATCGGTCGACCTCGAAGCTGGGCAACAACGCTCAACATCCTGTAATTCTGGGCAAATCACTTAATCTCCCCATGTCTAACAAAAATGAATGTGTCCATCTGTAATGAAACTGGTGCTTATGTAAAGCGCTCTGATATCCGATGTCTCAGGTCTACTTTGCGCAATATAAAACTCTAAAAACATAAATGAAAAAAAAAACAATCAAGTTGATCTTTCTACCAAGACAAGGAGTTTAGGATTGGCATATTTAAACGTTTTACTGGCTGATTTGTCATCCGCCAGTATGGTGGATCCAGGACTCCTGCCACTGTTGCAGTGGATGAGCCAATGCATTTTGATTTCACAATCAGGTTTTCTCATTGATGTCACTGTCCCAGTGAGGAAACCCTTCAGACGATATTTAGAAATGTGTACTTTCTCAAATTGTCAGTTTACAGTTACCCCTGACGAAGGGCTCGTAATAATCCCAAAATGCATTGGGTTCTAAATAAAGAAAATGCTGCTTTGAAAGATTCTCTACATTTTATCGTATTTATGAAGAGGTCCGGATGGGCACACTTAAATATGGAAAGCATTTGAAATGCAGGACTCTATACATGTGGATGAGAACATTTACAACACGAAAGCTTTGGAAAACATTGTGGAATAAATGGGACTAAGTATGAGTAAAGTTCAAAAGGTTAATTATGAGTAGGATACAAAATCCACTCACGCTGTGCATCTGGGAGTGGAGCGTTCACACGCGCTCCCCACAGTATTGTTCTATCAGTGCACATAACGGCAAATCAACATGCACACTTAAACTCTCTCCAACCCAGCTGCATTGTTGGGTTGGAGACAGCAAAGCATAAGCTCCTAGTCTCCCATGGAGCGCAAATCCTCGGCACTCAGGCCAATCCTGAAGCTGCTCTCCTGCATGACAGCAGCTTCAGGATTGGCCGCAGGGGAGGCTAGGAGCCTGTGCCATCTGTGGCGCAACGAGAGGAGCAGAAGACCAGCGATGCAGCAGACTGCAGGCAGCAGGTAAGTTCTATTTCTTTCCTCCCTTTTTTTTTGTTGTAGTCATCTCTTTCACCCACCCCGCCCCTCTTCTCCAATACCGGCTGATACTGCTAAATGTGCTTTTTGAATGCAATACCCCCAAAGTGAAGATATATAGTAAAAGTCCACATATTCTGTCGTCCTGACAATTCCAAGGGTGTTCACAGAAAATTAAGTGAACTATGCTCTCTTTGGGCGGAAGCCCACCACCCTTACCATAGTGTTGTAGATGATGCTAGGACTCTAGTTAATATTCCTGATTTCATGCCCTTATGTGGTTATATCAAATCATACCTTTATATAGGCATAAGAATCATACCCATATTAAGACATAGCCAATGCAATACAAATACGGCAAGGCTACTCCTATAGACTCCTAGAAAGCACAACGCGTTCTTAAACAAACAAAGCCTCCAGCAGCCCAGGAATTCCCCCTCCTTCTGTATTGATTTGTCCTAGAACTCCTGGAGCCCTGAAAGAACTGCAAGTTCTTAGTGATGTCTTATCTCCAACCTGACGTCAAACTCGGCACCTTCCAGGTATAAATATACCAGCATCTACCTTAAGCAACACACTGTGGTTTGGAGCAGATCGGCTATCTACTTGCCCGATGCCCTGCTGATGCGAGTGCCGAAGGAAGCCGACCCTCCCTGCTGACGCACTGAGAGAGACACTGTCTTTTCTCCTGCCGAGAAATCCAGCTCCAGTGTTTCCCTGTCACCCTTGCGGGTTGCTGGGAGATCGAGTCCTGAGAAAGAAATACAAGGCCTCCTTCATTCTATAACCAAGGTACGGAGCTGATTAGACCCACAGAGAATTCTTGATTCAGATTCTTGGCAAAAACTGTAACTCATCTACTCCTTCCCTGTACTAGGCTTAGGTTAGGTACACTGGGGTAGGCATATTTTAGAAACACCACTTGAGTATGTTTAGTCATTATTTTATCGTTGTATGTATTTTATCCATTTTAAGTATCTTATGGCTTAGAAACCATATAAATGCTTTCTCAGTATTATTTCATAATACTCATTTTACTGTACGCACTTTACTTTATGACAAGTATTGCAATTGTGGCAATTTACTTCTCTTGCATGAGAAAGTAGACTGCTCAATAAATAACCTTTTTATTGAAAACTCCTGTCTCTCTATTTCTCTGTACTCCTGGTGAAACTAAGCATGCACGATTGACTGAGTGAAATAGCTATCTATTGTGTTTCCGCGACTCTGGAGATATACTCCTTATTCTGGGGGAGCAAAGTTGTTATGTTTATGTGGTTGTCAGAAACTAATCCCTTCTTGTCTAAACAGGAAAGTTAACACCTTCTTGTTTACTTAAGAAAGTTTCTAGTGACCTCTGAGCTATCTGGCATTCACAATTAAGTCTAACATATTCAACCTAGTCGTCCTCAGTCCTACGTCTACACTGTCGTTTATGTTATTCCAATGCGCAGAGCCTATTGGGAATATAGGAACTACACTACAATAGTAATCTTTCATGGTGCCCATTCAACCAAACAAAGCTGTAAATCTGCCTCTGTACATGGAGCCTCTTAGCTGCCACCATCTTTGATGAGTTAGTATTGCATCATGGCAGAACTGATGGCAGAGACAGAGGTGCGTGCCTGCACCAGTGAAACAAGCTACATCAACAGACTCCGAAGGGTGGTGCAACTGCTGGAGGCAAACGCGAAGAACCAGCTTTTTTTGTGCAGATTCTCCAGTGCCACCTGCCTCTAACTCAGACTACACTGTATGGCAGAATATTGTATAAAGTAATATAGCCTTACATAATTATAAGGTACTAAATATCATTTACAGCAGTATTTCCCAAACTGTGGGTTGCTACCCATTGGTGAGTCACCATCTGTTTTCTGGTGAGTCGCGAATGAGAATTAAGTAAAGATGCCTTTACATTTTCTATTTATCTTGACACATTTGCTATGCTTCAAAGATGTCTTCTGACAAATTTCTGCTTAGTCTTTTAACATGGGGATTGGTGTTTACTTTTAGCTCGCTGACTGAAAACTGAGAGGAGTTTTTGAAGTGAACTATGTGACAAACTTGCTGTAATATAGGGAATGTGAAAGCAAAGGCCATAGGATTTCATTTGTTGTAACAAACGATTTGTTAATACCTTTAAATGAACTCTACACATATTTCAGAATATGACATCATTTATGAAAGCAAAAATGAATCACTTTTTTTGTAATTCTGAAGTGTTATGGAAACAAACCCTTGCAAGTATTCCAAAGCAAGAATGTGGTGAAACTTCTAGTATTTGTGCTTCACAAAGCCATTACTTCACTAAGGGCCATATGTATCAAGCCTTTTGTGAATCGCAAAGGCCGAAATTCGCCGAATTTCGGCCTTTGCGAATCGCAAAAAAGGCTTTTTTGCATGATTTGATATGTATGAAACAATCGGCATCTTAAGGAATCGCAAATACTTGTAATTTGCCATAGCATTTAAGGAATCATATTTTTGCGATTCCTTAAATGCTATGTATGAAGACTTTAGGAATTGTGATTTCAGGTTTAGAAATCGCAAATTACCACCAACTTGTAGTTGGTGGTAATTTGCGATTTCTTGTAAATATGCACAATTGTGAATTTGTGAGGGTGGCATATGACTCACATACATGCCCATTGGGCATGTATGTGCGTCATATGCACACACATGTAAATTACAGGGATGCAGCAGGGTGTCCTTGAGACACCCCTGCACCCTTGCAATAATTCTCAAATTGCGATTAGCAAATTGCGAATTTGCAATTTGAGAAATATTTCGTAATCATTCCTATTTATTTATTTATTGTGACTTGTATAGCGCACTATAACCCAGGGGTCTCTAAGCGCTTTGTTAGGATCAGCTAGACAATAAAAAGATGCATCAAATTACATTTAGCGGCCACCCCACGCTTGCTGGAAAAGCACAGTTTTTAATTGCTTGCGGAAGGGCATTAGTTTCTTTTCATTGCGGAGTTTCAGCGGTAGTTTATTCCACATAGCTGGCAAAGTATGTGAGAAAGCACGCCCACCCACAGTGGTCAGTCTACAGCGTGGCTGAACCAGGTATATGGAATCAGCAGATCTAAGCACCCTCCCTGGTTTGTAAAGGGACAAGCGAGATTTCAGATAGGTGGGTGCTCTGCCATGAAGCGCTTTGTGTACAATGCAGAGCCCCTTGAACATTAGCCTCTGCCTAACTGGCAACCAATGGAGTTCCCGCAGGAGGGGGGATGCCTGGGTACTCCTTGGTTTCTTAAAAATGAGCCTAGCAGCATCGTTCATGACCGTCTGCATTCTGTTTAAGAGGCACTGTGGGAGTCCTATATACAATGAATTGCCATAGTCCAGCCTGGCCAAAATCATTGCAGAAACCGCGCTCCTTAGGGTGGAAAAAGAGAGCAGCGGGGAAACTTTCCTGAGTTGGCGAAGGAGGCCGACGCAGCAGCCCACCACAGCTGTGACTTGCTTTTTCATGGACAGCTTACTGTCCACCTGGATGCCCAGGCTCTTAACCACCTCAGCCGGTTCTGGAGGCGTGCCCAACTCCCCAGGCCAGAAACGGTCACACCAAGGGTTGCCAGCGATGGTAATCGGCAACACCTCGGTTTTGTCCGGGTTGATTTTTAGGGAGTTGCCGGACATCCAGTTAGCTGTACTTCTCAGAATGTTTTGCAGTCTGGTAAAGGCATTCTGGCTATCCTCCAGCTGGATGATGATCTGGGTGTCGTCTGCGTAGTTATATACCTGACAGTCCATTTGATTAAGCATTCGAATCAAAGGCTGTAGGTATATGTTGAACAATAGGGGTGACAGAGCAGACCCTTGTGGGACTCCGCAAGTGATCGAGGTTGCGGTAGAAAGCATGTCACCTAATTGCACTTTCTGCGTCCTCCCTTGAAGGAAGGATGTGAACCATGCCAGTGCTATGCCCTGAATGCCGAAGTCCCCCATCCGCGACAGTAGGTGTTCATGACACACAGTATCAAATGCCGCGGAGAGGTCCAACAGCACCAGGGCCCCCGGGATTTTCTTGTCTGCTCTGTTCCTAAGTTCGTCTACGATTGACAACATAACCAGCTCCGTGCTGTGATTCGCACGGAAGCCTGCTTGATTCGGCTCTAGCGGCGTGTTGCTTTCCAGATGTTCTGAAAGAGTGATAAGGACATGCTGCTCCAGGACCTTCGCCAAGAATGGTAACTGGGAAATTGGTCTGAAGTTCTTCAGACATTTTGCGTCTGCCCCCGGTTTTTTTAGCAAGGGAATCAGACGGGCTTCCTTGAAGGCAGATGGCACTTGACCAGTTTGTAGAGAGAGGTTCAGGAGACTCAGCACGTCATCCTCAATGCCCGGGAGTGCGAGTTTGAACACTTCAGGTGGGCATGGATCCGCCCTAGAGCCGGACTTGACCCGTCCCGTGAGGGAGACTAAACTCTCCTTTGTAATCAAAGGTAGATTAGAGAGCGGGATTGTAATTGGCAGTATGGCTGGGATATCCACCGGTGGACAGTCAATTTGCGAGGTTGCCGTAATTTCAGTGACCAAATCAATGACTTTGTTGGTGAAGAAATCCTGGAACTTCTGACAATCCTCCTGACTAAAGTCCGGGGGCTGTTCCTTGTTCTTCCTGAGCTCCGTAAGGACTCGGAAGACTTCTTTCTGAGGGTTCGTAGCCGTAGAAATCCTCTCCTCGTAGAACTCGGACTTCCTGGCTATAATCGCTTGCTTATAACCAGCGAGAGCCCGTAGATAGTTACTACGAGAGTCAGGACTGTAGTTTTTCCGCCAGGTTCTTTCCAGTTTGCGTAGCCCACGTTTCTGAGCTCTGAGTAAGTCGTTATACCACGGGGCCCCTCGTTTCCTATCCGTACGGTTCACCCTACAGATTGGTGCAACTTTGTCTGTGGCATTCTGAAGTTTGTCCATGAGTGCCCCACAGAGGGCCTCTGGGTTGAGGGGGCAATTGTTGGCAAGGGGGTTGGTGCGAAGTAAATTTATCATTTTATCCCCATCAATCTTATTCCACTTCCTAACTGCCTTCCATCCTCCTTTAGTTGTTGTTTTCTGTCTGTCCGCCAAAACCTTGCCTCTCACCAAGTGGTGGTCAGACCATACGCATGGCTGAGCCGCAGCCATGTCCTGGACAGGAACTGTCGTCCACACCAAGTCTAGGGTGTGTCCCTTGGCATGTGTTGGGCCTCTTACTTGTTGAACCAGATCTAATGAGGTTAACGCCTCATCGATCTGTAACGCCTGACCATCTTTTGGGACCTTCTCCCAATGGTAGTTAAAATCCCCCATTATCATTACCTTGTCATATCTTGAGCGAATGTCCTCGGCCAGTCTTATGAGCAAGTCAGGGAAATCAGGCGAGGTCCACGGAGGGCGATAGACTAACAGAATCAGCAGACAATCCGTCCCTGATTGCAACTTAACGCCCATCACTTCTGCGCCTGCTAAATTTTCTGTCAAGACCCTTTCGACCAATAGGCGTGAGTTGTACAGGAGGGCAACACCTCCCCCCCTCTTGGCTCCAGATCTATTATAGAAAAGTGCCGAAAAGTCGGATGGTAGGGAGGCAACGAGATCCGGCGTAGAGGAATCCTCTAACCATGTCTCGGTGAGTCCCAGGAGATCTAGCTCTCCTTCTTCAAGAAGGGTAAACACCTCTAAATTATGACGTTGCATGGAGCGTGTGTTAAGGAGGCCTTCCTGGCCCATAGGAATGCATTGGAAATTATTCCTTAATTGCGAATTCGCAAAATGTGAATTTGCAATTAAGGAAGATTAAGGAATCGCTAAAAAAAAGCGAATTTCGTCATACATACCATTTTGCGATTCCTAAATAGCGATTCCTTAAAAATCGCTATTTAGGAATCGCAAAACGGAACTATGATACATGTGGCCCAAAGCCATTTCAACCACAAATCTTCTCACTATACATGATCATACACAATCATCCCACTTGTGTATGACTTTCACACATAAATTGAGGAATATGGCTGTAGCCTAATGGTTGAAATGTTTGTAAATTACATTGAATACACAACATTTATGTCAGGCGTTATTCTGACAGTGGCATTCTAGTACCACACACCACTGTTTTATCACCATGCCTACAAATAAGAACTCATTATACAAAGCACTGTTCTGATTAAAAAATCAGATGCATTTCCCTTAATAACTTTAACACAAAATCAAGTGTGAGGCATAACATGCTGCTTGACCCTAACCAACACACTAGGGCAGGTCCCATTTTCTCTGTCGAACTCAGTGGGTCACCTTCAATGCAGTCCTGGAGTGAACAAAGTTTAATATTATTCTCCAATGAAAAATTATAAGTATATTTAACTTGTAAGAGTTCATGTGAAGGAGTCGGAATCAAACATAAATTGATAGATCCAGGTGTGGGTCTTTAATATTTTGCTTCCGCTGTCGTGCTGCTCAAGCACTGATCACGTGGGGATGGCAGATGTTTTATACTGGTGTGCATAGAACCCTCACCACTCTAAAAGGCTAATACTTCCAGGGTGTTAAGTGTCTTAGAGCAGATGGATTCATTTTGAAGTTTAAGTAGCAACGCGGGGTATTGGGTATTTCCCCCCAAGCTCCTGATGTGTCTCTAAAAGGGCCATTGAAAGAGGATTAGCTGAGTTAATGTGAAACAGTTTTCAATATCACATGTGGTGGGGCTGATCACAGTCCCAGTGTGCAGTCACTCAAAAAGTAGTGGATTAAATCCACTTACTAAGGTTCGCTGCCAGAGGTTAGGATGCTTAGTCGAAATGCAAGCGAAAAGTATGATAGATACATTTGAAAGATGGCACTCTTCTGTGCAACGTGCAGCATTTGAAAAATGTACTATCAGTTGATCACAGCAGGCCCGATTCACAAAGATAAACTGAGATGAAAGTCTATGTTTACGACTTTTGGTATTCAAAAAAGCCATTTACTACTCGTAAATGCCGTTTTTGAATACCAAAAGTTGAGCTTTATGACTTTCGGTATTCACAAAAGGCATTTACGAGTAGAAAATGCCTTTTGTGAATACCGAAAGATGTAAAGTTAGACTTTCGTCTCATTTTACCTTTGTGAATCGGACCCAAAGATTTTACGTGAGTTGGTGGATGTTCACCTAGGCAATGTACTGCTGAACAGGCCAAACCCTACCCGAATGTGACTAGTCTCCCTCAGGCTGCAAAGCTGTGCAGTGTATTCTTTCAGAAAACACCCAACCGGGTTCTGCAATGGCAATACAGGTATAAGGGATGCACTGCAGTTGAGGGATATTTATGGACTTGCTCCCTAAGTGCAGAAATGTGCATTTCAATGGAACCACACACCTGTGGGAGTGTATCTATGGATGGGCACCCACATGTGCACTTTGAGAATTCACTACATAAATACCAAGATATTGAGTCAACCAGAACTTGATGTAAGATTGTCCAGTCAGCAATCAGAACCCTTGCAGTACCACTGTAAAGTATCAATCAATCAATCAATCAATCAGGGTTGTTTTGAGCGCGCTACTCACCCGTGAGGGTCTCAAGGCGCTAAAGGGGGGGAGGGGTCAGATCCATCTCAGCAGAAGAGCCAGGTCTTGAGGGTCTTCTTGAAGGTGTTTAGAGAGGGCACGTCTGATGTCTGTTGGTAGCTCGTTCCTGGTTTTGGCTGCAATGTGGGAGAATGATGTACCGACCGCTCTGGCTCTGTAGATGCGCAGGGTTTCAGCTAGTGCGAGGTTGGCAGATCTGAGGGTTTTTTGGGTACGTGGAAATGTATTCTGTCATTGAGGTATTTGGTTCTGCTGTTCTGTAGGCAGTTGTAGGCGTGGGTGAGGATTTTGAAGGTGACACTCTCCTCTATGGGGAGCCAGTGGAGTTTTCGCAGGTGCTGGCTGATGTGTTTGTGCCGCAGGATGCAGAAGATGAGTCTGGCCGCAGTGTTCTGTATTGTCTGGAGTTCTTGGAGTAGAGATTTGTTGATGCCGGCTTAGTGAGCATTTCCATAATCGAGTTTGCTGGTGATGAGTGCGTAGGTGACTGTCTTGCTTGACTCAGAGGGGATTCATTTGAAAGTCTTTTGAAGGATGCGGAGAGTGTTGAAGCAGCTGGAGGTGATGGCATTGACCTGTCGGGTTATGGTGAGTGATGAGTCAAGTTCGATGCCAAGGTTTTTGGCATGGTCCGCGGGAGAGACGGCTTCTGAGGGCGGGTGGCCACCAGGTGTTGTTCCATGCTGCAGGAGTGGTTCTGAGGACGAGGACTTCAGTGTTTTTGGCGTTGAGTTTTAGGCAGCTGTTGGTCATCCAGACTGCAACGTCTTGCATCGCTTTCTGGAAGTTGAGTTTTGCGGTGACGGGGTCCCTGATGAGACAAAGGAGGAGCTGGATGTCGTTGGCGTAGGAAATGATGTTGAGGCCGTGACTTCTGACGATGGCTGCAAGGGGGGCCATGTAGATGTTGACGAGAGTTCGGCTCAGAGATGATCCCTGTGGGACTCCGCAGGTGATTTCGGTAGGGGCGGAGAGGAAGGGTGGCAGTGTGATTCTTTGGCTTCGTCCAGTGAGGAATGATCAGATCCAGCTCAGGGCCGTTCCTTGTATGTCTGCATCGTGTAGTCTGTCGATTAGAGCGTGGTGCGAGATGGTGTCGAAGGCTGCGGACAGGTCGAGGAGGATGAGGGCAGCTGTGTGGGCTTGATCCAGGCAGGCACAGATGTTGTCTGTGGCGGTGAGTAGGGCGGTCTTGGTGCTGTGATTGCTTCGGAATCCGGATTGGGACGGATCGAAGAAGGCGTTCTCCTCAATGAAGCGTGTCAGTTCCCTGTTGACCACTTTCTCTGCCACCTTGGCTGCGAAGGGGTGGAATGATATGGGCCGGTAGTTCTTGAGGTCCGAGGGGTTGGCCATAGGATTCTTGAGCAGGGGTCTAACTTCTGCGAGGTTCCAGCTGTCGGGGAAGGTGCCTGTTGGGAACATGGTGTTAATAGTCCGCTGGAGTTCCGGTGTGATGGAGTCCACGGCCCTGAGGTAAATGTGAGGGGGCAGGGGCCGGTGGGTGCCCCCGAGTGGATGCCATTCATGATTGTGGCAGTGTCCTTGGTCGTGATTGGTGTCCAGTTGGAGATGGTGGGCTGGCTGGCGTCTCTAGGCGGCGGGCGGCTGTGGCATCTTGTGGGTTGTTGACGAAGTTATTGTAGAGTGTCTTGATCTTGAAGTGGAAGTAGGTTTCCAGCTTGTCACAGAGGTATTCGGACAGGGTGATGTCCTTGGCTTCGCTGCATGGGTTGATGAAGTCCCGAATGACACTTAAGAGTTCCTTGGAGTTGACAGAGTTGGCGAGAATTTTTTTGTGAAAGAAGTTTCTTTCGGTTATTCTGTTTTGCTTGTTGTAGTCCGTGATGGCTTGCTTCTAGGTGGAGTAGTTGTCAGTAGTCTTGGTGTTTCTCCAGTTTTTCTCCAGACGTCTGCAGGTGCGCCTGAGTTCTTGGAGGTCGGTGGTGAACCAGTCAGCTTTTCTGGGATGCTGTTTGCCGGGAGTTCCGTAGCGGGCGAGTTTGTTCCGCAGCTGAAAATCCAGGTGTGGAGTCCTGTGACTGCTATGTTTGCGTCGGGTGTCTCAGTATGGAAGAAGACCCCACCCAACCACCAGACAGATGGGTTGAAAGACGTTGACTTTGTAATTTTCCTGCAGGGCCCCAAAAGATGGTCAAAAGCACTACTCATCTGTAACACACATTAGTAATTTCTACCATTAGTAGATGTTGCGGGTAGTTACCCACCACAGGTGGGCTCAGTCAGTCAACTTTCTTTATTCGGTTTTGTAGTAAAACCATATAAGACAATGTTAATTCATCACAATAAAAACAGATTTCAATAACATTAAAAATGTAATTCAATCATTTTCTTAAAACTTTACATAAATACAGCAGTCATATAAATAAATCCAACATGGATAAAAAATCGAAAAGAAAGAAATCAAATAAACAATTAGTTATACTAGCTCTTTGAGTTCCTCAATTCGACAGCGAAATCCAAAAAAACAGCCACATAAAACAGGTGCACTGGTCTAAAAGCAATTCTAAATGCAACAGGGAGAATATAGCAATGTACATTTAAAGGATGCTTACAGCATGAGACAACTGTTATTGTTATGTTAGAACAAACAACATCATCTCTATTGAGTGTTGGTGGAAGGTCCAGGAGCGCACAAAGGGGGGTCCCTAGTGACATCTGCAAGTGTTCTGGTATTCGCTTTAGCCGGGAGTGGTCAAATTATGTGTGTTGTGTGTGTGGGTACAATGCTGCCATTTATGGGGCCGGTCTTAGTATAGGGGCTTCTCATTGAGAGATGCCACAGAGGGCCAACCTGGAATCTGGGGCCCCAGATGGGGGGGCATAGGGGAGAAAGCCTCAGAGGAGACTCACTGCCACTCAGCTTGTGGAGGGGATGTGCCCTCTTGCAGTGGGAAGTCGTTCGAGGAGGCCAGTTTTTGTAAGCATGGACCACTGCGTCCCATGGATCTGAGATGGATAGTCGCCTGAGTCTTAACTTTTCCTTTCTATGTAGTGATGTGCCTTCAGGTTGTCCATAGTGTTGGAGGTCTTGATGCCAGTAGGGCAAAGTGGGAGGGCCGCTGCCTTTCATCATTGAGAGATGGTACAGCATGGTGCCAGTCATATCCTGCCATAAGTCAGGAACTTCCCGGCAGGGAGTCTATGCGGCTGTTCAGGGCCTCAAAGTCAAGGAGGAGACCATCCTTAAACAGGTCTCCTGCAGTGCATAGGCCTGCTTCGAGGCCAGATATCACAATTACAAGGTTCCAGGTAACAATCCTTAAACCAGCCTTTAGGAACCGCCAGCAAAGAATGAATCATGTTAAGTCTAAATCTAGGGAACAAAAAACGATGGTGAAGAGACAATCCTACATTTACATACGGTACAGTAATCAACATGAAATGAGATCTAACGGATGGTTTGGCAACTCCAGTTTTTCCCCTAGTGACCCTAGCTTCCCTAGTGAACCTAGATGAACCCATAGAAGCTTCCTTTCTCCAGACCAGGTTCGCCTTCACAATCTTTTCTGTTTTATCAAATATCTCCGGTCGCCCTAATTCAATGGAAGATCCCTGGAAAAGAGAAAACCACGGAATTCTTATTAGATCCGTCCAAAGTAGGGCAGTCCCTTATTAACGAGCGGTTTACCTCGGCTTCAGGTTTAAGCCAAACAGATCCCCTGCAGTAAGGGATGCCATTTAAGGCTGTCAGTAAGAAAACCACCTCCCAACTCTTCATGAGCTAATAAAGAGCCAGAGCTATTTGGGAGAGACAACAACCTCGTCAAAAAATGGTTCTCCACAATTTGTATGGGAGAAACCTCAGCGTACCCCAAGATGTCACTGCCTTAGCTGGGCTCAATTTAGAACTTTATTTGAACTCAGAGGGATATAATTCAAGAGATACAATAACAGGATTCGTACCCAAAAATATAAGAACTGCATTTCTGGACCTTTCTCAACAAAAACGTTTAAATTGAATATAAAGTATTGGAAATGGCATTTTGTTCCCAAAATACTTGAAAATTGATTAAAAAAGTGTGTGTGTTGTATCTTATGAAATGTGTTACAAACGTTTACTGCTGCATTCCAGTGTCTTGCTTCACGAACAAAAGCATGAACCGGACAGAGCCTGTAATAGTTTTTTAATAACCTTCATGTTTTGTACTTTATGAAAATTTAGATACCAGAAGATTATTACCACACATGCACCTGATGAGTGACATTCCCAGGTGCAGATAATGCATCAACATAAAAGGCACGCAATCAATAACCATGCTCTGGGCGAAATATCAGTTACACAGCATAATTCGCGTGATTCCCAGCATTATAATTTTTATACAAAATTGTATGAAATAGCGCCAGTACACCTCTTGGCGTAATTAGGAGTCACTTCGGTAAAAATCTTATTACCGGAGCAACGGAACAACGTGAACTGACAGAACTTGCGCAGAACTTGCACTACTTTTTTAGTGCGTCCTTTCATCCAAAATGGAGAAGATGATGCAGTTTGTTGGAACACATAGTGCAAAATGCCAGATTGGCATTTTGCATAATATTGTGTAACATTCTGAAATTTCGCATAATTTTGCAGAGGAAATGATGCGAATTTTGCCCACCCCATCAACACCCCTTAGGAAGAATTCTACCCTGCTCCGGAGCAGAATTCTTAACAGGCTGACTCCATAGGGTTCTATGTGGGCAAAAACACTACACACCGAAAAATAGTTAAGGCACGAACTTGTACATGCAGAACCTAATGACAGGGGAACTGGTTACTCGTAAATTCCATGCTGCTAGAGTAAGGCTGCATTTCATACAGTAATTACAGCACACAGTACCACAAAAAGAGGCAGGGCCGTTGAAAAAATACCCACATATATTTATAGAAAAAAAGTGTTTATTCATGGAAGGAAAGCGTTTACAAGTTCTACACCTCTTGGCCAGCCACGGTTTTGGTTTTCTTGAAATACATTTTGCCTTTGACTCTTAACCACATTCCATAGTTTGTCATTCTAAAATGAGCATATGCTTGTTTAAGGGTCTGGCAGCATTAGAAAGCAGTGCCCTCCTACAATAATAGGGCACGTGAAGCACAGCTGGGCCCCTACAGACCAAGCATACTTGGAGTTCTGATTTGTAATGTATGATTGGACTTTTCATGCCGGATCACAAACTATGTATGACTACTACATGTCCTCGGTGATAACTAAGACTGTCCTTTGTGAAAAAACTTTTACCATAAAGCTAGATTGCTGGAGGGGGTAATGTGTGTTAACAATACGTGTGTATAATTGCAGTGGTGCATTTTGTTGTTCTGGTGATATGTGAAATTAAATGAAAATTAAATTTATAAAGCGCTCGAATGCCGTGGCGTCTTGGCACTGAAAGCAGTGATACAGTTGTGCTCTGCCAGTTGATGTCTCTAATTTAGGATGGAAACAGCCATGATTTAAGTGATTTCCTAAAAAGCTGCAAGTTAGGTCGCAGCCTCATTACAGTTGACCTCTTATTCCATAGCGTGGATGCACGGTAGGAAATGCTCCTGCCACCCCATCTAGCTCTGCAAAATTTGGGAATTTGGGAGTTTGAACAAGACACACATTAGTTGATCTTAGTTTCCTCATAGGCACATACCTTGTGAACAATTTTTGGATGTCAGTAGCTCTGCCACCATAAGTGTCTTATGGACCTGACAAAGGGCCTTAAACGCCACTCATGCGGGTGGGGTCGCACACTACTCACACACCGGCGGTGTCGCCCCTAAGGACTCTGGTCAATGTAGTAAAGTGTTCGCGATGCATCATCTTTCGATATTCTGCTAGCTTCGCTGTCTTCGCCATCCCTGGACACGTGTTTCGGGGTTTCACCCCTCGTCAGCAGGGATAGGCAGTGTTCTGGGATTGCCGATGGCTGCCAATATCTGCCAGCTATAGTACCACTCCGGCGCGTTGGTGCGGGATCCCAGGCTCGTCAGCCCGCTGCTCAAGGGAGCTTTAAAGTTACAAATGGGGGTGGGGTCGCACACTACTCACACACCGGCGTGGTCGCCCCTAAGGACTCTGGTCAATGTAGTAAAGTGTTTGTGATGCATCATCTTTCGAACTTCTGCCATCTTCGCTGTCTTCGCCATCCCTGGACACGTGTTTCGGGGTTTCACCCCTCGTCAGCAGGGATAGGCAGTGTTCTGGGGTTGCCGATGGCTGTCAATATCTGCCAGGTATAGTACCACTCTGGCGCATAGGTGCGGGATCCCAGGCTCGCCAGCCCGCTGCTCAAGGGAGCTTTAAAGTTACAAATGGGGGTGGGGTCGCACACTACTCGCACACCGGCGGTGTCGCCCCTAAGGACTCTGGTCAATGTAGTAAAGTGTTTGCGATGCATCATCTTTCGATCTTCTGCTATCTTCGCTGTTTTCGCCATCCCTGGACACGTGTTTCGGGGTTTCACCCCTCGTCAGCAGGGATAGGCAGTGTTCTGGGGTTGCCGATGGCTGCCAATATCTGCCAGGTATAGTATCACTCCGGCGCGTAGGTGCGGGATCTCAGGCTCGTCAGCCTGCTGCTCAAGGGAGCTTTAAAGTTACTAATGGGGGTGGGGTCGCACACTACTCACACTCGTTGCTGAATGGGGAGCCAATGCAATGTTCTAATTTCAGCTGGGGTAGAATGACCTTTGGGGATATTTAAAAGCAGACGAGCAGCTGCATTTTGTAGAGACTGTAATTTGGACAACTGAGTTTTGTCAATGCCCACAAAAAGTGTGTTACAGTAGTCAATTCTGGTTAGAATAAGAGCCACCACCCCCGCTCTCCTGAGTTCTTGAGAGATAAAAAGGAAAATCTTATGTAAGATTTTTAGCAAGAAAAAACAGGAAGACGAGAGGCGGTATATCTAGCCTGCGAAATGTAATTCATTGTCCAAGATGATTCCTAAATTCTGAACCATGGCTGTTGGACAGGGACACTCAACCGCCTCTGTTGGCCACCAGGTTTGGTTCCACACGGAAGGGTCCTTACCAAATTCCATCACCTCCGTTTTCTCGGTATTAATCTTAAGGAAGTTTTGACCCAGCCAGCTCATGATTTCAGTCAAACAGGAATGGAAGCTAACAGCAGTGACTTCTGATTTTTTTTTATACTGATATAATGAGCTGGGTATCATCCTCATAGTAGACCAAGGTGAAACCATACTCTCTAATGATTCTAGCCAGTGGAGTGACATAGATGTTAAAGAGGGTGGGTGATAGGGCCGAGCCCTGCGGCACCCCTCAAGAAAGGTGAAAAGTGTCAGATTGCAGATGGTCCCAGACTATACTCTGGAAGATAGGAAGAAGGTGAGGAGAGCCAGGGCCATACCCCATTCCCGGGAGACAGTTGCAGTCCGTGTAGGTACACGGAGGGGAGCCACTGGCGTGGAAAATAACGCCGCGTGAAGTCAACCCACGCTGTCGTTTCCGAGGGGGCACAATCTGTTCCTTCAGGGAGTTCCCCTTTTTAATACACCCCTACCAGATTGAGTAGTGCGGTGTTGATAGAATATTTTCCGTCCTTTGACACTGTTTAAAAAAATGTTTTCACACTTAGAGCCTCACGGGAGGGTGCACCTTAGAGCGTGCACACCACCGGAGGACTTTTGGTTTAGGTCCTGAAGAAAGCTGAGCTACATGCTACTTAAACAGCTGAAACATGTCGACCAAATTTTAATTCTGACTTAGGATTCTGGTTCCTTAATTAAGAACCTGGGGAGTCCGCTCACCTTGTTTTTAACCAATGCGGGTTGGCCATTATTAATTTTTTTTTCTAAAGGCACAACTTTTGCATTTTTTAATTGTTAAATACACTTCTGCACTATCACGTTTAGTCACTTCCTAATTTGGGCACTGTTGCACCCACCACATCCTGCTCCGCTGTAATCAGGCGTCGTAGCACGCTGGGGAGGCATTCGGTCACCCCAGCGGGGACCCGATGATGTAGCATGTCACCAACTAGTGGTGAGAGAGGGTCCTTCTAAGAATTAAGGTTCTCTCCCTCCACCCACTACAGGGTGACCAGCAAACGCCCTGATTCTCTTCTAGTTGAAGACAGTCGTCCGGGCCCTCTTAGGGACTTTGAGACTGCCCCACTGTAATTACTGCACGCGTGTGAGCATTGATCACGCGTGCAGTACACAGTGAAGCGTTATTTCTTGAACCTATCACGATTGTCACTTTTCTTTTGCACCTTAGTCACTCCTTCGTTGTTTACAGTACACCATACCCCCAATCCCCAGCACTTTCAGATGTTGCACTAACAGCCAGTGGCGGTGCGTCCATTGGGGGCGTTGGGGCGTTGCCCCACTAGCCATGGACGACCCCACACGCCACAAATGCATTTAAAGGCTTTTTAAAAAATGCATCGATGTCTGATAATTAAATCATCTAGCGCACTGCGCTCTACCTGCCTGGAAAAGCCCGACAGAATCGGGCATCGTATAGGACGTGGGCCGTGGGGGGCGGGGCTGAGGGAGAGTGACAGGAGGAGGCAGTGCACAACAGTGCAGTCGGAGACTCAGAGTAGACAGCGCAACAATGCGCATGTAGAATCCAGGAGCCTTACACATTTCTACTTGCCTGCGCATGCGCATAGTAGTAGACCTTCCCTTCCCCCCCCCTCTATGGTACTCGAGACACAGGGACTGCCAGGCAGGGACCAGGGGCCCCGGTCTCCTAATGGGCAGATTGTATCCTGCTCGTAGCCCAATCCTGGCGCAGTGTTGCTGTTAACGCTGCGCCAGGATTGGCTGCTGCAGCAGGATGGTGGCGCGCGTGGGTGACTGTTGGCTGCTCTGCTTAGGGACCGCACTGTATGGCCAATCACCATATGGCTAATTCCAGCCATGTCGAGGTGATTGGCCATTTCTACACTGTCTGTCACGTTACCGTGCGTGGTGCACTGCTGCCTGGCACAACAACAAGTAGTAAAAAGAAAAGAAAGTGAAAGTAGTAAAGTACAGAGAATCACGAACGAACGAAGAAGAGTCTAGTCACAACAAGACAAGTGAGTAGAGAGAGTGACCACCAGCAGTCTGTCTGTTTATTCCAATCGAGTCGAGTCTCCAGTCCGTCGTCGTTGGTTGTGTGACAGTGTAAACTAATTGCGAGCTGAGGGAGTCTCTAGTCTAGACTGTGCCACAGACTGTACGGGTCCGGACGGCCACACCACCCACCACCACCATGTAAGTTTTTTCCTGTGCCGCCACTCCAGCACTAGCACTGATGATAAGCCTGGTATAATAATGATAATGCATTCTAGTTTTTAATGTGACATGCATGCTGCCATGCTGTCACGCGCACTGACCTGCTGCTACCTACAGTCAGTCAGTCCCTCAGTCGTAGTGTACGATCATGGCCTCGCCGCTCGGCCTCGCCCTCTCCAATGCTCTGGACATGGGGACCGCAACAAGACCAGTGAGTAGAGAGTGACCACCAGCAGTAGTCTGTTCATTCCACTCGAGTCTCCAGTTCGTCTTCTTCGTTGGTTGTGTGTAAGTGCTGAGGGAGTGTCAGTGTCTAGAGTCTGACTGTGCCAAGACAGTGTGCCTGCCTACTATGGACGGTCGGGTCCGGACCGCCACACACCACCCACCACCACCACGTAAGAAATTTTTTTCCTGGTGCCGCAGTGCCGCCACTCCAGCACTAGCACTGATAAGCCTGGCATAATGATAATGCATTCTTTTTAATGTGACATGCATGCTGCCATGCTGTCGCAAGCAAACTGTCGGCGATTATGGTGGTGAGACTGGAATGCACAGCCGAGATTGCTGCAGCCACAGCAGTCCATCCAGACGGCTGCTTGAGGCCCATGGAGTCTGTCTGATAATGTCCCTGCTACTTGGACAGGGTGCAGCCATGTGGAGCCCAGCTCTGTCTCTGATATAATTTTAACGTGGAGCGCGGACATGGGCGCCAAGTGAGGTCATGCCATGTGTGACACCTTAGGTGAGTCTGGGCTTTTTAGCCAGCAGCACTTAGAATGCTGGAATTTTTAGAATGATTCCTCTGTTAGCGGAAAACTACAAGTTCATGAATGCAACATGCTGTGGGTTAAAAAGTCGAAAGTATTGCTAATGACATGTGAGCCTTGGCAGTTAAGTAAGAGAGACGTCTATTAAGATTTCCAGGTTAGTGGGGGGTTGGGGAAGGGGCTGGAGCAGGACCTGCTGAGGAGAAGAGAGAAGGCACCAACTCCCCCTGACTCTCCCTCGGGGGGCAGGGCACACGCAAGCTGATGTTAAGATGGATGCTTGTATGTCACGTCATGCACCGGACTCTACCAGCTGAGCGTGCTTTGGTTACCCAGGGAGGGATACCTGTCTAATGAGACACCTGAGACACGGTGCGCCTGTGGCACGTGGAACTCTAAGAATGATGGGGGCAGGGAGAGGACAGTGAAAGAGAGCGGAGGAGCTGACTGAGGGCAGGCACAACGAGCGGGAGAGCAGGGAAACGCAGAGAGAGGAAGGGAGTAATGGAAGAGTGAGGAAGAAGAGAACAGGGATCGAAGAAAGGGGAGGGAAGAGGATGGATCAAGGGGGTGTGGGAAGGGGGGCAGGAAGAAAGTGAGGGGGAGACAGACGGGTGAGAGTGGGAAAGGGGGAATGAATGGGATAGACTAGTGGTGATGGGAGGAGGGCTAAGGAAGATAGATCGGAGAGGGACACAGGAACCACGAAAGGAAAGGACAGACAGAAAGGACAATGTTGTAATGTAAAAAAAAAACGGCCCTGTAACCGATGTAGTATGCTGCTGGCCAAACGATTGGTATTGCAAAGGATTGGGGTGGAAGAAACGTGCCCAACTGTTGGCTTAAACTTTGTATCTGTCTTAGGGATCTATACTCACACAATATCCTAGCAAAGCTCTACCATGCACAACTTAATGGCTGAAATCCAAGAGCAGATCGAATGGAAGTGGTGACATCCAATGTCAGCCACATTCTGTGCCAGGCCACACTGGCCTTCCCTTGTCCATGCGGTCGACATGGCTTTGTGCTGTAGTTATCCCCTTGCACACACAACAAATGTGTTCTCTATGCTGCGTTACTTGAATAATGATTAAATCATCTGCACTTATGTGTACGCTGCCCTTAAGTCTGTGTTGTCATTAGGAAAATATTGCCATTAGCCAACAGTAGGCGGGACCTGAAATTAATTTAGTGCACTGTTATGTGAGCAGTTAATATTCCGTGAAACAACCGTGCCCTGCTCACCCTGTTCACTTAAATAGTGAGTGTGGCAAAGCAGGCCTTTTGGAAATGAAATAATGATGGCTATTCGTCTAAGAAAAAAAAATCTGTCACACTGAAGCCTGACATGAAAGATGTACGAAGCCCTTGGCTGTGAACTGAGGGAAGAGACTAGACCAGCGGGTCTTTGAGTGATGCTGGTCTTGTGCTGCTACAGACAATGCAATGGCACAGTGTGGTTTGCTTGATATTGCTAATTATAAACCCCCTAGGTGTGCTTCTATTACATATTGATGCACTAAGAATTAGTACACATTAGAGAGCTTTACATAATAACATTCTTGAAGCATATATTGTGGAGGAGTTTAAATACTGGAGTATTTTAAAAGGGGAAGCAAATATTTCACATACTCTAGGGAAGGATAGTATTACTTACACAGATTTACACAGCTAATCTGTGAAAATGCCTAAGTGGCATTGCAACCAACTGAGTCTGAGTATGTTAATGTGCCACTGTCTGCCACCACCGTGAAGCGCCGCAGCTGAAAGGCGAGCACAACAGGCCATAACACAGTGTTGATACCAATCATCCAATATCAATGATGGGCTTCTCTCCCAACCATATTATAAGTATCCTGCTACTGTCTCCCCAGAGGGCTCCATCAAGTGTGATCTAATGTTTACCCTTGTAAAATGGACCGATGGTTTTGAAATAAAGAGATTGTCCTCTTAGTAGAGCATAGAAGTATGTTGTAGAGTGCTCCTGTAACAAGCATTGGAAATGCAATAGGTCTTGCATTAGAAAAGTTGGAGCTATTGGTCTTGTAAATGACAATTTTTTTATTTTTGTTTTGGTTTTGAAAATAGCTAAATTAATATCTTTGTCATTTACAATGCCAATAGTTATAACTTTCGCAAATGTGGCACCTATAGCATTTGTAATGCAACATGATTTGTATTTACGTGACTTAGATGTATTTATATTACAA
Organism: Lissotriton vulgaris; assembly: GCF_964263255.1. Lineage (NCBI taxonomy): Eukaryota > Metazoa > Chordata > Amphibia > Caudata > Salamandridae > Lissotriton > Lissotriton vulgaris. Next base: position 609,474,768 of record NC_141699.1, on the reverse strand, counting down.
ATAACAATGGCTTTTAATTTTTTAAGTAATTAATACTTAAATAAAAGTGATTGTAATTTATAATGGCAGTAGCTTAAACTTTTGTAAAAAACGTTTGTGAAGATTATGTTCAGTGTATTTTATTGTGACGAAAAGCCAAGAACAGAAGTGAAATATTAACATCTTTTTGTGACATTTGTAATAAATCTTGAAACATTGAGAGAACATAATTGAACCAGTTGTTGTTGAATGGTTGCACAGATTGATGCTGTGATGGCGCAGTGGTGCTGAGTGATGTTGTGGTGGTGCTGAGTGATGCTGTGGTGGTGCTTAGTGATGCTGTGGTGGTGCTGAGTGATGCTGTGGTGGTGCTGAGTGGGAGATGGGGAGAGGGAGAAAAAGGAGAGCATGGGGAGGGTAAAGAGAGAGAGAGAGAGGAGAGAGAGGTGGGAGAGATAGAGAGAGGGGGAGAGAGAGACAGAGACGGGGAGAGAGGAGAGGGAAAGGGAGAGAGGGAGAGGGAAGTGAGGGAAAGGGAGACGGGGAGAGAGGAGAGGGAAGAGAGGGAAAGGGAGAGAGGGAGAGGGAAGTGAGGGAAAGGGAGAGAGAAAGTGAGAGAGGGTAGAGGGAGAGAGGGAGGGTAAGAAGAAAGGGGGAGGACGAGAGCAAATGACGGAGGGTGGAGAGAGGGGAGGGAGGGAGAGAGAGAGGAGAGCAGGCAGAGGGGGAGATGGGGAGAGGAAGAAAAAGGAGAGCAGGGGGAGGTAAAGAGGGAGAGAGGGGTAGAGGAGAGAGAGAGGGAGAGGGTGAGAGGGGAGAGAGGAGAGAGGGAGAGGGAAGTGAGGGAAAGGGAGAGAGGTAGACGGAGAGAGGGAGAGTGAGAGAGTGAGGGGAGGGAGGGAGAGGGAGGACGAGAGGGAAGGAGGGAGAGGAGGGGAGATAGAAGGCAGAAACTGCCTGAGAAACAGACACAAAGAAGGAGTAAGAGAGAAAGGATGGCAGGCTTTGAGGAAGAAGAGTGCCGCAGACAGAGATCATGCGGTGAGAAACAGGAAGGGCAAAGGCAGATATGGAAGACAACGATCCACCGAGCAGGTCAAGCCACGGAGAGGCACAGGCATAGAGCAGGCAGAGCACGGGGAGAGGAGGGGCACAGAGAGACTGAAGGGCAGTGGCAGCTAGATTGTAGGTGCTATGAAAGAAGGAGATAGTGAGTCTGAAAAAGGTACGAGTGGGCCAGAGAGATTGCGAGAGAGAAAGACGAGAGCAGACAATATGAATGAAAGGGAGAGAAACAGTAAGACAAACTGGAGGGAGACAACAAGAAGTAGGGGAAAAATGAATGCATGTTGTCCAAAGGGGAGCGTTATGTAGGAGAGTAGGGTCTGCTTTCCTATGGTCACCCCATTTTTTTGCTTTTTGCTTTACTGGTTTACGACTTAGAAAAGCTGTGGTCCTGCTAATCAGACCCACAGCCCACCTGTTCTCTCTCTAAATTCACACAATGTACTTTAGGTGCATTGCCAATTGGGTATTGGGTCACTCTTGTGAGTCCCTGTATAGTGTACCATAGGTACCCAGGGCTAGGTGCACCAGGGGCTGCAGCATGTATTATGCCACCCCTTGCTGGCCATTCAAATGAGCTGTTGCAGCTATATTGCTGTCATGCACAAGATATATGTATTTGTGCTGAAATTTGATATTGTTGCACCAAATCTTATACATTGTACTTTGACTATTGATAGGCTTCTTTCATATTGGTAAGGACAGCATCGGCAAGATGAATACGGTACAACAATTAATTACACGGTCATTCCATGCACGCCCACTGGAAGATAAACTACAGATAAAGAGGTTAGGACCTGATCGGCCTGACGTACAACTCCAACAAGTTACCCAGGACAGAGGAAAATCTTACAATCGTACATTCTCAAACACCTGGTACACAAAAGCTGATTGGCTTACAGGGTACCCTTCAAGAAACAGACTGTTCTGCTTCCCCTGCTTGCTGTTTAATGGTGACTTTCCTTAGACAAGAGAAGGAGTGATAGACATGAAGCATCTGTCTGAAAAAATAAAGAAGCATGCACACACAAGAAAGCATATGGAAAACGTTACAAGACTGGGAATGTTGGGAGACGCACCGATTGAGCACCACATAAGCGATGCATATCGCCAAACAATACAGAAACACAATGAAACAGTTGATAGGAATAGACACATACTATCAAAAATAATTGATTGCATTTGTTTCTGTGGTGCTTTCGAACTGGCATTGCGAGGCCATGATGAATCGGAAGGTTCCACAAATCCTGGAATATTCATGGGTCTTGTAGATTTAGTAGCAGGCATAGACAAGGAAATGGAAGCACATTTAGCAAGTGCTACATTCTTTAAGGGCACTTCTAAAACGATACAAAATGAACTCCTGGAGTGTATGCTAGAAATAATGAGAAGCCATATTGTCCAAGAGTTGCAAAACACAGACTTTGTGGCTATTGAGGCTGATGACACCACTGATGTGGCCACACAAACGCAGTCCGTATTAGTCTTTCGGTACCTGGACAATGGCTATAATGTTGTGGAGAGGTTCTATGGTTTCACTCATTTAAAAACTCCACTGCAGAAACCATTACTGCAGCTATACTGTGTCAACTCAACTTCATTTTTCCAGAGCTGCAGCAAAGAACAAAAGTTATTGCACAAAGCTATGATGGTGCGTCCGTAATGAGTGGAAGCCATGGTGGCTTTCAGAAAAGAATTAGCGATGTCTACCCGAATGCTCATTATGTGCACTGTCACGCCCACCAACTTAATCTTATTATGCACCAGGCAGTATCAAAGATCTCCGAGACACGAATTTTCTTTCAGGATGTAGGAGGCATGGCAGCATTCTTCTCACGTTCCCCAAAAAGAATGGAAGCACTTAAGGAGATTGTGGACAAAAGGGTTCCGAGGGGAGCCTCAACTCGTTGGAACTATAACATACGTACAGTCCAACTAATATTTCAATATAGGGAGGACCTTGTGCAATGTTTTGAAGCCATAGAAGCCAATGAAACCTTTGATTTCAAAAGTCACAGTGAAGCCCCTGGCTTTGCTAGAACACTAAAAGATAGGGAGTTTCAGTTCTTTCTGTTTTTATTTGAAAAGATAATGTCAAATGTCGAGACTTTATACATTCAGTTGCAAGGACGAGACGTAGATACAGTCTTTGTGAAAAGATGTACCTCGGACTTTGTCGCAAGCATAAACAAAGTGAGAGATGAGGTTGACAATTTAGACAGCCAACTGCCAGAGTCTTCAACTTTTTCAAACCACAGGAAAAACATCACCACTCTGGTCTAAAGTGCAAAAGAGATCTGTGACATTGTAATTGCGCAGGCACAAGAGCGTTTTGCTTTCACAAAACATTTGGGGAGTGCCGCATTATTGGAAAGTAAATACTTTAAAAATGTAATGAATCCTTCCCTGAGCATGCTCTGCATGAGGCTGTGGAAGCTTATCCGATGCTCAACCAAGAGGACCTGAAAAGTGAGTTGGCAGTAATGTACTCAATGTCTGTGTACCAGAAGGCCAAAGATGGCAGGTCTTTGCTGTCTTTAATTCATGAACTTAATATGGAAAATACATTTACAGAGACAGTAGCTTTAATAAAAATCGTCATTACAACTCCTATGACAACCTCAGAGGCAGAACAATCTTTTTCCGCCTTAAAGAGGATTAAGACATTTCTGAGGAACACCATGCTTCAGGAAAGACTCAATGCGTTGGCAATGCTCTCTATAGAGAGCAAGCTTGTTCAAAATATTGCTGACTTTAGCGTTCAAGTAATTGAAAAATTTGCTGCGCTTAAAGACAGACGTGCTGAATTTAGATACAAAAAGTAAATATGTTGAATGATGATAGTTTGTGACCTGTTTAGTTGGTTCTTTTGTTGTTTGTAGTTTAAATCAAAAAAGTTGTTTGTTTTGTTGTTTGCAAAATCAATCTGTGAGGTTCTCAGCATTGTATCTTGAAGTCTGTTATGAAGCTCTGTTGTTATACTGAATAAGCAGCTACCTAGTATGTTATATTACAGCTCTTTAATAATGTAATACCTGCACTTTCACAATTGCTTTATTAACCTTCCTGCTTTCTCAAATTTGCTTGGAAATGCTCCATTTTTCCACTATTTTTTCAAAATTTTCTCGGGGGGAAATCCCCCCGAACCCTCCTTGAGGGGTTTGGGCTCGCTCGCTACGCTCGCTCGCTACGGTGCAGTATGATTAGCAGTTTCTGCCCCACCACTTTCAAATGTCACCAGCCGCCACTGCTAACAGCGTGTGATTCACGGTGTCAAATGCTACCAATAGGTCTATGAGGATGGCCCAGCCCCCCCTGTCAACCTGACTTTGAATCATTTCTGTAGCCATTATCAGCGCCGACTCCTTAGAGTGGCATGATCAAAAGCCAAGCTGACTAGGATCTAGTAAATTGTTAGATTCAAGGAATTTAGTCAGTTCCATATTCATTGATTTTTCTAAAATGTTGGTAGCTAATGGCAAACAAGAGATTGGTCTGTAGTTCTTAAACTCAATCGTGTCCAGGGCAGGTTTTTTTTAGGATCGGCCTGATACAAGCTTTTTTCCAGGCACATAGGAAGCTCCCTGAGTCAACTACTTTATTAAGGAGGGGAGTTAAGTTGATGCTGGTTGTAACAGAAACTAAATGTAAAATCGCGGGGGACAAGGATCATTTTGTATTCTTGACTTAGTTGTTAAAAGAAGGTGATTCACCTTCTCTGGTGAGAAGCTAAGCTAACTCGTGAGTTGGCTCTGAGAGCTAAACTCCTCCACTGGTGACTTAGTAGAGGCAGTTGCAGAGGTTACTGCGAGAAGGAGCTCATCATAAATAACTTGGTCTTTTGTTGGAAAAAAACTAGCCAGCTTGTTACAGAAGGCTTGATCAGGCCTAAACTGATTGGACTACTGCAGCTTGAATAGAACTTGGATTGTTTTAAAAAGTTGCTTAGAGGAATATTTGGCCTCCCCAATTTTAGCCGTAAAGTAGTCCTTTTTGGCCCTTATAATAGCCTCCAAGCTAAGTTATAAGCTAGTTCGTGCTCCTTATTATAATTAGATCCCCAAATCGTTCAGCTCTCCTACAATTGCATTTAATGCTTTTAAGACCTGGTCAATACCATGGAGATGTTGCATGACATCGTCTAGTTCTAGACATTTTTTCTGGAGCTACCCAATTTACCGCTTGTCTAATCCAATCTTCAAATTGGAAAACAGCTCCATTGTTGTCAATGACCGGTAGAGGCGGGCTGATGTTGAGTGCCTGTTTTAGCTCCTTTCCCCCTATTTTTAGACAGGGTTGGGTTTTTACCACAGAGGGTCTATTTAGGGTGGAATAATTTGGGTTGATGTGTTTGAGTGTAAAGTATACAACCTTATGGTCAGTCCAGGGTAGTGGGGTGATTTTGACCAAAGTGGTCTCGGGGTTGTGAGTAAAAATGCCCTCTAGTGTATGGCTGGCAGAGTGGGTCAAGTCCGATACAATTTGTGTAAGGCCGTAGGCAGGCAGGTTATCATGTAGCCTTGTGGTGTCACTGTTGTTGTTAGGTTCTAATTGAAAATTAAAATAACCCAGAATAGTAAAAGTGGCAGATTCTAAACAGGATTCAAGGAGCGTTTGTAACGCCTAAGTAAAGGGTGCTCTAGGTCCAGGTGTACGATATAACAGTAGCCCATGGAAGGTGGAGATATTGTTGATCTTAAAAGTAAATAGCAGAGCTTCCGCCGGCAGGTGTGTGATGGCTTCAACCCAAACCTTCAGCTGGGAGCTATGTCTTATTGCAATACCTCCACCTCTATTCCCTAGCCCAGAGCTTTCCAAACTCTGTGTCCCGGCTCATTACTGTGTCGCCTGCTACTGGTGGGTGTGTTGCGGGATGACGCCAGATATATGTGAAGAAAGGAGGAGACAGTGAGATGAGCGTGTGCGCCCGGCACATACGCAGATACAGAATGAAGAGGAAATGGCAGGGTCGGAGAACTATATGTTTGTCACGGCGTAAGAAGGCCTTAACATTCTTGACCTTCTCACAAGTAGGGTGATTAAATAAGGTTGTGAATGGGAACTCCTGCCAAGATGCAGATAGTTGGAGCTGGTAAATTCTAGGGTAGCTGCAGGACTGATGTGTTTCAGTTCGAGCACTAACCCACCTGACCTTGGAACCTCCCAGCATTCCTCTTTCTGTTTTGCATAATTTATGCACAACTCTAGGTTTCTGAATAGCCGAGTTTCAACAGGTGAAAATCAATTAAGAGCGTCCTAACATATGTTTAGACCCGTTTGATATTTTAGTTTGTCTCCAGCAGCATTGTAAAGGCAGGGTCTGTGCGGGTGACATTTCGAGTCTGTCCTCAGTGGCCCTGTTGGGCTCTGAACAGAAAGCGTGAAACGAGAAGCAGTTGGTGACCCGGGCTTTTAGCAATCTCTGGCACCCAGAACAACATCCAGATGGTGACAGAAAAACGTCAATTATTTTTCGATTAAGCCAAAAAATAATGTGATTTTTGGAACACCAGTTTTGGAAGTTTCGTACACTTTGTTCTGAAGTTGAAAGTCAAAAAAATTTAGATGGCAGCAAAAGTCGCGCTTATGAAGTCTTCCGTTCACACTGTGTCGAAATCCCCGTCGCGTGGGCCACACCAAATAAATAAATTCTAGTGAAAATGCACTGCATAGAACAGACTTTCCCAATGTCGCACCTCCCCCCTCTGATTAAGGAGGTTAATCCCACAATAAAGAAGACACAAGCCACAACTGTTTGTCTTTTTTGGATGCCAACATGTTCGGCTCCCTCCAGATGTAGTTTCTATTTCTCACGGTTCTTCCCACCACATCAGTCATGTTCTCATTTTGCATATGGCCTTCCTATGCAGACCCGAGTCGGGGTTTGCAGAATATACAACCCGGAAGGAGCAGCAAATACTGATGTTTGCCCTGCAAGGCCTGTGTTTTCTTATTATACAAATGGCGGCAATGACCCTCTTTATTACCAAGGTGCACCCGCTCCAGCAGCAGGCATGGGGCAGAGCTAGCCTTTGCCAGGATAGCGCCCTGCAAGTGGATTGTAGCTGATAAAGACATATGGCTGCTTACTTGTTTTATTTGCTTGAGTTCTTAAAGAGGTGACATAACATATCGTACATTAAACTGCTTAAAATAAGTTTCTCATTGTGCAAATGGTTGTAATTTGGGATATTTTATACTTTTCCCTTCTCTTCATTCCTTAATTTTGCTTGTCACTCATACTCGATCAAATGTCACTCATAATCGCACTAAAATTATGAAAATGTCACACCTGCCAATCTGAAACATTGGCAGCTATGTGTGTGTGGGGTGTGTGTGGGGGTGGGGTGTGTGTGTGGTGTGTGTGTGTTGGGTGTGTGTGGGATGTGTGTGTGGGGTGTGTGCGTGTGGGGGAGTGTGTGGGTGGGTGTGTGGTGTGTGTGGGGGTGTGTGGTGTGTGTGTGTGTGGTGTGTGTGGGGTGTGTGGGCTGTGTGTGTGTGTGTGTGGTGGGTGTGTGTGGAGTGTGTTTGTGTGGGGTGTGTGGTGTGTGAGGGGTGTGTGTGGGGCGTGTGTGTGTGTGGGCTGTGTGTGGAGGGGTGTGTATGGGGTGTGTGTGGGGTGTGTGTATGTGTCTGGTGGGTGTGTGTGGGATGTGTGTGGGGGGTGTGTGCTGGGTGTGTGGGTGTGTGTGGGGTGTGTGTGTGTGGTGTGTGTGGGGGTGTGTGTGTGTCTGTGGGTGTGTGTGTAGTGTGTGTGTGTGTGTGTGGGGTGTGTGTGGGGGGTGTGTGTATGGGGTGTGTGTGTGGGGTGTGTGTATGTGTCTGGTGGGTGTGTGCGGGATGTGTGTGTGTGAGTGTGGGGCCCGAACCGGGGTTCGGGCTCGCTCGCTGCGCTTGCTCGCGTTACCGTGTCCCTGAATTTCTTTTCACAAAAAGGTGTGTCACCAACATGAAAAGTTTGGAAAGCTGTGCCCTAGCCTATCCTGACCCATCATTGAGTAACCTGCAGGGAGAGCAATATGTAAGTCCGGCTCTGATACCTGGTTAGTCCATGTTTCAGTCAGAAATACGATATCCGGATTAGAGACCTGCAGCAGACATTCGAGTGGGTGTTTAGCAGTAAACACTGCAAATAGTGTTCCTGAAAAGGCCCTGAAGATATGCCTGATATGCCAAATGTTGTGTTTTTTATGCTGTTGTAAGTTTGTATTGTAATATTGCATTGTGATGTTGTGCTTTACTGTGGTTGTCGTGTGGTGTTCTGTTTTTACTGTTTTGTTATGTTGTGCCCTGTATGGTTTAGTTGTGTTGTTGTACTTCGTCGGTTTATGTTATTGTGTCGTGTTCTGTTTACTTAGGACATGTCAACAAATGCTGCAATTTTTCCTACTAAAAGAAGCGTTCTACTTTTAAGCCTCACTGACAAACAGCCACCTACACTGCCTATGATGGTAAAAAAAAGCCCCCTCTTGCTTTTCAACTGTTCAAGCCACCAGTGAGCCTAAAACTGTGGCAGAGACCTGTCTAACATTGCTCATTTTTTGTGATCCTGTCTTGTATTGCTTGTGAGTTTGTCAATGATATTGATCTAAAAATGCATCTTTTAAATTGTCTAGCACATTGTTTTCAAATATTGAACTAAAGGAAATCGACATATCCATTACAGTAGATGCTTCTTCTACCTTCTATCCTGCATAAAAAAAAAATTCAAAACTTTGGGAAAGGGTTTGTTAGTGATTTTGGTACTTTCCCAACTGAGAATTGTGTACAGTGAAATAATTGTGCATGAGATTTGGTGAGTGGTGCTCAAAATAAAAATACATTGATAAGGGCAGACAAGCCTCCAGCCAACATTCTATTAAGCCATAACATGTTATTTTAACAAAAAAGAAATCCAGAAATGCCACAAACAGCTCATAAAATGCCCACCTTCTCAGCATGAAGTTAGAGCTCATGAGACATTAAATAGCTTTAAACAATTATTAAAACTACTAAACATTAGGCTAAAATCAGCAGTACATAAACAAGAAACCAAAAATGTGACAACTCTACTCCATCGGCCTTGCAGAGACACCTACATTTTCAGAGATGTACCTAATTTCCTATAAACCCAGTCCACTTTATGCCACATGAGACACACTATGACCCTCCTCGTCCCTGTTCCTTGTCTTAGTCCTCACATACTGAGATGTGTTCGCACCCCAAAGTAGGAATGCTGTTTATCTACTAAAAAAACTTTTCTTAAAATATTACAATACACACAATAAGCTTCTACATTGAAGAAACCATGTTTCTTGCTTGTCTCGTTGATAGGTATTCATGTTTTTGATTTAGAAAGTTACAATGTCTGGTGCTGTTCACATCTATGACTACATTGTATGACAAGGTTAATAACCGGTGCGCCAACAAGGTCTGGTTTAGTCTGTGCAAAGGCAATACCAACAGCCAATCTTCTTTTGGCCACTTCAAAACATTAAGCTTTCCAGTTTGAGTAAATTTGCAAGAGGTTTCTTCGTCCATAGTTTGAAAGGACATGACCAGGTACCGATAATCAGGGATAGGACATAGCGGCGGAGTTTGGCCAATTCTACGCCCACCTATATGGAAGCGATGAATCACTCGTCAATGATGGTGCTGCATACTTGATGCAAAACTCACTAAACACCCTAGCAGAGAACACAGCAGCCCCCCTGGAAATAGATATATCAGAGCGGGAGGTACTCCATGCCATCTCTGTGGCAACGGTGCGGAATCTTTGCTGCACCTTATATGCATATGCCCGCCACTTCAGAATCTTAGAAAAATGCTTCTTCGACCACTTCTAAGAGAAGCTCAGGTGAGAACTTGCAGAGCGGCGGTGATAAGATGCTTAAGTGGATCTTGGATAAAACTTTCATGTAAAACCATAACATTTTTGAACTTCGCCACCATAGAGCTGGAAAACAGGGCGGTAACCAAAGAGGTCTTTGGACAATAGGCCAGGCCTCGGCCGGCTACGGAATCTTCTCTTCCTTTTCCTCCTTTCCAAACGGATGTCTTTTTGCACTATGAGTTAAAAATAACGTGCCCCCCGTTTGAACTACTGTTATTTTCCCACACCTCTACTTCTTTCCCTTATCATGAGTTAAATACATTGTGTTCCCCGATAAATTTGCATATTTTATGATACCAGTTTTTAACAACATTCAAAGCTGAATTTGTGTTGTTCTTTTTTATGATGTACACGCTGTTTGCATGGTGGTAAGTCCACCCTTTTATGATTTTTTAAATCAAATAAAGTATCATTATCCATGCCACTGGGAGGTTGAAACTAGATAAAGCTCCAGGAAAAGATGGGTTTATAGCGCATTCTATAAGTAATATGCGTCCATATTCTCTCCACTTCTGACTCACCTATATAATTCATTTAGCACAACCGGAGCTCTCTCGGAGTCCATGCGTACCGTAATTATTACGGTTATACCCAAGCCAGGAAAAGATCCTCAATCCTGTTCGTCATATTGTCTTATTTCTTTTTTATAAACAGATTTTATTGTGTCAATTGGCAAATACAATGCAGAGCTCTGTAACCCAGAAGACTTCTGCCATAGTCTAGAATGCAGGATAATGGCATTGATATTTAGAGTATATACTTTCAGAAAACATAAAAGAACATAAACATTATAACCCCCCTCCTATTGCACCATTTCGTCCCTACATCTTAAGCACCACTCCAACACCCACTCCAACAAATGAGGTCCATCACCTTGTCGTTGGTCCCTCACTCCAAAGGCCTGAATGATTATCCTAGGATCGCGATATCCGCTGGGGGCACTGGCTCGAGATAGAGTCCCCGATAGTCCGCCCATTGCTTTCAGATCTTTGGATGTTTTGTAGGCATCCCCTGGTTTAAAACATTGGATTCTCCAACCCCATACGGAAGTGAAGGCCATTCTTCCCTGCTGACAGAGAACGTGGAACCGCTGCTTTCCACAGCCTTGCAATATCTCTTTTAGCCAATGTGAGCCCCAACAACATTAGATGTCTTTTGTAGATATTTCCCCCGATACCCTCCATTATGTGTAAGATCACCAGCTTTGGTGAGGAGGGGAGCTCCCACCCCAATACCTCTGCAAGACAAGACAGAACTCCTTGCCAGAATCTTGTGAGTGCTGTGCAGTGCCAGACCGTTTGTATGAGGGTTCTCTCCTCCTGCCAGTATCGTAAGCATATCGGGGTTGACTCTAGGCCTGCCCTCCACAGCCTGACTCTGGTATAATACACCCAGTGGAGGTATTTAAATAGGATGAGGCATAGCTGCATCACAATCGCAGCCTCCCGAGGGGAGGCCAGTGCCTCCGTCCCATCATCCCCATCGAATGGGCCAAGATCCTCCTCCCATGCTTCTCTAAGTTTATCTGACATAGTGGAACTATTTGTCACCAGGGACTGATACATTCTGGAAATTTTATGGTCTTGTAGGTCTTCTATAAATACTTTGGCTTCGATGGGGCTAAATTCAGGAAGGGTTTCCAAACCCGCGATGCTGGGGGAGATGGCATGTCGAAATTGGAGGTATTTATAAAAATGGGTCTTTGGCATCTGATATTCCTGCTGGAGGTCCTGGAAGGATTTCAGGACTGAACCGCGCATCAAATCCCCTAAGGTAGGGATACCGATATTGTCCCATCCGGAAAATCCAGGTAAGACAGACAGTTGTGGCAGTCACCCATTATACCACAGTGGGGTATCCCTTGTCAATTTGTCCCACCACCCCATCTTACAGAGAGCCTGTTTCCACACCTGGAATACCACCTTTGTGGCTGGTGGCAAAGAGTTATGCAGGGGTGCCGAATACAAGATAGTATGTAGGGTGGAGTCCCCATGCATATTCGCTCCACTGCATACGCAGGATCTAGCCTGTTCCCATACCACCATTCATTTAGTATCAGCAGGTGTGAAGCCATACAGTATGATTGTACATCTGAGGTAGCCAACTCCCCAGAGTACGCCGACTGAAAGCAGGTCCGCAACGCAACTCTGGACGCCCCTCCCGCCCAGAGAAATTGACCCATAGCCACGTTAACTTGACAAAATCACTAAGGGAGGGCTGCGTATGGATAATTCTGCAAATGGTAGAGCAGACGTGGCAGCGATACTATCTTAAAAATGGCCGACCGACCATAGATGGAGAGGGGCATGTGCGACCATGCTTTTAACTCCTCGCGTACCCGCGCCCATATCAGAACAATATTTCTGTCCCAGGACATGCTTGATGAATCTGGCAGGAAGACTCCCAGATACTTCACCCCCGCTGTAGTGACCTGCACTGCCGATGCCCAAGCCCCCAGTCCCGTCTTTTTCTTTCAGTACCCACAGGGTAGATTTACGGGGATTCATGAAAAGACCCGAAGACTCCCCAAATATTTTCATAATGCGGAGCAGCCTTGGCCCCGTCTTGTTGATGTCTGTTAAAAACAATAAGACATCATCAGCATATAATACAATGTGGTCCGAGAGCCCATTTGCCCACTCAAAGACTGCCATGTGTGCGTCCATCCGCACCCACGCCGCCAGAGGCTCCATTGCCAAAGCAAAAATATATGGTGACAAGGGGCAGCCCTGATGGGTGCCCCTTCCAATGGAAAATGTGAAGGAAGTTGAGCCAGCAATGCGCACTGACGCCGCATGGTCCATGTGTAACAATTTTAAATATGACAAAAAGCATGGGCATATATTTAGGCTATTTAGAAATGCAAACAGATATATCCAGCTAAGGGAGTCGAATGCCCTATCCATGTCTGCCAGTAAGAGTGCATGTTGTTCCCCCAATCCCTGGATGGTGGCTACGGCAATGTTTGCACTGCAAATATTATGGCGCATAGCACTCTGGGGCATAAAACGGCCTGGTTGGGATGAATCAAAGTGGTAATATGGGATTGGAGGCGATTGGCCAATACTTTAGCCAAGATCTTTGCCTCTACATTCAATGATGAAATGGGACTATACGAGGAGTGTTGGTCTGGGGGTTGGCCCGGTCTATGGAACACAACTACTTCCGCATGTCTCCAGTCTCTTGGGAGGCAGCCTTGTTCTCTCACTTCATTTACAACCCTAAGAAAGTGGGGCATCGGTTTCGAGAAATATTTCTTAAAAAACTCACATGGGAATCCATTTGGTCCCGGCGTTTTTCCAGAGTTCAAGTCTCTTAGCGCTGTACTCAGCTCCTCTTCAGTGAGCGGGTGATTCAGCTCTGCGCGTGCCTCATCGGAAAGGGCCTGAGGTGGTAAATCCTCTATAAAGCAGTGTATCATGCCTTCCTGTAAGAGTTCCTTAGGTGCGTATAGTTCCGCAAAATAGTTTGCGAAGCTCTCCGCAATCAGAGAAGGGTCCCCGAGAATCCTTCCATCAAGGCCTGGTATACTAAGAAGAACCTGGGGGGGCAAAGCTCCCTGGCACTATCGATGGAGTAGTTAATGGACTTATCCCCCCACTGGTAAATTCTACTACGGGACGCCAAACACGCCAAGCGGGCTTCGTCCATCAGAAGGTCGGCATGTGTCTGTCATGCCAGTAGCAGCTGGCGGTGCCTCAGACACTCTCCCTCCTCCCTGATACTCCGCTCAAGTTCCATGATGTGGGCCTCCGATTTCAGAAGCGATTCCCTCCAGGCTTGACTTGCCTCTGAACAAAATGAGATGTCAATTTGCCGTATGGTCGGCTTCATTGCCTCCCGCAGGGGTTCAACCCCTGCTACCGATCCTACGTTGAGGTCCAGGTATCGCCTGCCCGATATGCTCCCTATATTTCTCATCTTGCAAATTCCATGAAGAGAGACGCCATCAAAAAGGTTGCCTCGCAGGACCCAGCTGTATCATGAGAACAACTGAAGAGTGATCTGATAAACCTCTAGGGAGACTCTCTACATCCCTCACGCTACTAGCTGCACTTGATGGCACGAATATATAGTCAAGTGGGGAATATGAGTTGTGTACTGATGACAGATACGCTTAGAGTGCTTATAGGGAACCCTACGATGAATTAGAATTGCAGCCCCACAGGATCTCCTTGTGAACCCAGAGTGGAATGTTTGAATATAACCATATCTAAGAAGGCACAATGCCTTTGTTCCCATTAAGTGCGTCTCCTGCAGCATCGGGATGTCGGCAATATAGCGTTTGGCCTGCTGAAGAATAGCCCCTCTTTTCACTTTATCTAGCGCCCCTCTGACATTCCAACTCACTATCCGGAGATCCACCGCATGAGTTCGCATCATATCTGTTGGGACACCCATCAATAAATCCTTTGGCGATGGTATGTGGGACAAATAATAACCAGTTTGCGAGCAGTGGCTCTATATAGCAGTGTTGCATACAGACATAAAACATGAGTACCCCAACTTCCCCCCACCCCACCCCATACCTCAAAACCACTGAAGTATCTGTTGCGGTGGAGGCAGCCTGCAGACCCCAACTAGGGTACCCGGCCCAACCCCGCCAATGGATCCCTAGTAACCAGCCCATAGTCAGTATGTGTTCCGTCCGTCAACTGAGTTCTGGCAAAGGTACTAACCCCCCCTCGTGCATCACAGGTCTGAACAGTGGGCTCCAACAACCCCCTGCCAGGAAGAGTCCCAAGGTGACTATGAGGCAGAGGACCCCTGCTGAGACAGCGATGTAGATCTGCTAGGATCGCTACAGGATTGAGATTGACATCTGGACCTTGATCTTCTGTTTTCTTTTGCTTTGGGCTTGGATGGTTTCCAAAATACATCACTAGATGATGAGTCTGATTCCCTCCTGGGCGTCGTGTGGGGCCGAACCTTCACCGTCTCGTCTGTCCAGTTAAAGATATACTCGGGCAACTCAAAAAAGAGAGTACATGACTGATACACCACCCGCAGTCTGGCGGGGTATAGCAAGGCATATGGGAGTCTCAGGTCGCGCAGGCGAGCCTTGGCCGCCAGGAAAGACTGCTGCTTCTGTTGGACTAGTAGCGTTTAATCTGGAAACACAAGAATGCGGGCATTATCATAGGTCAGGGGCTCTTTAGCTCTGGCTTGCTTCAGCATCACATCTCTGTCATGATAGTTTACTATCTTGGTTATGACATGCCTCTGTCTGGCTACTGGATGCGGCTTCTGCGTCAAGGCCCTGTGGGCCCGTTCAACCACAAAACAGCAGGATAATGACTCTGGGGGAAGCCAGCTCATGAGCCACTGAGTCAGAAACCATTCCATGTTCCCCCCCCTTTGCATCCTTCGGGGAATCTAACAAAACGTAGATTGTTCCTCCTGGCCCTGCCCTCTGTGTCTTCCATTTGTGTCACCAGGCCTCCGGTGACTGTCTCCAATGAGGCAACTTTTTTTCTGTAAGGTAGTGACGGAGTCTTCCAACTCTGAGATCCTGGTCTCGGTCTCTGTGATATGCTCTACTTCGTTACATAGATCTTGCCGGAGAAGCATGACATCTGAGCCCACTGCCCCAATATTCGCGTCCAAAACGTCCCTAGACTGTGTAATGGCCACCATAAGAGCCGCATTGTTCGGCATGCCCCCAGTCTGATTGGCCGCAGCGCCGCCTGGTCCGGCGAATCGGTCTAATGTACTTTGTTGGCGGATCCTCCCGCCGTTTCACTCTTCATCAATGTTGCCTTTGGGGTTGCTCCCTAAAGATGGCCGCTCTGCAACCCCCAACTCGATCTGACTGGATAGCCCACGCTTGTATATCCTGTGTTGTGAAGAGCTTCATTTCTTGCCTGGTCTACTGGCCAGAGCCATCCCTAGTCCAGATCACTCAGGATACCCAGGCTCGGGCGGTGACCCCTGCCCACAAGCTGCACCGATTGCTAACCCGGCCGTCTCCGCAGACAGACGTGTCTCCTCACCCCCTAATGGGTGCCCCGCTGTCTGTTTGTCCGCTGCTCCCACTCGTCAGGGGTAGTGTGGCACTAGGCCCACACCGATGTCCAGTGCCGGAAGTGCCTACTAGGCCTGGCACTCAACTAGACAGATGTCAGTGATGTGGACCAGCCAATACCGAGCCGGTCCCCTCTTCACCAGGCCACAGATCGCAATCCTCCAGGAGGATAGTCTAATGTTGGCAGAGTTGGCCGTGATTGATAACGGCTACATGCTAGCCCCGACTCCCACATCCGGAATAGGCCTAATAACCAGCTCCATTCCGTGGCAGGGCCCCACAGCCCCCTTCATATGCCTTTTAATACAATGCGGCACTGAGCAGCCCTCCACCTGGGCAGAGTCATGGCCTCACAGAGCCCAATCGCTGTGCCTCCAGCCCCTATGTCTCAGCAACCCAGGGGCACAGGAGTGTGCAGAGGCTCCTATATCCCCAACCGGGGTACTGCGCAATCCTTGGGCGCTCACCGCCACCAGCCCAGGTTCCGTCAGCTCAATATCAGGGCCAGGTCTATAGTGCATCAACCTGCCCCCTGCGCTGCCCCATTCTAGCACCCGGGATGCAAAACTGAAGGTGAGGGGGGAGGGGAATGCAAGGAGCACTCATCGGGCCGCCGCAGAATTCTCCCCAGCCCCACACAGATTCAAGCAAGCCGGGCTGAAGATGGCTGGAATGTCAGAAACCGGTCCTCTGAAGCTTGTTTCCGGTCCAGGGAAGACATGGCTTGGCAGTTGGGGCTGGACTGTTCCCATGAGGCACAGGGTCAGACTGATTTGCATATAGCCATGTCTGAACTGGGGTGGCAGAGTGGGCTAAAGAACGGTGATGGATTAAACCCAGATCTTTTAACTGGGTGTGAGTGTTTGATTGATTCAGATGCTCCGTCCATCACCACCCCCTTTTGTACCGCTTTTGGCCGCCATAAGTGTGGCAGGGTATGCTCAGACGTGAGTCCCTTGCTCACTTTGCCACTGGATTCAAGCAAGCCGGGCTGAAGACCGCTGGAATGCCAGAAACCGGTCCTCGGAAGCTTGTTTCCGGTCCAGGGAAGACATGGCTTGGCAGTTCAGGCTGGACTGTTCCCATGAGGCACAGGGTCAGACTGATTTGCATATAGCCATGTCTGAACTGGGGTGGCAGAGTGGGCTAAAGAACGGTGATGGATTAAACCCAGATCTTTCAACTGGGTGTGAATGTTTGATTGATTCAGATGCTCCGTCCATCACCACCCCCTTTTGTACCGCTTTTGGCCGCCATAAGTGTGGCAGGGTATGCTCAGACGTGAGTCCCTTGCTCACTTTGCCACTGGATTAAAGCAAGCCGGGCTGAAGACAGCTGGAATGCCAGAAACCGGTCCTCGGAAGCTTGTTTCCGGTCCAGAGAAGACATGGCTTGGCAGTTCGGGCTGGACTGTTCCCATGAGGCGCAGGGTCAGACTGATTTGCATATAGCCATGTCTGAACTGGGGTGGCAGAGTGGGTTAAAGAACGGTGATGGATTAAACCCAGATCTTTTGACTGGGTGTGAGTTTTTGATTGATTCAGATGCTCCGTCCATCACCACCCCCTTTTGTACCGCTTTTGGCCGCCATAAGTGTGGCAGGGTATGCTCAGACGTGAGTCCCTTGCTCACTTTGCCACTGGATTCAAGCAAGCCGGGCTGAAGACGGCTGGAATGCCAGAAACCGGTCCTCAGAAGCTTGTTTCCAGTCCAGGGAAGACATGGCTTGGCAGTTCGGGCTGGACTGTTCCCATGAGGCACAGGGTCAGACTGCTTTGCTCATAGCCATGTCTGAACTGGGGTGGCAGAGTGGGTTAAAGAACGGTGATGGATTAAACCCAGATCTTTTGACTGGGTGTGAGTTTTTGATTGATTCAGATGCTCCGTCCATCACCACCCCCTTTTGTACCGCTTTTGGCCGCCATAAGTGTGGCAGGGTATGCTCAGACGTGAGTCCCTTGCTCACTTTGCCACTGGATTCAAGCAAGCCGGGCTGAAGACAGCTGGAAAGCCAGAAACCGGTCCTCTGAAGCTTGTTTCCAGTCCAGGGAAGACATGGCTTGGCAGTACGGGCTGGACTGTTCCCATGAGGCACAGGGTCAGACTGATTTGCATATTGCCATGTCTGAACTGGGGTGGCAGAGTGGGCTAAAGAACGGTGATGGATTAAACCCAGATCTTTTGACTGGGTGTGAATGTTTGATTGATTCAGATGCTCCGCCCATCACCACCCCCTTTTGTACCGCTTTTGGCCGCCATAAGTGTGGCAGGGTAAGCTCAGACGTGAGTCCCTTGCTCACTTTGCTACTGGATTCAAGCAAGCCGGGCTGAAGACGGCTGGAAGGCCAGAAACCGGTCCTCGGAAGCTTGTTTCTGGTTCAGGGAAGACATGGCTTGGCAGTTCGGGCTGGACTGTTCCCTTGACGCACAGGGTCAGACTGATTTGCATATAGCCATGTCTAAACTGGGGTGGCAGAGTGGGCTAAAGAACGGTGATGGATTAAACCCAGATCTTTTGACTGGGTGTGAGTGTTTGATTGCTTCAGATGCTCCGTCCATCACCACCCCCTTTTGTACCGCTTTTGACCGCCATAAGTGTGGCAGGGTATGCTCAGACGTGAGTCCCTTGCTCACTTTGCCACTGGATTCAAGCAAGCCGGGCTGAAGACGGCTGGAATGCCAGAAACCGGTCCTCAGAAGCTTGTTTCCAGTCCAGGGAAGACATGGCTTGGCAGTTCGGGCTGGACTGTTCCCATGAGGCACAGGGTCAGACTGCTTTGCTTATAGCCATGTCTGAACTGGGGTGGCAGAGTGGGTTAAAGAACGGTGATGGATTAAACCCAGATCTTTTGACTGGGTGTGAGTGTTTGATTGATTCAGATGCTCCGTCCATCACCACCCCCTTTTGTACCGCTTTTGGCCGCCATAAGTGTGGCAGGGTATGCTCAGACGTGAGTCCCTTGCTCACTTTGCCAATGGATTAAAGCAAGCCGGGCTGAAGACAGCTGGAATGCCAGAAACCGGTCCTCAGAAGCTTGTTTCCGGTCCAGGGAAGACATGGCTTGGCAGTTCGGGCTGGACTGTTCCCATGAGGCACAGGGTCAGACTGATTTGCATATAGGCATGTCTGAACTGGGGTGGCAGAGTGGGCTAAAGAACGGTGATGGATTAAACCCAGATCTTTTGACTGGGTGTGGGTGTTTGATTGATTCAGATGCTCCATCCATCACCACTCCCTTTTGTACCGCTTTTGGCCGCCATAAGTGTGGCAGGGTATGCTCAGACGTGAGTCCCTTGCTCACTGTGCCACTGGATTCAAGCAAGCCGGACTGAAGACGGCTGGAATGCCAGAAACCGGCCCTCGGAAGCTTGTTTCCGGTCCAGGAAAGACATGGCTTGGCAGTTCGGGCTGGACTGTTCCCATGAGGCACAGGGTCAGACTGATTTGCATATAGCCATGTCTGAACTGGGGTGACATAGTGGGCTAAAGAACGGTGATGGATTAAACCCAGATCTTTTGACTGGGTGTGAGTGTTTGATTGATTCAGATGCTCCGTCCATCACCACCCCCTTTTGTACCGCTTTTGACCGCCATACGTGTGGCAGGGTATGCTCAGACGTGAGTCCCTTGCTCACTTTGCCACTGGATTCAAGCAGGCCGGGCTGAAGGCGGCTGGAATGCTAGAAACCGGTCCTCGGAAGCTTGTTTCCGGTCCAGGGAAGACATGGCTTGGCAGTTCGGGCTGGACTGTTCCCATGAGGCACAGGGTCAGACTGATTTGCATATAGCCATGTCTGAACTGGGGTGGCAGAGTGGGCTAAAGAACGGTGATGGATTAAACCCAGATCTTTTGACTGGGTGCGAGTGTTTGATTGATTCAGATGCTCCGTCCATCACCACCCCCTTTTGTACCGCTTTTGGCCGCCATAAGTGTGGCAGGGTATGCTCAGACGTGAGTCCCTTGCTCACTTTGCCACTGGATTCAAGCAAGCCGGGCTGAAGACGGCTGGAATGCCAGAAACCGGTCCTCAGAAGCTTGTTTCCAGTCCAGGGAAGACATGGCTTGGCAGTTCGGGCTGGACTGTTCCCATGAGGCACAGGGTCAGACTGCTTTGCTCATAGCCATGTCTGAACTGGGGTGGCAGAGTGGGTTAAAGAACGGTGATGGATTAAACCCAGATCTTTTGACTGGGTGTGAGTGTTTGATTGATTCAGATGCTCCGTCCATCACCACCCCCTTTTGTACGGCTTTTGGCCGCCATAAGTGTGGCAGGGTATGCTCAGACGTGAGTCCCTTGCTCACTTTGCCACTGGATTCAAGCAAGCTGGGCCGAAGACGGCTGGAATGCCAGAAACCGGTCCTCGGAAGCTTGTTTCCGGTCCAGGGAAGACATGGCTTGGCAGTTCGGGCTGGACTGTTCCCATGAGGCACAGGGTCAGACTGATTTGCATATAGCCATGTCTGAACTGGGGTGGCAGAGTGGGCTAAAGAACGGTGATGGATTAAACCCAGATCTTTTGACTGGGTTTGAGTGTTTGATTGATTCAGATGCTCCGTCCATCACCAACCCCTTTTGTACCGCTTTTGGCCGCCATAAGTGTGGCAGAGTATGCTCAGACGTGAGTCCCTTGCTCACTTTGCCACTGGATTCAAGCAAGCCGGGCCGAAGACGGCTGGAATGCCAGAAACCGGTCCTCGGAAGCTTGTTTCCGGTCCAGGGAAGACATGGCTTGGCAGTTTGGGCTGGGCTGTTCCCATGAGGCACAGGGTCAGACTGATTTGCATATAGCCATGTCTGAACTGGGGTGGCAGAGTGGGCTAAAGAACGGTGATGGATTAAACCCAGATCTTTTGACTGGGTGTGAGTGTTTGATTGATTCAGATGCTAATTCCATCACCACCCCCTTTTGTACCACTTTTGTGACCCTGACAATCCGGGGAAGCAGGATAATTGAAGAATAATTAGCTCAGGCTGAGCGAAGCTCGCCTAACGTGCGTCCAACATGATGGATGGCTGGCCACCAATCCATATTGTCTTATTTAACTGCTTAATGTGGATGTAAAAATCTTTACCAGGATTTTGGTGCGCAGGTTGGGGCAATATCTTCCGGGCCTATGGACCCGGACCAAGCGGAATTTGTGCTGGGTCCTACATATGGGGACAACATGGAGCACCTCTTTCATCTCATGGATAAAACTCACAGAGATAAGTCCCCACACTTTTCCTGTTGATAGATGCCGAAAAGGCATCTATCGAGTACACTGGCCTTTTCTTAAGATGCATTGGAGGCTTATGGCTAGGAGCCCTGGTTTCAGAGCTGGATTTGGGCTAGCTATGCAAAGCTATTGGCATTAGTGTGGGTCAACAACTCACTGTCCCCCTACTTTCTGATTTCCAGAGGTATGTGGCAGGGATGCTCACTTTCCCTCTCCTATTCACGTTATATATGGAATCATTTGTAGAACTCATTCATAGGCATCCCCTTATTGAAGGAGTGCAGGTGGGAGGCCAGTCACACAAAATAGTGCTATATGCAGATGACGTTTTATTAACTGTCATCAAACCCGGACAATCGCTACCCCCGCTCCTATAGGATCTCGTCTCTTTTTCAACAGTGCCTGGCTTTAAAGTTAACAACGCTAAATCTCAAGCTTTAAATGTTACTATCACCCCTGACCAACAGGCGCAACTTGCGTGGGAGTTCCCCTAAGGTTGAGCTACTAAAGGGATCCCTATCTGGGTATAACCGTGATGTCAACCGTAGATAAATCCTTTTCCCACAACTACTCTGAACTCCTGGGAACAGTGCGCACACTCATTCAATCTTGGCACAGGCCCTATCTCCTGGTTGTGATGTATTTCTGCTGTGAAAATGTCACTCTTACCCAAGATTTTATATCTGATGCAGTTGCTGCCTCTACAACCACCCATTACGGTGATATAAAAGTTACAATCGATTATTGAAACATTTATTTGGGGGGTAGGCGGGCACGAATGGCCAGGGATCGAACCTATCTTCCACTCACCAAAGGAGGGCTTGGCATTATGATCAAGAAGCCCGGCTGCGCTTTATGGTAGAGTGGCAGCGCCCAATCACAGAGAAGCATTGGTGCTTCCTGGATTAAGCAGTGGCAGGGATACATTTATGGAAAATCCTGTGGCTCCTGCGCCAGTCTCGCCCCGTGGGGGCATACATCTCCCCAGTGGTTTGCGCCACTGTGGCAGCTTGGGATAAAACCTGTGCTTCTAAACAACTTTCTACTCCGCTCTCACCACTGACATCCATCTTAGGGAACCCAGATTTCCTGCAGACTTTAGATGAAAGAATGTACACCCCAGAGGCGCAACTAGAGCCACATTTCGGGGGGGGGGGGATAAGAAAAAATTTCGGGGGGTGGCTGAAACTTTAAGCAGTAGGCAGAGTGAAGCTGCAGGGGCTCTTGGAAGGAGTGACACAACATCAAAGCCCCAATAACATGCACATGGTCTTTTAAAGACCTGTGAAGTGCTTGGGTGCCGCTCTGTGTGTGCCTGGGAGCTGTCTGAGCCTGGGCTGCCACACATGACGGGGGGGGGGGGCTGAAGCCCTTTGATTCCAATGGGTGTTGCGCGCCTGGTACACCCAATGGCAGAAAGCTAATTGTAAACGGATTGGTGATCTATTCGATGTACATGGCCTATTAGACTTTGATGAAATGCAAAGGGATTTCGGACTACCGGATTCGGAGCGCTGGTGTTACATTGCAGTGCAACACTGGGTTACGACGCAGTCTGTTAGACCACATGCTTGCAGGAAACTTACCCTATTTGAGGGCTGGATACTCTCTAGGAAAGATGATCGACAACTGTCGGACATATACCCATTCCTCAACACTACCACCAATACATCACACACGTTGACTCGGAAAAGGTGGGAGGCGGAGTGTGAACCTGGGTTTACAGACAAAAAGTGGGTGGGCAGCATACACCGAGCATGTACGCCAGCCACCAGTGTCTCCGGCAAAAGAAACCTTACTAAAACTAGTCCATTACCGGTATTACATTCCGGCCCGCCTGGCCCAATGGTGGAAAGGAAAGAGTGGACGGTGTTGCCATCATTACAATCAGTCAGGCATACTTGTTCACCTACTATTGCATTGCCCCAAACTTCATCGTTACTGGGCAGATATTTTAAGGGATATAGATCAAATGTTTCATACTGAGATACCACGCTTTCCTAGTTATGTCTTGCTAGGCTTCCCCATTATTCAGACATATCCATTACACTCTTACAGGCTTTGGTTTTGAATGTTTTATCAAGTATATGTAGCGTCAAACTAATAATCTGATATTTTTATTGCTTTTGTTAGCCTAAATTAAAAAAAAAGAGTTACAGGAGTTCCATAAAGGTGGGAGACTGGAGCCCCAAGTGAAGAAACACTTAACAAGAGAGAGGAGATATCTGGTGGTCTTCATTTCTCGCGAAAAGACGTGCTTGTATAACGTGGAGAACGCTGCTAACCTGTCTGGTATGCTTAAAGGCCTTGATTCTGAGTCAGGTTGAGTGATAATCCTGTAAGTTTTTCATGGAATTACCACCTTCCACGATTATGAATTTTAATTGGTGCTGCTGAAAGCAGCTGGAAAATTTGTGCTAAACAGGGGCGTATTAGGACATTTGTATGCAGTAATGGGCCCGAAAATTATGAGACCAGGGCACGAGTCGGGGTACACGCGGGTGGACGGTGTCCACCCACTTTTTTCACAGGGTTAACGCCGTCCACTCTGCCAAGGAATTGGGCCCCACTGAATAATGTGCTGAACTCGTCTCGGTGTAATTTCCAAACACCAGAATACTTTCAGCAGCGCCTGCACGTTGTCTGCTTTCCATCTGCAACAAGCAAAAACGTGCAGGGCGGGATGGGGCTTTATATTTTAAGATTTCTGCTGGGCCCATAACAAAGGCAGAATTTGAGGGGTCATCAGGCCTCCTTTTGTTGGCGTCTCTTGGCTGGGAGGAGTCAGGAGCCTCACACCTGATGCAAATGAAGCAGATAGGAAGCAAAAGCTCATACCTTGTTAGCACTTCACACATAATTAAGAGATGCAGCTTTTCACTTTGTTCAGTCCCTGTTTAAGAAATATGCATGCACTGTAAGAATATTAGATGTGTTGGTCTTTCCCAGTATTTACACAAAGCAAATTGCATTCATATAGAGCTTACTTCCCCTGAGGAGGCGTTGAAATAATTTAAGTGTCACTATTTTTTCTTGTATAGCCCTACTCATTCCAATGCAGGGTGTCAGAGTGCTTTTTATCAACACGTGTGTAGGAGAGTAGGGTCTGCTTTCCTATGGTCACCCCACGTTTTGCTTTTTGCTTCATTGGTTTTCGACTTAATTTGGCTGTGGGCCTGCTAATCAGACCCACAGCCCAGCTGTTCTCTATCTAAATTCACTACAATGCACTTTAGGTGCATTACCAATTGGATACTGGATCACCTTATGAGCCCCTGTACAGTGTGCTATAGGTACCCAGGGCATAGGTGCATCCAAGGCCTACCAGGGGCTGCAGCATATATTTTGCCACCCCTGGTTGGCTATCCAAACTGACACAACTGGCTGATCACTCAGCTGGGGAAAGGTGATGTAATCACCCCTTGCTTAGCTATAATATACCTATATCTAACCTTATATCGAGACACATATACACCTATAAGTCACTCCTATGGCAGGCCTTAACAATCCTGGAGGCAGAGTGCTTGGTTTTATGTGAGATTGTGCTCTAGCATGAGCTGAGCCTGTATGCAGCTTTCGGAACCATGTCCTTATAGCTGTTCTAGGATATTTCCATACCATATACTCTTAAGTGCATTATAAACCTTGCGGTTAATTGCTATCTCTGGTTTGGCTTTATCAAAACATGTCGAGTAAGGTGTCATACGATTTGGAATACTACCCCCTCGCCAGTTCTAGTGACGGGCGTAGCATTCCACCCTTCTAGAGGGAGAAGTCATGTTGTTCCTACTATTCCCGGTTAAAGTTAACCAGAGACTCAGCATCACAAAATGGATGCTGCTGCCATAGACACAAGTCTGACCTCCTGCTGCTGGTAGTCCTTCCAGCGAGGGAGGCTTGGACAATAGGTTTCCTGCCTTGGGAGGTGCTAGCACCACCCCAGACAGGACTTTGTGTATTGGGACAGGGAGGGCTGAAAGGATTGAGACACTGCCTGGGGCACACAAGGTGTCCCATGCATAGGCCAGTTCAAACTGGTGCTGGGGCACTCCAGCCCCAGCTCTGGCGCGAAACTGGACAAAGGGAAAGGGGTGTAACCACCCCCTTACCTGGTCCCACCCATAGGAGGGACCTAGCAGGTAATCCAGCCCCTAAGATTGGTATATAGGTAGAAGCTGAGTCTAGAGACTTTAGATTATCCTGACTGAAACACTGAAACGAAACTCTGGACCTTCATCACTCTACTTTGGAAGAAGACAACTGAAGAATCTCCCTTGTGGTCAAGGAAAGACCACCCTGCACAAGCAGGCACCATCCAGCGATCAACGGCTTGCTTTGTCGCCGCCTCCCGCCGGAGCCCGAGACCAGAGCCTGACAAGAACCAGATTCCCAGACATCCAACAGCTTGATCCACAGTACCTGCAAAGCTGAGACCCGTGGAGGCGACGAGAGACGTGGGACCGGCCATCTTGAAAAGTCTGCGACCTGCTAACTGTGCAGCCCCTGAGGCCTCCTCGAAGCTGTGCATTGGGGATTGAGAAGCCCCATCCCCGAGCAGCATCTGCACCAAAGATCAGCCTTGCAGACTCCACGAGTTCTGCGTGGGGCCCTTTTGCATTTTTCTGCTTGACGCGTCTGCCCGGTCACTTGCCCATTGGCTAGTGGCCATCTTGGCGACGAATAAGTGAAACTGCACCACTGGTCTGGTTGCTTCAGACTCGCCCTTGATTCCCTCAAAAGAAGCAGCCCCTCAGACCTTGCTGGTCTGAGTAAGAAGCCTACATTGTATCCTGCGTGAGTAGCCTTTGCCAAGGCTTGTTGCCTCCAATCTTGAAGCCGACACCGCCGACAGTGAGAGCCTTTGTGGGACAGGCCGTGCCTGACTCCTGGTTGTCGTCGATGGTCAACGTGGCTGCAGAGACAAGCTTCCCATCTGCACCTGATTGCAACGCGACATCACCTGGTTCCATCCTGGTCACTGGCTAGTGACCCAGACTCTGTCCCCTCTGCTATCAGGTCCTCTTCATCTTCGATTCACCCTTTGATCCAACCGGACTCTTCTCTTCTGGCCGCCTGCAGCATCTTTTCTCCAAGGCTCCATAGATCTCCACGACGAAACCTGACACACTTTGGGACCTATACATGCGCTTGTGCTTCTGTGCTCATAAAGAGTTCAGGGGATTTCTTTGGAAATAGTAAATACATATATATTTTTAATATATATCCTGTGTGGTGTCCTTTCATTTGGTATTAAATGGATTGCATATGGTAAAACAGCTGGCTTCACATGCCCTCTTGAGTTTAGCCTAAGACTGCTTTTGTCCATGCTACCAATAGGATAACTGGTCTACAAGGTTGAATTTACAACCATCACCATAAGGACTGTTTGGACTGGTGCAAGGTGCTCACTATAATAGTGAACATCATATACCAGGCCAACTTCTCACAACGTGCATATTACATGTACAATAAATTATATATGTTTGTTAATGAATGTACAGGATATGGTACATAAAACTGGGGGATTGCAAGGTGTAGAAGCGACATATCATCTTCCATAGCTCACTGTGCCTCTATCCTCGCAATGCGCTCAAACATACACATGATAGACCTGCTAAACATATATGTGAGGACTTTTGATCTGATGTTACTTCTTGTGATGCCACTTCTTGTAAAGTCGTGGCTTGTGATGCCACTTTCTATGATTTCAATTCCTGTGATGCCATGTGTGATGTCATGTGAGCTGTGATGTTGTGAATGGTTATGTTACGCGTTGTGATGTTTCGCGCCGTGATGTCACTTGCATACTGCCTAACTAGGTTAGTCCCCCCACACCTTTATTTAGGACTTGTGCCCTGTCCGGAACTAACATGTCTTTCCTCATAAGAGGCCAGAAAATGGTAAGGGCTCAGAGCTGGTAACTGGGGTGGTGATGCCAGCCGGAATCAGTAAATATGAACTTTCCCTTATAGTGACAAGTGGTGATTGGCCAAATGAACAAAGGGTCAAGTGACGAAGTGAGGCTAAATGATCGACTTACCCACAGGGCTATAATTCTCCCATGTATTTTAATCGCTTCCAGCGGAAAAAAATAGTTCAAGTAGTATCTGTTCATATGTGTATGTGACACAGATGTGTTGCGAATCAAAGGGCATATGTTTTTCCCTACAGCACTGTCACATTTCATGAAAAAATGTCACTTTCACTGTGGCTCCCTGCTTTCGTCTAGCCAGTTAAAGTCAACGATTATTCTAACAGGAAACATCCGTGGCGCTCGACAACATTTAACGCAGCTGACTGATTCGCACCACGAGCTTTCCAAGAACGGCACGCGCCCCTTGTTTGACTGTTGTGATGACGCACGGCCGGTGTGGGCCCAGTCCCAGCTCGCGCGCCCGCATACGGTGCACGTTAATAAGAGGTTACGACCCACGCGCCTTCTTCAAGACGGCAGTAATCTCTAGGAATGCCGGAGCGCGAGGCACGGTGTTCAGCAAGTCATATTTGTCAAAAACCTTCTGGACTATGGATGAGTGCTGATCCCCGGGCGCAAGAGTAATACGTTCCAGCTTTGTTTGGCAAGGTTGCTTGCATTAGAGGTGATTTGGAGGTAATAAAATTACATTAAAATGCATTGCTGCTGCTGCTTGCCACCCTACCACACAGATTTCTATTTTACATTGTTCACATAATGTATTTAACAACATAAAATGAGAATGGTGGGTTCGTCTGAATTGCCATCTGGCAGCTCCATTTCGTACGTTGTACCAAAACCTGCGCATTCTGCAGCACTGAACTATGGAGTCCCAGTGTGTGATCACGGTGCAAAATCAGCTTCGTTATCCACTAAGCTAGGATGACCGGCACATCAACCTAACTGGCTAACAAGATGGCCGTCTCCAGTGGCACTCAGCACACGCGCAGCCAGGATACCATCAAACTGGAGACAAGGAAGTCCAAAAAAGATAAAACAAGACAACATGCTTTCTTCATCTTTGCACTCAGGATCCATTAAAATATCCTGTATCCATTGAAGCCAGCCTAAACCTGTTCTAAGTTAAGAAAGAGCTGAAGACACACTTCTTTAAAGAACGCTACATCACAAAGCGCTCAACAGCCCGCAGGTGATACTGGCAGAATTCATCTACCATTGACTGTATCTTTGCCTCTGAACAGGTACAGCACTCTGCTGCCTTTCAGCTGGGTTAACGCTACATGTATACCACATTATTCACATATTGTTGCATAGCATACCCCAGTGGGGTAGCAAGTCTTTTTGCTGCTTGTGGCGGTCCCTGTGTGCTTGCCACCCACCACCTTACCTGTAAGTGAGTTTTCAATTCTCACCATGCATGGGTGAATACGAGATAATATTCAGATGTCCCTCATTGCCCTGTCCTGACGAGACCCATATCCCTGAGGGTCGAAACGCCGTCGACGCAACAAGGAATTGAACCATTAATATAGTGTCTACGATCGTGTAGAATTACCTTAATAACTAACTATGTCCTCCTTGGTCTTTTTCCTTTTTAGGCTTTGCCTAGCCAATGCGTACGAAGTACGCATGCGGTAGGAAAAACTTAATGATGTCTGTGTGTGGGGAATGGACCATCCCCACTCTCCCATAAATAGAGGCTAGCCATTGGGAGAAGGCTCTGTCCGTCAATCTCGGACCAGATTCGGGGGCGTTCCCGAGAATTTTTGGCTTTTGGCGACGTCACGCTACGTCAGCCAAAAGCCCTCAGGAACGCCCCCGAATCTGTTCCGGCATTGACGGCACCCGGAAGAAGTCCAGGTGAGTGCTTGCTTTTATTTTATGGGCGTTCCCACCCCCTCTCCCGCTCTCCGTGTCTCCGGCCCCGTTCCCGCCCCCCTCCCGCTGCCTCTCACGCTCTCCATGTCTCCGGCCCCGTTCCGGCCCCCCCCCGCTCTCAGTGTCTCCGACCCCGTTCCCGCCCCCCTCCCGCTGCCTCTCACGCTCTCCATGTCTCCGGCCCCGTTCCCCCCCCCCCTCCCGCTCTCCGTGTCTCCGGCCCCGTTCCCGCCCCCCTCCCGAAATGAAAAACAGCAAAATCAGGAGGAGACGAAGAGCGGTTTAATGGTTTAAAGTACGAAAATATAAAAGAAATATACGTGGCTTAGTGAGAGCGCACGCTTTTTTTTGCATGGATCGTGTAAAACACTCGACTAGATTTGCGGTCAGCATTACTGTCACTACAGCCCCCGCGTACTTCACCTTTCACTAAACCCTGCTCACAAGGCTTGTGCAACGCGCCCCTGAGACCAGATCCTGCGAAGTATGAGATCGGCAGGGTTGCTGTGGAGCGTGTATTCCGTGCTCCCTCTGGTCCCGCTGTGGGGCTCCCGGCCAGCCCCACTGCGCAATCATTCTGCTGTTAAAACATAACGATCAGCGTAAGACACTTCTTTTAAACGTTTGATGCTTCCTGGTAGAATTTTGCCAGAGTTTGGAGCAAAGTTCGAATATTTCTAGACTCGAGGCGTAATTCAATGGGTACCCCTCGGTCTTGAGACCGTCACAAACTCTGGGAGTTTGCGTAAATATTCTATATTCCCCAATACGGGAATGTGGCAGGTGTAGAAGTGCACATGCGGAAATATAATCCATCCATGCCCTAAACAAATTCCCTTTGTTTCTGCCGGGAAACTGCTCTCCCCTCTCCTTGCACCTCCACCAGTTTCAGAGGATTGCTTCGTTTTTTTTGTTGTTGCAGTTTTGTATAGCGCCACTTGGACATGAAAGTACTGAAGCGCTTTACAGGAGCACCAGTCGCATTTCACAAGAACACATTAATCTTAGGTGAGTGCAAGGAGATTACGTGATTGGCTCAAAATGGTGAGCTGACGCCAAGAGTGGAACCTGGTTCCCCAGCGGTAAAGTCGGCAGCTCTGGATCTTGCTCCACATCCTTCCCACACAAAGACAAGCACCGATTGGCATTCATTAATGGCTGAGTGTGCCCCTAACTAATAAATAGCAATCACTGAAAGAAACAAAACAAAACATAGAAATTGATCCCTCGTCACTTCTGCTTCTGTTTCAAGTGCATTTGCAACTTTGTGGGAATTTACAGAGGACTGCATGAGTGCCCCAAAAGTAATTTATGTGCAACCCTCCCAAAGGTGTAAGAGGACATACTGTGCTCCTGTAGACGCCTTGACATCTTTACAGTGGAAATATGACAGAGAATGCCACAACCCACTTCGTCGCAAAGGGAGGCATTCTTTACGGTGGAAAGATGATGGAGAATGCCCCCCCTCCCCCCCAACAATAAAGACCGTCATGTCTATATGGCATGAGCAACAAGAAATTGTCCGAGAATCGAACTTCAATACCCCAAATCGGACAAAAATTCACTCAAAATCACATGCACATAATCTGAGGGTAACTGTACTGACCAACAACTCAGTGTGTAAACAAAACAACAATGAATGGAAATTTGAAAACAACTTATTAAAAGGGTTTTGTAGCTAGTTTAAAAACTCAATTCATACAAAGATGTGTGCTTGTGTCAATAACCGAAAACAATACACATAAAACCACAACAAATGCAATTACAATAAACAATACAGAAGAACTACAATACGAAAGTAACAAAAAAAGACACTAGTTTTTGTCATTGAAAGCCAAATACATATCATAAATCTTAAAGATGAACCCTGACATGATAAGTAAACACAGCAAATGGGACCTCTGTAAATGAGTTACAAACGCGAGAATCTGAAATTGTGTCCTTCCTGGCCATTTCTTTAGCACAAGAGGCTCACCTTGGTTGTTCTGGGTGTGTGGGTGTGTGTGGCTCTGGGTGTGTGGGTGTGTGTGGCTCTGGGTGTGTGGCTCTGGGTGTGTGGGTGTGTGTGGCTCTGGGTGTGTGGGTGTGTGTGTGGCTCTGGGTGTGTGTGTGGCTCTGGGTGGGTGTGTGTGGGGGGGCTCTGTGTGGCTGTGTGTGGGGGGGCTCTGTGTGGTTGTGTGTGTGGGGGGCTCTGTGTGCGTGTGTGTGTGGGGGGCTCTGTGTGTGGGGGGGCTCTCTGTGGGTGTTTGCGTGTGTCATTTGCGAGAGATTAAGCTATTGGCATTGTAAATGACAATGCCATTTATTTATGTTTAAAAAACCAAATAAAAATAATGTCAAGAGCAATGCCAATAGCTCTAACTTTAACAAAGGCAAAACCATTGCATTGTAAATGCTTGTTTCATGTATCCAATAAGAAACCACTGCGCCCTTATGTAGTTTATGTTGTATGTATTGTTATTTTGGTTTCACTTGTACACTTGGGACACTGTGCACTTTTTCTATGTAATTGTATGTACATAATTGTGTGACAATTTAAATATAGCTGATTACTATTGATATAATGAAGTAAAACATGCCAGAAATGTACATAATTGGTTGTGTATTCCTTTCCACCATCCTTATCAACCCTCTGTGTTAATACCAATTGCTATTAAGCTACATATCCAATTCTTATTATTTTTAATATACCACTGAAACCATTGTTCTTTGATATAATTGTTGGCCCTGGTTCCTATGTGAGTAGGGTTTCCCTTGTTTTCCTTGAAGACCCACCAACGGCTGCAGGTAAGAGGGGGGATTCTGCCACCCCCCAAAACTTGTGCCGCTTGGCAGGCCACCACCCCTCCCGCTATGCCACTGGCACCCATTATGAAACACTGAGCTATCAAACCCCATGAAGAAGCTTAGTCATATTTATTCTCGCACAACATATACACATTATGAGGCACTGATCTATGGCTATGTTTGCAATGAGCCGGCATTGTTCAGTAACTATAGGGTCAATTGTATCCCTCACAGGGATAGTACTTGTCACCACAAGTCGAGCTTCTCTAGTGATATTTCAACCCTATGTGGGGGAGTTTGTAAATGCAGCATCAGTATCCTCAATCACCTCAATTGAAGTTGCCCTTCCCATGAATTTTAGCCAGACTTACTCACTTCCATGCCATTCCTCAAGCTGCCCCTTCCCACTGCTACTCTTCACTCTGTTTTACAGTAGGTGGGTGAAAAGGTATGCCTATTGTTGAGACAGGCAATCCACTCATGGAAGTTGTACCCGTTCATATGGTTTGACATGGTATGTTATGTGCTATCACCCACTAGGGTATACTGGCACTGTGTACATGTGCGTGCTTAGCCCTGCCTATGATAGGTTGGGTAATTGAAAAGTGAGGTCTTCAACCTATTCAGGAATTAAAAAAAGAGGAGGCTCTGATGTGTAGTGGGAGGCCGTTCTACTCTTTAGAAGCGATTCAAGAGAAGGACCAGCCTTCTGATCTGGTTCTGCGTATGCAAGGGATGTGTGCAAGTAGGAGTCCAGTGGAGCAGAGGAGTCTGGGTGGTTGGTGGAAGGATAAGCAACTGTTCAGGTTGGTGGGCCCTGAGTTGCATAGTGCCTTGAATGTGTGTGTGAGGAGTTTAAGATGAGCGTGTTTGTGTATCGAGAGTCAGTGGAGCTTCCTGAGATGTGGTGTGATGTGAATTCTGTGTGGAAGGTTGAGGATGGCTCTAGCTGTCGAGTTCTGGGTGGCTTGTAGTATTCTAGTGATTGCTTGTCGATCCTGGTGTAGAGGGTGTCCCGTAGTCCAACTTGCTGGTGACTAGGGAATGAGTGGCAGTTTGCTTGGCAGCTGCTCGAAGATCATCCTCAGTGCCTTCAGGGTGTGCAAGCAGCATGCAGTGATGGCGTTGATTTGTGTAGGTATGTCCAATTTGCTGTTGATGATTATTCCAAGGTTCCTAGGATGGGTGCCGGGTGTGGGTCCGAGTTTGGTCAGTCACAAATTGGAGCCCCATGGCAAGGTGTTCTTTCTGAAGATCACTACTTCTGTCTTGTTGGTGTTGAGCATGAGACAGTTGGCTTTCATCCAGCTAGAGACTTCGGTCAGGCAGACAGGGAACCTGTTTCTTGCGATGGGGGTCTTGTCCGAGAGGGATAGTATGAGTTGGGTGTCATCGGCATAGAATAGGATGTTGATGTTGTGTGCTTGAAAGAGGGTGGGTCTAAGTAATGAACCTTGAGGCCCTCTGTTGGTAAGTTTGCAGACTTCCGAGGAGTAAGGTTCCCTGGCTGCTTGTGTTCAATCCATTTTTTAGATTAATTGTTCATTTGTTCGATTCAATAAAATCATTTAAAAGGAAACCATGAATAATTCATTGGATAAAATATCCACAAAAAAAAGTTAAAAAAAGAAGAACTTGTTTAAAGAAAGGATAAAATGCACATATAATAATAGTAAACACATTAACCATAAATCCTCTACATCATGATTTCATAACCAAATAACTAATTGATCTAATTAATTATTGAATACTTTTATGTACGATTCCAGCAACTAAAAATAAAGTGCAGATGCAATAAATATTAATCTTTGGGTGTCAAAAATAAAGTGTGTATACAATGATAATAAGTACATAGCCCAAAATACTCCTACTTCATGAATTCATGACCAAATAACGGATTGATCTGATTAAGTATCAAGTCTGTATGTATGATTCCAGCCCAGCTACAAATAAAGTGCAGTTGCAATTAATATTAGTCTGTGGGTCGAAAAAATGGATATCCAACGGATTAAACCCCAAAAGAGGCAATACATGTGTGTAACCATCCATAGCCTTACCAAAAAGCCTTCACCATCCCCCGGAGTTAATCTTGTCCGAATCATTAAAGTGACAGGATATAGCTACCTTTGCTAGTGCGCCATGCTTATTTCTGCTATTCATCTTGTACTTTGTAAAAACAATTCGTTTATTGTTAAAGCACGGATTGCACTTTGCTGTTCTTATGCTAATGCACTGGCTGCACTTTGATCATCTTCGTCCATCTATTATGCAATCTGCAACATTTATTAGCACTCTCCCATACCACATCCCCAAATGTACTGATAGCACTTGGTTCAATTTTACCTTTCTATTGAGGCATTTGCCACCTCTACCGGAAATGCATTTATTTAGTTAGCCTCTGATATCCTGAGTGCAATAACACACTGTTAGCTGCTGGCTCCCAGACCATACTTACTGTAGTGAGCCACCCGGCCACTGCAATACTTTGTGACACACTCAACTCCCTGGGCCTGGCGTGGACTGGGGAGTATATAATAAAGGGTGACGTCAACGCATGTGGCTGACGGCATGAACGGAGCACCTGAGTAGACGTCCCTTATTGCAGCTCCGCTGTCAGTAGTTAGCCTGCCATGTGGAGAAGTGTGGCTCAATGGTTAGAGCAGGCAGACCTCGATGCAGAGCTCTGGCCAGGGACCAGGGTTCGATTCCTGCCCCGGCGGGTCTCGGGCTCATAAATTCCCCTGACTGGATATTCTCGCCTCAGTGCCTATTCTGATCATGGGTCCCACACTGCAACTCTGGGCAATAGCTTGCTTAGTCTCCACAACGGCCCCCACAACGCAAGGGATGCCTGGTCTGCACCATGGGGGTGCCCAGGAGTGGGCACTTTACAGGGAAAGCCAGGAAGGGTTCCCTTGCGGTATTCATACAAGCGCCGGGAAACCCACTGCGGGTAGCTGTGTGCTATACAAGTACAAAAACATTGCCCCTAACCCTGAAAAGACGGTTGTAGCCCCGGCTGCATGTCCCAGGGAGTGCCCTTAGTCCCCCCCTAGGTTGCGAGTACCCTCAATCCAGGCACTCTCATGCGAATAAGGTAAGAACAGCCTAAGTTAAATGACGCTAATAGAATCACAGGCTCAGGCATTTTACAGTAAGTGGTTGTTCCCCGTCCTAAATGTTATCCTTTTACCGTAGCTTGACATACACTAGGCAATTTTCTATGACACTGGAATGATTGTGCACTTCCTTTTTTATGTGTTTTAACCGTTAGTTTTAATTAACTGAAAAATAAACTTATACTCATACTCACTCATGTCCAAACCCATCTAAGATAACTGCTTACATTTCCATGGTGAAAATTACAAAAAACAATCTGATGGACAGAATGTAGATCAATGTCTTACATTCACCCCAGTACAAGTATCTGGGCCTAAATCCATCGTTTTTTGCACTCCACACCACCCTGGGTCAGATAATGGCCTTATGCAAATCAGCTCTGACCCTGTGCCCCATGGGAACAGTCCAGACCGAACTACAACAGCCATATCTTTCCCAGACCGGAATCAAGCATCCGAGGACCGGACCGGTTTCGAGGTAACACCTCTCATCAGCCCGGCTAGCTTGACTCCAGTGGTGTGGAGGCTCTGGGACCCACGTCTGAGCTACCCCAGTACACTCAGGGAGAAAATTACAAAAAACAATTTGATGGACAGAATGTAGATCAATGTCTTACATTCACCCCAGTACAAGGATCTGGGCCTAAATCCATCGTTTTTTGCACTCCACACCACCCTGGGTCAGATAATGGCCTTATGCAAATCAGCTCTGACCCTGTGCCCCATGGGAACAGTCCAGTCCGAACTACAACAGCCATATCTTTCCCAGACCGGAATCAAGCATCCGAGGACCGGACCGGTTTCGAGGTAACACCTCTCATCAGCCCGGCTAGCTTGACTCCAGTGGTGTGGAGGCTCTGGGACCCACGTCTGAGCTACCCCAGTACACTCAGGGAGAAAATTACAAAAAACAATTTGATGGACAGAATGTAGATCAATGTCTTACATTCACCCCAGTACAAGGATTTGGGCCTAAATCCATCGTTTTTTGCACTCCACACCACCCTGGGTCAGATAATGGCCTTATGCAAATCAGCTCTGACCCTGTGCCCCATGGGAACAGTCCAGTCCGAACTACAACAGCCATATCTTTCCCAGACCGGAATCAAGCATCCGAGGACCGGACCGGTTTCGAGGTAACACCTCTCATCAGCCCGGCTAGCTTGACTCCAGTGGTGTGGAGGCTCTGGGACCCACGCCTGAGCTACCCCAGTACACTCAGGGAGAAAATTACAAAAAACAATTTGATGGACAGAATGTAGATCAATGTCTTACATTCACCCCATTACAAGGATCTGGGCCTAAATCCATCGTTTTTTGCACTCCACACCATCCTGGGTCAGATAATGGCCTTATGCAAATCAACTCTGACCCTGTGCCCCATGGGAACAGTCCAGTCCGAACTGCAACAGCCATATCTTTCCCAGACCGGAATCAAGCATCCGAGGACCGGACCGGTTTCGAGGTAACACCTCTCATCAGCCCGGCTAGCTTGACTCCAGTGGTGTGGAGGCTCTGGGACCCACGTCTGAGCTACCCCAGTACACTCAGGGAGAAAATTACAAAAAACAATTTGATTGACAGAATGTAGATCAATGTCTTACATTCACCCCAGTACAAGGATCTGGGCCTAAATCCATCGTTTTTTGCACTCCACACCACCCTGGGTCAGATAATGGCCTTATGCAAATCAGCTCTGACCCTGTGCCCCATGGGAACAGTCCAGTCCGAACTACAACAGCCATATCTTTCCCAGACCGGAATCAAGCATCCGAGGACCGGACCGGTTTCGAGGTAACACCTCTCATCAGCCCGGCTAGCTTGACTCCAGTGGTGTGGAGGCTCTGGGACCCACGTCTGAGCTACCCCAGTACACTCAGGGAGAAAATTACAAAAAACAATTTGATGGACAGAATGTAGATCAATGTCTTACATTCACCCCAGTACAAGGATCTGGGCCTAAATCCATCGTTTTTAGCACTCCACACCACCCTGGGTCAGATAATGGCCTTATGCAAATCAACTCTGACCCTGTGCCCCATGGGAACAGTCCAGTCCGAACTGCAACAGCCATATCTTTCCCAGACCGGAATCAAGCATCCGAGGACCGGACCGGTTTCGAGGTAACACCTCTCATCAGCCCGGCTAGCTTGACTCCAGTGGTGTGGAGGCTCTGGGACCCACGTCTGAGCTACCCCAGTACACTCAGGGAGAAAATTACAAAAAACAATTTGATGGACAGAATGTAGACCAATGTCTTACATTCACCCCAGTACAAGGATCTGGGCCTAAATCCATCGTTTTTTGCACTCCACACCATCCTGGGTCAGATAATGGCCTTATGCAAATCAGCTCTGACCCTGTGCCCCATGGGAACAGTCCAGTCCGAACTACAACAGCCATATCTTTCCCAGACCGGAATCAAGCATCTGAGGACCGGACCGGTTTCGAGGTAACACCTCTCATCAGCCCGGCTAGCTTGACTCCAGTGGTGTGGAGGCTCTGGGACCCACGTCTGAGCTACCCCAGTACACTCAGGGAGAAAATTACAAAAAACAATTTGATGGACAGAATGTAGATCAATGTCTTACATTCACCCCAGTACAAGTATCTGGGCCTAAATCCATCGTTTTTTGCACTCCACACCACCCTGGGTCAGATAATGGCCTTATGCAAATCAGCTCTGACCCTGTGCCCCATGGGAACAGTCCAGTCCGAACTACAACAGCCATATCTTTCCCAGACCGGAATCAAGCATCCGAGGACCGGACCGGTTTCGAGGTAACACCTCTCATCAGCCCGGCTAGCTTGACTCCAGTGGTGTGGAGGCTCTGGGACCCACGTCTGAGCTACCCCAGTACACTCAGGGAGAAAATTACAAAAAACAATTTGATGGACAGAATGTAGATCAATGTCTTACATTCACCCCAGTACAAGGATCTGGGCCTAAATCCATCGTTTTTTGCACTCCACACCACCCTGGGTCAGATAATGGCCTTATGCAAATCAGCTCTGACCCTGTGCCCCATGGGAACAGTCCAGTCCGAACTACAACAGCCATATCTTTCCCAGACCGGAATCAAGCATCCGAG
This sequence comes from Lissotriton vulgaris, assembly GCF_964263255.1. Taxonomy (NCBI): domain Eukaryota; kingdom Metazoa; phylum Chordata; class Amphibia; order Caudata; family Salamandridae; genus Lissotriton; species Lissotriton vulgaris. Next base: position 609,436,797 of record NC_141699.1, on the reverse strand, counting down.
GACCGGACCGGTTTCAAGGTAACACCTCTCATCAGCCCGGCTAGCTTGACTCCAGTGGTGTGGAGGCTCTGGGACCCACGTCTGAGCTACCCCAGTACACTCAGGGAGAAAATTACAAAAAACAATTTGATGGACAGAATGTAGATCAATGTCTTACATTCACCCCATTACAAGGATCTTGGCCTAAATCCATCGTTTTTTGCACTTCACACCACCCTGGGTCAGATAATGGCCTTATGCAAATCAACTCTGACCCTGTGCCCCATGGGAACAGTCCAGTCCGAACTGCAACAGCCATATCTTTCCCAGACCGGAATCAAGCATCCGAGGACCGGACCGGTTTCGAGGTAACACCTCTCATCAGCCCGGCTAGCTTGACTCCAGTGGTGTGGAGGCTCTGGGACCCACGTCTGAGCTACCCCAGTACACTCAGGGAGAAAATTACAAAAAACAATTTGATGGACAGAATGTAGATCAATGTCTTACATTCACCCCAGTACAAGGATCTGGGCCTAAATCCATCGTTTTTTGCACTCCACACCACCCTGGGTCAGATAATGGCCTTATGCAAATCAGCTCTGACCCTGTGCCCCATGGGAACAGTCCAGTCCGAACTACAACAGCCATATCTTTCCCAGACCGGAATCAAGCATCCGAGGACCGGACCGGTTTCGAGGTAACACCTCTCATCAGCCCGGCTAGCTTGACTCCAGTGGTGTGGAGGCTCTGGGACCCACGTCTGAGTTACCCCAGTACACTCAGGGAGAAAATTACAAAAAACAATTTGATGGACAGAATGTAGATCAATGTCTTACATTCACCCCAGTACAAGGATCTGGGCCTAAATCCATCGTTTTTTGCACTCCACACCACCCTGGGTCAGATAATGGCCTTATGCAAATCAACTCTGACCCTGTGCCCCATGGGAACAGTCCAGTCCGAACTGCAACAGCCATATCTTTCCCAGACCGGAATCAAGCATCCGAGGACCGGACCGGTTTCGAGGTAACACCTCTCATCAGCCCGGCTAGCTTGACTCCAGTGGTGTGGAGGCTCTGGGACCCACGTCTGAGCTACCCCAGTACACTCAGGGAGAAAATTACAAAAAACAATTTGATGGACAGAATGTAGACCAATGTCTTACATTCACCCCAGTACAAGGATCTGGGCCTAAATCCATCGTTTTTTGCACTCCACACCATCCTGGGTCAGATAATGGCCTTATGCAAATCAGCTCTGACCCTGTGCCCCATGGGAACAGTCCAGTCCGAACTACAACAGCCATATCTTTCCCAGACCGGAATCAAGCATCCGAGGACCGGACCGGTTTCGAGGTAACACCTCTCATCAGCCCGGCTAGCTTGACTCCAGTGGTGTGGAGGCTCTGGGACCCACGTCTGAGCTACCCCAGTACACTCAGGGAGAAAATTACAAAAAACAATTTGATGGACAGAATGTAGATCAATGTCTTACATTCACCCCAGGACAAGGATCTGGGCCTAAATCCATCGTTTTTTGCACTCCACACCACCCTGGGTCAGATAATGGCCTTATGCAAATCAGCTCTGACCCTGTGCCCCATGGGAACAGTCCAGTCCGAACTACAACAGCCATATCTTTCCCAGACCGGAATCAAGCATCCGAGGACCGGACCGGTTTCGAGGTAACACCTCTCATCAGCCCGGCTAGCTTGACTCCAGTGGTGTGGAGGCTCTGGGACCCACGTCTGAGCTACCCCAGTACACTCAGGGAGAAAATTTCAAAAAACAATTTGATGGACAGAATGTAGATCAATATCTTACATTCACCCCAGTACAAGTATCTGGGCCTAAATCCATCGTTTTTTGCACTCCACACCACCCTGGGTCAGATAATGGCCTTATGCAAATCAGCTCTGACCCTGTGCCCCATGGGAACAGTCCAGTCCGAACTACAACAGCCATATCTTTCCCAGACCGGAATCAAGCATCCGAGGACCGGACCGGTTTCGAGGTAACACCTCTCATCAGCCCGGCTAGCTTGACTCCAGTGGTGTGGAAGCTCTGGGACCCACGTCTGAGCTACCCCAGTACACTCAGGGAGAAAATTACAAAAAACAATTTGATGGACAGAATGTAGATCAATGTCTTACATTCACCCCAGTACAAGGATCTGGGCCTAACTCCATCGTTTTTTGCACTCCACACCACCCTGGGTCAGATAATGGCCTTATGCAAATCAGCTCTGACCCTGTGCCCCATGGGAACAGTCCAGTCCGAACTACAACAGCCATATCTTTCCCAGACCGGAATAAAGCATCCGAGGACCGGACCGGTTTCGAGGTAACACCTCTCATCAGCCCGGCTAGCTTGACTCCAGTGGTGTGGAGGCTCTGGGACCCACGTCTGAGCTACCCCAGTACACTCAGGGAGAAAATTACAAAAAACAATTTGATGGACAGAATGTAGATCAATGTCTTACATTCACCCCAGTACAAGGATCTGGGCCTAAATCCATCGTTTTTTGCACTCCACACCACCCTGGGTCAGAGAATGGCCTTATGCAAATCAGCTCTGACCCTGTGCCCCATGGGAACAGTCCAGTCCGAACTACAACAGCCATATCTTTCCCAGACCGGAATCAAGCATCCGAGGACCGGACCGGTTTCGAGGTAACACCTCTCATCAGCCCGGCTAGCTTGACTCCAGTGGTGTGGAGGCTCTGGGACCCACGTCTCAGCTACCCCAGTACAATCAGGGAGAAAATTACAAAAAACAATTTGATGGACAGAATGTAGATCAATGTCTTACATTCACCCCAGTACAAGGATCTGGGCCTAAATCCATCGTTTTTTGCACTCCACACCACCCTCGGTCAGATAATGGCCTTATGCAAATCAGCTCTGACCCTGTGCCCCATGGGAACAGTCCAGTCCGAACTACAACAGCCATATCTTTCCCAGACCGGAATCAAGCATCCGAGGACCGGACCGGTTTCGAGGTAACACCTCTCATCAGCCCGGCTAGCTTGACTCCAGTGGTGTGGAGGCTCTGGGACCCACGTCTGAGCTACCCCAGTACACTCAGGGAGAAAATTACAAAAAACAATTTGATGGACAGAATGTAGATCAATGTCTTACATTCACCCCAGTACAATGATCTGGGCCTAAATCCATCGTTTTTTGCACTCCACACCACCCTGGGTCAGATAATGGCCTTATGCAAATCAGCTCTGACCCTGTGCCCCATGGGAACAGTCCAGTCCGAACTACAACAGCCATATCTTTCCCAGACCGGAATCAAGCATCCGAGGAACGGACCGGTTTCGAGGTAACACCTCTCATCAGCCCGGCTAGCTTGACTCCAGTGGTGTGGAGGCTCTGGGACCCACGTCTGAGCTACCCCAGTACACTCAGGGAGAAAATTACAAAAAACAATTTGATGGACAGAATGTAGATCAATGTCTTACATTCACCCCAGTACAAGGATCTGGGCCTAAATCCATCGTTTTTTGCACTCCACACCACCCTGGGTCAGATAATGGCCTTATGCAAATCAGCTCTGACCCTGTGCCCTATGGGAACAGTCCAGTCCGAACTACAACAGCCATATCTTTCCCAGACCGGAATCAAGCATCCGAGGACCGGACCGGTTTCGAGGTAACACCTCTCATCAGCCCGGCTAGCTTGACTCCAGTGGTGTGGAGGCTCTGGGACCCACGTCTGAGCTACCCCAGTACACTCAGGGAGAAAATTACAAAAAACAATTTGATGGACAGAATGTAGATCAATGTCTTACATTCACCCCAGTACAAGGATCTGGGCCTAAATCCATCGTTTTTTGCACTCCACACCACCCTGGGTCAGATAATGGCCTTATGCAAATCAGCTCTGACCCTGTGCCCCATGGGAACAGTCCAGTCCGAACTACAACAGCCATATCTTTCCCAGACCGGAATCAAGCATCCGAGGACCGGACCGGTTTCGAGGTAACACCTCTCATCAGCCCGGCTAGCTTGACTCCAGTGGTGTGGAGGCTCTGGGACCCACGTCTGAGCTACCCCAGTACACTCAGGGAGAAAATTACAAAAAACAATTTGATGGACCGAATGTAGACCAATGTCTTACATTCACCCCAGTACAAGGATCTGGGCCTAAATCCATCGTTTTTTGCACTCCACACCATCCTGGGTCAGATAATGGCCTTATGCAAATCAGCTCTGACCCTGTGCCCCATGGGAACAGTCCAGTCCGAACTACAACAGCCATATCTTTCCCAGACCGGAATCAAGCATCCGAGGACCGGACCGGTTTCGAGGTAACACCTCTCATCAGCCCGGCTAGCTTGACTCCAGTGGTGTGGAGGCTCTGGGACCCACGTCTGAGCTACCCCAGTACACTCAGGGAGAAAATTACAAAAAACAATTTGATGGACAGAATGTAGATCAATGTCTTACATTCACCCCAGGACAAGGATCTGGGCCTAAATCCATCGTTTTTTGCACTCCACACCACCCTGGGTCAGATAATGGCCTTATGCAAATCAGCTCTGACCCTGTGCCCCATGGGAACAGTCCAGTCCGAACTACAACAGCCATATCTTTCCCAGACCAGAATCAAGCATCCGAGGACCGGACCGGTTTCGAGGTAACACCTCTCATCAGCCCGGCTAGCTTGACTCCAGTGGTGTGGAGGCTCTGGGACCCACGTCTGAGCTACCCCAGTACACTCAGGGAGAAAATTTCAAAAAACAATTTGATGGACAGAATGTAGATCAATGTCTTACATTCACCCCAGTACAAGTATCTGGGCCTAAATCCATCGTTTTTTGCACTCCACACCACCCTGGGTCAGATAATGGCCTTATGCAAATCAGCTCTGACCCTGTGCCCCATGGGAACAGTCCAGTCCGAACTACAACAGCCATATCTTTCCCAGACCGGAATCAAGCATCCGAGGACCGGACCGGTTTCGAGGTAACACCTCTCATCAGCCCGGCTAGCTTGACTCCAGTGGTGTGGAAGCTCTGGGACCCACGTCTGAGCTACCCCAGTACACTCAGGGAGAAAATTACAAAAAACAATTTGATGGACAGAATGTAGATCAATGTCTTACATTCACCCCAGTACAAGGATCTGGGCCTAAATCCATCGTTTTTTGCACTCCACACCACCCTGGGTCAGATAATGGCCTTATGCAAATCAGCTCTGACCCTGTGCCCCATGGGAACAGTCCAGTCCGAACTACAACAGCCATATCTTTCCCAGACCGGAATAAAGCATCCGAGGACCGGACCGGTTTCGAGGTAACACCTCTCATCAGCCCGGCTAGCTTGACTCCAGTGGTGTGGAGGCTCTGGGACCCACGTCTGAGCTACCCCAGTACACTCAGGGAGAAAATTACAAAAAACAATTTGATGGACAGAATGTAGATCAATGTCTTACATTCACCCCAGTACAAGGATCTGGGCCTAAATCCATCGTTTTTTGCACTCCACACCACCCTGGGTCAGATAATGGCCTTATGCAAATCAGCTCTGACCCTGTGCCCCATGGGAACAGTCCAGTCCGAACTACAACAGCCATATCTTTCCCAGACCGGAATCAAGCATCCGAGGATCGGACCGGTTTCGAGGTAACACCTCTCATCAGCCCGGCTAGCTTGACTCCAGTGGTGTGGAGGCTCTGGGACCCACGTCTCAGCTACCCCAGTACAATCAGGGAGAAAATTACAAAAAACAATTTGATGGACAGAATGTAGATCAATGTCTTACATTCACCCCAGTACAAGGATCTGGGCCTAAATCCATCCTTTTTTGCACTCCACACCACCCTCGGTCAGATAATGGCCTTATGCAAATCAGCTCTGACCCTGTGCCCCATGGGAACAGTCCTGTCCGAACTACAACAGCCATATCTTTCCCAGACCGGAATCAAGCATCCGAGGACCGGACCGGTTTCGAGGTAACACCTCTCATCAGCCCGGCTAGCTTGACTCCAGTGGTGTGGAGGCTCTGGGACCCACGTCTGAGCTACCCCAGTACACTCAGGGAGAAAATTACAAAAAACAATTTGATGGACAGAATGTAGATCAATGTCTTACATTCACCCCAGTACAATGATCTGGGCCTAAATCCATCGTTTTTTGCACTCCACACCACCCTGGGTCAGATAATGGCCTTATGCAAATCAGCTCTGACCCTGTGCCCCATGGGAACAGTCCAGTCCGAACTACAACAGCCATATCTTTCCCAGACCGGAATCAAGCATCCGAGGAACGGACCGGTTTCGAGGTAACACCTCTCATCAGCCCGGCTAGCTTGACTCCAGTGGTGTGGAGGCTCTGGGACCCACGTCTGAGCTACCCCAGTACACTCAGGGAGAAAATTACAAAAAACAATTTGATGGACAGAATGTAGATCAATGTCTTACATTCACCCCAGTACAAGGATCTGGGCCTAAATCCATCGTTTTTTGCACTCCACACCACCCTGGGTCAGATAATGGCCTTATGCAAATCAGCTCTGACCCTGTGCCCTATGGGAACAGTCCAGTCCGAACTACAACAGCCATATCTTTCCCAGACCGGAATCAAGCATCCGAGGACCGGACCGGTTTCGAGGTAACACCTCTCATCAGCCCGGCTAGCTTGACTCCAGTGGTGTGGAGGCTCTGGGACCCACGTCTGAGCTACCCCAGTACACTCAGGGAGAAAATTACAAAAAACAATTTGATGGACAGAATGTAGATCAATGTCTTACATTCACCCCAGTACAAGGATCTGGGCCTAAATCCATCGTTTTTTGCACTCCACACCACCCTGGGTCAGATAATGGCCTTATGCAAATCAGCTCTGACCCTGTGCCCCATGGGAACAGTCCAGTCCGAACTACAACAGCCATATCTTTCCCAGACCGGAATCAAGCATCCGAGGACCGGACCGGTTTCGAGGTAACACCTCTCATCAGCCCGGCTAGCTTGACTCCAGTGGTGTGGAGGCTCTGGGACCCACGTCTGAGCTACCCCAGTACACTCAGGGAGAAAATTACAAAAAACAATTTGATGGACAGAATGTAGATCAATGTCTTACATTCACCCCAGTACAAGGATCTGGGCCTAAATCCATTGTTTTTTGCACTCCACACCACCCTGGGTCAGATAATGGCCTCATGCAAATCAGCTCTGACCCTGTGCCCCATGGGAACAGTCCAGTCCGAACTACAACAGCCATATCTTTCCCAGACCGGAATCAAGCATCCGAGGACGGGACCGGTTTCGAGGTAACACCTCTCATCAGCCCGGCTAGCTTGACTCCAGTGGTGTGGAGGCTCTGGGACCCACGTCTGAGCTACCCCAGTACACTCAGGGAGAAAATTACAAAAAACAATGTGATGGACAGAATGTAGATCAATGTCTTACTTTCACCCCAGTACAAGTATCTGGGCCTAAATCCATCGTTTTTTGCACTCCATACCACCCTGGGTCAGATAATGGCCTTATGCAAATCAGCTCTGACCCTGTGCCCCATGGGAACAGTCCAGTCCGAACTACAACAGCCATATCTTTCCCAGACCGGAATCAAGCATCCGAGGACCGGACCGGTTTCGAGGTAACACCTCTCATCAGCCCGGCTAGCTTGACTCCAGTGGTGTGGAAGCTCTGGGACCCACGTCTGAGCTACCCCAGTACACTCAGAGAGAAAATTACAAAAAACAATTTGATGGACAGAATGTAGATCAATGTCTTACATTCACCCCAGTACAAGGATCTGGGCCTAAATCCATTGTTTTTTGCACTCCACACCACCCTGGGTCAGATAATGGCCTCATGCAAATCAGCTCTGACCCTGTGCCCCATGGGAACAGTCCAGTCCGAACTACAACAGCCATATCTTTCCCAGACCGGAATCAAGCATCCGAGGACCGGACCGGTTTCGAGGTAACACCTCTCATCAGCCCGGCTAGCTTGACTCCAGTGGTGTGGAGGCTCTGGGACCCACGTCTGAGCTACCCCAGTACACTCAGGGAGAAAATTACAAAAAACAATTTGATGGACAGAATGTAGATCAATGTCTTACATTCACCCCAGGACAAGGATCTGGGCCTAAATCCATCGTTTTTTGCACTCCACACCACCCTGGGTCAGATAATGGCCTTATGCAAATCAGCTCTGACCCTGTGCCCCATGGGAACAGTCCAGTCCGAACTACAACAGCCATATCTTTCCCAGACCGGAATCAAGCATCCGAGGACCGGACCGGTTTCGAGGTAACACCTCTCATCAGCCCGGCTAGCTTGACTCCAGTGGTGTGGAGGCTCTGGGACCCACGTCTGAGCTACCCCAGTACACTCAGGGAGAAAATTTCAAAAAACAATTTGATGGACAGAATGTAGATCAATGTCTTACATTCACCCCAGTACAAGTATCTGGGCCTAAATCCATCGTTTTTTGCACTCCACACCACCCTGGGTCAGATAATGGCCTTATGCAAATCAGCTCTGACCCTGTGCCCCATGGGAACAGTCCAGTCCGAACTACAACAGCCATATCTTTCCCAGACCGGAATCAAGCATCCGAGGACCGGACCGGTTTCGAGGTAACACCTCTCATCAGCCCGGCTAGCTTGACTCCAGTGGTGTGGAAGCTCTGGGACCCACGTCTGAGCTACCCCAGTACACTCAGGGAGAAAATTACAAAAAACAATTTGATGGACAGAATGTAGATCAATGTCTTACATTCACCCCAGTACAAGGATCTGGGCCTAAATCCATCGTTTTTTGCACTCCACACCACCCTGGGTCAGATAATGGCCTTATCCAAATCAGCTCTGACCCTGTGCCCCATGGGAACAGTCCAGTCCGAACTACAACAGCCATATCTTTCCCAGACCGGAATAAAGCATCCGAGGACCGGACCGGTTTCGAGGTAACACCTCTCATCAGCCCGGCTAGCTTGACTCCAGTGGTGTGGAGGCTCTGGGACCCACGTCTGAGCTACCCCAGTACACTCAGGGAGAAAATTACAAAAAACAATTTGATGGACAGAATGTAGATCAATGTCTTACATTCACCCCAGTACAAGGATCTGGGCCTAAATCCATCGTTTTTTGCACTCCACACCACCCTGGGTCAGATAATGGCCTTATGCAAATCAGCTCTGACCCTGTGCCCCATGGGAACAGTCCAGTCCGAACTACAACAGCCATATCTTTCCCAGACCGGAATCAAGCATCCGAGGATCGGACCGGTTTCGAGGTAACACCTCTCATCAGCCCGGCTAGCTTGACTCCAGTGGTGTGGAGGCTCTGGGACCCACGTCTCAGCTACCCCAGTACAATCAGGGAGAAAATTACAAAAAACAATTTGATGGACAGAATGTAGATCAATGTCTTACATTCACCCCAGTACAAGGATCTGGGCCTAAATCCATCCTTTTTTGCACTCCACACCACCCTCGGTCAGATAATGGCCTTATGCAAATCAGCTCTGACCCTGTGCCCCATGGGAACAGTCCTGTCCGAACTACAACAGCCATATCTTTCCCAGACCGGAATCAAGCATCCGAGGACTGGACCGGTTTCGAGGTAACACCTCTCATCAGCCCGGCTAGCTTGACTCCAGTGGTGTGGAGGCTCTGGGACCCACGTCTGAGCTACCCCAGTACACTCAGGGAGAAAATTACAAAAAACAATTTGATGGACAGAATGTAGATCAATGTCTTACATTCACCCCAGTACAATGATCTGGGCCTAAATCCATCGTTTTTTGCACTCCACACCACCCTGGGTCAGATAATGGCCTTATGCAAATCAGCTCTGACCCTGTGCCCCATGGGAACAGTCCAGTCCGAACTACAACAGCCATATCTTTCCCAGACCGGAATCAAGCATCCGAGGACCGGACCGGTTTCGAGGTAACACCTCTCATCAGCCCGGCTAGCTTGACTCCAGTGGTGTGGAGGCTCTGGGACCCACGTCTGAGCTACCCCAGTACACTCAGGGAGAAAATTACAAAAAACAATTTGATGGACCGAATGTAGACCAATGTCTTACATTCACCCCAGTACAAGGATCTGGGCCTAAATCCATCGTTTTTTGCACTCCACACCATCCTGGGTCAGATAATGGCCTTATGCAAATCAGCTCTGACCCTGTGCCCCATGGGAACAGTCCAGTCCGAACTACAACAGCCATATCTTTCCCAGACCGGAATCAAGCATCCGAGGACCGGACCGGTTTCGAGGTAACACCTCTCATCAGCCCGGCTAGCTTGACTCCAGTGGTGTGGAGGCTCTGGGACCCACGTCTGAGCTACCCCAGTACACTCAGGGAGAAAATTACAAAAAACAATTTGATGGACAGAATGTAGATCAATGTCTTACATTCACCCCAGGACAAGGATCTGGGCCTAAATCCATCGTTTTTTGCACTCCACACCACCCTGGGTCAGATAATGGCCTTATGCAAATCAGCTCTGACCCTGTGCCCCATGGGAACAGTCCAGTCCGAACTACAACAGCCATATCTTTCCCAGACCAGAATCAAGCATCCGAGGACCGGACCGGTTTCGAGGTAACACCTCTCATCAGCCCGGCTAGCTTGACTCCAGTGGTGTGGAGGCTCTGGGACCCACGTCTGAGCTACCCCAGTACACTCAGGGAGAAAATTTCAAAAAACAATTTGATGGACAGAATGTAGATCAATGTCTTACATTCACCCCAGTACAAGTATCTGGGCCTAAATCCATCGTTTTTTGCACTCCACACCACCCTGGGTCAGATAATGGCCTTATGCAAATCAGCTCTGACCCTGTGCCCCATGGGAACAGTCCAGTCCGAACTACAACAGCCATATCTTTCCCAGACCGGAATCAAGCATCCGAGGACCGGACCGGTTTCGAGGTAACACCTCTCATCAGCCCGGCTAGCTTGACTCCAGTGGTGTGGAAGCTCTGGGACCCACGTCTGAGCTACCCCAGTACACTCAGGGAGAAAATTACAAAAAACAATTTGATGGACAGAATGTAGATCAATGTCTTACATTCACCCCAGTACAAGGATCTGGGCCTAAATCCATCGTTTTTTGCACTCCACACCACCCTGGGTCAGATAATGGCCTTATGCAAATCAGCTCTGACCCTGTGCCCCATGGGAACAGTCCAGTCCGAACTACAACAGCCATATCTTTCCCAGACCGGAATAAAGCATCCGAGGACCGGACCGGTTTCGAGGTAACACCTCTCATCAGCCCGGCTAGCTTGACTCCAGTGGTGTGGAGGCTCTGGGACCCACGTCTGAGCTACCCCAGTACACTCAGGGAGAAAATTACAAAAAACAATTTGATGGACAGAATGTAGATCAATGTCTTACATTCACCCCAGTACAAGGATCTGGGCCTAAATCCATCGTTTTTTGCACTCCACACCACCCTGGGTCAGATAATGGCCTTATGCAAATCAGCTCTGACCCTGTGCCCCATGGGAACAGTCCAGTCCGAACTACAACAGCCATATCTTTCCCAGACCGGAATCAAGCATCCGAGGATCGGACCGGTTTCGAGGTAACACCTCTCATCAGCCCGGCTAGCTTGACTCCAGTGGTGTGGAGGCTCTGGGACCCACGTCTCAGCTACCCCAGTACAATCAGGGAGAAAATTACAAAAAACAATTTGATGGACAGAATGTAGATCAATGTCTTACATTCACCCCAGTACAAGGATCTGGGCCTAAATCCATCCTTTTTTGCACTCCACACCACCCTCGGTCAGATAATGGCCTTATGCAAATCAGCTCTGACCCTGTGCCCCATGGGAACAGTCCTGTCCGAACTACAACAGCCATATCTTTCCCAGACCGGAATCAAGCATCCGAGGACCGGACCGGTTTCGAGGTAACACCTCTCATCAGCCCGGCTAGCTTGACTCCAGTGGTGTGGAGGCTCTGGGACCCACGTCTGAGCTACCCCAGTACACTCAGGGAGAAAATTACAAAAAACAATTTGATGGACAGAATGTAGATCAATGTCTTACATTCACCCCAGTACAATGATCTGGGCCTAAATCCATCGTTTTTTGCACTCCACACCACCCTGGGTCAGATAATGGCCTTATGCAAATCAGCTCTGACCCTGTGCCCCATGGGAACAGTCCAGTCCGAACTACAACAGCCATATCTTTCCCAGACCGGAATCAAGCATCCGAGGAACGGACCGGTTTCGAGGTAACACCTCTCATCAGCCCGGCTAGCTTGACTCCAGTGGTGTGGAGGCTCTGGGACCCACGTCTGAGCTACCCCAGTACACTCAGGGAGAAAATTACAAAAAACAATTTGATGGACAGAATGTAGATCAATGTCTTACATTCACCCCAGTACAAGGATCTGGGCCTAAATCCATCGTTTTTTGCACTCCACACCACCCTGGGTCAGATAATGGCCTTATGCAAATCAGCTCTGACCCTGTGCCCTATGGGAACAGTCCAGTCCGAACTACAACAGCCATATCTTTCCCAGACCGGAATCAAGCATCCGAGGACCGGACCGGTTTCGAGGTAACACCTCTCATCAGCCCGGCTAGCTTGACTCCAGTGGTGTGGAGGCTCTGGGACCCACGTCTGAGCTACCCCAGTACACTCAGGGAGAAAATTACAAAAAACAATTTGATGGACAGAATGTAGATCAATGTCTTACATTCACCCCAGTACAAGGATCTGGGCCTAAATCCATCGTTTTTTGCACTCCACACCACCCTGGGTCAGATAATGGCCTTATGCAAATCAGCTCTGACCCTGTGCCCCATGGGAACAGTCCAGTCCGAACTACAACAGCCATATCTTTCCCAGACCGGAATCAAGCATCCGAGGACCGGACCGGTTTCGAGGTAACACCTCTCATCAGCCCGGCTAGCTTGACTCCAGTGGTGTGGAGGCTCTGGGACCCACGTCTGAGCTACCCCAGTACACTCAGGGAGAAAATTACAAAAAACAATTTGATGGACAGAATGTAGATCAATGTCTTACATTCACCCCAGTACAAGGATCTGGGCCTAAATCCATTGTTTTTTGCACTCCACACCACCCTGGGTCAGATAATGGCCTCATGCAAATCAGCTCTGACCCTGTGCCCCATGGGAACAGTCCAGTCCGAACTACAACAGCCATATCTTTCCCAGACCGGAATCAAGCATCCGAGGACGGGACCGGTTTCGAGGTAACACCTCTCATCAGCCCGGCTAGCTTGACTCCAGTGGTGTGGAGGCTCTGGGACCCACGTCTGAGCTACCCCAGTACACTCAGGGAGAAAATTACAAAAAACAATGTGATGGACAGAATGTAGATCAATGTCTTACTTTCACCCCAGTACAAGTATCTGGGCCTAAATCCATCGTTTTTTGCACTCCATACCACCCTGGGTCAGATAATGGCCTTATGCAAATCAGCTCTGACCCTGTGCCCCATGGGAACAGTCCAGTCCGAACTACAACAGCCATATCTTTCCCAGACCGGAATCAAGCATCCGAGGACCGGACCGGTTTCGAGGTAACACCTCTCATCAGCCCGGCTAGCTTGACTCCAGTGGTGTGGAAGCTCTGGGACCCACGTCTGAGCTACCCCAGTACACTCAGAGAGAAAATTACAAAAAACAATTTGATGGACAGAATGTAGATCAATGTCTTACATTCACCCCAGTACAAGGATCTGGGCCTAAATCCATTGTTTTTTGCACTCCACACCACCCTGGGTCAGATAATGGCCTCATGCAAATCAGCTCTGACCCTGTGCCCCATGGGAACAGTCCAGTCCGAACTACAACAGCCATATCTTTCCCAGACCGGAATCAAGCATCCGAGGACCGGACCGGTTTCGAGGTAACACCTCTCATCAGCCCGGCTAGCTTGACTCCAGTGGTGTGGAGGCTCTGGGACCCACGTCTGAGCTACCCCAGTACACTCAGGGAGAAAATTACAAAAAACAATTTGATGGACAGAATGTAGATCAATGTCCTACTTTCACCCCAGTACAAGTATCTGGGCCTAAATCCATCGTTTTCTGCACTCCACACCACCCTGGGTCAGATAATGGCCTTATGCAAATCAGCTCTGACCCTGTGCCCCATGGGAACAGTCCAGTCCGAACTACAACAGCCATATCTTTCCCAGACCCGAATCAAGCATCCGAGGAACGGACCGGTTTCGAGGTAACACCTCTCATCAGCCCGGCTAGCTTGACTCCAGTGGTGTGGAGGCTCTGGGACCCACGTCTGAGCTACCCCAGTACACTCAGGGAGAAAATTACAAAAAACAATTTGATGGACAGAATGTAGATCAATGTCTTACATTCACCCCAGTACAAGGATCTGGGCCTAAATCCATCGTTTTTTGCACTCCACACCACCCTGGGTCAGATAATGGCCTTATGCAAATCAGCTCTGACCCTGTGCCCCATGGGAACAGTCCAGTCCGAACTACAACAGCCATATCTTTCCCAGACCCGAATCAAGCATCCGAGGAACGGACCGGTTTCGAGGTAACACCTCTCATCAGCCCGGCTAGCTTGACTCCAGTGGTGTGGAGGCTCTGGGACCCACGTCTGAGCTACCCCAGTACACTCAGGGAGAAAATTACAAAAAACAATTTGATGGACAGAATGTAGATCAATGTCTTACATTCACCCCAGTACAAGGATCTGGGCCTAAATCCATCGTTTTTTGCACTCCACACCACCCTGGGTCAGATAATGGCCTTATGCAAATCAGCTCTGACCCTGTGCCCCATGGGAACAGTCCAGTCCGAACTACAACAGCCATATCTTTCCCAGACCGGAATCAAGCATCCGAGGACCGGACCGGTTTCGAGGTAACACCTCTCATCAGCCCGGCTAGCTTGACTCCAGTGGTGTGGAGGCTCTGGGACCCACGTCTGAGCTACCCCAGTACACTCAGGGAGAAAATTACAAAAAACAATTTGATGGACAGAATGTAGATCAATGTCTTACATTCACCCCAGTACAAGGATCTGGGCCTAAATCCATCGTTTTTTGCACTCCACACCACCCTGGGTCAGATAATGGCCTTATGCAAATCAGCTCTGACCCTGTGCCCCATGGGAACAGTCCAGTCCGAACTACAACAGCCATATCTTTCCCAGACCGGAATCAAGCATCCGAGGACCGGACCGGTTTCGAGGTAACACCTCTCATCAGCCCGGCTAGCTTGACTCCAGTGGTGTGGAGGCTCTGGGACCCACGTCTGAGCTACCCCAGTACACTCAGGGAGAAAATTTCAAAAAACAATTTGATGGACAGAATGTAGATCAATGTCTTACATTCACCCCAGTACAAGGATCTGGGCCTAAATCCATCGTTTTTTGCACTCCACACCACCCTGGGTCAGATAATGGCCTTATGCAAATCAGCTCTGACCCTGTGCCCCATGGGAACAGTCCAGTCCGAACTACAACAGCCATATCTTTCCCAGACCGGAATCAAGCATCCGAGGACCGGACCGGTTTCGAGGTAACACCTCTCATCAGCCCGGCTAGCTTGACTCCAGTGGTGTGGAGGCTCTGGGACCCACGTCTGAGCTACCCCAGTACACTCAGGGAGGAAAATTACAAAAAACAATTTGATGAACAGAATGTAGATCAATGTCTTACATTCACCCCAGTACAAGGATCTGGGCCTAAATCCATTGTTTTTTGCACTCCACACCACCCTGGGTCAGATAATGGCCTCATGCAAATCAGCTCTGACCCTGTGCCCCATGGGAACAGTCCAGTCCGAACTACAACAGCCATATCTTTCCCAGACCGGAATCAAGCATCCGAGGACCGGACCGGTTTCGAGGTAACACCTCTCATCAGCCCGGCTAGCTTGACTCCAGTGGTGTGGAGGCTCTGGGACCCACGTCTGAGCTACCCCAGTACACTCAGGGAGAAAATTACAAAAAACTATTTGATGGACAGAATGTAGATCAATGTCTTACTTTCACCCCAGTACAAGTATCTGGGCCTAAATCCATCGTTTTTTGCACTCCACACCACCCTGGGTCAGATAATGGCATTATGCAAATCAGCTCTGACCCTGTGCCCCATGGGAACAGTCCAGTCCGAACTACAACAGCCATATCTTTCCCAGACCGGAATCAAGCATCCGAGGACCGGACCGGTTTCGAGGTAACACCTCTCATCAGCCCGGCTAGCTTGACTCCAGTGGTGTGGAAGCTCTGGGACCCACGTCTGAGCTACCCCAGTACACTCAGGGAGAAAATTACAAAAAACAATTTGATGGACAGAATGTAGATCAATGTCTTACATTCACCCCAGTACAAGGATCTGGGCCTAAATCCATCGTTTTTTGCACTCCACACCACCCTGGGTTAGATAATGGCCTTATGCAAATCAGCTCTGACCCTGTGCCCCATGGGAACAGTCCAGTCCGAACTACAACAGCCATATCTTTCCCAGACCGGAATGAAGCATCCAAGGACCGGACCGGTTTCAAGGTAACACCTCTCATCAGCCCGGCTAGCTTGACTCCAGTGGTGTGGAGGCTCTGGGACCCACGTCTGAGCTACCCCAGTACACTCAGGGAGAAAATTACAAAAAACAATTTGATGGACAGAATGTAGATCAATGTCTTACATTCACCCCAGTACAAGGATCTGGGCCTAAATCCATCGTTTTTTGCACTCCACACCACCCTGGGTCAGATAATGGCCTTATGCAAATCAGCTCTGACCCTGTGCCCCATGGGAACAGTCCAGTCCGAACTACAACAGCCATATCTTTCCCAGACCGGAATCAAGCATCCGAGGACCGGACCGGTTTCGAGGTAACACCTCTCATCAGCCCGGCTAGCTTGACTCCAGTGGTGTGAAGGCTCTGGGACCCACGTCTGAGCTACCCCAGTACACTCAGGGAGAAAATTACAAAAAACAATTTGATGGACAGAATGTAGATCAATGTCTTACATTCACCCCAGTACGAGGATCTGGGCCTAAATCCATCGTTTTTTGCACTCCACACCACCCTGGGTCAGATAATGGCCTTATGCAAATCAGCTCTGACCCTGTGCCCCATGGGAACAGTCCAGTCCGAACTACAACAGCCATATCTTTCCCAGACCAGAATCAAGCATCCGAGGACCGGACCGGTTTCGAGGTAACACCTCTCATCAGCCCGGCTAGCTTGACTCCAGTGGTGTGGAGGCTCTGGGACCCACGTCTGAGCTACCCCAGTACACTCAGGGAGAAAATTACAAAAAACAATTTGATGGACAGAATGTAGATCAATGTCTTACATTCACCCCAGTACAAGGATCTGGGCCTAAATCCATCGTTTTTTGCACTCCACACCACCCTGGGTCAGATAATGGCCTTATGCAAATCAGCTCTGACCCTGTGCCCCATGGGAACAGTCCAGTCCGAACTACATCAGCCATATCTTTCCCAGACCCGAATCAAGCATCCGAGGAATGGACCGGTTTCGAGGTAACACCTCTCATCAGCCCGGCTAGCTTGACTCCAGTGGTGTGGAGGCTCTGGGACCCACGTCTGAGCTACCCCAGTACACTCAGGGAGAAAATTACAAAAAACAATTTGATGGACAGAATGTAGATCAATGTCTTACATTCACCCCAGTACAAGGATCTGGGCCTAAATCCATCGTTTTTTGCACTCCACACCACCCTGGGTCAGATAATGGTCTTATGCAAATCAGCTCTGACCCTGTGCCCCATGGGAACAGTCCAGTCCGAACTACAACAGCCATATCTTTCCCAGACCGGAATCAAGCATCCGAGGACCGGACCGGTTTCGAGGTAACACCTCTCATCAGCCCGGCTAGCTTGACTCCAGTGGTGTGGAGGCTCTGGGACCCACGTCTGAGCTACCCCAGTACACTCAGGGAGAAAATTACAAAAAACAATTTGATGGACAGAATGTAGATCAATGTCTTACATTCACCCCAGTACAAGGATCTGGGCCTAAATCCATCGTTTTTTGCACTCCACACCACCCTGGGTCAGATAATGGCCTCATGCAAATCAGCTCTGACCCTGTGCCCCATGGGAACAGTCCAGTCCGAACTACAACAGCCATATCTTTCCCAGACCGGAATCAAGCATCCGAGGACCGGACCGGTTTCGAGGTAACACCTCTCATCAGCCCGGCTAGCTTGACTCCAGTGGTGTGGAGGCTCTGGGACCCACGTCTGAGCTACCCCAGTACACTCAGGGAGAAAATTACAAAAAACAATTTGATGGACAGAATGTAGATCAATGTCTTACATTCACCCCAGTACAAGGATCTGGGCCTAAATCCATTGTTTTTTGCACTCCACACCACCCTGGGTCAGATAATGGCCTCATGCAAATCAGCTCTGACCCTGCGCCCCATGGGAACAGTCCAGTCAGAACTACAACAGCCATATCTTTCCCAGACCGGAATCAAGCATCCGAGGACCGGACCGGTTTCGAGGTAACACCTCTCATCAGCCCGGCTAGCTTGACTCCATCTACGAAACCCATCTAAGATAACTGCTTACATTTCCATGGTAGCAACATTTCTCATACTCAGTTCTCATTAATTGCATAGGCCATAATTTGTAGCATGAATATTATAGCAAAACCATACAATAGCAGCCCATGTTCAAGGGAACTTGCATAGTAGAATCCCGCCTACACCTTTTAGATCATCTCTTCAGGCACTTCACAAAGTGCAAACAGCTTCTCATTTTCATCCAGCTTTCCAACTGCCATATTTAAACGTTTAGTTAGTCTACAAATTAGTTGCAAGTATATACCTTGCAGGCTTTCATTGCCTGCTCTTTTGACTGTACGAACTCCTAATCTGAGAAAACAAGGATCTAAGACAGTTCTGCGGAGCAGCAGCGAGTAGGGACTTGATCAGATGATATGTCCTAGAGTTGCCTACGGGTAACCATAACCTCTAAAGCCATTTCAGTTCCAATTCTTTATCTTTGATTGACTATACATCAGGGATGCCGCAGGGATCAATAGAAACCTCGGCCTCATATACTTGGTTCTCGTTGCTTATTTTAACCTCATCCCCATGTAACACTGAGCTCCTGGTAAGGAGTAAAAAGGAAGTAGTAGCAAGTGACCACTTGAAGTCTTACTGTATTTTGTGAGTTGAAACCATTCTGAGGATCTTTTTGGGGTAATTGATTAATTCCTTCCAGATACAGTACTTCAGGGTACCTTTTACTAAGCCCTTAAACCTTTAATAATAATTCAGGATCTGCAAATCAGCTGTTGGACTGAAATTCATAAGACCACATTCTAACAGGAGTTGTGGGGAGGGAGTACTGCTCGGAAGGCCAAAGATTGCCTGGATAGCAGCAGCCATAATCTTATCTAAACCCGGGTGTGTAGCTTCTCCCCAGAACTTGGAGATGCATATGTTTTTACAGGTATAAATTTAGCTCCCATTATCTGTGAAAACGAGGTACCAAATTGGCTATGCAGATTGGAATACAGTTTCCTCAGATTTATTGGAGGTGTCATGCTCAGTCTCTCATTGCAGCTAGATGGACTCTATAACTGAGCTTTTCATCCCTCCAAACACCTAGATATCGGTAGGCTTTGCACTGATCCACCCTGTATCCATCTATACTCCAAGTAGATTTTCAATACTGAACTATTTTAGTTTTGCTAAGATTTATGATCATTGTTAACATTATAGCCATAAAGACACCTCCAAGCTCTATGAAGCCCAGTTGGAGAACGGTCCAGTAGCATGGTATCATCCGCATATTGTAATGCAAGAATGTGTACCGAACCTAATTTAGGGGGAAAAAAATATTTCTTACTGTAGAGTTGGAACGATGTCTACTATATAGCGGTTAAATAAGAGGGGGTGAGAACACATCCCTGCTTTCGCCCTCGTTTGTATACATTTTCTTCGTAATTGTTCTTCCTGACCTTATCTCCATTCTCACTCATGTATCCGTGTAAATAATTCTTAAGCCTTAAACAACAGTATAGAAATTCTCCAGGATGATAGACTGATAGGTTCATCTGGACTAACCTTTGACCATAGACGCAGATTCTACCATTGCGCATCATCTGGCCCTGGGAATTTCCCTTTGTCTCCAGCGCAATGCACAGGAGCAACTACTTTAGGCATACTTTATTAAGGACTCACTTTTGCTTCACCATAGAACTTTGGCTTCGGGCACCCGATGACCTGTTTGCGCCCAGAGCGATATACTGGACCACAGACGCAGATTCTACCATCGCGCATCATCTGGCCCTGGGAATTTCCCTTTGTCTCCAGCACAATACCCAGGAGCAACTACTTCAGGCATACTTTATTAAGGACTCACTTTCGCTTCACCATAGAACTTTGGCTTCGGGCACCTGATGACCTGTTTGCGCCCAGAGTGATATACTGGAGCACTTACTTTAGGAACCCCAATTATTTGCTGCTCTCAAAGTTTCGTCTTAAAACTATAAAAGCCCTAATGAAGTTCTCCGAGGAGAATGAAACGAGTTGGTTGAGCTTAAGTTAACATTTTTATCTGAGAATACTAATTCATAATAAAGACTTTGCACATTACAAGATTGCCTTGCACTTCTTTTACCTGGTGCACGCCCATTCATAAGCAGACTGATAGATTGTGTTTTATCTGTAAAGAAGAAGCAGATCCATCAGAGAGCGGGTGATTGGATGCCAATTTCGTGCAGGCACCTGATGGAAATTGTGTGTGAGACTGTGTCAAATGCTGCAGAGAGGCCCGGGAAAATGAGGGCTGTAATTTTTCCTCTGTCAAGGATCAGCACATTTTGTCCGTAGTGATGAAGAGTGCTGTCGCGCCCCCCTTGTACATACCACAGTAGCCGGGAGTTACTATTCAGACGTCTTTATTCTCACGTCTCCTACCCCATACTAACTTCCCTATCTCCTCCCTTCTACTTCCTCCCCACGCCCCTTCCTGCTCTGCCTGTCCTGTCGCAGACAGAGGTCAGGCAGTGCGATACGACAAGTGCTGTTTCTATAATGTTATTGAGCCTGAATCTAGATAATGTGGCGTCGAGGAGCTGGTGGTTGCTAGGTGGTCGGTGAGGCATTGGTTGTTTAGTTTCTCTAAGACCTTTGCCCAGTATGATAGGAGGGAGACGGATCTGTCATTGGAAAGCATGGCTGGGTCAGGGGATGGTTTCTTGAGCAGTGACATGACAGTGGCATGTTCCCAATTGTTCAGGATAGTGGCTGAGTTGATAGATGTGTTGACACTGTGGGTGCTGGAGCTTTACTGATAGGTAGGAGCTCTTTGGTGAAGGTGTGGAGGGGCAAGTGTCAGATGGGGTCCCGACTAGATGGTCTTCATGGTAGCAGGGATTTCGACTTTGGTGATTATGGGCCATGATGTCAAGGTTCATTCTTTGGCTGTGATGGAAAGTTGAGTTGCAATGGTGACGGAGGGACGTTAAAGGTCAAAGTTGCTGTATATGGAGGTAATTTTATTACAGAAGAATTCTGAGAGCTTGTTGTAAAGGTCTTGTGAGGGGGTGATGTTACTAAAGGTAGCAGGAGGCACAGTGAAATCAATGATGATGTCAAAGATGTATTTGCTGCTGTTAGTGTCGGTGTTGATGTGATCTGCAAGAGCTGAGCTCTTTGTGTTTAGCAATTGCTGTTTGCACGATCTGCACTCATGGTGTTCTGTATCTGCTGGCTGTAGTGTCTTAGGGCTGATTTGAGGATGTCTTTATCTGTGGTGTCTTGACTTGTTCTCCATTTGTGCTCATGTTGCTAGCAGTGGCATTTCATCAGCTGTAGTTCCTATGTGTACCAATGGCCTATGATCGGGCTCTTGACGTTGGGTTGCACTTGAGGGGAGCCATGGTGTCGGTACATGTGGTGATCCAGCTGTTTAGGTTCTTGCAGGCTTTCAGCAAGTTGTTGGGGTGCTCATGTTGGTGCGTGGCAAAGGCAGAAGCCCACTCCTCTTCTGTGATACTGTTCCAGTTGTGGTGGGAGGTTCTGGTGGTGGGAGGTCTGTGATGGTGAGGGATGGGTATGCTGAACTGACGAGGGCCTGGTCTGTCCAGGTCATGGTTGCTGGCTTGTCGACTGTGATGCTGCTGATTGAGGGGAAATCAGGTCCAATAAGTGCCAGGCGGTGTATTTGCATTTGGTAATGTGCTGGGCGAGGCCAAGCTATCTGAGGTTTTCCAGAAGGGCAGGAGAGTTTGGTTCGGTGTTGTCTTCTCAGTGAAAGTTAAGGTCACCAGTGAGGATGAAGGTGCTGGCATTGAAGATGAGGGGTGCGACACACTCTGTAATGTCACCATTGAAATTGGTACAGGGTCCAGGTGGTCTGTATATGAGAGTTCTGGCCAGGGAGAGGTTGACTGTGTTACATATCTTGAGCGTGAGGTGTTCCCTGTAGCTGGTGGGGGTGCGCATTAGGTGGTGCAGCTGATGGTATCTTAGAGTATGATGGTGATTCCACCTCTGGGCTTGTGCTGATGGTCTTGCCTGGTGATCTTGTAGCTGGCGGGGATGGCTTACCAATATCCAATGCAGGGGTACATGATGTCTAAAAAGAGAGGCTGTTTAAAAGGAGAGGCCGAAACAACATAACTGGACACAGAATCCCTGAATGAGTTTTACACAATTAACTGCTGTGGATTTGCCAGCTTCTATCCTCAGTGTTTAATCTGTAACATAAATACTCGCAGGGGACCAAAGTTTTTCTTAGAAGTCCACAGCCTGCACTGCCAAATGCTGGAGTAGAAGAACACCAAGGCTGCCTAGTTTTGATTTAACCTCATGCCTCTTTCTTATGCACTCTACACTTTCGGTCTCTTTATCTCACGCTTTCAGGTTCATTTCTTTCCTGCATTCTCCCTTTTCCTAATGTTTGTTTTCTTCCTTCCTTCTCAATTTGCTGTCTTTCTCTCGCCTGATCTGGGTCAAAGACTGATGATGACAAATCAGTCATGGTCCCGAGTAATGACTACTGATACCACCACTAACGAAGAACTGTCTCTTGTGGAGCGAGACAGCAAAAGATCAGTTCTGATGACATACCTCTTCAATTCTGAGGTTTCCTTCTGCATACACTTGCAAAGGCCCTCAAACCTAAAATCTTCCACCAGAAGTACAGCTTTCCTATTTTCCATTAGAATTTGAGGACAGGTCAAACAGATTTGGGTCAAATAAACAAGGCTAGTATCAGTGAGGAATTCCACACAGTGTTGACAGTTACTGCATTAAATACTTTTTTTATTTAAGGAGTCAATCATGTTATTGGAGTCTGTTTCAGAAATATTTTAAAATACGGTTGTAATATTGTAATTTTACAATGCAGGCTGCTGCTGATCTGAGGGTGCCGCTGAAGACACAAAAATAGGAATACCCGCCGCACCATACCCTGACTTAATCTATACTTGTATAGGAAGCTCTGTTCTGAATGGCTGCTGGGAAAACCAACCCAGTTTCTATTGGTTAGCGAATTTTTAGAATGTCCCTCCTGAACCCTTGGTGGATGAACATCTCCCAGCATCCAAATGATCACTGTCCTTTCCCAGTGAAGGCTTACAGGTACTGCTAGGGTGTGAGGCACTGGGTACGGACTTCTCCAAGATCAGACTGGCAGATGCTACTTTTATTTCCTGTAGTGAATTCATCATATCGAAAGTGCCACTGCTGAGTGAGACCTCACAACTCTGGTGAGCTAGCGGTCTCTGCTACAGTGGCAATGTGAGGGTGTTATAGGACCTAAGCCAAGCAAGGAAAATGGCTTCCAACCTCTGACAGCATAGTAATGGACAGTCATAATTGGGATGTAGATGGCCCCTTACACCACTGGGCCCTGGTGGCTGCACACATCAAAAATGTTGTATTGATCAAGGCTTCTTCACTTGACCAAATTGTGACATGTTGGTCAAATAAATTACTTCTAGTACCTCAGGTCCTATATCAACAGAAACTGAGAGTGCTTATGTCCTTACTAAATGTATGACAGCAAAGATCCTTGATGTAGTTTTACGTTTGTGTGATGTGCACTACCTCCCTCAATCCTCTTCCCCATGACATCACATTAATTCATTTAATTTACCTGCTGTAGCGTTCCTCATATCCTTAAAAAACACATTTGTGTGCCTTTTGCCATGATTTGACCATACCAATAAATGGAACTCTAATGCTGCTATTTTACCTCCTCTTTGGAACTTTTGAAGACCAACTTTTGTGTTATTTGATAATGTTATGTCACCAGCAGAAAGTTGTGTGTAGCATTTCTCACTGGAAATAACTGTTCTTAAGGCCTGGTGTAAAGATAGCTTTAGACGGCAGCCACAACACTCGATGCAATTCTTAATTACAAAAAATTGATACACACTTCCATATATAGAGGGGTTATGGCCCAGCCTTCTTCATCCATCGGTCTGTTCAGCTGTCGTCCGTATTTTGCTTCCACCCACCACAGCATGCAGCATGGTTAGCTCACTTCAGCCATTGTTTCTCTTGCAGTGCGAGTGACAGCATTTTTGGCAATTTCATGTGTAAATCTGCCTAAAATGAAAGTGCTAGAACTGGTAGACCAAGTCTTTACTTTGGCAATACTTTTTTTTATCCATTCTTCATCCTTTTTTATTATTTTAGTCACGTTTCTGTGTTTAAGTTAAGTGTTCAGGTTGCAGTAATTCACACGAAAAATAGCATAACCTTCTTTGCCCCAATAAGAATGATATTTCCAGTGATGCACACTAAGACAAAAATGTTTTTTTTTACCTTTCCTGAGTGCACCTGCCTGCTAAGTAACATTTGTATTGCAATGATAAAGTTATGTACAATGGCTATTTTTGTATAATGTGTATTGTAAGCATATGGCCACCATATAGAGGTAGTGTCATGTTTTCATTTTTTTTCTATTCTTTTTATGGTGTATGCTTCTAATAAAAAAAATTAACCAAGGCGGGCCTTCTTACTTAGCCAATGCTTGCTTCAAATAGTGATTTATTATGCAAATCTACTATTCCTACAAGTCCGAATAACGGTTGTCAATATTACTCAATTTTAATGATACCATCCTCAGAAGAAAGAACGGCTGAGATTAACTTGCCAAGATTGATCAGCAGATCACAGCAGGAGCCGTGTTATGGATTTGGGTGCAGTCCAACTCTACAAAATGGTTCACAGTTAAGTCTATGCTCTGTGTGCAGATCCAGGCATGAGTCTGCACCTGCCCCGAGAACAGCACATTAGTGAGGGGCGATCCAAATAATTTAGTGAAAGCACTCCTACCAGCAAAGACTCTATTTACGTACATTGTAATATATATTGTAATTGTAGTACATTGTAATATATTTGAAGAGATAGCATTAAAACATGTTATATTAAATAATTTCTGAAATACACTATTTTCATCATTGAAGCTCAATTAGGTTTACAAATCTAGGATCTGGTTATATCACATTATTTTGAAATACATAATTTCTGTCATTGGAATTCTTTTGAATTAACAAATCTTAGACCCGATTACAACTCACAGTCTCGCTGAGGTGGCGGTACACCCTTTTACAGATTACAATTTACAAAGTTGTATTGGCGGTGGCGCCGGAGTTCCACAACACATTATGATGATCAGGGACTTGCGCAGTCCCGCTCAGCATATTTTGAGTTCTTGTACCGCCAGCCTTTTCTTGGTGGAGCCCCGGCATGAAAAAGCTGGTGATGCAAAAACAAAGGTGGCCCTACAAGGCCCCCATGTCCCCCACAACATGGGGATACATTCATGGACGGTGACGGCATTGACGTCACCGTCCATGTCGTGCTGGAACATTTTGGCCATTCCCATTGCTATGCCTGTTTTCAAGGATTCTATTGTGTCAAAACTATAGGGTACCTTTCCTGAGGAAGGGCTGACGGTTACTTTGTGTTCCCTCCTCCCCCTTCTTCCCTCCCTGCCCATCTCCCTTTCTGGTCCTCTCCTCGCCATAAGGCTTCCTGTGAATGCCGCCTGCTTGCACAGCTCACTGTCCTCTGTCCCCTGGCTTCCCCCTCCCCATCTCTCCACTTATCTCGCACCACTTTCTTCTCTTCTCTCTCCTTGCTCTTTCCTCTCTACTCTCACGTCCTCTCGAGGTCTGTTCGCTCTCTTTCTCATTCCTCCCCCACGTCGTCCCCACAAGGTTAGTTTTGTTGCATTCCCCATTGTTGGGTATGCATGTTTTGCTATTGATGATTGTCCATCTCTTCTGTACCCATGATACAGTTGTTATTTTTTTTAGTTCTTGATATCAATAAAAAATAATTACAACAGCAAAAAAAACTATATGGTAGATCGGGCATGTATATTTTATTATATCAAAGTAAGGTGTTTCTTTATAGAAACATAAACAAACTCAGTATCTCATAAATTACTTGGTACTCACATTGTACATGGTTGCAAAAGGTTCTTTATATTAAAAATTGGAAGGAAGTAAACAGACTTGGGGAACAGCCATGTGTTTTGTTCTGTGGGGACTTTTTCAAGACTGATGCGTTTGGGTGAAATGTATTATGATGTAGTACTAGTGTAAGGCTTTAAGAAGAAAGTAATCTTCCCTAGTAGAAGTGAAATGTGGAGATCCTTAGAGTAGGGTTGATGTCTCAAGTAGTAGAACAAGTCTGGAAGCAGTAGTATGTGGCAGCCTGTATTAACCTAGCTGTCTATCCAGAGTGGGCGTAACTGAGCACTCCTTCTACCACATACAACTTGTGCAGTAACTTAACCACTGTGGCACTCCTTTTTGAAATTAGCGAAAGTGAAAGTAAAATTTTGGAATTAGTGAAAGCTGGATTGGCTATCTGAAATTGCCAGCCTACCTTTCACAGTGCAGGCAGCATCCGTCCTGTCTTCCAAAGGCAGACACCTGAGGGAGTCACTGGGGTCTCCTTTCCTCCATTCCAAGGTGTGCTGTTGGGGAACACACGGTCTGTGGTTCTCCTTATGTGGTGCATGGTCAGTGCATCTCCTACTAGTCTCTTTGCCTCTGCGACTGCATCTGTAACAAGGAGCGGACACTAAATCAACAGAATCCCTCATTTGCATGGGACCAGGCCACCATTCAAATTATTTAGTGCACCTTTGAGATCAACCTGTTCCACATTAAGCACCAGCACGATCTCAGTAACAGAAGGGAATGTGCAACTGAGAGCCTTTCTCTAACACCAAAGTGCCTCAGTGTTGCAAAAAAAGGGCAGCATGGCTGTTTTGACTCTAAGGTACTTTTTATAATACAACTCACGAGGTCAGCAGCCAGCAGAGGTCCAGGGCTTCCATAAGGCTAATCATCAGCCACAGGAAGCCATGTTGTGAAGCCACGAAGAGACTGAAAATGGAATTTTTTCTGTATCTGGGGGTCAGGAGCTGTGAAAATCCCTACACTGTCCTCGAGAAAGTATTAACTGACAGAAACATGATGCAACAGTAAGGTAACTAAAAATGTCTTTTATGTCCAGTGGCCATGTCTCTGCACAGAATCATATGCTGTAGAGAAATCTATGGAAGCACAATGTAGAGTCAAAGTTGACTTGTTTGAAGCCTACGTAGGCCACTGGAATATCACCACTGATTTTCACAATAGAGAAGACTTTTGTCAAAAACCTGCTTGCCAAATTTAATTGTTAGAATTTTTTCAGTCAATTTCAACAAGTTGGAGCGCATTAATTTCATCTTTGGGATCCACAAAAACTGTCACAGGAAATTAATTCGGGGATTCTGCTCCATTTATTTTAATTTGGGACCCACCGTGTAGCCACCCCCAACCTTCCTGGTCAATATGATATTAGACGTTTGTTCGACTGCCTAAATCAATGCTACCATATCTACAAACAATTAGGGCCAGATCACAAATGATGTCCCTGTCCAGCTCATCCTTTTGAGCCCTCTTTTTCTTTTTCCCACTCACAATCAATGATTTTGCCTGTCCCATTACTATCATTTTGTATGCTTCTCATAGTGTGCCCATGGATTTAACTGTTTCAGGGTACTCTTTAAAGCAGTGGTCAGTTCCACTTTTGAGCCCCTCAAATATCTCCATATTTTTAAGATCCCAAGAGTCAATTGTCCAGTCTCTTCTGGTTCCATCTGCTCTCCCACTTTTTTCCACCCATACCAGAGACTGATCTAAATTCCTCTTGCCAAGTGTCTGGCTCCAACAAACTGGGGAGATATCCCTATATGAAAAGCTTCTATGGGAGCCCGAGTAGAAAGTTTATTGCTTCACCAAGGGATTATGTGCTTGCCATGCACCCACCTGGCTCCAACCGTGAGATGACACTGGAACTGATGCTTAACCTATGATCCCATCTGGGTCTGGCCTGTGTAAGGAATAGCTTCTCCCTAACCAATGATTGGTCCTTGGGATGAATGAGGGTTGGGACAAAATAAGAAAAGAGAGACTTGCGATACTGGTTCCGGTCAGCAACTATGTGGCACTGCATTAACTGGATGCCCTCTGAGTCTGCTAGGTTAATTTGTATTTTGTATTTGTATTTGATTTTGTATAGTGTGTATATCACCGATAGGTCTCATAGCGCTTGCAGAAATTCTGAGATATAGAGGGGATGTAGTTAGAAGGTCTAGAAGAGCCATGTTTTCAGGTTCTTACGGAATGATTTGTGGTTAATATCGGCCCTGATATTTAGAGGTAGGTGTTCCATGTTGTTGGGCCGATTTTTGAAAAACATCTATCCCCATTTTTGACCGTTCGAACTTTTGGAACTGTTAGCAGATGTTTGTCCGAGGATCGGAGGGTTCTGGTTGGGCAATATTTCTTGAGGTTTTTTTCCAAATATTTTGGTCCCTGGCCGTTTATAGATTTATGGACCAAGCAGCAGATTTTGAATTTAATACGTTTCCTTATGGGGAGCCAGTGTAGCTGCTTCAGACAAGGGGCCGAGGGAGTGCGGGCGGGAGGTCCAGAACTAGTCTGGCTGCATTGTTTTGGAGAGTCTGAAGTTTGGTCAGGGAGCTCTCATTGATGTCAGCTAATAGTGCGTTTCTGTAATCCAGTCGGCTCACAATTAGCCACTGCACTAGAGGTTTGCGGGATGACTGGGGTATTCATTTAAAAACATTTCTAAGGCTACGCATTATTCCTACACTGGTGTGGACTATCTTATTTATCCGTGGGGCCATGGATAGTTTATCATCCATGGTAACTCCCAGGTTCCTTACTGAGTTCTTTGGTACCGGGCAGAGGCCTAGTTCAGTTGGCCACCATTCATCTGTCCAATGTTTATTCGCGTTGCCGAATAACATTATTTCAGTCTTCCCTGCGTTTAGCATTAAGTAGTTGTTTGACATCCAGTTTTTTATGGAAATCATGCATTGTTGGAATCTGAACTTTGTTTCGGTAGGGTTTGGTCCTTAGGTGATTAAGATGTGGGTGTCATCAGCGTACGGCACTGTATCAAACCTGTGCGCTTTAATCACCTTGGCCTGAGGGGTTAAATACACATTAAACAGAGTGGGGCTTAATATTGACCCCTGGGGGACACCCTTGTCATTATTTACACAGATTGAGATGAAAGTTCCTGCTTTGACCTTAGATTTCCTGTCAGTTAGGTAGCTTTGAATCCATAGCAAGGCGGGGCCCTCGACACCAATATCAGCCGGGCGTTCTAAAAGAATGCTGTGTGAAATGGTGTCGAAGGCTGCCGACAGATCGAGTAATACCAGGATGGCAGATTGGCTAGTATCTAAAGTCATGTGGATGTTATCTATTACCTCGAGTACGGCTGTCTCTGTGCTGTGGGATGCTCTAAAGCCCGACTGAGATGTGTCCAGCAGCCCGTTATTTTCCAGATACTTGATTAACTACTTGTTAATATGTGATTCCATGATTTTCCCAAAGAAGGGTAGGAGAGAGATAGGGCGGTAATTTAGGGGTTGTCTATAGTCAGCGTTGCTTTTTTTATTATTGGCCTGATTATTGCTTCTTTCCAGATTGTTGGAAAAACGGCTTGGGTTAATGAAAGATTTAGAGTAGCCGTTATTTCCGTGATAATGGTCGGGGCTATTTTGGCCAGGATCTGGGCAGATGCTGGGTCGGCAGGCGAACCTGACTTTGTTTTCTTGATGATGTTAATTACCTCTTCCTCAGAGAAAGTCCGGAATTCTTGTAACACATTTTGCGGGACTGTGTGTTGTTTGTGTGACAGGGTGGTTGGAGCATCGCTTAAGTCAAGTGTGATCTGTGTAGGGAAGAGTTCGTGAATATCGTCTATTTTGTCCTTAAAATAGGAGGAAAGGGTATTTGGGACTCTAAGCTTGGGGGTTGGCATGAGGAAGGTTTGGTGAATTCCTTTACAATTAAGTAAAGTTCTTTGTGTGAGTTCCTAGCCTGACTTATTCTGGTTCCAAGATAGGCTTTTTTTGCAGATGCTATTTGGTCCATGTAGTCTTTATGTAGAGCCTTGTATGTTTGTTAGTCCGATAAGTTTTAAGTTTTTCGCCACAGGCGCTCGGCTGTTCTTGATGCCTTTTTGACTATTTTTAAGTTCGGCGTAAACCAAGGGGATAGTTTATTGGGGCTTTTGGTTGCCTTTTGGTTGCCTTCTTTGGTTGCCTTCTTTGAGGCTATGGAATGTGCACAGGACCATGAACTCTGATTTTGCGAAGACGCAATGCACTAGAAATAATAAGAAGTCACTACAGGCCTCTCAACAATGGATTTGCACTTACAGTCTCTTTTAGAAACACAGAAAGCAAACAGAATAACTGGTGTAATGTAGATCATATATCCCTAATAGGCTCTGAGCATTGGAATAATATGCACTATAGTTTTAACAGAGGACTGAGGTCAGTATGTCTTTATCGAGTATATTAAACCTAATTGTGTGTGCCAGCTAACTCAGAGGTCACTCCAAACTTTCTCGAATGAACAAGACACGATTACTTTCTGAAAACCGCATAAACATGACAACTTTGTTTCCCTTAGAATCGGAACAATATCTTCAGAGTTGTGGAAACAATAGATAACTATTTCACTTAGTCAATTGTGCATGCTTAGTTTCTACAGAGTTGCACAGAAATAGAGAGACGGGCGTTTCAATAAAAAGGGTTTATTGAACAGTCTTCTTTCTCATACAAAAGATATGAACTGCTAAAATCGTAAGACAGAATGCAAAGTATAATGCATACAGCGTAAACAGTAATATAAAATAATACTATAATAGCATGGTCTGTTGCTATGACATATATAAAAATACATACATAAATAACACAGGTTAAAATACTCAACTTGTGCTTCTAAAAAAATCCTACCCCAGTGTACCTAACCTAAGTCTAGTACGAGGGAAGAAGTAGGTGCCGTTTTAGCTATAGTTTAGTTTTGTTTTGCCAAGAATTGCCAAAGGTTTCTATAGGCTCTAATCAGCTCCATACCTTAAAATGAGAAAGATTGGTATCTCTTTCCCAGGACTCGATTCTTTAACACCCCGCAAGGGGAGTCAGAAACCCTGGAGCTGGATTCTCGGCGAGGAGGATGACAGCGTCTGGTCAGTGCGTCAGTTAGGGAGATGACTTCCTACGGGACTTGTGGTGAGCCGCGTCGTGCAAGTAGGTAGCCGAACCGCACCGTGCCTTGCTTTAGCAAGTGAAAGTATATTTATACCTTGAAGGTGTTTAGGAATGCCAGTGTTGACATAGAAGTCGGGCTTATGAACATCATGAATGAATCCCTAAGGAATAGATGTTCATGCATAATAAATGAGCTCTTGGAGAAATCAATAACCAGGCAAGGACTTGTTGTGACGTAGATGAATGGATGTAAGTAGCCATGTCTGTATTTGGGTAGCATGGACTATGCCTAAATAAGAACTCGATTTCTATGCCTATATAAGGGCAATGTGAAATGTACCTATATAAGGGCATGAATCGGGAAATTCATACGGAATCTAAATCGATACACAACAACCACTCCACTTTCGTATGTACGACGTTACAAAATTCTAGACATGTAATACACATCTATAATATATCTACATACAAAGTGCTAAAAATATGTCCAAAAATACATTGTAAAATGCATTAGAACTGGTTGTAAGCATAGAAGTGCATTGGTGCTGTATACATTAAAGCAATGTTTCATTCAAAGCATATGTTTTAACATTTGAAATGCAAATTGAATGAATCACGAAAATATACATTTATGAAATGGCTCGTAAATACAGAAGGAAAAGGGCCGAAACCATTTCATATCAGATTACATGAAACTGTTTGTTTGTGAACAAGGTCACATATTGTCTCTGGAAGTTTATCAAAGAATTCTGTTCTCTATGAATAGTTCTACTATAAACAGATTACTTGTGCCAAAAAATGAAAAAAAAAATGTTTTAAAAAAATGTATCATAGGAAAAAGTTCCAAAGTTAGTACCTTGTTTTGAAAAATTAAGGTCAAATCCAAAGTCTCTCAGAACACTGTGTGCCAAAATCAAAAGTCAGTGTTGGGGCTGGGAGAAAACATGAAATCTTCTATGTCTGTAGACAAAAAGTCGTCTACCATTGTAAGTGAGAGTTGGATTACCTTGTTTAGAAGATTAACCGCACATAGATGTGAAGCATCACCTTCAGCATTGGTCACACCAGCAATGTTCGTATCCGATGTTACCTGCGTGCCTGTTATTTCATCTCGTACCTCAGCATCAGCATTTTGCATTTGTGAGATCTCAATGAATGCCGTCATCAGAATTGGTATCCGCTGGGGATAACACAGAGCATGGGCTGTTACAGGGTCCAGCAGAATATCGATATCCATAGGCATGACTGATAGGAGTGTAAGACAGATGTCAAGCACGCATTCTTCACCGCATAGCAGGCAGCGTAGAACAGGTAAGATGCAATCTTGCCAGATTGGTCTGAATGACAGAAACCATGTGGTATTTAGTTCTCGTAGACAATGTAAACCCAGAATTTGAACGATGCGCTCACAACACTTTATCTCCAATAAAGCTCTCTCTGTGGTGCTTGGAGTGGCGTTGGTGATTTGGCTTGCCATATCGTACCAGTAGGAGCAAAAATAGTATTCCTGCGACAAGTCCCAAAAGGAGGGGCAGTCCGCCAAACACAGACTGCACGAAGTTTGGAATTATTCTGAGTACTGCTTGAAAAGGGGCCAACAGTCCTGAACATACGTTCTTAAATAGATGTACAATACCGCTCGTATCAGACGCTCATATCAGACATGTTTATGATACGACCTAACATGACACAGTTAGTAGATATGGAATACCTGGCAACATGCCACAGCAGCTGTGATCGTTCAACATGAGGTAACTTCCATTTGAAAGTTGTCCAAAATTGGATCAATCACTGCAGCTGGTGAACCTTGCAGTTGATAGGATAAGTTGTTAAAGGAACCAGCGCAGGCCCCGTGTAAATTAATACCCTGACTAAAGAGAGAACCGCTTAGTGCGTTTTCACAGTTTGAACCACTAAGAAACACTTCACGCCCCCCACGCCAACATCTGTGTGTGTATGGTAAATCCAAGGATGTCTTGATGTTTTCTTTTAGGCAATACTGAAAATGGAAAATTGTATACGGCAGAGTGATTGTTCCATGTATTATCCATTCAGTAGCTGGTTTTTCTGCCACTGTAAATGGTCATCTTTCCAGTTTTTCAATGCTCAGCACCGTATAGTCTGCTCCCCTTTGTGCCAAAACAGTGACGTAGTATTGATTAAGCGCCAAGGCACATAGCATGAACGCAGGTTTTGGAGCGTCCAACCTAATAGCATGATAGAACGTAACTGAGACTGACCATGTTGCAACATGACCAAGTCTTGTTCCATGATGTCTATGGCAGAGGATACTATGCTGTCCAATGAATATATCCTGGATGACAGAGTTGTTAACCCATTGTCAACTACAGAGAGAGATTTCTCTAAATTAATAAGATACATTTGTCGTATTCGTTCTGCAGCCTCTTCTTGCGTAATCTTCCATATTTCGTTATGTGCAGCATATATACCGGCATATATGAAACGTATTTGATGCTGTTTTCTTGGTCCTACAAGAATTCCCTAAGGTCTGCTCCATCTTTAAGTAAAGATAAGTGTTGTTTTACATCCTGTAGTGTAGCTTTCTGTAGCCAATCAAGGCTTAGCTTCCCTACACTGCATGTTGTTAATACCCCAGGATGCTTTCTTTGAACATATCTTGGGTCTGGCCTATTGATTTTAATACCTTGAGTTT
This sequence comes from Lissotriton vulgaris, assembly GCF_964263255.1. NCBI lineage: Eukaryota > Metazoa > Chordata > Amphibia > Caudata > Salamandridae > Lissotriton > Lissotriton vulgaris. The sequence goes on along the minus strand of NC_141699.1, from coordinate 609,402,614 downwards.
TTTCAGGAATCGATCTTGACAGTTATTTGTGTCTATGGGCCAGAGCAACCATTTGTTCCAATCTGGATCTGATCTTTTGTGATGGAAAATATTATATACGTCGACCTCCCCCCGTGTAGAGCTATTACTCGCAGGTATTGGTACGGTCGGTGTGTTCATGTCCTTGATCTTGGCTAACCCAAGGCAAGACGTTTGTTGGACAGTGTCATTCAAAAACATAATTTGCTCAGGGATTATACAGGCTCTAAACAAAGCTTCTAGCCCCTGCACTTGCCAATCTTTGAACCCCAGACAGTTTTTGTCTCAATGTTGTCTTTCCAAAAGTCGAAACCCTATCTAGACAGTTGGGCATAAAAGGCTGTAGAATAAATTTGTTTTGTATTGGTTAACATACTTTTCATTCCTGTTCTGTTCACATTTGCAAAATAAAATGTTTCTGCATTTGATGCATTGAACCCTAAAAAATATGGAAGCTTATTCGCAAAAGTTTTTGAGCTACCCTTTGGAGGCGTAGGACAATGTTCCCATTGGTTAAACATATATATATTTCTGTGCATTGCAGATTTGTGCAAGAAATGATAACCATGATGGTTATAACAATAAAAGTATTCATAGTCCGATGAACCTTATAAATACATGATTTGTGAATACTGAAGACATCTCTAGATCAGACATCATATTATTAATAGTCTCGAAGTCCCAATCATCAGAAAAGGTGCTAGAGGTAATAAAGTCACTTAATGAAATCTTGAATAAGTGTGGAATCTTCAACAGCTCCGACGGGCCAAAAATGTCATAACCTGTTCTGTCCCAAGCTATACCATCAGGTATAGGAACAACTTTGATGTTCACTGCTGACAAGTCTCTTTGTTCACGATGGGATGATTTGTGTGGCATGAGGAGTAAGTTGACTTTCTTACTTGCTGTGTCAATTTTTACATATCTTCCATGTATCAGCATACCCAGAGTTATCACCAGAGCTAACCAAAGTAGAAGAAAAATGATTCCCAACACAATCCAAAGTTCAATCCATGGTGAAAGCAGATAAGTTTTTTCCAGGTGATGAAAAAAGTCAGTTGCTTGTTCTTTGAAAGTTCTTTATGCTGGCGTCGTTTCAGGTTCGATGGGATCCTCAGAAAACGTATCAAAGTAAATGAAATAGACAGAGGCAGTTCTGTCAATGGTTGGAATTGCATCCAGATTTGTTGAAATCGCTGGAACCACTTGATCACTTGTTACTTCATTGTAGACAGGTGCTTCATGACGAACTGTTATTTGGGTCTCAAGAGGAACCAGTTTCATAGCTTTGTTGCTTAGTCCTTCTTTTCTCACTGCAGATTCTTCAATGGTGATAAGTCTCTCAGTCTGAACCTCTTGGATTGTAGCTAGAGGAGTGCGTCTGCTACATTGGCAGAGTCCACTTGGCCTACTGCTTAGTATCTGCCACATAGTGTGGTTTGATCAGGTCAATGCACACAAACCTGTTCTCCTTCTTTCCAGAAAGGGGCGGCAGTATCACTGTTCTTGTTCCGTGAATTGCTAGGACAGGTACTGGTTGTCTGTAAGAAGGCTTAAATCCTTCTTGTCCGTGATCTTTTCTCTGACTGGATCACCAAGCTTTGGGATCCAGACAGGCGTGTTGGGACGGTTGTTTTTTCCCCAGTGGTGGTTGTATTCAGGAACACCTTGCTTTGTTTAGTTCTTAGTTCGTTTAAGTCCTGTAAAACAGCCAAACGATCTTTGATATCAAATTTCTTAGTATCCACCACTGCTGTGTGGCAATCAAGGTCCGGGACCAACATTCTTGCCCCAAATAGGACCTCATATGGAGTGATACCCCCTAGAGAACTTCTTGGCAAGTTGTTAAGACTACGTTGAACACTTATTAGATGTTTAACCGACCCGTCACCCGTAACTAATACCCTAGCTGTTATAGACTGCTTTATGTCCCGTTTTTTTTTTCCACAACCAAATTTCCCCCAGGATGGAATGGAGAAGAGTACGGCAATTTAAAGCCCAAACTGACCAAGGCTTCTTTGTGAGCCCTAGAGCTAAACACAGGACCCTGGTCAGAATGCAGCGTGCCAATTGCGTATGTGCTGATAAAGACTCGCAAATCTTTTTCAACAGTTCGAGCGTCAGCCGAGCGCTGAGGCCACATCCAAAGAAACCTAGAACACAAATCCACTGCGACCATGATATACTTATAATTACCATCCCTTTGTAAGGGGCCGCAGTGGTCCAGGTAGACACACGCTAATGGTTTATCTGAGATTAGGAGGGGCGTCTGCGCAGGACGTTTCACAGTAGAGATTTTCATCTTTTCACATATTTCACATAGTTCCGGGTCTGTTTCATTATGCCTGGCCACCAGTACCTCTGTTTTACGATAAGAAGTAGCTCACATGCCTTCCCTGTGCCAGGGAAACACCTTGTATGCTTTAATGCCACAAACAAAATACATTCCGCCCTGTAACTGTGTGTCCAATGTGTGATATTTACTGAAAGGAAGGCCTACCCCTTCAGGCAAAGTGTTTTGGAATTGATCACACCATTTGTAATCAATCCAAGAAGAAATTATAAGCGTAACATTTGCCCATGGTGCCATGTATGAGCAGCGAGCTGACCATAAGGGGTATTCTAATATTTTAAAAATCACATTTGGTGCCCTAGCATGCTTATTCTTTTGCTCAATAAATGGATCATATAGAATACCATCAGGTGTTATTAATAGTGTCTCTCCATCTATAGTGATGTTCCAGTAATGCAAAGTATAGTTTACTTGTTTTCCTCGTACCTTAGCTGTCCTGCTCGTACTTACTAATTGTCTTTTATGTTCTAATTCCCTGTGATATTATCAAATTCTAATATGTTAGGACACTGGCTACTTTTTAAATGTCCTAAGTATCGCGAAGCTGGGTTATATCCTGAAACATGATGCTTTAAACATTACAGGAAATGCTTTTTCCTTGTCTTTGTATTCTACTGTAGGAGACACTTGGTATTGGGCTTGAATATTTGGCAGTATGGTACACTGTGGGTACCATCCAATCCTTCCTTCTCCACAATCCCAGGTTACATAGGATATGAGGCATCCTATTCCTTGCGCATCATTTTGTATAGGCACTGGTGTTTCATAATGGCCAATAGGGTCGCTGGGGTGTCTGGGTAATTCTCTACAAATCCAGCCATTTTGAAAGACCTAAAGCCTGCGCAACTTTCTCATGTTCTGCAATGAGGGGATGGTCAGCAGGTTGTTGCAGTACAGGTGGCAAACACATAATTAAGGTACTAAAAAATATTGTTAGCATAATGCAATGCATTTTCTTGGCAGTGGTAAATATCACTTTCAGAATTTAAAATATTGTTAGACAGTGTCTTTCTGTCTCAGTTCCAAGGTACTTTCTGTAAGTGTCAATAATGAAAGTTCTTGTGGTGCTCTGTCATCTGCTTCTCCTCCTGGTCCGTAGTCGTCTTGTTCAGGGGCGGTGTCACGGCCCTGCCCTGCGTGCTTCACTCAACAGCATCAGTTGGTGTCACCATTCCTGGGACACTTGATGATGGACCCTCAGCGTTGTTGTTAGGAAAGGTCTGGTCTGTCTCCCCCTTGTCCTGTGTTTTGCGCTGGTCCACTTGTGACTGGTGCTCATCTGTTAAAGGTGCCTCTGCCTCAGGCGTTGTTGGTGCAGCCCTGCATTGTGTTCCGTGCAGCTACTCGGGACGTCCCTGCACCTTTAGTGATGTTCTGGTAACCAGGAGTACAACGTGGGGTCCAGTCCACCTAGAAGTAAGAGAAACATTTTTTAATTTTCTCACCACGACCATGTCCACAGGTTTAAAAGTGTGTGTTTGTTCTAAGGAAGGATGGGGCAAAGCTTCCTTCACCTGGAGATGGTAATGCCTCAATACCACTGACAATTGTCTTTAGAGGGGATGATGAGTGTGTGCAGTGTTACATTTTAAAATCCTTGGGCTCAATCCTTTTTTAAATGAAGAAGATCAAAGTGGCCAATTCTTTGTAGAAAAATAGTTCTTTATTAATGATGATACAAACGTGGACAGCCGACACGTGTTTCGCCCCTGTGGCGAATTGCGCCAGGGCTTTCTCAAGGCTGTAATAAATCACAATAAAACGGGTGTGAGTGTCCATCAAGTCAAAAAGGAAAGGAAAAGAGAAAAACGCCTAAGACCCCAGCAGACCGTGCAAGGTTATCGAAAAGACAGAGTGGATCAAAAAGTGCAAATTCCTTGGCACCTTGGTACCAGGAAAGGAAAAATCCGCCCTAAGAAAGGCAGAGAAGATCAAGGCAGGGAAAATCAGTCAAGAAATTTTTTTTTCGGAGAGTTCCACCACCTCGGGTTGTGCTGAGCAGGTGCAGAACTCCTGAGATTTTGAATTTGATTTATGTGAGATAGAAGACATCAAGGGGTGGGCAGATACCTCCACCAATTTAATCAAAGAGAGAGTGTTCCGTCAGTGAATGAACAAGGTACCGGGACGTGGTGAGACAGAAAAGAAGAGTCAAGGAGAGGAAGACATTATCCATTTCATACCTATTTACAATTTTGCATATTGCCGCAATCTGTGCATGTTAAATTTCACCATAAATTCCGGTTTGTTAACCTGTTGACACAATGTATTTACATTTTAGATAAAGTTTTTTAAATAAAGTTTTTGTTAAAAAACCCAGTTTGTATCTTGGTCATTAGAAAACTGCATTATCTTGTTTCTCAGTCAGGAAATAATCTGGTCTGACATTTAATCAAGTTTTTTAAAAAACACAATTGTGATCTTATGAAATATATGTCCATTTCTATACAGTTTATTCATAAGTTTTTATATTTAAAATCAGTAACCTTTTCATTAGATGGCCCAATGGTGACTTCCAAATAGTGTCTTGTTTGTGGACATGGTTGAATAACAAACTGACATGTTTTCAAGAAAGCAATTATGTCAGGCCAGAGAAGATTTTACTGGATGCTTTAATCATGCTCAGTAGGTTTACTCTGAGAGGGGCGTAATCGGGACGGTGCTGTATTAAGAGCCTCGTCTAAAGGCTTGTACAATGGTGCAGTTGGAACGCCTGCTCGCTGGTAATTGGGAGCAGTCTGGCGTATGTTAGGGAGACTGTGTTCGTAATGTGGCTGCGTTGTGTCCCCAAGTTTTCTTGAGTGTGGTAGCATCAACAAACAAACAGTGAAAACTAATGTGGACTTGGTCTCCTTTCGTGGACCACCCCCCTTTTGCTACACCACTGACAATTGTACAGCATAGTCAGAAATCTGCTCATCCGTCCACAGCAGTGCTGCTTGGGATGCTGTGAGAGGCAACCTCAACCTCACCGACATAGGCCGTCCCATCAATACCTCATGGGGGGACAAGAGAGTTTTTCTAGATGGTGTTGCTCTTATGGCATGCAGCACTAAAGGCAGCGCATCTGCCCATTTCAGGCCTGTTGCATCAGTTGTTTTGGCTAATTTATGTTTTATTGTGGCGTTCATTCTCTCCACCTGGCCTGAACTTTGTGGGTGTTAAGGGGCATGCAGTTTCCACTCTTATCCCAAACAGTCACACATCTTTTCCACAGTGGCAGCAACAATTTCACCCCCTCTGTCACTGTTTATGCTCTGGGGGACCCCAAATCAAGGTTTTAAATCTTTCATCAAGCATCGCACAACAGTTGCTGCATCATTCTTCCTAGTGGCAAATGCCTCCACCCATTTTGAAAATTGATCCACACATACCAGCAAATATTTAAATCCATTCACTGGGGGAATATAGGCGAAGTCTATTTGAATGTTGGTAAAGGGACCCTCTGGTAGCAGGGGACCAACCTTTAGCATGTTGGGCACAGACAAGACATTGGGAGCAGAATTGTGCAGTGAAAGCTGTTATCCACGGTGCAAACCATTCTTGTCTAATCAAAGCATTCATCCCTCTTAAAGCCATGTGAGTGGGTCCATGGGCAAGCCTTGTAAGGGGCGGAACATACTGCGTGGGTCCACAGGCCTCCCATCCTGGTGGACCCATAATCCCTCATCATTTGGCTCACATCCAGCATCAATCCATGCTCTTTCTTCCTCTGGAGGTGCAGACCATTGTGCTTCTTTCACATCAGCTAGCAACAATTGTCTCTGAATCAGCTGTATTTTTGGAGTACTTTTTGCCATTGAAGGCACCATCTGTACTGACTGTAACATGCTCTCTTTTGCTGCTGTCTCAGCCATCGCGTTACCTCTGGCTATCTCAGTATTAGCTCCTGTATGTGACTCACATTTTATTGCTGCTATTCTGTTGGGGAGTAGTATTGCCTGTAGCGAATTCTTCACTAAGGGGCCATTTTGAATGGGGCGTCCTGCTGCTGTTATGAAACCACGATACTGCCACAGCTGGCCAAAATCGTGGACAACTCCAAAGGCATAACATGAATCAGTGCAAATATTAGCATTTTTCCCCTCAGCTAGGATGCATGCTCTTGTTACAGCATACAGCTTGGCTTGCTGTTCAGATGTGCCGGGTGGGAGGGCTTCACTTTAAACTATGGAATCTACTGTTGTTATAGCATACCCTGCTCTGTAATCAGTGTCTGTTAGTCTGCTGGAGGAACCGTCAGTATGCCACTCATAGTCAGTTTTTTCTAATGGTGTTTGCTGCAAATCTGGTCTGGGTGTGGTGCATGTCTCTACAACTTCAACACAGTCCTGGTCAGTGGTCTCATCTGAATCACCTAGTGGAGGTAATAATGTTGCCAAATTAGCAGGTGGGCATCTTTTAATGGTAATATTGGTGTTAGACAATAGAGTGGCCTCATAACCTGTTTGCCTGGCCGCCGAAAAATGTTGTGTTGCTGCAGATAACAACAACAACTGTACCGTATGTGACACACAAACAATACAAGGGTAGTCCAACACAATGGAAGCCGTCCTCTCTACCATCACAGCTGCTGATGCCACTGCTCTCAAACAAGCTGGATGCCCAGTTAATGCTGCAGGCAAAGTCACGGAGTAGTATGCCACAGGTCTTTTTCCTGAACCATGCTGCTGTGTCAGCATTCCATTTGCAATGCCATTTTGCTCTGACACATAGAGATTGAAGGGCAGTTTGTAATCAGGCAGCCCTATGGCTTGCGCAGTACACAAAGTCTCTTTCAGTTTCTTAAAACAGTTTGCAAGTTCATTAGTCCATACAATGTTGCTGGGAGCATCTTGTAGTGTACATTGTCGCAGGATGCCATCATAGGATCTGTACTCAGGGAACCACTGGTAGCAGTAGTTCATCATCCCCAGGAATGACAGCATTCCTTTCATGGTGGACGGAGGCTGCATGCCCTGAATCAATTTTATCCTGTCAGGTGATATGCGGCGTGTACCTTTGGATACCACATAACCCAGGTAAGTCACCTCTTTTTGGCAGCACTGGAATTTTGGCAATTAAGCTTTGTGTCCTCTCTCCTGGAGGTGATTCAGCAGCGCTACAGTGTCTTTTTCACAGGCCTCAAGTGATGGAGATGCCACGAGTAGATCATCAGCGTACTGCAAGATGATGGTACCTCCTTCCAGGTGTAGGCTATCCAGGTCTCTCGTTACTGCCTGCGCATAGACCGTGGGACTCTCAGTATAGCCTTGTGCCAGTCTTCTGAAAGTAAATTGGGTATCTTTCACTATGAAAATAAAAAGGTACTCGTTCTCTGAATGGACTCTAATACTGAAAAACGGAGAGGAGAAATCAATGACTGAAAAGTACTCTGCCTCTACAGGTATAGAAGATAATATAGTATTGGTGTCAGGCACAACAGGTGCTAAGGGAACCACAATGTTATTTATCTGTCGTAAGTCCTGTATGAGCCTATGCTGCCGAGTATTGCCCTTGGGTAATGGAATGATAGGACTATTACAGGGGCTGGATGTCTTTTTAATGATACCTTGTTGCAAGAGAGATTCAATCACAGGTTTTATGCCCTCCTCTGCTTGAGGTGACAGCCTGTACTGACGGACATAAGGTAATTCAGCATTCTCTTTTAGTGTCACTTTATGGGGAGGGCATGTTTTCAATAATCCTGCCTCATTTTTGTGTTTTGCCCAAACCTCTGACTTCACTTGCTCCAGGTCCTTGTTTTTAGTCAGCTGTAACGCCATATTCCCTTCAAGTTTGTCAAAAACTGCAGTCCTGTCCTTTCTGTTTATGCACAACGTCCAACACCACCCTTCTCCATCTCCTAACAGACACTATTCCTAAAGGAAATGTAAAATCCTTAGTTCTAGGTATGTCCTGAAGGTGTTTGACCATGGGACCCAAATCCTTAGTGTTAGACAGGGACCTGGAGGGTCGGCCGAGGACAAGAGGAGAGGCCTCCGGGGAGGGCCGTCTCCAGCGATCGTACAGACAAGTAACTTCCCCCCCACAGATGGACACCACACAAGGATAAGGTCAACACTCTTTATATACGATTCTTGATGCAAGGATATCAACGATACAGGGAGATCGGGACACAAGGGTCCTCTCAGTTCTAGTCTCTGGAAGGGAAAGGGGGTAGCGGGACAGTCTTGGTACCGGTCTGGTACTGAGGTGGCACGATGAATAGCTCACAATCCTCGAGCTCGGAGTTCTGGAAGGTCGGGCCGCGGCAGCGCCAGCAGGCTCGGATGATAAGTCTCACTTGAGAAGGGCCGCGGCAGCGCCAGCCGGCAAGGGCGGTGGTTCACACAAGGATGGGCCGCGGCAGCGCCAGCAGGTCCCGACGAGGATGTAGGTTGCAGAGGGCCGCGGCAGCGCCAGCAGGTCCCAACGAGGATGTAGGTTGCAGAGGGCCGCAGCAGCGCAGGCAGGTCCCGACGAGGATGTAGGTTGCAGAGGGCCGCGGCAGCGCCAGCAGGTCCCGACGAGGATGTAGGTTGCAGAGGGCCGCGGCAGCGCCAGCAGGTCCCGACGAGGATGTAGGTTGCAGAGGGCCGCGGCAGCGCCAGCAGGCAGGACGATGATTCACAAGGCAGGGCTGCGGCAGCGCCAACAGTCCGTCAAGGATGAGTTCTTCTAGGTGTCTCTCGACTCCAGGATACAACTGCCTTCCTGCTCTGGAGCTGCCCCAGTTATAGGTCTGGCCTCCTTTGATGTCCGGACCCTCGCTCTTGGAGGTCGGGAGGTCCGGGATGAAGGAGTCCAGACGCCCAGCAGGGGGGTGGAGCCAGCGCCCGGGGTGGCCGGGGGCGATCGGCACCTGGCGGGGGAGAGCCATCGACACTCCTCTCTCCCGTTGACCTGCCAAGTGGTCTCTTCACCTCCTGGGTGGATGGTGGTGCCTCGATGTCTGGGCCTGGCCAGGCCCAGGGTTGGGGTCGAGCTGAGGCCACGCGGCCTCGTGGTGCAGTGTCCAAGATGGCGGCTGGGCCCGGGCAATGGTGCTGACGGTGGCCCGGGTCAGCCGATGCTGGGATGTTCGGGAGCAGGCGTCCCGTGGGGGACGGGTTGCGGGTTGCTTCTGCGGGTTGCCGGGGTAGTTCTTCTGGTGACACCGGGAGAGCCGGAGTCCGGGCCCTGTCATGCGGGGAGGGAGTGAGCCTTTCACGAGGCCTGTCCAACATGCGTCCCCCCCAGCTGAAGGCGGGGAGAGTCACCCATCCTCTTGGGTACTCTCCTCGTCGAGGCGGAAAAAGCGTGACAGGCCGTCCGCGTTGGCGTGGTCCTGGCTTGGACGATGCTCCACAGTGAAGTCCATCCCCTGCAGGGAGATGGACCATCGCAACAGTTTTGGATTCTCCCCCCGCATCTGCATCAACCATTGCAGGGGTCTATGATCTGTTTGTACCCGGAAATGGGTACCGAAGAGGTAGGGCCGGAGCTTCTTGAGGGCCCACACTACGGCGAAGGCCTCCCGCTCAATGGTGCTCCAGCGCTGTTCTCGAGCTAGCAGGCGTCGGCTGATGAAGGCCACTGGCTGGTCGACTCCCTCGGCGTTGAGTTGGGAGAGGACTGCCCCAATGCCATGATCTGAGGCGTCCGTCTGGACGATGAATTCCCGGCTGTAGTCGGGGGCCTGGAGCACAGGGGCGGTGCACATGGCGGCCTTCAGCTTCTCGAAGGCCGCTTGACAGTCCAGGGTCCAGTTGACTGTTTTGGGGTTTTTCTTGGATGTGAGTTCTGTGAGGGTCCCCACAATGCTGCCATAGTCTTTCACAAACCGCCGGTAGTATCCGGTGAGCCCCAAGAAGGCTCGGACCTCGGTTTGGGTGACGGGTGGCTGCCAGGACTGGATGGCAGCGATCTTGAGCTGGAGGGGGGCCACCAGACCGCTCCCCACTTGGTGTCCGAGGTAGGTTACGGACCCCTGGCCAATCTGGCATTTGCTGGCCTTGATGGTAAGGCCGGCCTGTTGGAGGGCATGCAGGACTTCTCGGAGGTGGTGAAGGTGGTCTGCCCAGTGACGGCTGTATACAGCGATATCGTCCAGGTAGGCGGCGCTGAACTCTTCGAGGCCCGCCAATACCTGGTTCACGAGTCGTTGGAAAGTGGCTGGAGCGTTTTTCATGCCGAATGGCATCACTTTGAAATGGTAGTGGCCATCCGGGGTAGAGAAGGCGGATCGTTCTTGGGCTCTGGGTGTGAGGCCGATCTGCCAGTAGCCCGCTGTCAGATCGAAGATGCTCAGGTAGCGGGCAGCCCCCATACGGTCAACCAGTTCATCTGCCCGGGGAATGGGGTGAGCGTCTGTTCGGGTGACAGCGTTCAGGCCCCGATAATCTACACAGAATCGGAGCTCGGGGGTGGTGCCCGGGGCGGCAGCTTTGGGGACCAGTACGACTGGGCTGGCCCAGGGGCTGTCGGATGGCTCGATGACTCCGAGTGCGAGCATTTTAGAGACTTCGTCCTGGATGCAGGCGCGCACCCGATCCGGCACTCGGTACGCCCTGTGTCGAATAGGGGGACTATCCCCAGTGTCCACGTCGTGGAGGCACCAGGGGGTGACCCCCGGGGTGAGTGAGAACAGGTTCGCAAATTGCAGCAGGAGAGCCCGACAGTCTTGGCGTTGTTCTGGGGTCAAGGCATCGGAGAGTTGGACCCCGTCCACCGAGCCATCTTTCTCACGGGTCCTCAGTAGGTCAGGGAGGGGCTCGGAGTCTTCTTCCGCCCCACTATCTGTTGCCATCAGTAGGCTGAGTTCCGAGCGTACGAAGTGTGGTTTGAGTCTGTTGGCGTGGAGGACCCGGAGGGGGTTCCGGGGGGACTCCATGTCGATTAGGTAGGTGACAGGGCACTTGCGCTCAATCACCTTGAAGGGCCCCGTCCATTTGTCCTGCAAGGCACAAGGTTCAACTGGAGACATCACCCATACTTGCTGACCGGGCTCGAACTCAATGGAGGAGGCATGTTGATCGTACCATTTCTTCATGTCCTCCTGACTGGTCTCAAGATTGGCTTTGGCGAGTTCCCTGAATCGCCAGGTCTGGTTGCGGAGGGTCAGGAGGTACTTATACACGTCCGGGGGGGTCTTCTGGGGGGACATCTCCCATTCTTCTTTAACCAGGCTGAGGGGCCCCCGGACAGGGTGTCCGTACAGGAGCTCGAAGGGGCTAAACCCGAGGGATTTCTGGGGAACCTCTCGGTAGGCGAAGAGGAGGCACTGGAGCAGCACGTCCCATTGGCGACGTAGGGGTTCCTCAAGGCCCATGATCATCCCCTTGAGAGTGCGGTTAAACCGTTCGACCAGTCCGTTTCCTTGCGGGTGATAGGGGGTCGTGAACCGGTAGGTAACCCCGCACTGCTGCCAGAGAGATTTCATGTATTTGGAGATAAAGTTTGTGCCCCTGTCGCTGACGACTTCCCGGGGGAAGCCCACTCGAGAGAAGATCCCCATTAAGGCTCGGCCTACCACTGGTGCTGTTACGGTCCGAAGAGGAATGGCCTCGGGATAGCGGGTGGCGTGGTCCACCAGGACCAGGATGAACCGGTGCCCCTGTGCTGTTCGGGGGTCCAGGGGCCCCACAATGTCTATTCCCACCCGTTCGAACGGGGTGGTGACGACGGGGAATGGTTGCAAGGGTGCTTTGATTTTTCGGCCGCTCTTCCCGCTGGCCTGGCAGGTGGGGCAGGCCCGGCAGTGGTTGGAGACATCATTTCGCATTTTGGGCCAGTAAAAGTGTGTTACCAGGCGGTTGTAAGTTTTGTCTTGTCCCAAGTGCCCGGCAAGGGGGACATTGTGTGCTAAGTTCAAAAGGAAGTCTCTGAAGCGGAGGGGCACCACTAGCACCCGGCTGGCCCCCAACTCAGCAATTCTTTGTTCGCTGTACAGTAGGTCATTGTCCCAATAGATCCAGTGTGCCCCTGCGGTGTCATTGTCCCAATAGATCCAGTGTGCCCCTGCAGAAGACCTGTCCCTCGAGGGAGGGACAGGTCTTCTGCTCTTGCCGGAATTGTTCCTGGGTGGGTCCACCCTCTTGACGCCACTGGGCCAGTTCTGGAAGATCCTGGAGCTGAGTGGGCCCTTCTTGGTTTTGCTCTGGGGGATCAGTACTGAGGGCGTCTCCCCCTGGGATGATCGGGGGAGGAGGTGCTGGCCATTCGGGTTCTTCGGGACTGGGGATGGTGCGGGCGGCCATGGACCGGGTCATTACGCAGGCCCAGTCCGGGAGGCCCAACGTCCCCAGGTGCTCTCTTCTCTCAACGGCTGCCCAGGGGGAACTTTCGAGGTCGTTTCCCCGGAGGCAGTCCACCGGGGCATCATCGCGGACAGTCACCTTTAGCATACCGGACACTCCTCCCCATTCGAAGGGGACGCAGGCCATCCGACACAGGCTCTCCGAATTGTCAGCTGATCGGACGGGGCAAAGAACGTTTGGTAAGATTTGTTCCGGGGTTACCAGATGACAGCGGACTGCCGTCACACTGGCCCCGGTGTCACGCAGGGCTTCGGCCTTGCGCCCATTAATGTTCACCCACTGGCTGTATTTTCTCGTGTTGGCGGGTAGGGGAGCCCGCGGAATCATGTCTCTTTCCCCTAGGCAAGCCAGGATCATGGCGGCGGGTTCCCACTCGGGCTGTTCCTGTTCGTACTCTTCATAATCTTCGGGAGCTTGCTCCTCTCCCAGGGCGGCGGCAGCGACCTGGCGGGGTATGGGACTCTGGTTCTTCGGGCAGTTAGGGTCGTTGGCATAGTGGCCGGTCCGCTGGCACCGGTGGCAAGTAACGTTGGCTCGGAACCCTGGACGCATCGGGGGGTTTCCCCTACCGGCCAGGGGCGGGGTGTTGCTGGCGGGAGCTACCGGGACGGCGTCTCTGCCCCGGCCCTGGCCTCCTCCTCCTCCGGGGCGATGGGGACCTTGGTTGGTTCTGTTTGGTTCACTTGACCCACTTCGGGCAACTCGAGTGCTTTCCCATCGGTCAGCTTCGGCGGCGAGCTGCCGAGGTTCAGTCAGTTTACTGTCGAGGAGGTGCTGCCTGAGCTCGACAAAGCAATTGTTGGAGAGGTGCTCCCACACAATGAGGTTAAAGAGTTGCTCGTAGGTGGTTACGCGGCTGCCCTTGATCCACCCCTCGAAGGCTCGGCTGAAATAGTTCACATACTCCACCCAAGTTGTACCCGGGATCCGCTTGCAGTCGCGGAACCTCTGGCGGTACATCTCGGGCGTGAGTCCGTATCGAGTGAGGAGGGCGGCCTTCATGTGGTCATAGGATGTCATCTGATGGTCCGGGAGCTGCAGCAGGGCGTCGCGCCGTTCATTGACGAACCTCCCCCATAGCCCGGCCCCCCAGTCATTTCGATCAATCCGGTGGGAGGTCATGGCGATCTCGTAGGCCTTGAACCACTGCTGGATATCGTCGTTCTGATAATATTCTCTGACGACATCCTTGGGGATGTGGAATTTTGGTTCGGCAGTGCCCGGGGTGTGCGGGCGCTCGGGGACCCCGAGATCTTTATTCTGTTTCCGCATCTCTATCTCTGCTAGCTTGCGCTCATGTTCGTATGCCAGTTTTTTCTCTTCGAGTTCTCTCTGCCTTTGTTTCTCTTCCCGCTCCTCCCGGAGCCGCAAGTGTTCTAATGTTATCTTTTGTTCCGCCAATTTCAGCTCTCCGTCCAACCGGAGCCGTGCCAACTCTAATTCACGGAGTCTGCTTTTCTCTCGTTCTTGGATCTTCTCCAGGGAGAGACCCGCTCTCCTTCCTTCCGTCGGAGTGGTGTTCGTTTCTGGTGCCTCGAGGTTTTGGTTCTGGGGTACGGCCGTACCCGTTTCTGCCCAAGATTCTAGGGCGTGTTTGAAGTCCTCTTTCGTGCTCAGCCCGGTGGTAGCAATGCCTAGTTCTATGCAAAATTGCTTTAGCTCTCGATGGTTGTACTCTTCTAGTTTCTCCATTTGGAATTTCTCTGTGGATCCGCTCTCTTTTGTTGTCATTGTGGTTGAGTCGTGGGGTGAGTTACTCTCTGTACGATTATGCGTTGGTTCGGATCGCGCCGCTGGCCACCAATGTTAGACAGGGACCTGGAGGGTCGGCCGAGGACAAGAGGAGAGGCCTCCGGGGAGGGCCGTCTCCAGCGATCGTACAGACAAGTAACTTCCCCCCCACAGATGGACACCACACAAGGATAAGGTCAACACTCTTTATATACGATTCTTGATGCAAGGATATCAACGATACAGGGAGATCGGGACACGAGGGTCCTCTCAGTTCTAGTCTCTGGAAGGGAAAGGGGGTAGCGGGACAGTCTTGGTACCGGTCTGGTACTGAGGTGGCACGATGATTAGCTCACAATCCTCGAGCTCGGAGTTCTGGAAGGTCGGGCCGCGGCAGCGCCAGCAGACTCGGATGATAAGTCTCACTTGAGAAGGGCCGCGGCAGCGCCAGCCGCAAGGGCGATGGTTCACACAAGGATGGGCCGCTGCAGCACCAGCAGGTCCCGACGAGGATGTAGGTTGCAGAGGGCCGCGGCAGCGCCAGCAGGTCCCAACGAGGATGTAGGTTGCAAAGGGCCGCGCCAGCAGGTCCCGACGAGGATGTAGGTTGCAGAGGGCCGCGGCAGCGCCAGCAGGTCCCGATGAGGATGTAGGTTGCAGAGGGCCGCGGCAGCGCCAGCAGGTCCCGACGAGGATGTAGGTTGCAGAGGGCCGCGGCAGCGCCAGCAGGCAGGACGATGATTCACAAGGCAGGGCTGCGGCAGCGCCAACAGTCCGTCAAGGATGAGTTCTTCTAGGTGTCTCTCGACTCCAGGATACAACTGCCTTCCTGCTCTGGAGCTGCCCCACTTATAGGTCTGGCCTCCTTTGATGTCCGGACCCTCGCTCTTGGAGGTCGGGAGGTCCAGGATGAGGGAGTCCAGACACCCAGCAGGGGGTGGAGCCAGCGCCCGGGGAGGCCGGGGGCAATCGGCACCTGGCGGGGGAGAGCCATCGACACTCCTCTCTCCCGTTGACCTGCCAAGTGGTCTCTTCACCTCCTGGGTGGATGGTGGTGCCGCGATGTCGGGGCCTGGCCAGGCCCAGGGTTGGGGTCGAGCTGAGGCCACACGGCCTCATGGTGCAGTGTCCAAGATGGCGGCTGGGCCCGGGCAATGGTGCTGACGGTGGCCCGGGTCAGCCGATGCTGGGATGTTCGGGAGCAGGCGTCCCGCGGGGGACGGGTTGCGGGTTGCTTCTGCGGGTTGCCGGGGTAGTTCTTCTGGTGACACTGGGAGAGCCGGTGTCCGGGCCATGTCATGCGGGGAGGGAGCGAGCCTTTCACGAGGCCTGTTCAACACTTAGGGCAGTAACCTGGTACTACAGCTATGGATACATGTGGTTCAGAATCTGGCACTTGAAATAACCTCATTTCCTGTGGTCCTAGTTCAATACTCACTGCACACCCTTCTTTGCCTACTTATAAAATGTGCTCAAGCAACTCTATTGTCCAGTGCAAATGTTTGTCTGCCCTGTAGGCATACCATTCAAGCACTGCTCCTGCGAAAAATGCTGCAGTACAGTGTATGGGCTCAGGTACGATTGCCAACTGCACTAAATGAGTGACCAATTCACTCTCAATGTCAGGGCTGTATTTAAACAGTTCTTGAAACAAACATGTTTTCATAAAAATCTCCATGTAATGGAGTCCATTGGTAACGTGTTGAAGAGAGAGGCAAGACGGGGGGTGCACATAACACAGAGTCCTCACTAAATTTGCAAGCAGTAAGTGTTGTATTAGCCAATTCTAACCTGTCCTCAGGTACTTGTAAGTAAATCCCATTTTGTGAAAAATATAATGTTGCATGCAATTTACAGAGGAGGTCTCTCTCCAGCAAATTGATGGGTGCATCTGGTGACAGCAGAAACGGATGGGTCATTGTGAAAACATCAACAGAAACTGGTAGGGGTTCTGACAATTCTTCATGCATCATCATTCCATTTACTGCTATAGTGGTGACTGTTTCACCATTGCCAGGACCCAACTTGTTTCTTACTGCAGATAGGGTTGCACCACTGTCTATTAGGAAATCGATCTCTTTATCTCCTACCTTAATTTGAACATGGGATTCTCCTCTGGTGTCTCTGATACCTTCATCAAAAAGCACTGGACTCTGGTTGCTGCAGTTTGTCCCATCTCTCTCTCCGTGTGGTCCTATGCTGATCCATGTTGTTCCTGGAAAGGATACCTCAGGGAGTGCTGGGTCTGCTTCAGGTCTCTGGGCATGGGTGGTGCAGATGGCTGGGTCTAATTTCTGTCAAACCTTTCATTCCTGTTTCAATCATTTCTATTATACTGGTCACTTCTCTCATTCCAGTCCCTTCTACCTCTATTATTTCTACAATTGCGTCCCCAGTGTCCATACCTCTGGCAATTATAGCACCGATCCCTACTCTTGTCTCTCCTTTGGTATCCTTGTCCATTATCCTGTCTTTGCTGTGCCCCCTGATAGTACATTCCCTCTGGCTCCTCTTCTTTGTGCTTGCTGCAACATCATTCCTTTGTCATTTTTATCGATGTCCTTCCTTACCTTAAAAATACCATCTCTTTCCATAGTTATGAGAAGCGTGCACAACTCGTGATATCCTTTAGTGGACTAATCAAGGTGGCGTAGTTTACAACTGTGGGCCACAGAAGCTAGCAATCCATTCATAAGGGGTTGCGTAGCCAATACCTTGTAGGCCTCTGTGGTGTGTGGTACCCCTGCAATGTTATCCCATGCTTCATTGTACCTTAAGATGCAATCAGCTACTGACTTACCTGGCTTCTGCAAAGTGGCAGTGACTTGAGAAAAATCGCCATGTTTAACTGCTAGGCCATTAATTGTCTCCCTGATAGACTCTAACCAATTAATCAATCTATTTTCTGTGACATCCATATTATTAGTCAGTATGGTCCAATCCCTTTCCTGTGGAATTTGGAATGCACTTTTTACTAAAGACCATCTGCTCCCATATCCTATTTTGAATAGCATTTCTACATCTCAAGGGAAGGGGTTACAGGCAATACATATTTTATGAAGCCACCCATAATATTTTACACTGGCAGTTAGTGGGTCAGGCACGTCCTTAGTCATTTGGGTTATCTCCAACGGGGTCCATGGCTTTAGCATGGCTTCGGCCTTGCGCCCATTAATGTTCACCCACTGGCTGTATTTTCTCGTGTTGGCGGGTAGGGGAGCCCGCGGAATCATGTCTCTTTCCCCTAGGCAAGCCAGGATCATGGCGGCGGGTTCCCACTCGGGCTGTTCCTGTTCGTACTCTTCATAATCTTTGGGAGCTTGCTCCTCTCCCAGGGCGGCGGCAGCGACCTGGCGGGGTATGGGACTCTGGTTCATCGGGCAGTTAGGGTCGTTGGCATAGTGGCCGGTCCGCTCGCACCGGTGGCAAGTAACGTTGGCTCGGAACCCTGGACGCATCGGGGGGTTTCCCCTACCGGCCGGGGGCGGGGTGTTGCTGGCGGGAGCTACCGGGACGGCGTCTCTGCCCCGGCCCTGGCATCCTCCTCCTCGGGTGCGATGGGGACCTTGGTTGGTTCTGTTTGGTTCACTTGACCCACTTCGGGCAACTCGAGTGCTTTCCCATCGGTCAGCTTCGGCGGCGAGCTGCCGAGGTTCAGTCAGTTTACTGTCGAGGAGGTGCTGCCTGAGCTCGACAAAGCAATTGTTGGAGAGGTGCTCCCACACAATGAGGTTAAAGAGTTGCTCATAGGTGGTTACGTGGCTGCCCTTGATCCACCCCTCGAAGGCTTGGCTGAAATAGTTCACATACTCCACCCAAGTTGTACCCGGGATCCGCTTGCAGTCGTGGAACCTCTGGCGGTACATCTCGGGCGTGAGTCTGTATCGAGTGAGGAGGGCGGCCTTCATGTGGTCATAGGATGTCATCTGATGGTCCGGGAGCTGCAGCAGGGCGTCGCGCCCTTCATTGACGAACCTCCCCCATAGCCCGGCCCCCCAGTCATTTCGATCAATCCGGTGGGAGGTCATGGCGATCTCGTAGGCCTTGAACCACTGCTGGATATCGTCGTTCCGA
Organism: Lissotriton vulgaris; assembly: GCF_964263255.1. NCBI lineage: Eukaryota > Metazoa > Chordata > Amphibia > Caudata > Salamandridae > Lissotriton > Lissotriton vulgaris. The sequence goes on along the minus strand of NC_141699.1, from coordinate 609,384,158 downwards.
TAATATTCTCTGACGACATCCTTGGGGATGTGGAATTTTGGTTCGGCAGTGCCCGGGGTGTGCGGGCGCTCGGGCACCCCGAGATCTTTATTCTGTTTCCGCATCTCTATCTCTGCTAGCTTGCACTCATGTTCGTATGCCAGTTTTTTCTCTTCGAGTTCTCTCTGCCTTTGTTTCTCTTCCCGCTCCTCCCAGAGCCGCAAGTGTTCTAATGTTATCTTTTGTTCCGCCAATTTCAGCTCTCCGTCCAACCGGAGCCGTGCCAACTCTAATTCATGGAGTCTGCTTTTCTCTCGTTCTTGGATCTCCTCCAGGGAGAGACCCGCTCTCCTTCCTTCCGTCGGAGTGGTGTTCGTTTCTGGTGCCTCGAGGTTTTGGTTCTGGGGTACGGCCGTACCCGTTTCTGCCCAAGATTCTAGGGCGTGTTTGAAGTCCTCTTTCGTGCTCAGCCCGGTGGTAGCAATGCCTAGTTCTATGCAAAATTGCTTTAGCTCTCGATGGTTGTACTCTTCTAGTTTCTCCATCTGGAATTTCTCTGTGGATCCGCTCTCTTTTGTTGTCATTGTGGTTGAGTCGTGGGGTGAGTTACTCTCTGTACGATTATGCGTTGGTTCGGATTGCGCCGCTGGCCACCAATGTTAGACAGGGACCTGGAGGGTCGGCCGAGGACAAGAGGAGAGGCCTCCGGGGAGGGCCGTCTCCAGCGATCGTACAGACAAGTAACTTCCCCCCCACAGATGGACACCACACAAGGATAAGGTCAACACTCTTTATATACGATTCTTGATGCAAGGATATCAACGATACAGGGAGATCGGGACACGAGGGTCCTCTCAGTTCTAGTCTCTGGAAGGGAAAGGGGGTAGCGGGACAGTATTGGTACCGGTCTGGTACTGAGGTGGCACGATGAATAGCTCACAATCCTCGAGCTCGGAGTTCTGGAAGGTCGGGCCGCGGCAGCGCCAGCAGGCTCGGATGATAAGTCTCACTTGAGAAGGGCCGCGGCAGCGCCAGCCGCAAGGGCGATGGTTCACACAAGGATGGGCCGCGGCAGCGCCAGCAGGTCCCGACGAGGATGTAGGTTGCAGAGGGCCGCGGCAGCGCCAGCAGGTCCCAACGAGGATGTAGGTTGCAGAGGGCCGCGGCAGCGCCAGCAGGTCCCGACGAGGATGTAGGTTGCAGAGGGCCACGGCAGCGCCAGCAGGTCCCGATGAGGATGTAGGCTGCAGAGGGCTGCGGCAGCGCCAGCAGGTCCCGACGAGGATGTAGGTTGCAGAGGGCCGCGGCAGCGCCAGCAGGCAGGACGATGATTCACAAGGCAGGGCTGCGGCAGCGCCAACAGTCCGTCAAGGATGAGTTCTTCTAGGTGTCTCTCGACTCCAGGATACAACTGCCTTCCTGCTCTGGAGCTGCCCCAGTTATAGGTCTGGCCTCCTTTGATGTCCGGACCCTCGCTCTTGGAGGTCGGGAGGTCCGGGATGAGGGAGTCCAGACACCCAGCAGGGGGTGGAGCCAGCGCCCGGGGAGGCCGGGGGCGATCGGCACCTGGCGGGGGAGAGCCATCGACACTCCTCTCTCCCGTTGACCTGCCAAGTGGTCTCTTCACCTCCTGGGTGGATGGTGGTGCCTCGATGTCGGGGCCTGGCCAGGCCCAGGGTTGGGGTCGAGCTGAGGCCACACGGCCTCGTGGTGCAGTGTCCAAGATGGCGGCTGGGCCCGGGCAATGGTGCTGACGGTGGCCCGGGTCAGCCGATGCTGGGATGTTCGGGAGCAGGCGTCCTGCGGGGGACGGGTTGCGGGTTGCTTCTGCGGGTTGCCGGGGTAGTTCTTCTGGTGACACCGGGAGAGCCGGTGTCCGGGCCCTGTCATGCGGGGAGGGAGCGAGCCTTTCACGAGGTCTGTCCAACACTTAGGGTAGTAACCTGGTACTACAGCTATGGATACATGTGGTTCAGAATCTGGCACTTGAAATAACCTCATTTCCTGTGGTCCTAGTCCAATGCTCACTGCACACCCTTCTTTGCCTACTTATAAAATGTGCTCAAGCAACTCTATTGTCCAGTGCAAATGTTTGTCTGCCCGGTAGGCATACCATTCAAGCTCTGCTCCTGCGAAAAATGCTGCAGTACAGTGTATGGGCTCAGGTACGATTGACAACTGCACTAAATGAGTGACCAATTCACTCTCAATGTCAGGGCTGTATTTAAACAGTTCTTGAAACAAACATGTTTTCATAAAAATCTCCATGTAATGGAGTCCATTGGTAACGTGTTGAAGAGAGAGGCAAGACGGGGGGTGCACATAACACAGAGTCCTCACTAAATTTGCAGGCAGTAAGTGTTCTATTAGCCAATTCTAACCTGTCCTCAGGTACTTGTAAGTAAATCCCATTTTGTGAAAAATATAATGTTGCATGCAATTTACAGAGGAGGTCTCTCTCCAGCAAATTGATGGGTGCATCTGGTGACAGCAGAAACTGATGGGTCATTGTGAAATCATCAACAGAAACTGGTAGGGGTTCTGACAATTCTTCATGCATCATCATTCCATTTACTGCTATAGTGGTGACTGTTTCACCATTGCCAGGACCCAACTTGTTTCTTACTGCGGATAGGGTTGCACCACTGTCTATTAGGAAATCGATCTCTTTATCTCCTACCTTAATTTGAACATGGGATTCTCCTCTGGTGTCTCTGATACCTTCATCAAAAAGCACCGGACTCTGGTTGCTGCAGTTTGTCCCATCTCTCTCTCCGTGTGGTCCTATGCTGATCCATGTTGTTCCTGGAAAGGATACCTCAGGGAGTGCTGGGTCTGCTTCAGGTCTCTGGGCATGGGTGGTGCAGATGGCTGGGTCTAATTTCTGTCAAACCTTTCATTCCTGTTTCAATCATTTCTATTATACTGGTCACTTCTCTCATTCCAGTCCCTTCTACCTCTATTATTTCTACAATTGCGTCCCCAGTGCCCATACCTCTGGCAATTATAGCACCGATCCCTACTCTTGTCTCTCCTTTGGTATCCTTGTCCATTATCCTGTCTTTGCTGTGCCCCCTGATAGTACATTCCCTCTGGCTCCTCTTCTCTTTGTGCTTGCTGCAACATCATTCCTTTGTCATTTTTATCGATGTCCTTCCTTACCTTAAAAATACCATCTCTTTCCATAGTTATGAGAAGCGTGCACAACTCGTGATATCCTTTAGTGGACTAATCAAGGTGGCGTAGTTTACAACTGTGGGCCACAGAAGCTAGCAATCCATTCATAAGGGGTTGCGTAGCCAATACCTTGTAGGCCTCTGTGGTGTGTGGTACCCCTGCAATGTTATCCCATGCTTCATTGTACCTTAAGATGCAATCAGCTACTGACTTACCTGGCTTCTGCAAAGTGGCAGTGACTTGAGAAAAATCGCCATGTTTAACTGCTAGGCCATTAATTGTGTCCCTGATAGACTCTAACCAATTAATCAATCTATTTTCTGTGACATCCATATTATTAGTCAGTATGGTCCAATCCCTTTCCTGTGGAATTTGGAATGCACTTTTTACTAAAGACCATCTGCTCCCATATCCTATTTTGAATAGCATTTCTACATCTCAAGGGAAGGGGTTACAGGCAATACATATTTTATGAAGCCACCCATAATATTTTACACTGGCAGTTAGTGGGTCAGGCACGTCCTTAGTCATTTGGGTTATCTCCAAGGGGGCCATGGCTTTAGCATGGCTGCCCCCCCAACACTATTTTTGGTGCAGTTAGTTTAGTGTTCAATAGTATGTCATCAGTATATGAGTCTCACCCTTTCCCTTTAGGGTCCGTGTTCTTGTCCGTATATGTATCAGCCATTCCCTCCTCTCTAGCTTATCCTGTAGTTTATTAACCACATCGCTGCGGCGGCTTTTCCAGCTGTGTGCAGCAATTTTCAAAAAGCTGCGTTACGTGACAACCTCAGCTCGTCATCAGCATAGCAGCGCCATAGCTGATGACGAGCTGAGCTCATCATCAGCAGCGAAGTGGTTAATGGAGCATTGTATTTCCTCCCTATCAGTGTTCACTTCTTCTTGGAACTCATCTGCCTCTTTCCTCAGGTGTGTCAACTGCTCATGTTCCTCCTCATCTTTTCTCTCTTTTGCACTCAGCCCTAAATCTTCACTCAGACCAAAAGTGGAAGGTTGGGCTGGGGATTCAAAAGCATGTAGCATGTCCCCTCCTAAGGATAAGTGCCCATTCAGGACTGGTGTTCTAAAACTGCCCTCTCTGGGGCTAGTTGGTATGTCAGGTACCCTTATGTTGAAATAAGGTACACGTGCTAAGCTTGGTTGTGAAGCCAGTGCTTGCTCAGGTGTGTTATGTCTTTCACACTGTATGTAGGGGCCTGAAAGTGATGGGTAAATTGAAGTTGCTGGAGGAGGGGATGAGAATTGAGGTGCAGGAGAAACAGGCCCTGCAGACTGGATGTTTTGTCCCAATATTTGGTGGCTGTTCTCATTGCTGGCTCTATCTGAGACCCAGGAATTAAATTCACTATTTGCATCTACTCTCTGTCTTTTCCTTTGTTCCTCAGTGAGCAAAAAAATCTGCTCCTCAGTCAATGCGCTACTAGTTATTTGTTTATTGTCTGTTCCTTCCCCCAGTTTGACAAAAAGACCTTGAGGCTAGGAGGCGATAAACAGTTTTATTTAACTTGTTTATGTCAAGTTATCAGTTATGGAAGCGCATGTGGACAAGATCAAAACAATTCCGAGGGCAGACCTCTTAATGAAAAGAACACGGACTGAGAATAAAAGAATGGTATTTGTTTCAAAATACTCCACTGCATCTAGAGACATAAAACGTATTATCATGAAGAGGTGGGAGATTGTACAAGTGGAAAAAGACTTTGGTACCCTATTTAGCGATAAGCCATTGTTTGCGTACAAGAGAGCGCAAAACTTGAAAGAGCTTTTGAATAAACCTGCACGCAATTTGGGCACCATCCAGCAACAGGAAGTGTACAAAGGTACTACACGCTGCTATAATTGTAAAAATTGTAACAATGTAATACCTGGAAATATCTTATTGCATCCACGGACAGGTGAAAAAATTCAACTCAGGCACAACACAACGTGTAATTCTGAACATGTAGTCTACTCAATTAAATGGCCGTGCGGCTTACTATATGTCGGAAAGACGGAACGTAAATTGAAACTGCGACTTTCAGAGCACAAAAGCCGCATTCGAAATAAGAGCTTAACATCGCCACTTGCGAAACATTGGTGGGAAGCTGGACATACTATTGCTCAGCTGAGATTTCAGATCATTGAATTACTTCCACAACGATTAGGTTTTGACAATTCTAAAATCCTACTCCAGAGGGAAGCTTTTTGGATCCGTAAACTACAGACCTTGACCCAACTGGGTTAAATGACAAAATGGATATGGAATGCTTCTTATAGCAACACAAAAAAATACACAAAATAGTTTTGAAAACATAGCACCCCACGGGACACTAACACTCAGTGATACACACAGATACGTTAAACAGAAGGCTAGTCACACTTTCAGTTTATTGATATTGCTGTACCACAATAAGTATTCATAAGGGTGTACTGATTAGATTGTAAATAGGCAGATAATGCTCTGATTCTATTGTCAGCGACATTTCTTTGTATAACCTCATAGATGCTATTAAACATTCCTCCCCAGTGCTGCGCTGTCCATTGGAACTAGTGCTGAATGGACGTCCAATGGTCGTGCGCAGCACTGGGGAGGTAGTGCTGCCGTCGGCCAATGCACCGAGGCAGCACTTAAGGGGATAATTTCTTTTATTATTGTTTCCCTTCTCTTGTTTACATCATCACACAAAATATATTTTTTTATTTATTTAAACATTGGAACTCACATGTTCCTATGAAATCTCATCCAGCAATGAACTTCAAGGTTTATTTATGCATATGATAACAGTAGGCATAAAGGATTTCTTTTGAAAAGCGAATATAAGCATCTTTAAATAGCGAAATACACCGTTTAGTAATGGCCGCCATATATTTCCAGTCCTACCTCTATTTCGAGTTAGGGAGGTAACAGAGATAAGGGACTCAAATGACAAAGTTTGCACCGACCGCGGACGTTTTGGTTACCAACCGCGCATAACGGAGACTGTAGGCGAGTGTATCGGTAAGCTTGGATTAATTTTGATAATTCTCAGAAGCGAGGTTTCCCGCCCGCCTTGACAGCTTGTTTAACACTCGCGTATATCTCTCTTTTACACGCAGAGTCATTTAAATATCAAGCGGGACTGGCCTAATCTTTGAACCCACAGGTAAGCGAATGTGCTATACCTAAATGGTAATGTTGAAGGGTTGCTACATCTGCACATTATTAAAGTCGGTACATTGATTTTAATGTTCCACAGGCAGAATTGTGCAACGAGTGAAAGAGCGGGGTCAAGTCATAATCGAAGCCCTGCAGGTAACAAGAGCTTCTGTATATAATCACTCATACCGCTTTTTTTAGCATTCGACAAAAGAAATTGAAATCTATTCATTTACATATTTGAGATTTAATGGATTAAGGCCTTATTAAAGAAAACCACAGGTGAGCCGTCACAGCATTTAGGATGCTGAAATATCATCATTTCTATTTTTTTAAAGAGCCCTATAATTTCCTTTTAGTCTGACAATTGATAGCCTGTTATTATTAATATTTATTATTTTATTTTATTATATCGATTTTTAGAGCGCGCAAATACCCGAGGGTGTCTCGGCGCTATTGTTGCAGGACTCTCTGTCGGAGAAGGGGAAGTTAGGCTTGAAACAACCAAGTTTTCAGTTTTTTTCTGAAGTTAAGCAGAGTTGGTGCACATTTGATGTGGAGAGGGAGTGTGTTCCATAATCTAGCTGTGGCAACGGTGAAACGTTTGTCTCCCCAGTTAGCCCTTCTTGTGCGGGGGACTGTTAGCAGGTGGGCCGAGGATGAACGTAATGTTCTTTGCTGTTCGAGCGGGCGGAAGGCTTGTTTTAGGAATAGGGGGCCATGATTGTGGATCGCTTTGTAAGCTATGCACAAGGCTTTAAATTTGATGCGGCTCCTCACCGGCAGCCAATGTAGCTGTTGGATGTAGGGGGAGACAGATGCAAATTTGGGAATGGGTAGCAGGGTCCTGGCTGCTGCATTCTGTACAGTCTGTAATTTGTTGATGACCTTTTGTTGTGCATTTAGGAGCAAGGCATTACAATTGTCAGTTTTGGAAAAGACTAATGTGCTGACTAAAGTTTTGCCTGCAGAAGATGGTAAATAAGGGATGAGTTTTTTGATCTTTTTTAAGGTGTGGAAGGAGGATGAAACCACCGAATTGGCATGCTGCTGGAAGGACAATTTGTTATCAAAGATAACCCCCAAATTTCGTACCTTGACTACTGGTTCTGGAGGTTGTCCCATTTGTTGGGGCCACCATTGTGGAGACCAGATTGGTTGTAGTCTCCCGAATGTCATCATTTCTGTTTTATCAGAATTTAGCTTGAGGCAGTTTGATGACATCCAGGAGCTTATTGCCTTCATACCAGATTGGAAGTTTGCAGCTACTGCTTGGCCATCGTCGTATACGGACAACACCAGTTGTGTGTCGTCTGCGTATGTGGTGAGAGAGATTCCGTGGGATTTGATGACCCTCGCTAAGTCCGACACATATATATTAAACAGTGTCGGGCTTAGCGAGGATCCCTGTGGTACACCGCAAGGCAAGGAGAAGGTCTGGGAGGTGTATTGTCCCAACTTCACCGTTTGTGGGCGTTTGGACAGAAAAGAGGCGAGAAGCTCCTTAGCCTTGTCCCTTATTCCTATAGCCGCAACACGGTCGATCAGTGTGGTATGATCGACTGTGTCGAAGGCTGCGGACAGATCTAAAAGTATAAGGATTGCGGCTCCTCCATTGTCCATTGTGGATCGTATCTCGTCCGCAGCTTTTAGGAGCGTAGTCTCCGTGCCGTGTCCCTGACGGAACCCGAACTGGGTATCATCCAATAAGTTGTTGTTGTGGATGTATGTTGACAATTGCTGGTTCATGATTTTTTCAAAGATCTTGGCCGGAAATGGGAGGCATGCAATGGGCCTGTAGCTGGCTGGAAGAGAAGGGTCGAGACTGGGTTTTTTGAGTAAAGGTTTAATGATGGCTTCCTTCCATACCGAAGGGTAGGTGCCGGATGTGAACATTGCGTTGCAGATAGTGGTTAGTGACGGAGCAACGGCTTCTGAAATGAGGTTGAGAACGGCTGGAGGGCATGGGTCAAGCGGTGATCCGGATCTGGTTCGGGCGATCAGGGGTTAGACTGTTTCTTTCGTGGTATTTTCGAAGGCTGCAAGTTGTGGAGTATTATTGGCGATGGATTGCTCAGTATAGGATAAGGAAGGTTCAGGCGAGAAAGTAGAGAAGATGGCTCTGACTTTATCTTCGAAAAATTTGGCCAGTGCGTCTGAAAGGGCCTGGGATCCCTCTGAACAAGGTGGCAAAGGATTGGACAGGTATGTTACCACCTGGAACAGTTTTCCTGATGAGTTTTTGGCCTGATTAATTTGATTGGTGTAATAGGTGGTTTTCTCGGATGTTATGAGTTTTTTGTAATTAGAGAGGGCGTTTTTATAGTTGATCTTGTCAGGGTTATTATAGTGTCGGCGCCACTGCCTTTCTAAGTTTCTGCAATATTGACGCTGTAGTCTGAGTGATTCAGAGAACCAGGGAGCAGATGGAATCTTTCTGTTCCTGTGCGAGGTTTTTGTGGGTGCTAGCTTGTTACAAGCTTCATTCAGATTCTCCAGGTAAGTAGCTGATGCTGCTATGGGGTCCTGATTGTTTAGCGGAGGGCTGTCATGTATGATCTGAGTGAGCTGGTTGAGATTAATGTTCTTCCAGTCTCTGAACTTCGTTGACCCAGAATTTGTCTGGGAAGGTGGACCGGAATTAATGGGAACTGAAAAGCATACTGCAGAATGGTCTGTCCAAATTAGAGGGATAACCTTAGTGATCGCGATGTCCCTGTTGTTGGTAAAGAGGCCGTCTAGAGTATGACCTGCTGAATGGGTGGGTGGTTTAACAATTTGCAGAAGGCCTACTGCCTCCAAGTCACCAAGTATTGTTCCTGTGTCAGGGTCTTCAAGAGATTCAAGATGAAAATTGAAGTCACCCAAAACGGTAAAGTGTTGGGATCCAATTGACATCTCAATGATTTTGTCTAAGGTTGAGAGGAATTTCGATCTGGATCCTGGGGGGCGGTAAATTAGCAAACCTTTAAAGGTAGTTTTACTGGAAATGCGTATGGCAAAAAGGAGAGCCTCGCACTCAGAGAGAGTTGTCTCTGATGTTGTTAGTTTAAGGTGATCTTTGTGTATAATTGCTATTCCTCCGCCTTTTCTTAATGGTCTATCTAGCTTGCTTACGCAGTAGTTGTTAGGCATAGCGTCTCTGAAGTCGGGACCGGAGGATTCGTCTCCCCATGTCTCGGTAATAAATAATATATCCAAATCATGCGAATCAATGAACTCGGCGATTTCAAATTTGTGCTTAGGTAAGGAACGTACATTTATTAGAGCTGCAGACACTGTAGGTGGGGGGGTTGTAGGGTGTGTAGGCAGCGTCTCAGTACATGTGGGACATTTAAGCAGTCCAATGCAAGAGTTGTTGTAGTTAAGGAGGGGTAAGGGATGGGCTTTCTCAGCATTTGATTTATAACTGAGGAGTTCTGCGGAGGAGTAGGATAAAGGTGAGGAGTTGGTGATGGGCCGGGGACCAGGAGGAGCAGGGGGGGTGGCCCTAGGCCCGGACTCGGCGCGGACGAGCGCAGACGAGCTTGCCTTATGCGCGCCTTCGGCTCGCAATCGTCGCGCCCGCTGCGCTCGTCAGCTGCGCTTCCGGTTCCTGTGCATGTAAATAGTATTGGATTGGATAGCAGAGGGCGTGTTCAGCTCCGATGGGCGTGTCCTGTGGCCGAGGGCGGCGTTGCTGTGGCAACCCTCTCCGCAACAGCAATGGATCTGCTGAGCGGTCGGGTGCGAGCAGCGAAGCTGTGTTTCACAGACTCATTACATCCAAGAAAGGATAAGGTAAATTCAAGACAATTTCCAATCATTCATTATTTTAAAAAAAAATATTTACCAAGTTCTGAAATGCACAAAGAATAAAACGCGCTTTTTCTTTTTTATTATAGAATTTTTTCTTACATGCACTATATCATATAGTGACATTTAGTACTTACAATAACGAGGTAAGCCCAACATTATGAAAAGCAATAGTTAGCAACATCGATTCCCCCTGACACCAAGAGTAATAAAGTTTCCTTTTTCTTTCTCTTTTCCTTTTCTTAACAGACCCCTGACGAAGGGGCAGATGCCCCGAAATGCATCGGGTTTTATTGTAATGTTTTCTAATATTCAATGTATAAATTCATAAGTTTGTTTCTTGAAAGTGATGTAAATCAAATAATTTTCAATGAGTAATTTTTCATGACGATTGTAATGCTATGAACCTTTGATGACTCACATTGGATAAAAGAATAGTAACCTGATAAAAGGAGTACTTCATTTTCAGTAGTGCGTGTTGGAGTCCTGGCGGCCTTCAGGCGTCAGGCCACATACAACTTATCACACAGTGTGCAGGCACTAATCTAACACAGCACACATACCGTTTGATAATTCAGAAGCTGATTATTCGTGTGCAGCACCCGTTCAAATACATTGTTCCTTCCCCCAGTTTGACAAAAAGACCTTGAGGCTAGGAGGCGATAAACAGTTTTATTTAACTTATTTATGTCAATATGTACTTGGCGTTGCGTCCAAATACATAGCAGAGCAGCATCCCGTCTAGAAGTAGTGGCATTTGGTATTTCTTTAACCCGGTCTGCTTCAATTGTTGAAAACCCACACTTTTGCCATAGTGACAACAAATGCTGTTCTGTTTGCACATAGTTACGTAATTCAAATAAACACTGGCTATAATATGTGGGTCAATCTTTTGCTAATTCTAGCTCTTTTTTAGTAGGCTTCTTGTACTCACTATTCAGCATTGCTATTGCAGAACAGTCTCTGTATTCAGTGGAGGCATTCCCCTGGCCTTTCTTTTTTGAAAGGAGAACTTTATTTTTTGCAATTGAAAGCCACTGCTGTAAACAATCTTTTGCATAATGTGAATCCTATGATGGGTCAACATTTAAGTGTATACTTTCTGTCAAGCGTTCAATATCATCTATCTCAAGAGAACCAAATCTAGGCCACAGCCCTTCATTCCCTTTCCATGTCCATACTAGCGCGCAAAAAGGAGTTACATATTCTAAACGATTTGTATCTTTTACAACCTGAGCTGCAGGGCTATCTGCTGGGAATTTTAAATCCTTCTCTAATGACAGTTGTTTAAACAAATATTTTATCTTTTTCACCATGCGAGGCCTTACCACCTCCATAGTTCCTTTAAAATTGCTGGTGACCATTGTGCCCTTCACTCACAATTTTAAACCCTGAAAGATAAACAGATTTGTCTCCTGGAAGGCAAGATTTGTTAAGATTTAGATATAGAGACTTGAGAGAAAAAATCAGCAGCTGTGGATCACTTGGACAGCACATAAAATAATTTGACTTCTCTGATGCAATTTGTTTTGACATCACTTAAAGACGCATTTCAAAGAAACATAGCGGGTCAATACTTTTAAAGATCAACACATAAACATAATTAAATACAGTCAATGATCAATGACAGAACATCACAAATTTGAAAATCATTTCCTTGTGTCCTGCAGCCAGCCAATAGTCAATGCTTCCCACGCTACACTCTGAGAGGGTTGTTTTTATTTCTTCGTCCCTCTACTCTTGGATCATAAATTATTCTCTTGCCTAGGCTCTCCTGTTGCGTATGGGGTCCCGTAGACCTCTGTCACATATCAACTCCAAGGTATTGATACAGAGAAATATTTTAATGATGATAAAAATTTCAATCACTGATGGAAAAGAATTCAATCAATGATGAAAAAAAAATCAATCAACGTTTCTCTACAGTCCCCTAGTTAGATTAGATGCCAATTACTAAACCCTCTCTTTAAAAAAAAAATACTATGTTCTAACTGAGCATTTGAAACACTGAAAGGTCACTCCAGCAAGTTATTTTAGCTTTACAGCCTACTTACCAACTGTTGACATTACAGTCCTTCAATGCTTCTCACTTCTGACCCCACTTTGTTGGGTAATAAATCCATTAAGTTGGGTAATAAATCCTCCAACCCTCCTCAGAGCCACGCAAAGCAAACAGACCCCAGCTGCCACAAAACACAGGAAATGTTCTTGCACCTTTGTCTGTTTATTGGCATGCCAAGGCAGAAGGCAGACGCAGTGTCACGTCTTGGAACAAGCTTCTTCTACCCCTCATATATATTCACAGGAGAATATATAGGGCAGAAAGTGCAGTCATCAGTAAAATCATGAGATGTGGACAAGGCCAAATATGGTTGTACATATACAAATAGAAGTGTCATGCAAGCCCAGGACATAGAAAAATATAAGGGCACAAGGGACCAGAAAGCAAGTTTAACCCCTTGCATGCTGATGACGGCCCCCATCCGTCATGCACTATGGCGCTCGTGTGCTGATGACGGCTGGGGGCCGTCATAAACCCGCCCACTCGCGATTTTGCCGCACAGTCGCGGAATCGCGACAGCATGCAAGGGGTTAAGCAAACCTGCAATATTCAGAGGCTTTTCACAGGTGTTAACTCAGGACGTGTCAAAGAGGGCAATGCAGGTCCTGGGGTCAGACGTTCATAGATTTGTAAGGGGAGGGGTGTTTAGGAGCACAGAGCAAGCAGTTTGGTCAGAGAAGACCTAGTTAGCTCAGTGGGTCTGAGACAGTGTGGAGGAGAATATGGAATTGATTCACTTATTTGGCTGATGCAACCATATAGATATATATTTTTGCTCAAAGAAGGCTGGCATAATGATGTCTGCACCGTGTGGTCACTCCCTGACAAATTCTGGTGGCCAGTCTTGTTCTGCTAGAAGTATATCATAGCCCTTGGAAAGTAGCTCCCAAGAGAGTGCTTTCACTTTTCTTGGTATGTCTCCCTCCATCCAGAGTGTTATTTCATATAACCTATGTGGAGAACTAACCCTGGTATCTGCAGTTTCAACTTCAATGTTTTCATTCAAGTCCACTGTCTCCAGAAGTCCCTTCAGGATCTGGCGAGCTATTGTTACTTCTGCTGCGCTGTCCAACATTGTCTAAGCCCATTCTCCGTTCTTGAGTTGTTTCCTCAAGATCCTCGGCATGTTTGATTTTTAGACCTGCTACCTTCTTTTTGGTGAATTGAGGTTTTGGTTTACTTTTCTGAACGTGTTGGTCGTCTTTGGACTTGACGTGTTCTTCATTGTTTTCTGACCGTCCTCTTCTTTCGGATGTCTGTGACGATATCTGAAAGGTACGAGAGGAACGTGTATCAGTATCTTGATACCTGTCAGGTTTTCTCAAATTATCCCTATTCATAAGGTTATACCTCTTTTCGGAGGGCTCCTTTTGAGGAGAACTACCACGGGAATCAGAACGCTTCTCTTTTGAAGTTTGTTTGCTATTTTCCAACTTCTTTTTAGAAGTAGTAGGAATTATTTTAGTAAAGACCATTTCAGGACTTTCAGACAGTTGTGGTTTCACTGTATAATTCTACTAACCTTTGTATATTACTAAGTAATTCATCGTCCGACAATGCTTCAATGTCAGGGTCAGGTGTATAGCCGGCTATGGCCGACCAAGTTGCTCCTGGTCTACCTAGTGGACCGAGCCTGGTTATGTGTTTTAAATGTTTTAGGGCTCCTTTAAACCAGAGCTCATGCTCCTGCTATGTGAGTGGAATTTCAATATCCTCGAAAGGAATATATTCCTCTGGTGGATCATCTTCTTTGTAGAAGTGAAACATACGTGTTACTGGATTTGCTTCTGGGAAGACTATCCACGAATAGAATACTTCTGTCTGGTCATATTCATGTGCCTCTATCACAAAAACTGCTCTACCACCTCTTGATGATAGGCCATGTTTTATAAGTTTTATAGTGATGGCTTTCCTTAAATTTGGAGAAATTATTACAACATTCTCATTGGTTTCATGGAAACCTGTAAAGTTAAGAGCTGCTTCGGCGTTGTGGCCTGTAACTCCACCGGTTTCGGTGTTGTTGACTTCGTCTGCCATTATTGACTGAAAATTGCAGAGCAAGTTTCAAGGGAACAAAGATAAGGTGCACAATATTTTGGAACACTGTATCCTTCAACGTTGAACAAACCAAAAAGCTAATACATAGGATTTTTTGTCCTACTCAGCTATAGCGGATATTATCCCGTTACCCACTCCAGACGTCTACTGGAGTATTATGTGTAAAGGAGTCTCTGTGAAAAGCACAACTGAGTTACTTCAGTATATAGCATTAAATTAGTGCCTTACCAAACCGTTGGGCGCCATGTAGTGTAGTTCCTATATCCCCAATAGGCTCTGCGCATTGGAATAATATACACTATAGTTTTGATATAGGGCTGAGGTCCCTATGTCTCTATTGAGTATATTAAACTTAATTGTGTGTGCCAGCTAACTCGGAGGTCACTAGAAACTTTCTTGAATGAACAAGACAGGATTAGTTTCTGACAACCGCATAAACATGAAAACGTTGCTTCCCTTAGAGTCGGAACAATATCTTCAGAGTCGTGGAAACAATAGATAACTATTTCACTCAGTCAATCATGCATGCTCGTTTCTACAGAGTTGCACAGAAATAGAGAGACGGACGTTTCAATAAAAAGGGTTTATTGAGCAGTCTTTTTTCTAATGCAAGAGCTATGAACTGCTACAATCGTAAGACAGAATGCGAAGTATAATGTGTACAGCGTAAACAGTAATATAAAATAATACTGTAATAGTATGGTCTGTTGCTATGACATATATAAAAATACATACATAAATAACACAGGCTAAAATACTCAACTGGTGCTTCTAAAATATTCCTACCCCAGTGTACCTAACCTAAGTGTAGTACGAGGGAAGAAGTAGGTGCTGTTTTAGCTATAGTTTAGTTTTGTTTTGCTAAGAATTGCCAAGGGTTTCTATAGGTTCGAATCAACTCCATACCTTAGAATGAGAGAGGTTGGTATCTCTTTTCTAGGACTCGATTCTCTAACACCCCACAAGGGGAGTCAGAAACACTGGAGCTGGATTCTCGGCGAGGAGGATGACAGCGTCTGGTCAGTGCGTCAGTTGGGAAGATGACTTCCTGTGGGACTTGCTGTGGCGAGCCGCATCGTACAAGTATGTAGGCGAACCGCACTGTGCCTTGCCATAGCAAGTGAAGGTATATTTATACCTTGAAGGTGTTTAGGAATGCCAGTATTGACGTAGAGGTCGGGCATATGAACATCATGAATGAACCCCTAAGGCAGTGTTTCCCAAACTTTTTTGACTTGTGGCTCCCTTGACCAAATTGGCAGTTGGCCATGGCTCCCCACCATTTTTTTACTGGTGGGCGGGAAGCCCGACCTCTGGAGTACTTCCTGTTGACTATTTAATTTTTCAAATTGTTGTCTAATTAATGTTTTACTTTTTTAATTTGGAAACAGGGTAAAATAGAATCATCATTTCGGCCAGGGTCAAGCATATTGAATCACAAAGAGGAGGATATTAATGAATGTAGCAAATTTAAACGGAGCAGAAACATGCCCATACAGCACATATAACAGAGCTCACACATGCCTGCATGCACCAATGATGCAAATACAGCAGACCAAAGACAAGCTGTAGCTGCAATTGCAGCAAAGCACAAATCATTTCTGCAGATGCTGAGTACACACGCATCCAAGTAGCAAATGCAGCAGAGCACATTCAAGTCATCATAGCAAAGCACAAGAGAGCACACACACATACACTACCATTCACATGGCGCGTGAATACATTTCACCACTTTTTTAGAAACGTTTGATCCTTTGTGCTAGAAACTATTTTTTTCTGCTAAAATCTGCAGATTATGCAACAGATAATGGGTTATGTGGCAAGTCAATAATTGTGAGGAAAAAACTGCAGCCACATAAGTGCTCAATTCCTAATTATATGTTAAGAGCGTTTTAGCCTGGGGAAATCCAAACTCAGGGTTCAAAACATAACGTTGTGGTTGGGGGTTGTCCTTACTAATACTTTTTTATTATTTCCAAAGCAACCCATTGAACCATCTACATAAAAACAATTGTTTAAGCAGCATGTTACACTCTGTGATTTGCAAGAGGCACATGTCCCTCTGCTCTGCTTTATGATGAGTGACAACTGGGATTAGTCAAAGTTTAGTTATCTCTCAAGGAGATACATTAATTGCCAGAGTTAAACTGACTTATTTTATGATGGTCTTATAATTGCAGGCAGGTAAATAACTCGGAAGTCGTTACCATTAGCCCTGTATTTCAAAGTACATTGCGCACCCTGAACCCCAAAGCATATTGAAATTAGTTTGTTTATCATTAATTCTTCTGAACACCGGACAGAATGTTACTATTAAGTGGGATAGCAAGAACAGTTTTAATAATGAAAAATCGAAATAACAAGTCTCCATGTCTCCCCAAGGTAATGCAATGCTGACGTGCGTGCGCTAGGCTTCTATAACTGTAGTATGGCCCATTGTCATTCTGTGTGAGAGAATCGCCACAGACAGAATGACAATGGGGCTAATTGACAGACTGCAGGTCTGGGAGGAGAGGTTGAAGCCTCTTCAGCACTTCAAAGAAATGTGAGCTGGCCTCCAACAGCGAGTGCTACAATTTCCACATCGTGCCGTGGCGCCCCTGGCTCCTCATAACGGCGCACCGGGGCGCCGCGGCGCACAGTTTGGGAATCACTGCCCTAAAGAATAGATGTTCATGCATAGTAAATGAGTTGTTGGAGAAATCAATATCCAGGCGAGGGGAAGTCCATAAAGCTTAAGAGTCTGGTTTTCCAGCAACCCTTTGTGACGTAGATGAACTGATGTAAGTAACCATGCCTTTATTTGAGTAGCATGGACTATGCCTAAATAAGGACTGGATTTCTATGCCTATATAAGGGCAATGTGAAATGTACCTATATAAGGGTATGAATCGGGAAATTCATACAGAATCTAAATCGATACACAACACTGGAACCATAGACTGGGCCTATACCCTCCCAAGGAATAACATGAAATACAGATTTGAGTTACTGGCACTCACAGGGTAATACTGTGAACACGGATTAGAGTTAATGACATTCCCAAGAATGAACTCGAAACATAAATCTCAGTACAGGGTTCATATGTCAATCAAGTGCTCTGAGCATAGGCCTCTAGGTACTACTGTTCATCAGAGAATCACAGAGCAAAGTCTCTAGTCCTTGTATAAAGACAGCTCAATGACCAAGGTGGCAAGAAAGGTCTGGAGTAAGAACAATCACAGGGAACTGGAGGGAATTCACTGAAAGAAAACTTGAAGACAAGTCTATAGTCTTGAAGATGCTGCTACTCCAACCTGCTTACTGTTATTAAAGGATAGTGTGCCCTAACCTGATATTAAGAACTTAGCCTAGTACTTCAACCTGTCCTAAGTTTGAAAAAGGTCTCAAGATTTTGATTGAGGAAGTCACTGAAGAACTGGAGTAGCTGAGCAGGAGGAGGAGATGAAGGATTGGTCGAGGGAGCTGGAGCCAAGGGAATTACTGTAGCAGCTTGAACTGCAACAGAGAAGTGCGCTGTTAAGGTTAGGTCGATTCTGCAAGTGAGCAGGTAGCCAGGAAGTTTGTTTCACAGGGAGCGTACGCCAATTAAGGGGCTCGGGTTTGGTTGTGCTTTATATAACCTATTCAGGGTCGAATGGATACAGTGAGATCACGTGTGGCATGTGGCGCACATGGCAATCTGGAAGGTTCTCCAAGACTCCTGAAGGAAACACATGTTAGTACACTGGCTTTAAACTTACAGGAAGAGCAGGTGCAAACTAATGGATGGAATCACTTAAGAGGATCAAACGTTTCAAATTGTCTAAACGTGCACGAGGGAAAACGCTGTAAGACCCTAGAAACAGTGTGAGCAAGGCAAGCAATTGGTTCACATGTTCAGAGAATGGTTGCAACCTCATGAATAATTGAATCTAGGGATTGGGGAAACTGGTGCATGGAATAATAGCGCACCATAAGGCACCACAGGCGTAGCATAACAAGAGCCCTGCCCATGAAGCCCACTACAGAGAGGGCTGTGACAGAATGTGCCATAAATCAACTAGCCCAAGCGCCTCTAGAAATTTCACCATGGGCCCGGGCCTCCCTGGTTTTGCTAACCACCCGTTATAGGATTGCTCAGAGGAAACTGCAACAGTAAGGAGCGAAGGTCTCGGAGGGTGATAACATGCAGCCTACGTTTGATGTAAATCGAGTAGAAGTTTAGTGTCAGCCCCTCAAACTACCCAGTTTGTGAGACGACTGTATGATGAAATCACACAGGTGTTTAGCATGCATGCCTTTTTAACACCGGTATTAGAACAAACGTGTTGCTACGATGCGTTCCTTTTGCACGCAAGTCATTACAACGATTTGCTTAGAGGGGACTGGACTTTGGATTAGTATTATTTACTATTCCATCTTCAGTCTGTACAACAGAAAGGAAGGGGTTGGCCTTTAAATCCAACATTTCTCCACCAATAGACCCCCTGAAGCAAGTCGTTGTAACAGCTTACGAAGTAAAATGAATGGGCGCTAATAAACTGCCTGTGTTGTAGAGGCACAGTGTGATTCCGTCGTCGTGCTAGAGGATGTTTCCCCTAGAAGACATATCTCCCTTACTTGTCAACCGACATTTGTTGGGGGTGAATGGAGTTGACTTCTTTAGTGGGGGAACCATCCCCTTGAATCAGATGTATACCCGAATGTGCGAGGATCTTGTATCCATACCTGTCTAACGCTTTACAATTATTGCCTTTCAGGTCAGTCTCCTCTATCAAGACAATATCTGGGGCATGCATTCTAAGGTATTGCATAACCGTTCTTTTTTAATCCTACTGCCCAGACCATTAACCAGGACAGTACCAGTAATGAGTCTCCAGGAGAAATTTTAGGGCTATCACCTCTTTCTCCCAAAATACCTTTGGGCTGGATCCCCATCTAGAATGACTCAGTCCTCCATTCTTTCAATGTCCCTTGTTGGTAACTGTGAAAAATATAAATAAACCAAAACCAAGCATCCTTTTTAATAAACTTCCCCTTCCCAGCTGACCTGCATGGCAAGTTCGAAACTAGCTACCTCCTCAAATTTCAGAGTGCCTTGCAGGTGGCCTGGCCATGGCCCTGTCGTATGTTCATTGTTTCATATGCCGTCTTCAAGGAGCAATGTCTATTTTGTTGCAGATTATCCCAGTCGGCTAAATTATGGATCTCTGTTGTCAGGGTTTACCCGAACAGCTCCCTCCTCCTTCCCGGGCTACTCTCATCATGGGCTGTTCCCTGGTGCTTAAATGATATTCCTTGATTTTTGGTTAGGGTCATCTTCATCACCAGCTTCATCTTCCATCATCTCTTGAGACCCGTGTCTGCTCTCCTGTCTTAACTGATGCTCTCTCACTCCCAGCCCTTTTTTACCCTTATGAAAGCTGTGCTACTGTTTTTGAACTCTTAATGTGAAAGCCAGAAAAAACACCCATTGCACTCCCCTTTCACGTAAAGTGATGCATGAAAAGGGGCTGCATTTACAAGGTCATGAAAACCTACACAGGGTGGCTTTGTGTGACCTTGTAGATATGGGCCAGCACACAGCGCCACCAGTGCCTCAAAAAAGTGACGGTAGGTAGCAAATATGCCCGTAGGTTTTTAAAAATAGAGCAAAGGCTGGAAGCCTAAGAATTGAGTCAACAAAGCATTTGAGCGAAATAGGGCACATGTTCATTTGTTTAAGGGGTGATGAATGTACAGTTTAAACTCTATTAGTTTCACATTTAGGGTCATATTAAAGTGTGCAGTGATAGAGCACAGGACATTTTATTTTGTAAGCTTTATTCTGCCTCTAAAATAAAGTGACCTTTTTCTCAACTCTACAAATGTGTGCCAACCTCCCAATTACAGTTTGGAGAGCACTTAGAAATGCTGCTTTATTTTGAAAATATCCATCAGAACACAATCTGAGAAGTATTTACCAACCAGTCATAAAAGCATGAAAACCCTTACCCAGTTTCTAGGCTTTCTGGTTTTGCCTTACAGAGAAGACTCTGAGTGGTGTGAATAAGAGAGTTCTATCGATTTCACCAAGCATCTTTTTTTGATGTATTATTCATAGCATCCTGTTCAGAAAACATGTTTTAATGCTTCCATGACACCGTTTGGATCATTGCCAACTACATATTGCATGTGGTAATGATTTAATCTTTAGCATGCTTGGTATTTCACCATTTCAAAATACACTTTATGCTCTAAAATGATCACTTCACTGCATTAATTTGACTGTTTTGGGACCTGGAAACTTTTACCTTTGCACAATAAAACAACAGTTTTACCATTAAAGAAGTTTCATTAACAGCAAGGCATAACTCTGAAATGCCTCTGAATAAATATATATAATTTTTCTCTATTGTAATGTCAACCCGCATTTTCTGTCTTAGAGCTCGTAACACGGCTTCTACCATGCTCTTGGCTTCTAGATGCTTTTATAAAAGGGTTCAGATTTACCACACGCAATTCTGACCTTCCTTTACCATTCGCACGTACGCTGGTAATCTGAGTGAGAGAGTGATGGTGTGAGTGAGTAAGTGAGTAAGGGCCATATGTATGAACACATTTTCCCATAGACGCAGAATGAGTAAATCCCTTTGATACACCTGGCCCTAAGTGAATATTCTTGTACAGACTACACAATGAATCATCACTAACCGCATCTGTCAGCATTTGTATTTCTTCTAAGGAGAGGCGTGGTGCAGGGCCTGAACGTCTCATGGTTCGAATCCTGGCGCTGGCCGCAGCTCAGTTCAGCATCATGTGACTCTGGGCAATAGCTCACTTAATAAATCCCCGGCTGGATGTCTTAAGGGGGCTATCAGTTCATGCTTTGCAAATGTGGAAATATTCTAAACATAGACCGCCGAAGTGGTTGGGCTCTGTTGAAATGTATGAATAACATAGAAGATGATCCTTGAGGAATCATTCACTTTAACACTTATTATTTAAAGATTGTCACAATCGTGAACCCACCAATTTTGAAAACGCAACAAGGTTATTTTCAAAATTACTTCATTTTATGATTTATCATAAATTCAATTAGGTAAAATGTATCAAATCAATTTTTGTGAAGAACCTACACATTATTTAGATCACATCACATAAGGCAACCCAATTACTACTGTCTTAGTTCTTCCAGTATCCACAGTAGTGTCTTACACCCTTTGTTCACAATGGACAATACGAATAATTCGCCATACATTGCAGATAATTCATGATATTCAAACAATTTATTCTATTTCCATTAGTGACTTCGTAAAAACACAAATGGTGTAATGGTGTCAACGTTTCAGTCTCAAACAATTAATTCCACGAAACCATCCTCAGGATGTTAGGCGTTGAACCCACAATTTAGAGCACTGGGTATCTCTTTGGGCCATATGTATCAAGGCCAAATGGGTTCGCAAACGCCGACATTCGCAGAATTTCGGCGTTTGCGAACCCATTTTCGCACAATGGTATGTATGAAAGAATTTGGGTGCAAAATAAGGAATCGCAAAATTTGCCATTCCTTATTTTGCGATTGCATTTAAGGAATCGCAAAATTTGCCATTCCTTATTTTGCGATTGCATTTAAGGAATCGCAAATTTTGAGATTCCTTAAGTGCAATGTATGAAGCAAAAAAAAAATCCAAAATGCCCTTAAGGAATCGCGAATTACCACCAACTTGTAGTTGGTGGTAATTTGCGATTTCTTTTACAAATGCACTTTATGCAATTTGTAAAGGTGCCATGTGACGCTCATACATGCCCTTAGGGCATGTATGTGCGCCATATGCGCACACATGTCATTTTCAGGGGTGCAGCAGGGTGTTCTTGAGACACCCCTGCACCCTTGAAATTATTCTCAATTTGTGATTAGTTAATTGCGAATCACAAATTGCGAATCATTTCACATTCCTTCCTATGGGCCTCCTTGCCCATAGAAATGAATGGGAAATTATTCCTTAATTGCGATTAGCAATTTGCTAATCGCAATTTAGGAATTTTAAGAAATCGCTAATAAAAAGCGAATTTCTACATACATACCATTTTGCGATTTCTAAATAGCGATTCCTTAACAATCGCTATTTAGAAATCGCAAAAGGGAATGTTGATACATCTGGCCCTTTGTCACTTAATCCTCCAGCCAACAATATATCTTCTCCACTGAAACTAATGGTGTTCTTCAATGTATTCCATCTCTTTTGAATACCGCAGTTTATGAGTCAATCAATAGTCCTACATTCAGCATTCCGGCGTCGGAAATGTGATTTATAGAGCCATGTAAGGCCACCTTGCTTAATGTTGAATGGCTTCAAAAATCTGGAGTAATGCAAAGCAGCGCAAATCACTGTGGTGCGATACTCTGCCCTGGGAGGGCATTCCATGGTCATTACTTGGGTATTCCAATCACTCTCCAATGGTTTTTGATACATTCCCAGACTTCCCTAAAGTGGTAGACCAGAAAATGCACCAAAAAGATACGCCTTCTCAAGGGAGACATATTAAGGTGAAATATTTGTATTTCTCCTCGTTCCTTTCTCTTTCCAAGTGTGCTGCATTGTGCAGCACACAGAGAATTGGGAATACGCCTCTCAGGACTGTTTTTGTGCCAGAAGGTGCTCCTTCCTGTACAAAATAACCCTGGCATCCTTGCAACATGGTACAAGGGTGCCTGCATTGGTAGTCAGCCAAAATGGCACCAGCGCAGGGACAAAGGTAAGAATGTGTCGTATTCTTTTAACTATGGAGCACCCCTGCCCTTTCCCTGTCATGCAGCGCCAGGCAGCAAGATGACTGCATGAAATTCTAATAAATATGCCCCTAAACTTCAACTAAAGAACCAGGGCACCAGGGTATAAAAATAGGGCCTCAGACACCAACTCTTCAGTACACTTATGGACCTGTGGATACGCTGCCAGGAAAAACACTGATGTGCTGCTGGAAGGACTGCCACTCTGCTGGACTGATGCCCTGAAAGACGTCTGCCCTGCTGGATTGCTTCCCTCTTGTCCTGCTGCTCTTCTACCTTCCACCTGGGTACAAGGACTGGATCTTCAACTGTCACAGGACCTCCAGAGTGACTCATAAGGGCCCGTTTTCTGGCTTCCTGCTAAGAGCGACAGGAAAATCAGGATTCCTCCATTTTGAACTGGCACCTGGACCCAGCATGAGTGAGTCCTGACCCTCTAAGTGGTGTCCCTCTAGTCCTGGACCCTTGGATATGGTGCTAAAGGTATCTAAAAAGTCAAAATCAAAAAGTGGGGACTTTTAGCTAAAAACTCCTCTGAGAACCAGGAGGAGGCTGGGACCTACCTGCTCACCTATCGGGCCATGGTGCATCGCCAGTCGGACTGATTTTGCTGCTTCTTCCTCTACATTCTTACCCTCACCAGCAAATCCTTTTCAACGGTCCTTCACAAAAGGGGTATCCGGCCTTGTGGTACTATCTTTAGCTACAGGCCTCTGCCTGGTTCCCCTGGAGATTTTCAACTTCCATTTCAGCAACTAAGTCCAAATACAGAAATCTTCACCATGGCTTCAACCCACTGCAATCCGACAGCAGTGCTCTCTCCTCGGACACCTGCTGCAGCCTTGCCCTGCTGAACTTTACCTTCTCAGAATATTTTCCTCAGAAATGTTTCTAAGTCCGAAAGTGAGCACTGAATGGGCCCTATCCACTTCCTGCACCCAAACTGTGCTCCATTGTGGTGTCCATATATTTTGCACTACCAAATGTCTGCGGTTGGGTCTTTGATCTTTTTTTTAATCTTTTTTTATGAAAAATTCTACAAATCCATATTTCCGGTTCTACTGATTGGATTTTTATCTTTTTGATATCAAATCATTTATTACCTTTTACTCTATTTTCTAAATTGGTTTGAGATTCTACTTGTGATGTGTTTTCACTTTATTGTGGTATGTGTGCTGCATAAATACTTTGCACATTGCTTCTATGACTGTTTATGGTGCCAAGCTTCACAAGGTTAACCACAAGTTAAGTTAATGGCTTTTTGTGATTCCCCCTGCAAGGGATTGATACTCTTACTTGACTAGGGCTCCCACCCCAGTCAACCAACAACCCAATTTCTCACATTGTTGCTACACAAGTCATTTTATTTCCATGCAGTCACATTATCGGGCTCACATTTTGCATATGTTGGTACAAAAAATGTTATGATGAAGTAACAGCCAACACATGTTTCACCCAGCCTGGTATATTTATCTGAAGTTTTTAGTTGTAGTAATATATGCAGTTATGTTGTTATTATTATATCAAACCAAGACTATCCTTTCTTCCTTATCCATTTCCTGTGCTCCTCAGACTTAGGAGATGATGCTCAGTGCCTTAGGATCCTAGTGTCACTTTAACTCTTATGAAAATGTACAGACCCTTGTTAGGAGTGCCACTTAATTCTGATGAGACCAGTAACTGCAGTTACCCTCTGTAATGGCAACTAACACCAGGGGTTGGGGAAAGGCCAGCTTATTCCCTGGACCACTGGTAATGATGGACAAAGTACAAACATGTAACCATCTTTTAAGAATATGTGCACATTATTGTTTGGATATATTGTGAACACCTTAATCATTCATTATTGTAAGGAATATAACAGTAATTTATATTTTTCTTTCAATGATTTGTTAACAGTGCTCTGAGTTGCCTCTAAAGGTAACAACTGGAAAGATAACATAAAGAACAACTTTTTGCATAACTAACCCATATTTTGTGTTAATGTAAAAATCATTGTCAACCAGAATTATTAATCAAGTATGCCATTTTCTTTCACAATGAGTTTAACAATGAAATAAGCCAATAACAAAATAGATTTACCTCTCTAACATAAAAGAATCACATATATCCGGTCGATCAATACAGATTGTAAATCTCTGCATTAATTAGAAACATTTCACTTGCATAGTTCTGAATTATTGCTTTCATTTTTTGCACAGCCAATGTATCACTATTTACCTGATTGACTTGTGCAAATTGTTGCTGTTGCAATTTGCAGTCATTCCGCATGTTATTTTGTACTGGTCAGGCAATATAAGTGAGAGTTCAAAATGGCAATGGTACCATTACAGTCCATGGAATCTGGAAATTATGGTGCAAATTTACAGGAGCAGTAGTGCCATCTATGTAACCTGTAAATGATGGAACAAATTCAAATCCACTCACAGTCAATAGTCAATGCCATTCAGCCTTGGATTTGGTTGTAAAATCAAGTCACTGATTTACCAATTATTCCTTTTTAGATCTGGTCTAATGATAACTGTAACTGTCTTGCCAGCTTCATTTTCTCTCGAACACTTTTTAAAAATCATATAAAGGTGTTGTCAATCAACTCTCTTTTGTCATGTGTCATTCCCTCCTGCACACATCACAATGTATAGGACAATGTGTCACCACAATTTTCTTAGTAGATACTTTCACTTTGAGTAACTGCATTTTTCTGTTGCACATATAAACATTCACCTAAAAAAATAGCTCCCCAAGAAGAACAATGTTAAGACACTTGTTTGTTCCAGTGACTGCTTGTGCCTATGTATAGTAGAATGTCATCAACTATTTCCATAACAATGAAGACATGTATTGAAAGTTGCGGTGTTTACTTTTCATCATAAACCAACTTGTATATGCCCATCTCTAGAGCTTTAGGAAGGACATTTCAAGGAATTACATCTAGCAGAAGAGGGGCACTTAGTAATAACTTTACTACTTGTACTACAGCTTTGTGACCCCTGAAGAGAATGGTGCTGACTCAAGGAATACCTTGCAACAACTTGAAGTACTACAGCTTTGTGAGGCCTTGAAGCAGTTAGATCTGATTCGCCAGGAACAACTAGAAAACAACTTTAAAGTACTGAAGCATTTTAAAAAACTTCAAGATATCATACCTGCATTGAAAGTGATAAATCGTAACAAAAACTAACATTGATGACGGAACAGCCAAGCTGTACTAAAAGCAATTTACTGGAACACATATATATATAGCCATAAATATTTTTTTGAAAACTTGTTACGGTCAAGACTGAAGGCACATAAGCATAAATGACTGCTAGTAACTATATATGATAGGTTGACAACTTAGATTCTGCATAGAATTGAAGACCTTTATTGAAAGTTGAGATGTTGACTAATTATCGCAAGCGATCTTTGGCATTGTTATTTATTCTATGGAAAACAAGCTCAAGTCAACAATCAAGTATATGCACATTTTATCAGGCCCTAGAGGAGCACCTAGTAACGGCTTGCAGTATTAAAGCTTTTTGAAAACTTCAGACTTTTACACTTTACTCAAAAGAAACATCTTGTAAAGACCTGCCAAACTCAAGTTTTCTTAAATAACTAATAGTAAGAATGTATATATATATCCCAAAACACAGTCCAATAACATACGCTCTCAGGACAAAAGGCAGGACTCCAGTCTGTAGTCCAAGTTTATTACACAATGCGTTTCGACTGTAAAGAGCCTTGATCACGTGTAAAGTGCACATCAACAGCAGTAACTGATTAAGTTTCAAACGAGTAAACAAAATAAAGGAAGGACTGTGCCTATTGCCAGAACCTTGGCGGCCATGATGTAATGGTAAAATACATATTGCATTGCATGTATTGAACAGAATTAAAGTCATTCAGAAAATAAGATGCACATTGCGTATGCAGTAATGCTCAATACCTATATACATAATTGTACAGAATTGCAGTATTTATACTGTCAAAAATACATTGAGAGGCTAGTACTGTATATAGAAAGCCCTCAAGTGCATAATAGGTAGATCTGTATCCCAGCAACTTAGTACTGTGAGGGAAATACTGTCGTAACCTGCCAAAGGTGGCCAGTGCAACAATGAACAGAAGATGGTAAATTACCCCAATCTGTAAACAGTGAGTATCATCACCTAGTCAGTTACCCCCAGTAAGGAGACACTTCCCATGTTGTCACAAGAAACATTCTAATGGTTGGCCAGTGCTCCCCCCCCCCCCCCAAATAGGTAAAGAAACAGTTCCAAAACTAGTGGCAGCCGTCACCGAGTCAAACCATAACGATCATACTGTTTAAAATGGAGACCATGAGTCTAGGCTCATAAATAACAGAAAATGGTGAAAAAATGATGAAAAAATACACTGCTCAAAGGAATAAGAAAGTGACTCATGCACCTACCAGTTACCTGCTAGTGAAGAATCTACTCTAACGATGTGAAAGGTGTGAAGGGGGAAAAGGTTGCCCGTGCAGGTGAGTACAAGTGAGTGGGCCCCTTCCTTTTCTCTTGCAAAGGAAACAAAAGAAAGAAATGGGTTAAAATCATGTAACAGAGTCTGATTGCAAAAACAATTATCACATTCCATTGTGAAACATTTAAAAACTATTCCTGATGCACACCTTGGCCATGGAGGAAATAGGAAATGAGGAGAAAAGCCACCTGACTGCTATAGGGACAAGTTAATAAAGACACAGCCGCATCTATTGAATGTGAACAGACAAATCTACAAGGAGGTGTTAGGACCCGTCCTTTAAATGTATAGACAATTCCTCATCTATGTTCAAACCTCCTGGGCTCTTGATTTGAAAATCGATAATATATCTGGATTCCCGTTGCCTGAATGTGAGCAATCTATTTCCTCCTCTCGGATTTTGGGGGATTTGTTCGAGATTCAGATAGCTTAAATCTGCTACATTAGAGAAATGTTTGTCATGGAAATGACGTACAACAGGATATTTAGGATCATTGTTCGTAATGGCTCTTAGATGTTCTAGGACCCTTTTTTTGGCTGTACAAGTTGTGCTCCCAATGTACCATAACTTGCAGGTTCATGCGATAGCATAAATGGTAAAGCTAGTACTGCAAGTGAGGAATTGTGTGATTTTTTTTGGTAACTCCCCTGTACTCAAGAACTCCCCTAAACTTACTGTGTCTACAAGCCGTGCAATGGCCACAGGGAGCAGGCTACGAGCAGACAAGACATGTCGGACAAATCTAACCCATCAACACAGCCTCTGGAAGAAAAAAAGAAAAAAATTCGAGAAATTGAAACGTAGTGAAACGTAGTGAAACGTCGTAATGGTCGGAGGCAATCTCCCTGCAGAACTACGTTGATCAGGCAATGGCATCAAGTGGATTAAGGATATTCATCTCCCCAACTTATGAGGCCCCGAACCCTAAAAAAATGCTCGAGGAATGGTCTAAATATTCGGCGTCGTGCTCCAGGAAGAATACATGCTTATTAAATATGCCTGGATGGACAGGGAGGAGATACTCAAACAGATTAAGGAAATCATGACTGAACTGCAACAAATTATGGACATTGAGACAATCAACAAACCTCTCGACTCTATGAAAGAGCACTTTAAAAGATATGAAGATGAAATCAAAGCGAGGAAGCACCAAAAATTGAATTGAGATTGCAGAGATTATGAGAGTGGCAAGATACTTACCTTCAGTAAGAAATATGATCATCTGTACACAACCCAAAATTCCAACGTTGGGGTAACTCCAGACATTATGACTAATATAATCACAGAGAACTCAACCATCAGTGACACGGAATCTGATATCTCTGGAGGGAATACATCAGGAGAAGATCGCAACCTAAGACAAGTCAATTTTTTACACGAGTTTTGGTTCCTACGGAAGGGCCGACAAATATTGAGAGACATCCCACCATCGAGACCACGGGGACAAGGACACAGACAAGGCAGAGGACAGGGAAACGCCAAAATAGAAAAAAGAGACTCCAACAATGTTGGCAATACAGGCAGAGGAAGGGGCGCAATGGGAAATCGCAAGACACGCTCCAAAAAGAACTACTAATGGATATGGAAATGGTAAACATAGCTGCAGTTAACCTTTCCAAAAGATCTATGAGTGATGTGGAAAAACAGACTTTGTGTTTAGGTCTCTCCTTTTGTCCCTCATCCCCTTTTAATTACACTGGGACTAGAATTAACCTCTTCAAATATGTTAGGAAACTAAAACTAAAAATAAATCATAAGTTGAAGAGCTTGGGGCACAACCAGAGTAGGAGAAACAGCAACAATGTGACAGACAGAATAGTGAGGAAAAAAGTGAACAGATCAGAGCCACACAAGCCCTTGATAGTATGGAGGTAGAACATGATGCAGCTGCACGCACAGACGTTAAAGTTAAGTCAACATTTTTACCCTTACTCCCTCATGACAATATCGATACCTTCCATGATTGTACCATTAAGGCGCTCATGGACCTGAGACTCAAGACTAGTAAACAACAAAGAGGCCCCAACACTAATCTCTCTCCTGCACAGAGACAGGCACTCAAGGCATTAACAGAGGACACCAATATTGTCATCCGTCCAGCGGACAAGGGTGGGAATGTAGTTATCCTCAACAGAGATAATTATATCAATGAGGCCTTACCCCAACTTGATGATAACAGATTCTACATGCATGTTACTTATGAAATATACAACCACAGTATCCCTGACATATGGGACAAACTGATAACCTGGAGGGACATGCGTCTCCTGGAATGGGAGGAGTTCTGTTACCTAAAGAAAGATCATCCAAAACTCCCTATACTGTACCTTTTGCCCAAACTCCACAAGGATAGCACTAGGCCACCAGGAAGCCTCATAGTATCATCCATAGGGAGCGTCACTGACAATTTCTCGAAATATGTTGATCACTTTTTGAGAGATTTTGTCATATAATTGCCTAGCTATATAAGGGACACAATGGATTTTCTGTGTAAAATGGAAAACCTGGTATGGAATCCTGATTATCACATCATTGTCCTGGATGTACACTCGTTATACACTATAATTGACCACCAGCAGGGTCTGGAAGCGTGTGACTATTTTCTCAAACACAGGCCATTGAGGTATCACGAACATAGTTGCATGATCATTGAGATGACAGACTTTTGCCTCAAGAATAATATTTTTTCATTCAACAGTGCCCTCTACAGGCAGGTTACAGGCACAGCTATGGGATCTTGCTTTGCTCCCAGTTTTGCCAGTCTTTTTATGGGTTACTGGGAGGAAGACATCTTTGCCAGTGCTACCCTAAAAGAGGACCTCCAGAAAGTCATCATGTGGCTTCGTTACATCGATGATTTATTCATCATCTGGAGGGGCTCAAAGGGTGAGGCAGCGGAATTCATTGAGAAACTTAACACCAAATATAATATCCTCCTCACTGGTAGCATTGATGCTAACAAAGCTGAATATCTGGATGTCTGCCTAAAGATCAAACAGAGGATGATATGTACTTCTCTCTTTCGGAAGCCCAGGGCAGGGAACAGTGTCCTACATGCCCTCAGCAGTCACCCTGAGGCACTCAAATGGAGTATACCCTATGGAGAGCTGCTGAGGGCCAAAAGGAATTGTAACAAGGCTGAAGCCTACACTGAGGAGAGTAAGACTATCATCAGCAGGTTCAAAACCAGAGGTTATTCCAACTGGGTTTTAAACAAAGCAAAAGTCAGAGCAGAAGGGGTGGACACAACACTTACCTTGTCAGACAAGCTGGAGACATATGAGGAAGGAGAGAGTGAAAACACACATATGATTCTCACATACAACCCTGTCTCCTAGAAAATTAAACGCATTGTTGCCAGACACTGGGATATCTTGAAAACGGACTGTGTTATAGGTGACACCATAACTGAGACACCAAATATAACATACAGAAGTGATACCAGGAAGTATTGGCAGCTATCTTGGGACTTGGGTTGAAGCTGAGTCCCACAATTTTTTATTTTTAAGAAACGGGGGCAGAGTAGGAATACCCTGACTTCCCCATATATGGTGGCGGGGGGGTTTAATTGAATATTGGTGCAAATTCTCGGGTGGGCTTGCAGCTAATTTTTAAAAAAAGACATGCATGCTCTAACATGTTTTTTGGATTAAGCCCACGGGTGGGCTAAATCCCTGGGGCAGTTTTTATAATAATGCGGGGGTGCCCATGCAGCTCACCCGTGCCCTGGGGACCTTCCAACTCCCAGGAGCAAACTTACTGTAAAGTGATGCGGGGAGACTGCACAGACCCCTGCAGCCCCGGGGACCACTGCCTCCCTGAGGCTTTATTTGAGAAAGAAAGCGGAGGGCGTGCAGACCTTTCCCTGAAGGCTCAAGGGCTGCAACCTCTTTGGGGCTCTAAATTTAAATAATGCAGGGACCATGTGGACCCCCCCACAGCACCAGGGGCCGCTACCGCCCAAGGCACGATTGCAGAGTGGTGGAGAAAGGAGGTGTGGCTTCTGAAGACCCCTAAGCAATTGAGCTTTGTTGGACATACTAGAGGTAATAGGGGCAGTCATTGGCCCCAAAGGACGTCCTTGTGGGACAACTACCCCTCCTGTTACCCCTCAGTAAATCTCACACTGCAGGATTGCTTAGAGGTCTTTGTGGCCCTGAACCCTTTGTCTAACACTCTGCAAACACGCCTCCTGGCACACTAATACTTGGGGGATGAAGTCCACTTGGCCGTTGAGGATCCATGGGGGCAAACAAACCATTCTGTTACCTCCAGTAAGTCCCACACAGTAGGATTTCTAAGAGGTCTTTGGAGGCCACCACCTCTTTTTTTACTACTCTGCCAATGTGTCTCCTGGCAATGAATGGAAGGAATGAAGTCCTCTTGGATGTTGAGGGACCTTGAGAGCCAAGAAGCCCTCCTGGTTCTTTCTGTAAGTCCTCCACAGCAGGATTCCTGAGAGCTGGCCAGAGGCCCCATTCCCTTTCTCCACCAGTCTGCAAACACCATTACTACTTAAAAAAACATAGACATTCTCTAAAAAAAAACAAAGGTTACAGGGATGTTATGTTTAGGAATTAGCATTTAAAAAACCTTAGAAAATCACTGGAAAAAACAAAAGTTACAGGGACGTTATAGTTAGGCTCCGGTTTTACTCATACAAAACCAGTGAAATGCAGCTGTTGTAGTTATCTGATCTAA
The DNA here is from genome assembly GCF_964263255.1 of Lissotriton vulgaris. NCBI lineage: Eukaryota > Metazoa > Chordata > Amphibia > Caudata > Salamandridae > Lissotriton > Lissotriton vulgaris. The sequence goes on along the minus strand of NC_141699.1, from coordinate 609,352,009 downwards.
CTATAACTCGCGTCCCCGCAATGCACTGCTTATGACCTCACATATTACATCACTCATGAAATGGTCAGTGACATCACTCATGACATCTCAAATAGCATCAATGATAACCTACTCCAGTGATTATATATATATATATACTAGCAGCCCGCCCAGGCATTGCACGGGGCAGAAGGGGGCTGGGGGCAGCATCGCAGCAGGAGTGGCACAGCAGAGCGGTCGTTTTGTTGGTCCTGGCCGCTTCTGCCCACACTTTGTTTTCCCCGCCGTCCCGACTTTGAAGAAAATGCTTTTTGAGCACTCAGTGTTTATGGCCCCCACCCGTCGTTGGTCCTGGCCGCTTCTGCCCACGCTTTGTTTACCCCTACGTCCCGACTTTGAGGAAAATGCTTTTTGAGCACTTAGTGTTTATGACCCCCGCCCGTCGTGGTCCTGGCCGCTTCTGCCCACGCTTTGTTTCCCCCTACGTCCCGACTTTGAGGAAAAGGCTTTTTGAGCACTCAGTGTTCATGGCCCCCGCCCGTCCCTCGGTGCGCACCCGCGGATGCTTCTCTTACCTCTTCCTCCGCTTCTCCCCGCGCTGCTGATTTTACCGCTCCACTGCTCCTCCGCTTCTCCGCTTCTCGCCGCTCCGCAGCACCTCCCCGTGCTCATGTCCACCGCTGTTCCTTCGGCTCCTGTACGCCGCTCCTCCCTGCGCTGCTGATGTCAGCACGCACGTCGCGGCCGGCCAGCGCTACTTCCAAAGGACTACTTTTTTTTAATCGTAAATTTTTTTATACATTTTTTTTATATACCCTATGTCCTTCTGCTTGTCCTGACGTTTTCAAACATGTATTGGGGGTTTGGATTGGTGGTGTAGTTTTCAAGTTTACCTGGCTCAAAGGTCACAGTTCTCTCTTTATAATAGTAGTATATATATATATATATATACATATATATATATATATATATAGAGAGAGAGAGAGAGAGAGAGAGAGAGAGAGAGAGAAAGAGAGGGAGGTAGATAGATAGATAGATAGATAGATAGATAGATAGATAGATAGATAGATAGATAGATAGATAGATAGATAGATAGATAGATAGATAGATAGATAGATAGATAGATAGATAGATAGATAGATAGATAAATGGATCCGCACAACTAGAAATAATAAAATACATTGCACAACTATAAGGCTTATTATTTTAAAACATCACCAATGAAAGGGTCAAATCAGTAAATATTTTTATACATTAAATACAGGCACCTAGCAGTCATGTTTAGGTGGCAAATATATGTTTCATTTATTTGTGTGGCATATGCTTGCAATAAAAAAACTTAATTAACCACTGGACAGCCTGCTAAGACCAGACCTATTAAATTTGCTAATGCTTGCTTAGAAGTACAGTCATCATTCACATGTTTCTTTCTCTTCATAGGTCCCCGAAGGAAAAGTGGTGGTTCTCTCTTTCCGGTTTATAGACCTGGAAAGTGACAATTTGTGCCGCTATGACTTCATCGACGTGTACAATGGACATGCCAACGGGCAGCGCATTGGCAGGTTTTGTGGCACTTTCAGACCTGGAGCCCTGGTGTCTAACAGCAATAAGATGTTGGTTCAAATGATTTCAGATGCCAATACAGCTGGGAGCGGCTTTGTGGCTATGTTTTCTGCAGCAGAGCCAAATGAGAGAGGTATTTTGCTGAGCGTTTGAATATTAAAACCTAATAATAAAATCTGTAGGCTGTATTTCTGAAAGCAGCATGCTGGCATTATTATATATTTCTCTTTGAATTTAATGCACATTTTCATATAATAGTTTATTCCCTATTATCTGTGACATATGTATACATGTGTATACATTCTTGTTTTGTACTACCAATGTTTTGCTTTAGTGGCATTGTCGGTTTGAAGCAATGCACACTCCCGTACGTTTTTTCTTGCAAAAAAATACAATTCCAAAAGCAAACTTTTTTTTATGTTGACACATTGGCGTTTACAAAGTCTGCAAATGTAATGTAGAAACAACTAACAAGTCAAGGAATCAGGAATAAGGGTGAGCAAGGAAAGTTTGCATAGATTTCTATAACAGGCCTTCCTTGGAATCCCTGAGGGTTTGAAATTGGGTTACTGGTTGACTGTGGTGTGACACCAGGTCAAGCAGCATCCACAGTCCTAATCAGGTTAAGGAAAGAGCAAATCCCAAATTAACCGGTGTTCAACCCCCGGTAGCCTAGCACAGAGCTGTCAGGCTTAACTTAGAGGCAATGTGTAAAGTATTTGTGCAACACTACAAACAGTAAAACTGAAAACACCACACAATAAAGATCCCACACTAGGCTGCAAAATATAGCTTAATTTCTTAAATACAACAAGACCAAAGTGACAAAAATCCAATAATTAAAATCGGAGTTATGAATCTTTATAGAATTAACTGTAAAATACCACCTAAAAGCAGAAACTGCCAAGTGCAGCTATCTGGTCACGCTGGACTGGGTCAAAGACAGACTCTCAGGCTGACAGCGATGGAGCACAGGTCAGATACAGTCCTATATCAGTCCAGTTGAAGTTTTCCACTCTAAAGTTCTGTGCCAAGAGTCCTGCTCTCATTAGAGAAGGTCACAAGGAGAGTGTTGCGGGGGTAATCTGAGAGACATGAAGAGCAGGCCGGACATCGTGGACCGTCAGGCTGAAGTTCGCAGTGGTGGTCATCCACGAGCAGTTGATGTTTGCTGTGCGAAGAGACCGGCTGGCAGAGGCTTGTGCTGAACAGCGGGTTCCAGTGTGAACACAGTAGCTAAGAGCCCAAAAACTTGAATTCAAGAACCCATGAGCCATACCAAGGGTGTAGGACCTGGGAGGCATCGCTTGGGGACCTGGGACCCCCTTCATCTGGGTCTAGGTGCTGGTTGGGGAGCCTTTTATGTCCCACAGGCTCAGATCAGGAGGCCAGCAGACTAGCCCTTTGATTCACTCAGGGGCCCTGGGTTCAAGATGAAGTTGCAGTTCTAGTTCCTCTTCCCCAGGCAAGAGGGCAGCAGGCAGCAGGTCAACACGGCAGGCCAGCAGTTCCTTTAGAGCAGCAGCCCAGCAGAGTGTCAGTCCTTGCAGCAGAACAGCAGTCCTTCTTCCTGACAGAGTATCCACAGGTCCAGAAGGATACTGAAAAGTACTGAAGGGTTGGTGTCTGAGGTCCCCTTTTTATAATGAGGTGACCTGGTTCTTGTAGGGGGAAGAAACATCTACACAGTAGCTTTGAAGTGCATGGACTTTCCTGCTTGGACTTTCCTGCTTCCCCTGCCCTGGCCCCAGATTTTCAGTAGTGACAATGTGGGGTTGTTAGGCCCTTTGTGTGAAGGCAGAGCAAAGGCTATTCAGTTGTAAGTGTGGCTGTGCTCAGCTCTAAGCCCCTCCATCCTGCCAGCAAATGGCCCAGTCAGGCAAACCTAATCTCTCTTTTGTGTGTTTGTCTGGGAGGAATTTTCAAAGTCTGTCTCTGAGCTACACCCACCCATGTGACCCAAGACAGGCTACAGGCACAAAAGTGCTAAGGGCTGGAAAATACAAAGGAGCTTATTTATGAGCTCTTGCTTCACTTTTGCGCCGCTGGTGCGTCACTATTTGTGACACACCAGTGGCATAAAAAATGAACCTTGTTGCACCATATTTACAAAGTGAAGCATTTACATAGATGCATCACTTTATAAACCCCTGCACCACATTATACCTGCACCAGGCATTATATATGCAGGGGGCGTTCCGATGCAAGAAAGGGTCGTAGAAGTGACGTAGCGAAAACTATAAGATTTCACTGCGCCACTTTTAGGACGCAAATGACGCAGGCACATTTCACATGGGACTTGCCCATGTGTAATGACCCTTTGCTGGAGTTGCATCACTTTTGTGACACACTCCAGCAATGCGTCATTTTTGCACCTACAGAAACGTCAGAAATACTGACTTATCTGTAACTCCTTGCAACATGATGCATCATACTGTAAATAAGACGCATCATTGGTGTCGCAAGGAGGGGGCAATGAAAAGTGACCTAATAACGCTGGACGAGGTCACTGCTGCCATTGCAGGTCTTGCCTCTGGAAAGGCGCCGGGACTGGATGGCCTACCTGGGGACCTGTTTAAACAGGAGCCCGTTGTTTGGGCCCCCTACCTTACCGCTCTTTTCAATGGAGTTCTTAGCGGCATGGAAATCCCTAGTACTTGGCTGAGGGCAGAGGTGGTGCCCATTTTCAAAAAGGGCTCGCCCCTCCTCCCAGCCAACTACAGACCCATCAGTTTAATTGACGTAGCACAGAAACTGTTTGGCAGGGTTTTGCTGAATCGGCTCCAGGATTGGATGGAAGAGGTGGGTGCCCTTAGTGCCTATCAGGCGGGATTTAGGAAGGGTGTATCCACAGTGGACCAGGTTTTTAGACTGAACATCATGTATTGGAGGGCAGCAATATTCGAGGGCGGTAGTCTCTACACAATCTTTGTGGACTTACGGGCCGCCTTCGACCTGGTACCTAGGGGGAAACTCTGGAGCGTCCTGGCAGAGATGGGCATTCCCCCGGACATCCTATTAATCTTACAGAGGCTGCACCATAATAATTATGCCCGAGTGAGGTGTGGGAGGTCCGGGGAACTTACTGATAGATTCCCCGTTGACCGAGGGGTAAGGCAGGGTTGTGTGTTGGCACCGACCCTGTTTTGCCTCTTCGTCAACGGGGTAATCGCCCACCTGAATGCCACTGACTACACCGACGCCCCTAAATTGAATGGCAGCAGGGTGCCCGCAATTATGTTTGTGGATGACACCCTGCTGCTGTCCAAAACCCCTATGGGGATACAGAGGATCCTCGATTCATTTGTAGCCTTCTGCACCGACAGGGGGCTAGAAATTAATGCGGCCAAAACCAAATTCATGGTTTTGAATCCGAGCCAAAAATTGCGGCCGAACCCGCAATTGGGAGCAGCACGGCTCGAGAGAGTCGCCACCTTTGAATACCTTGGTGTGACTCTTAACGAAACCATGTCTTGGGGATCCCATCAGAGTAGGGCGAACCTCAAACTGACACAAACCACTGGGGGCATCGCTCGGATGCTGACCGGCTCCTCATACCGCCCGCTGGGGGCGCTCATCCAGATATACAAGGCCCAGGCCAGGGGAGCGACCATGTACGGGGCGGAATTGTGGGGACACACACCCTGCCGGAGCCTGTCACTAACGGAAAACAAGTTCATAAGACAGATAGCCGCGCTTCCGCCCAGCACCCCGCTCCTTCCCTTGAGGCTTGATCTGGGTCTACGACCAACAGCTGATGAAATAAGCTTGAGACCCATAGCTTTTTGGCGTAGGCTGTGGAGCAGTAATGATCTTGCAACATATAGGGCGGAATTGGTGGAACTATTGAACCACCCAAAAGCGCTCCATATCCCCTGGGTTAAAAACATCCAATCCACTTGTATGGAAATAGGGCTCCCGGATCTATGGATTGACCCTGCCAATGCCGCATTAAACATCTCCAAAAGGTCCCTGGCTAATGTATACCACGAACAAAAATTAGCTAGTGCCCTAGATGCCCAGGCAGAAGGGTCCTTATCCTCTGTGTTTCTGCAAAGTAAGGATCTTTATAGGTTTGAGAGGGTTTTGGATCCTATTTCCCCTGTGCTTGCTAGAAAGCTGTTTCTCCAATGGAGATATGGCACATTGCCTTTTCGGTCCTTTACTAGTACCTGGTCATCGCCTCCCACCACAAAGCAGTGTCCGGCCTGTGATGCCATGGAGGAAACCGACTTACACGTGGCTTTCTTCTGCCCAGCCTACATGGTAGCGAGAAAATATTGGCTCCTCCCTTTAATCAGAAACATGGGCTGCAGGGAATATGCCCCAATGTACAGGATTTTAAAATCTGATGTCTCAGGCCCAATTGTCTTTGCACTGACAACATTTCTTACTAATGTATGGCACACTCGTAACCATATTTTAAAGGTGTTGGGTCCCTCCTAAATTTTAGATGCTAAGTTTTTACAGTATTTTTAGCATATGCATTTCCAATGTTTTACATCTTTTAATGCATTGATTTATTGTGATTGTATATGTGCATTGTTTATCTTTTATGGCCAATGGCCGAAATAAAGATTGGAAATGAAATGAAAAGTGACGCATCGCTGTTTTCACGCAGCAATGCCTCACTTTTCATAAATGAGGCCCAAAGTTTCTATAAGTGGCATTTTCAAAATTCTAATGAAAAATCTGACTTTACCATTAAAGAAGGTTTATCGTTATAATTTCAACAACATCAGACATGACATGGCCATCAGCTCCCAATTAGAAAATACAGCTTATTAAATGTAATAAGGAATCCACATTGCTATCCTGTTGGATAGCATTGGACCTCAAAGGAGTGAAAAATGAATTTAGGAGTGTTTAACTACTAGGACATGTAAAACTTAAAAGTACATATCCAGTCTTTTGATCACACAGCTCCCTGCCCTATATGCCCCATAAAGCCTAACTTAGGGATGACTTATGTGTAATAAAATGGGGAGTTTAAGCCTTTTTAAATGCCAAGTCGATATGGCAGTTTAAACCTGTATTCAGGCTGCAGTGGCCGGCCTAGGATATATTTTAAAGTGGTACTTTAGTGGGTGGCACAAAAAGTGCTGCAGGCCTACTGGTAGTGTTTAGTTTACTGCCCATGGGTATATAGTAAACCACTCTACAAAGGACTTACAAGTAAATTAAATATTTAAATTGGGTATAAGCCAATTTCACCATTTTTTGGGAAGAGAGCTCAAGCACGTTAGCACTGGTTAGAAGTGGCAAAGTGCACTGAGTCCTAAGGCCAACAAAAATGAATTCAGAAAAAAGTGGAGGGTAAAAGGCAAAAAGTTTGGGGGGACTCTGCAGAAAGGGCCAGGTCCAACACTGAATTTTATTGTTTTGATCTTTTTAGCCATCATGCAGACTTGTTGCAAAGTAGCAATATTTATTTGTACTGAAAATGAATACACATTAGCATTGAAACTTCTTTCATTGAGATTTTGAAAATGGATGGATATTTCAGAGTTACTGTTCTGTCAACTGCTTAAAAGAGTTACAACGAGATTCCCGATGACGATATGAAAACCCAATGAACAAATTTTAGCAAACAAATGGTAGCAGTCATAGTACTTGCAAGTATCACGTCAACTTCACAAGAGAAAAAACTTTGCACACCACGGTTAGAAGTATTTTAAAGGCATGACCTTTAAGTAGCCATATTGTTATTTATTTTTATACGAAATGCCAGAGTTTAATGCACTTGTTCCCTGAGCACAGTATTACCTTTTATCTGGTTATTCATTTTCTATATTTACAGGGGATCAATACTGCGGGGGACAACTGGACAAACCTTTGGGCTCTTTTAAAACACCTAACTGGCCAGATAGGGATTACCCTGCGGGGGTCACTTGTTCGTGGCATATTGTTGCCCCCAAGAATCAGGTGAGCACTGTATATTATATGAAATTAGAAAAATTAGCTTAAAATTCTGTTTCTTCACAATACATAGTGATAGTACAGATGATTTTCAATTTATCTTCTAAATTTTCTAAATTAAATTGAACCTCAATACAGGGATCTATGCTGCTGATCATTAGTAGCCCTCTGTCCTGTCCACTCTTTGCCTTCATATAGACATTTAAACACTAAGGTCAAACATATAGGGGAATAAGCGATTTGCCTATTATCTTCATTTGTTTGTTTTACATTACTCCACATTGCAATTCAAACCTGTGAAACATGTCAATCTTGTGAAAAAGGCTGCGACAATGTTTGCAAGAAAAAGTCACTCACATCCAGTTTGCAATCACAAATGTACACAAAACATAACTGACGGTCCCATTATATCTAACGTTACCTGTACTCTGTGCAGTTGGTCTTCAGAAAAAAAAATGTTGATGACATTCAGGGTCTTATTTAGAATTATCCGGAAGGAATACTCTGTCAAAATGTGGAGGGTGTCCCGGCTGTCATATTATAAGTGCCATAGGCAGACTAGTGCACTTGTAATACCGCGGACGAAGCATCTGCCACATTTTCATTGTATACACATTAATTATGTCACACTCAATTGGTCCATTTCATGTCTCCTGAGGCAGATGGTTGCTGCACATGCTTCCTCCTTTATGAATGTATCACCATTGCTTGTTTGGTTAAAGGATTTTGTTCTTCCATAATGGGAGCCTGTATCTTCTTTTAAAGGTGACAGTCAGTCTCTTTCTTGAAACTAAGAACTAAATAAACCTATCACCTTTTCAACTTCTTGTTTGGGATGGTTTGCCTATTGCATTCTGCATATTGTTATTTGGGGTTATAGCACTGCAGCTGCCACCAAATGATGGTGGCTTCGTTTTTCGCCTCTCCCTCCTCACTCTCGTAATTTTACTTGTTAGATGAGTTCCAGCTCCTCAGGGGGTTTGAAACCCTGTACTATTCATAGAAATTTCTGCTCTTCCCACCCTTCAGTTGAATTCTTGGCTTCAGGTTAACCGTAAATATATTCATGAGATTCAGCCTTATTCATATTATTCACATACAACAAAGTACAGTTATGTATTATCTGAAAGGTTGTCACTTTAAAAATCCCCAATTTAAATACAGAGTCGTAGTTCATATACATTTAGGTACAACAACAGATAATGTTGAGTGTGGTCAGTTTTCAAATGCCTGTGACCTAAAAAGCTATCTTACTTCTGCTACAAACAATGCTGGTCTGATCTACAAAACCTCTCTTGCATCTTATGCTACAATCTCATCCCTAATCACCAGTTTTCCTCTTCCAAAATGTGATTTTCCTATCCTACTTCTCCAGGCTATCTGTAGTATTATTTGTCTTTATCCCTCCCTACCTGATATTCTTCAAAAGCCTGTCTCTCCTGATCCAAATTAAATGAGTACTGGCTGTTCACTTGTAGTGCTCTATTGCTTTAGCTATGCAAGTGTTTTTGTACCCACATCTAAATATGTGCCCTGTGTAATGAGAAGCAATGAGTTTCAAGTGACTGTGGCCCATATGTACTAAAGGTTTTTTTCATTTCTTAACAGACAGAATCGCTATTTTGGGCTTTTAAAAAATAAAAAAATGGCCTTTCCTAATGTACAAAGGCATATACGCAGTCGCAAAATGAAATTCCACTGAGTAGAAATCCCATTTTGCAATTTGCAATGTAGGAAATCGCAACCAGGGATTTCCTAGTAGCGATTTCCTAACCGCATGTACTTATCATTTCCTAATTGCGACACGATCATTTAGGATATGCTATTACCATTGAATCAGATTAGGTGGTAACCAGGTGCGAAATAAAAAATGCCCCCAAAATGCATCAAGATCATTCCTAATGGCTCAGAGCATGGCATTAGCATGAAATAATTATCATGACTTAGCCAAATATGCTACATAGTGCTTCAAATCTGTAAATGGTTTGACAGAGATGGGGCAAACCTACTAATGCTTTGAGATCGTGCTTGCACTATTTGGATGCAGATGTATGTGAAAGGCCAGCAATCCTGATGTAAGTGACACTCGAGCCCATCTTTGTGCATCAACGGCTCCAGGCCTTTCATTCATTGGCCCCTGTGATGCCAAATACTAGACTGTGGCGTCATGTGATGTAGAAGGTGAGTGTTAAGTGTGAGAGTGCAGGGTCGCTCATGGGATGCATTTCTGGATCAGTGAAAAATAATAGTGATGAGTGTCGACACACTTGGGTTTTCAGGGAGTTATGGAGGTTTGAAGGAGATTGGTTTCATGCAAGCTAAAGGCGGTCGGGTATGTGAGAACGACCTTATGCTGGATCTATTGGATGTTAATTCCTCCACCAGAACAGCTTGTTTACCCTTTTATTAATGCATGTAGCAAGCCCTGTCAGGTGATTGATGCCATGTTCTCCATTAGTCATTTATTTAACCGTGAAAGAAGTGAAATTAGGTCCAGTTCAGAGTTTTTATTTTTGTCGAATTCATCTTTTCGTCCAGTCTACTTGTATGTGCCGCTGTTAGGACCAGTGCTTAATTTGGAGCAGTGGTTTCCGGTGCTCGGCACCAGCACTTAATTGTCAGCACCAGGGTCTGTGACAGTCTTCCACAAGGTGACCATATCTGGATAATTTAGAAATGACCACAACAGTGAATTATTAACTCAATATATATTAAAAATTAATATTACTTGCCACCAAGCGATTCTTATAGCTTTGAGGGCCTGAAATAGTCTGAACTGTCACACTTGTAGGAGTGTGAATCTTAGTACTTGTGTTGTTATAATCATTGATGGCACTGGCAGGATCAATGTGTGGTACATGGTGCAGTGGCCTCCTGACGAAGCGAGTGGTGATAGAAGCGAGGGGTAGTCCCTTTCGTCTGCATGCCTCTTTCCTACACCGGAGCCCCGATGAGTGTAAAATGGTAAGTCCGTTAGTCACGCAGTGGCATGAAAAAATATTAATGTGTGAAGTCCTGCAGTATCGCGGTCAATGCCAGAATGCCGAAAAATAGGCCTAATGTCACCCCTGCTGACATTATTACAACCAGCGCCTGCTCTTCAACCGCCCTACCATGGGCTACGGCCACACAACACCCATTGTCCCCTGCAGGTGATATTCCTGGATCTCCCACCCTGTATCTCGGCTTCTCACAGGCTATCACTCAGGCATAATAATTTATGACCTGATGATGATCCCCTAATTCTAGTGGGGATTGAAACGTTGTCAACCTTTACATCTTGACTCCAAAATTGTTTCATTTGGATTTTCTGATGGGGCATAAGATGTTTGTGTAATAGTGACTGCTTGAATTTGTATTTTCTCACAAAGTCACCTTGTACTTAAATGCCTAAGGTCTGTAAATTGGCTGACTTCCAACCTTTTAACCCAATTAATTTTGTATATATTTTCCTTCTGTTCGTTCAATTATTTTATACCTAATAAATGTACTCATCTCCGCTAAGGAGAATACAACCCCAGGGTTTATTGTGATTCTGTGTGCCATTGTTCTTATACCCTTCCTGGAGGGACCGATCTTCCTTAAAATTCTTATGCATATCCTAGGTCCCTTTAGACTTACAGGGTTCCATTGTCTCTTTACAAATAAAAAAAATATTAAATAACATACGTTAAATTCACAATTAACATTATTCAAAACCTGACAGAAACAGTTCAAAACTTTGGAGTTTTTCTAGGGGTAGTGACCACTCAGTATTTATTTTCTCAAATGCTGGGTTTTTTAATCTATTTATTCATAACTTTCTTATACTTATATTTCTTGAGTACAATCTATAGAGGCAAATAGGTACGATACAGGACACAGATAAAAAAATAACAATTTATAATTACAATCTGCTTGGGTTGAACCAGAACAAAGTTACTGGATGTCTACCAAAAAGGCAAACTATGTAGTTTTAGTAACACACTTTTACAATATCAAATCTAGCTAGAGTAGTCCTGATATCACTGGAATGGCGACTTTGTTGGTCAAATAAAGCATCTCGTACACTCTTTCGAATTCGTCATTGCTGAATATTCTTCTATGTCAACGAGGCATGTTATTATGAGCATTTCACTTGACCTTAAGACCTGAACTTATTTATGTATCTATTTAATTATAATGTGGGCACTATGCGTCCCTAGGCATTTACAAGAATACATTCTCATGATCTGCAAAATGAGTTGATGTGCATGTTGCTAAAGGGCCGATACTGAATGGAATTCAGAAATTTAAAATAAAGAACTTTAAAGCCTTCATGAATCCTAACAGAGCATGCTTTAATTTAATGTTCACTTGTAGAGACGTCAATAGCTAAAGGCCAATAACAGAACGTCTGTAAACCCCTTTCCAATGTACCATAGCCTTAAGAATTTTAAGGAGCATCTGACTTTCTGAGCGAAGTCACCACCGCATATTTGGATAGCTTTACCTTGCAGGTAAAATAGGACGATGCTATTGAGATATTGACAAAACAGACACCCTTGAAATTGATATGCTTGTCTACAGACAACCAATGAAAGGACAGCAGGCCATTCGTAATACCACTATATCTCTTCGATTTAAGGAATGATTTTGCACGATATTCTGGATGAGCAGCAGCTGACCAATCTGTTTCTTTAGTAGTCTATCTAATGTAGCACTAGAAAATTATATGTAGGGTTAACTCTGAGATAGCCATAAGCCTATTCTTACTTGACATCAATAATCTGCATGCACAAGTTCTGGTGTATAACACAATTATATAGTTTAAGTTATATTGGGTCAAATCCCAAAAATAAATCCCTCAATGATTATATGGCAGGTGCTCTAGTGAACAGCGCAGTGAACATGGCAAAAGCGAATAATGGTGCGCTAAGTGTAGTAATGAAAAAACTGAATGAAAACAATGTAGGCGTATTCATAATCAATTTTTCAATCTTGAATCAGATTGGATCATAGTTTCAGCAATAACAATTAATGACAGTCTACATATTAGAGAGTCGATGTTTAAATCTCTAAATATGATTTTTACAGGGTATTCATCATGTCTAGTTGGTAGCACTTACAGAAAAAAGATGGGCCAACTGAACGTCTAGGGCATGCTGAAACATTTTAGAACAGAGTGTGTATGTAGCTCTTACTGGTAGTCAGAAAGAAGCTCAATCAATCCGTTTTTTCCAGATCGACTAGTCCAAGATTTATATCTGGAGAATAAAACAATTTTCATTTCACCAAATTTTTTTTACAAAAAATCTTCCTAGACCCCTGCACTATTCAGCCTTGTCCAGAACCCACATATTGAGTTGGGCCACATAATAGACCATTCTCTTTAGGGATATAGCTTATTTAAGAGGTGTGCCTCATCAGGAAGATGGCGGGCCAATGATTGGTTGACTATTCGTAGGCCAAAGTACTCAGGCACTGCAGTCTTCAAGGACTGAACAATGAAACAAGGTTTATTAAGAAATCTGGCTGGCTTCAACACGACTTATGCTAAACTGATGTAAGTACCTTCCAGATGACTGCAGTGACCTAGAGAAGGATGGCTGTCAAATTCATATACAAAAATTGGCAAGTCAGGTAAAGCTAGCTTGGGTGCTGGCTCACCTTAGCGTATGCAATCGATTGGTAAGACTTGCTAGCTTGCCCAAGTCATTAACACATTCACACAATCAAATCTGGCATTAACAGAAGACCGTCCAGCTGTGTGTGATGTTTTAGTGTAGCATGGGAACCACTTGCTAAAGATGAAGAGAGAAGCAAACTGAGTAGACCACTTAATGTAACTTCAAATTTGAGTCTGGGGTGCCACAATAACCCAGGATTATTGTTTACAGTTTTACCAAATATAGTGGACAGCCTAAACTTTTGGTTCGGGGCATTTTCCAAGCACCTGAAGTTCTTGAATTGATCCCAGGAACAGAACGTATATGTATTATCCGACATTCCAGCCTTAAACCTTTTTTTAAACTCCAACATTTTTAGGAAAAATCATTTTTTGTTAACCTCATGTTTCTGATGTAAAGTACGTGTCCAGGTGTTCTCTGCACAATGTTCCTTCTTTCTCAAAATTCTGTTATTTCCTCCATTTTTTTCCTGATTTCAAATGTCTCATATTCCTTGTGATTTTGTTTTACATTTCTAGACATCTAGCCTTTCTAATCATGAAGAACTGTTTATCACTTGCAACATTCCTTGTAAATGAGAAAGCAGACGTACTTTTTGATCTATGTAATTTTTTTGCAGTATGCTAATTGACAATATTTTGGTGCTGATAATGCCTGCTCTCTTGTCTCTGGGATGGCCCTGGTGCCTCCCCAATTTTCTGTATCTCTATGGAAAATCAACGATAACTTTATCCTGGGCGCTGTCATATTTTACTTTTCCTGGGAACCAAAACTCTCTTTCTCCCTTCCAGCTTGAATCAGTGCCTAATAATCCCCAAAAGTAAAAGCCCTTCTTAGTCAGAAGTATAGATTACTATCTGTTTTTTCCATGCACTTCAATTATTTATTTTGGCCTCAGTACACTGTGTTAACATTCAACATATTTGCTTTTGCAAAGTGTGCATTGCTTGCAGTCTGAGGTCCATATTTCATTATCTCTCTTGGCTCAACAAACGCAATAACAATCCTGAAGCCAATATCATCTTTGATTAGTTTTCTCAAAATGTGTCAATAATTATGTGCAAACTGCAAGCTAGGCTTACGTCTGTATAAAAGTGACTGGGAATTATTGTTTTACATATTCTAGGCATGTTTTCCCTGTGAGTATCCTTGTTCACTCTTCCCTGTTCCTATACAGATGACATTCATTTTTCTCGGTCTATGACTAAAACATATAGGTTATGACAGTGACTTTTATCACCCATGTTTTCTGCTTGTCCAACCATGTTTTTATTTACTATAGGATAAATCTACATTATTAACAATACTGTTCATTTTTACTCAGTGCTTAATTTGAGCTGGTGGCTACCGTTGGAGGCCACTGGTACTTACTTTTGGGGACCACCACTTATTTTTCCTCATAACACATTGATCGAGAGCAAGAGAGGGAAACACACAAAGCAGAAAGATAGAGGAAGCGTGTTAGAAATTGTATTTCTGGTTGGCTAGGGCTAGCGCCAAAGCCAGGCAGAAACCACCACTCTAGTCAGGGCCAGGGAGTTACACACTGAAGATAACCCCTGCTCACCCACTGGTAGCTTGGCACGAGCAGTCAGGCTTATCCCGGAGGCAATGTGTAAAGCGTTTGCACAACACATACACACAGCAGCAACCTACTAGGCACACCACAAAAGGATCTCCCCACAAGGTTATATAAAAAATAGCCTTTGTATTATCATAAACACATTAGAAACATAATCACACATTTACACGGTCCCAACTGGCACTGGCAATATTCACAGGGGATTATACAAAAGACTGGGCCAATCGGGCCACTGTCAAAACCATCACAATGCAGGTAGTAAATATAAAACACAATCAGTAACTACTGGTACCATAAAAAAAATGTCAGGGCTTCTAGTGGGCTCTTCCAAATGGCCCTCGGGCTGCTACTACAGCAAGCTCACTGCACACAATGCGCCAGGGGTGTGTGTGGGGGGGTGCAATTCACCCTTTCCTATATATCAATAAATATTGAACCCCTGATTGCAGCTGACTGCGCTCTCGCAGGGCAGCTGGGAAAGGCACTATGGCCACTGCCACCACTGTGCCTCCTGGGTCCCCACTAGGATTCAACAATATTTTTCCCAACCGTTGCAGCTGCCAGCAACTGCGGTGCAGCTGTGAAAAGGAAAATGCAAAAAACACAGTTGATGGACATAAGGTAGAACAATGTCAAACATTCACCCCAGTACAAGGATCTGGGCCTAAATCCATCGTTTTTTTGCACTCCACACCACCCTGGGTTAGACACTGGCTATATGCAAATCAGCTCTGACCCTGTGCCTCATGGGAACAGTCCAGTCCGAACTACCAAGCCATGTCTTTCCCAGACCGGAATCAAGCATCCAAGGACCGGTTTCTGGCTATCAGCCTTCATCAGCCTGGATAGCTTGACTCCAGTGGTGTGGAGAGCCTGGGACTCACGTCTGAGTATACCCAGCACACTCAGGGTGAAAAGGAAACAAGCATGGGCGCTCACGGTGCCTTGGGAGCACCCCTGCTCTTGAATTAGCCCCACTCACCGGGCTCTCTTCGGTCTAGCACAGGCACTCACTGTGCCTTGGGAGCACCACTGCTCTCAAATCAGCCCCACTCACCGGGCTCTCTTGGGACTCCTCAAAACAGGGAACAGGCACCAACAAAGCTTGCTTCCCGCCCCACTCACTGGGGCTGCTCGGGGACTCCCCTCCTCTCCTCTGCTCCAGTACCCAGGGGAGGCTCCTTCTCCTTCCTTACAGATATTGGGGAGACGTCTGCACAGGACTCCGGCATGGAGCCCACAAGGCTCTGGTCCCTCTCAGCGGCCTTCTTCCATTGCTGGGCAGCATGCGGGACTCTCTCCGGTAATGGGAGTAGAGCTCCGTCCACAATCAGGCTTCACTTGCCTGACTTCTCACATGTCTGCGCTCTCATTGGCGGCCTAGGCAACTTCCTCTTCCCGGCCCGCTTCTACTGGTGGGCCGGGAATTAGATCCCGCCAACAACCAGGCACAGGCTGCCTGGCTTCCGAGTCGCATTGGCAGCGGCCCGGCAATGCCTTTCCGCAGCGTCTTTCTCAGTGGCGCAATGCAGGTTGGGCACTGACTTTTCAAGAACCAAATGCATGGTAGGCTCCCGCCAGGCACGCACACCTGCGGGGTGGGCTCTCGCTGGATAAGCTCAAATGCGGGGAAGGCTCTCGCTACTCAGGGGCAATAACGCGGGGTGGCACCGGCTTTCTAATGAACCTTAGATGCGGGGTGGGCACCTGCTTTCAAGATAAACACCAGTGCGGGTGGGCACCCGCTCCTTTGGCAAAACATGGGGTGGGCTCCGGCTATCCCTGGCAATGCGAGGGGGAATCCCCACATCAGGAATCCCTCGGCGCACACGTTGCAGCCCAGCGCTGTGGAGCATGTACGCTCCTCCTCTTCAGCAGTTTTGGAGATCCCTCCTCTGGGGCTCTAGTAAACAAAATACAGCACTCTCGAGGCGCTAAGCCCCTCAAAGTTCCTGGAGTAAAGCTGGGCAAGGAATCCAGCAGTCAGGAATTAAAAGTCCTTTGGGCTGGGGACACCCCAGCAGGGTGCAGCCAGGCAATCCAGCATGCAGGGATCCCAAAGAAGCTGCAGGTGGGTCCCACGTGGTACCTCCTGGCAGAGTGTCCCCTCCAGCCCAAGTATGCACAAGCACAGCTCCAAAAACATGGGGTCACAGCCCCTATATTTATATTCTGTTTCCCCTTGTCTGCGCCAACACAGGGCTAGGGGGAACTAGTTCCAACTGGTTCTGGGGTTGTTGAAACACTTTGTGTACAGTGCTCACACCCTCCTTTGTCAGGTGGGGGCTCGTAATCTGACACACTACAGGGGGGCGGAGCCAGCATTCACATAGGCAGGCATAGACCTATTCACAGTCAGGGGACTACTCCTCCCACTACTCCAAATGCAGATGCCCTATTCAGCCTAGCGCTGACTCACCCGGCCCGTCCAGGAGCCACACACAGCTCACCAGCCCCTGTCACACAAAAGCCAGACATGCAATTCACATCAGGCAGGCAGACGCATAGCACACAGAAATGCCAACTTCTAAAAGTGGCATTTCTACAACAGTTATAATAAATCTGCACACACCATTGCGTAGCATTTATCACTATTCCAAATATACCAAACTTGACCACGCTGCTCCTCTCATATCAGGAATTACCACTGATACACTTATCAGGGAATTCCCCAATGTATTCCCATTGGAGGGCAGCCACAAAGCAGTGAGAAACTAAAATGGCTGTTTGTCACTACCAGGACATGCTCACACTTAAGGTACATGTTGTTACCACTTTTTCTGTCTTCCCTTTCCTTTTTTTTCTTTCCTGTAAGCTTTTTCTTTATCTACTGCACCTTACTAACTGGTCCCTAGAGAATCAGGTGAAAGGGGAGGTAGTATATAAGTCCCTCCCCTCCTTGACACCGGTGCTTGGCTTTATAGACTCATATTGGATCCCGGCCCGAGAGAACGCTTGTGCGCGTTTCTCTAAAAAACTCCTGTTTGTCTTGAACCCCGCTTGCGACCTATTGGACCCTCTTTCTCCCCGTTGCCAGAACCGCTACCAAAAAAGGGACTGAAGCCGCGACTGGATTGATCAAGCAGCGAGTCGCTGCTAATTTGCTTCGTTGCAGCCGGAGCCATGTCAGGAGTTGAGAAGCAGTATCCGGCTGCTTCACAGCTCACATGGCAGAAGCCGCAACCGGATGGGAAAGCAGCTGCCGCTGCTAAAATCTGCACTTTGCTGCGGCCGGAGCCGCGTCAGGAATTGAGAAGCAGAATCCGCTGCTTCATTGCTCACGCGGCAGAAGCTGTGACCGGATGGGAAAAAGCAGCTGCTGCTGCTAAAAACTAAACTCACTTGGCCGGAACTGCGAAAGACTTTGTAAGTCGCTACAGCTGCCAGAAATTTGAATGTAACCATGGCAAACTGCCGCTCATGTTGAAAACGCTGCCAGAGCAGCGAGGACTTTTTGAAACGCGGCAGAAATGCAGCTGAAGTTTGAAACGCAGTCGTAACCACGAGGGAATTGTACCGCGCCATATTACTGCTTCTGCATGAAATACGGCTGACGCTGCGAGGATATTAATCCACGGATAGTGCAGTGAGATCAAAACCCAGGAGACAACAGCTGTTTTAAACATAGAAAACGCGGATGGATCCGCGCAACGACGTGAGAGCAGTAAGAACTGCTAGTCCGTAGTAAGTTCCAAGTTGAGAGCTCTTGATTATTTTTCACTACTAAAAGGACTGTAAGGCATGGCCTTCCCCAGCGGTATTCATTAACACCCTAGTTTTTCTGCGAACTGTTCATAGAGGCACACGGCAGGAGCAGGCAGCACTGCCTCCCTCCAACTTACTTTAATCCCTTTTGTACTCTCTCAGAGGAGCCCGGCAGGAGCCGGCGGCATCACCTCCAACGCGAAGTATAGCGAGATTCTGTTTTATGGTTCGGGCATTGAATCACAGGATGTTGCTCGCATCCCCGAAGACTCGATCCGGTATCCCCAGCTCTTGAGTCAGCAGCTCTGCCTGCTGGGCCACATCCTCTCTACTCCTGTGTTATCTCTCAGGGAGCTCTTTCCTTCTCCCAGATGATGAATGATGAAATCAGCTCTTTATTTATTACATAGGCGAAACTGATAAAATGCCAAGGCTTGTTTTTATTTAAATGTGAACGTTTTAGGTCCACAGTTGCATCTTTTACAATTCAAATACATTGTATAACTCAATACACAAGATCAGGGCAGGCTTTAGGGGGGGTGTGGTGTAATCAGTGCCGCCGCATTGGGCGCTGACGTGGGGGTTGGCACTGACCCCAGGGAGGAGCACTGTGTTTAGCAATAACTTACAATTTAAAAACATCTGCTGCAGAGTTCCTTGTGAGTCCAGCTTTCAGGCAGCAATAAAATTGTCAAGATAACTCTTGTGATGAATGTTCCTGCTAGAGAGAGAGAGATCAGAGTTTGGTGTTGACTCCCCATTAAAAGAGGGTTATTATGCCTGCTGCCAAGAGCAGATCTGTATTTTATGTGAATAGCTGAGTGGATAAATAAAGCCAGCCTTTACCAGCTCTTTAAAACAAATCAAATTTATGAGAGAGGCTTCCTATGGAGAGTTTAGGGGCACTTTTGCTGGGTTGGAGTGAGGGAATCATAGAGGAGGTCATGGGGAGGAGGATGCAAAGCCGGTCCTACATGAGATGGTGCTCCTTCAAGAATCTTTTGAGCAAAACGAATATACTACATACTATACAAATAACAGGCCTGACCTATTGGCATTGTCAGAGCTTATTTGCAATCTGTTCACACAGGCAGGACAAAACGTTCACGAATCTGGGTCTTTCTTTTTTATTTGCAAATGTCAGCGTTTGCTGAGAATTATCTTGGCTGCACATTCAGATTTAAAATGTGATTTGGAAATTAATTCCAATTTTTTACATCAACATACGATATACACGTCAACTGGATAAATCCCCCCGAAACACTCAAGATATTCTTTTCTTTTGTTGCAGGTGATTGAGGTAAAGTTTGAGAAGTTTGATGTGGAAAGAGATAATTATTGCAGATACGATTATGTGGCAATTTTTAATGGTGGGGAAATCAACGATGCCAAACGAATTGGGAAATTCTGTGGGGACAGTCCACCAGCGTGAGTAGCCTTCATTCATTCAAAAACGTTGACGAATTCACGCATTTTTTTACAAATGTGGTCCACAAATTTTTTTTCTTCCTGCGAAGCACATCACGCAGTCGTAGCACTAAGTGAACAGCCACTGCTAAAAAAACTGCAATGGGATTTATTTATTGCCTGTTTTATCTATTTTCTATGATTGACCATATTTTTTTCTGCATTAAACATACACAAGTGCGGGTTGGGTGGGGTTATAGTCCTTTTGTTCTGTTTCCTTTGTATTGCATTTCATTTTTTCCTGTATTCACATGAAAATAGTCAAAGTCAAAATGGTGTCTGTTGATGCTGCGGAAGTCTCTGTGGTACAGAGCTCCGCTCTATATGTGTTATTTGACAAATAAAATTTGTTTAAAAAAAACCAAAAACATACACAAGTGCACACAAATGCACACTCGCATGCATACCCTCTCACACACTCCTCTTTTGCCTTTGCTGTATTGTAGAGTAAGCTGTAGGAACCCATGCAACCATTTCCCGTTTCAAGCCCGAAGAATAATGGTCCAGGCCATTGTCCTGTCCCGTCTTGATTATGGGAATGCCCTCTATTTGGGCGCCCCCTCCAGCACAATAAAAAAACTCCAAGTAACTCAGAACGCGGCAGCCCGCCTTCTCCTTGGACTCCCCCGAAGACATTCAGGAGCCACCGCCCTGAGAAAATTACACTGGCTGCCCATCCAAGACAGAGTAAAATTCAAAGCGATGTGCATTATGCACAAGGCCATGTGGAAGAAAGCCCCTGCAATGATCTGTTCCCTCGCCACCACCTACCATCCGTCGAGATCACTTCGCTCTAGCACAGCTTTTCTGGCCACAACCAAGAAAATCAAACGGGCCAGATGGGGTGGACGCTCCTTCTCACTGAATGCGGCCCTAGCCTGGAACTCCCTGCCACCCACACTGTGTTGTGAACCCGACCTACAAAAGTTCAGGAAAAACTTGGAAACTCTTCTCTTCCATTAAGCTAGACAGCAACCTCCAACAAAACCTACCGTTCTACAGCGCTACGAGGCCTCCGGGTAGTAACGCGCTCTACAAAACACAATTTCATTTCATTTCATTTCATTTCATTTGCCTGGACTGGAGCACATGTGCATTGTTTTTTTTCTAAGACTCTCATGCTTAACCCCTTCGCCGCAGGGCTAATTCCCCCACGGCGTGGGCGGAGGGGGGCCGCGCGCGGCGCTGTACTCATGACGAGCTGAGCTCGTCATGAGGCACAGTGGAGCTGTGCTCGTGACGAGCTGAGCTCGTCATGACTCCACCCACTTAATGGAACACCCCGCACAGGAGGGGAACTATCCCCACGTGGGCGTTCCACAGCAGTTATGACAAGCTCAGCTCATCATGAGCACAGCTCCACTGTGCCTCATGACGAGCTCAGCTCGTCATAAGCGCCGAAGGAGTTAATGGACCCTGGGCCAACAGGACCTCTCCCTCTAAAATGCAAATTGTGTGCCTCTGGATGAATGAGGGAATTAATATATTCTCAAAACACTTGGGCATGAAAGACTATTGAGCTGTTCTCTAAAATTGCCCAAAAATGTATACAGCATCACTGAAGGTATGGCAGAAACATGATAACATTATCACTATGACTCAAATAATTCATTTTACAGAAATATTTAACTGAATTGTGTAAGCATGTTGGAATCTATAAATATGTTTGTGTTTTATGTCTTTGGCACACAGTAGATATTCCTCTTGGTTCAGAGTTCTCTGTAGTCAGCAGCCTCCTCTGAAAGGACTGTGCAGCTTCCAAAAGGAGTTTCTTCAACCTGTCTCTTTCTGGTAGGAAGTTCTCCTAGTAGAGACAGGTGTATATAACCATGTCTTGGGCTCAAAATTCCACGGACCTGATAATTCTCGCCTCAGTGCCTATTCCAATCATGGAGTCCCACTCTGCAACTCTGGGCAATAGCTTGCTTAATCTCC
Organism: Lissotriton vulgaris; assembly: GCF_964263255.1. NCBI lineage: Eukaryota > Metazoa > Chordata > Amphibia > Caudata > Salamandridae > Lissotriton > Lissotriton vulgaris. Next base: position 609,330,211 of record NC_141699.1, on the reverse strand, counting down.
ACAACGGCCCCACAATGCTAAGGATGCCTGGCCTCCACCTTGGGGGTGCCCAGGAGTGGACGCCTCACAGGGAAAGCCAGGATGGGTTCCACAGCGGTATTCGTACAAGCGCCTTGAGACCCTTGCGGGTGAGTAGTGCGCTATACAAGTATCAATTTACATTTACAATTTACATTTACATGTGGCTCAGATGCGGAAACTAGTCTCCCTACCTCTCAACCAAAGATCTGAACAGAGTCATGCCATGGGCGGGACAATCTACCTTTAGGCTTCTTTCAGACCTGGAGGCTTCTTCTCCAGAGTTACAAACAAGTTCTGCAATGAACAAGAATTTCAAGAAAGTGGGATACTACCGAGCAGCCCTAAGTTAATCTAAATGCGTGTTTTGAGCAATCACCACTCCCACATTCGCACCCAAGTGATATAATTCCTCTGATTAGTGGCACCAACATTTTCACAGTTTTGTGTCACTGCAGACCTCTGAACGTAAGATGCTCAATAGCTTCAAACTGCACCTACTGCCAACCTAGCTATCCCACCATACCCAAGGGGATTTCAGCACCTCATGTTAACACTTCAAGGATGTCCTTCAGGGAGCAGAGTATGTGGCTCTGGTAGAAACATCTTCATGAAAAAATAGGTGTGGAGGTATGGAAGGCATAAATGTCCTTTCATTACACTCAGATCAACTCCCCTTTCTTGGACATTGTGTGTTCCCTCTGAATATGGCCTGCGCGAGTTCTTTCATGAAGACTGGCTAATGGAGAGAACTGGAATAGCCACTGTGACTGAAGGGCGTTGTCATGCATTTCTGCCACATTTCTTCACAAGTTGTTCATGGGGTGGAGACAAAGTACTTTTAAGTAACATTCATTTTGTAGCCCATGGTCTAGAACTAGACTTGTCACTCTAAATCTGAAGAAATACGGTCACGCCGAAGAAAAATGATTTTGCCAGCATGGTTATATATGCTTGAGAACTGACTGCTCCATTTGCACTCACAAGAGTGAGATGAGATGTTGGGGAGAGAGACTGCCATAGGGTGTAGTGTTTTGTCTAAATCAATATTGTGACGAGACAGGTCACACTATTTACATGCCCCTGACTTTTTTCTCTCCTTAATAACATAAACTGTTAGAGGTAGTGGCAAGCATGCCCTGGCAAATTCGCTTACCCTGCTCTGACTCATCATTGTAGTCCTGTTTGTAAGTGGTCAACAATACTGAATGATGTAAATGATCACACCTTCGCTCATAATAACTTTTCTGGGAAGTTGTAAGGTTTCCCTATCTGACTATGCCAAGCACTATTCCACAATTTAATTTCCATCCTAAAGATACTCCCAAAATAACTGTGGTAGGACCAAAAGACCAAAAGCAATCCGGCCCAGAGGGTCTGCATAATCACCTTGTATCATCCTTTACAACACTATAAACTCGTTCCTTCTATCCCCGTGATCATTAGCTCAGCAGCATCCCAAAACCTTTAGTCTCAGTCCTTGGACCATTGAAACCACACCAGCAGTATTTTAGCACAACAAATAATGCATACACAAGACGTAAAATGCAACCCTATCAGATTATTAATTTGTAATTTACTTGTTTGAACTCTTTAGCTTGACCTGTTGCTGATGCTTGTGTGAGTTTCACTGAATAATCCTTTCATTTACAGTACTATGCAAGAGTTAACCTTTTGCATGCTCATGACGAGCTGAGCTCGTCATGAGGCACGGTGCTCCGGTGCTCATGACGAGCTCAGCTTGTCATAGGCTGTGGAACGCTCAGGTGCGGCAAGAATTCCCCTGCTGTGCTGAGCGTTCCACGGGAGCCAATGCACCTGTGACGAGCTGAGCTCGTCATGAGCACAGGAGCGCCGTAGCTCATGATGAGCTCAGCTCATCATGAGCATGCGGGCGCTGTGCGCGCCCCCTCCCCCCCAGCACAGCGGGGGAATTACGCCCGCAGTGAAGGGGTTAAAAGTTGTTTATTTACATACATATGTCATGTGATCAAGGCTCCGGTGGGAGCTGAAACGCATCATGCCGCCTAGCACGAAATAAAGAATAATTGCACAATACCGTGGTCCGTATCCGTTTGTTTGGGAGAGACTCCATTGACACCGCGGATGACGAGATTAAATACATATGTATGTATATTTCTCCCCCAGAGAATAAGAGTAAGAATCATTATGAATTGAACACAAATTTATGAAAGGGATAGTAAGCAGTAAACTGGGGTATTTGCGTAAACCTTTTATGGGCTTTGGTGTTCTCTCCTGACTACTGTCAAACCAGCTAGAGTAGAGCACTAACCAATCATCACTTAAATTCGTCCTTCCTCATCCTACAGGTGCACACTTGGGTTACGGTACAGCATCTTCATTTTCCCAAAGTGGCCACCTTTTTGACACCATCAATCGTCTACTACAATGTGTTCGCTGACAATGCCTTTACCTGGGCAGGTTGTGCGCTTCCTGTTTTATCACAAGGTACACTGTTGGCAGATTGGCTATTTCATCTGTTAAAAGGGGACTTAGCTCATGAGCACTAGTAATTCATATAGAGTTGCTAAAGTGTGTCCTGAAAATCATAACACATTGGAAAGAATTGTGCTGGGGTGAAATTTCAGTTCACCAGGCAAATTATTTGTTTATGTTATATGTTATGTATTGTTATATGTAAATGTATGAAAGGAGTAATAGCACTAACTTGTCAGCTGAGCTCAGCCTCCAGCAGGGTAAACCTGAGCTGTATCCAACCTAGTTTCATCGAAACTGGCACCATTGCCTTGAAGTCCCACTGATAGGCCCAGAGGTATGGAAGTCCAAAAATGTTTCAAGTCCTAACTTTTCAGAGTTTCTGGGGCAGCTCCTCTAGGCCAATTCTAAGGCTCCCAATATCTCAGGGATGGCACTTAGAGGCCAGGACATAAGTTCCAGTCCAGGTCCAGTTGGTACTGGCCAAGTAGTCACTTCAGGAAAATAGCCTCTTGCAGCTTGTTGTGTTCCCGTAGGCACACAGAAAGTCAGCCAACTGACCCTTCGAGTCCTGGGTACAAGATGGAGCAGGTCCAGTTCTTCGGGGCTCCTTTCAGGTCCCAAACATCACGTCCAGTCCTCTTCTGATCTTCAACAAGTCCAGAAATGTCTTCAGGAGGTTTCTGTGGGGTGCCGCATTTATGACTTGCACTTGCCAGTGGGAGAAAAGTTCTCTGGCATCCCTCCCCACTTTTCAAGCACATCCTGTGAGCCATATTGCAGACTATACACATTGCACCATTCTAATGGAAATCTCAGATTGCATAGGCTTTTTCCCTTGAAGGGAGCTAGTGTGCCAGTCAGGGGCGTATTTATGGAAATGAGCAGCCCTCTCTCATGTGTCCACTCAAAACTGGTTCTGGGGGTATCTCCCCTCCCACTGGGTTTGGGGCCAGCTTAGCTAATGTGGACATAGAGAACAAAAGTCTCCACTTACACTAAACTATGAATGGGCAGGCTTCACCATATGTCACTTTCATGTTTATGACTTTCTAGGGTCCACCCTACTGTCCATCCTGAGCTGATAGGGATCACAAGCGCGTGACTGCGCATGTGTGTGTGAGGGGACACCTACTAAAGGCGAGTCCCTGGCGTTTCCCTGCTGACAAGGTAGCAAGCGCTGTGTTGCTGAAGCGCGCTGCGTGTTTTACCGCGTTTTACCGCGTTTTTAAGAATTGCTAGCTGTTAATTGAATTGTGTTGCGCGCAGACAGGTGGGTAGTTTAAAATCAGTCCTCTTACCCTCACCGTAAATTGTGCCCCCCACCGCCGCTTGGCGGGCTTGGTTCCCGCGGTGGGCGCCATACTTGTTAGGGGCAGAGCAGCTTCCTTTGCCAGCGCGTGACTGCGCATGTGTGTGTGAGGGGACGCCTACTAAATGCTCCTCCCTTCCGGAGCGGGATCGCGGAGCGGGCGCGTCCTCGCGTGGCCGGAGTCGTGCCAGAGTCCTGCCCGTCTGCGCCCGTCCGCGACAGGACGCGCTGGACGTGGCTGGACTCTGACCCCCCTCCTGGCTGTACTCCTTTACATCATGCGGTGCTATACTAGAGACAGTCTGGTTGCCATCAACCGGTCCTGGGTGACCTGTACTACATCTCGGGTGGATCCCCTATGCGGCCCTTTTTCGTGTGGTTGCGGATGCTTCACCTTGTCCGCCCCCGTAAGTAGGAGCTGCAGGGATGCCCCTCATGCGCCCACAAGCCCATTGCCTAGTATTTGTGTATGGAATCTTAATGCTAGGTCGCTTGTTAAGCACCATCTTGACATTTACGATCTGCTTGGTGGGGAGTCGCCTGACTTATTCTGTGTGACAGAGACCTGGCTGCAGGATGCCGACACGGCCATTGTCAATCTGGCCTTCCGCCGGAATACTCGGTATTCACCTTGAACCGTACTTCAAGAGGCGGTGGAATAGCTCTCGCTGTCAAAATCTGCTATTCCTGCACGTGGCATGGGCAAAAAATCCCGGGTTGCGAAAGCGCTTTGTTTAAGGTTGCCATTACATCTAACTTCACCCTGTCGGGACTACTGATCTATCGGCCCCCGGGGAGCGAAGTGGCCTTTAGAGCAGCGCTACCTGACGCCATTAGTGAATTGGCTACGGGGTGCTCCAATTTCTCCATCATTGGAGACTTAAATCTGCATTTTGACAATTCCATCAGTCCCTCAGTATCCAGTTTTTTGGCAGACCTCGAGGCGCTCCAGCTGAATCAGCTGGTGGCACAGCCCACCCATTCAGGGGGTCATACCCTTGATCCGTTCTTCACTAATCTTACGGAAGCCTGCGTCACCAGCTACACACCTCTGGCATGGACTGATCATTATTTGATACAGATCCACTGCCCTATAGCGGCTATTCAACCTAAGCCAGTGGTGTGCTCGGTTCCAAGACGACGCTGGAACAAACTTAAGCTGGATGAGTTTTTCCACCTCCTATCGGCTGACCCGTTTGACATCCTGGGATCGCCTGATCAGGTCTATGACAGGTTTTGCAACTGGGTCTCCAGGGCTTTGGACACCCTTATTCCTTTGGTAACCTGTAAAACTGGAGCTGGTAAAGCCAGCCCCTGGTACGACGACTCACTGCGGGCTCTGAAGGTCTCTTGCAGGCGCGCAGAGCGGGCATGGCGTAAAGCCTATAACAGCACGAAGAAAGTTCTATATCTGTCGACTGTGAAAGTGTACCATCGGGCGGTATGTAGAACTCGTGCCGCATTTTATGCTGCACAATTCAGGAATAGCTCGAACCCGTCTAAGGCTATTTTTAAGGTATTGAAAGACCTCACTGCCAAAAAAGTCACAACGTCACATCAGAGCTCGGTTGAGCACTGTGAGTTTTTCTTGGAAAAGGTGAATGCCATCTATCGGGCCTTTCCTTCGGTCACTCCCTCGGCTAATCCTTCTTCTAAGCCGTTACCATCTGAGGGACTACATTCCTTACCTATGTTAACATCTGATAGCCTAGACACATTGGCCCGCAGAGTGAAGTCTGGGTCCCCAGAGAATCCACTTTGGCCTGATGTGTTCAAGGACCTAGCGGTACACGATATCTCACCGCTATGTTCCTTGATCAATTTGTCACTAACATCTGGCAAAGTCCCACTGAAGTGGAAGCGAGCCATGGTTCGGCCTATTCTTAAGAAACCCAGCCTGGACGGGAGCAAGCCGGAGAGCTATCGGCCGATTTCACTCTTGCCGTGGCCGGCTAAGGTTATGGAGGCGCACGTAAATGCCGTCCTCTCGGAACATCTTTGCCGTGCAGATATCCTTGACGCTACGCAGAATGGGTTTAGGGCTGGTCACAGCACGGAGACGGCTCTGCTTTACATGGTGGAGCATCTTCGCTCCGTGCTTGACGCGGGACAAACGGCAGCGCTTGTGTTATTAGATCTAAGCGCTGCCTTTGACACCGTCTCGCACCCTATCCTGCTGCGCCTAGAGGAGGCTGGTGTCACCGGCACCGCTCTCGAGTGGTTCCGGTCGTTCTTAATCAACCGGGCCTTTAGCGTGACCGTCTGTTATCCTCTCCGTCCTCAGGATCAGCTTGTGGTACAAGTAGGCCACCTCCAGATCTATCCAAGCCCCGAATACTGTAATAGCCGTGGGCTAAGGAAGGATCAGGTGAGGGCAAAATAATAAACAGGAAGGAAAGGAAGGGGGCTGCTGGGAGGGAGAGCTGTGAAGACAGAAACAAACAAGAATTTTGGTATCTGGGTTCATGAAAGTCCTTTTTAACCACGTTACCCTTTTCCCCACAGTGGTACCGTCTTATACCTGTATATAAAAAGCTGACCGCCTGACCTCAGAAGATGCCTCTCTATACTGAAGTGACTTGAATCAGCCCGTAATTGCCTTCCCCTGTAGGAACAAAACTTAACTGTAAAACACACCCCTACACCCTGATAATCAGCAATATTAGAAGAGGGAAGAATGACACTACGTACCCTAATCTTTATCCTTCAGAGCCCTGAAGTGAACGTAGACTAGGTTCCATGGAAGGTGCTTTAAGAATACAATAACTCCCAGAAAGTAATAAGGAATAGGGTTACGTCACCCAATAATAAAGGAAACAAAGGTTACCTGAATTTCAAGAAGTTTCAGGTGAAGTACTCTCCTCGGTGTAGCCAGTAACCAAAACAGACCCTCTGCAATAGCCGATGCAAAAAGGCTGTCCAACGGAGGGTCTGGTAACTCGAAATAAAGTAGATTTTCAACAACTGTTTCCTCCGCAATAGCCGATGCAAAAAGGCTCGCCAACGGAGGAAACGGTAAACAGCAAGGGCGTGTTTAACGCAATAACTAGGGCACCGGTGAAAACGCCAGCGGAGCCCCGCAGACCAACACCTGAAAAGCGCCCTCACTGTCCTCCGCAATAGCCGATGGCCAGGCTCTCCAACGGAGGACAGAACAACAACAACTTTGACCTGAACCAAAAACCGTCCTCCGCAATAGCCGATGGTCAGGCTCTCCAACGGAGGACGAAACGAAAACACCAGTGTGCCGAAATCCACAGCACAGGACACAAGAACGCCAGAGTTAACAGCACAGGAAGCACCTCACCGCTACGGTCGCCAAGAACGCCAAAAAACACGAACCGGAATATCCGACGCCGGATCCAGGAAGTGGCGTCTCTTTATGCTCCACCTTTCTGCCGCTAAGCCCTCTGGGTAATGTAGTTTCTTTCACTGCGGAGCTCGTTGTTTCTCGAGGCGCGATGAAACCTGACAGTACATCCCCCTTCACCTAGAGCGCCGAAGGGGGCCAGGGCTCTCAGGGAAACGACGATGATAAGCAGCCACCAGTCTGGGAGCATGAACCCCCGATGCAGGTTCCCACGAGTTCTCCTCGGGCCCGTACCCTTTCCAAGCCACTAGATACTGCAATCCACGACCCCTCCACCTGGAGTCCAGAATTCCCTCCACCTCATATTCCAGACCATCGGTAACCACCAAAGGGGGAGGAAGGCGTCGCACCACCGCCGCCACAGGCTTAAGCAGCGACACATGGAAGACAGGATGGATACGCAAATGTCTAGGTAACAGCAACTTCACCGCCACGGGATTGATGCATTGTACCACCCGAAAGGGACCAATATAACGAGGGTTAAACACGCTGTAATGCCTAAACCTAAAGTTCCGGGTAGACAGCCACACCCAATCCCCCACATGATACAAAGGACCAGCGCGACGTTTTTTGTCCGCTGTGCTCTTATAAGCCACCTTGGTGCTTTTCAGGGACTCCTGTACTTGCTCTAGTATCGTTTTGAGCCGAGAGACCCTTCTGGCGGCTTCAGGCACGGTCACTTCTCGGTACGGCTGCACAAAAGGGAGGAAGCGTGGATGATGCCCATAAGTGCAATAGAACGGCGATACTCTCGTGGCAGAATGCGTGGCATTGTTGTAGGCCACTTCCGCCAGCCAAAGATGCTCCACCCAATCGTTTTTTCCCTGTGAGACATAGCATCGCAGGAATTGCTTCAACGACTGATTGAGCCGTTCCGTCTGGCCATCCGTCTGGGGATGGAAGCTCGTGGACAACGCTGTCTTGATGTGTAGAGATGAGCACCAAGCCTTCCAAAATTGGGCGGTAAACTGAGAACCTCTATCCGACACTAGGATCGAAGGTAGGCCGTGCAGACGAACAACATGTTTCAGAAGAAGATTTGCCAATTGACCGGCCGTCGGTAACTGAGGACAAGCAACGAAGTGCCCCATCTTCGTTAGGTAATCAATGACCACCAACACCGTGGTGCAACCCTGATCTTTTGGGAGACCTACCACAAAGTCCAATGAAATACGTTCCCAGGGTGTAGACGGGGTAGGCATGGGTTGCAGTAGTCCCGCAGGTCTACGATGATCTGATTTGGCGCGAGCACAGACATCACATTCGGCCACCCATTTCCGTACATCACCCCTAATCGAAGGCCACCAACACCTACGCTGAATTAGATCCATGGTCTTATCTACTCCGATATGTCCAGCACTTGGTGAGGTGTGACACCACTCATACATTTGTTTACGCAATGTTTCGGAGGGTAACAGCATCCTTCCCTGATTGATTGGAAAGCCATGATGTAGTCTCCATTCAGGATGTAATTGCAGCCATCTCTTCCACTGATCTGTTCTGATCCCATATCGTATCCCTTGCAGAAATGCATCAGGTTGGATGCTACAAATCACCTTGACAGGATCCACTATCGCAGATTCTGCTCGGGCCTCCGAGACCTTTGTACATGATTGCCGAGACAAGGCGTCCGCTTTTCGGTTATCTACTCCGGGTCTAAAAGTGATCACAAAATTATATCCTGAAAAGAAAAGCATCCACCTTAACTGTCTGGGGGTCAAATGTCTGGCTGCTGACATGAACTGTAGATTGCGATGATCGGTATACACCGTCACCACGTGCTTTGCTCCCATTAAGAAATGCCTCCATTCAGTGAACGCCTGTTTGATCGCTAGAAGTTCCTTTTCGGCTATGCAGTAGTTGCGTTCTGCCCCCGTTAGTTTATGTGACATGAACGCCACTGGATGTAATTGTCCTGTAGTTTCGTGTCTTTGTGACAGTATGGCTCCGGTAGCTACCTCAGAGGCGTCTGCCTCAACTATGAAAGGGATATCCGTATTGGGGTGTGTCAATATCGGAGCAGAGACAAAAGCTTCTTTTAAGGCCTCAAAAGCTTCCTGAGCACTCCTATCCCACATGAACCCTTGATCCTTTTTCAACAAGCGAGTTATGGGAGCCACCACTTTCGAGAATTGGTTGATAAAACGCCTGTAGAAATTGGCGAATCCCAGGAAACATTGAACGTCCTTGATGTTTCGAGGACTTGGCCAATCTCGCACTGCTTGGATCTTCCTCTCTGCCATTTCCTGTCCCTGAGGGGTAAGCATCACCCCTAGAAACTCAACGGTAGTGACGTGAAAGTCACATTTGGACAATTTGCAATAAAGATGGTGTTTCTGCAGTATCCGGAGAACAGACTTGACATGTTGTATATGCATGTCCTCGGATTCTGAGTAGATGAGGATATCATCTATATATACAATGACGTGTCGGTCCAAGATCTCTCTCAACACGTCGTTCAGGAAAAACTGAAATGCAGCAGGGGCATTGCAAAGCCCGAAGGGCATGACCAGGTATTCGAATAACCCATACCTGGTCTGGAATGCTGTCTTCCATTCATCCCCTGCCCGCATTCTAACCAGATGATATGCTCCCTTCAAGTCTAATTTAGTGAAGACCTTGGCTTTCTTCACCTGCTCCAGTAAGACGGGTATTAACGGTAAAGGGTATCGGTTCTTGATGGTTACTGCATTGAGGGCTCGAAAGTCTACACAGGCTCTCAAATCCCCGTTAGCCTTAGGGATAAAAAATAAAGGGGATGCTGCTGGTGATCTGGAAGGACGTATGAACCCTATTTCCAGCAGTTTGTCCAAATAAGTCCTCAAGTATACGTTCTCTGGCTCAGTCAGTGCATACAGCCTTCCCTTAGGGATCACCGCCCCAGGAACCAACTCAATTTGACAGTCGTAGGGCCTATGTGGGGGTAATTCCTCAGCTCTAACCTCATCAAATACTCCTTCAAAGTCCTGATATTCTATTGGAAGAGTTACCTCCTTTTCAGCGGCCGTGGCTATCACACCCCCACCCGCCAATGCAAATGAGGGACACTGTGCACATTTATAACAATGCTCTTCACAATGTGCCGAGGTCATTGAGATTTGGCCGGTTTCCCAGTTAATGTCAGGGTTGTGTCTCTTCAGCCAAGGGAGGCCTAAAATCACCCCATACTGCGGAGCCTCGATTATGCTGAATGACACGTGCTCTCTATGTTCACCGAATCTCATCTCAGTTAATGCCGTTTGATAACTTATGGGTCCTGTGTCTAATTTCCTCCCATCTACCGCAAACACATCAGTACCGTCTTCCCTGGGAATTAAAGGAATGCCTATCTTTTCTGCTTCTTTCATATCCATGAAGAAACCCGTAGCCCCGGAATCCACCATGGCCTGTGTATGCACTTCAATCATGCCTATCATCAGAATAATTTTAACAAATAGATGTCGTGCTCCTGCAACCATACTCAACATGGAAGGGACAATAATCTGACTCCAGGGAACCCCTTCTACACCCCTAGAGCTCTTCAGTTTTCCGCCGGTTTCTCAATGGCCGCTGATACCCCCCTATTCGAGCGAAACTTGGAAAATTTGGGTTTGACCGGGCATTCGCGAACATAATGGCCTTTTTTGCCACAATAAAGGCAAAGACCCAACTTGCGCCTCTGTTCCTTTTCAGTGGCGGTCAAAGCGGCACGAACTGCTCCGATCTCCATCGCCTCGGTGAGCTGCGACGTTGAACTATCTGGTGCTTTTACTGCCACGGAAGAGGGGCCCTGTCGGTTCTTAGCTACTCCCCCCCCTTTGCGATTCTTCATCCTATGGTCTAGCCTTAATACTAGATTAATCAAGTCTTCACATGACACCGGTTGAGGGTCGATTTGAGCTATTATATCTTGCATTTCCTCGGTCAGACCCTGATGGAAAATTGACGCTTGTTTGGCTTCTGGCCACTTAGTTTCTGCAACTAACCGTCTGAAAGTGTTCAAATATGTTACTAGATCTTGATTCCCTTGACGTAAACCTAATAACTCCTTATCTGCCGTATATGTATCCGCTCTTCTGTCGAATACCTTGGTAAATTCTACTTGAAATGCATCCCAATCATGTAATATCGGGTTGTTTCTCCGAACCATGGGAACCGCCCACTGAGCTGCGTCTCCGACCAAATATGAGATGACAAACGCCACCTTTGATTGATTGGTCGGAAAGGACCTGGGTTTGCATGAGAAATGCATAAGGACTTGCGTCAAAAATACTTGAACTGATCCCGCATCACCATTGAAACGTTCTGGGTGTGCTAAGGGAATACTAAGGGGGATCTCAACTACTACTGAACCGGACGTACCAGACCCTGAAGCCCCAGCGCTAAAGGGGTTTTTCTGGATGTTATCCAACCGATTCCGTAACTCAGCGCTTTCTTGTCTAGATGCTATCAATTCTGATTGTACCACAACTAGCGCTGCCATCACCTCGTCCAGAGTAGCCATACCCTAAACTGATCGGGAGGACTTAATATCTTGGGTCGGATATTCTGTTATCCTCTCCGTCCTCAGGATCAGCTTGTGGTACAAGTAGGCCACCTCCAGATCTATCCAAGCCCCGAATGCTGTAATAGCCGTGGGCTAAGGAAGGATCAGGTGAGGGCAAAATAATAAACAGGAAGGAAAGGAAGGGGGCTGCTGGGAGGGAGAGCTGTGAAGACAGAAACAAACAAGAATTTTGGTATCTGGGTTCATGAAAGTCCTTTTTAACCACGTTACCCTTTTCCCCACAGTGGTACCGTCTTATACCTGTATATAAAAAGCTGACCGCCTGACCTCAGAAGATGCCTCTCTATACTGAAGTGACTTGAATCAGCCCGTAATTGCCTTCCCCTGTAGGAACAAAACTTAACTGTAAAACACACCCCTACACCCTGATAATCAGCAATATTAGAAGAGGGAAGAATGACACTACGTACCCTAATCTTTATCCTTCAGAGCCCTGAAGTGAACGTAGACTAGGTTCCATGGAAGGTGCTTTAAGAATACAATAACTCCCAGAAAGTAATAAGGAATAGGGTTACGTCACCCAATAATAAAGGAAACAAAGGTTACCTGAATTTCAAGAAGTTTCAGGTGAAGTACTCTCCTCGGTGTAGCCAGTAACCAAAACAGACCCTCTGCAATAGCCGATGCAAAAAGGCTGTCCAACGGAGGGTCTGGTAACTCGAAATAAAGTAGATTTTCAACAACTGTTTCCTCCGCAATAGCCGATGCAAAAAGGCTCGCCAACGGAGGAAACGGTAAACAGCAAGGGCGTGTTTAACGCAATAACTAGGGCACCGGTGAAAACGCCAGCGGAGCCCCGCAGACCAACACCTGAAAAGCGCCCTCACTGTCCTCCGCAATAGCCGATGGCCAGGCTCTCCAACGGAGGACAGAACAACAACAACTTTGACCTGAACCAAAAACCGTCCTCCGCAATAGCCGATGGTCAGGCTCTCCAACGGAGGACGAAACGAAAACACCAGTGTGCCGAAATCCACAGCACAGGACACAAGAACGCCAGAGTTAACAGCACAGGAAGCACCTCACCGCTACGGTCGCCAAGAACGCCAAAAAACACGAACCGGAATATCCGACGCCGGATCCAGGAAGTGGCGTCTCTTTATGCTCCACCTTTCTGCCGCTAAGCCCTCTGGGTAATGTAGTTTCTTTCACTGCGGAGCTCGTTGTTTCTCGAGGCGCGATGAAACCTGACACCGTCCCACCTTACCAGTCCAAATTCCATCCGTTAAACCTGGGGGTCCCCCAAGGCTCCTCGCTGAGCCCTACGTTGTTTAATCTGTACGTAAGGCCGCTAGCTGAGGTTGTCAAACAATGGGGTATGACCATGGTGTCATATGCCGATGACACCCAGCTAGCGGTCACGATCAGCGGGGATGCCGAAGTCGATGCCCCCAGGTTTCAACAAGGATTGCGGGCGGTCGCCAGCTGGATGACGTCCAACTGTCTCCAGCTGAACGCTAGCAAGACCGAGGTCATGGTTTTTGGCAGACAGCCGGAACTGTGGGGAGAGAGATGGCGGCCGGGGGATTTGGGTCCTGCTCCCATCCCAGTCACCGAGCTTAAGAACCTCGGGGTCTGGCTGGACCCCTCCCTTACGTTTGTGTGCCATACCAAACGCACGGCTGCATGCTGCTTTGGCATCCTGCGCGGGCTCCGTCCTGTGCTTAAGTTCTTCGATGCCCCTACCAGGCAACTCATGATCCAAGCTACTGTCATCTCTAGGCTGGATTATGCGAGTTCCTTGTTGGCCGGTCTGAATCTGGCAGAGATCGGACGCTTACAGAGGATTCAGAACGCCGCAGCCAGAGCGGTGGTAGGCCTCCCAAGATTCTGTCCTACTTCCAGTACCCTGCGGTCACTGCATTGGCTTCCGGTGGCCCAGCGGATCCAGTTTAAGGTCCTCTGCGTCGCCTATAAAATTCTGAAGGGGTCCCCAGCAACGATCCTTACGGCCCTCCTGGCCAACTACATCCCAGCGCGACCCTTAAGATCTGCAGACCTTGAACTGGCCGTTGTGCGGCGCTTCAAGCGGAGTAGGGCCGGTGGACGCTCGTTTCGAGTGCGCGCAGCTGTCCTTTGGAACTCCTTGCCCCCGGCGATTCGCGCTATGAGCGATTTGCTTTCCTTTCGCCGTGCGGTAAAAACCTTTTTATTTCCTTAGTTTTTTTATACATATGTTTTTTTTTTGTTTAGTTGTGTTGTGCAGCTGCCTTGTCGGGCGCCAGGACGCTCCTTAGCTGGAGCATCTGTGCGCCAAATAAAAACGCATAACATAACATAACATAACATAACAAGCCATAAACAAAGCCTAAGCCATTCTTCTGCTCTGGGAGAAGTTTTTACCCCTCATTAAGGTCAAGCGCTGGTGGGCAGCCTCTAGCAGGCTAATGAAAATTTGCCTCCATGAGCTTCAGGCTGGGAAAAGATAACTTGCCCAAAATGTTTATTAAAAATCATACTTTACCTATGAATTAGACTTTAAATAAATATGAAAACGATACTTTGGATGACTATTTTAGCAGTATCCTCTCAAATGTTAACGATTACAATTTCAGTTTCAGTTTCAGGTTCAAAAGCTTTATTCGATTTGTAAAACAAACCATATAAGCAAACACATACAAAATTCATCATGATAAAAAGGACTCAATTGATTGTGGAGCTAAAATTCATTAATAATACATAGTACGTTCGTTATTCATGAGATAAGTAACACATGCATATATAAATAACCAAATATACAGACAGGAGGCCGATGTAAAAGCAAAAATCATAGGGCAACGGTTTTCCTGGCAGCTGTATAAAACGCAAGAAATATATACAGACAGGAGGCCATAATAAGGACTACACAATGTCCAAGCATCAAACAATTATGGCTTTCCTGGCAGCTGTACATTTTAATATATATGTTGCTACGAAGAAGTAAATATTCAGATCTTCTAGGGAACTAAGAAGCTGTAAGGCATACCTCGTGGAACGGACATTGTATTTCAAAAAAAGGGGTTTTAAATATCTAACTCTAAGAAAATGGTAAAATTTACAGAATAATAAAAAAAAATGGCTACAGCTCTGGCGGGAAACATTGTCACAAGGGCAAACTATATCAGAACGAGAATTCATATTGGGAAACGCAACAAGATGGTGAACAATTCCCAAACGTAGGCGGGTTAGGACAAACCGATGGGAATTTCTAGTGACGCCAGATAGATAAAATTGAAATCCAGTAGGAAAATTGTAGTCCCGGTAGGTCGTCACAGAATGCAGCTTTTCGGACATCTTTGCTCGGCATTCTTTCTTATGGCTTAAAAACCTGAGTTTAATGTCTTTCTTTGGAATTGTAACAACAGATTGGGGTTCTAGAAAAATATCAATCTTAAAAAGGAGATAGAACCAATGGTGAATATACTTAAGCCAAATGATACGGGAGGAGTGATCCAGCCTGAGGCAGTCAAGGATTATCTCCTGGGTAAAGCGGGTTTCAGGCTTAGCCCAGATTGAGCGCCAAAGCAACAGGGGGCGCAACGCAGCAAGGTCCGAAATAAATTCTATACCTACTTCTTCGTGGATCAATTCCACAGAGGCGGAAGGGGGTACACATAACAGTTTTCTAAGAAACTTATTTTCGTCTCTCTGCAAATTTAGACCGGCACAGTGGCCCCACACCCCCGCCCCATACAATGCGGAGGACACACACTTTACATTATAGATATTCATCATATCTTTAACACTCCTCACCCCAAGTTTAGATGAAAATCTAAAAATGCTATTAGTGTTCCTCATGGTTTTTTGGCTAATATTTTCAAACTCAGATTTCCAGGACCCATTGTTGGAAAAAGTAATTCCCAAATAACAGAAAGTTTTAACTAGTTTATCCTTATCGATATAAAAGCTGGGATGTATTTTCTTAGCTTTCGTCCCACAAGACATGGCAAAGGTTTTCGACTTGTTAACCAATAATTTTCTACTTTCGATAAATAACATAAATCTATCAATAAGGCGCTGTAGACCAATTTGTGTGCGGGATAATAACACAGCGTCATCCGCATACAATAAAATTGGTACCGGTTTGCCTTCGATCAAGGGGGCATCAGTTTGGGATTGACACAGTATAAAATCTATTTGATTAATAAAAAGGGAAAATAAAAGGGGAGCCAGAACGCAGCCCTGACGAATACCCCTTGAAACTTTAAAAAAGGGGGTACATTCACCTAGGGAACCAAAGCGCACCTTACAAGACAATCTCTCGTACAACCTAGCTAGAAAATGTACAATCTCAATTGGGGCCCCTGCCTCTAGCAGGACCTGCCAGAGAATACGATGGTCAACCAGATCGAAAGCGCTGCTCAGGTCCGCAAAACATAGAAACAAATTCTCATTTTTGGCTACAGTGTATTTATTAATTAAGAGATCTAGATTTACACACTGTTCTAGTGTCCCCATACCTTTACGAAATCCATATTGGGCCTTGGTTAAAATATTATTATCATTTGCCCAGGTTTCCAGCCTCTGTAGCATGATACGACTCATCACCTTTACTGAGGCATCCAGTAGGGAGATCGGCCGATAATTGCGTGCCTCGGATTTGCTGCCTTTCTTGAATATGGGGATAATGACTGACTGACCCCAAGAAGGTAGGGGGTCGCCCTCAGCGGCGGCATTAAAGACCCTCACTAAGATGGGTGCCCATAGATTCATCTCGCTTTTAAGTAAATCCATAGGCACTCCATCGGGGCCCGGGGCCTTTCCTCCTTTGCTATTTAACAGTCCTTCATAAACCTCTTCCAAGCTAATTCCCAAAGGTAGGGGCATCCAAACTGGGGCAACATGTGCCAAGTTATCTAGAGGCCTGTCTTCGGGGTTAAAGATATTAGAAAAGTGTTCGATCCAGGCATTACATGTTACATAGGATGTTAATTCAGGGATACTCTCTGTGTTTAAGAAGGGACTATTAATAGTCTCCCAATAGAGTTTACTGTTTTGGGTTGCGGCTGCTTGGTTAAGATTATCCCAAGCTGCTGCTTGCAGAGCCTTTTTCCTGTTAGAAAGGGCCTCCTTATATTGGACACGCAAGCTTTTAATGATAATAAAATTGCGTGGTTTAATGGACAAGGCCTTTTTAAGTTCTCGTAGAGCCAGGGTACAGGGTTTATCGAACCATCCGGCCTAGCTACTCTAGATTTAGTTTGTTGTTTTGTAAATGCATCTTCTATAGCTATGTTAATCCTAGTGTAGTTTAATATCAGATTAGCCAAATTAATGTCTTCACCTAGACAATAGGTGATCTTGTTCCTACATTTTCCCACAATCTCCTCGAGTTTTTTCCCGGGATCAATTCCAACCCATTTGATTCTAGGGCCATTCGGTCTCGTGGGTACTATGTCTGTGGGACAGAATTCTTTATTGGATATCTTGGGTCCCCAGCCCAGTAGGGTTAGACAAATACTGTTATGGTCACTCAGGGATTCTTCCCTAACCCTCAGGTTGGTAAAATCGCTGGTATTAGACAATAAAATATGATCAATATTGGTATTAGCTTGCCTGCCTGTGAATGTAGGACAGATATTATTAGTCTTGTTTCTATTACAACAGAGCAGGTCTAGATCATATTTGGCCATCATATTATTTAACAAGCTTCCGTAGCTACAATGTGGAAAGTGGAGAGAATCCCCACTTACAATCCCCTCTTTTACGGCCAGCTCTCTCTTAAAACCACAAGGATTACCCTGGGCTAAAGGGCAAGGCTGAATATTGAAGTCTCCAGCCCACAAAATATCAGCCATTTTGCAGGAGGAGGCCAATACACTTTTAAGTTCGGATTCCAGGGGAAGCAAAATGTTTCCCCTGGAAGCATCGAAAGTGTTATTATAATAATTAACAACAATTAAGTCTCTAGATTTAATGGCCGCCAAACGCAGCACCTGGCTATGGGAATCAATAAAGGTATAGCTATTGGTTTTGAAATTAGTTAAATTATTAGAGATTAACATTAAAAGGCCGCCCTTTGCTCTACCTGACGGAGAGGGGGATGCATTCAGACAATGGGAAGAGTAGCCTTCTACATAGATGGGTTCCTGACTCCAAGTCTCCTGGAGACAAATAATGTCATGGCCAGCCCCTATAAAATCATTCCAAAAGGGGGTATTCAGTTTACCTGAGATACCTGCTATATTCCAGGTGATAAAATTTACCCCCGCCATTACAACAGCACAATGGGCAGCTCTGTCACTGGGTAAGATAGGCAGTAAATCATAGGAGGGTTGATTATCCCCCAAAGGCTCAGCTAGTTGTTCCTTAGGGGCCACCATAGTAGCTACTTCAGTATCAAGGATCTCACCTATAGTATCAGAGGACTTACCTATAGTATGATTATCTACTAGCATTATAGTAGTGTCATTAGGTATGGCTAGTTTGATACAGGTGTCACTATTTGGGGTGGCAATTGGTCAATCGACCATATCCAAACAGTCAAACCTGTCACTAACAGGGATTCCCCGCCACCCCATCTCCATATGATGATTACTATTGGTGCGCCATGGCCGCTGGCCCTGCTCACTACTCTTGTACTTATGGGGGTACCAAGGGCCTATATGGTTCCACTCACGCTCCGGGGGTTGCGTCCAGTTTAAGGTTGGCAAGTGATGGCGCCCATATGGTTGGACCCAATTAGGAGCCATCGGGGGCTGGCGCTCAAGGGGTTGCACCCAATTTGGAACTATCGGGTGCTGACGTTCGAGAGGTTGCCCCCAGTTTGGAGCTATCGGGTGCTGTAATTCTAATGGTTGTACCCTTTTTGGGGCCATCGGGAGCGGTCGCTCAGGTGGTTGTACCCAGTTTTGGGCCATCGGATGTTGGCGCTCAGGGACATATGCCCAATTAGAATCCATCTGGTTCTGGTGGCTGCGTTCGCAAGAATAAGGATAAAAGGAGGAGAGGCGAAGAGTATCGACCCCCCCCCCTTAGCCAAATCTGGCCAGGAGCAGATGGAGTCCACAATGTCAGGGTCGGTACAGGTCACTATAATACAATCGCCCTGAGTATTTTTGGGTTCATCCCCAACCCACGGGACTCTACGTACTGAGGAGATTTTGCTACTGTGGGAGGATTGAAAAGCTCTATTAATAGTAAGCCACTGGAGGACCTTATTCCATAAGGACCAAGAAGGCTCCTCTTTATTTAAAGATAGCTCGGGGACCCCAGTAAGAATGATGGTATACGGGGAGGCTTCAGGGGGTAAATGGACTGGTCGTTTAGGCCTATATCCCCTCTTGCCCTCATCAGATCGAGTCAAAGGTGGGTGCTGGGGTAAAAGTGGAGTAGTGGGTCTTTTATTATTGTGTGGCTGTGACAAACCCGTTTTTGGGGCGGACTGGGTAGACTGTAAAGGTGTAGGCTGAGAGGGGGTGATGTCCGTATTACCGGCCAAAGATGCACACTTCATGGGGGCTGGGGTAGAATTATCGGGTTTTTTGTTCTTAGTTATATTAGGCTGTGTTTTGAATGACACAGAGGACTTTACTCCGCTATCCGGTATGGTCCCTGAGGTTCCTTGTGCGGAGGAGGTCTTAGAGCCCACCCCGGGATTTACTTGGGCCAAACTGTGCTGGGACGACGGCTTCTGTGTAAGAATAGCAAGTTGTTTTTCTATTGACATAATGCTCTTGACTAAGGGTTTCAAGACATGGTGTAATAATTCTTTGATATTTGCTAGAAGCTGAGGATTCGAATCGCCAGAAATACAAACATCCCCCTTGTTAATCATATACGCTGGATTGGCTAAGGGTTCCAGTGAGATGGTGGGTACACTAATAGAGTCATTCAAGGCACCCTGCGGTAGGGAGATATTTCCCCCTTTCTTATTAATAATAGCGGACTGAGGATGCGTAGAAGTACGTTTTATGGATGCTATGTCCTGCTTCGGTACAGCTCCCTCCTTGGCACCGTTGGAATGAATCTCGGGGGCTAAATCTTGAGTTACCAATAGGTTTAAGTCTGGCGATTTCTCTAGATTCCCCGTTGAATCAAAGTCAGAAGTGATGTTAGTAGCTGACAAATCTACCGTAGTCGGGATGGAATGGACCTTAGTTGTGCCATTGGGTTGCAATAATGCCTGGATGGGTGAAGTCGGTTGGAGTGGCGATGGCACCGATGCCAAGGGGCCCAGGGAGGACCTCCTGGCAATAGCCAAGTCTTGTGACACCCTCCTTTCCAATAAGGAGATGCTTAAATTAATAGCCTCGTGAGTCCTGGAAATGAATTGATCAAGCGGCCCGGTAAGCTGAGCAGTTTTCTGGGCGGTCTTACTCCTAGTACCTTTAGTCATGATAAAGGTAATATATTTCTTACAGAAGAAATGCTCAAAACAAGTGTACCTTTCAAAGGAGACCGTATGATATTGTAAGTTAAATCAAGGGAGGTGGCCCGGCCCGGCCTCGTCCGGTCTAGAACGGGCTACAACGGGCCCGCCCTTGGCCCGGGCTTCGCCCGGCGTCCCGCGAGACGGGGGTGACGCTGTATTTGGGCGCCTCCTGGCGCGCAAATGTCGCGGCGGGTGCCGCTATGGCTGCTGGGTCTTGTGGTTTTCGTGGCCCTTCCACCGCTCTCCACACGGCGGCCAAACCCCTGTAGGCAAAAGGAGTCGGGCGGCGGGAGGCGGGAGGGCTAGGAGCCGGTTTGGATTTTTCCTCGTCAGGCAGGCAGCAGGATTCACCCGTGGATGCAGCTAGAGAGAAGTAAGGTGCAAAGCGTTACAATTTATAATCTGCACTTTCTAGGATTTAGCTACAGCCCTGCCAGTGAAAATAGCTTTTGGGTGTTATTCACTGGAGAAATATACTAACATTAATTTTGCGCATGTTCCACTGCGCTATCTAAAAGGAGCAACAGATAGCTAAAGCACAAGTTAGATTGTTTGAATTACCCACGTTTTCAACTGTTTTATACCTATATCTGTTTATCTATGTGCATAGCTTTCGCTGTCACAACTGAACAGTATAGCGTTGGGGGTGCTTAATGCACTGATAAATACTAGAATTATTCTTGAATTTCTGTTTTCAAGCTTCAAAATACAAATACTCACCACAGGAAGGCATCCAATTTCTTAAAAACGAACCATGTTAACCAAAATTGACGAGCTACCTGAAAACCTCTCCAGCCAAAGGCAGAAAAACAAATTCCCTAGATAAACATTCAACAGCAGTTTTTCTGATATTCCAGACAGTCCAGACAGCCTATGAAAAGACATACAGTACTTTAACGATTGAGAAATGTTCCCATTTCTGTTTGCACAGGAGAAAAGCTAAGTTGTGGTGCTAGGCGCGGTTGGGGTCTAGAAGAATATTCAATCTTTAAACCAGCCTTTACATAAACACAAACATTCATTTATTAATTTATGTCTACAGGGCTTTCCTAGGGAAAACTCGAGGACTCTACTAATAATATACGCAGGGAAGGGCTTAAAAGCAGTGATATACTTAGACATGTTTGCAGGGATTGCAAGTTTGAGTCACACTTAGCACAAGCGTCTTTGCACAAAATGTCCGCCAAATCCCAGGGTTGATGAAATGGAGGTCACGCCTGTTCCCTTCCTCTGCAGTTTTCTCCACTTAAGAAGAGACTCATCAAGCTCTGACTTATTCATCTAAATATAACTACTTTTGGGAGGCTCACAAATTATTGCCTTTCATACAGATGTTGAACCTCTGAAACTATATTTCCCTATTTAAGTTGTCTCTTGAATTTATGGCATATGTCACAGAATTATCTGAGGAAAGCCTTAGAATTTGGCCATAGAGTAACTACTAACGGTTTGCGAAATTTGCGCAATTTGCGTCTGCATAATTAAGCGATATGTGGGAAAAATAATGTGAAATTACATGTAATTACGCGAAAATCGAAATAAACAATTGGCGTTTTATTTTAGTACGAAATGCATCCATGCTTATTTTGGATGCAAGGACACATTTTTGCGATAAATTGCTGCAAACAATGGCCATTCACGTTCTGGTCAATTGCGTTGCTCCGGTGTGCACATGCTAAATTTTTGCCTCCAACGGCACACAGCTACCCAACATGGCATAACAACATAACTTTAGGAATTTTGCTTAACACAAAATTACGCAAGATTATGCCAATTTAATAGAAATTTATCCTGGGCCTATCCATTACGGTATTCACCTGTTACAACGCATTTTTTACAACGCACTACCACTACAACGCAGGCATTACAACTCATACCATTACAACGCATAGCGCTGGGGGGCGCTCTAGGATAAGAGGTAAGTTTAATTTACTATCCAACACCTTCCCTAGGGTCCACGGGGACAGGAGTTAGAATAGTAAATTATACTTACCACTATCCAGCACCCCAAAGCGCTATGCGTTGTAGTGGTATGCGTTGTGAATACCGCGTTGTAATGGTATGCGGAGTAAAAGTATGCGTTGTAACGTCATACATCCATTTATTACAAAAAAAAAATTGACCGAAAAACAAAAATTTCAAAATCGTGGAAGCTTACTCACTTTCTTCAAAGTATATTAATATTTTTCCTTGTGTATCAGTGCGGCGATCATTCGTAGTGCCCCCTCGTGAAAATGAGCCTTGGTTCTAGATTCCACTTCTTCTTTCCTTTGGGTCTTCTCACGTTTCATTTCAAATCGAAAGTAAGAATAACATAAATCTCAGAATGCTGTATTACTGTTTCCATATCTGAGAGATGTGCATTGTCCTTGTATTTAAGTTACCACTTGCAGAACGCTAAAAAAAGCAGTAAAATATATGTAACAAAGCAATGTATTACCACACCTCTGTTACTGCATGCCTTACAGCATTTCAAGGCTCTGGTCACAGTGGTTACCTGGGATCACATCTCGGGAACAATCTTAGAACTATAACCATCACAACTGCCTACTGTCACGGTGTTACTACTGATATCAGGTCACCATAGCACTACCATGCCTACACAATACGTCCTTCCCGAAGGCAACCATGTGCATCAACAGTGGTTATACCTAACTTTTGGCTGGTGATATTTTCATTTGGTATAAATCTGTCTGTGATTGTTCTGTAGAGCTGAAAAGACTCCAATTCTTGCTCCTCAATTTATAATGATGTGACCAATGTGCAAAACAAAAGAGTGTGCTGAGTGTCTACCTCCTGTCATTAATGATTTCCACTCATAAAACTTCTAAAGGGTGAAAACATACCTAAATGACGAACCATGAGCACTTCAAAACCACACTGCGTTGGTTGTGTTCCCGTCTCGTGGGGACCTGGCCTGGCAGATCCAGCTGGACTATTGCCACTGAACCAGGATCAAGGCTGATTTCAATGTCACTGGTCTCAGTGCTTAATTTGTAAAATAATAAGTGACAGGGCCTTGACCAGGAGGCCACTCTAGCTTGCACTATCCATCGCCCTTGTCATCGCTGCCAAAACAACTACTAACCATCTCTCTCACCTGCAAGTGCGACAGTTTAGATTATTCCAGGTACCCAAACCTAAAAGAATGGCTGGGGAGCCAGGTATTAGTACTTTATAATGCATATTAAATTCATGAACAACCATTGTTCTGCTTATCTCTAAATTAGATGAGCAGTGCCACCACGTGGCAGACTATCCTAAATGCAGTGTTGGCAATTAAGTGCTAGTGCTGAGCACCGTAAACCACCGGCTCAAATTAAGCACTGACTGGTCTTTGTCAGGAGCAGCATAGTTGGTGAGAAATGATGGACTGGAATGCTGCTTGAGCGAATCCCACTGGCTGAGACTTTTTGCAGGCACTCCACCTATCACCTATGTGTTTTCCTCAGCCTATTTTGTGCACCTGGCTGGGAAGGACATGGGATCAAGGGGGACTGGCTTGTTTACAATGTGATCATTCAAACGCCAGGATCAGGATGTAGATCTTTAATGATCTTCTGAATGTGAGATTGTCACTTTTCAGTCTGGGGTGCAGAGGGCCAGAATTACTCAGTGAGGGAAGTGGCATTTAATGCTGTGGTAGAAAGGGTACATAGTGCTAGTCCCTTTTGTATAAGATATTACACCAAATATGAGTTCCTCCTAATATATTTGTGCTGCCTGCTTGATCGTTGCTTAACTACGATAGCCCAAAAAGTCGCTTCTGTTGGGTACATGCCCAAATAGATGACAAGCACATGAAAGAGAGCAATTCGTTTTTATTTGTAGACTTTCTCCTCTTCGTGTGTTTTTTTCTATGTGTTTTCACGCTTTTTCTTTTGTGAAGGGAGCTAAACATCAACTAAACAATGATCAATCACCCAGCACAGATTTATTAGGAGGAACTCAAGTCTAACAAAAATGAATGGGTCCATCTGTACCGAAACCTGTGCTCATGTAAAGTGCTCTGATACCTGATATCTTTGGGTCTAGTTCAAGCTATATAAAACTCTAAAAATAAATAAATAAATAAAAGGGACTTCAACTCTGTATCCTTTCCTGCTCATATACCCACGAGGAACAGTTGGCCCCATCCTCTCAATCAAAGTGTAACTAAGGCTTCAATCAAACCCATAACAAACCATTAGATACCTGCAGGGCCTCAAGGAATTTATTGTCCTTTAGCACTGTAGCTGTAGGGGGTATGCATTCACTTACTCACTCACCCACCTTTGTATCCCAGTCAGCATGCTTTCACCTTTATCTCCCAGCCAGCATGCTTCAAGCAAAAATGTCTGAATCTTTAAATCAGCAACACAAAACTGGTGTTTGTAAAGTCAAAGGGAAACCTAGGCTGTGGTAGGTTGACTTTAATCACTAGGTAAATAATTGGCTAGGCTTACTTCATCAATTTTATGCACCACAATGTAATTCATTTTATCCATAACTGAATAGGCTTACCGGTAGACAAAGCTTCCAGGAATGACCAATTCTATCTGTGATTGACTGGAACCAAAGACTAATTCAAAATTGTTGCCCTAGACCCCAAACAAATCAAAACTTGGATGGGCCTGAACAGTCCAAATCCGAGTTGGGCAAAACTGAGATAATAACCCTCCCTATCTCCTAAACAACTCCACACTTTATGCCCAGCTCTGCCTTCTCTGGTGACACCATTCTTATCAAATCCGAGGTTAGAAACCAGGGAGTTTATCTGTCAACTCAAAAATAGGGACACTAGTCAAATCCACCTTCCAGTAACTGCTACACATGGAAAGGCCCTACCGTTTTAACCTGTAGAAATTCATGCATGCCATGTTAGTAGGCACCCTATTCAACTTCCTGCCTAGACTATGAAAATGCTCTCTATATTAGTGTTTCCATATACCAAATGGAAGGACTACAAAAACCAAGCTGGTTGTCTCAATTGTAGACTCTTAACACCCTGAGTCTGTTACTCTGCACCTCTCAAGTCTGCTCGAGCTGCAGGCTACAAGCCATAATCAACTTTAAAGTATTGTACCCAATTTGCAAAAATATGGAGGATCAGCACACACTTACCTGCAGGAAAGATATCACACCATGCCTACTAGCATATCCCATAAGCCCCGTTCAGATCTACACCCCAATCATTACCAAAATAAATTGCAAATCAAGAAGAGTTGGATGCCTTATAAGTTGTCATCTCTAGAACGATTCCTCTCAAGGCTTCAAGGACATGACCAATCTAATGGGTTTTACAGCAAAACAAAAAGATTTCCAGACCGTCAATCAGCTGCCAGACCATGCTGCAGCCCTGAAACAACTACCCTTCAAGCAATTGAGAATGCCTGCCTCTTCACTGACAATATTGACCACTGCATCCAGATCCTGCTTGACCTCTGTGTAGCCGTCACACAGTTGACCACCAAGCGGTGGTCTACACTCTGGAATAATGCATGAGTTTATCTGACACAGTACTGCAGTGGTCCACCTATTAACTTCACTTACTGCAATCAACTCATCCAGATGGGAATCTCAAAATCCACGAAACTCCCTGTCTCCTGTTGAGTATCCTAGGTATTTATTTTCTGACCCTCTAAATTCCACCTTAACATAGAACCCCTCAGATCCATACTAAGCAACAGCAATGTCAAGAACCATCAGCATGTGTACAATATACAACTATACCTCCAATATTAAACGGCTAATGAGGATTCAAAACATGCCTCGAGTCAATCCAGGTATAGATGTCAAGCTAATACCTAAAAATCAGCCCTGCAAGGTATTGCTTCCCTTCGATTCCCTAACTGCACCAAGCAACCGCAAAATCAAGCTTGGCTATCCAACATGAACCTCAACCCAAGATGACAGCCAATGCAAAATCACTTGGATTCACCTTTGACCCAAAACTCTCCTTCAGAAACGCATTGCCAAGATAACAAGACATCATGTTAGCAACTCTTCCTGCTGAAAAAGTGAACCTCTTCCTACCTGAAAATGACTTTAGAACAAGAATAAAACTCTTAGGGGCCATGGTGGCGGTCACATCCTAATTGCACAGGAGGGAACTCCACAGGCCATGCGGAGGTTCCCTCCTACTCTGGGGTCGCGGACGGAAGCAAGTCCGTCCGCGATCCTAATGGGCTCCTAAATTTGTGTAACGTTTTACGGTGCTGACCACAAAGAGATGGGGCCAACTTCTATCATGACTGCCGACAAAAGCAAACCAACATACGTCATATTAACACACACATTCATTCTAATTCCTCACTCGAGTCCCTCCTGGATCGAAGCCCCTTTGATAACTGCGGTTTCAAGGGTGCTTCAAAAATCTTTGCTCATGATCATTAGGGGGTCCTCTTAGAAGAAATCTCAGCTTCAGGTTTCTGCCATCTTTTACCTTAGTTATCTGAAATATCACTTGCCCATACTATTTTTCTGCCCTGTCTAATGCATGGTTACATCTTAGCAAAGCTTTGCATGTATTAATGAAAGGGCACCAACTTGTACCGAACAAATTCATTTGAGGAGCAGTGCTCCGCACACCTAAATGCTGGCATGATGGCTCAGTGAGATAGCCGTTTGGTGCTGATTTGCAGTGATTTAAAGATCTGGCTCAGCCTCTAATGCTTCTAGATCAGTCAATTGAGTACTGTTCAATTTGATGATTGTGAACCCTTTTTAGTTACAGTTTTTAGAACTGGCAAAAAAGGCATGACGCTATATATTTATAAAAAGCAAGTTACTGTTATGAAAAATAATTTTTAAAAAGTTATTATAATTTACATTGGCTACAGGTGAGGATCTGTCACATGTCATGCTTCCTGTATTGTTATTATTAAATCTTATATAGCTCCTAGCTACCCAATAGAGTTTCCCTGTGCTTCAGGAACAGGTAGGCAATGTGGCCCAGGCCCGATTAAAACAACCAAGTTTTCAAGTTCTTGTGAAAAATGGTTAGCTTCTCAATGACCTTGGGAGGGTGTTCAATAGTTTGGGGCCCACATAAGAAAAGGAACAACCCCCAATCTACACGCGTTTGAATCTGGGAATCTGGGAACAGTGTAGAGAGATGGATTGCTCAAGCGTAGCACGCATGAAGGCTGGTAAGGAGCCACCAGCTTCTTCAGGTTCCATGGACAAGTGCATGTGTTGACTTTATGCATAAAGCACAGTGCCTTAAATTTTATTCGCTTACGCGCTGTCATCCACTGGAGGTCACGAAGGAGACCGGACACCTAGGCATATTTCTGAAGTCCGAACAAAAGCCTGGCGGCAGAGTTCTGGACACCTTGAAGGCATCTTACATCGGTCTTATCCGCCCCAGGTACAGAATGTTGCCATAGTCTAGCCTAGAAAGGATCAAGGCCTGAATGACTGTCCTTTGGGACAAGAGAGCTAGCGTCCACATAATCTTTTTTATCCATTTCCGGATGGTGAAGCATGTTGAGGCTACTTTGGCCACCTGCGGTTTCATTGACAGATTAGAGTCAAGCCAGAAACCTAGGTTTTTTTACCTTGTGGACTGGATTAGGAAGCGAATCTAGAGTTGCAGGCCAGTGCTGGGATCCCCGGAGCAGGGTTTTTTTGCCCAGCACCATTACTTCTGCCTTATCACTATTTAAATTTAGAGAGTTGATGTGCATCCAAGTGAAGACAAGACCAAGGCTGGAGCTCAGATCTCCAGAGTGGCAAACCTGGTGAGATGACAGAGAGAAGACGATTTCGGTATCATCTGCATAGGAGAACAATGTGAGACCGCAACTTTCCACCAGGTCCCCTTAGGGCTGACATATATGTTGAATAGCAGAGGGCTGAGAGCCGATCCCTGCGCGACTCAGAAGGTCAGAGCATGTGGGCTGAATGCTATGTTAGCAGAGAAGACCTGAAAGGTGCAATCTGCCCGAAAGGAGGCCAGCCACGCCAGAGCTGCCCCTTGCATACCTACCTATGTCAGTCTTTCTAAGAGTGTGGCATGTGACACAGTGTTGAATGCTGCACTGAAGTCAAGTAAAATCAGCACCGCCATAATGGCGTATAACTCTTTATATTACGTCCAACTTCAGGTGATGGGTCACCCAGGGACTGGGTCTTCATGGGATGTATGATGTTACAACGCAATCATTTAGATCGCGGTACATTACATTGCAGTTTTCACAACGCAAGTCCTTACAACGACTTGCGCTGTAGGGAGCTGGACTTAGGAATGGTATGATTTACTATTCCAACTCCAGCCTATGTACAGTAGGGAAGGTGTTGGAATAGTAAATCACACTATTCATTAGTCTAGAGCTCCCTCCAGTGCAAGTTGTGGTAATGACTTGCATTGTAAAAGCAGCAATGTAAATGTATTGCAGTGTTTTGACTGCGTTGTTAAGGTCGTTTCCCGTCTTCATGCCCATTTTATCCCACCAAATGTATCACATTTTGCACAAGGTAGGCAAAACTATTATTTGAAGCGCCTAGGGTTTGCAATTCTCATTCACCCGCACTCGACTATGTGTGCGCCTCATACATTCTCTGCAGTATTTTTCTACTTTTTCATTATAAGTAATGCTAATAATGCTACTTTTGAGAAAGTACCTGATTGTTTGACGGACAGATACTCTGTCACAATCATGGTGGATATCCCGTCTGTCTTTTATAGATTTGCCTTATATCCAATGGCTGCATTTGTGCCGGAGTATCTGTCTGCTAAACTCTAAATAAGGACAAAGGACCTGATTTAAAGTTTGGTGTTGAGGGTACTCAGTGCTTGAAATTGAAACATAGAAGTGCAGGTACTCTGTAACAGAGTATCTGCTTGTTTCTGAGAAGTGCTGGTACTCTATAATTAAAAGTATTGCATTTTTCTTGAGAAGTGCAGGTACTCTTCCTCTCAAAATAAAAAAGTGCCAGTACTCAGTGCCGGACAGTACTGGCCCATTTGAAGTACTGAGGGTACTCCATCGTAATAGCAACAGAGTACCCTCTCCACCAAACTGTCAGTCCGCCTGTCAGATTTAAAGTCAAATGAATCATAAGTATGTCATATTCCTGCAACAGTTTGACACAGTCTGTTAGAGTTTGCTGATTCGACTGCCCTCCCTATTTAGAGCGGGCAGTTGAATGGCCAGTTTTCACCCTCCCTTACCACCATTAACAAGCATTTGCAATGCAACTGTCTTGCCTTTGCAAAAGTTAGAGCTATTGGCATTGTAAATGGCAACATTTTTATTTATGTGTTTGTTTTGAAAACAGACAATTAAATGGCATTGTCATTTACAATGCCAATAGCTTAATCTCTCGCAAATGCGTGACCTATTGCATTTCCAATGCAATAGGTCGTGTAGTTACGTGAGTTTGAGCTATTAACATAGCAAATAACAATGTGTTTTATTTATGTTTAAAAAACACACACACACAGCTACACACACAGCCACACACACACACAGAGCCACACACACACACAGAGCCACACACACACATAGTCACATACAGCCACACACACACACCCACAGAGCCACACATACAGAGCCAAGCACACACACACAGAGCCACACACACACACTGAGCTAAACAAAATCCAGAAATGAGTAAAGTTTAAGCAATTCTGTTTGTAATTAGGTTGCTTTTTAGTTTTGCTTTTATTAGTGTTTTAGAAAGCCCCATGTACATAACATGCATATGTGTGCATCTATATATATGTAAGTATGCATTAATATTGGTATTGATATAGATATGCAGATGTTTATATGTTTATATATGTTTGTATACAACCTGAAACGCCTCTGGCAGAGAGAGATTGAGGAGCCCGTTTTTCACGCTGGGTGCCTGCTGTAAGAAGTGTCAACTTGAATGAAGGAATCACTATACTTCCTAGTCGCGTCTCCCTTGGGGGCTACCTTGTTGATGGATTATAGCGGCTGGGCCCAGCCGCGGGATGAAATCCCATTTCTGAAAAAGAGAGCCCGCGATAGCGCCGTGAATGGTGCCATCGACAAACCCGGGAGGAAGTTTCCATGATGACACATGAAATAGAGGCAGGTGCTGCAGACTGGACTGTGCACCCCCCCCTCCCCCACATGTGGTATTGAAGATACAATACATTGTGGAATTACAAAAGACAGACTCCCTGTAGCAAATAACCCAAACACTACAAGATCCAGCAGGCCGTGGTAGTGGCCACGCCCACTGAGGCAGGGACTTTGATATTTAAGTGTTTGGGAAGCCGCCTTTGTTCATCCGACCAAGCCACTGAAGAAAGGTTTACAACCTGAAACGCGTCTGGCAGAGAGAGATTGAAGAGGCTGGTTTTCACGCTTTGTGCCCGCTGTAAGAAGTGTCAACTTGAATAAAGGAATCACTATACTTCCTAGTCGCGTCTCCCTTGGGGGCTACCTTGTTGATGGATTATAGCGGCTGAGCCCAGCCGCGGGATGACGCCCATTTCTGAAAAAGAGAGCCCGCGATAGCGCAGTGAATGGTGCATCGACAAACCCGGGAGGAAGTTTACATGATGACACATGAAATAGAGGCAGGTGTTGCAGACTGGACTGTGCACTCCCCCACATGGGATATTGAAGATACAATACATTGTGGAATTACAAAAGACGGACTCACTGTAGCAAATAACCCAAACACTACAAGATCCAGCAGGCCGCGGTAGTGGCCACGCCCACTTAGGCAGGGACTTTGATATTGAAGTGTTTGGGAAACCGCCTTTGTTCTTCTGACCAAGCCACTGAAGAAAGGGTTACAACCTGAAACGCACCTGGCAGAGAGGGATTGAGGAGGCCGGTTTTCACGCTGGGTGCCCGCTGTAAGAAGTGTCAACTTGAATAAAGGAAACACTATACTTCCTAGTCGGCGTCACCCTTGGGGGCTACCTTGTTGATGGATTTTAGCGGCTGAGCCCAGCGGCGGGATGACGCCCATTTCTGAAAAAGAGAGCCCGCGATAGTGCCGTGAATGGTGCCGTCGACAAACCCGGGAGGAAGTTTCCATGATGACACATGAAATAGAGGCAGGCGCTGCAGACTGGACTGTGCACCCCCCCCCCCACATGGGATATTGAAGATACAATACATTGTGGAATTACAAAAGACGGACTCACTGTAGCAAATAACCCAAAAGAAGTGTCAACTTGAATAAAGGAATCACTATACTTACTAGTTGGCATCTCCCATTGGGGGCTACCTTGTTGATGGATTAAAGTGGCTGAGCCCAGCCGCGGGATGACGCCCATTTCTGAAAAAGAGAGCCCGCGATAGCGCCGTCGACAAACCCAGGAGGAAGTTTCCATGATGACACATGAAATAGAGGCAGTCGCTGCAGACGAGACTGTGCACCCCCCACATGGGGTATTGAAGATACAATATATTGTGGAATTACAAAAGACGGACTCACTGTAGCAAATAACCCAAAGACTACAAGACCCAGCAGGCCGCGGTAGTGGCCACGCCCACTGAGGCGGGGACTTTGATATTTAAGTGTTTGGGAAACCGCCATTGCTCTTCCGACCAAGCCACTGAAGAAAGGTTTACAACCTGAAACACAACTGGCAGAGAGAGATTGAGGAGGCCGGTTTCTGCTGTAAGAAGTGTCAACTTGAAAAAAGGAATCCCTATACTTCCTAGTCTGCGTCTCCCTTGGGGGCTACCTTGTTGATGGATATGTATGTATATATACATATATGTATACACATATATATATTTATGCATATA
This sequence comes from Lissotriton vulgaris, assembly GCF_964263255.1. Lineage (NCBI taxonomy): Eukaryota > Metazoa > Chordata > Amphibia > Caudata > Salamandridae > Lissotriton > Lissotriton vulgaris. Next base: position 609,298,426 of record NC_141699.1, on the reverse strand, counting down.
TATGCATGTTATGTTCATGAAAGTTTGAAAAACACTAATAAAGCTAAAGGCAAAAAGCCGCCTGATTACAAACAGAATTGCGTTATGTGTAATAAAGATGAGACCTATGGCATTTTTTTACTAGTGCCTTTAGGCAAAGAGTAAAGGTTTGGAGTAAGGTTAGGCTGTTTTTGCAGATTGAGTAGTGGAGAGTGAGTAGTACATAGTGAGTAGAGAGTACTAGAGAGTTAGTAGTGTGATTAGTAGAGTGAGTAGTATAGACTGAGCAGTAGGGAGTAGTAGAGAGTTGTAGTAGGGAGTAGTAGTTAGTAGAAAGTGAGTAGTAGACTCATAGAGAGTAGAGTAGTAGTGAGCTGTAGGCAGTAATAGATAGTGAGTAGTATAGAGTAGTAGAGAGTAGTATAGAATTACTGGGAGATAGTGTGTAGGAGATAGCTATTAGTAAAGAGTAGTAAAGAGTGAGTAGTAGTGATAGTAATAGAGGGTAGTAGAGTGAGTAGTAGATAGTAGAGTGAGTAGTAGATAGTAGATTTAGTAGAGCGAGTAGTAGAGAATGAGTAGTAAAATTGAGTAGAGATTAGAGAGCAGTAGTTAGTGAGTACTAGAGAGTAGAAGAGTGTAGTAGAGTGTAGTAGAGAAGTAGAGAGTGAGTAGTAGATAGTGGAGAGAGTAATAGAGTGAGTTGTGAGTATTTTGAGTAGTAGATAGTAGAGTGTGTAGTAGAGAGTGAGTAGTAGAGAGTGAATAGAGAGTACTAGAGAATAGTAGAGAGTGAGTAGAGAGGATTAGAGTGTGAGTAGCAGAGTAGTAGTAAAGAGTGAGTGGTAAAGAGTTAGTTCAGTGTACTAGAGAGTAGTAAAGAGTGAGTAATAGAGAGTATTAGAGTGAGTAGTAGAGAGTAGTATAGAGTGAGTAGTATAGAGTTGTAGTAGAGTTAGTAGTAGAGAGGTATTAGTATAGTGATTTGAGAGTAGAGAGTAGTAGAGAGTGAGTAGTAGAGAATGAGTAGTAGTGGTGAGAGTAGTAGTGAGTAGAGTAGTAGAGAGTAGTAGAGTGCAATGCAATAGGTCTCGCAACTGCGAGTTTTTGAAGTTATTGGTATTGTAAATGGCAATGCCTTTTGCTATTGTTATTTACAATACCGAAAACAACACCTATTGCTTTGTATAGCGCGGTGTCCGTGAAGACAGCGCTGTGCTATTAAAGTTAAAATGAAAGAAAGAAAAACAAGTATTCTTTGATGCAAAGCTATTTCCTGTAACACTGTTTATATAAGAGCAACTCCCCCATCACCTGCACAGTCTATGGTGTTATACAGACGCAAATAAAATACAATACCATCAGAAAAAATTCCAATTTTATACTTCCAACCATATAGCCTGCACTGTGTAGCATGCTACCCATGTAGGGAAGTATTTTAGTGCCCCATGTAAGGGTAGTAAGCGCTATATAAATGCTGCAATACAACACGATTCAACCACCTACGTGTGAAACACAGCAGCCACTGCCCACGTGTGAACTGACAGTAGTGGCAACTCCGAATTAAGGAAAGCATATATATAGTCGACGTACAAGATAGACAGAACCCCACAGTGAGCAGGATGCAGTGACTGAACTTAACAGTGACTGTCAGCGGAAAACACAATCAGCTTTGTATGTGAACGGACAGCACTGACAACCAGAGTGTGAGAAGACAGTAGAGGTAGGCAATGACAGCCCTGGGGTGTGAAGGCAGTAAAAGGAGACCATGAGTGCAAGTAGAAAGCGGCCAGTTTTCATTTTGTGGGTAGAACCAGGGCTCGAGTCGGGGAACCACGCGGGTGGACGGTGTCCTCCCACTTATTTTTCCGGAGGGACACCATCCCCCCTGCAAAATAGTTGAACTTCACTCTTTGGCCTCTCTGGGACTAGGAGCTCGGCACCTTTCGTGATGTCACTTCCTGTCGTGACGTCACTTCCGGTGACGGCGTCTCCCCACTTCTTTTTAGGTTTTGACTGGCGATGCGCACGTAGTGCGCATGCGCCAAAAAACCTTATGAGTTGTGTGTGCAGTCGGGTATCCGCCCCAGTCTCCCATTGGCTAGCTCCATAAATGGAGGCTAGCCATTGGGAGACGGCTCTGTCCGTCAATCCCGGACCAGATTCGGGGGCGTTCCCCAGAATTTTTGGCTTTTGGCAACGTCACGCTACGTCAGCCAAAAGCCCTCGGGAACGCCCCCGAATCTGGTCCGGCATTGAGCCGGCACCCGCCTTCCTGCTCTCGTGGCCGTGCTCGCCTTTCCCGCCCGCACAGAGGCAGGGCATGGTCTGTCACCATGCTAGTGAACACTATGCACAGAGGTATATGACACAGATGGCATGGCCTGGTACCATGCTAGTGAACACTACACACCAGGGCATCGCCTGTCACCGTGCCCTTCAAGCCTCTGGCCAATGATTGTACATTCTCTACACTTGTGCATGAAAGGAAGTAGGCGGCACACACAAGCTCTCGTCGTTGACTCTGCCCTGTGCATGCCCGGCATGGGCTGTAGGTTTGTTTAAATCACTGATAATCTAATGTCCGTTATGTTATCAAAGCCGCCATTTTCAATGTCATCTGCGATGTTCTTCTATTCACAAGCAATGCACTCATAGTTAAACTTGCACAGCTAAACACGACAGCCACATTGCTGGACTTTTTGGTTTTGAATCATTATGTTAACGTCCCATCAACCAAAGTTTTTTCAGGAGGTTTCTACTTATATAATATATGGTAATATTATTTTTTTAAAGAGAGACGTCACCATGCATCTTCACTAAAAGTGTACTTTAATACTGTGTGCTTTTGCCGCTACCCTCGGACGGATTCCTGCCTGGCAGAGAATGGCCGCGAGCGCTGCTAGAGGGCACAGCCCGCCTTGACCGGAGGGTAGGACACCACGCAACGGGCTAGCTATGGGCACAGCTGCCGCGGGGCATCTGATGTGTCCTGTGAGTGAGCAGAAGTGCACGGATCCTCTGCCCACGCCCGGGCCGGGCCCAGGCACTACTCCCAGAAGCCTCTTTATCGAAATAATAAAAGAAATGCCGGCGGAACACATAATGGTTTCTGGATAGCACATGTAGGAACGCGCGTCTAAAAGTGAGCACTATAGTTCACAACGGCGGCCGACACGTGGATGTACAGAATGGCACATTTTAAAGGACAGTTGATGTACAGAGTGGCACATTTTACAGGACAGTTTCACACTCTTGCATGTACCTACGCCCTCGAGCTTGTGTGTTTTCCTAGAGTCCTCAGCACGACCTCGCATAAATTGTGGACATAGCTTCTGGTCTAGATGGACAAACATATTTAGCTCTTTGCACCCAATCTGATGGACAGCTCAGATATTGCTTGTTGTTCAACAGTCGGCTCGCACATTCTACTGCAAATATACATTTGTTTACAATCGTTGTCTTATGGAAAAACGTAATGTGCATAAAACCAAAATTGGGCAACGTCCTTATCTCAAGTTAAGTGTTGCAGTGTCCGTGAATAAAAATTCCCAAAACTGATTTTAATTAAAAATTTAAACTTTTTGCATTCTGTATAGATTAGCCAAATAGGGCTAGAGTTATTAGTGAAACTTGAAAAAGCATGTTTTAATGGAAAGTAAAACCATAAATTGCAAGCCCTATCAACGACTACGCCATATTTGTTTTTTTCGCTTCCTGACATTCATTGTTAAAGTTATCAGTGTAGGAGAGAAACACGAGATTGTTGTCGCATCATTAGTTTGACAAATACCATGAGAAAGATGCCAGTTTTATGAAGTTTTAAATATAAATTGTGTACGGGGAATCGAAAAAATGAACGTGTTGAATAGTTGTGATGTACTTACAAATAGAAAGTGAGTTAGTAAAGCAATATTTGAAATTCAAATATGTACAGCAGTTTTACACTTACAAAGCTAATGTAGGACCCATGTAGTTTAGTATTACCATTAATAAAACGGCGTTTGTGTTGTGTGCGCACACACGCAGCCGAGTAGGATGTGGTTAATTGTTCTGCGAACGAGTTGTGTACACCAGTAAGGTTCTTGCCCATATATTCTTTCTGTGCAACGCATTGATAATGCTCCACATACACACACCAACGCTGTGCCGTGGATAACCCATTGTTTACCCTGGTGATGTTGTCGGTTGCACCCAATCTTTGCTGTGGCTCACGAGCCCTCCCCCCCCCACACACACACACACTGTACTGCGTGTAATAAGTCGTGTACCCAGGCCCAGAGTTGTCCATGCACACATTCTGTGCTGTAGCTAGCGCCCCCCCTGTGAGAAGGTGGCCTGATATGCAGTGCTCACTATTCTAGTGATCACTATGTATCAGTCCAGCAACCCTTATTGATGATTGGTTGTAAGTCAACCTTATAGACCAGCTATCCTAGTAGCGTGGATACGAGCAGTCTAAGGCTAAAGACTCGAGAGGGCGTGTTAAGCCAGCTGTTTACCACACATATACCCCTTGAACACCAAGTGAAAGGACACCACACAAGTGTTATGAAAATAAACAGTTATTTATTAAGAATCACAACAGCCCTGTACTCTTTATGAGGACAGGGTACTAAGCACAAACCAAAACTCTTACAAAAATACTTAAGTTAGCACAGTATACACAAATGCCCGAGGGGCACGGAAAACCATATACTTGAAAAGTGGAATGCGAAATTACTAGCAGGTAAGTACAGTACTAATAGCCTTTGGAATCGCTAGGACTTGACTATAGAATCGTTAGATTACTTCTAGGAGACCCAGGGGACTCGGGTGCAGAGTGTGCACTCTCACGCGTGATGCGGGACAAAGTCTATGGTAGCTAGGAATTGAAAAGTTAGTGTTCTCGGGCGAACCCGACCTGGTAGGAGGAAAACGAAAGTGGATCCTGACCCTTGGATAGTGAGGCTATGCTGGGGCACCGAAATGCCGAAGTTACCTAGCCCAGGGGCTGCAGCTGCATAGGACTCAAAAGACGTCGGGAATCCTCGTTGCCGGACCAGGAGCCTGGAAGAAAGAAGTTGCTGGCAGGCGACCAGTGAAGAAAGTTCGGTGGATCCAAGCCTGGATCGATGGAAGATGACACCTGAAAGCAGAGGGGACCAAGTTCGAGACTACTAGCCAGTAGTCAGTGGGCACCAGGAGGGCACCGGATGGTAGCCACCTCGACTAGGTGAGTGGGTGACGCTGTGCTCGGAGATCTCACGGACCAGGAGGCGTTGTCGGCGACCAGGATGGAGGATCGAGCTGTCCCACGAAGATAGAAGCTTTCGGCGTCGCTGGACCCAGGATTGGGCAACAAAGCCTTGGCAAATTCAAGCCCACACGGTGGACTCAAAATGGCGTCTGGAGTGGACCAGGAGGGTCCGGGGTGCCTCTCTTTAAGAAGGAAGCAAGGGCCAGCCTGGAGCAACCAGACCAGCAGCAGTAATGTCGTCGGGCGTCGTTCAGAAGGCCACAAGCCAGCCGGCTAGTAGCCAAACAACGCGGTGCACAGCAAACAGCAGAAGGGCCCCACGCAGATCGTGGAGATGCAGGGAGGCTGACCTTGGGTGCTGGAGCTGCGCAGGGTCGGGGCTTCTCGGACCCCAAAGCACTCACCAGTGGAGGACACGGTGGGCTTGCAGTAAAGATGTCGTGCAGTCTTGGCGATCGTCGGTCCCTCGAGGTCTCGTCGCACTCACGGTTCTCAGCTTTGCTGTAGAGGTGAGTAGAGGTCAGAGGTGCCAGGGAAGCCGGGTCTCGTCGAGCTGGGTCGTCGGATTCGTGAAGAAGGACTTGCAGCAGACCGCAGTGTTTCTTAGGATGGTGCCCGCTTGATGCAGGGTGACTACTCCTTAGCCACAAGGGAGAATCTTGATGAAGAAATCGTGAAGTCCTTTCGAAGAAAGTCGTATCTTGATTCCAAAGATGATCTAATTTGAACAGGGGGCCCGCTCCTATCTTTATACTAAAAAAGGGGGCTGACCCGGTGACTAGGTCCTGCCTATGGGTGGGACCAGGAGGGGGGTGGTCTACACCCCTCTCCCCTGCCGGACTTCCCCAGGCCAGGGGCTGGTGTGCCCCTGGAACTGGTTCTGACTGGCCTATGCGTAGTGAGCACCGGGGTGCCACTCAGCAGTCACCTTCCTGAAAAGCCCTGCCTACCCAGGATACACAAAACCATGTCTGGGATGGTGCTAGCACCAGCGGACAGGAAACCCTTTGTCCAGGCCTCCCTCGCTGGAAGACTCCCAGCAGCAGGAGGTCAGACTCGTGTCTGTGGTGGCAGCATCCATTTTGTGGAGCTGAGGCTTCAGTTAACTTTAACCGGGGTTCACAGTTACATACATGTCGTGTCCCTCTAGAAGGGTGGAATGCTAACCCCGTCGCCAGGAATTGGCGAGGGGTTAGTATTCCAATTCGTATGACACTTACTCGACATGTTTTGATAAAGCAGTACCAAAGATAGCATTTAACCGCGAGGATTATAATGCACTTAAGAGTATATGGTATGCAATATCATGGAACAGCTATTAGGACTTGATTCCGCAAGCTGCAGACAGGCTCAGCTCATGCCAGAGCACCATCTCACATGATTCCAAGCACTCTGCCTTCAGGATTGTCAAGGCCTGCCATAGGAGTGACTGATAGGAATCTGTGTGTCCATTTTAGGGTTAGGTATAGGTATACTACACCTACAGCAAAGGGTGATTACACGACTTTGCCCCAGCTGTCATGCAGCCAGTTGTGTCAAATTTAGGAGGCCAGCCAGGGGTGGCATAATACATGCTTCAGCCCCTGGCAGCCCTGGGTACACCCATGCCCTGAGTTACAGGGTCTGATAGGGTGGCCCAGTACCAATTGGAATGCCCTAGAGGTACATGGAATCCATTTTAAAGAGAGAGCAGTAGACCTGGGGTCCTGATTGGCAGGATCCCAGGTCGACTATGGTCCAAAACCAGCTAAAACACAGGGCAAAAAGTTGGGGGCAACCATAGTCAGGATGTACCTTCCTACACCCCCCACACACACACACACTGTACTGCGTGTAATTTGTCGTGTACCCAGCCCAGAGTTGTCCATGCACACATTCTGTGCTCATAGCTAGCGCCCTCCCCCCCCCCTCACACACACACACACACACACTGGGCAGCGCATAGCCCGTCGGGTGCCCAGAGATGTCACGCGCTCTGTCCACGAGTCCCGAACCCCCCCCCCCCCCCCACCCCCCCACCTCACACACACACACACTGGCCGCTGTGTAGCTGCGCCGTCATGCCTCGAGTGTGGCCGGGCCCTCGGCGGATGCTCCCTGCAGGTTGCGCACACACTGCTGATGTCACTTCTGCACTAGTCCCTTGGTTCTAACCTCGTTCTGTTGTTCCAGATTTCTTTTCTTTTATTCCCCGTCACTCCTCATGTTGTGGACTCCTTCCTGCGGTTTTGCAAGCCTTGTTTCCCGTCGCTCCCCGTCTGCGCCGCTCCAGAGTGTGCAGTCCAACTATCTTCTGCGCCCTGTAATGTGTACTCTAGTGTGTGCTACACGGGGGCCTCTTTCGTGTGATCTGACTCACTCACTCCTTTCCTCTCTCGTGGGCCTCTCTCTTTCTATCTCTCTCGGTGGGCCTCTCTCTCTCCCTTTCTCTCTCTTGGTGGGTCTCCCTCTCTCTCTCGGTGGGCCTCTCTCTCTCTCGCTGGGTCTCTCTCTCTCTCCCTCTATCTCTCTCTCTCTCTCTCTCTCTCGGTGGGTGTCTCTCTCTCTCTCTCGCGTGGGTCTCTCTCTCTCTCTCTCTCTCTCTCTCTCGGTGGGTCTCTCTCTCTCTCTCTCTCTCCGGTGGGTCTCTCTCTCTCTCCCTCTCTCTCTCTCTCTCTCTCTCTCTCGGTGGGTCTCTCTCTCTCTTCTCTCTCTCTCTCGGTGGGTCTCTCTCGCTCTCTCTCTCTCTGTGGGTCTCTCTCTCTCTCTCTCTCTCTCTCTCTCTCTCTCGGTGGGTCTCTTATCATCTCTCCCTCTCTCTCTCTCTGTGGGTCTCTCTCTCTCTCTCTCTCTCTCTCTCTGTGGGTCTCTCTCTCTCTCTCTCTCTCTTCTCTCTCTCTCTCTCTCTCTCGGTGGGTTTCTCTCTCTCTCTCTCTCTCTCTCTCTCTCTCTCGGTGGGTCTCTCTCTCTCTCTCATCTGTGGGTCTCTCTCTCTCTCTCTCTCTCTCTCTCCCTCTCTCTCTCTCTCTCTCTCGCTGGGTCTCTCTCTCTCTCTCTCTCTCTCTCTCTCTCTCGGTGGGTCTCTCTCTCTCTCTCTCTCTCTCTCTCTCTCTCTCTCTCCCTCTCCCTCTCTCTCTCCCTCTCTCTCTCTCTCTCTCTCGGTGGGTCTCTCTCTCTCTCTCTCTCTCTCTCCTCTCTCTCGCTCCTCGGTGGCCCTCTATCTCTCTCTCTCTGGGCCTCTTTCTTTCTCTCTCTTTCTCAAAGAGGGCAAAATGCAGTGAAGGGGCATCGGGGAGGACAGCAAAAATCCCATGGACTTAAAACAAAGCAAGACGTACTAACCGAGCGTCACTTTATATCACATCTTAATGCCAAACAATACCAGGCGCACACATGGAGCATGCGTAATAACACATTATAATCTTACACATGACGTGTCATTTTGACAAAATTACTCATTTTAAGTACCTTATACTTGGGGGGCTTTGTGTGGCTGTGTGTGTGGGGGGCTTTGTGTGGCTGTGTGTGTGGGGGGCTCTGTGTGGCTGTGTGTGTGGGGGCTCTGTGTGGGTGTGTGTTTGGGGGGGGCTCTGTGTGTGTTTGGGGGGGCTCTCTGTGGGTGTTTGTGTGTGTCATTTGCGAGATAAAGCTAGTGGCATTGTAAATGACAATGCCATTTATGTTAAAAAAGAAACATAAATAAAAATAATGTCAAGAGCAATGCCAATAGCTCTAACTTTAACAAAGGCAAAACCATTGAATTGTAAATGCTTGTTTTACGACTTGTGCCCTGGGTAGAACAGTAACGGTGGTGAGAGCAGAGTCAGAGTAGACTCCCTTGATAGAACTGAGACAGCACCATGTAGTGACGGCACATGCGGGTGGACTGGACAGACAGAAGTGACGGTTCTTGAGTGTGCACGCAGAGCACCAAGAGACTCCCAGCGCAGAGAAAAAAAATACAACCTCTAGTGAGAGCAGGGACTGGTGGCAGCCATCGCAGTGACATCTCTGAGTGACAGAGTTGTGACGACCCCTGTGATATGACAGTCAGCCTGACAACCGCACTCTACGTGATCACAGACGCTGTTTCGAGTCATTCCGTTTTTACCCTCAAATCACAGCTATCAAGTGTTCACATCTCTTGAAGCAAATCCAGACTGCAACACCCAGAATGCCTCACGGTGTCTTGGAAGCAAAGGAAAGTAAACAGTGATCACCAGGGGTAATCACTATTTACTGTCCACCTCACTCTATGTCCTGGTCCAGGACATGGAGTGAGGTGGACACTCTAATGACAACAGCGCGCGCCTACAGTGACTGAGCAAAGGACCTACAGCCCCGGGGGCTGAATAGATATAGGCATATATTTTGATGGTGCAGCAGATGCAGTGACACCAGGGCCCCTCCTAATTATTGTTCTTAACCTGTAACACTACGTCCCTTCCCTGCGCTGTATTATTTTCGGGCAGCACACAGAGCAGATATGGAAATATCTCTTCTGTCACTTCTTTGCAATCAGTCCCTGCCTGCTGCACACAAGGAAGCTGGTCCGTGTCCACAAAAAGAAAGGAAAACACAACCACGAAAGGGAAACACCCTGTTCCAATTTTAAATATGAAATTGCGCTTAGGGAATATTCACTTACCCTCATTGTGTGCTCTAAAGGGTGATGCTGAAAAAACTTAGCCGTGACTGTTTTTATTAGATATATTGAAAAAGCACAGCCGCTTAAGTGTTGAGCACTGCCTTCCGCCTGTATGACACCAGCCCGTTGCATTGTGGGACTTGAAGTTTCATGTTTAATCCTTCAAGTGCGGGCTCTAGAATAAGAGCCCTGGGTTAGCACGTCCGATGGGTATTTCTTTCTGCTGGCCTTGTGTCAGATTTCTTCTTTTCAGCAGAACTCGTTGCTTCCTGGACGCCATCCCCTGGCCTCGTTAATACAGTCATGTTCCGGTAATCTGGGCCTGGTTTAACTTTAGAGAGTGTTCCATGTGGGCTGATGATATCCTGTAAACAATCGAAGCTCTCAAGGAAAATGTATGCAGTTTGCAACAAATGGACAGGTATCCATCACTGCATTTACAAGACACTGTTATAAGTAACATCGGTGATCTACCGGAGATTAAACATTGCACTGCACGTCACGCCACAGTCTCCACACGGAAGGAGCCTACAATGAAGTCTAAATCTCTAACAATCTCTTATACATGGAAACGCAGAGGTAGGCCTCAGAAAAACCAGTTCTTGTGTCAGCCTACAAAGGTGGGGTGAATCCTTTTTAGGTCTCGCGACCTATCGATGTGCGCAAGCGCATCGAGCGGAGCGAGAATTCAAGTGGCGAAAACGTCTTCAAACCAAAGGGCTTTCAGCCCCGCGGTTTTCATGCAGTTCACGTGTACATGCACGCGCATCGCATGCAAGCCCAGCCCAGCCTCTCGCATTCCCAGGCTCTCCCGCCCCCATCCGGCATCAGGCTTCTCCTCCCCTAGCAGCACTCCTCCCACACCAGCAACTCCCCCTCCCACACCAGCACCTCCCCTCTCTCTCACCGCAAACACAGCCTTGCCCTCTCCCACACCAGCACCTTCCCCCTCCCACACCAGCACCTCCCCTCTCTCTCCACGCAATCACAGCCTTTCCCTAGCAGCACTCCTCCCACACCAGCACCTCCCCCCTCCCACACCAGCATCTCCCCTCTCTCTCCAAACCTTGATCCAGCACCTCCCCCCTCCCACACACGCACCTCCCCTCTCTCTCCACGCAATCACAGCCTTTCCCTAGCAGCACTCCTCCCACACCAGCACCTCCCCCTCCCACACCAGCACCTCCCCTCTCTCTCCAAACCTTGATCCAATCTAGTAAATTCCCATGCTGTCCTCCTCCTATCCGCTTCCCTGGGTTAATTAAAGTGCCCTTGTTAACTTCCTCTCCTCTTGACTCCTCGGTGCAGTTGGCTGCGCTTCGACTCCTCCCCTCAAAACTGCTGTTTTGACCACAGCGCCCACCTCAGCCCGCAGTAAACGGATCCCCGAAACAGAACGCACCTCGATCCAATCTAGTAAGTTCCCGTGCTGTCCTCCTCCTATCCGCTTCCCTGGGTTAATTGAAGTGCCCTTGTTTACTTCCTCTCCCCTTGTCTCCTCGTTGCAGTTGGACGCGCTTCGACGCCTCCCTTCAAAACTGCTGTTTTGACCACAGCATCTGCCCACTTGAACCCACTTTATCCTAGGGGCTCCCTTCCGGTGTATATTGAGTAAGTGTCAACATTGCCCAGCCACTCCTACAGTGCTTTCCACTGTCAGCACTACTCAAATCCTCACTCTGTTCCTTTTCCACACAGTTGGATCTCTACAGCCTTCCGCTTAAGACCACCTCGCCTCTGCCGCGATTCGTTTGCTGCCAGTAACTTTTTCCGCCTCTCAGCGCCTCCAGACAGCTTTTGGTTTGAGGTCACCACAGGAGCCCACGGAGCTTCAAAGTGAGCGCTCTCACCTTCCGGATTGGTGTTGAGCCCTGCCCCACCCTCCGAGCACGAATGCAACGTTTCCCTCAACCCACCCTTCCCCGTGCATAGAGTGCGCAACCATCCATGTCCTTACCAGAAGAGGGGAAACTTTTAAGCCCTTTCTGTGGCATCATTGACCAGCTTGCAACACGCACTCATTAAGCTGGACAGGACTGTTGGACAGGCCTCGTGAAGGGGCCGCGCTCCCCGCATCACAAGACTCGGACGCCGACTCTCCCGGTGTCCCCAGAAGAACCACCCCGGCAACCCACAGAAGCAACCCGCAACCCGTCCCCAACGGGACGCCTGCTCCCGAACACCACGACATCGGCCGGCCCGGGCCGCCACCAGCAGCATTGCCCCGGCCCAGCCGCCATCTTGGACACTGCACCACGAGGCCGCGTGGCCTCAGCTCGACCCCAACCCTGGGCCTGGCCAGGCCCCGACATCGAGACACCACCATCCACCCAGGAGGTGAGCGGACCACTTGGCAGGTCAATGGGAGAGAGGAGTGTCGATGGCTCTCCCCCGCCAGGTGCCGATCGCCCTCAGCCTCCCCGGGCGCTGGCTCCACCCCCCTGCTGGGTGTCTGGACTCCCTCATCCCGGACCTCCCGACCTCCAAGCGCGAGGGTCCGGACATCAAAGGAGGCCAGACCTATAACTGGGGCAGCTCCAGAGCAGGAAGGCAGTTGTATCCTGGAGTCGAGAGACACCTTGAAGAACTCATCCTTGACGGACTGCTGGCGCTGCCGCAGCCCTGCCTTGTGAATCATCGTCCTGCCTGCTGGGGCTGCCACGGCTTTCTGCAACCTACATCTCCGTTGGGACCTGCTGGCGCTGCCGCGGCCCTCTGCAACCTACATCTCCGTTGGGACCTGCTGGCGCTGCCGCGGCCCTCTGCAACCTACGTCTCCGTTGGGACCTGCTGGCGCTGCCGCGGCCCTCCGCAACCTACATCCTCGTCGGGACCTGCTGGCGCTGCCGCGGCCCATCCTTGTGTGAACCATCGCCTTTGCCGGCTGGCGCTGCCGCGGCCCTTCTCAAGTGAGACTTATCATCCGAGCCTGCTGGCGCTGCCGCGGCCCGACCATCCAGAACTCCGAGCTCGAGGATTGTGAGCTATACATCGTACAACCTCAGTACCAGACCGGTACCAAGACTGTCCCGCTACCCCCTTTCCCTTCCAAAGACTAGAATTGAGAGGACCCTCGTGTCCCGATCTCACTGTATCGTTGATATCCTTGCTGCCAGAACCATATATAAAGAGTGTTGACCTTATCCTTGTGTGGTGTCCATCTGTGGGGGGGAAGTTACTTGTCTGTACGATCGCTGGAGACGGCCCTCCCGGAGGCCTCTCCTCTTGTCCTCGGCCGACCCTCCAGGTCCCCGTCTAACAAGGACGCTTTGAAATCAAACTTTTTTAGATGAATATTTATTTCATTGATAAAGTACCCTGAGCAAAGTTGTATTTTCTATCTATCACTCTATTACTGCATTTGCAGCTTTTATCTCTCCTCCTCTGCGAGCTTTCCAATCGTTCCTGCCCCCCCTCCCCCATTTAATTTGTTTCCTGTCTCTTCATTGCTTGCCCGTCCCCCAAACCCTGTGCCTTGCTACGGTTTTCAGACTGCCGATTCTGCTGTGAAACCACTGTTTTGCCCTGCCTGTGTTTATGCTGCATGAGTTGTTTCTAACCCTGCAACAACCTTAATTGCTGGGGGTTATATACAAGGGTATGGTCGGTGCTTAGGGGCTACATGTCTGTGGCCAGCTCACCATGATTAAAAAAATAAATATTCATTAAAAGGGAAATCACCCACGCAAGCCCACTATCACCCACGCAACACCACACTCACCCACGCAACGCCACTCACCCAAGCAACCCCACTCATCCACGCAACCCCACTCATCCACGCAACCCCACTCATCCACGCAACCCCACTCATCCACGCAACCCCACTCATCCACGCAACCCCACTCATCCACACAACCCCACTCATCCACGCAACGCCACTCATCCACGCAACGCCAGTCACCAACGCAACGCCACTCACACACGCAATGCCACTCACCCACGCAACGCCACTCACCCACGCAACGCCACTCACCCACGCAACGCCACTCACACACGCAACGCCACTCACACACGCAACGCCACTCACACATGCAACGCCACTCACACATGCAACGCCACTCACACATGCAACGCCACTCACACATGCAACGCCACTCACACACGCAACGCCACTCACACACGCAACTCCACTCACACACGCAACGCCACTCACACACGCAACGCCACTCACACACGCAATGCCACTCACACACGCAACGCCACTCACACACGCAACACCACTCACACACGCAACGCCACTCACACATGCAACACCACTCACGTTGCCAATAGGTCTCGCAGTAGGAAAGTTGGAACCATTACAATTGTAAATAACAATGCCTTTTATTTTTTTGTTCATTTTAAAAACATAAAGGGCTTTGTCATTTACAAAACCAATAGCTCCAACTTTCCTACTGCGAGACCTATTGGCAACGCCAGTGCTTGTTAGGTCTCGCGACCTATCGATGTGCGCAAGCGCATCGAGCGGAGCGAGAATTCAGTGGCGAAAACATCTTCAAACCAAAGGGCTTTCAGCCCCGCGGTTTTCATGCAGTTCGCGTGTACATGCACGCGCATCGCATCGCATGCAAGCCCAGCCCAGCCTCTCGCATTCCCAGGCTCTCCCGCCCCCATCCGGCATCAGGCTTCTCCTCCCCTAGCAGCACTCCTCCCACACCAGCAACTCCCCCTCCCACACCAGCACCTCCCCTCTCTCTCACCGCAAACACAGCCTTGCCCTCTCCCACACCAGCACCTCCCCCCTCCCACACCAGCACCTCCCCTCTCTCTCCACGCAATCACAGCCTTTCCCTAGCAGCACTCCTCCCACACCAGCACCTCCCCCCTCCCACACCAGCACCTCCCCTCTCTCTCCAAACCTTGATCCAATCTAGTAAATTCCCATGCTGTCCTCCTCCTATCCGCTTCCCTGGGTTAATTAAAGTGCCCTCGTTAACTTCCTCTCCTCTTGACTCCTCGGTGCAGTTGGCTGCGCTTCGACTCCTCCCCTCAAAACTGCTGTTTTGACCACAGCGCCCACCACAGCCCGCAGTAAACGGATCCCCGAAACAGAACGCACCTCGATCCAATCTAGTAAGTTCCTGTGCTGTCCTCCTCCTATCCGCTTCCCTGGGTTAATTGAAGTGCCCTTGTTTACTTCCTCTCCCCTTGTCTCCTCGTTGCAGTTGGACGCGCTTCGACGCCTCCCTTCAAAACTGCTGTTTTGACCACAGCATCTGCCCACTTGGACCCACTTTATCCTAGGGGCTCCCTTCCGGTGTATATTGAGTAAGTGTCAACATTGCCCACCACTCCTACAGTGCCTTCCACTGTCAGCACTACCCAAATCCTCACTCTGTTCCTTTTCCACACAGTTGGATCTCTACAGCCTTCCGCTTAAGACCACCTCGCCTCTGCCGCGATTCGTTTGCTGCCAGTAACTTTTTCCGCCTCTCAGCGCCTCCAGACAGCTTTTGGTTTGAGGTCACCACAGGAGCCCACGGAGCTTCAAAGTGAGCGCTCTCACCTTCCGGATTGGTGTTGAGCCCTCCCCCACCCTCCGAGCACGAATGCAACGTTTCCCTCAACCCACCCTTCCCCGTGCATAGAGTGCGCAGCCATCCATGTCCTTACCAGAAGAGCGGAAACTTTTAAGCCCTTTCTGTGGCATCATTGACCAGCTTGCAACACACACTCATTAAGCTGGACAGGACGCTTTGAAATCAAACTTTTTTAGATGAATATTTATTTCATTGATAAAGTACCCTGAGCAAAGTTGTATTTTCTATCTATCAGTCTATTACTGCATTTGCAGCTTTTATCTCTCCTCCTCTGCAAGCTTTCCAATCGTTCCTGCCCCCCTCCCCCATTTAATTTGTTTCCTGTCTCTTCATTGCTTGCCCGTCCCCCAAACCCTGTGCCTTGCTACGGTTTTCAAACTGCCGATTCTGCTGTGAAACCACTGTTTTGCCCTGCCTGTGTTTATGCTGCATGAGTTGTTTCTAACCCTGCAACAACCTTAATTGCTGGGGGTTATATACAAGGGTATGGTCGGTGCTTAGGGGCTACATGTCTGTGGCCAGCTCACCATGATTAAAAAAATAAATATTCATTAAAAGGGAAATCACCCACACAAGCCCACTATCACCCACGCAACACCACACTCACCCACGCAACGCCACTCACCCAAGCAACCCCACTCATCCACGCAACCCTACTCATCCACGCAACCCCACTCATCCACGCAACCCCACTCATCCACGCAACCCCACTCATCCACGCAACCCCACTCATCCATGCAACCCCACTCATCCACGCAACGCCACTCACCCACGCAACGCCACTCACACACGCAACGCCACTCACCCACGCAACGCCACTCACCCACGCAACGCCACTCACACACGCAATGCCACTCACACATGCAACGCCACTCACACATGCAACGCCACTCACACACGCAACGCCACTCACACATGCAACGCCACTCACACACGCAACACCACTCACACACGCAACGCCACTCACACATGCAACACCACTCACGTTGCCAATAGGTCTCGCAGTAGGAAAGTTGGAACCATTACAATTGCAAATAACAATGCCTTTTATGTTTTTTTTCATTTTAAAAACATAAAGGGCTTTGTCATTTACAAAACCAATAGCTCCAACTTTCCTACTGCGAGACCTATTGGCAACGCCAGTGCTTGTTTTTCCTATTACGCACAGTGAAAATGTTTCAATGACCCCCTTACCATAGGAGACAACCTCCATGGAATGGGGGTTCACTAGTTTTTCTTTTCTCATAAACAAAATTTCACTTTGAGGTTTTGTTTTTGGGGAAAAAAAGGATAACAGTTTGATGGGCAGTCATACTTTCCAGAGACGCCTGTCAAACTTTTAACACATTGACAGGAACATCTGGGATTGCAGTTCCTGCCACTATCAAGAGATGTCCGTAGGACTGGCAGGCATCTCTAAACATGGAGGACAGGTACTCTATCAGTGCTACAGAATATTTGACTCGGTCGCCCCTGACCGAATATAGCCGTCTTCTGCACTTTGACTCAGGTCCAATGTTTTTTGTTCTCATTTTGTAATTTCTACTTACTCATTTTTAGTGGCTTGTGAATGCTATTTTAGTATGTGTTATACTGCTCTATTTTTACATTTCTGCTAAATTTATGGTTTCTCTCTGTAACAGGGCTTCAGTCAGATACTAACACCAAGATGAATACAAAGACAACAGTGATGATCATCAGGTGCACACACATGTATGGTGCGCGCATGCGTGCTTGCATTTTTTCCCGTGGATTCTGCAACACCCACGCTTATGTGCTTTAGTCGGGGGCGTAACTCATGTCCCTGCAGCCACAGGAGCCCTCAACCCTTCAGGGGCCCCAACGCTTCCGAGGGCCCCCATTCTGCCAAAGGCCAATGGGTATCTGTGAGCTATGGGAGATTCAAGGCCCCCTCTTCACATTCTGCAGCCCCTTGCGCCTCTTTTACGCCGCTGTTGCGTCACTTTTGTGATGCAGCGGCGGCGCACAAGATGCGCCATGGTGCGGGATATTTACAAAGTGACGCATCTGTGAGATGCGTCATGTTGTAAAGCCCTGCGTCAGAAGTAGGCATTCTGGCGCAGGAGGGGGGCGTTCCAGCGCAGGAACGCCTCCTAAAAGTGGCTAAGGGAAATCTACAAGATTTCTCCCAGTCACTTTGGGGCCCATGCTGCGTCAAAACCCTGCGCCTGCTAGAAGCAGGCGTAAGGATTGACGCAGCATTGTAAGAAAAGGCCCTCCTAGAGCATTGCTGGAGCTGCTTCGCGCTTGAGACGTAACTCCAGAAATGTGCCACTTTTACGGCACAGATGCGTCACGCATCTGTGCCGTTTTTGCCCCATGGTGCGCCGCATTGTAAATGCGGCGCATCCATGGTGGCGGAGGCATGGCGCACAATAACTGGCGCATCCCTGCTGATATGCAGGGATGCGCCACTTATTGTAAATCTGCCCCTAAGTTCAGCCCCTAGGGTCCTGCTGTGTAAATACTCATGACTTCATTCATATGTGCCAATTGCTGTCTGTAGAGAGGGGCAGAGGGGGCTTTAGTCCCAAGCCCCCATGCTTTGCAGGGCCCTGCACTAGTGCTGTGACATTTATTTATAGTTTTTCTTTTTCTTTTAAGCTTAGAAACAGGCGCTCGTATTATGGCCTGCCCTCTCCGGCCCCCTTGGAGTTGTTAAACCTTTGATAATGGCCCTCATAACACTTGAGCATCGCATCATAAGCCGTCAGCGCTGTCCACGCGCCCATCTTGAATATCGTGCATTCCCTTCCTGTCACCTTCGTCTGATTTGTGCGTGTCCAGGACCCATTTACACTGCATTAAGTATGCGGTTGTTGTGAAAAGCCAACAGGGATGAAAGCTGCAAAAACGCTGTCCTGGCAAACTTTGGAATGTCAGTGCTCACAAAACAACTCCGTTTCCCAAGCTCAAATGTCACCTCACGGTTACGTTTCCACGAGAGGAGAAAATGGCAAGTGGCGTGACTCAGCGCGCCTTTTTGCGCAAACCAGTACAACATTTGGACTATGTAGCAGAGTGTCTCAAACATGTATGTAGAGAAACCATCCGCTGGGCGAAAGTTATTAAGATCGTTTATTAGCCTCACATGCTACTTGAAAACTGCTCTAGTTTGCCACAAACCTTGAAAACGTAAACATGGCGCAGTATTGTGGACCCGCACTGTAGGGATAAGATTAGCTTTTAAGAACCTCATATATGCATGGCAATTGGTAAATTGTATTGTATTGTAATTGCATTTGTATAGCGCTTACTACCCCTGACGAGGCGTCAAAGCGATTTTTTCCGCGAGTAGCACCCTACACCTGGGCCCACAGAGGATTAGTGTTGAATTAGTATAGTGAAACATGCAAGTACATTTAAAGTGGTGGATAGGTTAGTCAGTTATTTGGATTCGGAAAGATAGCAGAAGGATAGAAGATGAAAAAAGGTTTGTATTTATATAGCGCTTGCTACCCCTGATGGGGTTTTGAAGTGCTTTTTTGGCAAGTAGCACGCTACTCTGGAACCCATAAGGATTAGTGTTGAATTAGTATGGTGAAACATGAAATTAATTTGAGTGGTGGATATGTTCGTCAGTTATTTGGATTGAGAAGGGTTGGGGAGGGGTAGAAAAGGGAAAAATGTTTGCATTTATATAGCGCTTGTAACACATGCTTACAACACTTTAGGTTTCCGTGTGCACAGTTACAGCAGGGCTGGGTTCCTCTGGCATGCATCGGCGCAGTTAGATCAGAGAGGTGCATCAGAAACTAGCGAGGCTGGTCCTGGGTCCACACCCCACAGTTTAGAAATTCACCTGGGTGGCAATTACCTCACCTCACTCGGGGCGCTGAGCGCTAATCAAGTCAATGGAAGCTACATGGGGTGAAACAAGCATTACATGGGGCTCCGCAAGATATGGCAGTCCCTTGATGCTGTGTGGCGAGATAATCCCACTCAATGTATGGCATGAAGCCAGGTCTGGGGAGGACATCAAACATTCCTGCAGAAGAGTACTTAGAGCCAGGCGCAAGCTCACTAGGCAGATGGGCTTTGGTTAAATAGGGCATGGTCTCGTTAGGGCAAATGCCACAGTGTACCCCAATAGGGACGGGGTACACCATCAGAGGTGGATATGATCTTGGTCTGGCTGGAAGGTTAGATAACTGCAGGTTGCAGGAGTTGATGGAGCCCACCATGGTGGTTGGGGGGGCACCAGATATGGTGTTGGCTCTCATCCATGGCATTGGCAGACTTACAGGGTGATCCATAGGCAGTTTGGTACATAAGGGTACCATCTGAGGGAGAACAGTAGGTTTTCTCGATGACAAACCCCTCGAGTCTTTAGGGCAGGGCCCTAGCATGTAAGCAATGGTGCCCCGTTAGTTCTTTGGGCGGTTGCAAACGTGAGCACCGGTCCACCCCATAAAAGGTGTGAGTGAGAATCCGGGTCTGGTGGTGACAGATTGAAAAATGGTAGCACAGAGTGGAGTGGCCCACGACGCTGTTTGGCTCATCAGGCAGTTGGGTAGCTTAGGTTACTCACCACTGCCTGTCCTTGGATCTCCCATAAATTAACCCACAACATTGGCATATTTCACGTATGAAATAAATCAAATAAACCTGCAACAAACGGTTTTTTCACCAAATTATTTTTTGTCTGATTTATTTCATTTTGTGTGTGCTAAGTAGATATTAAGCAGGTGTGCGGGGTAGGGTTGCAGATATCGGCACTATGCTTCTGTCTATCATTTACTTTTTAGGTCTCGTCTAGATACAGCTTTTAGCTGTCTGTTTGCGATAGACTTCTTCTGGCGACCATACCAAAACTTACAATGGACTTACAGCCAGTCCAGTTATACCATTGGTTGGTTTTCTTATGATTTTTTTATTTTTGAGTAATTCTTATTTCATGGCTTTCTTACTATGCATTGTGTTGACAATTGCTTTAGCCTCGTATATTTTGACATTGCTCTTACATACAATTTCTTTCTTATATGTAATGCAATAGTGTTCATTTTTCCAACTTATCAAGGTAAAAGAAACTCATTGTATTGACACTAAAAAAATGATGTTGTTGTGGTGGTAGTGGGTGTTCTGCTTCTGGTGCCTGTCTGTGTGCATTTAATATTTTGTGTGTGTTGTTTGTGTGCAATACAATATGTAAACAAGCATTAGGAATGCATTAGGGCTCGGGTTTGTTTGAGTTAGAGATAATGGCATTGTAAATGGCAATGTGTTTTGGGCATGTGTTTTGGAGTGAAAGCATGTGGTGTGTGTTGGAGATATGTGTGTTGGATTGGAATGTTATCAATGGTGGCATGCTGCACTTTAATGCATTATCTTTAAAAGGTAAAGTGGAGCATAGTGCGATAGGTACAATATTAATTGGTGGATGCGTTATCAATTGGTGTGTGCATTGATGGGTGGTGGATGTGTGTGCCTGTAGGAATAGTGCAGTGATGGCTGTTGGTGTGTGTGTTTGGTGGATGCGTGTAGTGGTGGCTTGAGGTGTGTATGAGTGGTGGTAGCGTGCAGTAAGAGCTGTTACTGAGTGTGGCAGTCAAGCGTACAGAGCTGGATGGTAATGCGTGTGGTTGGTGAAAGGGTGCACTGACAGCTGTTGATGATTGTGCCAATTGAAAGAGTGGCTGGTGCACTGTCAGCTGTTGGTGTGTGTGTGTGTTTGGTGAAAGGTGCACTGACATTGTCTGTTGTGTGCGTGGGTGTTTAGCGGCACTGATGCATGGTCGTGTTTGTTTTTGGTGAAAGCGTACATTGATGGTTGTTGGTGTTTGTGCCTGATGAAAGCATTCTTTGATGGCTGGGGGTGTGTTGTTGTGTGTGTTGTTTTGTGTGTAGTGGTGAGTGTGCGGTGGTGAGTCTGTGGGGGTGAGTCTGTGGGGGTGAGTGTGTGGTGGTGAGTGTGTTGTGGTGAGTGGTGACGAGTGTGTGGTGTTGAGAGAGTGAGGTGTGTGTGGTTTGTGTGTGTGTTATGTGTGTGTGGTGTATGTGTGTGTGGTGTGTGTATGGTGTGTGTGTATGTTATGTGGGTGAGTCTGTGGGGGTGAGTGTGTGGTGGTGAGTGTGTTGTGGTGAGTGGTGACAAGTGTGTGGTGTTGAGAGAGTGAGGTGTGTGTGGTTTGTGTGTGTGTTATGTGTGTGTGGTGTATGTGTGTGTGGTGTGTGTATGGTGTGTGTGTATGTTATGTGTGTGTGGTGTTTTCTGTACACTCACACACTGCCCCTACACATTCACACACTGCTCACCCGCACACTCCCAATGTCACCCTGCATAGTCACACGCTGTTTATCCTGCACACTCATTCTGCACACTCACACAATGTGCACCCTGCAACCTTACACACTGTCTCTGCAGTTACTCTGCACTCACTGTCACTTTACACTCACTCTGCACTCACTGTCACTCTACACTCACTCTGCACTCACTGTCACTCTCGCACTCACTCTGCACTCACTGTCACTCTGCACTCACTCTGCACTCACTGTCACTGTGCACTCACTCTGCACTCACTGTCACTCTGCACTCACTTTACACTCACTGTCACTCTACACTCACTTTGCACTCACTGTCACTCTCGCACTCACTTTGCACTCACTGTCACTCTGCACTCACTGTCTCTGCACTCACTCTGCACTCACTGTCACTCTGTACTCACTGTCACTCTCGTACTCACTCTGCACTCACTGTCACTCTCGCACTCACTCTGCAGTCACTGTCACTCTTGCACTCACTCTGCACTCACTGTCACTCTTGCACTCACTCTGCACTCACTGTCACTCTCGCACTCACTCTGCACTCACTGTCACTCTTGCACTCACTCTGCACTCACTGTCACTCTTGCACTCACTCTCCACTCACTGTTGTTCTCGCACTCTGCACTCACTGTCACTCTGCACTCTCACTGTCACTCTTGCACTCACTCTGCACTCACTGTCACTCTCGCACTCACACTGCACTCACTGTCACTCTCATACTCACTCTGTGCTCACTATCCTCTCGCACTCACTCTGCACTCACTGTCACTCTTGCACTCACTCTGCACTCACTGTCACTCTCGCACTCACTCTGCACTCACTGTCACTCTCGCACTCACTCTGCACTCACTGTCACTCTCGCACTCACTCTGCACTCATAGTCACTATCGCACTCACTCTGCACTCAGAGTAACTCTCGCACTCACTCTGCACTAACTACACACTGTTCACCCTGCACACTCACACTGTTTACCCTGCACACTCACACACTGCAGTCACTGTGACCAGTGCCTATGTGTGCGCGCAGTGCCTGTGTGTGTGAGCAGCCTGTGTGTGTATGTAGTGCCTGTGTGTGTGAACAGTGTCTGTGTGTGTGAACAGTGTCTGTGCGTGTGAGCAGTGTCTGTGTGTGAGCAGTGTCTGTGTGTGTGAGCAGTGCCGGTGTGTGTGCGCAGTGCGGTGTGTGTATGTAGTGCCTGTGTGTGTGAACAGTGCCTATGTGAGCGCGCAGTGCCGGTGTCTGAGAGCCGCCAGTGGTTCCGTTCGTTTCTCAGGGATTGTTCCTTCTGTGTGGCGTCCCCGCCCTACCAGTCCAAATGTCATCCTCTGTCTCTTGGGGTCCCACAGGGTTCCTCACTGAGCCCCACGTTGTTTAACATCTACGTGATGCCGCTGGCTGAGGTTGTGAAGCTCTGTGGTATGACCATGGTGTCGTAAGCAGATGACACCCAGCTAGCGGTCACGATCAGTGGGGACTCTGGGGTGGATGCCCCAAGATTCAGAGAAGGACTCAGGGAGGTGGCTGGTTGGATAACGTCCAACTGTCTCCAACTAAACGCCAAAAAAACGGAGGTGATGATCTTTGGGAAGCGGACAGACCTATGGGGAGATACTTGGCGGCCCTCTGAGCTGGGGCCGACCCCCACTCCGGTTGCGGAGATCAAAAACCTTGGTGTTTGGCTGGACCCTTCCTTCAACTTAGTTGGCCACACCAAAAGGACGGCGGCTTGCTGCTTTGGCATCCTGCGCAATCTGCGCCCTGCCCTTAAATACTTCGATGCCGCAACTCGTCAATTGGTGGTGCAAGCAACGGTTTTGGCGCGGTTGGACTATGCCAGCTCCCTTTTTATAGGATTAAACCAGGCTGAGTTAACCCGACTTCAAAGAGTGCAGAACGCTGCGGCCAGAGCGATCTTAGGTCTTCCTAGGTTTTGCTCGGCCGGTCCATCTTTGCGAGCCTTGCATTGGTTACCCGTTAGGCAGCGGATCCACTTTAAAGTTTTGTGCCTTTCCTTCAAAATTCTGAAGGGCCTATCACCTCCCTTACTGCACCAACTCTTGCGCCCTTACATCCCGGGCCGCACTCTGCGCTCGCTAGACCAAGAATTAGCGGTAGCCCCTCGGTTCAAACTCAGTCGGGTGGGGGGTCGCTTTTTTAAGGTGCGGGCAGCCGCACTCTGGAACGCTCTCCCTTTGAAACTCCGGACCTTTGGTGACCTGCTCTCCTTCCGCAAGGCCGCTAAAACTCATTTATTTTCTGAGCTTTGTTAAATCCTTCACTCCCCAATTTCTTAATAATTATTTCTGTTCCCCAGTTGTGTTGTGTTCGCCACCTTGTCGGTGCGCCGGGACGCTCCTTCGCTGGAGCAGCCGTGCGCAATACAAATAGCACTAACATAACATAACATAGTGCCTGTGTGTGTGAACAGTGCCTGTGTGTGAACATGCCTGTGTGTGAACAGTGCCTGTGTGTGAACAGTGCCTATTTGTGTGCACGCAGTGCCGGTGTGTGTGAGCAGCCTGTGTGTGTATGTAGTGCCTGTGTGTGTAAACAGTGCCTGTGTGTGAACAGTGCCTGTGTGTGAACAGGGCCTGTGTGTAATGAGTGCGTCTGTGTGTGTGTGCGCAGTGCCAGTGTGTGTGCGCAGTGCCGGTGTGTCTATGTAGTGCCTGTGTGTGTGAACAGTGCCTATGTGTGCGCGCAGTGCCGGTGTGTGTGAGCAGCCTGTGTGTGTATGTAGTGCCTGTGTGTGTGAACAGTGTCTGTGTGTGTGAACAGTTTCTATGTGTTTGAGCAGTGTCTGTGTGTGTGAGCACTGTCTGTGTGCGAGCAGTGTCAGTGTATGAATAGTGCCTGTGTGTGAGAAGTGCCTGTGTGTGTGAGAAGTGCCTGTGTGTGTGAAAAGGGCCTGTGTGTGTGAGCAGTGTATGTGTTTGTGAGCAGTGTCTGTGTGCGTGAACAGTGCCTGTGTGTGAACAGTGCCTGTGTGTGGACAGTGCCTGTGTGTGGACAGTGCCTGTGTGTGAACAGTGCCTGTGTGTGATCAGTGCGCCTGTATGTGTGCGCAGTGCAGGCGTGTGTATGTAGTGCCTGTGTGTGTGAACAGTGCCTATGTGTGCGTGCAGTGCCGGTGTGTGTGAGCAGCCTGTGTGTGTGTATGTACTGCCTGTGTGTGTGAACAGTGCCTATGTGTGTGCGCAGTGCCAGTGTGTGTGAGCAGCCTGTGTGTGTATGTAGTGCCTGTGTGTGAAAACAGTGCCTGTGTGTGAACAGTGTCAGTGTGTGTGAACAGTGTCTGTGTGTGTGAGCAGTGTCTGTGTACGAGCAGTGTCTGTGTGTGAACAGTGCCTGTGTGTGAGAAGTGCCTGTGTGTGTGAGAAGTGCCTGTGTGTGTGAGCAGTGTCCGTGTGTGTCAACAGTGTCTGTGTGTGTGAGCAGTGCCTGTGTATCCCTGCACCTAAAATAAACCTACTTGTCATGAGGCCCAAGGTTAGACACACAAGCACAACTGTTGCAACCCGGCTGCTTGGACCCTCCATGCAGAAACACATTCCTGCTCTTGGAGGTTTGGTTTTGTTGCTGAACAAGACATGAGCCCCTTTGATGAGATGAGGAGAATGTGGCAAAATGTGGGACTGTTCGTAAGCCAGTGAAAAGAATTCCGTTTCGTACCTGGACGTTACTGTCTCCAATACAAACGCACTTACATACTTTGTGGGGTAATGAAGACTGTTAGACGGGGACCTGGAGGGTCGGCCGAGGACAAGGGGAGAGGCCTCCGGGAGGGCCGTCTCCAGCGATCGTACAGACAAGTAACTTCCCCCCCACAGATGGACACCACACAAGGATAAGGTTAACGCTTTTTATATGCAGTTCTTGAAGCAAAGTATCACGGTACAGTGAGATTGGGACACGAGGGTCCTCTCAATTCTAGTCTCTGGAAGGGAAAGGGACAGTCTTAGTACCGATCCGGTACAGAGGTGGTAGGGTGGATAGCTCACAATCCTCGAGCTCGAAGTTCTGGGAGGTTGAGCCGCAGCAGCGCCAGCGGCTCGGATGGTAGTTCACACAAGGAAGGGCCGCGGCAGCGCCAGCAGGTCCCGATGAGGCCGTAGATTGCAGAGGGCCACGGCAGCGCCAGCAGGTCCCGACGAGGATGTAGGTTGCAGAGGGCCGCGGTAGCGCCAGCAGGTCCCGATGAGGATGTAGGTTGCAGAGGGCCGCGGCAGCGCCAGCAGGTCCCGACGAGGATGTAGGTTGCAGGAAGCCGCGGCAGCGCCAGCAGGCAGGACGATGATTCACAAGGCAGGGCTGCGGCAGCGCCAGCAGTCCGTCAAGGATGAGTTCTTCAAGGTGTCTCTCGACTCCAGGATACAACTGCCTTCCTGCTCTTGAGCTGCCCCAGTTATAGGTCTGGCCTCCTTTGATGTCCGGACCCTCACTCTTGGAGGTCGGGAGGTCCGGGATGAGGGAGTCCAGACACCCAGCAGAGGGGTGGAGCCAGCGCCCGGGGAGGCTGGGGGCGATCGGCACCTGGCGGGGGAGAGCCATCGACACTCCTCTCCCCCATTGACCTGCCAAGTGATCCGTTCACCTCTTGGGTGGATGGTGGTGCCGGGATGTCGGGGCCTGGCCAGGCCCAGGGTTGGGGTCGAGCTGAGGCCACGCGGCCTCGTGGTGCAGTGTCCAAGATGGCGGCTGGGCCGGGCAATGGTGCTGACGGTGGCCCGGGTCAGTGATACAGAGATGTCCGGGAGCAGGCGTCCGTAGGGGACGGGTTGCGGGTTGCTTCTGTGGGTCGTCGGGGTTGTTCTTCTGGTGGCACCGGGAGAGCCGGTGTCCGGGCTCTGTCATGCGGGGAGGGAGCGAGCCCTTCACGAGGCCTGTCCAACATGCGTCCCCCCCAGCTGAAGGCGGGGAGAGTCACCCATCCTCTTGGGGACTCTCCTCGTCGAGGCGGAAAAAGCGTGACAGGCCGTCCGCGTTGGCGTGGTCCTGGCCTGGACGATGCTCCACAGTGAAGTCCATCCCCTGCAGGGAGATGGACCATCGCAACAGTTTGGGATTCTCCCCCCGCATCTGCATCAACCATTGCAGGGGTCGATGATCTGTTTGTACCCGGAAGTGGGTACCGAAGAGGTAGGGCCGGAGCTTCTTGAGGGCCCACACTACTGCAAAGGCCTCCCGTTCGATGGTGCTCCAGCGCTGCTCTCGGGCCAGCAGGCGTCGGCTGATGAAGGCCACTGGCTGGTCGACTCCCTCGGGGTTTAGTTGGGAGAGGACTGCCCCAATGCCATGGTCTGAGGCGTCTGTCTGGACGATGAACTCACGGCTGTAGTCGGGGGCCTGGAGCACAGGGGCGGTGCACATGGCGGCCTTCAGCTTCTCGAAGGCCGCTTGACAGTCTGGGGTCCAGTTGACTGTTTTGGGGTGTTTCTTGGATGTCAGTTCCGTGAGGGGCCCCACAATGCTGCCATAGTCCTTCACAAACCGCCTGTAGTATCCGGTGAGCCCCAAGAAGGCTCGGACCTCGGTTTGGGTGACGGGTGGCTGCCAGGACTGGATGGCAGCAATCTTGAGCTGGAGAGGGGCCACCAGACCGCTCCCCACTTGGTGCCCGAGGTAGGTCACGGACCCCTGGCCAATTTGGCACTTGCTGGCCTTGATGGTGAGGCCGGCCTGTTGGAGGGCGTGCAGGACCTCTCCGAGGTGGTGAAGGTGGTCTGTCCAGTGGCGGCTGTACACAGCGATATCGTCCAGGTAGGCGGCGCTGAATTCTTCGAGGCCCGCCAATACCTGGTTCACAAGTCGTTGGAAAGTGGCGGGAGCGTTTTTCATGCCGAAGGGCATCACTTTGAAATGGTAGTGACCATCCGGGGTAGAGAAGGCGGATCGTTCTTGGGCTCTGGGGGTGAGGCCGATCTGCCAGTAGCCTGCTGTCAGATCAAAGATGCTCAGGTAGCGGGCAGCCCCCATGCGGTCAACCAGTTCATCTGCTCGGGGAATGGGGTGAGCGTCGGTTCGGGTGACAGCGTTCTGGCCCCGATAGTCGACGCAGAATCGGAGCTCGGGGGTGGTGCCCGGGGCAGCAGCTTTGGGGACCAGTACGACTGGGCTGGCCCAGGGGCTGTCGGATGGCTCGATGACTCCGAGTGTGAGCATTTTGGAGACTTCGTCTTGGATGCAGGCGCGCACCCGATCTGGCACCCGGTACGCCCGGTGTCGGATAGGGGGACTGTCCCCAGTGTCCACGTCGTGAAGGCACCAGGGGGTGACCCCAGGGGTGAGGGAGAACAGGTTTGCAAATTGCAGCAGGAGAGCCCGACAGTCTTGGCGCTGCTCCGGGGTCAGGGCATCGGAGAGTCGGACCCCGTCCACCGAGCCATCTTTCTCACGGGTCCTCAGTAGGTCAGGGAGGGGCTCGGAGTCTTCCTCTGCCCCACTATCTGTGGCCATCAGTAGGCTGAGCTCCGAGCGTACGAAGTGTGGTTTGAGTCTGTTGGCGTGAAGGACCCGGAGGGGATTCCGGGGGGACTCCATGTCGATTAGATAGGTGACAGGGCCCTTGCGCTCAACCACCTTGAAGGGTCCTGTCCATTTGTCCTGCAAGGCACAAGGCTCGATGGGAGACATCACCCATACCTGTTGACCAGGCTCGAACTCGATGGAGGAGGCATGTTGATCGTACCATTTCTTCATGTCCTCCTGACTGGCCTCGAGATTGGCTTTAGCGAGTGACCTGAATCGCCGGGTCTGGTTGCGGAGGGTCAGGAGGTACTTATACACGTCCGAAGGGGTCTTCTGGGGGGCCATTTCCCACTCTTCTTTAACCAGGCTGAGGGGCCCCAGACAGGGTGCCCGTACAGGAGCTTGAAGGGGCTGAAACCGAGGGATTTCTGGGGGACTTCTCGGTAGGCGAAGAGGAGACACGGGAGCAGCACGTCCCACTGGCGACGTAGGGGTTCCTCTAGCCCCATGATCATCCCCTTGAGAGTGCGGTTAAACCGTTCGACCAGTCCGTTCCCTTGCGGGTGATAGGGGGTCGTGAACCGGTACGTAACCCCGCACTGCTGCCAGAGAGATTTCATATATTTGGAGATAAAGTTTGTGCCTCTGTCGCTGACGACTTCCCGGGGGAATCCTACTTGAGAGAAGATCCCCATTAGGGCTCGGCCTACCACTGGTGCTGTTACGGTCCGAAGAGGAATGGCCTCGGGATAGCGGGTGGCGTGGTCCACCGGGACCAAGATGAATCGATGCCCTTGTGCTGTTCGGGGGTCCAGGGGCCCCACAATGTCTATTCCCACCCGTTCGAACGGGGTGGTGACGACGGGGAATGGTTGCAAGGGTGCTTTTATTTTTCGGCCGCTCTTCCCGCTGGCCTGGCAGGTGGGGCAGGCCCGGCAGTGGTTGGAGACGTCATTTCGCATTTTGGGCCAGTAAAAGTGGGTTACCAGGCGGTTATACGTTTTGTCTTGCCCCAAGTGCCCAGCAAGGGGGACATCGTGTGCCAAGTTCAAAAGGAAGTCTCTGAAGCGGAGGGGCACCACCAGCACCCGACTGGCCCCCAACTCTGCAATTCTTTGCTCGCTGTATAGTAGGTCATTATCCCAATAGATCCAGTGGGCCCCTGCGATGTCTCCCGCGCTCTGGGCGAGTGCTTGCTGTCGGAGTCCCTCGAGGGAGGGACAGGTCTTCTGCTCCTGGCGGAATTGTTCCTGGGTGGGTCCCCCCTCTTGACGCCACTGAGCCAGTTCTGGAAGATCTTGGAGCTGAGTGGGCCCCTCTTGGGGTTGCTCTGGGGGATCAGTACTGAGGGTGTCTTCCTCTGGGGTGATCGGGGGAGGAGGTGCTGGCCATTCGGGTTCTTCGGGTCTGGGGATGGCGCGGGCGGCCATGGACCGGGTTGTTACACACGTCCAGTCCGGGAGGCTCAACATCCCCAGGTGCTCTCTTCTCTCAACGGCTGCCCACGGGGAACTCTCGAGGTCGTTTCCCAGGAGGCAGTCCACTGGGGCATCATCGCGGACAGTCACTTTTAGCATACCGGACACTCCTCCCCATTCGAAGGGGACGCAGGCCATCCGACACAGGCTCTCTGAATTGTCGGCTGTTCAGACGGGGCAAAGAACGTTTGGCAGGATTTGTTCCGGGGTCACAAGGTGACAGCGGACTGCCGTCACACTGGCCCCGGTGTCGCGCAGGGCTTCGGCCTTGCGCCCATTTATGTTCACCCACTGGCTGTATTTTCTGGTGTTGGCGGGTAGGGGAGCCCGCGGGATCATGTCTCTTTCCCCCAGGTAAGCCAGGATCATGGCGGCAGGTTCCCACTCGGGCTGTTCCTGCTCGTACTCTTCATACTCTTCGGAGGTTTGCTCCTCTCCTAGGGCGGCGGCAGCGACCTGGCGGGGCACGGGAGTCTGGTTCTTCGGGCAGCTCGGGTCGCTGGCATAGTGGCCGATTCGCTGGCACCGGTGGCAAGTAACGTTGGCTCGGAACCCTGGGCGCATCGGGGGGTTTCCCCGACCGGCCGGGGGCGGGGTGTTGCTGGCGGGAGCTGCCGGGACGGCCTCTCTACCCCGGCCCTGGCCTCCTCCTCCTCCTCGGGGGCGATGGGGACCTTGGTTGGTCCTGTTTTGTTCACTTGGCCCACTCCGGGCCACTCGAGTGCTTTCCCATCGGTCAGCTTCAGCGGCGAGCTGCCGAGGTTCAGTCAATTTACTGTCGAGGAGGTGCTGCCTGAGCTCGACAAAGCAATTGTTGGAAAGGTGCTCCCACACAATAAGGTTAAAGAGTTGCTCGTAGGTGGTTACGTGGCTGCCCTTGATCCACCCCTCGAAGGCTCGGCTGAAATAGTTCACATACTCCACCCAAGTTGTACCCGGGATCCGTTTGCAGTCGCGGAACCTCTGGCGGTACATCTCGGGCGTGAGTCCGTATCGAGTGAGGAGGGCGGCCTTCATGTGGTCATAGGAGGTCATCTGATGGTCCGGGAGCTGTAGCAGGGCATCGCGGCCTTCATTGACGAACCTCCCCCATAGCCCGGCTCCCCAGTCACTTCGATCAATCCGGTGGGAGGTCATGGCGATCTCGTAGGCCTTCAACCACTGCTGTATGTCGTCGTTCCGATAATATTCTCTGACGACATCCTTGGGGATGTGGACCTTTGGTTCGGTAGTGCCCGGGGTGTGCGGGCGCTCGGTCACCCCTAGATCTTTGTTCTGTTTCCGCATTTCTATTTCTGCTAGCTTGCGCTCGTGTTCGTATGCCAGTTTTTTCTCTTCGAGTTCTCTCTGCCTTTGTTTCTCTTCCCACTCCTCTCGGAGCCGTAAGTGTTCTAAGTTTATCTTTTGTTCCGCCAGTTTCAGCTCTCCGTCCAATCGGAGCCGTTCCAACTCTAATTCATGGAGTCTGCTTTTCTCTCGTTCTTGGATCTCTTCCAGGGAGAGACCCGCTCTCCTTTCTTCCGTCGGAGTGGTGTTTGTTTCTGGTGCCTCGAGGTTTTGGTTCCGGGGTACGGCTGCACCCGTTTCTGCCCAAGATTCTAGGGCGTGTTTGAAGTCCTCTTTCGTGCTCAGCCCGGTGGTAGCAATGCCTAGTTCCATGCAAAATTGCTTTAGCTCTCGATGGTTGTACTCTTCTAGTTTCTCCATCTGGAATTTCTCTGTGGATCCGATCTCTTTTGTTGTCATTGTGGTTGAGTCGTGGGGTGAGCTACTCTCTGTACGATTACGCGTCGGTTCGGATCGCGCCACTGGCCACCAATGTTAGACGGGGACCTGGAGGGTCGGCCGAGGACAAGGGGAGAGGCCTCCGGGGAGGGCCGTCTCCAGCGATCGTACAGACAAGTAACTTCCCCCCCACAGATGGACACCACACAAGGATAAGGTTAACGCTTTTTATATGCAGTTCTTGAAGCAAAGTATCACGGTACAGTGAGATCGGGACACGAGGGTCCTCTCAATTCTAGTCTCTGGAAGGGAAAGGGGTAGCGGGAGTACCGATCCGGTACAGAGGTGGTAGGGTGGATAGCTCACAATCCTCGAGCTCGAAGTTCTGGGAGGTTGGGCCGCAGCAGCGCCAGAGGCTCGGATGGTAGTTCACACAAGGAAGGGCCGCGGCAGCGCCAGCAGGTCCCGATGAGGCCGTAGATTGCAGAGGGCCGCGGCAGCGCCAGCAGGTCCCGACGAGGATGTAGGTTGCAGAGGGCCGCGGCAGCGCCAGCAGGTCCCGACGAGGATGTAGGTTGCAGAGGGCCGCGGCAGCGCCAGCAGGTCCCGATGAGGATGTAGGTTGCAGAGGGCCGCGGCAGCGCCAGCAGGTCCCGACGAGGATGTAGGTTGCAGAGGGCCGCGGCAGCGCCAGCAGGTCCCGACGAGGATGTAGGTTGCAGGAAGCCGCGGCAGCGCCAGCAGGCAGGACGATGATTCACAAGGCAGGGCTGCGGCAGCGCCAGCAGTCCGTCAAGGATGAGTTCTTCAAGGTGTCTCTCGACTCCAGGATACAACTGCCTTCCTGCTCTGGAGCTGCCCCAGTTATAGGTCTGGCCTCCTTTGATGTCCGGACCCTCGCTCTTGGAGGTCGGGAGGTCCGGGATGAGGGAGTCCAGTCACCCAGCAGGGGGGTGGAGCCAGCGCCCGGGGAGGCTGGGGGCGATCGGCACCTGGCGGGGGAGAGCCATTGACACTCCTCTCCCCCATTGACCTGCCAAGTGGTCCGTTCACCTCCTGGGTGGATGGTGGTGCCGGGATGTCGGGGCCTGGCCAGGCCCAGGGTTGGGGTCAAGCTGAGGCCACGCGGCCTCGTGGTGCAGTGTCCAAGATGGCGGCTGGGCCGGGCAATGGTGCTGACGGTGGCCCGGGCCAGTGATACAGAGATGTCCGGGAGCAGGCGTCCCGTAGGGGACGGGTTGCGGGTTGCTTCTGTGGGTCGTCGGGGTTGTTCTTCTGGTGGCACCGGGAGAGCCGGTGTCCGGGCTCTGTCATGCGGGGAGGGAGCGAGCCCTTCACGAGGCCTGTCCAACAAAGACTGTGTGTCTCATTGTCGGCGCACGACCAAGCCAGCTCTTCAAAGGCCAACACTTACACATGAAAGGATGCAGACGAGCGCGTGCCCTCCAAATTCACTGCAGACTGGTGAACGCTCCCCGAACATCTGTGTTCAATTACGGCGGCACCCTGACAGCTCTAAATTGACAATTTATTGCTCTCCCCTGCGCGTAACCGCACAGAATATGCAGGAAGTACACAAACTGAAATCCATATGGCCTATTGCGTGAAGGCTACTAGAAACACAGCACTGTGAGGACCAATTAGCATGCAGATGCCAAAATAAACTACGGAAAAATCTTGCGCAGTGAGGAATTTTTACTTCACTATTCTGAGCCCCGTAACAAGACGGCTCGGAACTCCGGCCCACTACTGACGAAGTGTTGACGTAGGCCGAGCCCTAAAAAAGGACATAGCACATTATTTAAATATGTTTTAGAAGCAAACACAACATATATGTATTGATACATAAATAAATAGTACATACCAGTCTGCACTCCACCAGGGACTCACTCTGTCAGGAATTCACTGCTAGGACAACACCAGCACAATGGGGACATCTAAACAGAGGCGGATCCTCCATATGGGCGTTTGGGCGCCGCCTCACTGCTTTTCTCGCCGTGCGAGAAGGCAGAAACAAATAGTAGAGAACTACCATTTGTTTCTGCCTTCTCGCACGGCGAGAAACCAGAAGTTCGTGCTTTTTTTCAGTGGGAGGGGTTACTCGAGGGCAGGGGGGAGTGGTTTTCCCCATTGTTGTAAATACAGTCTCTTTGGCAGCCTGAGAGGCTGTCCAAACAGACTGTATTAACTGTATTCATAACAGCGGGGAAAGCCGCTCCCCCCTGCCCTCGGGTAACCCCTCCCACTCTCCCTGTTCTCTGTATGCTGCAGCATACAGAGAAATCACGTGGTGTTGAGGCAGCCGGCCGAACCAATCACAGCGCCGCTGTGCTGTGGTGGAGCCGGAGGGGAGGGAGGCTGCCTGGCTTCCTGCATGACGAGTCCGATGACGAATTCAAGAACAGGACGGCGGCGGGGGTCGGAGCTAACTTGTAGGCGGGAAGCCGGAAGGTAAGGTATTAGTTAAGTTTATTAATTCACTTTGCTGTTAGAGCAAATATGTCTTTTTTTCCATGCTCCCTTTCCCACCGTGTCTCTCTAGTCAGACCGACATTATCTGTACCGATACGTTCTTTTCACCTTGTACTTGTCTAGGGAACTGAGATCATCCGTTCACATAATGCAAAATACAACTTTAAGAAATATTGATTTGTATTCTTTATGGTCGTCGTATGAAACGTGTGAAGTGAGTCACTTTTCAATCACGACCTAACTAGCCAAGGTTTGGTTTGAGCGTCTGCTCAGTACAGAGTCCCTTTGAGCGGGTAATCAGCCATTAAAATGCACACAGCTCAGCTGTTTCACGAGCTTTTAATCTGAGAAGTCCAACCATGTTCTCTCAACGGTAATTACGTTAACAAAGCACATCAGCGACTTCCTGTTTGGAGCATTTTAGGATCAAAAGGTCAAGGTGTTTAGACGAATTTGCATTTACGGTTCACCTAAGGGAAATCTCTATGAAGTGGAAGGCTGATGAAGAAAATGTGATGCGAATTTGAAGATATAAAGGCAAAAAGAGACTACAAGATACAAAGGCAGGAGACTGGTGAAAGACAGCATGCAACAACACTGCTTTCTATAAGTTTAATGCTAATGGACGAACACGGAAAGTGTATTGCTACAGAGCTCAAATGTAACTAGATATGAGCATGCAGGCAATGAAGAAGGCAGGCATGGTTAAATAGCCTCAAGGCTAGTATGTTAGTAATGCAGCGCAAAATACATTCTTCAATTAGAATTCGTCCTACCTGATGTTAAAGGTCAGTATTAAATGCATGTTGCACTGGCTGTAATAGCTCCTGTAGCAATGATAATTTAGTTTAAGCAATAGCCCAAAGTGGAGTTAAATAAACAAGGCGATTTTACAACTTAAATGATGTATGCCTTTGTGTTTGTGCTGCACTCTACAGTTCCTGTGTTTGCGGCACTCCTATCTCTTTTTCCGGCCGCGGTCCTCAGGGATGACCAGTGGGAATAGATACTGTCATCATCACGCCCCGCCACTTTCAAATGTCACCAGCTGCCACTGCATCTAAATAGGCTCTGCACAAGCCCACCGGCCTGACGACGACAGGGTACTGTTAGCCAGCAGAGGAGTCTGCCACATCGACATAGGTGCACCTCTTATCCGACGTTATACAGTCTGTTGATGCGAACAGCGGTTCAACCAGCCCACATCTAAATTCTGCAGGTGGGACTTCCTCAGCTCAACGGAGTACTTGTAACCGCCACCATGGTTGGATGATGGTAGGCCCACCAAGATCTAAATCAGGCCCTATGTCATGAAATTTCAGACAAACTCTTGGTAATTATTTTGATACAGGGATCTGCATTTATGCTTCATTTCTGTTGCTGAAAAGTACAGTAATTTAGCATCTTGAACCAAGTGGCATTGAAAAGTGTGTGAAGAGAAACAAATAAAAAGATTGTTTCTTCATCCTTAAATGTGAGAAAACAAGAATCTAGCATTCAACATTTAGTTTAAACCAACCAAGACACATTCTTTGAAAGTTAAAAGTGCTCTTATTTATTACGTTTCGATTTTAAGTATGTTCTTTTTTCATATAATTGCAAAACAGAACAAAGTGGCTAGCCAGGATACTTTAAATTGAAGTTAGAACCCACACAGCCCATATGTGCTGCATGACCAAGCTATTTGTTTAGCAAAAACATTTATTTTAATTTGTGAACAAGTTTCAAGAATTCATAAAAACATGTCTTCAAAGGCAAGCACTGTCAAGAACAGTCAAGTCAAAAGCAAAAACAAGCAATTGTGTGCACAATGAATACAAAATATGCAAACATTAATACTAAATATTCAAAAGATTACAGAACACCAAAATGCAACTTGAAACACAATACATACATTCCAAATCAATTGTGATCAAAAAACATTACATAAGACATAAGGGGAAAAGCCAGTCCTTTGACTGAAATACCAGTGGACAGGCGGAACTGAAGATGGAATACAACTGCCTGCCTGTCTCACAAAACCAGTGACTGAATATTTGATCTGGTTGCAAGCATGGGCCCACGACAGTGGAGTTAGTTGATCCCTAGCTGCACCCTTCTTTCTTGTCACAGGCTGGGGGTCAACCAAAACAATTAAAGGTTCTCCTCAGGACAGGGACTGGGTATAGTCTTCACTGTAAAAAGAATTAGAAAGGGTGGTGTCAAAATGGTAGTGTCACAATTTAAGGAACCTCTCTGTCTATCCACAAGAACGTGAAGGCAAGTTACCTGCACCACGAGCAAAGGGATTGCAGGAGTGGAGGTAGACTGTGAATCAAGGAAAGTATATCTGTAAAAATAAAATGAAATGAGTGGCAGTCAGGGCGATTGAATTTACTACTTGGGCGCACTCACCAAGCTTATGTGTTTCTAGACGATCAAATACCTGTATAGAGTTGTGAAGATTTCAGGACACAGGGCGCCCGTGCGGCTGAATTATTCCCGCGGGAAACGAAACAAAACAAACTAATTTAAGAAAGACTCTTCGGCTTCAGCCGTTCACCTTGGTATATGGCGTGCAGGTAGGAGAAGCGCCGTCTATCAATGTCTTGATTCGCGTTCACTTAATTGGTCCTCGCGGTCTGATGTGGGTCATTTTTCCTCTTCAGCTGATACAAAGAATGTGAACCCTGTTACGATCGAACAGCGCACCGCTTGGCGGGTGCCCTGTGTCCTGAAATCTTCACAACTCTATACAGGTATTTGATCGTCTAGAAACACATAAGATTGGTGAGTGCGCCCAAGTAGTAAATTCAATCGCCCTGACTGCCACTCATTTCATTTTATTTTTACAGATATACTTTCCTTGATTCACAGTCTACCTCCACTCCTGCAATCCCTTTGCTCGTGGTGCAGGTAACTTGCCTTCACGTTCTTGTGGATAGACAGAGAGGTTCCTTAAATTGTGACACTACCATTTTGACACCACCCTTTCTAATTCTTTTTACAGTGAAGACTATACCCAGTCCCTGTCCTGAGGAGAACCTTTAATTGTTTTGGTTGACCCCCAGTTTGTGACAAGAAAGAAGGGTGCAGCCTGGGATCAACTAACTCCACTGTCGTGGGCCCATGCTTGCAATCAGATCAAATATTCAGTCACTGGTTTTGTGAGACAGGCAGGCAGTTGTATTCCATCTTCAGTTCCGCCTGTCCACTGGTATTTCAGTCAAAGGACTGGCTTTTACCCTTATGTCTTATGTAATGTTTTTTTATCACAATTGATTTGGAAT
Source organism: Lissotriton vulgaris (assembly GCF_964263255.1). Taxonomy (NCBI): domain Eukaryota; kingdom Metazoa; phylum Chordata; class Amphibia; order Caudata; family Salamandridae; genus Lissotriton; species Lissotriton vulgaris. The sequence goes on along the minus strand of NC_141699.1, from coordinate 609,261,343 downwards.
GTATGTATTGTGTTTCAAGTTGCATTTTGGTGTTATGTAATCTTTTGAATATTTAGTATTAATGTTTGCATATTTTGTATTCATTGTGCACACAATTGTTTGTTTTTGCTTTTGACTTGACTGTTCTTGACAGTGCTTTCCTTTGAAGACATGTTTTTATGAATTCTTGAAACTTGTTCACAAATTAAAATAAATGTTTTTGCTAAACAAATAGCTTGGTCATGCAACACATATGGGCTGGGTGGGTTCTAACTTCAATTTAAAGTATCCTGGCTAGCCACTTTGTTCTGTTTTGCAACTGTTGAGGTCCAGGCTGGTCAGTTGTAGGACCCAAAACCTCCTTGTATACACTGTTTTCATATAAGGCTGTCACAACTGCAAACTCAATGTGTAATAAGACTATGGTCCAATGTCCTGTGATGACATTTGCCTTCCACCTTACATACCACCACTACTTTAGCGTGCTGTGTAAATGGTAAAAATGTCCAAAAACAGATTTCTACACATTATTGTCCATGTGCACTATTTAGTTTTGCCACATCAGTGATGTGGTGAAATCAATTCATGGTGTGAAAAAACGGTTCCAGTTTACCACCAGAAACATGCAGGTGGTAAATGTAGAGGTAAAGATGTAGAAAAACATGCTGTAACAGCGCTACATCCCATCATGTCTCGTTTTCATCTAAAAAAGATTAGTTTGTTGGGTGGTAAATCACAGCTGAAAAGTTATATCTACAATAGAAACCTACTGGTTTAGTGTTGTCTTCTATATGACCTCCATAGTTTTTCTTTTAACCTGTAGGGCCTGAGTCACAAAGGTAAACTTAAACGTTTGTGTAAGGTTACAATTTCTTTCGTATTCACAAACTACGAGTTAATAGTAAGTTTAGAACTGTGAAGACTCTACAGTCGAGGTGGAGAACTCCGCACAAATAAATATATGTCTGGCCTATCTTTTATGTGCGGAGTTCACCACCCCGACTGCGGACTCTCCGTTCTCATGAACTTACTATTAACTCATAGTTTGTGAATACTAAAAAAACAGCAAACTTACACAAGAGTGCAAGTTTAGCTTCCTGAAGAATCAGGACTTAATATCTTAGGGGCAGCAAACTGTTTCAGTGCATCCTATGTTACTTCATTATTTTGGTGCCTTTTACTGTGCAGGCTAGTAGGCCACTGAATTACTACACTAGTATTTTGGCGCTCAGCTTCTGTGCGTTCACCTTGTTCTCGATTTGTATTTATAGATGGCCTTAGTTACGAATGTCAAGATGGGCTTCAGATGTATATTGTTCACCAATCCCTACACATTGTTAGGAGCTACAAAAAATAAAACAAATCAGCTCCGCTTCTGATAGTTGGTATGGTAAGTAAAAACTGGAGAGATATTAAAATCCGAATACGCTAGGACGATATATCCACTGTACGGCTAGTACGACGAGATCGACAATCACGATAAAGGTAATCTGGACAAATAATGGAAGCCGAATATAGGAGGACAATGTTTCCAAAATACGATTGAATTTGGCAAGGTGGCGTGGTAGCGTAGTAATGATGAATTCATTTCGCTTGGTTTCTATATTCGTCGTGGTGCGGGGCAAAGAATGGCCGCCGGCGTGTTGCGTCATGTGGGAGGAGATATGCTCCCACATGACGCAACCCGCTGTACGAAATAGACTGCCTTTATCGTTGTTGTCGCTTTTGGATGCGGTCTTTATAACGAGTCAGGACTTCTACACAGATATTCTACTGCCTCTAATTTTATTAGTCAAGTTTTGACTTCTCATGTCATCTGTAATAAGAAAGTGGTATAATCACTTCACTGTGATACGTTATTACAGTTAAAATGTCATATTACAATGACTAGAGCCAGAGTAGACAGAGTGAAATGTAGGTAACTGAGCCAAATATCTGTGGTATAAGCCTTAAAACAGAGAGCTAGCCTTTCCGCTTACCAGAACTTTGGTTCCATGAAAAGGAGCAGGCTTAGCAGAAAAGGGACGGTTATACAAGTATATTTATTCATTACCGTGCTGTAGTTCTTTTAATCAAAACAGAAATCTATCTATATTTTGCACACATTCCAATTTACTCCCTATTTTAATATTGCTTATAATATTTTGTCGTAACAAATTACTTTCTGCATATCGATATGCTATTTTTGCACCATTGACTTCTACTTTATTCCACGTTTCACCAACCATAGTATCGGTCTCATATGAAAGACCAAAAAGTTAGACTTTTTAGAAAAACAAATAAAATATTGATGTGATCACATATCAAAAGGAACTATACCCACTGCCATATGTTAAAATGATATTGCAATGTCAGAGTTCCATGTCCCTACCAAGGAACTCAACAGTAGCCATCATTCCTCTATATCATGGGTACTCACAACCGTTTACCCAGGAGCCATAAATTACTGTCTGTGGCATGCCCGAGAGCCGCACTTATGCCAGCGGTGTGAGAGTCAGGGTAATGAAAGGTGGGCGTAGGGGGATGTGAAGCAGATCCATGGCATGGACAACAAAACGAGTCATGTGACTTTTGTCTGCCACCAATGCTCAATTCTCATGCACCAAGAATGAAAGTCAAATCATTAACGTCAAATGTATAATGTGAGAGGGAAAGATATACTCATCAGATGGTGGCTGAATTGCAAAATGTGAAACCAGAAAACCTTTATTTATGCCCGTATAACAGCTTTCGGAATGTTCCTGAACTGTCAAGAGAACAGCAGCCCACAGCTGCTGGTCACCAGGGGGCCGCAATTAAAGGCCCGGAGGGCCGTACTTTGAGTATCCCTGCTTTATATCACCATGGAACTCCTCAGTGACTTGCAATTATCATTATAATGTATGGGAGGAGGTACTTTATAACATATATTATATTGCATGGCAAAGGTATTACAAAAAGAAGACAATTAAAATTTAGATTCACAGAGTGTGAAACCACTTGAGAGTGCTAATTATTGCATCAGATCCTTCTTTTTTCGTTTTCATCAAAGTTGTATTGAAATACCCTATGCAGCGTTGATACGTATATTACAATTCCCCGCAATACATTGCTAATAACATGAGAAAAAAGACTCCACTTTTGCATGATCACATAATGTGATTTTTCTGAAAATGTTAAACTGTTATTAAAAAAATTGCCAACTTAATTTAGCCAAATCTTAATTCCATCTTGTGCTTCTGCATGCATACAGCTGTTACTTTGTAATATTTGAAAACTCTTTCTAATCATATTGAATTCATTTTCTTTTTGTTTGCCTGCTATTTTTAAAACATTTATCACAAGATACTCAAAAACTCTTACCTAAGGCAGATTTTTGTATTCATTTTTATTTTATTACAGATTGCAGTATTCCACTTAAATGGCAACAAATATAATGTAAGGTGCAAACCAGTTTAACAATAAGGAAAGTGCAGACAGGGATGTCCCCTGTCTCCCCTGTTGTTCGCCCTCTCCATAGGGGTAATGGCATGCGCAGTCCGACAGAACAAGGGTATCAGAGGGTTCCAGAGTGGATTGGCGGACGCGACCGAAGAAAAACTATCCCTATACGCAGACAGCGTCCTTCTGTGTATTACACAGCCGGATGTTACCATACCGGCGCTGTTCTCGGAACTGGATCGTTATGAGGCCAAGGCAGGCCACCAGATCAATTGGCACAAATCAACTCTTTACGATCCCCAAGGGAGGGAAGAGTGGCCCACGTTGCCGGCGAGGTTGCAAATGACCAGAGAGGGTTTTACCTACCTGGGGATATTCATAACGACTGACAATGTCCTTTCCGATGAAAGGAATATTAACCGAGTCATACATAACTTTACAGAGGATGCGGCACAATGGAAATTTCTCCCTCTGACGCTGCTGGGCCGGACAGCGATGTTTAAAATGATTTCGCTCCCAAGATTCTTATATGCCTTCCAAAATGAATATTTCCCTCTGCAGTGCCGGGTCTTCCGGGACATCCACGCGGAACTGAGGACATTTTTATGACTGGGAAAGCAACTCAGGGTAGCGCTATCGACCTTGCAGAGACACCAATATGATGGAGGGATCTCATTGCCCGATATAGAGGCCTACTATTGGGCGGAACACCTGGTCCCCATAAATGAATGGCTACATGCCCCGGCCACCCTCCCCACCTATGCGCTGGAAAGACACACCATGGACAACCACAAGTGTATACACTATCTGTACGGAGGCAAGGGGAGGGTCCGACTGTTGCCTGCTACTATAATCACACTGGGGGTATGGACAAGGGCGAAAAAGACAATAGGATGGGAACGCAAACCGGCGAAACAAACCCCACTGTGGAAATGCGCCTGGCTGAAGGAGCTTTGTAAGCTGAGAGGGTTCCAATGCTGGGATGCCATTGGCATATCAACTCTAGGCGATGTGATAAAGAAAGGGGTGCTACAGTCCTTTCCCTCGCTGCGACAGGAATATGAGCTCCACTGCTCCCAATATTTTAAATATATGCAATTGAGACATGCCTGGAGGGCTGAGAGGGCTTTGACGGAGGCACTCCTGGAGTATGTTCCATTGGAGGGCCGCCTTTTGCAGGAACGGATCCCGGGGAAGGCAGTGTCCCTAACGTATAAAACCATAATGAATAATAGACCAGATAGACTTGGGAGCCTCAGGACCACGTGGGAGCGAGAGGTGGGGGACATGGATGAGGTGGATTGGGGTATGGTCCTGATGCATCCGAGGGAGGTGGCAATTAAATCTCGCCTAAGGCTGATCCAGTTTAAGATCCTTCATAGGACATACGTTAATAGAGTGCGCCTGCATAAAATGGGGAGAGTGATTGATCCGTGTTGTTTACGCTGTGGCCATGACAAGGGGGATTCTACCACAAGATCTGGTCATGCTCAAAAATTCAAACCTATTGGGGGGAGGTCCTAACAGAGCTAGGGGAGGTGTTGGACATTGCCCTACCTTTAGACCCTAAACTTGTCCTCCTGGGAATGACGAATGATGTGGATTTAGCTCGCCCATTGCTGATTTTCCTGGTGCTTGCCTTAGTGGTGGCCAAGAGAGACGTGGCCCAGAAATGGGGGGCACCTGACATACCACAGTTGGAGGAGTGGAGGAGGGTTATAGACATATACATGGCGGCCGAAAGAGTCACATATAAGGCGAGGGGGTGCCCAAAGAAGTTTGGTAGGGTGTGGGGCAAATGGCGCCAACATCATGGACTGGATGGAGGGCTTTGATGTGACAAGGAAGCCTGGGTTCCTGGTCTCTGCTGACCGGAAATGGGTAGGGGAACAGGGACTAGAATCTCTGTGGACTTGGGTGAGAGATCTGGATGAACTATTGGAAAGAAGAGACTATGTCCTGTACCAAGTGACAGAAGGGGAGGGCGGGGGTTGGGATTGTGGGGGTGTTACTATATACTGACATGCTTGTTGTGTGATTTTGCACTGAAAAAAGCCAATAAAAATGTTTTAACAAAACAATAAGGAAAGTGACAGTGACAGAAAATTCAGAAATCTTCAGCGTTTACAAAATAATGCATCACTTTGTAATAGTTAAGCCCCATTTTGTGATATTAATAAATGCGAGAGCAGACATATTTTACTAAAAAAAAACGAGGTGATGGATGAGATGCTACAAATAATCTCAGCCACCGACAATGCACTTGGGGCTGCACTCCAGTCCATCGTTTTTTACCCACCATGCCACCTCAGTTAGGAAACAGGGACATATCTAAATCAGTCTGGACCCTGCACCAATAGGAACATTCAAGCCTTAACTGACAGGCTAGGTCCTCCCTGACATACACAATGGGAGCAAAGGGGGATTAAGAAGACAGACCGCCCCCCACTCAATCAATTGTAACCACTAACAGATCCGACCTCTACCAATCAGAGACCCTTATATTTTTGTAACTCATAGGCAGTTTTCACTGAAACTTTCAACTTCCCCCAAAGGTCCAGCCTATTGCCCGTGACCTGCTGGTCCTTACTGTTTTATTTAAGAAAAATGTCAATAACCACATAACATACACAAAACAAAGTAGTTTCAAACCATCACATAAATGTGTGCAACAGAAAAGAAGAAAAAAGAGTGAGAAAAGGCCAGAAAGCACCTCACGTACGCAAACCCAAGGAGCTCCATGATGGTACTCGCCAGTATGATAGAGGTAGGTCCTCCCTGAACCAGAAAATAAGCACCCCAAGATCAGTTTCTCACTTATTGGGGCTCATCAGTCAGGTGTAGCTTGATTCCATTGGCTCAGTGAGCATGGGCCCCATGTCGGGCATACACTTGCCACATAAGTAGGTACATCAAACACACAAAAGGTGCTGGAAGGAATGCTTGCAATTTGTCTAGCCAATGGCAATCACTCGGGGTGGCCTTCTGACCCACCCTTCTTTTTCCCACCATGCAACCTCAGTTTGGACCCAACCACATACAAATCATTCTTGATCTTGCTTGGGTAGGAACAGCTTAGCCCAAACTGCCAGGCCAGGTCCTCTCTGAACCACAACACAAACAACCCAAGACCGGGCTCGCCCTGAAAGAGCGCAAAAGGGGCATCCATAGACCTTGATTTCAGTTTCAGAAACAAAATGTTTGCATATACAAGAAAGGAAGTTAAATGAGTTCTCCTCTGCCATTGTGAAGCAGCTGAGAAAATGAGACAAATTCAATTTTAAATCATTTTACAAGTATATTAGCTGCTTCCCAATTGTTTAAACTCCTCTACACTGGCAGAGGTAGGAGGAAAGAAATCTATTATAGTACAAATCTGGCAACAAATAGAGCTCAACATGTCGAAAGAAAATCACAAACTGTTAAAAGTGCTCAACTACATAGAACTTTGGAATTTCTTCGCATTGATAGCGATTTTCTCTGTTACAGGTTCAATGTCTTAATTTGGCTTTGTGGCACAAAAACAGCTGCCTAACAGAGCTAGGGGAGGTGTTGGACATTGCCCTACCTTTAGACCCTAAACTTGTCCTCCTGGGAATGACGAATGATGTGGATTTTGCTCGCCCATTGCTGATTTTCCTGGTGCTTGCCTTAGTGGTGGCCAAGAGAGACGTGGCCCAGAAATGGGGGGCACCTGACATACCACAGTTGGAGGAGTGGAGGAGGGGTATAGACATATACATGGCGGCCGAAAGAGTCACATATAAGGCGAGGGGGTGCCCAAAGAAGTTTGGTAGGGTGTGGGGCAAATGGCGCCAACATCATGGACTGGATGGAGGGCTTTGATGTGACAAGGAAGCCTGGGTTCCTGGTCTCTGCTGACCGGAAATGGGTAGGGGAACAGGGACTAGAATCTCTGTGGACTTGGGTGAGAGATCTGGATGAACTATTGGAAAGAAGAGACTATGTCCTGTACCAAGTGACAGAAGGGGAGGGCGGGGTTGGGATTGTGGGGGTGTTACTCAATACTGACATGCTTGTTGTGTGATTTTGCACTGAAAAAAGCCAATAAAAATGTTTTAACAAAACAATAAGGAAAGTGACAGTGACAGAAAATTCAGAAATCTTCAGCGTTTACAAAATAATGCATCACTTTGTAATAGTTAAGCCCCATTTTGTGATATTAATAAATGCGAGAGCAGACATATTTTACTAAAAAAAAACGAGGTGACAATTTGAGAGCGTAATTATGTTCGTTTGCTTATGCATTTATTTATTACCTTTTTTGTATGTACTCATTTATTCAGCCAAACATTTCTGCATGAAATGACATACATGGGCGACAATTTATTAGTCTGGTTAAGACCAAGTGGCCTGAAGCAGCATTCCAGATGCAGCATTGGTACTCAACAACCACAGCATTCAACAGTGCAGGCGACAAGACCCACCCAAAACAAAAAAAAATCTCTAAGCTCCTAAACATTTTAATCTTTTTTTGTTCTTCAAATTAAGCACTGTGTGAGAGAATTATTCAGGATCCTTTGGTGTCTTAGGCACCAACATGTCTTCAGTGTGAAGAAAATTACAGAGTTTAGTCTGGGGTAGTTGGACAGAGCTTTGATGCAGTGTTAAGTACTTCTCAGGCTGGAGTATTGAGCAGTGAAGACAGGGAGACTGGGAAGTAGGTTCCAAAGTCCTGTACTTTGCTGAGGGCAAAATCAGTGATCTTGACTTGACCACATGTAATTAGAACTGTAGGTGGATCGTGCATATATTTTGGGGGCAGGCAAGAATCCCTCTGATCCGACTCTGAGGATCAAGGCTGCTCACGCTATTTTAAAACTGCTTTTAATCTGATTTAAAAACTCCTAAATATCTGTGGTGTACAACCCAAACTGTCCTGCTGCTGAAACTGCTATTTGCACATCGTCCTACACAGCGTTGATTACGAACGTTTAAACTGCTGCACTTGATGTTTTTAAAGTCTCCAGGGTTGACTTTGCTAATATCTTGTATGCGGGGATCCCTGCTTACCAGCTTCAAAAACTTCAGTTAATTCAGAACCAGGCTGCCCGCCTGGTGTTTCACCAACCCAAACACCAGCACGTTTCCCCCCTTTTGAGGAGCCTTCATTGGCTCCCTGTGGCTAAACGGTGCTCCTTCAAACTCGGATGCACCTTATTCAAATCCCTTCACAATCACGCCCCTGAGTTCATCTCCTCTAAACTCAAGCGATACCTCCCAACTCGCAATCTACGATCCTCTGCTGACAATCTTCTATGCATCCCATTGAACCGCCGCAAAAAACACGGCGGCCTACGCTTTTCTTTTTTAGGCCCTACTTTCTGGAATTCCCTCCCTTCTTCCTTTCGCCATTGTCCCTCTTACGAACTGTTCCGAAAAACCTTGAAAAACCTTGAAAACTTACCTCTTTAAGACGGCCTTTGAGTAATACTTCCTGCCCTGGCTAGTTATGTCTGTTATGAGCGCCAAGAAACCGTCTCGGTGTACGTGCGCGGTACAAATTTTTTTAACGTAACATTAACAAATTGCTGCACTCTATTGTAACTGTTTTGTTGCCTACCTGAGTTGCAGTGCCCCCTGTTCCGTCGCGGCTTGTGCCGTTTGCGCGGAGGGGTCAACACCATCTTGGGAGTGTCGCTTTCCCTGGAATTAGCAGGGTCAGCGCTTCAAAACTCAGCCCCACGCTTGCGGTCCCGCCCACTGGCCCTATATAACGCAGTGTGCCGAGCGGACGCACACAGCATCGCGCCGAAGGCGCGCCAAAGACAAGCCCGTCTGCGCCCGTCCGCTCCCGGCCGACTCCAGACGCCAGAAACCCTTCCCGTCTCTCCCCATTCTCGGCTAGCAGCCCACCTGAAACTGCACCGTGACATGGGCCTTATCAGGTATTCAAATTTAGAATTACATAGCCTTAATCCAGTTAAGCCACCACTTTTTACAGCTCAACTCTCTAGCTCTCAACTGAAACCAACATCTACCAAAGCACTAAAATCCCGTAACACCGACTACGCCTCGAAGCCCCAACCTAACCTACTCTGTCTCTACTGCAATGCAAGATCAATGGCCAAGCACTCACTACAAATCTGGGCGCTCCTGGACTCTGTCAAACCAAACGCGCTGTTTGTTACAGAAACCTGGTTACAGGAGTCGTCCGCACCAGACATTGCAATAGCTCTGCCCCCGGCGTATACAATACACAGACTTGACCGCCCTGGCAATAAAAAAGGGGGTGGAACGGCTATAATCCATAAGTCATCTATAAAAATCTATATAAATGACTCCTACCTCAAATGTTGGGGTGAGATGCTCATTGCCACTATGACTGTGAACAACAAAGAATCATGGAAGATAGCCCTTATTTATAGGCCCCCTGGATCTAAGGCCCATTTGTCTGAGAAATTAGTGGAAGCGATAGCACCCTATGCCCTTGCTACGGAAAACTTTCTTCTCCTAGGAGATGTTAACTACCATCTTGAACAAACCATTGACCCCCACACGATAGACTTAACTACCAGCCTGGAGGCTATACAACTATGTCTACTTCCTACTGGTCCAACTCACTTAGCCGGCCATACTCTTGACCTTGTATGCACCAACTCTCCTAAGGTAACGATTATACAGACCTACCCAGTCTTCTGGACAGACCATTTTATTATAAAATTTGCTATAAATGGTTCTCAGGCCCCGGCAACTCGCTCGGTCAAGCTGAAAAAAAGCAGACCATGGAACAAAATCACCATGCCTGCCTTTGCCACAAATTTTCCCCCTCCTACCATTTCCCAATGCACTAACCCTAGCCTAGCCGCCATGAAACTTGAATCGGCTATCACTCTTGCATTAGATGACATAGCACCCATGCATGAATCCTGTTGGACCCGGCCCGTTGGGCAGATTCACCCCTAGACTTTTTGCTTTTTCCTAGCCTGTTTATGGAACCTGGTGTCGGGGATTTTAGGCCTCTGCGCACTTTTTCACTGTGGTACAGTGTAAAGTGCTTGAGCTCTCTGTATGTGTGGTGAGTGACCTGCCCTCCCATAGGAATGAATGGGGAATATGTATGCCCATGGTAGTTCCTGATGTGTGGGGAGTGCAGGGGCGAGTTTGGTATGTATGAACTCGTGAAAATGAATGCTGCAAAATGATATATGCGGCATGACTGTGTCTAGTCTAGAAGTACTACTTTTGGAAGTTGGCATAGTTGTGTAAGTTGGTGCTGGTGTGTGATTGGCTGGTGAGCCTGGCCCAGAGTGCCTGGGCCTGCTTGTGGATTGACTGTCTGATTTGAGGATGACAGGGGCTGGAGAGCCCAGGAGGTTGTCTGAAGTCAGCCCATAGATGAAAGGCAGCATCTACTGCCAGGGAAGTGGGAGGAGATGGCACCTGATAGTGAAGGGCTGTGCCTGCCTAACTACAAAGCTGGCTCCACCTCCCGCTGGGCGACTGTCACCTCTGTCCCTGATACTGAAGGGACTTTCTTGTAACCAGTTCTGGCTGGTTCTCACACTGCCTGCTTCAAAGGTCTTCAAAGGACTTCAAAGACTTTTCTGTGTATAAGAAGGGGCTGTGTCCCCTTCCAAAAGGTTCTTGTTTCTAACTTGAATCTACCAGGGGTGGGCGCTGCCCAGCCCCTGGATGCCTGGAGGACTTCTGGGGGACCCCTCTGCCTTGCCTGGGCTGATGGGGGGACTTTGCTTTGCCCTGGAAGCCCTGCCCTGTGTGCTGGGACCTTGCTGCTGGAGACTTTGCTTTTGCCAAGGCTTATTATAGCCTAAAGAGCGCCTGGAGGACTTGGTTGCTGGACTTTCTGTGCCTCTGGCGCAGGGAGCGCTTCGTGGTAACCTCTGGACCTTTCATGGGTCCCTAGCGCTGGAGAGCACTGTTTGCGAGCATTTTACCGCCACGCATCTTGTGTGGGGATTGGCAGGTGCCTACCCTGCAATTTTGCTCGCATTGTAATTATTATTTTGATCGCGAGTGCCCACCTCGCTCATGGCCGTAATTTTATTTTCCTCGAGGGAGCCCACTCCTCGGGAAACTTTGCCTGCCCGCCTGCCTGTCTAGAGAGGGCCGCCGCGCTGACCGCGGCGACCCGGAAGTGACTGGCCAGCCGGCCAATCCGAGCGCGGCCGGCCGGAAGTGCCCGCCCCGCAGCGGGAGAGAAGAGAGGACGCCGCAGGAAGAAGGCGCCCAGGTAATGGCGGCTGGTGGCGCCGGTGCAGGGCTCCCATTGCTGAGGGAGCCCTGGAGGAGCGGAGGGGGCGCGAGGCACATTGTCGGTGCCTGCCCCCGCCGCAGAGAAAGGAAGAGAGGAGGAGTGTGGCCGGCTTCTGGGGCTCCCGTGTGCAGAGGGAGCCCCGAGTGAGGAGAGGAGCGAAGGAGAGCCCCGCCCGCTGCCGGTGAAGTGACCCGGTCCCAGGGAGGGAGACCGGGCAAAGAGGAGCCCCCGCCGAGAACAGCCCGGTGAGTCAAGAGGGCTGGGGGGGCTCCGTAATGTTGCTGGTGGTGCCAATGGAGGCAGAGTCAGGGCAGCCCCGGTTGGCAGTGGGTCACCCCAACGTGTGAAGAGCCCTGAGAGGCTCCATGCCCGCAATTTTGATTTACGAGCCTGTGAGGCTCGTGGGGGCATTTGGTTGTGTTGAGCCCTGCAAGGCTCAAACGAGGGGGCAGAATAGAACGGAGGGTCGCCGGGACACATGGTCGGTGTCCGCCCCTCCCCAGTAGCGCGAGCTTGCGCTACTTGTAGTATGAAGCCATGAGGTCTTCAAGGGCGGCCCCGGATGGCAGTGGGTCGCCCCAACGCTGAATAGAGCCTGTTAGGCTCAGGGGGGACATCTTTGCTGAGGAGCCAGAGGGCTCCAGAGAGATATTTGTTTTAGAGCCTGTGTGGCTCAGGTGGCGCAGATTTGTTCTAGGGGCTACTGAGAGCCCTGCCACAGCTTTTTGACCCCAGCTGCCCAGCACTTTGTGGGCAGCTGCCACGTTTAGGCTTTTGGTACTTTTGAAACTGGCGCTGCATGGCAGCGCACCCTGACTTTGGACTCAGGGCATCTTTGCCCCACAAGGCCAGTTGGCCTAGGGACTGCCACAGGTAGTGGCTTATGTAGTGTTGGCGCAATGTGATTTCTATGGTTTTAATAGTAATTGCCTACTGTGTGTTTTGTTTGCGCTATTGACTTCTGTTCTGGCACCTCTGAATGTGTAGGTTTATGCATTATGTGTCTTTCTTTCATTGCGCTGCACCTCTGAATGTCTAGTCATCATGGGTCTTCTTGCGCTGCACCCCTGAATGTATTTTATTGCATCATGTGCTTTATTCTTAACACCTCTGAATGTTTTAGGCATCATGTGTTTTCTCTTTATTACTCCTCTGAATGTGGTTTATGCATCATGGGTAAGGTGTTCTGGTTTATACCCCTAAATGTGTTGATTCTTAGGTGGTTGTCCTTTTTAGTACAGGTGGTCCTAGTAAGGTCCTGGTTCCTGTTACCAGTGGATACTGGTTGTGATCTTTGTGATTACCATTTTATGTTTATTATTTCTTATTCTAGAAGTACTATATCTGAATCTGACAGTGGCCCATGTGGCCCTGTCTTGTAAATAATCCCATGTGAATATTGCCCGTGCCAGTTGGTACTATGTATATGTGTGATTTTATCTGATGTGTTTTCACAATACAAAAGTTATTTTTATAATAACCTTGTGTGGAGTCTCTTTTGTGGTGTGCCTAGTATGTTGTTGCTGTTGTGCGCTGGCGCAAATGCTTTACACATTGCCTCCGAGTTTAGCCTTACTGCTTGAGCCAAGCTACCAAGGGGGTGAGCAGGGGTTATCTTGGCGTGTGACTTCCTTGCCCTGACTAGAATGGTGGGTTCTGCCTGGCTTTGGCGTCAGCCTTAGCCTACCAGAAATAGCCAGTTCTAACAAATCCAAACCTCCAAAAAACAATTCACCCTGGTTCACGCCAGATCTGAAGCAAACAAAATACTCCACTAGGATGGCAGAACAGAAATGGCGAAACACAAAAAGTGCTCAAGACAGGGAAATATACAAAACTGCACATCGGCAGAGGCAAACAAAGTCTACCTAGGCAACAGGATTACTCTTGCAACCAACTCACAAAGAGAACTCTTTAACATTGTTAAGGAATTCACTACTCCATCAGGAACACAGCAGGCGCCCCCTGATACCAAGGACTGGGTGGAATCTGTAGCCTCCTACTTTCATGAGAAAGTTAATGACATTCATAAACGATTCCCTCAGTCAACGACAAAAGACGAAACCACCACCCTTTATGTCAATAGGCAAAACATCCTTAATAATCACTCTGCCACGCTAAAACAGTTTTCACCCTTGTCAGAAAAAGAGGTGAACCAAATCCTGTTGAAAATGAAATCTGGAGCACCGGGAGATCCTGCCTCTCCGCAAGTTATATCTAAAATCTCCCCAGCTCTGATCCCCATCCGAACTAACATTTTCAATCAATCGCTACAGCGCTGTGTTGTCCCCGATCACTGGAAGGAAGCAGAAATCAGGCCTATTTTAAAGAAACCCACAGCTGACCCGGATCAACTTGTAAACTACCGACCCATTTCCCTTTTACCACTCTTTGGGAAAGTCATGGAGGCTCTAATTAATAAACAGCTTATCGCCCACCTGGAGTCCAACAAACTCCTCGACCCATCTCAATCCGGCTTCAGGGCGTTCCACAGCACTGAAACTTTTAAAATGTATAAAAACACAGGAAAAGAGTTGTCTTCATGAAGATTTATTCTTGAGAGATGTCTCCGAGTTGTGTGCACATCAAAAGCTATTCTTGAAGTGCCAGTACAACATTCTGACATGGATAATGAGTGTATTAACATTCTGAACATTAAAGAGATATAACAAGGATAATGTAACACATCTTCCCTTCTAAAGAAATAAGAAAAAATTATTTAAAAAAATAAAGTATAATTAAAACACAAATTCAACACAAAGATAGCAGCGTAAATAGTTACAACATATAATCATTGAGCTTAACAGGCTTTACAATAATCCTCCCAGATAATCTCCTTGAACATGGAGAAGATGTTTCAGTTGACACAGTAGGAATAGTAGGAAAATTAGGTGATACCACATTTGGATTGGATTTGGGTGTAGGAATATCACATGGGTTGGGTTTGGGTGTGGAAACATCACAGTTTCTATTTAACCATAACATCCGTTCTAATTCACTGCATAAAACAACGTTACACAAATTCCATTTGCGACCATCATCTAACAGAACACAATTTCCCATAACTTTCAACACCTTTTTAGGATGAGACCATTTAGAAGAACCATCCTTTGACAAACCAAAACGAGACGATCTCACAATATCACCTATAAGAAAAGGTCTCTCCAACTTCTTGATTCTACTGTTGTGCCTATCCACATATTTCTGTTGATACACATGCATTCTGTCACCCAGACTCTTTTTAAGAACAGGGCTAGAGGCACTGAGCATCCAAGCAGGGGTTACCTTATTGCCAGCAGAACGCCCCTTAAGAAGATGGAAAGGTGATATCAAGGTTGCAGAATGTGGAGTATTGCGGTAGCTCCAAATCATATCTTTGACGGCAAGTTTGCAATCAGCACCTTCAAACACAGCCAATTGTAAGCATTCCTTCAATACCCGGTTGAATCTCTCAACCATACCGTTCTCTCTAGGGCAATAAATAGCAGTGGTAATGTGTTTCACACCACACGAGCGTAAGTATGCTTGAAATTCATTGGCTACAAATTGTGGACCATTGTCAGTGGTGATGGTTTCAGGAAAACCCTCTCTATGAAACAATTCATCACAAAAATTGACAATATTAGAAGCTTTAATCTCCTTCACGAATGCTACTTCAGGCCACTTACTGTAATAATCCATTAAAACAATGGCGAATTTCCCCACAATGTTGCCAAAGCTAAACGGACCACAAATGTCCATAGCTAATCTTTGCCATGGTTTATCAGGAAATGCAACAGAACTAATGTGAGATTCTTGAGAAACATGAGATTTATCACTACATGTGCATGCTGGACAATTTCTGACACGTCTTTCCACATCTTTATCCATTCCAGGCCACCAAAAATCACAACGGCACCTTCTTTTCATTCCGGACATTCCTGAATGTCCGGAATGAACAAGATCAAGCAATCTATCACGTAAACTAGATGGTACTACAAGTTTATCCGCTCTCCTGACTATACCTGTTTCTATGTTATAAGATAGTTCTGGCCACACAGTTTTATATTCAGATAGCTCACAATCGCTCCATGAAATTTTTTTGCATGGTGAGGTTAATCGTACAATTACCTCCTTCAAAATGTGGTCATCTTGAACAGCTTTTCTCCACTCTATCTCATCAATGGCACCACTACAAACCTCTTGAATGGAAGCTACTGACCATTCCTCATCTTGGTCAGATGCAGAATCCTCACTACAGATAGGAAGACGGGATAAACAATCTGCATTAACATTTTTAATGCCTGGTACATACCTCATTAAGAATTCATACTCTTGTAGTTTATAAATCCACTTCGCAATTCTAGGAGTAGCTTTCCCGGCGCCTTTGGTTGAAAATATATCAACAAGAGGTTTGTGGTCAGTTCTTAACTAAAAATGAGTGCCCCATACATAATTTCTAAAGTAATTTACACCCCAGAAACAAGCAAGAGCTTCCTTCTCAATAACAGAGTACGATGGTTCAGCGCCCTTCAAAGTACGGGAAGCAAAAGCTACCACCCATTCCGATTTGTCCTTACCTTGCATCAAAACCGCTCCTAAACCATATGCACTAGCATCAACAACAATGATGGACTTCTTGTTGGGATCAAAAGGTTTGAGTGCAACAGCATCTATTATCTCTTTTTTACGTCTTGAAAAACTGATTGACATTCAGAACTCCACACGAATTTAACACCTTTTTTCATTAGAGATCTTAAGCAAAAAACTTTGGAAGCAAAATTTTGCACAAATTTGGAATAATACTCGGCGAGCCCTAAAAATGAGCGAAGTTGGTCTTTGTCTGACGGAGATGGAGCATTCTTTTTTTTTTTTTTTTTTTTTTGAAAACCTTTATTTATCGTAAACATAGTACACAGCGTCTGCCTACAACCACTGCGGGCCGGCCGCTATGACAATATACAACCAAGGTACCTTGCGCTTCAATAATTGACGAAAATAACAGCGCTACGATGGACTGGCAAGGAGCCACAGGAAAAGGATAAAGAGGGTTTCATTTTATGATTTTGACGAATCGTCCTAAAGTCAGACTGGATAGTTGAGTGGGCGAGCCACATATCAGGATATCAACAAGTGAAACATCGTTATCAAAATACTGGCGCAAATCATTACAATAAGGATACCCAAGCGCCGAAGTACATGTCGCCCCAGTTAGCGCCCGCCCAATCAATATATCACCACAGGAGTTGCAATCTAGCTTGTCTACGGTGTGATAGAATATGAGAGGGATCATTCTATAGCAGCAATAAAAGGGATCTGTCGACACATAGAAAGGCAATTATTACTTGGGAAAAAGCGTAACAGGATATGCGCCCTCAAACAGTAGTAGAAAAGGGAAGGAAGAGCAAGATATGTAATCTTTCGGTGACTATGCATTTAAATCGATTTCGTGGTCATAGAAACAATAAACCATGTGATAAAGACATAGACGCAAAGCGCAAAAATCGTCCCGGGAAGAACCAACCCCAACCCCTCGTCTGACCCAAGATATATAAGAAGGAAAAAGAGAAAGTAGAGAAAGAACAAGAAGAAAAGGCCATAGAAACAAAAAAGGGAAAGAAGAATCAAGCCCCAACCCCCCCACCCTGCACGTTGAAGAGGCTACGGCCCTCCCCCCCTTACTAACGTGCCTGTCGCCCCAAGAATACCCACAGAAGGGAAAAAGACAGGGGAGAGTCAACACAACCAAACTCCCGCCCCAACCCATTTGCACAAAGCAGCTCAGACTCGATCTCAAACAGACCCGCAGGTCAACAAGCAATGGCGGCGTCGTAGTATAGTTCAGCAAAGCGTCCACATCAAAATGGGCGACCGGGTATCCGTCCTACGATATCTAGAGGAAGAATTCACCCCTGACCCAATCTAACCCTTCCATCCAAGCGTGGCCACTGAAAGTTAGTGATGCAATACTTCAAAAGATCAGGGTGGCAAGGCAAGCAAGGCAAAACCAGCCGCACGGGTGATCCCGCCATCCAGAGGCTGAGAAACCAGACTTTCCAAACGTATAAGAACATCAACAAAGTACCAGGCCACCTCACCAAGTCGCAACTCAATAAGGGCAAATCAGATTCGATGGTCACAGGAGCAATTCCGTGGAAACGATCCACCTGCAACATAGGTTCAGGTCCCAAAGTCACATTCACGCAGTCGGCCAGCTCAAAGCCGCCTCCATCTCTGGCCAGGGTCCCCCACAGGTCCACCCGTGGAGGGATAGCCGCCACACCCATCTCCCGCATAACAAAGTCCGTGGCCCAACTCTCCGTCGGATCAGCGGGGCTCTCATCCACCAGCGGAGCTATAATGGCTTCCAGCCGTCTATCAAGGTCTTCGGCTCCCCTTACCCAAGCAGCACGGAGGGAGTCCAATGCAATCAGGATGTGTCGAACCGAGGGCTCCATCTTGAGAGGCCAGACCAAGCGCAAAACCCCGCAAAGTAGTGCCATCACAGACCTCAAGCAGTCCACGGGAGACGCTGGCGATATTCGCGCTTCATGGTACGGTGTCGTGATGCTCAGGATAGCCAATGCAGGATTACCGATCCCCGTACCAATGGGATCCGGGAGGCACAATGCATAGGGCTTGCTTCAACAAACAAGTTACACAACGCAAAGTCCGCTTTAAAATGGCGTCCCACCTCCGAGCAGCCAAGCTGTACAAGCAGCTTCGAAAACAAAGGGACGACCTCACAAGCCGATATAATAGACTCCTTAATGTGTGCGTCTGCTTCTGGTGTTGCGCTCGGTCTCCGCGCTCATCCGTTCAGCTCCAGTGCCATCAGCAGCATGTCGGACCCCCCGACGTCCCGGCCTGCAAAGCCGCGGTCTCCGGTGTCCTCTGCAGCCGGCGTCCGCATCCGGCCCCTCGGTCAGCTGCCAGACTCCGTTACGGCTCAAGTGGCAGAAAGCAGAGAAGGGGGATGCCAATATCGTCAAGCCCCAAAGTTTCGGCCAGTTACTCCCCGGACCTTCCGACGCCGCGGAAGATTAGCGCCAAGCTGGAGCAAGTGAGGGAAGGCAGGATAATTACAGGATTAATGCCGCGGCGAGCGGAGCTCACAGCCTAAGCGGCCATCTCGCTTCGCGCTCGGCCACGCCCCCCGAGATGGAGCATTCTTGATAGCATCTAATAGATTTTTCTTTGGCCTAACACCTTGCGCAGATAGGGTATGTCCCAAATACTCAATTTCATTAGTGGCAAATTTACATTTTTCAGCAGCAACCATTAACCCAGCATTCTGAAGTTTAATTAATACATCATTCAAGATTTCATTATGCATATTTCTGTCTTCACCCCACACCAATACATCATCTTGAAAAACTAACATGTTAGGTATACCTTCAAGGACTCTAGTCATAACTCTCTGAAAGACAGCAGATGCAGAAGACAAACCAAAAGGCATTCTTAAAAATTGAAAAGCTCCCTCTGGAGTAATAAAGGACGTTAAATGACGAGACTCAGGATGTAATTTTATCTGATGATAAGCATTTGACAAATCGATTGACGAAAAATATTTAGCATCTCTGACAGAAGCAACCATCTCGTTAATATTGGGTAAGGGATAGCGATCTACCCAAATATTCTTGTTTAAATCTCTTAAATCCACACACATGCGCAATTTTCCATTGGGTTTTCGTGCCAAAACTACTGGACTAAGCCAATCTGATGCTTCGATAGGTTCAATGATATTTTGTTGACACAAACGATCCAGTTCTACTTTAAGCTGAGACCTTAACACCAAAGGAACATTGCGTACTTTGTGGACAATAGGAGTGCAATCTGGTTTGAGAATAATGCGATGTTCTAATTTCTTAAGACACCCTAATTTTGTACTAAATAAATCAGGACATTTTTTGTGCCATTCTAACCCGGCATCATCTTGAGTTAGTAAAACTACATCAGACTGTTTTTTGTGCCAATTAGGAGATAATACTATTTTATCCGGAATGATTAGGATCAAGAGTCATACCAAGATTCCATACTTCTTTCCATCCTAATAATGCTCTTCCTTTTTCTACAACATAGACAGTACCTGAAGTATTCCTGTCTTTAAAAATAATTTCAGATACAAAACATCCAATAACTGGTAATTTGATACCCAGATAACCTACAGGTGTTCTTTGAGAACAAGTGAGACTAGGTTTGCCACAAGCTTCCCACATATTTTTGTCAATTATGGTATATAATGAACAAGAATCAGCCCAAAGAATTAACATGTGACCGTTGATCATGACATCACACTTGGGAGGTTGAATTTCATCATCAACATGGTTGACCTCATTCCAAATAGGCATAACTTCTATGTCAGTATCGCTATCAGAGTGATTAAATTGATCAATATAGTTGACAGAATTTTTCCAAGCATTAGTCAGATCTACACATTTTTGCAAAATGGCCAGTCTTGTTGCATTTAAAACATGTAACATTAGATGCAGGACACCAAGAATTTTCTGAAGTATGTCTTGCATTTCCACACCTGAAGCAAATTTGTTTGTTAAAACTTTGTGACTTGCTAGAAGATAGGTTATTGTATGACATAGGTTTATTGTATGACATGGTATTTTTATTAGTATTGGAAAATATTTGAGGTCTAACTCTAAAATCACGTTTCATGTTTTGTTTATGGTCAAAAGATTTGGATTTGTTATTAACTACAGCACACACATCATTAGATTCTTTATTATCACTAAACTTAGAGTCTTTGCTATGTGCAGAGCTTAACTCTTTAACATATCTGGAATTATTTTCAACTCTTCTAGCAATTGAAATGGTCTTGTGGAGAGAAGGATCTTTTAAATCTAACAATTTCTCTTGGATTTTAGTATTGTTGGTTCTATTAATAAATTGATCTCGTATAATTTCTTCATGTAAATCCCTAAATTTAAAAGTGACTGCCAGTCTTCTTAAAACAGTAACATATTGTTCCACAGTTTCACCAGGTAACTGTGCCCTTGAAAAGAACTTATGTCTTTCTACTACTATACTTGTTTTTTTTCCGAAATTTTCTTCTAAAGCCTTCAGAGAATCAAGATATTCATCTGAAGAAAATGTCTCAATTTTTGAAGAATCAAACACAACTTCTTCATCACTAAGGTCTTCATCACCAACATCACATACTTTAGACGTAACTTTGTTAGACTGTATGGGTAATGTTTTTAACACCTTTCTACCTTCTACACCAAGACTGTGTTTAAGTAGAGCTAATTTGCGTGAAGCTAAAAATACCTCTCCACCAATGGCTTCTAAATATGTTTCAAACGATTCACGCGAATCCTCCCAGTTCATAGGAGGAATGCCAGGGTCCTGTAGGAATTTAGGAGGAGCTAAAATGGTATTGGTTTCCATAGTATTAATTGTAAGTCAATATATAATATTGAAGAAAAGAGAAGAAAAAAAATAAATTAACAAAATAAAAGTAGTCACCGTAGTCTTATTCCTCTTATTGCGTGTTGATTGTAGGTAAAATGAAGTTAAAACCGAGTTTTTAATGGATTTGTAGCATGTAAATAGTTAATTTAAATGAAGATCGAAGAGTTGCTAAGCAACGCGCCCCAGAATGCATAGCGGGTCCCAGAATGCATTGCGCGTCATCCGTGTGTTTCCTGAAGCTTCCTGTATCTTGCCGTTGGAATGGAGCACAGCGCATCCACGAGCAAGGTAATGTGTTTAAAAATATACACGTCTCGTGCCAGGTTTTATAAAATGCTGAGGATTTAATTTACTTCACTCGACAATGTTAACGCCGCTTTTACACGTTCAAACAGCAGTTTTCTACACGCTTCTCTCAGACGCCTCTCGCAAACACTGCCGTACCTTCGTTAATGACTTAGTTGACAAGGCGAAGATTAACGTCTTCTTGAAACTGTGGGCAGGCAATTCTTTCAAGGCGTCTTTCACAGCGTTTTTGTTAAAGCGTCTTTCACAGCGTTTTCGTTTTTGTTAAAGCATCTTTCACAGCGTTTTCGTAGAGAAATCCTTCAGCATTTCTTGATTGAAAAAAAATAAATTAATTTGCACACGGGTTGAAAATAGATGGTTTTCCCTTTTTTTAAAACGATAACAAAAATGAATAAAATATAATAATATAGACAGTGATGGGTCGTTTCTTCCCTCGTCGCCACTTTTAAAATGTATAAAAACACAGGGAAAGAGTTGTCTTCATGAATATTTATTCTTGAGAGATGTCTCCGAGTTGTGTGCACATCAAAAGCTATTCTTGAAGTGCCAGTACAACATTCTGACATGGATCATGAGTGTATTAACATTCTAAACATTAAAGAGATATAACAAGGATAATGTAACAGAAACGGCCCTGCTGGAGGTCGTGGACAATATTGGACTCTAAAAAGTCAGCCATATTGATCCTGCTAGACCTGTCTGCGGCTTTCGACACCATCTCGCATCGCGTTCTGTTAGAACGTCTTGCTGAGGTTGGTGTCGAAGGCGCCGCACTCCAATGGCTGTTATGCTACCTTGGCAACAGACGATCCAGGGTGCAATTAGGCTCCCAGACTTCCATTTTCTATGAAAATGACAAAGGTGTCCCTCAGGGATCCATTCTGAGCCCGACCCTTTTTAACATTTATGTCTCCCCCTTGGCGAAGATCATCAGAGAACATGGTTTTGGAACTGTGTCCTATGCTGACGATACCCAAACACTCGTCACTATCAACCAAAACCCTGATGATATAAAATGTAGGTTCAAAAACTGTATGATCAGTATACAAGAATGGATGGCCAGAAATTACCTTATGATGAACGCCGGAAAGACTGAGGTCATGCTTTTTGACAAAGCCGACCAAATCTGGTCATCATACTGGTGGCCAGTCTCCCTCGGTCCCTGCCCAGCCCCCAAGCCCTTTGTCAGGAATCTTGGAATAATATTAGACGATAAGCTGACCATGTCTGAACATATCAAGAAAACAGTGGGAAATAGCTATGGCCAGATGCGAAGTCTGAGGAAGATCTTTAAATGGATCCCACTCTCACCATGCATGCCCCTGGTCCAGGGACTCATTGTTAACAGGATGGACTATGGAAATGCCCTTTTCTCAGCTATCAACTTAACACTACTGAATCTACTGCAGGCCCTCCAAAACACTGCTGCTAGGATAGTACTAGATCTACCCCCCCGGACCCCCTCAGCATCCTGCCTCAAGACTCTGCACTGGCTCCCCATACAAACACGCATAAAGTTCAAACTCTGCTGCCTAGTCTATAAGGCTGTACATGGTCATGGACCTGTCTATCTTGAACATAAGCTCAAGGCCCACGTCCCAAGCAGGACGCTACGCTCCTCCAGCAAAGACCTTCTCCCCGTACCCAGAGTTCGAACAGTCAGAAACGGAGATAGAGCTTTCAGTAAAATTGCCCCAGAAGCATGGAACTCCCTCCCCGTTCAGTTGAGGTTAGAGCTCGTTCACATGAAATTCCGAAAACAACTACAAACCTGTCTCTTCTAGCCAGCTGAGCCCTCCTACTTCCTGGATTAGTCGGTCATTTGGATCCTCTCTGCCTGCCAGCGCTCTTAGACCTTCGGGTGATTTATGCGCGATACAAATGAAATAAAATGGAAATGGAAATGGGGTGGTTCAGACAGTGAAGGCAGTTGAGATAATGAAACTGTAAACATGTAACGTTTGAAGGGAATTTTAAGATTTCTGTCTGAGTGAGATCAGCTATTGCTGTCAAGAGGAAATGTGATGTCAGAGGGCTGTCTGATCCATGCAGAAAGGTAACCTCAGGTCATGAGTGCTGCTTGTCAATGCCTACTGTAAACACTATGATCGCTCTAACATTTTTAGTGACAAGCCTCATGCTTCCACACTGAGTGCTGCCTGGCGCTGGTTGATTAATCCCCAAGATTCCTAATATGTGATCTGTCTTTCCCTGCACTATCTCACAGCTCTAAATAAATCACTCCACTTTGGATGCTGCCCACACACCAGCTACAGACTGCTATGGACTGGCCTCATGAGAGTGAGGTGAGGACAAACAAGGAGAGCATGGATGTCGATTCACAGAAATGTCAGGGGTAGCTCAAGTGACATCACGCACCCTTTGACATTAATAGCATGACATGAAGTGACATTGTATGACCTTTCACCCTGAATGTCCCCAGGAAGGGGTGTCACATGACCTTAACATGAAGATATCACAATAATTGACATCACTGAAGTTCGATAATAACTGCATGATTAACATAACACAATACAGACAAATGCCCATCTTAGAAATAATCACTAGTATGGCGCTGACATTATCTTTGTAAGTAGTGGGATGTTACACTTGCCCTAAATGGTAATGAGCCAGACTGCTTCTAGGAGAGCTCTGGGAATCTCCCCCTGAGAAAACGTTTACAAATGGGGTCAAATAGTGTTTTTAAAAACACATTGTCACATTCCCCATTGTTTTTAAAATATGCTATGTGTCCCCCATATATTAAAAATTACCTCAATTCTGCCAGAGTCATCATTTTCACATGGGTGCCCCTCATATGCCATAGATGCTCCCTTATGTCAAACGTTACATGCGATCCCAGTGGCAGAATTTGGCAATGAATGCCACCCTTGTTCATTGGGTTATCCTTATTACATCGAAATTATCTCTAGTATTCCAGGGCCAATATATTATCATGGTTGTACCCTCCATATACCATGTGTTTCCTGCTTATGCCAAGAAGTATCTCCTATGAACTAGAACGAGAAATATAGACCAAAGGTCGGTGGGTCTCATTCCTTATCAGTTCTATTCCATATGTGAGAACATGTATAGAATACAAATATCTTCATGAATAAATCAACACTTTTCTGAATGCTAATTTTTTGCATTCTTGTTATTCCCCTTGGTTGGTATAACAAATAAGATTTCAAGATAATGGCATTATCTCAGGGGTTGCCCTTTGAAGAAATTAATATAAACATGAAACAATATATATATTGGACTTCTAATCTTGTTTGAACAAGCACACCCCGAATATAAATGAGTCAAATTGTATAGATTATGGTGCTTTCAATTTTGAGAACTGCACCGTGTTCCTGATTGTCAATTGTTATTTTTCCATGGGTGCCTCTATGATACAAGAATTACCATTATTAATCCAGGGCAGACGTGTACGCATAACGCCACATTCTCACTAATGCTCATTTACATTCACTCACTCACACTCTTTCGCACTCACTCAGACTCCTTTACTCATTGTCACTTACTTGCACTCATTCATTCTCACTCTTTCTCTTGCATTCACTTTTACTTTCTCACACACACTCTCCCTCATTCTTTCCCTGACTCAATCATAATTATTCCTAGTGCCCCATTTCTTTCATTACATTAGTAGTGAATAATAGGTTGTTCCAGGCTCCAGGCTCCAGGCAGTCTTGACTCCCTTCCCGGTTAGCTGTGGACCTTGTGGTCAAAAAGACCCATTCAGGCATTCCCGAGTGACCTGAGCTCTACCTCCTTCTAGATAGTGGGCTCCAGGTTGTTGCCCAACAGACAGTTTACAGGAATGGCAGGGCTGACAGCTACTTTTAGGGAACTTGAGACCTCCATCCTCTCAAAGAGAATCAGAGCCATCAGTAGATGACTCTCATGATTGTGTGTGACTATGGCTTGGTGGAAATTGTTAGGAAAGACCTGCACTGAGGACACCAGCCTGACACCTTACAGTTGTCATGCTGGCTCCTCTGAGTCTCCACCCATTGTCCATTGATGGTGACCACCTGCTTATACTTAGAAGTATTGGCAGGTATATGGACTTTTAGCAGCATCTCTTTATTCATCAGGGAAACAAGGGTCACCTCTGTCCTCTCCTCAAAGCTAACTGGGACTACTTCTTCCCCGAGTCCTACATATGCCAACCCCGGTGTCTGCCACTGGCAGGGGGCTGTGCCTTCTTGGGACATTTGGAGTCACCTTTGGAGTGTGAAGGCTTGTAGCATTCTGGGGACTGCGGTGCAAACCTCCCAGTCTGCTTATCAAAGAATCCCTTCTTTTTTAGACTCGGAATGGGACTGGTTAACACTGCTTTCTTGGGAATTATTATAGGGGCCTTTTGAGAACTCAATATTTTAAAATGTTTCTTCCCTCTATTTCTTCTGATGGGAACCTTGACCACCCTTGCGGGAGTCTACACCAGATACCTTTTTGGACACTCTGGTGCTGGCCCAGAGGTATGCCTCCTCAGCAAGCTTCCTGCGATCAGTTAGCTTACTGTCTACTAGGGGATGGTGCAGCTCTGTAAAATAAATACTGAGCATGTGCGCTCTCAAAATTAGATTATAGAACCCCTTCTCTTATGACTGCTGAGATTACTATGAAAATTACCATAAGTCTGACACATTTATGTACGAATACTGTATGCTAAATAACCTTGTATGGCAAAATACCAACAACTCTGTGTGTTTATTGTTTCTAGGGGCCAGATTCTGCATCCTATCCATATACAATACTCCCCCTGCAGAAACAAATTATCATGACAGGACTGTCTGACCCTAACACTCTTTATCTATATTAGTATAACTTGTTGTGGTGAGGAGTAAGAGGCACATGTCCATTCTCCTTTTCTTCGAAAAGGGTAGACTATAAGGTATTCCTCTTGGGGTTTAGGAGATCCATCTGTCTGTGCCTCTCTCACCTACGAGAAGCAGTGTTCCAGAGATTACCATAAAACTGTGATGCACAGGAGACAGGCAGAGCAAAAAGCACATGAAAAAAGGAAGAGGCACTGATCATTATGGTACATGCTGTTCCTGGTTCTTAAAAAAGGGCATTCTTTCAAAGTGTCTTCGTTTTGCAGTATGGAATCACTCTTTTTGGTGAGCACTTCCTGGTCCTTTGTGAAATTCTGCAGTCCTTATTTCAGTACCCTGAAGAGAGAATTTGATTTAGATTAAAGATATCAATATTGAATAGATAAATGGTCAGGATCTGTTCAGGGGCTTAATGGATGATGGCTGGCAGTCAAGTGGACCCATTCAAAAAGGCATTATGAATTTCTGGACTGTTTAGTGAAAGGCACAAATGCTCTTGGTTTTTGGTAATGTAACTTAATTTGTGTTCTAATTGTGGTAGTAAGTGCTAGTATTCCTGTGCAAAATAGCTATTTAAAAGATTTTGGACTTCAATACCATATGCTA
The DNA here is from genome assembly GCF_964263255.1 of Lissotriton vulgaris. NCBI lineage: Eukaryota > Metazoa > Chordata > Amphibia > Caudata > Salamandridae > Lissotriton > Lissotriton vulgaris. The sequence goes on along the minus strand of NC_141699.1, from coordinate 609,234,532 downwards.
GGTTTTACCATCCAGTCTATTATTCCTTACCCAATTTAAGAGCAGCAGTTCAGGCGCACATTCCCTCAAATCTCTAGGACGCTAATACCATGCTTGCTGCTATCCATATGTTGATGCAACCCTGGAAGTGCATCCTCCATGTTGAAGCATGAATAATCATAGGTCTGCAAAAATATGGCCTGGTCACCCTTACACTTAGATCATATGAATAGGGGCGTAGCTTCAGGTGGAGTGTATGGGTGTTACATCCCCTAAAACAAATCTGCATTACCTAGTTGGACACAGGTGCCTTTAGTTGGGTATGGTGACGTGTCTGTTGGTTTTCTCCTGGGATTTTTACATGTTCACACTGACACACACACATACACACACATTTTCTCTCTCGCTCATTTTGAAGGCCTTAAGAAATGTTGAATAGTTTGTAAAATGTTGTATTTTAAGTGCCCCTGACACAGGCTGCTCCAACGAGTAGCTAGTGAGCTACTGGTAGCTCTCCAGCTTACTGTAAATAACTCTCCTCTATCCAGCCAAGCCTACTAAATTAGAAGCTTTTGATTGGCTGAATTAATATATGTATACCAAAATGAGAGTGTATATTTGAGACAAAAGGAACTCAAAGGCTGATATTTGGAGAACAATGGCTGAATTTCCAAAATATATTTAATCTGATATTTGAGTGATAAATCATATGGCACTAGGGAGACTATTTACCATATCTTGGTACCGGAGGCATTGCTGCTATGGCTGTTATGTTTTACCATGCCTGATGCACTGAGTTGATCCCTGGTAGTAATCTTGCATATAGTAGCCACTAATGTAAGCTGTCTGATGTGTTGCTATTCCAACACTGATAATATTAGTAGTCACATTGAACATAAGTAACTCTTATTAGAGAAAAGATTGGAGGCCCCGCCTAACAATAGACTCTCTTCTCTCTTTCCACTGCCCCTTAAGCCACCCTGATGTTCTGCTTAGGCCTGGGTGGAGTTTATGCAACTCCGCAAAGTGACTCAAAAACTCTACCATGCTACGCAGAGTTCAGCAGGTGGCTGAGTGCGTTATGTTGCGCCGTTTGTGCATATTTTTAGCGCCAAGTGTTTGTTCTGCTCTGTAAAATCAGCGCAAACAGCACCACGCACTGCACAAGAGGGTGCTGCTTCTTTCTGTCTCTCGAGTAGATATTCTACTCGAGCGGCAGGTTCCTCAACACGAACGGAAGGTTTCTCAATGCGAGCGGTAGTGACCATCCGCGACCGCTGGCGTTGAGAAATCTCTCCGGGAGTTGGTCTGGAGTAAGATTTTCCTCGCTTTCCTTCGCCAACTCCACGTTGGCGAACACAAGTGAGGCAAAAACTCCGCTCTGCTAGGCTCTGCAGAGTTTTTCGGAGCTCCGCACTCTGCGCAGAGCACAGAGTGGGAAAAACTCCGCGAGCGGAGCGGAATTTCACACCCAGGCCTAGTCCTGCTTCTTATATATTGTGTTTTAAAAAAATATCCCCACGTGATTGTTGGGAAATCTCAAGCTCACACCCCCCAACCTTATTGAGCAAGCTACGCCCCTGCATATGAACAGCCTCCCTCTTCATACTTGCATTCTCTTCAATGTCTACAGCATCAACTGCAAGGCAGTGAACTCCAACAACACCTACAGCAGCAACTTCCACAGGCAAAGAAAGTGCTAGAAGAAGGCATACTAGCAAGCCTTCTTTTGCTATACACCCATGACCTGGAATTACATTTTGACACAAACCCAATCACTGCTTCAACTCTGGAAGGTCCTGCAGACACATTTCGTCAAGGAATACCTTTTTCACAAATATAAACATGGCTACCTAAATATTGGACGATAATCAAAGAAAGACTCCCTATAAATTATACTCCTATGTGTTAATGACTCTTATACAGCTCTATATTCCATTTAAGCTAGGTTTGCACACCATAAGTAGACCTCCATACAAGCATACATACATACTGGATTGCACACATTTATAAAGTCACGTATGGAATCATTTTTCTCCCATTACCTTTCAATCAACAATGATCGCTCACTTGAAAAAATTAGGGAAGTCATTAGGCTACCAGCCAAGGGCCATCATAAGCAAGCTGCCAAGGAGGGCACAGTATTGCCATTCCCTAAGGAGCAAAATTGCAGAGTTGAGATCCTGAAAGTGGCTATTTACCACAATAAGCTGACGTTATTGCTATTTCCCAACCTAGCCCCAATGACCATGTACTTGTAGAGAACTGTCATAGACAGAGGCCGAGGTTCTCCCTAGTAGCTTGCCGAATTAAAAGCATTGCTTTTTTATTTCAAATAGTTTTTATTGAATAAATCAGCAAGTTTTCATCAACACAAGGACAGTGATAAAAGAAAATAAATATACAAGAGAGGTTAGCATTGTCAGAACCTCTTTTTACGACATTTTTTAATAGAGTTCCCCATTTGCTGTTTGCATTTTGCCCCCGGAAGCGCTGAGATTACCAGTTCAGTTTTTTTCCAGTCTACCTGTTCATTCTCACAACCACTGTGAAGCAATCATCCTCTCCCACATCTCCATTTAGTGAAAGGGATAAGAGGTTATGAACATAATAATACTAATAATAATAATAATAATATTAATAATACGTTTGTGTTTGTAAAGCGCAATTATATCACCCCTTAAGGGTTTCAAAGCACTGGAGGCTATCAGGGAGATTAAGTGAGCTGTTGCCCAGAGTCACATGATGCTGAGCTGAGCTGCCACCAGCGTCGTACCACGAGCTCAACGCTCTGTAGTCAGCCACTCTAGCCGCTGCGCCACACCTCCCCCAACATGGACGTTATCTACCAAATGAGCATGTTGTTTCAAGGTGGTTGCTCCACCTTCTATATTAATTTCGAAGAAGGACCTGTAACTGGCAAATTGATACAATGTACCATCGTTTAGAGCAATGGAATTTCAACCGTGCCACTGAAGACAAGGAAGTGGCAGAAGGGCAAGGATGGCTGGTTTAGGCCCTGTGAGCCAATAGTGTTTGTGCTTCTTCCTGTTTCATTTAAAGTGTTGTACCTCAGTGGATGAAATAATCTAGTAGCATTAGCTATAAGGGCTGTGATAGCATTATAGCCTCAGTGGCATAGCTAGACCCTTTGCCACCTGTGAAAGTCCCGGCCTATGCCACCCTGCGACATCCACAGGTATGAGGGGGGTGGGGTGCAAACGATTCTGGCATTTGCCGCCACGCGATGGCCGCAAGTAAGCCACCGCCCCCAAAACTCAAAGCATAGCATAGCAGTATGTGGGCTATTAAAGGCCTTTGTCAGTGCCTCAGCTCTAAAATTGGGAGAGAGTGTCAAAATTATTCATTTGCCATCAGAGTGGTGGACTCAGTGTGCCCCAGTACTACCAAAGCCATATTCCACATCCTCAGACAGGGTCAATAGTACATCCTGGTTCTCCTATAACACTCTCTTTGCTATTCACATGGAAGCTGCCATGTGTTTGCCCATGTCTTTCAGAACAACAACTGGACTGCCAACTCTGTTACCATCGCTATCTCATTCTTGGTTTGAACTAGAGGTGAGCGAGCCGCTGAAAGTTCAAGCCAGGCTCGAGCCTGAATGAAGCCTAGCTCTCCCCATTCTTTGTATGAACTAGAGGTGAGCAAGCCGCTGAAAGTTCAAGCCAGGCTCGAGCCTGAATGAAGCCTAGCTCTCCCCATTCTTGGTATGAACTAGAGGTGAGCGAGCCGCTGAAAGTTCAAGCCAGGCTCGAGCCTGAATGAAGCCTAGCTCTCCCCATTCTTGGTATGAACTAGAGGTGAGCGAGCCGCTGAAAGTTCAAGCCAGGCTCGAGCCTGAATGAAGCCTAGCTCTCCCCATTCTTGGTATGAACTAGAGGTGAGCGAGCCACTGAAAGTTCAAGCCAGGCTCGAGCCTGAATGAAGCCTAGCCCTCCCCATTCTTGGTATGAACTAGAGGTGAGCCAGACGCTGAAAGTTCAAGCCAGGCTCGAGCCTGAATGAAGCCTAGCTCTCCCCATTCTTGGTATGAACTAGAGGTGAGCGAGCCGCTGAAAGTTCAAGCCAGGCTCAAGCCTGAATGAAGCCTAGCTTTCCCCATTCTTGGTATGAACTAGAAGTGAGCCAGATGCTGAAAGTTCAAGCCAGGATCGAGCCTGAATGAAGCCTTGCTCTCCCCATTCTTGGTATGAACTAGAGGTGAGCCAGACGCTGAAAGTTCAAGCCAGGCTCGAGCCTGAATGAAGCCTAGCTCTCCCCATTCTTGGAATGAACTAGAGGTGAGCGAGCCGCTGAAAGTTCAAGCCAGGCTCAAGCCTGAATGAAGCCTAGCTCTCCCCATTCTTGGTATGAACTAGAGGTGAGCCAGCCGCTGAAAGTTCAAGCCAGGCTAGAGCCTGAATGAAGCCTAGCTCTCCCCATTCTTGGTATGAACTAGAGGTGAGCCAGACGCTGAAAGTTCATGCCAGGCTCGAGCCTGAATGAAGCCTAGCTCTCCCCATTCTTGGTATGAACTAGAGGTGAGCGAGCCACTGAAAGTTCAAGCCAGGCTCGAGCCTGAATGAAGCCTAGCCCTCCCCATTCTTGGTATGAACTAGAGGTGAGCCAGACGCTGAAAGTTCAAGCCAGGCTCGAGCCTGAATGAAGCCTAGCTCTCCCCATTCTTGGTATGAACTAGAGGTGAGCGAGCCGCTGAAAGTTCAAGCCAGGCTCGAGCCTGAATGAAGCCTAGCTCTCCCCATTCTTGCTATGAACTAGAGGTGAGCCAGCCGCTGAAAGTTCAAGCCAGGCTCGAGCCTGAATGAAGCCTAGCTCTCCCCATTCTTGGTATGAACTAGAGGTGAGCCAGACGCTGAAAGTTCAAGCCAGGCTCGAGCCTGAATGAAGCCTAGCTCTCCCCATTCTTGGTATGAACTAGAGGTGAGCGAGCCGCTGAAAGTTCAAGCCAGGCTCGAGCCTGAATGAAGCCTAGCTCTCCCCATTCTTTGTATGAACTAGAGGTGAGCGAGCCGCTGAAAGTTCAAGCCAGGCTCGAGCCTGAATGAAGCCTAGCTCTCCCCATTCTTGGTATGAACTAGAGGTGAGCCAGCCGCTGAAAGTTCAAGCCAGGCTAGAGCCTGAATGAAGCCTAGCTCTCCCCATTCTTGGTATGAACTAGAGGTGAGCCAGACGCTGAAAGTTCATGCCAGGCTCGAGCCTGAATGAAGCCTAGCTCTCCCCATTCTTGGTATGAACTAGAGTTGAGCGAGCCACTGAAAGTTCAAGCCAGGCTCGAGCCTGAATGAAGCCTAGCCCTCCCCATTCTTGGTATGAACTAGAGGTGAGCCAGACGCTGAAAGTTCAAGCCAGGCTCGAGCCTGAATGAAGCCTAGCTCTCCCCATTCTTGGTATGAACTAGAGGTGAGCGAGCCGCTGAAAGTTCAAGCCAGGCTCGAGCCTGAATGAAGCCTAGCTCTCCCCATTCTTGGTATGAACTAGAGGTGAGCAAGCCACTGAAAGTTCAAGCCAGGCTCGAGCCTAAAGCCTAGAGGTTCTGTTGGACAAGCAGCTTTCATGTGGCTTCTACCTTATGTACAAAGATGTAAAAACTAACCAAGGACATTAAAGGTACAAACAAGACACAAAAAGTTACCCATTTAATGGCTGATTTGTACAAGCGGAACCAGAAAGCCTGCATTACTCACATCTACCTGCTTAATAAAATTATGTGATCTTGGGCAAAGATTTTAGTTTACTGATCCTCCTTTTACTTCTTTGTAGTAAAGGAAAGCACCTTCAAACACCTGCGTTCCGAATAATCGCTGTACAAAAACCTATTGTGTTTGATTTTATAGACTACAATGTTGCTCTATCTACAACCTTCTGGGCCACATACAGGGTTCACATAACAACTGTCTTGCTATTGTATTATGAGTTAGGATTTGGACACAACTAGGAAAAACTCCTTTCAGAGAATGCGGAAAACTAGAGCGGCAATTTTGGATCTAGCATCTAACCATTTTCTTAAAGACTCTTGGAGATGTTTAAATCATAAACTTGCAGGGTACTCATATTACTCGGCTGCTCATAAATTATGCTCACGCATTGATATGATCTGGTTTTCAGATTCCATCCTCAACCTTAATAAATGCTCAATGGCAATTTACCCAAGGGTAACCTCAGATCATAATCCAATTTCTATTACTTTTGAGATTACAACCGAAGAATTTTCTCCACGCCTTTTCTCATTTCCAAGATATTTATTCACTGACAGCGGATTTGTGAGTCAACTTAAAGAACATCTAAAACAATTCATTGATATAAATATTCACTCGAGTCAACCCCTGATAGTATGGGATGCCTGTAAAGCCAGTATACGTGGTTTTACACAGCAATATATATGGCGCCAAAATAAAGAACACCAAATCTTGAATGAGAAAAGGCTTGGTGAAATACGTGATATTGAACTTCAGTTATCAATGGCTTTGTCTGATGAGGTACCGATCTCAGATATACTTAATCTTAAACTAATCGAACTCAAAGTTGCACTAAAAGACCTTCTTAGAACTAAAAGCATTAACAAATTAAAAAAATATCAGCTTGATCAGTATGAAAACGCAGATAAAATTGGTAAACTTCTGGCTTATAGAGTTGCTGAAGATCGTGCACAGAATATAGTTAAGGAAATCAAAGGAGACAATGATCAACTGGTTAGCGATTCTACATCAATATTGTTACAATTTGCTTCTTACTATCAAGCTTTATATACTCCAGAAAACGTAACTTCGGAAGATAGTATTAAAAAGTATATAGAACTTAACATAGTGAATGTCTTAAAATTAGAACAAACAAAACACCTAGAGGAAACATTACAGTAACGGAAATTAGAGAGGCTATTAACTCCTTAGCAATAGGGAAAGCAGTAGGGGAGGATTCTATTCCTCTGGAACTATATAAATGCTGTGCTGAGGAATTAATACCTTTATTAATGGAAGTGATTAGGGCAATTGGTAATGGACAACAAGCACCTAAATCTTGGAATCTAACTCAAATCATCTTTTTCCTAAAAAAGGGTAAAGTACCTCAAGAAAGGGGATCATATAGACCAATCTCACTTATTAATAGCGATGCCAAAATTTTTCGCTAAAATATTGGCCATTAGGCTCGCGCCAGTTATGTCTCAATTAGTATCTTCCCAACAACACGGATTCATACCAAAACGTGATACAACTGCGCATATTAATGTGGCCATTTCTGCCTTTGATGCTGCACGGATTCAGTCCGCCCCACTTGGTATGATCTTACTAGATGCAGAAAAAGCATTTGATCGAGTGGGGTGGAGCTTTTTATGGCCAGCCTTACAGGCATTTGGCATCAACGGTCAATTTCTGAGATGGATTCAATCACTCTATGATAATCCAATGGGTAAAATATCTTACATGGGGAAATACTCTCCTATGTTTCCAATTAAGAGGGGGACAAGACAGGGGTGTCCTTTATCACCCCTGCTTTTTGCTTTGGGTATGGAACCTTTTTTAATTGCACTCCAACGTCAGACTTTAATCAACCCATTCTTTAATGGTTTAAATAAATTGGACATCACGGTATATGCAGATGACGTAGCAGTGTTTTCCTCTGATATACCACGAGCTTTGAAAGGCATCTTAATTGAAGCAGATAGATATGGATCAGTCTCTGGTTACAAACTTAACACCACTAAAACTCAAATTGTTGCCAATCATCATCTTCCTGCCTCTATTTCAGGCACTTGTGGGGTCGCAACATATCTTGGTGTCAAAATCTCCTCAGATATTGACTCTGTTGTGGCTTTAAATTATGAAATATTATTAAAAGAGACTGCAATGCAATTTAAGAAATGGCACAAACTTCCCCTTAATATCATTGGATGTATAAATCTAATTAAAATGAAAATTCTGCCTAAATATTTATATTTATTTCGTGCAATTCCTTTACGTGTTAATAACTCTTATTTTGTTAGATTAGAAGGGATCATTAGTAGTTTTATATGGGGATATAAAAAAGCCCGACGGGCAATCTCTTCACTTAAATTTCCTTTTAGTCAAGGAGGCTTGGCTCTCCCAGACTTCAAACTTTATTACTGGTCGGCTTTTTTAACTCGCTTTCGTAGTTTAACAATCTTGGATAAATGTTTGTATTTTCATAAATTTTTGTTAGGACAAGATGTCAAAATGTTTATTTACAGACTAAATGACCCTAATTACTTTAAAAGGGTTAAATTCAAGACTATACGAGATACTGTTAATATCTGCCGCTCCATCATGATGAAATGTAATGTCTCTCATCTTCATTATAAAACACCTCTTTGGGGTAATCCTGGATTTCCTTCAATTTTTCATGAGCCAATATGCAGAATATATTTAGAATCTGGTATTAGACTACTGGGAGATTTGTATGATCATCAAGGATTTATGACATTTGAAAAATTAAAGCAATGCTATAATTTATCTGAACTGGCTAGGTTTAAATACTATCAAATTAAGGATTATTTAGTGAAAAAATTAGAACTTAATCTGGTAATAGATTCCGACTTTTGGAGCTGTATTTACAGAGAATCAGATCAAGCTTTGATTAGTATAGGATATAAACTATTCTCGGACTTTAATACTAGTGATATTATAAAACTAACTGAGAAATGGAATACAAGGCTAACTGCAAATGTACAACCCGATTTAATTACCTTATCTTTTAAGAGCTTAGATATGTCAGTTCACTCTTCTAGCCTTAAATTGCAAATGTTTAAAACTATATGCCAACTGTATCATACCCCAGAGAGAATTCTTAAATGGGCAAGGAACAATAATTTTAGCGAACGTACGAAATGCCCTAAATGTGATCTAAGTGGGGCTGATATTACTCACATGTTTCTATTTTGTCCTATGCTTAAAGATTATTGGAATGGTATACTTAAGGTGGTCTCGGATAGACTTAATCAACCAATCTCTTTTTCTCCAACTGATGTACTGATTGGTACATGTGTGGGTCAAAATGCAGTTAATGATTTGTTGAACATTTTAATTTCGTGTGCAAGACTTATTATTGCCAGAGCTTGGATTCAGAAAAATACGCCAACTGTTATGGAATGGTGGAGCTTTGTTAAAGAAATTTATGCTATGGAGACCACTCTTGCCAACTCAAAGGGCCTTCGGGCTAAACAAAAAACGGACAAAATCTGGGGAACATTTATGTCTTAACTACTGATATCTCTTCTTTCTTTTTTTTCTTTTTCTTTTCTTTTTATATGACCGTATTTTTGTCTGTGACTAATGTAATGCCTAAATATGATTTTGTATATTTTTGATTTGTTCTTTTTGTTGTTGTGTACTTTTGATGCAAATAAAAATTTGGAAAAGAAAAAAAAACAAAAAAAAAAAACAACTGTCTTGCCTTGTAGTCCACTAATGGTGCTGTCGCCAGGGTGAAGGCGGGGGCAGTAATGGCTCTATTTTCTTGCTTAAAACTAGCACTTTACTTCTCAGTGCAGTGCTTTAATGGGCTATTAATGTCAAAGAGTCCACATGTGAAAGACATACACTTTTTCTTAACTGTTATTTGACTTAATCATATTTTACGTTATCTTTGTTATATGGCATTGCAAACACTTTCAGGGCTCAGCTCTTGCGAAGGCTCAAAGAGCCAAGCCAGACCCTTGGCTCGGATCACCCTGTTAATTTGTTGGCTTGGCCGTCCATAGTATGAACATCGTGGGGATGTTGGAAGTAAAAGTAGCCACTAATTTGCTTTTTTGGTTGTTTTTTTTGTTGTTATTACATGTAGGGACTATAAGGTTCTGTGGAAATATATTCATGTGTGAGACACTGTTTTACTGATCAACCCCTGCCTCTCCAAGTAAGAGTGGTGGGGCGGTAAGGCCTGGTGGGGGCGGGGTAATTTCGACAGACGACTATGAGGGAATATTAATTATTTATTTAATTTTCCTTCATGGTCGTCTGTCGCAAACCCCCCATAACCAGCCCTACCGCCCACCCCTCTTACTTGCATGTGCCGCGGCTGTTACTGATGTAGGACCTGAGTAAGTTCTTTACTATGTACTGACCTATGTACCTGTTCATTTTTAAACTGCCTCTATTCAGTAGTAACTGTTCTTACAGAAACCGCTCAGATACTCTTTTGGGTCTTGTTTCCGCTTTATATATTTGTAAATAAATACGACAATAATGTACAATAATCCACCGAGTTTATGTAATTGCAGGTGTAATTATGTGGTAATAACGTGCTTCCGTTTTGTGTTGCCTTACGCACAAATCTCACACATTTCTTTAAGTTAAATAATTCTCAAATAAAAAAAAATCTGAGAGATGTTTTTATTTACTTAGGTTTATTTGTTGGTGTGGTAAGATAGTGATATAGCAATGCAGAGTATGGAATTTTCTTCCTAATACTTCCCTCCATTTTCTTCTCCTCCAGGCCTATTGTATCTGAGCGGAATGAGCTCCTCATTCAGTTCTTGTCTGACTTAAGTTTAACGGCTGACGGATTTATCGGTCACTATAAATTCAGACCTAAAAAGCTACCCACAACTCAAGCTCCACCTGTTACAACTCCTCCGCCTACAACTACAAGTAAGTTTTACTCTTTCACTATTCCACTTTTTTGGTAGACCCTCACAATCTGTGCAACATGGCAAAGCTGAATTTTAGTAATCTTAGTAAGTCATTGGTCATAAGAGCAGAGATGACCTTCACATCTTTCACTAATTTATCTCTATATTCATGGTGTTTCAAAATATACTTGTTTTAGTTTGGTGTCATCAATGCTTAATTTGAGCTGGTGGTGTCCGGTGCTGAGCACCAGCACTTCATTCTCAACACCTGGGGCTTACACCAGTGTGCCACATGGTGGCGCTGCTAAAAATAACTATTAACTGCTGCGCAAGCTGTTCTTATAGCTTTGGAAGCCTAGAGTAGGCTGAATTGTCACACGTGTAGGAGTGTGATGACTAGTAATTGTGTTGGTACTGCCAATGGCAGCGCTGGCAGGGGCCCTGGTAGTTCACAAATTAAGCACCATGTGTAATATAACATCCACATGAAAGCTAATCATATATTACGTTTAACTTCGATTTAAGAAATTCTGAAACACAATTCTGCCTCTGTAGATCAACAATACACCTAAAGAGGATCATCCCAGACCAATTAAAAATAAAATCTCTTGCTCTCTTTCTGAATTATATTGAATAGACCAATCACCGACCAATCACTAACCTGTCAGGCCTAGCCAACGTGCTTGAACAAACTGTTATGTGACAAGTCAAAAAACAACTTAATGTTACCAACTGCCTCTCTCATTCAGTCGGGTTGGAACCCAGATATAGGACAGAAAGCGCACTTCTTGACAACTGTCATGATGCAACACTTTACTTTACACAGAAGAAGGATCAGGTTGTCTCCTAGTCGCTGTGAATAAAGTTCTCTTGCTACGCACGCTCAGTCAGATCCTGCCACCATACTTGCAGTTGATGTCAATGACCTGTTTTCTTGCATGAGGAGTTCACCCTTCATGGAATGCTAAAGGGTTCACTGAAGGTTACTCCTTTATGTAAGGTGCTACATGGTTCACCACTGTCCCCATTTTCTTTTATAAATATTTGGCTCTATTAATTCACCTCGCTTGGAAATTCACAGTCAGATTTCAATCACACGATGATGACACACTAGTGTATATTAAATGATCACAAAATACTGCCCCTCTGTTGAGCTACAAATCTCCTGAAACAAGCAGAAAATTGAATAAATGGAATCCTTTATACTTCACAAAATTTCATAGCTTAAGCTTGCTCTGTTTAGGACGAGGGGGCATTCCAGTATATCTCTACGGCCAATCACGGAACTTCTCGGACACGCTTTTCCATTTTCAATTAAGATGAATAACTTAAGCGTCCTCTTTGGCTATATGTCCTTGACTGAGCAGATTGACTCTGCTACTGATAGTTGCTTCAATCAGCTGAGCAAGTTAAAACTTATTTCTTTCTTTTCTTGAAAAATATAAAACTGTGTCACCAAAGGAGCCAGCAGAAAATTCCTTCTAGGTTCCTGCAATATCCTCAACTTCAGCTTTCTGATATCCAGATCCAGCTTTTGCAAAGAGCACAGAATGCAGCATTCTACCTGACAACAGTTTTAAGGAGACTCATGCCCAGCACATACTACACTGTTTGCCAATTTAAGACAGAATCATACAAACTAGATGTGTTAATGTTAAGGGCAAAACAATTTGTACCTAACTATCTGAAAAAAATATCATCCTTGTAAGGAAATACCTCTTTTTGCATGATCAGCCACAAACATTTGGATCAATGCTGCTGGTTGTTCAACTTTGGCAGTGCACTGGGACCTTCCAACCAGTCCCCCATGCTAGGGTTTTGACCCTTCAAAGTATATGTTTAATTGGCTTAATCCCAATCTGCATAAGTTAATTTACTTATAAGTCCCTGATACACGGTACCAGGTGTACCCCGGCCCTTTAAGGACAGTGTCCCTTAGGGACTGAAGTATATATTGTGCCACTATGAGTGGGACAAAGTTCGCCACTGCAGTCTGGTAAGAACACGACTTTGTCATTTCCACCTTTGACAAAGGCCAACCCTTTCTTTTTAATATTTGTACATCACCCCTAAGGCAGCTCTAATGAGCCTGAAAGGCAGGTGCATTTTAGTAAAAAGAGGGGCATGTATTTTATTTTACATATTTTCACGGTAAAACTCCACAATGTCATTTTGACCGTAGTAAGGATAGTAATCCCATTGGTGAGTATGGAGTTACAGGCTGACAACCCAGCAGTGCCAACTTCCAAATTCAACTATGAAATCTGGTGCTTCAAGGTATCAAAAGAATTGTTTCATTAAACTTGACTTGTTGCTCAAGTCGATTTTAATGTAACACTCTTAAAAATGGCAGAGTTAGAAAATTGACACTTTGTTAAACCAGATTTTGCAGTAGCCGTTCCTGTTGCAAACAAATGCTGTCATCAACACAGCCTGCTGTCATCCTGGGGAGAGGTGCGAATGACTCTCAGGAAGAGGAACAAATGACCTGCCTGGTGGGGAAGAGGTGTTCTCTCTTTCTAGCAGGATGGCCAGAGTGAATGTGAGCCCAAAATATGAGCTTCAAAGAAGAAGCTGCCTTTGAAGTGCAAATAGTAGTCACACTAGAAAGGGGCTGCTTTTTTGTTTAAGCAGACAGGTTAGCATTTTGAGCAAAGAGGGGAAAGCTGTTGCTAAACTGTTTTTTGTAATAGGGGTGTAGCCCCCAGGTAGCCACAACAGGTTGGGATAGGGAGCTCCTCACACCGGGCGAAGGGTCTCATCATGCTTATAGTAGCCCGAACGTTGCACTCAGGCATAGCTACACACTTCGCAGAAAGGTGTCCCCAGGTGGGAAGGAATTTGGCAGCCCATTGGCATGTTAGCCGCCAATGCGTCTAGGCTTGTTGCAGGCCCCCTGGCATTCAGACCTTAGATAATGACTGTCTTGGGAGAAAGATCGAAGAAGGACTGCCCTTCTGCTCCCTGAACCCAGCAATGAGAAGTTGTACCAAAGATTAGACTGCATCTGCAGACTGGCAAAGAGAGGACTGTGCCTGCTGTGCCCCACTCATGAAAAAGTTACCCACGAGTACCAGACAGACAGACAGAGCAGGCTCCTCAGACCAGCTCTGACGCTGCCACGCAAACAGCTGTTCGCACCTCTGCGACCTCTAGTGTTTTTCCTTGTTCTTCAATGCTCAGCTATTTTTGTAACTATAAACTAAAATTTGAATAACTACTCCACTGTTTAACAACTTACGTAAACTGTCTAAGTCATTTTTCTACAATACACTCCTCTGTTAGCAACTTACTTGTACTGTTACTCAACTCATCGGGGCATATTACCAAGGGCCTTATCGCCGCTTTAAGATAAGATTCTCTCTTCATTCCTTTAATTGTAAATATCAGTCAAAAGTTTTTAGATGTGATTCTGAAAGTATCCAAGCCTCATCACTCTATGCACTGAGTGCCGTGGTCAGAATGTCTGCTTCATCCTAGCAGGGATGTTTTTTAAGTCTGACTTCGAGGCGGTTTTATCTCATCAGCCTCGTACAATAACACAAAATCATAAATTAAAAATACATATAAGGCTCTTTCAGACAGACCTCTTCATTCACTGGTCTGTTCAGTAGTCATTCACATATTGGTCCAGCCCACCACAGCATGCAACTCGGGTCAACGGGTTAGCCCGCTTCAGCCATAACTAGCATCACTCCTGCCTAAAAACTAACGCACATCGATGCCTTGGACAATGGGACAATACTTTGCTTTTGCAATGCTTTTTACTTTCCATTATTTAACATTTTAAATACTTTTAGTCATTCCTCTGAGTTAACCCATGTCTTGAGGTTACAATAAATCAAAGCCAAAAGGACATTTTCTTTGAACCAATTTGAACCATATTGTCTTGAAAAGTGCAATAAAATTGGATAAAGGTTTATATACCTGTTTTATGTAAATGCAATGGTTATGTTTTAATGTAAAATATTTATTGAAAGCAGGTTGCTGCCACATTTAGATGATGATAGAATGGTTTATTTTTTATTTTTGTGCAATGTGCTTGCAATGCAAGAAAGTAAATTACCACTACACCAGCTTGTCAAGGCCAGAGCTACTGGGTTTGCCAAAGCTTGTTTCAAATATGAACTTACATATGCAGTTTGAAACAGGTATGCTTGAAGGTGCTGCCTCCTCCAATGGAAGTGATCAAATGTGGCTGGTGGGGAAGTGCCTTAGATTTGTTAGCGGTTTTCTTTTTGCAGAGACTATAAAGTGCTTCTCTCGATGGTGGTGTTTATCCTCTCAGGATTTTGATGCTCCACGGCTGAGAATGGTCAACAAATCAGTCCATTCAATAAATGTGAAGCCCATTAGGCTCCACAAGAAAGACAGACAGTATTTTAGTTTCAAACTATGAAGGTTTATTAAAAGTTAATGGTTTACAGAAGGCAAAACTCATATTAGTATTGATTAAAATGAAAATATAAGCGCATCAAATAATATGAAGTTGTGCTGTTTCTGCCCGCTGGCCTCCTTGCCCTCTCCCGCCTTGCATCTCCAAAGTCTTGTTCTTCGGTGTGGGTGGGTGGGCCAACGATTAGAGGTCAAGGTGGGCCTTCTTGCCCCTTTCCTTTATCCTGGTTTCACTCCAGGTGATTTTCTCTAATTGGGGGCTTCAAATCCCGCCGACCAATAGCCAGCCTGCTTTCTCCCGGTCTCCCGTCTCCTTTCGCAGGCTAGTTTTCACCTCGCACTCCAGCAGTCCCTACCCACAGAAGGCGTTCCCTGCGGGCCCTCTGAGCTCACGCTTTGCCTTCCCGGCATGCGCCATAATGACACAGCTTTACAGACCACATTCAGGAAGCTGTAGAGTTTGATCTCAGACTGAAGTACTGATTTTCTTTGACCTACATATGGACATAGCTGTCTGTTTTAAAAACCAAACTAAACAAGAAGCAAGAGTGCTGTCCGGCCAGCCCCCTCACAGACAAGAACTTCTGCACATTAGAATATGGAAATAAAGCAGAGTTGCTGCCTAGCCAATCAAAAAGCGTTGGTGGTGGAGAGCACCAGCATCTTTACCTCAAGATTTATCCAGCAGCCATCTGCATTACTCTTCTAAGATACTTTAAGAATTAAGTAACAGGATGGGTCTAGCGGCTTACATAGGCTTGATGTCTAGCTCCTTCTTACAATTTGACTTCTGTAGACCACCACTGAATCAGTCCTGGAAGCAAGTCTCCCTACCCTAAGCAATCTCTATGATTTGAACTTCAGAACTAGTCACAAAAATACAGAAATAAGTATAGATCATATCAATACAAAAAATGTGGGCTATTTTATTCACATCAGAAACTAAAACAGTTACATAAATCAGAAGTTTAATTTAATGGGTTCTATGTCTAAAAGACGAAGTAATATACTAGACTCTAGTACAATACTGTGTCTTTTTTGCTCTTAATGCTTGCCCTCTTTTTGTTGCCATATGCCAGCAGCCCCTGCTAGATTCCGTTTGGTGTACTGGTGCTTCTCCCATGAAACAAGCTAAGGATACCAACTTAATGCTTAGTGTACGATTTCTAATTCCTTCATATTTATTGATCATTTAAAATTGTTGAATTTTTAGGTTCTGCTTTTGTATGTGTACTGCTAAATATTTTAATGGTCTCATCCCCCTGAGTGTGCGTTGCAGACCCAAAGGTGTAGAAGAGTATGTTTTTCTACATATGACCTATTTGCATTGATATTTATGAAGTCTCATCAGCTTTACCGGAAATAGTACGGCAGTTGCTAGGGTAGCAGTAAGGTGACGCATTCACTGAAGATTATCAAGGAGTTTAGGAAACAAAAAAGACCGGGTAATTCATGAACATTATAAGCATAGGTTCCACCCGCACCTAAACAATGGCACAATATGGTATAAGCGCTAAGCTTCAATAGGACCTCTCCTACCTCTGCCGCATAAAGCAATCTAATGGCTAAGCTATTCACTTAGAGACCAGGGTTCGAATCCCGACCAGGGTACTTGACTGGAAATATGAGAAATGTAATGGTGTAATTGAAAGTAAAATCCTCATTCGATTAACACACTGTTGTATCATATCCCATCCTTCTCAACAACGCACTCCATCTGACAGGTTTAAGCAATATTAGAACAAATACATACATGTCCATCATATACAATTTGGTAAAAAAAATAATATGGCTGCAGCAACTGTTACTGAAAGATTGTTTTCGGTATACTTGTACGTCCACATTTTTCAAAGGCACTTTTAAGACCGTTTAGACATTCCCAGGTCAATTTGGATTTGATTAGAGCCAGTCTGTACCTGGCTTCCAGATGCAGGGCCTTCTCAAAGCTTGAACATACTCTGGCTCCCACCCAAAAATATTGCCCAACTGTTTAGACCTGGCTTGTGATCTTATTGAAGACAGCACTTCCGAAAGAGGGCTGCTTCAAAGAAATTAACTCGATAAAGGTATTTTCTTGATTTCACAGGAGGGTTTTAGCTTGAGTTGGCGCGAGTTGCACGAGAATCGCAAAGCACAAATCAGCTGTGAACAAGAAGTCAAAAGGCAATGTGTTTCTTCTATTTGATTTATGTGTTTACCTGAAAAAAAATATTCTGATTTAGTTCAGTAAGAATGAAACTGGACTGGCTGAAGAAGTGGCTGTCAGCACCGTGAACAAATTGATTTTTTATGGAATGGCGGGAGATCCAGGGATGTACAGTATACATTCGTCATCGTTGGAAAGCACATGAGCGGCAGTCAATAGCAATTTCATTTTTCAGAAGAAATAATGCCAAGAATAGTATTAGTTACAGACATCTGCAAATGGTAGGATGTCAAGCATTCCTTTTCGCAATGTTGGGAACATAAAAGGTCTCCCTGAGCCTCTACTATTCTGATTGCTTCCATTTGTCAGAACATGGTCAGCTAACCTGTAGAGTCGATTGCGTGAGTGGGGGCAGTAGATGGATAGACTGTAGGAGACAGAGCAAGACAGGGTGAAGAACCATCACATCTGACCAGGAAAAACATGGCAAATGTCACAAATACTATCCACACGCTGGCATCCTAATAAAAAAGTGAATGACATTCACACAGTCCCATATTTTGCGTTTGTGTTGCACTCCCAACCTGAGAATTGCTATCTTTTGCGGTGGTTGACACAATGACAGATCGGTACATATTGTACTTGTAGGGCAAGATCACATATGTTGTGCTGAATTTTAAGCCCTCCCACAGTTGTGTAAATGTACTACTTTTCCGGTGGTCCTAAAATCTGGTTGTCAGCGTGGAGACAAGTAAGTAAGTAAGTAAGTAAAAATTTATTTGTATATGATTAATTAAAATCTTTACAAAATTGAAAAGTATCCGTAGTAATTTTTGCTTTAACGTACAAACAAAAACAAAAAATAAGGTGCATAAAATTACAGTGATGTTAACAGTTATATGGTTAGCATCATAGGATTAAAAGTTCATATGGCATGGTTAAGTCTCTTTCTTATTAGGTCAAAGAACTTCACAACTTGACAGTTCAATTTAGTGTCGCTAGTAGAAAAGCACAATATGGCTGCCTGTCTGCAGGTCCGGACGGCATAAAAGTTAAAAAAAGGACGTAAGAGATTGAACCTCAGGTCCTTTATGCTAGGGCTGATGCAAATCACATGAATTATGTCTTCCTTGCCGGTTTTGCACATGCGACACTGTTGTGACGGGTTATTTCTCTCCCAAGGTGGAAGATGTGGAAGTATGGGAATTACACCAAGTCGTAATTTTAGGAATTTTTCTTTAACATTTATTTTCATGCCAATACTGAAGTACGCTTGTGGCCGCAGTTTTTCATAAGCTCCCACCGTTAGCCATCCATGTGCTCGGTTTGCTAGGTCTTTCTTGTCTTCTATCGCTGAGATGATGCTAGCTGATTTTTTAGCTACTTTTTTAAAGGACAAGAGATCCATTGATGTTTCCCAGGTTTCAGTCAGGCCTAGAACTTTGAGAGATTCATATAAGTAGGCTCTCGGCGCGAGATTGCGGAGCCGAAGTAGTTCTTCCCATAGGTTTGCACATAGAGATCCAGCATCTGCGTTGCGAATTTTATGCCAGTTTGTTGCATACACGCTCCGCCTCTCTAGAGTTTGTTTCAAGATACCGAATTCTAGTCGTATCTGAGCCGGGGAAACGTACTTGGGAAGATTGAAAATAGCCCTGTATGAATTGGCAATAAGAGTGTCCAGTAACGCCGCGTCCTTACCATGGTGTGATTCACTCCCATATGTGAGAGTCGGTTTTAATTTGGCACTCAATAGATCGAGAAGAGGTTTCAGTGTCAGAACGGGTAATTTACCCTTCAATGTTTTTAGAGACATATAAGTCATTATAGCCTTCCCTCGCAAAGATTTAAACTGCGCCCTCGAAGTGTTATTTGAGTCCAGGATTACTCCCAGGTACTTATATGTGGTAACCTGCTCAAGCATTCCGCCATTCAAGTACCAGCGAGGGTTCTTTTTTTTCTTATAGTTCACAGTCATCACCTTTGATTTGTTGAAGTTTATTTGTAGGGCATTTTTTTCTGAAAAGGCATTGGTTATGTTCAAAAGATGTTGGAGGCCCATTGGAGTCCGACTTATCAGCAACAGGTCATCCGCATATAACAGGTTTGAGAGGATGATTTTCCCTAGTTTTGGTGCGTGATTGGAGCATTTGTCTAGTTGCCCAGGTAAGTCGGCTAAAAAAAGATTGAATAGGATCGGTGCAAGTAGGCATCCCTGTTTCAGTCCTTTTGTTGTCGTTATGGGTTTTGAAAGATGCGTTCCAGCCCCAAGTTTAATTTTAATCCAGGTGTTTGTGTGGAGCAGTATTAGGACGTCTAATAGGTGTTTAGGTATTCCCAGTTTGTCCAATTTCATCCAAAGTTTGTTTCGGTCCACGTGGTCAAATGCAGCTGTATAATCAATAAATGAAAAGAATAGAGATGACTTAGTTTCTTTTGCTGCTTCCATCAGCAGTGATAGTGCCATTAGATTGGTTGTGGTCCCTTGGCCTTTACAGAAACCCGTTTGGTTAATTGGCATGATGGAATTCTCAGTTGCCCATGATGTTAACTCCTCCAGGATAAGGCCAGCAAAGTATTTTGCCTCCACGTCTATGAGAGCAATGAGGCGGTGGTTGTTTGGAAGCCTCTTGCTACCTTGTTTGTGTATCGGGCTAATGATTGAACCGTGCCAGGACTCAGGAAGGGTCTGTGTGAGTCTGATACTGTTAAACACTGGTGCTAAGGCTGCGCTCCAAAATTCAGCATCTGATTTGTAGAGCATAGGTGGTAGGCCATTCGGCCCAGGAGCTCCAGTTGGTCGCCCCCTTGATGTTTGTCGTTGGATGTGGAGACAAGAGAAGAGGTGCGCTTCCTGGAGCAGCAGAACCAGGTCTTGGTCAACGAGGTTAACCTCAAGGGCAAAGAGCCCACCCGCATCAGCGAGATCTACTGAGGAGGAGATGCGCGAGCTAAGCCGGCAGGTGGACATGGTGACCAACCAGCGCTCTCGCGTGGAGGTGGAGTGGGACAACCTAACCGATGACCTGCAGAAGCTCAAACAGAGGTGAGTGGGGTCCTCTACCACTCACTCTCTACTACTCTCTACTACACACTCTCTGCTACACATTCTCTGCTACACACTCTACTACTCTACTACTCACTCTATCACTCACTCTACTACTCACTCTACTACTCACTCTCTACTACTCACTCTACCACTCTCTACTACACTCTCTACTACTCACTCTACTACTCTCTACTAAACACTATGTAATACACACTCTCTACTACACACTCTCTAGATACACACTACTACACACTCAATACTACTCTACTACTCACTCTACTACCCACTGTACTACTCACTCTCTACTTCTCACTCTACTACTCTCTACTACACACTCTCTACTACACACACTCTACTGCACACACTCTACTACACACTCTCTACTACTCTACTGCTCACTCTACTACTCACTCTACTACTCACTACTACACACTCTACTACACACTCACTACTCTCTACTCTCTACTCTCTCTACTCCACACTCTCTACTACTCACTCTAGTACTCACTCTACTACTCACTCTACTACACACTCTCTACTACTCTCTACTACCCACTCTACTACTCACTCTCTACTTCTCTTTATTACACACTCTCTACTACACACTCTACTCCTCTCTACTACACACTTTTGTTGTCGTTATGGGTTTTGAAAGATGCGTTCCAGCCCCAAGTTTAATTTTAATCCAGGTGTTTGTGTGGAGCAGTATTAGGACGTCTAATAGGTGTTTAGGTATTCCCAGTTTGTCCAATTTCATCCAAAGTTTGTTTCGGTCCACGTGGTCAAATGCAGCTGTATAATCAATAAATGAAAAGAATAGAGATGACTTAGTTTCTTTTGCTGCTTCCATCAGCAGTGATAGTGCCATTAGATTGGTTGTGGTCCCTTGGCCTTTACAGAAACCCGTTTGGTTAATTGGCATGATGGAATTCTCAGTTGCCCATGATGTTAACTCCTCCAGGATAAGGCCAGCAAAGTATTTTGCCTCCACGTCTATGAGAGCAATGAGGCGGTGGTTGTTTGGAAGCCTCTTGCTACCTTGTTTGTGTATCGGGCTAATGATTGAACCGTGCCAGGACTCAGGAAGGGTCTGTGTGAGTCTGATACTGTTAAACACTGGTGCTAAGGCTGCGCTCCAAAATTCAGCATCTGATTTGTAGAGCATAGGTGGTAGGCCATTCGGCCCAGGAGCTCCAGTTGGTCGCCCCCTTGATGTTTGTCGTTGGATGTGGAGACAAGAGAAGAGCCTTTGTAGAGCATGAGCAATCTGTGTCTCTTTTGCGGCAAAGGGTGTAGTCAAAAACTGCATTGACTGCCCTGGGGACCTTCAGCTCCCTGCCAAACCAGAGGGGTGCGCTGCTGCCTCTACTAAACAGCACACATGCACCTCTGCTCAAGGTCAAGCTTTGGACAGCCTGCCTGACCAGACAACCACATTGGTCCCTTAGACCACGTCATCATGGATCATTTGTGCATGACGACTCAATCAAGCACTAGCCACAGATAACCTATTTAATTGAATCCTGTCCATGTATAGTTCATTTCTATCCTTTTGCTGGTACATGGGAGAAGACAGATGTGGGGAAAACACTTGGCTGATCTTCCAAGGCTTGCCGTTTCACAGCATTTTATCAGCAGCACCATATTCAGACGCCAAGTGGACCTCTGCACAGTCATGGACAAAGATCAATGGATTAACCAGGCAGGCTTCGGGCTGGAGACCAGGAAGGTTCACATCAGTAGTGAAAGGCAAGAGCTCAAGCTTACCAGGATACTGTAGTGTTATTGCTGAACTCCATCAGGACCACTTCCTGCTTTGACACCAGAGGTCAGGCATTTCAGAGACTCTTTAAAAGGATATTTTGTGCACCTTGTTTTGAAATTTCAGACCACAAATTTCTGCACAACGCAGGTCTGCAGCCTTATAACTTTTTGATTTTATGGAGCAAGATGCAGAACCCAGACACCAAACCGCGTTTTTATTGATTTTCCTCTGCATGTGTTCCTTCAATCGTCTTTATTCCCCTAATCTTCATTTTAACACTCACAGCAGCAGTTGTCTTGTTACACTATAAGGTCCATACATTATTTTAACTTTATTTTATACTGGATTGAACTGCATTTGAATTGTACCTAACCTTCCTCCAATGGCAGCTGGTGAAAGTGATGGGTTTTAGGTCCACGTTATGAATTATGGTGTGCGAGTAGGCACAGAAAGTGAGAACAATTGTCCTAATAGGGCCTGTGGATGGGATGTTTCTTACTTTCTGCCCCTGGAAATACATCTATAAAACATGGGGTAAAATAATAAATTTTTCAGTAGGAGCTCCAAAAAATTGTTTAAAAAGTCATAATCTCCTAAAATCAGTTACAATAATTCAAGAGTTGAAGAGGGCAAGACAAAATCATGTTTTTCCTTGTAGATTTTCCACCAGCACGGATGCATTTTTGGGATTTGGAGACTACTACATATTCTTTAAGCTTAAGGAGTTAGCTTGTGAAGGGAGAGGGTGTCAATTACTTTTATTGTGATATTATCATGGGTCCCAAGTTTGTGCGATTTTTCAATGACGTCATTATTATACACATTAGTGGTCATTTTTTTTTTTTTTTTTTAGGTTTAAATAGTTGACAGTTCGTCTGAGGTAGTACACCACACAGCTCGTACCATACTATGTCATGTCATAAAAATGAGGTCAAATAATTTACTGGATAATAAAATCTTACTTTGCATCCTGCTTCGGGTGTTCATCTTCATTGGCTGCAGTCAAAGCCAGTTACGTCGAAAGATCAGATTGCAACCAAGCTAGCTTGTACATATTAAGGCATTTGGCCGTGAAGTGCTACTTGTGGCTTCATTATACCCCTGATCATACCCAAGAAGGGTATCCGTTGACTTTTGCCCCAAAAAAATAAAAGTCAAAATCTGGTGCTTTACTGCAGTGTGCAAAGCCCTCAAACACCACCTGTGTATGCTGGCTGTGCCCAGAGCTGCAGTGCTTTCACCCAGTGCTTGATTTGTAAAACAAAACGTGCCTTGCCCAAAGTCCACGGCTGGTGCAATTAAACGTCGGCGCACCGAATACCAAGGCTCTGTAGTCTTGAATCCTCTTCATGCCTCTTTAGTCCGCTGGATACTGGCGCCCCTTTATCTCATCCTTGCAGGTTCCTGTTTTTTAGGTCGAAGCCTAGAGCTGCGCACATGCGCAGTCTCGCTTGCGAGATTTAGTGTTTTCAGGAGGTTTCACTAACAGGCTTTAAGACCAGCCCCTCTTTCCCATTTGCCGGCGACACTGTTTATGCTAAACGGTGGCCAGCCATTGGGAAGGAGCTTATGGTGACGTACACTTTTCTCTATTTCTGCCGTCCCACTTGGATGGACCTGCCTTACTTCCTTCTGGCGTAAAAGCTTTGTTATCTTTATGGGGTCAAAGATGACCCCATAAAGATAACAAACCTTTTGCGCCAGAAGGAAAGCAGGCCAAAGCCGTTCAAGTGGGACTTCAGACAAAGAGAAAAGGATACGCCATGGCCAGTTCTTGTTGTTCAGCTGCGACTCATGCATTTAAAGGCACCAAAAGTCTTTACCCAGGTTTACCTCCCCGAACGAGGCAACAGAGATGTCTTTTGTGCAACCTGCAATGCAGCAACATTGATTAAAAAGGTTTGTCCACTCTACTGGAAATGCATTGAAGGTACGTGCTTAATGATGTCTGCACACTCCGTCTCTAGTCGTCCTCTTGTAGCCCGTGCTTCACACTCCCGTCTCATGAAACTTCTCACTCAGTCCCAACTTGTCCTCTTGTGGTCTCTGTGCTTCACTATTTCTTGTGGCCCTGATTCACACTCACACCACGTGGCCTGAGTGAGTTCTTTTGCTGCGCAATTGGCATCCGCTCCGGAATGCGCCCGTCTTTATCGGGTCCTCTTCTTCTGTCTCCGCTCCTCTTGACTCCTTCCCGAGGGGGTTAAAAGAAGAGTTCCGCAAACCGCCAAGATAGTGCAGCAGGTGAATGCACTTGTGCGGAAACTGTAGGTCACAGGGTCAAATACATGTAGGTTACTAGATTCTATCCGAACTGTGGGGCAACTCTTCTGCTGGCAATAAGTGTGGGGAATGTAGGTCACTGGATCTGATATCATCAAGATAGCTCCGTGGGTTAATGCCTCTGCTGTATGTTAATGTATGCACCTCATCGCGGCACAGAATAACACAACTCCCCTGGGAGTCGCATGGAAGCCAGACCACAGGATCCTTCTGAGCTTTCTGCACAGAAGCCCCGGGGTTTTTAGTGAGGAAGTGGCCACCCCTGGCACTGGTACATTCTAGATTCAAGCATCCTGCTCTTCACAGATGTTAACATTAATTTCCATTAACAAACAAAAAGGGGGGTTGTGCTGTTCCTCAGTGTCAAAAAGCTGCTGGAGTCACAGGTGACTTGGTCCCACTATATCTAAGAAGTGTAAAGTTGGGGATCCATATGTTGGTTCTTAATGCCCTCACACACCCTTTCAGGTGTCAAGCTTCATCATTGGGTCGGCGGTGCAATACCCTTCTTGGATATAGTGGGACCAAGTCACCTGTGACTCCAGCAGCTTTTTGACACTGAGGAACAGCACAACCCCCCTTTTTGTTTGTTAATGCCAATTGAGGCCTCCATTGTGCTGGACCTCCCACTCTTGCCTGAGTGGAAAACAGACCCAGCGTCCCCTACTTTTGTTGTATACCATTAAATTCCAATCGTGATTTTAAGCCGTTTCTTCGACGCGTGATTCAATCAATCAATCTATCAATCGAGCTTTATATAGCGCAGTTAATCACTCGATAGGGTATCCAGGTGCTTTTTATTCTGAGAATCCATGCACTCTCAGCCTATGGGTGAGGCTCTTTTCTCTTTGTTATGGGATAGAGGCAGCCATGGGCTTGTGCTTGTGGCCAGCCAGCAGGGCTGGGGCAGAAAGAACTACTCGAGGACACCTCTGGAAGTCTGGCTGGGTGGAGGGAAGAGCCGGTCTCTATTCTCTGGTCAAACACAGGTCACAGCTGTGATGTATGCAGGCCGGTATGGATGGGGCCCGAGTAAGCTGCCTGTCAGACAGGTGCCAGACTCTGCTCCAGCACTCCCAGCCTTCCGAGATCCCTCCCTGTTGAAAAATCTCAGTGCCATTGCTGGCGATCTCCACATGCCCCTACAAGCCGCTTGGGCTGCAGGGTTGCTCCCAGCCCCCACAGAGCAGTGGGAGGTCCTGGTTGGCTTTGGCCAAATTGTGCCCCCCCTTCCCTCTGCGTGTCTCTGTCCATTAACTTCCTCGTATCCCAAAATAGCCTGACAGCTGTTGTGAGGTTACTGTAAGCTCAGGCATCGGAATGAGACGGGGGTGCTGGAGCTGGGCCTCCCTGGGCTCGAAGGGGAGCTCCGCCAGCAGCCTGTCCTCCAGGTCTACCAGGTGTCCAGGAGCTCGGCTGCCCCTTCATATTCCAGCTTCCGGGCCGGTCGGGCGGCCCAGCGCTGGGACTACACCGGCACCGAAGTGCTGGACTTCAACCTGGCCGACGCCATGAACCAGGAGTTCCTGCAGACCAGGGTCAAGGAGAAGGTGGAGCTGCAGGACCTCAACGACCGCTTCGCCAGCTACATCGAGAAGGTGCGCTTCCTGGAGCAGCAGAACCAGGTCTTGGTCAACGAGGTTAACCTCAAGGGCAAAGAGCCCACCCGCATCAGCGAGATCTACTGAGGAGGAGATGCGCGAGCTAAGCCGGCAGGTGGACATGGTGACCAACCAGCGCTCTCGCGTGGAGGTGGAGTGGGACAACCTAACCGATGACCTGCAGAAGCTCAAACAGAGGTGAGTGGGGTCCTCTACCACTCACTCTCTACTACTCTCTACTACACACTCTCTGCTACACATTCTCTGCTACACACTCTACTACTCTACTACTCACTCTATCACTCACTCTACTACTCACTCTACTACTCACTCTCTACTACTCACTCTACCACTCTCTACTACACTCTCTACTACTCACTCTACTACTCTCTACTAAACACTATGTAATACACACTCTCTACTACACACTCTCTAGATACACACTACTACACACTCAATACTACTCTACTACTCACTCTACTACCCACTGTACTACTCACTCTCTACTTCTCACTCTACTACTCTCTACTACACACTCTCTACTACACACACTCTACTGCACACACTCTACTACACACTCTCTACTACTCTACTGCTCACTCTACTACTCACTCTACTACTCACTACTACACACTCTACTACACACTCACTACTCTCTACTCTCTACTCTCTCTACTCCACACTCTCTACTACTCACTCTAGTACTCACTCTACTACTCACTCTACTACACACTCTCTACTACTCTCTACTACCCACTCTACTACTCACTCTCTACTTCTCTTTATTACACACTCTCTACTACACACTCTACTCCTCTCTACTACACACTCTGTGCTACACACTCTCTACTACACACACTCTACTACTCTACTACACTCTCTACTACACACTCTCTACTACACACTCTCTACTACTCTACTACTCACTCTCTTCTACTCTCTACTACTCGCTCTCTACTACTCTATACTACTCTCTACTGCACACTCTCTCCTACACACTCACTACTACTTACTGCCTAGCAAGAAAGGCATATCAAAAAATACTACATAACCATAAGACCGCCTATTTTTCATCTAAAATCCTAACCTCTACTAATAAGTCGAAAGAAATCTTCAGGATAGTGAACGACCTATGCAATGATGACAGAACCTCTCCTCCGGTAGTTCCTACACAAGCACTATGCAACTCCCTGAATGATTTCTTTAGTGAAAAGATTTTATTGATCAAACAACACATCTCCACACTTCCAACTTGTGCCCCTGTGGACGATATCTTTTTTAATCCCCTAACCTTACATTCCATCCCCCTTATTGATTTGAAAGTCTTTTCAGAGTTACTATCCAGAGTCAAATCAGGCTCCCCTATGGATGTCTGTCCCCCTCAAATTATGAAGGAAATCGGTCGAGCCATTCCTAACAGCATGATGTCCCTGCTTAACAACTCTCTCACCTCAGGGACTGTCCCCAGTAGCTTCAAGCAGGCTCTACTAATACCCCTTACGAAGAAACCTGGTATTGATCCATCGGACCTCACGAATTATCGGCCCATATCCCTGCTGCCCTTTTTGTCCAAAATGTTGGAGGCTCATGTTACCAACTGCCTCTCAAACTTTGTGGTGGAATCGGGCTATCTGCAACCTAATCAAGCAGGATTTCGGCCTGGTCATTCGACCGAGGCAGTAATACTGGCCATCCAGAACACCTTGAGGTCCAACGCTGACAAAAATCTTCACCAAGCCCTGGTGCTCCTTGATTTGTCTGCGGCGTTCGACACGGTTGACTATTCCATTCTGGTCAACCGTGTCGAACAGGCAGGCCTTAGAGACTCTGCCTTGGCTTGGCTAAAATCGTTCATATTCTAACGCACCCAGTCTGTCTGCCTTGGATCTTTCTCAGCTCCCAAAATCAACTCCTTTTGTGGGGTCCCTCAAGGCTCTTCCTTGTCCCCCTTATTATTTAATTTGTATATGCGACCCCTATTCTTTGCTTTAAGAAAACACAAAGTCACTGTATATAATTATGCAGATGACTTGCAGTTAGTCTTTGCACTCAACTCCCCAAATGCTGTGGAGGATTTTCAAGCAACCATGACCCTAATTCAGAGCTGGATGTCTCTAAATCATCTTAAATTAAACCCGGGGAAAACCGAGCTGATTTTGCCCGGCAAGAGCGAAATCAGTTGGAGCCCTAATTTCTGGCCTACGGACATGGGCCTCCCCCCTAAGAAATCACAAACTGTAAAAAGTTTGGGGGTAACCATCAACGAGGACCTCACCTTAAAATCCCAGATCGGTACTGTGGTCTCTTCTGGTTTTTTTCAACTGAGGAAAATCAGGAAAATTGCACACCTCCTCACCCACACTGCCCTAATCCAGGTGGTCATGGCCCTAATCCTTTCCCACATTGATTTTTCAAACAGTCTCTATCTAGGCTTACCCATAGGCCAACTTAGAAGACTGCAGTACCTACAGAACCAAGCTGCCAGACTGATCTGCAATGTTCCCAAATGGGTCTCGATCAAATCTGGCTTAGAGACCTTGCATTGGCTTCCTGTGGCTCAAAGAGCCGAATTTAAAGCCGGTTGTATCATTTTTAAGGCATTGCAAGGTAAGGGCCCTTCCTTCATCAAACAGCTGATTGGCAGATACGTCCCCTCACGCAGCTTGAGATCAGCCCACAAAGACTTACTTGAGGTACCTCGCTTCAAGAAGAAACGACAGGGAGGCAGCAGTTTTCATTTTTTAGCAGCAACCCTTTGGAATTCTTTGCCGCTAGCCCTTAGACAGTGTAAGGATCTTCTTGCCTTTAGAAAGGCATTCAAGACTCATTTATTTACGCAGGCATATTTGAAATAGAGACTTTCGTTTGATCCACCCTTGTTATGTTTTTTATCTCTTTCCAGCGCCAAGAAGCCTCTGGGCGTATGCGCGCTTTATAAATAATAAATAACATAACATAACATAACATACTACTCAGTTCTACACACTCTCTACTACACATTCTCTACTACTCTACTACTCACTCTCTACTACTCGCTCTACTACTCTCTACTGCACACTCTACTACACACTCTACTACACACTCTCTACTACACACTCACTACTACACACTCACTACTCTCTACTATTCTCTACTACTCACTCTATACTACACAGTCACTTCTCGCTACTACACACTCTCTAGTACACAATCTCTACTACACACTCTCTACTACACACTCTCTTCTACTCACTCTCTACTACTCACTCTACTACTCTCTACTACTCTACTCTCTACTCACTATCTACTACTCACTCTCTACTACTCACTCTCTACTCAGGCTCTACTACTCTCTACTACTCACTCTCTACTACTCTCTACTACTCACTTTCTACTACTCACTCTCTACTACTCACTCCCTACTTCTATCTAATCACTCTCTACTACTCACTCTGTACTTCTCTCTACTACTTACTCTCTACTACTCTCTACCACTCACTCTCTACTACTCTACTACTCTCTACTACTCTACTCTCTACTACTCACTCTCTACTACTCACTCTACTACTCACTCTCTACTACTCTCTTCTCATTCTCTACTACTCACTACTACTCACTCTCTACTACTCACTGTCTACTACTCACTCTCTACTACTCACTACTACTCACTGTCTACTACTCACTCTCTACTACTCTAAGCTCTACTCATTCTCTACTATCTACTACTCATTCTCTACTACTCACTCTCTACTACTCACTAATCACTCTCTACTACTCACACTGTACTACTCTCTACTACTCACTCTCTACTGCTCACTCTCTACTACTCACTCTACTACTACTCTCTACTCTTCACTCGCTACTACTCACTCTCTACTACTCTACTACTCACTCTCTACTACTCTACTACTCACTACTACTCACTCTCTACTCTCTACTACTCATTCTCTACTACTCACTCTCTACTACTCTCTACTACTCACTACTACTCACTCTCTACTACTCACTCTCTACTACTCACTCTCTACTACTCTCTACTACTCACTCTCTACTCTAATCCCTCTCTACTACGCTCTACTACTCTCTACTACTAACTCTCTACTATTCTCCACTACCTCCTCTCTACTACTCACTCTCTACTACTCTCTACTACTCTAATCCCTCTCTACTACGCTCTACTCAATCTCTACTACTCTCTACTACTAACTCTCTTCTACTCTCCACTACTCTCTCTCTACTACTCACTCTCTACTACTCTCTACTACTCACTATTACTCACTCTCTACTCTCTACTACTCACTCTATACTACTCTACTCTCTACTCATTCTCTACTACTCACTCTCTACTTCTCTCTACTACTTCCTCTCTCCTACTCTCTCCTACTCTTTACTCAATCTCTACTACTCTCTACTACTCACTCTCTAATCACTCTCCACTACTCTCTACTACTAACTCTCTACTGCTCTCTACTACTCACTCTCTACTACTCTCTACTCAATCTCTACTACTCTCTACTACTCACTCTCTACTACTCGCTACCACTCACTCTCTACCACTCACTCTCTACTACTCAGTCTCTACTACTCTCGACTACTCACTCTCTACTATGCACTCTACTACTCACTCTCCACTTCTCTCTACTACTCTCTACTACTCTATACTACTCACTTTCTACTACTCACTTTCTACTGCTCTCTAATACTCACTCTCTACTACCCTCTACTACTCACTCTCTACTACTCACTACTACTCACTCTCTGCTACTCATTACTACTCACTAGTACTTACTACTGCTCACTCTCTACTACTCACTTTCTACTACTCTCTACTACTCACTCTACTACTCTCTACTACTCACTCTCTACTACTCACTCTCTACTACTCTCTACAAATCACTCTCTACCACTCACTACTACTCACTCTACTATTCACTACTACTCACTCTCTACTACTCTGCTCTCTACTCATTCTCTACTACTCACTCTCTACTACTCACTCTCTACTACTCACTCTCTACTACTCACTCTCTACTACTCACTCTCTATTACTCACTCTCTACTACTCACTTTCTACTACTCTCTACTCACTCTCTATTACTCACTCTCTACTACTCACTCTCTACTACTCTTTACTCCTCACTACTACTCTACTACTATTCTCTACTACTCACTCTCTACTACTCACTCTCTATTACTCACTCTCTACTACTCACTTTCTACTACTCTCTACTCACTCTCTATTACTCACTCTCTACTACTCACTCTCTACTACTCTTTACTCCTCACTACTACTCTACTACTATTCTCTACTACTCACTCTCTACTAATCACTACTCACTCTAATACTCTCTGCTACTCACTCTACTCTCTACTAATCACTCTCTGCTCTCTACTACTCACTCTCTACTCTGATGGCATGATATGAGTGACAGTGAATCGGTTACCACCATGATTGGCCATTAAGGCGCTTTCATAACTCCTGTAGAGGTTAGCGCTATAAAAAAAGCAATAAAAATGCAATATGTCTCGCCTTTCATTAAGGTAAAGCCATTTGCTTTGCTTTACGATACCATTAGCAAAGCAAATGGCTTTAACTTAATAAATGGCGAGACCTCTTGCATTTTCAATGCTTGTTCTCTTTAAGATGTTGTCCTCATCTTTTTCTCTTCCTCCTTCTCTCCACTTTGATTGTTTTTCCCTCTCTTGCGCTCCAGAAATGCCTGATGGAGAAAAATAAGTGCTGGTCCCCCAAAAATGAGTGCCAGTGACCCCACCGACAGCCCCCGGCTCAAATTAAGCACTGCTTTCATCTCAATCTTAGGTTTTATGAACCGTTTCTAAGATTCTGAACACTTGTTACTAGCTTTAACATTGTTGAATATTTAATAACTCATATGAACCTGCAATCCTTGTATAAAAGCACATCTCTAATTTTCCTAAAATACATGGGATTCTGGCATCTTGAAGGAAGAGCTATAAAGCACGACAGTTACAGTCACGGCAAAGAATATATCACTAGATTCACGTTTTAATTGGCACCATATCTCAGAAAAGTCTACAGGAAGTGGTGTTCCTGTACAAATATAAAAGGTTCTGCAAACGTTGGTAATCATGGGTGCCAACTTTGAAGGTGCAACTTAAATTGTATGACTTATAGGCATCATTTATTTTTTGTAGCTATTTAAACTAAAGAACTTGCTGTGCCCAGTCCGAAACTAGAAGTAACTGATATCCTCGAGAACTGGATTTCAGTCAGTTCCAGCTTCATGTAATCAGTGGACTGGCGCAGTCTTTTTCTTCTATCCATAGCCTGGCCTTTTTAGGTCGAGGCTGGGTAGCGCATGGACTGCTCTGCGAGGCATGCTGTATTCGAGTATGGACTTGAAGCTCAGCCCACTCTCCGCCCATATTTTCAATTGGCTCAATGATTAGAGCGGCAGACCCTGATGCAGAGGTCTAGCCCGGGACCAGGGTTTAATTCCCCGCCTCGGCGGGTCTTGGGCTCAATATTCCACGGACCTGATAATTCTCGCCTCGGTGCCTATTCCAATCATGGAGTCCCACTCTGCAACTCTGGGCAATAGCTTGCTTAATCTCCACAACGGCCCCCACAACGCTAAGGATGCCTGGCCTCCACCATGGGGGTGCCCAGGAGTGGACGCCTCACAGGCAAAGCCAGGATGGGTTCCACAGCGGTATTCGTACAAGCGCCTTGAGACCCTTGCGGCTGAGTAGTGCGCTATACAAGTATCAGTTTACATTTGCAAATGCTGGCTTGCAATTCGTAAATAGGCTTGTTAGTCCCTCCTTAGTACCGCTTTGTCTTCATTTGTAGCCCTCCCTGAGGACTGGTCCTTTCTGTTGTAACACAGTATGTCTTATTTAGTCTGTACTATTATACAGAACAAGGGAACCCAAAGGAATTTTAGACAGGGACCTTGGGCAATTTCATGTTATAGAGAACAGTGGTCCCTATTCAGGGCGAATACAGTGTGATAGATAACCATACACTAGAATAGAATGTATGTCTTTTGTCCAGCCGGACAAGAATTTATTTTCATAGTATTTTTCAAAAGTAGTATAATTAAAACATTCAAATGACAAGTGGGCACAGCCGTGACCCACAGAACACAAGACAGAACAATGAACACAGAATTGGCCAAAAGGCAAGCCAAAATGGGTCTGTACACTTGTACTCAGTATAGACAGACACAAATTAATCATTTAACACTGTTGCACAATGTGTTATAGCTTGAGTCTGGTGCATAGGGTGTTTGGGTGTCGACAACGTTTCGATGCCAACATTAAATTTAGGGCATCATCTTCAGGACAAACAAATAATGCATTGCTGTCTTGATAATAATGTATCACACCTTTTTAACAATTCTAAGGTGGCAGAGAATCAACGGTTCACTATAGGCGCAAGGGCGCACAGCATCTGGACTTTGGGGGTTGGTGGCACCAGCGGGATCAATTCTGTTTGCTTAATGGCAGAAAGTCCTGTTGGGTGCTGTGTGCCAGCAGTTGGAGAATGCACGATCGTATTACTTCAGTGAGTGTGGGCAGTATCGCCGCATCTGCTTCAGAGTTTCAATGGAGAAACAGAATTGATCCCGCTGGTGCCACCAACCCCCAAAGTCCAGATGCTGTGCGCCCTTGCGCCTATAGTGAACCGTTGATTCTCTGCCACCTTAGAATTGTTAAAAAGGTGTGATACATTATTATCAAGACAGCAATGCATTATTTGTTTGTCCTGAAGATGATGCCCTAAATTTAATGTTGGCATTGAAACGTCGTCGACACCCAAACACCCTATGCACCAGACTCAAGCTATAACACATTGTGCAACGGTGTTAAATGATTAATTTGTGTCTGTCTATACTGAGTACAAGTGTACAGACTCATTTTGGCTTGCCTTTTGGCCAATTCTGTGTTCATTGTTCTGTCTTGTGTTCTGTGGGTCAAGGCTGTGCCCACTTGTCATTTGAATGTTTTATTTGATACTACTTTTGAAAAATACTATGAAAATAAATTCTTGTCCGGCTGGACAAAAGACATACATTCTATTCTAGTGTATGGTTATCTATCACACTGTATTCGCCCTGAATAGGGACCACTGTTCTCTATAACATTATTTAGTCTGTAAGCACTATTTTCTTTAATGCGTTTCTCCTACTGCAGGCATCACATGCTTTCCTGCAACATTTAGCGCGCCATACGCGCTTTCACTTTCCAAGCATAATGGTGGCTGCTTCATTAAAATGAAATAGGTCTAGGCATCTACAAGAGTTTGAGCTATTGGCATTGTAAATGACAATGCCTTTTATTTATGTGTTAATTATCAAAACGAATAAATAAAAGGCATTGTCGTTTACAATTCCACATGGTACGCTGTGGTCAGCAATTAGACTTGCTGAATCATATAGCTTCCCTGATTGACGTTTAGTCCTGGGCTCTGCCGGGCTTAACCCCAAAGCTCCTGGAGCTAATTTAGGTGACGCTGCAGCACATCATCTGTGGGAGGCCCATCACCATAGAAGGCAAGGTTTTGTCACGGTGATGATTTCACAGGCTTCAGGGCTGAGATAGTCAGCCTAGCAAATGGCACATGCCCACAGCTCATAGAAACTGCCTGCCTGAAATTAAGGTCTGCATGACAGACAGCCTTAGGAAGACTATCTGTGGTGTTTTTACTTGCTCTATCAGTAGCAAAAAAACTAATACAAGGCAGTAAAAGGAGAAGGGTGGAGGCTCAAAGACCACATTAACGAGCCACCACAGCTTCCTCCATTCTCAAGTGATGTCATGCCTTCGCGCTACTTGTACCAATTGAGCAGCTTGGAGATTTTTGGAAGTCATTATTTTTTCTAACTGAATCTGAATTTCTATCTGAGATGTCACCAGGGTTCTCCTAGAAAAGGGAGAGACTGCAGCCCTGACCTCCTCAACCTCTCCATAGTCTTTGACACCATGTCCCACTGCACCCTCCTACAGTATCTCCACCAGATGGGAATCCAAGGGAAAGCCCTTAAATGGATTGCATCCTTTCCCACCGATAGAACCAAGAGTATCCGCCTCCCGCTTTTCTCCTTGGGCCCAAAGAACATCATCTGCGGTGTCCCACAAGGGTCATCTCTTAGCCCCACCCCTTTCAACACATGCATGATCCCGCTGGCCCCCCCTTGTCAGAGCCCGTGAGATGAACATACTATCCTACGCAGACGACACTCAGCTCATCCTATCCCTGTCCTCAGACCCCACCACTACCAAATCATACTTTCACATGTGCATGACCAACATTGCTAGCTGGATGCAGAACAACTGCCTCAAACTCAACACCGACAAAACTGAGGTACTCCTCTTCGGGAGCAATACCTCCCCTTGGAGCGACTCCTGGTGGCCAACCCAACTTGGCCCCACATAACATGCAAGGAACCTATCCATCATAGTCGACAGCAAGCTCACAATGAAGAGGCAGATAAACACTGTCTCATCATCATGCTTCCTCATCCTACGCATGTTGAAGAAAATATTCAAATGGCCCCCCACCAACACTAGACGAACAATCACCCAGGAACTCATTACAGCTGCATGGACTATGGCAAGGACCTCTATCTGGGGATCACTGCACGACTTCTAAAAAGACTCCAGGCTATTCAGAATGCAGCAGCAAGGCTCATCCTTGACCTCCCAATGCAAACCCACATCAAAGCACCACACTGGCTCCCCATCAACAAACAGTGTTATATTCGCCGGATATTAAATCACTTTTGAACACTTGTCAGGATTTATTCACAATTCGTCACTCACCTGCCTAAATACCGCCGGAACATAGCGGTTTTATTGATCCCCGAAAACAGACTAGTTATAGAAATATTTGGGCTCATCTAGCTGTCGATCTCTGCCTGATCTTACCTCCTGCAGCCGATTGGATGCTGCCTGGGGGGCCGCCATCTTAGGTGAGGTGCTGGAGCAGGGATACCAGTCTAGTGCTAGGCCCCTCCCGCTCTCCCGCCCTCGGCCACTACAAAAAGCCCTTGTACCCACACTCTAATGATTGCGATTGTGTGTGTGGGATGCTAGTAAAATCGTCCTGAGGCGGAAAGCCGGGACTTACTGAGTGTACTTGAATGTTATTTTATATTTGCCGGATTTTAAATCACTTTTGAACACTTGTCAGGATTTATTCACAATCCGTCACTCACCTGCCTAAATACCGCCGGACCTTAGCGGTTTTATTGCTCCCCGAAAACGGACTAGTTTTAGAAATATTTGGGCTCATCTAGCTGTCGATCTCTGCCTGATCTTACCTCCTGCAGCCGATTGGACGCTGCCTGGGGGGCCGCCATCTTAGGTGAGGAGCTGGAACAGGGATACCAGTCTAGTGCTAGGCCCCTCCCGCCCTCCCACCCTTGGTCACTATAAAATGGAGCCCTCATCCCGGAGGCGCAGCGGACGGGCGCAGCGGGCACGCCGAAGGCGCGCCAAAGGCAAGCCCGTCTTCGCCCATCCGCGCCCGTCCGGGCCCAGGGGCCAAGAACCCTGGTCAACTCACCACCTATCCAGCAACAGTACTTAGAGAATTGCAGTACTCAAACCCTCCATTACCGCCAGGTGTGTCGGAGCGTATTGTACACCTGGAGATTTCCAGAAACTTACCGGGCCTATGTACCCGGCCTGATCACGGTACCATCCATTCCCGCCCAAAAGCGCCCCCAGATGTATTAAGCAATGAAACACAACTTCGAATGCTCTACCTTAACACTCGCTCTATGGTGAAACACCAGCTTGACCTATTTCTCCTGCTCACTACGGATAAACCTGATGTCCTGTTATTAACTGAGACATGGCTCACCCCGGACTCCCACCCGGATGTTCTGGCTGCCCTCCCTCCAGACTACTATATCCTTAACGTAAATCGACCTCTGAACCGCCCCAGGGGAGGAGTAGCGGCCATCAAACATAAAAATTTTAGATTCCTCACCTCCGCCTCGCTTACCTTACCTGGGGTAGATAATATAGTCATCAGCTTGGAAACTGAAGGCGGTGCGCTCGCTCTTGTACTACTCTATCGCCCCCCTCAGTCGATGCCATCGTTCCCCCTGTCTCTGAGCGAACAGGTAGCTGACCTGCTTACCCATCACACTAGAATCGCCATATTTGGCGATTTTAATTATTGGTTTGACAACGACCAAGCGGGCCCCATGCTACTGAACTTTTTGAAATTCTGACCAGTCTTAATTTGACACAACACATTACTTTACCCACCCATATTAAGGGTCACATCCTTGACCATATTTGGACTCACAACCTCGCCCTGTCTCGCCCAATTATCTCCCCTTGTCTCTGGTCAGACCATCACTTGATAGAGGTCACCATCACGATCAAAGGGAGGATCAAGGCCCCTACCCTTCCTGGTGGACTGTGCCGTAAATGGAACTCCTATGACTCCCAGGGGTTCCTTGACTTTGTGGCCAACACCTGCCCCACTATTAACCCGGAATCAGGCATTGACTCTATGGAGGACGGCATAACTGCCTGGCTGCAATCAGCTAGTGACAGATTTGCCCCTCTCACTAAATTTGCACATACCAGACACGGCAATTCTTATCACTGGTTCTCTGAGGAACTCAAAGCACTAAAATCAAAGCTACGCCACCTAGAACACAACTGGAGACGGGGTTACTCTAAGGAGGACCGCATAGAGTTTGTGAGGGCCCGCAATGAATACAAAAACGCTATCACTAAAGCAAAGGCCTCACATATCTCTGAAAGAATCAACTCAGCCCACAACAAATCCAAAGAAATCTTCAAAATCATGAATGATTTCTCATCAGATCACAGAGTACTCCCCACTCAGGCCCCAACCCAAGAAACCTGTAATGCGCTTAACACCTACTTTATTCAGAAAATTGCAGATATTAAGAATGCTATCTCTCCCTCCATCCCCGCCAGTCCATTAGACTCCTCCCCTCTCAACCCCTGCTCCCTCACCCAGTTCCCAGCCATCACTTCCAGTACTCTTTCTGAGCTCACTACCCGTATCAAATCAGGATCTCCTAAGGACTGCTGTCCTCCTCCAGTCCTCAGGGCAGTCTTCTCAGCTTTACCTGACAGTATTCTCCCCCTTCTGAACACCTCCCTGAGCACTGGCACGGTCCCCAGCACGTTCAAGGAGGCCATACTAGTCCCCCTCCTAAAAAAAAGCTGGAGCTGACCCCGCCAACCCTGCTAACTACAGGCCCATCTCCCTTTTGCCTTACACCTCCAAACTCCTGAAGGCCTATGAGACCACTTGCCTGTCGGCATTTATAGAGAGTTCTGGCTTCTTGGAACCTAACCAAGCTGGCTTCAGACTAGCACACTCTACTGAAGCAGTCATCCTAAAAGTCCTAGACACTCTCCGGGAGAATGCCGACAGAGAGTCCCCACAGGCACTGGTTCTCCTGGATCTCTCGGCCGCGTTCAACATGGTGGACCATGACATCCTTCTCCACCGTGTCGGACAGGCGGGCATCCAGGGCCCTGCCCGGGAATGGATTAAGTCCTTTCTCTCGGGCAGAGTGCAAACAGTCCATCTAGGCCCCTTTACAGCAACCCAGGTACCCACTGCCTGTGGAGTCCCTCAGGGATCCTCCCTCTCACCATTACTGTTTAATTTATACCTTCGGCCGTTAATCCATTCACTGCGAAACTGGAAATGCACTGTCCTCAACTATGCTGATGACATGCAGATTATCTTCCCCTTAGACACCCCTGATGCCGCATCTGATTTTCAGGCAGTAATGCTCCACATCCAACAATGGATGATTTCGGAGGAGGAGTTACGCGGGCACCCAAGATGGTCGCGTGAGCAGAGAGCTCCCGGGACCCGCGCCGCCCTTTCGCAAATATCCTTGAAATATCCTGATTTTTAATATGGGCTTTTAAAGATTCACTCTTGCTGATCCTGATATTCTTTCAAGAACTGAAATCGGACTTTGGGAACTGTCTCTGCATC
Source organism: Lissotriton vulgaris (assembly GCF_964263255.1). Lineage (NCBI taxonomy): Eukaryota > Metazoa > Chordata > Amphibia > Caudata > Salamandridae > Lissotriton > Lissotriton vulgaris. Next base: position 609,195,732 of record NC_141699.1, on the reverse strand, counting down.
GACTTCAACTTTCTGGCCTGCCCCCGACCGGGACCGGGGACTTTGCTGCTCTGGCTGGCTGAGGAGTAAGTCAACAACAGCAGCTAGGGGGCATCCTCTCCGCCGGTGGCATTGTCGCTTTCAGTTTCGATTTCTCCTCGACCTCTCAATTGACTGTTCTGAGAGTGATCCGGCTCTCGGGCTGAGGTGGCCTTGGCCCGCTGTGCTTTCTTGCCATATTCCTCGTCTCGCATTCTATGATTTTGGACTGAAATTCTGCTTTGGCAACTCAATAACATTTGCCATTTACACCAGGTCCAGAGGGCCCCTTCGGGGCACAGCTTCTAATATGGCGTCAAAACCTGAGGTCGAGAAGTGCAAGACGAAGACGCCGACCCGTGGGGGACCTGTCCAAACTAATGTTATGGATCGTTACACGCAACCGAAGGGTTCCCCCGGTGGTGCAGGCCGCAGTCTTGCAAAACCGAGGACGGACTCCACAGCGCCATCGGAAGTCTCGCTCCAGGACCTAATGGGTGCCATCACCGGAATGAAGGCTGATATGGGGCTACAATATGAAGCCATTGTCTCCAAGATTGACACAGTGGCCGTGGATGTCACACTTATTAGAGCGGACTTGGCTAAGACCAATGAGAGGGTCAAGGTTTTGGACCTGAAGGCCTCCAGTCTCGTCACTGATATGGCGGACGCGCAGTCGGAGATCGGTAACCTGCGCTCATCGCATGACATGATGGCCAGACGACTGGACGAGTATGAAAATAGGGCCCGGCGCAACAACATTCGTTTGGTGGGAGTGCCCGAGAATCACGGCGATGCCACCGTTGACTTGCTAGTGGAGGATCTGATCCTCACCCATCTTGCTCCCGCTGGACCTAGCAAATTCTTCGCGGTCGAGCGTGCATATCGTTTCCCGAGTGGACAGACTAAACCGGGGCCCCCCCCGAGGCCTATAATCGCTAGGCTCTTCCACTTTCGGGATCGTGACGCTATCCTCCAGGCCTCGCGTGGTCATGGCCCATTGAAATATGAAAACAGTTCTGTCTCCATATACCCGGATTTCACTCCTCAAGTCCAACGACAAAGGATGGGGTTCCAGGGAGTGAAACGGCGCTTGCGGGACTTAGGACTCAAGTATGCGATGCTGTTTCCGGCTCGATTGCGCGTTGAGTACCAAGAACGTACTTTCTTTTTCGATCGGCCAGACTGTGCCGGCGACTGGCTTGATTCGCTGCCGAAGAGGGACGATGGGAGCGGCAGCCCTGGTGGAGCGGACGGAGGTGCATCGGCACAGGAGTGACATTTTGGTTCTCGATGTCTGGTTTCTTGTTCGTATTTGCCAGCTGAGTTATGCCATTTGCATCTTAATCGGTGGTTTGGCCCAAGGGTGGTTCGGGTGGGGGTAGTCTCTCCTTTCCTCCTCTGGGGTTCTTTGTGTAGTGTATTATGAAGGGGCGACAGGCACACTGCAGATTGGGGTGGCTTTTTAGTTGAACGAAGGGGTGCAGAGTGGGGGGTGTTGTAACGGGAGGTTGTTGTGGGGCGGGGGGGATTTGTTTCTGTTTTTGTATCTGTTTTTTTCACATGGCACAATAAGCATTGCTTTTATCCTACTGCTCTTGGGCCTCGGGGAGGGAGGGTTGGGGTGCTTTGCTGGGATGGGGGGTGGTGAGTTAAAATTGTTGGCTTGGAACGTTAACGGTCTGGGTGACAAGATAAAACGTGGCGTTGTTCTTCAGTTTCTTAGACGTCACTCCCCTGACATTGTCTTGTTACAGGAGACACATTTGATTGGGAATGCGTGCAGGGCCCTGGATAGACGCGGCTATAGATTGGTTGCTCACGCTGGATTTACATCCGGCTCCAGAGGGGTCGGCATACTGATTAAATCCTCCCTGCCCCTTGAACTAGATGATGTCACACTTGATGATAGGGGTCGCTATGCTGCTGTCTCTGGGCGGTGGGAGGGGAAGGTGCTTACAATCGTTAGTGTTTACGTTCCCCCTGGTCTCGAGGCTACCACTTATGCCGACCTGGGACGGACTCTGCTGGGGCTCCCAGATGGTCTACTTGTACTGGGGGGGGATTATAATTCAGTGGTCTCTGGCGATCTCGACCGACACCCCCCAGAGTCTTGCCGGCTTCCCAGCTGTGGCTCTCTGATCTGCTGGAGACCTTTGGATTGGTGGATGTTTGGAGGCTGCTACACCCCTCGCAGTTGCAGTATACGTTCCACTCTGGAGCACACAGTAGACTCTCTAGGATTGACTATTTCTTAATGCTGTCCGCCCACACTCCTTCTGTGCTAGAAATTCGCCATATCCCTAGGGGCATTTCTGATCACTCACCCTTGTGCCTCGGGGTCTCGGTGGGTGCGTGCAGCGAGGGCAGAGTCGCCTCTATTCATCCTTGGCACCTGAGAAATCCTAAGATACGGTCCGAGCTTATTAAGGCTATTGATTGTTACTTTAACGAAAATGTGGGGTCTGTTTCCTCTTCTGTATCCTTGTGGGAGGCTTTTAAAACTGTCATACGGGTTCTGCATTGTCACTAATTGCTGCCGATAAGAAAGCTAAGAGGGAGGACTTATTGCGCCTCGAGAATGAAATTACTCTGCTTGAAAGTGAATTGGGTGGCAATGATACTCCTCTGTTTTACACTCCTTGACACTGAAGCAGGCGGACTATCGAGCCCTGGTGACCGACGCTGCCAAAGTTATGCATCGGAACCAGTTGGGCAGACTCTATGATGTGGGTGATAAGGCAAGTAAGCTTCTTGCGTGGCTAGATAAGTCTGAGAGAGCGAGCCGTGTGGTACCGGTGATAGAACGATTGAATGGTGAATGCGTGTCTGACCCAGGTGGAATTGTGGATTGCTTTGTGGATCATTTCCAGACGGTTTACCGATCGGTGAGCGACAGAGATGAGTGCGACTCCCGTTTGCTCCTGCGTGATATTGCGCTACCCTGTCTCTCAGATGAGGACAGGTCCATTATGGATGCGCCTATAACAGTGGATGAGGTCGCTGGTGCTATACGTTCCCTTAGATCTGGTAAGGCTATGGGGCCCAACGGTCTGCCCATTGAGCTTTACAAGCTGCGTCCCGACAAGATTACGGCATACTTGCGCACTATGTTCATGGAGGCCTTTGAAACTGGCCTCCTTCCTCTTGATCAGCGCTTGGCCACTATTGTTGTCATACACAAGGACGGTAAACCTCGTGACCGATGTACTTCCTATCGCCCCATTTCTTTGCTTAACGCGGAACCTAAGATACTGGCTAAAGTGCTTGCTACTCGTTTGCTTGCGGTCATCTGCGACCTGATCCATCCGGATCAATCCCGTTTTATCCCGCATCGGAACACTGCACTTAAGCTTCAGATGCTTCAAGGAGATCTCGCATGAGCTGTGACGCTGACCGAACCCGCCATTTTGGCTTCTCTTGATGCCACCATGGCTTTTGACACCATCGAGTGGCCTTATCTCTGGGCAGCTCTTGCGAAGTTCAGCTTCGGCCCCAATTTTATTGCCTGGGTCAAACTCCTTTACGCACAACCATTGGCCCAGGTGGTGGTAAATGGCAGGGTGTCTGGGTCGTTTACACTTGGGCGTGGCACCCGACAGGGTTGTCCGCTGTCTCCATTGCTTTTTGCTCTAGTGCTGAAGCCGCTGGCAGAGTGGCTTCGGTGGGAGCCCTCGATCAGGGGCATTCGGTGGGCCCCTGATCTTGAAGATCGTGTCTCGCTATATGCTGATGACATTCTCCTTTATCTCACCTCACCCCAAAAGTCACTCAATGTGCTTTTTGACGTCCTCACCTCCTTCTGGAAAAATTCGGGTCTCGTCATCAATTGGACCAAGTCCTGCGTTTATGTTCTGGCAGGGGAGCTCCTTCCATTGCCTCGTAGATTCCCGATCACAGTGGTTGAAACTGGTTTCAAGTACCTGGGGATTCATGTCTCCTTGGATTCCTCCGTCCGTTATGACCGCAATTTGTATGCTCCTCTCCGGCGTCTTAAACTAGACGTCCAGAGGTGGCGTCGCTTGCCCCTATCCCCGTTGGGGCGTGCAGCTCTTTTCAAGATGATGTCGCTCCCTAGATTCTTGTACGCACTTCAAAATTTCTTTGATCCTATACCCTCCGGGTATTTCCACGAAGTTGAGAGTCTTCAGACAATTGATTTGGGATGGGCGAGCTCGTATCTCCTTACCCAAACTCACTCTGCCGTGGTACAATGGTGGCATTGCCCTCCCAGATATCAGGCGCTACTACTGGGCCTCCCAGTTGAGCGCGGTCAATCATGTAACCTATTCCCATGGTCCTGCTCCTGCTTTTGCGATGGACAAGCTCCTCCTGCCGGGTGGGAATTTCAATAGGGCGTTGTATTCTAAGAAGCCATTCCGCGCTCTGACTGGTCCCACAAAAAGTGCTGTACGAGTGTGGAGGGATGCAAGTGCTGCTACGGGATGGGGCGATAGGTTGACACTAATGACGCCGCTGTATGACTCTGATAGCTTGGGTAGCTTGTGGAGAACGAAAGGCTTTGATAAATGGGACACGATTGGCATCAGCAAGGTGGAGGATCTCTGGTCCATGGGTACTGTTAAGTCCTTTGAAGCTCTTAAAGCGGAATACGAACTTGGTGACAGGGAGCACTTTAGGTACTTTCAGGTGCGGCACGCCTTGCTTTCCGTTTTCCCCCCGGGGACGGAGATTCCCCAGTCGTCGTCGCTTGAGGATCGGATTCTAGATGGCCATGTACCAGACAGTACAATATCTCTGATCTATTAAAAGCTCATTAATAACAGGGCTGATCTCCTTGTGCGACTCAGGGCTTCGTGGATCGCCAACGGCCTGGAACTCGATGACGAGGATTGGCAGATGGCCATCTCCTCCCCTAAGGAGGTGACCATTCCAGCTCGCCTTCGTTTTGTACAGTTGAAGATCCTTCACCGAGTATATATGACTGGTACACGACTGGTGCGGATGGGTTACTCGATTGATGGGTTATGTAAGTGTGGCTGTGGTATGAGTGGAACCTTTTTACATATCATTTGGGAATGTCCTGTGGTGTCTGCTTTTTGGTCTAAAGTGCATGCAATTATGGAAAGGGTCACCGGGGTCTCCCTCTTGCCTGAGGCCCGACTGTGCCTGCTTAACGTCTGGGAGCCCACGGATTGTACTGCGGCTCAGACTTTTTGGGTTACTCTTGGTATCATGGTTGCCAAGAGGGATATTGCTCAGCTCTGGGGTTCCCATAGGCCACCCATGATAACTGCTTGGAAGGAGAACATTGACTGGTGCATGTTCAGGGAGAAGACGGTATATTTGGCTCGGGCCGTCCTAAGAAATGGGGCAGAATTTGTTCCCAGTGGAATGAATATCGTGGGAATATTTGCACTCCCCCATTTGACTATACTATTGATGTTACATTGTCTCCGTAGTTGACGTTCCGGACGACTGTCTGTGATGCTTTTCTATATCGAGCAGCTCGCCACTCCCCCATCCCTAGCCATATGTCTCAATATTCTATGGAGATTGGTTCCCTTGCCCTCTCTGATGGAGTCCCTGGATTCGTTCTTGGCCATGTGTCTGTGTGGTTTGTTAGTTAGTTGTTCCCTCACCAAAACTTTAAAATGAAACCTATTCCATCCTTTTGCTTAAACCGGTACTATGCACCTGATACACCGAGAAATTGCTGAGTTATGTACGATCTATGTGCTTCAAGACACAATGTTGTGATGCTATCTGTCATAGCGGCCGGCCCGTTGGGTTGTAGGCAGACGCTGTGTACTGTGCATATCGGAAATAAAGGTTTAAAAAAAAAAAAAAAACAATGGATGATTTCCAACCAGCTCAAATTAAATCCGGAGAAAACAGAACTCATCTTGCCTGGCACAAGTCCGGCTCATTGGGGCCCACACTTCTGGCCAAATGAGCTAGGCACACCTCCTAGCCCATCGAGCTCGGTAAAAAGCCTGGGCGTTACCATCGATACCGACCTCTCTCTTAAAACCCACATCGGAGCCATCATCTCAGCTAGCATATTCCAGTTACGAAAAATTCGTAAAATCTCCCACCTGCTCTCCCATGAAGCATTGGTGCAAATTGCAATTTCCCTTGTTCTCTCCCGCCTTGACTTTTCCAACTCTCTTTACTGGGGCCTACCCAAGTCTCTGCTCCATCGTCTCCAGATGGTGCAGAACCAGACAGCAAGGCTCATTTGTAAAGCCCCTAAATGGCAATCTGCTAGACCTCTCCTGTCCAAGCTGCACTGGCTGCCCATCGAACAAAGGGCTGCTTTTAAAATCGGCTGCCTAACTTATAAGGCCCGGCAGACCAAGTGCCCGGCCTTTTTGAAATCCCTCATCAACTCGCACTGCCCAGCCCGTAACCTCCGTTCTGCCCATCTCCACCTCCTCACCACTCCGGTGGTTAAGCTAAAGAAACTGGGTGGCCACAGATTCAGCTATCTGGCACCCAAACTGTGGAACTCACTCCCCTTACAAATCAAAACCTCTGACACCCTGCTGAGCTTCCGAAAGAGCTTAAAGACCTGGCTCTTCTCGAACTCCCACTAGCCCTCTGCCATCACCCTCAATCTCAATCTCAGCGCCAGGAAACCTCCTGTGTCAGTGCGCTTTATAAATGTAGCTTAACATTAACATTAACAGCTTAACAAACTACTCACCCACGCCTACAAGGCCTTTCATTACAAGTGCACAGCCTACCTTAACCACAAAGTTAACTTCCACCATCCCGTCAGACAGCTGTGCTCAGCATCTCTCTCCCTGGCTCACACTCCACGCAACCACAGAAGCAGGATGGGCGGCAGCACTTTCTCCTACCTAGCCACAAAGTCCTGAAACAACCTCCCACTCAAGCTCCGTACAGCTTCTACCCTGCAGGAGTTTAGGAAGGGCCTGAAGGCCTGGTTGTTCAACAGATAGCACTCAGTAGCAGCTCTCTCCCCATCTCTACCCCCAGCACCTGGACACTCTCACGGGTGATAAGCCGGGCTCTATAATCCGGTTTGATAGATTGATTGATTCAGGTCTGAGAGATGTTTGAAGGATACTCTAATGGCCTCACTACCGTCACAGGTAAGGAGAAATTATCACTCCTGATCAAGCTGCATTCAGTGGGCACCCATAAACACGCTGGGTTGGCAGTTCAGGCTGGACTGTTCCAATGAGGAACACGGTCAAGACTGATTTCCATATGGCTGGGTCGGAACTGGGGGGGCAAAGTGAGTAGAAGAACAATGATGCATTTCACCCAAATCTAATAGTGACTGTTGATGAGTGTCTGTAAAGTTTCAGCGCTTCTTCCATCATCTTACTGTGTTTTCTTTGTTCGCCCTACATTGGCAGGGTATGCCCAGACATCGATCCCTTGCTCGCTTTGCCACTGGATTCAAGCTAGCCTGGCTGATGACTGGTTTTTCCCAGAAACCGGTCCCAGGATGCTTGTTTCAGGTCCAAGAAGGACCTGGCCTGGCAGTTCGGGCTGGACTGTTCCCATGAGAAACATGGTCAAGACTGAAAGTGGCCCAATACCTTTGGGTCGAGTTTGCTCTATATAAAACTGCAAAAAATGTCTTGGAGATTCCAGGAGGGTTTGGATTGCTGCCTTCCCTCATTGGCTGACATAAGGTCAGCCAATGAAGGAAGGCAGCAGTCCCTCACTCGTCACAGAGTGGGATTGGGTCATTGGGCCCCTGACCCCACCCCACTCTGTGACACCAATGGTCTCTTCTTGGTCAGGTCAGGCAGCCAGGAATAAGATATGATCTAAATGTGCATGCTCCTGGCTGCCTGACCTGAACTCTGCCAGGCTGAGGATTTCACAGCGCTGTGGACGTGACCTCTTCAGCCTGACCACTTACCTCTGTGTGATCTGCAGGGCAGGTAAGTTTTATGTTTTTGAATGTTTGGTGATGCGTGTGTGTAAGTATAAATGTACTCGTGTGTTGTAAGTGAATGTTGTGTGAATTGTGCGTGTGTGAATGCATGAGTGTGAGTGAATGAATGTGTATGTGTCCAACCCCGACCCCCTGCTCAGAGGGGAACCTCTAACAACTACAGGGCTGTGTGTCTTTTACTTATCCACAACAGACAAAGTAAAAGCACAGGTTTAAAAAATAGACGTAGTTGGGCTGGCCTAAACCCAAAAACCAACAGGCCCCACTCTCTTTACTATCAGCAAACATGGCTGCTTGACCACATTTCCAGGGCCCTGCCTGTGCATACATAATTTCCCTAGATCTTTATTTAAGTTCTTTCACAGGTGACTTTTGACTTTTTTTGCCCCAGCATGTATGAGTTATCGGGTCATTAATAACCCCAGTAGCTGAAATATCTGAGGTTGGCCACAGCATGGCTTTAAAAACAGAAACATGATGAAGTGATTACTGTGCATCCCGCTGAACTCTCCTTTCTCAGAATGAATTCAGCATGGCTCACCTTTGTCTAAGTGTCATGATCGCCACACAGTAGGCGTCCAGTCTCGCCGTTCTTCAAATATTATTTTTTCTTAGAATACATGTTTCTAGCAAACTCGGCTATATATACTAGAGGAGCGGAAGTTGCATATACGAATGCTGAATATATATATATCAAACAAAAGTTGTGCTTAATTCAGATTTTTATTTGGCTGCATGTCAGAATATTGCGTAAAGAAATATCATCTGGCATTGATATTGTCTCCTAAATATGTTTAACAAAAATATAGCCCCATTTCGTGTAGTATTTCCAACAATAACTCCAGTAGCTGAGATTTTTGTTTGATATTCTGGTATAACACCTTTTATTTGTACACAAAGTCATCGATCACACAGAGGCTGTACAACTATTTCCACACAGCTAGAAATAGACCTTCGCAGTTAAGTATGTACTTATGTTTTTGCGTTATTTTGTGCTTTTATCCAGTCTTTCCCTACCAGAGAGCGTGTATGCGTTACACCTTAACAGCAGATTTAGATGCCGATGTACGACTTTGTCACATTTGCCCATAATCCATCATCTGTTGCATAATCGGAGAATATAAAAAAAAAAGTGGTTTCTACTTAAAACCGATCCAAAGTTACTAAAAGCGTGGCGACACGTATTTCTACGCATTGGAAAGCCTTTTGCAAAGGTTGTTTGGTCATCTTTCAATTGTTTAGGGCTGTGTTTGGGTGTTAAACCGTTATTAATATGATGAAATCTTCGCCCAAGCAGTGTTGCAATGTGTAAACTATCAGAATAGTGAAGTAATACTATCACAAAATCTGCCGCATTATGCCTCATAATTTTCTTTTTTCATGTCGCATAATTTAGTCAACCCTGGCACATAATGTAGTCCTCCCTTGCAGCCTAAGTCATGCTAGACCAGGAAAAGGGTAAGGTTTAATGCCAGCTGTGATGGAGCGTTGTGCAGATACAATGACCAGGTTGGTCCCAGTCAAAGAGTTACCTTCGGGCTTAGAATTATTTATGAAGAAAAGTTTTTTTGTCTACGATTCGTCCTGGGGCAAACTGCATCTAAAGTGAGGCTTGATGACGGATGTATGACGTTGCAACGCATGCTTTTACCACGCATGCTGTTACAGCGCAGGTTTTACTACGCATACCATTACAAAGCATAGCGCTTTGGGGTGCTGGATAGTGAATAGTTTAATTTACTATTCCAACTCCAGTCCCCGTGGACACTAGGGAAGTTGTTGGATAGTAAATTAAATCTATTCCCTATCCTAGAGCGCCCCCCAGCGCAATGCATTGTAATGGTTTTCGTTGTAAAACCTGCGTTGTAATAGCACTGCGTGGTAAAAGTTGCGTTGTAAAGGATGTTTCCCCTTGATGACAGTGGGAAGAGTTGCCTTCATACTTAGAAACATTTATGAAGAAAAAGCATTTGTCAATGAGTTGTCGTGGGCCAATCTGTTAGCTGTATCCAAAGTGGGGTTCAACGACAGTGTGTTGTTGAAGCACTAGTGCCTGGCGCGATCGTCGATGATGGCAGAAAAAGCTCAGAGCAGGCGTACTCCAATGTTCGTGTCCAGGAAAGCTTTGATATTGATAGGATGCTCATCCATGTCAGTCCTCGAGAAGCCCACTACATTCAAACTAAAACTTTTCTGAAAGTCTGATTTCCTTCAGCCGGGCAAACAAAAAAGCTAAGACCGATCGAAGATTCGAAGTCTGAGGCTTTGACTGCGATCCTGGTCTCCATCGGTTCTCCAGGCAGAAAGTTGGCAAAAAGTTTCTAAGTCCAAGCTTTTACAGATTAGGCAAGAGGAGTACACTCTAACACTAGCCAAGAGTTCCAGGACCTCAGGAACAGCACTTCGAGGTCAAGACTCACTCCGACAGAGGCCATCAACATGTCCAGAGCAGATCCAGGTTGAACGGGTCAACTTGGTCATTTCAGGAAAATGGTCTTCTTGCGGCTTTTGGGTCTCTGTAGCATACAGGAGGTCAGCCAACTGAGCCTTTCAAGTCCACTTCTTTATCTTGGAGTGGGAGCAAGTTCAGCCTTTATGGTTCTCCTAACAAGCATAAATAGAAGGTGGAGTCTTTCTGTCTTCTAGAGGTCCAGCAGTGTTCTTAAGAAAGAGCCCGGGGTGACACATTTATACCTGGCACTAGCCTGTGGGTGGAACTCACTCCTGCTGGTGCCCCACTGATCAATAGTGAAAACGTTCCCAGGGGTAAGCCTACCCATTTTTGCAGCAGTTCCTGTGAGCCCTATTGCAAACAACCCCACAGTGCCCCTCTCTGCCTAATAACAAGATGGCATCAACGTTCTTACCCTGCGCAGAGGGGTGGCCAGGGAAATGAGCAATCCTTCCCCTGTGGTCACCTAAAATGGTTCTGGGAACAGCCCCTCTCCCACTGGGATTGGTGTCTATCTGGCTAGAAGGACAATTGAGGGGGTAGGCACAGATGTGAGCTGCATCTGCCTGTGACAAGGCAGACCCCTTTGCAGAAAATTAAGGGGCATATGTTCGAGGAAGTGGCGGAGTGAGGCGTTAGCCGTCATGGCTTAACGCCTCACTCTGCCACTTCTGAAACGCAAGTCTGCATCATATTTACAACAATATATAACTTAGCAGTGTAGCGCCAACGCAGGCACCATAGTGCAAGGGTGTCTGCGTGCAGGGGAGAATTGTTTAAGTGTAGGAAGGTGTCCCTTCCTGCACATAAACAATCCTAAAATGCCATTTTGTCCCTTTTATATGTGCTGCTTCATGCAGCACACATGAAAGTCACAACATGGCATTTGTTTCACAGATTGTTTATGTACAGGAAAGGGACACCTTCCTGTACATAAACAATCCATGGCAGTTTGCTTATCCCATGTGTGCTGCACAAGACATCACACATGGAAAAACCAAAAACGAGGAGAATTAAGGCATTTCTCCTTGTCTTAGTTTTGGCGCTGCCCCCTATGTGCGCTGCCCTTGTACATAGGGGGCAGCGTCAAAATGAATGGGTGTTGCGGTGGAACACCCACCGCAACACCCACTGCCCACCCCTTTCACACTAACCAAAGCGTGAAAGGGGGCCTTATTTACAAAGCAGCGTTAAGCCACATTAAGTGGCTTAATGCTGCCTTGTAAATAAGGCTAAGCCCCTATCGCCACCACAACATCAGAAAATGTGACTTTGTGGTGGCGATAGGGGCTTGTACATATGCCCCTAAGTTCCTGGGTACTGCCCACATGGTCATTCTGTCAGAGGAAAAGAACACCTCCTCACAGCCAAGCTCGTCGTCTCATCTCTGTGAGCCAATTCACACCAAATCAAGGAGGTATTCAGCTCCCGGGTGATAGTTGGATTTTCAGGCAAATAGGCTTTTAGCGGCTTTAGACAGGCTAAAAACTTTTTTAAAGTACATTTTGTGAAATGTTTGTTATAGATCTGACTTTACCAATGTTTTAGTTTGAAATAAGTATTTTAAAAAGTGAAAGAACAAATTTCTTATTACATTTCTAGGCGGAGATAACTTTATTAACTTCAATAAAGTATCATAATGCTTTCCTATGTAGCAACTAACCTTGTTACAGTGAAAATAGCTTTCAGGGCATTGTCACTGTAAAGACGTGTTTAACGTTAAACATTTGCATGTCCCACTTTTAAATATAATGCACTCTGCCTTATGGGCATTTTAGGCCTACGGAGGAGTGACTTATTAATATTCAAAAGGAGTGTTTAGGCCTGTCAAAAGGGTTATTTTGAAAGGTTGAATTTGCAATTTAAACCTGCAAAGCCAAGTAACTGGTGGCAGGCCTGCAGTCATGGTTGTATTGTCACTTAAGTGGGGAGACAATATGTGCTGTAGTGCACTCGTGACATTAAAGTTGCAGGCCCTGAGAATACTTTGTACCATATAATAGGGACTTGTCGGTAAGTTAAATATGCCCATTAGGAATGTAGTCAATGTCAACATATTTTAGGGGTCAGAGCACCTGCACTGGGGCCTGGTTAGCAGAGCCCAAGTGCACAAGTTGAAAAAAACAGTAGCATCAGTCCAAACAAATTCAAAATTATGCTATCAGAGGCATTTTCCTGCAATTGCCATTCGTCTTATGATTAGAAATACAGGGCCTCATTTATGAGGCCATGCGTCACTTTTACGCCACCGGTGCGTCACTTTTTGTGACGCACCAGTGGCGTAAAGAATGCGCCTTGTTGCGCCATATTTACAAAGTGACGCATCTAGGTAGATGCGTCACTTTGTAAACCCCTGCGCCACATTATACCTTATACGTATTGACGCAAGGAAGGGTCGTAGAAGTGACGCAGTGAAATCTATGAGATTTCACTGCATCACTTTTAGGACGCCATTGCGTCAAAATCTTGCGCCTGCCTCACAGCAGGCGTAAGACTGACGCAAGCCCTTTCACATGGGGCTTGCCCCATGTGAAAGGACGCATTGCTGGAGTTGCGTCAGTTTTGTGACACACTCCAACAATGCGTCACTTTTGCGCTTACAGATACGTCAGAAATACTGACGTATCTGTAACTCTTTGCGACATGATGCGTCATACATTAAATATGTCGCATCAGGAATGTCGCAAGGAGTGCGCACTGAGAAGTGACGCATCGCTGCTTTCACGCAGCGATGCGTCATTTCTCATAAATGAGGCCCACAGTTTCTAAATTCAAAGTCAACATAAATGAGATATATAAGCTTCAAATTCTAATGTGGCAGCACTACATCCTATAGAAGGACTAAAATACTAAATTCAACTGCACTGCATGCTAGGGTGCTACACTCCTTTGGTCATCATCCACCCCTTCCGCCCATTGCCTGTCTTTATCAAGGACTTTCAGCCATTTATACAAAATGATTTACAAATGTCTGTTTGTATTGTGTATTCCTCTGTATGTTTTATTTGTGTAAAACTATTTAACCATACCAATAAAATGAAGTTAAAATGATGAAACACTTGTCAATTTAAAGGTGGATGATAGTAAGTGTATGGCGGTATGTATGCACGTGATTAAGCATGTGTGCATGTGTCTATATGTTCTTATGTGTCTCTTATGTGTCTCTGTGTCATCTGGTTGTCAGTAAATATTGGCTCCACATATAGGGGACTTCAACCCATAACTATAATTCCTCTGTGCAAGAGGATTAAACCCAGTGTGGGTGGTCAGGCCACGCCTTCACCTCATCATTACTTTTTGGAAAGCTAACACTGGCTCCTGAGTTCATAAATTGTCAAATTAAGCCAGATTTATTTGTTTTTATGAGAGGAACATGCAATAGGGCCAGGATATTCATCCAGGTATTTTAGAATTTGTGGAATGAAAACCGCTACCTTTTTACTTCCACTTCGTAGAACGCAATGGGAACAGGTCATTTATTTATCCCGGGTAACTTTCTTCCCTAATAAAAAATCATCTATCCATAAACCAATTTTGTCAACAGACGCACGTTATCATAAAGCAAGAGCTACCCCACATGTTCAGAAAACATAACATGAGCAAGATGGCTCTTAGGGAAGTCACTTACATTTTTTCATGCGAATTGTGATTTTTTAATTAAATATATGTTTTCTTTTTTTAAAGGCTTGAAACCAACTGTCATCCCGTGCAATCAAAAATGTAAAAGAAGTGGGACACTAGAAAGCAATTTCTGTTCGAGTAACTTTGGTAAGATAGTACACATTTTGACCATATTTTCAATTAATAACTATGAGATTTGCATAATTTGTCTGATCAAAGGCATCAACGTCGCAGTTAAAGTTTTGTTTTATGCACTATTGTTTCTTTCATCTCTTTCTATGTTTCAGTCAGTGCTTAATTTGGGGGTCGGTGGTTTCTGGTATTTGGCACCCGCAGTAAGGTCCTCCTTACGATGGCGGTGGGACCGTCACCGTCAGTCTGTCGGTGGAGGTTCCACTGCGTTCGGATCCTGCATGATCGCCTGCCGCATTATGATAGCGGGTGGATGTAGAGCGGGCAGAGAGACCGACCGCCACGCATCCTACGGTCTCAAGGAGCCCATTGGTGCGCCGGAGATACTGCAATCCCTACAACAGTGGCAGGGCCTGCTCAGGCAGGCACCGCCGTAGGGATTACAATGTCCCTTTCCGCCAGCTGTTTCATGGGGGTAAACCCGCCATGAAAAGGCAGGCAGAAAGTTACTTAAGGGCCTGTAGCGGGCCCCCTTGGCCCTCCGATATGGACCCTGGGTGGCATCTATGGTGCCCCCTTACATATCCCTGCACCATGTGGCAGTATCCGCATGGTGCCTGCCACATAATGCAGGTATTTGTGCACTGTGTTTATTTTGGAATTCAGCATTTGCGGCAGCCCCAGCACATGCCGCAATACAAAATATACAGATAGCAACCACCTTCATGGCGGTCGCATCCTTATCCCGATAGCGGGACCGCCGACAGCTAGGCAAGCGGCCCAGTTGCCGACAGGATGATGGTCGGACACTCGTCCGACCACCATCATAATCAGGCCCTTAATTCTCAATACCTCTCTTATGATAGTCTGCCACATGGGGGCGCTGTTTCTCTAATTCTGAGTTGAGCACAACAGCAGTTGTTTAATAATTCAATATACATAAAAAATGAAGAATATCTGTGGCCTTCTCCGTTTTTATAAATTTGGGTGGCCTGAAAATGTCTGAATTGTCACACCTGTAAGAGCGTGGAAACTAGTAGTTGTGTTGGTACTATCACTAGCAAAACAAACAAGATGATGGACGGAATGTTGCACAATGACAAAACATTCAACCCAGTCACAGATCTGGGTTTAATCCATCGTTATTTTGCTCACCAAGCCACTCCAGTTCAAGACATGGCCATATGCAAATCAGTCTTGACCCTGTGCCTCATGGGAACAGTCCAGCCTGAACTGCCAAGCCATGTCTTTCCTGGACCGGAATCAAGCATCCTAGAACCGGTTTCTGACTATCAGCCGTCTTCAGCCAGGATAGCTTGACTCCAGTGGCGTAGTGAGCATGGGACCCACGTCTGGGCATACCCATCCCACATAGGGTGAACAGCAAAACAAACAAGATAATGGACGGAATGTTGCACAACGGCAAAACATTCACCCCCAGTCACAGATCTGGGTTTAATCCATAGTTATTTTGCTCACCAAGCCACCCCAGTTCAGACATGGCCATAAGCAAATCAGTCTTGACCCTGTGCCTCATAGGAACAGTCCAGCCCGAACTGCCAAACCATGTCTTTCCTGGACCGGAATCAAGCATCCTAGGACCGGTTTCTGGCTATCAGCCGTCTTGAGCCAGGATAGCTTGACTCCAGTGGCGTAGTGAGCAAAACAAACAAGATGATGGATGGAATGTTGCACAATGGCAAAACATTCACCCCCAGTCACAGATCTGGGTTTAATCCATCGTTCCTATCACTAGCAGCATCGGTAGAGCAATGCATGGTGCAAGCTGCAGTGGCCTCCTGAGAAGGGTTCTAGCACTTATGTTTTTTTTTTTTACAAATTAAGCACTTGTTTCAGTACATCTCCGGGTTACTTTTAAAAGAAACTGGCGAATATGCGTCTCAGGCAAGCATGCTTTTGCCAGTTCAAACACATGACCCAATAGAAGGCGCTCTGTTACTTAACGAACGTGTCGATTCAACCTCTCGTCTGGCAGGTTTTCTGGTTGGAAAAGTCTGTTTATATTTTGCTCAAAAAACATGTTTGTCAAATGTAAAGCATCCCACGCACCTTCATAATTTATTCAGAGTATGTTTTTCTAATAGCTGAAATAGTTCTCAAGCATAAAAAATTAAAAAGGACGAAAAGCAATTTTTTGCACTGCTATTCCACAATCTAGAAACAACATGAATTCAGGTCCGCGTTGGTACCAAAGCCGAAATAGTCCTTCTGTCCTAAATATTCTTCACAAAACTATCTCCCCATTGGAGACAATAGAAAATATATACCCAAAGGGATAATATTTTTGCAAATTATATTTAGGGCACAGTATTTATGTCAGAGGGTATTTCTAACACTCTAGAATGCAGAAAAAACATCAAATCATTGTTGAGTTGGTATGGTACCTGCTTTTGTCGTCAGAATATTACCTGACGGTAAATTCATCTACTAAATATTGTGTACAAAACTATTGTCCCATTGGAGTTATTAGAGTCTAAACCGAATGGGATGTGATTTTTGCACATGGCATTTAGACCATGGCATTTATGTCAGACAATATTTCTGACAATGGTATTCTGATATATACTTGTTGCTTTAGAGCATGGGTCTGGTCTGCAATTGAGAAATGTGGAATATGATTTGTGGTCTACCTTTTTTAAATCAAAATAACTAGCCTGCAAATTCCATTAAGGACAAAGAGCCTTCATGTTGGTAATATACTGTATACTGCGGGTTTCCATTGATACAAGAAACAAGTAACTGTTTACAAGGTTTAATCTAAGCAAATAGGGAACGATTTAGGCCATGAGTGGTTAACCACTTGGAGGCACATCAAACGGTCTCACAATTTCCCATTAATGACATTTGTCCATTCCAGTAAGAAAGGGTACTGTAAGGCTCCCGCATAAATAAATCACTATAAGATATCCCCTTTTAATGGCAAAACAAAACCAGAAGCAACAAATGAGTAGAAACAATGGTATATTCGTGTTAAATTGTATAAGGAGTCAGAGGGTTCTAGACTGAGGCACCCACTTTCCTATTGACTGGATATTAACAATGAAGTTCAGCTGTTTGAGTCAAATTGAAATTTGTCCTGGTGGGCCTATTGTTGGTTTCTGTTCCCT
Organism: Lissotriton vulgaris; assembly: GCF_964263255.1. Classification (NCBI taxonomy): domain Eukaryota; kingdom Metazoa; phylum Chordata; class Amphibia; order Caudata; family Salamandridae; genus Lissotriton; species Lissotriton vulgaris. The sequence goes on along the minus strand of NC_141699.1, from coordinate 609,178,478 downwards.
ATAGTTTGGGTCTGATTACTACTAGAAAACTAAATTCAAATAGTGCAGCTACTTATATGTGTGTTTTGCTGCTGTGAGATGAGGGTAATAAAGAAGTCACAAAAATAGAGACAATACCTCACAGGAGCAACGGAAAGGGTTTATATATACAGTTGCTACTGGGGCCTGGGCTTCTTATCATCGGTACTCTCTCTGTTATGAAGGTGGTCTGGTTGTTATGCCATTGTGAAAGATGCTGTGTCTTCTGGTTACAAGAATGGAAAAGGACCACTTATTTACCCCTATACCGATGGTCATAGTGGGAGGTTGGGGGCGGGTTGTGGATAATTTAAAAGAACTATGGGGCGGAAATGTCATTCTTGCACACAGCGCAATCCAGCAAGACATCTTGTGGCATTGTGTGCATGAAAAGGAGAGAGCAGAAATGCGCCATATCTATCAAGATATACCACATGCCTGTCCCTGCCTGCGCTGGCGCGCATTCAGCAGCCTCGCGACAACGCAGGCAGTCTTGCTCCATGGAGCGATCAAATAAATGAAGATATTTCTCCTTGTTGCCCCTGGTGAAAAGGTGTACAATTCTGGCACATTGCCAGGCCTCCCAATGTTGGTAAATCTGGGAATGCCTCAGAATACATGCGTGGATACGTGGGAACACCCATACTCCCCCTTTGTAACAACCCCACAACGTAGAGTAAGTAAGAGAGCGACTTACACTGCCTTGCGTTACTCCAGATGTACCAAGCCACGCAGGTGCATCAAAAGGTGGCTTTCTGTGGCTTGGTGACGCTCATCTAGGTTTTTGCATCGCCCTTATGTTATTTTGCATGTCTCAGGGGCGACACAAAACTTTGATTAATCTGCCCTATGTGGGTCCACTAACTAGTATCTGAACAGAACATGTTGTTGCAGGGTACAATTGTGTCAAAGGAGGTTGTGTGTCTTTATTTGGCTATGCCTCTCTGCACATATTAAAAACATTTAGCATGTTGAAACCTTCATCAAGTAGAGGTCAGCATTTTTCACTGCCTTTTTTGATTTTCAGCAATATCTTGTCATACATTTTTTTGTAGTGTGTGACCTAGTCCTAGTCCTGACGAGAAGCCAAAAAGATTTCAAGGGTTTCGAAACGCATTGACCCAGCTAGTTGAATAAGACACTAACTTGTATAGACTACAAGCAGCCAACAAACATGGCAATCAGCCTGTTGTTCCATTCGCTCCCAACTAGCTTGTAATGGCAATATTCACATTTTGACTAGTGCATGAATCTGATGACCGCCATTCTTTTCAACTAGAAATAAAAGATAGGTCTACCTATCAATTGTTATGTTTGTGTATTCACATGGTGCTCATTTTGTATCCATTTTTGTGATTATGAATGTTTTATATATGTCTTGAACCAGTGTTCTTTCATGTACGACATGTTTGAAATGTCCATGACTCTTTTTTTTCAAAGAAGAAAAGTAAAAATTGAAGGTGAATTAAATCACTAAGACCACTGATTCCAATGCGGTGGTCCTTTTTTTTGTAGTTTTCAAATGAATTGTAGCACCCATACACTGTCTAGTTCTGTTATATATCATTGAGGCCTAGTATGGGTGCTTTAAATGGGCCCAACCCCTCCTTGTTCATAGGTTCAAATATATAGCATACATGCCTGATTGACTGCTTTTTGTTGAGTACATGAAAATAAACCTTTATATGTAATTTACCTTTTCTACAACTGCATTTAAAAAACTACATTTTGCCCAGCACATCTGCAGTCAGACAATACTACTTCTTTCAGTCACTTCACTGAGCCTCCCAATGGAGGAGAACTGATCTCTACACACATATTAAATGCATTTTAAGATAAAATGGCATGTGTTCTGTATACACAACACTGATGCCCATTGCAGTAACATCTTAGAATGTCTCTTAGAGAGTGATATGTACCATGCTGAACAACATTACAACCCATCAGTTGTATTCCTTTCACACAACCCTGCAATAGCCTGCTTGTAGTGCGGATATTTTCCTGCAAAACATTTTTTAAGAGTAAATTCCCCTTACAGGTCGATTGGAAAACCTCTTTCCTCTGAGTGACATTTTCCCCAGTACACAAACAACATAAGGGGCCATTTTTTTCATGCAATCCAATGCAGCAAGACACCTTGCTGCGCTGCTCGGCACGAAAGGGAGAGGGCAGGAAGTGCCATATGGTATGTAACTGTTACCACGCATCTTTTAGCACGAAATACTGTTACAACGAAACTATTACAACGCAGGACCCTTTACAACGAATACCTTTACAACGCATTACACTACAACGCAGATACTATTACAACGCATACCATTACAACGTAAGTATAGGTAAGTTTATCTTTTTTTTAAAACATTTATTAGGGGTATTGGGTTTGGGTTTTTGGGGTACAGGGGTATTTTTAGGTTTCAGGGTTGGGTTTGCGTTTTGGGGTACAGGTGTATTTCTAGGTTTCAGGGTTGGGTTTGGGTTTTGGGGTACAGGGGTATTTTTAAGTTTCAGGGCTAGGTTTGGGTTTTGGGGTACAGGGGTATGTTTAGGTTTCAGGGCTGGGTTTGGGTTTTGGGGTACAGGGGTATTTTTAGGTTTCAGGGCTGGGTTTGGGTTTTGGGGCACAGGGGTATTTTTAGGTTTCAGGGTTGGGTTTGGGTTTTGGGGTACAGGGGTATTTTTAGGTTTCAGGGTTGGGTTTGGGTTTTGGGGTACAGGGGTATTTTTAGGTTTCAGGGTTGGGTTTGGGTTTTGGGGTACAGGAGTATTTTTAGGTTTCAGGGCTGGGTTTGGCTTTTGGGGTACAGGGGTATTTTTAGGTTTCAGGGCTGGGTTTGGGTTATGGGGTAAAGGGTATTTTTAACATATATATTTACAAATTCTTAAATTATTATTAGTTACATTATTTTATATTATTTTAAAATATTATATACTTACCTATACTTACGTTGTAATGGTATGCGTTGTAATAGGATCTGTGTTGTAGTGTATTGCGTTGTAAAGCCATTCGTTGTAATGGGTCCTGCGTTGTAAAAATGTGTGGTAATGTTATGCGTGCTAAATGTATGCGTGCTAACATCATATATCCGTGCCATATCTATCAAGATATCCTCCTTACGTTGGCGCACTTGTGGCTGCCTTGAGCCAACGTAGGCACCCTTGCACCATGGTGCAAAGCCTGCCTACCTTTCAGTCAGGCATGATTGTTTTTGTGCAGGAAGGAACACTTGCACCATGGTACAAAGCCTGCCTGCCTTTCAGGCAGGACTGTTTCTGTGCAGGAAGAGACACATTCCTGCACAAAACCAATCCTTTGAGGCTTTTTTGTCTTTCTATGTATGCTGCGTAATGCAGCACATGTAGAAAGAGATAAAAACAAGAAGAAATAAAGACATTTCTCCTCTTTACGCCTCCCCTGGGAGGGTGAAGGAATTTGATGCATTCTCATGTCTACCACTCATGGAAAATCTGGGATTGCACCAAAATCAATGGGTGAACGGGTAGAAACACCCATGGTCCACCCATGGAATGCCTCACTTGGGCTGAGTAACCAAGGCGCTGCCTTGCGTGACTCCAGATTTACCAAGCACCCCAGGGTCATGCATAATGGCCTTGGGTGGCTTGGTAAGTCTTATCTAGGTTTTGTGTCACTCTTGCGTTGCCTTGCATGGCATAAGGACAACGCAAAACTTTGACAAAAATGCCCCTAAGTGCAAAAGTTGTAACCTTTGCACAGCTTTGTCAACAAAGTTATATCTTTTTACTCGCTCTAATCCAAGCCTGAGACTACTATTTAACCTGCCTTGACTTTCATCAATGAAGAGCTATTTAGTGAAAGACATTAGGAAAACATTTAGGTCCTGATTTATCAAAGGACTGCATTGTCCTTGCATCATGCAGGGTGACGCAATGGCAATGCAATCCTTAAGTCAAATTTATCGATCCACACAAGACCATCTTGTGTGGCCCTGCGTGGCTTGGTAAACCTGGAGTAACACAAGGCAGCGCAAGCTGCTGTCATGCGTTACTCTGTGCTGGGAAGCATTACATGGGTGGAGAGTAGGTGGTCCCACACATCCACCCGTGTATTTTGGTGCAGTCCCAGATTTACCAAGACAAGTCAACCTGGAAATGCGTAAAACTGTACACCGTCCTGCTATCTTTATTTCTCTTTGTTGTTTCCTCTTTCTAAGGAAGGTATTCCTTCCTGCACAAAAAGAATCCTGCTAGCAATGCAAGCACCCTTGCTAGGGAGAGAGTGAGGGAGTAGGAATGTGTCATATAATGGTAAATATGGTTCATTCTGCCCTCTCGGTTTTAAGCAGTGCAGTAGGTTGTCTTGCTGCGCCAAATATTGATAAATCTGGGGCTTAGTTGCCATCCTGAAGTGACTGTCGAGAAAATATAATTTTACTATATACAGGTTTTAAAAACTTTTTTAATTCTATCCAACCACAAATGAAAAAAGAAGCTGGCAAGTTTCTATAAACAGTGAAAACAGGCAAAGACTCTGCAGAATCTCTGAAGCGCTGTTGTTGTTAGACCTTTAGAGACCTCTAGTCTCAAGCATTTTTGGCTCATAATCTTTTTATTGAACATTTTCAGTTAAGTACAACAAAGTGCAGCATAACTGTTAGAGACCAACACGATATGACATAGGACCAATTAGCACAAAGTCAATGTACATAGAGTAGCACCAGAAGTATGATGCAAGAAAATGGACACAGTGAGTGAGCAGGTGTGCTTAGAGGTTGTCTATGGTGTAGCATGTCACAAAACAAAAGAAAAAGAAACAAAAGGGTGGAAAAGAACAACAGAAAGACATCAAATTAATTGTAACAACTCCTGGTCGATGCTGTTTGAGTGAGTTTGAGGGCTGGAATATTACCCCTCAATAGGGTAGAGGCAAAGGTTATTATTAGTGAGGGGGGGCTCTAAGCACCCAGTGTAGGCCTCGAAGTGGCTCAGTCAAAGAGCTGCATGGCCCGCAGCCTCAGTGGATTGAAGCATGTATGTTCCAAACAGGTTAAGTATGGATCAGTGGACGCCAGATACGCTGAAATTTAGCCTCAGTGTGTTAGATTGTGTGAGAGTCATTTCCATCACCAGAACATGCCATGGATGAGTGAACCACTGAGCAATGGAAGAGGCTGATGTCTTTTTCCACACTAGTGCGACAACCTGTCATTCAGCGTGGAGCATTTGGCTAATGTGTTACCAGCTATTGTGGGTCATCGCTGCTATTGTGCTGGGTCGCACTCCAAGGATAACCATGAAATAAGAGGCAAGAAATGGATATGCTATAGGGACTTTGTTGTGTCCAAGGATTTCTTTCCAGTAAGTAGTGATGAGGCTATAACAACCATATATGGCAGAAATCTCCTACTGCCAAGCCGCAGCATCAGCAGACGGAAGACGTGGAGAGGTATATAGTGGAGAGGCGAGACAGTGTATAATACCTTTGGTACATGAGTTTATACGCTGCATCTCTAAGTATAGGATTCGATAGGTGTTGGGTATGTCCCGCCAGGGGGCATCCCATTGCTCAGGTGAGATACCCTCAGTAGTAGTATCCTGCCAGCAAGATTAATAAGAGTAAGTTTGAGGTGCTGTAAAGTGCTGTATTGTATGATATGTAGCAGATATCAGTCCCCTAGAGCCAGCGTAGCCTGTACCAGTTTTACGAAGGGAGTGTAGGGTCAAGTCGCTCCAGGATATTTGGAGGGATGAAGCGCTGCAGCTGACAGTACTGTAGTCTCACGGTTTCCGTAATATGGAAGTCCATTTTGCATTTTTCAAAGTTCTCGATGGAGAGTCCTACAAACAGGTTGCATAGTTTCCAACATTTTCCCTCCCCCCAGCTAAGAAAGGACCGAGGCAGCAGGGCAGCTGTAAAGTCGGGATTACGTGCAATGGGTGTGTTGATGGAGGGAAAAGTAGTGAGCCCCCTTATAGTCACTAACTTCTCCACCATATGTCAAGCATCATCTTAGTGGGGAAGGCCAGGTATGGGCTGCTTTGTCATGCATGCTTAGGTGATAAAGCTCGACCCCACAAGGGCCAGCATGCCACAGCACAGTCCATGTGGAACTAGTGCTTCTCACTCCATTCCAAGATGTACCGTAGGTGGGCGGACCAATAATATTCAAGAAGATTGGTGCAAGCCAGTCCACCCCTGTCCAGAGGCTGCATCAGTAGGGAGGTAGAGATCCTTGGCCAATTCCCATTTCAAATAAAGGAACAGATGTCCCGTTGCAGATGAAGGATATCCTCCTGGGGAATTAGAGTTGGCAAGGTCTGGAAAATATGGGACAGAGGGAGGACGTTCATTTTTACCACATTAAGGCGGCCCAGCCATGGAATGTGGAGAGGTTTCCACCGCCTGAGATCTGCCAAGATGGATCTCCGAAGTTGCGGCCAATTGGTTTGCGTCCAGGAGGACAGCTTAGAAGTCAGGCTGAGACCTAGATATCTAATTGTACTTGAGAACCACTGAAATGGTACTAGGCCTCATAGTGAGGGAAGGTCTTGCGTAGGTATGATCTAATTAAGCACACAGGGCTTAGATATATTCATTTTGAAGCCTGATACTTCTTCAAATTTGGCAAGGCAGGCACAAATCGCTGGTAGTGAGAATGCAGGCTGAGACCTAGAAAGCAAGAGGTTGCCTACAAGTAGACTGATCTTATGAGTCCGAACCCCAAAGGGGATGCACACTACGTCTTCTGTGCGGCTTATAGTCATGGCTAAGTGTTCCACCATGAGGGCAAACAAGAGGGAAGGCAAAGGGAAGCCTTGATGTGCGCCTCTGTGAATGTCGATGGGGGCCATGTGATGCCATAGGAAGCCATAATCTTAGCTGTCATTGCCATGCCCAAACCTGTCGCGCCCAAGATCGCCCTGAGCAAGGATCAGCCACCCTATCAAAGGCCTTCTCCGCATCAAGCAAAAGGAGGCAGGCCTGGATGTTGTAGCGGTGAGATTTCTCAACTAAGTGTGCACCCCCTGTCGATTGCGAATAAAGCCCACTTTATCTGGGCCAATAAGACCTGGCTAGTACACTCCATTCTAGTCACCGGAATTTTGCTGAAGATCTTCACATCTGTTTTAAGGAGCGCTATGGGGCGATAGGAAGTGAATTGGCTATGTTCCTTCCTCGGTTTGGGTAGAAGGGAGATATCAACTGCCACCATAGTGGGTGCAAAGCCTGTTTCCTCCATGAAGGAGTTAAATAGCTGAAGGAGATGGTCTTGCAGGTCAGGCAAAAACAGCAGTAGAAGCTGACTGGAGCCCTTTGGGACCTGGAGTGTTACCAAGGGGAGGGGCCTGAATCGCGTTGCGGACCTCCGCAAGGGTGATCAGGGCCTCAAGAAGCTCCACATGTTGGGGGTGAACGGGTTCCCAATCACAGGTCCTCAGCTACTCCTCTATCAGGACTGGAGATACTTTCTCTCTCGTGTAGTGGAGACTAATAGTAACCGTTGCTTGTCACCCTCAGAGATCGCCCAGTCCCTGTCTTCCACCCGGAGTTTAGTGCCTTGCGCTTTAGTCTGCTCATGATAAAACTGTCTAGCTAGCATTGAGTCCAACTTGTTCCTCCGTCATAATAGTTCTGCTTGAGAGCTAAGAAGGAGCGTTCAGCTCTATTGGTGCAATAACCCTCATTTGACAGTGCAACATAGTGATCTGCCTCGTGTTACGTCGAGTTAGAGCGGAGTGGTCTTGCTCCTCTAACGCTTTAATCTCTGTCGCCCTGTTAGTCTCCACCAGCCATGCTTCTCTTACTCTGACAATAGCTATAATGGAGATCCCCCTGATGGCAGCCTTAAAGCAATCCCAAAGCGTGGGCAACGAGGTATCGGGTAGTGCGGTGAATGCAAAATAGTCAATAATTTCTTTGCGGATCTCCGTCACAACAACCGGATCCCAGAGGAGCCTCTGTGGTAGTCGCCTTCGGGGTGGGCCCATGTGAGGTGGGGTACTGGCGGACCAAACCAGATTGACATGGGCATAGTCAGAGACTGATATGCCCGAGACAGCTGCTGTTTCGAGATTGCGCAAGAGGGAGTGAGTTAAAAAGATGTGGTCAATGCGTGAGTATGATTTATGGACATAACAGTGAAATGAGTAGGCTCTACTATCAGGGTATTTATAGCGCCAAGTGTCTACTAGTACCAGCTCTGTGATGTCCGTCTTAAGTTGAGCGGACATGTCCCAGTGCCCTGATATGTGGCTGTGCTGCGGTTTAAGTCTGGGTCCCATACTAGATTAAGATTGTCACCTACTATGATGTCGCCCTCCACCCCTGCCAGTTGTTCGCCTAGTACTTGTCTCAAATAAAGGTCTTGTGTTTGGTTGGGGGCATAGATATTAAGGAGTGTGAGAGACATTGTGCCCCTATGCATGTGCAATGCCACGAAGCACCCCTCTCTATCCCTCACTACTTTGGAGACAGATGTGTGAAAGCCAACTTTGAAAAGAACACCAATTCCCAGCGTTTTTGTAGAGGTGTGTTCCCAGGAGCAGAATGGATACTTGAGGGCACCATCCTATGAGTGTCTGCCCTTAAAAGACAGGTCTCCTGAACAAGGAGAATTTCTGGGTCATGTTGCAGTATATAGCCCAATGCCTGTCTGCGTTTGTTGGGTGAGTTGAGATCCCTGTACATTGAGAGAGAGAGTCATTTAGTTCACATTGGTAGAGTTATCCATAAGAAGCATATGAGATAGCAACCACAGACCAGAAGTATAGAGGAGGGGAAAGGCTGAGGAGACCGGCAGAGGCTCAGGATCCGCCACATCCCCCCAACTCTAGTGTTAGAATAAGTGGGATGCTCCAACGGTTCAGGGCCACCCTAAAGGTCAACATCTGGGTTGGGCGACCCATGTATCCGCCGATGGAGAAATTAGATATGTCCTGTACATCATACAACATGTGAAAGGAATAGCCCTTCTAGGGATGAAGAACAAACAATAGCAACCAAAATCGGTGGATCAACTGGGTCCAACATGGTCATCTGCTTACCGCAGGAATCTGCACCCATATGCCGAATTCCTTATTGAGAAGTTACCCTCCTTGTGGGGGAATCATGAGAAGGTGGCCATCAAAGAGAATCCAATTTGGAACTTGTGGAGATAGACAGTGCTGCCTACAGGCCCCCACAGCTCAAGGCATCTATTGCTTTGGGCCGCAAGGCCCAGAAGGGTTTCAGCATAGAGTGAAGGCCTATGCCCCATATCAATCAATCAATCAATTAATCAATCATTTTTAAAGCGCACTACATACCCGCAAGGGTCTCAAGGCGCTGGGGAGGGGGGGGGGGGTGCTACTAATCGAACAGCCAGGTCTTGAGTATCCTCCTGAAGGTCAGCAGGTCTTGGGTCTGTCGTAGGCTCAGTGGGAGGGTGTTCCTTGTCTTGGCAGCGAGGTGGGAGAAGGATCTCCTGCCGGTGGTTGTTCTTCGGATGCGCAGGACGGTGGCGAGTGAGAGGTCGGCAGAGTGGAGCTGGTGGTTGGGGGATGTAGAAGGAGAGCCGTCTGTTGAGGTAGGCTGGGCCGGTCTTGTGGAATGCTTTGCGTGCGTGGATGAGGAGCTTGAAATATATCCTTTTGTTGACGGGGAGCCAGTGCAGGTTTCTCAAGTGGGGGTGATGTGGCCGTGTCGTGGTATGTCAGGGATCAGTCGTGCTGAGGTGTTTTGGATGCGTTGTAGTCGTTTGATGAGCTTGCTCGGGGCTCCCGCATAGAGGGTGTTTCCGTAGTCGAGTCTGCTGTTGACGAGGGCCTGGGTGACTGTCTTTCTTGTATCTGTCGGGATCCATCTGTAGATCTTATGGAGCATTCGGAGGGTGTTAAAGCAGGAGGAGGAGACGGCGTTGAGTTGCTTGGTCATTGAGAGCATTGAGTTGAGGATGATTCCCAGGTTGCGTGCGTGGTCGGTGAATGTCGGGCTGGGCCCAGTGTTGTCAGCCACAAGGAGTCATCCCAGGCTGAAGGGTTAGAGCCGAGGATGAGGACCTCCGTCTTGTCCGAGTTCAGCTTCAGATGGCTGATCTTCATCCAGTCGGCAACGGCCTTCATTCCTTTGTGGAGGTTGGCTGTGGCGGTGATGGGGTCATTGGTGAGGGAGAGGATCAGTTGAGTGTCGTCGGTGTAGGAGATTATGTTGAGGTTGTGCTGTTGGGCGAGGTGTGCGAGCGGGGCCATGTAAATGTTGAACAGTGTCGGGCTGAGGGAGGATCCCTGGGGTACGCTGCAGATGATCTCGGAGGCTTTGGTACGGAATGGTGGGAGGCGGAAGCTCTGGGTTCTGCCGGAGAGGAAGGAGGTGGTCCATTCCAGAGCCTTGTCTCAGATCCCTGCGGCGTTGAGGCGTGCGCGTAGAGTGCGGTGGCAGACGATGTCGAAGGCGGCAGAGAGGTCTAGGAGGATGAGTGCTGCAATCTCACCGTTGTCCAGCAGGGTCCTGATGTCGTCGTTGGCGGCGATGAGGGCAGTCTCAGTGCTGTGGTTGCTGCGTAACCCCGACTGGAAGGGTCCAGAATTCTGTTTTCTTTGAGGTATCGGGTTAACTGTCTGTTGACGATTTTCTTGATGACCTTGGCCAGGAAGGGGAGCAGAGAGATGGGCCGGAAGTTCTTGATGTCTCTTGGGTCTCCCTTAGGTTTTTTGAGTAGGGCGTTGATCTCGGCGTGTTTCCAGCTCTCTGGGAAGGTAGCGGTCTCCAGGGAGAGATTGATGATGTTGTGTAGGTGGGGTGCGATGGAGCTGCTTGCTCTGTTGAAGACGTGGTGCCGGAATGGGTCTGACGGAGAGCCGGAGTGGATTGTACTCATGGTCTTGGTGGTTTATGGTTTACAAGAAAAGTGGTTCTGTTGGGTCAGACCAATTACTTTTGTGAACATTCAATTAATGAAAACAAAAATTCTCTGATACAAGTCCAACAATTTGAGAAAAAATAAATGCTCAAGACATTGATTGGTGTTGGGTCGTTGCCTAGCAACGAATGCGCCCAACGTGCACGCCACAGCCGTATCTTCATTACGGCTTGTTTGCTATGTGCTGTCAGATTCAGCGCTCAAACGAGAGGAACGAAGCACCTCCGTTTACCCTGCAAGCAACTTTCTCCTCAAGAGCTGACTGGCATGTTTGCCACACTGGTCTCAGGCTGAAGTTCTCTAGTCTGTCCCATAAACTGTCCTTCTGTCTTGAGAAAGACCCGCCGCGACCACCAACCGGGGCGCATTAGGGTCGAAACGTCGACAAACACCATAGGCCCAGAAAGACCAGGCTCTGGATAGAAACTTAGGAATCCTTGGTTCAAAAGCATTATCTGGCCAATGAAGAAATTTGTATATACTTGTACATAGATTGCACTGTTTAATTTGCCATTTCACTGAGCACCTTTCACTGAAAGTCACTATTTATTTGACAGTCACTACAAGCATTGAATGTTATCTAAGAATGATTACAATTCAGATACCAAATGTTTGAAAACCTTTAATACAATTGATTGAATACATGACTTAAAGTTCTTGAGCATTTATTTTTTCTCAAATTGTTGGACTTGTATCAGAGAGTTTATGTTTTCATTAATTGAATGTTCGCAAAAGTAATTGTTCTGACCCAACAGAACCACTTTTCTTGTAAACCATAAATATCCATGTTCTGAGGGACACAGGGTTACCCCTTTTTCTTAACTACATGGTCTTGGTGGTGTCATCAACACTCAGGCTGGCCCAGGCTAGCAGGGGGTCGTGGTCGATGGTGTGCAGAGGGTCTGTTGTGTACTTGTCTGTTGGGGCTGTCTGGGTGTTGAAGCTGTCTTGGATGTCTGCTATCTTGCGGTAGAAGAAGGTGGCGTGGAAGTCGCACAGGGCTTGCGACGGCAGGATGTAGTTGGTGTTGGACATATCTGACAGTCATGACCTTACAAAGAGCAGGAAGTGGACCGAGCTGGCGAAGTGTCCTACTTCATGTTCTGAAGGTGCTAGATGATGTCCTGATTGGTCTCCTGTGATGCCTCCTCTTGTTGTCGCTGGTCTGGGCGCTGGGGTCGCACTATTGTACAAATGGGTTGCAGGTCTTCTCTAGTGGATATGTGAGACAGAGGGGAATCCTTGTCCTGTCTGTCGATTGCGAGTTCCACCAGTTGCTTCACCTCTGTCAGGGAGTGTAGGGTTCTCCGTTTACCGTCCTACGTGAACAGTAGGGCAAAGGGATGTTCAAATTGATATTAAATGTCCATCTCTCTTAGCTTGTCAGTGATCGGTCTGAAATCGTGCCATTGGAGTAGTGTAATGGGGGAGATCTAGGAAAAGCTGAATGGTGTGACCCCGAAACACCAGGTCAGCCTTACCTCTGGAGGCACGCAGGATGGCTTCTTTCACTGTGAAAAAGTGAACACATGTCAGTATGTCAGGGACAGAGGCAGGACACCCAGGAGCAGAGGCCATGCAGTGGGCCCTGTCCAGGGCCGGAGGGGGAACCTCTTTGTCTCCTCAGACCATTTGCAGGAGCTCAGCGTTGAAAGCCATGATATCAGTTCCTTCTGCCCTCTGGGTACATCTCTGATGCAAATATTGTTACACCAGCTCTAGTTTTGCAGGTCCTCTTATTTAGTTTGTAGTCTAATTGTTGGTCTTCAAGTGCTCCCACTCAACGCCATAGCATTTCTTGGTCTTTAGAGCGAGCATCCATAATTTGGTCCAGGTTTTCCACCCTTCCCCCTATCTCAGAGACATCTCACCGAATATCTTTGATGTAGGATTTGAAGTCCGCCAATTTCAGAAAGAATATCTTGCAGAAAACGCTCCATGTAGTCTTGTGAGATTGGCAGTGTGGATGAGTCCCAATCCATGAGTGCAGAAGGGGGAGCCAAGACCTCTGAGTCCAGCGGGGGACCTTGCTCCAGAGGGAGGTCACCAGATTGTGTTTGGTTGTTTTGCGGCGCGGCATGGTGTTCGAGCCCTGAGGCGGCAATCGTTAAGAGTCAAAGTTAGGTCTGGAAATTTCTTTTGCTGTAACCTAGGACAAAGTCTACTTGACAAGGCTAGCTGCGGACCTGTTCTGCTGTTGGGGTGTAGGCCCGATAGCGGTCTAGCACAGGGCTAGTGGAGGAGAGTACAGCTGGGCACCACTGTCCCTTCACTGGCCAGGTAGAAGTAGTAAGAGTGTCCCCTGGCCGCTGTCTCCTCTCAAGGGGGCGTAGCGTTCCCTTAGCCAAGGGGGAGCCAGGCAAGGACTTCAAAGGTGACCACAATTGCTACATAGTCTTGCTTGTTAGACCAACTCCTGGCCATGCCGTTCCTGAGGCTAGTGTGTTCCCAACGCAGCCAAACTCTCAGACTGGGCTAGTCCTTCTCTACGAGGCCCTAGACGTCCGTGGGGCAGTGGGCTTAAAAGATGAGGGTCTGAAGATAACCATTGTGAGCAGGCCAAGAGGCCTGACCTGCATCAGGACAGATTGTGATAGGTCTTAGGTCTCTGCCATTTATTGTGCCCACTGCCTCAGCCAATCCATACTTCAATGCAAGTTAGCAGAGTTTAACTGGGCGGTATTGTCCGACAATTGCCCCAGTGGTTGCGCTCAAGGCAGGGTGACAGCCAGAAAGTGAGGGAAGCATGGGAGAGGCTGAAAACCTTTTCCCCGGATCTATCCATCCTCCCACAGCATTTCAGGCCAGTCGAGCTGTGAATGGTGTCCCATGGTAGCCAACAGAAGACCAGGCAGGCTCACCTCCTTAATGCAGCCTTTGAGATGTCTGGACCCGCACCACTGGCCAGAGCCGCCGTCAAAGGGCCCGCTTTCTCTTGGGGACAAGATCAAGGTCACAGCAGCTGGTCTGTGCGGAGAATGCCAAGGGATCAGGCAAAGGGCCCCCCACTCTCCTCAATAGTCCAGCGCCGTCTGCCAGCGGGGCTCTGGTCCAACTGCTTTGTTTTGAGCCTGTGCGACCACCACTCTCCGTGATCATCCCGCACTCTCTTCAGGCAGGTCCCACTGCAATGCCGGCCCCGTCTGCACCTGTTGCAGTGCCCAGCCCCTCAAGATGGCAGCTCCATGACCTTGAGCCATGCACTGGGCTCCCGTTAGGCTCCAGAAGCAAGTCAAGGCGGACTCACCTGGGTTCTTCCCATCAACTGTGGCAGGGCTCAGGCATGCCTCCCCAATAGTCCTGGGGTCAGGCGGTCTTCCCTCTCTGCCTCCGGTGCCGCAGTGTGCAGGCAACAACTTCTCAAGATGGCGGCTTCAACCCTGCTAGGTTGCAGCTGCAAGTGTGCAGGCCTGTCGCCAGGAGTGCAATAAAGGGAAGGGTTGCTATTGCCCCAGTGCAGGTGGGGCCGCAGTTTCACCATGCCGTGCTGTGGATGCCTTCGGGGCCCTTGCAGGATTCTGACGAGGGCCCGGTTGACAGATGAGACACGTATTACCCCATTCCCCACTAGGCCACGCCCCCATCTCATGCATTTTATAAACTGTGCGACCTTGGGTCGAGATTATGGCAGATTTTTTGGGGGTGAATTCAAACTGTTTCCAAATACCACTTTGAAATCTCTGCCAGCCAAAGAAAATTCTATGATTATTCCTAATGGTATGCTCCTTCAATAGATTTTTAGGATTTAAGAACAAAGAAATGGACTAGTTAACTGATCTTTTCCAATTAAACAAAATCCAGCTTTCCACCAACAGGATAATCAACATGAATTGAAAGTGTAGAGCAGGCGATTTGTCTGTACCAACAGGGATGCTGTTAGTTACTCACACATTGAAAAATATATATTTACTTTTCACACGCTTTCTTTACTTTTTGAACTCTATTTAGGCCATCTAGAGTGACTGTTTTTTCCAGAAGAGCTCTACAGATTTGAATGGCTATAAACCTTTTTGAAGACCAATGTCATACCCTATGTTCATTAACGTCAATTTACCAAAATGCCTGGGGTAGCAGAAGAGACATAACACTCCATTTGACATTGCCTTTACTCACACACACATGCTAACACATTCAGTCACTCTCGCGCACATAAACACACTCACACCTGCAAGCATGCATAAAACATACATAGCTTCCAGATGGGATCATATTCCAGCTAATGTACTACATTTGTTATCACAATAATAGTGAATAATATTATTCACTATTTGTATTATAAAAAATTGACAGAAACCAGGCAAGTGGAGCTCCAACCAGTTTCAATTAGGAAGAGCTGCCCCTGTGTTCCAGGCACTGACTTTGCCATCTCTGAGTCCAGGGGTAGCAAAAGCAGTGCCAGGGGTAGCAAGGAGCAAGCCAGGGGTCGCTGCTGCGATCTCTGACGACCCCTAAATGACATCCATGCCTATGTTGTGTCCTTTCCTCTCTGTATGTTGCCATGAGACTGTAGGACTAGGCTATGGGAAGCTGTAAGTCATTGGTGTCTTCAGCAAACCACATTATCAACAAGGATGGCACCCCCTGAGGTGGCAATGCCTACCTACAGATAGGCCCTTATCCAAAAGACTTGTATGTGGGGGAACATTCTATGGAAGCGTTTGTTTTTCTGGACCATCAGCAGGTGGCTAAATGCCCTGGAAACTTGGGCAAATGAGGAATGGATTTTTATTAGTGTGAGTTCCCCCAGCATAAAATATACTTGCTCTATTGTTTTTAATAGCATTTCACCTTTACCCTCCTACAGTGTGTATCAAGCTAAGTTTCAGGCAGTTAACCCACCTTTAATTACTTGGTTTTCTTTCTCTAAACGGCAACACTTTAGCTTGAAACTTGAGCTAGAAATGTAAGTGTTATAATGTTTCTTCCACTTTTACTGAACCAAAAACATCTTTTGTTCACCTCAGTAATCACAGGCACAGTTATCTCCACGGCCACCCGAACAGGCAGCCTGTATGCTACGATTTCCATCATTAATGTTTACAAAGAGGGAAACCTGGCAATCCAACAAGCCGGCAAGCACATGAGCGCCAAGTTCTCTGTGGTCTGTAAGCAGTGCCCTCTCATCAGGCGAGGTGAGTACAAATTAAGTCACACAATTGCATTGTTTAATTTGTCATTTGTCCACCTTTCTTTCACTGTAAACTTGCGTTCTCCATACCCAGCTTATTTAAGGCTCTGTTTTTATTTTTTATTCATAGTCTAGAACTAGAGTTTTACTTAATTCATGAAAAGAAAGAAAAGGATAGTAATTATACCACAAACAACACAAGCATAAACATTGTAATCACGAATAGAGGACGACAGATTTGCATACAAGTAAATTGTATACACAAGCGTCTCCTTCGGTTTTCCAAAGACAAGACACCACAATAACACAACACAACATGAAAGGAAAGAGGCAAGGGAGAATGCAGCACGCCCATCAATTTCAGTAAAATTACAGATTTCTACAGAGCTGTCCAGTTTTTGTGAAGTAGCAAAGATTTTCCCAGAGTTGCCAATTCGTAAAGGTCCTGTATGAGATTTACATATTCTGAGTATAAATGTTTTGCAAACTAATAGGGCTTGATTTAAACAAGCACTGGCAAAGCCAATATGTCTCACCTTTGAGAAATATTGCCTTTACCAATGATTTTTAGCAATGCTGTACAGCATCTTAAATGCTGTGCGACGTGGCTAAAAACGGAACCAAAAGAGGCGCTACGACGCGTCCATCCACATAAATTTGTAGGTACGTTCAACATTCAGGCACGTGCCTACAAAACTGCTTCAGCACTTTTTTCTTTTAATTTACAAAACCTAGTTGGAGTGGTAAATAACATTTTTAAAAGTTGTGCAACAGCCTTGTTTTGCTTTTTGAGGGGTAGGTGGAGGGAAGCAAAACAAGGGAAGGGGTGGGGGCGGCAACATAGAAGGTGCAGGTGGAGAAACCAACACGCAGGGCGGGGGAAGCACACGGCTAGAGAGAGGAACGTGGAGCAGTTTGGGGGTAGCACACTGGCAAGCAAGAAATGCAGGGAAGGGCACACGAGGGTGTGCATAACACAGAGGGTCAGGGGAGACACACACGTGTGAGAGAGAGCTTCACAGAATGGAGCAGAGGTGGAAAGAGCAGTGCATCTATTCAACCACCTCTTATTCCCGCTGGCCCGGTTGATCGAGAGCTGTGGTCTCCGATGGTAGTTTTACAATGATGGCACTGCTCAGTCTGCACAGAAACTCTTGGGACCCAGATGAAGTGACAGATCTGGTATATAGTTCAGCTCTGGGCGCAAGACAGCTGGTTTTGTCCCAACAACATTAAACTCAAAGGCTTGTTTCTTGGCTGCTCATCTTCCTTAGCACTTCATTTCAGCTGACTCAAATGTTTGGGCTCTGTACCTTCTCCCATTCATGGGATCACCTCTCTCTCCTTTGAAAGCTGTTATGTTTAATAATCCTTATGGGTGAGGTGAAATGCTTAACATGGGCATTTTCCTTTTATAGTCATGGACGTCTTCCTTCAAACAGCCTTGTGGACACCTTATTATCTAGAGGAGTCTTCAGCCAAGTATTGGCTCAAATGAGATGTTGTTTGAATACCAGTAGTCTAAAAATTGGGTGCTAAGGGAGAACTTCCCATAGCGGAGACAGGGATTGAGCATTTTGGATTTGGGGTCACAGAACTCTGGGACAGTTTAGTTACCAAATAAGCTTCCCCATAAGGAAAGACATTGTATCACTGGTAAACTGGTATCGGGGAGCCTGGGAATTTTAGTAAGATCGCCAGTGGTTGACTAGGTAATAATCTAAAATAACTAGCTCAACCCACCCTCTAGGTGAAAATCTGCATGGAACCTGAAGAAAAGGGAAGAATTTTTTCAAACTCTGAACTGTTTGGTAGGATGTTTGAGGCTGTAATAGCATGGTTTGCACAATTCATTAAAACAGTGCATGCTGTTTCAGTTAGAGCTTCCAGCCTTCCTTTGCTAAAGATTGAAGGAAGAAAACTTTGTTATGAACGACTAACTTCTACACATTTGCAGTCACTTGCAAGCTGGCTATTGAAGATGCTTAGGTCTCAGGTGACAGCAGGGAAGACAAATTGATATAGTTCACTTTTTTGGAGTTTTCCATAGAATGAACGGAATGCCTTTTATCAATCGTTTCCCGACGTTTGATCCACATTGTCCAATTGTCATTTATGTGCGATTTTTAGGTTGAGGCTACCGTCGCACTGCGAAGCAGTGGGCGGAGCTGAAATTTTATGAGTTCAACAGTGGTGCTTTAACACGCCTCTCTCTTCCATTGGCTAGCTTCGTAATTGGAGGCTAGCCATTGGAAGAGATGTGTGTCAATTACTATTTTCCCCGCCTTGATGCGATCCGTGGGCGTTTCTGTCTCTTTTTTTAAGTCCCGCCCCTTTTTTCGTCATGCAGAGCCACTCCAATTACAAATTCCCATCATGTGTCTTTTTCCCCGCCCCCTTCCCACTGGCCGTGTCTTTGTTCCCGCCCCACTCCCGCATCTTGTTCCCTGCCGTGTCTTTTTCCCGCCGTGAAGATCACCGCCGCCAGCCCGGGGATCCTCTGTGAGGCGCTGTCCCGCCTCCCCAACCCAGGGCCGCGCTGCTATTGGCCGCAGCCGAGAAGAGCCCCGACACAGAAGACCCGGTGAGTGTGGGCGTCTTGACTCCGGGGGCATTGCTTGTTTTTAAATCATGTTTCACTCCTGCCCGTTTTAACATAGTACCGTTTTAACATAGTCTGCCTATCTCTGACATGGATTAAATGAATTAAATGGGAGCTGGCATGAAAATTAGCCACTTTTCGTATGTAGCGCTTCAGTCCCACATACTCACTTTTTGGCGCTGTAAATTATAGATCGGGTCAATGCCCAGCTCACCAGTTACGAACATGAGAAGAGTGGACAGAGTTTGCCCCACGGGGAGTCCAGGCAGTGACTTGCAGCTTGCATGTAGGTCTTCGCTGCAGGCACGTTAGCCCACTGAGTTATCTTAAATTGATGTTGGGAAAATATTTAATTATTTCATCTAGCAGGACAGCGACATCTCGTTTTATTTTGCAAAAAAAGGAGAAAGTCTGTAATAGGTGGAGAAACCAACGTTGAGCGGCAGAACAATAATTCAATTAATTAAGTGCCGATCGAGCGACGGTGCTGAAAGTGACAAGGCGCTTGATTTAAAAAGCCATTACCAGCGCTTCGTGTACTGCGAGGCGCCGGCCACGGGCGAAGGGAGCAGCGCCTGGCTTTGATTTGCCAGATTGTGGTGAAGGTAGTCAAAAAATATATATGCTTCTGTATTAATGAGGCTGGCCCGGGCGCTGTCACGGCCGCTGCGGTGAGCGGGCCTCCGGTAATGCGCTCCGGGGTTCTTTACAAGGCCGTGGAGAGGCGCGCAGTGCAGGGGTGTGACATCCACAGCGGGCCTGCAATGTCCACTTTCATTGAAGCTGTCGAGCTATTGATCCCTCATTGAGGGCGATTGGAAAGGTCAACGGAGACGGCCATCGATGGAAAACTGCTCCTTGAGTATCGACAAGTGTGGCGCTCGGTGGTTCATGCTTGGTTAATTCGAGCTGTCTTTATTCCCGAGTGTGCAAAATATGCCTTTGCTTTTATTACATACAGTAGATGGCGTCAGAACATGTAACATGTTTTGTCTTCGCCAAAAAGCTCTAATGGGGCAGTCAACTATGCTAATTTTATCTGTGAGTACATAGAAAAATGTACCCACACCTCCATTCATTTAAGATCGGAATTCCGATTAAGGCAAAAGATGGACTAAATTAATTATGTCTATCTTGGCAATAGTTTTTGCCTCTTTTATTTTGATTTATTTTCATAAAGAAGTAATTGATATTTGGTAGGCCAAATTAGGAACACATCATCAACTAAACAAAATGTCACATTAATATAAACCAAGTGTACACAAAACTCAATTGTTACATATTATGCATAAATCCCCACAAAAATTGGCAATACATTTAAACACATCAAGAATTCAATACATGAATACATTCAAAATCATTGAGCATGTCAAAAAAAGCTGTTTCTATACAAACTATTTATATGCATATATATTCAATCTCATTGCAATGCGCATTAAATCAAACAACACGAGAGAAAAAACTTCCTGACACCTAAAAAGCAACTAATCCTGATATATTAGGTGTCCAACAGTAGAGACTTGAATCTCACATAGCTAGATGTATAGTTTGGGGTCGAGAAACCAAAATAGTACGCTTACTAGCAGTGTTTGCCACAACTGACCAGTGCAAGGACAATAGTCATAGCAGATAAGATGGCTGCTGCTGAGATACCTCACTCTGCTCACCCAACAAAGATACCAGGTAAAAGGGTTAATTCTTCGAATAGAGGTCAATGGGTCATCGATAATGGCTTCGAACAAGCAAACAAGCTTCAAATAGGTGCCTATATTCATCGAGTTATGGGGAATTATCAATCAGTCAAACTGGATTTATATAGCTATGCTAATCACCCAAGAGGGTCACAGATACTTTATCTGTCACACACCACGTGGAAGACATAACATTCGCATAAATGCAATAGCTTTGCCACCGCCCGGCTTTTCCTGGAGCAGGGGCCTGCAAAGGGTCGGGAGTGTTGGAATGCATTTAATCCGAAATATGGATTATCAGGAACGTGTTTACATGTATTTTTCAATGGTTTGACTTGTAAAACCTAGTTAATGAAAGGGGTATTTTTTCTGAGGGCAATGATTATAAGGTGAATGCAGTCAAATGCAATCAAATACCGTTTACACATTGTGATAGCTAAGCGTTGGCCCCCCCAAAAATGTATTTTCGTAAGGCCTGCTTTGTTTGCTGTCAAGGTGACTGGCTTTCCCAAGATGCTTCCTTTCTCCTTTAGTCAATGGACACCGGAGTGGAAAATGAGGGAAGAGACAAATATCCACCGAGTGAAATCACTTTAGACATTATACCCCAGTCTTCAAACTGAGCTTTGAGTGCCGTTTGAGTCTCCTGTAGGGACCCCCCCTCCAGAGACGTAATGCTACAGCAATCACTTTTACGAACATCTGGATCCAACCGCACACATTTGTTCTGCGGCACACCCTTGCAGCATGAATGCATCCTATCCCTAATGAGGCCAGATACATCTTCTGCAGCACCAAAGGGACATCACTGTCTCATCATTGAAACTTCAGTTTTTAGGGCACCTTTCCCCCCCATAAAACAGGCAGCTGTGGCTTTAGAACAAATCAAGTGTATCCCCAGCTCCCCACAAAATTAAACACATAAAGAAATAAATTAAACAGTAGACAGGACTGTGATTGACCCTCTGCAGCGCTTTCTCGAACACCAATTCTGAGAATCTCTGAGGGGCCGCTCTCTAGCCTCGGAACCAGCAGTTGCTGTCCCCAGTCTGTCGCACCCAGCAGCAGCTGCCATCTTTGTACCCCAGTGGCTCTGTCTGTCTGTGTGTGGCTCTGTGTCTGTGTGTGTGGCTCTGTGTCTGTGTGTGGCTCTCTCTGTCTGTGTGTGTGGCTGTGTGTGTGTGGCTGTGTGTGTGTGTGGCTCTGTGTGTGTGTGTGTGTAGCTCTGTATGTGTGTGGCTCTGTATGTGTGTGTGTGTGTGCAGCTCTGTGTGGGATAGCTTCTTTTGTAGGTGGCTCTATGTGTGGGTGGCTCTGTCTGTGTGAGGGTGGCTCTGTGTGTGTAGGTGGCTCTGTGTGTGTGGGTGGCTCTATGTGAAGGACTCTGTGTGGGTGGCTCTGTGTGTGTGTGGGTGGCTCTATGTGAATGACTGTGGGTGGCTCTGTGTGGTTGGCTCTGTGTGGGTGGCTCTGTATGTGTGTGTGGGTAGCTCTATGTGTGTGGCTCTGTGTGTGGGTGCAAGTGCAATAGGTCTCGCATTTGTGAGAGATTAAACTATTGGCATTGTAAATGACAATGCAATTTATTTATGTTTTAAAAACAAAAACATAAATAAAAATAATGTCATGAGCAATGCCAATAGCTCTAACTTCAACAATGCCGAGACCATTGCATTGTAAATGCTTGTTGTCATTGTAACTAGCATGGTCTGAGCATTTAACATTCTTTACTTCTTAACTGTGTTGTTGGTCGGCTACTTATTGTACATAAACTGCATGTTCTCTGAGGAAAGCCTTGCTGCTTTTATCAATGGTGAGCCGGGCATTCCTCAAAAAAAGTGGTTTTATTTTATGAATTGGATTGCTTTACCTTGTGGGAGCTCGGTCACAGTACTTCAATAGCCATATTTAAAAAAGGCGTAAGTGTCAGAGACAACAAAGTACAGCTGCAAAATTCCAAAAAGGTCAAGGCAGCAGACCAGGTCAAGCACTACTAGTTCTGTAGTTCTAAATTCTGGGTGGTGCATACTTCTTCCTACACCTGCTACCAATAGGTGTTTGAGTCAAAGATACAAAAACATAAGATGGAAGGTGCACACAATTAGAGTCCAAAGGAAGGATAGTGTATTGTATATCTTCTTCTTTATTTAACAGTTTTTTTCAAATACAGGCACAGCCAACGCGTTTCGTTCCATTAGCCTTGTGGAACTTCGTCAGGGCGAATTGATTCAATTTTGAAGTTTGTCAATCTATTCAGACCCACCGTGTGGATCAGACAGCAACTGGCACTAGGTCTTCAAAGGCATGTAACCTTCGTATATTCAGAGATGGTGTTCAAACTGGATACGAGTGGGTAAGCCCAGTAGGTATTCCAATGCTAAATCCAGCAGTGTTCAGAATATTAGAGGACTAGGTATAATGATTATTCAAGGTGGTGCGAACGTTCGCCAGGGAGTCTAATTTTCGCAAGGAAAATTTCTTTCTTCTCTTTCTAATATCCAACTCCGGTACGGGCATAAATTGAAGCTGTAGAGGACACCGGTCCGTAGTATAACGCGGTGTTTGTGGTAATAACCACCGAGCACCTGTAGTCGGGTGCTCAATTTTCGTATTCAGTCTCGTGGCGGCGTCCCGGATTGAAAGTACAGCTGCAAACCGAAAATCCAGAGTCACCTTTCTAATTAAAGCAAAAAGCTGATGTAAATCCACAACGCTTGGTAGAATTTCGCACACCTTGCTCCTGTGGCCAACATAGAGTTTTGATAGCGTCATGTTAAAATACAATAATATTATCCTTTACCCTGTAATATCTTCCCTCAAAAAGCACTGTGTGGTTTCATCGGGGCTGCACTGGAGCTCTACAAAAGATATATATACATTTAATTATATTATCATGTGTGCAAGTCCACTCACAAAAAAACATAAGTGATAGTCTGCTCATTGAAGAGGTTTACATTTTCCATAATTCTTAAAAATACATCACAGTCGAGAAATGTCCTGAGCATCTGCATATTTTCACCTCGCCGAACATACCTGTATTGAAAGATTTTCAAAACTTATGAAAAACACCAAGACGCTCAGTCAAAGAACTCAACCCACTCGTAAACAAGCATTTGCAATGCAATAGGTCTCGCATTATAAACGTTTGAGCTGTTGACATTGCTAATAATAATGCAACAGTAGAAGCTCAATTGTTTTTTTTGTTTTTATTTATATAGCACAAACTTGAGTGAAAGGTGTGTATTTATGTTGCATTGAGTACAGTGTAATTATGTGTTGTGTTATTATGTGGCACAGATTGATATTGTGTGGAGTATATTCATGTTGCATTAAGTAAAGATTAATTATGTGCAATTATGTAGTACTGAGTGGTATGTGGAGTGTATTTATGTTGTATTGAATGCAGTGTAATTATGTGATGTGTAATTATGTGGTACTGAGTGGTATTGTGTTGGGTGTATG
Organism: Lissotriton vulgaris; assembly: GCF_964263255.1. Taxonomy (NCBI): domain Eukaryota; kingdom Metazoa; phylum Chordata; class Amphibia; order Caudata; family Salamandridae; genus Lissotriton; species Lissotriton vulgaris. The sequence continues at coordinate 609,154,703 of NC_141699.1, read as the reverse complement.
TTAGAAATCGGGGCCTCTAGTTGGCAGTGGTTGGCCACTGTCCAAGTAGGGACCCTTCTTCCTAAGTCAGAGTAAGGAGGCTACACCCTTTGATAACCCCTGCTCAACCCTGTGGTAACATAGCACGAGCAGCTAGGCTTATCTCAGAGGCATTGTATAAAGCATTTATGATCATACACAGTAACACAGTGAAGGACACTACAAAGGGACACCACACAAGTAGTTATGAAAAAATAGGTATCTTTATATATAGACTTAACACAAGACCAATAACGGTAAAAAGCCACAATACTGGAAAATGGGGGTACTCTTGAAAAGCTGGAAAAAGAGTTCAAGGGCTCAAATAGGGGTTCAGTTCAAAGCAGTGGTCTCTGCAACCCTCTTACTTACAAAGTACCTGGATTTCGTAGAAAAACCAACAAAATGTCGCAAAGGAGCTGTAGCGATGATTTTCCCCACGCTAGGCCGGCGATGCATTGAATCCTTGCTGCAAGGGAGGATGATGCGCCGAGCTGCGGGTGCGTGCGGTACAAAGCGACAGATTTCTTCACGTTAGGCCAGCAATGAGTTGAATCCTTGCTGCAAGGGAGGATGATGCGCTTATCCTGTTGCATGTGCGATCTTGTTGCAATGAAAGAAAATGGCGCTCTGCGAGGGAGTGTCGATCCGGGTGCGTTGCGAGGCAAATGGCAGACGTTCGGCGTCCGCGCTGCGATGATCTCAAAGCGATGATCCGGGGTCAGCGAGCCTTCAAAAAACCCGCAAACGTGCGATGCAATGATCTCTGGGGTTAGCAAACACTTTGGGGCCCACAAGCGTGCGATGCGATGATCTTTGGTTGGCGAGCGCCCGGCGGCAGTAGCGCATGGATTTTTCTTACGCTCTTCAGCTGCAGAGGCTCGCAAACGGCGTTAGTGACGATTTTCAGCTCTCTTTTCTCTGTAGTAGAACTAGAGGCGCTGGAACTCACAGGGGCCTCACCTGCAGATAGAAATCCTCGCTGGGAGGAATCAGGATGCTGGTGGTGGGAGTCAGGTGGACCTGTGACTCCAACAGGAGGCTAGCTCTCTTTTAGCCCTTGGGTGATTGCTTAGCAAAGATAAAAGTCTCTCAGAGTCCTTTTCCCTCTTCTTCCAAGTCCAAGGGGAATTACTGCAGGCCAATCCAAGAAACAGCACACAAGCACAAGGACAGTCCTCTCCTGCAGATTCCTTCAGTAACACGGACAGAGGTTCCTCCTTACATCCAGGAGCAATACAAAAATCAGCGGGTTTGGGCACAGATATTTATACCCCTAAAGTCTTTGTTCTCAGAATTCTCTAGTCACTGAACCCAGCCAGAATCAGTTCTGCTCAGGCCTGGAGCACTTTGTTTACCAGGCTGCATCCTTCCTTTCAGAAAGAGGGGGTCTGCCATCAGACGCACAGTAGGAGGTGGAGCCAGCATTCATCTTGCGAGGCACAGCCCTATTCAGGACAAGGAGCTACCCCTCCCCAGTACTCAATGCAGATCTCTCTATTCAACCCAGGTCTGACTCAGCCTGCCTTGCCCTTCTAAACCCAGACAGCCAATACACATAACAGCCGAGCACACTGGAGGCTTAGGCAAGAAAAGACCTACTTTCTGAAAGCGCAGGCAAACTAATTTTGAATTTCTACCATGTTCCCTGAGTCAGATAGGACTATAAGATGTAATAGCCAGCCTGCCCATTCTAGCCTATGGAGAACAGGTAGCCTTGCAGCAGTGAAAAACAAAATGGAGGGGGATTCACTACCAGGACATGCTACACATATCAAGCCATGTCCTACCTTATGTACACAATGCACCTACCATAGGGGTGACTGACATGAGGCTAAGGGAAGGGTCAGGGGCTGAGAAGTGTGGGCACTTCACAGCCAAGATGGCAGTTCTGGACTGCGCGCAGACACTGCAATGGCAGGTCTGAGGTACACTTTACAAGCTACTTCTGTGAGTGGCGCAAACCAGTGCTGCAGGACCACCAGCAGCATTTGGGTAACCAGCCCTGGGCACACACAGGCCACACTACTAGGAACTAACAGGTAAACCAAATAAGCCAATCAAGGATATACCAATTTACAGTCATATTTACACCGGGAGCATTTGCGCTGTGGCACTGAATGGCAGTGTCACAGCGCCCAGAGCAATACCAGCAAAAACAGAGGAGACAACAGCGAAAAATGGAAGGGAGACCCACGTTAATGGTGCTAGGTCTAACAGTGTAGTTATGTACTCTACTCAATGCAACATAAATACACCCCCCATACCACTCAGTACCATACAATTACAAACCACATATTTACACACTAATCAATGCAACATAAATACTCTCCACATCATAACACTCAATACCACATAATTACACAACACATATTTACACTCTACTTAATACAACATAACTACACTCAGCAGAATACCACTCAGTACCACATATGCTTGTTTCAAGGGTTGTGGTCAGTGTCAGATATCGTACTGCAGTTAGTTTCACGTACTGTGATCAGTTTCAGGTATTGTAGCTGATTTGAAGAACTGTGGTCTGTTTTATGTTGTGCAGTTAGTTTGAGGCAGGCAGGTGCCAGTGTTGCATTATTATTAGCAATGCCAACTGCTCAAACTTTTATAATGCTAGACCTATTGCATTGCAAATCCATACCTGCCTATCAGTTGCTACGTGTGTAGAGTTTATATGATGGTGTCCGTGGACTAATGCTCTTCTATTTATTAGTGTACATCCAATCTCCCCACCCCTTTTCAAAAATACACCATATAGCTGTGTCAAATATGATGTGCAAAGTTTTAGTCCCTGCCCTCAAAAGTTTAGGTGAAATGATGTCCCAATGTAAAATGTCCCGGATGCTAGGGCAGTAATATGATTTCCAATAGCTTAAAGCACTTAATATAGTTCCTCAAAAAAAGAATCTCCACCTAAATGTATTCCAGCAAAAACTCTTGCCAGCAAAGCTCGCCATGACATGAGACATTTGGTGCATGTCTTTTGTTTGGTGTGGTGTACATTTTCACATTTGTCCATTGACTCGATTTTCAAATCTCGTAATGTAATTGCCTGAAGTTTCCTAAAAATATTTTATAGCTTCCCTTGCTGAAATTGGAAAAATTAAATGAAAAGGTTTATTTAATTATTATTTGTGTCCGTCACGTTTCAGCTAAGAACAAAGCTGCATTTTTTTTCCTGCTTCCCCTTGTACTGCAAACGATATGGGTTTATGTTTGAGGGTACTCGAATCCAATTTACATACTGATAGGAGAAGGACGTTGTTTACGAAAATGGCCTTCGGCAGTGCTGTTAAATACATGGATAAATGTAAGTGACCAAGGGGCATATTACCAACAAGTAGCAATATTTATCTCTAAATAGGCTTAGCGGCGATTTTTTTTATCGCTGCCTATCTCTGGATATGTTAGCGGAGAAAACATGCTATTAGGAACGTTTTTCTCCATTGTGCTAAAATATCCAGCGATAGTAGCGAAATGCGTGAATATCGCTGAGAATACAGTGATATTCACGCATAAGCGACGAAATGCTCTTAGCCATGTTATCCACCTCCCATTGGATAACATGGCTAAGAACTGGTCTGAGCAGGCGTTAGTTTTGGCGATAGCGGAAACATTTCCATCGCTACGCCTGCCTTGCTAATAGGCGATAGCGACGTTAGCGACTGCTTTCAGTCGCTAACAGGTTGGGTACTCCCACTTTGCATGTCATTAGCGATAAATATCGCTGACATGAAAAGCGGGCCCCAAACCACTCGCTATCGCCTAAAAGCTGTCGCTAACATCAGTTAGCGACAGCTTGCTAATAGAGTGATAGAATTATCGCCGCTTAACGGCCGCTAAATCGGCGATAATTGCCTATCGCCCCCCCCTTGGTAATATGCCCCTTAGTGTGTTGTAATCCGGTACTTATGCAAATTGCTCCAATGGCGTGGAGCTGATTTTGCACCGTATAAAAAAAAAGGTGAATGGGATATAAGGGTTGAGGGGATGTGTGTGTTGGGCAGATGGCTTACAGGAAAAGAAAGTTTGGCAAAAGAAATCAGAGAAACATTACAATTAGGTGACTTCAATAATTAGCTGTGGCTGTTGCATTTCAGCTGAGTTACAACAAAGCTCTATTTTTAAAGTTATAAATCAATGGAACGGATGTGGTGTAATGTAAGCTGGCACTAATGCCCTTGGGGAGATTTAACACCACTATATTACGTAAATTGTGAGCTGAGTGAGATAGTGAATGGAATTAAAGAAAACGCTCTGTAAAACTTTTACATTCTTATGGAGTGCTCGATTGTAAAATAAGGACTACGTGATTGCAAATAGCAGTTGCTGTTGGATTAGGAGACATGTGAGATTATAAGAAATGTACAACCAAGTTGAGTCACACATTCAAGGTAAGAATGAAGTAGTTGGGGCATTGCCAGTTCGGTCGCAGCTGTGATGCACTCCATGGATAGTGAAAGACATGATGCAGAGGATAACCAGACGTTCAACGAGGAACAATAGAGAAAAGGATTGCCAATCCTCTGTTCACACTGGAACAAAATCACGCCACATTGGAGAGCCAAGCCCCGTCTCTTGCAGAAGACTGAAACCCCAATTCGGAGTCAGCTGTACTTATTTACAAAGTCCTTATGTGAGTGCTTGGAAAGTGGCAACAGAAAGTGTATATAATAAACAAAGGACACCAATTCCTATCACTTTTTTCAAATTTGGAACATTTAGCAACAAAACGTCACATAACACATAATTTGGTTAAGTGTATCTATATATTTAAAATCGAAGGTATGTCTGTCTGTTTGTCCTTTATGCAGTTCTACACCATTCATTCGATCGGCATGAAACTTTGGGAAGTTATTGAGTACACTCCCGCGAAGGTTTCTGGCAACAACAAAAAAACATTGTTAAAAGTTGTTGAGTACATTCCCGGGAAGGTTTATGGCAAAAAAAAATTACAAATTAAAATATCGGCCCCCGGCCCCCCCAGGGCCCTCATAATCCTTCCAATACTGAACATTTACAGTTTCCGGTGCAACTCGCTTTTGCAATGACCATCAACAAAGCACAAGGACAATCGCTGCAAGTGTGTGGACTACATTTGGAGAATCCGTGCTTCTCACATGCACAACTGTATGTGGCCAGCTCACGCGTTGGAAAACCTTCTGATTTATTCGTGTACGCATCAGACGGAAAAACAAAAAATACCGTGTATCCACAAGCACTCGAATAAATAAACAGAATTAAAACAACACTTTAAAATGTTTTCCATATTAAAATGAATACGTTTCAATAAACATGACACAATGTAAATTGAATGTTATCATAACAAGTTTCCTTAAATTGCCTTTCTTCTGAGATCGCAGCAACGTGCAACGGGTAAGCTAGTTAATAATATATGCGGCTGTGAAGTGCTTAGAGGGTAGCTGTCTGGCTCTGTTTTATGCATTGTGCGCCTCACAATGAAACTAAGAATCACAATCTTAGGGTGAGAAGACCCAGGTGGCCTGGGCTTCTGTTGGAAAGCTGCATGTGTAGAAAGGGGATGGGTGTGTTTTGTTAACTCATACGAGTATGCACAGTCTCTTTATCGGGTTATTCAAAACAATGAATGGTTCTCGTACTTGCCTGAAGGGGAGAGACACAGCCGAGTTTTTACACCACTGGGCAGGGACTGTTGACCTCGCCCTCGGGGATCACCACAGGGAGATTAAGTATCCCTGCAGGCATATGGGGGAGGGGCGCAGCCCTGATTTAAAGTTGCAGGTAAAGACAATCAATGATTAAAAACATGGGAATAACAGGGAGAGGAAGAGATCGGCATGGGGGAAGAAGGGGATATGAAGAAAGAGAGCGCTGTGCTAAATCATGTGGTGCCGCACCCGGGCATAACCTGCAGCAGCGGTGTAGTGAGAATTCAAGGACTTTGGAGGCTGCAGCAAGGGAAAGGCAATGGAGCCCATAAACATGAATCAGTGTGCCGTGGTAGGAGCTGTTGTGGACGGCATGAACACAAATGGAACAAGCTCTCGGCATTGCGTGGCGTAGGGCAGTAGGGGGTGTGGCTTCCTTTGAAGTCTGATACCGAGGCTCAGACAAATGGTGTGTGATGTGGCTGGCGATGTGCACATGCCTGGCTCACATGTACCTAATCCGCAGTTTGGGTAGTCTTTTGAAAGCCTTACTATAATCTCTCCAAACAAGCATTGCTAAAGCAATGCTGTAGGCTCGACCTAAAAATTATGTACTAGACAAAAGATCCCTTACGAAATCTGTATCCCTGTAGGACAAGAAATTTGATCTCACTAGAGTTAGTGCATTAGCACTCACTATGTGCTGCTACGTTTTGATATCCAGTAAGCAAGACACATTTACCAGTCAACAGGTGACACGTTTCAGCACGATTTTGCTGCAGTAATCTTAATCTACAATAGGAAAAAAACCATACCCAATTAATCCTCAGCAGTAGATACTTGGTACTAATCATAGGCAGGAGGAGCTAAAGTGAAAAAGCACAATTAGCAAACGTTTAGGGCCACCACACGTATTAACTTTTAAAAGAACAAACAAATGCTAACAGTAAATGGTGGTGAGCGGCTACATTCCTCTGCAGTGTCCTGTAATCTATCTAAGATTCTCATGCCTTGTTCTACAGCAAGATACAGAACACCACATCTACCTATAAATGCAGACCTAGCTCTCTTTTTAGCTTCTGCATATACGCAACAACAACAACCCCAGGATGTCTACAGTTTTGTAAAGTATCTTATATATTTCTTAATGCAACATTTTTCTTTCCACAGGTTTAAATTATATTTTTATGGGACAAGTGGAGGAAGATGGGAGAGCAAAGATTCTACCTAATAGCTTTGTGCTAAGTTTCAAGACCAAGAACCAGAAGATCTTAAATTCCTTGAAGAACAGGCGATGTTAGAACCTGACTGTGATCCATCAGAAAAATCTTCACTCCAAAGCAATTGAATTCTTCAAGCACAAAAGCACAGGGAAGAAGCTATTGGGATCAGCCCTTTCCTGCTAAACTACTGGTTACTCTCAATGAGACCTACTGGATGTTACCTGCCTTTACATGCTTCACGATCCCTTAAGCTGAACTGAACAAAATTCTGACTACTCAAGCTGTTAATTTAAATTTGTCTAAAAAAGTTGGATTTATAGAAATGGCCTATATATTTGTGTAAAATATGAGGATTTTCTCGTGCAATATTTATAATAATATAAATGTTTTATCTGTCTAAGTATTTTGTTCAACTGAGTTTTTTTATATAGTGTTTCTTTTTCCATTTATTCTCTGCTTAATAAAATATATTTAAAACTGTGTGCACTGGCCATTGAGAACTACATTGGGACACGGTCATCTACAAAGTAGAGATGCTTCGGAATGCCTGCCTTCAGGGTTGTGTCTAGGTGGATTATTGCGGTCTGCAGGGCAACATGGGATCGGGGAAGTGACTTGGAACTCCCTCCCGACCCACCTCCGCCTGACCCAGGACTACCTCGCCTTCAGGAAGCAGCTCAAGACCTGGCTGTTCGAGCAGTGCCGGACCCCCCCCCCCCCCTCCCCTAGCGCCTTGAGACCCTCCGGGTGAGTAGTGCGCTTTATAAATGCTTTGATTGATTGATTGATTGATGTAGAAAATAGGATGGAGTTGCAAGACACATAGGGCATGATGTACTTACAGACGGATCACAAATATTGGGGGCAAATTGCGCACTGACTTTCTGCTACCTGTCTGTAAATCATGTGATGTGACCTATGCGCTAACATGTTGCATTACAAAATGTCCTATCGGGTGGGGTCACAGAAACAGTGACTTGCCCAACAAATATCAATTAGCTAGGTCACTGTTTGTGACCCCCAATAACTGGCTACGAATACAGGGGTTGTGATCTGAAAAGAACAGCAGATTACTATCTTTGCATTCTGTATTCCAAATATGAACCCAGGTGCACATGCATCAAAATAGGCAATTGTGATTCAATAATTGCGAATTTTGAGAAATCGCAATTATGGAATCGCAATTGCCTATGCATGTAGGATCGCAAAAAAAATGCGATTCCTACACATTCCTTAATTGCGATTCGAAAAATGCAACTCGCAATTAAAGAATGGCTTCCCATTCATTCCTATGGGCCTAGAGGCCCAAAAGAGTGAATGGTAATTGCATGCGCAATTTGCAAGTACCCAATAGGTACTCACAAATTTTGCATGCATTTCAAGGGTGCCAAAAGGACACCCCGTTGCATCCCTGAAATTTCCATTTTACCACATGTTGCGCACACACATACCCCAAGGGCATGTGTGCTTGTAACATGAGACTTTGAAAAATGCACTTTAGTGCATTTTTCAAACATTTCGCAAATTACCATGAAATTGAGATTGACTGTAATTTGCAATTCCTATTTGCGAAATCGCTAATTTATTTTGGTTAATGAATTGTATTCAAGGAATCATAATTTGCGATTCCTTAAATGCAATTGCAATTTAAGTAATCGCAAATTTTACGATTCCTTGAATTGCAATTTTTGCATTTGGGATGGTGCATCCCAAATGCAAAAATACCGGCCACAAAGGGGCTGCTTCTGTGAATCTGCCTATTTGCAACCGTTTTTTTCGTTGATGCATGTGTTCCATAATGTCTTAAAACAGCCCCTGTTCCTTAAAGGAACCTGGTGCTCCACTGGTCTACTGGCCATTTTACCCGAGGCGGCCTGACCTAATTCTCAGAGACTAAGATGTTCAATGGGGGCAGATTCCCATTTGTGAAAAGTTTCCATGAGTTCAATGGTTTGCATCCGTCATTGCAGTCATGAACCATTTATACACCTCAATTGAATTCGCAATTTCATGCCCCCCTCCTATTTTCGATTCAGGATAAGCCTTAAAGCACTTTTTACGCATCAGAAACTTTATTCTGAATCACAAAAGTGGCATAGTCTATTTATTTATTTATTTATTTATTTTATTCTTTATTTCGATCGAATAGATCATAAAAGATTACATCCCAAATTTAAAAGAGTGCACTTGGATATTACAAAATCATTCAAAAATAATTAAAACAAATGACATTACAATTTTCTTCCTAATATAGACAATCATGCAGTTACAGTGGTTTGCCTATCATAAATCAGAAATCAGATTTAAAATAGCGAAGATTGAATGCACTGTGTTTCAGTTAAAAGTCAACAAAACATGGAATTGTTTTAAGACTTATACCGAGTCTATGTCAAAGTGCATGCAGCGGGTGCGTATATGCCACATCGCAGTTAAGAATTTGTTTACCGCAAACACAATCGGGGGAGATACGTCCGTCTTTAGTATTCTATAAGCGGGCAAGTAGTGCCTAAACCCCAAGTTTTTGAGAAGGGGAACGAGTCAGTACTTTTTGGATTTATGGTAAGCATTGCAGAAGAATTTGACATGCAAATCATTTTCCTGATGGTACGAGCATGCTGGGCATAGCTCTGGGGTGGGGGGCTGGAACCAGGTACTGCTGAATGCTCTAAGAGGGAGTGTGCCGTACCTCCACTGTAAGAATAATTTTCTTGTCAGGACAGGGCTAATTGTATCAAGGACGAGTTCCCGGTGGTATGAGTCTTTAGATTTAATGAATAAGTGAGTTAAAGACCCCAGACGTGGATTCTGTAGTGACGATGTTATTCTAAAATCATAGTAGTCCTGTGATAAAGATTTGTGCGAAACCTTACTACAAGCATTTGCTCGGTCCTACCACAGTTCCGGCCTTCCCAGACTCTCACTTGTCTTTTTTATCATCATTTAGGGCCAGATGTAGGTAGCCCTTTACCGATCGGAATCGGCCGAAAATACCGATTTTCGGCCGTTTCCGACCGGTAAAGGGCTATGGAGATGTAGGGGCACCAAAAATGGACATATTCGGTAATTTTACCGAATCGGTATTTTTACCGAATCGGTAAAATTACAGAATCGGTAAATTTACCGATTCTGTAAATTGTACCGATTCGGTAAATTTACCATTTGGTAAAAATACCGAATATGTAATTTGAGATGTAGGTAGCATGTCTAACAGTGCTACAGGGCATTAAGAATTCGGTATTTACCATGCAATACAATTGCATGGTAAATTACGAATTCATGTGTACATGCACATCTGTGCATGTACACCTGTGCCATGTGGCACACAGACATGCCCTAAGGGCATGTCTGTGTGCCACATGGCGCAAAAGCCAGTTACAGGGGTGCAACAGGGTGTCAAAGTGACACCCTGTCCCCCTTAGCAATTCGGTATTTTTACCGATTCGGTAAATACCGAATCGGTATTTACTATTGAATCCTTTGGGCTTCAAGGCCCATAGGATTCAATAGCAAATACCGATTCGGTATTTACCGAATCGGTAAATACCGAATCTTACCGATTAGGTAAAAAATACCGGATTTTTCCCTACATGTCATTACCCATTTTTGAATACCGAATCGGTAAAATTCGGTATTTAAAAATCGGTAAATGACATTTACCTACATCTGGCCCTTAATCTTTATTTCGATCATTTTAGACCATGAAAGAATACAGCAGTTTAAGACAATTAAAACGAATACACAGTATAAGGGAATTAAAAACAATACAGTTAATTTGTTTAAAATCAGCCACAATACAATAGATTTAAAAATCATCAAGAGCAATTCATTGTCCTGTATCTGACTTAATGTAGCGATTAAAGATGTGCCACATTGCTGTTAAAAATTTTGCCACTGCAAACACAATTGGGGAAGATAATTCTGTCTTTAATATTCTGTTCACTGGGAGATGGTGCCTGACACCAAGATTTTTGAGGAGTGGGACAAGCCAATATTTCCTGGATCTTTGGTAGGCTGTACAGAAAAATATAATATGCAAGTCATTTTCACAGGGATGTGAACATGCTGGGCACTGCGTTGAGGGCTGGGACTTGGCCCAGCGATCCATGAATGCCCTGAGAGGAAGAGTGCCATATCGCCACTGCATAAATAATTTCATGGTGATAACAGGGCTGATATCATCGAGAACAAGCTCTAGGTGGTATGAGTCTTTGAATTTGATGAACAGATTTGTTAAAGACCCCTCGCTTGTGCTCTCGATTGAGACGCGTAACTTGTGCTCGTAGAAGTCCCTCGAATTTGATTTGCGTGAGATCCTGCAACATGCATTTCCTGGATCGAGCCACAGTTCTGGTCTTCCTAGTGTCTCAAATGTTTGTTTGATGTATCTCAACCATGGGATTTGTGCGGCATTAGGTAAGCGTAAGATCTCTTCGAGCTCAGCCCTATAGTTAGATAGTTCTGGCGTGCTCCAGATTTTACGCCAAAAAGTTATAGGTTTTAGTCCCAGCTCTTCTGTGATAGGTGTAAGGCCCAAATCTAATCTCAGCGGGAGCAGTGGGGTACTAGATGGTAAAGCTGTATGACCCCATAATTCTCCACCATAGGTGACTGCCCCTCTCGCCTGCATTTTATAAATTTGGAGGAGGGGACCAAAAGGCTTATAAGTCGACCCACTTGCCATCCTGCAGATACCACCCATTAGCTGAACCAGTTTCATGTTTGCCTTAGGTCGATGCGGGTACCAAGTCATGTTCTGATTGATAGTTACCCCCAGATATTCGAAAGTGAGAACCCTCTCAAGTCTAGTAGGTCCTATGGTGGGATTCAGGCGAGTTGAGGAGGGCGGGTTGAGGATCATGTATTTGGTTTTCAGGGCATTGATCTCCAACCCGCGCTCCACACAAAAAGTCGAGAACCCGCCCAGCACCCAATGTATGCCCATGGGGGATTTGGACAACAGCAGGGTGTCGTCCGCAAACATAATAGCGGGCACCCTGCTGCCGTTGAGCTTAGGAGCGTCTATATCACTCAACCCATTCAGGTGGTCGATTACCCCGTTGACAAAGAGGCAGAACAGGGTCGGTGCAAGCACACAACCCTGTCTTACCCCCCTGTCAATGGGGAATCTTCCCGAGAGTGCCCCACCTCTACCGCACCTGACCCTGGAAAAGTTCCCCATGTGTAATCTTGTCAGAATTGACAGGATATCAGCCGGGATCCCTAAGTCCATTAGGACGGTCCATAGTTTATCTCTTGGCACTAGATCGAAGGCTGCTCGCAAATCCACGAAAACCGTGTACAAGCTGCCGCCCTCTATTATCGCAGTCTTCCAGTACAAGAGATTCAAACGGAAGATCTGATCCGTATTTGAAACCCCCCCTTCTGAACCCAGCTTGATAGGGACTCAGGATTGCGGATTCCTCAATCCAATTTTGGAGGCGATCGAGTATCAGTCCACCAAATATCTTCTGAGGAACATCGATAAGACTTATGGGTAAATAGTTGGCTGGGAGCAGAGGCAATCCCTTTTTATATATTGGAACAATCTCTGCGCCCAGCCAAGTACCGGGCACCTCCATGCCCCTCAAAACAGCGTTGTATATCGTCGTTAGATAGGGTGCCCAAACATCCGGCTCTTGTTTGAATAAGTCGCCCGGTAGATCATCCAAGCCAGGTGCCTTGCCTGTGTCCAGCCCTGCGATGGCCACTCGGACCTCCGTTTCTGTAAATGGAACCCCTTCCGGGAGGTTGCTGATGGTCAGTATGGGGTTGATTATGTACCCGTCATCTACCCTGTATAGGGACTGGAAGTGGACTTGCCATGCCTTGGCTGAGATGTTGGGTTCTATTGCCGAGGCTAACTCCTCAGACCCTGTATTGACAATACGCCAACATTTGCGAGAGTCTCTGAAAGCTAGGGAGGTGGTGAGGTTTTCCCATTTTTCATACTCCCATTCACTCTTGGCATGGGCAATCAGGCGCTTGTAGACCATTCTCCTGGCCCTAATCTCAACTCTCTCCTTGCCTTCCTTGATTGAAGTCAACAGATCATATTTTGCCTTGCGGCATGCAGCATTATACCAGGAGAGGCGAATGGGACAGCCACTAGCCCTTTTGACAGTTGAGAAAAGAATTTCAGACACAGACTTAATTAGGTCCTCGTGCAGCAGCCACAGCTGTTTATTTGTGCCCTGAGTGCTGGCTTGCTCCATTATTACACAGACTTTTTCGAGTATGGGGGTAACCCGGGCGTATAACCCAGAGATCTTCTCTGGGTTGGAGGCTAGCTTCTCCCATCTTACTCTCCATCTGTTGTTCGTTAAAACAAGCCCTTTCGCGGAAGCCTCTGCCTCCTCCCCATCCTATAGACCAGGATGGGCATATTCCAGTTCCAGTGCGTTATGGTCACTATCCTCCCTGGGTATCACCCGGAAGTCACTAATAAGTGACCACGAGGCAAGTGGTACCAGAATATAGTCAAGTCTTGACTCCCTAACCGCTCTGTTATATGTACAGACACCATGTTTCAAAATTAGGGATGTAATTTGGACAGCCAGAGGGGTCCAGGCTCTAGGGGCGGGCGCTTCCGATGGAGGTACGGACCATACTGCGTCCTCCTCCGGGGGCAGTCCATCCAATAAACCTGAAAGTGGCTCAAAATGACAATTCAGGTCCCCTCCTATCAAGAAGGGAGTGCCCTCAGGAATTTCGCTTAGGGCAACCGAGAGTTCCTAAATGGTGCGCGACTCTTGTGTGATGTTTACTGGCCTGGAATAAACATTTACCAACACAAGTCTGTTCGAATTTGGCCACTCCAGCAAGACGCCAAGAATGTCCTCCGTGCCTAGTTGAAGAACAGCGGCCCTGCATCCCAGGTCCGCGGCCACCCAGATTGCAAGACCTCCCGAAGGACGCCCCCTGCCCCCCACTTTGTGTGAGTGGAAAATACTGCAAAACCTGTGCGGGAGACATCCTCTCTCGCCCAGGTTTCTTGAAACAGGCATATATCTTTACCCTCGATGAAAGAGCTCCAATCCGGGCAGTTCAGTTTGTTCCCCAAGCCTGCCACATTCCAAGATAATATCTTTAGGGGGGGGGTTTAAAGCTCGCGGTTGGTGGAGGGGAAGAAATACCCATGTTAGGTTGAATCATCAATGGTGTGTTGATGTCGGACCTTTCCCCTTGTACAACTATAGCATCGTTCGAACTGAGTGGAGACCTGACAGTCGTTATGTTTGCCTCTCCGATAATATGTTGCTCCTCGCAGTGAACCTTCCTCCTTGAATTAGCTGTACATTGTGTGGGTGTATAAGCCCTATATCGACCTGTGGCCTCCCCTCCCCCAGTCCCGCTCTGTCAGTCTACCATATCCAGGGTGCTAAACCTGTTATAAGTTGGAAAGTAAGCATACTGCTGAGATCTGAGATGGTAGGGCCCCCCTCTTTCTCTGTCACCCCATCTTCCCTCCCTCCTGTGGACTGTTTCCCATCCCTCCTCTTCCTGCACATGTCTTGTTGATGGATAGAAAAATGATAAGGACTGGATGGAAGTCCCCTGATCAGGGTATGACCATCTACATATATGTGAGACGGTCATGGGATCCCTAAAGTTGATTAGGACACAATCTCCATTGATTGATTTCCTGGTATGACCCAACCATGGGACTCTCCTCACCATGAGGACCTCACTCGATATTCCTTGAGGAAGGGGCCTGTTAATGGAGAGCCAGTTGACTACCTTATTTTTCAGTGCTGCAACAGGTTCTTTATAAGATAATTTTAGTTCTGGAACACCAGCTAGAATAACTGTGTAAGGGCTCGCCTCCGCCGGCAAGTTAACTGGCCTATGTTTTTTAGCATTGCCCTGTTCACCTTGTACGGCTGCAGCTGGCCTCTCGGGAGGACTAGGATTTGCTGCTCGATTTGTCACCTGTGTGGTGTGGACTGTTGGGTTTGTGAGGGCTTGGGGGCTGGACCAGCTTACTTAGCTGGCGGCACTGGTATAGCCTTCTTGTTCCTAAGGTCCGCACCTCCTCTAGCAGGTTTATTGTCTTTTCTGGAAGTGTCTGCTAGATATAGCGTTGCCTTTTTGATATTCGCTAAACTGGCTTCAATCTTAGTTAGGCGTACTTCTAGAGGGTTTAACATTGTCCTTAGAAGAGCGCCGATATCAGAGAGAGTAATCTCCTCATCCCCAGCAATTACACTTGGGCTAGGAGGTGTCTGTTCGGGTGTGTGGGAAGGTAATACCGTGTATTTTTGTGGAGAGGTTGGTCCCTTACTAATTGGACCTTGTTTATTACCCTCCGCCATGGGGTAGTGCTTCGCAACCTTAGCCTTCGCCCCCCAGTATTATGTGCCCCTCTTTTCCATTTTGGAATAGCTCCTTCCCTTTCTCCCTGTGTTGGATGGTTAACTCTAGCAGTGTTGCCATCCGTGTTAGACAAGATGACATTTACTGTAGGTGGTGGGGAAGGAGGGGGCTGGGGTATTGGTAATAGGCTAAGCTCTTCAGGGGCAATAATATCAAAGTCACTATTGGGAAAAGTGGAGTTAGTTAGGTCAGGTAAGTCAAGCGTACCACTGGCCCCCTTGGCCCCAATATCTGACATTATACAATCCGATCTTTTTCTGGGGTAGTTGCATGCGCTATGGGACCCATAGAGGATCTCTTTACCCATTCTATTTCTTGTGAAATACGCCTTTCAAGGATGGTGATTTCATCTATGAGAAGTGACCCCGCTTTGGCAAAATAAGTGTCCAGAGTACCTTTTGCCGTCCCGGCAGCCAGCGTGCTCTTGCTCCTTGTCTCTCTTGTGGCCATAGTCCGAGGGTTTGATGAGATAGAAGGAAAATTTTATATAAAATCAGAGACCAAGGGGGGAGGCCCGGTCCCGGTCTCTCCCGTTCTCGAACGGCCTCAAACGGCCCGCCCTTTGCCCGGGCTTCACCCGTGCTCCATCCAGCGCGCGTCCCGCGATGCGCGGGATAAGGCGTGTTAATGTAGCCTGTGGAGGGGGCAGGGGCGGGAAGAGACACCAGCTGCGCTAAGTTGTTGAAGCGCTTGGGATGCTGGATCTCGCAGTCCCGGCCCCTGCTGTTATCAGTTTTCCCCTCGGTAGGCCCAGCTTGGTTGGATAATGCTCCTGATGCCCACAATCCTCGTTAGCAATGTCCGTGCTGTGACAATGATTCCCAGCGAGAGTTCCAGCAAAGAAAACGGCTTGCGAGTGGCTCCCGTGTAGCGGGGGCCGCGAGTCGTAAATAGCCTGTAGAGGGGCAGGGGCGGGAAGAGACACCAGCTGCGCTGAGTTGTTGAAGCGCTTGGGATGCCGGATCTCGCAGTCCCCGGCGCTGCTGCTGCTGTTATCAGTTTTCCCCTCTGTAGGCCCAGCTTGGTTGGATAATGCTCCTGATGCCCACAATCCTCGTTAGCAATGTCCGTGCTGTGACAATGATTCCCAGCGAGAGTTCCAGCAAAGAAAACGGCTTGCGAGCGGCTCCCGCGTAGTGGGGGCCGCGAGTCGTAAATAGCCTACGGAGAGGCAGGGGCGGGAAGAGACACCAGCTGCGCTGAGTTGTTGAAGCGCTTGGATGCTGGATCTCGCAGTCCCGACCCCTGCTGCTGCTGTTATCAGTTTTCCCCTCGGTAGGCCCAGCTTGGTTGGATAATGCTCCTGATGCCCACAATCCTCTTTAGCAATGTCCGTGCTGTGACAATGATTCCCAGCGAGAGTTCCAGCAAAGAAAACGGCTTGCGAGCGGCTCCTGCGTAGCGGGGGCCGCGAGCCGTAAATAGCCTGTGGAGGGGCAGAAGCGGGAAGAGACACCAGCTGCGCTGAGTTGTTGAAGCGCTTGGGATGCTGGATCTCGCAGTCCCGGCCCCTGCTGCTGCTGTTATCAGTTTTCCCCTCAGTAGGCCCAGATTGGTTGGATAATGATCCTGATGCCCACAATCCTCGTTAGCAATGTCCGTGCTGTGACAATGATTCCCAGCGAGAGTTCCAGCAAAGAAAACGGCTTGAAAGCGGCACCCTTTTTTATATATTTTAGCCAGGGAATGTTCATTATGTTTGGTAGAGATAGAATCTCTTGCAACTCCATCCTGTAGCTCATGAGCTCTGGGGTACTCCAAATTCGTCGCCAGAAAGTTAGTGGTTTTAATCCCAGTTCTTCCTCAATTGTTCTTAAGCCCAAGTCTAGTCTGAGCGGGAAGAGCGGGGTGCTTGGTGGTAAGGCCACCATCTGCCTGATAAATTTATTCTCAGTGGTTGTCAGGTTTTGGGGGGGTATATGCCCCCACAACTCCCCCCATATGTGACTGCCCCCTGGGCCTGCATTTTATAAATTTGGAGCACTGGGCCGAGGGGTTTGTGAGTTGATCTGTTTGCCATCCTGGAGACACCACCCGTTAACTGCGCTAATTTGATGTTGGCCGATGTCTATCCCAGGTCAGATTTTGATTGATGGTCACCCCTAGATACTCGAATGTGTGCACCCTCTCTAATCTCAGTGTGCCTATGGTGGGATTGGGGCGTGTTGAAGGTGGAGAACTGAGAATCATATATTTAGTTTTCAGGGCATTGATCTCCAGTCCTCGCTCAGCACAAAAGGTTTCAAACCCGTCCAAGACCCGTTGTATTCCCATCAGGGATTTTGACAGCAGCAGGGTGTCGTCCGCAAACATGATAGCGAGCACCCTGCTGCCGTTAAGCTTTGGAGCATCATTGTCAGTTATCCTAGTCAAGTGGTCGATTACCCCGTTGACAAAGCGGCAGAACAGGGTAGGTGCAAGCACACAACCCTGCCTCACCCCCCTGTCAACGGGGAATCTTCCTGAGAGCATCCCATTTCTACCACACCTGACCCGTGCATAGTTTTCTTGGTGCAGTCTTATCAAGATGTTCAAGATGTCAAAAGGGATACCCATGTCCGCCAACACGGTCCACAGTCTGGATCTTGGGACCAAATCGAAGGCTGCGCGCAGGTCTACAAAGACCGTATAAAGGCTGCCTCCCATAGTCTATTAGAAAATACTGTTTTGCTGTTGCAAATTTGAGATTTAGAAATCATAGAGTTGGCAACCACAAACTTCATTCGTATATCTGGTTTCTCCTTTTGGTAAAGGGACAAGGCATTATTTGTCCTTAAAAAATGTTTATGTTCAGGATAAAAGTTATATTTGGAAAACAAGGAAGATATATGTTAATGTGTGGACTTGGATGACTGGATACTTTCAAATGAATGGTTCTATAACCACAAAAACATTCATTTTATGCTTTCACAAAATGTGCCTGATTTACAAAGAAAGCAGTACTGCTTTGTTTTGTTCACGCAGACTATGCATGTATAGAAAGGCAATCAGTCCAGCAGAAGGCAGAACTGTGAACTCGCCATGTATGTGGGCAAGTTGTGAATGTCCGAGAAGAGACCATTAAGTAATATAACTGAAATGGCCATGAAAGAAGCTTAACTTAGAAAGTATTCTGATTCTCAAAGTTAAACCAGTCACTTTTCCCATTTTTCCTTTAATTCAAATTAGGATTTTCAAAATAGTTCTAATCAGAAAATGTATTTGGCCAGAGAATCAAGAGCATATTTTTATAAGAGTAATGGTGGCATACCAAGAGTCAAGTTGCTCATAGATGGATTTGGCATAATGGCATACGACATTGAGGTAGATCTGTGAACACGGAAATGTTTGTCAATTACAACAAGAAAATCCCTTTTTCCATACAGATAGATGCACATCTGCATATAGCAAATTCTCATACATTAAATTTTGTTTCAGATTTTTCGGTCTTGCCTACAGAAGACCTATTTAGGACAATGCCAATACTTACATTGGGCTTTGGACGAGCGCATTGCTTACCATTGTATGGCTCACTTGCTACTCTAATTTTTATTGATTCTTTTTTGATGAACTTTGTTTCCTTTTCTTGCAATTTCCCTCCTATTGAGCATAGTTTCTTTGCATCCTTTTGATTAAATCACTTATTTCCTTTGCCTGCTCATATTCAAGGAAGTACTTTTTTTCGTATTATTGTAGGACTTCATCTAACTGCATGTCTTTTCTTGATGCTTCCTTCCTCAACCCACCCTATACACTCTATGTTGCTCCCGCCACGTTTTTTTTATATCCCCACGCATTCCGGTTTGACTCATTTTCATTTACTCCCCCCACCCTCGATCCTCCTCCATTGCCTTCCCTGTCCCGATCGGCTATTGCTTTTTTATTTCTTTTTTCCTTGTAATGGCTCTCACCCACTTAACTCCTCTATTCCTTACCCACACTTGCACTCACTGCTCAGGGGCATTTTCATTTTCCTCGCCCACTCTATTGTTGAACTCCTGCCTTTCTCAGCATCAACATTTTTATATATATATATATTTCTTTTTAAAGGGCATGGCATGCTGTAATTTGCTATTGAACTTCTCCTTTTTAGGTCGAGCCTAGCGCAGCGTGTATGCGCTGCTCTGCAAGACTTTATGTAAGGGCTTTAAAAAGCTGACCACACGGTCACACACGCTCGCGTGTGTGCTTTTAGTTTTTCCCCGGGCTATTGGCCTTTGCATGCGTCTTTTTAACAAAGACAGCACTCAATTGGCCAAGGCTCTTTTTGCACCACCCATTTTAACGCCCACGGCCTAATGCTTGTGATCACGCGCAGCAGCAGCATATGTTTCCAATTATTGTGCCCGCACGCGGGCTTGATAATTGGAAACATATGCTGCTGCTCAAAACCGCGTGTGCACACTGGCAGCTCCCGCATCTCGTTGTTTCCGCGGACAACATGTTATACGCTGGGTCCGCTGCTTTTACTTTCATTTATGCCGATGGTATGGTCAGAGGTGCCCACGTTGGAAATGGAGATCCAGGTCCAAATCTCTGCTTTGCGCAGGGGCCTGCTGGAAGTCTGCTGTGGCTGCAAATAGATTTGCCTCTGTTTTCTTTTTTTTGCACATTTATATAGCGCAAACTCAACCCCAAGGTGTTTGTTCCCTGCATTGTCTTTATTCGTTCACGATTCCTACATAATGGAAAGATAAGAAGTGGGGGTGCCTTGTGCGTGTTGAGCACTTTGACTAGATCTCGCCAGTGCAACCCTCTGTATAAAGCAGAGCTGAACCCGTCTAGCACTTAGAGGCTTCGTGCTGACCCGCTCGTAGGTCTGGTATGCTTTGTGGTTATAGGTCTGTCTGTCCTGGCACTCCATGTAACCACGTGATCAGGTTTCCCAGTGTGCATATGTGTGTGTGTAAAAAAAACTCATTTTGAGACCAACTTGCGCCCGACCAGCTAAAAGAGAGCGATAACACAGTGGGTTAATGTGCTGCCACATTAAACCGTATTGCCATAGAATTAATTGATTCATAAAGCGCTAGCGAGCTGGCCGACCAAAGGCGTTTTCGGCAGACGAGGGAGCAGTCATGAGTTGTGAAAAAGGCACATCTCAGGCACCCTTTGCTGTTGGAAATGAGAGGATGTGGCATAACGGTCAGAGCTGCACTTTGAACCTGGGGAACGAGGTTCCAGCCTTGCTGTCGGCTCAACGGCCTGTGATCCTGGGCAAATCACTTTCTCGCCCGATTCCTGTATATATGTGACTTTGTGTAATATAACTGGTGCTCATGTAAAGCGCTGCAATACCCTCGGTCAAGTTTGCGCTACATAAAAAATGCAAAAAAAATTCTAGTTAAGTGTAGGAAATAAAAATTATGTCTGCATTTTTTTAAATTCATCAGTTTGTTTACAGTAACGCCCGCCGTCTCTGTTGTTGTCACTCAGCTCACTAGACTGACAAGCTGCATCTTTCACCCTCTATGTCTCACTGCAGGCCATCCGGGGTGTGTGCTCGCCCAGCGGGGTTGTCTCACTGCAGGCCATCTAGGGTGGGCAGTCGCACCATAGGGTTGTCTCACTGCAGGCCATCTGGGGTGGGAGCTTGCGCAGCGGGGGTGTCTCACTGCAGGCCATCCAGGGTGGGTACACGCGCAGCAGGGGTGTCTTGCTGCAGGCTATCCGGGGTGGGTGCTCGCAAAGTGGGGGTGTCGCTGCAGGCCATCCATGGTGGGTGCTCGCACAACAGTGGTGTCTCGCTGCGGGCTATCTTGGGTGGGTGGTCGCACAGCGGGGGTGGCTAGCCCTTCCGTTATTCCAACTTGCCAAATGCAAGTCAGGGCAGATGTCAGTAGCGATGATTTAATTCAATAAGCCACCTTACTTATATATGGAATATAGTGCGTTTGGACACTTTTGTATACAGTCATCTAATAGTCTGAGGGCCTGAGTACAATTTGGTCGATGTATCCTGACTCATGCGTAAATGTTTGAAGGTTTTTAGCGGATTCGATAACTTTACAAATGCAGCAACAAGTCAGTTCATGAAAAATGTACTAATTATACGTGTAGCGGGAAGCAGGCCGCAGTTTCATCGTGGTATAAAGTAACAAAAAATGCGCCGGCACGTGTCTTCATCTGTGTGGCTCTACATCAGCATTACTTACTGGAACCATATCTCCAGCAATATGTGGCTGTAAAGACATCCGAAAGTAGGAGGGCGGAAAACAAGCAACGAAAGCTGTAAAGTCATTAGTAACAGGATACTGGAAAGCTTTTGTTGCTTCTTTACCGCCCTCCTTCTTTTTGCTTGTGAACACATGTCCCTAGTCTGTAGACGTCAGACATGTTATAACAACAGACAAAAGATAAGGTTGTGGGATGGCTCCAGGGCGGACTTTGCTTAGTTTCACCACAGACACCCACCCCCCTCCTACCTCGCCATAGGCTATTTGTAGGTAGTCAGACGAGGTGTTTGTGACCGAGGCCGCGTTTCCTATGGTGTGTTTATAATGCACTTCGGCTGTTTGTGTTCACCCCCCATTAACAAAAAAAAGCATAAAAAGCAAGCATTAGCACACCCAGAAACAAGTTGCCTGCATTTAAGAACATAATTAGATCAATACATTATTTATAAGTGACACTTTTTTAAATAAAATCTTTCACTTGTACGTAATGCTTTCTTGGTCACATATAAGGTAATACAAATGTTTTAAGCACTTCTTTATTATAAATGTGCATCATTCTAAAACCTAATGTACAGCACAGCTTAAAGACCTAGGCAAAGTCAATATCTCTGGCTAAACATTTATAAGGTCCCACTGACGAGACCTATTGGCTATGCCAATGCTTGTTTTTAAATGCACTTTTATGCATACTTGGTTAAACTTTCCATGGTGTGCGTGTAGAGCATATGTGGTGATGCATTCACATGTATCTCATCATGCCATGCCACCATAGCATCTTGAGGCACATGCGTACATGACTGATAAATCACACTTTTTTCTTTTGTTTTTGCCAATGATGTTTACAGCGGCAAAAAGTATTGGCAATAGGTCTGCATTGGCAGAGCCAAAGGGGAGAACTACGCATTTTGCCAATGCTTGTTTCATAATTTAAAGATGAAGGGAAAAAGACCGATAATTGGCAAGGTGTTTCATCCTATGTAAGCAACCATAAACAGACTTTTGAAAGTACAGGCTTTCTGAAGTGTGTCTCCAATATTTTGCATGGATATTGCTTAATATTTCAGTGAAGATATATTTTATTTAATTTTATTACATGTATACTCTCTTTTACGAAAACTTTGTAAAGTACCCAAAAATTGTGCAAAATAATGCAAGGATGTGTCCTGAGAAATTAATTTAAGGAACAGAACCAAGCAGGTGTCCTTTAAAAAAGCATTTACAATGCAATAGGTCTCGCATATACGCGAGACCTATTGCATTGTAAATGGTTGGCATCATGGACAATGGGAGGGAGGGTGGACGGGGGAAGAGAGGGAGCAGGCACAGACATCCAGAGAGAGGGAGAGCAGACGGATTTTGAAGGCACTGACATTAGGAGGTGGGGGGAGAAGGCACGCGGGACAACTGGAGAGAGGGAGGGGGTCCGATTTTGAAGGCACGGACAACGGGAGGGAAGGCAGGTGGGGGGAAGAATGCACAGACAACAGGATGGAGGGCGAGGGGTGTTAAAGAAGGCACCAAATCATGTCATGCCTGAGGAGGAGAACCTCATTAAAGAAAATAGTGCTCACGGTCTAAAATATCACGTACAGTGTAACAACCGAAGCAGAGGGGCCAGGAGCCATGGAAGGTGGCAAATGAAGAGGAGGCAATACTAAGGAGGGACTAACATGCCTATTTACGAATCAGAAGCCAGCGTTTAGGACAGACAATGACACAAGCCAATGGCAAATATGAGAGGAGAGTGGGCGGGGCTTCTATCTGCTACTCCACACAACAAGTCTCACATGCGTGCTGACTCTAGGCTCGAGTTAAAAAGGTATGGTCAAGGAGCATAAGAGCATTTAAAAGCTGGAAGTATTGTGAAGAGAAGGAGCAAACGTAGGATTGAGCACATGGGCGTGGGACAGATGTCAGTAACTGGTATGTGAAATTAAGATTACATATAAAAACAGGGACATTGATTTTCATATGTAGGTTGCGAATGTCCAAGCGATGGCCAATGACAAATGGCAAATGACAAGTGGCAAATGAGAGAAATGTCCACCAAGGAATTCCAAGTCTCTAAAGTATTCTGAGTCACAGAGTGGATCAGTAATTTACCCCAGAATGTATTAAACAAATTGCTCCAGTGCATGTTTTGCAAGAGTACTGGAGGCTTAATCATGAGTCAGACTGATCAAACATACACTTCACATGTCCAAGGACAATGCACAACATTATGGAACATACATGTAATCGGTAAAGAGATCTGGTATATCTTGAAAACGGTCTAATGTTTTTTTATTTACATTTTTGCTTACAAAATAGAAGTCCTGGAAAATAAATCACACCTCTTTCCCATATGCAAACCAGAATGCATCTTCCAATACACAAATAGAATTGATGCTCAGTTATCAAATGTATCTTCCACAAAGGTGTAAATTTACACTTAGCATGCTTTGCAGGATTTATATTTCCTGTCTAAACTGGATACAATAATGAGTTCAAGGGTAGAAGAATGAGATAACAGCCAATAGCTTTCCTCCTAGTACACGTCATGAACTGATATTTGGAGTACAGGCTTTCTGAAGTGTGCCAGATATTGCAAGCAGAGTTAGTAAAGGTACATTTTCTGCAAATATATTTAACTTGTAATCAATGTTACCAAGATCTAAGGAGAGAAGATTACAATGGTACAAAGCAATTTATGCAGGACATTTTCATAATGTGCAATTATGAGGCATTGATTAGGGGATCAGAAGTAAACAAATGCTGTGTAATAAGTTTGTATAAGGTCAAAAAAAACACGAGTGGCACAGACAAGAGGACAACCATTCCAAGTTTGGAGGTAAGGTTGAAGGATCAAAAAGCAGGATTCAGGAAATGATAGTATGGGACAGTATCAACAACTGAGAAGCACAAGGAAAATAAACAGTTGAGGCATCAAATTGATATGACAGGGTAGATAGGGAGCAGCGAGGCTATGAAGGCTCTTGAAGATGGTTCAAAAGGAGTAACATTTAAGAAAATTGGAAAAGGAAGCCAGAGAGGAGCTGGAAGAGAGAGTGAAATGTGAGCAAGAAGAGTGAGCTGAAAAAGAAGGTGAGTTGATCATATATTGCAGAGGATATAGCGTAGGGACAGGAATGCGGCAGCAAGAGAGGACAGTATGTCAAGTTGATCATGCACAGGACTTTGTATAAGCGTCCTTGCTGTTTTGAATTTGAGCAGGGTGTGCTTTTTGCAACAACATCTTGTCTAATAGAATATTTAGGTTGCAAGACATCACAGTGTGCAGTCTTCACAGAGAAGTGGGGCCCAAGATTGTCAAAGCTCTCCAAAGTAATCATCTGGTGCCTGTGCAACAGCGCAGGTTTATAAGCGCCTATTATCCAGGCCAGGCGATGAACGTATCGCCGCTGTAGCATCCGTTTTCGGGCATAAAGCGGCGATAACTTTATCGCCTAATGAACAATGACACACCAGCGTGTGTTTTGCAGACTTAGCCCCAGTTTCCAGCACGCCTAACTTTACATCGCTAATGAGATGCAAAGTAGGCATGGCTGTGAAACCAACCATGGAAAATATCGCAAAGGCAGCTTCACGATAGTAACAAGGAAGGGTAGCGATATTTTAAATCGCGTTAAGTATGCCTTAACGCAGGTATTTAACGTCTGTTAAGTTCCTGACTAAGGCATACCTAACATGGGGGGTGGATTGTGTGGCTAAGACCACAGGCCCCTATCATCAAAACCAGCGATGTTCCATGGAAAACATCGCTATTGCTAGGATAATTATCGCCATTGCGCTAAGAGTTGTTCATACAGTGCTAGCATGGCGATAATTATCTGCGATAGCCGGCGTTAAACATTTTAACGCTAAGAGCGGCCAGTGATAATTATCTCTGGCCGTTGTTAATATGCCCCATAGATTCAGGAGACTGCCCATTCTTCTTTTGTCAGAGGACCAACTTTTAGAACAAATACTACCAACACACCTAAATCCATGGAATCAGAAATCAGAATCAGACCGTGCAGTCCGAAGTGTATTAGGGGAAGATGTGCCAGACCCGCGGTCAACTCCAACTTCGCCATCTGCAATAGCATAGTTAACTCATAACTATGGTTACAGCCTCAGAAATGGGTAAACACAGATACTGTTGGTTCTGATTTACTACACCTCATAGTTTCTGCCTCATGGTCACTAAAGTCTACTACCCTGAAACCAAAGAACAAGACTCTGAGAAGGCTGAATAGAGAGTTGGGTCAAGAGATTCACTATAATAAGTGATACACAGAAAAGTTGAAGTACTTGATGTGGCTGAAGTCCGCACTATGCGTGTGGAGTGAGAACTGATGCTAGACACTGTCTAGACCTATGCACAGTGTCATGTATGCAGTTATAGTACAGCCATGCTTATAACTGTGCTCTTTTGATAGTTTCTGGGGCAAAGCAATATTCCATGGGGTAGTTTGATGATGGACCTTACAGCAGTGTATTGAATTCTAAATGTCATTCTGCAAACATGTTGTGAACAGAATATCGACTACATATTGGTAAGGTAAGTAGATGTAGGTAAATATAGATTTACTAAAATACACATATATGCACATTGATGCTATATATATATATATATATATATATATATATATATATATATATATATATATATATATATATATATATATCTTCAAGGTTAGCAGATGTGAAGTCAAGAGGGGAAAATGTATGCTCCTTTATATGCTCTTACATTTATGATCTTATGTTAACCAATCTTCTAGTCACTCGGGGGGTTGTGGGTGCCGCCGAGCTCTTTGCTGGGGCCGGTTTTCGGCCGATTTTGGTAGAGGGCCGATTTTGCAGCAATGCTGCAAAAACGGCCCTGTAACAAAAACAGCCCTCCAGGGCCCCAAAACCGGCCCCCACCCGTGAGGTGCACCGGGGGATTGCCCGGTGCTCGCTATGGCCAGTCCGGCCCTGCTCGTAAGGGGTGGTGGTGACTCCCCTGAGACCCATGGGGTCTGCATGAATACCGAAGTCCACCATATGGGGAAGTTTTGATGTGAGGAAGTGGCTCCAAGATGGTGGCTGCAGGCTGATGAGTGCCTAGCAAACCGCCAATAGCAGCGACTGGCCCACAGCCATACCCTTGGCCCCTTGAGAGGCAAGAAGCGAGTTGTCACCGCTGTAGAAGAGTGTTTCGCCAGTCAGGCGGGGGAAAGGCTATTTGGGCCAGCTGAAGTGGC
Source organism: Lissotriton vulgaris (assembly GCF_964263255.1). Lineage (NCBI taxonomy): Eukaryota > Metazoa > Chordata > Amphibia > Caudata > Salamandridae > Lissotriton > Lissotriton vulgaris. The sequence goes on along the minus strand of NC_141699.1, from coordinate 609,128,064 downwards.
ATGTGTATTCCTGTGCCAGGCCTGAAGTGGTGTGCAGCTGCCGAAGTGAGACACGTTCGGGTGAGGAAAAAATGAGGATGGTGAGATGCGCCATGGAGTGGTTGTGATAATGCCCACGGCTCCCTGCTGACCGCCTCCCCGGGATGCCCAAGAGCATATCAAGCAACCTAATCAGTGAGTGAGGCGGCAGAGGGCAGCAGGAGTTGGCCAGGGTGTGTAATCTCACCAGCAAGAGCACAGAGATAGAGACGGAGTCACAGGACGAGCTGGGACGGGGAGGGCTTCTGCTGTGATAAACAGAAAAACCGGCTTGGGGACATCCCAAACCCTGTAAGAGCCACTGGGAGAGCAACCAAGACTGTTGCTTGCAATTTCCCTGCATGTAATACACCCCCTGTACTCATAATTAGGGTGCAGAGCACCTCTAGTGAATGGCTCTCTGAACCCCCTCCCGCCCATTGCCAAGAAGTAAGCCATGCCCTCACTGGGTCGGCAGACACAATGGGAGAGCAATCAGACTACCCAGACAGGTACTCTAGTGTCCCTGGGACCATGGGTAAGATTGAATGGAAAAAGTTCAGGAGGCGGGAGGTATGCACACGGAAGGGACTGAGGGGGCCTCACTAGTTGATGGAGGCCAATCATGTACGGAACAGTGAGGCCTACCTGGAGTTCAGAGGCTGCTGTGTTGCCCATCTACTTGCTGACCGGTGAAGTGCGTATAGCAGAGGGGGCCTGAAGTGTGACAGCCCCTGTTGAAGGAGTACGGGAAGCAGCCAGTTGGGGCCTTGGCCAGTGGCATGGCAGCTGACTGCTGTGGGGGTGGAGACTTAGCTACACGGAGCAAGTCTGGGACCACAGTGGGCAGAGGCCACCCTATGGTGTCTGGAGACAGCACCGGAGACTCCCAAAGGAGGTGGCTGGCCCTGAGGAAATCTTGAAGTGAGCAACACACTGCATTGGTGCCCCAGCCCTGGGGACATTGAGTAAGCACTCCTCTGGGCCCTACGTGGCTGTGTGCATGCTGTGACGGAGGCCAGCTGAACTGCTGTGGGGACAGGAGGCGGATAGGTTGGTGGTTCGTTGGACACCTGCTACTCAACGGATAGTAATGAATTTGGCCCAATGATCTGTTGAGGTCTAGCCACAGTGTCTACATTGTCCTCTGGAGTAGTGGCTTATCCATAAGGATTTATTACCTCTCAGGCTGCAACAGTGAAGTTAGCACTCCATAAGGGCCTCAAGATTTCATCCTAGCTCTCTGATGAGGTGACTGAGGGGAGGCTTTTATTGAATCCTGCGCCACAGTGTACAAGTCCATACAGTCGGTCTGCAGGACAGGCCTGGATCCCCTTCCTGCACACTGTAAGCAGGTTGGAAGCTGGTAGGACATCCATTTACTGTGGTGGTGGGGTTTGCGGGTCCCTGGGCAGACCGTTTGGGGGTGGTGGTCCACGAATGATAGCGGGGCACAGCACTGGTGGATCGGACCTGGAGAGACGCCTCGGCCTCGGAATTCTGACACGCCGATCAGGAGCTCCGTTTGTGTAGAGGCGTGATCTGCCTCCTCTCCCTTGTGCTCCTTTGCATTCCTGGGGGTAGGGTCTCTTCCACAGGGGTGGTCCAGGGTCTGGTGGTGGGCAGAGGCTGAACTTATATCAGGAGGTTGAACTCCCAGCTACAGTTTTGGGCAAGTCGGATCATACACAACCTAAGCTGAAGTAGGACCTCAGAAAGTCCTCAAAGTCTCTTGAGGGGAGCGGGGAGGCAACAGGCAATTCACAAGTGGCTTTAGGACCAGATAAGGACTCGTAATTGAAACAAATCCTTGCACCGATGCAGCACAGCCTCACCAAAATCGATGGCAAAATTGATGCCCTGACATACAAAATGGAGCCATGGACAAACACGCAGAACAGTCAAGAGACCCGTGTCCGAAGCGGAAGATGAATAGTTACTATGCCTGCTATGCAAAAATGACTCAACAAAGCCCTCCAGGTGAGGTAGGCCAAAGCAGAATACCTTGAGGCCCGCTCTCGATGAAATCACCTCAGGATAGTAGGGATTGTAAAATCTGCCAATATCACTAACATGGAGCAGTTTGTTGAACAAATCCTAACAGACCTAATGGGAAGAGAGACTTTCTCTGATGTCTTCATTGTGGAACGCGCTCATTCTCGCTGGTGCCATGGCCAGTCCTGAGGGTGGCACCAACTTCCTCATAGCTAGACAGTGCTTATATTGTGCCAGTGCTTTCAGGTGCTTAGCACCGGCACATATTTCTTAGGGCCGCTGGGCAGGGTCTACATGTGATATCAAATGCTGCCTGGATTCAGTGTTGCCTGATTGGGATTTGTGTGTAAAATTATATTTGGACGCCACCCGCCTTAGCAAGAAGCACACGGACGGCATGCACCCACTGCCTGAAACGGCCTCGATGAGGCCCCTGCCTCAGCATAACAGCAATCAAAGTAGTGCTAGTGCGCGACCAATGACGGCTTGAAAATGGACGTTGCGCCCACCCCATTCCTCCTTGACGGCGTATAATCGTCAAGTGTTTCCTCCCGAGTCGGACCAATGCAGATCAGTGTCTCAACATTTCACTCCCCCTGCGTATTGCGCAGCTACAGCACTTGGTGGACTGACAAGCAAGCAGCGTGTCGCACAGCAGGCCTCTGTTATAAATCAACCTTCAGTAAGTAAGAAATTATTTCATTTTTGTAACAGGAACTAAGTGTAGAATTACTCTTTTGGTATTTTGAAAATAAAAGCATGCAATACTTGTCAAAATACCATTAGGAAAGTGAAATAAAATCACCCATGTCTGACTTAGTTCGGCCGGCGTACACCGACATAGTATTGCCTTCACTTTATCTGTACTGTATCTACAAATTCTTCTAATAAAATCTTTTTGAAGTAAAAAAAGAAAGGGAGCGGGACCGGGTTGGGGTGGAGATGGCCCTCTCTACTTCTCTGGGGTTGGGAATGTCCGCAATCCCGTCTCCTGCTTAAAGAGCCACAAATTATTCACTGAAACTGTGAAGCATGTCAGAAAATGTGAAACAGCCTGCAGTGTCTGACTGGCGTTGATAAAGAATGCACTGACCAGGCAATGTGCACATGGGGTTCTCGCAGTTGTGCACTAATTTTTTTCCAAATTTACACAGCGCTTCGTCCTCTCTGTCTGCTTCCCCCTCTGTTATCCAGAAGTGTTCGGTCCCTGGGGAAATATGACGGCTTACCTCCAGCCAGCACCTCCCGTCATACAACTCGGTACTAAATTTATTTGCCTTGGAAAAATTAGAAGGCAAGCAATCAGTGACAGGGCTACAAGATGTCACCTCATGTTACACCGGTTTAGCATATCCTTACAGCAGCCAAATTAACCTTCTATACAGATTGACTGATCTCCTGAGGCGGAAAGCCGGGAGCGCGACTTGCTTTTAAAATTTGAGTGTCACAAATTTACTGTATTTTTAAAACTCACCCCTCTTCCCTCCAGCACCTCTCAGGTAACTTGATTGCTCCTGACCAGGCCGCGCAGCGGATTCAGCGCTGCCGCGGAAGCTGACAGGGTTACTCTTGCCGCCATCACCGGCGTTTGCTGAGGCCACGCCCCTTATTGAGGTCACACCCCCTTCGAACCCTTATTAAAGGTGTTGAATACAAACACCGCTCAGATTGACTGATCTCCTGAGGCGGATAGCCGGGAGCGCGACTTGCTTTTAAAAATTTGAGTGTCACAAATTTACTGTATTTTTAAAACTCACCCCTCTTCCCTCCAGCACCTCTCAGGTAACTTGATTGCTCCTGACCAGGCCGCGCAGTGGATTCAGCGCTGCCGCGGAAGCTGACAGGGTTACTCTTGCCGCCATCACCGGCGTTCGCTGAGGCCACGCCCCCTTTGAGCCCTTATAAAAGGCGTTGAATACAAACGCCGCTCAGATTGACTGATCTCCTGAGGCGGAAAGCCGGGAGCGCGACTTGCTTTTAAAAATTTGAGTGTCACAAATTTACTGTATTTTTAAAACTCACCCCTCTTCCCTCCAACACCTCTCAGGTAACTTGATTGCTCCTGACCAGCCGCGCATCGGATTCAGCACTGCCGCGGAAGCTGACAGGGTTACTCTTGCCGCCATCACTGGTGTTCGCAGAGGCCATGCCCCTTATTGAGGCCACACCCCCTTCGAGCCCTTATAAAAGGCGTTGAATACAAACTCCGCTCAGATTGACTGATCTCCTGAGGCGGAAAGCCGGGAGCGCGACTTGCTTTTAAAATTTGAGTGTCACAAATTTACTGTATTTTTAAAACTCACCCCTCTTCCCTCCAGCACCTCTCAGGTAACTTGATTGCTCCTGACCAGGCCGCGCATCGGATTCAGCGCTGCCGCGCAAGCTGACAGGGTTACTCTTGCACAAGTTGGAAAGAGGGGACCCCTACAACCTAGTGGTTTGCTAATCGTAGGGATTGTACAGACATGAATTGAAAAGGAGAAAATAGCAAACCAATTGATGGTATTTACGCCCTTGTTACAACCTCATTTTACATAATCATTACATGAACATTAATAATTCACTTAGACAATAACGTGTGCAAAATATATGATTATTTTATTTTTCTAATTCTTTTGTTTCATTGTTTTAAAAAACTTTTTTCCATTTTTGACAATGATTCATAGAGTAACTATAATAGTTCATATCAGTAACAATAAATAACATATAGTGCCTCTTGTGAACAAACATGCAACAATACACAATAAATACAGACAAGGTGCTTTACGATATGTTCGGTCGGTGGAAAGTTATATGAAGGCAAAATGCGGTAGAGTGGGACACAACGCGTTTCGGCCTGAGGCCTTCATCAGGTGACCGTCATTTCGTTTTTTACACAGACAGGTGTACAACAAGTGCCTACATGGACAAGGATAAAACACATAAAGGAACATACGTCAATATTTGATATAGATTGATTAGGGTTACTCTTGCAGCCATCACCGGCGTTCGCTGAGGCCACGCCCCTTATTGAGGCCACAACCCCCCCTCCCCGTCCCCTTCCCCATAAATCATGTGCCTCTTCCGGACGCGCAGCGGACGAGCACAGCGGGCGCGCCGTTTTGCCTAAGGCAAGCCCGTCTGCGCCCGTCTTCGCCAAGGCAGCGCCTTGCGCCAGCTTCGCTGCCTGTCTCGACCCAACAGACTCCAGCGTGCTACCGGCTGGCCCTCCATACTCTAGAGAGGAGCTCATACAACTGGGTAAGCTACACGCAGACAAAGGCACTTTCACATTGTTACATGCGGCTACCGTTCCCTCTAGGCCGCGCGCGCGCGCGCACACCTTCCCTGACGTCAGCGCGCACCACCTAGCGTGGAGCGCGCACACAGGCCGTCGCAAGAGATTCGCGCCGCCCGCCACTTTTACAAAGCGAGCAGCGCGAACATGACATGAGGCACTTTTTACAGTGGTGACGGCGGTGCGGGCGTGAGGAGTTGCAGGTAAGGAGCGGGAGGCGGGAGGCGGGGGGCGGGGGGAACTGGTGGTTATTGGGAGGCGGGGGCTAGTTGAGAACTATATGATGGTGAGTCTTGCATAGGTGAAATGTGCATTTGTGGCTGGGGATTGCTAATTCCTAGCACTAATTTTGGAAGACTGCTGCCTGGCCATGAAGAGTCCTTTATAGGGATGTTTTATGTCGGAGCAAAAATGTCTTCCTCTTCGGACAAATTCCGCCAGCTCCTCCTCTACCAGCATCAGCTCCTCCTCCTTCAGCGCCTTACTACACAGCCTGGGCGGGAGACGTGGGTGGGAAGAATCGTCTCCTCTTTCTCTGCTGTTCTTCAGAGACCTTCGGAATGAGCGGGAAAGTCACTTCAGATTAAAATCCACGGCGTTAGGGTTGTCTTTTGGAATGCAGGCTTTTCTACCCTTTTTTGCTATTTAAAGGTCCTTCAGTTCTAGGCACAGCAGACACAAAAAACGCGTGGGACACAGGACAGAAAGGCACAAAAACAAAGTGAGACACAGGACAGAAAGGCACAAAAAACAAGTGAGACACAGAACAGAAAGGCACAAAAAACGAGTGAGACACCGAACAGAAAGGCACAAAGTATTGTAAGCGCTGTACCTAGGACAATGCATTATAGCACTGCTGCACTTACAACACTGCTCGCATGTGTGCATGCACTGGTGCATGTAGGTCATTTACTGCAGGAAGAGAGTGAATACTGTTGCTATTTCGTATAATGATAAACAATTCCCATTTATGCTTCTGAACACCTACAGATTGAATAGTTGCCCTGGTTATGCATGGTAGGCTTCTCCTCAGAGTCCAGCTACCTGCAGTGAAACTGACTAATCAGATATGTGTGCCCACCAAAATCCTTTTCCAACTCCTGCCTCACTCACAAATAACCCTCAGTTTTAACTATGTGAGTTTGATCATTTGTGTTCGTGAACGTTAGAGCTACATTTATAAAGACTGTATTAGCCGGTTTATTGAACAAATAACTTTCTTCAAAACCTGTCCGGGTTTAAAGAGAAATCATTTTACAGTGAGATTTGAGAGTCCTTTCAAGCACTTTTTTAGGAAGGTAAGTTGTAAATGTGCCTCTTAAAGCACCATTATTACTAACAACAGTTTGATTTAATGACAGGCAGAAAGGCACTAAAAACGATTGAGCCACAGGACAGAAAGGCACAAAAAACGAGTGGGGCAGAGGCCAGAAGGGCAGAAAAAACAAGTGAGACACAGGACAGAAGGGCACAAAAAACGAGTGAGATACAGGGCATAAAGGCACAAAAAACGAGTGGGGCACAGGACAGAAAGGCACAAAAAAATGAGTGGGGCAGAAGGGCACCAAAAACGAGTTGGACACAGGACAGAAAGGCACAACAAGCATTGGAAATGCAATAGGTCTCGCATTAGAAAAGTTGGAGCTATTGGTCTTGTAAATGACAAATATTTTATTAATGTGTTGGTTTTTAAAATAGCTAAATGGATAGCTTTGTCATTTACAATGCCAATAGTTATAACTTTCGCGAATGTGACACCTATAGCATTTGGAATGCAACATGTTTTGTATTTACGTGACTTAGATGGCAGCTCTGGTCGTTAGGCCACATCTCTAGAGAGCACGAGAGTGCAGCAGGGGAGAGAAGCACAGAGAGGGAGCAGAGAGTGCAGCAAGGAAGAGAAGCACAGAGAGGGAGCCCAAGAGTGAAGCAAGGGTGAGATGCAGGGACAGGGAGCCTGAGAGTGCAGCAGGGGACAGAAGCATGGAGAGGGAGACAGAGTGTATCAGGGGCGAGAAGTACGGACAGGGAGCCCAAGAGCGAAGCAAGAGAGAGAAGCAGGAGAGGGAGTCTGAGATTATAGAAAGGGAGAGAGTTGAGCATAGAAAGGGAGAAGATGAGTTTGGGAGAGAGGCATGAGAGGTGGAAGGCAGAGCAATGGAGATAGACCTGGGAAAGGAGTAACCATAGGGGAGATGAAGATGAGAGCAACAGGGAAAAACTAGTGGTGTTGACTAATGCCGAAATGGTATAAATAATGCTGTGTTAGTGCTCATTGACAATCGTGTGTACCTTGAGGAGAGATGGGAGAGGGGAGGAGAAAGAAGGGAGATTGAGGAAAGAGGGGAGAAAGGGAGGAGAGTGTGGAGATAGAGGGTAGAGGAGAGAGAAGGAAGAGTGTGGTGGGAGATGGTAGAGGGGAGGGGAGAGTGCTTATCCAATTTTGCAAACTGCCCTTAAGACCCTTATTGTGGCGCTGTATGTATGAAAATGCACTATCTTTTCACTTTTTAAAGTAAAATTTTGGAGTGCCATTTGGCGCCGCAGACACGCGTGGTTTGGTTCCTGGCGCACATAGCCATGGTTGCAGCGCACAGAGACCCTCCATTGCCGCACACAGAGGAAAAAAATTAGAGGGAACATTGCATGCGGCCCCCCTGCGAGCCGATTATCTCGGCAATAATCTGCTAAAATGTGGGCTTCTGAATGTAAGGTCCATGCCTAGGCATAGCACAGAGATCCAGCTTCTTATTGAAACTCATGAACTAGATGTCCTTTTCATGACGGAAACATGGACTCGTCCTGACTGCCTGGTTGATCCCGGCTTCACTTGTCCTCCTGGGTATACATTTCTACACACTCCTAGGCCTAGTGGGAGAGGAGGGGGGGTAGGTGTGATTTTTATTGCATCCTGTAACATTAAGGTTCTTGGTCTAGATCCGACCGAGGCACTGAACTGTTAGGCTTATCAATTCAGGCCCACTCCGGGAATACTGTCACTGAGATAATTTGCTACCGCCCACCTGGTGCGTTTAGCCTTCAGCAACAACAAGCGCTCTTGGTCACTCTGACTAATATTGCACTTTCCCATCACAAACTGATCATTCTTGGGGATTTTAATCTCTGGCGCAATGGCGCCCTTGACTCTGGTCTCCGTAACTTACTTCATTCTTTTGAAAGCTTCGGCCTCTCTCAGTTGGTCACAGGCGCAACCCATAAGGGCGGACACCTTTTAGATCTATTGTTTGCGGGTCCCCAGCTAGTAGCGATGGGGGAAACCCTACCTATGGATTGGACAGACCACTCACTTATTAAATTTTTTATACACTTGAACGATGGCCATCACAAGGCTCCTGGGTTGACCAGTAAAATTAACTGCAGAGACTGGAAAGCCCTTACTCGTTTGCACTCCATAGGGGAAGTGTTCCAGATGGAACAACTGTTTGATGAGGAAAAACAGGTAGACGAAAACTACTCCTCACTTTGCACAGGTATTACTACTATCCTCGACGCTCATGCCCCTCTTAAAACTCGCAGTTGTAAGGGCAATGGCTCCGCTCCTTGGTTCAACGATACCTTAAAAGATCTGAAGCAGGGTTGCAAACAAGCAGAGAGAAGGTGGAGACGTGACTATACAGAAACCTTTAAGGAGCTGTGGAAAAATAAAGTTTGTGAATACAAGAACCTGATTAAAAAATCAAAAGTAGAATATTATTCCTCCATGATCTGTAACTCCACCAACAGCTCCAGAATTTTTTTTAATATACTAAACAGCGTTACCAACCCGGAATGCGCCAAAAATGCCATCATCCCGTCTCAAGAACTTTGCGAGAACCTTGCTGTTTTCTTCAAGGAAAAAATTGAACTCATCATTAGGGACCTGGAAGTCTCGCCAGACTCTATCCCTCTCCCCGACCTGAGACTGGGATCCTCAGTGGACCAGCTAGCAGGGCCAACCTTGGCTTCGAATGATCTTCTACTCGAGTTCCCACCTCTTACGTACGAAGCCTTCGGTAAACTAGCCAGAGAGATTTCCTCGAGGTCTCCCTTAGACCCTGTTCCACATAAAATATGGAAGGAATTTGGGAAGGAACTTTTTCCATCACTCCACCTTATCTGCAAACAATCTCTTGCGACTGGGACTGTTCCAGCTCAATGGAAGCGGGCGTTAGTATCTCCTCTGCTAAAAAAGCCCTCTCTCGACCTGGACTGTTCTAAAAATTATCGTCCCATCTCCCTGTTACCATTCCCAGCCAAGATTGTCGAACGCTGGGTTAGCACAACCCTCTCTAACCATCTGGAACGTCTTCAACTACTAGATGTTGATCAATTCAGTTTCCGGCCCGCCCACGGAACCGAGACCGCCCTAATCACCGCTATGGACGAGCTTCAGAGGCGTGCAGACAGAAGGCAGGCAGCGTTTCGGATCCTGCTTGACATGTCTGCCGCCTTTGACACTGTGAACAATAAGATCTTGCTGAAGCGGTTGTTTGAAGCGGGAGTAAGAGGGTCGGCAGTGCAGTGGTTCCACTCATTTCTGCAGGATAGGCAGCAGGCGGTGTCCATCCCTCCTTTTCAGTCAGCTTTTACTTTGATTTCACATGGGGTCCACCAGGGCTCAGCAATTAGCCCAATCCTTTTTAACCTTTACCTCAGACCTCTGATTACGCTAATCAAAAGCTCTAATATTAAAATTGTCAATTACGACACGCAAATGCTCCTCTCCTTGGAGGGAGAGGACTCTACATCGGTTGAGGTCTTCCACAACTGCTTGCGTGACACCTCTCGTTGGCTAAAGACCAACTCCCTACAATTTAACGCAGGGAAAACGGTGGTGCTCTTTAGCGCTGGAACTAAGATTCCCCGGCCATTCCCAGATAACTTTGGGCCCCCTGAAACTGGGACTACAGTCCGGCCGGTGGAATCAGTCCATAACCTAGGGGTCATGCTGGACCACAGGCTCAGTATGGAGACGCACATACAAAAGACTACTGCTTGCTGTTTTGCCATCCTCCGATCCCTAAGGAAAGTCCTTCCTCTCCTTCCCTCCCATGCTCGCACCCAAGTGGTAAGATGTACCATCCTCAGCAGACTGGACTATTGCAATGCCCTTCTGCTGGGATCCCCTGGGTTCTTGCTGGATAGGCTCCAAAGGGTCCAATCAGCAGCTATTAAACTGGCCTTGGGCCTTCCTAGAAGAGCTCACCGGTCGGCCGCTCTGAGCAAACTCCACTGGTTATCGGTCAGGCAGAGAGTACAATTCAAAGCCCTTTGTATAGCATTCAGGGTGCTCCATGGAATTGGTCCTGCCTCCCTACAATCGAAATTTGCTTGGTACACTCCAGCCAGGCAGCTTCGCTCCTCTGAAGCCAAGCTGGCAGTGGTTCCCAGATTCAAGAAAGTTAGATCCGGAGGCAGATCCTTCGAGGAAGCTGCTGCCAAGCTCTGGAATACGCTCCCAGCCGAAATTAGGCACATCTCTGAACTTCTCCCACTTAGGAGAAGGATCAAAACCTGGTTATTCCCCAAGACAACCATCTTATAACTCCCGCTCCCGTGTTTCACTTTCATGTCTCACTCTGATCCAGTCAGCGCCAGGATGCCTGCAATGGTGACAGTGCGCTTAACAAATGCCTAAAATAAATAAATAAATACTAGCCTAGGTGGGTGAACTTGGTTCCTCAGCCAGCCTCTGATCCGTGCAGGAGCTGCATTAACCAGTGGTCGAGCACTTTGCCAGGGCCGGTTTTCGTTCCTAGTCCGGCCCTGGTCTTTCTGTGGCTGAATAACGCCACGTCATCCGGCCTAACTCAGGGGTGGAATATAGGTAGAACGCAGCAACAACAGATGATTTAAGGCTGATACAAAAATAGGCACATCTTGAGTGCAAAGCCGGTGTAAGAAGCACTTAAAAATTGTATTTTCTTGAATATGCTGCCTGCAGGGGAACCGACCTGCATGAAAAATCATAAGATTTCGTGATAGGTCAAGACGAAACAAGACAGAAAGACAGAAAAAACTGTGGCACAGGGAAAAAAGGCATAACGTGGAAATAAGAATATGAAGAATTCAGGGTCGGACCGGGACAGAAAATGTGCTCATGCACCAAAGTAATGGTTGCCCTAATTAGTGTTTGCAAATTGAGGCATCTTTGAACTTGTAAAGAACGCTGTGTAAGTACTTCCAAGATATGGAAGTCCTTGTGAATTTGAGCTTGCTGCAGATAATCTTTAGTTCAATACCAAATAAATCAACAGTAAATACCATCCCAGTAGACCCATACACTGACCTGTCAGAGCAGCCCATCACTACCTGATTGCCCTATAGGCCTGTTCGAGCCTGGCAGCCTTGGCATTCTGCTCGCTGACATTCAATAGCACCGACCATTCTCTTCTTAGTAAATCCTGGAGCCCCGGCACTTATTCTTTTACAAATTAAGCACTGTCCAGATCGCCTCCTTCGCTATGGCCTACCAGAGAGTGCGTGATGCCAGCGCTGTGGGGTGGATGATGCAGGGTGTGCGTACCCGGCCTGTTACTTACTGTCCCAGAGTACAGACATTTTGGCACAAGGTATTAATTGAGCTTGAGACTATTACCGGAGAACCACTGACACCTGGTCCTCTGTCGGCCATGTTGGGTTTTGTCTGGGATGTGCCGAAGGCGGTGCAGCATCTGATGACACTGGGGGCAGATTTACAAACCCCTTGCGCCACTTTTGTGTCACTTTTCCCATGTTAAAGGTGACGCAAACGTGGCGCAAGGGGCTTGTAAATCTGCCCCTGGGTTTTCTGCTAGCCAAACTCCGGATAGCTGTGAGATGGGCCCGTGGCCCCCTTCCTACACTGGCTGACTGGCACAGGGATATGGCATCTTGTAACATATAGTCAGACACGTACTGTGAATTAGGCCCACAATGCAGCCGTCCTAATGATATTTGGGGTCCCTACCAGGCATACTGTAAGTGTCCCCGCCAACGGCAATGTCCCTGATGAGTAATTGTAACTAGTGTCGTGGTACCACATTAAGACAGTTTGCTTCAGGTTGCACTTTGTAATCAGTGTGACAATCTGGGGGCCCATGGGAGAATTGATGTACAGTTTCTGATGGGAAGGTATTGTTGCACACAGGAATGGGTTGTGTCCAGCAACAAATATTGTGTAAGTGGGTTGTAGCCGCCACTATGTCTGATTTCACTCGGTAACATAACATGTGACTAGTAACGGTCCTAAATGCTCCAATTTACTACTGTATACTGTTTATGTGATATGCCTAGCTCGTGTTTTTGCATCGCGTCTCTGACATAAATGCATGTTCATGTGTCCTTGAAGAGAAAATGGAAATAAAAAAGTTTAAAACAAAAAAAAGATGTGTGGAGAGAGCAGTAATCAGGTTTTTTACCCTCCCTGAGCCACAAACACCTCTCTTGCATCCGATGCTGGGTCGGGGGAATCGAGCTAGAAGCACGATACCGCCACAACCCTTAAGTAAGTGTTGCATTTGGGCCTCCTGCGTGCTGTAGTTTATTGTTTGAACATTTGGATGGGGCGGTCATTGCCTGCTTGCCCTGGGAGTGGAAGTTGGGTTATGTGTTGCTTGTTGTTTAAAGTGGCTGCAGCAGGTAGGGTGGTGGGTGGGTGTTCCCATGCATCCGCCCATGCATCCTGACACATTCCCTGATTTACCAACACTGGTATATCTGGGAATGCATCATAATTGCATGCCTCCCCACCAGATGCACAACAAGGAGAAATAGCTTTATTTCACCTCTTGTTTCCTCTTTCCAAATGTGCTGCATTCTGTTGCACACTTAAAAAGAGAGAAATGCCTCTGATGATTGTAATTGTGCAGGAAGGTGCCCTTTCCTGCACAGAAACAATCCTGCCTACGATGCTGACACATTATCACCATGGTGCAAGGGTTCCTACGTTGGCGTTTGTGTGCTAGACAGGGCAGATAGCAGAAATGCGCTGTATAACGTTAAATACAGCGCATTCCTGCCCTCTTCCTTTCACGCAGCACAGCATGGCGGCATGCTGCGTTGTGTGAAATATTGTTAAATATGGGGTTGAATGAATATGCACAAATGGCTTTCATAATCCGGCCCACTGGTTCCACCTGGATTTATACAAGTCTGAAATTATTTTCTACTAATTGAGTTTAAAGGCGTCTTTTATTCGCTATAACCACTTACACACAGGATAAATAACTCCTAGGCTTTATTGTTTTCTCACAGAGATATTCCTGGGCAGGAGGACTTAGGCCCAAGCATTTCTTGCCATGTTTTAAAGTCAGGTTGATCTCCTAGGCTCCCCATTCTAAAGGCCCGGAAGCTATCATAATAGGGTTCCTGAACTACCCTTGGCCCAGAGAGCTGGGGCAATAGTACATTGGACATCAATTTGTGTAACATCTACAAGACTAGTGTTGAATCAAATGGCTTCTCTGACATATTAAACACCGGGCTTCTGCGCAGGCATCTAGGTTCTTAGACATCCCTTCATTTTCTCTTCCAATGATTCTTATTCTAGGCTGAACTTAACACTGCGCTTATTGCTGCTCAAGTTGAGCATGTCAACAGTTGTGTCAGCCTTCTTCACGAACATCAAACACATAAGGACATACTTAACAAAAAGTCACAGAGCACAGAAAGCCACTTTGCTGCGCAGTGCTGTGTGACCGGGGAAGGGCAGGCATGCGCTATATTTAATATCATATGGCGCATTCCTGCCTTTCCCAGCGCTAGCGCACAATGTGCTGCCTAGCGCTAATGCAGGAACCCTTGACCCGTGACGCAAAGGTGCCAGTGTTCTGAGCAGAATTGTTTTTGTGCCCAATGGGACACCTTCCTGCACAAAAACAATCCCCTGAGGCATTTTCCTCTTTCTATGTGTGCTGCAGAGTGCAGCACACACAGAAAGAAGTAAAGCAGAGAAATAAAACTATTTCTCTCTGTTACGCCTCCCCAGGGAAGGCATAGCATTCTGACGCATTACCGGGTCTACCAATATTGGTAAATCTGGGAATGCTTCAAAATCCATGGGTGGATGCTTGGAAACACCCATGGAAATATTTAGAAGGGCAGAGAAATGCAATGCAGCATTTTGCGCTGCGTTGCGTTACTCTGGATTTATCAAGACACTCAGGACCCTGCTAGGTGACAAATTTAAGGATTGCAGAGGGGCAGAGCCAAGCCGCAGACCAAGATGGCCGCGCGGCCCTAAAGCTCCGAGCAGTGATCCAACAAAGATCCGGCTGTCTCGTGAGAATGGCCATTTGAAGCTTGGAACACACTGGGCACTCCATCCTAACAGGCAGAGGAGGCAGCGACGACCTTTCCGTCCTGAGAAAACGCCGGCCGGACAGAGAAATTAGCTCCGTCTGCCGGAGACATCGGACTGCGGCCTGTGTGTTACCCGCCAGCAATTCCTGCTGATCCCGGCCGTGATTTCGGGCTCTGGTGAGTGTGTCTTCTGTATTCCACCCTTCCCTTCCTTTCAATCCCCTACCTTCCAGCGCCCGTCGCAACGCACCACCCCGCTTCAGCCAGCGAATGCGGGGGCTGCCCGCTCCTGTACCAACGCTCCCATAGGCCTCCCGGGGTTACAGGGTCCTCGGTAGGCCAGGGAGACAGCCATCCGGCTGTGCTGGGGGAGTGGAGGGGGGGATTACACGCGGTGGACCCGGAGGAGCCAAATAAGACATGACGGAGAGGCAAGGTCCTGGGTGCTGTGCTGAGCGCAATCACCAACCCTGATGCAGCGGAGACCCGAAGACGCTATAGAACTGCGCCACAGGCCTCAGTTGAGTTTAGGCAAGTGGAAATCAAGGCTGAAGACTGCGTCTACCAGTTGCACCGATGGGAGCCCCCTCCAATCACTCTGAGATGGGGCGATCCCTCGAAGAGCGGTGTGACCCTCCAGCATACATCCTGGGTGCCCTCTACATTACCACCTACCGGCACTAACTCCGGCTCTCCATTGTGGCTTTTCTACATGCAGGGCTTAGGGCTGGCACATCCCCGGTCTCCCAGGTCCATACAGCCAGAGTTGTGGCACCGGGAGCCTGCCCTGCGAGTCTGACATGAGCGGGTCCATATCCTGCGCTGTAATCAATCCGTCCCTTCATCTTGTCACCACAGTAGTTGGCACTTCTCTGCTTCAGACGCAGCAGTGGCGAGTGGTGGTGAATGACTCATCATGCTGCAAGCGCACAGGTATGGGAAGGAAGAACCCCAAACAAAGAGTTCTATCCTTCCCCACCATATCGGACAAAGCACAAGAAAATAGCATTGAGATGGATGAGGGTGCGCGGAGCTCTGCGGCGGCCCCGGGGCCTACCTCATCATTAAATCAATGGACACCAGATTTGATACTCTGGACAAGCGCCTGGACTTACTTGGGGCCAAAATAGACATCCATGATAGGTGGCTCGACACAGCCAAGGGTCGCATATCAGATCTCGAAGATGGCTCCGCTCAATCAACGAAATGCCTGGACCGAATGGAAAACATCTTGAAAGACATCGCCATCAAGAACGAAGATTTGGAGGGAAGAAGTCGTTGCAACAACCTTCGTATCCTTGGGGTCCCTGAGTCAACCAACACAGGTAGGATGGACACCTTTGTGGATCTTTGCTTGAGGACATTTTCGAGAAGGAGGTGTTCACCCCTGGCTTCGTAGTGGAGAGGGCGCATCTGTCCTTGGGTCCGCGCCTCAACCCGAGGAGTCCGCCTCGTTCAACTATTGCCCGCATAATGAACTTCAGGGACAGAGACACTGCCTTACGCCTTGCTAGGGAACGTGGTGCAATCACATGGCAGGGCTCGGCGGTGTCTTTTTTCCAGGACTTCACAGTGATGGTCCAAGAAGCTTGCCGCAAATTCACTGGTGTCAAGGCCGCGTTGCGTAACCTGGGACTCTGATATGGTATGCTATACCCGGCACAACTGCGGGTCGATGTCAATGGAAGATATCGCATTTTCGACAACCCCACAGACGTTCAGGCCTTCTGTAAAACATACAAAGGTTCCAACCAGCAGCGGAAAGACAGTGGTCCTGACTCTTTACCTCCACACAGTGGATCTGTCCACAGCGTAGAACTCTACTCTTGTGAATGACATTTGACATTTGATATATTTTGTTATTTGCTCTGTTATTAAGCTGCCTAGTATTGCCTCACAAATTGCCTAAGCTATCATGATTCTTGAGACAGCATGCTTAGATCGGCAGGGCTGGTGACACGCTCCCAGCTTGAGACCCACGGGTTGAGGCTCGGGACATTACTTGCTGCAAGCCGGGGGACTGCGAGGACCAGCATTCCTCAGTCAGCCCAGCTGGTTCCTCTTCCCCCGGCGCTACCGCCCACGGACACGCCCACCGCCCACAAGGTCATAAAAACAGCATCACTCCCGCTCCGCGGGACGCCGGGCGAAGCCCGGGCAAAGGGCGGGCCGTCTGTGGCCGTCCGGGGACGTACGAGGACGGAACGGGCCTCCCCTCTTTGACCTTGCGCATCATCAATGAAATTTTCGTGGCTGTAGGAGAGTAAGTTCTTCTCCTGCAAGGATACTGTGGAAAGCCAAGAACCTCCTAAAAGTAGCACCATCTTCATCAAATTTGTGGCGAATCTAGCGATACATAAACCAAAATAAAAATTAACATTAAATAATAACGCCTATCGGAAAATAAATAAATGGGTTTTAAAAAATTGCGATCCCGCACTATATTCATGAAAAGAATGGGCACAGAGAATGCTGTACGGAAATCCTCCGATAAAGCTATAAAACAAGGTCGCATATCTCACACGCCGGCAATCAGTACATACTTCTCTGCATTTATACCTAAAGAGAATCAAGAATCATACACGTTAAGTAAAGAAATAACTCTCAATTCATCAATAATCAATAGGGAAATAGAAAGTACCTCAATGATACCTAGTTCACAAGCTAAATTGGGCCACCTGGAGCCTGACTCAAGTAACAAATTACTTATTTCCCCAAAAGATCTTCAAACCTCGGATCATGAAATGACTATTCTAAAAACTTCAACACCTATAAAAAATAGAGGGAGCTCAATGCTACTTGAGGATTCAAACATTAACAAATCAAATTTAGTGACACACAAGACAGAACCCGGGTCAAACAACAGTGTCCAGCAAAAAACATCTCCCCCAATTGTTTCACTCAACCTTTCGTTGGACCCCTTTAATCTCAAAAACAATAATAATATCACTAACACAGCTTCACCTATGTCTAAAGCCCTATTTTCGCTACAAGAGATTTTGGAATCTGTTCTTTCTTTTCTAGGAAACATTTTAGAAAACTCCGACCAAACTTTGGACGTTCAAATAGGCATATTAAAACATTTAGTTGAAGAAAAAAAGAAAAAAGACTCCGCCGTAGTAGAGAAAATCAATATGCTAACCAAAACCAAACTTATACAAAACGACACTCTAAAAGAACATAACAAAGTTCAGGAGAAAAGAATACGTGACTTTGGTACTCAAACAACAGATACCCAAACACAACAAAATGAGAAGTCTGATAATCTAAATGATTCAGTGATATACTCTTTGAAAAAACTATTTAAAGAAAAACATCAACAAAAAGGAAAACACTTCCCAATATTTACCAAATTTGGCACAATAAATAATCCTACAAATGATTCGGCATTAGATACCCGGGAAATAAACACTACAAGTCATATACCAAGTCAAGGAAATGGAGAAACGGCAGTCAAACAGGAAAATAACACAGAAACAGGGAAAAGAAGGAGGAAAAAACCAGTAAGAAGGATCCAAAAAAAGAAAATCCGTAAACTAAAATTTCAAAAATCAGTTACTATATTTAAATCTGAAGAGGAACCATGTGATGACGTAACAAAGTCCCGAAATACTGAAAAGCTAGCAATTAATAAAAACTTAGATGAAAAGATGTCATATTTGGATCCAACAGTAAAAGATTATGTCCCAAACAGACTCTTTACACAACCAGACAAAAGCAATAAACATACAAGGGAAGATGATAATAATAGGTACAAACAAAAGGGGGAAGAGCTTCCTTCTAAAATTCTACAATTTGAGGAACTTTTCCCTACCGATTCAGCTCCACTTAATAGAGGAAGGATTATAAATCTATTACGTCATATAAGGTCTTTACAATCAATGACCAGTAATGAACTCGATCTAGTGATCTTTCCTAAAAAAGACAATACCAAACTAGTAACGGTAACATTCTGGTCGTCAGTCCTTCCAGGGATAATACTCAACGAAAAAGAAACTCTGCATAAACATGGATACGATGTAGTTGAAAGAGTGGAATCAATGGTCAATAAAACTCCGATATGGTACAATGCCCAAATACGAGCAATCTCCAATTCACATGTCAAAAAATACCAGCGAAATTATGAAGTGACAGAAGACCAAGAAATCACGTATTTAGGAACACATTCTACAGAGCAAGAAAATCTAAAAATTTTGGTGGATAAAGGACAAAGGGCTGTTTGGTACCATGTTCCTAAGGATTCCGACAATAGCAACAGCATAAACTCTTGGGCTTGGGTTTCGGAGACTTTGAATAGTAACAAAATCACGAACACTCAACAACAACCTGTTTAGCGCCGGTTTAAAAATTACATCTTGGAATATCGCAGGTAGAACTAAGAACAAACTGTCCATGGTTACGAGTAACTTGCCAGATATTCTGATTCTACAAGAAACATGGGCAACTGAATCTATCACTTTTAAAGGATATTACGTATATGAAATCCTAGCAACACCTACCAAACGAGGACATGCTAAAGGTGGTCTGGCCATATTATTGAGGGAAGAATTTTTGTGGGCGCAGGAAATAGTAGATACCAAACTTGAAAACTTACAGTGTATCAAAATCTTCGCAAAAAAACATAGTACGGCTCTGGTACAGTCAATACTCCTCTTTAACGCATATGCCCCTCCAGGCAAAAAACACAACACTATATTTTTAGATATCATGGAAAAGATCATGAAAATAACAGAAGATTTTCTTCATTCTTCTTTCTTAATCGTGGGTGATTTTAATAGTAAAATTTCCAATCTTGAAATCAATAAATGGGCAAAACTATTCATAGAAGAAGGTATGGAAACTACAATTCCACAATTTCCTGATGGTATACTAACTGATAAAAGAGGCAAACTGCTAATATCAGCGTTGACTAACCTAAATGGATTAATACTGAATGGCAATACTGAAGGGGACATTCCTGCAAATTACACCAGACGGGGTAACGGGACTCTATCCATTATAGACTACATTATCAGCAGTATGGATCTGCTAGATACAGTTACGCATTTGTTTAACCAGTTTTGTCAAGAGAGTGATCATGCTTTAATGCAGTTAACCACAGATTGGATACCTAAATCTTCTCCAGCCTGTCATATCAACTATCATAAAAGCACTATAATGATAAAAAGCGAACAGAGACGTATCTTCTGGAATTCTTCGATTCTAGATAAAATTACAACATTGATTGATCACTCTCAGTTCTTAGCAAAAACTTTTTGTGAAAATCCTATAGAAAATTTTGAATTTATTATCAAGGATTTCAAAAACCTTATTCTAAATATGGCAACAAAGGGCGCAGTAGGTAACAGTAAGAAGATAGACAAAAACATACGTACCTCTAAGAACTCTGAGGCAAAGACAAAGTTAAATAAACTTATACGCGCCCAATATATGAATTCTTCGCCAACTACGAAAAAGGAAAGAAATAAACTGAAAAACCAACTGAGACGTGAGAATCAAAGAAATAAAAAAGCCTTACAAGATCGTAACTGGGTCGACATTCAGATAGCAGCGAAAAACTATAACCAACGCAAATATTGGTTTTTAATTGCAAAAATAACTGGATCTAAAAAGAAATTACATTCAATACCGGTCCCTCCGAACGACTGGGAAACTTATCTGACAGATCTCTACAAAGCAAACTCAATAATACCATATGAAAGTAGTGAGGTAAACATCACAGAAAAAGATAAATGTCCATTATTCAAAACTACAGCTATATCAGTTGAACTGAATATACGCAAAGCAAGAACTACGGGTGCCTCTGGCCCGGACCAGATTCCAATTAAGGTGTTGCAAGTCGCCCCGAAGGAATGGAGTAAGTTTTTATACCCTCTTTTTAATTACATATTTGACACTGGTCAGGTACCAAAATCATGGCAGGGGAGCATCATCATCCCCATCCACAAGAAGGGAAGCAGATCTCAAGCAGGGAATTACCGCCAAATAGCACTCATGGATGCTGTGGGAAAAGTATTTGCTGCAGAAGTACTATATCGCCTGAAAGAATGGGCCTTCTCGCTGGGTCTGATACCCATTTTTTCAAGTAGGTTTCAGACCTAAACACTCGGTAACAGACAACATTGCAGTTATCCAGGTTATTTTAGACAAATATGTAACCCGAAAAACACAGGTCGTCTACGCAGCATTCATAGACTACTCTACTGCGTTCGATCGGGTAGATCGACCAACACTATGGAAGAAATTAAGGAGGCTTGGAATTCACGATCAACTGCTACAAGTTATAATAAGCTTACATACTAACACCTGGTGTCAAGTCCAAATGGGGGGAGAAAAAGGCCTTACAGAAAGAATTAAAACAGAAAACAGACTAAAACAAGGGTGCCTCCTAGCCCCGATCCTTTTCTCCCTCTACTTAAGTGACTTGCCTTACCACCTGCAACAAGGCTCCAGTTTACCCCCAAAAATCGCTAAACAAAGCATACATGCATTGCTCTATGCTGACGACATAGTGTTGTTAGACCTCACTCCTTTCGGATTACAAACATCATTGGATCTTCTGCACAATTACTCAAAAGAAAACTATTTAGTACCAAACATAAAGAAAACAAAAGTGTTAGCCTTTTCGGGGAGGATACAAAGCGCCAAATATACATGGAGGTTAGGAGGAGATAAGATAGAAGAGGTGAACGATTATCCCTACCTCGGCAGGATCCTTTCGAAAAATGTAACAAACACAACACAGTTAAAAAATTTACAAAGAAAATCTGATATACATGCTGCGGCGCTCCAGAGACTTTATAGCGCAACAGGGAACAGACATTTTTCCTCATTGTTAAACATTTACAGAGTCAAAATACCACCTGTATTATCCTATGCGACGGAGTACATCCCCATAAAGCAATGGGTCTTTATGGATCGCAAAGAAGGAAAAATTTTAAGAAGGCTTATGAAAGTTTCAGACGCTGTACCTGTTCAAGCACTGAGATTAGAACTATCAGTCACTAGCTCCTATGCTATAGCAATCGCCAACGTCATTAGGTGGGCCTATAATTTATTACATGCAAAAGAGAATACTTTAAGGTCATTGCTGAAAAAAGAGACTTTCGGGACGGATGCTAAAAAGCAAATCTTTTTAGAGAACATGACTGCAGCATTACGTATGGCAAATATTAGTACACAATTACTGCTCACCTGGTCTCCAGCGCAAGTAAAACTGTTTTTAAAATGTTTCACCCCAAAATTGAGTTACAAACTGGACTCCCTACACTGCAACAAACTAGCCACCTACAAACCCTTCGCAGACTTACTAGTATACAAACAAAGACAGCCTTATATTGGGTTTACCTTGACACATGGCGCAAGGAGGGCGATCACCATAATTCGATTGGGCATTCTACCCGTATTAACATATACCTCAAGATGGCTTCCGGGAGGATCCCCAACATGTACTTTATGCGCAGGTGGTGATCAGACTTTAGAGCATGTACTATCTGTATGTCCAAATCTTAAAGTAACCTTAGCCCGTACAAGATACCTTGACCCAATTTTTCGCTCCTGTAGAATTACAACTGTGAGAGAACTTATATTTTTGTGTAATCAACCTCCGAATGAATTTGTTTGTTACAATCTGTATACATTTTTAAAATCCTTTTTACCTTTATATTGACAAAAATTGAATTCTTTTTTAAATGTAAAATGTAAACATTTTGTGGTCCTCTGTCGAGTACCAACACAAATAAACCTTTTTGACTTTGACTTTGACTTTTGACTTTGAGTTAACTTACACTGTCTTTATATTGCTGATCATCACCAGAGCATTGCCTTCCCACTAGGTGCATAGCACACTGTTGAATTTTCAGAGTTACATGCATCTGTCATTATCCCTGTTTTCTCCAATAGGGCATTTATTTATAAAAGATTTGTAATTTATTTATAAAAGATTTGTAATGCGCATGGCTGCCTCAGCGACGAGGCGTCTCAGCGCAACCAGTAAAGCAAGGAAAAAAAAAGAGAGACCCAGAAGCAACTAAACCTCAGATAGTAGGAAACAGCCAGGTTTTTAGGAACTTACGAAGCGTCAGAAGATTAGGGATATCACGGATATGCACTGGAAGGGAGTTCCACAGTTTGGCCGCCAGGAGGCCGAACAATTGGCCCCCAGCCCTCGCTCTCCAGACTCGGGGGACACAGACAAGCCCACGATTGGCAGATCTCAGAGCATGCCTGGGCATATAATGCGTCGATAAGCCAGATAGCCCTGTAGGTGATTGGTGCATCAAGATTTTATGAAAGAAGCACAGCAGCTTGAACTAAATGCGTTCTTCAATGGGCAGCCAGTGCAGCCTAGGAAGCACATGTGCCACTGAGTTCTTGGTAGAGCCACAAACGTACGTGCTGCCGCATTCTGAACCTTCTGCAAGCGTTTAATACTAGCTTTGTTGGAACCCAGATATAAGGAATTACTATAATCAAGCCTAGCAAGAATGGAGGCCTGCACGATGGTTTGGCGCACTCTGGGAGGAAAAAAGCCAAGCAAGGGCCTCAATCCTCCCAAGAGCCCAAAGCAGACAGCGGCAACAACTCTTGTCTGTTTCTCAAATGTCAGTCCAATATCCAGCCAAACACCCAAGTTCTTTACAGCCTCCTTGGGTGACGTGGCGGGTTTAAGATGGTCAGGCCACCATTGTTCGGACCAGAGCTCCTGGTCCTTGCCAAACAATAAGATCTCGGACTTGCTAGCGTTTATTTGAAGACAATTAGCCTTCATCCAGTCCGAGATGACCGACAGATCCTCCTTAAACTTCTCCAGATTGGTACGGCAGTTTTTGGAGAAGGCATATCACCAGCTGGATGTGATCTGCATACGACACCAAGGACAACCCCCTGCCTCTAGCCACCTCCGCCAAGGGACTCACATAAAGGTTGAATAACAGCAGGCTCAAGATAGAGCCTTGAGGCACCCCATGTTGCAGGGCATGGTCCTGAGAGTGGAAAGGTGGCACTGAGACTTGGAAGGATCGCCCTGCCAAAAAGGAACGTACCCAGTCCAAAGCACCGCCCCTGATTCCAGCCGCCCAAAGGCGATCGAGGAGGATCGCATGGGACACCATATCAAAAGCGGCGCTTAGGTCCAGTAGGACCAAGGCCGCAGAGTCTCCCATATCCACCCTGCTCCGGATGGACTCCGTTACAACCAGGAGAGCTGACTCAGTGCTATGACGAGAACGAAACCCATGTTGGGAAGAGTCAAAGATGTTACGCTCGTCGATGTACTTAGACAAGATGGAATTCACATGCGCCTCCACCAACTTGGCCATAAAAGGCAGCTGGGACATAGGGCGATAATTACCAGGGTCTCCCGGATCTAATGATGGCTTTTTTATCAGTGGGATGACTTTTGCATGCTTCCAAGATGCTTGGGGTTCATGGTTAACTGGGTATTTGCCTCGGGTTGGGATCATGAAGTTGGGTGAAGGGTGGGGGAAAGGGTACTTTATCGATCTGTTTGATGTTCTTTTTTGCCAGCTCTACTTAATACACCTCAATCGTCCACTGTTGGGATGTCTGATTACACAATTTCTTTTACAAGACATACATGGCATCTGCTCCACTCTTAATTAACGATTCCTCTTTGTCGCTTCTCACCTAGAATGTTAGGGGACTCAACAACCCCAAAAAATGTAAACATGTGATACATTACTTACAAAGACACAATATAGACTTAGTCCACCTGCAGGAGACTCATTTACCAAAGTCAGAGTCTACATGTTTTGCGTCCAGCTGGGAGGCACATCGTTATTTCTACAATTACAGCACTTATGCATGCGGCACAGCTATCCTAATTCACAAAAGGCTCCCATTTTCCCTAGCGTACTGTCACAGTGATCAAGAAGGACGATACACTATAGTGGTGGGTAAGTTGATGGCTCACAATGTCACTCTTGTTTGTGTATATGCCCCGAATGTTGATAGTTCTGAGTTTTTTCAGGGTTTAGACACCCAAATTTTAATTTACTTTTGGACCGTACATTAGACTGTTCCACAAGGATGGCAGGTTCCAAGCCCCGGGCATGCAGGGAACTGTTGGACATATGTGGTACACACCAGCTTATAGATATTTGGAGGGCCCGAATTCTGACAAACCCGGATTACACCCACTACGCAGCTAAACACAACACCTGCACCAGATTGGACTTTTGGCTGCTAGCTAGCTAACCTATTGAAAGTCTGTATCCCTAGACCAGAGGGGCAGGAGCGACAGTGGCGATTCCCAGGTAGAGCGTTGCAAGATGACCTATTTGTACACGAAGTAGGAGAAGCCATAGAGGACTATTTTGCTATAAACACGGGGTCTGTAGACACGTGGGCGACTCTCTGGGAGGCCTTCAAAGTGTATATTAGGGGCATTGTCATTTCAAAACACACGGATGTCCTGTGGGGCTTGAGGAAAATGATAGCCGACATAGAACTGTGGCTCACCACTCTGTAACTCTCTATGGTGGGCTCTTCGGAAGCCGATGACGATGAAAGATGCCGGTTGACATTACTATTAGAATTTTGTGAAGCTGCAGAAAGAGAAACACACTTCCTCAGCAAATACGCGGTAGCGCAAATATTGAAACCACCATATTCTAAAGCGTATATAACAGCACTTTGGTTCACCTCTGGGCTTCCCTTAACGGAGACCTCTGACATCAGGGATGCATTCTTGGGTTACTATACTGACCTCTATACTACCAAACAAGCATACACCTCTGCCGATCTAGATGAATACTTTGCGGGAATAGCAATGGTATATATGGACAAATATATGCAGGATTTCCTTGCCAAACTGTTCTCAACGGATGAAATAGTGTTCGCGATTGACGCCTTAAACAGCGCCTCCGCTCCTGGCCTTGACGGCTTCGAGGTCCCTTTTTATAAGCAATACAAAGATATACTTGCCCCTAAACCCTAAACTCCTGGAAGTATATCAGGAATCCCTGGAGCAGAACCAATTGCATCCCACACTGAGGGAAGCTGTGATAATTTTACTACCGAAGCCCGGTAAAGACTCTTTACAGTGCTGGTCATATTGACCACTATCGCGCTTGAATTTTGATAATAAAATTCTGGCGAAGACAATTTCAGTTTGCTTGGCCCTCTTGTTGGACAAGATAATTTCCCCTGCCCAATTGGGATTCATTCCCCACAGATCAATCTCTCTCAACTTACGCACCCTTTTTTGCAGTTCTACACCGCATACATCCGTCTACACCGGCAGCAGCAGTACTGCTGGATGCGGGAAAAGAGTTTGATTTGCTGGAATGGCCATTTATATGGATGCTTATGCACAGGTTAGGCATGCCCTGTGGATTCATCCGGTTCACTGCACTATTATATTCAGCTCCCACTGCCAGATTACGCTTAAACGGTCTCCTCTCTCACTCCTTCGCACCCTCCCGTGGTACGAGACAGAGCTGCCCCCTGTCTCCATTGCTTTTTATTTTGGCAATGGATCCGCTTGTCCGACATTTCCAGGAATGCCACCAGCATAGGGGTCTCCATTTTAACACTGGACCGCTATTGGTATCATTATACGCATATGACGTGAACATTTATGTAAGGGACCCTCAAGACAATTTGGCTCCCTTGGTTAGAGAGATAATTCGATTTGGCAGCTATTCTCGCCTTGGAATCATTTGCATAATTCTGTCATATTCCGTCTTACCTCGTCCACAGTTGCATGGGAGTGTGAATATCCCTTAACCTGGTGCTCCGAGTTGGTCAAATATCTGGGGATCGCATACACTTACATACGGACACACTTTTATTGTTAAACTACGGGACGGCGATAAGCATCTTGGAGCAACAAGTGGAAAAATGGCTCCACCTTCCTATCTCCTTAGCAGGGAGAATTGCATTGATCAAAATGGTGGTCTTGCCCAAATTCTTATAGCTATTTAACAATCTCCCTATCCCACTGCCGAACCGTTTCTTCAAATCAATTAACACGCACCTTATACGGCTAGCCTGGGGTGGCTGGCGGCCAAGAGTTCGTTGGTAGGTCATGTCCCTGCCGTACCATAGGGGAGGCTTTGGAGGCCCAAACTTTCAGTTGTATTACTAATTGCACAATGCAGTTATGCCCACTCCTGGTATCACCCTGACACAAGGATTCCCTACTTAAAGACCGAAGCGAATTTTGTACTGCCAGACATCTTGAACATGATTTTGCCACTGGGCTTTCCTCGCGACCATTTAGACATTCAAACGGTCTCTTCCACCATCTGGGCGTGGCAAAAGCTGCGTAGGTTGTTGGGATCTCCAGCTATGTATTCCCCTAACTTACCACGTCCAGATCCATGCTGGATACCAATAACTGGATAGAGGATAGTGCAGCGCACACTTGTTAAGTTTGCTGTGACAAAAATTTAAATTTTTTACATTGACGGTCCAATCTTCTCAGTCTCAGATAAGGACAAATTTTCAGATGCCTCATTTATGGACAAATTCATATTCACCTGCATGAGGGCGGCCATAAAAGATAAAACTCCTGGCTTCCCAGTTGAACCGGACGCATTCCCACTTCTGTCCTGCGCCATTGAAAGCAACACGGGGGAACATTTAGTTTCTAAACTATATAGGGCCTGCGTGGAGACAATCCCGGTTCAGGACAGCAAGATACGGGCTGTGTGGGAGGCGGATCTGGGTCACCCCATAACAGGTGAGCAGTGGGCTGCATGCTGTATGCAAACTAAGGAGGTGTCACTGAACAGCCGTCATAAGCTTAACCACTTCAATTTTTTTATTTTTATTTCAAATCATTTTTATTTCAAATCAGAAACAAAACAAGTACAAGACAATACAGTACAATAAGGATCAAAGAGGTAAAAAGGATATTACAATGATTCAACATATGCGAGGCCTGAACAGGCAAAGGAAAAAAAAAAAAGGGAAAATGGTGGGTGAATCATTTACTCATTAGTGACGTGGACAAACCTAAATAAACAAAAAGAGACATCAGCAGTGGTCATGTTGTGACATACAAATTATACATACATGAATACAATCTCAGTTGCGAAGCCATCAGATGGCGCGTTTTCGGGACAAGTCTTAACTCGGAGGGTTGCTGGTTAGAACAGGATGACTAGAGGCTAGATCATTACTCTAAGGGGGATCAAACGAACAGGAGGAAGCATCCAGGGCCTTCCAGAGTTTTTTATGGGAGACGCGGCTCGTTGAAGAGTGTAACACAGGGTTATCTGCACCTCTTAGGAAGGACAGCCAATCTTGCCACATTTTGAATGTCACCTCTGAAGGGTTCTTCCACTTACACAGAACAACCTTGCATGCCAAGGTGAGGAGGAGATCAAGGAGTTGACGATCCACCGGATTTACCAGATGTGGCTCTTGAACCCCCAGTAGAACATACGCAAACTCTCTAGGTGGATTGAAACCAAAGATGTGCGTAATACAGTCAAATATTCTGTTCCAGTAGTCCTTCAGTAAAGGGCAATTAACATGTGAGCCAAGTCCCCCACCCCTGCATCACAGTTCCAGCAAGTTGGGGATTCCCTTAGGTTTGTCTTAAAGAGTCTTTCAGGTGTCCAATACGTTCTGTTAATTAACATGAATTTAGTCTGTGACAGAATAGGGGAAATCTTGTTTCTAAATGCAGTAGTGTGTATTATCTCCCAATCAAAGCTCATACCCGTCGTGTTCGATTCTGTTTCCCATCTCGTCTCATTCTTCCTGTTAGCTTTCTGCGGAAGTGGGAGGAGCATTTTATAGACCTTTGAAACGAAATGCCCAGTTTTATAGATGCGTGGAACAGAGTCCCACAGCCATGGCACAGATGAGGACAAGGAGCGTGCAGAGAGTATTGCCTTTAGCTTCAGGAAGTCATAAAAATCTAATGGTGTAAGGGCATGTGTGGCGTGTAGGGACGAGAATGGGAGGGGGTCAGTTCCCTTGAAAAGATCACTTGCTAAGTTAATACCCTTCGCGGACCAGTGAGCCCACTGTAGCGGTGTTCCGCTGATTTTCAGTAATGGGTTGTACCAGAGAGCAATTGATGTGGATTTTTTGATCTTTAGGCCTTTGTGGTTTACTTGGTCAAGTTTCAGGAGAGCCCTTCTTGTGTTCAAAAAAATATATTTGGAGTGGGGTATATGTGTAAGGTCCATGGTGAGTAGGGCCACGAGTGGGATGCTGCCCAATATCGCTTTTTCAATGTCTATCCACAGCGGAGTATAGTCTGAATCTTTGATTAACCATAAAGCTCCTTGTTTACATAAGAACGCTGTTTGGTAGTGTCTGAAGTTCGGGAGACCCAGGCCGCCTTTATCTTTAGCTAATTGTAGCTTTTTCATTGATATCCTTGGTTTCTTCCCTTGCCACAGAAACGTACCAAACAGCTTCTCCACCCTGTGGATAAAGTCATCCGAGAAAGTCATTGGGAGCATACATGCTATGTAATTAACTAAGGGGGTTACCATCATCTTCAGGGTTTCAGCCCTGCCCCACCAGGATAAATATTTAGGGGACCAGCCATCTAGGAGCTTGTTTATTTTGTTTAGCACGGATTTCTCATTAGTGCGGACTGTAGAGATTAGATCGCTATCAAAGTCTAACCCCAGGTATTTAAAGCAGCCCGGCTGCCATGTGAGTCCCGAATCTCCTATCATGTCCTTAGTTCCCAGATTATTGAGCGACTTGACTTCTGTCTTGTCTTTGTTTAGTTTGTAGCCGGATACTTTAGAGAATTCATCAATCGTCGTGAGTAGGGCCGGTATCGCTTCATTCGCTTTCTCTGAGACTACCAAAACATCATCGGCATATGCTGTTAACTTTATGACACAGTCGTTGAAGGGGATTCCAGCTATATTTTTGTTATGTCTAATCTGATACAGGAATGGCTCGATCGCCAACACGAATAGTGACGGGGAGAGGGGACAACCTTGTCTTGTGCCTTGGTGTAGTCGAAAAGGTGACGAGAGTGACCCACCCACCCTGACCTTCGCTACAGGACAGAAGTAAAGGGACATGATCATCTTTATGATTGAGGGGCCTAGATTAAATTTATGGAGCACGGCCTCCAGATCCCTCCAATCTACTTTATCGAATGCTTTTTCAGCATCTAGCGTTATTGCTGCTGTGGGAGTAGATAGTAGTTTCGCTTTCTCTAATACATGTGCTAGTGTCCTGGTGTTGTCACTAGACAACCTGTTTTTCATGAATCCCGCCTGGGAAGAATGTATGAGTTTTGGTAGTATTTTCTGGAGACGTGCCGCCAGGATGGATGCAAATAGCTTACAGTCAAGGTTTATGAGAGAAATGGGCCTATAGTTTTTAGTTAGGGTGGGGTCTTTCCCTTCTTTCGGAATAACTGCAATTGTGGCCTCTGAAAGGGTGCCCTTAGCTTCCCCTGTTTCGCTTATTTCCTCGCACATGTTGAGCAGGGGCTGCGCGACTGACATGGAAAAGCATTTGTAAAATTTCGCGGAAAAGCCGTCCGGACCCGGGGCTTTACCACACTTTAAAGATTTAATGGCAGACTGAACTTCCGTTAGCGAGATCGGGCCATTTATGTCTGTTTGCTCTTCCTCAGACAAGGAAGGGAGATTGCAGTTATTCAAATACTCATTAATCTTTTGGTTTTCCACTTCTGCATTCTTGGAGTAGAGTTTCTCGTAAAATTCTTTAAAGAGGTCTGTTATTTTGGATGGGTCAGAATGGGAAACACCCATGTTATCAGCTATGGAATTTATTGTGTTCTTTTGTATTTTAAATTTGAGGTATGCAGCCAGACTTTTACCTGCTTTGTTTGATTCACACAGCTTGAACCTTTTCCTCCTATCGAGCCAGACCCCTGCCCTTTCACTTACAATTTTATTATATTCGTATTTTTTATTGGCTAGCTTATTTAGTGACTCAGCTTTCCTGTCCTGCAAGTACTTAGCCTCTAGATTTGAAATTTCATCCTCTAGCTCCTCTAATTTCCCATTATGATTCTTATTCATGGCAGATTTAATCTTGATAATTACACCCCTTAAAGTACTTTTTAGCGCCTCCCACCTAGTTAAGTCGGAGGTATCACCCCTAGCATTGTGGACCAGATATTCTTTGATAGCAGTTTCAATAGTGGCTCGGTGTTGTTCGTGTTCAAGAACCTCATCATTGAGCCGCCATGTTGACTGACGGTTAGACGGTTTTATGTCTGAGATGGTGAGTGTAATGCATGAGTGATCGGACACAAGCCTTGGATCTATTGTGGTTTCTATTATTCTGGGTGTAGCGTTCTGTGTGATAAATAGATAATCAATCCGTGAGAATGAGTCATGGGGCGAGGAGTAAAATGAATAGTCCCTGTCAACCGGGTTTTGTAGGCGCCAAGAATCTACCAGGTGAAATTGCTCACATAGGTTTTTGAAGGCCCTATGAGATCTATTACTACGAAAGGGACAACGCGAGTCTCTGTCCAGGGTCGGGTCAAGTGGAAGATTAAAATCCCCCGCTAGGATGTGAACTGCCAAGTCCGGGATCTTTTCGATTTGTTTTGTAAGGTCCGACCAAAACTTTAAGTCGCATGTGTTCGGGGCGTATATGTTTGTAATATAAAATTCCGTCCCATCTTTTAGGAGTTTTGCTGTGACCCATCTTCCCTTTGTGTCAGACGTAGATGAAAGAAGGTTAATGTTAGATTTTTTGGAGATCAGAGTTACTACCCCATTCTTCTTCCCAACCGGATCTGAGCCCGTGACTTCCCTGAAAAATCTATTCCTAAGAGTATATAACTGTTTAGCCTCCAGTTTTGTTTCTTGGAGCAGTGCTATATCTGCCTCTTGCCTGCGTAGGTAGTCTAAGATCTTTTGGCGCTTTACTGGATTGTTAAGGCCTTTGACATTAAGGGAGAGTATCTTTAGTTTCCCCATCTGATTTACCCCCAAAGGTGTGTTAATCACTGGCAAGGGTGCAGTCATTTTTAGAGTGTATGATCGTCAGTATCCCAAGTATGTAAATTTACACCCTGCGTTTTGTTCCCATCCTCCTCGGTGTTCCTGTTCTCTATAATAGCAACTCGAGTAGCAACTATACTGGCTGTACGCATAACCTTCAGCGGAATACATGCTAGTATACAATCCCTCTTTGTGACAGTGTAAGAAAAGTGCGCATTGACTGACGATGAAATGCAACCACTGCTTAAAATTAGAACATTAATTAAAATCAAAATATACACAACCCCACATACACCCCAGCCCCAACCCCTAAGCCCCCACCCCCCCTCCCCAAAAGCAACTTGTAGGCATGGCGACTTGAGGAAAATAACAACAGCATTATCCTCCCATGGGTAATAATGCACTTACAGAAGTTGGAACTGGATTTCTGTACCAATCATATCAAATTATCACAGCAGGTGTGACCATAACATGAACAAGCGACTCATCATTGAATCAAGAGACTCAAGGCTGAACAATCAAGTCCTCTTAAAGGCAGACAGGAAAAAGGCGACGCCATTGACATGATACTGAGCAGATTAGACGAGGTGAGAGACCTAGCAAGATCAACCAGGGACGAGGTCGTAGCCATCAGACAGGACATGAGACACAAACATACGGTTGGCTGAAGCCGAGTCAAGGATTAGCCAAATAGAGGATGCGCAAACTACAACATGCGGAGCTCTCAAACGATTGTCTTTAGTCTCAGATCAAACCACGAGAAGATTGTCTGAGTTGGAGGATAGGAACCGGAGGGGGAACCTCCGAATTTTCGGAATTCCGGAGGGATCAGAAGAGTCTCACACCTCCTGCATACAGTTTTTAGAAACATGGTTCACACAGGCCACAAACATCACCTTCCATTAACCACTGCAATTTTTTACGCTGCATTTAGTTCACACCTGAGATGTCCCATAAAATAGACCCAGACAGACCCCACTGTTGTCTCAAATGCAAGGCCACATATGCTGACTTTGGTCACCTGGCCTGGACTTGTCCCACTATTAGTTGGTTCTGGACCGATGTTTTTCATACCCTTGATGACGTGGTTGGTTTTGATATAGATCCCACAATGGCCATAGCTTTATTGGGATATGTAAATAACATTCAAAGGGGGTCCGGAAGATTGCATTCAAATGTGGACGAAAAGCAGTTCCGAGGTGCAAGGATTGGCAAAACAGTTTAACACACTGCAACTAAAATTATGACCTGTATGCTCCCATGTTGCCCAGTACATCACGCCCTCAAGATATTTGGGGACCATTTACATGATACACGGTGGCGCACCAACCGCAATCAGACACACACAGCCAGATAACGGAATAGTGCCTGCTGACATTGGCTGATTTTGAAATATTGACTTCTGTATTCTCAACTTGGACATTAGATAGGGTGATCGCAGATTTGATGTTACTGAGGCTGGCTGTAGATCATGAATGTGCTGGAGAGACAGCGACTTGTAGAGTTAATGTATGATGAAACAGAAGGTGAGCAGACAGATGGGACTAATGAGCATGTAAATGTAGGAATATGTTGTAAATTGTTTAATGTCTTATCTATGTCTTGATAAATGTAAAACTGATAAAGTAAAAAAAAAAATAAGGGTTGCATCACTTTGCACCACGCTGCTTGGTGCAAAAGCGAAGCAACCCTATGATAAATATGACTTCAAGGCAGTAAATCCTCCTCATTGCCATCTAACGCAGATGCAAAAACGTGTCGAATTACAAACATGTAATCCTCCAGAAGATGAAAGACATTGACCACTGAGCCTAAAATAATCTTAAACTAGATTCTCAGTCTGGCACTGGCAGAGAATATTGTTTTTTGGGTGATTGGGGGTTGAGAAATGAGTCTTGTTAGAAACTGTATTCTTGGGTGACCAAGGTAGGCACGCAGACCAGACAGGAACCATCACTCTAATCTAGTGTTAGATACACACCAAAAGATAGGCTGTGCTCACCCTCTGGTAGCTTGGCACAGAGCAGTCAGGCTTATCTAAAGAGGCAGTAAAGTATTTGTGCAACATACTCACACAGTAACACAATGAATTCAACACAAAAAGACCCCACACAGGTTTAGAAAAATAGATTATTATATTCTGAACAATAAAAGACCAAAACAACAAAAATACAATTTATAGAAGTTGAGATATTGAATAAAATAAAAATGCAGTAAAGCGCTTAGAAGCAGGTAGCACTAAAAGGGATAATTTAGGTCGTACTGGACTCGGGCAAAGTCAAAGTTCGAGCTGACCATAATAGAGCACCGGCCAGCTACAGGACCCACAAAGACCACAGTAAACAAAGTACCTTTCCTGGTCACAAATAGCGAGATGCATTGATGTCGAGGCCGGCATGTGTAGGATGCGTAGATCTTCTCCAAGCATTGCAGGCAATGAGTCAGTTCCGAGGATGAGTGCTGAAGTCGAGAGGCGCCGAGAGTTGCGGTGAATTCTGGCACACAGACATCGCTGTCCGATGCGTCGATCTCTGGAGGCAAAGTGTTGGTTCTGATTCAAAGTGATGATTTTACTCCCACAACCAAGTTGATGCACCAGTTTTGCTACACGCAGATAGGAGATGCAATGAAATCCATGTTGCAAGTATTTGGGCTACTTACAGTGAGCCAGGCACAGGAACAGGGGTAGAGACTTTGATATCCCTTGGTCTCAAGCATCAGGAGGCAAGCCTACCAGCCCTTGGACATAACTTGGAGTGAAGTCAGAGTCCAGCTCTCCTGCAGCAAAGTAAGAGAGCAGAAGGCAGCATGCAGCAGGGCAATAAACAGAAAAGAAAGCCTTCCAGGTCAGCAGTCCAATTGAGTACTTTAAGCAGTACAGCAGTTCTTCTGGCAGAGCTTTACTTACAAGTCCAGTAGTCTTTAATTTTAGAGGGTCAGAGACCCAGTACTTATACCGAAAAGTGTTTTTGATGTGTTGGTGACTTCAAAGCAGGTCTCTGAAGTGCACAAGTATCCCTTTCAACCCAATCCTGTCTGCTATCTGTGGGGGTTAATCAGTCCTTTGCGTGGGGACAGGACACTGCTTAATCAACCGAAGTGTTAGCCCCGTCCTTTCATCCTGCCCAGGTAAGGCCATCAGAATATAGATTTATGTAGATGGGCAGTCAGACACACCTATCCTTCCTGTGTTGTGGCTGTCTGGAGAGAATGCTTAAAGTGTAGCTGACATTCACCCCAGACATGTATTGGAAATAGGCTGTCAGGCATGCAGAGCTGTAAGCGCAGAGAGATTTCCACTTTTTAAAAGTAGGATTTCTAAAACAGTAATGTTAAATCCAACTTCACCAGTAAGGAGGATTTATCATTACCATTACAAACATACTAAACATGAAAAAGCTACTCCGCTAAGATCAGGCATTAAAGCTTAAAAGTGTATTAAGGAATTCCCAATGCTAGTCTATGAGAGGGGTATGCCTCACAGTAGTGAAAAACGAATGTGGGTTTTTTTTTTCACTCCAGGGCATGTAAAGATTAAACACACATGTACTACCTTTAACTTACATGGCACCCTGCACTTAGGTTTATTTAGGGCCTACCTTAGGGGTGACATGTGGAATAGTAAAGGGTAGTGTGAGGCTGGGCAATTAGTTTTAAATGCTAAGTCAAAGTGGCAGTAAATGGCCGGCCTGAGACAGGTTACTTATGTGGATGGCTCAATCAGTACTGCAGCTCACTAGTAGCATTTGATTTACAGGCCCTGGGTATATGTTATACCACTTTACAAGGAACTTACTAGTAAATAAAATATGCCAATCAGGTATACACCTATGTCGCAATGTTTAGGGGAGAAGCACATTCACTATAACACTGGTTAGCAGTGGTAAAGTGCTCAAAGTCGTAAGGTCAATGAAAAGAATTAGAAAAACTGTAGGTTAAAGGCAACACGTCTGGGGAAAGACTGCACTAAGGATGTCAGGTCTAACATGCGCACCCCCCCAGCTGAAAGTGCAGAGATCTACCCAACATCTAGGGAGTTCTCATCAATAAGGCAGAAAAACCTAGACAGACCATCAGCATTGGTGTGGTCTACCCCAGGTCTGTGTTCCACCCTGAAGTCCATACCCTGTAGGGAAATAGACCACTTCAACAGTTTTGGGTTCTCACCCCTCATTTGCATGAGCCACCTGGGAGGCCAGCAGTCAGTCTAAATCAAGAAGTGAGTGCCAAACAGTTTTAGCCTCAACATCTTAAGTTCCCAGACCACAGCAAAAGCTTCTCACTCAATAGCATTCCACCTCTGCTCCCTGGGAAGAACCTCCTGGAAATGAAAGCTACAGGCTGGTCTAGGCCATCCTCATTAAGCTGGAATAGCACTGCCCCTCTGCCATGCTCTGAGGCATCTGTCTGAACATTAAACTATTTAGAGAAATCAGGGGCCCTGAGCACAAGAGATTTGAGCATAGCTTGCGTAAGTGAGTCAGATGCAGTTTAGCATGCCGCTGTCCAAATCACATTTCTGGCTGTGTCTTGGAATCCAGCACACTCAAGGGGACAATAATGGTGCCATGTCCCTTGACAAACCTCCTATAGTCCCAAATGAGGTCCAAGAATGTTCTGACCTCAGTCTGAGTTTTGGGGGGCATCCAGGCCATGATGGTTTCTACCTTGGCCTGAAGGGGTTACACCTTTCTTCTGCCACCAGGTTTCTCAAGTACACCACAGATACCTGCCCTATCTGGCACTTACATGCTTTGATAGTCAGGCCTGCCTGTTGCAGAGCCTGAAGCATGTCTTGGAAAAGGTGAAAAAGGTGGTCCTTCCAGCTACTACTGAAGACTATTATGTTGTGGAAGCCTGTTTTATTTTATGTGGAGTCAATTCTGTTCTTGTAGTCTTGTTCTGTGATACTCAATGATGATAAGCCCTGACCGGTGGAATGTACGGAACAAGTAATATGCCCTAAGGTAGACCTTAGGTCCTTTTAGCGTAAACAATGAAATATCACAAGATGTACAATTTCTATATCAAGTTGCTGCCATACTTTCTGAACAAGGAAGATGTCAATCTATGTCCATATATAGCAAAGACCAAATGCCGAAAGTTGATTGCACATGTATTGTGTAAACCCCTGTCAAGACACAATTGATGATCCCAGCCACCAGGATGAATAGACACCATTACCTGTCGCCATCTGCATCACCTATATACTACAACATGTTATTTCACTGCAATTGGGTAGACACTTAATGCTTTTGTATTTACTGCATCTTCCGATCAGCAACGCGCCATGTAGTTGTTCATAATAGTGAAGAAATTGAATTATACTGTAAGATTATAGTATGTTGGACACATTTTTAACATGCCTCTTTGTAGTTTTGGGTATTAAAGGTTACTTCGGGCCTACCTTAGCGGTGACTTATATGTGATAAAAGGGGCGTTTGAGTCTTGGCAAGTAGAAGTGGCAGTAAACTGCACATACAGGCACTGCATTGGCAGGCCCGAGACAGGTTTGAAAGGCTACTTTTTTGGGTGGCACAGTTAACGTTCAGATGGTCCACTAGTAGCATTTGACTTACAGGCCCTCGGTATATGTTATACCACTTTACAAGAGACGTACTAGTAAATCAAATATGGAAATCAGGTATACACCAGTGTCACCATGTTTAGTGGAGAAGCACATGCACTTTATCATTGGTTAGAAGTGGCAAAGTGCTCAGAGTCCTAAGGCCAATAAAAAGAATTGGTTGCCCTCGTACGGAGCTCCCTGATTAAATCTAACTTAACGAACTTTGGACTAATTCCCCATGATGCCTTAATAAATCCAGCACTGAGTTATTGCTTGATGCAGCGATCGGTGCAGCTCCACTACTGACGTTGCCCTAATTAATCAATGACCACACGGAGGACTTCTTACCCTGTGGCTCTCCTATGAACTTTGGGACCGAACTCTAGTTTATGTCCAATCTATTTCAGGTTACCTGCCCCAATCCCCTGGTCCTGATGAAGACCCCGCAGCAAGGATAACAATTCCTGCACTGATAAGAGGGTCGAAACGTCGACTGTTGTTCTGTTTTGCGGCAACCTCACGCCAATATTGTGTATATGTATTGTACCTTGTGATGTATGCCTCTCTGAAAATATTGCCGCCATTCTTCATGGCCGTTGCTGCTATACCAATTATAGCATAAAAAGTTTTTTCAAATGTTTGATTTTACTGTCACACAATCCTACCACTCCCTTATCCTCACCACTATCACTTCCCTCCTCCTTCCCGGGGCACTGTATGACCTTCAATACAGTTGATTGTTTGCTACGTGTATTCGTTACACTGGATCCCACAGTGAATAAAACTCTGCGGATCAAATAATTGTTTTTGATTAATTCATTGAATTGTACTATTATGTTCCTTGTCCACACTGGGACCCCTTCCTCCTAGTACTTACTGAACCCAGGTCCCAGTGACTACATTTGGGTAACCCCCTCATTTATAACCCAATAAAAAGAATCAGCAAAAAAGGAGGTAAAAGGCAAAAAGTCTGTAGAAAGACCACCAAACATGTTTCTTTTCCCCTTGTGTATTTAATAGTGAAGAAAGTTAGTCGGCCTCTTTTATTCAGATTCAGAGCAGCCTCAGACCATCTAGAATAGTTTCCAGTGTTGAAACTACTAAACACTACAGTGGATCATCACCTTTTATTATTCTCCTTTTATGATAGAGGTTGTAAAGCATGCCTTAGCTTTTTAGAAATCTAACAATGCACCGGTCGACTTATGTAATGGGAGCCTAGGTTGCAGTAGTTAATGTGAACCGAGGATGGTTAAAGGGGTAGATCCTCATGCATGGGAGAGTGTCATAATTGCACCAGTCACTAAGAAGGGTGATCATTCGGTAATATGGCGGAAGGGACATACGCTACATTTGTAATGAGTATCACAACCATCAAACTCTAAATGATGCCTTAAGACCACTATGGATTGAAAGTTTAACAGTTTAACCATCAAATTCAAGCAAACCTTTACTTTTATTCCACGCTCTGAAATGCATCTGAGATATCTTGCTTACATGTCTAAGGTAAATGGTAAATGTATTCACCCATGTCTATCTTTTGTCCTCTGCGGTTCTTTTTGTAGCAAAGGTTGACAAAAGTGCACCCAACTCTGAACTCAGTTTCGTTTAAGAGCCAATTTTGCCAGAAACAGCTGAAAGTCATATGGCTATCGTGACGTAATGACCCTTGGACCAAAACGATGGTAAATAAAAAAGTTATGTTAACTGACATTTCCATTATTACAGCCCATATACACTCATTTCCTAATATTTTGAACCACTTCCTGGACATTCCCAAAATTTGTAAATTTTGCAATGCCAAACCACTGCATCAGTCTTTCTTTGCCACCTCCTCCTGACTATGGCACTCTCTCCTGCTTTATTCCAGACTCTCACCTTTCTCTATTTTTTTATTGTCTTGCAAAGCCTAAAACTCTATGACCCCGTATCACTGTGATTTTACTGTGACTTACTCTTGTACTACTCATGGATTACTTCTGAATTTTAGGAGTAAGACAGAAGCAATACTGGCCTGTAGACAGGTTTATCCCAACCTCTGCTGGCCCTGCCCCTCTATTCAAAAAAGCCCCCTTCAACTACTATATGATTTTACTTGGTTGGCTTGTTGGTTGCATTATTCTAAAAGTCATGATGATTCTTGGTTTTCACTTTAACTATTTTGTTATCTCTTTTTTCCTCCTTACTTTATTATTCACCCTTTTCCTTTTCTGTGCAACATCTCCTACTCAGGGCTAGGAAGAGCTGTAAATAATTTAAATTAAATTAGAACATTGGAATGTTGAGAGCTCCATTGAAGCAATAAAGGAGATCCAGACCTATTACAGCTGTTATGAGCCCGGATATCTAACCTTCCAATGTTTGTCTTCATGTTTCTCCCTTTTTACTTTAATACATTCAACCCTTAGTGGAGGGAATCTTCTAATAGCCTTATATCCCTTCTGCTTTGGCCTATACTGGTTGTTAAAGAGCCTCTCCCTTGTTATAGGCCCTCGCCTGAGGTACGTTCAGGGCCTTTAACAAACTGTATAGCACTCACCAATGGGCTATGAGGCTATGATAAATAATTACAACCCAATTATTAGACAGCAGGAGTTTATAATACATGCATTTCAACAGGAGAATAATGTTGCAAATATATGTTTATTTAACTTAACAAAATAGGCTAAAGGGACGGGAGTCTGAGCATATTGATACAGTTTCTAAATAAAGACACAATCTCAAAGAGACACAACTGAGGACAGTGGCTCATGGTCATCGGTATTCACAGACCCTGTGCTTTCATCCTACGAGGGTCCATGATAAAACAGAGATTGCACACATATTGTTTGCCAATGTGGAGGCTCCTTAGTGTACACTGCCGCGCTTACACAAGTGTCTTCTTATAAATTGTGAACTCAATCAAATTCCTAAATGGAACCATGCTCACTGCTCACATATTTTAAGACTTAGGGCCCGTTGTAGGTAATTCCTATTTACCTACTCTTAAATACCGAATCATACCGATTCGGTATTTAAGAGTAGGTAAATAGGAAGGGGGCAGATGTAGGTAATTCTTATTTTAGAATTGCAGAATCTGTAAGATTCGGTATTTACCGATTCGGTAAATACCGAATCGATATTTCCTACTGATTCCTATGGGCCTTGAAGCCCATAGGAATCAATGGGAAATACCGATTTGGTATTTACCGAATCGGTAAATACCGACTCCTGCAAGGGTGAACGGGGTGTCACTTTGACACCCTGTAGCACCCCAATTCCAGGCTTGTGTGTCATGTAGCACACATACATGCCCTAAGGGCATGTCTGTGTGTCACATGGCATAGGTGTGCATGCACAGATGTTCATGTACACCTGAATTCGGTATTTTACCACCCAATTGTATTAGGTGATAAAATACCAAGGGCCCGATGTAGGTAAAATTGATTTACCGATTTTCAATTACCGAATTTTACTGATTCGGTAATTGAAAATCGGTAAATCAATGTGGTGGACATGTAGGTATTTCCAGATGTGCAAATACCGAATCTGTCACATTCGGTATTTACCGATTCTGTAAATACAGAATCGGTATTTACCATTGATTCCTATGGGCTTCAAAGCCCATAGGAATCAATGGGAAATACCGATTCTGTATTTACAGAATCGGTAAATACCGAATTTTGCAAGGGTGCAGGGGGTGTCACTTTGACACCCTCTGGCACCCCACAAATAGGCATGTGCGCCATGTGGCACACAGACATGCCCTAAGGGCATGTCTGTCTGTCACATGGCTAGGTGTGCATGCACACATGTGCATGCACACCTGAAATCGGTATTTTACCACACAATAGGATTGTGTGGTAAAATACCGATTTTGTAGGGCCTTTGGGACTCAGAAGAGTCCCACCTACATCTGACATTTACCGAAACGGTAAAAGTACCGATTCGGTATTTTACAGAATCGGTAACTTTACCGAATCGGTAAAGTTACTGATTCTGTAAAATTGTGCCCCTACATGCCAAATCATGTATACCGGTCGGTAACGGCCGAAAATACTGATTTTCGGCCGTTACCGACCGACCTACATCTGGCCCCAAATTCTTAAGGCCTGTAGCACTGTAAACAGTGCTACCTACATCTGGGATTTACCGAATCGGTAAAATTACCGATTCAGTATTTTACAGAATCGGTAACTTTACCGATTCGGTAAATTTACCGATTCAGTAAAATAATGGCCCCTACATCTCAATCACCAAATACCGGTCGGTAACGGCCGAATTCGGCCGTTACCGACCGGTATTTGGTGACCTACATCGGGCCCTAAGAAATCTATTTTTCTAACTCCGTCTATTGCAAGGCCTACTTGAATTAGGTGGCAGGGTAGGACGACATTATGCAACGGCGTTGACTAAATTATGCAGCAAGAAAAGGCAAATTATGTGGCATAATGTGTCAAATTTTGTGCCAATGTACCTTCATTATTTTATCCTTTTGCACGTTATAACAATCTGGGTAAAGGATTCATCTCACTAGAGTCCGTTTAACATCTAAATACAACAATTGGCAACTGAAAGCTGACTTGTTAACCTTTGCAAAGGGCTTTTCACTGTGCAGCAACACTCGTGGCAGCATTTTTAGTAACTTGATCTATTTCAGATTGAAAAGCTTTTTTTTTTTTTAATCTACAAATTATGCAGCAGATACCTGATTCAGGGGAAAATGTGGGAAACAATTATTCGGAAAATGACGCTGAGTTGAATAAAGCCCGTGGCCCTGGTTAAAGAATATTTGACGGACAAGTGCGTGATGGTGGAATTAGGCGCAGGTTAAAATTTATGTAGGGAGATTCGGATTTGATATCATGATTTTAGTAGCCTTTCTTTTTGGCATCAATGTTTTGGTAAAGATCTTTCTTCAATCTATGTTTTTATATGCTACTACGGACGGAATATCTATTTTGGACGTGTCGAGTGAATGCACTCACTTGCATAATTGTCAAGTGAATGCACTCACTTGCATAACTATTTGCGTACCTAAAGGTTGCTTTTTGCTTTCTGGTTCATAAAATAAATATTTGTTGTATAAAATGTTATGTACCAGAAAAAAGCCAGTTCTTAACCTGTCATCAAAAATCTTATCTCAACATTTTAAAGTTTTTGGGGAAAAAGTACATGAGAAATATATTACATTTTTTGTTACAATGTCGAAAATAGTGGCATGCACTCAACCTGCATGGCGAGCAGGGAGACAAATTGCCTTTCGCAGGAAAGAAAATGTAATTATTTCAGCAACCTAGGGTCAAATGTATCAATGTTTTGTGTCGCCCTTGCACCACACAAGGCGATGCAGGGTGATGCAAAACCTAGAATGAGATATACCAAGTCACGAAAGGCTCTGCTTGGCTTGTTAAATCTGGAATAAAGCAATGCAGCAGAAGTTGCTGGCTTGTGTTAATCTGCTGTGGGAAGGGATTCCATGGGTGGAGCGTGGGTGTTCCAACGCATACTGCAGCACACTTAACCCCTTAGGCGCTGCGCACATTTTCACCCTGTGCGGGCGATTTATATAGTGGCCGGGGTTCAGACGGCCCCCGGCCGTTGTCCGCACATGCCCACCGTGGCACATGACAGGCGGCGGCCGTCATGCGCACCAAAGGGGTTAAAAAGTGAAAATCCCTCTGAGGATTGATTTTCTACAAAAACAATCCTGCCCACAATGCAAGCGCCCTTGCACCACAGCGCGAGGGTGCCTGAAATGGCACAAAGAAGCACATTGTGCGCCAGATCAAAAAGAAGGACAGGAATGTATTTATTTATTTATATTCTTATATAGCGCAGGATTCAACCCCCGTAGGGGTATCTCCGCGCTTACGCTTTTCCAGGAATTCCTCATAGTACCGGTAAGCTGTGGAAGAAAAGAAAAATAATATCCTAAGGAGTCGGGAATAGGTGTGTTTTTAACTTCTTCCTAAACAGCAAGACATTTTCAGTTTGTTTTAAAGTGGGGGGGAAGTGAGTTCCATAAAATAGGGCCTTTATAGGAAAGAGCTCGGCCTCCTTGCCTAGCCTTCCTGATTCTTGGAACCTGGATAAATTGCTGGCTACTAGAGCGCAACATGCGCCCAGGGCTGTAGTGATGGAATTTTTCTTTCAAGTACTTAGGTCCCATGCCAAACAGGCATTTATGTATTGTGCAGCAGATCTTATATTTTACACGTTGCCTGGCCTCCCCGAACAGCATAACCTCCGTCTTGTCCACTTTGCACTGGAGGCAATTTAGAGCCATCCAGTCCGATATGGCCCTCATACCTTCCGCAAAAAAATTTTGTATTGCGGGAGTTAGGGTATGGAAGGGGAATAAAAGCTGAGTGTCATCAGCGTATGACACCGGGGTGCACTATGTAATGTTGAATATGGAGCATTCCTACCTCTCCCGTTCACACATTGTGTCTTGCTGCTTTGTGTTGCCTGAAAATATGATAAATCTGGCCGCTAATTTGTTTTCGAAAGCTGCCATGTTCCCAAGGTAAACGTCACACGTTGTTTAGGCTATCAATCACACTCTCGGATTCTCAGAAGACATCTTTCTTCCTGAACAACACTGCTCAAAAAATGAACCAAACATTCCCAAAGCTAATAGGTCTGGAATTGGCTGCCAGCCTTTTGGCTTTTTTCAATGCTTATTTTATTTTGGCAAGGTTTTTGCAAAACTTTATTGCTGATGGATCAGCTGGGACCTCACTAGTATAAACAAAAGAAAACATTGTCCAAAAGCAAAAATATGTTTTGTCTCAAAAAACAGGCGTTGCCACATTAGTGTTTGGCACTGAAGGGAACTACTTTGTATATGGCTGTTCGTCTTGTGTAAAAGCCGTATGCCGTCTCTCACTGTGGAGTTAGCCAGTGGCTTAAGTGGGCTGAACCACTGTCCATGGTGTATTCTGTAATAGGTGCAAGAAAAATGTGAATGACATAGCAGCAGATCAATGGATGAAGAAGGTTCACTGAAAGCCCCTATAAGTAAATTATATGTGTATAGGTTTAGTAAAA
The DNA here is from genome assembly GCF_964263255.1 of Lissotriton vulgaris. Lineage (NCBI taxonomy): Eukaryota > Metazoa > Chordata > Amphibia > Caudata > Salamandridae > Lissotriton > Lissotriton vulgaris. Next base: position 609,083,948 of record NC_141699.1, on the reverse strand, counting down.
TCAAAAGGACTTGGCAAATGCCAGACGTAAAAAGGAACATGTCATTTATTTCATTTTTAACCTCGCATTTAGAGATGCTCAGTGCTTTCACCTAAGACCAAAACAACACATTTTAAAATTATATGTAAAAATTAGGGCGGATTTATTGAGCTGTGTCTAAACAGAGCAACTAAAAGTGAAAAGTGCATGAAGCGTTGATAAAAAAAGCATCAAATCATTCTGGATTGGTGTAAAACAATGCAGGATTTTCCAGGGTCTGCAACCAAAGAGAGAAAATAAGAAACACATAAACAAACAGATGATTTTTTGACATAGGAAAAGCAAAGTAAAAATAGACAAAGCTCGTTTGAATAGAGGAGATGTGTGAGCAAAATTATCATATTACATATATCTTTTGTTAAAAGGTTTCCTGTGACTCTTCCATACAATCACTGTACAGTCTCATACTTTAAATAAATTCGTGGACACCTATGTACAAGTATATTACATATGATACAACAACACCTGCTTTTATAAAAGCTCTGTCAAAGCCACCCTCTCCCCTGCATTAATGTGGATGGACATTCAGTTCATAAACGCCTTCACAGTGAATGCTCCTCGCCCTTAGACTGGATGACCGACCCCAAGCTAGTTTCTTGGATAAAACATGGCATATTTTGACGTTCGGAACCCAAGCAGGTCTCTCATTTCGTTTCTGAATTTGGATAAGTCCTGGCGCAGCTCGTTGAGGTTTTCCACGGTTGCCTGGTCTGTGCTTTGCATCTTCTGCCTCATGGAGGTCAGGTACCGGTGGACCAGGCAGCACATCACTTTCTGGTAGTTCTCGTCACGCTTTTGCCTCAGACTCTTCCATTCCTTCAAAAACATAGAAGAAATATTTCTTAGACTATGACGCTGTTAAACTAGCTGTACCATGCATGCCAACATATCAGAAGAGGAAAGTAGGTGAAAAAATAAAAATAATCGGGAGAACGGACGGCCAAAATACCGCCATTTTTTGTTTCTGAAATTGGGAGTCTCCCAATGGAATCTGGTCGATTGGCATGTATGCTGTACATTCCCAGCGAAATCACAAGTCATTGTGTGTACGCAAATTTTTTCTAGCATCACAGAAATCTACATAACAGTCGGTTTTGCAGTATGAGTACATTTGCACATTGTGGCAGGAATTAATAGCCATTCTCTGAGCAACAAAAGTAATTTATGAATTCACTTCAATATTGTCAGTCGATAAGAAATGTCCTATTCCCTAGCATTGGGAAATCAGTCCCTGTAGAGGTGGAACTGCACACTGCTGTTAAAACACAAAACCGGGAAAACTGATAGTACACATGCACCGACCCTTCTCATCATCCAATGGCAGCTCTTTCAAACTGAGGCATTAATAAGGCGAAGAGCGTAAACATGTAGGCACAGCGCATAATTGTTAAAACTGGAAATGAAGATCTAGGGTCATATTTATCAAGGGGTTGCGTCACTTTTGCATCACGCAACAGGGTGCAAAAGCGACATGTCCCTTAGGATGCGATTTATTAAGCTACGCAAGACCCCCTTGCGTGGCTCTTAGTGGCTTGAAAAATCTGGAGTAACGCAACTCAGCGCAAATCGCTGCATTATGTTACTCTGCCCCAGGGAGGCGTTCCATGGGTGGTGCGTGGGAGTTTCTACGCAACACCCATGGATGATGGCGCATTCCCAGATTTACTGTAAGTGGCAGACCTGGGAATGGGTAAGCGAGGCGAAACAATGAGAAATATCTTCATTTCTCCTCGCTTTTTCCTCAAGCTGCTGCATACATAGAAAGAAGAAAAGGCCTCACAGGATTGTTTTTGTGCAGGAAGGTGTCTCAATTGCAAATAGCCCAATTTGCAGAATCCGGCTGTTTGCGACCGCAAAAAAGCATTTTGTAATGTACTAAAGCCAAATTGCGATTTGGTAACTTGTTACCGAATCACAATTTGGTGTCGCAAATTGATATTTGGAAGGGGTGGGTTTAGGGCTTCCCTCCCAAATAGCAATTTGCATTGGTATGTATTAATGTTTTGCAACTGAATTGTGGTCTCGAGGCCCTTTGACTCTAGCAGGTCACCATCCCTGGGATGGCTAGCATGCCTAATGGGTCGCAAACTGTGACCTAACTCATTAACCCCTTCCCTGCTGCCGTCGGCCGTTGGCAGTCGCAAGCACTACCTCGCTGGTGCTGCAAGCGTCCAACGGCCGACGCGCCCCTGCTCGTTTTGCGGAAGTGCCGCACTGTTGCGAAATCGCGGCCGCGGCAAAGGGGTTAATATTCTGGAATCACTATGAATCACAATTTAAAGGTACAAACGTTTCTTACAATAGGAAATGCGATTTCATAATTGTTTTACAGTAACAATCTCAATTTGGAAATCGTAATGTATAATTTTTGTACATTTGGTCCAAAGTGTATTAATGGTCACAAACTCTCAGATTCTGTCATACTGAGGGTTTGCAACTGCTAAAACACTTTTTCAAGTGTACTTAACCTATTTAATGATGCGGAAAAGATTTTCCTTGTAGTACCATAAAACTGAAAAGGTCTTGTGGGACTGAGCCATCTGGTTGACTGGCCGCAACACTGTAAAAAATGCCGTAGAGGCCTTACAGGACTCAGTCCTTGTGCCCTTAAAATAAAAAACAAGCATTAGAAATGCAATAGGTCGCAGATTTATTTGAGTTAGAGCTAATAGCATTGTAAATGGCAATGCCTTTTAGCCATGTGTTATGGAGTGTATGCATGTGGTGTGTAGTGGAATTATGTGGGTTGGATTGGAATTGTAGCAATGGTGGCATGCTGCGCTTTAGATGAATATGTTTAAAAGTAAAGTGCACCATACTGCGATTGCTACAATAGTTAATTGTGGGTGCGTTAACAATTGATGTGTGCACTGATGGCTGGTGGTGTGTGTGCCTGTAGAAATTGTGCACTGATGGCTGGTGGTGTGTGTGCTTGGTGGAAGCTTGCACTGCCGGCTGGAGGTGTGCGTGCTTGGTGGAAGCGTGCACTGATGGCTAGTGGTGTGTGTGTCTGGTAAAAGCGTGCACAGACGGCTGGAGGTGTGTGTGCCTGGTGAAAGCGTGCACTGATGTCTGGTGTTGTGTGCCTGGTGGAAGCCTGCACTGACAGCTGATGGTGTTTGTGCCCGGTGAAAGCGTGCACTGATGGCTGGTGGTGTTTGTGCACGGTGAAAGTGTGCAGTGACTCCTTGCGCCATGATGCGTCATACTGTATATGTGACGCATCATTGGTGTCGCAAGGAGGGCGCAGTGAAAAGTGACGCATCGCTGTTTTCACGCAGCGATGCCTCACTTTTCATAAATGAGGCCCCTAGTTCCTATTTCACATAAGATTGCAGACTTATTAGTAGTGAAGGACCCAAATCCTTCCCAACCTATAATATCTCACTTTCTCACACAAACAGTACATTCTGACTGAGAAGTCAGGTACGAGTGTTCTAAGTAACAGTCTGCAATTTTCTATGAAGTTTAAAAAAAACAGGTGTTTTTGGCTATTTTTTTATCATTCATTCATCCTCATGAAGTAAGGACTATGATAGAGGGTTTAATTGTTTTGCTTCTTTACAGGAACCTCGGCTGTCTTGACTCTAGTCCCTGTCTGTCTGTCTGTGCCCTCTGCCATAGCCCCAAACATGACCGATTGCATCGTCGTTGCCAATAAATAATTTATGATACTGGAGTAACAACTATTCTGTGGACCCAGGTTGAGAGCTACAATGTTTACCTACAGGTCTTAGACAGGCAAGGAAGTGCCAGCCTCCTGGATACAGAATCATGCACACAATGAAAATGCAGGCCCTATAGTAATGAGAGTAAATGTTCAAACATAAGGATATTCACCAAAATGTATGTAACAGGATTACCAATGAAAGCCAATAATTGTGGAAACTAAATAGAAACCGAATTTTGCAGCTGTTGTGTCTACTACCTGGAAATGTGAACGTCACAAATCAAAAATCTAATTATTTTGCTAGTACGTATTTTTCTGTTGCTACCCAACTGATCAAATCTCTCAGAATTTATTGTAAGCGCATTGTGTTTGTATCCTACCCCATGTCCTCATTTTGGCGGGCTCGTCTTTTGTAAATTGGTTGTGAAATTACATACTTTATTTTTCGATGTTTGGCCACTCGCTGTTTGATGAAGTGTGAACGGTGAAACCTGCAATTATTTCATCCCTGATTGCCTCACCCCGGCCCGCAGCCCATCCTCACCCCGAGTCGTTATGTTTTACCAGCGCTAATTTATGAAACCACATATCCAGCGTATTCCCGAGCAGCGAACCAGCACTTTTGCTTTCATAGGTCAATATATTTTAAGTCCAACGCCAAATTCTCTCCATGCTCTTTCGGCGTTGGCGGCCCTACAGTTTTAGCAGGCTTAAAATGTCAAAGGTAGTTTGCCAGTGTCCTCAGATAACTCCACGTCCCCGAAGACCGGGTCCCGGGCAGGCGGCGGGCCGGATTCAGCTGCGCCCTCACACAGACGCCATGAGGCATCTTTCAGCGGGGGTGTCGGGTTTGCTAAGAGCACTAAACTGAATTCCTTCATGGTCTTGACTTTATTAAAGGTGTTGGGCTGCAAAAATAACCAGAGATGGAGAAGTCTCCTTCACTGGTCATAAATTACACTCCGCCTTCGCAGTGGCGGATTGTGTCAGCTTTTCTCCGTCGGCAACAAACTTGGGCCTGTATTCCTGGGCGCGCGAGCGCCCTGCTAATGAATCCTCGGCGCGTTCGATCGGAGCGCGTTCTATGTTTATATTTTCTTTGTATGTAATAAATGCATAGAGAAAAATGCGCTTGAAAACTACCCTTCGAGATTCCATTGCATAATGTTTTATAATAATTTTTAATTTCCGAAATGTGTCACAATATTTTAGTAGTTCTAAGTTAAGTGAAAAATAAAATACAAAGTCCTCATATATTACAACGTATTTTGCTTCGAATATAAAAAAACGAGCAGTGGTGCGCGCCCGTAGCCCCGAGACCTAAAAACTCGAGGCTGGTGCACGTGCGCCCAGCATCTGTCTTCAATTACCGCGGGCCCTGACAGCCGCGATAATTGAAGAAATATGCCCTTCTGCTGTGCGTGTCCACACGGAATATGCAATAGGCGGAGCTACTCTACCGCCTATGGCCTATTGCGTGCTCTCTTCCGAAAACACACGCACTAGAAGGCCAATCGAAATGCAGCTGGCAAAAAAAGGACAAAAAATCACGAGCAGCCAGGAATTTGTTAGGTAGCTTTTCGGAGACGCTAACTAAAGGACTCTTGGGCTCCGCCCACACTGCTACACAGTGTGACATAGGCCAGAGCCCTACAAATTACATATATGCGGGCAGGGTAGGCATTTAGTGCATGCTTGCAGTAATTGGATGGTGGTGGGTCTTGAAGGACCACCCCCTACTCTGAAAAAAGTTTGTAAAAACATTTGGGAGTCTAGTCCTGTGAGAGTACATAGGGGTCCACTCAGCCTCCAACATGAGTATTTCAGGACCCAAAAACATTTTTGAAAAATTGTGGACTGAAGTTAGGGAAAGTTCACTCCCTCTAGACAAGCAAAGCCCCATTAGGTGGGCAAGCTCCTACTATGCACACCCTTCCCCTGCAGACACCCAGGACCCATTAGGTGGCCAAGTCCATATTACGCACAACATTTGCCTCTTTATGAAGATTCCACTCCCTCCTAACACGTAAGCCACATTAGGTGGGCAAGTTCCTGCTACACACACCCTTTGACATGTGCAGATGTCTTCAGAGAGAGCCCATTCCCTCCAGACATCCATGCTGCATTGGTTGGCCTGTGAAAGTACATAGGGTTCCACTCAGCTCCCACAGGAGCACTGAAGGACCCAAAAATATTTTTGAAAAATTGAGGGTAGAAGTTAGGGAGAGTATACTACCTCCAGGCACGCAAGCCCCATTAGATGGGTAAACTCCTACTATGAACACCCTTCCCCTCCAGACACCCAGGACCCATTAGGTGGCCAAGTCCCTACTACGCACACCCTTTGCCTCTTTATGAAGATTCCACTCCCTCCTAACACGTAAGCCCCATTAGGTGGGCAAGTCCGTACTACACACACCCCCACTGACTTGTGCAGATGTCTTCACGGAGAGCCCACTCCCTCCAGACATCCATGCTGCATTGGTTGACCTGCACCCTACAAAGAATTATTGTACATGCACAAACAAATGGTACAGCCTTGCTGTCTGAATGTGCTGATACACTTTGTATACACTTCCACTTCTGCATGAACCTGTATGCTGTACTGCTACAGTGCATGTGTTGTGTTCAGGACATTTCTTGAGCAGAAAGGTGTCCCTTTCTGCACTAATATTATCCTTTAGGACTATTGCCTCTATGTATATGTACTCTACAAAGTAGCATACACACATGGGTGAGTGCATAGCAACCCCCATACAACACCCATTGAGCACTGCTGTGATGCAAATGCGAGATAAGGAGTAGTTTCTTTTCTGTAACTCCAGTTCTGTAGTAGGGGTATCTCTGTTATAGTCATAATCTAGTGAATAGTCCCGCCCATGTGCGTGGACCCCAGAGCAATCAAAAAAAATCTCTTAAAGTGTCGAAAAAAATGCAGAACTGCACAGACACTTAAGAGAGAATTAAAAGACATATAATGCAGCCTATAAACAGGCTACACTGTCCAGTACTTCAACTAGAAATTCCACCAACAATCCACAAAACAGCAAAGCCTGTCCAGATTTCCCTTGCCTTCAGCAAAAACCCCTCTGGAATGATAGAGAGGAAGACATGGACAGACAAGCCCCATAGGCTGCCATTATGTGGCTCAGAACAGGATACTGTGCCTTTAAGAGAACTTTCCAGAACTTCACAGTATCCCAGAATGCCCTGCAGGTCCCTCTTACTTTCAGTTCTTTTTGAAGGCCTAACACGCCAGACCTGTAGCATTCCTTCCATGAATATCTGTCTCCACCGGGGAGGAGGGCGGGCGCTTATGACTATAACAGAGATACCCCTACTACAGAACTGGAGTTACAGAAAAGAAACTACTCCTTCTGTAGTAGGGGATCTCTGTGTATAGTCATAATCTAGTGAATAGAAGGGCAAGCCCATCTCCACACCAAAGCGGCGCAGGAGAAAAGAAACCAACACCACTATTGTGCGAACAAATTCCGCAGCGAAGCCTGTCCAACCTGAGCATCCGCCCTGGCATCCGTGTCCAGACAGTAATGCTTAGCAAAGGTATGAACCGACTTCCAAGTGGCGGCCTTGCAAATTTCTGCAATCGGCACATTACGGAGCAAGGCTGTCGTGGCAGCTTTGCCCCTGGTGGAATGAGCCTTAGGCTTACCTCCTAAGGTCTTATTAGCTTTCTGGTAACACAGTTGTATGCAGGACACAATCGACCTAGAGATGGACTGCTTAGAGGTCGCAAGACCCGTCCTGACCGATCCATAATTGATAAACAATTTGTCTGACCTACGAATACCTTTGGTCTTGTCCAGATAAAATTTCAACACCCTCCTAACATCCAGGGAATGTAGAGACCTTTCCGCTGGAGATGAAGGGTTCTGAAAAAACGTAGGCAAAGTTATAGTCTGGTTGACATGAAAGTCAGAAATAACCTTGGGAAGAAATTTAGGGTGAGTACGCATAACAACCTTAGCAACATGAAATACAGTATAAGGTTCATTACAACACAACGCCTGAATTTCACTCACCCTGCGGGCCGATGTAATGGCCACGAGGAATGCCGCCTTCCAGGACAGGTGCTGCAACGAAGCTTTATGAATGGGTCCGAAAGGCTCCTTCATCAAACTGGACAGCACCACATTCAATTCCCATGAAGGCGAAGGAAGCCTGACAGGAGGGAACACCTTCTTCAAGCCTTCCAAAAAGTCTTTGATCACAGGGATCTGGAAGAAGGAAGTCTGTGAAGGGCTTTTCCTGTAGGCAGTCAATGCAGCAATGTTGGACCCGGCCCTTTAGGCAGGTTCACCCGAGACTTTTTGCTTTTTCCTAGCCTGTTTCTATGACCTGGTGTTGGTGATTTTAGGCCTCTGCGCACTTTTTCACTGTGGTACAGTGTAAAGTGCTTGAGCTCTCTGTGTATGTGTGGTGAGTGACCTGCCCTCACATAGGAATGAATGGGGAATATGTATGCCCATGGTAGTTCCTGATGTGTGGGGAGTGCAGGGGCGAGTTTGGTATGAGAGAACTCGTGAGACTGAATGCTGCGAAATGGTATATGCGGCATGAATGTGTCTAGTCTAGAAGTGCCACTTTTAGAAGTTGGCATATTTGTGTAATTTGTGTCTGGCGTGTGATTGGCTGGTGAGCCTGGGTCAGGAGTGCCTGGGCCTGCTTGTGGATTGACTGTCTGGTTTGAGGGTGACATGGGCTGGAGAGCCCAGGAGGTTGTCTGAGTCAGCCCATGGATGAAAGGCAGCATCTGCTGCCAGGGAAGTGGGAGGAGATGGCACCTGATAGTGAAGGGCTGTGCCTGCCAAACCACAATGCTGGCTCCACCCCCCGCTGGGCGACTGTCACCTCTGTCCCTGATACTGACAGGACTTCCCTATAACCAGTTCTGGCGAAGGAGAGCCGCCGCCGAGCTGAGAAGCCGCCGCCCGGAGGAGCCCCGCACAGGAGAGCCCGGTGAGTCGAAGGGCTGGGGGGCTCCGTGTGGGCCACTGTGGGTGCCTGTTGAAGGCACAGTGACGGCGAAGAGCGGCCCCACTTGCCAGCATTTGGGGCATGATTTTAGGAGCTTGAGAGCTCCGCCACGGCAGATGTATATCCCGGGCGGCCCCAGATGGCAGTGGGCCGCCCCCGCGTTCTGTCAATGGCCCCTGTGGCCCGTGTCTTCCCCCAGTTGTTTCGAGAGCCACAGAATTATTATTGTTTGAGTCTAGAGGAGCTCACCGCCCACCTGATGTTTTTGGGCCCAGTGAGGCCCTTGGGGGACACGAGTGATTCAGAGCCTCTGTGGCTCCAACGTTCTGCACAATAGGGCATGTGTGATATGCCCAGAGCCTGTGTGGCTCCAGCAGTGGCGCAGTTTGCGCCTAAGGGCCAGTGAGGGCCCTGGCGCAGTTTTGAAGATTCCCAGCTGCCCAGCAATTAGTGGGCAGCTGCACCGTTTAGGCGCAATTTCAGGAGAGAGTCCCTGTGTGGGACAGAGAGGGCACAGTGGTGCCAGGCCTTCACAGCTGCGCAGCACTTAGTGCCAGCTGCTACGTTTAGGCTTTCGTTTCTTGAGACTGGCGCTGCATGGCAGCGCACCCTGACATTGAGACTCAGGGCGTCTTAGCCCCAACAAGGCCAGTTGGCCTAGGGAATGCCACAGGTAGTGGCTTATGTGAGTTTTTGCGCAATTGTATGGTTATTGCACCTCTGAATGTGTTTGCTTGCATCATGTGTTATTCCTGCACCTCTGAATGTTTTTAGGCATCATGTGATTTTTGCGCTATTGTATTGTTCTGGCACCTCTGAATGTTTTTAGGCATCATGTGTCTTCCTTTTCCCTGCGCTTCACCTCTGAATGTTTTAGGCATCATGTGTCTTCTTGCGCTGCACCTCTGAATGTATTTTATTGCATCATGTGCTCTGTTCTGAACACCGCTGAATGTGTAGGTTTATGCATCATGTGTTTCCCTTGTCTTACACCTCTGAATGTTTTTATGCATCATGTGTCTTTCTTTCCTGCGCTGCACCTCTGAATGTTTTAGGCGTCATGTATCTTCTTGCGCTGCACCTCTGAATGTATTTTATTGCATCATGTGCTTTATTCTTAACACCGCTGAATGTGTAGGTTTATGCATCATGTGTTTTTCTCTTTACTACTCCTCTGAATGTATATTTATGCATCATGGGTAATGTGTTCTTTCCTAGACCCCTAAATGCTGTGTGATACTTAGGTGGTTGTTCTTTTTAGTACAGGTGGTCCTAGTGAGGTCCTGGTACCTGTTCCCAGTAGTTACTGGATGTGATTTATAACTGTTACTTTGTGCTACAGTGATTTAATATTCTTTTATTCTAATTTCTGACAGTATTTCATTTCTACTAAGTGCTGATTCTGACAGTGGCCCATGTGGCCCTGTCCTGTACATAATCCCTTGTGAATATTGCCCATGCCAGTTGGCACAATGTACATGTGTGATAATATCTGATGTGTTTTTACAATACAAAAATTATTTTATAATAACCTTGTGTGGGGTTCCTTTTGTGGTGTGCCTAGTATGTTGTTGCTGTTGTGTGCTGGCGCAAATGCTTTACACATTGCCTCGAGTTTAGCCTTACTGCTTGTGCCAAGCTACCAAGGGGGTGAGCAGAGGTTTACTTGGCGTGTGACTTCCTTGCCCTGACTAGAATGGTGGTTTCTGCCTGGCTTTGGCGTCAGCCTTAGCCTACCAGAAATAGCCAGTTCTAACAAGCGAGATGAACCTTAATGGAATGAACATTAAGGCCAGACCGCGCCAAATGCAGAAGGTAAGGAAGGATGACATCTTCCTTGCACGTCGTTGGGTCAAAGTTCCAGGACACACACCAGATACAAAACCTCTTCCACTTGTAAGCATAGGAAGTCCGAGTGGAAGGTCTCTTAGACTCCTTCAGTATGTCCATGCAATATTCGGGCAGATTCAAATGGCTATATTGCACTATCTCTGGAGCCATGCCGCCAAACTCAAGGACGAGAGATTGGGGTGCAACATCTGCCCCCCGAACTTCCAGAGTGCATTCCCCAGCATCCCTTGCTGGTAGTACCTGGAGGCGAAGTCTCGGCATTTGCTGTTTTCGGCGGTGGCGAACAGATCTAAGTCTGGAGTCCCCCACCTTTCGAAGACTTCTCCTAGTACGTCGTCGTTTATGACCCATTCGTGGTTTTCCTGAATCAGTCTGCTCAGTGCGTCTGCCTGAACATTCTGCACACCTGGTAGATGGGTAGCCGTTATTGTCAATCCTCTGGCCAGCGCCAGATCGTCTGTGCCTCCCGAGACAGGGTGCGCAATCTGGACACCCTCTGCTTGTTGAGGTAATACATCGTGGTCGTATTGTCCGTCTGTACAAGCAGAGAGTTGGTCTGGAAGGACGGGTGAAAGGCCTTCAGTGCCAAGTGAACAGCTCTGAGTTCCAGGAAATTGATGTGATACGTGGACTCCATCTGAGACCACGTTCCTTGAATCTGTAAGTCTCCCGAATGCGCTCCCCAGCCTTGGAGAGAAGCATCTGTCACGATAGTCTGAGTAGGAATGTCCTTGTGGAAGGGAACCCCTCTGAGGAGATTCTCCGCTGAACACCACCACTTCAGAGACTGAAGAGCATGCAGAGACAGTCGTATCTTGTCGTCCCAAGATCCTTTCCTCAGGTCCCATTGGTCCTCCAAGCACTCCTGCAGAGGTCTCATGTGTAGTCGTGCATGAGGAGTGAGGAAGATACAAGAGGCCATCGACCCCAGTAGAGAAGACACCGTCCTCACTGTTGTAGATGGAGCGGTCATAAGAGCCTGAGCCTTCTGAAGGATCGATCGCCGTCGCTCCTCCGAAGGAGACACGCTTGCTGACAGCGTATTGATGGTGGCTCCCAAGTATTGAATGCACTGGACCGGGATCGGGACAGACTTGGACATGTTGATGTGCAACCCCAACTTGTTCAAGAGAACGCACGTCTTCTGGAAGTCTGCTTGAGCTTCCGAGAAGGAGGAGGCCTTGATCAACCAATCGTCCAGGTACGGGTAGACAAACACCTTGTTCTTCCTGAGGTGTGCCGCTACCACTGCCATGCACTTCGAGAATGTCCTGGGCGCAGATTTCAGCCCGAATGGCAGCACTGTGTATTGATAATGGTTGGTGCCGACTTGAAATCGCAGAAACTTCCTGTGTTTGCACGCGATGGGCACGTGGAAGTACGCATCCTGTAGGTCTATGGCACAAAGCCAGTCCCCCTGTTGCAACTGAGGAAAAATCTTATGCAATGATAGCATGCGAAACTTTTCTCTGCGAATCCACTTGTTTGCCTGCCGCAAGTCCAGAATGGGCCTGAACTCGTTCTTGTCCTTCTTGCGAACCAGAAAGAACCGGGAGTACAGACCTCTTCCTCTTTGAGACAGAGGTACGTCTTCTATCGCCCTTTTCCTTAACAGGATATCGGCCCCCGCCTGGAGCTCGCGCAGTTGATACTGCGAGCTGACCGGAGGGATCGCTGGAGGAGGGCTGATGAACCGAAGACTGTATCCATTGCAAACAATATTCAGCACCCACTTGTCCTGAGTAATTTTTCTCCACTCTGCCAGAAAAAATTGATCGCTTCCCCCCACCGGAGCGGGTAACGGATGAAGGGGAAGTAGCCGCTCAGGGTCGAGACCCGGCCGGGCCCTTGTTCGCGGTGAGGACTGTTGTCCCCCTCTACCCTTCTGACGTTTCTGGAAGGGTCTCCGGAACTGCTGCTGTTGTTGCTGCTGCTGTCCCGAAGACTGCCCCCGTCCTCTTCCCTGTGCGCCGTAGCGCCTCTGGAAAGGCCTGAAGGATTTCTTCTCTTTGGGCTTCTCCAAGCCCACAGCCGTCAGGGTCTCCGCCTCTGCCTTCATGCGGGCCATCTCATCATCTGCGTGTTTTCCGAATAGGGTCACTCCGGAAAAGGGCAGATTGGCCACCCGCTGCTGGGCCTCCGGCTTGAGTGACGTGAGCCGTAGCCAGGCATGCCGCCGCTGATTGATTCCATGGCAGTAACCATGTGCGGCCAACAGGGAGGTGTCCGCCGCTGCACTGATCACCTGGTTTGATACCAGCATCCCTTCCTTGAGGATCTCCTGGAAGTCCTCCCTCTTGTCTCTCGGTAGCAGTTCCACGAACTGTTGAAGGGAGTCCCACAGCGCCCGGTCGTAACGGCCCAGCAGAGCTGTATCGCTGCCAGCTTTCATGGCTGCGGAAGCGGTCCCACACGCTTTCCTCCCCGCTGAGTCGCTCCATCGACTCTCTTTATCTGGCGGCACGGTGGATGACGGGGAGGTAGAATGCAATTTCCTGGCCGCCGTCACTATCACTGAATCCGGTACCGGATCCATTCTCAGAAAGGCAGGGTCCGAATCCGGGGCCCTGTACTTCTTTAGAAGCCGGGACGGAGCGGCCTTCACCACCGCTGGTGTGAGGAACAGCTCCTCCGCAGGTTCCTTCAATCCAGGTACCAGAGGCAGAAGAGGACGAGACAAGTGCTTCTTGTGAAGCATCTCGAATATCACGGACGTCGTAGGTGTTGGAGCCGTCACCGTGATACCCAACTTCGCAGCTCCCCTCAGGAGTACCTCCTGGAATGTGGCAATGTCGTCTACTGGCGAAATCCTGGTCTCAGGGGAGTCCGATAAGGTTGGCGTGTAGGAATGGGTCCTGGAAGAGTCCGTGCGGGACCTAGACCCCCGCCTCCTATGGCGACGCCTCGATCTGGTGGAGGATCTATGACGACTCCTTGATCTTCCTCTCCGTCCGGAGCGTGAATGGGACCTCCTCGGCCGAGGACTATCAACCGGGTCCACCGGAACGGGTGACTTGGGTTTGGACGGAGCCTTCGGTCTAGGTGTACCCTTGGGAGGCGTCGGAAGCTTAGGTAACGAAGTCGACCTCGGTGGAACCGGAGGTGGCTGCTCAGGCAACCCTGACCCAGGTTGCGGTGGAGGCAACGGAGGCGGAGTAGGCGTCCTCGGAGGTGGACCCCTCGGTAACGGAGGAGGGGGAGTCACCTTCCCCGATGGGGTATACACCTCGGAATACACCGAGTGAGGCGAACCCCCTTCTCTTCCAGCCTGGGACGTAGGCGAACTTCCCACGGCGTCAGGCCTCCTTCCACCTCTTTTCGGCGTCGACCAGACAGCGAGCGTCGGCCCCTCTTCCTCGGCGTCGAACGCCTTCGCCTCGGCGTCGACCATCTGCGCCTCGGCGGCGACCTTCTGCGCCTCGACGTCGAGCCTCGGCGCCTCGACTGCGACTTCCTGTGCCTCGACGGCGACCTCCTGTGCCTCGACGGTGACCTCCTGTGCCTCGACGGCGACCTCCGGTGCCTCAACGGCGACTTCCTGTGCCTCGACAGCGACCTGTGCCTCGACGGCAACCTTGACGGCGCGGACCTCATCGACGACGTCCGCCTCCTCTTCGCCGACGGCGAACGGCGGTATCGCCTCGACAGCGAGCGCCGATGCCTGGCTCGTCGACGTCGAGCGATCGGCGTCGACGAGCCAGGACGACGATGAAACAGTCACCGGGGACTTCGAAGGTCTTGTGATATCCCTCGACGCCGAGCCTCGACGTCGTCTCGTCTCCGACGATGGGGAACGGACCGCAGTCATTCCTCTCGACGCCGTAGTGGGCGCAATGGACCCAGGCGGAGAATGGAGACGTTTGCTGGTCTTCCTGTCCCTGGGGAGCCCCCCAGAGGCCTCAGCATGAGCAGAAGAAGCCCCTTCAGACCCACCTTGTGCCTTCAGTCTTCTCTCCTCGAGACCCTGAAGTCTGATCTTCTTCCTTTCCCTCAGGGTCCTTCCAAAGAAGCCTTGGCAGATAACACACTCCTCTGGAACATGGGAAGCTGGAAGGCAGAGGATACACACCTCATGGTGGTCCGACCTGGCCTTTTTTCTGGAGCACTCCGGGCATTTGTTGAATAATGCAGGCATATTTGACAAAAAACAGAGTGAGAAAACCAAGAAGAAAAGCCCCACAGTACAATAAAGTACTAATTCTGTGAAAAATTGTGAAAAAAACACCAAATATGTCCCAAAAAGGGAGAGCTCAATGCTCCAGGGTCCTGCTAGCAGGAGCCGGAAAAAAGATCTGAAAGTAAGAGGGACCTGCAGGGCATTCTGGGATATTGTAAAGTTCTGGAAAGTTCTCTTAAAGGCACAGTATCCTGTTCTGAGCCACATAATGGCAGCCTATGGGGCTTGTCTGTCCATGTCTTCCTCTCTATCATTCCAGAGGGGTTTTTGCTGAAGGCAAGGGAAATCTGGACATGCTTTGCTGTTTTGTGGATTTTTGGTGGAATTTCTAGTTGAAGTACTGGACAGTGTAGCCTGTTTATAGGCTGCATTATATGTCTTTAAATTCTCGATTTACTTTTCCTTAGGACACTGGTGTTCTGGCACCAACTTTTCCTGCTCATGTCTCTGGCGTAAATAATCTTACTGCATCTCCTGTAATAATTAAGCATGTACTTATTTGCAGGAATATGGTCAGACAGCCCCAACTCTAGGTACTATGGAGAGTCCTGATGTTGAAGTCGACGCCTCCTCTGAGTTTCTCTGGCTCTCTGCCCAAAACCAGCTGAGTTGAATAGATGGAATGTATATTTTCACATTCCAGAGGTTCCGTGACTGTATTTTTTACTGTGCCATGGGAGAACTGCGTCTTGCATATTTTGCAAGTCACAAATTTGGAGGAGACTTATTTCTTCCACTGAGAAATTGCAAAGAAATCCCATACGACTGACTGCCTGGTGGGTATTGCAGACTTCAACCCCTCCTCTGGAGCTTCTTCCTTATGGTGTGTTAATGAAGCCATGGCTCAATCTACCCAAAAAATAAAACAAATGAAATAGATATACATGGGCCCAACACAGACTTTCTTCACAGACAAGTATAATCCAAAATGAGCATAAAAGGGTGGGCATGAAAATGGAGAAAGACTGTGATTTCAACCAATGAGAAGGCTTTGTGTGTCATAGGTCTTGCAGTACTGTCACAATACTCATAAGGTACTCCTGCATAGAATATGCCTTTTTTCCGTAGCCTGTTTCCCAGCATGCTGTTACATCGCGGTCATTACAACAACTGCGTTGTAACAACGCATAACATTACCCCACAAGTCGTAACAACGACTTGTGGAGGGGGCGTTGGATGTTGTAATAGTATAATTTACTATTCCAACTCCAGTCTGTGCGGACAGTAGGGAAGGTGTTGGATTTTAAATCCAACACCTTCTCCCCCCTCTGCAAGTTGTTGTTACAACTTGCTTGGTAATGGTATGCGTTGTTACACCGCGGTCATTGTAACAACCGCGTTGTAAAAACATGCAGGGTGACGGTTTCGTGGTCAGGGTTGTTTGCCTCCTGCATGATCACAAACGCCAGAAACAAGGCACATTTTACACAAAAAGATTCAAGGCATTCTCATTATCTGATCTCATAGAAGAAATCTAATCACTGTTTTATATTAAATACAACTTTTTTTGGTTACAACGGTTCAGTGGTACTCTAGCTGGAAAGAGAACAGGAAGTAAAAGCCACATGCAACTCCGCAGGAGCCTCCAATTGGTTCTACAGTCCTGCAGGAGTACTGCATACCAGTGGAGAGTTAAAGAAAAATAATAATAGCCATCACGTTGAAAGAAATTAAAGCAAAGTACTGATAACTGAAGAGAAAAAATAATATAACATTGACATCATACCTCACTATCCTAATAACACTTTAATTTATGGAAATATTAAAACTAGGAATTCACTGAAAAATCAACGGTTAAAGTGGCATTATAGTTGGGTGCGGTAATAAACATATTACTTTAGGCTGAAAAAAAATCTAAGGTTAAAGTGACAGTACAGTTAGATATAGGACTTATGTTAACAAAAACATGAAGAACTATAACTTGCACACTGCCTTTCACTGTTTATGACCTCACATATCACTCATGACATGTTGAATGGCGCACAATCATGTGAAACATAAATTTCCCTGGAGACACATAAGCCCCCTTAGATGAACCAAGCTTCTCCTATGAACATCCTTTGCCCTGTAACAAACATGTTGTGAACAGCTGACCTCATGTGGGCAATCAACCACACATGGGTGAGCACGCTCCTGCTGCACATGGTCTTCGCCCTGTGAATAGCTTTTCATTGAGAATCCACTCCCTCCAGATACTCAAGCCCCATTAGGGGGTCAAGCCCCTAATACACTGAGCCTTAGCCCTGTACCGAGCCTTTCGTGGATAGCCAACCTCTCATGGGCAATGAACCACACATGGGTAGGAAAGTCGTGGATATCCAACCTCTCATGGGCAATGAACCACACATGGGTAGGAAAGTACCTACTACGAACATTCACCACCCTGAGCGGAACCCCTCCACGGAGAGCCCACTCCCTCTAAACCCACGAAGGTCTCGTAGGTGTTGAAGGCCCTACAACACACAGCCTTCACCCTGTATCAAACACTTTCCAGATAGCAGACTTCTTGTGCGTAATAAAGCACACATGGTGGACAGGTACCTGGTGCGTACAGTCTTCACTCCTATGAACTACTCCTGATGCAGAACCCACTTTCTCCTGACACTCAATGCCCCTTAGTAAGCACTTACTACATACAACCTTTACCATGTAGCAAAGCTTTTCCGGATAGCAGACCTCTTGTAGGAAGTGAACAAGACACAAGTCTGCAAGTCTCTGCTGTGCACAGAGTACGCGTCATGCACAACCAGAGCTCAATCCCTTCACTCACCCAAGACCCATTTGGAGGCCAAGCATGTAACAAAAGCGTACACCCTTTAACAGCTATAGAAAAGTATTTGTAGATGTACCTTACTGAATAATTGTTATTCAAAGTGTATACCAGACTGTCACATTCAATGGATTATGTCATCAGTGATGTCATCAAATATGTAATTTGAGATCTCATCAATTATATAATTGAAGACGTCATGACTGATGTTACATGTGAAGTGAAAAAGAGGGTGGGAGTTAAGCATGGGCGAATTTTGCGAATCTCGCGTTCGTGAATTTTGCGGATTTGCGAACTCGCAATCCGCAAAATCCGCGAATTCTTGCGAATTTGCGGATTTTTTTTTTTTGTGTTTGCCACTCTCTGTCACCACTGACACTCTCTGACTACTCATGCCACCCTCTGGCCCACCCATGCCACCCTCTGTTTCATCACAGCACCCTCTGGTTGTCCAGTTTTACATTATTGTGGCAAAGCAAAGCACACCTTCCCTGCCTCAAGTGACCTGAATTAATTTGGGGCTGATTAATGTGTCACAGAATATTTTTTTAGCTGGCACCTGCTTCCATAGTGCTTCCTGGTTAGTGATCTTTTGCACTTGCTAAGTGCTTTCATTGTTGCAAAATTAGTTACAACACCTGCCCTGCCCCAACTGACAATAATGAATTAGGGACTGATTAATGGATTTGAACTTCCAGCCTGGCTCCTGCTTGTCTCCCTTAGCTGTAATTCAGGACCTTTGTGGCATATGTGTAACTATTCTGAGGTTCAGAGCAGGGTCACATAATAGTTGCAACTGGCAACTGAACTCTGGAGGGGCCCCTCAGGAAGCACTACAGGAAATGGCTACTAATGATGAGCCTGAACTTTTGAACCTGGTAAGTAGTTTCAGTTTTGCTAAGATCGTATTTCTGCAATTTAGCGCTTATTCGCGGGGCGCGAAGTTGTACTGGAAAGCCGCGAACTCACGCGAACAGTGCGAGCAAGCCATAAAATCCGCTGCTCGTGGATTTGCGGATTTTGCGGGAGATTCGCGAATCTCGCGGATTGCGAATTTACCGAAAATCCGCGAGCGAAACGGATTTTCCGCCCATGCTTAGTGGGAGTAGGCTGCCTCACATCCCAGTACTCAGTTCACCCCAATGCATTATTGTAAATGCAGGTTCATGATAACACTTACTTCAGTGACAATCTTGAGTTATTCAGCCTTGTTCATGCAGCCAGTATTGTATATCTGTAAACACATGTTTCAGGATATTCCTTCTGGAGTAGAGAGCAATACATTGTTTTGGGGTGCTGTTATGATGCACTGCAGTTCCCACAATACATCTGGGCTAATTGTGTGCTGATGTGCCATGCAGTGTGCTCCCTCCTCCTTTTGAAATATGTGAAATCATAAGCAGTGCACGATGAGGGTGCAAGTTATAGTTAGCTTAGTAAACTCTAACTTGTAAATTTCAGTGGTTTCTTCACCTAACTAGAATATCCTTTTAACCTAAGCAAATTTTTTAGTTTTTTTATCATAAGTTAAGGTATTTTTTTTTTTAATACATCCATGCTGGGGTTCTCATGACCAGTTTATTTGTTATCATAAGTTAAGGTGTTTTGTTTCTAAAAAAAAGTGCATCCATGCTGGGGTTCTCATGGACAGTTTTTTTAATCATAAGTTAAGGTAATTTTATTCTAAAAAAATGCATCCATCTACGGGTCTCATGGCCATTTTTATGCAGGACCATCAAGGGGGGCATAACATCTGGTTAGGATCCCAAAAGTTACATTTCCCATTTCCATAGGATTGCTTAGTTGTCGACACAAAATTGCGGAACAAAATTATATCAAACTTGCCAATTTGTTAAGGGGTGACATTTAAAAGGGGGTGATAAAAAAAAGTCAATTTGCTAATAACTATGGAATCATTAGGCGATCTACATGAAATCTGGCCAACAGTTAGCATGTTTAAGTTTTCTGTGAGTATGGTAAGGTTTGCGCAGATTCTTCAAGAGCGGCCAAAGTTATTAGGGTGCGGGAAATATTTCATGAGCTAATAACTATTGCATATACATGAAGTTTGGCAGGCTGTTAATATTTTAAACCCAGAGCAGAAATTGCAGGTTTCATGCAGATCCAATAAGGAGGGAGGCAAAGTTAAACATGAAGGCTGGTATAAAAAAAAATATTTATTTGCTAATAACTTGGCACAGTTTTAGAGATTTGCTCAACACTTAGAAACACCATGTTTAGCTCACTTGTGAAATTTGAGTTTCACGCAGTGAATTTCTGCGTTTTTTATATCATTCCCCATGGAATTATTTTTGAGAACTCTAGTTCGATTTATCACTAACCATCACTGCACACAGACTTCGGCTGCGCTCAGCAGGAACTGGCCATGTGCCAAATCTGTTGTGGGAAGCCAACACCTGCAGCAAAGGGCCATAAACCATGTTTGCAAGGGTGGCTTCAGTACATGGCCTTTGGCCAAACCATGCACCAAGTTCTTTGCAGGTGGCCACCTCCTGCTGTGCATGGCCTTCAGTGATTTTTTTGGGGTTTTATTTCGCAATCATAACTGCACTTTAGCAGTGTGTTTTTTTGTTAATTTATGAGGGGGCTTAGGGATACGTTGAGGTTTTACAACTAAAGATAACCTTGAACTCAAATTAACCCTTGTTTTTTCAGGGAATTTCCACATCCAAAATGTCCCTGAAGTCAACACTCCACATGAATCCCCATGAAAATTTGCAAACCTTTAGCATATTTTGTTTTCTGTTTGTAAGTCAAGTTTTATTGAGATCAATCCCGAAGGATAACATTTGATGGGGAGTTAAAACAATTGTTTTCTATGCGAAGAATTTGGTGCCTTATCATAGACTGGTACAAAATCTGGCAGACCTTTATGTTGAACTTACTCTTAATATAACGATTTTCATGCAACTCCATCAAGGAGGAATAGAGTTAAAAAGGGTGAGTCAAAAATGGGTTCATTTGACAATAGCTTGGGTGTTGGTTAATGAATTTGCATGATATTTGACAAGATCTTAGTAAATTAATCCCAGTGCTGGAATCTCGGATTTCAGGCAGATCTGATAAAGGGGGCAAATTTAAAGAAGGGGTCAAAATGATTTAATTTACTAATATCTTTGGTGCTGTATCACACACTGGTAGGTCATTATTTACTAAGTGCCTCGCCTAAGCTAATCAAGGATACACTAATTACAGTATTATTTGTCAACGCCATTTGCCTGTGAGTACACCAAGTAGTATTACTCTATCCACTACTATAAAAACATACATTTTGTTTATACATTAACTCTCTACGACACTATCAGAAATAAAGTTGTTTTAAAACACATACAGCAGTATTAAGACAGCTTAGAACTCTAGCAAACTACTGTAAAACAAACAACATAAACCATGGCCGGCCGTAGCACTGGTGGCGCCTGGTGCTACAATCTTTGTTGTCGCCCTCAGTGACTTCCTTCTTCTTGGATTCTCTGCGTCCCACACTCCAAGATTGCCCCTAATCTCGTCATAACCCCTCTCTCGTATGTATTGTTTTTTTATATCACTATTTATGCCAATACAGTGTCACAGCACTTTATAGCACATACACATTATACAGAGTGTGTAAATCAGTGTAAAGGAAATGTTACATAAGAAAATTAAGACTACAAAGTCCCAGAGTCATATCTCATCCATATTGAGAGGTAGTTTATTTTATGAGTGATTGGTCTGGAGATGCACACACTCTGAATTTAAAATGCAACACAATGGTTGGAGTAAGCTTTTCTAACAAAAATGTATTTCTACTAAAAAAAAAACCTTTTTTAGCAAAGAAAGACTAGGAAAACCTATGTCTTGCAGTTTGCATACAGCTCTTTGATGTCAGTTCATAGCTCACTGTGCTATATTAGTAACTTTGTAACTTATAAACTGCAATTAACCCACTGAGCTATCTATATAAAATTCAATTCGGTGTCCTGCATGTTACATGTGCTTTGCAGCAGATGAACCCTTTGTGCTTCTTTAAGATGAGTCAAAATGATCTCTCAGCAGATGCATTAATCACCAGAGTTATCTTTACATTTGTATCACTGCCTGAAAATTGCTAGGCACACAAGGTACTCTCCAGCAAGTGCTTTTAATCCCATAAAATAGTTCAAAATGCAGCACCCCTCCAACTTGGCTCTTATTGCAGAGGCTGGGCCTCACATAAACAGACACCCGCTATCTCAGTAGCACACATGTACGACACCAACATAAAGCAAACACCAAAATAAACCACACAACTGCTGAAAGACGCTCAATATCAAATTAAAACGCACACAGTATGATTTAGAAATACTCCATTACTTTCCACTAGAATCATATGACCAGTCGTCCACTGATGAATACAAAGAAAAACATAGAGTCAATTAAAGTACCACTAGCAAGAACACATATATAGTGTGATACACTCTATCACCATGCAACATGCATTAACATATACAAAGGCAAACAGAAGAATAGTCCCAAATAAACATACGCTACCTTTGTATAGAAGTATGGAAAGTGCAATATACACCTTTCTAACCAGTAATCAAACATTAGACTATTACTGCAGAAGAAGAAATCCACCATTATGTGGCAAAATAAGAAACGTAACCAATAAAAATCTATCAATTACCTTTGATTTACAGTTACAAACACAGTACATCCAAAACAACGAATTACAAAAAAGAGGGTTTGCCCCTTCTTTCACGTTATTAGAAAAATCTAAACTAATGTCAATAGCAGTATCAAGGATGATGTAATAAATGATGTCATCAGTGGCATTTATAATGTAACAGTGATGTCATCAATGATGAATTTCAAGATGTCATCGGTGATGTATTATGGGAGGTCATAAGCAGTGCATGATGGGGGAACAAGATATGATTAGTTTACTGAATCATAACTGGTGAATTTCAGTGGAATTTAGGACATGACAACCATTACATATTTTTAATATTAAATGTTTATTTGGGGGTACTTAGCTTGAAAAAGTTATTTTCTTTAAACTGAACATAACAATGATTGAAATTAGAATGTTTAGGTTTAGTTTACATTTCTTGAATGAATTGTTAAATAAAAGAATTGGCAATGTTGAGGGTCAGTGGATTTTGGCAATTCTTTGTCTGCAGTGTTTATAGTATAATTATGGATTTATGGCATTTGCAACATACGTTTCCACAAAGTTTGCGAAATTAGCAGATTAAACCAACATTTTTGTTTGTATATCACATTCATAAAAATAATACTGCTAAGAATATGCAGCATAATTTGCACTTTATGTTGCAGAATTAGGTGATCTTGCTGCATAATTAGGTTCTCCATTTTCCATAATCCTAGTATCGCTAACAATTTAAAAGCTCTGCAGTGTGGACTGTAATTATGATGATAAAATGTGTGTTCCACACTCAACTGTAAAATATTTGTACATAATTCACGGTTGTCTGTGAAGTATACGTCAGTATATTGTTCAATAAAAACATTAAAATATCTAACACACACACACATATAGGTGTGTAATATGTATAATAATAAAAAAATGTTTTAAAACAAAAGAGCCACTGAAAATGACTTATTATAAGTAATTGACTTTAGTATAACATGCACCGCCATAGATTTCACATGTCCTTGGTGATATAATATGTGATGTCATAAGCAGTGCATGAAAGCATGCTTAAGAAGTACTTTAAATAATTTGTTTTTACATTGCTTATTTCAAAGCACTGCAAGTAGGAATGTGGCCAGCAGGTCCCCAGCCACAAACCTAGCTCCCAACGGCAGTGAAACCGGCCCCCACCCTGCCAGCCTACCGAAACACCTGTAGGCCAGTCTGGCCCTGCATGTTTGGTCCAGACAAGGACTGTGATAGCTCCTCCTAGTTGATTCCATCAGCTGATGTGCTGGATTCTCCTATCTTAAGGGATGAGGTCATTGGTAAAGTGTGTAGTGGCTGGAGAGAGCCGGGATTCTGTAACAGCAATAGCATCTACATCAATGGTAGTAATGGGGTCAACAATGCTGACAGCATGTTGTGGCACTCAGTGCATTGATGAGCATGATGTGGTGAGTGTGTACAGTGTGTTTACAGTGGGCGTTGATGAGTGGAATGTTGATGAGTCTGGTTGAGTTGTAGATGTGAGGTGTGCTGGTGCATGAATTGCAATATAGATGTGGGAAAGGATTGTACTGTGGCATCAAGCAGAGGAAGAACTCACATGGTAGAAATGTTTTTGAGCTGCGCTTAAAGATTGAAGGGTTCTGGCCCTTATCTCCTTGCCAGGTGCTAACACAAACTAACAAAGCCTCTGCCCTTCATCTCATGTTCTAAGGATACTAAAGAGAAGGACTTGTTTGATAGAGAGTGTCTAGAGGTAGCAGCATTTATACATAGCCACTAAGTAACATAACTTATGAGCTGAGCATAAGGTATTTGCCCTTGTGAGAAGAGATATAGAAACAGAGGTGGTCACCTTAAGACAACAGCCTAGGACCAGTACTGAAGTAGGTCAACTAATTCTTAACAAGGCGATCTAGAATTCAGAATATTGCGGTCCCACCAGGTTTTACACCGTCACTGAGTCCTGGGAAACATCCAGTCCAAGTCTCATGGACTCGTGTAATATGTCCTTAACAGAGAGAATCCATGCTGCCAGTATCAAGGACATGGTCTAAACCTAGTGCATACATACCACATCCCTAAAGGAATTTGAATGACATCTACATCATGGGACAATTTTTTGACCATGGTTCGTAACTGTGTTTATTGAGAATTTACATAGAAAACTCTAGGCCTCCCATAGTTGTGTCAGCTTGGAGAGAAGACAAAACATGCCACTATTAACAGAGTGGTCAGGTGTGGACTGGGGCACACTTTTGAAACCAAAAGTGCCTGACGTGATGCTGCTCTTGTTGTAATCAGAAAGCAAAATGGAAATTATTCGTAGCGCAAGTAACTCACAATCCTCAGGTGAATGCTACACCTCAAACCATGAAACATAATCTCAAAGAGCCTCACCCACCAGAGACTACCTCTCAATCCACCACAAAGACAGCACCAGGACAGCAAGCAGACCCATAAACCTCAGAGTGACTATTACTGCATAAAATCATGCCAAATATGTAGACACCATGAGCTAATTACACAATTGTACAAGTGAACATTGAGGCAGAGAATAACGACATACGTGAATATCATGGAAAGACTATCGAGGAACAAAATACCTAAAGGTAAGTCCATATGGAGAAGTATAGAGTTACTATTCTTAAATCCACATTAATATATATCTATAAAACCAAGGTGCCTATAAGTGGAGTTAAGTAAAGTAAATAATACTTACCTGTCAATATTTTGGTTCGATATTTTGTCCTTGATATTTGCATGCCTCGGTATTCTGGATTCGATATTCAGGGTACATACCTAATTATGCATACATCATTGTTTCCTCATTATCAAACAACAGAATGGGTCTTCAGCTGAGAAGCTGTAACGTACATAATACAAGGGGGAAAACCAAACCATTCCTCCAGAACCAACCAACAAGGCTGATCAGCTCTTATTAACATACACAAAGACTTAACAACAAACATAGTCAGTTAGTTTGTCCTTAGATCACGACCAGCATGGCAATGCAAAAATCTGACAACTAACCCTTCCAAAGGCCTATCCGAATTTTAAACAATGTACTTTATAAATGGCAGTAAAAGTTGGTATTAGTAAAGTGGTCATAATTGTCAATTTTCCTCGAGGAGTCCCTGAATCCATCGGGTTATCTTCTCACTGAAGGAAAACAAGTCATGTGCATTTTATTTCTTGGTTAAAGGTTGCTATAGATTTCCAACTTCCCTAACTGACCAATGTTACAAAGTTATCTAAACATGCTTTGTAAGGATTTAAACCACTGCCAGTAGGCAGCTTGTTTGTCTTTTGTGTATGAATGGATAATCAGCCTTGTTTATGTTTTAAATATAACCATGGTTCCATACCACAGGAACTTTCCTCTGGTTGGTAGTAAATGACCATACTGTCTCTGTCAGGCCGCGCAAATACAGCTTTCCGGGACTTTCCTCACCTTCAGGCTGTTCTGACGTTTCACCTTGCCAGTAGAGGTATGAGAGCAGATCCATTTGCTGATGCTGTTAAAGAGGTAACATATCGTCTTAGGTGAAGGAATGATGTTGAATGGTGGTGGCATGGTGCATTTGTCATCAAAGTAGCTGAGCCAGAGCTTTGCCCGGGCAAACTTCCATTCTTTGTCTTCATGGTTCTGTAGGAATAAACGTTGCACATGAGCAATGAATAAGTTACGCATTTGAAATACATGAAACAAGTATATCAAGAGTTTCCTATCATTTGAAGGCCTATGGGGCAGATTTACTAAAGTGTCACCCAACACAGCAAAGCAGCCATAAATGCTGTGCTGCGTTGAATGACAGGGAGGGAGCAGGTGAGCGCCATATCTGCAGAGATATGGCACTGTCCTCCCCTATCCCTAGCGCTAGTGCAGAATTTTGCTGATGAGAGCCATGTACACACCTTTGCGCCATAATGCAAGGGTGTGTGTGAGAGTCTAGCATATGTTTCGTATCGGAAAGGTTCCCTTCCAGTACAAAATACTACGCCTAGACAACTTTTAAAACTTTTCCTACTTTGTATGTGTGCGTACAGTACAGCACACATGCAAAGTCGGAAAAAGAAAGAAGAAATGATAACATTTCTCCTTTTAACGCCTGCTTTCAAATGGCATTCATTTTGTACGCAAAACCTGGCTCACATTTTTGGTAGATAGGGTTTTGCATCAAAAAGCATGAGTTGTTGCATGGGAACGTCCGTCACCTTGACGCTAAGTAACGCAAAGCACTTTCACGTTTCTTTGCTTTACTTTATGCCATTTCCAGCGCAAAAAAAAATTTGTGCTAGAAGGTAAATAATAAAAAAACACTTTTGTGATGCAAAAAAAATGCTACACACACAAAATGTTAGTAAATCTGCCCCTATGTATATTTAGGTCAATGACTGTTTTTGGCAAACTGCAGCAGACATCTTGGAAGTCATTGACCAATATTTGCCTCAGTAGAGATAACTCCCATGTTTTTTTTCCCAAGCTGAACTAATTACTGACTTGATAAAAGCAAAAGAAATTTCATGCCAGTAGGTATACATTTATTCTTGTTTGAGGCTTATCATACGATTGCGAAAAGAGATTGAGAACATAAAAAAAAAAGTCTACTGAGCCCATTCTGCTTAGGCCAGTAGTTGAGGTGGTAATGCTGCACCTGATAAATACGATGCCACACGTCTGCCAAGTAACAGGTGCAGTATTATCACATAATTCCTACATAAGCTCCTTACGGTAGGGAATATGTTGTAATTCTGCGTCTTCATCTTCCACAATCCGTCAAACGTCAAAACTCACTACTTGTAGTAATTTCTGTGCACAACTTTCATCTGGATTTACCTCGTGAATGCAGGAATTCCTTCACATTTAGTAATTGCAATTTGGAATTCCCAATGTTCATGAACTGAGGGCATAAGTGGTTGTACCTTTCCCCTTTATGAAGGTCATCATGTGCATGTGACACAACATGATAGGAACTTATTGCTATCGAGAGTAGAAATAGAAAAAGGCCTCCACAACATGTTGCAGCAATGGTCTCCTAGAGGCCTATCAAACCCAACTGCCTGTGACATCATGAGCAGGTGAGGTTTAGGAAACAAACATGACATTTCGACTCTGTGCATCTCTCCTGCGATTTGGGGAATAATTTAGAAGGTTCTACTTGTTGGAAATAGAGATTGGGCCTCCACAAATAACTGAGTTCTTGCTTATTTTGGTGGGTACGGATCCATTGCAAGAGCGTGAGACTGGCTTTTTGACAAATGAATGAGATTTAGAAGGAGGTCTCAGGAGGTGTAGGGGGCCTTTGAACGGTTTGAGGATGCAGGGCGTTTACTACGAATGTCAAATGCCTTTTCCACCAACCTTCAGTTTTCCAGCCAAGCCATTTGGAGTTAGGTGACCTGCTGGTGTATCCAAAGTACAGCCTCAACTGAATCTGTTGTCAAAAAGCCTTGTCCAGCCTGGCAAATGTGCTGAAATTACAGAGATCTCATCCAGACAGGCTGGGATCAATAGATTTTGGGAAGGGGTTCTCCACCAGGAGGGTAGAAGCCAGTGTCTCTTCTGACCTGTTGGGTTAGTAGAAGCCCTCCAGCATGGTGTAAGTGATCCCTACTAGCCTTCAGTGCATCATTGTCTTTTATTTTCATATTTAATTAGAGACAAATCACTTTTATTGTATCTATTTGCATTGTCTTCTATGGGTTGATTTTTTAGTTTTTCTGTGTTTATTTTGTGTTAGTTAACTTTCTTTTGTGTTTTATTTATAGTGTTCATTTTTAGTGTTAATTTGTTTTGGCTTTTGCATTTTGAAATGGACGGACTGCAGGAGGAGCATGAAAGGAGGAGCTGGTGGATACAGTGGTCACTTCGAGATACAACAAATAGAGTGCTGTGGTCTGCATGAGGTTGATGTTGAGATGATCTACTTTGAGATGATCTACTTTGAATCAGAAGAGGGGGGTCAATTGATAAGGACAACAAGGTAAACTGGAAATATACCTGAAAAGGAGAGTGAAAATGGTGCTATGCAGTGGAGGATGATCCGGTGGTGCCTGACACAGTGAAGCATGACGGCTTGGGTCTAACCATCGGCAAGCATAGCCCCTGGACAGGGTAGAAGGCATCAAGTTGAATGTACGTGGCAAGGCAGACCCAAGAGACTCACATTTACGACACTGAAAGACTTCAAAGGGGCAGTCAGGAGGAGCAAGCTTTCTGCCTCCATGGCCATTGGGTTCTACAAGCCCACCTGCCAGGCTCGCACAAGGAAAAAGTGATATTTTCAGCTCTCTGCCCCAAAACCTCAAAGTTACATAGAAAACAATGGGAAGTGGCTGGTCCTTCACATGATTAACAGTAGAATACCACGGAAAGCGTCTAGTCCTTCACATGAATTTCTACATCAAAGTTGGCACATCTGTGTTCCCCATCACACTCCTGGAAACATTTCCTGTGCACAGATTAATAGTGCCATAAAGGAAAAGAAAAATGCTAGATACAGTCCCAAAGTCAAAGTTCCAGAAAGCAAAGAAAGTGACAACATGGATGTCAAGTTAGGGTAATTTGCCAAGTATGTGACCACATGGCAAACACGGTGATGTGGTTGGCCCGCAACTAGCATTTTTCTGTTTTGCTATCACCAACACGTTACATCATTTTAGGGGCATGGAGCTATTTCATGGTGTCACGTGGGTTCAGCAGTAGAGGCTGAATCACTGGAAAGTCAAGGGTTCCAGTGAGTCGGGTCAAGCTTTCTGCCACTCATTCAGTGACATGAGGAGCATCTAGCACCTCCACTCTCCACTCTAGACTTTAACATTATTAATGTAATTGTTCTTTGTGGGTGAGCAGCTACAAAGTATTGTTTTGTGCAACTCTCCAATTTTGATGGCAACTGCTAGCTGCTAGAGTATGCTGAAATATATCAATCCCCCACTATGGGAGCTACAAAAAATGCTGAGGTGAGGGTGGGTGTTTACGTTTGTGAATCTGAGTACGCTTTAGCATTTGTGTAAGAGAGGCAAGGAAGTGAGAGAGAAAGAGAGAGACTCTCCCCAGTGCTAAAAACTGTTTGGAAGTGTTAATGATCATCAAAATTGCTCATCATCAATAAGGATTCATGGTCAGATTTATGTGCATCTGTGAGACCACCATGTCCACCACTACTGTTTGGTTTAACCTGTCTCCTACTAGGAAACAGGTCATCTTGGAGTCAGAAATGAGCACACTCAGATGATATTTTGACAATCTTTTAGATACATTAGATATTCTACATAAGCCAGAGAAAGCTTTTTCTCCAGCGTTTGCAAGCAATCAAAGAAGCAGCCCTTAACTTTGACTGCACGCTAGTGCGGAGAGTCAACATTCAATGACAACATGCAAAATGGAAATGAAGGACTACAGTAAATCATTGTTCTTGGCACAATGAGGAGTCGAGGGCGCCAGAGGGATGACTGTCTCATTGTTGTGAACATTGCATACATCGCCTTGAAGTGGGTATT
Source organism: Lissotriton vulgaris (assembly GCF_964263255.1). Classification (NCBI taxonomy): domain Eukaryota; kingdom Metazoa; phylum Chordata; class Amphibia; order Caudata; family Salamandridae; genus Lissotriton; species Lissotriton vulgaris. Next base: position 609,054,295 of record NC_141699.1, on the reverse strand, counting down.
GCTGGAAGTAAGAAATGTGCACTGACAAATGATCTCCTGTTGGATGACTGTGATGCTCAGATGTTACCATCTTTCTTGCCTCTGGTCCCAGAGGTTAATTCTTACACATCCTGCTTACGTTTATGTGTCCCTTCATTCATAAGGACTGAAGTAGAGGCATTCAGTTTAGTGTAGGGGTCAAGGAAAGCAACCCAATGTTTCTACCACTAACCCTACCTCATGTTTGGAATTAGGCTGACATATTTTGTTGTGCCTTCAGGAATGTTTACAAAAACGTCCAAATACCTGGCTATTTCTACGATGTGGCGAGGGTATGTGGCTCCTAATTTTACTGATGTTACCTAGTCCTAGGTAGGTGTAGTTTCTCTAGCATGTTGAAACCACTTGAAGTGAACCTGTGGTGTAATCAGCCATGCAAGGGGGAGGTGGGTGTTTCGGTGAGGAATCAGCAGGTAGATATAGAATCTTTCAGAATGAGAGTTACTGATGTTAAGTATTTTTTTCTACAGATACTTCTTCCTACAGATTCTTCACCTTTTGAATAGATTCCCAAGCTGTCTTCACACCAGGAGGTGGGTGAGTGATCTTTTATACTATGAAATCTTGAAGCACTGAGCGAGTAAATTGACTATCCCTCCTCACTTCAGAGTCCAAACAAAAATGATTTTCAATGGAGTACAGTGGAAGCCCAGGCTGCCGCTTTGCAAATGTCTGCAACTGACACATATCTCACCAGCGTAGAAGTGGAAGACTTGGCTCTGGTTGAATGAGCATTAATACCTTCTGGTGGCTCACTGTGTGCCATGGTGTAGCAGATCCTAATGCACAGAATTATCCATCTTGACAATGTCCTCTTACACACTGCCCTGCCTGTCATCTTTCCAACGTATCCCATGAAAATCTGGTTCTCCAGCCTGAATTTATGGGTTTTGTCCAGACAGAAACTGAGAGTTTTCTTGGGGCCAAGAACCTGTAGTCTTTCTTTCTCCTTTGTTAGATGTGGAGAAGAACAGAACGCTGAAAGGGTAATTGACTGGGGTAGGTAGAAGGAAGTAACCACCTTTGTCAGGAAGGCAGCCGTGGTTCTCAACACCAGCTTGTATCGGAAGAAAGAACTAAATCAAGGTTTCACGGTTGAGGCTTGTAACTCACTAAAATGTCTGGCTGATAGAAAATCCATCAGAAAGGCTGTCTTAAAACTTAGCAGTCTTAAAGGTCAACTAACTAACAGTTCAAACAGGGACACACAAAGAATGTGAGAAAGGCTTAAGGTCAAATTAAGGCATAATAAATGGAGCATGGCAACACATGTTAGTGATTTACAAAAGGGGGTGGTGATGAACAGAGTGTCTGAATTGAGCAGACCACTCTTACCCAGTCCAAAGATCAGGGCTTGATCCATCACCGTTATTTATCTCACTGCCCCATCCCAACTCAGAACCTGGCTATATGCAAATCAGTCTGTCCCTGGCCCAGTGCATCATGGGAACAGGGCAGACTAAACTACCAAGCCAATTCTTTACCAGAAAGGAACCAAGCTACCGGGGACCGGTTTCTGGCATTTCAGCCTCTTCGGCCCGGCTTGCTTGAATCCTGATGGAGCAGTGAGAAAGGGACTCATGTCTGAGTATACCCTGCCACACCTATAGTGGCCAAAATCGATTTACAAAAGGGGGTGGTGATGAACAGAGTGTCTGAATTGAGCAGACCACTCTTACCCAGTCCAAAGATCAGGGCTTGATCCATCACCGTTATTTATCTCACTGCCCCATCCCAGCTCAGAACCTGGCTATATGCAAATCAGTCTGTCCCTGGCCCAGTGCATCATGGGAACAGGGCAGACTAAACTACCAAGCCAATTCTTTACCAGAAAGGAGCCAAGCAAACCGGGCCGAAGACGGCTGTAATGCCAGAAACCGGTCCCCGGGAGCTTGTTTCCTTCCCAGTGTAAGAATTGGCTTTTGTAGTTTGGTTTGCCCTGTTCCCATCATGCACTGGGACAGGAACAGACTAATTTGCATACAGCCAGGTTCTGAAACTGGGATGGTGCAGTGAGCTAAAAAACGGTGTTGGATCTAGCCCTGATCTCTTGACTGGGTGAGAGCTTTCTGCTTAATTCAGAGACTCTGTCCCTCACCACCCCTTGTTGTAAATATTTTTGTCCACCCTAAGCGTGGAAGGGTATTCTCAGATGTGAGACCCTTGCTCATTGCACTATCAGGATTCAAGCAAACCGGGCCGAAGACGGCTGTAATGCCAGAAACCGGTCCCCGGGAGCTTGTTTCCTTCCCAGTGTAAGAATTGGCTTTTGTAGTTTGGTTTGCCCTGTTCCCATCATGCACTGGGACAGGAACAGACTAATTTGCATACAGCCAGGTTCTGAAACTGGGATGGTGCAGTGAGCTAAAAAACGGTGTTGGATCTAGCCCTGATCTCTTGACTGGGTGAGAGCTTTCTGCTTAATTCAGAGACTCTGTCCCTCACCACCCCTTGTTGTAAATATTTTTGTCCACCCTAAGCGTGGAAGGGTATTCTCAGATGTGAGACCCTTGCTCATTGCACCATCAGGATTCAAGCAAACCGGGCCGAAGACGGCTGTAATGCCAGAAACCGGTCCCCGGGAGCTTGTTTCCTTCCCAGTGTAAGAATTGGCTTTTGTAGTTTGGTTTGCCCTGTTCCCATCATGCACTGGGACAGGAACAGACTAATTTGCATACAGCCAGGTTCTGAAACTGGGATGGTGCAGTGAGCTAAAAAACGGTGTTGGATCTAGCCCTGATCTCTTGACTGGGTGAGAGCTTTCTGCTTAATTCAGAGACTCTGTCCCTCACCACCCCTTGTTGTAAACACATGTTAGTGAGCCACCTTAAAAATCTGAGAACTATAAGTGATTTAAAGAGAGGCGGCTGATCAGGCGAACAGAAAGGCAGATAAAGCTGATAAATAACCTTTAACAGTGCCCACCTTGCAACACTGTCGGCTAGCGAGAGAGGGAATGGTAAAATGTCCGAGCGACTGGCCTGAACAGGGTATATGGAGTTATCAGAACACTATGAGACAAATTTGCTTCATCTGCCTGAATAGTCTGGTTTGGTGAATAGTCTTTCTGAACATGACATATCATCCACCACTCCAACCTGGCTCTGTCAAGACGTATCTTCCTCAATATAGGAGAAATCAAGGGTATGAGAGGAAACGAGTAGTGAAATGAAAGTTCCAACTCAAGCAAAATGCATCCCTGAGTGCACCCTGCACTGGACACTGGAGGGCACAGAACTTCAGGCAGTGAGCATTCTTGTGAATAAAAAGAGGTCTATCTGAGGAGTCCCCCACAACTGGAAAATGTTGAGGCCTATCTCTGGATGAAGTCCCAAATCGTGAATGGCAAGATAATGCCAACTGAGACTGTTCAATGCTCACGTTGAGCACTCTGGCCAAGTGATTTGTTACTAAGCTGATCTGATAACCCCGAGTCCAGGATCACAGCCGCAGAGGTTCTCAGCAGAGAAGATGCAGCCCCATTCCACTTTGTTTGTTGAAGTACCACGTAGCTGTCGTGTTGCCCATCAAGATCTTGACCGATTGACCACAAATGGAAGAAAGGAAAGCCTTGAGTGATTGCTGTATCGCCAGTAATTCAAACAGATTGATGAAAAATATCTGTTTTTCTGGAGACAAGAGGCCTCTGATCTCCAGTTCCTCCAGATGGGCTCTCTACCCTAGGGTGGAGGCATCTGTGATTACTGTAGTCACTAGAGGGAGAGGGTGAAAAGACTTTCCTTATGTAAACTTCCTGTCCACACTACACAAATGAACATCAGCTGAAGTGTTGCTGGAGATTTTGATATTGTGTTGGAGATCCCTGTTGTGTGGAGGCATCACTAGCGGGCCCTCTTTAGCCATTGTGCGTGGGTGACCAACAGAATGCAGGACTCTAGCAGATTGAGCAGGTGTAAGACCGTCAGGACTGATCGCTGCACTCTGAAACATCGGAATCATAGCCTGAATATCTTGAGCCCTCTGGGGAGGAGGAAAGGCTTGGCTAATGTGGTGTCCAGTACTGCTTCTATGAACAGGATGCACTGAGAGGGCACAAGGTGAGAGGTAGGTGTGTTGATTCAAAAGCCCAGGTTGAACAGCAATGTGGTTGTTAACTCCAAGTTGCAAGGCACCATCTCTGAAGAGCTGACCTTGATGAGCCAGTCATCCAGGTAAGGGAATACCAGGATTTTTGCCAATCAGAGATGGACTGCAACCACCACAGACTAGAGGAGTGAAAGCGGGGCCAAATGGAAGAACCGCAAACTGATAGTGTTTATACCTGACTACCTGTGTGTCTGCAGGATAGGGATGTGGAAATAGGCATCCTGCAGGTCGCCAGACACCATCCAGTCTTCTGTTTCGAGGGCATTTTGAACTTTTCCATTTTCAGGAACTAGTTCAGAATCATGAGGTATAGGATCAGACAGAGGCTGCCATCATTTTTGGGGACCATGAAGTGCCGGGTGTAGTACCCCTGACCCTGTTCCAGCTCTGGAAACAACTCCACTGCACCCTTGAGTAGCAAAGATGCAACCTCTTGTTGGAGGACCAATAGATGGTGTGGAGGAAGGAAAAGGAGGAGATGTTGGTTGGAAGGGTAAGGCATATCCCTTCTCTACAATTTCTAAGACCCAAGTGTCTAAAGTTATGGCCTTCTAGGCTTGTGAAAAGGAGGATGTTTGTCATTCAAATGAGCTGTGGGTGCTCAGGGAAAGTGAAACTAGGGCTGCTTCCCTGAGGTGGCTCGGATGTAGAACAAGAAAAGGAGGGAAGGAGCAAAATAGCTCATGTTTGGCCCTTGCCTCATCCTCCATATTGATTGCAGAAGGGGTTCACCACCTTTTGTAGCTGTTGTTGAGCTGCATACTGTTGACAGCCTCGAAATGTCGGGCGCAGCCTTAGAATGGCTGACATCCTTCCTGGCTGACCGCTTCTTTCAGGTCTTCGAGGGCGAGGTGACATCCCCTAAACACCCTCTCAGATGTGGGGTTCCTCAGGGCTCCTCCCTGAGCCCCACTCTGTTTAATGTCTACATGGAGCCCCTAGACAGGATAGTCCATCCCTTTGGTGTGCGTATTGTCACCTACGCAGACGATACCCAACTGGTGGTCTCCTTAGACCACCAGGAGGGATCGTCCAGCACCTTAGGCTCCTGTCTGGAGGCGGTTTCCAGATGGATGCAATCCTCATGTTTAAAACTCAACGGGGAGAAGACAGACGTCATCTTGCTGGGCAATTCCTCTCCCTCGGGTTTTGCATCCTCCTGGCCTCCATGTTTAGGCCCACCCCCCTCGCCCAAACCTCAAATAAAAAGCCTAGGGATTTGGCTTGATACCGACCTGAACTTTTCGGTACAAGCTACGAAGACTGCGGCTACCTGTTTTGGGTTGATGAGGATGCTACGGAGGGTGCTCCCTCTGCTCCCATTTCAGGCAAGGAGGATCCTGATCCAGGCCCTTATACTATCTCGCCTGGATTATGGGAATGTCCTCTATATGGGAGCTCCTGCCTATACCATCCACAGGCTCCAAGTCGCCCAAAACAGTGCAGCCCGTCTACTTTACAACCTTCCCCGTTGGCAGTCAGCGAGGAATGCTTTGAGGGAACTTCACTGGCTTCCTATAGCTGGAAGAATACAATTTAAGGCCATGTGTATTTTACACAAGGCCTTTCATCGCACCGGCCCTGCAATTCTTCAGTCCCTGGTCACTCCCTATGCTCCATCTCGTTCTCTTCGGTCCAGCTCTTCTCAGTTGGCTACTCCCATCAGAGTCAAGAAGGCTCGATGGGGTGGCCGCTCCTTCTCACACACTGCGGCAAGGCTATGGAACACCCTCCCTCTGCCTCTGCGGGAAACTTTAAACCATCTCTCCTTTAGGAAAACTTTAAAAACACACTTGTATACCACATTCTGTTGACCTGCCCTGAGCCCTTGCTAATTGAATTTCTGTCACTAGCGCTACGAGGCCTCCGGGTAGATAGCGCTATACAAGTACTGCTTCATTCATTCATTCATTCATTCATTCATTCAAATGAAAAGCCCCTGCGGAAGCCATGTACATTTCAAAACTGACGGTAGCCTCTGGGTTGTGTCTGGAGACCAAGGGATCTGGCTGTGGCTTTACTGTCCTTAATGCTCTCAAATTCAGACTCAGCTTTGGCACCAAAGAGCTGAGATCTATTTTGAATGGAAGGTTCATTAGCATGGTCTGTATGACTAGTGAAAATCCTGAATTCCTTAAACAGGCATGATGACATAGGGAGATTAATGTGCCCATGCCTCTTGCCACTGAACCTGCAGTATCCAAACCAGGCTGCATCACCTGCTTTACAGCAGCATGACCATCTCCAATGAGCTCTGTGGAGTGTGTTTACAGGTTGTTTGAAATAGTTTGGATGATGAAATGTGCAGGCTCTACCAAAGCATACACATATCAACCAAGGAGTCAGGCAGCATTCATAGGTTTTAGAGATGAGATATACTGCCTGCAGAAAACATTTTCTAGGTAAATTGTTCAAGTTTCTTCAATTCCCCATCAGCTTTTGAGAGGCAAAGGAGACCGGTGTCAGTTTAGAGGAAGAAGAGGCCTTCACCAGTAGTGCCACATAGATGGGTAGCTGATATGAAGCTAGGATCTCCTGAAGCTGGCTTATATAACAGGGCAATCTGTCCTGAGATGGCAGTAGAAGTTGTTGGATTCTCCCATATCCCTATTATAGGCTTTGTCAGTGCCTCATAAACAAAAGTAAGGGTTCTGCTGTGCGGGAGGTGGAATGCAGGGCCCCAGTGAGAATGTTGAATTTCACCTCCATGGATGAAAGCTGAAGGTTTTACATGTCTGCAGCCCTTCCGATTACTGTGTGCTAGAAGGTCGCTTCTTGCGGAGTAAGGCATGTCAGTGACAAAAGTTCCCACTCCAGTAAGGCATCCTTCAAACCCACAAAGTCTGGTTCTGATGAGCCACCCCTTCCTCATCTGCACTGAGGTCTCCTTGGGAGTCTCCAAAGAAATGCCTGCCTTCTTCTAATAGCCACTAAGCCTCTCTTCTGCAGTGGTGCGGCACCAGTGGGAAACTCTCCGGCAGATGTGGTGCAGCAGAGGTGGAGCTAGTGATTGCAGAGGCATCAGCTGTGGTGCCAGTGATGTTGTCTTTGGCATAGTGGTGTCATGTGGGGCACTGGTGATATGGTGTGGGGTGCCAGTGGTGGCATCTGTGGAGCCATCTGCGGTACCGGCAAGATGTTGGTATCTGGCTCTGAAAAAGCTGCTATAGCTGGAGTTGGGGTTTGATTTGCCTTGACACAGGAAGCAACGGCAGGAATTGCGTGAAAGGGGCACAATGGCAGGAAGTCATCAAGCCTCTTAATGAACAGGCCATCAGACTCGATAATGTCATGGCCCTGCAGAAAATACTGATCCAGCCTAGGTGTTGTAAATTCTGGGTATGGTTAGTAGGGCTGGGGCCTTGGAGAAAGCGCCACAGGTGGCCGAGTGTCCGGAACCGGCGCTGGGCTAGATGGAGTCGCTGGTGGCAGATCCTCTGTTTGTTCTTCTGTTGGTTCTAGATCTGAAGCTTGTTGAAGTGAAGTAGAAGGTTGTGGCAACTTACTTCTCGAACTGTGTTGGCGAGATTTGTGCCTCCTCTTTTTCTTATGCTTCGTATGGAAGGATTTTGATGAAGATGGTGACTCTGGTGTCTTCAACCTTAGTCAAGACTTTCGGTGTCCACGTCGGTCTTCTCTCGCTCTGGACACAAACATCTTGGCCTCCCGCTCCTTGAGCGCTTTGGAGTGCATCTTTTGACACAACTCATATACACAGATGACATAGTCAGATCCTAGGCACCAAGGCAGATTTTGTGAGGGTCCATAATGGGCATCTGTCCATCACAGTCCCAACAAGGTGTGAATCCTGACTGCGTACGCAGCAACATTTTGAAGAAAACTGCAATTAACTGAGATTTATGAATAAAAATCGTCAACACTCTTGAAGAGCTATGCAGAGCTCCAAAACGCGTCAATGGTGTGGAAAAAAGAGAACTGACATCATCACACTGAAGGGGGGCACTTTATGGCTCCAGTAACATCCCGTTTGGTGTTGAGGTGGAGCACGTGTCTCCTAATGGCATGGGAGAGCTATTTAAGATTTTCTAGATCCAGACAAGCAATTGGGATATTCAAAATGTGAGGTATCTGCAGGTAGAAGTTTTCTTCATAACTTACATTTCTTCAGAGCACTTTTCTTTCAGTAAATATGTACCTTCTTGAGCATGCTAATTTGAAAAGTAAAAGACACACAGATGATGGACGGAATGCAGAGCAAATTAAACATTCACCCCAATCAAGAAATCTGGGTTAAATCCTTTGTTTTTTGTTCACCATGCCACCCCAGTTTAGACCCGGACATATGCAAATCAGTCTTGACCCTGTTCCTCATGGCCAGTGGTGACAGCGCTCACCAGGGGGCTAAATTATAGGCGTGAGTTAAATATAACTCAGAGGTTTTTCACTTTCTGATCCCAATATAGAGTAGCAGCTCTGGAGTTGGGCCAGAGAAACTAAGGGAGGTTTCTGACTTTCCTGACCAGGACGAGCAATTCGGTTTTGAATCCTTAACGATACAGAAACATGGGTTTTATCTGGCGCAAGATATGTCTGAGACATTCAATAATGTTTTCATGATTTCCTTGGGTCTGTACATCAGCTTGTGGTACATCTGGCCCCAGATTTACTAAGGTCTAGCGTCACTGTTGCATCAAGCAACGGCGATGCAAGCCCTTGAGTCAGATTTACAATGCCACACAGAGACACCTTACGTGGCTCTACATGGCATAGTAAATCTGGAGTAATGCAAGGCAGCGCAGGGTGCTACTTTGCATTACTCCCTTTCCTACGGGTGTTCCCACGCATCCACTCATGGTTTTTGGCGCATTCTCAGATTTATTTACACTAGTAATCCTGGGAATGTTTATTTTTCCATGTTTTTCCCTCTTTCTATGTGTGCTGCAACCGGCAGCACGCATACAAAGAGGAAAAAGCCTCAGAGGATTGTTTTTGTGCAAGAAGTTACCCCTTCCTGCATACAAAACAGACCTGCCTGTAACGCAGGCACTCTAGCACCATGGCGCAAGGGTGCCTGCGTTGACGCTAGGCAGTCACAAGTGTGCAAGCGTAGATAGAGAGCAGGAAAGCCCCATATGTAAGTAAATATGGCAAATTACTGCCCTGTCCTTTTGACATAGTGTATCTAGTTGTCTTGCTGCATTGCATTGCACCAATAATTAGTAAGTTTAGCCCCAGGTATCAACTGCATAGGCTTAGAGTTGGCACTAGATATGTGGATGTGGATATCATTTTAATGTATTTATAAATTATGTATCTCAGTATTGATGCTAATATGTGTGAAGCTGATTTGATTGGCATGCAACAAACTTAAATAAATGCAAACAGGTTTAGACCAACACATGGTGCTGTTCACTCAGTTTGAAAAGAAGGTATAGCTACACATTGAACAAGGGTAAAGTAGAGGAGATGCCTGAGGGGCCCACCTTGTGTTTTTTTAAGTTGCATGAATGCGGCCCATCCATACCTGTGATTTGTAGGAAAAGAATGGACCCAGTCAAAGAAGAGGAGTTTTGAACTCTCTGTGGTTGGAGTGGTGCTAATATGTCTTGTAAATAGCAATGGTACAGTTTAAGAATTCTCCCTGGTGAACTGTTCTACTGGGGGTTGCCAGCAGTGGCGAAAGCCTTTTGAAATGTAATCAAAATCGAATATTGATGCCATGTCCTTAATTAATGTATTTCACCCATGCCTGATAATTAATCCCTATGGAAGAATGTGAATACTAATACACTAACGAAATACCCAATTTCCGTCTTGATACCATATCAATACCTACTAAGGCTTCACAATGCCAGTATATCATTTTTCTAAAACCAACCACACAAATCAGTCTCAAGCACAACTGAAAATTATTCTCACTGCGATCTGCACTTGCCTTGAATTCTACAATATAGTAATTATATGGAGAACATATTAGATATTGTAATTTGATGTAAAAACGCTCCAAATACTTACGGCTATCAGCTGAAAACTTTTATGGAGCATTGCAACTAAGAGTTTGGTGAGGACTATCACAACCACCACATTGTAGGTGCCAACAATGAGGGCTCCCACGAATGACTGCAGCTCCTCGCTGTAGCTGAACCTGGTGACAAAGAGCGCCACATGTGCCAGGGAAAATATGTACCAGAAGAGAGCGAAGCACGTACCAATAAACCTACAAGAGAAACGTCACAGTTCAGATCATGAACAAAGGATACAATTGGAAAGCATGGTCTATTTAAGTTATTTTCTCACCACAAATAAAGGAGTATAATTCAAAAATCGTAATGCTTTTAATGGCTATTGTTTCCAAATTTCTTTGCAATTTTTCACACCTAGTTATTCATCAACATTAAAGCACACAATTTCAATCACACTGAATAGCCCATGCAGGGCAAATACATCTGTGATGGGTCCTTAAAGTGACAGATAATTTTAGCAAGATTGTAAAATATGTTAATAATGGGATAAAATGAACTACTCAATTAAGATGGCCAGTTCAAAAATGTTATGCACTATTCGCCAAATTATTTATCACTGTATAAAATAAAACCTCCCCCACGTTTTTCATGATTACAGCATACAATAATGGACAAAGCAAACAGATGATAATTTTATGAAATGTGTTTTATAAATTGTTTGACTTTTAACAACCATTTTCTATTGCGATTTGTAATGATTTTAAATAATCAAAAACAATAAAACTTGACTTGACTTCACTTGACTTGTGATGGGTCAACATATTTAAGAAGTGCCAGTCTTTGGCTGACCAAGTCGCATTTAATGTAGGACTGATTTTAGATGATGATCTTATTCTGGGTATTGGATTGGAATCACTGAAACTAGAAAGTGGATATTTCCCCAGTGGTAATGTGCATACCACCACTTTACTGTGAAATACCTTGCAAAATGCCTATAGGGAGCTCGGATTGTTAGGGAACAACTCTGCTCCACTCAGTGTGAGAGGTAATTATGTGTTGTGTTGTTTTTATATCTGATCTTTCATAAGTGTTGCATGGTATTATTGCTATTTTTGATGATTTTTTTTTTTTCATTAGGTTTTTATTGCATCACCAATATAAATGTACAGACAATACAATCAGCAGTATTTATGCAGCTTGCGCAAGATTAGCATGGTCCAGTCCTTCTCCATCCGGGAGGTCCACCCTGTCCTCGGGGCGTATGACCTCTCCCCTGATCGCCTCCTGTTGCGTCTTACACTGTCTGACAGTAGCATTTGGCAAATACCTTTGGGTTGCTTTTGTGATTTTCACCCCTCCCCCTCCCCAACTTTCGGTACCCCAACACCCCACCAAACCAGCTTCCTACCCACCCTCCCCCGTGGTCGCTCTGCGTTGGGTCAATAGTGTAAAGGTGTCTGGTGTGTTACAGGAGGAATCAGTCATTCGCTAGTGTGTATTCTCCTGTATAGTGACAGGGCCTGCCCCATCCAGTTCACCCTCGCCCTCCAGCTCTTCAGCATCCATATCACGAAGCGCCTGCACCATCACTTCCCATGCGGTCGCCCTCTCCAGAGCTTTCTCATCATTCATCCTCCAGGCCATCTGGTACCTCAGAGTACTTTCACATGCAGCCCATCTCAAGCACTCCCCATACCATCTTTGATACGTGGGCCCCACTCTGGACTTCCAGTTCCTCGTGATCTCCCGCTTGGCCAGAATAAGTCCCAAGTCAATGAATTTACTAGTCATCTTATTCCTAGGCGTGTGGGGGAACCAATGGAGAATGCCAACCGCTTTAGTGTACTGGACATCCCTGTCTGTCGCGCCATTAAGGGCCCGCCCAACTTCCTGCCAGTAGTCTCCTAGAGAGGGGCAATCCCACAGCATGTGACCCAAGTCCGCCCCTACTGTGTTACATCTGGGGCAAGCAGCGTTGTCCACCCCAAAGTACTGTTGGATTTTCCCTGGAGTAAGGTATGCCCTGTGAATAACATAAAAGTGAATCAGTTGAAACCTGGCGTTTCTCGAGCTCTTCCGTGCCCGTCGCAGCAACTGGCCCCAGGTCGCGTCAGGTATCTCCACTTGAAGGTCCAGCTCCCACTTGGCCTTCAGGGCCGTCAAAGGCTGCAAGGCCTCCCGCTGCATCCTAGAGTATAAGCATGTGACGGCCTTAAAAGTCCCCGCCGCCATCATTGTATACTGGCAGGCCATTGAGGTGTCCGGCTCCTGCAACCCTTCCCCCCAATGGGCTTGCATAGCGCCCGTGACCGCTGCATGCAACAAGTAGTCGCCCCTCGGGAGGTCAAAACGCTCCTGCAGGTCCTGAAACGGCAGCAACACCCCGTCTTCGTAGAGATCACCCAGCATGTGTATTCCCGCCTCCTCCCACCCCAGCAAGCGCGACCAGTCTCCTCCATGCGGGAGGGCGGTGACCATCCCCAGCGGAATTTCAGGGGCATACATAAGGCGGACATCCGCTCGCTTACGGGCCCGGTCCCAGCAGAGCCGGAACGTCTGCTCCTCCACCGTCAGGTCTCCCACCCGGAGCCTCTGGTGCAGCGTAATGTACGCCAGAATGTGCCGCGGGGTGCCGTCTACTCTCGCGTCCTCGGGGCCTCTATATACTCTCGCTACCTCCTGAGTAAAAATCTGCAGCTGCGCGGCCAGGTAATACCCTTCAAAATCTGGCACCGCCATACCTCCTTCATCCTTGGGGCGCAGCAGAGTGTCGAGCGCTATGCGCCTTCTTCCCGTGCCCCACAAGAACGCTATGACCAGAGATCTCAGGCGTTTAAAGACAGAGCTCGGGATCCACACTGGGAGTGTCCTAAAATAATACAAAAGCCTGGGCAGGGCTACCATTTTAAGCAGGGAGATCCTACCAGCCAGGGATAACGGCAGAGTTGCCCAGAAGTCCATGGACCCCCTCAGGGCATTAATACAGCGGGTGATGTTACCGTCCAGCAAGTCAGCCGGGGTATGGTAAACGTAGACCCCCAGATAGTGCAGACAGCGTGGCTCCCACCGTAGCTCCTGTGCGTTGAGCGGGCACGGTTCCCCTGGTCTCAGGGGGAATAGGCAGGATTTAGGCCAGTTGACCTTCAGGCCCGACAGCCTGCCGAACCGCTCCAGTAGCTGCCGCGCCCCCCGGAGCTCGGGTCCCGCATCAGCCAGAAACATCAGCAGGTCATCTGCGTACAGAGAGATGAAGTGCGGCCTGCCCCGAAATGATAAACCTGCATAGTGGCGGCCCAGCCTGGCCTCCGCAGCGAAGGGTTCCATCGCCAAGGCGAACAGGAGCGGGGACAGGGAACAACCCTGTCTAGTGCCACGCCTGACCGGGTATTGTCTCGAGATCAGAGTGCCCACTCGAACTCTAGCCACCGCCTCGGTGTACAGGACCTTGGTCCACTTAATGTATCCGTCCCCCAGTCCAAAGCGTCGCATCACCTCATACAGGTATCCCCACTCAAGGCTGTCAAATGCCTTCTCTATATCAATGGAGAGGACAAATGGGGAGACGGCGTCCGGCCAGTCCGCACCCATCAGCCTCGTAAGTCTGCGAATGTTGTGGGTGGTGTTGCGTGTCGGAATAAAACCACACTGGTCTTTGTGAACAAGGCCCGTCATGTGTACCAGCAGTCTGTTGGCAAGGATTTTACTGAGGATCTTATAGTCCGTCGTCAACATGGATAACGGGCGGTACGAGGACAAGGCCGCTCTCTCTCTGCCCGGCTTTAAGAGCGGGATCATGAGGGCCTCGCTCATGGAGCCCGGGAGTCGACCCTTCGTTTGTGCCTCATTGTACACCTCGCGCAGCCGAGGAGCAAGGTGCTCTAGGTATTTACTATAGAATTCGATCGGGAGCCCGTCAAGTCCCGGGGTCTTATTTCTGGCCATCTGCTTTACTGCACACCCTATCTCTCCAAGAGTGACGGGCCGACCCAGCTCTTCTGCCTCTGAGTCTTCCACCCGGGGCAACTGCAAACCGTCCAAGAACTCTCCAAGCTCCTCCGCCCCTCCTGTTTCCCCACTCTCATATAGCCCTTCGTAATAAGCCCGAAACTTATTCAGGATCCCGGGTTGAGTGTGGCAGGGCTCCTCCCCTGCTTCCTGGATCCCCATGATCGGCACTCCCCTCCGAACTGGGTTAGCGAGCCATGCCAACATAGACCCCGCCTTATCACCCTCCGCATGCGCTCTCGTCATATACGCCTTGTGGTCAAAACTACGCAGCCGCTCTAGCTCCACCGCCAGCCCCTCCCGTGCTCCGCTAAGCCCCTCCTGCAACTCAGGGTGATTCGGGCGCCTCTTCTCCAGCTCCCTCAGTCGTGCCTCAGCCTTATCTAAGTCGTCCAACAAAGTTTTGCGGGCCCCAGCCGTGTGCCCAATACAGTGCCCCCGCACCACCACCTTAAATGCATCCCACTCTACCGCCCTTGTGGAGGCCGAGCCATTGTTCTCCTCGAAGTACCTCTCAATGCGCTCACCCAACGCCTCCCTGAACAACAAGTCATCTAGGGTGTCGGGCTGCAGGCGCCATGTTGGCACACAGTTAACAGTCACCATCCAGTCCAGAGATATCAACAAAGGGTTGTGGTCCGACAACGTCCTGGCCAAGTATTCCGCCCCACCCACCGCAGGGAGCACACATGACGAACAAAGAAACGCGTCAAGCCTTACGTGCAGATCATGTAGGTGCGAGTGAAAGGAGTAGTCCCTAGTAGTGGGGTGCAACGACCTCCAGGCGTCCGTGAGGGCCCAGCTCTCCTGCCACTCTAGCCTACGCTTGGCGACCCTATGCACTGGTGACGCGCGCAATGGGGGATGGGACCTATCTAGTGACACATCCTCGACCGAGTTGAAATCCCCCCCCAGGATGACCGGCCCTGCCAAATAACCCGCCATTTTGCCCGAGATGGCAGACAAGAATGCGGGCAAATCTACATTAGGAGCATACACATTACAGAGAGATATCACCCTGCCTCTCAACCTCCCCTCCACCGCCACATATCTGCCCTCCGGATCCACCAATGTTTTCGACACCTGGAAGGGGACCCCCGCCCGTATCCAAATCAATGCCCCCCTTGCAAAAGCTGAGAACGTCGTATAAAACAGCTGCCCCCTCCAGCGCCTCTGCAGAGCAGCCCCTTCTTGCTTATTAAGATGTGTTTCTTGCAGGAACGCTATGTGAACCCCCCTACGCTTGAGGTATGCCTGAACCTTGTGTCTGCGCGTCATGGACTGCATACCCCGCACATTCCAGGTCACACATTTCAATGCCCCAGTACTAGCCATCCCCCCTCACACAACCGGACCAAACAATAAAGAACAATGTCCTTACAAGTCCCGCGACCACGGGCCTACCCACCCACCCTCTCCAAACAGGAAGCCAAACCCCTCCAACAACAACTACCCCCCGAGCAACCCCAACTGCTCGCAACTCCCACCCCCCCAGGACAGGCCCCCCCGCAACTGGAAGTACCCCCATCCAAACCAACACTCCCAACCACCCCTCAAAGAAAGGCGGTAATGGCCGCAGCCTCCACTGCGGTGACCTTAGGGGCCAGTAAGGCGTGGCTCGATGCGATAGATCCTCAAAGCAAATCTGCCCCGCGCACTCCACCCCACAATCCCCACATTACAGCTCCCCAAAACCTCAAGTAATAGCGTTCCACTACCACGGGCCCAGTGCCCCGGTGTCCAACCGACGAGTCCGCTCCGCCAGTTCAACTCAACACGCCTCGAGTATCTCCCCTGAAGTCTGCGGTGTCACAATAGGGCCCCGGGCTCCACCAAGTTCCGAGAGCCCCGTCTCCGAGCCCGTGCCCGGGTCCTCTGAGTCCGTGCCCTTCCCGGACTGACTTCTGGCGTCCCTGGATAAGTCCGCTACCGCCTGCAGCGCCGCCTGCCTCTCTGCCTCCGTTTGCGATATCGATGGTTTGCCGGTCCTCCTGCGGTTCCTCCTGATCCGTTGGGATTTCCTGACCGGTTGCGCCACCTTAGCCTCCTCCTCCCTGGCTTTAGCACCGTCCGTTCCCGCCTTATAGGTGTCCCACCAGGCCCAAGCGTCCACAGAGGACGTGAAGAAGAGTGATTGTTCATCCACCACCACTCTCAGCTTGGCGGGGAACAATAGGGAGTACTTGATACCCTCCCCGCGGAGCTCCCGCTTGAGGGACAGAAAGTTCGCCCTAAGCCGCTGCGTCTCAAATGTATAATCCGGGAACATAGTGACTCTGCTGTTGTCCACTTGAAAGGGTCCTGCCTCTCTCGCCTTCTGCAAAAGCCAGTCCCTGTCCCTGTAGTGGAGCAATTTGAACACCACTGGGCGAGGAGGGAGGCCCAAGGCCGGTGGGCGTGCTGGAACCCTATGCGCTCGTTCCAGGGAGAAGAAGGGGGACAATCCCTCCGGTGCCACCTCCGTCCGCAACCAGTTATCTAGGTAGCCCACCATATCGTCGCCTTTGATTTTTTCCGGCAGGCCCACTAGGCGTATGTTGTTGCGCCTATTACGGTTTTCCGCATCTTCGGCCCTCCGTTCCAGCACTTTCAAGCGGTCCATAACTTCCGTCATCTGGGCCTTTATCGTCGCTTGGCCTGGGGCTAATTCCTTAACCGTGATCTCCACGGATTTCACTCTGTCCTTAAGTTTATCATGGTCGGCCTTCAGGAGGCCCAAACCCGTCGCCACCTGAGCTATATCTTGTTGTAGGGCGTCCTTTGTGGTGGCGATGGCCTCTAGGATACGATCTTGCATCCGCTGTAATGCCGCTTGGTCTCGCTCCGCTCCCTCCGCAGCTTCTGTATCAGTCGCGCCGTCTCCCTTTCCTTTCGGCTTCCCCATCTGGGCTGGCCCGAGCGGTGGCCTCCGCGTCCGTCTCTGGTCTTCCCCCGCACTTCGCCGGGCTGCGCTCTCCGGTGGGATCCCCGGATCCAAGGTTGTCTCCAATAACCAGGATCTCCGATCAACCGTCAGCCCGGCTGGCGCCAGTCGTCCTCCGAGGCCTGGGGATTTCGTCACAGGGTCACAGCCGCACCATCGCCGCCACTACTAGGGGGCGGCCCTCAACCACCGCTCGAGGGTGCGCCCAAGGCTCACTCCAGCACCCAGGGAGAGGTGCGATGCGACCTCCAACACCTCCGATTTGTCTGGGAGCGGTCCTTAGTGGGTCTCCGGGCAGACGACTCCGTCGGCACCTAGGCTCATGCCACCGCCGCCATTTTAGGGTCCGTGATTCCTCGCTTGGGTCCAACTTTCAGAGTCGAAGGGCTGGTTTGGGATGGCTCGACGTCGTCCTCCGTGGGCACCGGACCCTCCGCAGTACCTTCCAGTACCGGATGATATCGATCACATCGGGGTCCGATCAGATTTTCAGGATATTTTCCGGGATCGGGCACGGAGCTCCGAGCTCACGCTTCCTACCTCCTCGGCATCCAAGCCACGCCCCGCTATTTTTGATGATGCCAAATTGGAGATCAATAGTAGTCCTTATTCCGCTTCTGCAATGTTCATACCTCAACCCATGGTTTCATATATTATAATTTACATGAATGCCTTACTACAGAGAAATAAATGACTCACCTCTAGGCTCTCAACTATGAATGCTGTTTGTCTGTATTGTTATATCTTATTGATTCAGATGCAATGGGATTATTTCCCAACATCAAGTGGGAAATCCCCTGGAACAAAACATGAAAAATATAATATTTTATAATCTATGGCCTGACAGAGTGCACTTTCCTGAACTTACCAGAGTTTCTGGACCACTTGTCCTACTTGGTTTTGTTAATGCCTATGTACACCTAGCATTATTTACATAAGGTGCAATAGACGTCCTGGTGGCCCTTTTACAGATCTCCACCAGTGGCGTGCTTGCCAGGGAGGCAAAATATGAACATAAATCCTCCAATGAATGAGCAGTAGCCTGCAGACATGTGTTTCTTTTTCAAAAATAAATATAATGCATTCCATTAGTCTTGTGGCAAATGTTGTTTGAAACTGCCTGCTGTAAGACAATGAATAGCAGTCCTTTTATCATATCGATATAAAACCTAAAGCCCGTTTTGCATTTGGTGTGTTTTTTTCTATGCCACACACATGGGTTGAAACAGGTAAGGAAACTATATGGTTCAAATGTAATTCTGGGACCACCTTCAAGTGAACCTTTAATGGATTCTCAGAGTGACTTTCTTGCTCTATGATTGCACTGGTGAGTGCGACTGGACCCCACTGACACCTCTGATCAAGATCTTATGATCCCAAAAACTGTGTGCCAAGTAAATTTAGAGCTCTGTCTTGTGCATAAGTTCAGACAAAGAAGGTATTCGTCAAGATAACCAGAATCAATTACCATGCTGAAGCCTTGATCCACCACCCTTTCAGGAAATCCTTGGGCAGTTAGGAAGTGTACGACACTCCAGTCTGTTTTTTTCGTAAGAATGATATTGCTGTCAGGCACACCCTAATCAATTAACGTTGAAGCCATGAACTTGCAAGACACAGCAGATAAGGAATTATCTTGCCGGTGGTGCTTATAAAAGGGTGCAACATGTTCTCAGCACACCATCACATACTCTTCTCTCACTGCTGCAATAAATAGCATTAGTAGAGTAGCTCTACACTCCCTTTTAGGTTCAAATGTCTGAACTCCAGGATCTCTGCAACCTTATTGTCCTCTTGAGTGATGATCTGCTGTGATGTAAGATTCTGACCCAACCAGCAGACAAGCTGATGTATGAGAAGCAGGAGAGGGGAGGGGGACCACTGATGAAGTTTCTGCTCCATTCTGTGACAAATGCTAACCAAACAGACCTTTGCTAGAGGCATTTGTTATGTTTGCCAGATGTGAACTACTCTGTGTGGGGGTTTTCCATCTCATTGAAATTAAAGGAAATCCGCCATTCCTGTTCTTGCACACTCTCTTTCCATCCTTTCCTAATCTGCAATGACTATCTACTCTCATTTTAAAATCCTAGCAGGTGCTGAGCAGTCGGGGAAATCTGATGTCTGGCAATCCACTTTCCTAACACTTGGGTCTTTCTTGAGAGAATGGGTGATTAGGTGCCATACTATTTGAGGACCTAAAATCTTGTAGAGGCATTGCAGTCTTCATTGGTACATTCATTCCCATAGCTGTGGGCAGAAGGCCTTCAAGGTATGCTGCGCTCTATCAGCTACAGGATGTTTATGTTCAATTGTACCGCCATAGTTCAAAAGACCACTGAGAGACAATGAGACCTTGTGGACACCCTGGCCTTATGGAAAGAATGCTGGGTGATCATGGCCTATGGCACTGATGGCAGAAACCCCGCACATCCACAGAGCCAGAGCAGGTGGAAGATCCTTCTCTCACATTGCAGCCAAGACCTGGAACGAGCTCCCGGCAGACATCAGACACCTTCAGGAAGACCCTCAAGACCTGGCTTTTTGGCTAAACAGATCTGCGGACACCCGTCCCCCTCCCCCCTCAACGCCTTGAGATCCTCACAGATGAGCGCGCTTACAATTCCCTGCTTGATTGATTGATTGATTGATTGATTGAACAAACAATCTTTCTGCTGGAAAGCCACAGCCATGAGGACAGGGCCAACTTAATTCTGTCCGCAATGCAGATTACATTGGGCCAATTCCCCTAAATGGTGTCCATTAAGATGTTGTTTCTCGTACTGAATCTGCATCTTGACAATACAAGATGAAACCATCATGAAAATATGGTGCCTTGAGGTCCAGTAAAAATATAACGTTTTTGACTGTAGTTATCATAACTCATCAGATAACTTGACCTGTGTCTGGGTCCTGTGTCTAATGATGGTATTGTGCAAGGCTAAAAGTCCAGATGGGATCACAGGAAGAATATTTCTGGAGGGATTTCTGGAAGGTCACTGGCAACTTCAGATCCTGGAACAAATGCAGACTACTGTGTAAAGCTTTCCTTTTCTCAATGTAAGAGTGCACCAAGTGCCTAAACATAGATAAAAAAATATCCCCTCCCAGAAGACATGAGCTGCAATGGGGACCAGGAACTTTCTAAAAACTCTGACAGCAGATTGGAAGCTAAAAGGATGAAGCATGAATCGCAAATGGGATTGTCTCACCTTCAACTTTAGGAACTTGCAGTCAGGGGAGACTCCTCCACTTGAGCGGAGGCGCGTCGCTCCACAAGCCCCAGACCTGAAAAATAAAACAGTAATAAAGTTTATTTATTACTGTTTTATTTTTCAGCAACCCGCCCTGAACTAAGTGTCAGGACAGGGCAGGGCCAGCGCAGCCAAGTGGCAGCAGCAGAGAGCTGTGCACTTTAAAATGAGCATGTCTCTATGGCCGGCGCAGGCCTCCAGTGCTCTTAGGAGTGCTGAGAGAGGCCTCTCTATCCAATCCTGGTGCCGCTTTCATGCCGTGAAACCAGTGCCAGGATTGGGTAGCGCAGTTCCCTGCTTGCAGGTCTTACAGAGACGCCGGAGGGGGGAGGATGTCACACGGTGAAGAAAGGAAGGTACGTTTTTTTAATTTACTTTTTTGTTGTGCCCTGACCTTCCCCCACCCTCAGTACATGCAAGCCGCCACTGCTTGCAGCATGGAGATATGACATTATGTATCTTTCAGAACACATGTAGTTCCCTTCATGAGACTAAAGCATAATCTCTACAAGAATACCCATCTTGAAGGACTGTTTTAGTATAATTTGTACGGCTAGTATGAGTCCTTCAACATTCTTCTGCATCAGAAAGTACCTGTAGTAGGTCACTTTGTTCTGCTTCTAAAATGGGCATTGGACCCTTTTGGTCTACAGTCCTATGTTTTTCACTTTGTCTGGCCCCAACAAATTGATCTGTGACTCTGAGGCAATCTTCTCTCCCAGGCCCGGCTGTAGTCAATAGGTGCTTTTAGGAGTTAAGCAAATGCAAAACCTTTCAATCTCTATAATATAAGATGCATCACGTCCTGCTTAATGGCGTAGTAATTAAATTAACATCTGAACTTGGTGGAACTTGGCCCGGCTGCAAGATGGCCGCTCACTAGAGAGGCTCTGCCAGCCAAACACACAATCCAGCATGCATCCGATAAACAGCTGGCCAGCATTTAAGTTTTCTTCTTCGCAGCAACACACACATCCTGTGTGGCGTCTGTGGAGCGGGGTTAATGTTGCCCCTCAGCAGATAATCAGATCGTGGCCTGGTGCTGTATGTGTGCATATAGGGCCATGCAGAGGCGTTGGAGGCTTTTGAGGCGAGCTGGAGGACTCTGTTCACACTACCCTTGGGCTGGACATCCGGTGAGACAGTATGCCTGCCCTTCTTCCCCCACGATTTCCTGCTGCCTGTCTGGAACTTGTGTCCCTGCTGCTGGGGGACTATGCGGCGGGTCGGCAGATCGAGTGCCTGCGGGCAAGGCCCTGGAGGACCTCTGCCGGGTGCCACACTGGGTACCATGACTGACAGGACTGCTAGCACTCATTGACGACAATTTGCTGATACCCTCGGCCAACTACAGGATGGAGTGACCTCCACCCCTTGGCTGTCTGCACGAGCTGGACTGTTCCGGTAAGGGTTAGGCCTGATGTGCACCTGTGAGCAGGCAAAACGGCACACCCCTTGATGCAGGTATTGATGTCCCTGCTTGCTGCAGCTTGGCCTTACAACATGCAGGCGGCCTCTGGGTGGACTGTGATCACCTGGACGGGGATATCTGAAAAGGCCTGATAGTCGGAATAGTATCATGGCTAGCCCCGCGGAGGGCTTGAACACTGTCTCCCCATCTTTCGGAGCCCTGGCTGGCAGAGCTGCAGTCCTCTACTTCGCCTGTGGTTCACCCACTGGCTGGGGGACTATCTGGGGACTGAGCCTGAATCCTGACACATTCACTCACCTGGCACACAGCGCTGGCTGGGGGCTCCTCCATCTCTCCAACAAATACATACTGGTGAGTGCGACCCCCCTCTCTCTTCACTGCTGTGCTCTATTGGGCGTGGATTTTGGAGCCAGCCATGGGTGCCCAGCTTTGAGTGTGGTGCACCTGGCACCTTCCTCACTATCGCTTGGAGGCCACTGGCTTGTGGGAGACAGCTGGCTTGACCCACATGCGGACTTTCTGCGAGTTCACCACGCCGCCGCTGGGGGATCCTCTTGCCATCCTAGATCCTAGCCCTGCTAATGCCCCTGGGTCTGTATGGCGGACTTGGGTGTAGCGGGCTCTAGGGGGAATCCACAGTGTCTGGAGCGTGGATACTCATTCTACTTGGCGAACTGCCGCTGCTTGTAGTCAAGTTACCGCAAACGTCCACTCGCAATTGGATTACGCAGCCTCAATCTGTGAGTATGGGCAAGTACTTAGTTCACCAGTCTAAGCTCAGCTTCGAGGGTAAATGCCCGACCCGGCAAGTGGAGTGTGAGTCACGGCTAGAGACCTCTCCTGATCGCTCAAGGGGGGGAAGAGTCACACGAGAGACCGTACTTAAAGAATTGCTTGTAGACATGACAATAAGCCTTAAAGCCATCAATGCAAAGTTTGATTGCTTCACTAGTGGCCTAGATCAAGTCAACCAACGTATAGATAAACAAGAAACCAGACTAGACCTCATAAAAAAATCGTGTATCGGATGCAGATGATGCTGAGGCAGACTCCAAGGAACATCTCCTACAAATGGACAAAGCGTTAGAAGTCATAAAATCAAAAAATGAAGACCCCCGAAGCGAGGTCCAGGTGTAACAACCTTCAAATTATTGGAGTCACTGAATCCACTGCAAACTTTAAGATGGAGGACTCTGTCGAAACCATGCTTCGAGACCTCTTTGGGAAGACACTGTCCGGAGTCTTTATCATTGAACGAGCTCACCGCTCACTGGGTCCCAGGCCTCCTGGGAGCTCTGGTGTGGCCCATTGGCATGCGACAGCTAAACTATAGAGATCGAGACACGATACTGAGGGGTGCATGATAGCATAAGGATATTCAATACCAGGGGAACGTGCTCTCTCTCTATCCGGATTTTACCTTGTCAATCCAGGCTGCTCGCCTATACTTCCTGCCTATCAAACGCCTGGTTCAAACCGACGACATTCCCTATGTCATGTCATACCCAGCCAAATTGCACATTTCTTTTGAGGGTAAATCTCACTTTTGTCTCTTAAATTTGCCAAGCATATCACCAAAACAGAGCGTTCACCCAGAGACTCACCACACACCTCGGATGCAACTCACCTCAGTGATAATGACTGATAGTCAGCCACGTTAGATATATTGGGTGATATATGCCTTCTACTGCAGACCACACTGGCGACTACAAATGCTCCTACTGCGCTTCTCCTTGCGCTGCTGCTATGTAACTACTGTTACTGTAGTGCCGCTGCAACTATTCATGCAGGTATGGAACCACTGGCCTGCTGTTACATGTCCCTTGGGGGCCTATATTGTTCGGCCACCCAGCTACAGCTGGCTGGGTTATTTGCTCAGCAACTCCCCAAAGCTAGGACTGACTCCCAATTGTACTTCACAGTTTAAAATGGGGTTGTGGGGTGGGGGGTGGGGATCCTTTTTTTCAACCTTGGTTTTGTGTTAGAGTGGGTGGGAGGTGGGATTGGGTTGTTTATCTGGTTCCTTGTTTACTGCGGTTGACTTTTAGTCCCTTTCACTCACCACGGCATGTCTTTTCATTTCCCCTCACTCGCCGATTATTTTCTCCAGTGTCCATTCATTCCCGCTCACATTCCCTTATGCTTCTGTGACATGACCTCCACGACATGCCTCATGTGGAACATACAGGGACTCAATGGTCAAAGAGATGGCCCACCTGGTTCACACGTATCACGCTAGGCACAAGGTTGATATATGTTTTTTTCAGGAACAGCACTTGACACAGTAGACTGTGCCATGATTTCACGCAGATTGGTGTGGTGAGACCTACATGTCACTTTACTTCAACTACTATCAGGGGTGTTGCCATACTTTTGTGTAAAGGGATCCCATACCATGGCAGCTGACACACACTATTACAGATAGGGATAGCCATTATGTTATACTTGTAGATTTGTTAAAGAGGCAGCCCGAAATGTTTGTCAATCTACGGCCCAAACATGAATTTTTTTCTGAGATGTGGAGGCAGATCTCTAGCCTCCAACCACACGCTATAATGTGGTAGGTGACTTCAGTGTGGCGCTGGACGATCATCTACATCATTCTGGTGTCTCAAGATGCCCACCCCTAATGCTTCAAAGACATTTCAAACACTTAGCCAAGACAACTGCCTTCAAGATGTTTGGCGACAAGCATATGCAGATACCAGTGTGTGCACTTGTTTTACTGCGCACCTCAATGTATGGTCTAGAATTGATTACTGGTTAGTTTCATGTGATGTACAGACGTGGACAGTGGGTGTAAAGCATTTGCCCTGCTCCCTTTCAGCTCACTTTCCAGTCATGCTGGAATTGCTGATTCCACATGCGGCACTTCGTGCCTTCAGTTGGCCCTTGCCTCTGGGTACAGTATGAGGTGCGTGTTCAGCGAGGAACTCCGTAAAGAGATAATGGACTACTTTTCACATAACATGGGCTCGGTGTGATCATCCTCCATGCTCTGGGAGGCCTTCAAGGTAGTTATACGCGGTGCTTGCATAGCGAAGCAATCAGGAAAGCTTTAATCTATCCGTGGGAGTATGAAGCAACTTATGGGCGATATCTGGGCCCTGGAAACAGCATATTATCGCTTTTAATGATGGGCCTTATTGGCCACAATTCATAGCATGGTAAACAAATTCATGGAGGAGGCCTTTAGGGAGATGTCCTTTCTACATCAAGCGGTGCAAGTCCATTGCTATGGGGAGGGTGATGGCCCAGGAAGGACACTTGTGGGACTGCTCGGTAAGCTGCAAGTATCCTCCTATGTAACGAAACTGCTGGATGATGAATCCAACCTTTTTTCCTCCCCCTCAGGACTTCTAGATGTGATTTCCTCTTTCTATTCCAGTTAATACCCCACTACCATGGTCCTCGGCATGCTTGAGTTGATCGCACATCTTGATACCCTCCAGCTGTTGTGGCTTTACCAGTCCCAGTGAGCCTACTTAGATTCACCTATCACCATTGAGGAGATAGTCCAAGTTATTCAACGCCTCCCTGGAGACAAGGCTCCTGGGTTGGACATTACTGCCGCCTTCCACAAGGAATTTGACATTACCCTGGCTCTGCATCTTTTGTCAATTTTTGAGTACTGTTTGGAGCTTGGCTCCCTGCTTCCCTCGCCCAGAGAGGCAGTTATTGTGACGATTCTCAAACCAGACAAATTAGCCTCCCAGCGTGATTCCTATAGACTGCTCTCCTTGATAAATGTGGATACTAAAATATTTGCTAAGATTCTGGTGAATAGGTTAATGCCACTGTTACCTCACATAGTACGGTCTGACCAATCCAATTTCATGCCAGACCATTCAACGCCACATAACCTCCACACCATCTTCGTGGTCATTCACTACCTTGACCCCCAAGTCCTCCAATTTCATCCCAGACCATTCAAGGCCACATAACCTCCATACCATCTTCACGGTCATTCACTACCTTGACCGCCAAGTTGCCACATTTGCAGCTGTGCTTGATGCAACAAAGGAATTCTATACTCTTGAATGTGCATATCTTTTTCTGCTGCAACCCCCATTAGCCTCAGCCCCTGTTTCATTCGACACATACAGCTCCTTTACGCTCACCCTAATGCGTGCATACGACTGAACAGGCTACTATCAGACCACTTTTTGCAATAGCGATGGAGCCACTGACAGCAAGGCTAAGGCAACATGACATAAATTGGGGTATTGGCTTCACAACTAGGTGTTTGGTAGTTTTGTTTTATGTGGACGATATCACAGTGTACATTTGCGACCCTCAGGAAAACCTTGACCCCCATAACGTGCGAATTGGTGTGTTTTGACAGCTATTCTGGTATACAGATTAATTGGTCCAAATCTGTCATATGTCATCTCATGGATAACACAAAATCATTTCCCTTGGAATGCCCTCTAAAATGGGCAACAAGCCTGGTGAGGTACCTGGGCATTTGGCTCAGTCAGGATCCTGAGGAACTCTGCCGTTCCAATTACGGCTTTGTTGTTGCTTGGTTGGAAGATAGAATCACAGTGTGGTCTGGGATGCCTCTGTCCCTTGCGGGATGCATAGCCATTGCAAAGATGGTTGTTCTACTTCTTACTCAACATACCTATTCCACTTATTGTGCAGTTCTTCAAGCGCTTAAAGACCACATTTATTAACCTTATCTGGGCAGGTAAACAACCACGGGTGCTGTGGGATCTACTCACCTTACTGCTGGCCCAAGGGAGTTTGAGAGCACCTGTCTTGCTATTATATGCCTTATGCACACAAGCCCAATTTCCACACTATTTGATCCAACCCACACCGTTCCAGCCCCACATTACTACAGAAATAGTCCAGGTGGCCCCATGGCTACTGACCACAGCACTTTACATGCCCTACAGGGCACATGCACGCTGGTGTAGACACAGTCGAGAATTTAAGGTGGGCTTGGGAGGGATTGAGAAAGAGGGCAAGACTATCCTGCCTCTATGCTCCCTCCATTTCCCTTGGCAACAACCCTCAAATTCCGCCATTGCATGACAGGGGAGCCAGTGAGCTCTTCACTTATAAGGACTTGTACCAGGAATACCACTTTATTCCGCCTTTTGAGACCACAGCACCCTGGCTTCCACTTTGCTCTGTACTATTCTTTATCACAAACACCAAACTACCTGTCGCACATTACATGAAACGTTTCCAGGCCGCAACTCCTTGATTTACAACACGTGCTCACCACTGCCTCTCCATGTAGATTGATTACTCGCCTCTACAATTCTATGCAGTCCTCAGCGATACTCACGGTGCCTGCAGCCCACGTGGTATAGTAAGCTGACACAGACCTGATATTCAATGGTCATTCTGTTACAGGCAGCTGCAGACACTGTCTCCCAACTACAGATTACATGTATACATTTTAACTTCCTTCACCGCCTTCACAGCACCCCCTTGCAGTTTTTTGAGATGGGACTTGTCTGCGACACTCAATGCCTCAGATGCGCTTAACCTTGGGCGTCTTTCATTCAACTTGCTGGTTCTGCCCAAAAGTGGCAGCCTTCTGCGTGGAGATATGGTTGACAATTCATACAATCACAGGACATCTACCACCCCACACCCCTCTGAAGGCCTGCTGGGTTATGTCAAGGATGTGCCGGCAGGCGCCTGCCGACTCACCGCCATGTTGCTTCTCCTCGCCAAGCGAAGGGTGGCCATGCACTGCAGTCGGAAGACGGCTCCTACTAATAAATCATGACTACATGGTGTGGCATACTGTCAGGAGCATTCAACTAATTTATGGGAGCTGATGCCTGTCTGCTTACACCCAAAGGACATATGGGAACCTCACCTCTCCTTTTTGGGATAAAAGAGACTCCTCCTCCACAACATCAGTTGAACAGGTGCTAATCCTGGATGTGTGGGTCCTCCTTTAGTCACCCAACCGTTACAAGTAGGACTCTCATTGTGTCACGTTGTGCCCCCGCTGAACGAACACCTAGACATGCAAAACTGTTTGTGTTTTGATCCTATGCTAGGTCCAAATGTTACAATCCTCTAGTGGGTTCAGGTTCTCCATGTGGGCATTGTACGCTTCTTTGGGTTTGCTCTATTGTTTTGACATGTAGCGAATGAGACTGTCAACGTTGTAATATTTGTTGTCATGTCATGATTAACACTGTGCGCAATGTTCTGTTGTACTGTTCTCATATCTTAAATGCTAATAAAAAGATATTTTTTTTAAATTAACATCTGAACTTTGCTAATGCCAAATACTATGAAATGATAAAAACAACTTCCTTAGACGTCAGAGGGCTCAAAATGCTGTAGTATGACCTGGTACAGGATTGAGGAGACCAGACAACCCTATTTTGTTCAGATGATTCTTATGCTGTTTCCCTCTAGGGGAATGTAGACACCTCAAGATTTCATGTCTGAAAAAAAATGCCTTTAAAATCAGGCTGTTACATACCTGACTATTTTGAATCTCGACTTATACTTTTAGCAAAAATCTCCAGAGCCACGCCCTTCTGAATATCAAATTACAATCTCAGTGCTAAAAGCCTGATTCAGAGTTTGACTGGCAGAGTACTCTGCCACAAACTGATGGTATTCCCTGCTGGTACACCCAACTGACTCTGCTGGAGGAAACCCTACACCGATAGTCCAACAGAGTTGAGGCCATCAGTGCAGCAGCCTCAAACCATTCTCCGTATGTAGAGTGAATGTGGTCTGATGTACTTTTTTGAGTTTGCAACTACGAGGGATGCTCAGGTAGTCCTGAACAGAAAAAATAACAATTACCCCCACACTTTGGGAGAAAATTTCCAGGGTGTCATGATTATTTGCTGAGCAAACACAAGGAGATGATGGACGGAGCGCTGAAACTTTTCAGACACTCACCCCCAGTCACAGATCTGGGTTGAATCCATCATCGTTCTTTTAGCTCTCTTCGCCACTCCAGTTCAAACACAGCTATATGCAAATCAGTCTTGACCATGTGCCTCATGGAACAGTCCAGCCCGAACTGCCAAGCCATGCCTTCCCTGGACCGAAAACAAGCATACTGGGACCGATTTCGGGCTAACAGCTTATTTGCTGAGCGGCCACGTGAAACATAGAGCCCAATCAGCAAGCTTTCAGTGTCTTCAGAGGAGCTGCTGTAGCGGTGACTCCTTTAAACACACAGAGATCTCTGCAGGGCAGGTGGAGATCTCTAAACTTGTTGGGTGGTAGACCAGCCAGGGTGGCAGAGATAATTACCTCAGCCACCCTGATAAAAGGCAGGCCATCCACCATACTATAAATAATGCTCTATCTTCACTCTCATGGTCCGCAGTTGTTGTAACAGTCTTCCCCTGGAAGTACTCTCTAGTGGAGTTCAGATATGTGATTGAATAGAATCTCTACACACTCCTTATGTGGACAGGCTTAATGGATTGAGAGGGGCTTCAGAGCAAAATTTCAGGAGAAAAGTATTCATGACTCAACATACCCTTTAGAGTAAAAATCATTTGATGGAGGATGGGCACACTTCAATTCCCCTGGAGGTCTTCTTTTTACTCTGGGGTCCTTTTACCTTTTCCATTTTTCTGTCACTGAGACATTGCTTCTCTTTGTTGTTCAGTGCAGGGGCCTCTTTGTCCTTCAGTCTTTGACTTTCCTTCTCTGTCCCATTTCCTCCTAGTCCGATTTGTGCACATCTTCCTCTGTAGCATTATTAGAACAGTTCTCTTCAGCTTTCTCTTCCATTGACTGGGGTTAAACAGGATATTGGCTTTACTACTGGAGCATATAGCAGCCATTGTAGTGTGCTGGTGCTTGAGTTGATGATGAACAATTTGACACAAACAACAGTGCTGATGCTATAAGTTCTGGGTCTCGGAAGACAGGTGCGGCCTGCACAGGTAACAGCGAAGTGGCGGAGTACTGTTATCATATCTTGAATGGTAATAAAAAGAGTCTGCGATGCGGAGAGCGCAAGGTATGTATTTTTATTTATTTTTTTATTTTACTTTCTCTATCCTGTCGTCTGTCGACTCCCACCCACACCCTGCCCCACCGCTCTCTGTTACCTGTGCCGGCTGCGCTTGTGGAAGATGGTCTTTAATTTTTCATTCAGACAGCCATAATGTCATAGCAGATGGCGCTGAGCAGGATGGAGGCTTTGTGATTTCAAACACAGTACATTCTGCATATCAACGGTGAGCAAGCTGAGGCCTTTGCTGTACACAAAAGCTTACTAAAGGCGGAACTGGGGAGGCAGAGAAAGAGTACACATTTTCAAAGTTGGACACTCTCTAAATCTATGCATCCAACCCTTAACATTTCTTTTAGGTTTCTTTGTAGGGGGCCTATTAATGATCAGACTCATATACACTGGGGTTTCAGACCACTCTAGCCTGGTACCAAGAAAAGAATTCTGACAGATGTCACATTGTGAGAGAAGTATAGAAATGAAAGCATGACAATTGAAGTCATCCTCTGAAATGTTAATCTGTCCACACTGGGAACAGGCTTTTTCGCAATTGTTTTCTTTTTATTTATTTCAGGTTCCATTTCAAATATGGTTCCTCCTCCCTGCACAGAATGGTAGTGAGCCACTCCGCAGCAACCAATCCTTCTACCAGGAAAGGTAGTTTCAGTTTTACAATTGTCAAAAAAGCAAGAACTTGGTGATAGACTCCTTAACAAAGCATGTACAGTAAACAATTTGGTTACAATGGTGTTTGGAACTAAAGGTACTGCATTGAAAGGGACGTTTGCATGAAGACAAGCTCTACTGAGTTTAGTACACAGACCTATGACAGAGATTACATAATAACGTGTCAATTTTAATGTTCTTTAACAAAGGGTTCCTAGCTTCACATTATGAAATATTTGCCAAGCATTTGAACCTATAAAATCTCAAATGCTTGAGAACATACAGTTGTGTGGCCATAAGGAAATTCACTCAAACATACAACTTGTACCCGTAACATATGGAAGATCATTGTGTTAGAATAGTCATGCAACCAGTTACAATAAACTCACGAATGAAATGTGTCATTGCTTTGCTGTTCACAAAATATCCCCTCGCAATCTTTCTCATGGTGCCTCTCAAAGCCTTTGTCATAGAGTTGCGTCAATCCAATTGTAAACGAAAACAGGACAAGAAGAAACATCCCCAGGAATTTTCCAAAGTCCTGCAGCATTTGTCCCATTGAAATCTGTAAAGAGTAAAATTTGGATTCACTTTATGGTACACAGGAAAAGCATTTTTCTTAACAGAAACATTATTTAAAAATGTCTGAAATAAGCACACTTGAACAGTATCATGACAGACACACTATTGAGAATGCATCGAAGTGCATAACAGAGTTCCACATCATCCAGGAACAGCAAATCCACATTCTAACACTGATTGAGGTCCCACCCAAAAATAGGAACCAACAGTGCTAAGGGGTCAGACATCGGACATCAGATGGAGATGACGAAGTACTTACATCTGTGTTTAGAACTGTGAACAAGCAGGGACCTCAAAAGAAATGTATCTCTACTTTGAAAGATGACAACACCACGCTTTTAACCCGTTAAGCGCGCTGCAAACATTCCGCCCCAGTGCGGACGTTCGATTGCGCTAACAGGATTCGGACGTCCAACGGTCGTGCGCAGCACTAGCGAGGTAGTGCACGCGACGACCGTTGGACGTTCGCAGCACTAAAGCGGTTAAAGAAAATGTTATACGAAGTCCTTACAACTACATTTAATTTTTATTAACTATGAAACTGAATTAAATAGATTTGAGAGATCTTTCAAACTTAAAATTCTACTTATCAGTCCAGGTAGGGGAACGCAGACCTACACATCTCAAAAATGTATTTGGATAATTTATTTTGCAAAAATCTAGAATTTTTTGCAATGTTGGAATTGTACCTCCACGGTCCCTCACCACACAATAGCAAGATGCAATGGAATGCTCTCAAACGGCCTGCAGAATGTTAAACCGTTCTTGTCTGTGACCACATTTGTGCAACTGACCCAATGACTCAGTGTCACTGCACCCTCAAGTTTAGCATCCTTTTGGGCTACAACCCCTGTCGACCAATGCCACCGATCCAGGTTTGGTGGCTTAGAGGTATGCATCTACTCTAGGTCTCTTTGCTTTATCCCACGTTCAAGGGTTCAAATCCCAGCCCACCGATGTCGATGAAATGCGTACCCTTCAGCTGTGTGATAATAAACATTGGTTATCAGCAAACAGCTCCAAGTGACCTCTTTGGAGTGAATGTTGTGCTGTACCAACACTTTATAATAATGCTCAACCTAACTTACTAGTCAGTCCTTCTTCAACGCAATTCTCCCACAGTCTGTGAATTTACTCACCTCAGATCTTCAGCACCAATGAGAGAAAATAAACATTTGTGAAACCAGTACAGGTACGTTTTAGTCAACACCACGCTCTCACCTTAGCGTATACAAGGACTGACCTTATTGAGTAAATAGTGTCCATGAGGATCATGTGAAGGCACAAATACCGCAATAGCGTAGGCATGTATGAATGTGAATGCCTGAACACAGAACATGAGGTAGTGAGGTTCCGTGACAATTGTAAGTGGTGTTTTGGACTCGCACGAATATGGTCGAGTCTAGTATCTATGAACCGCAAACGACGAGTTTAGTAAGTGTGCGCAGTTTCACTGTGCTAACTTAAACCGTTCGTTTGTTACGTGGGTTTCTCATCTGTACCCACGGGTTCCATCTTAGATACGGCATCCATTTTGTCTCTTGCCCTCAAGTAGTCAGCGAACGGACGCTGTCCGCTTCGCGACCCTGGGACTCCCAAGATATTTGCGGAAGACACATGTCCTTTGAAAGTGTCTTTATGACGAGGGGGTTGCTACTGTAAGGCAGGTGGCGCCGCTCGAGGCTCATCTTGCCGCACGGACTTATTGTCTCAGCCGTGCATCTCATTAGGCATGTCCCTTTGATGTCTGTATCTCGTGCTTCCCGATACCTCCCCTTTTACACCCTTTCCGATCTCCCCACTGTCTTCGTCTTCCTCTGCACCTGTCTTCGTTCCTGTTTCGATCTACTTGATTGCTGATTGGAATTTGCTGATGGTGGGAAGATGGGTTTTTTACAGTTGGGAACCGCCAAATGTTTCCGCACTTATGATCCGGACCTCATGTGTTTGAAAGCGACCAAAGCGACCCCTCTGGGGGATGATGGTGGGAACCGGGTTGTAAACCTTTGTGTATCATGGGTAAAAACTGTATAAAAGGAGCGATCCACAAAACCAATTTGAAGCAGTCTCCCCGAACTACACTCGATGTACTTCCTGTGACTTCTGTGTTCCCTGCAGTAAATAAACCTTGACTCTTTGACGCCGAAGGAAGTGTCCCGTGTCTCTGTGACTTGTACGCCGGAACAGGTTACCCACGAAGGTTTCAGGTGTTGTGCCCTGGCACCGCTGGGTCCAAAAGAACCCAGTCCTTCAGTTGGCGCCCAACGTGGGGCTGCATCAGTGGTACCGGTCCAAGCCCGACGATCGTGAGGAACTTCGTGTGAAATCTCCGAGGGAAGGTGCACCCCGCTTCATCGATCCTGTTGTCGAAATAAGTGGCCCGAAGACTTTTCCCGTGAAGATTCCCGCCTCCTGACGGCTGCGACGGACTGCTGCCCTGACTGTAGACCTGTTTTGGCGCCTGGCGTAGACCTTGGTATAGCGAGACGATAGACGGGCCTTCCTGAGGACGCCATTGATCTTTGAGTTAAGTATTTGTGGGTCGCTCCCAGAGTCCTTGGTTGTAAACACTTTAGCGAGTGTTTTTGTTGTAAACACTTTAGCGAGTGTTTTTGTTATAGACACTTTTAGCAAGTGTCCTTGTTGTAAACACTAGTGGTTTTTGTTGTGCACGCTGGGTGAGTGTTTTTGTCGGTGACACTTTACTAGCGTACTTTGTTGTTGTATCTGTTTGACGACTGCAGCCGCCAAAGACCGAGGGTTTTGTTCTTTGCTGGGACTTGGTAAATCCCGTAACCCTTGAAGTTTGTGAAACTCGGCTAGTGTGCAAGATGCCTGGTCGCAGTACTTTGTTCAGTTGTTGTAGACCTTGTGGTGCGGATTCCCTGCTGGAGGACTCGTGTCCGATACCTCCGGTTGGAACTCCTACTTATGACTTATATAGCAAACATGGGCTAGGCCCGATTGCTTTTAACGATTACTGGATAAAATATACAAAGAAAGACGGCGATCTTCGTTGGCCACCTCACGGTAGCTTCGAAGCGTCGATCTTAGATAATTTGGAAATAAAGTTGTTCGAACGTAAATCTAGGCCGGCCATGTTCGATGCCTTTCGGTTGTGGCGCAAAGAAGCCCGACAGAAAGAAATCAGACAGAATAAACGTAGTGAGCGAGATAATGTTGCTACCATAGTGAAGAAAGCTGAGCAGTTTCAGCGCGATAAGGAGGATAAGGATAAGGAAGTGTTTGAGAGGCTACAACGTATGACCATAGATAAATGCTATCCTGCTTTGCCTACGGAGTCGGATAACAAGGAAGAGGCAGTTGAGGATCCTTTAATGTCCTATCTTATGAAGTCGCCACCTCCGTACGTACAGGGTACCGTAGCTCCTGTGGTCCCTGCCGTACCTGTTCCTCCACTTGTTATTCCTCCACCCGTTCCTCAACCTGCACCCGCTCTTCCGACTGTTCCTGCTCCTGTGCCTGTTTCTATTCCTACTGCTCCTCCGCTTCCACATACTCCTACTCACGCTACTGCTCCTGTGTTGTTAACCCCTGTTGTTGCTAACGTTTCTACCCCTCCTCTTGTTAGTCCTGTGTCTTACTCTTGTCCCTCTACTGGTAACCGTAATTCTCCCATTGCGGCTAGCTTCTTTCAGTCGCTCGGACCTGTTTTTGGGTCCGCTGGTTCTGATGGTCCGCCGCAGAGGCGTAGTCAGCTTCCTGGTAATAGGGAACGCGCTGCGCTATACAATATGGCGATGGGTTGGATGGACAATCCGCAGAGAAATCCACCCCGAGTTGTTCTTGAAACATTTAGTCAATTCAACATACCAACTCAGAGATATGTGTTTGACGAAATGTGTAAACTTTTACATGACCAGATAGCGGACGTTGCGCCTGACGAGGTGCTGACCGCCCTGTCTAATCTTCGGCTTCAGTTCGCAACTGGACTGATAGTCGATACTAATGTCCGACGTGCTATTGAGCAGTTGCTGTCTTTTCGCCTCGCTCCTATTCCTCACGCACTGTTTGTTGAGGATCTTGAGCGCCAACAAGCCGAATCTGGCCAATATCCTATGCGTGAAGTTCCGCCGGTTTGGATACCAGCTGATAATACTAATGTTAATGCTCCAGTGGCAGCACATTTCCAGAGAGTGTGGATACATCTCCCATGGAAACGATCGGAAGTGCTTCAGGTGAAACAATCTTTGCCCGATCCTCGCAAAAATCCTGCTGGGTATTATAAGGAACTATCGCAGCTCGTAGATGCTACGGTGATGAATCTTGCCGATATCGACATGTTGTTTGGCAACGTCGTACCACAACCGGTATGGGCTAAGATTCGTCACCAAGATCACGCAAATGAATTAGGTGGCGATTGGAATGCCATTACAGCGGCAGACGCTGGACAAGTGGCTGCTACTAAACCCGATCAGTTGATTGAACTTCTTCCTCAGCGAATCATTACATTAATGAAAACGCTTATGCCAGCTATGAGGGTAAATTGGGACAAGTTGTCAGCCTGTAAGCAAAAGAAGGATGAGAGTGTATCAGACTTCTTTACGAGGTTTGAGGAAACATTCGTCGATCATAGTGGACAGGATCTGGGTACTGAGGGTGGACAGAGGTTGTTTGTGGATAAATTTGTATCGAACTTATTGCCCGACTTGTGCAATAAATTGAAGAATTCAGAAAGTGCATGGGCCGTTTCTACCTCAGCTCAGATTCTGGCTACGGCACAATATTATGAAAATAGAGAGAAAGAAGAAAATGACCGAGCTGATAAAAAGACAAAAGAGCTGAAAACTAAAGTGTTGTTACAACAAGCGTATCCGCCGCGTTCTAATCAGAATGCGTCTCAGCAGAATAGATCACAGTCGCAATCGAATCGATCGCAGTCGCGTAACGATTCCTCTTTTCAAAGATCTTCGTTGGGGTACAATCAATGTGCTTATTGTAGACAGGAGGGACACATCAAATTCAATTGTCCCGCTTTGAACGAACGTATTAGTGGTAATTCGTCTAGAGGAGGCCGTGGTGGTTCACAGAATGCATCACGTGGTAGAGGTCGTGGTGCTCAGAACGACCGCTCTGACAACTCATCAAATTCTAATAACTGTTTCGATCAACGCGGATCATCGCAAGGACGATCTGCGCAGTACAATGTAGACGATTATTACGTCGATCAGGGGACTGACGACAGTAATTACTAGGACAGCCAAAGACAAAAGGAGGGAGTGGTATCAGTTCCGGTTGATCAGAGAGGGCCTTACGTCGCAGTTGCTACATCGGGCGTCGTTGAGCCTTTTCTGTTGGACACTGGTGCAGCGAAAAGTTCCATTATGCATTCGAAACTCCCTGGCGCACCTTTGTCTGGCTTAACAAATGTATCCGTTGGATTCTCTGGCGCCCCCGTTAGCAATCCAGTTTCACGCCCTTTGCCCCTTCAAATTGGGCCACGTGAGCTCGAAGCTCCGTTGATTTTGACCACTGGTTGTGGCGAAAATCTTTTGGGTCTGGATTTGCTTAAACGTTTGTATGCAACATTGTATTGTTCTCCTGCGGGTGTAAAGCTTACGTTAGGTGAGAGGGTTGTCTCTCCTATGTATTTGTCTCTCGATAAGCTTCCACCGGAATTGGATTCTCTTCCTGCGTCTTTGTGGGCAACGGGTCCAAATGATGTGGGCCTACTTGATATCTCCCCTTATGTTGTGCAGTTGAAAGCTAATGTGCGGCTGCCTCGTATTCCCCAATATCGTATCTCCCTTGATGGTGAGCGGGCTTTGTTAGCGATCATCTATGATTTGATCGAGAAAGATGTTATTGAGGAGACTCGGGGAAACGTGTGCAATAGCCCTGTACTGCCCATTCTTAAACGTACTGATCCTACTAAACCGCCTGTTTATCGTTTTGTTATCGATTTACGGGAGGTGAATAAAATTGTGGTTCCTCAATTTCCTGTTGTGCCTGACATCACGGCGCTACTGACTCTGATTCCAGCTACTGCATCATGGTTTTCGGTGATTGATTTGAAAAACGCCTTTTTCAGCATCCCGATCGCCGAAGAGAGCAGGGACCTTTTCGGTTTCTCTCTTGGTGGACGTAGCTTCCGGTTCAAACGCGCTCCTCAGGGCTACTGTGAAAGTCCGTCTATTTACAGTCAAGCCTTGAAGGGTCAACTGGATGCGTTTCGGTTGCCGGTTGGTGCGGCCTTAATCCAATACGTCGACGACTTATTGGTGGCTGCTGATACTCAGGACATTTGCAAAATTGCTACGGTGTCGTTGCTGCAACATCTCTGTGAGTTAAATCACAAGGTGTCACCTTCTAAACTCCAATATTGTTGTCAAGAAGTAACCTATCTAGGTCACTTGTTGTCAAAGGAGGGAAGGAGATTGACCCCAGAGAGAATTGCAGCGATTGCGCGAATGGCTGTGCCACAAACCCAAAGAGATGTGCGTGCCTTTCTAGGTATCACGTCGTACTGTAGGCAGTGGATTCCTAATTTTTCATTGCTAGCGAAACCATTGGTGGCTCTTACGTGCAAGGATGTTTCAACTCCTTTACCATGGACGGAAGAATGTCAGAAAAGTTTTTCTGAACTGCGTGATTCATTGTGTTCGGCACCTGTGTTAGGTACCCCTGACTACAGTAAGCCGTTTACGTTATATGTTCACGAGAGAGAAGGTTGTGCTTTGAGTGTCTTAACGCAACCTTTTGGTGGTAAGCAACGTCCATGTGCATATTTTTCCTCGACCTTAGACCCAGTAGCTAGAGCATTGCCGAGTTGTTTGAGAGCAACTGCGGCAGCTGCGGTCTCCATCCGACAATCAGCAGGATTGGTCATGGATAATATGCTTACGGTGATGGTTCCGCATGCAGTCGACACTCTTTTGAATCGAACGAAAACTCAGCACTTGACGAGTGCGAGGTTGTCTGGGTATGAATTGACGCTTCTGGCAAGCCACATTCAGATAAAACGTTGTAATGTCCTAAATCCGGCAACTTTGTTACCGATTAGTGCAGAGTCAGATCAAGTAACAGAACATGACTGCTACTTGCGTACAGAGGAGGAAACAAAAGGTCGAGTGGACCTTAAAAACACTCCATTGGAAGACCCTGACGGCACTCTGTATGTGGATGGGTCATGTTTTAAATTGCCGAATGGTGATGTGACTACTGCTTATGCTGTTGTGACGTTGAATACTGTTGTTGAGACTGCGAGATTGAATCAGAATTCTGCCCAAGCTGCAGAGCTGATTGCTCTTACTAGAGCATGTGTATTAGCGAAAGGGAAACGTGTGAATGTGTACACCGATAGCCAGTATGCTTTCGGTGTAGCGCATAGTTTTGGACGATTGTGGCGAGAGCGTGGTTTCTTCACGTCACACGGTACGAAAATACAGCATGGCCAGCTTGTGAATGATCTTTTGGATGCGTTGACGTTGCCTGCTCAAGTTGCGATTGTCAAGTGTAGTGCGCATCGTAAAGTGACGGATGATGTTGGTCGTGGTAATGCGTTTGCAGATGAGATTGCTAAGGAGACTGCCCGGAACCTTAGTACTCGAATGTATGTGACGAGTTCGGTTAGGTGGCCTACAGAATCAAGTATGTGTGTAGATACTTTTGAGAGTGTGAAAGCAATTCAGAATGAGGCCGCTGAGACTGAAAAGACGAAGTGGAAAGAAAGTACGGGAAAGTTGGATGCGAATGGTTGTTGGATTGATTTGTCGGATCAGAAAAGATGGTTGTTGCCTGATGCGTATGTGCTGGCCGTTGTGACAATGGCACATGGGTTAGCACATATTAGCGCGAAAGGCATTTGCAAGTTGTTGTCGCCTGTGTGGAAGAATGATGGAATTACGAAGTGTGCTGAACGTCTGGTGAAGAATTGTATGGTGTGTATAATGTACAATCCTGGCAAAGGAACCCCAACTCCCCCTGGCAGTTTTGCTCCTCCTTCGTATCCCTTTGAGGTGATTCAATTGGACTTCATCCATATGGAGCGATGCAATAACTTGAAATATGTTTTGGTTGTGGTTTGCGCATTCTCCCGATGGATTGAGGCCTATCCCCTCAAAGACAATACTGCTTTGTCTACTGCGAAAATCCTACTGAAGGAATACTTTCCTCGGTATGGAATGCCTAGAGTCGTGTGGTCAGATAACGGAAGTGAGTTTGTTGGAAGTGTGATGAAGAGTGTGTGTAAGGGCCTTGGAATTAATCAGAAATTCCATAGCGCCAATCATCCCCAGTCAGCTGGATTGGTTGAAGGTTACAATGGTACCCTTAAACTAAAGCTAGCGAAGATTCAGGCTACGACTGGACTTTCGTGGCCTGACGCTTTGCCTCTAGCATTACTGTCAACTAGGGCGACTGTACACTCCCGAATAGGGCTTAGCCCCTATGAAATAGTGTTCGGCCGTCCTGCGAATGTGTGGGGGGTTCCTAGGCCAGGAATATTCGTTGATTTTGAGTATCCGATGTTGATTGACTACTTACATGACTTGACTGCTAAACTGAGGTTAATTCATCAACAGGTTTACGACGCCTTGCCGACGCAGACGGAGGGTCCAGGCCACCAGCTCCAGCCCGGTGATTGGGTAGTTACCCGTAACTTCTCACGCAAGAAGAATCTGGACCCCCGCTTTGTTGGACCTTACCAGGTGCTCCTGGCCACGAGGACTGCCGTTCGTCTTGAGGGGCGGAAGAATTGGGTACATGCTACCCATTGTAAGCGAGTCCCTATTCCTTTGCCGGCAGACCCGTGGATAAGGAAAGGCATTGCGTCAATAGAAGCAGAGACATTGCCGGCGTTTGTACCTTTTAGCGACGCA
Organism: Lissotriton vulgaris; assembly: GCF_964263255.1. Lineage (NCBI taxonomy): Eukaryota > Metazoa > Chordata > Amphibia > Caudata > Salamandridae > Lissotriton > Lissotriton vulgaris. The sequence continues at coordinate 609,014,551 of NC_141699.1, read as the reverse complement.
CAGCTTGTTGGAGAAACCTCAGCGCAGCAGAAAGCCACTGTTGAAACATTGTCAGCAAAAGACTCGAGACCAGATCAACAAACTGATCAGCAGGACGCTGTCTCTTCAACGGATCCTTTGTTCGACGAGCAGACACGTCCCGGGAAACATCGATATTCTTTGCGTTCTCAACACTAAGGACAAATAAATTTTCTTGCCTTGCTGTAATTGACAACTGCAATATCCTCGGTTCCCCTGATCAATTTTGAACATTCGTATCGTTGAAACTTGTTTTGTACATATATCAAGCTTCTTCCTTGTATCTTTTTCCTTCCACAGCAGAGAATTATTGTGCTAAATAAATACATATTGTGTATTGAGGGCCGTAGGGCCGCGCGCGTACTTCCTTCTGGACAGTAGGTCTTGACGTTAGGTTAAAGGCCGTCGGTTCCTAGGAACTCCTGGGGATTGACTATTGCTGCACAGAACGAAGTGCGTCAAGAAACGTTGCGGACGGTCGTAGGGAAATGGCATTTTCGAAGCTGAACGATTTGGAAGGAGCTCAGGCGTACAGAGTCAAACTGCAGAAACTCAGTCGTACTAAATGTGTTGTATTCCAATTGTTTGTATTGTTTTTAACTGCTTCTGCATTCTTGGCGGGTGGGGTGTATTACACTATGTCTTACTTCTTACTTGCTACCCCTACTCCTACTCCTTACCCTAACCTTACTTTTACTACTACTACTGCTTCTCCCCATTCCTTTCATATTTTACCGGAACACGAACAGGCTAGACGTGTAGAATTCCGCAACAATTCCTTTATCCAGCTCCTCCATCAGCATCAGTTAGTGGTTAACACTACTAATTGTTGGGTGTGTGGGTTGATGCCACATACTACGGGTAAGGGAATTCCATATCTGGTGTTACCGTATAGTTCCCAAGGGTCAGCTCGAGCATTCCAAACAATGCTTCGAAGCGCACTGGGTTTCCACCCCACTCCAGAACAACGTTCCCCCAACTCTGGTCCTACCTCGTATCAGTGGGTGCTATCGATGGCAATAGAGGATATGGAAGATGAGATCCATGATGCTTTTCTCATCCCTAAAGAAGAGGTACAAGCCTATAGGGTCCTGAGTAGAGGGGAATATAGTATGTTCATCAATGAAAAGCAGCTTAAAAGCTCGCCTCCAATATGGGTCGTACCCCACACTGGTAATCTTTGTCTCGTGGGTCGTGGTTCGCAAGCCTCACTTGGAGCAAGTGCTTGCACTGAAAGTTACGTTCTGCCAATGTCCCCGTCCCCTGTGTTTCTGGCTGCCAAGGGTACGTACTTCATCTGTCATGATCGTGCATACACATGGTTGCCTGTAGACTTCATGGGCTCATGTTTTGTTGCAAATCTGTTGCCTCCGACGTTCACTGTAGATGCCGATTACCATAAGACTAGAGTTGTACGAGGCGTAATTAGCGAAGAGGACACTGCCGGTCAAGAGGCAGGAGACTTTTTCAAGGGTTTCCTTCCGTTTTGGGGACCTATGGTTAATAGTAGGAACCTGAGACGTTTGACTCGAGTGGTAGAATCGACAGCTAATGTTACTGCTAGTGCCCTTGGTAATATCACCACAGAACTTCAGGCGGAGAGACTTATGACGTTACAAAACCGTATGGTTTTAGATGTCGTCTTGGCAGATCGCGGTGGGGTATGTAAAGTGATCCATTCGAGCTGCTGCATTTTCATACCTGATAATGCTCCTACTGTCTATCAAGCCATCTCGAAGTTGCATAAGATCTCCGAATCCATACACGTGGATGTAGGGGATTGGACGCTACTTGGATGGTTTTGGGGCCTGATGTCGACTTGGGGTTGGAAGATTCTGATGATCATCGGAGTTGTGGTAGTGTTCCTGTTCACGTGCTGCCTTTGTGTACAGTGTGGTCCTGCCTTATGTGGCCTCTGTGCTGCAACGTGTGTGAGACAACCACCTGCTACCAAGGGGACTCGGTTGGACAGAGCTATGCTACAACGACATCTTGCTGGTCTGATGAATATCGAATATGATTCCGACTAGTGCTTGCCTACATGAGGGCAAAAGGAGCGTCTGAGGTTCCGTGACAATTGTAAGTGGTGTTTTGGACTCGCACGAATATGGTCGAGTCTAGTATCTATGAACCGCAAACGACGAGTTTAGTAAGTGTGCGCAGTTTCACTGTGCTAACTTAAACCGTTCGTTTGTTACGTGGGTTTCTCATCTGTACCCACGGGTTCCATCTTAGATACGGCATCCATTTTGTCTCTTGCCCTCAAGTAGTCAGCGAACGGACGCTGTCCGCTTCGCGACCCTGGGACTCCCAAGATATTTGCGGAAGACACATGTCCTTTGAAAGTGTCTTTATGACGAGGGGGTTGCTACTGTAAGGCAGGTGGCGCCGCTCGAGGCTCATCTTGCCGCACGGACTTATTGTCTCAGCCGTGCATCTCATTAGGCATGTCCCTTTGATGTCTGTATCTCGTGCTTCCCGATACCTCCCCTTTTACACCCTTTCCGATCTCCCCACTGTCTTCGTCTTCCTCTGCACCTGTCTTCGTTCCTGTTTCGATCTACTTGATTGCTGATTGGAATTTGCTGATGGTGGGAAGATGGGTTTTTTACAGTTGGGAACCGCCAAATGTTTCCGCACTTATGATCCGGACCTCATGTGTTTGAAAGCGACCAAAGCGACCCCTCTGGGGGATGATGGTGGGAACCGGGTTGTAAACCTTTGTGTATCATGGGTAAAAACTGTATAAAAGGAGCGATCCACAAAACCAATTTGAAGCAGTCTCCCCGAACTACACTCGATGTACTTCCTGTGACTTCTGTGTTCCCTGCAGTAAATAAACCTTGACTCTTTGACGCCGAAGGAAGTGTCCCGTGTCTCTGTGACTTGTACGCCGGAACAGGTTACCCACGAAGGTTTCAGGTGTTGTGCCCTGGCACCGCTGGGTCCAAAAGAACCCAGTCCTTCAGTAGGTATGTATGAATGCACATTCCCACACCCTCAACAAATATATGACCTTGAACTGGATATAATGCATCAGCTGTAGTCAGTGTAGAGGCCGTCAAAGACTGCAAATAAATCGTAAGGCCATATTCTGTGGTTAGTGGAGCGTGCCAATAAAAGGTACAAGGCAGTCCAAGGTATAGGACCTGTAGTCTCATTAGGCAATAACACATGCACCAACGACCATGGCAGGGTTTTCAAGCAGTGAGAAAGCGCAGAACTTTATTGGCAAGCATGCTGCAGGAACAGGTCGACCAAATATTTTGAAAATTGGGCCCAAAAATTCGCTCATTTTTAAAGAAGACACCACTTTGACTTTCAAATTGGAGTGATAATGGTCCTGCCTCATAGAAGCTGGGACCCATCCACTTAACAGATTTCAGCGAGCAAAAACAGTGATTCATTTTTCCCAGTGGTTAGACGAGTATATATATTTTTATAAAGACAGGAGAAAGAGCCAAGCCCTGCGGGACTCAACATGACCCTGGGAATTCCACTGAGTGGACTGTGACCAAGAGATCAGGTGAATTCAGCAACTGAGGAAGGATTTGAATTTATGCTGTGTGGATGCTGCAAGTCCGGCTGCAGTGAGGTAGCTAGAAGGCTAATGTAGTGTCCTACGAGTTAACAATATCGGAATCATTTTGGCTCCTCATGAACTACGTAGAGCTATGATGTAATGGATAGAGTGTATTGCAGTGAATGTTGCTTTAGGGTTGAGCTTGCAGCTACACACAGATGAATAAAGAGATGTAATAATAAGCTCTGTGTGGGGCATAATCATTTATGAGTATCCCGGCTGGAAAGAAGCTACATCTGTAACGATCAACTTTATTAAATGGCAGAAAAAGATCTATTATTATCAGGTCTGGAAGCACCCCCTGATCCCCCCTCATGGGACAGAGTTTGCCCAATATGGCCAATGAAATCCTCCTATGTAATGATTAGACTGATTAACAGATGGGACTATGCTGCAGGCTGATACTCAAGAGAAGCGCACGCCTGCGTGTTGATCTCGCCGGCACCAGTCTAAATCCTCGGCAATGCTCAGTACGGGCAGAGAAAGGGGTTTCTGCATACCAAAGCGCATTCGAGTTTACCGGCACGTCACACAGATCCCCTCATCTCAACCTAAGAGACTAATATATCCGGTGGCATAATTTTGCGCCTTCTCCTTGGATTGCAGTATTTTTATACCCCCAATATCGGTTTATAGACAGATTCCGAATATAAACCAATCAGATATCTTCTTCAAGACTACATGCCCAACTCTCAACTATAAGGACTCATACCAAACATGGCTTTCTGGTGAAGGCTCAAAGCGGAAACGCGGGTAGAACACAAATTATTCTAACCATGACCATTACGAATGTTCTCTTTGACTGAAATAGATGTCATACCCTGTTTGGCGATACTAACTCCTTAATGAACTGTAACATACCTCATATGGAAAAAATCCTATTTAATTCTAGCATTGAACTAGAGGCCATTTGCAATAAAAATAATGGACAAAGTTTGTTTTGCCTAAAATAGAACAAATGCTCTGAATCTCTGCATAAATCTGTATCCAATTTATAATAGGGTAGACAGTGGATGGATGTGGGAGTATGTCTGCAAAGGATGTAGGAAGAATCATTACAGAAATACAGAAATATACCAATTTAGTGGTATGAATTAAATAAGAGTTTTTGTGTATATATATATATATATTCACTGAAAAAACCATAGGTTTCACACCAGTTATAGTTAGCTGGAAATTTTACTGATATAAAACCATTGAAATTCCCACGTTATAGTTAGTTGGACTCACTATAACTTGCGCGTGCAATGCACTGCTGATGACGTCACATATTACATCACTCATGACATGGTCAGTGACATCACTCATGACATCACTGATGACACCATCCAGTGAATATGTGTCTTTCTGAAAAATAAATATTAGTGAGTTATGTTTAAATATTTAAATACATATATTAGTGTTTCACTTTGTGTATAAGTGGCTACATGTGTTGATAAGTAGCTACATGCGTATGTATATGGGTTATTTGATATTTTTATTAGTATTAGTATGAGTGTCTATATGGTTTAGTGGAGGTATTACTTAGCACATAGATGCATGAGTGACTGACTCTTTGTTTGTATGTGTTTTGAAGACAGCATATGTACAGGACTGTATGGGTGGATGAGTGTCTATATGTGTTTGTTAGTGAGTGAATGACTGTCTCACTAGTGTCTTTATCAGTAACTACATATGTTTTAATCTAGTATATATGAATATTGATGTATATAACTGAGTATATGTGAGAGTAAGAGATTGTAAGATTTCCTGTTTAAATAAGTATGTGTTTCTATAAGTGATTGTTTAAGAGAATAAATATGTGTAATTTTCAATAGAAGTAAGGTGGAAGTGTGTGTATAACTCTATTTTCAAATAAATGGTTGTTCAATAGTTTATTTGCACGTGTGAATATGTGTGTGAGTAACTTTTGGATGAATGTCGGTGTGTAACAGAATGTATAGGTGTATCTCTTCATATGATGAGTGAGTATATGTATGAGTGACTATATAGAACTGTTGGTGAATGAGTGGATGAGTATATAGATAGTGGAAGTACAGAATTGCTTGTTGTAACTGATATAGGTATGTCCATTTTTTAAAAATTTCAGTTTCTATTTTTGAATATGTGTCTCAAGGGTTACTTTACACTGAGAGGAGGTCTGTCACTATGTCACAAGGATGGTGTCATCAGTGATGTCATGAGTGATGTCACTGACCATGTCATGAGTGATGTAATATGTGACGTCATCAGCAGTGCATTGCACGCGCAAGTTATAGTGAGTCCAACTAACTATAACGTGGGAATTTCAATGGTTTTATATCAGTAAAATTTCCAGCTAACTATAACTGGTGTGAAACCTATGGTTTTTTCAGTGAATTTAATAGGTTTTTTAAATGCTAATTCCTAACTATAACTGGTGTGAAACCTATGGTTTTTTCAGTGAATTTCAAAGGTTTTTTAAATGCTAATTCCTAACTATAACTGGTGTGAAACCTATGGTTTTTTCAGTGAATTTCAAAGGTTTTTTAAATGCTAATTCCTAACTATAACTGGTGTGAAACCTATGGTTTTTTCAGTGTATTTCATAGGTTTTTTAAATGCTAATTCCTTTGTATATCGAGTTTCTAACCTTTTTTTTTTTTACAATTTGCTGTTTTTTTTAAGTATTCATTTTTTTTATAATTTTTTTTTTTTGCGCTCTGGGTGCGCGCACGGGGAAGCTTTCAGCTAAGCTCTCCTGTAAGCTTCTCCGTGCGCTCATCTGAAAGCGCACCCAGAGCGCAACTGTCGTTCGTGAAAAAAAAATATGAATGAAAAGTTAATAATAATGCAAAACATTTCGTACCATACAAATAAAATTTGTTTTTTTTAATATGGAAAATGATTATGCATTTCTATTAAAGATTGATGACGTCACTTCGGCGCGCAACGTACGTGCCCTCGGAAGCGCATACGTGCGCGGCGCCTAAACGCACGCAAAAGCGCCTACGGTCGCGCCACGTGTGCGCCCCGGAAGCGCCTACGATCGCGCTGCGTAAACGCACCCGGAAGTGCACCCGAGCGCGCATCGTAAGCGCGTCAGGTCATGTGACCCTAAAATAACACTTTTCATTGGTTGCTAACAGTTTTTTGTTACAATGAATGAAATCCCCACCCATTTCCTTCACTTCTTCTTTCACTTTTGTGACTGAAAGACCTGCCTTTTTTGCTGCTCCATATTCCTGGATTCATCATGGCTGCCAGATCATCCAGCAGTGAAGATGACTTCATTGATGAAGAGCCACCTACCCCAAAGAAGAAGGGACATTTCATCTGGAAATTCTTTAAATTTCCAGCAGACCAGAAAAAGGTGAATGCACCAAAAGTAGAGTGCAGGATCTGCAAAAAGGTCCTGTCACGGGGTAACCCCCAAAAAAAGTACTCTTTTGGGAACTTTACGATGATCAGACATGTGGAGACCAGGCACCCCCAGAATTTTGCCCGGGAAAGTGTCAGGGCTCTGGCACAGGAGGTTCCTAGAGATGGGGCCTCTACATCTACAGGAGGAGCAACTTCTTCCGGAAGAGATCAATCTCAGGGGCAGGTAGCAAACATCCAACCTGCATTCAACCATGGGGTCGTCAGATGCAGATACTGCAATCAACTCCTCACCTATGGGGAGCAAAGTGTCCTGCTCATGGTTCGGGCATTAGAGAACCATCACTGCCCTTCCCACCCCTAATTTTTTTCTTTTCTTTTTGCTCCTGTTGAGCAGTTTCTATTCCCTGTTTTTGTTCCTCTTCAGTTAAAAGAAGAAAACCAAAAGTTCTTTTCAGAACTACCTCCAATTCTCATCAAAGAGCTATAATCTTAAAAAATGAAGAGTAAGTGAAATATAGTGCATTGATAATTGAAAGGAGAATGAGTAAGAAAGAACAGAAAGGTATGAGAGGTGAAAGGAAGTGAAGTAGGAGGACTGAAAGAAGGTGAGTGTTAGAAAAGAAATTTATGACACAGTGAATAAACTGGAGGCCTCATTTCTGAAAAGTGACGCATCGCTACGTGAAAATAGCGATGCGTCACTTATCTGGACGCACTCCTTATGACATTCCACATATGTCATATTTAATATATGACTAATCAATTCGCAAGGAGTTACAGATATGTCAGTATTTCTGACATATCTCTAAACACAAAAGTAACGCATTGCAGGAGTGCGTCACAAAAGTGACGCAACTCCAGTAATGTGTCCTTTCACATGGAAAAAGCACCATGTGAAAGGTTTGCTGTGAAGCAGGCGCAAGATTTTGGCGCAACTGCATCCTAAAAGTGACGCACTGCGTCATTATTACCAAGCTTTTTGCAAGGAACACCCCCTCTGCATGCATTATACCTGACACTATTTTTTAAAAAGTGACGCATGTAGGTACATGGGTCACTTTTTAAAACTCTGCGCCATATTGTATCTGCATCAGGTATAATGTATGCAGAGGGGGCAATCCCTCGCAAAAAGCTTGGTAATAACAACGTACTGAAATCTATGAGATTTCCCTGCGTCACTTTTAGGATGCTATTGCGTCAAAATTTTGCGCCGGCCTCGCATCACTTTTATGTTTACACATATGTCAGAAATACTGACGTATCTGTAACTCCTTGCAATATGATTCGTCATACATTAAATATGACACATCTGGAATGTCATAAGGACTGTGTACAGAAAAGTGACGCATCACACCAGCAGTGTAATAAAATGTGCCTCGTTGCACTATATTTAAAGGATGCAACAGCATCCTAAAAGTGACGCAGTGAAATCTCAAACATTTCACTGCGTCGCTATTACAAAGCTTTTTGTGGGGGAACACCCCCTCTGCATGCATTATACCTCACGCAGATATAATGTGGCGCTTGATTTTAAAAAGTGACCCATCTACCTAGATACCTCACTTTTTAAATATAACGCAACGCAACACATTTTTTTACACTACTGGTGCAATGCGTCACTTTTCTGTGCGCACTCCTTATGACATTCCAAGTAACGCATTGCTGGAGTGCGTCACAAAAGTGACGCAACTCCAGTAATGTGTCCTTTCACATGGAAAAAGCACCATGTGAAAGGTTTGCTGTGAAGCAGGCACAAGATTTTGGCGCAACTGCATCCTAAAAGTGACGCACTGCGTCATTATTACCAAGCTTTTTGCAAGGAACACCCCCTCTGCATGCATTATACCTGACACTATTTTTAAAAAAGTGACGCATGTAGGTACATGGGTCACTTTTTAAAACTCTGCGCCATATTGTATCTGCATCAGGTATAATGTATGCAGAGGGGGCAATCCCTCGCAAAAAGCTTGGTAATAACAACGTACTGAAATCTATGAGATTTCCCTGCGTCACTTTTAGGATGCTATTGCGTCAAAATTTTGCGCCGGCCTTTCACTGCGTCGCTATTACAAAGCTTTTTGCGGGAGAACACCCCCTCTGCATACATTATACCTGACGCTATTTTTAAAAAGTGACGCATCTAGGTACATGGGTCACTTTTTAAAACTCTGCGCCATATTGTATCTGCAACATGATTCGTCATACATTAAATATGACACATCTGGAACGTCATAAGGAGTGCGCACAGAAAAGTGACGCATAACACCAGCAGTGTAATAAAATGTACCTCGTTGCACTATATTTAAAAAGTGACGCATCTAGATAGATGCGTCACTTTTTAAATATTGCATAACAATGCGCATTTTTTTACACCGCTGGTGCGTCACAAAAATTGACGCACAGGAAGCGCAAAACTAACAGCGCAAGGCCTTCATAAATATAGTCCTGGATTTAGGGGGTCAGAGGGGGTCTACTCTTCCCCCTTATGATCCAATCAGCTTCCTGCGCGCATCACACCAGCAGTGTAATAAAATGTGCCTCGTTGCACTATATTTAAAGGATGCAACAGCATCCTAAAAGTGACGCAGTGAAATCTCAAACATTTCACTGCGTCGCTATTACAAAGCTTTTTGTGGGGGAACACCCCCTCTGCATGCATTATACCTCACGCAGATATAATGTGGCGCTTGATTTTAAAAAGTGACCCATCTACCTAGATACCTCACTTTTTAAATATAACGCAACGCAACACATTTTTTTACACTACTGGTGCAATGCGTCACTTTTCTGTGCGCACTCCTTATGACATTCCAAGTAACGCATTGCTGGAGTGCGTCACAAAAGTGACGCAACTCCAGTAATGTGTCCTTTCACATGGAAAAAGCACCATGTGAAAGGTTTGCTGTGAAGCAGGCGCAAGATTTTGGCGCAACTGCATCCTAAAAGTGACGCACTGCGTCATTATTACCAAGCTTTTTGAAAGGAACACCCCCTCTGCATGCATTATACCTGACACTATTTTTAAAAAAGTGACGCATGTAGGTACATGGGTCACTTTTTAAAACTCTGCGCCATATTGTATCTGCATCAGGTATAATGTATGCAGAGGGGGCAATCCCTCGCAAAAAGCTTGGTAATAACAACGTACTGAAATCTATGAGATTTCCCTGCGTCACTTTTAGGATGCTATTGCGTCAAAATTTTGCGCCGGCCTTTCACTGCGTCGCTATTACAAAGCTTTTTGCAGGAGAACACCCCCTCTGCATACATTATACCTGACGCTATTTTTAAAAAGTGACGCATCTAGGTACATGGGTCACTTTTTAAAACTCTGCGCCATATTGTATCTGCAACATGATTCGTCATACATTAAATATGACACATCTGGAACGTCATAAGGAGTGCGCACAGAAAAGTGACGCATAACACCAGCAGTGTAATAAAATGTACCTCGTTGCACTATATTTAAAAAGTGACGCATCTAGATAGATGCGTCACTTTTTAAATATTGCATAACAATGCGCATTTTTTTACACCGCTGGTGCGTCACAAAAATTGACGCACAGGAAGCGCAAAACTAACAGCGCAAGGCCTTCATAAATATAGTCCTGGATTTAGGGGGTCAGAGGGGGTCTACTCTTCCCCCTTATGATCCAATCAGCTTCCTGCGCGCAAGTCGCGTGTCGCGCCTGGAGCGCACTCCCGTGCGCGCACGGGAGCGCGGCTATCCCCGCGCAAAACGAAAAAAAAATTTTAATGCCCTGCAGGACCCTATTTTAGTCCCTACATCAAACCTAGGGGGTCAGAGGGGGTCTACTCTTCCCCCTTATGGTCATTTGCCCCTTTTTTTTTCAAACTCCTTGTGTCTCGATTTTACCGAGACACAAGATGGCGGCCGCTCCGCACTGTTTAGAATGTTTACAGACAACTGAGATCCAATCAGCTTCCTGCGCGCAAGTCGCGTGTCGCGCCTGGAGCGCACTCCCGTGCGCGCACGGGAGCGCGGCTATAGATATATATATTTTTTTGAACCTAAATTACTCAAAATCCACTGGAGCACATATCTTGAGACATAGCAAAGGCACATCGGGCTACCAGTCCCTACAATTTTGCCAAGTTTGGTGGAAATCCATTCAGCCGTTCGGGCTAAAAGTGAAATCGACCGCCCTATGGAAATTAACATGGGGAAAACGCGTTTTGGGACCCCCCTTTTATCTCGGCCCCCGCTTGACGAATCCCCCCCAAACTTTCAGGGAAGGACCGGACCGCCATGAGACCATTTTCCTGAAAATTTCAGGCAGATTCGTCAACCGGCGCCAAAGTTATTCAAAATAGAATGTTGAGATTTAACATTGAAAATTATCCTAACTATAACTACCTACTGGCGACCGCCAGTAGGTAATATATATATATATATATATATATATATATATATATATATATATATATATATATATATATATATTCACTGAATCCATCTTGTAATTTAATTAAAACGAAACACAAAATGGCGAATTCCCGTTTCGCTACCGTTTCGCGAACCGGAAAGCGCTTCTACCGCGAAAAATCAAATTTTTTTTATTTGCCCCACGGGACCCTTTAATAACTCCAACATCATTCCTAGGGGGTCATGAGGGGTCTACCTTGCCCCCTTTCATTAAATTCCCCCTTCGTTTTTCTCCTCCTCTTGTCTCTCGATCCTACCGAGAGACAAGATGGCGGCCGTTCCGGACTGTTTAGAATGTTGACAGACACCGGAGAGCCAATCAGGTTCGCTTCGCAAAGTTCCGTAACGCGAAAAGTACGCGAACCAGATCGCTACCCGGGACGCTGTCACAGATATATCTGTTTTTTAAAACGTTAATTTCTCAAAATCCACTGGAGCACATATATTGAGACCCAGCAAAGGCACATCGGGCTAACAGTCCCTACAATTTTGCCAAGTTTCATGCAAATCCATTCAGCCGTTCAAGCTAAAAGTGAGGCCAAACGCCCTATGGAAAAATGAATGGGAAAAACGCATTTTGGGACCCCCCTTTTTTCTCGGCCCCCCCTTGACGAAACACCCCCACATTTTCAGGGGCTGCTCAGAAACAAAATGTGCCATTTTCCTGAAAATTTCAGCCGATTCCGTCCACAAACGCCAAAGTTATTAGACATAGAATTTTCAAAAGTCCCATAGAGAAAAAATCCTAACTATATATATATATATATATATATATATACATCGGCGATGAAGCATGGATGGCCACTAGCAGCGGCGGGCCAGGACGGGATCGCCACTCCCCCGTTTTCCAAAAAACTCGTTCACACTTTGTACAAAGAACGACGTCCAGGCCAACAGCTCGGTTCAAACAACTGGTGTTTATTCACAGCCCACTCAACGCGTTTCGGGAACAACTTCCCTTGCTCATATATATATATAGTATTGGTGTATTAATACTGTTGAATAAATACAGATATTTTTGATAACGATTAGCATCTGGTCAATGATATATTGATATTGAAATTTTCAAGGTCCACTTAGCATTGAATGTCCTGAAAAGATTTTCACACATATGATTAGTCCGAAAGACAGCTATATTGCACCCACAATTTTCCTCTGGTATTTAATGAAATTGTAGGTTCATTTAAATATTGGATAATTTTTATAAAAACGTGAGGAAGGTTACAACACAGAATCAAAATAAAGCTGCACAGATGTGAGGAAGGGCAAATTGCATTTGAATGCTGTTCACAAGGTCGGACTGGCCTATAGGACAATCAGGCAGCGCCTGGTGGGCTGGTCTGACCGATCCTTGTGTGGGTCGATTTTTAACAGTCTGCGGGTATGTTTTATAGCCAAGTGGGCCACTTTTTACTGTCCATTTCCCTGCTATTACCACAAGCATTGCCTGCAGAAAACGATAAGGATGCAGTTTCCCATACTCTTCAAAATACCATTTCAATATGCCTTTAAGAATTTTCAAAACCCGTGTGATTTTTATTTTGGTGCCCGGGCCTATTTTTTTTTCCAGTCCCACCCAGCTGTCCAACACACAATTAAGATACACTGCATTAAAAGAAATCGTTAGAGCTAAACTTGAACAATAACTGAATACGTTTTTTTTAAAAACAAGACTTCCTAAACTATTTCTGCAAAATGTGTCTTAACAAGAACATTTAAAGTCGTTCTCGAAAATTGATGGGTCTTAGAAATGTTTTTAATGCTACAAAAATATCGTTCTAAATGGTCAACAACCTATCTGAGAACACAGGAGCCAACATTTTAATTTAGAATATCTGGAGGTTCCAAGGCATTAAATAGTCTTGGGCTGCAATCCTCTCACACCCACTTGATATGTTGTGCTTATTTGACGAATAGCTTGATGTTGTCACATGAGAAGCTTCAGAGATCAAATATGTCCCCTTAACGGCAATCTCATCAATAAAGGTATTTTAGCACAGGAATAAAACTTCCTGAATAAAGCCTTCAGAATGTAGCACACACATGTAGTGTGTGAGGGTGCCTGTGGACAGGCAGGCCAACACAGAATTCCCTGAATGATTCCTGGAAACGACTGAAGAGTCATTGAAAGTCAGATCCAGAAATAAAGTCCTCATTTTACCCTTAGCATTTAGTTTTTCATTTGTAAACCGCAGGGTGCTCTTTACATTACCAACGAACAGCAAGCATGAAGTGGGAGACTCAACAATATCAGCTTATTAGAGAGGTGGAGGAAAGCCGCCACCAATCAGACCAATTAGTTAGGTAATACAAGTGGGTTTGCGAATAACTAAAACTGTTTAGATCGGGTTTCATTTCGGTTCTTCTGGCGTCTGATGTCCTTCATAATAGACACACTCAAACGATGGGTATGGTGGCTTAGTGGACTAATGCATCTAGTCTAAGGACCTGTGTTCGACCTAATGGTCACAGGTTCAAATCCTGGTGGATCCACTCAGGCTTTCATCTTTTTGAGGTTGATAACAACAATAACCCTCTGCTATCCAGCGTCAAGATACATTTGGGTGAACATGTGCTTTACAAATACATGTCATGTTATTTCAGTATCATCTGCTTGCTAGTGTGTGGGTAATTCCAACCTTCAAATAATCTGTACCTATGAAATAAACATGACAGGCAGGATTAACCCCTGGACCATTTCAGAGGACCCTAATTTGAACATAATTTGTTGTGATCACTTGGAAATAATGGGAAAAAGTAGTTACGAGATCCAGACAGGGACTATATGGGAGACGTGTATGCAAATACTCAGGTTTTTTATGAGTACCTTAAGATCAAATGTGCAAATAACTACTGAGACCCAATAAAATAAGCAGGCAGACATTCGCACCATCCAGAGATTGTTTTACGACTGAGGTTGCTTGCTTAGAGACATTAAGCGATTCTGTAAGGGTGCACTTTGCAAGTATTTTTAACTTAACTAAATATCTTTTGGTAGACAGGGTATTGATCTCAGAAGGCTAAGTTATGTTTAATATTTAAAAAATGGATCACAATGAAGGCCTGAGTATAATACATAAAACTGTCTGTTGGTCAAAGCTTGACCATATTGCAGCAATTTTATATGGTAATTTGAGAGCGGCAGGATATTTGCTCTCATATACAGAGTAGTTTCCTAAACGAAGAGTAACATATCCAGGGCACAATGTGCTAAGAGACAGGTCACAAAAAGTGGTTGCAAGTTACGCACTAACTTTTAGTGACCTGTCTCGGATTTTGCAATGTGATCTGGATTCTAATAGGTCGCATCACAAATTCTCCAATTGCAGGGAGTCACAGAATGACTTGCCTAATGAGTAATATATAACAGGGTCGCTATTTGTGACTTCCTGTGATTGACTACAAACACAAGGATGGTGGTCTGCAAGGAACAAAAGACCATTATCCCTGTGTTTGTATCCACAAACGGAGAGATTTATTTTTACAGCAGCTTCTGTTCCCTAAAGGAACCCTTGCTGCTTTTGAAGCAGGAAAAAAAATTCTGTTTGGGAAAACATTAGAGGGTCCAGGCAGTGCTTCCTGGACCACGGCCTACTCCCATCCACAAGGCTGCTGACAAAACTCGCAAGTTTGAAGGTGTCCCAGTTACCACCAAGTGTTAATAACTACTGTCGCAAACCACTAATACATATTACTGTGATTCGCAATTCTAAGGAGGCACCCCCTTTCACACCCCCTCTTAATTGAGATTTGGAATGGATCGTAAAACCAATTTTGTGTCAGAAGGGCTTTTACCACTTGTAAAAAGGATTTTGTACACAGAAAATAGATGCTTTAAGGTGACAGACAATGTGATTTTGTGAATTACAGGGTGAGCAACCGCAAAGGTGGTTTATTTATTGGGCTCTAGGGGCCAGATGTATCAATATTGGGTATAGCGATTACTTAATTACGATTCTCTGTGAATCACAATTAGGAAATCACAATTCCTAATGTATGAAACTCATAGAGTTTCATTTAGTGATTCCTAGTGGGTCGCGAATTGACCTACCTTATGACTATTAATGAGGTAGGATGCAATTTGCGACCCATTAGGAATCACTAAAATTACAGGGATAGTGGCCTGCTAGGACCACCAAGTCTGTGACTGCTTTTAAATAAAGCAATATATTTTTTTAATGCAGCCTTTTTTTCTTAAAGGAAAATGGGATTCATTTAAAAAAGAAAAATGAGAAGTTTTCTGTTCATATTTTAAGGGTAAGCTGTGGTCCGTTGGAACGCAAAAACGTTTTTACGAACATTCACAAAAGGGAAGGGATCCATTGGGACACCTCTCTGTTTGCCAATGGGTTACCGTCTACTTGAAGTAGGCATTAAAATGCAAATATTTAGCGACCGCATTTTGATTGCTAAACAATCTTACAAATCACTCCGATTCGGTTTGGGAAGGGACACCCTTGGCACACCCCCTCCTAATACTGAATTGGTATGTATTAACAATTCCAAACTGCTATTTGGTTATATGTTACTGAATCGAAATTTGGGAATGATACATACAAAAATTAATTTTTCCAGTCGCAAACAGCCCAATTCTGTGAATTGGGCAGTTTGCAACCCCAATTCTGTGAATTGGGCAGTTTGCAACCAGAAAACTGCTTGATACATTTGACCCTAGGTCCTTTTAATGGATCTTTTTAATACATCCTTGGTGATTATTTGCCTAGATAATCTGATTGGAAAAGTATGACAATTAAGCAGTAAAAATGCATTTTTAAATTAAAAGTGACACTATCACAAGGAATAAATTTTCAGTTTAGTTAGAAAAACATTTTCTGTCATGCTTTCAGCAAACGTGTACTCAAACTCATTCATGTGGCAAACAGCATTTTGGTAGCCTAGAGAAGAAGCAACTTGTTTATTTGTGTCCGATTTTCAGATCTGAAAGCCAGCTGAATCATTCGCGAAGCCATTATGGCCAGCATCTATGGTAGGTCTCAGCACATATGAAGTGAGGCCACCATTAGACAGGAGACCAAGAAATGTGAGGAAGGAAAAACAGGCAGTTGGTCTTTTTCTTCTATGCACACAGAATCTGGAACAGCTCCGAATCCATACGAAACAGCCCAATGTTTCTCCAATTCAGAAAAGAATTCAGGAGCGGCTCATGTCAGGAAAAAGAGGTGGGGCGGAAGGGGTCCGGTTGGGCGACAGAGAAAAATGAAAAAAAGAACTTACCTGCCGCCCTCCAGCATCATGGTCCTCTGGATCCACTGCAGACAGGCTCAGGCTGCCCTGCGGCCAATCCTGAAGCTGCTCTCGTTCATGAAAGCAGCTTCAGGATGGGCCTGAGTGCTGTGAATTTGCACTCCCAGAAAGACTGGGAGCCTGTGCCTGCTCTCTCCAACCTGCTAACGAAGATCTGGTAGGAAAAAAGCTTCAGTGCGCTTGGTGGTTTGGGCGGCCAGAGACCGCCGGCAAAACCGTCATGTACACTGAAGGCTGTGCCCATCACTCCCCCTTCAGTACTGTTATCCTCCTGGCCCCGCCCCCAAGACTTAGCATCACAGAAAAAAATAAAACGACAATTGAATGGGTTTTAAACCTGTTTGATCATCGTTTTATTTTTCATGTTTTTGAAAATGCTGGCGGGGGGGCGGCGACGCTCCCCCACCATAGCGAAGGAGCCGCCACTGAAAGAGTTGAAGACTCACCTCTTTAAAGTAGCAATCCAATAACGAGATACCTCCCATCAAGCATTTACTGAATGATTGGCCTTGACCCTGCACAGCCTTCTGCTGTCTTTTTGGCTAGGTTCACACTGTACAAATACCACATGCATACAAATCAGACTGAATTGGGCAATCGTTTGGAGCTGAGAACACGTTTTGCTATGCGCTTAGCAGTCCTAATTCGTCTGTTCAAAAAAAGTTTTCTGCAAGTGAGTGATATTTATGGCCCTGAATGTTTTCCTCCTTCATGTTCTTCCACGAAGACTCAAGCTTAATATTTTTGGTTAGTCAAGTAAGCAACTAATTCAAAATTCCACGTAAACAGAAGCTGTCAACAGTCGCTCTATTCAGAGCTGCATACACTGGAGCCTGTATTAGACCGCCTGACCGACACCGTTTGAGTGACTGCTTTAAAACTATTTTCCAAAGGTAGGTTACACAGTTCAAAAGGCGATAGTGAAATGTGGTTCCAGACCTCAGACGGGGAATCACTGTGTCTGCCTAGAGGCTCTTGTTGATGTTTGATTTAGATGAATCATGTTACTGTTGGTCGGAAAGAAGTTAAAAGAATCAGATATTGCCTGGTTAAGTGGAAACCCACTGAGAACATAACATCTAGGAATTGGCAGATTTTACATGATAGCTAAAATATTACTATATTTTAACATTTCGGGTAACTGAAAGTTTTTTCAAAGTTGTATATTGTTTTCCAAGTCTACACATTAGAAAGACACCAGAAAAACAGGCGAAACCCATTCTGTCAGTTAAATGTGAAGATGAAGAGAAAGTTACCAACTAATAACCCTAGTTTTACTTTATGGTTATCTACTTTAAATTCATAAATATTAGAATACATCTGCTTATGTGTGGGATCCCAAAACACAATTAACTTGAGGCAGCTATTAATTAATATTGCATATTTCACACACAAAACATGCCTATCTTTTGGCAACATGTGTGTTTTATATATATATTTTTTTAAATAAAATCCAGTTAAAGTCAAATGTTGAAGCGAAAGAGCTTTTCGACTGCAAAACTGCCATTTTAATTCCATTTAAAAAGGAAAGACGTAGCAAGAAATTATACTACTAGAATAAAAACAGAATATTGACATTGCCACTTAAAGGCAGAGCAGTCTCAGTCTGGGCAGTTCATTGTGTACTAACTTCGGAGTAAGACACCCACTTGCCAATTTCCAGTATTGCTTCTGGTTTAATGTGGTGGCATGGTGGTGGTGTATGAATTCAAAGAAGATGCCATTGATGGCGTACTACAACCAAAAGTAAGTAACATTTACTTCTCCAGCACTACATATTATATGATGCTCATTCATAGGCATTGCACATGACTATCAAAAATATCCCCTCAGAGAAGGGTAAACGCTATTGTAAAGCACTCTGACACTTCTGGGTAAAGTTCACGCTATGTAAAAATGCATAAAGAAATAAACAGGAAGCATAAGGAAACGATCATCTGTAAGAAATTAGTTAACTAAACAAAATTACAGAGATGTCTCACCTTCCAAGGTGACAGTCCTTCAGTCAGACTATAAGGTTATTTATTATACCTGGCAACAGTGTGGACTGATCTCCAGATTTCTGCTCTGCAAATTTGATATGGGCTGCAATAGCCAGTGGCGGCAGGCATTGCTGGCGGTTGGGGACGGGCGCAGGGGAGCGCGGGACTGTCACACGTGGGGGGTGGGGTGGTGCGATTGCAGGAGGGAGCTTCACAAACAAATGTTTTTTAAAAAACTCACCTTTCTGCCAGGTCCAGGGTCCCGCATCTCTGGTCCTGCTCTTTTGCTTCCAACTTCAGGAACAGGAAGTAGGCAGCCAGGCTCCCTCCCCTAAGCCAATCGCAATGCTGCAATGCAGCATTATGATTGGTCTGAGCGCAGTGGCACGGCGCTCAGCCTGGGGCTGTCGGGGTGGGCATGTTCTCCATGGAGGCTGTAATGCAGACTGTAATGCCGAGAGGACCGACCAAACAGTCACTGCACACTTAGTAGTGGGCAAACCGCTCCTCCCCTGCCCAGCGCTGTGAGCAGAGCAGCTCCGCACACCCGCCCGCCTGCAAAGGAAACATAAAATGATAATAACTTAAAGTTATCATCATTTTATATTTCCTTTCCTTTCCAACTGCTCGAAAGCAGTGGGGCGACGTTCCTCTGCGTAGGGGAGGAGCTGCAACTGGCCATAGCCACCTTAACCCAAATGGGTCAATGCCCTAGAATTGCCCATAATGAGCCACTCAGCTTTCAGATAATGTGCGGTGCTGCTTTAATTTAAAGGGTTACTCCTGGTAGCTTCAAAGACAATTAATAACATTTATTTTATGCACATAAGACTGAAGGGCTACCTTTACATCTAATGTTCGAAGAGCATTCTCTACTGGGGACGATGAAATCAGGAGGGAAGAAGATAATGGACTAGGCTGATGTATGTTAACATCTTGAATTTCTTTCTAAAGACAAACAGGATGATTTCTCAAAATGCCTTACTACAATGCAATGAATTACTGGCCAGTGTCATTGTCACCAGCAAACTTCCCTTGCATTCTCATAAAATGTCAACGTTTGGAATAGTTTTCAGGAAAGAAGGAGAAAGTCTTCTAACTCTCTAGGGAAGACCTATTTTTTCAGAAAATAATACCTTTTTAATCACTGGGAAAGAGAAAAAAATGCATGTGAAGCAGTTCTGGAATTGGAAAAAAATGACTCCGGGAACCCATAAATTGAGGATCAAGGTGTGGCAGAGGAAAGGAGGTGGAGTCACAAGGGTCTATAATTGAAAAGCAGAGTCTGACAGTCAAGTTATGCATTTATTTGAAAAAACGATCTTCTGGAAAAAAAGTGGCAAGATTCAAAACTGTGACAGTAAATCTCTTCTTGCTTACTTGGTCACAAAGAAGCTGCATTTTAAAATATCTAACAGGGTTAAGATGCCTGCTGCGGAGATCTTTGCAAGCCCAGCAATTTTGAGGGATTATAAGAGCAGTAATACAACTGTGGTGGTTAATGTAAGTTTTGGGAGAGTTCCATGTTTGTTTAGTCACAGTTTTGACTCTTAAATTAGCACAGAGAGTTAGTGTGCCAGCTGTAAACCACACTGTGTATGTAACATACAGATAACATATTTTAATTTTATGTAGATAGCTAAGGGTGCTACTGCTTTTGACATAGATCATTTTGCTATTTTCAGTTCATAAGTTGCAATCCTTCTAATATAGTGTAGTGATCTATTTACAAGGAGCTGCATGCAAACTGTAGATCATAGCTTTTGCTCAACTCGTCTAAGATTGCAAAGACGGGCTCCTCTGGGAGCTAATAAAGTCTTTTTAGTACAGACAACCCGAATCACTGCATTATGTTTTTTATCCAGACTTTGTGTTTCTGTCGACCATTCCCTCTTAACATATAATGTTTACAAGTATGGGCGATATGTGTTTCGTACGCCTTATAACCCTCATTGTCTTAAGTAACATTTCCTGCACATTGATTTAGACCGTTGTATGATTTATTGCGTCTTTGTGTGTGTTGTAAAGGGCTGACACCCTACACTGGAATGAGTAGTGGTATAAAAGAATTACATTAAAAAAGTTAGTTGGTGCTATTTAAATCATTATTTATGTAATTACTCATACACACAGATTCAGCTAGCATTCTTACAGTGCAAGCACATCTCTTACATAGAGGGTTGACCAAAGTCAAAAACCTGTCTCCATGTCATAGTTTCTCTTAAGTACTGCTGAAGTGATAACAAGCTATGTGCCTTTATTTCTCCATTGAATTGACATCCAGTTGTTAGGCTCAAGATCGTTCCCTTCTAGATGATACTTTAACATAAGAAGGTCATATGGCCTTTTAATTCAGGCCTTTATTTTGCCCTAAGCTGGATGTTATAATAAGAAAGACCCTTGTTGTCCACAGGTTGCTGCACAGAACGGATTACAGACAACGCGCGGGCTCTACTGAATTGTGTCCACGTGTTAGCAAACTACGGCATGTTTCTCTGGGTAAACCAATCTCAGATACGACCCAGAAATAGCAGGACCCGGCAGGATCCCCCTACTTTCGATGCACTGGAGTCCAGGTGCAAAATCTTTTCCATTTGAAGCATACGAAGGTTAATGTATAATGATTTCTTGTTTAAGAAATTTAGGCTTCTTTGCAAACTTCAAATGTCTGAAGTGATGGCATTCAGGAATGAGGCAGAGAAGAAAACCTAGAAATGGTTGGAAGTAAGATTTCTGCCCAACATTCTGAAGAGGGGATCCAGTCTCCTGAGCAGTTTCTCTGACAGAGGAAGGACTGGATATTACCAATAGCAGAGCCAACCTAGAGCAATAAGACTATTATGCGTCCTGTGCTGTATGATTGTCAGCTAAACGTTTGGCAACAGTCAAATTGTCAGACAAGCAAGAAAAAAACATGCTAGATTTGTACCTGGGAAAGCAGTTGGCCTAACAGCTAGAGCGGTCGACCTTGAATCTGGGGAACTGGGTTTGAGTCTCGACAACGACGCTGAACATCCTGTGATTATGGGCAAATCACTTAATCTCCCTGTGCCTAACAAAAGAATTAATGTGTCCTCATGTAACGCAACTGGTGCTATGTAAAGCGCTCTGATACCCGATACCTAAAGTTTGGCAAACATGGTACTCTCTCCACCAAACACTCCTTCTGCCCATCTCATTTAGAAGCTTTCTATCAATGGAAAGCTGTCTCTGGTGGTCCGGCAGAATAGGGGCCTTAGAGGGAAAGGCATTACTCCACCGCCCTATTTGCAGTGGACAGTCTAATGTCCTTTATTTCTGTCACCACTGCCAAGAAAAACCTGGGGGTGAGGGACAGAAAAAAAAGAATCCCACCCAAGCCCTTCCATGGTGTGGGGGAATCATTAGTTGCCTGTTTTTCAGAAGCAAACTCTCAAATTTGAGACTTTGTTTCTGATAATCAAACCCTTTGGAAAGGTTTGGCAAACAGCCGTCAAATTATAACAACCATCCACCAAACCTTTTATATCCTGAAAGGAACCAACATGATGGAAATTCCAGGGACCGGTGGTCATCTCTAAATTTGGCGGATTGTAGTCTGTCAGGATGACAAAGCAATGTCTTCCGCCACCTGATGGACTGAGTACAGCCAATTATTCCCTAGATCAGATGATTTGGTGTTTGGCAGACAGGGTATTTCATCAAGATTGTTGCATATGTTCTGACCGCCTATTGCAGGGGCATTATAATCATTGACACTATAAATACAGCAGACAGGACATCCACAACATTTTGACAGTACCCGCCCACCAAACTCTAAATAAAGTCCTGCATATTATATGTTTCTTGCAGGGGGGAGCACGTCTGGCTGCAGGGCTGCACACTGCATATAAATGCCTGTGAATACTTCCAATAAATGGTTGTATAGTTTGTCTGTAATTGAAATTTGCATCCCTGTAAGGGGTATACCACTATGTGTTAGTACTGCGAGAGATACAGCAGAAAAACAAAATATGATTTTCTCGATACAGCCTCATTGTAGAGTCTTCTGCTGGGAATGGAATTCATGTTTGCATGAACAATGGGGAAAATGACTACAGAAAAAGGTGCATGTCTCTCACCGCCAACATAGTTAATGCCACCAGACTGTTTCCTTTAACAAGCTTCTTGCTTGAGCTGATATTAGTGTTATGTAAGAAGTGCGTCTTTGCATGAAGGGGTCTATCGCTATTGACTGAGAGGATAGGTACATCACTAACTGTACTCACCTTCACAAGCATTCTGTTGCATGTCCTGGGACTCTGGTCTACATCTACAAGGTTTGGCTTCATACTTAAGGGTGCCCAGACTGGTTCTGTGCACCACCACTTGAACAGGGGAGTCCAGCGTATTGTTGCCCCTGCTGTTGTGGAGTCCATGCTTTCTGGGTTACTAACAGTTCCGTAAAGGATTCAGGTTCATAGTGGAAATTCAAACCCAATGTCATTCTTTAGAATAGCACACTGAAGTACTGTACTAAGAAAGGACACTATATGTGTTACAACTGTTTTATTTCAACAGCCTAATCCTGTTGATTAGTACCCGAGCAACAATCACATAGAATATGGTTAAAACAGTGCGTAAACATGTTGCTACCAGTGATAATAAAATGAACAGTTCTATCATAATTGGAATGTTCCTAGCACCTAATCACCCTAAGAACTACTTCTGTGTGCTACACTATGATAGCATGGAGTAACTAACTTGCCCCTAGAGTTTCTTGGGACCCAGCATACTGTATACCTGTTCACAACAGATCAGCTGTGGTTATCAGACTTCAGCTGCAGTGGCGGCAGGTAATGAACTGGGGTTACTGGGCGAGTGTGGTTTGGGGAGGGGGCTTGAAAAATATATTTAAAAAAAACACTTACCTCTGTTCGCTGTCCGCGTCGCTCCTCCGCAGCCCCGGAACCAGGAAGCACCCAGGCTCCCCATAGCCAATCACAATGCTGCAATGAAGCATTGTGATTGGTCTGAGCACCGTGTATCGGCGCGCAGATGGGGACAGGTAGCTATTCCCTATCATGCTGTCCACTTCAGGTGAAGAATATGCAAATTGTGCATGACTGTTTGACTGGGCCAAGAGGGCTGGACAAGCAGTCATGATCACTTAGGATGCATAGTCCACTCCTCCTCCCTGAGCCACCAGCATCGCCCCGCGCTAACCCAGCCAGCAGCAACAAAAAGTAAACAATATTATTGTATTATAATTATTATCATTTTATTTTTCTCTTTTTCACTGCTCTAACAGCAGTGGGGCGCCACTGTTCAGCAGGGAGAGACTGGTCCCTCTAAAGGAAAACACAGGATGAGCTGGGCTAAGCTCCTCCCCTTTCCATATCGACTCTCGGAATAAGTGTGGATGCTCTGGCAGACTGGCAGAACCTTTAGTCATAACCTAGTGCGAAGGCATCTCAAATTCAGTGGTCAATTCATGGGGTTTATGTAGGGTTGACTTTTAGCTTACGTTGAAGAAATTTCCATTAATCCATTAATTACGACAGTTCCCTGCAGTGTTAATCAGGAGTGCATGGAAAACTAATGGAAAAAGTCATCCTTACTTTCCAATTTTTAACACAACTGGTGATTGGGACACTCCAAGTAGTCTAGTGTGTGACCATGCATGAACATGAAGAATGAGCCCAGAATGTGAGGGAATGGTGCAATTGTTTTGAAGGTGGAAGAAACATTATTGTATGTAAGACAGTTGACCCTGGGAAGAATACATGCTTGGGGCCCATCTGTCCAGCACTGCTCCCAGATACTGTGTACTGGGGTAGATATCAATTCATCATCATTTAGAAGGAGGTCCAAGATTCATAGAACTTTGGCCTTTACTCTGAAGATTTGCCATGCCATCTTGCTGTGAGGAGTCTGATACTTGGCAAATGTCTGTTTTCTTATCACACTAACATCAAAACCATACTCTCCAGTATCACAGTTTGTCCATATACACAAGGCTGACCTACTTCAACAGCACAGAAAATGTATATCTCACTATTTATGAAGAATTAATATTACCCCTGATCTTTTTGTGGAAGGACAAGTTAGTATCTTGCTGTATAGCAAAGAAAGAAAGAGACCCAATTCTCAGATGCACATTTCACCTTTGTTGTAATCCAGTTTGTTTCATAGTTTGTTGTTTTGAAACAGAGCCTTTTAAACGTTATTGCTCACACAAGCCTGGATGTTTGGCTTTTCTTGCAAGACGTTTTAAGTTTTTCTGCTGGTATGAAGTTCTGTAAGCAAAATCTCTTTTTGGTGGCCAGGAAGAACTACAAAGCTCCCTCTACAGGTGACGGAGGAGAGTTGCACAACAAGAAGAGTTTCTTAGGGCCTTATTTATAACCCGGTTTGCCTCGCCCTTGCACCATGTAGCGTGGTGCAAGAGTGATGCAAACCGTAAGTCATATTTTTTAAGACAAGCAAGGCCACTTTGCGTGGCTTTGAGTGGCTCCAAAAATATGAAGTAACACAATGCAGCGCAAATCGCTGCATTACGTTACTCTGCCCTGGGATGGCATTCCAAGGGCATCGCATGGGTGTTACCACACAACTCCCATGGTTTTTGATGCATTCCCAGATTTACAAGACCTTGTAAACCTGGGAATGAGCCAGGAAAATATGCATCTCCAGCACTCTGCATCACAGAAAGAGGAAAAAGCCTCTCAGGGTTGTTTTTGTACAGGAAGGTGCCCGTTCCTGCACAAAAACAATCCTGCCTACAACACAGGCACACTTGCACAATGGTCAAAGGGTGCTTGCATTGGCACTAGGCAGCCAAAATGGTGTATTCCTGACCTTTCCCTGCGACACAGGGCAGTGCAGCAAGGTGACTTGCTGCGCTGCCCTGAGCTACTAAACATGTAAATATGGCCCAAAGTATTTAGAACTGCGTCCTGGGCATATTCATAACCCAGGCTCTAAACGGTCCACACGTTTTTCATGTGATTTCTAATCACTACACAGTATATTGTCTTTGCTTTTTGCATTTTTGTGTCCACATCATTCTGTAACTACATTAAGTATTCTATAAAAATAATATTGGTATTACATCGTAAATACTGTAGCATGGAATACGCAAATTCAAACATATAGGATAAATTATAACGTCTGCAAACATTTGGATCCATACTTCTTTCTTACATCCTCTGTTGCCAGTCAGAGATTCCATACATTCCTAAATCACACTTCTGTGTAGACGACACAAAATATTAATTGCACAAGACTATAGTATAGTGAGTATATTGGCTAGATAAATACTAAGGGGCATAATTACAAGCCCTTTGCATCACTCTTGCACCACTCAATGTGGCGCAAGAGCAACACAACGGAAAAATTTGATTAATGAAGCCACGACAGGCCACCTTGCGTGGCCCTCAGTGGCTTCATAAATCTCAAGTAATGCAACACAGCGCAAATCACTGCATTGCATTACTCTGCGCCTGGGAAGTGTTTCCATGGGCGTTGCGTGGGTGTTTCCATGCAACATCCATGGATTTTGACCAATTTCCAGATTTACCATAAGTGGTAGATCTGGGAATACGCAAAAATCTAGGCCTTCCCAGGTGAGGCATAACGAGGAAAAATATCTTTATTTCTCCTAGTTTTTTTCCTCTTTCTCTGAGTGCCGCATTATACAGCACAAATAGAAAGAGGAAAAGCCTCAGGGGATTGTTTGTGTGCAGGAAGGTGCCCCTCCTTGCACAAAAACAAGGAAGGGCACCTTCCTGCACAAATGGTGTAAGGGTGTCTGCATTGAGGATGGGCAGTTCATTGTGCACCAGTGTAGAGGAAAAGGCAGGAAAGAGCCGTATTGATTTAAATATGGCGAATTCCTGCCCTTTCCCCATCACGCAGCGCTGAGCAGTAAGGTGACTCGCTATGCTGCACTGCATGACAATCTCGTAAATAATATGTCTCTAAATATAGAAAGCATATTTTCTACAATCACTTTAGCTTCTTTATATGGAGTGACAAGGCTGCTCAATATTTCAAGCACTCCATGAAATAGAGGTTCATTTAGATAACAATTTTAGCAAATATTCACTCGGCATAGTGCCACTCGATAATACTTTTCATTCAAGCTAGATGTTTACGCGTTTAATGCGTGAAGTGAAGATCCATTATTTAAAACATTACTGAGAGTTCCGCATTTTCATTTGCATAAAAATGAATAATTTACCTGGAGCGGACCCAAGATCGAGCTAGTCGTGTACATGAAGAAGAGTCGAAGGTAACTTAAAACGTTACCAAAAGCGAATAGCCCTTCCGCCACCAGAGTCGGGTGGAACGCATCCCAGTCCTTCCTTTCCGCAATAGAGTGAAACTGTAAGATATTCAAAGAAAAAAGATAGGAGTTGTCTGCAATTAAAGAAAAAGGCAGATATTGTCACACCATTCTAACTGACTTTATCAGGGTATCTAAACTTTCCTTCCTATCTGCTGTTTTAAATGGTCTAAATAAAAACTGGAAATTAGAAGGCTATCAAGTTGACAATGAGTATAAAGTATATTATTATTAATAATAATAATAATAATAATAATAATAAAAATAATAATAATAATCTAAAATGCTTCTTCCCACAGTTTTTGCCATATATCTGAGAACAACAGGGGGACCCAAAGAAAGACAACAAGGGACCTTGGAATTAATTCATTAAAGCAACAGTGGTCCCTTACAAGCATGGGGATATAGTAAATAAATATAGACGAAATCGTATCTATATTGAAGTGACATGCCCAGCCGGGTAGAGGTCAAATATTTACTTTTCAAACAATGTCAGGCAGCTTATACATACAATATACAAGGCGGGGCACAAGCCTGTACCCAGCTTAACACACAATAAATAGAAAGGGAGAAAAAAACAACAACGCAAGAAACAAACAAAGGGCTTTTAGGGAAGGGATTCGCGCTCTGTTATCTTGTTCTTTGCACAATTTTAAGATATAGAGCATAACATTACTTGCACCTTTACAATTATTAGGAGGGCAATTGAACCTTCCTGCTGCATTTGCAGCCACCCTTGATGCATAGTTTCCCACCGGCTTGCAAACGGAAACTGAGGCTTCTAACTGTTAGGCATTTATCAAATGTCATGATGATGATGCGTATGATTTGTTAAACGGATGGAAACTCCGTCGACATATGTATGCACCTTATACAAATTAAAAACTTGATTGCCCGCCTTTATATATAACATTTATAAAAATTCCACAACTTTACCAGAATTTAGACTCATACCTGGCGACAAACTTAATGTTACTTGGAAGACAGAAAATCAGATGCCATGGCCATGCTCAAAAGAAGAGGTAGGAGGTTCTGATCTGTTGCACTAGAGAATGAACAGGTAAAGGTAGGTGCTTTTGGGAAACTGAGTACCATAATTCTGAGCTGATCAAGGTTACGCAAACTGCTGGACCCGCTTGGATTTTTTATTTCCTTGTTAAACGAGATAGCGTATCAGTGTTTAAAACATCATGGCAATGCAAATAATCTTAAATGGATCTCTGTTGACAGTTACAGTCAGTGTAGTTGCGGCCCAAGCAAGGGTAGGTTGGGGTCAAAATTTCCTGAAACTCATCATTCTGGTAGCAGAACAAAGGATCGCTTTTAGGGAAATGTGTGTAAATGTAGGCATCCCCAACAAGACCCCATTACTGGAATCTCCAGAAAGTAACACGAGCTCTAATAAAGGCAACAAGGTTGGAGAAGCAAACAGGTTTTTATGAGACAAACCGGTTGCAGGTAGAAACTGGGAATGGTAAGAGAGATATTTGTCAGGACAAAAAGATGCGAATTTGGCAGCTGGCCAACTCCTATACCCAAGAAGAATTTGAAAGATATGTCTAATGGATATACGAAACAGAAACTCTTTCTTGCTCAACGTTTGAGGCAAGAAGGTGCAGGGAGAAATGGATTTTGTACTGTGCAACAGCGTGGAAAAGTGGACAAGTTAGCATTAAAACCCATGAATCTAAAATTCAACCAAATGTATTTAGCCCTATGAAAGAAATCGACTATCATGCACATCGATCCAGAGACAAGCAGTTCGCAACTGAAACACATCAACGTCAAACCCACTTTGAAGAGTATGTGGATCAGTATAAAACAGGGTATTAGCAGGATACTTGAGAGCCTGTGGAAGTATTTAATAATTCTGAGAATATTTGTTTGAGGATTATCATGGGTGACACTCAGTGCATAAAAAAGGTGTACCTATCCTATGAAGAAGCAGTGACTCCATTGCTGATGACCCATCTTATGAAAAAACAATGGATACCTTTAATTTGTTTAAACCTCTTGTTTTTAGTCTTCGGCTAGGGAAACACCAGCAAAAAACATTTCTAGCTTATCCACGCAATTGCAATTCAGGTCTAAGTTTTTATTTTATTTTATAGATAATATAAATGTTGACTTAAGGGACACAACCTCATGCATACTAGGGAACCCACAAGTAGAAGACTGTACAGCCAGTAAACAGTAGTACTCTCGATTCTTCCAGTGCCAGATGTGGAAGCCACTGATAACACATACCAAACTAGATAGGTGAGGGTTCATCCTCCTGTATGAGTACATGAATGTTTAGTAATTCTATAAGAGGTGTTGAATGGTTTTTCAAGAGGTTTTGTACTCCTTGTATTTTTTTTGACTGCTTGTGAAGAACATACAACAGTCTTCTAACTCTTTTTGCTCCTTCTTTAGTGTGTTGGCTAACTATGTTATACTTGTTGTCCTGTTTCTGTGATGTTCCTCCTGCTTTTGTGACCTACCCTTTACTGAATCTTTGCATTAGGGAAGGTTTCGATGCAGCTGTCCATGTTGTACTTCTGTTGTGTTGTGAAACTCAGCATAACATTTTCTACTATGCAAAAGATAATAGGATTTTCATTGCCAATGCTTGTTGTAATGCATGATGTGACTGAAAGATCAAACCCTCACAAAATATGTGAGCCGTGTTTTACATATAAAACCTCTGTTTTACATGGGCAATAAGCAGTTTTAAATGGATTAGAATGCTTTGTACAGTTTTAAAATGTAGCTGTCAAGTGGCTCCATGACATGTATCATACCTTTGGCAAGTTCTGACATGTTAGCCACCATCACTTTGCCATCTGAGGTTTTGAATCCAAAATGAAATTGTTATAAGTTCCGTAATTCAACCTGCTGTTGGCAAATCCGGGAATGGTTGAGCATATCATTTGTCATAGTGCCACTTGGCAGGCTTGTGACACGCAAAATAACCTTTTGTTACTGACTTTCTACCATTTTAGGTCTAGCCTTAGATAACGCATGTGCTGTTGGTTGCAAGATATATTGCTAGCACACCCACTGCTTACCATTGTTGTCTTCACTGTCGCTCATTTGCTTGCTTTTTAATCATCAGTTTCAATAGACTTTCCTTCTTCTTTTTGTATTTGTCCCTCTCTTGGAGCAAGGATGCCTTACTTGGGTCCTTTCACTACTCATGTTTCTCAAGCGACTTGTTTAAGCATTGTACAAGAGTGGGTGTGTTTTCCAGCTATCTCCCTCACATACTTCTCTCCCTTTCTTGTTCCGCTTGCTTGCCCAACTTCAGTGTCATTCTTGCTCCCTTCCCGCTCATGTTATCTTGCCAGACCTTGTCTGTTCCCTCCCTGCCCCGGTCTCCCATCCTCAGTTGCCCATTTGCTTTTCCAACCCCTCCTACCCACCCTTCATTGTTCGTGTGTTTCCCCATCCTTTGATGGCCGTCATTGTCAATGTGCTTCCCTATCCACATATGCCTGCCCTCTGCATGCTTCCCCAGCCCCCCAAACCCATTGACTGTGTGCTCCCTCATTCCCCGCCCATTCGCTCTCCATTGTCAGCTTGCTGTCTGTTAGACCTGGCACCTTGGTGTGGGTCTCCCTTACATTTTTTGCTGTTGCCTCATGTGTTTTTGCTGGTGTTAGAAACTTTGGGCACTATGCCACTGCTGTCCACAGTGCAATTGCTCCCTGTTGTAAATTGATGTATGGATTAGTGATTCCATGATTGGCTGATTTGGTTTACTGGTCAGACCCTAGTACAGTGCACTGAGTGTGCCCAGGGCTTCTAAACCAAATGCTGCAAGTGGGCTTGCAGCACTGGTTGTGCCACCCACAGAAGCAGCCTGTAAAAGTGTGCCTCAGGTCTGCCATTGCAGAGCCTGTGTGCAGTCTGGTACTGCCATGTTGACTGGGCAAGTGCACCCACTTGCTAATCCCTAAACCTTCCCTTTTCTTCATATCAGACACCCCTATGGTAGGCCTAATGGCAGGGTGCATTGTAAGTATAAAGTAGGAAAAGCCCTGATGTGTGTGGCATGTCCTAATAGTGAATTACAGCCATTTTCGTTTTTCACTATTGCAAGGCTAACTATTCACCATAGGCCAGAATGGGCAGTTTGATTATTACATCTTATAATCCTAACTGACTCAGGGAACTAGGTAGAAATTCGAGTTTAGTATGCCTGAACTCAGAATGATAAAATTGCATATTTTAGTGAAATTGGTTTTAACATTCTGTGTTTGAAAATACCACTTTTAGAAAGTATTTTCTTGTCTAACCATCCAAGCCTGCCTCTGCTAGGTTGTGTATTCCTTGTCTGGAGTTTGAGTGACAAGGGCTGGGGGATTCCCGGAGACAGGGTGAGTCAGCAAAGGGCTGAATAGATGATGATTCTCACTTAATTGTCTGACAACGGCTGTGCTGTCAAGCCAGACCATAAAAACAAAACAAAATTCTTTACCAGAGCAGTGCAAGCAACAACTGAAAGAAAAAAAAAACAATGTACCTGCACACCCAGTGCTTTAAATGGGCTGGTGCACACTGGTACTAAGTACCAGCACTGGTATTCATGGGGCAGCAGGACAAGCTCAGTGAATTGGGTATGTACAAAAATAAATGCGACATAGCTGACAACGAGTTGGTCCATTTTCGTGCAGCACTCTCATAATCGATTGCTAATTTACCCTTACAATGTGCTAATTCAGCAGCAGGCCGTATGCATTAATTCTGAGCTGGCAGGGAATTTAGCAGAGGCGTGAGTCACACTGTGAATATTGACAAAGTGTACACCCAGACTCTGTGGAGTCAACAGCACTGCAGGTGTGTGACCAGTGCCTGCTAACAAGAATATCTTGTGACAAGCTGGAAATCTTAGTGAAGACTTCCCGCTGGTACAGCAGAGTACACCAGCACTTGTTTGAACCCAGATTGAGGAGGAGGGTGGCGATAGTGATGCTGAAGCAGAGCGGATGGGATTCAAGGTTTAGCAATTAGGGATGTCAGCGAAAGTAAGCATTTCTGGAACAAATATATTCAAATGACCTTTGTGCGTGCATTAGCGCTTGTACGCTACTGTGGGTGTTCTTGCATGCGTGAGTGTTGTCTGCAGTGTCCAGCGTGTCAGATATATTGTTGCAGGCCCGACAAGCAACGTAATTCCACACTCCACCCATGAAGTGCATGTGAAAGGGTTTGCTAGTAGCAAGTGCTAGGTCACTCTCTTTCCAGTGCGGATCTGCTTTTTCCACAGTGTTTCAACACAATTGTATTTTGTTTTTTAGAGGTCGTTTTCTTTTGAGTTAAAGGAAGGGCTGTGGGAGTGGTAGAGGTGGGTGAACCAACAAATTAACAAGGAGAGCCCAGTCAGAGCCAAACCAGGACGTCTGGTTTGGCCTTAAAAGCCCATGCATACGTTGAGTCCTGAAAACATTAATGCTGAAATAAAAGTCCAACCGTAAACATGTGAAAGCACTTCACCTTGGCGCATAAGCTTATATCACAACATTGAGAGGTGTTTATTAAAAGTGGTAGTGAAGTTAGAAACATTTGAGTGACGACATTGCCATTAGTGAACTAAGAAGCAAGTCACTTTTCATGAGTACATTATATCTGGCTTATGTTCTTCTTATGAATAAAGCAACATTATAGTGCATTAAATCTAACACAAGATGTGATTGTAAAGCACATATCCTTAACTTGTGTATTTCAAAACACTATCATATGTGTTGATGAAAAAAAAAAGGCGGCTTGGTGAGATAAAATATTTTGCCTACGATCACACAATTTGGTCAAGTGGGGTAGCCAGGATTGATCCCAGAATTTCTGCTTTCACGTTGTGTCATCCAGCCCCTAGATGGCTATATCTTTCTTTCTCTCCTGTATTGCAATAAAGGTCACTACTTTGTCTTTATTCTTTGCACGTGAGATTACAGTGTGGTTGGCAAGCAGATGCAACATTAAAGTTCAGTTTATTTTGGGCTTGAGGGTGCAAGAAGACCTGGAACTGAGCCAGAGTCAGGCATCCTGGCTCGAGCTTTCAGCAGCTTGCCCAACTCTGAAAGAGAGAATCAGACCTTAAAGCAGAGGCAAAGCTGTGCCATCTAGGAGCAGCTCAGTGATATCGGCTGGGTGGCAATGAGACAAGCGGGTTAACCACAGTTAAAGGTTCCCAAAAAATGTTAATGAAAATAGCTTGTGCAAGTCATATGTGATTTAAGTTTTGTACAAGAAGACCACTTTAATGTTAAAAGTATCCTTTTGTACGTATAAGGACAAAAGGAATTTTCAACATATGCCAGAAATACTATAGTATCATTATGCACATCTGCACACCAACATACCTGCCAACTTGAAGAACAATCTCACTGTGTGAGGAGGAGGTGGGGCCTTGAAGGGGGGTCCCTCATGCCAAGAAGTACTTACAAGGCACATCTGAACCGGATCCGCACTCAAGCCCCCTTAACCCCCCGCCCCCCAAAAAAAGCTTGCTGAGGGCGGTGCCGAAGTCCTGGGGTGTTTTCACTCCCCTTAATGTGCGTCAGCAGGTCAAAGCCTCAGAAGACGAGCTGGAAAACCATTATTTACAGTGGTTTTGAGCTCATTTTCCCTGCCACCGTGTTATATCAGCTTCCACCGGGAGAACGAGTGATGGGAGCTGATATTCTGTGTCATACGTTGGCACTGTGTGAGTTGGCAGGTATGCACCAACAAATCTCAATGAAATTAAATGTGTGCCCCTGACCACGTCCCTGTAGGAAGGGGGAGTCTCTAGTTGGCGCAGTGCAACACTAGCGACAAGCAGGGACTCTCCTCTTCCTCGTCAGGGCTGAGGGTTACCTTCCAGACAACCTCTGCTTACCCTCTAGGTAGTGTGGCTTAAGCAGTCGCAGGCTAATCTTTGGGGCATATAGGTTAAACACCTGCAATAGTACACCTTTACAACCAACCCACCACACAACGAGACCAGACTGTATTCTGTAAAAATATATATCTTTATATATTGTTAAGCAGGCTTGTGAATACAGTCAACGTACTTTATGATAACGGTTGCAGGTTACTCAGTTCAGGTTACCACAGTTCTTATAGCAGTTCTCTTTGGGCCCGTAGGCCGGTGTTAACCAAAGTTCTTGTGGAGCCGGCGGCGTCCAGGGGATCTGTCCCACGTCGCGTTGCCTTCCCGGGGTCGCTGATCGTTGCGGCTCTTCAGCCGGGCAGGTCACTGGTCATCCGGGGCAGCGGTTTTCTGTGGCGGCAGGGTCCTCTCCTCGTCGTCCGCTCCGACCCTGGCGGCGGCGGCTGTGCGGTGGTGGCAAGTGGCAGTACGGTCCCCAAGTGCAGGACGTACCCAGCCAAGTGCCGGTGCAGCTGTGTGCTCACAGCTGGGCTGTCGGGCAGGTTACCGACTTTGCGGATTCTCACAGGGCAACTGTCCGTCTTTGCAGGTGAGTGACTGCTCGTTATGCCGTCACCTCGAGAGCTCGGACCGGACGGGTCCTCCTTCGCTTTGCTCTCGGGCTCCCGGTGCAAGTGCGGTCACGATGTTCGGGCCAGCAGCGGCTGGTCCTTGCTTTGCTCTCGCTGTTGCTTTGGGCCCCGGTCACGGTGGTCAGGTGGATGTTGTTGCCTTGGAGGAGATTCCTCCGTCGGTGCTGCGGCGATGGTCAGCACCCGCAGTCGCTTTCCTTCAGGGGGTAGCGTCCACTGGTCCTGGGACGCTGGTCAGGGGGCAAGTTCACAGCAAGCCCTTGGAGATCTCTTTAGCAGAGTTTGGCACAAAGTAAAGCAAAAGTCTTCTCGTAGTCTTTTCTTCTTTCTCTCCTTCAGCAGCAAGGCACCAGACACAGGCAAGAGTCAGCACCCTTCCTTGTCTCTCACGGTCCTTCTCGTAGGGCAGAGTCCTTCTGTGGTCCAAACAGGATCTAATTTTCAAGGAGCAGGGCTCCTTCTTTTATAGGCCAATTCTTTTGTTCTCGCAGGCCAGGGGGGCCTTTGCATAGCCACTCTCAGTCCTTGAGTACCCCGGCGGGTGTACTCCGGCTTCTGCTTTCAGTGTGAGGGGCAGGCGCATCAGACGCCCCACAGGGGGTGGAGCCAGCATTGTGCGGACAGGGGTGGCCAGAGTACCTTGTTGATGGGGGCTTCGCCCTTCCTGGGCCAGGTGCCGGCAGAGTCATCCGCCGCTCCCCAGGAGGGTGGAGCCAGCATTGTGGTGGCCGAGCGCAGCTACAGTTCGAGTCAAGAGGCACTCCTACCTCCCACTAAGGTGCGATCTGCGCATTCACCACCTGTCATCCCTCCAGCCCTGTCACTCACACATCCCAGACAGTCAGATACACATACTAGCAGAGGCGGCTGAAATGGTTAAGCAAGCAAATGCTAACTTTCTAAAAGTAGCATTTGCAAACCCAGGATACTAAAATAAACTTGACTACAAGAAATATTTTATCATCCTGAATTCAGGCATACTAAACATGACTCGCTACCATGTTCCTTGAGCCTGCGGGAATTATAGGGTGTAATAATTCTCGCAGCTCAGTCTGGCCTAATGGAGCAGGTAGCCTTCAATAGTGAAATACGGTCTTGGTTGTAAGTCACTACTAGGACATGCCACACACATCAGGGCTTGTCCTACCTTACACCCACAACGCACCCTGCCCGCAGGCCTACCATAGGGGTGACTAATATGTAGTCAAGGGAAGGTTCAGGGGCTGGCAAGTGGGTGCACTTGCCCAGCTAGCGTGACAGTACGAGACCGCACGCGGGTTCTGCGGTCGCAGTTCCCAGACACAACTTTACGGCTGCTTCGGTGAGTGGCGCAACCAGCGCTGCAGGCCCACCAGCAGTATTGGCATCTACAAGCCCCGGCACTCTCTAGTGCGCTTTACTAGGGACTGACAGTAAATCCAATGCACCAATCATGGATACCAATCGTATGTACAGTTTTACAGTAGGGAGCACTTGCACTGCGGCACGGATCAGCCGTGGCGCAGTGCCCTGAGTATCGGAAAACCAGCAAAACATCGGAGGCACATTAGCAAAAAGTGGAAGGGAGACTCACGCCAAGGTGCCAGGTCTAACATGTGTCCCCTCCAGCTGAAATGTGGGGGGAACTGCCCTTCCCCAGGGAGTTCCACATCACTAAGGCGGAAAAATCTGGACAGACCGTCAGCGTTGGGGTGATCGGTGCCAGGGCGGTGTTCCACCGTAAAGTCCATACTCTGTAGAGAAATGGACCACCTCAACAGTTTCGGGTTCTCACCCCTCATTTGCATCAACCATCTGAGGGGCCTGTGGTCCGTCTGAACTCGGAAGTGAGACCCAAACAAGTAGGGTCTTAGCTTCTTCAGCGCCCAGACCACAGCAAATGCTTCACGCTCTATTGCACTCCACCTACTTTCCCGTGGAAGTAACCTCCTACTTATGAAGGCTACGGGTTGGTCAAAGCCCTCCTCAGTCATCTGTGAAAGAACAGCCCCTACACCATGCTCTGAAGCGTCTGTTTGCACAATGAACTCCTTGGAGAAATCAGGGGCCAGGAGCACGGGCGCCGTGCACATGGCAGTCTTCAGGGTGTCAAAAGCCTTCTGACAGGTGTCAGTCCAAATCACATTCCTGGGCTGCTTCTTCGAAGTCAGCTCTGTCAAGGGGGTCAGGATCGTGCCATAGCCCTTGACAAACCTCCTGTAATACCCAGTGAGCCCCAGGAAGGCTCTCACTGCAGTCTGGGTCTTGGGGGGTTCCCAAGCCAGGATGGTCTCGATTTTGGGCTGCAAGGGGGCTACCTTGCCACTCCCAACTTGGTGTCCCAAGTACACCACGGAACCCTGCCCAATCTGGCACTTGCTTGCCTTGATTGTGAGGCCTGCCCTGCGCAGGGCCATCAACACTTCCCAGAGGTGTCGCAGGTGTTCGGGCCAGGTACCGCTGAACACCGCAATGTCATCCAGGTAGGCGGCACTGAACTCGTCCAGTCCAGCCAACACCTGGTTGACCAATCTCTGAAAGGTGGCAGGGGCATTCTTCATTCCAAATGGCATAACCCGGAACTGGAAATGCCCATCTGGTGTAGAGAATGCCGACCTCTCCTTTGCCCCATCGGTCAAGGCGATCTGCCAGTACCCAGACGTTAAATCAAACGTGCTGAGGAACCGGGCAGCCCCTAGCCGATCAATGAGCTCGTCAGCTCGGGGGATGGGGTGCGCGTCAGTCTTCGTGACTGAATTGAGTCCTCTGTAGTCCACACAGAACCGGAGTTCGGGTGTGGCTCCCGGCGCAGCAGCCTTCGGAACCAAGACCACGGGGCTGGACCAAGGACTGCTGGAAGACTCAACCACCCCGAGGGCAAGCATCTTGGAGACCTCCTCCTTGATGCAGGCCCGGACCCTGTCAGTCACTCTGTAAGCCTTATGCTTCACAGGTAAGCTGTCTCCAGTGTCCACATCATGGACGCACCAGTCTGTGACACTCGGAACCAGGGAGAACAGATCTGGAAACTGCCCCAGCAACTGGCGGCAGTCTTCCTGTTGTTCGGGGGTCAGGGTGGGTGAGAGGTTAACTCCATCCACTGACCCGTCTTTCTCACAGGCCACTAAGAGGTCAGGAAGAGGCTCCGACTCCTCCTCCATTCCGTCATCGGTTGCCAACAACATGCCCACTTCGGACCTTCGCAAGTGGGGCTTGAGGCGGTTGACATGTAGGACCCTCAAAGGGTTCCTGGGCGCCTTCATGTCCACCAAGTATGTCACTGGGCTCTTGCGCTCCACAACCTCGAATGGGCCTGTCCACTTATCTTGAAGGGCACAGGGCTCCACCGGGGCCAGGACATACACCTCTTGTCCAGGCTGAAGCTCGACCAGAGTGGCATTCTGATCGTACCACCGCTTCATTTCCTCCTGGCTCGCTTCCAGATTTGCCTCGGCAAGTTGTCTGAAGCGTCTGGTCTGGTTTCTGAAGGCCAGCATGTAGCTATATACATTCTGGGGAGGTTTCCTGGGAGATTGCTCCCAGCCTTCCTTTACCAAACTCAGCGGTCCTCTCACGGGGTGACCGTACAGTAGTTCAAAGGGGCTGAACCCTAGGGACTTCTGTGGCACCTCGCGATATGCAAAGAGCAGGCATGGTAAGAGGACGTCCCACTTACGCCTCATCGGACCTTCCAGGCCCATGATCATGCCTTTTAGGGTGCGGTTGAATCTTTCAACCAACCCGTTACCTTGGGGATGGTAGGGCGTGGTGAACTTATACGTCACGCCACACTCCTGCCAAAGGGACTTCATATACTTCGATATGAAATTGGTCCCCCTGTCGCTCACCACCTCTAGAGGGAATCCTACTCGTGAGAAAATTCCCATCAGTGCACGCCCCACCACGGGAGCCGTCACTGTCCTCAGAGGGATGGCTTCAGGGTACCGGGTGGCATGGTCCACCAAGACCAGGATGAACCTGTTGCCCATGGCTGTCTTGGGGTCCAGAGGCCCAACGATGTCAATACCCACCCGCTGGAATGGCGTACCGACCACAGGGAAGGGTTGGAGGGGAGCCTTGTTCTTCCCTCCCGTCTTCCCACTTGCCTGGCAAGTCGGACAGGTTCTGCAATAAGCATCTGAACTCTTATGCATTTGGGGCCAGTAAAAGTGGGTGACAAGCCTGTCATAGGTCTTGTCCATCCCCAAATGTCCTGCTAAAGGCACATCATGAGCCAGACCCAGTAGGAAGGCTCTGAACTTCTGGGGTACCACCAGCACACGGGCTGACCCAGGTTCAGCAGCCTTAGGCTCCGAATACAGGAGGTCGTTCTCCCAGTACACGTAATGTGTTTTGGCCTGAACACCATTGGCCTGGTCTGCAGCCTGCTGCCGCATACCCACGAGAGAGGGGCATTCTTTCTGCTCCCTGCAGAATTCCTCCCTGGAGGGTCCTCCTTCTTGCTGCCAATGGGTCAGCTCAGGCAGGTCCCCCAGTTCGGCGATCTGTTCCCCTGTAGGCTCCAGGGCATCCCCCTCAAGGTCTGCTTCCTCCTGGACCGTGGGAACTTCAGGAGCCGGTTTCCCGCGCCCCCTGCGCCTTCTCCCTAAGGCCGGTTCCTGGGCCTCTCCTTCAGGCCCCAGGACCTCTCGATCACCCCTACTGGCTGCCATTGACCGGGTGGTCACGCACGCCCAGTCAGGCAGACCCACCATCCGCAGGTGAGTCGTCTTCTCCACCTTTTCCCAAGGGGAGTGCTCCAAGTCGTTCCCTAGCAAACAGTCAACAGGCATGGTTTTTCTCACACAGACCTGCAGAGTACCAGAGACCCCCCCCCCCCCACTCGAAGGGAACTTGAGCCATCGGACACTGACTCTCTGAATTATCAGCGTTGATAACCCTACAGTAGGCATGGGGTACAACCTGCTCTTGAGACAACAGGTGCTGCCTCACTGCAGTCACACTGGCTCCTGTGTCTCTAAGAGCCTCAGCTTCCTTACCATTGATGATCACCACCTGCCCATATTTCTTAGTGTTAGAGGGCAGGTAGTTCGTAGGGATCATCTCGCTGTCTCCTAGCGAGACCAGGGTCATGTGAACGGGATCTCCACCCCCCGGGACCATCATTTCTTCTCCCAGGTGAACGCTAGTCACTAGACGGGGCGGAGCATCAGTGGGTGCGGGTTTTCCAAACAGGCGACACTTGGGGTCACTGGATATGTGCCCAGGCTCGCCACATTTGAAACAATTGAAGGGCCCCTTTGGAACAGGTTTACCTGTCGGGGCCCCATTCTGCTTCGGAGGTGGGGGAGGCTGAGAACCCTGCTGCGGGCTCCCTTGGGAACTACTTTGGGGGCCTTTTTGGAACCCTTTCTGTTTTCCCCCTTTGTCCCCCCCACTCTTCTGCTGGGGACCCTGCCCACTCTTGGCGGAGTCTCCCACGGGACCCTTGTGGACCCTGGTGCTGAGCCAGCGGTCCGCCTCCTCAGCAAG
Source organism: Lissotriton vulgaris (assembly GCF_964263255.1). Classification (NCBI taxonomy): domain Eukaryota; kingdom Metazoa; phylum Chordata; class Amphibia; order Caudata; family Salamandridae; genus Lissotriton; species Lissotriton vulgaris. The sequence goes on along the minus strand of NC_141699.1, from coordinate 608,974,649 downwards.
CTTCCTCGGGTTGGACAGCTTGCTATCGATCAGGTGTTAGCGTAACTCAGGAAAACAGTGATCAGACAAGTGCTCCCATGCAATTAAATCAAAGAGACCTTGAAAATCATTCACTTGGCTACCCTTCACCCAACCATCCAGTGCTCTGCAAAAGTAAGTCACATACTCCACATACGTATTCCCAGGCCGCTTAGTACATCCCCTAAACTTCTGTCTATACATTTCAGGGGTAAGCCCGTACCTGTTCATTAAAGCTTCTTTCATGTGGGAATAGGATCTCTGATTCTCAACGGGCAAATCTAGCAAGGTATCTCGCCCTTCGCTAAGGAACCTTCCCCACAACCCCGCTCCCCAATCCTTGTCAGGGACCCGGTGGGAGGACATGGCTACCTCGTATGCCCTAAACCACTGTCCTATGTCATCCCCCTTAAAGAACTCTTTAACTACGTCCTTCGGTATGTGCACTCTTGACTCTACCTGCACTGGCGATGTGCTGCCACCAGAGGGAGGACGATCCAAGTCTCTCTCCTTGAGACTTATCTCCCTCATTTTTACTTCATAATCCATTTGGTGCTTTCGCTCTTCCAGCGCCATTCTTTTTGTTTCAAGCTCCAGTTGGATTTTCAATTCTGCCAGCTTTCTTTCGTGATTCCTCGTTTCCTTCCTGTCCGCCAGCTCCTCTGGCGACAGGCCTTTACCAAAGCTGTGCACGCTGTCTTGCCTCTCGAGGTCGATCAGATCTCCAAGTGCATTCTGCTCCTCAGTTGCAACTTGCTCCGCGAGGGCGTCTTGATCTTCCGGGGCCTTTCTGGACTCTATCCAGGCTTTCAGGGCCTTGTAGAGCTCTGGCTTATTCCGGCAACCAGTGTGCGGAACCTTGAGTTTCCGGCAAAAAAACTTAAGTTCCGTTCTGGAGTACTTATCCAGTTTTGCGGCGTCCCACTCCACCTCCAACACCTCGGAGGTCGTGGACTCTGCTCCATCCAGGCTCTTTGTGCCCGGCATGGCTTCTGCACTCGGAATCTTCTTTTCGGCAAAATTCAAAAGCAAAGTCTGTGGCTAAGTAACTGGACCGTAATCCTTGTGTAGTGGTCAGAAGCTCAGGTATAGATATCGCAAGTGTAAATTCGAAAATCCCACCGCTGCCACCAATGTAGGAAGGGGGAGTCTCTAGTTGGCGCAGTGCAACACTAGCGACAAGCAGGGACTCTCCTCTTCCTCGTCAGGGCTGAGGGTTACCTTCCAGACAACCTCTGCTTACCCTCTAGGTAGTGTGGCTTAAGCAGTCGCAGGCTAATCTTTGGGGCATATAGGTTAAACACCTGCAATAGTACACCTTTACAACCAACCCACCACACAACGAGACCAGACTGTATTCTGTAAAAATATATATCTTTATATATTTTTAAGCAGGCTTGTGAATACAGTCAACGTACTTTATGATAACGGTTGCAGGTTACTCAGTTCAGGTTACCACAGTTCTTATAGCAGTTCTCTTTGGGCCCGTAGGCCGGTGTTAACCAAAGTTCTTGTGGAGCCGGCGGCGTCCAGGGGATCTGTCCCACGTTGCGTTGCCTTCCCGGGGTCGCTGATCGTTGCGGCTCTTCAGCCGGGCAGGTCACTGGTCATCCGGGGCAGCGGTGTTCTGTGGCGGCAGGGTCCTCTCCTCGTCGTCCGCTCCGACCCTGGCGGCGGCGGCTGTGCGGTGGTGGCAAGTGGCAGTACGGTCCCCAAGTGCAGGACGTACCCAGCCAAGTGCCGGTGCAGCTGTGTGCTCACAGCTGGGCTGTCGGGCAGGTTACCGACTTTGCGGATTCTCACAGGGCAACTGTCCGTCTTTGCAGGTGAGTGACTGCTCGTTATGCCGTCACCTCGAGAGCTCGGACCGGACGGGTCCTCCTTCGCTTTGCTCTCGGGCTCCCGGTGCAAGTGCGGTCACGATGTTCGGGCCAGCAGCGGCTGGTCCTTGCTTTGCTCTCGCTGTTGCTTTGGGCCCCGGTCACGGTGGTCAGGTGGATGTTGTTACCTTGGAGGAGATTCCTCCGTCGGTGCTGCGGCGATGGTCAGCACCCGCAGTCGCTTTCCTTCAGGGGGTAGCGTCCACTGGTCCTGGGACGCTGGTCAGGGGGCAAGTTCACAGCAAGCCCTTGGAGATCTCTTTAGCAGAGTTTGGCACAAAGTAAAGCAAAAGTCTTCTCGTAGTCTTTTCTTCTTTCTCTCCTTCAGCAGCAAGGCACCAGACACAGGCAAGAGTCAGCACCCTTCCTTGTCTCTCACGGTCCTTCTCGTAGGGCAGAGTCCTTCTGTGGCCCAAACAGGATCTAATTTTCAAGGAGCAGGGCTCCTTCTTTTATAGGCCAATTCTTTTGTTCTCGCAGGCCAGGGGGGCCTTTGCATAGCCACTCTCAGTCCTTGAGTACCCCGGCGGGTGTACTCCGGCTTCTGCTTTCAGTGTGAGGGGCAGGCGCATCAGACGCCCCACAGGGGGTGGAGCCAGCATTGTGCGGACAGGGGTGGCCAGAGTACCTTGTTGATGGGGGCTTCGCCCTTCCTGGGCCAGGTGCCGGCAGAGTCATCCGCCGCTCCCCAGGAGGGTGGAGCCAGCATTGTGGTGGCCGAGCGCAGCTACAGTTCGAGTCAAGAGGCACTCCTACCTCCCACTAAGGTGCGATCTGCGCATTCACCACCTGTCATCCCTCCAGCCCTGTCACTCACACATCCCAGACAGTCAGATACACATACTAGCAGAGGCGGCTGAAATGGTTAAGCAAGCAAATGCTAACTTTCTAAAAGTAGCATTTGCAAACCCAGGATACTAAAATAAACTTGACTACAAGAAATATTTTATCATCCTGAGTTCAGGCATACTAAACATGACTCGCTACCATGTTCCTTGAGCCTGCGGGAATTATAGGGTGTAATAATTCTCGCAGCTCAGTCTGGCCTAATGGAGCAGGTAGCCTTCAATAGTGAAATACGGTCTTGGTTGTAAGTCACTACTAGGACATGCCACACACATCAGGGCTTGTCCTACCTTACACCCACAACGCACCCTGCCCGCAGGCCTACCATAGGGGTGACTAATATGTAGTCAAGGGAAGGTTCAGGGGCTGGCAAGTGGGTGCACTTGCCCAGCTAGCGTGACAGTACGAGACCGCACGCGGGTTCTGCGGTCGCAGTTCCCAGACACAACTTTACGGCTGCTTCGGTGGGTGGCGCAACCAGCGCTGCAGGCCCACCAGCAGTATTGGCATCTACAAGCCCCGGCACTCTCTAGTGCGCTTTACTAGGGACTGACAGTAAATCCAATGCACCAATCATGGATACCAATCGTATGTACAGTTTTACAGTAGGGAGCACTTGCACTGCGGCACGGATCAGCCGTGGCGCAGTGCCCTGAGTATCGGAAAACCAGCAAAACATCGGAGGCACATTAGCAAAAAGTGGATGGGAGACACACGCCAAGGTGCCAGGTCTAACAGTCCCTTATCACTGCCTGTAGCCCTGCTCCCAGAGCCCCACCCCCAAACCCCATGCCCCTGGTCCACTTCTCAATTTGGTGAGTACCTGCACTTATTTTTTCTGATTTAAAGCACTGGGCACACCTCTTTCTGAGCTCATCCTCTGGGCTGGTGAAAAATGACGGACAAAAGGCATCTGAAATAGAAAACTCATGCCTTCACGGACAATGCACACAAAATCAGGACACTCTGTGGAAAATACAGACAGATGGGCACCCTACGAGTTGTTACTCACCTTGCTGTGAGCGACCACTTTAAGAGCGAAGGTCGCAAGATACAGAGAGTTCATAACAAAACTTAGTTGATTACGGGATTCTTCTAAAAAATCTTCTAGCCCATCATACCAGAGTCTCTTGACATCACACCAGACCATTCCTGAGGAAAAAAGAGACAGGAGATCATGTAACTTCATTTTTAATTGCTGGTTCTTCATATCTGCTACATTTAATGGTATCTGTAGTGATCTGCTGGACATGGTTTAGTCTTCCAGCATATACCCTATGTAACCAGCCACTCCCCGAGGGTTGGCCTCTACACCCACCCCGCACCCATCCATCACAGGTGTCACAGGTCAGGTGACACTGTCAATAAAAGGGGCCAGGCGCCTGTACCTTGGGCCAGTTCCAGCAACCATACCACTGTGTCTGTGTGCTTTATTCACAAGTATGTGGGCCTAGAGCCCACTACCATACAGTATCGAACTAAAACTTTTTGGGATCCACACACTTGAAAAGGAACAATTTCTATAAAGAAATGTAAATGTAGAGCAAACTGAACTCCCTAGGTATTTTTTTACCCTAAATGCCACACTTGCCCTCAATTCTCCAGGCCCTGACATTCTGCCTGGTTCGCCCCACTTCTACTTCCCTTTATACAGCAGCAGTAATAATAATATGATTGTTTATAGAACTAGATACCACTCTTCTTCTTTTTCTAAGTTCTGCATATAAAAGTTGGTATTGTTACCCAACTGAAGATCTCAAAGAATCGATCTCGGAAACACCGAAACGTCCAGCAGCATGCCTTCAGCTCACAGAGCTGTGTTCCCAGGTCAAGGCAGAACATTCTTTCAATCTGATCCTTGTGTTCCAGCAACCACTCCGCCAACCCTACAGCCTAAATTCAAGCATTCCAACTCCTCCCATTCGTAAGCTGAACATCTGACACACCATTGCTTCTTTCCTCTTCTCAACGACACATCTACAACCTCAATACATTTTACTGGGGACTGCAAATTCTCTTCAACCCAGTACCCATAGAGGCTTGGTAAGTTTTCATCTTTTATGAGAGATGGGATGTTCTGATCTGTGTAATGGTGTTTGTGCGTAAAAATCAATGAGATTTCCATCCAATCGCAGAGGTACCCTGGGGGTCAGGGACACCTGTTTGCTTCAAGCTTACTAAGGCCATGAGTAGTGCATTATTAACTTGATTCTATCTATAAATCGGGGATTCAGCCATATTGCAAGCCTACCATAAGGTCTCTCTGAATTCGGGTAGGCGTGGCTCGTCTGTCAGTGACAGACCCACATAACCAGCCTCTCTGCTCATCAGATGGGCCTGTGCTAGCCCCTCTCTAGTAGCCTCTGTGCACCTTATGTCACCTAGTCCTAGTAATGCATTACCAGCATCTATATGCACCACATTACAAATTCCACTGAACCACTGCCCCAACACTAGTAGTCCCACAAATTCCGCTATATACTCACCGAACTCCTTCAGTTTTACCATCCACCGGGCACTCAGTTACCACTAACACCTGGCTTCCTCCCCTCTTCCACTTCCTCACACTCCAAACATGGCTCCACAGGGGGGCCTAAGACAGGTGAGACATTTCTGCAGCAGCCCTAGCATGTGGCATACATGAAGGGCATGAGGCCTGAATGAGTAGACCTGAAACATCCCAAACATCAGTTGCCACGAGTGAGGTTGTAGGTGGCTGAAAGGAGTGACTAGGGAAGCCAGGCTAGTAGGTATGTATGCAGTGCACCCTTAACACAGATGCGGATACCTTCCTGTAAGCAATGATCTGGCTTACTACACACTAAGGCAATAGTTTCTCCATCATATGGGATGAAGATATCCACAGCAGAATTTTCAGAATCTCCTTTTCAGTGTTTGCATTATTTATCCTGCCTATTCTCGAATGGTTCTATGAACATGAACTTACTGCTAACCTAAAGATCGCAATATTTCCCCGTACACGTTTAGCCATTATTCACTATTGGTGCAATAAAAAAAGGTGCCCACTAATGACCTGTGGTGGCAGCTGTGGTAAGTAAAATGGTTCTAAATGAATGTTGTATGCGTGCTTGCGGGTGAGAATGTGTTTAGGTGGGAAAGAGCGTGCATGTGAGCGAAAAAATGTATCTGTATGTGTAAACAAGTGTGTGTGAGTGAAGAGAATGAGAGTCAAGTGACTGGTAGTGAGGGAGATTGTGTGAGATTGAGGGACAGATTTACTATTCTTTTTTTTAAACATCTTTTTATTACCATTGCTCAAGGTCTCATACAAAACACAGCAGTGTTCCAATGGCTTACAGAATAACCTCATTACATTGTACGTTCGAGGACAGAATCTGTAGCTAGAAGGGCCGGTAGCAACAACAATCCCCCCTGTCCCACCCCACCTTGCATGTCCCGATACCTGCACCAAGGCCCCCACACCCTCCTCCATTTCTTAATACAACCTCTGGATTTACATATCGTTTCCAGTCCAGGTCCCTTAGCCACTGGTCCCACTGTGGGGGCGCCTGCGACCCCCAGTTACTGGCTATATTCCGTTTAGTCACCCCTGCAGCCATCGCAAGCCAAATCTCGTTGTACCTGTACCAATCAGTGGCACCTTTAATCATTAGCAATACCCACCTTGGATCCACCGGTATCGGTGACCCCACCACTGTCGCCATTGTTTGTGCAACGCTAGTCCAGAAGGGCACTATGTATGGACATTCCCACAGTATGTGGAAGAAGGTACCCTCCCCATGGCATCCCACTCACACATAGCGGTGACAGGCTCTTCCCCCATGAGAACAGGTGGACATGCGGGTAGTACACCCGGTGAAAAATTTTAAGTTGCACTAGGTGGAACCTGATTCGAATCGCAATTTCGCGGGGGCTTTGCAAGGAATCTTGCCAATCCTCATCCTCCAGGCTACCAATGTCACCCTCCCATCTTGCGCACAGGGACACCAGCGAGTCAGGCATGTTGTTAATGAGCTTGCGATAGATGGTAGAGGTGGGTTTCTCTGAAATAGGGTCAAGTAGGAGCCTGTCCTCTAACGGGAAGTATTCTGGGAGAGAAATATTTGTGTGAGATTTACTATTCTTTGACACAAGGCAACGCCAGACAAAAGTTCCTGCACAGTATTGCGTCAGAGAGCGCATCAAAAAATATGCCATATCTAATAAGATATGGCACATTTGTTCTCTCCCAGTACGCTGGTGCACCTTTGGCATCAATGTGCCAACCACATAACCTTGTGCCAGAGTACAAGGTTTATGTATTCTCTGAAGCATTGGTTTTGTACTGGGAGGAGTCCCTTCCAATGCAAACCCTATGCTAGTTTAAGGCATTTCTCTCATTGAATGTGTGTTGTACAATACAGTGCACATGCAAAGTTCGAAAAACGAGAAAAAATGAAAAGATTTCACCTTGTTGCACCTGTCTTGTGGAGGTATAAGATGTTGGTGCAAATTCCTGTGTACCAATGTTTGTAGATGGGGATTTGCATCAAAACCCTTGGGTGCTTGGGAAAATCCCCTTGATACAAAATATTGCAAAGTAGGGCATCGCTCAACTTTGCGTTACTTTGTGATACAATCCAACGCCTTCCTGGAAAAAGTCAGGATCAGGAGTGTAACGATATCACTTCCTGTAATGTAACTTATGTCAAACTGTTTGTGATGTAACTTCTGCTACCCTTGGCATTTTGGTGAATTGACACCCATGATTTCAACAAGCATGAGAACACTGAGTATGTGGGTGTAGATGTGAATTGAAGGGTGGGTATTTGTCTAAGGTAGGTGTCTCCAAATGGTTGATTGTGATCTAATAGTAGCCCGCAGCATGCCTCTGAGTTGCTCACACATAATTGTCTATTAGATTAATTGAAAATATGTAGTTGCCATTCTGCTAAGTCAGCACTTTTAAACATTGCATCCTTTTCGGTGAGGCCTTGGAAAGTCTTACTTACAGCAGGGCTGCCTCTTCTGAAATTATTCTTTATTTTCTTTTTCTCTTTTCTTTCTATACTCCATATCCTTTGCTCTTTCGAATTCTTCATTCTTTGTTGTGCTCTATACCTTTCTTTTATCATAATTTGTTTGTCCCCTCTTTCTTGGTTTGTCTCTTTCTCCTTTTTCCATCATTGTTGCTGTCTTTCTTTTTCTACGTCTCCCTCTGCCTTTCCTTCTTTCTCTTCTTTTTCATTTTTCTCCTTTTTTTTCTTTCTTGCTAATTATTATTGTTTTTTCTTCTCGTCTTTCTGTGGTTTCTTCTTTTTTTTTTGCTCTTTTTTATACTTTAACTTTTTTACGTTTTACCATTTTTCTTACTCATTTGTTCTTTTTCTACTTTCTTTTCTTAGGGCCCAATTCCGATCTCATTTGGAAAGTATTCAGACCGAATCGGTTCCGGAATGCTTTCCAGACAACTCGGATCAGGGGAGTCCAACAGCTGATTCATTCCAGAGAAACCGATTCGGAACGGCTGTCCGAATCGGTCATCGTACTCGCTCGTTTGGAAACCGAGCCCATAGAGCTGTACGATTCGGCCGCAAAAGACGCAACCTGCCCGAATGACTTTCAGAACTGATTCGGACAGCCCTACTGGTTTCCAGACATCGTACTTGGTCGTTCGGAAGTGTGTCGGATTCGGTCGGAAACAAGAGCTCCGGATCGTATTCGGCAAACTCAAATCTGATTCAGAGCCCTTCCGAACGACATCAGAATTGACCCCTTAATTGTTTTCTTTGTTGCTTCCTTGTCTTTCGTGCACTGCATTCTGTTTTTTCTTTTTACACAACGTTCCTTTCTTTCTTTTACTTCTTGCTTTCCTTCTTTCTTCTTATCATTCATTTTTTCTTTTTTGATCATGCTTCTTCCATTCTGCTTCTTTCTCTTTCTTTTTTGCATTTTCTGCTGCTTTTTCTTTCTTTCCATTCTATTTTCTTTCTTTTATTCCCACTTTGGTCATTTCTCTTTTTTCTGTTTCAGTCTTCCCTTTTCTACTTCTTTCCTTCTTTTGATTTCTTCATATTTCTTTCTTTATCTTTTTACTGATCTTTCTTCATTTCTTTTATCGGCTTCTTTTCTTTTCTTCATTTCTTTTAACTCCCTTCTCCCCTTCTTCCTTTCTTTGCTACTCCCTTTTTTCATTTTCAGTCATCATTTTGTTCCTTAGTCATTTCTTCTGCTTCCTCTCCATTTCTGTCCCTTCCTTCCTTTCCCCATTCTTCTCTCTTTCATTTCTTTCTTTCTTCCTTTCACATCTTCCCTCATTTCTTGAGGTGTGATTAGCTTTCGTAGAGAAATATCTCCATTTAATAATTTATATAGCATTGCTTACTGACAAGTATTAGATGTGGGGCGACTACAGATATATATTTACTTGTAAAGAGCTATGATGCCAACACACACCTTTTAAAATGGATTGTAATAAGTTTTCCTATTTAAGGATTGCGGCTATATGTTAGAAATAATGTTTTAATTTGCTCATTTGTGGACATCAATCAATATACCTCAAGACAATTACCGATAAAGTGAAAATGTTCAGAGACCTGGCTCTCACAATTGAGAGCAGGGGCATCCTATGTACTGCATGACAGTGAGACCACAAACCCCTGGGACACACTCACCTCACAGAGGTGATTCATAAACCAGAGGTGTGGCACAGCGGCCATGGTGCCTGACTCCAGATCACTGGGTTCACGGTTCGATTCCCAGTGCCGGCGGCAGGTTAGCCCAGCACCATGTGACTCTGGGCAATAGCTCGCTTAATCTTCCTGATGGACACCTCTCTGAAGGTAGCTGTGCACTTTACAAATGCTGGTATTTTTTTTCATTTCAGTAAATGGTCATTTGGGACCCACAGATAACCATTTTCTGGTACATCTATAGTGACAATGCTGTATACTCACCGGAGCATAACTAGGGATACTCGAGTGGTGATGTTTAAGTTCTGTACTGTTTTCAAATCATTTTGTTGTGCAGTAGCTCAGTAAGATTTTCAGTGATCTGAAGTAGCTCCCACTCTAAGAAAGGTTGGAGACCCCTAAAATGTTTTTCCAGTTTGCATGGACAGGAATTTACTGGATATGGATAAGACTGCTTGGTTGAAAAGAGCTTGAGGCTAGAGATTTTGGAGCAGGTGGGTAGTTCATGAGGCTATGGATTTTGCATAAGGGGTGGGGTAGTTGTCTCGTTTGCCCTAATATGGGGGCCAGAGGACCAGTTCCCTAAGATATAGGGAGAGCTAGATTCTTGTTTCTCATTATTCTGTTAGCATTCGTTCCAGGGAATGTCTCTCAAGCAAGCAGCAGAGACATAACTATTTGGATAGTGGATAGTTTGGACTCTTATAGGCGTGTGGTTCTAACACCGAGAAGTTTGGGTAGGGGTAAGAATAGGCCAAATGGGTTTTGCAGAAGCAGGTGTTTTAAAAAAAATCTTTTACCGTTCTTTATGTGGGGACTTTACAACCAGATTGACCTTTTTAAGGTCTCTTAATGTCTTGGATGAAGACTGACTTCAGACCCCATAATTCACTATTACAGGAAAATATCATCAATCGGGGACCAAGTTTGTGATGTTCCATTATCTTTTACACTACAACATATTTAGCCCACAGTATTTTAAAAGACAGCTGCAAACAGCACATTCTAGGCTGCGCGTGCCCCATTGGGTTTTCTTTGTTGACATCTATTTGTGTGTGCATTGAAGTAACACAGAAAGCTTTCTTTTACCCTGTGCTAACGCTGTTTAACATCTACCAGACATCTGAACCGAATGACAGAAAGTAAACCGAGGAGGGAGGCAGCGGAGGAACGTGCTTCTGTTTTCATCTCAGATCAATGCACCAAAAGCAAACCTGCAGCATTACTTTTAAAAAAATCTCGAAAAAAGAAGCCGCTCTGATCAAAGAGGCCCGCACGGCCAACTTGAGTAGAGAGGGATTGCGTAGGGTGGCAGTTGTGTTTAGTCTGCGTCGTAAATCAAACAAATCTCGGCTTCCTACTTTTTTTTACCAAGTGCTTTCAGTGTTCAAGAAAAGGGTGTTTGTTTTATGACAACAGTGGATTCCAAACTATTATGAGAGGGGGCGAGAGTTCGGCTCTGAAAGATCAAAAACACTTAAGCTGGGTCTTTCAAGCAGACACAGGAGATTCCCAGGCCATCTGCTGAGGGAAATGACGCAAGAGGTGGTGTGAGGTGGAGGTCAGAGGGAGGGAACGGGGGAGACCCGTCCCAATAAGAACAGGTTGCAAACGGAGAAACAATCGTAAAACAAATTGTTAAGGCCTAGTTTATCTGAGGCTGGCTGAAAAACAATTGCAAATACAAATGTGTTCATACGAACTAAAACATGGCAGGTAAGACAGACATACATGCAGCATTTGCAAATAAGTTAGTTATTTGCACTGGAGTAGTGGGCGTTTCAAGCAAGGGTGTAAGCCATAATAATGTTTTAACTTGTTTTATTGGGAGTTTGGTAGAGCACAACGTGTCCCCTTTCTGTTACTTCAGAGCAGTCGAAGCCTAGAAAGAAAGTCTTCTTTGGTTGTTCAGGGGGTGAGTTGGGTTCAGAGCACTGAGGAGAAACCGCACCCGGTGTTTTCCAGTCATGACCTCTACTATCTTGTGTAGAAATCAGATGTAGGCAAGTTTGAAGAGATCCACTTTTATTGTTTTCTGAAAAGAACGTGGTTAATTCAGCTCTCATTTGTTCATTTCATTCAGAGTGAGTCCCAAGAATCTGCCTCTAACTTTTGCCATTTGAAGCTTCCTTGGGTGATGAAGAGTCTAGGAGTCGAGGACGGACTGTAAGCCTAACCTGGTGCTACATTTGGAAAGGGAGACATAGGCAGGGCCGGAATGACTACCGGGCAGTTTGGAACCCTGCCGAGCTGGGGGCTGATTTCACTGCGGTGGGGGCTGATTTCGTTCATGGAGACCTGCGTGTGCTGCGAAATAATTAAAGCAAAACGGATTTCGTTTAGCACACACAGGTCTCCATGAACAAAATCAGCCCCCAGCTCAGCAGCATTCCAAACTGCCCGGTAGCCAGTCTGGCCCTGGACATAGGCGAATATGACTCATTACTACACGAGTCATTACATCGCGTGGCATCACAACACTGTTATTACAACGACCGTGTTGTTACCACGCAAGTCATCACATCGACTTGCAGTAGATGGCGCGCTGACATTAGAAATATATTATTTACTATTCCAACTCCAGCCTACACAACAGAAGGGAAGGTGTTGGAATAGTAAACTACACTATTCCTAATGTTAGCTCGCCATCTACTGCAAGTTGATATAATGACTTGCGTAGTAATGGCATTGCATGCTAACAAAGCGGTCATTGTAACAACCGCGTTGTAATGGCATTGCGGTGTAATCACCGCGATGTAAAGGTCGTTTCGCGACATAGGCAGGGGATCCACCCTGTGGTCTAAGGCACACACCTTTATTTTTAGAAAAGTTGATGGAGTTTTACATATTTCTTTAAATACATTCTCTATTTGTCGACTACCCAAGGTACACAATTATATGTGACTTGGATGCTAGCTGATAAAATAGGATTGTGTCAAACATGAAATATAAAGGAATTTAAGGTTTTTTAACCATACATTTTACCCAATAGTGGTCCTTGTACTCACACCACTTCTCATCTAATTATTTTATACTGTTGGATGTCTGTCTTAAACACAGGAAGAAAAGGGGTACAGTGCGCTTTCCCAAATGCCTCCCACTACCTTGTCTTTCATTCTGGCCAGCAGTGAGTGGATCAGTGCAAGTGGAAAAGGTGGGTATGTCAGATATAGAAGGTTTGTAGGTGAAAACTGATTGAGAAAAAAACTCATATACATATGAATCCTCAAAGTGTGTGTGTGTGCGCGTGCTTGTGTGCATGTTTGTTTCGCCACAACATTCATAAGTACTGCCTAAGTATAGTTATCCTTGGCTTCAGAGACTGCATCTAATGGAAAGTGAATTAAGTGGCAGCATTGCCCACAGTACTGCTTTGCAGATAATGACAAATGGAATTCAGCTTTAAACAAGCATTTGCAATGCAATTGGTCTCACCTTTGGGACCTTATATGTATTTAGCTATGCCGCACATTAGCCTGGGTGCTGAAACATCTACTGTTCTTTAACTTGGAGGGAAAGTAAGCACCAAACTGTGTGACAGGTCAGGTATGGGAACACATGGAGAGAAATATTGCCTTTCAGCAGGAAATGTTATAGTCCAAAGCTTGTTTTAAATATAAAATCAGGGCCTTCGGTGGTCATATCACTGACAATACAAGATTTGAATTTTTTTTTATTGTCTATGGGTGCTCGTGGAAGACAATTTCTATAGACTGGAATTTAGAGAATGCTAAAGTGATTCTAGTATTTTACTGACGTCTGCTGGTGGTTTTCTATCAAGAAAGTTAAATAGAGGCAGTTGAGAGAAAAAAAAGAAAGTCCTTCAGCAGAAAGCAATTCTGGTATTTTACTGACCTCTACTGGTCGTTTTCTATCAAGACAGTTGAATAGAGGCAGTTGAACAGAAAAAAAAGTCCCTAAGCGGAAGTAGACAAGTCCTAGGACTGATCTCCAGAGCCCACAAAGTACATACACATATAAGTATATACTAAAGTATGTACAAGAGGTCTCGAATGCTCGTCCTAAAAACACTTATGGTGTGAAGTCAAGATGGTCCTGGAGTAAGATATGACTCAAAGATGCCTGAGGCAGCTGAAAACCTCTTCCTAAACAAGATAAATCAAGAAAATTAATAACCCAGAAAACATTATCATCTGGCTGTCAGAACAAATACAAGTTTACAAAGGCTATGATCAAATTGAAAAAAAAATGCTCTTCTTATGGCATGTCAGAGGACAAAATGGTAGCATCTTCCCCAAACACAGTACCAATAACACTGGACTAACCATTAGCTTTGGTGTGAACCTTTTCAATGCCACATCAGGGGTAATACGTGCTATATAAATGCATTCACAATTACAATAAAAATTACAAGGAGCCACACTCAAACAGATTAGTACTGAAAAGACAGACCAAGCTGCACACAGCATGGGAGTGCCTCAGGCACGTCTGTGCCTCATCTGTGTCTGGACTTCCCCCCTCCCCCCTTCCCTCCAGGTTCTCCAACAAATGGATGCCTAAGAAAAGAACATGATTTGATAATAATATGACTGCAGTAGTTTGAGCACATTTGGGGTTGTACATGTACACTGCATCAATACTAAGTGTAAGCTAAGTCATTGCCCCCAGTGTAGCCAGCACTCCAAAATTAGCATGCTGTAACTATCATTGAAGTAAAAAAAAAATATGAGGGGTAGAATGCTTGAATTAATCTCAGTCACTGGTAATTACGCGGGCCACATTACAGTTGATTGTTTTTGTGCCCACCATGCCCCCTTAGATGAGACTCAGCCATATGCAAATCAGTCTTGGTTGCTGCAATAGGAACAGTCCCACCCAAATGAGACAAAGGGGGTTCATACAGATTAATGTAACCACTTGTGAAACTGCAGTTTCCCCCTTTTTCCACTTACAATAAATTCCAAAAGAGGTAGAAACAAGAAACTTAAATAATCAGTGATCAGATTCTCAACAACTAAATACACCTTCTTCCGGATTATTCTCCTAGCAATTTGCTCAGAAGAAGCAATTTTGACCAGAATGCAATAACATAGATATGACTGGCAATTTCCCATGTGGATTTTTTTTTATGATGGACATGAAATTTGACATTTGCGCTCCCCTGGAGGAGGGCAGGCAGGAAATCATACATTGAAATGTAACAAGGCTACAAGAGCAGAGGTCTACATAAGCTACTTTGCTATGAGACTTTCCAGAATTTCATCACAGAGCAACAAAACTCTTTGTTTAATTCTTTTCACAGATTCAATGAAACCACACACTGAATGATGGTGACTGAAATGGATGATCCGCAAACTTGATAAATTAACCGAAAATTAAAATAATAAGGAGAGAAAGCATCAAAAACATAGATCCCAGCTCACTTATTAAAATGCTAGCTAATAGGGTTGATAAACTCTTCGCTCAACTTAAGGGTACAGATCCTTTAGGGCTTGTTAGCTATAAGCAACTCCGTGGCAAGATTCAATAGATGCTGCACCTAATTAAAAAGGCAAAAGAGTTAATGCATACTATTGCTATGACAAGAAGGCGTTCAAAGGGTGAGCCATAGCTTTACAGAGCTGGGAAAAGTAGCAAAAGACTTTGACACACTCTTCAGAAGCTGGTTCATGGAAAACTATGAGGAGTCCAATTTAAAAATGTATATCAAAACCTACTGATCGGGCAAAATTGGACAAAGCTGCTTCTTCTCTTCACTACTATTTGCACTCTCCATTGAACCACTAGCTACCTAAATAGGGGAAAACTGACACATAGCAAAATTGCATTTTGAGCAGAGAAACTTTGATTATGTATGTTGGGCCACATTGTGTTAATATCGTTCAGCTAGTCATCCCTCTTGACAGAACAGAAGCTTTATAAGAACAAAAATGAGTACTCATTAATGCTATAAACCCAGTGGAAGCTATCAGACTAAAAGGAATGTCCCCATTCAAATGGTCCAAGATATCAGTCAAATATCTGGAGCGTGCATTACCGGATCCATCCATACTATGTTCACAGGCACGTTTCCCAAACATAGGGGCAGATTAGGATTGCGGTTTTTCCGCATCCTCCGGGTCGGCGGAAGCCACCGCCGGGCGATGCGGAAAAACCGCAGCGGACCCACCAAAGACCCACCGCCACATTAGGATGGCTGGTGGGTCCTGGTTTCTGTCCGCAGCTTTTCTGCCGTGGTTGGCTTACAGGTAGGGGGTGCACATGGGGGGTACCTATGGTTCCCCCCTGCATTTGTATGCAGTAATCGGCAGGCACCGCGCGGTGCCTGCCGCTTTCTGCATACAAATGCAATGTATGCATTTTTAACATCGCGGTGGGTGCAGCTTGAAGCCGCACCCGCCGCAATGTTAAAAATAGAGGATGTGACCGCAAGGGTGGCGGTCACATCTCAATTGGACAGGAGGGAACTCGATGGTCGCGGACAGACTCAAGTCCGTCCGCGATCATAATGAGCCCCAAAATACAGTGATTGGGGATAACACAAAATAGAATATAAGCCCTGAAACACTAATTTGCTTTTGACGCTGCTGTTTACACTTCAGGTACATTACCTTCCTACTCCAAGGTCACACTTATTGCGCTTCAGAAAACCACTTATTGCATTCAGTTGGAAAAGGAAACCATGAATCTTATACAGTCTGCCGACATCCGCAAAAAAACCTAAGGAGATCTTGATTTTTTGAACATCAGGCACCAATACCAGCAAAGTGATATGTGAATTGGTCAAAGGGAGAGGGATAACATGTGTGTTACGTGGATAAAGTCATGGCAGACACTGCTATTAGGATCGCTGTTTGATGCTAAACTAGGATACCACACAATCTATATGCATGGTCTATAAAACGAATCATGATGGAATACGGAATTCCTTGCTTTTTAACATTTGTTTACCCTGATATATGTCACCCTAAAAGCAAATCAATTTTAATAAAGAATTTGCCCCGGTATTCTAAGAATAATTTCAAAAAGTGGAGTAGGTACGACTGTGCAGATATATCCAACATGTTCTACAAAGAAAGTAGAAAATCATTCAACATTTGTAGGATGGAATTTCAACAGAATGAGCTTCATGGGTTAACTGCAGAACTGGACAAAGAATTACCCGATAAAACAAAGAACCAAAGGGGCATTGTTGAAGAAATGCATAAAGACTGTGCTATGCTGCAAGGCACTGATGTCTTTCAAGCACAGAGTACTGAATTCCCCAACATAACTTTTTTCTCATACGCCATTCAGAAGCAGAGGGATAACGTCCTAGACAAATAAATAGACCAAAAGAGGCCATTATTTTAAGAGGCCAGTCATTCCTGATTGTGCTGGTAACTCTGCTATCAGCCCATCAAGAATTATGTCATCTTCATATTTTCCCCTGAGATTTTCGATATTGAAAACAATTAAATTCTCTGGGAGAATATTCAAAGAAGAATTAAGAATTAGTAGGAAGATCATTTTAGAATTACTAGAATTGCTCAGTATTTCCTCAGTACTCAGATGATTCTCAAGACTTCACCTGGTATCCCTCTTAATTTTTCTCCACTGTTAACAGGACCCCGATATCATTAAGTCCATGGGTGCAAAGATAACATTGTAACAATCAGAAGTATTTGGTTTGACTTACAGAAATACCAATATATAATTATATAGAACTGGTTCTATACCCCAAACAAACATAGGGTGCCCTGAGAAACCGCTAAAGTCAGTGTGCAAAACTAGAAAGAGCTTGAGCGTACGTTACTAACCCAAATTATTGCTATTTTTGAATGAGTTCCTCAGTGCAGCCCATCATGTCCTAGGGTTCCTGTCCTAACTAGGGGGGTCATTAGGATGGCGGACGGACCTGCGTCCGTCCGCCACCCCGAGGTGGAGGGACCGTCCGCAAGGGCAGAGGCGGTCCCTCCATGCCAATTAGGATGTGGCCGCCACCCTGGCGGTCACATCCTGTATCTTTAACATTGCGGCGGGTGCTGCTTGAAGCAGCACCCGCCGCAATGTTAAAAATGCATGCATTGCATTTGCATGCACAAAGCGGCAGGCAGTGCGTGGTGCCTGCCGCTTTGTGCATGCAAATTGTGCACCCCCACCACCCCTTCACCCTGGGGGCCCGCAAGGGCCCCCCAGAAGCAAAGTTCCACATGCTTTTCCACGGCGGAAAAACCGCCGCGGAAAAGCATGTTTACACATGCTTCCTAATTTGGCTGGCGGTGTCTTGCAGACACCGCCACCAAATAGCAGGCTACACCCTGCGGATCAGCGGCGGACGGACCTGCCGTCTGCCGCTGATCCTACCGCCATCCTGATCTGGCGGGTGGGGATTACAGGGACTGCGGTGGAGAATCCCATCCTCCGGGCCGGTGGTGGCTTCCACCGGCCCGGAGTATGTGGATTCACCGCCATCCTAATCGAGCCCTAGGTTGGACTGGCGCTTAGGAATCCAGGGCTTTATTCACAAAGGTAAACTGAGTCAAAAATCCAACTTTACAACTTTCGGTATTCACAAAGGGAATTTATGACTTTTTTTCTCAGTCACACTTAAGTTTTTGTCTTAAGTTTAACTGAGACCAAAAAGTTAAATTTAAGACCAAAACTTAAGTTTAACTTAGACAAAAGTCTAACTTTACTACTCGTAAATGCCCTTTGTGAATACCAAAAGTCGTTAAGTTAGACTTTCGGCTCAGTTTACCTTTGTGAATCAGCCCCCCCAATGTTGAAAGCTATGTTCAAACATGACATGTAAATGTGATGGTGCTTCTTTATAACCACTAAGCGCACCACAGTCCCCAACTGAGAAAATACGGCATTATCAATAGTGCTGCCATCACATATGGACCATCCTTGCCATGGAACAAATAATATAGTCTACAAACAAAGAGCATACGAATTGCAGTGATGTGGCAGCCAATTGCTCACTACTTGCCAAGGTTTGCCAGTGCTCTATGTTAAATCTCTATCCATTCACACAAGGGAAAGTCAATTTACATAAAAGGGGGATATGCCAATGAATACGCTCTTCCTGCTTACTTGCCAAGACTGTGGAAGGTGGTCACTTGGTGAGAAGTTTAGGTGAATTCAAGAATTTATCTTACTATTAGAGTGGGATTCTGGATCAACATCAGCTGACCAATTTGTATGAGCAATTCATGTAACAATCCTTCAGTCTCATTCCGCTATATGGTCATGGAACTCCTCGGTGACTTGCGATATCCTTATAATGTACAGCAGGGGGACTTTTTCCCAGATCTTTCAATTTGTCAAGGGCGCACATTTTGCTCAGTTTGCTGTGGTGTTCTTTTCTGTTATGACACATCAATAATAAATGTTCGACTTTTGTCTATTTAGAAAATACTAGTTGTGTTACAGCAGCAAAACTGTACCGACCAGAGCAATCAACAATGTTATAGAAGAGAACCATTCCCTTGTAACGTGTAATATGGAGATAAAAAGTACTTCAGTACACATTAATAGGTTAGGATATATGATAAAGTTCATACTGTGACAGGTTTGGAATTTTACTTTAGGATCCTTCAGAATCTTGACTTACCAATCAGCCACATTATAAGGAGAAAGTCTATCCGCTCCAGGGCAGGCCCCATGGTGTTCTTCTTGTCTTCGTTATAAACCACGGAGTACAGGTTTAGTAACAGTAGGAATGTGAAGTATGATGCACCGTGAATTATGAACTTCATGAACGGTGTATGAATGATTCGTCCAAGGCGGGATTTGGGAAACAACAAGTAACAGAGGGACAGAACTGGCCAGAAGAGACCAACCGTCAAAACAATCAGAATCTTCTTACAGGTGTGCTTGCGCCTGTAGGCTGCCATCTGACCAAACCAAACGGTGTTGAGAAACTGTTGGCAGTTGGACTGGGAAACAAACTGAAACAAAAAAAAATGATTTTATTTAAAATAGTTTTTAGAAACTGACCTTATTCTTTCTGTGTAGTTCCCTGCTAGAATCAACATACAATAACATTAATTAAGCAAGAGTGCAAAAATAAAATGAAAATGTTATCCAGTTTGTGTGGTGTCTAGAAACTATCAAGCAGAGACAAAGCGAAAAGGTCTTTGTCAATGCCTTTTGGCAATGCTGTACAGCATCAAGAAGATGCTGCGCAAGGTGGCCAAAAGAGAAAAAAGCAGCTGCCATGTCATCATCATAAAACTTTATTTGATTTTTTTTTTATTCATAAAAGTACAAACAGTTCAAAACTAATTTTCAATATGATATAATATAAAATAATCCATGATATTGTATTTACAATTTCATGATATTACATTAAAATCTTCATCAGTACACGTCACTTTTTTATCCCAATTAATGTTGTTACTTTTCGGCCAAGGGTCATCCTTCATTCAGTTTCATAAACTAATTGGTCTAAAAGTATAAGGGATTTCCTTCTTTGTATGGCCCGGGTTATAAAACCAACAACAGCACTGCAGGCTAATTCATTATCAAGGGTACAGATTAATTTTACTGTGTCTTTATAAAAAAAGAATTTGTGTGCAATAAATATTGGACATAAAAATGTTTTTCTAATATCTTGGTAAAACGTACAAAACAGCATAAAGTGTATCGTGGTCTGATTAGCTTTTCCCTCACATGGGCATTTATGTTCTATTTTCTGCCATCAAGGCTTGAGAAAGCCATCAGTTCATGGACTGTGCCCAGATGCACTCTTGTCAGATAGAATCTGTCTTGGGTGTTTGTAACTTTTACCAAATAATTTCGTAGGCCAGTTGGCTCAATGCTAACCATATATGTTGATGCCCTTATTTTTGCTTCCTCTCTCCTAGCTCTTCCTTGGCTTTGGTTCTCCCTATACAGTTTTTAAGATCGTTTTTACCAAATTGCAGAATGGCTGTAGGATTTTTTACCGACAGGTCTCTATCTATATTCTTTAATAAGCTGTCCATGTATGCGATTCAGGGAACCTTGTAAGTGTGTTCCGAACCTAAACAATCCTCAATGATGTACCTGGTGAACTTTGATCCCTCCTTACACCAGATGTTATGCCAGGAGCACAGTGCTCTTACTTGAATTAGGTCAATGACATATGATACATCGAATTCTTTATGTAAGAGAAATGTTGAGGTATATCTTGGTACGGCCAGCATACAGCAGAGAAAGTAGTTTTCACAGGATTGCAAAGCATTAAGATTGGCATTGCCCCACACTACTGAGCCATAGGTAGCTATGGGTAGGTATTTACTGCCATAAATCTTTAGCATATCACGGATAGGTTTGCTGCCTATCTTATTACAAAATCAAAAAATCGCCTCTATGGTTCTGATGAGTTTAAGTCTAGTCTGATCATGTAGAGAAGCCCAATTACTGTTAAAAGAACATAAAATATCCAGATTGGAAAACCTCCTAACTTCTGTTAGCTTGTGATCCCTTACATAGTGGGACCTTTTCTTAGCCCTACCTTTGCCCCAAGTCATCACGAATGTTTTGGAAAGGTTTAATTTTAAGCCTCTCTGCTCCATGTATGAGAAAATTCAATCAGTTTCTGTAATCCGTTTGCAGTTCTCGAGATTAGAACTGCATTGTCTGCATACAGGAGCAGCAGGGTTGGTCTAGCACCTTTTTTCGGGGCATCTGTGTTCAGATTCTGAAGAGTTTTATCGATCCCGTTTGTGTATAATGAAAATAGGAGTGGTGCGATGACATAACCCTGTCTTATTCCCCTGACCACCTTGAAATCTGGTGTGCATGTGCCTCCCCTTGCATTACAGGAGACGTGTCATTTTGTAGGCAAACCCATGCATGTTGATGTATGCGTGTGCACGTGAAAAAAAGAAAAAGAATTAGCATGAAAGCATTTTTTAAGGGCAGAGGGGCTGGCAGGCCCCCTTCCCCCCCAATTTTTTTTTTTAAAGATGGTGGGTGCAGGGCCGGCCTTAGGCATGTGCAAGCTGTGCACCTGCACAGGGCCACCAAACCCCAGGGGCCACCACGCCAATATATATACTTAATATAATAATCGGCCTCCGGCTCTGTTCCACTTTCAAACACCCTGACCCCCCCCCCTCTTCACTGACCTCCGCACCTGTGGTCCTTCGGGGGCCCCCTACCTACGCTCCAGGGGCCCCCTACCTACGCTCCCTGCCCAGGGCCGCCATGAGCTTAGAGCCGCCCCTGGTGGGTGTGAGGGCAGTGGGGAGCAGGCGGGGAGAGGAAGAGTAACACACGAGGGAGTACTAAACAAAGGTGGTAGGGAAGCAGACAAAGGAGAAAGCAACAAGACCCAAGGGGGAGACAGGGAGTTTGGCAGGGGGAGAAGCATACAAGGGAGCGAGCTAGAAACACGAGGGAGACAGCAACACGGATCCCGGGGCAGATGTTTGGCAGGGAAAGAAGCACATCCGGGAGACAACACATGCGCTCTCATGGAGTGCTTAAGTAAAAAGAATACATGATTTCCTTTAAAGTGAGCAGTGGAAGGATGAAATCCAGCCAATTAGAGAGATTGTAAAGAAGTTATACTCCGGAAGAAGGACAACACAAGATGGACAAGATGGGACAAGGAAAGTCATTAAATAAGAAGAAAGCATATGCCAGGGACAATAAAGCTAACCAATGTTAAGCAATGGATGGGCTATAAGCCTCTAAGTCCTTGGCAGGGGGAGCGCATACAGGTAAGAGTGGTGGGGTGGTGGGGCCCCACTGCTCTTACCCGCACCGGCCTCTCCTGGTCCATGGTAAGCTCACAATAAGTCTTTTGCATTCAGACATCTTGGGCTGTCTGGTAGGTTTCACCTACAAAGATGGTGATGAGGCCAAATTACAAAACACTGGTGACTTGGGACCTCATTCTCAGGTCGGCCCAGCACAAAAAAAATAAAACTAGGCACAGACAGAAGAGTAGCCCTTATTTAATGTCCGACAGTCTTTCTATTGGGCACTTGCTGTGCTCTCTGTCTCATTTTGAGCTCACTGCCAGATCCATCTAAAAACTCTTGTTACCTGAGTATGGAAATTGTAATAATAGGCACTAAAAACGTTTCTGGATATTATTTCACATTTTTCATCCACATTTTATATCTGTTAGGAAAAAAGTCAGCAGAGCTCAGGTGCAGATTTAATTTGTGCCAGGACGGTTCTGTATCTTTGGAGCTAATGTATAATTATGGATGAGTAACATACGAGAACAGAGCTCTTTTCTATCCCAGTGCTGTTATGAACGATGAAAGTAGAGCTTCACAACCTGCAGTCGGTGGAATGTTACTTACATGTGACTACGGTTTTCCAGGTTGGTGGCTTTTAAAATGTACATGCTTGTATTCTTCTGCCACCTTGTGGCTAGCTCTAAAATAGAGTGTTGAGGAGAAACTATGCGTTCATGCTGAATATATAAACTAGGCCAGAGGTCTTCAAACTTTTGTCGGCCGGCCCCCCATCTAAACCTTTTTACATGTCGAGCCCCACTACACCCCCCCAATCCCCACCGCCACCTGATAAAAAAGTTCTGGAAGCTGGTACTCTGCATCATTGATGGCCATTCCCTCCAGCAGAGCCCAGGTTGTATAAGGCAAATATTATTAAATAAAGTAAGAGGGCCCGATTCACAGAACTAACTTAAGACAAAATCCTAAACTTACTACCATTTTCGCATTCACAGAAGGCACTTACTCATTTTGGTGTTCACAGAAGACACTTACTCATTTTGGTATTCACAGAAGGCACTTACTCATTTCGGTATTCACAGAAGTTAGGACTCCTAAATGCCTTCTGTGAATACCGAAAGTCTTAAAGTTAGGATTTTTATCAGTTTAGTAGTAGTAATGTTAGGATTCCTAACTTTAGGACTCCTAAATGCCTTCTGTGAATACCGAAAGTCTTAAAGTTAGGATTTTTCTCAGTTTAGTAGTAGTAAAGTTAGGACTCCTAACTTTAGGACTCCTAAATGCCTTCTGTGAATACCGAAAGTCTTAAAATTAGGATTTTTCTCAGTTTAGTAGTAGTAAAGTTGAGAAAAATCCCCCTTTTTTCATCTCATTCTGCAGTGATACCCACAAGTGTCGCCTGCTCCCGGGAGGCAGTAGCAGGGCAGGGAATGGGGATAGGATTTTTTTTTAAAAAAAGATCACTTACCCGTTTGGCCAGCTGCCGCTGCCTCTCCTCCGTCCTCTTCCTGGCTTCTGTGCGAACAGGAAGCACCCAGGCTCCCCTAAGCCACTCACAACTCTGCAATGCAGCGTTGTGATTGGTCTGAGCGCAGTGGTTCGGTGCTCAGACAGAGAATGGGAGCCTGGGCATGTTCTCCAGCCAGGCTGTTATACAGCCTGGGTGGAGAACATCCAAAGTGCGCATTACTGTTTGGCCGACCCAAGACGGCCGGCTAAACAGTCATGAGCACTTAGAGAGTGCCACCCCTCCTCCCCACTGTGCTGCCAAGCAATGCCACGCAAAATTGCGTCAGCACTGAAAAATAAAATTATAATAACCTTGCGTTATTATAATTTTATTTTTTCCTTTTTTGCAGTGCTGGAAGGCAGTGGGGCAACGTTCCTCTGCCTTAGCAGAGGAGCTGTCCCCGAAAACAGACTGACAACACAAACTTAAAGCATGCTGAGGTAAATAAGACACAATTCTTCTACTTCTAGTGCACACACCACTGGACTTGCAGTTTTCAGTCCTCTTCCAGTACCAGGATACCCTTCTGGTTGTTTCACCACACTTTAAAGTTGTCAAAGAGAACAAGAGCTGAGAAAAGGGGAGCAGTGAATGAGGGAGGTGAACCAAGCCTTAAGACGACCTGAGCTCATAAAATTATTGGCCCGATCATGAATTGAATGAAAAGTAAGAAAATAACTTAGGATCAACTTTTGCTGGCCTAGCTCATCAAACACAGCCGAAGCATCCTGTGGTACTTACCCATTAAGAAGAGTGATTAATGCTTCTGTTCTCCTCGTCTTACCCACCCTCTTTGGGCCCTCTTTCTTCAGGAACAGACACTGTAACTCCACTGACATGCATTGGAGTTTGAAGGCCTGGTCTATCTCCTATGTTTAGCCTTCCCGTATTCACAGCTCTGGATCGTTAACCTAGCAAATAGCACACTGACATCTTCATCCATTCCCTTGGCTGGAGGAATGAGCAGGACTACCACAATATCTACTAACCTCTTTGTGGTGTGACATAGAACAAAGTTATGACCTTCTACCACTAAGTAGACACTTGAGAGAGTCCGTACATATAGCACATATGCAGATGAGCAAAGTGCAATATGCTAATTATTACCTTTGCTGAGAGTGGGGCGGGCCATGACTCACGACACAAGGTCATAAACAGTGCTTGATGGGAGCACTTTGAAATTCATCAGTTACAGTCACCTGAGATAACTATAACTTATGCCCCCGCAAAGCACTGCTTAAGACCTCATATATCATCACGCATGACATGGTCAGTGACATCACTCATGACATCTCAAATGACATGTGGTGTGTGGGTGTGTGAGTGGGTGTATGAGAGGTTATAAAGCGTGTGAGTGGGTGTGTCAGTGCTTCAGTGGATGATGTCATCAGTGATGTCACTGACCATGTCATGATTGATGTATTATGTGTGGTCAGAAGCAGTGCATTGCAGGGGCATAAGTTATAGTTTGCTCAGGTAACTATAACTGTTGAATTTCACTGGTTTTGTACAAGTGTTTTTTTAGTGAAGGTTTTTTAAATTGTATTTCCTAACTGCAATCTATGAGTGTGTGAGTGAGTGAGTGCAAGAGTGTCTCAATGGGTCTGTGACTAGGTATATGAGTGTCCGTGAGTGTGGGTGTGTGCGGCCAGGCCACATTTGTATGGTGAGGGGAGCAGTGGGCCCCCTCCCAAGACAAATTTTGGCTCCAGGGCCCCCATCCCCTGGGGCCGGCTTTTAATTATTTTTAATACAGGAGAGGGCTGTGTGGCCACCCCTCCCTGGTCCGATTTCATCCCTGGGGCCCTATCTCCCGTGGTCCAGCCATTTGTCCTGGGTGTCCTCAGGACACCCAGTGTGCTATGGTACCACGGGGGAGCCTTAAGGGCTTTGCAGTCCCTGCTGGCTCCCTGCCTCGTGTGGGAGCCGGCATTGCTTTCACACACAAGGGGCTGCTAAACATGCAGGCCATGTGTGTGAAAGCAATCCTTTTGTCTGTTTGCCTGCATGCTTGACAGCGGGCAGGAAAACAGATGAAAGGTCAGCTGTAGCTTACTGGAAGTGGAGTGTTTGCTGTGAATTGGCAGAAGCAGTGAAAGCTCCTGCCAATAAATAGAAAACAGCTATGTCCCGGGGGTGGGCTCCCCGTGACATAGGAGAAGCCGTCCCTGTGGTATGGTGGTCCCCAGGGCCATTATTGGCTTAAGAAGGGGCATGGAGCCCCCCCTCCTTTGATATAGGAGGGCCTGCTCCGTGAAGGTGGCAGTGCCCTGACCGAGCAAGACCTAAGAGTGGGGTTCCGCAGCCCCCTCCCACTTTAAAAATAGAATTTGGCCCCAGGGAGGTGGTGGTCCTCTGGGCCAGAGTGGTCCATGAGGCCTCTCATTACAAAGAAAATAGCTACAGGGAGGTGGTGATCCCCAGGGCACAGGGGGTCTGCAAGACCCCCTGATTTATTTACCATTAGCTCCGGGAGGTGGTGGTCCCTGAGGCACATAAATGCCCAAGGAGGAGCACCCATGCACCACCATCTTTTAATTTTGTGTTAGCCTGCATACCACAGGGAGATGGCTCACTAGGGGGCTAATTAGTAGAGAAGCAAAGGAGCCTGCACTTCCTTTGATTCTTCAGCGGGAGCTGCGGATCCAGTGCGACTCCTGCCGAAAAGTTTTCAAAAACTGCTCTTTGCCCCAGGAGGGGTCCCGACTGCCAAGAGTCCTAGGGGATCAGGTTATTCCTACCCTTTCTTTTGTTTTTTACATTTTTGGGGGACTCAGCTGAACCAGGGTACCAGGATGGGTGCTAATTCTTCTTGGTTGAATTGTTGGCAGCCAATAACATTTGAGCATGTACAATGTTGGATCCTCTGAGGATCCGCAACCCCATATATATACAAATTTGGATATCCCTTAGTATTTACAAAATTTACAAAACTACTGAATGGATTTACGCAAAATCAGAAAAAAACACATTTCTGGCCCAATGTCTAACTTTCTGCCACATTTTGTGTAATTCCGTTCAGCGGTTCGGGCTTTAGCGGTATATAAAATTCCTATGGGAAATTGCATAGGAGAAACGCATTTTTGGACCCCCCTTTAAGTATCACCCTGAAACTTTCAAGACAGTAGCTGAAGTGAGTGGCAAACTAGTTTTGAAACTTTAGTGAGGATTCATCAAACTGCACAAACGTTATTGGCAAAACAAAAAACGCACATACATATATATATGCACGTCGGAGAAGCGGATTTCCTGCTTTACCACCGCCGATTGCTTTCCGGAGACTTGGGGGTTGCTGCAGTCAGGGACTAGAGGAGAGAGCTTGATTGGGCGCACTGAGGAACTTGGGGGTTGGATTTTGAAAGACTGCTCCGCCACCGCAACGCCTCACGACACGAAATGGGGCATTCTGGGAACTGTAGTTGCCGTGTACCAGGCAACAGACAGGAGGTGTTAGCGTTTGGGACCTAGAGAGGCGGAGCAGATGTCTATCCATCAGGATGCAGAAGGACCTTTAAAGCAGGTAGTTGGGCTGCGATCTTACTACTAACCCTGGCGCTGAAGAAGGCAGTAATAGCCGAAATGCATTCGTCATGATGTGATGTGCTCGAGATTAAAGCTCTCTCCAAGCCTTTCCCTGGTGTGGCCTCTTTATTCGTTTTGGAGAAGTGTGCGGACATTGTTGCGTGGTTTTCCAGTGCCACGCGTGGGGGCCCCTGCAGCGTCAAGTTGACCTTGGATTACTGGTACCTGCTTCGGCGGATTTGTTTGTTTCCACTCACCTGGATATCCTTGGTCCACCACCAGGCTCGGAAAAATGTGGGGCGGGGTGGTAGTCATTGACTGCACGTTGGAGAAGCGGATTTCCTGCTTTACCACCGCCGATTGCTTTCTGGAGACTTGGGGGTTGCTGCAGTCAGGGACTAGAGGAGAGAGCTTGATTGGGCGCACTGAGGAACTTGGGGGTTAGATTTTGAAAGACCGCTCCGCCACCGCAACACCTCACGACACGGAATGGGGCATTCTGGGAACTGTAGTTGCCGTGTACCAGGCAACGGACAGGAGGCGTTAGCGTTTGGGACCTAGAGGGGCGGAGCAGATGTCTATCCATCAGGACGCAGCAGGACATTGTGGTAAATACAATTTACCGAATACTTATTTTCCGCATAATTACAAGTAAAAAAATAGCTCAATAAAATGAGAGGCAGAGTCCGGGGTGTCTGAGTCTTTAAGGGCTTTAATTCAGAATGACTCGAGCCATGGAAATCAATTCCATCAATACAAGGGTTCGGGGGTATATTCAATGATGGCAAAAAGATGTCAACGATTTATTAACAGTACATGACATATATAGTATAACGAGGCAATAGCAATGCATACTGTAGGTGTGTCAAGTGAATGTGCGTAGCAAAAAGGCGTGTACAGAGGCGTGCACGAAGGTGTGTGCTGGAAACGTCACAGAAAAGTGTCATAAGTGGGTGGATACTTAGAAAGATCTGCAGAGTCAGCTGAAAACTATAACTTGGGTGCGCGCGCAGCTGTTATGACGTGTGATTGACGTGTATCTGGAGAAAGCTAAGGGTCTGACTTTTAGCACTAGTAGAAGAGACAGACGTCTGGCATGTCAGATCGACCTGTTCCTATAACATGTTTGATATCTTGTATTTGGGGTAGGTGTAATCTGAAGTAAAAGGTCTCTCGGGCAGAGGCTATTCAATACAGAAAGCATACATGTCTAAGTGCAAGGAGCGGGGCCATGGGCCTACCAGGGTAACAGGAGCTATGAATTTCATGAAGGAGACAGGGAGGCTTAGCCTTTTGCTCTGCAGCCGGGGAGCTGTTTACTTATATCACTAGACAGGAATGTGTTTTCGAGGAGGCTGAGCTGGCTACACTGATAACTTGAAGGCAAAATACTGTTTGGCAGGCAGGCCAGGCCGAGCCAAGCACCGCTTCGCTTGGCAGGAAGTAAGGCAGAGGTCAGGGATGCACCTCATCTCCACGTTGCAGCTTTCGGAGACAGAGACAGAAAGTGGTTCAATGGCAGGAATCAGGGCCTAACTCGGCAGAGCCAGGAAAACGTGAAAGTGCACCATGTAAAGACGGTGGCATGGCATACTTAGGAACTGAATTATCAATCCATTCATGGTGGATCTGATAGAGGACATGTTAACGTTGGACGCAAATGTATTTGCGTCTTCAGATTCGGTTGCGGAGGGAAGTTACATGCACTTTTAACTCGTACATGGAGACGATGGGGTACTCGTTAGGGGACATACTTGACCATAAAAATTACAATTACCTCATTCCCTCCTTGTCCCCTATGGACCCATTAGGATATATCTATTTTCATGAGACCATCTATTTGTTCATATAACATCATCTGTTCTTCTTTCTTTAATCGGGAATGGGAATGTGAACTTGAGCGGGGAATACAAGCTGTGGCGCACAAGCCGCAAATCGCTGGCCCACATTGAAGACATAAACAACAACTGAACACTATGGCCAATATAATCCCTAGGAATGACAATAGCTTCCATCCCCAGGCTGTTATTACACTCCAAAGCCAACCGGACCAAGTCCAGGAGCCTGGGTTCTGGTGTATCTGATGGGCAATTTCGTGAAGTCTGGTGATAGCCTTATAGACTGATGGCGCGTTATTAGGAATAAACACGCAACAACTGGATCCGATGACTCTACAAGCTCCGCCCCTATCGGCCAGGATGACGTCAAGGACAAGGCGGTTCTGAAGAACACCAAGTCTCATAGCAGACTGCTCCTCTGTTAAGTTGCCCAAAGCTGAAGTAGTCTCATTCACTACTGCTTCGAGAATTCTGGTTAATTTGCGTATCAGTTTACTATTGGAGACAGTGCCTAAATAGGGAAAGAATCCTTTATTGAAATCTGTATATTGTTCCCATGCGGTTTCAGTAAAATCAACTAATGGAAGATCTCTTTTGTGCCTAACAAGATTGAGGCGGGAATTCCTGTGATAGTCAGATGGGGCTAGAAAAACTGGTGGCACTAGGAATGCAATGAAACAAGTACCATCCCAGTCTAGAGGTAAAAGTACATAAGCTGTATGACCACAAATGAAATAGGAATGTCGGGAAGCTTTGAATGTAGACTTGCCTTCATCACTAAATTCGACCACAGTAGTACAATCACTATGGCCTAGATGTACTGAACCATTCTTTCTGACGCATAATACACCTTTAGCTGGTAAAACTGATATAGATGGCAAGTCTGGACTAGTTTCTGACTGAACATTTAGAATCATGAGGTTGAGTGTAAAATTGCCTAATCCATACACTTCATTTTCTAGATCGGTCCCTGTCATTTGTGGAAGACCTTCTTCATCTGGGAAACATGCTTTATTCATGACTGTGTTCAAGTTCCCCCATATCCATTTGCCTTGGGAAACCCTTGATTCAGTGTCTAAAGAAGATATTAAACTAAACCATGCACCACAGGAACCATTATGTGTAAACGGGTAAGGAAAGAGGGGCAGAGCTCCCTTGTAGTTCTGATAGGGAGGGAGTCGGCCACATATCCAACAGTTAGTAGCATTGTTGATCTGGTGAGAATGGTGTAACATACGAATGAATGTATTGTTGCGCAGCGCAAGTCGGTAAGACAATTCGTGTGGGGGTAGTTCACTAAACATGTGCTCTGCAGTATCATTAGAAAAAGAATGTGCAATCGGAAAATACATATACAACATCAAACTGATGCAAATTAACGTAAGACTCAGAAGGAACATAATA
The DNA here is from genome assembly GCF_964263255.1 of Lissotriton vulgaris. Lineage (NCBI taxonomy): Eukaryota > Metazoa > Chordata > Amphibia > Caudata > Salamandridae > Lissotriton > Lissotriton vulgaris. The sequence goes on along the minus strand of NC_141699.1, from coordinate 608,944,331 downwards.
ATCAGGGTGCAGATGCACCTACTACGGAGATTTTTACAATAATGATTTCTTTTCAGGATCTCCTGTCTATCTCTCTCTCTATTTGGGTCTAACTTGTACATTGTCAGAAACTGCCTAACCGCTTCACCCAGGAGGGGACTTAAACAATTAAACTGTCTGACTTACTAGACCTCAACTTCATTCGGAACTCCTGCTGAGGAGTGTTCTTTACCAGGGGGAGTTTAGTATCAGTCTTTGGAATGAGGCAGGGCTGGGAATCAGTCTTTGGCGGAAGTCCATAGAAGCGTTTCACGTGACTCGAGTGGAGCCAGGTTTTCCTCCCTTCCAGTTTGACGGCAGTCCGGGTTGTTAACAAAACGATCTTCGGCTCCTTCCAGCGGGGCTCCAAAGGACTTGACCGGTCAAAATTCCGGACTAATACCACATCACCGGCGACCAGTTCGTGCGGCTTCACCTCGGTGTTGTCTGGAAAGGCTGCTGCAACCTGTGAACGACATGATTGTAGTGCAGACATCAAGGAAGCAAGGTAATCTGTCAGCATAGTACTTTCAACATCAGTGATTTTTCTCGGCAGAGGCGTCCCCCACATATTAGGAGGTCTACCGAAGACCACCTCATACGGGGATAGCCCTGTCCTACCATTCGCATATAAAAAAGAGCAACAGGTAAAGCTACTATCCAATCTACGCCCTTCTCTTTACACACTTTAGCAAGACGTGTTTTCAGAGTCTGGTTATGACGCTCCACGAGACCTGCTGCCTCGGGATGTCGGACACAGTGGAATTTCCACTGATATCCCAAAAGAAGGGAGACTTGCTTCATGAGTTCGGACGAGAATGGCTGACCATTGTCCGAGTACACGACACGGGGCAAACCGTACCGCGGGAAGAATTCACAAACCAACTGCTTGGCAGTGGTCGAAGCAGTGTAATCTCGGACGGGATATGCTTCTGTCCATCGGGATAGGGCACATACAACTACAAGGACATATTTAAAACCTCTGCATCTATCCATCTGGATATAATCCATCTGGAGGACCTCAAAAGGATGATCGGGAGGATGAAATCCACCTTGTCCCACGGGGACACCTTTTCCTGGATTGAACTGACAACAGATCATGCAGGTACGCACTTTCTGTTTTGCTGCTGCTCGTAAATGTTTGTTAAACCAGAGGTTCTGTAAACTGTCTAACATGGCTTTTTCACGTAAATGTGCTGGACTGTGTGCAGTGTTGATAATAACTTGAACCATAGAATCGGGGAGAAACCATGTGGTCTTCCCCCTCGTCATCCAACCCTGTTCAGTCTGGACCCCTCCTTGTTCAGCCCATTTCTTGATTTCGTCTGGAGTAGCATGTGTCTGTATGTCAATGACATCTAGTGCGGGGTCCCTGACTGTCATGCTATGTGTCAGTGATGATACGTCAGTCTTTGTCATATCAGTCGTATGAGTATGAGTCTGTGCTGTATGTTTCGCTGTCCGATCTGCAAAGTCGTTACCCTGGGAAATCTTGTCTGTCACCTTTGTATGTGCTTTATACTTCATGATGGCTATGGCTGTAGGCAAATGTATTGCCTCCAACAGTGCTTGAATGAGGGGACGGTGCTGGATTTTGGCTCCGTGAGAGGTCAGAAAACCTCTTTCTTGCCAGAGGACACCGAAGTCGTGTACGACTCCAAATGCATAACGTGAATCTGTGTATATGTTTACTTTATGGTTCTTGGCTCGTATGCAGGCTTGGGTCAGAGCAATGAGCTCTGCTGCTTGGGCTGACAGGGTGTCAATGCGATGTGTTTCTAAGACTTCAGTTTCAGTGGTCACTGCATATGCGGCCACTAGCTCTCCTGTACTTGTTCTCATACATGAACCATCCACATAAAGTGTCAGGTCTGGATCGGGTAAAGCCACGTCTGTCAAGTCTTGTCTGGGTTTCGTGATTGTATCAATAACCTCCACGCAGTCATGTGGAGCAGGATCTGTACTGCTCAATGGTAAAAGTGTAGCAGGATTCAGTGTATTACAACATCTGATTTCTATGTGTGGTTGGAATAATGTCAGTTCATAACCTGTCAGTCGTGCTATAGTCAAGTGTTGGGTCTGTGTTCTGTTTAGGAGAACTTCCACAGAGTGTGGAACCTGTACTGTCAATTGGTGTCCCAATACAATGGAATCACTTTGTCTGATTGCTAGAGCTGTTGCTGCAACTGATTTCAAGCACGCAGGCAAGGCCTGGGCTACTGGATCTAACGTGCTCGAAAAATAAGCACACGGTCTGTGTTTGTCTGCTTGAAGCTGAGTGAGAACCGACAATGCTGTGCCATCACGTTCTGTGACAAAAAGTGTAAAAGGTTTACTGTAACATGGTGTCGCTAAAACTGGTGCTTGACATAAGACTTTCTTCAATTCGTCAAAAGCTTGTGTATGTTCCTGAGTCCATGGGAGGACAGCCGAAGACGCTGCCTCTTGGGTTGTCAACTGTATGAGTGGTTTAGCTAGAAAAGCATATTGTGGAATCCATTGTCTGCAATAAGAAGTGAGTCCAATAAAGGCTCGTACTTCTTTCTGTGTCTTGGGTTGTGGAAGATGTGCAATTAACTGTATACGATCTGGTGTCAGCTGTCTCCCCTCTTTGGACAACAAGTGCCCAAGGTACACCACTTGCTGGGCACAGAATTGCAGCTTCGAAGGAGACACCTTGTGTCCCTTGTCCGCCAGGAAAAACAAAACTGTCAGTGATGCTTGCTCACATTCTGGTTCACTTCGGGCGGTGATCAATAGATCATCGAAGTATTGCAATAGTGCAGTATTAGGAGGCATGTGAATATTGTCAAGTTGTCGTTTCAATGCCTGGCTGTAGATGCTGGGGCTTTCTGTGAATCCTTGAGGGGCGCGTGCAAATTTGAAACTTCGGCCATTTAAACAGAATCCGAAAAGATACTGGCTTTCCGGATCAATGGGGACACTAAAGAAGGCGTTCTTAAGATTGATTACAGTAAAGAACGTCGCCTCTGAATCAATAGCTGTCAATAATGAAGAGATTTCCGGGACCACAGGATACTGTGGTACAATGCATTTATTCAATTCACGTAAATCAATCACCAGTCGATAAACTGGAGGTGCATTTGGATCAGTGCGTTTAAGAATCGGAATGATAGGGGAATTACAAACATTGGAGTCGGTTTCTACAACCACTCCTTGTGCAATGAGCTCGTCAATGATTTTCAGTAAAGCCACTACAGCATCAGGTGGTAACTTGTATTGTCGGATTCGGGGCAGTACAACTCCTGGCTTGAGTGTGACACGGTATGGTGTAATGTGCATACAACCTACATCAGTGGGGCCTTTAGCCCATAAATGTGCAGGAACATTCTGTAACCTGGGATCAAAATCTCTCAACACATAATGGCCCTTGAAATCACGAAGGAACAGCCTTACTCCTTCCGGAGAACAACAAATTACAGCTCCTAGAGCTTTCAGAGTTTTTATACCAAGCAAGTTTTCTGGACATGATTTCGTAAGTAGCAAATCAGTAGTACGAGATAACGGACCAACTGCAAGGGGAACAGGTTTTGATACTTCGTTAACAATAGGCTTTCCTGAAAATCCAAGGGAAACATTCTGTGAGCCTGAGAGGGGTGCCCCTGGGACCTTGTCGTGACTGATGGTAGTTCTGCTTGCCCCTGTGTCAATCAAAAACTTTCTATCCTTCCCTAATACCTGACTATGTACATAAGGACCCTCTTGATCTACAGGAACTTCAATAAGAGGCAAGCCAACCTCCCTCTCTAGGCTGTTTCATGTGTACTGCTGATAATCGGGGTAATCAGATTGGGCATACTGGTACATCTGTTGTGTGACATGCTGAGTCGCGGCAATGGGTTGGGGCTGTGGTACCGCTACGGTCTGTTGTGGTACATGTATAGGTTGCACATTTTGTGGAACATGTTGTTGGACCTGGTGTTGGACCTGGTCCTGTCTGGGCGGACGTGGTCTCTCTTTAGTTTTACCTGTAGCGATATTGTGTTTCAGAACGGTACATTCGTTTACATAATGACCTGGCTGTTTACAATAGTTGCATGTCCCTTTAACGGGAGCCGCCGAATTGTTTGACTGTGTCGCGCCCTTTTTCTGACCATCTGCTGGAACTGACTGAGCAACTAACATTTTCATTTTCGTGTCTTTCATACGTCTCTGTTCGTGATCATGTTCCTCTCTAATTCTGTTCTGGTGGTATTGTAACATTTGTAACATTTGGGATGGCGTATTTGCTTGCCATGTGCTCTCGACTTTCAATACACGGTTCTTAACCTGGGGCAAATAATTCTCAACCAATTTGGTTACGAATAGATGTGGATATGACTCGCTACTTGTTTTCAGGCCACTATTAATGATAAAACATTTCTCGAATCTGGAATAAAAATCACTAGTGTCTTCATCATGTTTCTGTTTACAGGCTGAGATTGCATCCCAATCCTCCTTTTTAGTTGTCAACAATCTTGGCAGGACCTGCACTAATAATCCTGGTAACGCTTTAGTCTTATCCCCAAGACCTAAACCTGGGGTTCGACCAGTTTCTTCGGTTTCTAATTCAGTCCAATTGATCTTTTTACCTCCCACCTCTCATTCTTTTTCTTTGAGTTTCTCGTAAGTACCGGCAGGCAATAACACTTTTAGAATTTTCATAATATCGGGATATGTGTAATCTCCCATGAGTAACATGTCTTTTATTTCACGGTGGAACCCAGCTGGATCTTTATCATGACTAGGCATTTTTTTCTTCATTTCCAATAATTCCATTTTAGTTATGGGCGTATATACATACACGCGTTCGAATGTATTGTCTTGTTTCCGGATGGGGTGTACTTCTCGTAAAGGGTTCTGTCTGTCTAGGTGAAAAGGATTGTTTACTGGGGGTGGAACAGGCACAAAACGTGGGGTCAAGAATGTTCTGTATTTGTGGCGTTGTTCAAGAATTACATTAATCAAATCAGTACCTAGGCCTCTCCATCTATGCAGGAGTAAGTCTTGTAATAGATTATACAACGGACCTGGATCAGAATGCTGACTTTCGTACTGTACAATAAGATGTTGGGCCATGTAAATACCTGCTAATCGCTGTTCTTCTGGAGTAAGACTTAAAAACAAGTGAACCACTAAGTCATCTTTATACATACTGTCATCCCCGGCCCATTGGACTGCGGACCGGGCTAGTTCTTGGTCACGCAAGGTAGTGAGTTCATGATAACCTACTCTTTCTTTCAGGCTTCTATCAGTAACTTGGAAAACATGTTCAAGGGAACATTGCTCTGGAATCGGGGAAAGGTGACGAATGGGTCTGTCAAAGGGATGTGCAGGAGAATACTGTTTAGGGAGTTTCGCCCTACCTACGTAAGCTATCGTGCCTGGGGGCACTTGGGTTGTTGCTGAATCTTCTGGCTCTTCCTCCTCTGAGGAGGCTTTATCGTCTGCCTCGAGAGGCTTGTCAGTCTCTCGTCTGGCATGTATTGCTACAATTTCATTACGGATCTTTCTAGTCATGGCCGCTATACATTTCTCTTTGTCATGTTTGCCTTCGGCAATATTCTGACTCCACCTCGACAAACCCTCCATCTCTTCCTGTGAGAAGCCTGGCTGGTCCAGGACCCTTATCAAACTATTAATCAGAAATCGCATTATCAAACCCTTTGTCTCAACTTTCTCGTGTGCCATAGCTTCGCGAACACATTTTTGTCCTTCACCTGTTCTAACAAAATGATATATGTTGTCTAGATGTTCTGGCATGTCTGGTAATAACATCAGGTAATCTGTAACACGACGTAATCGTAGTGAGGCTAACGCCATGGGTCTTGTCTTGCCAGGTACCGGGTCGTATCTACAATCTGTCATGGGCTCTATAAGATAATCGGTTAGGCTTACTTTGGGTGTACGCAACATGGCTATTTCTCTCATTGTTACTCGACGTAAGGGTGGCGGAGTATGATAGGGACCTCCTGAAGTGCCTCCTGAGGCACCCCCTGAGGCGGAACCATGAGCATGACTTGATGTCAATGGGTGCGGGTGTGGGATATCTATCGGGGACGACTGACTCCGAGTCCCATCTGTACCAAAAGGGTTATTAGGACCAAGAGTAATGGGACCAGCAGGGGAAGTGACACTAGGTGCAGGAAGTGGATGACGTGGAGGGGTCGTGGACTGATCAGCAGGGACCAGCAGTGGCAGTTGTCGGGGCATATTGGCGTATGCCGGAGCTTCACCATCTAAATAGGAAGAAAGGAAACTATCTGCTGCGGTCTGTTTAGGACGTACTTTGGTCGGAACTAGTGGAGGGGGCAGATCGTTCGGTATTTCAGAAGTTGCTTTGGGCCCTCGGCCCTCGGCCAGAACTGGATACAGTCCTGTTATAAGAGCATTACTCTGTCTTTCTTGTTGTTCGGTTTTGACTCGCTGTCCCTCTTCTAGTAGATCTTTTTCTTTAGCTTTTTCGGAATCTTCTCTACTCTTTTCTGCTTTTCTGAGTGCTTTCTCTGTCCGTCTATGTGATCCTTTGCGCCACAATTCGATGGCATCTTTCTGTGATTGTCGGGCTTTCTTTTTCCATAACGCTTCTTCTACTCTCATGATGCACTCGGCATCCCATGTCCCTGTAACGGGCCATCTCTGATTCTCTGCCAGGTCTTTGGTGTAATCCACCCATAAGTCTAAGTACAGTATGGCATCTAAGCCATGCTTGTGGTACATAAAATGTCCAGGAGTATCCCTGGATGGGATGGGAACTGCTTCTTCAAGTATCCCTTTCCTAGTCCCTATCTGTCGTAACTTCGAGAACAAAGGCATTGCTACCTCTAAATTGGACACAAACACAATGAACACAGTAAAATATGCAAACAATCACTCATACCACGACATTAAACACATTGAAACATTTCGAACAGATATTGACTACCCACTAATTCTATTACGAGAACAAAATTGAACCGTTGAATACAAGAATAACTCGATGTACTGCTAAACAGCACAGATACACTGCTAAAACAGTGCAGACCGGATCTGTGTACCCAAACCCGTCTTGACCGGATACAAATTAATGCACCCGTCTTGATGCGTCCCCAGCAACGGTACTCACCGGGAAGCACGGAACGGAAGGCCTCGGAAACTCGACTGGACTGGACCGCTACGACGTCACTGCTGCTGCGCACTACGCATGCGCCTCGACGCTTCGGACAGGTGGGCCTCTGGACACCTCGGACACTGTTCTCTCGGCTGGGCTCTGGTCGGGATCCTCCGCACTCCTCACCGCCTCGTCTGGATGTCGATCGCAGTCTCCGTCACCTCCGTAGGCCTGAGGGAGATACAGGCAATCCTGCAGATGCGCATAGATGTCCGTCACGGCTGTGGCAGGGGGCAAGGCCTGCGACGTATCTCCGGCGCGTGGGGTGGGGGAGGGGTCCCTATTCGGGCGCCAAATTATGTGGTAAATACAATTTACCGAATACTTATTTTCCGCATAATTACAAGTAAAAGAATAGCTCAATAAAATGAGAGGCAGAGTCCGGGGTGTCTGAGTCTTTAAGGGCTTTAATTCAGAATGACCCGAGCCATGGAAATCAATTCCATCAATACAAGGGTTCGGGGGTATATGCAATGATGGCAAAAAGATGTCAACGATTTATTAACAGTACATGACATATATAGTATAACGAGGCAATAGCAATGCGTACTGTAGGTGTGTCAAGTGAATGTGCGTAGCAAAAAGGCGTGTACAGAGGCGTGCACGAAGGTGTGTGCTGGAAACGTCACAGAAAAGTGTCATAAGTGGGTGGATACTTAGAAAGATCTGCAGAGTCAGCTGAAAACTATAACTTGGGTGCGCGCGCAGCTGTTATGACGTGTGATTGACGTGTATCTGGAGAAAGCTAAGGGTCTGACTTTTAGCACTAGTAGAAGAGACAGACGTCTGGCATGTCAGATCGACCTGTTCCTATAACATGTCTGATATCTTGTATTTGGGGTAGGTGTAATCTGAAGTAAAAGGTCTCTCGGGCAGAGGCTATTCTATACAGAAAGCATACGTGTCTAAGTGCAAGGCGCGGGGCCATGGGCCTACCAGGGTAAAGGGAGCTATGAATTTCATGAAGGAGACAGGGAGGCTTAGCCCTTTGCTCTGCAGCCGGGGAGCTGTTTACTTATATCACTAGACAGGAATGTGTTTTCGAGGAGGCTGAGCTGGCTACACTGATAACTTGAAGGCAAAATACTGTTTGGCAGGCAGGCCAGGCCGAGCCAAGCACCGCTTCGCTTGGCAGGAAGTAAGGCAGAGGTCAGGGATGCACCTCATCTCCACATTGCAGCTTTCGGAGACAGAGACAGAAAGTGGTTCAATGGCAGGAATCAGGGCCTAACTCGGCAGAGCCAGGAAAACGTGAAAGTGCACCATGTAAAGACGGTGGCATGGCATACTTAGGAATTGAATTATCAATCCATTCATGGTGGATCTGATAGAGGACATGTTAACGTTGGACGCAAATGTATTTGCGTCTTCAGATTCGGTTGCGGAGGGAAGTTACATGCACTTTAAACTCGTACATGGAGACGATGGGGTACTCGTTAGGGGACATACTTGACCATAAAAATTACAATTACCTCAACATTTAAAGCAGGTAGTTGGGCTGCGATCTTACTACTAACCCTGGCGCTGAAGAAGGCAGTAATAGCCGAAATGCATTCGCCATGTTGTGATGTGCTCGAGATTAAAGCTCCCTCCAAGCCTTTCCCTGGTGTGGCCTCTTTCTTCGTTTTGGAGAAGTGTGCGGACATTGTTGCGTGGTTTTCCAGTGCCACGCGTGGGGGCCCCTGCAGCGTCAAGTTGACCTTGGATTACTGGTACCTGCTTTGGCGGATTTGTTTGTTTCCACTCACCTGGATATCCTTGGTCCAACTCCAGGTTCGGAAAAATGTGGGGCGGGGTGGTAGTCATTGACTGCACGTTGGAGAAGCGGATTTCCTGCTTTACCACCGCCGATTGCTTTCCGGAGACTTGGGGGTTGCTGCAGTCAGGGACTGGAGGAGAGAGCTTGATTGGGCGCACTGAGGAACTTGGGGGTTGGATTTTGAAAGACCGCTCCGCCACCGCAACGCCTCACAACACGGAATGGGGCATTCTGGGAACTGTAGTTGCCGTGTACCAGGCAACAGACAGGAGGCGTTAGCGTTTGGGACCTAGAGGGGCGGAGCAGATGTCTATCTATCAGGATGCAGCAGGACATTTAAAGCAGGTAGTTGGGCTGCGATCTTACTACTAACCCTGGCGCTGAAGAAGGCATTCGCCATGATATGATGTGCTCGAGATTAAAGCTCCCTCCAAGCCATTCCCTGGTGTGGCCTCTATCCTCGTTTTGGAGAAGTGTGCATACATATATATATATATGGAACAGACTAGCGAATAAAATTTCATCACCGTAAAAACTGGTCCGTGCTTTGTGTTCCTGCGCACGCTAAGGGAGAGCTGCGACACGCAGGAGACTTTGGTCATTAATATATATATATATATATATATATATATATATATATATATATATATATATATATATATATATATATATATATATATATATATATATATATATTCACTGAAAAAAACCATAGGTTATAGACCATATATAGTTAGGAATTAGCATTTACAAAACCTTGAAAATTCACTGAAAAAACCATAGGTTATAGACCATATATAGTTAGGAATTTGCATTTACAAAACCTTATTTTACTCACACAAAACCATTGAAATTCCATATATAGTTAGTTGCACTAACTATATATCGCGCACCCGCAATCCACTGCTGATGATGTCACATATTACATCATTCATGACATGGTCAGTGACATCACTGATGACATCACTGATGACATCTCAAATGACATCACTGATGACATCTCAAATGACATCACTGATGACATCACTGATGACATCTCATTTGACATTACTGATCACATCACTGATGATATCATTCATATGATAATACGATGAACCTCTTCAGACTCTAATATAACCTTAGATACAATCAGTGTAAACAGACACTCACAGACTGTCACTCATCCATGGAGTTACTCACACACCTAGTCAGTCATGCAAAGAATCAATCACACCTCCATTTCCTCAACTATACAGTTATACAAACTTTACTTATTCAAACATATACTAACACATATTTACTCTCTTATACAATCCCTGATACAAGTTCACAATGATCCATACAGCCACTCACACATTCACTGGCTCTTATGCACAGTTATTTATATATGTCAACTCTCACATGTACTGTGTTTTACATATGTACTTACTTTGACATGTAGCACTGAGATATCCATTCACTCACCAATACACTCATGCACACAGTCAACCGCCCATACAGCTGTTTCCACATGCACTTTTGAAACCATACATCTAGTGAATCAACTGCTCACACATCTATGCACAGAGTCATACACCTCCCAGCCACCCACACACACACTCAGTCTCCCATACAAATACTTGGGCAACCAATCAATAACCCATATAGTTACTCATATAGCTACTTATCAACACATGCAACAGTTTACAGACCAACAGACATAATGATGCACAAATTAAGACAGTTTAGTCACTAACCCATGCACTCAGTGAGACACATTTAATCACTCACTCATACAGTCAGTCATGCACCTACTAAATCCTTCATCCAGACACTTATACATCCACTCATTCTTCAATATGTAAGACATATTTTAACTTTACAGAAACATACAGTCACTGGATGTTGTCATCAGTGATGTCATTTGAGATGTCATCAGTGATGTCATCAGTGATGTCACTGACCATGTCATGAATGATGTAATATGTGACATCATCAGCAGTGGATTGCAGGTGCGCGATATATAGTTAGTGCAACTAACTATATATGGAATTTCAATGGTTTAGTGTGAGTAAAATAAGGTTTTGTAAATGCGAATTCCTAACTATATATGGTCTATAACCTATGGTTTTTTCAGTGAATTTTCAAGGTTTTGTAAATGCTAATTCCTAACTATATATGGTCTATAACCTATGGTCTTTTTTTTCAGTGAATTTTCAAGGTTTTGTAAATGCTAATTCCTAACTATATATGGTCTATAGCCTATGGTTTTTTCAGTGAATATATATATATACATACATATATAAACATATATCATCTGTATATCTATATAAATACAAACATAAATGCATGCATACATATACTTATATGCATACAGATGCATGTTATTTACATGAAAGTTGAAAAAACACTAATAAAAGCAAAGCTAAAAAGCCACCTCATTACAAACAGAATGGCTTTAACTTAAACGAGGGCGAGATCTATTGCATTTTCAATGCTTGTTTACTTTCGTTCCATCAAGAAGGCATTCAGATGTGTCACACATTTGCCATAAATTCTGAATGTTAGCACTCTAGTTGCACATTAGATCACTGTAGTAAAGCTACTGCTCACCAGGGACGTCTGCTGCTGGTATTCAAAGTGCATGTTTCAGTCTGCATGTCAGAATTTTTTTAATGAAATAGAAGAGGATTTGAGAAGTCACTCAAAATGATCCCTAATTTTTCTTTCTGAAGCACTAATCATACTTTCTATGGCAAAATTAACCCCCTCATGTTGTTCCTTTTTAAATTGAGTGTTTTCAGACTTACCACTTCATTCCAATCAAGATGGCTTCTGGTGTGCCATACTTTTGTCATAAGTAAGACTGTTATATGGCCGCGATACCCGCCACCCCCTCTCAACACACTCCCCAAGGATGGGAAACCGGAAACAGTTCTTGAACTTTTGGAAGGCGGGAAGGGAGTTACCCTTCCCGGCCGTATTTATTAAAATATGAAACAAAATTAAAACATTAAAATAACAGTTTCATATTATGTACAATTTCATTACCACATTGCGATGTTTGGCTAACCTTAACATATTCTCTAATACAGAGGTTCTCCTAGCCGAACTAACATCCTACAAAACATTAACTTGAAATTTTGAAATTGTACATCCTAACGTTTAAGGGCCAACGGCAAGGTCGTAACCGGTGTCAAGATCCCTAAACCCGAAAATCCCCCTCACTTGTGAGGGGCGACCGCACAGAGGTGTACCTCAAGTGCAACTACCAATTTCCCTTGACTTGACGGGGGCCCCAATAAACTCGACGCCACTTAAAGGTCGTTCGAGGACTCGTGTGAGGTATCTAGAAGGTAGCGTAGACCCCCTCCCAACCCCACACAACTTACCACATCTGCCGTCGCAGATATTCTGGCCCCGGGAAATTCCCCAGGAGGGGGCTGTAGCCCCTCCTACCCAGGAAGGGGCCTTGACCGCCTTTCCTTTCCTTTCGGCGTCCCATCCTTAGAAGGGACCGCCTACCCGTTGAGGGGCCAATGGCCACCTCCCTCGAGCGCTCCCATCCGTAATGGGTGACGCCCACTCATAGGGATCTACTAATTAGTGGTCACCGATCATGACCTTACCGCCCGACCAAAAAATAAATACGACAATTTAACTAAATAATTCAATTAAAAAACAACCATAAACCATTTCACGTATGATTACTGATCAATACTTAGTGCAGAATTACTTTATTTGAAGAACATATTGTAGCTGACCATTCTTTATTGCATACTAAGAATCACACGACAATCACCACAACCTGCAAAAATTAGCATTACCATATCAAAACTTTATTCAAAACAACTGGCTGTCCTCAGGGGCTGGTGGGTGGGTTCAAAATTGGCTCTTCGTTCCGTCTCGAGCTCACGTGCAGCGAGGGGGTGCAGCTTCGGAGCACAGGAACAAGAGGATGCGTTCTTGGCTTGTTGCTCCTTTTATCCGTCTTCAGGGCGGGCGTAAACCCGCCCCTGCCTGCCCTTAGGGCGTGGCCAGCCGCGTCAGTGTCTAGGCCAGCCCACTCGAGGGCGGGAAACAGCGCGCCCCGGCTACGCCGCTTCGGGCATACCAGCCGAGGCTCGCCTCCCGCCCCAAAATGGCTTCCCGGGGGGCTCGTGGTACTCGGCCATACGTTCGGGGGGACCGAATGGTCGCCCCTTTCCATATGGCCGCGATACCCGCCACCCCCTCTCAACACACTCCCCAAGGATGGGAAACCGGAAACAGTTCTTGAACTTTTGGAAGGCGGGAAGGGAGTTACCCTTCCCGGCCGTATTTATTAAAATATGAAACAAAATTAAAACATTAAAATAACAGTTTCATATTATGTACAATTTCATTACCACATTGCGATGTTTGGCTAACCTTAACATATTCTCTAATACAGAGGTTCTCCTAGCCGAACTAACATCCTACAAAACATTAACTTGAAATTTTGAAATTGTACATCCTAACGTTTAAGGGCCAACGGCAAGGTCGTAACCGGTGTCAAGATCCCTAAACCCGAAAATCCCCCTCACTTGTGAGGGGCGACCGCACAGAGGTGTACCTCAAGTGCAACTACCAATTTCCCTTGACTTGACGGGGGCCCCAATAAACTCGACGCCACTTAAAGGTCGTTCGAGGACTCGTGTGAGGTATCTAGAAGGTAGCGTAGACCCCCTCCCAACCCCACACAACTTACCACATCTGCCGTCGCAGATATCCTGGCCCCGGGAAATTCCCCAGGAGGGGGCTGTAGCCCCTCCTACCCAGGAAGGGGCCTTGACCGCCTTTCCTTTCCTTTCGGCGTCCCATCCTTAGAAGGGACCGCCTACCCGTTGAGGGGCCAATGGCCACCTCCCTCGAGCGCTCCCATCCGTAATGGGTGACGCCCACTCATAGGGATCTACTAATTAGTGCTCACCGATCATGACCTTACCGCCACAGGCCGGATAGTTGACCGGCTATCTGGACCCCCCACACACTCCTACCTAAAGGTCATGTCTTAAAGTCCCCAGCCAAGCTATCAAGTCTCCTATGAGTAACTCGTTCCCCACCCGGGACAAATGAATACCATCACCCAAATACATACTGTCCCCTTTAATACAACCATGCGAAATAAAATGCAGTGTACTTGAACGGAACAATCGACTCACTTTATTATTAATCTTCCTTACTGAATGATTCAGAGCTGAAACTGAAAGAGCCCCCCGCCACACTTGTCGCGGTATCATATGGGACCATGCGATTGTGCACCCTGGAACTCTTCTCGCTAACCAACTTACAGTGGAAAGCATTGCCTCAAGAAGTAGTCGTCTACCAGTGGACACCAGATCGTTGCCCCCAAGATGTACTATGACTACAGACGGCGGTGACCTCGTCCGCCCTAACAAACCCTCAAAAAATGATTGAAACTGGTCAATACAGAGCCCGCCCTTTCCGTAGAAGGACACACTGTACCCGTATTCCCCAGCCACGTGAATCATGTCACCTGCTTTGAATACGTCCGCGGCCCGCCTCACGTATGAGTGGCCCACGACCCACACCTCCTTTTTCACAGCCGGTGATGTCTGACCGCTGACCCGGTGTTGGGTCGACTGCCCAGTCCGCCCCGCCTCGTAGGCTTGCGCAACTGAAAACCAAAGAAAAACAAGAAGCGTGAGTACATCATTACAGCTTCATAACATGTGCAACCGCACATACCTTTTATAACAGTTCGAGGACCAACGCCCCACACGTTTAACTTGTTCGACATTCAGACCCCTGGCTGTAGCCTCTGTAGCAGCCCCTATCCGAAAGGAATGGGTCCCAAACTCGCCGGGGTTCAAGCCCGCAGCGGAGATTGACATCGCAAGCACCCGCTGAAACTGAAACCTCGTCAGTGGGGTGGCGTCAGCGTGCCGCAACAATGTCCCCCCCCATGATGCCACCCTTTGCGCTAAATATTCTTCTACGCAACTCACCGGGCACATGGAGGACCCGGGAATCCTTTGTATGATTATGCAGTCCCCCATTGCACCCTGGTCGGTCTTGGACCTGACAAACGAGATGGACATTGTCTCCCCTCTGACCTGAACGTGCTCCTGGCACAGTCCCCCGGTCACATCCCGCTTGTTCCTCGCCACTAGTTCGCTTACCCACATAGCCCCATGGAATGCCAGCGCAAAAGCGTCTCGGAATAACACTGTTTCATACTGGGATGAACACGTTGAAGGGAGTACAGATAATAACAGGGCCAGCCTATCCAGACCTATCGGGCGCCTTTCATCTACTCTGCGACCCTCAAGGCGTTGCCACCCACGTAGCGCTTTTTGTACAACGAAAGACGCTGTCGGGTCCTGGATCCCATAAGCCCTTGCCACAAAGGAAATGGCTGCCCGATGCCTCTGGGCAGTAGCCACAGATTTGCCTGCCTGTTGTAAAGACAGCAGGAAATTTACTACCCCCTCCTCCTGGCCCCAAAGCTCCCCTCCAGCAGCCCCCAAAAAGGCCAAATAGGAACGGAACGCCCCTTCATACGTCTTCCTTGTCCTGGGTGCTAAACTCTCTCCCACGAGGTTTCGTAATTCGGGGCACCGAGAGACCAGAGAGCTTCGGGGAAGGGTGCCGCCACCGGGTCCGCTGTGGGCAGAAAACCCCAGAAGGCCTGCATACGGAAACGAGAAAGCGCATCAGCCGCCTGGTTCATCACCCCCGGCACATGTCTTGCCTTAAATAGGACATTCAATTGCATACACAACAAGACAATTTCTTTCAGCAGCCTCAGGATCCATTTGCATCGTGCCGCCTGGCTATTGATACACTCAACCACGGTCATGTTATCAGACCAGAATACCACAGAGTGATCTCTAAACCCCTCAGGCCAAGTTTTCAGGGCCACCAGAATGGGGAACAGTTCAAGAAAAGCAATGTTACTCGTCAACCCATCCTCATGCCACCATGACGGCCATTTTTGAGCCGACCATTGTGTGCCAAAGATGGCACCAAAACCAATGCTCCCTACCGAATCTGTCCACAGCCCCAGCTCCTCGGAGGACACCGCCGGTTTGTTCCAGACAACTCGACCATTGAAATCCGCCAGAAATGCCAACCAAATGCGCATGTCCTGGCGAACCTCGGCCGAGAGCCTCGTGCGATGGTGACCCTCCTTCAGGCCGACCATGGCCTGAGCGATCGAGCGGGAAAAGGGGCGGGCCATCGGTATTACTCTCAGGGCAAAATTCAGCTGTCCCACCAATTGTTGTAATTGCTGCAACTTAACCTTGGACTGACTAATACACGTCTCCAGGGATGCCCTGAACCTGAGCACTTTTTCTCTTGGTAAACGAAAACAACCCTCCTCCGAGTCGAGCTCGATACCCAGAAACTCGAGGCAAGTCGAAGGACCCACCGTCTTACCGGGTGCCAATGGCACACCAAAATGGTTCATTAAGACACAAAATTCATTCAAAGCCTGACCACATTCCGGATCCCCGGCTGCCCCTAGAAACAAAAAGTCATCGAGATAATGCATAACCTGATGAAACCCCGTCTTCCTTGTGAAGACCCATTGCAGGAAACAACTGAACTGCTCGAAATAGGAACAAGATATAGAGCAACCCATTGGCATACATCTATCCATGTAATAGTGTCCCTGAAACATGAAACCAAGAAGACGTTGATCGTCTGGATGTACCGGGAGCAGCCGGAATGCTGACTCGATATCAGATTTCGCCATCAGCGCACCGGGCCCTAGGCGATTCAAAATGGCTACGGCCTCATCGAAAGATGCATACCGTACTGAACACACTGCCGGGTCGATCGCATCGTTTACGGAAAGACCACGTGGGGCTGATAAATTATGTATCAGCCGAAACTCACCCGGGTCCTTCTTGGGGACCACCCCTAAGGGGGAACAAACAAAGTTAGCAACCAGTGGCACACTAAACGGACTGGCGACTCGACCTCGAGCCACCTCTTTTCCAATCTTCTCCTGTACCACGGTCGTGTGCTGCAAAACTGATACTTGGTTTTTACATTTCGCTAAACCCTGAAACTCCCCCACTGGGATGCGGAAACCATATGAAAACCCGTTCCGCAACACCCCAGCGGAAGCGTGGTCCGGGTATTCGCTGAGCCAAGGAATCATTGCCATGGTATCAATCGGAGTAGGTAAAGGCGCCCCTCGGACTATTTCAGACCTGTTTGGCGCCTCCTCTACCCCCGTTATCACCCGTTTTGGCTCTGCACATGGACTCAGGATGGGACGCTTGCCCACACCCGCTACATTCGTGCCTGAACTTGCATGACCCCTGGGGCCTCGTACATTTACCCCTGTTAAAGTTCCAACAACTCCCTTTTTTACCTGTGGTGCCGTTCGGCCTGGACTGGTATTCGTTACTCGCGCCTGATCGAAAGGAGGTCCCAGAATATTGGCGGGAGGACTCCCCCACACTACTCCCTACTAATGGCAAATTCAACATACCAGTATCCGCCATTTTTGACCATGACACAGAATCGTAACAATCCCAAGTTAAGTTTTTATCATGTTCTTTCGCTTTCCTGAAAATATTATCGTAACAGAACCATTGATTGCCCCCATGTGACACGGAGTACCCCATGATACGTGACTGATAAATCGGCAACTCAGACAGTAACTCGGGCCTACGTTCGCCCAGGATGGATGTAAAAATCCCCCACGCCTTGCCCCAATTGCCAATGTTCTCATTTACCTTGAAGGCGGCCATCTTTGCGCGCCAAACACTCGGATGCATGAGCTCCTTTTGGCTCTTAACATATTCCATCTCATAATGATCGGTAAGTAACGAGAAGATATTTACATACTCATCTGCCCATATCTTCTCCTTAATAGCTAGAGGGACATGTTGACCCAACTTTTCCCTTCTTGACGGGGCAGACTCATCCCTCGCAATCGGCAATGGCCGCTTACCTGAACCGGAGGCTGTATCTGCGGCTGCGCCTACCCCAGGTGGCTTTCCTCCTGCCGCGGCCGGCGTGATGACTGGCAATGCTGCCTTAGCCGCCTCCCTTGTTTCGCGCAGTTGCCTCATCAAGACCCGTGCGTCGTCAGCCGTGGCGCCCTCGTTATTTCTACCCAACCACGCTGCTAATTGTGCTGCCAGCTCGGGCGGCATATCCTCCCCGGACACGGGGGTGACCACCACGGGAATCGGATTCCCCTCCGTCGGCACCGGAGTTGGCTCTTCGAGTGGGGCAGAGGGAACCGGGATGTCCCCTCCAGCTGCTCCCCTTCTGGGCCTCTTGCCTTTTCCTCCCGGAGCTCCTCCAGCCAACGGACGTTTCGGTCCCTCTTCCCCGTCTTTCTCCGCCATTCTCTTCTTTAAGTCGGTCACCTCTTTCATAAGAACACGCAGCATCTGGTCGGTAGTCATTCGCTTTCCAACTTTCTTAGGCATTCTCGAACAGAATATCTGTAAAACAAACAAGAAAGATTAAAATGTTCAAAATTGGCTCTTCGTTCCGTCTCGAGCTCACGTGCAGCGAGGGAGTGCAGCTTCGGAGCACAGGAACAAGAGGATGCGTTCTTGGCTTGTTGCTCCTTTTATCCGTCTTCAGGGCGGGCGTAAACCCGCCCCTGCCTGCCCTTAGGGCGTGGCCAGCCGCGTCAGTGTCTAGGCCAGCCCACTCGAGGGCGGGAAACAGCGCGCCCCGGCTACGCCGCTTCGGGCATACCAGCCGAGGCTCGCCTCCCGCCCCAAAATGGCTTCCCGGGGGGCTCGTGGTACTCGGCCATACGTTCGGGGGGACCGAATGGTCGCCCCTTTCCAACGCTCTAGTTGTTCTTTAGAACACTCTGGGACATTCTGTCATTGGGCTATACTTGGGGTACATCTGGGTGATATTTGGGCTACATTTAGGCTCTTTTGTCTCTGGTGGCCATCTTGGGAGACTGTATGTCAGAATATTTTAATGAAATTGAAGAGGGTTTGAGAAGTCACTCAAAATGTGCCCTAATTTTTCTTTCTGCAGCACTAATCATAATTCATATGGCAAAATATACCCCCTCATTTTGTTCCTTTTTAAATTAAATGTTTTAAGAGTTACCACTTTATTCCAATCAAGATGGCTTCAGGTGTGCCATACCTTTGTAATAGGTAGGACTGTTAGCTCTCTAGTTGTTCTTTAGAACACTCTGGGACATTCTGTCATTGGGCTATACTTGGGCTACATCTGGGTGATATTTGGGCTACATTTGGGCTCTTTTGTCTCTGGTGGCCATTTTGGGAGACTGCATGTCAGAATTTTTTAATGAAATAGAAGAGGATTTGAAAAGTCACTCAAAATGTGCCCTAATTTTTCTTTCTGCAGCACTAATAATACCTTCTATTGCATAATATACCCCCTCATTTTGTTCCTTTTTAAATTAAATGTTTTAAGAGTTACCACTTTATTCCCATCACGATGGCTCCAGGTGTGGTATACCTTTGTAATAAGTAGGACTGTTAGCGCTCTAGTTGTTCTTTAGAACACTCTGGGACATTCTGTCATTGGGCTATACTTGGGCTACATCTGGGTGATATTTGGGCTACATTTGGGCTCTTTTGTCTCTGGTGGCCATTTTGGGAGACTGCATGTCAGAATGTTTTAATGAAATAGAAAAGGGTTTGAGAAGGCACTCAAAATAGGCCCTAATTTTTCATTCTGCAGCACTAATCATACTTTCTATGGCAAAATATACCCCCTCATGTTGTTTCTTTTTAAATTAAATGTTTTAAGAGTTACCACTTTATTCCAATCAAGATGGCTTCAGGTGTGCCATACCTTTGTAATAAGTAGGACTGTTAGCGCTCTAGTTGTTCTTTAGAACACTCTAGGAGGCTGCAGTAGAACACAAAGGAATCAACTGACAGTCTCTGTCCTTGTTGGATGTACATGTTTTACTGAGAATGTCAGACTTCATTTTCACATGACTGAGAAAGATAATGTGAATTTACAGAAAATATGCTTTCAGTTTAGCTTATAGATCCCCTTCCAAACCACTGTGAGAAAATCATGAGATATTAGTTTTCTTTCAAACAATATTCATGATATATCAGCAGAAGGTTTTCTCACATGGTAAAATCACCTTAGAACCCACCACAATTCCTAAAACGAGTATGGTACCATCAACAAATGATTTATAATGTAACTAAAGTCCTAAAACCCTCTATTAACTACAATGCTTTTTAATGAGGTGCTATCATGTATATTGGTTCCAAGATGGCTGCCAACACTTCTTGGATGAAGTGCTGACAGCCAATCAGATCAGATGTGTGGTTAGGCTCCGCCCAGATATATATCTTTTTTTGAACCTAAATTACTCAAAATCCACTGGAGCACATATATTGAGACCTAGCAAAGGCACATCGGGCTAACAGTCCCTACAATTTTGCCAAGTTTCGTGCAAATCCATTCAGCCGTTCGAACTAAAAGTGAGGCCAACCGCCCTATGGAAATTAACATGGGAAAAACGCGTTTTGGGACCCCCCTTTTTTCTCGGCCCCCCTTGATGAAACCCCCCAAATTGTCAGGGGCTGCTCAGAAACAAAATGTTCCATTTTCCTGAAAATTTCAGCCAATTCCGTCCCCAAACTCCAAAGTTATTAGACATAGAATTTTCAAAAATCCCATAGAGAAAAAATCCTAACTATATATACCTACTGGCGACCGCCAGTAGGTAATATATATATATATATATATATATATATATATATATATCTCAATCACACAGTGGAAGTCGCCACCGTGTAGTTATCGATGAGTCGAACATGGACTTCGATTCACCAAAATGCCTGGGGTAGTGGCGGAAGTTACATCGTATGCCCTTTGACCTTAATGATATCACAGTAAGTGATGTGAACTCTGACCCTGCATTGTCACAAGAAGTGACGTCACAAGACCTTAATCAATAAGTAACATTGATGAAGTTACATAATTGCATAAATAAGATTATATATTTTTCCTTGGGAGAACAAAGGGTGAGGGTTTCTCCTCCCTTAGAAAAGTTTGAAATAATGGGCTTTTCAAGTGCATTTTAATGCACAATATTCACCTAAATTTCTAAAAAGCCGTTGGCTCTAAAAAACACTCACTAAAGATTCAAGTCTTTTCGTGGTGTGCCAAGCTACTGAAATCTGACAGTCCCCATGAGTTCGCCTGATTATGTTTTTAAAATGTCCTACGGGTGAACCTTTATGTCAACAATTACCTCCATTGCTAAGAACAGCATTTTGCTATGGTGGCCCCATTCGCCCAAACGTTACATACAATATGCCAGTGCCGGAATTGTCCTGATGCTGCTTTTCTTGCACTCTGGAGGTCCCTTATTTCAAAGGTTATGTCTAATATGTCAAGGACCACATTTTGTCATGGATGGCCCCATGACCTTGCCACAGTTGTCTTCCCATATGCAAAGAATTTCCTCCAATGTGCCTTCACAAGCAATTGGCCACAGGTGCCAACTAAGGCAAGGATGTCCTCCAGGAGGCCAGCGCTGGCATTTTTTCATGGGTGCTCCATGCCAAAATTTACCTACAGCACGCCAGCAGTTACATTGTCCTTAGGGTATCCCATATGCAAGTACTGTCTCCAGTATTCCAGTGCCAATATTTTGTCATGGGTGCTTCTATAAGCTAAGAACCATGCCAGGTACAACAGCAGATCTGCAAGCATAACAACACATGCTCACTTACATTCACATATTCACACTCATTCAATCATTAGTACTGACTTGCACTCATCCATTTTCGCCTACTCCTGTGCACTCAATCTCACCCTGATTTACTCATTCGCACTCTCTCACTCACTCTTACTCTGACTCACTTATACTTACTCATTTTCACACACACAAACACACACATCCACGATCCAATATACAAACATACATGCTCACACAGATACATGTTCTCTCACCCAAACTCACTCTGACCCACATGCACACCACATCATACATTAAAACCATTTTATTTTTCTTATCTAAAATTCCAGTGAAGGTTCAGATCTTGCTGCTTCCATTTTTATTACACTGATAGTGAATACTAAACTATTATTCACTATTATAGTAATAAAAATGAGCAGAAAACGAGGTTAGAACCTGACTCTGATAATGCCAGACACCCCTGTGTTCTTGGAAATTATTTTGCCACCATTGAGACCAGGGGTTGCAAAGCCAGTGCCAGGGGTAGCAAGTGGCAAGCTAGGGGTCGCAACTGCGACCCCTGGTGACCACTAAATGACGTCCATGGAGTCAGAGTTTCCAAAGGAAGAGAGTGTTTTGCTAATAACTTTTGTGCCGTTTGACGAATCTTCATGAGCATTTCTTAAAATGCGTTCATCCATCTCAGCCCCTTCCTGGAAATTTCTAGATTGCCCCATCCCCGTCTGCACCAGCTCCAGCTTACTCTAGCACCTGCATGTCAGATCCAGCTCTGTACCAGTCCTGGTCTTACTTCAGCTGTATTCCAGTCCTGGTCTTACTCCAGCTCGGCTCCAGGCCTGCCAGCTCCAGCACTGCTCCAGTCCTGGTCTTACTCAGGCTTCTCCAACAAGTAGCTCATGAGCTACTAGTAGCTCTCCAGGTACCTGTAAGTAGCTCTTACATGTGCAGCCTGGTAAACTAAATTCTAAACTTTTGCTTGATTAAATTAATATAGGTATACTAAAACTGACAATCATGTATTCAAGATGAAAACATGTTTATTTTCGGAGCTTATAAGTTAATGTGTGCCAGAAAATGATTGATTTTCCAATATATATTTTAAGCTCATACTTGAGTGGTAAAAATCAAACGGTGTTGGGGAGCACATTTTACTGATATTATGAACTGGGGTCTAGTGGCATTGCAGCAATGGTTGCTATGTGTAACCCATATAGAGGTATTCCACGTTGACAAAGCATTTTTTACAGTACTGCTGGCAACTGTACCCTGTGCACTGAGGTGATTACTGCTGGCAATCTTGCATATGCTGGCCACTAATGTAATATTAGTAGCCCCAGAGGGCTTTCATTGAACATAAGTAGCTCTTGTTACAGAAAAGGTTGGAGACCCTGCTCTGGTTCTCCTCTAAACCAGCCAGCTACAGCTTTACTACAGTCCTGGTCTTACTTCAACTCTGCTCTAGGCCTGCCTGCTGAACTCCAACTGTGCTCCAGCCTTGGTCTTACTCCAGGTCTGCTCCAGTCTTGGCATTAATCCAGCTCTGCTCCATACCCGCCAGCACTGCTTTAGTTTTGGTCTTACCGGGATTTTAAACCTCAACTTTGCAAGAACTGTTCCAATCAGTACCCAGCACATTTAGAGTTTTTTTGCGCCTTTGGCTTTTATCTCCTTCTGCTGTCAGGCACAGCTTTCCAGGAAGCATCTTCTCTGTAACCCATGTCACACCAGGGACAGACAGTGTGACTTCTGGAATTGGTCACCCTTTTCTCAGAGCCTATAAGCAAGGTGAACCGTCAACCCTTTATGCACTGCAGTTGAGGCAGTACCACTGCAACAGCACAGCATTACCTATGGTGATGTTATAGTTCTGTTGTTATCCCCTTATGGACTACATAGGAATCTGCAAGTTTTGAATACTTCTACATCAATGTTTTATTCAATTTATTTTGACCAATTGCATTTTCCTTGGACTAAGACAAAGTAAATATTGAAATTATGACATCTGAAAAGGCAATATCGTTCTCTGGGCTAATGTGTTGAGGAAAATGCACAGCCTTTTGTTTACTGATTGATATCCTGTTTAAAGTGAGTTTGGAAGACTTTGGAAATTACTAGAAAGATAAATGACTTCCCTTGTCACACTTAGCTAAAAACCTCTAGTGTGCCTGTTGGAACACACCAAGCAGAAAGAGAGCCATCTTACGGACAGGCAAAAAGGACAGCATTTTAAAATAGGACCAAGTCTAAGGGGAGCTTGCTGATAGACCAATGTGTCTCCATAGTGGACCTAAAATAATTTCTTGAAAGGATATTGTGTCATTCCACATGAAAAATAGGGAGCTTGATTCATGGACATCAAAAAATCATATTATTCAGTCACAGAATTGCAGATGAGCATTTTATATAACAGGTCAGTTTTCAATGGAACGGAAACCATAATAAATATGTGCCATGGGATGCTCCTGGGACTGTGGCAATTTAAAGAAGGCATCCCTGAAAGAAGCACTATTTGCATGGAAAATATCTGTATGAATAAATTGATGCTTGGTGTGCCACAGCTGCCAAATCTGGATTAATCATTCAGCAAGTGCTAATCAAATATTATAGCCCACTGCCAGGATCTATTGCATTTATTAAAGACCCTCTACATGAGGTGAAGGCCTATGCTGCAGGAGAGCAACTTTAACAAGGGAGGTGACCTTTAACAACAAGTATAGCCAAAGTCAGAAGGGCTCTATAGCTATTAGAACTCTTCCTCAAACGAGGGTAGGATTTTTTAGAATACCTAGCAAAAAATAAAAACACATACGCATTGGAATGTTGAACTGGGAGGTATAATGTGAGGCAGAGAAACATCAGGTCATCTTAAACAGTATATTTAATATAGCCTTAGAGCCCGACCTAGCGGGCTCTACTGGCCATTAAAGGCCTGCTCCAGCATTAAAGGCTTGGGCCGAAGGCAAAGGCCTTTAACAAGGGAGCGGGCCTTTAATGGCCAGTAAAGCCCGCTAGGAGGGCTTTAAGGCTATTAGAACATTCCGTCCCTAGAGGGCAGAATGTTCTAATTACTAAAAACAAAAGGCCTCTTGGAGCCCAAGGGGGATTAAATCCCGTTGTTCACAGCAGCAGCTGGGTACAAAAACAACATTGGAATGTTGCACCGCGGGCTTCTACCGGCCCATAGAAGTCCAGAGCACTTCATTGTATTCAATGGAGCTCCCAACATTCCAATGTTCTAATGAAGAGTAGTACTATAAACAGAGGAGTGCATGCAGTATAGCATTCTGCAACTCCAGGAGCCAGCTACTGCCGACCCTTGAATCTGAGAATGCTGCTGTTTCAATGTGCCATCTCTCGCACAGGAGCATAAGACACAGAATGTAATAAATATAAAGTATAGTACGTACTTTATTATGGCTTACATTACAAAAGAAGGTTTAAACCAGCCATTATTGCCCCCATAACTTCATTGTCTTCAATAGAGCACCCAACATGCCAATGTTATAATTCTACTAATGCAGTGCAAAGACCATTAAGGGGGAATTACACATGACCTATTTGATGTAATACCGACTGACAAAACCTGGTACCATCCCTCTGCTAAACACATTAACTGCTTGCAACCATATTGGCATAAACATATCTTTTAAAAAAGGTGTAGCCTGTACGCTGTTACGATGTTTATAAGTCACAGCCCTACCTGGGCATGAGGCATGTATGCCAACAGAAGTGCACCTCCAATGCCTGTAATAGGTCTGGACAAACAATAGAGAAAGTAATCAAGCTCACCATCAGTCACAGACTCAACAAGGGTAAAAGTAGAGCAAATTAAAACTTTGTATAATGTTTTCAGAGGAAGGTACGCACCTCTTTTTGGTTGTACTTGATGGCAAGCTTCAGTCTGCTCAGGTTCATTCGTTCCTCCAGCAGGCCCCGCTTATCCAACGGCTCATCACTGGACTGGTGATTTAAGATAACTTCAAGCTCGCGGGAGTTGCGAGCCTGGGCAAGCAAATCTTTTGCAAATGTTTTGCACTGCTGTGCAAGCTCTTCATAATCATTCCTACAAAATTCATGCACACATAGCAATTTAGAACGGTGACATCACACGCAATTGCAGCACTCCAGCAAATATAGAATTATTTTTTGCAGTTTTATATACTATGTATAATTCTTAAGAGCATAACAGAGTTTTAAATGCAGCAGCATTTTCCAAATCTTTACTGTAGCAGTATCGATGTACAGAGAAAGAGAAAAGATGCATAGTTAAGAGGTACAGATGAAAACATATGTACAAAACACAAAAACCTGCAAAGCATAAGACCAGAAGAACGAGTGGGAGAGGACGTGGTGTAACACCAGGAGCTGCGGACTTTGGAACTGGGTAACCAGGTTCAAGTCTCATTGTCGGCTCAACATCCTGTGATTGTGGGCAAGTCCCTTAGGGCTAGATTCACAAAGGTAAACTTATACCTAAAGTCTAAGTTTAGACCTGAAATCAAGAACTTCAGACCCATCTCTCTTCTTCCCTTCCCAGCTTAGGTCATCGAGAAGACCATCAACACCCAACTCTCCGAGTTCATCAAAGCAAATCACATCCTGGAACTCTCCCAATCTGGCTTCTGAAGCAACCACAGAACGAGACCACCCTCCTCGCTGCCACAGACAACGTCCACACCCTCCTCGACAGAGGTGAAACTGGAGCCCTCATCCTCCTAGACCTCTCAGCTTCCTTCGGTAACAGCCCTAACCGCACCCTATGCGCATGACTTCATGACGCCAGCATCCGTGACAAAGCCCTGGAATGGATCCGCTCCTGCCTCACAGACTGAACACAGACAGTCAGATTACCACTGTTCCACTCCCAACCCACAGAGATCAGCTGCGGTGTGCCTCAGGGCTCCTCACTGAGCCACACTCTCTTCAACATTTACATGTCCCCGCTCGCAGCCATCGTCAGAACCACAGACTCAACATCGTCTCCTAAGCCAATGACACCCAGTGATTCTCTTCCTCACCAACTAACCCACAGTTGCCAAGACCAACCTCCACAATGGGATGAAGGCTGTCACCACCTGGATGAAGAGCAGCTGCCTCAAGCTCAACTCAGAGAAGACCGAAGTCCTCATCATGAACTCCACCCCCTCCACCTGGGATGACTCCTGGTGCCCCGCAGCACTTGGAACCCACAGACCACGCATGAAACCTAGGCACCATCCTGGACTCCTTGCTCACCATGAACTGCCAGATCAACGCCGTCTCATCATCCTGCTTCCACACGCTATGCCTGCTCCAAAATATCTTCAAGTGGATCCCCGCCGAGTCCAGAAAGATGGTCACCCATGCACTCATCAGCAGCAGAATCGACTATGGCAATGCATTCTATGCTGACATCACCAAAAAACTCCTCAAGAAACTGCAGAACATTCAGAATGCCTCCACCAGAATCATACTCAACATCCCCCGCTGCACCCACATCACCAGCCACCTGAGAGACCTCCACTGGCTCCCAGTCAGCAAAATAATCACCTTCAAGCTCCTCACGCACACCTACAAAGCTCTACATGACGTGGGACCTGCGTACCTTAATTACTGCCTCGCATTCCACACACCCACCCTAGACCTCCACTACATCCAACTGGACCTGGCTACCGACCCATGAAACCGCAAGACCACGGTCAGAGGAAAATGCTTTGCCTATCTCGCAACAAAGACCTGGAACACCATGCCTCTCCACTTCAGGCAATCACCGTCACTGCCTCAATTCAGGAAGGACCTTAAGACCTGGCTGTTCGACTGATCCACTGCGCCTTCAAAGGACCAGCTGTCCTCCCCCTCCGCAGCCCACCCCCAGTGCCTTGAGACCATTATGGGTGAGTAGTCGCGCTTTACAAGTAACCTGATTGATTGATTGATTGAATTCAGAGGGCCCAATTCATGAAAAATACTTACATGTAGTAAAGTTATGAGTGTGGGGTCTCTGCTCTTGCATGCATAAAGATACTACTCATAAGTCCTTTTGTGAATACTGAACTTGGACTTCAAGTCTAAACTTAGACTTCAGGTCTAAATTTACCATTGTGAATCCGGCCCTTAATCTCCACGTGCCTAAAAAAACCAAATGAATGTGTCCTTGTGTAATGTAACTGGTGGTCGTGTAAAACTCCAATACCTTCGGGTCAAGTTTGCGCTATATAAAACTGCAACAACAAACAAACACACAAACTTATACAGAGTGGTAGAGCATAATGATGCGAAACAAATTGTCAGTGTAGTCTCTAAAGGTTCCAACATCTGAACCGCTGAGACGGTTTGACAATGTGTATTAAAATCTATTCTTAGACATGGGTGCCTGTGAGAGGTGACTAGAGAGCGCAGCAAAGGAACAGAATGTCAGATGGGAAGTTAGAGAGAAAGAAGGAAGAATGTAACAGTTGAAAAGGGGCTGTTTCAGTCCTTTTTAGCCTCTCGCTAGAGACAGTTGTAGCTGTGTGTTGGCAAGATAATGAGTCCTATACTGTCATCCTTGGGCATATCATAGATTTGTACATTGCTTAATTTACCCCATTATGTCACATACAACTCTGCTACATTTACCTGCTCACAAATAGGGATACTTGTCATTTTAGTGCCTCCATGTGAACGCTGCAAGTATTAAAGGCAAGCCAGATGAGTGGCTATTGCAAATACTTGTTGGAAGAGGGCATGGAGGAATTAGTGTGACTAAAATTTGGATGTAGTTCAAAACTTTAGGTACTCAACCGGGGAATGATTGCCTCAAAATACCTCTTTTATTAAAGCTAGTGGCCTTGTAGAGAAGTATGTCCGAAAGCAGACTGCCCCACAAGTGCAAAGAGGACAAGTACACTTTCTTTTACCTCCTCATATTTAAAACAAGCATTTGCAATGCAACAGGTCTCGCATTAGGAAAGTTTGAGCTATTGGTATTGTAAATGACAATTTTTTTATTTATGTGTTGGTTTTGAAAATAGCTAAATTAATAGCTTTGTCATTTACAATGCCAATAGTTATAACTTTTGCAAATGTGACACCTATAGCATTTGTAATGCAATATGAGTTGTATTTACATGACTTACATGTATTGATATTACACATAACAATGGCTTTTATGTTTTTTTAATAATTAATACTTAAATAAAAGTTATTGTGATTTATGACAATAGCTTAAACTTTTGTAAATAACTTTTGTGAAGATTATGTTCAGTGTATTTTATTGTGACGAAAATCCAAGAACAGAAGTGAAATATTAACATCTTCCTGTGACATTTGTAATAAAGCTTGAGAGAACTTATTTGAACCAGTTGTTGTTGAATGGTTGCCCAGATTGATGCTATGGTGGCGCTGAGTGATACTGTGGCGTTCACTGATGCAGTGATAATGTTATGCTATGCTATGTTTTGTTGTGTTTTATTATGCTATGCTTTGTTTTGCTAAGCTATGTTTTGTTATGCTATGCTTTCTTATGCTATGTTTTGTTTGGTATGCTATGCTATGTTTTGCTATGCTATATGTTTTGTTTAGTTATGCTATGCTTTGCTATGCTATGTTTTGTTTTGCTTTGTTATGCTATGTTTTGTTTTGTTTTGGTATGCTATGTTTTGTTGTGTTTTGTTATGCTATGCTATGTTTTGTTGTGTTTGATATGCTATGCTATGTTTTGCTATTCTATGATATGTTTTGTTTTGTTATGCTATGCTTTGCTAGGCTATGTGTTGTTTTGTTATGCTATGTTTTTTCGTGTTTTGTTATGCTATGCTGTTTTGTTTTGTTATGCTGTGCTTTGTTATGCTATGCTATGTTTTGTTTTGCTATGCTTCGTTATGCTATCTTTCGTTGTGTTTTGTTATGCTATGCTATGTTTTGTTATGCTATGCTATGTTTTGTTATGCTATACTATGTTTTGTTGTATTTTGTTATGATGTGCCATGCTATGCTTTGTTTTGTTATGCTAGGTTTTGTTTTGTTATGCTATGCTTTGTTGTGTTTTGTTATGCTATGCTATGTTTTGTTATGCTATGCTATATTATGCTATGCTATGTTTTGTTGTGCTATTTTTTGTTCTATGCTACTCTCTGTTTTGTTGAGATATGCTAATCTGTGTTATTCTATGCTGCGTTTTGTTATGCTATGTTTTGTTTAGCTATGCTATGTTTTGTTGTGTTTTGTTATGCTATGCTATGTTTTGTTATGCTATGTTTTGTTTTGTTATGCTATGTTTTCTTATGCTATGTTTTGTTGTGTTATGCTATGCTTTGCTTTATTTTGTTATGCTATGCTGTTTTGTTATGCTATGCTATGTTTTGCTGTGTTTTGGTATGATATGTCATGCTATGCTTTGTTTTGTTATGCTAGGTTTTGTTTTGTTATGCTATGTTTTGTTGAGTTTTGTTATGCTATGCTATGTTTTGTTATGCTATGCTTTGTTTTGCTATGCTATATTATGCTATAATGTGTTTTGTTGTGCTATTTTTTGCTGTGCTATGCTACTCTCTGTTTTGTTGCGATATGCTCATCTTTGATATGCTACTCTCTGTTTCGTTGCGATATGCTAATCTTTGTTATGCTATGCTGTTTTGTTATGCTATGTTTTGTTTTGCTATGCTACGTTTTGCTGTGTTTTGTTATGCTATGCTATGTTTTGTTTTGCTATTCTATGTTTTGTTATGCGATGTTTAGTTGTGTTTTGTTATGCTATGCTATGTTTTGTTATGCTATGCTATGCTATGCTTTTGCTTTATTTTGTTATGCCATGCTATGTTTTGTTATGCTATGCTATGTTTTGTTATTCAATGCTATGTTGTGTTTTGTTATGCTATGCTATGTATTATGTTATGATATATTTTGTTTTGTTTTGCAGTGCTTTGTTTTGTTATACTATGCTAAGTTTTGTTATGCTATGTTTTGTTATTCTATGTTTTGTTGTGTTTTGTTATGCTATGTTTTGTTATGCAATGCTATTTTTTGTTGTGTTATGCTATGCTTTGCTTTATTTTGTTATGCTATGCTATGTTTTGTTATGCTATGCTATGTTTTGTTGTGTTTTGTTTTGATATGTCATGCTGTGCTTTGTTTTGTTATGCTAGGTTTTGTTTTGTTATGCTATGTTTTGTTGTGTTTTGTTATGCTATGCTATGATTTGTTATGCTATGCTTTGTTTTGCTATGCTCTGTCATGTTATGCTATGTTTTGTTGTGTTTTGTTATGCTATGCTACGCTCTATTTTGTTGCAATATGCTATGCTATGCTTTTTTATGCTATGCTATGTTTTGTTATGTATGTTTTGTTGTGGTTTGTTATGATTTGCTATGCTGTGTTTTGTTTTGTTATGCTATGTTTTGTTTTGTTATGCTATGTTTTGTTGTGTTTTGTTATGCTATGCTATGTTTTGTTATGCTATGATTTGTTTTACTATGCTATGCTTTGTTTTGCTAGGCTATCGTATGCTATGCTATGTTTTGTTGTATTTTGCTATGCTATGCTTTGTTATGATATGCTATGTTTTGTTATGCTATGTTTTGTTGTGTTTTGTTAAGCTATGCTTTGTTACACTAGGTTCTGTTTTGTTATGCTATTTTTTTGTGCTATGCTATGCTTTGTTTTCTTATGCTATGCTATGTTATGCTGTTGTCTTATGCTTTGCTATGTTTTGTTTTGCTATGCTATGCTATGTTTTGTTATGCTATGATATGTTTTGTTGTGTTTTGTTATGCTATGCTATGTTTTGTTATGCTTTGATTTCTTTTGTTATGCTATGCTATGTTTTGTGATGCTATGCTATGTTTTGTGATGCTATGCTATGTTTTGTGATGCTATGCTATGTTTTGTTGTGCTTTGTTATGCTATGCTATGCTTTGTTTTGTTATGCTATGTTTTGTTATGCTATGCTATGCTATGTTTTGTGTTGCTATGCTATGTTTTGTTGTGTTTTGTTATGCTATGTTTTTTGTGTTTTGTTATGCTATGCTTTTTGTGTTTTGTTTTGTTATGCTATACTATGTTTTGGTATGCTATGCTATGTTTTGTTTTGCTCTGCTATGTTTTGCTATCCTGGTGTGTGGTTGTGTGTGTGTGGTTGTGTGTGTGAAGTTGTGTGTGTGGGGTTGTGTGTTTGTGTGTGTGTGTGGGCGTGTGTGTGGGGGTGTGTGTGGGGGGCTGTGTGTGGGTGTGTGTGTGGGGGGCTATGTGTGTGGGGTAGTGTGTGTGGGCTTGTGTGGGTGGGGTTGTGTATGTGGGGTTGTGTGTGGGGTTGTGTGTGTGTATGGTTGTGTGTGTGTGGTTGTGTGTGTGTGTGTGGGTGTGTGTGAGTGGGGTTGTGTGTGTGTGGGGGGTTGTCTGTGTGTGTAGGGTCGTGAGTGTGTGGGGTGTTGCATGTGTGTGGGGTTTGCATGTGTGTGGTTGTGTGTTTGTGTGGGGGTTATGTGTGTGTGGGGGGGTTGTGTGTGAGGGGTTGAGTGTGTGGGGGTTGTGTGTGTGTGGTGTTGTAGTTGTGTTTGGGGGGTGTAGTGTGGGGTTGTGGTTGTGTGTGGGGGGGATTTGTGGTTTGGGGTTGTGTGTGTGTGTGGGTTGTGGTTGTGTGTGTGGGGTTGTGTGGTTGTGTGGGGTTATGTGTGAGTGGGGTTGTGGTGTTGTGTGTGTGGAGTTGTGTGGTTGTAGGGCTGTGTGTGAGGGGGGTTATGTGTGAGTGGGGGGGGTTGTGCTATGTTTTGTTATGCTATTCTACACTCTCTTTTGTTACGATATACTATGCTATGCTTTGTTATGTTATGCTAGGTTTTGTTTTGTTATGCTATGTTTTGTTGTGTTTTGTTATGCTATGCTATGTTTTGTTATGCTATGTTTTGCTATGCTCTGTCATGTTATGCTATGTTTTGTTGTGCTATGTTTTGTTGTGTTTTGTTATGCTATGCTACGCTCTATTTTGTTGCAATATGCTATGCTATGCTTTGTTATGCTATGCTATGTCTTGTTTGTATGTTTTGTTGTGTTTTGTTATGATATGCTGTGCTTTGTTTTGTTATGCTATGTTTTGTTTTGTTATGCTATGTTTTGTTGTATTTTGTTATGCTATGCTATGTTTTGTTATGCTATGATTTGTTTTGCTATGCTATGCTTTGTTTTCAAGGCTATGGTATGCTATGCTATGTTTTGTTGTATTTTGCTATGCTATGCTTTGTTATGCTATGCTATGTTTTGTTATGCTTTGTTTTGTTGTGTTTTGTTAAGCTATGCTTTGTTACACTAGGTTTTGTTTTGTTATGCTATTTTTTTGTGCTATTCTATGCTTTGTTTTCTTATGCTATGCTATGTTATGCTGTTGTCTTATGCTATGCTATGTTTTGTTATGCTATGCTATGCTATGTTTTGTTACACTATGATATGTTTTGTTGTGTTTTGTTATGCTATGATATGTTTTGTTATGCTTTGATTTGTTTTGTTATGCTTTGCTTTCTTTTGTTATGCTATGCTATGTTTTGTGATGCTATGCTATGTTTTGTGATGCTATGCTATGTTTTGTGATGATATGATATGTTTTGTTGTGCTTTGTTATGCTATGCTATGCTTTGTTTTGTTATGCTATGTTTTGTTATGCTATGCTATGTTTTGTGTTGCTATGCTATGTTTTGTTGTGTTTTATGTGGAGTGGTGTGGCTCACTGGTTAGAGGCGGCAGACCCGGAAGCAGAGAACGGCCCGGGACCAGTGTTAAATTCCCGACGCGGAGGGGTTGTGGACCAGGGTCAACGGACTCGATAATTCTCGCCTCGGTGCCTACTCTAACCAGGGATCACACTCGGCAACTCTAGGCATTAAGCTTGCCTCATCTCTACAACGGCCCCCCACAGACGCCGGGGATGCCTGGTTTCACCTTGGAGATACCCAGAAGGGACCATCTCACAGGGAAAGCCAGGACGGGTTCCCCAGCAGTCTTCAGCGCTAGGACACCCCGAGATGGGGTAACAGTGCGCTTTACAAGTATCATCATTACAAGTATCATCATTTTGTTATGCTATGTTTTTTGTGTTTTGTTATGCTATGCTTTTTGTGTTTTGTTATGCTATACTATGTTTTGGTATGCTATGCTATGTTTTGTAATGCTATGCTATGTTTTGTTTTGCTATGCTATGTTTTGCTATCCTGGTGTGTGGTTGTGTGTGTGTGGTTGTGTGTGTGAAGTTGTGTGTGTGGGGTTGTGTGTTTGTGTGGTTGTGTGTGTGGGTGTGTGTGTGGGGGGCTGTGTGGGTGGGGTTGTGTATGTGGGGTTGTGTGTGGGGTTGTGTGTGTGTATGGTTGTGTGTGTGTGGTTGTGTGTGTGGTTGTGTGTGTGTGTGGGTGTGTGTGAGTGGGGTTGTGTGTGTGTGGGGGGTTGTCTGTGTGTGTAGGGTCGTGTGTGTGTGGGGTGTTGCATGCGTGTGGGGTTTTGCATGTGTGTGGTGTGTTTGTGTGGGGTTATGTGTGTGTGGGGGGGTTGTGTGTGAGGGGTTGAGTGTGTGGGGGTTGTGTGTGTGTGGTGTTGTAGTTGTGTGTGTGGGGGGGTGGTGTGGGGTTGTGGTTGTGTGTGGGGGGATTTGTGGTGTGGGGTTGTGTGTGTGTGTGGGTTGTGTGTGTGGGGTTGTGTGGTTGTGTGGGGTTATGTGTGAGTGGGGTTGTGGTGTTGTGTGTGTGGGGTTGTGTGGTTGTGGGGCTGTGTGTGAGGTGGGTTATGTGTGAGTGGGGGGGTTGTGCTATGTTTTGTTATGCTATGCTACGCTCTGTTTTGTTACAATATGCTATGCTATGCTTTGTTATGTTATGCTATGTTTTGTTATGCTATGTTTTGTTATGATATGCCATGCTGTGCTTTGTTTTGTGATGCTATGCTATGTTTTGTTTTGTTATGCTATGTTGTGTTGTGTTTCGTTAAGCTATGCTATGGTTTGTTATGCTATGCTTTGTTGTGCTATGCTATGCTTTGTTTTGCTAGGCTATGTTATGTCATGCTATGTTTTGGTGTGCTATGTTTTGTTGTGTTTTTATGCTATGCTCTGTTTTGTTGTGTTTTGCTATGCTATGCTTTTTATGCTATGCTATGTTTTGTTAAGCTATGCTTTGTTATGCTAGGTTATGTTTTTTATGCTATGTTATGCTCTGTTTTGTTATGCTAGGCTATGTTTTGTTATGCTATGCTATGTTTTGTTATGCTGTGCTGTTTTGTTATGCTATACTATTTTTTGTTGTGTTTTGTTATGCTATGCTATGTTTTGTTATGCTTTGCTTTGTTTTGTCATGCCTTGCTTTGTTTCGTTATGCTATGCTATGTTTTGTGATGCTATGTCATGTTTTGTGATGCTATGCTCTGTTATGTTGTTTTTTGTTATGCTATGCTTTGTTTTGTTATGCTATGTTTTGTTATGCTATGCTGTTTGGTTGTGACTTGCTATGTTTTGTCGTGTTTTGTTATGCTGTTTTTTGTGTTTTGTTATGCTATACTATGTTTTGGTATGCATGATATGTTTTGTTCTGCTATGTTTTGTTTTGCTATGCTATGTTTTGCTATCCTTGTGCGTGGTTGTGTGTGTGTTTGTGTGTGTGTGGGGTTGTGTGTATGGGGTTGTGTGTGTGTGGGGTTGTGTGTGTGTGGTTGTGTGTGTGTGTGGGGGGGGTTGTGTGTGTGAAGCTGTGTGTGTGGGGTTGTGTGTTTGTGTGTGTGTGTGTGGGTGTGGGTGTGTGTCTGTGGGTGTGTGGGGGTTGTGTGTGTGGGGTTGTGTGGGTGGGGTTGTGTATGTGGGGTTGTGTGTGTGGTTGTGTGTGTGTGTGGTTGTGTGTGTGGTTGTGTGTGTGTGTGGGTGTGTGTGGGTGGGGTTGTGTGTGTGTGGGGGGGGTTGTCTGTGTGTGTAGGGTCGTGTGTGTGTGGGGTGGTGCATGTGTGTGGAGTTTTGCATGTGTGTGGTTGTGTGTTTGTGTGTTTGTGTGGGGGTTATGTGTGTGTGGTGGGTTGTGTGAGGGGGGTTGAGTGTGTGGGGGTTGTGTGTTTTATGGTGTTGTAGTTGTGTGTGTGGGGGGTGTGGTGTGGGGTTGTGGTTGTGTGTGGGGGGATTTGTGGTGTGGGGTTGTGTGTGTGTGGGTTGTGGTTGTGTGTGTGTGGTTGTGTGGGGTTATGTGTGCGTGGGGTAGTGGGGTTGTGTGTGTGGGGTTGTGTGGTTGTGGGGTTGTGTGTATGTGGGGGGTTATGTGTGTGTCGGGGGTTGTGCTATGTTTTGTTGTGTTTTGTTATGCTATGCTACGCTCTGTTTTGTTATGATATGCTATGCTATGCTTTGTTATGTTATGCTATGTTTTGTTATGATATGCCAGGCTGTGCTTTGTTTTGTGATGCTATGCTATGCTATGTTTTGTTTTGTTATGCTATGTTGTGTTGTGTTTCGCTAAGCTATGCTATGTTTTGTTATGCTATGCTTTGTTTTGCTATGCTATGCTTTGTTTTGCTAGGCTATGTTATGTTATGCTATGTTTTGGTGTGCTATGTTTTGTTGTGTTTTTTATGCTATGCTCTGTTTTGTTGTGTTTTGCTATGCTATGCTTTGTTATGCTATGCTATGTTTTGTTAAGCTATGCTTTGTTATGCTAGGTTTTGTTTTTTATGCTATGTTATGCACTGTTTTGTTATGCTAGGCTATTTTTTGTTATGCTATGCTATGTTTTGTTATGCTTTGCATTGTTTTGTTATGCCTTGCTTTGTTTCGTTATGCTATGCTATGTTTTGTGATGATATGTCATGTTTTGTGATGCTATGCTCTGTTTTTTTTTGTTATGCTATGCTTTGTTTTGTTATGCTATGTTTTGTTATGCTATGCTGTTTGGTTGTGACTTGCTATGTTTTGTTGTGTTTTGTTATGCTATACTATGTTTTGTTATGCTATGATATGCTTTGTTCTGCTATGTTTTGCTTTGCTATGCTATGTTTTGCTATCCTTGTGCGTGGTTGTGTGTGTGTTTGTGTGTGTGGGGTTGTGTGTATGGGGTTGTGTGTGTGTGTGTGTGTGTGGTGTGTGTGTGGGGTTGTGTGTGTGTGTGGGGATGTGTGTGTGTGGGGTTGTGTTTGTGGGGGGTGTATGTGTGGGGGGTTTTGCATGTGTGTGGTTGTGTGTTTGTGTTTGTTGGGGGGTGTTGTGTAAGTAGGGGTGGGGGTTGTGTGTGGGGGGTTGTGGGGGTGGGGGTGGGGTTGTGTGTGTGGGGTTGTGGTTGTGTTTTTGGGGGGTTGTGTAGTGTGGGGTT
The DNA here is from genome assembly GCF_964263255.1 of Lissotriton vulgaris. Lineage (NCBI taxonomy): Eukaryota > Metazoa > Chordata > Amphibia > Caudata > Salamandridae > Lissotriton > Lissotriton vulgaris. The sequence continues at coordinate 608,907,489 of NC_141699.1, read as the reverse complement.
GTGTGTGGGGGGTTTGGTGTGGGGTTGTGTGTGTAGGGGGTTGTGTGTGGGGGGGTTGTGTGTGTGGGGTTGTGTGTGTGGGGTTGTGTGGTTGTGTGTGTGGGGTTGTGTGTGTGCGGTTGTGGGGTTGAGCGTGTGGGGTTGTGTGGTTGTGGGTGTGTGTGGGGGGGTTGTGTGTGCAGGGAGGTTGTGTGTGAGTGTGGGGGGTTGTGTGTGTGGGTGGGGTTGTGTGTGTGTGCGATTGTGTGTGGGGGTGTGGGGGTGTTGGTTTGTGTGTGGGGTGTTGTGTGTGGGGCTGTGTGTGGGGCTGTGTGTGGTTGTGTGTGTGTGGTTGTGTGTGTGGGGGGGTTGTGTGTGTGGGTTTTGTGTCTGTGGTGGTGTGTGGGGGGGGTTGTGGTTGTGCATGTGTGTGGGGTTGTGGTTGTGTGGTGTGGGGTTGTGGTTGTGTGTATGTGTGGGGTTGTGTGTGTGGGGTTGTGTCTTTGTGTGTGTGGAGTTGTGTGTGGGGGGCTGTGTGTGGGGGGGGTTGTGTGTGTATGTGTGGGTTTGTGTGTGTGGGGGGGTTATGTGTGTGGGGGTTGTGTGTGTGGGGTTGTGTGTGTGTGTGGGGTTGTGTGTGTGGGGGGGGATTTTGTAGTTGTTGGTTTGTGTGTGTGGGGGGTTGTGTGTGAGTGTGAGGGGGGTTGTGTGTGTGGGGTTGTATGCGTGTGGGGGTTGTGTGTGGGGGGGTTGTGTGTGGGGGGTTATGTGTGGGGTTCTATGTGTGTGGGGGTTGTGTGTCTGGGGCAGTATGTGTGTAGGGTTGTATGTGTGTGGGGGTTTGTGTGTGTGGGGGGTTGTGTGTGTGGGGTTGTGTGTGGCTGTGAGTGGGGGGATTGTGTGTGGGGTTGTGTGTGTGGGGTTGTGGTTGTGTGTGTGGGGTGGGCTGGTGTGGTGTGGGGTTGTGTGTGTGTCAGGTTGTGGTTGTGTGTGTGGGGTTGTGTGTGGGGGGTTGTGTGTGTGGGGTTGTGTGTGAGGGGTTGTGTGTGGGGTTGTGTGGTTGAGTGTGTGGGGTTGTGTGTGTGTGTGTGTCCCTCCCCCCTAGGGTTTGTCCTCATCTTAAGCAGCTCTGCTATGATTAGGGGGAAGGGGAACAAATCTGAACCAGCAGTCACATATTTGCTTATGAATTCTCTGTTTTCCTGCGTGGGGGAATGCAAGGAATCTAATGGAACATTAAAGGCCCCCTTCCCGCGATTATGTACCAGGCCACACACGGGGAACAGCAACCAACACGTGTTTCCAGTGAACTCATGAGCACTTCTACATTTTGCTTCAACTTATTAGAGGCGTTGAATTTAGAGTCCGCAGTAAAACAAAAATGAAGAATTTCTCTTCTGAGACACCTTAAAAAAAACAGGTAAAAAAGGAGTGATTTTACATACCAAAGTTTAAAGTGTTCCCATTTTAAATGAATACAAATAAATGTAGTTTATTTTTGATTTGTAAAACACTAACTGACACCATAAATCCCGTAAAACAGAGCGGTACAAGAAAGTGTGACCAATCCGCACAACAAGCTCTACAAAAAATGTCCAAGATCCGCACAACAAGCTCTGCAAAAAATTTCCAAAATAAATATACAAATATGTATAGTTATTATTTAGGTTCCTTGTTGCACTGCACCCATTCAGACAAACGACCTTCAATCCCAAATTAAGAAAAGTTGAATTTGTGACCTTCATTTCTATATGTCAAAATACACTGACCGAAGTGATTGTTAACGCATAGTTTTTCATCTTATAACATAGCGGAATGACAACGCAAAACTGTACACTTGACGGACTTACATTTTGTCATAAACATGTGCTTTATTTCGGAATGGATTCTGAGAGAAAATTAACTAAATCTAAGAAATAGTGTAGGTGATTTGTAGAGAGCAACTTAACGAACAAATATGAAGGTGGTGCAGAGGAGTAACAATTAGAAGAGGCCTGGGGTGGCAAATAGTGAGCATTTCGCGGCCGCTTTGATGGTCTCAGTGGCCACACGGCTCTCTGAGAACATCAAAGAGGGCGCGAAAATGCTCGCAAGGGCTGTAGGCGGACAAATGGTGCGCGCGCCCGGTGCACATGCACTGTGCCCGATCCGCCTGCAGACTGGGAGCATTTTTGAAAGTCCCTTACTATACACTCGCTGAACAACGCATGCACGTTGGTTCAGCGAGACCTAATACAAGCATTTGCAAAGCAATAGGTCTTGCATTCATTCAGATTGAGCTATTGGCATTGCTAAATATTGCAACACCAATTGCAACAAAAGTCTATAAATTGTAGGCCAAAAAAATGAAATGTGTATTTGTTTTTGTAGCAATGGTGGCATGCTGCGCTTTAGATTAATATGTTTAAAAGTAAAGTGCGCCATACTGTGATTGCTACAATAGTTAATTGTGGATGCGTTAACAATTGATGTGTGCACTGATGGCTGGTGGTGTGTGTGCCTGTAGAAATTTCTGCACTGATGGCTGGTGGTGTGTGTGCCTGGTGGAAGTGTGCACTGCTGGCTGGTGGTGTGTGTGCCTGGTGAAAGCATGCACTGACGGCTGGTGGTGTGTGTGTGCCTGGTGAAAGCGTGCACTGACGGCTGGTGGTGTGTGTGCCTGGTGAAAGCATGCACTGACGGCTGGTGGTGTGTGTGTGCCTGGTGAAAGTGTGCACTGACATCTGGTGGTGTGTGCCTGGTGGAAGCGTGCACTGACGGCTGGTGGTGTTTGTGCCCGGTGAAAGCGTGCACTGACGGCTGGTGGTGTTTGTGCCCAGTGAAAGCGTGCACTGACGACTGATGGTGTCTGTGTCTGGTGTAAGTGTGCACTGATGGTGTGGTTGTGTGTGTGTGGTTGTGTGGGTGGTTGTGTGTGTGGTTGTGTGTGGTTGTGTGTGTGGTTGTGTGTGTGTGGTTGTTTGTGTGTGTGTGTTTGACGTTTTGTGTGTTGTGTTTGTCATTGTGTGTGTGGTGTGGGTGGTTGTGTGTGTGTGTGGTTGTGTGTGTGGTTGTGGTTGTGTGGTTGTGTGTGGTTGTGTGTGTGGTTGTGGCTGTGTGGTTGTGTGTGGTTGTGTGTGTGGTTGGGTGTGTCTGTGTGGTTGTGTGTGTGTGTGGTTGTTGTTGTGTGTGTTGTGTTTGTCATTGTGTGTGTGGTGTGGGTGGTTGTGTGTGTGTGGTTGTGTGTGTGGCTGTGGTTGTGTGGTTGTGTGTGGTTGTGTGTGGTTGTGTGTGGTTGTGTGTGTGTTGTGTGTGTGGTTGTGTGTGTGTGAGAGTGTGTGTGTGTGTGTGTGGTTGTGTGTGTGTGGTTGTGTGAGTGGTTGTGTGTGTGTGTGTGTGTGTGTGTTGTGTGTGTGGTTGTGTGTGTGGTAGTGTGTGTGTGGTTGTGTGTGTGTGTGGTAGTGTGTGTGTGTTTGGTTGTGTGTGTGTGTGTGGTTGTGTGTGTGGCATAGCCAATAGGTCTCACCTTTGGGACCTTATATGTTTAGCCAGAACTTTTGGCTATGTTGTGTAGCATTGTGACTGCTGTGCATTATGTTGAAAACTTATAATAAAAAGGGTTAAGCCTTTTTGTTACCTTTATACAAACAAAGGCAACATTATAGCGCAACTGAAAAACCTGATTAAAAAAAGATTTTAACACAAAAATTGTCTTTTACTTTTTTTGTGCTTGCACTGCTGGCAACTACTTCCTGCCGGTTCTCATCGTTGTTTGTTATAATTTTTTTGTTATGGGGGAGCGGGACACGGGGGAGTGGATGTTTGAAAACGGTAATTTAATTAGAACACGAGCAGCGGATAGACACTAGGGGAGAATCAACAGATACTAGATTCCAAGGGCAGACTGACGTGATGCTTAGGTGGTGCGCTGATGCAAAATGGTGGTGGTGAATGATGTTTGGTGCTCAGATGGTGGCACTATATGGTGTGGATTGGAGGTATGTTGTGGATTGTGGAGTTTTGTAGTTGAAATATGTTGTTTGGTGTGTAATTATGGGGTATTGAAAATGTGTGGAGTTGAATTGTGTGACCTGGAACTGTGGTGTTCTGTGAAATTATGCTTAGTGAAATTGTGTCATGGTGTGGAGTGCATTTTGCATTAAGTGCAGTGTAATTGTGTAGCATATAATTATGTGGCACTGAGTGGTATTGTGTGGAGTGTATGTTGCATTCAGTAGAGTGTAATTATGGGGCACTGAGTGGTATTTAGAGTGTATGTTGCATTGAGTGCAGTGTAATTATGTAACATAATTATGTGGCACTGAGTGGTATTGTATGTAGTGTATGTTGCATTAATTAGAGTGTAATTATGTGGCGTATAATATGTGGCACTGAGTGGTACTTGGAGTGTCTGTTGCATTAAGTGCAGTGTAATTATGTAGCATATAAGTATGTGGCACTGTGTGGTAATATGTGGAGTGTATTTATGTTGCACTGAGTAGAGTGTAAGTATGAGGTGTGTAATTATATGGTACTGAGTGGTATTATGTGGAGTCTAATAACATTGCATTGAGAATAGTTTAATTATGTGGCGTGTAATTATGTGGCACTGAGTGGTAATATGGGGAGTGTATGTTGTATTCAGTAGAGTGTAATTATGCGGCGTGTAATTATGTGGAACTGAGTGGTATTTGGAGTGTAAGTTGCATTGAGTGCAGTGTAATGATGGAGCATATAATTATATGGCACTGAGTGGTATTGTTTGGAGTGTATGTTGCATTGAGTGCAGTGTAATTATGTAGCATATAATTATGTGGCACTGAGTGGTATTGTGTGGAGTATGTGTTGCATTCAGTAGAGTGTAATTATGTGGTGTGTTTAATTATCTGGCACTGAGTGGTATTTGGAGTGTATGTTGCATTGAGTGCAGTGTAATTATGTTGCATATAATTATGTTGCACTGAGTGGTATTATGGGGAGGTTATGTAGTATTCAGTAGAGTGTAATTGTGTGGCATCTGATTATGTGTCACCGAGTGGTATTATTTGGAGTGTATGTTGCATTGAGTTCAGTGTAATTATGTAGCATATAATTATGTGGCACTGTGTGGTACTATGTGGAGTGTATTTATGTTGCATTGAGTAGAGTGTAATTATGTTGCATGTAATTATGTGGCACTGAGTGGTATTATGAGGAGTGAATGTAGTATTCAGTAGAGTGCAATTTTGTGGCGTGTAATTATGTGGCACTGAGTGGTATTTGGAGTGTATGTTGCATTGAGTGCAGTGTAAATATGTGGCATGTAATTATGTGGCACTGAGTGGTATTTGGAGTGTATGTTGCATTGAGTGCAGTGTAATTATGTGGTGTGTAATTATGTGGCACTGAGTGGTATTTGGAATGTATGTTGCATTGAGTACAGTGTAATTATGTCGCGTGTAACTATGTGGCACTGAGTGGTATTTGGAGTGTATGTTGCATTAAGTGCAGTGTAAATATGTGGCATTCAATTATGTGGCACTGAGTGGTATATGGAATGAATGTTGCATTGAGTGCAGTGTAATTATGTGGCGTGTAATTATGTGGCACTGAGTGGCATTTGGAGGGTATGTTGCATTGAGTGCAGTGTAATTATATTGCATATAACTATGTGGCAGTGAGTGGTATTGTGTGGAGTGTGTGTTGCTGAGCAGCCAGGCAATACAGAACCATTTCAATTATTTTGCGCAGAAACAAGTAGAGAAATACTCATAGAAATGTAACTTTACCTTTCTCAGCACTGTATCACACAACTACCGCAAACTGTATCAATTTATTTTCATAGATTGAATAAGTTACACCAAAATCCAGAAGGCTTCAGTGGACATGATCAGTGGAAATGTTCGAGCCCTTCTTGTGTGCAATCTCTGATAGAGTACTGAGGGCTACTGAGATCTCCGTTTGTCCTGCTCCAAATAGATACAGAAGTGGAGAATGACAGAGAGAAGGAAGGTGGTGAAGGAGGAGAATGTCAGAGCGCACAAGAGGAATGGAAAGAGGGGGCACAGGGAAGAGGGAAGGGAGAGGATAAGCGGGAGAATGAAAAGCACAGATTATAAAATAGTGAAAGTAACAAGAGACTAGGTTTTAACAAAACGCCAGAAGATTCACGCGTGGATGCACCTCACACTGGAGTGAGAAGTTCTGAGCAGACAGGAACATACGATCGGGGGCGGGGAGCGCATTCCTTTGAAGTGTGTGAAGTCTGATGCCGGCTGCAAGCAAACCAGTATGAGTGAGGAGAGAGGCTCACAGGCTGCCAAATGGTGTGCGATTTGCCAGCGCCCGCACACATGCACTGTAGGCAATCCGCCTTTGGGTGCATTTTTGAGAGCCCTTACTTAAGTCTCGCAGAGAACGCATGCGCGTTCGCTTAGCGAGACCTAAAAAGACAACTAGGGCACAATTAGCTCATGCATCACCTCCAACCCCACTTCTTATCAGAACACCTGTGCGCATATAAGTTTGCTTTACACACTGATCCAGGTACTTCAGGATGATGTTATCAGTGGCGTAACGCAAAATATTGTCCCCCTGCAGAATGTTATGAGGGCCCCAAGTTTCCCATATTTCACAGATATTCATTGACCTTGGGCTGAATGGGGGCCCCCTTGAAGGGTCGGGGACCCCTGGAGAGCTGCCCCCGCACTACAGGGACTGCAAGGGCCTGCGTTATGCCCTTGGGTGTTATCACATTGTGGGTATTAGAATTTGTGTGTTGCAAAACAAACACTCAAGATGTTGAATGGCTTCAGGTGCACATATAATTCCTCCTGTCTATGTATCCGTTTTTGCTGTTCATAGAACTGTATGTAAATGATAGGTGTTGCTAGTGCTCAGTTTAATAATAACTATTTTGAAGAGCCCTGAATGATGAGAGCTGAGTTTGTCCTATCAAGGTTTGACAGAGTGCTCAGTAGATCACAACACATGTTAGGGGGTGAGGGTTAAGAATGCAGACTCATCTTTAGCCAGTGAGTGTTCGGATAAAAAGCAGGAACTGATTTGCTACGTTGGCCTGCACTTTGAAAGATATTTTCAATATAAGAACTCAAGGGCTAGGTGTTTTTTCAAGTTTGGTGTGCAGTACCCCACACCACATACGTTAAAATTAAATACTCTGGACACTTTGAGGCTGCGGCACCTAGCATATTTAAGGTTTAATAGAGGCATATACCTGTCTTGACTTCTTCAATAACAAAATGCATCAATAGGGTAAGTTATGACTAATGGAGAGTGACAATACATTCTTAACTACTTCACACAAACATGCATGGTTGTATGACTAAATATCCCCAACCAAAATATTGCTGACAAAAATACCTCCAAAAAAGATATCAAAGCAGGGCCTTACTGGAAACTTAAAACAGCCACTGCAAAAATTATAATTTCAGCCCCCATGTGGTAGAACTACAGTAACTCTGTCAAGTTGCCGCTGGGATCGCATAACGTGCACCACCCCTCCTGGAGGCCAAAACCGGCCTCCAAGAGTCAAAACCGGACTCCTGGGGCTCCAGCCTCCCGGGGTATTCACAGCTTGTCCGGCTGGCCAGCGCAACCATGTATCAAAGACACAAATATTGACTTTACAAATGTGTTTGTAGAGTCAAAGAAATTGACTACATAAATTCAGAAGACCACAATCGTTATTAAATAAGTATTTCGGATTTGAACTTTTATACATTAGATTCATTTTAAAATGTACATTGACTTTAAAAAATATTACCTTAAAAAACATAATTATGTAAAAGAAAAACATACACTTATAGCTTACAAACATAAAAACACTTTATAAGAACCTAAATGATATTTTAACAATTAAATTATTATTCAACTAAGAAGAAATAATACTAATAAAACTAATTATGTTTACAAACACTAGATATTATAAAAAAAAAAATTCATACAATAAAAATATTAAATAAAAATATAATAACATTACTATGAAAATATTTAATATAAACATTATTTACATTAATGGGCCGATTTCGGTCGGAAAGCATTTCGACCGAGCCGGATCTGGGGTGTTTTCCGACCGATCCGGACTCCTGCAGTCCGACGGAGCGAGTACGATGCAGCCTTATGCTGTCGGACTCGGTTCGGTCGGACTCCCATAGAAGTCAATGGGAGACGATCATACGACGCATACAGGGCTCCCATTGACGGACTGGGTATGTTGCGGACAAGTACGCCCCCTACAGTGGGTACCAATTGGTGCCACCCGCACGTACATGCCTGTGTTGGGGAGACCCATGGGTCTCCCCCTGTGTCCGAGTCGTAAGGCTGCGGGTAACAGGGGGTCCGATGCAGACCCCCAAAGTCCAACTCCGGGAGCTATTGCGAGCCGGAAGCTCCAACTCGATCTAGCTGTCCGAATCGAGCATCGTACTGGCTCAGTCGGTTTTCGCCTCCATTGCACGGCACGGTCTGCTTACGGATGAGGCATACGGAGCAGTTCGGACCTGGGAACGGTTCGAACTGAGATTTCGCGCTTGTTCGCATCGTACTTCGAAGTCCGGACCAGTGTACGACTTGGATGGAAATTCAGCCTCGGAATTGGATCCGCTACTGCCGAACCCAATTCGGTGCCCTTCCAACCGAGATCGGAATCGGCCCTTAAGTTGTAAAATAAAATGAAGATAAATGCAAATGAAAACAGTTTTTAAAAATGAGACAAATGTACTACTCCATCTCCAAACTGACCAACAGTAGGGACATTTTTAGAGTTTAGAGGGGTTAAATTTGTTACTGCCACTCCAAACTGATCAACATTAGAGGAAGGGATGGGCTCTGGAGAGATCATATTTGCTATTACCACTCCCACATAACAGTAGGAATGTGTTAGACATTGGAGAGATCAGATTTACTATCCCCGCTCCAAAGTAACCAACAGTAGGCAAAGTGTTGGACTTTTGAGGGGTTCAAATAACAATTCTCACTTTAACGTAATTGACAATCAGTAGAGAAAGTGTTCAACTCTGGAGGAGTCAGGTTCACTATTCCCACTACAACATAATCAACACTAGGGAAAGTACTGAGCTTTGGAGGGGTCAGCTCTCTCTACACTCAGCAACAGCAGGGAAATAGTAGGGAGGGGTCATATTTATTATTCCCACTTCATCATTCATCATATACGACTGAAGTGAAAGTGCTGGATTTCAAAGGAGATAAAATTACTATCCCACCCCAATGTGAGCAAACGTAGGGAAAGTGTTGGAATTTGGCAGGGTCAGACTTAATATTCACACTCCACTCCGATGCAAGCAACAGTAGGGAACGTGTTAGACCATGGGGGTCAGTTTTCCTATTCCCACTCCAACAAAATCAACAGTAGGGAAAGTGCTGGAATTTGGTGTGGTCCTATTTCCTATTTCCAAACTGCCATAAGCAGCAGTAAGGATTTGGATTTTGGAGAGGTTGGAACTTTAAGTCCCACTCAACTGTAAGCAACAGTGGGGAAAATGTTAAACTTTGAAAAGCTCAGATATACTTTTCCCGATCCTAAATTAACACAAAATACAATACTCGTATAGAAAATAAAAGCACATAAAATATGTTTCCACAAAAATATAATATAATAATTGTAATAATTATTATTTATTTAAATAATTAAAACTAGAAACATGAAATTAACGTATGCAAGTAAACATGAAAATATATTAAACAATGATACCAGCTTAAACATTTAAAATATATATTTAACAGACTTCCCGCTCTATTAAACTAAAATTCTAACATCCACGAAAACAAATCAAATGAATAATGGAAAACAAAAATACACATTACTTTAAAAAATAATAACACTATATAATTAATATTTATACAAAAACCCTAAAACATAACATTATTCATCAAGAAACAAATGACTAACACAATAAAATAATTTTTAGAAAATTATCTAATTAAGTGAATAACAATATTTAAAATAACCATATTTCTATAATGATCTATTAAATAATTAAAACAATGTGTGCATAATTATCAAATACATAAACTATAACTTATTTAAAACTTAAAATCAATAAATAAATTATTAAAATAACATACAAACCCATTCACCCACCAAAACAAATGTCAATTACATTTATAACAAAACGTATAATATATTACCAAATCAATGACCAAATATGCTAAAAATAATTAAACATACTCAACATTAAAATATTTACAACCTACAACCAGGGCCACTGGAATTAAGCGATTCTGCGGCTGCAGCGTTTTTCGCATAATTATGGTTCTGCCACATAATCCATCATCTGCTGCATAATTAGCTGTGTAAAAAAATAGTTTCTAGCTCAAACATTTCAAAAGTTAAAAAAATCACAGACACGTGTTGCAGCGCAATCAAAGTTCATTTACAAAGGTTGACTTCTCACCTTTCTCTTGATTATTGCTAGGTTTGGGTGTTAAAATGAGGTGCAACATATGCCCAGACAGTGTTAACAAGTTTAAAAATGATAAAATAATGAAGTAATACTATCAAAAAAACGTGCCGCATTACGCTGCATAAATTGTCTTTTCTTTCCTGCATAGTTCAGTCAGCCCTGCCACATAATTTGACCCTCTCCTGCCGCATAATTGCAGTGGCCCTGCCAATAACACAAAATCTAATAAAAATCAACAACACAATAAAATATAATATAAAGGAGCCACTTATCTATATCCCAACCTTCAGAGGAAGAGATTTTTCTACTACAGTGGATTATATCTTTATGTCCTCTGACTTAATAAATAGAGTTAATAAGGTTGGTGTTCTTGAAACTGCATTTGGGGACCATAACGCTTTGGTGGTCAATATTGGCTTGGGTCAACCGAACGCCCTTGTTCGTTCTCTGGGGGCAAGGGATATTACGGTCTCAGCTAACAAATTGAGGTTAAAATGGCGAGGGATAAATAGTGGACAAGTAACGGACACTATTATAAGTGACCATGGTCCGTTACTTGAATCATGCTCCCTGGATGATGGGAACCATTGCAGAATAGTAACAGATTTTTCAAAACTCTGCAACACCATTAAATCCCTCTTAAGTGTCCCTATCAAACCAACTGTCCCTGAGCCAAGGTGGTTCGACCGCCATTGCTCGGCAGCAAATAAAGCCCTTCGCAGAGCTTTAAATTGTAAACCGAGAAGTAAAATAGACGTAAGAACCGCTAGATCAAATTACAAAATAGCTATAGGCTCAAGGAAGGCTGCTCTACTAACTGAGCATTGGGAGGCATTAACAACTGCTGCTACCCTGGGGAGCAGCACCACTTTTTGGCCTGCCGTTAAAAAGATGCGGGATATGGGTAAGCAATTAACCCCGACTAGCTGTACTATAGCAAGTGAACAATGGGAATTGCACTTTTCCAAAATATATGCTACTCCCGGCGCGGTTTTAGAGGATTATATACCAGGAACATTAGAATCCCTAGAAATCACTGTGGGGGAAGTCACCGTGGCTATTAATCAGAGCCTTGGTAACAAGGCTCCTGGACCCGACGGCTTCCCAATAGACTTAATTAAGCACAACCCAGAACTCTGGGGAAATATTCTTGTCAACCTTTTTAATAGTATACCGTTTGCCCCAATACCCGCAACTTGGTCCACGAGCATAATAGTGCCTATTTATAAAAAGGGCGAAAGATCTGATCCCGCAAATTATAGGCCTATTTCGCTCTTGGACAACACTTTAAAGATCATGGGCAGGGTACTCTATAATAGAGTTAATGACTGGGCTGAGGAAATGGGGGTACTCGACCGTTGCCAAATGGGTTTTAGACGCAAGGTGGGAACCATCGAACAATGCCTAAATTTAAATCTTTTAATTAGCAAATACAATATTGCTAAGGCATCACCCATTTATTTGGCGTTTATGGACCTATCGTCCGCATTTGACCTGGTGAACAGGTCAAAATTGTGGTCGATTTTATTGTCTTATGGCCTGGATCCCCCTCTGGTACATTTCCTTGCCTATGTCCATAAAGACACAAAGGCACAAGTACGGATTGACATGGAGGGTACACTCTCTGGTCCAATTAATGTGGAAAGGGGGGTGAGACAGGGGTGCGTTTTAGCACCCCTGTTATTCATCATCTACATAAATGGCTTAAGAGACTCCCTAAAAAAGGTTACCCAAGATGTCCCTAAAATTAAAGGTTGCCAACTACCGTGTCTTCTATACGCGGATGACGCTGTGCTTATGGGATTAACACCTAATGCCCTACGGGCACTAGTCAGGGATTTTGCATCACATATGGGGAATCTGGATCTAAAAGTAAATTTTAAAAAATCATTTATCATGTCCTGCGGACCGGGTGCTAAGCAATTAAACTCCATTACGATAGGAGCTGATAAGTTACTCCTAACTAAAACTTTCCCATATTTAGGTATGGTCTTTGCTGCGAACGGCCAGTGGAGTTGGCACATCGCCCACGCCACAGGCAAGTTCTCAAAGGCCATAAACTCAATTTTATCTCTTCCCAAACCGAGGAAAGTGGGAGCAACTAAAGCAATTTTAAAGATTTATAGGCTCCAATGCATCCCAGTGGCAACCTACGGTGCCGAAATTTGGGGGTCGGTAAAAACCCCCTCAATACAGAGAGAAGAAAATCGGCTCTGTAGGAAGCTACTGGGTGCTCCCATCTCATCATCAGGGTTTATCTGTCACTCAGAGCTGAATGCACCATATATTAGTGACTTTATCGCAGCCAGGCCTGCACTATTTTGGTTAGCCATCTGGGTAAATGAATACGCTAGCCTAACACATGATATTTTGAGGGAATGTTTAGCTTGTGATAAATGGAATAAGATCCCATGGTTCCGTGGCGTACAAGAGAGTCTGTCTAGTATAGACAGGGGCAACCTCTTTGAGAATCCATCTCAAATACAGAGGACTGACAAAAAAGTAGTCCAACTTGAACTGTATGCCAATTACAGGGAAAAAAGATTGTCAGAAGAGATGAAGAAACAAACTGTTGTGTCCTATATTAACAATGGCTTATTAACCCAGCAATTTCCGTTGTATTTGACACTACCAATGTGCTACTGGGAAAGATCTCTATTGTTTAGAATGAAAGCAGGAACGGTAAAATTTTTACTTTGTTTTCCTCTGGGACACACCGTAGATGACAAGATTCTGTGTCCTTGTGACGGAACAAGCAAACAAAATGATCTACATTTCTTCTTCATGTGCAAGTTTTATAAGAAATACATTAAATGGTTCCTAGCACCATATTTTAAAAAACGCAGACCCATTTCACTGAATCAGTCTTATTTGATGCTTTTAAAACTGGAGGATGATGAACTTATATTTAGGACAAGTTGTTTTTTAAAAGTCATTTTTAACGTACGTAGAAGTATGGAAAACCCTTGAATTATTAATGATTATTGTTCCTCTCTTGCACTTTTGAAATGCGTGACTTAGTAAATGCCCTAATAATGTATTTGATAGTATCTATTGTACCTTTGTAGTTGTAATTGTGAATGTTAAATTGTTTTTAAAATGTGCTTTTATGGATTTTTGAAATCCGAATAAAGATTTTTGATTGATTGATTGATAATATTATATACAATTATATTTTTTTATGATATTCGTACCTGCAATATTCAAATTCACAATATTTTTACATCCCAATATTTTTGACAATATTTGTGTCAATCAATATTTTTGGCCCATTATTCTAGAAGAATGTCACGTGCATAATAGAACTTGGGGCATCAAGTACAAAGAATTCATTAGGTAAAATCGGTCACAATTTGTGCACCAATTTTTACTAAATGAATTCTAATTTTGTAAGGCAACCTATATATTACTAGACCGGTTCACAAAATACATGATTATTGAGGGTCACAATTTGACCTACCTCATAAATGTTAATGAGGTAGGTCCCAAATTGCAACACTCCCCTACTGGCTACAATTACAGGCATGTTGGCCTGATGTGGTCAGGAGACCACCATGCGTGATTGCTTTTAAATAAAGCAGTCTTTTTTATTGCAGCCTGTTTTCCTAAAAGGAAATTGAGATGTGTTTAAAAAAAGAAAATTAAAAGGTATACTTTTTTTAAGTAGTCAGTGGGCTAATAGACCACAGGCTACACTTGAGAAATGTTTTACACCATTCATAAACCCTTCCTATTTGTGAATGGGCTACCACATCCTTTGAGTTGGTGGTAACATATTAACGTTTTCCGACCGCAATTCCTTTGAAAAACCTTAATACATATCTTAAGGAATGAGGAATTGTAAGGAACACCCTTAAAACATCTCTTTCATATTGCAATTCCTTAATGCTTCCTAAACCCATTTAATGATTTGGAAAAGCTTTTTTAAATCGTTAAATTGATTTAGTACAAATGAAAAAGTGTTTTAGCGGTCGCAAACTGTCGGATTTACAGAATCTGAGGGTTTGCAAATGTTAAAAACACTTTGTACATGAGTCCCTTGGTTTGAGCATGCATAAATACATCTTTAAGTTGTCCTTTCACCGAACTGTGTTTATTATATTTCAATCTCCTATCCAAGCCTTCAAAGAATCACAAAAGAAAGGGAAGGCTAAGATAACTGTGAAGAAGAACAAAACTAGAAAAAATAACAATACGAGAACTGAACAGAATGAAAGTGGGTCTGTGAAAAGACGAACACACATTTTGTGTTATGCATGCTCAAATCAGTTTCCATAATGTTAAATTTAAAAGCTGGCTTGGAGGAGAACTAATGCAATTGCACTATCTTAGCCACTGACTAACTTTCATGTGAGGAATGGTGATCTGCTCATGCTCAAGGTCCACATTGGCATAAAAAAAATCACCTTTGGTGGCTGGGACTACTGTGGCAATGTGTGCTTTTTAGGAAACTATTTTGGTTTTTAGTCTATGTTTGTTTTATCTATTGTTTTTTTTAACATTGGTGATGGCCAGCACATTAGAAACATTGTTTCTGATAAGGTTTTACACAAAACATTGGAAAAGAAAGGAAGCAGTGGCAAAGCCAAACATTTAGGAGCCAATGCCAGGTCTACTTATTCTTCTAAAGATTATCTTTCTACTACTGATGAGTTTAGTGATTGCAAGCACAGGAGGCTATGGAAATTAAACATAGGTTTCAGAGCCCTGTTTATTTTTTGTTTCTGCTGTCTAGAGGTAACATGGGTCATGCTTAGTGTTATCAGACAGCAAGCCATCTATGGTACTTTCTGCCTGGGTTAACAGTAACTGATACCAATGGAAATATGGAGTAATACAAAAACACACAGAATCACAACCTTTCCAGTGTAAGCTACAAGTGGATATGAAATCACTTAGGCAAGCAAGTGAATTTGGAACTATGTGCTTTATTTAAATGAACAAAAGAAGGTCATCATAGTATCTGGAATTGTGAAGAAGTGTCTGAGTTTGGCACCCTTTCCTATTTTAATATTGCGCCTAAAAAATCATTATTTTAAGTATCAGAGGAACGACTTGAGAAGATTTAGTTTTTAGTATTGTGCTACAAAAATATTGTAACATAAATATTGACAACCAAAATATCAACAAAGTAAGTACTTATAGGTAAGTTTAGTGTAGGTTGGCTACACTCATTGATGTACCTTGAAGATATGTAAATACTCCAAAGTACGTAGATGTGGAGTTATGAGAAGTAAATGTATACTTACCAATATATAACCTCTTTCCCAAAAAGATTGACCCACTGATCCCAACCATTATTGAATGTGTGTACTACCTTAAATAAGACTCTTTTAAAGTAATAGGGTGAGAATATTTCAACAATAAAACAATAGTATCTTTACTCAAACTCGAAATAAACAAATTATGAAATCTATCACATGTGGCCTCCTCTATTAATCCAGTAAATATTTGTGCCAGTGAGGTCCCAATAATAAAATTAAAATCTGGTAATGAAATTCTGCCAAGTAAGCTTGGTAATTAAAAAAAAAAAAACTAGCAGTGTGATACCCCCATTAAAAGCTACTAATTGGGGGGCGTGGCTAGCAGCTAACGATGACGGTAGCAAACTAGAGAGGCTCCCGTCGCAAGGCGGCTTCCCGCATCAATCCGCATGCCTATCCGCTCCAAAACGAACCCAGAAAGGGTGTCCCGGGCCCGGTGACCGAACGGCACTTAGAGGAAAAGTTTAGGAGCATTGATGCCCCGGGGACGAGAAGAAACGTCGACCTCTGTCTGCGGCCTGGTGGCGTGAGTGCAGCCGTGGTGGCTGGATTGGAACCTGCCCGGACGGAAGTGGAGCCTCGCCGGCGCTGTAAACCGGAAATGCCCGCAGCGAGCGTAGACCCACGATAACGGCGTGGAAAGCCTGCAGATCCTTGCAGATCGAATAAGGTTTGAAATATCGCTCCATCGTCAAGCCTCTACAGTGGACGACGACGGCACTAAGTACAACTGAAGTCTGCAAAGTAAGTGCGTAGTAGCCGCCATTTTACATCCCATCCGCCGCTGTGGGCACGAAATTTCTCGCCGGAGGGACCGGAAGACCTACTTGGGACTAACTCCCGAGTAACTAGTGCATCTAGTGTACAGAGTGTGGAACTGACGGTGGGAAGTTCAATAACCAGGAAGACGGGGCGCCGCTGAGGCTCGGGCGACCCTACGAACCATCCGCTCCGACCAACCCCCCAGCAGAGAGCCGCGGCTGGCTGAACGCACCAGTGTGACACTATGGCAGGCAAAGGGCTCAGAAACAACTCCACTCAGGCTAAGCTTGACAAATTCGCTTATGACAAACAATCATTCTCCCAGCCGGAGCAGCGCAAATCCATGGGCAAAGGCTCAGAAGGAGACGGTGTGAAGAAGGCTACCCTGGAGGACGTCTTACACGCCTTGGCCCAGGTACAAGCAACGTGGGTGCAACCGCAACAGAAGTGACCCTGATACGGGCGGACCTCCAGAAGATGAGCGAAAGAGTGAAGCAGGTGGAGGTGGTAGCTAAATCATTGGTGGAGGATGTCTCGGATCTGCAGGTCGCAATGGAGAAATTGCAGGCCGACAACAAACTGCTCAAGGAAAAGCTGGACGATCATGAAGGTCGTTCCCGGTGGAACAACGTCCGCATTTTGGGGGTCCCGGAATCTGAAACCACAGGAGCCATGGACTTGTATGTGGAAGACTTGATAAAGAACCAGCTAGCCCCTAAAGGCCTTTCAAACTTCTTCACCGTGGAACGGCCCATAGGGTCCCTGGGGGAACACCGAAGCCAAGGGCCTCACCGCGCCCGATCCTAGCGAGTCTTTTTAACTTTCGGGATCGCGACACCATCCTCCAGGCGGCCAGAGTGGCACCAGTCATTCAAATTCAAAACTCGCGAATATCCTTTTTCCCGGACTATACAGCGGAGGTAACAAGACGGAGAAGGACATTTTTAGAGGTGAAAAAGACACTGCGTGAACAGGAATTGCCATACTCTATGCTGTTTCCGGCCCGGTTACTGGTAGTTGCTGATAAGAAAGTTTGGTTTTTCGATTCCCCCGAGGCAGCGAGAGACTGGCTTGAAGGATGGCGCACAGTGGAACGCAAATCCGACAGACTGCGACACAGACAACGGAACGATAGCCAGCCTGGCTCACAGACTTCAGTTGGGAGAAGCGTGAGTATATCACCGACATTGGAACTGTCTGGAGCAGCTGGGGAAAATAATGTCATCGGACAGTGAATTGTTTAGACAATGACTCCCAGACACACTGTTTGCCTATACAGATCGTTATTGGACGCCGGCCTGGGTACTCCGAGGGCAGCAAGGGAACCGCCTGCTTGGGGAGACACTCTCCCCCAACGTGCAAGTACTCTGTTTGTGGGATGGGTTAAGCGCTCTGCTCAGTTGGGGAGGCGGGCAGTTGAAGGTCCGTTAAGCAGGGAGGCAGGGAGGGAATGGGGGGGGGGGTTGTTGTTTCTTTGTTGGAAATTCACTAAATCAGTCAGAAACTGGTGCTTCCAGTGTGTGTGGTGTAACCCGAAAGGTATACCTTCAAGTACGATTAATCCTTTTTAGATTATTTGAACGTGGCTGTGTGATTCAAAATGGCGGCTGAACAATTAGTTGGCGCTGGGAATGCTGGGTCACGATCGGGTGGTTCCTCCCTTGAAATACTTTCATGGAATGTGCGGGGACTGGGAGATAAGGTGAAACGCGGCCTGGTATTAAATGCGATGAAGAGGCACAAACCCCAATTGGCGCTCTTACAGGAGACACACTTGACAGGAGGGGCCACTAAGGCCTTAGATAGGAGAGGGTACAAGATGATGGTGCACTCAGAGTTTTCATCGGGCTCAAGGGGGACTGGTATTTTGATAAAAAAATCCTCGCACTTCATTCCACTGAGTACAAAAACTGATAGTCAGGGCTGCTTTGCAGCGTTGCAGGGGCAATGGGACGGTCGCCCTCTAACTGTGGTCTCGGTATATATCCCACCATCCCTTCATTCAATCATGCTTCCAGCCCTTGGTGACTTTCTGTTATCTCTCCCCGAGAGTGATGTAATTTTGGGTGGGGATTTTAATGCAGCGGTAGATCTACAGCTTGATAGGTTTCCAGCGACAGCTTCACCTGGGGGGCCCTCTCGGTTTCAACGATTCCTGACAGCAATGGGATTAGTAGATATATGGCGTTACGTCCTTCCCCAGGACAAACAGTACACGTTCCATTCCACAGTCCACAACAGCCTTTCCCGGATAGACTAGTTCCTGGCTTTAGGTGAAGGATTACAGCGCGTAGATACTGCAGACATACACCCTCGAGGCATTTCAGACCATTCCCCGATTACTCTAACTATCTCCACCCAGGCTAAATCACGTACCCGCATATACCCCATACAAGCATCATACCGCAAAATCCCGAAAATTAGAAAAACCCTCCAGAAGGCTACAACGCAATATTTTGATGAAAATGTGGCTACTGTGGCCTCCTCTGAGGTGCTATGGGAGGCCTACAAGACAGTATTAAGAGGGCAAGCTATAAGCTCTATCGCGGTCCATAAAAAGGAACAGACGGCTGAACAATCTAAGCTTGAGCTAGCACTACGTGAAGCAACAACTTTACACGAGGCTAACCCTACAGACGACACGGCACATACCCTAGCACTCCATCTGCGATTATACACAGCCCACACTCGCCTCGCGGTGCAGGGGCACATCACGGATACACAGAATCGGATATATGATGTAGGCGATAAGGCGGGAAGGATGTTGGCCTGGCTTGATAAAAGGTGGGGTAGCTCCAGAGGGATTCAACAGGTGAAAGACAGAAATGGTGTGACGCAAACTAACCCTGAATTGATAGTGGAGGCACTGGCAGCACATTTTGAACAAGTGTATACTCCAGAGAGGGAGGTGACTGCGGTCATGGCACAGAATGCACTGAGTAGAATGGAAATCCCAGTAGTACAGCCAGAGGCAATTGCCGACCTAGATGTGGCCATCACTTGTGATGAACTACAGCTTGCAATACGAGCGCTCAAACCTGGAAAAGCACTCGGGCCGAACGGCATTCCAGTGGAATGGTACCAGTCCCGGTCCGAGGACCTTAGTCCATACTTGCTAGATATGTATGAGGAATGCTGAGAGAAGGGTGTGCTTCCACTAGATCAGAGAACGGCCACTATAGTAGCAATACCCAAGCCCGGAAAACCACAGGAAGAGTGTTCCTCATATTGCCCCATCTCCTTACTAAACGCAGAAGGCAAAATCCTGGCTAAACTCCTGACTAACCGGTTGATAGCTCATCTGCCTGATCTTATCCATCCAGATCAATCAGGATTTATGCCCCATAGGAACACAGCACTAAATCTTCGTAGGGTACATGGGGTGCTGGCGAGGGCAGACCTGATCCAAGACAGCGCAGTCATACTGGCCCTGGATGCGAAAATGGCTTTTGACTTGGTGGAATGGAATTACCTTTTTGAGGTGTTGTCCTGTATGGGCTTCGGCCCAAACTTTATATCATGGGTTAAACTGTTGTACGCG
Organism: Lissotriton vulgaris; assembly: GCF_964263255.1. NCBI lineage: Eukaryota > Metazoa > Chordata > Amphibia > Caudata > Salamandridae > Lissotriton > Lissotriton vulgaris. The sequence goes on along the minus strand of NC_141699.1, from coordinate 608,887,540 downwards.
GAGCCGATGGCACACGTGGTGGCAAATGGCCACATTTCACGTACGTTTTCGCTGGGGAGAGGCACTCGGCAAGGCTGCCCCCTATCTCCTTTGCTCTTTGCGATAGCCCTAGAGCCACTGGCTAACCTAATAAGGCAAACACCCTTACTTAAAGGGATACAATGGAAGGAGGGTTGGGAAGACCGACTGTCCCTCTATGCAGATAACATGCTGGTGTACTTAACAGACCCCGAACAAGGCGTGCCGGCACTTTTGAATCTGTGTGACGAGCACGGCAAAATTTCGGGTTATACAATCAATTGGAACAAATCGGAGCTCTATGTACTGAAAGGCCAGATCCCGGCGCTCGGACCGGACTGTCCCCTAAGACTAGCTGGTTCCTCGTTCAAGTATTTAGGGATCCATGTCACGCGGGACCCACTGGAACACATGCAACTGAATCTGGCGCCACCACTGGAACGACTTAAGCAAGACGTTAAATTCTGGGCGGGGTTACCATTGACAATGCTGGGAAAGGCAGCGTTTTATTTTAAATGATGTCCTTGCCTCGCTTTCTGTATATCCTAGATAACACGCCCTTTTCGGTGGCACCAGGGTACTTTAAAAAGGTGGCAGCAGTTGTCTCTGGGCTGCTGTGGTGTAATCGTCCGGCACGCATAGCACAGATCAAACTACACAGAGGCTGGTATGATGGGGGCATTGCATTGCCAAATCTGCACCTATATTACTGGGCGGCGCAGCTTAAGCCCATTAATCAATGGATACATGCCTCACAATCTGATCCAGCTTTTCAAACAGATAGGGCGCAACTGGGTATCAACAACATGCTTGCCCCACTCTATGACCGACGTAGAATAAGACCCCAAATGGGGCCTACCAAACTCACGGTGGACCTGTGGCATGTGGCGATGGCAGCACTGGGCTGGAAGGGGAAAATTACCAAACTCACCCCGCTCTGGGACGCACGTGCATTAGGAAACCTGAGATACAGTAAGGGCTTCTCTCACTGGGACTCCATTGGAATATCCACGGTGGGTGACATGTGGGAGCGGGGCGAAGTCATTTCATTCACCCGCCTGAGGGAATTGTACGACCTGGGGCCACACGAGTCGTACCGCTATGTTCAAATACGCCATGCTCTGCTTGCAGCCATCCCCACCGGGTCAACCCTACCAGAGTCCTCACCGTTGGAGGATCGCCTCCTCACTGATTTTATGATAGAAAGAGCGACATCACTGACTTATCGTAAACTCATAAACAACTTGCCTGACCCGCTGGCGCCCCTGAAGGAAAGATGGGAACAGGAAGTAGACGCCCTAAATGAACATGAATGGAACGAGGCATTGGCGTCACCAAAAGAGGTAGGCATCTCAGCTAGGCTGAGACTCGTCCAGCTTAAGGTCCTACATAGGGTATATTATACACGAACACTCCTACATCGCATCCACAGAATACAACACCCTTTCTGTCTACGTGGCTGTGGGGAGGAGGGTACCTTTTTCCACACACTTTGGGATTGCCCACGCATACAAAATTACTGGCGTCAAATATTGCGTACTGTATCACAGACCCTGGAGACCTCGCTCCTCCCAGAACCAAGGCGCTGTCTTTTAAACGTGTGGGAACCAACTGACATATCCAGACATGGCCAGCTCTGGGTGACATTAGGCATGATTGTGGCGAAAAGAGATATTGCTCAGCGCTGGGGGGGCGGCAGAACTACCAACGAAGTCGCAGTGGTGCATGAATATGGACAAGATAATGGTAACTGAGAGGGCGGTATATTTAAGCCGTGCGTGCCCGGGTAAATGGAATAAGGTATGGTCCCCATTGAATGTGTATCGTGGTGAAATATGTGATCCTCTGCCAGAGGATGACCAGTTAGAGTCAGATGATGAGGGGGGGGGGGTAGACTGAGGGGAGAGAGGGGGGATGGGAAATGCCACACGGATGCGAACGGAGATGGGGGTATTGTCCTCATCCTCTTCGGTTAGGGACTCCAGACAATAGATAACAACATATACTGCCATATGAATCTTCAGTACAGCTAAACTGCACTAATAATTTTATTTTTTGACCGAAATGTGATTTCCTGATTGTTCTTTTTGTTATTTTCATAAAAAACAAAAAACAAAACCTCACTTAACTTGCAATGTGATATTGAATATACACCTTCACTCGATTTTGTGATGTGCCTTTTTCCGGTAGCAGCGTGACTACACTGTGGACTTCTTTTTTTTAACTTGGCTATCACGGCTCATTTAATAGCGGCCGGCCCCTCGGGGTTGTAGGCAAACTGCTGTGTAACTGTTTGAAGGTATAATAAATGTTTTAAAATAAAAAAATAATAATAAAAAAAAAGCTACTAATTGCAGAATGGAGCAATTTAAAAATGGAATTGAACTAACCAAATTAATAACTTTTAGTAAAATTTCAATTTTTATAATATTACACAACCCAATAATAGTAATTGGAAATCAGTGTCACTTGAGAAGTTGAAAAACACATTTTGTAAGCAGAGTTTCATAATTAATAGCAAATATTTTGCTAACATTACTTCTTATCTCGATACCAAGATAAGTAAACCCTTTCCCTGAATATTATAATTTAAGATAATCTGTTTTTTCTGATTTTAATTTATATGCAGGGATCTTTTGATATTTTGTTGCCTCTATCTCAGTTGCTGTCACAGCATTATGAATGTTAGAAGAACAAATTGGATCATCTTCCCCTTACACAGATACCTTCAAGTTAACACCATGAAGGATAACAGATTCAATGTCAGAATTTCTTTTAATAGTTTATAAGTAAGGTTCCTGGTAAAGAACGCACAACAAGAAAGATACTGGGCAGCCTTGATGCGTGCTATAAAATAGCAGAAATATGTGAGATATTGTTGTCATTACCACAACTCATGCTATTAAATACCTACAAACAGAATGTAGACTTCCCAGATACCTTTAATCAAGCTCCACCTTCTCCATAACTAGAGAGAGAAACTCCCAAGAAACACAATCAAATACTTTCTTTGTCTCAAGCATGATCATTCTTGCTTGCTTATGCAGAGTTTGGGTAGTGTCAAACATAGCAATCCCATTATTAATATGCGTAGGTGTATCACACCCAGGAATAAAACCGTGCTGCTCATTACAACCAATTGCTCAATAATGGGGGCAAGCCGATTTGCAAGCACTTTGGCAAGTAGCTCAGCATCAGCATCAGACTGGCCATAGCGGGCACCGGGCGTGGCCGCTAGGGTGGGGGACGATTTTGGACCCCTGGGGGGGCGTGTTTTTGTTACCGGGGGTCGGCAATATCGGCTCCCAGTAACAAAATTGGCCAAAACCGGCCCTCACACACTGCTTTGCTGCACTCCCGCTCACCCCAGCGGGGGCTGGTTGAGCAGTGTGCCAGGGCCGGTTTCTGTTCCCAGTCCGGCCATGATCAGCATTAATCAATTATATTAGTCTGTATGACCTACACTACTTGGGGATTTATCTATTAGTAATCGGAGCCTCAGGGTTCTCAATATCACTACTCAGCTATAATTGTGATGGCAGTGGAACATAAGCAGTTTTCCTCAGAGTAAAAGTTATGATAGATGTTTTTAAAGTCAACTAAAATAGACCGAGGGTCTTGTAAAGGAGTTCCAAATTCTTCTTTAATCATAATAATCATATCTTTTGAAGCAGTATATTGTTTTTATTTAATTTTATAAGACAAAAGGCACACAAATGTTTTCTCATACTCAATCTCTTGCCAGGTGTAGTTAAATACTCAGCAGCGTCTTTTGCTCTTAACTACCATTATATCTGGATACAATCAATAGTCTATAAATCTTATACCTGAAAGCGCATATTGCTTTTCTAAAGCCCTTATTACGTTTAATACTACATTATTACTACTATGAATATTCTTATTCATACAGCTATTTTACTGAATGTATTATTTATTTTTTTTTTATTTTTTTATTAAAGTATTTTGCGATTATATACAAGGCACGGCATCGTTTGTATAGAAAGAGCAAAGGAAAAAGTGTATAAAAAACATTCATAAACCAAAGTAAATATCAGTCACTGAGTCATCTACAGGCGAGGTAAATCTTACAACAAACAATTTAGAAAACAAAAATAGGATAAATTTAGGCATAGTATTCTTCCATATTATTTAGCATCATTATTATAATTGCACCAAGTTATTATTTCCTTATCTATAAACAAGCCTGCATTTCATACGCATATTGCATTCCATCGAGTTATGGGATCCCATATTATCTTACCTAACTTCCTTCCTCTTTTTCCCCTCCTTGCATTTATCTCTTTCTCCACTTTATATATTATTAGTAACTTAGCCAACCATTTGTGGAAAGTAGGTGGTACAGGATCTAACCATGCAGAGGCTATACATAGTCTCATAATAGACATAGCGACAAACAAAAATTCCCTCCACACAAAAGGGTCGTACATCCTCAACATTGACTCCTAGTAGAATAGTTCCAGGGGTTAATACAATTTCAATTTCTAAAACTTTGTTTATAAAGCATTCAATTTCTTTTTTTAATAGTTCTAGACGGGGGCATAAAGAAAATACATGTTGTAAATCAGCATCCGAGCTTCCACACCTATAGCACGTAATGCCCAGTAAACCTCCCCATTGTGCTATTTTAGCCGGCGTATAATACAGATGGTAGAGTGTTTTGTAATGTTGAGCCTGTAATGGTGCTGAACATAGCAATGAATTCCCCTTATCTAAGGAGATACCAAAACTTTCAGTGCTGATATTAAGATTATCCTTCCATTTTTCGCTCCATTTTTTTTTTTTTTTTTTTTTAATTTTTAAAACCTTTATTGTATCAAAGCACACAGCTATTCAGCCTAACATCCCGGAGGCAAGGCAGCATGGAATCAGGAGGAGTAAAGTGCAAAACGAATCACATCAGGACATTGCAGGTTGTTTTTATTTTATATAATAACAGAAACCAAGAAAGCTCCAAAGGGCGCATGAGAAAGGCAATGGAGGAAAAGGAAATGCGTATGAGTCAGTTGGAGGCATCTGAGGTCAGGTAAGAAGCTAGAAAAGAACAGAAAGTAGGATGTATAAAGAGGGGGGGGAGGAAAGCAGGAGAATTACAGTAAGTGTACAATAGCTGGTGTCATCGGTTACGGTGACAGGTGTTCCTCGCGAGGAATAGGCTCCGGTGGTAAGCACAGGTCACCCCTGTAAGCATTCCACGCCCCCCACACCTTGTTCCATGTCTGAGGCCTCCCCCTGGCAGCGTACACCGTCTTCTCTCGTAGCATACACCAATCCATATTGGCCTTCCATTGCACCACCAGGGGGGCCGTGTTAGAACCCCATTTCTGCGCTATATCTCGCTTAGCAATCATGTTGCCCAGGGTAGCCCAACGGGTCTGCGCTGTGTTGTAGTCATTCGGCTCCCAAATGTTGAGGAGGCACCTCCGCGCCTCTGCTGCCAACTCAACTCCCGTCACTTCCCTCATTACTCGGTGTACTCTCTCCCAGCAGGGGGCAATGACAGGGCACTCCCACAAAATATGGATGAAGGTAGCAAGGGCTCCACAGCCACGGCGACAAAAGCCATCAGGCAAGAAGCCCATGTGCACAAGCCGGGGGCCGGTAACATACACCCGGTGGAGGATCTTGAACTGCACTAGTCGCAGACGCGAGGAAATGGCGACCTCCTTAGGGGAAGACACAGCACTCTGCCAGTCCTCGTCGTCCAGTTCCAGGCCGTCGGCTACCCACTGTTCTCGCAGGCGCTGGAGGAGGTCAACTCTAACATTGATCAGCTTCTTGTAGGACAAAGAAATGGCACTATCAGGCATATGGCCGTCCAGAATTCTGTCCTCCAAGGGGGAGCTTTCAGGGATTTCGCCCTCCTCTGGCCTAGCAGCATTGAGCGCGTGCTTCAGTTGGGCGTAACGGAAAAACTCCGATCCACCCAAGTGGTATTCAGCCTGTAGTTGGGGAAAAGTCTTAACCTCTCCGTTAGCTACCATGTCTTCCACCCTTGAGATACCTATAAGGTCCCACTTATCAAAACCCTTGGTGTGCCAAAGCTTGCCTAGGATATCGGAATCATACAGAGGGGTGAATCTCGTCAGTCTGCCCTGCCAGCCCTGTATCTTGGTAATTGTCCGCCACGTGTGAACCGCTGCCTTGGTCGGGCCCGTAAGGCGCCGATCAAAGGACCTGGAATACAGGGCGCGGTAGTAGTTGCCTCCACGCAAAAGCCACCTGTCCATAGCGTAACCCGGACTGTCCGCGGGGCCATAAAGGCCATGGTTGATGGCAGTGAGCTGAGAGGACCAGTAGTACCGCCGCACGTCTGGTAGAACGATGCCCCCGTCGTACCACGGCAATGTAAGCTTCTGGATGGCGACGCGAGGCCGACCCCCCCAGAGCAGGGCACGTTGCAGGCTCTCAACCTCTCTAAAGTAGCGAGCCGGAACAAGGTCCTGGGTATTTTGCAAGGCATACAGAAACCTGGGCAGGGACATCATTTTGAACAATGCCGCCCGGCCCAGGAGAGAAAGCGGAAGCTTGCGCCAACTATCAACATCCCTCCGCAGTCGTTGAAGAGGAGGGAGTAGGTTGTAGTCATAACGCGCCTTAGGACTACCCGATATGTAGATTCCCAGGTACTTAAAACCTTGCCCGGCCAGTTGTATATTGCAGCCCCTAGGGAGGCGCGGCGTGTCTCCTTTGAGAATGTAAAGGGAGGACTTGGCCCAGTTGATAATCAGGCCCGAGTAGCGCCCAAACAGCCGGAGTACGTCGCACGCCACAATAAGCGACTTACAGGGAGAAGTAAGGTAAATGAGGATGTCGTCCGCATACAGGGAGACCCTGTCCTCGAAACCCGGGGCCCAGGTGATTCCGTGCAGGTCAGGGTGCGAGCGTAACATGGCCGCAAGTGGTTCCAGTGCCAGCGCAAACAGGAGTGGTGACAGGGGGCAGCCCTGTCTAGTGCCACGATGAAGCGCAAAGGAAGCCGAGATGCGACCGTTAACTGTGACAGCAGCCAGTGGGCACGCATAAAGAAGTTGCACCCAGCCCAGGAAGCCCGGTCCAAACCCAAGCTTTGCTAACACCGCCCAAAGGTAGTTCCACTCCAGGGAGTCAAAGGCCATTGTGGCATCAAGGGAAGCAAGTACCGCCGGTTCCTCCAGGGCGTGAGCCCTGGCCATGACACCATGCAGCCGTCGCAAGTTGAGGGCAGTGTTGCGGTGGGGAATAAAACCTGATTGGTCCGGGTGTACCAAGTCGCTGATGACTCCAACCAGCCGATTTGCAAGCAGTTTAGCTAGGATCTTGGGTTCCGCGTTGAGGAGAGAGATAGGACGGTAGGATCTACAAACGTCCCTCGGCTTGCCTTCCTTGTGAATGACCACTATGGTGGCCAGTCGTTGATCCAAAGGGAGGACACCCTCCTCCCGGGCCCGCAGGAACATAGCTCTCAGATGAGGAGAGACCACGTCCGGCCTAATCTTATATAACTCAGCCGGTATGCCATTGGGGCCGGTAGCCTTACCCGACCGCAGGGCGCGGATCGCCAAGGCAATCTCGTCCGCGGTTATATCTCGATCCATATCAGCACGTTCCCCGTCCGAAAGACAGGGGAGGTCAATCGTCGAGAGAAACTCAGCCGAATCAGCCTCGGAGCGGTCTGAACCAGAAGTATAGACACCCCGAAAGTAGTCTGCAAAAGACTCGGCGATAGCGCTCGGGTCCGTGACCACCACTCCGTCCTCGCCCAGGATCTCCGGAACCACCCGGCTTGCCATCTCGCGCCTGTCCAACCAGGCCAGCAACTTACCGGCCTTATCCCCAACGTCATAAATGCGGCCCTGCTGTTCCTTGGCCAAAACTAGGGAGGCATTCGTAGCGAGGTCATGGTACTCCGACTGTTTCAGGGAGAGGTCGTGTAAAAGAGAAGGGTCTGGCTCAGGCCCCAAACGGGACTCGAGATCCAGGACCTCTTCTTCAATATGCACAAGGTCGGCATCACGAGCTCGCTTAGCCTCCGCGATGAGAGCTAGGGCCTCACCCCGCAACACAGTCTTGAATGCCTCCCACAGGGTGACCGCCGAGCCAACCGAGCCAGCATTTTCGGAGAAATACAAGTCGATGGCCTTGGCTAGGAGTGCGCGCGTCTTGTGGTTGCGGAAATACCAGGGGTTCACCGTCACCGGACGGCTGGACAGGACGATGCCAAAGTCGAATGAGACCCACAGCGGAGAGTGATCAGAAACGCCCCGTGCCAGAAAACAGGCCTCAGACACGGCAGGCGAATGTGCCGCCAGGGTAAGGACATAATCTATACGGGACAGACTCCCGTGGGTACTGGAGAGGAAGGAAAAGTGGCGGAGCGCGGGATGCAGCAGTCGCCAGCTATCCACCAAACCCATGGAGTCGAGGAAGGCCGGCAGCCACATTTGGGAACTCCGGAGGTCCCTCGGCGGTTGGCGATCAAGGGTGCCAGAGCAGACTGAGTTGAGATCACCCCCCAGGATCAATAAGCCCGCAGGCAAGGACAAGATGGCGCCACCAAGGTCTTGAAAGGTGCTGGATTGGAGGCCTGGGGGAACATAAACCGAGAGCAGCGCCAAGGAACGCCCCTCCCATCTTCCCGCCACAGCGGCGTAGCGTCCCCTATCATCAAGCACAGTGACGTCTATTTCAAGGGGAAGGGAGGCACGCACAAGGATGCCCGCCCCCCGGGAACCCGAGGAGAACCCAGAGTGGGCAACCATTTTGTAGCCTTTACGGTTTAGGGCCTTGCAAGAGTTTCCTACCAAATGCGTCTCTTGCAGAAGCACAACATCAGGCATATGTCTCTTTATTAATTGGATTACCACCCCTCTCTTAACTCGGTCACCCAACCCATTAACATTCCAGCTAAGCACTTTTAGATTCCTACCCCCCATCGTCCAACAGCCCGCCCCATCCGACCCCAACCAACTCCATCCTCAAGTAAACAATAAAAAACACAATCCATTGCCTCAAGAAAAGGAAAGAGAAAGAACAAACGAACAAATAAACTTGCATAGTTGCACCCCCCACCCTGCACCCCTGCATATGACTGAAAAGCCCCCCCAACCAGCAGTGTGCCTATCGCCCCATAACTACTCTACAAGAAGAGACCCAGAGGAGTAAGGAATCTCCGCGAACACCCCCCGCCACCCTCCATGTACAGACAGGAAAGTCAACAGGGTAAAATAAGGCAATATCCGATAGTCATATGAGGCAGAAATAACAAACGATGAATCACCCACTATAGAGCCAGGTCTCATAGGTCCGGGCCACCAGCAGCACCACCTTCATGTTCATCCTGAGCGTCTCGGCGCGGCGATAAAGTGTCCAGCCAGTCACTTACATTTTCAGCAAAGTCAAAGAAGAGGGCACGGCCCTCATGTTCGATCCGGAGCTTGGCAGGGAACATCATGGAATATTTGAACCCCAAGTCCCGTAGTCGTCGCTTCACCCCGGCGTAGCTCTGGCGCTGCCGCTGTACCGTCCTGGTAAAGTCCGGATAGAAATGGACGTCGGCGTTCTGAAATTTAAGCGGTCCATGCCGTCTGGAAGCCTGCAGGACCGCGTCTCTGTCTCGGAAATTGAGCAACCGGGCCACGATGGGTCTAGGCGCCACGCCCGACTTTGGCGGGCCACCCGGCACTCGGTGAGCTCGCTCCACCGAGAAAAAGTTGCTAAGGCCAGGCGGTGCCAGATGGGTGTTGATCAGGTCTTCTACGAGGAGGTCCGTCGCCGCCTCTTCTGAACCCTCCGGTACCCCGACAATGCGGACGTTCTGCCGCCTGGCACGGCTCTCAAAGTCCTCCAACCGCCTTGAGAATTGTTCCGTGGTCCTCTGCAGGTTCCGGACCTCAGTTTGTAGGTCCGAGACGTCGGCCGTCAGGCTGGATGTCTTAATGTCCAGATCCTTGACTCGATCGTTAGTTTTACCCAAATCGGCTCTAATGAGAGTCAGGTCGACGGCCATAGTGTCCACTTTATGTGTAAGGACCTCATGCTGTTGCTGCATGTCCGCCCGGAAACTAGTGATGGCCCCCATGATGTCGCTCAGGGTAGGCTCCGAGCCGTCCGGCGAGCCCGAGGGCGGGAGGTTCTTGGCAGAGGGTCCGGTAACAGGTGGCGTCTTTGGCTGGGTATAGCGCTCAATCCTGTTCTGCTGCTGCTGCGTTTTGCCGCGGACGCCTTTGCCCGATGTCTTGTCCGGGTCCCCTCTGCCCGCCATGTTAGGTCCGATGGGGACAAAGGGCTATGCCAGGCAAGCCCGAGCCCAGTGAGCCGGAGATATTGTCCGGGCCGGACAGTAGGAGGCCGTCTCAGGAACGCACTGTGAGAAATAACACCCCACCGGTGAAGACGACAGGCAGGCACTCCGCAGGTCGGTCGTGCGTAGCGACGGAGTCCGGAGAGACAATGGCACTGCGCTGGCACGGAGTCCCACTCGACGTAGCTCAGCGTAGGAAACACCGATTCGTGATCTGAAAACGGTTCTCGCCTCAGTGGACCATCAGCAACAAAAATCCACCCTCGTGGATCAGGATATCAGGCAGGATAGTTGCAGAGGATCGGAAGGTCCGCGGAGCTCCGAGCTTACGCGGCCATCTTGGTTGCCCGCGAAGCTCCTCCCCCTTTCGCTCCATTTTTGATGATCATCTTGTTTTACTTTAATCAGTTCAGCATATAATCTTTTAATTGTGCAATCTTGCCCCCTTTGGATAATCTCCATAATAGCGTTGCGCCTAAATCCTAGACCACCACCTTTTTTGTTCAGGAGAAAGCTCCTAATTTGGAGATATTTAAAGAATTGCCTAGTTTCTAGGTTGAATTTGTCTTGTAAATCTTTAAATTGGAGAACACCCTGGTCCCCCTTTATATCTCCAATAGTTCTAATTCCCCTGTTTTCCCACTCTGCAATTATAGGTCCTGAGAAAATATCTTGTGGGAGGGTTGGGTTATGAAAAAGTCTTGTGTATGAATTATATTTTCCTAAGCCAATTTTTTTAGCAAAGCTTTTCCAAATTTCAAATCCAGCTATTATTGTCTTAAACTTTGTCCTCTTATAATAACTAGCCTCTGTAAATTTCAGAAGAACATCCTTCGCTTCCCTTCCCAAAGTTACTCCGTAAATTGCCAACGATCCGAAGTTGCTCCACTCCTCCGATCCACGGCGCTGTTCACCTCCCATAAGACCAGTCATGTTCTGTAGAGCCGCCGCCCAGTAGTAAGATTTTAAATCCGGGACTCCCCAGCCTCCCCTTTCTCTCGGCAGTGTCATAAATCTTAGGGCCCTTCTCGTTTTCCCCTTTGCCCAGATAAATCTATTTAGTATATTCTCGATTTTTTAAAATATTTTACTATCAAAAAATAGCGGAATTGCCCTAAATAAATATAAAAATTTTGGTAGAATGATCATTTTTACCAAGTTAGACCTTCCCACTATTGACAGGTGCAGATTGTCCCATCTATCCAAATCTTTCTCCACTTTCTTAATTAACGGGGTGATGTTCCTTTCCACTAAAATATCCAGATCTGCCATTATGATGACCCCTAGATACATGCCATCTTGCACCACTCGATTGTCTAAGCATGGGGTGTATGAATTCTTTATTATCTGTGTTTTTGATGTGTTCAATTTATATCCCGATATCTTCCCAAATTTCAGTGCCTCTAGTTCGAGATATTCTATGGTTGCAGATGGATTTGGAGAGATAACAGCAATGTCATCTGCGTAGGCTAAGATTTTACACTGCCCAATAGCTGTTGTTACCGGAATTATCATCTCAGATGCCTCTATTCTACGTATAAGTGGGTCCATATATATAGCGAACAGTAAAGGTGAGCAAGGGCATCCCTGCCTAGTCCCTCTTTTTATATGGAATTGACCCGTGTTTCCACCGTTCACTCGCAGAGTCGCTACTGGTTCTAAGTAGAGAGTTTGTAAGGCTTTAATAAAGCCATGTTTAATTCCTGCTCTAGCTAAGGCATGCCAGAGGTAGCCCCAGGAGACCCGATCGAATGCTTTTTCTGCATCAAGTAACATCACTGCAATCGGGTCTCCTGTGACTGATGATACATCAAACAACGTTATTGCTTTCCGTATATGGTGGGTGGTTCCTCTCCCTGGTATAAAACCATGTTGGCTACTACTGACAATTTTATCTTTAACTTTTGCCAGCCTTGATGCCAATGCTTTAGAAAAGACTTTTACGTCCGCATTGAGTAGAGTTATAGGCCTATACGAACCTGGTTCTTCTGGATTTTTCCCTTTTTTTAGTATTACGACCACCTCTGCGCCCCCCCATGACTTAGGCGGTGTTTTGCCCAGCTGTGCCCCTTGCAACACCTCTATCATTTCTTCTCTCAAGCAGTCCCAGAATACTTTATAGAATTCAATAGGTATCTGATCAGGACCTGCTGCTTTACCAGAAGGTAGACTTACGCGGCCATTAGGAAGGACCGCCCAGGAGGGAAGACTGGGGGGGGGTGTGGCACTGATCACCCGCACAGACTTCCTCTTCCAAACCTTACCGTCCCCCGTGATCCCTGCAGTAGACTGCTTAGTAGTCCGTTCCACTTCCTTTGGAACCCCTATAACCTGTGTTCTGATATATCGCCCGCCCCAGTCTACCCCCGGTTTTCTACCTGCCCTAGAGGACCTTTTGGCCACCCTTGTGGTAAACAACTCTGCCATTCTTCTATTGGGAGACTTAAATTATTGGCCGAATGACCCAGCTGAAGATATGAGATCTAAGGAGTTTACGGCTCTGCTCACCAGCCTTAACTTCTCCTCTCAGCTGAGTTCGGCCACCCACATCAAAGGTCATCAACTTGACCAAATTTGGTCCCTTAACATCCCTATGGGCCCTTCAACCATTTCCCCTTGTTCTTGGTCAGACCATTCCCTCATCTCTTTCACAGCCAGCCTCGGACGGCCACCTAAACCCCCTCTGCCCAAAAACATCTGGGCCAGAAAGTGGGATAAGGCGGCCCTCCCGGCGGTTTGCTCCTCCCTGGAGGCTACCAGCCCGGAGCTTAACGATTTATCCCCTTCCTCCCAGCTCTCAGCCATTAACAACTGGCTGCTAAAGGCGTGCAATTCCACCGTCCCCCTTAAGAGAGTGACTGTTAAACGCGCCCACGGGGCCAACCGATGGTTCACTTCCGCCCTCAGGGGGAAAAAACTTGCGACCCGTAGAGCGGAACGCGCCTGGCGGCGCACCTACTGCCCTCTCCTTAAGGCTAGTTACTGCCTGTCCCTAAAAGAGTACAAACGTGACATTCTAAAAGCTAAAACGGAGTACTTCTCTGGCAGAATCTTGGCAGCAGAAAACCAACCGAAGGAGATATTCAATACTATTCATGAATTGGCGGCCTCTGACAGGGTGGTCCCTAAAATCCCCCCGTCCCAAACACTCTGTAACTCCCTTAATTCTTTTTTCTTTGAGAAGATTTCCCTCATTAGGGCCAACATTCCTCCCCCACCCATGGTACCTTCTGCTGTTCCCTCACCCCCCCCTCCCCCCTCCTTTACTCAGTTCCCTCCCCTCACCCGAGACTCTCTGCTCCCTCTTCTAGCTCGGATCAAATCAGGCTCCCCTCGGGACATTGGTCCTGCTTTTGCTCTAAAAGAGCTCTTTTCTAACTGCTACTCCCCACCACTTACTTTCATCAATCACTCCCTTAACTCTGGCACTGTCCCCCTTGCCCATAAATCAGCAGTCATCATCCCTATTTTGAAAAAGCCTGGCATCGATCCCTCTGCGCCCGCCAATTACCGCCCGATCTCTCTCCTCCCTTACCTCGCTAAGGTCTCAGAGGCTCATATCACCAGGTCCCTGAGCTCCTTTGTGGAATCCACAGGCTGCTTGGCCGCTCGCCAAGCGGGCTTTCGCCTGCTGCACTCTACCGAGAAGGTAGTTGTGTCGGTGATGGATCAGTTAAGAGAGGGCATTGACATTGGCCGGCCACAGGCTCTAGTCCTGTTAGACCTGTCCGCCGCGTTCGACACGGTGGACCATGACATCTTGTTGACCCGTGTCGAAGCGGCAGGCATTGGGGGCTCGGCCTATGCTTGGCTCCGTTCTTTTTTGACGGACAGGGAACAGGCTGTCCATCTTGCTAACTTCTCTGCTCCTCCTAGGAGGGTGACTTGCGGAGTTCCCCAAGGCTCTTCCCTGTCCCCCTTGCTTTTCAATTTATACATTTCACCCCTCATTTTTTCTTTACAGCAGATGGAGGTCTCGGTGTTTAATTACGCCGACGACCTCCAACTTGTTTTTAACCTTTCCTCTTCTCCTTCCTCAGCTTCTAATTTCCAGAAGGTTATGCTTTTTATCCAAGGGTGGATGAACTGCAACCACCTCAAACTGAATCCGGACAAGACCGAATTGGTCCTGACGGGGGTGGTTGCAGTCCCTGGTCCCCTTCCTTCTGGCCCGCTGCCCTTGGCCCTCCCCCTATTCCTGTTCCCAAGGTTAAAACCTTGGGTATTTTCATCAATCCCATGCTTACCCTTCATACGCAGATCAATGCAGTTGTATCTGCCTGTTTCCTTTCCCTGCGGATCATCCGAAAGGTCGCCCGCTTCTTCTCAATTGCTGCACTCAAGCTCATCCTCATGGCCATGGTGCTCTCGCGCCTTGACTATGGGAACGTCATCTACAATGGGGCGCCGGCTTATCTGCTCCGCCGGCTCCAACAAATTCAGAATCAGGCGGCTCGCCTGATCTACGGACTCCCCAGATTCAACCATACGACCCCTCTGTTGCAGTCTCTCCATTGGCTCCCAGTGAGGGAGAGGGCCCTTTTTAAGCTTGGATGTATCACCTACCAGGCTAGAGCAGGGACCGCTCCCGTTTTCCTGTGTGAAGCCATTTCCCCTTACCTTCCTTCCCGAGAACTCCGTTCCACTTACTTGGCCCTTTTGTCAGTCCCTCGTTTTAGGAAACAGAAGTCCGGTGGGGCCAGATTTGCAGTGCTGGCTCCTTCCTTCTGGAACTCACTTCCTTTTTCTCTTAGGTCGTCATCTTCCTACCTGGAATTTCGCAGACATCTGAAAACCCTCTTGTTCTCCAGATCTGTAGCCGTATAACCCTTTCCTCTGCACCCACTGGTCTTCTGCCTCTAGCGCCATGAAACCGATTTCGGTATAAGAGCGCTCTATAAATATTTTAAAATAAAATAAATAAAAAATAGATTCCACATTGCCTCCTTTATTTCTTCTAACTGCAGCTCTCCCTCTAACCCATCTGCTTCCTCTTCCTCTATTGGTTCTATCGGAGTCTCTCGGAGATATTCCATCATTTCTTCCTTATCTTTTTGAGGATCACGACCCTGTGATTCATCGTCGTATAGCTTCTCGTAAAATAACCTAAAGACTTCTCTTATTTTATTCGACTCTGAATGAACCGTGCCCGAAGTATCCCTGATTTCTCTCACTATGCCTGCAGCTTCTTGTTGCCTTGTTCGAGTAGCCAATATCCTGCCTACTGACTCGCTCAGCTCATAGCACTTCTCTCTTTTAGTGCTATAAATTTTTGCTGCTTTACTAGCAATTTCACCCTCTGCCTCACCTTTAGCTTTGACTAACTCTAACCAAGCCTTTTCCAGATCCCGCCCCGACACTACGCTATTTTCTAAGCTTTCTTCAGCCTTCAGAACCTTCAGGGCTAATTCTGAATTCCTCAATTGGGTTAATTTCCTTTTATAAGAATTATAACTCTTTGTTTCCCCTCGTATTCCAGCTTTAAAGGTGTCCCAAACCACTCCCATTTCTGCTGTATCTCTATTGAAAGAAAAAAAATCAACAATCCATTTATTCATGTGTTCTATATACCTTTCATCTTTCAATAGCTCTCTTTCAAAAGTACAGTTTGTATGCTGTCTAGTACTTGTTTTCGTTATTATAGTTAGTACTAGAGGGTTATGATCACTAAGGATCCGTGGCAGCCTTTCGATCTTTGAGCTAGAGATATTAGTGCTTGAAATAAAAAAATAATCTAATCTTGCGCATGTTTGATGCGGAGCAGAATAGTATGTGAAACCTTTATTGTCCATTCTCTTTTTCCCCCATACATCTGAGAGGGCATTGTTTAACACCAGACTGAAATACTTTTTTTTTTCCTGCCGTTATACTTTCCAAAAGAACCCAGTCCTAATCCGTCTGCTCCATTAATATTGAGATCACCTCCCAGTATAATTTTAGGTGACCATGTTGCTAGCTCAACGTCTAAAAATTGAAAGATATCAGGGTCGTCCTCTGTTGAGCCGTATACATTTACCAAAGATATCCACTCTCCATCGATAAAACACTCAATCATAGCCCATCTACCCCATTTGTCTTGTGCTTTCTTTCTGGTTAGGATATTATTATTCCTAGCTAAAATAGCCACCCCTCTTTTTTTAACTCCTTGGCTTGAGTGAACTAACACCTTAAATCCTAACTGCGACAGAGCGTAAGCTTGTGAAATCATAATGTGAGTTTCCTGTATGTATGCAAAGTCCAGATTCATTTGTTTCAGTATTAATGCTATTTTTGCTCTCTTTTGGGGATCATTTAGCCCACAAACATTCCAAGTTACTACTCTAACCCCCATCACCATTATTCTCAGATCTCCTTTCCCTCCTACGCTCTCTTCTGTCAATTGACCATTTAGTAATCAAGAATTTAATTATCGCTAGATTGACGTTATTTCTTGCGTTGCGTCCTTTACTTTTTCTCCACCCCGCCTGTTCTCTTTGACTAGAAGATGTCTTTTTTAAACTCTCTCTCTCTATTATTTGTCGTGCCGTGCCCTGTTCCCCCTGTACACCCCACCCCACACCCCCTTCACTTTCCCCTCCCTCCCCCCCCTTTCCCTTACTGGCAAATAGGTCAATCCTGACCTATATGTGACAGCCGCGCCCTCCCAGGGGAGTTTCCCCCCAGCCACTCCCCCTGCTACAACACTTTAAGAATATCATCCCGTTTACTAACAAGAAAGGCTCAGTTATCTCTTTGTGATAGCAGCTACTTGTTTTATACTCTCTGTGCGATCCAATTGTCCATTTCGATCCCTATGTCTTCTCTCTTCTCGGAGATAAGTCAGGTATTCTTGTGCAACGATTTCAGAAAAGAAGATTCTAAACTGCCCATTGAAGCCCACTTTGAGGCGGGAAGGAAACAGCAAGTAGACTTTGCAGCCTAAATTCTGGAATGGTACTATAAGTTGCCGCATCCGCCATCTTCTCTCGACTGTTGTATGACAAAAGTCTGGACGGGCAAAAAAAGTGATGTCTTTATATGTGCGTTTCTTCGTAGGTTTAGCTTTCATTATCACTTCCTCCCTTAGCAGATAGTTTCCTACATAAACAAGATTTGCCCTTGATCTTGCGCCCGCATTACCTTTTTTCTGTACAAGGGGAAAACGGTGTGCTCGTTGGACTTCCTTGTCCCAATCCCATGCACCCATCTCTGGGAACGCACCTCTTAACAGTTCTACGACAAAGGCTCTTGTATCTCCCCCTTCTTTGCCTTCTTCCACTCCTAGCAGTCTTATGTTATTTCTCCTCTGACGATTTTCGAAATCTTCCAGCTTCCATAAGATGTCAGATTCAGTTTTACCCTGGGTCTGCCTAAATTCCTGAAACTCTGCGAACTCATCCTCCATTTTGCCAGTTCTCTGTTCTACCTCTGACAGTCTGCCTATTACTTCAGAGTACATGTCCTGTAAATTATGGAGAGATTTTTGTATTTTTTTATTAGCCCGCTTGGCTCTTTGGCTTTCCAACCGTGCTTCACCTTGTATTTGTTTCATTGTATCAAGTAAAAGGTCAAATTTATCCTTATGCGGGTCAGCTGAATGTATTATACTGAATAGTCATCCACAAACCTATGCCTTAAGTATATGCCAAATAAAGAAGTGCTACCAAGAATTTATGCTAGAAATTCCCTAATCATAAATGACATATAAAGACAATAATATTCGTTATTCAGTAAAGTTCTGTTAAAAGTCCATCTTGATACCTTATCCTCAGTGTGCCCCAAACCAACCTCTAATTAATAACGAGTTATGATAGGATAAAATCATGGGATATATGTCAATATTCACAGATGTAATCTTATGCTGTGGGATATACGCCATGTCAATTCAAGTATGAACAGTGACTAGTAGGTAAAATAATTCTCTTATAGCTTTCGATACCCGCCAGGCATCTTTTAACCCATAACTTGTGTGATCCTTTTAATGGTATTTCCAACTTTATTCATTTTATGAGTAGCAAATCAATTAGTGTGGTTTAGTCTATAATACATAACACAATTAAAATCACCAATTAAATACATATCGCCTTGACAGTCAGCCAACTATACAGCCAAAACATCAAAAATATAAGGTTCTTCCTCATTTGCCATATAAACACCACAAATGTTGATAATACTATTATTAACTAGATTGTGGCAGAGAAAGTTTTAAGTAAATGTATGCCATGTATACTCAGGCAGAAAAGCCACCCAATAAATTGGCATCTGTTGGGATGTGCATACAACCAAATTAAAGCCTGGTTGTCTAAGTACTTTTTGACAATATGAGTTTCCATAAGGCAAACAATAGGGGGGGTCATACGGTGATAATCTTTCACATATTAACCTGTGTTTATGGGAGCTATTCAGACTGCATGCATTGCTGCAAATAATGGTTAGTCTGTTGTAACTCATTATTCATGAGTAGGTATAAGACATTTAATTGATCCTTAGTCATTCTCAGTATATGATTCAACAATTCCTTTATTCCCAATGTTAGATAAGAGTTCTAGACGTTTGTTTCTCCATTTTATATGTTCTATGTTGCAGAACCTAGGAGTAAATTGTGTAGACAAAGGAAATAGTAAAAATGTTTTTTTAAATAATACACAGAAAAGTAAAATTTGCATGAAGAAAGCTGTGAAGAACTGGGAACCCCTAGTGGAAAGCCAGTTACTCATTTTGATAAACACTTATATACAGAGGACTAGTGTAACTGTTTACGTCTAGGGTTAATGAAGAAAGCCACACGGAACCCCTTTTTCCATGCTGAGATATCAGTGCAGTTAGGTTGAAAAACATAGTTTTCTGATAAAATGGCGCTTGTAAAGTACATAATAATTCACAGAAGATATGGACTATTCGATATTTCAAATCCGTCTTGGCAATTCAGAGTTTGGATATGTTCCTCTGTGTGGTCACAGAACTCCCAGAGACTTGAAATATCTCAATAATATATTTGCAGGGGGCACGTCATCACATATATATTTCACATTATATTTCACAAATGGTAGACACATGTAGAATTTTTATGAGCATTTTTTTTCCCACTATGTAGATCAAAAAGAATAACGATAAAATTACTGTAAAGCTCAAAAGATATCACATGACAATAAGAATGGCAAGAAATGCTGACACGTGAATGTAATACAGTAAATATAAACTACACAGGATTCACAATTAGGATAGGAAAAAATAATGATGGAATAAGAAAATGGGTAGAAAGATGAGGCAGCAATAAATGGGGCAGCAATCCAACGATGTTTAAATGCTAAGACAGGGACTCTGGCAGATAAGTTGAAGACGTTTGGGACATTGGACGTTGAGAGTACCCCAAAAAAGTTATGTAAGAACTATACAACTTCCGAGGACATGGGCCAGTGTTTTCTACTAATTCTTACTTTATGAGCTGCTGCACCCAGGCAAGTTCACAAAATAAAACTGGTATATTTTTATCACTACAAAGGCCCTCATTACAATGGTGTCAAGAATACCAATGCAGTGGTCACAAGAACTGAATTACCAATAAAATAGGCAGCAGTATTTCCGGGATGCGGAATACAGCAGCTTTATGAGTCAGACACTAAAAACCTCAGAAGTAGGGAATTACTGAGAAAATAAAACTTGCCATATCTGATTCCTAGTGTATTTCCCCATTTTTTCACCATTTCCATCTGAAATTCCATCAGCTTTTAGTAGGTGGGATGTCTAGGAATATTAATGGGGAGATTAGTATTCCAGTATCTCCTATAATTCCTTATTTGGTCAGAAGCCCTATCTCCAGGCGAATCGGGATTTACTCAACCCTTGGAAAGGAGGGAAACGTAATTACAAAATGAAGGTGAAAAACCTTATTTCTGAACTGAAATAGCAGATTTTAGACACAACTGATAACTTAAGAAACAGCTGATAAGACATGTGGTTCATTATCACCTGAATTCAACTTCCACAAGACTGAGTTCCTTCAGGTCAGCGCTCAGCTCAAATGCTCTCAGAATTGGATCCTCCTCGGTTAGCATGATAAGAGCAGGGCTGGCCAAACAGCGGTAGATATCAAGACGAAACCTAGACCAAGGGACAATGAAGAAGGTAAGACTGCTAATAAATACATGACCAATTTATTGCAAGATCTTGGTTTGTGAAATAACATAAAAACATAGCATCAGCCAATAATATTTAGCAAAAGTAAAAGAATCATAATAATAAAGGGCTATATGTATTATTTAATGCTCACAGTATACTGGTCACCATTTGCAACAAGTTTTTTTTCAACCAATAAATAATTTTCTGAACTAACCTATTTGTTCGCAAAATTCTGATTGAAGTGGGTTGTAATCTGACCTAACTCATTAATATTTAAGACATACATCACAAATGAGAATCACTCCGATTGGTGGCCATCAAAGGGGGGAGGTGACATGCTAAAAGTCAGCAGGTCACTATGTCTGTGATCGCCGCTCAATAAACTTTTTTTAAAGTAAAGTTTACTTTTATTTTTTGGTTGTTTGAAAGTTAACAGTGGTCCCACTGCCTACTCCCTAACAAACTGTTTTTAAAAAGTCACAAAGGGTTCCTATAGGGATGCCTTCCTTTTTGTGAGTGGGATAACTCTCCAACTTGGGGCGTCGGTAAAATCAGTGCTTAATTTGAGCCCGTGGTTTCCAGTGATCAGCACCGGCACTTAATCATCAACACTGGCACAGGGAGATTAAGTGATTCAACCAGAATCACAGGATATCTAGCCCACCTGAGACTCGACCCTACCGTAGTCGGCAGCTCTGGCCATTACACCACATCTTCTCCGCATTTGTGTGCTTTCATGGCTCTGTTTTAGGTGGCGATCACAGGAGAAATGGATTGGTGGAAGCTGCCGCCTGGCAAGACCCCCGGCACAAGTTTTTTTATAAATTAACCACTGGGTAAAATTGCAATGTTTTGCGGCCAGATTCCAGTCACAAAACATGAATAGTTATGATCGCTCGATACTTTGCGACTAAGGTATGCCTACAACACGCACCGTTCATATATCGAATCATTCAGTATCCATTTGGTATCCCATTTTAGAAGTCGGAAAAGCTTTTCCGCCTTCTAAAATGGGCTTAGTACATAGTGAAAAAGCATTTTTAGGATCACAAATGACAAATCAGTGAATTTTTGACAGCTAAAATGCTTCGTACATCTATCAGAAAGAGGCATCAGGCTCTCAGGCTGCATTCCTGGCTTTAGGCCCTGGCATACGAATTTGGAATGTGCAATTACGCAAAATAAGTAATGCAATCTGAAAGAAGATTAATTCCCATAATTTTATCCATCTAAAGCAGCTTTCTGGCAGGGCCTACAAGAAATTTTTAATGGAACGAAAATGTGTTTCATTTACTTTGAAGGTCATATTTCTGTTCGCTGTGATGTCAATTCATTAAGTACCCACATTTTGCTCACTATATTCTGCTTTCCATAAATAATTTATCGTGCACCAACACATTATCTATTTCGTCAACAATTTAAGTAATTTTTAACCAAAATTCAAACAGGTTTTTGGGCTTCACAGTGGTTTAGCTGATGTCAGGACAGCCACTATTAGATTTTTAGGTCTCGCCTAGCGTCGCAGCGAAGCTGCTCGCTAGCAATATCTATTGCAGCCGACTTGCTTTGCGATGCGGGACAGGATAGGTACACGAGCTCCAAAGACATCAGCTGTGAACGCGTACGACAGCGTTAGCTGAAGTGGCAGGACAGGCCATGTGTACGCTCACAACATCTGGAGACGTGTGGCTCACTGGTTAGAGCAGGCAGACTCTGAAGCAGAGGTCAGACCCGGGACCAGGGTTCAATTCCCGACGCGGCAGGGTCTTGAGCTCAAATGTCCACGGACTCGATAATTCTCGCTTCGGTGCCTGACCTAATCATGGTATCACACTGTTCAACTCTGGGCATTAAGCTTGCTTAATCTCCACAACGGCCCCCCGCGGCGGGATGCCTGGCTTTCACCTTGGGGATGCCCTGTAGGGGCTATCTCACAGGGAAAAGCCAGGACGGGTTCCCAAGGCAAGCGCTTAGAGACCCCTGGGTGATAAGCGCTATATAAAATCCAATATACAATACAATACAATACAATACAATCTCTTTCAGACAGCATATGTGCACGCTCATGGCCTCTCCTTCAGCGTGCTCATTACAGACATGTCTCACCGGTCCGCAGATTCCCTGGCCTTCTCCTCGGCACGCCATTGGGCTCTCCTCACCACTCGGGAGCCCCGTCTTGCCTCTGGTGCCATCCATGCAGTCTGCCTCACTCTTCGCCCGGTCCCTCTGATGGGGCCGGGACTTCAGCATGGAGCCTGCAGAGTTCCGGACGTCCTCTCCGGCTGCTTCCTGTTTGTTTGGCAGGCCCCACCCACGTCCCAACTAAGGCTGCCTGACTTCCGGTTTCGTGGTCATCTGCACCGGAGGCAGGGAGTGTGCCCCACGATGTCGCCTCCATATATGTGCACTGCCCAGCATGGTAAGTGTCCTCCAAACAATGCGGGCTTTCCATCCTCCCCCGTTAGTTCTGTTTCTCGTAGCCCCCTCTTCTGCCTGGCTGTCCCTTCCTTCTTGTTATGCCTGAGACCCACTCTGACATTTCTGTCCACGTCGCCACACTTCTAATGCCGCCCGGTTGCTCTCGCCCTGTCTTAGTGCACGAGGCTCCTGTTTTTCATTCACACATTCACTCTGCAGACACCCAGGGACTCTTTTCAATCACACATTCACTATGCAGACACCAGGGGACTCTTGAATTTGACCCTCCAGGAAGGCTGCCTAACCCTGACTTCTTGCACGGAGCCTAGCCTGTCCATGCAACGGAGAGCCCTCCTTGACAGACAGCCTCTGCCGCATCATGCGTAAAGGTTAGTGCCTGGGCTTGGTCTCCCGTCAGAGCTAAAGCTTCAGGGAGCTTGATCAGCGCATGGCACCGATGACAGGTCTCCAAAAATATATTGAGTATATCGTATTATATGACGCCTCACACATTCTTTTTCTGTTGTTTTTTTAACTTCAAAAAGAGGTGTCTGTGGGGAAGAAGTGCTCTCACGTCATTGATTTTAATCTGAAATATTCACTGGCGGTCGGAAGTTGGGGGGTCGAGTCTACCACGCTGGGTCCACATTTGCAAAACTGTCAGCACGCCGGTTTATTTGCCTTTGTTATGTACAACTGGCGGTATCAGCATATACATTGGATCTCAGTGGCACAATCACCATGGGGACATATATCGCTTTGGCTTGGTAGTTGTCAAGCTTTAGTTTAGAGGGCCACTTGGGCAAGGGGCACATAATCTCGGGTGTCTCATTGGCACTTAAGACACTTTGGCTCGGTTGGCGCTGTGGCGCGGATGAAGCGTTGCTTCAGTTGTAGCCGGTTGGCAGGCGTATAGTGTTTGATGTAGTTAGTGCTTGCTTGCTGGTTTCTGAATACGCTTTAGGCTGTGTGTTTCTGCTTCACTGTGATGTCCATTTGCTAACGCCTCTCTGCTTAATTCCTCAGCGTAGGAGATACCAAAGTTTCCTAGGGTTTTTTAATGGTATATACCCTGTGGAGCGTTGTTGGGCCTTCTCTGCAGTGCCCAGTTGAAGAGGTAATAAAACAGAAATAATAATAATATATTTGTCATGCTGAACTTGACTTGACACATCTGGTTTTATCGGTGGCTGCTGTACTGGTCTCAGAGGTGAGGAACCCACCATGGCCAGCCACCAAGGCCACCATACATGCCACTGGCTTAGAGTCTTATTTGGGGGGGGTGTTATCTTCCATATTACTCCAGCTTTGTATTACTTAGGGCAACAGGTCGGTGTTCCTGTGGGGGCGGGTGTCGGGGTCGATCAGAGTCATTTAGTTCTGCACAAGCACATCTGAGGTTCAATGTCTTATGTGCTGCGCGTGGTGGTTACTTTTAATGGGGGGGTTGGGGGAGAGGGCCGGGCGCAGTCTGAGCTTTAGTCTGTGGCAAGGGTGGGTAATATAGCCCCCTCCCCCATGCAAAGTTTGTTGAATCTGGCTCCAGCTGACTGCCCCAGACCTGCTTTTTTTCAAATCGGATACTTGTGAATTAGTTGTATTACTGCTCCTGCTGCCGCTCTCTGTTGCGCCCTCTTCATTGCAAGGTGAATAAGTCAACTATCGGTTTGTTTGTGATCTGAAGGTGGACTTGGGTATTCACAGCACTTCCAGTGTTTAGTCGTGGTGGAATGTCGGTCTATCGCCCTTGCGCTTCCTGACTCAAGCCCATGTTCCATCATCAGCTCTTATTCACCCAGAAACCTGGTCTGGAGGTTGTGGACAGGGACTGGCCATGGACCGGCCAGGCCTGACTATTGGTTCATCCTCTAGCATGCATGTCAAGAGGAGGTGCGGGCTAATGGTTAAACTGCAACGTGTGCAAATAAGTTCCGATCCAGGCTTCCCCCAATTAAAAGCTCTACAGTCCTTGATAAATCGCTTTATAGCCCTGCGCCTCAATTCCTTTATTAGGTCTCGTTGACTTCCATATCCTTACATTCTGTTTTTCTTTTCATGCTGCTCCTTAATTTTGCCCCCTTCACCTTCTTTCTACTCCTCACAATGTTTGAATCACAGCCCATTAAAGAGGACAAGTAGGATGGGGAGCCAAGTTTGGGTTAGCCCCGGGCGCTAGCTGAGAAAAAAACAGCTCTGATCACCACATACCATCATGCAACGGTACATACCTGGGAAGAACATTTAATAGGCCTCCAACGCAGATGAAAACTGACACTAGTACAAATGCAATGCAATAGATTTTGCAGTTACAATAAAGTGAGTTATTGCCATTTTGCATTACACTATTTCAATAATGCTTCACGAAGAAAAAAAAAAGAATGACATTTACAATGCCAATAGCTCAAAATAATGTCATTGCATTGTAAATGCTTGTTTTTTTACGGTTTGTGCACCGTCTAACACACTGTCCTCCTTAAAATGCAAAAAACTGACGGGGTCAACAAATTCAGATAAAAAATTTTAACAAAATACTTCAGCCATTTTTGGGGAAAAGAGTTTCAATGAGTCCTGCATGTATCTGTAATTCGACCCTGCGCATATTAATCAATGTCGTATTCAGGCAATATCCATGGACAAGAACAAGTGCAGTATTTTTCGCAGTCAGAACAAATGTACATGCTGTAAATATTTAAACAGTTGCACATGTGGACAAACAGCAAACATTTCATATAATGCATTCTGGCCCTCTCCCTGTCATACAGCACAGAAAAGTAGCTTGCTGCATTGTATGTAAATGTGATAAATATACCCCTGTTGTTTCTCCAAAACCCACATCTTTGCAGTCGTGATATTCACAGATACAAAACAGAAAAGTTTGCCAGGGTGATATTTCCTGTTTCGGAACCGTGGTTTCCAGAAGCTACACGAAGATAGCAACAGATCACAACCTTTTATTTTCATACACAAAGTGATTTTATGTAGATTGGACAGACCCCCTACAAGCCTTCTCCCCTTCTTGCACATAAAGCTTTCATTTCTAAGGATGACGAAATGCTTCAACAATGGGGATCTCTAATAGGATTCCAGGAACCATGGTTCCCAAACTTGAAGTTGCTGAAGCTTTGGATCTGCAAATATACAATCACTATCGTATCGTACAAATTGAAGATTTGCCTTGAGAAAGCCCATAGGGGGCGAAACGCGCGTCGGCTGTCAAGAACTGTGTCTTAAAAAGAAATAAAGCTTGGATTTTGGATAAATACTACGTGATTCCTTTGGACAAAGAAATCGGGTCTGTACGTGCTTACAGCAAATGACTAAAAGAGACTTTTTGTGATGTGCAATTGATGTGTTTGTATCGAACATTGAGGAAGGTGTTTAAAATGTGATGAGTCCCATGTGATGAACTTTCTTGGACTGATGGCTCTCCTAATTAGCAAGGTGGTAGGCCTCTCACCAGTTGTGGAGTGAGGAGCTGATCGATAGGCACGAAGGGCTTGAAACATGACTTAGTTTAGATTGATTCCCTCCATCGATGCTCACTGAATTAGCCACTTGAGGGTGCACATGAATCGTTCATCAACACCATTGGCCTGGGGCGTAGAGGTGTACTCTTTTGATGCTTGACATTGAGTCGAACAAGAAACTCTTTGAATTTGTTGCTATTGAAAGGCAGGCCATTATTAGATTTGAGAATAGCAGGGATGCCCCATGCTGCAAAGATGGTGTTGGAAACCGCCATTTTTGCAGGGTTACCCCCAACATTTTGCCTTCCTTCTCCTTTTTTTCTGACTTCGTTTTTGCTTTGGTTTTAGGACTCTGAGCACTTTGACACTGCTGACCCATGCTAAAGTGCATGTGGCATTATCTAAAATGTGATGACAATTCGTTTATAAGTGATTGGTATATATGGTTCTCTTATAGGTTCCTAGTAAAGTGGTATGCCTATACCCAGGGCCTTTAAAACAAATGCTGCTAGTGGTCTTGCAGCACTTTATTGTGCCACCCACAGAAGTAGCCTTTCAAACCTAACTCAGGCCTGCCGCTGCAGGGCCAGTAGGTGCAGTTTACTTCCACTTTGACTTGCCATTCCCAACTACTTGCCAAACCATAAACTCCCCTTTTATTACATATCAGTCACCCCAAAGGTAGGCCCTAGGTGGCCCTAAGGGCAGAGAGCTGTGTAAGTAAAAAGTAGGACATGTACCTTTTTGTTTTACATATCCTGTTAGTGACAACCACCCTAGCTTGTTTTCACTACTGTGAGGCCTGCTCCTCTCATAAGTTAACATTAGGAATTTTTTTAATAACCTTTTTAAGTGTAATTCCTGATTACAGAGGAGTAGCTGCTTTATGTTTTATATAATTTGACTGGTAATGACAAATCCTTTTTAGTGGCAAAGTTAGATCTGGTATTAACTTTCTAAATAAATAAATAAATAAATAGAAATGCCACTAGAAAGTGGACATTACTCTGCTCTTAGCTCTGCTATGTGCCAACAGGGCCAACAAAGATTTCATTTGCACAAACGACCGCTGCTAATCCAGAGTCTGACTCTGCTTGACTTACCTCAATCAATCCTGGGCCTTCGCAAAGTGTCGGCAGCCACTTTTGGGCATCCACACACATCAGTGCGGTGCACCGATAAAGAACCACTGTGTCTGCTTGCTCGAGCGCAGACCATCGTGTTTGTCGATTTTGCCGAAGCTGCATTGCCTGAAGGCAGTCCAAGGTGACCCGTGACTCTGAACCGAATCAAGGATGGATTGGCGTCTACCCTCCATGACTCCAATCACTGCATCATATCCATGAAGGGAAGACTCCAGCAACTTGGATCCTGATACCGAGGCCGACGACACCGCTGCAATCCCCCAAGAAAGGTACTGTGCACTCCCGGACTATGAGATCCCTGCCCCCCCCCCCATCGCTCTCGTCGGCGGCCCCCAACAGAACGTGTAAATCAGTGTCCACCAAACTTGACATTGCATTTTAACTGTAATAACTTTGGAAGCATTGCTTCACACTGGGGAGAAAGTCTGTTTCCAATCCACGGCGTGGCTCGCTGTCATTTCCCCAGCATAGCAGTAAAGAACCTACTGCAAGCGCAAGGGTTCTTTCAGCATTGTACATTCTGGAAGTATTCATAACATGAGATGCTTTAATTAAATTCTTATCATTTTGACCTTGTTTTAAAGAGTAAAAGAGATACTATTTTCATACCTCATTGTGGGCTTCTTTTTCGGTGGTGTTTTCACTGTGTTACTGTATCCACGTATGCACAGCTGCTTACACATTGGCTTTTATGCTAAGCCTGACTGCTCTGTGTCAAGCTATTACAGGGTAAGTACATGCTGATTTAAGTGTGTAACTGACTTCATAACCAGAATTGCGGTCCCTGCATGGACAGATTGCATACCTCTGCCAACTAGAGACTCGATTTCTAACAGATGTCATCAAGCCACTCAATGACTATGTCATGGGGTGTCGATGCCAAGTCTTCCACCAATGAAAAACCCAGATATTCTTCAATGACTACCATGAGATGATGTCCATTTACTAGTGGACCAAAGAAATCAACTGCATCTCTCTCCCATGCATGCACGGGAAGGTCAGACACAGTCAGTGGGATCTACATCACCTTGGGGGATAACCAGTTTTCATGCTTTCAGCTCTTGCGCAACTCGTTCATTTAGATGAGGGTACCGCAGTTTAGCGCCCTTGTCTTGCAATGGCAGCAGTATGGCCTATGGGGATGGATGGAGGGTGCATATAAGTGGATAAATCCAGCCCATTTCCTGAGGCCATCCCAAGCCCAGCGCACACCTGCTGTAGTATCGATCTCCGCTTGTGGTGCATTGTAAGGGGCATACAACATTGAAGACCAAAGGGCCACACAATCTGACTCAACGGCAGTGTGGGTTTGATAAGGTGCCGTGGGTATCCAGTAATGTAGCAATTGCGCCTGAGCGCATAGTGCATATAAAGCGATATCCGGCACTCCTAGTCCTCCCAGAGCGAAGGGCAAGGTGAGTATGTCCTTGGAAATATGAGGCTGTCTGCCGGCCCATATCAATGTAACTAAAGCAGACTGTAGGCATCCGTAGAATTGAGCAGTGAGTGGGAGTAAGATGTTAAGAGAAAGGTAGAGAAATGTAGGGAGTACCACCATCTTGCCAATGGCAATCCGACCAGCTAATGAGAGTGATAGTTTTCACCAAATGAGAATTCTTTCTTTAAACCACATGATTACATGTCCATAGTTAGCCAACCATACCTCTACCGGGTCATGACTCAACCATATGTCCAGGTAATGGACCAGATCCGTTGCCCACGTCAAGAGATAGTCTGTGTGAATAGGAAGCTTGCTATCTATAAGGGGAAACAGTGTGGACTTAGCCCAATTTATTTGTATACCGGAAAAAACACAAAAGCGAATGACCTTGCATGTAATTGGTGGTAAGTTCTTGCGAGGTTTGCAAATGTATAATGTAATATCATCTGCATACATTGAAACTATCAAGCCCCTTGATGTAAAATCCAATCCTCAGTTGACATGGTGTTGGCTCCATGACAATCACGAATAATAATGGCAAGTGTCACGAGCCATGAGTGATCGGAAACGGATCAGAGATCAGCCTATTGAGTCAGACCAGTGCAGTTAGTTGCATGTAAAGAAGACAAATGAATCTAATAAAAGTAGAGCAGAGTCCCAACCATTGGAGAAGTGGAAACAAGTAAGCCCATTCTAATTAATCGAATGCCTTAGTGGCATCAAGCAAGGCAGAGACCACAGAGAACCGAGGGTCAAGGTGATGCATGACCTCAAACATGGTACGGAGGTTATGTGAAGTAGAACAGCCGGGAATGAATCCGGACTGGTCCAGTCGTGCTATATCAGGTAGCAAGGGCAGGTTCGCCAGAATTTTGGCTAGAATCATGTTGTCTATGTTAATCAGTAACAGCAGCCTGTAGGAGTCACACAGTTAAGCCGGCTTATCTGGTTTGAGGAGGGATATGATGACAGCCGCTCTAAGCCTGGAGGGCAGGCTACCAGCCTCCAGGGAGTACTGAAACATAGCCAAGAGATGAGGAGCCAACAAAGGGGTGCATTCCAAGTAGAAAGCATTAGTCAAGCAGTTAAGCCTGTGTTTTTTGTCTCCGGGGAGTGAGTTAATTGTATGCACTATTTCTTTAGTGGTAATGAGAGTGTTGAGGTATTCCTTGTGAGCCCTGTCGTGCCAAAGCAACTGAATGGTGTCTAGATAGTTCATAAGCTCAGTCTGGTTTTGTATGAAGGTGGTGGTGTATAGATGGGCATAGAATGAGGACAGTGTGTTCAGGAAGCCTTCAGGAGTTTCCTGGAGTGTGGAATTTTCGTTAAGTAGTTCCACCACATAGGTGGATGCAAGAGGTGGGTGGAGCAGGCCCGCCAGTGTTTTACCCAGACAATCATCTTCCTCATAGTGATGAGCCTAAACCTCGCAGCCAAGGAAGTTTGCTTCTAGGACCGCCTCCTCAGAATATTATGTTATTTCCCCCCGAATGGATGCTAGCTTGCCTGCATCATTGGTTTGAAAGTAGTCGTCTCCAGGACACGTATTTCAGCCTCCAGCTCGCCACATATGGCCCTCAGCTCCCCCGACTGTTTAGCAATGCACAAGCTACAAATCACCACCTTAAATGCCTCCCATAGCATGGGCGGAGGACTATTTCTGACCAGACCTCATCACAGAACACCACATCCCACAGTGCCCACAGAGGGAGATGCCAAGAGAAGGCACAAAGAGGGGCCTGAGGGACCGTGAGCTCCAGGGGTACTAGGGCATGGTCCTATAAGGTGCGTGGAAAATGCATCACCTTAAATCCCCATCTCTGCACATTCTTGGATAGAAGTCAGGAATTAATTCTTGACCAGGTGTTATGGTGTCATGTGCAGCATGTGCCCACCCACATCTCCGAATGTGCCTGTCTCCAGATGTCTTGCAGGTTATTATCCTGCACAATGGTGCTGAGCACTGATGCAGCATTAGGATGTGGGCATCATGAGGCCTCAGAGCAATCAAGCCGGTCATCCTGGATGGCCCAATCCTTCGATGCCACCTAAACAATTGTGAACTGAGGTAAAGACGGCCAATTACGATGAGTCTCTTGACCACAATACAATATGTTTTTTTACTAGAGCGCGAACAACGGAACAATGCGTATCACCACATGTGCGATATATGTTTTTAGTCACTCAAACAACGCCGCCCATTTAACATCACGCGCGTCGATAAGCATAAGAACAAATCACTCACCGCAGTGTTAAGGCCAGTGGCAGCCTATATAGTTAAAACTCCGCAGGTTACTAGTAACATCGTACCCACACGACAATGAATGTTTTTGGTAAAATTTCTTTAATAATGCCATGTATAGCTTACCTTATTCTTATTCCTAAAACTTCCCAAATTTTAGCTTGTATAAAACTAACGTCAATATACGTTTGTACTGGATTGATAGATTTACATTGAGTAGCATGAGTTTGAGATGCAATGACAATAATGTTAATAAATGATGTGACTATTGTGAGACTTCTCTTTTCCTTCCAGATACAGGTAAACTATCTTACATCTAAACATAAAGGTGGTGAGTACGCCACCTTATTTCATTTAAGAGCCAGTATATACTCTGTGGCGCCTCGGGGTCGCCCTGACCGACTGGCGTAGGTGTGAGCGAGGTTACAGTCCCCTCGAATAGACTTACAGACACCGGTATTCTGGGTAATGCAGTTTTATTGATTTAAAGGTTCGTTTTCGGTGTATGGTTTTCCTGTAGTAGGGCAGTGTGGTTTCCGTATCTTCCGATAGTCTTTGTTGGCGTTTCTCAGTCGCTTTCCGCCGCTCGTCCCGGTGTCTTCTGGGACTGGTGGTCCGTGCCTCTTCCTCCACGATGTCGTGGCGTCTCGTCCGTGCAGGGAAGAAAGACAAAGGCGTTTTAGATACTGTCCTGCCCAACAGCACGGGGAGGGAGTGAGGGAACACACGTGCACAAGTATTCGACTAGAGTCCACAGTGCTGGGGTAGTGAGGGAGGGGAAGTGTACTGGATGCGAGTCAGGAACTTTTATGGGGGTTTAACCCACTTAAAACCCACCCAGCCCGAAAGCCTTGATCGTACCTCTGGTAGCCACACTTCCCTCGATGAAGTGTGGCTGGGCGAAGTGCCTTCCTGTTGGCCTCCTGGCTTGTTGGAGTCTGCTCCCCTGGACCTCCCACGTTCAGCGCTCCTCTCTCGTTCCTCGTCTCTGACCGTCGCCTCGGTTCCCCGCAGTTCTCTCTCCTCCGGTCTCGTCTCCTCCTCCGTCCTCCTATGTTCTCTCTCCTCCGGTCTCGTCTCTGCCTCCGTCCTCTGATGTTCTCTCTCCTCCGCCTCCTGACTCTGCTCCGCTCCGCCTTCGTCTTCTCTCCTCAGCTCCCGCCTCTCCTCCGCCTCCGTTCTCCAACTCCGCTCTCCTCCGCACTCGTCCTCCTCTTCACCTCGTCTGCTGTCTCTCTCACCTCAGTCGCCTCCGAGTGTAAAACACACCTGTGATGAGTCCTGGGCGGCCTTTAACTGGGACGAGGGGGTGTGCCCTGTGACGTTGTCCCGTTCCAACTCCGCCCAATTAAAGAAGCAGGGCTCGCCACTTTCTTCCGGATCCGTGTCGTCCAGGACATCTGTGTCTCTCCAGGCCCCTGTATGCTGGTTAAAGAGAGGTGAGACAGGTAGGCCTGGCGGACCCGAGTCCTCCCCGTTACATACTCTTAATCACATGGTCCTGACGAAAGCCTCT
Organism: Lissotriton vulgaris; assembly: GCF_964263255.1. NCBI lineage: Eukaryota > Metazoa > Chordata > Amphibia > Caudata > Salamandridae > Lissotriton > Lissotriton vulgaris. The sequence continues at coordinate 608,854,895 of NC_141699.1, read as the reverse complement.
AGAGATGCCAGGAGGCTGAAACATGTTGACCGCTTTCACTAGTGCGAAAGGCTAGTAACCAGGCCTTAACACGCACACCTTTGTTTTTAGCTTCCTATACCAATGCTCTAAGGAATAAAAAACACTTGAGACTGGATATAAGGAATTTTATACTACACTCACCTGAGCACCAACACACTCTCTTTTTTATCCCTGACCACTACTGTCAATCCAGTTGGTCTTCCTCCATGTGGAGGTCAGCATAACATACGAAGGAAAAGACCCAATGATAATGCTGTTGCGACACTGAATGGCCAAGAACCAAGATATAACGCCTGACGCCAGTGTTCGCATATGTGGGTTTTTTACTATCATGAACCCCTGCACGTTATCATAGACCCTAGGAACACAGGACAAGTGGTTCATTCCCCCCCAACTTGATTTTTTGCTCTAGCCTCAGTATATCACTCCCTTCAGGATGCTACGGAGACAGCTCCACTCTGACTTCCTGATCTACCTGTCATGTCAAGCACTTGCCCTCTATGGTGAGTTTGGACTGGTGAGCATCGTGTTTACCGATGTCTGCAGCCAGCCACAGGACACAGACGCACTGAGCAGCCCAGTGAAGCACCCGCCACAACCCACCACCCAGCTGTGATGGTTCTTCTTACTATGTGCTGTGAGTGTCAGAGAGGGGTGCACAGTAATCCAATTGATTACGTAGTAGGGGTGTCATGCTGGGCCATGAAACTCTGGGGTGCGTCCCCTCTGGGGGCACAAGCAGGCTCAGGATCAAATGGACCCTCAGAGAGGCACAGACGGGTGCATAATCAAAGGCTCAGTGAAAGTACTCCATGGTATACTGGAGTTGGGTGGTCCAGTGAGTACTTCCAGACTTGCAAGAGTCAGGGTAGTGGGAGTAAAGCCCGGCTGAAGAGATTATTGAGTGGTAGTCTCACCTCTCCACCCGTGGAGATGAGACCTAGCAGCATCCACAGGCAATGCTGCCTGACGATCTGGTCAACACCACAAGAAAGGATGACAAGTGACCAGCCAGAGCCAAAAATTTCCAGGATTGGCCGTGAAGCCCCACCACACTACGGAACGTCCTTCCACTGGGGGCCACGAGCAGGCTTGGGGACCTGATGTTGCAGCGCAGTCTGTGCAGGTCCGTCACTGGCAGTATGGCGGCGAGCAAAGTGCAGCAACATGGGGGAGAAGCACCCGAGGAGGCGCAGCTGCCGGAGGGGCTCCCCATCTAGGTGATCCAGCCGGGGTCCAAGTAGGCCAGAGTCAGTAAGGGAAGCCAATAATTACCTCGGTGTGCAACCGGGGGGGGGCCTTGAGCAATGGAGGATGATGTGGGGGACAACACAGTACTTACAGTGTGCATTGCAGCGATCCCTACTACCGTGTAGCCCGCATGGTCGGCCTCCGCCCAGCTCACAATGATGGACCTGGCTCCCGCAGCCACACCCAGGTACCAGCACAGGCCCGACCCTCCTCCGCAGCAGCAGCTAGGCCAGGGCAGCCAGGTGTCCGGCACCCATAGGCACCAAGCAGGCCACAGCCGCCAGAAAGTAGGGCCCTGGGCAGCAAATGGCACCCCAGGCACACCACCTATCCCGCAGCCAGCAGCAAATGTCTCTTGTCGGCTGGTACAGCTACCATGCAGGTAAGCCGTGCATCATCCCCGCGGGCCCGCTCGTGATCATGAAAGGCTGCTGCCCCACAGATGCTCAAACTGCAGAAAAGCAGAGCTCTTTCTTCTTCGGAGACATCAGCTTGTGTGCATCTATTTTGTGCTTATGCTTGCCTTTCATGATCAAAGCTCATTCATTATGCACTGTTCCTGCTTCCATATCAACAGCTTGTCGATCTGCTTGTTCTTTTGCTCTTGCAATCATTAGCATTTTCTCTATACTGAGTTAAATGCGTCTTCTGACAGAGTCTGTAAGACAGCCATCAATGACTCAGAGGTGCAGGGCCTCCTTATCATTAAAGTCACAGGACTAACAGTGTTTGATAAGTGCATCAAGTCTCTCAACAAACTCATCCATCATTTCACCAGCCTGTTGTTGCACTTGGTTGAAGATATACCTTTCATAGTAGACATTCCGCATCAGATTTGAACTTGGCTTCCAACGCTTTTTTTTATCTTTTGGCACGACACTGCATCAGTTTGTTTGTGTGAATTCCTTTACTGCAGCTTTCTTTTCGTCATGGGCAAGGTTTTTCAAGTATTTAATGATTTTCTTATCATCTTCTTTTTCTAGCACATTTATGAAGCCATCAAACGTTTTGATCCATGCAGCAACTGGCACCAATGTTCTGTTTCTTCTCTGTGTTGAATGGCTGTGGTGTTTTCAGAAACACAGCAGAATTATACTTTATGCTACCTTCTGTCGTCATTCAGAGCATGTGCTGTTCAGACAGCATTCTTCATGTACAGCAGGAATGGCAATCTCTCCACACAACCCCTCCGTGACTTGATCCTTGAGCCTGGTAGTCTCATTCGATTTTGAGGTCGTATAGCACTTCACTCTCTTGTGCTGGTAAGTAAGTTTCTGTTTTTGTACCTGCTCGTCGCTGCTTTTAGTGTTTGCTCCGTATGGATGATGGTTCTGTATTATGGTGCAGCGAAGGCTCTCTTCTTTCAGCCTTACCAACAGATTCTTGTGGGATTTTAGAATGTGCTACCCGGCAGGGCCTTCAACTTCTTCAATGGCTGTGTATGGGCTGGAGAAGGGTTTTGACTCCACATACACCAACTGCAGACTGCTGTGCATCGATTCGAGACGAACGTGGTACACAAACAGTTTGCAGTACCATTGCAAACTCTCAGAGAGAGCAGTGCTTTTTGGGCACAAGGAGGTAGCGGGAATAGCAACTACATCCTACTTCTGGCACAGGCACGTCTTGATAGCTCCTTTGGCCAAAATGGCCTGTACTTCCTGCCACCAAACAGAAAGATGGTCCTCCATCAGTCATTGAGAAGATGGAGGAAGGTGCTGTGGTGTGGAAAGGAATAGAAGGGATTAGCTCTTCCAAACAATTTGCAGGACCCACCTGTTGAATGTTTTGGTCTGCCAACCCTGTAAGAATCATTGGATCATGCCTCCCATCAGGTGGCCGAGCTCTACTAAGGGGACCATAAAAGGGTTTTACGCGTGAGACTGCAGGGGGTAGCAGACTGGGCGATCCATTAGCTGCTGGGGAACTGGGCTCCATGACCGCAACAACAAACCATCTGGACTCCATGTCATGGTTGGATTGAATGGCGGTATGGGGAACCTCTGCTGAAACTGCAAAAAAAAAGTAGGTCTGATGCGGCTGGCAAGGTGGGGCAGATAAGCCCAAGGAGCGTGCCGTTGACTGCTGTCCTTTAACTATCAGAGAGCAGACTTTGCCTTGTATCCTTGACAGGTGAGTCCCATCAAATGGCATGGCCATGAGGAACAACTGGACAACTCCTGTAAAACCAGTGGGCTGCAGTCAAGCATGGTGGCGAATGGAAACACTGGTACCATTGGCCTACCCAATGGAATCTGTGGTATGCATGCCACAACAAATTGGGAACTTGCCATTATCCTAGCCATCATAAATGGCTTGGGCAAGGACAGGCTAGAGATCTTTGGAGACACCTAGGAGGACTTGAGCCATCGAGTCCTAAAGAGCATAGGAATAGAGTCCCAGAAGGCAGCTGGCATTCACGGATCTGCGTGCCAAGCTGGTAGATGACTACTTTTTTTCCAAAGGTTTCAACATGTTTAGACTCTCTGTCCAGGGAAGTAGTTGGGAACACGTTGCGATTGGTCTTAGTTGTGGACGGATGCATGATCAAAGGGAAAGGGTAATGAGATAGGAAAGCGAGATTGGCCGGGGCAGGGCAGGGCGATGGCGTCTAACAATCTGGTGGTTGACCGGTGGGCCAGAGCATGATTTGGCCCATGCCGGGGAGGGTGTCTGGTAAAGTCTTGTTAGATGGCACGAGGGACTCAGAAGTATTTGACACGGCTGGAGAACTTCCATCAATACGCTGGTCTTGACCTCCAAAGTGGGGAGCTGAAGGTGAGCGACTTCAGCCGCCCTATATATATCACCATGGTGTATGAAGTGGATTCCTCTGTGGCTGGTCCTGGGGGGAGAGGAGGTCCATTTCAGGAGAGTTATCGAAAGCACTAGCCTCCTGCAGGACACCAGATCTACTGAATTTGTGAAAAGGCTAAGCAAACTCATCACACCTATCATATTTATTTTCCGAGCATGTACCAAAAAGAAAATGTAAAGTATGTTGTTGTCCTTGTAAGGTTGGCAGAGCAAGCAGAGGAAGTAGCACTTCAACTGCCGTCAGACAGAGCATCAGGTGGTGTCAGACCAGCACCATCTCAAAGTCATACAGGACTACTGGAAGGTCCTCGTCCGGCATCAATGGCTTTGGTATCAACGTCAAAGTTCTAGCGACTGGTGAGGACCGGGGTGGCAGAGTCAGGGTCAGGACAAGGGACACAGGCATCAGTATGGTCTCAAAGGGTCCAGCTGGCACAGACAGCTAAGTCGCTAGTGGTACTTCAGGAGGAGGGTTTCTTGGCTCCTGGGCCTTAGGGCACTCCAGAGGGAGTAGATAAGGAGCCAAAGAGATGGAGCATGGCTGCGCAAAATTCTTCGATATGTTGCGAGGTGGCAGATGGCCTCAGAAATTCCGGTTGACCTGGAACTAGTATTGGGATCAGCTCTGAAGTTGGCCGATTCAAGGAGCATGATCTAAATCCAAGGCGCAACCCCCACAGTTGCACACGCGCATGCAAGTGGTGAGAGGAGGCCGAGTCCCACTTCAGTTTTTTTTATTCTTCTTTTAAGATTTTCCGGATGATTTGGATTGCGATGAAGACTGGCCTTGCAAGCAGCTTCGGTGACTGCTGGAGCGGGAATGGGACCGGTACCGAATCTTGGATTTGGACCGCGACTTAGAGTGGTCTCGGTGAGGAGCCTTCTGATGCTTGGCGATATAATGTTTTGCTTTGTAGTCCCGCATGGCCTTTGGATTAATCGATGTGCAGTCACTGCACACCTTGGAGTTATGATGCAGGCACCACAGGCAAATCTGATGGGGATCTGTCACAGACATTTGCTTGCGAAAGGCCCTACAGGGCTTAGAACCTGTCATTTTAGAGGGATACATCTCTTGCACACTATAGAATTTTGTAAAAATATTAAGGTAAAGAGTCTTCTCAAGCTTTACCAACAATGTGGATGTAGGCCTCTTTGTGTGCGCTTGTGCTGAGAAGGGCCAGCATAGGCAAAACACAGGAGGAAATATTTATCTTTTTTCACGAGAAGTAACAAAATGATGGTATAAACTCTATGTCCACTGGTAAGAGACACACTAAAAAAATGCCCTTTAAATTAATAGCCATCATTTTGAAGACGAATTACTCTGTCTGACAGCATTCACACATTTGCTTACTGTTATACCAGTACAAGGTTAAGCAGCAATGTCTATATAAAGAAGGTGTTGAATATCCGCCACGGAAAAGCCTGTCTCCGCACCCATCATAATATGGCTGGCGGTGTCTTGCAGACACCACCACCATATTGTGGTCCACACCCTGCGGATCAGCGGCGGACGGACCTGCCATCCGCCGCTGATCCCCGCGCCATCATAATCTGGCGGTGGGTGTTTTCAAGGACCGCGGCGATGAGTCTGCATCCTCCGGGCCGGCGGTGGCTTCCACCGCCCCGGAGGATGCGGATTCACCGCCATCATAATCAACCCCTAAGTTTTTAAAGGGTCTTGTAGGTTCAATACGAAAAGCTCAATAGGCAGACAGTCCCAATTGCAAAACCGTTCCTTGATGGTTTCAGGGACAAACATCTGATTGTTCATTCTCCCATCTTTTTTTGGATCTTCCTGGAGTTTTAAAATGATTAAAGATTCCTCCTTCTGAATCTTTACAATTGGTTAATTTACTGTGACTTTCTGTAAGGTTTAATTTTTGACAGCAATTATATCTGCCCATATGTTGGGGTGCTTGCGTTCTTTAGTAATTCCTTTTTCACACTTACATTTCTGCAGAACTAGTTGTATTATGGCTTGGTCCTGGATTTACTCCCAAAGTCTCTTATCGGTTCTGTGCTTTTCCAGAGAGGTGTATTAATTATTTTTAATCCAGATGGTGAAGATAAAGCTCTTCATTATTTAGATGTGTGTAGGGCTTTGTCCATTTATTTAGAAAAAAAAGAGATTTTTCCCTCTTGTGATGTATTATGTAATTTTTGAAGCTCCCACTAAGAAAAAGAAGATGTATTCTGCTACTCTAAACCATATGGTGAGTCAAGCAATAACTCAGAGCTGTGACTCTTTAAAACGTGACTTTCCTGAAGGGATTCAAGGATGATAAACCAAAGGTACTGCAGCTTCCTGGGCTGAAACAGGTAGAGTTTACTATATGAGTTTGTACATCTGTTATTTGGTCTTGTTCTCATACTTTTGTTACCCGTTACCACCTGCATGTTTTTGGTTCCAGTGGGAGAAAATCTATGTCAGAATTATTAAAATCCCCTTCTGAATAACTGTATTATAACTAAGTTTGCTATCTTATGAAATATACATTTTGTTTCAGGCATTTCATTCCAGGTGTGTTATTTAAGGTGTACCTAGGAAAATATTTACATGTATGTCAGGGCTGGGACGAACAATACAGATGAGCAGGTAATGCCTGGTTTGCTTACTGGTATTCTTCAGTACTCTAAATCTATGTCTTCCTCGTCCCTGTCCTAGGTTTCCACCCCACCAGCCAGGAAGTTGTCATGTAGTTTTGATATATAGAGCATTCCTGTTCAGGAGAAGGGGTGGGGTATTAGAAAAAGTAATAAAGGAAGATATATTTTTATTTAGGAAGAATCTTTTCTTCCTTTTTCCTTCTTTGTATTAAGTAAACTGTCTCAGGAGGCTGACAGCATCCGTTATGTCAGGACTGGTATGGGGACGACATCAATTTTGGATAACAGTACTAGTAAGTAATCCAAGCACTCTTTAGTGACGGTCCAATAGTGGTGCAGAGAAAAACAAAGGGTTGTGTTTTCACACAAGATGATATCCTTACACTACAGTAGAAAATAGTGATTGCAAAATGTTTACAATACTATAGTTACACCATTGAAATATGGACTGAATATTTCAATTACAATTAGCAGGAAATATGTAATATCTGTAAGTCCAATGTGGCTTCTGCAAACTCAATTGTACCTCAATTACTGTGAACTAGGATTTTTAAAAGGAAAATAATCTATTTGCATGTACAGTTACGTCCTTTAATTCACGTTTGTGATAGAAATACTTTTAAGTAAGCTATGAACAAGTTAATGGTCTCAGACATAAGCTGCCTTTATCCTATTCTCATTAAAAAGCTTTTATGAGAGTAACTAACAGACAGATCAATGTGGCCTAGGCAAAACAATGCTTTTAGTGATGGTGAAAACCCATGACCTGTTCAAGCGCTCTGACCTGGAATGCCGCAGACTGTCCTTTTTGTTTTTCGCAGTGCACAGAGTGCATTCACATCCCACAGCATGGGGCTTCGGAAGCGAGATATCTTGCTTCAGTAGCATGGTCAGTATCTCATAGTTGTTGCGATGAGCTGCAAGAATTACTGGTGCCACATCCATGGTTGTTGAATACTCTGGGTTCTGGATCCTCTCCATTAGTTTCTAGATGGCAACAAAACCATAGGTGAGGTGGAAAACATGCAAAGGATATGCATACATTTTAGGTTATTTTTGACAATCCATTCTACACTTCTCTAACCTTGTTACCTACACATACTTTATCATGAATTCATATGTGGAAAGTGGTTTTATGTTTTCATGGAACAAAAGATCTCTTTTGGGTGGTGTATACAGAATATGACTCCTTCTGATCACCCAACAATTTTTTTTTTATTTCACTGCCGTGAAAACAACCTTATAGACAATTAATATTCTTCTGTGACGAATGGCAATAACAATAAATCATGCGTTGGTGGATTTCTTGTACTGACTAAAAAAAGTATTTGACTGCTAAAATAATTGAACTGTGAGTACACTGAACAGCCTCTTGCATACTGAAATGAAGGAGGATTAATGTTGCAGGTGACAGTGTGATCCATATCATGTGAATTACAATTTCCCAATTCAAATGTAGATGCAGTAAAAGCAAATACAGAATTCACAGTTTCCGTGAGCGAAATGCAATTCCATTTTGAAATCGTCATTTTCTAGCCCAAATGGAAATATCACATTTATATTAAACAAAGTACAAATCTAGATCTTATCTATCTGTGCTCGCACATGCACCGAAACGCTCATTGGATCACCGCCAAAGGTTTGGGAAGGGATTATGTTTTAATGCATCCTGAAGAAGAACAAAGGGCCAGTAGAAGCATGCTTTTTCCAACCTATGCAAAGTGTCATTTTCCTGAACTTACTGTTCAATGCAAGACAAACTCAGCGGCTTTTAGGGAACCTAGATTTCCCTATGGCTTGTGTTACAGCCGGTACCTAGTTTTGAAATGCTATCAAACTGGCCATGGACAGACAAATGTGGTCTTAGCTTTTCTCATCTAACATTTATACTGTTGTTCAAGTTATGAGCAAAAACTGCTTTCTTTTGCCAGTTGAGTTTCTTTTTTTTAATAAAAGGAGTACTGTTCTAATTGAGGAGATGTGGTCTATAGGTTAATTTGTCGCCCTTGGCGCACGGAGGTTCTGAGTTTTAATCCTGGTCCTGCCACTTGGCAAAACATTGTGTGATTAATGGCAACTTTCTTCATCTTTTGAGTCTACCATGGAACTTGCATGTCTACATCCGAAATGTAAAAGTGTCTTATAAGAAATGGAGGAAATATGTGCTGCCTTCTAATAACGATAGTGCTTGTGCCCTCCGCCACCACATCCTAGTTTCTGTAGTATGGTATTAGCTGGCTGTTGTATCTGTACCTTTAATTTCCTCATTCTATGACATGTACTGTGTTCCTGTAATGACATATTCTTTATTCCATGTTCTATGTCTGAGCTCTGCTGTCGTGTCATTCTATTCCGTTACTTGGACACGACAGCATCGCTCTTCCATAGCCTGTTCTTGTGGGTTAATTCCTTAATAGATTTATTCTCAATAAATCTCTTATCAGAACTCCTGCCTTGATATGTTGTTATTCTTGTAAATACAACATAAATATGGCGACGATAGATTGGGATCTTGAAGATATTTTGATTGGAATATAATTTTTGGCAGTTTGAGTTTTATTTAACTTAACCCACCGAGAAAATTTACAGGCTTCAAAAAAAGGAAACGAAGACTTTTTTCACAGCGACTACATACTAATGGTAAGATCAATTTACCAATTTCGTATGCATCGCTTGATTTTAAAGACTGAGTGCGTTTAAATTTACCTGGTGTTCCACAAACGCCGTTGAAAGCCAAGCGTGAGTGAAGTAGAGCGAGAGAGCTGATTGAAGAACACGTCATCGGGAGCCGAGCGCGAGTGAAGGAGAGCGAGAGAGCTGATTGAAGAACACGTCATCGGGAGCCGAGCGCGAGTCAAGGAGCGCGAGAGAGCTCAAAACACCGTGGTTACGTGTAAGATTACACGCTGTCATCGCGCATCGCGCAAGGTCAACCAACGTGACCCCACGCAGCGGCCATTTTACTTCTCATGTAAACAAAGGATAAGTTTCCCGATTCGAGACACCGGCAAAAACGAGCAGATTCTTTTTGAAATAAATAAGAAGATCGATACCGGTAAAATTACTTTATTTATAAATCGGAACTGTTTTTTGATATACACATTTCATAACTGAAGTTGAAACTTTTAAATAAAAATACAGAGTCATAAATAACTCACTAACTTCACATCAATAAGTTAAATAACAGCAATAAGGTGAATTTTGAGAATGGCTTACCAAATTCAACCTTATCAAATAAATCCTTTCCTACAGAATGCTGGTAAACCGCCTGTTAGGTGGGAACAGTGGCATAAATCTTTTGAAAGCTATCTTGTTGCAATTGATGGTAAAGATTATTCAAAGGAAAGAAAAAAGGCTGTTTTATATGGACTCTTAGGTGATGCCGGAAGAGAAATCTTTGACAACATGCCTGAGAGTGAACCTCCACCTGGACAGTTCATTCCATGGGATGAAATACCATGAGGCTGTAAAAAGATTAGAAAAAAGATTTCATGAACAGCCTAATATAATGGTAGAAAGGCATGGTTTTAATAAGAGGAAACAATTGCAAGATGAAAGTATTGAAGACTATCTTTCTAGTTTGCGCATTTTAGCTTCAAAGTGTGACTTTGGTGACATGCTTGATACTTATTTAAGGGATCAATTGGTCTTTCACTGTTTTTCAAACAAAGTTCAAGAACGTCTTCTAGCATGCAGAAATCCTACTTTAAATGAGGTCATCGACATCGCAATTGGGATTGAAAGGTCTTCAGTTTCAACTAAGGTTATTTCTGGAACTAACAATGCGGAACCTTTATGTTCTATAACGAATAAGAGTAAAGTACAAGACTTTAAAAAAGATAAAGGATCCATTTCTCCAAAAAGGAATTTAGTTTGTTATCGTTGTGGTTCTAAAACTCACATCGGAAATAATCCTATTTGTCCTGCACATGGAAAGAAAAGTGCAAAATGTAAAAAAATTGGACATCTTGAGAGTGCATGTAAAACTATTTTTAAAAATAGGAATGTTTCACATACTAGTGTAAATGCTTTAGATGACATGGAAGATGAAATTAGTAACCTTGTTATTAATATAAATTTAGTAGATTCTGAGATTACTTTCAAAGCACCTTTAGGCGAAGCTATCATTCATGGTGTAAAATTGGAAGTAATGGCAGATTCAGGTTCGCCAATAACCATTTTAGATTAAATGACTTATGCCAATTATCCTTTTCCTAGTAAACTGTCTGTTGCAGATGTAAATCCAAAAGCTATTGGTGGACAATTCCTCAAAATGCTAGGATACTTCACTGGTTTAGTTGAACTGCTAGGGAGGGAAATTACAACAAAAGTTTATGTAGTTAAAAAAGGCAAAGATATTATTGGTTGGCGTGATTTAGGTAAGATGGGCATCATGTTAAAGCCTGGTAGTGACACTCCTATTATTCTTGGTGACATTCCAATAGCTTCTTTAGATATCTGCAAAGAGAAAGTATTTTCTAATAACCTGGATTCTATTCTTAGTAAATACAAAGAAGTATTTGAGGACAGAATTGGTTGTGTGAAGGGTGTTGAGCATGACATTAAGCTAAAGGATAATGCTATACCTGTTATACATAAGGTCAGAAATGTACCATTGAGTGTACGAGCAGAGTTAAAAGAGCATTTGGATAGTCTATGTACAAATGGAGTAATTAAACCTACAGATTCATCTGAGTGGGTTTCGGCTGTCGTCTTAGCCAAACGGAAAAATGGTAAGTTGCGCATGTGTGCAGATTTGCGCTCTCTAAACAAAAACATTTTGGTGGATTGCCACCCTTTACCATTGATTCAAGAGATGCTTATGGCAATAGGAGATTCTACTCATTTTTCATTAATTGACTTAAAGTCATCCTACCATCAGGTTGTTTTGTCAGAGAGATCACAAGATCTTACTACTTTTGTTACTCCCTTTGGTGCCTTCAAATATACGAGACTCCCTTTTGGATTAGCTTCTGCAGCAAGTGTATTCCAGAAGCTAATGGACTCGTTGTTTGGAGACATCAAAGGGGTGCGAGCATTTCAGGATGACATACTCATTTTTGGAAATGGAGTTGATGACCATAATAAAACTCTTGATAAAGTATTAAACATCTTGAGTAAAAGAGGGATGACTGTATCTAAAGAGAAGTGCAATTTCTTGGTTCAAGAATTAGAATATTTAGGGCACTCAATAACTAAAGAGGGCATTAAACCTAAACAGAACCTGATTGATTCCATCATGCTTGCACCTGCTCCATTTGATAAAGACTCCCTTAGATCCTTTTTAGGACTAAGCGAGTACTATGCACGTTTTGTGCATGGTTATGCATTTGTAGTGGAACCTCTCAGGTGTTTAACGAGGAAGAATGAAAAGTATGAATGGTCTTTTATCCATGATGAAGCTTTTAACAAAGTCAAGGATATGATTAAGAATGCACCAGCATTGAAGCCATTTTCTTGTGGTGTTAAGTGTGTTGTCACCGTAGATGCAAGTTGTGTAGGTCTTGGTGGAGTTCTAACACAGTTTGGTGATGGAAAAGAAAATACCATTGCTTTTATTTCAAGAACCTTAACCACAGCTGAATCCAATTACAGTACCATAGAGCGTGAAGCTTTAGCTTGCTCATGGGCGGTCGAAAAGTTCAGGTGCTATTTATGGGGTACTCGTTTTGATCTTGTTACAGATCATAAGCCTCTCATTTATTTGATGAATGGAAATGGTACAGGCCAAGCAACTTCAAGACTAGTTATAATTATTTCCAAATTACAGGAATATAATTTTGATGTTAAACACATCTCTGGAGGAGCAAATTTTAGGGCAGACTGTTTGTCCAGAATTCCTCTTGACAATCAGATTGGATCCTCCGATGTCTTTGACGATGAGAGTGTCGTTGTTTCAGCAATTGATGCATGTGATAATTCTTTGGGATGTTTAACTGAAAATGATTATAAGAAAGACCAAATTTTGATAAAAATCAAAGAGTACATTAGAAAGGGATGGCCACCAGTTAGAAGTCTTGGTAAAGATTTTGTACCTTATCAACAAGTATCCTCTGAGTTAAGTTTGGAGAATCAGTTCATCACTAGATGTGGACTTTTTGTTCCGCCCTGTGATTTGAGAAAGGGTCTTGTAGAGAGAGCTCATTCTGGGCATCCTGGAATGTCCGGCACCAAGAAAATTTTGAGAAAATTCTATTGGTGGCCCAGTATGGATTCTTTTGTTGATAATTTTGTTAACCGATGTCCTGAATGTCTCCTATCCGACAAGCATTGGAAAAGTAAAAAAAAATTTACATCTACAAACTTGTTGCCTGAACAAGCATGGGAAAAATTAGCAATTGATTTTTCAGGGCCTTATAACATTTTGCCGGAGGATATGAGATATTTACTTGTCTTAACTGACTATTATTCAAAATGGATCTCATATGATTTTGTAAAATATCCCTCTACGGATATTGTAATTGATTTCCTTGAGAAGATTTTTAATGTAGAAGGTTTTCCAAAGAAATTAGTATCCGATAATGGCACACATTTTGTATCTAAAAAATGGTCTTTTTTCTGAGTAAATATGACATAAAGCATATTAAAAGTCCTTTGTATTTTCCAGCTGCAAATGGACTCGTTGAAAGAGCCAATACATTTTTCAAAGAAGGCATACAAACAGCTTTGTCATCTGGTATGGATGTTAGAAAACACATAAAAGACAAAGTTTGGAGTTACCTTAATACTCCGCATTCTATCACTGGTTTTACCCCTTTTTTCTTGTTGAAAGGTAGGGATGCAAATGATAACATCAAACCTCTTTTTGATAAAAAATAATTTTCTCTAAATAAGTTAAATCTTTCAAAAGCTAATTCAGTTGATGAGTGTGTCAGGCAAAATTTTGAAAAAAAATATAAGTTAGAGAATACTATTTCCCTGAAAAACTGTGAGTTTAAAACTGGTGATTGGGTAATTATTAAAAAACCCAAAAAAGTTGTCAAAGGGGAATCTAAGTTTTCTTTGCCTCAACAGGTTGTTAGATCATCTAATTAATCTGTTATGATTAAGAATAAAGGTTGGTGGAATAAAAGTGCGGTTATCAAACTTGAACCTTATCAAAAAGACATCATCTTGAAAAAACTTGATAAAAAAAATCTTTCAAGAAATTCCTCCTTTTTGTGTTGCGAAGATTTCATGGATTTTGTGCAGCCATCTCTTCCTTTGGATTTTGATCAAGAATTATCATCTAAAGATCATGTCGTTTTTGAGAATTCTCAATTTTCTTCACAAGTTAGTGAAACTAATTCTCAATCTTGCTTTGGTGAGGAAGTGGGTGAGAGTAATCTGTTAGATGTAGAAACAGATGCAAATTCTGTAAATAAGGAAGTAGAAACAGCTGTATATTCTGATGCAAATTCTGTAACTAAGGAGGTTGAAACAGCTCAAAATTCTTTATCTAATTCTGACTCCAATCTGACTACTGTGAAGAGAAACATTGTTATTCCTTCCAAATTTAAAGATTATTATTTGTATTGAAACTTGTTTAGCTTATTAATTCTTGTTTTACTTATTTTTGTTTTTCTTTTTCTTTTATGGAAAGGAGATGTTGTATCTGTACCTTTAATTTCCTCATTCTATGACATGTACTGTGTCCCTGTAATGACATATTCTTTATTCCATGTTCTATGTCTGAGCTCTGCTGTCGTGTCATTCTATTCCGTTACTTGGACACGACAGCATCGCTCTTCCATAGCCTGTTCTTGTGGGTTAATTCCTTAAAAGATTTATTCTCAATAAATCTCTTATCAGAACTCCTGCCTTGATATGTTGTTATTCTTGTAAATACAACACTGGCCCCTATTGTATCATGCTGTTTTAAATACCACATCACATGTTTAAAGTGTATCTGCTAAAATAATGTTCTTTATAAAGACGTCTACTGTTCTTTGGAGCTAGAGCTACAATATATCAAACACCAAACAAAAACTGTTGTCCCATAAAAAAGGGCAACAACTGTATTCAAAATCAGACTTTAACTCTGGAAGAAACACTACGAAGACAGTGACATTAACAAATGTTAATGTATACCATATTTACCCAAACAAGACAATTTAGTTTTTCAGTTGCTTGTGTCATTTCAATAACTTCAAATTGAACAAAACATTTCAGCACCAATCAGAGGTGTCTTTCAGGGCCTGTATTGGCTATCCCTATGTTGCTGCCTGCATCCGTGGTTTCTTTGCACATTTTTGATTTAACCAAACTGACTTCTGATCTGCTATGAAGGAAATAGCCTTTAGTTTTTAGGTTTCGCCTCTACAGTGCTTTCTGTGTGCTCGTGAAATCTATTGTATTCAATATACATCTTAAAAGGGTCTTACATCATGCCGACTTGCTTTTCATTGGTTCCTGTGCTTGCCACTTACTTTCCCTCCATTTCTATTGGTTGTAGCATACTACTTCCTGTTCTTCCTCTGTGTGTTTCGCTCAACAGTCTCCCATCGGCCAAGTACTGTGTTCATCCACTTTGTTGGAACTTCTTTTAAGCGTCTCAGCCTGCAGTCACTACAAGAGCTACACCCTTGCTTTAAAGTTACATTGCTGCCCATTTGCCATGGGCTCAGCTCATGGAGACCTCGTGATACCAGTTCTGCATGCTGGGAAGCCAAGCTCTAATCACAACGGCACTCATCAACCCCCCTGGGGCCAAGCGTACTCACCAATGCCCCCAGGGCCAAAGCAGGCACCTACTCTAGTTTTTATTTTTTACCCCCTCTCGTTGCTTGCTTTGAAACTGTTTGCCTACTGCAAAATGCGCTTATCTCGCTTCTTTTGTTTGCGTTTTTAGTGACACCTAGGTTACTGTTTCCCTGGATAATAAGAGATGGTGAGTTTTGAAGTGAATTCCTCGTGCCAAGTTTTTGGGTTGTGGGTAAAACTTAGGAGGTCTGGTTTGATTCAGTTTTTTGCATTTGTATATTTATATGTGAAAAGTACATCTGGGAATGCTTTCATTAGTGTGTGCTTGAAAAGCTTCTTAGCATCCACACATATCTTAGGGTAATGATTGCAAAGCCAATAGGACCTGTTTGCCTATTTCACATGTGCCACAGAAGCAGCCAGTCATAATCAAGCTCTACTGTGTGCAATCATGTGTCATCTGCTCTCTCTGCACACCTGGTAGGTACCATCAAGTACGTCACTAAGCTGCTACTGTGCTCTCTCTTGGTACCCAGAAGATAGTACTTATCAAGTGAGTCACATGGTGGCCACTTAGAAAGAGAGCGGAGGAAATTAGGTGTGTGGGCGGAGGCATGCTGTATTTGATGTGGGAGAAGACAGTGACTAGTACTACTAATGGCTAGAACTGCTCTGGCTCTTTCCGGATCAGCTGGTGCCAGCAGCAAGTCGGCTACACAGCATGCTAAATTTTGACAGTGTTGTCAGTATTGAGAGGGGGAGTATGGGAAACTCATGGAGTGTAAGGAATCCAAGAAGCCTAGGGAGGCAGTGCTCATCCTGATTATAGTTCTCATTTGTGCAGCTAGAGATGGTGGTAAATCACAGTGTTAAGCTACTAAAACCTAGTAGCGGCTTGTGCAGGTCAGAGCGGTAAGGCCGGGGTGGGGTGAATTTCGAAAGATGCAGACAAGGTTAAATTAATTATTTATTTATTTTTCCTAATCGTCTTCTGTCGAAATCCCCCCCACCGGCCCCACTGCTCCTTCATGCATGAGCCGCTGCTGCTAAAACCACTGAAACAACACTGAAGACGTCCAGTTTGGCTTCCTTGGGAGCACACCGTTGTTTTTAGACTTTCAAACTTTTGTCCCATACATCAGGTTTGGCTTGGTTTATCTTTTTTTAATTCTGTCTTGTACTGGTTTTAGCTTAATAATGTAAATAAACAGCCTAACAAGCTGGTAAATGGTTTCTGCAACAGCACAGCAGGAAAGCATCCTTTATCTTGATTCTAGTGTTTCCTCATTTTAGCAATTTTCCTTCCTCAATCATTCTTCTCACATAAAGGGAATTGCTGGAGGCTAAGAATCCCTGCTGCTTAGATCCAGCAATGCAAGAGGACTTGGCAAGTACAGCTGATCAAATTTACACCCTGTGGTGCTTACATTAAGTGTGTTTCTGGAATAAAAGACATTTATAATTGGTTCCAAAGATATTTGACTATACAACCCCAAAGTATATTAGCATCGACAACACCCCACATTCCTCTGGAGAAAGTGACTTTGGACCCATTAGGCAATTTTCAGGAATTATTGCAATGCTGTGGAGCAGGCCTACGGGACTTGGATTCAGTGATGTGCAAAAACCTGACACTAGATATATATAACAAACACGCACATATATTTATTCTAACTCTTAGTGGGGTACTAAATTGAGACACCTAGCAAAACATAACTAGCTAATGTCACGCCATTGCAGAAGAAATGGTCATGCCTTCTAAATCACAAGTGAATGGTATAGAGCAAACAGCAAATCAACAGAAAAAACACCAGAGTGGCTCTTTTTCAGTTCCAGTCTAGTTGTTTAAACTAATAGTTCCCATGCATTCTCCTCTGCTAAAATTTCAACCATTTCAATCCAATTTGGGATTCCACGCACGATAAAAAGCCTGACCCTCCCCCTCAGCCATTGTGTGTTGTAGGTGCCAATTACAGATTGACAACACACATGAATCAGCCATTACTTAAATGAACATGTCAGTCTTGAGGAAAGGCACTTAAAGTACTGAGACTTGGTAGTGTCTGTCTGTTATGCTGGCGCACACTGTAATAAACTTCCATCCCAAACTACCAGGGATTTACGCTTGTTTGAAATATAGACACATTTAGCATACAAATGTGCTTGCCTTAAGGAGTACTTTTATTGTAACGCATGGCTGGACAAGCATACTCCACAGCTCTCAGCACAGCCTACATACCACACTTTAATTTTTTTTAGAACATGTTGCACAGCGGCACTACTTGCTGTCTAGCATGGCTGCTATGACGCAACCAACGTTGACCACGTCTTAGGGCTTTTTAAAAATCTTTAAGCCATTGTGCATAGCAGCACACGCTGCTGTGTAACATGTCTAACAAAACATTGACAAAACCTAATCTCCATGCTTTATATTACCAATAGTTAGTGCACAATATATTGCCTTTCTCAATAAACAAGTCATAACACTTTTACGATGTTTTATTAACTTTTAGAACATTGGAATGTTGGGAGCTCCATTGAAAACAATGGAGTGCTCTGGGCTTATAATGGCTGGTATAAGCCTGGAGCTCCAACATTCCAATGTTTCTTTGTTCACAGCTCTCGGTGTGAACAAAGGCTTCAGGGAGCCTGAGGGGATTCCAATCCCCTCACGCTCCCAAAAGGCTTTGTTTTTTTTGTTAGAACATTCTGTCCTTAGTGACAGAATGTTCTAATAGCCTTATAGCCCTTCGTAGATGGGCTATACCGCTATTGAATTCCCTCTCCCTTGTTAAAGGCCCTCGCCTTCGGCTCGGGGCCTTTAACGCTGGAGAGGGCCTTTAATAGCCGGTATAGCCCTCTACGGCGGGCTATAAGGCTATAATATTGCACAACTGCTCACCAAACAAAAAGATTACAACAACAAATATGTATTATTAATCACTTAGGCAAAACCTAATGCATTTACCCATGCTTGTTGTTAGTTTAGTAGCTGATTGTACTATATTAATGCACTGCATCATCAGGCTGTTTAATAAACACTGTCGCTTTTTTAAACAAAAAAAACAATTGCTGTTTGCTCGCATTGGAAGGGCATGTGACTGCAATTTTGTTACCTCTAGGATGCTGGTCAAACTACAACACTGATGATACAAACTCAAAGGATGTCAGAGAGGAATATTTCCATTATCTTGAGTACAGGAGAGACACAATAGGCGCTCTAATTTAGAAGTGACAAGGTGCAGTCTTGCAATCTCCAAACACCTGCATGCCTGCCTCCTCGTTCTGACCGCCAAAGAACAAGGAAAGACACCTGATCTTGAGCAGACTGCTATGGACCTCTGCTTCAACCAGCTCTTTAGTAACCAAGACCCCCTACACTCCTATTGTCTCTTCGTCCACCACTAACCTTGTCCGCTGTTTGGTGATTTCAAGTGACAAAATCAACACAGACCCGCATCCACGACCATAAAAGCCTTATAATAAACATGATACTGACCACTCCAGCTCATAGCTGGTAAATAGCTTGATGGGTGTCACACTGACACAGGTGAAATGAATGAGGCAAGAAAGGAAAGCTGGAATTCCCAGAGATGCGAAGTATATAATGATTACAATAAATTCCCCCAATCATGTCAAATGCTAAAATATATACATGGAAGAACATCATCACCGTCAACATCATGCAACTTGTTAGAAGTGATACTGACTACAATTGTTGGTCTTGTTGATCTCTTCGGTCTATGATTCAGGAGTATGTCAACAGCTCCCACAACTTCTGAGTCAATCGCCACAAGCAGCGCATCCGTGCACTATAGAAACACAAAGTTTAAAAGACTTAAGAAACAGAAGCAAGGCATTAACTGTTAAGACAGCACTACATATTGTGAAATGAACAACAAAGTCCATTGGTGCCAATGACAGTCAATTTTTCCTAAACTTCAAATAAAGAAGACCTATCTATAGACAGTGCTATTATTATTACTAGCATACTAACAATGATAGAACAATGTTCTAACTACTGCTGTGTGTTACGACATTACAGCTTGTCATGATCTTTTAACCTGTACCCGGATCTAAATTTTACCTACATTGTTGAAGAATGTTGCGCAACTCCGACGTCTGGGTTCTACATCTAATGCCATTTAAAAAAAATCAATCTTCTTTTTCCGCATGTTGTAAAGTAGAGCTCCCATAAAACTGTGTTTTCATGGTTCAAACAAGTTCATAGTAAATGTTGCTTTACTGTATTTTATTTGTGAAGCAATACCTGCTGAAAGGAGGGCTTCCAGTTATCAGCGGCAAATTACAGTTTATTGGAGAGCACAATAATTTAGCTGGGAATCCATATTGCTGTTCTGTACAAATCACCGATTATAAATCGATACAAACTTTCTTGACAATATGGGTTTTAGTACATTTCAGAATGCCTCCTTGTAGAAAAATGTCCCTCAAATATATCAGGCAGTTCTCCAATCCCAATTATTTTGACATACTGTCATTGAGAGTAGATGTTCTGGAAGATGAGCAAATCTTTTTTATCGGGTAAGATGTCCGACATTAACCTGGGATCACACCAAAAAGAGTCTCTATAAACCAGACAGGTTTACTTCAACGTTAATGAATTGACACGCTGGATATTACAGATCCCCAGAGGATGGGTCACCAAATGCATTTATGTGAATCCTCAACAGATATCAGTGGAAGTTATGGAAGTGATCTCTACCTTTTCAAAAGTGTGAAGCTCCTTAACTAGACTCCCTCACATTGACACAAATCTGGATAACGCAGAGTGATGTTTTGCATCAAATAAATATTAGTGTTGGGTCTTCACATAAACATATTTAAATTGCTGTGTTATAATCCAAGATCTAATCTGTCAATGGAATTTTCTCCCACATTTCAATTTGCATCACAGTACTCTGTTGCATTTGGCGTAGAACACTTCTTAGAGGAAATTAGGAATAATCAGTCTGTTGAAGGTCGTACAATTCTCTCTCTCTCTCTCTCTCTCTCTCTCTCTCTCTCTCTCTTTCTCTCTCTCTCTCTATATATATATATATATATATATATATATATATATATATATATATATATATATATATATATATATATAAATATATATATATGAACCAAATCCTGTGTTCAAAATCCTTCAGAAAGCAGGCACAGACTCCGTGGGATTCATAATCAAAGGTCTTTATTACCAAGAAAGACGACCATCTATATATATATTGCCAACAAATGTCCACAAAAGATCAGGAGCACTCTTGGGTTCCACATTTGATTTCATTATGACCAAAAAAGACGCGTTTCGGCACATCCGCATTTTTCAATTCTGGAAATCAAAAATTAGGTTTGAGTTCATATCTCATTAAATAACAGAGTTCACCTGCCCATTAGACAGTAATTCATGGCCATTGAAAGTGCACAACATTTCTTCTTCACTAGTTGAATTGCATGTCCTCCATCACAGTAGGTATAATAAAGCACTAGTTGATCCCTTAAGCGCTTTTGCAGCCACAAATTGATGATTCCCAGTAAATGCTGTGAAAGCACAAATTGAAGAATTAACACACTGTGAACTAGCCCGCACTCTGCCATCATGTATGAACAGTTTTATCCTTAACAGCGTCCCTCGTCCCGCCGCTTTTCTCCGCACATACCTGGTTCACTGCACTCTACCCCACTCTGCTCTGCATCACTCAACTCTGCTCTGCAGCTCTCTACACCACTGTACTATACGCCCATGCACTCTGCAACACTCTACTCTCAAAGACTGCAATCTCCACTTCTGAACCCAAAGCCATTCTACTCTGCACCTCTGCACTCTATGACACGGCCTCTACCCCACTGCACTATACTATGCACCACTCAACTCTATGCCACTCTACTGCACTCTACGCCAATGCACGTTATGCCACTACACTCTACGCCACTCTGCTCTGCATCAGTCCACTCTATACCACTCTAATCTATACTGCACCACTCCACTCTACACCACCCTACTCTATATCACTTCACTCTACGTTACTCAACTCTACACCTCTGTACTCTACCCTGCATGAATCTTTAATTGAAATGACCATTTCATCGGCACAGACATACACTTCGCTGATGGAAGTATACAGCACACAAATTATGTTTTAAAATGTCATCACCTAGTGTGTTGATTTGTTTTGATTGTGTCAAAATATTTGCTTCCACCGCATTTCAAAATGACCCAAAATTGTGCTTCATTTATGCTGTCCTAATTTTGTTGTGTGCTGGAAAAGAAATAACATTATATGTCGAGCACACCCCCAGTAGCCAGCATGCTTGTCACATACATTCTCTCACTTTGAAGTCAGAGAAACAAAAGTAAACACCAAGCTCCCTAGAGGACAGAGCCTGGCATGTGACCTCTGTCTTTGAATGCACAGCAAATGTGACAAGAAAAGAACAAGATTTAAAGGCCTGTTTGCAGACACCTAGTACTAGTGGAAGAATATAGTAAAGCTTGGGTACTGGAAGAGAACAAACACAAGCTGGACTGCCTAAAACAAAAACAGCCAGCAAATAGACAGCAAGCAAATGTGAGTTACAAACCACAATGCCAATGGTAAACAATGGGTGGAATGCATTCCCAGGGAAGCTTTCTGAATGTCCCCAAGATGTTGTTAGCCAGCTGCGCTGTCTGGTAGACTTCGACCTAGAAAGGGAGATAGGTCCCAAGGCAGTTGTTATGAATTGCTTTCCTTACTGAACGCAACAGTAAAGGTAATTGGTAAAGTCTAGCTCTCACTGTGAGAAACAAGTAGAGGAAAAAGGTATCTTCTTTGAAATCCAATATGGAATTCGACTTGGCCTGGCCACGGTTGAGCAATGTTTATACCTTCAATTTATTATAGGGTAATATACTAAGGCAAAGACTGAATTTATGCACATGGGATTTATGGATTTTTCATCAGCCATCGATTCTGTGAACCACTCTATGATATGGCACTTAATTGAATCCAAGAGTATCAAGCCTTTATTGATTACCCTTTTAAATGGTTTATATCAAGATAAGGATGCAAGGGTTAGATACAGAACTAATGGGAAGTGCACAGATAAAATAGTGTTGACAGGAGTACGATGGGTGTGTTTTAGACCCTGTTTTATTAAAAAAAATGTATCAATTGGTTGGATAAGGTTTTAATTAGGAAAGCGAAAGATTGGCCACAGCTAGAGAACATCCCAGTGCCAGTTTTAACTTACGTAGATGATTCTGTCCTGTTATCCAGGACAGAATAGAAATACAATCTTTACTGGACGGATTTGCCTTTTATATGAATTAACTAGATTTGAATATCACCCAGTAAGTCATTTTTTATGACCTGTGGCCTGAAATCAACTAAGATTAGAAATCACTGCAACAAGGTAATATTAAGCTGGGGAGAGTTACTAATTTTACTTTTTTGGGTGTCCCATTTTCTGCATCTGCAGACTAGAGACATTTGCATACGAAGAAAACACAACTGTTTGTAAATTCTATTGAAGCAGTGCATAGATTTGCTGCGAGGTTGGAGGATAGTCCACTAAAGGTTTTTTTAGAGATATATCAGGCCAATTGTATTTCAGTAGGGTCATTCTGGGCTGGAGTCTGGGGTTACACTAATTCAGAGCCCCTTCAGAGAAATGAAAATAAGCTGAAGTGAGTTTTACTTATATTTCTGATTTTATTAAAAGCCGCCCAGTTTTGTTATAGGTGTCTATATGGTTGAAGAATGAAACAGCTTTATTAAAACAGTTGTTAAGAAATGTTTGTCCCTAGATAAAATGCAAGGGCATAGAGAACTACCTGCTATGCCAGCTTAAGCGAGGGTGCTACTGGAGCAGATTAAATTATTTTATGTCTCTTCTTAGCATTTAACTTTGATTGGCAGGTCATTGCAAGTCAGAAGTTAAAACTAAACAATTAATTATGCAAGATTAAACAGTGAGGGAGGACCAAAAGAAAACCTAAAAGCAGCCTAAAAGGGTGACATAGAGCTAAACAAACTATAAAAATTAGAAAGAACAAGTTAAAGGCCAATGGAGTGAGACAGCTCAAAGGAAAGCAAGAAAAATGCAAATAATGAAAGAAAAAAGGAAGCATGAAGAAAATGATGTAAATGGACCCAGGAAAGAAGGAAAAAAGGTGTAAAAGAAGAAAAGGAAGAAGAGAAAGAATGAAGTGTGGAAAAAGAAAGAAGGAAGGAAGGAAAAAAGAAAAATGATATGAAAGAACAACGAAGAAATGTGAGATGAATGGATGGGCGATTGAAGGAAAGAAGAGAAAGACAGAATTAACAAATTGAAGGAATACAACAAGAAGAGATGCAAAGACAGTGTTTAAAAATGCCAGGATCAATATAACAATAAAAGGATAGAAAGAAGCATAGAAAGATAGAAAAAAGGACTGATAGAATGAGAGAAGAATGGCAAGAAGGAAAGAAAGATGGAAAGAAAGAATGAAATACACACAAAAGCAAAAAAAAAGATGATGGAAAGAAGGAAATAAAGAAGCATAAAAAGAAAGAAGATGGAAAGAATGAATGAGATAAATAGGTCAATAAAAGTAAATGTTTAGTTGTTGGCCAAGATATTTTAAAAGCATGCTATAATAGCCATATTTTGAATCATTTTCTGCAAATTTGCACAGGGGTACAATTCCCATGACACTTCATATGATGGGTTGGGATTGGTGACGTTACTCGTGAATTTATTGCTATATAAGGGTCAAAGTGGGGGGTATTTTATTATTCTGGCTACTCCCTTTGGTAAAATGACAGAATGGCCCTAGTATGTTCAGCAACCCTTGATATGTTGAGGACCCCTGAGTTATGTGAACATCCGGAATATATTTATAGCACAATCAATTGAATAGTGAAGTGCACGTTTTATTTGGTTTTTCAATGTCTGAGCGACAAGCTAAAGAGAAAACATATCTGTTGTCATGCCCGTCTGACGTTATTGAACCGTATTATTTGCTTTTTGTTTGAAACAAAAACTATTAATTCTATCTGACGCGTTTGAGGCTGAATATTTTACATTTCTTATTTATATTTCTGACGATAAGAACCTGATTTGAAAATCTCCTGGCTTGTCCTTGTGATAATATTACGAATCAAAGCTCTTCGCACCTTACACTATTTTACACATTATATAAAAAAAAACACTGCAGCATCGATTTATTAGTCCTTTAATTAACACTGCAAATATTAGTTGTTAGAATTCTGCAACGTGTTTTACTTATTTATTTTTTATCAATTCCCCAAGAAAGCATTTTTATGTATGGTCATCAGTTGCAATTGTGTGGCACTGCAAATTAGGCCAATCTATGGAAGCGATAATTGGCACACTTGTACTTGATACGTGTAATTCTCTAAATGTGATTAATTAATTCTTTAACTCCTCTGGGAAGAGCCAAAGTAAATTCTATGTATATTTTTAAGAACTGATAACAATAGGTCTTGAGATAGCTGCGCAGGCAAGCCAAGCATAAAAAATAGGTTCTCTTTTAATCAGTGGTGTAATATTAAGACGTCCCCTACATGTACAAATAGGCTACTTTATTCCAAAAGTCACTCAGCAGTGCAGCTGCCTCACGCTGAACATACATTAATTGACAATATATTTGAACAGATACAGATGCATTAAACGTACAAGTGTCAAGCTTTATTCAACAGCCCATTCTGGTTCTAAGCATGTCATAGTAGTTTTACAAGTCAAGACTTTTGTTTTACCAGAAATAAACTGATTCATTATAGACACTATTGTGTCTACTCGCTGGGCTTTTGGATTTTAATTATGCATATAACTAGGATGTTCTGCCCACATATGCAATTTGCTGTCCTCTTGATTAACAAGCATTTACAATGCAATAGGTCTCGCAGTGACATTATTTTGAGCTATTGACATTGTAAATGTCATTGTTTTTTTGCTTTGTATTTTTTGTGTGAAACATAAATAAAATGCATTGTAATTTTAAATGGCAATAGCTAAAAAAAGTGTAAATGTGAAACTTATTGCATTGCATGTACACTAGTGTGAGCTATTGGCATTGTAATTGGTACTGTCCTTTATTAATGTGATTTTTTTAACAACATACATATAATGCATTTCCAATGCTAATAGCATATACTAATGTTAATGTGATACTTATTTTATTTCCTAGATGGTGAGAGCAACTTTCATTTTAATTACAATGCTTTTAATGTATGTGTTTTTAAAACCCTCAAGGTGTGCCTTAATATGCAGATCTTGGTACACTGGCAGTAAAGCAGAGAAATATTGATAATGCGTATATTTGTAATGGTAGTTTTGGCAATTATCAGCCCCACTATGTAGTGTAATTTGGATGGGCATTTATTTTTTATATTATTAAGAACACAGTTTATGGTTTAGATTCCTTAAGTTTTTCTGGTTCTAACAAAAAAAATAGACACATTAAAAACAAACGCACACATAATACAAGCAGAATGTAATTTTCTGTAGCCATCACACATAGCTGCCAAGGTTTCAGATTCCTTTGAGTGACATTTTTATAATTTCAGTATAATTATGAGTGACATTCCTACAACTATGAGTGACACTTTCCGGCAAGCAAAATCAAGCAATGAAGATGAGGGAAACATAAATATCAGAAATGACACCCATTTGCGCAACAATATTGTCTGAATCGTGTTCAAACACACGTACTTAAGCTAAACGAGTTTGGTGCCGCAGGTTTCTGGCCCGGCTGGTGAGATCACTGCTGTATAAGGCGACTCACATAGTTGCTGTAACTAGCAAACAAACCACAACGTTAAATGAGTTGTGCGCTAACGAAGTAGCTGAAAGAACCGAGCAGAGCAGACAGTGACTGCGGTGCACAGTTCTAGTCAGTACAGGGTCAGGCAGCTCAATTAGATCGCTGACGCTGCTATTTCCTTTTTATTATAAATGCAGCTATTAGCAACTACTATTATACTGACTCGGGCACACTTGCTTCTTTTAAGGGCAGTGAGCCGGCGCCATGGCAATACGCCAGACAGGCATTTTGAGTGCGTGCAACAGGGCATGTCCTCGAGGAGTCAGGAGCTTGCCTAATTCCAAATGTATCACCTGCCCCTTTCTTCATTCCTCCCTGACACACACAGTTACTGACCACTCACAGGACCAACACAGACAAATGGGGAAAGGTGCGAAAAAACGTGGTTCACTCGGCACAGTTTCACCCATGATCCACACAAGTACCTGCATTTATCTTGGGAAGAGAGGCGCACTGGGCAGTTAAATTGGCGTGCCGGGCCCGCGGAAGCAATGACTCCTCACACCGCTTGACTCTCACTCATTGCTGAGTACTTACACATTCTCAGCCAAGGCTGGTGGAGTCGGGTCCGGTCCCGGGTTACCGTGTGCGAGCACTATAGAGGCGAACCCTCTGCCATATTGCCAGTGCAGCAGGGTGTGCCAGCAGGTACACAGAGAGCCTTGGCGAAGTTGGTTTCGGCGCAGTATACCGCTGCGGGTGCGAACTGCGCTGCCATTCCCCCAACAGCACATGACATGTAATCGGCTGCATGGGGCACTTCACAATAATGCAGAGACTGCTCGGGCCTAGCTCCAACGCCACTCATGTAGATTTCAGTAAACAAAGCACTTTAGCTGTGAGGACGGTAGCACGTTCTCCCTTTGGGCCTCCACCACTCCCAGTACCTTGAGGATTGCGTTGTCGCTTTCCCTCCCGGACTCTGAAGGGTGGGGCATGGCGTTAGCCCTCCCCTGTGGGTATGCAAAAAAATCGGCTCGTGCAGCAAGTTAATTAAATAAATAAACAAGTGCGTTTTGTGCCTGTCGGTGCAAAGTTTTGTGCCAGTTCGTGTTTGTTCACCGTGCCCACCCGACTGGAAGTGCCAGGATTTACGCTCAGTGCCAGCAGCGCCGTGAAACCAGAACAAATAAGCGGGCAGAGCCAGCGAGCCCTGCCGCTCCTGCGAGAGAGTCGTAAAAAGTCAGATTTACCACTTGCTTCCGGGAGGACATCTGCCGCCGTCCGAAAAGGACACAGGACGGTAACAAACAAGCCTTAATTCCAATCAAAGGCCACTGTTTTAAAAAAAAAGCCTCCTAAACATGATCACTGACTCCACGCCTCCTATAGATAAAAATTCCTTCACAACAGCCATCAAGCAAACCATTGAGTCCGTATGGGCCGTCCGAAAAGGAGACAGGGCGGTAACAAACAATCCTTATTTCCAATCAGAGCCCACAGTTTTGCATAAACAATGACGCCAGCCAATGTAAGTAATGGGCGGGGCTTCAAGCCCCCTTCTAAAATCTCCTCTACCATAATATGTCTAGCAGAGCGAGCAGTGCATGCGCGCTGCAACGCTAGGCGTGCCCTAAAAAAGGGATTCATAGATGAGGCTGGAAGTGAGGGGGCCAGTTTTGAGACGGAGGGGACCAATTTTGTTACTGGGGCCAGTTGTGCAGCGATGCAATATCGGCCACCAAGTAACAAAAGCAGCCGTGCTTCACACTGGCATTTCCCACCCCGAGGGTTGGTCTGACAAAATTGCCAGGGCTGCTTTCTGTTCCTAGTCTGGCCCTGCTCATCTTCATTATTGGAGAAATCCTACAGTGCTCTGCCACACCTAACCTGACTTCACTGAGTCAAATGCCAAGGCAGGCTCTAGGTCATTGTTTCAGGGTCTGTAGTGTCTCACTTTGCTCATTTAGTTGCAGCACCCTTCACCCCTCAACTCAACGGCTACTATGACAGAATGTTTATCGGAGTGGTGTTAGCTGTGCCTGAGACTTGACTGGGAATCAGGTTGGTAAATATAGCAGTCCTGGCAACACAGCAGACGGGTATCTTAAGATTTAAAACATTTTTGTGGTGCTTCTTTGGTCCAGAGGATTCATTTGAACACCATTACCCTCTAACATAGTAGATAATGTTCTGCTTAATGTCCAGTTATCAGAAACTACCTATTTAATTTCCAGAATACAATTATCCCTACTGTAAAAGAGATACAGAAATATTTTAGAGGCTGGATCCAATTTCCCCAATTTGTGATTTTTATGTCTAGTATCTGGAGGTCGGACGCAATCGATCAATGTTAGCCATTTAGGCACGCTTCGGAATCTTGTGTGCCTGTTTGGCAACATCCATCTCAGAGTTTTTATAGCTCTAAAAAAAAATCCTTTTCCCCATCACCTGGTACTTACTCCAAATTGATTGATTCTGCACACAATATCGGCACTAATTTGTGTGAATGATACGTGGAAATGATATTGTAAACAAACAGTTGAGTACACACTCACATCCATTTTAAGCAGTAATACTCTCTTCTTTTACTTAACCCTTTCGCTGCTAGGCCATCCACACACCTCCTGTGCTAAATCTTTTTTTGGGCTATTTGGGTTCGTTTGCGCTTAGACCCCAATAACTTTTTGACCACATAAGGTATCCATGCCAAATGTGTGCCCTTTAATTCCAACATCATAGGGATTTTAAAAGTACCCAGGGTTTGTGGATTCCCCTGGAGGGGACCCAGAAATTAGCCAAAATACAGCAGATTTGTTTTGGGGGGGGGGGGGGGGGGTAAATGGGGGAAAAGGACTGCAGAAGAAAGTGTCTAGTTTTTCCCCTGTAAATGGTATCAAAAAAGGGTCTGTGGCAGGTGCCACGTCTTTGGCCTTCTCCATAGGGCGAGGCACCCGACAGGGGTGCCCCTTCTCGCCGTACCTGTTAGCTCTTGCTATGGAGCCGCTGGCTGTGTGGGTCCGGATAGACGCACAATTACGGGGCTTTGAATGGGATGCAGGACCGTCGGACAGAATCGCATTGTATGCAGATGACGTCCTGTTTTTCCTTACGGATGTGAATAGGTCGGGCCTAGAGTCTTGGAGATCATGAGAATATTCGGCGAGGTGTCGGGATTGTACCTGAACCCGCGTAAATCCACTTTTTTGGGTGCTAGGTGATCGCGTAGGGATTGGATCATGGGCATCGACACTGCAGGTAGCAACTGGGGGCCTCAAGTATTTGGGGGTGTTTTTGACGGTTTCGCCCACTATTTCTTGGGAACGCAACATAGTACCGGTCTGGGACCGGGTTCAGACTGAGATGAAATCTTGGTCTCGCATGCCCCTCAACCTCTACGGCAGGTCGGCTATCTTCAAGATGGGTGCCCTTCCACGCCTACTGTACCAGCTACAGAACCACCCATATTCAATCTCGCCGAAACGGTTTCGGCAGGTAAATTCGGCTCTGGGTCAGTTCCTGTGGGCAGGGGGGGCGGTGCGAGTGGCCTTGCGCACCTGCTTTTTGTCCACGTACTGCGGAGGGCTGGCAACATCGGATATTTTGTCCTACTATCAGGGTCGCACCTCCTAATGCTGAATGAATGGTGGTATGGAGACAGGGGGGACCCGGCATATGCCCTGAGAGACACCTAATGGAACCTGATAAGCTACATACTATCTTATACTCAGCACGGTTGAGGAAGGGGCTGCCCAGGGTTACCCAGGTGGTCTTTCAGATTTGGCGACAGGCGCTAAGTCGCATGGGATGGTGGGGTAGGCTTACGTAGGCGACCCCGCTCTGGCAAAATGGGCGGCTGCCGGCGCTGGCGTCACTGCGAGGCTTCCGAAGCTGGGATTCTATAGGATTCTCCACACTAGGGCACGTCCTGAAGGGCACGTCACTTAAATCCTTTCAAAAGCTCAGTGAAGAATTTTGCATGCCCCCAACGTAGTTCTTTAGGTACTTGCAATTCCACCTTGCCCTTACACCCACCTTGGAGGGACTGGACTCTTTGCCTGAGTTTAGTCCGATAGAGGTGAAAGTGTTCATGGGAGACCTAGAGGAGAAGAAAATATCCTGCATCTTCCAAACACTGGTCACACATTGCTCCTCTTCTCTACAGACGCTGCGGGACTCCTGGGAAAGGGATGTGGGGGAGCTAGAGGAAGAAGATTGGCGAGAAGCCCTCGAGGCCCCTAGAGGAGCGGCTATTGCCATGCGCCTGCGCTTTATCCAGTTCAAGTACGTACATAGGACTTACTACACCAAGGAGAGATTGTGGCGGGCTGGTCTCATTGAATCCCCTGAATGCTTGAGATGTGGTCATGAGGTGGGCACTTTCCTACATACGGTGTGGAGCTGTGGTGGTTTGGCTGGATTTTGGACAGGGGTGTGGGACTGCTTATCTGAAGTGCTGGGCTGGGACCTCCCTCGAACCCCCAAAAAAGGGCTTCTTCACGTCCTCAAAGGAGTAGGTGGTAATATATATGAGACATTTACTCTTGCTGGGTCTTACAGTTGCAAAGAGGGATGTGGCTCAGGCTTGGAAAGACCCCCAGGCTCCCAAGGTGGTGGAATGGAAAAAGGGCCTTGATATTTGTATGGGGTTGGAGCAGCCAGTTTTTGAAGCCAAGGGCTGCCCTAGGAAAAATTACAAAATATGGAAACGATGGGCGGGCTACAGGGGTCTATGGCTGTAACCACCAGCACTGTCAAGTGGCGCAGAGGGGCTGATGTGATGGTGACATGGGGGCAATATAATACACACTGTTATATGTATGCAACCCTTTCAACAGGAACAAAACGACATTGTGCCGGGGGGAGGGGAGGGGGGCCAAAGAGGTGGGGTTGGTGGGCGGGGGCAAGGGGTTATGTCTTAAGATGTTATATGGATCGCTGCTTATGCTAAGGTCTGCTTGTTTGCAGTTCCTCCGGGGTACGGAGTGCTGCGTCTTTTGTGCGATCTGTCAATAAAAAGAGTTGTTTAAAAAAAAAAGGGTCTGAGGTGCTGAAATCATCATATTCCCAGCTTTCAAGGAGAAGCAGACTTGTGTCCGAAAAACAATTTATTTTACATAGTTTTGGCATTTTACTGGGACATAGCCTATCTTTGCTACTTTTTGTGCTTTCAACCTCCTTCCAGTTAGTGGCAGGAATGGGAATGAAAGCAATAATGGATCCCAGAAAGCTATACATTTCTGAAAAGTACATACAATTCTGAATTCAGCAATGTGGTCATTTGTGTAGATCCTTCAGGATTTTTATACAGAAACTTATAGTTGAAAATAAGAAACAGTGAAAATGAGTTGAAAAAAACACCCATTAGTGGCGATGTTTTCACCTGTAACTTCTTCTAAGTATGACAGATGTTTGAAAGCAATATACTGTTACATCTACTGGACCCTTCTGGTTGTGGGGATATATAGGACTTGTCAGTTCACCAAGAACCTGAGGAGTCCAGAGCCAATGACTGAGCAGCGTCTTGCAGTGGTTTTTCATGGTGTATATAGCAATTCATTTGGTAAAATATGTAGTGAAAAATAGGTATCAAAGACACCAATGTATTTCTGAAATAGGAACAAAATATAGAGTTTAGAAACAGTAGCTATTTGCACATTTCCAACCGGTGGTTACCCATACTAGCCTGTGAATTGTAGGACATTTTTCAAAGTGACTTCTTTTTTACACATTGTCTTACATTATGAAGGCAGAAATACAAAGAAAGTCAATAGGTAATAACAGTTGCTCTACAATTCTGAGTTACTCTAAATCTCCCGATAAAAATGGTACCTCACTTGTGTGGGTAGGCCTAGTGCCCGCGACAGGAAATGGCCCAAAACGCAACGTGGACACACCACATTTTTACCGTGAAAACGGACCCTTTTTTGGCAAAGTGCCTAGCTGTAGATGTTGAACCCTAGCTCTGCTGGGTCCTAAGGAGTCCTAGTAAACCTATACATTTTTTAAAACTAGACACCCAGGGGAATCCAGGAGGGGGTGACTGGTATGGCTCTCACCAAGTTCTGTTACCCAGGATCCCCTGCAAACCTCAAACTTTGTAAACAAAAAACACATTTTCCTGCCATTTCTATGATGGAAAGTTCTGGAATCTGCTTCGATCCACAAAATTCCACCCTCCCTGCATTCCCCCAGGTCTTCTGATAAAAATGGAATCTCACTTGCGTGTGTGGGTCAAGTACACGCGACAGGCAAGGGCCCAAAGCGTATTGAGGAGACATCAAAATGACCTATCACAAAACGACCTGGTTTTGCAAAGGGGTTTTTGGCCCTGGGCTCTGCGGCCATCTAAGAAAACCTACCACACCCACACATTTCTGAACACTAGACAACTGGGGGAGTTCAGGGAGGTATGGCTTGCATGGACCCCCCAACGTTTGACTACCCAGAAACCCCTGCAATCCTCAAATTTAGCTAAATAAAATCACTCTTTTCTCAAATTTCGGTGTGGGAAAGTTGTGGGATCACCGGGCTGACACAAATTTCCTACCAGCCAGTGTTCCCCCTGGACTCCCGATAAAAATTATACCTCACTCGTGTGGGTGGCCCAAGTACCTGTGACAGGCAAGGGCCCAAAACATATTGAGGAGACATAAAAATGACCTATCCCAAAATGACCTGTTTTGCAAGGGGGGGTCAACTGTATGTTTGGCCCCGGGCTAGGCCGTCATCTAGGGAAACCTACCAAACCCACACATTTTTGAAAACTAGACACCTGGGGGAGTCCAGGTAGGTATGGCTTCCTTGGACTCCCAACGTTTCCCTACCCAGAATCCACTGCAAACCTCAAATTTAGCTGAATAAAACAGATTTTCCACATATTTTTGCTTGGAACCACCGTGCTAGCACAAATGTCCTACCCCACAGTGTTCCCCTCAGTCTCCCGAGTAAAATAATACACCACTGCATGCTACTCCACTCTACACCGCTATGCTCAGCTTCACTGGTACTCTACCCTGCACCACTCAACTCTACCTTGTTCAACTCCACTCTGACACAACCTACTATATGCCACTGTGCTCAACACCACTCTGCACCACTCCACTCTACACCATTGAACTCTGCACGACAACAGCCTACTCTGCACCACTCTACTCTATGCCACTGAAGTCTACACCACTCTAGTCTATGTAAGTGCAATCGACACTAATGCGTTCTACACTATTTAACTCAAAACCACAGCCAATCTACTCTGCTCCATTGTACTTTAAGCCACTGCATTCTAGGCCACTCTACAACATTCCACTCTATGACTTTGCACTCTATGACGCTCTACTCTATTAAACTCTACTCCATTCTACAACACTTTGCTCCACTCTATGCCACTATTCCACTCTACAGCGCTCTACACAGCTCCCTCTTTAACTACTCCATGCCATTTTATTTCGCTCTATTCTATGACACACTACTACACTCCGCTCCACTGCCACTACTCCACTCTATACAACTGCACTTTATGCCATTCGACTCTACAACACTGTACTCTCCCCTATGTATTTCACTCTCCTACACTGCTTCACTGTATGCCACTCCACTCTATGACAATCTATTCCGCTCTACGCCACTCTACTCTACAACACTCTACTCCAATCTACGCCACTCCCTCTACGCCACTCCACTCTGTTCTACACCACTCCATGACATTCTATGCAACTCTACTCTAGGACACTGTACTCCATTCTGACACTCTCTACTCCACTCTACGCAACTCAACTCTACTCTATGCCACTCTAAGCCACTACACGACTCTCTACGCCACTCCATAACACTCCACTCTACTCCACTTTATGACACTCCACACAATTCTCCACTAACGTTTAGCCATGCTGGACAGCAGCCACGCAGGTGTACAACATGGCTAAGAAATATTGGCAAAGCCAAAAGCTCTTTCAGAGGAGAGACCCCTCGGCTTTGCCAATGCTTATTAAAAACAGGAACATTAATTGCCTCAGCTCAGGTCTGTGGTTGAATGGGGTCTTTGATAACAGCACGATATACATTTGTCAGCAATGGAGCCCACGTAGATATGCTAGACTTAAAATTATCAACCAGGACACCATCCGGTCCCAGAGCCTCGCTGTGATGACTTGTCAACAATGCACCGATTATTTCCAGGACCTGAAATGATGGAGCAAGCTGGTACTGCCCTCCTTGTTATCTACAGGATAATGGGCCAGATGCATCAAGCGAAATGCGCTCGCAAAAGGGCCAGATTCTCAGAATCTGGCCCTTTGCGAGTGCAATTTTTGCATTTGGGATGCATCATCCCAAATGCAATAATCGCAAATAGAGAATTCACTAAAATGCGATTGTTTGCATTTAAGGAATCTCAAATTGAGATTCCTTAAATGCAATGCATGAAAGTATCAAAAATAGCGAATTCGCTAATAGGGCACGCAAATTACCACGAAGTACAACTTCATGGTAATTTGCAAAAACTTTGAAAAATTCACTTTTGTGCATTTTTCAAAGTTTCATGTTGCGCACACACATGCCCTAAGGGCATGTGTGTGTGCAACATATGTGCACAGATCACATTCAGGGGTGTAACCAGGGGTGTAACAGGGTGTCCTTTGGACACCCCTGCACCCTTGAACTCGCAATCTCAATTTGCGAATCGCTAATTGCGATTCGCAAATTGAGATTGTCTTCCCATTCATTCCTATGGGCCTCTAGGCCCATAGGAATTAATGGGGAGGTATTCATTAATTGCGACTCGCAATTTGCGAGTCGCAATTAAGGAATTCTAAGGAATCGCTATTTTTATAGTGATTGCTTGATGCATTCCATTTTGCTATTCCTTATTAGCGATTCCTTATTTTTCGCTAATAAGGAATCGCAAAATGGATGCTTGATGCATCTGGCCCAATGAATCTCTGCCCTAGTCTGTGACACATCATGATTAAAACCTTTAAATAAGTGACCAATCCACTTTTGACCTGGAATCACTGTATCTGTGCCAGATGATATGTTTTCATTGAAATAGGGGTGTTGACTCCCCCTTCAAAAATTTCTCACATTCATACAATCTCTTGCCGCGACCAGTTCTTCACAAGCATTTTCCCTAATTTATTTTCTTTATTTTATTGTTTTTGGTATAGATGACTACAAAGCCTAATTTTTTCTGTAGAGCGAGGTACTTTTTTAAGCGCTAATTTCATCTTTGTTTGAGCACTAGAACATGGATGATCAAATCATTTAATCCTATGGTGTTTAGAGCAAAAGTCCTTAGCTGTCAGCATAGAGACATTTGTTTTACATATCAATTGAAAATAATATCACAAGGGTCACCCTTCCCATCAAGATATGTCTCAGATGCACCACATTCTGCATTTAACACGTTGAACAAGAAATTAGTGGGATCAATTTTATCCTACTTCATCCTTAGGCTTTGATTTTGAAGGAATACTGTTGCCGGCCCCTTCGTGTACTTGTAATTCAAAGAAATATGTAAATCGATTGAGAGTGGATTGTGGTCACTAACACCTAACATTTGATATAAGAGTATTCAAGTTCAGTGAAAATAAAATAAAGTCAATTGTGCTTCCTGGGCCTTTACTGACATTATTTTACCAAATGCTATCTCCTCTTGTATGCCCAAACTTAAATCATGCTTCATCACCAATTCATTTAAAGATTCCCATTAGGTGTGTGAACAAAGGGTGACAATCCCTCCCCAACCATGGGGCCGATTAGGATCGCGGATGGACGCAGGTGGAGGGAAAGTCTGCAGGGGCTGCGGCGTTCCCTCCAGTGCAATTAGGATGTGACCGCCACCCAGGCGGTCACATCCTCAATATTTAACATTGCTTGAAGCAGCACCCGCCGCAAGGTTAAATATGCATGCTTCACATTTGCATGCACAAAGCGGCAGGCACCGCGAGGTGCCTGCCGCTTTGTGCATGCAAATGCTGGGTGGTACCATAGGTACCCCCCATGTGCACCCCCCACCCCCGTCACCCTGGGGGCCCGCAACGGGCCCCCAAAGAAAACACCATATGCCTTTCCACGGCGGAGAAGCCGCTGCGGAAAGGCATTCGTTCTGCTCCATCCTAATGTGGCTGGCGGTGTCTGTTAGACACCGCCTCCATATTAGAGCTTTTCCGCCGCGGTCGTATGGCAACCGCGGCGGAAAAGTAGCGGACGGTCTTCCTGACCCCCCACCAATCCTAATCTGGCGGGGGGTCTTTGAAGG
Organism: Lissotriton vulgaris; assembly: GCF_964263255.1. Classification (NCBI taxonomy): domain Eukaryota; kingdom Metazoa; phylum Chordata; class Amphibia; order Caudata; family Salamandridae; genus Lissotriton; species Lissotriton vulgaris. The sequence goes on along the minus strand of NC_141699.1, from coordinate 608,818,500 downwards.
CTCTGCAGCGGTTTTTCCGCATCTTCCGGGCCGGCGGAAGTGTCCGCCGGCCCGGAGGATTCGGAAAAACCGCAATCCTAATCGGCCCCCATGTTGGTAAAATCCCACTCTGTTACTGGGAAGCCCACAGGCGTTCATATTAAAATCTCTCACCCAAAGCACTGACATCCAAGTTTGGGATTTTCTCAGCTGTCTTTCTGGCTCCCATTCATCCACCGCAGCAGTACATTTAGGATCAAACATGTTACGATAGAATTTGATGAGTATGATTTTTTTCCTGGCCCCCAATAGTTAAAAGCATTGAAGTGGATAGCATGATTGCAAATACTATAATAGCCATTCAAATTAAAGTCATTTTCACACCACGTTAAAATATGAATTCTTTCCACTCTCTTTCCCTTTAAATGGGTTTAAAATATTACTCCTGCTACTTGCATTTAAAAAATGTGTCAATAGTTCTGTACTAGGGAGGAGGAGCTTCGCGGTCGACCAAGATGGCCGCGTGAGCCCGGAGCTCTGAAGACCTCCCGATCCTCCGCAATGATCCTGCCACCTATCCTGTCCCACGACAGTGGGAATTACTAGCTGAGCTGGTGCTGAAGCGGCGCCCGTTCCCGGATCGAAAATCCGAGCCTCCGGGACCGAGATATGCCGTCGTGAAGTTGGCGGTCTCCGGCTGCGTCACTGGCTGGCACCGTTGGGACTAGGTGATGGCCTGCCACGGGACGCCCTTATCGGGCCTATCTGACTGTCCGGACCTGCTGGCCTGTGAAATCCTTGCTTCACTCTCCCTTTGGTGGCTCTTTGGGACCTTCTTGTCGCAAATATCGTGCTGGTGTTGGGCGCGCATTGTGACCTGCCCCTCCCCCTGGGTTATCCTGCCATAGCGTTTCAATATGGCGGGTAAAGGGGACTCGGACAAAGGGAAGCCTCCAAGGGTCAGTAGGAAGCCGACCCAGTCCCAGTCTACTATTCCAGAACGATTCTCCCACTCTAAGGGGTCACCGGTCATGACGGGTCGAACTAAAGACTCGCTGCGGGACGTGTCCCCTGAGGATCCTGAGATCACACTTCGGGACGTGATGGGTGCTATTGCTGGCTTAAAGGCTGAGATGCATAGCCTACATGAAGCGCTGTCCACCAAAGTAGACACTCTGAAGATCGAACTTAATCTTACTAGGGCCGATCTTGGCAAGACAAATGACAAGGTGAAGTCGCTGGACCTCAAGACATCGAGCCTGACCAACGACATGTCGGACGTACAGACTGAGATCCGCGACCTGAAACTGGCTAATGGGATGCTTGCACGCCGGCTCGACGATTTCGAGGGACGGGCACGGCGCCAGAATGTACGCATCACAGGAGTGCCGGAGAAGGCCGAGGAAGATTCGGTTGAACTCTTTGTGGAGGACTTGGTGGTTAAGAACCTGGCGCCGGGAGGACTGAGCAAGTTTTTCTCGGTTGAGAGGGCTCACAGGATCCCGGGTGGCCCGCCAAAGTCGGGCGTTGCCCCTCGCCCCATCATTGCGAGACTCTTTAACTATAGGGACCGGGACGCCATTTTGCAGGCGTCGAGGAGCGCTGGCCCGCTGCGATTCCAGAACGCTGATATCAACTTTTTCCCTGACTTTACTCAAGCTGTCCAGAAACGCCGGCAAAGTTTTACTGGAGTGAAGCGGCGGCTTAGGGAGATGGGGATGCGCTACTCCATGCTTTATCCTGCGAAACTCCGCATCGAGCATGGCAACCGGGCAATGTTTTTTGACCTTCTGGATGCGGCGGGGGACTGGTTGGACACTTTGCCGCAGCGGCGGACGGAGCCGGAGGACCAGACGGAGGGTGCTGCAGGAGGCTCAGGTTCCCGGGAATGAACAATTTGCCTGTGACTTTTTTCTGGGAGGGATGCTGCGGATGGCACCGACCTTGACTATTGTTTTTCTTGTTTTCATTGCTCCTGCACTTTCGATAAGGGGGGTGACGGGGGGGGATAGGATGTCTCTTTCTCCTCTAGGGGCTTCTTGTAGGTTAGTTTAAGATCGACAGGCACACTGCTAGTTGGGGTGGCTTTTAGTCTAATGCAGGGGTGCAGGGTGGGGGGTTGTTGGGGTTTGTCTTTGTTGTTTGTATTATTCTTTCTACACTCGTCATGGCTGAGGTCTTATTGTTCTGCTGTTCCTGTTTCGTGGGCTGGGTTTCGGGGGGGGGTGATGGGGTGGGTTATCCTTGATGATGGGGGGTAAACCATTAAATCTGTTGAGCTGGAACGTTAATGGGCTGGGGGATAGAATCAAACGTGGTGTTGTTTTGCAACTGCTCAAACATTGTGCCCCAGATGTTGTTCTCTTTCAGGAAACCCATCTTGTCGGCAACACCTGTAGGGCCCTGAACAGGAGAGGGTTTAAAATGGTGGCCCATTCGGGGTTCTCTACGGGGTCCCGGGGGGTGGCCATCATGGTTCGCATGTCCCTTCCCCTGGAGGTGGAGTCTACTCTGATTGATGATAGGGGCCGATTTGTCGCAGTGGCGTGCAGGTGGGAGGGGCGCACTTTGGTTTTGGTTTCGATTTACGTCCCCCCGGGGCTGCAAACATCCACTTTTCAAGATCTTGCCGGCGCCATTTTGGGACTCCCGGAGGGCTTGTTGATTCTGGGGGGGGATTTCAACTCTGTAGTTTCGGGCGATTTCGACCGCTTCCCATCCAGAGACCTACGCAGTGCCCAATCCTGGCTCCCGGACTACATTGCCGCCATGGGCCTGGTCGACTGTTGGCGGCTCCTACACCCTACCCAGAGACAGTACACCTTCCACTCCGGGGCCCATGGTAGTCTTTCCCGCATTGATTACGTCCTGACGCCTGCTGCCCAGACACAGTCGGTTTCTACCGCCCGTCTCATGGCTAGGGGTATTTCTGACCACTCCCCGGTCTGGGTGTCTTTCGTCTTCCACATCGTGGCGACGTCGAGAGTTGCACCTATCAACCCATGGTATTTTCGCAACCCTAAGACCCGCGATCTCCTGGCGAAATCTATTGATCTCTATTTCGCCGAGAACTCTGGTTCTGTTGACTCGGCCGTTTCCCTTTGGGAGGCCTTCAACACTGTTCTTAGAGGAGAGGCCTTCTCCCTGATAGCCGAGGCGTGCAGGAGACGGGATGTAGACCTTGTTCGGCTGGAGTTGGACATTGCTGATCTTAATTCTCAGCTGGCCCTGGGACCGACTCCTGAATTGCTCCATGCTCTTGCCCTGAAACAGTCGGAACTTAGGGCCACTGCTACTGACGCGGCCATGGCGATGAGCAGGGAACAGCAGGGCAGGATATATGACGCTGGGGATAAAGCGGGCAAGCTTCTTGCATGGCTAGATAAGAGGGAACTTGCGTCCCGTGTAGTACCAGAGATCCTGGGTGACGACGGCCTGGTCGTGACTGACCCTGCCGCTATCGCCGAAACGTTTGCGGACTACTTCGAGGCGGTCTACACGTCCGCTTCTACCCGGTCCGAATCCGACTCGGCCTCCTTTTTGGAGGAGATCGAGCTTCCCTGTTTGTCTGACGCTGAGCGGGAGGACATGGACCGGGAATTGCCGGTGGATGAGGTAGCACTGGCGATCAGGTCGCTGCGCTCCGGCAAAGCACCGGGTCCCAATTGTATTCCGGTGGAACTGTATAAGCTCAGGGCTGACGCCGTAGCTGCGCCTCTGAGGAATATGTTCCTGGCGGCCCGTGAGACTGGAGAGCTCCCGCTTGACCAACGACTGGCCACCATTGTGGTCATGCACAAGGAGGGGAAGCCTCGTGATCTCTGTCGCTCCTACCGTCCTATTTCCCTGCTGAACGCCGAGCCTAAAATCTTGGCGAAGCTATTGGCTAATCGGTTGGTGGGAGTGATCTCGGATCTGGTTCACCCGGACCAGTCCGGATTCATACCACATCGCAACACGGCTCTAAACCTCAGGAGGCTTCACGCGGTTATGGCGCGGGCACAGTTGCTCACGGCACCAACGGTTCTTGCCTCGCTTGATGCATCTATGGCGTTCGACTCACTTGAGTGGAACTACCTGTGGGCCGTGCTTGCTAAATTTGGGTTTGGGCCCGAATATATTGGCTGGGTCCGGCTTCTTTACTCTTCCCCGCTTGCAAATGTGACGGTGAATGGTCGACTGTCTGCCTCCTTTGCTTTGCACAGGGGTACCAGACAGGGATGCCCGCTGTCGCCACTCCTGTTTGCTCTGGCGCTCGAGCCGTTGGCCGCGTGGATCCGGGTGCATCCTGATGTTGCGGGTATCACATGGTCGCCGGGCTTTGAGGATCGAATATCGCTCTATGCTGACGACATCCTCTTGTATCTTACCTCTCCATGTCGGTCCCTGATTGTGGTGTTTGACTTACTGGGCACCTTTGGTGCTTACTCGGGCCTGGTCATCAATTGGTCCAAGTCCTCCCTCTACGCACTGTGTGGGGCTACCCCGCGCCTCCCTCGCGGCTGCACTATCCAGATTGCACAACAGGGCTTCAAGTACCTGGGCATCTATGTTTCAAAGGACGCCCGCGCCCGATACACCCATAATCTGCTCCCTCCTCTGGTGAGACTACGGCGAGACGTGGAGAGTTGGAAAAAGCTGCCGATATCGCTGCTGGGCCGGGCGGCGCTGTTCAAAATGATGTCTTTGCCGCGGTTCCTCTACGCACTCCAGAACACGCAAGACCCGGTATCGGCCAAATACTTTGGAGAGGTTGAGAGCCTGCAGCGTAGCCTGTTGTGGGATGGCAGGCCACGGATATCTATAACCAAGCTCACTATACCGTGGTATGACGGCGGTATCGCCTTACCTGACATCCGTCGCTACTACTGGGCGTCACAGTTGGCGGCAGTCAATCACGGTCTTTATGGTCCGGCAGTCAATCCTGGATATGCCATGGACCGTTGGCTCATGAACGATGGGAATTACTACAGGGCGTTGTACTCTAGGTCTCTGGATCGGAAGCTAACGGGACCCACTAAAACAGTGGTGCACCTGTGGAGGGCGGTGACCAAGGCATTTTGCTGGCGGGGCAAACTCACTATGCCTACTCCCCTATTCGATTCTGACCTGCTTGGGAAACTGTGGCACTCCAAGGGGTTTGACAGATGGGACCTTATTGGTATCTCGAAGGTTGCCGATATGATGACCAGAGGGGAGGTGAAAACTTTCGAAGCACTGCAGACCGAGTTCCAACTGGGTAAAACAGAATACTTCCGTTATGCACAGCTTCGACACGCTCTCACATCTTCTTTACCTGTGGGGGAGAAAGTACCTGAGTCATCTCCGCTAGAGGACAGAATACTGGACGGCCATATGCCGGATAGCGCCATCTCCTTGGCTTATAAAAAGCTTATCAATGTAAGGTCTGACCTACTGGTGAAACTGAGGGACCTCTGGGTGAACGATGGGATTGAAATGGACGATGAGGAGTGGCAGTCAGCGGTTTCTTCGCCTAAGGAGGTGGCGATCTCGGCTAGGCTGAGACTTGTCCAGCTGAAGGTCCTACACAGGATCTACATCACGGGCCCCAGGTTGATACACATGGGTCTCTCCCAGGATGGTTTGTGCAGGAGGGGATGTGGTGCAGTGGCTACCTTTATGCACATCATCTGGGAGTGCCCGGAGGTTGCCCAGTTCTGGGGACGGGTGCATGAGGTGATGAGAGCTGTGACCGGTGTTGCCCTGCCTGCGGAGGCCCGATGCTGCCTTCTGAACGTCTGGGGCCCGAATGATTACAACGTGGCCCAGACCCGATGGGTCACCCTGGGCAACATGATAGCCAAAAGAGACGTAGCCCAGAAATGGGGCGCCCCCGCGTCCCCCACGATCTGCCTGTGGAAGTCCAACATGGACTGGTGCATGCTCCGTGAGAAGACAGTTTATGTAGCTCGGGGCAAGCCCAGGATGTGGGGATTGGTGTGGGGAGCGTGGAACTCGTACAGAGGAGATATTTGTGCACCCCCCGAGACGGCACCGCCAGAGGTCCGTTTGTCTCCGTAGCTCCCCCTTTCCAAAGTTCCAGGCTTGGTATCCTGAATTTACGCTCCCCGTCTATACGCTTACTGCACATCGTGTTGTTGAGATAGAGGTGCTACCCTACCCCCTCCCCGCGACATGTGCCTACGATATTACGCTTGTCCTCAGCCTTGTTTCCTTTTCTTTTTCCTTCTCTCTTCCTCTGCTTCTTTCTTTCTCCCTTTCATTCTGTTTCTCTTTTCGACTCTGGTTGTCGTTATTGTTAATTTAAAGTTTGTATCGCAAAATTAAACCTGATCACTCCTGTGCCTTGTTTTTGTACATGGTTCCGAGATGCAAAACGATGCTGCCTGGCCTCCGGGATGTATGGCTGAATAGCGGTGTACTTATTTTGGCAAATAAAGGTTTTCCAAAAAAAAAATTAAAAAAAATAGTTCTGTACTAAATTTAAAAGGTGGTCAAAATCATTGCTGGTACGGATGCATATGCATCTCTTTTTCTGAGTGGGGCTATACATTGGTCTATAAAAATAACCCAATGGCAGGGCTCTTATACCTGAATCTGAAATGGCCACATAGTTCATTCTGTCAAGTAGGCTTAAGCCATATTGGCTCTTTTAAAATTCACCACAACACAGTCCCCTTGAAAGGACTTCTTCCTGTTCCAAATTCATGAGACTCGCCTAACAATGTTTATCTCATAGCAGAAATCTCTTCGACAGCCTGAATGCTTTTTGAGCCAATGAGCTGACTTATTCCTTAGTTCTTGCAATTTTTCATCTGATCTTACATTAAGAGTGGGACGTTTCCCAGAATAATTACAAAGGGGGTGCAATCCGGAGATAATTATAATCAATAATTTCTCGCTCTCTTGAGAATCTAACTTTTTGGCTTCAGGGTTTCTTTGATTACCAATAGAAGCTATCCTGGTGAATCTCCCATCTTAGTTTAATAGAGACATATAGCGTCCCTTCACTGCCATAGCAGTAATTGGTGGATTTTTCATACTGTTATCCATTAGTAGGCAATTAATCAATACTCGTCTTTTCCCACCACTATTAAAATTTATAAATACATCTTTTTGCCCTTGGTTTTGCTTGCGTTATCCTCTAAAACTAGTGTTTTCTGAAAATTGGACTCAAAGCCTTTCCATTTTTTTATCAACTGGGAGATTAGGCCTGATCCCAGTAATATCAAATTTGATCATGGAGTCTGAAAAATGGGATATTAGGTTTTGCTCCTGCAGTTTTAAATCTATAAACCCAACCACTCATGGACATGCATTCATAATCAACGAAGCTTATAGGAAAGTGGAGGATTATGTGATGATTCTGTTTCGGATTCACCATGCAATACTCTCACTATAGACCAATGATGATCCATATGTTTAAATAATAAATCCTTAGCTCAGTCCTCTGACAAGAGTAACATGTGTAAAGCATTTCAGAGTACCAACATTGGCAATAAGTAATTGACACGACCCTATAGAAATCCAACACTAACTTATCAAAATAACGTTTGTTTTTATATTAATTTTAGACACCAAAACAAACGAAATAGCATACATACAATCTGAGTTATGGATTTTAGAAGAAAATATAAAATATAATTCACAGCAATTCACTACTGCTGAATTTTGCAATGCGGTCAGTGGGAAAAAGTGATAGTGACAATCGGTCACTAGCAGGTCTTGTTGCATGGAACCCACGGATGGTAAAGGTGATGCAGGTCCCTGGACCAGGCCACGACAGTTAGTTAAATTTTACCTGGACCCTGCAACCCGGGTGCAGAGTTGTCCTGGTTGTCCCTGGTGCTGAAAGGGAGACACGGGAGAGCTGTTTTTAGCGCTCATAGAGAGCTGTGGGGAAACAGGGTGCAAAATATCAACAACAGGGCTGCTGCTGATGTCAGACAAAAGTCGGCTGTGTGTCCCTCTAGATGCAGTGTCGAGTGCAAGGGTCAGTTGCCAAACTAGCGACCAACAAGCCTTGGCAGCGATCAGCACAGCAGGTGGTTACTTTAACGTCCGGAGGTCCCAGGGAACAATATAACTGCCTGAAACTTCGTGAAAGGCAGGACTACAGTTCCCACAATGCACTAGATCATCTTGATTTTGGCAGTCCCTCGGGGAACCCGAGGGCCTGTGATGCTTCGGATCCAGAGTGTTGTTTGACCTGCAGTTCACAGTGGACTAGTGCCACTTGTCTAGGGGAGTCTAAGGGGGCTTCAGGCTCTCACAGGAGTCCCTCTGTTTGGGGGAACCGAGCCTTAGCATAAGACGAGTCTCGATAAGGCAGTTCCAGGAGAGTTGCACAGGTGCAGAGTATCTCTCTTTTGGTTTGTGCAAGTCCTGTTGTTGCAGCCATGGGCCTCTTCTTTTTCTTCTTCGATGCAAGTTGATTCAGAAATGAGGTTTTGATGTCAGGCATAGCCCTTACATCCTAGATAAGGGTGTGGCTGCAGGTTAACAATGGGCTACTAGGCCCAACAGCTTATCCGCCCCTTAGGTGACCACATCTGGGGGAGTAGGTTACCTTTTCTACCCAGAACTATTTCTACCACTTTTAAAAATGGAAGACGTCTTCCTTAGCTGTACAGACCAGACAGCCCATACTAAAGGGTTGGCTAGCCTTTTGGGCATGTACACCTCCTGCATACCTAATTTCCTGCCTGTCTGGGTGCAAATGTGCCCAGGGATGGGGTAAGGCTGTTTTCTTCTTTGGGAGGCAGACCTGATTCATATTAGAGACGGTGTAGCCTTTGAAGCTCAGCGCCTTGATGTGCCACTTCACTATCCATCCTGAGAGGGAGGAGGTATGACCTCCTTCCTGCTCAATCCTTTTTTCCTGACTACTGGGAGTGTTCACGCTGCCTGGCAAGAGGTAAGAATCCTGTCTTGGCAGAAGAAGCTGGCAGCCAGAGCACAGAGAAGCTGGTGCAACAAGGAGGAAACCCTCTATAGTAGCCATCTGGGTGCATGCACATCACCCTCGACACAAGATTTTGGGTCAGGGGTGAGAAGGTACGTTATTTGATACCAAACTCAACATGTTTCAGTGGTACCATAATGAAGCTGGGTTTGCCAGGGTGCCAGCCCATGTTATCCTATGCAATGCCTATCACTTATAGTGTACTTCAATGGTAAAGGCCACTGTTGGGACATATAACCTTGTCCTTACATGCCCACACCTTTAATATAAGGAACCTTGCCTCCTGGGCTCAGGAAGCCTTCCTTAGGGATGACTGACATATAATAAAAGCAGTGCATTGGCTTTGCCACACATGGTTAGGACAAAGTCGAAATGTAGCAGTTTACAACGTTCCTGCAGTCTGCAATGGCAGGACCGCTGTCAGTAGTTTACATGACTCACTCAGGGTTGCACAAACAGTGCTGTAAGCACTGGGGACCCCTATACCACCCATGCCCTGGGTACCACTGGCACCATATTCTAAGGAGGTCGACTTAGACCTACAGCACAGTGCCTGGATAGCCCCCGGGTGGTGAGCCGATCTATACAAATACTATTTGATTGATTGATTGATTGATTGATTGATTGATTGATAAGGGGGTCATTTCCTTGTCAATTGGGGTTGCCAATTTACACAACAGTTTTAGGGAGAGAGCACTGGGGCCTGGGCAGCAGGCTCTAGTGCAATTTCTGAGTCCTAACCATCGGCAAAGGATCGAAAGGTGGGATTGGGGTGGTGGGTGGGAGGGGGGGCGGGGGAGGTGACCATACCGAAGGGCACTTTCTTGCAAAGCTTATCTTGGGATTTGTGTTTTGAGGCCAAATCAGAATTCCTCACCCCCATGTTCCTGGAAACTTCTTTCTTTTTTCTTCATTGGAGAAGAGTGCAGTTCTGCCAGAGATAATTCAAGTTCAGTAATGACCGGTAACGGTCAGTATATACACATGGATTGCAAGTCAAAGTAACAACTGCACTCCTATTACTGACATTGTCTTTCAATGGGGCAATGGTCACTAAAGACGCTTCGGATGGTAGACTAATACCAGCTGGGCTAATATGCAAAGAATTTCAATTGTTACTTATCTAGAGGTGGGCAGTTGAAAATCTCTCCTCAAGGTACCCAATTTGAGATGTCATCACGCCCATCACATGTGTAAGATATTGGGAGATTAAAGATACTGGGAACATTGCCTTATCCCTTCCTCCTTTGGGTGCTGGAGCTTTTCTCTTAGCCATGTATTCCAAGCTTTTGTTTGTGCTTCCTTCTGGCACCCAAAGCTGAGAACTGCCAGAGCTGAGAGGAAGGAGGAATGGCCCAGTTCACTCCCTTTTAGGGTTCTGATGGGTTCTGACATGCCCCGTCCGGCACTGAGGGAGAGATGCTGGTGCACTAAGCCACTTTTCTGGCCCTGCCTCTTCCTGCACAGCTTGAGGGATTCTAGTCATGTGAGTCCAGGATCTCTTGTTCTCACCAGCAGCAATAATTGTCCATTGAAGGGAGTCAAGGTATTACAGGATATCGTGTTTCCAGCCCACCAGCCCCAAGGGTACCCTTTTCAACTCTTGCTATGTACCTGGTGTGCGGAGGGGGGTCACGAGCAGTCACCCAAAAGCTGTGGATATCAAAAGAATACAAAGCGGAATGGTGGGAGCAAGGTGGTTAGTGTTGCCCCCAGAACCAGCTCCAATATCTCAGACCACACTAGATGTGAGACACAGACACAGAGGCATAGGTTTCAGGGTTAGTCAACTATAACTCTTGAAGAAAAAGCCCATCCCCACAACTTGGAGAGATTGCTCCTTACTTCTCCGTCTCATGCAAGGAAAGGGGGTGGAGGGGGAAGGGGACTCCTCACAACCGACCCAGCCCCAGCAGACTCGGGTCGCACCCTTCTAGGTGTCAGGGAATTTGTCTTGTAATATATAACAAGAACAATGGTCCAACTAGATTTTATTTAAATATGTTAACATTGGGCCAAAACTAATTTTTGGGCAACCAATGAATGTTAAAAATACAGGACACACTAAAGTCAGAGTGATGATTTAATTATTATCATAATAATAAAACAACAAAATCAATATCACAACATAAATCATATAACAGTATACATACCTAAAAAGTACATACAAGATGGACAAACAGACAGAAACCATGCACAAGTCCCAATGTGAAACAAGCATTGGAAATGCAATAGGTCTCGCAGCATTAGAGTTAGTGCTTTTAGAATTGTTTATGGGTTTTTTTGTAAATCTTTAGCATTTTTGTTTCCTGTAGCCAATGCTAAAGAATTAAAAAAAAAAGCCATAAACATTTCTAAAAGCTCTAACTCAAATGCTCCGAGACCTATTGCACTGTGTGAGGGTGAGGGGTTGAGGGTGAGTGAGGGTGAGGGGTTGAGGGTGAGTGAGGATGAGTGAGAGTGAGGGGTTGAGAGTGAGGGGTTGAGGGTGAGGGGTTGAGGGTGAGGGGTTGAGGGTGAGTGAGGGTGAGGGGTTGAGGGTGAGTGAGTGAGGGTGAGTGAGGGTGAGTGAGTGAGGGTGAGGGGTTGAGGGTGAGTGAGGGTGAGGGTGAGTGAGGGTGAGGGTGAGTGAGGGTGAGGGTGAGTGAGGGTGAGGATGAGTGAGGGTGAGTGATGGTGAGGGTGAGTGAGGGTGAGTGAGGGTGAGGGGTTGAGGGTGAGGGTGAGTGAGGGTGAGGGTGAGTGAGGGTGAGGGTGAGTGAGGGTGAGGATGAGTGAGGGTGAGTGATGGTGAGGGTGAGTGAGGGTGAGTGACGGTGAGGGTGAGTGAGGGTGAGGGTGAGTGAGGGTGAGGGTGAGTGAGGGTGAGGGGTTGAGGTTGAGGGTGGGTGAGGGGTTGAGGGTGAGTGAGGGTGGAGGGTGAGGGGGTGAGGGTGAGGGTGAGGGGGTGAGGGGTTGAGGGTGAGTGAGGGTGAGGGGTTGAGGGTGAGTGAGGATGAGTGAGAGTGAGGGGTTGAGAGTGAGGGGTTGAGGGTGAGGGGTTGAGGGTGAGGGGTTGAGGGTGAGTGAGGGTGAGGGTGAGTGAGGGTGAGGGTGAGTGAGGGTGAGGGTGAGTGAGGGTGAGGGTGAGTGAGGGTGAGGATGAGTGAGGGTGAGTGATGGTGAGGGTGAGTGAGGGTGAGTGAGGGTGAGTGACGGTGAGGGTGAGTGAGGGTGAGTGAGGGTGAGGGTGAGTGAGGGTGAGGGTGAGGGGTTGAGGTTGAGGTTGAGGGTGGGTGAGGGGTTGAGGGTGAGTGAGGGTGGAGGGTGAGGGGGTGAGGGTGAGGGTGAGGGGGTGAGGGGTTGAGGGTGAGTGAGGGTGAGGGGTTGAGGGTGAGTGAGGATGAGTGAGAGTGAGGGGTTGAGGGTGAGGGGTTGAGGGTGAGGGGTTGAGGGTGAGTGAGGGTGAGGGTGAGTGAGGGTGGCTACGGTATGGGATGTCTCATATTAAAATTACGTGTGACCTGTGAAAACGTGAGTGAGATACCGGCATGCCATGTTCTCTTGTACAAGCGCAATCGGGTGTTCAACAATGCCATAGTGGGCCGGTTCATGGCTACGTGTTCTATCATAAAAATAGTGCATGGAGCTGTAACTAGAACCCCAAAACCCAAGTGTTGTATCGAACCACAGCTAGGTGTCAACAACCAAGACTATGACAAAATCATAGCAATGGCAACACAGCATGACACCATTGGAAGGTCTCGGTTGCAGAGCTCGACCAGCCCTACTGAACTGGATCACATGATCCATGTAGATGTTTAGTGTTTTTATAAAACTCTTAATACTGTGGCTATTGGCCTAGCGGTTAGTAGTCCACTTTAAGGCACTCCCAATTCTGACAAATAGCGGAATTTAATCATTTAGAGAAAAAAAATGAATTGTTCCGAATCACACAATGTGCTTGAATAGAGAAGCCAGGATTAGAAACCGGGCCATCGGATAACACACCATTAGAAGCCATCAACCCCACCCCTAGACCACATCACATGCTTGAACTAGCATTGCATTGAGCTGGGTGTTGCCTAAGTCCGCCAGTACAGAGAGGAACCAAAACTCGACATTTGTGTCTAAAACCACAGGTCCTACAGTGTGTGAAGTCTCAACAACCCCTCTGGTTGAGGCTAAGCCTCTCAGGCTTAATCAACAAAGGAAATCGAGGCATCTAAAATGGCTTAATCTGGCTTAATCATTTTATTGTCATCCAGAAAACCGGTAACATTGCAAAACTGAGTGTGACGCTCCCCTTGTCTCTCGCAATTGTGCACAGCACGTGCGGCACTCTGAACGTGCTCGCTGAGTTTCTCCCCAGATTTGCACTGCAGCCCCAGTGAGCCTGAACACGGAGGTGGGGGGTGAAGAGGCCGAGTGCTGTTTGCGCACACACCAGCTGTTCCTTAATCCACACTGACCTTCTAGTTCCAGCCGCCCTGTCAGACAGGAGAGGCATGCAGACCCCAAAGACAGGCAGGAGGCAGGGACAGGCAGCGTGGGAACCGGGAACGGAGGAGAGAGGCAAGAGGAAGGAAGGACGAGGAGAGGAAGGCCATTGAAGGGGGCGACTGAACCTCAAGGCAGAAAATTGAGGAGCATAATTGAAAAGGAGGCCGAAGGAAAATGTTTAAATTGAGGGACAAAGGTAGAAGGTGGGGGCACTTGGGAGAAATATTGTAAAGCTCGAGGAAAAAGAATACAGGAAGGGAATACCTGAAAGGAGAGAGACAAACGGAAACAAGCCTTTCACCGTAACACGGCGGGCAGGGGAGGGGGCGGGCAGGGGAGGGGGCGGAGAGGGGAGAGGTGCGACACGGCAGGCAGGCAGGGGAGGAGAGTAGGAGGAGGAGGGGGGAGGAGAGTAGGGGAGGCACGGCCTAGCGGCAGGCAGGCAGGGGAGGAGAGGAGGAGGGGGGAGGAGAGTAGGGGAGGCACGGCCTAGCGGCCGTGCAATCAAGTAGTGAGGGGGCGGAGCTGGGGGAGGCTGTGAGAGAGAGTAGGCGGCTGGGGGCATGTGCACGCGCATTTAAGCTCAATGCGCATGCGCATTGAGCTTAAATTTCTCGTGCACTGCAAGGAATCGCCACGATTCCTTGCAGTGTGGATAAAGAGCGGATAAGTGCCAATACTCTCGCCTTGCTCGATGCGCATGCGCATCGACAGGCGAGACCTAAAAAACACCTAAACGTAGAGAAACCACGTAGTCTAAAATCACTTTAAATTTATGCATTCTAGAGCACATATAAACAATTGGAATAAGTCAGAATGGAATCACTCCTTGTATTAGACCAGCATCGAATTGTGCACTAAAAGTGTCAACGATGTTTCGAACCCGGTTAAAGTGTGGAGTTCTCTTCAGGACACAAACATTAATGGAGGGGAAACCTAATTGAAAAAGAAATTGGCACAGGTAACAAGAGTCTCTGGGCCAGGGGTACGACGATTTTTTGCGGTCGCAAACGGGAGATCTGCCCGTTTGCAACCGCAAAAAAGGGTCTAGGCATGTACGAACACTATTTTGCGAGTCACTAACTCGCAAAATAGTGCTTGCCACTCTCGCTATTAGGAGGGGGCGTCCCTTCCTAATAGCAAGTCACAATGCCATGTACTATTGTTTTGCGGCCGCATTTGTGGTTGCACAACACTTGCAGTTTACCACCTACTTTAAGTAGGTGGTAAACCACTCGCAAATGGGAGGGTGTACCCAGGGGACCCCTTCCTCTTTGTGAGTGGGTGCGAAAATATGCGGAAACACAGGAACATACAAATGCAGTTAGAATGAATTATCATTCTAAAGTAAGATCTATTGTCTTTGCCACTGCTATTTTTTTTTCTGCAACAAAAATGGAGATATTATTAACCTTTTGGACGTTCTGTGGCAATTAGTCGGCCATCTTATTGCTAAGAGGAGGCAAGTTACCATAGCAATTTATAGGCACCGTGTCTGAGAATGAGCCTCCCTTCCTCACATAATATCCAAGCTATTTTTAAAATATGTTCTAGCATTGCTGAGTGCAGACTGAACAGAAAGCAGCATGCCTTCTGGAAGGAGTCCAGTGGGATGCCATTCCAGCACTCATTCTCTGGAGCTATTTCTAGCAGCAGAGGAACACAATGATAACACCAAAGAGTTCTTGGCAAAAGCATTTTTATTCAAGAAACAATTCACTTCCAAAGCAGTTAGACCCACTTAAGGGGAATCTAAACCCAAACCGAAAACCTAAAACCCTTCTAAGACTGAAGGTCAGGGGTAAGTGGACAAGTAATGGGGGAATGTGGGCTATGTATTTTTTTTAAAGACGTTACACACAAGATAATATTGACCATAAACATGCACACAAAAAAACAAATGTGCAGGAAGATGCTTCATTTCACTAAACATTAATCACTTGCACATTTTGCATTATAGGCCTGGCTCACACATGGTCCCCAATGAATTAGTAAATTCTGTAATATGTAAGTTACTGCATGTAAGTTTCAACTTCTTGCTTATTCACAAACATTTCACACCTGATCTAATGCACAATGTTATCTAAGAATGGATATTTTGTATTCAAATATAAAGGTGGCACAACACAAGTCGATTCTGTAACCATATAAATGTGAAATAAATTATGTATGTGTAGGGTTAGGAACTCAAAAATACTTAAATTTCTGTTTCATTCTTCCTTCTCTCTACTTAAAACTATATTTACATTTTGTTATTTTCAAATCGATTAATGCGCTTCAGTACAAACCCCTCAACATACATCTCGTTTAAGTTTCCAAAACCGTTTTAAGTGCATCATTCACAAACGTTTTCACATGCACAGTGCATGTGAAAACGTTTGTGAATGACCTTTGTCCACTTACTTTGTAGGCATTCCCAAAATGTCCTTTTTAGATCTTTGCACACTCCTCTAACACACCCTGTTTTTCATTATTAGGCCGTGTGGAACTCCAGACCCTTCACACTTAGTCACATACACAAGTAATGCAATGCCCCTTATTATGAGAGGACACTTGGTGGCTTATTTAGAGCTTGGCGGACAGGATACTCAGTCACAAATGTCACAGAGTATTCCGACCGGCAAACTGACAGTCTGTCCACTCTCTTTGGATTCAAGCAGACCGTCATGATTCTGCCAGCTAAGCCCCCACGACTCTACCAGGGGATTACTTGGAGTGGCCAATGGCCCGACAGAGTTTGGGCTGTCAGACAAAGTACCTCAAACAGTACTCCCTGTTTAGAGCATACAGTCTGACGTACTTCTTTCACTGTTTGGGACCACCAGGAAATGCCTGGCAGTACTGCAAAGAAAAAGCTAGAAATTACCCCACACTCTGGAAAAAATCTCCTAGGGTATCAAGACCATTCGTTTTTAGTTTTTCAGAAACAAATGACTGCTTTGGGAGTTTATTTTTGAGAAACAAAAATGTTAGTTGAGCACCTGCATAAAACACGGCAGTCGCTCAGCATACCTTAAATTCCTATTGAATATCCACAGTGGTAGTGTTTCCTATGAAGGCAGAGATATCGCCGCCAGACAGGCAGAAGAGTCTAATTATGGTGGGCTGTATACTGACAGGCAGGGGAGTACATGGGTCCACTGCCCTGGCAGAATGACGCGCTGCCCACCAAACTCTAAGTGATGCCCTTACTAGTTATGGGGTAAGTCATGGGTGTTACTGGCTATCAGAACAAAAGGACGCAGGATGGGTGGACACAGGTTTTTTTCCACTCAGCATAACGTCTCCCCAAAGAATAAAAGCTTCCCGCTCCCCAACTATCAAAACCCCTTATCAACGTTCCACCATGAGCTCAAGGTTCCACGCGCTCCCTGCCTGGCTTCAAAAGAGAAACCAGCGTTGCCTCATTTTGTGTGGGGGTAAGTGTTGAATATTCCAGCGCTGCCGTATATACCCGTAACAGTTCTGGTACTAATACCACTGAGTATGCCTTGCAGAATTCTGCCGGCAGGCCATCCGGACCCGGTGTCTTGCCATTCGACAGAGAGTATACACTATCCCTTATTTCCTCCGGCAACAAAGGAGCACCTACTTCTTCCTGCTGACTATCCGTAAGTTGTGGCAACGTCACTATGGACAGGAAATTCTGTATATCAATATCCGTGGCTGTCAAGCAAGACCTGTATACTGTGGAGTAATGTTCCACAAAAGCGAGGTGTATATCTTTTTGGGTATGCATCATGACTACATGTGCATTTTGTATCGCTGCCACGGGTGCGGCAGCCATGTCTTGCCGTATCAGCCACAATAGCAACCCACCAGGTTTATCTCCCATATGATGGGTGTGCGCTGAATGCGCGGCATAGTTTAAATTATGGATCTAATAATCTGGAGTGTTCGACTCTGAGGTGTCCCAGAGGTCCAGTGTTACCCTCTAATGATTCTCCCTCCTCTTGAAGCAGGGCAGTTTCTAGGCACGTGAGATCTGCTTCCAGTTGTCGTCGCATGCCTGCCTGCGCACCAAGGCAGTCCCCCCTTATCACAATTTTGAACGCGTCCCACTCCACCAAAAGCGTTGTGGCTGTACCAGCATTCTCCTCAAAATACAGAGGGATATTGGCAGCTAAGAAGTCCCGGAAAGGTGCATCCAGTAAAAGGTCTGGTTGCAGTCGCCAGGTTGGGATCGGCGGGTGGGGGCGCTCCCATGACACCTCCAAAACATGCGGGTTATGGTCAGAGTGCGTCTGGCCTAAATAATAAATCGCAAATACATGGGGGATCAGCTCCTCCGAGAGCATATAGCTATCCAGTTGTACATGCAGGTCATGGGCTCCAGAATAATAAGAATATACCCTGTCTTGGGGATGACGATGTCGCCAGGTACCCTTCAGATGCCAATGTGCAGCCCAATTGGTCAGTGCCTTCATAGCGTGGTGCGTACTTGTACCCGGAAGGGGTGGGAAGGAGCGGTCTAATGAAACATCAAGGACTATTATAGTCGCCCCCTAAAAACATGGGGATGTTATGCCAAGGTGCAAGTATGCGTGATACCCTGTCAAAGAATGAAGCTTGTTCTGTCTTAGGAGCATATATCGATGCCAGCACTATTTGTCGGCCGTTCAGAGCTCCTCTAACTATTACATATCTCCCTTATGCATCCACTAGCGACTGTGTGATCGTGAATGGAACACCCGCCCTCACCCATATTAGTGTACCTAGCGCAAATGTGGAGTACCCTGTGGCGAATAACTGGCCGCGCCAGCGCCGGTGTAAGCGCTGTATCTCTGATTTGGCCACGTGGGTCTCTTGCAGCAAAGCAATTTGTATATGATGTCGCTTGAGGTATGAATAGATCTGGTACCTACGCGACGGCGAATGTAGACCCCTCATATTCCACATACCTATCTTAACTGAAGCCATAATCCCCACAATGCATCAAATAGTCTTGTGACTGCAGCAGTCCAGCAGACATATATATTAAATACAGCTTAGCGTTAGACACTTTGTCAAACACTTTGGCTCGCAACCCATGTGCGTGCATAAAACCACTCGGAACAGGCGATGTCTCAACATAAACTCCCAATAAAAACATAATCATGTATAATACCAAAAGGTCGAAAATGCAACAGCAATCGTCCAAACCTCCAACTGGAGAGAACAGTCAAAAGATTTCAGGGGGTGCACTGTGGACTAGTCTAAGTTAGTATACTATTAACGTGTCGAGCATCCCAGGGGCTCCCCATACACAGGCAAAATGCAATATAGATATGACAAACTACGTATGGTGACCCAGGAGCTCTTTTTGAGCAGAGCATGTGCCTAGATACCCAGAAGATAGCGACAAAACATACACTTCAGCCCCGCCGCCTCCCTCCTGAAGCACGGCAGCATTCCTAGCAGCGAGTGAACAGCATAGGGTCTTAATAACTCGCATTTCAAATGTCCATCTGTCCAGCAGCATCTTGTCTCCACATATATACCCCAATACCTCGATCCGCTATCCCAATAAAGACAGAAGCCTGCTGTGGTCATGCTATCAGGTCCGCCGTCTGTGGGGTGACATCTGGTTGTTCGGTCGTGTTCTGTAAGTTCTGCAAGCCATATACTTGTTCATCGTCACTGGACAAGTCATGATGGCTGGAGTTGGACGCCTCCTCGGTTCTTTGGGACCCGCTGATCTCAGCCACGCTTGCAAGACGTCTCGCTGACCGCTAAGGATCAGGTCTGAGTGTGGGCCCATTGGCGGCGAGGGCGGTGTCCATTGTCTTGCAGCTCTGCGCTCCGTACGACGGCGACGGAAAGGGCCTCTCAGCCTAGGCAGTGGTGTAGTTGCAGGTTTATCTCGAGTCCCTGCATTCGTGAATGTGTCCAGCCAATCCTCCGCCTCCTCCAGGGTATTGAAGAAGTGTGTTTTGTCGTTGGCTACCACCTGCAGTCGCGCGGGGAACAGCAGGGAATATTTCAAGTTATTTTGCCTCAGGCGCCTATTCACCGCCATGAACGAGGATCTCTGGCGTTGTACTTGGATGGTGTAGTCTGGGAAGAACATAATTTTGTGGTTGTTTATGTGAATGTCCTGGAGTTTCCTAGTTTCTTGTAAGACGGCATCTCGATCCCGGTAGTTAAGAATCCAAAGAAGCATGGGTCTCGCCGGGACTCTGTGGGCACGCTCTATGACAAAGTGTGGTGAGAGAGACCCCTCCCGCATCAGATCTCTGAGCCATGTCTCCATGTGTAAGGCAGGTTCTTTTCCTTCCCATTTTTCCAGCACACCCACTATATGGACATTGTTGCGTCGCGCCCTTCCTTCAGTATCCTCCGCTCTATCTTCCAGGAACTCCACACGGTTTATGCACTTGTTTATCCAATTGTACCACCTGCGGTTTGATTTCAGCGAGCGTGGATTCCAAGGCAGTGGTGCGATCTGTTAATTTACGGTGATCTGCGTGCAGATGTGTGAGGTCGATGGCCACTTTTTCAATTTTGGATTCCAGGGAGGTGCGGGTTTGATTGATGGTTTCCTCCAGGCGCTCCATCGCGGCGAGTACCGCATTCAGCTTAGTTGCGGTTTGATCCGCCGATCACTGCTTTGCCATTTTGTCTGGTTTGGGCTTGGACGGCATTGGTACGGATTGCACTCCGCCCGTTCCAGTCCACGCACGGGAACCATTCGACATCGAGTGTAGATTTTATTCGCCTCTACTGTCCTCGCGTCTAAGGAGTGTTACACAGCGTCATCAGGATGTATGCACCACTGTGGTTCCTTCCCCAGCGTCAGCAGTCTTCAGTCAGCAGACACTCAACAGTACCCGGCCAGAGCAATGAAGTCTTGTTTTACTGCTCTTCTGAGCCCTTTTCCACACCTCTGCCAGTAACTGCAGCACACTGCCACCCAGATCGTGGTGGGCATGGGCGCATCAGTCCACTATTTAACCAGAGATCAAGCTGGGTCAGGGTTGGTGCCACAATGAGCAAGCTGCAACCACAAATTTCTTCACCGGGGGAGCACTCAGATAAACCATGTGGGACACTAAAGTAGTAGCATGGCAATGTATTAGCGTGTTCACACCAGCTGCGCAGCTGCCGCCATGTTGATGACAGGAAGATCGCTTCCGCTCCAAACGCTGATGGTCCAGGCCCCAAGACTGCGCCTCAGCTCCCGCGCTGCAGCAACTCCGCAGGGGTGGCAATCCCGCAGTGCCTCTACCGTCCACACAGTGAGTCAAGGGCGCTCCTGAATGGCATAGGGGAATTCCTTGAGAGGCGAGAACTGTGTGTCCTGCCCAGGGCAGGCGCAACCGGGCCCCTGCATCGCCGGGTAAATACCAGCGCCTTTCACCAATATATAATGCTTATGACTATTAGGGCAGGTGGGGAGTATCAGTTTGTAGCTAGCGGGCACTCAAAGACAGATCCCCTGCCAGGAAGGCACTTCGCAGATGCAGCTGTAACAAGCTGCCCAAGCAGCGTCATCCCACATCGCCCCCTTACCTTCACCCCCGATGAAGGCCCGGTGGGCTGATGGTAAAGCGGGCTCTCGCAGTGCGTCAAAGATGTTCCGGGGGCCTCAGGTGCAACACGCCCCTCACCGCACGCCCCACACAGGGCTTACTACGGGCAGCAGCCAGCCACAGCCCACAATCTGCTCGTGTGGAGCACAATCACCGCATCCTCACTCCGGCAGCAGCGACAGCAATTACAGGCCAGGCCGAAGCCACCTCCAGCGCACCAGCAGGAAAAAGGGGGGGCACTTACACCGGCCGTGCCTCGGAGGAAGCAGCTGCCTGATCGGGCCAGATCGGGAACGCTCACCGTGCGTCTCCACAGCCACTGCAGTAATCAAGGTCAACTGCAATACCAGGATCCTGCAAGTATCGCCGCTGGGGCTCCAGTCTCCTCCCGTACTCCACCAACAATGTAAGTCTGGCGGCAGGGGGGGGCGAGCGCCCACGATACCACATTGGTGGTCAGCCGGGTCGGGTCAGTCACTGCAGCTTACTGCACAGCTGCAAGCATCAGGTCAGGAGTTGCGATTAGAAGCAGTCGCCGTCTGTTCATGGCAACTACGCAATTTTTCGCGGCCTCGTGGGCGGAGCTAAACCCCGGGCTCGCGTAGTATGAGCCTTCCACATCAGGGTCACATATCTAGCAGCCTCGCCAGTCAAATGATGCACCGTCGGGCTGGAGAGAGCCCAGATCGGAATCACTGCATCAGGATGATCACACCCCGCTTGTGTCCCGCTTCAGTAGTGTCGTCCTGCAAGGCTATGCTCGGAGTTGCCAGCCTTTTCAGGGAAGCCTCCTTTAGAGCTCTACTCGAACACGTCTGCCTCCATTGCAGCCGTAGCCACGCCCTCCCCTAGGAGAGGGCCCTCCTATATCCCCACCAAAAATCCCTTGCAATATGAAATTCCAGTATATATAACACAACATTTTACACACAGAGTACAATACACCTGCGCGTTGGCATAGAATATATGGTAGTGCATCAAATTGTCCTAGATGTGGCGCCCAGGAAGCTGACATGGTGCACATTTTTCAGACTTTCCCCAGAAGCACAATCGTTGTGGAAAGTGGTAACGGATGCCCTGACAACTGTCACATGGGTTTACTGGCCCTACTCATAGCTCGAAGAGCCATTGCCATGTAGCGGAAGGATACCCATCTCCCGGCCTTTCTAATTGGTTTGCAGCCACTTGGAAGTGGGGCAAGGCCAAATTGGTAGCACTCCATAGAGAGGAGGTTAGAGGCTTGTGCAAAACTTCCACTGCACTGGAGTGGGACACACTCCTGCATGAGTTACAGGTGCTCTCCGAAGAACCCAGAGATGCCATGTTGGATGGGGATCCATGCCCGCTTAGCACCCTGTATAGCATTCTGAGAAAGATGTCTGATATTCCATTCTTTCCCTATTTTCACCCCCCTTTATTGTTCCCCGACTCATATCTGCCCTCCTGAGTCTTGGTATATGCATAATGCCGGAAACTACCTCCCTTTGTTGTGGAGACTAAGCTTTCTTACCCAATGTATGATCAGAGTTGTTCTCCTGGACGCTCTCAACCAGTGCCAAACTGATTACATGTCACATGTGAAGAGATGTTGACTGATTGTACCTATTATGACCTGCCCGCTGCACTTGTCCTATCCAATGTTTGTTGGTTATGTAAAAACTGTACAAATGTCTTCTGCTGAGACAATTTCCATTGCTTAGTCTATTTAGCCCCTCTGTAAACATATACTTTGCTGATGACTTAAGTTCTACACTGTCATGGCTATATTATGGTTTGTACCATAAAACAAATCAATAAAAATTGGTTCAAGTAATAAATGCAAGGCTGTGTGAAATGCCCATAGATGGTCACGAAATGCCCCTCTCACTGGTATTTTATTGTTTTTTTGGGGGGGTTTTGCAGAGTTTTATATAGCGCGAACTAGACCCGAAACGAATCGGGTATCAGAGCGCTTTACATAGCACCAGTTAAATTACATGAGGACACACATTAATTTTTTTAGACACGGGGAGACTAAGTGATTTGCCCAGAATCACAGGAGGTTTTGGCGTCGTTACAGAGACTCGAACCCAGATCCCCAAGTCCGAGGTCCAGCGCCCTAGCCATTAGCAAGTCAATTGAACAGTTTCTTTAATAATACAATTTATATGTTCAACCTGACCCTTCCCTTAGAATGACATAAGGATGATTTATAATGGTTGATTCCAGAACCCTTCAAAAATGTTTCATTTCCATTGACAAACATTGTGATCCATTATCACTCACAATATGATGTGAAGCCCTTTGCCTGGTAAAAATAGTTTCAAGAAATGTTATCACATTGTTTGTAGTGGAAGTATCCATAAACTCTAATTAAAGCCATTTACTGCAGCAAACAATACAAACTATTGCAAACAACATACCAATGGCTAATTTCTACATTGGATCAATAAAGTCTATCCCCACTTTTTGCTATGGACCATCAGGTAGGGGTACCAGAGCTATGGGAGATGACTGTGTACAAATATATTTGTCAGCATTTTCACATACATAACAGTTCTGCACTAACCTCTAAATATCACGGTCCATGTAAGGTCACCAATACTCTGACCTTAATCTTTCTTTTGTTCCTGTTATTCCTATATGTCCCTAATGGGCTAATCTGAGGAGTTGGACTTGGACATTTGAAGGTAGTACTAGCTTATCATTTCTCATAATGATGGTTTCTATTTGTGTTAACTCATCAATAATTTTCCAATATGGTTTTAGAGCATTTTCCAACTGTTTTTCCTTTGGCCATCATTTGACAATGTAATCTGGCACATGATGATACTCTACATCATTGCAAATAGCTTCTAGCTACTGCACAACACTCATACTTTCACATTCATATGACAAGTAAGCTACAGCCATATCGTCAGTTATGTCATCCGTGTCATTTTCATCTTCTCACTGCAGGGCATGTATGACAAATACAGTGATATAACATTAGACTTTTCTGTCAAATACATAAATATGTAATTTGCATGCTAGCTTTGTAATACATAGGGACAACGTATCAGTACTGCATTTGCTCAATATACTTACTAACGGTTTGTGGTCAGTGAGAGTAAGAAAACGTTTACCCTATAAAAAGTTAGAATTTAGGCACTGCCTATACACAAGCCACTATTTCTCTTTCATTTACAGAATATTTGATTTCAGGTTCTTTCAATTTTTCGTGATGCAGAACCAATCAGTTGACTTCCATGTTGCTTTTGCTGGATCAAAACAGCTTCAAGTCCAATTTGACTTGCATCTTCAGTTACTATTGAGCGAAATGATTAGTCAAATAACTTCTAAGATGGTGTTTTTTGAATTTCTTCCTTTAACCTACACATACACTTTTCACAAACATTATTCCATACAAAGTCTACTTCCCTTTTAGTTATTTTTGCATTGGCTTAATTTTATCTGAGTAGTTCTGAATAAATTTGAAATACAATTAACATAGTCCAAAGAATAATCTTAGTTCAATCTTGTTTGTTGGTTTAGGATTATTGAAAATAGATGCAACAAGACTGGGTTATGATTTGACTCCTTCAGCACTTATAATGTGGCCCAAATAAGTTACAATTTGCATTTGTCTTTTCAAAGAGTTAATCAACTTGACTGCATGTATCTAAGACCTTCTTTCAAAATCTTTAGGTGACTTTCCTCATCCTTAAAGAAAATCAATATATCGTCTTGGAATGCTTTCACTCCAGTCATTCCATCTAACAATTTATTCATGATCTTTTGAAAAACGGCAGATGCTGAGCACAAACCGGAAGACATACAGCAAAACCTGACCGATCCCATAGGTGGATAAATGAAGCGAAATCTCGAGAGTCTCGATGTATTAACACCTGGTGATATGCCATAGTGAATTCTAACGTGGAAAAAATCTAGCATCGCCAAGAGTTGCCATCAACTCATGAATATTTAGTAATGGTTGCGTTCCCACAACTGTCCGTAGATTCAACTACCATAAGTCAATGCATAATCTGATTTCACCACATTTTTTCTTACCAATAATGACTGGAGACAGCCAAGACGACGCTTCTACAGGTTCAATATATCTTCTTTGAGCCATTTATCAAAAATAGATGTAACTTCCTCTCTAACAGTTAGAGGAATGTTAAGCACTTTTTGCTTTATAGGGATAGCATCGTCTTTAAGTTTGATCATGTGTTGAAAGCGTTTTAGATATCCTAGTTTCTAATTGAACACAGATTCAAATTCCTGTAAAACTTCATCAGGATGTATGTCAGTTATGGCAAATACATATGGTGCTTTACATGGATTTATCATCATGCACAATTGTTTTTGTTAAGACCAACATAGAATGTTCACTCATTGATCCACCACATATACTTTTGCCTTGGTGATTCTTTCTTCAATTTGGATAACAACCTCAAACAGACCTAGTGGAATTGTGTGAACCTAGTAGGCTCCAGGCATAATTTTACTTGGTTGTAATGTTTTCTTGTCTCAAATTTGTCCATACACCTTTCTTGAGCTAATAGTATTTCTAGATCCAGTGTCTACAAACATTTCCAATGGGTGACCATTTATTTGTACTGTGCACCTTTGCTGATCATGGTGATCCAACTCATTGATCAGATTTCACATATGTATCAAGTCTTCTAGATGTTCTTATAAATCATTATGTTTATTGTATTCATCTTGTACTGTCAAGACCTTACAGCTTGACCCTGACAGACACACCTTGAAAAATTGCCTTTTCTGCCACATTTTCTACATTCTACAAGAAGCCATATGGTTGTTTGATCCACAATGGTAACATTTTGTTTTCATACGCTCACTTCATTTTATGCATTGGTAAATCTTTATTGCCCCTTGTACATAGATTATCATCCTGGTCTCCTTTAGGCGTTCGTACTAAATTGATATCACTAGACATATCTTCAGGTTTCTGTAACATTTTGATACCCTTTGCAGAACATTCATTACTCTTAATGGTACTTATAACTTTATCTAATGTAGGGTTCTTATGGCATAACAAATTTACATGTGCCTTAGGGCACGCTGTGCACATCACTAACTGATCCCGGATCATTTCGTCTGTGTTTTTGAAGGCATATGGTCACGCAACCATGTGAAACGTAGCAGCATAGGCCTCAACAGATTCTCCATGTGTTTGGTATCGATAATAAAAATTAAGTTTTCCATTATGATGCTTATTGTTGTGAAAAAGTAGTCCCCCATTCTTTTCTTTGCTTCCATGTATGCATTCCGGACTTCTCCTGTTTTTTATTGAATATATGTCTTACCTCTGTTACAAGCCTATTGCACAAAAGAGCTCTTTTCCAACCCATCAATAGCTACCAAATGCATCTCAAAATCTTTCAGCTACTTTCCTCAATGTTCACTAGGTAGTCTTGGTACATCAAAAAACTTGCTGACATAGAAATGTCATTCATCACTCCAGACATTACAATTTTGTAATACACTTTTCACCGTCTTTAAAAGGTAAAATATTTCTTTCAATGAATGTATTCACATTCCTCATATTGCTTGTAATTTAAAACTGTAATATTGAAGAATGCCTAGCCACACTGCCGTGAAGTAGAGGCAGGAGCAGCAATAGCACTTCAAAGTGGGCAAATCTATAAAGAATACCCAGTGCCTCCGGCAGTGACTCTGAGGGAGGCGCTGCAAACTTCTTTCAATGTGAGTAGATCTGGGTGGCAACTAGATGTGAAGGGGAAAGCCCACACTATGCCGGCGTTTGCTTATTGGTGCTGTGAAGCATGAGATAAAGGCTGAAGTATTTTTTTAATGGGAACGTTGAGCGTCAATTTGGAGCAACTGCTTCGGCGGATGGCACACCGAGCAGTGCCGTTGTCAATGGCTCCACAGGGAAGGCAGGGCAACGTGGATCACCAGATATGAAGAAACTCAAGGTATGGTTTAATGTACACAACATTACTAGTATTTGATTGAAAGCCCTTATGTATTCTTGTATGACTTTGCCATCCTCATGGTCAAATTTTCTGTGTAGTAAAAGACAGAATGCAAGATAGGCAGACACAGGTTTGGACATATCCTTCAAACCAGGGAGCGTAATGTTCCCCATATGAAGGGCCACAGAACAAAAGCAGCAATTCCAGGTGAATTATCCGGCCTGAAAAATATAAATCTCCACCATATGCCAACTCATCTTTTAGTGCAAGCAAGTAACTCTCTTAAAACTGATCTCTTGTGTGCACGTGCAAGTTCTGTTTCTGTTAGTATTGTGTGGCTGCTGGAGGAACAAAAAAGAAACAAGTTTATTGGACTCCCAAGCTAATAGGAGAATTCAAATAGAATACATCAAATTTTAGAAACATGTGAAACACTGTGGGATTTGATAAATTTAGAATTCCGTCTTGGATGTAATTTTGCTTTGTGAACATTTTGTTATAAGTATTAATTGGCTTAAACAGTGAAATACAATTTTTGTCATTGAAAATTGTTCAGGAAAAATGTAACTATGATGTTAGTCCATGAATTGATGAATTCACCTGGGTGTGATTTTCATTATACATCTTGTTGCATTTTTTCTTTACTTCTGTTATTACAAACTTTATTTTCGAAGCTCTTCAAGTTTACTTGGCCAATGTAATATTAAGTTTGTCTGTGGATAGGTTTAGATCTTGCCGCCTGTATAATGCTAGCACAGCAGAAGGAGGGGTTCCATGCAAATACTCATGCAGGTAGTGCAACATTTGTTCTGGGAATTTAATAGGTGTTTAACATTGCTGGATAACTCCATGTGTGCAATGAATGTTGAATCATAGCAGTAAGTTTTCTCACATTTCATAGGTGCTGCATTGCGGATACAGGGATTTTTAAAAAATGATGCTGTGTGTGGGGTTCCAAAGTATGCATGCTACAGATACTAACCTATACTACATCCTAGCCGCACTAACCGAGCACACTGCATCTGTAAATGATTTGGAGCCCATCAAGAAATGGAACATGAAATTTAAAGACTGCACGATAACTTGACGCCGCACCAAAAAGATCAAGTTAAGTGCCATAGACAAGTGGCTCATGCTGCAAACTAGAGCTGTATGAGAACATCGGACCTTCCAGAGAATGGATCGCTGCTCACAACAATACAGAGGGTTTTAGGTCTTGTTGAACACTGCACATGCACTCTCTGTTGCTAGATATTTTGTTACCTCACAGTGGACTTAGAGCCCATCCACCGTTTTTCACTGGTTATTTATTCTCATTGTGACCCTCATTTGCTTGCTTCTTATTTGATGGCTTATATGATTTTTATTTTCATATCTTAAGTTTGTCACTCACTTGGAGCATGGACTTATTACTGTGTCCTTACACGGCTCGTGGTTTTTTTAGTTCTACTTTTTTCTTTTTAGTTAAGTACTCTACAAGAGTGTGTATGTTTTATAGCTGTCTCTCTCAAGTTCTTCTCTGACTCCCCCAATCTTCATGGTACTCTGTCTCGCTGTGTGCTCCTCTGCCACTCCTTCTTTGGAGACTGGGTCAGTACATACTGTTTCAGGAGAAGAGATTAGGCAGAGTGTAGCAACAGATTATCTGAAAGTCTTTGACCTGCCCTGTGCCTGTTCTTTTAAAACTGAGCTCACACTTTTTCATTCAATGAAGGAGATGGAGATTTAATTGCAAAGTTTTTCTGGGGAAAAGGGAACTCTTTGATGGGGCAGTGACAGTGGTCTGAAGTATTTCTTGGGACTGGGCACTATTCAACTGAGTATTTGAGAGCTTGAAGGATGGTTGAAAATACGGATTGGTGACGTTACAACGCAGGCTATTACAACGCCTGCTGTTACAACGCGGTTTTTACATCGCATACCATTACAACGCATAGTGCTTTTAAGCGCTGGATAGTGAATTATTTAATTTACTATTCCAACTCCAGTCCCCGTGGATAGTAGGGAAGGTGTTGGATAGTAAATTAAATATATTCCCTATCCTAGAGCGCCCCCCAGCGCAATGCGTTGTAATGGTTTGCATTGTAATGGTTGCGTTGTAATGGTAGTGCGTTGTAATGAATGCGTTGTAAGTGATGTTTCCCTGAAAATACATGTATTTTTCCTTAGAAGTGTCTACAGAGCTGATTTCTCCTCCTACATTTTAATTGAAGTGCAGACAAACTTAAAGCAAGTTAAAGACCAGTCCACATACAGATGCACAGACTGGTATACCAAAATATATAGAGAAGAAATAGATCAAATATCCCTCATTATAGATGTATATAGCCCTGCACATCAACACGATATTGAAACAAGAAAATATCCTGTGCTGCCAATGAGCGCTTAAAGGCAAACACCAATCAGTAGCCAAAAACATGAGCTAGCATATTCTATACAGCCAAAGGGCAAGAGGGGAGGGATAGAACAATCAGTTAGTGAACGTGAAAGGAGACCACAGCTAATGCCCATCTTGAAATATAGCTGCATTTGTAATTCGGAAAATTGGCACCACATGAATATATCTCTCATTGTGCTGCCAAACCACTTCTCCTTAACTTCCATTCTAAACAATTCTCAACAATTGAATGAGCAATGTATAAACTGTCCGAGCACAGCCAAGATAAACTAGGTCTAAACTGTATTCTCTTGTAACAAAACATACCTACTTGAAAGAACAAATATGTTTCTGTGGCCAATCAAATTTACAGCCATTGTAGTTTCAAAATGGAGGAGCCAACCATTAGCAAACACAACAGGGGTGTGGCTGAGTCTGTATTTTAAAACGAATTCAACAGTGATGAACAAAGTGCCCAGTCACATATGTATTAGTGACCACCATGGGTTGTTTTCAACCGATATACAGAAGTATAAACAATTGATGTTTGATAGGCAGATGAAAGGTAATTACTAATTAACACATCCGTTTTGTACAGAAAAAGGGAGGATGTCCCATGTTGAAAAAGATCTCCAGAACAGAAACAAAATTGCAGCAATGAAAGTAAAAACAAGACATTGAAAAGTACTGTAAAGTGAACCAGAAAACATAAAAATACATATAAGGGAAACACAGTGTTTAAAGATAACATTTACTAAACTATAATAAACCTTATACCTTTGTGAAATTTAAAGTTCATGGATTAGTCAATCAACGTCAAGATTTCTAATAATAATGAAAAAGCCTAACGATGATTAAAAGGGACAAACGGAAAAAAACAAAATCCTGTAAGTGAATTTGTACTTATGAACAATGTGAAAAGACAAAAGACAGCGGTTAGAATCTGTACCTGGCAACCATAGTCCAATAGGACCTGCAGTATATCCAAGTTCTCATTCTCGATAGCTATGGTGATGGCGTTTCGCCCAAGCACATCAACAGAGTTTATGTTCATTTCACCTGAGCAGTTTTCTTCTAAGAGTTTTTTGACCATGTAATAGTCACCTTAAAAAAACAACAACAACAAATGTTAGCAAAGAACGAGAATATTATTTGTCTCCATGATCATGAAGTCTTGTTGCAAGAGTGTGAGTGCTGTACTTGCCCTGGTTAAGTGTACCAGCACAATTCAACTAACGCAAAAGATGTCTGTAACCCAAGATGAATGCATTATGCTTTGTACATTTAACATTGTATTGGAACCAGGCATGCATACCAAATATGTAACTATGAAGGTGACCTTTCACACAGATACAACTGACTCACTCCAGTGTTTATATAATACTCAGCCTGCACATAGTCTCCCCCATCTCACCATAATGTCTAGTAAAAGAAACGTAAAGTCATTGGAGCATGGACTGCTGCTGAATCGAATGGCTGACTGAATATACGGCTACCAGTACCTCATTGCATGTCCCAACAGAATACTGTAGCAAAGCACTGACTTGTGTGCTAACGTCAGTGGTGTTAGGGAAGCTCGATAATTATGCATATATCAGGCTCTCAGCCACAGGAGACAAAATCCTCATTCTCTATAGAAAGCTGCACCAGTAGTACCTTGCTCACCCAGCTTCAATAGCTAAAGCACTCAAGAATACATTGTGATGAATTCTTGAAATGATCTGGTACATGCAACCAGAAAGTTGCCATGCTGAAGAGAATTAGAAGTCTTATTTGGACTTTGGTGGATGGAATACTCCAAAAATGTGGCGAATGTCTAGTCTGCCATATTACAAGTGCATTAAAGCACATAGCACTTTTAATACAGCGAATGGGGCATCCATCACATTTTGACATACCAACACAATCCATATTTTTTTTATTTTAAATTTTGGGGTGCATTTTTAGGATCCTGCTATGGGTGTCAGGGTGTGCCCACCCCACCTCCTCATATGGTTTTTAGATTTTTATTTACAAGTTTTTGCCCCATGACTTCTAACGGCAGCTGCAAAAGAACATTTTCTTTTCAGGCTCGCCAATCAGAGTCTTTGGGAGGGAAGGAAGTCAGAGACGAGTCTTATTCTGAATCACACTGAACAGTGTCTATAGTAAATACAGACATCAATATACTAAATACGACCTTGGCTAACAGGTCCCAAAAATGAGCAGTTCATGTAACAACAAACTTTATAGAGCATTCCGATAAAGTATAGCCCACAATAAGTGCTATATTCAAAAAGGTGTCCAGCCGGACACAGAATTTACTCAATGTAATAAATAAAGGAGTTTTTCAAGAACAAACAATACAGTGGGATACAATCATGTATCCGGATCACTGAAATAATATCGAGAGACAAAATATCGACCATCAAGGATATCGTTGACAAAATATAGACTGACAAAATATCGAGTTTCTATCTACAAACAGGTAAGTACAAAAATATCGAGTTAAAAATATCGTTTACAAAAATATAGTTATAAAAAATATCGACTTTACTAAAAACAATGTTAAATTAAATTAATATTAAAAATTAATTACTAAAATATACTTAAAAATACTTAAATTAACGTATAATAATTAAATAATTAATGAAAGTAAAAAAAAAATAATTCATATGTCTTAAAACATATATATATAGTAACAAAATATAATTAAATAATAGCCAATATTATTAACGTACAATAACAAAAGTGTAAAAATGACTATTCCCACTCCAAAGAGTGCAAGCATAGGGTAAGCGTTGGATAGCGTAGGGGTTAAAATTACTATTCCCACTCCAGTGGGTGCAACAATAGGGTAAGCGTTGGATAGCGTAGGGGTTAAAATTACTATTCCCACTCCAAAGAGTGCAACAGTAGGGAAAGCGTTGGATAGCGTAGGGGTTAAAATTACTATTCCTACTCCAGTGGGTGCAACAGTAGGGAAAGAGTTGGATAGCGTAGGGGTTAAAATTACTATTCCCACTCCAGTGGGTGCAACAGTAGGGAAAGTGTTGGATAGCGTAGGGGTTAAAATTACTATTCCCACTCCAAAGAGTGCAACAGTAGGGAAAGCGTTGGATAGCGTAGAGGTTAAAATTACTATTCCCACTCCAGTGGGTGCAACAGTAGGGAAAGTGTTGGATAGCGTAGGGGTTAAAATTACTATTCCCACTCCAGTGGGTGCAACAGTAGGGAAAGCGTTGGATAGCGTAGGGGTAAAAATTACTATTCCCACTCCAAAGAGTGAAACAGTAGGGAAAGCGTTGGATAGCGTAGGGGTTAAAATTACTATTCCCACTCCAGTGGAGCAACAGTAGGGAAAGCGTTGGATAGCGCAGGGGTTAAAATTACTATTCCCACTCCAGTGGGTGCAACAGTAGGGAAAGTGTTGGATAGCGTAGGGGTTACAATTAGTATTCCCACTCCAAAGAGTGCAACAGTAGGGAAAGCGTGGATAGCGTAGGGTTAAAAATTACTATTCCCACTCCAGTGGATGCAACAGTAGGGAAAGCGTTGGATAGCATAGGGGTTAAAATTACTATTCCCACTCCAGAGAATACAACATTAGGGAAAGTAAATATTTCATATATTATTCAAAAATCTTAAAATGAATATCTATTAATAATTAGGCCTCGCCCCCCCTCTTCAAAGTTATAAAAGAAGCACTGACTACTAGCGCCTTAGATAACTTTTGAACCCTCCTGAGGCACAGCCGGGAGTAGCAAGGAAAACTGAGCATAACTTTGTTTTAAAACTGAAAATTTTCACTTTGCTTTTAAAATCACTCACCTTCCCTGTCACATCACTGCAGTGTGCAGGCACCCTTTCCTGCTGAAAAACGAGCACTGGTAAGGGCAAAATCGCCGTTTTCCCGCCAACCTCATTCCCCTCTCCCTGACTAGGACTCGCCCACTTTGAGGCCACGCCCCCCCTCTTCAAAGTTATAAAAGAAGCACTGACTACTAGCGCCTTAGATAACTTTTGAACCCTCCTGAGGCACAGCCGGGAGTAGCAAGGAAAACTGACCATAACCTGAAACACTCCTGAGGCGGAAGCCGGGAGCACGCTGAAAAACTTGATTTTAAAAACAATCACCTTTGTATTTTCTGTGTCACGTTAAAATTGTACCTTTTAAAAAGCGCACTCACCCGGCAAACAGGCTTAGCGGGCTAGAGACACGCTGAAACAGCGACTCCTTCGCTGCAACGAGCAAACCCCTGACAAACAATTTCCCGCCGCCATTTACGGCGAGGAAGCAAGGCCACGCCCACCTGAGGCCACGCCCACCCCCCTCAGTATATATACGCGTTCTGAAGCGTGTAACTGACAGAACCTGAAACACTCCTGAGGCGGAAGCCGGGAGCACGCTGAAAAACTTGATTTTAAAAACAATCACCTTTGTATTTTCTGTGTCACGTTAAAATTGTACCTTTTAAAAAGCGCACTCACCCGGCAAACAGGCTTAGCGGGCTAGAGACACGCTGAAACAGCGACTCCTTCGCTGCAACGAGCAAACCCCTGACAAACAATTTCCCGCCGCCATTTACGGCGAGGAAGCAAGGCCACGCCCACCTGAGGCCACGCCCACCCCCCTCAGTATATATACGCGTTCTGAAGCGTGTAACTGACAGAACCTGAAACACTCCTGAGGCGGAAGCCGGGAGCACGCTGAAAAACTTGATTTTAAAAACAATCACCTTTGTATTTTCTGTGTCACGTTAAAATTGTACCTTTTAAAAAGCGCACTCACC
Source organism: Lissotriton vulgaris (assembly GCF_964263255.1). Taxonomy (NCBI): domain Eukaryota; kingdom Metazoa; phylum Chordata; class Amphibia; order Caudata; family Salamandridae; genus Lissotriton; species Lissotriton vulgaris. Next base: position 608,784,505 of record NC_141699.1, on the reverse strand, counting down.
CGGCAAACAGGCTTAGCGGGCTAGAGACACGCTGAAACAGCGACTCCTTCGCTGCAACGAGCAAACCCCTGACAAACAATTTCCCGCCGCCATTTACGGCGAGGAAGCAAGGCCACGCCCACCTGAGGCCACGCCCACCCCCCTCAGTATATATACGCGTTCTGAAGCGTGTAACTGACAGAACCTGAAACACTCCTGAGGCGGAAGCCGGGAGCACGCTGAAAAACTTGATTTTAAAAACAATCACCTTTGTATTTTCTGTGTCACGTTAAAATTGTACCTTTTAAAAAGCGCACTCACCCGGCAAACAGGCTTAGCGGGCTAGAGACACGCTGAAACAGCGACTCCTTCGCTGCAACGAGCAAACCCCTGACAAACAATTTCCCGCCGCCATTTACGGCGAGGAAGTAAGGCCACGCCCACCTGAGGCCACGCCCACCCCCCTCAGTATATATACGCGTTCTGAAGCGTGTAACTGACAGAACCTGAAACACTCCTGAGGCGGAAGCCGGGAGCACGCTGAAAAACTTGATTTTAAAAACAATCACCTTTGTATTTTCTGTGTCACGTTAAAATTGTACCTTTTAAAAAGCGCACTCACCCGGCAAACAGGCTTAGCGGGCTAGAGACACGCTGAAACAGCGACTCCTTCGCTGCAACGAGCAAACCCCTGACAAACAATTTCCCGCCGCCATTTACGGCGAGGAAGCAAGGCCACGCCCACCTGAGGCCACGCCCACCCCCCTCAGTATATATACGCGTTCTGAAGCGTGTAACTGACAGAACCTGAAACACTCCTGAGGCGGAAGCCGGGAGCACGCTGAAAAACTTGATTTTAAAAACAATCACCTTTGTATTTTCTGTGTCACGTTAAAATTGTACCTTTTAAAAAGCGCACTCACCCGGCAAACAGGCTTAGCGGGCTAGAGACACGCTGAAACAGCGACTCCCTCGCTGCAACGAGCAAACCCCTGACAAACAATTTCCCGCCGCCATTTACGGCGAGGAAGCAAGGCCACGCCCACCTGAGGCCACGCCCACCCCCCTCCTTAACCCTTTAAAACAATGTGCAATCACCGGACGCGCAGCGGACGGGCGCAGCGGGCACGCCGTCAGCGCGCCGAAGGCGCGCCAAAGGCAAGCCCGTCTGGGCCCGTCCGGACCCGGACGGCCCTTGGCCCCGTTACTCTGCCAGGCATCCTTCAGGAGCGAGTGGTGTATACAGCTGACACATTACGAGCCCTGCGTCCTAAAACCACCCTGCCCTGCCACCACACGGTTACAGAAGGTAAAATCTTTCTGACCTGTCCATACTGCAATCCGGTCCCTCCCCCCAAAAGCATTACACCGGCCCTGAAAGCCGGGCTCCTCAACTGCCGTTCCCTCCCGAAACACGCCACCGAAATAAACCTCCTAATCCAGGACCACGACTACGACCTAATGTTCCTCACAGAGACATGGCTCTCGGATTGCACTGATCCGGATGTTGTCGCAGCTCTCCCCACAGGCTATCTCTGCCAAACGTTAAATAGACCTAAAGGGAGGGGAGGCGGGATAGCCATAATCCACAGGCAACGATACGTTTGCAGGATGACGAACGCTGACATTGAAGATTGTGAGTGCGGCCAGTTTTCCATTCAAATCACTCCAGCCCTCACTGTAGCGGGACTTTTGACCTATCGCCCCCCGGGGGCCCCAGGCAATTTCCCCAACTCCTTAGTTGAAGCCATCTCTCAACTAGCCTCCTCCACTTCCAACTTCCTGTTATTAGGTGATCTCAATTTCCACTTCCTTGACCCAACGGATCGTGTGGCCGCGGACATTAGACATGACCTCACAGCCTTAGAGGTAGGTCTGATGAACAACGAGCCCACCCACGAGAAGGGCCATTTATTGGATCCTATCTTCTCCAATATTCCAACGATGACCACCGAGCCTCCGGTGACCCTTCCATGGACTGACCATTTCCTCGTCCCCTTTTTCTGGGAAACCCCCAGGTCTAATTACTCTATGCCTAAAACCCAGGTTACTGATCGCCAATGGCATAAATTGCCACTGGATATTTGGGCCCGTTCTCTGACCGAGTCCACTCCTAAGCTTTCCTCGGACCCAAATTGGGCAGATAAACAATTCAGTGACTGGATTACGTCGTCTCTGGACACTCTGCTTCCAAAAATCACCACTTTCAAGCAACCAAAAAAGATATCCCCTGCTCCGTGGTACACTCCGGAACTTAAAATCTTACGGCAAGAATGTAAAAAGACCGAACGTTCATGGAGACGTGAGAAAACAGGAGCGAATAAAAAAATCTACTCCATTTCTCTTCTCAATTATAAAACCGCTATCCGGATTACCAAAAGCGTGTTCTTCCAGGAGAGAATAGAGAGAGCAGGTGGCTCCGGGAAGGAATCATTCGCTATCCTGAAAGAACTTTCAAAACCACCAGTACAAGATCATGGACCCCCCTCTGACCCTATAGCCGATCAAGAGAGATGCCAACAACTGGCTAACTTTTTTCAGGACAAAATACAATTAATCCTGGATTCAATTCCCCCCTTGCACCCGAGGGAAGAAACCGTTTCTCCTCATTCGACTTCTCTCACCGGCCTATCCACATGGGGCCAGGTCACCTCAGATGAAGTGCAAACAACGCTTAACTCTATGAAAAGTGGCTCCCCTAGAGACCCTGCTCCTCTTCGGATGCTTAAAGAGGTAGCCCCTTCCATCATCCCCGCCCTCACCCAGTTGATTAATACGTCACTTCAACAGGGAGTTGTGCCCCAGAGTTGGAAGAAGGCAGTGGTAAAGGCCTTATTAAAGAAACCCACTCTGGACCCTGATAACCTGGCAAATTATCGGCCCATTTCCTTACTCCCAGGAGTAAGCAAAATTGCGGAAAAACTCATCAATAAGAAACTCTCAGAGTATTTAGAAGCCAACAACAAGCTAAAAAACTCCCAGACGGGCTTTCGACCAGGACAGGGCACGGACATCGCCCTCCTGGCGGCGGTAGAGGAAGCCAGAACGCTGCTAGATGGTGGAGGATCAGTGGCAGTGATCCTCCTCGACCTTAGTGCAGCGTTCGACACCGTGGACCACCAGCTCCTCATTGAAAGGCTGGCAAAAGTTGGTCTAGAAGGCACAGCCATATCCTGGCTCTCATCCTTCTTGACACAACGATCCTATCAGATCTGGGAGAAAGACGCCCGCTCCTCCGAAATGCCCCTCCAATGTGGTGTGCCTCAGGGCTCCTCCCTGAGCCCTACATTATTTAACATATATATGTCCACATTGGAGGAAGTCATTACCCCTTTCGGAGTGAGTGTCATCAACTACGCTGATGACACCCAATTAGTGGTGTCGTTGTCCCACCCTCAACAACAGAAAGCCGATCTCCTTAACTGCCTCACGCAGGTCCATCACTGGATGAATACATCAGCGCTAAAATTAAACGGGGCAAAAACCGAGGTCCTTGTACTCGGCCCAAAAGGAACCTCATTTCCGTTGGACATGTGGCCAACATGTCTAGGTCCCCCCCCAGACCCAAAGACAGAGGTAAAAAGCTTGGGTGTCTGGATCGACTCGGAGCTCTCCTTCGCCCCACAAGCAAAAAAGGTCGTAGGGACCTGTTTCGGTCTGCTTAAATCCTTGAGGAAAGTCCTGCCCCTTCTTCCTCCGAAATCGCAAAAACTTTTAGTCCAGGGTCTTATTATATCTAGACTGGACTATAGTAATGCGATCTATTTGGGTGCACCGGAAGCAACATTGACTAAATTGCAGAGGATCCAGAACACCGCTGCTCGGATCATTACCAACACCCCGGCCAGATCTTCGGCCAAGCCTGCCCTCAAACTCCTGCATTGGCTCCCCATAAGGGAGAGAATTAAATTTAAAGCCCTGTGTTTGGTGCACAAAACCCTGAATAACCAAGGCCCTCCAATTCTCCGAAACTTCATTACCCCTTACATAGCCACAAGAACCCTTCGCTCTAATGCAGAAAACCTTATCAATGCCCCAAGGTTTAGGAAAGCACGATCAGGAGGAAGACGGTTCGCGGTTCATGCGGCCCGTCTTTGGAACTCCCTCCCACGAGATCTTCGTCTGGAACCCCACTACCTCCGTTTCAGGAAACGATTAAAAACACATCTTTTCCCCTAGCCCTTATGCTCCTCCCGTTAACTCAGTCCTCAGTCATGTCTCTTAGGTTCCTCAGCGCTGGGATACTTCCGGGTGACTATGCGCTTTATAAAAATAAATAATAATAATAATAATAATAATAATAATTAATTAAAAATAAATACATATTTTGTCTAATATAATAATTAATATTTAAAAATTACTAATTAACAATAATTATTTCAATTAATCACCTATTAATACAAATGAATTAAACATTAACAATTAATTATTTAATAAATAAAAATTATTTTACAATTATTTCCCAAAAAATAAATTTCATTAATTTAATTATTTAATTAATTATTAATAAATTACTTCCCACCCTATTCCCCTACAAACCCACAACCCGCTACAGAAATTAAATTAGTAAAATTTACATAATTACCAATTAATCAATTCATAAAAATTATTTAACAATTATAATTAAATTAATTAACACATATTAATTAATTAACAATTAATGACTAATTACTATCAATAAATAAATTAATTTACATATTTAATTAATTATAATTACATTTTTTCCCACCTTATTCCCCTATAAACCCACAACCCGCTACAGAATTAAATTAGTAACATTTACATAATTACCAATTAATCAATTAATAATAATTATTTTCAAATTAAAATTAAATTAACTCAACAAATTACTATCAATAAATACATTTACATATTTAATTAATTATAATTAAATTACTTCCCACCCTATTCCCCTATAAACCCACAACCCGCTACAGAATTAAATTACGCAATAATTATAAAAACAAAATTCATTAAATAAAATTATTTATAACATAAATACACACTTTTCACACATATTATAACATAAAAATACACTATCAAAAATTATATATTATTAAAAAATCGATATTTTTAACTATCTATATTATATACTTCGATATTTTAACTATCTATATTTTTAACACTCGATATTACTTCACTTACCTTAAAAACGATATTTTTGTTATCTATATTCTGTCCTGTCGATAGTTTGTCCAGTCTATATTAAAAACTCGATATTATGTCCAATCAATATTTTGGACTCAATATTATGTCTGTGCACCCCTGTATTCAGTACAAGAAAACATAACATACAAAAACAAATAAACAAAAACTTTTTTCAGGCAACAAGGGAAAAGGATGCTTCTGGTCAATGGTAATACACAAATGAGCTATCCAAAATAGTTAACACACTAATAGAACACAATGGTTTGACTGTGTGTAACTATGTAAGTGGTGAGGGCGTTTCCATCCCTTTGAGAGGGTAATGGGATCATCATCAGGACTGCATTTATCACATGCCTGAATAATGTATAAAGCCTGTGGGAAAAATAGGGGAGAAAAGGCAGAGGTATACTTTAAGGGTGAAAACATCCAGCATTGTTGTACAACATTTTGAAGTTGACCATGCAATGTGAGGCGCCCTTGGTAAGATTAAACATTGCTCAATTACATAGAAAAGGAAAAGAGTAAAAGGAGCAGTGTGAAAAACTCCTTTATTTATTACATTGAATAAATTCTGTGTCCGGTTGGACACCTTTTTGAATATAGCACTTATTGTGGGCTATAGTTTATCGGAATGCTCTATAAAGTTTGTTAAGGACCCCTGAATTGCTACCCTAGGTCCTTAATTACCTATTGGGTTCCCTTGTCTCTTTCTAAACCAAAAATGTGTAGAGCACCTAATACAGCCTGACCAATTTGGCTTACTACTGCACAGGCGCCCGATTATCAACCAAAGAAGACTTGTGATACACTCCCCAGAATAGGCAGAGGAGCAATACACTCTGGTTGTAATTGATATTGAAAAGGATGTTGACACAGTAGGATGGGCGTATATGCTGCGGGTGCAAATGAAAACAGGATTTGGGCCGGGCCATCTGGGCTGGACACAGCTGTTATATAGACTATGCCAGCTTGGTCAAAATAAGATTGAATAGAATTACGTAGGAACAATAAATGGATGCCCACTTCTGCCTTCATTGTTTGCAGTGGTCGTGGTGCTGCTGGGATGCAGACTGCCACTGGCGCTAAAGAAACGGGGAATTACCACACATGCAGTAACCATGTATGCTCATGAAACTTTAATCTATTTATGTCAACCTGAAGAATCCATGCCGGTCCACTGGAAAAAAATCATATTTTTCCAGGTGGGTGAGCTAGTCAAATTGTCCCATGAATTTTACCCTGGGGTGCTGTAGGAAACAGAAGTTTAGATATCTTGAGTTACAGGCGGCGACACTCATGAGAAGCGATAAAGATATAACGTAAAGCGCTGGCCGGCCCCTGAGGCTCAGTGCAATTCTAGAATACACTACTACTCTCGATTATGGGATGAATATGACTAGCAAACATTGTGCTGTTTTCTAGATGTCTTTGGGATAGTTGCCCTTGACATTGATTAGGGAAGTGGCTAAGCTTCTTAAACTGCATGATCCAGGAAGTGAAGCAGGGTAAAGCTTAAACACTAAAACAAGGCTGGGGAAAACGAAACCTAGGATTGACTGACCTGGAATTGTATTATTAAGCTTCTCAACTAAAACTTGCTGTACAGTGGATGGACAAGGAAGTGAACTGGAAAACAAGCTATGAGAGGGGACACATCGGCAAATCTATTTTGCAGGAGTTATTCATGAAAGAAGAAAACATGCCACAGGAATTAACTTACCTTTTTAGACAAGTATGGAGGATATGGGCGTGTGCAGTAAGGAAAGTAATGAAAAGGGTGTCGTTTGCAAGGGATATGGACCTCTGGAGCTTTAGCCCATCTCCTATGATCAGTAGAGATATGGTATTAGTGAGATGGACCAAAAGATTTTGTGAGACAATGGTCAATATATATCCAGGTGACTTTTTTGTCACCATTGAAGAAGCTCAGAAAGCTATTAGGGTGAGATCTGGTCAGGACTGTCAATATGCAATGCTGGCAAGAACAGAAAGGAAAATACAGCTTAGGTACCTGGGGACCCCATGTGTTACAGAGAAACTTTTACACATGCTGGACATAGTCTATAGGGAGATACTGGTTTCAGCCCTAGAGTATGCTCTTAAACCTGACAAAATAGTGGTAACATTCAATGCTAGATAAAAGTGAGAGGCCGATTGAGCGGGGCCTGCTGATGGATAAGGATCAGAATGGAGCTTGCTTTCAGGTACAGAATATATCAAGAAGTGCACGGTTTAAGTTAGTACACTTTACTTTTTAATCTTATCCCACTCAAGTTAGAGAAGACTTAACCGGAAACGTTGGCGCTATGCCCTTGAGGTGGAGACTCAGAGGGTGACTTTATACACATGGTGTGGCCTTGTAGCACTGTAGAGGGATGCTAATTGAACATGTTGGAGGTGTTGTATCTGTTCACAGGAGTATTTCTGAGCGAACAGTTAAGACTACTGGAAATACTGCATTGCCTAAAAGGGGTGTCGTGTAGTTCCCACTAATCCATAGTATCTGCATGTTTGTTGGACAACATAAATTTTGGGTGAGGTGCCTAGACTGATTCAGGGCACCCCCACAGAATATGTTTGCCTAGAGACCAGCTAGCTTACAGTGCCACCTTAAGTCCCCCTAGCCTTACCAGGGAGCGAATGGCTTCTGGCAACCACTGAACATGACAGCCTTGACCCCTCAGGGATCGTGGAAACAGGTCAGCACCTTTTAATCAGTCACTAGTTCCTATCTTGCTCTCAGAGACGAACACAGAGAAAACACAGTTATACGTTTTCAATATATTTAATAAACCAATGATATTCTTGTATAGAATACATGTGCTGCGATTAATCAGTAAACAGAAGCAGATGAAAGTGAATACGAGCACCAAAACCGTAAATTGTAGATATAGATTTACGATAGTGCTAAAACAGTGTATATATGCAGGCATATAATAAACTAGGCAGTAATGAGGCGTACTGCTACCATGCAAACCCTACTCTGCGTGTACCTAGTGTGTGTGTAGGTGTGAAGCCAAAAATCCCCCAAGGGACGATCTAACCCCATTACCTGGAGGGAAGTCATGAACTGGGCACCCCTTCACAGAGATGTCAGACGTGATGAAGTCTCAGCATGCAGGGTCCCTCAGAGTCAGCTGAAGTGCCTCCTCTGCTAATCTTTTGGGATGCTCATTATTTATAATAGAAAGTAGCCTTGTGATGTACGTATAGATTAGTGATTTTATGGATATGTAGATAGCCCTTGTTTGTACAGGTTATGCCTTGGGGCTTATTGTGACTCCCTGTTGCCTAATACATTATATTTATACATTGCGAGTTCATTGCTTCTTAGGCATGTGAATTATTTATAAGAACAACATACCTTTTAGAATGTTCTTGCCTTGAGTGAAATGACGTATGACTAATGTCTTATTGTGAATTGTTATTTCTTCTGAATGCCTTTGTATGATTAAGATATGACATGTTGACTTTTCTTTTTTACCATTCTGACATGTGTTGTGAACACGTAATGAAAACAAATAAAAGATATTCAAACAAAAAAAAATGGATATGTAGATAGCCCTGTCGCCCAATGGGTGGAGATAGAACGACATTTGTACATAGTGCGTAAAGAGGTCTTGTACATGGTGTTCGAGGCATCGTGATAATGTTATATGAGCTAGATGGGTAAACAAAGTAGTTTCAGAGAAACAAATCCAACATTTGTCATGCATGCAAATAAGTGCAAAAGGTCACAGCCGAAATTTTATTGGGAAAATAGAACATTGTAAGAAATGAGCTGCTTCACTCCATGGGCCTAACCCGGGCACATAACAGGGGAAAGAGATGTATACGTTTGTCCTGTTGGGAGCAATACTTCCTTAGAGAAATATAGCAACAAAGTGAATTTGATCACAGGGGCCAAGAGTGCAGGTATAAGAATGCTTCTAAAGAGAAGAACAGCAATACTGTGGTTACGACCATGGATGCCAAGACTGTAGGCCTGGTTGGGAACATAATTGAATTGGCGACATCAGACAAAGAACAAATGAAGCGCAATAGACACAATGAAAAACTAACAGAAGACCTTGAAGTGTTGGAGGGGATGTTTAACAGGCGAGTAGCATCCTCGTACACAAGACCGCAATGAAGAGACAAGTAGGTGGTAAAGGGCACTTGGGAGATATAAAGATTGTGTCCAGAATCAATAATGAATGAGAAACTACGAAAGTTGAGATTACAGCATGCCGGAGAAACATTACTACAGCAGTTACTTTTCAACAGGTTCAGTTTTATCCAAAGAGTAATGACAGAGGATCATGTTTATTTAATAGTGAATGAAATAAATGAAATATATTCTTATCAAACAATAATCTATACACATCCGAACAATATAGATAGCATAGAATTGATGACACCTCCCTTGTTTTCTTATTTAAAAGGTGACCCAATTCCACCCTTATCGTTCATATTGGTACTCTGAAACGCTTAACACATGTTCCTCTAGTTTAGCCTGACGCCTTTTTGCTACTCTAGCAGGACTGAGCAAAAGATATATTATTGTGAACCAAAGTACCATCTTTGGGGTATTGTGAGAATATTACATAGTAAGGGTTCACCCGCATCACTACATAATACTCCACCTTCCTACAAGGTGCGACAATGATATCAAACAATCTGCCAGGGCATTACTAACAGATTTCTTTTTCCATGTGATCTGGTCCCGCCCCACATTATAATCATATTGAAAGCAAATTGTCCTACACCTGGGAGTACCTTAGATAGGAAGACAGCTGTGACACCAGAGAATTGTCTGCTGGGGGATTCCATCACCCAAGCCAAAAAAGGCAGGTAATAAATCATTGGACCTGGCCTTTGTACTGGCTACAAAACAAATTGCAATGACCTGAAAGACACATATCGTAGGTGGTGGGCAGAGCTGGAACATTGGCCAGGGTGGGAGAAGAGGCCCTGCTTTGAGAAGAAGCAAGTGGTTTTGCTTAGACGACCTCTATCAGATAAGTGGAAACAGATGAATCAGGGCTTTATAGAGTATTCTGCCTCCTCCAGGGCTTAGACTATGGGACCCACTGTGGATGATGAATGAAAACAAGACCACAATTTAAATAATGGCTTACCTGAGGCAGCGATAAAGTGCTGATGCCTTCCTAGGAGTTGCGTGCCCCTTACCAACTAAACAAGCTGTGCACTTGCAGCTCATCATAATACTATATACAGTGTAAAGATGTCAGATTAACATGTTTCATACTCATGATAAGGGCCCAATTTATATGTTGGTGGAGATTGAATTCCATCGCAACAGCGACAGAGTTCCCTCCCCGCCAACCTAATGGTCCGTCGGCTCAATTTAAATTCGGGCAGGCCATAGTTTGACCATTGAGGACACTACACCGTCTCTGCAGTTGTCAAACTCCTCGACTGCCCAATGGAGTAAGGGCTGTCAGAGTTTTGACTTTAGGTCCACCCACCTAATATACATGAAAGGACATACAGCCATTTTTCAAAACCATGGAAATATGCGGCATTGAAAAGTACTCAATGCCCCACTTGCCACTGAAGGACACTCCCACACCACTTTAGTAAAATGCAATAAATTATTTGACACAAAAATGACAAAAATCCAATTAGAAGAACTTTAGATATGTCATTTTAAAGATTCAGATAAAAATAGTGCTTTAAAAATAAATGATGACTAATGTTATTTGGTTACACCAGACCGGGGCAAAGCACAAGTTTAGGTTGACTGCGATGGAGCGTGGGTCTGACACAGCGACCAAGTTTGGCCCAAGTCAGGCCTGCTGAACAAAGTGTATTAAATCTTAAAAGTAACTGCCAGGTCCTGCGCCGCATTCCGGTAGTTCCTAAGCAGTGCTGCGATGCGTCACGCTGCATCAATTCTGCTAAGACTACAGCTGGGCTGGCACAGTACCTTCAGGCCCACTTCCAAGGGTCTAGGACTGGGGTGGCACCACTTAGGGGGAAGGACTAACAGCAGGCAGTGTCCAGGTGCGAGGGTCAAGGTGGTTGGAGACTTTTCACACCCTGAGGCTCTGATCAGGAATTCAGCAAACAATCCCCTGGAGACACTCTGGTGTTCCTGAGTTCAAATGCAGGTCCAGTCCTTCTCACTGAGACAGCAGGGCAGCATAGTAGCAGGGCATCAGGGAGGTCCTTCCTACTTGCAGCAGAGCATCACAGAAGTCCTTCCTTCCGAGTCTTCCACAGGTCCAGAAGTGTACCAGAGAGTTGGATCTGTGGGTCTATCATCTATTACTGGTGCCCACTTTGAAGTGGGAGAAGCTTCTATAGGTGTCTGGAATTTCCTGTCTACCAGCCGTGGCCCCAGTTTCTCTGGGGGCATAAAAGACTAGTGCAAAACCCTTTGTGAGTGAGCTGAGGCAGAGTCATTCTGATGTGCAAGTGTGGTAGGTGAAAGTTTCGTCCACAATCAAATCAGAGATGGACCTGCCTTCCAACAGCCATTCCCCCATTATCTCACTGTCTGGGAGTAATACAGCAAGACCAACTTCCAGCTACACCTAGTTATGTGACCCAGGATACAGGCTGCAGGCACCATATGGTTAGAACAAGAAAGTGACAACTTTCTAAAAGTGGCATTTTCAGAATTGTGACTTACAATCCAAATTTAACATTAAAGAGGATTTTAAATTCAATTCCTTAGAAACTAAACTCGATTTTCCTACCTGCCCCTAATTGAAAGATGTTACTTAATAAATGTAATATGGTAATTTAAGAGATTTCCACTACTAGAACATATAAAAGTTAAAAGTACATGTCCAACTTTTAAAAATACACTGCACCCTGCCCTATGGGCTATGTAGGGCTTACTTGAGGGTTGACATATATGTAACAAAAAGGACGATTAATATCTGATGAAAGGTTAAGTCAAATGGCAGTTTAAAACTGCACAAAGAGGTTACATTGGCAGGCCTGAGACATGTTTAAAGGGCTTCTTGAGTGGGAGGCACAATGAGTGCTGAAGGCCCGCAAGTAGCTCTTTAATTTATAGGTCCTGAACACATGTAGTACCGCTTTACTAGGGACTTACAAACAAATACATTTGCCAATTGAGTGAAAGCCAATTTCACCATATTTAAAAAGGAAGCACAAGCACTTTAGCACTGGTTGGCAGTGGTAGAGTGTGCAGAGTCCTATGCCCAACAACAACAAATTCAGCAAAAAAAGGAGGAGTAAGGCAAAGAAGTTTGGGGAAGACCACCCTAAGGCTGATGGATCTAACACTGTCAATGCTTGAAATATTTGTTTCTCCTGCAGACATTTCAAACTGTGGCGGGTGGCACCTCTATCAGGGCAACACAGTAATGTACTCCACCACACAAGGGGGACGGGCTGTCTGTGAGGAATCAGGACTCAGCGCCTGCCTAGAACTACAACTCCCATGACCCCATGCGGTAAGGAGTATTTCAGGGCCTTGGGCGCTATCGAGCATGCACGTAATTCTGTTCCGGCAGCCTGGTGTTTTGGTTGGGAATCGAGCGGATCGGCTCTTCCTATGTTTCCTGGCTTGGGAAAGGACTTCTCTGGAGACTTGTTGCCCTATATCCCCGCGGTGGTGAGTAAGGCGCGGCGGCGCCTATCTGCTGAAAACGGAGCGTTGTGTGTCGGCTGACCACACGCTACCGTTTTATCCGGTGTTCTTGCCGGTTTGCTCCGTGGATTCGCATAATACCTTCTGAGTGTTTGTAGGGATAGCGGAGCGTGGTGGGTCGACGGGCCACACGCTACCGTACTTTGACCTCCTGGTGGATGTCAAGAAGCTTACAGAGTATAGTGGTGTCAGTTACATGCTTCTGTGAGACGGACTCCTGTTGTTCATAGCTCGGAACGCAGTGTGTGGATGCCACGCGTAACCGTAGCAAGGATTCTTCTTTTATTTGGATAGCCTTTTAACACAGCGGGGTTCTGTGGGTTATTCTCTACGTTCCTCCGTGTGGCTTAACTGCACATGTTTGTTTTCTAACAAAGGATTACAAAAGTCGGCAGTGTCATTTAAACTGCAGTTACAGAGAACCTTTCAAAAAATACTTGCTTTCTTCAGGGGAAGAGGTGGATTCCATTCATTTCTGTTTTGCTGTGTGTTCAAAGACGGAGATCTTGATACTTTATGTTTTGAAGTGTTCTGTCACTTCATGTCCTTCATGGTGGTCTACTGTGGTGCTACTGGTTCTGAAGTTGAAGGTGTGTGGTTGCTTACAAAGACACTACCTATCATTTAGCGAGAATTAATGAGAGTAGCAATTGCACATGCTTTGATTAACATTGTTTATATGTTTGTGTCTTCCAGAGCCTTACTTCCCAGCAGACCCTTTCCCTTCCCCTGGTTTTTTCCCTCGCCTACTGGTTCGAATTCCCTGTCTAATAAACAAGGGAGTTGGTAACAGTTGGAGGTGGACCCCTTATAGCAACAACCGGATCCTGTGGAGCGGATTCTTGACACTGTCCACCAAATAATATATCAGGCCCTAAGTTTATTTGATACAATATTTGTATGGAAAGAGAACCTCCTTTCCAAAATGCTTACACAAAATTTCTGAAAACATGTTATTCAACATATGCTATATGGAACTAGTAAAGCTGTTGTGAAACAATAAAACGTATAAAAAAAGGTTTAAAAAAGATAGAACACTCTGCTGCCTATGGGTGTAATATGAACATCTACAAGTCAGATTTACACTACAATTTGTTTAACAAAGATATCAGGTCACACACTTGAGTATTATTCTGATGTGTATCTACAAAGTGATGACGCTATATTCCATGGATCTGGGAAACGTTTCTGTGGTTTTAATACAAATCATCAAGTTGAGGTGCATAGGAGCAAAAAGTATCCTAAAGTCTACTACACGCATTTCATCATGTGGACTTATTTATAGTTCAGATATGTTCGATCGAAAAAGTCGTGTTGAGTGAAGGAATGACTATAGTTACTATCAGTACAAATTTCCTAACTAGGTTTAACCATACTTTGTTAGGAACTTCATATGGCAGTGACTATAGTACGGAAATTACATGGGTTTATCATAGCCTTTATAAATAACTCCCTTTCAAACTGGGCACTCTAACAGCACTGAAGGAGCTATCGCACACCTCCTGGATAGCTGTTTCCCCGGTACAACCTGAAGTTATTTGAAGTTATTGGCTCTCTTCTAATCAATTAGAACTATCCACATATTTTTACAAAGTGAATAACTGTAATCAATCCTTCATTCAAAACTACTTGATCGATCAGTCATGGGGGGGCGTGGCTAGCTGGCCAACATGGCGGACGGAGTTTGCTAGTGCTCCGATGCCGCTGGGGGAGAAACGATCCTGTCGCCCACGCCGAGGGGCCGATTCAGTCTGAGTGCAGCTGTGTCCTACAGATCCTGCACCCCGCCTGCCTCGCTGCAAATCCTGGGGCTCTGGCGGCTGGTGCCTCGGAGTTACGCCGTGGTCGGGGGTGAGGCCTGGTGTCACGCTGCGGACCGGGGGACTCGAGTAGCAGCGGTGCCCGGAGGACGAGGGCTGGAAGGTGGCGGCGCGCCGGGGGCCCCGTGACCGGAAGTGCACCCCTGGATCGGGAACCCCGACCCCGCGACAGCCGAGAAAGGCAGGCGACACCCTGCGACCCCGGGTGCCGGGGGAAAGGACGGAGACTGCGGACGGCCTTGAGCGGCGGACTGAGGCGCCGGAGTGCTGTGACCCGTGTGTTCCCGCCGGCTGAGCTACCCCCTGCCCGCGAGGGCCGAAGGTGAGAGGTCCGGGGAGGTGCGGAGGGGCCAGGTGTGGCGCTGCTGCCCCACATCCAGCTGAGGGCGGACTACATTCGGCAGGGACCCCTGGACTGAGGAACGGGTCCGGCCGGGACGCCCTGATAGCCCGGCTGCAGCGAGGTGGTGTCTGGGCCTCCCCCTGGGGCGAGCTGGAGACTGGGACGCCTGGAGGGGAGCTGATCCTACCCCCGGAGCGACATAACTACTCCATTGCCGGCTGGGCCCCAATCACGAGGCACCGGACCGGTGTGGCTGATCCGGACGGGGTGGCACCCACTAGATCCTGCTGCTGTTCTTGGGCCCTTGCTGTGAGCTGGCAGGAGAGAGAAGGAGATAGCGCCTCAGGGTGAGCGGCGCTGCGGTGGGCCCCGACGCCCCTATTAGCTGAGCCCCCCCCCCCCCCCCCCCTTAACAGGGCCAAGGCGGCCTTCGCCGGCTACCCCAGGTAGTGGATGCTGGGGGCGACCTGCAGGGGGGCAACAGACGAACCTCGGACGGCTGGAGATCGCCTGCGGACGCGACCCTACCGCCGTCTGGACACCGGGCGCTTAACATGGGGCGCAAAGGCTTGAAGAACGCGGAGGGCAAGGAGGGGCCAGGCGTGGGCCCTGCTCCAGGTGTGAACCCCGGGGGCTCTGCGCCACTGACGCTGGCTTCCACCCTTTCAGAGAGTCAGCAAGGTGATAAGCTGGACCTTATACTTAAAGAGATCAGGGACTCCAGAGCTGTGATGGAGACGCAGATGGGTACCCTCACCACTAATCTCTCCTTGCTTAAGGCGGACCATGAGAAATTAGCGGACAAAGTGGAGGATCATGGTCTGTCGCTGGCTGAAATTGCCCCGGCGGTGGCGGAGCACACGGACTCTATCCAGCTGATTCAGCGTCAAGTCAAGACCCTGATGGACCGCGTGGAGGATGCGGAAGGGCGTAATCGACGCAATAACATCCGCGTTATTGGCCTGCCGGAACGAAGCGAGGGATCCCGTCCGGCGGAGTTCATGGAACAATGGTTCCAAGATAACGTCGCCCCTGAAGGCCTTTCACCGTTCTTTTGTGTCGAGAGAGCCCATAGGATCCCAACAGGACAACCTAAACCGGGCCAACCGCCAAGACCGCTCATTGTCCGGATCCTGAATTACCGGGACAGAGACATGCTGTTGAACCAGGCCAGAATAAAATCGGTCATACCGTGGGAGAATAAAAGAATATCATTATACCCAGACTACACCACTCAAGTGCAAAAACAACGGTCATCATACTATGAGGTGAAACAGAAACTCCAAAAGGCGAAGTTACGGTATGCCTTACTGTTCCCTGCGCGCCTGAAGGTGATCCATGACAAGAAAACTCACTTTTTCGAAAGTCCCACAGATGTGGAAGAGTGGATGGAGGTGATGGACATTGAGGAACGGCTGGACCCAACACAGGATTCTACG
Source organism: Lissotriton vulgaris (assembly GCF_964263255.1). Taxonomy (NCBI): domain Eukaryota; kingdom Metazoa; phylum Chordata; class Amphibia; order Caudata; family Salamandridae; genus Lissotriton; species Lissotriton vulgaris. Next base: position 608,768,143 of record NC_141699.1, on the reverse strand, counting down.
GATGCTGAGTCCAAAGTTGGCCAGAATCAGGAAGACAACGGGGACGGCGCCCGACGCACTCACCCAAGACAGCGTAAACCGACTGCCCATCAGCAAAAGCAGGGACAGATGGAGGCAGTGGCAGCGGTGGGCACCTTCAGGGAGGACCGGGAGACAATTCATACGGATACCGAAGATAGCACAGTCCACTCGGACTCGGACAATAGTATGGTCCTGTTCCCGACGGTGACACCTGGAACCGCGGACGATCTCATGGACAATGCCCAAGAGTAATATCTCCTGTGGACTGGACCTAAAAAGCTTGAGTACACCACAATATCCTTTTATGTGCAGATTGGGGGGGGCGGTGGGGGGAGGGGGAGAGAGATGGACTGTGTTTGCTCTGGCAATATGGGTGGCCCTTCTCTGATGGCGGACACTACGTGCCCCACCCTTGGGTGGGGTGGGAGCCTCGGGTGTGAAGACTGCGAGATATGAACCCTGTATCTCCTATGATCCTGTGGCGCTTGGCAGCTGTTCACTGGCTGCACCAGTATGGGGCCACCCCTGTATTTTCCCCCCCCCCCCCCCCTGCCCCCTTCCTCTTCCCCCCCCCCTACCACGAGATGTGGCTACACTTGTCGAATAATGCTGATGGAACTCTCCCAGCGGCGCCGTTGAGCCGGCGGCTTGATCGGACATGGCACTAAGGACACGGCCAGAGCTTGACCGACCCCCCACTAGCGTATGCAACGTTATCTGTTTTATTATGTTATACAGTTTATTGTTCGGCACAGCGGAGTTCAGAGGCTGCGCCTCCACAGTTGGGGTTTGGGATAGGGTGGGTACTGTCTCCTGGTTGACACGGGCGAGTCACTCACTGGGACATATGGGAACACTCATTGCGACACCTACACGGGGTTATGGCTGACGTACAGGGTAGGTATAGGCTGGTCACCTGGAATGTGAGAGGGCTGGGGGCAGTGCAGAAGAGACACAGGGTGCATGCTTTCCTGCTGCGACAAAAGGCACATATAGTGTTCTTGCAGGAGTCACACTTGACACACTCCGAAGCACTCCTGCTGCGGAAGAAATGGAGAGGCACTGTATTCTCTACCACGTACTCTGCATTCTCCAGAGGGGCCACGATATGGGTACGTCATGGTACTCCTTTTGTGGAACTGGAGAGGCGGACTGACGACCAAGGACGCTACGTACTAGTGAGAGGTACCCTAGACGGGGAAGTGGTAGTGCTGGGCAGCATCTACGCCCCGAATTTCGACCAAGATAAGTTTTTAGCTAAGATGGGCCGGGCTCTGGCGGACTGGGCGGACGTCCCCTGGATCCTGGGAGGTGACTGGAACATGGTCTTAGACGTGACCCTTGATAGGTCACACCCCCCCCTTCAGGCAGCGGGAACACATAAACTATCTGAATTGTTTGGAACATGGCTTCGGGGCTGGGGATTGGTTGACACCTGGCGCACATTGCACCCGACACATAAAGAATATTCATACTACTCCCCTGTACACCACCTGCACACCAGACTGGACAGATTTGTATGCTCCAGCTCCCTCGCGGCCAGATGCGACGCAGCAGATTATCTGGCTAAAACGTTCTCGGACCACCGGCCGTTGACACTCGACCTACACTGGGGTAGAATACCCTCGCCTGTCCCTACCTGGAGGCTTAACCCTGCGTTGCTTGCGGATGGCCCGTTTCACTCATATATAGCTGAGGCCTTAACTGGCTACTTCGATACAAACTGGGACTCTGCGTCCTCGAACTTAGTGGTGTGGGACGCAATGAAAACCGTAATTCGGGGGGCTGCTATAGGCCGCCTGGTGGGAGCCAGACAGGAGATTCATAGTAAACTGTGCGAGGTAGAGACGCGGTTAAGTGACCTGGAAAACGCGGTGGGGCAGGACCCTGACCGCCGACCGGATCTGCAGCAGTGTAATATCGAACATGCTGAACTACTGGAGACCCTGAGGGTGATGGACTACGGAGCCTATTTGAAACGGCAACAGTCAGAGGCAGATAGGTCCGGTGCTCTGCTCGCCCGGCTGGTCCGGGATGCCCCTGAGAGCCCTACAATAACGTCTATCCGGAACGCGGCAGGTGATCTGATACACACTCAAATGGGTATTAATACTGTGTTTAAGACACACCTGGAGACCCTCTATGCTCCCCCCTCTGTCGAGGACAGGGACGAAATGACGGAATTCCTGGATGACTTGACGCTCCCAGTGCTGGCCCCGGGAGTCCAGGCGGCTCTAGCCGGGCCTATAACACAGCAGGAAATAAAGGTAGCGATCCACTCACTTAACCGGGGTAAAACCCCGGGTATGGATGGCCTACCAGGGGAATTTTATCAATCATATACTGATGTGTTGGCCCCTGTTCTGGAGAAAATATACCTCACTGCGTACGAGGCTGGCCATCTCCCGGCTACCACCATGCAGGCCTTGGTGATTTCGATCCCGAAACCCGGTAGGGACCCTCAGGATGTAGGTAACTACAGGCCCCTCTCTATGCTCTCCACGGAGTATAAGATTCTCAGTAAAGCTATTGCCTTGAGGATCCAACATCACCTCCCTGGCCTGATCCATACCGATCAATGCGGCTTCCTCCCGGAGAGGAGTACCTCCCAAAACTCGAGGCGACTCCACGCCCTCATGACAACTACACCCCACAATCTGCCACACGCGGGCTGCATAGCCCTAGACCTCCGTCAGGCGTTTGACTCTTTGACGTGGAATTTCATGTTCGAAGTCTTACACCGCTTTGGTTTCCCGGAAGCCCTGATCAAATGGATCCGTTTATTATATACGGGTCCGACGGCCAGGGCGCGCACAGGAAGGCACACTTCGGACAGTTATGGAGTCCACAGGGGCACCCGTCAGGGCTGCCCATTGTCGCCACTACTGTTTGTGTTGACGCTGGAGCCCCTGGCTATTGCGCTTCGCAACAGAGCTGCGGAGGACGGCATACCGGTGGGGGGCACCGACCACATGACTTCAATATATGCCGACGACATCCTGGTGTTCCTCCGAAACCTGCGGGGAGACCACTCGTCTCTGGCGGATATCTTCAGGCGATTTGAGGACATATCTGGGCTGGCTATAAATCCAGGGAAATCCCTGGGCTTCTTCTTTCGAGATGGCCAACGACCTCCCCTCATACAGTTCGGGGCCTACGACATACAAGTGGCACCGACCACGTTCAAGTATCTTGGAATACAGGTCTACCGGGACCCGGAGGCCCAGATTGACGGTAATATCCGTAAGGCCATTACTGGCATACGAGGTAGCGTGGGATTCTGGACATCCTTGCCCCTATCGGTAATGGGACGAGTGGCGGTCTCGAAGATGGTCCTCCTTCCCCGCATTCTGTATTATTTTGTGAACCTACCGGTTCTGCTGCCGCGTCAGATATTTACCTCACTGGATACATTATTGATCACCCTTATCTGGGGCTCGGGGAGGAGGCGGATCAGCCTTAAAAAACTGCAACTACATACTAGGCAGGGCGGACTGGGAGTGCCGGACCTGCGCAGTTACTACTACGCCAGCCAACTCCAATGGCTGACCCGATGGGTGGGGGGCAGGGACTTGCATGAGATCGCTTACACGGAGGACAAACTGGCGCGGGGAGACCTGCACTCCCTCCTCTTGCCCAATGCTAGAATTCCTGGGGACTGCCACCCCCTCCTGCACGTGGCCTTGACCTGCTGGAAGAAAGCGCTGTCGTACTCGAATGGGACCCCCCCATATGCAGACAACATACCACTACTGGGACTCCCGACACCGCAGGGGACCTTAACACGGCGCAGATTGCGACCCTGGGCGGAGACAGGAGTGGACAGGGTGGGAGACCTGTTCGGCGATGACACCTTGCTGGAACATGACTCATTTGTGCAGGCCACGGGAGCACCTTCACGCTTCTACCTACTGCACGCCTCGGTGACGCACTATGTCAGACGGGCTTGGGCCCCGCAAAGGACGAAACCGGAACAGCATGAATTAGTACATCTCTTACACTACATGGGAGCGGGGAGACACCTAGTGAAATGGCTATACACTGGCATCAGGGAACATGTACCTTCACCGATTGCTACACTTAGGGAGTCCTGGACTGCAGACTCAGGGGAAGACATTACAGACGGGGAGTGGAAAATTATTTTAGGCCATCATAGACGGGTGTCTAGGAATGTTAAGTTTCAGTTCATACAGGCCATGGTTCTCCACAGAGCTTACCTTACTCCCCAGAGGCTGCATCGGATGTTCCCTGCCACCGCACATTGCTGCCCGAGATGTTACCAGGATGAGGCACATATTCTCCACATGCTGTGGACATGCCCGAAGTTACACTCTTACTGGGGAACGATCAAACATACACTACACTCCATAACAACACTCCGAATCCCTGAGGGAGCGTTACCATGCCTGTTGGGGAATAGAAAGCGGCCCAAGACATGCAAGGCACAGCTGAGGTTTACGGACCTGGCACTGGTGCTGGCGATCAGGGTGCTCACCATGAGATGGAAGTCACCCAGGGCCCCGCAGATAGAAACGTGGCGCAGCGACTTGCTGAAGTGGGGCAAGGCAGAATCCGCGGCGCTGCGAGACGAGGAGAGCAAGGGCCTGCGCAAATATCCTATAGCTCAGGATTGGGACTTAATGATGGTAGACCTGGAGGAGATAGACCTGGACTGCTCGGGAGGCCCGGTGGGATGAACTCGCAAAGATGGCGGGAGGGGGACGAGGCCTACAGGGCACCAATGTGACTCACATCGGCTAGACCAGACCTACGGCTTTTACCACTTCAGACACACATAGTGCCACCTTGACCCGGGATGTGGAGTGTACGAGTGAGGACGACCAGGAGACAGGGGGTGGGCGGGCGGTTGGGGAGGAGGGGACAGTTGGGGTATGCTACTTACGACGGACACAATCCTGGAGGGTACGGAGTACATATGGGAACCATCCTGGGGATGCTCTGATAAGCAATTTGAAACTGAAATGCACTGATCCCACAAGCTTCTGGGTTTGAAAATGGAAAAGACTGATGTATGTTACGATAAGAAAATGTACAGAAATGTAAGACATCCTGTAACAGTCACGAATAAAGAGTTTAAAAAAAAAAAAAAAATCGATCAGTCATATCTGAACTATGAAAAAGTCCATAGGGTCGAAATACATATTAGTTGTTGGATCCGTTATAGAAAAGTTACATGGATGCATGGATTACTGCATCATTACTTTGTAGAAACGCATCAGAATTTCAAATGCCTAAACTTGAAGAGTGAAAGTTGTAGCATCTTCCCTAGCCCAGGACAATGAAGATTTATTACGCCACATGGGAGCTGCGGTCAAGCATTATTCTTCAGCATACACTCACACACTGCGCATTACATCATACTTCCCAATAACTAGATGCTTACACTTCCCCGCATATTATGCATTTCTTCTTCAGAGTCTGCCCAGAACCACGAGGGTCATAGTGATCATGACATCAATATGCTACATCTCCCCTTCTGTTAAATAAAACGTGGCAGACATCACTAAAATAAAATGTTCTCGGGAGGAGGAGCTTCGCGGGCAAGCAAAATGGCCGCGTAAGCTCGGAGCTCCGCAGACCCTCCGGCCCTCCGCAATAATCCTGCCTGAAATCCTGATCCACGTAGGTGGATTCTGAATGCTGACGGGTCACTGATGCGGGAACTGCCTCCCGCGTTCGAATCGGAGGTTCCTACGCTGAGCTACGTCGTGTGCTGCCCCTTGCCAAGGAAGCGCCATTGTCTCCTCGGTCTCCGCCACTGCGCTGGCTTGGGATGCGTAGTGCTGGGTGGTGATCCCCACTTGCGGAATTTCTCATACCACTGTGCCATCTATCACTGGACTCTGCTGCACCTCGGCTCTATAACCTTGGCACGGTGCACCTTGGGCTCGGAGCTGTGTGTGGTGGCCCCACGGTCTCATCGGACCCAACATGGCGGGCAAGGGCGACCCGGACAAGACAGTGAACAAAGGAGTTCGAGGCAAGTCCCAAGTGCAACAGAACAGGATCGATCGATATGCTCAACTCCGCATATCGCCGGCACCGGGAGCCTCTGCTAAGGACATCTCCACATCGGGCTCGCCGGATGGATCCGAGCCCACCCTCAGTGATGTTATGGGGGCCATCTCGGGCATCCGAGCAGAAATGCAGAAACAGCATGAGGTCCTAACCCACAAGGTGGACACACTGGCGGTGGATCTCACTCTCATCAGAGCCGATCTGGGTAAAACCAACGATCGGGTGAAATCACTGGACTTGAAAGCCTCGAGCCTCACCACCGACGTCTCGGACCTGCAAACCGAGGTCCGGACCCTACGACTCGCCTCTGACCAAGTCTTCAGGAGACTGGATGAATATGAAGGTCGTGCCAGGCGACAGAATGTCCGCATCATTGGCGTTCCGGAAGGGTCGGAGGATGCATCGGCGGACCTGTTCGTTGAGGACCTGATACAGAACCATCTTACTCCACCCGGGTTGAGCAAATTCTTCTTGGTGGAGCGAGCGCACCGGGTGCCAGGTGGCCCGCCAAAGACTGGCGCGGCACCTCGACCCATCATTGCTAGGTTCCTCAACTTCAGGGACCGGGACGCAATTCTACAGGCGTCCAGGAGGCATGGTCCGCTACAGTACCAGAACTCAGAGGTGAATTTCTACCCTGACTTTACCAGAGCGGTGCAGAGACAGCGCCTGAGCTATGGGGGAGTGAAACGGCGACTGAGGGTCATGGGACTCAAGTACTCGATGATGTTCCCGGCCAAGTTGCGGGTCGAGCACGACGGCCGTGCAATGTTTTTTGACTTTCCGGACAATGTTAGCGAATGGCTCGACACCCTACCACAGCGAAGCGATGACCGGGAGAACAGCGAAGGGGGCGCTGCTGGTGGTGCAGATTTGTGAGGACTGGCTCTATCAAGTGGACACTGCCGGTTGGTGGTCCTGCTATATGTGACACTCGTCTCCTTTTTTCAGTGTAATAGCAATTTGAGATCCTGTCGTTTCATGGAGGGCGGCGGGGGGGTGTCCGCGGGGAATCCTTACTCCTCTTGGGGCTTTCTGTAGACTAGTTAATGGGGCGACAGGCACACTGCTGGTTGGGGGGGCTTTTTAGTCTGCTGCAGGGGTGCAGGGTGGGGGGTGTTTTGGGACAAGTTCGAATGTCTCTTAGAGTGTTTTTGTTTTCTTTCTTTCGGCAATGGGTGATGTATATTGTTGTACTTTCGATTCTGCAAGGGTCTCTCGGGCCGGGTGGGGGAGGGTGCCACGATGATGGGGGGTAAGAACTTAAAAGTTATCAGTTGGAATGTCAACGGGTTGGGTGACCGAATCAAAAGGGGAATTGTGCTTCAAATGCTCAAGCGTCACATGCCTGATGTGGTTTTTCTGCAGGAAACTCATTTGATTGGGAACTCATGCAAAGCGCTCAGTCGCAAGGGGTACAAGATGGTGCACACTCGGGGTTCACTTCAGGCTCTCGGGGGGCGGGCGTTCTTGTTCGGGCTTCCCTGCCGCTGGAGATTGACGTCACTACGATAGATGATAGAGGACGTTACGCAGCGGTGGCTGGGCGGTGGGAGGGGGGGACCCTCATCCTACTTTCAGTTTACGTCCCGCCTGGTCTACAGACTAGCACGTTCCAGGACCTTGGTGGCGCCATTTTAGCTCTGCCTGATGGCTTACTTATTGTTGGGGGCGACTTCAATTCAACTCGCAATCCGCAAAATCCGCGAATTCTCGCGAATTTGCGGATTTTTTTATTATTTTTTTTTTTTGTGTTTGCCACTCTCTGTCACCACTGCCACTCTCTGACTACTCATGCCACCCTCTGGCCCACCCATGCCACCCTCTGTTTCATCACAGCACCCTCTGGTTGTCCAGTTTTACATTATTGTGGCAAAGCAAAGCACACCTTCCCTGCCTCAAGTGACCTGAATTAATTTGGGGCTGATTAATGTGTCACAGAATATTTTTTTAGCTGGCACCTGCTTCCATAGTGCTTCCTGGTTAGTGATCTTTTGCACTTGCTAAGTGCTTTCATTGTTGCAAAATTAGTTACAACACCTGCCCTGCCCCAACTGACAATAATGAATTAGGGACTGATTAATGGATTTGAACTTCCAGCCTGGCTCCTGCTTGTCTCCCTTAGCTGTAATTCAGGACCTTTGTGGCATATGTGTAACTATTCTGAGGTTCAGAGCAGGGTCACATAATAGTTGCAATTGGCAACTGAACTCTGGAGGGGCCCCTCAGGAAGCACTACAGGAAATGGCTACTAATGATGAGCCTGAACTTTTGAACCTGGTAAGTAGTTTCAGTTTTGCTAAGATCGTATTTCTGCAATTTAGCGCTTATTCGCGGGGCGCGAAGTTGTACTGGAAAGCCGCGAACTCACGCGAACAGTGCGAGCAAGCCATAAAATCCGCTGCTCGCGGATTTGCGGATTTTGCGGGAGATTCGCGAATCTCGCGGATTGCGAATTTACTGAAAATCCGCGAGCGAAACGGATTTTCCGCCCATGCTTACCGACAACCATCTAGAGATCTTCGCCAATCACAACTGTGGCTGCCCTCATTTATAGACTCAATGGGCCTTGTTGATAGTTGGAGACTCTTATACCCTACGCTGCGTCATTACTCCTTCCTGTCCAGCGCGCATGGTAGCTTGTCCTGAATAGACTATATCCTTACCTTGGCAGCTCACGCTACGGCCGTGTCTGAGGCTCGTTTTCTGGCGCGTGGAGTTTCTGACCACTCACCGCTCCTGGTCTCCTTTGATTTCGATATTGCTTTGTCGGTGCGACCGGCAACGGTCAACCCCTGGTACTTTCGTAACCCAAAGACCCGTGCTCTACAAGCCAAGGCGATAGACCGATACTTCTCCGAGAACGAGGGTTCGGTCGGGTCGGCCGCGACTCTGTGGGAGGCTTTCAAGACCGTCCTGAGGGGCGAGGCATTTGCTTTGATAGCGGAGGCCCGTCGGAGCAGAGACGCCGATCTCCTCTGTATCGAGGAGGAGATCTTGAACCTCGACGCCCAACTGGACCCTGACCCTAACCCAGACCTCCTCCATGCGCTTTCTCTAAAGCAACTGGAGTATCGCGATCTCGCTACGAATGCCGCCCAGACCCTGGCTAGGGAACAGCAGGGCCGTATTTATGACGTGGGAGACAAGGCTGGCAAACTGTTGGCCTGGTTGGACAGGAGGGAGCTGGCCAGTCGGGTATTACCTGAGATCATGGGCGCGGATGGCAGCCCTGTCACCGACCCCTCCGCCATCGCTGAGGCGTTTGCCGACTATTTCAGGGGTGTTTACACCTCCTCCTCTGACTGCACAGAGGCCGACGCGGCAGAACTTCTCTCGACCGTGGATCTTCCCTGTCTTACAGAGGAGGACCGCGATGATTTGGACAGGGACATCACTTCTGATGAGATTGCCCTTGCGATCCGCTCCTTGAGATCTGGCAAGGCACCGGGTCCCAATGGAATTCCGGCTGAGCTCTATAAGATACGGCCCGATGTGGTCTCCCCGCGTCTTCGTGCTATGTTCCTAGAGGCGAGGGACGACGGCGTTCTCCCACTTGATCAGAGGGGGGCCACTATCGTGGTCATTCACAAGGACGGTAAACCAAGGGACGTGTGTCGTTCATATCGGCCTATTTCCCTACTGAACACCGAACCAAAGGTCCTCGCCAAATTGCTGGCTAACCGACTGGTTGGGATTATTGGCGACCTGGTGCATCCGGACCAGTCGGGCTTTATTCCGCACCGTAACACTGCCCTCAATCTGAGACGACTTCACGGCGCCCTGGCTAGGGCGCATACTCTCACGGAGCCAGCCGTGCTGGCGTCTCTAGATGCCACCATGGCGTTTGACTCCATTGAGTGGAATTACCTCTGGGCGGTGTTAGCTAAGTTCGGTTTTGGCCCGGTCTTCCTCAGCTGGGTGAAGCTCCTGTATGCCAGCCCAATGGCTAATGTATCTGTGAATGGTCGCCTGTCGACGACCTTTGTCCTCCACAGGGGTACCAGACAGGGCTGTCCCCTGTCGCCTCTACTATTCGCCCTGGCTCTCGAGCCCTTGGCGGCCACTCTGCGCTGCCACCCCGACCTCCATGGTATCACCTGGGCACCGGACTTTGAGGACCGTATCTCCCTCTATGCGGACGACATCCTCCTATACCTGACGTCCCCATACCAGTCACTCATCGTCGCCTGCGACGTGCTTGAACAATTTGGGAGATACTCTGGCCTGATTATCAATTGGGCCAAGTCCTCCCTGTACGTATTGAAAGGGGACACGCCGCGCCTCCCTAGAGGCTGCAACATCCAAGTGGCCACACAGGGCTTCAAGTACCTAGGGATCTACATCTCTGGGAACCCGAAGGTTCGATACGACCAGAACTTGCTCCCTCCACTGCAACGCCTTCGACGTGACGTGGAGGGTTGGCGTAAGCTCCCGCTCTCCCTGCTTGGCCGAGCGGCCCTGTTTAAAATGATGTCCTTACCCAGATTCCTGTATGTCCTACAAAACACCCAAGACCCGGTACCGGCCCGATACTTCCGAGAAGTTGAGAGTCTTCAGCGGGCCCTGCTCTGGGATGGCCGACCTCGGGTGGCGATCACGAAGCTTACGCTCCCGTGGTATGACGGGGGCATAGCACTGCCGGATGTACGTAGATACTATTGGGCCTCCCAGCTTGCGGCACTCAATCACGGGTTTTATGGGCCGGTAAATAGCCCCGGTTACGCTATGGACAGGTGGCTCATGAGTGGAGGTAATTATTACCGCGCCCTTTACTCCGGATCTCTGGATCGGCGTTTGTCCGGTCCCACCAAGACGGCAGTCTCTACTTGGCGTTCGATCACCAGGGTGCAGGGATGGCAGGGCAGACTGACCGGTTTCACTCCCCTCTATGAATCCGATGTGTTGGGCAGGCTATGGCACACCAAGGGCTTTGACAAATGGGACCTTATTGGCATCACCAGGGTGGAGGATGTGATTTCCAGGGGGACTATTAAGACCTTCCCCCAGCTACAGACTGAGTACCAGCTGGGTGACTCGGAGTTCTTTCGTTACGCGCAGCTGAGGCACGCCTTGCTCTCTGCTATGACCCCTGGGGACATCCCGGAAAGCTCACCGCTGGAGGACAGAGTGCTGGATGGCCATATGCCAGATAGCGCAATCTCGCTGTCCTATAAAAAATTAATTAATGTTCGCACTGACCTTCTCCTTGGGCTACGAGACCAGTGGGTGGCGGATGGCCTGGAGATTGATGAGGAAGACTGGCAGAGTGCAGTGTCCTCCCCTAAGGAGGTTGCCATCTCATCCCGGCTTCGTTTGGTCCAATTTAAAATCCTGCACAGGGTGTACGTTACTGGCCCCCGCCTCATACACATGGGCTACTCGCCCGACGGCCTATGTCGTCGAGGCTGTGGTGCCCTCGCCACCTTCTTGCACATCCTCTGGGAATGTCCGGCCATAGCGTCCTACTGGAGAAGGATTCAGAGGGTCATGAGTGAAGTGTCGGGTGTGGGGATTGTGGCGGAAGCCCGTAGGTGCCTCCTTAATATTTGGGAGCCGACGGATCACAACACAGCCCAAACTCAGTGGGTGACCCTAGGCAATATGGTGGCCAAGAGAGACATCGCTCAAAAGTGGGGGGCCAATACGGCACCCTTGGTGGTGCAGTGGAAGGCCAATATGGACTGGTGTATGCTCCGGGAGAAGACTGTCTATGTTGCCAGGGGTAAACCCAACAAATGGAACAGGGTGTAGGGTGCCTGGAACTCTTACCGGGGTGATGTGTGTCTACCGCCTGAGCCTGCCTCACTGGATGAGCACCTGTCACTGTGACCGAGGACACCAACTGTATACGATACCTGAGTAATCCTGTCTTTCTCCTCCCCCCTCCTACCATCCTCTATTCTCCTGTGCTTCTGAAATGCTGGTCTCTTTCTCCTCCTGGCCTTATACTCCTTGCTGTATTCTCCTCCCATTGCCACTTCTTAGCGCCGTTTGGCGTTTCTTCATTGTTATAAAATATAAAATAAACCTGTAATTTCCTGTTGTACCTGAACTGCACTATTATGCTCTGTTTATTATGCTGCCTTGCCTCCGGGATGTCAGGCTGAATAGCTGTGTGCTTTCGTGAAATAAAGGTTTTCAAAAATTAAAAAAAAAAAAAAAAATGTTCTCCATTAGATGGTGCACTTCTCGGACTGTTTGGGTGAAGTGAGGTGATCAAGGTCCCCCCTGTTTGGCCAATGGTGACATAGGTCCAGGTCCTGGAGTCAGATCTGCAGGCGGGGTCACCTCATGCGTGATTTCAGGACTCAACAAATGTTACGGAAGGCGTTTAAAATGTGAGGTGTCCTGAGTGATGGATTGTCCAGGACGATCCCTTGCACGCCATGACCTGTAGAGGATCAGCAGCAAAAGGAGTGTTCATTTGCCATGTTCATTTCTGTTTAACCAGTACCCAGTTTCCTTTGTCAAAGACTTTATCCTGGGTATGACAACGCTGATCTACATATGTTTTCATTTTTCTTTTCCGAGTCGCAACAGTGTCTCGAATCTCATCAGTATTTACTGTTCCATCCGGGGTCCATGAGGTAGTTTTGTTCTGATGGCTCTCCTATATAGCAAGAGGGCTGGACTCCCACCAGTTGTGGAGTTAGGAGTTAATCGATATGCCCGGAAGGCCTGCCGCATGGCTTAGTTTAGATCGATTCCCACGTTAAATTACCCTCTTCAGGGTACCCATGAACCGTTCAACTACACCATTGGCTTAGAGCCAGAGAGGTGTACGCTTTTGGTGTTTGACGTTGATTTGGACAAGAAATTCTTTGACATTTTTGCTGTTAAAGGGCGGGCCATTGTCAGATTTGAGAATTTTTGGGGTACCCCACGTTGCAAAGATGTTTTCAAGCCATTCTATTAATTGTCATGGGTTGTTGAAGATAGGTCTTCCACCAAAGGGAAATGTGAATATTCATCTATGACTACCATGAGATGGTGTCCATTTCCTAAAGGCCCAAAAAGTCAACTGCAACCCTTTCCCACGCATGGGCAGGAAGATCAGACATTGTCACTGGGTGCTACATCACCTTGGGGAACAAACAATTGCAAATGTGGCACGCTTTCAGCTCTTTCTCGACTCGCTCTTCTAGCTAAGGGAACCACACTCAATCTTTTAAGCTCTCTTGGTGGCTACGATAACCCAGTGCTCTTTATGGGCCAGCTCGATGACCTGCTGTTTTAGGCCTCCAGGTATAAGGATTATCGAGCCTCGTAGAATAACAGCTTCTTAGGTAACTGCTAACTCCTCCGGTACATTTTGAAATATTTGGAATGCAACATCATTAGCAAGGGTCTGGGTACTGCTCCTCCATGAGTGCATGATAATAAGTTCTTTGATTAGGGTCATGTCTTCATCGGCATTGGTGATTCAGAAAAGGGGGTGGTGATGAACAGAGTGTCTGAATTAAGCAGACTACTCTTACCCAGTCCAAAGATCAGGGCTTGATCCATCACCGTTTTTTAGCTCACTGCACCATCCCAGCTCAGAACTTGGCTATATGCAAATTAGTCTGACCCTGGCCCAGTGCATCATGGGAACAGGGCAGACCAAACTACCAAGCCAATTCTTATACTGGGAAGGAAACAAGCTACCGGGGACCGGTTTCTGGCATTTCAGCCGTCCTCGGCCCGGCTTGCTTGAATCCTGATGGTGCAATGAGCTAGGGACTCACATCTGAGTATACCCTTCCACGCTTATGGTGGACAAAAATGATTCAGAAAAGGGGGTGGTGATGAACAGAGTGTCTGAATTAAGCAGACTACTCTTACCCAGTCCAAAGATCAGGGCTTGATCCATCACCGTTTTTTAGCTCACTGCACCATCCCAGCTCAGAACTTGGCTATATGCAAATTAGTCTGACCCTGGCCCAGTGCATCATGGGAACAGGGCAGACCAAACTACCAAGCCAATTCTTATACTGGGAAGGAAACAAGCTACCGGGGACCGGTTTCTGGCATTTCAGCCGTCTTCGGCCCGGCTTGCTTGAATCCTGATGGTGCAATGAGCTAGGGACTCACATCTGAGTATACCCTTCCACGCTTATGGTGGACAAAAATGATTCAGAAAAGGGGGTGGTGATGAACAGAGTGTCTGAATTAAGCAGACTACTCTTACCCAGTCCAAAGATCAGGGCTTGATCCATCACCGTTTTTTAGCTCACTGCACCATCCCAGCTCAGAACGTGGCTATATGCAAATTAGTCTGACCCTGGCCCAGTGCATCATGGGAACAGGGCAGACCAAACTACCAAGCCAATTCTTATACTGGGAAGGAAACAAGCTACCGGGGACCGGTTTCTGGCATTTCAGCCGTCTTCGGCCCGGCTTGCTTGAATCCTGATGGTGCAATGAGCTAGGGACTCACATCTGAGTATACCCTTCCATGCTTATGGTGGACAAAAATGATTCAGAAAAGGGGGTGGTGATGAACAGAGTGTCTGAATTAAGCAGACTACTCTTACCCAGTCCAAAGATCAGGGCTTGATCCATCACCGTTTTTTAGCTCACTGCACCATCCCAGCTCAGAACTTGGCTATATGCAAATTAGTCTGACCCTGGCCCAGTGCATCATGGGAACAGGGCAGACCAAACTACCAAGCCAATTCTTATACTGGGAAGGAAACAAGCTACCGGGGAAGGGTATACTCAGACATGAGTCCCTTGCTCATTGCACCATCAGGATTCAAGCAAACCGGGCCGAAGACAGCTGTAATGCCAGAAACCGGTCCCCGGGAGCTTGTTTCCTTCCCAGTGTAAGAATTGGCTTTTGTAGTTTGGTTTGCCCTGTTCCCATCATGCACTGGGACAGGGACAGACTAATTTGCATACAGCCAGGTTCTGAAACTGGGATGGTGCAGTGAGCTAAAAAACGGTGTTGGATCTAGCCCGGATCTCTTGACTGGGTGAGAGCTTTCTGCTTAATTCAGAGACTCTGTCCCTCACCACCCCTTGTTGTAAATATTTTCATCGGCATTGGTGGCAGCAATGATTTATTCCACAGGTAGAGCAGCTGGTATGCTGGATCTCACAAAACAAGCATTTGCAAAGCAATAGGTCTCGCATTAGGTAAGTTTGAGCTATTGGTATTGTAAATGACACATTTTTTATTTAAGTGTTGGTTTTGAAAATAGCTAAATGAATAGCTTTGTCATTTACAGTGCCAATAGTTAAATCTTTTGCAAATGTGACACTTATAGCATTTGTAATGCAATATGTGTTGTATTTACGTGACTTAGATGTATTGATATTACAAATAACAATGGCTTTTAATTTTTGTTTAATAATTATTACTTAAATAAAAGTTATTGTAATTTATAATGGTAATAGCTTAACATTTTGTAAATAACTTTTGTGAAGATTATGTTCAGTGTGTTTTATTTTGACGAAAATCCAAGAACAGAAGTGAAATATTAACATCTTTTTGTGACATTTGCAATAAAGCGTGAAACATTGAGAGAACATATTTGAACCAGTTGTTGTTGAATGGTTGCACAGATTGATGCTGTGGTGGCGCTGAGTGATGTTGTGGTGATGCGATAGATAGAGTGAGTGCGATAGATAGAGTGAGGGCGATAGATAGATAGAGGGAGGGTGATAGATAGACAGAGGGAGGGTGATGCTGTGGCATTCAGTGATGCGGTGGTAGCGCAGTGATGTTGTGGTGCCCCTGAGTGATGCTGTGGTGATGCTGAGTGATGCTGTGGTGGTGCGATAGATTGAGTGAGTGCGATAGATAGATAGAGTGCGATAGATAGATAGAGTGAGGGCGATAGATAGAGGGAGGGCGATACATAGATAGATTGAGATAGATAGATAGATAGATAGATAGATAGATAGATAGATAGATAGATAGATAGATAGATAGATAGATAGATAGATAGATAGATAGATAGAGGGTGATAGACAGATAGAGTGCGGGCGATTGATAGATAGATAGATAGAGTGATGGCGATAGATAGAGTGAGTGCGATAGATAGACAGATAGAGTGAGGGTGATAGATAGATAGACAGATAGATAGAGTGAGGGCGATAGATAGATAGAGTGAGGGCGATAGATAGATAGAGGGGGGGCGATAGATAGATAGAGGTCGGTAGATAGATAGAGTGAGGGCTATAGCTGTGTGTGTATGCGAGAAGTGCATGAGGCTTTCAAGGGAGACAGGAGATGGTGAGTGCGCGGGCGACCTGATCCGATTCCGGCATGCTGCGCGTGCCCATCTCCTGTCCAGTGGCGGTGCGTCCATTGGGGGCGTTGGGGCGTTGCCCCACTAGCCATGGACGACCGCACTGGCAATGAAGTATGAGTAAGATACACATTTTACTTAAAGAAATTAAATCTGAGCCGAGCGCTACCTGTCCCGGGAAAAGCCCGACCGAATCGGGCATCCATAATGAAGTGGGCCGTGGGGGGAGGGGCTGCGGCAGAGTGACAGGCAGGCAGCGCGCACAGAGAGGCAGTGGGGTGCTGACAGCGCATGCCAAATCCCGGAGTAGTCAATTTGTTGACTGGCTCCTGCATGCGTACACTGAGACCTTCCCTTCCCCCCCCCCCCCCCCCCCCCCCCCCCCCCCCCCCCCAGCACTCGGATACATAGGCAGGCCGGAGGCCCCGGGGCCCGGTCTCATCTAGGGCAGATAGGAGCCTGCTCGTGAGCCAATCCTGGCGCAGTGGAGCTGTTCATGCTGCGCCAGGATTGGCTGCGGTAGCAGGATGGTGCCGCACGTGGGTGTTTGCTGCTCGCACATTAACGAGGTGCTGACTTTCTCTCCTGACCCGGGACTGTCGCCTGTCGTGAGCCTTTCTCGAAATATGGGCCACCCCACCTGATCTGCGGCGACAGGTACCGATCAGCGCTTTACTGTTCCACTTCTAATATTCAAGTATCGGCTATTAGGGTAGGCAGCGCCGAACTACACCATTTATTTCACCGACTCTCAATAGTAGGCATACAATCAGGTACTGGAAGCAATGCTGCAACCCAGCTGTGACTTAAATATCACGAGTACAATTAGCCCTTCAATGTTTAATTAAATGGCGTTCCACTTTTAATGAAATGCGCAAAATCGTATGCGCTTTTAACGCACGCGGTAAGACCACACGCACAAAATGCTCGGCGTACACTAGAAAAATGTTCGAGAACTTCAGGCAACAAAAAAAGATTATGAACGTAAATAATGACGAATATTGTCATGCATCCTAGGACCGGTATCGGGGCATCACCCCACATCTTTCTGTTTTGCTAGAGTACTTCACACAAACACCGCCACCTGACCTGAACCCTGGAGCAAACTGCAGAATGTAACGACAAAAGCCACCGCAACTCATTCTCTCTCTCCACTCTCGGCACTTCAGCACAGCACCACGCATACAGCAGCGAATAACGCCAGGCCCGCCAATGGTCACGTGGTGAAGGAACGAGTTCAAACACAACGCAGGCACGCCACCCCTGACCTTCCAGATACCTTCTCTGGCTGCCATGCATGCACTGATGCAACCGGCACTGCTTCCATCGAGCAGAAAGAAGGTGCAAGAAGGTTGCTTTGTTGTGCGTATCTATGACGGAAAAATGAACCTATGTGCTGTTGTGAAACAGATTGACGTGCTGCTCATGGCTAATTGCATGCTTTGCTTGATCCATACTTTGCATGCACACATGCTATTATCACATTAAAAGCCTACTCTGCAGGCTTTGCAGGAGCTGGGTGAAAAGTAACAGAAAATGATTGTGTTGTAATAAAAGTAATGTGGCTCTCCATTGTAACATCATCTTAAATAAATCAACTTGAAGATACTACCTGGAATGGACATTACTTTTATTACAACAGGTTGCCTTCTGTATAGGAGGCATGTATGACATAAATAATTGAACGTGCAAAGCAGTGTGTTAGGGAGTGACGTCACGAGCCCCTGCTCCGTTAGCTGGGGTGAGGAGGGGGGGGGGCAGAACCTCAGTCTCAAACTGCTGCTTTTACACGCAGCAGGTCACATTTAGGGTGACCAGAAGACTGACTGGGTAAGTGTGAAACTGAAAGTACTACAGTAGAACTTCGTATAGTCGAGGTCCGAGGATGAGTCATAGTGTGAGTTCAGTTGAGAGAGAGTCAGTCTCAGTTCTCCAGGACGGACCACCAGTGCGCGTGACTCATCTTCGTGACTCCGACCTCGTCGTGACCAGTGAGTCGTGTTGTATGTGTGCTGCAGCCTAGTAGGACAGTCAAGAGGGTTGTTTCATTAGGGCCAGTGCTTTCTTAGCAGGGTCCTGTGGTCATAATTATCTACAGAGCACTTTGCAGACTCCCTGGTTTAAAATGTTAATGCAGTGTGCTCTGACCTCTCTAGGAGAAACATGAATATTCAAAAAGCTTTCCTCAGAACTGGAATCCTTTGTACATCACCCCTGTTTTACAAGGGACTTCCCACCTAACTTTTAATGTTTCATACGTAATAACCTGTTTTTCACTAGTCATTCCAGAGATTTTTAATGAGGAACGCTAATCATTTGTTTGTTGTGTTTATACTGCATATTTATTATTTTACACAAGACTTCTTTAATTTGCCTAGATTAGTCGAGTGGTCATGCCTTGTCCGGTGTGGATTTGTAAACATTGTGCTGTATGCATTGCAATGGAACTAGCACTCCTGAGGAGGTGGAATAATACACCAAATGGGCAACAGAATGAATGTGCGAGAGAAATAATCTTCTAGGACCGCCGGCGCCTGCTTGGACCTGCTTTAAGTTTGCACTGTTTGCTTTGTGTACTGGACTGACATGCCAGAGTTACCGCGTAAGTGTGTTGACCAATCCGTGACTGTCACTGTAATAATATACTACTGCAGCATTGGCATTGCGCTGGCCCCCCGAGCCACTCCCATCATTCCTGATGCTCTGCGCCCCCTTCATATTTCTTGTCGCAACTACCCCTAGACAGAGCAGAGAAATGTCACTCGCTGGAAAGAAAATGGACATTTCAACATATTTAATTTTGCTCCTTCAACCTTAATATTTCATCTCGGCGTTGCTGCGCCCCTGCTTTCATTTCTGAGTAAATGGCAGTGTTCAGTGGCTGCCAGTATGAGAAAATCGCCTCATAATGTAAATTCAGCTTAATGTATATGGTGAGATGATTTCAGATGATTTTATCACGAGTGGAGAGAGAGCATTGGGAAAAGTAAACATTATTTTGCACTCACTATTATTGTTCAATGTGCTCGACTACTGTACGTGTCTAGTTCGGTATGTATCATGTAGTCCAGTACACTAGAATTTCGCGATTTCACGGTTTTAGCGTTGTATTCATAAATATGGAGTTGCCGCATTTGCCACATAATCCGTCATCAAATGCATAATTTCTAATCTGCAGATTTGAACCAAAATGTATTTTTAGCACAAACGGAGCGAAAGTTACCAAGAACATGGTGATGACGTGCTCCCTCACAGTGGAAAGCCCTTTGCAAAAGTTACCTTTCACTTGCTAATTGCTGTATCTGATTAACTGCTGTATCTGATTAATAAACTGTTGCTGTATCTGATTAATAAACTGGTACCAATGAGGTGAGTTGTTTTTGCCGAGATAGTGTTACCATGTATAAAAGTGAATTATTTATCCACCCACTGCCACTGGCAGTGGGTGGATAAATAATTCACTTTTATACATGGTAACACTATCCCGGCAAAAACATGTCTACCACTGTGAATGTGTTGAACCGAACGTGAGCAATTTCCTATGCTCTGTGTCTTTGCTGTCTCGCACGCACTAAGCGTTCTTATGAGCGTCTGTAGTTGCATTTTAATTTATGTATTTCATATCTCAGGATGCCGAGCTCAGAGGGGCTATTATATTGTGCACACACACACAGTAATCACAGACTGGAGACTGCCTCCGCGCGGAGCACGCCGTATTATTTCCTGTTTGGGGCCATTTCTGACCTTTGGCTGTGGGCTGGATAGAGCAGGGCTCTCCTCCAGACAGGCTGACGTGGACAGATGGGTGGCGGTGGAAGTTATTCCTTTCAAATTAAAGTTTTCATTGTCCGAGTTTGTACCTTTTTCCAAAGCAGTGTCGCTCGCTGCAATGGCACACACACACACACACACACTGCGTTTGCCCACTTAAACGCGCACCCATTAACCACTGTCAATTAATTCCATTGCATGCCAACTCTTTGCCTATTTTGTAGTCAAAAGTAGTGTCGACTTCCAGAAGGAAACGTCCGTTTTTGGTCTAAGTAAACAACACATACATGCCCCCGAAAACCTTGAGCAGTGCTCGTGGACCTCATGTAGGGGGACGCAGAAAATACCCATGGCATGGCTGCACCTTGCGATCCCTGGCCTCCGATGTAACAAAAATCAGTGCCAGGAACATGGGGCAGCTCGTGGTTATGGGCATCGGTTGGGGCACCACTCTCCTCGTTTCCAACCATTTTTTAAATTACAGAAATAATGTATAATATTAGATTGTTCACTATTAGTGTTGTTTATTCAAAAAGTGCTCATGGTTTGACAAGTGTTATTTTACCAGCACTGCAATGCTTTCCTATGAGGAAAGTAATTGAATGGCTCATGAGGTGGGAGTCATTTAGGTCTTAGGAGGATATCAAAACCCTGTCCTGGCATTGGCAGAGTCCCAGTATAATGTTCTTGGAGCGGTCAGTGCAGCATGAAGCTCATAAGGAAAGCTTGTGAAGTAACTGGCACTGCTTTAATTTAATGTGTGACAAGAGACCTAACCGAGCCAAACTTGGGATTGAGAGAATTCTTATATTGTTTTTCTGCCTGAAGAACGTGAGTAGGTTTCTAACTTTTAAACAGTGCTTATTACTGGCAGATGGTCTGCTTGTAAGTGCTGCCAGTTTTTACAGATAGGTGAGGTGACCTGAGGCAAAGCCTTTGCCTCAGGTCACCTCGCTGCAAAGCCTTCCTCCAGGAGCTGAATGGACAAAGCGGACCGCGATATATAGGTACATCGTGAGAGTTAGCAGGGGGCAGTAACAGAGAGGAACCGTTTTTTCAGTGTCACAAATGTAATTGCATACTGTGACCTCACTGTTTTGTATTGGTTGCTCAAGTTTCATAAGAAGAATTACTGCCACTGCTACTACCACTAGCAGCAAAATGCAGGTTACTTCTGGCCTGTATGAAAGGCCCCCCATCTCTGACAAAGGTTTGGCTCAAAGATGTTGCATGCTGCAGCGAGACAGTAGCAACTTAAGCCGAGTCGATGGTCCTGCAGCTGCGACTGAAAGACATATGGGGACCCTGAGAACATATCTGGATGCAAATCCTACTCAGATGGACACGAACATGCAATTCATTCTCACCTTGTGTCTCCCATGTGTCCTGTTTGTACTACCTTGGCAGAGTACATGAACTTGTTCAATAGGAACACGCCCCCGGCCCTCACAAAAGTGTACATGTTTACGAGTAAGCGGAATGTTAATCATATCAACCGTCGCATATCTTGTATGCATTCAACTGTACCCTGTGTATTATGTTGTTCATTCCATAATAAAACTCAAGAAAAAAAGTTTCTCGTAAGCACATGTAAAATTTGCTCATATTGAGAAATACTGCTCCTCTGCAGTGAGGCATACTCCAAATGATATAGGTGTATTTAATTAGTTCTCCCTTAGAATTGCCTTTAAAAAGTAAGTTAGTTTACCAATACATATAACAAATGGTGCTGTAAAATGCACTCTCTGGCCTAAAACGTTCCAAACATTTTATTAGGGGGATCGCCAGAGGCCACTCTATAAAATATTGCCCTCAATATCTGAATGTATTTTGCTTGAGAAACCTCTATGAACATTGGAATGAGCCTTGCAAATAACCTTAACAAGGGGCTATTTCCAAGTGGGGCTTGTATCGAAAGAGCGCGAAATTCCAGAGTCCTCATTTCCTCTTGGCATATTTCAGTTTCTCAGGCATAGTCTGTAAATATAGAAAAAATATATAGCTCCCCAAGAAAATATTCTATAGCTCTCTCAGGAAATAGGTTGGATTTGTGTGCTTTGATTTTGGGTCTAGTTAACTCACTTAGTATTAGGTGTGCTTTGGTTAAAGACATATTCTGCATCTGCCAAGTCATGGCAGCCATTTTCCTTATCAGGGGCACAGCATTTGAGGAAAATAGTTATCAATAAGTTCATACAGGCATTACCACCCCTTTCTGAATGTTTTATGCTATGTCATCAAAGCTGGTTGCTTGTTCAGCTTGACTTTTCTTCATGGTGTGGACATCCTTCAGAAATGTTTTGAACATAGGGGGTCATTCCGATGTCAGTCTGATGGCTTGTCAGTTGCGGTCTGACCAGCATCTGCTGCTGCGGTCGTCCAACCAATGCATTACAATGTGTGCAGCTGATAGTGTATTCAAAATGGGATTACCATTAGCTGGAATGTGACACTTTCCACCTAGATTTACCGTCGACTATAGACATTAAGTGAAATTTTGATTGCCTTTCAATGCGCTCCCTGCATCTGTTGGGTTTCATGACTTCCATGTATGTGACTCGCTGCTTCCTTTGTAAAGCTCTCTAACGCTTTCGTGCATTGCAGGCGCATAATAAAATTGCATCAATAATAGACAACATGTACATTAAAAGCACGCCATTCGTATCGCCACGGGAGACAGCTGCTACTCATCCCTAACTTGCTCTTTGATCCCCTGTCCGGCCCTTGCCACTCCTGGGCTGTCGCAGTCGTTTTATTAGAGGGTACTCAGGCTAGCACCTGGAAGCTTTGAGAACTTGCTTGCACACTCACTGTGTGATAATAGCTCCTGCTCCTCCTCACCCTATGAAGGGACCTTTTATCGTGTTACACGTATGGTCTGAAGGTGCGGAAGGAGAAGGCACCAAGGATATTGTTAATGTTTTTCCTAGAGAGAGATCAGAGTTTTGTCTAATGGAAGTTTCGACTCATGGAAAGGTAGCACAGAAGGTTAATGTGCCTGCTGCAAAGAACATGTACCTGATGCAAATCACAAAATGCTGTAAAGGTCAGTGAGTCACTGCATTTCTCAGATGAATCATTTTGTCACTTGCAGTTCGTAAGTAAAAATCCTAACATACAACAGTGAACTATTGAAAACTGCAAGGTTAAAATTGTACCATTATGTTTCACCCCCCCAGTCTTTGTTTGATTACCCTAATGTCTCAAAAATAAATAGTTATATTTTTATTTCCAGCACCTATGTTATATGACAGCTCTTTAATAATGTAATACCTGCACTTTCACAATTGCTTTATCAACCTTCCTGCTTTCTCAAATTTGCTTGAAAATGCACCATTTTTCCCCTATTTTTTCAAAATTTTCTCGGGGGGAAATCCCCCCGAACCCTCCTTAGTGGGTTCGGGCTCGCTCGCTACGGTGTAGTATGATTATCAGTTTCTGTCACACCAGTTTCAAATGTCACCAGCCGCCACTGCTCCTGTCTCCTTGAAAGCAGACTCACCGACTATAGGTCTCGCTGCGACATCGCTTCGCGATGCGTCGCAGGTGCGTGGCCTAAAAATGAGCTATGCTTCAGCGGTCCTTGCAGTCGAACTGTGACAAAAAAGCAGCGCAGTTGAAAAGTAATCGGCAGAGTTTTGCTCCTTCTCCGGTTTGTGCACAATCTCAAAGTTATACTCTTGAAGTCTTAAAAATAATAAACAAGCTTATAAAGCGCATGGGTACACTAGCTAGTGTCTACCCGAGCTGTGACAAGAGCCAGTTCAGGCAGTGAGGTAAAGCGGAGAGAATCAAACAGGAGGATTACCAGATGGCAAAAGCCACGTCTTGAGCTTTCTCCGGAAAATAATCTCTGAGGATTCCAGCTGGAGACCCAGCGGGAGTTTTTTCCAGTGTGTGGCCGCTAAAAAACGAAAGGAGTGCCCACCCATCCTAGCTCTTCTGATGGTCGAAATGCTAACCTCACCCGTCCCACTTGATCTCAGACGGCGGATAGGAACATGGAGGGTAAGAAGGTCATGCAGATAGGAGGGCCCCTTCTTCTGCAGAATGCGGTGGCTGACACACATGGCTTTAAAAATAACTTGTTCTTTCACCGAAAGCCAATGAAGGGAAGCCAGGACCTTGATGGATAAGGCTCTCCTCAGGAGCATTAGAATGGGACGCGCTGCAGCATTCTGAATGCACTGCAGTCTCTGTACAAATGTAGTATTAGCTCCTAGGTAAAGAACATTCCCATAGTCTAGACATGATGTCACAAGAGCATGGACAATCTTTTTCCTTGCTGAAACAGGGCGTAATTCTAAGGTCTTCCTGAAACTACGCTGGACCCCAAAACAGTTGCCTGCCACCCGCCTGGTGTGAGTTTCAAAAGATAGTTTGGTAGTCAACCACATCCCCAGGTGTTTTACCTGATCCCTAGGGGGAGGGGTTGGACCCAGCGTCTGAGACCACCATGCCTCAGAAGCAGGGGCATTTTAGCCTTCGTGTTTCTCAAATTTGTAAGCAACAGTCGGTGATCTGTGATGACAGTGAATCATTATCTGCAGAAGAATTCATAAAAATGTTTTCCGGTCCACACCACAGCCAGACTCTCCTTTTCCAGCTGAGAGTTGGTACATTCTGTTTCAGACAGGCTTCGACTGTCATAGGTCACTGTGTATCTATGAGCATTAGGATGGCCATTTTGTTAAGCAATGATTGCAACAACTGTTTTTCGGTATACAACATGGGGTCACAGTAGGCCATTTCAGTTGCATTCTCAATCGTATCTTTAGTGTCTTTGAAACTCTGGTCTCATTCTGGAGACCACTGAAACAGTACATTTTGCTTTCTCAAGTCACTCAATGGGGCGTTCACGGTAACAAAGTTGCGAATGTATCTTGAGTAATAACTACCCATGCCCACAAAGAATCGTATCATGGTAATATCGGGGGGGGGCAAGTGGATGACAGTGCACTTTGTCTGGATCTTGAGTCATTTCCCCATCAGAGAATATGTGCCCAAGTAACTTGAATTTGGTTTTGTGAAACTCACACTTTGCAGCGTTCAGCATGAGACCTGCATCAGCAAGTAACTGGCACACTTGGGTAAGGCTTTGTCGTGTTCTTTCTGTGTTCTCCTAACAACCAGGTTATCATCACTGTAATGGAAAGCATGTGTAACAGGTTGGATTACTCAGTGAATAACATCCTGAAATATCTGAGCAACTGAAGATGCTCCAAAACTCAGACTCTTATATCTGAACAAACCAACATGAATCGAAAAGATAGTAATGTGCCTAAAGTTCTCCTCCAACTTGAGTTGATGGTATCCTTTATTCAGGTCAAGCCGGGGAAACACTATGGCTCCGTTCAATTGCATGATCATGTCTGCTATGTGTGGACCAGGGTATTTCTCCCTCTAAATGGCTTTGTTTGCCTGGTACATATCAACGCAAATGTGCACCGCTCTCCTACTGTCCTTTCTTGTTACTACTACTATAGCAGAAACCCATGGTGTGGGGCCTGTGGAGCGTTCAATGATGCGATGTTTTAAAAGTGCTTCCCAATCTTTCTCTACAGCTTCTAGTAGATGAAATGCATGGATATACGACTACTAAGTTTATGTCCGCACTATCTCAGGCCGGAGGCGGAGCTTGTGGCCCGGAGATGGGGCTTCCGGCTTGGAGGCGGAGCTTGCTGCCCGGAGGCAGAGCTTCCGGCCCAGAGGTGAAGATTTCAGCCATGGCTAAATCCCCACCTCTGAGCCGGAAGCTCCACTTCCGGGCCGGAATTTCCGGCCCGAGTGCGGACGTAAAGTTAGTAGTCGTAAATCCATTCTGTGAATACCAAAAGTATAAGTGCATTCTGTGAATACCAAAAGTAGTAAGTTTAGGATTTTGTCTTAAGTTAGTTCTGTGAATCGGGCCCCATGTGTCCATCTTTTCTTGCATTTTTCTTACGGAGTTTTATATAGCGCGAACTTGACTCGAAGGTATTGGGTATCAGAGCATGTTACACGAGCACCAGTTGCGTTACATGAGGACACATTCATTTCTTTTAGGCATATGGAGATTAAGTGATTTGCCCAGTATCACAGGATGTTGTGGGTCCTTGCCGAGGCTCAAACCTGGTTCCCCAGATTTGGGGTCGACCTCCCTAGCCTGTAGGCCAACTCCTCTCCCCAATTTGATTATCTTCTTCTCATCTTCTTGCTCTAGCACATCTATGAAGTCATCGAATGTTTCGATCCACGCAGGCCACCTGGCACCAATGTTCTGTTTCTTAGAAGTGTCGAAAGGCGGTGGTGGCTTCAGGCACATGGCTGCATTATATTTTGCGCTCTCTTCTGCCACCATTGAGAGTGCGTGCTATTCAGGCAGCTTTCGCAGTGCAGGGCGACACCGACAACTTCTGCAAGCACTAGCCTTGTGCTTGAAACTGGGTCGCAGAATGCTTCTATCGCCCTTGACAGTGAGTAAATTCTCTGTTTCTCATACCTTGTTGTCACTGTCATTATCTTTTTTTCGCTTCGGCTGAATAATCGTTCTATATCTGGGGCATGACGTATTGTCTGTGTCAACGATCTGTGGGGATAGTTCTGATGTGGGGGGGGGGGTAGAGTTCCAGATTTTGGGCACGTTGCCCGCAAAGGACCGGGCCGCGGATTTTGTTTGCGTGCTTTCAGCGGTATGAGTAGTAGAGTGTTCGAGCTCCGGAGGTTTCTGGTCTGACCGGCTTTTTTGAGTTTGGAGGCCAGATATTCAGGTTTGCCTGTGTGAAGGGATTTGTGGGTAAGGCAAGCTGTTCTGAAACTGGCCCGCAGTTCAACTGGGAGCCATTTTAGTGCTCAGGTGAGATATGGTTGAATTTCTTCACTCCTGTGACCAATCTAACTGCTGCATTTAGCGCTGTTTTGAGAAGAGCAAGGTGTGCCTTTGACGTGCCAGAGAGGGTTGCGATTGCATAGCCTAAGCTAGATAAAACCAGTGATTGGGTGGCTAGTTTAAGGTCCTTGGGGGGGATGAAAGGTTTTATTTTGTTTAGTAGCTTCAGGTTGAGGAAGGCGCTTTTGGCAGAGTTCTTAATGTGTTTGGTCTTGTTCAGTTTCGGGTCTAGTGTGAAGCTAAGTGATTTTCCAGAGTCCGCCAGGATGATGTTTCCGTTGAGTGCATCAATCGCATTTAGCCATTCCGCAATTTGGGGATTATCTTCTTTGTTTGAGATGAGGAGTATTTAAGTCTTGTCTTGATTACGTTTTAGGTGGTTACTCGACAGCCAGTGTTGGACTTCTCTAAGCGTGTCGTTAAGTCTCTGAATGTCATCACTGGAGGTGGTTTCCAGGTAGATCTGTGTGTCGTCCGCATACAGTGGAAAGGGGATATTGGCTTTTCTGAGTAGGGTTGTGAGTGGTTCCATGTTAATGTTGAAAAGTTGCGGGGAGAGCACAGAACCTTGGGAACTCCCCTGCTGACAGGGTGTAGGGCGGACGCAACATTATTGATTTTTATTCTTTGGGTGCGATTGTGGAGGAAGGAGGAGAACCATTGTAGGACCACCTCATCTAGACCTGCCCTTTCTTGAAGCGCCTTAATGAGGAGATTGTGGTCGACTGTATCGAAGGCTGCCGATAGGTCTAGGAGAATGAGCAGTCAGCATTTGTCCGCATCCAGTGATTTGTGGATGTCATCAATGAAGTTGAGGATCGTGGTTTCCGTGCTGCAGCCCTTTCTGAACCCCGGTTGGTGAGCGTCGTGGTTGATGCTCTCCAGGTGTTGAGTTAGTTGCAGGAGCACGCATCTTTCTAGGGTTTTGGATAGGAGCAGTAAGTTCGAAACTGGTCTGATATTATTCAGATCTTTTGTGTCTAAGCTAGGTTTTTTTAGCAGTGGTGTGACTTGCCCGACTTTGAGACAGTCAGGGATGACTCTGGATCTCAGGGAGCTGTTTATGATCTTGCAGCAGAGTGGGGCAAGGGAAAATTTAAGCTTTTTGGTCAGTTGTGGAGGAAGAGGATCTAGAGCGTGTGAGGAGGGCTTGGATGTGGAGATCAGGTTGACTATCTCAGCTTCCAGTATAGGGAAGAAAGATTTCCAGGCTTTTGAAGGGGGCTTGGCTGTGATGTTCTTGGTAGCAGGCGAGATGATCTTGCTGAGGGGAGTGATGTTGATGTCTAGTGAAAGCTCAATCTTGTTGATCTTTTCCTCTAAGAAATTTGCGAAGTTGTCGCAGAGCTCTTTGGAGGCTTGTACTGATGGGGTAGCGGCTTTGGAGGTTTGTTGTCTAATGATGTTAAAGAGCTCTCTGGGCCTGATTTTAGCGTTATCCAGCGTGATGCAGAAAAATGAGTTTTTTTTCGTTCAGGATATGTTTTTTATACCTCAAGCGAGCTGCTTTGAGTTGCTCGCGGAGGATGTCGGAAGGATTGCTTCTCCATAGTCTCTCTGCTGTCTCCTTTCGGAGTTGATGTCAGTGTTAAACCATGATCTTGATGGAGTGCTCGATTTTTTTTATTTCAGGGGGCTTCTTGATCCAGAATGGAGGTCATATTTGAGATGTAGTGCAAGGTGAGATCAGTTGTGGAGAGGTGATCAGAGGAGCTGGAGGGGAGCTTATCCGTTCCTCTAGGTACGGTAGGGGAATCAGCGATAGATTTCTGGACCATTTGGGGGGTCTTGTGGAGTGGGCTGGAGTAGAGCCTTTTGGTTGATATGGAATAGGATGTTGTGGTGGTCGGACCAGTCCACGGGAAGGACTTGGTTGATCGTCACTGTGTCATTTTGAGCGATAATAGCAAAGATTGCTCCTTTCTTGTGCGTTTCTTCGGAGCAGAATTGAGTCAGATTGTTTTCCTGAAGAAGATTGTTTAGGGTTAGAATTAGTGGATTGTTGGCCTCATTCCAACGTAGGTTGAGATCACTGAGAATTAGGTTGTTTGAGTCCCAAAGTGAGCAATGGGCAATCAGGTCAGCCAACTGTTCCCTGAGGTGTTGCCAGGGGGATGATATAGAAGATGTTAGAAAATTGCAATTAAAACAAGACATTCGGGGGTGCTGTAATTGAAGGTGTCCATTTCTACAATGGTAATGTTGTTCTTATGTATGATTGCTATGCCTCCACCTCTTTGGTCTTTTCTGTCCATGTTAATGATAGAGAAGCCTGGGGGCACCAACATATCTAGGCCTGGTGCAGAGACCTTGTTTAGACATGTCTCGGTGGTGAACGCGATGTCTATGTCATGGCAGAGGATGGTTTCTGCTAATTCTGTTACGTGTTTAGAGTCTGATCTGCAGTTTATGAGAATGCAGTTGGTAGTGTACACCTCATTGGTGAGTTTCTTTACGGGGGAGGTTCTGGGTATGGCAATGAGGAGGGCCGGGGGTCTTGGTGAATTCGAGGTGCGGTGGTCCCTTCTGAAACCAGTGATCACTTGGATCTTGGCTTTGGGGGAGGCTTTATGGGGAGAGACATAGGATAACGTTAGCTCCGCCACCTCCTTAGAGGAAATGGCTGCTTTGGTGCTTCTAGGTCTCTCGGTTTGGTACTCTGTATTGGTTTCTCTGGGTCCCTGTGTTAGGGTCTCGGGTGGTTGGGAGCTCACTCAGGGGAGGCACGTTGTCCGGTTTTAGATGGGTGGAGCTGGTCAGAGTGGGCGTCCGTTGCGGAGTGAGCCTAGTCTTTCAGGCCAGATCGAGATTGTTTAAGATTTCTCTCAGGCCCAGGGTTATCAGTTCTAGCTGTCTTTCTAGGAGGGCTAGAAGCTGTTCAATGTTTCCCGTGGCGGGGGTCAGGTGGCTTGGGCAAGAGCATCTTGGGAGGAGGTGGGGATGTTAGTGGTGTATGGCCTGTGGGTGTAAGAGCTGCCCGTATTAGGGACCGTGGGTAGGGCGCACAGTGGGTTGTGATGCTCTATCACCGACCCATTGTCCGCGGCAGGGTTGAGGTGTCTAGAGGTCTGAGATTGCAGGTGAGGATCGTTCCTAGCTCGAGGGTTGGAGTGATCAGAGGGAGGAGGATGTGGGTGGCATTGGGCTGGAGGTTGTAGCTCTTGATTCGTAGGGGCGGGGTGCAGGAAGTGACTTGTGTAGGCAGGATGGTTGTTCTGGTATCGGGCGAGGGGTTGGTTGATCGTCTCTCCTGGCAGGGAGGACGGCCAGGGGTACGGAGTGGGCAGGGAGGGGAGGGGCTTGTGCAAGGGGGTGATTGGCACTAAGGGGAAGAGAGAGTCAAAGGCCTCTAGCTTCTCATTGGTGGATTGAATCAGAACTATGTCATTCATGTAAATGGTCACAGAAGTGTTGCTGATGTGTGTCGAACGTTTAGTGAGTGATGTCGTCCGTTTGCAGCTCTGCGAGGTGGTTGTGGTTTTGGAGATGGGTAGCTGTGATCTGAACATGGCGATCCAGTCATGTGGTCTATTTGTGTGTAAGATTAGATTCATTTTATTTGCCCTCTGGAGAAGCATTGGTTGATGTCTGCGAAAAGTGTTTCAGGGAAATGTCTGATCAGTCTGTGTTTAAGGTTTCTTTTCGATTTGAGTGAGAGGTTGGGAGGGGGGAGCTGATCGTGAAGGAGTTCGGGCTGTGAGGTATCAAGTAGGTTGGTACGGAAGGGCTTGTGAAAGTTGACGTGTCGGGTGCCATTATCTCTCTGTTTCTTGAGTTGATGAGTGGTGCGGGGGACCTAGATCAGCTAGTGGACTAGTAGATGGGAGGATGCGGACCACTCTAGAGGGATCAGCCCTAGTTAGCAGGTCAGGCTAGATCGATTAGAGCATTAGTCTGCTTCCATATTGGTTGTAGTGGGGTAAGGACAGATCTTTAGAGGTCAGAGCTTGAATGAGGATCAGCTTGGCCTATTACGGGCAGTGCTTCAATGGCGGATGCAGCTTTGGGGAACCGTGGCCAGGAGAGGTCTAGTTAGGCCACTCTCATTGGAGGTGGGGGATTTCTGCCCTACTAAGCATTCCCTCACCTTCCATTCCCATTGAGGACTCCCAGTTCCAGGCGATGCTTGGTTAGAAGGACAACAGCCTGGACCTTTGGTTTGGAGAATTGTTGCGCGGTCTAGTCGTGGTGAATAGCTGCTCCTACGGATTGTCCTAAGATGCTCCTGGGGGGTGGTTAGGACCACGAGGCCGCCATTATAGGGTAAGGCGTCTGGTAATGATACACAGCGCGTCCGGTTGGGACTGGGATTCCTTGAGGGCAAGGTAGCTTATTGGGAGCAGACTGAAGCACTGGGCTCCTGATGTGCTCCCTTTCTATATCTGCTAGGGTCACATCAGTGGGGTTGTGCTGGTGCTTGGCAATACTGAATTTGGGTTATGGCCGGCCATTTTGGAGTCAGGTAACAGAGTTATGGGCTTGCCTGTGGTGCCTGGGTGCTAGGACAGGCAGCTGAATTCTAAATTAGTAGGCCTGTTGTTGTTTGGGGCTTACATTAGCTGGCCTGTTCTTGCTTGATGCTGGGGCAACCGAGGCAGTCAGTAGAGGGAAAGATGTTTGGAAACTTTGTACAGTGCGGATATCCGATCTAGCTCTGTGAGTGTGTCAGGGGCGGCCATCTTGTGGTTGGCAAAGACGAGTTAGTGTTGCTCTCTGCTTCAGCTAGGGGCACGTATTCTCACGTGTGAAGCGGAGCCTAGCGGCTCTATCCCAGTTACCGGTCTTGGAGGGTGGGGTGTGAGCGCCGTGATCGGCTGATTATCGAGACCTAGTAATCGTCAAAGTGGAATCTAAGGGTGCATCCATCTTGGGGTCAGACAGTCTCGACTTGCGCTTGGTGCGAGTCCAGTGGCAGCTCCGTCTTGGAACACGATCGGGGGGAGGAAGTTGAGCCTCGCTGCGATGGCTGGTGAGAGGTCCAATTTTCAGCAGTGCCTAGTGCTCGTACGGGAGAGATCCAAGGGATTGCCGTGTGCGGCCATCATGGAGTCAGGCAGTCTCAGTTAAAGGGCTGAGCTCTGTGCTGGACCGGTGCTGTTTTTTTCTCGGCTTCAGTAACTTTTTGAAAAGCCCCTGACTTCCTTGGGGAGGACGGTGGGGAGAGGAAGGCCGGAGAAGTCACAAAGTTTGTGATCCTGCTCCCTGGAGCTCGGTTTCAGGGTTCCTTCCCCCACGGCCATTTTGCGACCAATCCTGCATATGTAACAAACTCCACTCTCCGTTCTAGTCCCAATATAATAGGCAGGGTTGGATTGGGATGCAAAATGGACTTGGGCACCCTAAAAAAAAGTGGCCCACATTTGTGGATAGAGCCTTTTTGCAAAGCACTGCTTCAGTGTTTTAAGTATTATGAAAAGAAGGAGGAGGGTTGTCTAAAAGAGGCAGGTTTTCTTAACTTCATTGAGATAAAAGAAATGCAAACGCAGCCAGGATTCTTAGTGCATGTATTAATTCACATTGGTGAACCACACCTGAATATAGGTGAGGCCGCTTCTGCTCAGGACCCCTGCTCAATCTGCATACATTAATTGATGGGTCAGCCCAGGAAGAGACTGGGAATCACACCTAACCCTGTTGGTAAGAGGAAGTTAATAGATACCCATCTGCCTCCGGTAAGGCCGCTCAGGCCTCCACTAGGCTGATAGCGGCCTCTGAACAGCACTGACACAGCCCAAAGTGGCCTCCATGCTGCCCAGAAAAGCGGCCCAAAGCTGCAACTCAGACACCGGCTCATCGCCTATTGCCAGAGGGCCTGCCTTACCAATCCAACACTGACAACAGAATAACACCTTATTGGCGTGATTGTAAACACAATAATTGCCAAGGCTTATTTGATTAAATAATGCCTTAAATTCGATAGTGCTTCTTACATTTGAGACAAGTCTAGTAACAAAACATCACTTTAAAGTATGTAGTGTATTCTGCCTCGTTACAACAGTATATACTTCGCCCCTAAGTATGATCACACACAATACCATACTTTTACTACAGATGGCCCTTTAAAAGGTCACCCTCTAGAAGGCTTAGTATTTTATTTTTTTCATTTAGTAATACATTGATCATAGTGAACATTCTCACACCACAAAATTAGATACAATAACCTTGATCTTATTAAATATATTTCCAGTCAAAATCACTCAAGTGTATTACAAGAACAAATTCATCTTAAAACTCACACCAATGATCGACTTTAAAACTAGCATGACTTTCCTTTTCACCATCAACTGCAAATGTAGAAATCCAAAAATCTGCATCAATCATTGCACACTTTTCACAACAGTTTTTTTGTTAAAAAAAATATTTCTATATAAATCTATCAACAGAACAATTATCCCTACGGTTCGATAGCAGGAGCGGTTTAATATGAACTTCTTGCTGCTTTCAAGGAGCGAGGCTGTGCAGTCACATATCCTCCACCCCTCCCTCTCCTACCAATAATCTACAATTGTGCTCTCCTTCGTCGATCCGTACAATTCACATACAACATGAGAAGGAATTTCAACCATTAATTTATGAAGTTCCTTTCTTTCCTCCTGCGACAAGGCCTCAATCAATTAATACTGTGTAAATTCATAAGGGTCAGAGTTGGTCGGAGCAAAATGACCTCTTTTGTCCCAAATCAACCTGATACACGTCGTTTGGCAATATCTAGCGCTTTCTCTTAACACTTCCTTTTCAAAACGTTTTCATAAATATTTTGCACATAGACACTCTTATTTGGACGACATTTCAAAAACAGAAAAAAGTTACCTATTTAAGGTCTCCCTGCTTCCCGATATAATTTCCTTGCAGATAAATTTCCTCGATATAATTTCCTCGCCAGCTCCTACCACTGGTAAAATTTTTAGGTCTCGTTGCGTTAACCGCGCGAAAGCGCGGTCTCGCCAGAGACCTATTGTTACTGACGCAGCTTTCCAGGAGACAGGACCTGGCCACGCGCATGGCCATCGGAGCGGGCAAACGCACGCACGAACGCGCTCGCTGTGGCTGTCTCCTGTCTCCTGGGAAGCTCCAACACACACGCATGCGCACACACAGATACACACACACAAGCGCCCATGCACGCACGCACGCATGCACACATACATACAGAGACACACCTCCCCCCCGTCGCACACATACACACACGCGCACACACACCAGTGCACCGAGCCCCCCCCTGCCATCGCAGTCATGCACACGAGTGCACCAAGACCCACTCCCCCCTCCTACAACTAAGGCCCACTTAGCGCCACTCCAAACTTCAGCCGCCACCGCGGGGCTCTCCCTCGGGCATGGAAGCCCCACGTCTCCACTGCTCCTCTCCTGGCCAGGCACTCTGTGGGCGTGGGCTTCCCAAGACGCAAGTCCCGCCTCACGACCGGTTTCATTTTCGCTCATTGTCCAGTGCGCGCGGAGGGGGAATAGTGATTAATGAAGAGACGCAGCTTTAAACCCCGGCTCATCCCTGCTGTTTAGTCTGAGAAGACTTCACAGCGCAGCGGCGCTAATCCGGGCTTCGAGGCTCTTAGCTCTGACCCTAGCAGCAACCCCACGCTACAGCACTCAGAACTATAAATTATTTCTTATTTATTCGCTAGGGTGGACTGCTGGCTCGTAAAATCCACTCTGGGACACCATTCGTTTCACACACAAAGTAATGCAAAGGGGGGAGGGGTGCACTCGATTCGGATGTTTCCTTATCACACAAAACATGAGCGCTAGAGGTAACAATCTGCTTCCTTCGTCGCCCCCAAGTTGTTTGGTTTCTGCAGTGGGACCCTTCAGTAGGTAGCAAGGGTGTCACCACCCGTTTGGCTGACGCTGGATTAATAAAACACTGCATTTTCAGGGTTCGGTGGCCCTAGTGTTACTGCACCTGCTGCACCCATTGTAACTATGCCTCACAACTGAACTGGATCCGTTTCTCTTTGGAGCGTATTGAGATGTGGCAGAACAAAAGTGCCAGGGTTCTGCACACAGTGCCGCCTCTGTCCATCTATGTGAGAGGGATCGCATACTGTACATAATAAGGATATTGCAAGGGACCTCGGCTTCCGTGTACAGATAAAGGATGTGTTTGTGCAATGCAGTGATAAACCGCACGCGAATGGAAGGCCAGCAGTGACAAAACAAAGCAGCAGAACAACTGTGCATCAACCAAGGCCAATTCCAAGCGTGTCCAACAACTGGCATTGTGACCTGAGCATCGCCACCCCTGAGTCCTGGCTTTTAAACCAGCAGCACCGAGCTTACAGTTTGCAAGCATTACCTTTAAAAATCCAGCATGCATCTGATCAGCACCCGGAGTCAGTCTCACTTCACTCTCCTTCATGCATGCCCTAAATCATTCCTGTTCAGACAAGTCGAGAAAACTCTGCCTATATTCTGTCAGAAAGAAGTCTAGACAATGACAGAGACAGGCACCTAACAATTCAAAAGAAATGAAAACAAAATACAAATAGATATCAGCATGAAGAACCACAAAACATACCGAAATTAACAGTGCCAAACAAAATATATAAAGGGACCCTTGACCCTGATGGTACACTGGAATATTGCTTTGAGGGCCCCCATGCAGGCTCTGCGAGAGCTTGGTGGGTTCAACGCTGAGGTAACGATGCCGATAAATGAGTGCATTAGATTTATAGAGAAAGGCGCTACTCCACCTTTTAACACGCAAAGCAAACAAAGGATGTAGGATGTAAGTGCCTTCTATGGGCACTAACAAATAATGGGGTTATGAGCAAATACACGTTGACAGGGCTGTGAGGAGAAAGACTCCAACAGCCTCTAATGTACCAGGCAGCAATCCCATTCGTGGACGTTGATTGGATCTCTCTCCTGCCCCTCAGGGTCAGGCTGAGAGGCCCGGCAGGAACTAACAGGTGATCAATAGGTGTCAGATCATGAGCTGCAAATCCCCATCTGGGGTGAGGTCTGATTACATTATGGAACGCGCACGTGGCCCTTTGTGGCTGGATCGAACAGGCTTCTGTTTTTCTGTAGCTTTTTGTACCACGTGTTTGAAGTGGCGGGTCCGACGCACTCTGTGATAGAACTTGCGTTTCTAATGGTAGTGTGCATTTAAACACCAGTGTACCGTGCTTCAGTAGACAAATGATGGCGCGCCCAAACGTTTTCTTAGGAACTCACTGCTACCGCCAAATGCTGTGTTCCGGAATACCGAGATTGACGAATATTAATTCTACCGCATGCCTCTTTCTTCCACCACCTTCAGCAACAATAACAGCTACCAAAAAATCTTCCTAAAGCAATACAGACTTTCATAACAAATTTATGCAACACATTGTTATATACAATGCCAATAGCTCAAACTTTAATGCTGCGAGACCTATTGCATTGCAAATGCTTGTTAAATGCAGGTCTAGACAGGGAACTAACACGACATCCTGCAAGCTAAACACCCAAAACTATCTCCGAGTGAGCACCGTGCCCTGGTGTGCACTCTCTCCTAGTGTGCACTCTCTGCTAGTGAGCACTCTCTGCTAGTGAGCACTCTCTCGGAGTGAGCATAATCTCCTTCAAAGCCCTCATCTCAGAATTCTCTCTCTTAATAAAAGACAGCAAAGTTCAGCACCCTTCTCACTGGCCAGAGTTGTCATATGGGCAGCATGATGAAATAAACCAATCAATCTGAATCTAACCCCACCTCCAGGTGAACAGTTTATATAGGAGTGATTTCCTAAGATGGAAGGCAGTACTTTTCAACATATGCTGTACATTCTGCTCTCTGGAGTGAAAACAACACATTGCTTCATGTTACATCATTTCAAATCTGATCTGGTCATGGAATATCACCTTGCGTAACACACACTGTGCTGAGAATACCATTTTCTTGTTACTGATATTTTCATTATTCTCCTCTTTTCTGTTATTCTCTCTAACTCCACCTTCGCCCATCCAGGAATGCCCTGGTTACTTACCGGTAATCTTCATTACTCTGAGTCTTCCTTGCCACAATAATTACATCATGAGCTTCAGCTCCCCCACAGAACCCTCCAAGCAAAATTAGCATTCTAGACCTTCCACTCCCTCCCCAATATGGTCGACTTCCTCTTCCTACGTCATGAACCTTAAAAGGAAGTCAGACTCCCCTCACTTCCTGTTCCTTTCCAAACCCCACAAAACATAAATCCAAAAAAGAAAAAAGTGAAGGGATTTATGGGACTCAGAGTAATGAAGATTACTAGTAAGTAGCAGGGGCATTACCTCCTCGCTAGTCTTCCTCGCCACAACAATTATTTAATGAGCAGATACCAAAGCTGTAGTAGGCTCCATGATATAAAAAAACGTACAGCAGCATCCACTCTTTCTGTAGCGCACCATATGTTAATCACAAATCGAAATGACACAAATGTTTACAACCTGTCATAATCCCTTGTTAACAGCTTGTGCTTGCCTTTGGGATTACTGAAGCAAAAGTCATGTATGTAGCACCCACCAAAACTACCCAATAATGATCGATAAACATGTGCGGGTAAGTCAATGTGACAGCATTGCCCATGTCCTCAATATAAACTCCTTTAAAGGAAGTCCAGGAAATAGAAATATGCTTTGTAGGTCATACCTGAACTCAGTTTTCCAGGTCTCTCCCTTGAGAAGCACAAGCAAGAAGAATAGCCTGCTTAATCCAACTACTCAACATGGGGTATGAAGGTTTAACCCACTCTTACTGGAACCAAACATCACAAACAAGCTGACTGCCTTCTGAAAGTGTTCTGTCTTCTCCAGATACAACAAAGCTGCCCGTTTGACATCCAAAAGATGTAAACCTTCTTTTTCCTCCGTCTTAGGATCTAAGTAGAAAGCTAGAAGCACCACCTCCCTAGATCTGTTAGCTAAGGATGGAACCTTCAAAATAAACCCAACTCCCCTATTCAGCTTGCCGACACAATAGCCACAAGAAACACCACCATCAAGATTAAGAACTTAAGAATCAATTCAGCCAGTGGCTCAAAAGTTGGAGCTTGAAGAGCTAGCAACACTAAAGAAGATCCTGTGCAGGGGCCGGACAAACCACTCTAAGCCTCTGAAGAAAGAAACCCTGCATTAATCTGGAGACTAAGTGATCCAAATATGGGCTTCTGAAAACCTTTAAAGTCGCCCACTTTGTCCATATCGTAGACGAAGCCAAATCCAATGTGAAACCACCTGATAAAAAATCTAACACCTTCACTGGTTTAACTGACCCTGAGTCCAGCCCTCTCTCCATACACCACTGAGAGAAAAAATCCCAATGCCTAGAAAATGATTGCAGGGTCGCAGAATGCTGGTAATTCTGGATCAACTCAACCACTCCTTCAGAACAACCCGTAGCCAAAAGATTCACCCTCTCAACAGCCAGGCTTGAAGGTGTTATCTCTGCAGCATTCCTCCACACTAGTACAAACATGCCAAAAACGCTTCCGTGTTATCGGTATATATATATCTACTAAGCAGCAAGGCCGACGATAATCCCATCTGGGTCCTCACCGCTAAGCAACTCATAAAAAGGGCCCCACTGTGCATGCACACCTTTGCCTACCCTGTGATGCTGACATCTATCGTGGCACTCTGTACTGCACAACGAGCCCACTATCGCAGGGCCTCCCAGACTACAATCCTGGAGCCGGCAAATTCATGGCCTGCCCCAATACCGGTAAGCACCCCCTAAAGCAGGGCGTTCATGCACCAATGATTACTTTAAAAACATTGTGAGTCCGCCTATACTGGACCCCGTACGTGGTCTCCAGCACCGGTACAGCACGATCTCACCCCACATACTTGTCAATTTGCTTGAAGTGTCTGCGCTGCAGAACCAAAGCAAGCATTTGCAATGCAATAGGTCTTGCATTTTTTTGGAGTTAGAGCTATTGGCTTTGTAGATGACAATGCCTTTTACCTATGTGTTTTGGTTTGTAGTGTAGTGGATGTATGTGCAGAGACACAGCTGCAGCACTGTCTAGAGGACTTAGAATGAGGAATTATAACTAGGACCAGAGAAGGAGCTGCAGCACTGTCTAGAGGACTTAGTATAAGGAATTACTGATGAGACCAGAGAAGCAGGTAGGAACAATGTGTAGGAGACTTATTATGAGGAATTACCGACTGAAGCAGAGAAGCAGCTAGCACTGTCTAGAGGACTTAGAAGAGGAATTACTGACAGGACCAAATATGCAGCTGCAGCATTGACTATAGGACTGAGAATGAGGAATTACAGATGAGGCCAGAGAAGCAGCTAACAGCACTGTCTAGAGGACTTAGGATAAGGAATTACCAGTGGGACCAGAGAAGTAGCTGCAGCACTGTCTAGGGGATTAGTATGAGGAATTACCTATGAGACCAGAGTAGCAGGTGGCAGCAATGTGTAGTGGACTTAGAATGAGGACTTACCGACAGGACCAGAGAAGCAGCTAGCAGCACTATCTAGAGGACTTAGAATATGGAATTACTGGCAGGACTAAAGATGCTGCTGTAGCACTGCCTAAAGGACTTAGTATGGGGAATTACTGACTGACCAAAGAAACATTTAGCAGTACTGTCTAGAGTACTTAGAATATGGACTTACTGGAAGGACTTAAGATGCTGCTGTAGCACTGCCTAAAGGACTTAGTATGGGGAATTACTGACTGACCAGAGAAGCATTTAGCAGCACTGTCTAGAGAACTTAAAATGAGGAATTACCGATGGGACAGGAGAAGCAGTTAGCAGCACTGCCTAAAGGACTAATGATGAGGAATTACCACTGGGACCAGAGCAGCAGCTAGCAGCACTGGCTACAGGACTGAGAATGAGGAATTACCACTGGGAAAAATGCAGCTGCAGCACTGCCTAGAGGACTTAGAATGAGGAATTACTGCTAGGACCAGAGTAGCCATTATAGTCTGGGGATGCCCAAGAGAAAAGTGACGATGAGGAAACAGACCAACCAGAACTGTCTGAAGATGCAGAGGATAAAGGAGAAGAACTCCTGCCATGGTACTTTTATATACCTGCAACAGCTTCTTTATCATCTCCTGGAGGCGTGCCTCTTATAGAGAAGGTGAATGGCATCTAATACACCCTTTACAAACCCCCTAAAGGAACCTGTCAGGGGACGCATGATACACTTTATGAGTGTGTTTCCCCATTGCGGAACAGCAGTGTACCAGGATTACAGGGAAAAGGTAGGCAAAAAGGGATATGACAGAGAATCCCTCCCACTACCTGAATAAAAAACAAGGGAAAAGAAAGGGCTAGCAGGCAGAAACATAGTTATCACAGACAAAATAAAAAGGAAGGACCCGAGCAGCCGCAATAGAAACAAAAGCATGGTGCCCAAGTCCCATCATCTAGAAGAACTGCGGCCGAGCAGCCCCTTACAACAAGCCATCTAATTTCTCATAACAGCAGTACTGGAGCATCCACTAACCAGCACGGCTCTCAAGCCACCTTGACTCTTAGAACTGCGGCGCACGAGCAGCCGCACTCAAACGGAGCATGGAACCCAGGCATACTCCACGGAGGAAAGGGAACGAAAGAGCCTCCCACCCCCTGCAACTGACTCAAAGAAAGAAGTGGTGCCTGGGCAGCCACACGCAACATACAGCAGCGCCCATGTAGCCACTGATAAGTATGTGTGTAAACAAAGCAAAAGGCACAGTACCCAAAACAAAAAACAGGATTGTAATAGGGAAAAACAGAGGCCCAGCAGTTACAATGCTTAACCATACCAATAAAGTAATAGTAAAACAAAACACACCCCGGACAATCCTCAAGGGTGCCCCAGCACCCCTCTGCAGCCCTACAGTAAACAGGGTACACATAATAACAAGCAGTGTTGTGAGTGTGCAGTAACGCAGGCAGTCACTGGGTGTCCCGTGGGGCCTCTTTGGCCACATATCGTTCTACACCCTGCACCATGGCTAGGGAAAGGATATTTCATTGGGTCAGAAAATCTTGGTGACACAGTCGGCGGCACGCATATCAAAGGAAGAGCTGCCTGCACAACTTATTTATACAGAAAGCATTCAGCACATGCTGTGAGATGTAGTGGATTGGCAGCTCACCCATCCTGCTAGGATCATTTTCAGCCAGCTTAAAGCTTTAGAAGTGATAAGAGAGGATCTTTCACCATGCGTCTGCCAATATATGAAGGTTTGCAGCAGACAGACATTTTATCTTCATGTGACGTTTTAAGACGAAAATGTATTATTGCTGGCTTTAGATCGTGTTAAGGTATTCATTATCTACGTTTTTATTTGCAGAGTGTGACTTTGGAAAACGCCATATTCATTATTCTACATTTTCCTCTGCAGATATTTTTCAATACTTTGAGCACAACATTCGGTAGTGGAACTCCTGATGAAGGCAGTGGTCTGCCGAAACGCGCATAGAACCATATTGGAAACCATCCTAATAATCATGTGTTCACTGAA
Organism: Lissotriton vulgaris; assembly: GCF_964263255.1. NCBI lineage: Eukaryota > Metazoa > Chordata > Amphibia > Caudata > Salamandridae > Lissotriton > Lissotriton vulgaris. Next base: position 608,726,744 of record NC_141699.1, on the reverse strand, counting down.
ATGCTTCGCTACATCATTTGTGATTTAAATTGTGATCCGCAGAACTTTACAAAAAGATCATGTATATCAATATGATCAATAGAGTGTAGCATGAATGTGTGATGAATGAGTGTAGTTAGGATGTTGTACAAATGTTGGTCTGTGTAGGACTAGAGTTATTATGTGTTTTACATTTATTACAATATTCATGAAATCTGAATAAATTACTTTTGTATTTTTCGTATTACTAGTGTCACTTTTGTTTATTCTGATATGTTCTAAGAATTTTATATTTTGAAGATGCCCTAGAATATTTACATTAGGGAAAGGATATGGCGCAGCAGTGAGAGCTGCCAACTCATGAGCTGAGGATCCGTGTTCAAGTCTGCTGTTAGCAGAACATCCTGGGCTGATTGTTTAATTTCCCCCGAGCCCATGGCTAGGTGTGCCATATAAATAAAAGCGAGTAATGTAAAATAAGAAGAATTTAATGCAGCGATCTCGGGGCAGGCAAACCAGTGTCACACAGCGGATAGATGGTAAAGGGATAGGGCACTGTACTGCAAATTATGCGTAAAGTAACCAATCAAAAAAACAAGCAAAACAACAGTGGCCTGGGAGGGGTGGTGCGGACCTGTGAGTAATGTTGTGGGAGTGGTGAAGGGAGGCACGGGGATAAAGGGACAGCAAGCAAATGAAGTGGCCGAAGTTTCATTGTAAAAGTAAACAGAACACTTAAGAGCAAAGAGGCAGGCCAACCAAAAAAAGTGTTCTCTCTAAGTGTAAATAACCTGAACAGTAAGAACATATGTAAGAGGGGTAGTCATCATGGGAGGATACAAAATTCTAAAAGGAGGGATAACTAAGTGTATTCACCAATGAAAAGCCAGCATTTCTAAAGGACAGAAAAAGGAACCAATGAAAAAGATGGCTGTTTTTTTAAAGCCCATATCATAGATACAGCATGTCTCAAAGAGACATCCCAAGTGTTACCTAGGAGAGATCTAAAAACAGGATGTGGGGTGCTAATTCTGCTTAGAGGGTTCAGTGCGGGGCTGAAGCTCATTATGTAATTATTATGGAGAGGAAGACTGGTGAGGAGGTAATGAGAGTGGCTCTCCCACCAATGCATGTGGGTTGGTCATCCCTTCCATTGGCCTTGGTGATGCCAACGTCTGAGAGACTCGGGCCGTAACACTTCAGTTGTGTAATAACAAAAAGGGAGAGTAAGGGATTGAGTTCACAAAGTGTGAACGGAGAGTACTCCTATTCCCCTAAGGTATCTAATAAACAAAAGAAGGAGTATCACCGTAGAGAACTGTGGATTCTTAATGGGATATGTGTTTGAAAAAAGGAAAAAAAATCCTTTTGTAAAAAAACCCTCACTCACCAGCCTGGTGGTGACATGCTTCATCATTGGGGTCCACCCTGATGACCGAGTGCCATCAGGGTGTGCTGCGACACCTGGAATACAGTGGAGCTGGTTATTGTGAGTGATAAGTGCAAAAAAGTGTTAAAAATTGTCCTGGTTTAACTTAATGGAAAACATTTTTATTCTTAAGTAACTGGACAATATTAAAAAGTGTGTGTAGATACTTTGTGGGTGAGTATGACCAAGAGTATCTATGTGGTTTTTCTACATGTTTCAACCTATGTGTAGGAGTTACCAGGTTTTCTTCAGGACCAAAGTGCAAGAAAAGGGACGGTCTACACCCCCTATAAGGCGTACCCAATCCTAGATTCTTGGTGCCAGATTTAGCAAAAAATCTGCTACTGGTGTGGGCTCTAGCCAAAATAGGCGAGACTGGGATAAAAAAGACTCCTATTTGGTGCCTTTAGGACATCTTGGGGCAGGGGGTAGGTTTTTTTTTCAGCTAAAACATACTAGTTTCGCTGTGCTTAGAGAGGCCGTTTAACTATGTGCCATGCCCGCTGTCCCCGCTCCCAGAGCCCACACCAGTAGCAGATTTTTTGCTTTTTTCAAACACATACCTCATTAAGAATCCACGATTCTCTACGGTGATACTCCTTCTTTTGTTTATTACATTACACTTCAGCACCACATGATTCCCTTATTGCAATGTGCGCCCATGAAAATGCTCTGTGCTGAGGGATGTTTATTGTGCCAGCCATATGTAATCTTCCCGTTCTGTTTGTAGTTCTCTGATTGTTTCTGCTTGCCGTTCGCTCCCACTCCCTTCACGTGGTAAAAAGAAGGACGTGTCATCAGCGTTCATTATGCATTATGGATGAACCACAGACGAGGGTTATTATGTAAATGGCAAAGCTCCCCTTTAACAGAGCTCTATGGTGCGCTCCTAGAGATAGAAGCCTTGGACCACTGGTACCGAACACCACACTCTCTAACAACATTATCAAGGGGGAGGCGGAACTGGGTCATTCATAGGACACTACACTTCTGTCCTGCAAAAAAGGCCAGTCTTCACCTGTCTTTGTCCATAACTGATTATTCTTTAATATTCTGTGGCTTATGCATCTCACTTTCAGACTTTCATTAAACATATTTATGATAAACATTTTTAAAAGACCTGTATGTATCCTTTCCTACTGAGTAACATTAAAGCCAGTGAAGCATTGTAATCCTTCGCGGTGAAGCAGGCCATCTGCCATTGCTCCAAGGTTTGTAGTTCAGAGAAGCTCGTCTGCTTTGTTGCATAACAGCCCCCCCCCCGCCCAGAGGCTGTGAGCAGGGTGTTTGTGGCACACTGGCCTCCGGTCTGGTTTATGTCGCACGCGTCTCATGCTCTATTTAGACAGAACTAACCATGATAGCTCTCTCCCTGCTCTCATGCCAGCTTTCACAGTATCAGCTCGGGTTACAAGCCGTGGTCTCGAGTCTGGGGCCACAGTATCAGAGCCTGAAGTGTACTACACTGTGATTTGAAGGCAGACTATTAACTAGACCCGTCTAATAACCCGACTATATCATGCCTGTTCTTCTAACACAGTATCCGCCCACGCACAGGTCCTGTTCAAGCCTTATGTGATAGTAGCGCCTGCATGAAGTTCTGTGTGTTAGATATTTGTACTGTATAGACCATAGTTTGGGATCCCATAGAGGGCAACTTCCAAGGCAGGACAGACAGCTGCAACACCACACTGCCCCTATAATCAGCAAATGAGCCAAGATTCCAACTTCCACAATACATTAGGATGTTAAAGGACAGTGAAGAGTGCGCGGGTGGCTGCCTGGGGAATTATTGCTGGTGGCATTAAGATTGCCCCTATAAGCAGCTAAATTGCTTCCGGAAGGTGGGGATAACAGAAGGCAGGAGCAAATATAGGGAAAGAGAACGCAAGGCGTTTGTCTGGGAACAGCCACCATGGTAGTGCCATATTGGCCGTGCAGGTAGTAACCTCTAAATAATTTGGCGACAGGCAGAGTGGAAATGTCACTTCTCGGATGGTCAGCCTTTCTTGCACCTGCCTCCAGTCTGTCGTACGCTATATGGTTGTGGTGCGCGGCGTTTTCACAGGTCGGACCAAACATACCTCTGGTTATGTATTATGGTTTCAGGCTTGGTGGTCTCGCACTGTGTATTAAACAGTAGCAGTTGTGGGTTTGTTGACATCATGATGACAAATTAAGTGACAGGTCGGACGTACAGCGTCAGTTCATCCATGCGCGCGGTAACGGTAGAGGTGATGCTGTGGGAGCCTATGCGTGGGTGTAGCAATCATAAAACAGCGAGCAATCACATACATCCCATGCCCTGTGCCTCCTTTACTCTCGCAGCCTCCGCACATCTGCCCTAGCCCCGCCCCGCCAGTCCCAGCTGATACCTTTTTCGCAGGCCAGCAGGAACAGCCTCTCGTCCAGGGTGGTCTCTTCCTTCACCTCCCGCACATCTTTCAGGTCCAGAAATTTGTTGGGTGAGGAGGAGGAGTCCGTGCTCTGGTATAGAGCAGCCATGGTGGGGTAATCCCATCAGATTTTGGGCGCCGTTCTGCCTCCACCAGCCCTGGTCCGTCCTTCTCCGGCTGCCTGAGAGATGCTGAGGCTTCTGCGAAACCGCTGGCACGGAGGCAAAGTCTGTTCCCAGCGAGCGCACGTAAAGCGAGCCAGAGACATAGAAGAAGGACTAGGCTGACTGTGCCTCAGCTGCCACCTTAGAAGGAGGAAAATCAAAAGCGTGAAAAATGTAAACATTATAACGCCGAGCAGGTTGTAGCTTTCGAGGACGTTGTTGTTCCAGGAGGAATCAAGAGGGGTGGTTCATAATGGTGTCACAGTGTCGTTAGCTCAGACTACAATAGATTTGGGACAGTATGTTTTCCACCCTATCTAATAAGCAGCAAGCAAATTGAAAATACAATAACATGGGCACAGTAGTCCATTTACTATATAGTTTATGTTTTGCCGATGTGGCCTTGCTGAGCACTATGGTGCTGAAGGGTCATATATGCCAACTGAGAAATTGTGTTATTTGTTAAAGGGGGTGAGAACCCCCATGAAAGAGTAATCAAAATTCTTGTCGGGGGGAACCACCAATGCAAATCTCTAAACCTGTGCTAAGCCCTCAGGTAACTTGGCAGAAAGCAGTTAGGCTTAATTTAGAGGCAAAGTGTAAAGTATTTATGCAGCATTCAAGCAGCTATAAAGTGTTAACGCCACACAAGAAAAATCCCAAACCAATTTAAAAAATAGAATACATTTTAATAAATAAAAATGACACCAAAACAACAAAAATCCAATTGAGAGAAGCAGAGTTATTACATTTTAAACTTTTGGTTAAAAAGACTTAAGGCGCCAATTGCGAGCAACTGGTCACACCAGACTGGGACCAACTGAAAACTCCAGACCAACCATGTTGGGGCGCAGGCCGGGGACGGGACCAAGTTTGGCCTGCTGGGAGTTGTACCTGTGCCCTTAATGCAGAAGCTGCAGGGTGCTGCTGTGATGCGAGGCTCTGCCTTCCTCTGCTTCGGGTATGTTAAAGCTGCCGATCAGGAGCTGAGCTTTTCTGTGATGCATCGCTCTGGACCACTCTGTGTCAGATCTGATGAAACCTTCAGTTAAGCTTGGAAAAGTACACTCTGACTCCAGTCCAGGGTCAAGGACCTTGATGACAGTAATTTGGGGTCTGGACTCACTCACAAAGAGGCCAGCAGAGGGGACCAGGACAAATCCAGTTGGGTCTGGTCAGCTGGAAAGCAGGGAGGTCCTCTGGAAGCTTGTTGTGTCCTTTCAGGTCAAACAGGAGGTCAGCCAACTGACCCTTGAAGTCACTTTGGGGGTCCTGGGTTCAAGGCAAGCAGGTCCAGTTGTCCTTCTTCTGATAGCAGGGCAGTCTTTCTGAACCTTATCTGGTCTAGGAGTGGTCTGATTTCAGGTTATGGAGATGTCACTTTTATGCCCAGTGCCAGCCTGTAGAAGTGGGATACATCTTTGTCTAACTCTGAAACTTGTTCTGGACAGTTTTCCTTTACCCTGGGTTAGCTCCTGGCTAGTGAAACAAAGGCAAGCAGGTCAAGGTGTGAGCTTCATATGACAGTAACAGGGTAGGCATCTTCGGAAGTGAGGAAAGGTTGGGTAAAACCCCAGGCTCCCCTTTGAAATGAAATGTGAACAGGGTCATAGCTTCTCCCCAGCCATCCAGTCAGGAAGACACTCACCTTTCCACATCCAGGCCCCTTGTCCACTTTCTGGGAAGAATACTCATTACACCACTTTTTACCATGAACCATAAGCACAGTAAGTGACATCACAGAATCTTCCATCATCTATCTGGACAGAAAGCGGCATTACTGGAGTTCCCTCCAAAATCGTCTTTAGAAAAAGAAGCCAATCAAGAGGACTTTGTTTCCCAACATTCATCAGCACAGGAAATTAAATTATGTGAAGGCACGCTGCACTCCTCCCTCTCCCAGGACCTACCTAATGGCAGCTGCAACACAGATGAGCAGTGGACGTACCACTCGCAGCCGAAGGCATGCCCATCAGTGCCTGTCTTGGCCCAGGACCAAGCCCAGCCTGGTTCAGTCACTGGCCAGTGATACTCTACAGCAATCCTTAGGTAGCTAGATCCTGGACACTATTCCCCCCAGCATCTTGGAACCTAAGTGGCAAAGGATATGCCCAGACGTGGATCGCTTGCTCGCTGTGCCATGGGATTCAAGCTAGCCTGGCTGATATGGGGTAAAACCCAAAACCGGTCCAAGGATGCTTGTTTCCAGTCCAGGGAGGACCTGGCTTGGTAGTTTGGGCTGGACTGTTCCTATGAGGACCAGGGTCAAGACTGAATTGCAAATGGCTAGGTCCAAACTGGGGTGGCATAGTGAGCAAAAGAACAATGGGTTAAACCCAGATCTCTTGACTAGGGGTGTGTGGTTGAAAATGTTCACCGCTCAGCCCATCAACTTGTTGTGTTTGCGATCAAACAAGTAGAACAGCTGGTACGCAGAAGACCTCCAGGACACCAAAGCACAGTGTAAATGGCTAGAAAGGGAATGGAGAGCCAGCCATGGCACCACAGACAGAAATACCTATAAGGCAGCTCTCAGATGCTATCATGAGCAAATAAGGACGCCAAGAAAAAAGCACTAGTGGAATGTATCAAAGGAATCTCCAAAAGCTGCAAGGAGATCTTCTCAATCATCAAAGATTTCACCTCACTCTCAACCACTGTCAACAACATCGCTGCCTCTCAACAAATCTGCAACAACCTATCAAACTCATTCCACAGCGAAATCACAAACATCCATAGCAACTTCTCACAACAACCCAACCCCAGAGAACTCATCGCTAACCTACCCACCACCAACCAAGATGGCCACCTAACCAAATGGACAACTTTTGAGGTGCCGGGTTTTTAGGAACCCGGTGGTGCCAGGGGAAAACACCCAAAGACCTCTTGAGTTCTTCCTGTTCTGGACCACAGAAACACAGAGTCTTCTAGGTGAAATCAAAGATCGAGTTTTATTGGCTGCAACCAAGTAACAAGCGTCCTAGAAGTACAACAGCACGGTTTGTAGATTCTCAGGAGACTGTTCGTTTTTACAGAACCAGCCTTCTCCTTTTATACAAAAATAACAGCTGCAGGCAAGAATTCTTTAGTTTACAATATGGTCATATACATATTTCCAAAACACTAAAGAAGCAAAGTCATGATGGCAAACCCACATTTTCGATGTCCAGTTTGTGATAGATGACCCAGCCCGGCCCAGAACTCCCATCAGATATCGATGAAACCCCAATAAAATCGGGCACCTCCTCATCGTAAAACCGGCCATAAACAAGAAACATGGACAGGTGTATGTGTGTGGATAACATGGTTTGTATGTAGTGAATGGTTTATGGCATGTTGTGCCTTGATGCTATCTTACTCGGCCACTGGGCGAGGAACCGCCCGAACAGGTTTGGCTGGAGGCAGTGGAGTCAGCTCGGCCAGGTCATGGGGAAGTCAGCTAAGGTGGACGTGTCCTTTCAGATCGAATTCGGCTTTAATCAATTGACTATATGAGGGCAAGCCACAAGATGGATGCCGTTCACAAAATGGAGTCCGAGGGTTCGAGACGGAAACCATGATTTAAGGGTGATAGCATCACTCAATCACGACGCAAATGCATAGGGATAATGTCCTAATCATTACCGGTCTGTAGACACCAAATTCGTCATGGTACGATGATATTTTGTGACACGAGTGTTGGGCCTCGGTACCATATTATAGCAGAGCCCAGAATTTTCAGAACCACAGCCCTCCTTTTGCCCTTATATAGGCAATAACTCATGCTAATCTGAGTCCAAATCTGTATTCATGAAGTCGTGGAGATGCTGCTGTAGCATCATCCTGTTGCTCAATTCGTCCCTTGACACAGGCGTCCTTACACATGATGTAGCACAGAGGCCACATATTGCAGGAGCGCACTGCACACATAGGCAGAACAGGAACAGAATGGCTAAGATCATCCCAATGAATATCAGAATTTTCCATCCCCAGGCAGATATCAGTTCCCAGAACCAACCTAGCAAGGACCAGTCCCCTTTATCCACGTGAATGGAATCAGAGATCTTGTGCAGTTTGGAGATGGCCTGGTACACTGTCGGAGCATTATCAGGGATGAAAATGCAGCAACTGGATTGGATCACTCTACATACCCCGCCACGGTCTGCAAGTATGACATCTAGGGCAACCCTGTTCTGAAGAGTCATAAGTCGGTCCGACTGGAGCTCAGCAGTCAAGTTACTAAGGGCACCGGCCATTTCAATCACGGCGGATTCAACTACCCTTGTCAATTGGCGAATGTTCCTGCTGTTCACCATAGGCCCCCAAAACAGCAGAAAACCCTTAGCGAAATCTCCAAACTCCTGTTCCGCAGTGTCGTCTTGACACCCCTAACTGTCCTTGTCCGATGGTAATCTGCCTCGGCCGTGTAGGTGGGTGGCAGCAGAAACGAGATAAAACATGTGCCCGAGAAGTCAGGGGGCAACCATGTATACGCTCTGTCGTGGCAGACGAAGTACGTACCCTTAGCCGCTAAGAATGAAGGGGAGGTCTGAGGTGAGAAAACATAAGTCTCAGTACAGACACTCTTCCCTAACTGGGCTCTAGGGTTGTTGCCATTTCTCTGCAGACATAGGTGACCTTGGTGGGGTACTATCCAGATTGGGGAGGATTTCTTTGCTTTCTGACTCTCAGCCAAGGAAATTCCATATTGTGTTATATTCCATCTGCTGTAAGGCATCAATTCATCTCTGGGAATCGTTTTGTACGTTTCAACATCCCTGCTCATATTTCTAATTCCCGCCACTAGTGCCTTGTTGCTTGAGTTTTTCCCCGGAACATATGGTTCGAGGGCAAACAGGAACATTGCTCGAAGGGCCCACAGAGAGCCATGGTAGCCAAATGGCAGGACAAAATACGGAATACCCTTATCTGTTGTGTGTGGCATAAGTCCACATACCCAACAGTTTGTGGTGTTCATTACAGATTGGTGCTGGTGTAGAGTTGGACGAATGAATTATTTACAAATTCTAATCTTCTGGCAGACTCGTGTTCGGGTAGAGGGTGAAAAGAATGCGGGGAAACAGTAGGAGGAGGTGGGGGCTGAGTGTTATGTACAAAGGTAACTCGAAATGTAAATAGAGTATAGCCAATCAAAAACATCATTATGCTACACAACATTAAAATACATATGATTAAAAATCGCTTTCTTGCCATCACAATGCATATTTTCTTTTCAAAGTTTGTAGATCTAGCAGGTCTCTCTACCCTTGAAAACTCCATCCTCTATGTTGCTTCCCGCAGTGGGAGATTGATTCTGCTAAGGAGTGCTTCTGTTCAGTCCAGGGTAATTCCCTTAGACCAACCAGAACTGTCGACCTAAACGTCTCCAGCTGCACTTCCAAAGACTGGCAACCGCGACCCTAGCAGCAGAACCGGATGGCGGTTCGAAAATCAAAAATGAGCAAGTTCCCTGGGCGAGAGAGCTGCGCAATCAAAAATAGTTCTTGGGGGAAAGAAAAATCTTAGTAGTTTACTTTTATTAGTCCGTTTTTCTTGGCCTCAGATTATACCGTTGTTTCCCAGGTATGGTGTGGTCTTCAAACAAGATTTCAGGTTCTGTAGTGTCCAACTGCATTGACGGTGGCATAAATCCTTGCAGAATATGATCACTCTTCTTTTCTGTATCAGTTCCTTTCAATCGTGCATCACTGAAGGGTACAAAGCATGGCACGGATTCAGTTTCAGAGTCAGCAATTCCCTCCTGGACCCGCCGGTCATATGGAAGGGGCAGCGGGACCCGTTTGCAATGGGCGCCGTGCACCCAATTCTTCTTTCCTTCCACCCGAACGGCTGATCTTGTGGAAAGAAGGACGAGGTATGGGCCGGTCCACCTGGGCTGTTCGTTCTTTGTGCGCTGAAAGTTCCGCACCAGTACCCAGGTGCCAGGTTCAATGGTGTGGCCTGGATCATCAGACGCTGGCGGAGAGGAACTGTGAATCTGTTGGTGTAAAACACGCAATTTAGTTGTCAATTCGTGCAAATAGTCAAGCAGTACAGGGTGCTCTATCTCGCTGAGTTTCTTGGGCCTTGGCACTCCCCATATATTAGCTGGGCGGCCGAACACTATCTCGTGCGGACTAAGTCCCAGTCTAGAATGGACAGTCATTCTGGTAGATAGGAGTGCTAAAGGCAGGGCGTCAGGCCATTTAAGACCTGTGCTGGCTTGGATCTTGGCCAATTTCAACTTTAATGTCCCGTTGTAGCATTCTACTAATCCAGCTGATTGGGGGTTATTTGCAGCGTGGAACTTCTGGTGAATGCCAAGACACTCACACACTCTCTTCATCACTCGTCCCACGAATTCACTTCCATTATCACTCCAGACAATTCTAGGCATACCAAACCTAGGGAAGAATTCTTTGACAAGGGCTTTGGCTGTGGACAAGGCAGTATTGTCCTTAAGGGGATACGCTTCCACCCACCTGGAGAAGGCGCAAACAACAACAAGCACGTATTTCAGATTGGTGCACCTCTCCATGTGGATGAAATCGAGCTGCAAAACCTCGAACGGATACGTTGGAGGCGCAAAATGACCAGCTGGAGTTGGAGTTCCCCTACCAGGATTGTACTTCAGACACACCATACAGTTCTTGACCACATTCTCTGCACATTTTGGGATGCCACTATTCTGCCATACTGGGGCCAATAACTTACAGATTCCTTTCACACTGATGTGAGCCATCCCATGAGCCATTGTCACCACTGCAAGTACATATGTGTACATATGCGTCGGGTAACAGCCATCTTTGATGCTCTGACAATTCAGCCCAACAACCATTCGCATCCAATCTACCTTTGCTTTCTCTCCATTCATTCACCTCTTTCTCAGTGGCCTCGGACTGTATAGACTTCACACTTTCAATAGTGTCCTCACACATACCCACATCGGCAATCCATCTCGCAGGACCCACAACATACATTCGACTCATTGCGTTCCTTGCAGTCTCTTTCGCAACTTCATCTGCAAATGCATTCCCATGACCAACATCATCTTGAATCTTTCTGTGTGCACTGCATTTCACAATCGCAACTTGTAGTGGCAAGGTCAGTGACTCGAGAAGCTCGTTAACTAGCTGACCATGTTGTATTTTTGCACCATGTGATGTCAGGAACCCACGTTCACGCCACAATCGTCCAAAACTGTGAGCCATGCCAAAGGCGTACTGGCTATCGGTATACACATTCACTCGTTTTCCTTTTGCCAACATGCACGCTCTTGTAAGTGCAATTAACTCTGCTGCTTGCTCAGAATTGTGTGGGATACGTGCAGTTTCTATAATCGTGTGCAATGTTGTCACAGCATATGCTGCAGTCGTATCACCATTTGGCAACTTGAAGCATGAACCATCAACCCATAAAGCATCATTACATTCAGGAAGGGGAGTGTCCTGTAAGTCTACTCTCCCTTTTGTCTCTTCTTCTGTCCTAAAACTGCAATCATGTTTTTCAACCTCATCTGTCTCTGCTGGAATGGGCAATAACGTGGCTGGGTTGAGTGTATCGCACCTCTTTATGTGTATGTGACTCGCTAACAGTGTCAGCTCATAACTTGACAGTCGAGCACTAGTTAAGTGCTGTGTCCTCGTTCTGTTTAGCAAAATGTCTACTGCATGTGGGACCCTAACGATCAGTGTATTATTCATTACTAACCCAGCAGACTGTCGAATTCAGACAGCTGCTGCAGCAGTGGCCCTCATGCAACTTGGTAATGCCTTAGCTACAGGGTCTAGAGTCGCAGAAAAGTACGCGCATGGGCGCTGTTTGTCCCCAAAGGATTGTGTCAGGACTGATAATGCGCAACCTTCCTTCTCATGGACGTATAATGTGAAAGGTTTACTGTAATCGGGGTTGCCCAACACAGGAGCCGAACACAATGCATCACGCAACTCGTGAAAACTCTTCTGACAATCTTCAGACCAAGGCACAGGATTGGGTGTATCTTTACAGATTAGTGCCAGCAAAGGTTTGGCCAACAATGAGAAGTTTGGTATCCATTGTCTGCAATATGATGTAATGCCTAAGAAAGCACGCACTTCTCTCTGTGTCCTTGGGACACTCAATCTTGCAATTGCCTGTATTCTCTCTGGGGTCAGTCTCCTTCCCTCCTTCGATAAGATGTGACCTAAGTAGGTCACTTCTTGTCGACACGGCCACTGGGCGAGGAACCGCCCGAACAGGTTTGGCTGGAGGCAGTGGAGTCAGCTCGGCCAGGTCATGGGGAAGTCAGCTAAGGTGGACGTGTCCTTTCAGATCGAATTCGGCTTTAATCAATTGACTATATGAGGGCAAGCCACAAGATGGATGCCGTTCACAAAATGGAGTCCGAGGGTTGGAGACGGAAACCATGATTTAAGGGTGATAGCATCACTCAATCACGACGCAAATGCATAGGGATAATGTCCTAATCATTACCGGTCTGTAGACAACAAATTCGTCATGGTACGATGATATTTTGTGACACGAGTGTTGGGCCTCGGTACCATATTATAGCAGAGCCCAGAATTTTCAGAACCACACTTTCACCAGAAACAACACATTGGCAATCATGCGTACCATCCACTCACGGGTCCCAACAGATCTATGCCCCCATTGGAGCTGCATCCTGGGAACATCACCAATCAGCAAAACCCTGAACCACATCATCAACACCCCCATCACACCGTCACTTTCCCAGATGATTGGAAACTTGCAGAAATTAAGGCCGTCCTCAAGAAGCCTACGGCCGATCTGAATCAACTGAGAAACTTTCAACCCATCTCCCTGCTCTCCAGCCAATCTAATTGAGGCCTTCAACAAGCAACTCACAACCCACTTCGAACTTCCCTATCTTCTAGCCAACACTCAATCAGGAGTCAGAAAGAAGCACAGCACCGAAACAGCACTCATCACAGCCACCAACAGCATCCTGAACCAAGGAGAAACAGCGGTCCTTACCCTGCTCGAGCTTTCTGCGGCCTTCAAAACTGTCTCCCACAACACCCTCATCAGAAGACTCTATGAGATTGGCATACAAGGATCCACTCTAAAATGGATCTGCTCCTTACTCACAGGGAGAACCCAAATGATCAGGCTGCCATCCTTCACATCAGAGACCAAGAAACTGATATACGTAGTCCCACAGGGATTGTTACTCATCTCCACCATTTCAACATATACATGAAACTGCTCACCAACATCATCAGATAACAAGACATCATCATCATCTCCTACCCTAATGACGCCAAACTCGTCCTCTGCCTGATGGGTAAGACAACCACCACCAGAACCAACTTCACCAACTGCATGGGCATGGGAGTAGACTGAATACAAACCAACAGCCTGAAGCTTGACTCTGACAATACAAATGTACTGGTCTTCGGCAAAGAGACCTCCCCATAGGACTCCACCTGGTTACCTTTTGAGCTAGGACCAACACCCAGACCCATAGACCACTCAACAAATCCATGGATCATCCTAGGGTACAAGCTCAACAAGATGGCTCTAGTCAACGCAGTGTGCACCTCCTGAAATTCTTACTTAAGATTTTCCGCAGGGCCGAGATGCAAGTTTCGAAGCAAGGTCCCAACTTCCCTCACCCACCAAGAATGCCTGACAATTTCAAAGCCAGAAATGGTGAGATGGGGTGGAGGGTAAAACAAGGAAGAGAAAAGACACACGCCCAGAGGGCACTCAGGGATGAATGGTAACCTTCAGGATCTTCCGATGTGATTCCTAAATGTACAGAAAAGAATATATGTGTTAGTGTATGTGTATGGTTTAGATATAATACCATGCACTCTTGTTATAAATGCATTCACAGTCAGTGAGTACCTGTTAAATTCCCTCTTCCCCTTATGGTATAGTGGTGGTAGATGCAGGATCAGATTACCATCTATGTAAGTAAGAGAGGAAAATTTGGTGTGCATGTAATCAGAGCAGAGTATGTATATATGAAATGAAACTAAGAGCAAGAGCAGAGTATGTATATATGGAATGAAACTAACATATGAACTAACCAGTAATGGTGATATAGTATGGAATCAGTAAAAGCCCAAAACAGATACCCATATCAATAGAAAAACAAAAGAAACAATATGGGGGTCATTATGATGGCAGAAGGACTGCCACTGCCGGGCCGGCGGTGGCGGTCCTTCCTCCATCACACAGCGATTTACCCACCGCCAAATTAGGATGGCGGTGGGTACCACGGCAGACGCAAAGTCCATCCGCCCCTTCACCGCCAAAGGCAATTTCACCGATTGCCTGGCGGGTGGAGCAGGGCCACTAATATGGTGGCGGTGCATAGCAGGCACCATCCACCACATTAGGATGTTGGTCCAAACAGGCCTTTCGAAAGGCTGGCGAAAGTCTGGCCGGGATTGGGTTTGGGTGGGGGTTGTCGCTGCACGAGGGGGTACCCATGGTACCCCCCTCATTTTCATGCACCAAGTGGCAGGCTGCCCCGTAGTGGAGGGAATGCTGTGCACGCCGTTTTGACATTGCGTGCGGTGCTGCAGCCAGCAGCACCACCCACAATGTCAAAAGCCCAGGATGCGCCCGCCAATATGGCGGGCGCATCCTAATTGCAGTGGTGGGACCGCAGCATGTCTGGTGGTGCCAAACACCGCTACGATGGCGAGAGGACAAAGTCTGCCCGCCATCGTAATCACTCCCTGTCTTCCCAAATGGAAATATTCCTAGAAGGTAAACCAGGGATATACACAAAAATGTGCAGGGCTAAAACATAGGGGTTAGTTCCTGAACTTCAGGAAAAACGAATCCTTTGTTTGTTTTTTAAATAGCTATCTAGAAATGCACAAAAGGATATGGAATCCCCAAGTGCTGTGGAGAAGTACATCAGATAAGTAAACCACACAGTATATCTTGTGCAGAGGGCATTAAAGACTTGTTGGTAAGCGTTGATTCTTTAGAAGTTTTGTTATTTTATTTCTTTTTTCACAGGAATTCAGAGGTTTAGCCAGGCAGCACAGCAGAAGACAGGTAAAACAAAAACAGGAACGAAGAGGGAAGGTGACCTGCCACACTGCAACCCGACGAAAGAAAGCCGACTGTGTCATGAGGTGACCTGGAATCAACAAGTAAGTGAAAGGGCAGGGCGGAAAACATGCGCATGTCAACTATAACACGAAGCACGCTTTTGCCCATGCAGGCCGTCTTTATGCTGAGTTTGCTCTGCCCCCATCTGCACACACAATCAGGCACTGTGCAAGCCTGACAGTACACCCCCCAGAATTCCCCCAACAGGTTTGGGTTTCCCAGGATATTGTCTATGGAACAGACACAACAATCTTAGGGGCATGGACATGTCCAGCATGTTCCCATGTGCGGTCCTTCGGACTATACCCCTTCCAATGGACCAAATATTGATTCTACGTCTCACTCTACGGGAATTCACAATAGCCTCCACTTCATATTCGGGCTCATTATCAACCACTACAGGGGATTGGACAGGCAATCTCATTCTTGACACCAGCAGCTTCAAAAAAGAAACATGTAAAACTGGTTGGATTTTGAAAGTGGTAGAAAGTTCCAATTTTAGGCTCCAGGATTAACCACTTTTTTGATTTTATATAGAACAACAAATCGGAACATGAACTTGTGTGTTTCTTTCACTGCAATGGTAAGTGTGGCCAACCATACTTTGTCCCAAATCACATAATCAGGGAATGGGCAAAGATAGAGATCCGTATTTTCCTTGTACACAACCTTAGCTTTATCCAAATTAATCTGAGCTATGTTTTGGGCATCATGTATATGATATACGAACACCAGAGCTGCAGGAGTAGGAGTAGAAACAGGAGAATGTAAAAGCAAGAAACAAGATTGGAATCCATAATTACAGAAAAAGGGAGAAAGACTAGTAGAAGAATGCATCCCATTGTTGAAAGCAAATTTAGCTGCCCAATAGAAGGTGTCCCAGTCTGAAGAGGAGTGTAGCAATTGGCACCATAAGTATTGCTCAAGACATTGATTCACTCTCTCCGCCTGACCATCTGTCTGAGGATGGTGGCTAGATGAAAGACGAACATCAATGTGTAACAAGGAATCCAACCCCCTTCAAAACTTAGATATAGACTGGGGATCCCGATCCGATACAATCACAGAAGGGAGGCAATGCAGTCTCCTTATGTGTTGTAAGGATACAGTGACTAAGTCTTTAGATGCAGGCAGAGCTTTCAATGGAATGAAGTGAGACATTTTAATTAACATGTGCACTACAACCAGAATTAGTGTAAAACCTTGGGTGCAACAGCAGGAGGGCCGTGTGCCGGGTGTCCTTCCGGGCAAGAGAGGTGGCGGTAGCTACCAAGGAGAGAGAGAGGAGGGGCAGCTCCTCTCACAGCGGCGCTAACAGGCCAGTCTGGGAGACGGTTGGGAGAGATGTCTGCACTGCTGTTGTGGGACCGAAGAAAGCAGCAGGAAAACGGTAGTTGGAGCCGGTAAGTGCGAGGGGCTCTTACCCTGGCTTACTTCTTGATGTTTGTGCTTTGGGGAGCCTGAAAGTATTGGATAAGGAACGGGGGAAAGCAGCTGCAGAAGCGCCACGAGGAGTACTTTCTGACCCCCTACCAGACAAAGGGCAGTAACAGCAAAGAACCTGGAAGGCACTAAGGCTCCCCTTACTAATACTAATAACAGAGGCCTGGAGGGTGAATCTAAGGAGGGAGTGGGCTATAGCCTGAGAAGCAGATACCTGGAGGTAAGGGACATTAAAAGTACCAAAGAAAAAAGTGAGCCACCAGCTAGTCTATCACCAAAGGGGGTAAAAGGGAAAAACAAGAAGCTTATCTCGGAGCAGCCTCAAGCGACACTATCCAGAGCAAGCCATGCAAGCCTAAAAGCACCAGGACACAGTTGTACTCATAAAATCACTCCGTCCCTAAGATCCTTTTTTAAGGTTCAGGAAAAGAATTACAATATAGTGAAAGGTAGGATTGAGCCAAAAGCCTCAGAATCCTGTGGTCGCACTACCTTAGAAGCTGACCCTCAGTCATCCCCTTCTGCACCAAAAGAGCCATAGAAACAAAAGGCACAAGAATGGTGGAGAAACCGAAGGACAGGAGCTTTCATTTAATAACAAGCAATAAATATTAATCTCTCTCTACTCAAGAAGCAGAAATTGGAGGGGAAGCTACTGAGAGCGCTCTCGAGAGTGCCACCCCCGGGCATGATCAAATACCCTCTAACAGTTCACACGCAGAGAAGATCCTGGAAGAGATGATGAAGGAGATGAAAGTCAAGTTTGCGATCTCCGAAAGGAACCAGACTAAGATACAAGAAGCCTGCAAAACATTAGATCAAAAAATAAACACACTCATAGATAGAGTGACGCATGTGGAGGATGAAGTAGAGGCGCTGAGCAAGAGAACAGAGGCGAATCACAAAGAAATAACCAGGTGAAAAACCAGGGAAATCAAGATCAGTGAAAGAATGGAGTCTCTAGAAAACAACGCTACGAGGAACAACCTCAAAATCTTTTAATGTACTGGAAGGCATTGAAGGGGAAGACATTAAGGGATTCACGATCCAGCTACTGGAGGAAATAATCCCCTGGTCCTAATCAGCCAACCTCGCCAAAGACATTCAAAGAATACATCGGGACCCCTTCAGGAAGGGTAAATCAAGAAAAAATCCCAGAAAAATGATGAACAATTTCATGACGTACTCCCTGAAGGAGAGAATTCTGAGCGAGGGCCTAAAAGCTGTGTCTTTTGCCAAGGATGACTGGTCCTGTAGAATCAGGTCAAACATATCAAGAATGACCCAGGATAGGCAGTAGGAGCTGGGCCAGCATATGCCACAACTAAGGGCACGTGGAGCTAATATTCATATGCGTTTCCCTGCTTCACTGAAAATCATGTGGGACAATAAAATGCTCAATGTAAGAGACCCAAAGGAAGTCGAAAGTCTCATTGAGCAAATCAAAACACAACGGAAAGATCACTCTTAGGAAATGAAATAAAACCCGCAAGTCACAAGGTGGGCTCAAACCAGTGAGAGATGGAAAAACCTTAAACCAAGCCGAAGGGCAAGGAGCTCAAAAGGGCAGAATCCTGCCCAGAAGAAAGGAAAGGAACGCTTCTCCAAGGAGGGGCGAGGCACATTGCAATAATGCTCACCAAAAAACCTTGAAAGAAGAAAAAAATCACAACACTGGGTGGGGAGCAAAATGTGGATTTTTTTTTAGAACAAAGTCCTAAAAGCAGATCAAGAGGAGTACAATGGCCCACAAGTAGAATACAGTGGACTAAAAAGAGAGGACAGTTACTGGTAAGGGAGCAAAAGAAAAGAGGCTTAATATCTTAACATGGAATACAAACGGGCTGAGAATAAAAAAACGGAGAATGAAGATCCTGGAATACCTAAACAACAGTGATTGTGTAATAATTATAATTCAGGAATCGCATTTAACAAAGGAAGAATGGGCACTGATCTGTAAAAACCAAAACTGGATAGAACATTGCATATGTACAAGTCAAGATTGTAATGTAAAAGGCATGGCGATTATATTTAAAAAATCTCTGAAAGCAGTTATCGAGAAAACAGAAACAGATAGAATGGGAAGATGGGTCATTGTAAAAGCAAGAATTTACAACACTTCCTACACTGTGGTGGGCTTTTATGGACCGAATGTTGACGATCCTGGACACCTTCAAAAATTATACTCTAACCTCCTGGCAGCCAACGCACCAATAATAATGGGTGGAGATTTCAACATCCTGATAAACCCCAAAGAAGATCGGTACCCAGCAAAAAACCTCCCCAATTTAACGAAAATGAGAGAATGGGTTGGGTTATGCATTTAAGGATCTGGGGATTGTAGATGTGTGGAAGGAAAAAGGGAATAAAAATCATAAATTTACTCATAACGCTAGGCCATGCATCCAGAATCGACTTCTTTCTGATCAGCAGGAGTCTAGTGGAATAAACAAAAACAGTTGAACATATCCCAGCGCACTTCTCAGATCACTCAGCAGTACAACTTAGTTTGGCCCAAATAACCTCTCCCTCCTCTCAGAGGTGGACAGTGGACAAGAGCATTTTTTAGACCCAACTTGCACCGATAAGTTAGTAGATGAGGCAGAACTGTTCTTCGAACTGAACAAAGAAGGCACAACACAGCAAATAGCCTGGGATGCGTATAAATCTTGTATCAAAGGGAGAATTTTAAGCATGGTGGTGCACAAAAATAGGGAGAAACATTTTTTATTGGACAAATTGAAAGAGACCTTATGACTTTGGATGTAGAGCTTAAAAATGTCAACACCACTCTAGAAAGCGCGGAAATAGAGAAAAGAATGAAAAGCAAAAAGGTAGAGTTAAGCAATTTTCTTGAAACAATAGTTAGGGACAAGTGAAAAGCCAGTAAACTCTCACAATACGAATACGGAGAAGGCTGTGGGAGGATCCTGGCATGGAAAGCAAAAACCGAAATAACTCAGAACAGGGTCACAAAGATACAGAAAGAAGGCCAACCGGGATACTGCTCTGAAAACTGCAAAATTAGGCAAGAATTGACAGTGTCCTTCGACAAACTATACATGGAAGAGACATCTAGCTCTAGAGTGCGAATACAAAGTTTTCTAGATAAAATTACGATCCCAGTGGCCTCCCCAGAACAAGAAATAGACCTCAACCAGGAGATCTCCGAGGAAGAGGTCTTAGCCGCAACAAAGAGCCTAAAGAGAGGAAAGGTGGCAGGCCCAGATGCACTGCCAAACTAAATCTACCTAACTCTACGGGAATGTACTACTAGCCCCCCTTACAGACCTCCTTAATGATATATTTCTAGAGAATCAAGATCTCCCAAATTCATGGAACGACGCAAAAGTAAGTATTATTCTAAAACCAGGAAAAGGACCAACCAAATGTGAGTCATACAGGCCCATCTCCCTTTTGAACTCAGACTACAAAATCTACACACAGATATTGGCCAACAGATTAGGAGCAGTGGCAGGGTCCCTGATCCACCCAAATCAAAAAGGCTTTATTAAAGGCAGGCAAATATACAAATTATCGCATGAGCTTATTAGCACCATGAACATTGCAACCCATTACTCCACACCTCATGATAAGGGGGATTTTCGATTTCTCAGCACAGCAGGGGAAAATGCCGAGCAGCCAAGGAGTTAATATGGGGGCAGTGATAAAAGCGTGTTTCAATTTCGTAAATGTTTCTTCAGCAGCATATGTCCAACCGAAGGTAATCCCCTTTTTTCAAAAGTTTAGTGACAGGAGATATCAAGGATGCAAATTTATCAATGAAACGGCTATAAAAAATGGCAAATCCCAACAAGCTCTGTACTTCTTTCACAGAATGAGGAGACTGCTAGCATGTTATTGCAGTTATTCTTTGAGGGTCCATGCTCACCCCATATTGGAATAACACAAATCCCAAAAAGGTGCCTTTCGACGTGTTGAACTCACATTTATACAATTTTACATATAGTTGGTTGTCTCTTAATCTATCCAGAACAGCCCTCACATGTCCAATATGCTCTGCTGTAGGAGTACACTTGAATGTTATCTATATATGCTATAGCACATATGTCTAGCATATCTTTCAATACTTGAAATGTGTCAAAGACATCGTAAAGGCCGAAAGGCATTATAGGATACTAATTTTATCCAAATTTAGTGCGAAATGTAGTTTTCCATTCATCGTCCTCTTGAAACCTCGCCAAATGATATGCCCCTCTCAAGTCAAGTTTGGTAAATTCTGGCATTCTTAACCTGGTCAACCAAGGACTGGATTAATGGTAAAGGGTATTGATTTTTTATTTCGAGTCTTAGAGCAACGCATGCGCTGCTCTAGGAGTGACCTTTAGAAATTGGTCAGCTCTTTTTCAAAGCACTCGTGCTTTTGGTGGCATCCACCTTGCGGGAGCGAGCAGCGCGTGCTAGGGCCATCTGTTTTCAATTAGCGTGGCCACGCTCGCTTTACTCTCGCTCTCCTGCCTATGCGCCTTTCATCGTGCCGATGGGGACTGCTTCTCTGTCCCACTGCTCCCTGTCCCCCAACTACCGGATCTCCATGTTCCCCACCCTTGCCACTCCTACTCCTACCCCTGGAGGCCCCTTTGTTGGGTCTAGCTCTCCGAATCCCAGATCCTGACTCCAGGCCTTATCTATTATTTACAGCCCAGTCTGGACTTGTTCAGAATTCTCCTGGTCTATCTCCATTACCAGGCATTAGCCCCATCCATGTTTAACGAAGCAAGCTGTTGTGCACCCCTGAAGGCTGGGTGGCCAGCCCCCTCCCTCATCGCGTATTTAGAAGGTTACAGATTGGTGAGAGGCGGTGGGGCTTTGTTGTGCTGGTGTGGGGCTGTCACTCACTAGTCAATCGGGCGGGTGCACTCTGCCCCTCCCAAGAGGCCTGATGGACCTTCGAGCATGACTTGTGAATCGGAACGTCAGTGTGTAATATCAGCGCTGAAGCTAGCGACGGCCCCTACAACCATCTCCAGGGTCCTGCAGACAAGTCCAGGGCACACCGAGATGCAATTACGTCTGATCAGACTAATGTTAGTAAAGAGGGAAGGAGGAACTGAAACTCAGTTTCCAGAGTCAACAGGTAATATCGCCAGGGCTCTGCAGCGCTACATAAATTCTGCACTACAACACGACACAGTATGCCATGCCCCCGTCACCACGGCCCACAAAGGTATTTTGTATGTTCCTCCTTGTAGTAGCTTGTATTCACAAGTTAATCTAATAAATCCAAAAGGCAGGTTGAAGAATAAAAAGAGGTTTATTCTTATAAGAAAAACCCACGACTGATCGCAGCAAATTCCAACAGGCATCTGACAACATCGGTCTACATTCTGGAACATAGTGATGTCAATTACATTGAAATAAAACATTGACTCTTTAAAGTCATATGCACTTATAATAATAAACATTTAAAAACTACCTTACTACACATCCTCCTTTTTTGGGGTGAGGAAAAAACTAACCCCAAAAATACAATGAATAATATAATAAAAGGATATAACAATGACACAATAAACATGTAAATACAAAAAAAACCACAAAATTAATATGAAATAAGAAAACAATCATTAATTCATTACGTAATCACGAAAACATATAGGTACAACTCTGACTCTACCTTCTCTATTCACTCTACCTCTACCATCACCTTCTTGTGAGAAGCAACAAACCTGGAATCCCCTTCACCAGACAATAAAGGAGAACGAGAAACAGAATGATCAGAATGAGGAAGATGAGATTGCATATCAGATGCAACAAGATTTTCACATACACCAAACCAATCTGAATTAGAATTGTCATTCGTGTTGCATTTGTTTTCAAGAATAATTGTTATTGTTATTGGTGTTTTATAAAGCGCATGACTCACCTGGGGGCATCTCCGCGCTAACTAGACAACTAACTGAAAGCGAAACGTGGCTGGGAAATGACCTCACAATAGGAAAGCTTTCAGATGTTTCCTAAAGGCCAAGTAGGATGGTGACTTACGCAGGGCTTCTGGTAGGGAGTTCCAGTAATCAGGGCCCACATAGGAGAAAGCTTTGCCTCCAAAGTGAGTCCGTTGAATACGTGGAATCGATAGTAGAGCCTTACCATTGGATCTTAAATTACGGCAGGATGTCAACTTGCGAAGTTTGTTTTGTAGATACTTAGGGCCTATTCCCTAAAGTTGCTTTAAATGTCAAGCAGCATGTCTTGAAAAAGGACTTCTTTTTCACTGGAAGCCAGTGTAATTCCCTAAGTAGGGGAAGGGATGGCGTTCCAGGGGGACGATTCAGGACCATCCGGGCAGCTGTATTTTGGATGACCTGGAGCTTTGCTATCAACGTCTCCCTCACTTCCGCCAGCAAAGCATTTCCATAGTCCATCCGGCTGATAACCAGAGCCTGGACCACCGTTCTACAGTGGTTCAGGGGAAGGTATGGGATGATTTTCCGCAACAGCTGAGCGCTATAGTAGCATGAGCTCATGATGTTTCCGACATTGTGCTTCATAGACAGATTCTGATCTAACTGTATTCCTAGGCTTTTTACAGAGTTAGAGGGGACGGGAGCACTGACCAGCTCGGCCGGCCACCAATCTTCCAACTTCAGATCTTGTCTTTTCCCCAGAAACATCAGCTCTGTCTTTCCTGGGTTTAATTGGAGGCAGGAGTCTGCCATCCAATTAGCAATAGCCAGCATTCCCTGCAAAAACCGCACTTTTTCCTCAACCAGGTTAATCCCAATAGGGAAGTTCAGTTGAGTGTCGTCTGCATATTAGACGACCTCAAACCCATAGTGCCGTACAATCCTGGCTAATGGGGCCATATAGACATTGAAGAGGGTAGGACTTAGACATGAGCCCTATGGGACCCCCCTTTCCAGCTGAAACTTCTTTGACCTGAAAGGGCCCATCATGACCTGTTGTTTCCTATCGGCCAGAAAATTGACCAACCATTTCAGCGCAAGATCCCTGACCCCACAGTCCTGTAACCTCTCTGTAAGCAATCGATGTGAAACAGTGTCGAATGCTGCGGAATGGTCCAGGAGAATGAGCATTACCGATCCCCCTGCATCCAGGGTCCTCCTAATGGAGTCAGTGACAGCCAGAAGGGCAGTCTCTGTGCTAAAGCCCGGCCGAAAGCCGGACTGCGATATATCCAGAATGCTATTGGTCTCTAGATGGTGGCTCAACTGGGTATTAATATGAGATTCCAATATATTTGCTAGCAGAGGGAGTAAGGATATTGCTCTGTAGTTGTTCAGAACTATGAGATCTGCCGAGGGTTTCTTAAGAATGGAAGGAACATAGGCTTCTTTCCACACCATAGGGATGTGGCCGTTAGCAATTGAAGAGTTGAAAATCTCCTGAATGGCTGGCGCACAGCTCGTTGTGATTAAAGCCATGATGTAGGGCGGGCATATATCCGTAGGGGACCCTGATTTGGATAATTGAAGATGACGAATTACGTCCTCCCGTGAGAAGGGGTTAAATTGCTTGAGACAATTCCCTGGTGTCAACCTAGTATCGTCGAATTCATCTAAGTGAGTGTTTTTTTTGGAGAAGTTCTCATACATTAGGGAGATCCTATCCTGAAAATAGGAGGCTAGTGCTTCGCAGAGCTCCTGCGTTTCCATCGGTGATTGTTTACAGGCCTGAGGGGAAGCAAAACCCATAATAATCTCGAACAGTGTCTTTGAGGAATTACCTGCCTGTTCTATTTGCAGCTGGATGTAACCACATCTAGCAGTTTTTATATTATCATGGTAGCTTGCTAAGACCTTTTTATAAATCATTTTATCCCCCTCCTTTTTAGATCATCTCCATCGTCTCTCCAATGTTTTACACGAGGATTTTTCAACTTTGAAAGCCCCTGAATACCATGGGGCTGAGTCCCGAAGGAAACCAGGTTTCCTATTGTTCTCCGATATGACCAGGTCCAAGGTCTGAGTCAAAGCCAGATTG
This sequence comes from Lissotriton vulgaris, assembly GCF_964263255.1. Lineage (NCBI taxonomy): Eukaryota > Metazoa > Chordata > Amphibia > Caudata > Salamandridae > Lissotriton > Lissotriton vulgaris. The sequence goes on along the minus strand of NC_141699.1, from coordinate 608,702,295 downwards.
AAATTGGCCAATAACACGTCCGTGTCCTGATCATTCCGATCGACGGCGTACTTATCTTGAATCAGGAACTTTCCTTCAAATGCCTCCAAGGTAAGCTTCTGCCACGATCTAGCTCTTTGAGGTCTAATAGTGATCTGTCCAGGTCAAGGGGTGCGCGGAGAGGACCTGAAGATCTTCTAGGTTTGAGAATAGCAAATCCAATGTATGGCCCTCCATATGAGCCGGGCCCCGAATGTGTTGCAACAGACCCATGTCCGATAGACCTGAAAGCAGCTGAGAAACTTCGGGGTCGTGAAGGGCTTCTCCGTGATAATTGAAGTCCCCTAACAGAATAAAGCTACTCGAAGCCAAGACCTGTGCCGCTATAAACCCCGCTAGGAGGTTAACAAAGTTCAATTCAGGAGCTGGTGGCCGGTACAGAAGGGCTCCATCCCATGTCTTCGTCGGTGACATGGAGACCCTAAAGATGCCCATTTCTACTTTGTCACTCCTAAGCGTGTCTAGCCATTTAAACTTTAAGTCTGCTTTAAACGCAATTGCCATCCCCCCTCCCACTTTTCCCTCTCTATCCAGATGAATGAATGAGCTTGTACCCCTCAGGGATCGCAATGTTAATCACCGGAACATTGTAGGAGGTTAACCAGGTTTCTGTCAAGAAACATATATCTGGAGAGAGTGTGGATAATATATCCCAAACTTGAATTGCATGTTTTACCAGTGATCGAACATTACTTAGGATATAACTCGGCCCTTTATGGAGTATCCTCTGATGAGTACCATGGTTGTCCTCCTCAATTTCGCATTGGGCTCTGCAGGAATTACAACCTACAGGGCCTTCCAACACAGTTGGTAGTACAGTAGGACAGTTGTTTAACGCCTTACTACCAATATCGCGCAGCGTGTCACTCGAATAATTTAGTACGCAGGCATTTTTGGATTGATACCCAGTTGTCCAGCGTTTCCTGTCTCCCGTCTTGGTCCGGCGCGGACGGGCGCAGACGGGCTCGCCTTTGGCGCGCCTTCCGCGCGCCATCGGCGCGTCCGCTGCGCGAACGGGAGAGTGTCACCATTTTATACTGGATGTCAGGTGGTGCAGGGCACGAGAGACTAGCCCGCTAACCACGCTTTCCCCCAAGATGGTGCCTGTTTTTAGCGCTGGGGAGATTCTGTTGGGGAACAAAGGTAAGGTGGGGAACATGTAATTCTGTCCGCAATACAAGTAAAAAAGGATAGATAGTGAATTTAAAAACCATGCGCCTAGATTCCCAGCTTTCCGCCTCAGGAATCGTCTAGTGTGGCCTGTTTACTAGTTATTTTAACAAGAGCATTTTTGTTCCACCATCCTCTGTCTTGGAGAAGAACAGCCATGCGTGAAACCTTTAAAACTTGAACCGGAGCAGAAAATTTAGATTGACCTTTTGATACTTTAATAGGTTTTTCGATAATGACCCAATCTCCAGTATACAAAGGTTTGTCAGAGACATGCATGCGTTTGTCATAATTTTGTTTGTAAATTTCTTGTTTTCTTTTAACATAGTCCCTTACTTTATTCAAATCCACCGGAGTATGTGTGGATTTCTCAAGTAGCGAAGCAGGATTAGGTTTAGAAGAAGGCATGCAACCTCTTAACAGAATAAAAGGTGAAACCCCAGTTGGACTATGGGGTGTGACATTGTAATTCCAAACTTTCTTGAATAAAAAAGAGGGAATGTTTAAACTATTAGCCACCGCAGTTTCTACCCCTTCCTTAAGCAATCGATTAGCAAGCTCAACAAGTCCATTAGAGGATGGACTGTACAATGGAACCAATATATGTTTGATATCTAAACTATTCAAGAACATGTCTATGTCATTAGTAGTAAAATGTGATCCATTATCAGTTATAATCTCTTCAGGTGTACCTTCAGTGTAAAATAGAAGTTGTAAACATAAAATAACAGAGTTAGTATCAGCATTTTAGACAAATGCTAAATAAATCCATTTTGAGAAATAGTCATCAGCTACAATTAAATATTTCTTGTCTGTACTCAAAGCAGAAAATGGCCCAGAAAAATCGAAACCAATTTTTTTCCAAGCTCCACTAGGCCACTGAACAGGACAAAGAGGAGAATTAGAAGTTTTCCAATGCTTATCTCAGCAAAGACATTGGGGACACTTGTCCTAACTTGAATGTCAATACCTGGCCACCAATACGTTTGTTTGATTTTATTAATGGTAGCAGTAGTACCAGAATGTCCTCCATGAGCTAAAGTAATAATGGTGTCCCTAATACCTCCTGGTGGAACAAATTTGTCCTATCGAAGCAATATGTCATTAGAAAAAGAAAATTCAGCAGTCATTTGAGCAAAAGTTTTTTCTTCCATGGATAAATTCCTATCGGTAGGCCAACCATTAATTAAAACTTTCTTTACATTTTGTAAACAATCATCCTCTGCAAAATTGCGAATCCAATCATCCTGAGTAATCTTGTAATTTTGTATTCATTTTGTATTACATCTTCAATGGAATACACACACTCAAAATCATCCTCAGATTTGAATGATTCTTGCATATGCGGCAGAGGAATCCGTGAAAGACAGCCGCACGCACATTCTTACCACCAGGAGTATATTTAATGTCAAAATTAAATTTCTGTAGTCTTGCTAAAAGTCTAATAAGACATGAAGATGCTCTGTTGGAGCAACTATTGCCAAGCATGTAAATTAATGCTTTATGATCGGTGTACAACAAGAACGTTGTCCCCCAAATGTAAGTTTTACATTTTTCTACAGACCAAGTACATGCTAAAGCTTCACACTCAATTGTACTATAATTGAGTTCAGCTGAAGTTAAGGTGCGAGACGCAAATGCAATAGTGCTTTCTTGTCCATGAACAATCTGACTCAGAACGGCACCAAGAATTTTTGCGCTTGCATCTACAGTAATAATGCTCTGAACACCATAGGTGAACAGTTTGATTGCAGGATCATTAACAATTAAATCCTAGACAGAAAAAAAGCATTTTGGGGGCGCTAGGTGGGGCACTAGCGAGATCGCACTGGAGTGAGGCTCCCGCAGCCCAGTGCATTAATCCTATCAATCATCCTACTTATAGACCCTAAATTTCACCAAAACTGTAATCTGCTGGAAGACTATCACCACCTGCAGACTCAGTGAAAATCTGGTGATCATTGAGCCTAGCCTGACCTAGCTATGTCGAGCTGAAGCTAGGACTGAGTGAAGGCACGGAGGCCCCGAGGTGCGCAGACGTGGACACACAAGTCACCAGAGACCGCAGCTGTGCAGGAGGCGTGAAGGCCTTCAATGGGAGGAGCGTGAGCAGAGCGGTTACGGAGCCTCTTTACCCGAGATTGGGTACATAAGAGTGGCGGGCAGAGAGTGAGGCATAAGCGGAGTGTGCGGGGCATAAAGGGAGTGTGAGGAGCTTAACGGTCAGAGGTGCTGGAGGAGAACGGACGCAGCCGCAAGTACTGAAAGGCCGCGGGCAGTGCGACGTGAGAGAATACGGCTGCCCGTGAGGGGGTGAGTGCGGAGGTGGTGCTGATTCCCCTGAGCGGAACAACCGCTTGAGGCAGAGGGGTGCGGGTGAGAGACCGGCATCGTGCTGGACTTGGAGGGCCTGAGATACCATCGTGGGTGTGACCGCTGCGGCGGCCCCCTCCCCCCACCCCACGTGACGCTCGTGCGGCTCGGAATATAGCGCCCATAGGCATGAAGTGAGAAAGGCAGCAATTGAGGTGAAAGGGGAGTACTGGTGTAAGGAGGCGTGCCCCCCCCCCCCTCCATTTTATCGCGCACTTGGGAGATATCGAGGCCCCCCTTTTGGCACCACTTTAATGCCGGAGCTCCTGAGGATGCCATTTTAGGGGACAGAACGGTAGAAGGCGGCTCGGCGGACCAAAGAAATCAAAGGAACCGATCACTGGCTGTAGGCCTAACAGCCAGTGGTTGTGCATGTACAGTGTGCCTTGCTTCGGTGCGTGGGGCCACCAGGGACAGGGGCCCACTCCTCCTGGCCACGGCGCACAGTGTGTGAGGTACACACCTTCAGAGATCACACAGTGGGGATAGGCTGCCAGCACTTGGGTCAAGACTGTATTGAAGCAGAGCTGGCCCAGAGGTGTCAATCCTTGACACTGTAATTTGCGTGCATGTGGGGAGGACAGCGAAGATACAAGTGCTTGGCACGTCGGGGTACGACAGGCACCTGACCAGAGCTGCCCATATCAGGGTATTGCATTGGAGTGCTGATTGACAAGACAAGCACGGTTGGTGACTGGCCGGCACTGAAGTGAGGAAACCACACAATCTACTTGGTGGGCACGGCTGCCTGGTGCAAACATGAGAAAACCAGACACACGGCACCCAAAACTGAATTTCGATGCTGCAAAACGGTCTGGCTGCACCTTGCAGAATGAACAGGAACGGTGTGGAGGTGAGGAAGCTCAGGGCGGCACTATGACCCAAACAGCAGACGTTCAAAGCATCCTACAGTAGGTCAGGCAGGGCTTTGCCACGGTCGTTGACAAAGTTGATCGTATGGCGTCGCGTATGGACGCCATAGCGCATAAGCTGGAAGGACATGAAGAGCGAATAAAAGAGACAGAGCGACCCATTTCGGACTCTGAGGATGTGACGGCCGGCCACACTACACAATTGGCCCGCATGGATCAGCTGTTGCAGGTGATAGCGGCCAAAAATGAAGATTTGGAAGCCCGCAGAAGGTGCAATAACATTCCCATGACTGGAATCCCGGAATCCACCAACACAGGGAGGATGGAGGAGTACGTAGAAAAAATTCTGCTGACGGCGATAGGGGCTGAGTCCTTTTCAAGTCAATTTATAGTAGAACGTGCCCATCGACAACTAGGGCCGCGCCCGCCATTGGGCGCCACTCCACGGCCCATTATAGCGAGACTTTTGAATTATAGGGATCGCGATGTGGCCCTGCGAGCAGCACGAAGTAAACAGACTCTAAAATATGAAGGGAATACATTCTCCATATATCAAGACTTTACGCCCATGGTGCAAGACGAGTGTCGGAAATTCCTAAATGTAAAAAGGAAACTGAGGGCGGCACAAATAGACTACTGCTGTACCCTGCACAACTCAGAGTTACTCATCAAGGCAAACAGAGATTTTTTACAAAGCCACAGCAAGTGGAGGATTTCCTCAAGCAACTAAAATGCACAAACCGGTCCGGTGGTGCCGAAGCTGCATCACAGCAATCTCAATCAACAGGAGCGGAAGATGACTCGCAGTGAGACTCGATCTCTCTGCTCATACAAGTTTATAACTTTGCTGTGGTGGTTCTTTTCCACGAAAGTAAGACCTGAAATCAGCACAGTAAGAAGAATAACATAGTAGGGTAAATAAGTTGCTATCCCAGTACACTGGGCACCCCAGACTTCCACGGGGCCTGGATACACTGTCCGCAGTGGGGCTCACTGGGAGGAGGGTTAACGTGTGGCCACCTTGCAATGTGCCCCAAAGGGTATAACCCCCAATATGTTTGTTGCGAGACACGTAAGGCATTCAGTGCCCTGAGTTGGCCTCTGGCTGAGTTGGGGATAGGGAGGGGCGGGAGGGAGAAAGGTACTGGCAAGTTGGGACTGCTTTAGTGGGAGGTGGGAGGGACAGGGGGGTTGTGGTCGGAGCGGCGAAAGGGAGGGGAGAGGGGCGGGAAGGTTGTAGAGTTGGAATGTTGTTCAACATGTCAAATACAAATGGTTGTTCTTGAGAGAGATGTGATTTTCATAGCTAAGTTGTTTCATAGTAGTCAGGAGCGAATAACTGGAGTTTTCTATATTTGTACACGTGGCATAAGTGACATACACTATAGTCTGAACCGACAACGGCGAGTTTCGTAGGAATGAAGCTAATGGGGATTCTGAAACACTGAATATTATCACATGGAATGTTAGAGGCCTGGGTGACCCACGGAAGAAGAGGCATATACTGGCTTATTTAGACAGACACCGAGTGCACATAGCACTGATACAGGAAACACAATTTGCACCACAGAGACCTACCAATTTCGCCGGTAAATGGACGACTCACAGGCTCTTCGCCTCATATTCCACTTACGCGAGAGGTACGTTGATCCTTGTAAAGAAGGGGGTGTCATTTCATATGGCGGGCACTGCAGGGGATCCGCATGGCCGCTATTGCTTAATGTGGGGAGACTGGGAACGGAATCCATTACACTAGCCTGCTGCTATGGTCCGAACACAGATGACCCGGGCTTTTTCACTTCGCTGTGGGCCAAGATTTCTGAAGTGGGATCAACCCATATAATGTGGGGTGGGGACTTTAATGTCACACATAGCCCCAGCATGGACAGATCGCATCCTGCACCACACCATTATACCAAAGCACGTACGGTTCTGAATGACACCATAGACGCCCATCAATTAATTGATGCATGGAGATACATTCACCCTCATACACTAGAGGGCACACACTACACTGCCCACGTAGCATCATGTGCACGACTTGACTATTGGTTGATATCACCGGGCTAGCACCTGCGGTACTACGAGCACGACAGTTAGCCAGAACATATTCGGACCATGCCCCAGTTTTGCCCCCGCTATCCTCCCGAGATTTTACTACGCAGCGAAAGAGCTGGCGGCTAAATGCTTCTATCCTATTAGATACAGTCTTCCAAAAGGAGATGCATGTAGAAAAACAGGAATTTTTCATGCGCAACAAAGGCTCGGTGGCTAATTTTGAGACGATCTGGGAGGCATTTAAAGTCACGATCCGCAGGTACTGCATATCGCAAGGTGCAGTGGTCCTTAAAGACATACTCAACTCCATACGGAAGCTGGAGTTAGAACTCAAAAATCTGGAAAGGGAACTGGGGCGGGCTTGAACAGTGATGCCCAGGCTAAGTTCCGAGAAATGCTCACGGAGTATATGGATATGGCACAGAGGGAATGAGATTTCGGGGCAGATACTGGGTTGCCAGAAGTTATGGTGAAGGTGAACGGCCAGGCAAAGCGCTGGCGCAAATAGTTAGGAAACCTCACTGTGCTAATTATGTCCTGGAAATTGAGGATCTCGATTGGAAGGTGTATAGAGATACAACTAATATTCTTAATGCCTTTACGCATCATTACCAGCGGCTATATACTACGAATAGGGTAGATGATCTGGACCTTGACACATTCTAGGGGGATGTAACGCTGGGGTGGCTTAGCGATGTACAGAGGACGTTCTTATGTGCCCCTTTTGAACTGGACGAAGTCAGGGAAGCAATCATGGGCATGCAATCTGGAAAGGCCACGGGAAATGATGGAATTCCGGTGGAATTCTACAAAACATACATAGACTTAATGGCCCCCATACTCCGCGAGGTGTATGAAGAATCACTAGAAGCGGGTAGCCTCCCTGTCTCTATGAGGGAAGCCCTTATAATCTCCCTGTTGAAACCAGGCAAATCGCCACAACACTGTGACTCTTACAGATCATTGTCGCTCATCAACTGCGACGCAAAAATATTGGCAAAAATATTTGCCACCCGGCTGAGCCTGCTAATGGAAACATTGATTCTTCCTGATAAATCGGGATTCCTCCCATAATCTGAAGACACTCTTTACCATCTTAAATAATGTCTCCCAGGAACTGCCAATGGCGGCAGTGTTTTTAGACACCACGAAGGCCTTCGATTTCTATTGAGTGGGACTACATTTTTGGTGTAATGTTTAGGACGGGCACCCCCCCCTCCCCCTCTTTCTCTCGTGGATCCAGCTTCTATATCATCTGTTAGGAGCCAAGGTTCTGATAAATGGGCATAATTCGCCGCAATTTAAGATCACTAGAGGCACCCGTCAGGGCTGCCCGCTTTCCCCGCTGCTCTTTGCATTCGCAGTGCAGCCGCTAGCTGCTAGGCAGCGACAGCACCATAATGACAAAGCCCTGAAGTGTAATTTGCGTAAAATACTTATATCCTTATATGCCGATGACATCACTCTTTACATTCGAGACCCACAGCAGAATCTAAACCCAATACGGACGGAATTGATAGTATTTGGAAAGTTATCAGGAATCTAGATTAACTAGGGGAAATCAACTTTTTTCCCTCTGGCGACGGTTCGCTTCCCACTCGACTATCCGATAGAATGGTGTGATGAAGAGCTGAAATATTTAGGGATAAGAGTGACAAAGGACAGGGAGGAACTAATGAGACTGAATTATGGTACAGTCATGAGCCGAATAACGGACTGCATTACACGATGGATAGCTTTGCCACTCTCAATGGCGGGCAGGGCATCATTGATTAAAATGGTGATACTCCCCCAATTGCTCTATCTCTTCCTAAATATACCATTTTATCCCGGAACCTTCTTCTTCAAAACACTGAGATCTGAACTGATAAGACTAGTATGGGGTGGTAAACAGCAGTGACTACAGTGGAGCATGCTGACCAGGCCCTACTCACAGGGAGGTTTTGGGATTCCAAACTTCGAACTATGCTACATGAGCGCGCAAGCCCACTATGCCTGGTTTTGGATAACGCAGCCGTGATATATGCAACAGGTTTCGGTAGAACACTGGCTGGCACATCCCGTACCCATAGATGGAGTATTATATGAGTCTGTGGGGACTAGGAACAAAATGCCGACAACCCTTACATGTACGATCTCAGCATGGCAGCACATAGGGCGAATAATGGATACACCCATTGTAGGAAGGTGGATTTCTGACTATGGTTGCCCCCAACTTTTGGCCTGGTGTTGTGCTGGTTTTTCGACTTAGTTGACCTGGGGCCCTGCTATTCAGGACCCCAGGCCCACTGCTCTCTCTGTAAAATGGATTCCATGTACTCTAGGTACATATCTAATTGGATACTGAGTCACCTTATCAGTCCCTGTACAGTGTACCTTAGGTACCCAGGGCATAGGTGTACCCAGGGCCTACCAGGGGCTGCAGCATGTATTATGCCACCTCTGGCTGGCCACCCAAATCTGACACAACTGGCTGCACGACAGCTGGGGCAAGGTGGTGTAATCACCCTTTGCTTTGGATATAGTATTCCTATATCTAACCCTAAAATGGACACATATATTCCTATCAGTCACTCCTATGGCAGGCCTTATCAATCCTGAAGGCAGAGTGTTTGGAATTATGTGAGATGGTGCTCTGGCATGAGCTGAGCCCGTTTGCAGCTTGCGGAACCAAGTCCTAATAGCTGTTCCATGATAACGCGTACCATATACTCTTAAGTGCATTATTATCCTCGCAGTTATTTGACAACTTTGGTATTGCTTTATCAAAACATGTCGAGTAAGGTGTCATACGAATTGGAATACTAACCCCTCGCCAATTCTGGTGACGGGGTTAGCATTCCACCCTTCTAGAGGGACACGACATGTATGTAACTGTGAACCCCGGTTAAAGCTAACTCGAGCCTCAGCATCACAAAATGGATGCTGCCACCACAGACACAAGTCTGACCTCCTGCTGCTGGGAGTCCTTCCAGCGAGGAGAGCTTGGACAAAGGGTTTCCTGTCAGGGGCGGTGCTAGCACCATCCCAGACAGGGTTTTGTGTATCCCAGGTAGGCAGGGCTAAGAGGAAAGTGACTGCAAGTGGCACCCCGGTGCTCACTGTGCATATGCCGGCTTAAACCAGTTCCAGGGGCATACCAGCCCCTGAGCTGGGGAAAGTCCAGACAAGGGAGAGGGGTGTAACCACCCCCTTCCTGGTCCCACCCATGGGCAGGACCTAGTCGCACGCCAGCCCCTTTCTTTAGAATAAAGGTAGGAGCCCCTTCCCAAATTAGATAATTCTGAATCTTGAACTACTTTCCACGAAAAGAACTCTTGATACCTTCTGAAGACTCTCCCTTGTGGCTAAGGAGTAGCCACCCTGCACCCGCAGGCACCATCTAAGCATCGCGGTTTGCTGTAAGTCCATCCTCCGGATCAAGACTGCCCAGCTCAACAAGACCCGGATTCCCTGGCATCTCTGACCTCTACCTGTGTCATCAGCCCAGCTGAGATTCGTGGGTGTGACGAGACCTGAGGGACCGGCCATCTTCAAAACTGCACTACGCTTAACCAGCACGACCGCCGAGGGATCCTCGAGTGAGTGCTTTGGGATTTGAGAAGCCCTAACCCTGAGCAGCTCCAGCACCGAAGTCCAGCCCCCCAGCATCCACGAGATCTGTGTGGGGCCCTTCTGCTCTTTGCTGCTCACCGCGTTGTCCGGCCACTTGCCTGCTTGCTAGTGGCCCTCTTGACGACGTACCACGATGATTTCATCGCTGGTCTGGTTGCCCCAGACTGGCCCTTGCTCCCCTCCAACAGAGGAGCACCCCGGACCCTCCTGGTCCACTCCAGACGCCCTCTTGACTCCACCGCGTGGGCTTGCCTTTGCCAAGGCTTGTTGCTCCAATCCTGGTTCCAACATCGCCATCAGCAGAGACCCTCGTGGGACAGCTTGCACCTCCAGCCTGGTCACCGACAACGCCTCCTAGCCCGTGTGACTGCAGAGTCCAGCGTCGCCCACTCACCTGGTCGAGGTGACTTCATCCGGTGCCATCCTGGTGCCCACACAATCACTGGCTAGTGATTAAGAACTGAGTCCCCTCTGCTTTCAGGTCATCTCCATCATCGATCCAGGCTTGGATCACTCCGAACTTCTTCACTGGTCGCCTGCCAGCAACTTCTTCTTTCAGGCTCCATAGACTACAACGAGGATTCCCGACGTCTTTTGAACCCTATGCAGCCGCAGCCCCTGGGCTAGGTAACCCGAGCATTTCGGTGCTCCAACGTAGGTTCACTATCTAAGTGTCCAGATCCTTTTCCGTTTTTAGTCTACCTAGTCGGATTCGTCCGGAAACAGTGACTTTAGAAATACTAGCCTCCATAGCCTTTGTCCCGCATCCCGCGTGAGAGTGCACACTCTGCACCCGATCTCCCTAGGCCTCCTGCTCCTAACCTTAGGGTTCACTAGTGTAGTCCTAGCGATACTGAAGCCTCTGGATCTTGTTACTTACCTGCTAGTATTTCGCATTCCACTTTTAGTGTATATGGTTTTTCGTGCCCCTCGGGCATTTGTGTAAATTGTGCAACTTGAAGTATTTTCTTAAGAGTTTTGTATTGTGCTTAGCTCCCTGACTCATAAAGAGTTCAGGGTAGACTTGTTATAAATAAATATCCTTTATTTTCATAACAACTTGTGTGGCGTCCTTTCACTTGGTGTTCAAGGGTATATGTGATGGTATAACAGCTGGCTTAACATGCCCTCTAGAGTTTAGCCTAAAGACTGCTCTTGTCCATGCTACTAGGATAGCTGGTCTATAAGGTTGACTTACAACCAATCATCAATAAGGGTCGTTTGGTATGATACAGAGTGATCACTAGAATAGTGAGCACTATATATCAGGCCAACTTCTCACACCCATGCTCTATTCTCCATTGCTGCCCCTCACTTATCACCCAAGCATGCCGCTCCTGCAGGAAGTCATTTTCCATAATTTTAAAAAACGTACACGCATTTGCACATGGGGGGACTTATACCACAATGGCCAGTTTCGAACCCTGGAACAGATGTTCCAAAACGCACAACAGACCCCAATAGATACCTTTTCATATATCCGACTTAGACAGGGGATTCGAACATTGACACTGGATTTCCCGGCCAAACCGCAGGCCTTGACACCGCTACAACTGATGCTGCAGTATGGAACAGCTAGACGTCTGGTGTCTTTAATATACCGTACAGTGCACACACAAAGAGTAGTCCCGGACACTGTGACACGCACAAAGTGGGGGGAGGAGCTGGGCTTTGTCCTGACTGATGAACATTGGGAATTTTGTTGTACGCAAACCAAACAGGTATCAGCCAGCAGCAGGCTTCGAATAATTCATTATAAGTTCCTACATAGATTGTAATATACACCTGCCAGAATGCACAGATTAGATCTGAGGGACTGGAATAGATGTGAAAGTTGTCGGGCTGAAGGCGTAGACTTTCTCCATCTGGCGTGAGACTGCCAGGGGTATATACTTACTGGGTGTGAAAAAAAAACGTGCGAAAAAAAAACCCTAGGCAGTCAACAAATAGGCAAACAAGTAATATAAAGTGACAGCGAAAAAATCATACATAGAGAATTAAAATACAAATAATCATGATTTTAATGAACATAGATAAAAATCATACAGGTAACTGGTATAACCATTACTGTATGATGATAAAAATTAATTAAAAAACATACAATTGGAGGCGTGGCCAAGATGGCGGGGTGAGCGGACGCTTCTTCCCGCAGCTCCTCCGGCCCGACTAGGCTCGAGCCCTTTTTCTTCAGCCTCTCTCCCCCCGCTGGCGCTCAGCGGCTGAGAGGCGTGTGGCGGAGGACCTGGAGCATGCATTGATGCTACTTTGGCCCTGATCGCTCCGGTGGAAGCACCTCAAAAGACCGATTGCTGATTGCAAGGCGACAGAGCGCTCTGGAGGCGGAGCAGATCGGAGTGCTGTCCAGACGCTTCGGCTGGGCCTGGTGCTGAAGGTTAGCGACCAGGTGTGGAGACCGTCCCGTCGCTCGACGGGGATCGAAGGGAGGCTATCGGCTGTGAGACCCACTACACGGAGAACTCCCGAGTGAGTGCCGAGGTGCCTGGACTTGAGGTGGTGGCCTCCCATATGGCGAGAGCCCCGGTCCCGGTGTTGGAGGACGATCGATTTGGGATCGGAGCCAGATCTACCAACTCTTCTACATAGCCGGTCGGCCCAGGTTGATGAACTTTCCCGATTGCCTGGCTTCTGGAGTGGCCCCGGTGGCATCGCCAGGCTCGGACGATCTGCTTGGCCCCACCCAACCGCCATTTTGTCTCCGCGGGGACAGTGTCGTGGGCCTCCTTCGGAGACGCTTGGAAGCCGTTTCTTGCACCCTCTGCCTCTGTACAGCTCTTCCCCTTCGGCGGAGCGCACTGGCCGGGGTCCCCCCAGTGCAGACCCCAGCTGCTATCTTGGTCGGGCGCCCACGGCTTGCTGTGACTGGACTGACCCGCCATTTTGTCATCTGTGGCGCAGGTCCTCTTCCTCGCCGGGAGCTCCACATAGCGGGTCCCTGCTGGTTGTTGGACATTCCCCGAAGTGGTCGGGCCCGTACCCATTCTTCCGTTGAGAGTGACCAGGATGACTGGTAGAGGTGGCTCAAGGAAAGGGGACCATACCCTGCCGGACATGCTTAACAGGGCCCAGCAACAGCGGGACAGGACACAGCCGTCGCCGGGGTCTTCCCGAGCCGCAGCGGACGCGACCGGTGGAGAACCCCCTGTCACGAGATCTTTCATGGAGGAGCTGTTCAGCTCGCTTAAGGAAGACTTCCAGACGCTGAAGCGGGAAGTGGCCAGTGAAGTGCGCGAGGTCCGCAGGGAGGTGGAGGGCCTCGGAGAACGGATTGAGACGGTGGAGACAGCGGCCCAACGCCGGGACGACGAGATTGTCCACTTACAGCAGGACGTTCTCCGTCTCCGGGAGCAATGTGTTGAACTCCAGGCCCACTCCGAGGACTTAGAGAACAGGTCGAGGAGAAATAACATTCGGGTACGGGGTGTGCAGTCTGCGGACGAAGGGACGGACCTGGTGGGCTATTTACAAGACTTGTTCCGGGAGATCCTGGGGGAGGCCGCGGACTTTCCTATCCGCATTGATAGAGCCCACAGGGTTGGTCGACAGCGCCAGTCGACGGCGCCCCCACCGGACATCTTGGCTTTCCTGCCTGGCTTCCCACTGAAGGAGCGCATCATGTCCGAAGCCCGTAGGAAGCAACCACTAACTTTCCGAGAGCGGCCCGTAGCGCTCTACCAGGACCTCTCTGCCATCACACTGCAGAAGCGCAGGTCCTTCAGGATTGCGACCGATTTCCTACGTGACCATGAGACGCCGTACTCCTGGGGGCATCCCTTCCGCTTGATTTTTCGTTGGAACGGGGTGCTTCATCAGCTGCGCTCCTTGCAGGATATCTGCGGTGTCCTGGGGCTCACGGCTACGGAGGAGGATGGAGCAACGCCGACTTGGAGGCGCTTGGATAGAGGGGGCCGACGGAGGTCAGCGAGAAGACGATCGACAGCGAGCGCTGGGCGTCCTGATTCGCCTACCATCAGAGCGGACATGGCCAGTGCCTTGAGAGAAGCGGCCAGGGACTCGTCCGCCTCCAACGGCGTGGCCTTGACGGCCTAGATTCACTCCGGGGGGAGATGGACACAGCTTCTTCGATGCCAGGTTTCGGGGCTGGGGGGGGGGGTCGGGGGGGGGAGCGGGGGGAAGTGAGTGGCCGGACGTCCACTTCCACTACTTACTACAGACTTGTCCGTTTTGGGACTTGACTGAGACAATGGGTTGTTTGAGTTGGCATTTGACTAGTTGTCATTGGTTTGTTTGGGGTGGGGTTGGGAGTTGTTCTAGAGTTGGGAAAGAACCGTCCGATGTTACCTGTGTCCACGCTTGGCTTACTTTTGCCTGTCCCGCGCTGCTGCCCCGCGCCCCCCCCTCTGGTCCCCTACCCGCAGCATAGCGTTCCTGGTCCCTGGGAGACATATCGTCCCTGAAGGTGGTGACCCTTAATGTTAAGGGTCTGAATAACCCTGTTAAGCGTAGGGCGATTTTGTCTCTACTCGAGGGGACGCAGGCTGACATCTGCCTCTTGCAGGAGACCCACTTATTGTCCCGTGACTGCCATAGATTGTGCTCCGCTAAGTTTCCCACCCAGTTTTTCTCCTCTGCTACGACCAAAACCGCGGGAGTGGCCATTCTCATAGCGCGCTCCTTCAGGGGGGAGGTGTTGTATAAATATGCGGAACAGAAGGGGAGGCTTTTGGCATACCGCCTCCGCCTGGGGGGCATATCGTTTACTGTTGGCTCCGTCTATAGCCCGAATGACCATCAGGAACGCTTCTTGGACTCAGTACTGGTGGACGTTACTGCCTCCCCCGATCGTCATGTTATTCTAGGGGGTGACCTTAATATCGTCTTTGACTCAGCATTGGATAGGTCGGCGCAGCGGTTCCCGCAGACTGGGGAACTTTCCCAAGCTGCGAAGGCCCGGATTGCGGACATGGATCTGCACGATCTTTGGCGCTCATTACACGCCACAGACAGGGACTACTCCTATTATTCGCATGCGCACCGAACCTACGCACGGTTGGACTATCTTTTGGTTAGTGTGCCGATGCGCACCCGTGCCACGGCGGCGAACATTGGGGTCCTGACTTTGTCCGACCATGCGCCGGTTGTTGGTGCGTTTGCGTGGCCGGCGACCTCCCCCTCTCGGGGGGTGTGGCGCCTTAGGGACACCCTTCTGCACAAGAAAACAGTGGTGAAACACATTGAGGAGGCCATACGGGACTACCAAACACATAATAGTAATTCAGACACTTCACTAGCGACACAGTGGGCTGCATTGAAGGCGGTTCTTCGGGGGGAATTTATCTCCATCTCCTCGGCAGAAAACAGGGAGCGGCAACGGAAGAGGGAGGAGCTAACTACCCAGGTTCGGGAGCTCGAGCAGGTTCATCGCCGCACGGGCGCTCCAAGGGTATGGAGGCAGCTGAAGGCGGCAAGGAAGCTCCTGTCGGCGCTGGACATGGACAGGGCCGAATACGCAGCGTTACGTCTGAAGCATGCCTTTTATACAGGGGGAGACAGGTGTGGTAAGCTCCTGGCGCATAGACTCCGAGTTGCGCAACAGCGTAACGTGGTGAAGGACCTCTTGGGTGCAGATGGGGTGGCTGTTTCCGGGGATGCGGAGGTGACGGAAACCTTTTGCAGTTTTTACGAGGCGCTGTATACCGGAGAGCCCTCCTTGCCGCGGGAAGCCACGGAATATCTAGAGTCTGTGCCCCTTCCGGCGCTGGACCCCGCTCAGGCGGAATATCTTGAGCGTGATATCCAAGTCGAGGAGGTGATTTCCGCTATAGCCAGACTTAAGCACGGGAAAGCCCCGGGCCCAGACGGTTACACGTCCTTGTTTTACCAAACCTTTTGTGCCCGGTTGTGGCCCCTGTCCTCGCTCGGTTGTTTAACTCCTTCTCCGACCCGGGAGCCATCCTGCCGGATCTCCTAAGTGCGACGGTTTCAGTGATTCCGAAGCCTGGGAAGGATCGGGCCTTATGTGGCTCGTACAGACCCATCTCGCTATTGAATGTCGACCTCAAGCTGTACACGGGGATTCTGGCGTCTAGGCTGACCTTGCACCTCCCCGGTCTGGTTGAGGCTGACCAGGCTGGCTTTGTACCCGGCAGGCAAACTGTCGACAATACTAAGCGAGTGACGCACATTTTGGAGAAGGCTTCGCGGATCCCGGGTGAGCGGATGCTGCTGGCGGTAGACGCTGAGAAAGCCTTCGACAGGGTTCATTGGCCGTATCTCGAGCTGGTTCTCAGGAAACTGGGAATCGGTGATAAATTCTGCTCGATGGTCTTCAACTGCTATAAGAACCCTTCAGCGACGGTGCGGGTCAATGGGTGCAGCTCCCGTAGTTTTGCAATCGAACGCGGCACGAGGCAGGGGTGCCCCCTTTCCCCACTCCTCTTTGCTCTCTACATGGAGCCGTTCGCCCAAAGGATCCGCCACAACCCGGATGCCACTGGGATCAAGATGGGACGGTATGTCCACACGGTCAGCCTTTATGCGGACGATGTCCTGCTGACCCTGGATGACCCTAGGAGGTCCCTGCCCGCCTGCATCCACGAGTTGGATGCCTTCTCGCGAGTGGCCGGCTTCAAAATGAATATGAGCAAATCTGTGGCTTTAGACGTGTTCTTGACTACGGACACTAGGCGGGACCTTCAGCGGCTCTTCCCCATGCAGTGGTCGTCGTCACTAGTACCATACTTAGGGATTCTGCTGGCGCCAACGTTGTCGGCGATGGTGACGGCTAATTACGCTTCTCTCAGCAAAAAGATCAGGGAGGAGCTTGGCCGCTGGAGTAAAGGCCTGTTATCCTGGCTTGGCAGGATCGCAGCGGTCAAGATGACGGTGCTGCCCCAGATCCTATATCTTTTCCGAGCCTTACCTCTCCAGCCTCCAGTGGGCTGGATCAGACAAACGCAGGCTGACATCTCACGCTTTGTCTGGCAGGGTCGCAAACCCCGGATGAAGAGGGTTCTCTCCACACTTGCCCCGGAGGCGGGAGGCCTGGGCATTCCGGACCTCCGTAAATACTTTCAGGCGGCACAGCTACGATACCTTGTGGAGTGGAGCAGGTGGGAATCCGATAAGCACTGGCTTTTTCAGGATCAAGCGGTTGCTGGGCGTACCCTCCAGGAAGTCCCATTCTTGCGCCGCGCTCACCGCCCCCCCAACCTTTATGCTTCCTTCGTTACGAGGGTTCCCCTGCGGGTGTGGGACGCGGTCTGCGAGGTCCGGGACCTCACCACGTTCCCTTCACCATTCACGCCCATTGTAGATAATCCTGACTTCTCCCCGGGAATGGAGCTGCGCGCTTTCTCCCATTGGAGGACGGCGGGCTGTCGAGCGCTCTTTCAGATCTATGGGCCGGAGGGAGTGGTTCCCTTTCAACAGCTTCAGCAGGAGTTCGGCCTGACGGAGTTGGACAGACTACGTTATATGCAGGTCCGACACTGGGCGCTCCAACCCCAGGTGCGGGACACCGCTGACCGTCAGATAACACCGTATGAGCGGTGGTTGGTGACCCGAGCTTCTGATGCTAAATTGATCACTGATTTTTATAAGCTCTTACAGCCTCCTCCGTTTCACTATTATAACCCGGGGAGGGAACTGGGCAGGACACTTAGCCACAAAGAGTGGGACCAGATTGCACACCGGGCGAGACACTCCGCGTATCATACTGGCCTCACTGAAACTTTCACTAAGGTGTCCACGTACTGGTACTACACCCCAGAGAGACTGCATGAGATGAATAGGCACATTGATAAGGGGTGTTGGAGAGGTTGTGGGCAGGTGGGGACCCTTTCACATATTCTTTGGGATTGTCCCTTGTTGGCCGCTTATTGGAAGGAAGTTCTTGATGAGGTGGACATGCACTTTGAGATTGAGTTGCCGCGCTTTCCGGCGTATGTATTGCTGGGCCTACCTAACGGCCTAATGTACCCATTGAAGTCCCGTAGGGGCAGGCAAATCGCGATTGCGCTGGGGTCGGCAGTTCAGAACATCCTCATCCACTGGCGCACTACCGCAGTCCCCTCCATCACGGGTTGGCTACACAGACTTTGGCACGTGCTAGGAAGGGAGAAGCTGTCGCTCATGGTGGCGGGGGACATAGATCAGTTTGATGAGCTGTGGCAACCCTTCCGTGTGCTGTTAACTACTGAATTTAGGGAGCTCACCTATCCGAGATACCTCAGGCTTCTAAGGCTGACACCACCGGTGATTCCGGCAGACTAGGATGGGCGGGGGGCTGGTTTTGGGAGGGGGGGGATGCGGTTGGGGGGCTGGTAGTATTAATGATGGTACATTGGACGGGGGTGTTGGGGGGAGTTGGGGAGTTTCTTTTGGGGAGGGGGTTCTAGGGGGGGTGGGCTAGGCTTCTTTGTGTCATTCCATTATTTTCTTTGATCGGACTTGGGGTGTTGCATATGCTCAGAGTGGAGATATAGCATGTATTTCACCTTTTATTTGCTGCTGCTTCCCCCTTTTTCACAGAGACTCATTTCGCGATGGCACTCATGATATCATGTTCACTTCTTTGTGTTGCTGTATGTAACCCTAACCTCCTATCCCCTCTCCCCGTGTTCTTTTGTCTTAATAAAAATGCTTTAAACCTAAAAAACATACAATTCATACATTTATTATATCATCATGTAAAGAACATTCCTGCAAATTAATATCATTGGTATCAAAAAGAGACAACACTGTGGCGAATAAAACTCAAAATGGTTATACCAGTTACCTGTATGATTTTTATCTATGTTCATTAAAATCATTTTTTTTCACACGTTGTTATCTCTGCCCTAGGAGTTCATTGACACCAGTGTCCAGGGGGTCCTTGTTTTTCTCAAACCTATATACTTACTGGGAACAGGTCTTCCAAGCTTTGGCGGAGATGATAAACGTGCATGTTGCCCCTACCCCATTGATGGCACTATTAGGCTGTGTTAAACATGTGCATGCAGAGCACCGTAAGTTTGTCGCTTTGGCACTGCTTATGGCCAAAAGGAGAGTGGCATGCCACTTGGGGAGGGGGTGAGCGCCTAAATTCAAGACCTGGGTTGATGATTTGGTAACTTGCCAAGAAAGACTCATGACATATGCTGAACTACTGCCTGTAGCCTCCAGGCCCAGGGACATATGGGCCCCGCTGACATGCTATCTGATTGCACACCCACGAGACTCCACATAAACAACCTTGACTATATCTCCACAATGGGGAGGCGGGAAGCTATGGAATAGGGAGGAGTAGAACTGAAAATGTTCGCCACTACAGAAGGAGGCGTTAAGAATGAATTGCATTATGTAGGACTGTAGAAATTGTAAGCAATTAATTGCGAGGAGCACTGTGAGATGTTTGAGCTGGTGAAATGGTGACGTCATAGCATAATGTGTATATGAATAATCCGTGAGGTACTGCGAGGGGCCCAGAGGATGATTATTGCTGCATGTATACCATGCTTGTATTGATCAGACGAGAGGGGACACTAATTCCGTGTACCAAGAAAAAAGAAATCGGACTTACCACTGTGCCAAATATTTGTACTGAAAAAATTTGATGATGGTTTTGTGAACACACTATGATTGAAATAATAATAATAAAAAGAGTTTAAAAAAAAAGAAACAAAAGCATTTTGTGTTTCCATTGACCATTCAAATTTTCCATGTTTTTAAAATAAATTCCTAAGGGGTTGTACAACTAAAGCATAACCCTGAACAAAGCGAGCATAATATTCACTTAACCCAAGGAATGCTCTTAAGGAATCTTTATCAGCAAGAGAAGGAGCACATTTAATAGCATCAAGTAATGCAGTTTTAGGTTTAATACACAATTCCAATAAATGGTGGCCTTAGTAGTCGCCATTTTGAGAAAGAAAGTTGCATTTTCTTTATCTTAACTGTCATACCATGTGTTTGTAAAATACTCAAAACCTTTTTCAATAAAACATAATGTTGTTCTACATCCTCAGAATGAACAAGAATATCATCTTGAAAGGCCTGAATACCAGGACAGTCATCAAAAATGTTGTCCATTAGCCTTTGAAATATACTAGCAGCAGATGTTAATCCGAAAGGAAGTCTTTTATACATGTAAACTCCAAATGGAGTAACAAAAGTAGTGAGAGGTTGGGATTTGATTGACAAAGGAATCTGATGATATGCTGAACGTAAATCAATTGTGGAAAATAATTTACTGCTGCCTAATTTCGCTAACATATCATGAATTTTTGGAAGTGAATGTGCAGCCACAACAATGTTACGATTAAGAATTCTTAAATCTGCACATAAGCGGATGTCACCTGAATGTTTTCGAGCTACAACGGCAGCCGAAACCCACTCAGAGGATTCAACAGAACATATTATATCTTGAGAACATAATCTAAATGTTTTTTAAGATCATCTCTAACAGAAAGAGGTACTGGACGTACTTTTTGAACCACAGGAGTTACTTTGTCTTTTAACTTAATTGTGTGCTCAAAGTTCTTAACCACACCAACATCATCACTGAACACACTCTTGTACTCATTAAATAACATGCTTAAAGTAGGATCTTGTGTTATGCTGTCAGTAACTGCTAGAATTGGAAAATCACCAAGAACAACATGTTCTGGATGCCCTGGTTTAAGTATTATACCGAAACTAGCTTGGTCACACTAACCTAAAGTGTCTCTACCATTTACAGCTACATACATTTTTGTGTGAATGATTCTACTCTTGAAGGCAAGAGTTGAGAAGTTGGCCTGATATGCAGTGCTCACTATTCTAGTGATCACTATGCATCAGTCCAAACGACCCTTATCGTGATTGGTTGTAAGTCAACCTTAGACCAGCTATCCTAGTAGCGTGGATACGAGCAGTCTTCGGGCTAAACTCTAGAGGGCGTGTTAAGCCAGCTGTTATACCATCACATACCCCTTGAACACCAAGTGAAAGGACACCACACAAGTGTTATGAAAATAAACAGTATATTTATTAGAATCACAACAGCCCTGTACTCTTTATGAGGACAGGGTACTAAGCACACAACGAAACTCTTAGGAAAATACTTCAAGTGCACAATCAATACAAGTGCCCGAGGGCACGGAAAGTTTAGTGGTCTCGGGCGGACCCGATAAGGCAAGTCGGAAGCGATAGGGACTCGGGACCCTTCAATAAGGAGGTTATGCGGGCACCGAAATGCCGAAGTTACCTAGCCCAGGGGCTGCGGCTGCACAAGTCTTTACAGACGTCGGGAGTCTTCGCTGACGAGCCAGGAGCCGGAAGGAAGGAGTTGCTGGCCGGCGACCAGTGTAGATAGTTCGTAGAGATCCAAGCCTGGATCAGAGATGGATGACACCTGAAAGCAGAGGGGACCAAGTTCGTAACTACTAACCAGTAGTCAGAGGGTACCAGGAGGGCACCGGAGGATCGTCACCTCGACTAGGTGGGTGGGTGACGCTAGGCTCTGCAGTCTCACGAACCAGGAGGCGTTGTCGGCGACCAGGATGGAGGTGCGAGCTGTCCCACGAAGATTGAAGCTGTCGGCGTCGCTGGGCCCAGGATTGGGGCAACAAGCCTTGGCAAATTTCAGGACCACGTGGTGGGCCTAAAATGGCGTCTTGAGTGGACCAGGAGGGTCCGGGGTGCTCCTCTCTCAGAAACGGAGCAAAGGCCAGTCTGGAGCAACCAGACCAGCAGCGTTGGTTGTCGAGTGTCGTCAAGAAGGTCACAAGCCAGCGGCTAGTAACCAGACAACGTGCTAAGCAGCGGAAAGCAGAAGGGCCCCACGCAGATCGTGAGATGCAGGGAGGCTGAGCTTCGGTGCTGGAGCTGCTCAGGGTCGGGGCTTCTCGGACCCCAGAGCACTCACCAGAGGATCCCTCGGCGGTCGTGCTGTTTTAAGAAAGCGTGCAGGTTTTGATGATGGCCGGTCCCTCGAGGTCTCGTCGCACCCATGGATCTCAGCTGAGCTGACGATGTGGGTAGAGGTCAGAGGTGCCAGGGAAGCCGGTTCTCGTCGAGCTGGGCCGTCGGATTCCTGAGGAAGGACTTGCAGCAAACCGCAGAGTTCTTAGCTGGTGCCTGCGGCTGCAGGGTGACTACTCCTTAGCCACAAGGGAGAAATCTTGAGAATTTCTAATTTAATTTAATTTCTAATTTAAAATATTTCTAGAGCGCAGCGTACACCTTGCGGTTTCTTGGCGCTAGGGGGATCAGCAACTGAGGGAGAAATACCAGAGAAGGTAAAGGGGATGATGGGGGAGTTTAAGTTGGGAAGGCCTGGCTGAAGAGGAACGTTTTCAGATCTCTACGAAAGGGGAGATACTGAGTGGCAGAGCGAAGGTGGTCAGGGAGTGAGTTCCAGAAAGTTGGAGCCAGGGTGGAGAAATTGGCCCCGCCCCACTTTTTGCGAGTGAAGCGAGGGATCTGAAGTGGGGACTTGGAGGAAGACCGAAGATCTCTTGCAGGTACATAAGGCTTGATTAATGAAGAGATGAAGGCGGGGGCAGTGCCCTGGCGGGCCTGAAAGACCATGCAGCCGATCTTGAAGAGGGAACGTTCTTTTATAGGGAGCCAGTGAAGCTCCTTGAGAAGAGGGGTGGAATGGTGAAAGCGAGGGAGGCCGTACACCAGCCGGGCTGCCTGGTTCTGGATAGTCTGGAGTCTACGCAAACTGTACGCGGGGATGCCATGGTAGAGAGCGTTTGCGTAGTCCAGTTTCGATATCACTAGTGCGGCCATAATGATCTTAAGTGCCTGGGTGGAGAAGAAGCGGGAAACAGTGCGGATAGTGCGGAGAGTGAGGAAGCAGGAGGATACCGCGGAACTAATTTGTGAATGTAGGGTGAGCTGGTTATTTATTTTGACACCGAGTGTTTTGACCGTGGTGGAGGGGGTCGGTGCGGAACCAAGAGAAGGGGGCCAGAAGAGAGAGTTCCAGGGGCTGGACGAACCACCAGTGAGAACCAGCTCGGTCTTATCCGGGTTCAGCCTAAGGTGGTTGTGGTTCATCCAGTCTCTGATGAATGTCATAGTTGACTGGAAGTTAGAAACCGAGAGAGGAGAAGGGGACAGATCAAAGATGAGCTG
This sequence comes from Lissotriton vulgaris, assembly GCF_964263255.1. Classification (NCBI taxonomy): domain Eukaryota; kingdom Metazoa; phylum Chordata; class Amphibia; order Caudata; family Salamandridae; genus Lissotriton; species Lissotriton vulgaris. The sequence continues at coordinate 608,679,082 of NC_141699.1, read as the reverse complement.
GAGGTCATCCGCGTAATTATAGACGGTGACCTCCAGCTGCTGGAGTGCGAAGATGAGAGGAAAGATATAAAGATTGAAAAGTAAAGGGGAGAGGGAGGATCCCTGGGGAACACCGCAGGTGACAGGTAGAGGAGTGGCCGTGAAGTTGCCTAGCCGGACCGCCTGAGTGCGGTCCCTCAGAAAGGAGGAGAGCCAGATCAGAGCTGATCCCCCGATGCCGGCCGCCTTGACACGGGTAAGTAAGATGGTATGGTCCACCATGTCAAAGGCGGCGGAGAGATCAAGGAGGACCAGTGCCTGGTGTTTGTTTTCATCCATGCCCTTTCTGAGTTTGTCTAAGACAGAGACCACGACTGATTCGGTCGAATGCCTGGGACGGAACCCGGCTTGGCGGGATGCCAGTCCCCCGTTTGCCTCAACATGGGCGCTAAGCGCCGCGGTAACGTGGCGTTCCATCACCTTGCCCAGAAAGGGTAGCAGGGAGATGGGGCGGTAGTTGGCCGAGATGGAAGGGTCAGCGCCAGGTTTTTTCAGGATGGGCACTATGGTAGCTGCCTTGAGCGCGGAGGGCACTACGCCCTGTGCCAAGGAGCTGTTGAGGAAGGCAATGGGGGGGTCAGGGCAGCTGGAGTAAATTTGCTGCAGGACTCGTGCCGGGCAGACGTCCGCAGGAGACCCCGACTTCACTTTGGGGAGTATCTCCAGAAAAGAATCCTGAGTGAGGGGGGGGATGGAGGTAAGAGGGTATAGAACGGGAGGGGGGGAGGGATCGACGAAGGCAGACGAGGGTGGTGGGATATTGATCTTGATGGTTGCTATTTTGTCTAAGAAGTAGGTATTAAGCTGGTCGCAGAGAGGCTGGGAGGGAGGGATATGGGGCGAGGTTCGGTCTGAGAATGCCAGGTCATTCACTATGCCGAAGATTTCCCTGGGTTTGTTTTCTGCAGAAGTTATTTTTAACGAAAAGTAGGTGGTCTTAGCAGCCAGGATAGCTGTTTTGTATTCGGCCAGTGCTGATAAAAAGTGGGTTTTTGATAAAGGACTGTAATTTTTCCTCCATTGCCTCTCTGCCCGTCGGGCGCTCAGTTTGAGATCTTTTAGGTGGTCATTGAACCATATATTGGAGTCCTTTGGTCGGCGGATGGAAATGCGGCGTAGGGGCGCCACTGAGTCGCAGCCTTCAGCCAGCCAGGTGTTAATGTCCTTGGCTTGAGAGGCAGATTGTAAACCAGCAAGAGTAGGGGTAGAGTTGCGGAGCAGGGAGGTCAAGGAGGGATAATCCAGTCTATTCCAGTTCCGTGCCCAGGTGTTTTTGGCGTGCGGAGTTTTAGGCATCAGGTTACGGGGAATGGAGAAGGAGATGAGGGCATGGTCGGACCATGGGCACGGCGAGACAGCAGCCGAGGTCACGGGGAGGTTGAGGGACCAGACCTGGTCCAGTATGTGCCCATGGGAGTGAGTGGGGACGGATATGTGTGACACGAAATTGAGGGACGAAAGGCAATCTGTGAATTCTTTTGAGGCTGAGCACTTGTGTGGGTCTGAGGGCCAGTAATTGAAATCCCCTAGCACCAAGACCGAGGCGTAGTTGACCACCAAGTTGGCCAATAGGTCTTGAAATGCCGGCAAGAATGAGGGCGAGTGCTGAGGAGGGCGGTACATTAAAAGGCAAGTGATGGGGGGGGAGAATGAAAGAGAGCGGACTACCAGGAAGTCAGCAGGAGGAATGGGGGGGGGGGAAGTGATTGGAAGTTCAACTCCGACCGAGCGATTAGGGCGACCCCGCCGCCAGCCTTGCCTGCCGGCCGGTCGGCTCGCAGGGCCACATAGGAGGGGGCTAGGGTGGCCAGGAGAACAGGGAGGGAAGTATCACAGTACCAGGTTTCGGTCAGGAGCAGTAGGTCAGGTTTCTCAGAGTTGAGTAAGACGAACAGCTCGTGGTGGTGCTTGACCGCTGACCTGGTGTTGAGTAGGAAAACAGACAGTGCCGGAGTGCGGGGGAGAGGGTCGAGGGGAGGGGGGCAGGGTGACGGGGAAGCGAGTGGCGGGGAATAGGGTGCTGTGGGGGAAGAGGAAGCAAGGCCTAGAGAGGAGATCAGTCTGCGGATGGGATCCGGAAGTGGCCAATGACCTTGAAGGGCAATAAGGTCCTTGGAAGAGTAGGACGTAATTTTGGCATGGAGCCGTGCCCCTAGCCCCGTCCGGCCGCGGACGGGCGCAGACGGGCTTGCCTTAGGCGCTCCCGCTGCGCTCGTCCGCTGCGCGTTCTGAAATTGCACATTGATATAGGTGGCCACAAGGGCGGAAAGGGGGCGTGGCCTGAAGGTGGGCGTGGCCAGCCGGTCAGAGGGGGTCACGTGAGCGCTATATCCACTACACGGAGACCTCTGGTGCAAAGGATCAATAAGCAGCAGCAAGTAAGGTAAAATCACAATATAACAGGTTAAAAAGAAGAGCTTCTCCCGGCTTTCCGCCTCAGGAGATGTGACCCAACTGAGCGCTCGAGTGCTGGCGCTTAATAAGGGCGGAAAGGGGGCGTGGCCTGAAGGTGGGCGTGGCCAGCCGGTCAGAGGGGGTCACGTGAGCGCTAGATCCGCTACACGGAGCCCTCTGGTGCAAAGGATCAATAAGCAGCAGCAAGTAAGGTAAAATCACAATATAACAGGTTAAAAAGAAGAGCTTCTCCCGGCTTTCCGCCTCAGGAGATGTGACCCAACTGAGCGCTCGAGTGCTGGCGCTTAATAAGGGCGGAAAGGGGGCGTGGCCTGAAGGTGGGCGTGGCCAGACGGTCAGAGGGGGTCACGTGAGCGCTAGATCCGCTACACGGAGCCCTCTGGTGCAAAGGATCAATAAGCAGCAGCAAGTAAGGTAAAATCACAATGTAACAGGTTAAAAAGAAGAGCTTCTCCCGGCTTTCCGCCTCAGGAGATGTGACCCAACTGAGCGCTCGAGTGGTGGCGCTTAATGAGGGCGGAAAGGGGGCGTGGCCTGAAGGTGGGCGTGGCCAGCCGGTCAGAGGGGGTCACGTGAGCGCTAGATCCGCTACACGGAGCCCTCTGGTGCAAAGGATCAATAAGCAGCAGCGAGTAAGGTAAAATCACAATATAACAGGTTAAAAAGAAGAGCTTCTCCCGGCTTTCCGCCTCAGGAGATGTGACCCAACTGAGCGCTCGAGTGCTGGCGCTTAATAAGGGCGGAAAGGGGGCGTGGCCTGAAGGTGGGCGTGGCCAGCCGGTCAGAGGGGGTCACGTGAGCGCTAGATCCGCTACACGGAGCCCTCTGGTGCAAAGGATCAATAAGCAGCAGCAAGTAAGGTAAAATCACAATATAACAGGTTAAAAAGAAGAGCTTCTCCCGGCTTTCCGCCTCAGGAGATGTGACGAGTCGAGAGTTCCCTTAGACCAGCTATCCTAGTAGCGTGGATACGAGCAGTAGGCCTGGGGTCCTGATTGGCAGGGCCCCAGGTCAACTAAGTCGGAAAACCAGCAAAACACCAGGCAAAAAGTCGGGGGTAACCATAGTCAGGTATCTACCTTCCTACAAATACTATCAATAAAATATCCAAGCATGATGATGTCATCCCCACTGAATGCCTTGGGATTAACATCTGTTGAAAATACCTTGGTGTATGGCCATGAATTATGAAATATTTTTTCATCCAAGATGGTGATTGGCAAACCAGAATCCGCCATAACATCAACAGCAATAGGACCAATTGACACTTTACAATTAGGTCCTTTAACAGTGTTACTTTCAAGAGAATTGATTTCAATAGATAAAGCTGCTACATTAAGAGCTTCACAAATTTCATCTTCAGTATAAATTAAATTAACCTTACTTTTATCCTTAGGTACTTTGCAGTGAACAGTGAACAGTGAAAAATTGCCCAATCTTTTTACAATTATTACACCTTTTACCTTGACCCGGGCAATTAGGGTTATTACCAACATGGAATTTTGAGCCACACCTGTAACAAAAAACATTTGGTTTTCTATCAATAATTTTCTTATCTTTAAAACGCGTATTGACTGCACTAATATTACATGCATTACTGTCATTTGAAGATAAAGACATGACATTAGAAGTAGAAGTCGTAGTTGAAGAATCTGCTAAAATTTTTGATGAGGTGACAGAACATTCAATACTTCTGGCAATGACCATGACTTCATCTAGCGTAGAGTTTTTGCATGTTAAAATGTGTTCCTGAATTTTTTTGTTGTAACAGTTGAATACTAGCTGATCACGAAGTGTAGTGTCAAGATAAGAACCATATTCACATTTTGAAGTAAGCACCCGTAGTGTAGCTAAATAGTCCTCAATAGATTCCTCTGGCAACTGTTTGCGTTTCACAAAAACATGACGTTCAACCATAATAGATGGTTCATCTTTATATTGTTTTCCAAGACGAGCTAAAGCCTCAGTCAAAACATTCCATGAATCATCAGAAGATGGACTTTGAACAATAGGTAAACTGTCAAAAAGTTGTTGACCAGCATCTCCAAGATGGTTAAATAAAATTAATCTTTTTCTAGAAGCAGAATATTCGAAAGCGTCTATGGATTCCAAATAGCTCGTAAAAACTCGTAACCATTTATGCCAAGGTGTTGGAGGCTTGCCTGGAACTTTTAAAAAACATGGAGGAGGCAAAAGACTGTTGTTGGGGTTGGCCATATTATATGAAGAAAAATTACCAAAAAAATAATGAAAACTTTTCTTAATTTTAAAAATGTTATTTCTTACACCTTTTCTTTTATTTAAAATAAAATATATTTAAAAAAACGATGTTTCATGTGTAACAATCAATGCTTCAGTGAACCGGTTACACACGATGAAAAATAAACACTTCGTTTCCTCGTTGTGCATGAATGTCATGAAAGTAAAAAAATAAAAAAAAGTCAAAATGTACTTTATACCGTTAAAATTTAAAACCATGAAAGATGAAAGTGCAGTTCACATTACATATCTACTTTAAAACATTATGTTGAATACAAAAGGTTAATTACAATACATATACCATTCACAAGAAGATCATGGGCCAAAATATAGAACACGTTCCTAACAAAGACATCACTTGGTTTATAAATAAATAGCTAAAAAGTTTGTCACATACCAATGGCCCTTATATAAAGAATCAATTTTGTCGAGGATACTTAAGATATACTGAGCCATAATTATAAAAGTAGTCTATTCCTACGCCTAATTGCCCCTGTAATGTAACTGGCAACACCAAAGCAAACAACTGGGGAACTCAGCATTTGCAAATATACTAATGCTGGCCTACCTTGCTCGCAATTATGCCCTCTTAAAAGTGGTATGATAAATTTTCTGCGTAACGTAACGTAAAAATCGCAGAAAAATATCATATGGAAGGAATTCTGCACTGAGAAACTGTCGCAGGGACAAGGACCCAACGACCCCTCTTTAGAGAAGCCTTTTGGGAACGATAGCAACCACGGCACCATATTATACTTAAATCTGATTAGAGCAAATAAGTGATAAGGCTTGTTTATGTAAGTCAGATATGGCTGCATCTGCCTACCTAGGCTCAACATAACAAAGCTCCTCACTGAAGGTTTGGTTAATTCCCCTTCCTCCCTCATTAACATTGCTCTATTCAGGAATTGCTGCTTCAATCCTCTAATGGCAGCCTTACCAAAAGCTCTGGGGCTTAAAAATAATTCAAGACAGCCAAGTGAATCCATTTGAGTCTTAATATAACGGATCCAAGGAATCTCAAGCCCTTTTGTCTAATGACACACAGTCCTGAATGATAAGCTTATTCAAAGTGGGTGTCGGTTGTGCCCAAATTCTCAGCCAACATAGTAGCGGAGCAACTGCGATTTGATCTGTAATAAAACCAGCGCCTAAATCCTCATGGAGGTTAAAAATTGGAGTAGAGGCTTGGAGCGACAGTAACCTACGGAAAAAATAGTTTTCAGCTGCCTGTATGTCACCGGTCTCAGTGTAACCCCATACGTCACTCCCATAGGTCACCATTAGGAGGCACTTGGCATTATAAATCTTCATGACCCCGACAAAGGTTTGGAACCTATTCTTCTTGCAAACCCTAGTATTGCTCCAGTTGCCCTGGCAAGAATGTTCTTTGCATGTGTGCGCTGTGTCACCCATGAACTTCTTTCGTCAAAAAGGACACCTAGGTATGGGAAGGCGGGAACTTTCGTGAGTTCCAACCCCTTACAATAAAATGTAACCTTCCTTGCCCTAGCCGTACCAATCGACATTGAATGTGATTTTTTAAGATTTGTAATTAAATCTAGAGAGTCCATAAAATCAATAAAACAATCTAAAAGAGATTGCAACCCCTGTGATGTCCTTGCGACCAAAACCGCATCATCTGCGTATAATAATGCCGGGATCAATTTTGAGCCAGCTTTTGGGACATTCTTTTAGGAAGAAATCAGGGAGACCCCACGTTTATTAATGTAAAGTGTGAACAACAGGGGTGCCAAAATGCACCCCTGGCGCACCCCTCTCTTTACGGCCCATGCCTCTCTTAGGCTGCCGTCCTCATTATAATGGACCGCAGCCGTAGTATTTTCATGAATGGCCACCAAAAAGAAAATCAAAGCCGGCTCCAGCCCGATGCTATCAAGGGAAGCCCAGAGTTTTTGCCTATTTACAAGATCGAAAGCAGTGGATGGATCCATAAATGCCAAGTAGATGTCCCCACGCTTCATGACCGTATACTTCCCTATTACTAGGTGGAGATTAAGGCATTGTCCCATCGTGCCCTTTCCCTGCCTAAATCCATACTGAAGATCAGAGATGATGGAATTTTTGTCTAGCCAGTCTGTTAACCGGGCAAGAACAACCTTCCCCATTATCTTGGGTGCGGAATCCAAGAGTGAGATCGGTCTAAAACAGGCCGGATCCTCTCTTGAGCCCTTTTAAAAAAAAAAAAAAACTTTATTTTGTTTTATTAGAGAAAACAGAAGACGAAAAAGCGACAATCCCGCACATCTTCCCATGCAGGGGGTACAAGTAGAGGCAGAGAGCAAGGGTGTTGAGTTTTAGAGAGCGACCACAATTCAGCTCGGAAGGGCAGTCCAACGAAGCAATAGTATAGTTCAAGTATTGGACATAGCTGAACCATAGGTTCAAGAATCTCGATGGGATGGGAAGCTCTGCGAGGTAGGAATAGTGGTACTTATACACGCCACCTGTTGCATAGGCCTCTCGTATGCCTCATTTATCATTGAGGGTGCAGCGAAAAACGAACTAACAGAGAACATACCCCCCAACCCTCCCACCCCCCTCCCCCAGTGGTGGTGACAACGTACACTCTTTCACTCATCTTGACTCCACATTTAGACCTGAAATAGATGGAGAGCCCGCACCATGCACGGGCAAACTGCAGATGGCAATCCCCTTGAAAGGAAGCAGACCAAGGGTCCCCAGCGGAACATAACGTTTTTGAAGTTGCCCAGGAAGATGTCCGCTACCCGTTCCATGCTCAGCAATTTCCACAACCTCGCATGCCACAGGGAAATCGCCGGGGCCTCCGGTTTTTTCCAGGCCACTGCTAGAGTGAGTTTGGCAGCCCCGATAAACAGCCACAAGATCTTTTTGTCCGCTCGGGTCTGGTGTTCGAGATCCGGATCTCGAAGACCCAGCAGTACATGGGCCATTGAGTCAGCTACAGGGTATCCAAGAATCTCTTTGATATGGGATAGGATCTCTTCCCAGTATGGGCGGATGATTGGGCAGTCCCACCAGATATGGTGGAAATCCCCAAGAAAACCACAGCCCCTCCAGCATCTATCAGAGGAGGATGGGAAGATGCGATGTAACTTGGCCGGGTACAAATACCAGTCCATGAGAGTCTTAAAATGGGCCTCCCTTAATTCCACCGAGTGATTATGCGCAGCGATGTCCCACCACAGGCACGACCACTCCCCTTCCGAAATATGTCGCCCGAGGAGTTCCTCCCAATGTCCCATATAGCGGGGACGAGGTGACTTGGCGGAGGTAAGCAGTAGGTTATAAAGAAAGGAAATAACGCCCTTCATGGTGGTGGTCCGTAAGATGAAGGCCTCAAACGGAGAGGGAGGCCTTGTGGCCGCGTCGTTGACCACAGGCGACATGGCCCAATGAAGCAGCTGGACATGGTAGAATCGCTCGGATGGTGGGACTCCATAGTCCCGCATACAGTTGTCAAAGATAAGTGGAGTATAGCCATGAAACAATTGCGTGAGAGCTCTACAGCCCCCCTCCCTCCATACTTCGAAAGGGCCCTCCTGCAACGCCGGCGGAAAGGCCGGGTTAAAGTGTATTGGTGTAAAGGTGGAAGGGAACGTAGTCCAGCGTTCATCACTAAACACTGTGTCCCAGACCTTCAGGGTAGTGCCGGTGGGAGTACTGATGTATGCGTTCTTGGGCCTATCCCTCTTGGGTTTCCACGCCAAGTCCCAGATTGATCTCCCCGCTACACTTCTGTCCATATGCAGCCAGTGTTTTTCCGAGAATTGTTGGGACCACTCCACCAAGACCCATAACTGCGCGGCTTTGTAGTACAAATGCATATCGGGGAGGCCCACTCCCCCCTCCCCCCGCGGCCGACGCAGAGTAGCAAAGGAGAACCGCACCCGTCCCCCCTGCCAGACGAAACGAAGCATCTGGGTTTTGAGGCGCCGGAAGAAGTCCACATCCAGTGGAATAGGGAGCGCCTGGAAGAGATATAAGAACTTGGGAAGGAGGACCATTTTAAGTGCGTGAATTCTACCCAGCCACGATATGTACTTCGGCTTCCAGCGGTCCAAGTCCGCACGAGTCTTTGCCAGCAACGGGGGGAAGTTCGCGGAGTATAATTTCCCTATCGAGGGTGTCAACCGGACCCCCAAGTACAGGATGGAGTTGGAGGCCCATGGCAGTGGTGTGAGTGGCCGCACTTAGTCCACTTCTGCTGAGGAAAGCGTAAGATTGAGAACATAAGATTTATCGTACTTTACCTTGAAGCCGGCCACCTCCTCGAAGCGCAGTAACACCTTCTGGACGTGTGGGAGAGAGTGAGCCGGATCCATAACAGATAGGAGAACGTCATCCGCATAGAGGGTAATTTTGTGCTGCTCTCTGGTAAAGGGGAGACCCCGTATCTCCTCGTGTTCCTGCACAGCTGGGGCCAATGGTTCAGTACTCAGGGCGAAGAGCAGGGGGGATAGGGGGCAGCCCTGTCTGGTGCCCCGAGAGTGCGAAAAAAATGCTGACAGGTGGCCATTTACCGCTACTCTAGAGCGGGGGCTGCTGTAGTTCGCTCTCACCATCAAAAGGAACTTAGCTGAGAAGCCGAAGGTGGCCAAGGTGTGAAACAGGAAGCCCCAGTCTACCCGATCAAAGGCCTTTTCCGCATCAAGGCCCACCAGGACCGCCGGTATTCGGAATCTGTTAGCCTTCTCTATCAAATGGATAACTCTCCTCGTATTATCATGGGTCTGGCGACCCTTAATGAATCCGGATTGGTCCGGATGAATGAGCGCCGGCATCAAGTCTTGGAGCCTACTTGCAATGATGGAGGAGTACAACTTGGCGTCTATATTGAGGAGGGCTATCGGGCGATATGAGGAGCATTTAGACGGATCCTTCCCTGATTTGGGGATAATCGAAATCACGGCCTCGGCCATTGAGCCCGACGTTTCCCTGGCCTCTGCCATGTCGTTAAAAAGGGAGACCAGAAAGTCGCTCACTTCTGTCGCTAATGTCCGGTAGAAAAGAGCGGTATAGCCATCTGGCCCAGGTGCCTAATGGGGTTTCAGAGCTTTAATGGCATCTAGCACTTCTGCTCTGGTGATTGGGGCAGCGAGTAATTCATTCCACTCCTTGGAGACCTGGGGTAGGGGAAGACCAACTAGATAATCCCGATGGTCCTTAGCGTCAAAGGCCTCCCCTGCATAGAGCGCGGCATAGAAGCATCCAAAGAGATCAGCTTTGACCTCGTCCCGATGTTGCAGAGTCCCCGCCGCATCTTGGATACCCCCTATGTAGTCCCTTTCCCTCTTGTCCCTAAGCTGGCGAGCCAGGTGTCTCCCCACCTTGTTCCCCTGGGAGTAGGAGAGGTGCCGTAGTCTAAGCAGGGTAAACTCTGCTCTGTTGTTGTAATGGGCCCTAAGCTTCCCCCTAACCGCTGTCAATGGGCGAAGGGTCAATCTGGAAGTGTTCAGTTTATGCGCTTGTTCAAGAGCAGCGAGTTCTCCTTTCAGCTCCTCACGCTCCTTTCGCCGCAGTTTGTTGAGGTTAGCATTGAGGGCAAATCAGGTGCCCCTCATTGACGCATTAAAGGCGTTACAGGTGGTGAATACTGATGTGTCGTACACAAGATTAAGAGTAAAAAATTCCCGGATGGCCTTCCGCAGCTCCTTACATGAAGGTTCATCCCGGACAAGTGAGGCCGGGAAATACCACTTGCGTTGCCCGTCACCTTTCGCCGACCATTGTAGCCCGAGCACGAGCAGGCTATGATCAGAAACAGAGAGCGGGAAGATACTGGAGTCACGGACATCTCCTCTAAGGGCTTGACTCAAGAAAATGTGGTCTAGTCGGGAATAGGAGTGGTGGACATGGGAGAAGAAGGTGTAGTACCGAGAGTGGGGATGTAGAGAGCGCCATCCATCCACCAATCCTAAATCACTTATAAGCCGCTGTGTCTCAGTGGAGAACAGGCCAGTATCAGATCTCTGATTATGAGAGCTATCCATTTCCCTATGCCATACCAGATTAAAGTCCCCCATCAAAAACAGGAATCCCTCAACAAAGTCTTCCACTTTCTGCAGCAGGTCCTGGAGAAAGCTATTTTGGCCTGCATTTGGGGCATACACCACCACAAAGGTGCACAGTCTACCATGCACCAGACCCTTGACCATCAGCCAACGGCCCTCCTTATCGCTGCGCACGCCCATAGGCTGAAAATGAAGGGTCGAACGGAAGAGAAGAGCCACCCCCCTGTGTTTCGTGGAAGCAGATGATCTGTAAATAAGGGGGAAGTGCTTGTGTTTGAGGCGGAGCTCATCCCTGCATGCCAAGTGAGTCTCCTGAAGACCCACCACATCCAGCTGGTGATCATTCACATACTTCCAAACCTTCTGGCGTTTTTGCTGGGAATTTAAGCCTTTCACATTCCACGTTCCAATACTAAGTGGCATTACAAAGTAGTGACCCTACCCCCGCTACTTGCATACCGTCAAAGGACCTCTCAGCCTCTCTCACCTGGAGCTGCCATAGGGCAACCCGTGCTGGTGCACCACAGCAAGGACACTCAAAGGGGCCACATGTCGAGAGAACACACTCCAACCAACTCCCCATCAACTCTCCTCCACCTTCCTCCACCCACACAGCTCGCCATGACCCAACCCGGAGTAACCACAGAATCTACTCCGCCTCCTCGTCCTCAAGCGCATCGGGAGTCCAACCCAACGGTACCATCAATACCGCGCATTCAGAATGGTAAACACATAGAGCCCCAGGGGCCAATTCTAAACAATCAGAAGACATACATACAACATTCCACAAGCCAAATGCTGCACCGAACCATACAACCCGGTCACCACCACCGCCCCCCCCCCCCAGTCCCAACCCTCCTACTTCCCACAACAGATCCCCTTGATACCCTCCCTCTCCCAAGAACTGTGAGTTCCGCTTCAGAACCAGCAGAACAGTAAGAGGCAACAAGGAGAAAAGGAAAGACAAGAAAAAACAACGATCCTGACAGTCCAAGTGTGTGGACGTCTGTAGGTTCCCCCAGGGGGTGAGGGTCAAGGCACCATTGAGTGTGCCCCCAAGGTCCCGGTCAGGGGTGTCTCCCCAAAAGTACAAAAATACCCATGGTACCTGAAGAAGAGGTGTCCCTCCGGCACCAACTAGTCATGTTCCCAGGGCTCAGACAGCCCCGGAGCTATCCTGCGATGGCGCCACCGTCACTGATGCCACGGAGGCAACCGCTGCGCCTCTCTCCTGCAGGCTAGTCGTAGGATCAGGCCTCCTCGGCACAGTCTCTCGGCCCACTCTCTGCCAGGACGGGGAACGCCGTCTCCGCCTCGACGGGGAGCTTCCATCGCCCGGGGAGGGGGTAGCGTCATCTAGGCCCAGGAGGTCCTTGGCAGCCTGCAGGGATCTGACCTGAACCAACCTGTTCTGCCATCTGAAGATAAGCCGAAAGGGATGACCCCAGGAGTAGGACACATTTTGTTCACGCAAGAAGGTGGTCACAGGGCGAAACTCACGCCTCTTCTGGAGCGTCGAATCAGCCAGGTCCTGGAACAGCTGGGGATGATGGCTCCGGAATTGCAAGGAGGGGGTCTCCCGGGCCTTTCGAAGTATGCGTTCTTTCAGTTGGAAGTCATGGATGCAAACCAGAATATCGGGAGGAGGAGCCCCTCCGCGCCTTGGCAATCCGACCCTGTGGACCCTGTCCATCCGGATCTCGCTCATGTCCTCCTCTCCCAGGATCTGCAAGAAGAGGGCCTCCACATATCCCTTCAAGTCTCCAGCCTCCCCGTCCCAGGGCACAGCCCGGATGCGTATGTTGTTCCGATGTGACCGGTTCTCCAAGTCCTCCGCATGGGCCTGGAGGTCTAAATTCTGCTCGGTGAGCCGGATCACATCCTGCTGGAGCTGGTGCACATTGCTCGCCACACCCAGGTCGTGGTTTTCCAACGTAGCCACACGTTCTCCGATGTCATCCACGTCCCTCCTCACCTCACGAAGGTCTGAAGCCAGCTGGGAGCGGAGTTCAGAGATGTCCTCCTTAATGGCAGAGAAAAGTTCCAGCATGAAAGCCTTAGTGGCGGGCGCCTCATCATCCTTCCATTTAGGTGAGACGCTGGGACCGGGGGATGCCGTCTGCTGGTTCCCCTTCGGAGGTGCGTCCTTGCCTGGCTTCTCCTAACGCTGTTTGGTAGACATTGCGCCGCTGCCGATCGCACCCCCTCTTGATGGCGCATTAGAGATGATTCCTCACCGTCGATGTCGGTTGCCACAGGTCGTCCCGGGGCTCCGCCGCCGTCGCACCGTTTATAGGAGCCGCGCCGATGTAGCGTAGACTGTCCCAGGTGGTGTGGCCAGGTAGCGCCACTCGGGTCCAGCGTGCATGCCCAGTAGTCGGTGCCGGGTTCAAGGGGCCACAGTATGGCACGAGTGTCCGTCTCAGACCCAAACTTCTCACACTCTTTCCCCACAACTGGCCCCGGGAGCAGGACGCAATCTCTAAGCGGCTATCTTCTCCACACTGCTCACCTCACGTGGCATAAGCAACCAGCTACTGCTCCTTCCTTTTCGGGCCAAGCGGCCCCTGCGTACTCCCGCAGCACCGTAGGTACGTTAAGGGCCTCTGGACTGGGATAGGCCCGCTTGAAGTTCACCTCGGAAGGCCTGTTCCACGGGTGTCAGCCGCCACCAGCTTCGGATCCAGGGAGAGCGCCGTTCGGGATGAGACCACAGGATTGGGAGCCCCCTTCAGCAAACCAGCCGCTTCAAGTTCCCAGGTCCGGCTCCTTCTAGCCGACGCATGCAGCTAGGGTTCAAAGCCCAGCGTCCGCCGTCTGGAGGCCTCCTCTCCCAGGCCCGTGGGTCGACGCCACTCCCAGCGCCTCCACCGAGCAAGGCAGCGGCGAGGTGCAGTCCACAAATGACAACGGCCAGAGCTGGACAGGCCGCGCCACCTCCGTATCACACCGAGAGCCCTCACACACGGCCCCCTAAAGATGCCGGCCGCCCACAGGCCTTGGGCAAGTCGATCGAGTTCCCCCACAGTGAGGCGTCTCTCCCGCCAAAGCAGCTTAGAGTCCGAGGGGGGGGAGGGGGAGTGCAGCAACACCCCCGGTCGTCTCCAGTAGACCGCCGATCCCCGGCCTTTCCTGCCAACCTGCGAAGCGGCTCCCGGCGCTACTTGGGCCACCCCGCACAATCCCTTTTTTTTCTTTTTAAATTTTTATTGTAAACAGGCTGACATAAAAAAAAGAAAACAAAATACATGTATATATCCAGGACATTGTAAATATAAGAGAAAATAATTAAATATTCACAGCAAGTAAATAAGTAATAAGAAGCACTAAGGGTATCATTAAAAACAGCAGAAGATCATATACATACAGATTCATAGAACATCAGGAAAAAGTAGCTAATACATTTCATGATGAGTCAAATAAAAATAGAGCTTGGCAAAATCATATCATGTCAAACAGCAAGTTCCCCAATTTCTTTCAAATTTTACCAATGAACGTCCACCCCTTGTATTTGCTAGGGCAAGTTCCATAGAGTGTATTTCCATTACTAGAGCCCACTAATCCCAAACAGTAGGTGGGTCCGTGGCAATCCAGGCTCTTGCAACAGTTAGTTTAGCACAAGAGATTACTATGGTTGCCAAGGAAGATTGTGGGGTTGGGGAAATATTGCAATCTATCAGAATTAAGGAAGCAGTAAAAATGGGCAACCCAATCTTCTTAAGTCTACAAATATCTTGGACCCTATCCCAAAAAGTCTTGAGCTTGGGGCAGGAGAATAGCATGTGTACTAGATTAGCAGCTACTTCGGAGCATTTAGGGCATTTTGTACGATCTGTGAAATCAGGATTAGGGGACCACCTAGAGATTCTTGCAGGAGTGTAATAGAGCATACAAGTTGTTCTAAACTGCTGTAGCCTGAGACTAGAAGATCTAACCAGCTTATTAATATTAGACAGCGAGTTCTCTATTTGTTTCATAGTAACATTTAGGCCGAGTTGGGCCCCCCATTTTTCCGTTAGTTTAGACAGGTCGTTTGTTTTGTATTTTACTAGTAGCTTATAAGCCCCACTAATAACTGATTTGTTTTTTTAAGAATATAAACAGGTCCAAATGTCACAGTCTGTAATATTTCGAATCTCCTCTCCCAGGCCCGTGGGTCGACGCCACTCCCAGCGCCTCCACCGAGCAAGGCAGCGGCGAGGTGCAGTCCACAAATGACAACGGCCAGAGCTGGACAGGCCGCGCCACCTCCGTATCACACCGGGAGCCCTCACACACGGCCCCCTAAAGATGCAGGCCGCCCACAGGCCTTGGGCAAGTCGATCGAGTTCCCCCACAGTGAGGCGTCTCTCCCGCCAAAGCAGCTTAGAGTCCGGGGGGGGGAGGGGGAGTGCGGCAACACCCCCGGTCGTCTCCAGTAGACCGCCGATCCCCGGCCTTTCCTGCCAACCCCCGAAGCGGCTCCCGGCGCTACTTGGGCCACCCCGCACCATCCCACGGGGCCGGGAGGCAACGCCGTCAGCAGGTGTCGGGAGGGGGCAGCGCGGCAGAGCAGCTATTCCGCCGGAGGACCCAGGGGAGACACCGCTGCAGGGCTCTCTGCAGGCGTCCGCTCCGCACCCAGCAGCGCTGGACTCTCGGCCACTCCTCCCAGCCCAGGCCCGGGATCTCAAGGCCTCGCCATGCCGCAGGCCCGCAGCAAGTCGCTGCAGCCACAGCGCTCTGGGGGGTCAAATTATGCCGCCGGACCCTGCCCCACTGCCTCAGGACTCACAGCGGGCAGGTAGGGCGGCAAAATCGAGCTACCCAGGGGGCTAAAACAAGGCTAAGAAAGTGGCGGCGCCGGAGGGACTCTGTAACACGTCCTACTCCGCCACCATCTTGGTCACGTCCCCCTCTTGAGCCCTTTTTAAATATTGGGATGATTACCGCCTTAGCCCAAGATGGGGGGAATCCAACCTGTGTTGCAGCGTTAAAAACAAAGGTTAAAATCTTAGCCCATACAATGGGATCTGCCCTGTAAAGATCAACCGGAACACCGTCTGGGCCTGGTGCCTTACCCCTTAATGTTGACATAATTGCTTCAGTGACTTCCCCTTCTGAAAACAAAACATTTGAGGCATGGGTGGATACCCCTTGCCAGCTAGATAGCCCCTGGGTCACATCAGAGTATATACCCCCAAAGTGTTCGACCCACCTTTCCGAGGGATAAGACAGTCTGTAACAGAGTTAGTTGATTCCTCAAACGTTGGACTATTACCCACTCTCCAGAATCTGGTACTAATAGTCAAGATGCTTCCTTGGCTGAGTTCATCCCAGCCCTTTTCTCTTAGCTGCAACTTTCTAGATTTAACTGCAGTTTTATAGGCCCTTCTAAGCTGTTTAACCCTATTAGCATCCCTTGGGGACTCCTTCAACTGCTCCATAAGATCCGTGTGCGCACTGGCACACGCTTGGTCAAACCAATTCTTATATTTCTTGGGCCTCGTTTTACAATGGAGCGTCAGATTGGTCGCTACCTTTCTTGCAATACGGTCAAAAGCACCTAAAATTATGGACGGGTCCGAATCCTCATCCATGCATGCTTCAAAATCCTCCTCACAACTCTTGTATAGGTTTTCAAGAAAACTTTCCGGAGTAATTACCTCACATCTTAGCCTCCGTGCTTGGTCTTTTGGAGCAATATTGGAATTGGATATATGTTGCAAGGGTTTAGCTTTCTCGATGGCTAGGATGTTAATGTCCAGGGTCAATGGGCTATGGTCACTCAGGCAGCTATCAGAAACACAAAAGGTACCTAATAGGCCCATCAGTAGGCCTGAGACAAATATAAAATCAATGATACTTTGGTGGGCTTGACCAGTGTATGTGGGGATAGGAAACAAAGTATCTAACTGTGCAGGGTAGAACAGGTTATAGGCGGATAAAAATCTCTCTAGAAAGCCCCCAGACTTAGTGAAAGTCTATTTGAGCTTTCCCAATCTTCCAAGATAGCCACCAAAACGTGCTGACATCATAACCTGAACTAGTTAATCCAAACGTTCAACGTCATCCGCACAAGTTCAGCAGGAGCCAATAGAAAAACATGAGATGGAAAGCAGAGGGAGCGCTGGAATGAATGCGCTATTCAAATCCAAGCACAGCACGTCACGAAGAAACGGTGAGCAGTTTTGTTATGTTGTTAAACCACAACATAAATCAAAAATAATACGCTGGGGCGGGGCGTGGCTAACAGCCGAGCAAGATGGCTGCTTAGTTGAAGAGCTCTGGGGGTGGCATAGCCCTTCACATTAATCCGGCCAGTCATCCGATATATTACGGGGCTTCAAGGGCCTGAGCCGAGGTCTAGGACCAAGCGGCAACGATTGGCAAAACTCCAGGAAGGATCCGACACCGGGGTCCAGCAGAAACCGTGAGAGACCTGTAGCGGCCTAACACCCGAGTGGAGAACGGGGCCTGGAGTAACTAGAGGCCCGAGAATGAGGCGAGGGAGAGGCGGAGTGAGGCGATTGGCGAGCCAAAGGCTGAGGACGAACCTGGCAATAACGTGACCTGTTCCGACCTGGACCCTCCCTGGGGGCCCGGCAACTACCAGCGAAGCGGGAGAAACAACGGAGGGAGCAGCAACTGCGCGGTGAGGCCTGGCGGCAGTGGAACAACTGGGAGCTTGAATCCCGAAGGGCCGCAGCAACTATTGGCCTGAGGGGCGCAGGGGCCCAGGACTTTGTAGCAGCGGTGGGGGCACTCATTACGCCAGAAGGAACTTGCGTGGTGCCGGCTCCCCCCGACCCCCCCCCCCACCGGCTGGTAATATCTCGACAATGCGGCAAGCCTGAAGACATTACTCTGCCCTGTGGGCCCCGGTGACTGGCTATAGGGTTGCTGGCAAGAGGAGCGCCGTCTGAGGGATGAGTGGCGCAGAATGGAGGTCGGGACTGGCACCAGGCATGGACGCAGGCCTCTACGTACCACATACCCTGCAACACTGGCCCGCCCGCACATTTCGTAGTTAATCACAACGCCAGCGCCAATATAGTGCTCCACGCCTAGCAGATTGCAGGGCCCATAAACCAGGGAGGCAAATACAGCTGCGCAGGGCGTCAATCAACCAACCGTCGATGGCACCATGTCGGGCACGGGCCCACCGACTAAGAATACGCAGGCCAAACTGGACAAATATGCATACGACAAAGGTTTTCTGCCGCTTCCGGAGGGATGCGCCTCCTCGGACAAAGTGACAGACGGTGATGTGGCAAAAAAGGTAACACTGGAGGACATTATGGCGGCCCTTTCGAATGTCCAAACTACAGTGGGGACGATCTCTAGAGACGGCACCCTACTCCGTGCGGACTTTCAGAAAATGGCGGACAGAGTCAAAGAAGTAGAGATAGTCACCAAATCCCTAGTGACGGATACAACGGTGATGCAGAAAGCACTATCCCGACTCAAGATGGGAAACAAGCTGCTAGCGGAGAAGCTGGATGACCAAGAAGGGCGCTCGCGCCGGAACAACGTCCGCATTCTTGGTATTCCAGAAAGCGAAGGTACTCAAGCTATAGACCTCTATTTAGAAGAACTGGTGAAAACGCGACTGAAGCCCAAAGGACTCTCCAGTGTCTTCTCAGTGGAGAGAGCGCATAGGGTCCCGGGCGGAAGGCCTAAGCCGGGAGCACCCCCCAGGCCGGTGCTCGCCAGACTATTTAACTTCCGAGACAAGGACGCCATCCTACAAACGGAGAGAGTCTCTCCACCTATTTGAGTCCAAAATTCAACAGTCGCCTTCTTCCCGGACTATACAGCAGTGGTCTCCCAGCGCAGGCGAAGTTTTCTGGAAGTAAAAAAAGCACTGCGAGTGCAAGAATTGCCCTATTCCATGATATTTCCCGCAAGGCTCAGAGTGGTAGCGGAAGGCAAGACATGGTTCTTCGAGACACCAGAAGAGGCATATGACTGGCTTGATGGGTGGCGACGAGTGGATAAACCGCGTCGTGGGAACAAAGACCACCATCGCCATGGAGAGGAAGAGGACACAGAAAGTCAAGCAACACGACGCACGGACCTGGACTGCTCGCCACAATCGGATGCAGAGGATCTCGATCAAGGATAGACCTACTAGCCAAATAATACCAAGGAGAAAGTTCTCATTCATGCAAAGCCACAGTAGTGCCGACTTTGGACACTGGACTGAAGCAGGCCATGGAGGGAAGGAAGGGCTGATGCTTCCTCTGGAATCCTTACCCCCGTCAAGCAAATACTATGGTTTGGGTTGGGAAGAAGCACTCTGCTGAGTTGGGGTGGTGGGTGGTTTTAAGTCCGTTAAGCAGGGAGGCAGGGTGGGTGGGAGGGACAGGGGGTGGGGAAGTTTGGATTCTGTTTAGTTTTGTTCTAGTTTGTAATGGCACAGATTGTAAAGCAGAGAATCGACTGATCAGCAGATCTTTAAATGAGTCAGTTAGGCAGCAGTTCCCGGTATCTACGCACCACACCCATGGCAATAGATGCACAACCTGACTGTACCCAGACCATGACCCAAGAAGCTCATGTAACCCCACTAATGTTTGTAGCATGGAACGTCCGCGGACTGCGCAATAAAATAAAGAGGGGTCTGGTACTGCAGGCACTGAAACGCCATGGCCCCGCATTAGTGCAACTGCAGGAGACGCATCTCATGGGGATGGCATGTAAGGCATTAGATAGATGGGGGTATAAGATGGTAGCGCACTCCGAGTTCTCATTTGGCTCTAGGGGGACGGGCATCTTGGTCCGGAAAAACTCTCCCTTCATGGTTCTCCAGACTAAGACGAATGACCAGGGACGGTTTCCAGCACTACAGGGTCCATGGGAAGGCAGACTCCTTAATGTGGTATCAGTATACATTCCACCAGCACTTCACACAGTGGCACTCCCAGCACTCAGCGACTTCCTCCTTGCGCTGCCGGAGGGGGATCTTATCATTGGGGGGGACTTCAATGCTACAATGGATGCCAACATAGAAAAATACCCGGCTAGGTCTCTGACGCCTGGAACCTCTCGCCTGCAGAGCTTCGCAGAGGCAATGGGGCTTATAGATGTCTGGAGGTACTCACATCCCACAGCGCGCCAATACACGTACCACTCCACTGTACATAACAGTATCCAGGTTAGACTATTTTATGATGCTGGACGCCAGCCTACAAAACGTTGAAGGAGTGGTGATCAAACCCAGAGGTATCTATGATCACTCCCCAGTGGTGCTAACTTTCTCCTACCGCCAGAAGTCTTGTCGGAGGATATACCCTATCTATCCCAGGTACCTCCACATCCCCAATATTAAGAAGGAACTCCGTAGAGTCACAAAACATTTCTTTGATGAAAACACTACATCGGTTAGTTCACCATCAATAGTGTGGGAAGCATATAAAACCGTCCTTAGAGGGTAAGCAATAGCATCTATCACGGGGCACAAACGGGCAAAACAGAGGGAACTATTAGATTTAGAAATAGCACTGCAGGCAGCCGAAACAGACCACTCAGCAGATCCCACACCAGAGACGGCGTACATCCTGCACCTCAGACAACAACAACACAAAGACTACTTACAAGAAAAGACGGTGGCTAACCTGGCAGCGACTAGGCACAAAATATATGACGTAGGAGACAAAGCGGGGAAGCTGCTGGCTTGGCTAGATAGGCGAGAGAATATCACTAGGGGAATACGACAAATAAGGACAGCGGAGGGACGACTCACGACGGACCCAGAAGATATAGTAAATACACTGGCAGAGTATTTCCGGAAAGTTTACACACCGACATCGGAAGTAACAGAGGTGGAGGTAGTAGAGTCCTTACTAAATATAGAGATTCCAACGCTAAAGGAGGAGGCCTCCCTGGAATTAGAGGCAGACCTTACGGACCAAGAGCTACAATTAGCAATCAGATCGCTGCAGTCGGGCAAAGCACTAGGACCCAACGGGATCCGGATAGAATGGTATAAACAAATGACAGAGAGTGTCTGCCCGCCTTTATTGGCAATGTACAACGAAAGCCTGGAGAAGGGCGAACTAGTGCTAGACCAACGAATAGCAACGATAGTGGCAATCCCTAAGCCTGGTAAGCCTCCGTTTGAATGCACCTCCTACTGCCCTATATCTCTGCTAAACGCAGAGGCCAAGATCTTAGCTAAACTGTTAGCCAACAGAATGATGACCCATTTACCACACTTAATACACCCGGTTCAATCGGGCTTCATGCCAAATAGGAATACGGCACACAACCTCAGACGCCTACATGGAGCGCTAGCAAAGGCTCCGTCTCTGTCCGAACCGGCAGTGATATTGTCCGTAGATGCGAAGATGGCCTTCAACATGGTAGAATGGCAGTAACTCTTTGCGACCTTGCACATCTGGGATTTGGCCCCAAATGTTGTGTATGGATACGACTCCCATACACGGGACCTCTGGCCCGTGTTGCGGCTAACGGACACCTATCAGGCGAGATACCGTTGGCGAGAGGGACGCGCCAGGGTTTCCCCCTGTCACCACTACTATTCGCGCTGGTACTGGAGCCACTGGCGACGCTGATTAAAGAGGCCCCCTTACTAAAAGGAATTTGATGGAGGGAGGGGTGGGAAGACCGTCTCTCTCTATAGGCTGACGACATACCTGTGTACCTCACGGATCCAGAACACTCTATATCAGAGCTTCTTGACATCTGTGATAACTTTGGGAAGGTGTCTGGATACACAATAAATTGGTCCAAGTCTGTCTTATATATACTAAAGGGGCCCTCACTGCAACTCCCTACTGATTGCCTGCTTGTGGTTGCGAGAGACACCTTTAAATACTTACTTATATATATTACAACGGATGCAACACAGTTCTTCTCCAGAAATCTGGCACCCCCTCTGGAGCGCTTACGGAGAGACGTGATACATTGGCATCCCCCCCTCACACTCCTGGGTAAAGCGGCGTATTATAAGATGATGGCCCTACCCCGGTTTCTTTATGCCCTTGACAATAATACACCCTTTCTGGTCCCGCCCCGATACTGTAAATAAATAGCTGCACAGGTGTCAGTACTTCTTTGGGGCCACAGACCGGCACACATAGCGCAGGCAAAACTACATAAAAGTTGGTATGATGGTGGGATAGCATTCCCTGACATACAGTTGTACTATTGGGCGGCACATCTTAAGGCAGAGGTATTCAAACTTTTCCAGGTTGAGCCCCCCCAGCTGAATTCCCCCAGATGTTGGGCCCCCCCACCACCCGACCGAAACCTCGGGAATCCGGCACACCACATGATCGACTGCAACGCGCACACCACGGGCCATATCCGGCAAACAATGCTCAACACAACAAGAGTGCCTAGCAAACTGCAGGCCTGTGAGTGGGTGTGGCGAAACAACAGAGGCGTACCACACAGCTCAAAACACAATCCTCCAAGGCAAAGGAAGTCATCACAACCCTCCCCATCCATCATGTACACCTTGTCATCCACCAACTCCCCCACCATTCATTCCTTCCCTCCATCTGTGCCCCATCCACATCCAAACCCATTCAACCACTTGCAAACCCATCCACCATCCATCCCTCCATCCATCATCTCACCCATCCATCCCTCCATCCACCCCCTCACCCATCCATCCATCATCCATCCATCCCTTCACCCAATCCATCCCCTCACCAATCCATCCACTCTTCCACCCACCCATCCATCCACCCACTCATCCATCCAACCACTCACCCCTTCACCCAAGCTATCCTCCCACTCATCCATCCACTCCTCCATTCATTCAACCATCCACTCCTCCATTCATCCATCTACTCCTCCACCCATCCATCCACTCCTCCACCCATCCACCCACTCATCCATCCAACCACCCACTCTCTCACCCATCCAGCCATCCCCCCACCCACTCATCCATCCACCCAGTCACTCATCCGTCCACCCACTCAACCCCCCACTCATCCATCCACCCACCCATCCATCCCTCCCGCTCTCCACCCTCCCCCCACTCATGCATGCACTCTCTGACCCATCCATCTCCATGCTCCTCTCCTCACCCATCTATGCACACACCTGCCCATCCACTCTGCCAATCATTCATCCATGTCCTCACTCATACATCCATCCTCCCCCTCTCTCTCCATCCACCCTTCACCCATCCACCCACCCCTCCATCCACCCTTCACCCATCCACCCACTCATCCATCCACTCATCCACTCATGAATCCATCCATTAACCTCTCACCCACCCCTTCACTCCTCCATCCATCCACCCTCCTCAATCACCCATCCATCCCCACATCCACCCCTTCACTCATCCATCCATCCATTCATTCACCCCTTCACCCATCAATACATCAATCACCTCTCTCATCCATCCACCCACCGACTCGTCCACCATCCACCCCCCCATCGATCCATCCACCATTTCACTGATCCATCCATCCCTCCACCCATCCATCCCCACATCCACCCCTTCACTCATCCATCCATCCATTCACCCCTTCACCCATCAATACATCAATCCATCCATCCATCACCTCTCTCATGCATCCACCCACCGACTCGTCCACCATCCACCCCCATCGATCCATCCACCATTTCACTGAACCATCCATCCCTCCACCCATCCATCTACCCTTCCAACCATACACACATCCATCCACTCCCATCCATCCCTCCACTCATGCATCCATCCTCTCTCCCACCATCCATCCACCCCTTCACCCATCCATCCATCCCCTCACTCATCCATCCACCCCCCCACCCATACATCCACCATGTCACCCACACATCCACCATTCCACCCATCACTCCACCCATACATCCACCACTCCACCCATACATCTATTCACCCACATGGCAACATAACGGACGTCTGGTGGCCGGCTCCACCCGACATCCCTCGCTCTCCCTCTGTCTCCCTCGCTCTCTCTCACTCTGCCTCCCTCGCTCTCCCTCGCTCTCCCTCTGTCTCCCCCTGTCTCCCTCGCTCTCCCTCACTCTGCCTCCCTCGCTCTCCCTCTGTCTGCCTGTCTCCCTCCCTCGCTTTCCCTCTGTCTGCATGTCTCCCTCCCTCACTCTCCCTCGCTCTCCCTGTCTGCCTCAGTCTCCCTCGCGCTGCAACCCTCGCTCTCGCTCTGTCAGCCTCTGTCTCCCTCCCTCGCTCTCCCTCTGTCTATCTGTCTCTGTCTCCTTCCTCCCTCCCCCTCCCTCTTCATCTCACCATGCCTGTGTGTGCCCAGGCTGACACAGCTTCTGGGCACACACACACTCAGCCAGCCAGCCGCACCCGAGCACTTCACACCTCTTTAAGAGACCATTCGCATGCTAATGAGCTTTGTTCAGCTCTTAGGCCCCTGCAGCCCCACTCTGACGGAAATCGCCCGCCCTCAAAGAGAGTCTCTACATCGCGCTGCACAGAGGGAAGATCGGAGTGGAGCGAGCGCCCCCCCTGGGATGGTGCCACGCCCCCCAGGGGGGCGCGCCCCACAGTTTGAAGAACCCTGCCTTAAGGTCATTAACCAATGGATACACGCACCTCAGCATGACCCAGCATATAGGGCAGATAGAGCCCAACTGGGAACAAATAATATGCTCGCAATTCTATATAACAAAGGGCTAACACTGAAACTAGAGGTCCCCACAAAACATACGGCCACTGGGACTCATGGTAGCAAAACGAAATATTGGCAGAAATGGGGTGCAGTGGAATTGCCTTCGCTGGCGACCTGGTGTAGAGACATGGATCTCATTATGGTAACTGAAAGGACAGTATATGCCAATCAGAGAAGCCCCCGAACGTGGACCAAAATCTGGGCGGCCTGGAATGCCTACCGGGGGGACATATGTGACCCAATACCAGAGTCCGATGTGGATAGCTCAGATGAGGAGCAAAGGAGGGGTTGGGGGCCCGGTAGGGACTGAGCTGCCGAAGAGACTACTAGGGAATGTACAGGTTACTATTGATTACATAACGGCAATGTATTCGGAAATGTGTAGCCTAGCTATACTATGTGATTTTCTGCATTATGTCCTTACTGCCTATATGTTGAATGAATACAATAAAAACAATTTTAAAAAAAAGTTGTGGAGTACACTCCCGCGAAGGTTTCTGGCAACAACAACAACAAAAATAATACACTGGGATGAACATAAAATATTAAAATATTACAGTACTCACAAATCTTCAGCAAATAATGAATGTGAAGATCACCAATTATAATCCAAAGTGCTGATAACGATCTTCAAAAGGTCGGTGGGTACTGTACAAAAATAGGGTAAATCCCAAGATCCAACTTCGCCAAAATATGTAGTAGCTTGTATTCACAAGTTAATCTAATAAATCCAAAAGGCAGGTTGAAGAATAAAAAGAGGTTTATTCTTATAAGAAAAACCCACGACTGATCGCACAAATTCCGACAGGCATCTGACAACATTGGTCTACATTCTGGAACATAGTGATGTCAATTACATTGGAATTAAACATTGACTCCTTAAAGTCATATCGCACTTATAATAATAAACATTTAAATACTCCCTTACTACACTCCTTAAGGTCGATTCAAAGCGCTGGCGTGGTGTTAGACCTGTCAGCCTTAGGGTGGTCTCCCCTACATTTTTGCCTTTTTTGCCTCCCATTTTTACCTTACATTTTGTTGGACTTAGGACTCTGGGTGCCTCACCACTGCTAAACAGTACTGAGGTGCAGGTGCTCTCCCCTAAAACCTTGTGAGGCTGGCATATCTGCCACAAGCCACTGCTAACGCAGTAAGGCTTAATCCTCCATAGGCTAACATTGGGAACCTCCCCTTATGGGATAACTTCTGACAGGGACCTAATATGTCGGTCATATTTGGTCTTGTTGGACTCGGGGCGGGGAACCCTTTCCAATGATATATGGGGTTTGGGCACTACTACGCTAGGGATCCCACTTTTATAAAGTGGGCCTTTTCCTGCCCACACTGAGATTAGGCTCTGCAGACTCCCCCCTCCCCTCTGCATACTGATAGCCTGCCTGGGCTGGGAGGTGGGAGTGGTGATTCACACCTTCTTCCCTGGGATGAGCTGTGATGGGCTGCCCACTGTAGCCTTAATGGCCTGTCTCTCGTCACTGTGACAGCTAGGTCAGGGAAGGCAGGGAACATACCAGAACTCCCTGGACTCTTCCAGAAGCCCCAGCCCCCAGACCCTTCCAGAGACTTCTACCACTTTCTAGCCCTTAGACTGAAAGATATATAAGGGAGGGTCCTGGCCTCACTTCTTTGTTACACTGCTGGACCTGGAAGAATCCCTGCTGGAGTGAGGACTGCTGCACAAAAGGATTGCCACTGGGAAGGAGGCTGACTGCTCCAAGGAACTGCTGCCCCACAACCTGCTGAGCTGCCCTACTGTCTGCTGATCCTGCCCTGCATGGGAGACTGCAACATCACCACCAGAGTGTCTCCACAACATCCCAAAGGAACTACTTTTCTTTGAACCACATTTTAAAGAGTCTTCAACCTTTTAAAGATTGCCTTTTTGGGACTGCACCCTTTTTAAGCTAAAGGAAACTACCTGTCCTTGGACCGCAGAGTTTTAAAGACTGCCCTTTGGAACAGCAAAAACACTCTCAAGATTTGCCCTGCAACGCCGTGCCTGTCCTCAGCACTGTTTGCCCTGTGATCCTACTGAGGGCTCTGTGATTGCCTCTGCTTCTAGCGCAAGCCGACTGAAACTGGCCCTGAGGTCACCGCCACAGGGACCGGAGCGCGCTGTGTAGCGCTGAGAAACAAAGCGCTGCGTGGTAGGAGGCTCCGTCGTTGCCCCATAGTTGGAGGCACTGTTAAGCGCTGTGCTAAAGGAGCGCTGTGTGGCCGTGACCCCCACCCGTGCAGCGCCTGCTGAGGCCGAGGCCCCGGGGGAAGAGGAGCCTTGCACCCGCGCCCGCAACCACCACCCCAGGTAACGCCTCAGTGCAACCAGGCTGCTGCGAGGGGGCGGGGTGCGGGTTGGCCGGGTACCTGGAGTGTGAGCTTTGTGCTTGGCTGGGAACCGTCCTTCACTTCACTGACCGGCCTACGGGGGCATAATTACTTGGTAATTGACACTGGGGCATTTTTTAGCATTACCAGCAGCGCCTGGGCAGCCGCACTTCCTACGCTGGGAGCATCATTTCTATGAGAGGCACACTTATTACGCTACAAGGGAACTTTGGCCTAAGAACCTTTCCCCAGTGAATTTTGTCCATAAGAACCTACCTCAAGTGAACTTTTGCCATCCAAGGACACTCTGATAAAGAAATTACCAGCAGGAGCCCTTGGCACACCTGAGCGTTTGGTGATTTGATCAGGCCTGGGAACTGGATTCATTCTTATTGGTTATTGATCTTGCTTGGAAATTGGAATCTTTTTTATTATTGATCAGGACTGGGAACTGGATTCATTCTTATTGATTATTGATCTTGCTTGGAAACTGGAATCCTTTTTATTATTGATGTTGCCTGGAGCTGGATTTACCTGCTTTCACATTTAAGAAGCAACAGTTAAAAATCAGTATGAATTCAGATCATTTTGCATACACAATTAAAAGAAGGTGAGTAAAACTGTTATAAAAAATTTAAAAAAGAAAATTGATACTGTTAAAAATCGTTTTGTGTTTGCATACATTTCGTCAAGTTTCAATTTAGATTGTATTTCTGTACCTCACAATTGCTCTCAGGAAAGAGGATA
Source organism: Lissotriton vulgaris (assembly GCF_964263255.1). Taxonomy (NCBI): domain Eukaryota; kingdom Metazoa; phylum Chordata; class Amphibia; order Caudata; family Salamandridae; genus Lissotriton; species Lissotriton vulgaris. The sequence continues at coordinate 608,651,655 of NC_141699.1, read as the reverse complement.
CAGTAATAATGGTGCACTCATCGTCTAAAGTTTTTAATTTGTCATATGCCCCTCTACATGACCTTAGACGGTACACAGACAAAATATCGATTTTTAAATATCGATATGCAAAAATATCGAAGTTTAAATATCGATATACAAAAATATCGAAGGTAAGTAATATCGACAGTCTAAATATCGATATTGGTATGATATCAGTAATATCGAAGTTGTAAATATCGATGTTAATAATATCGAAATTAATAACTTTGATGTTACTAATATCAATTTTTAAATAAATTTAGTGTATATTATATTGTATTAATTATGTTTTATTATTTATTTGTAATGTTATTTTATTAAATATTGTCTTTTACTACTGTAGCGGGTTGTGGGTTTATAGGGGAATAGGGTGGGAAGTAATTTAATTATGTTAAATTAATTATTAATTATTAGGAATTATTAATTAATTAATTGAGAATTAATTTTAAATTATTTTTAATTAATTTATTAATTGATAAATATGTTCTGTAGCGGGTTATGGGTTTATAGGGAAATAGGGTGGGAAGTAATTTAATAATAATTAATTAATTGATATATGTTTGTACATATTTTAATTAATAATTAATTGGTAATTCATTTCTATTAATTACTTAATTAATTATTATAATTTTTTTCATATTTATAATGATTAATTAGTTGGTAATTAATTATTATTAATTATTTAATTAAATTAATTATAGTAATTTTTATATATAATTTATTGTTATTCTTAATTAATTAATTGTGCAAAATAATATTCATTTTTAAATTAAATTAATTACAGCAAATGTGCTAATATATTTACTTTATTGTTATTGTTAATTAATAATTAATTGGTAATTAAATAATATTAATTAATTGTGGGTACAGGGGTATTTTTAGGGTTCAGGGTCAGTTTTCAGTTCATGGGTACAGGGGTATTTTTAGGGTTCAGGGTCAGTTTTCAGTTCATGGGTAAAGGGGTATTTTTAGGGTTCAGGGTCAGTTTTCAGGTCATGGGTAAAGGGGTATTTTTAGGGTTCAGGGTCAGTTTTCAGTTTTTGGGTAAAGGGGTATTTTTAGGGTTCAGGGTCAGTTTTCAGTTCATGGGTACAGGGGTATTTTTAGGGTTCAGGGTCAGTTTTCAGTTCATGGGTAAAGGAGTATTTTTAGGGTTCAGGGTCAGTTTTCAGTTCATGGGTAAAGGGGTATTTTTAGGGTTCAGGGTCAGTTTTCAGTTTTTGGGTAAAGGGGTATTTTTAGGGTTCAGGGTCAGTTTTCAGTTTTTGGGTAAAGGGGTATTTTTAGGGTTCAGGGTCAGTTTTCAGTTTTTGGGTAAAGGGGTATTTTTAGGGTTCAGGGTCAGTTTTCAGTTTTTGGGTAAAGGGGTATTTTTAGGGTTCAGGGTCAGTTTTCAGTTCATGGGTAAAGGGGTATTTTTAGGGTTCTGGGTCAGTTTTGGGTTTTTGGGGTACAGTCGTACAGGGTAAAAATTAAATAAATTTAAATTAAATCAATTAAATGAAATTACAAAATATAAAATTACATTAAATTATTAAGTTTTTAATTTATTTTAAATGTATATGTATTAGTTTTAATTTTTTAATTATGTTTTAATATTTTTATTTAATATTTGTAACATTATATGTATTTTATAATTATTTTAACATTATTATTAATACATTTTAAAAAACGATATTTTTTATTTCGATATTTTTGTACTACAATATTATTTTTTCGATATTTTTGTACTTACCTTGTTAGGGATAGGATTCCGATATTTTTGACTTCGATATTTTTGTCCCGATATTTTTGTATGTCGATATTTTTAATTTCGATATTTAGTCAGACATTCACCTTAGACCCTAGGAGACACGGAGAGGTTTCTGCAATTTCCTCCTTGGGAGGGTATAAAAAGAGCAAAAAAGGATGCAATGTATATTTGATTGTATAGACACATCGTCGCAGGGACAAGTTCTTTTTTCCCTTGACCAGTCATTGCACTGTGGTAAAGTTACAAGTCTAAAAAACGTTTCCAGACGGAAATAGGTCAAAAGCATGCGGTGATATAAAGGTTGCTCAATCACAAGATAGAACTGGATACCCTGGTGAACTGTTATCAAATCGTGATCCATAACAGTTTTCTTAAGCCTTTCTTCCCGCCATCTTTTGTTTTCAAAGTGTTCTCGAAGAGACTTTTTTAGGGCAGTTCTTGAGATGGTTTCCATGCGATCTGGCTTGGAGAAAAATTCTGAGTGTCCAATTTCATACAACAGATTTTTGACATAGGAAAACCATTTAATATTAGGGGCTCCATCACATGCAAGACAGTCTTCTATTATCTCTCTGTTGAGAGTCGTACAAGGGTTAGTCCAAACATTATGCCATTGTAGAACCGGGGCAGATTTAATAATGTCCGAAACATACTGGAGGGCCACTTCCGAATGCATCACATATGTTGAAGTGGTCTTTGGGACGGCCAGTAAAAACCGTAAGATCCGGTTCTCAATTCGTTGTATTGGTTCCACTGGTTCAATCCCCCAAATACCCGCGCCATAGGTTCCGGTCGAGACACATTTAGCCTTAAAGATCTGCGTCAGCTCCCTTGTTGGTCTACCCCCCAGTTTTTTGGCAAAGTTTGCCAGGGCGCCAGTGGCTCTGGTAAATGCCAGAGCACTGTCGTTTACCGCTGGTTTCCATGAGCCCTTTCTCTCAAAATGAACCCCCAGATAGCAAAAGATGTCTGCAAGCTCCACCCGCCTGTCATCCAGCGTAATCAAACAGGGTGTTCTGTGTTTCTTTGGGCCGCAGGACATGGTGAAAGTCTTTGTAACATTTACGCGGAGACCCCTTGATTGCATAAATTCAGAAAATTGTTGAACCGCTTTTTGTAGGCCCACTTTTGTCTTTGAGAGAATTGCCGCATCATCGACATAAAGGAGTATGGGGATAGGCTTCCCTTTTATTGTGGGGTAATCATGACAATGTTCAGTGAGGGCGAGTCCAAAAGTGTTTATATCTAGAGTAAAGAGCACGGGTGCAAGTATATACCCCTGCCATACTCTTCTGTGGATACGGAACACGTCTGAGCACTCCCCCATCCTGCCGTATCTCACACGCGCACCCTCCCGTTATACAATTCCTTGATAAAAACAAGGATCTGATTGTCAAGGTCTATGTCCCTTAGAGTTTGCCAAAGTACATTGTGGTCAACACAGTCAAATGCAGAACTGAGGTCTACGAATGTTATGTAAAGATTTCTTTTTTTGGCATGTATGTATTTCGATGTTATTAAGGCTAGGTTAAGGCCCTGCTCGACTGTCCCTCTTCCCGTCCTGAACCCGTATTGGAGGTTGGAAAGTATCTCCTGTTCGTCCAACCAGTCCTGCATTATGGCAAGAATGATCCTGCCTGCTATCTTCATGAGGCCGTCAAGCAAAGAGATTGGCCGATAGCAGACAGGATCATTCCTGTCCCCCTTTTTATAGATCGGGACAACCACTGCCTCTGACCAGGTGGCAATAAAGCCGATTTTATTTGAGGAATTCAATACTTCAGTAAGTAGAGGTGCCCAGAGGTCAGGTAAGCTTTTAAAGATGTCAATAGGGACACAGTCCGGCCCTGGGGCTTTACCCGCAGGGCTTTCTGCAAGAGCCTTAATAACTTCTTCCAGTTGAAACTGGATGCCCAGTGGAAAAGGAGTACATGGTTCCTCCGTGGTCGTTATTACGAGGCTAGTTAAGGATCTTCCTGGGGGAGCTATTTCTCTATAAAGACCCTGAAAGTGATTCACCCAGTCCTGTGCTGTGATGGCATTGTCTATCTGGGGGCCCTGGGATGCTTGCAGAAATGGGGCATTGACGGCCTTCCAAAAGGACGTATTGTCCTTTAACTCAGAGGCTGCATGCAGAGCTGACCACGCCTGTAATTTTAGCTCTTTCTTCCTATTTGAAAGAGCGATACGAAATGTACGCCTCGCTAGCTGAACATTAGATCTAGATTGTGGAGAGGAATGCAGGGCTTTTTTAAGTTCAGCAAGCGCCTTAGTGCAGGTACCATCGAACCATCCCTGAGACCCCTTAGGAGTATTACTGGTAGTTCTAGTCAAGAGTTGTTTTATTGACGCACAGATTTTACTGAATGAACCAAGAATGACATGGGGGTCCTCATTGGGAGACAGACAGCTATTAATTTCCGCGTGTACATTAGTAACCAGTTTTTGTAGGACTTTTGCAGGTATCACCTTTTCCCATTTAATGCAAAACCCATTTTTTGCAGAAAGGATGGGATTTAGGTCATATTTGACAATGTTTTTGCGGCATGAGTCACCATGCTTAAGGTTGAGTGTTACAGAGATAGGGAAGTGATCACTCAATCCAGTAACAATAGTTTCCCATTTTGTCACCATGTTCGCATAACGTGTCGGGAATAGAATAAAGTCGATGACTGTATTTGCCCCCCTCCCATTAAAAGTAGGTCTAAATAATTTGGGGGGGTTACACAGCTCATTTATAAAGGAAAGAGAAAAACTCAGCCGGTATGTTGTTAAGCAAATCCCCTAACTTTGTGTGGGAAAAATGAGTCGTGGGCTCCTGGTTGTGTTCCTCCATACCACACACTCTCTGTGCACTCCACAATTAAAGTCCCCTACCCACATCAGGACCATATCTCCTGGCAGGCTTTCTTCGATCTTGGACAGGACTTTTAGGAGATTTTTAATAGCTTTCTCTCTTTGCAACACAGGAATATTGGTATAAAAATTTAATAGGACAAAGTTTTTTAGATGACCCCACGATAAAATAGGAATTTTGTAGTAATTATTGACAGTGAAGCATTTAACGATGGAGAGACCAGTGGTAATTGACAGGTACGTACAAAGACCGCCCTTATGTCTGCCTCATATACTAGGTAAAGCCGGAGTAGAAAAAGTTTTGTAACCCAGGATATGCAGTTCTTCAGTGGCCCATGTTTCCTGAAGACATATAATAGCGTGAGTCAGGGTCAATGATTGCCAGGTTGCATTGTTAATTTTTGAAGAGAGACCCGCCACATTCCAGGTTATGACACTTCCAGGGGTTACGGGTTGGAGCGAATTGTTTGATTCATTTGATACCAAAAAGGGTTCGTCACTCTCTGTTTGTAGTACAGGGGGGGTGGCCACCATGGAGTGGATTACAATTGGACAGTTAGACTGTAATTGAGCAGGTGACCCATCCCTTTGATCTTGTGAGGGTAACTCCCGGCAATTGTCCTTGGAAAGTCAGTCCACTGAATCTAAATCTGTAAAGCATAGAATCTGTTTACCACCGGGATTTGGAAGTTAATGGCCTCTTGAGTTTTCTGAAAGGGGTGATTCGCAACACGTTGGTGAAGTAGTAGGGACCTGGGGTAAAAATAGCTTAGGTTACGGATCTGTATCCCAGGGGTTCCGCTCTCCTGATACCAATCATTTAAATACTTGATGACTCAAGGGTCTTTGAAGTTGATTATTACGGCATCACCTTTAGTATCCTTAGGCCTCTGTCCCACCCATTTCACTCTTCTCACGAATAGTATATCTCCATTTATGTTTGGGGGAGAGGTGTATTAGTTCTAAGCCAGTAAATGACCTTATTTTTGAGTCCCCTATACCCTTCAAACTGCCCTGTTGGTAATTCAGGGACCCCAGTCAAGACGGCAACATAAGGGGCTGAATCTGGGGGGAGGTCAATTTGAATATTTGGGCGGGTACTTTTATCACCCTCAGGGTGGGGTCTTAGATTATTACTGTGTGTTGTCAGTATGCCATTTTCACCGCCCGCTCGTCCCCCTGTTCTTTGTAGATTTGTTCTGTTAACATCTGACTTTGATACTACATCCTGGTTTCCTTTCTCTCAGCACCCACTGTTCTTGTCGCTGTTATGATAGGAATTGGAGACTGAGTAATCTCCACTAATGATTGTATGTGGTCTGAATTATTTTTCCCCTTAGTTGTGCTCTTGTTCACACTCCCTTGATCAGTGTTACTAGCTTTAGTGGCGGCATTTTTTGATGCAACCCTTAATAGGCCTGAGTTTAGATTAACGGCTGTCTCAATAGAATCCAGTTGCACAGCCAACCTTCTCATTCTTTCAACAATTGGCAGAATTAAGGATTTTACCAGGGCTTCTATACTTCCAGTAATCTGTTGTAATGAGGGAGGAGATGTCAGCGGCTTACTTGAATTTAAATCTGTTATTGGAAGCTCCGGTCCAGGTATGTGGTGTTTGGAGGAATATATATTAGTCTTAGCTGCTTTCGCCTGTCTACCCCCATGTCTTTTGTTACCCCTTTTTCTTTTTGATGAGTTACCTTTAGTTGGACTATGGGCATGTTTTTTTTTGGAAACTATCGGATTTAAAGGTTCTTGGGTGGGAGGTTCATCAGATATTATTATTAGGGGATGCTCTAAACTAGAATCTTTGCTACTATTTAGGCTGTATGATTCAGTTACATGCGTAAGATCTTTTAACTGCGGAGGAGTGCTAATATTACTAAGCAGAGAGCTCTTTTTTTCTGAGTCACGTACGGGGGTAGTGGCTAGCTGCAGGGGACCTAAAGAAGAGCGTTTGTTTTGAAGCTCGGTTGAGATACGGCGCTCAGTAATAGTGATCTCACGCTCGAGCCTGGCCGCCGCTTTCTTAAAAAAATGATCAAGTGTACCCCTCCCGGAGACCCCCACTAATGATTTCCTTCCCCTTGTAGACATGATCAGCTATGTAATGGGATGATACGTGTACTATAAGCAGTTGGGTAAGTAAGGGTACAACCTAGCAATACAGCAGTATGTAGTAAAAAACTATATACATATAGTGCAGGGTAATATGTCCACGGTACCTATTTTCTTGAGAGTCAGGCTTAAGATGGAATAGATGTAAGTGGTATGGCCCAGCCCAGCCTTCTTGTGCCTCTGAGGGCCACAGAGGGACCACCCTTTGCCCGGGCTTCGCCAGGCGCCGTCCGCGAAGCGGAGGGAGTGTCAGTAATTTATGCGCCTCCGGGCGCGGTGGTGATGGTCAGTGGGTGGGACTGCCCCGCAAGGACTCCTGGTGCGTGTAGTCCCCCCGCTCTGCGGCCGCTCGTGGATGAGATAAGCGGCGGCGGGGGGGACTATCAGCTGACAGGCAAGGGTGTCCAGGGTATGAATGCAGCACAAATATGGTCCCAGAGCCAAAGGATGCCAGTAAGTTTAACGTTTTAAAGCGTCTCGAAGCGTCTCCCATAGAAGTTGAAAAATGGCATTTCAGATTGTTTATGTGCAGGAAGGAACCCCTGCCTGAACAAAAACAACCTCTCCATGGTACAAGGGTGCCTGTGCCGGTGCATGGCAGTAGTTTGTGTGCCAGCGCAGGGGGAAGCACAGAGATGCGACATATTGTTGTAAATATGTTGCATCCCTGTGCTTTGAAAGTGACCCAGTGCGTCGCAGCCAAATGGCTTGCAGCATGCACTGAATCACTTTCTTGTAAATCTGCCCCTGCATGTTTAGTCAACAGAGAGAACATGTCAATGTTCCAACCCAGAAGGTTAATTAGTCATAGGGTCTTCATCAGGACAACATAATGGTAACATTCTCTTATTTGCTAGTAAAATATGTACTTGTGGACAAACTGGACCAACTTCAGTGATCACATTTACAAAGAAGATGTGATTTGCTTTTGCATCTAACATGCCTCCATCAATATAATACGATGTGCGCTGCATCTGCAGTACAACACACTGCCAGTTAGCTGATTTTCACGCAGAAAAACGTTCAGAACAGGACCAACCGAGGAGGAGCTTCGCGGGCAAGCAAGATGGCTGCGTAAGCTCGGAGCTCCGGAGACCCTCCGACCCTCTGCATAAATCCTGATGGAAATCCTGATCCACGGCAGTGGAATACTGTTGGTGAACGGTTGTTGAGACGGGACCCGCTGTCCGATTCAAAATCCGACACTCCTAGACGGAGTTACATCGTGTTGAAGAGTTGTGCCAGTGATGTGCTATTGCCTCTGTGGTGGCTGACGACGGCGACACTGTAACACATGAACGATATGCTGTGAGAGTGACTACTCCACTGGCCCTATGAAGCACGCGGAGTTACGGAGTGGTCCATCGCTGAGGAACAACTGGTGGCCACGACACTTTGAGATCGCTTTGCATAGCCGGGGTGGCCTTGGTGTACGACCCATTGTTCTGGTCCCCGGCTCCATCATGGCGGGCAAGGGCGAGCCAGACAAGACGACGAATCGAGTAAGTAGGAAAACTACTCATTTCCAGTCGAACAAAATTGATCGCTACGCCCAGCAGAAGAATTCACCAGGTGCGGCTACCCGGCCAAAAGACTCTCATCGAGAAGAGCCGCCAGACACGTCGGACCCGACATTTCGAGATGTTATGGGCGCCATTGCATTGCATCAAAACGGAGATGCACAAACAACACGAGGTCCTGACACATAAAGTCGACACTTTGGCGATTGAAATCAATCTGATTAGAGCCGATCTGGGCAAGACCAATGACAGGGTCAAATCGTTGGACATTAAAACCACAAGCCTCACAACTGATGTATCGGACCTACAAACAGAGGTCCGTGACTTGAGGTCGGCCAACGATCTTTTCTCGAGGCGATTGGAAGATTTTGAGGGACGTGCCAGGCGACAGAACGTTCGCATCATCGGTGTACCGGAAGGGGCAGAGGAATCGGCCACTGATCTCTTTGTGGAAGACTTGGTGCAAACTCATTTGGCTCCTGCGGGCCTCAGCCGTTTCTTCTCAGTGGAGCGAGCTCATAGACTGCCGGGGGGATGCCCGAAACTGGGTGCCCCGCCGAGACCCATTATAGCACAGCTGTTCAATTTCAGGGATCGGGACGCTATCCTACAAGCCTCAAGACGGAACGGGCCGCTCAAGTTTCTGAATGCGGACATAAACTTTTATCCGGACTTCACTCGGTCTGTACAGCTGCAGCGATAAAGTTTCGCGGGGGTGAAGAGGCGCCTTAGAGACCTTGGGATGAAGTACTCGATGATGTTCCCTGCAAAACTGCGCATCGAACATGATGGCCGTGCTATATTTTTTGATCTACCTGAAGTGGTGAGCGAGTGGTTGGACACTTTGCCGCAAAGACATGAAGAACGAGAGGAACGCCTCGGGAGGCCCTGAGCAACAAGAGTAGAGTTCACTTTCATAACTTTATCGGACGGTGGAACTTTTGGCGGCAACCGATGTCACACTACTGCACTTTATAATGCATATCCTGTTAAGGCTTACCTTGCTACGCGCTGCGCTGTGGCATTCAGGCGCTTTGTAATTTTAAAATCTCCCGTTTTTGTCTTTTTATTTAATTTAATTTTAAAGCACTTTGCCCCTGCTTTTAATTCATTCCACTCACTTGCACCATAATTGGGCCTTCCACCGCGGCTTCAGCGGGTCTATCCAAGCGAGTTTTCAAGCTCTCTGCTAGCAGTCAGGCTGACTGGCTAGAGGCATCGTGAAGCAAAACCTACAAAAGGGACAGTCAAAGGTGGGTCTGCCTGTTAAGGCTTACCTTGCTACGCGCTGCGCTGTGGCATTCAGGCGCTTTGTAATTTTAAAATCTCCCGTTTTTGTCTTTTTATTTAATTTAATTTTAAAGCACTTTGCCCCTGCTTTTAATTCATTCCACTCACTTGCACCATAATTGGGCCATCCACCGTGGCTTCAGCGGGTCTATCCAAGCGAGTTTTCAAGCTCTCTGCTATCATAGGCGTCATCGTGGGGGTAGATAGGATCGCCAGTCCAGGGAGCGCTCTAGCAGTCAGGCTGACTGGCTAGAGGCATCGTGAAGCAAAACCTACAAAAGGGACAGTCAAAGGTGGGTCTGCCTGTTAAGGCTTACCCTGCTACGCGCTGCGCTGTGGCATTCAGGCGCTTTGTAATTTTAAAATCTCCCGTTTTTGTCTTTTTATTTAATTTAATTTTAAAGCACTTTGCCCCTGCTTTTAATTCATTCCACTCACTTGCACCATAATTGGGCCATCCACCGCGGCTTCAGCGGGTCTATCCAAGCGAGTTTTCGCGCTCTCTGCTATCATAGGCGCCATCTTGGGGGTAGGTAGGATCGCCAGTCCAGGGAGCGTTCTAGCAGTCAGGCTGACTCGCTAGAGCCCTATATAGACGAGTCATGCAAGCGTGCAGCGTGTGCGCGCGGCGTGTGTGCCGCAGTAACGCCAGAGTCACGCCGGAGTCCAGCCCGTCTGCGCCCGTCCGCGCTAAGGACGGGCTGGATGGCTGGGAGTCTGGACTTGCTGACGGGGAATTGACTTTTTTTTTTTTTTTTTTCCTCTTTTTAATCCTCATTTGCCTGGCCCTCCTCTTATTTAGCCTCAAACTGCCATCATTAGATCAGAGTGCAAAATTAACGCTGCATCTGAGAATGCGATTTGTGAGAGTCGGCAGGAGAAGGCCCGAAGAGGAAACGGATATGACTCCAAACTAGGTATTAAAACCTGTTGAACCAGCCATTGAACCGAGAGGAGGGGCCTAGTTCTTGGAGCTTTATGGCATAATCATAGGACCGGGGGGAAAAAAAAAAAAAAAAACCCCGGTTACTGTCTCCACTGAACCAAAAAGTTCCAAAAAGCCAGGTTTCGTGAGCCGCAAGATCTCATCATGTCTGTTTTAGAAGTTGCATACAGAGATGACAGCCAGTTTGCATGTGTTGGTGCCGAGTTTTCTGTCCAAACCTTGCATATCTCTCTTCTTGCAAGCAATATTGCATAGAACAAAAATTTCCTTGCATGACCCTTTATGCTGTTATTCCATCCGAATATAATCAGGGGTAGTGTGATAGGTACCGAGATGTTAAGAATGGAATCCAAGGTCGCTTTCACTTCATTCCAGAACTGTAATATATTAGGACATTCTTTAAACATGTGGATGTCCGAAGCCGCAATGTAATTGCATTTATTACATTTCTTCCCTGAGATGAATTTAGACAGTTTTAAAGGGGTAAAATAGGCTCGATGTATCGTAAAGAAGTGGTTACGCCTAAGCCATGCAGGTTTAACGCACTTATATAACAAGGTACAGGATTTCTGCCAGATTTCGATACTTTGGACCCCGAGTTCTGTTCCCCACAATTGTTCCGGCAGGGTAAATTCTCCATCGATCTCTTCTAACAGATTCCAGTACCACTGCGAAACTTCTTTACCCCCTCCTGGTTGTTCTACCAATTTTTCTTCAATGGTGCTGCTCTTCCCAAGTGTTACCCCTGACCTAGCCAATGCTTTGACCCAACTGTCTAGTTGTATAAACTTGAACCTCGAAAACTCTGAGCCCAGTTGTTCCCGTAGCTCTACCCAAGGCCTGAGTGATTCACCTGCCAACAACTCTCCCCATGTTAATAATCCTCCTTCTCTCAGCGGGATTGCCAGCCTATCTTTCAGACAAAGTGGCAACCCCGGAGATTCCCAGATGGGAGCAAAATTTGAAAAATATGGCAGACCGAGTTTTTTCCTTATCTGTGACCAGGCCTTTGCCTGGGATGTAAGAATTTTTAATTTTACTTTTTTAAAGTACTTCTGATCCCCGTATTTAAACATAAAACCATTAGTTGGTAAACCAGCACCAATCAGCATAGCTTTAAACATGAGACCAATAGATGTGTTAGATGGAACTTTTAAAAGCATTCTGGAGTGGGACAGCTGAAAAGCCCAGGCATAGTACTGCAAGTCAGGCAAAGACAGTCCCCCCTTTTCCCTCCTCCTCCTCAATTTCTTCCATGCCACTCTCGCTGATTTATAGTTCCAGACAAAGGAGTTAAGCTCTCTCTGACACTTCTCCAAGATTGCCTTGTCAAAAGCGAGAGGATGGTATTAAAAATAAAAGTGAATTTAGGGAGGGTAGACATCTTTATCAGATTTATTCTACCGAGGATAGTCAGTGGAAGATTGGACCAAGATTTTAACAGTTTCCTACTCTCTTTGAGCACTCTCTCAAGATTAACTTGGGCAATTTTGCCGACATCATGTACTACTCGAATACCCAGGTATCGCATTGAGTTGGTTGCATCCAGCTGTAGATCTGGGATGTTCCATGCCATGATGTCGGTTTTGCTTGGGTTGATCTCATATCCTGAAATGCGACCAAACTCTTCGGCTCTCTTGATTACCTCTGGGAATGTAGTCTCCGGCTCTGAAGTGAAAATGAAAATGTTGTCTGCATAGAGAGCTACCCGCCTTTCCCACTCCCCAAATCTGAAAGATGGAATAAGTGCATTCCGTCTTAGGACTTCTGCAAACGGTTCGATGTACAGATTGAAGAGGAGGGGGGAAAGCGGGCAACCCTGTCTAGTGCCTCTCGTGATTTTAAATGAGTCAGACAATGTACCATTTATTAAGAGCCGTGCAGATGGTGAGTTATACATAAGTACTACAGTGCGACAAAACTTCTCCCCAAAGTTAAACTTCTTCAAGACGTCGCTAAGATAGGGCCAGTTCACCCTATCAAAGGCTTTAGCCGCATCTAAAGTGAATGTTGCCAACGGAAGGGAAAAGGATGTGGCAATATCAATTGCCCCCACAAGATCATACGTTAGATCGGATAGCTGGCGACCTTTAATGAATCCCTTCTGGTCCTGATGTATAATTTCCCCCACTACCGAACCCAGTCTAGATGAAATGATGGACGCAAAAATCTTATAATCGCTGTTCAATAGTGATATTGGGCGATATGACCCACATAAAGTTGGGTCTTTGCCAGGTTTGGGGATCAGTACTATGGTGGCCTCACTCCAAGATCGAGGAGGGTCATGGCCCTCCCTCAAGATACCATTAAAGAGGGCTGTTAAAGTTGGGACAATTACATCTATCAAGGCGCGGTATAATTCCCCTGGAAGCCCATCGGGACCTGCAGCTTTGCCATGTTTTAGAGACCTAATGACCTTCCTCACTTCTGCTTCGGAGATATCCATCTCGATCCCTTCACGTTGTGCAAATGAAAGGGATGGTAGAGATATCTGGTTTAACCATAGGTCCCTAGTATGTTGATCGTCGAGGATATCTTCCCTGTATATCTCCTCGAAGAATTCCCTAAAGGCTGTACTAATTTCTTGGTTAGATGTCCTAACCCCGCTTTCTCCCTCTACATTGATTTCTCTTATATAGCTTTTGGCCTGATCAGCCTTAACCCTCCAGGCCAAAATCTTGCCCGCTGTTTCTCCAAATTCAAAGTTAGAAATTTTGCTCGCCTCCCATCTCTTCGTTACTCTCTCTTGTAAGATATTTTCTAGTTGGATTTTTAAATCAGACATATTCTTTTGGTCTTGAAGAGAACCAACTGAGGCTTCAAGCCTCTGCTCAATTTTTCCTAGCTCTTGTTCAAGATTTTGAATTTTCAATCTGTAGATTTTACCCAGGGGGGAGGCTCTGTTTGTTATACAACCTCTCAAGTATGCTTTTAAAGCCTCCCAGACTGTACCAAGGGAAGCTGAGCACAAATTAATATCCAAGAACATACTTGTTTCGCTCTTCAAGAATGTCACTTCCTCTGGTTCTAATAAAATGGTACGATCAAATGACCAAGAGGGATGTTTGATTTGAGCTGGAAGTTTTAGAGTAAATAAGAGAGCCGAGTGATCCGATAAGTGAGAGGGGATATAATTAATACTGGTTATAGAGTTTTGGAGGCAGTAACTAAATAAAGCAAAATCAATTCTTGAGGTATGTTTGTATTTTAAATTTCTATAGGATATCCCTTGTTTAGTGCCCGCTTTTTCTCTCCATAGATCTGCCAGGCCTATTTGCTCCATTATCCCCTTAAGAGACTGTCTAGATTTAGAAGGAGCGTGGCCTCTGTATCCGCCGTGGTGGGTCGATTTGTCTAGTTTTGGATTAAGTATAACATTAAAGTCCCCTGTCCATATTATGGGATCCGAAGTGGTCGTTAAGTTATTCCTGTTTGTTTCTAAAAAGGACGGGTCATCTATGTTGGGACCATAGTATCCAACTAGGTTACACGCCCAGCCATTGATAGACATTTTGACTAAAAGCCATCTTCCACTATGGTCTTCCTTATAATGTAGAATCTGAACCTTTGCTGATTTTTTGCAAATTAGGAGAATTCCTCTTATGTTAGCGTTGTGGTCGGTACTGATGAATTTGTCTATCCATCTCTGTTTATTTAGTATTATGTTGGCCTCACTTTTTAAAAGATGTGATTCTTGGATGACAATGATCTGCGCTGGGGAGTCTCGTAAGTATTGTAAAATACGTTCTCTTCTCCCTTGCACGCGCAGACCATTGACATTCCAAGATAAAAACTGAACAGATGTCATCTTTCAACATCTACCCCAATTTGCACTCCCCTGCCTCTCACTAATGTGACGGGGAATTTACTGAGATCAGCTATTCCTGGCAGGACTTGCTGACTCTCAAGCCACCCACACTGCCTTGCCATCATAGGTACGCCCCGGAGTCGCTTCTGACCCCCCCCCAGGCTGTCACTGCTTCCGGCCTACTTATACGGTGCCGGCTCCATCTGCGGTTGTCACACCGGTAGGCTCAAATCCGAAATCAGGAATCATGATGAGGAACGATCAGGGGTTTCTCATAAACGCGAGGTCTTTGATTAAGAATAATCTCGCATTTAAGGATTTCGTTTTATCCAGACAACCCGCCTGGGTCTTCATCACAGAAACGTGGGCCAAGGACTCTTCGGGACCTGACTTGGTTGAGGCAGTACCGGATGGTTATTTGCTGCTGAGGGAGGACAGAGTGGGACGTGTTGGGGGAGGGCTGGGCATCCTTTACAGAGACTGCTTTTCCTGCCATACCATCCCACTCTCCACACCGCAAAATTCCTTTCAGGCCCTCCAGTTTTCTATCAACGGACCTTATGCAGTTCCGTTCACGGGCCTCCTCATTTATAGGCCACCGGGGACCAGGACAGATTTTGGTCATCATATGCTCACCATTTTAGAGCCACACTTTGGCTGTGAGCATTTTACTGTCCTGGCGGACATGAATTTCCATTTGGAAAATCTGGAGTCAAAGGATACTCTTTCCCTATTGGATATTTTCTCCGGATGTGGGATGAAACAGCTAGTTAATGATCCCACCCATCAAGCAGGCCATTTGCTGGATGGGGTCTTTTCCAACGACCCCCGGCTAACCATCGGGACTCCCATCCCTCTCTCTTGGTCGGATCATTTTGCGATCCCTTTAGAATTAACAATCCCGACTGTCAAGAGCAAGGGGAATGAGCCAAGTAAAATGGAATTGAGGCGTAACCTCAAAAGCATTACCAATGATATGCTTGCCCCTAGACTTCCCAGTCGGTTGATCACCTCTGAGGAGGACGTAGGGAATGCAGTAGACAGATTTGATACTGCTATCATAACTGCCATTGATGATCTGGCCCCTGCCTCACTCCGTTATTCCGCGAGGAAAAGCCCATCGGCACCGCGGTTTTCGGAATCATTAAGACTCCTTAGACAGGGAGTTCGAAGACAGGAACGCCTCTGGAGGACTAGCTGGGATCTGCGAGAGAGGGATAGCCACAAATCCCTCCTAAAGGAGTACAAAACAGAGGTGATAAGGATTAAACAAGAGTATTTCACCTCGCTGACCTCCTCACTCTCCTCGCCGAAAGAGCTGTTTAAGATCGTAGACACGCTCACCTCATTGAAGGTGCCGGACCCTGTGGTTAGTTCACAGCGGCTCTGTGACGATGTTGCACAATTTTTCCAATCTAAAATTGTGGACATTCGGCTTTAGAATCTCAGAGGTCGGCACTATCTTCCTCTACGAACTTTCCTCTCCCTCCACTAACATCCTCGGAGGAGGTACCGTCAGGGTGTTTTTCCAGCTTCCCACCCCTCTCCGTGCAGGAACTTGAAGTTCTCCTCTTTAAGACCAGGTCGGGGTCTCCTTTAGACCCTTGCCCTCTGAAAGTTCTTAAACAATGCAAGGAGACTCTCTTGCCCCTGCTATTAGAGATCATGAACAGGGCAATGAGAGATGGGACCTTCCCGCTACAATGGAAAAGAGCGGTGGTCAAACCACTGTTAAAAAAGCCTACATTGGACCCGGGCGTTCTCAAAAACTTCCACCCCATTTCGCTGCTCCCAACCCCAGCAAAGATGTTGGAAACTCATCTCAACCAGCATCTTGCTGCCTTCCTGGAAACCTCTGGCCTTTTAGATCACTCGCAGCATGGATTTCGGAGAGAGCATTGTACGGAGTCGGCTCTTACCACGGTGCTTGATAACATCCATACTAGAGTGGATAAGGGCCAGACCACTCTCCTTATCCTGTTAGATCTTACGGCTGCGTTTGATACCCTGTCTCCCTCAGTGTTAACATCTCGCCTGAGGGAGATAGGGGTTGAGGGGCCTGCACTTAGTTTGCTATCCTCCTTTCTTGGCCAGAGGGAACAGAGAGTTAAGCTGGGGGAGTTCCTATCTCCATCCCTTCCTGTGCAGTGTGGGGTCCCTCAGGGGTCGGCATTAAGTCCGACCCTTTTCAACATCTATGTGACCCCACTTGCCAGGCTTATTAGATCTTACGGGATGGAGGTAGTCTCCTATGCCGACGACACGCAGATATTGATGTCTCTCGCCCAACCTGTCATCTCGGCTGCCTCCAATTTTAGACACTGCATGGAGGCAGTAGCTCAATGGATGATTTGCAATTCATTGAAGCTCAACAGCGAGAAGACAGAAATTCTGGTGTTCGGAGGCAAGGAGGACATTTGGTCGGCGAAATGGTGGCCTTCATCTCTGGGAGTGTGCCCTACACCCACTGCTTTGGCTAGGACCCTAGGAGTCATGATTGACCCTTATTTAGGGCTGGGCCAGCAAGTAAGTAGGACCATTTCCACCTGCTGGGGCATAATAATCATCTTGAGGAAAATAAAACATTATCTGTCCCCTCAAGCCAGAAAGCAAATAGTAGTAGCATTAATAGGCTCAAGACTAGATTACTGCAACGCCTTATACCTTGGCATTAACAAGAGTCTTATAATGCGACTCCAAATGGTGCAGAATGCCGCCGCGAAGTTTGTGTTAGATCTTCCTAGGCGGGCCTCTGCTACGGCTGCCAGGAAAGCATTGCATTGGCTTCCAATTGAGGCCAGGATTTCATTTAAGTCCCTCTGTCTGATCGATGGGGCCCTGGCCACGAACAAGTCAGGCGGCCTAAGGGATCTGTTAAATCCATATACCCCCTCCAGATCCCTGCGCTCGGCCAATAAAGTCCTGCTATCAATCCCTCGTGTCCGTAGAGCTAGGTGGGGTGGCAGAGCCTTCTCAACTTTGGCTCCAAGGTTGTGGAACTCTCTGCCGTCTGACTTTAAAACCCTTCCCTCAAAGCAAGCCTTTAGAAAGGCCCTTAAGACATGGCTATTTGCCATAGCCTATCCTTAGCTTTGGTTCTGCCTTTTTTGATTTTCTTTGTTAGGCGCCTTGATGCCTACGGGCTAAGTTGCGCGTTATAAATTTCATTTTATTCATAAATTTCATTTCATTCATTCATATCCTTCGCTTTGTTATGGAAGGTGGCAGGGGGGCCTGTGCGATCTCCTTTCTCCTCTAGGGTCTTTTTGTAGCGTAGTTTTTGGGGCGACAGGCACACTGCTGGTTGGGGGAGCTTCTTAGTCTGATGCAGGGGTGCAGGGTGGGGGTGGTTTGATTGTTGGTTATGTGTTTTTTCCTCTTTTTTCTTTCTCTTCTTCAAGACAACGTAATGACTGTAATTTTTCTACTTGTGTAACTATGATGCCTGCCGGGATCGGCAAGGGCCCACGATTTGACAATGGGGGGTAGGAAACTAAAAGTACTGTGTTGGAATGTCAATGGACTGGGGGATCGTATTAAGAGAGGTGTGGTTCTACAACTGTTTAAGAGATGTATGTCTGACGTCATTCTGCTACAAGAGACACACTTGGTGGGACATGCGTGCCAAGCGCTTAACAGGAAGGGATTCAAGATGGTGACACACTCAGGGTTCTCTTCGGGATCCCGGGGGGCGGGGATCATGGTGCGTGCGTCTCTCCCTCTTGAGATTAATTCTAGTGTTGTTGATGAGAGGGGGCGGTACGTTGCTGTCTCGGGGAGATGGGAGGGACGGTCTCTGGTTCTGGTTTGGGTTTACGTTCCCCCTGGGTTGCAAAACAACACGTTTCAGGATCTTGGGGGCACCATTTTGGGTCTACCCGAGGGTATGCTTATTATAGGGGGCGATTTCAATTCAGTTTGTTCGGGGACCCTAGACAGACATCCACCCAGAGATCTCCGAAGTTCGCAATCGTGGCTACCCGACTTCCTGGACACTATGGGACTTATTGACTGCTGGCGGCTCATGCATCCTACCCAGAGTCAATACTCATTCCACTCAGGGGCACATGGAAGCCTCTCCAGAATCGATTATGTTCTGGCTCTAGCGGCCCACGCGTCTGCAGTTTCTGAGGCCCGATTGCTGGCTAGGGGCATCTCAGACCATTCCGTGGTCTGGGTGTCCTTTGACTTCGACATTGTGGTGACCGAGAGGGTGGTATCGGTTAATCCATGGTACTTCCGCAACCCCAAGACTCGTGGACTCATGGCCAAGGCTATTGAGCTCTATTTTTCCGAAAACTCAGGGTCGGCTGCATCGGCTGTCACCCTATGGGAGGCATTTAAGACGGTCTTGAGGGGTGAGGCGTTCTCTCTTATTGCTGATGTTCGGAGACGCAGAGATGGGGACGTGGTGCGTATCGAATCTGAGATTAAAGATCTGGACTCCCAACTGGAAGTCGATCCGACACCAGACCTACTCCATGCTCTCTCACTTAAACAGTCAGAATATCGGGCTACTGTCACTGACGCTGCCAAGGTCATGGGTAGAGAGCAACAGGGTAGGATCTACGATGTCGGGGATAAGGCGGGCAAGCTCATTGCTTGGCTGGATAAAAAAGAAAGAGCCAGCCGGGTGGTCCCGGAAGTGTTGGGGGAGGACGGCTTGACTGTCACCGATCCGAGTGCCATTGTCGCGACATTTGCGGACTACTTTGAGGCCGTTTACACCTCGAGACCGATTCCGGGGAGCTTTTGGCAGAGGCGGAACTCCCGTGTCTGTCGGAAGCGGACCGGGACGACTTGGATAGAGATATTACCGCCGATGAGATTGCCCTCGCCATTCACTCCCTTAGGTCCGGCAAGGCGCCCGGCCCCAATGGTATACCCGTGGAGCTTTATAAGATTAAGCCTGATGTCATCTCCCCGCCCCTGCGGAACATGTTCCTGGAGGCGCGGGAGACGGGCATGCTTCCCCTTGACCAGAGACTGGCCACCATTGTGGTCATTCATAAGGAAGGGAAACCCAGATCGTATCGTCCCATTTATCTGTTGAATGCTGAACCCAAGATTCTTGCTAAATTGCTGGCCAACCGTCTGATTGGCGCGATTGGCGACTTGGTGCACCTGGACCAGTCGGGCTTTATTCCACACCGCAACACTGCCCTTAACCTTCGGAGACTGCATGGGGCCCTCGCCAGGGCCCACACGCTCAGGGAGCCAGCTGTCCTGGCGTCATTGGATGCTACGATGGCGTTCGACTCCCTTGAATAGAATTACCTGTGGGCAGTGTTGGCGAAGTTCGGATTTGGTTCGGAATTCATAGGGTGGGTCAAGCTTCTGTACGCTAGCCCGCTGGCCAATGTAACAGTTAATGGTTGTGTGTCTGCGTCCTTTGCTCTCCGCAGGGGCACTAGGCAGGGTTGCCCCCTGTCGCCCCTGTTGTTTGCATTGGCACTTGAACCGTTGGCTGCATGGCTGCGACACCACCCAGATATAAACGGAATACGCTGGTCCCCTGGATTCGAGGACCGGGTGTAGCCATACGCTGATGACATCTTGCTATATCTCACCTCTCCTTGTAAGTCGCTCATTGTGGTGTGTGATGTGCTCCGTCTCTTTGGCCGGCACTCTGGCCTGGTTATCAACTGGTCGAAGTCGCACCTGTATGTGCTGAGACGGGGGACGCCTCGACTTCCAAGGGACTGCGGCATACAGGTCTCGCGGCAAGGTTTTAAATACTTGGGGATCTATATTTCAACGGATCCCAAAGTACGCTACATGAATAACCTGCTTCCCCCCCTCGTCCGTCTCCGGCGTGACGTAGAGAGCTGGCGCAAACTCCTGCTTTCCCTGCCTGGGCGTGCGGCACTGTTTAAAATGATGTCCCTGCCTAGGTTCCTGTATGCTCTACAAAATACCCAGGATCCGGTCCCATCCAGTTACTTTAGGGAGGTCGAGGGTTTGCAACGGGCCCTTCTCTGAGATGGCAGACCACGCATCGCTATTACGAAGCTTACGCTCCCGAGGTATGACGGGGGTATAGCATTGCCTGACATCCGGAGATACTATTGGGCTTCCCAGTTGGCAGCCCTTAATCACGGCCTCTACGGTCCAGCAGTAAGCCCAGGTTATGCCATGGATCGGTGGCTCCTGGACGACGGGAAGTATCATAGGGCGTTATACTTGAGATCTCTGGATGGTCGAATGTCGGGGCCAACGAAGACAGCTGTACACATATGGCGGGCGATCACAAAGTCGCAGGGATGGAAGGATAGGCTCACGATGGCAACCCCTCTTTTTGATTCTGAAATACTGGGCAAATTATGGCACACTAAGGGATTCGACAAGTGGGACATGATAGGCATATCCAAGGTGGAAGACATGATTGTGAGAGGGGAGATAAAATCCTTTACTCTTCTACAGACAGAGTTCCAGCTGGGTGGAACGGAATATTTCCGGTACGCCCAGCTGCGTCATGCCCTTCTAGCAGCTATGCCAGAGGGCGAGAGAATCCCTGAGCATTCCCCTTTGGAGGATAGGGTGCTGGACGGCCACATGCCGGACAGCGCCATTTCCCTAATTTATAAAAAAACGTATTAATGTCCGTACTGACCTCCTCCTTGGGGTGAAAGACCAGAGGGTGCGAGATGGGATAGAGCTAGACGATGAAGACTGGCAATGTGCAGTGTCCTCCCCCAAGGAAGTGGCTATCCCGGCCAGGCTGCGGCTGGTTCAATTAAAAATTCTTCACAGGGTTTATGTGACGGGTCCCAGATTGATACACATGGGTCATTCAGTGGACGGCCTCTGTAGGCGTGGCTGTGGTGCTCTAGCCACCTTTATGCACATTATCTGGGAGTGTAGTGCAGTAGCCTCCTACTGGAGGCGGATACATATGATTATGAGTGAAGTGACCGGGGTGGATGTTCAGGCGGAAGCCCGACGCTGCCTCCTGAATGTGTGGGGCCCTACTGATTATAACACTGCACAAACCCAATGGGTCACCCTGGGAAACATGGTCGCGAAACGAGATATTGCACAGATGTGGGGTGCTGCTACAGCCCCAAAGGTGGTGCAGTGGAAGGCCAACATGGATTGGTGTATGTTCCGAGAGAAGACGGTCTATGTGGCCAGGGGTAAACCCAAAAAGTGGCAAAAGATATGGGGGGCCTGGAACGAGTATAGGGGTGACATTTGCATACCGCCTGACACCGCCCCCCTGGAAGAACGACTGACCCCGTAGTCTATGACTCCAACACACGTTCTATTTGCAGATCTATCCTGTATCCCCCCCCCCCCCCCTCTATGGTCTTGCAAATGGGTACTGTTCTGACTGTCTTTTAGGTTATTTGGCCCAGCCCTTCCCATGTTCCGGCTCTGTTGCACAAATGTTTTAAATTGCCTTGCTTCTAAGCACTAGTTTCGGTGCTTTCTCTTTCTTGTCTTCGTTAATTTTTACAAAAACAGAAAATTAAAACCTTGATACGCTTTGGTAACATGCTTCTTGTACACTAGCCTTCTGGTTGATGATATGCTGCCTAGCCTCCGGGATGTATGGCTAAATAGCTGTGTGCACTGACTTGAAAATAAAGGTTTTCAAAAATTTTAATAAAAAAAAAAGAACAGGACCAACCTTGGGCAAATTTACTTGGGTAGTTGGTCCCAGATCTCCGGAGGTCTGGAAGTCCAAATTGTTTTGAGATTTTAGAATAAGTCCTTCTGGACACCACTAAGGCTCCAAGGACCCCATGGACAGAACTTAAAGTTCATCTAATACACCACTTGCTAACTCTAGCAGAGGCCACCGGCAGGGTCCAGTCCTATTCCAGATGTCTCTAGTCACTTGTCACTCCAGGCAAAGATCTCTTGCAGCTTTTGATGTCCATGTAGCTACACAGGGCCCTTGGAGCCCACTTCTTTGTCCTGGAGACAAGCTGCAGCAGGTCGAGCCCTTCAGGTCTTCTCGCAAGTTCAGATAGCAGTTTCAATACTTTTCCATTCTTTCACAGGTCCAAAATGGGTTTTGAGGAGCTTGTGACTAGGTCCATTTTTTCAGTCAGTGGGTGGGTATGACTCCTGGACACTTTGTAGCCAATGGGGAAAGAAATTCCATGGGCAACCTTATCCACTTTTACAGCAAATCCTGTTTGCCTTACTGCAAATGATCCCACATTGCACCATTCTAAGGAAAATCCAAGCTGACACGGGTCTTCAGCTACTGAAGACAGCCTGTGGGTTAGCCAGTGGTGTATTTAGAGGAATGTGCAGTCCCTCCTCCTCAGCTACACCAAGCTGGTTATAAAACTAGTTCCCCCTCCCATTAGGCTGGTTCCCGACAAGTTACAGGGGGCCTGAAGAACAAAGACTTTCCCTCACAATTTACTGGAAATGGGTGGGCCTCACCCTTGTCCCTTTGAAGTAAATGAAAGCCCCTAACCCCCCCCCCCCAGCCGATTCTCCTAGGATGAGAGATGTCTCATACCTCACATCCAGTCCATCCGGCCCTACAGCCCTTCTTTGAGGGCAGTTTTTACACTTCATTATGGTCAGGCACTGGCAGAGGAAGTTGCTTGGAAGGCTAATGTAAATTACCCCCTAGAGCCTTTGAGCACGGAAAAGGTAACTTTTTAAAATTACTTCTCCATTACTATTTATTAAAAATCTCCCTCTAAAATTGAATTGGATTTTTAATAATTATAAAAAATTATTGGGGAGTCCTTAGTACCAAGAAACCGTCTGGTGAACGTGAGCTATATAAAAATCTTTACCATAGCATAACATTTATCTAGCAGAGATAGGAAAATGAATAGATTAATCTGAAGTCTAGTTTTTTTCATAGGACAGGCAGAGCCTTGCACAGAGAAAATAGCTTATAGGGGCATGCAAACATTACATTTCTATGTGGCCAACTTTTAAGTACTAAGCACCCTACCCTGTGGACTATAAGTCCTACTTCGGGGTGACTTATTATTATTGAAAACAAAGGTTTCTCCCCAGACAAAAAGTTTATTTTGACAGGGTGAACTGAAGGTTTAAATTGCAGCAGTCAGGCTACAGTGGCAGGTCCGAAGCCATGTTTTCTTTGTCCCACTATTGGAATGCACAATAAGGGGTGCAGTCCATGGGTGATGTTTAACGTTCCAAGCCTAGAGTGTCGTTCCTACCATATATTATGGACTTACTGGAGAGATAAGTAGGCCAATTATGGATTAGACTGTTTTGACATGTTGTATGGGTCAGAGCACATACACTGGGCACTGGACAGCAGCTGCCAATTGTGCAGTCTAAAACCAGCTGGACTGTTCCCATGAGGCACAGGGTCAGACTGATTTGCATATAGCCATGTCTGAACTGGGGTGGCAGAGTGGGCTAAAGAACGGTGATGGATTAAACCCAGATCTTTTGACTGGGTGTGAGTGTTTGATTGGTTCAGATGCTCCGTCCATTACCACCTCCTTTTGTACCGCGTAAAAACCAGCAATGACATTCAGAAATAAATTGGGGTGACCATGCAGAAAGGTGCAAGTCTTCATAGTGAAGAAGAATTTGTTCAACAGAGCTGGATAGCACAGATCAAGCTTAGTATAAAAAACAGCTTACAAGACATACCTGCACATAGACTTATGAGACATGATTTGTTATTTCAGGATAATAAGCTTTTCATTCCCACAAAATAATTGCGGAAGCATATACTTGTATAGATTGATAATTTCCTAGCAGCAGGGCATTTTGGAATCATCAATGTTTTAGATTCGGTATAACATACTTTTTGGTGGGCTGTCAGTGAGATTCAATGTCACATAGCATTTCAAATGTTGTACTATATGTGCCCAAGTCAAGAGTGAACATCAGAAGAAAGTAGGAGTGTTGAAACTGTTACTGACTCCTTCTAGTCCATGGTAAAAATTTATATGGATTTCATTGTTGATCTGACAGTATCTCAAGGCTACATTATGTTGTTGGTTGTAGGGTATTATTTTTCTAAGCTTGGCCATTACTTTCCTATAACTAAGTTACCAACTTCCCCAGAATTGGCTCAACATTTCTTGATAGAGATAGTTTGATTATACGGGCTCCCAGAAGGTATTATTACAGATAGGGAGTCCCAGTTCATTGCTAAATTTTGAAACATCTTGCTGCAATCTTTAGGAACAGTGAATTACAAATCCACCAGATACAACACCCAGACTAACGATCAGACAGCGAAGACTCAATCAGTCATTCATACAGTATTTACAATGGTTTATAATTAAACATCAAGATGATTGGACTTAATGGGTTTCCTTAGTTGAACTGGCCTATTGCAACTCTCTACATAGTGCTTTGAGTTATTTGCTTTTCATTTGAACTTACAGGTTCTATCCAGGGTAATAGCCTTCCTCATTGTCAAATATTACAGCATTACTTAAACAACTTCATCGCACTGATAGATCAGCTATTTCACATTTGGCCAAGGCTTCCATATGTGACTCACCACTGATTACAAAATAGGGGAAACAGTGTTGCTCTCCATAAAACACCAATTAATCCTTGCGTCCCATCCCAGGTTTTCATTCCAATGTGTGGGCCTTTTTCAGATCACACAGTGGGTAGGGACATTCACCTTACGTCTAGCCTTACCTAACCGATTGAAAATCAATCCTGTTTTACATATATCCCAAATAAAGGCTGATTTACCACTACGAACTAAGGCCCCACCACCAGTGCTTGTAGATGGGCCACATGTTGGGTTGCAGCAATTTGAGACTTCAGGATATACCAAAATAGCCATAAATGGTTTATAGCTTGAAAGGGGCATGACCCCTTTTAGAGGTCATTGGAACCAGCAGCTTTTGTACATGCCTCCAGACTCAGGTCATTCATGGAAGACATCCACATATGCAAAAAAAGAACAGGAAGGGAAATGAGACAGGGAAAGAGTCATAGGTAAAATACTATTTGATTCTCTCTGAAAAACACCAGAAATACAGGGAAGTATTGAAGACTGTGGAGCACTGACTCATGTAAGCTGGCTTCCACAAAGACACAAATGGTTAAGAACCGACAGTTCTGTCTCGGGACCAGTAGAGAGGAGAGAGAGCAGAGCACACCCTGGTTCCTATATAAGTGCTGTGAAGTAGCAAGTGAAGTGCCTGGCAACTTTCTGCTTTTTGTATGGCTTCCACTCTCACTCTGTCTGTCACTGCAGTGTGTCTTTTATGTTTGTGTAAGACCTGGCATCCTTGGTGTTGCCTTCGGACCTCCTGGTTTGCTGACTTCATTTTTACTGGATTTAGATTCTAGGCACTTTACCACTGCTAACCAGTGCTAAAGTGCATATGCTCTATACCAATACATGGTACCATTGACTTATCCACACTTGGCATATTACATTTACTTACAAGTCCCTAGTAGAGTGCACTATATGTGCCCAGGGCCTGTAACTTAAATGCTACTAGTGGGCCTGCGGTACAGATTGTGCCACCCACTCAGTAGCACTTTAAAGATGATTCAGGCCTGCCACTGCAGAGCCTGTTTGTGCAGTTTTAAACTTGCCATTTCGACCTGGCAAGTTAACCTACTTGCCAGTCCCAAGCCTTCTCTTTTATTACATATAAGTCACCCCTAAGGTAGGCCCTAGGCAGCCCTATGGGCAGGGCGCAATATATTTAAAAGGTAGGGCATGTACTTTTGAGATTTACATGTCCTGGTAATGAAAACTGCTACATTTATTTTTCACTACTGCAAGACCTATCACTCTCATAGGTTAACATTGGGATTGCCTTAAACACATTTTAATTGTAATTTCCAATTGGAAGGAAATAGAAATTTGTAGTTTGGTATTTCTGAACTCAAAATTTGAATCACAAGTCATGGTGAAGTAGGATTTTAAATTGTAAGTCTGAACATGGCACTTTTAGAAAGTTGGCATTTTCTTACTTTAACCATTTTGTGCTGTTGCCTGTCTGTCAATGCAGGTTTGTGTTAGGTGGCAGCAGGGCTTTGTGCATTCCCTCGAGATAGTCACGCAAGGGGAGCTCGATTGTGACATTTGCATCCTGAAGGCCCATCGTCAAGCTGATGGGCATTCCTGAGGTAACCTTGAAGGGAGAAGCTAACACATGCACATGATTAGGGGTGTGCCTGTCCTCGCACAAAGAGCTGAATACCCCCTGTAGTGAGTCTAGAATCAGGGAGGGAAAGGCAGTGACCTTGTGATCTTCAAAGGCCCCTTTAAAGTCTACCCCACTTCAAAGACACTTTGGGTATAAATACTGGACCCCTGAGACTACTAATCCAGAACTTTGCTGAAACTAAGCACAATCTGCCTGGAACAAAAGTTGCTGTGCTCTAGGAGGGACTGATACTTTGCTACCTGCTCTTCTGTGCTGGCCTGCTGCCTGAGGATTGTTGTGCTGTAGGAGGGACTGCCACCTTGCTACCTGCTCTGCTGTGCTGGCCTGCTGCTTCTTGCCTTAGAGTGAGAGGGACAGGACCTGCTCTCTAAATCCTTGAACTTAAGTTTCTCTAAAGGCTTGTTGGTGTAACTCCTATTTTCTGAAGCATCAGGGACACAAAAGACTTCTTTCATCTCTGCTGGTTCTGCTGGACTCTGTTATCTGTGATACCCCTGCCTGAGGTGCCTCAAAAGTGGGTTTTTCAGCTGTTTTCTGGAAAGATCAATGCATTGACACCTTTGGGCTGATCAGAATCGACACAGAGCCTTCCGACACAGTGCAGATTTGATGATGACGCGGGTCCCGACTGAGAGGTTCATCGATGACGCAGCACCAATTCTTCAACACCGACTGCGAGGCATAACATCAAACCAATCCTTCGACACCGACTGCGAGGCTCAACTGGGACACATCAACCCAACTGCGTGAATCAGAACCGACGCAGTGAAGTCTTTGACGCTAACGCTTGCTCCGTACAAAGTACTTATTCAGCAGGCCCTACGTGGGTTCCGTAGCCAGCCTGCCCACCATCTCGGTCAGCCTGATCTTTGGATTTACTCAAGTCTTGAGCAACCCAAAGTAACCTTTTAGTGCTATTGACTTCTAAGCACTGTTTTGGGATTTATTATTTAAAATGTATATCTCCTCTTCTACTGATTGGAATTTTTCACTGTGTTATCACTGTGTTACTATAATTAAAGTGCTGCACAAATACTTTACACATTGCCTCTTAAATTAAGCCTGCCTGCACTGTGCCAAGCTAGTAAAGGGTGATCACAGGTTAATTTAGGTTGTGGTATCTGACTTACCCTGACTAGGATTATGGCTTCTGTTGGCCAGTGTGTATACTCGGCCAAGAAACCTCTATTTCTAAGTTTGTTATTTTGTTCCTTTTCCCAGTTCATGTTTTCCTGGTCTCTTATTGTCTTATCTCCTTTCCTCAGATGGGGTCCTATATCCATGAACCTCCGGCAAATTGGGTCCATGTCTACTGATGCTTTTGCCCAACTGTCCCCAGGTGCTTCTAGGTCTCCAAGTGTTTACTGATGACTTCAGAGTTCATTTCAACACCATCCACGTCAGGCGTCAGTAGCGGCTGATGTGTTGCTAGAGTAGCGTGGGGGACAGAGAGAGGGGCGGAAAGGTTGAGAAAAATAAAAAAACATTTTTAAACCCTTACATGCCGCGTCATGTTCCTCTCTTCTGCAGGGACAGACTGCAAGAGTGCACTGCGGCCAGTCCTGACGCTGCTTTCATGATGCTTAAAGCAACATCAGGATTGGCCTGGGAGCCGATAATTTGTGCTCCCAGTGAGACTGGGAGCCTGTACCTGCTCTCTCCAAACCTTCAACGTACCTCGGGATGGAGAGAGCTTCAGTGCCCATGATGGCTTGGCAGGCCTGAGACAGCAGGCCAGAACCGTCATGCCCACTGAATAGCAGTGCAACCACTCCTCCAGCAGCCTGTCATCAGCCTGGCCCCGCCCCAAGCTGTGGCTCAGAGAGAATTTCTTTTAATAATAAACAAGGGTTTATTATGGTTTTCTTTTGGCTGCTGGCAGGTGGGGTGCTATTTCTCCCCCATAGCGGAGGAGCCGCTGCTGCCAGGTGTGCCAAAGGATTCTCCTGTGACGGATCCTGACTGGCATGGAGTGTACTTTCTCTAGCCTTCCCTTTCCCCTAAATGTAAATGTATGTAAATGTATTTGAGCTTATATAGCGCACAGCTACCCGCTGTGGGTTTCCCGGCGCTTGCTTAGGGAACCCGTCCTGGTATTCCCCTGTGAGATAGCAGGGTATCCACAAGGTGAAAGTCAGGCATCCCGCCGCGAGGGGCCGTTGTGGAGATTAAGCAAGCTATTGCCCAGAGTCGCAGAGTGTGAACCCATGAGTTGAGAAGGCACCGGTGCGAGAATTATCGAGTCCGTGGAATTTTTAGCCCAAGACCCGCCGAGGCGGGGAATTGAACCCTGGTCCAGGACCGATCTCAGCTTCCGGGTCTGCCGCCTCTAACCCCTGAGCCACACTTCTCCACACCTCCTACACCCCTACACCTCCATTTCACTATTCTAGACTGTTCCGTACTGATCTGGGAGGTTGCATTAACCATACCACCTCCCAGGATGTCTTCAGAGGGAGATTGGTTTAATATCTTCTGAGGCCAGAGCCTCACTCTCCCTCATGGGAACGGGTGAATTCCTGACAGATACTCTTGGGACTCTGCCTACACATGGCTTATTCCAGCCTAGTGAGCTGTGAAACCCTTGGGTCCCTGAATGTCTGATCCTTTCTCCCTGGGAAAACAACTACCAATATGATATCTTCCAATAGAAACATCTTCTCCTATTTGTGTGCATAGAAGCACAAAGCCCTGCATTCAGGTTTCACCTCATGACAGCTCCCATGACAGACTCTAAACTAACTGATTCTCTTTGACAGTTCCCTCTTCATACTCACTCACAGTAATTCCCCTGCGTGTGCTCAACCATTCAGTCATCCACAAGTGCTGTCACTCGCATGCAGATGACATGCAATTTATCTTTACTATACCCTGCTGCCAAAAGTCACACTCAGAGTACAGCCATCATAAGCTCAATAATTACCTGGCTAATGGCAAAGTCTAATGGTCCCATACCCCTTTCCTACTAATTCTGTTAAAAAAGCTATTCATCTAGACCCCTCCCTTTCAGTGGATCTTCAGCCCACCAAAGTGGCTAGGAGCAGTTTTTTTAGCCAAGAAAAATTGAAGAATCTTCTTCTCAACTTGGATTCTAATTTTCATATTCCTGTCATTGGAGCTCTAATCTGGTTAATATTGGATTACTCGAACTAGGTGTAGTTGGGTACTCCATCCAGATTAGTCTCCCAAACGTAACAGGATTGTTTTTAAATCCATGTCGATGGTACATAACGCAGCCTATGACAACACCCCTACATATTTAGCCTCTAAGTTCGCATGGCATTTTCCGGGCAGAAATGTGTGTTCCGCCAATGTGTTCTTTCTTTGGGTTCAGTGGTCCAAATCCACCACTTACAGGGACAAAGCCTATATTATTGCCGCAGCCAGGATGTAAAATTGTACATTGATTTCACAATGATTTCAAGGTGTTTCACCCTTCTTTAAAATACAATTCAAAACAGTGCTTTTTAATCAATAAACAAATCTACTCTTTTGGATTTCTTTCTGGGTTATGTTAATTTCTAAAATGCCAAGCCACTCATATGTACATGTGCAACATAGTTAACATAACATATTACAACATAATGTAACATAACATAACGTACTGTGTCCAGCAGTATCATCTCTAATATACAGGTTCACCAATTCCTGAAGCTGCACACAACATGGAACTTGGTATCCAGACAATTCTAATTCACACTCATAGCAAAGAAGCCATTACACAAATTTCACAATGTCCTTATTAGGTTCACATTTCCATGACTGTATAGCAATGCCCTAGTTAGGCGCACATTTCCATGCCAATATCAAAACTGCCCTAGTTATTCAAAGATTTCCATGGCAGAATCACAATGCCTCAAGTAAAATCAATAGTGCACAGCATGATCACATTATCCTAGTTAATTTTACATTTCCTGCCACTGGGGTCTCTAGCTGGCAGTGGCTTCTAGTCAGAGTTAGGGTGTTACAGACCCAAGATAACCACTGCTCACCCCCTTGGTAGCTTGGCATGAACAGTCAGGCTTATCTCAGAGGCAATGTGTAAAGAATTTATACATAAACACAGTAACACAGTGAAAACACTACAAATTGACACAAGAACAGTTTATAAAAGTAACCAGGTATTGTGGAAAACAATACAGTATCTTTCGCTCAGTCACTCGTGCTTACTTTTCTCAGAATACACATAGAATGAGGATTGGAACGGTTTCAATAATAATTTATTCGTCAAGCGTCAGTCTAGAGTGAAACATATTCGCTGCGACAATCAAAAGATAGGAGCACAGTAGCACCAATATCGTAAATAGCAGATACATTTCTACCATGTGCTAATAAGATGAATAAAAGCAGATTATATAAAACAATAGCATGGCATACTCCTACGTTGTGTAGCCTACCTAAATGTACCTAGCCTAAATATGTAGGTGAAGCATGTGGAGGTAAATGTCAAGATAGATCCCAACGGAGCCGCGAATCCCCCAAGGAAGTGCTAACCCTTCACCTGGTGGTTCTAAATGAAGGACCATGTCTCTGCGTCGAGGATGGCACCCTGCAAGGGATGTCAGTTCTCTGCCTGTCGATGGATCAGCCTACAGAGTCTTGGTCCAGCCTGGAAGGAATTCTCCTCTCTTTTGTAAGAAGTGAGGGTCTTTTATACTAAAATGGTTACTCCAGGGTTCCTTCGAGAATCAATATGTTTTGAAAACATTCACTAATCCTCGGCTAATCCTTTTCTAAAGAAACATGATCATGTACAGCTGGCTGTTGGCCATGGATGAAAAAAAAGTTATGACCCTTATACAGAATAAACCTGCTGTGCCTGGGGACATGTTTATGTATGTCAGGTACAGGGATTAAGATAGGGTACCAAGCGCCTGATGTCGGGGAGACAGAAGTAAGCAACTAGGTAAAACGTCACCTGTGTAGGACCGTTATCTCGTGTGAATGGGACAAAATGTATGTATTGTTTATGAACATGATGGGACTATCCAGAATGACATGACACCCACTCAACAAGGTCAGATAGATAATGATAGAAAATGCTAAAAAAAGGCATACAATCATGTATATTTAAAACATAGTAAAAAGGCACTTAAAAAGTCTCAAAAATGTCTCATAAAAGCAAGGTCTATATCGAAAGCATTCTTCCCTAGAAAGCATTCATAAAAGGTCCTCTATATGTTTGAATATATCGTCATTGTTTTTCTGAGCACTTTGAAAGCCATTGTGTTCAGATAGAGCAGAGAAGAAAAACAAAGACAGTTCGACCTTCAATTTGGTACATATTTAAAAATTGGCCAAATGGTTCCCAGCACAGGAGAGGCCAGATTGTTTAAGAGTCCTGGGCTGAAGACTCAACATCACTGAACATGTCATCCGCAGGAGGCAGTCCTTCTAGCACCTTCAGTATGACATCAAGTGAGCAGGGGTGGTCATCACTGGTTCCCACAGCAGCAGTCTGGGAAGAATTAGATAACTGTGTGCCTGAGGCTGATGTCTGCACATCCGTAGTGGAAGCAATCTCTGTTCTAACAGGAACTTAAGCATCCCATGGAGGATCTAGGAACGATATGATCAACATAAGAATACGCTGAGGACAACTGTGCACATGGGCCCTTAAAGGTGCCAGGAGTATGTCTATGTCTGGCAGCGCAACCAATAGAAGTGTCAGACAGAGGACAAATATGCGTCCAAATCCGCAAAAGAGGCATGCATGGCTTTCAGTCTGCTCAGAAAATCAAACCCTATGTTGGAGACATTTAGTGAATGCCACAGTGGTGCCTCCCTAACTGTGCAAGCTGGGGGAAACAATACTTGCTTACAACAAATAACCCTGGAGTTGACGGTCACTAGATAAGCAATACCGGGCGTCATACTACAGCAGCCTTGGTCAGTCAGCATCAAGTAACTCCTGTTGAAAAATAACAAAAAAACTGGACGAATTACAGTAGCTGGGGAACCCTTTAGGTGGCAGGACAAGTTTACTATTGACGCATTACACACTCCGTGCAGCGACACTTCCTTACACACCAAAGACCCACTTAAGGCTTTTTCGCACTTTCAACCACTCATGAAAAACCTCCTTGTCCTTGTTACTACACCTATATGTTGAGGCAACTCCCAGGTTTCTCGTATGTACCCATCGCCCAAAGCTTCATACCTGCCTACTGGGTAATATTTCAGGCAGTACTGGAATTGGAATGTCGCGATTGGCAGTGTGATATACCCATGGATTAACCAGTCTGTAGATGGTGATTCTGCTACAGAAAAAGAATAGAATAGAATAGAATAGACAAATCTTGTCATTATGTTGATAGCTGAGGACACAATGTTGCTCAGTGAATAAATACGAGAGGAGAGTGTGGTCATGCCATTGTCTATCACAGCCACAGCCTTTTCTAGGTTAATTCTATTGATTTCATGTAGCCTCTCTGCAGCTTTCTGTTGGGAGACTTTCAAAACCTCATTATAGATTGTGTATAAGAAGCGTTTCCTACGTGGTTTCTTGGGACCTAACAAGAAATCCCTAAGATCCATGTTGTCTGACAGAAGGGACAAATGTTATTTCACCTGGGATAGAGCTGAGGTCTTTAGCCAATCTCGATCCAACTTCCCAACACTATAAGAAGTCACTACCCCTGAGTCGTCTGTGTGTACATAGCGTGGGTCGGGCCTATAGATACTAAACCCTTCGGTGGTACC
Source organism: Lissotriton vulgaris (assembly GCF_964263255.1). Classification (NCBI taxonomy): domain Eukaryota; kingdom Metazoa; phylum Chordata; class Amphibia; order Caudata; family Salamandridae; genus Lissotriton; species Lissotriton vulgaris. Next base: position 608,618,525 of record NC_141699.1, on the reverse strand, counting down.
CTTGAATCTTGAGTTACACATATTCATGTCTACAGGCCAAACCGACATACCCTTCCAATCTGGAGATGATGAATTGTTGTCATGATTCTGCATTGGTTCTACCTAAGTAAAGGTAGGAATCTTTAATCTCTGAAAATCTCGCCCCATTCCCGTGCACCTGCACGACCGATGTAAGTGTAGTATTTATACTTAAGGTTTTTATTTGTATGCAACCTTTTGTGACATTATTTCATTTCCTGTTTAAATGCTCGAATTTCGGTAAGCATTAGTGCTGTTTAATGTGCTGCTTTGTAATGATGCGAATATTGCCAAGTACTGTTTTCATTCACACTGATTATTCCTTGAGACTGTTCTTTTTCGGCAGCCCTGAACTCTCCCACACGCGGCAGCCTAGTGCTTTCAAAGCCGCTCTGAACGATTCTAACACGCGGCTGCCTTGCGCGCACTTGCGCACTATTTTCTCTGGGTGCGGTCTTCTATTTAAACCGCACCCAGGCTTCTGGAACTCGCTTTGCATCCAGAATTTCAGCACAGAAGCATCGCGGTTGGAGGCTTCTTCTTCTGACTCACCTTGGGGCCCGAATTCTTCTACGGAGAGACTTCTTCTTGGCTTCTCGAGTTTCCTGTTCCCTGCCAAGAATAAAAGACAGCTAAAACCAAGATAAGTACAGATTTGTTTATCAATCCGGCACCCATCGCAAGAGATACCAGGAAGGCTTATTTCCTAAAGACTGCAAAAAGTAGGAAAAAGACTTGGGACAATTTAATTATGAAAATCGTTTTTACAAAGGGATACTTTGTTGATAATTTAAAGTGAACACTGCAAAAGAATATTGTTTGGTGTTCAAAGGTTTCCTGGAAAAGAGGTTTTGAAATTATCTCTCTTTTCATTTGTGATGTTGGCATAGGGAGTTGTATGTTTTCTTCTTTTGAGTAGACAACAGGTTTGGACACAAAGTGAAGATCGGAATCCCATTGTAGCCTGAAAGAAAACATTTGCAAGTACGTCATTACAGAGGAAGAGTCTTTCTTTTAGGAAATTTAAAGGAAGGTTGCTAAGTGAATTCTGTTTTCATTGTTTCCTCAGGAATTCATTTTTCACACCCCTCAAGACAAAGAACTCCTTCACAAGACATCTGACGACTAACACCCACACAAGACAAGAAATACTGGACAAGGACTAAGCTACGCTGAACGCAGGTAGGAGACTAGTTAGTTTAGAATAGAGATAGACTTAAGAGGAGGGATCTCTTAGAAGGTTTTCTTAAGAAATACTAATAGAAAGGCCAGGCTAATTCTAACGTCCATACTGCTTGTTGTTTCCCAGGTCGACAGCAAGCATCCACTCCACAACGTCCAGTACCGGCCCTCCTCCCAAAAGTCTAGTTTTATTCTAGCTGTAATTTAAGATCAGCGAGTTTATTGTTAGATTTTGGGGAAGTTAGTCCCTTGCGTCTCTGCAAAATCTTCTACGTCGTCCAAGAGAATCCAGGTCCTGAATAAGGTAAGGGACGACGTAGCTTGATACTGACAGAAAGCAAAGCCCATGAAGATTATTTCGCCCAGACGCAATGGATCAAGTAACCTTACAGGATATAGCGGCAGTCCTTCAGGAACTAAAGGAGGAAAATGCCTCTTTAAAGAGAGACATTTCAATTTTCAGTCTACATTTCAACAGAAACCATTAATAAAACCAGCCATATTCCATGGTGTAGCTTCAGGGGGAGACCCTCAGACCCAAATTCAGGTAGTGACTCCCACACCTACTCCTTTAGCTCCGCCAGAACGGGTCTTTGGAGATAGTAACAAGTTCTCCATATTTCTTCAGCAGTGTCATTTACACTTTTTGGCAAAGAAAACCGCCTTCCCTGATGATTCTTCTAAGGTTTATGTTGTCCTATTTAGGGGGAGATGCTGCCTTGTGGTCTGTTCCATTAGTAGAGAACGATGATCCTATTTTATACAATTTCAAAAATATCGAACAAGCATTAAAGAAATTATTTGCTAAACATGTTTTTGTACAATCAGCAGATAATGAGTTACTAAATTCTAGCTGTAATTTAAGATCAGCGAGTTTATTGTTAGATTTTGGGGAAGTTGGTCCCTTGCGTCTCTGCGAAATCTTCTACGTCGTCCAAGAGAATCCAGGTCCTGAATAAGGTAAGGGACGACGTAGCTTGATACTGACAAGTGTACGTATTTGTACCATGTGTCCCCTCACTTGTTAGTGTGTTATTTGAAATACTATTAATAGGCGTGGGTGAGGGGATCCTCAGTGTTCTGAGGTCTTTCATTTTTGCAAATCCGTAACAGATAGTCTGTTGCACTCCGCCAGCCTCACCCTCGTCGCTGTCCCCCGCATCCATCGAACAACCTCAGGCGGCAGATCCTACCTCGCCGCAAAGACCTGGAACACCCTCCCTACCCACATACGGCAGACCCAAGACCTACTCGCCTTCAGAACACTCCTCAAGACATGTCTCTTCGAGCAGTAGCAGCACCCACCTCCCCTCAGCGCCTTGGGACCCTCACGGGTAAGTAGCGCGCTTTACGAGTACTCTGATTGATTGATTGATTGATTGATTGCACTGCTCTGTTCAGGAAAATCATCTGTAATGGTACGGGGCAAACTCTGAATAAAGCCACAGTTCCCTGAAACGACCATTCTCTTGTCCCCAGAGAGATTTTGTGTCTATTGTGTCTCTCCAGTAGTGGAAACCCTGAATAGACAGTTGGAAGATAAAAGAAGCTGAATATATCAGCTTTGTGTTTGTTACTATAAGTTTCTTCGTAGTTGCATTAGTCTGTGAAAGTTTATAGTACACTGATTTTGGTGTATTGAACCCTGAAAAGTATGCGGATTTATGTGCAAATGTGGCAGAACTACCCTTTGGTGGTGTCGAGCAACATTCTCATTGATGGTAAGTGTTAGCCGTGCGTGGTACAATTGCTCTATGCAAAAAATGATGACCATAATGCTGGTAAAAAAACATGGTATTGTAATCAGTTGTATCTTCATACAATTCCCTGTAAGAAAATGCAGCAGACTGTTCTAAATCTGTGAGCATAGTATTTACAGTCTCAATGTCCCAATCAGTATCAAGGAGGGGGGTTTTATCCAAAGAATTCCACATGGGACCTGGGTGCTATATGGTGTACAAAGAAAGGGTCCCTGTGAAACAGTATACCATTGTTTGAATGTATTTAGAGAAAATGTAAAAACAGTCAACACACTGTAAATTAATCACAATGAGTAAACCAATATACTTGGTAAATAACAGTGCCCCAAAGAAAGGGAGTGAGATAGCGTGATGCTGTGAAGGAAAAGGAAAGTGAAAGGGTAGAATTCGTGACAACTTTTAAATATCTAATTTCATTCGAAATACAGTTATATTTCAGAGGCTTCAGATCCCTGAGCCAAAGTGAGGGATCATCACATATCCCATTGTACTTAGAATTGTCTATATTGACACTGGTATATCCAAATTAATGCGGGCGGTGTCAACTGAGGAAAGTAAAAAGTAGCCGTCGACGTTTCGACCCCACGCTACAGTTGTAGGCGTGTTTGTTGCCTTACATCGGGGTCTTCATCAGGACAGGGTATTTACAGGGTGCACTACAATTTCTGTAAAGATGTAAACAATGTAACATAAATATAAAGAAAAACGACAATGAATGTCAAGTTACCGTAGTGTCAAAAAACAGGGGTGGCTGGGCCCAGTGGGAAGGAGGGTAGGCAGGGCCACAATTGTATAAACCAAGGGATTTTTGCCTATGCCTCCAAATTTCGAATTAAACACTGAATGGTTAAGGATAAACAAAACTTTATTAGTTTACCCTGACAATGATTATGTCTTTTGATTATAACTCAGTTATAGAAAAATGTTTTTTCTTACACAAACAAAACAAAGATCGCCTTCAACTTCATGTCTGGCCATATACGGTTTGGAAAACAGTTTGTGCATATGTACAGTGCAAAAAATCAACAGTAAACATGTAAAACAATATACATCAACAATGGATGCGTGGTTGTGACATGGACAAATAAGTCATGGACATTGTGAACAAAATAAATTATGAACAATGAAACAATCACAATCAACAATACACAACTTGGGAGAAAGAGAAGAATTTTTCAAAATGAAATCCCAAGACCTGAGATAGAATGAATCATTACAGTTCAGGAAAAATTGCCCATTTTTGCACCAGTAACGTTAGCATAATTGTCTGAGAAGGAAAAAATGCCGACGCGTTTCGAATCCCGTTACATGGTTTACAGGATTCTCATCAGGGCGGTTTGATTCGGGTCCATGGGAACTATTTGTGAAAAGGAAAAGGAATTGTTTTTAGAAAACGGGGTCCTCTAGCCAAATATATTACTGAGAATGTGAGCATCTCTGGATGCGACATACCTTGTGTTGTTCTTGCCCAAGGTTGCTCTTGTTTTAAGGGTTTGTCTATGCCGTGGAAATTGAACTGCAACAGAATGAGATTTGGGTAAGTGCCCCATCAGGCGGGAATTGCTCACCTAAGTCGGTGTGCGCGGGATAAAGTGGTAATTACCTTTGCTTCTCTTGGTCCAGCGGCTAGTGTGCCGATGCCCGGGACTTTATCTGTGTGTTGACCTGGTTACATTTCTGTAAGGAAATTTACAAAACATTGGGATTGGTCTTAGTCCGCTGACCCGTGTGGTCAATGTGAACACGGGGTGTGGAGACTTACTTGTGAACGATTCTGCCGGGGCGGGAAATTTTCTCCGGTGTTTGATTGATTTCTGTTTTGGGTTCTGGGGGGGCAAGGAGGAGAAGAAGGATCACTCAGCTGGTTGTTTACTTTTGGCGCGGAAAGGAGTCACAGTGTCAAGGGGTTCGGGCTTACCGTAGAACTGTGCGATTAGCACCACTCGTCTGTCTCACTCCAGCTCGGCACACTCTGGTTGTAGGTGTCCGCAGCAGTGCCGGTTCTGACATACATATCCCATGGGATTTGCTCTTGACCAATCGGAGCCTGTGGAGACTTATGATGCCTTCTGGGATATGGTGTTTGTACGGGGGTTGATCAGTCTTAAGCCCTATTGATTTCACTGAGACTGTTTAAGCCCTTATTGACACTGTCAAATTTAAGAATCTGGAATGCCTCCTTGCGCAATAGCGTGGTATCCACATCAGACTGATGTTTGGAATCTATCCAAACCAGTGTTGTCCATTTGAAGTCATTTTCGCTGTGGTGGTTGTTTACAAAATGTTCAACCATTGGCGCGGACATGACTTTTTTCTTTATGCGTGAGCGATGTTGGGTTATTCGGGCATTGATGGGTTGGCTTGTCTTGCCAATGTACACTCTGTTGCACGGACAAACCACCGCATAGACGACATTTCGGGTTTTACAGTTTGTGAATGCTTCGTGTTTCCATTTGATGCCATTATGGATAAAAATGTCACCCTCTAATGTTGTAGAACACGACACACAATTGCCACATTTGTGATGCCCACATATAGGTTTCAGATTCCACTGTGCTATGAGGTCGCTTTTTGGTGGCGGAATATGACTATCCGCTTTTATGAGTTGTTGCCCAATACCTGTGTTTTTGCGCATGGCAAAGATGTGTTTTGATAGAGGGTACTCAAGTGTTTCCAGTAAGTGCCAATTCTTTCGAATGATGTTTTTGAATTGGTTTGTGTGTTGACCAAAAGTGGTGACACACACCAATTTGTCTAATTCACTTTTTTCTTTTGTCTGGAGTAATGTCTCCCTTGGAGTGAATCTGGCCCTGTTCCTTGAATGTTTTAATAGGTTTTTGGGGTACCCCCGTGTGGCCATTTCGCTACAAAATGTTGATCAACCCCCGCACAAACACCATATCCCAGAAGGCATCATAAGTCTCCACAGGCTCCGATTGGTCAAGAGCAAATCCCATGCAAATCCCATGGGATATGTATGTCAGAACCGGCACTGCTGCGGACACCTACAACCAGAGTGTGCCGTGCTGGAGTGAGACAGACGAGTGGTGCTAATCGCACAGTTCTACGGTAAGCCCGAACCCCTTGACAATGTGACTCCTTTCCGCGCCAAAAGTAAACAACCAGCTGAGTGATCCTTCTTCTCCTCCTTGCCCCCCCAGAACCCAAAACAGAAATCAATCAAACACCGGAGAAAATTTCCCGCCCCAGCAGAATCGTTCCCAAGTAAGTCTCCACACCCCGTGTTCACATTGACCACACGGGTCAGCGGACTAAGACCAATCCCAATGTTTTGTAAATTTCCTTACAGAAATGTAACCAGGTCAACACACAGACATATTCCCGGGCATCGGCACACTAGCCGCTGGACCAAGAGAAGCAAAGGTAATTACCACTTTATCCCGCGCACACCGACTTAGGTGAGCAATTCCCGCCTGATCGGGGCACTTACCCAAATCTTATTCTGTTGCAGTTCAATTTCCACGGCATAGACGAACCCTTAAAACAAGAGCAACCTTGGGCAAGAACAACACAAGGTATGTCGCATCCAGAGATGCGCGCATTCTCAGTAATATATTTGGCTAGAGGACCCCGTTTTCTAAAAACAATTCCTTTTCCTTTTCACAAATAGTTCCCATGGACTCGAATCAAACCGCCCTGATGAGAATCCTGTAAACCATGTAACGGGATTCGAAACACGTCGGCATTTTTTCCTTCTCAGACAAGTATGCTAACGTATTTTGTTCACAATGTCCATGACTTATTTGTCCATGTCACAACCACGCATCCATTGTTGATGTATATTGTTTTACATGTTTACTGTTGATTTTTTGCACTGTACATATGCACAAACTGTTTTCCAAACCGTATATGGCCAGACATGAAGTTGAAGGCGATCTTTGTTTTGTTTGTGTAAGAAAAAACATTTTTCTATAACTGAGTTATAATCAAAAGACATAAATCATTGTCAGGGTAAACTAATAAAGTTTTGTTTATCCTTAACCATTCAGTGTTTAATTCGAAATTTGGAGGCATAGGCAAAAATCCCTTGGTTTAAGTTACCGTAGTGAGCGGTAAACAAACCAGTTTAACTATTACCATGGTTCTGTAAGAAGAGTTACTTATAAAAATAAAAATATTACATTCATTTTAACATTATCAGAGAGGAAATCTTCCCTTTAGCACTTATTTTGATACTTAAATGAAATTGCTTTTGACCAATGAATGGTACCTAACTCTTCCATATTAAAAACAACAAACAAAAACACAGACAATCCTGACTCAACCAGAAAAAACCAAATCCATGTCACTAGCCAGGTTAATATACACGGGCATGCTATAGCTGATAGTCATTTCACTGGATATTCACAAGTAACCTTCTAGATGGGTACAAGGTCAACATTTAAACAATTAAGGAATGAGCCTATTCGTGATAATGAGGGACAGAGTTGATGTCATAATCTTATCTTAAGTGGTCTGTCAAAGTCTAGATCAGTTGAAGCTCTGGTATAGTAAGCTTAAAAGCTAGCCTACCTGCACAGGGAGCACCGAAAAATATGGTGATTCTTTACATTTCGGTCATACAATTCTAAGGCAATCTGCAAAAGTCAAACGTATACACTCAGTAAATTAATATGACTTCCAACATGACGAGGGCCAATGGTTATTAACTAGAAGGACTATATGCCCACGTACCTGCCGCAGAAAAACTGGGATCGTGTCAATTAATCACGCGCTCCCAAACGCCGTATCTGTGGGCAATAAGTGTGGTTTTCAGTAATATAGAACGGGTGTAATGGAGGATCACAAGCTGTATCCGTGAGGCCAGGCTTACCTAGAAACGCCGTAAAATTCTCCTTAATCCCGATCCAATCTCAACTTCTCTGTAAACGCCAAGGTAACTGGGTGTATCATCAGAGTAAACCAAGGCTGTGCGTCGAGTACGATCGCACCGATTCGCCGCTTCACTGGGCGGTAATGAGGCTAATTAATACTATGTAACTTGCGTGATGGGGCATCGGGTATACATGAATAAGTATCGTGTCTTACCCACTACTCGAAGCAAATATCCCAACGTATGAGTGCAGCCTCTTCGTGTCTGCCGTCTACAGGGAAGTGGGCGTGTAGCCCAATCATGAAAATAAAAATAAAAGGAGGACTACGAATCCGGGTCGTTGCTGCGGGCAACTGCACAATAGCTCTACCAGCATTTCCGGGTCATCCAAAAAAGTAAACAGCCGACGCGCTCTGACAGCGCTAGTCTGTTTTTGCAGTTTTGGGGGCATGTACTACCCCTGATGTATGTTGAAAGGTTCTTGTACAAGTTACAATGTTATATTGATTCCCAAAGAAATAAGAAAATAGATGTAACGTGCATACATTCCGATATCATTTGCCGAGGACCTCTCACACAGGAGGGTCAAAAGCAAATTTTGTTGTATTACAACATAATCAATGTTCAGAACAAATAACCATCTGATTCTAAACTAATCAATTTTACTATACATTTCATGAGAGACATATTAAGTACATCATTAGATAAAAAATAGGAACTATTGGGCACATGAACCTCTCAAGCATGAGGGTGAAGATCTCTATATCGAGCATATCAACGACCAAAGCTAGCCAATTGAGCATGACTACTCTCTGCCTCATTCAGCCCATTACGAATAGTGTCCAAGGTTGTCATCCATTTGGATTCCCTCAGGGTTAGAATTCGTGCAATATCTCCACCCCTGGGTCCCAAATTTATTTTCTCCAGTACTAACCACTGTACAGTGTCTGGAGTGTGGCCTTTCAATGTGCAGTGATCTACTAAGGGGGCCCCCTGTACTCCACATCTAATTCTGCTCCCATGTTGTAGGATACGGGCTTTAAACTTTTGTTGGGTTTGACCTACATATGCCAAATCGCATGGGCATTTGATCCAATAAATTACGTTGGAAGAGTTACAATTTGTATGAGATTTGAGTGTATAGGTTTTTCCCTTATAGGTAAGGTCTTTGGCCTGAATTGTAGTGGCACATGCTGTGCACGGTCCACATCTTGTGTGTCCTACAATGGGAGGGAGATGCCACAGTGATTGGATGGTGGGATTCTGAGGTATCGGAAGAAATGATTGTACCACTTGGTCTCTGATGTTACGTGCTCTCTTAAAAGAATGTAATGGTAGGGCCTTCTGTCCAATATCATCTGCTACTAAGCGCCAATGATTGTTAATAATTTTCTTGATGTCATTGCTGCGAGTAGAAAAAGTGGTAACACAAATAACACGATCCCTGGCTGAGTCCTCTTTTACTTCGCAATTCAAGAGATTTTCTCGAGGACTGTACCAGGCTCTTTTGCGAGCACGTTTGACTAAACGTGTAGGATATCCTCGTGCTGTTAGTCGCTCAGAGAGGTCCTGTGATTCTGCCATATAATTCTCTTTACATGAACAGTTGCGGCGAATTCGGAGGAATTGGCCCACAGGGAGGTTGTCACGCAATCCCCTAGGGTGGTGGCTGTTATATTCTAATAATGAATTTTGCTCAGATGGTTTGCAAAATAAAGTTGTTTCTAACAATTTAGTCTCTGAATTGACATAGATAGTAATGTCCAAAAACGGGATCCTATCTCTACTTGCTTCCAGACTGAATTGGATGTCCGTACTTTGTGTGTTCAGCCATGTATGAAATGATGTGAGATCTTCTTTGGTGCCGTCCCAGATGCACCGCACATCATCTATATAGCGGACCCACATGACCATGTGGTATCCGAATGGGTTCGTATCACTGAAGATGAATTTGCTCTCATAGTCATCCATATATAGTATTGCCAGGTTGGGGGCAAATGTAGCCCCCATCGCTACTCCCTTGGTTTGGAGAAAAAAGTCTTGTTGGAACATAAATTTTTTTTTCATCATTGCAATTTTCAGAAGTTCTAGGATAAAGTATGTCGGGACCGGGACTGGAGCCGTCCTAGTGTCAAGGGCCTTTTCCATAACTGCAATGGCATCGAGTTGGGGGATACTAGTATACAATGATACTATGTCGCAGGTTACTAGTAATTGAGTATTTGAATCGAATGGTCTTTGATCAATCAAATTGATGACTTGGGTGGTGTCTCGAAGGTATGTCCTGGTTTTTGTGGCAAGTGGTTTTAAAAAGAAATCAATGTACTGGCAGAGTGGTTCCAGCATGGATCCACATCCGGACACAATTGGCGTCCCGGAGGGTTGTCTAAGCCTTTGTGTACCTTTGGCAAGGTATAAATAGTTGCCAGACGTGGATGACTTTGATTAAAAAATGTGAATTCTTGCTCCGATAAGAACCCCCCATCCAGGCCTTTTTGTGTAGTCTGAAGCATCAGCAGAGCCAAATCTTTTGAAGGGTCACTGTGAATTTGTTTGTAACTCACTCCGTCTTTGAGTTGTCTGTAAATTTCATTTTTATAAGAAATTGTATCTTGAATCACAATAGCCCCACCTTTGTCGGCGGGCTTGATGACTATTTCAGCATTGTCCTTGAGGCCTTTTAGTGCCATTTTTTGGTTTTTGCTCAAATTGAATCTGATATATTTCGGCTTGTTGACCACATTCTCCACTTCTTGGATGACAAAATCTTCAAAGGCGAGGATTTTGTTGCTCATAGCATAAGATGGTGGGTAAAAAGTGGATGGCTCTCTCAATCCAGTCACAGATGATCTTAATTGTGCAGTTGAGTGTCTGAAAAAATTTCTTAAACGGATCTTTCTGAAAAAGTTATAAAGTTCTGTTTTAAGTTGAAACCTGTTCGGGAGGGTGGTTGGAACATATGAGAGTCCCTTACTCAGCACCTTTTGTTCCCAGAAGCAAGTCACTTTTCGCCCCGAGAACCATGGGGAAATATCGACAAGGAGAAACACCTATGGGTGGTGACCATAGCACCAGAACGACCTGTCACCAACCCCATAGTGAACATTTCCAAATACCATCTATCTGATGAGGAACAAAAGGTGCTGAGTAAGGGACTCTCATATGTTCCAACCAACCTCCCGAACAGGTTTCAACTTAAAACAGAACTTTATAACTTTTTCAGAAAGATCCGTTTAAGATATTTTTTCAGACACTCAACTGCACAATTAAGTTCATCTGTGACTGGATTGAGAGAGCCATCCACTTTTTACCCACCATCTTATGCTATGAGCAACAAAATCCTCGCCTTTGAAGATTTGGTCATCCAAGAAGTGGAGAATGTGGTCAACAAGCCGAAATATATCAGATTAAATTTGAGCAAAAACCAAAGAATGGCACTAAAAGGCCTCAAGGACAATGCTGAAATAGTCATCAAGCCCGCCGACAAAGGCGGGGCTATTGTGATTCAAGATACAATTTCTTATAAAAATGAAATTTACAGACAACTCAAAGACGGAGTGAGTTACAAACAAATTCACAGTGACCCTTCAAAAGATTTGGCTCTGCTGATACTTCAGACTACACAAAAAGGCCTGGATGGGGGGTTCTTATCGGAGCAAGAATTCAAATTTTTGAATCCAAGTCATCCACGTCTGGCAACTATTTATACCTTGCCAAAGGTACACAAAGGCTTAGACAACCTTCCTAGACGCCCAATTGTGTTCGGATGTGGATCCATGCTGGAACCACTCTGCCAGTACATTGATTTCTTTTTAAAACCACTTGCCACAAAAACCAGGACATACCTTCGGGACACCACCCAAGTCATCAATTTGATTGATCAAAGACCATTCGATTCAAATACTCAATTACTAGTAACCTGCAACATAGTATCATTGAACCTCCCACGCCAGGACCCTCATACAACTATCAATACCCGGACTTTAGCTACCCACAATACCCACCACCCCCTCCTAATTTTTTAGGCAGAGGTCAGATGCAATGGAGACCCCCTCGAGGTCGTGGGAACTGGTCCGGTGCACAACAACGCGGACACCAATCCAACACGGGGAACCAGAATGCAGGCCGAGGCCGTGCCCAGAAGCAAGTCACTTTTCGCCCCGAGAACCATGGGGAAATATCGACAAGGAGAAACACCTATGGGTGGTGACCATAGCACCAGAACGACCTGTCACCAACCCCATAGTGAACATTTCCAAATACCATCTATCTGATGAGGAACAAAAGGTGCTGAGTAAGGGACTCTCATATGTTCCAACCAACCTCCCGAACAGGTTTCAACTTAAAACAGAACTTTATAACTTTTTCAGAAAGATCCGTTTAAGATATTTTTTCAGACACTCAACTGCACAATTAAGTTCATCTGTGACTGGATTGAGAGAGCCATCCACTTTTTACCCACCATCTTATGCTATGAGCAACAAAATCCTCGCCTTTGAAGATTTGGTCATCCAAGAAGTGGAGAATGTGGTCAACAAGCCGAAATATATCAGATTAAATTTGAGCAAAAACCAAAGAATGGCACTAAAAGGCCTCAAGGACAATGCTGAAATAGTCATCAAGCCCGCCGACAAAGGCGGGGCTATTGTGATTCAAGATACAATTTCTTATAAAAATGAAATTTACAGACAACTCAAAGACGGAGTGAGTTACAAACAAATTCACAGTGACCCTTCAAAAGATTTGGCTCTGCTGATACTTCAGACTACACAAAAAGGCCTGGATGGGGGGTTCTTATCGGAGCAAGAATTCAAATTTTTGAATCAAAGTCATCCACGTCTGGCAACTATTTATACCTTGCCAAAGGTACACAAAGGCTTAGACAACCTTCCTAGACGCCCAATTGTGTTCGGATGTGGATCCATGCTGGAACCACTCTGCCAGTACATTGATTTCTTTTTAAAACCACTTGCCACAAAAACCAGGACATACCTTCGGGACACCACCCAAGTCATCAATTTGATTGATCAAAGACCATTCGATTCAAATACTCAATTACTAGTAACCTGCAACATAGTATCATTGTATACTAGTATCCCCCAACTCGATGCCATTGCAGTTATGGAAAAGGTCCTTGACACTAGGACGGCTCCAGTCCCGACATACTTTATCCTAGAACTTCTGAAAATTGCAATGATGAAACAAAATGTTATGTTCCAACAAGACTTTTTTCTCCAAACCAAGGGAGTAGCGATGGGGGCTACATTTGCCCCCAACCTGGCAATACTATATATGGATGACTATGAGAGCAAATTCATCTTCAGTGATACAAACCCATTCAGACACCACATGGTCATGTGGATCCGCTATATAGATGATGTGCTGTGCATCTGGGACGGCACCAAAGAAGATCTCACATCATTTCATACATGGCTGAACACACAAAGTACGGACATCCAATTCAGTCTGGAAGCAAGTAGAGATAGGATCCCGTTTTTGGACATTACTATCTATGTCAATTCAGAGACTAAATTGTTAGAAACAACTTTATTTCGCAAACCATCTGAGCGAAATTCATTATTAGAATATAACAGCCACCATCCTAGGGGATTGCGTGACATCCTCCCCTTGGGCCAATTCCTCAGAATTCGCAGCAACTGTTCATGTAAAGAGAATTATATGGCAGAATCACAGGACCTCTCTGAGCGACTAACAGCACGAGGATATCCTACACGTTTAGTCAAACGTGCTCGCAAAAGAGCCTGGTACAGTCCTCGAGAAAATCTCTTGAATTGCGAAGTAAAAGAGGACTCAGCCAGGGATCGTGTTACTTGTGTTACCACTTTTTCTACTCGCAGCAATGACATCAAGAAAATTATTAACAATCATTGGTGCTTAGTAGCAGATGATATTGGACAGAAGACCCTACCATTACATTCTTTTAAGAGAGCACGTAACATCAGAGACCAAGTGGTACAATCATTTCTTCCGATACCTCAGAATCCCACCATCCAATCACTGTGGCATCTCCCTCCCATTGTAGGACACACGAGATGTGGATCGTGCACAGCATGTGCCACTACAATTCAGACCAAAGACCTTACCTATAAGGGAAAAACCTATACACTCACATCTCATACAAATTGTAACTCTTCCAACGTAATTTATTGGATCAAATACCCATGCGATTTGGCATATGTAGGTCAAACCCAACAAAAGGTTAAAGCCCGTATCCTACAACATGGGAGCAGAATTATATGTGGAGTACAGGGGGCCCCCTTAGTAGATCAGTGCACATTGAAAGGCCACACTCCAGACACTCTACAGTGGTTAGTACTGGAGAAAATAAATTTGGGACCCAGGGGTGGAGATATTGCATGAATTCTAACCCTGAGGGAATCCAAATGAATGACAACCTTGGACACTATTCGTAATGGGCTGAATGAGGCAGAGAGTAGTCATGCTCAATTGGCTAGTTTTGGTCGTTGATATGCTCGATATAGAGATCTTCACCCTCATGCTTGAGAGGTGCATCTGTCCAATAGTTCCTATTTTTGATCTAATGATGTACTTAATATGTCTCTCATGAAATGTATAGTAACATTGATTAGTTTAGAATCAGATGGTTATTTGTTCTGAACATTGATTATGTTGTAATACGACAAAATTTGCTTTTGACCCTCCTGTGTGAGAGGTCCTCGGCAAATGATATCGGAATGTATGCATGTTACATCTATTTTCTTATTTCTTTGGGAATCAATATAACGTTGTAACTTGTAAAAGAACCTTTCAACATACATCAGGCGTAGTACATGCCCCCAAAACTGCAAAAACAGACTAGCGCTGTCAGAGCGCATCGGTTGTTCACTTTTTTGGATGACTCGGAAATGCTGTTAGAGCTATTGTGCAGTTGCCCGCAGCAACGACCCGGATTCGTAGTCCTCCTTTTATTTTTATTTTCATGATTGGACTACACGCCCACTTCCCTGTAGACGGCAGACACGAAGAGGCTGCACTCATACGTTGGGATATTTGCTTCGAGTAGTGGGTAAGACACAATACTTATTCATGTATACCGGATGCCCCATCACGCAAGTTACATAGTATTAATTAGCCTCATTACCGCCCAGAGAAGCGGCGAATCGGTGCGATCGTACTCGACGCACAGCCTTGGTTTACTCTGATGATACACCCAGTTACCTTGGCGTTTACAGAGAAGTTGAGATTGGATCGGGATTAAGGAGAATTTTACGGCGTTTCTAGGTAAGCCTGGCCTCACGGATACAGTTTGTGATCCTCCATTACACCCGTTCTATATTACTGAAAACCACACTTATTGCCCACAGATACGGCGTTTGGGAGCGCGTGATTAATTGACATGATCCCAGTTTTTCTGCGGCAGGTACGTGGGCATATAGTCCTTCTAGTTAATAACCATTGGCCCTCGTCATGTTGGAAGTCATATTAATTTACTGAGTGTATACGTTTGACTTTTGCAGATTGCCTTAGAATTGTATGACTGAAATGTAAAGAATCACCATACTTTTCGGTGCTCCCTGTGGCAGGTAGGCTAGCTTTTAAGCTTACTATACCAGAGCTTCAACTGATCTAGACTTTGACAGACCACTTAAGATAAGATTATGACATCAACTCTGTCCCTCATTATCACGAATAGGCTCATTCCTTAATTGTTTATATGTTAACCTTGTACCCATCTAGAAGGTTACTTGTGAATATCCAGTGAAATGACTATCAGCTATAGCATGCCCGTGTATATTAACCTGGCTAGTGACATGGATTTGTTTTTTTCTGGTTGAGTCATGATTGTCTGTGCTTTTGTTTGTTGTTTTTAATATGGAAGAGTTAGGTACCATTCATTGGTCAAATGCAATTTCATTTAAGTATCAAAATAAGTGCTAAAGGGATGATTTCCTCTCTGATAATGTTAAAATGAATTTAATATTTTTATTTTTATAAGTAACTCTTCTTACAGAACCATGGTAATAGTTAAACTGGTTTGTTTACCGCTCACTACGGTAACTTGACATTCATTGTCGTTTTTCTTTATATTTATGTTACATTGTTTACATCTTTACAGAAATTGCAGTGCACCCTGTATATACCCTGTCCTGATGAAGACCCCGATGTAAGGCAACAAACACGCCTACAACTGTAGCGTGGGGTCGTGTCACAGTTCAGAACAGATTGACCCACCTGAAGTTCCAGACACGGCGGGAGCGAGGAAGATGCTAGATTCACTCCTCCCTAGGGAAGGTACTCCAAGTGAGTGATTCTGATAACACCTCACCCAGACTACCCCACCCAGGGAAGGGGAAAAGTGGAGAAATAAAACATAAAGGACTGGCAGCCAGAAATCCTCTACAGCACAGAAGGACAGTAGGACCCTCACCTCGGGGCTCTGATCTGTGTACCTGCAGAAATACACAATAAACACTTGTAAGTACTCCCCCCTTTTCTGCTCTTAACATATACTATAAGGGTAGTTTACAATGACACTCACTGATAGACGCTGCCACAAACACCCCAGGAATCCAGGAGTAGAAAAAATAAAGGAAAAAAAATGGAAGAAAAAGAAATCGAACCAGCAGCACCTCACCGTTTTGTATATATTGAATGTTTTAACAGAAAGCCCAAAAAAGCATAGGGCTTGAAACCTTTCAGCTGCTGGAGTTTCCAGAGAAAAGAAATACCTTAATAGGTTCAGGGTTCTCTCACGTGGAGTCTGTTATCTGTGTACCTCTTAATTCTCTATGAAGCCCAAATCTCCAAACTGCATCACCACTCATAGTTTCACAGCACCACAAGGGTTAAAATCCAAACGAATCCAAAAGTAATTAACAAAAATATCCAATGAACTGTTAATCCAAGGAAGCTCACAGTTCACAGCGCACAGTGAAAGCTGAAAGTGTCTCTCCCTGCTTCCAGCGCGGCTCCTCACAGCGCGTCTAAAAAGGTCAAATGTCAAGCACACCGTGTATGCTGAAAGCGTCTCTTCCTTCTTCCAGTGCGGCTCCGAAACACTTGCATTCAAGTTCGTATCAAAAGGTACCAAATCCAAGGCACAGCCCGAAGGCAGAAAGCAAAACACCTGCTTCCCGCAGCACAAGCGTCTTGCCAAATACAAGGACACGCGACGTAGAACTCTCTAGCTTCCAAACTCCGGATGACTCAGAAGGGGCTAACACAACAGGTGACAAGCCCCGAGTAAACAGGAAGAGCAGCACTTACAGGAAAGGGGAGGGGGAACCACCACACAGACACAAAGAACAGACACACCCGCAGGCATTCTGGGACATGAAGTCCAAGTCTATCACACCTAAATCGTGACAGAACCCCCTCTTAAGGACCGACGTCTCGGCGGGCCACCAGGTTTGGTGGGATACCTAGCATGAAAACGCCTCAGGAGCCCAGGACAGTGCAGATTGGCACGAGGTTCCCAGGAGCGCTCCTCGGGACCATATCCTTTCCAATCTATCAAATATTGCAGGACACCCCTCACCCTCCTAGAATCTAGCACGGCCCGCACTTCATACTCTACCTCCCCGTCTATCTCTAGAGGCTGGGGTCTCAAGGATGGTCTGGTGCCTTGCACATACGGCTTCAGTAGGGATACATGAAACACCGGGTGGATGTGCCAAGAGGAAGGAAGTTGCAACTTTAAGGCCACGGGATTAATCACCTCAAGAATGGGATATGGACCTACATACTTAGGTTGCAGTCGAGTGTTCCCCTTAAATTTCAAGTACCTAGTGCTTAACCATACTTTGTCTCCAGGGGAGTATGCGGGTTCTAGGGTTCTTTTCCTATCTGCCTGTACTTTGTCACGATTTCTGGCTGCCTCCAGGCACTCCCTGGCGTTCTGCCCCACCAATACAAGATGAGCGTGATGGTCCTGAACGGTAGGGTGAGCAGAGGGACTAGGATTTTCAAAGGGCAGAAAATTGGGATGATACCCCTGAACACAGAAGAATGGTGAGCAACCCAGCGAGGAATGAGTAGCATTGTTATAGGCGAACTCCGCCATCCACAACAACGTTCCCCACTCCTCTTCCTGCTGGAGAGAAAAACACCGTATATACTGTTCAAGGGTTTGGTTTAACCTTTCGGTTTTGCCATCTGTCTGCGGGTGATAGCTTGTGGACAATCTCGCATCAATGTTCATGATGTCACACAATGCCTTCCAGAATCTGGAGGTGAATTGTGTTCCTCTATCCGTAATGAGAACAGAAGGAACACCGTGTAACCTGACTACATTTTGTAAAAAGACTGTAGCTAGTTCTCCTGATGTGGGTAACTTAGGTAGAGCAATGAAATGACCCATTTTCGTTAGATGGTCTATTACCACCAATATGGTATTGTTGCCGAGACTGAGAGGCATCTCCACAATGAAATCCATGGACACAGTGTGCCATGGAGCTGGAGGAATAGGTATGGGACGTAGCAATCCGCTGCTTCGCTGGTGGGTGGCCTTCCCCTGAATGCAGATAGGACATCTAGCTATGTATTCCTCGATGTCTTTTCGGAGGGTTTCCCACCAGAAATGACGCAACGTAGTCTGCATAGTCTTTTGGATTCCCATATGTCCACTCAAAGACGAATCATGTGTCCATTGCAGCACTTGATTCTGTAAATCATTCACAGGAAGGTATAGTTTTTTGTCTCTGAAGAGTAACCCATCTTTTAATGTTCTGTGCATAGGTTCTTTGGCTATCCAGGCCGGCACATCCATGACCGCTGTCCTCTCTTTCACTTCTTTTAGGAATTCTGAAGGACAGGTGATCGCAGAGGCCGAAGGTAAAAAGGACGCTTTATTCAAGATGATGGGCGGTTCGTCTGTCTCTATTGTATACTCCTGCATAACAGATGCAGGTCTTGAAAGGGCATCTGCTTT
Source organism: Lissotriton vulgaris (assembly GCF_964263255.1). Taxonomy (NCBI): domain Eukaryota; kingdom Metazoa; phylum Chordata; class Amphibia; order Caudata; family Salamandridae; genus Lissotriton; species Lissotriton vulgaris. The sequence goes on along the minus strand of NC_141699.1, from coordinate 608,599,819 downwards.
CCCATTTCGGGGGCCAGGACGGTATTTAATAACAAAGTCGAAATCGGAAAAGAACAAAGACCATCGTAATTGTCTGGGGGTTAATGCCTTTGCACTTTTTAGGAACAGGAGATTTCGGTGATCTGTGTACATTTCTACCGTGTGTCTGGCTCCTAACAGATGGTGGCGCCATTCTTCACACGCCCTCTTAATGGCCAGCAATTCCTTGTCCATAATACTGTAGTTGATTTCACTTGGTGTCATTTTTCTAGAGAAATATGCCACAGGATGTAGTTGGCCAGTCTCGGGGTGTCTCTGTGACAATATTCCACCTAAGGCGTAGTACGAGGCATCTGTTTCCATCACAAATGGCAGACTGGCATCTGGATGGCGAAGGATGGGGGCTGTTACAAAGCAGTGCTTTAATTCTTGAAAGGCCAAGTCTGCTGCCTCCGTCCACTTGAAGACCACTCCTTTCTTCAGCAGCTGGGTTAAAGGCTGTATTATACCCGAAAAGTTCTTAATGAAACGCCTGTAGAAATTTGCGAATCCCATGAAGCTCTGTAGGGACTTCACCGAAGAGGGAGGTTTCCATTGAAGTATGGCTTGTATCTTCTTTTGGTCCATTTGTAACCCCATAGGACCAATAACATACCCCAGGAATTCCACTTCTGTGGCATGGAACAAACACTTCTCCAATTTTGCATACAACTCATGCTGCTGCAGACGTTCCAAGACTTCAGTTACGTGCCGGACATGGTCTTCACTTGAGGCTGAATAAATCAATATGTCGTCAATATAAACGATGCACGACACATCCAGTAAACCCCTCAGCACCTCATCCATAAAGTATTGAAATGCTGCAGGGGCATTACACAAACCGAAAGGCATAACCTGATACTCATAGAGCCCATATTTCGTGCGAAAAGCAGTTTTCCATTCATCCCCTCTGCGAACTCTCACTAAGTGATACGCTCCTCGCAAATCCAATTTCGTGAATATTTTGGCGTCTTTCAACTGGTCCAAAAGGACAGGAATGAGAGGAAGAGGATATCGGTTCTTTCGGGTGACTCTATTGATGGCTCTATAGTCGATGCAGGTTCGCAATCCCCCCTCCCTCTTCGGAATAAAAAACAGAGGCGAGGAAGCAGGGGATGTAGAAGGACGGATAAACCCTGACTGGAGCATTTTGTGCAGATACTGTTGAAGATAGGTGTTTTCAGCCTCAGTGAGGGCGTATATTCTGCTGCAAGGGATACTAGCTCCTGGTTCTAGCTCTATGACACAGTCATAGTCCCTGTGTGGAGGTAGTTTGCTGGCTTCTTTTTCACTGAAGACATCCCGAAATTTCTGGTACACCTCTGGGAGAGTCGTGATGGCATTAACTCTCAAGCTTCTTCCTCCGCTAGCTAGGGCACTGGCAGGAGTGTCCTCGGTATTTTCCTCGCCCAGGGGAAGAATGCTACAATGCTCTACGCAATACCGGGAACAGAGAGAGATGGTACGATCTGCCCATTTCACAACAGGGTCATGTTTGGTCAGCCAGGGCATTCCTAAAATCAATTTAAACTGAGGAGCATCGATTATGTCAAAGGAAATGGTCTCATAATGATTTTGTCCTATTTGCATGGCCAGTTGCCGCGTATGGTAACATACTGGCCCTGATGTCAGATCAGATCCATCCACAGCCTTAACAGCCTCGGGTGTTTCTTTCTGGATGCGTGGTACCCCAATGCTCAATGCATATTGTTGGTCGATGAAGTTGCCCGTAGCTCCTGAATCGAGCATGGCGTGTACCATTACAGGCGTCTTTTCTGGCCATTTAATGGTGACACACAAGTTCATATGCGGTACTGAAGGTTGCATGGTGTTGGCTAATGCATGATAGACCTCTTGTTCCTGGTCTAGGCTCAAACAAGGGGTCTCTAACTTGCTTGAGCATTCTCGTTTCCCGACGAGGAGAGAGGGTGGTCCACTGCAGGTACATTTCGTGTGTTTTTTGTTTTTGCTTTGCAGTCTTTAATGAAATGCCCCGCCTTTCCACAGTACATACAAAGTTTCTGATTGCGTCTCAGAGTTCTCTCCTCTGGACTTAAGGGGCCTCTTACTCCTCCTATTTGCATTGGTTCGGATGTGTCTGGAGTCGATGCACCCTCTGTCACGGTTTTGGGTTTTGACAAAGGGAATCGCAATTCGTACCGATGTTTATTGCCTTTCCTTTCTTGCAATCGATGATCCAACTGAACCGTGAGGTCAATGAGCTCTTCACATGAGGACGGCATATTCACCACCTGAGCCAGCACATCCTTTAATTCCCCTCTCAGTCCCTGATAGAACAAGGAAACTCTTTTGGCAGGTGGCCAGTCAGTCTCAACAACAAGACGATTAAAGTTTGTTATATATGTTAACAAATCCTGTGACCCTTGTTTAAGCGTAATGAGTTCTCTATCTAAGGATAGCATATGGGCCTTCCTGTCAAATAGCTTGCGCATCTCCTCACAAAAATCGTCATACTTGCCTAGGACTGGATCATTTCTATCAATAAGAGGGAATGACCAGGTGGCTGCGTTGCCGCCTAAGTAAGATAACATGAAGGCTGTCTTGGAATAGTCATCAGGAAAGACAGCGGGCTTACACATGAAGTGTAACTTACACTGCCCTAGAAATGTTCCGAATTTTTTAGGATCCCCTAAAAATCTCTCAGGAGGAGCTAAAGGTAACTGCACTGGTTGAATAACCTGTATAGTGGAAGGGCCTTGTGTCCCTTGAGCTAAGAGGGAAGGGCTTTGAGAGGGAGGCTGTAGGGTTGCGGGCCTAATATATGGGGCGCCTTTAGAACTGGAGGGGCTAGTCCTAGTTAAACCTGATATTTCACCTCGTAACTGACTAACCTCATTCCGCATTTCCTGATTCTCTCCTCTGAAAGTATCCACTTCCAGTCTTAATGCTGTAAGGGACTCCAACAGAGTAGTCAAGACTGTATTAGTATCCATCGCTCAGGCCGTTGTAAACACTTGGGCTTGTCACTCTGTCACAGTTCAGAACAGATTGACCCACCTGAAGTTCCAGACACGGCGGGAGCGAGGAAGATGCTAGATTCACTCCTCCCTAGGGAAGGTACTCCAAGTGAGTGATTCTGATAACACCTCACCCAGACTACCCCACCCAGGGAAGGGGAAAAGTGGAGAAATAAAACATAAAGGACTGGCAGCCAGAAATCATCTACAGCACAGAAGGACAGTAGGACCCTCACCTCGGGGCTCTGATCTGTGTACCTGCAGAAATACACAATAAACACTTGTAAGTACTCCCCCCCTTTTCTGCTCTTAACATATACTATAAGGGTAGTTTACAATGACACTCACTGATAGACGCTGCCACAAACACCCCAGGAATCCAGGAGTAGAAAAAATAAAGGAAAAAAAATGGAAGAAAAAGAAATCGAACCAGCAGCACCTCACAGTTTTGTATATATTGAATGTTTTAACAGAAAGCCCAAAAAAGCATAGGGCTTGAAACCTTTCAGCTGCTGGAGTTTCCAGAGAAAAGAAATACCTTAATAGGTTCAGGGTTCTCTCACGTGGAGTCTGTTATCTGTGTACCTCTTAATTCTCTCTGAAGCCCAAATCTCCAAACTGCATCACCACTCATAGTTTCACAGCACCACAAGGGTTAAAATCCAAACGAATCCAAAAGTAATTAACAAAAATATCCAATGAACTGTTAATCCAAGGAAGCTCACAGTTCACGGGTTGCGCACAGTGAAAGCTGAAAGTGTCTCTCCCTGCTTCCAGCGCGGCTCCTCACAGCGCGTCTAAAAAGGTCAAATGTCAAGCACACCGTGTATGCTGAAAGCGTCTCTTCCTTCTTCCAGTGCGGCTCCGAAACACTTGCATTCAAGTTCGTATCAAAAGGTACCAAATCCAAGGCACAGCCCGAAGGCAGAAAGCAAAACACCTGCTTCCCGCAGCACAAGCGTCTTGCCAAATACAAGGACACACGACGTAGAACTCTCTAGCTTCCAAACTCCGGATGACTCAGAAGGGGCTAACACAACAGGTGACAAGCCCCGAGTAAACAGGAAGAGCAGCACTTATAGGAAAGGGGAGGGGGAACCACCACACAGACACAAAGAACAGACACACCCGCAGGCATTCTGGGACATGAAGTCCAAGTCTATCACACCTAAATCGTGACAGGTCGAAACGTCGACGCCTACTTTTTACTTTCCTCAGTTGACACCGCCCGCAATAATTTGGATATACCTGTGTCAATATAGACAATTCTAAGTACAATGGGATATGTGATGATCCCTCACTTTGGCTCAGGGATCTGAAGCCTCCGAAATATAACTGTATTTCGAATGAAATTAGATATTTAAAAGTTGTCACGAATTCTACCATTTCACTTTCCTTTTCCTTCACAGCATCACGCTATCTCACTCCCTTTCTTTGGGGCACTGTTATTTACCAAGTATATTGGTTTACTCATTGTGATTAATTTACAGTGTGTTGACTGTTTTTTCAATGTCCCAATCATCGGAATGTGTACTGGGGGGTAATGAAATCATTTAAAGACATTTTAAACAAATGTAGAACTTTTAAATGTTCAGTGGGACCAAATATGTCATATGACACTTTATCCCAAACTACACCACCAGGTATTGGAATTGCTGTAATGTTCACCAGGGACTCGTCTCTTTGTTCACATTGTGATGACGTATGTGGTTTCATGACCAAGTTCACTGATTGTACTGCAGAGCGTTCTGGAAGATAATGTCCATTTAGAAGCAGACAAAAGACAGTCACTGTGTCAATCCAAATTAATAGGTATACTACCCCTATTGCAAATCAAATCTGCAACCAAAGTAACACTAACTAAGCCTTTTTGAGCAAAAGATAGATTTGTAGAAGTTTATCTTTCTTTGAAATGGGTGACGTTTGATCAGGTTGACTTGGATCTGAAGAGAAATCATCAAAGTTGATGAAGTAGCCATATGCAGTTTGATCTTTCTTTGGTAGCTCCGCGGGTTTTGTAGAACTGGCTGATGTGTCATTTGAAGGCACATTAATGTAGACATCATTGTTGGGCCAAATTGCAACTTGTATTGTTGTTACTTGATGTTTTTCAATTTCCACTGGTGTGATTTGTACTCCATAATTCGTTACTCCTTCACATTGGGTAGTGGGGTCTTGAAAGGCCATTAGTCTTTTCATCTGTACTTCTTGTATAGTAGCAAGAGGAGATCTGTGGCTACTCAGGACCCCACGCGCCCTACTGTTGAGAATCTACCACATGATGTGGCTTGATCAGATCAATGGAGATCAATGGAGACACATTTTTTCTCTTTTTTTGCCGGCAAGAGGCAGAAGATGTACTGTTCAGAACAGGTGCAGATGCTCTGTAAGATGGCCTATACGCTCTTCTGTCTACTGATCTTTTCCCTGAACAGGTCCCCAATCTGCGGGACCCAGGTAGGCCTTGCTAGAACTGGTTTCACTTCCCCAGTGGGGGGGTGTTTGACTTGCACGTTGCTTTGTAACGCTTGGAATTCATCGAGTTCCTGTAAAAAATCCAAACAGTCATTCAGTTCAAATGGTTTTGCATCAGCCATTGTGCTGGCACAATCGAGATCAGATACCCACATTCTAGTTCCAAACAGGATTTCATAAGGGGTACGGCCTCCCAAGGATTCTCTTCACATATTATTGAGTGCCCTCTGGACCCCGTATAGGTGATTAACCCAACTACCACCTGCACCTAATACTCTAGTTGTTAAGGAGTGCTATAGCTCCTGTTTTGTCCTCTCCACCACCAAATAGCCCTCTGGATGGTAGCGGTAGGATTACCGCAAGGCCAGGCCCATACTTTCCATGGCTTCCTTGTAAGCCCTAGAACTAAACGCAGGGCCGCGGTCGGAATGTAATATACCAATTGCGTATGTCCCGATGAAGACTCACAAATCCTTTATAACAGTTCGAGCATCAGTGGAGCGCTGGGGCCAAACCCATAGGAATCTAGAGCATGAATCCACTGCCACCAAAATGTACTTGGAAGCCCCTTCTGAATTTAAGGGGCCGCAGTGATCCAAACAGACACATGCAAGAGGTCTGTTTGAAATCAGTAGTGGTGTTTGTGGTGGCCTATGAATGTGGAACCCTTCATCTGCTGGCAAATATCGCAGTTCAGAACATAGTGCTTTATTTGTTTTGACTGCCCCGACCACCAGTAACGCTGCTTCAATAATGAAATTGTTGCCGTGACTCCAGCGTGTGCTGAGCCCAGACCCTTGTGCACAGCCAGAATTAAACCTAATCTGCGATCTTTGTTTGGTATTACTCTGTCGCCCATTCCTGGAATTTGAGCATTTGGTGTGTCATGCGTATCTAACTTGTAGGAGTACTTGAGTGGAAAGCCTTTTGGCAGTACGGCAGAGCGGTTCTTTGTGAGATTGATAGCTATTAGAATATCTCTGTCTATTCTTGTGTGTGAACGAGTGATTGCGGTAACGACAGCAGTTCGCACTATCGCCTTGGCGCCTTCATCAGCCAGTGAATTTGCTTTAACGTGTATGCCAACATGCTGATGACTCAAGGAGTGAATAACTTGAGCATAGACGTCTTTCCCACATACAACCTTTCACTATAGCACATGTGGCTCTATAGTGTTGCTTATTTCCAATAGCCGGTTGGGCAGAACCATCAGTTTAAATGATGTATTAATACTACAAACCTTGAGCATAGATGTCTTTGATTGCTGCTGGCCACCCTGCCTTTTCTCATTACTTCTTTTCTTGTACATCGAATTATTGTTGGCACTTTAGTTATTTGTGTCACTGAACTTTCTTTTGTGTAAGTGGGATACAATCGAACCACAAATATTGAATTTTGAGCCCTGAAGAAGTCTCGACAGAGACTAAACGCGTTGGCTAAAAGAATTTGTTTGTGATTATTGGATTTTAAACATCTGGATATATTAAATAAATAAAGAACATTTATTTCGAAAGCCTTTTGGCAGTACGGCAGAGCAGTCTTTGTGAGATTGATAGCTATTAGTATATCTCTGTCTATTCTTGTGTGTGACGGAGTGATTGCGGCAACAACAGCAGTTCGCACTGTCGCCTTGGCGGCTTCATCAGCCAGTGAATTCGCTTCAACGTGTATGCCAACACGCTGATGACTCAAGGAGGGAATAACTTGAGCCTGTGGCAGGCATGCTTTCAGCTTTAGGACTAGATTCCATAACAATTTATGTTTTATTGTGCAACTCTTGGCATCTTTAAGCCCATTCTGGCCCTAGTAGTGAAGATATTCATTGTAAGATTGCTCACAGTAACATTAATTGCACACAATCAGTGTTGGAAATTCCCAATCTGTACTGTAGTGCTAGTATCAGGGCTATCAGTTCTGCCAGCTGCGCTGTAAATCTCCCAGAGATTGTGTAGCCGTGTTGCTGGGATGGAACTTACTATCCCATATACAACCTTTCACTATAGCACATGTGGCGCTATAGTGTTGCTTACTTCCAATAGTCGGTTGGGCAGAACCATCAGTTTAATTGATGTATTAATACTACAACCCTCGAGGATAGATGTCTTTGATTGCTGCTGGCCACCCTGCCTTTTCTCGTTACTTCTTTTCTTGTACATCCAATTATTGTTAGCACTTTAGTTATTTGTGTCACTGAACTTTCTTTTGTGTAAGTGGGATACAATCGAACCACAAATATTGAATTTTGAGCCCTGAAGAAGTCTAGACAGAGACGAAACGCGTTGGCTAAAAGAATTAGTTTGTGATTATTGGATTTTAAACATCTGGATATATTAAATCAATAAATAACATTTATTTCGACTACAAGTGAATTTTGTCCTGCTTCTACTATTTTCCATGGATATGTTGTGCTTTAATGAACTATAATGTGATTTTCCTATTGATGGGTACTAATTCAATTTTTTTGTCTTTGGATGTATTAATACTGATCCAGAGGCAAGATTTCATTCGGGAGAGAATATTCTTGTTTGTACTGCTTGAGTTCTCAGTGTGGGATCATATCTGTTTTCCACATCTGTTGCAGTGAGAGAATTAGCCCATTGTGTCCAACGTGGATGCAATGCCTTTGCATTTGGAATGCTGGCTTTGATTAACAATTTTTTTTTAAACACCTTTATTAATGCAAACAGGTACATACACGGCTTGCAGCCTACAACCCCTCCGGGCCGGCAATGCAACAGAACATATATATTCAGCAATCATGTGTCTAGTAATACACAGCCATGTGCCGTCAACCCTGAGGTACGGAGGCGCAAGGGTTCCTAAGAGAAGATATTTTGACCGCAAGGAACAGTTGGAACCATGGCAGAGCATCATACTAAAGTCCACATAAATGATACAGTGGGTCTGTGTAATCCTTATCCTCAGAAGTAAAAAATGAAGGTGCATTTTATATTGAAAGAAACACCCCGCCTCTCCTAGTGCACCCCCCCCTCTCTACATACAAAACCCCCTGAAATCTTCCCCCCAACTATACAACCAGTTCGCTGACCTTCATGCTGGAAACAGCTACTCTACGTGATGCTCTAATGCTCGTGACTCCCCGCCCTGGTTGTACCCGCCCCAGAGTGTGCAGTGTGTGAGCAGTGCTCCCCCAGTGAGTGACCCGTGTATTTCACAGCTGATATCCTACTACGGCGTGGCCAGGTTTCCATACTCCACCCAGCCACCTCTGACTCCAACAGGTCCCCATCCAGCGTCTCTCCCTATACCGCCATGAAGCGCCTTCACCAATGTGTAGATCACTGTGTACCCCCCACCCCTTCCCGCTGTGTATCAGCAATGTCTTCGCTAGTGTGTCTAAAGGTGTTATATAAACTCCAGAAGTTTTTAGGGCGACTGGTGAGGGGAAGAAGCTCGCTGTAGTGTTCAGTTTGCGTGCAGCAGTATACCATGTCTCTGGCCCACCGCTTCTTCGTTGGCGTCAGACCCCTCATCCAGCACTGTGCTACTGTACGTCTTGCCAATAGTAGGCCCATGTCTGTCAATCGCCTGTATGCCACCGGTAATGCTTTCGAGTAACCCAGCAGTGCCTATGCCTGGTCAACGGGAAGTTCATAATTCATTATCTCGCTCAGCTCCGCTATTACTGCTACCCAGAACTCGTATATCCTGCGGCATCCCCACGCGAGGTGGAGGAAATCAGCCACAGGCGCATGGCAACGCTCGCACTCAGGGGATTGCCGAAGGCTATAACGGTGTAGCCGCTCTGGGGTTTAGTACACCCTCTGAAAGAATTTAAAATGGATCAACCTGTGTTGTCCATTCAGGGACAGCCTTCTGGTGTTAACGCAACAATATTTCCACATAGGGTCATCTATTGTGATCTCCAGGTCACTCTGCCAGGCGAGGCGGGCCTTAGAGGGTTCCTGCGCCCTATGCGGGGTAATGGCCTTGTATAAGTGCACTGTCACATGTCGTGATGACGCAGTGTCTATGACGTGGGAAAGTTCCGGGAGGTCTGGCGGCTCATCCAAGTCTGGGCCCAGAACGTACTTCAGGGCACTTCGGACTCTGTGAAACTGGAACCGCTGCAACAGCGTTGGGCGATCCACTCCCTGGGCTATCTGGTCCCATATTTTAACTTTCCCTTCCGCAAACATCGCACCCGCAGTCTTAATCCCTAGCTCATGCAAGGCCCGAACAACGCCCTTCTCTTCGATAGGGGATAGCCACTGCAGCCATTCCACCGCCATTAAGGGGGAGTAAATCAACTTGCCTCCCCTGGCCTTCAGCAACGAGTTCCAGGCATGCTTTGTAGCCCTAATCGAGTCCAGCACTCCAGTTCTGCGGTCTGCGGGAGTGCAGACCGTGGCGGGGAGTGGAAGAGGGTCCGCAAAGAGTTGTTCCATCCGCACATGTGGGATGTTCCTCTCACCATGAATCCACGTATGCAAATGAGCGGCCTGAGCCACCCTATAGTATCGCTCAAGATCAGGCGCGCCAAGGCCACCGAGCTCATACGGAAGCGTGAGTGTGCTCCACTTGACCCTTGGCTGCCGACCACCCCAGGCCAATCTAACCATCAGTTTCGTTAAGTTCACAAAGAAGGCTTTCGAGAGTATAATGGGTAGAGTATTGAACAGGAAAAGAAATCGCGGTAGAATCACATCTTCATGATAGCTATTCGGGAGAGAGGGAGTTTGCACCACTTTTCCACGTCATCCTCACACTTACTAAAGGCAACACCATAGTTCTCGCGGAACAGCATCTTCGCATTCGTGTGTCTCATAATGCCAAGGTATCTCACCGGGTCTGTCGACCAGTGCAGAGGATATTCCATGTCAAAGCGGTCAGTCACCGGGGTCAACGGGAACACAACTGATTTCTCCCAGTTGATCTTGAAGCCAGAGAGAGCCCCGAATCGCACCACCTCCCGTAGAACTGGGGAGAGTTTGTCTCCGGGTTCAGCACATAGAGTAGCGTGTCATCCGCATATGTCGAGATGACTATTTTGTATGTCGGGAAACTGACCCCCCGGTGCCAGTGGTACTCTCGTAACGCACATGCCAGTGGCTCAGTGACGAGGGCGTAAAGCAACGGGGATAGTGGGCAGCCCTGTCTCGTGCCTCTACTGATATTAAAGGGATCCGAAACGCGGTCCCCCAGGCGCACCCTAGCCGTAGGTCTCCAGTACAGAGCTCCAACCATCTGCAGGAACGGCTCCCCAATCCCAGCCTGCTCAGGACCCTCAGCATGAATGGCCACTCTACGGAGTCGAAGGCCTTCTCCATATCCAAGAAGATGGCAACAGCTTTCGTGTCCTGCCTCACATGCTGTAAGGTGCCCAACACTGTACGTATGTTATAGGTTAAGTTCCTTCCAGGCTCAAAGCCAGACTGTTCCGGGGCCACTATTTCAGGCGCGATAAGGGATAGCCGAGTGGCCAAAACTTTGGCATAGAGTTTGGCGTCCACGTTCAATAGGGATAGCGGTCTATACTAGCTGCAGAAATTAGAGGGTCTGCCAGGTTTCAAGATGGTAACCAATAAGGCCTCTCTCATAGTACGTGGCATGCTGCCATCCTCGCAGATCTCATCAAATAGAGAAGACAGGTGGGGAATAAGTTTATCCTTGAATGCCTTGTAGAACCCTACAGTCAAACCGTCTATCCCAGGGGCGCTGTGGGAGCGCATGCTAGCTAATGGGTCAGAGATCTTGTCTGCCTGTATAGGGGACATGAAGAACTCCCTGTCAGATGGGGCCAGGAACGGCATCTGTATGTGTTCCAGGTAGTCGTCCATATCTGAGTCTAAGTTTTCCGTTTTTGTAGTGAATAAATTAGAGTAGTAGTCGCGGAATTCCGTCATGATCTCCTCATCCGTCTTGACAACGCTCCCACCCGAGGTAACAAGTTCAGTCAATTTAGGGGCTCTCCTGGTATTGCGCAATATTCGGGCTAAAAGTGAGCTAGGGCGCTCGCTCTCACCATAGGTCCTGGCCGTGGCATATTTCCCCATATAACGTACCTCCCTATCCGCCTCCTCGTTGTATTCCGAGATAAGAGATCGGATTCTCTCTGCTACAGAGGGGTCTGGAGTAGTCAGGTGTTGTTTCTCCAGGTCGGCTAATTGAGACTCCAGGGAGCGCAGTCGCTGTCGTATGGCCTTCAAGACACTTGAATGTTTGGACATAGCAATCCCCCGGATGAAGACCTTAAACGCCTCCCAGACTGTGTGGAAGGTATCTACAGAGCCTATATTCGTCGCGAAAAAGAGATCTATTTCTTCTGCCAGTACCCCTCTAAAAGCATCGTCTAACAGCGCATACGGTGGGAAGCGCCAGGTAAACGGGGGGATCCTGCGTATCGGCGTCTCCATAACCAGCATTACCGGCGAGTGATCAGACAAAGTGCACGCAAGTATAGTGCACGACAAGATTTGGCTAGTGATGGGATAGGAGGCCAACCAATAATCGATCCTGGTGTGTATGTTGTGAAATGACGAGTAGTGAGTGTATCCCCCCCTGCCAGCGTTCCTACTTCTCCATACATCAACCAAGTCCAGTGTCAGCAGCTCAGCCTGGAGAGCCATAGCAGCCGCAGCTGGCCTACGTTGGGGCCCAGAGGACCTATCTAGTTCGGGGTCTAGCACCAAGTTGAAATCCCCCCCCCCCCAGAGCATGTGTGCTGAAGAATATTCTCTGCAGCTCCGAGCCAGCTGTTCATAAAAGACTGGGGAGTCGTAATTCGGGCCGTACACATTAACTACAATCAAGTCATGGCCCTTCCCTATGCATCTTGATATTAAAAAATGGCCCTCCGTATCAGTCCGAACCAGCCGTAAGTCTAGATTAGAACGTGGATTAACCCATGTCAGAACTCCCCTAGCGTGTGTGGTGAACCCTGCCACATTGGTGTTCCCCACCAGACCTCGGTGTTGTAGCATTGTGCTGGTGAGTGGTAAATGGGTTTCCTGTATGAGAGCCAGGTCTATGTGGTGTCTCTGTAAGTAATAGAGTACTTTCCTCAACTTCCTATGGTCATTAAAGCCTCTGACATTCCAGGTCAAAGCTCGGAGGGTGTTGAAAGGATTTTCTGATTCCGTCACCGGAGCACTAGACATCTGAGGCAATGGAAGTCAATTCAGTAGTATGGGATCACAGGAGCACAAGCATTCGTTAGATTTTCCAGATGAGCCAGCGAAAAATCTGCAAACTTTACACTTCCCCCTCCAACCCCCTCCCCGCCCACCCACAGCAGACCCTCCCCAACCTGGTTTGACAGTTTCCCGCCGCCCACCCCTCCCCCCCAACCCCAACACTTCAACCGAACATACCAATCTCACAACTGTGCGTAGTGCGTGGGGGCAGAGGCAGCCTAGGGACATAAACTCTGCCAAAACTCTCAGAACACTCTTGTAGCCTTCCACCCGCCCCCGCCGTGCACAAAGTATTGAATCAGAGCAATGTTCCAAAGTTCCAAATCCCGCCATAAGTAGTCCTCGGAACCCCACCCTGTGCGTGAAAGTAAGCCCGGTCAATTGCACCAATGCAGGACAGGTCAAAGGAGAACTCAGGGGGCATGTTGCATATTGTCCAAAGTACATCTCCCCGCTCCCGCTCCCCAGTGCACTTATCTGTATATTCCGCCCGCAACTCAGTCCGAGACTTCTTTACTCACAACCTCTTCAAAGGGAGGGTTCTCATGGGCTTCAAGTTCTAGGTGCTGCACCAGAGTCTCGCAGCAAGTCGCCACCCCCAGAACACATTCAGTCTTGGTCGTCCATACGGCTGCCGCCCTCCTCCGCCTCCGGGGTCTCTTCATTGTTCGAGTCTTGTTCCCTCGACCAGCGTTTCATGGCCTGCTGCAATGCCTTGGGGTCTGTGAATATGTGCGAATGTCCATGTCGATTGACTCGTAGTTTAGCTGGGTATAACAGGGCATAGTCTAGCCCCATTTCCCGGAGGCGTTTTTTGTGGGGGATAAATTGCTTCCTCTCTTTCTGTACCTTCGCTGTGAAGTCCGGGTACAGAGATATAGCCGAACCCTCATACTGCAGCCGTTGTTTGGCCCTAGCCAGCTTGAGCGCCACGTCTCTATCGTGGTAATTTAGTAGCTTTGCTATAATGGGCCAGGGGGGGGGCCCAGGCTGCGGACGTGGAGCCAGTGTCCTGTGTGCCCTCTCCACAGTAAACATGTTAGAAAACACTTCGTCTCCCAGCAGGGTTGTCAGTAGTTTTTCGACGAAGAGTTCCATGGGGCCCGTGTTCGTACTCTCTGGAAGGCCCATAATGCGTAGGATGCATCGCCTCGAACGCGCCTCCAAATCCTCAGTCTTGTCCTGTAGGGCTTTCATCAACCTCTCCATTCTTTTGTTCGCCTTGTCCAGGTCTGTTTGTGCCTCCTCCACCTCAGTCATTCGTCTTTCCGCCATGTCATGGCGCTCTGCATGTTTATCCAGCCGCTCCGCCATGCGGTCCATCCTATAGGACATGGCGTCCATTTTAGTGCCCAGAGCTGAAATGCTAGTTTGCAGGCTTTGCTCCATGGAGAGCAGCATGGCTTTAATGTCGAGTTCATGCCCTGGTCCTCATCAGTTCTCGATGCAGCACCGTCGTCCGTCTGCGGGCTCTGTTGCATCAATCGTTTTTGCGCGAAGGGCAGCCTGCTCTGAGTCCGGTCCCCTTTGCCCATCTTGAGGCTCGCACCTGGTCTGGGAGGGCGAGAGGCCGTCCGGCGTAGCCGAGGAGACCCTGCCACCAAGAGAGACCAGCAAGGCCCTTCGTGACGGTGCAAACTAGGGCTCACGCACGCACGGCTTCACAGGGGACATTCGTCCGAGGCAGTCAATGACTGGGGTGGCCCACGAAGAGAAGAGGAGTAAAAAAGGGGTAGACCCTAAAAACTCCAGGACCGGGGTCCAATAGTCAATACAGAAAAACGGTGGTCCTGGTTAATTTACACATTGTATGTTAAATCCAGTATTTATATCAAAATAGTACCCACCACAAATTCATTCATCATACATGAAAAGCAATTGAAGTAATATACATTGAACCAAATGTGTGTTTAGTATGCATTTATTTATGCATAGTTAGTATTGACGCATTATTACTTTGCGAGCTATTGAGCTTGTATCCAAAACACATGAAGAACTAAAATGCAATTATATATTCATTACATTTACATGTGCTCTCAGAAGGAAGAAAGGGGAAGGTGTGCAAGTTGTGAGGGACCGGGTAAAGGTGGTGTGACTGGTTTAAGAACATCACGTAGAAATCAAGATGCCTTTACAATCGTTAGGTACATGGTTCCAAAAATGCATCAAACATAGGTTTAAATTCATTAATTTCCTTGTGTCCTATGTTGTGCTTGAGTGGCGTAGTCTACGTTTCGACCCCCAAAGTACGCTGTAAGGGTGACTGTTGCCTCATGTTGGGGTCTTCATCAGGACTGAGAGTGATGAGAGCATCTTCAAGACGGTAGTGGTCTTTGCCGTCTGGGAATGGGCATGGTAGTGCTCCTGAGAAATTTATGGGACTGCTCCTGGCACGTATAAACGAGTTGCTCCAGGCTTGTGTCCTGTTATTCACAGATGCTGGGCGCGTTTGATCTTGCCGTTCGTGGTCCGACCTCTGGGGTTCTGGATCCAGAACCCCAGAGGTCGGACCACGAACGGCAAGATCAAACGCGCCCAGCATCTGTGAATAACAGGACACAAGCCTGGAGCAACTCGTTTATACGTGCCAGGAGCAGTCCCATAAATTTCTCAGGAGCACTACCATGCCCATTCCCAGACGGCAAAGACCACTACCGTCTTGAAGATGCTCTCATCACTCTCAGTCCTGATGAAGACCCCAACATGAGGCAACAGTCACCCTTACAGCGTACTTTGGGGGTCGAAACGTAGACTACGCCACTCAAGCACAACATAGGACACAAGGAAATTAATGAATTTAAACCTATGTTTGATGCATTTTTGGAACCATGTACCTAACGATTGTAAAGGCATCTTGATTTCTACGTGATGTTCTTAAACCAGTCACACCACCTTTACCCGGTCCCTCACAACTTGCACACCTTCCCCTTTCTTCCTTCTGAGAGCACATGTAAATGTAATGAATATATAATTGCATTTTAGTTCTTCATGTGTTTTGGATACAAGCTCAATAGCTCGCAAAGTAATAATGCGTCAATACTAACTATGCATAAATAAATGCATACTAAACACACATTTGGTTCAATGTATATTACTTCAATTGCTTTTCATGTATGATGAATGAATTTGTGGTGGGTACTATTTTGATATAAATACTGGATTTAACATACAATGTGTAAATTAACCAGGACCACCGTTTTTCTGTATTGGCCACGAAGAGAAGAAGCAAGGAGCCTTCACACCCCAGGGAGACACCACAGAGACACCACAGGAAGGGTTGCAACGAACATTAGGCCGTCTAGTCTGCTATCGTAGCTCCACAAAATGGCGGCGTGGGCGCTGGGAGTCCTGCTACGGCTTCAGTAACCAGCTACATCAGTTTGGAGGCGGCGGTACCGTGGGGGGGGACCTGGCCACGGGCAGCTGCAAGCACTCTGGTTCACCTCCTCTGTGTGTCTGGCAGTCGCCGCTGCCGCAGCCCTCGGAGGCGGTATCCAGTCCAAGGAAGTCTCTGGGCTCCAAAATGACTCTGCCAGTGCTTCATCTAACCCTGGGGGAGGGGGGGGGGGGTGCTGCTACAGAAATTGGTGCTGCACAGCGACACTTCAAGAGGTAGCACTCTGCACAGCGATGTTCCGGGGCACACCTCAGTCGGCAGCCGCACGTCGTGTTACGTCGCCCAGGCTCAGAATGCACGGGAGGGCGCAGGCTGGCGGCGCAATCGGGTCGTTTCTCCGTCTGTAGTGCGTGTTTTTCGTCGCTTCAAGAGTCTCTGCTGTGCACCCCGCTTTCAGCGGTCTGGGGAGGTAGGAATCAGGAGACGATCGTCGCTCTAAACGGTATTAAATCAGGATAATTGCAATGTGCTCGGCGGAGCAACGGTTTCAGGCAGCCATCGCGCTTGCTGGCTAGCTCCGACCCCGGCTTTGATTAACACTTCTAAAGTCTGTATCGGGGTTACAGCGATGATGTGTTTCCCCTGTGCTAGTGCTCTTTCTCTCCCTACAGCAGTCAGTAGCTGCAAATCGATTTTCAGCATTCATGTACAAATGAGATTTGTATGCGATTGGAACTGTTTCACCTTTATTGAACGTGATGTAAGTATACCCTGATAACCCGGGGATGACCCGTTTTACCAGGCTGCAGATGTTCACTCTTGTCTGCAAGTGTTTTGAAGCTATCATGTCAGCTTGAACTGAACATAGAGTGTCTGTATGTTTTTGAGTTCACTTGTTTGCTGTGAAATCTGGTCTGATTAGGTCGTAGAAAGGTTTGACTGTTTCTGAGCAGTCTTGAATGTTTGTTCTGCCAAAATTTAGAAATCCTAAAATGGATTGTAAACCCTTCAAATCTTTCGAGGCTGGATTAGCTCACATTTTTTCTAAAAAATGTGCAGCCAGATTTTTTCCTTCACATGACAGCTCATATCCCAAAAATAGAACGCTGAGATGGGCAATTTTTAGATTTTTTGAAGTTAAATTTGTAGCCCAAATTGGAATAACTAACAATTATGTTATTCACCCTGCATAAGTGTTTAAGTAATTCATCATCCGTCAGATAAATATCATCTACATAGGGCACTGCCTCCTCATCCAAGTATGTAATTGCTCTGACACTCCTGCCGAGTATACCTGGGGCTGTTCTTATACAATATACATATATATAAAGTGGTCAATCCAGGGTTTCCTCTAGAATCAATATGTTTTGAAAACATTAGCTAATTCTCAGCTAATCCTTTTCTAAACAAACATGATCATGTACAGCTGGCTGTTGGCTATGGATGAAAAAAAAAGTGGTGACCCTTATACAGACTAAATCTGCCTTTGCCTGGGGACATGTTTATGTACGTCAGGTACAGGGATTAAGATAGGTTACCCAGAGCCTAATGTCAGAGAGACAGTAGTAAGCTACTAGGTAAAAGGTCACCTGTGTAGGACCGTTATGTCATGTGACTGGGACAAAATGTATGTAATTGGTATGTGCATGATTGTACAGGGATTATATGACATAATATGACATTCCGTGCTCAGGGAGCCCTAACTCCTCGTCTCTATCTTTTCCCAGTTGAAATTTACATTTGTAAGATGTTACAAGGCAGCGCCAATGATAATCTATGGGAAAGACGGTCCTTATAATAGTGAATGAAATAAGCAGTTTGTCCTACCTTGCAGTGACAGTCCTGAGACTTGTTTGAAGGACAACTCATGTGGGTGGCACAATCAGGGCTGCAGGCCCACTAGTAGCATTTGATTGACAGAACCTGGGGGGCACACATGTTGCACTTTACTAGGGACTAACTAGGAAATCGAATATGCCAATCATGGATAACCAATCGCAATCATAATTTACTCAGAAATCATATGCACTTTAGCACTGATTAGCAGTGGTAAAGTGCCCAGAGTCCCAAAGCCAACAAAAACAGATCAGTAAAAATAGAAGGAAGAAGGCAAAAAGTTTGGGGATAACTCTGAAGAAAAGGGTAGGTCCAACACATACTAACTGCACAAAAGTAAAGCTTTGTACCAGCATCATTATACGGGTAAGAACATTAGGCAATAATTGTGTGAAGCGCACAGGGGGATTTCAATGACTTCTAAAATTGGGTGAAAATGTCCACAGTTTCTGAATAACACTTCAGTGGCATGTCTCACCAGTGCACAAAACAAGCATTGTGTCTCAGTGTGACATTGGGCCTTGATACTGGAGACCTCTGGACTCCTCCAGGGTCTGCATGATGTCCTGGTCACCTGTGGGCACGGTTTGAAAAAGGGCTGTGAGTGAGCCCCTGTATCTCTGGGGTGGAAGATGGCGGCAGCAGCATGGCAAAAGAGTCTAAATGCTTGTTACAGTAAATGAGAGAGTTCAGCCATGCCTTAGAATTGAGCATTAGCCCATATCCCCAGCTGCAAGCAATTACCTACTTGGCTGATAAAAGCACAAGAACTGTATATCTCGTGTCAGATGCAGGGATATCCCATTACCATCCTAGTGGTTGCACATTCTGGCCCCTAGGTACCTCATGTTCAATTATGGCAGATACTGCAGAGAGCACCTCGTTCCAAAACACCTGAACAGCACTGTATGACCATGCCAGATGGAAATATTTTACATCCGGGAAGCCACAGTGGGCACAGTTGACCATCTGGCAAAGGCCCATTCTGTGCAATATACTTGCTGTAAGAATTTATAATGTATGATGTAAGCCTGCTGCTATATGTCACCAAACTTGCCTGTGTGCAGCAGAAGGACAACATCCTAGTCTTCACCTCAAGGCCCATATCCTCCTCTCACTGGGGGCGCTCATTGTGTTCCTGGGCAGGGGTGTCCTCCAAAGAGGCCCGGAATAATCTGGAGATTAGTTGCTTCATGGAGGAGGCCTTGAGAAGGGACTCCTGTTCCCAGCAAAGAACCAGTTCCATCTGCAAAAGTTGTGGTGCTTGCCCAAATGGCTCTTCTGATTCTGTAATATGGGAAAACATGCAGGGGGTACATTGACTGTGCCCGGGAGCTCCTCCTAAGTCTTGAATGTATTAACAAGTTAGAGATTGCAGCATTTGGAGATTACCTTGCAGGATAGTTGGGAGAGTGCTTTGGGTTCATGTGTAGCAGGGATTTGTGAGTGCTGACATAATGGGAGGGATGGTGTGTAGAGGCATGCATCCATCCGCCCATCAAGCAAGCTCCAAGCTCTTGAGGTACACTCTGCAATTGACATATGCATGGAATATAATAGTGCAGAGGCATCTCCCCTGACAAAGCATGCAAGCGTGGGGAGCGACCACCTCTTTTTGAAAAGCAGTGTGTGGAGTGAAAGAGTCAGGACAGAGCCAATAGTAGGTAAAATTAGTCTGGGACCACTGGTAGTATAACTCCAGATCTAAAGCCTCAAATTCTCCCATGTGAACTTTATGAATTGAGTACAGATTGCATGAGAAGACACTTCATGAGCAGGAGCGGAATGGTGATAAACAAATACAAGAGCTTATAAGATTGATCCTGCCCTCCAGTTATAGGGGAAGTGATTTCCAGCAGCATATTTGGTCCATCATTCAACATATGTGTGGCCATAGTTTTCCCTTACTACCACGTTCATATCCCTCTTTACCCAAATCCCCCTATAATTCACAGAGTCTTCACACCATTTCAGGGAAAAGTAGGAGTAGGGGGTGAAAACAGCGCACACCCCACATCAGGGATAAGATCTGGGACTTACTCCAGTTGATGGTAAACACAGAGAACAACCCATATTCCAAATGCTTGTTAAGATTGATAGAGGTTTATGTCATCTGCATAAAGCAAGATGAGAATGTTTCGTGATGTATATCAAAAGGCATATTACACGTAGGCCTGACATATTTTTGGCGCAAGGGGCTTAAGAGCTAGTGCAATTAGGAATGGGGGAGTTGGCACCCCTGTCTAGTCCCCAAAGCACTGCTGGGGGCTGACGATTGTTATTAAGGTGTATTTTAGCTGTTGGTGCAGCATATAATAACTTTATCCACCCATGAAAGCCATTCAGGGAAGAATGGTGAAGACATCCTCCCATTCTAGTGAATCAAATGCCTTGGAGACCTCTAGGAATACCACTACTGCATCCAGAACTGGGTCCAGATCTTTCAAAAGAGCGAAGGGGATCCACAGATTGTGTGCAGTTGAACAAACTGGTACAAACCAACCTGGTCTGGCCACACTAGAGCCGGGAGTAGGAGATTTAGACAATTTGTTATTAGTTTGACTAAGATTTTGTTGCCACAAGTTTGCAGTGATAACAGGTGGCGCGAATCACGGTATTGAAGTGGTTCCATGGCTTTGGAAGGCAACTATGGGGGCTTCTCACAGAGTCGGTGGGAGGACATGTTTTACTCATGATTCTTCATAGTGTGTCCATAGATGTGGAGCTAGCAGATCTTGATGTCGTTCAAAAAATTTGGCAGTGAACCCGTCCGACCCTGGCATTTTATGTGTCGGCAGGCCAGTGATCACCTCCTGGAGTTCATCAAATTTGAAGGGCTGTAACAAGACCTGACACTAAGCTGATGTTACAGCCCAACGTGGTATCGTTGAAATATTAATCCATGGATTGGTGCTGGGTGGTATAAAGGTTGGTATGATGTGTGTGGAAGGTGTGCAGGATCTGTGGTGTTTCGTAATACACGCCACCCTGATCATCTACAATATGTGTAATGTTGTTCCCTGCCCAGGGGTGTTAAATTTATTCCACCAATGATCTACCTTATTTATTCCCTCTCCCCATATGCTCGGGCCCGAGCAGATTTCCAGTGACGTTTGACTTCCCTTTCCATTGTTTCTGCATAATCAGTGAGTTTTCTCCCTATGGGTGGCCTGAAGCACAGGCCAGTCTTCTGTGCCAAGTTTGGCTTCCAGGACTCTCAGCTCTGTCACTAGGCAGTCTAACCATATCTGCATATCTCTCAATCTTGTTGTGCTTGGCAATACACCCCCGTGATGTTGGCTTTGAATCTCTCCTATACCATGCTCATACTTTCCAGTGAACCTGCATTTAGTGCAAAATATTCTTCAATAGCATTGAGCAGCTCCCGCAGCAAAGGTGTCACCAAAGAGTTTCTCTGTTTGTTGGAGCCAGCTACCCCCAAGACATCACCCCCGGCAGCCGTACATGCAACAGGACCAGGGAGTGGTCAGACAATGTAAAAGTGAGGTGTCGCACATCCGTGATCCCCAGGCACACATCCTAAGAAGCAAGCCAGTAATCTATTCTGAGCCACATATCACAAACAGCCGATTAGAAGGTGGCCTCCCCCCATCAAAATATAGTTGTTGCCAAATACCAACCAGCATATGATCTTCAACTATATCTCTCAGACTCCCGGCCGCCAGGGCGCTGCCGCGAGGAAGAGGCCAGAATCAGGATCAGTCCTGGGTTTCGTGCAAGGGGCAGTTAAAGTCTTCTGTCCACAGTAGGGAGGCGGGGGAGTACAATGCTATGAACCCCCATAGGGCATCAAAGAAATGAGGGTCCTCAATGTTGGGACCATAACAGTTCAGAATCGTAAGAGTTGTTGTCCTCCATCTACCGCTCACCATCACATAAAGACCCTGGTGGTCCGGGTGTGACTCCTGAACCCTAAAGTGAGGTCAGTCCTTAATCAATATGGCTACACCTCTAGTATATGAAGGGCAACGTCCACTTCCTTGCAAAGGCAGTTTCTGCCTTTGGGTCAAAATGTGTTTCCTCAGTAGGGTTATTGATACCTTACGTCTATCTAGGAAAGCTAGCACCTACAGCTTTTTACATGGATCCCCCAACCTCCACACATTCCATATGATGCACACAGCCTCAGGAATGTGAGTCTGCCCTGTATCAATCATGACCAGAGCATGTATCGCTGAGTGCCTTCCTGTGTGAGATGTAGCCTTGTCATTATCCATGTTTCAGTAAACAACATGTCGCCCACAGGTACAATGCAGTGTATGTGGCAATAACCTAAAACATAACCCTCGCCCACCCTAACCGATTCTCACCGACGTTCCAATCGAACAAGGACAAACCCCCATCCCTGACCAGCATAAAAAAAAGATAGCATTGGCTGTGAGAATCAGTCAAAGTGAAGAAAGACGATGTAAGAAATACAGAAAACAAGAGTGTATCTAACTTGGCAAGAAAATACTCTTGGGGGTTATCAGACAGGGTTCACAGGGATCCTCAGTGTATGGCATACACAGGTGCCAAGGGGATGATTGTTTCATGTGAAGTTGTACAATGCATACCAGGTATCAAGCAGGGAGGCTTTTAGGAGCCTCATGTTCATCAACATGCAGGCATTGAGATAGATCAACAAGAGCCAAAAGTCTCAGGAGAGGCCAAACAGTGAGCCAGATAAATCAGAATCA
Source organism: Lissotriton vulgaris (assembly GCF_964263255.1). Classification (NCBI taxonomy): domain Eukaryota; kingdom Metazoa; phylum Chordata; class Amphibia; order Caudata; family Salamandridae; genus Lissotriton; species Lissotriton vulgaris. The sequence continues at coordinate 608,577,318 of NC_141699.1, read as the reverse complement.
GCGAGACGTGGAGGGGGGGATTATCAGCATCGTAGTTCTCCGACTATCTCTCCGCACCCCCGGAGAATGGTTTTTAGAAAATCTGATGCCTGCTATGTAGAGTAAAACACATGCTGGCATCCTTCATGTATGACCTCCAGTCGGGCTGGATAGAGCATCACGTATTTCAAGTAGGCCTTGAGTAGCTGCTGCGTAATGGATAGGAACCTTTGCCTGGCCTCTTGAACTGCTAGTGTGAAGTCTGGGTAGATGGCGATGTCATTAACATAAAAATGTAATTTCCGCATTTCTCTGATGAGGCATAGTCCTATACCTTGATTGCAGATGTTTAGAAGTTGTGCTAATACTGGCATTGCCGGGGTTCCCGGCAGGAGCCTGGCTACAAGAGCCCTGTGTGCCCTCTCCAACACAAGTAGCCAGGACAAGGCCTCCCCACCGAACACACAATGGGTCTATCCATCTCACACCACACTCAACTCCGATCTACCTAACTCTACTCCACTCCAATCTATCCCACTGCAATCTACCCCACTCTACTCCACTACAATCTACGTCACTGTATGCCAATCTACCCCACTACAATGTACACCATTTTACCCGACTCCGCAACAATCTACCCTACTCCACTCTCCTTCAATCCACTCAACCCCAATCTACCCCACTGCAATCTACCCCAATCTACCCCACCCCACTAGGCCACTAACTTTTAGCCAACGCTGAACAGCAGCCACACCAGAGTACAACATGGCTGAAACACATTGCCAAAGCCAATAGCTCTCGCATAGGCGAGACGCAGTGACTGCCAATGCTTGTTTTATACTAGCATCCATCGCTAAAATGGGGGACAAAGAAACCGGTATTTTAACATGATTTTGAGTGAACATTAAGTAGCTCTTATTACAGAAAAGGTTGGAGGACCCTGGGTTATAATCTCAGATGTTAGAGAATTGGTGGAGTAACTGATTTGTCAGCTTTCACTAATATCCAGGATGAGACCAACATGTCCTGCTGGTTTCAAGACAACAAATGTAAACTAGGTTCCTTCAGTGTTAGGGCTGTCATTAGTCACTAATGAGCTTAAGAAGACGACCAATTGCTAGAAGAAATAGTGTGTATGTGGGGATAAAAAGCACCCCTCATGCATGCTTTGTTTTGATGGGAAAGGATACAAAAGAATACTATTGGCTCTGATACTTGTTTATGGGCACGTATATAAGCCAGCATTTTACCATCTTTATTAAAATTATAAATATATGATGGGCGGCCACTTTCTAAAGGACCAATACCTTCTTTCTCTTCTGAACAAATCTGAATAAATCTTGCCACGCAGAGTCAAAAACCTATAAACTAACACCCACAAGGTTAGCTCGTCTTCCCCACTCTAACATAAGTCGGATATGTTGCTCAATAATATCAATAGACAACCTCTGCCACCAGAAAAACCCAGTCTGAAATCAGTGATAATACAGTTGAGTACACATTCATGCTGGGTCGGAAATATCACCAGCAGAGAGGTGAGCCACTTTCTCTATTTCTGATTCTTAGCATATATGCCCTAGCTCTCAGAGAGATCTTTTTACTTATGATATTTTCCTCCCCTTTCTTCTTTATGTTTCATTTACACAGACCTCTCGATTTGACACAGCCACATATAGGTATGTGTTTTTTGACACGATGAAGCCGCACCCTCACGTCACCCCGATTTTTTGTTGCCTGGCACTAATTGTATGAATGAATCGATCACAATTAGCTGCACTCGTTTGCACAATAGCCTACACAGGACTCCTATATTCTTTGAGGAAACAATGACTATGCCGTGGTGTCATCAAGGAGTCTTTTCCTAGACTCTCTTTACCCGGATCCCTTTCACTTTCTCACATGATACACCACCAGCACTAACCATGAATCGCGCTTTATACGCACAATTGCCACGTATACGTTTGGGTGCACTCATTTCTAATACAATGTTTTTTACACACCAGTGGAAGCCACGATATGTTTTCACACACTATGATATGTTGTAATTAATATTACTGTACAACTACATATGAGTTGCTCCATTGTTACCTATTTGTTATTTCAGCCCTGAGGATTCGCATAGGTGATGAAACACGTGTCGGCTGGCTGTCTAACATAATAAAGGATTTCATCGGACTACTCTCCCACAGGAGATTTTTATAACATTCTGTTGCTTTGTTTCTTTGTACACTGTATACTTATTGTTACATAACTTTTAATTGATTTCTTGTGTGTGCATAGAGTATTTCTGTTATTCATTTAGTTAGTAGATTTATTTACTAACTGCAGAGTGGTTCCAAGGGCTTCCCACTCACCCAGTTGCACCATCTTTACACAGCGCACTATTAATAGATGCGTCCACGGATGGCTGTGCACCCTTTGCTTATCTGACATCAAAAACCTTTCAGGATTTGTCTATAAATATATGAATGGGCGGCCACTTTCTAAAGGACCAAGACCTTCTTTCTCTTCTGAACAAATCTGAATAAATCTGGCCACGCAGAGTCAAAAACCTATAAACTAACACCCACAAGGTTAGCTCGTCTTCCCCACTCTAACATAAGTCGGATATGTTGCTCAATAACATCATTAGACAACCTCTCCCACCAGAAAAACCCAGTCTGAAATCAGTGATAATACAGTTAAGTACACATTCATTGCAACCCTGTCTCAATAAAGCTTTTTTTTTTACATTGCCTACAGCACCCCAACCCAATTGTTCTAAATTTGGCCTAAGTGTCTTAGAACACTGCTGAAATTCCAAATAACTCGCTGGTGACTCTGAACACACATTTCTAGCTGTAAACTCATCAACCCTTTTGGAAAAAGCCTTTATCTTTAAGTGATCTTTAAATAACCCATCAACTTCGATTTTGTTAGAGATTCCTTGAGCTCACTAGCAGCTCCCAGAATTCCTCATCTTAAGAAAGCAGACATGAAACTTTTGGATCTGTTATTATCAATTGCTATTAAACTCCTCTCAATTGAGTGGAAATCTTATAATCATATTTCAGTTTATACATGGCGCTCCAATCATTAAAGTACTCACAAAACATGGTCAGTTGGCAACACAAACCACATGAACAACTTGTGGAGTTGTCCAGACAGATATCTGCAGGATATTGATCCCATCTAAAACCAGTAAACATTCAACACCCCAGTCTTACTACTACTCAGCGCCAACCAACAGGAATATCTACACTAACTCATACAGGTTCATACTACTATTGCTCCTGTGCCCCAGGATCCTGCTTCACCTCTCCTTCTTCTTTTCACCGGTCCAATGCAATAAGGCAGTCTGAGACCTTGCAAAAACAAGAGCCACAATCAACAGAAAAAAGTCAACAACAGCTCCAATAGGAGCCCCGATTTCAGAACCTCGAAACATGAGTCCGAAGATATCCCCAACTTCTGGTAATACTCCAGAAAAACAGTGAATTTCCTATTGGCAAAATAGAACATCAAGCCATAAATACTGCTCCGAAAGTAAAATGTATGATAAATCAAGAACATTACATGGGTGGAAAAAAGCCATACACATGAACATATAAATTCAGCCAAACACATATGCATGTACAAATATAATGCAACAAATGAGTGGGATAATCCTCGCCTCCGTGTCCTTGATAGAATTGAAAATTCATGTCACAAATGCTAAAAGAAATTTTATTCTATGTCAGGACCGGAGGCTCCGATTATGCTTGTTTAAATCTAAGCCACCAGCACTTCTTTAAATCTAAGCCACCAGCACAGAAAGAACATCAACAATAGGCTAACAATAAAAAGATTTAACCTGTTGGCCGCGGCGGGAATTCCGCTGCGGTGCGTGTGATTCACTACTGGGCGTGGTTCGGACGGCCGCACACGCCCACCGTGACGTTGCACGCAAATGGTTAAAGGTAGATTCTGATGACCAATCTGCCGCTTTTAAAATATCAACAAACGAGAACCCAAAGAGAACGATTTGGAAGCCTTCGCCCTTTGAGCGTAGTGGGTGCTAAATACAGAAACATCAATACCTGCTTCATTCTAAAGTAAACTCATCCATCTGGCGAAATGGCTGTCGCCTCTGGATAAAAAGGTTTTTGCAAAGCAATTAGCAATTGCCCTCCCATATCTGTACGGAAGTCAGCAGCACTCACCTCATAGGTTTGCAAACATTGCACCATGCAAAAGCTTAGATTTATGCCTAAAAGCCGGGTAAGATACGGACCTGTGATTACATTCGGTCTGTCTCCAAATGGAAAAAGTAACACCTTCCAGAGAGAAGGCTCTCCCCACCAGAATTAAAGCCCATACGACAGGCAGACGCTTATGGAATAGATTTTCCAACAATGTGCAAAACGCAATTCGACATGATTCAGAAGAAACGGATATATCACAGGCCTGCTATTGCATGTAATATGTCTTACAAAAATGGAGGAAATTCCTTCTGGAGTATATACTGTACCTGCAAGATCCAATGCACGCACCGCCGATATTCTCTTAGAAAATAGTACGCCTAACAAGGTCGTAACCCTAATAGATATTTGCTTACAAGACAATGCTACATTGTCTGGTCATTGTTTAGAAATTGACGGACAAATTAACATCCCATAAAACCAAATATTTTGGAAGGGGGATAGATCATGTGAATATTCCTCATGAGGGTACAACACACCACTGGACAGCTACCTACTGGTCCTCTCTCTACTGGAAGATGTCCGGCAGATAACTGATCTAAAGTTGCCAACTGACCTGGACATCATGCCTGCAGAAGCTAAAGACAAGGCGTTTATGATTAAACAGTAAATAGTTCCAAAGGGATCAGCACTTTCTTCATCGCAACCACTATACCCACTACACCAGCAACTCCAGGCCAAGACATATTGTTTATGCATGTCAGCGGACCACGCCCCTCTGATGAATGGTATAGCGCTTTGTGATCATGCCTGGTAAACTTCAACACTTCCAGAAATCTTCCATTCTAGTACTTGAAAGGAAAACCCAAGAGAATTAGTGGATGAGGTTGACCAAGTGGGTCCAGGAAGAGGTCCTGCAGGAACGGAATCAGCAAGGGGCAAGTGCAGGCCACTTCTAGGAGAAACTGGAAACCATGCCAGCATCTTTCAGAAGGGAGTCACTAGAAATATCACCATTTTCTGATGCCTCACCTGGGAGAGATCTAACGGAAGTCGAGAGAGACAACCAGTCCACCTGGCAGGAACCCCAAAGGAGATGGATTGCGGTGAAGACAACCGGGTGAAGTCTCCAATCGCTGAAATCCGAAGGAGTCAAGGATGTCAGACCACAACTAAAGTGCGTTGTTGCGGAAGGAATCCAGCTACTACTGAGATCCCAGGGTGGAGACAAAAAATGTTAAACTTGTGGCTATCTCCAACAGGAGACAGGATTTGGTGCCAAACTGCTGATATGGTGACCATCCGCAGAAAGATGCAACAAACTGTCTTTCCCAGGGAGAAGCTCCTTAAGGGAAAGAACCCACTATGAGTTCAAAACAGTTGACGTGGAGGTTGAGTTTCGCTTCTGACCATCGACCCAGATCAAAGAAGTGAGGAGTCCCATAATTCAAGTTATCAACCTCAATAAGATTATTCAGCTGCACAAGACAGACCTCAACTCTTACTTGATATTCCTGATCTACTGAACAGGGATGATTAATAGTGCCAATCCCAAGTCTATCTGGAACCCCAGGAACTCTCTGTTGGGATAAGAACTGAATTTCCGTCAAAGATGATAACACCTACATCTTGAAATAACTTGAATGTCCAGCTAGACGTGTTAATATAATCTGTGCCATCACGGTAATAATGTCCAGATAGATGATCAAACCCACACCCTTTGCCCGAAGAAATTAAACTACTAGCATCACTATCTTGGTGAAACACCAAGGATCAAAGGATAGGCAAATGGGGAGGACTTTGAACTCGTAACATTGTGCGAGCCATAGGCATTGTAGAAAGTGACAATGCGGGTGGAAAAATTGTAACTGCCAAGAATGCGTCTTTAAGTCTAAGCTCACCATCCAAACTCCGCTTTGGAGGAGAGAACTGAGAAGATGGATGTCCTCCATCCTTAAGTGCCTGTAAACAATCCCGACATTTAATCCTTACAGATGTAGCCTTAGAAGTGACTTGCCCTCATTCTTCCCCACTAGGACTATAGAGCTGAGAACACAGCTAGGGTGTGGAGTATGCTACATCTATAACTACCTTTTTCCTTTTTTAGGAGGGATGTATGTCTGATGTGATGAAAACTAGCTCTTGCTGGTAAAAAAATAACTTGATAAGGGAAAGGCACACTGGAAGTGGGCAGTCATCAAAGTCTAACCTGACCCCCTGCATTGAATCTGGAACCAAGTCGTCCAGCGTCAACTTTAGCCCATTGATTAGAAACAAGTTTGTTTTGCCCCTTAAAATAACGCCTGAGAGAGGAAGAAATCTGACCTACAAAATCCAGCATCCTGAAAGGATCTTTGTGTTCACCTGTAATGCCCTCTCCTGAAGAGGTTTCTTCTGCTACGAATACCTGTAGGGAAAAAGGCGAAATTGTAGGAGTTGTCTTGCCAACCACATCTGCCTCTTGTGTAAAAAAAACAAGTTGTGGACCTTGATAAGCTTTGGAAGATTTTGAGGCACTATGAGCCTTACAAATGTACTATTTGTCAAAAAGAAGCTCAGCAAGCCTACAGTAAAATGGAGTAACTGCATTCTATCAATATTGCGCAGTTGGCAGTGCCAAGTTGGCATATGGTCTGCTGTGCCCATTTCACCAGAAAGCTAGGGTCGATGGGGTGGCCGGATCTTTTGTGTGGAAAAACCTATGCCTAGAATTTAGGTAAGAGGACCCGTAACATCCAATAACTTGTCCTGAACAGTTACGCTAGGCTGACAAGCCCCTTCTATAGGCTTTTGAATATTCCTTGCGGAAAGTGACTGTTATTAGGTCCACCGTGGGCGAATCAGTCCCTTCTCTGGGAAGGTCGGGCCTAGGTCAATCAGACTTGAATCTGGTTCTTACTGTCCTGTCCAATCCTTGACCGAAGTGACTGGACATAATCGGCCACTTCTTAAGTGGGAAGCCAATTGGTGGAGTCTTGTGAAAAATGTCACCCGGTTCAAATTTCAGTACCTCAGGGAGTTTCTTGGACTCACCAAAGTGAGAATTACATTCCCTTTAGGTAGTGCCTGGTTTGTCTTCGCGATCTGAGTCACTGGAGTTGGAAGAATCTGAATCTCCCAATATTTGCGAGGAAGCGTTAGAAGGGGGCACCATAATGATGGCCTCCCGAGAAACAATCTGCCAATTTATCAAAGGCCACTGCGAGAGGTCCCTTTATGGACTTGGCCTTGGTTTTTCCCCGCTTGGGAGGGTGCAACTTACTACTTCTGCAAAAGAAAGGTGTGGTGTAAGACATCCCTGCTGGCGAGCATAACAATGCCGATGAAGTGCAATAGGACTCAGAGCAATAGGAAGAGCCATAACTATAGATTGTTGAGCACTGGAGTCCAGCACTTCAACTCAGTCTTGTTCAAAAGACCCCTCCGGGTCATCAAAGTATAGGTCAGTCACTGCGTCAGAGGAGTCATAAAGGGTCATAATGCCAGGAATGTTGAACCAATAATAGCCCAAATTCAATGAAGTAGTTAAAGGGGGAGTGCCACTATTATCAGAACTCAGGCAGGCGGAATTAGAAATATATATATATATATATATATATAGATATAGATATATATATATATTCACTGAAAAAACCATGGGTTATAGACCATATATAGTTAGGAATTAGCATTTACAAAACCTTATTTTACTCACACAAAACCATTGAAATTTCATATATAGTTAGTTGCACTAACTATATATCACGCACCCGCAATCCACTGCTGATCATGTCACATATTACATCATTCATGACATGATCAGTGACATCACTGATGACATCACTGATGACATCACTGATGACATCTCAAATTACATCACTGATGACATCACTGATGACAACATCCAGTGACTGTGTGTTTCTGTAAAGTCAAAATATGTCTTACATATTGAAGAATGGGTGGATGTATAAGTGTCAGATGAAGGATTTAGTAGGTGCATGACTGACTGTATGAGTGAGTGATTAAATGTGTCTCACTGAGTGCATGGGTTAGTGACTAAACTGTCTTAATTTGTGCATCATTATGTCTGTTGTTCTGTAAACTGCTGCATGTGTTGATCAGTAGCTTTATGATTAAGTATATGGGTTATTGATTGGTTGCCCAAGTATTTGTATGGGAGACTGAGTGTGTGTGTGGGTGGCTGGGAGGTGTATGTCTCTGTGCATAGATGTGTGAGCAGTTGATTCACTAGATGTATGGGTTCAAAAGTGCATGTGGAAACAGCTGTATGGGCGGTTGACTGTGTGCATGAGTGTATTGGTGAGTGAATGGATATCTCAGTGCTACATGTCAAAGTAAGTACATATGTAAAACACAGTACATGTGAGAGTTGACATATATAAATAACTGTGCATAAGAGCCAGTGAATTTGTGAGTGGCTGTATGGATCATTGTGAACTTGTATCAGGGATTGTATAAGAGAGTAAATATGTGTTAGTATATGTTTGAATAAGTAAGGTGTGTATAACTGTATAGTTGAGGAAATGGAAGTGTGATTGATTCTTTGCATGACTGACTAGGTGTGTGAGTAACTCCATGGATGAGTGACAGTCTGTGAGTGTCTATTTACTCTGAGTGTATCTAAGATTATATTAGAGTCTGAAGAGGTTCACCGTATTATCACATTAATGATGTCATCAGTGATGTGATCAGTAATGTCAAATGAGATGTCATCAGTGATGTAATTTGAGATGTCATCAGTGATGTCATCAGTGATGTCATCAGTGATGTCACTGATCATGTCATGAATGATGTAATATGTGACATGATCAGCAGTGGATTGCGGGTGCGCGATATATAGTTAGTGCAACTAACTATATATGAAATTTCAATGGTTTTGTGTGAGTAAAATAAGGTTTTGTAAATGCTAATTCCTAACTCTATATGGTCTATAACCCATGGTTTTTTCAGTGAATTTTCAAGGTTTTGTAAATGCTAATCCCTAACTATATATGGTCTATAACCTATAGTTTTTTCAGTGAATTTCAATGGTTTTTTAATAGCAAATATCAAAAGCTGTAAAATGTCAAGTACGTGGTAGGTAAAAACATTTTCGTGTTTATGCACGCTGATGTGCTTTGAACGCTGCCCCCCCCCCCCCTCTTTTCTTTTAGGAGTATTCTCTCTTTGCAGATAGTGAAGGGTAGGTAACACAGGCCTTTGCCCCCGTTGTAATCCGTCGTGCCTGCTTCCCTCTCCATTTGATTGATTGTTATCCTAGCATTTATTGTTTTGGAATTGGTTCTCTTTGGTTCATTCTCTATTTACAAACAAGCACAGAGTCGCAAAACTCTGTTTAGTCTTTGCAGATAGTGAAAAATCGTTAAAAAAACAAAAGGAATCAAGCAAAATCAGTAGGCCACTAATGGGATCTCTTTTTGATCTCGCTAAAATAGAAACATTATGAACAACCCCTCATGAGAAATACGAAACTAGTGAGAGGAACTGAGCTCGACACAATGATGGCAGCAAGACAGCTCGACTCCGCCGCCCACCCCACCCAAAATAACGACAAACCCTATGCAAATATTATAAATATATACAACACACCAGCAAAGTAACAGGGTAAAACGTTTTATTAAATAACTATTTAAATGGCAGCCTGCTGCAACATCGATCCAAACAAGCCTTTGTATTTGGGGCTCAAAATCAACAAGTAACAGGGTAAAACGTTTTATTAAATATTTATTTACATGGCAGCCTACTGCAACATCGATCCAAACAAGCCTTTGTATTTGGGGCTCAAAATCAACCATCAATAGTAAGATTTTCATAGGTGAGTGTAGGTTCATGGTTTTCCATCCACAGACTAAATGCCTGGAGTGGGAGTGAAAGAACAATAACTAGGTAAGAAGGAAGGCAGAGGTTGTGGTAAGGACTCTGGATATGGTATGTTGCTTGGTCCCTGAGATGCTTCGATGTCACTGCCTTGCACAAATGGTCCTGGATGTTGGGTGCCATCGTTGAGGGTTCCGAGCAGCGCTTGTAACACTGTCTGAAGCTTATTTGCACCTGCTGCAGCTTCACTATTCTCAAAGTAAGTGGGGGCTGGTTGTGGACCTGACTGCATTGGAAAACAATGTGATGCGGTGCCTCCCTGAACCGCTTGACGGAGGCCCCCGAGATAATTGCGCCTGCTCCACACCTTGTCCCACAATCCGTTTGACCTGAAGACACGTCCTGCGGTGCCCTGGTCCGACCATCACATATACCTGCGCCAGGAGACGGCGTGGGGTGCACTAGAAGGGAGAGGCGGCGCAAACGAGCCTCCCCCACCTCCCCAGGTGGAGGTTTCTCAGCTACACCCCAGCGCTTCACTCGACCAGCTGACTTGCGCTCGCTCTTGCGACACAGTGCCTCGCTCGGCCAGCTGAATTGCGCCTGCTCTTGCTATTACAACGTCTCACCCGCCATCCAATGGAATTGCACCCAATCTTGCGGTACAGCGACAGGCGGCTGCTACGGAGCTCACGAAATGGCGGTCGGCTCCACAGACTTGGGCCTGGCCTGCAAAGATGGCTCTGGGCAACCGTGGAACTCAGACGCTTGACTGCTAGGGCATGGGCCCCATTCCCAAAAGAGTCCCCTCAGCCTTGAAGATTCTACAACAGTCACCGGAACCCCCGACTCCCGTAGACTTCCGGTGGGGAGCGGCTGCCATGATTGCTCGCGGAATGGCCACGACCTAGCCACGAGATGGTGGTGCTCTCATGCTGACGCCAGCTTCAGTCTGAAACATCCAGAAACACTGTAGACTACCAATTCGATCAGTTCCGGTGGAGCCCCAACGTGACCCGGTAGAGAAGAACTTGCCCTCCCCTCTTTGACTGATGGTTCTTGTTGCCTGTCCCTTCTGTTGTAATTTAACAGAACTTTTTGGACTGCTGAAAGAGGTTGTGTTCCGACCGCCGGTTGGTGGAGACATTTTGACTATATTCTGGACCTGCGTTGTCGCGTAATGCGTCATATTACGTGCCGCGTTAGCGCACCCGGAAGTGCTCCGGTGCGCGAGGCGCAGCTTCCCAGAAACGATCCAGGGCACGGCGCGCAGTGCGTAACGTAAGCATAACAGGTCATGTGACTTGTTAATAAAACTTTTCATTGGATCATTTTACTTTTGTTTTTCTAATGATAGAAGGCTTGGTCATATGACCTAAAAATAACACTTTTCATTGCTTTCGAACATTTTTTTTCCCCAAATGATGAAAGCCCCACCTTTTTTTTCTCGCTCTGACTTGTAAAGCAAAGGACCCAGATGCATTTACAGTTTATCACTAACAATGTTCCAGGCTAATGTATTTTCCCGGGAAATTTACAACTGTCCTGCAAGTAAAATATTCCTATTTCGAGAAAAAGGGCGTTTCTTCGTCCCATGAGGGAGCCGTTGAACAAAAGAGGCTCGGCCGGCTGTCTTAGTCGCTGATAGGCATGAATATCGGATTCTTATCGATCACTTTATGTTGCAGGTGTGGAAAACACAACAGCCCTTGACCATTTATCTTTACTGCGTTCCTGCGTATTATACCTTTTAACCGTCATGTAATCGGGCTGCTTTATTTCACTTGCCTTTTACTGATTCGAAAACAGTGGCTATTATTCAAAACTTCACCAATCTAGGTACTTCTACCATGTTTTGTTTTAAAAACCTTTATTGTGAAAATGTCAGTATACAAATACGGGCCTATAACCACGTGGGCCGGCCACGGAGCAAACTGGAATCGTATATGATGAGGGGACATTTACACTGTAGAAGAACGTAACGGGCGACCCATTAGGTTGCAAGAACTAAGGTGTGTAACAGTTGCGGAATCGGTGGACGTACATTTTATAATTAAAGTATGACAGGGCCAGTTACAATAAAATTATCTAGATATACATTTGCGGGCAAGTACCATGGGTGACGTTAAAATTCGAACTTTCAATAGTACAGTAATCAATAACACATCAGAACTTAATATCAATAGGGATGCCCAAATGGTCAATCAGTACTCGTCCCCGCCCGCCATGTGCTTCAAAACTGCATACGTATCTCGTGATATCAAGGTTGGGCAACCAGTACACAACAAGGAGTTACAAGTCCCATTTATACCGGCGCCATTTTGGGCGAGGCCGGGCAGGTCCAGGATATAGTCAAAATGTCTCCACCAACCAGCGGTCTTTCGGCAGTCCAAAAAGGTTCCGTTAAATGACAACAGAAGAGATAGGCAACAAGAACAATCAGTCAAAAGAGGGGACGCTTTCGGGAATGGGGCCCATGCCCTAGCAGGCAAGCGTCCGAGTACCAAGGTGTCCCAGGGCCATTTTAGTGGACCAGGCCCAAATCCAAAGAGTCGGCCGCCATTTTGAGAGTCCTGTTGCAGCCGCCTATCGCTGCACCGCAAGAGTGGGCGCAATTCAGCTGGATGGTGGGCGAGACACTGTAGCCGCAAGAGCAGGCGCAACTCAGCTGGATGGCGGATGAGGCACTGTGCCGCAAGAGCAGGCGGAACTCAGCTGGATGGCGGGTGAGGCACTGTGCCGCAAGGGCGGGCGGAAATCAGCTGGAAGGCGAGTGAAACGCTAAGAGGCGCCCCACTGCAGATGAGGTGCCTCCACCTGGGGAGGCGGGAGAGGCCCGTTTGCGCCGCCCCCCCCCCCCTCGGGCACCCCACGCCGTCTTTCGGCGCAGCATTGTAGGATGGCCACACCAGTGTGGCAACTTGCTGGACACCACCTCGGTGCCATCCGGATCTCGGCGCGTTGTGCTGCCTTCGGCCTACTGTAGCAGCAAGTGCGGGCGCAACTCTGCTGGACGGCGAGGGAAACGCTAAGGCGCGCCCCACTGCATATGAGGTGCTTCCACCTGGGGAGGCGGGAGAGGCCCGTTCACGCCGCCTCCCCCCCCCCTCCGGGCACCCCACGCCGTCTTTCGGCGCAGCATTGTAGGATGGCCACACCAGTGCGGCAACTTGCTGGACACCACCTCGGTGCCATCCGGATCTCGGCGTGTTGTGCTGCCTTCGGCCTACTGTAGCAGCAAGTGCGGGCGCAACTCAGCTGGACGGCGAGTGAAACGGTAAGGGGCTCCCCACTGCAGATGAGGGGCCTCCACCTGGGGAGGCGGGAGAGGCCCGTTCGCGCCGCCTCCCCCCCCCCGGGCTCCCCACGCCGTCTTTCGGCGCAGCATTGTAGGATGGCCACACCAGTGCGGCAACTTGCTGGATACCACCTCGGTGCCATCCGGATCTCGGCGCGTTGTGGTGCCTTCGGCCTATTCGCACATTGGTCCGCTACTGACGCCGGCTCACAAGCCAACGGATTTTGTAGGCTTTTTATAGCCCAAAGCCGCATAACAGGTCAAACTTTTCATTGGTTCATTTTACTTTTGGTTTCCTAATGATGGAAGGCTTGATCATATGACCTAAAAATAACACTTTTCATTGGATTGAAACATTTTTTTTTCCCAAATGATGAAAGCCCCACCTTTTTTTTTCTCACTCGGCAGTCCAAAAAGGTTCCGTTAGATGACAACAGAGGGGACAGGCAACAAGAACCATCAGTCAAAAGAGGGGAGGGCAAGTTCTTCCCTACCGGGTCACGTTGGGGCTCCACCGGAAGTCATCGACTTGGTAGTCTACAGTGTTTCTGGATGTTTCAGACTGAAGCTGGCGTCAGCATGAGAGCACCACCATCTCGTGGCTCCGTCGTGGCCATTCCGCAAGCAATCATGGCAGCCGCTCCCCACCGGAAGCCTGCGGGAGTCGGGGCCCCCGATGACTTTTGTAGAATCTTCAAGGCTGAGGGGACGCTTTCGGGAATGGGGCCCATGCCCTAGCATGCAAATGTCCGAGTTCAAATGTGTCCCAGGGCCATTTTAGTGGACCAGGCCCAAATCCGAAGAGCCGGCCGCCATTTTGAGAGTCCTGTGGCAGCCCCCTATCTCTGCACCGCAAGAGTGGGCGCAACTCAGCTGAATGAGGCACAGTGCCGCAAAACGGGGGCTAAACAGCTGAATGGCGACTGAAACGGTAAAGGGGCGCCCCACTGCAGCAGAGGAGCCTCCACCTGGGGAGGCGGGGGAGGCCCGTTCGCGCCGCCTCCCCCACCCCCGGGCGCCCCACGCCGTTTTTCAGCGCAGCATTGTAGGATGCCAAGACCAGTGCGGCAACTTACTGGACACCACCTGGGTGCCGTCCGGATCTCGGCGCGTTGTGCTGCCTTCGGCCTATTCGCACAACTGACCGCTACTGACGCCACCTCACAGGCAGACGGATTTTGCTGACTAAAAGACAGACCAAAGCAGCCCATTGTTGCTTTGTTTAAAAAAAATTTTTTTAACGTGTTTACTTTGTTGGAGCGTTGTATATATTTATAAGTTATTAAAGTGTTATAATCCTACTACTTTGTTGGAGTGCTATATATTTTTAATGTGACACATAATTGTGAAGACTTTGATGTACAAAAAGGCATCCCTGGAATCTTCCGCTTCAGGCTCGGTCCCACACACCCTTACAGTGAGAATCCCCTCCCCAATCACAATACAGGATCGTTATCAGATAGTAGGAACGCGTGTGGTGTGACGGATCTCATGGGGTGGGGGCCTTGATCTACTGTAACTCCTTTGAAGAGGGGTGATTCTTTACAGTTGGGGCCATAAACTACATCCGCAGGGCTAGGTGATAGCCTGGGACCGGCCTGGACCATCAGACACAGAGGAAGAGGAGTGTCAGAGGGTGCGGTAGTGAATAGGGTGAAAGGGAGGTGTCGGGCGGGCACAGGGTATGATTCTCAGGGAAGAGCAGCGCAGATGGGGGGAGTTTTATAGCCCATGCATGAGAGAGAGAGCGGGGGTGACCAGTGCGTGGGGGAGATGCTTGCGAGGGTAGGGAGCCATGCTGAGGATCGGCGGCATGCAGAGAGTGGGTCTGGTCAAGGCATCTAAAATGGCTGCCGTGCACGACAAAAGTGTGGCATTGGAAAAAAGGCAAGATGGCGCAGACAATGTTTATCAATACGGATTAATTTATAACAATTATTTTTAACAATATATTTACTCGCAGTGACAAAATGGAGGTCAACACTTCCTGATTTCCTTCGAATCGAACGTTAACCGACGTCACGCAGCAAAAAAAAAAAAACGCTCACGCGCAGCCGCTGGAAGACATGTATCAACATATATGAGCATTCTCAGCCACCCTCAGAAAACATAGGGGGTCAGGATACGTCTCCCGTACCCCCTTATACCCATTTCTCACATTGTTTTCCTCCATCTTGTAATTTAATTAAAACGAAACACAAAATGGCGAATTCCCGTTTCGCGACCCGGTTTGCGACCCGCTTTGCGAACCGAAAAAAGCGCTTCTACCGCGAAAAATCAATTTTTTTTTAATTTGCCCCACGGGACCCTTTAATAACCCCAACATCATTCCTAGGGGGTCAAGAAGGGTCTACCTTGCCCCCTTTCATTAAATTCCCCCTTCGTTTTTCTCCTCCTCTTGTCTCTCGATCCTACCGAGAGACAAGATGGCGGCCGTTCCGGACTGTTTAGAATGTTGACAGACACCGGAGAGCCAATCAGCTTCGCTTCGCAAAGTTCCGTTACGCGAAAAGTTCGCGAACCGGAGCGCTACCCGGGACGCTGTCACAGATATATCTGTTTTTTAAAATGTTAATTTCTCAAAATCCACTGGAGGACATATATTGAGGCCCAGCAAAGGCACATCGGGCTAACAGTCCCTACAATTTTGCCAAGTTTCGTGCAAATCCATTCAGCTGTTCGAGCTAAAAGTGAGGCCAAACGCCCTATGGAAAAGTGAATGGGAAAAACGCGTTTTGGGACCCCCCTTTTTTCTCGGCCCCCCCTTGACGAAACCCCCCCAAATTTTCAGGGGCTGCTCAGAAACAAAATGTGCCATTTTCCTGAAAATTTCAGCCGATTCCGTCCACGAACGCCAAAGTTATTAGACATAGAATTTTCAAAAGTCCCATAGAGAAAAAATCCTAACTATATATACCTACTGGCGACCGCCAGTAGGTAATATCTATATATATATATATATATATATATATATATATATATATATATATATATATATATATATATATATATATATATATTCACAAAAAAAACATAGGTTTCAGGGACGTTATAGTTAGTTGGACGTTTCACTCGTGCAAAACCAATGAAATTCGCTGTTATAGTTAGTTCAGCTAACTATACCTCGCGCGCCCGCATTGCACTGCTGGTGACATCACATATTACACCACTCATGAGATGGTCAGTGACATCACTGATGAAATCACTGATGACATCTCAAATGACATGAATTAATTGAATCAAATGAATTAATTCCCCAACTTAAAACGCGCCACAGGGCGCGTTTGCAGAGTTTGCTGGGAGGGGGCAGGGCCTCGGTGATGCCGGTCTTTTTTTATTTTTAACAAGGAGAGCTGTGCAGCCCCCCTTCCTTTTCTATTTTATGGGCCCTGGGGACCCCATCCCCCAGGGCCTGACCTCTACTTTTTATTTTTTTAAATGGAAGGGGTTCGCGTGGCCCCCCTCCCGAGGCCATATTCCGCCCCGGGGACTCGATTCCCCGGGGCATGGCCAGTGTTGTTTATTTCAATTTATTTGAAAGGGGGCTGCGTGGCCCCCCTCCTCAGGCCATTCATGGCCCCGGGGATCCCATCCCACGTGGTTGGCGTCTCATTGGGGACCATGGGGGGAGCCCCAATGCCCCCATGGTCCCTGCCGGCTCCCCGCGTCCTGCGGGAGCCGGCATTGTTTTTCCACATGGGGAGCTGCTGACATGCAGCTCCCGTGTGGAAAAGCAATCTAGTTTGGATTTTGGAAGAGAGAGCAGGTTTCCTGCTCTCTCTTCCAAAATCCAAACCAGTGTTTGCTATGACAGAGCGGGGGCCGCATGGCCATAACAAACAGCTGTGTCCCCGGGGGTGGGCACCCCGGGACACTGCAGGAGCCGGCCCTGGGGGGTGGTGGTCCCCAGGGCCATCACAGGCTCCAGGAGGGGGGCCGCACAGCCCCCCACCCAACCAATGCACAGCCCCGGGGAGGAGGTGTGCCCCCCACAAATCTATACTAATATAATAAAGAGAGAGCCCAAACCTTTGAGGCGGGTAATCTCAGGAACCACAGCACCAATCACAACACCCAACAGCTTTGGAAAGGGCAGTTGCAGCAGAAGGACAAGGGCTATGCAGACACTCAGCATATACATTTAAAAGGTAAAAGAGCCATGCCAGCAAAGTAGTCCCTTGTGGACGTGTCTGTGTTGTGCTGTGGGCGTGTGCTGGGGTCGTGACAAAAGCTGGGGGCGTGTGGGACGCTCTGCCCTTTATGCCATGTCTCATATCGTGTGCTGTGGGCGTGTGCGGGGTGCGGGATTACGGAAAAAAAAGCGAGCGTTGTGCCCAATATTTCATTGTTTTTTCTTCCCAGGTTCTGTACATTCCAGCTCCGGGTGTGCTTGCCCCGTGCTCCCAGTGACGTGCACCTGCTTTACTGTATGGAGGTCAGGAAATGCGCAATTCCCAAGGGCTGGAAGTAGCACAAACAGGGGCTATTGTGCAGGAAATGTAATCTCGTCTTAACTTCCGGTGACGCCTGAAGCGCACACTGGAGATTTTCCACTTCTGTTGCGCACAGGCCTCGCGCCACGCACATCCGGACACAAGGCCCGCCTCCACGGAAATAGCAAGAAAGGGACTATCCCTCCCCCGGGAATATGTGATGATATTCCTGAAACCAACATCCCGCATACCATCAATTTTTATAACGCAGGACTATTACTCCGCAAAGACATCATTTGTAAAACTTTTACAACGCATATGACTTTGTCACGCATGCCATTACAACGAAAATGCATGTGTGGTAAAGTCATATACATTGTAAAAGTACATTATTAAAACATCAAATATATGTTTGTATATATGTGTATATATATATATATAATATATACACATTTTTTAAATTTATTAAAACATTTATTCTTTTAAATTGCATTATTTATATTATTTATATTTATTATTTTATTTTATTACCCTTTACACCCTTTACACCCTAAAAACGAATCCCACCCTGCTCCCTTTAAATACCCCTGCACCCCATAATCATAACCCACCCTTACTTCTTAGAATACCCCAACACCCTTAAACACTAACCCATCTTAACACTATAAAAATACCCTGTACCCCAAAACCCAAACCTATCCCTAAACCCTAAAAATATCCCTATACCCCAAAATCCAAACCTAGCCCTGAACCCTATAAATACCCCTGTACCTCAAAACCCAAACTTACCCCTGAACCCTAAAAATACCCCAGTACCCCAAAACCCAAACCTACCCCTGAACACAAAAAAACACTATACCCCAAAACCCAAACCTACCCTTGAACCCTAAAATACCCCTGTACCCCAAACCCCAAACCTAGCCCTGAACCCTAAAAATACCCTGTACCCCAAAACCCAAACCTAGCCCTGAACCCTTAAAATACCCCTGTACCCCAAAACCCAAACCTACCCCTGAATCCTAAACATACCCCTATACCCCAAAACCCAAACCTAGCCCTGAACCCTAAAAATACCCCTGTACCCCAAAACCCATACCTAAACCCTAAAACCACCCCTGTACCCCATAACCCAAAACTATATCTGAACCCTTAAAATACCCAAACACCCCAAAACATATACCTCAGTACCCCAAAACATATACCCCTATACCTATACTTACCTTATCCAAACATTAAAAAAAACATGCTTTTACCATTCATGCATTTACAACGAATTTTGTTGTAAATGTATGCATGGTAAAAGCATAGAAAATGCAATGCCATGCGTTATAATGGCATTGCGGGGTCATGGTACTTTCGTAATTAAAGTATGCGGAGTGATTATTATTATTATTATTATATTTATTTTTGTAGAGTGCACAGCTACCCTAAGGTTTCCTGGCGCTAAAGACAAAATGAGAGAAATTACAAAAGGGGACAGTGGGCTATTGAAAACAGAGTTATTAGTTGAACAACCATGTTATTAGGTTCTTACGGAATTGGAGGTAACAATCGTTCGTGCGAAGCTGAATTGGGAGGGAGTTCCATAGAGAGAGGGCCAGGTAGGAAAAAGAACGACCTCCCTGTCTAACTCGATTGATCCTGGGTATCTGGAACTTGTGTTGGCTAGAGGAACGTAGGATTCTTGGGGGGACGTATTGATGGACAAGGGTGCTCAGATAGGCAGGGGCCTTGCCAGCCTTGATTCTGTGCATAAAACATAGAGCTTTAAATTTTGCTCGTTGTTCGATACGGAGCCAATGAAGACTCCAAAGACCAGATGAAGTTGGGGATTTTTTTGGTAGCATGCATATCAACCTAACTGCTTCGTTTTGCACTGCTTGAAGTTTCTTAGTGACTTCTTTACATGCCCCCAGATATAAGATGTTGCCGTAGTCCAGTCTAGATGTAATTAGAGCTTGGACTACGGTTTTTAGTGTGTTCTGGGGGAGCATCCACCTGATTTTCTTGAGCCACTTGAGTATGGTAAATCAAGTGGCAGCCACTCTGACCGCTTGTTGTTTCATGGACAGGTGTTCATCAAAGATAATGCCCAAATTGCGAGCGGTTTTGGAGGGGGTGGGTGTAGGTCCCATCTGAGGAAGCCAATGTTGGGGGCCCCAAAGGGTAGTGTGTTTCCCAAACAGAAGCAGTTCGGTCTTTCCTCAGTTGAGTTTTAGTTTGTTCTCAAACATCCATTTGGCAATGCTATTAAGACCCGAGCGGAGGGAAGACGGGTTGGAGTGTGCATTCGCAGAAAGTGAGTAGATAATCTGGGTGTCGTCAGCGTATCAGTAGATCGTCAACCCAGATTTTTCGGCTAAGGTAGCAAGGGGACTGATGTACAAATTAAATAAGATGGGGCTGAGAGTCGAACCCTGGGGAACCCCAAATAATAATTTATGAGGTTTAGACGAGGATGTAGAGGAGAAGACTTGAAAGGTTTTATCGGAGACGAAACTTTTTAGCCATGCCAGGGCAGGTCCAGTTATGCCACAGGTTTGTAATGTGTTAAGGAGGATGGTATGGGAGACTGTGTCAAATGCGGCACTAAGGTCGAGTAAGATGAGTGCCACGGTCTCCCCCTCATCAACTTGCCGGCGTATAGTTTCGGAAACCCCTAAGAGGGTAGATTCAGTTGAAAAGCCTGCCCTAAATCCCGACTGGGATGTGTGAAGGAGGTGATTGGTTTCTGTGAAGTGAGTAAGTTGGGTGACAATATGTTTCTCTAAGACTTTGGAGAATAAGGGTAGCAACGAGATTGGACGGAAGTTAGCGGGGTCGTCTGGATCTCTGGTGGCTTTCTTCAGTAGTGGTGAAACCATGGCATGTTTCCATTCCTCACGGACTTTGGCATCTCTTATGGAAGAGTTCAGGAGCTCTAAAATGAGCGTGAGGGAGGGGGGGTCGAGTGAAAGGAGGATTTGAGGGGTAAAGGGGTCAAGGGGGGAGCCAGATTTGATAGTTTTTATGATTTCATGCAATGAAGACAGGTTGAGCGGGTCCCAGTTGGCTAGAAGCTGAGGGGGTCACCTAAGGAAGGGTCTGGTCTAGCATTTTCACAGTTGGACATGCTTATAGGGGAATCCGGGACTAATGGAAAAGAAGTTAAATCTTTGAAGTCTTCATAAATTTTGTCTATTTTGTTTATGAAGAATTCTGCCAGAGCATTGCACTGTGCAGATTCCAGACAGGGGGCTTTCGGTTGGCCAGATGAGCCAGAGAGTTCCTGGACTATTTTGAAAAGTGCTTTGGGACGATTTTGAGCATGATGGTATGCGGAAAGAAAGTTCCGGAATAATGGATGTTTACCCTCCCCCGGTAAGTACATTGGTGGCACGGCGGCCCACATCTCCAGCAACATACTCATATTTTTTCACCATCCATTTGAAAAATGCACAGGTCTCTCTCATTGATGGCCAGCACTGACACACTTTTAGACACACCTCCCGCCACAAGTTCTAGAATTGCGAACTTTAGAGCTGGGGAGCTACGTTTGAATCTCGGCATCAGCTCAACATCCTGTGATTCCAGGCAAATCGCTTTGTCTCCCCGTGCCTACCACAAATGAATGTGTTCTTCTGTAATGTAAATTGTGCTCATGCCATGTTGCAAGGAAAAATTAAGTAGGGAAACTCGAGCTCACACACTACTGAACGCGCACTCCTAAGTGCATCAGCAGTGCACTGTGAATCGGAGCGTTTCACAGGCTTGTCACAGATAAGAAATGCTATCCAAACGAAATCCTACAAAACAATATACTACTGGCCGGCAACAATTCATACCCGGACAACGTCGGGACGGGCTGCTAGTAATTAATGAAAGCCCCAATGGTGGCGGTCCCCGGGGCTTGGGGGGGCCTTGGAGGCCCCCAAACATTAAAAAAAGAAGCCCCGGGGGTGGCGGTCCCCGGGACTGCGAGAGGGCCGTGTGCCCGCCGCAAATATTGTATCATAGCCCCAGAGGGTGGCAGTCCCCGCGGCTGTGGGGGTCCCCATTGGCCCCTGCAATTTTATTACAGCATGCTCCCGGGACTTGGCCCACCCAGTGTCTAAATAATGACGAAGCGCGGAAGTCTGTGCTTTGTTTTATAACATTTTCGGCCGATTTAAAAAAAAAAGCTTTTTTGGGCCCTGTCAGGGTGTTTTTACCCTGCCCCCTTTTCTTGCTTTTTGCGTTTGTTTTTCTCTTTTCTTGTGCCTCGGTTACCGAGGCACAAGATGGCTGCCAACATTTCCTGGTTTGGAGTGTTGACAGCCAATTAGAATATAGCTTGTGATCGAGAGGTTGAGCGGATCCTCTGGGCCTCTAAATATCGAAACATTTACTTTTCTCAGCAACTACTGAACGGATTTACACCATTTTCGAAAAGGTTGCTTTCTGAAGCAAGCACTACCTTATTGCCAACGTTGGTGTAATTCCATTCAGCAGTTCCAGCTGTAGCTGTGTCTAAAGTTTCCTATGGGAAATGCATTTTTCGACCTCTTTTTAAAAAAAATTCTTAGGAACTACAGAACGGATTTACACCATTTAACAAAAGAGTTCTTTCTGAAACAAGGGCTACCTTTTTGCTAAATTTGGTGTAATTCCGTTCAGCAGTTTGGGCTGTAGCCGTGTCTAAAGTTTCCTGTGGGAATTAACATGGAGAATACACGTTTTGGGACCCCCTTTTTTCTCGGCCTCTGCTTGGCAAATCACCCAGAAACTTTCAAGATGGGAGCTGACCGGAGCGCCCCACAAGTTATGAACATTTGGTGAAGATTTGTCAACCGGCGTCAAAGTTTTTGGGAAAAGAAAAAATGCTTTTTGAATAGAAACAAGGTCCTAACTAGAACTACCTACTGACGACTGCCAGTAGGTAAAATATATATATATATATATATATATATATATATATATATATATATATATATATATATATATATATATAAAACCCCCTGCTCAACCCTGCGGTAAATTAGCACGAGCAGACCGGTCCATCTCAGAGGCAGTGTGTGAAGTATTTATGACCATACACAATAACGCAGGGAAGACGCTACAAACGGACACCGCAAGCAGTTATTGAAAAATAGTTATCTTTATATAGACTGAACACGGGGCTTAAAAGCGCTGAAGGAGCCACAATACACATAATTACAGATTCAGTTCAAAAGCAATTTACAAGTTCAATGCACAATGTACCTGCGATTCAAAGGGGCACGGCACGCAGCCTCGCAAGAAAGCTGCAGTGATGACAGGCGAACGTGCAGTGGCCACAGCTCCCAGCTGTAGCAGTCCGCGGCGTGCACTCATGATAATCCTGGGCTGGGGCTTAAAGGCAGGCACCCAGTGGCACACACAGGTGGTAACAAGATCCTCGAAATGGGGACTAGTGAGGGCACTCAGCAGCACAGCTCCTCAGCTGCAGCGGCCCACAATAGCAATTGCGATGATTCTCGTAGGACCGCAAATGCGGGCACTCAGCGACACAGCTCCTAAGCTGCAGCTGCCCACAATAGCGATTGCGATGATTCTAGTAGGGTGGCAAATGCGGGCACTCAGCTGCACAACTCCTCAGCTGCAGCGGCCAACAATAGCGATAGCGATGATTCTCGTAGAACGGCAAATGCGGGCACTCGACGGCACAGCTCTTCAGCTGCAGCAGCCCACAATAGCGATAGCAATGATTTTGGTAACACAGGCAAATGCGGGTTCTCAGCAGCAACAGCTCCTCAGCTGCGGCGGTCCACAATAGCGATCACAATGATTTTGGTAACACAGGCAAATGCGGGCTCTCAGCGGCAACAGCTCCTCAGCTGCAGCGGCCCACAATAGCGATCATGATGATTTTGGTAACACAGGCAAATGCAGGCTCTCAGCGGCAACCGCTCCTGAGCTGCGGTGGCCCACAATAGCGATCGCGATGACTTTGGTAACACAGGCAAATGCAGGCTCTCAGCGGCAACAGCTCCTCAGCTGCGGCGGCCCACAATAAAGATAACGATGACTTTGGTAACACAGGCAAATGTGGCCTCTCAGCGGCAAAAGCTCCTCAACTGCAGCGGCCCACAATAGCGATGCAATGATTTTCAGCCCGCGTTCCCCGCAGTAGAACAAAGGCCTCACCTGCAGGTAGAATCCCCTCAAATAGGAATACGGACGGCTGATGGGTGAAGTCTAATGTCCCTAAGACTTCAGCAGGAGGTAAGCTCAAATCAGGCCCTTGGGTAGTTGCTTCAGCAAGATGGATGAAAGTTTCAAAGTCCTTTCCCTCTTGTTGCACGAACAGAGGTTCGTCTTGACATCCAGAAGTAACACACCGTGTAGGGGTTTTAGCACAGATCTTTATACCCCAAAAAGTCTTTGTTCTCAAAAGTCGCAAACCCCTGAACTCAGCCAGAACCAGTTTAGTGTCAGAGGAGGTCTTCCATCAGACGTACAGTGGGAGGTGGAGCCATCATTAACCTTGCCAGGCACAGGCCTGCTCAGATCAAAGGGTCCCCCTCCCATACTAGATACCACAAAACACACCTCTAGTCTTGTCCATGTGTATTAAATCAGTTTATGCAGTTTTTTCCCATACTTCAACTGCAGATCTCTCTGTTCAATCTAGGTCGGGCTCAGCCTGCCCTGTCGCTCCAAAACCAGAGCGAATGCACATAACAGCAGAGCCCACTGAAAGGCTTAGGCAAGAAAATACCTACTTCCTGAAAGTGGTACTTTTGACCACAGAATATAAAAATAAACTTGACTACCAGTTGCACTTTAATATTGTGAGCTCAGGCATACTAAATTCGTCTTTCCTATAATGTTCCTTGGGTCAATTAGGCTTATAGAATGTAATACAGTCAATTTACAATAGGGAGAATTCGCACTGTGGCACTGAATGGCAGTGGCACAGCGCCCAGAGCATCGAACACCAGCAAACACAGAGGAGACAAAAGCGAAAAATGGAAGGGAGACCCACGCCAATGGTGCCAGGTCTAACATGCGTCCTCTCCAGCTGAAATGTGGGGAGAACTACCCACCCACTAGGGAGTTCTCATCACTTAGGCGGAAAAATCTGGACATACCATCAACATTGGTGTGTTCTGTACCAGGGTGGTGTTCCACCGTAAAGTCCATACCCTGTAGGGAAATGGACCACCTCAACAACTTTGGATCCTCTCTCCTCATCTGCATCAACCATCTTAGGGGCCTGTGGTCGGTCTGAACCCGGAATTGAGTCCCAAGCAGGTATGGTCTCCGCTTCTTCAGTGCCCAGACCACAGCAAGTGCCTCATGCTCAATTGCACTCCACCTCTGTTCCAGTGGAAGTAACCTCCTACTAATGAAGGCTACAGGTTGGTCTAGGCCCTCTTCATTGATCTGTGACTGAACGGCCCGCACACCATGCTCGGAAGCATCTATCTGGACAACGAATGCTCTTGAAAATTTGGACGCCTGAAGTACAGGTGCTGTGCACATGGCAGTCTTCAGGGCATCAAAAGCTTTCTGGCAGGTGTCAGTCCAGTTCACAGTCTTTGGCTGCCTCTTAGAAGTCAGCTCAGTCAAGGGTGCAACAATGTTGCCATACCCTTTGACAAATCTCCTGTAATAACCTGTGAGTCCTAAAAAGGATCTCAACTGTGTCTGGGTCTTTGGGGGCTCCCAAGCCCGGATGGTTTCAATCTTGGGCCATAGGGGCGCCACCTGGCCGCTCCCCACCTGGTGTCCCAAGTACACCACAGAACCCTGCTAAATCCGGCACTTACTTGCCTTGATTGTGAGGCTTGCCTTTCGCAGTGCCATCAACACTTCCCAGAGGTGGCGCAGGTGGTCCTGCCATGAGGAACTAAACACTGCAATGTCATCCAGGTAGGCGGCACTGAAATCTTCCAGCCCAACCAACACACTGTTGACCAACCGCTGAGAGGTGGCAGGGGCATTCTTCATCCCATAGGGCATCACCCGGAACTGGTAGTGCCCCTCTGGTGTGGAGAATGCTGACCGCTCCTTTGCCCCATCAGCCAAGGCGATCTGCCAATATCCAGACGTCAAATCAAATGTGCTGAGGTACCGGGCAGCCCCTAGCCGATCTATGAGCTCATCAGCTCTGGGGATGGGGTGTGCGTCAGTCTTCGTGATTGAATTGAGACCTCGGTAGTCCACGCAGAACTGAAGTTCTGGGGTGGCACCAGGCGTGGAAGCTTTTGGTACCAGGACCACGGGCTGGACCAAGGGCTGCTAGAGGACTCATTCACCCTTAAAGCAAACATTTTGGAGACCTCCTCCTTAATGCATGCCCTGACCCGGTCAGTCATTCGGTAAGCCTTGTGCTTAACAGGAGGACTGTCCCCAGTGTCCACGTCATAGACACACCAATCAGTGATACTAGGCATCAGGGAGTACAGATCACTGAATTGCCCCAACAGTTGGTGGCAATCGCTCACCTGCTATGGGGTCAGTGTGGTGGGGAGGACCACACCCTCCACTGACCCATCTTGTTCCTCTGCACACAGGAGGTCAGGAAGAGGCTCACTCTCCTCTTCCATTCCAGCATCTGTGGCCAGAAGCATGCCCACTTCAGACCTCTCAAAGTGGGACTTCAGGCGGTTAACATGCAGGACCCGCAAGGGGTTCCTGGGAGACCGCAAGTCGACCATGTAGGTAACAGAACTCTTGTGCGCCACCACCTCATAGGGGTGGGTCCACTTATCCGGGAGTGCACAGGGCTCCACTGGGGCCATGACCCAAACCTTTTGACCAGGTTGAAACCCAATCAGAGTGGTATTCTGATCATGCCCGCGTTTCATCTCTTCCAGGCTGGCTTCCAGATTTGCCTCAGCAAGTTTTCGGAAATGCCGAGTCTGGTTCCTGAAGGCCAGCATGTAACTAAACACATCCTGGGGATGTTTCCCGGGAGATTGCTCCCAGCCTTCCTTGAGCAGAATTAGATGTCCTCTTACCGGGTGACCATAGAGCAGTTCAAAGAGACTGAACCCGAAGGACTTCTGTGGCACCTCCGGTAAGCAAACAGTAGGCATGGCAAGAGGAGGTCCCACTTACGCCTCATGGGCTCCTCTAGGCTCATATTCATGCCCCTAAGGATCCAGTTGAATCTCTCAACCAGCCAATTACCTAGGGGGTGGTAACGAGTCATACATTTGTAAGTTACCCCACACTTCTCCCACAGGGACTTCATATATTTGGAAATGAAGTTTGTATCTCTATCAGACATCACCACTCTGGGGAACCCCACACGTGAGAAAATCCCCATCAGTGCACGTTCTTCCACGGGGACCATCACTGACCTGAGGGGGATGGCTTCAGGGTACCCGGTAGCATGATGCACCAAGACCAGGATGAACCTGTTGCCCATGGCTGTCTTGGAGTCCAGGTCCCCATGATGTCAATGCCCACTCGCTCAAATGGGGTACTGGGTATACACCTGTTACAACGCATTTGTTACAACGCACTACTGTTACAACGCGTCTTTTACAACCCATACCATTACAACGCATTGCGCTGGGGGCCGCTCTAGGATAGGGAATAAGTATAATTTACTATCCAGCACCTTCCCTAGGGTCCACGGGGACTGGAGTTAGAATAGTAAATTATACTTACCACTATCCAGCACCTCAAAGCGCTATGCGTTGTAATGGTATGCGTTGTAATGGTCGCATTGTAACAGTAGGTAGTTGTAATAGTATGCGTTGTAACATGGTACATCCTGGGTACTGACAACTGGAAAGGGCTGAAGTGGGGCCTTGATCTTCCCCCCACTCTTCCCACTTGCCTGGCAAGTTTCACATGTCCTGCAGAGAGCATCTGAGCTCCTGCACATCTGGGGGCAATAAAAGTGGGTGGCCAGCCTCTCGAAGGTCTTGGTCTGCCCCAGATGTCCGCCCAATGGCACATCATGAGCCAACCCCAGTAGAAAGGCTCTGAAGCACTGGGGTACCACCAGCACAAGGGCTGACCCAGGCTCAGCAACCTTAGGCTCGCTGTAAAGGAGGTCATTCTCCCAGTAGATCAGATGTGACCCTGACTGATCACCTGCTGCCTGAGCTGCAGCCTGTCGCAACAGCCCCTTAAGAGAAGGGGACGTTCTTTGCTGTTCACAAAATTCCTCCCTGGTGGGGCCTCCTTCCTGCTGCCAATGGGTCAGCTCAGGCAGGATACCCTAGTTCGGCTACTTGTTCCCCTGTAGGCTCCAGGGCATCCCCTCAAGGTCAGCTTCCTCATGGACCATGGGAACCATGGGGGCAGGTTTCCCGCACCCCTACCTCTTCTCTTTCAGGCAGGGGCCTGGGTCAAACTCTCAGGCTCCAGGTCCTTCTGAACATCCTTACTGGCTGCCATGGACCGAGTGGTCGCGCACGCCCACTCAGGCAGGCCCAACATTTTCAAGTGAGATTTCCTCTCCACCATAGCCCACAGGGAGTTCTCTAAATCATTGCCCGACAAACAGTCTACTGGCATGGCTGGCCTCACAGCTACTTGAAGAGTTCCTGAGACCCCCCCACTCAACACTCAAAGGGAACTTGAGACACCTCACACTGGCTCTCAGAGTTGTCTGCTGACAGTACTGGGCAAAATGCATGGGGAACAACCTGCTCATTGGACACCAACGGGAGCTGACAGCAGTCACACTAGCTTCAGTGTCCCTCAGAGCCTCTACCCTATGGCCATTGATGGTCACCCACTACCTGTACTTCTTAGTGTTGATCTCTCTGTTCAATCTAGGTCGGGCTCAGCTGTCTTGTCCCTCCAAAACCAGGCAGTCAATACACATAACAGCAGAGCCCACTGGAAGGATTAGGCAGGAAAATACCTACTTCCTAAAAGTGGTATTTTCGACTACAGAATATAAAAATAAGCTTGATTACCAGATGCACTTTAATATTGTGAGCTCAGGCATACTAAATACGGCTTTCCTATCATGTTCCTTGGGTCAATTAGGAGTATAGAATGTAATACAGTCAATTTACAATAGGAAGCATTCACGCTGTGGCACTGAATGGCAAGGGCACAGCGCCCAGAGCATCGAACTCCAGCAAACACAGAGGAGACAAAAGCGAAAATTGGAAGGGAGACCCACGCCAATGGTGCCAGGTCTAACATATATATATATATGTGTATGTATATATCACCAGATAATGTCCATGCATTTAGATACTCACTCCTCCAGCCTGTGATTTGTCAAAATCTTTTAATTCAAGGGAACAGGCATTGTAATTCTGTTCATTTCTGTCCTGCTGCCTGACGCGTTTCAGAGCCTTCGAGCTCTTTCCTCAGAGGCAGTTTGATTGCATTCAGTTTTTCACTGCTCCCACAGTTCCCTGCGTGCTTTAAACATTTAATTAGGCCTCAGGTGTGCCTCGCTAGATAGATCGTATGTCTTGTAAGTATATATATATATATATATATATATATATATATATATATATATATATATATATATACTGTGTGTGTATATTTATCATGTGACCAAGGGCCCACGGGCCCGAAACGCGTCATGCTGTTTGTTGCCTCACCTGCACAATAAAACTTAACCTGATGTCAGATCCTGTGGTCCGTCTCTCTCTTCGTGCTTTGCCGATCTTGGGTGATGGGAAGTAGCGTGTGTGGAGTCACTCGGTGCATATATATATATATATCTGTGAGCAAGGGCGGACGCCCGAAACGCGTCGGATCTGGTGGCTTGACGAAATAAATCAACTTGCCTGATACAAACACTGGAGTGGCGTGGTCTTTTTCAATCGCTGGCGCGGTGGTGGGAGAGACTGCAACGGATATATATATATATATATATACATATATATATATATATATATATATATATATATATTAAGCACACCTATATATATTCGTCTCTCCACTCTCATACGTCCGCCGAAAGTTCGACTCGACTCCAGATTCTTCAAGCATGAAAGTTTATTCAATGAACATGAAGCAAGCAAAACGCCCGACGTGTTTCGGTGCAGCCGCACCTTGGTCACGGGTAAGGAACGTTTGTTCAATCTCACAACATCTAGTGCAAAATTCATCAAAATAAAGGTAGGACTACTTATCCACATGTTAAGGGAAAAAATCTCCATCTTGGAATGCTCGAGTGAAATGCATTATTAGTAACAATCGCCACATTATTTCATGACAATAAACAAATTCATGGTGCAAAGAGTATTATACACGAAATAACCAAATTAACATTAATTGTGAATTGTTGGCCAATATATCACAATATTACCAGCACCTAGTGGTATATGGCAATTAATCAATCCTGTGATTCAACTTGCCAACAGTGTCCTTGTACAATTCTGCCCCAGTGGGCTAAGATCCACATAGTTAATTGCATTTTGTTCTAATCCAACATATATCTAGTAAAATGTATCTTTAGCATCCTGTCTGCTCACTCACAAATATTTTCATAGGTGTTACACGATCTGATGCATTTCTTCAACCTGACAAGCTGATAATTCCGTCTCCTACGAAAAATTAAAATGATGCAATAAATATTTATATAATGTATAGAAAAACAAAACAAAACCAAGCTTCCAAATTACATGTTACATAGACAATGAATAAGATCAGGCCTAATTTTATTCCACAATACAATGGGATAATCCTAACATAAATGGACCCACATTGCCTCATCCTTGTTTAATCCCTTCGGATGTACAGTATCGCATTTTATGGTAAATTTGGAATCAAGACACCTCTGTTCCTTCACTCTTTTTCCTCCTCTTTCATATTTGGGAATTCTGTCCAAAGCACAAAATTGGAACAAATCAGTATTTTTACTGTGGAACTCTTTGAAGTGTCTTGCCACCGGGTATTGTTTAGCCTCTTTAACAATTGTTTTTTATGTTTTTTTACTGGATGGATGTACTTCCTATATATACAAGAGAGCAAGGGAAACTCAGAGCATATATACAAAAGTCTGATTTACAAGTGAGATGCTTGGTTATCTCAAACGCTTTCTGCTCTTTGGATAATACTATTTCCAAATGTTTGGAGCTATGCGTGTACGCTTTGCAAGATCTACAGGGATGAAAACATTGTACCTGATTGCGATCTCCCTCATCTTTTAGCGTATTGCTACACACAGCAACTTGTAATGCTGTGCCTTTTCTGTACGTTATTTGTGGTTGAGTGCCTATGTGTTTGCACAGTGCTGAATCAGTTTTTAACACATGCCAATATTTGCTTAAACTTCTTCTAACTTCCAACACTCTATTGTTATAGGTGGTTATAAATCTTAAGGGTTCTTCAACATTTTTATCCTTTTCCTTCACCTTGAATGTTTCTGCTCTATCAATGGTCAACTTTTTTACAGGCTTGTTTGGCCATTTTTTTAGAGTAACCTCTTGTCAAAAATCTTTGAGTCATGTGTTCTACTTCCAGTTTAAAGGTCTGGTCCGAGCTACAGTTTCTTTTAGCCCGCAAAAGCTCACCATAAGGTATGCTATTAATCAGGTTTTTTGGTAGACAGCTCCTAGTGTGGAGCAGACTGTTACCTGCCGTTGATTTACGAAAGTCTGCTAGTTAGTTTATTTTGTTGTATATCTGTTGTAAAAAATTTTGATTTGCTGCGATTCCCAGAGTGTGTGGTATACAGGTATATAAGCTATTGACACCTAATGTCATTAGCAACATTCCCTCAGTCCAGTTAACTTTCTCGATCACCGACAGGAAATCTCTAGTGTCTTGAATGAAAGACTGAAGTGCCTGTACAAATGGGCGTAAGAAAAAATCTATGTATTTCGATGTGTTTTCATATGTACTGCCTATTGAGGACACAATTGGACGCCCTGGTGGTACACGGCTGTCCTTGTGTATTTTTGGCAATAGGTACATCACCGGCAATTTTGGATGATAACATTCAAGTTATTTGTATTCATCCTCAGAGGATGAATACTTCTGTCTTTCATTCAAGACACTAGGGATTTCCTGTTCTCGATCGAGAAAGTAACTGGACTGAGGGAATGTTGTCTTTGTAATAGGACATGAAAGAAAATGATAGGCTTTCTGAATAATCCTGGATACCCAGGCAATGCATTACTTGAATGGAATGAATCCTGTAAAGTCAATGAAAGAAGCTGATGCTTGTCAAAGAATACAAGGAAGCTTCTAAAACCCGTTCCTCAAGAAATGCATTGACAGCTCAAACAACTGCCAAGCCAGGAATTCCACATACCAAAGCAAAAATCCCTTATTTATTTATTTTTGTAAAAGGATTTGGCATTAGAATGCCTGTTGCATTTGTTGTACAACCAAACCTAAAACTTAGAAAAGGAAGAAAAAAAAGAGGAAATCGAGATTGGACCCCAGACCATATACAAATAAAATATAAAAGGTCTAATGACCCCAAGAACAAATAAGCATACATTGGACCTCACTTGCAAAATAAGTACATCCAAGTTCAACAACTTAAGGGGTGAGGCCAGACACGAGATGCGATCCTAACTAGACAGGGCCTCTAATGCTCCTCGGAGTGGCCTGAGAGTTGCCCGTGCAATCAGCAGCCTGTACATAACCTCCCTTGGTGTCAAGACGGTGGATCCTGTTTCCAAAGGGCAATGGCTTGCTACCTTGAAAAACAAAAGAGCGGCGACAAGTGACTGGTAATGAGACGGTTTCTCTGGGATGTCTAATAAGAGGACTGAGCCCCATCGGTGATTGAGGCAGAGCCTTGGGAGGGGGGTGGGGTTGAAAAACAGCTTGAAGATGTGCAGGGTCCTGGCCGAGCGTGAGGAGTGTGCAACATGCAGCGCGGCTGGAGCTGCCCCTGCTCTGGCCAAGAGCTCGCCGGCCCCTGCAATATACGCTGTGGTGGTCAAGTGAACGGGCACGGGAGTGCCGAGCATGTCCCAGAAGCCGTCGCTGAGAGGTGAAATGGGGACGGGTGTGGTGGTAGATAATTTGAACAAGCATTTACAATGCAATGGTTTCGCCTTTGGAAAAGTTAGAGCTATTGGCATTGTAAATGTTAAAATTTGTATTTATGATTTGGTTTTGAATACAGATAAATAAATGTCATTTGCATTCACATTCTCATTAGCTTAATATTTCGCAAATGTGAGACCTTTTGTACCCTACGGATGAGCTCAGCAGACAGCAATTACTACCACACACACACCCAGAGCCACACACACACACACACACACCCAGAGCGCCACACACACACACACCCAGAGCCACACACACACACACACCCAGAGCCACAGGCACACACACACACACCCAGAGCCACAGACACACACACACACCCAGAGCCACACACACACCCAGAGCCACACACCCAGAGCCACACACACACCCAGAGCCACACACACACACACCCCGAGCCATAGACACACACACACACCCAGAGCCACAGACAGAATCATCTGCCCCTCTCTCAATATGGAGGTCACCACTGCCAAGAACCCTACCCCCATAGGAACAGCAACATTCCTGCACAGAATACAGGCGCATAGGGAATAGGATGCACAGACATCCCGTGACTTAGGGGCTGGGGGAGCTAAATGCTCCTTGCACAGAATGCAGGGGCATAGGGAAGAAAGTAGACATCCCATTGCTGGTGCCAAGACACCTCTGGGTAATTGAGCGCTTTATAAACTATTTGACATAACATTACATAACATTGAAGAACAGGAGATGACTGTATTCCGTCGAGGAGGGACGTCTCAACACCAGTAAATTAGAGCTGCACAGTGGCATTGAAGCAGGAAAACACATTGCTCTAGCACTGTGCGAGACCCCGCAGTGCTGTTGCATGACAGTGGGAGATTGCAACATTATTTCATCAGCACGGGAAACCACTGGATGATTAAAATACAGTGTGAGATCACAACATCGTTAGATTAGAGTGGGAGGTCACATCAGTGCATCAGAGTTGGAGAAAAGAATGCAGTTAGATTAGAGTGGGAGATCACATCACCAGTACATCACAGCGAGAGGTCACAAGAGCACTGGGGTGGGAGATCACAATGCCAGTGTTTGGGGGTTAGTGAACACAAAGTCATTAGATTCGAGCGGGAGATCACAAACCAGTATATCAGAGTGAGACATCACAAGACCGTCAGAGTGGGCATTCGCCTCACCATTAGGTTAAATTGAGCGATCGCAACAGTAGTGCATAAGTGTGAGAGATCACA
Organism: Lissotriton vulgaris; assembly: GCF_964263255.1. Classification (NCBI taxonomy): domain Eukaryota; kingdom Metazoa; phylum Chordata; class Amphibia; order Caudata; family Salamandridae; genus Lissotriton; species Lissotriton vulgaris. Next base: position 608,543,468 of record NC_141699.1, on the reverse strand, counting down.
AAGCCATTAGTTTATGGTGAGAAGGCACAACACCAGTTCATCAAAGTGGGAGATCACAAGGCCATTAAATTCAGAGTGGGTGTTCACATCACCAATATTTTAGGGTGGGAGATCACAACATCAGTGCATCGGAGTATAGTGATCACAACACCATTAGAGTGGGAGATCACATCACCATTAATTTAGAGTAGAAGATCACAACACCAGTACATCAGAGTCAAATATCACATTATCATTGTGTTACAGCCAGATATCACAACACCAGCATCAGAGTACCTGAACACAACCAGGTCAGTGCAGATCACAACAGCAGAACATTGAAGGGAGAAATCACAACCTCTGCCTATTAAAGTGGGAGATCACAACTCCGGTACATCACAGCGTGAAATCACAACTCCAGTACATCAGAATGGAAGATCAAAACTCCGGTACATCACAACTCCAGTACTTCAGAGTGAGAGATCACAACACCAGGGCATTGGACAGCAGATCAGATGTAAAATGCTTTAGGAACAACCACTGGGGGCACGTGTGAGCTGGGGGTGGGAAGGATTCCAGCCAAACACAACAATAGTTGGGAAAGAGATTGAAAATACATAACCTCATCAGACATAGCTCTATTTCATAAAGAAACAACTCATTTTTTACCGAAACAAGTGATTTCTTATGTGGATTAATCCTCATAAACTGCCAAGTTTGGAAAAGTTTAGGGAACTGCACTGGCAGGCCTAAGAGGCGAGACACGTGCTCTGACAGACATTGCTTCGCTTCAGTTGGGGGTGGGAGGCTCATCTACTGTGCTGCGCGTGTACCCCAGCGACCTGCAAACTCTACTGCGAACAGAGCCCGGAGACCCGTGCGAAGCCCAACCCCACCACAGTGAAACCTAAAACCAACGGCCGCAACAGGGAATAACTCACAGAGAGGAAACTGGATAAGCCCCAATTGCAACCTTTCTTTAAAAAAAAAAACAGCTGGCAGATAGATTTCTGGGCCACTGGAGACACAGCAGAGCTCGGCGAACATGTTTACATTAGGTATGTATGTTCAGCCAGACGACTGGCGTGCCGGGGAGAGAAGGGTTCGATCCCTCCTGAAGGTGCCACCCAGGACCTGACCCCAAAGTAGGGGTTGTGTTTATGAAGAACAGCTATTATTTATAAGCATAGAAAAATACATTTTCTATCTGGACGTGAGGTGCGCGGAAACATAACAGCAACACCCCCCCCACGACCCCCAACCCTGGCGTCCGCCGAGATGGCATCTCACCAAATGAAATGCAACGAGGCCTAATTGTTCAAAGCAGTTGGGCCTCTGGGGCTGGGTAGATAAGCATGCTCGGCCGGTCTGGGCTCACACTGAATAAAAGAGATTGTCAGGGCAGCATTCCTCCCGTGTTCACCCCAGCACCGGAAGAAAGGGAGAGAAACAAGGCACACGGACAGCAAGGGGGGGGCGGGTTAACGGCCACACGGACAGTGGGAGGTTGGGCGGGAACGGGCACAAGTTACAAGCATACCGTGCAAAGCGAAACATTCACAACACGGGCAGCAACGAGACACACAAAGACGTAAAACAAACATTTTAAAATATAACCAAAATGCTGCTTACCAGATCGCAAATAAAAACACCACCACTCCGGCTAAAGGCACTTCCAAAAAGATGAAAACAACACGGTTAAAAAAAAAAAACACCCGCCCACCGCCGCAATGACGTGCTAAAAGGGGCTGGATGAGAAAAAATCGCCGGAACGCCCATGAGTCGCCTCGCAGAATGACGCACGCCTTGGTCTTCCAATGGCTAGCCTCCATTTATGGAGCTAGCCAATGGAAGACCGAGGCGGGACAAAGCCCACATACTGCAAAACAAAAGATTTCGCCTGCGCGAAACGCTGCTTGCGCAGCTTTCGACAGGCGAAACCTAAAAAGGGATGCTGTGAGGGAGCAACTGAGGTTGTTTTACAAATTGGTGTAAAGGAAACTCTCTCTAGTTCCTTTGAGGGCAAATTGATTAATTGGAGCACACACACCCCTTAAGCAGAGGAAACTCAAACGCTATGACCGAACTGTGAGCACAAGGAGATAACTGTATGGTGGACCTGGTGGCCCCGGCGAAAAATGAGCGAGAACTCAAAACTAGTCACAAGGCCTCAGTGGTAAAATTTCACTGTAAGAAAGTATACAGCTGTATTCACCTAATGCAGGGTAAATGGGCCTCTTAACAGATTGGCGCCCCCGGAAAGGAAGATGACGCATAACATATTTAGACCTGTGCAGTGGTATTTAGTAGTTTCAGCCCAATGGCTGCTGGGAGTTGTAGTTTGAGTCTTCAAATATTCAGTTTTGCCATTATTCCTACTGTTCTTTTCTGTCTGGAAAGAGAATAAGTAACAAGAAAGTGGCGCATAATAGAGGTCACAAGTCATGATTTAAAATATTTATTGAACACATAAATTTCATTTTTGTAAAGAAAATGTGTTATATATATATATATATATATATATATATATATATATATATATATATATATATATATATATATATATATATATATATATATATTTCGGCCGTCGGCCGTGAGGCCTTCTTCGGTGCCCAGTAATGCTGAAATGAACAGGCTCCTTCCCCTTGAGCTGCTATAGTCATCCTGCTCAGTTCTGACCCAATCCCTCCCACTCCAGCCGGAGCGGGATGTCCGACGTGTAGTCCCCGGGAGTTCAACGGACTACACGTCCCAGAATGCTAGGTTCCAGCGAAAGGGATCCGTTGGGTAGGGAAACACCACACTGAAGGAAATAGCTGGCAGGTGAGTCAAGGAGCGGGGCGTGCCACCATTTCTCTGTATTCTTGAGTTAAAAGCGCTCCCTCGGGTCCCCACAACGCAACAACCTTAGGCACCCAGGTGTCCTTTCCGCGTCGATCCGAATGGTCATGCACCAGGCCCAATGTGAGGCGGAATTGCCTCAACAACGCTTCTCCTTCTCCTGGGGTCATATGGTGGACTCCGGAAATCTGCTACCACAGAAAACGCCCATATATATATTTTTTTTATATATGTTAAGCAATGTTTCCAAAATCTATGTGTCCATTTTGTGCACTATAAAAATACCTTCTCTAATATGCACTGGAGCAAAATCTGCCTGTTCCCTTACCAACTAGAAGCACAAAAATAGGGCAAACCCGACTTTCCCTGTTATGGCCACAGTCCAAATGTTCTTCAGTTCGGCCCCATACTTAAATACCGTAATTTGACTTTCCTCATTTAGTTGATAGATGGCACTCTTAGCCAGCATGCTCCCTCATGGTTAGAGGCCTTGCCTCTGGGATTCCTGTTTGCCTGATGGTGTCATTAGCATCCAGACTTCTTCCTAATTCAGAGAGTTGAAATTTGAATTAGAGGGGCCTGCTGTCCTCCTAACATGATCTGTGCAAATCTCTGCTGAAAGCATGTGCAGAATCAGTATTATCTTTTTGCAAAATGTGCAGTTTGAAATCTTAATGTGAGTGCTGGCCCTAAATAAACTCTGTGGGCGAAAATAATTTTAGGTTCAGGTCTGTAATATTACACAAAACTGACTTTTGCTTGCCTTCATTTAAAAGTACAATGTTTACTTTTGCCTGTCGCCTGCCCCCTCTTTGGGCTTATTATTCCTTCCAGTAACAAGGATGAGCCTGTTTATTCATTCATATTGAGAAGCCAGCGCGTTTCGATCAGAAAATGTGTACGAAACAGCAATCACGGTTCATAGGTCAAAAGTCTATTGGGGTGATTAACATAGACAGGAAAATTAAGGCATGAAACTTAAGGGTGGGTGTTATTTTAGAAGAAAAGGGGACAGTGAAAAAGATGGATGATTATAGGGCTCGTATTTACAACCAGTTGCTTGGGAAGAGAGCGAGTGAAGGAAGGGGGTGGGGGGACTAATGAGCCATTACAAAAGCCAGATGGCCTGTGCACGTTCACGCGCGCGTGACCGCATGCTGGTGGCCGGCAAAAGGCTTTGGTAGCACTTTTAAAAGCCAGTTAGTAAATGTCTCGCAGATCAGCGCATGCGCGCTGGTCTTTCGAAACCTAAAAACAGAGTTTAATAGAGTGCAACTGCACACGCTCATCATAACGAATGTAATATAGTGAAACACTGACACACAAAACCCTTCACTCTCCGCCACCCAACTACCTGAACAACAAACTGGTAAGAGCAGGTCATTCCAGAACACTGAGAAGTTCCAACTCACTCCTCCTTATTCCTCCGAAACTGAAAAAGCAAACCACCCAATACCGATCATTTTCTGGCAACGCTCCTAGGATGTGAAACGCTCTCCCTAGAGTCTTCAGATGCAACCCCTCTTTCTCCTGTTTCAAAAGGGACCTGAAACTCCATCTCCTTAACAAATTCTTTCCCGACCAACGTCAACTAACCTAGACTTCACTATCCGAGTTGACTCTTCCCAATCTTGACATTCAATGATAGTTGCTGATCGGACAGAGCTAACCACCTTTTTTTTTTATTCTCTTTGTAGGAAGGTAGATCCTGACTATGGTTGCCCCCAACTTTTTGCCTTGTGTTTTAGCTGGTTTTTGACATAGTTGGCCTGTGACCCTGCCAATCAGGACCCCAGGCCTACTGCTCTCTCTCTAAAAAGGATTCCATGTACCTTAGGTACATATCAAAATGGTACTGGGCCACCTTATCAGACCCTGTAACTCAGGGCATATGTGTACCCCGGGCCTACCAGGGGCTGCAGCTTGTATTATGCCACCCCTGGCTGGCCATCTAAATCTGACACAACTGGCTGCACGACAGCTGGGGCAAAGTGGTGTAATCACCCTTTGCTGTAGATATAGTATACCTATATCTAACCCTAAAATGGACACTCGTATTCCTATCAGTCACTCCTATGGCAGGCCTTAACAATCCTGAAGGCAGAGTGCTAGGAATCGTGTGAGATGGTGCTCTGGCATGAGCTGAGCCCGTTTGCAGCTTTCGGAACCAAGTCCTAATAGCTGTTCCATGATAACCCATACCATATACTCTTACGTGCATTATAATCCTCGCGGTTATATGCCAACTCTGGTATCGCTTTATCAAAACATGTCGAGTAAGGTGTCATACGAATTGGAATACTAACCCCTAGCCAATTCTGGTGACGGGGTTAGCATTCCACCCTTCTAGAGGGACACGACATGTATGTAACTGTGAACCCCGGTTAAAGTTAACTCGAGCCTCAGCATCACAAAATGGATGCTGCCACCACAGACACAAGTCTGACCTCCTGCTGCTGGGAGTCCTTCCAGCGAGGAGAGCTTGGACAAAGGGTTTCCTGTCAGGGGCGGTGCTAGCACCATCCCAGACAGGGTTTTGTTTATCCTGGGTAGGCAGGGCTGAATAGGAAGGTGACTGCAAGTGGCACCCCGGTGCTCACTATGCATCTGCCGGCTAGAACCAGTTCCAGGGGCACACCAGCCCCTGAGCTGGAGAAAGTCCGGCATGGGAGAGGGGTGTAACCACCCCCCTTCCTGGTCCCACCCATGGGCAGGACCTAGTCCCGTACCAGCCCCTTTCTTTAGTATAAAGGTGGGAGCGGGGACCCTTCCAAATTAGATCATCTTTGAATCCTGAAACTACTTTCTACGAAAGGAACTCAAGACTTCTTCCTAAGGGTACACAGACAAAATATCGAGTTTTAAATTTCGATATACAATTATATCGAAGTTTAAATATCGATGGGGCATAATATAGAAGGTAAGTAATATCGACAGTCTTAATATCGATATTAGTATGATATTAGTAATTTCGAAGTTTTAAATATCGATGTCAATAATATCGAAATAAATAATTTCGATGTTACTAATATCGATTTTTAAATAAATTTTGTGTATATTATATTGTATTTATTATGTTTTATTATTTATTTTTAATGTAATTTAATTAAATATTGTCTTTTAGTACTGTAGCGGGTTGTGGGTTTATAGGGGAATAGGGTGGGAAGTAATTTAATTATGTTAAATTAATTATTAATTAGTAGGAATTATTAATTAATTAATTGAGAATTAATTTTTAATTAATTTTAATTAATTGATTAATTGATAAATATGTTCTGTAGCGGGTTATGGGTTTATAGGGGAATAGGGTGGGAAGTAATTTAAATATGTTAAATTAATTATTAATTAGTAGGAATTATTAATTAATTAATTGAGAATTAATTTTTAATTAATTTTAATTAATTGATTAATTGATAAATATGTTCTGTAGCGGGTTATGGGTTTATAGGGGAATAGGGTGGGAAGTAATTTAATTATGTTAAATTAATTATTAATTAGTAGGAATTATTAATTAATTAATTGAGAATTATTTGTAAATAATTTTAATTAATTGATTAATTGATAAATATGTTCTGTAGCGGGTTATGGGTTTATAGGGGAATTGGGTTGTACGTAATGTAATAATGTTTAAATAATTATTAATTAGTAGGAATCATACATTAATAAAACATTATTGGTAATTATATTTAATTATTTTGGTAATTATTTTTAATTAATTGATAAATATGTTCTGTAGCGGGTTATGGGTTTATAGGGGAATAGGGTGGGAAGTAATTTCATTATGTAGAATTAATTATTAATTAGTAGGAAGCATACATTTATTTTTATTAAATGTTAAATAAATGTAATTAATTGGTAATTAAATTTAAATATTTAGATAATTGATAAATGTAATTTATAAGTATGTAATTTAAACCCCTACGCTATCCAACACTTTCCCGACTGTTGCACTCTCTGGAGTTGGAATAGTAATTGTTACCCCTACGCTATCCAACACTTTCCCTACTGTTGCACTCTCTGGAGTGGGAATAGTAATTTTTACCCCTACGCTATCCAACACTTTCCCTACTGTTGCACTCTCTGGAGTTGGAATAGTAATTGTTACCCCTACGCTATCCAACACTTTCCCTACTGTTGCACTCTCTGGAGTGGGAATAGTATTTGTTACCCCTACGCTATCCAACACTTTTCCTACTGTTGCACTCTCTGGAGTTGGAATAGTAATTGTTACCTCTACGCTATCCAACACTTTCCCTACTGTTGCACTTGCTGGAGTTAGAATAGTAATTTTTAATCCTACGCTATCCAACACTTTCCCTACTGTTGCACTCTCTGGAGTTGGAATAGTAATTGTTACCCCTACGCTATCCAACACTTTCCCTACTGTTGCACTCTCTGGAGTGGAAATAGTAATTTTTACCCCTACGCTATCCAACACTTTCCCTACTGTTGCACTCTCTGGAGTTGGAATAGTAATTGTTACCCCTACGCTATCCAACACTTTCCCTACTGTTGCACTCTCTGGAGTTGGAATAGTAATTGTTACCCTGACGCTATCCAACACTTTCCCTACTGTTGCACTCTCCGGAGTGGGAATAGTAATTTTTACCCCTACGCTATCCAAAACTTTCCCTACTGTTGCACTCTCTGGAGTAGGAATAGTAATAGTTACCCCTACGCTATCCAACACTTTCCCTACTGTTGCACTCTCTGGAGTTGGAATAGTAATTTTTAACCCTACGCTATCCAACACTTTCTCTACTGTTGCACTCTCTGGAGTGGGAATAGTAATTGTTACTGCCACGCTATCCAACACTTTCCCTACTATCGCACTCTCTGGAGTGGGAATAGTAATTTTTACTCATACGCTATCTAAAATGTAATTAGCTTTTTTATTAGTATTATGTTGTTATTAATTGTTATGTATGTGAATTTTTTATGTAAATAAATGTATTAGTAATTTATGACATTTTTATTTGTTTTTAAGTTATGACAATAATTAATTTTGAGTTATTATTAATGAAAAATATATTATGTATTATATATTTATTAATATTAATTTGTATTACATTATGTATTAATTTTAAATATTATAGTACATTTTTAAATATGTTTATTACATTTATAAGTATTATTTTGTTAATATTACATTTTTATTATATTAAAAAAACGATATTTTACAAAAAACGATCTTTTTGTCATTCTATATTTTATTTTCGATATTTTTGTACTTACCTGGTTAGGGATAGGATTCCTATATTTTTGACTACGATATTTTTGTTCCGATATTTTTGTATATCGATATTTTTGATTTCGATATTTTGTCAGACATTCCTTCCTAAGATTTCTCCCTTGTGACTAAGGAGTAGTCACCCTGCATCCGCGGGCACCAACTAAGAACACTGCGGTTTGCTGCACGTCCTTCCTCCGGAACCAGACCGACCAGCACAACGAGACCCGGCTTCCCTGGCACCTCTAACCTCTACCTACATCATCAGCCCAGCTGAGATCCGTGGGTGTGACGAGACCTCGAGGGACCGGCCATCTTCAGAACTTCACGACGCTTATCCAGCACGACCGCCGAGGGATCCTCGAGTGGGTGCTTTGGGGTTCGAGAAGCCCTAACCCTGAGCAGCTCCAGCACCAAAGTCCAGCCCCCCAGCATCCACCAGATCTGCGTGGGGCCCTTCTGCTCTTTGCTGCTCACCGCGTTGTCCGGCTACTTGCCTGCTGGCTTGTGGCCCTCCTGATGACGCACCACGACGACAACACCGCTGGTCTGGTTGCTCCAGACTGGCCCTTGCTCCCCTCCAACAGAGGAGCACCCCGGACCCTCCTGGTCCACTCCAGACGCCATTTTGAGTCCACCGCGTGGGCTTGCATTTGCCACGAGTTGTTGCCCCAATCCTGGGTCCAGCGACGTCGACAGCAGATACCTTCGTGGGACAGCTCGCACCTCCATCCTGGTCGCCAACAACGCCTCCTGGTCCGAGAGACTGCAGACCCCAGCGTCGCCCACTCACCTGGTCGAGGTGACTCCATCCGGTGCCATCCTGATGCCCATCTAATCACTGGCTAGTGATTCCGAACTTGGTCCCCTCTGCTTACAGGTATCCTCCATCACCGATCCAGGCTTGGATCCCATCGAACTTCATCACTGGTCGCCTGCCAGCAACTTCTTCTTTCAGGCTCCATAGACTGCAACGAGGATTCCCGATGTCTTTCCAGACCCATGCAGCCGCAGCCCCTGGGCTAGGTAACCTGAGCATTTCGGTGCTCCAGCATAGCTTAACTATCCAAAGGTCCAGATTCTTTTTAGTTTCAGCTCTACCTAGTCGGATTCGTCCGATAACACTAACTTTACGAAATCTAGCATCCATAGACTTTGTCCCGCATCCCGCGTGAGAGTGCACACGCTGCACCCGATCTCCCTAGGCCTCCTGCTAGTAATCTGAAGGTTCAGTAGTCCAGTCCTAGCGATCCTAAAGCCTATTAGAGTAGTACTTACCTGCTAGTAATTTCGCATTCCCCTTTTAGAGTATATGGTTTTCCGTGCCCCTCGGGCATTTGTGTAAATTGTGCGACTTTCAGAATTTCTTTAAGAGCTTTGTATTGTGCTTAGCGCCCTGTCCTCATAAAGAGTCCAGGGCTGTTGTGTTCTAAATAAATATCCTTTTATTTTCATAACAACTTGTGTGGTGTCCTTTCACTTGGTGTTCAAGGGGTATATGTGATGGTATAACAGCTGGCTTAACACGCCCTCTAGAGTTTAGCCTAAAGACTGCTCTTGTCCATGCTACTAGGATAGCTGGTCTATCAGGTTGACTTACAACCAATCATCAATAAGGGTTGTTTGGACTGATACATAGTGATCACTAGAATAGTGAGCACTGCATATCAGGCCAACTTCTCACACTCTTCCCCTCCAATGCACTGCGTACTTATTTTTCATGCTGTATTTTTTTTTCTTTTGTTTTCTCTGGTTTTGCTTCCTTACTGCCTGCCTACTCTTTAATGCAATTTCCTTCTGTGTTTTTTTAACAGTGTGTATGTAAAGCGCACTGATATCTATGGGTCAAGCTAGCGCTATATAAAACTTTTAAAATAAATAAAAATAAATAAATAAATTAAAAACAAGTGCCTGAAAATGTGCCCAATTTACAAGACAAAACAGGCGTTCGCCCGCAGTATCAAGAGGGGGCATACAGCAACCACAAGCCTCTAAAAAGCAAGACAAATTACAATCATAAGCATAACGCATGTTAATCACATAAACATAATGAAGAAAAAAACACTTAACTGGCTGTAAAGCAGGCAAGAAAGAGGAGTGATAATGTTGTTACCAGGTTATATAGGACTGGGTCTCTATGGTTGGTCATGTGACATATATGGGATCATGGGAAATGTAGTGCATTTAAATGTTTTACTTTGATTGGCTACTGAAAATTACAGTAAAAGAAAGAGAAGCATAATCGGACCCTCCAGTCCTGACATAGAATCCCGAATTAGAGTGATGACAGTTAAGGAGCCGAGTCATGGTTGAAATACATTGGAATGTATGGATATACTGGGAGTATACCATTCACACTCCTTCCGAGAGTCCAGCTCTCAGTAGTCATTTGGAAGTCCTAGAGTGTGGATAGAGGGCCGTTGAGTAGGCAGAGGCTGGGTCTTTGCTGGCTATGTTTTTCATGTTTTTTAGGAAATGCATGAATTTGTAAGGACACCGAAGGGTTGTTACACCAGGCATCACTGAGGCACTAAGCCTGACTATTTGTGCCCTTCCTCCAACCCCCACCAACATCATGGAATTGGGCATGATTCACAAAGGTGTATAGCCCTCATCAGCAAGTTGTAAATTTGTCCTTGTGTATCACCCCTCCCGCACACTCACCCTTGACCATTCCCCTTATTACCCACTGGCGAGACATAGGTGGTATGTGTGCCTTCCTTCCCTTGCCACCGATTCCTGACTATGCCCCATCATATGCTGACTGCTGAAACACATGTGTGTGCTCAGGTTACTTTACCTAGCCCAGTACAAACCTTTAACTTTAGACGAGCTCTGTGGTTGGCCTGTTCTTCAAGGCTTTATTAGCAGACCACATTTCCAAGCGCTGTATCATAGTGCCAATATCTGCAACACACCCAACCCGCAAACACAGCAATACCAGAATAAAGAACACACAAGACACATTGGTTGTTGGAGAAAACATTGCTGCAGGTTTATTTTGCATAAGAAATATGCTAACATGGAGGGTCGATTTATGGGTGATCCATGGGCCGGCAGCCCCTCTGCTACCTGCCCACCTGATGAGTCAAATTGCACCGTGCCATAGCCAATCAGCACTAACCATTTTGGGGGATTACCCCTTACATCCTGTGGACCACCAGTCCACCCATTTACTCATGCCTCTTGAGGGGGCGGAGCGTATCTAGGCAAGCCCCCGGTTGCTCAGGTTTACACCGCCCGAAGGACTAACAAGGCGCAGTCATTCCTCCAGGGACGTGCGTAAGGACTTCCTGAGGCTATTTGGCATTTGCACCCTTCTTCTGGTCCTGAAGAGGGTGTCCATATGTGCCATTCAGCCTCTGGATCGCCCTGTAACTCCCCCTGCAACACAAAAGAACAAGTTAACAGCCTTCCTACCCTAGCCACCCCTCCAGCCGACATGCCAGGTAAGCGGTAGGGAGGGAGACGGCGTGCCCTCAGCGCGAAAAAGGATCGCCAGCTGGGCGGGGGTGGCAGATATACCTGCCCCCCCCCCCCCCGCCCACTGGCGGGCCGGAAATCACAGAGCAGTGCTTGAACATCTGGGAGGTCCAAACACTAGCCCTGTTGTGTCTGTGCCATCATGTGGCACTAGGGTGGCTGCCCTCTTATGGGGGCCCCCTGCGTAGGCCGCGGGCAGCCTCAAATGGGGGACATCATGTCTAAATAGGAGCCTGCTTCTGAAGTTGAAGTTGAAGTTAAGTTGAAGTTCTGATGTGTTCCACTGCTTTTTTATATTAATGTATACAATTATTCAGGGAGCTATTTGCTCATCTTGCAGATAATCAATACAAATGGCTGAAAGTCTACTGGCTGCAGGGGGGGATACATACAGCTGATTTCAGAATATTCTGGCTGAACAATTCTCCTCAGACCCCAGACTAGGATGATCCTTACTGACTGAAAACTGCGCAGTACCCATATTCTTGCAGGGGAAGGGGATTCTTTTGCAAATGTCGCTGAAACCCTGTAGCCTGAAACAGCTGCTTGCTCTGGTAAAGATGCCTAAACACAATCTCTGCCATGGGGACACCTGTGATGCCTGTGCGCTCACTTTTATTATTGATTTGCGTCAGCTGCGGAAACTATCCTCACTACTGTCTTTCTCCACCCTCAGGCTGGTGGTCTCTGCCCTGATTCTGGCACGGCTGGACTACGGCAATTCCTTATATTATGGCCTCCCAAAAAAACTTTTGGCCAGACTTCAGGTGGTGATGATTGATGCGGCCAGGCTCATTTTCAATAAACCTAGGCGAACCCGGGCCACGCCCCTACTACGGGATATACATTGGCTGCCAATTGCTCAAAGAGCAAAATTCAAGACCCTTTGCATTGCTCACAAGGCCATCTATGGCTCAGCCCCCAGCTATATCAAGGACCGGCTCTTTAATTACACGCCAAGTAGGACCCTTCGGTCTGCTGAGGCACGTAACTTGATCTGTCCCCGGTTCAACCTTGCATCCAAGGTTGGCAGATCCTTTTCTAGCACTGTCCCCCTGTCATGGAACCTTCTCCCAGCTGAACTTAGGAAAGAAACCAATATCCTACTTTTTAGGAAGAATCTGAAGACCGTGCTTTTCCTGGAGGCATGGGGGCCATTGTGATTGAGTGGTCTGGTGCCCTACTGATGTTGTGTGTCCGCTGATAGCGCTTAGATACCCCTGGGTGATAATGCGCTCTACAAGCTCATAATAACATAACATAACATAACATAACATTTGATAAACAGACAAGATTGTGTCGCTAGAATTTGTGTTCAGGGATTTTGGAGGAGGCCGGCATTCTGTACATAGAGTTTCTGGAATTTATTAGACTTTAAAGTATATCCCGATGTTGTGAAGTCAGCATACCAGTAGTTGGGTGTGGGCGGAGCTAGGGGGTCAGAGGAAGAGGAGGAGCGGACTTGGGAAGTGGGCAGTTAGAGTAGGGACAGAGATAAGGATGGATGTATAGCAATAAAGCTCCAGTAATTATAAGTGATGGTGTCTGTAGTTATTGTAGCAGGACGCTACAACTGGCGACGAGGGTGGGATGAGCAAAACCCACAGACCCCAGCACCTTGTGAAAATACCCTGTCCCGAGCAGCAGCCTAAATCGAGCTGTCGAGCGTGACTGAACTGCTGCTTCGACTGAAGAGGCCATCAGCAGGCAACTCGACCCCTCTGCAGATCGTGAGGGAACTGAGAGGAGAGACTGAAAAGAGCGCTGAAACGATCGGTGCCAGAGAAGAGCCCTTCGCGCTCAAAACGTGAAGCACGCCGGCGGTGTGTGCAGTGAGTGGCCCTCAAAGACAGGAGTCGGGAGCCCACTCCGACCCTGCTAGACCCCAGAGACCTGGAATAGGTGCCCAGCGGTGGGAGAATCGCTCCCTGAAGGACCGGCTGAGGAGCGCGAATGAGCGCCGGAGAACTGGGGCCTGAATGCCCGTGATCGGAAAGAGAAAAACCCTCACGCCCGATGCGTGTAATTTGGGAGGGTGTCGGTGTTGAGAAGCGCGAAGAGCGCTGAGTAAGGCGGGAGCCCACCCCGGCGGCAGAAGTCAAGGAAAGCTGCCCTACCTGAAGTAGTGACTCCAGCGGTGGATCCTGGCTGCAACCGGTAAGTGGAAGCACTGAGAAATGCAGTAACTCCGGTGAAGAAACGAAAAAACGGCCGAAATCCCGTCGAAAACGAGATTCCCGCGCGGCCATCTTAGAGTCAGGCAGCTGGAAGGACATCCCTGTGAAATTTAGCGGCGGCCATCTTTAAGTCAGGCGAACAGTGGGAATAAGCATTGGCAAAGACCAAACAGCCATTGGCAAAGGCAACAGACATCCAAACAAGCACTGGCGACTACAAGAAACAAGCATTGGCAAAACAAACAAGCACTGGCGACTACAAGAAACAAGCATTGGCAAAACAAACAAACACTGGCGACTACAAGAGACAAACTTTGGCAAAATAAATAAGCACTGGCGACTACAAGAAACAAGCATTGGCAAAATAAACAAACATTGATACATGCAAATCAGCGAGCATTGGTGCATGCGAAGACCAGCACAAGCAGTGGTACATGCAAATAAACAAGTGTTGGTACATGCGGAGACAGGTGAATCAACGAGCATTGGTACATGCCAGTAAACAAGCATTGATACATGCAAATCAACGAGCATTGGTGCATGCAAAGGCAAGTGAAGCAAGCATTAGTGACTAACAAAACAAACATTGACACATGCAAACAAACATTGGCAAATGCAAGTGAAGGATAAACAGACATTGGCAACTGTAAGTGAAGCAAGCATTGGTGACGGCAACAGTACAAACATTGACGCATGCAAACAAGCGTTGGTGCATGCAAGTGAATATTAATAAAGTGCCGAAAAGACGACAAACCAGCCCATGCAAGAAGCAATCTAAGAAGACGAGCATTGGTAAAGGAAAGTCACCAAGCATTGGTGCCTGTAAGGACAAGCATTGGCCCAGAGCGAACAAACATTGATACATGCAAACAAACAAGCACTGACACGTGCAAATCAACCAACGGAAGCAAGCGTTGACAGTGACCAAACTAACACTGGGGAAGACAAGTAAACAAGCACTGGTGCAGGCAAACAATCACGTGTTGGTGCGTACAAGTCAACAAGCCTTGGTATGTGCCACTAAACAAACGCTGGTAAATGCAAAAGCAGTAAGCGAGGACAACGACACGTGGACAACATTGCACGAATCTTGGCAACCAACCAGAATAAGCACATGCTAACGCGAGAGTGTATCAATCAACAAGCACGAGCAACCACAAGAGTGACTCAACGAACAAGCAGCGACAAAACTAAGGTCAGCACGGGTGGAAACGCGAACAGTGGGATACGCAAGTGACTGTGCAGTGGCGAATGTCAGGAAGTAACGCGCGTCCGTCAAATAGAGGAGGCCACAAACAAATATAAACCACGACAAAGCATAAGTAATTACTCCCGAATCAGCAACGAGCACGAGCCAATGCGCATGTGGGGTAGCCAATGACCACACACAACAAGCAAGGGAAATCCAACATTGTCACCAACAATGGACAAGTTCAGGAATGTAATGTCGACCGAATACTGAAGGACTAGTGAGCAAGCTCATGCTAAAACGGAAACGGAAGCACCTGAAATCCAAGGAAACATGGACAGCACAAGGTCCCGCGTCTACGACCGGTCAGGACTTCCTTCTCTCAGGGCGGGAGGAGACGTAACTCAATGCTTCAATCCACATCTTGAAGTATCGCCCCCCGTGGCACAGAGTGACGATTGGATTCAGGACCTCAAACGGCACTGGTGGCTGGAAGCATTGGACGATTTCTTGAAAGCCAACGGTGAGCAAAGGGAAAGAAAATGTCTACTGTTACTCCTCCGTCTGGTGGGTCCCGGGGGCCGATGCCCAATTAGAACATTTTCCAAGGAAGAAGCAGACACTTATGACAAACTCCAAGAGGAACTCCATGCCCATCTCAATGCACAGGCAGAGGTAGATCACAATCGCATGGTCTTCAACACGGCACGGCAGGAACCAGGCGAACCATTGCCGCATTTCATCATTCGGTTGCAAAGTCTGGTTCAAGGCTGTCATTTCAACACGTTTACGAATGAGGATGCTGTTCGGCTCAGAATAATCGAAGGCTGTGAAAACCCCGAAACAAGCCGCAAGATACTTAGAGGACATTGGTCGCTAAATGAAATTATCAAGAAAGCTGAAATTGGGATGCACGTCCAGACAAGAGGCAAATGGAGGGATGTGCATCTGAGTACAAAACTTCGAAATACCTGGGAAGAGAGAACCCAGAATTCCAACAACCACAAAAAGAGAGAGAGAGAAGGCAGGCCAGAGAAAAGACAAAAAAGACAGCGGAGGAGGCACAGTAACATGGAATACTCAGAGTCAGACTACTCAGCGTCTGGCCACTCGGAGAGAACCAAAGAATACTCGGAGTCACCCCGGAATCATCCATCCTCCAGGAGTCCCTCAAGAAGTCAGTCACCGCACAACACACGTCACTCTGACAAAGAGGGAGCGTCCAGTGGGACAGACTGCACTCCTGGGCACAACGACATTCTGCACAACCAGTGGGGGAGAGAGACAAACAATAGGAGGAGCGGCAGTGATCAAGACAGGAAATCGACGTTGGAACATCAATCACCAAGGGGCAAAGATAAGCCCGAGGAAACAGCTAGCAGAAGGATGCACCCCCCACCGATCAGAGACACTAGATCACCAAACAAATGGAGAGGAAAAGACCCACACAGTCATGGGCCTCAAAGCATCCCTGGGCCCCGCGACAACGTAGAAACAGAGCGTGGATGGGTAACATCAGACGAGGAGAACGAAGAGGCAACCGCCTGGGATCAAGCGCAAGGAACAAGCGCGGAATCTTCAAACAATCTCCCAAATGAGACAACCGTGAAAATGTTACGACACAGACACACGAAGAAGCCTTGCAAAGGCAATTCCGAGACGGAAAGCAGCTCGTCACGGACTACCCGGTTCCGAAGACCACCGGGTAAGACATTCCCAAAGGAGCACTCACAGGGGAGACTAAAGGAGCACCCCTCTGATTCAGAGAGCATGTCGGTCCGATCCTTTGAATCAGGAGAATCGTGGTCCCGACAACGACCACACGCAACATCTTTAAAGAAACATTCTCAGCGGGAAGTGAGTGAGGACCCCTCTGACTTAGATAACATCTCGGTCCGATCCGTTGAGTCGACAGAATCGTGGTCCCGACAACGGCCATGGCGCCAAGCACCTGAACACATCAGCGAACCAAGGGACACTTTTCCCGTTCAGAACAACGTGTCTAGCCCCAATGACAATGCACACTCGATTACTCCACCAGACCACCTGCCACATCGAGCACAGGTGCCTTACGACGCAAAGACTACACCGTCACCCCGGGTAGGGGCAGAAAGGCTGACTCGAAGGTCCTGGTCCTGGTCCCACAAAGGGGAAACAGATATCGTGGCCAGTAGCACTCAAATAAGGATGGACCAACCAGTTGATCCGCAAAGGAAGTCGGGCCCGCCCGGAGAGCCAAGTCATCATCAGACAAGAACGAAACACACAACTATCCAGCCGGTTCCAAGGTTTGTTTGGATCAGGTGCGAGCAGGAGTGGGAGAAGCAACCCGAGGCAACCACTCAATCTCCGAGTCATACCAAGATGGTCTCCCCAGGTCATACTCCACCGGCTGGCATCCCAGACTCGAAACAGGAAGACAGTGTTGGTCTCGACCTGACAAGGCAAAATGAAGCGAAAACACATACAGACACTTGGAAGGGAACTAAAGTAACATCCCCGTGGAAAAGAGGTCGAGCGTCACGTGAGCGAGAGTCACAATGGGGGACAGACTGCCGATATCAAACTGAGCTCATCGGAGGCACCCCAGACATTGAAGGCCCCATCTCTCCAGACATCCACAACAGAGCTTGTCTAGTCAAAGACGAACCATTGGCGAATACTTATCACGACATACGTCCATCCCAGAGACTGATAGTGGAGATGGACTGAGAAGTCAGTTTACTTGTTTGTTTTGTTACAAAGGGGGGAGATGTTGTGAAGTCAGCATACCAGTAGTTGGGTGTGGGCGGAGCTAGGGGGTCAGAGGAAGAGGAGGAGCGGACTTGGGAAGTGGGCAGTTAGAGTAGGGACAGAGATAAGGATGGATGTATAGCAATAAAGCTCCAGTAATTATAAGTGATGGTGTCTGTAGTTATTGTAGCAGGACGCTACACCCGGCAGTGACATTTTACTAAAATCTCACTTTGCTGCCAAGTTCCCGTCAGAAGCAGTAAGTCTGTCTGTATTTTTCTCTGACATATTGTCCTAGTATTCATAGGCTCATCCCTTAGTCCGACACTCTATAATATCCACGTGTCGGACCTAGCTAAAATCATCAAAGCGCATGGGATGAGCCTTACCTCATATGCAGATGATACTCAGTTAGTCCTGGCCGTCAAAAATGATGGAGAAAGGGTGGCCGAGAGTTTTAAAGCCGGTATGCTGGCAATTGGAGACTGGATGTCCTCCAATTGTCTTAAACTTAATTCCGAAAAGACGGAGGTTGTCATATTTGGACAACTAGCCCCAAGCTGGTCGCCCGCTTGGTGGCCCGCATCTTTCGGAACCCTGCCCAAACCTTCTCCTAAAGTAAGGAACCTGGGAGTTGTCTTAGATGATAACCTTAACTTTGTTGCCCATGCCAACCAAATAGCGGCCACAGCTTTTCACAAGCTGCGACTGGTTAGGAAAATTATCCCCTTCCTACCTGACAGTGCCGGCAAAACCCTGATAAGTTCCCTGGTGTTATCCTCACTGGATTACTGCAATGGCCTATTTGCCAATGCCCAGATCAGTGTAATCAACAAAATGCAGACCATACAAAATGCGGCAGCCAGACTCCTTTCCAGAATCCCCAAACATAACCCATCGCCGATACCATCAGAAACTATCACTGGCTCCCAATCAGAAACCGGATCAAGTTCAAGACTTTATGCATCGTATATAAAGCACTGCATAAACAAGGACCTCAGTTCCTTAAAGATCAGCTGACACCCTACTGCCCCCCCAGACTACTTCGATCCATACCCTCAATGAACTAGTGGTGCCACGCACCAAGACCGTCTCTTGGGGAGATCGCCGATTCATGGTCACGGCACCAAAACTGTGGAACACCTTGCCTCAGTCGATCAGGACCAGCCATTCCCTTTTGTCATTCCGTAAAAAGCTGAAAACCTGGCTGTTTAATCAGTAAACCCCTAAAGAACCAGTTGTGGAGAATTTTTGCAGAAGTCGCAGCGCCGAGACGCCCATGGGCAATTGTTCGCGCTTAACTAAAATGTCATTAATAATAGTTATTATGAAAGTGGCATGCAGCTGAATTCATTTGTTTGTACAACATTTCTTTTAAAGCTCTGGCTTTCAGTCCATGTGCGCCCAAAATTCACTCACTGCAGCTGAAATGACGCAGGCATGAGTGCTTTGGTCAACAGTGCAACACGTCACCTGTTAGAATCCTATTACTTCAAGTGTCACACTTTTCCCTGTTAATGCATGTTTTCATTTAGCCATATAATGGGTCAGCAGACACACATCATGTTATTTTATCTGTTGCCTATGCCAAGCATTCGTAATATAGTGATTCCCTAAGTGCATTGCTGCACCTTGTCTAGACATAACAGAATGCTCACTGGATTTAATTTGTTTTAAGAACTGAATACTTGTGTTGGCTGCATATTTATAGTTTGTCCAATTCCTTTTATTTAATGTCCTAGTGTCAACACACATTTTTCAGGTTTTGCCAGCACAGTGCAGTGCTTTTGTTTGGGTTTTCCTTCGCCCTTTACCTAATCTACCCATAGCTACACCCATTTCAAAAGTACTGGTCTGGGGAAATGTTTTTTTTCTCTTTGTCCTCTACCCTCTACCTAATCTCCTCGGTTAATAGTGCCAGTAACAACACAATAAATTGCATTTCTCAATAAACAAATTATAACACTTTCAGAGTTTCAGTAACTTATATTGCACACCTGCTCACCAAGCTATAATTTACACCAAAAAAAGCTTATTATTAATCACATAGGTGAAACCTACTGCATTTATCTATTATAGTTTCTAATCCCACTTAAAAGTCTTGCATGTAACCATACATTCCACCCTTTCCCGTCTGTTTCATCTCGCCTTGTAAAATTAAGGTAAAACGTTTAAAATAAAAAAAATAAAAACTTTAAAACATTTTTACACAGTTAAAAACGCTTTAAATTATTGTTACAGGCCAACACGAGACAGACCTTATGTGGGAGTAGGTGGTGAATTCTAAAAAAGATTCGCGCTGTAGCATGGCGAATGAAGCATCACGTTCTTTACGATTAGTTAGCACTCTAGTTCTTTATTATCATTTCGAAGCCTCACTGAAGACGTGCGCATGCGTAAAACGAGCAGTGCGCAGACGCTGAACGTCGGTGCAAGACGATCCATGTTGGTGTTCTTACCATGTGTTGGCAAATAGGCTTGCATAGGTGACAGTAATATGCTGGACATCGGCTAGTAAATGTAATTGAAGACGTTTTCCAACACACAACCTGCCGACAAGAACGTGACCAGACGACGCCAATACATTATCACTAAACTAGTGAGGACGCAGGTGAGTGACGCTACAACTACCTTCACTGGGGGTAAACTGCAAAGGTCATGAAGGAAACCCTATATGTGGGTCATCCGCGGAGTGATGCGAGCCAGGCAAGGGATCAGCACTTCAGATCGCCGTACATGTTGAGTAGCAACTATTGCAGACAGAGTGACGTTCCTCGCAGTCATCTAGTCCTGCCGTAGTTGATAGGGCGGACTGGGCTCCTTTCCTGCAGCTGCAAGTACCTATGATGTTTAGACCTTTCGATGAAACCTTAAGTTCATAACAGAAGTATTCACATCTGCATAGTCTCGGTATAGTCACTGACCCCATTTGTTTACTTAATACCATTTTTTTGTAAATAACAGAAAAGACCTACGTTTTGCTAAATAGATGTATAATTAAGCCACGCCTGCAGCTACATAATATACGTCAGCATCTACATGCCACACAGTAGACAGCAGCAACCTACTCTAACATATACAGCTGCTACTTATCACAGACAGTAGTCACATAACTACATTTCAGCGCCATATGGAGCCCTGGAAGGTAGGCGCAGGCCTGAACTGGAGTGGGGTAAAGGATGAGGCTGACAGATACTGGTTTGTTTCTGTACCGGGGTTATTATTGTTAGGGGGCATGAACGCGCCTGCGTGATTATGGAGACCAGTGGAGTGTTATTGCTAGGTAGTTGCAAATATATCTTGAAAGTCCTTTTAGGGGTAAATGTAAAGTCACTTGGGACTGTTTTTTTCTTTTTCTTCGGGGGAACGTGTGCTTGTAATATGTTCCCAGATATAGATTAAAATGTTCAAACATGCTAGGCATGGCGCATGATATAAATTCAAGGAAGTCTGTAAAATATGGGGCAACATCCCACAGCTTATTTCCAGAGGTTAACAAAAACTACCTAGCAGCAGTGCTTGAAATGGAAAAATAGAAGTGCAGGTACTCTGTACCAGAGTACCTGCTTGTTTCTGAGAAGTCCTGGTACACTCCTATTAAAAGTATTACATTTCTCTTGAGAAGTGCCAGTACGCTCCCTCTCAGAATAAACAAGCATCCCCATAGCCAATAGGTCTCGCCTTTGGGACATTATAAGTGTTTAGCCATGCATCAGTTGATGTTGTACCAAGGATATTGTGCTGCATAATTAAATACTTGTAAGGTCCCAAAGGCGAGACCTATTCGCTATTCCAATGCTTGTTCTTTTTGATGCAGCTAACAAGCACCGCCACTAGGTGGTGCCAAATACTGTGTTTTCTCTTGCGCCCGAGTACATGCCTTACCAATTCCGAGCAGCTCCTCTGAGCAGACATCACAGAGAAGCTCCAACAAAAATCTTGGCTCCCGTCCTCAAACGCATCAGACCTATTTGGGACTAGACAGTAACCTTTCTGGGCTCCAGCTGGTCTGGTGAGGGTTGGCGGAGGCATAGAATACCCATCACAGGAAGGGGCACGAGCCTGTAAGATCTGTGCAGACTGCAGTATATTTCTGGGGTCCGAGGCTCGAACCATAGCGCTCTAAAATGACTGCATACCTAAACTCAGCGCTATGCAAAACTTCTTAGTTATCATATACAAGACACACAAATAAAAAGTGAGGGTTAAAGGGTTTCAGTCTCAGAGAATTTTTAAAGCGCACTTCATACCTGCGAGGGTCTCAAGGCGCTGGGGGGGGGGAGGCTGCAGCTAGTGGTCGAAGAGCCAGGTCTTGAGTAGTCTCCTGAAGGTCAGCGGGTCTTCAGTTTGTCGGAGGAGGAGGGGGATGGAGTCCCAGGTTTTGGCGGCGCGGTGGGAGAAGGACCTGCCCCCGGAAGTGGTTCTGTGGATGCGTGGGACGGTGGCCAGAGACAGGTCAGCGGAGCGGAGTTTCCTGTTAGGTACGTTGAATGAGAGTCGGTCATTGAGGTAGGCAGGGCCGGTGTTGTGAAGTGCCTTGTGTGTGTGGGTCAGGAGTTTGAAGCTGATTCTCTTGTCTACGGGGAGCCAGTGCAGGATTCTCAGGTGGGGGAGATGTCGTCTCGGCGCGGTACGTTGAGGATCAGGCGTGCAGAGGCGTTCTGGATTCTTTGAAGTCTGTTGATGAGATTGGACGAGGCTCCGGCGTAGAGGGCGTTGCCGTAGTTGAGTCTGCTGCTGATGAGGGCGAGGGTGCCGGTTTTACATGTGTCTGTCGGGATCCATCTGTAGATCTTGCAGAGGATGTGGAAGCAGGTGGAGGACACTGCGTTGACTTGGTTGGTCATGCTGAGCTTCGGGTCGAGGATGACTCCAAGCTTGCGTACGTGGTTGGTAGGTGTGGGGGGGGGAGGGGGTGCCCAGAAATGCAGGCCACTAGGAGTCGTCCCATGCTGAGGGGTTGGGCCCGAGGATGGGGATCTCTGTCTTGTCCGTGTTCAGTTTGAGCGGGCATTTTTGCATCCAGTCGGCGACGGCCTTCATAACACCGTGGAGGTTGGTTTTGGCAGTGAGGGAGAGGATCACCTGAGTGTCGTCGGCGTAGATTATGTTGAGGTTGTGTAGTCTGGCGAGGTGTGCGAGTGGTGCCATGTAGACGTTGAAAAGCGTCGGGCTGAGGGAAGATCCTTGTGGGACATCGCTGATGGTCTTGGTGATTCGGGAGTGGTACGGGGGGAGGCGGATCCTTTGGGTTCTGTCGGAGAGGAAGGAGGTGATCCAGTCCAGGGCCTTGTCGCGGATCCCTGCGTTGTGGAGGCGTGTGCGTAGTGTGTGATGGCAGACGGTGTTGGATGCGTCGGAGAGGTCCAGGCGGATGAGGGCTGCTCTCTCGCCGTTGTTGAGTAGGAGTCTGATGTCGTCTGTGGGGGCGATGAGGGTGGTCTCAGTGCTGTGGTTCCTGCAGAAGCCTGACTGGGAGGGGTCGAGGATGCTTTTGTCTTCCAGGTATCGGGTAAGTTGGGTGTTGGCGATGTTCTAGATGACCTTGGCTGGGAACGAAAGCAGGGAGATGGGCCGGAAGTTCTTGAGGTCGCCCGGGTCTGCCTTGGGGTTTTTCATCAGGGCGTTGATCTTGGCGTGCTTCAAGCTCTCGGGGAAGATTGCCGTCTCGAAGGAGAGGTTGATGATGTTACGCATGTAGGGTGCGATGGAGCTGGCAGCTTTGTTGATGACGTGGTGGGGAGAGGGTCGGAATGGGCGCCTGAGTGGATGGTGCTCATGGTCTTGATAGTGTCCTCGGTGTTCACGTTGGTCCACGTGGTGAGGTGGTCGTGTTCGGTGGGTCCGGTGTGGTGCGGTTGGCAGGGATGGACCGAGGAATGAGGCTGTCGTGAATGTCGAAGATCTTGTTGTGAAAGAAGGCAGCGAGGGCATCGCACAGGGCTTGAGACGGTGGGATGTCGTTGGTGCAGGAGCTAGGGTTAGAGAGCTCCTTCATGATGTTGAAGAGCTCCTTGTTGTGTGCGTTGTTGTCGAGGCGGTCTTTGAAGGAGGCCTTCTTGGTAGTCCTGATGAGGTTGTGGTGGTTGCGGGTGGCGTCTTTGTGGGCGGCGCGGCTGTGGGGTGTCTTCTCTTTGTGCCAGATGTTTTCCAGTTTCCGACAGGTGCGCTTGGAGACTAGGAGTTCCGGGGTGAACCAGCTGGCTCTCTGGCTGGTGTCCCTGTTGGTGCGCTGTCTTATAGGGGCCAGGTTGTTGGCTCAGTTTATCATCCAGAGTCTGAGGGTGTGGGCCCCCTCCTCGGGGTCGGTGGGGTTAGTCGGTGGGTTCAGTTAGAGGTGTGTCTGTAGGAGTTCCTTGGTGACCTTGCCCCAGCGACGTTGGGGGATCTGAAGGGTGCGGTGACGTGTGACGGGTTTCTGGAAGGTGAAATGGACGCAGCGGTGGTCGGTCCAGGTGAGTTCGGAGGCGTGGCTGGTGGCAGCTTCGAGTTAAAATCCCTGAACAATGCCAGACATTACAGGATTGGGATATGGCAACGAGGCGCTATGAAGCACAAAATGAGCTCCCTTCCCCAACAAGCATTGGCCGCCTGCGTGCGTATGTGCACGTGCAGTCTGCTCTTTTTCTAAGCACACACTCGTGCTTGTGGCGCCCCGCTGTGCACTCCTACAATCTGTATGCCGCCACAAGCACGAGTACGTGCTTGGAAGAAGAGCTGTACGACGTTTAAAGGTCTCCTATGCAGTGCATGCGCGCTGCGTAGGCAAGACCTAAAAAGTACTGACCGTACCGGTCCATTTAAAGCACTGCCCAGTAGTAAAAGCGAATGAGGTAATTGTGTTGCTAGGCTCATTAAATGGAATGGCTTTGAGGTGTTTCAAGTTGGCACTTGGCGTCTCCGGCCCTGGGCTTTAGACAACTGGCTGGTAGCAACTGGGGGGCCCTTTTATGTGCAGACCCCAGTGCTTTCCCCAGACCCCCTATTCCTGTGGATCCTGCTTATAACTAAAATAATCGACCGGTCGGAAATGGATGATCATCGAAAAGTTATTTTGCTGCTTGTGTAGTGGTAACTACAGTTAGTCGTCTCACAAGAGTGCATTTCATGAAATGCGGCTTCATATGCGTTTGACTTGTATTTTTGGTCTTAAAAAATTCAGTAGGTGGAACACACAGGACTTTACACTGACAAGAAATTCGTGCCCTTGTTAGGTCGAGCCTGAGCTAGCGCCCAAGCGCTACTCTGTGGATGATCTGTGGTAGTTCAGTACAGGAGAGAAGCCCCCCGCCCATATTTTTCATTGGCTTGTGTCTTTGTCCTTCGTAAATGCTGTCTGATTCCTAAATAGGCTTATTAGTCCCTCCTTAGTACAGCCATGTCGTCATTTGTCACCTCCCATGGCTACTGGCCCCGTTACTTGGTTGTTACATGGAACATGTACTATTTTATTTATTGAGTTTCTCCTACTTAAATCACGACGTGCTTTGTTTACATTCAGTGCTTCATGCGCGCTTTCACTTTTAAAAGCAGCGGGGACAATGCAGTTGTTTGTTTGCAATGCCATAGGTTTCGCATTTAAATGCGAGACCTATAGCATTGCAAGTATTTTAATGTAGTAACTTTTTCTTCCTTTGTTTGACAAGAGCGGGGTTTATAAAGCACTTTAAAATCCCACCTGTGACTCCATTCCTTCCAGAATACGTAAATAGCTTTCATTCTCGCTCAGTGCTGTTACTTCCTCCACTTGCGCTGCAGTTGCTCTCGCTCAGTGCTGTTACGTCATCATCTTGCGCTGCAGTTGCTCATGGCAACCGTTTCTAACACAACATCTAGCCTCTACGATACTGGATGCTGTAAGTAGGCCTTGCTCAGTCCTCTGCACTTTTCTGTATGGGCACGGGTATCATCTTGCTCTTTTTGTAGAGTCTCTGAAACCATAAGCTTAAAACCTTAGCTCATTGTGATAAGTTAATGTGCTAATAACACAATGCATAGCCGAGGAATCTAGACCGCACGCATACATAGTTGATCTGAGGCCAGGCGTGTGCTTGGATGTGAAGACCTAGGTTCAGGTACCCACATAGTACATACACACGTACTCCCAAGCTTGAATTTAAGTCTGCAGGAATTTTAATTCTGGTACTTTTATTTCGCCAACTCTGATAAGGACTGGGTAACTAAGTTATCCTAGCATGGAAGGTGTTGTTTACTAAAGACATATGAAGTACACATTGCTGACAAATGCCCTTGTCATGTAAGGAGCATGCATGAGTTGATGTAAAGAAGGCCTTAGCCACATGATGTAGTACCAAGCTTTAAAGAAACAAAGTAATTAATACAGGTGAGCGTCAGGGAGCAGCTGCTGCCTTACACCACGGCTCTGCAACTGCCCCACAATCATAAGATGCAGCACACACATTCCAGATGGCATCATAACATTCTACTATAACCCACGAGCCTTAAAGGTAAAGAGCAACACAACACATCCCCCTCTCTTCAATAAGAGAAAAGAAAGGAGACATACCTAAGGAATAAAACAAGGCAACAAAACAAAGGAAAATAAGGGAACAAAATTAGCAACCAAAAAAACAAAACAAAATAAACGCACTAATTATTCCGTAACATAGTCTTTAAGCCAAGAGGATAGTGTACGAGTTATTTTACCCAAACTCCTCTCAACATTCAACTCACCACTGGTATTGTTTAAAACACCACCGGCATTGTGAACACCGACACTTCCCCCCCCCCCCCTCCTCTCAACCGGATTGACCCACAGCAAATTAATCATTCACCACCCCATTGGTGTTTCCACCTACTCCAGCAAATTGTGCTTTTTAAACAGCTATTCTCAAAATGGTCTTCCATCCAATCATACATATTTGGGATACAGGGCGTTTCTTCCTCCACACCATCATACTGATCTTGACTAATGGCAATACTTTTCAAATTCCAAACCTTTCATCACTTAGTCTAACTGCATTTCTCAAAACCTCAATTACTTGTTTCTGTGGTTCAAAACGACTCTCACCCTTAGGTACTTTGTAAGGTTTCTTCACACGCACCCATTCACCAACTTTAATTTCCACATCTTTCGTACCCTGGTGGTTGTCATAAAATTCTTTACTTTTAGAATGAAGCAACTCCAAGTCATTCTTCACTTCAGTAGGTGACCACTGTGCACTTTTCCCATCCATTAACCAACCAGGATTGATTTTACTTCTCGGTAACCTCCCCCTCATCATAACAAAGGGAGACAACCCTGTACCAGTGTGCACTGTCGTCCTGTAAGACCAGACTGCCTTTTGTACTTGAACCGTCCAATCCATTTTTTTACTAACAGCTGCCTGAATAACACCTTTGATCACCCTGTTGAATCTCTCAACGGTGCCATTCCCACTAGGATTGCAGATGGCATCATAACATTCTACTATAACCCACAAGCCTTAAAGGTAAAGAGCAACACAACAGTTGAGCACAGGAGCCAGTGTGCTCTCATATAGATAGAAGTGTGTGAGCCAACAAAGTAGCAGGGGAAACTGAGCCAGAGCCGGGCAGCTTGGCTCTGGCTCTTAGAGCAAGAGCCGAGCATTGAAACAATTTGACATGTAAATCATGCAACAACTATCATGTTGGAATATGAATACCCTATTACACCAATTCGAGGGTGGATATTGTTTCTGTCTTCTGCATTCTTCACTGTGTAATTTCATGCTATTCTAATATGTGGATCATATTTACACGTGTCTTGTTACTGTTAGTAACGTTTTTGATTAAATCCTGTATCTGTGTATACTGGATAACCATAATAAACAGCCACTGGCATGTAAATTGGTACCTATACTACATAAAGGTTCAAAATAATAAAACATATAAAGACTATAATATGAAAGATATCCTCAGATTCAAAATCGTAATTCGATTTAGCTCATCAGATTATTTGTGAAGTATTTATTAAAAGTGAGGCTGTTTCAACACGACCTGAGAAACATCCCTGCCCTTTCCCTGATGACAATGCTATTATTGAACTAACAGACAAGTCATGTTGTCGTATATATCCTATATGTGAACTACATTCTTATTATATAGATGGAGTACATTACTGTCTATTAATTCAAATGCAAAGGAGGTTTTTGTACAACTCTCTTCCTAAACTTGCGTATTAGAAGGTGCACGCATATGTGATAAACTAAATAGAGGTTTAAAAAAAAAAAAAACATTTGCCTAGGATCACACAATTTGGTTAAACAAGGAGGCCAGGGTGGATTCCAGATAGTCCAATTTCACACTTTGCAATTAAGTCATAAGATGGGTATCTCTTTCTGACCTCTAATTTTAATGTGTTGTCTTTAATTTTTGGTGTATGAAATTAGAGATAGGGCAGTTTTACATAACGCAAACCATGCTCAATGGCATAAGACCACTCCAGACACAGACTACAATACACATTGTTTTTCTGCACCGGGTGATTTGCCAGAATTCACAGCAGGTCACAAGTCAGGGTATAGGTAGGTACACAGCGTCCACTCACTCTTTTCACAGGGTGGACACCGTCCACCCTACCAAGAAGTTGGGCCTCACAGAAATATGCTGAACATGTCCCGGTACATTTTTCAGATACTGGGACACGTTCATCAGAGCCTGTACCTTGTCTG
The DNA here is from genome assembly GCF_964263255.1 of Lissotriton vulgaris. Taxonomy (NCBI): domain Eukaryota; kingdom Metazoa; phylum Chordata; class Amphibia; order Caudata; family Salamandridae; genus Lissotriton; species Lissotriton vulgaris. The sequence goes on along the minus strand of NC_141699.1, from coordinate 608,515,178 downwards.
CTTTCCATTTTCAGCACCAACGTGCCGGCAGCAAGGGAGATTTTTTTCACCTCCAGCTAGGCTGAAGTTAAGGGGCCATCAGGCCTACTTTTTTTTAATATCCTGACTGGGGAAGGGGGGCCTGGAACCTCACACTTTATAAAAATAAAATATTGGAATTCATTTGTTTGTAATCTGAACGTACAGTCAAAGAAATCATAAGCACCCAGTCCAAATTGGTTGTTGGGCAACAGCATTTGGTGCAGAGCACAAAAGGGAACCTCACACTAGTATGTAAATGCCACAAGAGGGAAACAAAGGTACACAGCCTGTTATCTCTTCACAGGTACTTAAGAGGCACGTTTTTGACTTAGTTCACTCCCTGTGTATAAGTGCATGCACTATAAAAATGTCAGATGTTTTGGTCTGTCCCAGTATTTACACAAATAACAATTTCGATAGCACTGTTTTATTTCTTTTATAACGCTAAGCAACCCAATGCATGGTGTCAGAGCTCTTTACGTAACATACACATTAAGCATTGGCAATAAATCATATACATGTGTAAATGTACAAGATGAGGTACATGAGACAGTGAGGGTTACAAGGTGTAGGAGTCACACACATGTCCTTCATACCTCACTGTAGTCTTTAGAAGGATTTCAATTTCTGAACTGCAGGTAACAAAAGTATCTCTCTGTTAAAACAGTAACCCACTTTACTATTTACATAAAATAAAAATCTGTCATCTGTGCGTTAGATGATGTGCTTTGTAGGAAATACATTTACCTTCTCTACTACTTTGATTCAAATCTGAGACTTCACAAAACACAAATCTCTCCAGCAAGTGCATTAACTACCAGTGTTATCTCACCATAATAACTATTCCCTGTGATTTACTGGGCACCTTCGCAGCAGATGCCTTAAACCAATCAAGTATTTTAAAATGTAGACTTTGCAACCAATTAAACATAACAGATCTACTACCATGCTTCTCATTGTTGCCAATTTCTTTGTGGCAGGGTTTAAAACAATAAATGTATTAGTTGAGGCCCAGATTTTGAGTCAGGATTGCAGCACTTTTTTTGGCAGAACCCCAATGCCAAATCGTATTTGTTAAATCTCATAATGCGCTTAAATGTACTCATGATATACCTGATAAACCTATGTGTGAGGTCTTAATATCTGTTGTCACTTCTTATGTCACTTCTTATGATGTCACTTCCAGTGAGGTCACGTTCAACTTGTTCTTGGTGGGTGAATACGTAATATATCCTAGTTTATAAAACGACCGTCGCACAACCCCCACAGACAATGGAAACCGCAACAGCAGCAAAAAGTGGCAGGAAACAAAGGTGAGGGGGCAAAGGGAAAAGACAGAATCCAAGCGGAAGATAACATGGAGTACAAGAAGTAACCTATCATATGAACATGGTAATTGACCTAACTGATATACCTTTATCCCAGAAAGATTGACCTTTTATCGCCTGGTCTCTCCTTTTGTCCTGTCTCAGGCTTTGACTGTGCCCAAACAAGGGTGGATTTATTCAAATTTGTGCGCAAGCTGAGATTAAAGAAATTCTTCAGCATGTAGTCAAAACCAAGACAGTTGTTGACAAATGAAAGAGGAGAACATGATATTCTACAAGTCTGTGATGTAGATTACACAAAAGACTTGCACTCCCTAGAAGGAACAGAGACAGATCCCGCTGTAGGGAATACACAACTTTTGGACAGGGCAGGGATAGATGTGGAAGAAGGGAGTCACACCAACTTTAGATGAACATCTAGATTCATTCCTCCCCACTATGCATGGTGGTATAGAAGTGTTTTCTGATCTAATCTCTACAAAATTTAGTAAAATGAAAATTCTATCTGATGTGAAAATTAGAAAGATGTTTATACAAAATTAGCAATTCAGGCGGGTAGTAAGACAAGCATTTGCAATGCAATAGGTCTCGCATTTACACAAGTTTAAGCTATTGGCATTGTAAATGACAATGCCTTTTATTTATGTTTTAAAAGCTAAAACATAAATAAAGGCATTGTAATTTACAATGCCACCGGCTCAAACTTGCGTAAATGCGAGACCTATTGCATTGCAAATGCTTTTTTTTATAGTGTTATCAAGATCGTTTTTAATGCGGTGAGTGCCTGCTGCAAGTTGTGTGTGTATAACTTGTGCATCACAGGCCTCCATTTGTGGTGGGAAATCTGCATGCAGAAGAACTGGTTTGCGGTGTTTTTTCCCCCCGATCACCTCTCTACCCTGTTCTCCTGACAGCCTTTGAGTGGGGTGATCCTCCTCACAGTGGGGTAGTCTCCGGCCTGGAGCTCTAAACAAGGCACAACGAAGTGTGAACTATCTGCACCTAGCTATGCACAGCCACAAAGACGGTCACTAGGAAGGCAACAAAATATATCTTTTTTTAACGTAAAGGCCCTCCTTACTCTGAACAACTGATACTGCAGCCCCCTTCCCTCCCCTCCCTTCCACAAGTGGCAGTGCTACAGGAAGACTGAGCAGCCCCTCCCAGCAAAAGGACCTAATCGAATTTTGTAGGAGTCTTGTCTCCTTTGTCCTCCCTTCCACTGTCTGGAAAAACATCACCACCCTATCTTGTGCACAAGAACAGAACGGGGGCTTTCAAATTGAACCCACAGGCCTTCATCACCCAGCTTAGCTCATAAGCACAATACATATACTACAATACATGAAAACACAGACCATATGCACTTGGATGTGATTATGTGATGGTATAAATCTGAATGTGAATTGGCGAGACACTCTCAGCCAGTGCCAAAGAGCGAATTGTGAGTGAAAAACCTTTAATTACTGAATAGTGAGGGTAGATCTTTAAACAAGACCTTCGCTTTTTCAATGCCAACCCCCCTTGTGCAGAATTTAGACCCCGTACTAAGATTGGGATACTCCAGACTGTTTAAAAGCGGTACCCTAGGCTTGGCACGAGGCAGGTTCAGACGCGTCCTGTTTAAATGCTGTGTGTAAATCAGAATTGCATGTTTGTTGTCTGCCCGGGTTTGGAGCACTATGTATAAATTGTTTATTTCTACGGCTTACGTCCTCCGATTGCTTGGTATCTCAGAAAGCCTTCTCCCACTATACTCCTAAAACCCTGCATGAAAAATTGACCTTGACTGACTTCCGCTTGATTCCGCTACTTTTTTTTCCAGAGTGGCCCTCTTCTTACCTTCCATCCTCCACATGCTTTCTATTTCTGAGTATAGCCTCATTTTGGACTCGTGCCTCTGTCTTAATCCAGTTTATTGTAATTCTGTAATTGACGGATAATCATTCCATGGATCATAACCTGATTTCATAGATCTTAACCACCCCTCTTTAAAACCCTATTCCTATATCCTAACATGACCTAATGTCTGCCAGTCAACTACACCAACCAATCACCTTAAACCAAAAAGCCTCTATCACTAAGTAACTGGAGTAATTGTATGCGATTTTTCTTGAGAGCACATGACTAATCGCAATAACCACTAGATTAACCTGTAATCTTGGATTCCGGAGTAGCGTGCTACACGCTGTAAATTGCTTCAATGTCCCGTCAGGGGTAGTAAGTACTGTGTAAATACAGTTGCAATAGCATAACAGCTAATAGGACTTAAAGATCCAGTTTTCCTGTTAGCGTGTGATGCAGCAGTTGTCTCTAGAGGCTCAAGTATCAAGGATGCAGCAGGTTTTATTTTAGGGGGCCTCTGTGTTGGGATTCAGGTGTAGTCCTCTTTTTGTGACCATGTCCGTGTGCTCATGTGACCTGCTGGGGGGAGTTAAATGCTGCCTTCTCCCTTCCCACCTTGCTTGATATCTATTCCATGTGGTTTCTGGTCTTGGGCTCGGGACGATTTTGGATTCAGTGTTCTGCAGGCTGTTGTTCACGGGCTCGTGAGCACCTTTGAGCACCTCTCCTTGTTTTTTGGATATCCTTGCCCCATTCCTATCCTGTCCCCGTTCCTTCCCTGCTCTTTGGTTCCTGTATTCGTTTTGTTCCCCCCCCCTTGTTGTTGTCCCTTGTCTGTTGAGACTTATAGCCCAGATGGGTTATGGGGGTTGCCGGGGCTCCAGCGCTCTCTTGAACAATCGTCAGTAGTCCGGCCGGATTACGATAGTAATTCACTAAAGACTGTGGGAGTTACGATAGGCGCATTTCCGCGTCTTTCCTACCCCATCGACATCGTTGTGTTGGGTGGAGTGAAAGTCGGGCGCTTCCGGTTCGAGCAGAAGCAGCGTTGGAAGCCGGTGGTGTACAGCGTCCTTGCCTGATTAATTCCCCGTTCTTTGTGTGGACATTGTAAGAATCCCAAGGAGGTTTTTTCAGTCGTCATAACGACTTTTTCCTCCTTTATTGACAGACTCTGCGTGTTTCAGATTCCCTCTAGGTTCCTTAGCCCCTTTACTTTTATGCACTGCAATTGATACCTTTTCAACTCTGGACACCTCCACAAGACTTCAGGCACAGCTACTGCGGGTAAGAAGGTTTCTGGGTATTACTGGGCATGGTCACATTGAGAAGTACTATGTGTTGTAGTGACATAAATGTTAGACTGTAAACCTTACCTGTTTTGTAGGTGCAGTCACGTGGAGATAAGAACACTCTGGTCATTGCAGAAGTCCATAGAAGAATTCCCGGGGTCCCTTATTTGTCAAATCCCTTTTCCCGCCCCCTGTCCATTGCTCCTCTGCTGTCTCATTGTTTCACCCTCAGTGAGTCGCTTATGGGCTAGGGTAGTGGATCGGGTCATTCATCGCTCCTGCAGTGTATGGGCATAGATGGCAGAAACCAACACTCTGCACCCCAGTTATGCAGAGCTATTATCGGACCCCAACACTAATCAATTGGTAACGACTCTGGAGACGCCGGGACTGGTGCAGATGGTGGTGGGACCTACCCATCAGGCTGGCCACACTCTGGATCTGCCATTCACTAACTCAACCAAACTTACAGGAGAGCAACCTTTACCTCTACTTTGGCAGACCACAATTTATAAAAATGTTGTATACCCATTGATGTCTCGAATAACTGCCATAATAATGACTCCATCTGGATCAGACCCTGGCGTAAAGTCACTCAAGCAACATCCTCAGTTCATTTCAACTTCCAGTCTGTGTCTCACACAGAAAATGTTGATCAGGTACCCACAGCTTTTGCAGTCTCAATCACACTGACTCTAAATACAGTGGCACCTTTGTCAAGGGTCAAGATCAGGACTAAAGCGTCACCATGGTTTACGTCCGTCCTAAAGATTGACCAACAGCTCAGTAGGACTGTTGAACATCAAGGAGGAAAACTAAAGCAATTGAGGACCGTATAAGATACAACCATATCCACTGTACTTACCTAAGTATTATTAAACAGGCCATTAAAAGCTGTATTTGACAGACAGGTGTAACAATGGTGCAAACTCCAATAAAGAGCTTTATAAAATATTGAAGGAGTTTACCAACCCTCACACCGACCAGCATATTGATAAAAAAGGAAGACAAAGTGTCAGCCCAGTCTTGGGAGGGGGACACAAGACTGGGCTTACACTTTGTCTTCCTTTTTTGATGAAAAGGTCAAAGGTATTTATCCTCAGCATGGTCTTTTCCTCAGCATGACAACAACAATGTGGACTCTCACCCTGCCATCAATAGCCATCTTACTCTGCCTATACTGTCGGAATTTAAAGTGGTTACTCAAGAAGAAGTCTTCGTAGCCTTAGCAATAGATTAAATCAGGCTCCGCAGCCGACCTTCTCCCACCGTCTGCCTGCATTAATATAGCACCTCTTTTAATAACCAAACTTACAGAGATATTCATCATGTCACTAGACCAAGCCGTGGTCCTGACTAGATGGAAAACGGCGCAAGTCAAGCCAATTCTGAAAAAGTCAACTTCAGATCCGAGGGTACCTGTCTACCCCACATCGCTGCTGCCTTATTTCAGGAAGGTGCTTGAATCCCTGATAAATAAACAACTAACTACCCATTTGGAAGATCACGGTTTGCTAGATCCATCGCAATCAGGGTTTCGGTCGGCACATACAGGGCTGGACTGGGAACCACAACCAGCACTGGCAAAGTGCTTGGCCTGCCCCCCTCCCCACTCTTGGGGGGGGGGGGGGTTGAGGTGCAGCCAAGCTCTTTGCCGGGCCGGTTTTCAGCCGATTTTGGTACAGGTCCAACGGCCCTGTAACAAAAACGTCCCCAGGGGCACAAAACCGCCCACCACCCGTGCGGCGCACCGGGGGATTGCCCGGTGCCTGCAATGGCCAGTCCGGCCCTGGGCACATAGTACCGAAACAGCAGTGGTAGAGGTGATTGATAATATCAGGTTGGCCCTAGATAACAGAGAATCAGCCATGCTGGTCCTTTTGGATTTGTCAGCCTTCTTCGACACCATCTCCCATAGCATTTTAGAACGACGACTCTGGGAGTCTGAGGGAAAGCCCTGGACTGGTTCAAAAACTATCTAATGAACTGCACAACCACAGTACATATAGGTACCCTAGCCTCATGTAGTAGGTCTGTAAGTATAGAAGTCCCTCCGGGCTCTATCCTGAGCCCTATGCTTTTCAACCTTTATGTAACACCTTTGGCCAGGGTAAAAAGGTCCTATGGTTTTGACGCAGTGTCATATGCTGATGACACTCGACTGTTGATCACGTTTGGTTCCGACCCGGCTGACACAATGACTCGGTTTAAAAATTGCATGATTCATATTAACAACTGGATCAGCAACAACAAACTACGGCTCAACCGCAGCAAGACAGAGATCATTCTGATTGCGCACTGCTTGTTTGGGGGATGCCAATCTCGGAATAACTATTGACAGCAAGTTGTCTATGAAAAACCATGTCAATCTTGCAATAGGCACCTGCTATGGGATCCTGCTGAAACTATGCAAAATGTCCAAATGGCTCCCTATAGAGTCTAGGAAATCATTTGTGCAGGGTCTTATTGTAAGCCGTCTGGACTATGGGAACGCTTTATTAGCCTCCCTAAAGGAAGATCTACTCTCCAAACTTCAGATTCTGCAGAATACAGCTGCCAGACTCATCTTAAGTCTCCCACCAAGATCTCTATCAGCACCCAGTCTGAGGATTCTTCACTGGCTTCCGGTAAAAAAAAAAAGAGGTTGTTTTAAAATTCTATCCCTCATCCATAAGAGCATATAAGGAACTGGTCCTAGTAATTTAGCGAAAAAACAAAATTGCCATTAATATTGGTGGTTTTGTTTACCCAGGTTCTTTCATCCTTAGGCAGTCAATTGACAGCAATTTTATGGCAAGACCGGAGGCTCCCATTATGCTTTCTTATCTTACCTTTATTATCACAGCAGCCAAGATAAGTAGTAAAAACTACAGTTCCCAGGGGCCCGGGTAAACCACACTGGCCAATGGGAATGTAAAGAACACAAATGGGAATGTAAAGAACATGATATCAAACAACCAATCATGACACAGTAACCTATAAAATGTCACATCTGATTGCGCAGCTTCTTCTTTTCTTGCTGCTCGCAGTCAGATAAGTGTTTATCTTTGTGCTCGTATATATTTAATGTGTACTGATTTAAATGCTTCCTTTTGATACTTATATTCTGTGTCTTATTTTGCTTTGTGCTTTGTTTGCTAAGTGCGGAAGTAATTCCTGCGCCTTGCTAGCGGTGTTGGAACGCGTCTCACGCCTTCCGCTCCGTTTCCCCCCGCCGGAGCGCTGTGCTTGGTTTACCCCTGTGGCGCAGTTCCCCGCTCGTGCTCTTCGAGCGTTTCCATTTCTGGTGCCTTTGTTTTTGCCCCGTTAGCTTAAAACTGCCTTTTGTTCCCAGCCCTTACCGGAGTTCTCTGCAACGCTTCTCTCCCGGTCCACACGCTCGTGTCTGAGCGTTTTCCCGTCTTTGGCCCCGCCTTTCTGGGAGTGTTTCTCCTTTTGTTTTCCCGGCTTGGAGAATTGTTAACCCCTTCCTCCCTCGCTTCCTTACAACTTTTTACTATGGAAACAGACAGGTCTCCAGAGCGTGTGGAAATGGCTGAAGAAGGTGAAGCCTTCAAACATGACCTGAACAAATTTATCAACACTTCTGTTGAAAATGTTATGTTATGTTATGTTATGTTATGTTATGTTATGTTAAATAAATGTATTAAGCGCGGCTAGCACCATTAGGTTTCTTGGCGCTTGTGCTGAGGGAGCAAAGAAAAGAACAAGGGATAACAACTAATTATAAGACTCGGTGTAAAGGAAGGTTTTAAGAAGGGATCTGAACGTGGAGTAAGGAGAAGACAGCCTAAGAGGAAGGGGTAGGGAATTCCAAAAGGATGGGGCTAGAAATGAGAACCTGAGGCCACCGTGTTTCTTCCTCTTGAATCTGGGAACTGATAGCAAGGCCATCTGGGATGACCGAAGATTGCGAGAAGGGACGTACGGGTGGAGAAGGGAGGAAATGAACAGGGGGCTGTGGCCTGCAAGAGATTTAGAAATAATGCAGCCATGCTGTGGAGGTTTCAATGAAACGAATGTCAAAAGGCATGGAAAACACAATGTTAAGTATTTTGTCCAAAGCCTTGGCCCAGTCTGCGTGGGATAGCAGACATAAAAAGGTGGTTTTCTCTGCTCCTTCACATACTTCAAAATCTGCGTCATTGACGGCAAGCGAGGTTTCCTCGCATCTGATTGAGGACAATGTGCCTCCCAGGCCTCCTACTAAGGAGGGGTTGTTGAGCTCCATGGGCAAGCGCAAATCAAAATCAAAGCACGCAGAGGCACCAAAGAAATTGGATATATCCACCATATTGGACACTGATGATGACATCCCTGACGCAGATGATCTATGTGACCTTTTCGATATTTCTGACCATCCTTCCCCCCCCCCCTTCTAAGAAATTCAGGTCAGATTCTTTTGCTTTTCAACCTGTTATGGATTCGGAGGGCGTTCCAATGTTCGATCCTTCCTCCATACGCCACCCTAATTCCACAGAATGGTCTCCTGCCCCTCATGTGGGGGAATATTTATCGGCCAGACTTCGTCTCACTTTGGAGTCCACAGTCGGATCACGACTCAAATCTGAATGTCCAAAACCCTCCTTGGCGGAGAAGATTCCCCTGGTTCCCGCTATTGACCAGCCTCTCCTTACTTTTTTCTCCAAATTTGGGAAGGACCCTCGCATGGGCGTTGACAAGGCATTGTCCACTTGTCAAGATAAGCTTCTTGACTTGTAGGCCCTTTGGCATTTATTTTTGATATGGCAGAATCTGCCCACTTGGATGGTTCTGACCTTTCAGCGGACGATGTTTCCATGTGTGTCCAGCGTGCCTTTTGTCTTCTGGGCAACGCCAATGCTGCCATCACGCACATGCGCCGTAAAGGGTTGCTTATTAACCCCTTCCCTGCGGGGCATATTGCCCCGCTGTGCTGGGGGGAGGGGGCGCGCACAGCGCCCCCATGCTCATGACGAGGTCAGCTCGTCATGAGGCACAGTGCTCGTGGGCTCATGACGAGCTGAGCTCGTCATGACCACACCTGTTAATGTTAATAAAATTCGTACAGCGCACGAATACCCTCAGGCGTTTTGGCACTAATGAACCAAATACTGCTGAACCCTACTGTACTACTGCTGAAATAACCAGGTTTTAAGCTGTTTCCTAAATTCCAAATGAAGGGTGATTTTTCTCAGATACAACGGGAGGGAGTTCCATTCTTTGATAGTGTTAAATGCTAAACTCCTTCCACCCCAGTTCATCTTATGGATCCTGGTCGGCTGCATAAGGTAGGCATTAGCTGACCTCAGCACTCTATTTGGGGAGTACCATTTGAACAAGTTCTCTAAGAACCTTGGTCCTTCTCTATGTAGTGTCTTATGTGCAATGCAGAGAGTTTTGAACTGTATCCGCTGGCAGACTGGCAGCCAGTGAAGTTTTCTTATTTCTCCTCTTCCCGATTAAAATTTTGGAATATCCAGGATCAGTCTTAACGCCGAATTTTGTACTGCCTGCAGCTTCCTGAGAAGGACAGCCTGGACCTTGATGTACAAACTGTTACAGTAATCAAGTTTTGACAAAACTAGAGCAATGACTACTGATTTTCTACAGGATTTAGGGATGAATGGCATAACTTTCCTAATTGTCTTAATAATATAAAATGAAGACAACACTACTTTAGAAACTTGGCTCTTAAAGTTCAACTTTCCATCTATAATGACCCCAGGATTTTTTGCTATTATCACCGGTGTAGGGGGAGGTCCGAGACTATCCCGCCACCAGGCGGGAGACCAGGGGGGAGAAATATGTCCAAACATTATCACCTCTGTCTTACTTGAATTCAACTTCAAGCAATGTGTACTCATCCAGTGGCTAAGAGACGACATGCAGTTGTAGAGGTTAAGAGAGTGATTAATGTCCTTATCGACTGTAGAAATCAACAGCTGAGTATCATCAGCATATTACGTAGGGATCAAATTGAAGCTTCTAATCAGAGGTGCTAACTCTGCTACGTAAATATTAAAAAGCATAGGGCTTAAAGAGGAATTCTGGGGGACCCCACAGGGAAGAGAAAATGATTCCGACCTAAAATTCCCCAAGTGTACTGATTGAGTTCTCTCAGATAGGAACGATGTAAACAGGGCAAGGGCTTTGCCTCCGATACCAATCTCCCTTAGACGACGAACTAAGAGAGAATGATGCACTGTGTCAAATGCTGCGGATAGGTCCAGCAGCAACAGGGTCGCGGAACCTCCGCTATCCAATGACATACGTATTTCCTCTGTGGTCTTGATCAGAGCAGACTCAGTACTATGATTCGGTCTAAAACCAGACTGGCTATGATCTAAAACTTTATTGTCCGCGAAAAATTTTCCAGTTCGCCATTCATGATCTTCTCCATTATCTTAGCTGGCAGGAGGATTCTTGAGATCGGTCGGTAATTGGCAGTGTCCATTGCATCTAAATTGCTTTTTTTTAAGAGAGTTAAGATAGAAGCCTTCTTCCATATAGTGGGGAAAGATCCTTGATTTATCATTTGGTTAAATATTTTAGAGAGATGGGGACCAACCAAATTATTGATGGAAGGTAGGATTTTAGGGGAACAAGGATCTTCTGGCGAGCCAGACTTGATCATAGTTATTAGTTTGGTGACTTGTGAGGGTGAAGTCGGCGCAAACTTGAACCACAAAGTATGTTCAGTGGTGTCATTTGAAAATGTTTTATCCACTGCAGCTGATTGAGTAAACTGCTCATAGATATCCTCAACCTTGGATCTAAAAGAGGGAGCCAAGGCGTTGCAAAAATCTTGACTAGTAATAGTAGGTTCATCTCTTTAGACTGTAGTTAAATTTTTCAATGTACGAAAAAGTTCTTTACTTGACCCACTAACTTTTTCAATCTTTGAAGTATACTAAAGAGTCCTTTCTTCAATCCGCTTTCTCTTAAAAGCTGAGATCATAGATTTGTATCTACTTTTCTCTGTTAGTTCATATTTTTTCCGCCAAATCCTTTCCTGTCTCCTGCATGCCTGCTTATCTATCCTTAGCGCTTCAGAGAACCAAGGGGCTGAAGGTAATTTCATATTTTTATTGATCTGGGTATTGGGGGCTAATTTTAAAAAGTTAGATTCAAGCCACCGGGTATATTTAGTAGCTGCCAACTCAATATCCTCCTCCACCTTCTCTTCACTATTTGCCAAGCTCATTGAGCAGAGTATTATGGTCAATTTTTTGCCAAGCCCTACTTATGGTCTTTATGTTCTCATTAGGATCCTTGGAAGAAGAAAGCTTCTATTTAAAAACAATAACTTGGTGATCCTACCAAATTACTGGAAAAGTAGTGACTTTGGAAATAGCTGGGTCGTTAGTAAACAGGCCATCAAGAGTATGTCCTTCCGTATGGGTAGCGCCCAGAATCGGCTGACTAAGACCATATTCTGCAGTAAGATCTAACATTTCCTCCGTATCTCTGTCTTCCCTAGTTTCCAAATGAAAGTTCATATCTCCCAGCGCTGTAAAAGATTTTGAGGAGAGGCCATACTCTAGCAAAGAGTGGATATTTACTAGAAACTCAGTTCTAGGACCTGGTGGGCGATATATCAGAAGGCCTTTAAAAGATTCTTGGGCGGAAAAAGTGATTTTGAAAAGCAATACTTCACAGTCTGGTGTATCTATTTTTGAATAAAAATAACCTAATTAGGTTTTGTGTATCACCGCAAGGCCGCCCCCTCTTTTTAACTGCCTGTCTAGTCTGTAATTACTATAGCCTGGTGGAGTCGCAATGTTAAAATCAAAATTTGACAAGTCATCACCCCATGTCTCAGTCACAAATAAAACATCAATTTTATAGCCCATAATAAGATCTGCAATTTCGTATCTATGCTTCACCAATGATCTTGCATTGATGAGTGCTAATTGTATTTCATTATTTGTAGGGTCCCATGACCGTGGGCTTTCTTGACCGCTAAGAGGCACGACCTACATCTTTGGCAGCACGCTGTCGCAGCCTGGACATTCGGGGTACACCGGTTTTATCAAATGACAGCAGTCAAACTGACGGCATTTATTATACCATGGTGGGCGTAGTCGCTGCAAGCTCTTACCAGAGTATGTGGTCAGAGGAGAATTTTCGGGAGCTCATGAGACAGGATTTCCGGCCCTGGACCCGATACAGGCGCAGACGGGCTTGCCTTTGGCGCGCCTTCGGATCGCGCCCGCTGCGCGGCCGTTTCAGCGTGGCCTTTATGTTGAGGAAAAGTCGGCAACTAGAGTGCTGACCGCCGGAAGTGAGTGCACAGTGAGTAGCCTAAACTTGAAACTAATGAGGTCCTTCCCTCCGTACAAGTGGTATCGACCGTGACGGACCGGGGAAGCCTCCAACAAGACTACAGGTAAATTGCCCTCATAAACATTAGCTATACACAGAATTTAGAGAGAAAACATTAAAAGCAGAGTAAAAACGAGTTCATTTACAATGTGCAGGTATGCAGAATGTGCAAATATGCAGAGTAGCAGCGAATATTCAAAATAAATGAGCAAGAGCCCCAGAGTTACGTGGCAGCAGTTACGGAAAAGAGGGACCACAGCAGTAATTACTTCAGCTGCGCAGCCGTTCCAGCGTGGCCTTTATGTTGAGGTAAAGTCGGCAACGGCAACTTTGTGTAGAATGCTGGCACAGCAGGGGAATTAGCCCAGCATGCGAGCGTTCCAATGGTCATGACGAGCTCAGCTCGTCATGAGCACACGAGCACCGTGGCTCATGACAAGCTGACCTCGTCATGAGCATGCAAGGTGTTAAATTAGATCCCAAGTTGTCTAATTTGGCTCCTCAAGATCCGGGCATCAAGGCCAATGGTTTTCTCTTTGGAGATTCTCTGGTCAAAGACCTTAGTAGTTTGGTGTCCACCTTCACCTTATTGGATAAGGCTCAGCTCTTGGGTTGTTGGCCGGGCCGGCAGAGGCTGGGGTCGCTCTTCCAGCTGTCCCTACAACAATCAAGGCTCCAGAGGTTCCTCCCATTCCAATTCTCAGGACTACAAGCCCCAGTTTTATCCGCAGCTGGGTAGACGATACAAAGGTCGGGGTCAAAAGAACTATTGCTCCAACTACAACAACCAACAAGGTATGCCTTCCTCCCCCCCCCTCTCCCATTTAAAGTTATTTCTTCAAAAATGACAGATTATCAGTTCAGACCCATGGGCGCTAAATACTGTTCAGGGATATCTTATAGAGGTTTACGCGCCGCCTTTCCAGACTTAGTTCCCTCCTCCTCTGGTGTTTTCAAACGAGATGTCCGACTTAATCTTGGCAGAGGTTCTATCTCTTCTTCAAAAACAGGCTATCTTAATCACCCCCTTCGATCCCTCAGGTTTTCTAAGTTCCATTTTTCTAGTTCAGAAAAAGAACAAAAAATTTTGCCCAGTCATAAATCTAAAATGGTTCAACCAATTAGTGGTTTATCGCCGCTTCAAATGGAGACGATCATCCATCTAAGAGATACCCTTTGTCCAAGATATTGGATGGTCAGACTGGATCTTCAGGACGCTTACCTCACCGTCCCATCCATCCTTCTCATTCCAAATTTCTTCAGTTCCAATGGTTGGGCATGACCTAAGAAAAAAAAAAGTAAATGTAGTGCTTATATAGCGCACAAATCAACCCCGAAGGGGTCTCAAGGCGCTGTACACATACCACTGTGGAACCCTACCTGGCCTTTCCCTTTCCTCAGGACCTTGGTGCTTTACAAAACTCCTGAAACCAGTAGTAGCTTTCCTTCGTTCGCTAGGGATCAGGCTTATCATTTACCTGAATGACATTCTAATCATGAGCTCTGACAAACCACGCCTTCTAGCCGATCTCCAAACCACGCAAGCCTTGCTCCTGGATCTGGGTTTCCTTCTCAATCACAAGAAATTGATGCTTTCTCCTTCTCAGACTATCGAGTTCCTGGGTTTTCTGGTAGACGCTTCCACGTCTTCCCTTCTCCTTCCCCAATCAAAAGTCTTGACCATCAAATCGGAGATTGCCCTCGTTCTTATGTCCAACCACATCTCCCTCAGATCTCTGGCACGGATTGTCTGCCTGCTCTCCGCTTCCATTCAAGCCATTTTTCCAGGCCCCCTTCATTATCGGGCCCTTCAGCGTCTAAAGATCAGACTGTTGCATCAAGGTTTGGCCTACGCCAATCTCATCGCCTTGGATCACGAATCTCGTGTGGAGCTTCAGTGGATCGACCATTTGCATGCGTGAATTGGCCGTACTATCTTCGCTTCTGCCCCAGATCTTGTGTTAGAATCAGATGCAAGCCCTTCAGGTCGGGGTGCCCGCTGTGGACCAATATCGACTGGCGGTACATGGTCTCGCGAGGAGTCCAAATTGCACATCAACTGTTTAGAGATGCTTGCAGGTTCCTTTGCAATCTAAAGCTTGTAAAAAAACAGGGTGCGCTGCTCCGTTCTTCTACGAATGGACAATGTTTCTGCGGTCCGTTATATCAATCATCTCGGCGGTACCAAGTCCAAACCCCTGGCAGAGCTGGCGAAGAGTCTTTGGGAGTACTGCCTGTCGAACCAACTTTCCCTTACAGCGAAATGTCTCACGGGAGATCTCAACGCTGTGGCGGACTGGCACTCTCGCTATCTCCGACTCCAGCGATTGGAAGCTGTTGCCATCCATCTTCCATTCTCTCTCTTTTCTGGGGGTCCCTTTTCTGTCGATCTCTTTGCTTCCGGCCTCAACGCCCAATTGCCCTGTTTCTCCAGTTGGTGTCCAGATCCACCAGCTTTCCTCAGAGATTGGTCCCTCCACCTCAACTACGCTTTCCCTCCTTTTCTCATGATCAGCAGGGTTCTTTCCCAAGTTCGTCGACAATCGACCTCCCTGGTCCTTGTGGCCCCTTTCTGGCAATCCCAAGTTTGATTTCCGTCCCTGTTGGAAATGACTGTGGATTTCCCGGTACTTCTGCCGGCTCGCGAGGATTTGCTTCTGAATCCTTTAGGATGTCCTCACAGCCAGATTCTAGACAACACTCTGGTGCATTCGGCTTGGAAAGTTTCTCGCCTCCCCCTCCTGACTTTCTCCTTTCACAAGAAGCTTCACTCTTTATCAGCAAGGCCTGTGCCCCAGGGACCTCCAAAGCTTACAAGTCTGCATGGTCTCTTTGGACAAGCTGGTGTATGGAAAGGCATGTCGATCCCCTTTCAGCCCCTTTAACGTTTGTGGTCAACTTCTTGGCTTCTGAGGCTAGTGCAGTAAAGTCTTATAGGACGGTCAATTCGTACAGATCCGCCATTTCCCTAAATCACTCTCCTATTGCTGGTAAGCCAGTGGGTGTACATCCTTTAATCTGTCGGCTGCTGATTGGAATTTGTTTTTTTAAAGGAATTTGTTTTTCCAAACTTCAATTGGCTAAGTATTCTAACTTATGGGATGTTTCTGTTGTTCTCAAATTGTTCTCTGATTGGCCGGATAATTCTGCACTCTCTTTAAAAATGTTGTCAGCTAAGCTTACCATGCTTTTATGTTTGGTTTCCATTAAACGTGTGTCGGATGGTAAAGCTTTAGATATTTCTTCACACCAATGTTCTCCTACAGGTGTTGTGTTCCAGATTCACAGAAGAACTAAGACTAATTTAAATACTGTTTTATCCTTATTTCCCCGCTCATCCTAAGCTGTGCATAGAGCAATGTTTAAAAGTTTATGAACAACAGACTTTTGATCTCAGATCGCCCTCACATTCTCAACTCCTAATCTCCTTCCGTAAACACCATCTCCCTGTCTCTTCTGCTATTCTGGCCCGGTGGGTGTGTTGGATTATATCTCTCGTGGGCATAGATGTCTCAGTTTTCGGAGCCCACTCCACTAGAGGGGCCATGGCTTCTAAAGCCTTTTGGGCTGGCTCCCGTCTTGAGGACATTCTGAGATCAGCAGACTGGACCAATGATCGTGTTTTTATAATGTTTTACTGCAAACCTATTGATACTGTAGCTTCTTTGGTGATTAATATGCTTTAAACAAGCATGATAGGAGCCTCCGGTCTTGCCATAAAATGTAGATTTTCCTAGTTGTTATGACGGAAAGTCTTGAAGGTGCCGCCGAGCTCTTTGCCGGGGCCGGTTTGCGGCCGATTTTGGTACAGGGCTGATTTTGCAGCTATGCTGCAAAAACGTCCCTCGAAGGCCCAAAACCGGCCCCCACCTGTGCGGCGCACCAGGGGATTGCCCGGTGCCCGCTATGGCCAGTCCGGCCCTGATGACCAGTGCTTGAAATGGAAAAATAAAAGTGCAGGTACTCTTTAGTAGAGTACCTGCTTGTTTCTGAGAAGTGCCGGTACTCTCCAATTAAAGGTATTGCATTTCTCTCAAGAAGTGCCGGTACGCTCCTCTTCAAAAAAACAAGCATTGGCCTAGCCAATAGGTCTCGCCTTGGGACCTTGTAAATAAAAAAAAAAACTGAAGTATAAGACCACGTTTATATTTACTTTGTATTTAGGAAGTAGTAAATGTAAACGTGAAGTCTCACACTTCAGTTTTTTTTTTACTTACAAGGTCCCAAAGGCGCGACCTATTGGCTATGCCAATGCTTGTTTTTCTGGTCTTGGCACCAACCTTGTTAAATGGGATCTAGATATTGAGATTAAGATGTCTTCCAATGCAAGTGCACAAGAATTAACCCTGGTACACATGTGGAACATCTCAATGTAGAGGAGTGTTCTAGGCAGAAATATGCTTCTTAATCTTCAAGGTGATGTTCCTCATTGGTTGTTAACTTTGATTCTATTTTACTAATTTGAAACTTTTACAAGCTTGAATAATTTGCACTAAAGTTTCCCTCATAAGGCACTCCTTTCTCTAGATCGCAGACCAGGTCAAAGAGGAAATGAGCGCTTCCGGCCACAGTGGGATGTGTGAATTAAACGAGCATTCTTTTATTCTTCAGCCATTGTTATTCTTTGTGTGAATTATATTTAATGAATAAAAATTGGCACAACTCTTTAGCTTGATTGAACAAATGTATCCTTGAAATACTGTTTGATGCGAAAACACTTGTGGAGAGCAGAAGGTGCCAAATAATTGAAAATGTTCTTGCCTTTTTTGCAGAAATGCGTCTGACAGCCATTTTGGCTATGGCTGCCAAGGTCGAACTTCCTCACAACTATCGTTATGGAATGTCTCGGCCCTGGACGTTGGCAGCCAAGAGGAAAAACCCACCTGGCAAGATGCGCAAGAAGGTGTTTGTGGAACCTATAGCCAAAGAGGACTGGGAGTATTTCCGTGGTGATACAGTGAGTATTGTGTAGTCAAATAACATTGGGCAAGGATTTACTGTGCCATAAAGGTGGTAAGAGTATATCTTTACCAGGGTCTCTGTAACTGACTTGCTCCCCGCCTAGACAGGAAAAGCCAGCCGGGACTGATTCCATGGTGTAGCATATGCCACCAAATTTGGAAGATCCTAAACAAAATGCTATATACCTATGTTTCCATCCTCTTATCTGCTAAAACTGGGAGCACACATGAAGCAGCAGAAGTGCAGTATTCGGGACTATGGAAAAGCGAATGTTTACATTCACGTTGAACACTATGTTGAGGGTGGGGTGACAAAGCAAAATTGGGTCTTTTATTTGGTTTAGTGATGGTGGCAGTAATTCTTTTCAACACTATCCATGTATATTTAAAATAGTCACCAGCAAGTGTACACCTTTGTTTACCCTGGTTTTAAACTCAACTTGAAGATTATTAAAAATGTAAACTTGGGCAGAAACCAACCCTGCACTGATATAAGATAAGAGTAGTGAGCAGTCTTTTAGGATATTAGCATGTAAATTAAGGGAGCTTGAACATCTATTGAAACCTCCACACTTCATTAATAGACTTTGTCGAGAATCTGGCTGTATCATTCCAGAATTAAGTACAGGAGTTCCATTGTACATATTTCTCCCACAGGAATACATCACTAGTCCCTCCTTCCAGTTTAGGCAATTTAATCGGGAGACTGTAGGAAGGTATAATAATCCTTTTCATAGGGAGCTATGAAAACTAGATTTCAATATTACAAATGAATGTGCAATATCCATATACCAAGTTTCATTGTGATTTATTCCCAAAGTTTTAAAGCATTGTTTTACTTCATTCAAATCAGTTTTGAAAAGTTAAGTATATATAATTCCAAACAACGAATACACTGATTACAATAACAATCTTTTTTTGAGAAGTACTTTCAACCGATTTAATTCAGTCCCCACATATCATGTTCAGTCTAATCTGTAATTGTCAGCATTACACATTTTCAGCAAACACCTGTTTCACAGCATAACATTCCACTTCTTCAGGGCTGAAATTTAACAAATTATGAACATTTTAATCACAATATTTGTAGGCTTTTGGATATTTGCTATTAAACAAAAAATCCTGACTGTTGTTGTGCATGGTTAAATATTGCATTAAGACTCATTCATGTGTTTAAACCCAGTGTTGCCACATTAGTGACTTTCAAAGTTAGTTGCCACATAATGACTCGTAGACTTCCTTCAAACAATTGTTTCTATGGAACTTTGATGGTTCTATTTGATTGTCATTTGACTTATCAAAGAAAGTGTAAGATAATTTACGTGTTTACACAAAAATTATTTGAAGACCATATTGCATTATTAGAAAACGCCTTCATTGTGTTCCAACCACCATATTTCTGAAATACTCAGGAGTACATTGTCTATCAATAGGATAATTATAGAAATGTTTGCTACTAACTCAGAGTCTTGGTGCTTTTGGGTCCTGTGAGTTTGCAATATTAATTTGGTCTCTAAAAACTTTCCCTACTCACCTTATTTTTTAGATACGAAATGAAGTGTTGCATTATGTAGTCCTCTTGTTAGTAGCGAAAGTAAGGGTGCCTATAGCGTTTTTTTAAATAATTTTTTTTTATAAAAGACCTTTATTGAATGAGTTTACAGAGGAAATAGTTACATACCAGGGCCTACAACCCATCGGGTTCAACATACACACTGTTCACTAGTACACAGCCGTAAGGCCGACAACCCTGGGGTCCGGCGGCGCACCAAAAAGTAATTTTCTCCATATCATCCTCTAAATCATGTTTAACAGTTATTAGGTCTTACCATTTTTTATATTCATATGTTGTCTGTTTCATTGAATATAACTCAAAACTGCGGCTCAAATAGTTATGTGCACCCACCGGCCATTTCCATGCCTGCCTCCCTCCACTGCTTAATGCCTTTGTGTATCTTGATGCACTCACCAGTCATGCCGCACTCACGGTCACTCTCTTAGTTCCTCTATGTGCTGTGTCACCCATCCGCGCCCTCTATACATCCTCTTCGTCCTCATCCGAGCTCATTTCGTCACCCTCAGGTAAAGGTTCGCACAGCTCTCCTCTGTACTTATTCCAAGCGGACCACACTTTGTTCCATTTATGGGGGCAGGCTCTAAGCACATATACCTCTCTCTCCGTAAACATCAATAAGTCCATGTTCCTACTCCACATGGATGTTGTGGGTATTTCTGGAGCTCCCCATTTTTGTGCAATGTCTCTTTTTGCCACCATGATAGCTAACGTGGCCCATATCAGTTCATATCTATTCAGATCGTTCCGTTCCCAAATGTTTAATAGGCATTTGCGTGGTTCAGGGATGATGGAGATTTGTAGTGTTTGAGATGGTGCGCATGACCTGTTGCCAAAATACTACTATGTGGTGACATTCCCAAAGTGTGTGGTACAGTGTACCCTCTTCTCCACAGCCACGCAGACAGAAGGGGTGCGGCGCTCTATGTATCTTGTGTAGCATGCACCGTGTGTAGTACATGCCGTGTAGGATTTTGAGCTGCACTAGTCTGAATTTCGCCGATATGCCCACTTGTTTTGGGGATGCTAGCGCTTCATTCCATTCTGAGTCGTCAATATCTCCTACGTCTCCCACCCTTTTTTCTTGTAACGCTACTGTGGGGTCCTTCAGATTGTTGATCAATTTCTTATAGGTAAGTGAGGTAGCTCTCTGCTGCATGTAGTCAGTAGTGCCTATAGAGTTTTGCAGTTTATTGATTTTCACATTCTCAAATTCTAAGGGTTTTCTCTAAGGCTTACTCATTTCCTTTCCTGTATGTTAAGAGTTCTAAATTACTATAGCTATTATAATCCACTCTTTATTAGAAGTCTTGCATTCTGCCCCCATGTCTTGTAAATGGACAGTCACTCTACAGATTGCTTACCTATATCGTCAAGATATATTTCATTGATTCAATCATCATGCTTTAATATCCTTTCGGAGTGTAGATCGTTAAGTTGTTTAGGTGCTTTTAGATCTACAATAAAAATCCCAGGTTCTCTTAAAATCATTTTTTTTCAAAGGAAGCCTAAAGGTTCAGTTTCTGGAAATGTATAAGGTCTCACATCCTCGCCCAATTTAGACGAGGATTTAGTGCCAAAATCACACTTCAGTCCAAAAAATCACAAATTGATAATCTAAAATATTTTATTTACAAAAGTAACGTTGAGGTCAGCGTTTCAAAATGCTATCACGTAACATATCTAATGTTCGCTTGCATATTTTTTTTACAACAATTTTTATTTCGTCAATTGTCCCAGAGACAACCTGCCACTTATTACACATAGCATATTGCGTTGACGTTTCACATAAACATGATACACAAAAAACCCTGAAATTATAAGAAAACATAATCCCCCGCACTGTCTTTGTACACCACCAAAATTTGCACACAGTCGCCCACACATGAAGCACACCCTTTGTATGACCCGACAAGCCCAGAACGACAACTCCCGCCCAACTCATCCCTCAAGTGCCACATCTCTCGCAACAGGGGGCCCCAGATCCAAGCCTCGATATACCGCCCACCTCTTCCAGATCTTGTAATGTTTCATCAGGCACCCATGTGCCTGAAAAATGGGAACCTCCAAGCCCATGTTAAAGTCAACCCATTTTTCCATGCTGAAAGTGGAGGTGGAGCCCCAGCCTTCCACCTACATGCAATGTCCTGTTTAGCCAGCGTAAAGCCCAGCATCGTCAAATGATGTTTATAAATATTCCCCCCCCCCCCCCCCCCCCACCCCCTCCATTACATGCAACTGTACTAATTTTGGGGAGTAAGGGAGCTCGCACCCCAAGACCTCCCCAAGGCAGGCCAAAACTCTCAGCCAGAACCCTTCTATCACCATGCATTGCCAGATTGTGTGGAAGAGATTACCCTCCTCCGAGCCTCAGCCAGGCACACCGGGGTCTCTATCCAACCAGACCTCCACAGCCGGACGCGAGTATAATACACCCGGTGGAGATAGTTAAATAGATCAACTTGAGACGCGTGGCTATCGCTGCGCCTCGAGGGGACGCCAGCGATTCCGTCCAGTCCTCCTCTTCCATGGGACCCAGGTCATCTTCCCACCTCCCCCTAAGTTTATCTAGTGTGGTGGGACTATTTGTCACTAGAGTTTGGTATATCCTAGGGATTTTATGGTCGTGCAGGTCCCCCATAAATACTTTGGAAGCGAATCCAACCCCACGATACTAGGGAGAATGGCATGTCTGGACTGCAGGTATTTGAAAAATTGTGTTTTCGGCATCTGATATTCCCGCCGAAGGTCCTGAAACGATTTGAGAACTGTGCCTCGCATAACATTCCCCAGGGTAGAGATCCCGATATTGTCACAGAAGCCCCCCAGACCAGCAAGTTGTGTCAGCCTGTCTTTGGACCACAGGGTAGTCTCCCGTGTCAGCCTGCCCCACCAGCCCATCCCATGCAGGGCCCGCCTCCACAACTGGAAAACTACGCTTGTTGCGAACGGCAGAGTCTTGCGAAAAGAGGCAGAGTACAAAAGTGTGTATAGAGAATAAGATCCCATCTGTCACCGTTCCACTTCATATGCCGGATCCGAGCGGTCCCCATACCACCATTCATTCAATATCAGTAGTTGCAATGCCACATAATAGGTTTGAATGTCTGAGGTGGCCAGTCCGCCACAATACGTGGACTGGAAACACGTTCAGAGCACCACCCTAGGTGTTTTCCCAGCCCAAAGGAACTGTCCCAAAACCGAATTAACCTGGCGGAACCAAGAAGGCTTTACAGGGAAGGGATGATTTTGCAGCTGATACAACCACCACGGCAACAAAACCATTTTAAAGATAGCTGACCGACCCAGAAGAGAAAGGAGACAAGGTTCGCAATTCGTTGCGCACCTGGACCCAGATCAGTGTCACATTTCTGCCCCAAGACTCGCCTGCCGAACCAGATAAAAAGACACCCAAATATTTCATGCCGACTGTGGTGACCTGCACTGCAGAGGCCCAGGCCCACTGGATGCCCCAGTGTCTACAATACGGACTTACCCGTGCTCATGAACTGGCCGGAAGTCTCTCCAAATATTTCCATGATGCGTAGCAATCTGGGGCCCATTTCGCCAACTGTGCCCCCCCTGCTGGGTTCCACCGGATGTTGCAGGGGCCCCGGCCTACTTACTGCGAATGCGGCCCGACCTGACCGCGGAATGCGTGTAGGAGGGCGAGGAGCCCCTGAAAATGGAAGAGGGCCATTGCCTCAACATAGAAAGCTCTGTGTCCCAGGGCCAGGGGGACCCCCAGCGCAGCACCCCAAACAACACACACACCCCCACCACGTCCACAGTCCGATATTGCCGCCGATAAGGTGCCAAACAGGTGGGGGGAGAGAAAAAGCGCAAGACCATCCAATGCCAGCGTCCCCCTGGAACAGGAGCCAGCCAAAGCACACGTGGACGCCTCTGGTGTGTGCCCCCACACAGCGCCGCCACTTCCACCGCCTGAGCGTGGCCCGATGTGACCACCGATACAGGGCAGGGTGGCAGGGACGAGGTCAGCACCAGCTGGAGCGATCCGGCCAGAGGCTCCCTGGGCGCAACGGACCCCGCAGGGCCCTGGAGGGGCAAAGGCCAGTGAGGATGCAAGGAAAGGGGGGAGGGCGCTCCTCAAGGTCACCAGGCTGCCTCTTCCCCTCCGTGAACGTCCCCAGCAAAGCGCTCACCGACACACCTCAGCCAGCAGGAATCCCAAATCGGGGCTCGACGATGACACTAAGGGCAAGAGTCCAAAGCCCCCACCAATGCTGAGGCCGGCCGAACATGCACCAATGAGTATATATGGTGCTTCACGGTTCAACACAACCGCTCCCTGCCCCCCACACCCCCATGACAAACTTTGTGTCACTACAACAAAACATTCATAAAATGGAGGGAGAGAGAACTAAACAATTGCATCTGTCTTTCACTTTTGCGAATTTGTTTGAAACAACATTCCGGACAAATGATTATTGACATACCACATTTACTGTGCCAATGTGTTTTCCAAATTTAGCACACAAAAAAATCAGGCATTTTGGTGGTTGATTACAGATGTGAACCACATTCTACAAAACCTTCTTCAAAACAAAAGATATCTCTCATATAAACATAACTAACATTAAAAACCTGTATAAAAACATACACATTCACCTATTATTACACATGGACTAACATCAACATGTTTATCTAAGCTCTTCATAATCCTGTTTCAATACAATGATTTAATGATAGTATTCTAGTAAATAGAAGTGCATTCTAGTAAATAGAAGTGTTTTACAATAAACAACACCTTTCATCATAGACAACTCATGACACATGTCTCCAACAGCAATGTACCTGTATGCTCATCATTGCTTATTTCAAAACCAATATTCACGCTCATCATTGCAAACTCCAAGACCAATATTCATGCTAGGCTGCATTCGCACATTCAGTGGTTTGTCAATGTATTCAAACTCGCCAAGCAAAAGCAAAAACTCCTTCATATAATGTTGGTTAAATTTATATCAAGGTCCAGTGAATTTGTTTTTCCAGGCTCAGTAAGGATTCATTTTCGACAGGTCTTTAAATAACCCTCTGGGGTAAACACAAACATAAGTTAAACCCTTCTATTTCTATAAGTCCTTCGATCAAAAGTTGTAAATGACATTTTCGGTTCCCTCTACGGTAACTACAGAAAATCATACCTATATCTCGGGTGGGTCCTCCCTCCTTGGGAAATTTTACAAGAATGCAAAATGCATTCACTGAATCTTTAAAAAAAAGCTTTGCAGCGAAGTCTTGTGCACAATTGTACCTTTTTATAATCTTAGTGGCTCTCCTTTCCTGTAAGAGCCACTAAGGATTATGAAAAGCCCAAGGTATGATTTTCTATAGTTACTGTAGAGGGTAAGGGGCGACACAGAACTGCCAAAGCCGCGCAAAGACTGCCCCTTGATTACGAGTTGAACGTGTGCAGGTGGACCGTCCTTTTGACTTTCCCACGGTGGTGCCCTGAAAAGGGCACCACAATGGGAATGGCAAAAATGTTACAGCACGGCATGGACTGTGACTTTTATGCCGTGCTGGAACTGGGGGTGGGTGCAAGCAGACAGGGGAGGCACATGTGCCCCACTGAATGCACCCCCATGGTGGGGGGGCATAGGGGCCCTGTAGTTTCCCCCCCTGCCTGCCTTTTTTGTGGCAGGCTCACGCCATAAAAAAGCAGGCGTTGGAGGAACTCTAAATATGCTCGGTGGGACTGCGACCGTCCTGCTCAGCATATTGCGTTGCCCCTCCGCTGCGCCACCGCCAGGGAACTGCAGTTTCCTGCTGCAACCGACGGTCCACCTCAGGAACGACGCAGACAGTCTTAATCCAGCAGTCGGACAACAGCGAGTCTGCCGATCCATAGACTGCCTGACTCAAAATCAGGCCCTTGGATTTGAACTAATTTCACATATAGGAAAGAAAATGCACAAGATTCAGAGAAAAACCCCAGAATTTGAGAAAGTGAAAATCAAGAAATTGTAAAACTTCATAGGTAGCCTTACTTTCGCCACTAGCAAGAGGACTACATATTGCAACACTCGCTTTTGCATCTAAAAATAAGGTGAGTAGGGACATCTTTCAGAGACCAAACTAATATTGCAAACTCACAAAACCCAAAAGCATCAAGATTCTAACTGAGTTGTTAACCATAATTTCTCTAATTATCCTACTGACCATGTACTCCTGAGTATTTCTTGAAAATACATATGAGTGTTTGGAACACAAAAGGTTTTTTTTCGAATGTAATATTGTCTTCAAATAGTTTTTGGATAAACATGTAAATTTAAAACCTTCAAAGTTGCATAGAAACAATGGTTTGAAGGATCTCTGGGATTCTTATGTTGCATCTAACTCTGGAAGTTGGGAATGTGGCAACATTAGGTTTAATGATATCTATAAGACTTCATGCGGTATTTAACCATGCATGTTAGCAGTCAGGAATTTTTGTTTAATAGCAAATATCCAAATGCCTACAAATATTATGATATACTTTGTCATTTCTTACATTTCATCCTTGAAGAAGTGGCATGTTCTGCCATGAAACATGTTGGCTGAAAAATGTATAGTGAACATGATATTCTGCTGACTGAATTAAAAGTACTTCTTGAAAAAAATTAGTTGTTTGGCATTATTGGAACTTTATATACTTAAACCTTTTCCAAACTGTGAATTTAAAGAAGAAAATTAAGACAAACTTTTTGTTCAAAAACGTTTTGAGATTAAATCACATTGAAACTCGATAAATGCACATTGTAAATTTATTTGTAATATTGAAATCTGTTTGTCATAGCTCCCTACGGATAAGATTATATGTTTAAAGTTTCAACCTGATTGGGTTCCGGTCTAGTTGGTAGCAGCTTAGCACAGGGTTATCTTTGCCCAAACATTTTATACTGTAAGAAGGTGAACATGATGTGGACGGCTAGATGTGCACGGGTGCTGTAGGAAACACAGGCCTGAAATTAAGTTCAGAGACTGAGACCTGTTGAATTTTTCAGTAAGGAAGGAGACCTTCATTCTTCCGCCACCTCTTTTAGTATCCCAAAGAACTGCTTTTAACATGACAACAGTGTAGCATTAGGGACTGTTAACATATGAACCAAAATCTCCTTTGCATGAGAGTGCTCTTGTCGGGTGCTTCATGAATGGTAGCACTTCACTTTGGGTACAACCCCTCCCTCCACCTTCGACACAGATGAAAGGACGCTTCATTGCAGTTCAGCTTCTCAGGCTTTACAAGGCACTTCACTCGGGTAGCGTGTGAAGAAGACTTCTGGTTCAAGGGCCTTTGTTCATTCAGTTATGATTGCAGTCCAGCCATACCTATTACAGCAGATATCTATAAATCGTCATTGAGATGATTGGGGTAATATCTCTCCATAGGGATTTGAACCTTCACCTAGTGTGAAATTTGCAGTACCCCAACAAAGAAGTAAGTGAAATTAAACCTTGTGTTCAGTGTATTATTCTATTGTAAATTGAAGAACATGTCTATTTGCATTTGCTTTTGCCATTGTTGTATTAGCTGTGAACAGTAGCTGCATTATTTTTCATTGAATCGGTTAGTCTGGAACAATTGTAGGTTAAGTAAAGGCGGGTGCTTTGGTCTTTACTAGTCGAGATGTGAACATATTGTACCTTCAAGCAGCAGATGTTTGCCTCTGATCTCAAACCTTCACTATATCCCCCTTGCATGACTTTAGCCTTTGAAATTTTGTTGCAACAACAATCCCGTCTTTGTCCATAAACCTCCTAGTTGCCTGTGAAATCTTTAAGGTAGAAATCATCTTGGCACTGGGTATTTCCTCTGCTGAATCAGATTTTTCTCTGGGTTGTTTTCAGGTGGAAGTTCTTGCTGGAAAAGATATCGGAAAGCAAGGGAAGATCAGCCAAGTCATCCTGCAACGCAATTGGGTTGTTGTAGAGGGTTTAAATACGGTAAGAGGGTTCTCATCAAGAGGGAGTCCATTTTTGCATTAATCGGCATGTCCAATCAGCGTTTTTGTCACTTAAAAACTTTTTGGTCTCTTCAGCGCACATTCCCTTCAAAGTGATGAGCACAATGTTAGGCACATGTGCCCTTCTGGAATCCATGAACTATTTTATTTTGCTTTCTTTGAACATACTGTAAAATGTCCTTGTGCTTCTACCAGCTGTTTCGTTATTTTCCGTAATTTATTGTTCGTTGATGTCAGGTTGTGTAATTGTTTCCTATGTAGTAATTAATTTCCAAAGTAATTTTTACTTTCTACTTATTGGTGGTCACTGTGTGTAATACTAATATCAGCGTCTGCCTTTTGTGAGAAAGTAGATCATTAGTTTGGGTAATTGTGAGACTACATCAAGTAATACTGTTACTATTCTGTATCCGGTCCAGTTAGGTGAATTCAATTTAAAATTTTACTCATTCCTGGGTAGCTGTGGCACGAAGCAGTCAGGCTTAACTTGAAGGAAACAAGTGTTAAGCGTTTTTCAGAACCCAACACAGATATGTCAAACATAACACATTAAAAATCCTATTCTAGTTTATGAATTTGGTACTAATTTTACTGAGCAAATAGGCACCAACATGGCAGAAATCTGATCAGGGGAATGAGACCGAATTCCCGTGGGTATCTGGTTGTGCCGTACCAGGTCAAAGTCCAAAGTTACGGTTATCCGCAATGGAGTATTGGTCAGGTGCAAGTGTGAGAAGTTAGCCTGGCATATGATGTCCATTAGTTCTAGTGGGCACCTTGCGCCAGTCTAATCGACCCTTATTGATGGTGGTTGTAATGTCAACCTTATAGAAAGCTATCCTAGTGGTAGCATGGACCAGCAGTCATCAGGCTAAGACTTCAGAGAGCGTATTAAGCAAGTTGTTTTACCAATTATAATCCCTTGATTACCAAATTAAAGGACACCACACAAGGTATATATCCAATATATATGTATTCATTCTAAACACAACTCCTTATTGACTTTCTACGGGAAACGTAGAAGTTACAAATATACAATTTAAGGACACTTCTGGATGGAGTATGATTGAACCGTTTTAAACTAGGACACTTCGAGAGTCAAGACCCACGGGAGCACCGGAGTACTCATGTTACTTCACCCAGGGATGCCGGGTGCGTAGGTGTCTTTTCGTGTCGCGTTTTGTCGTCGTTTTCAATGGAGAGCTGCAAAGAAGTGCTGCAGGTGTCCAGAGGAAAAGTGTCTGGGTGGATCCAAGGGTGGATCGAAGATCTATAGAACCTGAAAGCAGAAGGGAAAGAGTCTGGGTCACTTGCCAGTGACCAGGGTGGCGATAGGAAGATGCCACCAGATGTCGGATGATTTCAGGTGAAGATGTGAAGTTTGTCTCTTCAGCCACGAGGACCAGGAGGCGTCGACGACAACCAGGAGCTGGATTCGAGCTGTCCCACAAAGGATCTAGTTGACTGCGGTGTCGGTATCCGGACTGGACCCAACAGGCCTTGGCAAACGCAACCCACGCAGGATGACGAGATTCACTTCGGAGCAGACCAGCAACGACTGAGTAACTTCTCCTTTGTAGGGAAGTTGGAGTAAGCCTGGAGCAACCAGGAAAGCAAGTTAGATGTAAAGGAAAGTCTTCGGGGGGCTCGCTAGCCAACGGACTAGGAACCGCAAAGATGCGTCGAGCTGAAATGCTAAAGCGGGGCCCACGGGTCACTCATGGAGTGGGGGACTCTGAGCTTCAGTCCAAATGGTGCTTAGGTCTGGGGCTTCAAGCACCCCAATTCACGACTTCGAGTTACCTCGTGAAGTGAATGCAGCTTGCAAAATGCAGGATGTCCAGGAGTTACGGTCCCAGGTCTCTCGTGTCCACCACCGGTCTCAGCTTTTCTGTGAGCGAAGGTAGGGGTCAGAGATGTCTGGAAGTCCGTGTCCTGTGTCGCAGATTCTTCGGGATCCGGCGGGAGCCTCGAAAATGCAGACCGGCAAAGTTGCTGTTGGTGCCTGTTTGAACAGGGTGGTCACTCCTTGACCACAAGGGAGATGTTTTCCGTCTTCCAGTCGAAATGGAATGTTGAAGGTCCAGGATGTATGTTTCAAAGTTTCATCCAGGGTAATCTAAAGTCCTAGTGACACGGCTCCTATACTTATACTTAATTTAGGGGCTGGACTATCCTTAAGGTCCCTCCTATGGGTGGACCTGGGAAGGGGGTGGTTACACTCCTTTCCCTTTGTCCAGTTTCGCGCCAGAGCTGGGGCAGAGTGCCCCAGCAACCACTTTGAACTGGGAAATGCATGGAACACCTTGTGTGCCCCAGGCAGTGTCTGGAAAGCATTCACTGACTGCAGCCCTCCCTGCCCCAATACACTAAAGCCTGTCTGGGGAGGTGCTGGCACCTCCCTGGACAGGAAACCTATTGTCCAAGCCTCCCCTGCCAGAGTTTCGTCCAGCAACAGGAGGTCAGACTCGTGCCTGTGGCAGCAGCATCCATTTTGTGATGCTGAGGCTATGTTTAACTTTAACCGGGTAAACCAGTAGCTACATGTCTGCTCCCTCTAGAAGGGTGGAATGCTACCCCCGCCACCAGGACTTCCGGATGGGTAGTATTCCAAAGTGTTTGACACCTTACACGTCATGTTTGACACCTTACACGACATGTTTTGATATAGCCAAACCAAAGTTAGCATTAACCACGAGGATTATAATGCACATAAGAGTATATGGTATGGCTATACCATAGAACAGCTTTAAGGAGATGGTTCTGAAAGCTGCAGAGGGCCTCAGCTCATGCTAGGGCACCATCTCACATAAAACCAATCACTCTGCCTCCAGGATTGTTAAGGCCTGCCATAGGAGTGACTTATAGGTGTATATGTGTATATATGTATATATAGATATAGGTATACTATATCTAAGTAAGGGGTGATTACACCACTTTACCCAGGCTGTGTGAACAGACCTGTGGTGTCAGTTTGGAAGGCAAACGAGGGGTGACAAGATACATGGTGCACCCCTGGCAGGCCTAAGCTGCACCTATACCCTGGGTACCTATGGTACACTACACAGGGGCTCACAAGGGTGACCCAGTAACCAATCTGGTATGTACCTAAAGTATATGGTATCAATTTAGAGAGAGAACAGCTGGGCTGTGGGCCTGATTAGCAGATCCACAGCCACACTAAAGTCGGAAAACCAGAGAATCACAGCAAAAAGTGGGGGTAACCATAGGAAGCAGACCCTACACTCCCAACAGCAAGGACTAGTTTTCTTCAGTGAAAAGTTAACCTTCTGACTTACCCTTTTTTGTGGAGGATTTTTCTTGTCAGCTGTGCAGGCTGCCGGCTGAATCTGACGACTGCGTAGTGCTGGTCCTGGTGAAATCGTCCACATTGAGACTTCAAAACTTTTATGAAAGCCGAGCTGCTTTCAGCAGTACAAACCAGCAAGTTAAATCCAACCCCCATGCAACTATTGCGGTGGTCCAGTGGTAACCTCTAGGTCTTTAATGAAAGTTCACTTTTGCAATCTAATGCCAGCCAAGTGTCCTGGACCTTATGGGCACCACTTGCTGAGTCAGGATTCAATCTTCCAGAAGGCCCCAGCATGGGCCAAGGGAAAAGCATGTGCAACTGACAGACAGACATCTCTGTGTTGCTGGCTTCATGCAGCTTTTTTGTTCCTGGAGCTTACAAGGAGGCTAGACAACTAGCCCTTGGAAACTACTCTTCTGTCTTGGTGTAAAGTGAGAGGAGGTCCAGTTCTTGTGGTTTCTCTCCACATGTAAAACAGCAGGCTCAGTCCTTCTTTTGAGTTCCAGTCCTTTGGTTCAGAAGGTGCAGTTCTTGTGTTTTTCATGGATCTGTTCTGATGAAGGTAGCCTGGTCCCCTACTTTTATGCTTGGCACTAGCTTGTGAGTGGGGGCAACCCTACCCACTTTTGCATAATTTCCTGGGTGCTTTTTCATACACAATCCCACAGTACCCTGCCAAAATCCAGCATGGCAGACATTTTCTTCCCTTGGTCAGAGCCCTGGGCACACCCCTGAGGTGTGTCTGGGGAAATGAGGAACTCCCTAACAAAACCATTTCTGGGAAACCCCCCACCCCAAACTGAGACTGGTGCCTTTCGAACTACCAATGGTAGGGAAAGGCAGACCTAGATGTGAGTTACATCTGCCTCTGCCAAAGGTTGCCCCTTTGAAGCTTGTTCAATTGGGTGTCACATTCCACAGGCTATCCTGTCAGGAGGAGGAGGTCTCACCTCCAACCAGACAAAGCTCTCTAGTTCTGTTCCTGAGGGCAATTCACTCCTTTCAGCAGGCTAGCAGGTGATACTTTGGGATTATCTCAGAATAGGCTACTAGAGGCTTTTAGGCAGGAAAATGCCCACTCTTCTAAAAGTGGCATTGGATTGGATTTTAAATTCCTATTCATTGGAGTCCTTGAAACATGGCTCTAGCGTATCCCAAACTAAAGTTATACATTGAGGTGTTATATAATGTAACCCAGTGCATTTCTAGGGGAGAGGCATCCTGCCACAGTATAAAGACGGCTTTGGAAATATTTCACTGCCAGGATATGTAAAACTTAAGAACACATGTCCAACTTTTTAAATACCATACACCCTCCCCAATGGGTACTTACGACCTACCTTAGGGGTGACCTATATGTTTTAAAAAGTAAGGTTTATGCCTGGCGTTTCTTTTTCCACATGGAATTTGTAGGTCTACAGTCATGTTTTCATTTTTTCTCTGGAGTGGTTGCACAATCAGTGCTGCAATCCACTAGAGACATTTAACTTGCAGGCAGTCGATATGCAGATTACCAAATACTAGGGACTTTTAGGTAAATGTACCAATCCTATATTAGCCAGTTGCACATATACTTTAGCGGCAGGGCCGAACTGGAAACTCAAAGCAGCCCTGGCAAATTTTGTCAGACTTTTCCCCCGTACTGTGCATAGCAAGAGCAGCGAGCTAGCCCGACCACTGGATTTTGGAGGGAGTTCTCCCCACCAAGAAAATTTGTGAAAAAAAATGGGGCTTTCTGGAACAAATGTGTCATTATGTATTAAATTGTATTCGCTTTTAAAGCGTAGTAATAGATGACCTTGCAGTGCATCTGGCTATAGCAATCTTTATTGAGGCTCTTCAATGATTCCCCCACTATCACCTTCCAACAGTGCCTCTCATCCCTGTGTAGCCTCTATCTCGCATGTATTTCATTTGGTTGTATAGCGCCTCTCATACCAGTGTAGGTTGGCGGAGCACTTAACATCTCACATACTGAGACAATGAATCATATGAATCATATGTGTGTAAATAAGTGTATAGAAAATGTTACATAAGGCAAAGGAGACTACACGGTTGAGGATTCATATGCCATCCGTACTAGTAGGCACTATTTAAGAGTGCTTGGTTTGGAGAAGCACAAACCCAGGATTCTGATCATAACACAATCATTAGGGTTCACTTTAATAGTAAGAATTTATTTCTACCCAAGCAAACCTCTATTTTTTTTTTTTTTTTTTTTTTTAGCAACATCAGGATAAGTGTACCATGCAGCTTGCATGCAGTTCTTTGATGGCAGTTCATAACTCACTGTGCTAGAACATGAATGTAACTTTTGAACTGCACAGTAACAAAGGAATCTGTGTGACAAAAGCAGTAACCCACTGAGATAAGCTCATAAAATATATTGTTCCTTGAAATGCATGGTACACATTCTTTGCAGCAGGCATATTACCCCTCTGCTCCACCTTAGATAAGTCAAAACTATCACTAGACACAACTTTCATCTCTCTCCAGCAAGTACATTAATCACCAAAGTCAACATGACACTTTTATTGTTGCCCGAATAATACTGAATATACAAGGAACTTTGCAGTGCTTTTAAAACTGATGCACTTCTGCAAAACCGGCTTCTCAACCTTCCAGCCTCTCAGGGAAATTGCCTGATTCAGCCAGTCCATTGATCAGAGCGCATACCCTGGGTGCTGGACGTCAGCTCTCCAGTGTTCAGAGACAGTAAACCAGCACTAAGTGTAGCAAATAAGCAATACGTGGGGGGATCCTGCAAAGAGGCAATTTTTGTACACTGGTCTTCTTTTGAACTCCTATTTTTATATTTTATAATTTATCAAATGTTACTCTATTACTTCTAAACGAAAATCTCAGCAGTATCAGTTTTTTCTAAATTTAGTCCTGGGATGCATGCATCAATATATGCAGTATCTTCATTCAAAATGGTTTGGATAGGTTTTATTTTCAATTGTGATTTATCATTCAAGATTGTATAAGACTTTCGAGGATAAAAAGCTAGTCATGCGGTCCTCTGCCGTGAGCCTGTACTCTAAATTTCCCACTTAGCCGCTTACATTGAAGGGAGACATTTACTGTATACTAGTCGCATTTTGACAGTGGCCTGCACATCTATTACCCTGCAAGAATACAGAATCCTAAGAAGCAAAACCATATGACGCTTGTAATTGAAAAATATATTCTTTACAATTGAAAAGTCCCCCCCCAATGTCCTTTTTTTGAAATAAGAGATTTGTTAGTCATACTGTCTCCGTCTCCTTGGAAAGTTCAATTGATCCTTTGGAGTACCCTAATCCGCTTGTACAGTTTCCTCAGGAATAATTAACATTGCCAGATTTCCCTGTTTCTGATATGAGTAAGAAGAAGCTGTTTTTCTATTCAGTAATTTAGTTTAGACCAAAAGTTAGGATGTTAACCAAAGGGTTCTAAATATACTTCTCAATGTAATACATTTATTGTTTTAGAGACTGTAAGAGTCATTTAGAGCCTGGGAGGTGGTTTGCTAGATTACTGGAAGCCACTGATTCCACCAGAGGACCACCAGCCAAATTTTAGGCAGGGATCTCTGTGGTTTCAGCAGAGCTGCCCCTCTGGAGGCTCCCCTGAAGGCACTGAACTTTGCAGAGTGCGTGCCAAGTTTGTTGGACCCACTCAGCATGGATTGTTTGTTATGAAGAAATAAACTCCCAAAGAAGGAATTTGTTTCTTGAAAGCAAGCACAGTCCTGATACGCGGAGGTATTTTTATTGCTTCCTTTTCGCGACAGCCAGGCTTTTCTTGGTGGTCCCATGCATTAAAAATATAACCCAAGAATGACAGCCATAAATAGGGTGGCTCTGATGTACATCATTAACAGAATGTATCTTAGCAGACTGGTCGTCTGTCGTTTGTTTGCACCTCTCTTAGGGGCGGAGGGGAGGTGTGGGGGGCGAACCAAGACTTGGGTGGATGGGGAATCTGCTGCCCTTTCGAATATGCCCTCCATATATGCCTTCCATATATGAACTCCAAATTACCCCATTTGTCTCAAACTGATGGATATTTCCTGATAGTTGATGATGCAACAAGAAAAAACATATAAAGGTTTGTTTAATTAGGAGTTTCAAATCGTGCAACATTAGGCTCCAAAGTTGTTTTTTTTTCTGCATCACCTGTTTTTGATTGTAGTGGTAATGTAAAGAGTCCTTCACAATCCTCTTCCATGTCTCAAAGGCAGTCTTAGATTATGTATCCATTTCTCTGTGGCACAAACCACCAGTTGGCTGGCACACTGACAGTGATAATGGTATGCCGTCAAGGGGGTACCATGTCCTTTGAAGGATGGGGCAGTCCAGTCACACTCTGTCATAAGGGTAAGACTTCCCTTTTTGGGGCCTTCTTCCATCGGCAGTTGTTTGTTTGAGATTTAAGGTACATACAGTTTGCTCCACAGTGTTGAGCCCTTTATAGTGCAGGACCGCCTTCAGTGCTGCTGTCTTTCTTATGAACCCTAATCAGCAGATCGGGTAGGCAAGGCTGAAGCAAAGGGCTGCAGGTAGGAGAATGGTAAAACGTTGAATGTTTTATTGGCCATTGTCCAGAACCCTTTGCATTTGGAATACAATCTTTAATTCCAATATAGATCTGAATTATGTTACTGCCAGCAAGACTTCCTTCACATATGGGTCAGAAAGTCTTGTGTTGTTCCCACTTAGTTCTCCTTGGTGATCTCTCAGAAAAGTATGCTTGCCAACTCATTCTGTTGCGTTGGCTTGTTTGCATGCTTCCAACAAACTGTCTACAGACTTCTGTACCATCTTCCTCCTCCTTCCTTCTCTATACCACTCACTGTACTTCTGTTTTCTTCAGTCCGCTGTCCTGGCTCTTAACCTGACATGCTGCCTTCCCACCTCTGCAATTGCAGATCATTTACTCTTCAACTTTTGTCGGCATGCCCTGGTTACACTTCTGCAGTACTCCTGTGGACTCATTCAACCCTCCTCGGTTGGGCAACTGCAGCACTCTGGCCTGATACTGAGCTCCAGCTTTTGTATGGGTCTTTCCTGTTTTACATTTATCTGATGTGAGTCCTCCTTGTTCGCCAATCTTGTGTGTGCAGTTGTTAGTGGGTAATGGTTACTTTCCTGTCACTTCGCATCACCCAGTCAGGCCTCCCTTATTTGATCCGAAAAGCCTGTGCATACCAAAAGGCCACCTCCTTTAATAAGCACTGGGCAGGATGTAGAATTGATCCAGTGTTTGTAGCAGAATATGCCATGCCACGTCTCAGTCAGCAATTATGCTTGGTTGCCAAACCTTCCACTCCTCTCCCCCTTTCTGCATCCTATAGGAGATATTTAATTGTACCAACAGGAAGAGTCAAGTGAGACTAATCTCTCCATTGCTCCAAACCCCCATGGCTCTATCTGAAAACACAATTCCCTTTGTGACACAGAGGTCGCAAGTTAACCTTGCACTGCAGGATTGAGCCAGTCTCCTTTTGGGCCTAGGGCTACTGACATGATTCACCAAGAGCTTGAATACGAATTTCTCCATGGGTGTGGGAGACACTCTTCAGCCTCAGTCTGTTTCTGTAATTCTGGGACTGAGGTGGGTTGTACCGGTGAATAGAGCCTAGCCTAGCCTCTCCTTGGAGAGTCCTCTGCTGGAGTCCTAGTAGGATGATGTCTGTATGCCTCTGCCTTCATCTCTTCCTTCAACTTCTCTACACTTCTGATCTACTCCTGTTGATTGCAGAAGTCTGTCTAGAAGGGAAAGTCAGCAAGTATAAAGTCTCATTGGAAATACATGACACACAAGTCATGATTAGGTGTACTCTCATGAACTTTGTTTGATCTTGGTTCTTACTGATTAATGCCAAAGTTGTGCGTTCACTCTAAAACGCATTTGATTCATCTGGGACATTATTTACTTGGGACCTGGAAAGATCTTTTTTTCTTCTAAAAAGAGCATTGATCATCGGCTAGACAGCTTGTTGGAAACTTGGACTGTATCAATCTGGTGGTTTGTTTGGCATCTTTGAGTGCCTTACCGCGGTCCCTCATACCAAATTACAAAGGCTATTTCAGCACCAACAGTTGAAATCATTTGTTGGACAGCCAAGCCTGTCCTGGCCCACCCATTTCTAGCCCCTATGAGATGATGGTTCTAAGCTTCCATTGTTTTAGTGCTATGTGACTTCTGCATGCTAACACTGCAAATCACCACTGCATCATTTGATTGTGGGGCTTCTACATGAGTGTCTTGCTTGCTTACTTGCCTTCACTTCTGCCACTCCTATTCAAAGAGTTCTTCAGAAGATCAGAGGGAGCCCTCCATGCATAGATATTTTGGTGTAATCGGGTAGGATCCGCCAAACATAGCTCTCATATCTCCTGCATCTTCTTCTCTTTGATTGAGAAGAGACCGCTGGTCTGCAGGTTCTCTGAAGGTCCTTCACCCTCCCTACCATGGCTTCAGCTTGAGCATTTGCTTTTTGAGAAGTCATCCTTTGACCACTTTGGCCTCACTTCAGAGAACTCATTTGTCCTAGCAGCTACCAGGAAGACTTTCACCACAACACCGCGCAGGGGCCAGTTGCTAAAGATCTGTTATTGGGGCTTACCAAAAAGTATCAGTTGACCCGATGAATTAAATATTGCACTCCACCTGACATCTAGTTGAATCTGTTGTCTTAGGTGTCACTTTCAAAACCCAGCTATTGGCCATTGAAGTGGCCTTTAAAACTCCTATTGCACTGGTTTCCCACAAACAGGAGCCCTGTTGTCTCTTGGGATCTCAGTCAGGCTTTGGTGAAATTGATGCACAAACTCTTAAACCCATGGCCTCTTACGCCTTAAAACATTTCAGATGAAAGACCTTTTCTGGTCACCTTAACTTCAACAATGCACATCAGTGAATTTCAGACCCAGCTCTGCTTTTATAACTTGCAAAAGATTCTGTACAAGGTGATCATTATGTTTCACTTGAAAG
This sequence comes from Lissotriton vulgaris, assembly GCF_964263255.1. Classification (NCBI taxonomy): domain Eukaryota; kingdom Metazoa; phylum Chordata; class Amphibia; order Caudata; family Salamandridae; genus Lissotriton; species Lissotriton vulgaris. The sequence continues at coordinate 608,477,587 of NC_141699.1, read as the reverse complement.
GAGATGATTATGGTGCTCTGGTGAGAAGGCTTTGCACCACCCCAAAACGAAGAACAGTTTAAATTTTTACTTTGATACAGCCAGAACTCTCATTACTGCAGATCAGATCATGAAATATGCAGGCAGAGATGCTAGCCAAGCAGCAGCCCAGGTCACAAGTGCTAAATTGACCACATATACCTGCTGCTACACACTTTGCGGGACAGGTTCTTCTTTCTTTATCTATGAACTGTTCAGTCCAAGAACAGTGTCTGATTCACATTTAGTGACATTCCCCATGCTTGCAACTGACAGATGTATGCAGGGTGGATACAAGTAATCCATTTTTAAATATAATACTTAGAAATAAATTTAAATAAATATACAATTGTATATAGTTATGTCAAAACACAAAATCTATAATAAATGTAAAACTACTTGACAATACATTTAGACAATAGCTAAATAATTCACATTATACTTCACAAAAACGTAAGTAAACTTAAAAAAAAATATGAAATAAAAAAATAAACTTCAAACAACTGAACTCCATTAAACAAAAAATTGTAAGCGTAATTAGCAATCTCGAATTCACCACAAAAAATAACATTCAAAATGAAAAAACAAGAGATCAAATGTACCACTCTCTCTTGAACCTAAAATACAGGTGGCAAAGTATTAAACTTTAAAAAGATAACATTGACTAGTCCCACTCCAATATACACAAACCGCAGGGAAAACATTGGACTTTGAGTGCTTCAGATTTACTATTCCCACTCTACATTAAGCAGTGATGGTGAAAGGGTTGGATTTTGGAGGGTTTTGATTTACTATTTGCACTCCAGTCTAAGCAACAGTAGGGAAAGTGTTGAAAAATATATTATAAAAATCCCCAAAAAAATCTGTATTAAATCATTATTTACGTTGAAGTTTTATTATGCTCATACCTGTGAGATTCTGTACCACAAAATTCTTGTAACCACGATATTGTTTGATAGTATTTTTCTGAAGATATTTTTGAAACAATATTAATATTGTGAACTGGTGAGGGTGCTCACCCTCTTAGGGAAACGTATACTCATCTATGATAGACCCATGAACAGATGGTATCCCACACACAAAGTTCCTTTTAGCAGTTATTGAGGCATTTTCTTGGTACCCTCTTTTTGGTAAAGGGAGAAAGCCTATGTATTGGAGTCATTGAATTGCAATATATTTAGCTGTTGCCATCTTCTTGGCACACTTGACCTGTTCCTAATTTTCTTATAGTTGATAATGGAAAATGATGGGCCATAAGAGTAGTAGTACTGGGGCTTTATATTATTGTACCCTCTTCCATTATCAGTGTCAGCCCTCTGTTGGTGCTTTTGCAATGTATTTTGATCTAGCCAAATGAAAAATGACAAAATAAGGTGTGCTGTATAAATGTTAGGAGTGAGAGTTGTGCGTCTCCTTGAGGCCTTTTAAGCTCTTGGTGGGGGTTAAATGTAACTTAATGTGTCTGTGTGCTGAACACCCAGTAAGAACCCGACATTCCAATAATTTTGATGTAGGTGGATAGGGCATTGATAGCTGTTGAGGAGGCAAGTCTCTAACCTGGTGACCGGATATTTTTATACTGCAAACTAGTGAAACAAATGCAATCTTGTGTTTTCAGCATTACCGGTATGTGGGTAAAACCGGGGATTACAAAGGAACATATGTTGCCAGCGAGTCCCCCCTTCTTCATAACCAGGTTGCTCTTGTTGACCCTACGGACCGGTAAGTTCCATGAATATAACTCCTACAAATGCTGATTCAAAGACAGTAGATAGTGTAATACAATGTAATTTCATGTCATGGTAGGGCTTTCCATCTCTAAACAAAGTTACTGTTTTTCTTCATTCCAAAATACTTATCTGCCAGATATTTATTTGATCTTTTAGGCAGCTCCGATTATGACGCACTGCAACCAGGTAAAATGTGTATTAAGAGATGCAGTGAAACCTATTAATGTATAATAGCACAACAACATGTTTCCTTTTTGAGTCCCTCTTTTATCAGCTAGGCAGCCCCTAATGTTCTCCTTCACCCAATATCTTCGACTCCTGGTATTGTTCACTGAAGAGAATACAATCCAGTGTTATACAGTCAAGTGTTCACTCTCCTAAATGCGCCACTTTTAGTTTGATTGTACAAATGCTGTTTGAGGCATTAATTCATGCCAAGGCATTTGGGGGCATGAAGAAATATCAAGCGTGTGGCAATTATAAGGAGAGGTACATAAACATGAGAGTTTTGTATTGGATCTTATTATGAGCACTAGATAGTGGTTCATTTAGTCTTATCTAGTTAATTAGTTTTGTCCAATGTTCCCAGAAGAAACCCTTACATGCATGGCTCCAATTTGTGGTGGAAACAGAGGGGGTTAGATGGATCCCGTAGCTAGTGTGCTGGTAGATATGTTCGTTCATGCAAATGATTAGTGGAGTTAAAAGATAGTGCTTGGGGCTCCCACTAAGGCGTTACCTGTCAGCATTAGTGGGTTTTTGCATATTAGTTTGTGTGAATGTTTAGTGGGTGAACAGATAGGTTCGGGGAGACGACAGGCAAGTAATTACCAGTTTGTGAGAAGGAAGAGTTGTGGGCTAAGTGTTGAGCGAGAGCAGTTTGCAGAGATGCATATATAAAAGGACAAGCTCTTTGTATTTACAGCCGCTTACTACCCTTGACGAGGCGTTGAATCACTTTTCGGCAAGTAACACGCTGCTCTAGAACTCTAAAGTATTTGTGGTGGATTTGGATAGGGAAATATAAGTTGTTAATTTGAGCGGTGGACATGTGAGTCTGTTAGTTTGAATAGGATAAAGGAGAGATACAGGAGGGAAACGTCTAGGGAGTGTTATTCAGCAGATCTTAGTAGTAAAATGAGGTATGGGGTGAGTCAAGGAGGGATAGAGGAGGGAAGTGTCTAGAAAGGGTTATTTGGGAGACCATAGTAGTAGAATGAAGTTTAAGGTGAGTCACGGAGGGATAGAGCAATGAAGGGTCAAGAACGGGCTATTGGGGAGATCCTAGTTGTAGAATGAGATTTGGGATGACACAGAGAGTGAAGGTGGAGGATATATTGAAAGAGTTAATAAGATGAGACAGAGTGGTGCATTGGAGGAAGTTGAAGGCTTTTAATTATTTCAACAGTAGAAGTAAAGTAATAAATATATAGATACGTAACTACATCGAAAGGGTATACATGTATAAGGAAAATAATAGAGATCTAATGTTGTAAAGTTCTATATGTGCATGTATGCATAGATGGTGATAAACTCCGACTTTAAAGTGTTGTTGTATGTAAAGCTAATTTAATTTTCTCATCATGGGCGGCTGGTTCCCTTTGAAAGTGGTTGAGGGAATGAAGTGCTCCATCACTTCCGAAAAAAACGAAATAATACACCCCTTCCCTCCACAGCCCCAAAGTAAAACAACCCCCTTTCCAAAACACCAAAATAAAACAAACCCTACCTCCAAAAGTCGAAAAAACACAACTAGAAGAACATTTTAAATAAAATCAAAGGTACTTATCCACAGCTGCACCTCCTACTCGATGTTCCACTTCTGAATCTGTTGTGGAAGTCTAACTCCCCTTACCACTCCAGTTGCTGCTCTCATTCTGTTAATCAGCATGAGAGCAGTACCAGTATTGGATGGAGCTGGCTGGCTAGACCCTCCTTTAAGCCCTGGAGGTGTGTGCTTGGTCTCCACTCAGCACTTTAAGACAGCTGGGAGGAGAGCTTTAAAGTGCGCATATCACTTTGGCCGGTGCAAGAGAGCCCGCCAGAGTGGCATGCACACTTTTGAGCATCCAGCCAGCCACTTCCTCTGTCCTTTGCTGCCGGTCAGCAGCAGAGGACCCGCCCCACAAGTCTCTGCGCTCGGGGTCAGATGGCTGCTTCAGTGCGCACATCAGAAAAATAAAATGGCACGGAAATCTTTTCATTGCCATTTTATGTTTTCCTGCCCTTGTGAAGAAACCGCTGTTGTGTCACATATTTTTAAAGTCTGCTAATGCATATCAGTCTAACTGTTGTTTTACATATTTTTTCACACCTCCCTATCTCACCAGTGCCTTTCACCAGACCTCTCACCTGTCTGATCCATGTAAGCCTCATCCTCCTTTCCTACTCACTAGGGCCTGCTTATTCCTCCACCTGCAGCAGGAAGTCGGTGCGGGAGTGGGCGAAGGCTGCGGGGTCCTAAAGACGAACCGCCTCATAAAAAGGGAAGACTGCTGTATCTTATTGTACCCCAGCATAATGATGCAGGCAGTAAATGTAAATGTAAATGTACAGGAATTTATATAGCGCAAATCACAAAGCGGTTTCTAAGCGCTTGCTTAGGGAACCCGTCCTGGTATTCCCCTGTGAGATAACCCCGGCAGGGAATCCGCAAGGTGAAAGCCAGGCATCCCTCCGCGAGGGGCCGTTATGGAGATTAAGCAAGCTATTGCCCAGAGTCGCAGAGTATGAACCCGTGAATCGAGTAGGCACCGGAGCGAGAATTGTCGAGTCCATGGACATTTTTTTAGGACTCAAGACCCCGCCGAGCCGGGAATTGAACCCTGGTCCCGGGCTGACCTCTGCTTCCAGGTCTGCCTCCTCTAACCAGTGAGCTACACTTCTCAGTCTTTAATTTGGGAAACATAAGTGCTGGTGCCCATTCTTTCGCTATGAAACTGGTTTAATTGAAAGGTGATCTTACAAATACTAAGGCTAACGAACTAGCCAAACTGCAGGAGAATCCATCCTAGCCTGGAGCCTGCTGCACTAGACAGCTGTACAAGCATCCATATCCAGCCCTGGTATACCTTTGAAGACAACACAGATGACTGGTTGTATCCCACACTAGCTTCACAGGTAGAAACCCAATTCCTACAACATTCAGCAACAGACATTGATCCAAGTCAAGTCAAGTCAATATTTATATAGTGCGCTACATACCCATAGGGTCTCAAGGCGCTCGAGGAAGGGTGGGGAATTACTTGTCGAATATCCAAGTTTTAAGTTGTTTTCTGAATGCTAGGTGGTTCTGAGTAAGGCGAAGGTGAGTGGGAAGTGAGTTCCAGGTTTTAGCTGCCAGGTAGGAGAAGGATCTGCCTCCCATGGTGGTTTTGTTGATGCGAGGTACAGTGGCAAGGGCTTGGTTGGAGGATCGTAGCTGACAGGAGGGGGTGTAGAAGGACAGTCGTGTGTTGAGGCATTCGGGTCCAAGTTCGTAAAGTGCTTTGTGTGCGTGGGTTAGGAGGCGGAAAGTAATCCTCTGATTTATGGGGAGCCAGTGGAGGTTTTTCAGGTGACCAGAGATGTGTTCTTTACGCGGGATGTCTAGTATGAGCCTGGCTGAAGCGTTCTGGATGCGTTGGAGTTTTTTCTGGAGTTTTGCGGTGGTACCGGCGTATAGGGTGTTTCCGTAGTCCAGGCGGCTCGTGACCAGTGCGTGGGTGACCGTTTTTCTAGTTTCGGTGGGGATCCAGCGAAATGTTTTTCTGAGCATGCGAAGAATGTTGAAGCAAGATGATGAGACGGCGTTGACTTGTCTGTTCATAGAGAGTGAGGAGTCCAGGATGACTCCCAGGTTCCGTGCGTGGTCCGTCGGGATGGGTGCTTTTCCAAGGGCCTCTGGCCACCGAGTCATCCCAGGCGGAGGGGGAGGTGCCTAAGATGAGGACTTCTGTTTTATCTGAGTTCAGTTTCAGACGGCTGTGCTTCATCCACTCGGCTACTTCTTTCATTCCTTCGTGTAAGTTGGTTTTGGCGGTGTTAGGGTGTTTGGTGAGTGAGAGGATCAGTTGAGTGTCGTCAGCGTAGGAGATGATGTTGAGATTGTGTTGGCGAGCGATGGCCGCAAGGGGGCTCATGTATACGTTGAAGAGAGTGGGGCTGAGTGACGATCCTTGTGGCACGCCGCAGATGATTTCAGAGGCCTCTGACTTGAATGGTGGGAGGCGGACTCTCTGTGGTCTTCCGGTGAGGAACGAGGTGATCCATTCCAGTGCTTTTCCATGGATTCCGACGTTTCTGAGGTGCTGTAGAAGGGTGCTATGACAGACTGTGTCGAAGGCAGCGGAGAGGTCGAGGAGGATGAGGGCGACTGTGTCTCCATTGTCCAGTAGAGTTCGAATGTCGTCTGTTGCTGCGATAAGTGCGGTCTCCGTGCTGTGTTTGGCTCGGAAGCCGGACTGTGAGGGGTCGAGGGATTTGTTGGATTCGAGGAAGGTGGCTAGCTGATTGTTGACAGCTTTCTCAATGACTTTGGCCGGGAATGGAAGAAGCGAGATGGGGCGGTAGTTTTTGAGTTCGGTGGGGTCAGCTGTGGGTTTTTTCAGAAGGGCGCTGAGTTCTGCGTGTTTCCAGCTTTCCGGGAAGGTGGCGGAGTTGAGGGAGCAGTTGATGACATCTCGGAGATGTGGTGCTATGATGGAGTCTGCTTTGTTGAAGATGTGGTGAGGGCATGGGTCAGTTGGGGATCCTGAGTGGATGGAGTTCATCAGGCGGATGGTGTCCTCAGTGGAGATTGGGTTCCAGTCGTTAAGGGTGTTCGAGGGGGGTGAAGGTCCTGCAGAAGGTTGGGTGGGTTGGTCTCCGGGTCGGTTGTCGAAGCTGTTGTGGATGTCTGCAATTTTGTTGTGGAAGAAGGAAGCTAGGGAGTCGCAGAGGGCTTGGGAGGGGGTGATGTCGTTGGAGTTGGCTGATGGGTTGGTAAATTCTTTGACGATGTTGAATAATTCCTTGCTGTTGTGGGCGTTGTTATCTAGTCGGTATTTGAATGCGGCTTTCTTGGCAGACCGGATTAGTTGGTGGTGTATGCGGGTGGCGTTTTTGAAGGCGTCCCTGGTGCTGGTGTTTGGGTCTTTTTTCCAGGCCTTCTCGAGGGAGCGACAGAGTTTCTTCGATTTCTTAAGATCATCGTTGAACCAGGAGGCGTTTTTGCTGCCTAGTTTGTTTTGACGTTTTTTCAACGGTGCTAGGATGTCGGCGCTGTTGGAAAGCCATTGGGTGAGGTTAACGGCTGCTTGGTCGGGGTTTGAGGAGTGGGCGGGGGGGTTTAGAAGAAGCGATGAGGAGATCTGGTCGCTGGTGATTTTGTTCCAGTTTCTTCGCAGGGTGGGTTGAGGATGGTTGTGGATTGTGGTCTTATTGTAGGTAAAGTGAACGCAGCTGTGGTCCGTCCAATGAAGAACTGTGGTGTGACTGAATGAGACATGTTTGCTGGAGGTGAAGATGGGGTCGAGTGTGTGACCTGCAGTGTGGGTGGGGGTAGTGACCAGTTGTTTGAGTCCGAGGTTGGCGAGATTGTCCAGAAGGGTGGTGGCGCTGCTGTCATTGCTCTTTTCCAGGTGAAAATTTAGGTCTCCCAATAGAATGTAGTCCTCGGAGGGGAGGGCGTGTGGGGTGATAAAGTCAGTGATGTCGTCACTGAATTGTGCACGGGTTCCTGGAAGCCGGTAGAGGAGGGTGCCTCTGAGTGTGGTCTTGGGGTCGGTGTGGATCTGGAAGTGGAGGTGTTCGGCGCTGGCAAGGTTGACGTCTGAGCTGGTTGAGATGCGGATGGAGTTCTTAGGGACGATAGCGATGCCTCCTCCTGTTTGCTTGATGCGGTCCTTACGGATGATCTTGTATCCTTCCGGGATGGCAATGGTGATGTCTGGGGCTGAAGAGGCATTCATCCATGTTTCTGTTAGGAAGGCGACGTCCGGTGAGATGGTGTCTAGTAGATTCCAGAGGTCGATGGCGTGTCTGTGGACCGAGCGGGTGTTGAGCAGGATGCATTTTAGGTGGTGGTTGTCAGGTCTCTGATTGGTGTTGGTGGATGAGGAGTTGGTTTTGGTGCCGTCGAATTTGCAGGAGTTGCAAGAGAAGGGACCATGGGTGTGTCCAGGAGCAGCTTGGACGCAGTTGGGGAAACGGCCGGGGTTAAGGGCTAGGAGGGTGGTGGCATCATAAGTGATGCGAGTGGGCTGGGCATTACGGGAACCAGGGGGTCTGGCGCTAGGCGCGGTCTCGGCGCGGACAGGCGTAGACTGGCTTACCTTTGGCGCACCTTCGGCGCGGCCGTAGCGCGTGGACGCTGCGCGTCGGCTCATCAGCCTTAAATGGATGGTGGAGGGGGCGGAGCGTGGGAGGGGGAGCAGGGAGGCGGGAGCGTAGGGGGAGGGACGGGCTGCAGGCACAACAATATGGACGGGGAGATAAGCAACAGGACCGGGAAATGCGAGCTGGCGCTGAAACACGGGCACAATAACAGATTCAGTTCAGAGAAAGCAATGGCCAGCTTTCCTAAGAGCGATATGCAAATTTGGCAAAACAATGCGTATAAATCACAGTTCACGAAGAAAACACACTGCAAGCAGAGTTATGCTGAGCGCTACGCAGACAGAGCGGGTGCAGATCCAATTAGTGGAATAACAATTATGCCAGAGGTGGGGGAGCAGCGCTACGATACCAAAAGCAGCGCTATGGATCCAGGAGGGAGGGTGGAGCGGCTGCCTCACACGGAGTCAGGCAAGTCACGGAGGTAACACAGCTGAGACGTCCCTGGTATCTCGTGGGTGGGAGGGGGAGCAGGGAGGCGGGAGCGTAGGGGGAGGGACGGGCTGCAGGCACAACAATATGGACGGGGAGATAAGCAACAGGACCGGGAAATGCGAGCTGGCGCTGAAACACGGGCACAATAACAGATTCAGTTAAGAGAAAGCAATGCCCAGCTTTCCTAAGGGCGATATGCAAATTTGGCAAAACAATGCGTATAAATCACAGTTCACGAAGAAAACGCACTGCAAGCAGAGTTATGCTGAGCGCTACGCAGACAGAGCGGGTGCAGATCCAATTAGTGGAATAACAATTATGCCAGAGGTGGGGGAGCAGCGCTACGATACCAAAAGCAGCGCTATGGATCCAGGAGGGAGGGTGGAGCGGCCGCCTCACACGGAGTCAGGCAAGTCACGGAGGTAACACAGCTGAGACGTCCCTGGTATCTCGTGGGTGGGAGGGGGAGCAGGGAGCGGGAGCGTAGGGGGAGGGACGGGCTGCAGGCACAACAATATGGACGGGGAGATAAGCAACAGGACCGGGAAATGCGAGCTGGCGCTGAAACACGGGCACAATAACAGATTCAGTTCAGAGAAAGCAATGCCCAGCTTTCCTAAGAGCGATATGCAAATTTGGCAAAACAATGCGTATAAATCACAGTTCACGAAGAAAACACACTGCAAGCAGAGTTATGCTGAGCGCTACGCAGACAGAGCGGGTGCAGATCCAATTAGTGGAATAACAATTATGCCAGAGGTGGGGGAGCAGCGCAACGATACCAAAAGCAGCGCTATGGATCCAGGAGGGATGGTGGAGCGGCCGCCTCACACGGAGTCAGGCAAGTCACGGAGGTAACACAGCTGAGACGTCCCTGGTATCTCGTGGGTGGGAGGGGGAGCAGGGAGGCGGGAGCGTAGGGGGAGGGACGGGCTGCAGGCACAACAATATGGACGGGGAGATAAGCAACAGGACCGGGAAATGCGAGCTGGCGCTGAAACACGGGCACAATAACAGATTCAGTTAAGAGAAAGCAATGCCCAGCTTTCCTAAGAGCGATATGCAAATTTGGCAAAACAATGCGTATAAATCACAGTTCACGAAGAAAACACACTGCAAGCAGAGTTATGCTGAGCGCTACGCAGACAGAGCGGGTGCAGATCCAATTAGTGGAATAACAATTATGCCAGAGGTGGGGGAGCAGCGCTACGATACCAAAAGCAGCGCTATGGATCCAGGAGGGAGGGTGGAGCGGCCGCCTCACACGGAGTCAGGCAAGTCACGGAGGTAACACAGCTGAGACGTCCCTGGTATCTCGTGGGTGGGAGGGGGAGCAGGGAGGCGGGAGCGTAGGGGGAGGGACGGGCTGCAGGCACAACAATATGGACGGGGAGATAAGCAACAGGACCGGGAAATGCGAGCTGGCGCTGAAACACGGGCACAATAACAGATTCAGTTAAGAGAAAGCAATGCCCAGCTTTCCTAAGGGCGATATGCAAATTTGGCAAAACAATGCGTATAAATCACAGTTCACGAAGAAAACACACTGCAAGCAGAGTTATGCTGAGCGCTACGCAGACAGAGCGGGTGCAGATCCAATTAGTGGAATAACAATTATGCCAGAGGTGGGGGAGCAGCGCTACGATACCAAAAGCAGCGCTATGTCACAATTTCACCCAGCCCTGAAGAGGACCTTGTATATAGTGATGGTCCCACTTTCTTTAGGTCGAAACGTATCGGCATTTCTTAGCGGTCCAGAGTAAAGGAAGATACAAAGGGACACTGTGTTATTCAGCAAGTAGAGCCGGATTGATCGGACTCGCAGAGCTAAAGTGCTAAATAGTCTCTGGCCCCTATCAGGACCCTAAATAGAGATATGTGCACAGAACAGAGCAGGATCTAGATTTGGCACGGTTAAAAGGAGGACATTTTACAATAATCCCAATTCAGGATATATGGGAATATCGTATACACTATTGATTTGTTTGTATATTACTGTTCTAATGATATTTTTTCACTGTTTTGGATGTATGAAGGTTTTAAAAATGTCCATCCTCATATAGTACATTTTTGTCATGGATATATGTATTATGTGTGATGTTCACCTGGAAATATAGTAGATGAGTTTCTTTCAATGTACTAGGTGAAGGGAAACCTAATTGTTAAAAGATCTTCTTGATTAAGTCAAAAAATATCTAGCGAGAAACCACAGAGTCAATAGAAGGGACATCTGTGAACGAAAACATATTGTGATCGATGGTGTCAGAGGTAGAACTGTTGTTGACCTACAAATACTAAGGCTGCATAGTCTTAGTTCCACCTGATACCTCAGTAATCCACCCACAGACACTCGCTTCCTCTTTTTCTCATTTTTGCAGGTTTGTTTGTATCTCTAGTTTCTCCTTTAGTTACTGTATTTTCTATCTTTTTATTCCTCCTCCTTTTCTCTCTTCTGGCTTTCTCAATTTTAGCCTGGATCAAAGTTTGTGGAGAAAAAATTATGCTGGCTCTCAAAACTGCAATGACCGGCTTAAATTAAGCCCTACCTATAGGCCGATTTTGCAGAAAATCTAGTATCTAGGCCATAAACACTATAAAAACCTTTAAAACTGTATCTCAGTCCCAGTAGATAATCATAAGTTTTTTCCTGTATCCTAATTGGAATAGCTTTTTTTTACTTACCTCCAAACAAAACTTGTATTTATTGTATCCACCCCCACCATCCCCACCCCCCTCCCGTTGGCAGACTTTACCCAGAAATCCCCCAGCAGCATCCCACATGCCACCAGATGGCACTGTGCGACTCTGACGCCATCCTGCTTCGAAAACTACTCCTAGGGCCTACAAAGTCAATTCCTTTCTTTCCACGTCACCAGATGGAGACCCTGAGCTCTGTCTCTTGTCTCTCTGAGACATTTACCTAAGAAATGTTGTTTTATTTTTACTGTGTGCAAGGGAATATCACCCCCCAAAACATTCCAGGTTTTAAACCCTTTACTGACTGTCTTAAACAAATGTCTATAACGGATCCCCATCAGGTGTGCCTTTGGTGCCCGAGGTAGAATCACAACTCTAAGGCCTGAAGTGAATGCGCATTGATGAACCCAAAGGCCATCCAGGAATGCAAGGTGAAATTATACATTGCCAAACACAAGCAGGCTTCGCGATCGATGAGTCCAGTCTGAGTCAAAAATTGGTCCTGGTCGTGTTCTCAAACAGGAGTTGACTAAGCTGTTCCAGAGGCTGGTCTTCGTTGAGATCTAAATCATCCGGTAAGTTGACGAAGAAACCTAAAAAAAAAAAATCTAAGCAGGAATCTGCTTCCTCGGGTCGACACCATGACTCATAATCCCACTCCTGGAGTGAGTTGACTTTAGAGCTGATTCAGTAACTGGTTCCAGCACAACCTGAGTTTTGAGGGCTGTTGCCACCCCAAAAAGATTGATCTGTGATGCCATAATGACTCTTAGGTTCTTTGCCAACTACTTCTCGCACGCCTTCAGGACCCACATAGTGGTATTCCATTTGCGAACCTCCCGTTCCAATTCAGACCCACCTCCGGCACCACAGTTCACACTGGTTCCTGGATCTCATCGATGCTGGACAAGGGATAGCAGTCGGAACCTGTACATCCTCGCCTGAGGACGCACCCAACCACTGTTGAGGTGCAGTTTCCCTCCACTTCATCTGCTGCCTCCTCAAGGAAGAACACGCACCCTACACCCCCTTTTTCGAACAAACTCGGACAAATGTTATGAGGCGTGTGATGAATATATTCAGCCTTATCATGGGGACAGTTGGTATGATGACTTGCAGGAGGCAGTGGCCTCTATACCTCCCCTGAAACAGTTATTTTTTCATGCTTTCCCCAAGCACTGGAGAACCTGCCATGGTGATGCATAGGGCAACCGGAGTCCTTGACCTCCAGTGCCCCACCTTGGAGATTAGACTAATGTGCTGACAAAAGTCCTCCAGCCAAGGTAAATATCTTCTGAGCACATCTACCATTCAATGATGCTTTAAAGACACTTTGTTGGCTGCCTGGGCAAAAGGTTAACAGGAAAATAACGAGGCGCCGTCGTCCTTCCCCGGGGAACTCTGCGATCCCCTCTCTGCACCCCTCCACTGAAAGTTAGTGGTGTAGGTGTCCACAAGTAAATTCAGTCCCAACACTTTCTGACTACTCCTTGCAATAGGAATGCCAAAGCGGGAAGACATTAGGCAAGCAAGTTTTCTCATCCACCAGCCTGGCTTTCTGTTTAGTTAATGCCAGCTGCCTCCTGGGATGCTTTCCCATGCCTGTAGGGACCTAGTGGCTCAAGTCCTCACTGGTGTTCCCAAGGATCTCCGAACTTTCCCTGCTCAAGCCATTCAAGACCGTTGTGATGCAGTCAAGTTCACAATTTGTTGTTGCTTGGACACCACTGATTCCATCGGACAAGTCATTGGCACCAGTGTTCCACCGCCATGCATGGCTACAATCAACCGGGCTTTCAGCAATGTCCAATCCTCACTTTTGGACATGCCCTTTGATGGCACTACTGTTTGTGGAGGAGGCGGATTCCGCTTTAGAGCATATTAAAGAGCAGGGCCACTGCATGCTCCCTGGCCTTATCCGCCTTGTCTTGCAAAATTCACCAATCGTACCACTTCTTTCGCGGCCTTGGTTGAGGTGTTCCATGCTGCCAATCTGAACTGCCTCGGCAAGGAATCCAGCAGTTTTGCGATAGAGGCTGTGGTGCCAACCGCCCTCGCTGTTGGGGCCTGCAGCCTGTCCAGCCCACTGACTCCCCTCTTCAAAACTCCTTTAGCGTGCCCTTAAAGAAGCACAGCCACCCAGCTGGAATCAGGATCCAACAATTATTACGGGGTTGGCAATCAAACTTCAGACAAGTGGGTCCTGCAGATTGTTTTCAAAGGCTATGCCTTACCTTACCTTTCTTCCCCATCGCACCGTCCACCTTCCCAGCAACAACTGACAGCGGGCAATCTGTCCCTGTTGTGACTGGAATTACGAGCCCTTTTGGCCAAAGGGCCTATCAAGAGGGGCCTTGCGCAGAAGTAAGACATGGTTGCTATTCCTGCTATTTTCTGTTGCCCAAGAAGGATGGAGGCCTTCATCCTCTTCTTGACCTGCATCCTCTCAACTTCTTTCTCTGCCAGGGTAAATTCAAAATGTTCACACTCGCCCAGTTCATTTCTGTACTCAACCCCAAAGACTGGATGGTGGCACTGGACTTGCAGGACACCTATTTCCATGTGTCTGTTCTGAAGGCCCATCAGCGCTAAAGGCGGTTCGTGATGGGACAGGAACATTCTCAGTTAACTGTGCTCCCCTATCTTCTCATGAGCCCCCCCTGGGGGGTTCACAAAAGTGATGGTAGTGGTAGCAGCACACCTCCAGAGGTCAGGGGTGCCAGTCTTCCCCCTAAATCAACGAGTGGCTGTTGAAGGTGGGCTTGTTTGAGCAAGTCGTCAGTCACCTCTAGACTACGACAAACCTCCTGTCATCATTTGGGTTCACTAGAAACGTGCTGAAGTCACACCTGACTCCCTCTCGGATGGTCCACTTCATCAGAGCCGTTGTAGACATGGTCCGATTTCATGTGCTTCCACATACAGGCTATGATCTGGATTTTTAATCCTTGGTCCTGGATTTCAGTGAGGTTGACTGAAGCTACTTGGTCTGATGGCCGCTTGCATCCTGCTGGTCAAGCACCCCAGGTGGCATATGAAGGTTGTGCAGCGGGATCTGAAGCCTCAGTGAACCCAACATTCAAGAGGACCTCATTGAACACGTACAGATCTCGGATGAGACTGTGAAAGATCTGCTGTGGTGGTAATTAGACCACGATTGGGTTTGCAGTACATACCTCTCCCTTCCCCTCCCAAAGCTGACAATGATAACCAATGCATCACTACTGGGTTGGGTTGGCCATCTGGGAGAGGTGGAAATAATATGCTTCACATCATGGGATTTATGAATACCTTAAGGGATAATGGTGCAAGCTCCCCGAACTCCCTCACTCTTGGATCATTCAGGTTGTACATGGCCTCTGTGAACTCTATCCTCAGTACCTGCAGTAGGAGCAGCATTAGGGAAGCAGGGGCAAGCAGAAATATGTAGCTGTTGGATGGTCAATAAATCAAAATTCTGTGCAGAATATGCAATGTAGTTAGTAGGAAGCAATGTGTTGTATATCATGCAGTCCTAGGCAGGTGAAAGTAGAAATAAAAATTAATAAAATGAATAGTTTTTATTTTACATTTTGGTTATACAGGCACAGTGTGAGAGGACGATCTGTCACCAGAAAGGACTGCTTGAGTTCTTGTGTAGGATCTTGACACGTTGGCCAGAGCTTCTGTCTACAGACCCGGTTTTCATCTTGTGTGTACTGGTTTGGAAGATGGTGCGTCTGTGAATCCTTGTTTGTGAGGTTGGGAATACCCAGCTCATAACCATTTTCTAAATTCCAGATGTAATTATTTCATGTATACTATAAAGTGGAGAGGAGAGATGGTAGACCCTTGTGTCTCCAGTTTTTATTTTGTAAGGTTACAGGGGGGCATTTGTAGAATGTTAACTGTGTCCTGGCAATAGGAGCAGATCCAAGCAAGAGTCATGTCATCATTACCAATTTTATTTGATTTTTTTATCGGAGAACAGCCAAGTGACTCAAAAGAAGTAGTGCAAATATGCAGTTTCTTTCGATTGTGTTTTAAGTCATCCCATATACTGATTAGAGCAGCTTCTGTGCCTCTTCCTGGGCAGAATACTGCTTGGTCGTCTGTGAGTACGTGGTTGTCTTCAAGGACTTGGTAGATTGGAGAAGCGCTGCTCTTTCAGTGAATTTGTGAGGGAAAAGTCCATTCGAATTTGGTCTATAGTTATTGGTGTCGTTTGGGCCAGGGTTGTTCTTAATTAGTGGTTGCATGTTGTATTGCTGAATAACATTTTGCTATCTCTTCCTTTGAATTTATCATCAGAAATGGGACAGAATAAGTTTATTGGATGATCTGCTCTCAACGCAGGTCACTCTGAAAAGAATAAAATGCCGGAATAGTTAGAAATGGGGTCTGTGGTTGGCAGGGGTACGTACCTTTGTCCAAATAGGGACCCTTGCTTCTAGTCAGGGTAAGGGGGATACACACTTTAGATAACCCCTGCTCACCCCCTTGGTATCTTGGCATGAGCAGACAGGCTTATCCCAAAGGCAATGTGTAAAGGACACCACACCAGTTTAGAAAAATAAAATATCTATATCTAAACTAAACAAGACCAAAACGACAAAAATCCAACATACACAGTTAAAAAAATGACTTTCAAAAGGTTTCAAGAATGCATAGGAAGGGTTGCGTCGAATCCGGTCTGTATGGGGAGTGATGTGTTGATTCTTCGTGACCGTTCCGGTCCGCATGGGATGCGTCGGATGAACTTTCCACACAAGCACGATGCATGGAAATCGGGGATGCGGTGGCGCTCGATGCGGCGGCGTCGGTCCTCTTCTGCCACGATCCCTCAATGTGTCAATTTCTGTAGTTCTTTAAGTTTCTTCTTTCTGCCAGCTCCCAAACAGCAGCAACAACCTCTAGAGGCCCAAAACTGCCACAGATACCTCTTGGCAGGTCGGAACGCACAGCAGCAGAGTTTAGGGGAGCTGGGGGTGAAGTCGTTGTGTCCCTGAGACTTCAGCACAGGAGGCCAGCTCACTTCAGACCCATGGAGATCTCCTTCAAGCAAGGGACACAGCACACAGCAAAGTCCTATTCCTTTCCTTGGCAGAAACAGCAACTGCAGGCCAACCCCAGACACACAGCAGGGGCAATACTTCTCCCCAGTCTCTCCAGCTCTTCTCCTTGGCGAAGGTTCCTCTTGAATTCTAGGAATGATATAAAGTTCAAGGGTTTTAGGTCTAATACTTATACTCCAAAATGTATTTGTTCTTTGTTTAAGGGTCTCTGAGCCCAGTTCAAACCAGTTCTGGGGTGCACTCTGCAAGTGCACAACAACATCCATTGTCAGTGTGAGTCTTGGCTCCAGCACCACAGAGGGGCTAGAACGAACATTGTGGAAGGCAGGCACAGCCCTAGTCAGGTACAGGTGGTAGCCCTCCCACCACTCCAAATGCAAATCAGGCCTACTCAGCCTAGTTCTGACTCATACAGACTCCTGGGGCCACTGCACCTCCCCAGTCAATCCAAAGCCAGTCAGTCAATCCACAAACAGGCAGAGGCACACAGGATGGTTGAACAAGAAAATAGTCACTTTCTAAAAGTGGTATTTTCAAACACAATTTAAAAACCATATTTTTTAAAAGATGTGTTATTAAATCCTGAGTTCAGGGATACCAAACAGCCTTTTTCATTCTTATCCCTATGGGAAAATATGCTTGAAAAATGTTATAAAGCATTCCCCATTCTCTCCTATGGGGCAAGATAGCCCTTCAATAGTAAAAAATGAAATTGGAGTATTTCACTATCAGGACATGTTACACACACCAATACATTTCACATTCACTGCACCCTGCCCAGGGGGGCACTGGGCCAACCAAAGAAGTGCCCTATATCTAAGAAAAGGGACGGTTAGGGCCTGCAAGAGGGTGCACTTGCCAAGTCGACATGGCAGTTAACAAACTACGCATAGGCACTGCGGTGGCACGCCAGAGACATCTTTTCAGGGCTACTCATGTGGGTGGCACAATCAGTGCTGCAGGCACACTAGTAGCATTTGGTTTACCAGCCCTGGGACACTCAGTGCACTTTACTAGGGACCTACTGGTAAATCACATACACCAATCATGGATAACCAATCACAATAACAATTTACACAGAGAGCATATGCACTTTAGCACTGATCAGCAGTGGTAAAGTGCCCAGAGTCCTAACGCCAGCAACCACAGGTCAGGAAAAAATAGGAGTAAGAAGCAGCAAAAAATTGGGGGATAATGCTTCAAAAAGGGCCATTTCCAACACAGGTGTAATGATTTAATGTATGCTATAAAGAGGTGAGGAGAGATGGAAGACCCTTGGGTCTCCAGTTTTTATTTTGTAAGGTTACGGGGGGCATTTATCTAATGTTAACCATCTTATGGAAATAGGAGCAGATCCAAGCAAGAGTTATATCATCATTACCAATTATCTTTTTAAATCTGAGAGCAGCCAAGTGACTCAGGAGAAGTAGTGCAAATGTGCGTTTTTTGACGACTGTGCTTTAAGTCATCCCATATACTGATTAGAGCAGCTTCTGTGCCTCTTCCTAGGCAGAATCCTGCTTGCTAGTCTGTGAGTATGTGGTTGTCTTCAAGAACTTGAGAGATCTGTAGAAACGCTGCTCTTTCAGTGAATTTGCCAGGGAAAAGTCCATTCTAATTTGGTTTTTAGTTATTGGTGTCTTCTGGGCCAGGGTTGTTCTTGATTATTGGTTGCATATTATGTTGCTTCCTCTTCCTTTGAATTTATCATCAGAAATAGGACAGAATAAGTTTATTGAATGAAACCATCCATCCTCACTGAATGAATGAATGAATGAATGAAGCAGGATTTGTATCGCGCAACTTAGCCCCAGAGGGCGTCAAGGCGCCTCAACACAAGTTACTCTAAAAAGCCGGAATAGTTAGGCATATAATGATGAAACAAAAGATAAGTGTGACTTCAAGCTAGAAGTTAAGAGACGGACCAAACATGTATGTATTTTTCACCAGCCATATACATGGAAGAGCAGATAAAAAGAGACTGAAGAGGACATGAGAGCACCTTTTGATTTGTTGAGAGAACCTCATTTTCCTAAATCCCTTTTCTTCTGCAGCTGCCTTGTGCAGGAAGGTTGTGAAGAGGGCAGAATCATGAAGGATTATAGCCCACTAAGGAAACATTGTTCACTGAAACTATTTTAGCAGTGCCCATCAGGAGAGTTGTACCCTTCCATTTTGCTTTAAAACAGCGTATACATTCTGTGCTTTGTTTTGAGCCCTGTAATATAAGGCTGGATATTGTGAAAAATGTTTAATATTATGTATTTAGTGTGGTATCATGAGCCAGCATAACTTTGATTAATGGACTCCAAAGATTCATGCTGAGTTTTTATCACTCATGATCCCGGAAGTGATTAGTTGCATATGTGGTGCCTTATTTATAGGTCGCCACCTACCAGACCGCACAGCACAGCACAGCTGCCTGGCTATGCGAAAGACATCTTGGGGACTTTCTCAAGGTAGCCCTGGGAATACATTTGGCCCATGGCTTTCTATTTGCTTTGTGGTTTATAACACACGTTTTCTGGCTTTCAATTTTGGGCCTTTATTTGATTTAGGCTGTGCAGCTTGAGTTTGTACCTCCCCATGCCAAAGCAATGTTTCGAGTATTCTTCCTCAAACTCATTTTCTGTAATGAACCGGCCTTTGAATCTTGTTTTTATCTAGTCACATTTTCTTGGAATTGAAAGGCCAAGGTCATATGTCAAGCTGTGTTTTCGCGGGAGCCTGCTGTTTATTTTGCTTTCGGCTGACTTCAAAGTGAGAGCGCTTATAGGAAAGAGGAATGCAGCATACTTTCTCCATGGAGCCAGCTTGTGCCTTTTTTATTTTATTTTAGACCTAACCATCTCAAAAGATGTCTCGTTCTTAATTGGCACAAAAAATGTGCACGTTTTTTGCAAAATTCCTCTTCTTTGAGTCGATTTATTTTGTAAAACTTCCTTCTTCGGAACAAAGTACAGAACCACATTTCAGTCTCAGCCTAAAATATGGTGATCATGGGCAATTCACACTATTTACGGCCTGTTCACTGTCGAGCACAAAGATAAGATCTTTTCACAGGAAAGAGCCAGCAACATTGTAACACAATTTAACAATGCTTGGTTTTCACTTTGATGTGTAAAGCATATGCTTTATGAGAGTGGCAACTTGTTCTGGAGAGTTAGGTAAGTTTAAATGCACTATTGTATGAAACTTTTTGTGTTTAACCCGTTGCATGCGTGTGTCAGCCAACGGCCATCGCAAGCACTACCTCGTAGTGCTGCGCATGTCCGTTTGCCGAAACGGCCCCACCCGCGCAATAGAACGCCCGTACCGCAGCATATTTTGCGCCGCGGTTAACGGGTTAAGTTTAGCTAAACAATAATTATGTATTACATCTGCAACTGTGCCTTTTTAGGATCACATATATTAATGGATATAAACGATTTCTCATTTGTCCTTGCAAGCACTAGGGTTCATGATTTGAATGGTGCAGCAGATGCATTGGCACTGGGGCCAAAAGGTTTAGGAAACCCACTGAGCACTGATTATTGTGATTCTTTTACTACTAAACAAGCAGCCACAAGTGCAGTTACCTTGCAGGCACTAGGATCATGATTTGATGGTGGAGCAGGATCAGTGACAGGCGCAAAAAGGTCTAGGAATTCTACTGAACAGATTAGTGCTATGTTACTACTAAACGAGCAGTCGGGAGTGATTTTTGGGTTCTTTTGTAGCCGTTGTATCCAAATTAACAAATAGCCTAAAGCATCACATCACTGTAAAAAAAGCTGTAACCTATTGGACTTTTCGGTCTACCTACAGCTTATGTTCGATTCAGCGCCTTTATATGCCACATTTACACAGTTTTTGTATGGTTCCAAATGCTTCTGAATCTTGACATACTAATACCTTGGCAAGGGCATTCTCCATTGTATTACATTAGCACTTCAGCCATTGTAAACACTATATAAATTCTTCTAACTTACCAAATGGCATTCCATACCAGGCTTTAGTAATGCAAATAGGTCTCGCCTATGCAAGATCTATTTGCTTTGTTAGTGTTTTTTTTAGCCATATTATACAGCAGAACTAGCTTCAGTGCAGCATAGCTGGGGGAAAAAAGCAATATTAACACAGTCAACGCTGGCTGTCTCATACAGGTTTTGTACATTACTTTCAGCCATTTGCAATATAGCAAAAAACATTAGAAAAGCCTGTAAATCTCACTTAGTCAAGACCGATTGGCTTTGTTTCTATATTGTATGGGACCATGTAAAGGTTGCTGATATGATTTTATTTCTACCAGCAAATCTCATAATTGTGATGTAGTTTAATAAAATCCTAAAAAGCTCATTCTAGGGAACAGTAGGTAAAACCATGCATTTGCTAGGGGCATCTACTCAAGCTTAAACAGTTGTGATATTTACATTAGCATATGCAGTTACCACACTCCAGATCTTGTCCTTCTACAGATCCCAAGTACTGTAAGGTGTGTACGCTTTTCTCTGTGTCGTAAGCACAGGTTGCTTTCTTATTTTAGGGAAATGCATTGCCGATATTGCACTTATCTGAAATAGTAACAAAAAATAAATGTTCCCCGCAAACCAGGAAACCAACAACAATTGAATGGCGATACACAGAGGAGGGGGAAAGGGTGAGAGTTTCCGTCCGGACTGGCAGAATCATTCCTGAACCTGTGAAGCAGAGAGATGATGGGATTATTCCTGAACAGTGGGTTGGTGAGTAAAAGTTGATTCATATTATTTGCTTCTGAAAGACCTACCTACAACTAAAATTCAGAAGTGCAAAGTGGAATCCAGACATAGCGTGAAATGCAGAAAAGTTAAAATTTGTGGAATAGCTGCACAGCAGTTGTGTGCGCGTCCGGCTTCTCAATTGTGAAATTCAGAGAAGGAAAGTAATGCAGATTGCAAGAGATTACGGTAGAGTAGAAGAAAACCTTTCCAAGAATTGACAATAGAGTTGCTATAGAAGAAATAAATGCTGGGCATAAACTATTGTTTGTGTCATACATTACAAGATACACCTACAGGCTTCTTACATGTCAATATCGGTACGCAAAATAAAAATCTTGCATCTCCATACAAGATATCGACTTTCAACTGACTCCCCAGGCTTCTTCCGTCACGCCTCGACGACTGATTTACCCTAGGCCAACAGTCACAGAGTGGTACTTGATGAAAAACTGGCATCTCCATTCATGTTACCTTTTCAGTTGCAACTTTCCTGCCTTCTCTCATAATCCCTTGCTCAGTTTAATATCCTGACACTCATGATGCCTTTTCATAGTCTGGCTTGACGAGCAGCTGTCGCCAGATAATTATGTGAGTATCTCTATAGAGGGGCTTTGGCTCCACCCACGTGTCAGGAGCCAGTTGTACATGCTTGTTTTGGATAGATGTTGTTTGCTTCTACAAGAAAAAGTCCTTGCCCTTCTTGCAGCTGTGATCTTTTTGTTTATTTATCAAGCAGCTTGAGGTTGAACTTTCAGGGGTACACGCGCAGTATTGTTATGGTATTAAACGGTCTTAGGATAGCTAGATAATTTATGATATTTGTCTTGCTTTTGGCACCAGCACAGATAGAATGAGGGCAGTCATTAACCCCTTAACTGCTGCTGACGGCCAACGGTCGTCACGAGCACTACCTCCCCAGTGCTGCGCACGACCGTTGGCCGTCGAGCCAGCATTCGTTCTTCGAACGTTCAGCACTGGGCGCTGAACGTTCGAAGCTCTGAGGTTAACTCACACGGATTTGTAGATCTGGCTTGACAATGCAACTGTTGTGAGGCGTTTTATCCTACACCAATATTAAGCCCCTGAATACCCTATTGGGTGATTAGCCACACTTTATAAATCCGGATAGATTGAATGCCTCTTTCCATAACATTTAGCAGAATATCAGCTACCTTAAATATTGTTTGATATATTGTTTACAAAATATTGAACAATTGAAGTTAATATCAGAAAATCTACGCACAGTGGAACAATCGTTTTGTAAGTGATATTCAGGACATACTATTTCTGACAGTCTGTATTCTTTCATAAAAACTTCCATAAGGCAGCTGCAGGGGATCTTATGTCTAGCATCTTTTAAACAGTTAATGGTGCCAGAAAAGACTTGGGCATGCATTTACATGAGTGAGCTGCTTCAAACTGCATTACATCTGTAGCCAAAAGTGGAATTCACTTTTCTAATCCTTTTGAAGGTTTACATTACTCAACAGGAAGTGCTGTATTCAATGGGCATTATGCTCGCCCTTTGGGAATCAAACTCCTCATTTGTGCTCAACCTTATAATGGGATTAAAATCGGTGATCTGGAGTCAAATGGTACTGAACAGAACAGAATTTCATAAGATGAATATCACAATACCCTAGCTTACACCGGTGCAGTCTTCATTGATATGACAGATGCCCAATAGATCTCAAAAAATGTTTTTGGTGGTAACGCACTCTTAGTTTTGTTTGTTGTTCTGAATTTGTTTTTTGTCACAAATGTCGTTGGTGCATAGGTATGTATCCTGCTGAGCTGTCAGGGTAGATTTATAAAATACTGTGACATGTGTTTCCTGTGACACAGGGACCACTCCTTCCTTGCACTCCTTTAATCTTTCATTCAATTAGTACTCAGTGTTTTCAATGCTGTTTGCAAATTTTATTTTCATTTCCAAACCTTTCATTTTAGCGAGTTTTTCATTCTTTGTTTCTTTTATCATTGTTTTGTATTTCATTTCACAAAAGTATTTAGTCCCAATGCATTTCAAGCATAATGCTCTTCCTCAGGGGATTTCCTTTATCTGGAAACATTATATGTCAAATTAAGCATTTGGTAGAAATAAAAATAACAATATGTACATATTTCAATAATAACCATTAGTCAAAAAACAACATTTGATCATAGTCATGCCTGTTTCTGTCATGCATAGTCATGTCTTGATTATCTGCTTTTATAACCCATGTTGTCGCTCTAAGCATGCTGTGTCTCTCGTGTGAATTTCGCTACCGTTATACCTTATAACCCATTTCTAAGCTTGTCGTACTGACCTTGAAAGATTCGTTTTAACTGTCATACTGAAATAAAATAAAATAAACATTACGGTAAGACACTGAGTTTCTCTCAGTCTCATGGTCACTTGGTATAAAATATTGCGGGGCCGTTTCCTTACCCGGTGCCAGCTTCCATCTCTTCTCCTCGCTAACTCGGCGTGTGTTACTCTATCCTACGCGCTGTGTTACAGCTCTATGATCTATTCCCGCTCACGTGACCGCGGCGGTTGTGTGCTTTGTTTACTATTTCTTAAAGTGAACCACACTTAGGTACTTGGATAGTGCGGTGTGTATCGAGATTCTTACTCGTGGGTATAATTTGAGGGATAATACCTGTGCAAAACCTATCGACCTTGTTGTAAAATCGATGGTGAAATAACTATGCCCAATAGAAACTTAAAAAAGAATCTGTTGTAAAAGATTGGTGTGGCCGATGAAGTGATAACTATGCTATTGAACATCTTTAGTAGTTATTTTTCGTTGTTTCTTGATCGGGTTCGTAAGAGACCACCTGTAAACATTGGCGTTCTGGATTTGCACCAACATTAGCAAGTTCACATGTTGGTAAATTATTTATGAAATCCTTCAAGTTATTGAATAACTATCAGTCACTTTTAGGTCACATCTGGAGACGGCACATGCGCTGAATGCGCACTCGCTTGCAAGAGATATTGTTTAACATAAGGGGCTTGGAGCCTGCCTATTTCCTACCATTTGTTCACTTTATCGTCACTTAAATAGACAGCGCGTTCCAGCTTCACTTCCTCTTCTTTCCTCAGGAGCATGGACCAAGTACAGATTGCTTTAGCTTGATTGGGGTCCTACTGCTGCTGTGATTAAGATACAATTTTTCTTTTTTTTTTTTTCTTCCCGTTGTGTTGCTGCTTCTTTCTTTATTTTCTTGTTCCTGACCTATTTCTCATACTTTATGTAAACATACATTTCTCTTCATTCTGTGCGCCTAGTCATGTGTGCTTTGTGAAAACTGTAGGTAAGCCCATTTTCTCTGTATTTTATACACCGTGCACTTGTGTCTTACATGCATGCTTTATGAATATAGATTAAACTCAATTCTCACCTTCTTAAATGAGACAAAACTGTTCTAATATTTTCACAAATAAACATTGGCAAACCTTGTACAAGTTCCTATGTGAGAGTTACTGCCTCTCCCTAAGTCGTTTAGACGTATTGTAGAGCAGCTTGGCTGCTGTGCAGCATGACTAAAAGTTATTAAAAAAAGCACCATGAACTGTATTAAAAAGAAGCGCTATAAAAGTTATTAAAGTGCTATGAATCAGTAAGGTTAAAAAAAAATGCTTCAGCTGCCGAACTGCTCCACAACATGGCTAAAAGACATTGGCAAGCCAATAGCTCTCACATAGGTGAGACCAAATGGCTTTGCCAATGCTTGTTAAAACATCAGTTTATTGGTTCTTATTCTTTTTCAATTTACACAGATTTAGTCCCTGGATGTTTACATACATTCAATTCGCACTGTACAATAATTCAATACTTTATCCCTCATGCAGTTCAGCATTATATAAATGTGAACATGTGTATTTCAGTTTGCTCATCGCTATATGTGTCAAGTATTCTGTTCTATATTCCTCTGTGCAGTTTGCTTTTCACAGCTACCATCTTCTTTAGTGTTTGCCACTGTAGTGTTCATATATCTGTGTTTAATTTGTTTTTGTGTATTGATTAATCTTCATTCAGTGGCGTCTCTAACAGTGATTTTTGAATGGGGTGGCACACAAGGGCACACAGAAAAGTGGTGAGGCATCCTGCAGCGGGCAGTCATGAAGATTGTGCGCCCATGTGATTGATATATACCCACACACACAAACACATATAAAAGTATTTAAACTTTTTATGCAAACTATGGTTTAAACATTAAGGTCTGAGGAAGGGGTAGTGATCTTCAGAATGTCTCAATCACTCCAGGTCTCGACAACCTCTTTTTTTCTGCAGTCTCTCAGACTTACTCCAGATATCTTCCGGAAACCCTCAATCTCCATACTTCATCACTTTCCTCTTCAGAACCCTCTTTTCACTCTATCCCACACACATTTCCTTGCATACCCTCGTTATCCCACACACAGTGCACCCACTCCACTGTAGGCACTATCTTTTCTTTATCTTTTGCCCTCGCAATATTTCAACAGCTGTGTACCTCCTTCACACACATGCATAGAAGCAAATTCACTACTGGCACCACTGACCATTGCCCTGTGCGCTCTTAGTGAGGCCACGTTTTGGATGAGCGTGTATTCTGAACACCTTTACGATCCACTGATGGGGCAGTGTGAGACATTCACAGTGCCTTTGGCCTGAATTCTGCAGCTCTTAATCCTGGCTCTTTATAAACAATCACTCACAACCTGAACTCACACGGATATATAGAGACAGCTCTTTATACATTATGCGGCCTGCATGAATAATATGTTGCGTGAAAACAAACTACACAATCCTGATTAAAAACACAACT
The DNA here is from genome assembly GCF_964263255.1 of Lissotriton vulgaris. NCBI lineage: Eukaryota > Metazoa > Chordata > Amphibia > Caudata > Salamandridae > Lissotriton > Lissotriton vulgaris. The sequence continues at coordinate 608,451,757 of NC_141699.1, read as the reverse complement.
ACTCATGGAATTCAAGAATAAGTAAGACATGAAATGTAAACAGGAAACACTACTGTTCCCAGGCTGAGAGGCTGTACGTTCATGTTCCACCAATACACATTGGTATTAATGTATTAATGTTAGACACTATTGGGAATTGAAGAATTTGTATTGGTGGAACATGAATGTACGGAAGAATACCTCTACCAAATATATATACAAATAAAGAAAACTTTCTACCTAACCCAAGTCCTTACTGTTTGGACATTATGTCTCCTGTAATTATATATTGAGTGCTGTGGTTTTCCCCAATTCTTTCCATGTTGTCACATTGGGTCTCTAGATCCGACGAGTAACTCACACCATTGGTAGTAGAGTGTGGCACAACCCAAATTGTATCCGCTTTTCAGTCATTACTGTGAACCCACTATCTTGTGTTCGTTAATACGAGGTGCAATATCTAGTCCACTACTACCTTTGTCATTTTATTTGTTTCTGTTTTTGTGGGCTGCAGCCATGGCCCAGTGGTGGGGCTCAATGGAGATGGGGCATGACAATTACAGATGAGGCACTGGCCTCACCAATCACCCCGGCACCGTGACGCCACAACCGTTATTTACACATTCACCCCGCCGCTTGGATTCTATATGCCCCTATTGTTCTCAATTAAGAATGAATAAGTAATCACTAAAATGATCTATTTTGAGATTTTCTCCAGGGTGTTTCCTTTTACTTTAATGTCATTGGCTTTGCTTGACTTAGGCTCCTTTTTTATTATTTTACTCTGTGTCAGTTTTACAACTCTTCCACCTTATGGATCTAGGCAGTAGGATATGAGAAGGGGCGGGGGGGGGGGAAAGCTACCAGACACCCCTGGGGTGTGGAGCAAAACTTCAGGTCCCCAAATGGTTCTTTCTTAAGGCAACTCTATTTAGCTATATTTGAAGACTCTATATGGTGTTCCATGCGTTCAGGTCCCCAAATGGTTCTTTCTTAAGGCACCTCTATTTAGCTATATTTGAAGACTCTATATGGTGTTTCATGCGTAGTTTATATGTGATGTGGATTGCATTTGGGTATTCTTGAGATCGTTTTGGGCTGTAATGTACATCTTTTCATCGGGCTTCTCCTGTCAGAAGTTCTGCATAATTTTATGCCACTTATCATAGGTTTTTCCTTTGGCCTCTTTTTTCCCTTTCTGTGGAGAGCTATGCTTTCGACTTCTGCCCATTTCGTTTTAGGAATTGTGACCACCGAGTTCACTGTGGTGCTGAAGGAGACTTCCAGGTCATAGCTATAGCCACTTTAGCTAATACAAGTGTTGTATTCAAACAAGTTTTTCTCTCCTGTTGGGCTTTTGGTCTTTGAAATAACCCGAATAGTGTTACTAATCCTTTCTACCCAAACGTCCCAATAGCTTTTTCCAATATTTTCCTATTATTGGGCATTCCCATACCATATGGAAGAATTTTGCACTTTCTTAATTACATCTAAGGCATTGTGATAAGGCTTTTCTTTATATTTTTTCTTAATTTTCCTTGGTATTATAAGCATGTGGTCTTTCACTAATTCTATTGGAATTCCTGCTGCAGCCTCATTATCCCCAGGATGCGGGTCACAGGCACCAATCAGCTTATCACATTTGCTAAGAGTCCAGGAGGAAAGCTGGAGCTCTTTCAAGTTAGAAGGCAACTAACAGAGTAGCTGAGACACATTTACAGTAGGCTGAAAAAGGCATACGTTTCAGAAGCCAAAGGGTCTACTAGAGACAGCCATCACAAAATCCATCCAGACCTTGGTACACAGACTGAAATGTGAGAGTCCTGGGGTAACTGGTGCCATCAGATCTAAAAAAATACACATAATCATCATATGGATGCACAGCTTGCAACGTTCTGCTACATAAATGTGTCTGTCAGCCTGTTAATGCCTTCTTGGAGTTGGAGTTAGTACAGCAATTTGAAGACTGATTAATGAGTGGACAATTGATTACTAATAAAATAATCCATATGTGTATCTTTTCCAGCATGCTTTCTGGCATTTGTGTCAAATGATGTCCCTTACACCGTAACATGCTTCTGTTGTTTATATTTTTTAAGATGGCCCTAAAGATACATCTGTGGATGACACCTTAGAAAACACCTACGTACCTTCTTTGAAGACATTTCAAGAAGAAATTATGGAAAAGATGGGAATTGTAGAGACCCGCAGGCAAAGAAAATCATATTGGTATTAAGTCCTAAGAATGAAAGACAGCAGTTACTTGTGTGCAGGATACTCATGTGAGACTACTGTTTTGTTTTTTAATTTTTCCATACTCCTAGAATGAATCACTTGTACATTTACAATAAATATCCTTGTCTATTGAAAGCCTCTTTTTGTAGTTCCATTCTATGAAGTTACCATTTAAGAAACAACAAGTGAAACATGTTATTGCTACTTTCTTCTTCAGTTCTTTAACTTGAAGCCCAGTATTTTGTAACCTATATGTTGTGTGGGCACCACTGTCCCAAATGAAATATAGAATTTAAAAAAGAAATTGTGTTCCCAATCAGCTCTGTCATTTAAGAACAGGAATAACAACGGGTAGAGCAATTGGTAGGAAGCTAGCTTGTACTGAAGCCTCTTCTGTCCTACCTCCATATAGTGTGGAGTTCTGCTTGTTAGATCTATTAATTGTTTGTGTCTCGGGTGCATGTCCACAAAATCAGCTCGTCTGAACTCAGTTCTCTCCTGCAGCATAATTGGTGCTTAGATAGCATTCTTTCCAGTGGTGTAACAGCCCGCTGTGCGGGTAATGGGGTCCACGATCTTCAGCCCCCCCCTCCCCTTCCTAAGGCACTGTGCATGGGTATGGGTGGCGGCTGATAGCTCCTGACTGGGTTTGGAGCTTGGGGGCCCCCTCCATGCCCTTTCCATGGGGGTCCTCGAGTGTTTTACGCCACTGATTATATCACAGGGGTAGGGGCAGTATGAGTGTCACATAATTTGTTTGAAGCATCTATACCAACCGCCCGTATGCAGTAGAGAGCAGGGCAGTAACTATTCAAACATAAATTCAAATTGAGCTATGCTAATTTCTCTTCTATGCGTATGATATGTTACAAGGAATCAGAAATGTGAGCATCGTAATGGTGTTACAAATGATGGAACTCTCAGTTAAATACTTCTCATAAGGCAGATTATGGTCCACTTACACTTCATAAACCTTTGCTAGAGAGATTTTATATCGTTTCCTGGTAATGGAGCATCTACACTCCCCCCCCCCCCCCCCCCCCCCCCCCCTTGCCAAAAGTTGAGAACCTATTAATATTAGTGGAAAGTACTAATAAAATAAGTACTTTCTCGCAGCGGGATTTCCGACACATTAAATATTTCTTCACCTTTCAAGGGTCATCAGATTCAATCAGTGGAGGGGCTTTGGACTCAATCACATAATTTTTCACTGATTCCCGCTGGATACCTGCTTTTTATGCGAGTCATTCGAAGGTCTATAAGGTCAAGTTCTCATGAACAATTTAACCTAGAATGTCTATAAAGAATATCCCAGAATATGCATGTTTCATTGATGGGACCTGTATTGATACCCATAAACAGTGTAAGCGCGAATCCCAGAATGTGTTTTTTAACAGAGCGAAATGGAACTCTGTAATCATAAACTGTTTATATTCAGGAAACATTTTTTTTCTATTTTTCAATCTGTTAATTAAAAAGAATTCCACAGGACAAGAAAAAAAAACGCCAGACGTTAATAGGTTTATCTTTATAGAGAAAGCAGCACTGCTTTGCCATTGGATTCAAGCTAGCCTGGCTGATGTCGGCCGATTAGCCAGAAACCGGTCTCAGGATGCTTCTTTCCGGTCCAGGGAAGACATGACTTGGCAGTTCGGGCTGGACTGTTCCCATGAGGCACAGGGTCAGACTGATTTGCATATGGCCATGTCTGAACTGGGGTGGTGGGGTGAGCTAAAGAATGATGATGGATTAAACCCAGATCAGTTGTCTGGGGTGAGTGTTTGATTTGCTCCAACGCTCCGTCCATCATCCCCTTTGGTATCACCTAAAATAGAAAGTCAGAGGCTTAAAACCATTTTGTGCAGTTGTCAGTGTAGATCTGAAGCCTGTATTGACAGAGGCCCATGTTGTTGATACTTGAATCAACAAGGTTGTTGCCGTCTTCTAGGAGGTCCCTCACATTATAAAGGAAACATCTGGAGGACTCCTCATCATCAAGAGGTATTGATGCAGGGTAGGGAATCTTGTAGTTTACTGGCTGTTAAGTATACAATCTGAGGACTGAACATGTAATGTGAGGCCTGAAGGAGGCACCATTAGGCTGTGGTGGAAAAGTACAAAGGGACAAACATCCTGACGAAAATTATAGCATAGGCTGAAGCTGCTGGATAGCTAGGTCTCCAACGTCCTCTTTGTCAAACAGCACCTCCATTGGAGTATAGTGCACCAGAGGATGGCTCCCTCAAAGGTATGCACTTCCAAAAATCCAGGGCCTAGGAGAACAGCACTTTCAGAGGAGCCTGCTGCCTTAGGGCTTTTTTTGTAGGTGATGGAGCGCATCATGCCCAAGGTGTATGCCTTAAGAGGACCATGTCTACTGCTCCAAATGACAATAGTAATGGAGGCTACAAAACAAGTCCAGGAAGAAAGAAGACACTAATCCTTCAGTAGGTTGTGCCTCTGCTAACTAGCATAGTAGGTCTACGTCCTCTTCATTGAGCCTAAGAATGTTCCCACATTGTATAGACTCTGGTGATCTCATGTAATGATGACCACAGAATAATGAGGACTTTCAAGATGTTAGGAAATAATAAAATCATGAAGTTATAAAGGACCTGCATAAAAATGTGGTCAGGACCTCGAGGCGAACAGCAGGAAAAGGCCTTGGCAGAAACTTGACCTTGCAAATATCTGATTAAGAGAAATCCAGGATATCAATTGAAACCTATATTAAGAGCCAGAATTTGAAATGTATTCCTTTACAAAAGGTCATATCGATTGTGGCCCCCAAAAAACTACTAACTAGTGTTATACAAAATGTGTAATGAATTCCTCGCACAATTAAGTGATGCTTCTTATACAAAGTGTTTTCTGAACACTGTACACCTAATGTAAAAAAGGGACATTTTAAAGTCTGTATATGGGCATTATTCTCTGAAAAAAGAGCTCCTCAATAGGTAAGGCACAATTTTATGAAAAGAGCAACTTTCTTCAAGGTTTAACATAAGTGATTAAGGGCCTCATTACGATGTCGGTTGGAAAGCATTCTTACCGACTCGGGTTCAGGGAGTCCGACCGACCGATTACGATGGTTCCGAACATCGTTCAGTCAGACTCCCATTAACTTCAATGGGAGCCTTTGTTCCGACCAACAACACAGGCTCCCATTGAAGAAATGGGTGGTTGCAGAAAACCTTGCACCCTGTGGTGGGCACCCCATGGTGCCTGCCACACTGTGCATAGTTTCAAAGAGGGGTCCCATGGGTACCCCCAAGGGCCCCAACCGGAGGGCTCAGAGTGAAGGGGGGGCCTGCTACGGGCCCCCAGAGTCAGTTTCCGACAGATTTTGGGAATGGAGTTGTTTGCAAACTGTTACCTTCCATCGTAATCGGTCGGTTGGAAATGTTTCCGAATCGGTCGTAAACATGGCTTCCGACTCAGGTTAGGAAAATCCGACTTACATCGTAATGAGGCCCTCAGTTGCAAAGAGAAGATACTTTCAAACTGAAAGCACCATCCCTCAAAGATATTGTCACAATTGTTTTGTTGCATTTTTGCAGCAATTTATTTTACTAAATCATTCATTTTTAATACTTTTTAGACTCAAAAGATACCCGAGCAGGAGTGTCATGCTTTCAAATAAGTGTTTAAAATGGCAGTTAATTTAGTAATATATCCCTTTGCCTTAACGTTTTTGGGCCAGATGTAGGTAGGTCGGTAACGGCCGAAAATCAGTATTTTTGGCCGTTACCGACCGGTATACATGATTAGAAATGTAGGGGCACAATTTTACAGAATCAGTAACTTTACCGATTCGGTAAAGTTACCGATTCTGTAAAATACCGAATCGGTATTATTACCGATTCGGTAAATCTCAGATGTAGGTGGGACTCTTCTGAGTCCCAAAGGCCCTACAAAATCGGTATTTTACCACACAATCCTATTGTGTGGTAAAATACCGATTTTAGGTGTGCATGCACATGTGTGCATGCACACCTAGCCATGTGACAGACAGCCATGCCCTTAGGGCATGTCTGTGTGCCACATGGCGCACATGCCTATTTGTGGGGTGCCAGAGGGTGTCAAAGTGACACCCCCTGCACCCTTGCAAAATTCGGTATATACCGATTCTGTAAATACAGAATCGGTATTTCCCATTGATCCCTATGGGCTTTGAAGCCCATAGGAATCAATGGGAAATACCGATTCTGTATTTACAGAATCAGTAAATACCGAATGTTACAGAATCGGTATTTCCACATCTGGAAATACCTACATGTCAACCACATTGATTTACCGATTTTCAATTACCGAATCGGTAAAATTCGGTAATTAAAAATCGGTAAATCAATATTACCTACATCGGGCCCTTGGAGCGTAGACCACGCCAAGCTCCACAGTACCGGAGTCCTGGCAATGCTCCAATCACCCTGCAACGCTCTCGCCGATTTCCAGAGAAGCAAATACCTGGCATTGTGCTGCCGCCTCTCCGCCACAGCAAAATATCCTAGAAAGCATGTCCCCATATCACAGAAGCCTTTACTGAGCCTTCTACCTGCACCTAAATCCCAGTCAATATCTGATTCTTACCATAACCTCTCGCCAACTTCTTACACATTTGTCCTGCCATACTCTTACCTCCCCGAACAGGGCATAACTGGATGTACTGCTGTTGTGTTGCCCATCATGGGCGAACCCAGTAGGTGCCCCTTGGTCCCCAGACAGTGAATGTACACCACCTTACAGTTTGGGGCGGGAAAATGGACTGACGTTCTGTGAACCTTTTCCACAACTTAACTAGAAACCATCCCTAGTAGGTATAAACAGACCTGCTTAAGCCAACATGTTACGTTTTTTTGGTTTGCTCATCTTTTATCCTGGATTCGCTCACACTCAGTACATTTGGACTAGTATAGTTATAGACCTTTATTTGAAGCCAAACTAGTACAGAATATTTTGTACTAAATGGTAGCAAAAATATGAAAAAGAATGACCTGATAGGATTCGTATTTATCATTGTTACAAAACATCTGCTACTAAAGTTAGCAGTCAAGAGTTCTGCCATGGTGGGAGGTGGAATAGAGCAATCGTATTGTTGCTGACAAGACAAGCTGCCCATTACTCACACTGTGGGGCATATTTATCAATCTTGTATGCAGCGCAACCAGCCACCTTGCTGTTGTGTGTGAAAGGGCAGGAATGCACATTTGTCACTTTCCACATCACATTCCTGTCCTTTCTATCACTGGCGCACTTTTGGCTGCCTAACGCCAACACAGGCACCTCACCTGGGAGGCGTAGCATTTTGACGCTTTTCCCAGGTCTACTGCTAGTGGCAAATCTGGGAAAGTGGTTACACTATGCCATTGTTTATATTCATGGAATAATGGAGCTATCCAGTACGTATTCTCTGAATTAGTTCAGACATGTTGACTTAACTAAATCTTGTCAGTCCACCCATTTTACACTCCATTGTACCTCCACCTAATATCCAGGGTAAATCGAAGTACAAAAACAGAGTGAGAGTAATTTGGACTTAACTATCAGTAGCAGCAAGTGTTTAACAAGAAAAAGAGACACCAGAATTGTTTGTGCTGACCACTAAATGGGCTTTACATTTCAGTGAGTAAATGCAGCAGGAAGCTTACAGCATTAAAGTAGTATTGTAGGTGAGTAGTTTGAATGGAGCATTGTGAAATACATTTGCAAACTATTTTGGCGATCTGAATTGGAGGTAAAAAGGGAATTCTTAAAGCTTCCTTTAAGTATATTACATGATGTTTCTAACAGGATACAATAATTTTTTGTTCATAAGCCTAAGCTAGGACATTATACATGCTCTAGTGACAATTGTGTGACCGCCAGAGTTAAATATTCTGACAAAAAGTAGAATGTTAATTTTTTTATTTTACTTTTATGAACATAAACTGTGCGGTTGAAGAGGCAGTTCAGTTCATGAAGCTTTATTCGGTACATAGTAAAAATGACCACAAAAGCACAGCAAACAGGCAACAGAATTAAAAAAGTGCAAACATGATTAAAAACTCATACTTTTTCTAAAAGCCATAGATTTACATATAAAACTGGCAGTATAAAAACATACGTCGGGGTGGTCCAAGTTATACAACAAACCTCAGTCTGTAGACAATCAGTTTTGCAGTAACCCCAAAGCCCTGCCCAGTAGAGGGCAATGGATACACTGCGTGCCTTGTAGATTTCCAGCATATCCTTGATACGCCTGTCCCCTAGCTTAGAAGCAAACTTAAAAATGCCATAAGAGCTTTTGCTCATTTTAGTTCGAACATTCGTTAATTCATGCCCCCACCTACCATCACTAGTAAAAGTTACCCCCAGGTAGCAAAAACTGTTGACATTCTGCACTTTAACCCCTTCTATAAAGGAGTGGTTTCTGCCCGCCTTAGTCCCACAAGTCATCGTGTACGTTTTATTCTTGTTGATCAACAGTCTCCTGCTCCCGATAAATTCAGTGAATTTGTCCATCAGATGCTGCAGACCAACGGGTGTCCGTGACAGGAGCACTGCGTCGTCTGCGTATAGCAGAACTGGGACACTATCCCTGCAACCTGTGGAGCATCGGCCTTGACACTTTTCAGGGCGACTTCGACCCCATTAACAAAAAGGGTAAATAAAAGGGGCGCAAGGACACAACCCTGCCTAATTCCCCGTTTCACATTAAAATTTCAAGTACATTCCCCGCTAACACCATACCGAACACATGTTTTCAGCTTGCTGTATAGTCTGGGGAGAAAAAAGATAATTTCTTTCGGGGCACCCATGTCAAGCAAAACTGACCAAAGAAGTGAGTGATTAACTAAATCAAAAGCACTGCTAAGGTCAGCAAAGATAGATGTTGCCGGGTTTGGCTCTGGTGTACTTGCCTATCAACAACTCTAGATTCAGGCAATGATCTAGGGTCCCTCTTCCCTTCCTGAATCCATATTGTGAATTTGCAAGAATTCCATTCTCATCAGCCCACTCCTCTAGTCTGAGAAGCAGGACTCTGCTCATAATTTTAACAGACGAGTCGAGCAGGCTGATGGGCCGGTAATTACTTGCCAGGGCTTTGTCCCCCTTTTTATAGATTGGGACTATAATGGAGTCACCCCATGTTGGTGGAATCATTGTAGTTACGGCAGCGTTGAGTACCAAGGTAAGTATTGGTCCCCAAAGCTGCGGCTGAGCCCTGTAAACCTCTATCGGGACTCCATCTGGCCCCTGGGCCTTACCCCACTTACTATTTTTGATACCATTCTCCACCTCTCCCAACGAAATATCTAAAGGCACTACAGGTCATGTCCTATTTTCGTTGGGCGTCATAGTATTATCTTGGAAAATCGCGGAGAAATGGTTAGCCCAGTCCTCGCTCCCCACATTAGATGAAAGATGCAGGATTTTGTCATCTTGGAGGAAAGGGGAGTTAACAGTGGACCAAAACAGGCGACTATCCGCAGTTTCTGCTGCCTGAGTGAGATGCTCCTAGGCCTCCTGCTGTAATTCCTTCTTTCTTTTAGATAGCGCCTGTTTATAATCAAATCTTAAAAGTTTGACTCTATCCTTGTCCCTTGGGGCAACGGCCAAAGCTTGTTTAAGTTGGGAGAGCAGGGACGTACAGGCATGGTCAAACCATCCAATCCCTTTCCCTCCTTTGCCTACTTTTTTTCCTGTGAAGATGGTATTAATGACAGTATTAATATTAAGAAAATGAGTCATAACCTGATGAGACGGACATCCTAAGGATAGAATAATGTCAATGTCCGTCATGCATTTATTTATGATTAAAGGTTCCACTGTAGCCGATTTTTCACCTCTCCATCTTAGCCTAACCCCATTAGGCCTATGTGGCTCTATATTTGCCAATACTCTAGTGGGTGAGTCAGTTCTAATCATCCATGTAGTTATTTGCAAGCTAACACAGTTATGGTCGCTCAGGGAGGATGTATCCCTCACTTTAATTATGCAATGGGGTACCAGGTTAGATGAGACCATAATATGATCAATGATGGAGCTCACATTCCTTCCAGTAAAGGTGGGAATTGAACCCTCACTTCCCTCCTGGACAGTACTCAGTAGCTCTAGATCATACAAGACCATAGTGCTATTGATTGCCTCTCCATAGGCATTATGTGGAAAGTGGGGCATATTCTCCCCATTATTCGTTAGGATCCCGCAGACCCTAGAGGAGGATAAACTACATACTTGTAAATTAAAATCCCCCACCCAAACAAAAATAAAAGTGCATGTTGCTTCGCTTACCAGCTTCATTAGGGCACATGATAACTCATCTATCGCTTTGTGCCGGGAATTGGTAAAAATATTATTATAAAAATTAATTAGAAGCACATCAGTGCCATCCGGTAAACGTACCCACAGGATCTGTGAGTGTGGTTCGACTAGCAAATGTTTAATGATAGTCAACTTTACATCTACTGAAATAACAATAAGAAGACTTCCCTTTGCCCTGCCATGGCTAGATTCAGAGGCATCTAAACTGTAGCATGTATACCCTTCAAGGCTAGGTTTATCAACACACCACGTCTCTTGCAGGCATAAAATATCATAGGACCTTACAATGTCCTCCCATTCCAATTTAAATGCCTTAGATGCCCATCCGGCAATGTTCCAACTTGCCATATAAATCCCCATAGAGTGACAGTTATTGGCGATATCAACAGTGTTATTGGAACAATTACCCCTATTACTTTGTTCAGACACCGGCCCGCCTATGCCAGTACCTATGGCATTCCCTGTAGCATTCACAGTAACCTCAGCAATCTCATTTGCACAGTGAACTACTGACCCACTTTCAGGATTGCCCATATTGGTAGAGGGTAGGTCCTCTCTCACCTCACTTGTGTTATTCTTGTTGGTACTTGAGATAACGTCCCTCCCAGTTCCAGGCCCCATCTGATGTCAATCGTTTTGGTCCAAGAAACTCAAGGACTGGTACCTATTCTGGACCGGAACTTGATAGACCATCCCATTAACAGGCGAGAAAATGTTATCACAAGTGGGTGCAAAATTAGGAGTGTGTGTTACAAATCTATTCCCACTAGGAACAGGGTTCAACATGGGCGTGGGCAAGATGGGTCTGCCACCAGTAAGTCCAGGGTTGAAAGTGGGCAGCAAAGACCTGTTTCCATTAGATAGAAAGTTAAAATTGAAAGCCCCCTCTCTACAGTTAACAGAAGGCAACCTGTTAAGATGATTATAAAAATAGCCCAAAGGTCTTGCGGCGACATCAGTCTCAGACTGCGCTAAGGCAGCTGCTCTAAGTAAGACCGTCGCAACATGTTGGGGGTGTTTAAAATTAATAATCACACAGTCACCCCCGCAGGTCTTCCGGGTATTACCGATCCAGTTAACCCTTCTGGTAGATATAATTTGATCAGAGTAGCTAACTGGATAACAGCAGTGGCGGTTTAACCATGAGACCGTTTTATTTTTTAAAGAATCTCCGGACTCCTGAGGATGTGGGGCCCGGACTAAAGACGGGACATTAGTTAGAACCACAACATAGGGTACACACTCTGGGGGGAGGTCTACTGGGCGATTACTTATGCTCGCAGGCACCCGATCGGAACCCACTATAGCAGCTGGCACAGCTGGCGATGGCATAGTCCTGGCTCTATTTGGTGCTGGTGATGTTCTTACACCAGAGTTTACACCTGCAGGCCCTGTGGCTGCTGATGCAACCACCGGTACCTGCACAGGTCGACCCGTGTTACGTGCTGGTGGAGGTTTCGGACAAGTCAAAACAGGTGTCGCCTGTGGTGGTTGTTTTCCTACATTTGTGCCAGTGGGGGCAATATTAACGTGGCAAGGCCTTCCCTTATCTTGTTTAGGTGCAGGTTGAGGACATGTAGCATCTCTTATTGGTAGTATGGATTTATCCAATTTGGCTACATGCTGATCCACCACAGCCCCCAATCTCAATACTTCAGCCGACAATGCATCAATATTAACTAATAAAGGCTCCACAACCGACTTCAGTTTGTCATCGATACAACTCATTAAGAGGTCATATTGGTTAATATTAATGGTGACACAATTGTCCTTGGTATGACCCCCATTATCACCAGTGTTCTCCTTATGAGTGGTGTCCTTTTTTTTCCTGGCCGAATGGCTTCCCCGTTTAGGAGCAGGTTTTCTACTTGCTCTCATAAACCGTGTGGCCCTAGTGGATTGTTGCGGGGTGCCGTCGGGAACTCAGATAGGTCTGGTAGGTCTTCCACTACAGTAGGATCAACTGGGGCCTCAGCAACAATGTATTCAACATTAATACAGATGTTATCAATCTCGGCTGCCACATTAGTGTTGTTACTGCCCTCATTCGTGGGATCCAGTGGTAGGTCCGATGGGAAGTCAGGTAAATTACCTTTCCCTAGCGATTTCCTTCTATCGCTGTTAATTCTGGTGACAACTTTCAGCAGGTAGTTGTCCGTTAGGGTAGTTTGAATAGACATGGTTGGGAGTACGTCAAAAGCTGCAAATAGTTATGGAGCAGCACACATGGGATCAGAAAAGCAGGAACCTCACAATCTTTGCTAGATGCTTAAAAAACAGCTATCAGCCCAAAGAAGAATGGACTGGTACTCACAATTACAGCCAAGGGGGGTGGCCCGTCCCGTCCCTGGTCGTCCCCGGACGGCCACAGACGGCCCGCCCTCTGCCCGGGCTCAGCCCGGCTCGTCCCGCGCGCGTCCTCGCGGGACGAGAGGCGTTCCGATGTTTAGTAGCGCCCCCCGGGCGCAGGCAGTGATGTTACCGGTGCGCCGGTGATCCCCGGGGCACCTGGGAAGGGTAGTCCTTAGCCGTTGCCCTCACGGCGATGCAGGAATAGCTGCGGTGTTTTTCGGCCGTTTCCCTCACGGCGGTGGGTAGGTGCACAGGAGTATTCAGCCGTTCCCCTCACGGCGCGGTCTTCAAAAGCTGTGCTTGGGCGTGAAGAGGCATTGCCCCTCAGAATAACATGCCTGATAAAATTATGTCTAAATAGCTGGCTTCAAACAGGACAAAGTTAGTTATCCGTTCATCATCTGTTCGACTTAACCAGGTAAAGAAGTGAGTAGAGTGACACAAGGACAGATGTGTTCTGAAGACTAAAATGCTACTGCATTCATTTTACTATTTGCATATCACTAATCACTTCATGCACCTGTTGAGGTTGCAATGCACTCAGATTTTCTTTTTGATAAACACATTTTATTTAATTTACAAAAGGAATGCACCAGCCATTCAGCACCATATCTTAATAGTCTAGGATTACATACACAAGTCCTCTTTACCCAATGTACAGACAGTAATAAATAAAAAATGAGATGGAAACGATCAATCCCTTCATGACTAGACCCCCCCGCCCCCAACCACTACCCCCAAATTCTGAGATATTTCTTAGGGCAACCACATGCCACATATATAACTTCCTCCTGTGTGGCGCACCAATCCACCCCAGTCCGCCAACGCCCCACACTTGGGGGTTCAGGGCATCTCCAGGAGGTCGCAATGTCTCTTTTAGCTACCACCGTAGCTGTAGTGGAGAACAATTTTTCATTGCGTAACCCTTCCAGCCCATCAGTGATGCCCAGGATTGTGTGCTTAGGGTCGTGGAGAACCCCCCCACCCTAGAACCTCTGTGATCTCTTCTTCGATGCCCCTCCAAAATTCCACCAGGTGCGACAGGCCCAAACTAAGTGAAGGAAGTCAGCGGGGTCATGGCCACACTTTGTACAGGCTGAAGACGGACTTAGACCCGCCCGATGAAGGCCTACCGGGGTGAGGTATGCAGCATGTAAGTAGTAGAGCTGCACCAAGCGCAGTCTGGCGGAGGCAGTGACCGTTCTGGGGGCCATAAGGGCGTCACATCAGTCTTCCTCTTCCAAGGTGCCCACCCAGTCCTCCCATCGTGCCCGCAGTCGGTCCAGGGAAGTCTGGGTGTTAATCAGTTCACAGTAAATGCAGGAGTTGCCACCTTTCCCCAGATCCCCAAACATAATCTGGGCTTCAGGCGGGCTATGACCCGATAACCGTGTACCTGTTGTGAGTGTAGGGCATGCCGTAGTTGGAGGTATCGAAAGAATTGCGAGTGGTGCAGCGAGTATCTGGTTTGGAGATAGTCAAAGGAGCGCATATGATCCCCCACCCACACGTCACCCAGTTGCGTGATACCTATGAGGTTCCAAGCTCCAAAGCCCGTAGCCCGGTCACTTCTTTGAGCCAGGTCCCGTGCCACAGGGCTGTACATTGGGTCAGTGTGTGTGTCCATTTGGTGTGCCGAAGTGCTGACTGCCAGGCCAGTAACACTGAGCATGTCACCTCCGGAAGATGGAAAGAAACCAGGGTCCCATATAGAAAGGATTGGATTCTGGCGAGGCCCAGCTCCCCTAGTTCGAGCCTATAAGCCGGGTCGGACCACCCCCGTTAAACCAGTCCTGTATGGAGAGAAGTCGCGTGGCTAAATAGTATAGATAAAGGTGAGTCATCCCCAAACCCCCATTGAACGCGGGGATCCTGCAAGTACTGAGCGCCAGCCTGGACCAACCTTCCCCCACAAGAACTTGTTGGTTAAGCCGTCAAGCTCGCGGAACCAGGCCCTGGGAAAGCACATGGGGGTGTTCTAAAGCATGTAAAGGAAGCGGGGAAGCACCATCATCTTAAAAAGGGCCATCCTCCCCATGGGGTTGAGGGGCAACGACTGCCACCGCTGGAGGTCTGCCTTGTCACGCTTCACCAGTGGAGTGACATTGAGGGCCCAGCTGAGCTCGGGCAGCAGGGTCACCCAGATCCCCAGGTATCTGAAGGATTGACGACGTAGAGGTATTTCAGATTATGTTATGTTATGAATGATTTGTAGCACGCACTAATACTCTGGAGTGTCCTGGCGCCTGAGCGGACTAAGACCGAGAAAGTAAAGATTAATTAACTGGGTAGATTGAAAAGGTGAGTTTTAAGAAGTTTTTTAAAAATACGGAAGTCCTGGGTTTGCCGCAGCTCGTCAGGAAGATTGTTCCATAGAATAGGTACTTTCACTGAGAGAGACTGGCCCCCCAGCCTGGTTCGACGAAACCGAGGAGTAGCCATCCGGCGAAGAGAAGCAGATGGCAGAGATCGGCTAGGATTATAGAAAACAAAGCGCTTCCTGATATAAGAGTGCCCCAGGCCATGAAGGGCTCTATGGGCAAGGGTGAGAGCTTTGAACTGTACCCGCTGTGCCACAGGGAGCCAGTGCAGATCGTGCAGGTACAGCCTCACACTGGATCTCTTGGAGATATTGAATAAAAGTCTCGCTACCGCATTCTGTATAATTTGTAATTTATTCATGAGATAGCCAGGGATGCAGATGAACAGAGCGTTGGCATAGTCGAGCCAGGAAAGGATAAGGGCTCGAGCAACCATTTCCTTAGCCGGCCTCTGTAGCAGAGGGAAGAACCTTCTAAGGGTCTTAAGAGTGCCGAAGCAAATACCGGTGAGTTTTTTTATGTGATCTGAGAACGGGAGATCTTCTCCGAACCAGACACCTAAGTTCTTCCCTGGACCACCTTCAGAGTTAGGGCAAAGGAAATCCGGAGGCCACAGGGCTTCTCTGAAAAAGGGAGGAAACTGGCCATACAAAATTACCTCTGACTTCTCGTTGCACTTGAGTTGGGCCCGTGCAAGCCAATTGAACACGGCAGAGAGACACTTCTGGGTGATGTCAGTGCCCAGGTCGGAGTCTTTCCATGTAAATAGTAGCTGGGTGTCGTCCGCGTAAGCTAAGATTTTAGCGCCCAGCTCCTCTGCCAGGAAAATCAGGGGGTCAAATAGATATTAAAAAGCAGAGGACTCAAAGTGGAGCCTTGAGGGACCCCGGTTGATAACTTCCTAGCAGAGGATGAGAATGGAGGCATCCAGACCTGCTGAGTGTGCCCATCCAAAAAAGATTTTAACCAATCCCAAGTGGGACCAGCAGTATCAATGAATGAGAGCCTAGCAAGATGGAGCTGGTGAGGCACCGTATCGAAGTCTGCAGAGAGGTCCAACAAAATCAGGGACGCTCTGCCACCTCCGTCCAAGCACTCCCTAATCGCCTCTGCCATTTCCAGCAACGCAGTCTCAGTGCTGTAGGAAGTTCTAAACCCAGATTGGGCTGGATGAAGAGCCCCAGAGGTTTCGACAAAGGCCTCAAGCTTGCAGAAGACCACCTTTTCACAGACTTTTGCCAGTCAAAGCATTCAGGGGAGAGGTGGAGGGGAACCAGGACCGACGTGTTGGGATTCACATGGCGGCCCGAGGCCTGTTCGAAGGATTGCAAGATGCGAACCCAATGTGGGCCACACTGGGCGGAATCTGCCAAATAGAGGAGGATGTCGTCCACGTAGAGGGCGATTTTATCCAGTTCAGTGCTGGGCCATTCCCATCCCCGCATCCGGTCGCAAGACAGCATCAAAGACGCCAAGGGCTCCATCCCAAAGCAAAAAGCAGGGGGGAAAGGGGACAACCCTGCCTCGTCCCCCTACAGACCGAGAAGGACTCCGACAGTACTCCGTTTACCTGAACATGTGCCTTCTGGAGGGCGTACAGAATCTTGAACATGGCCCGAAAGCGATGACCGAGTCCCATCATGTCAAGAAAATCTTGAAGGAAGCCCTAGTCCACCGAATTGAAAGCCTTAGCACTCAGATTTTCATCAGCTTCTGGGTGCCCATTCTGAAGGATCTAGTATGTCCTACGAGGGAGGTGTTGATTGCGATATGTGAGGTTCAAAGACATGCTCCAAATCTGGTGTGGGGCAGTGCATTTGCATGAAATGTTAGTGTGTGTGAAAATGGGCATAGCTGTATATATTATCTTACTTATCTTTTATAAGCAAGATTCTACTTCTTGTTTTTATAATTATGGAAAGAGCCATGTTTTAATGCTTTGTCAAATTGGAGGTGATTGTCAGTACTTATTTGAGTAGGCATTGGGTCCAAAGTGTGGCTATCTGGACAGAGATGAGGAGTTTCCGCCAGGTGGAGACCTTTTGCAGGATGATATGCTCTATAATGGGACCACCCTTGAATGGTGGGACCTTGCTTGGTGATGAGTGTATTTTTGTTGAAGGAAGCTCACTCCAGTGGTAGAGAAGCTTCATTTAGTAGTTTCCACAGTTTTAATTTGGAAGCTCCCAGATAGAGTTGATTGACATATTTAAAGTGGGAGAGTACTATTGCAAAGTTGGCTTGTGTCTTTTGTGAGAACCATTGGAAGGGAAATATTCATCAGAGAAATCTCATATTGAAGGTTTGTTTGGCCTCTTGATTTACTTGTTGAGGATAGTTTGGAGTCCTTGTTCACCCCTAAGTTCCTAACTTTATGGAGATGGGAGTCCTTGTTCTTAAAGCCAAATGGTTCCATAGCGACTATTATTACGGTTGCAGCAGACCATAATCTTGGTATTTGAGATGTTGAGCTAGGAAACAATCAGTGATCAATTGCGTGTAAGGGTGTCCCATTGTAGTACACCAAAGGCAGTATATGGCCCCTGATAAGTGGACCGAGGATGATATGTGGCAAGTGTCTCTCATAAGTGGTAGCATGTTAAAAAAAAATTGCTAGCATGGTCTTCTAAAAAGCACAGCTGAACAACAGTGTACTGTTTAAAAAAAAAAGATTCTCCATCACCTGTCATAGATTTTTTTAATAAATGTTCCTTGAAAAATGTAACAATGCCTTTTCCACACAACCACTCTAGAAAGATGTGGCCCACTCAGACCACACAATCATAATCCTTTATAGATCAAATATTTATTGTAAGGATAGAAATACGGTTCAACCTCTGTTTACATGTCTTGAGTGGTCTTTCCCACTTCAATCTCCACAGCTACATATAGATCTCTATTGTTTACAATTTTGCAGACTAAGTAGTTCGATATGTAGATCAATAAATAAGAACGCTACTCTACCTCTGCTTTGGGTACATCTTTTCCCAGGAATTTCCCAAAGCCCCTGCCCAAAGAAGTTCTACCTCATTTGGTAAATTCCCTCATATTGTCAAGACTTTATAACAGATTACAGATTGGTTTGCAGTTGTCTTGCTCTGTAAATCGCCTTTGTTTACCAGGTTAAATGGGCTTTTCCATTTCAATTGTATGTCATATTTATTTTCCCTTGAGCAATGTTTGCCAGGAATAACTTCTTGCAGGTGTGGTGCTTATATAGGTGCCACCCCAGCTCACTGACGTCTGTTCTTTTTCTGCACCAGTCAGCACAGATCCGGATAGAACTACCCTGAGTCAATTTTTTGACAGATATTTTTCCCGACTTTTTGCTGAAGTCTTTAGAGATTTTTATCCTGGTGTGGCAGAATGTCCACTAGGAAGACCGGTTTCAAACCCTGCGGGGCATGTCCCCGGCAGATGTCTATGACGGACCTGCACCATGTTTTCCTCTGGTGCTTTGAGCGCTACCACTATGCAACAATTGAGCTGTTGACTGCCACGCCGTGCATCCTAAGGCCTTAAGGGAGCTCCTTGCTGCCCAAGGTGTGACTCCTCGAAGGTCTCGATCCCGGGATTGGTCGCAGACCCTAAGATCCTCATCGCTTTCCGTCATCTTTGGCTAAGTCCCACAAGTGCAAGAAGACTAAGAAGTCGAAGAGGTCTTCGACTTCGCCTTGTCCGTTGAAGTATTTTAGTGAGGGAGTGTCTCTCCATGCTTCCCTGAGTTTCCGGGGGCCGGGGTGACCCCCCCCCCCCCAAACTTTGTGCGTTCTATGAGGCCATGCTCCCCATATTTTGGCAGCCCATTCCCGCTGGCGAGCCTTTGGTCCCCACAGGTTTGGAAGTGGCCCCCATTGGTTCATTGCTGGTGGTTCTGCCCATGGCTCCAGTTGGGCTCCTTGGATCCACAGATGGATCCGGACCAGCATCAATTATACTCCCTTGACCTTCCCCGGAGCCAGCCTTAATGCCGGCACTACCATCCTCATTCTCATCTCTGACACGGAACCAAAGGACCGTCGTATGAATCGACTGGAGCCATGCATTCCTGGCCGGAGTCCAAACCCTATTCGTATGGGCTGGGACTCAGGAGGATTGGGAGGGGATACTGGACCCTGAAGAATTCCAGCCACTAGACCCCAACATGGACTGGTGTGAGGAATTGAAGGATGCCAGCGGAATGGACAACTCTCCAGATACTGGCATGCTCTCTCCCTCTACAGTGGCTATAAGTAGGGGGCGTTATTTACTATGGTGGTGAGAAGGGTGGCGGAGGTCCGGGACCTTGGCCGACCATCAGTGGCAGACCAGACTAGCGTCTTCACGGAGGTGCTTTAACCGGGAGTGACCCCCTCAGACCCGCTTCTCACATTTAAGGAAGTTATCACGCCCGTCCTGCTGAGGACTTGGTCCAAACCCTGCACAGGGTTCCTGTTAACTGGTCGATTGTCCGCCACCACTGCTCCTCCCAAGGTGACCCCCAACTTCCTCACGCACCACCTTACCCTGGAGAGTTTGGTAGTCCAAGCCTCCACCTCCCTTGTAAATCCTGCCCCATTCCCTACCACTCCACCGGATAGGGAATCGAAGAGGCTTAACACCTTAGGAAAGAAAATATTTTCTTCCACCTGCTTGGCACTGCGATCCCTGAATACTGCATGCCTTTTGGGCCGTTAATCTCATGCCCTGTGGGATTTGATTGCGCATATGCTGCCCATGTGCCGGAGGAGGCCCGGGCCATACTCTCCCATGTTATGTCTGACAGGAGAGATGCAGCGAAACTCACGATTCGATGTGGGCTGAGCTGTGCGGGTTCTTCATCAGTGGCCTTACCGTGCTACCGCTGACAAGGAACATCTGGTTTTTCTGGGGATGTCTAAGCGTTGCTTATGGATATGCCCTTTGATGGCTACCGTCTCTTCTGAGACAAGGCAGACTCTGCTCTTCAAGGATAGCAGAGCTATGGCCAAGTCCTTGGGCCTTTCCATGTCCCGTCAACACCAGTCCGTCTTTGGTCCTTTCATGGCCACCGAAAGGGCTTCCAGCTGTGTTTACCAGCCTCTGCATGGCCGAGGACGCAGTACCCACAGACCCTATGGGTGGGGCAGCCAGAGGTCAGGCCAGTGCACTGCTCCCCCAACAGCTGCAGCCTCCAAACCCCTTTAGTTTGCCCTCTTACTATCATAGGCACCCAGTGGGAGCCAGGATACGCCATCACCTGCCCCACCAGAAACAAGCATCCTGGGACGGGATTCAGGGTATTACCCCATACCAGCCAGGCTAGCTTGAATCCAGTGGCACAGCGAGCAAGGATCCCACTTCTCGGCATACCTTTGGCCATTTAGAGTGAACATAGCAAATACAATAAGATGATGGACGGAGTGCTGAAACTTATCAAACACTCACCCCTACTCAAGAGATCTGGGTTAAAACCATTGTTCTTTTGCTCACCATGCCACCGTAGTTTGGACCCAGCCTTATGCAAATTAGTCTTGACCTTGCTCCCCATGGGAACAGTCCAGCTTGATGTAGGTCCCGTGCTCATTATGCCTCTGGATTCAAGCTACCCTGGCTGGTATGGGGTAATACCCTGAATCCCGCACCCAGGATGCTGGTTTCTGGTCCAGGGAGGACCTGGCTTAGCAGTGACATCGGCCACGAAGAGAAGAGCAGAAACTCTTGATGCCGAAACACATGCTTCGAAGATCGAGCAGAAAAGTCAGAGACTGGAGGCAGAAATGGCCAGTATTTTGCAATGTAAAAAGGATTTAGACGACAGCTTGAAGCAATTCAAGATACCGCTGAAAATCTCAACGGAAAAGGAAAAGATCGTCGAGGATTTAGAACCTCCAATGACGCCAGAACCTTTAGAGGAACAGGAGGAGTTATTTTTCAAGGAAGAAGGACAAACCGTTCCTGGAATCTGGAACCTCCGAGATTCAAGATCTACAATGGCAAGACCTAGACACAGACTCCCCAGAGGAAGCTGTCAACACCTATCCTTCTAAACCTTCCCCTCCAGACGACATTGGTATGTACAAATAGGCCATTAGGAAAGCAGCAGAGACCTATTGGGTACAGCTGGAAGAAGAAAAAACATAATTGTGTTTTTTGCTCAATACATTAATGCTTATACAATCAAGGAACCAATTCCTTCGTATGTGGCCAAGTGCACTAGACCAAGGAAAAGAAGCATTTAAGGAGCCTGCTACATGTAAGTCAGTCACTCCTAGGGGAGAGAAGAAATATATACACTCCTCCAAAGACCCTATTTACATCAAAGGGTGTGTGACTGCTGACTCGATCATAACAGCCACAGCCAGGAAAAGGGCTCATGTGTCTACCACTACTGGTCCACCACCGGAGAAAGCAAGCAAAATAATGGACCTTCTGAGGAGAAAGGTCGGTGAGAAGTTTGGCAAACCAATGGTGCATCGCCAATTCCAATGCCTTGCTAAACAGAAATGCATACCAGCACTGGGAGGGTTAGGAGTATTGATACACCAACTAGAACAATACCAAAAAAAGAGCAAGCCACTTAGTAGAAGAGGGGAAAATATAGCAAATGCATGCTTAAAACTGCCCTAGATGCCGCTGAAACATCAAGTAGACAGATGATGATTGGCATCCGGATTCAAGCCAGAAGTGCAAACCAACATACTGTACTCGCCTTTTAACGGGGAACAGCTTTTTGAAGCGCTGTGGGCAACACTCTGTACTAATTAAAGAAATACAATAAACAGCAAGGTCTATTGGTGCACTACAATTCAAAGGGAACATGCCTGAAGAGGACCAACCCCCAAGGAGGCCAGCGGAGAGAGAGAACCATCACTCCACAACTTCACATCAAACTTTCCAACAAGGTTACCAAGGTGGAAACCCGGGACAACAACAAGGACAGGAGCAAAATTGTCAATATCAACAAGGCAGACAATCTTTTTGAGGACTCCCCCGTGGAAGAGGCCTTTCACAAAGAAGGGGAGTAACCACAGCAGCTAAATGACTGCATTGCAAACTTGGCACACACTCCAGAAAGATCACGGAGAGTGCACACAAAGAATCGAGGACATCAAACAAGCAGTTTGTCTAATATTCTACACTAGTAGGAGGCAGACTAAAGAATTTCCACCAAAAATGGAAATAAATCCCTTCCGACAAATGGATCTTGAACATAATACAGTACATTACTGCATAGAACTAGTCAAAACACCTCCAAGCAGAAGACCAACGAGGAAAATACATTCCAAAGTAGAAACTACTGTCACTCCAAGAAGTACAGGAAATACAAGCAAAAGAAGCTATAGAACACGTACCACACAGGGAAATTACTCTACGTACTTCCTAATCCCAAAGATAGACGGAACACTACGTCCTGTCTTCGATCTCATATTCCTCAACAAGTTCATAAAAACACAAAGATTCAAGATGATGTCCTTGCAAGATGTAATACCTTAGGTACAAAAGGGAGACTACATGGCTACAATCTACTTAAAGGATGCCTATCTGCACATCCCAAGGAACAATAGACACAAATGGTTAAGATTTGTAGTCAACGATACACACTACCAATTGAAAGTGCTAGAATTCGGTCTAAGCATCGAACTTAGTGCACCAATAGCATGCACCAAGTGTCTAGCAGCAGTAGCCGCACACTTAAGAAGATTGGGAATACATGAATACCCGTACCTAGATGACTGTTTAGTAAGGGCAAACTCGTACGAAGTCTGCAAACAGCACATACACCAAGTAATAGATACACTAATCCAGCTCTGCTTTTCAACACACTGGGACAAATCTTTGCCAGAACAAGAAAAAAATTCTAATGAGCAAGAATAGATACAGTAGTCGGAAAGTATTCCCAAACGAGAAATGAACAATAGCCCTATTGAAGGAGACACAGCTACACTGGAAGGGCAAGCTCTGACAGTGAGGATAGTGGGAAAGTTACTAGGGACGATGGATTCATGCATTCACTTAATCCCCAACATCCGCCTACCCTTGAGACCATTCCAGGAACACAATGGTCAAAAGCAACAGGGAGTTGGGAGGATCTAGTGGTTGTCACACAAATATTACAGGAACAGATAGCATGGTGGAACAAGGGGAACATATCTCAAGGGAGCTCCTTCAGGCAACCAACTCCAGCAGTGACCATAACAGATGCCTCACAAATAGGATGGGGAGCTCACATAGACAACCTCAAGGTGAGGGGACTGTGGACCCAACAGGAAGCTGAACAGCACATCAACATCCTAGAGCTAAAGACAGTGTTCCTAGCCTTAAAAGCCTTTCAGAAAGTTGTACAGAAAAACAATTCTAATACAAACGGACTACACAACCACCATGTTTCACATAAACAACAAGGGGGAACAGATTCTGTAGCACTTTCAACTCTAGCTCAGCAACTCTGGACTTGGGCAATTCCACAGGACATAAACATGATAGCAAACCACCTGCCAGGCAAGGACAATGTAGAAGCAGACAGACTGAGCAGGCAAGCTTTGTCATCCCCACGAGTGGGAGATGAATCAATGCGAACACATTAAGATTTTTCACAAATGGGTAACTCCAGAAGTCAACCTCTTTGCAACACCCCAAAATGCAAAATGCCAACGCTTCACATCCAGGCAACCTTAAAATCAGTCTCTAGGAAATGCACTATGGATAAACTGGTTAGGGAGATTTGCTAACGCTTTTCCCCCGATACCACTACTCCACAAAGTAATCAACAAGTGCAAGATCAGCCACATGACAATGACTCCTTTTGCCCCACAAAGGGTGAGGCAAACATGGTTCACAGAGATGATGGAGATACCTCAAGGGACAATTCATAAATTGCCAAACAGACAAGACTTACTAACCATGCAAAAAGGAAGAGTGCTCCACTCCGGTCCGGAAAAGCTGAGCCTCGCTGCATGGCTCCTGAGGACATAGAATTTGTGCGCCTAAAGCTACCAGAAAGTACTATGGCAGTCCTATGGGAAGCAAGAAAGCCGACCTCTAGAAAATGCTACATGGCAACATGGAAAAGATACTCTCTATGGTGCCTCAGAGAAGGGCTTTCCCCAAAAATCACAAAAGAAAAGACAGTTCTAAGGTAATTAACATATCTACTGCAGAGTAAACTAACCTACGCGTCACTGAAAGTTCACTTAGCAACAATTGTAGCATATAGAAGAGGACTCACCGGGAAGAGCTTCTTCACTTCTCACGTGGTAAAAAGGTTCCTGAACGGGTCAAAAAGAATCGCCCCACCAAACACAGTGCCAGCACCCACATGGAAACTAAATGTAGTACTCGCTCAGCTGATGAAGGCACCATTTGAACCACTACAGAAGGCGACGCCACAAATGCTCCCACTGAAGACAGCCTTTTTGGTGGTGATAATTTCACCACGTAGAGTTAGTGAGTTGCAAGCACTAACATCACCGGAACCCTACTTCCAAATACATAATGACAGAATAGTCACAAGAAAAGATCCACATTTCATTCCAATGGTAGTATCAAAATTCCACATAAACCAATCCATACATATACCAAGTTTCTTACCAAAATCCAAAGACACAAGCAGAGATAGCATTGCACATTCTTGCCGCTTGAAGATAAAGGATAAAAAGGATAATTACGCACTTATATAGCGCACGACTACCCTGAGGCATCTCGGCGCTTGTACGATTACCGCCGACGAACCCTTCCTGGCCTTTCCCTGTGAGGAGCCCACTCCTGGGCACCCCCAAGGTGAAGTCAGGCATCCTCAGCGTTGTTGGGGCCGTTGTAGAGATTAAGCAAGCTATTGCCCAGAGGTGCAAAGTGGGGCTCATGATCAGAATAGGCACCGAGGCGAGAATTATCATGTCCGAGGAAATTGATCCCGAGACCCTCCGAGGCGGGAATTGAACCCTGGTCCCGGCCAGACTACTGCATCAGGGTCTGCCGCTCTAACCATTGAGCCACACTTCTCTACTAGAGCAGTCATGTATTACATTGAAAAGACAAAGGAATACAGAAAGACAAAGCAATTCTTTGTATCTTTTGCAAACCGTTTTCAGCGAAGGCCAGTAACCAAAAACACAATTGCAGGATGGGTGCACAAGCCATACAATTGTGCCACAAACAAGCAGGGCAAACATTACAAGGAGCCCCCGGGCTCACTCAAGAAGAAGGAAAGGAGCAACAATCGCCTTTCTAGCCAATACTCCAATTCAGGACATTTGCATGGCAGCAAAATGGTCTTTAGTGCACGTGTTCACAAAATATTACTGTGTGGACATTTAAATGAATAAGGAAGCACAAGTAGGACAAAAAGTCTTGCAACGTCAATCATAACCAACGCTCATCTTCCACCCAGCCACCACAAGACCAGCAAACCGCTACAAAGTTTATGCATAGCATGTGAATCCAGAAATGATTCACGCTGCAAAACGTATAGGTTCTTACCTTTTGGTGTAGTTTTGAGGCTTGAAGAATTTGGATTCACTAGCGAACCCACCCTACTCCACCAAGAAAGATGAGACAAAAGGGAGGAAAGAACAAAAAAAAAGAATCCAAAGATGGCGGCCAAAGATGTGGGCTTCTGGAGGAAGCACGTAGACGTCACAGGAGGACACCAAATTGTGGGATGTCGACGCCAACTAACAAACAGAGGGAATAAAGGACAAATACAACTATTCTGGATCCAACCACTAGATGGCGGAATAATGCACAGCATGTGAATCCAGAAAATTCTTCAAGCTGCAAAAACTACACCGAGAGGTAAGAAACTATGGGGCATATTACAAAGACGGGCAATAAGATAATGGGCTTGATAATATGCTCTATGGTGTTCCAATTGAAGCTCAGGTTAGATGTCCTTCACATCTAACATGGGAATTCCTTAGAGCATATTATCAAGCCCATTATCGCTATTTTAGCAGCAATAATTTTATCGCCTGTCTTGATAATTTGCCCCTATATGTTTTCTGGGACTGATCACCTTGTCTCTAAGAGAGTCACTGAGAAGAGGCAAGACAGAGATTCCTTTGGGGCGAGCAGTGGCAGGATTTTCGATGGATGACTATGATGCCTCCCCTTGCTTGGTAATCTTTTCAATATTGTATACCTGTGGGACAATGGCATCAAAGATGCACTTGGAGTTTGAGCCAGACACAGCATTATATCAGCGGTGTGCAAGACAGCATTGTTTGCATTGATGAACATGAGTTGAACCATAGTTGTCCGATTCGTTGTATGGGATGTTCTTGAGGTTTCTTGGGTTGCTGGAATATGGTGCAGTGCTTAGTGTTGGTGTGAATGGGGTGGGTGAAATATAACACATTATTTACCAAAGTGTGTGCAGGCAGTTGTGTAGCATTGTATCTGCAGGCTTTGAGAGCGGTAAGTAAATCAATGCTATGCTTTGCTCCATGTATACACATGTCCAGAATCTTAAGTAACCCCCATAATGTTATTGCGTGGACAAGATGCGTTTGATTGAAGATTTTCTGATAGTACGGCTGGAGAGTAGTAGGTCTAGGGCCAAACAGAATTCTGTCTTTTTCATCCCTTGGGTGAGAAAGTTGGGGAAAAACTTGGGCTTGATCATGTGTTAGGTGGGGATGGTAGTCACGTGATTAGGTCATCTGGCAAAGTGGTGGGGCGATGACCTGGGATTTTTCTTTTCAGATCCTCCAAAGATGGACTGCTCATCAAGAGTTGTTTTGCACAGACTGACGGCGAGCTCTATTTTTTATTTTTATATTTTATATGACATTATGCACTGGTGGGCGGGCCCCGAGGTGCCTTGGATTTGGAGGCAGGTTTTCCTTTACGGTTTTCCTTTACGTTCACATCACAAGACATAGGGGTGATGTTCTAAATCATGATCAGGCCACTTGGCCTAGGGTGGTCTTTAGTTTCTTGTGAGGTCCATCATGGATGGTCTTGTATCAGGAGCTAGGGGACACTGCTGCTGGGACTGAGGAGGTGAATTCTGCAATGTTCTGATTTTGAAGCATGATGGTTTAGTTCGCTTGTTAATGGGTCACAAAGTGGGAAATGAGATACACAGATGTGCTGCTGATCTTGTTATATTGGGTGATCTTGGAATTCATATGATCAGGGCACCTGACCATGTTTGGTCTTCACTTGTTAGAAGTCTGGATGCACTGCTGATAATGAGCTCGGTCATGCCATTTTTACCAAATGTTAATTGTTCAGTTTTCAATCGGGTAAGGTAGGAGGAGGGAGTTTCTAGTTATATTGCTGATCATGTGAATGGGTTGATGCTGCAAGTGACTGGATAAGAGAAATCAAGGGCTGTGTGTTTTGTCTGGTTCTCCTTTAATTGAGTACTTCTCAGAAGCTGAGGAGCACCACCGCATTTGAGGTATTAAGTCAGCTGCTGCCAATTCTTAGCTTAGAGCTGGATTGCAAAAAATATTTGTGCTCTGGTACTCACTTAAAAATGGGATCTATCAACCCTCATTTGACACAAAGGCATGATCAATCATAGCAAACGGATTGAAGCCCACTGCCAAAGGGTGGCTTTAACGAAGTGTTTTTCAATTATAACATATGCACTTTCCTTGACCACCTCCTCCCTCCTGGTCTTGAGTCACATCACTAGGGAGTCAAAGCAAGGTGGTAATGTAGCTTTAAATTACACACTGTGTACTTACCTATATCAATCTCACAGACACGAATTTCCCTTCCTTTCAGTGTATAGTGCATTGTGCAATTAAATCTACAGCTTGTTCACTGGTGTAGCCATTTACTCCTCTGGCGTCCAGACAATCAATAAGAGTTCATTCAGTTGACTCTGTCCACCGACCAAGAAAGACCGTTTTGGTCATGGTGGGATTTAATTTTGTGGGTTAAAAGACCAGAATCCAAACCAACTCCAGACTTACTTTAAAACATGCAGCCTTAGACCTCACTTTGGCAGTGTTTAGCCCAACACAATCAGCTGGTCATACATTGAACTGAGTAATTACACATAACTTGGAAACTCGTAACTTGACACTACATCTGTGGTTACGTTAGTCCACTGGCTTATTTACTTTAATCAATACAATGTGCTGTGTTGTCCGCTTCCATGAAAAAGCCAGATTACACAACCATTCCCAGACAAGTACTTAAAAAGCATGAGTCTAGGAAAATTTAAAGAAATCTGCCCTCCACTAAGATGACATTTGAACTGAATGCAATGGTAGAATTATGTTTATGGTAACATTTCATTCACACTGGACATGCTTCCACCTCTCAAAACTAGGAAACTGAAAACCTATGTTAGCTCTGCTTGGTTAAATAATTAACCAGGTGAGTTAAAGTAGACTAACTATAATTTCTACTGCTGATAATAAAAAACATTGGCAGAAAAGGACAAGCACCTTTGCCACATTACATCCAAAATCCTTAAAAAGAACCAAAAAGACATAGCTAGCTACACAAACAAATGAGCTTATATAAGGATTACAGCACTAGGAGTAATAGCGTCACCATCTGATCTAGTGAGCAGCTTTCGCCTTGATAAATCAAGGGGATATGCTCCAAGCTTCTATGGCCTCCAAGTACACAGACACAGTTCATAGAGGAATTTGCCACAAAGAGCAGCTTTCTTCCATACATGCCCTTGCCCTACTGGAAGCCAGGGAACATAGAGATGACAACCTCAAAAAACGACAACAAAAATATCGCAATGAGCAAATAAAAAAAATCTTATTAAGCATACATCGCCATCAGTCCAAGTGTGAGAGGAGATTGCTTAAAGTCTGATAGTCAAAAATGAAGTAGGCCCATTTCATATTATCGGGAAGGAAAACATAAGAGGAACTTACATTTTTAGTTGGTGGGTGGCTCAATCAAGAATCACACAGTGACTCTTACTGGGTATTGAACTGTGGGGCATATTATCAACAAAGTGGCGAAGATAGTCGTTAGCCATCTTGGCTTAACGCCTCTCTTCACCACTTCGGAAACGCTAGGCTGCACCATATTACCAAGGATATGGTGCAGTCTAGCGTTTCCCCCTGCGCTTGCAATAGGTTTTACAACTTATCGCCAGCGCAGGCACCCTTGCACCAGAGTGCAAGGGTGTCTGCAAGCAGGGAGGTTTGTTTATGTTCAGGAAGGAGTTCTTTCCTGCACATAAACAAACCTTAAATGCCATTTTGTAACTTACATATGTGCTGCTTTATGCAGCACGCATGTAAGTTACAAATTGGCATTTTTAAAATGAGGTTTGTTTATGTACAGGAAGGGACACCTTCCTGTACATAAAAAAACCCTTGGCATTTTGCTATTTCCATGTGTGCTGCACAAGGCAGCACACATGAAAAAAGCACAAAACGAGGAGAAATTAAGCATTTCTCCTTGTTTCGTCACCTTAAGACCAGGATTTTTCTGGTCTTAAATTCGGCGCTGCCACCTATTCTCTCCTCTCTTGATAATAGGTGGCAGCGTCAAAGTGAATGGGTGTTGTGGTGGAACGCCCACCGTAAAACCCATTGCACGCCCTCTTTCACGATGAGTTTATCGTGAAAGGGGACCTATTACCAAGGCAGCGTTAAGTCAATTAACGTGGCTTTAAGCCACGTTAATTGCCTTAACACTGCCTTGATAATAGGGCGATGCAAATATTGTTGCGTTATCGGCAGAAAAGTGCTGATAACGTGGCAATAAGGGGCTTGATAATATGCCTCTGTGTTCTTTACATCTCATAACTAATGATAAAGGGCTCCACGTGTCAACAAGATGAAATTGGAATACCGGGTTGGTATGTTTTTCTTAACCATAATTTCCTTGTATATGGTACCCACAGGTTACACAGGGCCTGTAAGTCAAATGTCATCAGTGGGCTGGTGCAGCATTCATTGTACTACCCACTGCAGGGACAATGTAAACATTACTGTAGGCCTGGCTATGCAGGTTTATACTGCATATTAGACTAGTCAAAATAACCCCTTTTGAAAGGCTTAAACCATCCTTTTGAAAATGAATGTCACTCCTAAGTAGGCCTTCGTGCCCAATAAGGCAGGGTGCATGGCATTTGAGAGTAGGACATGCCCTCACAGTAATATCTATCACTCCAGCAGGGTTAGCTGTTCCATAAGAAGCATGATACAATAAATATTACGTTTAATAAAGGTTACCTCTGCTTAGGAAACCACTAGAGAAGTATTTCAAGGACTAATTTTAACTTTTAAAGAAAATCATATTTAATGATGAAGTTGAATTTTGTCCATTACAAAAAAGGTACTATTATAAATCACCTTTTACTTGACAAAAGCATCTAGGGCCTTTCAGTGCCTTCCAGCTGTCACTTGATGGCTCCCCTGCGATGAGGTGTGATCTGCTCCCAAGAGCAAAAAATAGGCTGAATTGGCAGAGATGACTCATCTGAACTTGATAAAATATGCAGGCGAGGCTTGGAGATTTTTCTCGAACTTTAAAGTGTCGAGTTCTGCTTGAATGCCATATCCTGTTTGATAGATATTGCAGTGATTTTCATATGACTCTTGCGATGCACCACAGAGAGACCTCCTCTGTTGCAGGCAAATGTTAGCTGACACTTGAGCAGGGACCTTCTTTTATCTTTGCAGCCAGTCAGGCCCCAATCATAGTGGAACTCTGTTTGACTCATTTGCAGGATTTTCCTATAACATTTTGAGCATAGGAGGGAAACAGAATGTCAAAAAACTTTGTGCATTCACTAGTTGCAGAAAGCTCAGTTTACATTTTTGATTTGACCTTACCTCTTCCTGAGTAAGCTGGGTGGGGGAGGAATTCAGGGACCACCTACAACTGGATTTTAATATTAGATATGGGAGCTCACCAGATTTACAATAGTACACTCCCTATACACACCCCTGACCTCAGAGCCCAAGTTTAATGTGACTGAAGGTTTTAACCATCTTGAAAATGCCCAAGATGGGTTGCATTAGCCCAGGGAATCTTTACCCCATTCGTTAGGGCATCCCCGGGGTTCATTCTGACCCACTAGCATGTGCCAGGCATCAGCCCTTATGTACATTCTTGGAGCTGTAAAAGATTAGAAGCGGACTGAACCTGCTGTCTGTGACCTTAAAAAAGCCTAGAAGACTGGACCTGCTCCTCTTCTACCCAGGGCACCGAATTTGAACTCCAAGGGTCCTAAGGCTGCCCTACTGATAAAACTACGGAGGAACAAAAATCTAGAAGAGGTGTTTTACTGCAGTGGCAAATGCACCTGGACTGTGCCCTACTGTGCATTCTGTCTGACATTCTGTGAGTATCTAAGTGCCTTCTCTTACTGGCTTTCTAAGTGTACTCGTGTGGTGGATTGAGACTTAAAGGACTAAAGTCAGAAGTTAAAAACTTTGACCTGAATGAATCTGGTTAGTGAGCCTAAACCATGGGCCAGCATCAAATTTAGCCAAGGACCTGCTCTATCAGAACATTGATTATCATTGGCAATGTGCTTATTGGCTCTATTCCTACTTAAAACCTTAAAATGTCATAACTCCTGATCCACTTATAGGATTTCTTCTCATTTTGGTATAATTATATTGATACATTTGTATTCTGTTTTTTCTAATTTGTTTTAACATTTTTTTTTTGTTTTCATTCAACTTTATTGCTGCATAAATATTTGAGAAATTTCCTCTTAGTGAAGGTTGTCTGCTGTATGCCATAATTTCCATAGTGGGTTGAGCTCAGGGGCCTTATTTATGAAGGCCTTGCGCTACCGGTGCGTCACTTTTTCCCATTTTAAAAGTGACGCATCGGCGGCGCAAGACCTTCATAAATAAGGCCCCAGGTGTTTTTTAGTGACTTTAGTGATTTACTCTGACAAGGATTGTGATTATTACTTGAGGTGGGTGTTTGCCACTCAATTAATGGCTCAATTTATTACAAGTTGATAATCCATTTGTAAGAATAAAGGGGCCCCTTTGTCAACTGTAAAAGTTTGTTTGAGAGTAAACAGTGGCCCATGGGACCACTGCACACTTTCAAACAAGCTTTCAAAAAGGATTAAACATTTCTTTTTAAATGCATCCCGGCTTTCTTTAACGTGCTGCTAAAAAAAAGGCATTCATACTAATTATTGTCTGCTGACCCCAGCAGACCACCATCCCTGTGATGGCCTCTAATTGTAGTGTGTCACAATTTGCCATCTACCTCATTAATACTCATGAAGTAGGTTGGGTTTCGACCAACTACTGCTAAGAATTTTAAGACCTGATCTATTAGTACATAACTCCATTCTTAAGTCCATCCTTAAAACTGCATTTTGATAGTCATACATATGGCTCATAATTCTCTTGACTGGCTCTATGCTTCCAACCGTGCTGTCACAAACCATTCCCAACTAATCTCAGCTTACAAGTCAACGCACATCTTTCCAAATACAAACTGCACCACTTCCTCTTACCTTTGAAACACATCCCTATAGGATTCCCATATTTATGAAATGTGGTGCAGAGTAGTGCAGAAAGTAACCTTGCTGTGCTGCCCTTCATCACAGAGAAAGGACAGCAATGCTTCCTTTGGTGGTGTATCTTTTTGGTGCATTCCCAGGTTTACATGTCCTTGTAAATCTGTGAATGCATCAAAAACCATGGGAGTTGTGTGGGAACACCCACTGCAGCGCCGATAGAACGCCTCACTTGGGCAGAGTAAGGCAACGCAATGACTTGTGATGGTGTGCCTTACTCCAGTTTGTTTTAAGCCATTCAAAGACACACAAATTGGCTTTGCGTGGCTTCATAAATCTGAATTGGAGGTTTATGTCATGCTTGTGCCACGTGTGGTGTAAGCATGATGCAAAGCTCTCATAAATATGTCCCACTGCTAAATTTGAGCTGTGTTTGCAGGTGAGCCCCACTGGCACCTATTTTACCTAATTAGACTTTCACCCAGAACAAGAGTGAGAAAAATACACATTGGGCAAAGGTGGGAGAAGAGAAAGTCAGAAAAAAAAATTTAAAAGAAGAAAGCAGGAACCTGAAAGAGTGAAATAGAGAGCAGGGAGTGCATGGTGATGGGTGAAAGAGGCAGGAGGTGCGGTTAAGATTACGCAGTCTTTGTATTGCGCACACTGATATTAAATAGTGCGGGCTACAGGCTTCTACTTTTGGCCCTGGCAGTTGGGTGCATATCCCTCAAAAATATCACACAGCACAGCAAGCCATCTTGCTGTGCAGCATGATGGGGAAAGGATAGGAATATTTAACATAATACTGCGTATTCCTGCTCTGTCCCTGTGCTAGCACAATGTGCTGCCTCGTGCCAACGCCAGCACAATGGTGCAAGGGTGCTTGCGGTGTAAGCAAGGTTGTATTTGTGCAGAAAGGGACATCTTCCTGCGCACCAACAACCCTCTGAGGCATTTTCCTCTTTCTGTGTGCTCTGCAGAGTGCAGCGCACACAGAAAGAGGAATAAACGAGGAGCAATACAAATATTTCTCCTCGTTACACCTCACCTGGGGAGGTGTAGCTTTTGACACATTCCCAGGTTTACCAATGTTGATAAATCTAGGAATGCGCCACAGTCCATGGACGAATGCGTGGTAACACCCACGACTCACCCATGGAATGCCTCCTTGGTGCAGAGTAATGCAGCAATTCGTTCTGCTTTGCGTTACTCTAGATTTATTAAGCCACGCAGGACCACGCAATGTGGCCTTGTGTGCTTAATAAACCTTACTTAATAGTTGCGTGACCCTTGCGCCTCATTGTGTGGCGCAAGGGCAATGCAACTGCTTGATAAATATACCCCTTATTATTTTACAAATAAGGCTATACCCGCATCTCAAAGGTTTATGAATAATAGAAACTTTGTTTTTCCTAAGCAGCTACAACGTTATGGAACTATGTGGCAATTTAGTACATGCAGATTGCAAGCAAATGTAGCATTATCCTTGGTAAAAATGTTAGCATTTGATTGATTGATTGATTGATTGTAGCTATCAGTAATGATGCAGGTGCCCCTTACACTTGGGGGCCAGGGCTGTTATGGGTTCCTATGCACCACAATTATGCATAAGTTTACGATCCTACAATGAGTAAGGGGATGCCATTTTGCATTGGGCCCACAGTACCACACGTGCCCTGCACCCTCGCGTAATCGAACAAGGATCTGGTCCCACAGGATGCGCCAATACGCAGACAAAAAAAAGAAATTGGTTTTGATGTTCACGTTTGTGCTTTTAATAGTTTTTAACAGGTTCACACTGATGTGCAGACGTAGGATGCCCTGAAATGTGCTCTCTGGCACTAGTTTCACCATGAGTGCATTTGTTAAAACCCAGATGGCGGAAATCTCTACAACAAAAGAGTTTATAGCGTTTACAAGACATAATCATATAAACAATGACGTTTCTTTTACAGTTATAGCCCTGGTGGGAATAGCAGATTCATAATGCGTTGTTTCTGTGGCCTGCTACGCACAGATAACATAGAAATAAGGCTTTTGTACAGGTTCTTAAGTAGTCCGAACAGTGTCCTCATCTCTGGCAGGAATAATTTAAGAAATGATTTTGAAGTATTCGAGAAACAGACATGTGTATCTGCTTTCAGGTGTGTAAAAGCGGAGTGCAGAATCGTCAATGTACAGTCCGAGTTTTAGTCAAGAATCCCAAAACTGAGCAATGTCACCAAAATCAGTACAAACCGGAGCACAAAATAAGAATGTTTCGGTCGAATGAATAATTACACAGAATTTTGCTCGTGCAAAGGGAAGTCCTTGGTTTATCTAGAAAAGTTCCGATTTCTGTAAACAGTGAGGCCCTCTGCATGTTTAACGCGGCGGGAGAGCGTTCTTTACAATAGCTTCCTTATTTTAGTTTGTTCAGTCCTTTTCCCATCAGACAAGCAAACACGGTCATCACCATCTTGGGCTTTACTTCCACCAGGTCATCAGGCAGGGCGTATATCCGAGCACCGATCTTGCGAGCGATGGAAATGGCGTATCTAAGAAAGAGCAAAAAATAATTAAAGTTGACCAGAGCATATGTCAATCAACGCTGTTAAGTTTCTACACAAATAAGAACTACATTATGTTTTCTTCCCAATTCCAGGTGGCATAGCAAGGTCAGGTAGTACCTGGTGCTGAAACATCCTTGTCAGCCCCCCGCCCACATGGAAATGATTAAAATAAGAAAAAAAAGATAGTTACACATATTTTTGCCTTTTTGTCACCCCCCTCAATGATGACCCCCTTCCTACTCCACTGCCAGTCCCCCAAACTCTACCTCTTCAATTTGTTAAAGTATGCAACTGAATTTACTTGGCGTTTCATGCCCTCTTGTAGATGCCCACATACATGGTAAAGATAGCAACCTTTGGAGTGGCGTCCATCTTGAATGCCACATTGTTTTGTTCCGTAGACAAGTGTATCCGCTTCATAACGACTGAGCATTGAAGGTCCAAGGATTCCAGGACTATATCCGTTTTCACAGAGGTTTTTGTGGAGGAAACGTACTCAAAAACTCTGGACCTTTTAGAGTTTTAGAAAGAACTGTTTTTTTAAAAGGTAGAGTATGTGTTCCAGGTTTTTGTGCGTGCTGTTCTTAAGGTTAAATCCTTTAATCGTTGATTCAAATTTTCATTCAACAAATGAGGTCGATCCAAGGTTTAGAAAGAGTATAACATTTTTATTGGTGCAAAATTGAACGAAGACAGCCGACACGTGTTTCGCCCTCTTTGGCGAATTGCGCCAGGGCTTTCTCAAGGCTAAATTCAGTTTCTCAGGAATAATCAATTGGATTCTAAAAATGCATCATGATCGATATATACAAAGGTAAATTCCTTAAAAATTTCAATTTGGAGTTAAATCTCCCGCCAGGTCTACACGTTGTCACGATGATCAAAGGATTTAACCTTAAGAACAGCACGCACAAAAACCTGGAACACATACTCTACCTTTTAAAAAAACAAGTGCATCAGCTGTCTGAAGAATTCCAGATTGCAGTCTCAATTGTATGGGGAATTAATTTTATCATTGTGTTGTGGAACTGCAAACCAAGTTACAATTGTAATTTTAACATAAGTAAGGAAAGGGCCATTACATTGGCTATAAGTGCTTATCTGTTTCAAATTCATTCAATGGTTGCTCTCAATAAGCCGCTACTCTGAATCGTTGGAAAAGTACATTACACCAGATCATCCAACAGACCTTTAAAAGGCTAAACACAGGCTGATACTTAGGAGTCCAAGGCCCAACGTTTTGAAACCGACCTGTGGGCAAAACCCATCTATCCACACTTTAGAAAACTCCTAAAAATTTAGATTTTCTGGATAGCCTGGGAGTAGACTGCAGAAGTGGTGTGATAGTGAGTCCGGGATATCAGACGAAGGACTTGGCCGTAGTTCATCAAATGCTTGATACACCATAATCTTGGACATTTTTAACTTTACAGCGCATTGAAGTACCTGCAAGGCAACACAGATCTATACAAAGCTTATAAGTGAGTATATAATTTTGTATTTTGAGACAGATAAAATGAAACCGAATATAGAAGAAATGTGATATCCTTGCAAAAAACATAAGTTGGGAACATATTCCTTTTCTTTACCTCCACCTTACTTTTGAAGTTCCAACCAGCCTTGCCGAGATGAGTAGGTAACTACCAGTGCAAAACCCATGTAAGCCAGTATGAACCATGGATAGTATTGTTTCAGGAGACTCTACCCTAGGCCAAGATTTCGCTTTTGCAAGTTTAAAGTAAGTGTCCACCATTAAGTAGCGGAAGTGTCTAACAACAGGATCATTTCAAACAACTCAGACCATTCATTTTGAATCCCGTTTCTTGGAAGTCAACATTAGGCATTTAAAGTATGTCAGAACATGTGCAGTCTGCTGGGTCTTTTACTTTGTGTACCAGGTTCTGCATTATACCTACTAAGTCAGGGTTAGAAGGCCATTTCATCCATATTTAGCACATAGATATGGGCCTTACTACAAGAGCCCAGAATGGACTATGGTATTTATTGCAGCCGGTAAATACCATTACCCCAGGGTGAGGTATTTAACGTCTGCAGTATATACCTCCCATTCTGAATTTTCCAAAGAAAAAAGACAAATTACAAGGGGAGTTGGTGCTTTTCACATCAAATTCAGCATTTTTAAATTAACCAGACATTTTGGCAGATTTGACCTGTCAAGATGTCCCTGAGGAAAGAAGCATGGTTGTGGAAATTAACACAATTCAAATATGCCCTGTTAGAGGAGCTACTGCATATAAGAAAGTGGATTATTATATGAGGTGGATTAGTTTTATTATTCCGTGAGGTGGGCGACTGTCCACCCAAAATAATAATCAATTTTCTTACACAGCAAATATTAAAATATAATAAGGCACTTGTAATTGTGGCCATGATGTTGTGACTTTAGAGTCGTCGAGGTCATGCAGTCTGAAATCTTAACTGTGTGAACTCTTGGCTGCATGTATGAACCCTCATAAACCACCAGTCTCTTAAACTGAGCATAAGACACTCTCCCACAGCGTACATTCTTCTTTTATATCCAATAATGCAAGGCCTCATTCAGAATTCGGATTTCACCAATGTGGCAGGGATTTTTTTTTCCATCATGGAGGCAGGGGAAAATGTGCAATGGAACTTTTGACATCCAAGAATTTATATCCGTAGTAGAAGGAGCCACTTCAAGGAGAAAATCTGTTGGAAAATCCAATGCCTTTTTGCGGTGGCAGAATGTCTGCCAGCATATTCGAGCACTGGAAATAAGCCTCTGAGGTAGGTGTATATTGTTTGTGCTCACATATCTAGCCTCCCTGATGTGCTGGTTCTCAGTCTATTAAGAACACCATACTTGCCATTGTTGTACTTGGGAACAAGTCACCAGAGGTTGTGTCATGGCCATGTAGACTCATTCACTGAGGGGAAGGCAGCTCGCCTTCAGTCCTCGCGGTCAGGGAGGAGTCTGCTCCCACTCTGCCCAGCCAGCGTCTCACTGGACACAGCTGCATCGTGTGCAGTGCAGTTTTTTCTGTCTCAGGAGCATTCTAAATATTTCTAGAATTTACATAGCGCTATGTTGGTAATACCACAGACCTCTCGCTAATTTAAAGGAAATGTTCCTAGTGTCTCAGGAAAACAATAGCTGAAATATGAGTTTTATTGTAGTAGAAGGTGAAAACCTCTCTGGAGATGCATGATAAATTTTAGAATTGACTGCTAGTATGATTAAGCTTTGTGACTTGATGCTGTGGCGGAACATGGCGAATGGCGCAAGGCCCACGTCCTACTGCAAAAAATATTGAGAGGGTTCCTCGGTGAAGAAAAACTAGAGATACTTAAGTCATACAACTTTCTGGGGAAAATCAATGTTGAGTCATTTGAATGACAAAGAACACATCTCTCCGAGTATCAGCTAGGCTAAATCTCAGGCTAACGGGCTGCGGACCTCTTATAATGCTGTGGGGAGAAGGCACTTTAGGCATTTGCTATTTGTGTATAAAGCAAAAATCTCATCAACTACTGCTTTATGCATTGGTATTAATTGATGTGATGAAATAGTTTTTTTTTGGTATAAAAGACCTAAGGCTCAATTTTGAGGTAACCATGTGGTTTCAATACGTAGGCAGCCTTTCTAGTTAATAGATTAGAAGTTCTTCTGAAGAGTACCTATGTACAAGGTCTCTCTGCATCTGCAGTTATTCGTTGGGGCTTTCAGCTATTAAGAAGTGTTGTAACATCATTAAGGAATTGTATATGTATAGAGATCTTTGAAGTAAGAAAAGTCCCCGTTTTATAGACATTTTATTAATGCATTAAAAATGTTTGATCTAAACCGAGAGTATTTACTTTCCTGGACTGAGCAGAAACTAAAAGCCTACATTAAGCAGGTATCCTGTAATCCAAGTTCTCATTTAGATACTAATTTCTGTAGAAAAAAACTAAATTCAAGGTTGTAATGAACTCTCTTTTACCAAGAAAGCCCCAGCAATATTTAACTTGGAATATTGACCATGGTCTTAGACGTTTCTGGGCCCTACTATGCATTGATATTTTACCAATAAAGATTTTAAGTGTTAGCTGGCATCATTTACCCAGCAGTTATAATGATTTTAATGTCTATAATCATGGTACCCAAGATCCAAAACACGTGTTATTTGTCCTGCATTGCTTCTCTATCGCCGGAAATTTTTGAGACCTGTTTCTGAATGATCCAGTTTGACGATTTAGATTGATCATTATTTCCTCCTAATGAAATGATTTGTTTGTGAATTTTACGTTTTTTTAATGCTTTTTACATTTATATTGATTATGATGTTATAGTTATTTATTAATGTTGCTGTGGTCTATCTAATGAAATGTCTAGATTACACAATTTTATAATTTACGCTCCATATTTGATTTTTTAATGCTGCGATGTTGTATTGTTTCTGTGGACCTCATTTGAGTTCCAAATCTTGAAATATAACTTGACTTGTGAATGACAGCTGTATAGGGTTTTTTAGAGATTTCAGATGGTGAGGGCGCTCTGCCTAAAATTCAACGTTATGAAGTGCCTGGTGAATGAGTAAGTAAGTGGTGCGTAAAGAGCGAACGGAAAAGCCCTTAACCGTTCAAAAAGAAAATCAGAAGACTCTCACAACGTATAGAACAGCAATGCTCTCGCACACACAAAACAAAGTGTAACTCCAAATATTCATGTATAACAAGATAAATGCTATTATAACAAAATAAACAGATGCAGATCCTTGTGTGTTTTCCTTGTAGGTGGGTTGTTTTAATGAGTCCACAACCGTAGCAACTGTCCACAATCAGCCGACACGTGTTTCGTCGTGTTATGGTGAGTCAACACGACTCTTCAGGGCTTGTGGAACAACCCACGTGTAGGTAGGACGAAATTGAAAAAGGGTTGTTTTTCCGGTGGAAAGTTCAGTATTTAAATATTGTCGACATCTAGTAAAAATTATACAGTCTTTTGGCTCTGATTCTAGAACAAAGGAGAAGTTCCTCTGTGAATATTCAATCCGCCAGGTATAGCGGACGTTCACAAGATTTGCGCTTAATACGTGTGTGTATTAAGCGGTACCGGGAGGGGATCCAACTCTTGAAACAGCACAACAGTTGCGTTTATCTTCCAATGGACTTCCTCTGTGTCAAAGAAGTGGTATCCCTCCTCTTGTGTTTCCCGGTCGCCGTGTTCCGAGAGATGTCGACAATATTTAAATACTGAACTTTCGGCTGATTGTGGACCGTTGCTACGGTTGTGGACTCATTAAAACAACCCACCTACAAGGAAAACACACAAGGATCTGCATCTGTTTATTTTGTTATAATAGCATTTATCTTGTTATACATGAATATTTGGAGTTACACTTTGTTTTGTGTGTGCGAGAGCATTGCTGTTCTATAACTTGACTTGTGAGATGGCGGGGGAGTGCAGACCACTAACAACTGCACTCATGGGGCAGGTGTTAGTGATCTGCGCTCACCCGCCATCTCACAAGTCAAGTTATATTTCACATTAATATGCTTATATACATACAATTAAATAATTTTCAGTACTGTTGGCAGCAATACAAAAATGAACAGAGATGTTGCTCTTACGTGGGAAGTAGTACCACGTTGCATTCCTGTGTGTGTGTGTGTGTGTGTGTATATATATACACACACAGGAATGCAAAGTGGTACTACTTCCCACGTAAGAGCAACATCTCTGTTCATTTTTGTATTGCTGCCAACAGTACTGAAAATTATTTAATTGTATGTATATGAGCATATTAATGTTATTACGTTGGAGGATCAAAAAGATTTAATACATCGGGGTCAAACTGCCTCGTGCCCAGCAAACAAACGAGGCTTTAATGCAGCCTTCCAATCCGCTTATATTGTTTTACAGACAACGATCAGAAATGCCAACCAGCCCATCTTTTCACATACTTACTTAGCATTGTTCAGCTTGTCCAGATCCGACAGGTTTTCTCTCTTGACCATTTCTTGGTGAATTGCTTTTGGGGCAATGGCATCTATTAAATCGAGCACCGGTAAACTGGTGCTTATCGACTTGTCCTAAAACAACAAAAAAAGCACCATTTTCGTTATAGTACTTCCAACCGTTAATTAAAAAAACTTCTCTAAAGTAAAATAAGATGGCTACATTCTCGTTTCTTCATGATGTGGCCTAGCATATTTGATTTACATCGTTTTTCAAGTTAACCAATGTTTGGACTTCATTGCAAATGTTACTTTTTTTATACATACTAAAGCCACGTTTTGAACAGTAATTGATATATCCATGACCACGTTCGGAACCAAGGAGCCTTCTAGAAGTTCAAAAAGCTATGGAAGGCTGCCAGACCTTGGCAGTGCTGTAAGCCTCCTTTTAGAATTTTTCCCATGAATCACTGCAACACTAAAGTAGCCTTTTGGGGGCAGATTTACAAGCCCCCTGGGCCACCACTACGTCACTTTTCGTGACGTACTGGTGGCGCAGGGTGCTCCTCCATATTTACAAGGAGAGGACACGCCACCCTGCGTGACTTTTCCTCTCTTCGTAAATATGGCCCCTTCACACGCAGCACTGTCCGTGGAAGGGGCGTTCGATGGGTGTTGCAGTGGGTGTTCCCACGCAACACCCATGGAACAAGACACATCTCCAGATTTACAAGAAATTGTAAATCTGGAGATGCATGTAAATGCTACGCCACCCTAGAGGTGGCGTAGCGAGGCGCAACGAGGAGAAATGTTTTCATTTCTCCTCGTTTTTTCCTCTTTCAATGCGTGCTGCATTCTACAGCACACATTGAAAGAGGAAAAAGCCTCTTGTTATTGTTTTTGTGCAGGAAGGGACACCTTCCTGCA
Source organism: Lissotriton vulgaris (assembly GCF_964263255.1). Lineage (NCBI taxonomy): Eukaryota > Metazoa > Chordata > Amphibia > Caudata > Salamandridae > Lissotriton > Lissotriton vulgaris. Next base: position 608,409,773 of record NC_141699.1, on the reverse strand, counting down.
CAAAAACAATCTCCCCACGGCGCAGGCATTCTTGCACCATGGTGCAAGGGTGCCGGCGCATGGCTTCAGTTTGTGCACCAGAGCAGGGGAAGCACAGAGATGCGACATATTCTTGTAAATATGTCGCATCTCCGTGCTTTCCAAACTAACGCAGCACGGCGCGGCATAATGACTTGCTGCACCGTGCTGCGTTACTTTGTTGTTAATTTGCCTCTTGGTGTTCAAAAAGAACCTATAGCCTGGGTTGTTTGTATATTAAAGACAAGTATGCATGTAATGTTCTCCCCAGTCAACCATCACCAACAAGCCCACAGAATACACTAGCACTCAATAAAAACTACACTAAAAAACGAATTAAATAAAAGATAAACCAACAGGGAGAAATTGCGGTTAGAATCTTGAAAAAAACATGTTATGAATTAAAGCTCAGCGGTATAGGTGTAAAATACAGTGTACGAGTGCCAACTGATACGTGTGTTGGCATTGAAATGTATTATAAAACAACTAAAGGAGGCATGCTCTGCAGAACGTGTGCATCAAAATCATTCCAGCAGGAGGCTATCTTCAGTCCACCCTACACTGCCATCACCAACCAGTTTTTGGGATATTCTACAAAGGGTTCATGTATTTAACAATCTTCACCAGACTAGCTACACAAGTACATTTTTGCCTCCACTGTAGGAGAGTAGGATCTGCCTCTTATGGTTACCCCCACTTTTTGCTGATGTATCACTGTTTTCGACTTGGATCATGCTATCCAAGACCCAAGTCTATCTGCTTTCTCCTCTAAATTGATTGAATGTACTTTAGATATATTCCAGATTGGATACTGGGGTACACTTATCAGTCCCCAGTAAAAGGTACACCATTTACCTAGGGCATATGTACCCCATGGGCTGCAGCATGTATTATGCCATCCCTGAGAGGCCATTCAAAATGGCACCACAGGTCTGCTACTGCAGCTTGTGTAAGGTGGTGCATGCACCCCTTACTTACCTATATCTATTCTAAACTACTGCACATATAAACCTCTCAGTCACCCCTATGGCAGGCCCTATCAATCCTGAAGGCAGGGTGCTGGGCTTTGTGTGAGAGGCTGCCCCTGCATGAGCTGAGCCCCTCTGCAGCCTTCAGAACATATTCTCCGGCGTTGTTTGTGATGAAGCCAAACCATATATACTTAAGTGGATTATAACCTCGCGGTAAATGCTAACTTTAAAACGGCTGCTTAGAAACTTGTTGTGTTTGGTGTCAAACACCTTGGAATCATACCTTCATACCAGTAATTGGTGTGGGAGGTATGATTCCTCCCTTCTAAAACCACTACTGTGGGTCACCGGTCTACCCGGTGCCAGCTTTCTCGACCTGGGCAGCACAAAATAGATGCTGCCCGCCACAGATATGAGTCTGCCCTCCTGTTACTGAGCTGAGCTCGAGCAGGGGAAGGCCTGACAATAGGTTTCCTGTCACAGGGAGGTGTGACCACCTCCCAGACAGGCTTTAGTGTATTGTGGCTGTTTGGGTGCACTCTGAGAGTGCCTGAAAGTCTGTATTGGGGGCAAATTTGGTGTCCCTGTGCATAGTCCAGCTCAAACCGGTTTCAGGAGCCATTTTCTCCTGCTCTGGCGCGAAACTGAACAAAGGACATGGGTGTAACCACCCCTCTGTCCTGTCCCTCTCCTAGGAGGGTCCCCAGAGTTTGTCCAACCCCTTCCTTGGGTATAAAGTAGGAAACCTGACTACCGAACTTTAGATTTTACCTGGACTAAACGCTGCAAGCGGAAACCAAGTACTTCGATGGTCTACACTTCGTTGGACAACAGAAGAATCTCCCTTGGAGTAAAGGAGTTACTCCCCTGCAGCAGCAGGCACCTTAACACATCTGACCAGTTTGCATCTCCAGAGCGCCTGAGGACTCCGAAGATTTCTGCAACACAGGAGGTGGGTTCCTGAGCTTTTCTGAGGTCGATTTGCTCTCTCAGCAATCCTGAACCATTATCACTTGTGGAGACCGTTTAACCAGAACCCCTGTGCACCATGTACTTTTGCAGCAGCATATGCTTTTTGGCGATCCCTGAGGCTGTGCTTTAGGCTATGTTTAGTCCTGACCCCCAGCAGTATTTCCACCGAAGATTTCTGGCCTCCACGAGTGCTCTGTGAGTCTGTACTTCGTGATTCTGCTGGAGGTCCCTTCGCGATCCCTGGTACGTTGGCCTGTGGGTCCCTGCAAGCGTAACTTTGATTGCCTGTGGGCTTCCCTGGTTACTCCGGATGTGCCCTGACTCCACATAGCTAGGAGAGTTTCCTGGACCTTGCTGGTCCTCACCGTAACTTGTTTCCTCTGCCTGTGTGGGGTGCATTTGCCAAGGCTTGCTGGTGTTCAATCCGGACATTGACCCCTCAGCACTCGACATCCTTCGTGGGACAGCTCACCTCCGGACTTAGGTCATCGTCAACGTCTCCTGGTCCCCGTGGCTGCAGAGTCTAGCATCCAATCTTCACACCTGAAGCACCCGACATCGGTGGGCATTCGTCTACCGAGCCCCTGGTCACCCTGAAGTGACCCAGACTCTATCCTCTCTGCTTTCAGGTTTTTCTCACCTCGGATCCAGGCTTGGATTCCACCGGACACTTTTCATCTTCCAGGCAGTAGCACTTCTTTGCATCACACCATTCCGACACCACCTGACCCCTATGCACCCGGCTCCTCTGGGATAGGTAACGCGGGTACCTCGGTACTCACAAGGGTGCTGGCCTTGGAGCCTTCTATATTTCAAAGGGTCTGTTTGAAGTCCTCTCTGAAGTGTTCTTAAACTGTAATTTTCCAACCCCGACTTTCCCATAGAGTTGTACGGAAAGCGCGTCTGTGTTCTCACACTGCTCCTGTGTTCTCACACTGCACCCGTCCTCCGTGGGCTCCTTATGTCACTCATTTGGGTGGTTTCTTGGGGTCCCAGCGATTCTACTTTCTCTAGGCACTGTGTCTAGTGAAGTTGTTGTTGTTCTACCATTTTTTTAGTATATGGTTCGGTCTCCCCCGGAGCCCGATTGTGCTATTTACTGCCGTTCTATTGATTAAGTATTGTGTGCCTTGTACTCTAATCTCATAAAGAGGCTAGTAGAGAGTGTTTAGTAATAAATAGATATATTTTATGTAACACTTCTGTGGTTCTCCTTTCATTTTATTATTCAGGAGGTTCTGATCTGGTAAAACAAGCTGCTTTACATTCCTTTAAGACTTAGCCCGAAGGCTGCTCTCCACAGCTACCACTAGGATAGCTTTCATAAAGGTTATCTCTGACCTAATCACCATAAGGGTTGTTTGGACTGGTACAGGGTGCCCACTTTAACTAATTAAGAGCGAGAAATTTCGTGCTCTATTCTAGGAAGTCTGGTTGAGTACAAAACCTCCCTGACAGCTCCATGGCAGAGATGCGTGCTGTAATTTAAAATACACTTTGAGCACCAGCTGTGCTTCTTATCATTTTGATTCATTTTTTATCCATCTAGTTAATAATCTATTTATTATCACTCAAAGTTTTAGCTTGGTGCTACAGAAGATCATTAATCGTGGATATAATTTAATGACAGCGGAGTCATGTCCCATTAAGTACAGCTTTGTTTGCCTCAAAATGCTAATCACTCCTCTGCAGCATTAATAAGGGGCTGTGGTTATAAAATGTGATAATAATGTGTGGTCTTGTTAAAATGCATTTAAAGTGCAGTAGATTATAAAATTATAAGGCAAAACAGTTTCACAATTGCTTTATTAACCTTCCTGCTTTCTTACATTGGCTTGAAAATGCACCATTTGGCCACTCTTTTTTCAAAATTTTCTCGGGGGAGAACTCCCCAAATCCCCCTCTAGGTTGTTCAAGCTTGCTCACTACGGTGCAGTATGGCTAGCATTTCCCCCCCCTCCACTTTCAAATGTCACCAGCCGCCACTGCTGAGGGACACTAATCATGTCGAAACCACGCCTGAGTTGCTTGTGTTCCAGTCCAGGGGGGGCGGCAGTTCGGTGTGGAGCAGGGTCAAGGCTGATTTGCTTATGGGTGGCACAAACTTAGATGGCATAGTGGGCATAAAATGATAGACTGAAATGCGATCACAATCAATTACCAGTGGCTGAGATTAATTCAGGAATTCCAACCATCAGCTTGTTGCAGAGTTCACTGTAGTGGCATGGTAACACCAAGTGTGTATGCATGCAACATACCAAAATGCTATTGCTTTCAGACTCTGTGTGTCTAAAGTATGTTTGGCAATTGGTCTATATTTATTCGAAATGAGCATAGTGTGGTGCTGAATGACCTTCCAAATGGTTAATTTATTTGAACTACAAAGCACATGATTCTTGAAGAGTGGCATAAGCTATAGCGTGACAGTGACGTGTGCAAAAAGTCGTCTAGACTAAAAGCTTGCATTTTCTTTCATAAAATGAATAAATAAATCAATGTGTTTTGCATTTATACACATTGATAAATACATACTAACCTGCTTTATATTTTAAGAAACATTGTGCATCTCAGTGCTTTCAAATGTAACACAGGCTGGGAACAATAAACCCTTCATCGTCCCTGCCAGCTAAAACCCATCTGGACCTAGCAAGTACACCCTATCTTCCCTTTTATACCCCTCAATCCCTCCGGCACCCACTTGTATTGTAAAAATCTCCTAAACAGAGCCCCAGACCATTGTAACGAGGCTCGCACTTTGTAAATCTAATAAGTACAAACTAATACAGATGTCTTTACCTTACTTTACTTTGTGCATTAATGACATTTCCTCCCCAAGCACACTTATGTACCCTTCTGCATTTTACAGTGTAACCCCCAAAAAAGAATTTCAGCCAGTAACAGAAGCGAGATCACCCACCTTATTGGCCCTTCCTTTACCATCTCAGGAGGTGATGCTGCACTACATAGGCCTGCCTTATACCCAGAGCCATTGTAATAAGAGACTTCAAGCTAACAATAAGTTAAATGTATACTTGCTTTAAAAACACTAACAGTGAGGCGTGATAAATACATGCATTGCAAAGCTACATGGGTATCAAGTAGCAAAACTGAGGCAGTAATTCCTATCTTGGCTACACCTGAATGTCTCCCGGGTTTCTACATCACAATGAACCTTATTTGGAATTTTAAGTGAACGGAAAATCCACCACTTTCTGTAGAAAAGTCTAAAACCCGAGTCAATCCACCAGCTACATCTCCACCCTGGAGGATTGGCCTCTGTATTTAGAGGCATATTTATCAAATCTTCTCGCAACGCAACAATCCACCTTACTGTGCTGCGTGAAAGGGAAGGAATGCGCCGTATTTCATATTATACAGCGCATTCCTGCTTGCGCACAATGTGCTGCCTAGTGCCAACGCATGGTGCAAGGGTGCCTACGTTATAGGCAAGATTGCTTTTGTGCAGGAAGGGTCACCTTCCTGCACAAAACCATTCCTCAGAGGCCCTTTCCTCTTTCTATGTGTGCTGCAGAATGGAGTATTCAAACTGCAGAATGCAGCACAAGTAGAAAGAGGAAAAAACAAGAGGAAATTAACATATTGGCCTTGCATGGCTTGGTAAATACTCTAGGTTTTTCATTGCGTGCGGGCCCTAAGTCTTCCTCCGGCTATAAAAACTTCAGTTTGATAAACCTATAGAGAATTCAGAATGATCCTTTTACCTAGTTTGAATATACATAAAGCAAATGATGGCAGCACTACTGCCACTCCCTTCATACTGGCCAAACCTGAAGCTGCAGTACGCTTCTGCCCCATATTTTCTTTGGTTTATCAATGGTGGTGGGCTGCCCAGCAGTATGGACTGGAGCAGTACAGGGCTCCCATCTCCTGATCTTAGCTGTCTATCCTGTGAGAAGTTGGCCTGATATGTAGTGCTCACTATTCTAGTGATCACTATGTATCAGTCCAAACAACCCTTATTGGTGATTGGTTGTAAGTCAACCGTAGACCAGCTATCCTAGTAGCATGGACAAGAGCAGTCTTTAGGCTAGACTCTAGAGGGCGTGTTAAGCCAGCTGTTATACCATCACATATACCCCTTGAACACCAAGTGAAAGGACACCACACAAGTTGTTATGAAAATAAAAGGATATTTATTTATAACAAGTCTACCCTGAACTCTTTATGAGTCAGGGGGGTAAGCACACAACAAAACTCTTAAGAAAATACTTTAAGTCGCACAATTTACACAAATGCCCGAGGGGCACGAAAAACCATATACTCTAAAAGTGGAATGCGAAATACTAGCAGGTAAGTAACAAGGTCCAGAGGCTTTAGGATCGCAAGGACTACACTACTGAACCTTCAGGTTAGGAGCAGGAGGCCTAGGGAGATCGGGTGCAGAGTGTGCACTCTCACGCGGGATGCGGGACAAAGTCTATGGATACTAGTAATCACAAAGTTAGTGTTATCGGACGAATCTGAGTAGATAGGCTGAAAACGAAAAAGGATCTGGACACTTAGATAGTGAACCTACGTTGGAGCACCGAAATGCTCAAGTTACCTAGCCCAGGGGCTGCGGCTGCATAGGGTTCAAAAGACGTCGGGAATCCTCGTTACAGTCTATGGAGCCTGAAAGAAGAAGTCGCCGGCAGGCGACCAGTGATGATGTCCTGAGTGATCCAAGCCTGGATCGAAGATGGAGACGACCTGAAAGCAGAGGGGACTCAGTTCTTAATCACTAGCCAGTGATTAGGTGGGCACCAGGATGGCACCGGATGAAGTCACCTCGACCAGGTGAGTGGGCGACGCTGGACTCAGCTGTCTCTTGGACCAGGAGGCGTTGTCGGCGACCAGGATGGAGGTGCGAGCTGTCCCACGAAGGTGGCTGCTGTCGGCGATGTTGGACCCAGGATTGGGGCAACAAACCTTGGCAAAGTCAAGCCCACGCGGTGGAGTCAAGATGGCGTCTGGAGTGGACCAGGAGGGTCCGGGGTGCTCCTCTCTTGGAAGGGAGCAAGGGCCAGTCTGGAGCAACCAGACCAGCGGTGTACTCGTCGTGGTTCGTCGTCAGGAGGGCCACTAGCCAGCAGGCAAGTGACCGGACAACGCGGTGAGCAGCAAAGAGCAGAAGGGCCCCACGCAGATCTCGTGGATGCTGGGGGGCTGGACTTCGGTGCTGGAGTTGCTCAGGGTTAGGGCTTCTCAAACCCCAAAGCACTCACTCGAGGATCCCTCGGCGGTCCTGCTGGATAAGCGTTGTGCAGTTTTGAAGATGGCCGGTCCCTTCAGGTCTCGTCACACCCACGAATCTCAGCTGGGCTGATGATGCAGGTAGAGGTCAGAGATGCCAGGGAATCCGGGTCTCGTCGAGCTGGGCAGTCTTGATCTGGAGGATGGACGTGCAGCAAATCGCAAGCGCTTAGATGGTGCTCGCTGATGCAGGGTGGCTACTCCTTAGCCACAAGGGAGAGTCTTCAGAAATGTTCAAGAGTTCTTTCGTGGAAAGTAGTCAAGATTCAGAATTATCTAATTTGGGAAGGGGGCCTGCTCCTACCTTTATTCAAGAAAAAGGGGCAGGCACGCGACTAGGTCCTGCCCATGGGTGGGACCAGGAGGGGGGTGGTTACACCCCTCTCCCTTGTCCGGACTTTCCCCAGCTCAGGGGCTGGTGTGCCCCTGGAACTGGTTCAAACCGGCAGATGCATAGTGAGCACCGGGTTGCCACTTGCAGTCACCTTCCTCTCAGCCCTGCCTACCTGGCATACACAAAACCCTGTCTGGGATGGTGCTAGCACCGCCCCTGACAGGAAACCCTTTGTCCAAGCTCTCCTCGCTGGAAGGACTCCCAGCAGCAGGAGGTCAGACTTGTGTCTGTGGTGGCAGCATCCATTTTGTGATGCTGAGGCTCGAGTTAACTTTAACCGGGGTTCACAGTTACATACATGTCGTGACCCTCTAGAAGGGTGGAATGCTAACCCCGTCGCCAGAATTGGTGAGGGGTTAGTATTCCAATTCGTATGACACCTGACTCAACATGTTTTGATAAAGCGATACTAAAGATAGCAAATAACCGCGAGGATTATAATGCACTTAAGAGTATATGGTACGCGTTATCATGGAACAGCTATTAGGACTTGGTTCCGCAAGCTGCAGACGGGCTCAGCTCATGCCAGAGCACCATCTCACATAATTCCAAGCACTCTGCCTTCAGGATTGATAAGGCCTGCCATAGGAGTGACTGATAGGAATACATGTGTCCATTTTAGGTTTAGATATAGGGATACTATATCTAAAGCAAAGGGTGCTTACACCACCTTGCCCCAGCTGTCGTGCAGTCAGTTGTGTCAGATTTGGATGGCCAGCCAGGGGTGGCATAATACATGCTACAGCCCCTGGTAGGCCCTGGGTACACCTATGCCCTGGGTACCTAAGGTACACTGTACAGGGACTGATAAGGTGACTCAGTATCCAATTAGATATGTACCTAAGGTACATGGAATCCATTTTACAGAGAGAGCAGTAGGCCTGGGGCCCTGAATAGCAGGGTCCCAGGTCAACTAAGTCGAAAAACCAGCAAAACACCAGGCAAAAAGTTGGGGGTAACCATAGTCAGGTATCCACCTTCCTACATACCCCCCCCCCCCCCCCCCAAACGAAAGGAGATAAGGCTATCCTTGGCCAGGTAAGCCTATATTGCCTGAGTGGCCATATGAGGTGGTACATGCACAGGCATGGTTACCCCCTGTATCATGGTCCACTAAGCAATCCCTCACCCTAAGGGTATCTGAGGGTCTCCACCATTGGGAATCTCTACCTATGGTGTGTTTTGGCAAAGTAAAAGGCTGGTGCTGGGATGGAGTACTGAAGTGAGACTCCACTAATGTTGGGCTCAACTTCCTCCAATCACTATCCACCATATGTGCCTTTCTTTCCAGGACTGAGTTGCTGTGAGCTCTCAGGGTCAACCTTTGGCTACCTAAAGCTGGAGGCTGGGTCCCTCTGTTTGGCTTACTGGAGGGACAGGTCAGGTTTGGGGTTTTTAGGCCCCAGGTTTGGCTGTGCCCAACAGTGTCCATCTGTGGGAGGTCCCTAGCTAATTTTAAGGGGGATCCCTCAGGAGTTTGGTTTATTTTCACTGGGCTAGGACTACTAGCTTCAGTGCCCTTAATCTTCTGATTGGGGAGTTCTTTTGGACAGGGGGCCCTTTGGGGTCCACCACTGACCTCCCTGACCTCTACAGCCCTGGGCTGACTGAGGCAGGGTAGAGAGGGGCAGGTTACCTGCTCCAGACTGGGTCCCACCTTGGAAGGGTCCACTGACATCAGGGGCTCTGCCAGGCTAGACCTGACTACCTCTGGGGCAGTTCCTTCACAAGGGGTGAGATCAGTTCAATGAGGAGGCTGATCCTTTCCTAAAGTCTGGTGGGAGGGAGATTTCTCTTCCTCCTCAATGCTTTCTGTCTGAGTGGAGTGATCCATAGTTTCAGGCTTCACAACACTATTATCTGTCTGAGTTTGAGCTGTGGCCATCACAACTCCACCAACCTTTTCAGGAAGGGACTCAGTTTGGGTATGGGCTGTGACCATCACAGCCTTGCCAACCTGTTCAGGAAAGGAATCTGTCTGAGATTGGGCTGTGACTGGCACAGCCCTCCAGACCTGTTCAGGGAGGACATCTTGGACTGGGGCTGTGGCTATCACTGCCCCACTAACCTTACCATGGAGGTTTACCATTTTAAAATGGGTTTCTTGCTCTACCTCAGCCCAGGCTGAGATCTCTAAATCATTCCCCAGTAGGCAATCTACAGGCAAGTTTGGTGACACTGCCACTCTCTTGCGGCCAGTGACACCTCTCCAGCTGAGATTGACCACTGCTATGGGATGAAGTCTCTGCACTCCATCAATGTTGGTTACCTGGTATGTGGCTCCAGGTATAAGTTGCCTTGAGGGGACTAGGCTCTCAGTCACCATGGTGATGCTAGCCCCTGTGTCTCTGTAGGCCTCAACATTTGAACCATTGATGAGGGGCTCCTGTCTGTACTTGCCCAAAGTGTTGGGACAAGCTGTGAAGTTGGCAAACCCCATGCCAGTCTCACAGACAAGAGTATCTAAGTCAGGGGACCTGGTTTGGCCAGAGTCCCCAGGAACTCCCAAAGTGAATGCACCCAGATTCTTGGGGGCACTCCCACCACCTGGGGGATTACTACTAGTAGTAACAGGAGGCTGGGAAGTTTTACTTGGGGGTATGTTCTCCTTATTGTCGTTGGCCCTTGGGCAACTGCTGTCAGTTTTGTAATGGCCTACCTGTTTGCAGGTATGACAATAAGGTTTCTTTTGGGAATTGGAAGGATTTTGGGACCCACCCTTTTCAGAGGATTTTTAGGGCCCTGGGGTTTGATCAGAGGATTTATTCCCACTCTCCTCTTGAGGCTTGGTTGATTCCTTCTTTTGGTCACCACCCTGGTCCTTAGGCCTAATCCTGGTTCTGACCCATTTGTCTGCCCTCTTACCCAATTCTTGTGGAGAGGTCAGATCAGAGTCTACCAGGTGCTGGTGTAATAACTGGTTCTGACAATTATTTAAGACTTGCTCTCTCATAATAAGATTATACAGTCCTGTGAAGTCAGTAACCTTACTACCCAGCAACCAGCCTTCCAAAGCCTTAGTGGCACAATCCACAAAGTCAGACCAATCCTGAGACTGAGTTTTCTGGGTGTCTCTGAACAGCAACCTGTACTGCTCAGTTGTTAAGCCAAACCCATCAATCAGTGTATTCTTCAGGACTTGGTAATTGTTAGCATCCTCAGCTCGAGTAGTGAGGAGTTTATCTCTACCTTTGCCTTCAAAGGAGAGCCACAAGCTAGCTGCCCACTGACTCTGGGGGACACACTGGACAGTGCAGGCCCTCTCCAAAGCAGTCATCCATTTGTGGATGTCATCCCCTTGTTTAAAGGGGGGCACTATCTTACTCAGGTGTCTAGTGTCTAAACTCCTGTCTTTTTCTCTTGGGAGAATGCTGCCACCAGTGGGGTCTGCCCCACTCAATTTCTGCTCTCTAGCAAAGGCAAGTCTCTCTTTGGCCAGGGCAAGTTCTTCCCTTTCAATCCTCAGATTGACTTCCCTCATCTTAGCTTCATGCTCTCTCCTCTGAGGGGATGTAATCCCTCTGTGAGAAGAGGCCTGAGAGCCATTGGTACAAATGGATCTGTTAGAGCCTCTGGAGAGAGACCTAACTCGTCCATTCCCAATGTTAAGCCTGCCTGAGAGTGGGCCTGGGGGTCCCCCAAGTCCATTTTCATGCCTGCTTAAGTTGGTGCTGGTGAGTCTACTGACTTCTACCTGACCCTTGTCTGCCCCATCCCCTGACAACTCCTGTTCCTCTTCCTCCTCATCACTTCCTGTGCCATTGAGGTTGAGGTCAGGGTCCCCAAGGGTTCCCTCTAAGGGAGGCATATTCCCATCTGGATTAGAAGGGCCTGTGTTAGAAGCCCTCCTTGCATCATAAGTCTCTAAGAGACCTATCAGAAATGGTATGGTAGGGTTAGAACCCTGTTTTAGCTTCCTGGAGGTACACACTTGTCTCATCTCCTGGAAGCTAAAAGCTGCATATCTTGACATGACCTGTGGAGGGTCAACTGACAGAAGGGGAGCCTCTGAGTTCTCTCCTTTGTCTGACATGCTTTTCTAGTGAGGTGTAAGTGGTGCACTTACCTACACTATTTGTTTGCCTACTGATCCCTTGCTAAGAGTTGTTGTCAGGGTATGCTAAGCCCTGTTAAACTACAACAGCTGGTTCAGTAGAACCCAGAGTATTCTAAGCTATGTTATATGTACCTTGGTACTTATGTGATCTTTCAAATGATATTCTTAGGATACGTGTGGTAAAACAACAGCAAGCTCAAATCCCAACCGCTGCTCACCAATGTGAGAAGTTGGCCTGATATGTAGTGCTCACTATTCTAGTGATCACTGTGTATCATTCCAAACGACCCTTATTGATGATTGGTTGCAAGTCAACCTTATAGACCAGCTATCATAGTAGCATGGACAAGAGCAGTCTTTAGGCTAAACTCTAGAGGGCGTGTTAAGCCAGCTGTTATACCATCACATATAACCCTTGAACACCAAGTGAAAGGACACCACACAAGTTGTTATGAAAATAAAAGGATATTTATTTATAACAAGTCTACCCTGAACTCTTTATGAGTCAGGGGGGTAAGCACACAACAAAACTCTTAAGAAAATACTTTAAGTCACACAATTTACACAAATGCCCGAGGGGCACGAAAAACCATATACTCTAAAAGTGGAATGCGAAATACTAGCAGGTAAGTAACAAGGTCCAGAGGCTTTAGGATCGCTAGGACTACACTACTGAACCTTCAGGTTAGGAGCAGGAGGCCTAGGGAGATCGGGTGCAGAGTGTGCACTCTCACGCGGGATGCGGGACAAAGTCTATGGATACTAGTAATCACAAAGTTAGTGTTATCGGACGAATCTGAGTAGATAGGCTGAAAACGAAAAAGGATCTGGACACTTAGATAGTGAACCTAGGTTGGAGCACCTAAATGCTCAAGTTACCTAGCCCAGGGGCTGCGGCTGCATAGGGTTCAAAAGACGTCGGGAATCCTCGTTACAGTCTATGGAGCCTGAAAGAAGAAGTCGCTGGCAGGCGACCAGTGATGATGTCCGGAGTTATCCAAGCCTGGATCGAAGATGGAGACGACCTGAAAGCAGAGGGGACTCAGTTCTTAATCATTAGCCAGTGATTAGGTGGGCACCAGGATGGCACCGGATGAAGTCACCTCGACCAGGTGAGTGGGCGACGCTGGACTCAGCTGTCTCTCGGACCAGGAGGCGTTGTCGGCGACCAGGATGGAGGTGCGAGCTGTCCCACGAAGGTGTCTGCTGTCGGCGATGCTGGACCCAGGATTGGGGCAACAAACCTTGGCAAAGTCAAGCCCACGCGGTGGAGTCAAGATGGCGTCTGGAGTGGACCAGGAGGGTCCGGGGTGCTCCTCTCTTGGAAGGGAGCAATGGCCAGTCTGGAGCAACCAGACCAGCAGTGTACTCGTCGTGGTTCGTCGTCAGGAGGGCCACTAGCCAGCAGGCAAGTGACCGGACAACGAGGTGAGCAGCAAAGAGCAGAAGGACCCCACGCAGATCTCATGGATGCTGGGGGGCTGGACTTCGGTGCTGGAGTTGCTCAGGGTTAGGGCTTCTCAAACCCCAAAGCACTCACTCGAGGATCCCTCGGCGGTCGTGCTGGATAAGCGTCGTGCAGTTTTGAAGATGGCCGGTCCCTTCAGGTCTCGTCACACCCACGAATCTCAGCTGGGCTGATGATGCAGGTAGAGGTCAGAGATGCCAGGGAATCCGTGTCTCGTCGAGCTGGGCAGTCTTGATCCGGAGGATGGACGTGCAGCAAACCGCAAGCGCTTAGATGGTGCCCGCTGATGCAGGGTGGCTACTCCTTAGCCACAAGGGAGAGTCTTCAGAAATGTTCAAGAGTTCTTTCGTGGAAAGTAGTCAAGATTCAGAATTATCTAATTTGGGAAGGGGCCTGCTCCTACCTTTATTCAAGAAAAAGGGGCAGGCACGCGACTAGGTCCTGCCCATGGGTGGGACCAGGAGGGGGGTGGTTACACCCCTCTCCCTTGTCCGGACTTTCCCCAGCTCAGGGGCTGGTGTGCCCCTGGAACTGGTTCAAACCGGCAGATGCATAGTGAGCACCGGGGTGCCACTTGCAGTCACCTTCCTCTCAGCCCTGCCTACCTGGGATACACAAAACCCTGTCTGGGATGGTGCTAGCACCGCCCTTGACAGGAAACCCTTTGTCCAAGCTCTCCTCGCTGGAAGGACTCCCAGCAGCAGGAGGTCAGACTTGTGTCTGTGGTGGCAGCATCCATTTTGTGATGCTGAGGCTCGAGTTCACTTTAACCGGGGTTCACAGTTGCATACATGTCGTGTCCCTCTAGAAGGGTGGAATGCTAACCCAGTCGCCAGAATTGGCGAGAGGTTAGTATTCCAATTCGTATGACACCTGACTCGACATGTTTTGATAAAGCGATACCAAAGATAGCAAATAACCGCGAGGATTATAATGCACTTAAGAGTATATGGTACGCGTTATCCTGGAACAGCTATTAGGACTTGGTTCCGCAAGCTGCAGACAGGCTCAGCTCATGCCAGAGCACCATCTCACATAATTCCAAGCACTCTGCCTTCAGGATTGATAAGGCCTGCCATAGGAGTGACTGATAGGAATACATGTGTCTATTTTAGGTTTAGATATAGGGATACTATATCTAAAGCAAAGGGTGATTACACCACCTTGCCCCAGCTGTCGTGCAGCCAGTTGTGTCAGATTTGGATGGCCAGCCAGGGATGGCATAATACATGCTGCAGCCCCTGGTAGGCCCTGGGTACACCTATGCCCTGGGTACCTAAGGTACACTGTACAGGGACTGATAAGGTGACTCAAAATCCAATTAGATATGTACCTAAGGTACATGGAATCCATTTTACAGAGAGAGCAGTAGGCCTGGGGCCCTGAATAGCAGGGTCCCAGGTCAACTAAGTCGAAAAACCAGCAAAACACCAGGCAAAAAGTTGGGGGTAACCATAGTCCGGTATCCACCTTCCTACATATCCGTAGAACAAAGTATGACTTAAATCACATAAACAACAACAGCAATTGTATTGAATTTGATGCCTAGTTGGAAATAGTAAACTACACTTTGTTTTTACTATAGATGAAAAAAGCTGCAAAATTTCTGCCACTCTAGAGCGTAGGGCTCCCCGGGGACAATATTACACATATTGACACTTATAGTAGGGTATTTACCGTGCTGGAGGGCTGCGAGAAGAGAGAGGGGTGGTACACGGAATGACGCCATCTTCTGTCTGGCGCTTTCTGGTGTTGCATGGGTGAGGAGGAGGAGGCTTCACATAAAAACATGGCTGCAGACGCGTGCAGCGGGTGCGCTGCTGGCGCTCCTATGGCAAGCCCGTCTGCATCCCTAACGCGGCCTGCGCCAGCAACTATGCCAGTGGTATGCAGGGCCGGACTGGGAACCAAAACCGGCCCTGGCAAAGTGCTCAGCCGGCCCAGGGGGTTGGGGGTGCGACCGAGCTCTTTGCCAGAACCGGTTTTCGGCGGTTTTTGTTACAGGGCCCTGTAACAAAAACGGCTCCCAGGGGCCCAAAACCGGCCCCCACCCTTGCGGCGCACCGGGGGATTGCCCGGTGCCCACAACGGCCAGTCCAGCCCTGGTTGTATGGTAGAGGGCTGGTACGGTCTGACCTACATAGCAGAAGAACTGGTTAACATGGAGGGGGGGGGTTCCAGCTGGGCTCTAGTTTGATGTCGGTGGACGTTTGTGGTTCTGTTTCTTGTAAGAACTGTAAATACACCCTCTCCCCATTAAACCATCTGGCTAGTAATAGTGGGGCCCCAGTAAGAGGCAAAGAGAAGTGAAGGCTGCACTGAGTAATGTCCGCTCCCTGTACAAGCATGCTTTAGATGTCGATGCTCTACTAAAGGAGGATACTTTAAGCATACTCTTTTTAACAGGAACATGGATGAAGGAGGACTCTTGTCCTGACCTACACTACGTTATGCCGGAGGCATATGTGTGTGTGCACTCTGACAGTGGAGGAAAAAGAGGAGGTGGGGATAGTTTTTAAAAGGATATTCGAATGTAAGAGTTTTTTACCAGAGGGGATTATTGGTGCAGAAATCCTGGGATTTAGTTTATCCACTGACTAACACTGTCGGGGATATTAGTCTACCATCCCCCAGGGTATACAGCAGACTTAATCTTATCACTTGACCAAGCTCTAGCCCCTAACTGCATTTCCTAGGCTAATTTCACCATGGTGATTTCAATATTCACCTAGAGACGGCTGAAGAACCTCTAATGAGGTATCTAGTAGATTCATTAGCTTCTGTTAACTTGGTGAAGGCTCATACGCGGCCAACCCATAAAGCAGGCCATACCATTGATGGCATCTTTTATAATGCTACAGTAATAGGAGGGTCCCCTCAGCCAGTTCCATGATCGGATCATTTCCTTCTGGCCTTTCTCGTGGATGTTTGACTGTTTAAAGGGGACCCGTCCTGTACTACCACAATCTGGAAACAGATGCTGGGGTAGGGTTCCCCTGGATGAGTTAAGGAATAACCTTTTGGACTCTAAACCGGAGACCCCAGATTCCATTAGTGAGGGGGACAGGGAGATCAGCATATGGGTTAGGACGGTGGAAGACCTTATAGCCCCTACATTGGCTGTAAGAAAGGGTACAAAGACCCTGTCAGCTAGCTGGTTCACAAAAGACTTAGCATGTGAAATAACAGCGTGCAAGAAACTGGAAAGAATATGGTGCCGTGCGTATCGGGAATCTGATAAAGTTAACTATAAATTGGCTCTGAAAGCCTATCACAAGATTCTTAAATTAACCAGCAGCACCTTGAACTTACACTGCATTAAGGAGACTGAGAATGATGGGAGATCTTTAAGATTGTAGCCAATTTTTCAGATCCTAAAATGACGCCTCGTCCACTGACTCCCAGTCAAGCCCTAAGCTCCTGATGGAGTGACTTTTTTGAGGAGAAAATCATCAACATTCAGAATAATTTGTCTGGAGAGAATATCACACCAGCAGTGCTGGAGCTAGAAGTCCCAGAGGACCGATTACAACCTGCATCACTGGCCATCTTTCAGGCGCCATCGGTAGAGGAGGTAAACGCCTCCTTTTAACACTTCAGATCTGGGTCCCCAACAGATCCGATACTGCCCTATGTACTAAAATCTATCTCTGATACTATTGCTCCAGTGTATCAGAAGTTATTTGCTAGCTGCCTCGACACAGGCATAGTACCTGACGACTGGAAAGAGCTAGGGTAAACCCCTTCTTAAAAAAGGCTAGCACGCATCCCAAATGTTTAGCAAACTTCAGCCCAGTCTTGTTGCTGCCAGCAGCTTCAAAAGTGCTGGAGAAATTGGTAAATCGACAAATCACTGCCTTCTTGACTGAAAACAACATATTACATCCCTCTCAATCAGGATTTAGAGCCCGCCACAGCATTGAGTCCACACTATTAGAAGTTTCTGAGTCCATCAAATGCAATCTAGACCCATGCCTCAATGTGACATTGGTACTGTTGGACCAGTCAGCAGCATGTGATACAGTGGATTATAACACCCTGCTGCACAGTCTAAAACACCTTGGTATAACGGGCTCAGCATTGAACATGGTGTGCTCCTTCCTTGAAGGTCGCAAATAGGTAGTGTGGATGAAACCATATGCTTCAGGAAGTAAAGAATTGAAATGGGGGGTTCCTCAGGGCTTGTCTCTTAGTCCTACACTCTTCAACATTTATATGTCTCCCCTGGCACATGTGGTGGACTCACATAATATCAAGATCATCTTGTATGCTGATGATACCCAACTCCTGCTTGTGTATGATGGCAAGCCTGATAGGGCAAGGGCAGCCTTTGCCAACTGTTTGGTGGAACTGTTAAACTGGCTAAAGACAAATAGACTACAGTTCCACCCAGATAAGACAGAGGTCTTTACTAGTTGGACGAGATCCCCTGCCTGGTTGGTTCAGGGCTTGGCCTGACCATGCCCCACCACCACTGCCCCCTCCAACAATGGTGGTCAGAAACCTGGGGGTGCTGTTCGACTCCCAGGTCTCATTTGGAGCATAGCTGTCAGCAGTGGTGAAGTCTTGTTTTTGGATTTTCACATGTTAAGGACATTTCTTCATTTACTTCCTCACGAGTCCCAAGTCACAGTGGTTTAGCATTTATTTTATCTAGATTGGGCTACGCTAATGTTCTGTACTTTGGCTTCCCGGAATATCTGATCCAGCGGTTGCAGGTCATGCAGAACATGGAAGTCCGCTTAATATACAAAATCCCAAAATTTACTTCAGTGTCAAGTTTCCAGAATAAGCTCCATTGGTTGCCAGTATATCTGCAGGTAAGCATAAAGCACTGACCCTATCACACCAAGCCCTCTGTATTAGGGGACCAAGTATCTCAATGACTGCGTCATACTGCCCTGTGAGGCTGCTGCGTTCTAGCTCAGCGGGTCTCATTGCAACTCCCTGATTTTTAGAAGCAACGCAGGGGTGGCTCTTCCTTCTCCGTCAGCACTATGAATATGTGGAATAATCTACTGGACTATCTCAGACAGATCCCGGAAGAAGAAAGATTCAAAGAGGAGCTGAAAACATTCTTTAGACTTTAAGGGGGAGTACGGGCATTTACTCCATGGCTATTTACCCACAGCATACCTAAAAGGGCCGGAACACTCTTTGAGTAGCCGTGTGCTATAGAAATGCTTCATTCATTCAACTGTCTTGAGAGACTCACTTTACTAGCATTTATCAGTGTGATCTTACTCAGTGCTATCTATGTCCCTAAGCTTGTTCATTCCAGCTTTTTACTCCATAGTTGATAAGCTGACCCTCTTGGCTCAGTTCTCTGTTGTGCTGCACATGGAACCTTTGCTTCATTTGCTCATTTCACTATTTACGCTATTTTAACTATCTTAATTTCATGTAAATTAGTTGTTTAATGAAATGTTTTGAATTTGAACTGCTGCAGCGAGGGAAACACTGTGTACTTTGGGGGACTGTTGTTTTACGATACTCCTCATTTAAGCAACCATACAGAGGCAGTTTTTGTCTTCTCTACCATAGAGCTGCACAAGAGAGACCGTACGGTTGGTGCTCTAGCAGCTAACACCCATGTCTTTAAATGACGGCTGCGGTTCAGGTCTGTATAAATACTCTAAAAATCAGTTGCTGGCGATTAGACCTTCACCGGAGTCCTGGTGCCTCCCCTTGCTTAGGGCTGATAACCTGCATGAACATAGAGGAGTATGCACTCAGTGTAGCTATAACCCAAATTGCCAAACGAGTAGGGAAACACTTATAATATCCCCTCATCAGACAGAAGCATTTTGGAAGATGGGTCTGATTAATAGCCGCTCAATCCCAAGATATGCCACTGATATCAGGACATTATTAGACGAAGATCACCTGAACATGCTGTTAATCACGGAAACATGCCTTAATGACAGCTCTTGTCCCAACATCCTCTTGGGCCTCTAACCACCACCAGCTGTAGCGCCAGAGGCGACTTGGAGCCCAAGAGCTGCTACTTTTTCATAACCCCCTGTATAGCCAACCTGGCACCAGGCATAGGTTGCCCCTATCCCGTCCTGAGGAAGACTCGCCACTGAGGTCCCATACTCCCTCATAGCATTAGCCGAGTCGAAACGTCGACACCTTCCACCATACAGACCTGTACCTCTCTATCCCCTACCCCAACCACAGAGAATGCATTTTGTGCATGGTGAAAAATTTACAGATGTCATGTAAATGAATATTGTGCATTGGACAGGTCTTACTGACTGGATTGGATTACCAGTCTTCTTGAAAAAGTTCCAATTGGTCTGTTGCCTAACTCTTTGATTCACACCTTTACTACTTACCACCACCACTACCCTTCCCTTCTTCTTTTCTCCTACGCGCAACCTGTTTTACAAATTGTTTTTTTCCAAATGTTAAAATAAATGACATATGAACAATTAGAAATCCGTGTGGCGCATATACTTTTATGTCATTGTAATATGTGCACTCTTAAAACATGTGTTGAGTGCTTGTATTTTGTTTATGGATATTGATTATCAGTATTGGAGTGTATTCACTCAATACAGAGTGGCGATTATAATTAATATATTGTTTGAATAATTGGTCACGGACCACCTCTATATTCCCGTATTGCACCCAGGTCCGGGTGACTTATTGGGTTACCCCGTTATTTGTAACCCCTGGTATAATGATCATCTCATCTCCGTAAGAAAAGAATGTAAGAAACTGGAGAGGATCGGGAGAAAGGAGTATGAGCCATTTCTCAAAACAAAATATAAAGCCTCAATCGGGACTTATCACAATGAAAGCTCAGGCTAAATTTGATGAGGAAAAAATAATGCAGGCCTCAAACTCCCCCAAGGAATTATTCATGGTTTAACCATCACCCAAGAAAGTACTACTCTCCCACAAGCTACAAAAGAAAGATGTAATGAAATAGCCTCTTTTTATCCCAAAAATTTGTAGATATCTATGATCAACTTCAGGGCAAATCACGGCTAGTTTCTTGTGAGAAAAACGGACTCCAGGGAATTATCTTCAACTCCAGTGTTATATCAGTTCCCTATGCTGAACCAAGACAGTATCTGTAGCCTAATATGTGCAACCAAATCAGGATCTCCACTAGACCCTGCACCACCACTTAATCTATCCAAAGTGATAGATGTGATCCTCCCCTCGCTAATGGAGTTACTCAAACGCTCACTAGACTCTGGATTTGACCCCAAATACTGGAAGTATGCAGTAATCAGACTACTACCGAAAAAACCTAATTTAGATCCAGTAGTACTTGGCAACCTCCGACCCATATCATTACTCCCTTTTGTAGGTAAACCTTTGGAGAAACATGTCAACTGGACAGTAGCCAGTTTTTTGGAGGATAAGGACAGTCTTCATGCGACCAACTGGGAGCTTTTGTATCCATCATAGCACTGAGGCGGCACTATTGGTGGTCACAGAGGAACTTAAAGATATACTGGACAGTGGGTGGGGGGTCCTCTGCTATCCTGTTCCTTAACTTCAGGTGCAGCGTTCAACACTGTAGACCATACTATTTTGAGAGATAGGCTCAGGGAAGTAGAAATTCAGGATAAAGTCTTGGATTGGCTCACCTTCTTACAAAACAGATCCTATCAAGTCATGGCAAATTTCTGCTATTCAGATAGTCTGCCATCCATATGTGGAGTGGCACAGTTATCGTCGCTCAGCCCCACCCTGTTTAACGTTTAAGTCTGACAGCTGGCTACAATGGTTCATGAGTTTGGTATCTTGGCTGTCTCCTATGCAGGTGATATCCAGTTGGTAGTTTCTCTGACAAATGGGGTGAATCTTGAGCATCAACCACTGGTACCTTGCTTGGAAAGAGTGGCAAATTGGATGACGAACTGCTGTTTGAAACTGAACAGCGAAAAAAATGAACTAATAATGTAAGGGAACATGGTCATACCTAGACCACCGGATAGCTGGCCAAATTGCCCAGGCAACCCCCCCAGATCCCAAATCCCCTATATAAAATTAGGGAAGGAGGCTGGACCGGGCCCTTACGATGGATCATCATGTGAAGCAATTGGCTGGCATCTGCTTTGGTCTACTTAGAATGATCAGGAAGATATTTGCACTCTATCCCAGAGCATTTAAGAAAAACTGTGATTCAAGCCCTCATAGTTTCTCGTTTGGACTTCGGTAATTCTCGTTTGGACTACGGTAATTCTCTTTACGTGGGCTCGCCAAAGTATGTAATAAAGTCTTCAGGTGGAGCAAAATGCGGCAAGGCTTCTGCTAAAGGTCCCAAGTTATGTTCCAGTAAGAGAATCTTCAAAACAGCTCCACTGGCTGCCGATTGAGGCCAGGATTAAGTTCAAATCCCTTTGCATTGCACACAAGGAAAAAGGTCCAGCTAAGCTCAGAGGTATGGTATCTTCTTATGTCCCTGCCAGACTCTTAAGATGCTCAAATTATGGAACAGTCTCCCACTCGGTATAAGATCACTGGAAGATTAGCTCACTTTTAGGAAAAAACTTAAGACCTAGTTGTTCCCTCACTAACTTGTTACCATGCACAGATACCCGGTCAGTACTCAACAGCGTGGGGAAGCCCTTGGGCAGCTGTGCACTTTACAAAACACAAACATAAACATATGTCAGCTTATTGTTTCCCCCCTTCTGGTGATGGGGATTTGGCGAACCTTACCGGTTCTGTTGCTCTTTTTCCTCCTTCCTCCCAATCAGTCATTTGTCATACGGTGAAAACTGGGGGTGTCGTCTTCTAGGCTCCACCATTTTTTTTTCTTCAACCTTTGATTCCTAATGGTACTTTTCTACTTCTGCTCAATTTAATTGTATTGGTTCTTTAATATTACCACACCCCACCCCTCCACCACCACCAACTAAGAACTTCTCCTTACAACTGACCACTTTTTTTGTTTCCTGCTTACCTATTTTCCTCTGTATTTTTTTACTACTTTTGGGTCCTCATTTAGGGCTAGATGTAGGCATCCAAATACCGGTCGGTAACGGCCGAAAATACCGATTTTCGGCCGTTACTAACCGGTATTTGGATACTGAGATGTAGGGCATCTCAAAATACAGATTTGGTAATTTTACCGAATCGGTAATTTTACCGAATCGGTACAATTACCGATTCTATAAAATTACCGAATCTGTATTTTAACATGTAGGTAGCACTGTAAACAGTGCTACAGGGCTTTAAGGATTCGTTATTTACCACCAACTGTTAGTTGGTGGTAAATAAGGAATTCCTATGAAAAATGCATAAATGTGCATTTACACCTGTGCCATGTGGCACACATACATGCCCTTAGGGCATGTATGTATGCCACATGGCACACAAGCACTAATCAGGGGTGCAACAGGGTGTCAAAGTGACACCCTGCCACCCTTGACTTTTTCGGTATTTACCGAATCGGTAATTACCGATTCGGTAATTGACATTCATTCCTATGGGCCTCCTGGCCTATAGGAATCAATGGCAAATTACTGATACTGTATTTTTTACCGAATTTTTATCTACATAGGAGTTACCGATTCTAAAATACCGAATCAGTAAAATTCGGTATTTTAGAATCAGTAATTTCGTATTACCTACATCTAGCCCCTAGTCTTCCTAAATGGGTCTCAGTAGATATAGACGACAGACTACCAATTATTCAAACCAAATCCCCTTCCCACCAGTATTTTTTTATTTGATTTGTTTCCGCAATTATGCACACCTTTTACTTCTTTTTCCTCTCTGAACACAGGATCTAACGCCAGGGCAGGAAAATCGTTTTGCAGTCCATCCATTTTTTCAAATTCGTAATTTGGGTAATCATCCCATGATTTATCAAGGTGAGCATTATTCAAATTATAACTGAGGGTTCTGCTCTTCAACTATGATTTTTGTCAAAGTAAGATAGTCCCACCTCAATGATGACCAAAACAAAGCATGTAGGTCTCACTTACCCTGAAGCTAGAGATGGAGGTGGTCTTCTTTGCATTTGCAAGAGTCTGGTTGACCCACTTTATAATAACTTCATCATTAACCTTTTCACCTTCCCCAAGATCTGACAATACGTTCAGCGTGTACCTGCAACATGAACAGAACAGTTGGTATTCTAAAGCAGAACAGATGTTGCACATAGTGCATTAAATTAACATAAAAGGCAGTGTCCATTTGCCCTATTCACACATTGTAAGAAAAAAACTGCTCACAGGCTCGAATCATAAGAATTATAAGTGATCTTAATGCTAAATGATACACAAATGTATCCACATCTGAGAGGTACTAAAAGGGGGTGACACGAATATCATCTGAAAAGTTCTAATTATTCAAATCTCCATTCATAGGTAAGGATTGCTTTAAATCATTCTGGGATTACTCTTAATGTTGAGAATCATTATTGTTCCTATATTTTAAAATTCCCAAGCTACTGTAAGAGGTCCCAAGAGTGTCCTCTTCTAGTTACCTGCTCATCTTTATACAAAAATAAAAGAGACCGCCAACAGTTGAAAAAACCTTGCTAAGAAGCTGGGTCATTTTGAAAAGCAAACTTACTGTTTAGATGACAACAGCTGTTATTAGAAACATACTGTAAATCTAGAACTGACAAATAAAAGTATCATCAGATCAGTAACTTTTTATAGCTATAAAAGCTCCATGGACCACACAAATGGATTCAAGTGAGCACATTCCTGATGTTCCAGGACTGGGCTTTGCTGTAGGCATGCCAGATTTGGGGGGGGGGTTTGCACCAGTGCAGTCAAAAAGAGTAATCACGTCGAGAGGCAATAAAGGTTACCCCAACCTAAAACCCATCTCCTCCCAAAACATCCTCTTCCATGTTTTGAAAAATAAGCTTGAATTAACCAGAGGTGGTTTCTTTGGAAAGGAGGGACTTCTCACCCAAAGGCTGCTTCAGCCGTCCAGCACATATATAATGCCATCATCCTCAGACAAAGAGAGTAAAGGTGGTACCATAGTTAGGCACAAGCCCTATATATAAGGACAGTTTACTTTATTTTCCAACTTCTTAGGGAATGTTTGATAAACAGTTGGATATCTCATCTTTTAAGGCAACAGCATCCTTGTCTGAACTTTTTAGCCATGTGAGTGATCAGAGCACACTGAGTGTGATCTCAAGGAACGAGGGTTGTGGTACACTGAATTATTTTAGTAGTTAGTATTGGAGGGGGGGGGGGCATACTTATCAAGTAGTAGCATCGCCCTTGCACCACGTAAAGGAGTACAAGGGTGACACAATTACTAAGTTTGATCTAGCAAGGTCACTTTGCGAGGTCCTGAGTGGCTTGATAAATCTGGAGTAATGCAAGGCAGCGCAAATCGCGTGTTGTGTTACTCTGCCCCAGGGAGGCATTTCATGGGTGGTGCATGAGTATTCCTATGTAACACCTGTGGATTTTGGCACATTCCCAAGTGGTGAAGTGAGGAAAAGAATGATGATGGATTCAAACCAGATCTAATAGTGACCAGGGGTGAGTGTCTGAAACGTTTCAGAGTTCCGTCTATCATTTCTTTTTGTGTTTGATTTGTTCGCCCTAGGTTTGCTGGGTATGCCCAGAAGTGGGTCCCTTGCTCACTTTGCCACTGGATTCAAGCTAGCCTGTGATGAGGGATATTACCCAAAATCAGTTCCAGGATGCTTGTTTCAGGTCCAGGGAAGACCAAGCTTGGCAGTTCGGGCTGGACTGTTCCCATGAGGAACAGGGTCAAGGTTGATTTGCATATGGCTGGGTCTAAACTGTGGTGGAGAAGTGAGCAAAAGAACAATGATGTATTCAACCCCTGAGCTAATAGTGAATAACGGTGAGTGTCTGAAACGTTTCAGCACTCAGTCCATCATTTTATGTTTCTGTTTGCCACATTCCAAGATTTACCATTACTGGTAGACCTCTGAATGCTCAGTCAAAGGGAGATCCCTGGGTACACACTCACATATGGGTTTATTATACTTTCATACCCTTTTGTCTAAACATTCAGACTCAAACAGGGAAGACTAGTTTAGTACACTATATTCGCAGAATGTTAATTTCCACACCAAAGTTGGAACGTTCACAGTCTTATTTTAATAAAAAACATGTACATAAAACAATTTCTTACACAAGGAGAAAGGACGAGGCAGAAGTGTGATTCCCGAATATACGAGAACATATCCAGTTCACAGACTGAATGATACAGATATATGCCCGTCCAAGAAGGGTTTTACAAAATTTTAAGATACCGATCCAAGAGGTCTAAAGATTTGGAAAATATAGAAGAGGCTGAACATTGCTGATCCCTATAAGTGTGAAAAGGACCAACTATATCCCATATCTCAAGTCGGGATCGGAGAGTCCATAAAAATATCCACTCGGGTGCTTTGCCCTACATCTTCGGGAGAGGGCGATAAGCACTATTCATTGAAGCTGGTGACCCCTAAATACGGAATTCCTGAAGAAGGTGCCACAGAATTATTTGTTGTCTGCACCGAAACGCGTCGACGCATTCTTTCCATAGTTAGAATCCAAATAAGGTCTAGTGAGCAACTGATATACATGTATAAGTGTTACTGTTGGTGTCACTTCCATATCAACTAAAGACCGTTTGGATCCAGACATTAGAAGTGGTGAAAATAATAGTAGGCCACAGTTAATATAGGGGTTTGTTTGTAAAAAAGTCCTTTTTCTGTTTGACCTGTGACTTAATGAAAGATATGTTTATGATATTGATTTGTTCATGATTTTCCTGCTTTTAAACTTAATTGTCATGTGTAATGAATTGTTATGATTAATTGTTTTATTCTACTTTTTTCAAAGAGTGTTCTTTGAAATTTTAACTTGTTATTTTGTGTAAGAAATTGTTTTATGTACATGTTTTTTATTAAAATAAGACTGTGAACGTTCCAACTTTGGTGTGGAAATTAACATTCTGCGAATATAGTGTACTAAACTAATCTTCCCTGTTTGAGTCTGAATGTTTAGACAAAAGGGTATGAAAGTATAATAAACCCATATGTGAGTGTGTACCCAGGGATCTCCCTTTGACTGATTGTCACTGTACCCTGTTTCCTGGTGATAGTGAAATGAAATGAATGAAACTTATATAGCGCACGACTTACCCTGGGGCATCTCATCGCTTGCTTAGGGAACCCGTCCTGGTATTCCCCTGTGAGATAACCCTGGCAGGGTATCCACAAGGTGAAAGCCAGGCATCCCACCGCGAGGGGCCATTGTGGAGATTAAGCAAGCTATTGCCCAGAGTCGCAGAGTGTGAACCCGTGAGTCGAGAAGGCACCGGAGCGAGAATTAACGAGTCCGTGGAATTTTGAGCCCAACACCCGCCGAGGCGGGGAATTGAACCCTGGTCCAGGGCCGAACTCAAGCTCCAGGTCTGCCGCCTCTAACCCCTGAGCCACACTTCTCCACTGTGGGGTACTCTCTCTTTAGAGACCTCTGAATGCAACACAATGCTATGCATCCCCAGGGTGGCTTAAAGAGAAGAAATATATTTTTCTTCTTGTTTTCTCCTCTTTCTATATGTGCTGCATTCTGCAACACACAAAGAGGAAAATGCCTTGGGGATTGTTTTTATGCAGGAAGGTATTTAAAGATGTTTTGGATAAAAATGGCAAGGTCAAGCTCCAGCAAACAGCCTTCAAGATATGCCATGGTGGTTCAAGAATGAATCTGTACTCGTTTGCAACCGTCATGCAACCATGCGTGTGTCAATCTCACGCTTCTGTTTTATCAACCGTGTGCAATCGCCCGTCGCAAGACGGACAGGCGATTGTACGCAGTGAGATTGACAAACACGCATGGTTGGGTGATGGTTGCAAACGTGTACGGATTCATTCTTAAGCTTGACCTTGCTGTTTTTATCAAAAACATCTTTAAAGACCCACTTGCAATCTCTACATAGTGGCATTTGTGTTGACATTGGCAGTCGTGATATTGTCGAGTGGCACAGTTGGTGCCAGGATAAAGCTTACACAAGCTCTCTTTTCAGGTCCAGAGGATAACCCCATTAAAATACAATTGGGGTTTGAAACGTGTTGACCGTTTGTTTGTGACCAAACAAGTTTTCTTTACAAATTTTGAGTATCAAGTCTACATCTTGTGACAACTAATACATTTGAGTTTTTTATTGACCTGAATATTGTTTGGCAAACTTTCTCCCTGGGTCTGTATTGTACCTTACATACTTTCCCTTGGGTCTTCTCTGTTTTTTCTTTCTCTTTGACTTATTATTCCTAGTTTCTGTTGGAATTTGAGCTTGCTCATATTTCTTAAATGCTTTTAAATATGAAATGTAATGTAGTGTCATAGTTGTGATTGTTATATTTGTGTTATATGTTTGTATTTTTTTTGTGGTCCTAAAATTTTTTGGACTGTTCCTGAAAATAGTAACATGAACCGGTCTACCTTTCAATAATTCTTTAAAAGACACATAAAAATCCAAAAAGAAAAATAAACATTTATTTGTTTTACAATTACTATGAGTGTCACGTGTGATTGTAATGAGTAAAGTGGTGAATAAATATCAGTATTGCCATTTGTATTGGTATGTTCACTATCTACAAGTGGCATTTCTAAAACAGTAATGTTAAATTCAACGTCACCAGTAAGGAGGCCTTATTATCATTCTAAACATATTAGACATGAAAAAAGCTACTCCTATCTGATCAAGATTTAAAGCTTAAAAGTGTATTAACGAATTCCCAATGCTAGCCTTTGAGAGGAGTAGGCCTCACAGCAGTGAAAAATTAATGCATGGCACCAGCTATCTGCCTGTGCAGTAAGAACACAGGGACAGTCTTTACTGGCTCAGACCTGCTAATTTTTTGCAGCCTCCCTTTCAATCTCAGATGGAAGGGCTGCTCAACACAGGGCCTACCATGGAAGGGACCCTCTTTGCTGCGCTGACAGGCTTGGAGCACACATCAGACCTTTTGTTGTATTCCCTTGAGCAGCAGTGCCCTTTGCCCTATTTCCATGTACACATGGGACATTCCTTATCAGATGCCAAGAACAAAAACAGTTACTACAGAAAGATAAGCATTTGCAATGCAATAGGTCTCGCATTTGCAAGAGTTTCAGCTATTGGCATTGTAAATGATAATGCCTTTTATTTATGTTTTAAAAACCAACACATAACTAAAAAGCATGGTAATTTACAATGTCCAAAGCTCAAACTCTCGCAATTGCGAGACCTATTGAATTGCAAATGCTCGTTAGTGACTGTTACTGCTAGGATGGGCAAGCGACGGAAGCCTCAAAACACCTCAAGAGTGAAAACCTGCAAAGAATAAAGCTAGTCCTCTTATATCTGTTTCCAGTAACGGCATTCGCGATGCTATCGATCATCTGATCGAGGAAGTAGAGTCCATATTAAACGGGAATGCATCAGCCACTAGTGACAGACAGAATTTGGCTAAAGTCCCTGATTTTTCAAAGAGACCTTAAAACGGGCTCCTATACCCACCAGCTTGTGTGTAAAATATAGCCATAAGTGGTGCGCGGGGACATGTTACACATCTGGGGCCAGGTGTCACTTCACCCACAACAGCAACAAAGAGACGCCTTTGGAGAAGGGTGCACGTCTTTTGCGTGGTAGTAGGCAGGGGTTGCTGCGCTCGAGCTCTTTCTTCAGAGCCCTTTGAATTCTGTTCTGGCTTCACTTGGGAACCATTGAAGAGTTCTGAAGTGTGTGGGCCCCTCTTGATGGTTTAAATGCATTAAATGACTAGAGGAGCTCACTGGCAGAATTGTTATTGAAGACATATTGTACTGGTCTTATTTCTGTGGATAGCTGTCACGCAGTCAATATTCTGCATGCTTCATTGCATGACGAGTTGCAAAAGATGCAAACAATATACAAAAGTTTACATTATTTTTCTCATAAAAGCCTAAAGACTCTTTGTCATTCTAAATCCATAATATGTAACAACCTTACTACTGCTAACTCCGATGGACCGCAGCGACTACTGCAGAAGTGACCTGTGTTACTGCAACGTGTGATATCATGCAGTCAACTCATGCCCTTAAGTAGGTCTCACACACACGCTGCACCTTGACTCTAGTCACCTTAATTCTTTCGCCGTCGATGTCCAGGGTCCGCTCTTGGAAGTCCTCCCCGGTGGTGACCTCTGTGGTCTCCAGGAAGGGCTCCTCACAGAAGCGGTAGCTCATGCAAGTCTTACCCACGCAGGAGTCACCTATGACGATAATCTTGAAGATGCGCTGGTGAGGGGCGTGGCAGTCTGATGGTACTAGACCGCGAGCAGAATTGTGTACCAGCAACCATGGCTGGTCCATAGCTTCGGGGGAACAAAGGAGGAGGCAGTCTATTTACAGTGAGTGTACGAGCCAGCAACATCACGGAAAACCAGCTACAAACAGTAACAAAGCCCTTGCCACCCCAGTGTACGTACACATGGAGCTCTGGATCGGCCTCACGTTACGGGGACAGAGTGTGAGCATACATAGGCAGTGTGAGTGGAGGAGAGCAGTGCACCCGAGCCGGTCGGAGCTGGGAACGTGCACATCGCCTGTCCGGGAGCGTGCACAGTGCGTGAGGGGAGGAGAGCAGTGCGCCCGAGCTGGCAAGAGCTGTAAACGTGCCCATCGACTGTCCGGGCGCGTGCACATGTCCTGTCCCCCTTTGGCCAAGAAACCGACGGCAATAGATCTTGCCAAAGCGAGCAGCGCATGTGCTGCATCGCTAGGCGAGAACTAAAAAACACCCTTGTCTTCATGTTTTAATTGGTGCTTCTTCTTCTTCAGACCCTAGTGAAAGCAATGGACGCCATTCGCCCGTCTTTGCTGGAAGTTTTGAATACCTCCATTACCTCCAACTCTGTCCCGTCTACTTGGAAGTGCGCGCGCGTTAGGGCTTTGTTGAAAAAACCGAACTTGGATTCTAACAACTTATCCAATTTCCGCCCTATCTCGCTGCTTCCGTGGTTGAGTAAGTTGTTGGAGAGACATATTAATAAAACATTAGGGGACTACTTGGAGTTCAACAAACTTCTACATGCCTCCCAAACAGGGTTCCGTCCTCAACATGGCACTGAGACCGCCCTTTTGGCGGTCACAGAGGCGGCCAGAGCAATAATGGACCAAGGTGGAAAAACTGCTATTATACTGTTGGACCTCAGTGCCGCGTTCGACACTGTTAACCATGCCACCCTTTTACACCGTTTGAAGGGCATGGGGGTGTCGGGCGCGGCCCTGAAATGGCTGACCTCTTTTTTGGAGGAACGCTTTTTCCAAGTATTTGAGGGTGAGGTGGTATCATCTAAGCATCCGCTCAGTTGTGGGGTTCCCCAGGGCTCCTCCCTGAGCCCCACACTGTTTAATGTCTATATGCAGCCTCTAGAGAAGATAGTTCTCCCCTACGGTGTGCGGATTGTCACCTACGCTGACGATACCCAACTTGTGGTCTCTATGGACCACAAGGATGGTTCGTCTAACACCCTGGGTCCGTGTCTAGAGGCTGTTGCAGAGTGGATGCAACTCTCCCATCTCAAACTCAACGGGGAGAAGACCGAGATCATGTTACTAGGTAACCCTTCTCCTACCTTCCAGTTGAACTGGCCTTCATGTCTCGGCACCCCTCCCCTTCCAAAGGACCAGATAAAGAGTTTGGGAATCTGGCTGGATAGAGCTCTGGATTTCTCGGTTCAAGCCACTAAAACAGCCTCCGTATGCGTAGGGCTAATGAAAATGCTCAGGAAAGTGCTCCCCTTACTTCCATTCCAGGCGAGAAGGGTCATGGTACAGGCCCTGATACTCTCCCGCCTGGACTATGGAAACGTTTTATATCTAGGGGCTCCGGCATCGGTGACAAAAAAACTCCAAGTCACTCAAAACTGTGCGGCGCGCCTGCTCTTTAACATCCCTCGCTGGCAGTCAGCGAGAACTGCCCTAAAGGAGCTTCATTGGCTCCCAGTGGCTGCAAGAACATTGTTCAAGGCCATGTGCATTCTGCACAAATCCTTTCATCAAACTGGCCCGGCAGTGCTGCTTTCCCTGGTACCGCCTTATGTGCCGCCTAGAACTCTTCGTTCGGCCTCTCTGCATCTGGCAACCACGGCAAAAATCAAGAAAGCCCGTTGGGGTGGCCGTTCATTTACTTGCTCAGCAGCAAAGGCATGGAATTCCCTGCCTCTGTCCCTTAGACAAAATGATAATCTGATGTCATTTAGGAGAGACTTAAAAACTTACCTGTTCTCAAAGGCGTACTAACTCTGCCCTGCAGTCGAACACAGTAATCAGTCATCAGCGCTGCGAGGCCTCCGGGCAGATATGCGCTATATAAATGGAATTTTTCATTTCATTTCATTTCATTTCTTCTGATGCAAAAACATGATTTCATGCCTACCCTCTGGGTGCCTTCTCTGATGGCCCTGGCTGGAAGCCTTGAGGTTGAAAGATCAACCCCTGAATGATACTGTGTGTTGGAGCAGCATAAACACAGTACCATCACTTTTTTGTATGCTTCCGCATACATGCTAACATTTTAGAAGAGGAAAGTGGGAGTTTAAAAAAATAAAGAAAAGAAAAGTTGGGAGATTGTATTTCCTCTATTTACTTCTTTTGAAGCTTAGGCAATTTCAGACAGAGAAATCCAAAATAAAGCCATTTTTGGCTTCAAAAATTGGGAGTTTCCCATCTGAAAAAGGTCTACTGGCATGTATGCTTCATTGTGATGCCCTAATTGTGACAAGAATGCCCAGACATGGGTCCCATGTTTATTGGAACTAACTTACACAAGACTGAAGAGCCCCAATCATGGGACAACTAGTCTTGAGTTGCTGTGTTCAGTTCAGGAAGGACTTGGCCTCATAATTCAGGATGGAGTCAGTGGTCGAAGTGGGCAGGATCGGCAGGGCACGACGTGCCCCATCTTTTTTAATTTAATAGAATCTGTTCCCTACTTTTTAAAAATGCATCCCAGGATGGCAGAAATAGCCAAGGCCTATAGATAAGGCTTGGCCGTTCATGGACATTCGGGAATGGGCGGGGTGGGCAGAGAAGGAAAAGGACTCTGTCCCTTCCTGCCCAGAGAAGACAAGGATAGTGTCCACTTCTCCTGCTCTGCTGCTGTCAGCTGCCACCTTCTCTTTCTTCCTCTTATTCCCTCTCTTTCTGTCTTTGTCTTGCTCCTCCTCACTTGCTGAAAACCATAACTTCAAGAAATGGCTCTTATCCTTTCTTTTCTCTCCTTTTCACCATGTGGCAGGGTGGCTGGGGAGGCGGGGCGCTTCCTTGTAGATTTGTACATAACTTACCTTGCCTTTCCATTCCTTTTGTTTCCCCGTCCTTCCTTTTCCCTCCTCCCTCCCTGAACCCTACCGCTTATCTCCCCGACCTCTCCTCACCGTGCTCCCTCACATGCACCGTCCGACTGCATTGTACATAGTTAGCACACTTGTAAATAGAGTCACCGGTGTCCTCACTACCCTGGTTACCCCTGGGAAAGCTAAGCCCCGAACGCCATACTAAGATTGTTCTTTCTCCCCGCACGTGGCGCTGGAACACCACGAGAGACGACGACCGGGTCACCAGTGAAAGGGAGCGAAGACGTGCAAGTCCCGGGAGGTCTACCAACCTAGCTGACACCTTGGATCCCACGGCCTTAGCCAGGGAACGACTCACTCAGAGGAGAAAAAAGACTTTTATTAGAATAAAACCCTCACTACCACGCTCCAGTCTCAGTGTCCCTCCTTCTGAATCGCCACAAGGACCTTAGATGCCGGTCTGCCTCACCTCCATTGGCTTGCTTTAGCAGTAGTAGTGCAACTCACCAGGGATCGGCAATGCAGGATTTGCATGCACACCAAATTAAGTTTGCAAACTTCACTGTCTCTTTGCTTCATGCACAAGCACTTTTAACATGTGCTACCTGCTTTGGGGCCACTGGAATTATGCAGCAAAAAGGAGGACAAAATTATGTTACAGTGTTGCCTAAATAATGCAGCGTAATGCAGTACATTTTCTGATACTTTATTATTTTAACACATACTAACAGTTGCTGCAAAGATTTTGCCTCATTAGTACCAGGGTAACATACAAATGCAGCAGGAAGAAAGGTGACGAGTCAACATTTGCAAAGGGCCCTCCACTTTGCAGCAACAAGTCAAATTTCTTAGTAACTTTTGATCTGTTTGAGTTACAAATTTTATTTAGTTAAAATCGTCAGATTATGCAGCAGATTATGTATAATTAAGTGGGAAACATTTGCAAACCAGGATA
This sequence comes from Lissotriton vulgaris, assembly GCF_964263255.1. Lineage (NCBI taxonomy): Eukaryota > Metazoa > Chordata > Amphibia > Caudata > Salamandridae > Lissotriton > Lissotriton vulgaris. Next base: position 608,376,391 of record NC_141699.1, on the reverse strand, counting down.
TTTTGCCGTTCATGTTTGAACTGCTCTTGTGGAAAAAGGGAGGCAAAGTGCTGATGAAACAAATTGCATGGCTCGGAGACAAATGACTTGTGATCCCACTTTTAAGTGTATTTAGGACATTCTATGTTTAGAAATGTATCCCACTTTGTCAATGTATTTTAACGTCAACAACTCATATTAAACCTTAAATAAACATGTGTATCCATTGGCTGAATTAAAAAACGTAATAAGCTGTAACGGGTCAGTGAAATACCAAACAAATACAGAAAATTGGGGGGATGTTTTGCTCTTTTTGGCCACACCTCTAACTCCACCCACTGACCCAGTCCTTGGGTTATTCCTGCTCTCTGATTCTCCGCCCACAGTTCCCTTACTCCCGCCGCCCCCCCCCCCCTTTGATCACTAGATGGACGGTTACTATTGGAGCAGCATCAAGACTGATTTGCCTACAGCGCTATCCAAACGGAGGTGGTGACATGGTCACAAAATAAAGCTGGACTGGGATGCAGCCCGAAATAACCATTGGTTAACTTATTTCCCATCACTTTTGTGTGTTTCAATTTTTAATGTTACAGTCTGCACTTGTGTAGCCTTAGCTTTCATATAAATGTTTTTACTATTATTTATATAAATATTCTTCAATATAAACAAGGAATGAAATACTCAATGGCTCAAATGTATGGTTAACACCAATGGTGTTTATGATTTGCATACATAAACTGCAGAATTGAAGCAGGGGATTTGAAATGATCCTCCACACTGACACTAGGACGGAAAAGAAGCATGCAGTCAGTAAAGAAAGAGGATATTTATCTATAGGCTTTATTCTACTGTTGAATGGAAACTTACATTTTTTTATTTATTTATGGGTTCTGCAAACATGCATACGTTGTTACCTCTGTTTAGGGTTGATATGGCTTAGAGAAGAATGATGTGGTGACAGATTTTTTTATTACGGTTGTGGGATGAACATTTAAAGCAAATCTTACCTTCTCATTAGTTGCCAAACCAATGCCAAGGTGAGAGTTGGATTGCCTTCATTTATGTCCTGTCCAGCAATCCCGACTAGGGAAAATTTGGCCTTTGTTTTCCCAAGTTCCACTGCATAATTACAGTTCTCAATCTAAGAAGAAACGAATATGAAACACAATCTTATTAAAAGATACTCACACTGAATAAAGCACTGATTACCTCTTATTCCAATGATGTTAACACAGACTTATGAAACAACACATTAAGGCACAATATTCACATACAAAGAAATTATATTGGAGACTGTCATGGACTGAAGTATGTTTGTGAGAATTTTCAGAATGAAGAGTTGCCACATGGACACCATCATTTTATGACAAAAGAGAATTTTTGAGAATGGCTATCCATCCGGTCTATAATACCCAAGTACGTTGCATTACTTTGGCACCCTCTCGCCAGTGCACTGTAAAGTTGATGCAGCCAGCGAATAATAGCATGTGCAGGGGCAGGTCACTCCTCTGTCCAGTTATTGCTTGTCATAGTAGAATGACACTTATTATCTATAAATAACCTATGAGAGAAAGAAAGCCACAGAGAAAAGGAAAGGGTTAAGACAAACAAAGGGAGGATTCAGATACAACAAATATTCACAGGCTAAACAGGCAAAGGAACTAGAAAGAGAAATGACTCAGAAAGAAAGAGAGAAGACTGTGAGATAAAGAGAGAGTGCAGACAAGAGAAGCAACCAATGTGTGAGAGAAAGAGTTAAAGAAAGGCCAAGATAGCAATAGAAAGGAAGAACAAGGGCAGCGGGAACGAAAGCCAATTAGAAACACACAAGTTTCATCTTGATGTCCAATAATTACATATAGAAATTGTGGACTAGGATAATGTAAATTGATGCCTAGTTTACAAGGTGCTGAAGGCCTCCACAACCATGATGATGATTCCAACATAATGACTAAGACTGTAGCACAAAGGAAATAAGGCTAGTGGTACATCTGGAAACTGCTTGAATTCCAGCAGGAATATGTCCTTCTCCTGGCTGATTAATGCAGACCTAAAAAGAACATGGAGCGGAGAACTTACCTAATACTGTTCACATGGAAGTTGTTACTCTTCTAAGTAGCCCCCGTTAGTATGAATGACATAACATTAGTGAAAATCTCTGCAAGTGTACTACTAACTTGTGAATCAGGAGTGATACTAGATCTTAGTAAGTCCATAGTGGTTGCTTAATTAGATGGTAAGCAGCGCACAAACGGTGTTGTTCTCCTTAAGGTAATGATGATAGAGACAGAAAATTAATTGAATGTTCTTACTCCTGAACCCAGAGCCACTGGCAATGTACAAAATATTAACTGTTGGGAGCAATACAGTGACAATGGGAACTTCACGTGGATATTGTTCATGTTGTGGTACAAATATGTACAGGTCTACTGGGGTGCAATGTAAATAGCAAGAACACATTTAATCCTAGCTATGCAACTTTGGCTCGAGAAAGTAGCCAGAAGCGCTGCGATATGCACACGATTCTAAGATCTGGATGTCACCAATTATCAAAATCACTCTTTGTATTCGTAAGAAATGGAGCTCTTTGAATGTGCCATATGATTAAAGCAAAAGATGGAGAAGGACCCTTTCGAAAAGCTTGTCTTTAAGGTACAAAATCAAATGGCTGCTTATGAGAGTATTTTGAATGTCTTAGAAACACAATGGTTCTTACGTGGCCAAAAAGGTCCAAGGAAGGAAGCGGTGTCAGAATTAGTGACAATGCGCTAGAGTCAAGATAGATAATAAATATCCCAGGGCGCGATAAGTAATATGAACAGGGACATGTAAGTCAAAATAACGTTTGTTATTTATTTTATGAAATTATGCAAGAAAAAATTCAGGTGCTCACATAGTAAAGTAACAACAAGCGTGACGTGCTAAGTGGGGGTGACTTTAAAATATAAACATTGCATTGACAACACATAGGAGAACTCCTCAAGAATAAATTATAGAAATTGTACAGAGTTCTTGTTGTAGGGGGTCGACGACGTTTCGATATCATCTACTCGAGATCATCTTCAGGACATAGCAATTGTGAGCAAGCTGAATACAAAACCGGGCGGAGCCGAGGAGAAAGGTAGCGAGAAAGTAAGCAGAATGCCGCAAGGGGCATGAATTCCTGAAACCTGGACTTGAAAGTGGGGAGCTATTCCAACTGTGACTGACGACCTGAATAGCAAATAATCGGCAATCGCAGATTCATACTTCGCATGGCAGCCTTGACCCGCGGCACCACATTGTGGTTTTCATTCCTTTGCATCTGATAACGCCGGAATAAGTGTCCCCTCCTTGTGCAGTTTCAAGTAATTGCTCCAATTGCACGCTACTTCACTCACTAGCACCCTCACAGGATGACATCAGTTACAGTTTGAATAGCTCCGCACTGTCAAGTCCAAGTTTCAGGAATTCATGCCCTTGCAGCATTCTGCTTACTTTCTTGCTACCTTTCTCCCGGCTCCCCCCACAACCCATGACCCATGACCTCAACATCAGTCTGCACTGCTTATGGCCACTGAGACCATCAGGCAAGGGGTAGACGAGGGGCAGACACTGGCCCTCATTCTACTCGACTTAAGTGCAGCGTTCGACACTGTAGCACATTTCACCTTGCTACAGTGTCTGAACAAGGGTGGAGTTACGGGGGCAGCCCTGAAATGGATTCAATCCTTTCTGTCCAACAGGGGCTTTCAGGTTAGACAGGGGGAATACTACTCTCGTAGGTTCAAGTTGGACCAAGGGGTACCGCAGGGCTCGGCCCTGAGTCCTACCCTGTTTAACCTGTATGTGTCCCCCGTAGCCAATATTGTGGAAAGCCATGGCATGCAAATAGTGTCATATGCCGATGACACACAACTGGTCATCTCGCTGTCACGGGCACCCGATGTTGCGGCATCCAGCTTCAGTGCCTGCATGCAGGAGCTTGCCTCCTGGATGTCCAACAACTGCCTGAAGCTGAATGGTACCAAAACTGAGGTGCTCGTGGTGGGGGGTGGCCCGGATGTGTGGTCCTCGGCATGGTGGCCATCATGCCTCGGCCCCACTCCAGTGCCTTGTCAGAAGGCCAAAAACCTTGGAGTGGTGTTTGACTCTGACCTATCATTCACACCCCAGATTGGTCAAGTGGTGGGGTGTAGAGTGCTGCTCAGCCTGTGCGCGTGTGTATGAATGTTGATTGCATGAATGTTCGAATGGTGTGTGGAATGTCAGTTGAAGTTCGGGCTGAGCAGATGTCATACCGCTCCTGGTGGGGTTCTCTAATTTATATCCTAAACTAAAATAAAGATCAACTTTCAACATACGACCTCGGCTTCCTGGATTATCCATTCTTTACATTTGGCGACGCTTCAGAAACGGACCTCCGTGCAAATTTAAAAGACATTTAAAAAAAAGGAAACGGAACGAAAAGTGAAACCTTAAGAAAAGGATCCAAGGAGGGGAGGAGCCAAGATGGCGACGGGAGCGGACGTGTAGTCCCTCGGCTCCTCGGTCCTTTGTCCCTCGCGACCATATCCTGAACTCTATCGTGCCACTGGGTGATAGCGAGAGGACGGCAAGCGAGCGTGGCATTGACTGGTGCTTCTCCCGGTGTCCCTGCCTGCCGGGATCCCGACATATTACCGAGTGTTTGGCGGCGTCCGTCCCTACCCCCGTGATTGTGACCCTGGACGGGATGAAGATATGGCGGCCGCCGGAGCTACGAGGGGTTGCTGATGCAGAGCGAGCCTGGCGTTCTATCTGGCGCTTCTGTCTACCAATGTATGCTACTACCCTCACCCCGTTCACTGTGTGCAGGCAGACCGAGAGTCCTCGCGGGTGCTGCCCCTGTCGAGATCTACAGGTGAGGTGCGCGGCGCTACCCCTGTAATGGCGGACACCGCCTTGGATACGCACTGGATTGTTCTGTGGGGCCCTGGGCACTATACTGACTTTGGAGCCGTGCCTGGGCTCGTGGAGAAGATAAATCCCCCGGCCGCTCTTACATACAGCTCTATCCTCTGCGCAATATACAACTTGCGGGCTGACATGCGTGAGGGCTTCCTGTCGCTGGGCAAGAGAATTGATGCTGTCACGCCCGGGGTGGATTGTACACCATTGGTCTTATTTCCTCGCCGGGATGCTCTGCCTATACTGAGTCCAGACCGGGCTACAATGTTGCCTCACGAGTGCCCTACACCTTGGCTCCTCGACAGTGCTGGCGCACGCGTTCTACTGCCTGCCTTTTCCGTCAGCGTTACACTGTATCCATCTCTTTCGGAACCTGCAATCTCTGCCTTGACTTTATTGCCGCTGGGAATGGCGCCGCAGGCGCAGAATCTGGTCGCTTTGATTGCTCACGCTCCGTTGGCCTTGCTTCAGACTTTTCTTATTTTGCTACACTGGTTGGCACAACTTCAGGATGTTTATGGACTTGGTCGGGAACGGACCCATCCATTTTCTCCTGTAACAACAGCTCCCTGCCAGGAGCAGCCATCTTGTTCCTTTGTTCTCCTAGTGGAGGTCGCCCCACGAGGGCTCCGGCGGGGGAGACATGAACGGTCTGGCCAGGGTTAGCGGACTGCACTTGGTAGATTATGCATTCCTGGCTAACAAGATCTCGGACTGAAGCGCTCCTATAAAGTGTACAAATGTGCCTCTATATGATCTACATGACGCTCGTAGCTCACTGCTTTTGCTGATATGTGTGTGGGGAAGTGACGGACTGGGTTTGACTGGCGGGTGAGGACTCGGGATGGGCCACCTACTCAGTGCGACCTTGTGTGATACATTTGGTCTCTCCCTATTTTATTCAGTGCTGTATGCTATTTATTCCTTTTTATTGTGTATAGGGTAGTAGACGTGGTATGGCTTGGGTGTCCGGGAGACTTAGTAATTGGTGGGCTCCTCCCCCCCTTTCTTCTTCTCCCTCGGGAGTTTCCCTTCTGTGGGTTCTTGGGGCGACAGGCACGTTAGTGGGGGGGGAGGGCCGTAGCCTCTTCAACGTGCAGGGTGGGGGGGTGGGGTCTCTATTTCTTCTTTCCCTTTTTCTGTTCCTATGGCCCTTTCTTCTTTTTCTATCTCCTAATTCCTTTTTCCTTCTTGTCTATCTTGGGTCAGACGGGGGGCTGGGTTTGGTTCTTTTCGGGGCGATCTTTGCGCTTTACATCTATGTCTTATTTCATGGTTTATTGTTTCTCCGACCAAGATATTGATTTATATGTATAGCCACTGAATGATAACATCTTTTGCTCTTTTTCCCATCAATGCGATTGTTTGAGGGCGCATTTCCTCCCACGAATTCTCCCATGTAATAATGTGCTTTTTATGTGTCGTTATATCCTTTTATTGCTGCCATACAATGATCCCTCTAATATCCTATTATATCGTGGACAAATCAGATTGTAACTCCAGAGGTGATATATTGATTGGGCGGGCACTCACTGGGGCGACATGTATTTTTGCGCTTGTGTATCCTTACTGTGATGATTCACGTCAGTATTCTTATAATGATGGTTCTTTTTTGGATATCCCTTTCCGTGGTTCGCCCACTCAGCTACCTGATCTGACCTTAGGACGATTCGTCAAAATTAGAAAATGAAACCTCTTTATCCTTTTCCTTTGGTCCCTCGCCAGTCCACCGTAGTGTCGTTATCCTTGTCGTCTATTGCAACACGAGGTACCTTGGAAGATTGTATATTGTCATGGCGGCCGGCCCGCAGTGGTTGTAGGCAGACGCTGTGTACTATGGTTGCGATAAATAAAGGTTTTCAAAAAAAAAAAAAAAGAAAAGGATCCAAACTGAAAAGGAAACCTTCAACAAAGCATTTCATGCGTACTGGCACCGAGAACCCCACTAGTGACCTCACCGGTCGCCCCAGAAGTAAGTGCCAGTTATTTATTTAAATTTAAAAGATTATACAACTTTAAAAAAGGGACATAATTTGAAGCAGCTCTCCCTTTTGTCATCTAAAGAATTTATCTAGTGAGGAAGATTTTCAAAATCGGCAAATTCAAACCTTAAGGGGCGCACAAGTGGTTTCCCTGCATCCAAATTCCTACGAGTCCGATCACCCGCAATTTTAAAACGCCTTTCTCGTAATGCTCATCTTCCTACCTCATATTCAGTCGCTGCTTAGTTTTACTATCTGTTTATTTTTGACTGCTGCCTGTGATTACCGTCCTGCCACCTTGTGACTGCTCTGGTGCAACAAGCCTTTCACTACCTGACCGGCATGATGACGAATTCCGGTTGAAAAGCAGTTTATACTTAACCAGTTCGGGGAAAGAAAGGTGAACCTGTGACCCTCAACCGGACTACAAGTGTTTCTTTTCTGATTTCTTCTGAACCGCTCCTCTTCGTGAAGAAAAGAGTGTTAAGTTTACTTCAGCGGCAGGCGGAAGGGAGTTTTACATTTTCCTTCAACAGCAGTGTGTCAAGTGTTTAACGTGAGAATTTTCTTAATTAGACTTTACTAAAATGTTTAAAGTTAAGAGCATATGACCTTGCTCGCGCTCTTACCGTTATTGATTTGAAGCTTCAAATCCAGCGCGAGGCACCTTCATGCATCTACCTTTCTTTACTTGGCTTCCCACTGTGAAGTTTTACAGCGTCACTACAGCTATTCAGCGTTTTGAGGAGCATCGTACAGCCATGAGCCACCCGGTTCAACGTAAAAGACGTACCGCCATTTTTAATGTGTGTTTTCCAATGGTAATTCCATGCAAACTATGTTTCCTGCCAATCGCTTTATTTTTGGTTTTTGGAAAGATTCGTGAAGTCGTCTTTCACTCACTCATAATTGTGGCTTCTTCCGATTCATCGACTCGTTTCAGGGACCTTGGAACGTTTTATTTTTTTACTATCTGCAGGTACTGTTTCTCTGGCTGACATCATACACGGATTTCCCTTATGCCGTTTTCTGTGGGAACTTACATCATTGCTGCCTAAACAGTGCCACCTACTGGCTAGTTTCCATCTTTTCACGCAAACAATGAATTGATAATGCAGATTTTCTACAACTGAATTTTACTGCTCTACATGAAACTCAGCTCCGTTGGAAGTTCCGTAAAGTGTTATCTCTGTTTCTTTTAGCAGAAGTTTTATTTTATGCAGATGATATCACCTTTCTCTGCTATATTTCTACAGTTGCTTTATCCTTATAGTTATATTTATTATAAGTATTTAATTATTTGAATTTTGTAGTGATTTCAAAATGAGTATTTTTAGTATAAGCTTTACATGATTTGTATACGGGCATGTCTAAAAATGAAATGATTTTACAGTCATACTTAGTTTCATGCTTCATCAAATATTTTTGATGTTTTAAAGTAGGCTAATACACTCTACTGTTAAAAAAAAAGAGAGCTATGGTGCAAATGCAGTTTCTTTTTAGGAAGAATATATATTTAAAAAAAAAATTCTAATGTTCTGAAAGGAAGAATGCAAACGCATTCCACCACACCAACTTTTTAAGTTATTTATATGGGTCTTATTTAAAGACGTGTGGTTCCTTCTTCTGTACACTGTAAACCACACTAAGCCTTTAAGCTATATGTATATGGGTCTTACTTTAAGACGTGTGGTCTCTTTAAAAATGCAAATGCATTCTTCAGTACTATTATCCACACTAAGCTTTTTAGCTATATTTATTTGGTCTTTTTATAAGACGTGTGGGTCTCTTTTTAAAAAAAAGGGTCAAGTTCCTTTTTTAAGTGCGTCATTATCCACACTAAGCTTTCTCTAGCTATATATATATATATATGGGTCTTATTTAAAGACGTGTGGAGACTTGATGCCTTTCTCTTCATGTTTTACTTATGCTTGTGTTTCTTCCACATTTTTTGTGTATATTTCACTTTACATTTTTACCACTCTACTAAGTCTTGTTTCCTCTATCCTGCACTTGTTTTTCTTTTTCAACATTCAAACTTCCTTCGCTCTGGTCTGGCCAATCAGTGTGTCTTGGTGGTTCTTGCTGTGCTAACTTTTTTCTCTGCTGTGTCTTTGCACCGCTTGCTTTCATTTTTCTTCTTTTCTTTGTATCTCTTCCTTCTGTGTACTTCGATTTTGCTCACCCATTGTCTCCATAAAAGGGGGAAGAGGGGTTGTGTTGTTTCAACGTCATTTTTGCGTGTTCTGAAAATGGTTTTACTGTATTTTACTGTTTATGGACTTCACCCCACCTCTTCACTTGATTTTAAATCTATTGAATATATAAATGTTCTTAATTATATTTTTATATTTGCTTAACACTTTGTATAGTAACATCTTATAATTATATTGTGAAGAGTCATCTTTTCTTTGTCAACAAGGGAGAAGATGTAGAGTGCTGCTCAGCCTGTGCGCGTGTGTATGAATGTTGATTGCATGAATGTTCGAATGGTGTGTGGAATGTCAGTTGAAGTTCGGGCTGAGCAGATGTCATACCGCTCCTGGTGGGGTTCTCTAATTTATATCCTAAACTAAAATAAAGATCAACTTTCAACATACGACCTCGGCTTCCTGGATTATCCATTCTTTACATGGGGGTCTGTTTTGGAACTCTTAAAAAATTACGGAAGACTTTGGACCTGCTCCCCGTTGGTGCTAGACGGACGCTGGTGCACGCCCTTGTGACCTCGCGACTTGACTACGCCAACCTCCTTTATCTGGGGGCCACGGTCAAAAGTCTCAATCGCCTCCAGGTGCTACAGAACGCCGCAGCCCGGCTGGTGCTGAGACTCCCGAGAAGATCGGCCTCAAAAGCCGCCTTGGAAGCTCTCCACTGGCTTCCAGTCAGAGAAAGGATTACCTTCAAGGCGCTCTGCACATGTCATCGCATCCTCTGGGGAAAGGCACCTAGTCCTTTACGGAGCCTTATTACTCCATACAGACCCAAGCGGATGCTCAGATCCGCTGGCATGGGCCTGGTTGCTATCCCCAAAATCAACAAAGCACGCATGGGGGGCAGATCTTTCAGGCACCTAACAGCCAAGAGTTGGAATACGCTACCGCTGGAGCTGCGTCTGGAACCTTCTGAGATGAAGTTCCGAAGAGCTCTCAAAACCCACCTGTTTCGCCTCACACTTGTGTAATTCTATCTAGCCTGCCTCCTTTCCTCTCTCATCCTAGTGCGGGGACACGCCGGTGCGCGTAAACCAGGCGCTCTACAAATGTCCTTAATAATAATAATCATATTCTACGCCGACGACACCCAGCTCATCCCCTCGCTCTCAGCAGAACCTTCCACCATGAAGACCAACTTCCACACTGCATGATGAACGTCTCCCTGGATGAAGACCAACTATCTACAGCTCACCACTGACAAGACCGAAGTGCTGATCTTTGGCAACAAAGCCTGCCTTTGGAACAAAACCTGGTGGTCCGCCGAACTTCGGCAACTCTCACACCGACAGACCATGCCCGCAACATCAGCATCATCCTGGAGAGCAAGCTCACCATGAAGCAACAGATCAACACAGCCTCCTCCCACACCTTTCTCATGCTCTGAAGAATCTTCAAAAGAGGCTCCCCATTGGGACGAGGAAAACTGTCACTCAAGCCCTAGAAACCAGCTGGCTGTACTACAGCAATGCAATAGATGCAGGAAACACCACCAAACTCATGAAGAGACTACAGACGAAACAGAACTCAGTGGCCAGACTCATCCTCAACCTGCTCAAATGGACCCACATCACTCCATACTTTAGGAACCTTCACTGGCTCCTCATCCAGACAAATTGCCAATTCAAGATATTGAGACATGCCTGCAAAGCCCTCCACAACCTAGGGCCAGCATACATCAACCGTTACCTGAACTTCCACCAACCATCCAGACACCTTCGCTCTACCACCCTTGCCCTCATCCAGAAGGCACACATCTGCCAAAGCCAGTGCAGAGGCAGTTCCTTCTCCTACCTCACCACTAAGACCTGGAACGGCCTTCACCCCACCTCTGGACATCACCCTCACCGGAGGATTTCAGGGAGAGACTCTAGGCTTGCCTTTTCGACTGAGCCCTGCTACCCAGTGCCTAGATACCCTCACAGGTGATTAGTTGTGCCATAGAAATACCAATTGATTGATTGATAGATAAAACAAAAAACACATTAGCATGATTCGCAGTTTATAATAGGCGCAATGGCGTGGAAGAGCTTATGTTTAATGGACTTTTAGACTGCCGCCCCATAATGCCCAAAAGAACAGAACTCTGATAGGCTGCCGAAGTTTACCACGCCAGATTTGGCAGCATGGCACGTTTATCAAGCTGACCTTCTTCATGTTGCCTCCAAGGGCAGGGTATGGAGGTTTGTTGATGCAGTTCCAGTCCACATGCACGCGGATCATCTCGTACAACTGGAAAATCACTATGGCGTTATTGAGATCACTAGACAGCGGGAGATAAGTAAAATAGTTATTGCACTTCTTCAACTAAAGTGAAATAAACAGAAGGGTTACTAAAAGAATGACAATGCATTGAATTATTATGAAATGCAAACAAACGGCCGTATACATTAAAACAGCTCAATTAAAACGTCATTAAACTTAATTTTCATAAAAGCATAAATAAATTCACTGGTTGCAAACTGCCTAAATCACGGCAAGGCAAAGCACTGACGTTAGATGTAAGAGTGGCATCTTTTTCTGTAGAGGCAAACACTTAATATTCACAACAGTAAATAGTCCTATGGCTATCGCCTGCACATGACAGCAGGAAATGTTTATTTTCAAAGGCTTCTAAAGACACATCTAAATCAGAAGTCTTATCTTACTAACTAGCAGCCCAGGCGAATTGTATTATGTGGAAAAACTCACTCTTTAATCCCCCTGGTCTTGTGTCACAGTTCTTCCTGCATTTCATTGATGAAGTGTTCATGATAACAAATGCAATCACACACCTCAAACCTCAAACCTCAAGGCAGAATATTACTAGTCGCCCCCAGATCTGGAACTTTATTTATTAATTCATTCTATCATGTCACATAACGGTGCTTTGATGAGGAGCTGTACACAGTAACAGGGCACAAGTGTGTCTGTGAATGACAGAAATGAATCACTGCTGAGGTTTGGGTAAAAAGCCTGGGTACGTGTAAGATTTAAACATTTTAAGACTGAAAGGAGCGAATCTTTCAGAGAGCTCACTCTCCCCTCAGTCTGTCAACAACAGAGCAGGGCCAAGAAGGACCCCAGGAGACTGACGAGGATTTGAGAGGATGAAGCAAGTATAGCAAGAAGTGAGCAGAAGCAAGTGGGAAGAGAGTAAAGAGAAATAAAAACAAAAGGCACAGAATGTCAATTTTTAAATGGTAAGAACTGGGTAGTAATCCAAGGTACAGGGGTCAAAGAAGCAAGAGGCAGATGACAGACAGAAGTGTTCTGGATAGATTGAGACCACCAAGCATACAAATGTAGGTAGTTCAACAAACGGAGACGAGCAATAGTAACATCTGGAGAAAGTGAGGGTTTAATTAGGTGTTATGGGGTACAAGAGCTAATAATAGAAAATACGCCATAGTTGCTACAAAGTGAAAATGATAAGTGGCGCAGATGATAGAAATTGAGTAGAAATATCAATGGACTGGTAAAAGATGAAACCAAAATTCGAGACAAAGCACCTGACGGAGTAAAGGAAGAAGAAAAAGAATAAGGCAAAGAATAAGCGGGCACAAAGGTGGGGACCAGAGAAAAAGTATTTAAGAGAGCAATGAAGCAGTTTCAATGGAGCAGGGAAGAGGTGTTCAGGAAGCAGGAGAGTGGTGATCATGGAAACAGTGTTCAAAGGAAGAGTGGAGTAGTCGGCAATGGAGCAGGGTTCAAGTGAGCATGGAAGAAATAAGAAATACTCAAGGAAACAGAAGAGCAGTGTTCAGGGAAGCAGTATTCAAGGGAACAGGGGGGAGTGGTCAAGGGAACAAGGAATTAGTGATCAAGAAAGCAATATGCAAGGAATCTGGAGAGTAGAGGTCAACGAAGCAGGGAAGCAGTGTTTAAGGAAGCAGGAGAGGAGTGTTTATGGAAGCAGTGATAAAGGGAACAGGTGAGTAGTGGTAAAGGGAGCAAGGAAGCCGTTTTCAGTAAAGCAAGGAAGCAGTATACCAGACCAGAAATTTCTGAAAACTAGAAATCGAAGGGGAGTCCAAGGTGGTATGCATTTTGTGGATCTCATGAAGTTTTCATACCCACAATGCTGTGCATATCTCAAACTCTGCCCCAAATCACTAATTTTCCCAGCATTTCTGTGATGTAAACTTCCAGAATCTACAGGAATCCACACAATTCCTACTGCCCAGCATTCCCCCACTTGTTCTGATAAAAAAACAAACCCTAGTGTCCACCACAGGAAAAGCCCCAAAATGTAATATGGAAAGATCATTTTCCTGACAAAAACTAGCAAATTTGGCAATAGGGGTATCTGCTTTAACTGGGAACTGGCTCGGCTGTCATCTAGGGAAACCTACCAAACCCACACACTTCTGAAAAGTGGACTTCCAGGAGAGTCCAGAGTGATGTGCTTCGCTGGGATCCCATGATGTTTTCTTACCCACAATGCTCTGCAAACCTAAAACTTTGCCTAAAATCAATCATTTTCCTTGCAATTCTGTGATGGAAACTTCCGGAATCAGGAGGAATCCAAATATTCCTACCACCCAGTGCTACCTCACTTTTGTTAATAAAAACGCTGTAGCACTTGTGTGGCTGCGCCTAGTAACCATGGCAGGAATGGATCAAACCAACATCAGTGAGAGTCCCCTTGCAAGGGCTCCCATTGATCTTTGTTTAATCCATTCTGTTGCAAGCACTAAGCCCAGCCAAAGAAGTGGTGCATCTTTTTTATCAGCACAAGCTGGGCAACAACTTTGCGGATTTCTGTGGATTCCGAAGTTTTCATCACAAAAATATAAGGAACATTTGTGATTTCAGTCAAAGTATAAGGTTAGCAGGGTGTTGTGGGTAAGAAAACCTTATGGGATCCATGTGAGACACACCACCTTGGGATCCCCTAGTTTTCAAAAACATAGGTTTACAAGGGTGGCACCATAAAACAGCCCGAAATACAGCAGCTACCCCTATTGCTTATCTATCAGTGTAGTGCTTTAGCACCTTTTGTGCCATGGTTTTGTGGCAATGTCACACAAGTGGGGTACCATCCTTAATGGGGGACACGTTGCAACTCAGGGTGGTAGGAGATTTGTGTCTCCCCGCAAATTCCAGAACTTTCCATCACAGACATATGAGGAAAATGTGTATTTTAATCAAAGTTTGAGGTTTGCAAGGGATTCTGGTTAACACAACCTGGTGAGAGCACACAAGTAAACCACAGTGGATTTCTCCCAGGTGTCTAGTTTTCAAAAATGTGCAAGTTTGCTTGGTTACCCTAGGTGCCGGCTGAGCTAGGGCCAAAAATTCACAGCTACCCACTTTGAAAAAAAGGACAGTTTTGAGTGGAAAAATGTGATGTATTCATGTTCCGTTTTAGGCCGTTTCCTGACGCGGGCACTAAGCCTACTCACACAAGTGAGGTACTACTTTTATTGGGAGACATGGGAGAATGCTGGGGGGGGGGGACGTTTGTGGCTACCTGCAGATTCCAGAACTTTCCATCAACGAAGCACGAGGAGATGTAAACCTTCCATGTGTCACAAAAGGCTGCTTTTTCAATTAGGACATTCCGCCCTCATTGGTTAGTATGTTCTAATAGCCTATGGCCCACCCGAGCAGGCTAGTCGGTCCATTAAAGGCCGGCTCCCTTATTATATATTATTAGCGACGCTGGAGCAGACCTTTGATTGCTGGTATAACCCTCTATTGTGGGCTATTAAGCTTCAATCATAACAATCAACAATGTGATGTTCCACCTGAAGTGTTTACTAGATACTCCTAAACAGACAAATCACATTAATAATGACACTTCTTCAAGTTTCAAAGGTAGATACTAATGTACACTAATTATTTCAAATTGGGAAGTCCATATTATTGCCCCAAATTACACATGATTGTGGTGGTGTCTATGCTTGTTTTCATATACATTAGAATACAAAATCGTCCAAAAAAGTGGTTGGGTCATCATGAATTCTGAAACATATGCTAAATAACCCAACTTTTACATCTAAAATCGCTTTTCTGATTTTACTCATTTCCTTTTTTTTTTATTTCAAATACTTTTATTGAGTTTTTCGAACAAATAAAATACAGAAATGGGCCAATATACGAGCAGGAAATACGTATCAAAGTTACAAACTATCAGCGTGTAAAATATATAAGATATCAATAACTGAGTTCCAACCTATACCATATATAAACCAAAATTAGAGAGAAGAGGAGAGAAAAGAAGAGAAAGAAAGAAAAAGAGACGACAGTTTTTACCAGTGCATCCCAATATTCGGTCTTTCCATCTTTGAACCAGCCTAAGATTCGCTAATCCTTTGCTTTTTCTGCTCGGGCTAACCCCAAGATATCTACTAAATACACCTTACTCATCTTTAGTTCCAGCAGGGCGCACCCTCCTTCTGTAATTTTATTTCTAACATCTCCTCTGTTTTTGGGCATCTTTCACAATTCTTTCATGCATACTTGGGTGCCTCCTTCTCACAAGAATAATTTCTAAGCTCTGTCCCACCCAATTACTTTCCACCTTACCTTTATACTGCCTTTTAAAAACCTTATTAACTCAGTGATGTTTCATTGCTTACTATCACCTCTGCAGTAAGATGTTCAATTCTCCAGCTCTGGGGCAATTGCTCTTATGTCTGCAACAAATCACCTCACCTCCACTGGTCCCCCAGGATATTAGACTGATCTTGGTTGTCCTGCAGTTTCTGTAGAGTTCATCATCATTCACCTCTTGAGACTCTTTTGTCTCACTACCTTTGAGGATGGTGGAGGTTTTTTTTGTTTATTTATTTAGAGCAGAGATTAACATTTTATCAAAAATGATCAACGTTGCAACCTGTATTATTTCATTACATAAGACATCAATGGGATTGGGTGGAGTTAGAGAAACAAATGTGGGTGTAGAAAGTGAGAGCAGGAACCGGAAGGACACGCAGGCATCTTAATATGTATGTGCACAAGCACATACCATAGACCAGGGAGCACTTTTTTGCTTCAGTTATATATACAATAATTGACACATTTCTACTGTTGGTGTCTCAGCAGGGAAAGCTGACGTCCATCACCCTCAAGGTCCAAGAGATGTGTTCTATTGGTGTTTCACATGTAGTGTTGGGAAGCCAGATCTGTCAGCGAAAGAATGTTCCCAGAAGGTAGAAGGACTAGAATCGGGGTGGTTCGGGTGCAGTTTGGTATTGTCGATTAGCTGATATTAAGTCATGGAAGGGAGTATATCGGGATAGGCTATCGGACAGGTACCTGTGGAAGTCATAATAATGGCTTTGAAGACTAGTGTTAGAAATTGTAGAGGAGTTTTGGTCCTTGGATCATTTGAGAAGACCCCACCCTGGTGACGACGACCAGGAGCAGAATTATTGGTGGAAGGAAGGTGCAGTGTGCATCTCACTCCAACCCTCCCACGACCTTCGCCTACAGAAACCTTTGCCTGTTTGGACATGTCTGGACATTATTGGGTGTCGACAGTATGTCTACATATGTGAACTAGTGCATGTAAAGGGTTGGACTACTGGTTTCTATCTTTCAGGAAGTCATCACGTGTTGTGTGGCGTCTTCGTGACTGATAATTGCTATGCATTCGAATCTCCTGCTGTTTTACTTGTGTGTGGGAACGTTCGGTCAAAAGAGGCTATATTTACTTTGCTGTGTGTGTTTGTCGATCTGACCTTAGTGTGTATTTGTGTTTGTTTTAACCTATGCTGTTCAGACAATTCCAATAAAGATTACTGAAAAATAACCATGTCACATCCGGGTAGCTAATATAATACAGAGTTTAATATTTACCTGTACAAATGGTTCACATATGGACTTACTCCCAGGGAATTCATCCAGTTCCGGAAAGTCCTTTCCTCTTTGCTTTCTCCTGTTTTGACAAGATTTCGGTCATATTAATGTTTCATGATCATGAGGACACTGTATTATTTAGACTCGTTTCCTGCCGAACCTTCCTATACAGTTACCACAATTCCCCATTAAAATACGTCCATCATTATCCGACTTGCTAAGCACTTGTCGTTAAGTGTGCTGTACAATGCACATTCCACCACTATATAAGCCCAGCTTGTCTACTGTTGAACAAAACAGCATTCGTGTAAAAGGCAATATTCGTTGGCTCATGTTCCCTGATCTATTTGTATATGTAGTGCATGTCACGTGCTGTTATCTAACCAATATTCACACCGTCACCAGTTTTTGCCAAAACTAAGAAAAATAAGCATTGCTAAAGCAAAGATGGTGTCATTGTTATTTTTCCTATGCCACACAATTAAAAAAATGCAACCACCTAAACATAGCGGCCATATGCTTGCAATACACATTTTAAAATTATAAAACATTGACTGATGGGGCCTTTTTACAAGTGATGTTTATTAATGGCAAGCATTTCAGATACACAACACATTTTATTCTTATGTATGAAGGAGACAAGAATAAATCACTACCCACACAACCACTAAAATTACAGGTAGCTGCAATGTCTCAATGCCACTTAAAAACTTTATAAACACATTATTAAACAAGCATTAGCAAAAGTCTATAGGTCTCGCCTTTGGAAATTGTTGCTTTTGCCAATGATTTTAGCCATGCTGTAAAGTATCCTTGATGCTGTGCAGCATATATAAAGATATAAAAAAAAGGCACTATAACATGTCAACCACGTTATTTTGTAGGCATTTGCTCCTACAAAATAACACGTGTGGCTTTTCTGTTTACAGAGTTAAATTGGTAAATAAAAAAATACGTTATGCAAATCCTTTATTTTGACGCAAGGGTGGTGGGAGCAACAAGGAGGGCGCGGGTGGGGAAATCAACATGGAGCCCACACATACAAGCACACACCCTACAGGACCATGACGTCCCTGCTATGCTCACCATATATACCCATCACTGTGTTTCCAACTATTGAAAAAAAACATTCTGCTTCATTACCAATGAAAATTGAATGATTATGACATCCCTTATTTCACATCCTTTGCCTCAAGTAATCTGTCTCAGACCACTCCTTCCTTTATTCTATTCTCCCCACCTCACCAGCTATACTCACATCTTTTCTCTCAAACACTCTTGAACCCCATCTTGCCACATGCGTCTAGTAATTAAACAACACTGGCATGTCCCTAGCTGACTTGTCAAGTCAACTGATTCCTACTGTCTGGTATTTACACTCCCTTCTTCAAAACTACTGTTGATATTCTGATACAATAACAACTGATTTTGTTTCACATTCGTCTCTGTCTGAATGTTGTGTGGGGCTCTCCCTGCTTCTCTTTAAACCCAAAAAGACTGGTCTTTTAACATACGCATTCCATTGCTCACCACCAACCAACACTGTAATCTTCTGCATATATAGTTTCAGCAAACCCACACCAATGAGATAGCACCCATCGATATCCCTAACTTCGTAATCTCAGACCTCCAGTCAGTACTGTTGATAATATCATTCTGTTGACTATTATGTCACATTTAGGTGTCACTGGTGCTGCGCAGTTCTGGTCGCGCTCCATCTCAGTGTTCCAGAGTTCCTTCTTCCTCCACACCTGCCTCATTATTAGTCAGCGATGCTCAAGGCTGTGCCCAAGGTCTACTTCCCTTCTCCCCATTGACAACATCTCTGAGACCTTTCTTCTTGTTTTGTTTCTTCCACCTCACATTTGCTCAATTCATCCTTTCCAACCTCTGCCTTGCAGAGTCCTGCAAAGTCAGTGGACTTACTACCCCTCTGCCTTCCAATGCTTTTTGCCTCCATGCTGTCTTGTGCTCAACCTCACAGGATCAAGATCATCTACTTAGACTCGTTTGCTGCTATCAAAGCGGTTAAATTCACCAACCTCTGCAATTTCATCCAACTCAACCCTCTCTTCGTCTCAACCTGAAAATTTATGACAGACAAATAAAGAATGGTGTATTGAATGCCAGTGAGGATTGAAGAGGATGAACTTCTTGTTAATATCAATATTGCAGACATTTCTATTCAGGTGGTGATGATGATTTTGTTCTCAATTCAGATTCCTCAGAGCAATAAGTTCCAAAGTTGGATATTGCATTTGTTTCATCTCAGTTCTCAAGATTGGATTGATCCTCTGGATAGTCCTTTGTAGGATCTCCTACAGTGCGGTCATTCTTCCATACAAGGGTTTTAGATTTACAAAGCTAAAAACTCATTTAGGGATTCCTTGCATTTAGTGCTCTAAAGTTTGTAAATTATTGCTTTAATATATAGTAACCTTCTATTTACCTAACATCTCCAATTCCTTCCCTTTGAAGTATAGTCCACAGAGAGGGACTTCTGTATGAACGTACATAAAATAGTACAATAGTCACGAGGTAGGATGCTGAAATACTCGCTCGTGCAAAAGCTTCATGTCTACATAGTTTGGAAGAAACAGGTACTGTCACAGAAATATGTCATGATATTGCTTCCAATATCCAAAAGAGTGCGGACACTGATGAATTATTGTTTCATTTTGTCGTACGGTTCATACTTTCTCAGTAAAACTGTGCTTTTGTTAGACAACAGAAACATCAACACCAAGCCCACCATCAGGATATGTTGGCTTAAGTCCTGGCTGGCTCACAGTGTACCAGCTGTTCCCCTAACCTAGCCTAGCAAGGTAACAGGTGGTATGTGCAACAGCAGAACATGACAACCCTGAAATGCTCCTCTACGTAAACAAAGGAGTGATGTCATCTATATAATAAACATCACCCATGTTGCCATGTTAGAGTACTCGTCAGGCTGTTATTATTGATTCTACCCTAAGAAAGCTGTTGCCAAACGAACAATAATAAACATAATTTTGCGCAGTAAACCTTAGCTTTCGTGCCGAATGTTCAAGGCTCTGATAATATGCCTACGAATATGTGTAAATGTGAGCAAAGTTATTTCATGGAACATTATCCATACAGGTAATCAAGCAAAAGTATGTCAAATGTCAACGTTCAAGAAGGATGTCAATTTTAAATGTGAGCATGTCAAATGGTGGTGTTCCTGATCGGGCCTAATGCGACCACATGTTTTCTTTCTTGTTTGGATTTCATTGCTAGAAAATGTAATGTTTTGATAGACTGCACAAGTTTCCCATGACAAAGTTCTCACTGTGCAGAAATTAATCGTTCATATTGAAAGTGCTGCAATATGAACTGATATAAATAACATGAATTTAAGATTAGGAGAATGCAGGATTTTGAAACCTCATAAAATTAAAAATTGCACAGTTTGTGAATAACCAATTAGACGACCCACGGTCTGATGGCAGTGTGGTTGAAAACACCATTCAGCATCTAGGTAAGCGTTGTGCATAATATTTGAGGGCCTTTGACCGTCCAGCCCATCTACTGCTATGCCAAGAGAAATAAGGTCAATATGTATACTTCTAACAAAAAACAATCCAAATATAGGGAACCGCTTCTTTATTGATGTTCAGTTCTACCACGAAATGTACAATAAATGGAAATTATTGTATTCCACCTCTGATTACATTATTGTGTCCAAAGTACCGTACTGTTCCAATGAAGGTGAATACGCACAAAAATGGCAGTGTACAATCACTAGCACAGCAGTTGATGGACATTGTTGGTTTGTGAAGAATCTTAAAAACACACACAGAATTATATAGCCAGCAATTTGCACTTGGCTCCACGACCTCTAGACCACAATCTCATCTTATTGCTACATTGACCTTTCAATAACTCTTCTGCATTTTCAATCATTAAGGTTTCTGTTATCCTTGATTATTTTTTTAATAACATAAGAGGATAGATAGTGGGTTGCAGACATGAACACCAAGGCCCAGCTTTGCTAAGGGCTTGCATTGCCTTTGAGTCACACACAGTAACGCTAGTCAACACAAACTCTTCAGTTAGAATTACTTACCCACGCAAAGCAACCTGGGCGGTCCCTCGCATTCACCTGTGGATTATGGCGCATTCACAGATTTACTAGGAATAGTAAAAGTGAATCTGGAAATGCATCAAAATGGTACTCCTGCCCAACAGAGGCGTAACAAAAATAAATATGTATATTTCTCCTCGGAATTTCCTCTTTCTACGTGTGCTGCATTCTGTAGAACACATAGAGAGACGAAAAGGCGTCTGAGGATTGTTTTTTTGCAGGAAGTTGCCCCTTCCTGCACAAAAAACATCCTGTCTGTAACGCAGGAACCCTTGCACCATAGTGCAGGGTTACCTGCATTGACGCTAGGCAGGCCTCAGTGCACCCGCGAAGGGAGAGAGCAGGAATGTGTCTCATCTTCGTAGATATGGCGCCTTCCTGCTCGCTCCCTGTCATGCACTGCAGCAAGTTGTCTTGCTGCATTGCACTGCGTGACATTTTAGTAAATCTGGACCCAAGTTTGTTGGTTCATATTGCACTGCCAGATACTTCAGGAGAAATAGCTAAGCATCACTCATTTCCACAAATGTATCTGTTACAGGTTTTTAGTGGAAGACCAATGACTGTCACGTAGCCAAAGTGCCAGCATATAAGCCCCTTCATCACTAAAGAGCAGTTCATAGCTGACTAAATGCACTCCTTCCAGTCTAATTTAACTTTCTTGGATTTTCCAGAATCTGGCCAATCACAAGGCAGTACCAGAGGGGAAGGCAACAAAATAATGTTACTAATTGATTCCCAGTTCTAGAAGAAGCCCATCTTGTACATGTCAATGGCAATGGCACTGGCACAAAAGTTATTAATTTCTGTACACGAAAAGACTCCTAATGGGCGCACTCCACATTTTATGATCACCGTAAAATTCAGGAAACTGTTGGAAAATTTCAAAAACAACTTCATAAGGATCTGTGGCATGCACGGTACAAAGCACTTCAGGCAAGAAGGTATGAGAAAAGGCATGAGAGAACAGAATAACACACCACATCTACTATGTTGATAAAATCATGCACATACTATTCATTTTAATTGCTAAAAATGAAGCCAGTTTTGTACTTTTATTAGCACATTGGAATGTTGGGAGCTCCATTGAAAACAATGGAGTACTAAGGGCATCTAATGTCTGGTAGAAGCCTACGCTCCAACATTCCAGTGTTGCCGGGTCACAGCTCTTGCTGTGAGCAAAGGCCTCATCGAGCCCGGGATCAGTGAGGCCTTTATGTTATTTTTTAGGACATTCTGCACTCTACTGGTGGAATATTCTAGTACCCTTATCGCCCTCCATAGCTGGGCTATACCGGCATTAAAGTTCCGCTCACTTGTTAAAGGCCCTCACCTTCAGCTCGGGCCTTTAATGCTGTAGAGGTCCTTTAATGGCCGGTATAGCCCAATACGGCAGGCTATCTATACTACTATAATAAAGTAAGAACTTTCAGGCTTTGAGGCGGGTAAACTCGGGAACCGCTGCACCAATCTACACACCCGATACACCGTTGAAATTGTCAGGGTGTGTAGATGGTTATAGGCTATATAAATGTCAAAATAAAACGTTATTTACAATATTTATATTTTTTTTAAAAGTAGTCCCCCCCAAAGTAGCGCCGGCCGCGACGTGCGTGCTCACGTCACCACGGTGAGGAGAGGCGTCCGAGGAGCGGCGAACATGGCGTGGGGGAGGAGCGGTGACGTGAGGCCAGCGGCGGTGGGAGCAGCGGAGAGGCGGACATGGCGCGGGGGAGGAGCGGAGGCAGACAGGCGGTGAGGAGCAGGGAGGCGAGGAGCGGTAAACTGAGGATCGGCGGATCAGGTAAGCCTCCGGGGACAATGTCGGGGCAGGCGGGTGTCGGGCCGCGGTGAGGAGCAGAGAGGCGAGGAGCGGCCGCTCAGGTAAGCCTCCAGGGACAATGTCGGGGCAGGCGGGTGTCGGGCCAGGCGGGGGACGGGGATCGGCTGAGGAAAGTTCACAAGATGCACAGATACTCCTGCTTTTTCCCACCACGAAGACAGGTGAACGCACCTTACACTGGGGCAGCCGGGGGTCGGGGCAGCCGGGGGACGGGGCGGGCAGGGGCACGGGCTGCTGGGCAATGTCGGGGCAGGCGGGGGTAGGGGAAGCCTGAATGCTCCCGGACAAGGTCGGGACGGGCTGCTAGTAAGTCTATATTAGAACACTGAAATGTTTAAAGCTCCATTGAAGACAATGAAGTAGCTTAAGGCATATAATGGCTGGTATAAGCCCAGGGCTCCAAAATTCCAATGTTTGTCTTCATGCTTCTCCTTTTTTAATTTTGAACATGCTACTCTTAGTAGGTGGAATGTTCTAATAGCCTTATAGGCATTCTGCTTCGAGCCCTACAGGTTGTTAAAGGACCTCTCCCTTATAACAGGCCGTCGCCTGCAGCTCAGCTTAGAACTCTGTTTCAGGGCCTGTAGCATCATTGAAGCCCTCAGCACCGGCCTATAATGCTATATTCATTGTTTGAACATAGACTTACCATTTTCAACAAACAGTGCATGCTAAGGTCTTAAACATGGCAATCTCACATTTTGAAATGAAAAATTCAGATGCAATTTTAGACATTTTGAGGTTGATGGCAGAAAGCCAACATATTAAAGTACAGCCATTCTTATAAGACATATGGGTATCAAGACTAGTGTGGAAAAAAGTTTTGCATAAATGGAATTTATAAAGCATGAGTCTAGCCACAGTGTAGTAAGGCGTTCTATATATGTGGGGCTTAAAATGGGAGTGCAAGAGGCTAGCATGGTATAAAAAGACCAGTCCAAGTGTAGCTCCACATAACAGACTCCTGTCATGTTTTACATATCTGTGCCTAATACTGAACCCCGAAAGCGAGGAGCTTGTTTTTGAACTCTTATTAAACAGCAAGGAGTGCTACTATTAGGTAAAAAAATGACTATGTATCAGGTGAATAACCTGTAGAAGAACCTACATTTACAATGTCATTCCTTCATTTATCTTTGGTGAAACAAATAAAGAACATTGATAGTAATCTAAACGTTTCGAGAAGAAGACTTGAAATAAAGGTAATCATTCAGGTGGAAAGCTTAACCCTCTTTCTGTTCAGCAAAGTAGGGGGCCAGAGATCTGCAAACTCCTATGAAATTGTGGCATGGCACTATTGAGTAGGCGGAAGAAAGCACTTGTAACTAACTTTTCTAAGATGATATAACTGTCAGAGAAAGTAGAACAAATATTTATTTATTTATATAAGGCAGCATTCATCCCATCCGGATATCGCTGCACTGAGGTAGCGGACAATGGTGGGTGGGGCCAGTACTGATTCCATAAGTGACATCAATCTTTAGGGAATGGGTGTATTTTGACTTTCTTCCTGAATGTGGGGTAATCCTTGATCAGCCGTAGTTCTACTGAAAGTGCAGTGCTGCAGATATGAAAAAGTATGTCCACCTGCCCTGGTCTTTTTGATCCTTTTAGTCTCGGCTAGCGCCTGCTGATGTGACCTAAGGCTTCTGGAAGGAATGTAGAATTGGATTTCATTCTGAAGAATCTTAGGGCCAGTGTGATGGAGTGCCTTGTGTGTATGCCCTAAGAGCGTAAATCGTGCTCTTTGACGCATGGGCAGCCACTGAAGTTGCTTCAGGCAGTCGCTTGCTGAGCTGTATCTGCTATTGTTGCACACCAGTTTGGCCACAGCGTTTTGCACTACCTGCAGGCGTTTAAAGAGGTAGTCTGGCATGCCAATGAAAAGAGCATTTCCATAGTCCAGCCTGCTAACAAGCAGGGCCTGTGTGACTGTCCTCCTGCTTTCCAGGGGGATCCAGGGAAAGAGTCTTTTTAGAAGCTTCAGCGTGGCAAAGCTTTTTCCACATAGTGTTGGAATATGATCCTGCATAGATAATTTGTTGTCAATGAGAACACCAACATTTTTTGCATACTGCTTGGGCGCTGGGCCTTTCCTAGTGAGTGTGGCCACCAAGATGGATCTCAGATGTGATTGGCTCCACCGAGGAGCAGGATTTGGGATTTATCTGCATTGAGCTTTAAACAGTGGTCCGATTACAGCTTGCAATTTCAGTGAGACAATTATTGAGTTTGGTCCTGGTGTCTTTGTGCCCGTCTCCAATAGCTATTGTTAGTTGCGTGTCTTCTCATATGAGCAAATGCCGAAGCCCCACTTCATACCAATTTTTGCTAGGGACGAGACATAGGCATTAAATAGAGTGGGGCTAAGGGATGCTCCCTGCGGGACACCACAGCTTAAGATTTTTGGACTTGATGAGAAGGCACCCAATTGCACGGTTTGAGTTCTGTTGCTCAAGAATGAGCTGAGACATTGAAGGGCTTTTTGTGCGCATCCCTTTTTCGTGCAGATTTTCTAGTAGGAGATGGTGGGAGACTGTGTCGAACGCCACCAACAGGTCCAACAGGATCAGGGCAACTTCCTTACCCTGGTCCAGTAATGCTCATACGTTATCTAGGACGGCCAGGAGAGTTGCTTCTGCACTGGTGGTGGCCCTGAAGCCCGTTTGGGAGGGGTCCAGAAGGTCATTGGTTCTCAGATAATTGGACAACTGTCTGTTGACCAGCTTCTTCATTACTTCGGAGAGATAGGGGAGTTGGCCTATAGTTAACTGGATTGGTCACATCTGAGCCTGCTGTCTTCAACAAGGGGGTCACTATGGCCTGTTTCCAAATCTCCGGGAAAACTGATGTCTCCAGAGATTTGTTAAATAGCTGTGTGATAAATGGGCTAAGGGTGGGTATGAAATTGCGCAAAGATAAAATGTGGACTGAGGTCAAGGGGGGATCCCAATTTAACTTCCCCCATAGCCCTGGCGAATATGAAAGGTTCACAGTTTTAAATGAAGGCTTAATCTGGTGTGTGACAACATTTAAGACTATGTTTACGTTTTTGGGTGGTGAACTATGATTGAGGGTATTCAAATGATTTTAAAAGTCTCACCTCAAGAGAAAATAAAGTGCAAGAAAAATAGCTAAGTCAGGAGTTCTTCTGAAAACTATGGGATCAACACAATTTTAAAGGGGAATGTACTCGAGCGTTGTTTGAGCTGACGAAAACAGAAATATCTTCTTTAGAGATACCATGTAGAGAACCAGATGCAGACACAGTGACCAGCTCCGGCTACAAATGTAACCAACATACAGAAGACCAGAGGTCATGAAACGGAACATAAGGAATTAAGGATTAACATCAAAACTAGAACAACATGAACTTTATGACATTTGGTACCAATGATGTATTAAACTTGAACATACCTTCCATGAAGGGGATAATACATTGGATCAATGTAATCAAGCAACCATTTCTCCTATTCTTGACAGCATTACATCTCAGACAATTTCCTCAGTGGAAAATGGTCATAGAAATGTTTGTCAATACTCACAAACTAGTATGTTTATGGGTTTTCCCAGACTCTCAAGGACATTCCCTACCTCCTGATATATAGTATAACATTTCAGGAAAACTGTTGGGGGACTCAGGCTCTTCAACAATTTAAACACTTTTTGTTTTGCAACGAGACAATAGAGGGCATTATAACTTACCCATTCTCCATCTTTTTTGACCAACTCAGTGTTATGAATCACAAGCGTGGTGGCACACTTGTAAGAAAGGTAATTTGCACTTGTATCTTAAACTTACACTCCTAAATGGCATTGTGAACTGCCTCAGGCAACAGATTAAGAAAGCAATGTTGAAGTTTTGTCGTTGTGGATTGGTTTCATGTTCCTACATAAAGCATTCTTGAAGTTTTGTCATTGTGGATTGGTTTCATGTTCGTACATATCGCCAGAGGCATTATGCATTTAGTCTTCATAATTCGCATATTTACTCACAAAAATGTAATTCAATCATTCACACAGAAACAGAAAAGTAAAACATGAAAAAATAGGTCAAAAGTGTTCTAAACACAGTCCAGTTTAATGCCACAGCAGATGATCTTTATGCCACATTTGGAAGTATCATTTTTATAAGAGTAAGAAGGGATTCCTTGCACTATTTAATCTGTTAGATTTTGCCATAAAACAGCACCGCATTCTGCAATACCAGATTGAATCAGAGATGTATAGTTTTAGTATAGATGCTGTTGCGGTTAATTGGCATAAAACATGGGACAAAGATGATCCTTTGTGTACAGTGTAGAGTCAAAACAAACTGTGCAGTAATCACAGCACATATCATTCCACACAAGAATACTGTACCTAATCTAGGAGGGGTCAAATCTGTGTCAGATAAGGCAAAAGAGGAGAGCACACCAACATCAATTTCATGACCAATGCCCTCAGTTTGG
This sequence comes from Lissotriton vulgaris, assembly GCF_964263255.1. Taxonomy (NCBI): domain Eukaryota; kingdom Metazoa; phylum Chordata; class Amphibia; order Caudata; family Salamandridae; genus Lissotriton; species Lissotriton vulgaris. The sequence goes on along the minus strand of NC_141699.1, from coordinate 608,349,098 downwards.
CTTCATATATTTGTTATGCCACAGTATATACGTTAGGTCCAACACACAATGAGACTTATTCCCTAAAGGAAGTGCACAAACATGACCTGAATTAGCCAAAATGTCCAAATATAGAGTTTCAGAAATTCATATATTAATGCATATCAGAAGGCCTGTGACCTCAAATGAAGCAGTTTGTGGTGGGCCTGGAATGTTATGATGGTAGCGATCAAACATCTGAACCCTAACCAAGCCAGGATGATGTTTTCACACTTGTGCAGAATACGTGAAAAGAAGTGGTGGTTTAAAATAAAAATAAATACATTTTAATGTCTGATTTGGTGAACTGTAAGGTTTGATTGGGTGAACTTTCTGGCCTATGGCATAACATGAAAAGATTGCAAGTGTCAAGTATTTGTAACAGTTATGGAAGCATTCAACGCAAATTTGGCAGCAACACCTCTTGATTTGTCTTTATACTAGGTGACCACTTCATTAGTAATGGTACCAAACAGATGTTTACCACTGCCATGATGTCTTAATTTGAAGAGATTGATTTGAATTCTGTCTGGTCTCTCAAGACTAAATCAGATATGACTTTATAGTTTTTGTAAGTTTCTTAGACCTCACAAAATGTAAGTGTATGACTTTAGTTGAGTGAAAAATAAACTACTATGGTGCTGGCTAAACTATTATAATGTATGTATGCTTGTAAAAGATGTATCTGCAAGGTGTACAACTGGTGGTAAACAGCTCCAATGTTCAGTACAAGTTTGAGGCACTCTGACCATAGCTCTCCAGATCAGTTTCAATGCTCAAGCGAACATGCACTGTTCACAGAGCACTGACTACCTCGAAACCCACCTACTTGATAAATACGCCTATTCTATTAAATAGAATTGGCAAAGAGCAAAGCAGTTTTACTGTCAACACACAGATTTACAACTATCTGTAGCTGGCAGGAATCCATGTTTTCAAGATATAAAGTTAAGTACAACCTCACTTTTGCATTCATAGCTGTGCACATAGTAAATGGACATGCCTTTGAAATAATCTCAAGAGTATTAATACTGCTGTGTGTTTTAACTGCTTAATTTTACGCAACCAGCAGGCAAATCTACAGTGAAAGACATAGTCTAGCATGCTGGCACAACACTGTGGAACTGCAGGATTCATTTCTGAGAAAGCTAAAAAACATAACCGGTCCCACCACATTGATTTGGGGCGCCAATTCAGACATGTTGTCAATACCTACTCACAGACTAGCATTTAAAGATTAAAGGTAATGTGATATAAATCCTAGTACAGTTCAATTACAATATTAAACAGCACACGAATTCTGCCATCTGTTGTGGGCATGGCGCAAGGCTAGAATTGAACCAGGTTCTACTGCACTGAACCTCTGTTTATTTTGTGTAGGCTTAATTTACAGTATAAAATGGTAGACGTATACGTAATGGCATATAATGAGTAAGGGATTTACGGTCCTTCTGCCACTATGAAAACCGAACCATCAGATAGGTATAGAACTGAAGGCAATGTAGGTGGCAGAGAGATAAGGGAATATAGACAATGTGTCGCGTTTTTAATGCCAACTAACATTTCCACACCAGCTCTGCAGCGACTAATTAAACAATAGTGCAGTTGGAGATGGTGAAATGTTTGAGTAGAGGGGGAGGGCAGCAAAGGTACGGGGAGGTAACTCCACATAAAAACAATACAAAATGGCAATTGCTAGGGGTAAACACCGGTGTCGAGAGAGTGTTGGTGTTTGCTCCTCGGTGAAATGTCCACAAATAAGAGTAGACAAAAAACACATTTTTGAGAAGAGGGAGGAGTTCCAAGTTAAAAAGTATATCAGAGCTAGCATAGTCTTTGTAACAAATGTCCCCCAAAATCCAGCTCCCGCCCGCAGAGCAAGCCTTTTGTAAAAGGATCACATGGAGAAACATATCAGAAGTTATTGACCATGCTTTTAATAGCCCACCAAACATATAAGGGTGGCAGTGTTGGGTCTTTATGATGCATCTGCTCATAAAGTTTTGATTTTCTTGATCATGTGATCAACAAAACCAATCCCTTCTAAGTGATACTGGATCCATTTGCTATTCAATGAAGTGAAGCACTATAATGCCATACATGTTCTTCACACCGTAAGGTTTATATGAAAAGGTCTGCATAGCAGAATGCCAATTTTTTTCTACAAAAACACTGCTTACTCCAGATTTCAGAACAATAAACTTTGGACATACACTGAAAGCATTAGACAGCTAGAGAAATAACCTTGCATGCAGTCCAAGGTTTAACTCCCTCGTTTTATGTCAATGCATATTCAAAACTTGATCTTTTCATTATTTTGTTATCATACATTTTTACCGTATTTTATTTATGGTTGAAATTAATTAATTTGTCATGACACCAATTAAGCAAGAGAAAAGCTAAAGCAAAAAATTATGATCATGATCAAAGATACGTGTACTATAAAAAATGGTGAAAGAATTGGTAGGAGAGGTCAAAATATTAGCACAGAGCAGTTGGGCGAGCATGTAATACTCCAGCTTTTCTGACAGTTGGTAAAAATCGAAAAAAGTTCAAATTGAACTACATTTCCTAAAGTCACTGTCAAAATATTGAAGATATTAATGCAAATAGTTTTTAGAACAATCATCTGTGCTGGCAATCCTTTGTAAATTGAATGCGGACCTTACGAGTGAAATTAAATATCATTTTGGAAATCTATGTTAAAATGTACATTTTGCCCTTTATTCCATTACTTTACTTTGGAAATCTGGTTTTGTGGCATCTGCAGTGGCATTGGTCTGATTACGCTGAGCCACTTTGTGCTAAGTATAAAAGGATATGTATAAATTCTAGTTGCCATATCTGTTACTCCGGTAAGGCAGCTGCCTCTATGCACAGTTGCACATGGTGAAGTGGATGTTAAATCTTTCCAGATGTGGAAAGCAGGAGTGAAGTATATATTTTTACCATCTATTTCTAAACCATGGCTTTTAATTGTAGATTACATACTTATCCAAGCCGCCCTTCTGAGGGACTTGTGCCAGATGTCTAAAATGCCATGAAAGGTTAAACCTACAATTTTTAATCGGAACACATTTGTAGTTTTTAGGTTTCAGAATATGAAATATGAGCTCAATAAAGTGCATTTCAAAGAACATGCTCATTTTACTATGTGCAATACAAAACAACTGATTACATATGGCAGAATAGGGAACTGCTGGAGCTTGCAGAGGGGAACATCTGAGTTTAAATAATTTCCACAAGCCCCTCCCAATTCAGAAAAATGATCTAGGAAACGTATATCCTTGTATCCTGTGCATTAAACTAAGTTAGCCATGGATGAACTTGAAGGTCTGGCGACAACACTACCCTGCTCAGCCTTTAAGGCACCATTTTTGTAGTTTGGGTGCATACAACCCTTAGATGGCTTTGTAGCCACAAAACTTCAACATGGGACAGGAACTGAAGAACACTTCTGCAAAACTGGAAGTGTGACATCTGGAAATTTGAATAGGATCCTGCTAAGGCTAAAAAAACAGTGATTAACTTGTTTAGACTGTGAATTACTCTTTTTCACATTTCGATCACAGAATCTGCCTTAAACGAAGAGGGGAAAAAATCTTTAATTCATGTGGCACTGAGGTTATTTTGGCTGGATGATTACCTATGTATTAGCCCATGTTATCTCCAACAACTTTGTTTTGAATATCTGCTCCAGCAATTTGCTCCAGGACTAGTTTTGCCACTCTCTTACTTACCCACAAGAATAAGGAAGTGAAGGATCTACTGGAGAAGCTTGCTTGCCACTGCTGAGGTTCCTACCTTAGGCTGGAGTGTGTAGAAAAAGTCTGAAGGCATAGGAAATGGTTGTCTGCCAGGAAGCATTCCAATGCGCCAGTTAAAACTGGACATTCTTTTGTGAGAAGGGAAACAACTTATGGGACCTCTTTCGCAAGTAGACTTTGTTTCGCCATGAGAAGAAAATTAAATTGAGTTTGCCTTTGTCTGTGTATATCAGGTAAACTGTTGTTCTGTAAGTTAATCCAATAGTATAACCTCTGGGCCTCTCCTTATTGCTGATCCTGTGATTTACTCAATTGTTGTAAGTCTCTCTGTCCAAAACTTGTTGCACTCTGGAACTTGACCACAGTATCTGAGTCTGTGCCCTATGCATACCACATCTCCACCAGCATTCTCCGACTCTGGTTGTGTCTATTTCGTGTAGTATGCCTGGCGTGTAGGATCGTCAACATAGTATTTTGAATCCTTTTTCTCTACAATTCGCAAAAAACACACACAATTGTTTGCCCACATCAGAATGTAATTCTATCGCTCATCATCTAGTTGTGCCCAGCTCCTTTCTTCATTATTTTTTAACCCTATATCAAAATTCCTTCATTTTGTGACAGTTGTCCCATTTTTTTAAATGTGTAACTAACTTACTTAGGACTTTTACATTTTTTATTTCTTAACCCCTTAAGTGCTGCGCACGTTCACCGGCCGATGGCACCACTACCTCCGTAGTGCTGCCGTCGGCCGTTGAACGTTCGAACTGCACCTGCGCAATGGAACGTCCAGGACTGGAGCTGGACGTTCAATAGCAGTTATGAGGCTAGGTGTACTGTTGATTCTAAAGTCATTTTCTCTGTAGAAGGCATTGCTGCCTGAGCCAGGCTATCAAAGTTAAGCCATAGATTTCTCACAGGATCTAGTTTGCCTTTGTGGGTCACACCTTTGGATCTTGTGAGAATTTGGTTACAGCTCTCATCAAGACTGCAGCCTCTCGTCGCCAAAGTTTAACATTCCCAATCCCTATGTCCATTTGCAATATTAACTCAATTTCTGATGTACTTCAACATAATTTGATATTCTTTATCAAGGAGCAAAGCAAATCCAATGTAAATGCAAGAAACTCACTGACAATCAAATATTAAGAAAATGAAAGTAAAGTGGTGTTACTCGTTTAAATGGATTTTCAAACATGTTTAACTTGCAATGGGTTATTATATGAGCTACAACTAAACCAGACGCTGCTCAACATTTTCTATATTAGTTAATGGTCATATACAAGATCCATGCAACTCACCTTCCAGTAAATTGGAATAGTCAGAGCTGTTGGGCTTGTTTAGGGCAGGGTACATGTTAAACAAGTTCGCCACAAAAGCTGTGTTGAGTTTAGTGTTCCCAGCAACCACATCACCCGGAGTAACAAACTGTCGGCAGCCCATCCTGTCTGCTTGTTGAAGCATCAGCTCGGCCCTTCTCAGATCGTTTTGCTCCTAACAAGACAAACGGCAATTCACAAATTTAAGATAAACTTTACAAGTTTTAAAGCATGATTATTGGAGTTATGAGTCACTCTTCTACAGTCCACAGAGGACAACATAAAGCCACAATAGTGTTGAGATATTTTGATTATACAAGTCCTTGCTATTGGAAAGAAAACATTCAACACAAAGGGCCCCATTACAAGTTTCCCTTTATCTCCGCAGAAAGATATTGGGTCAAAATTAACAATACCCTGCAGAATCTCCCTGTGAGATAATGGGGATTCCAAGTTATTTCCCCCAGAATGGGGATTAACTTGCAGACCCGTAATACTGGGTTTAGTTCCACACGTTTTCCCCCTTCCAGGGGAAATAAAAGGCCCAATCTGCAAACATTTACCACATGCTTGCAGCAGGTGGTAACATTTTTGGGGGCATTTTCTTTTTCCTGTGGGAGGGTGGGGTGGGGTGGGGGCGAAAGTAGCAGGGGACCACGGGTGGAACAATTCCTTTTTTAGGTCTTGCATAGGCAGCGCATGCGCTGCCTTTCAAGACATGCTGTACCTACTGTATGGGCTTTCAGTACGCCCATCTGTTTCAATTTGTTCCTTCATGTGCATTTTGAAATTCCTTTGTTTTCGTTGATGAATAGTTTGCATTTGTTCCTTTTTTTGCTGTTTTGATCACGCCCTGCAGACTGGCCCTGTTACATGGATCACTTCACTATCGGCCATATAAGTTAGTTTCAGTGAACTACTTTTTTCTTTTGCCTGTGCTTGTTTTGGCTTTCTGAACTCACTGACAGTGCAACACCATTGCAGCACCACCTCAGCATCAGCGCAGCACTAATCAGTGTCACTCAGCACCACCGCAGCACCACCTCAGCAGCACCTGAGCACCATCATAACACCAGCTCAGCATCTCTCCGCCCCAGCACAGCACCACCTCTGCCCCAGCACAGCACTACCTCAGCACCAGCATAGCACCACCTGAGCACCACCTCAGTACCAGGACAGCACCACCTCTGTACCAGTGCAGCACTACCTTAGTATCACCACCTCAACATCAGCACAGCATCATTCAGCAACACCTGAGCACCAGCGCATCTCCTCAGAATCACTCAACACCAGCATAGCACCACCTCTGCATCAGTGCACCACCACCAGTGCAGCACTACTCAGCACCAGCGCAGCACCACCTCAGCAGCAACTCAGCACCAATACAGCACCACTTCCGCATTAGTGCAGCACAATCTCAGCACCAGTGCAGCCCCACCTCAGCCGCAACTCAGCATCACCTGAGCACCAGCGCAGCACTATCACCTCAGCATGACTCGGCACCATCACAGCATCACTCAGCACCAGCACAGCATCACTCAGCACCAGCACAGCATCCCTCAGCACCAGCACAGAATCACTCAGCAACCACTCAGCATCAGCGCAACATCTCCTTGCCATCACCACATCAACATCACTGCATCACCACCAGTGCAGCACCAAATCAGGTCCAGTACAGCCCCACAAAACATCAGTGCAGCACCACCTCAGCACCGGCACAGCACCACCTCAGCAGCAACTCACCACCAATGCAGTACCACTTCTACATTAGCGCAGCACCACCTCAGCACCACTGCAGCGTCACCTCAGTGCATCACCAACTCACCACCAGAGCACCGGCACAGCACCACCTGAACACCACCAAAACTTCACTCAGCACCATCTCAGCATCACTCAGCACCACCTGAGTATCACTAAGCACCACCTGAGCACCACCTCCGTACAAGCACACCACCTCAGCGCCACCTCAGTAGCACTCAGCAGCACCATCTCAGCATCAGCACAGCTCCATCTCCTCATCAGTGCACCACCACCAGTGCAGCACCAACTCAGCATCAGAGCAGCACCAGCTAAGCACCACTGCAGCATCACCTCAAAACTAGCACAGCACTAACTCAGAACCACCTGACCACCAGCACAGCATCACTCAGCACCACCTCAGCAGCACTCATCAATACCTGAGCACCACCTCCGTACACTTCAGCCCCACCTCAGTATCACTCTGCACCACTTCAGCACCAGTGGAGCGCCAACAGTGCAGCCCCGTCACAGCATCAGAGCAGCACCATCACAGCACCTATGCAGAATCAGCACAGCACCACCTCAGCATCAGCATCATCTCATCATCAGCATAGCACCATCTCCTCATCAGTGCACCACCACCAGTGCACCACCAACTCAGCAGCAGTGCAGCACTACCTAAGCACCTGTGCAGCACCACCTCCTTCTGTGCTCAGAATTTGACATCTGTTGATTCTCCCCTTGTGTCTGTCCACTGCACGTGTTGTAATTGAGGTAATATTTCCCAACCTCCACCCTCCCGTTCTTTATGCCCGACATAACAAAAAAATCTATAAAAAAACAAGCATTAGAACAGGCACAAAGAAGTTGCCAGCATTGCAAGGACAAAAAAACTAGAAGACATTTTTATGTTAATTCATTTTTTTTAACAGGGTCTTCAGTTGCACATAATGTCTTCTCGGTTATATATAAAGTAACACAAATGCTTATAACACTTTTTTATTATAACTTTTCAACATGCCGCACAGCAGTCACAATGCTCTACAACATAGCTTAAAGACATTAGCAAAACCAATAGCTCTGGCAAAACACTTATAATGTCCCAAAGGCAAGACCTATTGACTATGTCAATGCTTGTTTACTTCAGCTGGGTGAGCTTATTCTGCCCCACCTGCCCGAAGCGTAAGGGAGTGGGTTGGCAGAAGCCTGGCACAATAGCTGCTTGCAGCTCCTCAGGAAAGTCGGGGCCCAATGTATCTAGGGCCGGAATTATCATATCCGAAGCTTGCGGACCCATTACTTCTGGGCCTGGACACACTGGGCAGGGTTTAGTGGCCCAAAGCGGTACCCTCCTGGGGTTACTGCTCTGGGCAACTCATAATGGGGTCCATAGTGTTCATTTTGGCATCCATATTGTTTTCGGCTTAGCCGCCTTGACATATATTTGTGAAGTAGTGCAAAGCAGGAAGTGTACATTGCCTTTATTAAAAGGCTCAAGGTACAAACACAGGATCTTAGTCCTTGAAATCTAAAAGGCTACCTACATGGGTAGAATGTTGGCACTGAAAATGATAATAATAAAAAAAAAAATAATACTGTAATATTGTAAAGCACACACTTCAAAGTAGGATGCATCTTTGCACTTAAATAGTGCTAATTCGGTGGAACTCCTTTTATCAGACTCCGACCAATAAAGCATAAAGTCAGCTCTGCCAGGACCAAAACCTGCGATTTAGAAAAGGGGGTGGTGATGAACAGAGTGTCTGAGTTAAACAGACCACTCTTACCCAGTCCAAAGATCAGGGCTTGATCCATCACCGTTATTTATCTCACTGCCCCATCCCAGCTCAGAACCTGGCTATATGCCAATCAGTCTGTCCCTGGCCCAGTGCATCATGGGAACAGGGCAGACTAAACTACCAAGCCAATTCTTCACCAGAAAGGAGACAAGCTACCGGGGACCGGTTTCTGGCATTTCAGCCTTCTTCGGCCCGGCTTGCTTGAATCCTGATGGAGCAGTGAGAAAGGGACTCATGTCTGAGTATACCCTGCCACACCTATAGTGGCCAAAAACGATTTAGAAAAGGGGGTGGTGATGAACAGAGTGCAGCTTGCATTCACTAACACATTTCTGCATTGACTGCTTAACCCATATAAAGATCGTTCAATCCTACCAAAGACCTCCAGGAAGAACTGAAAGGATTCATGGGTACTCTTTTGCAAGGAGTGTGTCTTCCCAAAATGTGCCTCAATTGAGTGGATCCATGACCACATTTCAAGCACTGCAACACCTTATGTGCCTGATGTGTTTTTTTGTGGGTAAATCCTCCTCCTCTTCCAGGGTCATCCCTGGAGTTCTCATTTTATAGTCTCACTCATAATCACAACTCAGATATTTGGATGTGCAAACTAGTAATCATCTCTCAGACATCTGCCAATGTCAAAGGATTCTCACAGTCGATGAGCACCTACAATCGGTATAGGTAGTCTTATAGAACTTACTGACCACATACAGACAACCTAGAGGCTGTATATACTTACATTAAATCCTGAAAAGTCGATTTCAACTGGGATACCATCATCCTTGCCTCCTTTGGGGGCAATCTGCTGCAGAAGATGAAAATATGCCCTGGAGTCCTGAAACAGCAATACGGTCAGAAATTAAAATAGAGGCACATTCACACAATCATGTCCAACTTTGAAAACATTATTGTACTGGGCTACATCAAAAGGTGAAAAATTTGTATGACTGTATGCATGCATGTTGTGCGGTGATCCCTTACTGTTTACCATAAATTAGACTACTAGCGAAAAAAGTCATCTTAGTTTATTCTTTTACAATTTACGCTCAAAGGACACATAATAGCAAAAAAATATAACTTTTTTGACAATTTGTTTAACATTACAAAAAACCTTGAGAGTTCATAGGTATTACAAAGATTGATGTGTTTTTTCAGTTTCCAGTTTAATATAATACACATAATTAAAATAAACTACCACACAAACTTTTTCAGTAACACAATATCATGTACGCACTCTTCCCCTACAATATCTAATAGAGTACCGAATATATTTTCTGATTTGTGTGCAGTGCCGGACAGGCCCTCTATTCCACCCGGCATTGGCTGAAGCCTTTGGAGGCCGGTTCATAAGGCAGGGGCAGCTCCTGGGGCCTCGTCACTTTCCCAAGATCCCAGGGGATAGTTGCGGCCAGGGGCGTAACTTAGTCAGTGAGATTCAGGGGGTGTGAATCACAAAATACACAAATAAATAAAAAAGAGTATGCCAAAGGGAGAGCGATGACCAAGGTTTGGTATACACTGTTGCCACGAGAAACGGGGTTCAATACTTATTTGCATTAAGTGGGCCTCTGCCTAAGTTTCTTTAAAAAAAGATTGCTAGTTACAAACTTTAGTCAAACAAGAAGGAAGAGGAAAATCAACAAAGGCATTGGAGACCCGACTTGGGGCCTACAGACCCAACTCACAAGCCAAAAATACATTCATTTGGGAGAGTGTCACTCACCAAACACCCCCCTGAAGCTACGCCCCTGGTTGCAGCAGGCATGGGGAGGTTTCAAGAGAAAGAGGCAGGGAAGTGGAAGATGGAGAGAAAGTGATGAGAGGGAGAAGAGAGTGAGGAAAGGAGGAAGAAGAGAATGGATGGATAAAAAGAGGCAGATTGCGCAAGGAGATAAAGGGAGTGGAGCAGGTTTGAGCATTTTTAGAATGACTGCTCTTGGTTGCACAGTACCACCCCGTTTGTGTGGTAGGTCTTAATATTTCACTTACCTAATTATCTTTGACTTGTGTTATTCTATATTCTAAGCTGCATGATTGCTTCTACCTCGCCTTTTTCTCGAACTGGGTGTGTCCAAATATAATTGGGTTTAGAATGAGAGAGCTAAGGACCACCATTCCCAAATCTATGTGTGCCCAAATCTATCTCTGCTAATTCCCTCAAAGATTAAACCAACACAACCATTCCAGCTTGTTCCTAAGTGATTTCACCATTTAAAAAAACAAATAACAATGAATGCCATTTTCCTTCCAATATATTTGAATTTGAGCACTATGGATTGCCATCTTTTTGTCAAGTCAGGGTTGGAGGCTTCAGGGGTGTGGGTGTAGCTTCCATTGGTGCAGCAGGTGCAGTGGACAAAGAGGCCTGAGGGCCCCACTGAACCCTAGTTATTGTTGTATTTTACAGTTCCGTGGCAAACACATGTAAGAGCCAGGGAGGGGCATGAGTTTTGGGGTGGCGGCTTCCCCTTCCCGGCTCTTACATGCGTTCGCCATGGGGCGGCAAACACACGAATTGCCAGCACATTTGCATTTCAACAAAAAAAAAAACTTTATTCAAAGGCAATCACAGACATGGTGGTCTGCTGTCCTCAGCAGGCCATCATCCCTGTGGTGGCTGCAATTCATAATGGGTCTCAAACTGAAACCTACCACATTAATATTCATGAGGTAGGTGGATTTGAGACCCACTAGGAATCGCAAATATGAAACAAAAAGTTTCATACATAAGGAATAACAATTTCCAAATAGAGAATCGGATGAAAACGCAATTTGGAAATCACTATTCCTATTCTTTGTTCATATGGCCCATAGGGCTTAAATTTGAGTTTGGTAAAAGGGTACTCTGTAGCAAATGTGACAGATATCCCTCTGGTCCTATTACAAGTGCACTATGTCCTAATTAGCTGTGGAGAGGATATCCGTCATGTTTGTGATGGAGTACCCATCCACCTAACTCTAAATCAGGCCCAAAGGCTAATGTATTTCAACAGAGGGTCGTTTCAGTACAAGTGACAATCAGACAGAATAAGGTGTATGTATATGTGTATGTATGTATGTATGTATGTATGTATGTATGTATATATCTATATATATATATATATATATATATATCCATCCTGACAGTCTTCAACAAACAGGCACCAACTCCGTGAATAATTTTGGCGCAGAAGGCAATTTATTTATACGAAAAAGCAGCAGCGGACCTTAGAGTGCCGCACCTAAACTCCAGTGCCAATGAATCAATGTTCAAGTAGGTTTGGTATTGTGCTGCCAACCCCGACACCAGCTGCTGTTTGGCGTCGCTGTGCTCTCCAGATCAGTTGAACAGTTTTTTAAATGCTCATGGGGGCGCACCAAAATGAAAGTCCAAAAAGAAATAAGTAGAAAAATGTTCTTTATTTATCTTTGTCCAGCTAAAAAGCACATCAATAAAATATGTAGCGAGTTCAGCCGAAGGCAATTTATTCAAACAAGGTCAGGCGTGTTTCGGCGGCAGGACCGCCTTGTTCACTGCATAAAAAGTTCTGTGAGTGAAATGCTTAACACCTTGGGTGCTAGGGGTTTTCCCGCTGGGTGCGGATCCTTCTTATTTCCCATTGTTCATGACAAAGCCAGCTCGTCATAAGCACAGCGCAGGTAATGCCCATGACGAGCTGGCTTTGTCATCAGCGCTGAAGGGGTTAAATAAACAACCACCCTTATCCCTTGGTTACCATGGCAACCAAAACATTTCATAGTCATAGAAGCTCCTCAGCGACTATGAGACATGACAGTGCATAATTTAAAACACAGTGAGGAAAAAATACACAATCAACAAAATATTATTATAAGACATTTATGTTCCCCTAATAATACAGTATAAGTTAGAACAATCACTCATGTGTAATTAAAAAGAAATATACCTATTCTGCCTACGGCCTTACATCTCGAATAGACGTAACCTCGTGTGTGATGTAAAGAAATACCGGTCATGGACATAGAAGTGACACAGGTAGTTCATGTGTTGCCTCCCTCCTGTATCCCTGAAATATATTATATAATCAAATATGTTTGTTGCGCCCATAATAAGGGAAAGTGTAAATGATAAATGGACTTATGCTGCATCAGGGATTTACAAAGCAATCTGCTATTGAAGTAACGCGCTAAATCTCGTTCCTGACGCAAATGTAGCAACTCCCCCTTTGCACCGGGATGTGGCTCTTAGGTAATATCTTACGGTTCCGCCTGTCTATGCCTAGATTGGGAGTAAAAGGCCAAAAGGGGGAAGACGGGTTGTGCCCTGGAATGTGCGGATACTTAATGAGAAAAAGGAATAGAAGGGAAAGGCGCTATCACACCACAGGGACTGTCCTGCCCAAGTGGGCTTGCGGTACCAAATAGATGTCTACGAAAGGGAAACAGAAACTACATCTAAACTGAACCCGATCGGGGCTCAAAGTGTATCGTGGTACAAGAGGGAGAAAATAAAATTAAAAGAATGGGGATAATGATGCGATAAAGAAAATGAATAAGGCGTGAGAACTTTACGCTCTGAGGAATGGATTGCCGAAGGGAGGCGTGAGTCCCTGACTGAGGGATCACAGGTGGACATTCAGCGCTTCATCGGCATTCATCCCATGCGGGATTTTGGAATTGAGGAGAATTATACATCTCGATTACAAACTCTGTAATGGCAGTTGTCGGTTTCATCCCCTTGGATTTTTGGGAACATTGTCAATGACAAAGGAGGAGAGGTCCTGGGACTTACCTCCATGGCACAAATTAAAATGGCGTACCCAGTGCTTAATTTGTCAAATATTAAGTGCAGGTGCTCACATTTTTTAAGAAGGCCACACCCACACACCCCTGGCTCCAACCACTCACTCCACTGACTCCACCCACTTCCTCAATTGGCTCCACCACCCCCCACACCCAGAACTGGTATTGCTGAACGTGCCATAATAAGGGATAGACCAAAATCTACAGGTTGAAAGGTCAGGAAAGGAGCCATGTGCATCGCCATAAGGATGCACTACAGGACAGTCTATACCCTGTTCTGTGCACCTGTGGCTGAGGGTCAGTCACTAGCCACATGTCATCACAGCACAGATGGGCCAAGCTGTGGCATAGCAAGATCCTGTGGAGGTGCCTGTCACCCACAGAGGTCTAATTCTGAAAACACCACACATCCACCCAGAGAGGTGGAAGACTGAGCACCACACACCCATGACATCTCTCCTCCACATCCCTAGCCCACAGGAAGCCCATCAAGGCCTCATTAGCTCCTTTATACACAGGCTGACAGGATCTGACTTGCAGAACCCCTGCAGGTGCTCGGCAGTGGGTAGAGACCTATGCGAAGGACAGAGCTCCTGTCTGGAGTCCAGTGCTTCAGCGAGTGGACCCGGGTAAACTCTGAAATTAAAGCCCTGCTGTTCCTTTCTGATGATGCTTATTCTGGAATGTCAATTATTCACACTTGACTACCCCACCCCTTTTCCCTAGCTGCAACCGGACCTGACCCTCCAAAACAGAAGCATCAATCAATGCAATGCACTTGTAGGAACGCAGGAATGCAGGCTCACAGTCGCAATATCCAATCATAACGTAATGTCTCGCAACCGCTGCACCCTGAATACAGCAGCAGCCTTGGCCCTACCACAGAGAACAAGATGTGATTCATTGTGATATTATATATAATATTTATAGAATCTGTGATTTTTAGGTGAGCCACACCAATACTTCATAGACAAAAGTTGCAGTTGAGCTCTTTTTGCAATTGCTGTTCATATTTAATTTCCTGCATAATAAGGTCCTCTACGTTGTTTATCGCCACGCAATGTCCGGTTTTGTTTAGCATTACTCCATATGGACATAAAGAAAACATTCCAGTCTCTCTCTAACCATTCCAAGCTTCAAACCGGGTAAACTGTGAGAAAAAGTGGTGATGAATGTTCAAGGCACCAGCCTCCTGAGAAATTCCCAAGTTAAGCAGCTACAAATGACTTCAAACAGAAACAGTGCTAATTCATCCTTTGCCGAACGATGAAGTGGCCAGGCAGCCAGAAGATAACGGTGGGTGCGCTAGTGTAAATTACGTGAAAGGGGCACAAAGTGTGTGCGAGAGTGAGAGTGGTATTACAAATAATATAGCGTGCATTGTTTACATTCTTCTGTTTTAATTAGTTTCAAGCTCAAAAGAACAACTTTTCAATTTGAAACTACCCCTTGTTTTTGGAAAAAGTAAATCTCATTTTAACACCATCAATTGCCATGAGCCATGGAGCCTTGAGGTTCTCCAAGCAGCTTGCCTGAAGAGTGTAGTATTCATTTGATGTTGCCTTGGGTTGGCGGAGAAGCAGTGCAGATGGAAACTGACACATGAAACGTGGCACAGTCCGGGCCTTTGAGATAAATGCGCAAATTTAAAATATCTGTGAGTGTTCACACACAAGGCCTGTCTGATAATCAGTCAACTGCGTGATTTACATCTAAGGTTACTACAAGAATGGAGATGCTAGAGCAGGGGTCCTACAGTGGACCAATTTGCACTAGAAACACAAACATAGATAACCTGCAGGAACTTCTGTCCATACGTGTGTCACTGGGTTCTGCCTAAAACTTGTACTGCAGACAAGTGCTGTAACCTGCCCTTTTTCATTTGCAGATTCTGCAAAAAGAAAAACATGCCAGTTTACTTATGCGGAAAAGCACTGGCACTGGCAATTTACTCTGGTAACCCATAAATTGGGAGGTCAGGTGTGGCAGAGAAAAGGGGCCATTAAGTCATGAGGTGCTGAGCTTGAAAAAACATAGTTGACAGTTAACTTATACATTTATTTGCTTCAAAAAAATTGGTGAAGAGGACACACAATAGTAAATCTGTTCCAGATTAACTAATAGCGACTTGTAGTACTATCTACTACTCTCTTACCTGTGACCTGCAGTCTCCTTGGCACTGGCTCTATTAGATCACTGGCAAATAATGTGTTTTGGTGGGCCCCCGGCCCAGGCCAAGAGCATCAGCATGTGATGCAAATGACAAGTCAAAAGGAATAATTCATGGCCTGCTTCTGCTGGGTTTTCATTTCAGTGCATGCAAATTGTTAACAGAAAGCAGCTACGCACTTTTTTATTACTTCGACAATGTCGTATTAAGGTTATTGCCGAGACCAGAACTTTCCAGGACCCAGTCTGCTTTGCCCTCAGCCCACCCATCAGCCCGCCGTCATCTGTGATAATTAACCAATGCGAAAGAAAATGCTCCTTGAAAGGCAGGCGTGCACTACTGACATCACTAATGTGATGCAGTTATCATGCCTGGACCTGGGTGGGCCATCCTGCGGGAAGGAGGACGACACAAGACACAAGACACAGGACAGGTAGGTACATTTATTTTTAATAAATATTGGCCTCATCTCACTGGGGAGAAAAATCCAATAGCCCTGGCCCTGTTAAAAAAGGGCCGGTGCTTAGCACCTGAAAGCTCCTGCACAAATGAAGCACTGAGCATGCCATTGGGTATGTCTGGTCATGATTCGCAATAGCCCTTAGGTATATATATATATTTTTTTCTTCTTCAGTAGACTTGCATAAAATCAGTATTTGCCACAAAATTCAATATATGCCTTATGGTTACTTGTTCTTAAGGGGCTCTCATTTGGTCCCATTTGAGGCTAAAAAGCAACATTCCAATTTTTTGGGCCCTTAAACATAACATAACGTGTGTGTTGTAAAGCGCACGTTCACCACTACGGGTATCTTGGGGCTGAATAACAGGTGTTTGTTGTTACCCAACTGAATGGTACTCATTTTATCGACCCCAGATGGATGAAAGGCTGAGTGGACCCGCCGGGATTTAAACCTGTGACCATGAGGTAGAACACAGGCCCCTGCAGTAGACGCATTAGTCCACTGAGCCACCAGACCCGGCTGGTTAGGTGCTGACATTCAGTAAATACAATGCCTGGCCCTAAAATCCCAGGAAGAAACATTCAGTAAATGCAGTGCTGTGCAGGTTTCTATATGCATTTTATATATGGTTATTACACGCTGTGCCTCGTGGGTATAAATGAATGAATGAATTCACTCCTTCAATAACCTTCAAAGACATGCCGGTACAATAAAGTAAACTTCAACCAGGAAGTGACAGAGCAGAGTGAAAAAGAAAGAAATGACTAGGTTTTAAGAGCTTTCTGAAAAGCCACATGGTTGTCGAATCTGATAATAGGGAGTGGAAGGCAGTTCCATAACTTGGCAGATGTGTCAGAAGAGGGGCTCCTGCCAATGCAGAGGAAGGAATAATACTTGAGCAGAGGATGATCCAAATGTCCTGGAGGCCTCACACTGATTACATCTATGGCAAATAAAGAGATGGCCATTCTCGTGAACTGCCTGGAGACAGACACACTGGCAACTCAACATCATCCTTCTATAAGCAGAGAGCCACTGGAGGTTCGTAGGATGAAAGGAATATGTCCCTCTGAGGAAGCCCTAGGACCAATCTCCCTGCTGTGTTTTGTATAATTTCAGCCTAAATAAATGTGTTTCCTTAGGCAGCACAACAAGAAACAATGGCCTGGGTGACGAACCTTCTGCAAGACACAAGGAGAAGAGGGAAGATCTTACACAGAGAGCACACTGCCAATCCAGCAGGTACTTGAAAGAGAATTATCCAGGAGTGGGAAGCATCACCTACATGGTGCAGATCACTTGGGTGACAAATGGGACATATCTCCAGAGAACGGCACAACACATTCTTTAATATTGAGGCAATATTGTCCAAAAAAGTATAGTTTATGAACTTTTAAAGAGTGAGCTTCTATAATGCCCTATTTGCCCAGATGTGTCTCTCTACAGAACACACCTACCCGGCTAGATGTACTCAGCATTTGCCAGATTACTACCTCCTTAGACTCTCACTCAAACCTACCTTTATGTCATTGTTGAAATTGTTGATTTTTTGCCAACCAGCATTCTCCAGGTGGTAGTTGACCCAGCGCAGCAGCAAATCTTCTGGGGACAGTGTCATCAAGTGGTCTAATTCTTCGCCTTCACTTAGCAACGCAATTAGGGCTACAAGTTAAAGACAAAAGAGGAGTAAAGTTTACGGTCGTTTTGGAAATTAGTAAAAAGAGCAAAACTCAAACCTGATCTACATCATGTAGGATCTAAAACAATGGTTTTTGCCAATATTAGACATCAGCGTGCCAATGGTTGACAAATAACCAACGTCTCTGCGCAGTGTACCAGATGTGTTTCGTATGCCACGTCTTTTACAGCAGTTGTACGTTATCAACAAACTAGCATTGGCAAAGTCAATAGGTCTGGCTTCTTATGAGGGGATATGTTTGGTAAACGTAGGGTAAGAGTAATGCTAAGTCTGGCTCCTCAGGAAATCTGATAATGAAGATTTGTGAGGCTGGGTGGTTCTTTACTGTGGGTTTCTTGGGGGCAACCTCCTTGTAGACTGGACGAGCTAGGCGTTCTTTCCTTCCCAGAATCCCCCTTCATTCTTAGGTTTTTTTTAATACAATGTTTATAAGTTCTGCTACCCCTGGTTGGATCTGCTGGTGATACAGTAGAATTCTCAGATCCCCTGTACCTGCTCATGGGCTTCTTTGCCCTCTTCACTTGGTGCTGTATTTTGAGAATTAGAGAAGGAAGGACTGTATGCCTTGTTGGAACAAAAGTACCTCATACATTGCTGTCCACAACATCCTGCCTTTATGTATTGTATTCTCGACTACCTTGTATATTTATTATTATTATTATTATTATTATTATTATTATTATTATTATTATTATTATTATTATTATTATTATTATTATTATGTTTCACCACAGTGGTCCAGATATCAGTGAGCCCAGTATATGTGAGCCCCAATAATGGTGTTGCTAATGCCAGCAGACAGCTATGGTTTGATGGGATATACCTAATACATGTATCTCCACATAGTGGAAGTAGGCAGTAGCTTACTGGTATACAAGAACAGAGAGAGGCTCATTTACCTGTACCCTTAGGAGAGGTGCCTATCAACACTCTTGGTAAATGTGTGCAGTATCACATAATGGACTTCCTTCACTTCCGCTGTAAAGTACTTGATGTAATGGGTTTGCAAATGGTGAATAGAGACTGCCTGTGAATGGTGTTCTCTAAGAGGATATGTGGAAGGGAAGACAAGATGGCGGTTCCCTGCAACAGTACAAATGTCATTCTCAGGTCCATGTCCCTGGAGCAGTACCTAGTGCCTGAATCTCAGGGGGCTGTATGTTAGAATACCGATAACAAAAACATTGCCTGACCTACACAGTGTTTGTAAAAATATCACCACATCAGCTGTACACTTTCTATTATTAACTCTGTTGGGGTGATATTTTTGTAAACAATATTTAGGACATTATATTTTCTGCAGACAGTATTTAGGCCTCAATATTCCGGTACCATATGCCTTAGAGACTCTACAGTACTTCACTCTTGATTATTTCTGGGCCGCAATCAACATTCATATCAGAAATCTTTCCCAGAGTGGTTTAGCCACTTAGTTAATCCTGTCCCCAGATCAAAGCAAATCCCGGGTTGGGATCTCTGCTCTAAGAATTCCTAAATACACCTCCTCATGGCAATCCAATGCCTCCATCTTTGTATTACGCTACGAGTTACACAGCAATAGGGACTCTGCTCAATATCTCTGCACCCGCTCTATCGAACACATGTTTCTCATCATTTTATGTTGTCCCATCCCACTAATATCAAAATGCTCTGAAAGATATCCTACGAACTGAATGACTAGAAGTATGGATTTTGAACTTGGCATACTGCAAGATTGGAGCTGCTCTCCCCCTCCGTAGTGCAGCAAGTCTGCCAAAAATAATGGCCCTCTCGACAGTGCATTCGCTTTGGAAGAAGCTCTGCAGAACAACTCAGAAAATATTTCTGACCAGAATGTTGTGTTCATGTTGAATTTAAGTCTAGGTCTAGTGCTATGGAAGAACAAAATCCCAGTTTCTCCTAAAGCTCCCTGGTTTAGAGGACAAATAAAAGGTCTAGCTGACTGAGACCCGCATGGAAGATGACTTACGATACTGAGCCTGCCCAAATGCCACAAGGATAAGCACCCCAGTTGGCTGCACATAAATAAAATATCAACTTTATCCTGGGTGGTTGAAGATGTCTGGAGACCATCAGAGGAAGATCAAAAGGAATGTTACTGAATAGTGAGCCTGCACCACCCACTGTCCAATGAACCTATGTACCACCCTTTCCTAATCCCACTCTAGAGACCAGTAGGCGTTCTGTTGGCTGGTTGGTTACTTATATTTCATAACCAGGTGAGTCATCAAACTAAGACATTCAGTGCTGACCTTGTGCCCATGTAAAGGTCTGGTAGACTGTAGCCCTAGACAAGTGCCACAACAGTACTGTTGTTTTACATTGGGTCAAGAATACTCGAAACATTTTAAAGGTCAGTTTGTTGATTTGGGATGATGACCACAACATTGCCCTGGTCCACTGAACTATCTTACTTCAACTCAGCAGTGAACAAACTACAGCAAAGGGAGAATGATACAGGCCCTGTATAATTCAGACAACTATTCCACATTCACTGAGAATATGGGAACCCTAATATAGTAGACTTGGCAAGATTTGGAGGAATCTGAGGTCTTGTTACCCTTTTCCATAAACTAGCATTGCCGTTGGAACTCTATGCTACTGTCATCACTTTTGTGCTTAGATCTGTAAATGCTGATTTAAATAAAGACCTGTACATTAAAAGCTGTAGCTCCGACTGTAGAGTGACGTTTAGTGACTGTTGCACTGTATCTAGGCTCCAAACGCTCCTCCCTGCTAAAAGTACACTTTTACTTTTTGACCACCTTATCCCTTGATCTTTAAGACTCAAACAGTACGTGGCATTCAGGGAGCAGTGCAAAAGTAACCAATCTATTGGGGGTTAGTGGCAAATGACAGTTACTCGAGAGAGGAGGTTCCTATAACCAGTGGTTTCCTTCACTGTAGGAGATAAGCCATGACGGGTCCATTGTCCATCCATCCATTTTCCAAGGTTCTGGCAAAGGTTTGGAGGGAGAGCAAGTGCTAATATTGGTATTTGTCTGGTGACCTCTCATGCCTTAGTTTATGGTGCTGATTCTCCATGGATGGTACCACCAGCTCCAACTTTTATCTAGCACCCTCTTCATCTCTGGACATGACCCACTATCTTCACCTCTCAATATGGAATTACGGAGGTATTCCTTAAGCAAAGCAGATTTTTTAGGAATGTAATTATTTCTATACAGCAATTTGCTGCCAAACGCCTGCAACCTCATCAAGGATCCTCCTTCTGCTTGACACTCTTCAAAGCATACACGATCCCTCTAGCCAGCATCATTCACTCTCACAACATCGTCTTTTTCTGTCTTCCACAGGTTCAACAGTGTTCTGGTATCCAGGGGTGCCACCTTTATGCCCAGTACCAGCCTGAAGATGGAGGGCAGTTTATTGTCCACTCCCTAAAACAGGTTTGTGTAGCTCTCCAACTCCCATTGGGGTAGGAGCCAGGCAGACTAGAAGGACAAAAGGGAGGCAAGGCCCAGGTGTGAGCTACATCTGCCAGTGACAGGGAAATAATCCTTTGAAGCTCTGGAAAGGGTTGGGCACAGCCTAAAGGCCATCCTGATCAAGGAAGAAAAACACCTCCCTACACCCAAAGCACTTTGTCCACTGTCTGGGAGCAATTAATATCTCACTCCAGGGAAGCCATGAGGGGGTCAGGTGAAAACTGGGCACTGACAGGAAAGCCTTTTGGTTCTGAGCAGAAAACAGATACGTTTCTAAAAGTGTATTTTCCTACATAGTGATATAAAATCGAACATTACCATTAAATTGGAATTAAAATTACTATTAATGATTCCATTTGTCTAGCTATTCCCAAACTGAATTCAGCACCTATTAAATGTAATAGTATAAACCAATGTTAGCCTATGGCAGAGCCAGCCTTGCCACAGTGAAAAATTACTTAGGAGGTTTTTCATTGCCAGGGCATCTAAAACATTAAACATACATGTTCTATTTTTGAGTACCATGCACTCTGGCCCATGGAAAAATTGGGCCTCCCTTGGGTGGGACTTGGGAGTGTTATAAAGGAAGTTTCCAGCTTGTCAAAAGGTTTATTTTGATGGGTCAAAATGGCAATTATGCAACTGTACCAGTCAACTAGTGGCAGTTAACGTACAAGCCATGGGTGCTCAGGGTAAAATATACTGGGGCCTCACAGGTCAGTTAAGTGTGCCAATCAGGGATTTAGCCAATTCAGCATGTTTTAGGGGTCAGAGCACATGCACTGGGGCCTGGTTAGCAGAGTCCCAGTATACAGAGTCAAAAGCCAGCATCATCAGGCCAAAGAAAATGGGGGGGATTATCCAAAAAGAAGCATTTTCATATTCTCACTATGCCCCTTAATGTGCTAGTTCTTTTGCAAAGCATTCTTTCCTCAAAATGTGCAGTTTGTCACCTTGCTTTGTGTAATCAAGTTAACATTTTGCTATTGCTTTTATTTTGTTGCATACCTTCATTTCTGGATATTTCAATATCTGCAAAGAGTCCTGCTTTGATGATCTGCCAAAGCAGCCCCAGCACCAAGTGTGGCTTCCCCTCCTGCAGATCTTGTGAGCCAATGTTCACCACTGTGCAGCCAATGGCGGATGCCGAATTCAGTGCAAGATTCAGGTTTTCCTAATGGAAAAATACAAAACGTGCACAATGAAAAGCTTCTTGGCCCACATAAACACTACTAATCAGTTTGAGCTTACTAAGGCCTATGTAATGAAAAACTCAAGAAGGCCTAGAAGAGCATATGCCAGAAGTAGAGCAGTTTTACAAACACGAAACGTCACATAATGACACTATAACAGAATACTGTGGTGACAAGACATTGGATCTACCTTATTGGAGCACAAGTCAAATTGGAAAACGAATATAGAGCAAGAGCAACAAACTGCATACACAAATCATTAATCAACACACATTAATGTGAGTGCAGAAACAGGCTTATCCAGAAACAATAGGCAGTTGTCCAAACTTCAACACTAAGACAAAGTGAAAGAAGGAAAGACATGGAAATGGGGTGTTAAGGAGAGGTACGGAGGGAGCATGGGAAAGGAGAATCCTCTCCTTGGCTTACATTGAGGAAAGTTGATAGTTAAAATGGTTATCTAAGAGGGTTAGCTTGCATATCAGAGAATTATTCTCAAAACATTGTATTGGTATTTAGTGGTACAGTAGGAGACACATGAATGGAACCAACTTTAGTTCTTTAGGTCATATTCCAAGATTTGTGTGCTACTCACTACATGTAAGTAAGGAGAGGGAGGCAGGAAAACAGACACCCCAACAAAAAAGCACAGCGCCATACCACCCGGCATGGCTACCATTGGAGCAGCGTTGCCGAGGCTGAGAGATGAGGAAGCACCGTTTGCACAGGCTGCTTTAGTGCTTGGCTAGCTCAGATGGTTGTATGACAGAGGCACGTATGGTACTAATCACGAATGTGTGTCTAGCATGCATTCCTTTACCAAGCATGCATTTACCGCACATGCCTTTACCATGCAGTTTTGTTGTAAAGGCATGATTGGTAAAGGGATATGCGTGGTAAAGACCGCCACTACCCTGACCCCCCACCCTAAGCCCTAAAATCCTATTTCCCCGCCTCACTGCCACCAGGCCTAAAACCTACATGCCCTGTCCTTAAAACTACCCCTTCCCCTCTCCCCTCCCTGATGCTTTAAACCCTGCCTCCTACCAAAAAATTACCCCGACCCTTCCCCTCCACCCTGAGCCCTACATCGTACCCCTGCCCTGCCCTTAAAACTACACCTACCCCAACCCTGAGGCCTAAAACCCTGTCCCCCTTTAAAAAACTAATTCGACCCCTCCGCCCCGAGCCCTAAATCTGACACCCAACACTAAAAACTCCCCCAAACCCAGTACCATCCCTTAAAACTACCCCTCTCCCTGCCCTGAGGCCTAAAACCCTGCCTCCTTTTAAAAAGACTGCCCGACCCCCCGGCCCGACTGCTAAAACCGACCACCACTCCTAATAACTACCCCCCCCCCAAACCCGTCCACAGCCCTTAAAACTACCCCGACCCTCCCCCCTCCCGAGCCCTTAAACCGTACCCCCTTCCAAAAACTACCACAACCCCCGCGCCTGGAGCCCCTAAAACCACCCCACTCCTAAAAACGACCCCCCCCCCCAAACCCGGCCCTAGCCCCACTTACCTGTGCGCATCCAGAGCTTCCTGTTCCAATGCTTCCTCTTCCTCTCCCCATCTATCCGGACACAAGAACGCTATCTGCCTTTACCACGCATATGCGTGGTTATGGTAGATGCGCGGTTCAGGCAAGCGTGGTTACACTAGCGGGGAATTGGCATGGGTGCCTTAGCCCGCGTAGTAAAGGCCGTTTCCCAGCCCAGACAGCACAATGTCATTTACATAATGCAATATCTGCCTTTGTAAAGCACACCTTAACTGGTGTGTATCTTGGTGCTGATGTTTATTGTTACCAAACAACATTACTCATTTTATCAAACCTGTTACCATGGAGTCAAATACATATCCCTGCAGTGGATACCATAGTCCACTTATCCATCAGATCTGCTTTCCCTTATTTACCTCAGGCTCTGATTGGCCCAACGCCTGGCAGCTTCCGGCTGAGTAAGAAACCACCATGCCTGCCAAGTAGGTTTACAATTCCTTTTAAATGTTTCTTGTCCTTTCACTTTACACGTGTGTACCTCATTTTCTAAGGGTGAGATTGACATATTCATTTGCACGTGTAAGTTTGGTTACACATGCAAATAGTGTTTACAAGCTTTTCACAGGTGTAAAACAAGTTTACAAAAGCCAACACTCATAAAAAATGACTCGCAGGAACATTTTTCATGTGAGTAAATATACTCACGTGACAGGGAGGAGACGTTGATGGACGAGAACGTAATGAAACGTTTGTGCCTAACAAAAATGAGTTTCTTTTTGAGCATTCACGTGCTTTTTCAGTCCGATTCATTCTAACCCTGGACACGATCATAGATTTATTTCTTCCAGGGCAATACGACAGAAATGAGCTGGGATTACCCCGAAAGTGTAATTGTCCACGTTCAACGCCATTTAACTTCCTTTACAGAATCAAAAGTACAATATCGCCTGCTGAAAACCTTTCACATGCATGCAGTTAGGAATTCTCAAAGTTTTCCAGGTGTACTTTCGGAAACTTTTGATAACTCCTAAAAATTGGAAACCTGCGTTCATGCAAGGTAGTAAAATTAAAGGTGAAGATTTCAGATTTATTTTTAAATAAACAAATGGTCCTATGGGTAGAATTAGGGCCCTGGGATGAAGGTAGCGGGAGGGACACCACCTGTTCCCTCTTTACTCAAAGCTCTGCAGGCACTTCTTTGGCACCTAGACTAGTTGTGCAACAAGATTTTGCTTCTGCAGGACCCACACTGGGCCTGCATTAGCAACATGAAAAACTAGAAAACCTTGTCCGAGAGTCTGCACTGGATGAGAAAGTCAAGAAAGGCTGTATGCCCTCTTTCTTCAAAATACAGACAAGTTACGAAGATGTGTAAGAGTGCGTAAAAGAGTACCACAGGAGCACTACTTTACGTACTCGTGAATGGACCCTTTATATTTCACCTGACTTGAGTTCACACGTGACAAAAGAGGCTGTGATGACATTTCATGCCAGTGGGTGCTGCTCTTAAATTGCAGAGCTTTAACAGAGTCTGGGTTAATGAATAACTACTGAATGTTAGTTCTTGAGAGTAGGGACCCAAGGGTGTGATATTATTTGTAGAGCAATGAGCACAAGGTGTGTACTCTGCAGACACCACTTGGTTTTATAACTCTCTGTGCCACCTCATGCATGCACTGCACTCTGTAGATTGCTCTACAACAAAAGAGAGCATTTAATCCCCTCCCTCTGACCATTAAATCCAGCAGCTCCCTCCTTCATTTCAGGAAGCAGCTCAAAACTTTCTCTTCCCTCCACCCTGCTAATCTTGTAATCTCCCAGTCTGCATCTCACCTCTGTTTTACAGCGCCAGGAAACTCATGGTGTCAGTGCGCTCTATAAATGTCACTTAATAATAATAATAATAATTAAATAGCTATGAAGTGGCAAACATAGCCTACACATCAACAAGACGCATTTTCAGGGAGAAGTTTTTGCAAGATGAAATATTACATTACATTAAAATTCTAAGGTGTTCAAACTGAAAGCTCAAGAAAAAGATTTAAATTCCTAGCTGGCACTAATACACAGAGGAGTCTCATGGCGCTAGTAAACTCCAAGGAAGATAGTAGAAGGACACAACAGAGCTGCAGGTTTCGTTGCACTGGGAAACCCCAAGACCGAGATAGTACAACTACAAGAAGGAACTACACTACATAGGAGTACTGTATCTGTAGAGCACAAATGTAGTTGAAAGTTAGCGGGGCTCTGTATAGGATAAGAGCCAAAGACACAGACAATGAGTGAATGATGGGGTAGGTGAGTTCTTGGGTCGGAGTGGACATTTACTCTATAGTGCCCTTTAAAGAGGTGTGCCTTCAACTCTTTCCTACATTGGAGCAGCTTTGGGGCCATCTTGATACATAAGAGGATGCTGTTGGGATCATGGGTGCACTTGTTCTCCAGTCTGATGGTGTCTGCTCGCTGGTTTGTCAAAAACACTAGAGGTGGTCAGATGCTAGCCAGATAGTCGGCGTTGCTGTTCGTGCTGATGTTCTAGGTTTTGCAGTTGGCCTTCAGGTGGTTGGGTTTGAAAAGGGGAGTTCCCTCGTGGTGCGGGTGACGTGGTCATATTTCTTTTGGCCTTCAATACATTCATGCAGGATACCCTTTGGAAGGGCCAGGGTGGATTTTAGGAGGTGTGGCGCTGGGTGTAGGCACCATCTTAATTCGAGAGTCAGGGGACTCGGTGCTTAATTTGTAAAATAACCGAATGCCACTTTGTTCGACCGCCGAATGTTCCTTGCAACCTTATTTCATTGTGGCAGGCTCTTTTTTTTATCCCTGCATCCTCCCTTTGTCACTGTTTTTCAGTTTTTCTCTTCCGCCTCCTTTGCCCTTTTTGTGCTTTTCCACTCTCTTGTTTTGGGTCAAAGTCTGATGAGGATAAATAAGTGCTGGTCTCCAAAATGAGTGCTGATGAGCCACACCTGCAACCACAAGCTCAAATTAAGTACTGAGGGGTCTTGAACAGGAGTTTTGAAGTCACTTTCTAGGAGGAACTGTTTTCTTTGTTTAGGTAAGTATGGTTTTATAAGTTTTCGAAATATCCACATACAAATCTCAATGTGGACAGAACAGGTCATTCCAGTCTGAATGCCAAGTATCAGAGGCCTCTGCCACCTTTCCTTTGCCTTCGATGTAAAGCCTGAAATTAAAATTGCGTTGGCAGTTTTAAGTAGCCTTTGAAGTTTAGTCTAAAATGCTGCCTTTCATGGATCATGGGTAGGGATCATAATGGGATTTGTGGACCACAGAGTGCGACTCGCAAACATTTGTCTGCGCTGTTGGGAGCCAGTGAAGGGATTAAAGGTGGTGAGATGCCATGCTGCACTTGTGCCTGTCCACCAGCAGCCTGGCAACAGTAGTTTGGATGTGCTGCACTGTTTGGTCCAATAGGCTGGCATGTGCAACTGGAGGGGGATACTTTACACAGACACTGGAAACTACTTAGGTAGGGTCTTCCAGAGTCAGAGCTGATACACGGTGCTCCAGCAGTGGCGGCTCCTCCGCTAAGGCGGAGGAGCGTCCCGACAGATTTTCAGCAGTGTAAATAAAGAAAAAATATAATGATAATAACTTATTTTTATTATCATTTTATTTCTTCCTGCAGTAGCAGCAGCTTTGTGGATGGTACAGGGTTAATGTGCTCTCAGAGCAGGGGGAGGAGTGGAGTTCACTCTGTAAAGTGCGCATGAATGTTTGGCCGGCCGTCTCAGGCCTGCCAAACAGTCATCGCACTTTGCATGTTCTCCACCCAGGTTGAATTACAGCCTGGGTGGAGAACATGCTCAGGCTCCCGGTCCCTGCCTGCACGCCGAACCATGGCACTCAGACCAATCACAAGGATGCATTGAAGCATTGTGATTGACTTATGGGAGGATGGATGCTTCCTGTTCCGGCCGGGAGAGACAGGGAGAGATGTCGGAGGAGGGACGCAGCGAAGAGGTAAGTTTAATTTTTGGCAGTATGTAGGAGACTAATCAGCAGTTTATTGCTAACAAATGGCCCATGGCATTTCTAAAGGTCACCCTCCATCTTGTGCATTGGCCAGCCCGGGTCATCCAAAATGAATCCCACTGGCCTCGATTACTCAGTCGCACTCACACACACAGCTTATCACAGACAACTGCCCATAAGGAGACCATGTGTGGTGTGCTCTGTCAGGTCACAGGAGAAGTTTGGGACCATACCACACAGGGGATATTCTCACACAAACATGGACA
This sequence comes from Lissotriton vulgaris, assembly GCF_964263255.1. Classification (NCBI taxonomy): domain Eukaryota; kingdom Metazoa; phylum Chordata; class Amphibia; order Caudata; family Salamandridae; genus Lissotriton; species Lissotriton vulgaris. The sequence goes on along the minus strand of NC_141699.1, from coordinate 608,320,946 downwards.
ATACAGCTTTGACTTGAGGTACTGCACCTTTTAAAGTCAATTGTGGAGTATGCCAAGGTTGTGTACTTGACCCCATTCTCTTTTTACTTTATATTGATCATCTGGATAGGACACTGGTGTGTGCCAGGGTGGACATACCACAGGTTGAGAAAAAGGCTGTACACGCATTATTAATATGTGCGGACGATGTGGTGCTTTTCGCAAGGAAGGCTCACAGCCTAAGAAATGTGATTTCCAGTTTTATGGCATTTATGAAGGGGCTTGATTTGGAGACCATCTTCTCAAAAACTTATAGAATGGTGTGTGGCCCTAGAAACACCAAAACTTATACTCCAAGTATAGGAGGAAAACAATTAGACAGAGTAAGTTTTTTCCCATATCTTTGGTGGGATTTTGATGATGCTTGTACCTGGTCTGATTGTATTAGAAGCAAACTGACTCATTTCTCTCGTGCTGTTGGAACCACTTTTTCTCTTGCTGCCTGTATTGGTAGAAAACCTGTCACCCAATCTTAGAAATCGATAAAAGGAAATACCTCCCGACTGTCACGTATGGTATGGGGGTATGGGGCTACAGAGATTTGGGCCTACCCAAGCGGAAGACAATAGATTTTGCCAACACCTGCTGGAGGTCCCTCCTTTGACCCCTCACTTTTCTCTGCATCAATAATTAGGCCTAAAGTACATTCAAGATCTCATTAATGTTGCTCCTTTAGTTCTCTGGTGTTTTGGAGAGTAATCGGGCGGTTAGAGATAGTATTTTATGTGATCATGGGTTGAACACCCTGTGGCTAAAGTAAATAAGAAACACCACTTTGGCATTGGGTTGTGCATACTTGTTAGAGAACACAAATACCATTATCAAAAAAGACAAAACCTGGGTCCAGGATAGCTTCTTTAAGCATAGGCAGGCCACTAGGGAGGCTGTGGAGGTGGTGAAGCCCTCTGTAATAGACTATTGTTTGGTTCAGATGGCAGTGGGGATTGCTTCTTATTTACTTTTTGTGCAGGACGTGTATGAACGTACTTTATTGACTCGATTTAGATAGGGGACGATATGTTAGTTGTTATGTTTTTAACTAGTGCAATACTCCCCTGTCCACATATCTATTTGCCCATGTGATGAACTATCAACTCAGACTTTATTGAACTTTGTTTTGTTTTGCAATTATTATCTACCCTATACTAGGGGATTCTTATTGCCCCTGTTGCGTCGGCATAATTTTACCAAGTGTAAAGCTGCTTTGCTTTTCCTACAGCAACTTAATGACTATGACACCTGTCATTCAGTTGGCTGCGTCTTGAGAAATATCCTACGCCAGAGGACCCACTATATTATTCTAACTAATGGTCGTTCATTCTAAACTGCACTTTATGCCTTGGCTTTCATAGTCTGTTGTATGAATCACTCAATGTAATATTGTATTTTGGCTTACTGGTGACATTTTTTAAACATATTATATTGTGGTCTGTACCTTTTAATATATTTGAAATATTTAATATATTTATTGTTTTCTTTTAATCTGTGTATTTTGGAATGTGTTTATCTTTTATGATCAATTTCAGTATGATCGAATAAAGATTACTGAATTAACTTGAGGTATTAGCGAAAGTTGGGCATGATGCTTAAAGCACAGACTGCATAACTGGAGGACCAGAGTGGGTTATGGCCCAACAGCACTAAAATAAAGCACTAGCGCAAGTCTTATAAGGGCCCTTAGAACAATAACTGCTGGATTAAGTACTTTTAACCTGAGTAGCAACTATCCTGCTACTCATGGACAATATAAAGGCCCTGAAGTGCATCTACTACACACCCAGATCTCCACTAACCCTGAAGAACATGTGGGTGTTATTAGCATACTTATATACTACTAAATGAGATCTTGATACTGGAGTGACCCCTTTGTTAATAGCAGCTGGGAAATGGCAAAGATAGTGCAGGAAAGTAACTCAAGCCCTATGTGTTAGATGGAAGGCAATCTGTAGCACTGCAGTGCCACCAGTACACCTCTTGTTCAAGTGCTCCAGGGGGTGGGATGGTCAGCGTTGGTTGCAAATGCTGCTAATAGAACCAGGAGGATCCCTGCAGTGACCTCGCTTCCTTTCTGAGATCATAATATTCTGATAAAAACACAGACTAGATTCGATAGGCTTTTAGGATAGAGTTGAAACATAATATGCTTAAGGACATTTTAGGTTAACAGTAAAATAGAAAATAGCCAACAAATAGCTGGATTTTCTAGAACAAGTGAAGGTTTTTTCGCATAATTCCTTTGATGTCACCCTCTCCCTGAATCCTTGTGGTGGCAAAGGAAGACCAGTAAGTAAGAAGTGCCAATATTTGAGTACCTGGGCAGCATGCTCTAAAAGTATTTGGAGGGACTGCAAAAATTGTGACTGTGGCAAATGGTGGAATGTCCCCAATGGGCCAGCAGCAGACACACCTAAACAGCGCTATCAACAATGGCATCTGTCTGGACCTTTTTAGGACTTGAACCAGCGGCAGCTGGTAATTCAAGCAGGAGGGGGGCAGGCGAGCCACACATGCACACACATGCACTTACCCCTCTACATCCACACACACTCACAACCCCATGCATTCACAAGTCTGCACACATACACCCACCATTCATAAGCATGTAAACACCCATGTCCTGCACGCACAAACAAATACACGTACATTCATACATACACCCACGCATACAAAACATTAAAAAACATAACACTTACCCTCTTCATCGTCTTGGGGAGGGAAAGCTCGGTGGTTCCTTAAGGGTTGGGATTGCTGCCTCCCCTCATTAGCTGACTTTAGATCAACCAATGAAAGGAGGCGGCAGGCCCTACCTTGTCACAGATGAAGATGGAGTCAGTGACTCTGCTGAACTCACTCTGTGCCACACCGTCAATGATAGACACTCTGCCCTGGGCACTTCAGGGCTTAAAACTGAAGCTTCCAGGTCAAGGCTATCAGTGACGCTCCCCCACGTCACGAGGGGGAGGGCCGGGAGGTGTTTTGCCAGGCTGGAGAGGTCAGGTCCAGAGGGTTGTGAAATCTTCAGTCCGGCAAAGTTCAGCTCAAGAAGCCAGGCACATGTCTAGCTCCTTGTGAGGATTTGGGTGTATTATATGGTAAGGTTATGCAACCTTATTGTGTAATACACTCACAAAAACTGCCTTGGGTCCACTCAGGCTCATTTCTAAAACTTTTAGTTCAACCCTGGGTAGCTGTGGATTTGAGCGACAAGGCTTAAACAAAATGCACTAGTGTAAAGCATTTAGAAGCACCAAACAACGACATAAGAAAGTCACATTTCACAAAATAAATCCGAAACCAATTTATGTAAATACATTATATGTTTATGAATTTTTAGAGACCAATATGAGCAAAATCCACCTGAGGGTTCCAGAGATATAGATTTTTAAAGAAAACTAAATCTCAGTTCACTAGCAACAAACAAGCACTGGTAACCGTAAAGTTTGGAAACTTTTGAAAAGTTTGAAAGTGTTGTGTTCGGCTACTCCAGCCCGACTGGGGTGACCAAATCTGTCAGGGAGAAAGTCGGGGGTAACTAAGCAGTATCTAGACAGTTACCTGGCAACCAAAGTGTTCTCCAGTCCAGTTCTGAACTTTATAGCACAACTGCCATAGACTTCAATTGATTGGTGGTGATGCTGAGGATGCAGGAGATGGAGAATGTTCAAGGATGCTCTGTATGCTGTACAGTCGACTGGGGTGTCCTTGTGGTTGTTCCTCGATCCACGAATAAGGTGCGGTGACTTTACCATAGAGGTTGGGTCCCTCAGAGTCCTCTTAGAGCCAATTGAAGGACAGTTGCTGCTCGGCTACCGGTCTCCGTATACAGCAGCTCCAACAGTATCCTTTGGTGGAGGTCAGTGTCCCTCTTGGGTGAACAATGTGGGCTCAGGTGACACTTCTGGGTCCGGCAGACTCGGTGCCACATTTGACTGTAGAGGATCGGTCTCTCAGGACACCCAGTTGCAGTCAGCAGCGATTCTCCAAAAGTGGCTAATGATGCAGCGAATTGGGCTACTCCAGGTTTGATGGCCTTGGTGCTAGTTTGAAGAGGTCATCCAACTGAGCCTTGGTGAGACCTCTGTGGTCTGGGTCTTGGAAGCCATTTTTTCTCAAGCCCGGAGACACAGGCACAGTCATCTCTACACTAGCCCAAGGTGCGGCAGATGCAGTCCAGTAGACGGTGCATCCTCTCTCTACCTAGTCCTGGGGTCAGCAGAGCAGTCTTTCTTCAGTCCTTTCTCCAGTTCGGTAGTGATCTGAGGTTCGGGGGAGCATATTTGTCCCCAGAAAAGTGCCCGGTGGATGATGCAGTCGCTAGCCAATGGGTTAACAGGATCCCTCCTGCCCTGTGATGAATTCCGGCTATGTGTGGCATCTAGCAATCTCAGGGTGCACTATTCTGCCCACTCTCGAGATGTCCAAACCCTTCCTTGGATGTTAGGATCTCTGCAGCCCACCCTAGAGGTGTGGATACCTGTGGGCTACACGCCCATGGGAAAATTGATTTGGGCACTGGTCTCCCCTCTCTGTTCCCACTGCTAGCCTGTCTACCTGGGCTAATGGCCAACCCCCTCAGGAGTGTGAATGCTATTTGTCCACTTAAGGCAGCTTCACCTTTGAAGCTCACCTTTTGGGCCAACACCCTGAGTGTCTTTCTGCAAGGGATAGGTAACACCTCCCTCTGTAGCAGGCTACCATTGTTCCTAGCCTGGGAGTCGTTCACACTACTCCCTTCTCAGGAGGACTGGAAGCTGTCTGGTGGAATCGTGTGAGGCCAGTGGACAAACTGAGCTACAAAGTGGTATCTTTCTAAAAGTAGCTTTTCCTTATAATAGGCATTACATTCAACTTGGGCATGAAGTTGAGTTTAATGCCATGACTCATTTTATACCTTGAAGTACCCATTTTAGTAGTCCCATTCAAAATTAGCCGAGCCGAGCTGAAGGGTCAGCTGGTAACTTTGTGTTAGCCAATGAGGCTACTAACTTTAACACAGCAAAACGACAATTTGGAAGTGTTACTGTTAGGACAGATTGAAGTACATGCCATACCTAATAATTCACAGCTCCCTGCCTCAGGGCTCTATGGACCTTTCTTAGGGGAGACTCACATATATTGTTAATGGAAGTGGGGGCTTTGCCATTGGTTTAAATGGCAAAGTCGAACTAACAGTTTAAAACTGCTCTTCCACACTGCAGCTCGGAGCCATTTTGTACTCTGTCCCACGCAGGGTGGCACAACAAGTTCTTCAGCCCTGGGGGAACACTAGGGGCTTATAAGTCAGCTTATGCCCGAGGGTAGTCAATTCAACCAACACTTGGTAAGGTGTTAGAACAGTGGCACTGAGGTCTGAGTAGCAGGCCTCACTCAGTGCACTCTCAGAGTCCAAAAACCAGCAGCATCAGTTCAAAACTTTGGGGGTAATCATGCAAAAAGAGGCATTTTCTTACACTCCACTAGCCTGACCTGAAAATAAAGAGTGTCTATCAGGCTGATCTTTACTCAGCCTGACAGATATTCTTTATGTTGGCCAAAAAGTGGGGTGCGTGGCTCCTCTGCTCTAAAGGACAGGCCTCTGTTGACTATAACTAAGACAAGCATTGAAAATGCAATAAGTCTCGCCTTTGATTAAGTTAAAGCCATTTGCTTTGCTAATGGTATTGTATAGCAAAGCAAATGGCTTTAACTTAATGAAAGGCGAGACCTATCGCATTTTTAATGCTTGTTTTTGTTGGAAGGCAGGGGGAGATTAAGTGATTTGCCCAGAATCACAAGACGTGGGCGTGACCCTCGAACCTTGGTTTCCCAGGTCCAAAGTTGGCAATCTAGCAGTCAGACCACATCCTCTCCCACTCGGCAATCTAGCTAGCTATCTATCTATCCAGCTATCTGGTAACCTAATGTGAACCGATTCCACCTAAATGTCGGTCTCTTCCCAGTGCGCCCCTCTGCTAGGCCCACCCCTCCATGTCTGCCTTGTTATACACTGGCCTGCGCCCTTTTTGCTCACTTTTCCTCTCTCGATCGTGCTCTCTGTCTGTGTTTTTCACTCTCTTGCGCGCCTCGTCACTCCTGGCACCCAGCTCTAGTGTCTATGCTCGGGGCGGGATGGAGCCGAGAGATAACAGAAGTTTCGCTGCTGCAGGATCACTGCCTCTGGCTAACATTACATCGTATATGTGTCCCCGATGGATGCTTCGAGGTGGGATAACAAGGCAGCAGGCGGCTGTCTGTCAGCACTAACTTCATAGGGACCGGGAGCGCACCTCAGCCCCCACCGCCCGCACTCTCGCCTGTCAGTCACCCATCATCAGTGGCAGCAGGAAGCAGAGGGAGGTGTGCAGCATCTTGCGGTGTGTCCTGGGGTGGCCCGCCACAGCACACTTAAAACAAGTATTAGTGCTTATAATTTAAACAAAATGACTGCAGGCAACGGGAACATGGACAACGGGAAGGGGGCGGTACTAACAAGCATTAGTGCTTATAATTTTAAAAAATGGCATCGGCCTGTTAACATCGGCATGCGCGTGCACATCTGTGCCCATCCGTACGCGTGCATATTCAGCTTTGGCTGAATCGATTACAAAAGGCCCTCGCATGGCGAGAGCAGTGCTGTGTGCTGCTAATGCCAGGTGAGACCGTATAAACATGGGAGCTAAATCCCAGTCCCTGCAGAACAGAACTCATTAGCCACTTTACCACACAGCAGTTAAAGGTATTTATCAGCTGCAGAAAATACCCCTAGAGTTCGGCACAGTTCGAAATCGGGTCATAAGTCTATTCCAATAAATTTGTCAAGATATTCAGTTTAGCTGAAACAACTCTGATAACAATCTGTCTGTATTGATACATATATCTATTTCTATAAATGTGTGAGAGAGAAATAGAGAAAGTGAGAGCCTCCAGGCACTTATCTGTTCCTTTTTAAAAACCATGTTTAAAACAAAACAAACCTTTTAAAAATGCCTCAACTGCCCGCCAGTAGTTTAATTACTAACAATGTTATGACATAACTCAGCATTGAGAAACGTGAATGCAACCTTATCCGGCCCTACAAAAGCACCAATCCAGAGGGGAACATATGGGTCATGAAGACTTCATGAAGACCCCTCCCACCAGTTGGGGTGATGGAATGATCGCCTACTCAACCCAGTGCCTCATCTGGCACCCAGCATTTAAAGTTACTTCCGCTGCCCTGGCGGGGGCGCTTGCAGGAAGAAAGGTATAAAGAACAGCCTTCCCTGCCACCATCAGCATTGCGGCTTTACCTGCATGTTTTATTTTCAACGCCCCACCCCCCACACGTGGGTTGCGCCTTTGAAAACATGAAACACAATGTCTATGCCTTACTGAGATTTGTCTCCAAGTGCATGAGTGACATGAGAGCTTCTTTTAAGCCCAAGATTCTATGGTGTTCATGGCCATCCGAGGCCTGAAAAAAGCTGATGGCAATGACATTGGAAACCTTGTTATAAATACAGTAAATAAATTGATACTTGTATAGCGCACTACTCACCCGCAAGGGTCTCAAGGCGCTTGTACGAATACCGCTGTGGAACCCATCCTGGCTTTCCCTGTGAGGCGTCCACTCCTGGGCACCCCCAAGGTGGAGGCCAGGCATCCTTAGCGTTGTGGGGGCGGTTGTGGAGATTAAGCAAGCTATTGCCCAGAGTTGCAGAGTGGGACTCCATGATTGGAATAGGCACCGAGGCGAGAATTATCAGGTCAGTGGAATTTTGAGCCCAAGACCCGCCGAGGCGGGGAATTGAACCCTGGTCCCGGGCTAGACCTCTGCATCAGGGTCTGCCACTCTAATCATTGAGCCACACTTCTCCAAGTGGCCACTTAGACGCTATGTTCCATAGTAGCAATGGTGGATGCTTCCCCATCCGAAACACTTTGGTTCCCTCACTTCTAAATGATGTGACGTGCCAGATGAGATGAGACACATGCTGATTTTGGATTTGTGGATAAGACTTCTGCCGAATTCAGAGATGTTGAAGGCATGTGCAAAGTGGGCAACTGCCCAGGCCCCTCATTTTTCAGGGGCCCCCTGAGAAACTAAACCTACTCTTTATTAGGCTTCTATTTCTCTACCACAACCTCTCTCCTTCTCTCTGGCTTCCTTTACCCTGACTCTGGTCTCTCTCTACCCAGTGGCATCTTTCATCTTCAGGATTTTTGGGGCACTGGACAAGACCGATTTCAGCAGTTTTTCTGTGATCCTGTCTCTCATATTTTAACATATATTCAGAATTGTTTGGCAACTTACAAACTTAAAAGACCGTGTAAATGGGTAATGAAATTAAATGTTGTTCTCAACAGGGCCCCCCAAAATACGCTTTGCCCAGTGTCCCCCAAATCCTTAAGGTGACAATGCGGCCACTTTTAAAGGGTGCCCTCTTATTGCCCAAATATGAATGAGGCTCACAGTTTCAAGTTACTGTACATCACGTTTCGGTGTATAAAAAGAAATCAAACATAAACAAAATCAGGCATTCACAAGTTCCGGACGTTGACCTGGCTATCAAAAAGTGTATAATGTATCTTATAAATAAAAGTTTACAAGCACATATATTGTGGACCCTCACAGCACTGGAGGCCAAATCAATACTCACAGACATTGTAAAGGGAGTCAGCTTCTTCTTGTTTATCGCTCTTTCATCTATTGTGTCTGGCTGGGACAGGTTGATCATTTTGCTGAAAATAAAGCATATTACATTATATTATAAAGTGTCATGCACAACTCCAAGTAAAGAAATAAAAGGATGTTTCATCTAAAAACAAAGGATTTTAATTGTAGTTAATGCTTGAAGAGGAATTTTTTGAAGTCCAAAACGTAGCCAATGATTTCAAAATGACAAGGTTGTTAGTTCTCTAGAAAGACTCCAGAAAAAAGGTGCAGTGCTTTTTTCTATTTTGGAATGCAGCTCTAATGCCGCTATATTAAAGAAAAGTTAAGCATTTACATTTGTTATCTTCTTCCTCAGAATCATAGCCGTCTTCTTGGGACGGGTGTGCCCAGACGTGGGTCTTGTGCTCTCCATGCTACTGGAGTCAAACTAGCCTGGTTGATGAGGTGTGAAACCCCGAAACCGGTCTTAGAATGCATGTTTCCAGTCCAAGGAGGACCTAGCTGTTCCCATGGGGAGCAGGGTCAAGAGTGATTTTGCATATAGCTCGGTCTAAACTGGAATGGCATGGGGAGCAAAGAAACAACGGATTTAGGCCCAGATCTCTGTACTAGGGGAACATATGATTTTGTTCGGCATTCTGTCGATCATTTGTTCTTTTTGCATTTATCACCACGAGCGGGACGGGTATGCCCAGACGTAGGTCTAGTGCTCTCCATGCCACTGGAGTCACGCTAGCCTGGCTGACTTGGGGTGAAACCCCGAAACCAGTGCTAGGATGCTTGTTTCCAGTCCAGGGAGGACCTGGCTTGGCAGTTCAGGCTAGACTGTTCCCATCTGGAGCAGGGTCAAGACTGGTTTACATATGGCTGGGTCTAAACTGGAATTGCATGGGGAGCAAAAAATGATGGATTTAGACCCAGATCTCTGTACTGGGGTGAATGTATTACATTGTTCAGCATTCTGTCCATCAATTGTTCTTTTTGCACTTTCCCACGTCACAAGGGAGGCTCTCAGACAATCCTTGTTTCTTAGTCAATTCTCACAAACATGCTGGCACTTCTAGTTTCAATTTCCCAATATCAAATTTGGCTTCTAGGCTCCAGCATGCCTTAATGCTATTGGCTAAAACATTAGGACTGACTAAGAGTTAACCTAGTGACTTGGCACCAGATAATATTTGTGCATATTTCCTCTGAATATAAATATTTAAAACCAATATAGGTAATAGTAAAATAGTTATATTGCTAGGGATCATGATCGATTCCTGAGCTATATGACCTTGAAAATACATTTTTATTGTGAATCAAAGACAAAGCGAAAAAAATTCAGCCTGGTCATAGGAGATTCTTTTGTGTGATTCCTAGACCAGCTCAGCAACTAACGAACTAAGAACATTTAGACAGCAGATGTGTGACGAGCCACTCATGGACCACAGGACAGTGCACATCAAGCTGCGGTGCTGTAATGCCAAACTCTTCATTAGACACTTAGTGTGGAAATGCCTAAGAGATCCCAATGCTTAAAAACCCCCAGGTCTCCCCAGTGATGCAGGGGCGTAACACAGGCCCCCGCAGCCCCTGCAGTGCGGGGGGGGCCTCTGCGCTCCAGGGGCCCCCAGGGGCCCCCGGCCGCCGTGCAGCCTGCAACCTCTGAGAGCCATTCCCGCCCGGGCGGGCCTGCCTTCAGCAGTCTATGCGTTACTGGCTGTGTCTCAGTGTGGGTGGGATAATGGATAAACGTCACTTCATCAGATTCCTGCTGCAAGCGCCGATGATTGATGGCCTGACGTCATGACCCCAAGTAGTTAACGCCAGCCAGTCAGGTGTTTACTGGGGGGTGGGGGGTTCTCTCTCACATCCGGCGGCTGCCACCAGAAAGAGGGAAGCTTCGAGGAAGTACTGGCGCGGCTCCGCGCTAGCTGGGTTGCCAGCTGCGTCATATAACAGAAAGAAACCTGTTTGAAAGTGTTTCTCTCACGTGAAGGGAAAACTCATAACTCTTCACAGATGCACTATGCAGTAGGAAGAGAAGCTCCGCTGAAGGATGAAATGGCAAAGGCTGCATATATACAGTAAGTGTGTGTTACATAAATGGTTTCGGTTTGCTGTACTCGCTGTTCTTTAGTTTAACTATTGCAACTAGTAAGTGTTAACTAACTCTACTCGCAGCAGCAGCAGGCGGCCGTAGGCTTGTTGGTGGGAGTAAAACTCTCAAGATGCATCCAGTGCGCCATATAAAGATATTTTGAATAATTGTCAAATAATGCATTTCTGGCAAAAAAAAAGAAGCCAGCTGTTTTACACACATTTCTGACAGGTAGTACATCAGATGATTCAATCTTTCAAGACCAGACACATTTCTCAAAAGCATTAATCTTAAGCAGCCGGAAATACATTTGTATCAGACAGGAAAGTATGTGTCTTGTAATAGGGCTGATGGATAGCAACTGCGAATGAAGGTTGTCGTTGGTTTTGCAGCACTTAACACCACACCTCTTCTTTTGTAAGCGTTACAAATAACGTGTTACTGTCTTCCATTTCGGTGGTACTTTGTTTAACGATCTGTGTAGGATGGCCATGTCACTGTTCGAATTCACAGCAGAAGTAAGCAGTGAGAGTTTAGCTTACCTAGCAGGTGACTTCCTGTAGGGAAATGACCATGATAACTAATCATTGTACCAGGTAAAAACACATCAGATTGTTTTTTAATATTTTTTCAAGATGTAATGCACATTATATATATATTTGCCAGTGTATGTCTGTCGAGAACCTGATACTTTTTGTGCCTGAAAATAACATACTTTCCCAATTGCTGCAAACATTTGCCATTGTGCTGGCATTAGATGTGAAGTTACTAGTATCATATGCCAGGCAGTGTATTTCTGATGCTGCTCAGAAGCTCCTGGCAGCTGTGGTGCTGCTCAGTTATGCCACCGGAAGCTGCTGCTGCTCTGATAGCCCTATGGTTTCATTCAATTATGGGCTGTAATGAAGCTCTCTGTTCAGTTGCTGTGCAAATCAATTACCCCGTGTGGTGCAGCTCAGCTACAGCGCTTTTTGACTATTAAAATATCGCAATTTCCCCATGTGTAACTTTGGTGGCTCACTAACTCCTGTGGCACTGAACCTTTATGCCGAATGCATTTACACCTTTTTGACCTCATTGTGCAGTTCACCTGTGAGCTTCAGCACAGGTCCTGTAGGCATCTGTTCAGACTAACTATGCCCTGTTGTATGGCAAAGTATAACCTGGATGTATTTGCACTGGGAAAATAGGTCGAAATTTGGAAAAGCTTGTACGTTTCGGTTAAACTGCATCCACTTGTTATTCTCCATAGCAAACTCAAGTCATGCTCAATGCTCAAGTCTGGTCTGTAGGCCGATGTGACCTTAGACTTTTAGCTTTCAAGTGCTTTTTGGAGGGTTGGTGGAGCTCATTGGTGCAGGGTATGAAATTGGTATCACAGGGCATATTTCAGATATGTATGTGGAGTGTAGGAAGGAAATCTTTACTTCTCAATGAAATTCCAGACGTTCAGCTTAAAACTTGGTGCCAGGTGTACAAATGCTTTTTCTGGTCACAAACTCTGTGATTCGAAAATGTTTTTTTTTTACTGCACTAAACACATTTAGCAATTCGGTAAGATGTTATCAAATCGCTAAATGGGTTTACGAAACTGTTTAGAATCACTATTTGGAATAGGCGAATATAGGGCTTCATTTCCAAACAGCAATTTATGGTATGTATTAATGTTTGGGACAGTAATCCATAAACAAAACATTAATATTTTACTGACTACTGAAAGATAGTGATAACCCGATCTCAAATTGGACGAGGTCCTTTAAGAAATTGGATTATTAATTGGCAAAGGTGACTACATACTTCAAGGAATATTCACAACTCTTATAAGGGTAAACCTTCAAAGTCAGCTACTTAACCTAAGTTCAACCGCCTGGTAGCATTGGCACAGAGCAGACAGGCTTAAATTAGGGCAATGTGTATGGTATTTATGCAGTATCAAAACAGTAAGAATGTCGAACTGCAACACAATAAGAAGACCAAACCAAATTAGAGGAACAGTGTAAAATTTAATAAAACAACATATAGATGACAAAAATACAGTAAGGGGTAGTGGACATATGAATTTAAATGTTTTAATTAGGTATAGCTCAAATAAGCATACAGTGCCAATAAAAGTCAATGGCTGAAATATTCTGGGACCTAGGTGCAAAATGAGGCTGAACACGATGGAGTGTGGTCAGAAACTCCAACCAGGTTTGTCGTGGTCGAAGATTTTACCTTCTGACTGTAGTCCTCTAAGTCACAATCCACCACAAGGTTACACTTCTAAAGCCCCACAGGACCTTAGGGAGACACTTAAAGACTCACAGGGTGTCAGACAGAGGCCAAACAGACAAAGTCAAGTACAGCTCTTGTTGCTACTTGACAGCTGCGCAGTTGCAGGAAAAGGCCTCTCATAGCTTGTTGTATCCCTTTAAATTTTACAGGAGGTCAGCCGTATGCCATTAGAGTCCACTTCTTTGTCCTGAGTAAAAGAGGGGTGTTCAATTCCAGTCTTCTTGACTTTTCTCACTTCTCAGAGAGCAACAGATATCAAGTTCAGTCCTCTTCTGATTTTGCACATGTCAAGAAGTGTTCTGAAGTGGGTGCCTGGAGGTGCCACATTCATGTCTGACTAAAGATAGTGGGTAGGAATTACCCCTGAGCATACCCTAAATAACCCAGTAAAAGATCTCATGGCCAACCATACTCAATCTGGGCATTTCCAAGATGGTGGAAGCCTTCGGTTACACTAAACTTGGGCTTTGACGACTGAGGGTGTGCGTGGAAAGCGTACTATGGTAATACCTTTCACATTTAACACTAAAATCCAGTTTGAGGCAACCACTGTATCCTCAATAAACCTGGACACAGATGTCTGGTAGAGCGAACTGTGGATTTCCAGCAACCATACAGTAGATACACAAGAATTTCTTTGACATCCTGTACTCGACCTTTTTAGCGCACCCCTGTGTTATTTGTAAACCCCAGCAGACCTGTCATGCAGGGTGTTACACTCTAGCAGGATTTGACACTGTAATAAAAAAAAGGCCCACTGTGATTGGAGCCTACTTGGTTGGGGGGGACAATGGACAGCACAGCCCAGGTGTCGGCTAACATTTGCTTGTGACAGGGGTAGCGTAGCCTCTTTGAATTGTTCCCTAAGTGTTATAAGTAAAACCCCAGCATACCTTTCAAGCAGGATTTGACATTCAAACACACTTTGATGCTGGAATGTCAAAAAGGATGCTCACAGCTCCACCCTGCATATTCTGTCAAGTTCTGATCGGTCATCTCGTCCCATTCAGGTCCGCCTTTCAATTTCTCATGGGATACATTTCACACTCATTTACACCTATTCAAATGCTAACTAGTGACTGGCAGAAGTGGGAGAGCAAATGGAGATGAGCGTTCAGAGACTTCTGGCTGGGAAAAGGTAACTTTCTAAAGGTTACTTTTCCATAATATTTATTAAAAATCAGACTGAAAAATTGTCCTTTAATTATAGTTAGTCTCATTATTCGAAATACAGTTTTAGGATTTTATTCTGTACTCTGTGTTATGATTTTCATCTGTTTCTACGTTGGACAGCTATGACTACCACAGTGATAAATAGCTTTTGTATGATAATACATGTAAAGACATGTTATCATTGAATATCTACACGTCCTAATTTTAAACAGCAGCACCCAACCTTTTGGGTGATCAGGCCTGCATAGGCATGTCTTATTCATATTTAGAAGGGAGGTTTTAAACTGTAAAAAGCTTTTATTTTGACATGTCAAATTTAAGGTTTTATACTGCTACAATCAGGCTACGCTGGTATGCCTGACGCCAGGTTTTACACTGTCACTGTAGTAGATGGCACAATAGGTGCTGCTGTCCACTAATGACATTGAACCATATACTATGGACTTTTAGGTAAGTTAAATATACCAATTTGGTATGTGACAATTCAACCATGTTTAGAGGAGGAGTACTGACTCTTTATACTGGTTAAGTGGGGTAAGGTGTACAGAGTTCTAGAGCCAGCAAAATATAGGGTCCAGCAAAAGATGTTAAATACCAGGTCACCATGTAGAAAAGGTGAATTTCCTACAGGTCCTCAACATACCCCTTCCCGTTACAAAATACTACCAGATTTGCCAATAGTCATTGCACAAATTGCGTCGACTTTTTGTGAATCCTGTCTTATTACATCTGGCGCTTAGTTCTTTGGTTAATGTAAATAAGCAGTTATCCTAGTGGCCTATTGGGACATGGGCCCACTGGAAATATCATGAAAGGTCAATGGTCTAAAACCGGCTTTATAGCAACAATTTGTTACAGCTACAGATGAAAATAATTGTGCACACTAGACAGCTCAGAAATATAGTAAAATCAAATTTGGATTGGTGCCAAGAGACAAAACATGAGCTGGTGATTGCTTTGGACTCAACAAAGACTTTTGAAAATAGAATGCATACAAGGATCTGGATGGGTCACACACAACACAAGTAGAAAAAAGCATTGACAAAGCTGATATCTGGTATCCTCTTTGGGACATTCTGGTTTTGCCGATAGCTTTAGCAATATGATACTGTATATTCACTGTATATTTTACATAAGTAAAGACTTTGATATTGATAACATTTGTAAACTCTCTTTAGTGTAATTTTGAATTGTAATTATAATTTACTAAATATGAGCAAAACAAAGATGTCTGGTCTAAAATATGCTGAGCAATTGTGTTTTCCAATGCTTGTGTGGTACATGTGAGAGGAGTCGCATTTAGGTTTCCAGGTGAGTTCTGGTTGTGAGAGGGTGTTCATGTTTGGGCATGACTGGAGCTCAGTAGCTGAGGCTGAAGGCAGTGTGAGTCAGTGGGCCGTCACATTGTTCATATTACATGATCCCCCAATCCTTAGCCTCTCTATATTGTGCACATAGTAATGGTCACATATGTCCCGTTTATAATTACCATTTCAAATTATTTACAAGCAATCATGGTTGTAGCATCTTTATGTCTAACAGTTAACAAGCAATCACAGTGCCAATAGGTCAGCCTTGTTTTAGGTGTATGTTTATTGTTATGTGATATGTCTGGAATCAATAGCAGAAAATCATCAAGAGGCGCCTTAATACTGGTAATGCAGCATGACGTGTAAAGAAAGCACAGGATTATAGTACACGTTTGTTAAGCCGCACTTTTAAATACTTGGACCACACCCCTTTTAAAGACCTCTCCCCCATCCCACCCTGTTCTCATTACTTAAAGGAATGTGGGCCTTACTAGGCTGTAGCCTAGGGACTGCTAACATTCTTTCCTCTCTAAGGTGAGACCAAACAATTGTAATGTAAAACTGTTGAATCCTTGAAGTCACATCTAAAACTTACGGAGCAGAATGGAGCGACTATTTGGCAGTGTCTATGAGAGGGCAGAAGCACAGCTGGGGTGAGTAGTTCACTTCAGTAATAGAAAGGAAGGGGCCTGACCTCCTCCACTGTGACACCCCTGGCCGTGATTGTAGGTCTTAGGGGCCTCCCTGAGGGCCACTGTGCCCCTTTAGAGATGGTGCTGATGTATTTGTTCCCCAAAAGTCGTGCAGTTTATTTACTCTCTGACAAAGCTGATCCGGTTATCCTCAGCTTCTTCGGGATTCAAGTGCAAAGGGAGGAACACAGGTGAGAGGTTGCAACGTGGAGCGTCGGGGGTGCGGGGCAGAATACGACGAGCGGGCATCCTATTCATGGAAGAGAATGGGTTTAGGAAGCGGCAAGGCGGCATGTGGAAGCGACAGAGAGCAGGGCAGATGCAGCACGATGGGCCCTAGTATGTTGGAAGCTGTACGGAGGAGCGCAGGGTGGAAAGCAAACTAATGGGGAGATTGAGCAGCAGGGAGCACTGGTGGAGGAAATGTAAATGGGTGAGCGAGTACTGGAGCGGGTCAGGGAGGAACACATGGGCACAAGGGAGAGCGCAGATGGTGAAGACACAGCTGGAAAACATATGCACTCTTTAGGAATGGTTAAAAAAAGAAAAACGTAGTGCCTGAAAAGTGAGCAGTGGAATGTGCCAAGGAATGCGTCCATGGTGCAGGGGAGTGACAAATATGAGGACAGCCCGCTCAAGTTTACAAGTAAGAAGACAGCAAATGTGAGTGACAATAAAATCAACCAATGGTAAGCAATAGGTGGGTTCTAAACCCATTGGAAGCAAACGATACATTGAACAACAGACAGCGTATGTGCTGTCTAGTAGGTGAGAAGTAATGGGAGATACAAATGTGATTCGATCATTTTATTTAGACCAAATTAATTGTTTATTCAAAGGAACCCTGGCCAGGGTCTAAAACTACACCATATGTCTTCTTCAAAGCAGGTTTTTGCCTTCACTTGTGTGGCCATCTATTACAGAAGTTTGTAGTAACACTCCATTAGGAATGAAAAAGGAGAGTCAGGGATTTATGTACAGTGCAACCCCATCGCAGTTACAACCAGGGGCCTAACACAGGCCCCCGCAGCCCCCAAGGGGCCCTCTCAGCACGGCACTTCAGCCGGAGAGCACCTGATAGAGTCCGGTGGGGCCCCCTCCACTTACCTTGCAGGGGGGCCCCCTGAAGTTTCGTTACGCCACTGCGATGGGCCCTAGTATGTTGGAAGCTGTACGGAGGAGCGCAGGGTGGAAAGCAAACTAATGGGGAGATTGAGCAGCAGGGAGCACTGGTGGAGGAAATGTAAATGGGTGAGCGAGTACTGGAGCGGGTCAGGGAGGAACACATGGGCACAAGGGAGAGCGCAGATGGTGAAGACACAGCTGGAAAACATATGCACTCTTTAGGAATGGTTAAAAAAAGAAAAACGTAGTGCCTGAAAAGTGAGCAGTGGAATGTGCCAAGGAATGCGTCCATGGTGCAGGGGAGTGACAAATATGAGGACAGCCCGCTCAAGTTTACAAGTAAGAAGACAGCAAATGTGAGTGACAATAAAATCAACCAATGGTAAGCAATAGGTGGGTTCTAAACCCATTGGAAGCAAACGATACATTGAACAACAGACAGCGTATGTGCTGTCTAGTAGGTGAGAAGTAATGGGAGATACAAATGTGATTCGATCATTTTATTTAGACCAAATTAATTGTTTATTCAAAGGAACCCTGGCCAGGGTCTAAAACTACACCATATGTCTTCTTCAAAGCAGGTTTTTGCCTTCACTTGTGTGGCCATCTATTACAGAAGTTTGTAGTAACACTCCATTAGGAATGAAAAAGGAGAGTCAGGGATTTATGTACAGTGCAACCCCATCGCAGTTACAACCAGGGGCCTAACACAGGCCCCCGCAGCCCCCAAGGGGCCCTCTCAGCACGGCACTTCAGCCGGAGAGCACCTGATAGAGTCCGGTGGGGCCCCCTCCACTTACCTTGCAGGGGGGCCCCCTGAAGTTTCGTTACGCCACTGCAGTGATGGCTTCTAATTTTGGCTGGGTTCCACATATACATACATATACACTCACTCACACCCATGCATTCACAAATATACACACACACACATATATTCACCAAACTCACTCACAACAAATTCATACATTTACACATATAAGTAGAGGGCTGGGAAATCCTCAGCCTGACAAAGTTCAGCTCAGGCAGCCAGGATCCTGCGCTTTTAGTGCATTTCTAGCTCCTGGCTGCCTGAGCTGAACAAGAAGAATGTCTGTCAGGCTGACCCTTGCTCAGCCTGACAGACACTCTTCTTGTCTGGGCAAAAGATGGGGGGGGGTTGCACCTTCGCCTATATGAACAGGCCATGTCCGGGTCTACCACCTGTTGAAGTTAGGTACTCACTGCTAGGTCTACCACCTGTTGAAGCCAGGTACCCACCCACAGAGGGATCTCTCGTGTTAAGCACCAGGATCAACTAATGGTGGTTATAGTGTCTTTCCATGTGTAAAAAAAATTGTAAATTGATACTTGTATAGCGCACTACTCACCCGCAAGGGTCTCAAGGCGCTTGTACGAATACCGCTGTGGAACCCATCCTGGCTTTCCCTGTGAGGCATCCACTCCTGGACACCCCCAAGGTGGAGGCCAGGCATCCTTAGCGTTGTGGGGGCCGTTGTGGAGATTAAGCAAGCTATTGCCCAGAGTTGCAGAGTGGGACTCCATGATTGGAATAGGCACCGAGGCGAGAATTATCAGGTCCGTGGAATTTTGAGCCCAAGACCCGCCGAGGCGGGGATTGAACCCTGGTCCCGGGCTATATCTCTGCATCAGGGTCTGCCGCTCTAATCATTGAGCCACACTTCTCCACCTAGCAAGCCGGGCCGACGACGGCTGAAATGCCAGAAACCGGTCCCCGGAAGCTTGTTTCCTTCCCAGTGTAAGAATTGGCTTGGTAGTTTGGTTTGCCCTGTTCCCATCATGCACTGGGACAGGAACAGACTAATTTGCATATAGCCAGGTTCTGAACTGGGATGGTGCAGTCAGCATGTGTCGAGCACCACAGACGTGGCTGGGAGTAGGTTCCTCTGAATCCGACCTCCATATAAGAGTGCAAAAACCATGTGCCCTGCATTGTCCAGCTTTCAGAGGTGTAGACCGGGTCACCGAATCCGCAGAACTACCAGTTGTTCAGGACCGCTAGGTTAGCTGCCCTATAGTAGGACCAGATGTCTGGTGTTGCCAGGCCTCCATCATACATGGATTTAATACATTTGTTTAATTCAATTCGGGGAGGCAGCTGACTCTAGATAAAGCCCTGCAACTGTGCATTCAGTTGGGTAAAGAAGGCTCCCGAAGCATGGATCATTTTGGAGTTGGTAGAGCAGCCGCAGGAGAATCAACATCTTGCAGATGGCTTATTTGTCTATGAAGGAGAGAGGGAGGGAAACCCAGAACCGAAAGTCTCTCATCAAGCTGTCATGTTATGGTTGCAGCTTTGGGTGCCATGCTCTTCAGTGATCCACAGTTATGTACACCCCCAGGTACCTGAACATGCCGGTCACAATACAAAGGCATGTGGCCTATGGCATGCAAGTTGAACTTTCTCCAATTGGTTTTATGGATGATTTAGTTAGGTTTACTTGGAGTATTGTATAGCCCCCAAACACTCAGAATTTGCAGTACTCACAGACTGGATTCAGATGGATTCTCTAGAAAAATAGGACATCATCCACATACAGGGCAATCCTGTCCTCTGCCCTTGGGTGTCCATGAAAACCCTCGCACCTGGGCATCAACTCTCATTCATTCATCAAGTGTCTCTATGGCCGGGGCAAAGAGCAGGGGCAACAGTGGGCAACCCTGTCTTGTGCCTCTCTCAGTAGGGAAGGGATCAGACACATCACTTCCCACTCGGACCCACGCAGTTAGTGCCGTGTATAGCAATCAAATGTAACCAAGGTACCGGGGTTCAAGGTTTTATCCTCGTGAGCAGGGCAAAAAAGTTTTCCCAGCGTACCAAGTCAAAGGCCTTACAGAAGTCAATGAGTAGCGCAAGAGCTGTGGGGAGTTTTTCTGGCAGGGCGTTGTAGACTCTGCGGATATTGCGCTTGGTTGCTCCGTGTCTGGCAGAATAGATCGGAGCAGGACTGAACGATCCAAATGAGAGACAGAATTTTTACTGAAAGAATCCACGCCAGTTTTGTAAATAAAGGAAGCTTCCCTACAACCCTCTTCTGTTCAACCTATGGTAGGTTGTCTGCACATTGGCAGATATAGGACTATAGTTTATCAGTGCAACTGTAATTGAGAGGTACCCCAAATTTTTTTGTAAATAAAACTTCATTGTTTTTTACATCCCATGTAGATAATGACAAAGCCCTGATGAGATTCCGGGAACTGGTTCCCCGGGATCGAAACGCGTCGGCAAACGGGGAGGAGCGAATAGTCTATCACAGTATCAATTAATTATATCTGATGTGTAGATATATTGGTTGCATTAATTGAACTCCTCATTGTTTCACTTTGTCCATTCATTTTGGCATTTGAAGTATACATAATGTGTTGTTTTGTTCAAAATTGTTTTTGCTCGGGATGAATGATTGATTGATTAATTAATTTTGATTTGTTTTTTCTGTTACATGTATATTTCTAATGATAATGTTAGATCAATGTACAGAGGTCTTGTTTTGCATCTATGAATCTTTAAAAACAATCTAAAAACATAAAATTGGTTGGTATAAATAAAAATACCTTATCAAACTAAATAAATTGTAGTTTGACTCTTGAAGTAATAAGGGTGGAGGAGGCATCTTAGTTGCTCCGTGGGGCATGAAACCAGACTGATCTGGGTTGACCCAGAGAGTTTATAACTGTATGCAACCTGTCCGGTGGGTCGTTTGCCCGAATATGTGACGTTATTCCGCACACTAATACCCTGCATACCATCACTCCGCAAAAAAAATACCGCAAGTACTATTACTCCGCAAATTAAGACAACGAAAACTTTTACAACGAACATGCCTTTACCACGCATGCCTTTACAACGCAAAGGCATGCATGTTAAAGGTATACTCGTTGTAAAAGTTGTAAAGGTAAGTAAGAGTTCCCTACCCTACCCTACCCTACACTCTAATGTAGTACCCCTGCACCACCCAACCTTGACACACAGTCCTTTTTCTACATTTACACTACCCTACCCAGCACGACCCTCCAACACTACCATAAAGGACTTTACTTCCCTACACAAACACTACAACACTACCCTAAACCCTAAAACATTTCGCCCAGCATGACCCTACACTACACAAACACTACAACACTACCCTAAACCCTAAAACACTACACTCCAGCATGACCCTACACTACACAAACACTACAACACGACCCTAAATCCTAAAACACTTCACCCAGCATGACCCTACACTACACAAACACTACAACACTACCCTAAACTCTAAAACACTACAACTGAATGACCCTACACGACACAAACACTACACTACCCTACACCCTAAAACACTACCCCCAGCATGACCCTACACTACACAAACACTACAACTCTACCCTAAACCCTACAACACTACACACCAGCATAACCCTACACTACACAAACACTACAACACTACCCTAAACCCTAAAACACTACCCCTGCACGACCCTACACTACACACTACCCTAAACCCTTTAAAATTTCCCCCAGCATTACTCTACACTACAACACTACCCTAAACCCTAAAACACTACCCCCAGCATGACCCTACACTACACAAACACTACAACACTACCCTAACCCCTAATACACTACCCCCAGCATGACTCTACACTACACAAACATTACAACACTACTTTAAACCTTAAATAACTACCCCCAGCATGACCCTACACTACACAAACACTACAACACTACCCAAAACCCTAATACACTACCCCCAGCATGACCCGACACTACACAAACACTACAACACTACCCTAAACCCTAAAAAACTACCCCCAGCATGACCCTACACTACACAAACATTACAACACTACCCTAAACCCTAAATAACTACCCCCAGCATGGCCCTACACTAGACAAACACTACAACACTACCCAAAACCCTAATACACTACCCCCAGCATGACCCTACACTACACAAACACTACAACACTACCCAAAACCCTAATACACTACCCCCAGCATGACCCTACACTACACAAACACTACAACACTACCCTAAACCCTAAAACACTACCCCAGCATGACCCTACGCTACACAAACACTACAACACTACCCCCAGCATGACCCTACACTACACAAACACTACAACACTACCCTAAACCCTATAACACTTCCCCCAGCACGATCCTACACTACACAACCACCACAACTCTACACTACACTAACACTACACTACACTACACAATCACTACCCCAGGACGACCTCCACTCCTAAAAAATTAACCCAAACCCCCTTACCTCTCTCGTCGTCGTGGTTCCACACACCTCCTGGTTCCATCTTCATGAAGTCTGGGTTTTTTTTTCACAACGCAAGTGCATTTACCATACATGCCTTTACAACGTAATTCGCTGTAAAGGCACGCGTGGTAAATGCACATGCGTTGTGAAAAAATGCGGAGTGATGGTATGTGAGGTCAATGACCTTGCGGAGTAATGGTATGCCGACTGAAAGTCCGCGGGAAAAAAAGATGCAGAGTAAAGGTTGATTACTCGTTTGCCCATATCTTTACTTCTATGGTGAGCAAGGATATGGATATCTTTATCTCAAGGACAACCCAGCCTGTGCCCATGGAGGACCTCGGTCAATACTATTTATATGCAATGTCCACCGTGGGACTCTTTTCAGAAAAAATGGCAGCCCTCTTCCATTAGTTTGGGGAAGCCTCCAATAAATGTATTATTCATAAACACCAAGTGTAGCCTACACACTTTGGTAATCTTTCATATAAACATAAATACAAAAAACGATCAAAAAATGATATTGACAATGCTCTCTGTGGTTATTTTTACATTATTTTTCAAAACATTTCATATGCAGATACTAATCTAATTAATAACATGAGAGCAGGCGACGCAGTACTGAAGTGTGAAAGGCAAATTAAAAAAAATATACACATAAAAAGCCACAGGCGCTGTAAGAGCACATGAGCTGGATAAAGTCACCGAACAGCAGGTGGAGGGGGGGTTAACATCAGCAATGATAACAGCTGGCCTTGGAGGGTTCCTGAGACTGCCAGGAATCTACCCTTCTCCTAAGGCTATGTTGGGTGAACCTTGAAGAGTGTTCATCCCTGTATGAGAATGGCCAGCCCCCTCAATCCCCTTGTATATTCCATGTGGAAGACCTGTGTGAAAAACATGCGAGCTAAGAACGGAAATTTGTTACCAACTAAGTGATTTTCTTGCAGACACAAAATGCCCTGGCCCATACAGCAGGCGGCTTCAAGGACCGCTCCTCTTTTAATTAAGTTTGTGTAGTGAGCCGTTGACATTCCAGGTGAATATGTGCACCTTATTATCCCTTCATGGCGTCAGGTGTGTGCCTATTTCCCGGGTATACTAAGAGTGCACTGCACAGAGTCCTAAAGCAATCTCTTCATCCATTCATTTCTTTTGCATCATTGACAGGTGTACCCTTGGGCGTGTTTGCGTGGGTGTGTGCATGCCTCCAATGGGGAGGTGTGATAGGGCACAATGGGCACACCTCTTCAGAAATAAGTTTATAATCTAATCTTCTACAACTAAAACAAACACCCTCCTGCATAGAAGAATGTGTGCAGTATTAGTTGCCCTTTCCACTTATACTCTGATTGGTTGGTGTATTAGAGAATTTTTATGTTGCTTTTGAGGAGAGGACAATGTTGGGTTAGATCTTTTACCTCTTAGCAGAGTTCTTGTAACAACCATAACACATGCATTTGTAAAGTGTACGTTCAAACCGTGGGGAATCTTGGTGCTGAAAAACAAGTGTTACGCAACTCACTAGTACTTATTTTACCCAACCTCGGAAGGATGAAAGGCTGAGCAAGCCTGCCAGGATCTTAATTTGCAATAAGGTCAAACGGAAGTTTCTGGAATGGATGCATTAGTCCACTGTACCAGCAGACCCCGCTGCATGTGTGCTGCATGCTGACAAGAAGGCTTGCAAGCACAAAGTTGATACCTGGATCTCCGACTAATAATAGTGAGCCAGTTTTAGTTTAAGTCGGAGCATGGCTTGCTATGGAGTGGTCCCTTAGTACTATAGCAGCACACTAGAGTGATCTTGATTCAGAAGAGGTATAGCAGGTTGTTGGACATATCAGTAGATCGGAGATGGATTGGTAGGGTCTGTGCCAGTGTTTGAGGGAGGGAAGTATCACAAAGTTTTCAAGAGCAGATTGGATTTTTAGGGATTTTTGATATTGTTGGGATATCAATTGTAAATGGCAGTAATCCGGAGTAGTCAAAATGAATATTGCAGGTAGCGGGCAGTCTAAACTGTTCATCTACCATGAGCCATCCCTATAAAGCAGAAAGTTGTAACTTAAGAAGAGGCATTAGTAGGTTAACTTTACTAATGGCAATCCTCAACATTACTCCCAACTAATGCTGATGGATGGAATCCAAGCTAACAACTCGGACATCATTGATTTCAATCAGTCAGCCTAGTGCTTTAAATGGGCCGGTACTGAGTACCGCCACTTTTTATTTTGAGAGGGAGAGTACCAGCACTTCTCAAGAGTGATGTAATAAGTTTAATTGGAGAATACCAGCACTTCTCAGAAATAAGCAGATACTCTGGTTCACAGTACCTGCACTTCTATTTTTCCATTCCAAGCACTGAGTAAAACCAAGAGCTGCAAGCCAAGATAGAAAAGTTTGTCACAGGATTAGAAATCAAGTCTAAAGAAAGCAGCGGGTTGCAACAACAATCAATAATGCATGCCGTAATGAACTAGATTAATAATGTAGACAATAACCGGTGATGTCAGACTAACGGGTGGTAATTAGTGGCAAATGTAGTTAATCATTTATATGTTCGAAATCTCTACAGAATAACGCGGGCAGAGCCAATGGGCCTCAACCAAGCACAGAGAAGCAGAGTACATTAATAACCCCTACAGCAGTTATCCAGACTGATAATGGATATAGCGCTCATCCAAATCAACCATGCAGACAACAGCAAAGCACACTAGCGAGGAAAGTGAAGACGGACACTTGTAGATGTGATGAACACTCGCAGAAGGGGGTGAAGTAGTTCTGAGGGTTTGAACTGCAGCCATACCAAGGAATGTGTAACAGTAAAGCTTTAAATAAAGAAGGACTTTTGCTGTGTGTTGGCAGGGTCAGGCTGGGGAACACAGTTCAGCTACTTTGGCAGCTGTGACGAAGATGTGAGATGGAGGCACCAAGCTGCCCTCAGCCTTTCCAGTATTAGGATGCTCAGAGAGGGAGGATGGGGCAAGCACAAGAGGCCATTGAACCAAGATCCCTGTCAGATGACGCAATGATCACGGTCACGATACAGGCAGATGCAGGGCAACCGAGCCCTTCTAGATGGCGACTGGGTAGAACTCCTACAATCACCAGTGGTTATGTTGGATATGCACACAAAACTGATGCTGAAAGGCCATGCTTCTGGCACTTTACTGTTCCAGCTGCAGTGGTGTGCGTCCATCATTAGCGGTGCTCTCTGTGCCAGCAGTAGCTGTCATAAATGGTGCCTCCCATACCTGCTTGAGATAACTGGTTACATTTGCTGAAGGTGAGATAGGCTTCATTAGTTATTCTGACTTAAGTATTCAATTGTGAACAAGATACATCGTTCATACACGTTTTCTACTTAAATAAGTGGAATAGCCCGGATAAGCAGGTGTAATTGAAAACTGCATTAGTTTACTACGTTATTTATTGGGGCTTTAAGTGTAATCCCCAACTATACATTTACCCAGATGTATGGTCTTGGAGAAGCGTAATTTTGGCTCCATTCTTACATGTCTAAATAGGCTACATATAGGTGTATGTGTGCCCACATGTTCTTGTGTGATGTAACATTATTAATGTAATGTAGTGCACTTGAACAGTTACAGAAAGTGTAATCTAAGCATTTATGAGTGCGTGCATTAACATTTTTCTTACAGTAACAAGGAGTTGCAGTTCCCACATACATCCGCATTTGTGTGGCTTGAATAATATTGTAAATCTTATATATTCGCGTATTAATTTAAATAATGCTCTGCATTTATTTTATAACTGAAAATATATTCAGTTGACTAGTGTTTTCCATCCATATTATAATCGTATATGTAGCCGTAATTATACATTTCAACATGTATTGAGATTCCTGCCACACTAAGTTGACCAAAGAAAGGCCTCAAGCTTTTGTATTTTGAAATGTTTAATTTTCAATGGGAATGTTTGCTTTGGATGCAATGTTTTTCTCTCCTCTGCAGATGCAGTTGCATGAGCTCATGGTTAAAGTAAAGGACATTGTGTTAGAGAGGTAGTAAGCCTCAAAGGGAGTATGTTCTGGCAAGGATAAGAAGATTTAACAAATAAAGGGAGGACTCCTGTTTGTGCGGAATGAGGAGATGGGAGGAATCAAAGGACGTTCTAATGTGTGGACCAAAGGAAAGAAGTCTCGAGTGAAGTTGCCAAATAGTATTGTTTGAAGATAAGAAATAATTGGACATGTGACATGGGATTATCAAAGGTACTTTTGGTGGGTATAATTGGGCATCGCACCTTAGGTTAGTTAGATTCCCTTTAAACTTTGAGAGGCACCGACCTCTTTGTGACATCCAGTTGTGTGGCTTCATGCTGCACAATATTCTTACTTTTGAGAAATTCTACAGAAGTTCTGCTATACTGACACCTTTCTCTGCTTCCCTGACGTAACTACGGTTTCCTGAGTCCTAGAATAGCATTCAGCTTAGTAGATTTCCTCCGATAACCTCATGTACCGGCAGGAGGATCAAAACTTTCAATCCACTCATCAGACTTTGTTTCTCATCCATTACATTTTAGCAATGGAATTCCTAATTTGCTTTCTGTTGTTGAGGATTAACTTTGTGAGGTGCTGCGGTTATCCTTTAGTGAACTGCATTTTTATCAGGGCCGGCCTGGCAGAAGCAGGTATTGGGCGTTTTCCCAGGAGGCTGGAAGGGTGGAGCCCGGTGTTTCATTACTGGAGGCCAGTTTTGCAGCAGTGCAGCAATATCGCCCCGCACCCAGTAACAGAAGCAGCAGTGCTTTACACTTGCACGCCCCCTGTAACCTCCACCCTGGGGGTGGGGGAAGGTGGGGGGGGGGTGGTCCTACAAAATTGCCAGGGCTACTTCGGGTTACCAGTCCAGCCCTAATTTTTATACTATGTTCCTGAGACTGATATACAGTTCGGCTTTGAATTTGAATAAATCCATACTTAATCTCATCTATCGACTCAGAGCTTTACTGTGTGAACAAATGGGTTACACTGTATTTGTTATATTGTAGTTGACCCTAACTCTTTTTATTTCTTAGGTACCCATAACCTTCCATTGCAGGTGGCCAGGAAGAAGGAGTCCACGTTCTATGCGTTCTCAGTCTGCAATGAGTGAAATAAAAGCAGAGCAATGGCTCAAGTCTTCTTGCCTTGCTCCACCTCTCTGGATCCTTCGACACCTTAATAGCACAAAGGAAAAGGGTTATAGGACTCAGTGATGTCTGTCCTAATTCAAAGGGTTATTCTATTGGAACCAGATGTCCAAAATGAGAGACCCCTAATCCATAAAAATAAAAAGCCTAAATTAGGGCGTAGGACAGAGCTGGTAAACATTTTTTAGTAGTGGAGCCTTTACCCCGATGGGTAGCTGTTGCAATAGTTTATGAGTCTTTTCAGAGTTTTGTTCAGTTTTTTTATTGTTTTCTTTCAAAATTGCTCTAGTGATCCAAAGTGAAACACAAGCACAAGTGCATTTGGTGTTCAGTATCCCTGTGGTCTCTCCTTTATTTCTCAGGCACCCATAACCTTCCACTGCAGGAGTGCACTTCCTATGTGATCTCAGTCGCTGCAATGAGTGAAATGAAAGGACAGCAATGATGCAAGCCTTCTTGCCCTTCTCCACCTCTCTGCATCCTTCGACACCTTCACCAACTGTGTTCATAATGCCCTCGTACTCTGTCCTCGAACTAGAGTCCTGCAGTGGTGTGTATCCTACCTGAGGGACAGAGCTTAAGCTCTTCCAGATGAGTAGCTCTAGGTCTGAGGTATCTCAGACATCCATAGGGTGCCTGAAGGCTTCACACTCTTACTAGACATCTTCATCCTATATATGAAGCCCTCGAGAATCCCAAGGCTCCTAGGGGCATTAATATTAACTGATATAAGGACTCTACCAGAAAGTCTCCTCTTGCCGTTATATTGACGATCTAAACTACTACTTCATTCCCAATCAAGAAGCACTGTCCAAGGACTACCTCAGGATGAAACCCATCAAGACAGATCTGTACTCTCACCAGTGACTGCCGACAACAACAGGCACAAGTACGTCTCCTGAAGATAAACCTAGACACTTTGGCTTCATGACTTGCAACAGCTGCAAATCCTTGGGCTTCACACAGACACCATCATCAACTTAAGGGCACAAATTGTGAACTAGACGAAGATAACTTTTTCATCCATCTGAAAAAATATTTTGCTGGCTGCCACTCCAATGCCCCACTTGATTCCATCGAAGACTGTCTTCTAAGCAGTTACTTGTCTCGAAAGTTTCAAATGTGTGACAGCAGGTCACCAAAGCAGTGAGAACTCCATTGGATCCGGCTGCCCACTACATGTCATTCAAATCCTCCAGGATAATCTACAAGGCAGTCAATTTAAACACCACACTGTAGCTGGCAAACAAGATCAAGAGATTGAGGGGAACATGCTTGATGTGCACCAGAAGCTTTGCGAGTCTAGAAATCAGGACAGCAACGAAGAAAAGGAGAGAGGAAGGGGGAAGGGAACGAAAGTGGGTAGGTAAGTAGGCCTGGTTTGAACATTTTTAACAAGGCTGCTTTTGGTGTCATGCCCGGCCCTGCTTAACCAAGAATATTTCCACTTTGCTCCAAGGGACTGAAGCCTCTCTCGACTTTTCACGTTTTCCAGTTTACTACCTACTTCTGCTCGGTCTCAAAAACTGCTCCTACTCCACCTTCCATAACTCTCACTCATGTTTCCTGGATCACACTTCTTTTTCACATTGCCTAAAGCAGGGTTCTCTAAAGTTTGTCCTGTAGGGCCGGATCCATGCTAGATTTTTATCATATCCCCATTTAGATAAATGAGTTATCTTAAAAATCTGGCATGGATCCACCCCTCCAGGACAGACTTTGGAGAACCCTGTCCTAAAGGACCTCCCTCGCCATTCTTATCCAGACTGCACCTACCCCTTCAGTACTCACTCCTTTAAGCTGCAGCCAAACATTCTCCTGCTTTTAAGCCTAAACCTCAACATTTCCCTTTTCATGCTGACCTGCCTGTAGAACTCTCTGCTTTGCACAGCGTTCCATTGGTATATAATTAGGTTGGCGCTAAGTACATCAAATGTATGTAAACAAGAATACACACAAAGGATAGACTAGAACAACGAGAGCCGACATTCAGGGTATGCATTATATCTATTAGTAGAGTTCTGGCCTCCACGGAGGGATCTTCCACTGAAGCTATTGGGCACATCAAGTTGGTCATCTCGGAAGGACATCAAGTCTGTCATCAGGGTAACTGACACAGGTATCTGCCTCTGCTGACAAACAGCTGAGTTAGATCTGTGCCAGTTCATTTTCATGAAGCCGGTGAGCCCTGAAGCAAGGACTAGGTCAACCACCATTTTACTTTAAAGGAGGCTGTAGCAAGGAACGCAAGGACAGAGTGTTTCAAGAGACGTGGAAGGGTGCAGTTGGACGGTTGGCCCCCACACATCTCTGGGTATATTCTGGTAAAGTCAGGCCCCTCTAAAAGCCTCTAGTTGGGTAATGTGTGCCTTGGTAGCTATTTTCGGTCTAACTTTGCAACAGAGTTTGAGTTGTGAAGAGAAACCATTCAGATAACTAGCTACCGCCTCCCCTTTGTCAACTCAAATCTGACACTCACTTTTCAAGTCACTGTCTCAGTCATCTCAGGCTCAGTCACCCCAACGACTTGCTGCAGAAAAGAATGCAATGAGGTGGCTAAAGACAGGCAACGCATTAACACCAGACTCTGAACTTGTCACAGCATATATTTGTGGAGATAATAGTAGCCTCTGCAGCGCACACCTAGAGCCTCCACTCTGCCCTTAATAGGTGCTTTACAGATCGCGGAGGTGCAACCTGCAAACATATTTTTAAAAACACACTATATAATTATTTTTTAAATAACACAACCAAAGATAGACATCACTTTTACACCAGATCTCCACAAGGAGGTGTTCGCACCTTATGATGCACACCATTATGTCATGTTTAGGATTCAGCCGTCTGCAAAATATATCATTTTATCAAAAAGGAGAGCACGGAAATGAACACTTTGCCTTCTCTTAATTACTCAACCAAGGTAGTATGCATTTATGCCATTCACTTAGACAGTTCAACAAGGCTGTACACTCAGTAAGTGTGTGTATGCAACACATTGTTTTTATTGAAACTATTTACATAAAGCGTGCTCTGTGGCATCCAGGCTGGTGTCGAAGGATCCCTTCTGGTCTTATGCCTCTGTGACATACCAGGGACCACAATACTAACAGTTGAATCACGCAGAACCTACAGAAATTCTTTACTGAAATAGAATCCAGTTTGTAGAGTGCACTTAATCCCACAGGACTGAGAACCTCATAGTTCAAAGCAGGTTCATTCAATCCAGGAAGGCTGGTCCTACAATCATTCTGCAGTGCACACTGGCTATTCTATGAAAGTCTAGGCACTGTAGCTTCCTCGAATGCTGAAAGTGAGAGCTGGTCCGTCATTGGTTATCCTACTGATCACCAGATCCACTTCTTACTTCGGCAATGCCTTGTCCATCTAAGTACTGATTCCATGAAATTCAGATTAAAAAACAAAAGGAATGTAAGGCCAGTTTACCTCTACCTAACTCCCAAAAATTCTCTAATTTTAGAATAGAATTATTTCTTTAACAGAAGGTACTGGGCAGTGATTTTGTATCCACTAAATTCAAGTCCGGACTTGGGTTCCTCTGAACCCTATCATGATCTAATCTGAGCGGGGTGCATGGTGGGTCTGTAATGCAGAAATCCTACAGATGGACCACCTGCACACGGGCTTCTTAGGACACTTGGTGGAAGCTCCACATCCCTCAGCCAGCTCTCACCAAGAACAGCATATCCAGGCAGACCAACCTCTACACACTGTGTTATCATCACAGGCCACTGCCGCTTCTGGCTGGCACTCTAATGTTCAACTGAGTGTAAGGACACACAGCATTCACAAGCACAAGTAGAAAACATATGCAGACTCCTGAAACATATATCAGGAATCCGAGCCAAAGGCAGCCTTTGTCTTCAGTAAATTTAAGGCACAACTGGCCATGCAGCCTAAATCAACCCCCTACTTGGTAGCGAATGGTGGCAGATAACCCAACTACACATTTCAGGAGTATAGTACAAACCATAAGGCTCGGGATAGGTGACCATTAGGGGCAATATCCAGTGGGAAATGGTAAACCACCAGGACAGGTTGTCAGTGAAAGCAGGCATGCACATATATATGCAGGAACAAAACGGCAATGTATGAGAGCTCAGAAGAAACAAGAGGGCTAAGGACATTTGAGTGGCAAGTACAATTGGACAGAAAAGGATTGTGAAAATGCATCAGTAATCCGACCCTAGTCCTGGCATCAAACACCAGAAACCAGAGCAGTTCAGTATCAAACACTACACAACAGTTACTCTAGCTTGCACTCGCCTGAGTCTGAAAGAAAGGTTACAAGGACTGATGGTTTTTAAGAAGTTTGTCAGGACCCAACAAATGGCTATGTAACACAACCATATCACCAAGGGTTACATGTAGAGCTGTAAGACTTGAAGCAATAAGAGCGCAACTTTAGTTTCCGTATGAATTTGTATATGCTAATTTGTAGTTCTAGATGGTTGGTTCTTGTTGTGGGTATGAAGGATGTGCCTTTAGATAGTAATTTCATTTCATAAGGGTTCATGAACCCTTATGAAATGAAATTACTATCTAAAGGCACATCCTTTATTATTCTAAAATTGTGATACTTCTTTGACCAGATGAATCCACCAACCAACAAGAAACCAGACCAGCTCATGGGACTAAGACCAACCAGTACCTTTGAAGCTCCAACCAGCCATAAGAGCATAGACCTTTTTGAAACATTGACAAAACAAGACATATCGAAACTCAACTTCAACAAATCTCCACAGAGAAATATGTCAAGAAAGGACTATGACACCTTACAAAAAATCGCAAACAATCCACACATCAAATGTGTAAAGGCCGACAAGGGAGGCGCACTAGTGGTGATGAACTCCACTATGTACAAACAAAAAATGGACGAACATATCCATGACGACTTTACATATATGAAACTTCCAAATGACCCGACACACGAATTCAAAGAGAGACTCGCTCAAATTGTCAATAAAGCACATGAGACATCTATAATTGACGACAGGACCAGAAAATACCTGATGAAACCATTCCCAAGAAGTCCAACGATCAGCATGATCCCTAAGATTCACAAAAACTTGATGGACCCCCCGTGCAGGCCAATAGTCTCCACGAGGGGTTCCCTCCATGAACCCATGGGAAAACTGATAGACCGCTACTTACAACCGATTGTAAAAGAGATGAAAAGCTACATTCAAGACACCACCGACTTCTTGAATAAACTTGCCCAGATCGAAATCACTAATGACCAAGAACTAATTCTATGTACAGCGGATGTCCGATCCCTGTACACCTCAATCCCCCACAATGGAGGAATAGAAGCAATTGAGAAAGCCATTCTTGAAAGTTCAATAGAAACTGGGATGCAGACATTCCTAATGGAACTAATAATTTTCACGCTCTTCCATAGCTACTTTCAACAAGAAGATAACTGGTACCTCCAACTGTCCGGGACTTCCATGGGCAATTGTGCCGCACCGACCTATGCGAATATGTTTATGAAACTCTTTGAAGAGGAACATATCTACAACAACTCTGAATGGATGGAAAACATAAAGATGTACGCCAGATACATCGATGATGTTTTTATCATCTGGAAAAACTCGGAAGAGACCCTAATACAGGCTTTGAGAAATCTGAATCTAGCAAATGAAAAAATACAATTTACTTGGGAGACCAACCACAAAACCATAACCTTCCTCGATGTAAAAGTCACCAATACTGAAAATGTCATAATAACCGACCTCTTCCGAAAACCTACAGATAGGAACAACACCCTCCTATACACCAGCTTCCATCAAGGTTCTCTGAAACAGCACTTTCCAATGTCACAGATGCTACGGGTCAAAAGAATCATCTCAGACGAGGCACAAGTAGAGTTACGCCTGGATGAAATGGGAAGAAGATTCCAAGAAAGAGGTTATCCCGAAGGGACAATACAAAAAGCTGCCGAAAAAGCTTGAATGACCCCCAGAGATAAACTGTTAAAAAAAACCTCTAAACAACAGGAAGACAGAATGGTCTTGGTATCCAAGTTTTCTACACTCAGCACAGCCTACAAAAAGATCATTCTAAAACAGTGGCCGATTCTAACCGCGGAACAAGATTTTGGAAACATCTTTGCCAATCCCCCCATTTTCGCATACACCCGTAGTGCAAACATAAAAGAGATCCTCAACAAGAAAACACCTGCCAACATCAAACACAAAGGTACCCGACCCTGCATGAATTGCGGGAACTGTAACTGTATCATCAAGGGCACTTCCATAAACCATCCGATGAAAGGCAACAAAATAAAATTGAGAGTCACCACGACATGTGACACACAGAACGTCATTTATTTAATCAAATGCCCGTGTGGCATGATTTACATCGGCAAAACCGAAAGGAAGATAAAGACTCGTATCAACGAGCACAAATCTAACATAAGGACACACAATACAAAATCTAATGTGGCTGCCCACTTCACAGAATTCAGACATAACGTCTCACAACTTAAGTTCCTAATACTCGAAGTTGGTGAAAAACATGAAGGCATAGACAATAATAAAGAACTCTTGAGAAGAGAGATGGCATGGATTTTTAAATTACAGTCCATGAAGCCCATGGGACTGAATGATCGCTTGGAATTTTCCTGTTACCTATAAAGCACCTCCTATGGTGCCCCTTGTCGCCTACAAACATTCCTAGAATGCAGCTGCTTGCCGATGTTTATTTTATTTTGTGTTACTGTGTTGAATGTTACGTTCATCTTATGTTCATTTTGAATTTTATGATTACTCCGAACTTTATCCCTCACTTATCGCTCCAGACAAACCTTGGCTACTGCCCACTCATGTCGTCACTTAATCCACTTACCCAACATGGCTGCCTTTTGAGTCTTATCTCTATCTCTATTACACCGCCCATAGTCGACACTCACACACTTCCGGATCCACCGAGAAGTGAAGCGTTCGAGAAGCGCCGGAGGACCTAATCCTCAGAAAATCACAATCACCAGTAAGTAACATCTTAGAAACTTGAATGTCCGTTAAACTCAGGCGCCTTACGCGCTAGGTATAACATTCGCGGATGGTTTTTCTGAACATCCGTTTTACGTTTGTTTACAGATGCTCAATCTCACCGGGTATACGTGAGTGTTTACCACGCTTCCAGCAAGCTTTGTTACTTACTAGTATTCGCGAGCACGCGTTTTTTAACGCATCACTGCCACACGGCTAAATACAACTCATCACCTATGGCTACTAGCGAGCACGCGTTTCCTAACGCATCACTGCCACTCGATTAGGCACAACAAGAACCCGTCTTGGAAAATATGTTTTCGATCACACCACATCCAGCACTTACCAACCACCCCACTGACCCAACCTACCTCCTTGCCCCCACCTGCATGCTACGAGTAGAACACTGAAACTCCCTTTTTTGCCCCTCAGCTATATCTTCATTGTTATTTGCAGATGCTCCCCGATGAAGGGTATACCACCCGAAATGCATTGGAGCCAGATTTAAGAGTGCATAATATGTAAAAACAAGGATAAGAAATCGCATGTTATGAATCAATAACGATGACACAAGAATAAATTGTGAAACGTTCACTGTGGCAGCTTGATTGTTTGAGCACCAAAGGTGTGCACAAAATACAGGGATGCCATCAAGTCACATGGTGGCACATTAATTAGAAGCATCATATACGCGTGTTGGACGGACACGCCACCTGTATGTAGCACCCAACACTGATAAAACATCAGCAGAAATTAAACACAAACCGGCTGTGCGCCCACCAATCCATTTTTATAGTCAGTGGGACTTTGAGCCATACAAGTAACAAGCATTTGCAATGCAATAGGTCTGTCATTATTAAAGTTTGAGCTATTGGCATTGCTAAATAATGCAACACCAATAGCTCAAACTTTAATAATGCGAGACCTATTGCATTGCAAATGCTTGTTTTTCTTTCCAGTGGAGAAACCTTGTCCTCTTTACCCTTAAGGTTTGTGGCTGCTCTGCTCCCCTTTCAACCCTAAAAGGGTATATTTTGCATTACTCACAGGACCGAATCTTTGACCATTTCCAAAGTAGGAAATAGTCGGAAGAAATTTGAGAATGCTAACAAACTGACGTATTTGTATGTGGTCACAAACTTTCAAGCTGTACCACGCTGACCTGCCCTTTTTCCACCTTTGCATGGAATTAATTCTTGCATAATATTAGTGTGTTGTGTGGTAACATTATGCATATTATATGCATTTATGGCTGCTACGTCATCTCATGAGAATGCCTGGAGGTAAAAAATCCTGCCATTTTCTTTTGTGAAAATGGCTTTGTGAAATAGGCCCTGAATATGGGTGCAATGCATTATACTGCCCAGTGGTGTAACGAATGTTGAGGGGGCCCCCCTGCAAAGTACATCGAGAGAGCCCCCTCCCCAGGCCACCATCTACCACTTTTGCAGAGGAGGCCCCCTGGAGCTCGAGGGCCCACCCTGCACCGAGGGGGCTACGGGGGCGTATCTTATGCCACTGTGAAGATGCCAGAAATGCCTCTTATTTCAGTTATGGAGCTATCTCTTTAGAAAAACAATAGACCTACAACTTCTGGCCATAAGACATCCACTTTAACACCAGGTAAAAAAACAGAACAAATTCATTTTGCATGACATAGCAACAATAATTAGCCCATAGTAAGCGTATTCTATTTTGGCCACAGCACAAAAATAGAAAAATGTTCTCATGTGCCCTGATGGTGAGGTCTGTGGGACTGGCAGGTTTTTGTGCCCAGGGAGGTCTGTGGGACTGGCAGGTTTCGGTGCCCGGGGAGGTCTGTGGGGCTGATGGTTTTCCCTGCCTGAGGAGGTCTGTGGGTCTGGCAGGTTTTTCTGCCTGCGGAGGTCTGTGGGACTGGCAGGTTTCTCTGCCTGGTGAGGTCTGTGGGGCTGGCAGGATTCTGTGCTTGGGGAGGTCTGTGGCATTGGCAAGTTTCTCTTCTTGGAGAGGTCTTTGGGGATGGCAGATTCTGTGCCTGTGTAGCCCTGTGGGACTGGCATGTTTCCTTGCCCGGGGAGGTCTGTGGGACTGGCTGGTTTCTGTACCCTGGGAGGGTTGTGGGGCTAACAGGTTTCTGTGCCTGGGGAGGTCTGTGGGGCTGGCAAGTTTCTGTGCTTGGGGAGGTCTGTGGGACTGACAGGTTTCTCTGCCTGGGGAGGTCTCTGGGGGCCAGCAAGATTCTGTGCTTGGGGAGGTCTGTGGGGCTGGCAGGCTTCTCTGCCTGGAGAGGTCTGTGGAGATGGCATATTCTGTGCCTGTGGAGGTCTGTGGGACTGGCATGTTTCTGTGCTTGGGGAGGTCTGTGGGGCTGGCAGGTTTCTGTGCCCGTAGAGGTCTGTGAGGCTGGCAGGTATCTGTGTCCAGAGAGGTCTGTAGGACTGGCAGGTTTCTGTGCCCGGGGAGGTCTGTGGGACTGGCAGGTTTCTGTGCCTGGGGAGGTCTGTGGGACTGGCTGGTTTCTGTGCCTAGGTGGTCTGTGGGACTGGAAGTTTTCTGTGCCCGGGGAGGTCTGTGGAACTGGCAGGTTTCTGTGCCTGGGGAGTTCTGTGGGACTGGCAGGTTTCTGTGCTTGGGGGGGACTGTGGGACTGGCAGGTTTCTGTGCCCGGGGAGGTCTGTGGTACTGGCAGGTTTCTGTACCCTGGGAGGTCTGTGGGGCTAACAGGTTTCTGTGCCTGGGGAGGTCTGTGGGGCTGGCAGGTTTCGGTGCTTGGGGAGGTCTGTGGGACTGGCTGGTTTCTGTTCCCGGGGAGGTCTGTGGGACTGGCAGGTTTCTGTGCCTGGGGAGGTTTGTGGGACTGGCAGGTTTCTGTACCCTGGGAGGTCTGTGGGGCTAACAGGTTTCTGTGCCTGGGGAGGTCTGTGGGACTGACTGGTTTCTGTGCCTGGGGTGGTCTGTGGGGCAGGCAGGTTTCTGTGTTTGGGGAGGTCTGTGGGGCTGGCAGGGTTCTATGCCGGGGGAGGTCTGTGGGACTGGCAGGTTTCTGTACATAGATCTGTGTGACTGGCTGGATTATCTGCCAGAGGAGGTCTGTGGGACTGGCAGGTTTCTGTCCCCGGGGAGGTCTGTGGGGCTGGCAGATTTCTGTGTTTGGGGAGGTCTGTGGGGCTGGCAGGTTTCTATGCCCGGGGAGCTCTGTGGGGCCAGCAAGTTTCTGTGCGGAGATCTGTGAGACTGGCTGGATTCTCTGCCAGAGGAGGTCTGTGGGACTGGCAGGTTTCTGTCATCGGGGAGGTCTGTGGGGCTGGCAGTTTCTCTGCCTGGGGTAGTCTGTGGGACTTGCAGGGTTCTCTGGCTGGGGGAGGTCTGTGGGACTGGCAGGTTTCTGTGCTTGTGGAGGTCTGTGGGGCTGGCAGGTTTCTGTGCCCAGAGAGGTCTGTGGGGCTGGCAGGTTTCTGTGCCCAGAGAGGTCTGTGGGGCTGGCAGGTTTCTGTGCCCAGAGAGGTCTGTGGGGCTGGCAGGTTTCTGTGCCCGTAGGGGTCTGTGGGGCTGGCAGGTTTCTGTGCCTGTGGAGGTCTGTGAGGCTGGCAGGTATCTGTGTCCAGAGAGGTCTGTAGGACTGGCAGGTTTCTCTGCCTGGAGAGGTCTGTTGGGCTGGCAGGTTTCTGCGGCAGGATGCTGGGTGATCTTGTCACACCCACAGGGTCAGGGATTTGGCGACATTTATGGACCAGAAACATTGATCCTTTTACTGCTACTGAGCGGAGTACAACGGCTTCAGGGCAGAAAAGTGCACGGAGCGCCCCACAGTTCAAAGGTCGCAAGAGAGGTAGGTTGTGCTGGTGTTAAAAAAAAGTCTAGAAAGAGAAGAGAGTTACACGCGCTGGTGCCTGTTTCCACGGACGTCACGTGCAACCTCTGGTAGAACATGCTTCGTAATTTAGAAAGGCTGTAAATTTTATTTTTTTCCTTTCATATCAATGGGGTAGGATTGGTGGCTCTTATATACAGCAGTAAACAGAGGGAAACGTTTGGTCGCCTTTTTAAGGACTAGATCCAACAAATGTCAGCAGGTGACCTATGGGCCCTTAACCCCAGTCAGACAGCGTTTAAAATCGCCATCAAAAATGTGTAAGAATGAGAACACTTATCACAGACAAAGCGCTCTTCTCAAAACTTAGCCATTCTT
Source organism: Lissotriton vulgaris (assembly GCF_964263255.1). Taxonomy (NCBI): domain Eukaryota; kingdom Metazoa; phylum Chordata; class Amphibia; order Caudata; family Salamandridae; genus Lissotriton; species Lissotriton vulgaris. The sequence goes on along the minus strand of NC_141699.1, from coordinate 608,281,995 downwards.
GGGCCCTTGTAAACTAGTTGGCTATTCCCCGCCTTTTACCTTTCCTGCACTTATTCACTGTTCCTAAAACGTAGCCTTATAGCCATTAGAATGGGTGACTGGCGTTTTCTGCAAGACCTACCTCCCTGGAGACGCACGCGGACGATCTAACATGCAGAGGGTGCGGTAAAACAGCCAAAACATTGCTACATGTGGTGTGCCTCTGCCCAGCCTTCAACCTCCAACGCAGGTGCAAACTAAAAGCCGAATGGAACAGGTTGGGCGCCCGAACCTGCAGGCAAGCCATTATCGTGGCCCTGAACTCTGAAAACACAGACTTAAACATCAGACTAACAAAGTTTATCTAGCAAGCATATCGCAATTTTAAGCTAAAGAGGTCCTGCTAAATCCTCCCCCTTATTTCCCTTTTCCTTTTTATTACTTAATGATTCTTACGATACATCCCAAACTTATAGGGGGATGAAATGAAAATAATATGAGTAGTACCACTAGGAAAACTGGGTCGTCTTTTATATGCCTGATATCCAAGTTAGTGAGAGTAAAGAACATGGGGAGAAGTTCCCTGTATATTAGATTTTAACTTTTGTACTACTTTTTCTTTTGGTTTTTATCCTTCTTTTAAAAAAAATGTTTTTACGGATCTAGGAGGCTGAGGATGCGGAAGACCCCTATTCTTATCATGGCTGGCTAAGCGACTGTTTGCTGTTTTCATTTTTTAATGAGCTGTATACAATGTGAATTATGTAATCCTCTTTTAAAGATATCTGTGTTATTTCTAAATAAAGAAATTTCTACTCTACTCTCAGAGTGGAAGTACATGGTATGCAGTGCGATGAGAATTATGCTGTAGGTACTCAATTATGCAGCAGGAAAAGGAAAATTATGCGGTCTAATGCCGCACATTTTGTGATACTCGTACTTAATTTTTTGTAATTTTTACACCTTTTAAGACTGTTCTGGCAAACGTTACACCTCAGTCTCAGTTTACCAACCAAACAGCAGAGAGTAACTGAAAGGTGGCCTGTCAATTTTAGCGAAGGGCATTTGACTGTGCAGCAATGCATGTTGCTGTGTTTTAGTAACTTTTATCTGTCTCAGCTAGAAACCATTATTTTCTGCAAGCCGCAATTTATGTAGTACCACAGCCACCACAGCCCCAATCCTCACCCTCTCGGCCCCAACCCTCACCCACTCCACCCACTCACACTCTGATGTCCAGTTTAGCTGGACCCACCCCTTCAGAACTGACATCATCACTCTGCAACTAGAAATCAACGACAAAAGAAATGGGGTCAGTTTTGGGGGGGAAGTGGGTACCACTTTGCCTTGATAAAGTTGGGCGAAACCGGGAAACTTCTCCCAAACTCACAGACGAAGGTGTAAATTCATAGATGAAGGGTACATTTCCTTGCGCCCACAAACTTTAATGACAATTTTTGTGTTTTCTGTAAAATACGCAAATCAACATAAATCGCAGGTGAAACTGATGACACGCACTTTTAATCTTTAATGTGTAGCATAATCCCCCCTCTCTTTTCCAAACAACCTTCATGTACCAAAGACGCCTTTCTTGTACTGAATGACTTCACTCTAAACTGGAGACCTTGCGCACACTAGCGGTCGTCGTCATCGCAATGAATTTTGGGTAGGGTGCACTTGTCTGCGGGGGGGGGTGATATAGACTGGGTGAAAAGACAGACTCACCTGCGCGGGCCGCAGAAGACAGGGCAAACAAGGCTAGCCAGAGAAATATTTAAATTATGGCCAGCAGTTGCCGTCGCACGTTACCTTCAATTGTCTCCACTCTGGCCTTTGGGATGCTTCCTCGCTTCACCAGTCAGCAATGCACATGACAATTGGTCACCAGCCCTACCCTAAGGTTGAAGAGTAAGACCGCGCAGACGCAGTGGTGGAGACATATGCACACTGCGCAGGGTACACCATTATCATTTTTTTACATTTTACCTTTTAATTTATGAAGAAAAGTCTAGAGCGAGCGTAAGTTACATAACCTACCTATATTAATTAATTACCTATCCCAGACGGTCACTGATGTGCAGTGCTTGCTGGCACCACTGAGGGGCCCCTGCAACACGGGGGCTACGGGTGCCTGTGTTACGCCCCTGCTTATAATTCCACGTCACACAATTCAACTATAAATAATTTAACCCTACAACAGTCCATACCACATAATTATAATCCTAAAAATACACATATTTCCACTTCACTCCATACCACATGATTCCACATCACAGAATAACATTCCACACAAGTTAATACCACTTCCAACCACATAATTACACTCCACACAACTCAACTACACATAATTCAACTTCAACCTATATAATTACACTTCACACAACATATTTACACTCAACTCTAAAATACATAATTACCCTCCACAAAATACAACTCTGCAACATGTTGTATAATTCCACTCCACATAATTATACACCACGCCACATAATTCCACATGTTACACAATTCCACAATTCATCTCCATGCCATGTATCACACAGCATAACACTCCACATATACCACACAGCTCCACATAATTAACCTCCACATAATTATGCTCTACTCCATACTGCATACATACACTCCACATAAATCCAGTCTATCCCACGTAGCAACACTCCACATAGCTACACTTCACACCATGCCTCATAATACCACTCAACATAATTTCACTCAACACCGCAACTTCCACGTCACACAATTCAACTGTACACATTTCCATTCCACACCACATAATTCACAACAAACTGCATAATTCAGACTAACACCACAAATACACAACACACCACATGCATCCAATCTACACCACAAAATTCCACATCATGCTACAATATTTAACAGCACCTCACATAAGTAAACAAAATACCATTCCAGATAATTCCACTCCAAGAAACACAATCCCACTCCACTCAATACCACATAATTACACTGCACACCATGCCACATTATTTCACCCCACAGATCCAATCAACGCAACACAATTCCACAACTAACAATTTCAATCCAAACCATATATGTCCAATTGAAACCACACACATTCCCTCCACTCTAAAAAGAAAACGCATAGGTAAAATGCATAGGTAAAATGCACTGTCCTTTACAAAATCAATAGCTCTAACTCCTACCTTCAAATGCGTCCCAGCAGATCCTGTTTCTGGAGCTGCAAACTTTCTGGCCGAAGTCAGCTCTGTGCTGCCCTGTGGAGAATGCTGTCTCAGGGGCCCCCACCCCATCCTTTCTCCTGTCAGCTCTCCTCTGTGCTGCCTCCTGTGCTGTCTTTGGGCCCCTCACCCCCAACCTTTCACCTGTCAACTCTCCTCTGTGCTGCATCCTGCGCTGTCTCTGAGGTCACCCACATCCTTTCTCCTGTCAGCTCTCCTCTGCGCTGCCTCCTGCGCTGTCTCTGGGACCCCCAACCCCATCCTTTCTCCTGTCAGCTCTCCTCTGCGCTGCCTCCTGTGCTGTCTCTGGGGCCCTCAACCCATCCGTTCACCTGTCAGCTCTCCTCTGTGCTGCGTTCTGCGCTGTCTCTGAGGTCACCCCATCCTTTCTCCTGTCAGCTCTCCTCTGCGCTGCCTCCTGCGCTGTCTCTGGGGCCCCCACCTCCATCCTTTCCCCTGTCAGCTCTCCTTTGCGCAGCATCCTGTGCTGTCTCTAGGGCCCCCAACCCCATCCTTGTCCTCTCCCATCTGGGGCCCCCATCCTTGACCTCTCTCGTCTCAGAGGCTGTGCCCTGTGGGTAATGCTGTCTCTGGGGCCCCCACCCCCATCCTTTCCCCTGTCAGCTATCTTCTGCGCTGCCTCCTGCGCTGTCTCTGGGGCCCCCACCCTCATCCTTTCTCCTGTCAGCTCTCTTCTGCGCTGCCTCCTGCACTGTCTCTGGGGCCTCCACCCCCATCCTTTCTCCTGTCAGCTCTCGTCTGCGCTGCCTCCTGCACTGTCTCTGGGGCCCCCGCCCCGCTCCCACCCCCACCCCATCCTTTCTCCTGTCAGCTCTCCTCTGCGCTGCCTCCTGCGCTGTCTCTGGGGCCCTCACCCCTATCCTTTCTCCTGTCACCTCTCCTCTGCACTGCCTCCTGCGCTGTCTCTGCGGTCCCCATCCTTTCTCCTGTCACCTCTTCTGCACTGCCTCCTGCGCTGTCTCTGGGGACCCCTTCCTTTCTCCTGTCAGCTCTCCTCTGCGCTGTCTCTGGGGCTTCTACCCCCATCCTTTTCCCGTGTCAGCTCTCCTCTGTGCAGCCTCCTGATGTCTCCTCTGGGGCCCCCACCCCCACCCCCATCCTTGTCCTCTCCCTTCTCAGAGGCTGTGCCCTGTGGGGAATGCTGTCTCTGATGGCCCCCACTTCCACTCTTGTCAGGGTCCTGAGCAGTGCTCTGTTCGGCATCCTGCCCCCTGAGGGCCCCCACCCCATCCTCTTTCCAGCTCGTGGCTCTGACTGAAGAGAAACAATGTAACTTATTACATTGTTTCTCTTCAGTCCTGGGTCAGAGTGGAGGGGCTCAGAGCAGGCTGCAGACACTGCTGCTGCACACAGACACAGAGCTGAGGGGGCCCCCTTCACCTACTGGAGACGCGGGGGTGTTTGTTACGCCCCCTGATACTGACTGAATATTTCGGGGCTCGCTTTTAGTCATAACAAGAGAGACATTGTCTTACTCTACTCAGTAGAATGGCCAACGGAAGCAGATACCTCTGTCTGAACAAAACAAAGAGCAGGAATATGAACAATACTTGACAAAAAATACAGATAAATCACAGCACCTATGATAATTTTTAGGACTTACCAAAGAAGGATGCCGTCCCGCAGGGACTTAAAGAGACTGCTGTCTGAAGGGTCCATGGGGATAAGATGCTGACAGTCAGGGTCATCTTGGAGAGCTTTGTTGATCCAATTCACAAAGGCAACCTTCTCTTCCGCTGAAACACAAAGTACAGTGGTAAGGCCAGGCATCCGTTCAGTACCGCTGCGTCCATGACCACAGTCTGGTTTAAATCTTTCTCTTAGTATCGGTTTACTTGCTAAAATTAAATAATCTTCTAACGTAAAAAGTGGTTTATATGTGTAGTTACACCTCCTAAAAGCAAACCAGGCCCAAACTGCATTCCAACAGCCTCTGCTGAGATACTTCCTAGGCTTCAACATCAATTCACCAAAATATGAGTGGGATGGAATTGAAAGCACACTCTGGGTGATGATGATATGAAAGGTTGGTCACATGTTTTACGCTTAACCCCTCAACGACCTCTCACCTGCAGTGGTGGAGCTTTTGGTAAGTGAATTCACATGAGCGGTAAAGGTGAGATTAATGTTCCACTGAGGAGTGCCAAAGACCTGCATTACAGATATGGACGTAATTTAGGGGTCGCAGCAGCGACCCCTTGATTGCACCTTCCTACCCCTGGAACTGCTTTTGCGACCCCTAGGCTCAGAGGTGGTAAAATCAGTGCCTAGAACACAGGGGCAGCTCTTCCTAATGGACACTGGTTGGAGCTCCGCTTGCCTGGTTTCCGTAAAAAAAATGATTATACAAATAGTGAATAATATTATTGACTAAAAAAAAAGGTAGTACATTAGCTGGAATGTGACTGTATCTGGAAGCTAAGGTAAGTAAAAAATGCTGTTACATCTATGTTATATACATGCTTGCGGGTGAGACTGTGACTATGTGCACGAGAGTGTCTAAATGTGTTAGTAGGTGTAAGCAAGCGTGTGCGAGTCAAAGTAAAGGTCAAATGGTGTGCGATGTCACTTCTGCTACCCCAGGCATTTTGGTGAAGTGACGTCCATGATTACAGACCTTCTAAAAAGCATACCTTTAGATGACTGTTGTGAGCCAGTAAATTCACACTCACATGTCATAGAAAGGGAAGAATCAAGGTAGAGATCAGTGCTAGGTGTTAGTCCAAACTGCCCTTTGCAATTGCAAATAATGGAATTAAGATACCAATAGCATCACTTCTTAAAATACACAGGGCCTCCTCACACAAAAGGCAGTAGGAATTCTGTCTGCAGTAATCGCTAATTACTCAATGACTAATTACACATTGGCAGCTTGTGGCATAAATGCCTCACACAACAATATCACTCCTGAATGTATTTAGCAGGTGCAAACTTCCTAAAGTAGTGACCAGGCAGCAAAGGCAACTACATGCAGTATTTCAAGAGACAGAATTAAAGACAAATCAGCTTTACAAATTTCAGGCTGCACTCTTTTCCATTCCACTTCTACAAAAGCGAGTAACTGCTTGATTTTACTCCAGAAGTCCTGATTTGCTGACTGGTGATGAATTTGCATTGAAACTGAATAATCGTGAAAAGGGAGATGCAATAAAGGTTTCTACTTTGGGATAAATATTGTGTCTGTCAGGGTTATAATTTGAAAATAACTGTTTTTTATGTTAGATATTAATGGAAAGGAGTACAGCTCGACATTTTTTAAATGTATTAAGTAAAGACTGGCACCAGTAAATACTACCCATTACAGAAAGAAGACAAGCCACCAAGCAGGTAAAACCATTTTGCTCAGTTGCCCCAAGGTGTTAAAATAATGGTGGCTATATTTGCATACCTAACAGAATTACCTATTCCGCAAAATGTAGTGCCCAAAAGAGGTGGAACTTAGCACCTAAAATAAAATCGGATCTGAGCTAATCCTAAAATGGGTAAACCTCCAACAGCTTTTGCACCATGAAGCTTTGGTGTGCCTCTATTAAACACTATTTCCTAGAAAAAGGAAGCACCGAGGAGAAATGAAGATATTTCTCTTTTTTAAACCTCTGTCAGGAAGGTGCAGCATTTTAGAGTGATCCCAGGTTTACTGAATTTAGTATATATGGCTTTATGTACAAAACCACGGGTGGATACGTCGGAGAGCCTACACTCCACCCATAGAACGCCTTTGTGCTGCAAGGTAGCGGCATGCGCTGCCTTGCAGTACTTTGGATTTACTAAACCATGCAGTGCCACGCAAGATGGCTTTGCATGGGTTAGTAAATGCCATTTAAGGACTAGTGTTGCCTTGAAATGACTTGCATCAAGCAAGGGCAACGCAAGCCCTCAGTAAATATGCCCCTCAATTTACTACATTCGGTGCATCTTCCCAGTAATACATCACACAACAGAAAAAGTACTGGGGGTTAGATTATAAGAAGAGTACATCCCATTAAATGTCTCTAGTGTAAATAAGACATTCGTGGATTAAAGCCTCTTATTTATAGACCCTCTGCCACTCCTCCCCCAACGAATTACCGTTACTGGGGGGTACCAGTAATTCAAAGGGGTGAAAATAAGGAAAATTACACGTTTTTGGGACTAACATGCAAATTCTAGTCGATCAGTAACACCTGTTAATTATCTCATCGAGATTACTGGGGCACTCGAAACGAGGCCTTCTGTTCCAAAGATAAAATGTTGTGTGATATTACTCAGATTTTATAAGTTATTTTTTATTGTGCAACAATATTACACTCCTCCTAATACAAAGTCAATAATCAGAGTCGGATTGGGACCAAAAATAGGCACATGCACCCAAAAAAAGGTAGACCACATTTGCAGATTGCGATCTTTCGTGAAGTATTGTTTGATTATTATTCAAGCTAATTGTGGGGGAAGGAAATTTGTGGTACATAAATCAATTTACAGCTTATCGGGTGAGCAACATTGGTCAACTCTGGAAACACCACTATACCACTGCAGTTCATTCATAGGTCTCTTGCTGCTCATCTTTAGGTCTATGAATCTCCTTAAACCTTGCTCACGCTCAGATCCCTGAGTGCCCTCCCTGCCAGAAGCCCCTAGAGCTTTTGCCCATTCATGGGGATTTTCACTGTGCATTGGCCAACATATCCTCAGGGGGTCATGTTTATCTGTATGTCTGGCTTCTATTTATGGTCCTCAAAGGATCTTGTTTACCTGGAGGTCTGGCTTCTATTTACTGTCTAGGAACTGGGTGGCCTGCTTATCCTGAGACAGCGAGGCTCTTGCTCATCATCAGTGAGTCCCAAACTACACATTCTCCCTCAAGACCCTTAAGCTCATTTCACTCTAAGGTCCACTGAAGGCTCCTATACAGACTCAAATAACTCAGTCTCTTGCACACACAGAAATATCCAAAGGCTATTGTTCACTCCTCATTCTGTTCACTCCTGCTCACCCTCTGGTGTCCTAATATCCCTTGTTTCTATTAGGTCCGGTATTTCTTGCTTACTATTATCCAGGACCCTGCTCACTCTCAGGTAAGTGAAGCTCATTTAAAAAAAAATTTTTTCCCAAAGTGAAGTTCATCTTCCCCAAGAGATTCCCCGAGGCTTCTGTTTATCGTCAGCTCCCCATGTGCTCTGAACAAACTAGGGCCATGAAATTCCCACGTATCACCTGGTCTGGAAAGCTCCTGCCTGTCCCTAGGCCCCAAAGGCTCCTTCTCACTCTTAGGTTCCCACAAAGGCCCTGTTGAATGTAATTCTCCTAGGCTCCAGCTTACCCTCATGTCCACATGGCTGTGGCCTCACTCTCAGTTTCCAGAAGCCCCTGCTAACCATCTGGTGGTCCACAAATCCCTGCTTACCTGTTTATTCTAAATGGCCTTCAGGTTTACCTTTGCTCACTTCCTAGGTCTTGACTCACAGATGACCGAATTGAATGAGGATAACTTCTGATCATCCACAAATGAAGTAATGCTTCAGGATCACACCCTTCCTGCCCTCCCAGAGCGGCTATAAGATCAGTTAGCTCCCTTCTGTGTGCCTGCCTAGAGTAGGATGGTTTCCATTTCCAAAGCGAAGACCCAAGCCAATGGAGCACTGAGACTGGTTAAAACTTTGATGGCCATCTTCTCACCCAAATCTTCTTTAGCTCAATTGCATAATCTGAAGCAAGTCTCAGGACACATGGAGTATGCTGCACAAAAAAACAATACATACAAGCAGGCATACTTTACTTCAGACTGCAAGTCTTTCCCCCATGAGTACAACTGGTGGCCCAGTACTGGTCAAATAAACTATTGAACTAGTCTGCAAAATCAGTGCTTATGAGGAAACTACAGGTCAGGGGACTGGACTCAAGCAAGCCCAACTCAGCCTATCAGCATTTCAAGACAGTTAAGTGAGTACTAACGCACCAGATAATATTTGGGAAATTACTTTATTGGTTTTACAATTTTTCATCAATAAAGTAAGCAACAAGCATGTTCATAGTGCAGCATAGCTTTGTAGAAAAGGCATCATAGTAGTGGGGTCGGTCACCATCAGGTGGGCGTGCATAAGAATTTCAGTGATGAAAAGGAGCCCACCGCACTTTGGTGTAGGGTTGGAATCGAGAAAGAAGTAACTAGAACACTCCTCGGTGTACATGGGAGGGGGAGCAGGGGTTTCGCTTCTGAATGGAGGGTGTGGGGGGGGGGAAGAGTCGATCCAGAGTTTAGTCAAATAAGCGGCACCTCCGCTGTAGCAGAGGAGAGTCGTTACCAACCCCCCACAGCCGAAAAAGAAAAGTAAAACAATAAAAAATGCTAGTTTATTATTGTTTAAATTTGGCTATCGGAGCCGAGGCTTGGGGGCCAGAGATGACTGGCTGGTGGATGAGTGGTTGCACTGCTATTCAGTGCGTCAGGGGCGTAACACAGGCCCGCAGCCCCCGTATTGTAGGGGCCCCCAAGCTCCAGGGGCCCCCACCTGCATTGTAGACAGCCTGGACGACTGGTAATAAGAGTCGTAAGGGGTGTTGTTCTACAAGTTACGTGAGAGTGAGCAGGAGGTGCGAAAATAAAATACAGGGAATAGATGCTCATCACAGAGCTGTATTTAGGGAATGGGGCAACTACTCATCTGCCGGGCAGGCATATGCAATGATGCGCCCTTGAGGCACAGGCCTGCTTAGTGACTTCACGATGGTAGGCGTGGCCATTTTAAGCGTGGCTTCTAACGCCCCCATTCTGCTCCATGCAGTAGAGAGGAGATACCCCATGGGCTCTGCTTCAGGGCCGAATCCCCCACAAAACAAGGTAAGAAACTGGTTCACATATTGTGTGTGTTTTTTGCATAAATTACCAATGTATTAGGCCCAAACATTCCTTAAATGGTTAACAGTTTACTGTTTCGAGCCAAGTGCCCCATTTTGGAGTTACGTTTTAAATCCGGAATCTTTCACTCGTTTCCCAATGTCACATTCAAGGTGCCTTCACTGCATTACAGATTTATGCTATATTAATGTTACGGTTTGTTCAACATTTTAGTCGAAGAAGAATTGCCTTGGAAGTGCGTGACTTTGCTGGTCTAATCCAAGTTCCCTGTTCAGCAGCAAAGATGTACAGGGTTGCATCTCCTTCATGCCCTTACTCCCGATGATCAAGCCGTAGGAGAGCGCCCTAAGAACCTTATTTCACTTTTAAGAGCTGCTGAAGCCTGCACTCTGACCCCAGGCCTGGGTGACTTACTGACTAGCAACTTGCCAGCAGTGCATAACTGGCACTGTGGCAGCTTGAACTCCAAGTGCATGTCTGTGTGAAGTCAGGTGAGAAATTCATTTATCACTATGTGAGGCCACCCTCATTGTCCACAGTTAAAAACAGAATAGGAGGTCTAATGTTACTTGTTGACGAAAGCCCACACTTTGTACTTTACAAGTATGTATTAAGGTTTAAAATGAGATTCGCAAGAGACAGCTACCATCTCTATATCCGATGTTACAACACAGTAATGTAAACTGATCTCATGACACTTGCAATACCTTATCTATATCAAGCTTCACAGCTGTTAGCATTCTGTATATCTGGGGTTGGCATTTCATTTTTTTCAATGAGCCAAAGAGTCCCAGAATGCAATGTGCTTCAAGTTTGGAAGGAAGTGCAGAATAAAGAAGTTATTATTATTATTATTATTTTTTTAATTTACTGCTGGTTGGCAGCTTTCTATATAATAGGTCTCCCCACCAAAACTACCCCCATCGCTGATTATAGTTCTGACATATAACTAGACCCCTTACCCACTCTGGGATTACAGCAGGCTCAACAGATTTCCTTCGTGACACCTGCTATGCTGACTGAGATTCGTAGAGGAGTCCCAACATCAATGTAAATCAGGAGTGACCAAATAATAGAACATTAGTGACACATGAGGTGGCCACAGCTGAGGTATGTCCGTCCGTGTGTGGTTTGTCTGTGGATAGCTGTCTAAATATGTAAAAGAAAGAACTCCTTTACCTCACCGTCCTGACTTCTCTTTCCATTTTTAGTGACTCCTTTACCTCCTCAGCAGCTTCTCTCTCAATCCTTCTCCATCCACCACATTTGTAACTTACAGTCACTCCCACATTCCTGTGAAGGCCCACACTGCACAACTGTGACCTTCACTCCCAAAAGTATAATAAAATAGGTGCTTCATAGCAAGGGAGCTCCCAGATGTTGGAAGGTCTATATGTGAGGGAAGGAATTTTTCTGTAATTAGTGGGTGCTACGGGTCAAAACTTACATGAATTGCTTGAGCTTTGCTTGGGCCTTAGTACCACATGGTGCAACATGGGCTTTTCAAGTTACTTTACATGAGCAATACCAGTGTTTCAGTGCTTGAGCAACAGTGATACTGATGCAGAGCATGACAGCAGTGCATTTACAGAGCTATGTGTGAAGATGAGGTATATTTACAGACTTGCAAGAGTGTGTTCATTTGCGGAGCTTTGTGTATTGTGTGAAGCACATTCTTTAATCCCTCCCACGCTGGTGACGGAACCGCTCCGTCACGCCCCTCGGGTGGGCTGTGCTGGTGACGGAATGGTTCCGTCACGGCCCGCTCGCTCAGCGCATTCTATTGAGCGGGCGGGGCCATGACGGACCACTCCGTCACAAGCACAGCTCACCCGAGGGGTGTGACGGAGCGGTTCCGTCACCAGCATCGGAGCGCCGCGCGCCAGTCCCTTAGCACTGCGGCGGAATTGCTGCCGCAGCGAAAAGGTTAAAGAGCATATGTGATTACAGCTATTTGTTGAAACTAGACCCTAGGGCTTGAAATCTTGTCCACCCTCTGTGCCCTCATCCAGTTTGGTCCTCTCCCTTCCCAATTCATTTTTGCAATCCAAGTATTTTCTAGGCAAATGACTCCCACGCTTAAACACAAACTCCATCGCTGTTCCCGTCAGAGATGCCACAGGTGTCTAGACATGTGCTTTTTATGTATTAGGCCACGTTCCCTCTCCTTGGACATGTTCCGTAATACTTGAAATTGCATCTCACTGTATCTGATCCTTGTGCTTCCCAATGTTGAACTAACTGGAGATGCTGTGATTCACGAGATACGCTCACTTGCCTTGTAACCCTTCCCTCCCTAAGGAAATGTTCCCTGAGAGCTCCATCAGAACATTCTCCCTCTGCACCAGAATGCATGGCCTCTATGGATCCAGCTTTTGTCACAGGATATTCTCTCTATGCTTGACTGTCCTGCCTTTTTATGTGGACATGCTCTTTCTTGGATATTTCACCCATGTCACAGGATCTCTTCTCCACTAGAACAACCGCATTCTGATTTGACATGATCATTCATATTGAACTTACACTCTCCCTTTCTCTCTTTGCAAGAGTGCATCTTGACGGGTACTCTCTGTATGCTCCTGTACCTGAGCCATTTTGCCCCAGCATTTCAGTCACCTAAAACTTTAAGATGTTTCTGAACATGTCCTCTCAATTCTAGACAGATATTCCTTGTGCCAGAACCAGAATCCCGCCAAATGCGTCCTCTGAGGTCTCCTACCTCCATTGGGAAGCTGCTTTTCTCCATAGACAGATATTCTATTCTCTGCATGTCATCGTGCATGTATGTCTCTCGTCAAGTTAGCAGTCACTTGTGTGAAGTGTCTCATTGTTTTTTCTCTATTTCTTCTAAATATTGGAAGCCTTCCTAATGAATAGGTAGAACATTCAAGAGATAAAACAACTAGCACGTGTAGAGATAGGATTGTGCATGGAGATTGGAGCTCAGCTGTGAAGAACATTATGAGCTGATGGGGAGCATTGTACTCACCAATGAACCCATTAGGGGGCAGGGGGTCTTTATAGAAGAGGGGGGCCTATACTGTTCAGTGGGCTCTGTGCTGAGCAATGAGCCCTGTTAATTGCTGAGTTGAGAGCTCTGAACTTAAATATAGCATGTACTGAAGATAGATCTGCACTTAGCACTATACTTAATGCCGGGCCGCTCATGCTGAAGCAGCTGTTTTGCGCTTTATAAATCCCCTTCATTCATTCATCTTAGCCAAGTAGACCTATACTAAATATCTGGGGATCTGGGGATGTGAGCTTTATGCCTAACTACAGCTCTGCACTCAATAGGGAGTCCTCTAATAAGTATGGATGGAGATTTGTATTTAGAAGGGTGTTCTATATAAATGTAAATGTATTGGCATTTATATAGCGCACTACTTACCCGTAGGGTCCCAAGGCGCTTCGACCGCTGCGAAACCCTTCCTGGCTTCCCTGAGAGATGGTCCCTTAATGGGTATCTCCAGGGTGAGACCAGGCATCCCCGGCGGTCTGGCGGGGCCGTTAGTGAAGATGAGGCAAGCTAATGCCCAGAGTTGCCGAGTGTGATCGCTGATCAGAGTGGGCACTGAGGCGAGAGAATTATCGAGTCCGCTGACCCTGGTCCAGAAACCTGCCGTGCCGGGAATCGAACCCTGGTCCCGGGCCGTCCTCTGCTCTCGGGTCTGCCGCCTCTAACCAGTGAGCCACACTACTTCTACTTACTCTATGAGTAAGAGGCTCTGTTTTCTCAGTAGTGTTGAGCAGGACAGCTGGTGATTAATGAGCTCTGTACTGAGCCATGAAGGGACAAGATATTACAAACCAGGCTATTCAGTATTATACCAGGGGTATCTTTCGACTTTTTTCTAATGACATTTCTTGAATCCTGTGCTGTAATATGTACAGCTCGAACTCCTGTTTTTCAAAATTGTACAACAACATTTCTTGAAATATATGTTGTAAATGCAATGCACCATTTGAAGATTTTTTTTTTTTTGCTGGGGGTTATTTTGTGCTGGGGGAGGACCCACTCTGGAAGGCCCACACCCAAACGCTCCTCTCTCATTTTGGTGAGCATGCTGTATTCACTAACTCCTTCAACTTAGATCTCAGCTTTTCGCCGCACAACTTTTAGGATCCACCAGCTGCCACTGGTACACGGGCAGCGGGCCCCTGGCCTGAGAGCTCCTTGTGGAAAATTAATTCGTATTGATAAACATTATCTGCGCCATCTTGCCTTTTTCCCAATGCCACACTTTTGTCGCACACGGCAGCCGTTTTAGATGCCTTGGTCAGACCCTCTCTCTGCACGCCGCCGATCTCCAGCGCGGCTCCCCACCCTCGCAAGCATCTCCCCCACGCACTGGTCACCCCCGCTCTTTCTCTCTCTCATGCATGGGCCATAAACCCCTTCCATCTGCGCTGCTCTTCCCTGAGAATCACATCCCGTGCCTCCCCGACACCTCCCTTTCATCCTATTCATTATCGCACCCTCTGACACTCCTCTTCCTCCGTGTCCTATTGTCCAGGCCGTTCCCAGGCTATCACCTCGCCCTGCGGATGCAGTTTATGGCCCCAACTGTAAAGAATCACCCCTCTTCAAAGGAGTTACAGTAGATCAAGGCCCCCACCCCATGAGATCCGTCACACCACACGCATTCCGGGAATCGGCGGAATGCCCCGCTGTTCCTACCATCCGATAACGATCCTGTATTGTGATTGGGGAGGGGATTCTCACTGTAAGGGTTTGTGGGAACGGGCCTGAAGCGGAAGATTCCGGGGATGTCTTTCATACTTCAAAGTACCTTTATTGTAATAAAGAATGTCTTCCTGCCATAAATGCGTGTATAAGAGGCCAGGCCTCAGAGATGCAGTTAGAGCACCTCGAGAAGATTCCCTGTTGATCTGATCTGATGTGTTCTCCTCCGGAGAGAATAAACCCTTGTTTCCTGCCTTCCAGTCTCCAGCGCCTGCCTCTTCACTGATTAATATTTTGTGGGTTAAGAGGCGACATCGCCGGGCAATACTTAAGGTTATTTCGTTCATTGATTGCCTTCCCGTTTAACATCCTGACTGAGTCCGGAGCATCGAGGGGGCCCCTTCCATGTTCTTTGCAGGAGGGCCCCCTCAAGGTTTATTACGCCACTGCAGTGCGTATGACAGCTTGGCCGGCTGTCTCAGGGCGGCCAAACCGTCACGCGTACTGTAGCTCCCTCCAACCCCAGCGGCATTGCTGGGTTGGATAGAGCAGGTACAGGCTCCCAGTCTTCCTGGGAGTGTAAATCCACGGCGCTCAGGCCCCATGCAGCGTCAAGATTGAACGCAGGGGATTCTGGAAGTCTGTGACTGCAGTGCACGGAGCCAGATCGGAGCGTCAGAGCCAGATCGGAGCATGGATGCAGGTAAGTTGTTTTTTTGATTTCTTGTTTCCCGTCCCGGTGCCTCACCACTTTGCCCAGATACCAGCCGCTACTGCAAAGAAGTGCAATGCCCTGAGATGAGGGGGTTGCAGGCACAGGAGCTCCAGGTGAGGGATGTAAGCGATCAATGGTTACTAGAGGTAGGTTAATCTAGTTTCTGTTTGGAAAAGCTTGTGTAATAGGTGCTTCATCACTAGGATCTGCCATAGTTTGAAAAACCATGCCCTCCATGTGGGGTGGTTGGTGGGGGGGGGGGGCAGGTCATTCTGCAAGGAGCTGTTTAGCTGTCTTGGTCATGTACTGTGTTAGAGCCGAGTCGGTGAGAAGAGTGGCGGTGTCTGTTGGGAGGCGGTATCCCAGGACCCCATTAGTATGCTCAAGGATTTCTTTTCAATCTGGTTGAAGAATGGAGCAGGACCACCAGGTGTGTAGGAACGTGCCCATGTCACTGTGGCAGCGTCAGCATGTGTTGGGAGCGCTGGGGTACATACTGGACAGTCTAGCCTGGGTCAGTTATCATTAGAACATTACTTTCAGAGCCGATTCCCTATAAGGGATGTTTTTGTGGGTTCTGGGGATTTCCCTCCAGAGCTTGTCTCCCTGTTTGCCCATCAATGTGTGGCACAGGCATCCTTTCTACCTTGTCTGGTATGAATGTGAGGTTTGGGGTTTAGATTCCTGTATTGTGGCATAAGATAAGTTCTTAAGTCCCTTCGAAGGACCAGATCAGCCTCTCGAAAGGGGTGAGGGATCGCAGTGCTGCCTGCATGTTTGTGGGGTGGAGGGCCCAGTGTCATTACTGACAATACTAGAGTAGGGAAGTTTTAGTGACCTGGAAGTCATGTTTACATTGCTTGAGAGATTTAATGAGCGGCCCCAAAATAGGTTACTGAGTGTTCTACAGTGTACCTTTGATCATGCCCCAAATGCTCTAGGGTCGAGGGCCAGGGAGAATTAGGTGGGGGAAATGATGTAAAGCATTTCTTGATGGCTATGTAGTTTCAAATCTCAAGTACAGTCCAGATAGGCACAGCTATATAAGCACTCTTACAGCAGTATTGGTTCGGTAGCCAAGATAGGTCCCATATCGACCTGCAGGCCACTGCGTGGTCTGTAAGTAGTCATGCATTTTCTGTCTAGTCATGCATTTTCTGTCTATCAAAACCAATCTCAATTTATGCCGGAAGTACGCTGACTAATAGTACTCCACAAAGTTGAGGCAGGCTAATTCCCCCCCCCCCCCCCCCCCATCTTTGGAGGTTCTCCGGAAGGTTGCGTTGTTTTGCTGGCCAGGTGATTTTGGTCCAGTCCTCGAGGCCGGGGTAACGACAAGGCCCAGGTATCGAATGAATTTAGATGCCCATTGGAATGGGGTTAGGGTCTGAGTTGGCGGATTAGGTCCATAGGGGTGAAGGCTCAATATTTTAAAACCAAGAGACATTTCAGTTCATGGTGCGCTTATTATAAAAAGTCCCTAGTTGTGTCAACTGTCGCAGGCCAGCAAACACTGGCACAGCATCAGAATCAAAAAAGTGGTGACGTTTCTGCTGCTTTCACCACTGCTCTCTAGAAAAGAGGGTTTCATGTAACTTCTCCGATTGATCCTTTTCAATATTCAACTTAAATTCTCCTCTAAATTATCCATTAAAATTGAATGTAACACACTGCTCTGTAGGCTTTGATTGTATGTTTTCCTATGTTTTCAACCTGAAAGGAAGGGTAAACTGGTGAATCGAAGAAAGGTCTGCTACTCTCTGTGATTAAAGAGCGAAAGGGAAGAATGCTAGTGAGGAAGAGAAAAGATGGAAGTTAATCTTTTTTTACACTGCCTCTAACCCTGTGTTATCCAGTTGCTCTTCTGCCGCCCACTGTCTTTCATTGTGTCTCAATATTTGTAAAATTATACTTGACATTGTAGCTTGATATCCCAGCATGTGCCATGCATGGCGGGCTATTGCCCTAGCTTTAAACCCAGTACTTGCATTAGGGTCTCCTCTAGGTTAACAGTACTTTCACCCTAATATAATGGATAACTGGCAGTGAGCCCCCTCTCAGTCTTTAACTGCAGCCTCTGAGTATGGTGCAACATGATCTCCTCCATGACAAAACTGTGTCTTGCTAGAAGACCAGGCAAACCAGGCAAGGGGGCATAAAGGGACATACAAAGAACAGCCAGGGACGTTTTTCACGAGCTATAACACCTAGGCTAAACGCAATACAAATTGCCCTGATGTCCTGAAAACCAGACTTTTACATGGAGGAGTGTAATTGCAACAGGTCCTGCTTCCCAAAGCGGAGGGACCCCAGCCTCTGGCAGCAACAAGGCTGAGACCTTATCAGGAAAGATCTCCCTGTGGATGATGGTGTTGGATCCATCCTACCAATAGATCTAGAGCTCTGATGTTACCCGTGTCGTCTCCGGACACCAACAGGCTCCAAGCTACAAACCGATGCAATTCAGAGGTTGCAGTAGGAGGGATCTCTTGGGAGCAGTGATTTTTTATTTCAACAAAAACAGTTCCTATAATTTGGTAGTTGGTTTACAGGATATGTAATAAACTGTGGCATAGAAGTAACACTGCGAAGGACATTTAGTTCATATGTTTACAATATCTTGTTGAGAATTAGGAAGTCCTAATCCTGTGCTGGAACCTCAACAGTGTTTTGTTTACCTGATAAGCTACTTTGATGGCTTTCCTAAGGGTAATGTATGTTCTCAGTTAAATGGTTTTAGGATTTTCCAAACAAGATAAAGTGAAATCAGTGTCCATCCAGTATTGACGAGCTTAACAGGTTTAGCATCTAAACAGGGCATGCAGACAGAGACACCCACCATACAGGCATGCAAACACAAAGCATGCACATAGACCAAAACCACCACAAACAGTAATTTTCCCAAAGCTCAAACAACATACGTCCACAAGGCACAAAGACCAACAAGCGGGGCAGTCATCAACCACACAGATAAAAAGTCAGGAAAACAACTGTTACATCGCAACTTTTACAACGCACTTCTATTACAACGCAACTTTTACAACGCTGGATCCATTACATCGCATGGCATTACAACGCATGCCATTACATAGCAGATGCTATTACAACGCATGTTATTACAACGTAAGTATAGGTATGTATATAATTTATTTTTTATTTTATTTAATATTATTAAATTAATTTAATTAATATTAATAATAAATAAATATATTTATTTATGTTTTTTTATATTATAAATTAAATATATTAATTTTAGTATTTTTTTAAAATAAGTATGAGTATAGGAGTATATGTTTTGGGGTAATGAGGTATATGTTTTGGGGTACAGGGGTATTTTTAGGTTTTAGGGCTGGGTTTGGTTTTTGGGGTACAGGGGTATTTTTAGGTTTTAGGGCTGGGTTTGGTTTTTGGGGTACAGGGGTATTTTTAGGTTTCAGGGCTGGGTTTGGTTTTTGGGGTACAGGGGTATTTTTAGGTTTCAGGGCTGGGTTTGGGTTTTGGGGTACAGGGGTATTTTTAGGTTTTAGGGCTGGGTTTGGTTTTTGGGGTACAGGGGTATTTATAGGTTTCAGGGCTGGGTTTGGTTTTTGGGGTACAGGGGTATTTTTAGGTTTTAGGGCTGGGTTTGGTTTTTGGGGTACAGGGGTATTTTTAGGTTTCAGGGCTGGGTTTGGTTTTTGGGGTACAGGGGTATTTTTAGGTTTTAGGGCTGGGTTTGGTTTTTGGGGTACAGGGGTATTTTTAGGTTTTAGGGCTGGGTTTGGTTTTTGGGGTACAGGGGTATTTTTAGGTTTCAGGGCTGAGTTTGGGTTTTGGGGTACAGGGGTATTTTTAGGGTTTTTTACATAAACGACTTTAAATAAATAAAATTAATTAAATTAAAATAATTAATTTACAATAATTAAATTAAATAATTTAATTAAATTAATTAGAATTTAAAAAATATATATTAAATTAATTTATTTAAATTAATTACAATTTTAAAATTAATTAAATTAAATTTATTAAATTAAATTAATTAAATTAGATTAATTACAATTTTTTAAAAAAAGATATACTTACCTATATTTACATTGTAATGGTATGCGTTGTAATAGCATCTGCTATGTAATGGCATGCGTTGTAATGCCATGCGATGTAATGGATCCTGCGTTGTAAAAAATGCGTTGTAACAGACTGCGTTGTAAAATAACGCGTTGTAACATCATAGATCCAAAAAGTCATACATAACCATGTGCAGAAGTGAGAAAATGTATCAGCTGAGCAAACGATGATGGGCAGCAAGGACCACAAGATTGTGTGCATCAGGGGACGTTCATGATACACATCACAGGAGTTTTGGGTGATGCCAAACCAATGATATCAGCATGCACTGCAGCATGAATGTAGTGAATAAGAAAAACATCTGATGCATGAAGTAGCAGCTCAGCCAGTAGCAGAGTCAGCAATTTCAGTTCTTGCTTTACTGTCACCATAAGGCTCTAATATAGTAATGCCAGTTTATGGCCTTCATAAAGCCTGGGCAGTAACATCGGAAGCGGAAGTCATCTCAGAAGAATCCTCTGGGCCTTATTTGTACGAACCTCCAGCTAGGGCACACACATCAACCTATAGATATCAGCTATTAACTATGGCATTAAACCCTAGCATTCTCCAGTCAAGATTCCTTTCAATGACTCAATGGAACTGATTAAGATTATTTCCAATGTTCACTCTTCGCAGCAAATCAAATCAGTAAAGCTGGTTTGTAACATCATAATAGCAGTGGTTTAAAGCCTCTGCTAGAAAACAAAAACATAGGAATTATAGGCCATCCATAGAGTTCGTGAAGCCTGGCTCCTTTATTTCAATATCCTCTAAGAAAGGTTTGTTGAGTATTAAAGGCAGGGCTACAGGAATTGTACTATTTTGCGGCTTCTTTGTTTTCCGTGAAATTATATATTTGTCACATTTGACACAAAATCCATCATCGGCTACATATTATGCAGAATTTAACAAAAAATATTTTCTACTTCAAATGATCAAAAGTTACTAAAAACATGGCTAACTAAGTTGCCAAGAAGCAGTAGACCCTTCGCAAAGGTTGACTGGTGCCTTTCTGTTGCTTTTTGCTGGATTTGGTTGTTAAATTGGTATTAATGAGGTGAAACATTTGCCCAGACGGTGGTAGCATGTGCAAAAGGACAAACTAATAAAGTAATACGATTACAACATACGCTGGTTTATGCCTCATAATTTGGCTTTTCTTTCCACATTCATTTGCCAATCCTGCTGCATAATTTGGTCCTCCTCTGTTGCATACCTTCAGTGGCTCTGATTAAATAACAGGAAGGCTACAGGTGATGACATGGAAAATGTCAAAAACCTGAAAATCAATGTTGATGCCTTGCCCCACCTTTCTTTTCTTTTTTCCATATTTCGAGCTTTTTAGGATTCACCTACAGACCGATTTAGCTGCTTTTTCTATTGGGAGGGTCACCACCATCTCTCCCTCCACTACACCAGTTTTTGCCAATCATCCTGGTGGCCCCCTGACCGTCCAATAATATTTTATTCTTTTTAACGTTTTGATTTACAAGAGCACAGCAGCATCTGTGTTGTAAAGTAAAAAAATAAAAAGCCAAAATGGCCATTGTAGCATTAGGACGCGTGATACATGCGCACAAATTTGCACAGACAGCGATTATCTTGGAATAGTAAACAATTCAAGATGGCTGCCCTGTATGTGGCCAATTTTACTATTTTTCTTCACCATTCAAACATGGCCAACAGTCATGTTAAAACAATAACTAAAATAAAGCAAGTAGAGCATCAGGGCAAACAAACAATGGCAAAGGCAATAGGTCGACACTCACCTTCTAAAGGAGAGAACTATTGGTTTTGCCAAAGCTTGCTCACCTTTGCCATGTTTCATGTATAATAGAACCGAGCAGAACCCTTTTAACATCAATCACTGATTAAACAAGCGTTTGAGCATTTCTTATGAGGGGCGTAGCTTGGTAAGTAAGACTAGGGGGATGTATGCTTCAGATTTCCCGACACTCACGCTAGAGTATTACGCTAATCACTTTATGAGAAGCAGTGCATGAGGGGGGCTTAAGAAGCGGTGGAAAGGGAAGGGAGTGTAAATTGTGAGAGGTGCTTAAAACACAGAGGGGCATATTAACAAGTGGATTGCGCCACTTGAATGTCACTTGTATAAACGTTCCGGTGGTGTGATGCCCAGCACAATATTTGCAAAGCGGCATTAAGCCACTTTGCATGCCTTAACGCTGCTTTGTAAATATGGTACCCCTTCACACAGGTATATGCATGAAAGGGGTGTCCAATGCATGATACTGTGGGCGTTTCAACGCAACACCCATTGCTTTTTGACGCTGCCCCAGATTTAGAAGGATGTGTAAATCTGAGGCAGTGCCAAAAACTAAGGCCATGCAAAAGCAGCCGTTAGATTGCCGCAACGAGGAGAAATTCATTTATTTCCCCTTGTTTTTGTTAATCCTATGTGTGCTGCATTGTGCAACACATATAGAAGTAATAACTCGCTACTATTGATTGATTATGTGCAAGAAGGGACACCTTCCTGCACATAAACAATCATCACTGCAACAGAGGCACCCTTGCACTATGGCTTAAAGGTGTCTGTGTTGGTGCTAGGTAGCTGTTTTTAGTGCCAGCGTAAGGAAAAACACAGTGTGCTCTGTATTCTTGTAAATACGGTGCATTCCTGTGTTTTTTAAATCGCGCAGTGAGGCAAAATTTGCTGCAGCACTGCGCTGCGCCATTTCCTTGTGCATATGCCCCAGTATTTTGTAAAATAACATCATTCCAAGGCCTTTGAAACAGAGATGAGAGTATATGTGTCTGTTTTAGTTTGAGTGAGAATTTAAAAATCCCAGGTGAAATCCAACAGACACCTTATCACACCCAACTGCAAATTCCTGTACCTAATAATTAAATAGTACATTTATCGGGAGGTGTAACACCTCAAACCACCACCCCCTGCTGCCTTAAGCTACGCTCCTGTTTTTATGTTTTTTAATGCTTATCACCACCAATGTCCTTCTTTCTAGGGATTGGATTTCTTGTGCATCATGTACATGATGCCAGCTAGAGGCATCCCATGGATCAGACTCAAATGCCTCCAGCAGCCTGGGCAGGATAAGGCGGCACGCCCGTTTTAAAAGGCAAACCATAACCACCTGTACAAATACTCCTGAGAGGCAGCCATTTCATTTCATGGTAGGCTGTGGGAGGGAGCTTCTACTGCACAGTGGGTGTCTGCAAGTCTCATGTCCACCAACACTTTGCTAGATCACCAAGGAAGGGTTGTGCAATGTGCCCACATGCAGTGATGCAGCCCTAAATCAGCAGATGACTAGGGCAGGGGCGGCTCTAGGCTCATGGTGGTCCTGGGCAGGGAGCGTAGGTAGGGGGCCCCGGAAGAGGGGGTCCGGGCGGGGCGTAGCAGGGAGGCCAGTGAAGAGGGGGGGTCAGGGTGTTTGGAAGTGGAACAGAGCCAGAGGCCACCAAATCCCTGCCATTGGCCGCCACACAAATATGTATCCATCCTCAGAGGATTATTATATTAAGGATATATATTGCCGTGGTGGCCCCTGGGATTTGGTGGCCCTGTGCAGGTGCACAGCTTGCACATGCCTAAGGCCGCCCCTGACTAGGGTCAGGAGGAGGCTTTTACCTTTGCCCATGAAGTCAGGACATTTTGATTTGACCAAGGTGGGTGAAGGTTCCCCGACTTGCCCCAAGGCCATGCTAAACCTGACTGGCTCGCTGGAACTCCACATTTCGAATAAACGGTGTGTCCTCTTTCCACTCAGGCTTTTTCTCTTCTCCCATTAGCGAGAACTTTAATAAAGGTTTACTCTCCTGTCAGAATGGTTCTAAATGTGGCTTAGCAAGAATTTCCAGCCTCTTTTAATTTCCCTTTGGGCCAGATGTACGACCCTAAATTGCATGCACAAATGGGTTTGCGACCCATTTGCGCATGCAAAATGGCCCAGGGTCATGTACAATTCCTAAATACGAGTCGCAATTTAATCGTGACACGCTATTTAGGAATTGTGAGTCGCAATTAGGAAGGGGTGTTCCCTTCCTAATTGCGTCCGCATATCAATGTACAAATGTTTTGTGAACGCAATTGCAGTCGCAAAACACTCGCAAATTACCACCCTCTTCAAGAGGGTGGTAATGCAGTCGCAATTTGGAAGGGGTCCCCAGGGGACCCCTTCCACTTTGTGACTGTCTCTAAAAATATTTTTTAAGGGCAGGCATTGGCCCCAGGGACCACTACCTACCCTTAGAAAATGAAAGTAAAACGTTTCTGTTTTTTTTTTTTTTAATACAGCCCGTTTCCTTCAAGGAAAACAGGCTGCATTAAAAAAAACTGCTTTATTTAAAAGCAGTCCCATGCATGGTGGTCCGCTGAGCCCAGCAGGCCACCACACCTGGGAGGGCCTGGCATTCCCAATGGGGTCGCACATTGCGAGAGGCTCATTATTATTAATGAGCCTCACAATTTGCGACCCCATTGGGAATCGTAAACAGTGTTAAACACACTGTTGTACATGGTAAATTGTACCTCACAAATTGCGACTCGCACTCGAGTCGCAATTTGCGAGGCGGAATTTTACTGGTCATACATCTGCCCCTTTATTTCTTCTACAGCGAGGACATGAACATGTGGGTGTAAACACCCCTTTGTGACCGGGGTTCCAGGGAAGAATACATTCTAGACAACAGTGGGTGTATTTCTGCTGCTCTTTTTCGTGGAATCACTGCAGCACAATTTATTAATAGTTTAATTGCTTATTTACACACAAAGCTCAATTTAATTTTCCAAGGTGTGCTCGGACTTTATGCAGCTTTTCACACGTACTCAAGTGCATTTTACGGCTTATTATTAATTGGAATTATTGTTCCTTTGATGTCTTTTTTCGCACTGATAGGTACACAAACTTATTTTCACAGTAAAATTATCTTGTACATTTATTTGTACTCATCTGTACAATTCTTTAACTAAAAAAAAAAAAAAGCACTTGATCTTGGCACAGTGAAGCGCATTCTTATAAGGTGCTTGAGAGCAAATATTTGTCAGCGTTTAGATAAGTCGAGGGTAAAGGCAGCTCTGAGCTAAGGACAAACACTTGCTACCACAGGCCTCGCATTCTACACATGTCAAGTGATAAGTATTTCAGCTGGGCGTGGACGTCTGTGTGGACGCAGCTGTTGAGAGAACCTAGAGGCAACGTCCATTCACTACATGGTATTAAACGCTCGCTGTAGTACAGGCGTTATATCACATGTCACTGATATCACGCCGCTATATCCAGGGCCAGATTAAACACTGTGGAGGCCCCTAGGCAGTCGAAATTTCGCTACACCCCTCCAACACCACCACCCCCCCCCCGCAAATTAATCTCGATTTTGATAAACCAATTTTATTACTCAAAACTAAACATTAACAATTATTGTTATTAAACTAAATTATAAAATTTGAATAAACACAAAAAACTTTAAATATTCACTTTCCTCAATTTGTTTGTGGTGAAATCTTTCAGGATATCTTGGAAATCTACCTTTTGCAGGCGTCCTATTCAGTGGAGTCATTAAGGTAAAGATTTTGTTTCTTTGGTTTGGTTCACTTTCTTCTATATTTTCGAAACAATGTGAGAAAGCTTGATTCTAACTTTTTTTCAAGATCAAATCAATATTATTTTGATCTGTTGTCGCGGGCCCCTAATAGGTGTGGCGCCCATTGGCGGGTGCCTACCTTGCCTGTTTGGTGATCCAGAACTGGCTACAACGACTGTCAAGGTAAGTAGATGTGGATTCAAGATTTAAGCAATATTATCCAAGGGGGAGAGCCACGTAGTTATTGACTGGGGAGAAACCAGAGGGTCCTGAGGCGAAGCAGTTAATGTTGTAGCTACAGAAGGGTGTGAATATGAACATTAAGGCATCACAATAGTTCTGGCTCCAGGAGGGTCAGAAAAATGACTTCTTCATAAAGGAATGATTTCGCTCCACTGCACCAGGTGGGTACGCCCACTAAACAACCGAATCACCACTGCAATCAGCTCAAGCACCAGAAAGAGCAATAGGGTAATGAGCATCCCTTGCGTGGTCCCCTGTTATTTGACAATGGGCGGGACACGAATCCCCCGCAGTTCACCTGTGCTGTTGGATTCGGATGTAACCATCTACATTTTTTATATGAGATCCTAAGCTTGCCTTTTCTAAAGTTGTATAAAGGAAGTCCAACTCCTCACAGTCCAACACTTTCTCCACACCCAGTGATACTGTCAGTGCTTCACCTAGATATCGCATGTCTGCCACATGAGGTGTGCTAGCGTTCTGAAGAAAGCGGAACAGCCTGGCACAAAGCCAACATGTGACTCATGTATTAGGTAGGGGATGACCTTACACAGCCCGGTGGCCAAGATTTTGGCCAGTATGTTGAAATCTACGTGTCAAAATGGCCTTATTGGACAAGTGTTTAAGAGAACCTGGAAGTTCTGCTTCTTTGAAACCTTCACTAAGGGACTTGAATATGGGAATGCAATTACTGCTTCCGCGATCTCTTCCAGGTAATTTCACCTTCTAGGTGAAGACTACTCTTGGGATTGAGTGATGGAAGCTTTAACTGTCTGAAGAAGTAATATTTGTCAGCAGTTGAGTCCTGTGCTCGAAACTGCATAGGGATTCATAATATGAAGCAAACGCCCCTGTAATCTCCGCCTTGTGTGTAAACACGTTGCCTGTTTTGTCAAGCCTGGCCACTATCAAATATTGAGAGGTTCTTTGGCATAGCTGAAAGGATAGCAGCCTCCCAGCCTTTTCTCCATACTCACAGTATTTCTCTCTCTGATCTGGACCAGCACACGATCTGCCTGGGCAATTAAAATGGAAATGAGTGAGAATTTTTCTGCAACTAGTTTTGCAGGAGTACTGATGTCGGTTGTGCATTATACAGTCTGGTGAGGCCTCTAACCAAAATCTTGTCATATGAATTGTGTTCCTCAGTAGTACTTTGTCTGGCCACAGTGGAGTCGCCCATCATAAATCGTGTCCATCTCACCTTGCCAGTGTCCGATAGTACTTGGGCTGAAGAGATTGAGGGCGGCCACGTTTTCCAATCTATATGTCTGTATGAATGACTTTATTGTCTTTGTGGCCTCACACTGTCTATATGATGTGGCTTGCGTTCTCCAGTGTGTCGAGGAGGGGAACACAGCCTAGATCTAGACCTATTGGCACCGCCAAGTAGTCGATATTCCTGCTTCTAAATATTATTGCACAATCCATAAGGCAGCACTGTAGTCTGTTTCAGGATGTTGTCAACATGGAATAAAGAACGTTTAAACCTGCTCTTATGTAACAGTCGCCAAATGTTAATCAGACAATGATCAGACATGAGATCATGCAGGATGGCCCTGTCCCCATCACTGCATTTGTCTAATGGATCCGTTTTATCAAACAGAGAGTCTATTGTCAGATTTCTGTTTCCGTCTAAAGGAGCCAAATTCTCAGAAGATTCTGGGCTGCTGGGAGAAGAAAGGCTTTTTACACATGTTTGGGGCATAAATAGAGTCTACAATCAAGGAGCTTGAGTTTGGAAAATGCAAATCTGCCCTCTGGGTCACACCCTAATTTTAAAAGTCTGTAACGTGAGGATTTGCATAGTAGGATTGTTACAACACATATTCTGGATCTGCAGATCGAATCACCGCTCTGTGGATTAGAGTTAGACACATAACTACTATTGATGGCCACGCACATCCAGTCTCATTTGAGTTTGGCAGATTCTACCTCCGACAGATAGGTTTCTTGATGTCCCTGGTCATGGTTTTTTAATGAATTTCTTCTTATTTCCCATGTATTTGGTATAGATCACAGATCTCACTTATAGCAATGAGAACTTAAATTAAAAAACCTTTTATCTAAAAAAGAATAACCTAGCAAATTAATAAAATTACAATTTTACTTTTCTGGACTACTGTAACCATGATTACCAGTGTCTAACCATAGAGTATAGACGATCATAAGAGAGGGAGTACGTCACCATCAAGTGATCAATTACCAAATATGACATCCATGATATAAGTACCCCTTTAAGTGGGATCTAATTTTGACCCGAAACAGGAGAAGAACCTGTTAGGCGACTGATAACATTAAACATATCTCCCCAACAGTATAATGAGATTTTACATGCAGATAATTTTGAAATGCCATATTGGTACAGTACTCTACAAAAAATATTTTACTTATTAAATGCAACCAGGGACTTTTCCCAAACTGGCTATAAATTAAAGAAGGGAGGTCCATCAAACCTAATCCTTGAAAGGGTGAGTAGAGCTACGGATTGATATTTTATTATGATTTAGATTTTAAACCTAAACACAAATACTTCATGAAATAATACATTGCGTTTTTGGCTCATAAAATGAATTCCTTTGGTGATCAATTGTTATAAATGTTTATGGTATTATATTGTTTCTGTAATTGTCTTATGTATATATATATATATATATATATATATATATATATATATATATATATATATATATATATATATATATATATATATATATATATATATATATATATATATAAGGATATTAAAAAACAAAGTGATGGATGGAATGCTCGAATTAATCTCAGCTGCTGGCAATCATTCGGGGTGCATCCTAAACCATCATTTTGTGCCCACCATGCCACCTCAGTTTGGACCCCACCATATCCAAAGCAGCCTTGACCCTACTCCAGTGGGAACAGTACAGCATGAAGTGCCAGGCCAGTTCCTCCCTGAACCAGAAAACAAGCAACCCAGGACCGGGTTTGCCCTTATTATGGGCTCATGGTCCAGGTATAGCTTGATCCCAGTAGCACAGTGAGCAGGACACACGTCCGGGCATACCCATCAGACTTAGGGCATCAAAAAACAAAGTGATGGATGGAATGCCTGAATTAATCTCAGCCACTGGCAATCTCTCGGGCTGCATCCCAATCCATAATTTTTCACCCACCAGGCCGCCTCAGTTTGGACCCAGCCATATGCAAATCAGCCTTGACACTGCATGAAGTGCCATGCTAGGGGTCATCCCTTAACCAGAAAATAAGCAACTTAGGACTGGGTGATGAGCCCATAAAACGTAAAACATCAGAACAGGGTTGCTTGTGTTCCAGTTCAGGGAGGACCTGACTTGGCAGTTCGGGCTGGACTGTTCCCATTGGAGCGGGGTCAAGATGGATTTGCATATAGCTGGTCCAAACTAAGGTGGCATGGTGTACAAAATAACAATGAATTGGGATGCGGCCAGAGTAATTACCAGTGGCTGAGGCTAGTTTAAGCATTCCATCCATCTCTTTTTGTATACTTTCATATTGCAAAGGATGACAATAATATTCCTTGCCCTGTTGAAGCGTCAAATTTAATATATGGTGTCGCAAAACATATGCTGTCATAGAGGCAGTTTAGAATCAGAAAACAGAAAAATATAAACGTTTATGATAATACATTGGTACTACTTAAGGAGAGCTATTAAATAAGAACCTAAAACTAAAATGTTTCACCTGCAGCCGGAATGATGCTCAGTGACCTGTTTACACCATGACGTCTGGCTCTGGCAGAAAGTACAGGTTAATGTCACAATTTAACTTTAATAAGCTATTACAGTTAAGCAGCTGTGCCAACAGGTGGCATGAAATGCTACAACTCGACAGTTTTTCCATAGAGGAATTGCAGGCTTCCATTATTAAGCATACTGTGAGCAAGAACATATCCTTTAGCTTTGCCTTTTTGTATTTGGCGATTGCTTTTCATACAAAGTGATATCTCAGTCAACTCTAATGAAATCTTTGGCCCTATAAGTTTAATTTGGAAATGTGTGCTAAGTGTGGAATTAAGTCTATGTGTGTGTGCCAAATGTTACATTCAGTGAGTGGGTGCCCTGTGCATCCCCCCTCGTAGCGCCAGTCACTCCCTCAACTCCCCCCACACAATGAGCATGACTTACAAGCTCTTCTTTAACCCTGGTTCTCAACAGTCCTTGTGCTATGCTCAACCTCCTACTATAAGAAACATCTTACAGACAGGTGTTTTGCTATGTGGAGAATGCACGTCTTGAGTTGCCATGGGGAAACGGCCTTTACCACGCAGGCTGAGCCACGGATGCCGTTTCCCCCACAAGTGTAACAGCGTTTGCCTGAACCACACATTTGTCTTAACCATGCATACGTGTGGTTAAGGCAGATATCTGTCTAGTGTCAGGATGGGCGGGGAGAGGAAGAGGAAGCATCGGAACAGGAAGCTCTGGACGCGGACATGTAAGTGGGGCTGGGGTCAGGTTTGGGGGGTAGTTGTTAGGGGTGGGTCGGTTTTAGGGCTCAGGGTGGGGGGGGGGGCTGGTAGTTTTGGGGAGGGGGCAGGGTTTTAGGGCTCAAGGCGAGGGAGGGGGGTCAGGGTAGTTTTAAGGGCTGGGTCGATTTTTGGGGGGTGGAGTCGGTTTAAGGCAGTGTTTTTAAAAAGAAGCAGAGTTTTAGGGCTCAGGGCGGGGTAGTTTTAACGGCTGGTTAGGTTTTGGGGTGAATTTTTAGGGGTGGGGGCAGCCGCTGTCTGTGCAGGTAAGAGCGGTGGGGCCGGGATAGGGGGGATTTCGGGGGACGATGCAGAGGGAAAATTAATTATCATCCCCCCTTACCTGGCCTCACCGCCCCACCGCTGTTACCTACACGGACCGCGGCTGGGTGGGGATCTGTTTTAGGGCTCGGGAATGTCAAGGTATTTTTTTAAAGTAGGCAGGGTTTTAGTCCTCAGGGAGGGGGAAGGGGGTAGGGGTGGTTTTAAGGGCATGTGAGTGTACATTTTAGGGCTCATGGCGGGGGGCAGGTGTAGGGGTAGTTTTTGGTAGGAGGCAGGGTCTTATGCCTCAGGGCGAAGGAAGGGGTAGTTTTAAGGGTGAGGTCTGTTTTCGGGGTCAGGGCAGGGGAGCGAGATAGAGGGATAGTATTTTAGGACTTAGAGCGGGAAGCATGGGGTCGGGGTAGTTTAGCATGCATATCTCTTTAGCAAATATGCCTTTACAACAAAATTTGTTGCAAAGGCATGCGTGGTTAAGATGCATTAATTATTGGGACCTCGTTGTAGAGGCACGCGTGGTTCAGCCATTCATACTTCGTCATACAACTGTTGCCATGTTGTAATTTTAAAACTCTGTCAAAACTTTCTTTCAGTTTCCCTACAGAATTGGTTGCTTACATAAAACCAGCTTGTTTATATCAGACCTCATCCGGGGGAGGGCAAAGGGCAGACAGGAGCTATGGGTCCCAACTGTGGCAGTTAATGTTGTTTGCCACTTGGATCCTGGTGTCCATCCTACTATGGCTCTGAAAACTCAGCCAAGTGCAACCTTCTGCACTTGACTTTCAGGGTAGCAAAGGCAAGCAGTCACAGGCTTCTCAGGGGTGTGGTGTGATGGGCAGGACAGTAGAACTCAAAAATCAATCAAAAGACATAATAATTTGAAGTCCAAACCAGTGTTGGTCTTTCAGAAAATGATGGCGCTTTAAATCACACTGCAAGACAAAATGTTATGCAATTCAGTTGTGAATCTAGGGTGATACTCCCCTAACATGATTTCCTGTGAGCGCTAAACCCTCCCTCTTCTTCATGTTATCTCTCCCCTAGGCAACCTTGTTTAGGTCGGTCTAACAGCAAGATTTGTATGAAGCAAAAATTAGGCTCTGGTTTAGATTACACACCCCCTCACAAGTTTAAATGCTTAATCTGTTAATGTTCCCATTGTCATACTGGACAGGAAGCAGTCTTAAGTCCTTGCGCTTCCTCCAGCATGTTTCAGGCAGCTTGATAGGCCTGCAGGTGGAGGCCCACAATACTTGCATGCCACCCCCAGCAGTGTCGGCAGGGGAGGTGGGTACCGCTTGCATCTTCAGTAGCCTCCGACTCCTTGATCAAAAGAATGCTGCTCAGTGAGCCCTAGGTGTTATTGTCTAGGTGTTCACAGCAATCACAGCCCACTTCTGAACAGATGCAGGAAGATGGAAAGGCAGCTGCAATCCAACAAGGCCACAAAGCACAGCGAAGTAGTTGCAGCCCAACATCGTGCATATCCCAGCCCAAAGCACATGGCCAGGTAGCTGGAGTCAACCTCATGCCTATGAACAGATGTTCATATTAGTACACAGTTCTCTACAGAACTACAGTGAGAAATTCGGAGACCTTGTGCAGCATGGGTGACTCCTGAGTTCACTCTCTCAGGTAGCCCACTTTCTATGGGTGTTCTTCAGGCCAGGAATACGCTCGGCTTCTCCTCCTGAACATTCTCCATCCATTAAGGCTACGCGATTCCTTCAACTCAGCAGGCAGACAGACAGGTTTCCGGGCATTGGGCAGAACCTCAGCTCCCGCAGCAGAAAGTGAGGACTTCAGATGATGTCCTCTCACCTCTGTCAAACTGGCTCCAAGGCAGATACAATTCCTGATTACGCAGCAGTTCTTCAAGTACTCCGTGGAGCATTCCCATCCTTGGTCATGAAGGAGGATGAACTGGAACCAAGTGGTGTTGTTTAACTTCCACTTTTATACACATTTTGTAGAAAGTGGATGTGAAGCCGAGGTCTCAAACTTCAGAACAAGCTTTTGGTGATTCTCTTTCAAAGTCCTTCTCAGGCTGCTCTACAGACACAACCTTTGATGATTCTCACTACAGGCAGCACGCAGCTTTTTTCAAGCTGGAGCTGGCATAATATGGGCCAATGAAGTATGAGGTGCCTGTACCTTGCGTTCATCATCCTCTCTAAGTAGTAAAGAGGGACAGATAGACAATATGTCAGGGCTGACCTGGAAACGTACTTGCTTTGAACTGTAGTCCCTATTCTCTCCCCTAATAAATTGCAGTGCTTAGGACGATCTAATCAGCAGCCTATTGTTAACAAGGAATACAGAGAATTTCTAAAGCTGATCCCGTCTAGATCTTCTTCACTTCAGTGCTTGGATGTCCACTTTCCAGCTTCAGGACAGACAGGGACAGGAATTCTTGCTGTCTTAAGAAACTCTCCTCACACTCCTTTTTGGGTAATGCTAAACCTGACAGTACTCAGATTCATGCAGATACAAAGTTCTAATATCACACATGTACTACATGCATACTTACTCCCACACACACTCGACATACATGCAGGATCTCAGTGCAAGGCTCTGGGTTGCACGTAACAGCAGAACTTTACACGAGAGGGGTAGCTAGGTCACATTCTCTCTACAAAGATAAAAAGATCTGGTCAACTCATTATGCTGCCACCACTGCCTTTGTGCTAAACCTAGGACAGGTACGGTAGTACTCTGTTCACTATGAGGGCTCGCTTGGTGCACTCTCCAGGTGGACAAGCCTTGGTCTTCCCACTCACGCTTAAATTAGCTTGACCCCAGAGCCAAAACAAAAGTCAGGATACCAGTTAGGTATGCAGTCAAGCACACATGGAAGAGGTACACATTGGTATACCCTGCAAGGGACATTCCCATTCCAACAACATCCCTTTGCTAAGCTCACCTCCAGTCTGGTATTCAATGTTAGTTCCTGAGTAGTGTTAATGAGGAAAGACTCACCGCACACATAACCCTATAATCAATAATACTGCAAAGGGAAGAGAAAGGCACAAAGGTAACGTGCTCTAAAAAAATAATGAACATTTTAAGGATAATATTTGAATTGCCAAGTGTCATTTGAAACATGCAGAATTCCATTTGTGATTTGGAATATAAAGATTAATTTTGCAACAGGCCACCTACTATTTTTGAGATCCGAAACATTCAAACCATTCGATTTGCGACTTAAATATGTTACATTTGCAAACCATTTCATGTTATTTGAAAAATGTAAACAAACAATTTGCATGCGATTTTATTAGGTAACATAACATGTTCTGGAATGTCTCTTCGGCAGCATCACGTCCTGTTAATTATTCTACATAATATTTTTTTCCATGTAGAATACATTTATTTGAAAAATGCCTTAGACAAAGTACAGCCATCAAATTAAATCCACATGCGCTAAATTACTAAAACTTGTATTACAAACGTTAAAGAATGTTAAAAAAAACTGCTTATTCAAAAAAGACCCAAATAAAATGGAAACAACCTCCTGGTATAGTTGGCACAGGCCGTCTATTGCCCCTTTTTTCTATCTTCCTCGCTACATATAAATACATATATATAATGTCTTTCGCACTTGTGGTCTCCTAAGGAAGCACTATATATTTTTTTCAAAAACACACACAGTGCTATACAATCTTTGTCGCAGTACAAAAAATACTGGTGAAGTTGGTAAAATCATACAAGGAAATCAATCAGCAAATAGAAAATGCTCAGCAGGGCACAAAGAATGCAATATTGCTAGTTGTTCAAATTAAAAATAAAATAAAACACTAATAAGGGCTTCTTTACCCGAGTATGAATGCTGTGTGCCTTCACTGGATATCTGCGATGTTCCTCCAATGGCCGTGATGCCTTCTTTCCTGTTGATTGATTTCCTGAACGACCTACTGATGTCCCTGCTTTTCAACTCCTGCATCACCTGGTAACAGAAGAAAGCATACCTCATCTTCAATATTTGATATTCATGATAAATATTTCAATACCGCGAGTCATCAGAGCTGAAAGAAAGGAGGCTTGTACTAATTAGAAGCCTCATGCATAGCACTTAGAGCAGTGCAGCAAAACTCTTCTGGAAGTGACCATATCTTAAAACGGGGTTTATTTGCATAACATGGACGATGATAACCTGGTATGGCTTTGAAAGGATTACGTTCTCTGAGCCACCGAGAGCCAAAATAAGAAAGAGGAGTCACAACAAAACAAAAAAAAATGCTTTGTAGTAAACTTCCACTGTCGTGACAGCCCATGCCATTTCTAAACAAAGGGGTCCATTACAATGGCGGGCACCCTAACGGTGAACGGGACTGACCACCAGAGGTGCGGCAGTCAAGCTGTGTCCATCAGGATGTGACCGCCATCCTGGTGGTCACATCCCGCATATTTCACATTTTTCGGGCGGTGCTTTGTGCAGCACCCGGCACAATGTCAAATATGCATTTTGTGCACAACGTGACAGGTACCGCGCGGTGCCTGCCACCTTGTGCATGCCAATGTAGGGGGCTACCATAGGTACCCCCCAAGTGCACCTCCCAACACCACAGGGGCCCGCAACGGGCCCCCAAAGCCAAAACCTGCATGCCTTTCCATGGCACCATGGAAAGGCCAAATTTCGCTGACATCATAATATGGCTGGTGGTGCCTGCTAGGCACCGCCACCATAATATTGCCCAGGACCGCACAGCAGGCAATCGTAACCATTGCCTGCCTGCTGTAAACTGGCGGACGGTCTTTCCGTCCTCCGCTGAGCCCCCGCCATTGTAATAGGGTGGGGGTAAATGGCGTGCGGGTGGGGAAATATGTCAGGCGGATCGCCACCACCGGTCGTGCGGTGGCAATCCGCCCAACATCATAATGACCCCCTAAATGTCACAAAATAGGCAGCTGCCCTGGCAAAGCCAGCACATATGTCTAGCGCTATGTCAAGATCACTGCATAGAGTTACCCGGAAAGAGTTGTCTTCAGCGGAAAGGGGTTGGGAGTCAGGGGCGGCTCGTCCGTAATGGTGGAGGAGCGCCGCCCCACTTGTCAAAGCCAGTCAGCGAAAAACAAAATGATAATAAAATAATATTATCATTTTATTTTTCACTGACTTACTGACTCGATGTCAGTGTGGGGCGGTGCATGGCCGGGCCATGGCAAGGGGAGGCCAAACAGACGTGCACACTTAGGTTTCTCCAACCCGGCTGTGTTGGGTAGCCGGGTCGGAGAAATAGCATAGACTCCCAGGCACAGTCTGAGCAGCAAATCAGACCGCTCGGACCAATCCTGGCGCTGCTCTCATGCTAAGCATAGAATTAGAGCAGCGCCGAGATTGAGTGGGAGCCTATGCCCAAGTGACTGCCGGGAGGAGGGACAGAGAAGAGCACCGAGGGGGCGGCCTCAACAGGTACTTTTTTATTATTATTTATTATTCCCCTAATTCCCCCATCCCCCACCCTCTCCACTTTAGCTATTCCGCAGTCACCACTGTTGGGAAGTGGCATCTAGTGGCAGCCGCGGCCCGCAGTGGGAGTACCTGCAGGGCGGTGACGTGGGGAGGGGTAGGGGCAGGGTGGAGGAAGTACTGTATAGATTACGGAGGTTCCCAGGTAAGTAAACACTTAAATAAATAAAACAAATTTGCATTGCATCCCCAAATGCGATGCAGTGCGCGCAACGAAATTCGTTATATTTATTTAAATGTTTACTTATCTGTAAAACTCCTAATCCATACATTACTACCCCCCACCCTGCCCCTCCCCCTCCACACGTCACTGCCCTGAAGGTCCTCCCACTGCCGGACGTGGCTGTCTAGTGGTGCTCCAAATATCCAGTGTGAAGCCGTTGCCGGTGTTGTGTAATATGTGGTATCCCCCTGGTATCGTGTATCCCCTGCACTTCGGCTTTCTTCGGAGAATAAACTCAGCCCGGGCAGGATCAGACTGAAGCAGTCGATCTCTGCTCGGGCTGAGTGCGGGAATACACGATCTCACTGGATCCGAAACGGAGCTAAAGCTATTAATTGCCCACGTTTCTTTCAGGAGTCAATGCTGCAAATGAAGAGACAGGAAGCAATTAATTACCCGACATGTCTTTATTAAAAGAGTCATACTGCACATGAACAGACAGGACGCAAATCTCGAGTAGAACAAAGAAAGAAGCTTGAAATAAAAATGTATAAGCATGCACGGAGTGAAAGAATGAAATATATTTTCGAGGCATGCACGGAGTGAAATAATGGAGTACGTTTTCGAGGCATGCACGGAGTGACAGAATCACACGAGGCATGGACGAAGTGAAAGAGTACATTTTCAAGGAGAAAACAAAGATGTGACACTGTATGGAAGCGCAGTTAATTGCTAAATTACATAAATAAACTCTTATTTCATGGATTTTAAGTTTAAAAAATATATAATGGTTATTTATTGTGAATCTTTAAAATGTGCTCACACTGTGGCTCATCTCTGTGAGCGTTCTGTCATTAGTACAATTAGTGTGACACTGCTTTCAACACTCACTTTTTTGATAAAACATCTGCCCATCTTTGTGTGCATTGCGGCTGAACTCAGATTTAACATATTGCAGCATCAAAAATTCAAGTGAACAATTTCCACCAGTCGAGTTTTGGATTTAAAAGAGGCCAAAAGACAAGAGAAAACAATGCTTAATCCCGAAATAAGAATATTTCTGCTTAAATGTCAGACGACATTCTGAAACATGTGAAATAGGTTGATGACTGATGTGCTGTGGGGAACTGCATGCTGTAATGACACATTTGCGTAAAGTAATGCGCATACCACCACCACCACTCGGAAACATGTTTGCATTTTTATATATCTGTTACTGTTCTACAAAACATTAGAAAAATATAGCAACACCATGTTCCTGAGGTTGTACAATATACAGACACTAGGTTACCTTTTTCAGCAGAAGGCTGGCCTACACAAGATGTTCACAGCACTCAAGAAAGATGACAAAAATCACAAAAGAAAAACAAGCATTGGCATAGCCAATAGGTCTCGCATTTGAGACCTTATAAGTGTTTAGCCAAGCAGTTGGTGTTGTTGCACCAAGGATATTCTGCTGCATAACTAAATACTTATGGGGTCCGAAAAGCGAGACCTATTGGCTATGCCAATGCTTGTTTGTTTTGTGTTGCTGTTTTGTTTAAGTTGCCAGATCTACACTAGCTGGACATGTCTTTTGTTAACAGGTCTTTGCATCAAATGAACTTGTTTTCATTGCTCTGAATGTTGTTTCCATTATGGTTGTAGGAAGCAGTCATTCCCGGGGGTGTGGGGGCTGCCTAGCTGTGCGCATGCGCCAAATTTTGCAAATGAGAAAAAGCCTGGTACAGGCGCAATTTACAAGTGTGGAGTGAGTGAGCCCCAGGCAGCATGACACACTCACACAGGAGTTCATGCACTGCAGCTGTATACTCAGCATGGTTTAAGGAAACTCGGCCCACTCCCTCCCAGGCATCAAACATATATTTACCAAGAAACTCTGAGAAGAGCCTGCCTGCTGCACTGACAATTGGTGGTGTGTGTGCCTGGTGAAAGCGTGCACTGATGGCTGGTGGTGTATGTGCCTGGTGAAAGCGTGCACCGACGGCTGGTGGTGTTTGCCTGGTGTAAGCGTGCACTGATGGCTGGTGGTGTGTGTGCCTGGTGAAAGCGTACACTGATGGCTGGGGGTGTGTGTGCCCCGTGAAAGCGTGTACTGATGGCTGGGGGTGTGTATACCCGGTGGAAGCGTGCATTGACGGCTGGTTGTGTGTGTGCCTGGTGGAAGCGTGCACTGACAGCTGGTGGTGTGTGCCTGGAGGAAGCATGCACTGATGGCTGGTGGTGTGTGTGTGCCTGGTGGAAGCGTGCACTGATGGCTGGTGGTGTGTGTGCCTGGTGAAAGCGTGCACCGACAGCTGGTGGTGTGTGTGCCTGGTGAAAGCGTGCACTGATGGCTGGTGGTGTGTGTGCCTGGTGGAATCATGCACTGACGGCTGGTGGTGTGTGTGCCTGGTGGAAGTGTGCACTGACGGCTGGTGGTGTGTGCCTGATGGAAGCGTGCACTGATGGCTGGTGGTGTGTGCCTGATGGAAGCGTGCTCTGACGGCTGGTGGTGTGTGAGCCTTGTGGAAGCGTGCACTGATGGCTGGTGGTGTGTGTGCCCACTGAAAGCGTACACCGATGGCTGGTGGTGTGTGTGTGTGTGCCTGGTGAAAGCGTGCACCGATGGCTGGTGGTGTGTGTGTGTGTGCCTGGTGAAAGCGTGCACCGACGGTTGGTGGTGTGTGTGCCTGGTGAAAGCATGCACTGAAGGCTGGTAGTGTGTGTGCCTGGTGGAAGCGTGCACTGACTGCTGGTGGTGTGGGTGCCGGTGAAAGCGTACACCGATGGCTGGTGGTATGTGTGTGTGTGCCTGGTGAAAGCGTGCACCGACGGCTGGTGGTGTGTGTGCCTGGTGAAAGCGTGCACTGAAGGCTGGTAGTGTGTGTGCCTGGTGGAAGCGTGCACTGATGACTGGTGGTGTGTGTGTGTGCCTGGTGAAAGTGTGCGCTGATGGCTGGTGGTGTGTGCTTGGTGGAAGCGTGCACCGACGGCTGATAGTGTGTGATGGCTGGTAGTGTGTGTGCCTGGTGAAAGTGTGCACTGATGGCTGGTGGTCTGTGTGCCTGGTGGAAGCTTGCACTGACGGCTGGTGGTGTGTGTGCTGGGTGGAAGCGTGCACTGACCGCTGGTGGTGTGTGTGCCCAGTGAAAGTGTGCACTGATAGCTGGTGGGGTGTGTGTGCCTGGTGAAAGCATGCACTGACGGCTGGTGGTGTATGGCTGGTGGAAGCGTGCACTGACGGCTGGTGGTGTGCGTGCCTAGTGGAAGTGTGCACAGACGACTGGTGGTGTGTTTGCCTGGTGTAAGCGTGCACTGATGGCTGGTGGTGTGTGTGCCTGGTGAAAGCGTACACTGATGGCTGGGAGTGTGTGTGCCCTATGAAAGCGTCTACTGATGGCTGGGGGGGTGTGTACCCGGTGGAAGCGTGCATTGATGGCTGGTTGTTTGTGTGCCTGAGGGAAGCGTGCACTGACGGCTGGTGGTGTGTGCCTGGAGGAAGCATGCACTGATGGCTGGTGGTGTGTGTGTGCCTGGTGGAAGCGTGCACTGATGGCTGGTGGTGTGTGTGCCTGGTGAAAGTGTGCACCGACAGCTGGTGGTGTGTGTGCCTGGTGGAAGCGTGCACTGATGGCTGGTGGTGTGTGTGCCTGATGGAAGCGTGCACTGATGGCTGGTGGTGTGTGCCTGATGGAAGCGTGCACTGACGGCTGGTGGTGTGTGAGCCTGGTGGAAGCGTGCACTGACTGCTGGTGGTGTGTGTGCCCAGTGAAAGCGTACACCGATGGCTGGTGGTGTGTGTGTGTGTGCCTGGTGAAAGCGTGCACCGACAGTTGGTGGTGTGTGTGCCTGGTGAAAGCGTGCACTGAAGGCTGGTAGTGTGTGTGCCTGGTGGAAGCGTGCACTGATGGTTGGTAGTGTGTGCCTGGTGAAAGTGTGCACTGATGGCTGGTGGTGTGTGCTTGGTGGAAGGGTGCACCGACGGCTGGTAGTGTGTGATGGCTGGTAGTGTCTGTGCCTGGTGAAAGTGTGCACTGACGGCTGGTGGTGTGTGTGCCTGGTGGAAGCTTGCACTGACGGCTGGTGGTGTGGGTGCCGGGTAGAAGCGTGCACTGACCGCTGGTGGTGTGTGTGCCCAGTGAAAGCGTGCACTGACCGCTGGTGGTGTGTGTGTGCCTGGTGAAAGCATGCACTGACGGCTGGTGGTGTATGGCTGGTGGAAGCGTGCACTGATGGCTGGTGGTGTGTGTGCCTGGTGAAAGCGTGCACTGACGGCTGGTGGTGTGTGTGTCTGGTGGAAGTGTGCACAGACGGCTGGTGGTGTGTTTGCCTGGTGGAAGCCTGCACTGATGGATGGTGGTGTGTGTGCCCGGTGAAAGCGTGTACTGATGGCTGGTGGTGTGTGTGCCCGGTGGAAGCGAGCACTGAGGGCTGGTGGTGTGTGTGCCTGGTGGAAGCGTGCACTGACAGCTGGTGGTGTGTGTGCCTGGTGGATGCGTGCACTGACGGTTGGTGGTGTGTTCCTGGTGGAAGCATGCACTGACGGCAGGTGGTGTTTGTGCCTGGTGGAAGCGTGCACT
Organism: Lissotriton vulgaris; assembly: GCF_964263255.1. NCBI lineage: Eukaryota > Metazoa > Chordata > Amphibia > Caudata > Salamandridae > Lissotriton > Lissotriton vulgaris. The sequence continues at coordinate 608,241,701 of NC_141699.1, read as the reverse complement.
GACAGCTGGTGGTGTGTGTGCCCGGTGAAAGCGTGCACTGATGGCTGGTGGTGTGTGTGCCCAGTGAAAGCGTGCACTGATGGCTGGTGGTGTGTGTGCCTGGTGGAAGTGTGCACTGACGGCTGGTGGTGTGTGTGCCCGGTGGAAGCGTGCACTGACAGCTGGTGGTGTGTGTGCCAGGTGGAAGCATGCACTGACAGCTGGTGGTGTGTGTGTGTGTGCCTGGTGAAAGTGTGCACTGACGGATGGTGGTGTGTGCCTGGTGGAAGCGTGCACCAATGGCTGGTAGTGTGTGACAGCTGGTAGTATGTGTTCCTGGTGAAAGTATGCACTGACGGCTGGTGGTGTGTGTGCCTGGTGGAAGTGTGCACTGACGACTGGTGGTGTGTGCGTCCGGTGGAAGTGTGCACTGACGGCTGCCAGTGTGTGTGCCTGGTGAAAGCGTGCACTGAAGGCTGGTAGTGTGTGTGCCTGGTGGAAGCGTGCACTGATGGCTGGTGGTGTGTGTGTGTGCCTGGTGAAAGTGTGCACTGACGGCTGGTGGTGTGTGCTTGGTGGAAGCGTGAACCGACGGCTGGTAGTGTGTGTGCCTGGTGAAAGTGTGCACTGACAGCTGGTGGTGTGTGTGCCTTGTGGATGCTTGCACTGACAGCTGGTGGTGTGTGTGCAGGGTGGAAGCGTGCACTGACCGCTGATGGTGTGTGTGCCCAGTGAAAGCGTGGACCGACGGCTGGTGGTGTGTGTGCCTGGTGAAAGCATGCACTGACGGCTGGTGGTGTATGGCTGGTGGAAGCGTGCACTGATGGCTGGTGGTGTGTGTGCCTGGTTAAAGCGTGCACTGATGGCTGGTGGTGTGTGTGTCTGTTGGAAGTGCGCACAGACGGCTGGTGGTGTGATTGCCTGGTGGAAGCATGCACTGATGGATGGTGGTGTGTGTGCCCGATGGAAGCGTGCACTGACGGCTGGTGGTGTGTGTGCCCGGTGAAAGCGTGCACTGATGGCTGGTGGTGTGCGTGCCCGGTGGTAGCATGCACTGACAGCTGGTGGTGTGTGTGCCTGGTGGAAGCTTGCACTGACGGCTGGTGGTGTGTGCCTGGTGGAAGCATGCACTGACAGCAGGTGGTGTTTGTGCCTGGTGGAAGCGTGCACTGACAGCTGGTGGTGTGTGTGCCCAGTTAAAGCGTGCACTGATGGCTGGTGGTGTGTGTGCCCAGTGAAAGCGTGCACTGATGGCTGGTGGTGTGCGTGCCTGGTGGAAGTGTGCACTGATGGCTGGTGGTGTGTGTGCCTGGTGGAAGCGTGCACTGACGGCTGGTGGTGTGTGTGCCAGGTGGAAGCATGCACTGACAGCTGGTGGTGTGTGTGCCTGGTGAAAGTATGCACTGAGGGCTGGTGGTGTGTGCCTGGTGGAAGCGTGCACCGATGGCTGGTAGTATGTGACAGCTGGTAGTGTGTGTGCCTGGTGAAAGTATGCACTGACGGCTGGTGGTGTGTGTGCCTGGTGGAAGTGTGCACTGACGACTGCTGGTGTGTGTGTCCGGTGGAAGCGTGCACTGACGGCTGGCGGTGTGTGTGCCTGGTGAAAGCGTGCACTGACGGCTGGTGGTGTGTATGTGTGCCTGATGAAAGTGTGCACTGACGGCTGGTGGTGTGTGCCTGGTGGAAGCGTGCACCGGCAGCTGGTAGTGTGTGACAGTTTGTAGTGTGTGTGCCTGGTGAAAGCATGCACTGACAGCTGGGGGGGTGTGTGCCTGGTAGAAGCATGCACTGATGGCTGGTGGTGTGTGTGCCTGGTGGAAGCGTGCACTGATGGCTGGTGGTGTGTGTGTCTGGTGGAAGCGTGGACTGATGTCTGGTGGTGTGTTTGCCTGGTGGAAGCGTGCACTGACGGCTGATTTGCCAATTTTAATTGCTGCCTTACATTGTAATTGCTGTATTGCACTGTGTCATACTGCTAAACCATTTTATGCTGAATTAATTGTATTAATTTGCCTAATAGCGCTGAACCACCTCGCCTGCTAATTGACTGCATGAAGATCTGTGTCGTCGCTGTGCTGCTGCCATTTAATTTATGTGTTTGTGACATCGAGGCGTGACCGAGTAGACCGGGGACACTGCCTTTTTGCACTATATTGGCTGCTTGTTCGGTTTTACGCCGCCGGCCATTTTGTTGTTGTTGTGTCGCCCTGCCCGGGTCTCCACCCCGCTCCCGCCTTCCAGCTGACCCTCCCTCCCACTAATACTACCTGACCCGCTCTGACTAGATTGCGCTGTGACCGTCCTGTTCACTACAGACGCGGTCGCTCCCAAACGCTGCTCCCTGACCTGCCTCGCCTCACAGCCTGGTATCGTTGCGCATCTCCGCTGCTCTGACAGAAATTGCCGATTTTAATTGCTGCCTTACATTGTAATTGCTGTATTGCACTGTGTCATACTGCTAAACCATTTTATGCTGAATCAATTGTATTAATTTGCAGAATAGCGCTGAACCACCTCGCCTGCTAATTGACTGCATGAAGCTCTGTGTCGTCGCTGTGCTGCTGCCATTTAATTTATGTGTTTGTGACATCGAGGCGTGACCGAGTAGACCGGGGACACTGCCTTTTTGCACTATATTGGCTGCTTGTTCGGTTTTACGCCACCGGCCATTTTGTTGTTGTTGTTGTTGTGTCGCCCTGCCCGGGTCTCCACCCCGCTCCCGCCTTCCCAGCTGACCCTCCCTTGCCCCTCCCCCTCCACTATCCACATATGACAGATGCCTTTACACGCAGCGGTATCGCGCAGCGGTCGCGCCCCTTGCGCGCCGAAGGTGCGCCAAAGGTAAGCCCGTCTACGCCCGTCTGCGCCTCGACCGCGCCCAGCGCCAGACCCCCTGATCCCCGCAAAACCCATTCCACCCGCATAACGTACGACGCCGCTACCCTCTTAGCCCTTAACCCCGGTCGTACTCCACAATGCTGCGAAGCTACCCCAGGACGCACCCACGGTCCTTTCGCCTGCCACTCCTGCAAGTTCACCTGCATCAGGACCCACACCAAATCCACTTCCCCCAAACACAACTCCGACTCTAACCACCTGAAGTTCATCCTGCTGAACACCCGCTTGGTCCACAGACACGCCTCTGAACTCTGGGACCTACTCGACACTGCGTCACCAGACATCGCCTTCCTTACAGAAACATGGATGAACACATCATCAGGACCCGACATCGCCATAGCCATCCCGGACGCTTACAAGATCATCCGAAAAGACCGCACCAATCAAACAGGAGGAGACATTGCCATCGTCCATAGGAACACCATCAAAATCACGACAAGCTCCGACGATAATCTCACAACCGCCGAACATCTCCACTTCCAGATCCACACCGACCCCAGGACCACACTTAGAGGCACCTTCATCTACAGGCCTCCAGGAACCCGTACACAATTCAGCGATTACATCACTGACTTCGTCAGCCCACATGCCCTCGCCTCCGAGAACTACATTCTACTAGGAGACTTCAACTTCCACCTTGAAAACAAATATGACAGCAACACCACCACCCTTCTGGACAACCTGGCCAATCTCGGACTCAAACAACTTGTTGACACCCCCACCCATGTAGCCGGACACACGCTCGACCCTATCTTCACCTCCAGCAAGCACATTTCCTTCGATCGCACCACAGCTCTCCATTGGACGGACCACAGCTGTGTTCACTTCAGATACAAAACCACCTTGACCCACAACCCCCCACAACCTATTCCTCGGAGAAACTGGAACAAAATCACTTCCGACCAACTCCTCACATCACTCAACGAAAACTCTCCCACCCTCTCATTGGACCCAAACCAAGCAGCCACCAAACTCAAGCAATGGATCACCCACAGCGCAGACGAATTAGCACCCCTGAAAAACAACCAGATCAAATCAGGCAACAAAAAGGCTCCCTGGTTCAATGATGACCTTAAAATATCCAAAAAGCTATGCCGCACCCTAGAGAAAACATGGAGAAAAAACCCAACCACCGACAACATGGCAACCCTGAAGGCAGCCACCCGCAAACACCACCAACTGATTCGATGCACTAAGAAATCAGCACTCAAGGATCGACTCGACAACAACGACCATAACAGCAAGGAACTTTTCAACATCGTCAAAGAATTCACCCACCCCACCGCAGCATCTAACGACATCACTCCCTCCCAAGACCTCTGCGATGCATTATCATCCTTCTTCTACAACAAAATTGCCGACATTCACAACAGCTTCGAGAACACTCCCTGCGAACAACCCTCCCCACCCCCCTCAGAACCTACCCCGCCAACTAACAACCTCGGCGCCTGGAACCCAATCACCACTGAAGACACCATCCGCCTAATGAACTCAATCCACTCTGGCTCGCCAACCGACCCCTGCCCCCACCACATCTTCAACAAAGCTGACTCCATCATTGCACCCCATCTCCGTGATGTCATCAACAGCTCTTTCAACTCTGCCACCTTCCCAGAAAGCTGGAAACACGCCGAACTCAGCGCCCTGCTGAAGAAACCCACAGCAGACCCCTCTGAACTTAAAAACTACCGACCCATATCCCTCCTCCCATTCCCTGCCAAAGTCATTGAGAAAGCCGCCAACAGCCAGCTCGCCGCCTTCCTTGAATCCAACAACTCCCTCGATCCCTATCAGTCCGGATTTCGAGCCAAACACAGCACCGAAACCGCCCTCATTGCAGCGACAGACGACATCCGAACACTACTGGATAACGGAGAAACAGTAGCCCTCATTCTACTCGACCTCTCCGCCGCTTTCGACACAGTCTGTCACAGCACCCTTATACAACGCCTCAGCAACATCGGCATACAAGGAAAAGCCTTGGACTGGATCATCTCATTCCTCTCCGGGAGAACTCAGAGAGTCCGACTCCCCCCATTCAACTCAGAGGCCACTAAAGTCATCTGTGGCGTACCACAAGGATCATCACTCAGTCCCACCCTCTTCAACGTTTACATGAGCCCACTCGCATCCATCGCGCGCCAACACAACCTTAACATCATCTCCTACGCCGACGACACCCAGTTAATCCTTTCCCTCACCAAAGACCCTAACACCGCCAAAACAAATCTTCACGAAGGCATGAAAGAAGTAGCCGAATGGATGAAACACAGCCGCCTAAAACTCAACTCAGACAAAACGGAGGTGCTCATCCTAGGATCTTCCCCTTCCGCCTGGGACGACTCTTGGTGGCCTTCCGCTCTGGGCACAGCACCCATACCCACAGACCACGCACGTAACCTTGGCTTCATCCTAGACTCCTCTCTCTCAATGTCTAGACAAGTCAACGCAGTCTCATCCTCCTGCTTGAACGTACTTCGTATTCTCAAAAAGATCTTCCGCTGGATCCCCCCCCAAGACAAGAAAGACTGTCACCCACGCACTGGTCACGAGTCGACTGGATTATGGTAACACACTATACGCCGGAATCACAGCAAAATTACAGAAAAAACTCCAACGCATCCAAAACGCATCAGCGAGACTCATATTGGACATCCCTCGCCAAGATCACATTACCAGACACCTGAAAGACCTCCACTGGCTTCCCGTAAACAAGAGAATTACGTTCCGTCTCCTCACCCACGCACACAAGGCCCTCTACAAACTAGGACCCGAATGCCTCAACACTCGACTGTCCTTCTACACACCCAACCGCCAACTAAGATCCTCCAATCAAGCCCTCGCCGCAGTCCCGCGCATCCGAAAATCCACCATGGGGGGCAGATCCTTTTCCTTCCTGGCGGCCAAGACCTGGAACTCACTCCCCACTCACCTCCGCCTTACTCAGAACCACATCTCCTTCAGAAAAGAACTTAAAACCTGGCTATTCGACAAAAAATTATCCCCCCCTCCCCAAGCGCCTTGAGACCCTCTGGGTGAGTAGTGCGCTATATAAATCCCTGAACTTGAACTTGTGGGTGTGTGCCTGGTGGAAGCGTGCACTGATGGCTGGTGGCGTGTGTGTGCCTGCTGGAAGCAGGAGCCTTCACAATGATAGAAGACGCAAATGAAACTGACGAAGAAGGAAGGGGAGTGCGAGCAGAGGAGCATGATTCAAAGCGAGAAGACACAAATGAAGCTGACCAGGAGGGAGGGGGAAAAGAAGGGGGTGGTGCAAGCAGAGGAGCATGATTACAGCAATAAAAACACAGATGGCAGCTGTGCACGTGCTCGAGCTCGTGAATGTAAGGTGTAGGCCAGCAAAAGCCTCTGATGGCACTTTTAAAAGCCACTTGCTAAATGTCTCGAAGAGACAGCTATGCGCTGTCTCAGACGAGACCTAAAAAGGGAGTTAGTCTTTTAAAAAAGTGTTATGTCAAGTACAACAAAGATATAGAATTCCAATATTGTAAACTGGTAGTGTTTTTATTGTACATACTCATTTTCAGCCTCTTGGAGCAATCTCTTCGAACATTTGATGGCACGGACCCAAAAGCTAAGATATTTATATTATATTTAACATGTTGTTGGGACTAAGGATTTCAATCCAGTAACCGTCAGGATCCTGTATAAAAGCAAGTCCTTCCTTTTTACCATCATCTGGTTGCTTCACAGATGTTACTCCTAGATCTTCAAATCTTTTACAAACTGTGTAGACATCTGGAAATGCAATGCCAATGTCACCAAATCCTCGAGAGTCAGAGCTTCCGTTATGATAACTAGGCCTGGGTGGTAAATTCTGTTTCTCTCGTGGAATTTGAGTAATTTCGGGTTCCGCAGAGAACGCAAAATTGTCCAAAATACTGCGTTGCGCGACTTCACGAAATGTTTTGCTTGTTTGCGTTCTCAAAATGCGTGTTCGCAAGATATTTACCCCCGAGGACGCAAACAGAGATTGCGAACCAGAAAAAAGCATTGCGAACAAGCAATACTGCATGTTTGTGGAATTTCTGCATGTTCGCAGAGATTTTTTACCGTTTCGCGGAGATGTGCGTAACGCAATTACGCAAATTCCACCCACCCCTAATGATAGCTCCTCTCTTCACTTCCCCAATTATAAGTCAGTTCTATTGTGGCCTTCCTGGAAAAAGTCCATGCTGTTCGTTCTTTTGTATTGCTGGGAATGTCCTTTTTGTCTTCATAACCCATGAAATAAAGTGAACATTTCATAGATGAAAAATCAAATTTCTGCAAGAGTGTCATTCAAAGAACTTTGGTGTAAAATTCTAATGACTTTTTGGGATCTTTTATCCTAAGCATAGTTTGCTCCATCAAGTAATCCTTAATGCTGGGGTCTCGGTCTGTGCACGCGCCGACCATGTCTTCTTTGGACAGGCCATGCAACTCCGGCGCCAGGACTTCGGACATGATGCCGCTGAGGCGGCGGGTTTTGGACGAAAGAGAGGAGACCTGACCCTGGGACTGAACTAGGTGGAGAGGCGGGAGCTTGGTCCCTTACATTCTAATTTTTTTTTTTTAATTCTTTTTATTAAAGTGAAAAAACATAAAAGCCAATTACAGGTACCTTACTTCACGGAACATAATACAATTATACCAACATAGAATAAATCAATGGGCATTCCCCAGGGCAAAGACGATGCTATGAAAAGTCACTATCGTGCGGTCGCATTAAAACAGGAGAGACATTCTTTCCAGATCAGCCAGCATTAATCACAAACCCCACCACCCCAAGAGACAGAAGCATTACAAACAGGATATTTCCTAGTGGCAGGAGTGCGTAAGGCAAGAGAACTAAAAGTGAAACTACGACCGCAAAAATCATGCAAACCAACCCACGATACATTCTACAAATCAATGTGAACAACATCACCCCTGAGACCCATCGAACAGGCTTACCCCACAGGAAGGTACCCGACATCAGGATATTAATAGGATACTGAACACAAAAACAAACAAAGACAATACAAAACACCCCAACCCCCACCCTGCACCCCTGCATATGACTTTCGCCTAACCCCAACTAGCAGTGTGCCTGTCGCCCCATCTAACTAGGTTCTAAAGGTAGAAAAAGAAAAGGAAGTGTGGAGGAGGATATCTTCAAATAGGCTCCCAGTCTCCCCTCCCCTCCGCCAGAAACAAGCAACCCCTGTGAATTAGCTATAATTTTAAAAGAAACATCAACAAAACAGGCAGGGTAAGCCATAAACACCGCCCAACTTGATCATAGTGATGACAAATCCCCCATTTATTGAAGCCACAATCTTGAACCCAGTCCGTAAATCTCATCCCTGGCTCTTTCGATCTTTCATGCGAACCCCTTCCATACGAACCACCGCATTAACAGGAGAGTCAAGGAGCACCAAAAGTTCTGAAAAGTTAAGTCTGGAAAGAGTCAAAAGTGTTAAGCCCTCGTGGGTTACTCCGTCCCTGACGATCTCCCTCGCCCAGTCCGATACCAGATATTGTTTCCTTCTCGACCACGATGAATCAGTCAGGGAAGGGAAAGATGGCATTGTGATCCGGAAAAAAGTACCAGCAGTAACCAGGGACGGAGACCCAAAAGGTCCTCCCTCGATCGGCAGCGATGTTAAAGATGGCGATTTTCCCAAGGCCACGGGCTCATTTTCGTTTGTAGACACACTGACCAGGGACTTCATTATTTCTTTCTGCACGGGGCCCATATTCGTCGGCATGATAGTCACTGTGGGGATCATGGCTCGCTGTTGATCTCGCAATGGCGCTGGGTCCGGTCTCATACTTCTCGTTACTAATGGACTGGCGATCATTTTGTGGACTATAAGTCCACTCGTTGATGTAGTGCCCCGATGGCGGCCAAGATGGTCTTCAGTTATGGCTCAGACTCCGTCCGAATCTTCCCCTCTCCATCATCTTCGATCATAGTCACGTTCCCTAGAGAGCCAGGTCTCTCCGGGTGAACTGACAAGAACAAATCGGACGGCTACAGAGGGTGACTTGTCAATTATCACAGCAGCACTCCGTTAGTCTGCTACCGTGAGTGAGGATCCCGACCCAGCGGACCCGGCGGCGCAAACCGGGTCCCCGGGACAGAGACCCCCACCCACAGCCCCAGACGTGCTTTGTCACCACTCCTGCGGTAGTAAATCTACCAAATGACCGCCATCGAAATCGGGCAAAAACAAGTTCCACAGCGAGAGACCGGACCCCACCAGTGTCCCACGGCCGATGTTGATCAACTGAAGCCCGGCCGGGTCAGTACTCGAGGCCCCGGCTCACGATCTGGGGTAGGCCGTAGATTAAAACACAACGTATCTTCGTCATTCAGAGAGGTAAAATTCTCCGGACTTCACCATCAGACACTGTACCGGTTCAGACACGCGAAAGGTGGGCGGAAATTCAGGATATTAACAAGGATCGTCCGGCTGGAGAAAGAGGTCGGCGGAGCCGGGAGCCTACGCGGCCATCTTGGTTGCTAGCGTAGCTCCTCCTCCCATACATTCTAATTTTTAACAAGTATTTCATAGAGCCAAGGTTTTATATTGCTATGAGTGACATTTTCATAATGTCAGAGTAAGTATGAGTGACATTTGAATGACTATGGGTGACACTTTCTTGCCAGCAGAATTAAGCAATACAGAGGAGGGATGACCGCACTGAAAAGCGTTACACCTTAGGAATGGTACTTGCCAGGAATCGTTGACTAGGAAGACAGATCAGTATTTCTGTCCTGTGACACTGTTTGTCTGCATCAATATTTCATCTTTCTTGCAAATCAACATGCTGTGCACTTTATTGCTGTTAGATAACTTGTAGGTACTGAGTTACTGCCTATCATTTAAAGGCAGAGCCGAATCCCATCTAAGTGGACATGTTTCTTCTTCTCAAATTCCATTCCTTTCTGATGAATTCATTCTATAGTTTATCCATTCTCCCCGACTCATTTATGATTATTGTTGCAAATATTTTTGTCGCTCACCCGTAAACAAACCAAACTGGGTGTACTACACTTATATTTTATACTAATACGAACAGTTGGAGCCCCTAGTTTGACTTTAAATGATTACCATGTAAAACTACTATTACTGGTTTTTGGAAAAGTTAATGCCGCCTTTTACTTGACCTCCATTGCTAGGGGCAAGGGGTACTAAACTGAAATAGGCACCGTGTAATATGGCTAAGTAGGTTCAACTCCCTGCTGTAAGGATTGGTGTGAAATCTGCAAGGCCCATGAATGGATGTGGTCTCCGTTCTTCATTTTTATCTGATGTTGATGGTGTGGGGTGGTGTGATGTTATTTATAGTGCTATGAAGCTCCAGTGATGATGACACCTCGAGCACTGTAGAAAAACAAAATTTATTATTACAAATACCATGAATCTGTGTCATTGTACGTCAAGTGGACTTCAAGGCATGAGTTAAAATTCTTCATTTGTGGATGTTGTCCCTGTTTTTACAATTTTCTTACAAGCATGAGCTATGATTACTGTGTGCAGAACGAGGTTTGTACAAAGTATGGCTCCAGGCACACAGGGTGAACATTGTCACATAGAAACTTCGCTCCTAAAGGGCTACAGTTCTTGTAGAAATAAAATCCTTCTTATTGAATATGATGTAAAGTGGAATGTCTGCTTGGGAGTGTATACAAATGATTCCATGGCATGTTTCTGCCTCTGCAGAGCGCCTTTGACCAGGAAGTGTGGAAGTTGTTGACAACGACAGCAGGCCTCACGTGCAGCTTGTCCGCGAGCAGAGGTCCACCAGGGGCTTACTATGGCATGCATTGCTCTGCAGCCCCGAGGAGGAACTGCCAGTTCTTTAGCCATGTATGAAATGCTGCTGAGGGCAGATCACCTTGTAGATGCCCCACTGAATGGAGTCTGGCCTTCCTGCCATAAGCAACTACTACACTGAACTTAGACACATTTACTTCTTTCGAGGGTGGCAATGATTCCTCATGCCACTTAATTCTGGCTCGTCCAGGACCTGAGCACACACGCACACGTCTCAGGTGTGGCCAGTATGGTTGGGTCCGGTTGCGTGATACCGTGTGCGTGCACTGCAGCTGCGAGCTCTTTCTCATAGTGCCAGCTGCAGCAGAGTGTCAGTGTGCCAGCAGGTACATGAGCCGCTGGTTGGGTCGGGTTCATCGCTGGGAACCCACCACGTGGTGCAAGGGGCCATCTATGCTGCCATTGCCCCAGCAGCCCTTAGTGCAGCCAGCAGCCCATGAAAGCTTTGTGAAATGCCGCCTGCTCAAGTTGCATGCCTCGAACAATACAACGTCTTTGTAGCCATTGGGCTGGGCAGGCACGGACTTCGACATCCTGATGTCAGTGAACCCTAAAGGCCATCAGCATTATCGTAAAATTAGCAAAGAGTATAGGAGATGAAGAGGCGCAAAAAGTTACTTTCTGTGGTACTCACTGTTTGCCTTGGAGAATGTTTGTAGAGAAGAGATGACTACAAAGCCCTTTAGGGTGAACTACACAATGCATCTTACATGGTGGGGTGTGAATTCTTAACGGAACACACATTTTCCAACAACTCCACACTATATCTTGGAGAAACAAGGGATCATGTGCGTTAATAGTTACAGCTCTGAAACAACGTACAGTATCAGTTCTCCAGAAGCCGTCTATACTAACAAGCCAGCGAGGCACAGAGCTCCCTCAGTCTAAATCTCTCCAGGACACATTTCTAATCATCTTTTGTGCTTCCGGTGATGGTCTCTCAGGTCTAAACATAAGAGCACTGTTAGAACTGGGGGTCTATAGTTGGCAGAGGAATGCGCCTTTTTCCAAGTAGGCACCCTTGCTTCTAGTCAGGATAAGGGGGATACACACTTTAGATAGAGCCTGCTCACCCCCTTGGTAGCTGGCATGAGCAGACTGGCTTAACCCAAAGGCAATGTGTAAAGTATTTGTACCCAAACTCACAGTAACACAGTGAAAACACCAGAAATGGACACCACACCTGTTTAGTAAAATAAAGTAACTTTATCTAAACCAAACAAGACCAAAACAACAAAAATCCAACCTATATGAATTCAAATACGACTTTAAAACAATGATCTCGAAAATAGAACTTGCAGAAAACAAATAGCTCCACCTGGGTCTATTATGACATTGTGACAGGCAATAATTCAAACAATGGGTCAAATGCGAGATGCGCGGCGTAGGGCATGGAGTCACATGGACCCCAAGCAGATGTACCTTAGAACGAAGTCTTTGGATGATGCACGGTGTCATGGAGGTGAGGCATCGGTGCCGAGGTTGAGGTCCGTTCCCTGGTTGTCATGGCTGAGGTGAGGTGTCATGTCCACAAGGAGTCGATGCGTCGAGTCCAAGACAGTGGAAGTCAGTTCAGTCGGTGGTGAGGCTTTAGTTCTAGTGAAGCGATGCAAAGTCATAGACTTGTGAACTCACCCTTGTCGGTTACTGGCTCAGCAATAATGGGACTCAGGCGCTGATGGTGACGACGTTGTGTGAGCACCTGAAAGACCGATAACTGCAGACGTCGAAGGGCATCGGAGCTGCAGTGTAGACAGGGTGAAACATCTTGCAGTTAATGCGTGGTGCCCCAGGCCTCGCTGATCGTTGTGGTGGTGAAGACAGCATAGGAGTTGGTTTTCTTTGTGTTGCAGGACCAACCACACAACTGGGATTGGTGCTATTTTGAATGCAGGAGTCCACACAGTAGTCGAGGTGCTGGTCAGTCAGTTGCAGGTGAAGTCTTGGTGTTCTTGAAACTTCACAACAGGACGCTAGCACACACAAGTCCAGTTTATGCCCTTTCCTTGGCAGAAGCAACAACTGCAGGTCAACCCAGCAAAGCCAACAGCAAAGGGGTAGTACTCCCACTCACAGCGCTCCAGCTCTTCTTCTAGGCGAAGGTTCCTCCTGAATACAGAAGTGATCTAATTCTCTGGGGTTAAAGGTCCTCTACTCATACTCTATTTGTCTTTGTGACAAGGGTCTCTGAGCCTAGTCTAATCAGTTCTGTCTTCTCTGGTGCAGCAGGGCCACAGGAGGTGGAAACAGCATTGTGTAAAGGAGACACAGCCTATTCAGGTGCAAGGGAAACTCTTCCCACCCCTCTAAAGCCAGCCAAGGTCTATTTAGCCCAGCAATGCATCTCCCAGGAAAGGCAGGACACACATCAACACCCCCCCGAGTGGCTCTACAGTGAATGCACATACCTAGCCCCTGTCACTGCACAACCAGACAGTCAATGCACAAACCAGTAGAGGCATGCAGAATGTTTAAATAAGAAAATGCCTACGTTCTAAAAGTTCAAAAACTGGGTTGGCGAAGTGAGCTAAAGTAAGATGATGGATTCAACTCAGATCTGTGACTAGGGTGAGTGCCTGAAAGGATTCAGCGTTTCCTCCATCATCTTTTTGTGTTTTTGCTACTTTCTAAAAATGGCATTTTCAAACACATAATTAAAAAAACATCTTAACTAAAAGATGTGTTATTGAATTCTAAGTTCAGAGAACCTTAACTCCATTTCTATATCTTGTCCCAGTGGAAATTTATGCTTCTAAGATGGTATAAAGCAGTGCCCATTTTAGCCTATGTGACAGATAACCTTTCAAAAGTGAAAAACTAAATTGGCAGTATTTCACTATCAGGACATGAAAAACACACCAGTATTTTTCTTTGCAGAGTTTTATATAGCACTGGCTAGACCCGGAGTTATCAGAGCGCTTTACATGAGGATCAGTGAATTACAAGTTACAAAGAATTACATCAGTTACATGAGCAAAGTATAAAATAAGTGAAAAAACTTTGATTAAACAATAACCTGAGTTAGTGCCTAGCATAGTGAAGACACACGTCCAATGGGGCATGGAAGGGAGAGGGAGAATGGCAAAAAGGGGTAGGGAATGCATATCAAGTCAGGCAGACAGGTAAGGAGAAAGGAGGCGGGGAAGGGCAGGAAAAACAGCCGAGAGACAAGGAAAAACTATGTTCAAAGTCCGGCTGGGTATGTCACGGCCGAGGGGGTGGAACAAGAGCCAATCTCCTCTATAGTTGCCTGAACAGCTTCACCGGGCATCAGCCATGCAAGCTCGGGCCCCGCGGTTAGTACAACATTCGTGGTTTCCGCCTAGGGAGCATTGTCATAGTTCCATTGGTCGCACCAGTACCGGTGTTACTGGGAAGCACAGCCCGCCTCGCCCTCCAGCTCGTCCCCAGGAGGGCTGAGTTATGTCCATCAATGTCGGCATCAAGGAACGCTTACAAAAGAATGCGATGGGGAAATACTGTGTACAGCCAGAGATGTAATGTAGCACCAATCACCTGGAGTGGCTTGCGATGAGCCATGGCCTCAGCTCACCGATGATGGGAAACTTCCCATCGTCGTCATAGGGTCAGAGTGTCGTGTCAGCTAGCTAGGCTAAGCAGCAGAGACCATAGCATGTCAGCAACCATGCTCAAAAACTGGGGGGCTATCGCCAGCCTCAGAGTTAGGAGATCAGGGTGCCACTTACCCTGTCAACTGAGCGGGCCTGTAGAGAATGCAGCAGAGCCACCACAGGATGCCTGATGTGCCGTGTGCTGTGGGAGGACATGGATCTCAGTGCTCCTCGTCTGTAACGCAGGCTGAGGCAGCGTGCTCAAACAGACAAACAGAGCCGGAGCGTCAGTCGGAATATGTCCTACCTTTCACATACACTGCACCCTGCCCTTGGGGGTACCTTGGGCCTACTTGAGGGGTGATCCCACATTTAAGAAAAGGCTAGGTTAGGGCCTGGCAAGTGGGTGCACTTGCCAGGTCGGCATGGCAGGTTCAAACTGCACACAGACACTGCAGTGATAGGTCTGAGATACCTTTTTAGGGCTACTCCTGTGGGTGGCACAATCAGTGCTGCAGGCCCACTAGTAGCATTTGATTTACAGGCCCTGGGCTCACATAGTGCACTGTAATAGAGACTTACCAGTAAATCAAATATACAAGCACCAATTGCAATAGCAATTTATACTGGGAGCACTTTCACTTTGACACTGATCAGCAGAGGCAAAGTTCCTAAAGACTCTAAGACAACAAATGCCAGCACAGCATCAAAAATACAGGAGGTTGAGGCAAAAAATCAGCGAAAACCACGCCAAGGATGTCAAGTCTAACAACCACATTGGGAGATCCCCCCACGTGACTCATAATCGCCGTCTGTGAAAAAGAAATGAAGCCTAACCTGCTTGAGCAGAAACGTGCCTAATAAACAGAGAAACACGCAGTGGTCAAGATGTGGATCTGTTTGAAGCATGCAGTTTATTGTGCAAATGTATCAATGCTTAAAGTTGACGTGCCATGCAGAAGAATGCATAAAGTGCTGTGTGCTGTGCTGATCAAGGGGGAAAGAGCAGAGGAAGCACGCGTTGCGATGGCTGACCAGGAGGAACCATGAACGCATGCTGGCCAATCCGAAGGAATAATGAGTGAAATCGCCTGGACGTAAACCAAGTCACTTTCTATGTGGATACCAAATATTAAGGCTCATTCTTTGCTATAATATGTGGCATTTCCTACTTTTCAAGGTTTACCTTTTAGAAATTGACATTTTGAAATAGTTTTTTACTTAACACCAAATTACAATATCTTTTAGTACTTTTGAATGTATTTCACATAAAGTTAATTTTGGGGATAACAAATATAATGGCCCATACAGACTATAATATTTAGTATCACCTAGGATTTTAGTGTTAAAACATAGCAGGGATCACTTGGACATGGTCGTATGTTGGCTCAGTGACCACAGTATGTTTCTGCCAACTGGTACCCTTCCTTGAGATTTCTAACATCTCTTGGTATGGGAATACAAATTAATATGGTCTATACATTGTTGTAAATATCTCCTATCCCCAATTCTTCATGGGTTATTTGTTAGCCATTGACAAGATGAAGTTGCCTTTCATTTGATAGCAGACTATGGTATCTTTTCATATGTTTAATATCATGCCACACGATTTGACATCCAGTTCCCTTAGGGGATACCAAATATAATGCCTCTTTCGTCTATAATATTTGGTTTACCCTGTGTTTCTCGGGTTAGAACGTACCAGGATTCAATTTGACATGGTCTTATTTTGAATGGGTGAGCACAGTATTGGTATGCCAACTAGCACCCTTCCTTTTCCTTTTCAACATTGTTTATTTATTTTGGGGATACCAAATTATATGTCTCACAGATTGCTGTAATATCTCGTATCCCCTACGTTTTATGGCTTACTCATTAGCTATTGACCAGATGAAGTAGCCATTTATTTGATAGTAGACTACAGTATCTTTCCACATTTAACATCTGGTTCCCTTAGGAGATACCATATGTACTGGCCTATACCAGCTGCAATATTTGGTATCCCCTGTGTTTCTCGGGTTAGAACTTACCAGGATTTAATAAGACATGGTCTGATGTTCGATGGGTGAGCACAGTATTCCTATGGCAAAGAGCACCATTTCTTTTGCTTTCCAATATCATTTACAATGGGGATACCAAATAATATGGCTCCCGCATTTTCGTAATATCTGGTATCCCCCTACGTTTCATGAGTTACCCTTTAACCATTGACCACTTGAAGATGCTTTTTATTTGACAGCAGGCTACAGGGTCTTTTCACATTTTTGACATCATTCCAAACGATTTCTCATCCGGTTCCCTTAGGGGATACTAAATATAATGGCCTATACCGCCTATGATATTTGGTATCCCCCGTTTTTCTTGGAGTTGAACTTACCAGGATCCAATTTGACATGTTTGGATGTACGACGTTACGACGCATGGTTTTACCACGCGTACGTTTACAACGCGTTTTTTACAACGCAAGTCGTTACCACGACTTGCGTTGGAGGGGTGCGGACTTAGGAATTTTTTTATTTACTATTCCAACACCAGCCTATGTACAGTAGGGAAGGTGTTGGATAGTAAATTAAATTATTCCTTGTCCTGTAGCGCCCTCCAGCGCAAGTCGTGGTTACGACTTGCGTTGTAAAAGACGCGTTTAAAGGGTACTGCGGAGTAAAATCCGCGTGGTAAAGGATGTTCCCCGACATGTTTTTATGTTGGATGGGTGTGCACACTATTTCAATGGCAAATGGCATCCTTCCTTTTGCTTTTCAACACCCTTTACAATGGGGATACCAAATATCATGGCTCACGTATTGCTGTAATATGACGTATCCCCTATGTTTCATGGGCTACCCTTTAGATATTCACTAGTTCAAGTTGCCTTTTATTTGTTAGGAGACTACAGTAGCTTTTCACATTTTATACATCATTCCACAAGATTTTACAACTAGTTTACTAAGGGGATACCAAATAAAATGGTCTTTACCGCCTATAATATCTAGTATCCCCAGTGTTTCTCGGGTTAGAACTCACCAGGATTCAATTTGACATTGTCTTATGTTCAGTGGGTGAGCACAGTTTTTCTATGCCAACTAGCAACCTTCCTTTTGCTTTCCAATATTGTTTATTATGGGTATACCAAATATTATGGCTCACGAATTGCTGTAATATCTCGATCCCTTACGTTTTATAGCTTACTCTTTAGCTATTGACCAGATGAAGTAGCCATGTATTTGATAGCAGACTACAGTATATTTTCACATTTTTTACATCGTCTCTACAACATTTAACATCTGGTTCCCTTAAGGGATAACATATGTATTGGCCTATACTAGCTACAATATTTGATATCCCTTGTGTTTTTCAGGTTAGAACTTAGTATTTCTATGCCAAATAGCACCCTTTCTTTTGCATTCCAATATCATTTACTATGAGGATACCAAATAATATGGCTCCCACATTGCTGTAATATCGAGAATTCACAACGTTTCAGGGGCTAACCTTAGACTTTCACCAGTTGAAGTTGCATTTTATTTGTTAGCAGACTACAGTAGCTTTTAAGAATGTTTGCATCATTCCACAAGATTTTACAACTGATTTCCTTTGGGATACCAAATATAATAGCCTTTACCACCTATAATATTTGGTATCCCCTGTATTTCTTGGGGAGAACTTACCAATATTCAATTTGGCATGTTCTTACATTGGATGGGTGACCACAGTATTTGTATGACACATAGCACCATTGCTTTTGATTTTCATCATCATTTACAGTGGGGATTCCAAATATTATGTCTCACGCATTGCCGTACTATCTCATATCCTCTATGTTTCATGGCTTACCCTTTAGCCATTGACCACTTGAAGTTGCCTTTTGTTTGATAGCAGACTACAGTATCTTTTCACATAATTTACATCATTCCACAAGATTTTACATCTGTTTCCCTTAGGGGATACCAAATATAGTGGCCTATAACAGCTATAATATCTAGTATCCCCAGTGTTTCTAGGGGTGGAAGTTACCAGTATTCAATTTCATGGTCTTATGTTGAATGGGTGAGCACAGTATTTCATTGGCAAATAGCACCCTCCCTTTTGCTTTCCAACAGCGTTTACAATGGGGATACCAAATATTATTGCTCACGCATTGCTGTAATATCTTGCATCCCTTACGTTACATGGGTTACCCTTTACCCATTGACCATTTGACGTTGCCTTTTATTTGGTAGCAGACTGCAGTATATTCAAATGTTTATATCATTCCACAAGATTTTACATCTGGTTCTCTTAGGGGATACCAAATACTGTGGCCTATAACAGCTATAATATCTGGTTTCCCCAGTGTTTCTGGGATTAGAATTTACCAGTATTCGATTTGATATGGTGTTATGTTGGATGGGTACACAGTATTTCTATGGCAAATAGCACCCTCCCTTTTGCTTTCCAACATCTTTTACAATGGGAATACCATATATAATGGCTCACGCACTGCTGTAATATCTTGTATACCCTACGATTCATGGGTTACCCTTTAGCCATTGACCACTTGAAGTTGCCTTTTATTTGTTAGCGGACTACAGTAACCTTTAACATTTTTTCATCATTCCACAATATTGTACTTCCGGTTCCCTTAGGGGATACCATATATAATGGTTTATACCTGCTATAATATTTGGTATCCCCTGTTTCTTGGGTTAGAACTTACCAAGATTTAATTTGACATAGTCTTATGTTGGATGAGTTAGCACAGTACTTGCATGCCAAATAGCGTCCCTCCTTTTGCTTTCCAATATCGTTTACTATCGGGATACCAAATATTATGGCTCACGCATTGCTGTAATACCTCGTATCCCCTACGTTACATGGGTTACCCTTTAGCCATTGGCCACTTGAAGTTGTCTTTTATTTGACAGCAGACTACAGTATCTTTATACATTTTTTACATCATTCCACAAGATTGTACTTCCGGTTTCCTTAGGGGATACTATATATAATGGCTTCTATGGCCTATAATATTTGGTATCCCCTTTGTATCTTGGGTTAGACCTTACCTGGATTCAATTTGACATAGTCTTATGCTGGATGGGCGAGCACAGAGCTTCTATGCTGAATATAACCCTTCCTTTTGCTTTCCATCATTGTTTACTAGGGGATACCAAATGTTATGGCTCACACATTGCTGTAATATCTCGTCTCCTCTACGTTTCATCGATTACCCTTTAGCCATTGGCCACTTGAAGTTGTCTTTTATTTGATAACAGACTACAGTACTTTTTCATATTTTTTACATCATTCCACAATATTTTACGCCTGGTTCCCTTAGGGGATACCATATATAATGGTCTATACTGCCTATAATATTTGGTACACCATGTGTTTCTTGGTTTAGAACTTACCAGGATTCAATTTGACATAGTCTTACGTTGGATGTGTGAGCACAGTACTTCTGTGTCGAATAGCGGTCTTCCTTTTGCTTTCCAACATCATTTACTACGGTGGAGACCAAATTTTATGGCTCACACATTGCTGTAATATCTTGTATCCCCTATGTTTCGTAGGTTACCCTTTAGCCATCAGCGAATTGAATTTGTCTTTTATTTGAGAACAGACTACAGTATCTTTTCATATTTTTTACATCATTCCACACGATTGTACATCTGGTTCTCTTAGGGGACACCATAAATAATGGCCCATACTGTCTATAATATTTGGTATCCCCTGTGTTTTCTGGGTTAGAACTTACAAGGATTCAATTTGACATAGTCTTATGTTGGATGGGTGAGCACAGTACTTCTTTGCCAAAGAGTGGCCTTCCTTTTGCTTTCCAACATCGTTTACAATGGGTATACCTAATATTATGGCACACGCTTTGCTGTAATATCTCGTAGTCCCTATTTTTCATTGGTTACCATTTAGCCGTTCACCAGTTGAAGTTGCCTTTTATTGTATAGCAGATAGCAGTATCTTTTAGGATTTCTTACATGAATCCCACAAGATTTACATCCGGTTCCCTTCGAGGATACCAGATATAATGGCCTTTACCAGATTTATTATCTGGTATCCCCTGTGTTTCTGGTGTTAGACCTTACCAGTATTCAAATTGATATGGTCTTATGTAGGATGGGTAAACACTGTATTTCTATGCGGTTCAGAACACTTCCTTTTTTTTCCCAACATCGTTTACTATGGGGATACTAAATATTATGGCTCACACATTGCTGTAATATCTTGTATCCCCTACGTTTCATCGATTACCCTTCAGCCATTGGCCACTTGAAGTTGTCTTTTATTTGATAACAGACTACAGTATCTTTTCATATTTTTTACATCATTCCACAAGATTGTTCGTTTGGTTCCCTTAGGGGATACCATATATAATGGCCCATGCCACCTATAATATTTGGTATCCCTTGTGTTTTCTTGGGTTAGAACTTACCACGATTCAATTTGACATAGTCTTATTTTGGATGGGCGAGCACAGTACTTCTGTGCCAAATAGTGGCCTTCCTTTTTCTTTCCAACATCGTTTACAATGGGGATACAAAATATTATGGCTCACGCATTGCTGTAATATCTCGTATCCCCTATGTTTTATTGGTTACCCTTTAGCTTTTCACCAGTTGAAATTGCCTTTTATTGTATAGCAGATTACAGTATCTTTTTGGATTTCTTACATGAATCCCACAAGATTTACATCCAGTTCCCTTAGAGGATACAGGATGGAATGGCCTTTACCAGCTATTATATCTGGTATCCCATGTGTTTCTGGTGTTAGAACTTACCAGTATTCAAATTAATATGGTCTCATTTTGGATGGGTGAGCACAGTATTTCCTTGACCAATAGCGACCTTCCTTTTGCTTTCCAACACCATTTACTATCGGGATACCAAATATTATGGCTCACGCATTTCTGTAATATTTCATATTCCCTACGTTTAATGGGTTACTCTTTAGCCATTGACCACTTGAAGTTGTCTTTTATTTGATAGCAGGCTACAGTATCTTTTCAGATGTTTTACATCATTCCACAAGATTTTACATCCGGTTCCCTTGGGGTATACTAAATATTATGGCTCACTCATTGCTATAATATCTCGTATCCCCTACCTTTCATGGGTTACCCTTTAGTCATTGGCCACTAGAAGTTGCCTTTTACATGATAACAGACTACAGTAACCGTTCACATTTTTCATCATTCCACAAGATTTTACATCCGGTTCCCTTGGGGTATACTAAATATTATGGCTCACTCATTGCTATAATATCTCGTATCCCCTACCTTTCATAGGTTACCCTTTAGTCATTGGCCACTAAAAGTTGCCTTTTACATGATAACAGACTACAGTAACCGTTCACATTTTACATCATTCCACAAGATGGTACATCTGGTTCCCTTAGGGGATATAATGGCCCATACCGGCTATAATATTTGGTATCCTCTGTGTTTCTTAGTTTAGAACTTCCCAGGATTTAATTTGACATTGTCTTATGTTGAATGGGTGAGCACCGTACTTGTATGCCAACTAGAGGCTTTGCTTTTGCTTTCCAATATTGTTTACTATGGGGATACCAAATATTATGGCTCACGCATTGCTGTAATATCTCGTATCACCTACGTTACATGGGTTAGCCTTTAGCCACTGATCACTTAAAGTTGTTTTTTCTTTGATAACAGACTACAGCATTTTTTCAGATTTTTTACATCTTTCCACAAGATTTTACATCCGGTTCGCTTAGGGGATACCAAATATAATGGTCTTTACCAGCTATTATATCTGGTATCCCCTGTGTTTCTGGGGTTAGAACTTACAGTATTCAATTTGACATGGTCTTATGTTCGATGGATGAGCCCAGTATTTCTATGGCAAAGAGCAGCCGTCCTTTTGCTTTCCAACATCATTTACTAGGGCGATACCAAATATTATGGCTCACGCATTGCTGTAATATCTGGTATCCCTGATGTTTCATGGGTTACCCTTTAGCCATTGACTAATTGAATTTGCCTTTTATTTGATAGCAGACTACAGTATTTTTTCACATTTTGTACATCACTCCACAAGATTTTGCCTCCAGTACCCTTAGGGGAAACCAATTATAATAGCATACTCGTACTATAATATTTGGTATCCCCAGCGTTTCTCAGGCTAGAAGATACCAGAGTTCAATTTGACATCGCCTTATGTTGGATGGGGGAGCACAGAATTTTGATTCCAAATAGCACCCTCCCTTTTGCTTTCCAACATCATTTACTAGGGGGATACCAAATATTATGGCTCACGCATTGCTGTAATATCTCGTATCCCTTATGTTTCATGGGTTACCCTTTAACCATTGACCAATTGAATTTGCCTTTTATTTGATAGCAGACTACAGTATCTTTTCACATTTTGTACATCATTCCACAAGATTTTGCATCCGGTACCCTTAGAGGATACCAAATATAATAGCAAACAGGGCCTATAATATTTGGTATCCCCATCGTTTCTGGGGTTAGAAGTTACCAGGATTCAATTTGACATCGACTTATGTTGGATGGAGGAGTACAGTATTTCTATACCAAATAGCAGCCATCCTTTTGCTTTCCAACATCGTTTACTATTGGGATACCAAATATTATGGCTCAGTCATCGTTGTAATACCTCGTATCCCCTATGTTTCATAGGTTACCCTTAAGCCATTGACCAATTGAATTTGCCTTTTGTTTGATAGCAGACTACGACTACAGTATCTTTTCACATTGTGTACATCATTCCATAAGATTTACCTTGCGTACCCTTAGGGGATACCAAGTATAATAGCCTATATGGCATATAATATTTGGTATCCCCAGTGTTTCTCGGGTTAGAAGTTACCAGGATTCAAATTGACTTTGCCTTATGTTGGATGCGCGAGCACAGTATTCTATACCAAATAGCACCCTTCTTTTTGCTTTACCACATCATTAATTAAAGGGATGCCAAATATTATGGCTCACACATAGCCATATTATCTCGTAACCCCTATGTTTTATGGGTTACAATTTAGCCATTGACCAATTGAATTTGCCTTTTATTTGATAGAAGACTACAGTATCTTTTCACATGTTGTACATCATTCCACAAGATTTTGCATCCAGCACCCTTAGAGGATACCAAATATAATAGCAAACAGGGCCTATAATATTTGGTATCCCCATCGTTTCTGGGGTTAGAAGTTACCAGGATTCAATTTGACATCGACTTATGTTGGATGGAGGAGTACAGTATTTCTATACCAAATAGCAGCCATCCTTTTGCTTTCCAACATCGTTTACTATTGGGATACCAAATATTATGGCTCAGTCATCGTTGTAATACCTCGTATCCCCTATGTTTCATAGGTTACCCTTAAGCCATTGACCAATTGAATTTGCCTTTTGTTTGATAGCAGACTACGACTACAGTATCTTTTCACATTGTGTAAATCATTCCATAAGATTTACCTTGCGTACCCTTAGGGGATACCAAGTATAATAGCCTATATGGCATATGATATTTGGTATCCCCAGTGTTTCTCGGGTTAGATGTTACCAGGATTCAAATTGACTTTGCCTTATGTTGGATGCGCGAGCACAGTATTTCTATACCAAATAGCACCCTTCCTTTTGCTTTACCACATCATTAATTAAAGGGATGCCAAATATTATGGCTCACACATAGCCATATTATCTCATAACCCCTATATTTTATGGGTTACAATTTAGCCATTGACCAATTGAATTTGCCTTTTATTTGATAGAAGACTACAGTATCTTTTCACATGTTGTACATCATTCCACAAGATTTTGCATCCGGCACCCTTAGAGGATACCAAATATAATAGCAAACAGGGCCTATAATATTTGGTATCCCCATCGTTTCTCGGGTTAGAAGTTACCAGGATTCAATTTGACATCGACTTATGTTGGATGGAGGAGTACAGTATTTCTATACCAAATAGCAGCCATCCTTTTGCTTTCCAACATCGTTTACTATTGGGATACCAAATATTATGGCTCAATCATCGTTATAATACCTTGTATCCCCTATGTTTCATAGGTTACCCTTAAGCTATTGACCAATTGAATTTGCCTTTTGTTTGATAGCAGACTACGACTACAGTATCTTTTCACATTGTGTACATCATTCCATAAGATTTACCTTGCGTACCCTTAGGGGATACCAAGTATAATAGCCTATATGGCATATAATATTTGGTATCCCCAGTGTTTCTCGGGTTAGAAGTTACCAGGATTCAAATTGACTTTGCCTTATGTTGGATGCGCGAGCACAGTATTGCTATACCAAATAGTATCCTGCCTTTTGCTTTACTACATCATGAACTAAAGGGATGCCAAATATTATGGCTAACACATAGCCTTATTATATCATATCCCCTATGTTTCATGGGTTACCTTTTGAGCCATTGAATAGTTGAAATTCCCTTTTGTTTGATAGCAGACTACAGTATGTTTTCACAATTTGTACATCATTCCACAAGATTTTGCATCCGGTACCCTTAGGGGATACCAAATATAATAGCCTATACGGCCTATAATATTTGGTATCCCCAGCGTTTCTCGGGTTAGAAGTTACTAGGATTCAATTTGACATTGCCTTATAATAGATGGAGGAGCACAGTATTTGTATACCAAATAGCACCCTTCCTTTTGTTTTCCAACATCATTTACTTGGGGATACTAAATATTATGGCTCATGCATTGCTGTAATATCTTGTATCCCCTATGTTTCATGGGTTACCCTTTAGCCATTGACTAATTGAAATTGCCTTTTGTTTGAATGCAGACTACAGTATCTTTTCACATTTTTTTTACATCATTCCACAAGATTTTGCATCCATAGCCTTAGGGGATACAAACTATAATAGCCTTTATGTCCTATAATATTTGGTACCTCTAGTGTTTCTCGGGTTAAAAGTTACCAGGAATGAATTTGACTTCACCTTATGTTGGATGCGGGAGCAAGGTATTTCTATACCAATATCACCCTTCCTTTTACTTTCAAACATCATTCACTTGGGGATACTAAATATTATGGCTCACGCATTGCCGTAATATCTCGTATCCCCTATGTTTCATGGGTTACTCTTTAGCCATTGGCCAAATGATTTTGTATTTTATTGGATAGCAGACTACAGTATCTTTTCACATTTTGCACATCATTCTACAAGATTTGGCCTCCGGTACCCTTAGGGGATACCAAATATAATAGCCTATATGGCCTATAATATCTGTTATCTCCTAGGGTTCTAGGGTTATAACTTTCCAGGATTCAACTGGGCATGAGTTTTATGATGGCTTGGTGAGTACAGTATTTTTCTGCCAACTACCACCTTTCCTTGAGTTTTGTAACATCTGTTAGTATGGGGATACCAAATGTTAAAAAAAATTGCAAAAAATTAATTCATTCATTCAAATGTTATGGCTTTTGCATGGTCTGTAATATATTGTATCCCCTACTTTTCTTGAGTTACTCTTTAGCCATTGACCAACTAAAGTTACCTTTTATGTGATAGGACGTGTGAGAAGCCAGGTCAGTATATGGTGCTCATTAATGTAAGTGTAGCACCCTGCACTAACATGGGCGACCCTAATGGTGATTTTTAGGGTTTAGATCATCATAGAAAGCTCTCTAAGTGGTAGCTGTGGAGAGCAGCTTTCAGGCTAAGTCTTGAAGGAATGTAAAGCAGCTTGTTTTACCAGTCTATAATCTCATATAATGTCCAAATGAAAGGAGAACCACACCAGGTATATATAAAAGATATATATTTATTCTAAACACATCCCCCTAGTCTCTTTATGAGGCTAGTGGCAAAAGTACACAAGTAAACTTATTCAACACACAGAAAATGAGCACAATATATGATTAGCCCTAGGGGCGTCGCAAACCATATACTAAGAAAGTGGTATAAGAACCACAACTGACATAGGTACAAGGCCTAGAGCCTTTAAAACCACTGGGACCACCAGGAACCACCCACGGTAGTGACAGAGGGGACCGACAAGGGACACGTGCGGTGTCTAAACACAGCCGCGAATCACCATTAACTTCTATGGGGAAAGTCGCTGATGGAAAATTACAGATTAAGGACACTTAGGAGTGGACTTGGAGGAAACCCCTTGAGAACTAGACAGTTCAAGAGACAAGACCCACGGGAGCACAGGAGTACTCATGTTACCTCACCCAGGGAAGCCGGTGCATAGGTGTCTTTTGGTGTCGGGTTTTGTCGTTGTTTCCTATGGCGAGCTGTGAAGAAGAGCTGCAGGAGACCACGTGGAAAGTGCCCGGATGGATCCAAGGGTGGATCGAAGATCTGAAGAACCTGAAAGCAGAGGGGACAGAGTCTGGATCACTGGCCAGTGACCAGGAAGGCAAGGAGACGATGCCAACCAATGTCGGGTGATTTCAGGTGAAAAAGGTGAACCTTGACTCTTCAGCCACGAGGACCAGGAGGTCTCGATAACAACCAGGAGCTGGATTTGAGCTGTCCCACAAAGGATGCCGAGTGCTGCAGCGTCGGTATCCAATTGGACCCAATAAGCCTTGGCAACAGCAACTCACACAGAAATTAAAGGTTGGCTTTGGCGCAGACCAGCAAGGTCTGAGGGACTCAGCCTTTGGAGGGGAGTCATGGCACGCCTGGAGCAACCAGGAAAGCCCAAGAAACAGAAGAGTTACCTTCATGGGGACCACCAGTAGACAGACCAGCAATTGCGAAGGGTCCTCGAGCAGAAATGCTAGAAGTGGGACCACGGATCACTTGTGGAGTGAAGGTCCACAATCTTCGGTGCAGATGGTGCTCAGGGCTTGGACTACAAATAGCCTAATGCACAATTTTGGGAAAGCTGGGGAAGCAGGTGCACTAGCAAATGTGCACAGTGTCCAGGAGTTCCGGTCCCATGTCTCTTGTGATGGCTACAGGTCTCAGTTTTGCTGGGATCTCGTGTCAGCCTCGGAGATGTCTGGAAGTCCATGTCCTGTGTCACAAAACCTTCGGGTTCTTGTGGGAGCGTTGGAAATACAGACCAGCAAGATGCTTCGTTGGTGCCTGTTTGAATAGGGGAGTCACTCCTTTACCCCAAGGGAAATTCTTCCATCTTCTAGTTGAAATAAAATGTCGAAGTTCCAGGATATATGTTGCAGAGTTTCGTCTATGGTAATCTAAAGTCCTAAGGACTGGATTCCTATACTTATGCTAAGTTTAGGGGTTGGACTTACTCTAGGGTCCCACATATGGGAGGACCCAGGATGGGGTGGTTACACCCCTTTCCCTTTGTCCAGTTTCACACCAGATCAGGGGCTGAGTGCCCCTGCAACCGGTTTGAACTGGGATATGCACATGGACACCAAGTGTGCCCCCAGCACTGTCTGAAAAGCATTCTATGAATGCACCCACCCAGCCCCAATACACTAAAGCCTGTCTGAAAGGTGGTTACACCTCCCTGTGACAGGAAACCTATTGTCCTAGCCTTCCCTGCCAGAGTTTCGTCCAGCAGCAGGAGGTCATACCCGTGTCTGTGGCATCCATTTTGTGATGCCAGGGCTCTTTAAAAGTATTACAGTTTAAATAAGTGTGCACATGTCTTCTCCCTCTAGAAGGGTAGAATTCTACCCCCGCCGCCATGACTGGCGGGGGGGATAGTATTCTAAAGTGTTTGCCACCAAACACAACATGTTTTGATGCAGCCATCCCAAAGTTAGCATTTATAGCGAGGTTATAATGCACTTAAGAGTAAATGGTATGGCTGTATCACATAACAGCTACAGAGAAGTGATTCCGAAAGCTGCAAAGGGGCTCAGGTCATGCTTGGGCACCCTCTCACACAAAACCAATCATTCTGCCTTCAGGCCTGCCATAGGAGTGACTTATAGGTTTATATGTGTCTGTTATTTAAGGTAGATATAGGTAGCATATATCTTAGTAAGGGATGCATGCACCACCTTACCCAGGCTGCAGTAGCAGACCTGTGGTGCCATTTTGAAAGGCTTTCCAGGGGTGGCATAATACATGCTTCGGCCCCTGGTAGGCCTCTGGGGTACCTATGCCGGTAGTACCCAAGTTACCATATACTAGGGATTCACAAGGGTAACCCAGTAACCAATCTGGAGTGTACCTTAATCTCCTGCTTAACCCTGAAACCGACCAAATAGTGATCTGACCAGAGTAGCGGGTGGGCTGTCAGGCAGGAGATATTGGATAGGTTAGAGAAAATAGGATCCAGCAAGTGGCCAGCCTCATGGGTGGGGCCTGCATTGCAGAGTAGTGTATTCATTACTGCTAGATCAGCCATTAGCGAGGTGCTCGTAGTGCATGTTGGCAATGAATGTTCATGTCTCCCAAAATAGTGAACTTGGCTGCGTCCAGCAGATAGGGGGCAATAAGTTTCAGAAAGGCAGCTGCCCATGGCCCTGCTGGCCCAGGTGGGCAGTAGATCAGAATCCCAGAGAGAGAAAATTGGCTGTCAGGGTGAGTTTGAATTGGCTTGCCTCGCAACCCTTAAAGGGCAGATTTTCCCATTTATAGGTGTAAGACTTATCAAAAATGACCGCAATGCCTCCTCCTGTTTTGGCACTACGATCCTTTCTAATAATCGTGTAATTGGGGGGCAGAGCTGAAGCAATGTCGGGGCAGAGCTTTCGTGTAGCCACGTTCCAGTGAGGGAAATAGCGTTGGGTTGTTTATTCCACAGGAGGTCAAATATGTCATCCTTATGTTTTGGAAGCGACCTGCAATTAATGTTAAAAAACGGTAAAGTCCTTGGGGGGGTGGCAACCCTAATAGTAAAAGGGGAAAGCTTCTGAGTCTTATTGTTGATGGAACCAGTAACATTATTGGTATATACCCTACAAGATCGAATGTCAAAAGCATTGTGGCATCTGGGGCAGTTGGACCCTGGTGTTTTTGGATTTAGTATATTACAGTCATGCTGTGTGCTTGGACAGAGACCGATCAGTTGTTTTTTTGTGAGTAGCTTATAATAATCCCTCGTGTTTGGGACAGGGTTTGTGCCCCCAGGCCCTGACCAGACACGGAGAGACGCAACGGGCTTGTCTTAGGTGCGCCTTCAGCGCACCAGCGGCGCGCCCGCTGCACGT
The DNA here is from genome assembly GCF_964263255.1 of Lissotriton vulgaris. Classification (NCBI taxonomy): domain Eukaryota; kingdom Metazoa; phylum Chordata; class Amphibia; order Caudata; family Salamandridae; genus Lissotriton; species Lissotriton vulgaris. Next base: position 608,212,321 of record NC_141699.1, on the reverse strand, counting down.
GTCCACTGTGCAGAGTGTGTGGCATGAGTTATAAAAGGTGATGAGGCTCCGCCCCCTCCGGCGTCAAGCCCGGAAGTGGGTGGGGATCGGTGCCGAGTACTCCCTTCACTCAATCGGGATGACCCACGGTGGACCGGGGAGCAGTGCGGTTCATGAGAAGGGTATGTGGGTTAAAAATGCGGCGCAAATAATAACAGTGACTTTCAGTTTTAAAAGCAGTGTTTTATCTGCAAAGTGTGTCGAATTTCAGCAACTTTGGCAGAGCTTCGCTTGCCTCAGCCTGTATGTATCTGCTGCGCGAGGCTTATGGCATGATTTTTAAGAGGTGACGAGGCTACGCCCACTCCGGTGTCTTTCTCGGAAGTGGGTGTGGATCAATGGCGAGTACTTCCTCTACTCAATCTAGATGACCCTTGGTGGACCGGGAAGCAGTGCGGTTTGTGAGGAGGGTAAGTGGGTTTAAAATGCGGCTCAAATAATAACAGTGACTTTCAGTTTTAAAAGCAGTTATTTCAGCAAATTTGGCAGAGCTTCGCTTGCCTCAGCCTGTACGTGTCCGCTACACGAGGCTATTGGCAATTGTAAAACTGCGGATGGGATATCCATCACATTTGTGATGGTGTATCCCATACGCCAAAGTATAAATCAGGCCCCAAATCATTTGCATCCCAGTTAACCAAATGAGTACACTTTTAAAACCATAAGAAAAGGACACGCACAACCGGTGTGAACTTGATTTGTTTAAGATGAAGTAGGGTGTGGCGTGCTACCAGGGCTTCACTTTCTGTTCCAATAAGCGATGTTGAAAAGTCAATTCAGTAGCAACTCCTACAGAGGAGCTGTCCCCCAGTGCACAGCACTAAAAGACCATGAAAGGTTCAAAGTAGTAAAACAAATCATAAGACTTGAAATTATGCAAAGTTCACTGTTAACTGTTTAATGAGCATTCTCTGTCATCAACATGACATTATTTTTCATGCCAAATGTGTTCATGGAAAAGTCCATCTTGAAAACTCTTCAATAACTCGGCAACCAAATCATCAAATGTTGCAAACAAGTATCCCACTATTCGTGTTCATCCCAATGCATTTCGGGCATCGCCTGTGCCCTTCATCAGGGGAATATTCTACAAATGAAGCTTTGAACCTTTCATGGTCTTTTGGTGCTGTGCACTGGGGGACAGCTCCTCTGTAGGAGTTGCTACTGAATACACTTTTAAAACCCCCAGGAAGTCAGGGCAGGCACTTAGAGATGCCCAGGGTGGCAGGCACAGGTGAATAGGAGAGTCCAGTCCAGATTCAGTTGCCACTGATCAGCTGGGCACTTCCAGGAAAGGCCTCTTGCAGCTTGTTGTCTGTCTGGATCTACACAGGAGGTCAACCAACTGACCCATGAAGTACACTTTTTTATCCTGGGTACAAGATGAAGAGGGTGCAGTTCTTAGGGCTCCTCTCAGGTCACAAACAGAAGGTCCAGTTCACTTCTGATCTTCCACAGGTCCAGAAAGTGCTCTTAGTATTTCAATTCTGAAGTGGGTTTTTAAAATGTTTTTGAAGCATGGCTAATCATGGTTATCAGAATTGTATAAACACAAAGTACAAAGAAACAAAGGAAAATATTACCATTAAACATATTTCACCTTCCTCCTCTTACTTAGGAGAGATAGAATTGTTCAATAGTATCATAAGTCCCTAATATGCATCTTATATCAATCTTCTTTACCTCCTCAGTACCTGGAGCATATTCATTATTCAAAGTCTAAAGTTCTGGTTGTGACTGTCAACCAAAGGCTGCTGATATGTTCAAAAGAAAGGAAAATTAGGAGATAGACAGTAAAAGCCAAGCTGACCATTTAGACTAAAAAATAGATTGCTGGTCCTGCAGACAATAGATAATGCATGTAGGTAGGGGTGATTATTTACACCACCTCACCTTTTATTTACTGCCAAAAAAGTATCAGTCCAGCTCTTCAGATGACGGGTCAGGTCTGAGAAATCGTCTGATAATGTAACAGGATACGCTTTCTAGAAAAGCCTGAATTGGATAGAATCAGTTGATTCATGATCACCGCTACCTTATGACAAAAAATATGAAGAGCATGGTAAGACCATAATAAATGTGCCATATGTCCTCCTCTGTTTCCGCACCTCCAGCAATTAGAGGAATTCAATACATTTGCATGGTGAAACCTGTGGGGAGGCCAGTTCCAGTTATGCAGAATCTTGTAATAGCTACATTTTAGTTTGGTTTCTCTCATCCCTCTGCCATGGGATTGCAAGAGGGATGGCCATGCGTCACTGTAATACTCTGAACCAAAAAGTTTGCCATCTTGTCTTAAGAGCATTTCTCATTGCCTTAGAGTGAATCTCTTCAAAATGTGTAGAGTAAAGTCTGGAGATGACCCCCTTAAATTCAGTCCATACGTAGAGCATGGTGTGTGCCCAGGGTCTGCAAATCAAATACTACTAGTGGGCCTGCAGCACTGATTGTGCCACACACATCAGTTGGCCTGAAACCATGACACACCTGTCTGTGTCGATAGTTTTAAACTGCCATGTCTACCTGGCAAGCGCACCCTTTTGCCAGGCCCAAACCTTTTACTGCATCCCTAAGGTAGGCCCAATGTACCCTTGTGGGTAGGTGCAATGTATTTGAAAGGCAGGACATGTAATGGTGTGTTTTACGTGTCCTGATAGTGAAATACTTCTACATTTATTTTTCACTATTGCAAGGACATAGGTTATAATTGGAGCTGCCTTGTAACCTCTAAACTCCAATTGGGAAGAGGTATAGACTTGGAGTTTTGGGTCCCTGAACTCACAATTTATGAAAAACATATTTTAGAGAAATTGGCTTTTAGATTGCGTGTTTGAAAATGCCACTTTTAGAAAGTGTGGGAAAACTAGGTCAAAGGTTATAGCCTCCAAATGCACTACACTGAGCACTCAAAAAGTGTGCAACACTTTTTCAAAGTTATTCAAGTATATCATATAAACACATGAACAATAATACAATGGGAACCAAATGCAATCAAAACAAACATTATAAGAAAAACATATTTGCAGATGCTGTGCTAAACAAATTCTTCATTTATTGAGCGGTGTCATATAAATAGCCTCCCTTGGAGAATTTCAACGTGTGGTGCATAAATTATTTCAAATGTGAGCTTCTTGTAGCTGTCACAGAATCCCAATGCATTTCCAGCGTATTACTCTGCCCTTCATCGGGGAAAAATCTACAGTTTGAACAAACTATACATCTAGATTAATTGAACAAACACTCTGACATCATAAGAAATACAGTACATGCACATAAGGGGTGCTGGTCCATTGCTGTCACAAAGCAAAATAACTTGATTTTTAACAGAATTCCAATATCTAGTCATGCTTTACAAGGAAGGAGAAATGAAAGCCATAAAGAATAAAGAATAGAAGAATTAACAGATTGAGACCATAACCATCAACAACAGTGAGACCGTAAGAATCGCAACAACTCCAACCAGTGGCACCCAAAAGGATAACTATAGAGAATCCAAAATTAAATTCTGATGGCGGAGTGCTGCCATACCTAAGAAGCTGAAATTCAAAGTAGAATCAAAAGGGCTAGGACACAATGTGTCCTGTTCAAACTAAAAATAAATGATTAACGGACATTACTAAAGAATGGGAAACATCCATTACAACGCAACTTTTACCACGCAGTGCCTTTACGACGCAACTATTACAACGCATGTCATTACAACGCATAGCGCTGGGTGGCGCTCTAGGATAGGGAATAGATTTAATTTACTATCCAACACCTTCCCTACTATCCACGGGGACTGGAGTTGGAATAGTAAATTAAACTATTCACTATCCAGCACCCCTAAGCACTATGCGTTGTAAAGGCATGCGTAGTAAAAACTGCGTTGTAAAGGCATGCGTGGTAAAAGCATGCGTTGTAATGTCATACATCCCTAAAGAATATGACAATGACTGAGAAAAACCACTACACAATGAGTGATATAGGCTCACCAACATAAGAACTTAGATGCCCCGAGTTCTTCTACTGGAATTAAGGCTGGTAGGTGAGGCATACAACTGCGCAATCACTAGTAATTAAGTGTGAACACTAACGGTTAGGTAAAGTTAGTAGTAGGGACAAACTTCATTAAAACAGAAAGTGGGCTTTTTCTTGCTTTACCATTCTCTGCCTCTGCCTGCTTGTGAAATCCATGTCTGAGGGAGGGTGACAGTTAGGCTGTTTGTGCATTCACTCCAGACAGCCACCCAAAGGGAGAGAAGGTGTGCCCTGCATATCTTGATGGATCTTCTTGAGCTACAGTGGTGGGAGGAATTGTCTCTGAAAACCTGAATAGGGTCTTACACATAGCTGGCTCCTCCCCCATCCCCTAACCCCCTGAGTTTGCCTGGAGGAAGGTCAGGGAAGTGCAGGGTTTTCTGCACTACAATGACTATCCTTTGAAGCTTCCCTAATAAAAAGGGAGAAACTGGTATAAGTACTGGAGCTGTGATACCATAACTTCAGAACACGTCTGAAATAGGAGTACATTCTGCCAAGAAAAAGAGCTGGAAAAGCTTTCAGGATGGACTACCACTTTGATGAGTGCATTGGTGTTTTGGCCTGCTGCTTGGAATGGAGCATTAACTCCCCTGGCAGAAAGGAACCAACGCATCACCTCCCCTGGCAGGCCCGTAGCCAGAAGTATAGGCATTTTGTCAATGAAACATAATGAAACCTGTACCAGGGCCTGCAGGTCGATAGACTAGCTTTCTATGGAACGTATTAAATTATGGATTGGGGTGAAACTCGCCTCCAGTGAGCCGTGATACACAGTTGCCAGCCCCCCCCTCCCAGTTCTGTCCAGCCTTTTAATAGTAAAACCCTCTGGGATTGGCAGTCTTGATGTCTGGGTCAGACCCACTATTAGCCCAGGTTTCCATAAGGAATGGAATGTCAGGATTATGCTGGTTCAGAAACTCTGCAAATTCATATTTGTTCTTGTTGAGCCACCTGGTGTTAAGGAGCTAACAATAATGCATCTTAGCTCCGCTCTGCCCATTTGCTGCTTCCCTAATGGTGGCTCTCAGGGCACCACGCCCAAGCCCCACTCCCACAAGGGTGGAAGAATTTACATGTACGACATCTACACTCCTTACACCCTCCACACAAATCATGGATTGTGGTCTTGTTGGGCTTGTTGGACTTAGGTTTCCAAATGCACTACCCTCATAGTGGTGGAAGGCTACCACCTTCACCAGGAGTTAAGCAACTCATCGCGGTGGTGGCAGTATACAGTGTAGTAATCAACAGCAGTGAACAGGTACTTTTTACGCTGTCACTGGAGTGAGGCCTACAGGTTTAAAAGTTCTGCAGCTGTGTGCTGAACACACCCTTAACATACATCAGGCAGATGTGGAAGTGCTACGCAGCGCAAGAGTTGTGAATCGGATCTGGGTGTATGTGTGTCTGGGAAGGGTACAATACAGGGATAGGACAGGGCTGAGAAGTGCATGCATGGTCGGTGTATGTGCTGGGTTTGTGTGTACCTGCGAGGAGAACAGTACATGAGGATGTAGTGCTGTGCACTGCATGCATGGTGAATGCATGTACTGGGTCTATGTGTTTCCATGAGAAGTACAGTACATGAAGGAAACAGTGTTGTGCAGTGTGTCAACGGTGAATGTGTGTGCTGGGTGTATGCGTCCAGAGCCTTCTGCAGAACAAAATAGTATATATGGGTGTTGGTCTGTGCACATGGAGCATGTGTGTCTGCATGCTTGTGTGCATGAGTGTCTATATACTTGTTAATCAGCAGCAAACATAAATACTTTCTCTCATTGACAGGAAATACTGCACCACCCATCCATGACCTTCATTAGATTTTAACAGAGAAGAGATTCTAGCTGTAGGTGTTGGCACGATCGTAATTTATAGATGGACAGACGGACCTCTAACTTTAAACCAACACTCCTCTTAACCAGTATGGCATTCTTTCAAACCAATGACTCCATCCTTTAGAAACAATGACTATTGAAGGTTTTTAAATAACACTTCCAGTTCCTCAAGAAATTGCTACTAGAGGCAGTGTACATACAGCCACATGGGCTAACACTGATCAGACTGTCGGCAGGTGTGCACAGGGCCTGTATCTGTTAGTCCGTCTGCATGGGTGGTATTCGTGACTATATGTACTGCATGTTGGTCTGTGTGCACGGATACCTTTGTTTGTGGCTCTAACTATACAGGTGGCTTTATGTATGTGTGTGTGTCTGTCCATATTTTTCTTTACGTAAGTGTCTATATCTGGTGTCTCTAGAGAAAGTTGTACAGAGGTTCCGTGCAAGATAGGGAAGTAAAATTAAAAGATGTCAAGCGTGGCTATTGCTCAAGGTAGTATACCAAATTGATCTGAGGCTCAGACCCCAAACCACCAGCCTCATTGGGATCCCACTACTGCCTGCCTGACTGTTTTATGACAGAGCAGGTTGAAGTATACTATTTACGTGAGATCAGCAGAATGAGTGAGGGTTTCATAAGGTCCATGTACATGTACACTGTTCTTCCATTGTTATCAGTCTGAAGTCAGCTCTTTAATGAGCTGACTTCAGACTGAAACGCAATGTGCACATGTCTTGCACCGTTAATAGAAACATAGTGCATATACGCAGCCCAACATGTGGACCCTTACAATGGCTTTACAACAGAGGGTCGGTGACAGTATGTTATTTTATCTGTTTTGTTTTAGATGTGCTCTTATAATAAACAGCTGTTACATAGAAAATGGGACTGTCCCTACAACATAACAGATGGCCCCCTGTGTGGGCTCTGGGCACTTGCCCAATTTGACAATGCTTTAAAATATGATAGGCTCCTCTACCATCCCGGTCTTTGCTGGACAGATAAGAGAGGCCCAAAAGCAGTGTGTTCACGCTGCATGTCATCCTGCTGCCTGCATGCAGTGCCCTCACTGATGGTAGTGAGGCTCCAGGAGAGGCAGTTCTTATGATTCATAAGTCATATTAGTATCATTCAGTGCACCAGGGTGTGCATGACAGGCTCAGCCCAGCCCCAACTTTGCTTCTGTCTGTCTCCGTGCCCCACTCTCTTACTATGGAGACAGCTATGATTCTTTCATTTTCAGTTTTGGTAATGAAGGCAGAGTTGAGGCCGCAGATCATGGGCACTGTCAAAAATGTCAATCTTACCCATATGTTTATCAAATAACAGATAGAGAAAGATCTGGGTTTTCAGTTGGGGGGCCAGAGCACATCATGGCCTGGCCGGGCCCCGCACCCACCCCCATCCATGGCTATGACTCCAAAGCGTCATTTTGGAACTTGCACATCCCTGCAAAACCGACGCTGCCTGCACTGAAGCCATGGACAATGCTCACCGAGTGAACAACGCAACAACCTTGACCTTGACTTTCAACCAAGCGCCGACTTTGCTGCAGCACTTCCGAAGAACTGCTTCTGTGTGAGTCTCAGACAACGCATCACCGACATCTGAGGTACACTGTCCGACTTTGATGTATTCCCGGTTCTGCAGGGCTGTCGACCGGCGCATCGCCCTCAGCCCAATTCAACTCACTGCGTTCTTAACATTGACACATCACTGATGCTGCACCGCCTTTGGAACCAAAGCCCTTAAACCGGCAACTGAGGTATCGCCTGCTTTGCACAGTGCATCGCCCGCGAGTGCCAATGACTTAACTACCTTGCACTTCCTCCAGAACCGAAACATCACCTGCACCCGAGATGCATCCTCTCCATTGCGCATCGCATTGTCCCCAAACATCGACGTATGCAAGGTACTGTCAGCGGGTCTGTTCGACTCCTGTCTTTGGCCTGTTTTCCATCACGTTCAGACTGAACTTTTGGATTTGCCCCAGTGAAGCACTACTAGATAGCCCCAGTTGGAGTTGTTGCCCCGGTTACTTACTGGTAATCTTCATTACTCTGTGTATAGACATATTCACCACATGAGTTACACAGTGAGCTCCACAACAGAACCCTCCAAGCAATTTTATGCTCCAGTCCTCCCATCCTTCCCCAACATGGCCGACCATCTTCCCTCTTGACCCAGTACGAGAGGAGTCATTACCAACCCCACTTCCTGTACAATTCCCAAGACCAGCAAGCAATCACATGAATAGTCAATAGTCAAACAGGGAGGGAGGGATGGGGACACATGTAGCAGGGAAGCCTATTCATAGTAATGAAAATTACTGGTAAGCAGCCGGGGCATTACCTCCTCGTAAGTCTTCCTCGCCGCCTAACTTACACAGTGAGCATATCCCAAAGCCAAGCGGCATCATGGTCACCAACAAGAAACCACATATGAATGGTTGAGGCAAACACCAAGGAGCATATTCTCAAGAACATGTTATAACCATCGCAAAATTTGCTTAAAGCAACTTTTAACATTACAGTGTATTGCGGGAAAATTACGCTGTGTTAACGAAGCGTTCTCAACAAGGCGGTACCATGCAATAGTTTCCAGATAACGTGACAACTGACTGTGGTAAAATCAACGCCTAGGCGCAAAAATGCGACACACGAACACAAAATATCTTGCAATGAGGCCAATCGCGATTCAAAAAGCAGCGAAAACCAGCGACCGGCCTGCAAATCCTACGTGTCTGGCGGGAAAATGCACCATAAAAGCAGAGTAAATAAATGGTGAGATTACAACATGCGAGCACAAGCCCACTGCTGTGACACAGAACAAATTACCATTGTCCAAATCAGATAGGCATTTCCCCACAAAGAGCCACATTGTACATTTACATGCATTCAGTATGTAACCTGCGCCAATGCGGAAACAAACATGGTACACACCATGAAACCGCATCTCCCCCTCACATTACAGAGGGACAAACAACACCCCATGCACACCGAAATGCCATGTCCATAATCAAACAAGAATGAAAGCACAGACCAATGTAGGGGCAGTGACTCACCCTTACCTACATGTTACCCAAGTCGTGGGACTTGAGACACAGGGTGCATCCCTTCATCATAGTAGCACATATCAGAGCACAAAAGAATCCCTGTTGACACCTGTAGGCCACAAATGACAGCCAAATAGGAATGAATTGGGACACATGTGAAACGCCGAAGAGTGGGATATCGTAACAACTGTGACACACAGAACTGGCAGTACAAATACGTGACACCATAAACAGCCTCACTGCACAGAGGTGACACAATCACCATCCAATAACAAATCCCTCAATTGACAGCACAACATGTTGCAACCACATGTGTCTGAGTGAAGTGCCTGTACAGATGTGTGACATGCACGCAGGGAATGTGTATCGGAATGCTTTGATTAGCACATGCAGTGCCTGTGGTCAGTTAACGTACTGTGCCATTACTGCTAAGGACCCACACAATGTGACATCAACCACAGAATAAACTGTCAATGACGTAGTCCCTACGGCTTATTCCTGCTGTGGCTGCAGTGGGGTGTTGTCCACCTGCCTCATCTTCATCATCATTGTCTGGTGCATCTGGCACTCGTATCCATGAGGCCTTGCTGTGTACACTTATATTGTGCAACACACAACATACAACGATCATCTTGCACACGAGGTCTGGGCTGTACAGGAGCTTACCACGTGTGACTTCCAGGTACCTGAAATGTGACTTCAACACATCAAATATGCACTCCACGATGCCCCTGGTGCATTTGTGTGCCACATTGTATTGCCTCTGGGCCTGTGGTCGGGTCTCGGAGAGGTGTCATCATCCAAGTGCATATCCTTCGTCACCTGTGACAGTGCAGAGGAACATGAGTCAAGACTACGTGCTGCATGATGGTTCATTGGTGTGTGATGTGTGGGACTCAGTGATTCCTGTATGACATGTACTGTGTATTGCACATGAGCTGCATCACTGTGTACTATGTAGCCTCACTGCTGCACCTCCCCCGAAAACATTCACTAGTGTGCGCAGCGCGATTATATCACATGCACTACTATAGCACACCATTGACATGCCTGTCTGTTCATGTCTACAAGCCTGAGCACGACACAGTGATGATGATGTGCATAATGTGGCTGGCCTAGTGTGTGTAGGCCCACTGCAAGGACAGGCCTAACATCGATACAGAGCACCTGCCTGGCTGAACTCGACATGCAGTTGAGCGTACATCTTTGGTTCATGCTGGTGCAATAGCAACACACACAACCGTTGCCATGTGTGATCCCTGACCCAAAGCGGACATGCCCTCCCCCATGTAACCCTTTGGCCGAGCACACATACTGGGTGCATGCCACATAGCAACATTGTAGATTGCGGGACGGGTGGAGCAGACACTACAAAAGAGACACACGCATCAGCCACATCCTTGGCAAGGGCCACACTGAACCACACCCAGATCCACGTGTGGAGGAGCCACCACCCTACGCTGTACTGTTGTACGCCTGTTCACCCCGCTTACCCTCAAATGAAGATATGACACAGTTACATGTCCCAGGTCTACACCACTGCCTGTGGTGACATGGTTTCACACGCTATGCACAGCACAAGGTAATGTGGAACAGGCAAATGGTGGAGTTGAATGCTACATACTCCACTTTTCCACCTTGTCAGTAACAGGTACATGTAGAGGGACACAACCTCCAGCCCATGGGCCCAGATGCCACGGACGTACAAACAGAGATCGACCACGAATTGCAGGGCGCACACTCAGGGGCACCAGAGCTGGAAGGGCATGCAGTCTGCGATGAGGCCTGTACAATGACATGATCTCTGCTATGTAGCGGGCTAGACTCCGTTCAAAATGTGTGACCTATTCCACCGCAGTCTGTGCCGGGGCCAGTGGTCATCAGGGGCCCACAGCCATGTGTGGTAGGCATGAGCTGCACAGAGTCAATGACACCAATGCAGTTGTTGGTAGTGCCCCATCACCTCCGTATAGGTGAGCCTTTTCTCCTCTGGACAGAAGCGCGTCTCCCACGTACTCATCTCCTTGTGTACTGTGACATGTACACTGCCATGAAAATATCAAGACTCAGTTCCAATAATGTGACCTAGTTGGCAGCAGGGTCGGACGGAGGCAGCAGTCAGCGCAGGTTACTCCTGTCCAGCCATCTCCTCCTGGATCTCTAACACACGATGTTGGAATAGAATTTGTATTAGATTTGTGGGTGACATAGGTAGTGGCAACAGAGCTGAGCGGGTGTTTAGCCAGCGATGATGCTGTGTCCTGCCTGTGACAGACTGCATTGGATTGGTGTGAGGCATTCAGGAGTGCAGTGTAGGGCGAGGGCCACAGTCAGCAAGTGCCCACAGACATTTGGTGCAAATCCTATGCACAGCCTTGGTGACACCACATTGAAGGGAGTATGGTGACATAACCTCAGCCTTAAATAATGTACTCTGCCATGGTATAATCAAGACTCAGTTCCAAATGTGTGACCTACTAGACCGCTGTGTATGCCGGTGGAGTACGTCAACGAGAGAGGAGGTCTGCGGCCCTTGTTTGCGGAGGCCGTGATGGTCTGAGGAGGCTGCCAGGATCACGGCCCTCAGGCTTGGAGCTTGCACTGCCATGTGGTGAGCCCTCTTCAACACACGCCGGTGTCGGCAGGTGGGCATTGTGGCCTGGGTGCGCAGGGGCGGGTAAGACAGGTTCGGGGACCAGCGTCCCGGGGTGCTGCAGGCGCACTGGATCGCTGGCAACCCCGATCACGGCGATAGCCTCGGTGGGGGGTAAGAGGCGTCGCCCTGGCAGACACATTGGGCATTCCGGTAGAGAACCACGCCCAGGGCTACGTGCTTTTTATTCACACCGCTACGCTGGCCTGGTGTATGCCATGCTAGCCCATTCCACTCACGTTGGGGGATGTAACAAGCTACATTTCCTTGATCTCCCCCACTGGCTAGGGTGACATGGTTGCATCCACTGTCCACTGCACTCCAAACACCAGCAGTATATGTTGACATGGGCATGTCTGTGGTCTGCATACTGCAGTCTGGCCAGCACATACACACCACACTTGGCATTGTGTACATGCTTATTCATGGGTCACTTGCCTCCTTTGCACATGCCTGGCTCCCACCTCTCCCCACAATCTGCTATTGTGTGGCTGAGGTGCCATGCCATTGATGGCTTGTGTACATGGCTAGCCCAGGTTCCCACAGTGAGTTGTCCTGTCGTGTCTGGTAGGTGGGCATGTTGTTTGGCATGTTTGGGAGTTTGTAACGTTTGTATTCCTAGAGTTGTGAGTTGCATGATTGTGAAGTTTAGGTGTGTGGTGTGTTCATTTGGAACTTACCAACGAGCAGTGCATTTCTGTAGATGCCATCCTGGAAGCGCCGGTTGATGATGGACTGTTGGAAGATGTAGGAATCATGCACACTGCCTGGGTAGTTGGCGACGACTTTGGTGAAGAGTCCCCCGTGGTCTACTATTGCCTGCACGTTGATGGAATGCATGTGCTTTCTGTTGTGGTAATTGTGTGCAGTGCTGGCAGGGGGCACATGTAGAACATGTGTGGGGTCAATTGCCCCAACACATGCTGGAAGTCAGCCATGGCATAGAATCCTTGCTTGGTCTCCAGCTGTTCCTGCACAGTGTGGGGGAAGTATAGGTGCTGGGGTACCAAGCTGATGATGGCATTCAGGACAGCTTTGAGGAACTTTGATAGGGCTGGCTGTGAGACTCCGCTGAATCTGGCGGTTGTTGGTTGGTTGTTGGTTGGAAGGTACCAGAGGACAACAGGTGCAGTACAGCCAGCAGCTTTGTCTGTGATAGCTCCTTGAGACTATACCCACAAGTTTTTAATCCAAACAACAAAACAGAGGGAAAAAAACAGACACCCAACAGAAGGAGCGCCAATCAAGTGCAGGCAGAGCTAGCCTGTAGACCAGCCTCAGCAGCAAAAACCCTAGCAGCAGGACCACACAATAGTGGTCCATGAATATGTGTGGAGAGGCCCACATAGAGGCCCCACAGATATTCACAATCAAGACCCCCTTGAAAGAGGCCCACGAGACACCCCGGGTACACTGACCCTGGATCCAGGCCGCCACCTCCGACCACTGAGAACCATAGGTCAAAAGGATTGTCTGCTTAATCCATCTACTCAGGGTAGAAAAAGTTGGCTTGTGACCCGATCTCACCAGGCCAAAAGTGACAGACTATCACACTTGTAAAAAGCCAAAGTCCGCACCAGATAAACCATCACGCATACCTGACTTCAAGAAGGGGGAGATCAGCATCCACCCCAGACAAAGGGAATAAGGAGAAAGCCCCCCTGAAATGGTTAGCAACTGATGGGCAAGAACTTAGGGTCGGGGCAAAGGACAACATGATCCGGCAAGACACGCAAGAAAGAAGGAGACTGCAAAAACGACCCCAAACTCTCCAATCCGACCAGAGAACACAATGGCCATCAGAATCACCAACTTCATGGTCAAGAATTTAATGTCCACAGACCCCAAGGGCTCATAAGGAGTCACCTGAAGGGTCTGTCACACCAACGGGACATCCCAGGCTGGGGCAGGAGAAATCACTCTATGACGTTGAAGAAAACAACTATGTATCAACCATCAATGGATCCAGCCTATCTAAATGAGGACTGGGGAACGCTCGCAAAGCCTCAACTGAGCCCGACACATAGACGGAGCCAGGCCCAATGCTATATCATCCAACAGAAAATCCAGCACCAAGATCGTGTCCACTGAACCAGACTCCAGGCCTTTAGAAACACACCACCTAGAAAAGGACCCCCAATGTCGAGACTAGCACTGAAATGTCGCCAGTTGTCGGGAACCCTGAAGAAATCAACCATTTCCTCGGAGTAGCCATTGGACAAGTGTCTCACCCTTTCAAGAGCGAGGCTTGAAGATGGAGCCAACACAGAACCTCCGCAAGAAGATACAAACCCCTCAGTGTGTAAGTGTTAGAATTGGTGGTCTCTAGTTGGCACAAGTAGGTACTTGTGACAAATAGGGACCCTCGCCTGTAGTCAGAGTAAGGGGGATTACACTCCTAAAATAACCCCTGCTCACCCCCTTGGTAGCTTGGCACGAGCAGCAAGGCTTTATCTCAGAGGCGTTGTAAGTTAAGCATTTGTGACCACATATAGTAACCCAGTGTCAACACTACAAATTGACCCCCCACAAGGTTTTATATAAAAAATAAATATATTTTATATAGAGTTACCACAAGACCAATAAAAGACAAAAAGAATCCACAGTACTATTAGATTTCACAAGTTCTTGTTAAAAGGCTTAGTTCAAGGTTCTGTGCGAGTCGGTAGCCCGGTCTGGCTACAGCGTTGTTGAAATAACACAGAATCTTGCAAATCCAGCAGACACGTTGGTACAGGCCCACTCAAATGTCGAAAGACTCAGTCTCAGTACCTTTTACTTGAGTCAGCCAGCACGGATGTGCGAGTCGGTTCCGGTGTTTGTCGTGGTGCAGAAAGGAAGCGTTGCAAGACGCGCTGTCCCTCGATGCGGTGCAGGCAGCGGCCCATTGACAGAGTCGGTGGATCCAAGGCTGTGTTGCAGGGCGAGACGGTGCTTCGATGTAGTGCTTGCAGCTTGCGGTGCGGTGAATTAGCTGGAGTTCGGGAGCTGGCGTCGATCAGTCCGGACAGCGGTGCGAGTCGGGTGGGGAATTGCGAAGCGTGAGAGGTGGTGCCCAAATCCGGGGCGGTCACTGGACTCAAAGTCAGCAGCAGTGACCGCGTCGGTCTGACCAGTTCGATTCGTTGTAGCGAGGCGTTGCACGTTGCGGTGTCTACCAGTCGCGGTGCAGGCTACGGCTCGGTGACGGCGTCAGGACGGAGTCGGTGAGCACAGAGCTTTGCGTTGTTCGAGGCAGACGTTGCTTGATGCGGTGCCTAAAGGACACCGGGCCGGTCGTGAGAGTCGGTCACAGCTCCCTGCCTCTGTAGCCACTTGTTTCCAGCAGCAATTCACAAAGGCTGGTGAAGTCCACTGGTCCTGGAACTTCGGTCAGGGGCAAGCTCTCTTCCAAGCCCTTGGAGATCTTTTGCACAGGTTGAAAGAAAAGTTCACAAAGTTCTTTCTTCTCTCTTTGGCAGTCAGGCAACCAATCCCCCAAGCAGCACTTCAGTTTGGGAATAGTCTCTCCTCAGTTTCTTTCAGGTTCCTTCTCCTCAGCAGAGGTTTTGTCTTGTAAGTCCAGATGTGATCTAATTTCATGGGATCAGGGTCCCAATATTTATACCCCCAAAACCTTTGTTCTCTGAGGTGAGAGGGGCCTGTGCCCAGTCCAAACCAGTTCTGAAGCACTCTGTTTACCAGACTTCTCCTTTCCTTTCACAGTGCAGGGCAGGAACATCAGACGCCCCACAGGAGGTGGAACCAGCATTGTGGAAGGCAAGTACAGCCCTGGAGCACTTTGTTGGCAGTCTTACTTCTCTTCTTTCAGTGTGCAGGGCAGAGACATCAGACGCACCACAGGGGTGGGAGCTAGCACTGTGGGGAGCAGGCACAGTCCTATTCAGATACCAGGTGCAACTCCTCCCTCCCATCTAGATGCAGATCTCTCTATTCACCACTGGGCTGACTCATTCTGTCTCCTGGAATCCCCCAGCCCTGTCACTCAAACTCCAGACAAGGAATACACAACCTAGCAAAGGCAGGCTTACATGGTTAGGCAAGCAAATACCTACTTTCTAAAAGTGGTATTTGCAAACACAGAATATTAAAATAAACTTCATTAAAAGATGTATTTTATTATTCTGAGTCCAGTCATACTAAACTCGAATTTCTACCATGTTCTCTGAGTTCTGGCCTATGGAGAACAGGTAGCCTTGCAATAGTGAAAAACCAAAATGGCTGTAATTCACTATTAGGACATGCCACACACATCAGGGCTTGTCCTACCTTACACTTACAATGCACCCTGCCCGTGGGCCTATCATAGGGGTGACTAATATGAAGAAAAGGGGAGGTTTAGGGACTGGCAAGTGGGTGCGCTTGCCCAGTCAGCATGACAGTCCCGGACTGCACGCAGGCTCTGCAATGGCAGACCTTAGCCACGTTATACAAGCCCACTTGCAGCATTTAGAATGACATGCCCTGGGCACACTCAGTGCACTGTACTAGGGTCTGACAAGTAAACCAAACATCCAGTCATGGCACCCAATTAATACATTCATTTACAGTAGGGAGAGCATATGCACTTTAGCACTGGTCAGCAGCGGTAAAGTGCCCAGAGTCATAAAATAGCCAACAACAGGTCAGAAAAAATATAGGAGTAAGGCAAAAAGTTCAGGGCTGACCCTGCAAAAAGGGCCAAGTTCAACAGTAAGAAAGATTGGAAATCGCCCAACCCATCCTGAATGGCTACCTCGCTCAGTATACCATGTGTGGTGAGCTCAGCCCGGAACAATCAAAAGAACAAATGCCTTGCCCAGGCGAATCTTGCACCAAACCCGGGCAATCAAAGGGATCGGACAAAATGGAAAAAGCAGGGTGTCAGGCAACCTGAATGACATCGCATCCACCGCCATGCCTCTGGACAGGGAATAATCGTGCAGAAGCGGAGCAGCTGAGCATTGTCCTTGCCCGCAAACAAATCCACTGTCGGGCACCCAAACTGCGTTTACACACCTCCGCCGACAGTAAAATCGAAGACATGGGGGTGAAAAGCCCATCTCAGGTGATCTTCCCCCCAATTCTCTCTCCCTGGGAGACACACCGCCCAAAGATACTATACAGTGCCTTCCACCCAGGGCAGAATCTCCTGAACCAGGAGCCACAGGGACCAAACCCTGCAGCCCCCCTGGTGATTGAGGTAACCCATCACCAACTGATTGTCCATCCAGACCAGAGCATGATGCCCCGAACGGCTGGTGCAAACTCCAGACAAGCCATCTGAACTGCCTTCAGCTCCCGGAAGTTGGGCGAGCCAGCCTGAAAGTGATCCCAGAGACCCTGCACGGACCAGGAATCCAACGTCACCCCCCCAGCCCAACCGGCTGACATCTGTTGTCACAACCTGGCACGGTGACACCTGAAAAGGAAGACCCCTGGTCAGATTGGTATCCACCATCCACCAACCCAGGCCGATCCAAATCTGAGGGGACACTACCACTGGCAGATCGTAAGCAGGGGAACAAGGGGACCAATGGGGCAGGAGATGGTTTACCAACAGGTACAGATGCAAACGAGCCCATGGCAGTACATTTATAGCTGCTGACATCAAACCCTGCAACCTCAACCACTGATGCACCGGGGCAGAACCCAAGGCCAGCAGACAACCCAGGTCCCTCCTCAAGATTGCCCTCCTCACGGCCGGCGTCTTGACCATGTCCAGGTGACCCCCAATAAACACTACCTCCTGGGTGAGAACCAGATGCAACTCTTTGTGATTGATTAGGAAGCTGCGCTGCTCCAGACTCTCACAGACCCTCTGGACTTGAGAGCCCCCTTGGAAAAAGAAGAGGAAGACCTTTCCCAAGTCTCCACGAACGTCAACAATTACAGGGCCCGTCGGATAGGTGGGAATTTGTGGGGAAAAATGGTCAGGCGTTGGGCCAGTGCCACAGCCACCGGCCGCGATGCATGGCCCACACACCCCAGAATGAGCCCTCTGTAGCAGGGCTTCCAACCTCCACGATGAGCTCGCTCTGCCGAACCTTGCCATAAAGCCCAGTAGAATAAGATGAACAAGAGCCCACTTTGCGGGGCCTCCACCCCGCATATAACCTCACCCAATGGACTGCAAATTGCGCTCAGAGAGCTTGCAACGCAGAACAAATAAAAACAGGAACTGGGGTGGGTCGTACCTCCTCTTGTACTGAGTCAAGGGTGAAGGTGGCCGGCCATGTTTGGGAGGGATGGGAAGACTGAAGCGTAAAATAACTTTGAGGGTCCAAGTCCATTTTTGGGCATTGTAAGTGCAGTAATGCCATTAAGTGTATACGGTATGGGAGGTCATCAGTACGAACTCCACAGCCCCATAATGGCCTTACTGATAACTGGGAAGTTCGGTATCAAACTTCTCAGCACATTAAACCCACATTGATGCCAGTGTAGGATTTATTGAGAAATGCACTCAGAGAGCATCTTAGAGGTGCTCCCTGAAAAGAACCAAAATCTAGTGTCCTGGCTGAGTGGCTCCTCGCCATCTGCCACCACCAGACATGGTTCTGGGCCCTTGGGTGCCTGCCGCACTTTGAGTCCTGAAACAAAGCACATCCTGGGGTGAGGGGCCAAGCCTCCTCCCCCAGGAAGGTCCAGATCCACGAAGGTGAATCTTCAAAGGCCTGCAGCCTTTGGTGAGCTACCCCAGCCATTTGCTGCTTTCGGCAAACGGCCCCCACAGGTTTTGACCTCCACTCTGGACCGTAGAATTGCCCGGAAAACCTAGACAGGAACAGAGCTGTGCCCACCATTGCCAACCCCACCACTCGGGGGCAGGCGAGGTGAAGCACAACTTTGAGTCCTCGCCTTCTTGCAGATGGGGGGACCCCACCAACCAGAGTGAGGTCTAGGTCCCATTCCCACTGGAGGGTGGCACAATAGGGGGTGTACCCACACCAAGGAAGAGGCCCATTGGCCCGACTTGTCCCTACCAGTAACGCCCCTAAATTTAGTATTTAAGGGCAACCCCAAAACTTGCCTCCTCAGATCAGAGTCAAATAGGAGAAAAGAAGAAGGACCGAACAGCCATGCGGAGTGAAGAAGAGGTGGAAAACTATTGACTTGGCTCCAGCCCTACTGGCCTTTCCCGTCCTCAGACTCCTCAAAAAAAACCTTTGTGTGTCCTGCAGTCAGCAGTCCTCCAAAAACCAAAAGAACTCGCCCTGCCTTCTAATCCCAAAAGGACTTTTGTCCTTTTGTCAACATGTGAGCTTCAGACTTGCTCAAGCCAAACCAACACTGACTCTGGCAGACTCTGTGGCTCACCTCCACTCTGCAACTGGCAACTCGAGCCTGAGCCGGAGTGAATCAAACTCTCAACGAGGTCCTACCAGCGATCCATGCCTGGATCATAGTGACCCCGACAAGCAAGCTCCTAAAAACCAAACTGCAGTCGTCAACGGAAGAACTCCCCACAACCGTGACCAAAGGCAAACACCCCAAACGACTCTGAGCAAAAGTGGCGAAGAGGAATCAACCCCAACTGTCCGACTGACTCCATCATCGAAAGTAGCATACCCAAAAGCAGCCACTCCCAAAGATCTCATTCGCCTACAGCCAATGACCGATTCAGAGGGATCCTTGACCGATGCCTGCAACCACAGCCAGGACCGCATCCTACACCCAGCTGTCTCTGTGCCGCTGGCGGTGTAGTTCTTGTGTGGGCCATTTGGCCACTGTGCTGCCCTAACACTAGGAGTCTTTGTTTATCCAACATGGTGGCCTGCTTGCCACAGTCCCCCACTCCCACAGCCATGTTAGCCCATTGGCTAACAAACGGACCTGGCACTCCGCACTCGGCCGCCTCGGACCCGCTGGTAATGCAACTCGCTGCGACCCCCGTGTACTAACTCTTACCCGCGGACCCATAAAACCCAGTTCTGCTTTCAGAGAACTAAATATTCGCTTGTGAGTACATTATAAAAACTGTAACGAATTTGCAAAAACATTGACCGTTTTCTTCCTTCCCACAGGAAATGTACCAGCCTGGTATTGTCCGATACCTGGTTGAGTAAGAAAAGTACTTACAAAGTAATCCGACTGTATATTGATTCACTGCATTTGAAGTGTCATTTGATTGCATATATTTCTACAAAGTATTCCTATACAAACCTGTTCCAGGCCTGGCTTGGTTCTAGAAAAATAAACTACAACTAAATAATATTTTTATATAAACAAATTGGTCTGTGTTCAGTCCTTCTGTGTGTGAAATCATTCCTTGCCTGAGTGTGTACAATAAATGCTTAGCACTACCCTCTGATAAGGCCTTACTGCTCAACCACGCTACACAAATAGAGAGTAAGGTACTATCTACTGTTACCTCTGCCTACTTTTGGGGATCCACTGGACTCTGTGCACACTATACCTCACTTTGGTATACTATATTTAGAGCCAGCTTCCTACAATCTCCATCAATGGGGAGCTAGTCACCATCGAGCCCTGTGAAAATGTTTACCTTTGGACTTAGACAATGGTTTGGAAGCCAGAAACCTCCAGCGTGATAGAGCAACAATCTGTAGCAGACGAGGGCTCCATGAGGCCAGACACTGTCACTGAGAGGTCCTGGTGAGCAGGATTTGCTGCTGCATAGAATAGTGTAGCAAGAGCTACTGCAAAGTCAGACCAACTAGCAATTCACCTTGGGTGGATCCACTGTAAGGTAGCTCCTTGTCTTCTGTCAGTTCTTCTAGTACTTTCGGTAAAACTTTTTAGAAGTCCCACGTTTTACGGCTAGGCAGGAGAATGACCTGTAACACCACTTTCAAGAGTGCCAAACCTGGGAGGCACCATTTGGTGGGTGGGAGGGGTTTAAACTCACTCCAGCAGAGATGAGGTGTAGATTTCAAGGTCGCTGGATCATGCCCCTGTAGCTCACACAGAAGGCCAGCCAACTATTTCTTGAACTCCTGTTTGGTGGTCCTGCGTTCATGGCGTTGGCCCAGTTCTCCTTCAAGCATCAAGGCAGGCCTCTAACAGCAGGGAAGTCCTCTGGGAAGCAAGGTCCTCAAGAAGCAGAGCAGTCCTCTAGTGGCAGCAGTGCAGACCTCCGGAACCAAGGCAGGCATCAAGCAACAGGGTGGTCCACTAGGAGTCCAGGAATTCCTTCTAAAGTCTTCCACAAGGTCAGAAATGTACTGAAGAGGTGTTCCGGGGTGCAATATTTATACCTAGTGCCAGTCTATGAAATGGGGGGATTTCCCTTGCTACCCCTACATCTGCTTCCGGAAAGTTCATCCCTTAACCTACCAAGGTTCCAAGAAGTCTGGGGAAGGCCAGTACCAGGTTCCTTAGTGTGTGTGCTGGAGACAGCCCTTTCAACTATAGGTGGGCAGGGAACAGCTCTGCCCCCAGCCATCCAGGGAGGCTGGCTAAGTCTTCCAACCCCTAATCCCCTTTGTTCTCATGGGAGGAATATACAAAGACCAACAGCAAGTAACTCGCAGTCATGTGCCCAGCCAAGTTCCATGCATACGGCAGTAGATCAAGGCATTTCAGTGTGGTTAGCAAGCCGGAGGTGTGCGCTGCTAATTAAACAACACTGACAGAGTAAAGCCTGTTAGCTGGCAGCAGCACGTCGGCACTGTTTGTGGCAGGCTTGGTGGCTGTGTCAACTCACTCTGCTGCCTACAAAGTAGAACATGACACTCACCCGACTCTCCGGCGTCGCCCCTCTGATTAACTTAGGACGTCATGAGCGCCATTGCCCAATCGCTACTGCTGAGAAAACCTTGCAGGACCCACTTTGTGATACCCACACCTCCAAGCAGCAGGTGCAGCATAGCTTAACTTTGGAATCCTACTGGCAGCTGGGAGCTTGCTGCCAGTGCTGCAACTCCTACCGCATTGTACCTCTAGGCCCGGAGGGGACTCAGCAGTGTAATGATCACCCGGACGGCCTCCCATCGTACTTGCGTCCGGCTCTGGAGTGGTGTTTTGGTACTATAGCACTGCAATCTCGCCTCCAGGTATGTGATTTTCACAGCTTCAGAGTCTGGCAGCTTTCTGTAATGTCATTCGTTTTGTAATTCACGTCTCTTCCTCTGATACAAAGGCACAAGGTCCTGTGTCTTTCATAAAGCTACCTATTCCTTTGGGCAATGCTCCCTGATGTGATTTTAGTCACTGTGGTGCTGCAATACACTTCAGAGGCATTGGGCTGAGCCCAAAAGAAGAAGGAGGCAGTGGCAGGGGATCCTTGGGAGGGTGCGCAGTACGTTCGGCCTCTGCTTCTGAAACCCCGGTGTAATGTAGCACCTCCTCATTCTGTCAGAGTAGGTGCTCCGGGGCAGTGTGCATGATCCTGCAGCCTAGTCTAGTGCCATTGGATGGTCTAGAGGAACCTTGCTTGCCTCTGATGGGCGAGAACCGCTACTGTGGAGCACTGGGTCCCCCGCGGTCGGGTTCACCTGCCCGAAGCTATCAGCACAACTCTGGGCCAGTCTGTACACATGTGTACGCCCCCAACGGCAGGATCCCTCCAAACCCTAGAAAGGTGAAAGATGCCACAGATGTAGCAAGGGTTGCAAGCAGTAGCACCTATATATAAAGGCAGTGACCTGTCTGCGATGTTATATGTGCAGGAAGGGTGAACGGCGTACTCTAATTAATAACACGGTGACCTAGCAGGAGATAATTAGGTAATAAGGGCCCATGCACAGGCATTAGGAACATGCTGGGTGAATTCTTTCTCAGAATAAGGGATACACACGCTTTAAAGAACCAAAGATTTAGCCTTAATGCTGTGGTGTCAGCAACATGTACAAATGGAAACTAGGAAAACGGTCACCCACGCTCTGGTCACGAGCCGACTGGACTATGGAAACACCCTCTACGCCGGTACTACCGCTAAACTCCAAAAAAACTCCAACGGATCCAAAACGCCTCAGCCAGGCTCATATTAGACATCCCACGTAAAGAACATATCTCTGGTCACCTGAAAAACCTCCACTGGCTTCCCGTCAATAAGAGGATCACTTTCCGGCTCCTAACCCACGCACACAAAGCACTCTACGAAATCGGACCAGAATGCCTCAACACACGACTTTCCTTCTACACCCCCTCCCGCCAGCTACGATCATCCAACCAAGCCCTTGCCACTGTACCTCGCATCAACAAAACCACCATGGGAGGTAGATCCTTCTCCTACCTGGCAGCTAAAACCTGGAACTCACTTCCCACTTACCTTCGCCTTACCCAGAACCACCTAGCATTCAGAAAGCAACTTAAAACGTGGATATTTGACAAGTAATTCCCCACCCCTCCTCAAGCGCCTTGAGACCCTATGGGTATGTAGTGCGCTATATAAATTCTCTGACTTGACTTGACTTGACTCTAATGAGTACACAACATGCGGAGCATCATGTTTCAATAACGGAATACATTATATAGCTTCTTGTTTTTAAAACAACTTTTATTTATCATTTCATAATCTGTCGTATCAAACATCTTCAGTAAGGTCTGGCTTTTCAGTCAACAGTACAAAGAAAAGTTTAACTAGATGTCCAAGAATGCAAGTTTACATTGGATAAGAAATGTCATAAATGGGTGAAAATGCAACACATTATAGGGCTACTTTTGGAAAGCAGTTCACCTGCCTTGGCACAATTTAATGTTGCTTTATAGCCATCAGCTGAGGTCTAACTCCCTAACCTTCATATATTTGCTCCCGGCTCCCGAATGTAATCGAAATCAGCAATGCAGCTTTTGTTTGTACTTTATGCTACAGTTTATATTTGCATTTTTTAGAAGACATTCGATCCGCCTGATGTGCTCACATTACCAATCCTGCAGTCTGGTAATATCATGCTTACGTATTTGTTTAACTACAATCAAGTTGCAAGGTCACTAACACCCTTCCATTTCTGGTACCTTCCAGCAGTTTTCAGATCTTTTTAGAGCTTCTTGTTGCTCAAATGGGTGTCGTTTCTGATATTTATATATGTTTCCCTTATCTTCATTGCTTGATTTTGTTCCCAAGAAAATGTCCCTCATAGTCGTTAAATGTCACTCACAATTACACTGAAATTATGAAAATGTCGCACATAAGCAGTCTGAAACCTTGGCAGATATGTGTGACCCAGGACACAGATAGCAGGTACCAAATGCCCTACCCTTCTGCTCGTCGCTGCTCTACCCTGACATTTACGGCCAGAGCCGTCAGCATTGGAAATGGGTAATCAGGTTCAAGTCTCAACATCTGCTCAACGGTCTGGGCAAATCCCAACCTACCCAAGCCAAAAGAAATGTGACCATGTTTAATGTACATATTGCTGATATAAAGCGCTCCAGTGTCTTGGGCGTTAAGTTTGCGTTATATAAAAATTACAGAAAAATGCACAAAGAGGTCAAAACAAAGCCTTAACATAATAAGGAGACAAAATAATACCCATTTAGTGACCGATTTTCAGAAAGAGAAACCAGCAGGCCTGGATAAATCATGGCGTCCCCGCTTACATTTTGTGATCTTAGGCATAGCACTTTCAAATATGTGATTTCAGAATACCAGCTGCACAAAAGCCTACTGTGTTTGACTTAATAGACCATAATGCTGCTTTATAGTGATCTGGGATGCCGACAGGGTTCAAATAAAAACTGTCCTGCCTCTTATTTTACTCATGGCACTGTCACCAGTGTATGGGCGGGGGAGAAATGATTCCAAATCCATGTGGAAAGCACCATCACTTTTAATAAGTATCTCTTAGTGCAGCACTGTCATGTGACCTATTAATGTCAAAGCTTCCAAATGTTAAATACAAACATTTTCAAAGAACAGCTCATGCAGGGGCTTTTCTGTCCATGTAGTATCTTTAAGACTTTGAATCTTTGTTTTATTAAAAAGCCAAAATATTTTCATTTCACCGTTTTCCTGTCATGCAATCTCTCACTTTTTTTTGCATTATTTCCTTGCTTTTTCCATCACTGTGAAACTTTCATCTCCCTTTTAATTATGGTTAACTCGTGTTTAATAATAAAAAAAAAAAAAATCCACATTTGTAAACATGGCACCGCGGATCGAACCGTGATCCCAAGCTTGCGGAGTCAGTCGCCCTAGCCGCGGCGCCACACCTCTTCCTTTATTTCATCCTATTTCCCTAAAGTAATGTTTTCGTTTCGTTTTGCAAGTCATATAGCCCGTTATTTTTGTCCTTTGTTTTACATTTAGTTGTTATTATAAGGCTATCCCTTCAAATAGTCAGAGGTCAAAGTAATATTTTCGTTTCGTTTTGTATTCCAGATATCCCGTTATGTGTGTCCTTTGATTTACATTTAGGTATTAGGCGATCCCTTCAAATAGTCAGAGGTCACGGCAGATTAAACAAATGAAAGAGTGAAGTTATTTATTGACACCCTTTTGCGTGTCGTCCCAGTAAACGCTAAAGCAGTTAGAAGTGTGAATTGCTTCTCGGCTCGGTGCGCTGCTGCTTCTGCCTGTTTCAGCAGAGGCTGCCTCTACTGAGGTGGGAGGGGCTGCTTGTGGGCCCGTCTGAGCTGTCCAATAGGGCAGGCCGACCGAAGGGTGCCGAAGCTGGGGGATACACGATCCCGAGGGGATACCACATATTACACACCAACGGGACTGGAGGCGCTGCTTTGTCAGACGCCAGGTGCTAATAGAAACCCAGGGTCTGAGATTTGAAAGTATTAAAATATGCTATTGGGCAACGCAACTGGTTGGTTTTGTAATATCCCTTGTGGAGGATTATAAAGGCGTATTTGTAATGTATAGGATAAAAGACAGTTTATAAATGTGCAATGAAAATATATCGCTTTACATGAACACTGAAATGTTGGATAATATATAAAACTGTATTGATGGCTTTTACATTGTAAATTATTCATCATGGCCTACTTTTTGATGGATGAAATAAAAATTAAAAAACATCTTTTGATTCAAAAAGCACAAGAGTTATGTATAATATTTGCATGCAATGCAAGTTAACCTGGATGGTGTAGTCAATCAATGGTTTGCCTGCACACATATATAACTGTCTATACTTGCCTAAGCTTTTTCTCATTTTGTATTCGCCCTTGGGCAGAATTCTCCCAATATGATGTTTGCAATTTTTAAAGAGGTCGGTCATTTCACTGTGTTCAGCCATACCCAGATTGTTTTTTGTCAATGGGGACACTGCCAGCAGCTACCTGAGATTGCAGTGATTCCCTGTATTTGTAAACCCTTTGATGTATCTTGTCTACAGACCTCTGTTGTTCCAACACAACATTCAGCTACACATGGACACCTTCATTGGTCGTGGAATCCTCAGCAGTCACAGAAACAAAATGGAGAATATGTTTATCATGTGAGATTGCGCAGAGGAACTGTGTTCCACTTGGGAGGCTTCTCAGTACCATGGACAGTGATCTGCACGTGAGTATTGAAAGAAGCCATGACTACTGTTGTGATTTTCATCCAAGCCCAATAAAAGGGAATATATAATGCACGGTATATATAGTGACCCACAAACACCCCCCGCCAATAAACGGCCCACACACTGACCTGTCAGACCAGCCCTTTTGGCACTGTGAGATTGCGCTACAGGGCAGTCTGACTCTGCACCAGGGCTTCCTCAGCAGGCAGACATTCATACCACTACCTTTGCATGCCGAGGAGTAGCAATCACTGCAGTAGATAAGGTCTGTCTGATAGCTGCATTGTTCATTACTAACAGTTGTGAATGCCTTTTTGTTGGAATGTTAACATCTTAAATCGTGGAATGCGATGTTGATAACTGATGGCTCAGGCTTTCATGGTTAAGTGTGTTTTTGACAACTGATGGTTGAGTCTTTGCCTATTTTAGGAGTACCATCCAATGTTTTTCAAGGGTAGACTGTTTTCTTTAGTGCTATCTTGTTCTTCGGATGCAGTGCCTTATTCACTTATTCATTCTTTGACATTGAGAGAGGGTTACATTCTTAAGGGCGAGTACTAAGCAGATGACTATTCTGGCAAGCAGCTAACACTGGAAACGTAACAAAGAGTTCAGTTTTTAGATTCTGGTTTTGACAGCACAATTGTCAAATAGACCTATTGCTATATTGCTATGGAGTAGGCTTTGGGTCTGCCCCTTCCAACCAGTGGCTTCTTTCACTAGCCCCTTTCAGACACTGGATTGAGAATTAATCAATCACAACCTGCCTCAGTCCAGAAGGGTATTCATCTCTCAACTAATGCTACTGGCTGTTTGGGTGCATGTTGCTGCGTCGACTTGATCGCTTGCATTGAACAACATCCCGGACTACTTTGCAACTAAAGTTCTCCCTGTTCGCTCATCTTGGTTGAATTCCATCTAACTCACTAGGTTGCTCTTCTATTCCTCCCATCTGTCTCCTTCCGTTCCTTCCTCCTTCCTGTGTGTGCTCCTTGTTTTCTTGGAGCCGCACTTAAAGGCACCAGGAGTTCATTAAGTGCAGACTCATCAATTTGATTGGTAGCAAGCAGTATTTTAACACACAATAAATGGTACTATAGCATGCACATTACCTATACAGAAATATTAGTTGTGCGAATATTGAAACAATTGATTTCAGAACTGCAAAATATCAAAGCAATTACATCAACTTAAGCAATGAAGGCATTTGGGTGCTTGGCAACAGCTTTAGTAAATGTACTTTAATATTATATATATATATATATATTTGTTACATTTTTTTTTCACTGAAAAAAGATAGGTTTCAGGGGCGTTATAGTTAGTTAGACATTTCACTCGTACAAAACCATAGAAATTCCCCCGTTATAGTTAGTTCAGCTAACTATAACTCGCGCGCCAGCAATGCACTGCTGATGACATCACATATTACATCACTCATGACATGGTCAGTGACATCACTCATGACATCACTGATGACATCTCAAATGACATCACTGATGACCTTATCCAGTGAATGTGTGTTTATCTGAAAATTAAATATGTTTTATATATCTATATCTTAAGTTCGTTTGAAGAATAAATGGGTATATAAGTGTATAAATGGATCATTTTTTTGTAAAATTGATTGTATAACTGACTGATTAAGTGTATCTTAGTGAATACATGGGTTAGCGAGTAATGTTTAAATATGTAAATATCTGTATCAGTCTCTCATTTTGTGTATAAATGACTGCATGGGTTGGTGAGTAGCTACATGAGTGTCTATATGGGGTATTAGTTGTTTTTTTGAGTTTCATTATGTTTGAGTGTCTGTGTGGTTTGCTGGGGGGTATTAGTGCATAGAGGCATGATTGAGTGAGTCACTGTTTGTATGTGTAGAAGACAGTATGTATGCAGGACTGTATGGGTGGATGAGTGTGTATGGGTGTGTTTGTGAGTAAATGACTGTTTCAATAGAGTCTTTAAGAGTAACTACGTATGTTTTAAACTAGTATATGTCAGTATTTATGTATATAAGTGAGTAAATGTGATAGTGAGACATTGGAAGAGTTCCTGTATAAATAAGTATGTGTTTTTATAAGTGATGGTTTAAGAGAGTACGTATGTGTAAGTTTCTGTAGAAGTAAGTGTGGTGGTGTGTGTATAACTGTATATGTAAGTAAATGGATGTTTGATATTTTGTTTGCATGTGTGACTATGTGTGTGAGTAACTCTATGGATGAGTGTCGGTGTGTAATAGGATGTATAGGTGTATGAGTACATATGATGAGTGAGTACACGTATGAGTGACTGTATAGGACTGTTGGTGAATGAGTGGATGTGTGTGTAGATCTTGGAATTACTGAGTAGATGTGTTGTAACTGGTATTGGTATGTCCATTGCTTTGAAAATGTTAGTTTGTATTTTTGAGTGTGTGTATCAAAGGTTATATTAGGGTGACAGGAGGTCTGCCACTCTATCAAAAGGATAATGTCATCAGTGATGTCATGAGTGATGTCATTTGAGATGTCATCAGTGATGTCATGAGTGATGTCACTGACCATGTCATGAGTGATGTAATGTGTGACGTCATCAGCAGTGCATTGCGGGCGCTCTAGTTATAGTTAGCTGAACTAACTATAACGGGGGAATTTCAATGTTTTACTATGAGTGAAATGTCCAACTAACTATAACGCCCCCTGAAACCTATGGTTTTTCAGTGAATTTCCAAGGTTTTTTAAATGCTAATTTCTAACTATAACGTGCCTGAAACCTATGTTTTTTTCAGTTAACTTCTAAGGCTTTTTAAATGCGAATTTCTAACTATAACGTGCCTGAAACCTATGGGTTTTTCAGTGAATTTCAAAGTTTTTTTTTAAATGCTAGTTTCTCACTATGCCTACAGAGGTAGGACATGTGATGAGAGAAGAAACAACGCACAGAAAGAAAAAAAAGAAATGCAGAAAGAAGCAACATAAGTCCACAAAGACCATGAAAAGTACAGGAAGAAGAAGAGATGTGTAGAAAGAACCAACAGAGGACCAGAAAGCCCTGCTGTGCCCACAACTTTTTCAGACGGGTACTAGTGGTAACTGAATCCGACTAACCAGGCCTAGAGCCAGTGCTATGCTAAAAGACACTTAGAATACAGTGAAAACACCTACATACACTAGAGAACACTATGCGTTGGGGTACCCCTGTGATTAGCATGACCTCCTCTGTAAGATCCTAGTACATAATAGGGCAGGGGGATTAAAACTACCTCTTAAAATGCCCCACAGGGGGCGTTTGTACACCGGTGAAGGGAGGGGGGCGGCCTGAGGTGACGTGTGCAAACACGCTCTGTGGCCGTTTTAAGTTGGGGGATAAAGTCCCCTTGAGACCTGATGGTCCCTTGAGTCCAACTAGTCCACCAGGTATGTCCAGTTAGCGCCACAGAGCTGCGTTGCAGAGAGGTGTTAAAAGAGGCACGGCCTGGACCACCTCTCTGCAACGCAGCGCAGTGGCACTTACTGGAAGCACCTGGTGGGCTAGTTGGCCCCCAGGGTCCTCAGGATTGAAGGGGAATTAATTCACCAACTTAAAACGTGCCACAGGGCGTGTTTGCACTCATATCACCACAGGCCCCACCACCTCCATTCACCACTGTGCAAACGTGCCCGTGGCACATTTTAAGTTGGGGAATTAAGTCCCCTTGAACTCTGAGGGTCCCTGGAGTCCAAGTAGCCCACCAGGTACCTCCAATAAGCGCCACAGAGCTGCGTTGCAGAGAGGTGTAAAAAACATTAGCAAAGCCCCGGGGAGGTAGTTGTCCCTGGGGCTCGGGGGTCCGTAACGGACCCCCAATTTGCATACTTAGTACTCGAGCCCCCCCCACAGGTTAGGTATTTTTTTTTTAAAACAAGCCCCAGGGGTGGCGGTCACTGGGGCTGCGGGGGGGGCCGTGAGCCCCGGCAAATATTTTAGAATAGCCCCGGGGTGGCGGTCCCCAGGGCTTGGGGGGCCTTGGAGGCCCCCCACCCATTTAAAAAACAAGCCTCGATGGGGTGGCGGTCCCCGGGGCTGGGGGGGGCCGTGTGCCCCCCCCAAAATATTTATAGAAAGCCCTGGGTGGTGGCGGTCCCGGGGGCAGCGGGTGTCCCCCTGGGCCCTCGCACATATATTTTGAGATGCCCCCGAGACATGGCCTACCCGGGCACTAATTAATAACGAAGTGAGGGATCCCGCACTTTGTTTTTTTTATTTGCGCAGCCGCATCCGCACATCCAGCGCACATCCCGTGATTAAAAATAAAAAATGCTTTTTTGGCCCTGGGCAGGCCTAGGGGTCAGGGTGTACCCTTTTCGTGTTTTGCACGTTTGTTTTTCTCTTTTCTTGTGCCGCGGTTCCACCGAGGCATAAGATGGCTGCCAACGCTTACTGGTTTGAAGTGTTAACAGCCAATTAGCATGCAGCTCGTGATTGGCAGGGTGCGCGGATTCTGCGCGCCTCCATATATCGATATTTTTTAAATTTTGATTTTCTCAGCAATTACTGAATGGATTTACACTATTCAACAAAAAGAGTTCTTTCTGAACCAAGGGCTACCTTTTTGCCAAATTTGGTGAAATTCCGTTCAGCAGTTCGGGTTGTAGCCGTGGCTAAAGATTCCTATGGAAAATAACATGGAAAAAACACATTTTGGGACATCCCTGTTTTCTTGGCCCCCGCTTGCCGAATCACCCCGAAACTTTCAAGATAGGAGCGGACCGGAGCGCCCCACGAGTTTCGAAAATTTCACGAAGATTCGTCAATTGGCGCCAAAGTCATTGGGAATAGAATGTTGCGATTTTCCTATGGCAACTAGGTCCTAACTATAACTACCTACTGGCGAACGGCAGTAGGTAATATACATATACATTTCTGATATATGGTCTACACTGGTCACAAGTGCCTTACGTGCGGCAACAGTTAGGAGCTTGATATAAAAGTAGGGTTGCTAGAGAGAGCAGGCCCATCCTGGGCGCACTACGAATTGACACTGATATTGCAACATAGGGATTACTGAAGCTTATTGGTACATGGCCCATCCAGGGCATAAATGTGTAATATGTGGGAGGTTTTGTATAATTCTAAAATGTCAAAATGTTAAAATGTTGAGTGCCAGAGAGAGAATACATCCAGGGCGAAATCATGCCGCATTAACATGTGTTGGTTATTTAAAACTATAATAATGGCAGCTGCTAATGCGTATGTATACAAGCTGTCCTGCACGCACTGTGTGCGATTCATAACAATGCGCTGTAAGGCTCTGCGTGGTGCGACTTTGAAGGATAACAACTGCTCACCATGGCAATAGGACGCAATGCGAGTGGGATATCCTGACGTCTTAATGCTATACCTTGCCTGACCTTCAATTAGCTTTGGTTTGATGATGTGTATATGACAAGGTTCAAACGCGGCGGCGGCCGCCAACGCTGAGAAAGGCATACAGCTGAAACACGTTTGTTTTGTTAAATCGTGTGCCATTAAATCCAAAGATGGATTTACCCCCCTCATCCTAATCTATCTTCACTTCACTTCACTTGTCTGCTTTGCCTGCCTGAGGTTCATGGTAAGAGTAATTTACCCTTCTGAAGGGAGAGTCAAAATAAAATGGAATGAACCAAGGTTTCTGTTGTTGTTTGTAATGTTTTCCACTTTGAAATTTTACCATTGCTAGTTTATAAGAAAATTGCGCAGAATATATTGGAGCTTTGCTGTATGTGAAATGTAAATCTAATAAGTCACCAGGTTTACTAAGTAATATTCTGACAATCACATTGAGATGTAGGGATACTCCAGGCATTTCACACTGCATCATTCTGGTAATTTCCAATACTTGCCACGCTCAGTACTGCAGTTATGGATGTCATTTAGGGGTCGCCATGGGTCGGAGCTGTGACCACTGGCTTGCCCCATGAGATCCCTGGCACTACCTTTGCGACCCCTTGCCTTAGAGGTGGCATAGTCGGTCCCAGGAACAGAGGGGCAGCTTTCTCTGTTTTCAGTCAATATTTTCATTACACTAATAGGGAATATTATATTGTTCAGTATTAGTGTAATACAAATAGGATTACAATTAGCTGGAATATGACCCTCCTTGGCAGCGGAAGTAAATGCTTTTAAATGTATGTTGTGTGTGTTCTTGCAGATGGGAACATGCTTATGTGAGAAAGTGTGTGGAAATCAGGGGCGACTTCTCCGTTATATAGGAGCATCGCCCCCACTGAAATACCACCAGAGGCAAAAAATAAAACGGAAATGAAGCTAATTCACTACCATTTTATTTTTCGTCCCCTCGTCCCAAACGGAGTGTCAGGATGAGATGGGGCCTGCTGAATGGCAGTAGCAGCAGGGAGGAGGGTGGACTGCATTTTGCACTTGTTTAAAGTGTGCATGTCTCTTTGGCCAGCCATCTAGGGCTGGCCAGCCAGTCATGCATACTTTAAACCTTTCAACCCAGCTGCCTTAGGACAGCGGGGTTGAAAGTAAGTGGAGAGATCCAGTGCCCTCTGGACGCCGACAGAGGCTGCTCCCTCCAATCAGGGCGTTGCTCTCATGAGTATTAGAGCAGCGCCAGGATTGGCTTGGAATCCTGCCTTGAGGAGTGAAGAGAACGGAGGACTTCGCCTCGTTGCAGGAAGGTACGTTTATTTAATGTATTATTTTTTTGCCACCCACTTCACCACCCTTGGGACAAGCCAGCCACCACTGGTGTGAATGTGTGCGTATGTGTAATAGGCATGTGTGTGAGTGAAAGCAAAGGTCAAAGGGCTTGCAATGTCACATCCGCTACCCCCTACATTTTGGTGAACTGACGTTCATGTGTAGCTTATAAATACATAAATGTAAAAACAAAGCAATTTTGGTCCGGACCAAGATTGAAATATAGATCAAAGAGTAGGCGACCACAGGGCAAGATAGATGTATGCCATGTCATGGATTACAGCACACTGTGATGAGGCACATGGTGTGAGGCACCTACACATACGGTACGTTTTCTAGTGAAAACTTGGCTGTGAATAAACAGTATTGCACTGTAGAAAGGAGGGGAGCAGGGAGCGGCAGAGAGGGTCTCTTCGTGTACAACTTGTGGGCAGGAGGATCCTTACTGCCCTGGGCCGCCTCTTTCAAGAACAGCGTTTATTCTTGGTTTGGGAAAAATGTTGTGTTTTTACATTGGCAAATAACGTTTTAGCAACAGCCTGTGTGGCCTAGCCATGGCTGAGAACAGAAATGTCTGGCGACAGAAAAGCAAAAGATTGAGCTGAACATTAACAACATCTAAGATTTGTTTTTAGAAAAACAAACTGCTAATGTAGAAGGCATTTGTCTTGTACGGTTTTAGCTCAAGCAGCATGTGTTTCTATACCTACTAATCTGCTTCAAATTCTCTAAAGACCAGAAAAGCAAAGAATCACATAGCAGAGAAGCCTGGATTTTTATTCTGCTAAGAGACAAGAGCTTGCGAATCTTCCTAAACTCACATTATTTAACTGAGGAGCAACCTTAACACGACTTTGTGTATCTTGGAACCAGCTACTTGACCTTAACAGAACAGTACATTTTTTACAAGTAGGCGTGATTTGTTTAGTCTTCTACTAAGTGTGGGTGTGGATACCATGGAACTGCAATACCCAGGGTGCATTGCACAGCAAACGATTTCTCAAGCTGGAAATGAGAAGAACAACAATAGGGTTTGTTCATGTTAGTCTGAATTTAGCTAGGACACTCTAGTGCTCCATACACATCAGGTTATCCTAGCGAAACTTACTCCAGGAAACCAGAGTTTTCCAAAAGTCTTTGAATACGTTAGCTCTGACCCTACTAGTACCACAGACATGAACATCAATTTTGCAGGATACAAACATTGGCAATAGTTAACACGTAGGTGAAATAGTATTGTATTGTGTTTCTTATTACATGTGATGTATTGTGAAATGTTTTGTGGATTTCATATTCCTGTTAAAGGATTGACAGATTGTTCTCTAATGTGTTTGTCTACTGTGTATGTTTTGGTGTATATAAATGACCTGCTCATTTTTTTCTGAAATAAAATTGATTTGCGTGCTCACAAAATTCAAAATCTGTGTCAGTGTTAACCGTCAGTATTATCAGCTTTTCTGGTACACAATTTGTAGGGCCTAGCCTTGCTAACTGATACAGGCTCAACCCCTTCTTTCTTTCGTAAACACTGTTAGAAAGTTGGCATTTTCTTGTCCTAGCCATTTTTTGCCTGCTGCTAGTGTCCTGGGTCACATGACCCTGCTATTAGGCTTTTCAAAAGGGCTTAGGTGCGGGCAAGATGGGCCATCCTTGTAGCATGGTTGAGGCGGAGCTGTCCCCTGCATTTCAATAAGGGCTGCCTCTAGCGCACAAAAAAAACATAACACTAGTTTTTTTGTCACCCTAGACGTCTTGGAGCCCTGGCAGGGGAAGAAAGGACGTTTTCAGAACAAGATGTAGGGGTAGCCTAGATGTTTCCCCCACTTCAAAGGCTGGCGCCAGGTAAAAATATTGGACCATCAGAGCGACTTTTGTGTACACTCCTGGACCTGAGTAGGACTGTAAAAGGACTGCCATGGACCTTCAGAGAACTGCCAGGTTGCTTGAGGTCTGCCTTGTACCTCAGAGGACAGCCCGGCTTCTTGTGGCTTACCTTGCACCCCAGAGGACTGCCCTGCTCCTTGAAACCTGCCTTGCCGCCTGAACCCAGGATTACCAGAATGACTCCAAACACTAGTTGGCTGGCCTCCTGTTCGAACTACTGGGACATAATAAGCTATATAGACTTTGAACCCTGTACACGGCCTCTGCTGAAGTGTGTCCTGACTCCCCAAATGGTGCCCCTACAGTCTTGGACCCTTGAAAGTGGTGTGGCAGTTGCTACTACAAAATAACCCTAGGAGTTGGGACTGAGAGAAAAGTTCACCAAAATGTGGCCTGAGAACCGACAGAAGACCAGGACCTACCTGCCCGCTGATTCACCTGAGGTACATCGCCTGCCGGCCTGACTCAGCGGTAGCTTCTGCTACTTTCTTTTCCGCGGTACAAAAGGGGGTGGTAATGGACGGAGCATCTGAACCAATCAAACACTCACACCCAGTCAAAAGATCTGGGTTTAATCCATCACCATTCTTTAGCCCACTCAGCCACCCCAGTTCAGACATGGCTATATGCAAATCAGTCTGACCCTGTGCCTCATGGGAACAGTCCAGCCCGAACTGCCAAGCCATGCCTTCCCTGGACCGGAAACAAGCTTTCCGCAGCACCAAATATTTTCAGCAGGACGTCTCAGGGAAGGTATCCAGCCCTCGTCGGCGACTCCATCCAGCGGCTCCCCAATGACAACGCATCCTAGATGGACACTGACAGTTCCCTTGTCCTGCTGAACTTTAGCTTCTCAGGAACTTTTCTTTAAAAGCTCTTCTAAAACTGCAGGTAAACTGATATTGAGCCCAATCCAGCTCCTGTATCTGGTCCACTCTCCATCACGGTCAGCCTTAACTGTTGACTTTGCCCCGGTCGCACACAACCAGATACCTGCTGCGGTCACTTTCGTGTTTTGCGTGGTAGATTTCACTAAAGACTTTGAAAGTTCATATCTTTAGCTCTACTAATTGGATTTGATTCATTTTGGCATCAATTTATTTATTACATTTTTATTACGTTTTCTAAATTGGTGTTGTTTTTTTTCTTGTGTTGTGTTTTTACTTTAATACTGTTTGTGTGTTGCATAAATAATTAACACAGTGTCTAGAAGTTAAGCCTGACTGCTTTAGTGCCAAGCTACCAGAGGGATACACAAATGTTAATTTAAAGACTTTCATGGTTCACGCTGACAAGGATTGGGGTTGTTGTTATAGAAGGGTTTCCCCTACCTCAATCAATAACCCAATTTCTTAATCTTACATTCTTGAATAAAATCCATTAATGTCTTGTTAGTCTTTGAGCTGCCCTTTTGACAACAGGACACATTCAATAATATTATTTAGGGTTCTTTAATCCAACGCTTACGTAGATCTAACCTTTTCGAAAAGGTTTCCTATAGTCCATTTTCTAGAGTACGATAAATCCTCACATGGCATGTTTTATTTTAGTTTGGTCACTCTGCCTTAGCAATTGGGATTTCTTTAGGTCTTCATTATTGGAAAATTAAGGTATGTCCTATTGGACCCAAAATAGATCAGATTCTCTGTAGTTTCTACCTTACACTCAGCCCTGTAATGAGCAACAGCAAATATTTTCTCCAGTGTAAAAGAAGCCTTCCACA
The DNA here is from genome assembly GCF_964263255.1 of Lissotriton vulgaris. Taxonomy (NCBI): domain Eukaryota; kingdom Metazoa; phylum Chordata; class Amphibia; order Caudata; family Salamandridae; genus Lissotriton; species Lissotriton vulgaris. Next base: position 608,176,037 of record NC_141699.1, on the reverse strand, counting down.
AAAGCTGTATTCTTGGACATTCCCAGAATCATATATTTCCAGTCCCACAAAGAGCTGCTTCAGCTTATGCACTGGGATAAGACATTTTTAGTAATTGTGCTGATTCTCTCTGGAATGAGATATAGTATGCACATTTAATAATACTGTATCCAGCAAAGATTTGTGGAAATAGACTAGTGCAGTGATACTCAAAGTATGACCCGGCTCTTCTGGCCTTTACATGTGGCCCTCTTGGCAGCAGCAGCACTGGGCTGCTGTATAATCGACTCAGAATTAGCATGGACATTTTTTTTAAATATACAGCAAACACTTATTAAAAGGTTAATTGCAGTCAGGCAACTTTAGGAACCCCTTCATTTTGAAAGACAGCTACTAGATATGCATGCTTTGCTTCCCCTACTCCCACTTTACAACCCCCGCTGGCATCAGTGCGGCCTTCGGTCACACCATAGACCAAACTCTGAGGCCCCCAGGAAAATGTTTGTGAGTACCCATGTACTAGTGAATATCTTTATTAATTTCACACCATTCCATATCTGTAAAATTAACTCATAGGCACCTTCCCAGGTTGTTCTGTTCTTGCTATTATTGGGTCTTTCCATCACATTCAATTCTAGGCAAACCCCTGTGACATGCTCTCTGCTGAGCAGTTGGAGAAAGGCTTCAACAAACACCTCAGATATCTCACATTTTAGGGAATCAGCAAAGTGGTTTCTTATCTGAAGGAACTTAAACTTGCGTGCAATTTTATTCAATTTTTTTGAGGAGAAGGGGAAACTCCCACCCACATTGTAGAGCTGATCCAGTTTCTTCAAGCCTCTTTTCTTCTCATTTTGAAATTGGCTTTTATATCTCTTGAGCAAGCACTTGGTTCTTCCATAACGGTAAGCACTCCTTGCAATTTATGATCTTGGTCTTCATAGATATAAGCATGACCTTACGCTGAGAGCACGTAAGATTTTAAATGTTATGATTTTGACAGAACTTGGGGGAGGTCAATTTAGCTGCAAACCCTTTAAGTTTGAGCCCAAATCCGTTAGTCATCTTTGTCAAACGTACTATAGTACATTGGCATACTCTATTTTCGGGATTACAATTCTTTGCAAAATAACTGATAGTGCTGTTAAATAATAACGTTTACAATCAGGAAGAGACTACCCCACTTTTTCCAAATGTGCTCAAAGAGTTTTCCTTACCAAACGAATGATGCTCTAACACCATTTATTTTATTTAAAAATCCCACCAATAGACACCGTCTGTTATGCAGGAACAAAAATAGCAGTTGTTAGTGCGTGACCATTTTTACCACATTCATTCTTCCCACCTATAATAAGGACATTTGCAGCCAGGTTTCAAAATTCTTTTTGATTTTTCCGTGTGATTGGTCATAATTTGAATTGAACTTTTCATCAGTTTTACCCGAGATCCATTGTCCATAATATTGGACTACAAAGTAGTTATGCTATGCTGGTATTGTCGTTTAAATCTGCAGGACTATTACTCAAAAAGTCCTTGTTTTTTCACTTATCAGTTTTGTACCAGCAAGTCCTGAAAACCTTCTGAGTCACCAAAAACATGTTATTCCGATTTTTTTCTGAGTGGGCACCCGAAATATGGTAACACTGTGTGGCCAACGGGCAGCAGGGGCTGGTGCCTATCTTAACCTGTGCAATAAGTTACGAAGGGCCAGGGCGGGCAGTCTGGAGGCATTCCTATGGTCTGAAATCAGCCGCAGCCAACCAGGTCAAGCACACCGTCGGTATCTAGACGACTGCCCGCAGCTCCTGGAAGCAAAAGTTCTCTGGGACAGTACCCTAGCAGTGCAATATTTCAAAATGAGCATAAGAAAGTGCACTCGCCTTTGGTCATTTCAATCAGACAGGGCACAACTCGCCAAACGCCGACACGCCTGGTCAATCATTACCTGGTATCGGCCAGCCACCACAGCATCATACTTTCCCTGCACATATGCTGTTTACTGGAAGATAAGATTTATTTTATGGCCCTTAGGCTAGGGGAGTGGCCTTTTCTTAAACACCTAGCCAGGGGGAATCGTCAATGCGAGAGCATAACCTGCAGGTGCTGTGGTACCAGCGAGGAGTCATGTGAACAGGTAGTATGCCTCTGCCTGGCCCTGCTGAATGAACAGGGGTCTAGTCTACGAAAAGAATGGAACAAACTGGGTGTTCATGCCTGTCGGCAGGCCATCATTGCCTCTTTAAACCCCGACAACACAGATTTTAATATCTTGTGACCAGGTTTGTCACTACTGCAGCCAACATGTTCAGTAAGCAGGGCGTTTAGAATGCAGTTTTTTGTAACGTTGGCACAGGGCAATCTTAGCATATCATCTTTATAACCGATTATATGTCAAAACGAATTACTTTATAGCACTTGCACCTTGTTGAATCCCTATGCTGCTATAACGTAGGACCAACCTGCTGCTTTGGAAACTAGTTGTTTCATAGTACTTGCACTTTATCGAACACCTTATGCTGCTATAACTTAGGCTTAACCTGCAGCTCCCTTGCACTTTATCTATCCTCTGCGCTTTGAAGAGAATTGTAAATCTTCTTTTTTTATCTGATATTAACAAAACAGTTGTTTATCGCATTTGTACCTTATCGAACCTGGTGCAGCCGTAATCAAGGAATAACCCGCTGTTTTCACCCAAGAACTAACTAATGCGGTAACAACTCTGACCAAGTACAATCAAAGCCCGTTTCTCTTACAGTCGACTTCTGTAAAACTAGTTGTTTTAAAGCATTTGCACTGTATTGAAACTTTGTGCTGCAGTCTTCATCTATAAATGAATAATGTGCTAAATCAGCCTGCCGCATCACTGTACTTGCACGTTACCTATTTTCGGTGTTCTCGTTTCAAAGCTGCAAATAAGTAACCTCTACATTTCTTTCTTTAAAAAAAATGCAAGTCCTTGAGCCTTGTTTGCCAATTAACAGGTTCCAATGTAAACACTGATCAATCATCCCTATGCCTTTGCGGGAACCAGATTAAGTGTCCGAGAGTATCTCTTTACTTTCTGTCCATGCCTCCAACCTGTCCTGTATAACCCTACCCATCACCTTTATCAGGGAATCAAGAAAGGAGATGGGGCGTTGCAGCAGGGTGGATTATCTTGGTAGTCTTTTTTGTCAATCGTAATGATTAAAGACTCCGACCATGTACGAAAAAGCCCTTCACTACCATGTGCTCCTAGCACCTTCGTTAAAATAAGTTCGCATACAATTGTGTTCTCTTTGTAAAGGTGAACAGGATTGCCATCATGGCCTGGGGCCTTGCCACCCTTACTAAGCATAAAAGCCCTATTTACCTCGTCAAGTGAAAACCTCCGGTTGCTACAGGTTCCACTGGAAAAAATAGGTGGGGAAACCACCTGCCCAGTGGACAATAAGCTGGTGCTATAATGAATTTTGGAGAAGTGTGCCACCCACTCCACTTCGTTGATGGCAATCTCCAGGCGTGGGGCCTCCTCGACTCTCAAAAAGGGGGGCCCCAATCGGGCCATGTAACACTTTGGCAGATGGCCCCCCCCCCGCATTTCTCCATGGACAAGCAGAGTTGACAAGCTCCTTCCCATTAAGGCAAGCAGACTTCTAGTATTTCAGGACAGCTATACAGCTCCTCCAGCAAGGGATCCAAATCTCAGGTGATGTCCCATCACCTCTGAGAGGCTGGGAGACAAGCGTTGGTTGCACAGCAGTCCTCTGAGGAGTTGGAACTGGAATAAGTGGGGTTGTACTTTTAAACCCAACTAATAGATGGCAGATGTGTAACCAATGTCTGAAACTGTAAAGTGATTTAGGGTAATTCTCCTTTCAAGTGTCATTTCCGGGCGGTTATCCAGGACTAGGCTTCATCTAGAGTAAAGCTCCTCACAGCAGGGTAGTCTGCAAGCTGAAGCAACAGAATCACAAAGAGGTGTGAGGTTTCTGCACCTGGCTTTCATCAGCCCAACTCGAGGAGTAATAAAAAGCCAGGCATCACTTAAAGGTTTCCTCGGTGCCTAATATGAGCTGGTGGCCGCAGGTGGGACTCATCAGCACTCTTTTTTGGTTACCAGCACTTATTTTTCTGCATCAGACTTTGACCTTGAGCAAGAGAATGTCAAACAAGGAGGAAAGAAGGAGGAAGAAGAAGACGGAAAAACAAAGGGAGAAACCAGGAACCTGCTAGAATGAGATAAATGTCTGGGAGTATTTGGTTGTAGATTAAAGAAGCATGAGGTGGAATCAAGATTATGCAGCCTTAGTACTCGAAACTTCGACATTCAATAGTGTCAGACATGGGCGTCTGAGCAAAACTTTGGCCCAGGACTTATTCTTTTACACATTAAGCACTGTTTTCCTGATCTACCACAAGAGAGTCGGAAGTCCAAAACAAAATGACAATATTTAGGAAGACTAACCGGCTGTGCTTGCTAAGCAAAAGGTCTAATTGAATTTCTAAAAGAACCTTCTCGCCACCCTCCTCACTTCAGTGTCTAGGTCCCCTCCATCCAGCTTCAGAAATGTAGGCAATACACTTCCACTGCCTGGGAACACAACCAGCAACTCCATCTTATGCAAAGCCAGGCCTGGGATATACTAAATGGATTCCACTGGCCTATATTACTCTGACTCACTCACACACATCTTGCATGTACCACGCATGCTGAACACATCAACACACATAACGTGTACTTTGGATGTTAAAGCAAGGTACTGGTTCAGCGATTAGAAGCAGACCTTTATAACAGTGCGCCTCCACTCCAATGACTCAAATACAAAGAGCTGATCACACTATGGATTCTCAAAACACGGTGTGCTGCAACCAACTCTCTATAAGCTAAAACCTACAACTGAGAAATTGTGGCATGCTGGTGCACCCCTTTGAGTCACAGGGCAACTCAAGGACCTACTTACTGATGTCAAGGATAGGACTAGGTGTCCGTGCATACACAGGAGTGAGTGAGAGAGTGTGAGTGAATGAGTGGGTATGAGTGTGAGAGAGTGAGTGAGTGAGTGTGAGTGTGAGAGAGAGAGAGTGAGTGTGAGAGAGTGAGTGTGAGAGAGAGAGTGTGTGTGTGTGTGTGTGTGAGTGTGAGACAGTGTGTGTGTGTGTGAGAGAGTGTGTGTGAGAGAGAGTGTGTGTGTGAGAGAGAGTGTGTGTGTGAGAGAGAGTGTGTGTGTGTGAGAGTGTGTGAGTGTGAGAGAGAGTGTGTGTGTGTGTGTGTGTGTGAGAGTGAGTGAGTGAGTGTGTGTGTGTGTGTGTGTGTGTGTGTGTGTGGGTGCGTGCGTGTGTGTGTGTGTGCTTTTTTTAAGGCATGGCAAATTTCCAAGGCAGCTTCGTCCTGGCCCAACTAGGTCAGTTTGGGGGCTTCTCTAAAGTAACCCTGAATTATCTGCTCATGAATAAAGCTCAATGTTTTCCATTTTTACAGATACATATTGTTAGAGTTTAGTTTATTTTTAAACATGAATAGAAATGTAAATTAGGTTGTTTCTGAATGATTCTAAATGCTGTCAGTCATGACGGCAAGTCCAAAAGCTGAACAGAGAAACAGCTAAAGGAGTTTAAAAAACATAGAAGGTTTCATATGAAAAATTAAATAGCTGTAATATGTGGATTTGTTTTTATAAGTGTGTTGATTGACTGGATATCCATATCATTGAAACTTGTTGGGCACTCGAGTATGATTGTACATTTTTGGTTAAATGTGTGACTAGACATTAGTTTCCGTTTTTTTTTTTTACAAAACCCCAAATCAATATAAATAAATATAGGTAAAAACAGACCAAATTAGCAAAAAAAATGGTTAGGTACAGGCAGAAATGTTAAAAACATAAATACCATAAAACCGGGAGCCCTACCTTCGAAATCTAAGATTCCTATTGTGGTTGGATCTTGCAAAATGATCAGAGTAAATCGGGGGGAGGGGTCTGGTACTGGAAACATCGATCTATGCTCAGCAGGCCTACAGGGACATGAGCTGTCGGAAATATTTCTTATTGCTTGGCTCTTATTTTGAGTCATAGTACCTTATTTAAAAAATAGACACACCTCATGTGAATCTCCCTTAAAGTTAGGAGCTTTGGGATGATTGAGCCATTGTGTATCCAAAGATGTGTAACATGCCTGATTTTAAAAGAGCTATACAAAAAGTAGGAAAGTTGTCTACATTTGCTTGAAAATCACATTAATTCTTAAGGCGAACCGCCACCACTCTTAGCTGGACATCAAAACACTTGAACATATACAAAAGCATGACAATGCAGACAACACATATATCACAGGAAATGTGGTCAGGGAAAATTGCACAGTAAGTCTATTCCCTTCAATTGTTGGAAGCTCCGGTTATGTCTAACATTGAGCAAGATGAACGAAGGAAGGAAACAAGGGAAAAAAACAACAGAGTCAGATCCTCATCATCTTGGTGGCAAAGTGATGCAAAAGGGACACAGCACACAGAGTCATATGACAAAAAAGCCTTCCATGGAGTGTTTTGTGAAAACATTGTTAAGTGTATGGTGCAAAAGACTAAGAACAATGGGGGGAAAATGAAGGAGAGAAACTGAATAGAAGGAAGGCAAACTGGCAAGGTAAGGAAAGGAAAATGGAGCGGAAAGAAAAAACAATACAGCAAAGTCTTAGAGTCACGCCCTCTATTCGATCTCAAAGGGTTCTATTGCCAACTTCTCACAGAGTAATGGACTTGCGTAAGTAAGGATCGAATAATAACATGGAGGGGGAAATATTTTATTTACTTATAGATTTTGGTAGAGTTCAGCTATCACTCCGAAGTACTCTCCACGCAAAGTCAGCACATGTCCCCAGATGGGAAGAATAATTGAGGAGACTAGGATTTTAGGTTGTTGAATTTCAGAAGCTGTGGGATGTTGCGTATTTTAAGGGGGATCTTGTTCCTGAGAGCAGCTCCCCAATCTCTGAATATTCTGACACCCCACATTTGGTAAAAGTTACTACTAAATTTGCTTTCTGCCCACTATTACATTTCTTTATTGCTTTAGCAAGAAAGGTTGGTGCGGATTGATTGAAAAATACATACACCATACATGATATTTAAAAAAAGATTAGCTTCTGAACCAGAAGCCAATATAACTGGAAGAGGTAGTTAGAAACGGAGTCAATATTTTTTTCGATTAACTAGACTATTTTGGATTTTCTACAGGTGGCAAATAGATTTTTTGGTAGTCCTAAATACCGTGAGTTGGCATAGTCTAGTCTGGAATACACAGAGGCGATGGCAAGAAAGATTGTGTGTGTGAAGGAAAAAAATTACATAATACGTTTTACAGCTCTAATTTATTATTCAAGATTGAGATTGGAGTCCGAGGTTACTCTGAGATCACTGGACTAAGGTAACCGGATGAGCACATTCTCCGACTTGAGAAGGCTGGAGCAAGGCATCGTACAGGTTACATCTATTGAAGGTGTGCCCACTGTGCACTTTAGTAGGATTCAGTATACAACAATGATGTCCAATCCAGAAAATGATGGCATTCGTGGTATCATGTACCCCTGTTTGTCATGTAAGTTGATGCTAAATTGGGGAATCATCAGCATTAAGATATGCTGTTGCCTTGAAATTGTTCAATAAGTTAGAAAGAGGTTGTACAAAAAGGTTAAATAACCTGGAGGACAGCTCTAATCCCTGTGGACCCCCCCCACCCAAAAGATAGCAATAAGGGTTAACGAAAAGGGACCCCGTTGAACTGGCTGCACACTATTAGAAATAAAGGACTGAAGACATTGATAGACCTTCACTTTGATGTGGATCTGTTTAAGTCAATAATTCCGAATGTTGAGGTCAATATTATCGAATGCTGCAGAAAGGGCCAGGAGAATAACTACTCCTGAAGCCCTCTTATCCACCGTCATTCTGAGATCACTAATAGCTGATGGGATAATCGCTTTGATGCTGTAGCCAGGTCCAAAGCCTGCCTGGTTTGTAGCAAGAATATTACATTTCTCTACATAAGACTGAAGCAGCAAGGGCACCACTTTTTCTTAAGAGATTGACTGTGTACGGGAGCAAGAAAATAGGCTGAAAGTTCTTTGGTTGAAGCTTATTTTTAGGGCTCGCGCCCTACCTTGCACTGCGCAGCAGTGCTCGCGCAGGTGAGAGCCCTTTTGTGGAGGGTTCCAAAACTGATCCTGGAATCGCACACGCTCGGTATTGGCGTTTGCGGTCATATTTTTTAGAAAGACAGCACCAATAGTTCAAAGCTGGTCGCTATGCTCCGCCCATGGCCTATTGGTGTCTGTTACCCGCACACCGACATCTGTTTTCAATTATCGTGCCCAGACCCGGGCGCGATAATTGAAAACAGATCGCTCGCTGTGGCACGCGCCCGCGCACCACTCGTGGGCTTGCTTCCCCTGTCACCGGTTTTGTCTCAGCTGGAGCTGGCGTTTGATCATGGATAAGGAAATCTTCTAGGGTCAACGTGAGTCAGTGTATTCCAAATTCTACAGAACATATGCCTTTTAGAAATGTGGATACAAATTACCACTTGAATATGAATGATATTGTTCTGCCAAAGCCACAATTTCCATAGGTACGATTGTACCGTTCCCTGCCCCGTGAATTTAAATTTACGTGCATACATTTGTTCTTGTATGTACCTTGGGTTCAACTGGGGTTTCACATTTCACTGTGTGCCAGGGAGATACGACATCAGTTTAGAGGAAATACACGGTTTAACTATGCCTCGGAGAGAGTGATAATCAATAAAGGGAGACCCCTTCCAGTTCCGGTATGTTGCAGGCTAGCTGCCTTTTATTCAGCAGTGGCGGAATGAGGCAAACTACCCTCATGAGGCTCCACTCCCATACTTGCAGCCGCCGGTGCATTAACTCAGCGACCTAACCCGGCACTTCTGCTGCTGCAGCCGAATGCTTCTCAATATATTGGCCCGCGTTGAAACACAAGTGTTTAACCTGACCTGGGGCACAGGACTACGGTGAACGGCAAGGGACATCGGAAAGAAATAAAATAAGAAAACTGAACGGAAATCTTACTTTCAGAATTAAAAAAAAACACCTCGCCTTCCAGAACCATCAGCTACTATCACGAAAGGAAGAGCAAACATATGGGAAGGATTACGTGCACGCGATACCTGCGTTAGAGAACGTGGGGTTTCTATTTTGGGATGAGTCTCAATAAGAATCAGAGCTTGTGCTTTACTAGACGTTGCTCTGAATTTCTGTAAACATCCGTCATCGTCTATTGTCCTAGTTGTTTGATGGCACGTAACCCTACAGGTAACCCTACTCAGGGGAAGAGTGTTCATCGCGGGTTGAGGAGGGCCGGGCCAGCAGTGCGCAGCAACTGGTACTACATGGGTGGGAGTGGGCCGACCAGTAGGATCGGATCTGCGCGTTTTACTGGCATATTGACGTCCTAACCCCCAGCCATGGTGTAATCCACCCATGGGGGAAGGGCGGGTGGGGGTGCCGGTGGCTGGTTATGAACAACATTTATTTACATTATTTCAGGTTTTATATGGCGCAGTCCTCAAAGGCAGGTGACAACGGAGAGACACCTAACAATACCAAAATGCGCCTTTACACTGTGGAACACCCCATCAATATCAGCATGCGCCTTTACACGGTGAAACAGAAAAGGGTACCACGGACCCACTCAGATCAATATGAAAGCGCTTTACAACTGGCAGAGGAGGATCAGCTTTGCGAGATGCGCACCAGTATGAACAAATAGATCTATAGAAACAGGGAATAAACAATCTGTTTCATAGAATTAGAATGTATGGCTATAGGCAGGGACAATGGAGTTATGTGATAGAGGAACCACAGCATTTTTCATATATTTATGGATGTGCCCTATTTGCCACATAAATCATTATCACCTGCACGAGCTTCAGATTTGAACAAAAAAAGGTTTCTAGCTAAAACAGATTCAAAAGTTACTAAAAACTCCGCAACAGGTGTTGTGGGAAGGGAACTGCTCTTTACAAAGGCTGATTAGGCCCCTTTTTAGGGCTTACCCCATGCGATGATGCAGACTTGCCATACAATTATGAGATTTTCCATCGTGAAAGTGAAATTAGCATGGAAATAGGTGTATCGACAAAGATTTCATCCAGGTTTTACCTGCTGAAATGTCAGCACAAAAACCCTGAGAGTGTGGCAGTATCTCATATCTAAGAATCCCAATTGTGGTGGAACTGGGGAAAACTGTTTTTTTACAGTCCTAGAATGCGGTCAAAGTGGTATAGCAAACTAGAAATTTAGTATTCACAAACATCTGGTAATTTTAGTATCGGGTGAGATGTGTCTACTTTTAGGTGTTGAAGATCTGTCTGATTTGATTGCTGTGTTTTGGTTGGATGCCTAATCGACCTTTCATACTGCCACGCAATAATAATCACTGTGTACTCTGAAGCATTGCACATGTATATACATACACCAGCCACTCCAGGCCTCAGAGTACTGCACATGTATGCACACCCCCTTCACTCATGCACCTGTGTGTATATACCCTTCATACCACACCTTAGTGTACGTATCACTACTGCACATGTACACATACACCATCCACTCCAGGTCTCAGTGTACTCTGAAGCATTGCACATATATACACATACACCAGCCACTCCAGGCCTCAATCTACTCTGCAGTACTGCACATGTACACATACACAACCCTCTTCTGGCCTGTGTACACTGCATTCCTGCACATGCATGCATACACACTCCATACCACGCCTTAGTGTATGTATCACTACTACACATGTACACATACACCATCTACTCCAGGCCTAGTGTACTCTGCACTTCTGCACATATATGGACATATACCACCCACTCCACTCTACAGTACTGAACATGTATACAGATATACCACTCACTTCTAGCCTCAGTATAATCTGCAGTACTGCACATGTATGCACATATACTATCAACTCCAGGCCTCTGTGTACTCTGCAGTACTACACGTGTATGCAGTTATGTACATGTACCAGCCACTACAGGCATCAGTGTACTCTGTAGTGCTGTATATGTATGCACATACATCATCCACTCTAGTGCTTTGTACTCTCCACCACTGCACATGTATGCACATATATCAGCCAGTCCTGGTCTGTGTATTATGCACACCTTCTCATGTATGCTCATATCCCATCCACTCCAGGCCACACTGTTCGCTGCAGTACTGTAGTGTGTGCACACACCCTTCGCGCCGGACTTTAGGGTACTTTGCACCACTGTACATTTGCGAACACTCATCCTCCCCTATAGATCTCAGTATAATGTGCACTGCTACACACCCCGTCACCTGGCTGGCCCAGTGAGCTCTATACACTTGCACGTGTTCTTTGAGTGATGAATCTACTCCTATATGTACTAATAGTTTACCCAGGAGTCACTGCTGCAGCCTATGACAGGGGCTTGCATTATATTCATGGTCAAACTGAGACCATCAGGCAATATTCTCATTGGTCGCTGCTCAGCTTGTTCATACGTGAACTCTAATTGGCTTAAACGTAATTAAATCCGTCCTCCTTAAGAAACAGGCATTTGCAATGCAATAGGCCTCACATTATTAAAGTTTGAGCTATTGGTGTTACATAATTTAGCAATGCCAATAGCTCAAACTTAAATAGTGCGAGACCTGTTGCATTGCAAATGCTTGTTTTATATAGTGGTCTGACATGCCTTTTGGAGGCTAGTTTGTACCTCACCGGCTCTGAGAAAACTATTAATAATTGATATTCATAGACTCATTATAGTCATGGAAGTGGGAAAATGGAACCAGCAAGGGACTGCTAGAATGTGATCTATTGATTGGTGGACCACAAATTCTCCGTGATCTAAGTCAGCAGTTCTTAACCCTTTGAGGTCTGTGGACTCCTACCCACTGAACCACTACTGGAAGCCGAGGGCCCCCACCTAAGCAATTTCTACGATTTGAACTTCAAACCAATACACAAAAATACAGAAACAAGTATATATAAAAAAAGTACAAAAATTGTACTTCACAAAGACATATATGAAAATCAAAATTTGTATTTAAGGGGAAGGTTCAAAATGTTGTTTTATTGCTAAAAGATGAAGCAATATTCTAGATTCTACCATAGCACTTTGTCTTTTTGCTCCTAATGCACACTCTCTTTTTGGCAGCACATACGATGTCTCCAATTGAGGGCTCCAAATGTCAATACTAGAGACCGTTTGCAGTACTGCACTGCTACCACAAATCAAGATAAGGACACCAACTTAATTTTTATCTTCCAATTTCAAACTTCTTCACATTTACAGAGTCTTTTCAAACTCTCTATTTTCAATTTTGCTTTTTATGTATATGTACTTTATTAGTCTGCTAATACTATTTTTATTTTCTAAATAGTCAGGGCCCCACGTGTGAGCATCACAGATTCCCAGGATCTACGGAAATATAAGTTAAGAACCGCGGAACTAAGTAGCAATACTAGGTTTTTTCAGGGTCTGACATGCTAACAGCAGTTCTTGCTATTAACTGGAGCTAGTACAATGCTGATGTATAGAAAGAAAAACATGGCTACCAAGCTTTAAGGAACTGCTCTTTGAATATTTCAAGGGCCAAAGTCACCTTGTGGTTCCTGGATGGTTCGATCACTTTAGTCTACAGTTAAGGCAGATTTTAGAAGCCTTGTCTTCATCCAGTTACAATTGAAGCCAAGGGTGTCTCTCTTTCTCTACACCTTAAGAGCTGCACTGCGGACTGTCTGGCTTCCCAATACAGATTGTGAAATACAGTGAAATAAAGCATCTTTCTACCCCAAAGACTTACCACGATAAGCATCAGTCCAAAGGAGCCAGACAGCTCTGCACAGACCGTGGTTCTTAGCCACAGAATATATTCTTGCAAAGCATGGCCAGTTAGCCAACTTACAGCCAGAGGCATCAAACCAAAAAGTGCTTGGAAAAATAGCGATTAGCTATTTTCGAGCGCTTTTTAGCATTTTCCAATGCATCAACCAAAAATTACAAACTCGCAAAATACCGAATCACTAAAATAGGGAAATGAGATATTGCGAATCCTTATTAGCGAGAAACCAAAAATGCGATAGCAAATAAGGAATCGCAAAAAAAATCGCAATACTATGCATAAAAATTCGCAAATAGAGCTTTAATCGAAAATCGCTATTTAGCAAGTGCAGATTAAGGGGAATCACAATCAGGTGGTAAAAAAAAAAATACTCAGCTGCAAATCATCAGAAGGCTATTTAAACTGACCCAGTGGCCTTTCACAATGGCAGCACTCTACGTGTTTGCGAGGAGGATGAGGATCCATGCAGCAGGCCAGGCCAGAAGGAGAATACAGGAGAGAATCTTCCGCCTGAGCATCACTTTGTTGGGACAAACTACCGAGCAAATATATGATAAGTACAGGCTGAATGCTGGAATGATTCATTACTTAATAGCTGAATTGGAACCACTAGCGCCAGACACTTAGGACCCATGCCATCCCAACTCATGTCCAGGTGCTATGTTGCCTGCACCTGCTTGCGTCAGGCAGTTTCCAGGGTGTAGTGGCAGAAGCTGGAGGGGTATCACAAAGCTCCCTTTCGCGGTTCTTCAAATCCTTCCTGGCCGCCATGATGGCTATGATCCACAACCACATCACCTTCCCCACAACCCAACAGGAATTGACCCAAACTAAACTCTACTTCTACCAAGTTGCCTAGTTTCCACACGTGATCGGATGCATAGATTGCACCCACGTAGCCATATGTCCCCCAACAGAAAATTAGTATATCTTGCGTAACCGGAAATCGTATCACTCCATCAATGTTCAAGCAGTGTGCAATGCGAAAAACATCATAACCGACATTGTAGCGCAATATCCTGGGAGCACCCATGATTCATACATCTTTCGACATAGTGGCATTCACACATGTCTGCTCAGGGGCGATTTTGGCGAAGGACACCTGCTAGATAAATTAAATACATATACTCATCACTGAAGTATGAAATGGCAATGCATACCTGACACTTTGCTTAATACCCTGTAGGTGACAGTGCATACGCCGTGAGGAACTTTATCATGACTCCATACTTGAACCCAGCCAGCCCACAACAACAGAGGTACAACGCAGCCCACATTAGGACATGTAATGTCATTGAACGGACATTTGGATTGCTCAAAAGTCGCTTCCGCATCCTGCATAAAACTGGAGGAGCAATGCTGTACCAGACGGAAACATGCTGTAGGATAGTGGCTGCATGTGCAATGTTGCACAATATAGCAACAAGGAGAGGTATCCCCACAGAGGTATCCAACACTGAGGACAACCAGCCCCCAGCACGCCCACGACGGGCCCATTTGGCCAGTTCAGCGAAGGGGCAAAGGAAACGTACAGACATCACCCAGCATTATTTCTGAGGTATGTAATGATGAGACACAACTCTTAATTTCAGGAAATGAAAGGTATTTATTAGCACGTGAAGCGGTAGGGATGTTTATTTAAACATAGCTGGTGGCCATTAGCACTTAACTGCATGCACTAAAGGTCAAATGAGACACACAAAGGACTTGATACTCAGTCACAAAGAATGTCTTGGACATGGTTACGTCACCATGGAAAATTCCAGTAATCTAATTTTATTTAGCGTTTCCTCCCTCGCACACCCAAACTTCTTTCGCCTGCATCTGCATCATCACTCCTGGATGCGGCGGGAGGAGTTGATGTACGGGTACTGCACCTCCTGCCAGTGCTGACTTGCGCAGAGATGCTGCTAAGGCTGGATGCCTCACTACCCTCTTCCCCTGTAACATTGCCGTGCTCACCAGTACTAGATTGCATCAGTTCAACTGCAGTGGTTATTTGGCCAAGTGCTTTGGACACATCCCCACAACAATGGCCCATATCTATTTGCATTGTCACCGACCTACGTGACAGCAGTGCAATGCTGTTGCATATCTTGTTGTTAGCCCTGGTATAGCCAGCCATGCACATCAAAAACTGGTGATGCCTCCTCCTCTGTGTTGTGTCCCTCCTGCATCACACGAGCCACCTCCTGCAGTGTGTTGTTTGACTGTCTGTTTGCTTCCACAACTGCTGTAGTCAGTTCCCTCACACTCTCGGCCATGAATGATATGTTCTAATTCATTTTTGTCATTTGCAGATTAATGGCTCCCATATGCCTCGCTTGCAGGCGCTGCACCCGCAACATCTGTGACTCCACGCCACCCCACACATTGGGAGTTTCTGCCTCCTGTGCCCCGATAAGGATCCCTGGCCTGCGTCTTCTACTCATCCGGACATGTGCCTGAGGTGTAGTTGTGGGGCTCACACTTGGATGGCTTGTCTCAGGAGCTGTTTCATGTTCCTGAACTGTCTCCATTGGCTGCAGTGGTGTGACTGTGGCCCTGCGTTTTGGCGGTGCCTTGGGTACGGTTGGTGGTGTCACAGGTTTCGACACGGCAGCCTCTTCAATGACCTGTGTGCTGTCTCCACATTCACTGCATCAGTGTCTACTTCTGCTGTATCTGTGATGTGAAACAGTGCAAAATTATTTTGTGTTGGTGCTAATGTTGTGCGACTTTAAATTACTTTACATTTAAGCTCTCACTGTTTCTAATCACTGACTGTACTGCATTTTTGTAGCATTTAGGCTTACTATGTTGTATTATGACTAGCAATTTAGTTCTACAGCCTACAGGTCCCATAATGCATTTGGGTCCCTATGTGAAATGTGGACTGGACTATTACTGTGATTTTGGTGGTTAATTACAGATTGGGCACAATTAGTATGTACATTGAAATGTTAATTTTCATGCATCTTACCTTGTGTACTACTGGCTGCGCCAGATGTATCCAGCTGCGTTACTCCTACCACTTCTTCAGGCTGGATAGTGCCCTCAACCAGGTCCTCCAGGGCTGTGTTGTCTGGGACTGTTGAGGTTCCTCCTCCGGCCCCCTTGGCCTCCTTCAGTCTTTGTGCTATCTGCTTCTTGGCACGGCAATGCAGGTCGTACCATCTTTTCTTTAAATCATCTATGCTGCGGTGTGTCACCCCCACAGCATTTACTTTGTTCTTGATCCTGTTCCATATTCTTCTTTTTTCAGCTTCAGGTACTTTCAGTGAGAGCTTCCCAAAAAGCTTATCATGGCTGTTTGTCACCTCCTCAATGAGGTTCTCCAGTTCTCTCTCACTGAACTTTAACTTTCTCTTCCTGGCCACTGCGCCCTCTTCTGTTGTTGTTTGGGACATTTTGGCTGTCTTCACCGGTCAGCAAACAACAATTTGTAGTTTTTTCTCTCTCTCCCCCAGCACTCTGCTTCTGCCTCTCAGTACCTCTGTGCACAGAAACCACCATGGGCTGATTGACTTCCTGGTTGTGAGGTCATCAGCCTGCTCCCAATGCGACTCTGTAGTTTTCCCGATCTCGCTATTTGCGAAATCGCAATTTGCGATCTCGCAAATAGCGAGATCGCAAATTGCAAGAATACAGGTTTTACACATTTGCGATTCGTTATCATGGAATCGCTAATGTATTTAGCGATTTTTACTGATTCTTTAATTTTTCGCATTCGGCATCATGCATAGGTAATAGCGAGTCCTTATTTGCGATTCCTTAATAATCGCAAATAAGGATTCCCTATTTATTTGCTTGATGCATATGCCTGTTAGGACCTCCTTTAATACTCAGTGGGCAAAATCTAGACTTGTACACAGATTGTGAGGTCATTTCCCTCTTAAGCAGCGCCCCCCCCCCCCCCTTCATGAAGGGAGTCACTTTGCAATGGTGGAATCCATGACAGCAGGCCCGTCACACTTGCACTTGTACTATTGCTGAAGTTAGATCCCTGCTTTGGGGGTCTGCCTTTAGAACTAATATAACAAATATCCCCAAAGTGCTGAGAGATTTTCTTTTACTAATCTTTTGGAGACATTTCTGAACATTTTCTGTTACTCCAGATTCCACATGTAATCAGTTCAAATAAATAAATATAGTAGTACTGTGAAAATAAGAAAGGCCTCTTAGCTCTTAGCAGCAAAGTAATAAAGTTCTGCATGATTTAGTGCCCCTGAATCAGTCCGAGAGGGTAGTCTGCATGTCGGGTGTTCTGATACTCTAAATCCACCAACCAAAATAGAAAGGCCAATGATGTATGGCTAAGGGCAGATACGAGCATGGAGATACTATTAAAAGGATCACTATCCATTTAACATTATCAGGTCTAAAACTGTGATGCCGCATTGAGAGTGTACTTAAATGAGACACTAAGACCATAGTCCTTGTCTAAAAGGTGCAACTGCATGACCCCAGTTTATTAATGGATGATCAACCACTTACTCTTCCCATCTGAAGCAGCTCTCAGGATTGCATCTCACTCAACTGTCTTTGGACCTGGTTTGAAGTTTTTTTTCTATTATGGTTGTTTTTAAGTTCATGTTTGTTAGACTTCTATGTTTGGGAGAGTGCTATGTGATCCGGTCAGTCAGGCTCTGCATCGGCATGCTGAAACATAACTACTAGAGAGCAGATGTGGGAATGTCAACCTAACTGACCACAACTTCATTTTAATTCTATACCTGGATGCAAATCCATGCAACCCATCTTGTATGTACTGTGCTTGCGATATGATTCCCAGCGGCACCTCCTAGTGCATAAGTCCAATGTGTCCTGCCCTGAGTAGAGGTAGTGTAAGGATGTGAGGAGAAGCCCGCCTTTACCCCGGTTGCGATCACTGACCTCGGCATTTCAGAGTGCCGAACGTACGCAGACAGGACTTCCCCAGTTCCCCAAGAGTTAACTCAACCGACTCCTCTTCTATACAGGAAGAGGAACGACCCGGGCAGGAAGAGGAGCGGCCCGAAGTGGAGCGGGACCAACCAGGTGAGACTCGAGAGGCGGGACCAGCCCTTCAAAAGAGGAAGCCGGGAAATGTCGAGGAGAGCGAGGCAAAGGAGCCGGAGGAGGAGAGCAGGACCACAGACGGAAAGGAGGCACACTATCCAGCGGAACGGATAACCGACGGACCAGAACCCAGCAACTTTGAGGAAGAATAAGCGGAGCCCGACCTCTGGACGGAGAACTGGTGGACGCCCCCGGAGGACGCCTTCACGCCGCCGTAACTCTGGAGAGTTACGACTCCCGCGGTATGTGAACCGGGAGAGGGGTAGGAAGGAGGGTGAGGAAGGGATTGCTTTGGGTGACATTACCCCACGAGGAACAAAGAGGGGGTTTCTTTTATAGTGTGTTTGGATGGGCATTGTTGCATGCAGGCACCTGGGCGGGAGCCAAAAGCGGGAGTGTGTATTCATTTGAAGGCCTAAAAGACCCGCATAATGCCGACAGAGTGCAAAGCAGGCCCAGGGCTAGCCTGTGGGCGGAGGGGGGGGGTTTAAGAACCTTGTTCCTGCACGGGAAAAGCCACTGTAGGAAGATATAAACACAGTCACCTGATCTTAAGGTGGCAGAAACTCATGTGAATTTTTTCATTAAGGGACTTTCAGCCTGATTCATCAAGCTTAATTGCGCTCGCAAAGGGCCAGATTCTGAGAATCTGGCGCTTTGCGAGTGCAATTTTTGCATTTGGGATTCATCATCCCAAATGCAAAAATCGGTAATTGCTAATTCGCTAAATTGCGAGGAATTACATTTAAGGAATCTCTATTTGAGATTCCTTAAATGCAATTCATCAACCATTTTTAAATTGCGAATTCGCAATTTCGGGCCGCTATTTACCGCGAGGTCAAACCTTGTGGTAAATAGCGAAAACTTAGAAAAATGCTTTTAAATGCATTTTTCTAAGTTGCATGTTGGACACACACATGTCCTTTGGACATGTGTGTGCGCAACACCACTGTAAATTACATTTCAGGGGTGCTACAGGGTGTCCTTTGGACACCCCTAGCACCCTTGAAATCGCTATCTTATTTGCGATTAGCAAATTGCTAATCGCAAATAAGGAATACTCTCCATTCATTCCCATGGGCCTTTAGGCCCATGGGAATGAATGGGGAGTTATTCCTTATTTGCGATTAGCAATTTGCTAATCGCAAATAAGGAATGTGTAGGAATCGCAATTTATTTAGCGATTCCTACATGAATACCGTTTTGCAAGTCCTTAATAGCGATTCCTTATGAATCGCTATTAAAGACTCGCAAAACGGCCCTTTCATGAATCTGGCTATAAGTATCTTGATTTTTGCACTTCCATCAAGTACGTGCACTTGGGTGTCCCACTTTCCCTTTTTGACCTTGGTGACGGCCCTTTAACCTTTCTTCAACCTGACAGAAGAAAGAAGACTACCAACCAACCAACCAACCCTGACTTTTATTTAATTACCTTGTGTTGATCCCTAATAAATTAAGCCATCATTGATCCACGCATAAGACCTCCTCAATTCTTTTTCCGCCCGTCCCTCTCACATTGTGCAACCATTCATCCATTTACGTGAGATCCCTTTCTTTCCTACATGCCATTCTTAAGGCTCTCTGATCTCCTGCATCCCATCCCTCGCCGACCAGGGGGAGGTTGGAGTGTGGTTGGTGGTGGTCTACCACTTTGTTTGTGAGACTGGCAAACCCTGCACTGTAGTTGACATTTAGAGACAGCGGGGTAAGATGAGTGTACACCAAAAAAGTGGTGCCACATCCATATTTTCACACCTGTTATGTCCACCTAGATCTTCCTCAAGTCTCTGCAGTTTGCTGCCTCAGTGTCCTAGCCTACAGCCAGCCATGGTGAGATGGGTAGGTTGGTGACAGAAAAGTCCTGAATTGTCCACAACCCTATGCTTGCACTGTATAAAAAATAGAAATCAGTAATGAGTTAAAAAGCCAATTAATGTCTCAGGACATCACTGGCCCCAGACTCTTATGGCACAGGGGCACAGATACAGCAATGGTGGCTAGCCCTATGGCCGACCACAAGTCGCACCCAACCTCCTATACCTGTTTGTAGTGCAGCTGTCTTTACACTATAAACAGATCATAAGCTGAAAAGTCAAGACAACCTATTCCCTCCTGACCCAGAAGGGACCATTCCTCCATTTATAACCCACTCCCTCTTAACACATTTCCTCCCCAGGGGCGTAGTTAGACCTACTGCCACCCGGGGTGGACCCTAAGTTTGTCGCCCAGTGCAGTTAAGAGTGGTGGTGACGGATGACTTGTTCTGGGGGCGGAGGGAATGATGGTAGTCGTCAGACACAACTTGCTCACCTCCATCACTCCCAAAAACAGTGCCACCCCCCGAACTACGCCACTGTTACTCCTTCCCACATGCCAGTCAGGCAGCAGCAGAAAGCAGTGATAGGCAAGGCACTTAGGTTTAAACTGCATGTCTTTTTGGCCGGCAATCTTGCGATGCCCAGCCAGACATGCGCAGTTTAAACCTCTCTAAGACTGCACAGGGCTCCAGTTCCCTAGAGGGTGGCGAGAGAGGCAGCTTCCTCCAATCGTGGTGCTGCTTTCATGCTGCATGAAAGCAGCAACAGGATTGGTTATTGCAGCTTTCCTGGTCCCGCTGCGTTGGAGCCTGCTTGCCAGCCTGGAACCGAGCGAGGAGGACGTTGCGCCAGGATCGAAGGTAAGTGTCTTTCTTTTGTTTTATTTGTTAATAACGTATTCCCCCGCCCCACTACCCTCCTTCCATGCCAGCTGCCACTGATCACCACTAGTATGAGTTGAGCTAGGTTTACCTAGGGCTTGCCTGTTTCTTTCATTATGTTCAGTCCAATGCTTTTCATCTTTATTGTGGTGCACTTACGATAGTCCATCCTTTCCTTTATTAAGATTTTCAGGTGTAGCATGTAGTGCACTTTAGCTGTCTCAATTAATCAAAAAAGTTAATATATAAAACATACATAATTATATAAATACCTAAAGGTTCTTTCAGTCGGCGCACTGCATTCACCAATGTAGCTGTTGCATACGTCGTGCTTCTGCCCACCTAAGCACCTCGCAATGGTTGACACTTTTGCAGTGACTGATCACGTGCACAAACACGTAAAATTGAGTGCATTTCTTTGCCAGTTCTCGTGAGACTGTTTTTTTCCTTCCATTCTTTATTCTTTTATAATTATTTGTCTTCCTTGTGATTTTAAACTATGTCTTCAGGTTACAGTAATTAAACGTCAAAAGTACCCTTCCTTTGACTAAAGAAAAATGTTAGTTTCCTGTAATGTATATTTAAACTAGAAAGTTCCTATACCTATGTTTAATGCGTCTGTCGGTTAGGACGTGCCTATTACCGGTCTAATTAAATCATATGCAGTTGCAACTTTTTTTGCATTTTAAACAATTACTATATTTATTTACTGCATAATTCTGAGGTAGCAGCATGTTTTATCTTCTTTTTAGGTCTTCCCTAATTGCGTGACTGTCTAGCAGACCTTTTGTTACTAATTCTTTAACAGATACATAGAATGGTCTTTTGCTCAGCACCACAGGATTATTTCTCTTTCACTGCATGCTAGTGACATAGGGGATCATTCCAGCTTCCAGGGAGTGCTTGCTTTGCAATTCATAAGGGACCATTTTGCATCTCAAAAGTAAACTGAATAATCTCATCGGCACATTGTACACAGAATGTAATCGTTTTTATGTTTTTTCCTGATAGACGCCAAAAACAAAATAAAATAACCATCGCACCAGCCTGGCAGCGCAAGGCCTACTTCTTTGCCAATGCTTGTGCTTGTTCAGTTGCTTGCACTCTTTTGCCTTTCCCACATAAACTGCAGAGTCAAAGTTTTAATCAGTTCAGGTGCAATCTGTTATCGGAGCTTCCCTTTGCCAGTCAAACGTGCAGCTTAAAGGAAGATTAAACTGACTAAATGACCGTTTATAAACCGTAGATAATATTGGTTTATCCATGAACATAAAAAATGGGGCATGGCCTTCTAAATCTATTGGTGTCATGTTTCTTCGTAACTTCCCGCAACCACCCAGGTAGTCCTTTCGGTATCCATAGCCCAAGCTTTCTAGGTAAAACCCTATTTCCCTGTTTTTTATGAGTATAATACTGATCATATCTTCTTAGTATAATGTTACTGTGTGCTGATTTCATGAGTTGAGGTACTGTATACGGTATGATTGCTTCCATAGCTCACTGCATGAGCAAAGGCAAAGTGTAAATTCCAGGCACCCTTTGCTAATCAGATTACTACAACCTGCCTTGCGTGCGTTTTGCAACCACAGCTCAAGCACTATTTATGGTTGCTAAGGAGTACGCCCTTCCCACACTTAAAGTAATTACCTCAGCTTTGTGCTCCGCCCTCCCCGTTGCTCATGCAGGGTGAACCTTTGAGCTAGAGATGCAACTTTCTGATGTCACCTGGGACCACAGATTCTACACCTCGGCATATAGTTATAGAATGCACACACAAAAATATATTACCTACGTGCAATAGCCAGTAGGTAGTTATAGTTAGGACAAATGTTCCATAGGAAGAGCATTTTTTGCTTTGCCCTAACGTTGGCACGGTATGACGAATCTTCACGAAATTTCCAAAACGTATACTTTAGTCGGTTCAGCTGCTGTGTTGAAAGTTTCGGGTGCTCTGTCAATCGGGGGCCGAGAAAAAGCGGGGGGTCCCAAAACACTTTTTCCCCGTTCTATGTCTTGGGAGTTTTTCAATTGTTTAACACGACTCAGCCCGAACCAATGGATGTTATTACACCAAATTTGGCAGAAGGCTAGCTCTTGGTCCAGAAAATGTGCTGTTTGTGATTTGGTGTAAATCTGTTCAGTAGTTTTGGAGATATTAGAGGTTAACAAATATAGATATCCAGGGAAATGGAGTATCGGCTGATCCACCCGCGGAGGATTCAAGGATCCGAAGGGGAAAGGAAGGCCTTGATTGGCTGACTGCAGCTTGAAAGAAAAGGTTTGGCCGCCATTTTGTTTCTCCTATAGACTGGGTGTGTTGAAAATAAAGTGTCAAACACATATAAGGGTGAGGATACAGGTATGCAGAACATTAGAACAATTAGAGGGGTCCCTCATGGACCCCTTATGACCTCAAAATTGCATATTTGTTTTTTTGCCAAAATCTAAAAGCCACGGATCCTCCATAGCTTTAGGCCCTGATTAAAAAAAAAAATAGAAATTCACTGATAAAGCCAAAGGTTACAGAGTCGTTATACGTAGGCTGACATTTTACCCAAACAAAACCACAGAAATTCAGCAGTTATACTTATAGTTAGACTTATCTGAATAAACTATAACTTGTGCCATTAAGTAACTTGAGGCAATCAGTCATAGTTTCCAAACATAAGTATATATATAACTATAACTTCTGAATTTCGATGGTTTTGCATGGGTTTTCAGCACAATTTCTACGAGCCAAGCCTCTCCAACTCTACCATTGCATTATGTTGTTAAGCAAAAGCCCATAGCTGTAACGGGTGGCTCCTGGTAACATAAAGCAAATGGTACAACTACCCTGTACTTGCTAAATGTGACAGGAATGTCTCAGATGTAAGGATGCAAGTGTTGCAATTAATTTGGAATGGAGTAGGCAATTTTTTGTATCCATAATCCACAGTAAAGTGATGTAAACCTCAGGTAAGTGCGCCCATTTCCGCTAGTTTTGCATCCGCATACCCTGGATTTTAGAAAAAAAGGCAAAGTGAAGGATAAAGTCCCAGTAATGAAGAATGCAAGGAATGAGGAATACATGTGTAGTTGAACACTGTCCAAGACTGGGCAATCTAATTATCTTAATTGTAGTTGCATTGTGTTAATTACACTGCCCAGGCTCTGAATTTGCTTTAAAGCAAGTTACCCAAGCAGGTCAGCCTGTGTGCAATGCCTAACTGCTACAGTACCAGGAGGGCCATGGTGGGACAATTGTTTTCCAGCGTACTATCATAGGCCCATGCATTGCAATCTCCTTTTAATGCATCTACCAGTAGTGAAATTACTTTGCCCGACCCCGAAAGCACTTATAACAGCAGCTGTTTTGTTGGGATTCATTTTTTTTTGTAGGACAACCCTAATTCCGATTTGCAGCTGAAAAATGGGCAAATTTCGCCGAAATGGAAATGTACCCAGTAATTTCACCCAGCACTTCTTAGGAACCATGTTTTTTCATAGAATTTAGAAATGTTGGCCCTAGATATAGGTTTTTGGGAGTTGAATGAACCAGAACTTCAGCAATGGAAGGAGGGTAAAAAGGGAAACTGTTAAACTCAGCATAACCAATCAGGTCTGATGTTCTAGTGCTTAGTCAAAGTCAAAGTCAAAAAGTTTTTATTTGTTTTGGTACTCAACTGAGGACCACAAATATTTAAAATCATTTTACATCAATAATCAGGAAAATTAATATAATATTAGAAAAAGCTTTAAAAGGATGAAAAAAGGATTTGACAAACACATCCACTATTAGATCAAAGACACTAATATAATGTTAGAAAAGACTTTAGAAATTTGTAAAAGTTATAACAGACCCATTCATTGGGAGGGTATTTACATACTAGTATCAGATTTTTGACTGTGATGATCCTGCATTTTTTGTATATCGGAATTAAATATCTTAACCGTGATGTAACTATATTTGGATGGGGGCATACAAATAAAATATGCTCAATATTCTGATCGCCTCCTAGACAGAATTTACATGTAGGAGATCCATCTGGCGACCATTTAGAGGTGAAGGTTGACACAGGTAAAATTCCTAGTCGTAACATTGTTATTGCCCTTCTTGCACCATGCGTAAGGGAGAACCCTATATATGGCTGTACTTGCTTATATTCCATGGACTCTGCAAATGGTTTGTATGATGGTAACTTATTGCAGTGTGCAAAGTCTAGGTCGAAGCTCAATCTTGGTGTAAAATTTTTTAGAAAGAGTTTCAGTTGGGACTTTGACCAGGATAGCAAGATTTATTTGGTAAGTTTAGCGATTTCAAATGCCTCTGTCATATTCCGGTGAAAGTTGAGCTTCGATGCACCTGATGAAAAAGTCTCGATTTTTAACAGGGAGCGCAATGTTCCTTCCTTCCCATGCAAGATGTTATAAGCCCATCTGATGACATTGGCGACGGCTGTAGCGTAGGAACTTGTTATTGAAAACTCTAATCTTAGGGCTTGAACCGGTGTAGATTTAGAAACCTTTAAGATTTTTTTCAAAATTTTCCCCTCGTTTAAATCCATATAAGTCCATTGTTTTATTGGTATATGCTCGGTAGCATAGGATAGAACAGGAGGAATTTTTGCTCTGTACACTTTTAACAATGAAGAGAAGTGTCTATTTCCTGTGGCAGAGTACAGTCTAGAAAGAGCCCCAGCGTGTATTTCTGATTTTCTCGTTAAATTATTTATTTGTTTTGTATTTTTCAAGTTCTTTGTAAAAATTCTGCCGAGGTAGGTATATTCATCACATTCATCAACTTTTATCCCGCCAAGGTTCCAACAATATTTGACACTTTTTTTCCTACCAGTAAATGCCACCACTTTGGTTTTTGTTAAGTTTGGAATTAGATAGTGGTCTTTTGAATAATCGTTTAGAGAATCCAGGAGCATTTGCAAACCAAAAGGGGTTAGGTCCAACATGACAATGTCGTCTGCATAGAGCAGAGCATGTACTCTATGCGAGGCAACCTTAGGAGGCAGACTGGAGCATTGTTGCAGATGATTAGGTAAATCACTAAGGTATAGTGAAAATAGTATCGGTGCTAAGAGGCACCCCTGTTTAAGCCCGTTAGCCGTTCCGATTGATTTGGTTAGTCCTTTTTTACTCCCCATTTGCACCTGTGACCAAGTATTAGTGTGGAGATTGATTATGATCTGCAGCAAGTATTCAGGAATACCCAATCTCCTTAGCTTTTCCCACAGTGTAGGTCTATCGACGCGGTCGAATGCGGTAGAATAGTCAATGAACGCCGCATACACTGTCTGAGAATTTTGTGAATTTTTTGAGGTGTATTTGTCTAAAATGGTCTGGAGAATTGAGATGTTATCAGTAACTGAATGGTTTGGTCGGAATCCTGCTTGGTATATTGGTATTAATCTCTTCGAAAAGGCCCATTCTTTTAATCTGTCCAGGACCTCTGCCGCGAAGATTTTCCCTGTTGCGTCCATCAACGCTATTTGGCGGTAGTTGCCAGCAATAGTTTTACTCCCCTTTTTGTAGATGGGAATTATAATACTCCCCTGCCAGGACTTTGGTATTCTCCCGGTTTTGAAGATGTAATTAAAAAGAGGAAGTAACATCTGGCTCCACTCTTTAGGATTTCTCTGTAGGACTTTAATTGGTATTTGATCCGGGCCAGACGCGGCGGTGCTTCTTGCTTGTCTGATGTGCATTTCTATGGAAAATGCCGTAGTGTTTGTTATCAGAGTAATATTATTTTCCGTAATAATATCAGCTGTTTTTCCATCCGAATTGTTCGAGTTTGCCTTATAAAGGTTGTTCAAATAAATTTCCCATTCCTGGGGCGGGACTGGTATGGCTTGTAGTTTCTTCTTTGTTCCAGTCATTTTGGCAATTAAGGTCCAATATTCTCGTTGATTGTACTTTTTTGCGGCAATTTGTAGTTCTACCCAGTTGTTATCAAGCACCTTTCTTTTATGACTCAGCTTTGCTCTTCTCACTTGATTTTTAAGTTTATTTATTTCTAGCTTAATTGAAGGAGAACATTTTAGATACTGCCCTCGGATAAGTTTGTTCAGTGTTTTAGTTTTCGAAGTTATCCTAGTTGGTTTTTTGTTGTTCTTCCTGTTATTCCTTTCTGTATCTTGTCTTATTCTGTCTGTGAGATCGTCCTTAAGTTTGTTGATGATACATTCAAAGTTTTTTATTAGATCACCAGAGTAATTCTTAGTTAGTAATTGACTATATGTAATCATTTCGGTGATATAATCCAAACTTGCGGAGGTCCGGAATAATCGCCTCTGAGTATTGTTAATTTCAACACTACTTTTATGGAACATAATTTGATTATACCGTGAATGATTAATCAGCCAAGAAGTCTTTAGGTTTAAAAGAGCATGGTCACTTTCATCGGAAAAGATGATACTCAAGTGTGAAACTGTTTCTACTAAATCCATGCCGCAGATTATATAGTCAATGATTGAAGAGGATCCATTACCTCGCCTTGTGTAAGACGCCGGTATGTCTCCTTCAACATTGCCATTTAGAATTGTCCCATTGAGAATTGGCAGACTTGTTAATAACAGTTTTCCTCTCTTATCTGAGGCAATCCCTTCAGGAAATATTGGAATAGTGAAGTCCAAAGATTCATCCTCGTATAGATTTACCCATTTATTAATCTCCACATTCGAAATTTTTCCGTTCAGGTCGCCCATGATTAGATAGGATGCGTTTGCACGATCTTCAATTATCTCTGCAATTGTTTCCATGGTTTCCACAAAGGTGACATCCTGTTTGAAACCGGGAGGGGCATACATATTGAAAAGTAGAAAAGCCTTTTTTTGATCTAGGTTATGTGTTTTCAACGAGATCTTGATGCATTGAAAATTGTCAGAATTAGACTCAATTACTTCTTGGTCCCATTGGTGCGCCTCGCTCAACAAAATTGCCAGTCCACCTTTTGCGTGACCCCGGTTCGTGGGTTTGGCAGGAATGTCATAGACGTAGTAGCCATCCTGGTGTAAAGTTTTTATTGCCCAAGTTTCCGGCAAAGCCACTATATCTGGTTGAGTTTTGGTAGCTTCTATCATTTTGTTGTCTGTTCTTCCCGCAAGATTCCACGAAATGATCTTCAAACCATTGTTAAACACTGGGTTGTTGGTGGTGTTGTAATTTGTTACTGTTTAATACCTCCGAGACCCAGGCCCAAGATTCTATTGATTTTTTGTCCTTAGTTACTACTAAGTCTTGATTCCAGACTTTTCTGTCACCTTTATCCACTTGGATTTTCAAAGTTTCCTTTCTTGCACGAGTAGATCCTGAAGCATCTAGGTTGGGATTATTTTTATAACGATTCTCATTTGAAATAGTCAATGTTGGGCAAAATAGGCCAGTAATCCTTTTCTTGTATTTACTTTCCTCTAAAGCGGATTTTTCGAGAACATCATAGCCACATTTGTGTAGAGTTTCTTTTTCTTTTATTATAATCCCTGGGAGTACCGATGACCAGAATGACACCTCCACTATTTTACAGTTGTCTTTTGTGGGGAAGGTCACCAGATCTATTTCCTTGCTGGTTAGAGATTGTAGGGAATGTATTTGCTGCAGTCGCGGCTGGTGACATTTGAAAGTGGCGGGGCGTGATGACAGCTGTCGCAGCTTTACAGGGCTCTGTGGTAACACTCATCAGAGAGTCTGCACACCAGACAATGTCTAACCCTCTGCATAACGCCCTAATCCACACCTGGCCACAGACACCTCTCTCTCTCCACAGACTGTCGAAGGGACACGGAGGGAAAGTGAGCATCAAAGGGCACTAGGGCAGGAAACGGAGAGGGGCCTCCCGCTTCATGTGAAAAGGTCGGAAGACATTTCAATACATAATAAAACAGTCATAAGTCAAATAGTCAAGAAACTTTACTACTTACCTTAACTTTCCGGCTTCCCGCCTCCAAGTCCGCTCCGACTCCCGCCGCCGTTCAGTTCTTGAATTCGGAATCGTCATCATGACTCATCAGACTCGTCATGCAGGAAGCCAGGCAGCCTCCCTCCCCTCTGGCTCCACCACAGCACAGCGCTGCAATTGGTTCGGCCGGCTTCCCTAACACCACGTGATTTCTCTGTATGCTGCAGCATACAGAGAACAGGGAGAGTGGGAGGGGTTACCCGAGGGCAGGGGGGAGCGGCTTTCCCCGCTGTTATGAATACAGTATATACTGTCTGTTTGGACAGTTTCTCAGGCTGCCAAACAGACTGTATTTACAACAGTGAGGAAAACCACTCCCCCCTTCCCTCGAGTAACCCCTCCCACTGTCTCGAGCAGGAACTCGAACTTATCCTTTCTCGCCGTGCGAGAAGGCAGAAACAAATGGTAGTTCTCTACTATTTGTTTCTGCCTTCTCGCACGGTGAGAAAGTAGTGGGGCGGCGCCCAAACGCCCCCATGGAGGATCCGCCTCTGATTTGCTGTAAGAGATTAATTACCCTTTCTCGATTTAGTGGCATATTATCGATTGGGAAGAGTTCTTCAAATTGTAAATGGTTAGTCGAGATTTGTTCACCATCAATGGATGGCTTGTTATCTCTTTCGCTTGGTCCCTTGTTTATCTGTCCCGCTATTTCAGAAAGTGTTGCTGGTGTAAAAACGTTCGCTTTATAATTCAATAGCTTTACTGATTGTGTAGGTTTTAATTCGCTATTTGTCTCTACTGTGGGTGTATTTGGTATTTTATTATCAGCTTGTCCTTCTTGGGTTTTTAGAGGAGTGATTGTATTTTTGAATTTTAGCTTACGAGTTTTATTTTTAATGATTCTTCTTAGCGGTTTCCTTCTTCTTTTTCTCTTTTCTTCTTTGTTAATTTTTGTTTGGAGTAACTTATCAGCTCCGTCATCGTCAGGAGAAGATTTGGTAGAGTTTCCGGATTCATCTTTTTCAGGGTCAGTCTTTAGCAAGTTTGTTTTATTTGAAGCCGAAAAAATAGGATACTGTTTGACTATGAGCGGGGGTTCTTCTTTAAATAGTTTTTTCAAAGAGTAAATTTTAGTATCCTTAGGATTTTTCCGGTTTTTCTTAATTGGTTTGTCTAGTATTATTACTTCAGATGTTTGAGTGCTAATGTCACTTTTAGTTTGGTGCTCAGTGCTTTTGATGAAGTTAGAAGAGTTATCGATATTTACCAGTTTGGCATTGTATATTTGTTGTTTGTTTGTAGCTTCTGCGAGTTCTTTTTTCCTTTTTTCTTCAACAAGAAATTTCAAAATACCAATTTGGACATCTAGCGTTTGGTCAGAGTTTTCCAGGATATGACCTAGAAATGAAAGGACCGATTCCAATATTTCTTGGAGGGAATGTAGAGCCTTTGACATAGGTGTTGCAGTGTTTATTGAATTATTGGTCTTTGGAAAAAAAGGGTCCAGAGAGGAATCAAGAGTAGGATCTCGATCTAAGGGCTTTTCCTGGGACCTGGTGAATGACTTATCAGGATTTAACTGTAGGTCAGAGTTTTATTCCATCGGCTTTGTATCATCTCCAAATAGATCATCAATGCAAGAAAGGCTAACTAAACGTTTTATAGGTGTTAACGAACTTAAATGTAGGATCTCGTGGGTTGGAATTTGTGATTCCTGTGTCGAGAGTAGTATCTTTTGATTAGATTCATGATCCAGGATACTGGAATTTTGGGTAGATTGATGGTCCTGCTCAGGCAGATCTTTTACTTCCTCACTTTTTGTTGTCTCACTATTTATTGACATGTCCAATACTTGTACCGGAGTTTGTTTTTTTGAAGATAGGGCTAAAAAATAATTGCTAATAGCGGGAGTTATAGTTATTCGACCTTGTTTAACTGCTTTATCGGAAGAGTTTCTGACGGCTTCCTCTGTGCCCATACGTTTCATATATATTGTACGTGATCTTAGTTTTTTGTAACCCATCTTTTGTATCTTAGTAGAAGCTTAAGTAGTATAAAGGAACCTACTTTCACAATTAGTGTTTAATGCGCCAAGTACTCAAGATGTCGTCTCCCGTTAGGGGGCTTGTATATTCCGATGTTACATTTACCTCTGTAGTATTAGCTTCCTCTCAGCCCTGTACCTCGCCGGGGGAAGAGGAACCAGCTGAGCTGCCTGGGGAATGCTGGTCCTCGCAGTCCCCCGGCTCGCTGATGGTGTTTGCCTCAAGACTCTACCCGTGGGACTCCAGCTGGGAGCGTTTGACTAGCCCTGCCGATTGCAGGACTCGCTCACACCAGCGAGTCCTCGTAGAGGGGAGGCTTCAGCAAAAAAGCAGATTGCTGTGTAAGGCGGACTTTTCCTTCCTTCCCAGCAGAGCAAAGCAGCACAGTTCTCTGAAGTCAAGTAAGTGGCGCCCGCGAAGCGGGTGTCACGAAAGTTATTGCAGGTAGGCGGGGGGCGTGTCCGTGGGCGTGATCGCCGGGGGAAGAGGAATCAGCTGAGCTGCCTGGGGAATGCTGGTCCTCGCAGTCCCCCGGCTCGCTGATGGTGTTTGCCTCAAGACTCTACCCGTGGGACTCCAGCTGGGAGCGTTTGACTAGCCCTGCCGATTGCAGGACTCGCTCACACCAGCGAGTCCTCGTAGAGGGGAGGCTTCAGCAAAAAAGCAGATTGCTGTGTAAGGCGGACTTTTCCTTCCTTCCCAGCAGAGCAAAGCAGCACAGTTCTCTGAAGTCAAGTAATGCTGAATGCACAGGAAACGGAATGCGAAAACACGGACTGGACTCTCGGATTCCAAACCTAGTATGAGCTTCCCTGGTCCGTGTAGTGCGTTCCCGAAATCTGTCTGTTGGGCTATGTAAAGTGCCTCAAGCCCTGTTACAGATGGATCTGGAGTGCTTTCTTATGGTATGGTGCTGTCTTCCTGTCCCTTTCCGTACAGTGGAGGTGACTTATTCAAACTTATGCCCCTGCAGGATTTCACTGATCACTTTTTAGGACGCTCTGTCGGCGCGTCTGTCTCAGCTGTCTTCAATAGTTTCTGAAAGCAAGGTGGGTGGCTGCTCCCTCACCTCCACCTCCTCACCGCCGTTACCGCTCTCTGCCCCACAACGACGTCCTCCCGGCCTGTCCGCTCTGCCCCGCTCGATCCCCAGGAGCCTGGGGAGAGCCGCAACCCGCCAAAATGCTGACCGCCAAGCCGCCGACCTCCCAACCGGCCTCCAACCGCAGCACAGGTGGAGCAGGTTGAGCAGTGATGCGGTGATGCGGTGGGGGTGGAGCAGCAGCCGTCAGCCGAGGCCAACCGTCAGCGCGTCCGTGTCCGGTAAATGGCAGCGGTACCGGTGGAGACAGTGATGGGTGCAGAGGGGGGGGGGGTAACCGAGGGTTCGTGGAGGAGCCGGTAGCCTGGTATCAGCTGGGCGAGCTCGGCGTGGCTCTGCTCGGCTCGCCCTTTACAGCGCGTCCTCACAGCGCTTTTCGCAGCTTCTCAGCTCGCAGTGTTTCGTCTCGTAGCTCCTCCTTTCTAGTGCTTAGTATGACGAGTCAGAACCACCAGCATTCAGCCTGCATCTGGGGACTACATCCCCAAGCCACCAACGCGGCCGACGCCACCAACAGAACACGCCAGGAGGCGCACAAAGTTGCTGCTGGTCTCCCGCAGCGTGGGAGCCAGAACCGCCAGCATTTGCCCTGCATCTGGGGACTACATCCCCCTGTCACCAATGCAGCCGATGCCGCCAACGGAACACACCAGGAGGCGCACAAAGGCGCTGCTGGTCTACCGCAACATGGGACACGCCCGGCAAAGCCTGGGCCAAGGGCGGGCCCATCTGCGCCCGTCAGAAACAGGACCAGGCAGGGAAGGCCACCCACCCTGGCTCTGTCAAAGCAGCGAGGTGACATTGGTAAGTACACTTACTTTTTTCTTGGTGGCTTGGATTGAACTTGATTCCTATTTCTTAACACTGGTTCAAAAGGAAATGATCTGTTGACTATACGCCTGACTCAAACTGTTACTGCTGGAAGTTGACGTTGGAAACAAACTAATTTTGTCCCTGGGCCCCAGGCAAAGCTCTGCAAAAGCTTTTTATCTATTACAGGAAATAAGACAAGGGTTCAAGTACCGGAGGTCAACGGGCTTTCTAAGTGTTGAACTGTTATAACTGTGTTGACTTTACCAATCGAGCTCTGAAGTGTATATCCTGACTATAGAAGGCTTGTATATTGATAAATTTCATACTTATACACTTAGCTACAATTGTTATATAGCTGTTGCTAACTGCCTCTATTCTACCTAACACCTTGCCTCAAATAACGTTTTAACACATTAATATTAATAACAATAACACTTAGAGACTTGGAGCACTAGTTTTAGTCTTGAAGATTAAGGGGTCAAAGGAAAGCTACAGAGGCTGCAGCGGGAAGAAAGAAGATAAGAAAGACTACTAAATTAGCCAAATCGGCAGCAGACAATTGCACTTTAGCAGCAATCGATGACCTAATCGAGGAGGTGGAAACTATGTTAGCTAATGGGAAGGAGCTTACAAAAAAGGGCACAAAAAAGATCTCTTATTATAGCAAACAGGATAAAGTGACTACAGTAAAACCACACATTCCTACAATTATTGTTCACCAAATTTATAGCGAGACAGCTCCGCACTCCTCAAGTACATCTCCAAGACTTGTGACGACTAGCCACACTTGAATAACCTCCCCTAGGTTGGACACCGTAGCCAGGGATCAAGTTAACCCACAAATAGGGAGCTTATAAGAGAATGCTCTAATAGATACTCATTGTTAGCATCCGGGCAAGAAGAAGACCAGGGAGGACAAACAAAAGATATTGAATGTAATATACTGTTACCAGTTAACAGCGGGGAAGCAGAGACTCAAACAGAACCAATAGAAACCCATGCATTCATGAGGGAACTTTGCTTAAAATTAAATTAAATGTAGTACAAGACGAGGTTTTGGTACTCAAAAGGATGATTGGGGATTTAACAATGCAATTGTCTATAACCCCAATCAAGAGGAGTAAAGTATTGGATAACAGTGAACACTCTAGGGGTAAATCACACTATACTCCAGCAGAAAATGCCCAAACTAGGTCTTTACTTAGAGTAGTGCCCAAAAACCCCTTAAAGGAACCAGTAAGTCAGATCAAGCACGCGGCCACCTCAGATCATTACCCATCTGGGTTAGATAAGTATGTGGTTAATACAAATGAGAATCCTAGATTGCCTCCCCCCCAATTATGAGTGATTCAAAGGTACACCCCCAATGTCTATACTGTAAATAGGTCAAAACTTGTAGGCCAAGAAAAATTAAGTCTAAACTTAGAAACTGGGTGGGAGGGCAGAGGCTACCATCAGTCGCATACATTCTACTCATCACCCCATCATTTGAACAAGTGGAAGCCGAACATTTGCAATGTCTTTTTGACAAATGTCTCCAGATTAAAGCAGGGAACTAGAGAAGATGAGGACGCACTTATAAATAAAGTGATACACTGCATTAGAACTAAACGCCAGTGCCTTTCCATAGTAAGATCGGATATAATAAAAGCTGAGCAGTTTCAGCAAGAATCAGGGAATTTGGACGACTTAAATCTAACTCTCCATTGAAAACACATCGCAGATAATTTGATAGCTATGAAACTACGAACACACTCTTTCTTTGATTCAATAATCAGCTTCAGACAGAGCAAATCTAGTACAGGCAGGTGCAATACTGTTCCACAAGACACGGGGGGTCAAACAATTTAGATGCCATAGATTGACTAAATGAGCAGGGTATAATGAATACAACATCTGGGAGCACATCCAGCCAAATAGATAAGAAGCATTTTGCAACAGAATCTAGTGACTTAGTTAACTATGATGCCCACTTAGAGAGGACACATCTACAAGAAACTAGGTTAACAAATGCCCATGAGACAGAGGGGGAGTGGCTACATAACTATGCTCAATCACCCTTCTATCATGTCTGAATACCTAAACCCTGAATTTCCGTAAGATGGTCTCCTGGAATATAGCCGGGCTCATGCATAAATTTATTGAGCCAAACTGGCAAGATTACATCAGCAATTTAAATCTATGCCTTTTCCAGGAGACCTGGGCAAGAGAGCCACTACACAAACTAAGGTGTAGAACATTTAGTATAGAAGCCCTACAGTCAAAAAGAAGGAGACCATCAGGTGGGCTCTTAATCTGGATAAATATTTATATAAATGAAACTATAGAAATTGTGTCCCCTTGCTCAAAGATATTTTGGACTGAAATTCAAGTTCCCAAACATGGCACAGATGTATCTTTTTAATATATACATAAGACCAAGGGAGTATTTGAAAGAATCATTGTTAATACACCAATTTGAAGAAGTTCTTGAATCTATCGAATCAAATGGGGTCATTCTAGAGGGGGCGACTTTAATTGTTATTATGAACCTATGATGGGTTTACATACCATTTTTGAGGAGGAAGACGTAGCAAGTGGGATCTCACTTCTTACGGTACAAAATATAGTGGGGTGCTCCATTTCAGCCATGCAATTATTCCATCTCACTATTGAAAGAGGTTTAAGGGCATGTAATGGCCGGTTCCCCTCAGACTTTGGATGCTCAAACACCTTCTCGAGAGGAAATTCCTCATCTCGAATAGATTATGTAATGATAAGCATAGCCCACTGGGCATATGTACAGGATTTTAAGGTTGATAAAAGAGGAGAAAGTGACCATTTCCCATTATGTTTAGATCTATTTGGGAAATGGTTTTTCATCCACCCAACTCTTCCTACTGATTTGGGGGAAGAGATTATGCAGCCCCTGGTAAGCAGTAACCGGCGGTCAGTTAAGAGGCCCGTTATAATGGACCAAGTTGAGCCCCTCTCCAATATATATAATGTTTTTAGTGAACTTTTAACTTTCTACTTAGAGTCAGGCCCAGATAACACAAATCCACCAGAGATTGGTAGAGAATATGAAACTCTATCAAACTAAACCCCAGACAGGAACAGGCAACCTTCAGGTAATAACTAGGTATGGGCGGAAAATCCGTTCCGCTCGCGGATTTTGCGGATTTTCGGGAAATTCGCAATCCGCGAGATTCGCGAATCTCCCGCAAAATCCGCAAATCCGCGAGCAGCGGATTTTGCTCGCACTGCTCGCACTGTTCGCGTGAGTTCGCGCCCCGCGAATAAGTGCAAAATTGCAGAAATACGATCTTAGCAAAACTGAAAGTAACTACTTACCAGGTTCAAAAGTTCAGGCTCATCATTAGTAGCCATTTCCTGTAGTGCTTCCTGAGGGGCCCCTCCAGAGTTCAGTTGCCAGTTGAAACTATTATGTGACCCTGCTCTGAACCTCAGAATAGTTACACATATGCCACAAAGGTCCTGAATTACAGCTAAGGGAGACAAGCAGGAGCCAGGCTGGAAGTTAAAATCCATTAATCAGCCCCTAATTCATTATTGTCAGTTGGGGCAGGGCAGGTGTTGTAACTAATTTTGCAACAATGAAAGCACTTAGCAAGTGCAAAAGATCACTAATCAGGGCGCACTAAGGAAGCAGGTGCCAGCTAAAAAAATATTCTGTGACACATTAATCAGCCCCAAATTAATT
Organism: Lissotriton vulgaris; assembly: GCF_964263255.1. Lineage (NCBI taxonomy): Eukaryota > Metazoa > Chordata > Amphibia > Caudata > Salamandridae > Lissotriton > Lissotriton vulgaris. The sequence continues at coordinate 608,139,887 of NC_141699.1, read as the reverse complement.
CAGGTCACTTGAGGCAGGGAAGGTGTGCTTTGCTTTGCCGAAAATAATGTACACTGGACAACCAGAGGGTGTGGTGATGAAACAGAGGGTGGCATGGGTGGGCCAGAGGGTGGCATGAGTAGTCAGAGAGTGGCAGTGGTGACAGAGAGTGGCAGTGATGAAGAAGAGTGTCCCAAACAGGCTGGACACGTAGAAACAACAAGTTTGCAAAACTTGCGACCCGACAGGTAAGTTCGCAAATTGCGAAATTGTAAAAACCCTCGCGAACTGGCAGAAACACGGGCGAACACAAAAAAAAAAAATCCGCAAATTCGCGGGAATTCGCGGATTTTGCGGATTGCGAGTTCGCAAATCCGCAAAATTCGCGAACGCGAGATCCGCAAAATTCGCCCATGCTTAGTAATAACATAGCCGTCAAATCCCTGGTTTGACAAAGAATGCTTAGTGGCTAAACGAAGGCTTATCAGGGCTCTAAAGGCCAAAAATATATTCTAGATTTGATGCGAAATAAAAGAATACAGAAAAACACAGAAGGTAGCCCTAAGAAACGGGGAAGATGCTAGTTGGGAAGATCTTATAATAGCTTCAAAAACCGGTGATCAGTCCATGTTTTGCAGAGTAATTGCCCATGGCAGCAAACTAAATAAGACGGCTTCAGGTCACTTTTTAGACCCTTGCACATGGAAGAGACACTTTGCTAACCTATATGCCACTCCAAACGAGCCAGACATAGATCTTTTAAATGCTACTGAGGGGTCTTTGACATTAGCACAAACCGCGCCCTTACAGTTCAGTATTGAAGACACAACACTTACTATAGCCACTATTACATCATCAAATGCGCTCGGACCTGACAAGATACCAGGGGACTTATTAAAACATGGCCCAGAAGTGTGGGTGCCATACATAAATGTATTATGTAATGCAATAGCCAGGGACAGCCCATTCCAGAATCCTGGAAGGGCACAGAGATAGTTCCCATTTATGAAAAGGGCAGCATGGATGATCCTTCAAATTACAGACCTATAAGCTTGATAGACATCGTGCAAAAATTCTATGCCAAGCAAGTTTTGAATAAGTTAAATGACTGGATAAAAATAGCAAAGCACTCAGGAGTCCTTCATGCGCTATGAGGAAGGCAAGAAACACTCGAAAAATCTTTAACGGAGATCTAACAAGAAGAATTAATTAGTGGGGATGGTATAAGCAGCGAAGAATACAAAAAAACATTAGAAGAATACCACGAAGTTGCAGATAGTGAGATCAAACACATGGGAAAGTACGGAATAGCTAAAACATACGAAGAGGGTGAGAGACCTGGGGCAACCCTGGCAGCGCTGCAGCGTGGCAAGAGGGAAGTTGCAGGAGTCACAGAAATACATTCAGAGGCAGGTTGAACCGTCGGGCATTGCTGATAGGTTTTGTCAATACTACTCTGAGTTGTACCGCTCTAAAAGGTCTACTGACATCGCAGCCATATTTAGAGTACCTGGAGCATATTAAAATACCGTGGCTGGCGGATGTTCACAGGGAATACCTCATGAGGCACTGGAATCATGGGAAATACTTACTGCTTTCATGACTATGCGCCCGGGCAGTGCCCTCGGACTGGACGGCCTCACTGTAGCCTTTTATAGGGAATTTAAGGATATCCTGCTGCCGCACTTTACTACTCTCTTCATGGAAATGGAAGAGTGAGAGGAGATGCCCCCCTCTATGCGGGAAGCTATGATAGCAACCCTCCTGAAACCGAACAAACCTGCTAACAAATGCTCCTCGTACCGAACCCTCTCGCTCCTTAATGTTGATACTAAACTATTTGCCAAAGTGTTGGTTAATCGCTTAGCCCCACTGATCCCACAACTTGTTGGCCCTGAACAAGCAGGATTTGCTCCGGAGCGCACTCTAACATATAACTTACGCACAGTATTCGGAGCGATACAACACTCTAAACCAGAGGTTAAGGCGGCTGCTGTCTTCCTGGACGCAGAGAAGGCCTTTGACTGTTGAATGGCCCTTCATGGTAGAGGTACTGAGGAGGATGGGCTTAGGAGGTGTCTTCTTACAATTGGTGGTGTTATTATACCATGCACCCAAAGCCAGGATCAGGGTAGGAGATCTGGTGACAGCCCAGATTCAAATTTGTAGAGGCACACAACAGGGTTGCCCGTTATCTCCACTACTATACGCCTTAGTTGCTGAACCCTTGGCCTGTGCCCAAAGAGAGTACCAGGGGCATAGAGGAATTAGGTTCCAGGGATATAAATTGAATGTTTCCACTTATGCAGACGACACACTCTTATACATCAGAAATCCTGAAATAAATCTGCCCCCAGTGTTGAAGGAGATGGTGCGCTTCAGGGAACTTTCTGGTCTTAAGATAAATTGGACTATATCTACCATTTTCCCACTGACCCCGGTCATGGTACCCGTTCAATTGAAATTTCCTCTCACTTGGACTTCTGACTCAGTACGATACCTGGGGATACAGGTGCATACGTCCTCTGAAACGGTTTTCACAGAAAACTACGGGAAGGCAATTGTAAAATTGGAAGATGAGGTGAAGCGTTGGATTTGCTTGTCTTTATCACCTCTAGGCCGCATATCTCTGATATAAATGGTGGTCCTACCCATATTTTTATTCTTGTTTCTCAATATACCTTGGGTCCTTCCTTCACACTTCTTTAAGACTGTTAAATCACTATTGGTTAAGTTGATATGGGCTGGTAAGCAACCGCGTGCTCAGTGGAATGTTCTCACTCTCCGTTATTCCATGGGGGGATTAGCAGCACCAGATTTGGAGCTTTATTACAGAGTGGTGCAATGCACTCATGCCTACCACTGGATACATCAGGACGATACCCTCCCACACCTACAAATCGAAGAGGTGGCAGCTAGCCCCACCCCCCTCCCACGGTTTATGTTCAATGCCCCGTCTAGGAGAACAGGGATACTGGACTCTATTAATGCCACAAGACATGCTTGGCACAATTTGCTAAAGAGACAGGCGAGCACAATTTTGTATTCTCCACAGACACCGCTAGAGTGGTGCAATTGGTTACCAATCAGCAAAGAAAAAGAGGTAGTAGCTGCACTAGGGACGCTTCAGATTACTAAAATAGGCGACTTGTTCCAAGATGGCGTGACTCGTAAATGGGCAGAGATAGAAGACGAGGGTCATAATGTTACTCCACTAGCACGATTTCACTACTATAGGGTAACGCATGAGCTCCGCAAATTACTTGGAGATGATGTGTTTGAGCCCCCAGTGTTTGCCCCCTTTTCGTTTATACTGCGAGCTAAATTCCCCAATAAATTAGTGATAATAATCTATGGTATAATGCAAGAGGAACGTAGAAACGCATATACCAAGATGAGACTGGAGTGTCAGAATGACCTAGGCGTGACCCTTGATGACATCACATGGCATTATTGTTGTGAATCCACACAGCGCATCTCCTTGAATGGCAGACAACGGCTTATACAGCTCAAGTTTTTAAATCAAACATATTACACTCCAGAGAGACTCCATAGATCCGGGCAACGGGAATCCACTGAGGGTGAGAGGTGTAGCACTAATCCGGCGGGGTTCTTACATCTTGCCTGGGCATGCTCAACCATAGCTAAATTCTGGAGGGCAATATTTAGAAACCTTAGTGACATAGTGGGGTTCCCCCCCTCCCCGGATCCACTGTTCACACTCCTGGGGCATTCTAGGAACTTCAGAAACAACATGTGACGCCTGGTAGATATAGGCATACTGGTAGCGAAGCGCAGAATAGCATTGAAATGGGCCAGGGGCTCAACGTATACAACAGCAGAATGGACTAGGGATACGATTTTTTGCAACACGTAATCTAATCTGTACAGCGAGCTGTACCCCCTCCCCCCACCAAAAGCTGCCCCAAGGGATTCTGGAGTTTATTTCAGAGTTATGTAGCCGGTAGCGAGTCTGATACACTAAGATGAAGAGATACAGCACTATTATACAATAATAATCAGGTATAGCAGTATTTGATTGCACCTGGGTAATCCCTACATCCTTTTCCCAAACAATCACTGTCAACGGGGCACCCATCTGCAGTCTCTGGATGCGGAGATATGGTTGAAAGTCTGAGGCCGGTGCAGTAAAACCTGTATTGTTATAAAGGTTTCATATGCTATGGGATCCATCATAAGTTTGACGGCTTGTAATGTATAACATGATTTGATTGACGCTGATGTACACTGCGTTGGTAATTCTTATATGTATCTGTACAAGGATGTTCCCCTCCTTAATTTTGTTTTCCCTTTGGTCCGAACCAAAACCAATAAAAAAAATGTCCCCAAAAAAAAATGACTGGATAAAGGAAAAATATGTACTTTAACCTTGCCAGGCTGGTTTCAGAAGGAAAACCAGCACCATTGATCAAGTTTTTAGACTTGTAACTTTAGCCTGGAAGTATACAAAGTTAAGATCTGGTCACTTATATATTGCTTTTATTGATTTAAAAGCAGCATTTGATTCGATTCCTAGGGATCTGCTATGGAAAAACGTACACCAGGAGGGGGTACCAGAGGAGATTTTATTCCAACTCATAAGGTTACACAAGTGCAATTTTGCCAAGGTACGCTGGGGTAAAGGAGGGGAGCTCATAGACGAGATTCCAGTTAGGAGGAGTGTGCACCAGGGTTGTGTCCTGGTGCCAACTTTGTTCCTTTTATATGTAAATGATTTGTTTCAGTATTTGCAAAAATCTCTCCATGATTCTCCCAAGCTTGGAGGGATCCATTACTGCACGTTAACAATCACGGATGATACAGTTTTGTGGTCTCAAACTCCAAGGAGTTTACAAAATCTACTTGATAGTCTTACCAACTACTGCAAATCTAAAGGTTTAGAAATAAACCCTATTAAAACAAAATACATGACTATGAGACCCCATAAATGTTTTAAAAACAAAATAACCTTATTGGCCATCAGACTAGTAAAGGTGATAGATAGCTTGGTGCATCCGGACCAGTCCGGTTTCATGCCACACAGCAATACTGCCTTAAATATGTGTAGACTGCATGGGGTCTTGGGTAGCGCGGCAATTATACAGGAACCGGCGGTATTGGTCTCGCTGGACGCCACCATGGCCTTTGACATGGTGGAATGGCTATATCTTTTCGCAATACTTGGGCTTTGGACGGAGATATGTGATTTGGATCCGGCTATTGTACTCAGAGCCGTTGGCCAGGGTGGTGGTAAATAATTGCACGTCAAGGACTTTTCAATTGAGATGGGGAACGAGGCAGGGGTGTCCTTTGTCATCTCTCCTGTTGGGTTTGGTCCTGGAGCCCCTGGCGGCGTGGATCCGGAAAGATCCAGTGATTCGTGGAATGAGTTGGGCAAGAAATTGGGAGGATAAAATATCCCTATATGCGGATGATATCCTATAGTATTTGACTTCTCCGAGGGCCTCCTTGATAGGCTTATTTGATATCCTGGTGGTGTTTGGGAGATACTCAGGTTTTACCATTAATTGGAAGAAATCTGTCCTCTACCCGCTACGGGAAGCACCCCCGCCATTCCGAAGAGCTGGTAGCGACCAATGGTTTCCAGTACTTGGGCATCTTCATCTCGTTGAACCCCTTGAGCAGTTTCACTTGTAATCTCCTACCGCCTGTACAACGGCTGAAAAAAGACATACTGGCCTGGAAAGCCTTGCCACTCTTGCAGTTAGGCAGGGGAACTCTTTTTAAAATGATGTCCCTGCCCCGCTTCTTCTATGCCCTCCAAAACTCGATGGAACCGGTCCCTGCCTCATACTTCAGAGAGATAGAGAGCCTTCAGAGGAGCCTCCTATGGGGTGGTCACCCTCGGATTGCATTGGCTAAACTCACTCTGAATTGGTATAATGGAGGCATCAGCCTCCCTGATATAAAAAAATATTATTGTCGGCACACCTAGCGGCTATCAATCATGGAATGTATAGAGGCCTTGGCGATTCTGAATAAGTCATGATGGCTTCTCCCAGGCGGGGTAGATATCGTTTGACTGGCCCAACCACTCACTCAGTTCACATTTGGCACGTAGTTCAGAAGTATTTGGGGAGGAACGGCAGACTGACACTAACAACCCCCTTGTGGAATTCCCCAAAACTCGGGGACTTGTGGCAAACTAAGGGATTTGATAAATGGGATCTAATCGGGATTTCTAAAATCAAAGACCTTTGGGACTGGAGTGGGGTTGTCCCATTCGCCTCCCTTCAGAAACAATACAGTCTTGCAGACTCTGAACACTTTAGATATCTCCAGGTGAGACATGCGCTTAGGGCCCATCTTGCCACGGGCTCCGCCCCGCAACCTTCCTCTCCGCTAGAAGACAGAATTCTTGATGGTCATTTACCCGAAAAAGCCATCTCACTGATATATAAAAAGTTAATCAACAACATGGACAACCCGCTTCAAGCCCTTAAACACAAATGCGAGAGGGATGGCCTTGAATTGGAGGAGGCTCACCTGCTGATTTTTCTTTCATTGAAGGCGTTTTGGACTGCGAGCATCAAGGACTCGCTCTTCCTGACGGCTGTTCTGTTTTTAAGCCTTCACTAGTTGTGGAACCCGCTTCGCCTGCACTTCCCGGCATAGCGCTTTGGAAACTCTAGCGCTTGGGCTTCTGAGGTGTTGGGGAAAGCAGGGCTGCGAGCGAGGGGAGGCGCAGGACTTCCAGTCCCAGGAGCGCCTTACCCTCGGCCTCTTCACCAGCTGACCCGCTCTCCCTGCTGGCTCCTCCCACACCTCAGCGCAGTTAAAGCCTGCTCGTCAGCTGCCTTGGTTGATTGCTCACCTGCTGATTTTTCTTTCATTGAAGGCGTTTTGGACTGCGAGCATCAAGGACTCGCTCTTCCTGACGGCTGTTCTGTTTTTAAGCCTTCACTAGTTGTGGAACCCGCTTCGCCTGCACTTCCCGGCATAGCGCTTTGGAAACTCTAGCGCTTGGGCTTCTGAGGCGTTGGGGAAAGCAGGGCTGCGAGCGAGGGGAGGCGCAGGACTTCCAGTCCCAGGAGCGCCTTACCCTCGGCCTCTTCACCAGCTGACCCGCTCTCCCTGCTGGCTCCTCCCACACCTCAGCGCAGTTAAAGCCTGCTCGTCAGCTGCCTTGGTTGATTGCTCACCTGCTGATTTTTCTTTCATTGAAGGCGTTTTGGACTGCGAGCATCAAGGACTCGCTCTTCCTGACGGCTGTTCTGTTTTTAAGCCTTCACTAGTTGTGGAACCTGCTTCACCTGCACTTCCCGGCATAGCGCTTTGGAAACTCTAGCGCTTGGGCTTCTGAGGTGTTGGGGAAAGCAGGGCTGCGAGCGAGGGGAGGCGCAGGACTTCCAGTCCCAGGAGCGCCTTACCCTCGGCCTCTTCACCAGCTGACCCGCTCTCCCTGCTGGCTCCTCCCACACCTCAGCGCAGCTATATTTTCTTACTTGGTACCGCAAAGCGGGAGCGCGCGGGAGCGCGCCGGGAGAAGCCCGGGACAAGGGAGGGCCCTCTGTGGCCCTCAGTGGCCGAGGTAGGCCGGGCTGGGCCCTAGTATCTTGACTCTTTCAGTCGTTCTCCTAAGATATTAGTTTGCGTTATTTTATGGTATGGTATCGCAAATACGCCGATAGAAATATAGGCACGAAGTAGTTGTACTGTTAGTTTCACTCCCATTTTCATTTTTGGTGTGTTTATATTATTCTAAAACTGTGTTTTAAAAGTCTGGGAGATTTATTGTAGGCTCTCATAGAATTCTAAGTATTATGGAGGCTAAGACATTACGATCCGGGAAGGTTGTAATGGAGAATCACGGTACAATTCACGGCCCGAGTCACTTGAGGAAAAAACAAGCTAATAGTGCTATCTTGAAAGGTCAGATGCAATTAAAACAAATTTGGGAGAAAAGCTTGAATGGATCGCTTGAAGCTTCCAGGAAATCTGATAATGATCCATTACAGCAATTAAATCCCTGTTTCAATAAGGAGGAAGGTAGTGAGGTTGCCCCTATGGTGGAAATGAAAAGGTCACTAAGTCAGGCTAGTGTGGTAGACTGTTCAATAGGTTCTGAACATGTGGCTGCTGTTGACCCCCTGTTAATATCGCAATCTCTGCTACATGATACTCACAAGGGGAATGATATTCTGGAAGAAGATAAGGGTGATGTTTCCATAGCTACTAGTATTGACTTTGAACTCTGCGGAAGATATGTGGATAAGAAATCTCTACCTCCCATAGTAGTTAATAAAACGCCTAGTGGAGAAACACCTTCTGGTCTGCTCTTATATAGCAGTACCCCCTCCATTAAATCCACAGATAATTTGTCTCCGCTGAGTAATGAACAATCCCCTCACTTTAATTTATCTGGGATTTGTCCCCTTACATCTTCAAGTTATCCGAAAAATGACAAACCCATTTCTGAGTCACTCATAGCCCTTGAGCAAATTCTCTCTTCCATATTATTGCTAATGGGTAAATTTGCTGTAAATTCTGATTGTATTTTATCCTCAGTTACTGAAATACTTCAGGCACTGTTGGCACAAAATGCGAAAAATGTTGAAAATGAATCTAAGACTTCTGTTTCTCCTCCTAATCTCCCGCCTGTTGTACATCAAGAGGTTGTTTATTCTTCTGAAGGGAGGAGACTTGCCCCTTTGGGATTACCTATAGAGGCGGAGATTCATAAGTCCCCTAATCCATGCACCTCATCTGTCCTGCCATTGAGTATGGAACCACCACTAGTTGAGCAGGAAGAGGAAGTGTGTGAAGTAGCTCAAACGGGGGGCCAAGATCTTTTTCCCATTTTTGTCCATGAAAAAAAGGAGTCAGAAGTTCTCTTGGGGTCTCCTCGAGTTGCCAAAATGATAACAAGAGGAAAAAAGGGGAAGCCTATTCGAAAACACAAAAAGAAAAGACCTAGACAAATTATCTTTCCAAAACATATAATAACTGAAACGCCCGCTCCCCTAGGAAGTGGGTATAACCCACCTCCTGATATTCCGGATAATGTAGATGGGGAAGGTATCTTAAATGATACCAATGATACCCCACTTGTATTATCTACGAATAGGGTGGTTTCTGGATCAGCAATTGAGGCCCCAGATGAAGTAACTTCGAATAGAGTGGTTTCTGGATCTACAATTGATGCCCCTGTTCCCCATCCTATAAGTGTGGCTGATAGACAGTCTCCAATTGTAACAAGAGTATTTAATCCAACAGCTCCTATTTTTCTGCCTAAGACTGATGCAGATAGGAATGTAATACATCAGCCATCAAAAGATAATATTTCATATGTGGATACTTTGTCATTGGATTTTCTGCCATTACTTGACTCTGATTTAAGAATGAATAGATCTTGGCTACTTAGCTGTTTTAATGAAATAGAAAGCTTAAAGTTGGTCCTAACGAATGATATTGACTTAGTTCTACCTATAAGAACCACAAACGGACAACGAATAAGGGTAAAGTTTTACTCAAAAATAATTGCTAATCTAGTCCTTCAACATGCAGAAGCTTTTCAACGTAGAGGAATTGACGTGTTACCTTTTGTTAATAAAAACTTAAGTCTTTCTTTCTCTGAAAGAAATACAAGATGGTCCTCTGGTCAGGATGATTATCCTGTATGTAATAATGACCTGAAAATTTGGCTCTCCAGAGGCAAACGTATGGTTTCTCAGGTCTTTCCTTTAGCGGGGTGCACGGATAACCCTCTAGTTGAAGATGCTTCGATGTGGAATTGGTTACCGGGAGTTCTCTCAAACACCTCCTCGAGAAACCCACGACCATCTACATATCTTTAACCAGTGTTTAAAAATAGTTTCTTGGAATGCTGCTGGCTTGTCTAATTGTCCGGAGAAATTTGATTATCTTTTTTCCCTGAATGCAGATGTGTATTGTATCCAAGAAACATGGTGTGATACTCTCCCCTATGGAGGGAATGATTACTTCATCCTAGAAGCCGCTGCAACGCCATCTAAAAGGGGCCACGCTAAAGGTGGAATTGCTTGTTTGCTATCCAATACATTACAATGGCAATTCTCACATTACAAGGATGAGAGTAATCTATTCCAATCAATAACCATTTCTAACCTGGATAATACTGTACAACGGTCGTCGTTTATAATATTAAATGCCTACATTCCTCCCGAAGATAATTTTATCCCAGTTTTAAAGCGTATGTTCTCCTACATAAAGCAGTTATTAGAGGTGGATGACCCCCCATACCTATTATTGGTGGGGGACTTAAATTGTAAAGTGTCCAATACTTCCCTAGACATGTTTAGAAACAAGGTAAAAGAAGAAGTATTTAATATTCCCCAAGCTCTCTTCCCTAATAAAATAAAAACGAATAAAAGGGGCAAGATTCTTCTTGGGGAGCTCAGTGCCGTGGAGGGAATTATTATAAATGGCAGAATGCCTTCTGATTCCCCGGCAAATTATACACATGGTGCTACTAGTGGTGAATCTATTTTGGACTATGCAATAACTGACTTTGACACGTTCTCTTGCTTTAAAGACCTGGTAATCTCCCATACTCCTTTGAGTGACCATAAAATTATTAAATTAACTATCTCATTAACACCTCCTGAATCTGACTGCTGGTCCCTAAAGAACAAAGGCTTCTCTATTAATTGCCATTCTGGGAGATGCTACTGGGGTTCCAGTCATAATAAGGATGTACAAAACATCCTTATCCAATTCTTAACTGAACTCGACTCTTGGCAAGGTAGGGAATTTAGGTTCCTTGAAATGCTTATTCAAAAAATTACTGAAATGGCCAGGAGTAGAGGAAAGTTTAAAAAGAAATATTTCACTCCTAGCCCTCTATTAAAGTTAAATAAAGAGATTAACAAATTGGTTAGGATGCAATATCTTAATAGATCAGGAGAGATTGGGATACAGTTAGCTTTGCTAAAGAGAAGGAGGGTGAGATTGAGAGCCAAGCTCAAAAGAGACAAAGAAGATATGGTTTGGATCAGTCTAAGAGAAGCATCAAGGAGTAAAAACTCTAGAGCTTTCTGGTCCATAATAAGACAAGGATGTGGTGTTGTAAAAACATCCACTCCTACTGTTATCTCTGAAGAAGTCTGGACCCAATTCGTGCTCAACCTATATGCTTCCAATGAGGCAGGGGGTGATGCTCGGGTTCCAGACTGTAATATTGATGCTCAAATGGAGCTCCCCACTGAGTATTCCATAGCTACCGCAATTAAAAGCATGCGCTCTTCCGGGGCCATGGGACCGGACGAAGTGCCCATGTCTATAATTAAGCAAGACATAACCACTTGGAGCAGGACTCTTCTTCCAGTGTTCCAGGCGTGCTTTAAAAATCGATCAGTTCCCGACTCTTGGCGGGGAAGTATCTTGATTCCAATTTTTAAAAAAGGAGACCGTGATAATCCCTCTAACTATCGCCTAATTGCGTTATTAGACGCGATAGGAAAAATCTTTGCTAAACTTTTATTAATTTTAATAACAGACTGGGCACTCTTAAATAATATTATTCCTAGGGAACAGACAGGCTTTCGAAAAGAGCATGGAACTCTAGATAACCTAACTATGCTACATGTAATCATAGACAAATATGTGCGGGTTCGTGGTGGGGGCATATATGCAGCATTTATAGATTTCTCCGCAGCGTTCGATAGGGTTGACCGGCCGACGCTGTGGAGAAAACTGACGTCACTGGGTATGCCAAGATACTTATTGGACTTAGTTATGTCCCTACACTGTAATACTTGGTGTAGAGTGTTACAAGGCGGAGAAAGGGGACTCACTCAAGCAATTCCCTCCCGGAATGGTTTAAAACAGGGATGTATACTGGCTCCCACACTGTTTTCCCTGTATATGGCCGATTTACCAACTACAGTTGCTGAATGTGAGGGTCTTCCCCCAGTTATTGGAGGGACTGCCATATCTATTCTAATGTATGCAGACGACATACTAGTCTTAGATCTGACCCCTAAAGGTCTTGCTAATCGTCTTCATACATTGAATGATTTCGCGGATAAACACTATATGAAAATTAATAGCTCAAAAAGCAAGATCATGTGCATCTTTGGTAAGAAGAAATGCAGATCTAGGAGCTTTAATTGGTCATTAAGCGGAGAAAAACTTGAGGTAGTTAACTCCTATACGTTTCTGGGCAAAATAATATCTTCTAATCTTAGTGAGAAGCCTCACATTGAAAATAATTCTAGAAAAGCCATGGCCCATGGTAGGGGACTATGTTCCTTATATAATGCAACAGGGAAGAGGCACTTCTCTTCTTGCTTAGAGGTATTTCGAGCGAAGATTCCTGCCACCCTCCTTTATGGAATAGAATTGGTGGATTTAAAACAATGGGATTTTATGCAAAAAACGGAGGGAAAGGTATTAAGGAAAATTTCCTCTCTTAATTCAGCATGCTCCACATCCTCTTGCAGACTGGAATTTGGTCTGCGAAGCTGTTGGGCACAAGGGCTAGCCGCTCTTGTAAGGTGGGTAGCATGCCTGGCCAGAGGTAAACCAGGAACCCTACGTGAAATCGTAAAAAAGGAGCTTTTAGGTAACTTTAATGAGTTCTCGCAGCTGGTAAAAAACTTCAGAAAAGCTGTTTTATTATTGGAACTCGATGAAAGTACGTTATTTTCTCTTTCTCCATCAGAGTTAAAGCTAAAGCTAAAAAGTAGGTCCTGGGAACTGTGTTATAAGATGGATATACTTGACCATCAGAAGTATAAAGAAAGGGAAGCCCTGGTCCTCACCTATACACCCAAACAAGCACAACAATACTTAAGGTGGAATATCCCACATGGTGTCCGGAGGTTATGGTTCCTTTTACGCCATAATTTGCTTCCACTTAATTCACTCCTCGCAAAATGGTATGGTGTGTCTCCCTTATGCAACCTATGTAATAATGCTGCTCAAGACCTCAACCATGTATTGTTTATTTGCCCGATATTACGATTACTGCGCAAAAAATGGATAAAACCAATTTGTCTACAGTTGGGAATTTTGAATATAAAAATGTTTTCCAATGCTCTGTATTGCCCCCCTAACGAAATGTTCTGTTTCAGACTATTTAATTATTTTAAAGAATTTTTAGACATATATTAATGTGATTTTGGGAGATGCTGTTGAGTATATTATTCGTCTATATTCTAGTGCTTACTTTTAAAGCTGTATGTAACCTTTGCTTATTTTGTCATGATAATATGTATGTTATTTTATGTGGCCCTCAATGAGAGCCAAATCATAACAATAAAAACTTTGAACTTTGAGGAGGAGAACTGGCAGGAGGAAATTTCCTCCCCGAGGGTGGTGGCGATTCAAGGAAGATTGCAATTGATCTAACTTAAAATTCTGCAAAGGGTTTACGTAACAGGTCCCAGACTGGTGCACATGGGAAGGGTTGTAAACGGGAACTTTAGACGCCAATGTGGGAAGGAGGGTACCTTTATTCACATTCTGTGGGAGTGCGATTACATACAGGGTTACTGGACCGCCATACACTGCGCACTGAGTAAGGTTACCGCGACTGATTTGCGGCCTGAGGCACGGAGATGTTTATTAAATATATGAGAACCGACAGACCTCAACACATGTACCAAGCAGTGGGCAACGTTAGCAGTCATGATCGCTAAAAGAAATATAGCACAGCACTGGGGAGCGCAGCAGCCGCCTCAGATTGGGAACTGGACAGGAGATCTAGATTGGTGTATGTTCAGAGAAAAGTCAGTTTACATAGCCAGGTGATGTCCCGGGAAGTGGAATAGGGTCTGGGGCCCTTGGAATACATACAGGGGAGACATTTGCACCCCACCAGCGCCATTAACTTAGGATGACCAACTCACGCCCCCCTAAACATCTTGTATTTGTCACTATGTATTCGAACTGTGTTTGCAGGTATAACGGTTTGATTTGTGTATTAACTCCCAAATATGATGTGCATTGTAAGGATGTCGACTTTGTTTGATAGTAAAAATAGTTAAAAAAATAAATAATAACCTTGAATGGGGTGACCTTGGAGCGTGTCTCCAACTTTGTATATTTGGGGGTAACCCTTGATTCTAAACTCTCATGGAACCAACAAATAAAGAAATCAAGGGCTATCTTAATGCAAAATTCTGTTCCTATCGTAAAGAAACAATATTCAACTGTGTCAAAAGCTATCACACCTGCCTTGGAAGTATATAAATTTAGAGCTCAAACCGCTGACCTGTATGGCTCAGAGCTATGGGGTGGCGAAACCCTTCATCCATTAACTGTTGGGGGAAATAACATTTTGAGAATGTTCACAGCTCTTCCCCAACATACCCCAGTGATTCCGCTAACGTACGATATGGGCATAAAACGATTGGAACATCTAGCCGTCTGGAGAACATGGTCTTATTGGGTTGGAATCCGGACAATAGTGCAATTAGAAACATATAGACAAACCCTGAGTGAGCTTTTGAATTGGATACCCATGTCACTTTTCCCTGGTTGGCCCACATTCAATAGTGGCTCCTTGATTTAGGGCTGAGCAGATTCTGGATGAACCAGAGGCTACTGACGCCCGAATCAAAGTGTGGGATCAAGCACATTTTTGGGAATTTTATTTGGCACAAAGGCACTTTAAATAGTACATTAGAAAGGCTTGCAACACAATTTTTATTGTTTAAAACGAGTCCTTGCTTCGAGCCATTTTTGGATGAAATCGAACCCCAACTAGCAAAGACATTATATCTGAAATTTAGATATGAAATACTTCAGATAAATGTCTTTACATCCAAATGGATGACGCACAAGCTGGGGATATGGATTCCAAGTGCAATCAATGCCAACTAGGAGTAAAGGAGGATATTGCACACATTTTATTTTTTTGCCCAGCGTATGTAATGGCCAGAAGAAAATGGATAAAATTGCTAGGCAGAAGTTTGAATGTTAGGAAATACAATGAGATGTTGCGAATATTAAAAACAGATAATTCAAAATATTTGGGATAGCAGATTTTTACTGCCCACCAGTTTTATAAGGAAAAAGAAAGGGAAAACATTTAACATTTTAAATTGTAGATTGTAGATTTAGGCCTGACTTCTGTATTTTTGTACTATGTATTTAATATAGAGTATGAGTGGTTTAACTTAATTCAATTCAAGTAGAACAGCTTTAATAAGAATGTACTATATTGATATCGATTAACTATTTTAGCATAATTTTTAACAATTGCGTATCCTTGGCAAGGATCACTTGAGTTTGCACATGCAGTTTACATGTATATCCCTACAAATATTATAAACGGATAAATAACTTTTAGAAATAAGATAAATTGAAGACCTCAACCTGTATAATTATAGTGTGTTCTATACATGACGAAGATAGTTCTTAATGTAAATATAAGTGGAAATTACGTGCAATATGTGTTTTAGAATATGTTAAGAAATGCTTTGATGATTCTTTGAATCGAATAAAGATTTTTGAATTGGAGTATTAAGTGTCAGACTCCTCAATGTCATTGGTCAGAAAAGAGCATGTAGCACCTTGAGAAGCATGTCCTTCCGAGGATGAACTTCAAGTCATATCGAAGTTAATGTGGAGTGAAATGAACTGCCGACAGCCTGTTGAATCCGCAATGTTTTACGTATCTATTGTAATGCAGACATCCCACAGCAACCAAAACAGAACACATAAACCATATAGGTGGCTTCATATTGACTTCCAACAGCCCTAACCACCAAAATATACTACAGAAAAACACAGCAAAGCATAACGCAAAGCAATGTAACACAAACAGATCATTCTTCAGACATCCAACACTGTACAGAGATGCGGTGAGGGTCTCGTTCCAAGTCAAATGTATATCCTTATTCAGGGGTAAATAGGAGTTTTCACCCCAAAGGAGACTGGTGCTGTAATTGTATTGTACCCATGTGATTTGCGGTATTAAAGTTTACTGGCCCATTTTCCACACATTGCAATGGGTAAAACAAGTAACAAACGTGTTACTGCCATACTAAGGTCTGAAATTGAGAATGAAAAAGCCTGGATCCTGTGGTACATCAATTTGCGGGTGCAGTGGAAGAAGGCGGCTACCAGACAGCTACTTACTAAATGTGCCCCTATGAGACAACAAAGAAATATAATACAGCACATTACACAAAACACCTCTCACTACATAACTCATGCATAACTGCTTAGTACATATCTGTGTCACATACACAAAAGAGCACACCAGGCAGAACAATATTCATGATGTCCAACACAGCTCGCACATGCCACATTCCAATCAACAGCACATCTACTCAATCTCAAACTGCCAGGAACTGGACATGTTAAGAATCTAAGAGATGCACAAGCAATTACCAACCCTTCAGGCCTCACCACTCCAAGACCAACATCACAGAGCCATAACCCACTGTATAATGTACTGCCTCCCACTCCACAGGTTGGCCAGTACATAGTGTCCCCAGAATGCTTTGCATTACACATGGTTATGTCCCCTTCATTCTAAACCCCCTCTGTGCCAGGAAAATCCTAAAAACAGAAGTATTCAGGAGTTTATTTTGCTGAAGATCTTAAGGATGTGATTGAAGAATGTTGGTGTGGTATTTTCCCCCAATCATCCTAAATGCTTACTTAATTTGTAAAAGAATAAGTGCTGGGGCCTAAAGCGTGTCCTTCAGGTCATACCAAAGTTAATATGAAGTGGCATGAACTGCCAGCATCCTGTTCAACCCTGCCATTGTTGCAAACGATAATGCACAAAACTGTTTCAGAAAAACTCCATGAAGCCAGTGAAAATTTCAGGCATCCTAGAAATCTTTGCTTATATCTATTTGTTGTAACTCTGCGCCCAGGCAAGGGTGTAAACTTGCAGGTGTAGGTGTATGACTGTCTTTAGTGAACCGATCCCTAGGAGGGCAATCATTGGTTCTATAATTAAATATTTTATAAGCAAATTTGTGCCAATAAGTTTATTCTCTTTTTTTTAACTCAGATAAACACTTTGTAAACTCTCTGATCGAATTGTGGTGTTTTATGGGACAAGAAGTTCATATGAGAGGATAGTGCATGATCTCTAGTAATGGTGAGATGATCAGACAGTTCATTTCTTTCCCTCTCTCGTTACGGTTTGGCTGTAACCACCCTTAAGTCAGGCAGGGGTGCATGAGTTATCTCTAGTCCACAGCGGTCAAACCTGTAGCAGTTTTTGCTGTTCTTCTAATGCTCTCTAAAGCTCAGCAGCAAGGTATGTTTCAAAAGGCAATTACTATATTTTTAGGTCTCCCCTGAGCCAGCGCATGTGCTCTTCTAGCGAGACATTTAGTAAGTGGGCTTTAAAAATCAGACCACACACTTTTGCTTGTGGCCTAAAGCTTGCGGTTGCGCACGCGGTTACGAGCAGAGGCGCCATCTTGCTTTCCTCGATTTGCTCATGGGCACCCTTACAGCGCGCAATCAGGCGCCATCTAGCTTTCCTTTCGCTTGCTCTCCCAAGCGCGTGCTTCAACGCTCCTCCCCCTCCCCACCACAAAGCGCGTCTCGCGGCCGCAAATCTTGTTTCTGCTTGCTTGCATCAACTATTTGGATAAGAACAACCCAGACCAGCCTCTATGCGTCATCAAGGTACTGGCATATGTTTTTGTGTAATGCACTTCGACAGAACAAATTAGTAATCTGTTTTGAAACCTCCCGTGGACCTTTTGCTTGCTTTGATTTAAGCTTCATTACTTCACAAAGTCGAACAAACAGTTTGTGACGCTCTTGACTTGCCTGTTGTTTGCCTCGGAGTGTTTTTTTTTATATCGGACGTTGCCATCTGGCGGTCTTGCTGGAAACCGCTTCTCAAAGCTATAACGTAAAGTACATCTGGCACTGCTACTGCTCTCGCTTTTCGGAAACGAATGCGGTTATGATGCCATGATGCCTCGACTCTACAGCTCACAACAATAAGTTGGACCTACAACGCCCCGGCTCAGCAAAATTATTTCATCAAATAAAGCATGAAAATATCTCTCTGAGTTACGGGACCCCCAACTAAGAAAACATTCTTACTACTTACAAGGTATTCGCCTTAATACTTGCACAACCACGCTGAGTAAGAAGTTTTAGAGATAAACTCCTTAGACGAAGCATCAGACTAGACAACAAAAAAAAAACAGTGACTAACCTGCCCTGAAGAAGTCCGGTTGGACGAAACGCGTAGGCACTGGCTACAACATTGTTTTTATGGAGATAGCATTTTGAACAGAATAAAAGACCTGACTACCCAACTATTGAAGACTCCTAACTTACTTGGATGGAATGATTGAAATGTTGTAATTATATGGTGCTTTCTGATAATTATTGTTTAATTTGCCACTATGCGATAAAGAAATAGATCATCTCCATACATTTATAGAGTGCTGGACATTGTGTCAAATTGTGTTGTTTGAGACTTCTTAGTCTCAGGGAGACCTAGGGGTCTGGATCTCCTGTCCTTAGCACCTAAAATTCTCCGATATTCGAGTGACACCAGTGGATAGGTGCAATTTCATATAGCCTCAAACCCCTGTGCTTGGTGTGTGCTCTCGCTTTTATCGCCTCCTAGAATCCTCACTACTCTCCCTAAACTACAAGGAAAGAGCACGGCATAAGGCCTCAGCTGCATGCCAAATGTGCCCGGGTCGCACGTCCGGTTGCTGGTTACAGAGCTCCGCAGCTTTAGTGGCGGTGACTGCATATTTACGTCCCAGTTTTGATTTACCAGAATTGGGGAAATATAACTGGTCGAGCAGGAGAATCTGTTTTGCTTTCGGGTTACGCTGCCTGTCCTTTTCTCAATAATGAATACACGCAGTATGTCCCTACAAACTCCATGTTGCTGTTCCAGGAGGGGGAAGGGAACAGTAACTCTTCTGCCAGAAGTGCTAATAAAAGACCGCTCCTATAAACGACGTCTGGTGCCAATAGACTAGAGCAGAGTGTTTGCAGTACTTCTCTTTTGATTACCCGCTCTTCTGTCTTGGGTGAAAGGCTGACCCAACCACCAGAACTGAACCCTTGTGCATCATTAACTGTGTTACATTCACATTAACCCACTGTGCTACCTTAGATGTTCATTTACTTTCATAGAGCGCTGATGCCAATTGCTGTGGTTTTATGCGCAATGAACATCTACATGACTTGAACTGCCTATTAAAGACCTTTCATGCTAAGTCTTTCTCTCCATGAGAATGTATCTTAATGTTTTTGTTATAAGTGTAAATACTGTACAAATGTTAATGCTTCAACTTAATGTTTGTTTTTTGTGGGACTGAAAAAGATTTGGAAACAATCCTAATGGTAAACAGAGTGAGATCTATCACAGGTGCAGTTTTGTAGTAAAACATTGTGTGATGGTATTTTTTTTCTTACCTGAGATGTTATGTTTGTGAAAACACACCTAAAAGGGAAATCATGTTTTATAGGTACTTGCGGAATCCAACAGACCCTATAAATCCCTATCCGTTACAACACCTGCCAATGACACCCCAAACCATCTCTAGAGACCAACCAAAGTATCCCTGACAATGTCCCATAAATGCCACCCAAGCAGTTCCTACAGACCACCCAAGCACCCTCAACCCTAATTCAACACAAGACCACCCTTTATAGAACACCAGCATGCCCTCTACACAGAGTTGGCTTTAGCACTGGGGCATAGCCAATAGGTCTCGCCTTTGGGACCTTATAAGTGTTTAGCCATGCAACAGTTGATGTTGTTGCACCAAGGATATTGTGCTGCATAACTAAATACTTATAAGATCCCAAAGGCAAAACCTATTGGCTATTCCAATGGTTGTTTTATTTACAATCACCATGCGCCGTACTCTAGACAGATGAAACCTTGGTTTTCGTCTGAGCTCCAAGCTCAGAAGCAACAATTCAAAAAATTGGAACGTTGCTGGCATCAGTACTATTGCCCATTGGCTTAGTTAACTCTTAGGAAAGTCCAGAAAATCTACTACACCTCTATAGCGCAGGCTAAAAGCCTTTATTAGGCGGATCGCATAGATCTGGCCAGAAATAACTCCAAGGATTTTGTTTTCATTGTGCAGAGCTTTCTGGCTCCAAGAGCAGAATCTAACACGCTTCCTTCCTCGGACACCTGGTGCAAGAAACTCTCGAACTTCTTTACTGATAAGATTCGTACGCTCTAGGCGTCTTTTAATATTGGCAACCAATCCGTAGCTGGGATCTTGTCTCCAGAGGTGCTACCTGCTACCTTCTCTGGCAGCCTTTAAACCCATTGATCCACCCGACTCACTGATGGTCCTCAAGGCCTTGAATTCAGGCTCTCCATCCGACCCCTGTGCAGCTAGGCTGCTGGCTTCGGTCACAGAGACAGTCAACCCAAAGGTCAACAGGCTCATCAACTTGTCCCTCGAGGATGCTCTATTTCCTGCAGCTTGGAAACAGGCCAAGATCCTGTCACTCTTAATAAAAAACCTTGCTGGACCCGTTGAACCCAGTGAGTTATCGCCCATCTCTCTTCTACCTGGTGTGGCGAAAGCATGCGAAAAGGTAGAAAACAAACAGCTTACCGATTTCGCTGAAGGCTCTGGCCTACTCCATCCGGCCCAATCCGGGTTCAGAGCCTCTTATAGTACTGAGTTGGCTCTTGTTGAAATCTCTGAAGCCATTCAGGAATGCCTAAACTCTGGCGGCGAGTTGACTGATTTTGCTGGACCTCTCTGTGGCATTCGATACTGTACCCCATTCTCTGCTGCTGGCTCGCCTTGCGGTCATAGCAATCTCGGGTTTGGCCTGGAGTGGTTGAAGTCATTCTTGGAGGGTCGAACCCAACAGGTTTGGCTCCCTCCTTCCTCTTCCTCTTCCTCCCCTCAGATTGTGACCACAGGAGTGCCTCAGGGGTCCTCTTTGAGCCCCCTCCTTTTTAACATATATGCCACTCCCCTAATTCAGTTGGTTGAAAAGCTTGGAGCCAAAATTATTGCATACGCTGACGATACACAGCTTCTGTTTACTTGGGAAAAAAACTAGTGCTCCACTTCTTCGGCAAAAAACTGTCGGACAGCAGTTTTTCATTGGCTCTCTTCTGCGCAATTAAAATGTAAGAAGGATAAATCAGAAATCCTCCTTTTTGGGAGTTACCCCCCTCAGTTTAGGGAAGCATTCTGGCCTGCTGAATATCCCATGCCTGCTTCAGCGGGCCAACCCACAAAAAATCTTGGGAATTGGTTTGAAGAGAACCTGTCTTTTACCGCTCAGATCAAGCAGCTTGCTGGGCATTGCTTGGGGATACTTAAATCCCTCAGAAAATGTTTCCCGCTCCTCCCAAGGGCGGCCAAGGAAACGGTTACTCACGCCCTGATACTCTCTCGTATTGACTATGCCAACGCTTTGTTCGTTGGCTTGCCAGGCTATCTGCTGAACAGACTGCTGGTAGTCTAGAACGCAGCTGCCAGGCTTCTTTTTAACATCCCTACACAAACCAGCGTAAGACAACATCTGTGCATACTCCACTGGCTGCCTGTGGTCGAAAGAGTCAAGTTCAAAGCACTTATCCTGGCACATTCTGCCTTGCATGGATCCGGTCCAATATATCTACGGAAACGCATCAGGTTCTACGTTTCCGCTAGATAGCTGTGCTCAGCCTCCCAGCTTCTACCCACATACCTCGCTTTTGTCTTAAGAGAATGGGTGGCAGCTCTCTTTGTTTCAGGGCCGGTTCGGCCTGGAATTCGCATCCATTTGCCCTTCGCAACACCCAGGACCCCATTCTCTTAAAAAAAAGACTGAAAACATTTCTTTTCATCTAAATCGGCCATTCTTTACCCTTCCAGGGCTCACGCCAGGACACTCTTTGGAGTAGCCGAGCGCATTACAAGCTTCAATATCATAACATAACAACATAACTTTAATGTCGTTTCTTCTTGCTAGATTTTAGTTGTGCTTGTAATAATTGTATTTTTTGTTTTATTAACATTTAAGTTTTGTACTGCTTTTGTATTTCTGTACATTCTGATTACAAGTAAGATGTGTTATGTTGATGGGCAGTTTAAATGGTTTCTAAACTAAAATAAAGTACAATTACATTTGAAATTAAACATAGGCTTTAGACATTATGAAAATCTAGTTTGCACAGTCTATATACTACTGTACCCTCTTTTTTTTTTATCCTCATGTTGCGATTATAATGTAAAAGGAGTTTCGGGAGTCTGTTGTTCCAACGTTTTGTGCCGTCACTGCCCCATATTGCGTGCTTGTTCGGGGGGTATCCCTTTAGGTGTTGTATCCGAACAGGTTTCTCCTTTATCCTTTATCATTGCCAATAATTCTTTTTCAACATGGGGGGGGCTAGCCTTCCTGGCTACTCGGCAGAGATGATTTCCGCCTGAATTATTGTCATCGCTTTAATCATTGGATTTAATTACCGAGACCATACAGAAGATGTTAGTTAACTGATTGGACGTACTGTTCCCAGATTTCCCAGAAGTTTGCTTTTTGTTAGCTTTCCCTTTCCTATCTAGTTTGTTAGTTTTTAGAGTGGAGTTTAGCCAGTTTGTGTGTGTAGGAGGAGCTGGTTTGATCCAGTTTATGCAAATCTCTCTCCTTGCTAGTAATATCAACACAAACAAAAGCCTTTCCTGTTTTTGGTCAGTTTACTCATACCTATGTTATTAGTGAGGTGAATCCCAAAAATAATTAGAGTAGTACTCACATCTATTTGGATTCCCAATACCATGTTTATCGTCTTACCGACTTCATGCCAGAAGGAGGTGAGTGAAGGGCATTTCTGGAACATGTGGATGTCATCCGCCTTCTCTATTCCACACTTAGGGCAGGATTTTATGTTTGCTCCTTTAAATTTTGATAATTTTTTAGGGGTCCAGTATGCCCTGTGAATTGTGAACAGGTGATTCCTTTTCAATGTGGCTGGTTTTAGAGTGGACCAGCATTTTTCTAGAGATTTTTGCCAGATAGTTTGTAGGTCTAATCCCGGCATATCTTTCTTCCATGTTGTTCCGGGAACTAGACATTCTTCCTCTCCGGCCATGGTGAGAGCCCAATACCATCTGGATATTTCCTTTTTTATTGGTGTGGCTTTTATCATTTCCTTCTCCAGGTCTTCGTTGCCCATTTTTATTTCTGTTAGGGATTTGGCCCAGCTGGTCAGCTGATAGTATTTGAATTTAGATAAGGTTGAGTTGGTGGTTGAGGATATTTGGTCCCACGTAATTATGCAATTCTCTACCAGTAGTTGTCCCCAACTTTCAATTCTTGCTGCTTTTAGTGGTAAGGCCAAAGAGTCTTTTAAACAGTCTGGTGTGCCTGGAGAGTCCCAGATCGGAGCCATGGAGCTATAGTATGGTATCTTTACTGTGTTCCTGATTTGGTGCCATAGTTTTGCGGCACTGTGTAGAATCTTTAGTTTTATTTTTTTGAAACATTTTGGGTGGCCAAACTTGAACAGAAAATGGTCTAATTTGCCTGTCATGCTCTGTAGATAAACTGGATAGGAAAGGTATTTCCTTAATAGGGGTCTCATATTCTTGAAGTGGAATGCTCTGTAGTATTCGAATAAGTCTGGGCAGGCGATTCCGCCTTGCTCTTTTTTCCTCCTTAGTTTATTCCAGGCAATTCTTGTGCTCTTGGATGACCATATGAAGCTGGCTATTTCCCCCTGGATTTTTTTTTTAATGCATCTTCCTTGAATTCCATGGGTATGGTGTTGAAGAGGTAAGTGAATTTGGGTATGATTGACATTTTTATTATGTTGGATCTCCCCAGAAAGGTTAAGGGTAACCCGTTCCAAACTTTGAGTAGTCTCCTTGTTTCTATGAGGACTCTGTTCAAGTTTAATTGGGGGATTTTTTCTAGTTCTTTAACGAGGTTGATCCCCAGATATTTTATTTTGTTTCTGTTGTATGGAGTATCAGGGTGCGAGTTCCAGCTCATCGCGTCGGTTTTCGCTTGGTTTGTTAAGTAGCCTGATACTTTACCGAAGTTAATTATCGTGTGCTCTATTGCATCGGTGGAATTTTCAAAGTCGTCTGTGAATACCATCAGGTCATCTGCGTATAGTGCAACTTTTTTTGACCAATTTTGATGTTTAAATGGTGATATTTGGGTGTGATTTCTCAGATAACATGCGAGTGGCTCAATATAAAGATTAAAAAGAAGCGGAGATAGCAGACACCCTTGTCTTGTACCTCTTTGTATTTCAATATTATTGGTGAGGCTTCCATTGACTAGTACTTTTGCTCTTGGTTTTTTATATATTTCCCCTACCATGTGACCAAAGCTTTCCCCTAGATTGTATTTGTTGATAACTTGGTTTAAAAAGGTCCAGTTGGCTCTGTCGAATGCTTTGGCTGCGTCAAAAGTGATTATGGTTAGGGGTCTTTTTTTGCAAATGGCTATGTCTATTGTTGCGAACAATTCATGTGTTATTTCATGAATTTGTCTTCCTCTTATGAAGCCTTTCTGGTCTGGGTTAATCAGTTTTGATATTACTGTGGATAGCCTCTTTGTTATAACTTGCATGAAAATGTTATAGTCGCAGTTTAGCAATGAGATGGGTCTGTAGGATTCGCAGAGTTTAGGATTTTTACCAGGTTTTAAAAATGATGCTGATCGTCGCTTCGTTCCATGAGTCGGGGATTTTTTCCTCGTCTATGTAGATAGTGTTTATTAGTTCTGTTTGTTGTACCACCACTGATTCCTTTAGTGCTATATAGAACTCGTTGGGTAGTGCGTCGGGGCCAGCAGCTTTACCTTTTTTCAGGTCTTTTACGGCACCTCTCACTTCTTCAGGTTTAATTTCGCTGTTTAACTCATTTTTCTCCTCCTCTGTTAGTGTTGGGAGTGATATGGAGTCCAGATAATTTCTGGACTGTTCTTTGGTTGAGTTTGTGTCTTCCTTGTATAGGTTAGAGAAAAAGGTTGTAAATTCCTGTTTTATTGTGGAGTCGTCAGAGCTTAATATTGTTTGATCAGGAATTTGAATGCAAGATATTTGATTTCTTGTTTGGTCTGTTTTAGTTCTCCACGCCAGCATTTTTCCACATCCTTCCCCATATTCGTGATTTGACATTTTGCTTGCTTCCCACTTTTTTCTCACTATATTCTCCAGGTAGTCGGTCAATTTCTCCTTGAGCAGTTGATTCTTATTTTCTAATGCTTTCTTCAGTTCTAGTGAGTTTTCTATCGCAATTTGTTTTACCACTAGCTTAATATCGTTCTCCATAGTTCTGATTTCCTATTTCTTGGTTTTAGAGCTGTGGGCTCCCAAGGTTAGTAGCTTCCCCCTGGCAACGGCTTTGTAGGCGTCCCAAGTGATTTGTTTTGTCGTGCCGACCTGATTATCCTCAAAGAAATTTCCGGAAGCAGTTACGAGTTCATCAATGTATTGCGGATTGGTCAGTAGGGTCCGATCGACTGTCCATCTGGGTAGAGTGTTAATATTTGTCATTAGGAGGGTTAGCTGGACTGCGGAGTGGTCAGACAAGTGGCCCGGTAAGTGCTCAATGCTTGTAACGATTTCCAGTAGGCTCCTATTTAGTAGAAAGAAGTCAATTCTGGATCTATGGCCCAGTTTTTTGTTGTAGAATGTAAATGGCTGTTTGTTGTCTCCCTTTTGTTTCCACATGTCTATCAAATCTAAGTCTTTTTTGTAGTTACCTAGCCATTCCCTCATCTTGGGTAGGTTTACATGTTTGCTGGGGGGGATCTATCCGTTTTAGGATCGAGTATAATGTTGTAGTCACCGCCTAGTATTATGGGGGCGGTGATTGATAGCAGCTCTGAGTAGAGTATTTGAAGAGGGGTCGGGTCGTCTAGATTTGGACCATAGTAGCCGACTATAGAGAGTATGTTGTCGTTTATTCTTACTTTGGTCACGGCCCATCTTCCCTTGCTGTCCACTGCTTTATATTCGATCTTAGCTTTTAGTGATTCTTTGAAAATGATTGCTACCCCTTTAATATTGCAGTCTTGTTTGGTGCATATACAGGCATCCACCCAGTTTAGTTTTTTCACTATTTGGTCCCATTCAGTGCTTAAGAGGTGTGTCTCTTGCAGTATAATTATTTCACTCTCGGTTTCTTTCAAGTATTCAAGGATTCTTCTTCTTCTATTAGCCGTTCTAAGGCCGTTAACGTTCCACGAGAGAACCTTGATTTTTTTCTGATTTGTCTCCATTTATTTATTTATAGATTTGGGTAGTGTTTTAGGCTGGTTTGAGTATTATAACTCCCGAAAACTCCTTTTAGTTTTAATTACAGAGGACATTTTTTCTTTCCCTATTTTGCTCCCCACCCGTGGTCTAGTTTTACTTTGTGATAATGTACTTTTGTGAGGTTCCATTTTTCCCACCCTGAGGAAGCCTCCCTTCTTCTTTTTGGGTGATATTTTTGCCCATTTCGAGCTCCATTTTCACCAGGTATGAAAAAGTCATTTTCCCCCTTATATATATTTTTTATTTTTATTTTTTATTTTTATTTCTCCATTCGCAGTTGGTCCTTAATATGTTCAATGAAGGTTTCTACCTCTTTGGGGTCAATTATGTTATGCATTTTGTTCCGCCACATAATCCGGAGGGCTGCGGGGAACTTCATTTGAATAGTGGCCCGAGGGATTTTAATTCTTGCATAAATTGACCCAGTTCCCATTGTCTGTCCTGAGTGGGTTTGGACATGTCAGAGCGGATTCTGAAGGACCAGTTATCTTTTTTCAGTGTTCCATTTTTTAAGCCTTCGCTTAAAAAATTTTCTTTCAGTGTGTACGTCTTGAAATTTATTACGATTTTTCTTGGTGTTCTTCTTTCTTTTTTCTTCCCAAAGGGGTCTCTATGGACCCTTTGAATATCCTCCATCAAGTTACTCTCTTTGGTCCAGGGAAAGAACTCCTCTAGGAGGGAGATGATGAATGTTTTGATGTCTGTCCCTTCCAAATTTTCTGGAACATTTAGCACTCTTAAGTTGTTTTTCCTCGCTTGATTCTCTAGCGACTCTGGTTTTTCTTTGATACTTTTGTCGCTGTCTTTTAGTGATCTTATATCTTTTTGTTTTGTGGCCACTTTTTTGCTTAGAGTCTCTACAGCAGCTTCCACTGCGGTGAATCTTTCTCCTAGTTCGTTTAGTTTTTGATCTAAGCTCTCACACACTTCATGTATTTTGTTTTAATTAGCTTCAGAAACTGTGAATCTCTCCCTCATTTCTCCCATCATTCTATCCATGAATTTTTCCATGAGTTTCTCAGTTTGATTAACGGTGGGAGGGCCACTCCCTGTTTCGGTTGGAACCATTTCAGGGGCTTCTGTACTGGGGGTCTCGCAGGCTCTCATTGTTGACTGTGGTCTTGGGGCTGCCTGAGAGATTCCTCCCTTACTCGTGACCTGAGCTTTATCTGCTGTGTTTGCCAATTCTGATCCCTCATCCATTAGAGGGGTTGTGTTTGCAGTTTTTACAGATTTGTCTGGGGTTGGAAGTAGGGAATCGATCTTGTCTCGTGAGGCAGAGCTGCCACCTCTGACTTGAACCAGTTGCTGGACTTTAAAGAAAGACCTGAGGGAGGGAGTTATTTTTATTTTTTGTTCTGGTTGGAATTTTCCTTGCTCTTTCGCTTTTGCTGCTCTAGTTTTTATACCTTGTGATAAGGTTTCAAGATTTGGAGGTCCTCTTTGTTTTCTTTTTGTGCTCCTGGGGGCCAGAACCTGTTTTGTGGTCAGAGGGAAGTTTTGTTTGGAAAACTGTCTATTTCTAAGGCAGTAGGAGGATTTTATTCTGCTTCCACTTTCGATTGCTGTCTCAAGTGTTATTGGGGTTTGCGTGTCACTGCCCCCCTCAGCGTTTATGGGTTTCGGGATAGTAGCTGTGGTCGCGGTTCCTTTCTTTGCCCTCACGTTTCCCCTTACCACCTGTCCCCCACCATCTGCGAGATTACACCCTGCAATCAGGTCCGGTGCTGCAGCCTCCTCACCACTTTTCCCCCCCTGTACCTTAATCATGGGCGTGTAGCCCGTTCTCTCGTAGTGAGTCTCCTGTTGGGGCTGGGATTCTAGATGCCTTGCTTCTGCTTTGGATGCCAACGGGAGCCCCCTTTCTGGCCGTTTCCGAAGCGTAGTCACTTTTGCGATTTCGGGCAGGTTTAACGGCTTCTCTGGATCTGCCTCCTTTGTTGGTGTCCTCTCTGAGCCCGGATCTCTGAGTATGCAGCCTTTGTCCAAGACGAGATCAAACACCGCTACTCCGTCGTTTCTCCCTCTCTCTATTCGGTGAAGCCGCAGGTTTGTTTGGTTAAGCGCTGCCGTCTCCAGGATACCACTTCTGTTGCTGTGTCCGCCGCTGCTACCACATTTGCCCCGGAACAGGAAGGGGATTCTTCCTAGCACTACCCGGCAGCTCCTGTTCGCGTCCAGTGCCGCAGCCCAGGTCCCAGCGTACAACGTCCTGCTTATTCCGGGGCCACTCAAATGAGGGAGAACTCGCATATCGGACCACCAGGTAGACTGCTATCCTTTTGTTATCATAACTGCGGATTTCTTTGGAGAGTGATGTGGGTGGAAAGCGGATTTATATCAGGTTGTGTCCCGGTGAGCACGGAGCTCCCGACCAAGCGTCCTAGCCGGCCGCCATCTTCCTCGCAAACCTACTGTATCCTCTTGCCGTACATTTCATATGGGCCCTGCTTAAGTGGAAGCTTTCTTTTTAGTACTATGATTTAGGTTTTAGGGCGTCTCTTGTCCTTAAAGCAACCACAGGCACGCAGACTGAAAAGGGTCAAGGAATAAATACCCTAGAAGGATCTATTCCTGTCCTGCTCACAATTTAAACGATTGCTAAGGTTCACAACTTGTGTTCCTTTTGAGAAATATTTAATAGAGGCTTTATTAAAAATCTAAATAATGTGAATTTCTACACAATCAGTATATTGATGCGTCTCTGAAGAAAGATCTGATGAGGGGTAATTTAGTTTGAGGGTTTGTTTAATCATTCTCATAACAAAGATGCTGTTTTAATTAGTGTATACTTTTAATAAATACAATTACATCAACTTCATATCTTTATAAGCATATCTAATTGGTATTGTATCACTATAAATTGCAATTAGTTGTTGTATACTAAAATGGATTCATAAATTGGAACGGAGAAGGTGCTTATGTACAAATTAAACTGGATTTTCACAGTAGAAGACTGCATGCATTAGTTTATTCCGACATAAAGTCACATAAACCTCGACAAAGCTTTAGATTGAAAACACTCGCAATAAAATTCAAAGATGAAACTATCAATCAATACAAAATAATAACAAAAGCATCTGTAGCAATCAATAACAATTACTTAGTAATTACTATTTCTAGTCCATTAAATACCTGCTATTACTATCTCTGCATGTCATTTCAATTGGAACATATTCAGTACTTAAAGAGATAAAATCATCACATCCCTCATTCACGTCTAGATATTAACCTTTTTAACCGAAACTTCAAATGTCCTTTCTTTTCAAGGAAGGCAGCTGCACATATTAACACCATGCACACTAGATGAATCTGTGCTCCCTGCCGACAGGTATATATAAACAAAATGGAACTTGAACAGCGGCCCCAACCCTAAGAAAAAACCCAAAGCAAAATAACAAACGATGGACATGAATAAACGGGCTTGGTGTAGTCAAATAGTGTGCAGATCTAACAGATTCCTTACTTCTGTTAAATTGTACCAAGAAACTCAATAGAATCATTCTGATTGCTAAATCTATAGATTTCTCAGACAATTACTTCTTTGTGATGGGTAACTCATATTTCGTATATAAGGTACAAAAGTTATACCTCACATTTTTTGCACACTGCTTCTTTATTGCTCATATATTCTTTAAACACTCTGCTACCACATATTTTTTTTTAAAAATCAAGTAAAGAAGGAAAAAAACTTTATTCCCACATTTCAGATTTCAGATTTGATACTGCAAAACCTTTTTTAAGTCACTCTGCTATATTAGGATTGTAACTTATGAAGTACAATTAACTAAAGAATCTCTGTGACAAAACCTGCAACCTACTGAGCGATCCACATCAAATTCACACAGCTCGGCTCGTGATTTGGTGGTACACATTCTTTGCAGCAGGCACATTAACCCTCTGTGCTACTGTATCATGAGTGGAAGCTGCAACTAGATGAAGCTCTAATCTCTCTCCAGCAAGAACATTAATCACCAGAGTTGTTGTGACATTTTCAGTGTTTCCTAGGTATACATCTGGATGCACTAGAAAGTCTGCAGCAGGTGCTTTTTAAACCTGTGTTATTTCTAAACAAACCGTGAGGTCAGCGCCAGGTGTGGCTGCACTGGCCACACAGCCCTAGTTCCTATTTATCCCCAACAGGGGCCAATACGAGGCTACAATGTTATATGCATATATATATATATATATATATATATATATATATATATATATATATATATATATATATATATATATATATATATATATATATATATATATATATATATATATATATATATATATATAGTATTTTTTGAAAGATAGCCTTTAGCACCTTTCAAGGATCCAGGAAGGTCAAACAAGAATAAGCTTCAGAACATAGAGTAATAAGGAGTAAATAACAAACCTGTAGGTTTACCCATTTTAGCCAACTTGAGCCGTAACAAATTCCAGTCCATTTTATTGAAGCCAGATTTAAAATCCACAAAAAACAGAGTGCAAGTGCATATTATTTACATAGTCAGAAACTGGGTTATTATTTGGGGTGGTTGACTTCCAAACTCAAGGAATAATAACAAATCTTATCAGGGCGAGCCCTCAAAGTCACTAAACTAAGTGCAACTCCCTAATAAATATGGCACAGAGCATACAGGTTTAACTTAGGGCAGTGTGTAAAGTATTTTGTAGTACCAAAACAGTAAAAATATAAAAAGATAAAAATCTCAAACTGAATTAGAAAAGTAGACTAAAAGTTAATACACAAAATGATGCCAAAGTGACTAAAATCTACTAGGGAGAAACAGAGACATGATTTTTTAAATGTTTAAGTAGATAATAGTGCCAAGAAGCACAAAGTGCCAAGTATAGTCAATGGTCGTAGTAGAACAGGACTTAGTCGCAATTTGAGGCTGACCGCGATGGAGTGCGGATGATATACAACAACCAGGTTGGTTCTCAGGTGAGGCAATTAGAGACTCATATG
Source organism: Lissotriton vulgaris (assembly GCF_964263255.1). NCBI lineage: Eukaryota > Metazoa > Chordata > Amphibia > Caudata > Salamandridae > Lissotriton > Lissotriton vulgaris. Next base: position 608,108,736 of record NC_141699.1, on the reverse strand, counting down.
GTATCAGGCAGAGGATAACGAGAAGGTCCAGTTGCCACTGGGAAGTTGCAGGAAAGGCCTTTTGCAGCTTATTGTATCCTTGTAGCTTAAAGAATTCAGCCTTATGACCGCTGGAGTCTACTTCTTTGTTCAAGGTACAAGAAGTCACAGACAGCAGGTTCAGTCCTCTTCTGTTCTTCCTCAGGCTCAGGAGTGTTCTGAAGTGGGTGCTTGGGGATGTCACATTTATGCCTGGCTCAGGCTAGTTAGTAGGAATGACTGCTGGGTATGCCATACCCACATTGCGCATTTTCGAGATGGCAAAAGTCATCGGCCACACTAAACCTGAACACTCACACCTGAGGGGTGTGTGGGATGTGTACTATGGCAATCCTAGTGTCTTCCCACACCTAACACTAAAATCCAGTTGGAGCAGCCACTGTACCCACTACAAACCCAGAGACAGGAGGCTGGTGGAACAAAGTTAGGCTTTTCTAACAACCAGACACTTGTTCAACAAGAATTGATTTGACATCCCCTTTCCCTTCCTTTAAAGTGTGCCCCCAGTAAAACCCAAAGACAGAAGTCTGGTTTAACAAAAGTAGGGATTTTCAGCAATTAGTGGATATACAAGAATTGTTTTAGTATCCTCTTGCCATGCTTTCAAGTCCGTTCCAAGGTGGTACATGTAAAACCAGCAGACCTGTCAAACAGGATTTGACATTCAGGCAGGATTTTACACCACAATGTCAAAAAACGTAACAGCCCCCACCAAGCATATTCTGGGAGGTTCATATGAGTCATCTCTGCCCATTTAGGTCATCCTATTGTTTGCTTCTGGTAGGCTTTTTACACCTATTGAAATGCTAATCCCTGGATGGAGTAAGTTTGAGAACAAATGTAAACCAGCCTCCAGGAACTTCAGGCAGGGACAAGGTAACTTTCTAAAAGTTACTTTTCTGTACTATTTATTAAAAATAAACTTCGCCATTGAATTGGATTTTTAATAACTAATAACAATTGTTGTATAATTATTTTTCAAGCTAGTCCCATTCATGAGATACAGTATTAGGATTTTAATCTGTACTCTGGTTTTCTACATAGGACAGCTAGGCCTAGCATAGCGAAAACATGTTTTTGGGGGCTAAACACTGTGAAGACATGTTAACAGTACAGTTTCTATATGCCCCTCTTTAAATACCACTCATTGTGCCTTGTGGGCTACAAAGGCCTGCATAGGAGTGACTTATTGATATTTAAAAAGAATGTTATGACTTGTCAAAAAGTTTGTTTTGAGGTCAATTTGCAGTTGTTAAACGGTTACAGTCAGGCTACACAGGATAGGCATGAAGCCATGTTTAACACTACCACTGTAGTAGATGGTACAATAGGTGTTACAGTCCAATAATGGCTTTTTTCTTCCAGGACCTGGATTCCCCTTGTACCATATACTAGGCACATAGAGGTAAGTTAAATATTCCAATTAGGAGTATGCCAAGTCAACCATGTTTAAAGGGGGAGCACAGCCACTTTACCACTGGTTAGCAGGATTAAAGTGCACAGAGTCCTAAAGCCAGAAATATATAGGGTCCAGCAAAAAGCAAAAAATACGGGTGGCCATTCAAACAAGCATTGGAAATGCAATAGGTCTCGCAGCATTAGAGTTAGTGCTTTTAGAATTGTTTATGGTTTTTTTTGTAAATCTTTAGCATTTTTGTTTCCTGTAGCCAATGCTAAAGAATTTAAAAAAAAAAAGCCATAAACATTTCTAAAAGCTCTAACTCAAATGCTCCGAGACCTATTGCAGTGTGTGAGTGTGAGGGGTTGAGGGTGAGTGAGGGTGAGTGAGGGTGAGTGAGGGTGAGTGAGGGGTTGAGGGTGAGTGAGGGTGAGGGGTTGAGGGTGAGTGAGAGTGAGGGTGAGTGAGGGTGAGTGAGAGTGAGTGAGAGTGAGGGTGAGACTGAGTGAGGGTGAGGGTGAGTGAGGGTGAGTGAGGGTGAGTGAGGGTGAGTGAGGGTGAGGGTGAGTGAGGGTGAGGGTGAGTGAGGGTGAGTGGGGTGAGTGAGGGTGAGTGAGGGTGAGTGAGGGTGAGGGTGAGTGAGGGTGAGGGGTTGATGTTGAGGGGTTGAGGGTGAGTGAGGGTGAGTGAGAGTGAGTGAGAGTGAGGGTGAGAGTGAGTGAGGGTGAGGGTGAGGGTGAGTGAGGGTGAGTGAGGGTGAGTGAGGGTGAGTGAGGGTGAGTGAGGGTGAGGGTGAGTGAGGGTGAGTGGGGTGAGTGAGGGTGAGTGAGGGTGAGTGAGGGTGAGGGTGAGTGAGGGTGAGGGGTTGATGTTGAGGGGTTGAGGGTGAGTGAGGGTGAGTGAGGGTGAGGGTGGGTGAGGGTGAGTGAGGGTGAGTGAGGGTGAGTGAGGGTGAGTGAGGGTGAGTGAGGGTGAGTGAGGGTGAGTGAGAGTGAGTGAGAGTGAGTGAGAGTGAGGGTGAGGGGTTGAGGGTGAGGGGTTGAGGGTGAGTGAGGGTGAGTGAGGGTGAGTGAGGGTGAGTGAGGGTGAGTGAGAGTGAGTGAGAGTGAGAGTGAGGGTGAGGGGTTGAGGGTGAGTGAGGGTGAGTGAGGGTGAGTGAGAGTGAGGGTGAGTGAGGGTGAGTGAGGGTGAGTGAGGGTGAGGGTGAGTGAGGGGTTGAGGGTGAGGGCTTGAGGGTGAGTGAGGGTGAGGGGGAGTGAGGGTGAGGGGGAGTGAGGAGTGAGAGTGAGGGTGAGTGAGGGGTTGAGGGTGAGGGGTTGAGGGTGAGTGAGGGTGAGGGTGAGTGAGGGGTTGAGGGTGAGGGGTTGAAGGTGAGTGAGGGTGAGGGGGAGTGAGGAGTGAGAGTGAGGGTGAGTGAGGGGTTGAGGGTGAGGGGTTGAGGGTGAGTGAGGATGAGGGTGAGGGGTTGAGGGTGAGTGAGGAGTTGAGGGTGAGGGTGAGTGAAGGGCGCCAAAGGGATTGGGGGGATGGGGCACCAACGCAGGCAGCCACAGAAGACCCGGCGTAAGGGGAAAGTGGTAGGAAAAAGGGGTCGGCAGAGTAAGGAATTGGTAAGACAAGGATATCCTGCACAAGTATATAAATAAGTCCAGACAGGCCACTCTGGATGCACACCTTCCCCCTCGCACGGCGCATGCTCATAGAGACAAGAAGCCGGACATGTAGGGGAAAGGTTTTGTGCACTCCCGGGGTGGGTACCGATCGTGAGCATTTCTTTAAGTAGGGAGGAGGGAGGAAGCATGTCATGGTCCAAGAGGGCAATTAAGGGGTCTAGCAGCAAGGAATGTCCCACGCGGCCTAGCAGATTACAAAGGCCTGGTCTCCTTAACCTGGCAGCGTGGGTGGGAGGAGCTGCAATAGGCAGGCTGATTTTGTCACGGGGAAAAGAGAAAGCACGGCGCTTGTGAATGAGCAGTGTGCTGATAAGAGTTATTAAACAAGCGCGCAAAAGGCAGGCTGATTTTGTCCCTGGGAGAAGAGAAAGTGCTGCGCTCGTAAAATGAACAACGTGCTGAGAAGTGTTATTAAAAAAGCGCGCAATAGGCAGGCTGACCAGTCAGACCCACAGAACCACCGGAGGCTTGTGCAGTGCCGTTGCAGGTCTCTCAATGGCTCTGGCGCTTACTTGGATTTAGTTAAGAGCGGTCTGCATGGTCTCTGATGGTAGAACCTGTAGGTGAAAGAAGCTTCTCTTGTCTTGGTTGTGACCCCTTGCACTGGATTGCAGTGCACCTCGAGCCCTCCTGCCTGTGGGAGACCTAGACTTAAGCTACTGCCATGTTGCTTGGAAGGTGCCTTGTTGGAGAGCACGATATCGGCAGGGAGGGCGGGCCTTGGATTAAGGTAAAAATAGAACGGCTGCTGATGGATAATAAGGACAGCCCCGTGGAATTAGGTTTTTTGAGCGCCTATTGTAAAAATAAAGCGTGACCTAAACAGCTGTAGCCAAGGCGGGGAACGGGGGAGCAAGCGCCACGCTTTTTTGTAAATCTAAAGGTGCCACCATATTTTAAGTTAAAGTGCGGCATGCGGCGAGAGAGGGGAGGGGGGAGGAGAAATGCGACACGGCGGGAAGGGGAGGGGGCGGAGCGGGTTAAATGAAACAAACAAACAAGACGGACGGACGGACGGAGGAGAGGGGAGGGGGAGGAGAAAGAACCTGTAGGTGAAAGAAGCTTCTCTTGTCTTGGTTGTGACCCCTTGCACTGGATTGCAGTGCACCTCGAGCCCTCCTGCCTGTGGGAGACCTAGACTTAAGCTACTGCCATGTTGCTTGGAAGGTGCCTTGTTGGAGAGCACGATATCGGCAGGGAGGGCGGGCCTTGGATTAAGGTAAAAATAGAACGGCTGCTGATGGATAATTCAGGCAATGCTGGTACACAAGGGGAATGTGAACCTTAAAAATGGAAGCAGAAGCTGTTTGGATTAGCGAGAGTGCTTTTAAGTAATAATTTGACTAATCCATTCTAAGTAATGAGGTAAAAAAGTCGCTACTCGGAGGTTAAGAAAAAAGAAGCCGGAGGGAAGAGAGGGGAGGGGGGAGGAGAAATGCGACACGGCGGGAAGGGGAGGGGGCGGAGCGGGTCAAATAAACAAAAAACAAGCTGGAGGGAAGAGAGGGGAGGGGGGAGGAGAAATGCGACACGGCGGGAAGGGGAGGGGGCGGAGCGGGTAAACAAAGACGGACGTGCACGCGCTTTTAAGGTCAATGCGCATGCGCATAAGCTCAATGCGCATGCGCATTGACCTTAAAAGTCACGGGCACTGCAAGGAATCGCCAGGATTCCTTGCAGTGTGGATAAAGAGTGGATAAGTCGCAATACTCTCGCCTTGCTCGATGCGCATGCGCATCGACAGGCGAGACCTAAAAAGGCCGATTTCCCACACATATAATATAATTCAAAACAAGTATATGATAACATTTTGTTTGATTTGCAAGAAGGTCTGCCTGTTGCCAAGGAATCAGCTGACTGCCCACCGTCACTTCCTCCACTACCCCAATAGAATCTTTGCATTTTTTTACTGAAATGTCTATTAAAATGGTCAATCTATAGACCATTGGGTCATACGAGTCTTTCAAGATCTCAGAGATACGCCCTGAATGTGAAATCCAAAATAATATGGGCGTGGAAATGTAGCCCAAAGATTAAGATCTGTTTTATAAAGAACAATGGATAGACGATCAGGTCCAAACATGGCTCATTATTGGAGACTACTACCAATACACCATCTTTATTCCCTCAACTTCGCTATTAAGAATTTTCATTGCGCTGATTCGTCTTTGTATTCGATTCACTAGCCTAATGCCCTGGGAGGAAATCTAGAAACCATTTAATCTGATATTTGGTTTTCAGACCACAGGCTTTAACAGTCTATACTGGGCACCGCCAACTTGGCAAATGCGAACTAACAGTATGACCAATTTATCCCTGCGGCTAGACTGCGGTAGGGGAGTCACATATTTTACATAACTGGGGTGGATTGGTCAAAGGCTAAAAGTTGCAGCAAATTATGATAATAATGTATGCCACCCAATTTACCAGCATTGGCAAAGTATATAGAGATTTTTACTAAGAATATTAGTAAGGATTGTTATTCTGCATATTTCAGAAAAGATAAAGGGCCCAGTGCTTCAGTATTTTGGGAATTCAAGATATAATGTACACACTGAGCAAAAAACATTTGGAGAGCACACAATCTGGCAAATTATGTTGTTCCTGTGTCTCTTGTTTTGTGACTGCAAAGCTGCACAGGAAGGGGAGCCATGCCATTTTATTATACTTAGGCACTTGTTACTAGTGGTTTCCTAATTCTGATGGGACCAGTAACAACACTTACCGGTCCAATAGGAATTACGGGATCTGCTGGGTTCCCTTCATCTATTTGTTTTCACACAGAGATGTAAGCTACTGAAAGCATATGAAATCTCTGTGAAAATATTGGGGGAAATGAGGAATTACTGGGGATTCAGAAATATATATGCCAATCCCCTGGTAGTTCTTAATTTTTAATGGGATTTTGAGGGCTCGACTCATTTTAACCTGGATCTTCGATAGCCCCGGAGTAACCGATACCTCAGGTATTGATAATTCTGTATCAATAACTCCAGTGGTAAGAAAGTCTGGGAAATTGTATGAGCTACTCGTAATGAGAGCCTTAGTGGGATCATTTACAACGAGGTTCAAATAAAAAATAATGCAATTTGTTTCACCTAGCATTGCCTCTAAAAGGGCCACAAAAGTACTGAGTGCGTGAGAATTTCAGCGAAGCACCCCTTAATACAGAATACACAACACAAAAAAATGTAAATATTAACTATAATGAAACCTGACGGCTATTTTGCCAGGACAATTTGCATCTCAGATTACGGAAATTAGTTCTGAAAGTACTTACCGATACAAATTCTTCAAAGTTGATTTTGTTATCTTTGTTACTATCCGCAACCACTAGAATTTTTTCCACAATTTCTCTGACTTTGTAACCAGGCAAGGGGAGGTTTGCTTCTTTGAATAGATCTTGCAGTTCATAATCGCTGACGTATCCACTGTTGTCGATGTCTGCAAATGTAAAATAACAAGTGTGTTTTGAATCTTTGTTAAACCTGCTGTAGTTTTGTTACAAAACAACAACAAAGAATTGGTAGATAGAGCAGTACTTTCTTGGACAATCTTTCGACATTTAATGAAGAAATTTAGACATTAGGGGCCATATGAATCAAGCAAATTCGCAATCGCTAAGGCCGAAATTCTCAGAATTTCGGCCTTTGCAAATGCGAATTTGGTAAATGGTATGTATTAAGCAAAATGTGGTGCAAAACAAGGAATCGCAAAATTTGCGATTCCTTATTTTGCAATTGCATTTAAGGAATCGCAAATTTTGCGATTCCTTAAATGCTATGTATGAAGCAAAAAAATTAGCAAAATGTCCTTAAGGAATCGCAAATTACCACCAACTCCTAGTTGGTGGTAAGTTGCGAATTCCTTGAAAAATGCAAATGTTTGCATTTTTCAAAGTGCCATGTGACGCACATACATGTCCTTAGGGCATGTATATGCGCCACATGTGCACCCATGCATATTTCAGGGGTGCAACAGGGTGTCCTTTGGACACCCCTGCACCCTTGAAATTATTCTCAATTTGTGATTAGCAAATTTCGAATCGCAAATTGAGAATAACTTCCCATTCATTCCTATGGGCCTCCTCGCCCATAGAAATGAATGGGAAAGTATTCCTTAATTGCGATTTGCAATTTGCAAATCGCAATTAAGGAATTTTAAGAAATCGCAAAAAAATTTGATTTTGTACATACATACCTATTTGCGATTCTCAAATAGCGATTTCTTAAAAATCGCTATTTGGGAATCGCAAATCAGGTGCATGATACATATGGCCCTAGGTGTCCCTGTAGAAGCTCATCCTCTACCCACTGCCTTTTTGGAATATTGTGAATTGGTAGAAACACAGTTGCCTGAAGAAAATTTCTGGGCAGGGCAAGGCAGGCTTTTGAAAGATGGACAATCAGGTCTGTGGGTGGGTAAGTAAAGAGCATGTATGTTGGAGTGAAATTAGGGGTTCTGGGGAAAACTGAATATAGACGATGGACCCCCCTATAAGCCAGGAAACAAAACAGGTCTATGGGAGTGATTATGGATGGAGATTTAGAGCTGAACAATAGTGGGAATGGGAGGTTTAGTGTGATGTTTATTCAGGGTTAAGGATTGTTCGACCTGGCATCCTTGGCGTGATTTACCCCCTAACCTTTTGCCTTCAACCCTCCTGTTTGCTGACTTTGCTTTTGCTCGCTTTAGTACACTGCATACTTTACCACTGCTAACCAGTGCTAAAGTCCTAGGGCTCTCTCCTCAAAAAATGGTAATATTATCTTATACCCATTTGCTGTATTTAATTCACCTGTAGGTCCCTAGTAAAGTGCCACTACCTGTGCACAGGGCCTGTAAATTAAATGCTACTAGTGCACCTGCAGCACTGATTAACTTAAGTAGCACTTTAAACATATCTCAGCCAGCCATTGCAGCCTGTGTGTGCAATTTTAAACCGCCATTTTGAACAGGTAAAATAAATCCTTTGCCAGGCCCAAACTTTCATTTTTAAAACATTTGTCACCCCTAGGGTAGGTCCCGGACAGTCCAGAGGGCAGGGGGCAATGGATGGGGTTGACAGTGGCAGTGTCTACCCGTTCTACTTGAGGACAGTCAGCCTGTACCAGGTCAGGTACATAGGAACGAGGTACTAACTGTCTGCAACCAGGAAAAATAAGGTTTTAAATATATTTTAACTGCGTCGTTTGGTTGATCTGAAAACCATCCGCTTGACCTGCACACTGAATAAGAATCTGTGCGCATGCTATGTAGTGTATTGGGGGTGATTTTTAAATACTTTCCTGCACTCTGCAGTCAGTGCTCGATGTTGTAGCCTGCCCGCCCCGGTCCGACTCGGCAATTATTGCCGTAGAGCGGAGGGCGGACAGGTAAGAGCCTGACAAACTTCCTCACTTCCGCTAGTGGATCAGGTAGCGGTCTAGCCTCCCACAAGGAGGGGCTATTTAGGCAGCGAGGAGCTGCGCGCTGTCCGTGGATAGGGTTGACAGTGGCAGTGTCTACCCGTTCTACTTGAGGACAGTCAGCCTGTACCAGGTCAGGTACATAGGAACGAGGTACTAACTGTCTGCAACCAGGAAAAATAAGGTTTTAAATATATTTTAACTGCGTCGTTTGGTTGATCTGAAAACCATCCGCTTGACCTGCACACTGAATAAGAATCTGTGCGCATGCTATGTAGTGTATTGGGGGTGATTTTTAAATACTTTCCTGCACTCTGCAGTCAGTGCTCGATGTTGTAGCCTGCCCGCCCCGGTCCGACTCGGCAATTATTGCCGTAGAGCGGAGGGCGGACAGGTAAGAGCCTGACAAACTTCCTCACTTCCGCTAGTGGATCAGGTAGCGGTCTAGCCTCCCACAAGGAGGGGCTATTTAGGCAGCGAGGAGCTGCGCGCTGTCCGTGGATAGGGTTGACAGTGGCAGTGTCTACCCGTTCTACTTGAGGACAGTCAGCCTGTACCAGGTCAGGTACATAGGAACGAGATACTAACTGTCTGCAACCAGGAAAAATAAGGTTTTAAATATATTTTAACTGCGTCGTTTGGTTGATCTGAAAACCATCCGCTTGACCTGCACACTGAATAAGAATCTGTGCGCATGCTATGTAGTGTATTGGGGGTGATTTTTAAATACTTTCCTGCACTCTGCAGTCAGTGCTCGATGTTGTAGCCTGCCCGCCCCGGTCCGACTCGGCAATTATTGCCGTAGAGCGGAGGGCGGACAGGTAAGAGCCTGACAAACTTCCTCACTTCCGCTAGTGGATCAGGTAGCGGTCTAGCCTCCCACAAGGAGGGGCTATTTAGCCCTCTCGTCGCCCTGAGCGCGCAGCGGTCGCGCGCAGGGGAGTGCCTGAGGACGCGCCTGAGACAAGCCAGAGAGAAGCCCGCCTGTGCCCGTCCGTGCCTGGACGGGGCTAGGGGCGGGATACCATGGCTGTTTCATTAATCTCTACGAGGATTCCTGTTGTCGCCCGCATTATATATCCATCTAAGGTACTACGGGATTTGTGTCCCAGTATGCCCTATACATGTGCCGTTACCCTCCCTTCGAAATTAGAAGGCTCTTTTACTTGCCCTATTTGTTCTATACATTTCAGCTCTGAGTTAGTGGCCAAGAGCCCCTTGCGAGTGTCACCCGCAATGTCTTGTCTAATATCTAATACCGGCCCAGTAAAGATTACCAAGGATCCCAATCCCATAGGAAGCAAACATTTGTTATGCAATGTACGTTCACTATCAAAGCATGCTTCTCAGGTGTGGGACCTGATATCTACAGAGAAGCCTGATCTCTGTTTTCTAACGGAGACCTGGCTCAAGCCCCATTCCGCCCCAGCTGTTACTTTGGGCATCCCGATGGGCTATAAGATCTCTAGACTGGACCGCCCATATAAAATAGGTGGAGGAATAGCAATTGTATATAGGGAGGATCTAACTGTTACAACATTGGAGGAAATTAGCACTCCCCTGATGGAATTAATGATTTTTAAACTTAGCTCTACCTCCGGGGAGAACAGAAGGGGTGCGATTTTATATCGACCCCCTGGCTCGAGTGTGGATTTTTCGATCACACTTATGGAGGTCCTGGCTCCATTCATCTTAAACAATCAGATTTTCCTATTAGTTGGGGATTTCAACTTCCACAGTGAACTGGAGACCTGCATGGAGGCCAGAACACTTCTCACTGATATGGAACATTTAGGTCTGAAAAAAATGAATCAGGGACCTACACACGAGGCAGGCCATACGTTGGATTTGGTGTTCTCCAACTCATTTTTAAATATGTACCCATCCCCCATTCAAGCAGAATGGACTGATCATTATATTTTAAAATTTTATACTAAGCCCATGTGTAAATCAAGTGTACCCACTGCCTTGCCGACCAAAAGAAGACCATGGCACAAACTTACACAGGACATCTTTCGAGAAGCCTATCAAGCCCCTATAATTAATGAGCATGAGGGAACAATGCCAACTGAGCTCTATCGCTTTACAAATGCTATAAATGAAGCAATTGATGGTACTATACCACTTAAAACGTATAAACCCCGCCAAGCAACCAGACAAGAAGTCTGGTACTCCGAAGACCTGAGACACATGAAACAAAAGACCAGGAAGCTTGAAAAAGTGTGGAGACATTCTCGGAAGCCGGAGGATAAACAATGCTACCTAACATCCCTTAGATCCTATTATAAGGCAATAAGGATGGCTCGGAAAAGTCACATTGCGATGCAACTTGCAGAGGGTGGGAAGGACTCTAAAGTTCTCTTTCAAATCCTGCAAACTTTTACCAAGCCTGTAGCATGCGAGACGGCGGAGATTGCTTCCCAAGAATTATGTGATAGGATTTCTTCCTTTTTTATGAATAAAATCGACACGATTTATGCTAAGATATTAGCCACTAAATCTAGGGAAGTGGCCGATCCTAACAACCTCCCTCATAATAGTATTCAGCAGAACACACTGGCCAATCGTTTAAAAAACTTTCCCCCTATTTCTTTGGAAGAAGTCACCTCCCTTATAAAAGTCATTAAGAGCGGTAGTCCGCAGGATACTGTTCCCGCCCGGATCATGCCTATGCTGGCTGATATTCTTGGTCCAGATATTCAGAAACTGATTAATCTGTCTTTAAGCACGGGAGAAGTCCCGAGAGATTGGAAACGGGCATTGGTAAGACCGCTAAGGAAAAATACCACCATTCCTTGGACGGATCTTGCCAACCTGCGACCCATTTCTCTCCTCCCCTTTATGGGCAAGATGATGGAGAAGTTCGTTAATGGACATCTGTCCAGATTTGTTGAGGAGACACATGGACTGGATCCCTCTCAGTCGGGCTTCAGGCCGAGACATAGCACCGAGACCACCTTGCTGTCAGTCGCAGACGATCTACGTATGTACCAGGATGGGGGTTATTCCGTCATCCTGGTTCTGCTGGATCTGTCTGCGGCGTTCGACACCGTGTCTCATGACATCATGACCACCAGACTTGTTAACATCGGTCTGGAAGGTGTAGCTCTGGCATGGTTGAGGAGTTTCCTGACCGACCGCACCCAGACTGTCACCTTGGGTGCCTACCGGTCAGAGGAGTTGGGGATCTCAAAGGGGGTGCCACAGGGGTCTTGCTTAAGCCCGACCCTGTTTAATATCTATGTGGCCCCCCTGGCTAACATCATGAGATCCCATGGGTTCATCCCTATGTCATACGCGGATGACACCCAACTCCTCTTCCCGTTTAAACATCTTACGGACACGGTCAGGAACTCTTTTTCCTTAGGGATGAAGGCAGTAGCCCACTGGATGGCATCAAACTTCCTGCAATGCAATGTGGCAAAAACGGAAGTGATGCTGTTCGGTGAGGCAAAGCTCCTATGGTCCCCAGACTGGTGGCTGCAAGACATTGGCCCAGTCCCAGAGCCAAAGCAGGTGGTAAAAAATCTCGGTGTACGACTGGACCATGAACTCTCTTTAAAACAAAACAGCAATCAAGTAGTGGGTTCATGTTTCCATGTGATCGCTATGCTAAGGAAAGTCTTCCCCTTGCTCCCTGACACAACTAGGAGAACGTTAGTGCAGGCCCTTATACTGAGTCGACTGGACTACTGCAACGGGTTGCTCCTGTCAGTCAACGAGGGAGTTATCGCGAGATTGCAGGTAGTCCAGAATACGGCGGCCCGTCTTGTCCTAAATCAGCCTCCCCGTACACCATCGAAGCCTCTCCTGAACACCCTACACTGGCTGCCTATCAAACAAAGGGTGAAATACAAGATAGGATGCACTATACATAAAAGTCTCCAGAACAAAGGCCCAGAGTATCTAAACAATAGATTCTCTCTCTATAGGCCCGCTCGATCCTTGAGATCCAGTGAACAAGGTCTCTTACAAGTTCCAAGAGCCAGAAAGACAAGACAAGGTGGAAGAGCTTTGTCCATTGCCGGACCAAGATTGTGGAACAGCCTTCCTCTCTCTTTGAGACTCTGTCAGGAGTATCTCTTATTTAGGAAACAGTTAAAAACCTTCTTATTTCCTAATTAATTACTACCATCTGCCTACCTATTGTTACAAGCTGAAAGGTTTCTCAAAGGCGCGGAGATACTCCTCCGGGAGATGATCCTAGCGCGATATAAACCCGCTAATAATAATAATGTATTTAAAAAGTTGTGCATGTACTTTCGAGGTTTACATGTCCTCGTAGTGAAAAACTCTTAAAGTTTTTCACGGAGCGTGGCTTGGCACGTCAAGCTGGCGGTCGCACTCTAAGAGTGCTCAGGACCCCTCCGTCATCCGCCCAGGCATCTTCCGCCATCGGTTTGATTAAAAGTGCCCGACGCAGGCTGACATCCCACTGAAGCAGCGCAGACCTCCCAAACACGAGACGAAGCCACCGGATGGCTGCGGATGGCCCTTGGTGAAAGGGGAGAGGCCGAGCACCCAAGCAAAATGGCAGTCCGGCCACCGATCCGGGGCCGCAGACACCTGAGGGCTGATGAGTGCTACATGCCTAGCTGAAGGCAATTCATACCTCCTGACCCCGTAAGACCTGTGGCAAAGACTCCTGAACTGCCGGTAGACCCTGCAGCTGCTCAGCTGCCCTGATGATCTGAAGCTGCGGCCTGACAATGAGCCACATCCATCCTGGGAGAGACTGGCTGCGGCGGAGCAAAGGATCCACCTGCGGCCGACCTGGTAGGGGAGGACCGGACCTCTGGGGCTGTGCTCCAACCGCACGGGTGGGACTCGAGCAACCTGACGCAGCCCGTTCCGGACAACCTTCAGGGCAGCACTCTCTGGGCCCCAGACTTGGTCTCTGGTGGCACGGCGGAGGCCCAGCCAACGGCAGTGCCTCCTCGGCCCTGGTCCCCCGTCTGCAGCACCACGCAAGCACTGCCCTCTGAGTGTGAGGCCCACGGACGATCGTGGTGGTGGGCGTGGCCCTGGAACGATTCAGACCCCTGAGGCTGTGCTCTGACCGTGTGAATGGGCCGTGAGCCCCCTGAAGGGCGCTTAGTGCCTGGAGACATGAGATGCCTGACTGCCTGAGCTGCGGGATTTGGCCCGACTCGGCTCTGTCCACCACCAGCTATGGCTTCCTTGCACCACACTGATAACCCTACGATGCAGGACGCAGCCTGAATGCGGGCAGTAGAGGAACGGCGTGAATGGCTAGAACCATATCACGAGACACATGGTGAGCGGGGGTCCCGGCGGAGATGGTGTAGCGGGGCAGCTCTGGGGACCTGGGCCTCGATCCTGACTCCTGAGGCCTGAACTGTGGCAGTCCTGCATCCCTGAACCCCCCCTTCTGCAGTACCAGACCAGGAATAGCCCTCTAAGAGAGACTTGTGTCTGCACAGCCTTGGTCCTGACATATTACTCCGTGCTTGATGTGTATTGGCAAGATCAGGCGGCGCATGGGTTCTGGGAGGACCAGCAGAGCCAACAACCAGTGACCCAGTTTGGGCTGTCACATCTCCCTGCAAGTTAACCTCCTGGGATGGGTAAGTGGTGGGTCCGGGCCCCCCTCCCCCCCCCCCTCAAAAGCCCTGATAAGCGGGAAGATACAGGGCCCGGGGGCGAGGCGTCAGATCCCCCCTTCCCAGAGGGGCTGGGAAGTGCTGTCATACCGTGGCCGTCCTATTACTTACGAACTGATCACTGCATGGCTACCGCTGATCTGAGATAATCTGTTACCACCTCCCGTACCTCCCCTATGGATAACGATTGGTGCACAGGGATAGTGACCCGCTGAGACCCCTGGACGGACGGCTGAGGGGCCCTGATGAACTGGGTGATCTGCCACGCTAAAAGCCACGCCGCAATGATGCTGGACTCCTATCCTCCATCAGACCCACGCTATACCCCAGAGTGTTTAAGACTAAGAATATGTACACCAATTGTGACCATGGGGAAGGACCGGGGGTCTAAGCCTCCAACACAGGCCAAAATGGACCACTACACCACTAACGACCCAGGGTCGGTGGCCGGGCCCGCACGGAAATCTACCACACCTGCTACCGAGCTCAACACCATCCTACAAGCCATCAGCGCCTCGCAGGTCTCAATTGAAAACAAGATCGGCGAAGTCCGAGAGGAAATGGCTCTCCTTCCGCAAGACCTCTGAAACGCGACAGCCCGCATCACAGAAACCGAGTCCCTCATCTCAACTGTTGAAGATGACGTTACTCAACTAAAAGAACAAGTGGCCTGCTAAAGACCCACACAAAGGAATTACATAAAAGGGCTGAGGAGGCTGAAAACAGGTCGAGCTGTAACAACCTCCACCTTGTGGCGTTCCTGGAGGTCACAGAGCAGGGGCAAATGGGGGACTTCATTGAACGCTGGATCAGATTCTGGATGCTTAAAGACTCCCTGTTCACCTGGTTTCCGATAGAGTGTGCCCATCGCTCCCTGGCCTGTAGACCTCCATGTGGAGCACCACACAGACCGTAACCACAATACTCTAACCTTCCAGGGTCACCCCATACTGATCTTCCCAGATTACACGCGGGAGGTCCAGACTCAAAGACACTCTTTCACCGATGTGAAAAAAAAACTGCGAACCTTGTATTTCCAATATAGGTTGCTCTTCCAGGCCTGCCTCCGAGTGGTGTTCCAGAACAAAACCCACTTTTTCGAATCCCCGAGACGGCCTTGACTTGGCTGACCGAGGAGCTGCCTTTCAGGATGAACGCCTCGGATCCACTCCCTGAGGCCCAAATAGGGGACGGCCTTAGGGGAGGGCCCAAACCGCACAAAAGACGTACACTGTCTCGCAGAAGGCATGGGGCCCGCCAAACCAGATTGGGCTCGCCTGCTGACATCCGAATTGCGCCCTAAAGACGGAACACTCTTGAACAACTCTCGCTCCCCGCGGCGATCCAGTTCCACGAGCCGCATTGAACCTAGAAGTGCCTCAACTGCGAACCTCCAAATTGACTTTGCTGAATCCGATCTCTCTCGTAGTCCGACACTCCTGGAATGACGGGTCTAACCAGGGCCACGCCTTCAACGCATCCCTACCAAATACGCTAAGATATGTTTCCTGCTACAATCTTTTTATCTACGCCAAGACAATGAGTATCCTTATGTAAGGAGGGGTCCTCCATGCAATCCAATCCAAAAGTTTTAGTTTGGTCAAATACCTTACCTAATTGGGATGACAGATGCTTCTGTTCTCGAAGTATTGGGTGGGGGTAGGCGGTAGGGAGGGAGGTTGGGACCATTCTCCTGAATTGTTGTCCCACCACATTCGTCACACCAGAGTTCTTATCTTGTATTATGATAGTCCCACATACCGCTTGAAAAATACCATCACAGCAGCCAGAGCAGACCCCAGTCTATCCCTCAGTCAACCCGGGTTAGGTAGGCCTACGAACCCACTTGCACCCACCATGACATGCATGGACAACAGCGGAATCTCACTCCACATACTCTCTTGGAATGTTAATGGGCTCCTTGACAGGGTTAAGCAAACGGCAGTCTTAAGCTACGCCGAGCACTAGGCACCTGACATAGTCCTACTTCAAGAGATCCATCTCATGGGCAACCACTGCCCCTTTCTATCGAGATATGGCTACGATAGAGTTTGGCACTCAGGGTTTGCCTGGAGATCGCAAGGGGTGGCAATCCTCCAGTGGAGTAATCTCCCCTTCGTGCTCACACAGGCTACTAACAACCCTCGGGGAGGTTTTGGGGCTCTGAGTGGATTCTCAGGAGGGAACACTCTCAACCTAGTCTCCATATACTCACCTCCATCGATGCTCACAATGACCTTGAAATGTACCACTGACCTCATTGCGTCCCTACCCCTGGGTACAACAATAGTTGGGGGTGATTCCAATGTGGTTAAGAATCCAGACCTTGACACTGAATGCAAGCTTTCTGCTGCAAGAGCCGCACACGCTAAACACTTGGCGAACTGGGCAGATTTCCTAGGCTTCTGTGATGCTTGGAGAATTATGCATCCCCAGAGTAAGCAATTTACCCACACATCATCTGCACACCACACTCATGCACGAATAGACACCATATTTGTTCCCCCTATTGACTGCCAAAAGATCAGAGATATCACTATCCTTCCCAGAGGCATTTCGGATCACTCACCCGTACTCTTGAACATTGGGGAACCCCCTAACCTGATCCGCCCGACTTGGAGGATGAACGCGTGGTTCCTCCAGGATAAAGAGTTTAAAAAAGTGGTTGGGGCAGAGCTTCAGCAGTACGTCCTCACCAATAGTGGTTCTGTTCCCTCCCCAGGTACCCTATGGGAAGCAGGCAAAGCCACCATCCGTGGCTTCGCCAAGGGCTAACTTAAAGTAAAGCGTCTGACTCAGAACAATCAGATACTCTGCGAGAGGCCCAGGCGCTCCTCCTCGAGAAACACCCACCTGAAGACCGAGATGAGAACCAGACAAGACAACTTGAACACCTAAGAGATTAAATTAGGCAACTCTCCTTGGACGCCACCAAACTTCTATGGAGATCCTCCATAGCTAGAGTGTATAGCTGGAGAGTCAAAAACAGGAAGATCCTGCATAGGTTAGCTACATATCCCATAGCCAACCACATAATTCCAGAAATTAAAGACCTAGAAGACTTTGTCTATTGCTCCCCCCCAGCAATGGCCAAGACCTTTGCCTCCTACTATCGCAAGCTGTACTCAGGGCAATGCCCTGAAGTCTCCCTCCAAGAGCTACTCAAATCGGATCACCTCCATCTTCCCCGTATCAGCGCAGCTGAATCCATCAATACAGACCTCCCCATCAACCATGAGGAGATCAACGATGCCGTAGCACGCACTGCACCGGGCAAAACCCCAGGCCCTGACGGTGTACCATAGGAGTACTACGCTACATACTGGGAGATACTCATCCCGGACCTTTCTGATCTATTTGCTGAAGCCCTTGAAAAGGGCTCATTTCCCCCAGAGACAGATGTTGCCACCATTGTCATTATCCTTAAAACGCAACTGCCTTCATCAAATTGTGCCGACTACCACACAATATCTCTCATAAATACAGAGGTTAAGATATTGGCCGCAGTCCTAGCCCATTGGTTGAGGCCCTACCTTACCAAATTGATCCCCCCTGATCAATGTGGGTTCATGCCATCGTGGAGGACTAGACACTGCCTCTGATGCATCCACCTGGCCCTGGCAAACTGCCAATTGCTAACCCCCTATTTGGCGCTACTCCTAACTGACTTCAAGAAGGCCTTCAACTCTGTGGACTGGAGGTACTTGGACAATGGGCTGGCCGAGATGGGTCTAAGTCTATAGTTTCGCAACCTGGTTAAGGTCCTCTACTCCCGACCTCAAACACAAGTGCTCGTCAATGGGGGCGCTGTTGGAGGCATTTCCTATTAGAAGAGGAATGAGGCAGGGATGCCCCCTCTCACCCGTACCTTTCGCTTTAGCGATGGAGCCCCTGGCCTGCCTCATTCGGTCTGACGACCAAATTCAGGGTTGGAAGTGACCAGGCTCGTAAGAAGATAAAATCGCTTTGTATGCCGATGACGTCCTGCCCTTCCTTGCGGAACCGGCCCAATCTGGTACCCACTGTCTCCGGGCATTGCTCTCCTTCGGACGGGTCTCCGATTTGCCACTGAAGCCAAGCAAATTGGTTCTGGTCCCTTTACACTTAACTAGAGTGCTTTGACTGGCAATCCACAATACCCATCAGGCGGCAATTGTTTAAATATCTGGGAATCTGGATCACAATGCTCCCTGACCTCTCCTGGTCACTTAACATATCCCCATTGGCGAAGAGAGCTAGGGATGACCTCCACAAATGGCAGCCGCTACCACTCAATCCCCTAGGGAGAGTTGCCCTTTTTAAAATTATGATTCTCCCTAGATTCCTCTACGTAATCCCCTTTTATTTCCCACGGGCTTGGTTCAGAGAGCTAGATAGCCTGACCACCTAATTCCTCTGGGGCGGTCGGAGACCTTGTGTAAATCCCACCCTTTGACGGAGGCATGGGTATGACCAAATTATATTTATACTACCTGCCTACTCATACTACATGACTGGTTAATGGGGGGTGGTCTGACCTGGCATACAGACTCGAGTTGAGAGAATTGGGCCTACCTAGGATCCAAACGATGATGTATGGGGACCCATTCCTAGAACTCTACCTGTGGTGACGCAGGCTGTTCTTCTGGTCTGGCGAGCTTCCTTGCGCCACACCCACTGGACGAATAAACTGACCCTGTACCCACCGCTCTGGCATGGCACTTGGCTTAGGGAAGTTAGCGAATTGAAAGGATTCCAGACATGGGATCTCATTGGGGTTTCCCAACTTGGGGATGTGTGGGTCGGCGACCACATATGCACCTTACATGACCTGCAGACCAGATACTCCCTACACCCATCACAATTCTACAGATACTGGCAGCTGCGCCATGCCCTCCATACGCATATACCGCGAGGTACAACACTGCCAGGACTACAGTCCTCCAGAGGCACAAACTATGATGGGGAACTTGGGAAAAGGGGGCAGTTCACGTGTTTACTGCTCGCTAACTAACAACACCCCAACTACATTAGTCCGGCTCAGAAGCCAATGGGAGAGCTGAGTGGAACCCCTCGAGGAGGATGACTAGAGGGACACACTGATGGCACCCAAA
Source organism: Lissotriton vulgaris (assembly GCF_964263255.1). Taxonomy (NCBI): domain Eukaryota; kingdom Metazoa; phylum Chordata; class Amphibia; order Caudata; family Salamandridae; genus Lissotriton; species Lissotriton vulgaris. Next base: position 608,089,500 of record NC_141699.1, on the reverse strand, counting down.
ACGGTCACTGTATCAACCAGACTCCACCTGATTCAACAATACTACTTACATACAGCGTACTTAACCCCCAAGCACCTCCACAGTGCTGGTTTGAACCCGGCTGCATCCTGCACTTGCTGTGGCCAAGAACAGGCAGACTTCTTTCACATGGTATGGACCTGCCCCCTCTTGGCTCAATATTGGGAGTCTATAGAAAGAGAACTCACAGAGGTCGTAGGTAGGGAGGTCCCACACAATCCACTAAACTCACTCCTAGGTATCACAGATAGACTGGATGGGTCCAGGAACGACAAACTGTTCCTCAACACGGCGATGATCGTGGCCAAAAGAGACATAGCTGCCAGCTTCCCAACCCACCTAGCTTTGCAAAGTGGCGCAGGGAAGTGGACTGGTGTGCAGCACAAGAGAAACCCCTATATGAGGCCCGGGCAGTCCGGCCAAACACCGCAGGGTCTGGGCAAATGGCTGGGGCAGATAGAATGAATACGTTTCATTTCACCGACTGTATGCATTATATGGGGCCTCACAGGGTCATGGCTGCCAAATGTGTAGCATCCAAAAGCAAATGTGGGACATCGCATCACTACTGAAATGTATTGTACTATGAATATCACTGGTGGTTTTTTGTTCTAAAACCAATAAAATTGTTTATAAAAAAAATAGTTTTTCACTACTGCAAGGCCTGCCTCTCCCATAGGGTAACATTGGAGTTACCATTTTACATTTTATAATTGTAATTTCCAAATGTGAACAAGTTCCCAGTTCATGTTTGGTGTCTTTGGAATTGTAATGAAAATTTGTGATTTATAGTGAAGTCGGATGTTAAATTATAATTTTGAAAATGTCACTTTTAGAAAGTTACATTGTCGGAGATTGCTGTGCCCTCCTGTTTACACAATTTTACTCCTTTTAGACGAAGTTCTTCCGAACTCTAAATTGTATGCGTGCTCCCTGGAAAACGTGAACTGCCCCTTTTCAAGTCGATAATTTGCAACATCAGATATGGAGCAGTACTGTACTCCAATCCAGACGCACAGCTGACCAGTAAAGCTATTTAAAAAGAACGTCTGATCATTACAATATCAGCTGTGCATCTGGATTGGAGTACAGTACTGCTCCATATCTGATGTTACTTTTAGGAAGTTGGCATTTTCCTGTCTTAGCCATTTAGTGCCGGCAGCCTGTCTCTGGGTCAGATGACTGTGTGTAGTTGACAGTTGGGCTTTGTGTATTCCTCCTAGACAGCCACACACAATAGGGAGCTTAGCTGTGTATGGATGGGCCATCACTGGCAGGATGGGAGGGAGGAGCTGGACCCAGCCCCACTTACACTTGAATTAACTGTGTCCTGCCGCCACACAAAGTGCTGCATACCCCCTCTAGTTAGTCTGGAACCAGGGCCGGGAAGGCAGGGCACCTGTTCACTTCAAAGATCTGCCTCTAGAAGCTTCTCCCCACTTCAAAGGCACAACTGGGGATAAATACTAGACTTCAGACACTCACTTTTCAGTACACTTCTGGACCTGAGGATACTCTGCCAGGAAGAAGGACTGCTGTCCTGCTGAAAGAACTGCCACTCTGCTGGACTGCTGATCTGAAGGTCTATTGCCCTGCTGGGCTGACCTGCTGCCCTCTTGTCTGGTTGAGAAGGACTGGGCCTGCCTCTCTTAAACCCATAATGATTCCAAGGACTAGTTCAGCGGGATGGGGCAGGGGTGTTAGTGTATATGACTCCCAGGCTCCTGAAAGATCGAAGCCTTCTACAGGGAGTAGTGGTACCTCCCATTTGCAGGAAGTGACTAAGAGCGTAGACCAAAAAGGTGAGCTTCAGAGGCAGAGCTGCCTTTCATGGACAAATGACGATCCCACTGCTGTAGGGCTGAGTCTTTGTTCAGGTAGACAGGTTGGCAGTTCGAACAGAGAGGAGAAACCAGTGGCCAAACTGGTTTTCCAATGGGTGTGAAGCCCACAGATAGCCACACCTCTAGGGGGGGGGGGGCTACCAAGCTCCTAACATCAAAGGAAGGGCTCAGATATCTTGAAAGTTGGCAGAATAGTTTGGGATTGCTAGATGCCCCACATAGCTGAAGTCATCACAGGGTGGGAGGGATCCTGGTAGCCCCTTGGCTAGTGACCACATCATCTTCCCAGAGCACTTTCTGGGCATAAATATGGCACCCCTGGCACTCTGAACCTCATATCACAAAGGAGTTGAAGAAAGTACAGAAGAAGGACTTCTCTGCCGACCCCTGGACCTGACAAAGAGATGCTGCACTGTCTGCCGGACTGCAACTGCCACACCTTGGGCTAGCAAAGAGAGGACTGTGTGTGTGGCTCCTGGCTCACAGAAAAGTCACTTCTGAGCTGCAAACAAAAAGAAGTGACTCCAAGGGTCATTTGGCTGACCCCCTGGAACCAGCACCAGGCCAATGAAAGTTGAAACTGCCCATTCCGCCAAGTAGTAGCCACATACTTCAGAACACCACTGGCTGCTGATGAGAAACCCAAAAGACCAATCCTCAACACTCAAAAGTCTAAGTCCATATTGATCGCCTAATACAGACATCAGCCTTCACCAAAGAAAACCGCTGGAACCGCTGTGCATGGAGATCGTCAGTCCAGCCGCAGCTGGCCTACTGGTTCAAAAATGTTTTGAGGGACCCAGACTCCTGTTGGCAAAGTTGCCCTACCTTAACTGTGCATTGAGGAATAACCGCAAGGACACTCCCATCGACCACAGAGCCTCCAGAGCATCTTTCAGCACCCTGAATCCCCGGCATAAGGACCACTCTATTGAAGACTCCTGATTTAAAGTGTGGAACTGGACTTGAGACTGCTTTGGTGATCAGGTAACAGTCCAAATACTTCTTATTGGCCTGACCTTTCCCCTGTTTCAAGGGAGTAGCGAGAAAATTACAATACCCTCCACTTTGAACCAAAGCTCTTGTAGCACTAAGCAAACAAAGCAAGTCATTGCGACCCTCCCCAGAGGGACAGGGATGTCTTTTTCATCCAAGCATCTATCCATTCATCCTTTCACATTTCATCTACCCACTGAAATCCACTAGTTCACCTTTACATTCTGTCATCCAATCAATATTTCATCTATCATTCAATCTGTCACCATTCCATCCATCTGCCTATCCATATCCAAACCTATCCACCCATCTTCAAACCTATCCAGCAAACCTTTCCATTCAGCTATCCTTTCACTCAGTCATTCATGTTTCACTTATTCATCCCCCTTTCATCTATCCATTTATCCTTTCAGTCATTCATCCAAACTTTCACTCATCCAGCCTCCCTTCCACTTCATCCATCCACCCTTTCACTCCATCCATCCATCCATCCATCCTCCATTTCACTCATATATCCATCCACCCTTTCACTCAGACATCCACCCTTTCACTCATCCATCCACCCTTCAACCCATCCATCCACTCATTTATCCATAAATTTACCTTTTCACTCATCCATCCTTTCACTCACTCATTCATACACCCTTTCACTAATCTGTCTATCCATTCACTCATCCATCCATCCATCTAGCCATACAACTACCCTCCCTTTCACTCATCCATCCATTTTTTCACTCATCCATCCTTACATCCGTCCTTTTGCTCATCATTCCAGCCACCATTTCACTCTGTCTATCCATCACCTAACCCTTTAGTCTATCCACTCATCCATCCATCCATCCTTTCCTCATCCATCCTCAACCCTTTCACTCATCCATTCAACCATTCAGTCATCCATCTATCCATCATCCATCCTCCCTCCCTTCACTCATCCATCCTTTTACTCATTTATCAATGCACCTATCCATCCATCCTTTCATATTAATTATGAGCCTTTGTCTGCCGAGCTGCAGACAGAAGAGGCCCATCACGAATCACACCCCTGCATTAGCTGTAGCTGTTAAAGCGGGGGGTTGAGGACGTCCCTGCCCTGTTGGAATTGGTCACCCATCCCTGGTCGAAGTAGCTGAACACAACTCTTTGAAACTTTTAAAAAGATTTTAAACTTTAAGTTTAATAATGCTTGCTTGCGCTTTGAACTAAAAAGTTGTGATTTACATTTTACTTAAAAATCTATATCTCCGGAACCCTCTGGTGGATTTTGCTAATCTTGGGGTCATAAAAATTAATAACAATATAATCTATGTTTATAAATTGGTGTCAGATTTCTTTCATGTTGCGTGAATTTCTTATTTCGTTGTTTGGTGCTTCTAAATGCTTTACACTAGTACCTTTGTTTAAGCCTTGCTGCTCGAAGCCACAGCTACCTAGAGTTGAACTAAACTAGCCTGACTGGAAGCATGATAGTTTTGTGAGGATATTGCATAATAAGGTCGCACAACCGTACAATACCATACAATACGCCACAATCCTCAAAATGTGGACACTAGAATGGAACGCAATTGCACTACAGTAATCCGCTAACAGTTCTGCCTTTTCCATGTGCTGGTGTTTAACTCACCACGTCTAAGTCTACTACACAGGATCAGCCCTATGTGCTTTTGAGCAAAAAAAACAAACCCTTTATTCTTGAGCACAGCACAGTGGTGACATGAGGCAGGTGTTTCAGGATAGACATAACGTTTTTGGATAGCCACAGGTCCACGAATAAGAGAGAAGTAAAAAGTCTGTCCGGTTATATCTTAGTGCAAGACCCACCAGGAGTAGCTCCCTTGCTGCTCAGCCCCATACTTCCAACTAACACTCATCTCACCAGGTATCCCAAACATTCCATACATCACACGCACCAGCATTCCAACACATCCACTCACAACACAGGCATTCTGGCTGAGCAGCAAGGCAGGGAAATGGGAAGGATGTATGGCACAGAATACAAGATACCACAGTTTATTATTCTGCTGAGATATAATGAGACAGCAGAGAGAAACACAAATCAGCTGAGAAATTTCGGGATCTGATGCAGAGATAAAGAAGCCTCATCTAATGGCTTGGATCGCCTTACCAACAGAGCATATGCTTGGGTAGTGGAGGCAGAAATTAAACAGGAGTCAATCTGTGCTAAACAAATAAAAAAAAAAAAAAAAAACATTTCATGGGAATCTCCCACTCGTGGCTAATTGGAAGCTTTCAGATTAACTGTGTTTTTTAGTCTTCAGTGGTAGTCAGTTGGTAACAAAGGAATAGATGTTTAATCACACCTCCCACTTACAAGTGTGGTACATCATTTTTTGCTTTCAAACTAATATTTTACACCAGACGTCTGTAACTTGTGCATGAATTTGAGACTTCAACTAAAGAAACAATAGATTCACTTGGGTGCAATAGGAACATTTGATATATCTGCTTTGCCAAATATCTACCTACATATCAGACTCTTTATCAGCTAAAGACCCTTCGTTGAAGAATATCCATTGGGAATAAGAGTGATCTTGCACCAGGTCACTTGTAGGCCACTGTAACAGCTAGTATGTGGTATAAGTTCCAGTACTCCTTTGATTCCAAGATGTATCCAAATACTTACCTCTTATGTCTAATTATATATATTGTTAGGTTAACTTTTATTACTGTATATTAACCTACCTAATATCACTGTGAAATGTCTGTTATTTAAGCTGTATCTCTAAACTCCCTTATGTAATGTGAAGCGCTCTGATACCCAAGGGTCACGTTCGCGCTATACAAAACTCTTTAAATAAAATAAATAAATAAATAAATATGGATTGCTGAGAGTGTATCATGTGAATCGTTCCAGCCATAGTAGGTCTCATCTTTGCAAGGATTTATGGCAGGTATGTTTATAAACCTTTGCGATGTGAACATCCTCAACTTTTACCTAGGTTGCATTGTACTGTAGTATAACACTTATGTAGTTCTTACTACGCCTTTGTGAGGCTTTGAAGCTCTTGCTTACATGGGTAGCATGCAACACCATCGAGGGCACATGATTTGAAAGTAGTTGTATTTGTTTTGATCCCAGGTGGGAAGTGTTTCCATGTCAGGTGAGGACCACCGAGGTGCGGTTATAGTGTTATGGGACGCTTTTCACATGTTAAAGAGGTGTGAGATAGATGCACAGTTTATGGTTTTTGGTAAGCTGGCGGTGTTGAACAGCAGTTCCTTTTAGCGTATTGCTTATGATCACAATCCACTTAGATTGTTACCATATAGGGTTATCCATTCTGAGATTTGTATATGCCTCAGCTGGCGTAGGTAGGAGTAAGAGAGGGTCTGGTGATCTGCTAGGATGAAGAGCACTACAATCATACCTGACATGATTCTCGATGTGAGATGATAAGAAACGATCAGAGTATGTAGTTAGTTGGGACCTGCAGTGGTTGACTAAATTAAAGTCCTCCAGAAGACAACTGTATATGGCAAAGCTGTTCAGTAATGCCATGCCTGTTCGTTGATGATGTGTGCTCTGTTGCTATGGAAGGGTACAGTACTGGGTGATAGATATGACCTGTGGCAGGTCTGTCCAATACAAGTGTAAAGGGACTAAGCAGTATAAGAGAATTATTATGCGGCCTGACTGAACTTCAAATGGCTGAACGACTGCAGAGCGCTATTAGTATTAGTAAGGGCCAGGAGGTTATGTATGAATTTACATTACTATATAGCGTCCAGGCACCCTATATAGCACACACTGTAAGGTGTCAAGTTTGATCTGTTGTGAGATTTGCAGAACTGTAAAAATGTAAAGTCACATCTTCTAATGATTGACAGAATTTACAGCTGATAAGAACTGCTCGTTGAACATACATCTTATTTTAGTTTGTACTCTGAACTCCAGCCTCTACCTAGTATCCACCTTTATTCTTCTACAACAGCTCCCCTGTGCCTGCAGAGAGACTGATTACAACTCTGCAGGCCTCCCAGATGGAACTCTCACTATCTTACATACAAGTATAACGTGTTTGGCGGCTCAGTGGACAAAAGCAGCCACCTCTGGGGCATGTACTTAATTGTGTGGTCCTGGGTTTGAATCCTTGGGGTCTGCTCAGTTTTGCATTCTTCTTAGAAGCACCAAGAAACCACTTCACCAGTGAATGAATCTGCGTTGCGTGAGAATTAAAATAGAACTAACCAGTAAAATGTATGTTTATATGAAAAATATACGATCATTTCTCTGTTACATAAGAAATTGTATTACCATGATTCAACCGGTACTTTCAGTAGGAGGCAAGAGCTTTAATCCTAGAGTCCCAATTATAGGACATTACTTGATCATGCACAAATCTCTTACATTTCCTGTGGTTTACTTCACTAGATCACAACTACGGGGATAGCGTAGGCACAGACAAGCTCCCAATATTAAACATCATATGGAAAACTGGACAAACACAAACATGGGTTTCATTAGATAGTGGGGAGTGGGGTAAATATTTAACCTATATAGGTCTTGTTGAGATGAGAAGATAGCCTGTTCATCTTTCAGCAGAGACCTATACAACCTGGAATCCAGGTACACCAACTTAGACTGTCAAATTCAGCAAATTGAGCACGACTACTGGGAAATACTTCAACCAGCTGCTAGGGGGTTTCCAAACGAAAGGAATGTGATTGTAAATCTTGTTTGAATTATGTTATTTTCTGTAAGAATATTTGGCTAGCACAGAGAAAATGGGCCAGATTTTTGCTAATCTGATTTGTTTGAAGTGCGAATGACAGAATCAAATTCATTGAATCAGGGTCTGTGTTCTAATTGAAGCCACAGATGGAATGCACGAATGTGCTAAATCTGCTAGGTGGGCAGGATTTCCCATGGGTGTAAATTCAGAAAAAGCATGGGACAATATGAGTTAGACTCGAAATGTTGGGAACATCTGCAAAGGCGGAATGCTGTGGGTATTCACAAAGATTCACAATGCAATGTGTCACAATAAAGGCACTTGTACAACTGTTATAACAACGTTGTAGTAATTGGCCATTTATGGAGGAAACACTCACCGAATATCCACAGATATCCAGTGGGAGACAGCGAAAGGATTTTACTACATAGAAACATGTATTCCATGTGAAGAATCAACCGGGCTCTGGAGATGCACCGAGAAAAGGAACACACATTTGCCTAACCTTGGAGATAGCCTATGAACAACATGCAGAGGTACTACTGGGGCTAGAGGAGGAAATCAAGAGAATTACTTGAGAGCAACAATTTCTGTCGAAATTAGAGTGCAGCGTGTGGTTTTTTTTTTAAATCTCATAAAGTGGGCAAAGCTAAGAGAATCAGGGGTTTGTGATTAAATTTCAGACCTGCTCATTTCTATTTTAATAATCATCCCCATAATGGCACTGATGTGCAGCATACACAAATGTCTCTTAGTGTTATGAATCTGGGACAAACTGTGTACCACTCATTAGTTTACAAAAACACAATAACAAGCTTTTGTCTCACACATGAAATGGGTAGTGGCAAAGACAACAACTTCAGGAATCAGGATCAGCAGGTTAAGTTTACTGATCCTCTTCCTTTTCAGGAGAGGCTACAGCTCAGTGGTTTGCATCAACTGATGTCCCCCACCCAACCAGATGAGCTGAAAGGAAGGGGCGCTTCTTGATGACGCACGGACAGAGGCTAAAGGTACCCATGGACTCACCTATCTTGTTAAAAGCCTCTCTCAGCTCCTCCAGATCCTCCCGGGATATCGTTGTAGTGTTGTTTTCCATCTTCACGCCGCACCGGAGGGTTGGTCTCCACGCCTTTAAATCTGAAGATAATCAAAGGGGTCAGGCTGTCAATTGACTGTAGTGAAAAGCGTCACAATAAACAGCTGAAATGCATTGAGGCGAGAGAAGCAAAAAACGCGTTCCAGTCACTATCCACTCTGGAGCCCTTAAGCAGACTGAGTATTTTGCTATAAATAATTCTTTTGTGGATAAAGCAGAGCTCTGCCCTCTGTTGAAACAGTGACTAAGCCTTCAAAACAGAAACACCCTCCTCACAACTGCTTTTCACCTGCTTTGCAGAACATCAGAGCCACTGCCTCCAGGAAACAACCTCCTGTGTCTCCTAAAGGCAGTACTGGAGAGACAAAAGACCAGTCGACACCCACATCAGTTGCCTGCTTATATATTTTTTTGGGTGCGGGAGGGGGCTTACAAACGGCTTGCATGTTGTGGAATTATTTTAATGTTTATTGATCTTCAGTACGGGCGATGTAGGCCGTTTCGCTCTCAAAAAAACTAAAATGATTTAGTGTTATGTTTTTGTGACATCCAACAGTGACTTGTGATATTGTAGAGCCTTAGAGCCTCAACAGCAAAAATAGAGGTATGTTGTTGTTTTATTTTACCAGACAGAGCGTTATACCATTTTCTCAATATCACGTGAAGGTCATCATCGTTCATTGGCCATAAGGCATTCTGGGCCTTCTTTAGAATTGGGCAAATGTGGGGCATCTCCCAAAAAGTGGAGGGTATCTGGTCCGCCGTCTTACGTGTGCACTGATATCAATGACATTCTAAATACTGCAGAGGGGGCATAAGACAATATTTGGCAGATGTCGCGCTTACCTGGAAATCTCGAAACAAGGCCCTTCGTGTTTCTTAAGGCTTTGGGGGTTTTTAAGTAGTACCATTATTTGGATGCAAAACTAAGATGGGGAAAGGGTGCCATGGGTGTAAGACTGTACAAAGAGAAGAAGGGAAAGGAAGTCAAAAAGGAGAGGTTAGCTGAAGGCAATGACATGGCAGTGGTGCTGGAATAACTTTCAGAGTGGGTGCTGCCATAATTGTTACATTACTGAATTCAAGGGTTTGTGAAAAATCCAAGGGCCAGATGTACAACTGTGGAAATAGCGCCTCGGAAATTGCGAGTCTTTTGCAACTCTTAATTTGCGAAGCGCTATTACCAATGTACAACAGTGTATTTCACACTGGTAGCGATTCCCAATGGGGTCGCAAATAGAGAGGCTCAAGACTATTAATGAGCCTCTCGCAATGTGCGACCCCACTGGGAATGGCAGGCCCTCCCAGGTATGGTGGCCTGCTGGGCTCAGCAGACCACCATGTCTGGGACTGCCTTTAAATAAAGCAGTTTTTTTTAATGCAGTCCGTTTTCCTTAAAGGAAAACGGGTTGCATTTAAAAAAAAAAGAATGAAACGTTTTCGTTTAATTTTTTAAGGGCAGGCAGGGTTCCCTGGGACCACTCTGCCTGCCCTTAAAAAATATTTTGCCTTGCGTTTGGAAAGGGGAAGGGGGTCCCCTGGGGACTTCTTCCCTTTTGTGGACACAAACACAACATAGGGTTGTGCTCGCTATTAGGAAGGGAACGCCCCATCCTAATAGCGAGTTGCAAAAGCCTATTTAGCAAGTCGCAAAAAAATTGCGAGTCGCAAAATATGGTTTGTACATTCCCCAGGCTATTTTTGCGCATGCAAAAATGGTCGTACATCTGGCCCTAAGTACCGCAAAAACAACAAGTATAGCAAATGATCCACGCCAATTTAGCAAGAGAGTGGTACGGGTGAGGTGTGTAAGTGGTCGTGAAATTTAAAGCACAAATATATTTCTAGAGCATGGAGTGGCAGCACATTGTCATTTACATTTTCCTTTGAAATGGCCACAAAATTTGCTCTGAACATGCCGTTTTACTGATAAACCAATATACCGCACAAACAATAGTATGTGGAACACAGGTTCTAGCAAATATTATTCATTTGCAAATCACCAATTAGTGTGTCTTGATTTGTTTTGCGCCTATTAAAATCTTTGTTTCTATCACACTTCAGAATTACAAAAAAATGTGTTTCATGTTAATAGATAAGTAGCAAACTGTCAGAAGACGTAGCCTGACATTTGGACTCTGTCTTTGAACACATAGCAGGGGTGACCAGATAAAAACAAATATTAAAGACATCTTTATTGTTCATTCACCCTCTGAACTCCAGTATGATTATTTTGGTGGTGCTGCAGCAGCCACAACATCCCTACTTCCAGCACCTATGCAACATGGATTACAAAGTCAATATTACTAATTTAGAATAGTTCTCTGTGTGTAAGTAATACAAGTTGAACATTTTAACTTCATCATTGCACGACTTCTGAGCAAACCTCTTGGGTATATATATATATATATATATATATATATATATATATATATATATATATATATATATATATATATATATATATATATATATATATATATATATATTATTTTTTTATATATACCACGCACACACACACACACACGCACACACACACGCACACACACACACACACTTTAGTTAGTAGAATGTAATATGCTATTTATTACCTTTTGTGAGTGTGGAGAGGAACCCGGACTCAGGGTAGGCAAAGACTCAAGTGAATCATGATGCCCCTACCCTCCCTCAACAATGGCGATAAATGGTATAGTATACTCAGCACATCTGCATATATGGTTTATGCCAATGCATTGTTTCATGTGTATTTGTTTCAACAAGCCGTAGTTAACCAAACCAGGATGCAAGGAGTTAAATTTTTGCAGCAAGATAAATCAAACTAAAGTGATTGAGTGTTGTTTCCCTGTGTAAAGTAATTGTAACATGCAATGTTTGAGGCAGTAAAAAGCCTTTTTCTCATGTCGATTTTGCTGTACCGCAGAAATAAACTCCAAAATGACCTTTGCACTGTAGTAATAAATGTGAGAATCAGCGGCAGCTCCTCCGCAATGGTGGAGGAGCATCGCCCCACTTCCTGGCTTAGATCCAGCAAATGTCAAATAAAACGATGTTCTTGCATTGTTTTATTTTGCATTTGCCAGCTCTTAGCCAGCGCTGCAGGGAGGGGCGGGCGGAGGCATTGGAGGGGGGAGGAGGAGTGCTATGTGGACTACCGAAGTACTCATGTGTGTTTGACCGGCCACATCAGGCCAACCAAAACACACATGCGCACTTAGGTTTCTACAATCCGACTGCATTGAGCGACCGAGCTGGAGAAACCCCCACAGAATCCTTGGCCTGAGGGGATCGTATTTCTAGCCCGCTCGGGCAAATCCCCACAAGGATTGGATGGGAAACTGTCCCAGGGGCTGCCGGGATCCAGGAAGAGGAGAGGTTGAAAATGTGACGAGACGCAGGAAGCGACCGGCAGCTGGAGGCTAAAGGTACGTTTTTTTTATAACTATTATTTCTAACACCACCCCGCGCGACCCCATCCTTGTCCGAACGCACATTTCTTAGTATAGTTGCTCCAAATAACATAGGTCATTGGGCCACATTTATTTTCAACGCTTTGGCATAAACATTAATGTCATAGCAGTGAAAATAAATGTGGCCCAATAACACATGATTTAAAGCAATTATACCAACAAACACCTTCTCACATTCATTACCACACAGAAAAGTTGCTTTTAACCACGGTACAGCAAAACTGTCATGAGAAAAACACAGTTTACTGCCTCACAAATGACATGTTACAATGACTATCAAGAACTCTACTAATACCATGCGATTTTTCTTGCACCACACACTTAACTTGTACTTGCATCTCGGTGTTGGTGAAATAGTTTTCTTTTTATTTCAAAGTATTTTTATTAATTTTATATAGGCAGATACATTAGCATTTCTGTTACAAGGTTAGCCAAACGTAGTTTTTAGTGCACTGTTTACAGGTACTTTGAGATATGTGTTTCGGCAATCCCTTCTGACTTGACTTTGCTGGAAAATTAGGCAAAGGGTGATAGAAAGAAAGAAGCAGAAAGAAAGAGTTGAAAGAGAGGATACAAGAAAGGTTCTGTAGCAATGAGACTAATTGGACTTATAGCCTCGTGCCAGAGCCATCACCCCCTGGTTAGCTTGTGGCAAGATTGGTAGCCATGTCAGCCCCCCGGCGCCCCTTAGGCCAATGTAGTAGCGTTCGATCTCTCTCACTCCACCGCCCACAAGTGGAGGGGGAGGGAAACCGGAGTGGCTTCGTAAGAGTCCAGGTACGTGTGGAGTGACTTCCACATCCCCCTGGCTGCTGGCCTCCAGGGCGAGTTCTGTAGTGCGATGTTATCTGCGTCTCTGAGGTGCGTCACCTAGTTGACCTAGCCTTTGTATGAGGTCTTAGTTGTGTCTTTCCAATTGGCTAGGACCATTTTTACCGCTGCGGTCACCAGCAGGTCTAGTAGGTCTTTGTCATGATCTGATCTTAGTTCTGTGGTCATGAATGCAGTTGCGAGGGTGGAAAATTCAGCTTTTAGTGTGCAGCCCAGTGCTTCATTTATGAAAACAAAGATTTTCTCCCAGAGCATTTTGAGTGTTGGGCAATAGTAGATAAGATGTGCTAGGTCCCCCTTTTCCTTGCTACAGTTCCAGCATAGGTCCTCTTCCCTGAGGCCTAGTGAGAATAAAGGTGCAGGAGTCCAGGAAGCCTTATGAACTCTGGCCGCCTTCTCACATTCAAAATTGTTAATATATAAAATATCACAGCGTGTGTAGTACTATATATTCAGTTCAGTTCAACGGCTTTATTTCGATTGTTACATCATAAAAGCAACACATAAAAAATACAACATGGATCCATTCAGAAAAGATTTACATTCATTAAAAGTTTTTATCCAAAAAGATTAAAAGCATTGTAACAAATACAAATGTAAGATGGCCGAATTCCATAGCATAAAACAGGATCCCAACAATCTTTAAAAAAAATAACCATTTATCAATCGGTCGTAGAATTAAAAATCAATCAATTAAACAGTAATTAATAGCCGTTTTGTCCTGATGGACCATGCCCATGACAAAAAATTTGCAAGGCCGAAGACATACATGGGCCGAGTATCTGATATTAAAATTCGGAGTGCCACGGAAGAGTGCCTAGTACCCATGGCCCTACATACAGGTTTAAGCCACAGTTGCCTTGGGCGTGCATAAGCCGGGCAGACAAACAAAAAGTGTTCTACTGACTCCGTGATGGGGACAGAATGCAATTGTCTGATACAGTGGCTTCCAGTGGGCTGTTAGGGCACGTACAGGAAGAGACCCCACTCTGAATCTGAAATACAGGGACCTGTCGTAAGGTTTCCAGACCATATCCAGATAGAGCTCCCGGTAAGGTGCGTCCTTGTGTATTAGAAACTCCTCTGTAAGCCTGCCAAGAGATGGGTCCGTAGTGGTTCTGCCTTGACGCCTTCGGGCTAAGTTGCGCGTTTATAAATATCATTATAAATATCATTTCATTCACTGACACAGTTCCAATACAAGTTTTTAGGACAGGTTTCAGGGATGGAGGATTGACTTTCCCAGGCTTCACTGAGTCCCAATTTACCAAGCAGAGCCTTAACATCGGTTAGCCATCTTATCCTGTGCCACCCCGCCATTGACATCACCTCCACTAGGCCTTTAGCGTATTTGGCAAGTTCAGGGACACGCCACAGCCTAGCCCATAGAAGTAATGGTCGTAGTCTTGCCACATCGCTAATTTGTTGACATCCAAGGTCCAGCAGGAGGGGTAGCGTAGGTGTGCTCTGTGGGAGGGACATAATACCTTTTAAGAACTTGTTCTCAGACCTAGTTAGAAGATCGGTGTTAGAAGTACCCCAAAGTTCTGCGCCATGCAAGGCGGAACTAACACCCTTCGCCTTATAAATATCCATAACAGGGGCGATGGGCTTAGTTGAAGAAGATCGCTGTTCTTTAGCGAGTGCCCCTGTGACCCTTTTGTGATTGAGCAGCATTTTCAGCAGATGGGGGGGTCCACTGCATAGTATCCGTGATACCTAAATAATCAAAAACAGTGACCCTTTCCAGAGGGGTTTTATTTAGTACAGGGGGACGACCTAATTTTTGGGGGGGATTTAAAACCAAATACTTAGTATTGTCTGTGTTTATTACTAGGCCCCGTTGGCCACAAAAGGTCTGAAAACTAGCTAAGAGGCCCTGGAGACCCGCCGGAGTTTTTGAAATTAATAGCGTGTCATCTGCAAAAAGAAGAGTGGGAATTTTCTCCCCTGCCAAGGATGGTGCATCTGAAAGATGTTTAAGTAAGTGCTCCACAACCCCATTCACATAAAGTGAAAAAAGGGTGGGAGCAAGAACGCATCCCTGGCGTACCCGTTTTCTGCCCATCAGTGCCCCATCGCACCTGCGCAAAATTACCATCATGCAATCGCACTAAGATCGACAGAATATTTGGGGGAATCCCCATATCCGCCAACACGCCCCATAGTTGTTCTCTGGGCACAAGGTCAAAGGCAGTCTTTAGGTCAATGAATGCCAAATAAAGGATGCCTCTGCCTATAACCACCACCTTCCAATATAGTAATAGGAGCCTGAAGGCCTGCTCTATCGTGCCAGTGCCAGCCCTAAAGCCAGCCTGATAGTCCGAGAGGATCTCTTTGTCATCTACCCATTGGAGGATTCTCTCCAGCACCACCTTACCCACGACCTTCTGGGTTGAGTCCAATAAACGTATTGGTCGGTAGTTGGCAGGGTCTTCCCTCCGTCCTTTTTTAAAAATAGGGACGACCTCTGCCCCCTTCCAAGAATCGGGGATGGCGGTGGAAAATTCAGCTTTTAGTGTGCAGCCCAGTGCTTCATTTATGAACACAAATATTTACTCCCAGAGCGTTGTGAGTGTTGGGCAATAGTAGATAAGATGTGCTAGGTCCCCCTTTTCCTTGCTACAGTTCCAGCATAGGTCCTCTTCCCTGAGGCCTAGTGAGAATAAACGTGCAGGGGTCCATAAAGCCTTGTTAATATATAGAATATCACAGCGTGTGTAGTACTATATGTATATATAAATCATACAGTATATATGTATACTATGTACATCATGTGTAACTGATTTTATTACACTAACAGTAGCGGCTTCAAAACTCATGCTTCAGATGGACGAATTCTGACAAAGCGCGTGTATATACACGCCCCAAACTCCTTCACAGTGATGGAACTGCGCGTTGAAAGGAGAAAACCATGTGCTTGCACCAAGAAGCAGACAATTACAAGAGGATATGGTTTACATATAAACACTTGCCACATTATTGCGTGTTTATTTGTGATTGTTATATGGCACGTCTCTTGTCTTAAGATGACAGTCACTTTACAAATAACAGTAAATACCAGGGACTCAAGTGCAGTGCAACAGTAAAGGTTAAAAGACATAAAGGAGAACAAGCGCATCACAGGAGCAGGTGGCTGCAGTAATCTATCAACGCTGAACAGCTGACACTAGAGGGAGGGGGCGGACAGGTGTTGTGGGAGCCGGTTTAGATGAGGAATTTTTCTCGCTGTCTAAATTACAAAGATAATTGAAGGTTGAGTTTCCTATTACTTCCATTACACCACTTTGCTTGTGACACGAGAGCACACCTGAGAAAGCGACATCAGAAAATAACTTTCCTACTGGCGTCAGGCGAGCACAGGCGTCACCAAGTCGACCGCAGTACTACAGTCACTGCGCCACCGCTCCTGTTCAATGGCTGGAAGTGAGAGGAGTGCGCGTGGCCCAGCACTCTCTCTGTGCGCCGCTGCCAGCTGAGGAGAGCGTCATTCCCACGTGCGCAGAGAAAGGACTCGGCCGCGTGGCCTACGTTTTTATAACGTTCGGTAGGGTAGGAGCTCGGCTCTGCGCCTATGTATCAAAGAAGAATCAATAATAAACGGGCAACTGAAGTTGAATAACCTTACTAAACATGAATTGGACCCAATGATGGAGTGGGAGAAGGAAACCAGTGTAAAGAAGTAGTCGTAGCATGACATGTAAAGCGAGGTAAGGTGAGCAGGTTTTTAGTTACCGTGAAAGGCAAAACGAAAATGATGTGAAAAGCAATAAAGAAAGCGAGAAAAAGAATTAAGAAGAAATGAATTACGCTATTGCAGAAAATGGCACCAGGATTTTGGTTGTGGTGCATGACACCACTGGACCAGGTAATTAACTTATTCCAAATTAAAATATTTAGGCTACTGCTAGTCACCACAGCTTTGCAGGGCCCAATAAAGTCGCTCCACTCATCATCTGTCCATTCACCTATATTTGGACACCAGGCTGCTCTGGGACATGCAATAACATGATTATATACATCGAAAGTAACTTAATTCCACGCATAAAGATAGAGCCGGAAGTTAAACGAGATCAAAAGTGCAATGCATTTGACCTTCATATCATGTCAACCAGAGGTCATATGAGGATGTCTCCCTGTCGTGTTGAGGAAACATAAGAGCAGAGGGTGGAGGCTTGATCTAGTTAATCCGGTTTTAGAGTGACATACAGATAGCTGTAGTTGAACTCATATATAACTTGTACACTCACTGTCCTGGCCGAATTTTAGATGGTATATTGCCAGTTGCCACCGCTTTCATTTGAAGCAAAAGCGAACAAGGATAGGCCAGGCTTTGGCAGAACAAAACAGCACTACAATTAGCTTTAGCAGTTTAAATACACTACTGTTCAGTGGGGAACATGAGTTAAAGCACTTAACTGATTTGTATTTTTTATTTTTAGGTTTGGCTTTAACTAAAACTTTTTAGTGTTGCTAAATAATGCGTATATATGATGCTTACTCATTGGGCTTTCAGCCATTGGTCTGTTCTGTCATTCATATTCATATTTTTCTCCACCCAATACAGCAAGAAGCAGTGGTTCAGCCTATTTCAGCCTCTGGCTAACTGCACTGCAAGTGACAGCATTCTGCTCTGAACTTAGGGCCAGATGTAGGTAAATATCATGTAGCAAAAAATTTGGTAAGTATTACCGAATCAGTGCAATTCGGTATTTACCGATTCGGTAATTCCCATTCATTCCTAAATCCCTGGAGGCCCATAGGAATGAATGGGAATTACCGAATCAGTTAATACCAATTCGGTTAAATAGGGAAACATTCAAGGATGGCAGGGTGGCACATTGAGACCCTGTTGCACCCCTGAATAGTGCTTGTGTGCACATGTGGCACACATACATGCCCTAAGGGCATGGCACTGTTGAAAATGCACAGATTTGCATTTTCAAAGGTAACTAAAATTTGGTGGTAAATAACGAATCCTTACAGCACATAAGCACTCTTAAAAGTGCTTCCACATGCCATTTACCGATTCGGTAAATACCGAATCAGTAAATAATGATTCAATAAATAATGATTCGGTAAATACTGAATAGGTAAATACCGATTCGGTATTCATCCCCTACATCAGAAATGGCTTAATACCGTTCGGTAAGCCTGAAATTTACCGAATTTCGGGTTTACCGACCGGTAATGGGCCACCTACATCGGGCCCTTAGTTCACTAAATTGCCAAGGACTAATAAAGCAAGAGTGTTTTTTGAGACAAGAAATATTTTTGCTTTTAGCAATTTTTTTATCATATTGGTGAGGACCCGACTGCCTCCCCTAGCACATAAACGTTTTTGAAAACCATTACAAAATAAAAACAAGTATTGGGAAAGCCTAAAGACTTTCAGCTAAAGCAATACCCATTGGATCAGCCAATGCTTGTTTATTTATGTATTGTCTTGTAAAGCACTAACTCCATCAGCAACAGGTTTCAGAAGACTGTACAATCAGGGTAGAATTTTACAGAGACAATGAGTATGCACAAATCTGTGTCATTACACACTGGTAATGAGGGGATTCCAGGCCTACATTATGCAGGATTACGCCATTTGCAGGAGTAAAGTACAACAAATGCATACAATAGCTACAATAGGTAGCAATTGCAAGGCATCAGAGTCCTGTACATGATAAAATGATATTTTATCAGCAGTAGATGATAGTTTGGTAGGATTGGCAATCAGCAGTCAGGGCATATTGCGGATATATTTGCTTTAATTGTGACAGGGAAGTGTAAAAAGAAAGCGTAGCTTCAGTACTGTAAGGCACTAAACAATGACATGCTATGCATTTTCTTCGTAAGCTGTCAGACTGGAATGAACATTGTTTAGGAAGCGACGTAAGATATAAATATATGTACTTGATGCAGTGGTACACTGTATTTACATTGCAATGTGAGTACCCACAACTAATTTTATTTGCTACACTCATGTCACAAGAGGCAATAAGATGTGGAAATTAATTTGCTTTCTTATTCAATCTGTCTGGCATTACAGTCCTATTCCACTTAACTTAGCTTGTTTTCTGTCCTCTGGATTTTAAGTTAATATTTACTTTTCTTCCAGCTGAGCTTGTACAAATGGTAGACAAAGGCACCTCGAGGCAAAATTGCAGTTTGTTATTTGAGTGATTCCCTTCCCGCAGAGACAAGGCCATTTATGATCCCTATATGGTCTTACTATAGCACTGACCCAGGACAAGGGGGACAAAAAGATGCTTATTACAGGCAAGGAGGTGGAAACATGAATAATGGGAGTTAGATGTAGACAGGAGTAAGCAGGCCCTGCATGCAGACTATATTATCTATCTAGGACTTCCTTTGGGAGGTTCACAAAACCCAACACAGGACTCTAATTTGTAGAGAAACCCTGCCCAAAAAGGCAGTTGGCACACTGCTAAGCCCATGTCAATTATGAGATTTTGTCACCGTTGAAATGTTTATATACTTATGGATTTACCACACTTACCACATAAACCACCATCTGCAGCATTATTTTCAGATTTCTAGAACAAAATGCGTTTAGTGCAAATGGATCAAAAGTTAATATAAAGTACCAAATGGGTGCTGCATTTATAACGTTTAACTGCTCATCTTTCATTTCCCGATTGCTACATTCAGGCGTTAAACTGGTTCTAATGATGTAGACCCTAGGGCCAGTCAGTATTATTGTGTGTTAAAATGCCAAATAATGAAATAATACTGCCACAGGACGTGCTACATTACACCACATAATTTACCTTCTCTCGTAATGTAATTTAGTCAACCCCGCTGCATAATTTGGTACTTCACAGCCACATATTTACAGTGGCCCTGGCAATAACTGCATAACATACCATAGTGGAACAGCTTTCACGATGGAAACTGGTGCAGCTCTAAGAGCTGGCTGCGCAGCATCCAGGGAAAGGAGTGACCCATATGTGCTTCCATTATTTGTATCTCCCCGGAGGTTACAAATGTGAACCAGAGCTGTGAGGGCTTTGCATGAATTTGGGGTGCCACTGGGAAAAACGCGGACCATGATCAGCACCTTTTTGTGCAGATACTAGCATGCGCAGTTAGTGCCCGTGCAGGCGCACTGCTGGAGCATATTCAAATGTTCCTAAAGAACCCACTCCTGATACTGCACCTCTATTCATGCTCTCTTGCACCGATGGACATCCTTATGTAATCTTTAAAATAAAAACAAGGCTCTCTTCAACATCTGCTTATTACATGCCGTGCTTATTTCCTAGGAGGAAGTCCCAGCATTGCTGTCAGTCTGTGTGAGCCTGGACATATGATTTTAGAGCTGTAGAAACGGTGAACAAACCACATAAATTGGTAAATGTAGTATACAAAATAACTGTGAAAATAAACGAAAACAAGTGTGTGCGTGACCGTGTGAAAAGTGTTTATGTGTGGGTTTCTTTAATGAAATGGCTGAATACAAAATCGATGCTGCTTCAATAGAGCTCATCCAGTTTCAAGTCCAAACATCAAGAGATGACCCAGATTATAAACATTTAGCTGAGCAGTATTACTTCTCCTTTCTGTACCTTGCGCCTGTCTCTTGGACACAATACATAGTGGTTCCAGGACTGACCGATATTTTTAAATTTGGAGGAAAGTTGGTATCTCTGATCCTATCTGAAATCAACTGAATTTAACAATTTTTCTTTCTTAATCAATGTTAGGTTGACTTATGTGGACATTATTGAAGGAAACCATATTGTTATATTATACCGACGAGATACTGAGCTGTGGCTCAACTTTGACAAAGCCAAACCCATGTGTTTCTTAGTGGATAAACTGCTTTCTATCAGCAATACTGCTCACCCTTGGCAAATGGCAGAAGCCGCAACGCTTCCATTAGACATATACAATCAAACCAGAGTGCATTCACGTGAAATCAGGAAATCTGAGTTAAATACATATAAATATCAGATTTTCGAGTAATTAAAAAATAAAGGCGCACTTCTGAAATGTATCTGGAGTGTTGAAACCACAAACACAGGATTGGTATGGTGGAAAAATGAATTAACACAAATAAAAACAAAGGAATCAACCTTTGATAAGCAGGGTTCTCACTAAGGTACCACAAGACAGAATAATGTGTCAATGATGCAGCAGGCCTAGGAGGTCAACACCCTTCAGTGCTATGGAAGCAGAAATCCTGATGTATGTTGGAAAATTATCCTACTTAATTATCTGAAAATTAGAATTATGTATCCAAGCTTGGAAATAGACAAAATACTCAAAGGAAAAACGACTAAAGCCATTGCGATTTTTACTTTGACTATGCACAACAGTTCTGGGCAACTGATTGGTACCAGTAGAACTGGCAACAAGCAGGGAGCTGAAATAATAATTACCTAAAGCATCCCCCCCCCCCAACATGCCTGACAAATGAGCTGGTGAAAAATAGCACACTTCCCCAGTAGACACAAATGAAAGTTCATCTCGTTAGTATGGCAATTACAGTTCATTAAGGTTGTGGCTTTGGTTAAAAGAGCTCATAATGAATGGAGTGTTGTAGGCAGGGTTCGAGTCAAGGGTAGATGCTGTCTACCCACTATTTTCAGAGTAGATTCTGTCTACCATGTAGCAAAGCTGGCTGCTTTCAGCGGAGTGAATTCACAGAAATATGCTGAACTCGTCCCGGTGTAATTTTCTGACACCAGGACACTTTCAGCAGCGCCTGCACGTTGTCTGCTTTTGTTCTCAACAGCAACATACAAGTGGAGAATGGGTTTATCAGATTCCAGCTTCGCCCATAACAAAAGCCGAAGTTATGGGCCATTACGCCTCTTTTTGTTGGAGTATCCCGGCTAAAAGCAATCGGGAGCCTCACCAAGATGCAATTGAGGGGAATCAAAGGTTCACATTAAATCACTTTACAGGTACTTAAGAGAGAAATACTGTTGACTTTTTTCAGTCCATGTATATAAGAGATATGCATACACTGTAAGAATGTCACATGTGTTGGTCACCCCAGTATTTACACAAATAACAATTAAAATACCACTATTTTGTTTTATCTCTTTTATAGCGCTAAATCGCTATAAAAGAAATCAAACAAAATAGTGGGATTTAAATTGTTATTTGTGTATGTGTGTTGTAAAATGCTCTGACACCGGGCATGGCTTGAGGAGCCAAGATGATGGTCGCACCTGGAGTGCGCTCCCTGCCCCCTGTGCCATCCGCCCATGATCTGTCCAACAAGAGAGACATCCGGCCTCAATATTGTTGGCTGAGTTGCCGTCTCACGCCGGCTGCACCCTTGGTTGCCAGAATTCCATCTGTGGGGCGCCACCATGTTGGGATCGGCCGGCCGGCAGGGTCCGGCATTCAAGATGGCAGTTCGTTTGCGCTGAACGGCGCACTCTGCAGCCTTCGTCCCTCATGTACTGTTGCCCGGCCTGATCTTTGTGGATAGGCTGAGGTCTCAGCCCCCCCCCCCCCCCCCCCGAGATCTGGGAGGCCCGACGATGTGCAGCGGGTTCCGGGGCGCTGCCCATGCTCTCCCTTCCCTGTGGCGGCTGTCTGCTGGGCGGGCTGCTGCAAGGGCCTGGCCTGACCCATCGGCCTAGTGGAGCCATGATTGGTGTGGGGCTGCCCTGCCAGCTCCAACTTACCGGAGACTCCTGCTGCCACTCCCTGCTGTCCCGTGGCGTAGCTGATTCATCGACCGCTGTTTCGGGCGGTGGAAGCTGAAAAACGCCTGGCTCGGGCGGCTGGAAAACGCGTGCCTGACTGAGGCCGCCATCTACATCCTGCGCTGACCACCCTCGGCCTGTGCCCATGTGCACCACTGCTTTTAGGGGCCCGTTGGAGCGGCTAAGGTGCCATCTGCTGCCTCCGGTGGCCTGGGGACGTGTGCTGCTGGTGGGGGTGTCAGCTGCTAGGGAAGAGGCTTGCTGACTGGATGCCCGGCGCTGCATTGCATCGATGGCAGGTAAGTCCCGGTGGCGGGAGGGAATCCCGGGTTGTCTGGGAGGGGCCCCCCTCCGCACATGGGCCGCCTGCTGCCGAGAGGATCTGAGCCTTGTTGGCCCTGCCTGAGGCCCCACGATCCTCCCTCCGGCCTTCTGGGCCCTGCTCTGCTTCAGGCCGTTCAATTGGCGCCTTCAGTCCTGGCGGGAAAGGACCGGCGTAGTGGTGTCGGCCGCTTCTTCAAACAGAGGAGGGGACTTTGGTGAGGGCGGCATCCACTTTGACCCTCTGTGCTGTGGTCCTGGGCTTATCGGACCTGCGACTGCCCGTCTGCCCTTGGAGACTGGACCTGCCTGGTCTGCCTCCCGGGTCGGCGAGACAGGGATAGGAGGTGCTCGGCCGTGCTTGTGGCGTGGGGTTCTCCCTCTTGGGTCCTCCCCTCCCCCGGGCTTGATTAATGACACCAGGGGGAACTGTGTGTCATCCTCCCCTTGCGGCCCGCCTCTGCTCCTTGGTCTATCTCTCTGCCTCCCTGCCAGACTTCTATATGTCGGCCGCATGGGTCGTGCAGCGGAGGACCTTGGAGGGGCCGTCACCTCCACCCCAGGCTGCCCCCCAGATCCTGTGCCTCCCTGAGTTGACCATCGACCCCCGGTAGCGAGCGTGCCTCAAGACACTTGGCGGGGTCCCCCCTGCCCTACCGAGTGGTGCCATGGGCCGGAATGGACCAGCCAAGACCCCGGCCACCCATACCAAAATGGACCGCTTCACCACCACGGATACTGGGGCAATGGGGGGTACCGCGGACAGGGATGCACCACCAGCAATGGACCTGTCCACTATCCTCCAAGCCATCCACACCTCGCAGCCCTCGGTGGAGGGCAAGATCGCGGAGGTCCGGGTGGACATGACCCTAATCCGGCAGGACATCCGAAATGCCACGGCCCAGATCAAAGAAACTGAATCCCATATATCATCTGTGGAGAATGACGTTCAGCAACTTAAGGGGCAGGTGGCGCCCCTCCAGTCAAACACCCAGGAGCTGCATCGGAGGGCTGAGGATGCAGAAAACAGATCGAGCCCCAGCAACCTCTGCCTGGTGGGTTTCCCGGAGGAGGCGGAGCAGGGCCGCACCGCGGACTTCATAGAAAAATGGTTGAGATCCTGGATCCCGGAGGGCTCTCTCTCTCCGTGGTTTGCAATGGACCAAGCGCACCACTCCCTTACCGCCCAGACCAGTCCTAATGCGGATCCTTAACTACAAAGACCGTGACTCCATTCTGGCTGAAGCCCACAAGCAGCGACGCCTCCCATACGATAACCACTCTATCATGATCTTTCCAGACTACACTCGTGAGGTCCAGGGTCAACGTCGCTTGTTTAGTGAGGTGAAGCAGAAACTATGAGCCCGCAACATTCAATATAGGCTCCTCTTCCCGGCACGCCTGCGGGTGGTGCTTTCCAATAAAACCCTATTTTTGACTCTCCTGCGGAAGCATGGAAGTAGGCCATGGCAGAACGTCCCCTTCGGTCTAATGATCAGATTCCGCTGCAGGGTGGTGCAGAAGGTAGGCCCACCCATAATGGGTCTCCAGCTTCTCGGCCCCAGAGCAACAGCTCACGTAGGCACTGTGGGCAAAGGAGGCCCTGCTCTGACTCCCCGTTGGCCCCCTCCCAACTGCCCGAGGCGCCACATGAAGATCATCAGGCTGTGCGATGCTCCGGCTCCTTCAGTCATCTGAGTCGCGGGGAGCTTCTCCCGCCTCCTCTCTGCTTGACCTCCCGGACACTGATCTCTCATGTAGCCCAACACTTCTTAGCAACCCAGCCTGAGCCCGTCTCTGCCCGCCGGGCCTGGTTCCGCAGCTGGAGGCGACGTGCCGGCTTAACTTTGTTCTCTCTGAATATGAACATCCTGCCATGAGGAGGGGTCCTCCACGCTTCACCTGTTCCCAAGGTTTTAGTTTGGTCTTGTGTTGTTATTATAGTTAGGGCAACAGATGTTTCTGTTTCTGAAGTATAGGGTGGGGTAAGGGAGGGGGGACGGTTGTCCCGAGTTCTTTTTTTTAAATTTCTGTTGCTTTCTTGTTTCATCACACCAGCACTCACAGGATGTGCCATTCCACGCATCGTGGGACATGTTAGCTGATATCTGGGCACTCAATCATGCATCTCGGCGTCCCTGCCCCTGGTCGAGCTTCCTTCCGGAGCCTCTCCCCTTCCCAGAAACAGTCTCTCAATATGGCTGACGTACCGCGACAGGATGTATCTCTGCGCCTCATGTCCTAGAATGTCAACGGTCTCCATGCCCGCTTCAAGCGTACGGTAGCACTCCGCTACGCACAGCGCCTTGGGGTGGAGGTCTTATTGCTGCAAGAGACACACTTATTGGATAACCACTGACCCTTTTTAGCGAGATATGGTTACAACACGGTCTGGCACTCAGGCTGCACCCGCGGATCCCGTCGGATGGCGATCCTGGCACAAAACTCCCTTCCTTTTGTGGCAACGCGAGTCATTCATAATGATCAGGGCATCTTTTTGGCCCTGAATGGCGTACCCCTTAACTTGGTGTCACTATATTCTCTCCCATTGTGGCTGACTGCGACCCTAACCGCCTCTGTTACGCTCCTGGCTTCCTTGCCCCTGGGATCCACCTTCCTGGGGGGTGACTTCAACGCGGTCTCTTCCCCTGCTCTGGACATGACTGAGCCCCCATCCCACCGCAGACTGGGGATGCGAAACGGATACTATTGCACAATCTAGGCCCGGAGGGGTTAAGGATTTTCAAGAACTTGGTTCCCAAACCGCGAGCAAGCACGGGTGATGATGTGTATGCGCATGCTATCGAGGAGTTAAGCGAACATTATAAACCCACTGTTTGTGTGTCAGTAGACAGGTACAGGTACTTGCCGCTAGAAGGCTGTCGGAAATTATTGCCACTTCCAAAAAATCTTCCCTAGGCCCCATAGCTGCAGCTATCACCCCAGAGCGAACTACCATTCCCAGGTGTGTTGTCACACAGGTTGAGGTCCATCCGACCCCGCCCCCTCTGACTCTTATTCCACCTCCCGCCCAACTACCTAAACTAATCGAAGTGGGTGTACCCGCCACTTCTTGCACCCAGAATGCAAGCGCTAAATTTCCATCTCCGATGACATTTAATGCCCCTGGCGCAATCCTACCTAAACGGAAACACCGTTCTCGCTCCGCTTATTCGCGGAAGAAGGCAAAGATTGCGGTGTCTCATGATTTAGCAGGAATAGATGGCGTAGTCAGCACCACTCAGGGTGTACAGGTTCCTGTGGTACAGCCCGTAATGGAGGGGGGGGGGGGGTTAACCACCAAGTCAGCCCCTGAGCAGGTCACCTTGATTTCTGAAGATGAGGGCCCGCGGGTAGATGGTTTGGCCAACAACGATAGAGAATTCATTGATCTAGTGTGGGAAACTCTAAAAAAACTCCTCTCCCCTCTAGACCTCAGACTCTCAAGGATCGAAAATAATTTACTTGAAATGGAAAAGAGTATTATTGCTCTTGCCACTCTCGGCCTGAGAAGTCTTGAGAATAAGGTTGATCCAGACACTATTATATCACCTCTAGTTTCAACACCACAAGCCCCTCAACCTCTCCCTATAATCCCTACCACTCGCCCGGTCCCCAAACCAAGGACAGTGCCTGTGGATCAAATTTTAACTGGTACAAACCCCAAGGCCTCTAAACGCGCCCCTTCACACCACCCTGCAAATCCCAAACCTGGAGCCATCCCCAAAAATCATTCTGGCGACAAGGGCTACCAGCCTACTCAGGATCCCCCAGTCAAGAGCAACTTTAGAGGGGGCTACATTGACCTCCCACCTGAGGCCAATGACTTTGTGGTTGTCCTAACGGGTGTTCCTCAGATTGGTAACGACCAATATGAGAATCATTGGTCCTTGAAAAATAAAATAATGCATTGGCTTAATGTCAATAGACCAATTCCCAATGGCCATAGAAGTAGAGTCTTGATGGTACGTAGAACCCCATGGGTAGGTCAAACGAGAAAGAGCAACCCTGGGGATTGTATAGTTGTAACATTTGACGACCCTCACGCAGCACAGCATATATGCTCGTGGCCCTGTAGTGAAGGATCATCTGTCATCCCCAGGCCATTGTCCTTTTTCTATCCTCCACGCCCTACATATAACCAATTAAACAACTGGTCACTTGTTAACCACCAAGCTAGGA
Organism: Lissotriton vulgaris; assembly: GCF_964263255.1. Lineage (NCBI taxonomy): Eukaryota > Metazoa > Chordata > Amphibia > Caudata > Salamandridae > Lissotriton > Lissotriton vulgaris. The sequence goes on along the minus strand of NC_141699.1, from coordinate 608,062,371 downwards.
GAAGCCGCCCTAACAATCGTGTGGATCCCTATCCAAACTGGAACGGGTTCCCCACTTCAAATAGATTTGGAGGCCTGGAGGAAGTAGATTGACTCCCCAGGGACCTGGAAGCTGAAGGCCCCCCCGTTTCTCCTTGTGGTGGTAGGGATGCCCTAGTCATCGACCTCCCTCCTGACCTGGCTAGAATATCAAGCAGCCCATCTCGGGAGGGTGGACCGAGGACTATGAGCAAGGTCGTTCCAGTCGATCTGACCCCAGGTGATTCTTGCCCAGGTAGTAGGAAGGTCCAGTTGGTTCCCCTTCATACTTCTCCTCTGCCTCCTACACAAGCCATGCTAGCGCCAAACCATGCGTTGGAGGATACTACGACCTCTAACATCCTTCAAAACGAGCCCTTAGATAGTTTTCCTGCAGAGGCTGTGGTCTCCACATTCGAACCTGCCCACTCCGCTGTTTATTCTTCTATAGAGGCGCCAGTGCTAAAGATTTTAAGCTGGAATGTGGCAGGGCTTGTCCGCAACCTCGATAACCCAGAATGGAATGCGTTTCTTGAGCCTTACAACATCTGTATCCTGCAAGAAACATGGTCACAGGAACCAAAACATAGGGTAGGCTTCGCAACCTACTTTGTTCCAGCTCTTCAGCAAAGTGGATCTAAGGGCCGACCATCGGGAGGCCTTTTAATATGGGTCAGCATTGCTTTGGGCCTGAAAGTAAGTTCTAGGCCCACTAAATCTCCTGACCTACAGAGAATTTCAATCCACTGCGAAGGTGGGAGGATTTTAGAGGTTTTTAACCTCTACCTGAGAGGCGCTAGGAATGGGTCATCAAACCTACCATCGACAGGCCTAAGTAATGACCTGGCTGCTTGCAAAATTGACTCCTATGTTCTCCTTGCAGGCGATTTCAACTGCTGTTTCGAGCCATTGGCAAAGGAGGACATTTTGGAATCCTTCGACGAGGACACAAAAAGAGGAATTCCGATATTGACTCTTGATCCAATCCCAAAATGGACGCAAAGTGCGATAGACATAAATGCACTTTGCATGGAGCACAATTTGCGTTCGACGAATGGTCGTTCCAATTCGGATCCTGAAGGCGCCCATACTTACAACAGGACTGGCCACACCTCCAGAATTGATTTTATCATGTTGAACTACAATCTTTGGCCTCTCCATAATGACATGGAGGTTATTGTTTCTACCGACAGCGACCATAACCCCCTCTCTTTAACTCTTATTTCCCCGTGGCAGACAAAGAAGCAGGATAAGCCCCCCCATATCTGGAAATCATCTCATAATGTTGCTCCGACAAACTGCAGCAGACGCTTGAAGTGGGCTAAAGTCAAAGCAGACGAGGGCAGACTGTTGCAAGCTGGGGCCATTTTGTCTGGGGTGGAGTCTCAGCTCGATGTTTTATGCTCATCTAGCCTAAATGTGTTACCCTTATTTATAGAGACCATAGAAGTGCTGAGTGATCTGTTTGTTATCCCTCAACCTAAGGTCAGGTCTGCTGCTAATAGTGTCCCTAAGGCTGAAGATAAATGGTACTCTGCCAAATGTAGAGCTGCAAAGAAGGACCTTATCTATGCAGTAAAAAATAGGGACCCAGTGACCATCAGTTCCGCAAGGAAATCTTACAAAAAAGCGGTGGCTGAGGCGAAGGAGATTCATGAAAATCACTTTTGGCGGGAGTTAACTGAGGCAAGCAATAGGAAGGACTCTAAGGGGTTCTGGGATCTCTTGAGAGCAAGAAACAAGCCCATTGATCAGCAGTTAACCTGCAACATTCCCGGCGATGTATGGTTTGCCCATTTTTCCAAATTATACTCTGCTACACCGGGGGAAACTCCCCCTCAAGGCTCCACGATCTGCCCAACAACTATTCCTCTTGTCATCGTCGACCCCTTCACTACCCAGGAGGTCGAAAGGGCAATTAGTGGTATTGTTTCTAACAAGGCTCCAGGCCCGGACGGGATTCCTGGTGATCTGCTGAAGTCCCACCCAGCAGTATGGGGTAGATTAATTGCCACACTCTTAAATGAGGTTCTACTGGGAGGCTCCTTTCCGGTCTCTTGGAAAGGCGCTGAAGTGGTGCCAATCTTTAAGAAAGGCAGCAGGGATGATCCAGCCAACTATCGTCCCATCAGTTTGCTGGATTCAACCCAAAAGGTGGCAGGAAAAGTGGTACTGGGCAGGATTTTGCAGTGGATCGACGAGGAAAAGATCCTGTCTGACTTTCAGGCAGGATTCAGATCAGGGACAGGCACCATCGAGCAGACATTCCGTCTCCTAATGCTTTACTGGAAAGTAGTGGTGCTGGGAGGGGGCAGTTTGTATTTAGTCTTCATTGACTTGCGTACTGCCTTCGACCTAGTCCCACGGGCACTACTTTGGAACGTCCTCGATGGTCTAGGCCTACCCCCCTACTTGCTGTCCCTGCTCAGGAAATTCCATGAGGACAATTTCGCCCAGATCAGATGGGGTGTCCAGGGAGAAAAAACATCTCGAATCCCAGTAGACAGGGGCGTCCGCCAGGGATGTGTGCTCGCCCCCACTCTGTTCTCTCTTTATGTCAATGGAGTGGTGGAGCACCTGCTACAACATCCTGCAGATGCACCTACCCTGGCGGGCATAAAAGTGCCCACGCTCCTGTTTGCGGACGACACCCTTCTGATATCTAAATCTCCAGCGGGCATCCAGAAATTGCTCACTTCCTTCAAATCCTTCTGCGACTCCAAGGGACTTGCAATAAACATAGGTAAGACAAAATTCCTTGTCCTCAACCCCCCCAAGAAATCCGTTATTCCTCCTGTCTTAGACTCTATCCCTCTGGAAAGAGTCAAAGAATTCGATTATTTAGGAATACGCCTCAGCGATACCATGACCTGGAAAGCTCACCACCAGAAGGTATTTCTGACTCACAAAAGGGCTACTGGAGCCTTGCTTAAAGAGCAGCGAGCCTCATCTTTAAAACCAATAGGGGCACTGATTGATATCTATAGAGCAAGGGTTGTGAGCGCAGCCCTGTATGGGGCTGAACTGTGGGGTTTACAGAGAGTTGATACCCTGGCCCATCTCGAAAACAACTTTCATAAAGATCTGATGAGGCTACCTCACAGTACCCCCACAATCCCTCTCTTGTTAGATACAGGCACACGCCCAATTTGTGAGCAAGCAAAATTGCGTCCCTTGCTACTCTGGTCTCGGATATGGAATGTCCCTGAACTCTGTAGCTATGCGGATGCCCTAAGAGATCTTTTGTCGCTCCCAGGCTGTAATAAGGTACCCTGGTTGAGGGAAGTCAAACTTCTGCTCTACGAGCTGGGTTTGGGAGATGCCTGGGTCAACAAAACCGCACCCCCCAAACAGTTACTTAAGAAGGTGTATTGGCTCTGGGTAGATAATAAGCGAATGACTAACCCCAACCATTGTAAATCTGTCGTCCAGTTCTTGCTAGTTAAGGAGTTACCTTATAGGGAACCCTATCTGGACCAAATTCATAACTCTGGAGACAGATCGCTGTATTTTAAGTTTAGGGTGGGTGTGCTCCCTTTAGGACTATTCACTTCCTCTTGGAACCCTCCGCATCAAACGCTCCCTTATTGCCCGTTTTGTGATACAAAGGTCGAATCTGTCGCCCATTTTTTGTTTGAGTGTGGAATTTATGCAGCGCCAAGATCGAAATGGCTGAAGCCCCTGTGTAAGACTTTGGGAACAAGGTCACATGTTGAAGCCCTACGCATATTGCGCTCAGATGCACGCCCGTTTTTTGCATGTTGCATGGCGAAATTCTTAGGTTGGGCTTGGCGCTTAAGAACTTCAAGGTTGTTGCTGCTCCAGTAAGTGTCCCTTGATAAAACTAAATTTCATGCTGGTGTATATATGGAAAAGGTTATTATTATCTGCACACTTGTTTTTAACGCTTTTATCCCTTGAATCTTAAAGCATTATACTGTATATTCTGTATTGTTTTTATTTGATGTTGTACTGCTTTTATGATACGTACTGTATCGAAATAAAGTTATTACTTACTTACTTGCTATCGAGGAGTTAAGCGAACATTATAAACCCACTGTTTGTGTGTCAGTAGACAGGTACAATTTCCAGCAGAGGAAGCAACTTCCAGGAGAGTCGGTAGAGGAATATGTCGCGGCATTGAGAAAGCTGGCGTCCACTTGTAAATACGATACGTTCCAAGATGAGTTCATCAAGGACCAGATCGTAATGCACACAACGGGCGCTGCAGTACAAGACAAACTATGGGCCAGCGGTGACGCCACACTGCAGGAAGTGATGATAATTGTCAGAAGAGCGGAATTGGCACGGAGGGGCGCAGAGGCAGCAAAAAGGGAAGCGACGGTAAGCCCGATGCTGAACAAGATTGATGACGATGAGCGCCACAAGGAAAACAGGAACAAGGGACCTCCTTCGAAGGGACCAAATAGGTGGCAAGGTAACCCAGGGCCACCAGGCAGACAGACGGGAAACAACAAGAAATCGTGCTATAGATGCGGGAGTTGGGTGCTCGAGGCTCATGACAGGAAATGCCCAGCGTTTCGCTCCAAATGTATGTATTGTGGAATCGTAGGGCACTACGAAAAGGTGTGCCGAAGGAAATCTCCAAAAGCATGGTTAAATTAATGGACCACGGGCAAGAGGACAGAGAAGGGGAAGACCACGAAGAGGAAGACACGGTACTCTGCATCTATGACCAAGTGTCGAGTGTGGAGAACAAAAGGTCGACCAAGCCGGTACTGGACATGACTATTGGTGGTGTACCGATAAGTATGGTAGCGGACTCAGGATCACCCTACACAATTGTACAGCGTGCAGTGTGGGACGACACCTTCAAGCCACACCTAGGCCCAGACCTGGAGAAATTGGACATCAGGCCGGTCACGTACAACGGGGACCATATACCCATGTTGGGATTCAGACCATTGAGATTTGAATTTAGAGGACGCAAGGCCTACTGCAAGCTGTACATATCGGAGAAAGGCCCATCAGTGCTGGGATGGCTGGACCAAGGCGACCTGGGCATCAAACTGGACCCGGGTGGCAAGGAGCAAATCCTACTCACAGAACTGGAAGCATGGCCAGACATAGATAAGTGGAAAGCAGAATTTCCCAGAGTCTTCGGAGGCACCGTGGGCAAGCTAGAAAAGTTCGCGTACAAGATTATTCTCAAGGCAGGTGCCATACCGGTGGCTCACAAGGTGGGGAACGTACCGCTGGCGGTGAGAGAGGCGGTACAAGTGGAGCTACAGGAACTAGAAAAGAGAGGAATAATAGAACCAATCACATGCGCCGAGTGGCTGGCGCCATTGGTTGTGGTCATGAAACCCAGCGGAAAAGCCAGGCTCTGTGTAGACCTAAGACAGCTAAATTAAAACATTGTGGTGGAGAAATTTCCTTTGCCAAGGATTGAAGAGATGCTGGCTATGACGAGAGGCATCAAATGGTACTCTACCATTGACTTGACATCCGCACACCATCAGATCGCCCTGCACCCGGAGAGCAGAAGCTTAACATCATTTATAACCCCCTTCGGGTGCTACCAGTTCCGCCGCATGCCGTTCGGTTTAGCCTCAGCGGCAGCGGTGTTTCTGAAACTTATGCACCAATTATTTAAGAACATGGACGGCATCCAATATTTCCAGGATGATATTCTGGTGATGGGGCGAGACAAATTAGATCACGATGCCAAGCTCACGAAAGTCCTTAAAACACTAGAGGGAAAGGGCCTAACGGCTGAATGGGAGAAATGCCGACTGGGCATGGAATCAGTAACATATTTGGGTCACGAGATCGGTGTGCAAGGCATCACACCCAAGGCCGAGAACACTCCCCCGCCTGCCAACAAGGAAGAAGTCAGGTCCTTCTTAGGAATGGCGGAATACTACAGTAAATTTGTACAGCACTTCGCAACAAAGACCCACCACATGAGGAACCTCACCAGAGAAAGCTCAGTGTTCCACTGGACGGAGGATGCACAAGGGGAGTTTGAGAGCATCAAGAAGGATGTGGTCGGAGCCATCCCCTTACAAGGATATGATCCACAAGGGAAAACAGTGCTAATCACGGATGCCAGTGATAAAGGCTTGGGCGCCGTGTTGATGCAGGATCGAGGACAAGGAGTGATGGAAACGCTTAGCTTCGCCTCACGCACATTGAGTGACACGGAGAAAAAATACAGTGTCATCGAGAAGGAGATGCTGGCCGTAGTGTGGACCATGACAAGATTCAGACAGTTCCTGAGGGGCACCCGCTTCCAACTGAAAACAGACCACAAGCCCTAGGTGAAGGTGTTAACATCCAGCGGCCACGCCAGCGCCACCTCCAGGATCTCAAAGATGACACTAAAACTACTGGAATTCAGGTACGACGTGGAGTACATCCCCGGCAGTCGTAACAGAGTGGCGGACTACTTGAGTAGAGCGGCAGCCATGGAACCAGGAGAAGAGGACCAAGCGAGTGGAGAAGAGATGGTGGCTCTGACGGATGACCAAGAGAAGGTCATCAGCAACCAGGAGTGGAACGAAGCATATATGGATGACCCCATTATGCAGGAGGTGAAGAGATATATAACGCAGGGCTGGCCAGAAAAGAAGCACACCAGCAAAGCTCTCAGAATGTTCTATGAAATAAGGGAGGAATTGTCGGTGGATGATCAAGGAGTGTTCGTGTATCGGGGAGACAAGGTGGTTCCCCCCGACGGCTTAGTGGGAAAACTATTGGCGTTACTCCATGAAGGACATCTGGGGATAGTCAAGATGAAAATGAGAACCAAGCAAGGGTATTGGTGGCCAGGTATGGACCTAAGAACAGAAAGATACGTCAGAGAATGCCCACAGTGCCAGGGAGCAGACAAAACGCTCAAGACACTGCGTCCCGCACTAGGCAGATCTGAACCTCCACAGAACCCATTGGAGGAGTTGTCCATCGACGTCTTGGGCCCAATCTTGGATGGACAAGGCATACAAAAGTACGTGTGTGTCATCATCGACAGATACTCGAAGTGGCCCGAGATGAAAGTGGATGAAGTCATGGACGCAGAAACAATCTTAAATTTCCTGGACGACACCTTCCTGAGGGAGGGTATTCCGAAGTCGATCCTAAGTGACAATGGGTCACAGTTCACCTCGGAAAAATGGAATAACTTCATGGAGAGAAATGGCATTCTCGCCAAGCACACGTCGATCTACCACCCGGCAGGCAATGGTCTGGTGGAATGATTTAATCATGTGGTGATGGGGTCGGTACAAGCAGCAATAGCAAACAACAAGGACTGGGAGAAGGAGATAAGGAAAATGATATGGGCCTACAGGATCACCCCTACGGGGACAGGATACAGCCCATTCCAAATCTTGAGAGGTTGTGACCCTTTCACGAAGGACAATAGAGTATGGAAGGAGAAGACCATAGTGAGCCAGTGGTCTCCGGCAGTGGTCCAGGCGAACTTGGAGAAGGCCCAGGCCATCTATGCAAAACATTATGACCAGCGGCGGAATGTAAAGGACACAGGACTGGAAGAAGGTGAATGGGTGCGTGTGAAGTTGGCAACGATGCAAAGAAAAGGGGACAGCAAGTACAGGAAACCGTTGCAGGTGAAGGAGGTGTACGACAGGGCCGCTCTGTTGAGCGACGGAAATGTGTGGTCACAGGACCGCATGGCGAGATGCAACAAGGTGCTAAAGTGAGATCAAGCAGGAGGAAGATCGAATGTCGCAGAGGAAACAAGAGTAGAGGAAGGACGGTTCGATGGAGAAGCAGACATGGGAGGAGAAGAATCTGGCGAGGAGCGAAGCAATAGAGGAAGTCCCAGAGCGGAGAAGGAGATCAACTCAAGGGGACCAAGAGAGAGCCTGGCTGAGTCGAGTAGCCGTGGAGCCAGCACAGAGACTCCCGTGAGAGAGACCATGGCCACACCGGTAAGACATACCCGCAGGGGCAGGGCAGTGGTCAAGCCAGCCAGGTTCCAGGACTTTGACATGAGCGGCGGACTGTGAGTTACAGTTTTCATTGTTTCGAAAAAAGGGAGATATGTAGTGTTGCGGTCTAGCTTATGCACGGTGCGTGACCACGCGACGTGCGGCGGCGGCCATCTTAGAGATGCCCGTGCAACCGCCATTATTGGCGCGAGTGCCGGAGCGGTAGGCACGGCAGGCTCGGCGCTCTCTGAGTAAGATAGTAAATAAATACCAGAGACTGCACAACGTGCCTTGTGGTTATTTGGGGGTTCTAGGAACATTACAGCTAATGATTATAAAAAAGATTTAGCAGTTAGCCGAACTTGTGAGGTTACTACAATGTGTTTGAAACTGCCACAAATATTTTTATTTGAGTCCATTGCAGACGACGTTCACTGAGAGTTCCTGGTGCACCAAGTACATGTAATTTACAGCTAGATTCATGAAGAACACATTTTGAGATTCCTTAATAGCGAAATTTACCGATTCGCTATTAAGGAATAGCAAAATGCTATTCAACAAGAAATCACTCAAGAAATAGCGATTTCTAATTATTCCTTAATTGCTACTCGCAAATTGCGAGTCTCAATTAAGGAATATCTACCCATTCATTCCTATGGACCTAGAGGCCCATAGGAATGAATGGGAAGACACTCGCAATTTGCTAATCGCAAATAGCGATTCGCAAAATGAAATTACGATTTCAAGGGTGCAGGGGTGTCCAAAGGACACCCTGTAGCACCCCTGAAATGTGAATTTACACTGATGTTGTGCACACACATGTCCAAAGGACATGTGTGTGTGTAACATGCAACTTAGAAAAATGCATTTAAATGCATTTTTCTACGTTTTCGCTATTTACCACGAGGTTTGACTTCGTGGTAAATAGCGGTCCTAAATTGCGAATTCGCAATTTTAAAATGTTTCATGAATAGCATTTAAGGAATCTCTAATAGAGATTCCTTAAATGCTAATCCTCGCAAATTTGCGAATTCTTTATTAGCGATTTTTGCATTTGGGATGATGAATCCCAAATGCAAAAATTGCACTCGCAAAGGGCCAGATTCTCAGAATCTGGCCCTTTTGCGAGCGCATTTCGCTTGATGAATCTGGCTGTTAGTATCCAGAGTTTAAAATAGATTAGACAAAAGTGTCGGCAGCAGCAGGAATTTCAAGTGTGTACCTCCTCAAGTCGGCGCAAACTTGTCATTGCAGATCATTTATCTGAAGAAGCACATTCGATAGAACAACCTATAAATCATTATAAACAGTTAACTCGGTATAACACAGCCATGTTATGCCAACTTATCCCATAGGTCAAATATTAATTCAAAGAGTTTCTGTTTTACCTGCATTTATCCTCTCAATAGCAGCGCTGATGATTATCAGAACTAAAGGTAACGATTTTGCATGTGGAATAATGTGTTGGGGCAGAATTACAGGCTGCTAAATTAGTTTCATTTTTGTTTTCTCTAATCAGAGTTCAGGATGTGGTATAATGACCAGAGCTGCCGACCTTGGAACTGTGGAACTATGTCCGAGTCTCGGCGTCAGCTCAACATCCTGTGATACTGGGCAAATCACATAATCTCTCCAGTCAATTTAAATGAATGTGACATTGTGTAATGTAACTGGTGTTTCTGTAAATCCCTCCAATACCTTCAGGTCGAGTTTGCATTATATAAAACTGCAGCTAAAAAAAATATCTCTAGTATCAATCAATCAATCAATCAATCATAGCATTTATAAAGCGCACTACATACCCGTGAGAGTCTCAAGGAGCTGGTGGGGTGAGGGGGGTCGGGGGGAGAAATGCTGCTACTGTTCGAAGAGTAAGGTCTTGAGGAGTCTTTTGAAGGTCAGTAGGTCTTAGGTCTGCCGTAGGAGGATGGGGAGGGTGTTCCATGTCTTGGCGGCGAGGTGGGAGAATGATCTGCCACCGGCGGTCACTCTTTGGATGCGGGGGACAATGGCAAGGGCACGGTCTGCAAAGCGGAGCTGGCGGGTGGGGGTGTAGAAACTGAGTCGACTATTGAGGTACGCTGGTCCGGTGTTGTGGAGTGCCTTATGTGCGTGGGTGAGGAGTTTGAAGGTTATCCTCTTGTTGACAGGGAGCCAGTGCAGGTCTCTCAGGTGTGGTGTGATGTGGCTGCGATGAGGGATGTTGAGGATCAGGCATGCGGAGGCGTTCTGGATGCGTTGGAGCCGTTTCCGGAGTTTGGCCGAGGGCATTTCCGTAGTCCAGTCTGCTGCTGACGAGGGCCTGGGTGACCGTCCTTCTAGTTTTGGTGGGGATCCACTTGTAGACCCTGTGGAGCATGCAGAGGGTGTTGAAGTAGGAGGAGGAGATGGCTTTGACCTGCTTCGTCATGGAGCGGGACGAGTTGAGGATGACCCCTAGGTTGCGTGCGTGGTCATTGGGTGTTGGAGCTGTTCCTAGTGCCGTCGGCCACCAGGAGTCGTCCCAGGCCAAGGGGGTGGCTCTGAGGATGAGGACCTCCGTCTTGTCTGAGTTCAGCTTCAGTCGGCTGTTCCTCATCCATTCTGCGACTGCCTTCATTCCTTCGTGGATGTTGGTTTTGGTGGTGTGGGGATATTTGGTGAGGGAGAGGTTCAGCTGGGTGTCGTCGGCGTAGGAGATGATGTTGAGGTCGTGCAGTTGGGCGACGTGGGCGAGCGGTGCCATGTAGATGCTGAACAGCGTTGGGCTGAGGGATGAGCCCTGGGGTACGCCGCAGATGATCTCGGTGGCTTCGGAGCGGAAGGGGGGAGGCGGACGCTATGTGTTTTGCCGGAGAGGAAGGAGGTGGTCCAGTCCAGTGCTTTCTCTTGGATCCCGGCGTCGTGGAAGTGTGTGCATAGGCAGACCATTTACTAAGAACAACTTAATTTGAGAGGCCTAGGCCAGATATTATCAAGCAAAAGTTGAAAATCGTTTTCTACATCATCTTCTTAAGTTATCTTTACAGAAAACGTTCAAGCTAAAAGAATCTGGAATTCTGGGTTTTACCATGTCATATGTGAGACGGGCCTTTTTAGGTTGAGACAAGAGGCATCACGCATGCGCTGCTCTGCGAGGCATGCTGTGATGTTACCAGGGGTTGTGTGACTAAACAACTACTTCCTGTACCACGACTGCCTGAACCACGAATTTTAAACAACGAACTATTCTTAACCACTACTTATTTTAGAACGACTTCCTATACAACGAATACAATGTAAATTGCCAATTACTATTTGACGCCTGTATTTTCTTTCTTATCAACATGTTTAATCTTTTTCCATCTGCGTGCTCAATCGTGCCGAGTGAAATTAAAGGCTGTGTTTATCTTCTTGATCTCCTAACAAGTGTCGAGCGCAAACACATCAAGCTGAGCCCCTCTGCACTAGCACAATTAATTTAATTTTAGTCTCCTTATGCTTGTTTCAATTATGCATTTTGTAAATTATTTTAAGTGAAGATTACTTTTTTTAAATAAATATTTTCCAAATGAAAGGTATACTTTTACATACCATATAAAATCATTATTACACACATAGTCACAACATTAAATGTCCATCATCTATTTTTCCTCTGCTGTCTCCATTTACGCTTTTGACGGGTCCTACAAGCAAGCAGTATGAAACCAGACTACTTCCCTTTACTCTTCCTTGTCCGCCAGCCAGTCTGCAAACAAGACGTAAAGGCTGTCATTGGCATGTCACGTTGCCTGCCAATATCATTGCTGAAATTCCTTTCCAGAGGTGTGGATGCCGAAAAAGACTGAATTGTGATTTGTTGGTGGTGAGTGACGGAACACTAAACACTCCAACAATGCCGAATCGAAGTGAAGATGAGGGGAAGGTAGGCAGAGAAAAGTGACGTGCAACACACACTGCAGTATCTTCTTCTTCGGTGTTCTGAAAAGTCGTTGTTCCGACCTTCGTTGTTCCAGACGTCGTTGAATGTGAGACTTCGTTGTTCAAACTTCGTTGTTCTGATTAGTCGTTGTTCTGACTTCGTTGTTTAGGATGTTTCCCGTTACCAGGAAGTTAGAAGACACCGACCACACGGCCACCGCTTGCGATTGGTGACTTGGTCCACCTTTCTAAATGCCATAGTTTTAGATCGTGGATAGACTACATTTGTTTCACCTTGCGGCTGTTTTGTTTCCGCCCTGGCATTTGCCCCTGCTGCATGGATCATTTCGATACAGGCCATATGTTTTGGTACCCACACTACTTTTTCCTTTGCCTCTGCCACTTTAGTAATTTCCTGTCATCTTTTACTTTCTAGCTCCCCTTCCCGTTACCCTTGTTCACTTTGCTCCCACCCACCTCCCATTGCCAGTATTCTCTTTGCTCTCGCCCCCTTCCCGTTGTCCATGTTCTCTTTTTTACCTGCCCCCCTCAGTTCTCTCTATTCAATATGTTCTTGCGACCCTACCCATTGTCCGTGTTGTATTTTTGCCTGCCCCATTCCCTTTGCTCCCGCCCCCTCCCTGGTTGTCCATATTGTCTTTTTTCCTGCCCACCTTTCGTTGTTTCTATTCCCTTTGTTGCCGCCCCATTGTCCGTGTTGTCTCCCTCCCTGCTCCCCCGTTGTCCATGTTGTCTTCCTTCCCGCACCGCTCCTGTGCTCACCCGTGACCCGCACAGTCCTAACTGGCTGGGAAAGAGGTGTGGCATCTGCGCTGAACAGGTAAGGGAGCTTTGTTTCTATTCGCCCCCACAGCCGGGTGGTGGGGGTGAGGAGGGAGGTGGTGATTCCCACAGTACTGCTGAAAACAAAGCCATTGCGAGACCTATTGGTTTTGCCAGTGCTTGTTATATCTTGGAACAAAAACCGTTTGTAAAAATTTTTTTGAAATTATCAGCAGAAAGCGTACGTGACTGGCTGTGCATGTTTCACCGCATATTCTAGTATGCACCTGTGAGGTACATTTTTTTAAATTGTTCTATTTTTGTAAATTATAAGAACATTGTGGTGTACATTCAGTGAGCTCCATGAGGCCCAGCTCCACGCACGTTACGCAGTGTAGTAAGATGGTGAAGGCCTCTGTGTTATTTGTGCATTTAGACCTTTACCCTCTGTTTAAAAGCATTACATACACATTGTTTTTTTCAGTGTTTTACCATTACTTAAGAAAATTAAATATGGACTTCTAAGGGGATCAGCTGTTTGAATTCAGTTTAGAGCATGGATCAGAGCAAACATCACTTAAGACTACATTCTGATAAGCATGTATTTATTTATATATGTGGTGTTTGCATTACACAAATCTACCTTGAAGGAAGCAGAGCCATGTATTCTCAATCTGTGACTGGATGATGATGTTTATAATTAAGATAATTTTTCTCACATCTGCAAACATTGACTGCCCTGATGTTACTCTTCCAAACTAAAGAAATGGTACTTCCCTCTGCTTCGCATGAATGTTAAAGAAGTATATGTTTTTAATTTAGCCAAAACAAGTAGCATAAATATTTGGACATTCCAATTGCTGTGGCAGTGCAAATGTGTGTATGATTTTAGACCTGGTGATTGAATGTAGCAATTAGGACACTGGTGTATTTTTGTTTATGAGAGTGAGAGTAAACTGGTGCATTTGGCCTTGTAGGGTTGGGGTAACTGACTGACAGGTACACTCTATGATCAGGAGTGTAGTCTAATGGTCATCTAGGGGAGGTGGCGTGCATGGTGTGAGATGACGGGCCATGTGGATGGTTGAGTTTGGCTGAAGTTTGCCATTGTTACAAGTGCCAAGCTGAAATTTAGGAGTCTTCAAGTCAGGAGGATAAAGCGACAGAATGCTGTTGGCGGCATCTGCAGGTGATAGCTTTGGGGTGTTGTCCAGCCACATTATGAATGAGAGAGTGATCTCTAACTAGATGGGGGGCACTAAAATTCTGAATGAGCAGAGCAGAACCATTGTGTTTGCTTCATAAATCTTCTTGCTTTCTTGCTTAGCTCTTTATTAAAATTTGCTTTAAAATGCACATTTTTACACTTTTTTTTTTAAAAGTCTTCTCAGGGGGACGGCAAGCTCCCCCAAACTGTCTTTATGTCAGTCGGGCTCACTTGCTTTGCTTGCTCGCTATGTAAAACTCATCTTCACCTTTTACACCTCACCACTTTCAAATGTCACCAGCCACCACTGGCAAAAGTATCCTTTCCTTGAGATGGTCACCAAGTTCTCAAAATGCACTATTATTCTGACCTGCCAAATGAAAAGCTATCTTAGCACTAAGATGTGCATAGAGCATGATGACCTTATAACCTATCCTAAAACTGAGACATTCACCAAAATCTCACAATAAACTTCTGTTGTGACCTGCCCCACCCAAGCAAAGCTATCTCAGCAATGCGCTCTTTTCTAAGCGTGTCTGACCTGCCCCATTGAAAGATATTCTAGCACTATCCACAGACCTCTCAATGGACCTCTATCCTGATCAGCAACGTTTACTTATATCACACTAAACGACGCCTGGAGCTCTCATAATATTCCTCTATCCTTCTCTGTAGAATGCAAGGATATCGCTGTATTTAGACATCTACAGAGCTCTCACAATGCACCTCTATCCTGAACTGGACCATGCACCGTTATCACAAAATCCACAGCGCTCTAACAATGTGCATCTAGCCACTTCCATGGCATTCATACATATCCCAGTACTCATACTTCCACACCTGCAGAGAGCTCAAACAATGCTTCTCTATACGTATCTGCACCATGCACTGCTACAACTCTATAGAGTTACAGGACGTGCAGAGTGTACCCCTAGCCTGTACCAACACATAGATATCTACAGAGCTCCGATATCCTCCTCTACTCTTATAAGGACCATCATTGAATGAATTAAGTTAACTTGAAAAGTGCAGCTGATACCTAAAAGCGTGTTCTGGTGCCATGCACACTATCCATATATTGAAACATCCACAAATCTCTCACAAAATATGTCTACCTTGAATCTAATTGTGTACTAGAATCCTAGTGCTTACGTTTTTGCAGAACTCTTAAAAGTAAATTGGCTAATGAATTAAAATGGGAACTTGATAGTGTTCCCTTCTTTAGACAGATGGCTCAGCTTGTCAAAGAACCTGGTGCAGACCACTGTATAACCTTCAGGATCTCACATTTGACTAATGAATAGCTACAATTATACTTTCATCCTTTTTAGGTCCACATAGTGATTGTTAGAACAGATATGTATTGATAAAGATTAATTTTAATTTTCGTGTGCTTAAATTAGCACAAATAGACAGTAAAGCTAATTTACTGGCCATCTGGACTGGTTGAACTGGTAGCTGAAGAAACATGGTTTCTAAAAGTTGCAATGCGTGCGGGATTTTCTCCCCCAATTCTGTGCATTTCCTTTTTTTCATAAAGTAGACGAAAATGTGATCTCTTCCATTCTGTTATTTATTTGCACAGTATCAACTAATGTGCTTCAAAGGAAGCTCGCATGTAATGTTGCAAAGTTTCAAGGCTGAATCAGCCTGCTGGTTCAACTGTGCTCTTATTCCAGTAGTTAATAGTTCATTGTTTAGTAGTGTAATGCCATTTCCTCTTGTATGTAATAAAAGGGGATGACTGTTTATTAATGTTGGGTGGATTCTTAGAGAGAGCCTATTTTTTTTTGTAATACAATATTTACAATGTTGATTGGTTCCCTCAATGTACCTTTATTAGTAAAGCCCATGGGGCCTTCATCCCATGCAAATGACATGATTCTGAAAATGTGCTGTTTTACGTATTTTCACTGAGCTGTCTTTATATCGAGTTGTGATTTGAATCTATACTTTTCTGTAGATTAACCTCATGCTATCCATTGGCTTATTATGAATTTTGAATTGTCTGACTAACTAATCTTTTTGCTTGAGGTGGCGCTAGAGGGCGCAAGGCAAGATGGCCGCTCGATAGAGCAACTCCACCGGCCGTGCTATCAATCCGGACATTATCCTTGAGTCCCTGCCAGCAATCCGCGTCCTACCTGCAGCAGAAGTGTGGCGGAGAGCTGTGGGCAGACTTTTCTGAGTGAAGATGCCTTCTCTGCCCTCAGGGAGCTGTGAGAGGGGCCTGTAAGTTTTTGGGCCTGCAACATCGTAATGGCGGCCTGGGACGGGCTCTTAAGTGCGGAGCCGCTGTGAGTGCTGTGTCGTGTTAGCAGTAGTTGGGATGTGGCATGAGGGGATCCCGCAATTCGGCTGGTGGCTGGCGGGCTAGATGAGCTGGATTGTGGTGGTGGGTGCCCTGGTGCGATATTTTTGGCTGGCTGGGGCGCGCGCCTTCTCCCAGCCCTGGCCTGTGCGGCATGCCGGCTGTGGGCCGAAGGGTGTCGGGATTGATACCCCCGCCACCTAGCGCTACCAGTCTGGCCTGGGCAGCGCGACTGCTGACTTCCGCAGGTGATGAGCCACTAATACAGGTATGTGCTGTGGAGTGTGCTCCCCATAATCGAGGCCCAACCTGCAACTGCGGGCCCCTCTCGCCTGCATCGGCTGGACCCACGCGGCTGCATACTCTGTGGCCTGCCACCTGATGCCCGGGGGTGGGACTCCTGTATGCGGCCAGATGTGATGCTTCCAGCACTCTGGGTTGGCTTACTGGCATGGAGAGGAGCGGCTGGCAGTTGATCGAACTTGTCTACCCTGATTGCGGCCAACTGAACGTGCCACCTGAGCCACAATGTGTGGCGAGGCCCCCTCCTGCTGAGATTCACTAGTGGCCCGGGCGCCTGTGCTTACTGGCGGCCGGCGATACTCCCCTTTCCCGCCCATCCACTATACCGTGGCCGGGTGCGGCACCGGTTGATACCATTGCCTCAAGCCACCACAAAATACTGGGATCTGTTTGGTAAGCGCACTGTCCTCTTTGACCACAGGCCCTGCTGATCTGAGGCATCTCTCCGTATAAATTGCTGCAGTGCCATCTCATGCTACTCGCATTCCTGGGCCTAGATCGTTTTCGGGCCTGAGTGCTGGATCAGATCTGTGCAATCCACGTCTCTGGTTGTGGCGGCTGACTGCCACAGTGGGGCGTGAAGTGATCTGGAGGCCATCTGATGGCTCATCTCGCTCCTGGTCCTGCTTAACCAGGTACTATACCCTTGCTGTCGTGCCCCCCCGGCCCCCCTGCCTGGGGTTTGTCCCTCAACTATCTTGACTGCGACTACGCTGCTGAGCGCACTCTACCACGCCGTCACGCTGTGTCCTCTCTTTTGTTCCTCCGATACTGACTGCTGAAAACCTGATCACAGTGGCTTGGGCGCCCTTCGGTCGGTGACACTCTTCCTGCTCTACTGCATCTTGCCTCATTGCTATTGCCATGGGGAAGTCTGAGCGCAGCCAGCCGCGCCTCACCTTTGAGCCCCGAAGATCCATAAAAACTTCTCAGCAGGCCGTCTCGGACTCCGAAATTGACACGCCTGGTGACCAACTGTCTAATATTGACAACACTCTCCTTGCAGTCCAGGTCAGCCTCCAATCTATCGACAGGAAGATCAACAATATGAACTTACGAATGGATCATATGTCGCAGAAATTAGATAAGCATGTAGTGCATCTGGGGGAGACTGAAACACGTATATCGGAGGCTGAGGATGGCCTACAGCAGGTGACTGTGAGAGCGACATCCATGGAGAGGGTGCTGGCCGTCATACAAGCGGCAATGAGGATTTGGAGGCCAGGTCAAGACACAATAATGTGCGCATCACTGGCCTGCTGGAGTCCACGAACACTGGCTGCCTCGAGACCTTCGTGGAGAAATTTATCTGTGACATTTTTGGTGCGGAACACCGGTCTCAGGTACTAATCGAGGAGCAGGCCCACAAGTCTCTGGCTACTCGTCCCCCTCTGGGTGCGGCGCCACGTCCCATCATTGCCCATCTGCTCAATTACAGAGACCGCAACGCCATCCTTCGCATGGCCCGTGAGAAAGGCACTAT
Source organism: Lissotriton vulgaris (assembly GCF_964263255.1). Lineage (NCBI taxonomy): Eukaryota > Metazoa > Chordata > Amphibia > Caudata > Salamandridae > Lissotriton > Lissotriton vulgaris. Next base: position 608,044,472 of record NC_141699.1, on the reverse strand, counting down.
AACGTACAAGGGCAACAACCTTGCTTTCTACTCTGATTTCACCACCGCTGTGCAGGAGGCTCGAAGGGAATACATGCCTGTGAAGAAACTTCCTATTGCAGCACAGATAACCTATGCCATGCTCTACCCGGCGCGGCTGTCCATCGACGATAATGGGAGGCCTCGGATCTTCACCACCCTAAAGTCAGTAATGCACTTTGCGAAGATTCTAAATCGACGTAGCTGAACCCCCTCCACTGAGGCGGCGGGACATCTAGTGCGATGACTGACAAACAATTACACTTTCAGGGCACAGGAGTTGAGGGAGTGGTCCACCCCCCTCTGTTTTGATCTAATTTAGGGGCTCCCTGCCTACTTGCTGTATTGAGATTTAGTAATGTGACATGGGAAAACTAATTAAAGGCTTGCACTATGTTATTAGTAGCGCCCCATTATCTTTGACTCATACTATTCAGGTGTAGGTAGACCTATTATTACTCTGATATTACACAACAATGGCCAGGCGATACTATCATTCTCGCCCGGCCACCTACCACTACAACAGGAGGGTTGTTGTGCTCCAGTGCTCCCACATGGGTGATTCCTATTACTGTTTGCTTCCTTGGTGCTACATTCGGGAACTATCGGGAGAGGTTTGGGATGGCTTTGGCATGTTGGGGTTGCTAAAGTGGGTGTGGGTGATGGGGTGGGGGGGATTCTGAAGGGTTTGGTTATTTGGCTATCTTCATCGTTCTTACTGTGATAACTGTAGATGTGCTTTCAAGCAATGTAGTGGTATCACGCTCAATGTATAATATGTTCTTAATTTGCACGCTGCTCACACTGTAATTACCAGTCCCACATGGAATGTACGGGGACTCAACTCACCGAAGTAGATTTGTCAGGTCTTAGAATATTTAGATCACCATGAGGTCGCAATTGCCCTATTACAGGATGGGTGTATTGGGTCACAGTGTTCTGGCTATATATTAGCCTCCTCCTCCTCCTCCTCCTCCTACTCACGGGGAGTCCTCACGCTGGTCAAGAACCATATCCCATTCACTATGCTCAAAGCCTGTATCGATGGACCTGGACCTATCAGCCGCCTTCAACACGGTCTGCCACCGCACCCTATGCACATGCCTCCATGACGCAGGAATCCAAGACAAAGCACTGGACTGGACCACCTCCTTCCTCTCTGGCAGAACTCATAGCGTCCGCCTCTGCAGGGTACCCCAAGGATCATCCCTCAGCCCAACATTGTTCAACATCTACATGGCCCTGCTCGTCCACGTCGCCAGACTACACGACCTCAACATCATCTCCTATGCCAACGATACATAGCTGATCCTCTCCCTCATCAAGGACCCACTCACCGTCAAAACCAACATCCACGAAGGAATGAAAGCCGTCGCTGAATGGATGAAGAACAGCCGTCTGAAGCTGAACTCGGACAAGACGGAGGTCCTCATCCTCGGCTCCACCCCCTCAGCCTGGGATAATTCCTGGTGGCCGACCGGCCTGGGAGCAGCACCGACACCCACCAACCACACACGCAACCTGGGGTACACCTCGACTCAACACTCTCAATGACCAAGCAAGTCAACGCCATCTCATCCTCATGCTTCAACACCCTCCGCATGCTCCGCAAGATCTACAGGTGGATCCCCACTGACACAAGAAGAAAGGTCACCCAGGCCCTCATCAGCAGCAGGCTGGACTACGGAAACGCCCTCTATGTGGGAGCCCCGGACGAACTGCTGAAACGACTGCAACGCATACAGATCGCGTCTGGCCGCATGATCCTCGACACCCCTCGACACAGCCAAATCACACCCCACCTGAGAGACCTGCACTGGCTGCCAATCAACAAGAGGATCACTTTCATGCTCCTCACCCACGCACACAAGGCACTCCACAACACTGGCCCAGCATACCGCAACAGACGACTCACCTTCTACACCCTGAACCGCCAGCTCTGCTCCGCCGACCGCACCCTTGCTATCGTCCCTCGCATCGGAAGAGCAACCTATGGCAGCAGATCATTCTCCTACCTCGCCACCAAGACCTGGAACACTCTCCCCATCCTCCTACGGCAGACCCAAGACCTATTAACCTTCAGGAGGTGACTCAAGACCGGGCTATTCTAGCAGTAGCAGCACTCCCCCAACCCCAGCGCCTTGAGACCCTCACAGGTGAGTAGTGCACTCTACAAATTTCCTGATTGATTGATTGATTGATGATGCTGGGTGTTACGCCATAGTACCTGGGAAGCTAGCGGGCAGGTTAACCACAATCGTAAACACAAATGGGCCGAACATAGACGACCCTGGCATTTTTGAGTGCATCGTCTCCACACTGCGTGACTGGCCTGAAGCTGTGATACTGTGGGGAGGTGATTTCAACACACACTTAGACCCCAGCAAGGACAAAGCCAGTGGTAGAGGTGGTTAATCCCCTAGAGCGGCCCAGATCATTAACGAGGGAATGTCTAAAATGGGGCTGATGGACGTCTGGCGGCAACGAAATTGGGAAAAGCGAGGGGACACATGTTTCCACAGTGCACAGTAGCTGATCCTGGTTAGATTTTTGTCTGCTGAGTGAGACGGTGGGAGGCTGGGTGTCTCATATAGAAGAATTGCCTTGCACACTGTCTGATCGTAATCCAGTTCGAATTGCATTACACTTTCCAAACACTGTACGCCATTCGTTCACTTGGCACCTTCGCTCGGAGGCCCTGCTTGACCCTCTCTATGTCACGACTATTTGCTACGCCATCATGCAATATTTTACCCACAACAAGGGCTCGGTGGACAGTGCGATAACCCTTTGTAAGGCTTTCAAGGCCACTATTCGGGGCACCTTCATTGGCACAGCCGCTGGCATCCTGACAGATCTGAGAGGACAGCTCTATAAGCTTGCATTCACATTACACAATCTTGAACGTGCCCTTGAGACCTCGCCATGTGCTCAGACGCTGGCCTTGATCAAGGAAGCCACATTAGAATACACTGAGCTAGCGGAGCAGGAGGTTAAATACATTGCTTGACGTCATGTTGCCCACGCATACACGCCACCTGGCTCACAAGATCAGGGATCGTCTGAACCAGCACATTATTTCTAAGATCACTGACGACACTGGACGCGACCACTAACCTACCCTGGAGATTTTAGCACAGTTCTGCACCACATAAGCAGACTTGTACACCTCACGGGGTGGTCGATGGTGATGACTTGGATGCATACCTTGCAGACATTGCCATCGCCTGGTTGTCGGATGGGCAGAGGGAGTTTATTAGTCAGCCGATCACAGAAGAAGAGGTTTGCGCTGCGATTAAGGCCCTTCCAAACAAAAAGGCTCCCGGTCCCATATGCTTTCCCAGCAAATTTTATAAAGAATATGCAGAGGAGCTTGCCCCTCATCTACTAGAGATGTATGCCGAGGCCTATGACTCTGGCAAATTGCCGCCCACCCTCCAGGAGGCCCTGATCATTGCATTACTTAAGAAGGATAAGCCGCCCCATTGATGCAACTCCTACAGACCGCTGTCGCTTATAAACACAGACGCCAAGATACTGGCCAGGATTTTGGCCGCCCATTTGTAGCCGTTTATGCAGAGACTGGTGCTCCTGGATCAGTCTGGCTTTATTCCGACCTGATCCACCTCGCACAACCTGCTTACTCTTTTTGCAACGTTTCATCTTCTCGATCCAGGGTTGCAGGCGGCAGCTGTGATGTTGGATGCCACCAAGGCCTTCGACTCCATAGAATGGAGTTATCTTTTTAACATCCTGCGTCGTATGGGCTTTCCACCCATGTTTATTCACTGGATACGCCTGCTATACACTGAGCCTGCGGCGCGTGTCAGAGTGGAAGGTAGTACATCAGACCCTATATGCATTACTAGAGGGACATGTCAGGGATGCCCCCTCTCGCCCCTTCTTTTTGCACTAACGCTTGCCTGTATTGTCAGGCAGCAACACCGTGCCTCGGCCCACCGCCCCATCGCCATTTCATTATATGCGTACGACCTGCTGCTTTTTATATGCGAACCGCACACCTTCATGGCACCACTACTTCGAGAATATGTCCATTTTGGGTTGTTCTCCGGCCTACATATCAACTGGTCTAAGTTGGTGGTGGCCTGCTGACAGAGTGCACCCTACCCCTTGAACTGGACTTCCTTCTTTAATGGGCCACGGACCCCGTGAAATACCTTGGGGTGTGGATACACAGAGACCCTGACACGGTCATACGTGAGAATTACGGCCTGCGTATGCGAAGCTGGAACGGCAGGTGGACAGAAGGATGAAACTACCATTATCATTGGCCGACTGTATTGCTCTAATTAAGATGGTTGTGCGGCCCCAATTTTTATATCTATTTAGAAACATACCGGTCCCACTAACAAAACTTTTTAAAACTGTGCAATCTCTGCTCCTTAAGCTTGTTTGGGGAGGCAAGCAAGCCTGTTTGAACTGGGAAACGCTTACTCTGGATTACAAACACAGAGGGTTTTGCGTGCCTGATTTTTATTTGTATTATTTATGTGCTCATGCACAGTACGGTACGCACACTACTGGATTAGCGCACACAAATTCCTCCCACATGTAGCCATGGAGGATGGAGACGCTCACCCCATTCCGCTGAGTTCCGTGTTAACACACTCTAGGCAGCAGACTTCCCGCTCTGAAATCGACACGGTGGATGCCACTATAGGGGCATGGCAGGCAATAGGTTGCATGGCAGGGAAATTACCATTGTATTCCCCCCTTCTGCCTCTCGCGTACCACTCAAATCTGTCAGTGATGCATGAGGTGGGTACTATGCGCGTTTTGCAGCAGATAGGGATATTCAAAATGCAAGATTTGTTTCCAAACTGGGTCTTTTTGACCGACAGCAACCTAAGCTACATTCAGAACAAAACACCTCTACTCATGTTTCAATTCCACAGGCAAACAAAGGCCATAAGAGCCCACTATCATACCTTCCCTATGGAGCCTACAACATTACAAACGCTCCACACCCTACTGGTCAGCCCTACATGACATAAACTTCTCGCCAAACTATATCGCTCTGCTAGAAAGGAGAAACCGATGCCACATAACAATAGCTTAGAGAAGTGGAATGCTCGTATAACTCCACCGCTAACACCAAAGGACTGGGAACATTGCTGCCAGCTCACAGGGGCCCTCACATCCAATGGTAACCACAGTATAATTCATTTCAAATACATACATCAAGCATACTATACCCCACACAAGCTATTCAGATACGGACTTCGAGACAGTGACGCATGTAAGAGGCGTGGTGTGGCAGATGCTGACTTCTGGCATCTATCCTGGGAATGCCGCAGAGTGGTGCGGTTCTGGGATGGCATGATATGCACGCTATCCACAATGGTTGGGCTAGAACTGAAATGCTCGCCACATGTGTGTCTGCTGGGTCTAGGGCCCTTGATAAAGGCCACTATAGGTAAACTGGTGAGAGTGGCTCTGCTCGTGGCTAAGAGATGTGTAGCAATAATGGGGGAAAACACTGCTGGCCATCGACAGCACGTTGGCTTCGTGATCTGGCGGTCTGCCGGGACAATTTGGTACTCTATGCGGAAGAACTCCCCACCGCCTCTAAACCTAATGATATTTGGGAACCACTGTTACAATATTTGAGATCAGTCGAGCAGGCTAAAACCCCACGCAATACGGAATGCTGAGTGCGCAATTGTTGCGTTGTTAAGCATGATACCCTGTCATATTATGTAGAACATGACTATACTGTACCTGATGGACATATATGCCCATGCCACAAGTTAAGTTGGTTATACAATTTGACATGTCTATTGCTGATGGATCTGTAAATTGCATATGTTCAATAAAATGTATAAAAAAATTAAAAACTATTCTTTTTGCTTTCTGTAATGATTCTTAAATTTAAATAAACCTTTGCAGTTTGTGCTTGGATTCTTGTCCTATATGGATTTTCCTGTGCGGATTTTCTTTTATTTGCCTATGGCCCCCATCTTTTAGGACTTGAAAGGCACGATCCGTTCAGTTGTTACTTTTATTAGTGGAAATCACTGACAACATCTAGATAACAATAAAGCAGTTCAGTAATTTCAATTAGAACATTGGAATGTTGGTAGCTCCATTGAAAACAATGGAGTAGCTCAGGGCTTATAATGGCTGGTATAAGCCCGGAGCACCAACATTCCAATGATTGTCTTTGTTCACAGCTGTGGCTGTGAACAAAGGGATGTATGTTGATACCACACATACTTTTAGCATGCATACACTTACCACACATTTTTTACCACGCAGGATCCATTACCACGGATACCTTTACAACGCATTACACTACAACGCAGGTACTATTACAACGCATACCATTACAACGTAAGTATAGGTAAGTATATAATATTTTAAAATAATGTAATAAATAATCATTTAAATATTTTAATTAATTAATAATTATTTTAATAATAAATATTTTAATTAATTATATTATTTTTTATTTATTATTTTTTAAATATATATATATAAAAAATATCCCTGTACCCCAAAACCCAAACCCAGCCCTGAAACCTAAAAATACCCCTGTACCCCAAACCCCAAACCCAACCCTGAAACCTAAAAATACCCCTGTACCCCAAAACCCAAACCCAACCCTGAAACCTAAAAATACCCCTGTACCCCAAAACCCAAACCCAACCCTGAAACCTAAAAATACCCCTGTACCCCAAAACCCAAACCCAGCCCTAAAACCTAAAAATACCCCTGTACCCCAAAACCCAAATCCAGCCCTGAAACCTAAAAATACCCCTGTACCCCAAAACCCAAACCCAGCCCTAAAACCTAAAAATACCCCTGTACCCCAAAACCCAAACCCAGCCCTGAAACCTAAAAATACCCCTGTACCCCAAAACCCAAACCCAGCCCTGAAACCTAAAAATACCCCTGTACCCCAAAACCCAAACCCAGGGCTGAAACCTAAAAATACCCCTGTACCCCAAAACCCAAACCCAGCCCTAAAACCTAAAAATACCCCTGTACCCCAAAACCCAAACCCAACCCTGAAACCTAAAAATACCCCTGTACCCCAAAACCCAAACCCAGCCCTAAAACCTAAAAATACCCCTGTACCCCAAAACCCAAACCCAGCCCTAAAACCTATACTTACCTATACTTACGTTGTAATGGTATGCGTTGTAATAGTATGTGCGTTGTAGTGTAATGCGTGGTAAAGGTATGCGTGGTGAAGGGTTCTGCGTGGTAATGGTATGCGTGGTAAAAAATCCGTGGTAAGAGTTGCATACCGAACAAAGGCTTCAGGGAGCCTGAGGGGATGTCAATCCTCTCAGGCTCCCTGAAACTTTTGTTTTATTTGTTAAAACATTCTTCCCTCTAGTGGCAGAATGTTCTAATAGCCTTATAGCCCTTCGTAGCTGGTCTATACTGGCTATTAAAATCCCGCTCTCTTGTTAAAGGTCTCTCGCCTTCGACTCAGGCCTTTAACGCTGGAGCGGGCCTTTAATAGCCAGTATGACCCGCTACGTCGGGCTATATAAGGCTATAGTAATTTACTATAAGTTCAAACCTTTTCCCTTTCACTTGTGTAAACAAGTATAAAGATAACTAACTGCAAATTAGTTACAAGAAGTCTTGCAGCCCTGTAAAAAATAGGGTATTTGAGCAGTGTATGAAACTATATGAAGTAACTGTGATCTGTGCCAATGTCTTAGCTCAGAGGCATTGAAATCTTTTCGCAGTCTGTAAGGCAGGAGCTCTAGTCCCTAAAATAGTTCACTTGATTTATGCACCTTCTGTAGAGATCGGGATGTAACCTTCACATTTCAGATAATAGATATATTAAGACAGCTTATAAGTTTAATATACCTGGTACAAAAAATGTATGTATGCAGCAGTTTGCAGGTGTCATATCTTGTAATGTAGTCTAGGGCAGACTTCTCCAAAAAGTAGCTTGTAAGCTACTGGTAGCTCCCAAGTACCTGTAAGTAGCTCTCATGTGTGCAGCCCAGTGAACTAAATTATACATTTTTGCTTGGTTAAAATAATATATGTATAATAAAACTGAAAAGAATGTATTCCAGATAAAAATGTGTGTATTTTCAGATGTCATAAGTTAATGTGTGCCAGTAAAGGATTAAATTTCCAATATCTACTTTAAGATCATATTTGAGTGCTAAAAATCAAATGCTGTTGAGAGCCCTTTTTAGGTCTCGCTCTAGAGACCTATTGTCGTCGAGATTCCTCTCAAGGGAGACAGACCGGGGCACGCGCGGTGATTCTGGTGTGTGGACTCGCACGTCCAGCCCGGCGCCGTGCACATCTCTTGCTCCACATTCACACTCACGGAAGCACACACACAAACACGCGCACACACACACACACACGCAGGCGCAGGCACACACACACCCCTCCTCCCCATTACTTCACCGGGCTCTTGTTGGTCAATGGAGCATAGCAGCATAGAGGAGGATTTGTGCCGAGCTGCAAATGCCTCTTTCATGGGTTGCTTCTGCCACAGTTCTACCCGGTCTGTCATCAGTCTTAATAAACCAGAGCTGCACTGTAAAGCATTATCGTCAGATTCAGCCACCCATTATGGGAATTAATTCCAAGTACAGCCTGTGCTTAGCTTCAACAGTTAACCAAGAAAGGAGGTAAATTTTAGTGTTTTACTAACCCTGCACTTTAAAAAAATAAACCACACCCGTCCGAGTGTGCAATTTATTCGAACAATTACCATTTACGTACTCACCTACACCAAGCATGAAATATTAAACCAAACTAATTTTAACATACTCTCAAGAACACACAACCTTCCGCATTTGCTTTGCAGGTTACATGCAAGTCCTTGCAACAGATGAATAACCAACTGATCAAATTCATTAGGACTAGAACTCGTGAGCTTCAAGACTTCAGATCTCAAAAGGAATTTTATATTAAATTGACAATTTATTTTGTGCTAACATTAAGAACATTAATGAACCAGTAGCCCCGATTCGAGCTGCGTCATTAAAATACCAATAATAAATTCTAATTTTAAATGCCTGAGTAGTTACTCTATTCCAACCATTTTGCCTCTCCGACTTCCATCCCAGCCAGTACTTACACAATCAAACCCTGCCCTTAAAGACACCACAGAGCCCTGCATTAGCTAACGGTGAAATTGGCACCATACTTCATACAGAACACTTCAACCAACGAATTTACAAACCTGCTAAGTGATCAAGTTGACTGCTCCTCGCTTCAGCCTTTCCGTCGCCCTTTCAATTGAGTTTGCGTTTGTGCACTCCACTCTGCGCAAGGCGGGTGTAACGCGGACAGTGACGTCACCCGGATAGGCCGTTGGAACTTATTCTCCGTTACGAAGATTTAAAAAATCCAATGCGTCAGTAGCAGGTTAGCTCTACACTCTAAGAGGCGTAAAGCGTCAGCCATTCTGGAATGAATCAACTCTATCTGGAACATGAAGTATGCTTCATTTTACAAGTAGTTTTCCTAGTTTATATCAGACTTTTTTTAATAACACAGATCGTATCCCTCAGTGAACACAGGTGTTCATACATGGACTGTAGCGTGCACCCGCGTGCATGTCTGTAAATAAAATGCACACTCGAAAAGATGAAGGGTTGGAAATTAAAATAATTATTCCGTCGTGCTATGGGTGTCCGCTTCAAAGTGTAAGTGAAACTTTTGCTTTTACTCTGGATTTGCAAAGATAGGTGCAAATCATTTCTATTTTATTGTAACTTCTTTAAACATTTTAATAAGATTCAGACTATTATAAGATGGCGGCCTTTTTGCGCGATCCTTTGGCGCTCGCTTGTTAGAGCTGTCTTACCTTTCCTGCTAGATAGACTAATGTCAAAGCAGGTGATTTCGGTTGAAGCCGCAAGCTAATAGTTTATTTTGCATCTGTAGGAAGTAGACCAGGAAGGACGTACATCTCAATGTAAGGCGCACGCTAGTTCGTTACTTGGCTCCGCTTATCAACTTAGGGTACAGTGGAAAGAGGGTTGTACTCCGTTTTTAACTGGGGTAAGTTTGTTCACGTTGCCAAGCAGTTTTTTTAGGTCTCGACCTGGCATTACAGCGCTTCACGCTGCCGCCAGGGCAAGACCTGTTGTGATGCCTGCCAAGTGAGATTGACCAGTGCACGAGCAGAATCTGCTCTGTGAACGCGCTTCCACAAGCCGATTCTGGAATGGGAACGCGCTTCCCAAGGACAGCTTTTGCGCTTTGCGCTTTAAATTGAATTTGAGTGCTCCTCTACGGAATGCTCCTCTCCGGAAGACCTGCTGGGCGTTAATTAGGTCTCGCAAAATGTGGCCTTTGTGTTAATTACTAACAAGCACATGAAAAATAGAAGTGTGCTTTACCAGCGTTCGCTTCTAATCCGGATTTATTTGTATTTTCTTTTACCCACTGTCAGGAGAGGAAATAAGTGGCGTCTTACTGGTATGGAACACATGCACGGAGCAATGCTATTCAAGGAATGAAAGTGTGCTTTAAGAAAGTGGGCTGCAAATACGACAATTTTATTTTGTTTCCCATAAGTTTCACAGCAGCATCCCAAATTCGTCATACGCAGTCTATCTGCTCATAAGCAATGTTTAGTAACCATCGCATACAGCATGCCACGCGCTTCACACATACAGCATGCCGCGCACTTCACACATACAGCATGCCCCACTTACCGGGCGGGGTGGGTTCCGTGGGACTTCTCTCTGTGGAGTGCGCTTCTTCACGCGGGCTGCAACACGCGGGGCTCCCTCAGCTCAGAGGAGCCCCGGACCACTGCAGCGCGCTCCATCTCCGCCCATGTCCCAGGCAAGGTTGGCAGCACGCATGCTCAGTACGTAAGCGTGTGTGCACGAGTAGCTATTGTGCCAAGCGCTTTCAGTTTCCCTCCCCGCTCGCTTGTTTAAATACCATAAATACCTACTTGACTAAAATCTTTCCTAGGCGATTGGCCCTGGGCCAATACCATTCATATTTACTATATATGTACAATGTCCTTGGCTAAGGATAATATTTAAAGCAAAATATGCACGGGCGGGAACAGTAACCCGGCTCTGCAGCTGAATGTCCGCATTGCTAAAAATATTCGCTCCAAATGCTGTAAACAAATGTGCTTGTAACTTTTGTGGTAAAAGGCTTGAGCGCGCAAGCGGTTCCCATGACTTCCGCCGGCGACCTCTGACCTCCGCGAGGCAATGGCCGTGTCCTGGTCCGTCCGGAGCACCGAGGGTGGAACGTGGCGAGCAGTGCACTTGGCAACGACACCTAAGCCGGACTTCTCTTTCGGGAGGTATGAAAGTGTATTTGATATGACACATAATCTGTAAGCAAGGGAACAATAAAGAACAGATTTATCAACCCTTTGTGCCTGCGTGGTTCCCAAAGGGGGTGCACACCTGCACAAACTGTTGCTTTGAGATTTACTTTCCAGTTGCCTATAGGGTTGCCACTTGTATAACAAGCATTTGCAAGCTGGCTCAGGGTCATTATTTAATGCTGGCCAACATATAAAAAGCCAGCAACATCAAAGCCTCTACCTGCAGAACTATAGACCTGGCAATATGGAGCCACAGCCTACTACGAACCTGACAACTGTGTCACCTTGTGCATCTTCGCAGCCATCACACTGCAGGGCCAATTTGTGCATACATACAAAACTGGCACTGTAGAATTAATGATGTGGAGCCATGATGTGCAGACACACAGACCTAGCCCTGGAAGCTACTACCGTCATACTCATGGACCTGACACGGCAGTTGCACCTCGTTAATCTCTCTAATGTGGCACTGTGCTGCCAGCTTGTACATACCTACAAACCTGACACTGCCTGGCCACAGAGGCCATACCCACGAAATTGAAGCAGATGGGACACTGTGCAAAAACAAGGCACAGAGTGGTTCGTTTCAGTGAACCCATTGTTAAATTGTTTTTGACCTGCACATGACTTTAAAATGGCTAGTCTTTAACATTTCAATGTCTCGTCAAGTGAGACCACAAAATGTACTTAAACACACACACACTCTTAGAATTTGGTCTAATTGCTTGTTATAGTCCCTGATGCGTCCTTCTATGCAACTCCCTATTCTACCACCTCCACGGTCACATCCCATGCGTGTATCCAATGCTTCTTTCACTTGTAGTATCTTCTGCACACATCTCCAAACACGTGCCTTTGGGTCATTTGCGAGAGTTTTACCTATTTGCATTGTAAATGACAATGCCTTTTATTTGTGTTGTTTTTCTAACTAGATAAATAAAAGGCATTGTTATTTACAATGCCAATAGCGTAAACTCTCGCAAATGCAAGACCTATTGCATTGTAAATGCTTGGTGTGTGTGTGGCTCTGTCTGTGTGTGTGGCTCTGTCTGTCTGTGTGTGTGTCTGTGTGGCTCTGTCGGTGTGAGTGAGTGTCTGTCTCTGTCGGTGTGTGTGGCTCTGTCTGTCTCTGAGGCTCTGTCTGTGTGTGTGGCTCTGTCTGTCTCTGTGTGGCTGTGTGTGTGTGGCTCTGTGTGTGTGTGTGTGGCTGTGTGTGTGTGGCTCTGTGTGTGTGGCTCTGTGTGTGTGTGTGTGTGGGTGCAAATGCAATAGGTCTCGCATTTGCGAGAGATTGAGCTATTGGCATTGTAAATGACAATGCCATTTATTTATCTGTTTTCAAAACCAACACATAAATAAAACGTTTGACATTTAAAATGCCAATAGCTCTAACTTTTTCAAAGGCGAGACCGTTGCATTGCAAATGTTTGTTACTTATATTATTACCTTGGTTATAGTGGCATTGCAACGATGGTTGTTCTGTGTTACCCATATAGATGCATTCCATATTGACAAAGCATTTTTTACAGCATTGCTGGCAACTGTACCATGTGCACGGAGGTGATTACTGCTGGTAAACTTGCATATGGTGGCCACTAATGTGACCTTGTCTTATGTGGTCACTAATACATTTTTAATTATATTAGTAGCCCAAGGACTTTTATTGAACATAAGTAGCTCTTATTACAGAAAACGTTGGAGACTCCTGTTTTAGGGTTAACACCCCTTCCACGATGCTAGATATGTAACTTGGAGTTCCCCTGCTCAAAGTCCAGTGAAATAACAAAGGAGATCAATGTGCCTGCTGCAGAAATGTGTGTGCACCAGCATTTAGAGTTGGACAGCTTACATGATTAGATTACCTGCTGATGAGGCCTGTACATAAACTGCAGACCACACATTTGAAATCAAGCAAGACAAGCACAAACTTTCATCTTTCTATGGCGCACAGAAAAAGTAATTTTTCATTGGGTCATAGTCAAAGCTATTGCACCACAATCTGAATTTACAATTGCTTGCCACTTTAACATCATTAGGAAGGGTACAGATGTTTTGCCTTCTCTTTCCTCCAATCCTAACTATAAGAGGCACTGGGGATCGCCACCACCGTTCACCAACCAAAAACAGTTACAATAAATAGAAGTATTGGTCCATATCTTCCAAAAATGGCTGTATTACAACAAATAAAGTGCATTGTGTCTAATACTGTATGAGTGTGAGTTTGTATGAGGGAAGAGAGTGCAGATGAAGGTGTATATCTTTGTCTCATACGGTCAACTCCGAGGATGGTATATGTTTTGACTATTGATAGACAGACAGTCCGGTAATATACAGCCCATCGCCAGCCATTATATAGGTAAATTATGGAGTTCAGGGCATGGTAAATACATAGGAAATCCACAGACCTATTCTGTTTTAATGTAGGGCTTGTCAACAGATACTGTAAATTGTTTACAGGAGGGCCCTAAAACAAAATATTAGTCACCCAGGTACTAAAGAAGTAATCATTTGCAGTTGTCAGGATAAGAGATGCTTTGGATAGGAACAGACCTACCCTTAAATATACACACTGTTCCCAGGTATAATAGATGTAAGCCTTCCAGCTTCAGTACAGCGAACGTTCACATATGTACGTACCAAACCTTCATAATTACAGCTCCTTCTTTGGCATTATAAGAGCATAACCATGCATTCAATGGGATGGTGAATACTTTGCCTAACCCTAGTCATAACCCAGTCTGAGATGATACAAGGCCATGATGTAACCAGCAACTACCATTCATATGCATCATGAGTCTACCCCACTAAAAATTACTTGGGTACCATTTTCACATCTTTCATATCCCTTGTTAGTAGCAATGCATACACCTTAAAGACAGTAGCGGCCGGTGTCCGGGCAAAGTGGTGTGGGGGGTACCATGGACAATGGCAAATTCTTTTTTTTTCTTCTTTTTTTACAAAAAAAGTACCTGCCGCATCACCGGTTTTCTGCTCCTCTCTTGCTCCAGTCCACTGCAGGCTACAGACTCCCCTGCGGCTAATCCCGATGCTGCTCTCATGCTGCTGGCAGCATAAACCAGCGTCGGGATTTGACTGAGCACCCTCAATTTGCGCTCCTAGCGAGACTGGGAGCCTGTGCCAACTGTCTCCTACCCAGACACAACTCAGGTTGGAGACAGCTTCAGTGAGCTTGTCGGTTTGGCCGTTCTGAGAGGTCGGCCAACCCATGCGCACAGAAGGCAGTGTGTGCAACCACTCCCCTCAGTGCCCGTCATACCCCTGGCCCCACCCACAAAGTCTCTGCCGGGAAACAAAATAAAAAGATAATAAACACAGGATTATTATCATTTTTTAGGTCGAGCTATAAGATTCCGCAGGAATCTAATTGTTTGGTCGAGCTATAAGATTCCGCAGGAATCTAATTGCGAGTCTAATGCCGCTGACCCAATGCTTTCACAAGCGGTGGATTCTGCGGATTTTGGTCAGTGCACGAGAGTCACGTGACTCCTCGTGGACGAGCATGCCCGAGCCTTCCCACTGCCAGCAGCATTTCTCCACGGCCGCCAGGCCACATCAAAGGTTTCCCCAGCACTGCCCCGCCCATCAACCACCCTCCCACGACTGCAGCTCTTCCCGCTCTGCCCCCTGCTCTCTGCCCCCTGCTGCATCAAAGGCTCATACAAGATTCAATGCGTCTTTTATCCATGTGTGGTTTTTTTTTACCAGTTTAGCATGCATACGCTTTCTTCTGTGGTTTTTTACACATCGCGGTTGCTCCCGCTGCCTTTCAAATGACAAATTCTCACTAACAAGACCCTTTGAAGACCCAAACTAATTCTAGCTGTGTCCCAGGGAACGACGGGCAAAGGCTTCTGGAGAAGCTTTGACTTGAAATCCATGTCATGAAATACATGCGCCCCTCACCGCTACTTAGAAAATCTACTTTAAAGAGTCGCTGGAGGTTGTTAACACAGGGAGATGTTGGGTGCCTTCTTGCGCTGTCCGCGAATATTACCTGATCCGTCGACCGCCAACCCAACCCCTCTGTGACCAGAGGGTGCCCGTGAACTAAAGAAACTAATTAAATAGCCCCTCAGTGACTCCCTGGATACCACAGGTACCCCTCTTAAGACAGATTGCTTTGCTACCAGACACGTACGCATCCCCATTAGAGTTACAGCAAAACCCAAGAAACATAGTTCACAGTCCCACGTTGCAGTATGAACTTACTGTTAAAATGAGCACACTTTTTTAACACAAGAATTGTTTACCATTCATTCTGCTTTTAGACCATGTGTCTTCTCACTGCCACTCATGAGACCGGCCTGTAAATGCTTGTGTGTTAAACCAGTCTTTCATCACAGAGTCCGACTATGACCTTCGGGTTAATTACAGACCAAATCCTTTTCCTGTAAAGTCATCCCGCAGACTCTGCATACCAGGTTCGTTATTTAGAAAGGCATAAAATATGGTCATTTTCGAAAGGTAATAGAAAGTTCCTCTCAAATCTCTGTGTCAACATAAATTGTGAATGTCCTTGGGGAACGCTTCCCAAACCTCAACATTTACAGCCCTTTAGTCCAGGCGTTGTCACCGCTGCGTAGTAAAATTAATCTGTGCTGTTACCAACAAACGGAAAGCGTGTCTGAAGGCCTGTACCTCTGTGAGAGCATTTTATTCTAACAGCTTTTGAAAATAGAATCTGGTTAACACATTTTTGACTTAAGAACATTCAGAATTACCAGCCGCGTTTCAAAACTCTCAAAAATGTGTTGCACGATGTTTACCATGTGAGAATGGCAGACACTTACGTTGCAGAATGGCCTAGACCAGTATTTCCCAAACCTTCGATGTTAGTGCCATACCTTTTGTCATGAATAGGACACCCCCCCCCACCCCCCACCCCCCCGCGCGAGAACCCTAGCTCGCCCATGCTTAAACTCATCTTTTAGAAATCCTCTTCAGGCAATAATTATGCAGGCCCAGTTTCCCTGCTGTTGATCTTCAACGCTCTGTGAGAGATAGAATTTCTGACCTACATGTCCAGCCCCTTGCTTTCACCTCATGCTGTAAACAGGTGGATGTCAACATCTAGCATGGTCGGCAGTGAAAAGCAAGAGTCACAAGAGCACACGTTTCAAGGATCCTTGTGACATGCGCTGATCGATATTCTATTCATTGCTTGGATGTTTGTGTACCACAGTTCTGTAAATATGTTAGCCTCTAGGCGCTTTAGGGATTGGCTTTCTATCACTCATATATGCCCACCCCGAGCCTTTCATAGAAGGCAATATGTTATACAGTTTATCAAGAAAAATCTTCAAAAAAACGGATACTACATGAAAGACAACAGCAAATGAATTGAGGTATCCAAAGTGTACTCAAGTGTAGAATAAGGCTTCTGAAAAAAATCTGATGGGGAAAGTGTGCTTAAAAAAACAGAAATCAGTAACACAAGTTTACCTTACTAGAAGTTGGCCACGGTAATCATTATATAAAATAGTAGTCATGCCTTCACTAACCACGTTGCTTGTTTTAAGGCATGTGTTGTGCCCTGGACTCTGCCTCCCAACAAATCGACTCCCAGCCTCACTATCTCTCTCTTCTCCATCTCCCCTTGCCCTGTTGGAGTCTTAATAAAATCTAGCACATCTTTGAAGAGTTGAGTACAGAAGGCTGTCCCCTTTATCGCATCGCTGGGCCTCCTGACCTGAAACCGCGCTAACACGGAATGGTCACCGCCCCAGGCACAGAGTATCTTTGGCAGAGCCAAATGGACTGCGAGGCTTTCCCCCCTCTCCACTCATGATGAACATGCCTATTTACAGCCTCCCCCGCGTAGCTGGGTTTTTCATAAACTAACCCCTCCAGTGTCTGCCGCACTGCTTGCGTTGTATTGCTATTGCAGCAGTTCT
Organism: Lissotriton vulgaris; assembly: GCF_964263255.1. Lineage (NCBI taxonomy): Eukaryota > Metazoa > Chordata > Amphibia > Caudata > Salamandridae > Lissotriton > Lissotriton vulgaris. The sequence goes on along the minus strand of NC_141699.1, from coordinate 608,027,216 downwards.
GTATATCGCAAACAAACCTGGTCGAAAGGCAGCTGCTGATGACACAGCTGTTTCTTCACAAGGCAAGCCTCCACGTTCACTTCTCTAAAACGTGCATGCACTGAAACTAAAATCCCAGCTATTTTTGGGCAAAACAATGAACTAACCCATCTGAATTGAAGAGGTTTCAATGCTTTGCTGCTTCCCGTTTGACTTTCGTGCTTTCTCTTTCCACAAACTCGATTTCTGTGTTCCTTTATTTTGAGATGCCTGTAGTATTACTGTCACACACACAACCACAACCTCCGCACAATCACACACACACAACCAACCACAACCACACACAACCAACCTCAACCACACACACAACGCACACACAACCACACGCCCACACACAACCACACACATACAACCACACGCCAATACACATGCCCACACACACAACCACAACCACACAACCACAACCACACACAACCACAACTTCAGTGCACGCTTTCACCAGGCACAGACACCATCAGTCGTCAGTGCATGCTTTCACCAGGAGCACACACCACCAGCCGTCAGTGCACGCTTTCACCAGACACACACACACCACCATCTTCAGTGCACGCTTTCACCAGGCACACACCACCAGCCATCAGTGCACGATTTCACCAGGCACACACGCCACCAGCCGTCAGTGCACGCTTCCACCAGGCACACACACCACCAGCCAGCAGGGCACACTTCCACCAGGCACGCACACCACCAGTGCACAATTCCTACACGCACACACACCACCAGCCATCAGTGCACACATCATTTGTTAACGCATCCACAATTAACTATTGTATCAATCGCAGTATGGCGCACTTTACTTTTACAATTGGATGAGGTCCGCTGCACTCCACAGAAATTAAGGTAGACTTGGTGGTAATCGATGGAGTTCAATCATTCAGGGTGAACCCCTTCTGTCCGGGAGGGGCAGAGAATTAATGTGGCATGGAGGACCTTACGCCTGTAAGGTCCTCCTTGGCACTTTACTTTTAAACATTCATCTAAAGCGCAGCATGCCACCATTGCTACAAAAATAAACACACATTTTGTTGGCCTACAATTTATAGACTTTTGTTGCAATTAGTGTTGTACTATTTAGCAATGCCAATAGCACACACTTAATTAAGGCGAGACCTATTGCATTGCAAATGCTTGTTTGTTGTTGTTTGTTTTTTCTTTTGGGCTGCTGGCAAAGAAGGGGGGGTGATGTTCCTCCACAATACCGGAAGAGCCGCTGCTGCTTAAAGAAATAAAAAGAAATACAAGTATTATAATTCTCTCCCCACACTTGCTCTCTGAGTCAATCTCATCTATTCAATTGATCCTGTTTTCTGCTTTAAGACATTTGCTATCTTCAAGCCAAAGTCTTCTGATTACCAATCGATGGTTTTACCCCCCACTCTGTTTCCCTCCTGTTTTTTAAACCCATGAAAATGGTTGTCATTATCAGTTGCTCTGTACCTCACTGCTAGTAACCTGGGGTTCAAGCAAATCGGCATTTGCCAAACTCTTGTTTCTAGACAACACTTGTATACATCTTTAATTTCAATTTCCCTTCATAATATCTGGCCCCACATCCCCATCTTCAACCTAAAAAAAACGGGAAATTTCTACCATCCAACTTTGTTCCGCTTTGAGATTTATTAAAGTTAAAGTAACACATACAAGACCAAAACACATCTAAAGAATTGTAATGCTGTATAGATTATCCCTAAATGGTTTTAAAAGCAAATAGAGTCATAATTACTGTGATAAAAGGACTATAAATTATTTTACACAATCTGTAATTCAAGTATCAGTCCCAAGCTCTTTCCAAACCCCAAACACACACAAAATACCGGTTTTTTTCTCTTAGAAATTTAGTAACTATTTTTTAATGCCCAAAACGAGTCAGGATCATCTATTTTCCCCCATGGCTCCCAAAAGCATTCCATCTTAAATGTAAGTCCGACCCAGATCCATCTCCGTCCACTCTGCACCACCCATTTTGTAAATTTTCAACAGTGAAATGATGCTCGACAACATTGTCAGCTCAACCACCATCATGACCTGCCCAACATCTGAAACCACCATCCCTTCTTGCATACCTCCCCCTGCAAAGACGCTGATTAATTATATAGCCCTCAGCAAATTGTAATGCTGCAACAGCCTTCTCCTTGAGTACTCCATCTAAACCACAGAAACGTACAGGGGTTTCTGTGAGCCCTCTGGTTATGAGCAGTAGAGTACCACTGAGAGTAGATTATCACTAGTGTCAGCACTCCCTCACCATCCTTTCTTTCAAGAAGACCTATCCTGGTTATTGGTGAAAAAGAAATCAAAGACAGCTTATGACTTGCTACTAACAAAATTAACATTACATAGGTCAGAAGAAGGTAGTGTAAGGAAAATGGACGAGAGGTATGTGAGGCTTATTTCCAGACTCTTGTGGGTAATGATGTAAAAACAAAAAAAGTATGTGAAGCAATGTAAGATAAGGGCAGTGTTTAAATGGAAATATAAATGTTCTAGACTGTGGGGAGCTCACATTAGAATATCTTCTTAACCCACGAGATGAGCTTCAAAAGGAGTGCTGGCACAGTTTTGCCACAGTACTTTAGTTTGTTTTGGTGTCAATATATTTTTTGGAGTAGACCAGCCTTAATATTGGATTTATATCTAAAACGCATCTGTTCTGTCATGTGCTTCCTCAACTCATGATTCTGCCGTTTTCTGGTCTCTCCTTTTCTTCATTAACACCCATTTCCAATGAAGAACTTTTCACTCCCCCTTAAATAGTGAAAAAGCTACTGCTCGTTCATCAAATCCTGTGAGCACTTATCTAACAGATCAAATCTATCATCCAGCCCAGCTTCAATGTAATGTCTTTGGCCTCTTCTTTTCGTCCGTTTGCCTTCCTAACTATTTCAAGCACGATGTAACTCTTCTCTAACCTAAGAAACGTTGTATCGGCCAGTCCAGTCAAGTCTAGTACCCTGCTTCTGTATCTCTCTTTAATTCCTGGAGGAGTGGATTACTCGCAACAACACATAGCGTTCCTTGATGCTCATTCACGTACTTGCATCCAGTTGAAATGTATGTTCAACTCACAATCACCGCTCTCTCTTCTTGCTCGATCTCTCGGATGCGTTTGACTCAGTGGATCACGCTATTCTCCGATATCCGTTTTCAATATTAATACTTTCCGGAGCCCTTTCCTATTTATCAAATAGATTGTATTATGTCTATCAGGCAAAGTCCTTGCCAGCCACTTCAATAAGAGGTTCAGCAAGGATCTGTCTGTACCACAACTTTTTGCCGGTTTCACTTTTCCCCTTTCTGCTATAATGTCTACCTTACATTTGGTGCATCATTTTAAAATGACAATTTTCAAATCTCCTTTTCAACTTTTTCTTGAACCCAGAGAGCCCTTGATACTGATGCTGTTTTGCTTATATTAACTTCCACCTTTCCTCTCACTCGTTCCTTCAATCAATCAATCAATCAGGGAATTGTAAGCGCGATACTAACCCTTGAGGGTCTCAAGGCGCAAGGGGGGTGGAGGTTGGCAGGTCAGTTCAGCCGAAGAACCAGGTCTTGAGAGCCTTCCTGAAGGAGTTCAGGGAGGGGCACATATGATGTGAATTTGGAGCTCATTCCTGGCTGCGATGTAGGAGTAGGATCTTCCCACCGCTTTGGCTCTGCGTATGTGTGGGGTTTCAGCGAGGACGAGGTTGGCGGATCAGAGGTTTCTTTTGGGTAAGTGGAGTGTCATTCTATCATTGAGATATTGGGGTCCTGTGTTGTGTAGGCATGGGTGAGTATTTTGAAAGTTACTCTCTTCTCGACGGGGAGCCAGTGGGGCTTACGTAGGTGTTGGCAGATGTGCTTGTGTCGAGGGATACAGAGGACGAGTCTGGCGGCGGTGTTCTGTATCGTCTGGAGCTTGCGGAGTAGAGACTTGTTTATGCCAGCGTTGAGGCCGTTTTCATAGTCCAGCCTGCTGGTGATGAGTGCGTGGGTGACTGTTTTCCTTGACTCGGGGGGGATCCATTTGAAAGTATTACGGAGAATGCGTAGGGTGTTGAAGCAGCTGGAGGCGACAACGTTGACCTATCGGTTCATGGAGAGGGAGGAGTCGATTAAAATGCCGAGGTTCCTGGCGTGGTGTATGGGGGTCGGTGGGCCACCAAGTGTTGTTCCATGCCGATGGGGTGGTCATGAGGATGAGAACTTCTGTCTTCTCCAAGTTGAGCTTTCGGCAGCTGTTGCTCATCCAGGCTGAGACGTCCTGCATTCCTTCCTGGAAGTGGAGTCTGGTGGTGGTGGAGACCTTAGTGAGGGAGATGCGCAGGGTGTCGTTGGCATAGGATACTATGCTGAGGCCGTGCTGTCGTACGATGGCGGCGAGGGGGCCATGTAGATGTTGAAGAGGGTTGGGCTGAGCGATGATCCCTGTGGGACTCCACAGTTGATTTCCGTGGGTTCGGAGAGGAAGGGTGGCAGTCTAATGCTTTGGCTTCTGCCGGTGAGGAATGATCAGATCCAGTTGAGGGCGGATCCTTGTATGCCTGCGTTATGTAGTCTAGTGGTGGGAGACGGAGTTGAACGCTGCTGACAGGACAAGTAGAATCAGGCTTGCGGAGTGGCCTTGGTCGAGTAGGGCGGTCTCGGTTCTGTGGTTGCTGCGGAATCTGGATTGAGAAGGGTTGAGGATGGAGTTGTCTTCGATACACCTTGTCAGTTCTGTGTTGACGTCTACTCAGCAACTTTCACCGCAAAGGTGAGGAGCGAGATTGGCCGGTAGTTCTTGAGGTCTGTCGGATCTACTAAGGGTTTCTTGAGCAGGGGCTTGACTCAGAGATGGCTCTACTAGAAAGGGGCGTGGTGCTGGGCTGATGGCAGCACTAGAAATGACAAGGAACTGAGCAGCGGAGCACTTGTGTGTCGCTATCAACAGGGAAGAAGAAACAGCATGGGTTTACGGCAAGGAAGTGACCGGACTCACAGATATGAGCGTGCACACCTTATGGTAGCAGACACAACTACTTGCCTGCGGGATCGGAAAACGGTGATGGCATCAATCACCTCATGTAATTGTGAACACAGTAAAAATAACTACACAATCGTTGCACTTTCTCTTACATTCACCACAGTACAGGGCTATTTATCTCAACATGCCTTCCAAACAGAAGCAACTCAGGCAGCTGACACTCAACGTTGCCATCACGAGCACATCACAGGCACCTAGCAACATCCCACTGCACAAAAAGTATACACATAACATGCAGGCACCATAGAAATAACCCACACCCCATGGGCATGGATCTGTCAATCAAACACACACAAAACTTATGTAGCCAAAGCACATTGTCAGTTAGACTGAGCGCAGCTCCATGTCAATCAACCACCGCACGTCAATACCCCTTCATACCGGCGACTACAGGAAGCAAATAAACAGCAGACCAATGAGCGAGACGTGCTCCACCTGCACGAGCACAGCGGCATGAAGACGAACACCATTATAGACCATCAGGAGACAACATGACAAGCAGGAATTTACCAGCTACCCATGTAGGGAGGCGTCTCTGCACCCACATAGGGGTAAGTAATTGTTTTATAAATGTTGTAATGCGCCATGGAACAGAGTCAATAACTTGCACCAGGCGAAGGGGGCATACTGGGCAATAGTGAAAAACATGGAGCTAGGGTGCATGCTTGCCAAGGTGAGCCATTCGGACACAGTAGAGAGCAGAGGAGGGGTGTAGTTCCCTGGGAGTAGAGAGGATTGCGGGACTCAGAGGAGTGAAAAGTAAGTAGTCGCCAGCATTATGAGAAGAAGGCAGAAAAGGGAGAAGAGAGAATGAAAGGATGAAAAGCGGCGGGCGGCAGTGCAAATGGAGTGCGAAGGGGAACAAGCATGCAAGCCTCGTGCTGAAAGTTTAAAATCGAGAGAGGAGGAGGCGAAAGTAGAGAGCGAGTTTCAGAACCAAGAGCGAGGGGGGACGGGGGGAAAAAGAGGGAGCGGAAGGCACATAAAGAATGCATGCGGGGGAGAAGGAAGCAGAGAGGAGCCGCGGCAGAGGTGCAGCCGCGGTAGAGGAGGAGTACTGCAATCATGTGTTTGCTGGCCCGGGAGTGGTGCGTGCATGTGTGCATGCGCAGTCTGCTCTTTTTTGAAGCACATACTCGTGCTTGTGGCGCACCCCTGTTCGCTCCCGCAAGGTGAATGCCGCCACAAGCACAAGTATGTGCTTTGAAAAAGAGCAGAACGACGCTGAAGGTCCTCCTAAGTAGCGCATGCACGCTGCGTAGGCGAAACCTAAAAAAGCATCTGTCTTAATGGTTGATGTTCATGATTGCAATTGTAACCTAGATTTCATTATGTATTTTTTAAAACGTTAAATAATATTAGCAGACTAATAAAGTATATATACGTCAAAAAAGATTCCTTGAAAGTTATACAATGTTCGGTAAATGTGAAGAAATTTGAAATTAAAAGCTAAAAATGAAATCAATATCCTTAGCTGATTAGCAGTAGCATAGTACTGAAAGCTGATGACTTCAGTTAAAGCACTATTAAGTACTACAAAAAGAGAGCATATATTAGCAGCAAAAAAGACAAAGCCATCTGCTAGAGCCTGTTATATTTTAGAAATAAATCCACATTTTGAAACGCTCCAACCTTCTCATTAAAGTTTAATATCTTCTGCTAGTGTATTAAACAAAGCATTTAATAATTTATGAATTTGTTTAATGTATACTTGTGTCCGTAGTTGTGTGTATTGCTTTGAGGTTCAAATCATAGAAACTGCTTAGGTGGGGCCCCCAGAAGTTAAAACTTTAAGAGCAGCAGGTCTACTGCAAATGAAAGAAATCCTGGCGGGGCCATTTAATAGAAGACTGCTGTATCCAGGCTGTAAAACAATCTACCAGGTGAACTATGCCCATGCAGTGTCTGTCAACGCTGATTCAGTTTCATCTCAAGCAAATCCTGCTGCTTGAGACAGCTTTATGTACTTGGACTGGATTAGGCTTCTTGCAAATTTATAATACAGATCTTATCTGTATGGCAGGGTGTGCCACACCTCTCTGTCAGCCTGTAGGAAATCATTTTTCAATCATTCACCCCATCAAGAATAAAACATTATTCAATCAGAGTTTCTTGAAAAGTATGCAGAGATAACACATTTAAAAACTAACAAAGGTGTTCACAATGGACTCCTTACATCATAATTCCGGAGCACTATTATCAATGAATAATGCTGAGAACAAACAGCGGCCGTGGAGACCAGTGTTTTCCATCAGGCTACCTGACTACAATCTGCTGTTTGACCTTTATACAGTGAACATGCTTACACAGTTCTTATTACACCGAAATACAGAAAGGTCACCGTCAGTGACAGGTAATGCAACTTTTAAGATCAAGAAAAAACTCTAAATGGGCATAAATTGTGTTTGAGAGTCGAATCCCAAATCATGCAGAGTCACGTGTTGCAAAGATCTCCATTCCCTACATCTGCAAGATCCTGAAGTTTGTCAACCCAACAAACACATTGCCAGTTAGGAAGGAGGCTAGTAAAAGACCCACAACTTTTACTGCTCCTACCTGTCCAACTGAGGCCAGTTTTTTCACATGGCCACCTCCAGATTCCAGGCGCTACCTACCACATGCCCAGTACTCCAGGATTCCAGCTGGTCCCCGGCAGTCTTCATTATCTTCAATGGAGCCCATGGGATTCCAATCACTGATAACCGCATTAAAAGTTCTCAATACGCTGACAGAGCACAACTCTCCTTGATAGTCTCCTCTGCAACAGACATCCAGTGCCTCCATCTCATCCAGATCAGAATGTCCAGCACATAACTAAAGGTCAACGTCAAGACAGCATTTCCAATATTCACCAAGATCAACAAGCAGCAACAAATTCAAAACTGAATAAAGAACATGAACCTGGATGAATCTGAACCCCAGTTTTCGCCTGATACAAAGTACCCCCAATTTACACTGGACATCAAACTCACCCTTAAATGTCATATAATCAGAAAACCAAGACAACCAGGTACTCTACCAAATATGAAACCATTCCTCTCAGAAAGTGACTTCAGAACAGCCATCCAAGATAATCTTGTACCTGGATGATGGCAACACCCTGCTCTACGGCCTCTAAGGATACATTTTGGCCTCCCTTAAGGCTATACTGCATGTCACTATATGTCTCATCAAGGGCTGGGAGTAATATGACCATATCACCTCCACCCTGATGGAACTCTAAAGAACCTTACGTCATTACAAAATAACAGTTCATCTTAAGCCTCAAAACTCAGCTTCTCCTCCAATCAACTCATTGACTCAAGTAGAAGATGAGATGGTATGTTGGGACAGGTATATCACCTGTATGAAAAACATGCATGTACCCCTTCCCTGAGTACCCAACAGTATGTGAAACTGGTATCCAGATTTTTTGTTTGGCCCTGTTACCACGATCATCTAGTGGGTGCACAGAGGTCTATGCTTGTCCATGGTAAGATGAGTTCTAGAACCCGTTCTGTGACCTGGATTATGATTGGAGCTCCAATAGGATTTCCTCATCCAGTATTTCAAATCTCAGTTAAAAAAGAACTGGTCAACACGAAGCTAGCATTGAAGAAGGCATTCACCGAAACGCGTCTGCCAGATGTTTTCCCTGTGTACATGCATTAATTCTTTTGTACCAAGTGGTGGATTAAAAACCTTACCTTGAGGTGACCAGAGCTGTGTCAGATGCGTCTTTTGTTTGAGAGGCGGGATTGGAGGTTGACACGCCTCTCGTTCTGGAGCACCATTGGATATATATATATATATATATATATATATATATATATATATATATAGACACACACATATATGTGTGTGTGTGTGTGTGTGTTTTGCTTTTATGTCCAGTGTATGTGCAGCACATGCGTAATAGTGGGATTCTGTATGTGGCGAGAGTCTGAGTACAGAAAAAAGTGGGATCCATTTTGGAGGATCCCTGGTTTAGCAAGCGACAGAAAGGAAGGTGAATAGAACTTCATTGAATTGTGGTAGTGTATGGACTATACTCTTCTGAATGGAGGGTGGAGACCCAGACACAAAAGTGAAGGAGGGTGGAGACCCAGACACAAAAGTGAAGGAGGATGGAGACATGGCTAGCCTTAGAAATTCAATTAAAACTTTACTAGCTACAAGTAGCTGATAAGTTATTCATGAGCACTGCCATTTGGTAGATGGCAGGAGTGCAGAGTGGGACTTCAGTTACTGTTGTTCAAGGAGAGGAAGCTTCTAGACAGGGCCTACCCTTATGTCTGATTACTGCCTTGGGACGTCTGATGACAGCCAGGTGCAGAGATCACACATTGTAGCCATGATTTTGATACTCTTGATCCAAGCCTGACTTCAAAGCAGCCCCAAGAAGAGCCTTTGTCATCGCGGATAAAGAAGCCCTAATAAGGCTGAGAGGAGGCAACTCACCAACACGATGACCTGCTGAAGATCCAGCCCAGAGGCTGCAATTGCTGTGATTGAATACCAGTCTAGAACTAACTATGATGCCGCATCTTCCAAAGACACATGCTAACATTCAGGTAAGCCACGCTGATCCCCGCCAACGATCCATGACACGAGTGAGGCTTGCTGTCACAGCTCCACACCACAGAAGCCACTGATACAGGATGCCAAGTGCACCTAGCAGCGCCATCAGACCTGTAGGTCCACCGAAGGAAAGTCTACACCTAACTTCAAATAGAATGAAAGATCGAAAGTGCAGAGAAATAAAAAAAGGTTGCTTTACTCCTGTCAACTCGGTGGTGAAAGCCATTGAACTGGTCTATGCATTAGTCAGTGGGGGTAATGCAAAGCAATCTGCATGTGTGCTTTATTAATGCCTATGCCTAAATAACACACTGGACCAAAGACATTAGAGTTCCTAGAGAGGGCACGGGGGTATTAGAGCCTTACTGGGTATCATAGAGGATAATAGAACCCTGTAACTGATCCTTTATGGAACTGTATGGTAATTGCTTTTGCTGTGAGGTTAAAGCACTTTCTTTCTGACTGAAAAATAAGCACTGAACTAGACAATACATTGTTGTCTCTGTTGCTTGACCCTTGAGCTCTGAGCTCATGTCCTCTCTGAAGCTACCTCCCTGGGATAAATGACTGCCAGCCCTCACTACCCTGCGAGTCGAGTGCAGAAAGTGTACTAGGCCCAGTTCGCACAGCCACAGCAGGACCGACCTCAGAAGCAAACTACTCCAACCACCCGAGCTGTGGCCCAGTAGCCCCAGTTTGCTGTGTGGTGCTCTCGAAAAAAGTCTGAAATTGTATCCTTGCCTCTGAACATGTGCATCGCTGTGCTGCCTTTTGGATAGGTTCATGCTGTTCAAATGCCACATAAATACATACAAAGAGTTCATTTCTCAGATGTCAGGAATATTACCATGCCAATATCCTGGCTGTTCAGTATTACAATCCAACTTCTTAACAGTAGGGAGAGGAGTGATTTCATTGCCAGAATACTCTTTTGAATACTTGTGCACTTCACAAATCCTAATGTATTCATTCGTTCAGTTAATGTATACATTTATTTAGTGGTTGTCCATTGCCCCTCTGGTTGTGTAGGGCTCTGTTGTTATGGTGCACCCGGACTCCAAATAATTGGAGCCGGCTTGGCTACACGAGGATAGTGCACTGTCTAATAGTTTCACTTGTCGCTGTGAAAGAGAGGGTAGGTGTTATCAGTGCAGTGCGCTGCGTGAGGACTTATATTGCCAGATTGCATTGGGTGCTGTACTCTGTTTGAGTAGGTGCTGTGAAGCCTGTGTACAGTGTTCTCTTGACTCTAAAATTAGGATTTAGTAATGCGTGGATTTATTTTTTGAGAATTGCCCACTACATGGCCTTGGCACAGTTGAATAACTGCCGACTGGCGCTCCTCACACATGTTTAACAATCACAGGCAGGCGTCACCTTCCTTTCAGGATGCCCAGCACTCACAGATTGGTATCTCTCAAAGATGTCCAATCAAATGAACCAGCATCTCTCAAAGCTCGGCAAAAAGTGCAAAAAGAGGGTCACCATGAAGCAAAACACAGAGAACAATACCGCCCTGTCAAAAAAGTGGCATTTCCAAAAATGCTAGCATCTCACCAGATCAATCAGCCGTGCATTGTGGGTAACTGTTGCAGGGGCTTTGGGTCCATTAACTGAGAGACCTATCCCTCTGGTTACAGATCTCTTACAAACTCCGGTATCAGATAGCAATCATTCCAAAGTAATGGACATTTTACAGGCTACGGTCTTTTGCAGCAAAAATATCCTCAAGATTACATAGATTTTGCCGAGTCACGCGTCAGAGTTAAACTATCCCTCTGGCTGCACTCACCCTGTTGTATCGGCCTATGACTAAAGAGCTATCCCTTGTGTTACGGAGATCCTACAATCAGCAGACAGCAAACCGACCTCTAGATTACACAGATTGTGCAAACTCTAGTCTATGACATAGAGCCATGCCTGAACAGGGTCTGAAGATCTCACAGCTGAATGTATCGATAAGCAAAAGCTAACCAAAATGTTATACAGATCTTACAAGAACTAACTTAAGAAAGCAGACATTTAGAGATTTCGATTAGGTTACAAAAGATCCTCCATGGGGAACATGCCCAGAATGTAGACAAGAAATCTATCTGTTTGGTGGTATATAAGACATTTCTCAGATATCAGAGCAGGGCAGGATATCAAAAGTGGACCTGAAAATATAGTAAGTACTATGTGCACCATATTATGTGGAGTAAGTGAGTATGATGAGGTTCCTCTTGCGATCCTATTTTGAACAGATGGAGCAACCGTTGCAGCTTTATACCGCAGTCTGCCACAGTACCTCTGAGCAATATCTCTTTTCAGAAGCAAAGCCGACCCACCCTGTAGCAGCCCAACAGGATATCCCCTGCCTTTTCAATGCTACAATCAAGCAATGAATAACACCGATCTGTAAAAAAAATGCACTGTTCAATCACAGGAGATGCAAAGCGAAATGGTATCAGTTATTCAAAGGAAGCTGCAGTGTAAGAGCAATCTTAAAACACGAGACAACACAAAGATTCTGGAGGAAGGAACAGAAGAATACTATAAAATGTCAATTGAGTGAAATGGGACAGAAATTCAGTCCACTTACTCCAAGACAGACCTGTTTAATGTTGGTCCACGTGGTCTGCATCCACGTCTCATTTTCAGTGATCTTCAAACTCTAATTTGAACTCCTGGGAACGATTATTGCATATAAGAACATCAACCTCCATCAATACACTGGCCATACCCAGCTCTACTTTATGTTTCCTGGTCTACAACAAAACCAAACGAGTTCTGCCCTTCCACTACTGAAGCTGGGAAATTGAAGGCATACTTTAAACACTACAATTGAGGACAGGGTTTGCAGTGACTATTGACAGTAAACAGGCACATGTGCAATAATGGATCTCAGCAATAAACCTCAATGGTTTCACCCCTCAACTATGAGACAGATCTAAGTCATGTGGCTTCATCATCAACAAGATGTTGAATGTCAAGACATGTACTGCAAAAAAAGGTACAAACAGTAGGGCCCAGCAATCCCTAAACATGAGGCATTTGTACCTGAACTAGATTTCAGAATACCCATCAAAGGACTAGCTAGTTCTTTGCGCCCAGATGGTGGCAACACCCTTCTCACTAGTGTCCTGACTCCCCTAACGAAAGTCTCCTACAAAGCGGAATGACTTATTAAAGCACTAAAATACTACCAGAACATCTCCATTCTCAAGGAACGTCATCGTCTTTCTTTGCCCACCAGCATCACCTTCAACATCCTATGTGACCCTCTTAGGAATGTGAACTTCAATTCACCAGAGTGAGTGGAGAGCATGTTTGCGATCTATAGGGAACTACGTAATATTCAAAAGCGCCACTTCTCCAGGCAAGTACAAGAGTCTACAGAACAAGCTTACGAGTACTGTGAAGCCAGAATCTAAATCTAGACGCAGATCAGACAGGCTCCTTCCTTTCTGAACTGTCAGACATCTTTAAGTGGTACTCCCCCTCCCGTACTTTGCCGTCTAGTAGTTACCAAAGAAATGCAAGTACCTAGAATGAGAAAATCTCACTGGGCGAGAGAAGCTCTTCGTACAAGGCTACAAAATGGCGGAATGTACTCCCTAACCATTTGCGATATCAATCTAATTTTTAAAAATGTAGAAAGGACTTACAAACCTGCTTTTTTTAAATCTGTAGTTTAAACTGATTTTTTCAAACGGTTGATTACTAGTTCCATTTTATTTTGTTCTCTTTTATCCCCTCAGTGAATTGGTTTCTCAGATACTAGTGCCAAGACGCCTTGTTGGTATTAACGTGTTCTATAATATAACATAAATTGCAGAAGAAGATGAGTACTGATCCCTTTAAAGAACATAGTCCGTAAGTTAATATCTGTAGGCGTCCTGATCGTACATGAAGTTGAACTTGCTTACCTTTATCATATTAACCCCCGTTTCTGTTTTTTTATATCTTTTTTGCGCTGTACGAGCACACATATGTACATATTCACATGCGATACATTTACATACACTGAATGTAAAGAGGTTCATGAATTTAGTCAGGCGTTATCACGCACATGTGCCATAGATCCAGACGTGATGGGTTAAAAATTAACATTTCTATCCTAAGGGGGTACAAGTACATGAAAAATGGCAACAATAAAAGCTGGAAATAAAAATACATGGAGATCATTAAAAGGGGCAAATGAAGGCTAAACCAGAACAAGATTAAGTGAAGATATGATGATAGGCAGAGACAGAGACAGAACAAGCATAGGGAGGGACATGGAACAGTGCTTTTTACTGGCTAGCAAATGATTTTCCTCACAAAACCCCACAGACACATACTCGGATATTCCGAAGAGAATACGCTCAAATGTGTGGCTTTCATGCGAAATAATGTCCACTATAATTTCATGAAAACCTATGTATGAAGGTATTATTGGGTTGGTGCAATCTCTGAGGTCAACATTTCTAAATGATAAACAATGTAGTCACCCAAATCCTGCTGTTGTAGGGTGATTTAATTCATGTCACTGTTCATCAGCAGGTACCACACACATGATCCACTGCACTCCTATCTTTCTAAGTGAAGTATTTATTTCTTCTAACCTAGTGATCAGTAACTGGCAGCTCTATTTTGAGTAACGCGGTTTAATGGTTATTTATGCTATCAGGGCTGCTTAAAGGTCTGATCCAGCTGCAGGCAGCAGTTACAGAGTAACCTGAATGCTGATGAAGGGGAAACGTGGATCAAGATGCGAGGACTCTAGCACACAAAAAAGAGGTGTCCAGCCTTCGTCAACAAGAGGTGGGTCAGGACAAATTTTCAGGTTATTAAAAGGACTCTAATTGGGATTAATTTACAAACCCAGTGATTATCCTGAAATATGGCATGAATGTGGCTCTCAGTTGTATAGTATTGAACTGTACCCTTTGGAAAGCCTAAAGCGGTTGCCTTGGTTCCAGGTTCCTGAGGTCCTGACCTTCGGGGTGCATAGAAGAAAGACTGCTGCCTGTGAATTTGGCCTACATGGACATGTTGATGAGGTATGTGAAGGTTATTGAAGTATGCAAAGACCATGAATGTAAATGTTTTTGTACTTGTATAGCGCACAGCTACCCGCAGTGGGTTTCCCGGTGCTTGTACGAATACCGCAAGGGAACCCTTCCTGGCTTTCCCTGTGAAGTGTCCACTCCTGGGCACCCCCATGGTGCAGACCAGGCATCCCTCGCGTTGTGGGGGCTGTTGTGGAGACTAAGCAAGCTATTGCCCAGAGTTGCAGCGTGGGACCCATGATCAGAATAGGCACTGAGGCGAGAAAATCTGGTCAGGGGAATTAATGAGACTGAGACCCACTGGGGCAGGAATCAAACCCTGGTCCCTGGCCAGAGCTCTGCATCGAGGTCTGCCTGCTCTAACCATTGAGCCACACTTCTCCATATGCACAATAATAGTATATTGCACTCAATTCAGCTGCACTTTTTTCGAAAAGTATGTGAATCAAAACATCACTCCTCAAATTGATTAACCACCAAAACTTGTAGGTTGGGATTGGTAAGAGGCATCAGCCCTTGAATAACTAGCAGCATTCCTTCATTGTTAAAAGTGCATCGTGTTTTATCAACAAGTTAACATTTCAACAACTCCTCTTCAATGGGTGCATGCTGAGTCTACCTAGGGCTCAAGACGGCCTGGTGCATGCTAGATTTTCAGGATATTCACATATATTGAAACTAAAAGGAATTTATCTACATAGTCAGAGATTATCCTGAAAATCTGGCATGAATCCGAGGAGACACAGGACACCTCGGCTCTAAGGTACGCACCAGGCTCACATTTTTCTACAGATTTCTGTAATAGAAATGAATGGAACCATTGGAGATAATGGTATCTGGTCAAATTTGCCAGTCCTACTTGTGAAAACTTATAAATGTACAGGACACCACACCCAGGGTCCAGATCTCCCCAGTGCCTTTGGATGGGATAGCACACTTATCAAAGTTTAAATTCCGTTAGAACAGGTATTGTTAGGGTAGGCATCAGACATAACTGACCAGTGCAGAAGAGTAGAGAAATGGAGAAGGAATGCACTTCTGAGAAGAAAAGACAATTGTTCTGCTACCCGTTTTCCACACTACCAGTACCAGCCCTACACCTCATCACAAGCTCTTTTCAGGCGTCTCACCAACTATGAGTTAAAGTAGAAAAGTGAACTCTGTGCTGATTAGCCAGTGACAAGACAAAATAAGGTCTTTAAAATCTGGAAAAGTACACAGTGTAGGAGACTTGACGTACCTGACCAGGCTGATCACATACGGTGGGCTGCACAAGCGGCACTCTCGTATAATCTTGCACTGAATTTCCCAAATGCATCCACGCCGAAGGCAGTGTCTGAGCTGAGAAACCGAGAGTGACTCACCACACAGAGCTCTGCACACTAATTCACACCAGGAAAGGAACTTTGCCCTGCAGGCCAACCTCTGCCACAGGCGTGGTGCGCAGTCACAAAATGCCAGCGCAGGCCACAACAGATAAAGCCATCTGACGTGCACGTAGCGCGGATCTGCATGCAGTTCCATCTACCAACGTTGCTACAATAGATGTTTTGTCTATATAGATTTGTATTTTAGGATCTATGTGTTTTTAGATCGAATAAAGTGTTTTGACTGACTGACTACTATACATGTGCTTGGTCACCACTTTTTCCTGCATCCAAGGTTAGCCAAGACCTTTTGATTTTACTAAAATTGTATACATAATATACCTGTATAGGCTTTCAGCCAGCCCTCTTCATCAATTGGTCTGTTGTTGTGTCATTTGTATTTTGCTTTCACCCACTACACCAGTGAGTGATGTGTTAGCCCACTTCAGTCACTGGATAACTTCACTGTGAATGAGGGCATTCTGGTCTTTCATAAAGAACACATCCGCACACAAAGTAGTTCGCTTCAGTAACCCAGACTACTAATGCAATGTGTGCTTTCTGAGGACAAAAAATACTTTTCCTTTTAGCCAATCATTTTTTTTATATTAGTGAGGGCCCGACAGCTCCCCTAATGATAAAAGTTTACAAAACCCATGACAAAATAAATCAAGCTTTGACATATCCAAAAGGCTGAAAGCACAGCCATACGTATTGTAGGTATCATTAGTGCAGCAGGTGAAGTAGCACTGTGGCCCAGGCAGTGAAGGGACCAACTCACCACAATTATAGCAGAATTTTACTACAAAAGGGGCGATGGCCCATTTCCCCTGCTTGGGCCCTTCAACGCTCTTGCTGCACTACTGTTTGCGAAGGGTCTTGCGCTTCTCTGCACCACGTGGTGGATTTTGTTTTAGTAACTTCTAATCCGTTTCAGTTTGAAATACGTTTTCTTTCTCCAGATCTTCAAACAATGCAGCAGATTATGGTTTATGTGTCAAACTGAGCAAAACTATAACTATGCAGAAAAAACCGTAGGCACAGAATCCCATAATTCCAGTGGCCACGTTTACAGTGCAGTAATAGGATAGAGCCATGCAGAGTGAATAGGAGTTGTACCTTAGAAGCTCCCTGTGTCCATTGCAGGGTCCGCATGGCTGGAGTCGCAGAGGGGAAAATGGCAAAGTAATGAAGCATGAAAGGGGGAGGTGAATAAAAGGGGAGGATGTGATGTCACAGCCTGAGCTGCCTACCTCAGAGCCTGTGGGAACCAGGTTCAAGTCTCGAATCCTGTGATTCTGGGCAAGTCACTTAGGGGCATATGTATGAACAAGCCCTTTCGTGATTCCTTAATAGCGATTTTTAGCAAATTGCTATTAAGGAATCGCAAAATGCTAAGTATGTAGGAATCGCAATAATAATTGTGATTCCTTAATATTCCTTAATTGCAAATCGCAAATCGCGATTCGCAATTAAGGAATACCTTTCCATTTATTGCTATTGGTTAGTAGGCCCATAGGAATGAATGGGAAGACATTCTCAATTTGCGATTCGCAATTAGAGAATCGCAAATTGAGAATGCAAATACAAAGGTGCCAGGGTGTCAAAAGGCCACCCTGTTGCACTACTGAAATATATGTGTACACATGTGGCGCATATCACTTTGAAAAATGCAAAAAAGTGCATTTTTCAAAGAAATCGCAAATTACCACCAACTTGAAGTTGATGGTCATTTGCGATTTCTTAAGGCCAAATTGCACTTTTTCTGTGCTTCATACATTGCATTTAAGGAATCGCAATTTGCGATTCCTTAAATGCAATCGCAAAATAGAGAATCGCTAATTTTGCGATTCTCTAATTTGCGATGCCCTTTTGGGATGATACATCCAAAAAGGCCTTCGAGAAAAGGGCTTGATACATATGCCCCTTAATCTCCCTATGCCTTAAATTCATGCCTGGAGACTCTCACAGGTGATTTGCCTCTACAAATCCCGGATAGAATGCTTAACGTGATGTGATGGTGTTTTACTTAGTGGAGTGATGGGAACTTTCCATCAACCCCCATTGGGCCTCTCTATCCCACCCTCACTGGGACAGGTTGGTTCACAGACTGTAGAAGCAGAGTCACGCGAAGAGCCATCGTGGAGAAATAGCTACGTGAAAAACAAAAAACCGTACCTCGAAGGGAGATTTGGATTTGCTGAATATTTCAAGAGCAAATTAATCTGTTGAGATAATTATTGAGTGCACGTAACTATCAGCCTGATTCATGAAAACCGAATTCTGCGAATTTTAAATTGCGATTAATACCGAATCGCAATTTAGAATTCGCAGAACGGCATTCATCAAATTTTGCAATAAAATAAAGCGAATCGCAAGCGGCCGCAAAAGGCGATAGCGATTTTCCAAATTCGCAGAAAAATCGCAATTTCCGTCCAAATCCGTGTAGGAATAGCGATCTCGCAATTTGCGAGATCGCAAAATGCGATCTCGCTAATAGCAAGATCGCAAAAACGGGAAGTCGCATTTCGAGCACAGTGATGACATCACAACCAGGAAGCAGGCAGTTCCCACCCCCATTTAGAACAGTGAGGCAGAGATCGAAGCTGCAGCACACAGAGCACCTCTCAGAACACCTCCAGACTTGGGAATCTTTCACATTTGAGACTGCAGCAATGGCAGAGGATGCAGCAGCAGGGCCCAGTGACACCGGGCGCAAGCGCAAGCTGAAATTTTCCGAGCAGGAGCTGGAGCACCTAATAGAAGGAGTGTGTGAAAACCACACCAAACTATTCGGCAAGGACTCCAGGAGGGTGCCAGAGGCCGAGAAACACCGACTGTGGCTGGGGATCGGCGCCAGAGTCAACGCTGTGGGGGTGACACACAGGTCCATTGACGACCTAAAGAAGAGGTGGTATGACCTCCGAGGTCGTGCCAAGGAGAGAGTGGCAGAGAGGCTGGGTGAGAGCCAGGCAACTGGAGGTGGAGACCCAACAGTCCCTCCCAACACCCCCATGGAGGATCGTGTGGAGGACACACTGCAGCGCGAGGCATGCATCGGGGTCATCCCTCTGGACTCATCCCGACTCACCCAAGACAGCCAAGGTAAGTGGCATGCGACTGCGACCCTGTCCCCTAACAATGGCCATGACCCTATAGCCTCCTATATTCAACCCCAGTCATGCAACCTATGCACATTAGGATATGCCCAAATGCATTGTGGGACATGTAGTCTGCCCACAATGTACAAAAACTCCAATGCAGCCAGACATGTCCCAAAGTACGCAATGCCACAGCCAGTCAGGGAATGTCAGCCAGCATGCATGTACCAACTGCACATGTGAAAGATACATGCAATTAATCTAAGTCCACTTTCCATCACAGGTGGCGCAGACAACAACAGCAGCGACAGCGATAGGCTGCTGATAGACGAGGCAGCAGAGGATGCAGAGGAGGTGCTAACAGCCACACTATCAGCTCCATCAGGCGCTGCTCCATTGCCTGCTGCACGACCACCACCATCAGCTCCATCAGGCGCTGCTCCATTGGCAGCTGCTAGACCACCACCATCAGCGCCAGCTCCATCAGGTGCTGCACCATTGGCAGCTGCAACACCACCACCAGCGGCACCCTCAACATCAGGTGCTGCTAGGCCGGCGACACTGCGCACACCGACTGTGGCCAGCCAGCACTGCAGGCATGGCAGGGAGCGGCAGCATAGCACAGCACGCTGCGGCGGGAGGGGGATGGCTGTGCGTGTGCCAGGGCTCAGCATTGAGCGCTGCATGCTGCAAATCCATCAATTGCAGGCACGACGCCAAGGTGCAATCCAACTCCAGCTGCACAACATTGACAGAAATGTAGCAATTGTGTGGGATAGATTAGAGCGGATGACAACTGCCATGGAGGCTAACACAGCGGCCATCATCTCGCAGCGCAACAGCGCCCGCCGCCGCCACTGCCAGCTACTAACGTGCCTATCTGCCTACACGTGGTCAATCTACGTCATAGGTAACGCCACCTCCCAGCTGTCGCGTCGGTCCCTGGCAATGCAGCAGCAGATGGTGCAATGCAGCGAGGATGTGGCGCGTGTACTGGAGCAGGTGACCAGTGCTGTACTGGCACTACATCCAACTGGTCCAGCCAATGGTGGTGGGGACGACACTAGTGAGGGGACCTCCAGTGTCAGCAGCCTGTCTGCCTCACAGGTCGGTGTCCTACGCCGCAGCAGCAGGCCCATTGTGGGTTCACGTGCCCTCCCTGAGGATGAGCCAGAGAGGCGATTGGGTGCCGCGCGCCGGAGGCGCACTTGACATTACTATCCATTGTCAGGGACATGCTGAAGACAGAAGCATGTCGTGTGAATGACTTTGAGCAGTGTGGCGCAATACTACTCACATGTAAATAATTTCAAAATGTCATTATTATTGTGCCTTCAACAATAATATTTATTCAACCATCGTACATCGGCCTCCTGTCATTATTTCCATTGGCATGCATTTGTGAATTGTTGGGTCAGGGGAGTGGGTGCACTAGAAACAGTTCATTGTGATGTGGTTGCGCCAGGTGGCCGGTCGTCCCCTTCCGACTCACTGCCAGAGATCTCTACAGGTATCCGGCGCTTGGTAGCAATGTTGTGTAGTATTGCACACACAGCCACAATGCGGCAGGACACATCAGGACTGTAGTACATGGCCCCACCAGTCTTGTGCAGTATGCGGAATCTGCTCTTCAGTAGCCCAAATGTCCTCTCAATGCAATTCCTTGTGCGTATGTGTGATACATTGTAACGCCGTTGCTGTGGTGTAGCAGGGTTGAGGTATGGGGTGAGGAGGTATTCACGGAGGGCGTAGCCACTGTCACCTGAATGAGAGGAGTAGAGGGTCAGTGCCTGTGCAGCGCAGCTACTTCATCACAGTGTAACATTGTGGGCCAAGTGTACTTACCAAGTAGGTGTCCTTCACCGAAGTATCCCCTGGCCAGTCGTGTGTGTAGGCCGCAGTGCCGGAATATGAAGGAGTCATGTGTGCTCCCCGGGTACTGTGCCACTATGTCCGTGATGTATGTCTTAGCATTGCACACCATCTGGATGTTGAGGGAGTGGTAGGACTTGCGGTTGCGGTACATGTACTCCGTTTCAGCTGGTGGGCAGATGTGGATTTGGGTACAGTCAATGCATCCTATCACATGTGGAAATTGCGCAATATTGTAGAATTGATGCTTGGTCTCATCCAAGTCCTGTTGGCTGGTGGGAAATTTGATGTGGTGGTGTAGCTGGGTCAGCATTACATCTAGGAAACTCCTTAGGCAGCGGGACATGGTGGGCTGGGATATCCCCCCAGCAGCGGCAACTATCCCCTGGAAGCTCCCGGAGGCCAGAAGTTGCAGGCTGCACAATACCTGGACATGTGTGGGCACGGAATTGGTCCGCCTTGTTGAGTGCTGCATCAAGGGGTCAAGGTCCTGAATTAGCTTGATGATCATCGGCCCATTCAGGCGGTACTTTGCGTATATTTGCTCTCTGGTTTGGCCCAGCAGGGTGACCCGCTGGCGGAATATCCTCTCCTGGATCCTACGTCTGATCCGTGCTGCTCGCTGTAGCCTTCGCCCCCTGACCACCATGTAGAGTCCTGGCATTGTGGGACTCCTAATGCTGCTGCTGCATCTCCTTAAGTGTGTTTGGTCAAGCCAGCACCTGTTACTGATAGGGAAACGGTTTTTCAAAAATATTTTTGCTTTGCTTTGATGGTTACCACCTGCTTTGGGTTGTCCTTAAATTGCGCCTCGCAAAAAGCGATTTACGGGTTTTTCGCTAATTGCGATTTTTTTTGAATTGCGATTGTATTGCGATTTCGCAATTTTATTTGCAGAATCCATGGTTTCTCGCTATTTCCGATTCGCTATTGGGCTAGTGCCGGGATTCTGCGAATAATTTTGCGATTTCGCTATTCTGTGTTTGCGAATTCGCTTTTTTTCAAGAATACCGTTTTTGGCAATTGCGCTCGCAATAGCTTATTCGCAGGTATTGCGATCGCAATTTTGCTTCATGAATCTGGCTGTAAATTCTTTAAAAATAAAGGTTGTTTCCTGGTCGGTAATGCATCATCAAGACATCTTAATGTGGCACCGAGGCAACCATGGCTGCAACTTTGCATTCATTTGTCCGCCATCTTTTTTTCGGGAGACTGGTCCCCTCCCACTTTTGCACCCGAATATCGTAATGATATAGGTACTAACAGTAGTTTCTAGGCTATTTTTTGTTGTGACTGCTAATGGTAAAATGATAGCCAAACCGAAAAGCAGGTGTATCGGCTCCTTTATGTTAAGGTATGGAACATGAGCCCAGTCGACTGCTTCACCCGTGAACATGATGTACAGGGAGTTACTGTGTCTGTTATTTAGGAAAGAAAATCAGAAAAGGGGAACGCGGGAA
The DNA here is from genome assembly GCF_964263255.1 of Lissotriton vulgaris. Classification (NCBI taxonomy): domain Eukaryota; kingdom Metazoa; phylum Chordata; class Amphibia; order Caudata; family Salamandridae; genus Lissotriton; species Lissotriton vulgaris. The sequence continues at coordinate 608,004,776 of NC_141699.1, read as the reverse complement.
GGGACAGGCAGCATGTCTAGGGGAACAATAATTGTAGCTAGCGCTTAATGCTAGCTTCGGGCAGCATTTAAGAGCTGTCTAGTTCATAACAGAACGCAAGGAGCAAACCTAGGGGATTAATTGCCCAGTCTCTTACAGTGCATGTGTCAAAGATGGAGCCTAAACACATGGTATTAAGCATGGCATATGTAGCCAGGGGAAACAAAGGAAGCAGATTTTATCCACACTCATCCTCGGTGATCCCTCCCCACCCTCTGGCACCACACTGCTGCTGGGCCACTTGTGGATTAAGGCTTCACATGGCAGTCTGGAGCACTGGACGCTAGAGGGTAGGAACACTGAACTAAAACAACCCTGAAATTAAAGATTTCATAAATGTTTCTTGGTACTTTGCTTTTCCTCAGAAAAAATAATTTACCTACACTTGCTACAAGCGTGTCGAAGAACACAGACAGCGGTTTTTGAGGTTGTGCAGTACTGTAGTGACTACAGAAAATCTCAGATTATTAGAGCCTTGAAATGTTGGGTATTTGATTGAATACAAACTGCAGCATAGGAGACAGGGGTGACGGTTTTGCAAATAATTAGCTTTACATAATCAAAGATAAATTCTGGGAATAATAATGATGGTTGAAAATCATTAGCTAATTCCCTTTGGTTGGAAAAACAACAATCATTCCGCAGGTAGATACACAGTGAAGTGTTTCATCAAAAGCCAACACTTATTACATGTTACGCGCCACTTTGTGAAACCTTTAACAAAATAAAGAAAATTAAATTGCCCAAGTATGAATGGACTATCACAGTTTAAAAAAAAATATTTTTTGAATTCATGAGAATACATAAGAATCTAGCATTATTTAAAAGTCAACACATGCCACCAGAATACGCTATCAACCTTTTCAGTCACTGTTACTTGACTGCTTCAAGTTCGTCAGCTTCCACAAGCTTCCCTTCCTCTTCTTGTGTTTGTCCCTCCCCTGGAGCATGGATGCATTACTGTGTCCATCCGTTGCTCACTTTTTTAGGGCTACTTTATTCTTTTTGTTTAAGCACTCTTCGAAAGTGTATCTGTTTCCCAGCTGTCTCCCTTGTGTATCTCTCCCCCCCATGTTCCTGCTCCATTCCCTTCCTACCCAGCCAGCCTCTATTGTCCATGTGCTTCCCTCAGACTCTCCGCCTACCCTCCGTTATCAGTGCGTTTCTCTGTTTGCTTGCATCGGCCCCTCCTGTCCACCTGCTGTTGTCCGTGAGCTTGCCCTAGACACTTCCCACCAACCCTTCTTTGTCCGTGTGCTTGCCCCACCCAACTTTGTTGTCCATGTGGTTGCCCAAACCCCTCCCACTCACCCTCTATTGTCCGTGTGCTTGCCGTAGCCTCTCTTGACCACCCTCTGTAGTCAGGGCAAGCACAACATAGATAGTTAAATAAACCATTTTTTTAGCCATGCTGCTCTTTACAGCATGGGTACAAATCATTGCTAAAGTCTACAATGTCCATGCTGTAAACCACAAACTAAAAGTATTGGCAGAGTCAATATGTCTCCAAGGTGAGGTTTATTGGCTTTGCCACTGCTTGAATTATTTTTTTTAGCTACAAGAAGATTAAGTGACTTGCCCTGAACTAGAGGATGTTGAGCCGAGGCAAGTATTTGAACTTGGTTCCCCAGTTACAAAGTTAGCAGCTCTAACTCATTAGCTAGCGGGATGGTCCCACTGAAACTTAAAGAAGCTCTAGTTACCCCCCTGCTTAAGAAGACGGGAGCAGATGTTGAAAATCTAAAAAACTATCGAAGATCTCTCAGCTCCCTTTTATGGCTAAGATCTTGGAGCAACATGTGCTCTGTGCTCTGTGCTCTTTCATCTTATATTGGAGACAATAACTGTCTCCATTCCAGACAAGCTGGTTTCCGAGCACACAATAGCACGGAATTAGTGATGCTCTCAGTGCTAGGTGATCTACGATGTGCAGCAGATAGGAAGATCCCTTCTGCTCTTATCCTTTTGGATCTCTCAGCCGTGTTCGACACAGTAGACCATGATAAATTGGTGGCCCGTGTCGGCCAGTTGGGAGTATCGGGGACTGCCCTCCGCTGGATTTCCTCTTTTCTGGTTGATCGTTCTCAGATAGTCCAGATGGGAGAGCGTACATCTAAGGCTGGTAGGTTAGGGTGGGGCGTACCCCAAGGTTCAGCCTTGTCCCCCCTCTTATTCAACATCTACCTACAGCCATTGATTCATGCATTATCCAAACTGGACTGTCAAGTCTTTAACTATACGGACGACACACAGCTGATCATCCGTATTGATAATACTACTTCCTCTCAGGTCAATGTTCAGAATATCCTCCGGTTTATCACTAACTGGAGGACTTTCAATTCATTGAAGATTAATCCAGATAAGACGGAGGTCCTGGTGCTGTCCGCAATGGCTTCACCTTGGTCCAGCTGTTGCTGGCCTTTAGAGCTAGGCACAGAGCCCTCTCCAGTACCCGTAGTTAAGAGTTTGGGTATCAGGTTGGACACTGATTTGTCACTAAAGCAGCAAGTTTCAGCAGTAGTTGGGAGCTGTGTTGGCTTAATGCAGCAACTCCGGAAGTTGGTTCACCTGCTGTCAGTATCAACTAGACAGACTGTGGTGACTGCGCTCATCCTTTCCCGTCTAGACTATGGGAATGCAGTGTATCTTGGGCTACCTGAGGCACTCCAAAAAAACTGCAGGTTGTCATGAATGATGCTGCTAGGTTAATCTACATGCTACCCAGAAGCGCCCACGCAACCCCAGTATTAAAGCAGCTGCATTGGCTCCCAATGAAACAGCGCATTGAATTCAAGGTTTTATTTATTGCACATAAATCACAATATGGCATAGTCCCAGAATATATCAGGGACCGTTTGAAGGTTTACGCACCCAGTCGTCTGCTCCGGTCATCAGACTCAAATCTCTTGGTCTGCCCACGGTTTAAAGGAGCTAGACTGGGTGGCCGAACCTTCTCCGTAGTGGTTCCGAAACTCTGGAATAAACTACCAGACACTCTTCGTAAAGAAACCAGGCTCTTACCGTTCAGAAAGTGCTTGAAAACAGTGCTTTTTCAAGAAGCCTATGGTTAGGTCAATATGAGGTTGCTGCTTGCCCCTCTAGTTGCGAGTTTCTTTTTTTTCTGCTGGATACTGTAGTGCATTTGTATTTCGAACTGTGTCAACATCTTAGCGCTTAGAGACCCTGGGTGATAGGCGCTCTATAAGGATAATTAAATACAAATACAAATAACTGCTAGGGCATGTGCTAGGCTCCATGCTTCTTGTGAAGGCTTCACTTTGGCATGCAGGTTTTTCTTTGCCTGGTTCTCTTACCTTTCACTTCATGTGTTCGAGGTCTCTGCAACCTGTTTTTCATTATTTCCTCTTAACTTATTTCTACCTGAAACAGGGTCGGGCTGGTCTCTAAGGTAATCCGGCAGTGCCAGAAGGGCTGGTCTGACAGGTCCTCATGTGGATTGGTTTTTGGCTGTTTGTGGGCCTGTTTTATGGTCTGCTGTGCCGGTTTCTAGTGTTGATATCCTTGATATTACCACAAACATTGCTTGCAGGAAGCAGAAGTACATGAACTCTCCTATAGCTTGCAAAACACCTCTACAACTTGTCTTTATAATTTCAAAACTGCCAAGATTTTTAAATATGGGCCACTTTTTTTACATCTATGATTCGCTAATGGGATCCACTTTTAGTTTGGTGCCTCAGTCAATTGTCTGTCCCAGCCGTCCCAGATTTGAATCTTGCTGATGTCAATCCCAGGCCATCTCTTCCAAGCTCACACACTGCTAGGGCACATTTTAGAGGTGACAACCAACCCTCCACAGTGGCTTATGCCTGCACCTTATTTATGCCACCATCTAGAGGCGGGCAGGCCTACCAGGGAATAACAGGTCTTGAAGAGAGTCCAACTCATAGATTCCCTGTGGAAAGGCCCCGGGATGGATAGCATCCCAGCAGACCTCTTTAAGTACGATCCAACGAATTGGATCCCTTATATCGTATTTCTGGGAAATGCAATCGCCAAGGGGGCTAGTATCCCGGACTCTTGGTGAGGAGCCGAGATCCTGCCCGTTCACAAGAAGGGGGACCGCTCCATTCCGAGGAATTATCGACCGATCAGCCTGATCGACTCCATACAAAAAATTGTTGCAAGGATGGTCCTGGCCAGAATCCAGAGCTGGATGGAGCTTGAGGATATACTTTCGCCTTTGCAGGCTGGGTTTAGATCTTGCATAAGTACCATTGAGCAGGTCTTCAGGCTCCTACTGATTTACTGGAAAGTAGTCAGTTTGGGTGGTGGTACTATCTATGCCGCCTTTGTTGACCTCAAGTCAGCATTCGATTTAGTTCCCAGGGGCAAACTGTGGGGGGTCTTAAGGAACATGGGGATGCCACAGGAGTTTTTGAATGTTGTTATTAACTTACATGAGGCGAATTTTGCACAAGTCCGCTGGGGTAAGCAAGGGCAGGTCACCAAAAGATTTTCGGTGTCTCGTGGTGTCAGGTAAGGGTGCGTTTTGGCGCCAACCCTGTTCTTGTTATTCATAAACAGGGTTGTACAATACTACTCAGCCTTTCCGACTGATGCCCCGGCCCTGGGTGGCTTGAAATTTCCACTACTTATGTTTGCGGATGACACCCTTATACTATCGCAGACACAGGTGGGCCTGCAGGCGGCGTTGAACAAATTTGAGGATTTCTGTCTTGGTCATGATCTGCAGGTTAACGTATCTAAAACTAAATTCATGATCCTCACAAAAGGCAGTCCTGTGGTTGGCCATGTCATGATGAACAATACTAAGCTCGAGCAGACTAATGTCATGACCTATCTGGGGATTGTTTTAGAGAACAAAATGAGTTGGAAACCCCAGATCGATACTTTATCCCTCAAGTTTGCCCAGCTCTCAGGGTGTCTGGTTAAAGAACAGAGATCGTCGCAGACGAAAAGGATAGGTCCAGCTCTGAAAATCTATAACTCCAGGATAGGCTCAGCGATCCTGAACGGAGCGGACCTTTGGGGTTTTGCGGACCTATCCCCACTGGTCAAAGTCCAGAATAAATGTTTACGGAATTTAACAGGCCTTCCCAGTTCCAGTCCTATGAAGCCTGTATTAATGGATCTGGGCTGTCATTCTATAGATGACATTGCTCGTTTTAAGCCAGCGGCCTTATGGAGGAGGATCTGGACCACCCCCAAATTGGTTCTCTATGCAAAATCAATTTTGGATGTTAGATCTATAATGGGTTCGGGCAATATTCCTTGGTTTAAACAGGTTAGACTCCTCTTAGAGACCATGGGCTTGAGCAATTTGTGGACCGACCCTGTTAATAACCGATTTCCATCCAAAAAAGTATTTAAAAGTTTATACTGGTCAGCTGTCTGCCAAAAACACATTGGACAAATATCAGCTACCTCTCTGTCCGGTTTGTTTCTGGAGCATAAAATTGATCCGTCTCTAGAAAATTATTGGGATACCATCACTAAGCCTAGCGATAGGAAACTATCATCAGCCGAGGGAAGGCTCTCTCCCAATTAGAACATTTACTAAAAAATGGAAGGGCCAGGAGGCTGAATTCTGTCGCTGGTGCCCTGTCCGTAAGGAGTCTGTCGGACACATATTTTTCGAATGCCCAGCGTATGCAGCCCCTCGGGCAAAGTGGCTTAAACCCATCTGCCGCAACATGGGTACCAGGGTCGGGTTGGAAGTTTTAAGGATCATTAGGACAGAGACGAGTGAACCCATTGTAATTGCCGTAGCAAAATTCTTAGGATGGGTGTGGATTATTAGGGCTAAACAGTAAGCACTTGATTGGTTTTATGTAGCCATGTTTTGTCTGTTTTTTAAGGATTACCAATCTCATTTTATATTTTAACATGTTTTTATGTAAGGTTATGAGTGTATACATAACTTACCTGCATGTTTTTAAATTGATGTGTGTTCTTTTTCTCTTTTAATATGATGTGTTTTATTATGGTAACGTCTTTAATGATGAAATAATTCGAAATAAAGACATATGAAATGAAATGAAATGAAATGAAATGAAATGAATGAGTCCAACTCATATCCTGCTCCTCTGACTCTCGCATGACAGCTCCATTCTTGCCTCCCTCTTATGGACCCTTTCGTATCATCTTCCTTTGCTCCTGTAAGACAGTTTACTTCCATCTCCAGTCTCCACTGATATTGGCCTGTACACATCAGATTGTGTCTACTTCTAAACTTCTCCTAATTAACTTCTCTTTAGTGTTTGATGTGAGGTGCTTAAGTCGTGTGCAAGGTTGTGTTACAATAAGTCATCACTGTATTCAGCCTTGGGAGAGCACCCGCCACTTTTATATGAAGTCCTTCTTACTCTTTTCTCCACGTTGCTTGACTCAAGACATGGTCGCTATTTGGCTTTGTCCATCAAGTTAATTTATTTACATCAGTCGATTTCTTTAGCATGACCAAGCTTTTACCTGCCTCAAGGGACTTTGCATTTCTTTAACATGACTTGAAAAGGTTGTGTTATTGGATCTCGGAGGTGATAGTTGAATGCAGAGCTTTTTCAGCATCTTAACTGTATTATTCTCGTGTATAGTGCATATAGAACAGAGGACCTCTCATCGTGGTTCTAAACATGGACGCCCCACCATCTGACCATGTGCATTGGACCCAGGCCTTCAGGCATGCTAGAACATGGAATCCCCTCATAGCGGGAAATGGTTTCCAGAAGAAAGTCATGGAGGGGTAATAGAATCATCACAGTGACGTATAATATTCACATTTCTAAAAGGTGCCCGCTTGGTATGAGTTGGTGCAGCCACACAAGCGAATTACCTTAAGGAAAGTGTTTGGAGACTGGGAAAAGGAAGACACTTCAAGCAGGCAAGCACCCATCTTATGGGGGTCTTAGTACATAGGTACACTGCTCCTCTGGTGCCTTTGTTTTCATGAAAACATTTAGACCTCCATTATGAGTGCTGTGTTAAATTGCTGCACTGGTCCAAACCCCTATCTGTAGTTTTACAAGTGGCTTGGGGTTTTCCAACGTTAAGCTGGTAAATATCGGGAGGTCAACCCTGTTGATATTTACCAGGGAAAAAAGCTCAAAAATACTAGGAAAGTGGGTGTTTTTGCAGTAAGCACCAAAATCTCCATGTTATTTCCCATTTTTGTGCGCAAACCTGGAGTTATTTCAAACATCCTGTCAATAATGTTCCCTACGGTATTGTTATTCATTGGGTGCGATAAACAGCACACCAATACTTGGGCACGCCTACTCTAGGCCTGCAAGTGTTTGATATTAGTCGTTAGCAAAAGCAGTTTTAGTTCAGAACACAAGAAGCTGCATCACACTGAGCAGCCCACAACCGAGCAAACACCGCTCCTATGGATTGTTGAGTATCTTCTGCACCTTTGAGTCGGGTCAAGTAACATCTATTTCACAGCACTATTACACCTTCAGTAACCTGATATTTAAAATGCAAGTTATTATTTGCAATATGTGTTGAGAGAGGCTTTTCTTTGTTTCACAGACATCTATATGTAAACTGAGATGCTTCCTATAGAACCTATAGTATAGATTACGGGTGTTTACAAGGTCAAAATACACATCAGAGTTTCAAGATATTCATGTGAGATACATTTACATATAAGGAATCTAAATGGAAATCAGTTACATAGCCAGTGATTAAGCTTAAAGTTTGACAGGATCAGGCTCTCAGGGCCCACTTTTGGACAATCCTGTTATAGACTGTCATTATTTTATCATCGTATAGAGTACTTACTTCAGAAGAATGACCACACCCGCCTGCAGGGCACCTACTTTGGTTCTGGGGTACAGTCTGCGAAAGGGTGGTTGGGAGTGTAGTTGGAAATCAGTTAAGAATTCCCAAGACACTAAATAAAAAATAAAAAAAACAAGCACTGGCAAACCCAATATTACACCCCTGTTTGCAAAAGGTTAATTGGTCTGCATTTAGTTGCTGATTGCAGGATTGTTGGTGTTTGTTCAGACAAAAATATCTGTTAAAAAGACATCTGTTTGTGCCTTACAGTGTAGTCCACAAAATGTGCACATATTTCTTGGCATAAGGGGCTCTGACTCTATGCATCCGCAGGCACTAGTGCGAACACCGTGTGTTCACTGAATCAAACTGTAATCACAAACGACCAGATCAGCAATATAGACCCCAGAGCCACTAGAATAATGTGACGATGCGACAGGGCCGTTTTTAACTGTGATTATGGGTTCGCCATATAAGACATACTCGGCTGCATAATTTACAGATTTGAACAAAAAAAAACTGCTACTAAAAACACGGGGACAGGTGAAACATCTTTGTAAAGGTTGAGTGGTCGCTTTTCAGTTGCTTATTGCTGTATTTGTGTGTTCAACTTGTACTTATAAGGGTGAGATCTTTGCTCATGTAGCGTTAAAGTGTAAACAAAAAGGACAAAACAATAAGTAACTATCACAAAATGTGCTAATATAAATACCATTACATCGCACCATGTCATTTGCTTTCCTTGCTGCTTAATTTATTCAAACCCTGCCGCATAATTCCAGTGATCGTTCGTATACACAAGCAGACCCCCTCCGACCGATAGTAAACAAGAGCTGCAGGTACTCACCACCTGGTAGAACCCGGAGTCCTGCATACAGGAGCCTCTACTGTTCCTCTAAGAACCAGCGACCACAGATACTTGGCAACCCCCCCCCCCCCCCCCCTCATAGTACAAGTCCACTTGGAGCGCTGCAGGAGGTCTCTGGTAAGTCACCAGGACGATAGCCTTCATCCTAAACTCATCCATCAGTTTTCAGCTTGCGTGACTGTCCATAAGAGCGTGTCACGCGACAGCGTACCACCTGATGAACTGCAGCGTCTGTCCGTGAGCTAGAGCGACAGTGGTTAAGATTAATCCCGTTAGGTCTAATAAACCAATTGTGATTCCTTTATCTTGTAAGGGACAGAGTAAAAGTGGAGGCTTGGGAACGCCTCTCCACGAACACGCCTTGTTGTAAATGGAATATAGATTACGTATTGTTCACAACGTGGATTAGTGCAATGTCAAAATATCTATTGTAAACCTCAATTTTTAGGAATGGTCTGGGGGCTATATGCGGTGCTTGAAATGGAAAAATAGAAGTGCAGGTACTCTGTACCTTACGGATTCTCAAGGCAGCCAGTAGAAAAGAAGCAAGTACATAGCAAACCAATGGGTTTCTAATTAATAAAGAAGGAGAGAGCTGAGAATGGGGTACGAAAGAAGAATTTCTTTAAAAGTAGGATAATAAAAATCTTCCTCTCTACTATACACAAAGGACACAAAATAGGAAGTGTGAAGTCGATTGAGTTATTGTTGCATGAACAGGGTGGTAGATTACTTATAGAGAAAACATTATTTGGATGGCCCAACATTTTTTTAATATATTTTCTTTATTGGTATTTTGCAAAAGAAAATTCAACATACATTCAATACCACAGACCAGTATAACAGTTATGAATGTTTCGAATCAGTCAATAGCACATATTGTACGTTACAAGTGTTATGTAGTGTGCACCCAATGGAGCCGTATGCCCCAGCAACACCATGTTTTCATTCCCGCATTGCGCCCAGGTCCGTTTTGACTTTAGGGGCTACCCCATTATCTATAATGGCCAGCAACACCATGAACAGCTATTCATACAGCAACTTACATGAGGTTTACAGTTTTAGGAATATAGAAGCCAAGCCCAGACCCCGCCCAACATTACCCCTTCTATAAGCATATCTGAATACCACATCGGATCATGTCATTTCCTCGATAGGGACATCATGTGCCATTGCGGCACCATCCTCATCTCCCTGTTCCCGGGCCCAAACAATAATTTGATCCCAGATGTCTTGAAGTGGCTGGCATTAAGTCCCAAAATGTGCTTAATTGTGAATGTCCGTACGTTACGTCCTTAATCCATTCCTTAGTCGAGGGCTTCTTACCCCTCCTCAGTTCACGGCTATCTGGTGTTTAGCAAATAATATAATGTGCATGTAGTTTGCGTTTCTTGTATTGTATTGTATTGTATTGTATGGTATATTGGATTTATTTAGCGCTTATCACCCAGGGGTCTCTAAGCGCTTGCCTTGGGAACCCGTCCTGGCTTTTCCCTGTGAGATAGCCCCTATAGGGCATCCCCAAGGTGAAAGCCAGGCATCCCGCCGCGGGGGGCCGTTGTGGAGACTAAGCAAGCTTAATGCCCAGAGTTGCAGAGTGTGAACCCATGATTAGGTCAGGCACCTAAGCGAGAATTATCGAGTCCGTGGACATTTGAGCTCAAGACCCTGCCGCGTCGGGAATTGAACCCTGGTCCCGGGTCCGACCTCTGCTTCAGGGTCTGCCTGCTCTAACCAGTGAGCCACACTTCTTAATTGGCGGATCCTTGACGTAGCCTAGCAGTCCGAATAAGGGGGACAGTGACAGGGACACACAAATAATCTGATTAATTGATGTGAAAATCATGGACCAAATGAGGTGAGAGTTGGACAATCCCAGGCCATGTGTAGAAAAGAGGCAGGGGCAAACCCACAACGCCAGCAGCTCTCATCCTCTCTTAGCCCCATACCGTATAGACCTATAGGTGTCCCATAATACCTATGGAGGAATTTGAAATGTAGCAAATGGAGCCTATAGTTAGGGGATAACTCAGTAAGTAAGTTGACAGCAGCAATATACCCATTGGTCCTCGGTTAATGGGATGGGTAGCTTGCCATTCCATCCCTGCAACGCTCCGGGTTGTATCACTGGAGCAGTTGTTTGCATGTGTGTATGAAGGCATGTAATTAGTTTGCATGGTGACGGTGAATGCAGCAAATTTTCTAGGGTTAAGAGGGTTGGCGGGGGAGCCGAGAAGTCATCATGTAAAGCACGACAGGCGGCACGTAGTTTATGATAGAGAAACATTTCAGCAAACTGTACCTCCTGACCCTCAATTTTAACCGGGGGCCCCTGAATGTGTTATCTGGGGTCCATAAACGTGTGCAACGTCAGCTTCTGTGCTATTGTCTTACTTATCCCATCTTTGACGTTTGGCAACATTGGGCTTTGTGCTAATGGAATAGAAGGGGCATACAGTATCCGGGCACCCGCCCGTCTAGGCAACCCATCCCAGGCCCAGCGTAGAGTCTCTGTGGTGTCAATGTCTCCTCTAGGGCTCCGATGTGGCTGATATACTGCCAGCCGTATGGGAACAGGTGTTACCGCGTCAAGCTCTACTGCCACATGGGGTTGAAACGGTGTTGGGTGAACACAGTAATGTAAGAACTGTGTTTGCGCTCAGAGTGCGTATAATTTCATATCTGGAGCACCCATACCCCCTTGTGTTAACGGAAGGGTCAGTAATTCCCATGACACTCTAGCCTGCCCGCCAGCCCACACCAGTGATATCAACAGGGAACATAATGTTTTAAAAAAGCATGCATAAGTATGATCGGCAGGTTTAAAAAAAGATATAAAAATGTAGGCAATACTACCATTTTAGCCAGGGCAATCTTCCCAGCCAAAGATAGCAGTAGCATTGACCATACCACAACCTTATCTTCCAGCCAGTTCACAGCACATCCATAATTCAACCTCCACACCTCCTGCAGGTCACGGCTGATCCAGATGCCCAAATATTTAAACTGCTCGGCTTCCCACTTCAGTGGAAACTCAGAACTGATCGCCTTAGTGTTATCACTCAGGGGAAATATGACTGACTTAGCCCAATTAATGGATATACCAGCTAGCCCTCCAAATTTAATGAATTCTCTGAGAATGGGGTCCAAATTTATCACGGGGTCTATAAGATACAAAGTGACATCATCTGCGTAAAGGGAGATGAGGAGGCTTCTGGTTCTGAACCCAATCCCCATGGCCGTATGATGTTGTCTTATACGTGCGGCTAGGGGTTCCATCGCTATTGCGAAGAGCAAGGGGGACAAGGGGCATCCCTGCTGTGTGCCTCATGAGATTGGGAAAGGTTCCAACAGGAGACCATTGACCCTTATCCGAGTGGTAGGCCTAGTGTACAGTAACCGGATCAGATTAAGAACAAGCATTTGCAATGCAATAGGTCTCGCAGCATAAAGTTTGAGTTATTGGCATTGTATATTACAATGTGTTGCATGAAATTTTTCGCAAACTCTGTATTGGCGCATGAAGATGATTTGCAAGCTGTTAGTTGCTGTTGAATAGTAAGCAATGTTGGGCATAATATTTGCAGTGACTCTTGTAGTTATAAGCATTTATTGTTAGTATGTTTTCTGTGCAATTATGTTGGGTGCAGTTATGTTGCATTGAGTAGAGTGTAACTATGTGGAGTGTAATTATGTGGTACTGAGTGGTATTATGTGGAGTGTATTTATGTTGCATTGAGTAGAGTGTAATTATGTGGCTTGTAATTGTGTGGCACTGAGTTGTATCAGAGGTGAATTTATATTGCATTGAGTATAGTGTAAATATGTGGTATGTAATTATGTGGCACTGAGTGATATTATGTGGAGTGTATGTTGCATTTAGTACAGTGTAATTATGTGACGCGTTATTACGTGCTACAGAGTGGAGTGCGAGAGTAAGAGGGGAGAGGGATAAAGAGAGATAGGGAGGGAGAGAAAGAGAGCTAGAGAGAGAAAGACAGAGAGGGGGAGAGAGAGAGGGTGAGAGAGAGTGAGAAAGAAAGAGGGAGAGAGAGAGAGAGATAGAAACAGGGGGGAGAGAGAGGGCGCCGCAAGATAGCGTCCTGTTTTTGCAAGCTTTTGCAGGAGGCAACAATGGATTCAACTTGATCCTGCGTAGCCTTCTTTTGTGACTACGGAAAGAGAGAGGTAACATCACTCCATTCAACCACCCACAGGTGAGAGAATGCGAGTACAATTAAAAAACAAGCATTTAGCCAGATCTATTGGCTTTGCCAACAAACCTGTGTTGTAGAGAAGTTAAGTATTGAAATGGTTAATAACCTGTCACTTAATTCCAAGGTTTCTTAGGCGACAGGAGAAAGAATGTAACTGCATCGCAGGGATACATGGCTGTACAAAAAATTCACAATTAAGGAAATGTATGCATAATTGGCAACAATAAAAGGATCTGCTAAGTACATATATCATAGGTGCCTCCCTGGCCAGAAAATATAACAAATGTGCTTCCTTTAGTAAGCAGTGCACAATGGAATATAAATGCACAAATCAATTGTGCACCAATGTAATTGTTAAAGAAAGAAGAGCTGCCTTGAAAGCACGTTGTGATGCCCAACCAGGAGGAACCGCTGAGAAGGAGGTGTGGACAAACCCTGGCAAGAAACTGTGGTGAAAAGGCTGCACATATCGACTTCAATTAAATCAAACTCCTTTTGAGTGACTCTGGCTAGTATCTACAGTCATTCACGAACTGTTCCTTTCTAAAAAAAACATAGCATGATTATTATATAGCATGCAATAGAAGCACTGCATGTGAAACTAACCTCTGAACATTATCTCAAAAGGCAATGCTTAGGGAAGCTTGAACACCAAACGGAAATTAGCCTGTAAAATAAGGGCTCTTTATAGGCAGAATGGCACAGTAATTAAATTACATGGAAGGATAAAAAGCGGAGCACAGACACCAGGCATTTAATCCTGCCTGCAGGCGCGGAGCTGCGGTCTACCCACAAACTCTTTCACCAGCTTAGACAGACACCTGAAGCTGCAGTCTTTTCAACCAGACTGACATACCCACACGGCTGACCAGATAACAGAAGTGTGAGCATACATACAGGGCAGAGAGCCCTAAACACGCGTGTCACTGCATGCCAACATTGAAAGAGCTGCACCGCCCTCCCCACAGGGGCTTCTGGCGCTGCCATCCCCCCTCCCACAGACCCACAGCATTACCAGCCTTAAGTTGCATATGAAAGCAGCGCTTCTTCAAATACAAGTGGTCTTGTGTAACCGCCTGCTTTCTCTTGCAGTTCCGTCAGTGCAAGGAGTAAAAATGTGGCACGATGTGTCTGAGAATTAAACTGGTAACAGTAACGTTTAATACAACAACTGACACAAACAACAAGAATTACCCCTTCCTCCAACGCTTCCGCCGCCTCCGTTGCTGCACACGCACGAGTAAAACGACACCTAAAAACAAAACCGAAACCTACAAGGCGCCCGTCGTGAGCTGTCTACGTTACAAGCTCACGTGCGCGACCCAATCCAAAGGCGCACGTCTGAATCTGTCTCTGCCATTGACAATGCTGCGCGCGTGGCCAGCTCTTGTCTCCACTCGTTGTCGGCTGGGCCGACAGCTATAGTTCTCACGGCGGGAGCGCGCATTTGCGCGCTTTTCGCCAGGGCGAGACCTAAAAAGGGGACTAAACCCCATGCGGCCTAATATCGCAAAGAGATATGACCATTCTTGGGTATCAAAAGGTTTAATAGCATCAAGGAATACTGCCGCAGCCTGCACATCCGGGTGTAGGTAGTGTAGTACTGAAAAAACGGTCTGAAGATTAAAAGAGGTAGACCTACCGGGGATGAACCCAGACTGGTCCGGACGGGCAATAAGAAGAACCATAGCTTGCAATCTGTTGGCTATCAATTTAGCTAGAATATTAACATCCACGTTAATTAACGAGAAAGGTCGATACGAGTCTAGCTCCGTGTCAGGTTTCTCAGGTTTTAACAAAGGGATAATGATCACTTCCCGCATCGTTTGGAGCAGTATGCCGGAATCTTGGGCCTCCTCGGATACTGCCAACAGATGAGGTGCAAGCGCCTCCACATATGTTTTATAGAATGCAGTTGTCAGGCCATCAGACCCGGGAGCCTTGTCTAGGGGCATACTTTTTATCACCTGAGCCACGTCGTCAGCGTTAGACGGGATGTCCATGTATTCCCTGTGATTGTTATTAAACCAAATTAGTTTCAAGGAATCTAAGAAAGCCTGCATGCCCTCCGGGCAGCTATCTTGAGTCGCCATATATATCTTAGAATCGAATGTGGAGAACTCCTTAAGAATATCCGTTTGGCCCCTAACTGTTTCACCATGTGTGTCAATCAGCTCGGGCACATAAGTTGTAGACCGTGGGGTACGAATCATGCCAGCAAGTGTCCGACCCGGCCTGTCGCCCACCCCGTATCACGTGCTTCTGCGTGCTTCCCCAGAAACTTCACCTCACGCTGTGCTTCTTCGGCATAGTCTAGCAGTTTGGTTTTTAGGAGAGCTAAGGTTTCAGAGTTGTCAATGGCGTAGAATTCTGTTTCAAGGTCTTTAATTTGGGATTCAAGGGCGTCAAGCGTACCCCTAATTGCTTTCAGCACCCCGGCCTGACGAGCGATACATTGGCCTCTAATGACCACCTTGAATGCCTCCCACAATGAGGCTTCTGTGTTGACTGAGCCTTGAGCCTGCATTAAGTGTAAAATAGTCAGTTATATCAGTTCGTATTTCTTCCTTAAAGGCCTCATCGGGGGCGTGGCTAGCAGGCCATGATGGCGGATGGAGTCGACAAGAGCTCCGGTGCCGCCGAGAAGCAAAGATCCTGACAGAGACCTCTGCGGAGCCAGGGGACGCTTCAGTGGAGCGGCCCTGGCTGTGGTGAGCTCCCCGAAGGTCCGGTGGGAGTTTAAAGAATCTACCGATCGGAGGTGACGGGCGGTGGGGCTCGGAGAAGTTGCAGCCCTGTCCCAGAGGTGCAGCCGGGACCTAAAGTTTGAGGTGCCCCGAGAACGCGGAGGGCCCGACGCCGGAAACGCAGAGGCTGCCCTCGACCGGGCCGTTCATGATCCTGCTTCTCCTGACGGGTAGGGAGACTACGCTGGCGGCACCCTGAGAGGCGGACTACACGGGGCAGAGGCTGAACTCATGAGGAAGGTGGTGAGTCACGGCAGGGCCCGGTCAAACAGTCCTTGGTAGCGCGGAGCATTAGTGACCCTACGGATCCAACTGGGGAGGAGCGGACAGATAGGGGGGCGAGGCAGAAGACTTCTGGAAGGACATAGCCGCGTCCGGTCCTCCCCCCCCCACCTTTCTTCTATTTTCCCCCCTGAAGACGAGCGCGGCCCGAGCACTGGGTCATCACTGGCTTTTAGGCCCGCGGACAGAGGGCCACGTGGACGGGCCCTGGGAAGCAGAGTGATCTATGGGAGCACCCGAGGCCGAGTCGTGACGGCCTGGACCCCCGCTGTGCTCCTGTGAGTAGGGAAGAGAGACAACGCTGGGGTGCCTGGCCCCCCCTGAAAGTGGCCCGTCCCTGATCCCGGGGCCGAGGACTGAGAGCGACGGAGAGTGCCCGTAGGAAGGAGTCCCAAGTGAACCCTACGCCTCTTGGCAGGCCTCGCCGACAGAGGTCGGGGTCGTGGCAGAGGGGCTGTGACTGACGTGCAACTGCGGTACCACCGGGATACAACCTGCGGAGTGCCCGAGCCCTGGACATAGCATACAATCAGCTACCATAGCCATGGTCCGGAAAGGGGCTAAGACGGTGGTTGGCAAAGACGGCCCGATGACTACGGGGCCGGCCCCGGAGACCATGGCAAAGGGGTCCGCGTCACGGCCAACGGCCCAGAATTTGAGTGGGGAACACCAGGCGGACAAATTAGATCTGATCCTACAGGAGATTAGAGACTCCAGGCTTTCAATGGAAACGCAAATGGGAGCCCTCACCACTAATCTCTCTTTACTAAAGGCTGACCATGGCAAGCTGGCCGATAAGGTTAAAGACCAGGGCGTACTGCTAGCGGATCTGACCCCGACGGTGACCGACCACACTACCTCCATCCAGCAACTACAACAACAGGTGCCGTCCCTAATGGAGCGGGTGGAGGGCGCGGAAGGTCGCAACCAACGCAATAACATTCGCGTTATTGGGCTTCCGGAACGGAGCGAGGGGACCCATGCAACGGAGTTCATGGAGCAGTGGTTCCGAGACCATGTGACCACAGAGGGCCTGTCAGCGCTTTTCTGTGTGGAAAGGGCACACCGAATTCCTGCCGGACGACCTAGGCCGGGACAACCGCCACGCCCGCTGATAGCCCGGATCATTCATTACCAGGATAGAGACACTCGCTTCAAAAGGCCTGGGAGAAATCACTCATAGAATATGTAAACCGACGCATCTCGCTCTACCCGGACTACACTAACTTGGTGCAAAAACAGCGGTCCTCTTACTTCGAGGTTAAGAAGAGGCTCCAGAAAGCCAACCTCCGCTATGCCTTGCTGTTCCCGGCTCGTCTCAAGATAATACATGACAATAAGACTCAGTTCTTCGAAAGCCCTACAGACGTGGAAGAATGGCTGGAGGTGATGGACATCGAGGGGAGCAAAGAGACGGTCCAGAGTGAGTCGGCCAGCAACCCCAAGACAGACCCGGAACGCACAGGCGGAGCTTCCTCCACGCAGCCGGCACGGCCAAGACAGCGTAAACCCTCTAAAACCCACCAGAAAGTAGACCAGATGGAGGCCATCGCCATGGTGGGCACCTTTAGAGATGACCAAGAAATAATTAATACGGACACGGATGAAAGTACACTGCAGTCGGACTCGGAACACAGCATGGTACTGTTCCCAACGGTGAGACCGAGAGCGGCGAATGAACTACTAGACAATGGACAGGAGTGACTACACATGAGGATGTATCCTGGAGGCCTACGGCCTACTGATATCCTTTATCTGTAATTTTAATGTTGGTATAATATGCGGAATGGGGGGGGCGGGACTTCAGGGCGGCTGGGAGGTGATTCTTTTGAGACACAAGGTGGTTGGGTCAAAGCTTAAGCATTGTGTAACCCTCACAGGCCAATCATAGACTGTAGACCTACCAAACTATAGACTCCCACAGGGTGCTGTAGCCTGCAAATGAAGGGGGGCCCCCCCGGAGGCCACATGACACTTATGCTTAGATAAAGGCTTCTCCGGCTGCACCGTTGAGCCAGCAGCACAGAAACGCAGGACTACGTGGACTTGGTATATGCTCAGCCAACCCCCCAATGGCGTATGCACCAAAGATTGGTTTCTTATGTTTTATGTTTTCTTGTTCGGCACAGCAATGTTTCCAAGCTGCGCCAAAAGTGTTCAAGTTTGGGGTGGTAAAAAGTACATCTCCTGGGTACAGTTGAGGGTCCATGCGCTACAGGGCAAGATATTGTGTATCATGACATTTACACCAGAGTATGGCTGACACTACAGGGAAGTACAGGCTGGCAACCTGGAATGTACGAGGGCTAGGAGCTATTCAGAAGAGGCATAGAATACACGCTTTTTTACTCCGTCATCATGCCCAAATAGCATTCCTGCAAGAATCCCTTTTAACACTGGCAGAGGCACATACACTACGGAAGAGATGGAGGGGAACAGTATTCTCTACATCATACTCTGCTTTTTCCAGAGGGGCTACCTTTTGGGTGCGACATGGTACTCCCTTTGTGGAACTGGAGAGGAAAGTTGACGACCAAGGGAGATGTATACTGGTGAGGGTACTCTGGACGGCACATTGGTGGTCCTGGGCAGTATCTATGCCCCAAACTTTGAACAGGACACATTCCTTATAAAGGTAGGCCGGGCATTGGCTGATTGGGTGGCTATTCCCTGGATCCTGGGAGGAGACTGGAACATGGTCCTAGACATAACTCTGGATAGGTCACATCCCCCCCTCCAAACGACTGGCATACACAGACTGACTGATTCCTTCAAGGCCTGGCTCCAGGGGTGGGGACTGACTGACGCGTGGAGAGCCCTACACCCGACGCATAAAGAATATTCTTATTACTCCCCGGTACATGCCCTACATACCCGATTAGACAGATTCCTATGTACCAACTCTCTACTGACCAAATGTGTGTCCTCGGAATATCTAGCAAAAACCTTTTCTGATCACAGACCGCTGATACTCGATCTGCAGTGGGGGAGGGTACCATCCCCGGTGCCCACCTGGAGGCTTAACCCACTACTGCTGGAGGACGGTCCCTTCCGCGCGTCTTTGTCAGATACCTTGGACGATTACTTCCGGGAGAACTTGGACTCTGCGACTTCTAACCTAATAGTCTGGGATGCCATGGAGGTTGTGATAAGAGAGGCTGCCATAGGACAGCTGGTGGGTGCTAGACAGGAAATTCATAGGAAGATTTGTGAGGTTGAGGACTGTTTGAAGGACTTGGAGGTGGCGGTAGGTGTAGACCCCGAGCGCCGAGAAGAACTGCAATCCAGCACTATAGACCATGCAGAGTTGCTGGAAACGCTGCGAGTTATTGACCATAAGGACTACTTACGATGACAGCAGGCTGAATCAAACAGATCGGGTGTTCTTCTGGCTCGACTGGTACGGGACAGTCCCGAAGTACCAGTGATCACGCAGATTAGGAATGAGGCCGGGAGGGTGTGTCTACACAGGCGGCCATCAATGCTGCCTTCCGAGACCATCTGAAGATGTTATATGCTCCTCCCCCCAGGGATGACGTGGAAGGGATGCTGGACTTCCTGAGAGACCTACCCTTCCCAGTCTTGACTCGGGATGAGCAGGCGGAGATGGACGGACCCATCACACAGCAGGAAATTCAGATAGCCATCCGAGCCCTGAACCGAGGTAAGACTCCCGGCATGGATGGATTGCCTGTAGAGTTTTACCAGACATACTCTACGACTCTAGTACCTAGATTGGAGGCTGTCTATAGGTTGTCCTACGAGTCTGGTCACCTGCCGGTCTCAACGATGCAGGCCTCAGTCATCTCCATACCAAAACCTGGGAGAGACACCCTTGACCTGGCTAATTACAGACCCCTATCAATGCTCTCCACAGAGTACAAAATACTCAGTAAAGCCATTGCCTTACGGATACAAGCCCACCTCCCTGCCCTAATTCATCCAGATTAGTGCGGCTTCCTCCCGGGGAGAAGTACTTCCCAAAATACGAGGAGGCTACATGCCCTCATGGCGGCCATCGTCGCGGGACCTTCCCCAGGCAGGCTGTGTTGCGTTGGACCTTTATCAGGCATTTAACTCCCTGTCCTGGTCATTCATGTTTGAGGTCCTTCGATGTTTTGGCTTCCCTGATTCCATAAGAAAATGGATCCGATTGTTGTACACGAACCCAACGGCCAGGGCACGCACGGGCAGGCACGTCTCTGATAGTTACGACATTCACAGGGGCACCCAGCAAGGCTGCCCACTATCGCCCCTGCTGTTTGTCCTGACACTTTAACCCCTAGCGATAGCCCTCTGGGCTTGGCTGGGCAGGGTGGGCATTACCATTGGGGGGACGCAGAACCTGTTATCGATATATGCGGACGATATTTTACTGTATTTCCGAGACCTGGGCGGAGACCATTCAACTTTAGCTGCCATCTTTGACCGTTTTGAGGCTGTATCCGGCCTAGCTGTCAACCCGGCGAAATCGGTGGGCTTTTACTTCCAGGACGGACAGCTACCCTCCCATATACTTTTTGGCAGATATCAGATCCCTGTAGCCCAGACCACACTCAAGTATTTGAGCATTAACGTCTATAGGAAGCCGGAAGACCAGATTGAAGGAAATGTCCGGAGAACCATCAACAGCCTCCGTAGCAGTGTGAACTTTTGGACGTCCTTGCCACTATCTGTTATGGGTAGGATAGCAGTCTCCAAGATGGTCATGCTCCCCCGTATGCTGTATTATTTTGTAAATCTACCGGCTCTCCTCCCACAACAAATTATTACCACTCTAAATACGATTCTGATCACTCTCATCTGGGGCTCTGGGCGACGGAGGATAAGCCTCAAGAAACTACAACTGAGTACCAGACAAGGAGGCCTCGGAGTACCGGTTATGCATAGTTTTTATTACGCAAGTCAATTACAATGGTTATCACGCTGGCTGGCGGGTAGGGACCTACATGAAATTGACATCACACAGGACCGGTTAGAGCACGGAGAGCTGCACTCCCTCCTACTGCCTAGGGCTAGGATCCCTAGGGACTGTCATCCCCTCTTACGCACTGCCCTGAGGTGCTGGCGTAGGGCGCTTGCGTACACATCCGGGACCAAACCCTATGCAGACAACATTCCTCTGCTGGGACTCCCGATACCACAAGGGCGTCTGACACAGTGCAGGCTTCAGCCTTGGACGGAGGCAGGTGTTACTAGAGTGGGCGACCTATTCGGAGATGACACACTGCTAGATCATGCCTCCTTTACACAATGCACTGGGGCTCCCCCGCGAATATACCTCTTACACGCCGCTGTGTCGCACTATGTCTGGTGCACATGGGCCCCACAGCGAAACAAACCTACGCAACATGAATTGGTACATCTCCTCCACTACATGGGGACTGGGGGACACTTGGTGCGGTGGCTATACACTGGGATTAGGGAACAAGCCGCTATGCCTCTTACCACACTCAGAGACAGTTGGACCCAAGACACCGGAGAGGCTATGACGGATGGGGCCTGGAATATTGTACTTGGACATCCTGGGAGAGTGTCCAGGAACATCAAATTCAAATGTATACAGGCTATGGTGCTACACAGAGCATATCTCAACCCCCCAAAGGATACACAAGATGTTCCCAGCTTCTCCCCACTGTTGTCCCCGGTGTCAGGCGGATGAGGCTGGCCTGCTCCACATGATGTGGTCATGCCCGCGCCTACGCAGCTATTGGGAGACGGTCTGTCATGTACTTCACACTGTCACAGCCGTGCAGGTACCGAGGGAAGCGCTGTCGTGCCTGATAGGGCACAGGAAACGTCCCAAACAGCATAGAGCCCAGTTGAAGCTTTTAGACATGGCACTGTTACTAGCGGTTAGAGTCTTAACTATGAGGTGGAAGTCTGCCAGACCCCCAGCGGTAGCGACGTGGAGATCTGATTTATTAAAGTGGGGCAGAGCGGAGGGTACGGTCCTGCGAAGAGAGGAAGAGGAAGGGCTATGAAAATATCCAATTGCACAGGATTGGGAGCGAATGTTGTTGGAGATAGAGGAACTAGACCTAGCGCCCTCGCAGGGGCAAGCCTCATGACTGCGAATGCTAGGCAGGTGTTGTGAACGGGGTGATTGAAAGTGAAAGAATGGTCCAAGGTACACATTGGTTAGCCAGAAGACAACGTGCACACTACTCTAGGTGTGATTGATTCCCGGGATGACACGCCAATGGCTCTGGTGCCCACTAGACGGAGAACCTAGGAGACGTACGGGATGGGGTGGGAGTTGGGCGGGATGGGGACTGGTTATGACGTTTATATATAGGGCTAATGATAAGTAAACGCTGACGCAATAACCGTGAATACATAAGAAATGTACACTATGAATGTCTTTGTAAGATATGTTAATCCAGCTGCAGAACCCTTGACAATATAGTTGTGTAACAATGGAAATAAGGCGGGGATGCTGGAATATAAGGGGAGAAAAACTGAAAGGACTGGAAAGAAAAATGCGTATGTTTGTACAATATGATATCTGCTGCAGTCACGAATAAAGAGTTTTAAAAAAAAAAAGGTCTCATCCAACAGAGCATGCGGGGGGAGTTTCCAAGAGAACGTGCGCGGAATGGAGTCTGGGAGTGCAAAAACACAGAAGCACGGAGTGTGATCTGATAGAGTGTGCGGCAAGTGTGATACATCTATAACCCAAGTGGCCACATCTCTAGAAGCCAGCCAAAAGTCCAATCGGGACCAAGCTCTGTGATGCTCAGAGAAGCAAGTGCTTTCCCTAGTCAGTGGGGTTCTCAATCGCTAGCCGTCAACTAGGTTACCATCCTCCAGTATGGCATGCAAAGCCGTGCTGGCAGTGGGATGAAGAGTCTGCGCTGTCCCTTGTCTGTCCATATCATCATCCAACAGAGCGTTAAAATCTCCCCCCACAAAAATGTACTGCACCCGGTCGATCTAACTTTGGCCCAGATATCTTGAAAGAACGTAGGGAAATCCAGATTTTTGGGCCGTATAATGCTACTTTCACAATGGTAACACCAGACAGTGGCCCCAATACTATAATGTACCTGCCCTCTGGATCTGTGCAGGCCTTCCGCTCCCTCCAGTCAAGGCTTTGCTTAACCAGCACCGCCACACCACGGGCATAGTTTGATTATATTGAGGAATAAACATGTCCCCATCTATTGTGTTTAAGCTTTTTGGAGGGTCTGACATTGAGGTGGGTTACCTCCAGGAGGCATACTTCTATATTATGCCTGGTCAGGTAGGCGTGCACAAGCCTAGATTTTCTATCGTCATCTAAACCTCTAATATTCCATTTAAGAAAGTTTAGGCTGTTAGCATGGTATCCAATAATTCAATAAACATTAAATCACATTGTCCAGGGCAAGACTCTGTCATTGCAAATGTGGTTGTGCATTCAGTCGATAGTACTCTGGTACATGGCCAAAACATACATCAACAGTCCAAACCCTCCGCCCGCCACCCACTCCAACCCCCCAATGAGGTTGAATAAACCCCCCCTACAACATAAATAGTAACAACTGAGATACGGGAAGCTTCCCTTGGGGATATGGGAGCGCCGGCACACTTCCCTACCTAGGCAGGGTGGCCAAGCAACTGCAGAGAGTTAGGTTTGCAGCGTAACTAGATAGTAGGACAGAGGTTAAAAATCATGAGACACTTGCACGGCATTCCAACCACACCCATCCCAGCATGACCTCACAGCGGTAATAATAGTGCAACAGTCCTCAGATTGCTAGCATATCAAATAACAATTCCCCACATCAGACAGGGCTCTCGGCCCCATTACAGGTGCATCCATTCCTAAAAAACTATATTTATCTACAAATACTCCAACTGTAACCAAAATGAGCTAGTAAAGAATATGACAACAGACTGAGTTTCAAATAACATGGACTATAAAGAGTCATAGTAAAATAAGAGAAGGCCTAAATGGCCTCCATATCAAGTCCCAAGTGCGCTCAATCATTGTCACTTAGCTGGGTTTCCGCTGAAGCCTCCAGTCTAGGGCTTTGCTGCGCCCTTTTACCTCTTACATCTTTTTGAAACTTGAGATCGGACTTGGCGTTGGTAAAAAAGTGGGAGGATCCATCATGCGACACCGTAAGTTTAGCAAGGTACAGCAGCGAATAGGGGATGTGTGCCTGCATAATTATCATTTTGGCAGGCAGGAATCCACGCCTCGCCGACTGAACCGCTGGTGTAAAGTTCGGATAGAAGGAGATCTGGTTCCCTTTTTGCGCGATTTTCCCCATCTCACGCGCCTGTCACAAAATTATATCTCGGTCCCGGTAATTGAGGGGTTTTGCCAGGATCGGCCGGGGGGTGGCCCCGATCGGAGGTTTAGGACCTAAGGCGCAATGTGCTCTTTGTATCGCAAAGACCGGTGAGAGATGTGCATCAAAGAGTGCTCGCAGTAGGTCTGACACAAATGACTCCATTTTAACAATGGCCGTGGTCTCTGGGACGCCAGTAATGCGTAAGTTGTTGCGGCGGGATATCGCTGCCAAATCTTCATTCTTGGCACGTATCACACCTAATCACTTGTCCATTTGCAACAACTGCTCTTTCGTCTCCACTTGGAACTCATGGAATTCCGTTTGTTTGTTTTCTAATACATCCAATCGATGCTCGTGAACCCCCACCTGAGATTTGACAGATTCCATTCGAGTTGTCAGTGTGTCCAATTTCACATCAATGGTACGGAGGCTAGATCTCATTTCAAGCATGAGTGTTCTCCCTGATCCCCCGATTGGCTCTGAGACTCAGCGGGTCGTCCTCATTTGTTCAAAGTTTATTTTGGGCGGTTTAGCGTCTTGTTTTCCCATGGCTGCTAGTGAGATCCGCACCACAGCGGCAGTATTAACACTACACATTGTGTCTGCTGCACACGCCGGTCTTCCGCCTCCACGCGGCCATCTGCGCGGGCGAAAATGCGTGAAAAGGGGATAGTAGCACCTGGTTGAGCCGAGATGCTCGCTGTGCATTCCACCAGGAGGCAGGCAGTACTTCAGGATGCTTCTCCCCCAGTTGAGCCCCTCTGTACCAGCTACATGTGGTGGCATAGGGGTCGATATCCGCTACCCTCCAGTCAATTGCCACAGATTTGTGAGTCCATTGCCTCGGCAGAACTGTTGACTGTGCAAGATGGTCCCAACTCACCGCAGTGTCTGGTAGGAGTGGGCAAACAGGGTGTTATTAGTCTTGTGTGTAATGTAGAGCACAGAGTAGAGCAGACGCTGGGGGGGGCAGCTGTTTAACTTCAGCTGTATCGCCCTAGGGAAGGCTGAGGTGGCAGATCAGGTTGCACAATCCCAAAATGGCGCCCACGTGTCTTGGAGCTTCTAACAGTCTCCTCTCAGCTTCGGCTTACCCACGTGCTGCAGTGCCACACAACAGTGCCATGCCGCGGGTCCATCTGGCACCGCAGGCCCATTCAGCACGGCAGCAGTAGACGTCCAGGTCAGCGGTCACTCACTGATTCAACCAGGTGAGGCCCGCACTCTGTTCGAAGCCACGGCCTTAGATGGCCCAACATTAGTGGGTTGGAATTTGATCAAAATCTGGTCAGGATAAAACGATGCTGGTTGTTCACGACAAACCCTAAATAAGAATGAGAATGTGTAGGTATTTGCAATATGCTTTCATAAAACTTTACAGATTGTTTCTCTCTATGACTATCCCACCTGTCACAAGTAACTTTAGTTAAATAAATGTCCATCTAGGTTTGGGAAAATGTTCACAAAGGGTTGGGGTATCATATAAGAAAGCAAGTCCCAGCGAAGTTAAGGTTTGCCTAACATACGATAGGGGATTTTATGAACATGATCCAAGTTCAGGATATCTTTCAAGATTTTCTGGTTCAAACCCACTGTGCTCCTTTTCCGTACTGATAACCAAAGTGAGAGTGGCGCTAATTTAATTGGGTCAGTAATAAATGGCATGCTGGCTTCATTATGTGCAACAAAGTTATTACATGTTAGTGGGACTGACAACAACCTTTTGATAAATGTATCTTCTAAAACTTGGAGTGCTGTCACGTCAGTTCTCTCCCAGATTGCTGTCCCATACATGGCCATTGATAATGTTTTAGCCAAATACATTTTAGACATTTCTATAATTGGCTTGCAACCCAATGTTTGGGAAAATCTAAATTTCGCAGAGATACTTTGGGCCATTAAGTTTGCTCGACTTTGCAACATCTCCTTCCAATTTTGTTTAAAATGAGAAACAATCCCTGAATAATTAAAATGTTGCACTTGCTCAATGTTATTCCCCTCATCGTCTTCTTTTTATCACCACCCGTTGCCATAATGTAGGTTTTGGCTTTGTTTACATATAGGTCCAAATCGTGCATGAATTCTGTATAGTGTATGATCAGGTTTTGAAGTGCCAGAGGGGTCCTTTCCAATAAAACTGCACTGTCTGCATAAAAGAGGATAGGGAGGGGAGACGTCAAAACTTATAGAGTAGCTTTCAAGATGTCAATCAGGGCGTTATTTAATTTGTTGATGTAAAGCGCGAACAAGAAAAGAACCAAAGCACATCCTTGTCTGACGCCCATTTCACTTTTACATACGTTTGTGCATTTGCCTTTCCTCCCAAAGCACACCATGGCGGTGGCGTCCCTATAAAGTTCTCTTATGAAATTTATAATGGCGTCGTCCACTCCCATGTCCTTCAAAGTGAAGCAGAGTTTGCTGTGTGCGACCCAATCGAAAGCCTTTGACAGGTCCATGAAAGCCATGTATATTTGGGCCTTTTTTACTGTAGTGAATTTTCCTAAAATCAATGTCAAATTAAGACACTGATCTATGGTTACCCTACGCGGTCTAAACCCGTACTGCACTTCAGTGAGGATTTTCTTTTCCTCTGCCCATACTTCCAATTTGTTTAACAGTAAACTACCCATACATTTGGCTGTGCTAAGAAGCAAAAGAGATGGGGCGGTAGTTGGCAGGCATCAAAGCATCCCCTTTTTTTTATATATCAGGGTTATAATAGAGTTTTTCCCATAGGGAAGGGGACCAGTCTTAGCTATAGCATTAAAAACAACTACAGTTAAAAGAGGAGACCAAAAAGAAATATCTGTAAGAAAGATATCCATAGGGACCCCATCAGGCCCTGAAGTTTTCCTAAATGGAGATTGGAACAGATCATGTTCGATTTCCTCAAGATCGAAAGAGAGGTGAGTAAAGGCCTCTGTGACGGGGCATGCATCTACACTAATGGTTTCCCCTGATTTTTGGAAGATATCCTGAAAATGCCTTACACAAGAGTTGTCGTCGATGTGTACCTCTTAAGAAGGTCCACCAATATCTTTCAGAAAAGGCACGTTATTGAACCACCTATGTGGTGTGCTATCTCTTGTGGATATCGGGCGAGTCAGCTGTGATTTTAGATAGTTTAATAGCTTGCTGAACTCTTCGGTTTAAGGGTGGATCCAGTCAGATTTTTATGTCCTCCTGATTTGCCACAATGAAACTCGTAAAGAGGGTGGCCACGTCAACCTTGTCCCAGTTTAGGATAAAACCGTTATTTCTAGTTAGGGTTGGTTTAGGAACTTTAACATATCGAAAGTGTAATATGAAGCACTATATAAATAATACATTATTGATACTGCTAATTGATTGGACTCTACCCTGATTCTTAATGCCTGAAACGTGTTGACTTGATTGGTTTGCAATGAAGCCTTCATTCATATTAAATGGCTGCACAGCCTCAGGACTAACAAGCAGAAATTCACTCTTTTTCAAGGACACATACACACTTATTACTGGATGTCTCAGCTACTATCACTGAGGCAGGCCCCTCATAACAACTACTTACATAACTTGGCCCCTTGGGGTCGGGGGGAGAGGGGGAAGAGTACGGCAGGTGCAATCATTTTGTCTTTTCCCCTATTTGGGTATCAACCTCCTTTGGGGGACTTATTACTATGCAGGTCGGACGAGCATCCAGCCAACATCGTTTTGGGAGTGAAACCGCCCAACAAGTACTCAGCGGTTCCATACCCAATATTCTGATGTGACCGCCAGCAGGGTGGTCATGAACATAGCTTTTACCACTGTGGCTTGTGCTGCGGCCTGGAAAAGGACCGCAGCACAAGCTGCAATGGTAAAGGGTATGTTTCCACGTGGTGCCTGGCACACAGTGCATAGATGTTTGTGGGGCACCACATGTGCCCGCCCATGCCACACAGCGGAGGGCTAGAGGGGACAAAGGCCCTGCTAGGGGCCACCAAAGTCCCTTTTCGACAGCCTTTCAATGTCAGAAAGGCTGACATGGAAAGGCTGTCGGAAAGGGACATCCTAATTCCTATGGCGGTGCCTCCGCAGGCACTGCCTCTAATGTAGGGATTATGCCTCCGACCAACACCGCAAAGGGATCCTTGATCCTGTCGGAGGCTGCAGTCGGTCCCTCTGACAACATCGCACCGACCGCCAGCATCATAATCTGGCAGTCGGACCAATCCCTTGGATGTCGGATGGACCACCTACGATAGCCTGCCGGTGGCAGTCTGTCTGATATCCTAATAAGGCCTTTAGAGCCCCTGGGAGACAACGCCTGTATTACGACTTGCAAAATGTTTAGTATAAACTGTCGCTCGCTGGTACGCTACTACGCTGATATTTTTCATTTCAGTTTTGATTAATCGCCTCATGTACAATTTCTCACGCAAATCTGGTAAAGTCAATCAACGCATGCAGAGTCAGCATTAGCCCTATCTCCTGGCTATTGCATCAAGAGATGCAATTGACCCTGTAGGCGAAAGGGTGGCATTGTGTTTGTTCATAATTCGTCAATTGAATGCAGTTGGTCCAATGTTCTATCCACTACTGCAAAAGTACGGTGTTCCAAATTCATCTTAAGAAAGATTTCACCTTTTTGGGTCTCCTGACCTACAGAACCCCAGGTCATTTCAGAGCAGCATTAATACACTAACCCCCATATTCATCAAAACTGAATTCTGCGATTTCTAAATTGCGAGAAATACCGAATCGCAATTTAGAAATCGCAGAATGAGATTCATGAAGGATTGCGATAAAAAAATGCGAATCGCAATCGGCCGCATTTTCCGATTGCGATTTTGCCTAAATCGCAGAATCGGTCATTTTCCATGTTGAAATTGCGATCTCTTTATTACCGAAATCGCAAATTGCGATCTCGCTAATAGCGAGATCGCAAAAATGGGAAGTCGCATTTCGAGCACAGTGATGACATCACAACCAGGAAGCAGGCAGTTCCCTCCCTCATTCTGCATACAAAGCCTGATTTGGAAGCAGCACTGGCCAGAGCTCCACTCCAGACCACCTCCAGCTCACAATCTGGAGACACCCCACTGCAGAAAATGTCCCAGGAAGCAGCAGGGAGCAGTTCCTCAGGAAGGAAACGTAAAATAAAGTTTTCTGAACAAGAACTGGAATACCTTATTGAGGGAGTGAGTAAGGACCACGACCAGCTCTTTGGGAAGGACTCAAGGAGGGTGCCAGAGGCGGACAAAAGACGGATTTGGCTGCGCATCCGCGCAAAAGTAAATTCTGTGGGAGTGACCCTGCGCTCCATTGATGACTTAAAGAAGAGGTGGTACGACCTCAGAGGGCGTGCCAAGGAGAGGATTGCTGAGAGGCTGGGGGAGCGTGTCGCTACAGGAGGAGGAGAGCCCACAGTCCCACACAACACCCCATTGGAGGACCTTGTAGAGGACAGACGGGGGCCCGAAGTGACAAGATTAAGACAGATACTAGTGTCTTTTCCCAATTTTTTATCCATTTCCACACTAGGTGGTTTTAATTGTGCAATTATATGTTTTTAATTAGTAATGCATAAGAATTCATATGTTTTTTATTTGAAATAAATTGTATATTTTTACATATAGATTGTTTTTTCCTTCTGGTGAGTGTTTCCCTAGCCAACAGATTGAGAGTTGAGTGATTGTTGTAGATTGAGTATGATATGTCTCTGAATTCCGTTAGGATCAGAAAAACTAATCTCCCATAGGGAAAATAACTTTTTTTACGAGGACACCTTGCAGCCCGAGGCATGCGTGGGGGTAACCCCGCTGGACTCCTCCCGACCCGTCCAAAGAAACCCAAGGTAAGTGCCATGCAACTGCGACCCTGTCCCCTAACAATGGCCATGACCCCAGAGCTACCCATCAGAAACCCCAGTCATGCAGCCCATGCACACCAGAAAAGCCCTATTGCATTGTGGGACATGTAGTCTAACCACAATTTCCATTCAGCCCCATACAGCCAGACATGTCCTGTGAGAGTCAATCCAACAGCCAGTCAGGGAATGCTAGCCTGCATGCATGTAGCAACCTTCCATGTGCAAGATACATGTCATTAATCAATGTCCACTTTATATCACAGGTGGCGCAGAAGAACCCAGCAGTGACAGTGAGGGCCTGCAAATAGATGAGAATCCAGAGGATTCTGAGGGAGACGTATATGGCTGTATATCTTTTCACTCGCACTTAAATTATATAATTTTTAATATCATCGGTGACCTGAATTCAAATTTTGATCAGACTAATAATAGCTGTGTACACAATTTTATTGACGATTTAGCAGTTATGCAATTTACTCATTTAGTGGTGAATGTGACACACAAGGTGGGACATCTTCTGGACAAGTTTTTTTCAAATCCACCCAACTTTCTAGTATCTACCTACCTTCCTGTGACACGGTCAGACCATTGTATGATACCTATGACTATTAACATTCCCAGATGTGCCAGGACTACCTCAGTGTCGGTAGCAGAAGGGACAACTCGGACAAAACACAGTTTTTTTTACTGCTTTAGGGTACTTTATTTCAGTTTCAAATAAGTAGGTAGGGAATTAGCACATTCATGGAGGTAGTTCAATGGCGTCTTCTTCAGGGGATTAGCGTCTGCTCCTTGGTGCTCACTCTCCTCAGCTTTCCTCTTGGGTCATTAAATAAACGAAAGGAACCAATATTGGTGCCGGATTTCAACCAGCTAGGGGAACGGGGAGTGAGGGACATGCACCCAAGAACAATGTAGTGTGTGGGGGGGGTGAACCGACACCAGGACAGAGAGGTGGGAGAATCAGAGAGCAGGGCCTCTCAGAACAGCTCAGCCCACCCTCGCTCGATTCCCAATCTCACTGGTAGACCCAAGCTTCCCCTCCCCACTCCCAACTCCTCGAATCCTGGCATGCAGCTGTTGTAGCCACATCCTTCCAGGGCCGTGGGAGGGCGCAGCGTCCTCCAGTCGTTCTGTGGGTTTTCCATGCTTCTGGCTTCCAGCTCCTCTTGTGTTTTCGGTCATCCGGGCCTCAGCTTCCTCCTTCCGGTCGATGACCCCCTCTTGTCGGCCTCTTCCTCCTTATGCTGCCATAGACTGCAGTCTTGGGGGCATGGTCTTCCTTGTCCATTGGAAAGTTAATGGGCCAGTCTGGGGAGGGAAATTGGTGGACCTGGTCTCTCAGGTTGACGTCTTCGTTTGGCAACTGGAGGAGAGAGCCTGTTTGTTGCCGGGGCGAGTCAGAACTCGTATCGGGACTTGAGGCCAGTGGCTTCCGACACTCTGCCAATCCGATTATGAGAAGGCAATGGCATAAATTGGACTTATCACAATTTGGTAGTTATATTCATCACAGTGCTCCTCAAATTGATTTTAATATGGAGACCACTGAGTCCAGGATGAAGATGGGGCTCACTTCAGCCCTAGATGTTTTTATACCTGCTCATCCGGGCTCGGTGAAACAGGGAGACCCTTTGCCCCATGGTTCAATGACACAATGATCGCTGAAAAAATGCACTGTAGAGTGCTTGAAGGAGCCTCAAGGAAAACCTATGACGCTCTAGCTAAAAATCGATATATGAGAGCAATAAAAACTTATCACAAAATCATTAGAAAGGCTTGTGCCAATATTTTCACAAATAAAAACAGCAGTAAACCTGCTAGAGAATTTTTTTCCATTGTTAATCGTTTAACTAAACCAGCAGCCTATGTGGGTGTGGAGCCGGGGCTTCTAATAACCACTTCAATAAACTCACATATTGGTGTGTAAAAGGTTAACAATATTTATTCCCATTTTATGGTAAGTGACAAATTTGAAGAGGTTGGTTAATCTCGTTTGATGGCCATCTTATTGCAAAGGTCAGAACTGAAAAGCTAACCCTGCTTGATAATGTTTCTCACACTGCCTTGGTGAATCGAGTTAAGTCAGGGTCCCCTGATGACCTGATCAAACCGGACTATATTATAAAACTCCAAGAATGTATTTTACCCACTTCTTTAAAACCGGACAACCTTTGTCTTACCTCAGCGGTAGTGCCAATGGCATGGAAGCATGCAAAAGAAATTTCTCTTGAAGAAATATTACAGTGACGCTGCTCTACCAGAAAATGATCTTCTTATATCCTTACTATCTTTCCTATCTAAAGTAGTAAATAAACATGTAAATAGTCTGCTGACTAGGTTTCTATAGGAGAATCAAATCTTGGACATTTCTCAGAATGGCTTTAGACCTTCCCATAGAATGGAATCTGCTCTATTGGTGGTGACAGTGGCTCTACTCAGCGCTGCGGATGGGGGCTGTTCAACTGCACTTATTCATTTAGGCTTAAGTGCTGCCAGAGGCTCTACGCAGCGCTGCAGATGAGGGCTGTTCAACAGCACTTGTTTGTTTAGGCTTAAGTGCTGCCTTTGATACAGTATAGCCTAATGTGCTTTTACAGCAACTCTATGAATTTGAAGTATGTGGCAAGGCCTTGATGTGGTGACCTCCTTTTTAAGTGAGTGGTCTTTCCAAGTGATATCCCCTCTTTTACATCGTCACAAAGAATGTTGGTATATGGCATCCCTCAAGACTCTTCCTTAAGTCCAACCCTTTTCAACCTTTATGTTAATCCGTTGGCGGAGGTTGCTAAGTCCTCTGGGATCTCCTTGATTTCGTACGCTGATGACAGTCAACTAGTTGTCTCTCTGTCAGCAGGCGCAACAAAGGGTTTAGTCAATTTAAAACAATGTATGATTGCTGTTGCAAGCTGGATGCAAGACAACTGCTTAAAGTTGAATGCAAGCAAAACTGAGATCCTTCTGCCGGGGAAGCATACTCAGACCAGGGGAGCCCAATGGTAGCCAGAGAGGTAGGGCCCCCTCCAAAGGCTAAATCATCTATAAAGAACCTTAGTGTGGTTTAATGACATGGTCTCATTTGAAACGCAAGTCAGGACACTAGCGGGTGCGTGCTTTGGCTTCATGAGATGCCTTAAACCATTCATTAGCTTCTTCCACCCAAATGTTTGGCAAATAATTGTACAGTCTCTAATTATGTCATGTCTGGACTACTGTAATATTCTCTACCTGGGGGCCAAAAGATCCGTTATAAATAGGTTGCAAATTGTCCAAAATGCAGCCGGCAGGCTACTCTTTCCCTCCCCAAAATCTGTTTTGTCACTGGGCTCCTCTGCAAACTCCATTGGTTGTTTTTTGAGAAACGCACACAGTTTAAAGCCTTGTGCATTGGGCATAAGATCATGAATGTGCAAGGAGACCCTATCTTGTCGGGACTCATGCAACCATATCTACATACTTGAGCACTTCACTTGGTATACTTGAATCAGGCCCACATTCCACAGATTAAATGAAGGAGATCAGGAGGTTGCTCTTTTCGAGCTTTGGCATGTGTCTTATGGAATGGTTTGCCCGACAATTATGGGAAAATCTGAAGCATTTGACTTTCAGAAAACAGCTAAAGACTTGCCTATTTTCATTATAGGTTCCCTGAGTCTTTAATGATGTACTTGTTGGTATGAATTATGTGGTATTCCTGTGACAGGGGTTTAGTACAGGGAAGCCCCGTACTGAGGCACATATGTGCTCTATAAATCCCCTTAACATAACATTTAAATAAATGTTAATGAGATTTTCATATTGTATAAAGGAAGCCAAAACAAAATTAATTTTAAAAAACAAAAAGTCTATGACAATCACCAACACCATTTTGAGCAATATCAACAGATAAAACTAATCAATAATCACCTTACAATGGCTCTCTATAAAGAAAATAATGTTATTTAAAAGGAAGCAGGCTTTTTGCAAACCCCCCCCCCCCCACACTTTTGCCCCAATTTGGACTATTAGCTGCTGTTTTTTGACTCTCAAAGTGCACTGGGGCCTGCTAACCAGATCTCAGTGGTAAACATTCTTTACAACGACTGCGTTACAACGCATACCGTCAGAACTTTATGACGAACCGTGTTGAAGGCCACCAAGAGATCTAACATGATCAAGATTGCGGCGCCTCCTTGGTCCAAGGCCTCACTAACTCCTCGGTGGACTTGATCAGAGCCAGCTCGGTGCTGTGTTCAGCTCTGAATCCTAATTGCGTTGGATCCAGAATGTTATTGGTCTGCAAGAACCGGCTGAGTTGCACATTGAAGGCTCTCTCGATCATTTTTGCAGGTAGTGGGAGGCGTGAGATAGGTCTGTAGTTGTTCGGGTCTTTGGGGTAGAGGTTCTATTTTTTGAGCAAGGGCAGAATAGATGCCATTTTCCATTTTTGGGGGAAATGGCCCAGCTTAAAAATATGGTTGAACAAGGGAGTAAGAGCTGCCGCAATGGTATCTGGAATTTGCTTGATCACGTTAGTCGGGCATGGATCCAAAGGAGAGCCTGATTGAATAGACAATAGGAGTTTGATCGAATCTTGTGCCTCCAAGGGAGAAAAATTATCTAGAGTCTGTTGTTGCTACATTAGACCCATTGGGCATCACCATGGCGGAGTCTACATTATTATTAGCTTGTGTGAGAGCAAAAGATGAAAAGATGGTTTCCACCTTTAGCTGAAAAGCGGAAGCAGGATTTTCGCACAGTTCAGGGCTACTCTGAATTTTAGGCTTTTCGGGGGCCGTGAGTTTAAAAAGTTCTTTGGAGGAAGATTTTGCCAAATTTATCTGCTCAGAAAAGAACCTCTTTTTGGTATCCAGGAGTAGTCTCTTGTAGAATGAGAGACTTGCTTTATAGGCCTCTTTATCGGTCTTGCGGTAGCCACTCCTCCAAGTTGCTCTAACTTTACAGGCCTGTTTTTGCATTTTTTATTCTTTAGAATACCAAGGGGCTGATGAATGGACCAGTTTAGGAGTCCACCATTATCCAGGAGTAGTCTCTTGTAGAATGAGAGACTTGCTTTATAGGCCTCTCTATCGGTCTTGCGGTAGCCACTCCTCCAAGTTGCTCTAACTTTACAGGCCTGTTTTTGCATTTTTTATTCTTCAGAAAACCAAGGGGCTGATGAATGGACCAGTTTAGGAGTCCACCATTTTACCGGGGCAAGTTTATAGCAAGCTGCCTCTACCCATTCCGTGTAGGCCGCAGTTGCAGGTCACAGGCGGTTGCTTTGAGTAAGTTTCCTAGCCCTATACTGTTGATATCTTTCCAGACCCTAATGGCTATCTTATTGTTGGGCTCCTGTTTGCCTTGAGGATGTGTTGTCTGTGCCAATTCAAATAAAATTGCAGAGTGATCTGTCCACGGGAGCGGCAACACCACTGTACAATTCAAATTGGGATGGTTGGAGTAGATCCCGTCAAGAGTGTGTCCTGCTGCGTGGGTAGGGCCTTCTACCCTCTGTTTGAGATCCCTTCCACTCATCACTTGGCACAACTTTGCAGTATCAGGGTCTTGCTTATCCTCGAGATAAAAATTGAAATCCTCCATTACAGTAAAAGAATTCGAGCAGAGCCCATCCTCTAAAAGTGTCTCAATGCATTGCAGAAAATCACCTCTGGGGCCAGGGGGGCGATAGAGAAGGATTCCCTTAAATGTGTCATGGCTAGAGATGCGTATACCGAGCGACAGAGCTTTGCAATCAGTGTTGGAGGCTGTGAGGAAGCCGGGTTCTAGTGAGTTATGATAAATAACCGCCAGTCCTTCACCTCTCCTGATGGGTCTATCTTGTGTATAGCAGGGAAAACCCAGGGGTATTGCTTTATCTAGATCAGCCTGTGTGAGCTCTCCATGGAGTGCTCTCATACAGAGGACACCTAAAAGGCCCGGAAGCCAGTTCCAATTGTAAGCTATTTTCAATGTGTATCTAAAATATGTAGTCTATAATACAAATCTGTGACTAGATATACCTTTACTGATTACATGCGTGGCTTGTTAGACATATTTCAAAGGAGGCGCAAAGAATAACGTCAAAGGAGTTCATGTTCACACTGATTCAGACCAAGAATGACAGCTGACAGAGCTAAAGGCCAACTTGAAAGTATGGTAATGAGTTATTTGACAAAATGAATTTACAGATTTACTTCACACCATTGCTTACTTTGTAAAACAAAATGTGTAGAGGTCCAATGTTTTTTCATAGACGCCCACTCTCCGGGGCTGGCGAATACTGTGGTAGCCGAATACTGAGTTAGCTAGTTTTGATTCCACATCAAGCCTTTTTCTTATGCCACTGTGGACTTGCTGGTTTCTTCATCACACTCTTGCAGGTTCTTTTTCATTCTTGCTTTCTCCCATTGTCATTGTTGTCCTGCCTTTTTTTGCTTCAGCCTTTCTCCCTTTTCTGCCTTTCTATTTGTTACTCAGGTTCAAAGTCTGATGACTAACAATAAGCATTGTTCCACAAAAGCGAGATTTGGTTCCCGCCACATGCAACCGGCAAAAACAAATTGATCACTGACTGCTACCTTTGTGCAACATCTATGCAAGGCACCGCAAGGCCCAGTTAAACCAGTATTTACGATATATTGAGACTGCTCATCCTCTATTTAGAAGACAGTATCTTGACAGCTAACCCAAGGCGGTCGCAACAGTGAGTGCAGTGGATGTATTGACAATGTGTGATAACATTTCATGTTCACAGCCTGTTAGACAACACTATGCGCACCTTTTTACACAAAGTTTCATTTTGATTCTGGTGTAATCTGCCCTGTGCATAATTATTTAACCAACCGGAAGCTGATCTTTCCTGTAACCTCACTTTGAAACAATTCTGCTAAATATTTTACAGTTTACATTCTGTAAACAAGCATTTACAATGCAATGGTTTTGCCTTTGTTAAAGTTAGAGCTATTGGCATTGCTCTTGATATTATTTTTATTTATGTTTTTTTTTAACATAAATAAATGGCACTCGCCTGACTGCGTTGGCCTTTTATCCTTCCCCAGATGTGTTTTGGCGAAATCCCGTCCGCTGATCATCTCAAAGCCCCCCCACCCCCTAACACCCCCCACCGTTCGCTAGAGGAAGGGTCAGGACCTCCACACGTGCAGCAGGGGTGGGCAGTCTGGGTCACACTTCCAGGGTCAGTGTGGGGTGCTGCAGTCTCTGCAGAGCGGTGCCCGGGCCATGTCGTGTCCCCCATCGGACAGGACGGCCGTCTGGCACCATGGGGTTCTAGGGCCGATAAGAACAAGTTCCCCATTCCTTGCTGTAGGTGCACCTCTACCCCGTGGTCTAAAATGGTTGCTTCCTCGGTATGATCGGTTTGTGTTTTATAAACACGCACCGCCTCCGAGCTCTCTTCTCGGCGGGCCTCACGGGGCTGCCTTGAGTTTTTGTACATTTCGCACATCCCCACAAATGGGATGTGGCCTAACGGCTAGAGCACGACCTCGAAGCTGGAGAACCGGCTACTAGTCTTGGCAGAGAAGCTCAACATCCTGTGATTCTGGGCAAATCACTTACTCTCGCCGTTTCTAACTTAATCAATTTGTCCGTATGTAAGGCAACTGGTGCGTTGATACCTTTCGGTCGAGTTCAAGCTATATAATACTCCCCCCCCCCCAAAAAAAAAAGTTGTTTCTAGAAAAGAATCAGCATCATTGGTGTGCAGTGACTGGAGACGGCGATTTAAAGGCAAATTAATTCAAGCGAGTTTTCAGAGATAGGGTTATTGAAGAGTACCCTGTCTAATGCGAATGTTTTCACAGACGAACGTGGTGCCATAATTGATATTACTCAAATATAATATTTTAGTTTGAAGCGCACCTGTTCTAAAACACATTATATTTTTAAACATTACACGTGTTATTATCCCCACAATTTTTGCTACTGTTTATTTGGTGAATTATATAATGATATTATGATGAATAATATCGTTCTTTAGCTAATAATGTTGGAAAATATTACCAATACGGTGCAACATGTATGTCAAGTTTTAAGAAATAACTCAGGCTATTTTATAATTAAGGTTCCATATTAGTGCTATGAAGTGGAGACAGGTCAGCATCGTAGCTCTATATAAAATACATATGAATATTAATACGTGTAACATAAATAAATGGCACTCACCTGACTGCGTTGGACTTTCATCCTTCCCCAGATGTGTTTTGGCGAAATCCCGTCCGCTGATCATCTCAAAGCCCCCCCACCCCCTAACACCCCCCCCGCACCGTTCGCTAGAGGAAGGGTCAGGACCTCCACACGTGCAGCAGGGGTGGGCAGTCTGGGTCACACTTCCAGGGTCAGTGTGGGGTGCTGCAGTCTCTGCAGAGCGGTGACCGGGCCATGTCGTGTCCCCCCATCGGGCAGGACGGCCGTCTGGCACCATGGGGTTCTAGGGCCGATAAGAACAAGTTCCCCATTCCTTGCTGTAGGTGCACCTCTACCCCGTGGTCTAAAATGGCTGCTTCCTCGGTATGATCGGTTTGTGTTTTATAAACACGCACCGCCTCCGAGCTCTCTTCTCGGCGGGCCTCACGGGGCTGCCTTGAGTTTTTGTACATTTTGCACATCCCCACAAATGGGATGTGGCCTAAAGGCTAGAGCACGACCTCGAAGCTGGAGAACCGGCTACTAGTCTCGGCAGAGAAGCTCAACATCCTGTGATTCTGGGCAAATCACTTACTCTCGCCGTTTCTAACTTAATCAATGTGTCCGTATGTAAGGCAACTGGTGCGCTGATACCTTTCGGTCGAGTTCAAGCTATATAATACTCCCCCCCCTCCCAAAAAAAAGTTGTTTCTAGAAAAGAATCAGCATCATTGGTGTGCAGTGACTGGAGACGGTGATTTAAAGGCAAATTAATTCAAGCGAGTTTTCAGAGATAGGGTTATTGAAGAGTACCCTGTCTAATGCGAATGTTTTCACAGACGAACCTGGTGCCATAATTGATATTACTCAAATATAATATTTTTGTTTGAAGCGCACCTGTTCTAAAACACATTATATTTTTAAACATTACACGTGTTACTATCCCCACAATTTTTCCTACTGTTTATTTGGTGAATTATACAATGATATTATGATGAATAATATCGTTCTTTAGCTAATAATGTTGGAAAATATTACCAATACGGTGCAACATGTATGTCAAGTTTTAATAAATAACTCAGGCTATTTTATAATTAAGGTTCCATATTAGTGCTATGAAGTGGAGACAGGTCAGCATCGTAGCTCTATATAAAATATATATAATACATATGAATATTAATACGTGTGCGAGTATGGTTAAAGCGCCAAGCGTACCAGTGCTTTACAAATGCCCCTTAACATAAAATACGTATACAAATTATTTAATAGCTTTTTTAGGATAAAAAATATATAATTTATATGCAGCTGTGCCTCATTTTTGGAGACCAACGAAAAATGTAACATTTGTCAGAAAAATCTGTGAATAAATAATTTTGCGAGAACAAAGGTGTCAATTCTTTTTTTTTTTTTAAATGAACGTTATTTATCTTTTGATTGGCCAACGAGGGACACATAATTTGAACTGAGTGTGTTCTAAATAGATGTCATTAAACGCAATTCTGATTAGAGCTCACCTTCTCATTTTTTGCGAATGTCAGCAATATTATGCATTTTTCATTTGGGTGCCATGAAAAATATAAGTTGTATTTCTTACATTTGCACTTTTATTTAAACGATACATGTCAGTCACGCGTCCATACTTGCTCATGTAAAGCTCAAAATGCGGCGATATAATACAGCAGCACACTCATGTAAAATAAGCAGTTTTATCGACAAATACATTTGACCATCTGCATTTTCTCAAAAACTTGATCTCAACCCTTTCCAACTCCCCATTCTGTTAACAAGACGCAAATGCAGGCCTTG
Source organism: Lissotriton vulgaris (assembly GCF_964263255.1). Lineage (NCBI taxonomy): Eukaryota > Metazoa > Chordata > Amphibia > Caudata > Salamandridae > Lissotriton > Lissotriton vulgaris. Next base: position 607,964,805 of record NC_141699.1, on the reverse strand, counting down.
CAGCAATGACAGACATCCTGGGGAGTCACTCAAGGGACTAATAATCTTATGTACCTGTCCTGTAAAAAACACAAAATGGAAAACACATTGTTTTCGTCTATAATTATTTATAATAATAAAAAAAAATGAGTACTGTGAAACTTAATGTTAACAGATTTCTTTCAGAAAGCCCTTTTGATATATTCTGATCGGCTTCACTTTCATGTCACAGTTGTTAACTTAAGATTCGAGTGAACTTATATCCGTTCTTCCCTTCCACCACTTGTCTACTCGTAACAAGTGGCTAGTTTTACCGGTTTGTGGTGGCTCTCCAGATAAATAACATTCCGTTTCATACAGCGCTTTAATTCCGTTCTGTTTCAGACAGCGCTTTAATACCGTTGTTTACCCTGTTCCCCAGAGGTGTCTCCGAGGCACACAAATAAAGTGGAATGCCCAGTAACACACATTTTAATCGAGCGGCAAAGCCGGGCTTAGTACACACGTGTTAGCAGCGACATGCATCTGCCGTGGTCGGCATGGAAGAGCGGGCGGGAGAGGGGTCGGGAAAGGCGAGCACGCCCACGAGAGCAGGAAGGCGGGTGGCGTCAATGCAGGAACAGACTCGGGGCGTTCCCGAGAACTGGCTTTCGGCTGACGTCGCCAAAAGCCAAAAATTCTCGGGAACGCCCCCGAATCTGGTCCTGCATTGACGGACAAACGTGTCTTCCAATGGCTAGCCTCCATTTATGGAGCTAGCCAATAGAAGACGGGGGCGGATTCCAACCCCTATACTTTACTCATTAGGTTTTTCCTAGCACATGCGTACTTCGTACGCATTGGTTAGGCAAAACCTAAAAAAGAGTCAAGCGTGCTGTTTATAATCGCCTTCTCTATTAATTGATGAGACCGCTTTAACTGTCATCTCTGTAGACAGGAGTTGATTTTCTATTGACAAGACATTTGGCAGAGTCCCAATCACAGGGAACTGTTGAAACAAAAAGAGTGACCTTGTCTGTTCTTCAGACAGGAGTGTATAAACAGATTTCTTACCATGTGACTTTGCAGAAGAATTACCAGCAAGACCTGAAGAAGGCTTCACTAACGAAGCACCGGAAAACAGTGAACGTAGGAGAAAACAGTCAGCTGGTAGAATTCTAGAGCTTGTCAGGGACAAAGGGCCACAAATGCGTTTAATTATTTGGATTCAAAGAGAAGAAAATGGCGGTTGCAAATTTAGGAGATAAGAAAACAGGAGTTTCAAAAAAAGCAGGAGAAAACAATATAAGTGGCAACAAGGGAGTATCCCAAAAAATAAAATACTCTAAACCAAAGGACTGATTTCGGCAAGCAAGCGCTACAAGTGAGCCAGACCTTCCCTAGAAGAGTTTCCTTGTCTTTTGCATCCAAGCATCTATCCATTCATGCTTCCACCCTTCCATCCACCTGCTGATATCCACCATTTCACCTTTGCACACTGTCATCTATTCATTCTTTCACCCATCATTCAATCTTTCTCCATCCATCTGCGGTCCCATCCCCATCGATCCATCCACACATCATTTATACATGCATCTATCCATCCATCCCGCTTTCCATTTACTCTGCCATCCTTTCACCCATCCTTACCCTTCCTTTCCTTGCTTTCACCCTCCTTTTTTCACCTCTCCTTCCTTCCATCCTTTCATCATTCTTTTCCTTTTCTATCACCCATCTTTCTTTCTTCTTTATAGTGTTAATTAGGAGCTTTTGCCTTCTGAGTTGCAGACAGAAGAGGCCCATAAACAACCCCCCACTCCAGCTGAAGCAGTTAAAGCGGGGAGGTTCAAGATGCCCCTGAGCAGCCTATATCTTCACAATGCAGGTATAACAAAATCACATTTAAATGTTTAGCCAAAAGTAAAGGGTGACCTTACATTTTCTCCAGGAACAATTATTCGCCCAGTTTTTGTTTGATAGTGGTATTTTAAAGGAACTGTTAGGATCAATTTAAGGCGTGCCAAAGGGGGAAATGCTGGAAAGAAGTCTGTCGAAAGGAGCAGAAGGCATCGCCGCACAGGGAGGAGAAATCTCTGATTGATTTCTAATGTCTTAATTACAGTGTAAAGTAGAGAAAAGAAGGGGAAATGCCAAGCTACATTTCAAATATCATAAATAAGCCACGCGTCTAGAACTCTAGAACCCTTACTACCAATGAAATGCTTACAAAAGAGTAAATAGGGATCTGGCTCTTTAATCATCAGTGAGGTTACGCAGTCTGTTAAACAGTCCATTCACCCAAACCTGAAATAAGCAAATTATAGCTATCTAATATATTTACTAATTCTGTTTGTAATTCTGCCACTATGCCTTGGTGATAGCCATGAGGGGAAGACTTCCCTCCTATGCATGAAGTCTGAATAAATACCACTGAACCAACAATCATAATTAGGTCTAAGCACTCCTTGCATTTATTTACTAAATATGAATAAATAAATAAAAAATATAAACAACTTGATATTTGGCACAATCACACCTTAAATTAATGTAAACTTCAGTCTTTTTTTTTTTTAATGAATTTTATCGGTAATTCAACAAATCATTCAGCAGCAAATACACCAGAGTAGTCAAGGGTATCAACAGTACACAGCTTACAGGTTCATATTTCCACTGTTAGGCCAGACTCGCACGCGCGGAAGTCTGTTTTTCTTTTGATCAAAGTCCAAATTCAATCGGTTTAAATATGTCCATGTTTGATCAATACTGAGTAATATGTTTTTCCATCCATCCATGCCTTGCACAGAAGATTTAAGATTGAAAGCAAATTCATTCTTAGCTTTCATACTGTCCTATCTAATTAATCTTGGTCTCAAAGCTGGTCAGTGTTGCTACTTTCAGTGCCTCAAATGGGATTCCGGTGGTTGTTCACACATAATTATTTTATAAGCTACCTTTCTACCTGCTTTGCCGGTGGGGGGGCGTGGGTTCAGTCCCTGCTCATGGTTGCGGAAGATGGTGCCCAGAAAACTTCAAAGTGGGGAGGGAATCTGAGGTGGGGATGAGGGTTCCTACACTTCAGCACTGTGTGAGGTTCACAGCAGACCACGGATGGATCTCTATCCTCTCAGCACCTCAGCTTTTCCCCAACTGTCACTTCAACACCAAATATTACCTCAGTCTTCAGAGTGGCTACCTTATCACCATGCAGCAATTAAGATCAGTACAGCAGCATACTGCACAATTACATGGGGTACAAAAACGCAAGCTTGAAAATCCAGACTAATATTAATTTCCATAATTAGCATAGCTGTATCAGGTAAAGAAAAAACGCAATGCCATGCGTAAAAACATATTGATCTGCCTGGGGTTCTCCCCAATTCTATCCCAGATACACTAGAACTGCTCTTACATAATAAATACTTTTTCCTTCTTCTTCTTCATGGGAAGGGCTTACATTGTTCAGATAATTGATGATTTCACCAGACAAGACAGAGAAAATAGGCGAGTCCTTTATGTCAGATATAATGAATGATGGCTCTTCACAGGAAGTAGCAGAAAGCAGTCTGTCAAAAAAACTGTCATCTCTGTTGATGAATGCATCTGACTCTGGGAGTCATGGTGTGGAGGACAAAGGATAGATGATCAAGATAAATTGCATTACATTCCAACAACCTCTGATCAACTTGCTACCAGTCATGCATCAATTAAAGTATCCAAATATTGCCAATGCAATAGACATTTAGAGGGCTCATTACAATGTCGGGCGGAAACTTTCTGCCTGACACCGACTCAGAATCAGGACCGACCGACCGACTCGCGGTCGGGGGTTCCGCCTGCCCGATTACAATGCGGCTGAACACTGTTCGGTTGGATTCCCATTGTTTCCTATGGGAACTTGTGTTCTGCCCGACAACCATAAGTAACACACGCTCCTATGCGGAAATTGGGTGGGTTTGTAAAACCCTGCACCCTGTAACAGGCACCCTGGAGAGTGCAGGGAGAGTTGTAGGCGTGGCAGAACGAGCCCCCACCTCAGGTTCTGGTAAATCCCTCACTGCACTGCGCTGCGCTATGAAGCTTGTAAAAGCGGAAGGAAATTGCAAGAAAAGGGTAAAGCGCCAGGGAATTTCAAATATGTAAGGCACCAGGAGATTTTCCTAAAGTAAACCACCAGGAAGACTTAAGGTACCAGGCAATTTTTATAAGATAAAGCACCAGGAAGACTTTGATGTCCCCGAGTCTTCCAACAACAGGATGCCAGCGCACACAGTTCCTTGGAGATTCCCTTCACAAGCAGGATACCACAGCAGGGCAACGAGAGTCAGTCCTTTTCCTCCATCATAGACAGAAGCAGCAACTGCAGGCCAACCCCACACAGCACACAGGTAAGGGGCAGTACTCCCCCTTACAGCTCTCCAACTCTTCTTCTTGGTAGGGTCCTCTTGTTCCTTGAAATAATCTAAAGTTCTGGGGTTTAAGGTCTACTACTTATACCCCATTTTTTCTTTGTTCTCTTTGGGCAAGTGTCTCTGCCCCCAGTCCAAATCAGTTCTGTCCTCACTGGTGCAGTATGACCACAGCGGGTGGAGACAGCATTGTGCAAGGAAGCCCTATTCAGGTGCAAGAAAATATCCTCCCACTACTCTAAATGCAGTCAAGCCCATTCAGCTCAGCTCTGAGTCATCCAGGGCCAGGCACACCTCAACCCCCCCCCCCCGTGGCTGTCTGCAGTAAATGCACATCCCTGGCCCCTGTCACTCAAAAACCAGACTGTCAATACACAAACAGGCAGAGGCACACAAAATGGTTAAACAAGAAAATACCTACTTTCTAAAAGTGGCATTTTCAAGCACACAATTCAAAAACCATTTTGACTGAGTTGAGATTGTCTAAATTGTATTTCTCTATCTTGTCCCAATGTGAAGTTATACTTGTAAGATGTCACAAAGTATTTACCATTCTATCCTATCGGGCAGATAGCCTTTCAATAAGGAAAAATGAAATTGGCAGTATTTCACTATCAGGGCATGTCACACACATCAGTACATGGCCTTCCTTTCACATACACTACACCATGCCCATGGGGGTGCCTGGGGCCTACCATAGCGGTGCCTTACATATAAGAAAAGGGAAGGTTAGGGCCCAGCAAGTGGGGGAACTTGCCAGGTCGACATGGCAGTTCAAACTATGCACAGACACTGTAGTGGCAGGTCTGAGATACATTTACAGGCTACTCATGTGGGTGGCACAATCAGTGCTGCAAGCCCACTAGTAGCATTTGATTTACAGGCACTGGCACACTCAGTGCAGTTTACTAGGAACTTGCCAGTAAATCAAAAATGCCAATCATGGAAACACCAATCCATAAACACAATTTAAACAGAGAGCATATGCACTTTAGCACTGATTAGCAGTGGTAAAGTGCCCAAAGTCCTATAGCCAACAACAACAGGTCAGGAAAAAATAGAAGGAAGAAGCAAAAAGTTTGGGGCTAACCCTGCAAACAGGGCCAAGTCCAATATATAACAATTTAAAACAATTTTTTACATGATTATTAAACAAATTAATAACTATCAAAAACTATTTATAACTACATTACCTTCCCATACTATACCACCACAAACCTAGAAGGCGACATTTAAAGTATAACTATAATGAATAGGTATAACATAATTAACAAATCAATTAAATAATACATTCATAATTACTATCACTTTAATAACTTCACACTCTATCTCCCTGCAAACCCAGCAGCCCACACCTAATATATAATTTTACAAATATAATTAATGCACAAGTTACATCATTAATAACCCATTAAATGATTAATAATAAATTAATACCTGCAACTAATATATAAATAAAACATATAATTACACAATTCACATAATTAATCAATTAAATAATTAAAAAATACATTCATAATTGTTAATTTACTACTTAAATTCCCACCCTACACCCCTACAGACCTAGCAGCTCACATTTACATAATTAATAATCAATGACATAATGAATACATTAATAAATATGTTTGAATGAATTATTATTAATCTCCAATCCTATACCCCTAAACACCCAGGAATCTGCAATTAAAACATAAGTTAGAAAATATAAATATTACATAATTATTCAACAATTAAATATTTAATAAATTAAAAGATAACTGTTCATTGATTATACCGAATTAACTTCCCACCCTATACCCCCACAAACTGATCAACCCACTACAACACTATAATTTACTATTAGCAATTAACTTAAAAATGATAAATCACTTAAAACTGCAAACTATGTTTAAAAATATTATTAACAATCATACAAAGAATAATACATAAAATTAATGTAGGAACTTAAACACACATATAATTAAACAATTATATTTTTTAACTATATTATTAAAAATGATATTAAGAAAGATATTCTTCAAAACAATATTACTTATCTAAAAAAAAGAAAATCAGTATTCCTGACAACAATAGTTCTGCATCACAATATTTTTGTATCACAATATGTTTGGTGATATTTCTGCAACTTTATATTTTGCCTAAATACCATTACCGATGCCTTCAAATTGGGAGATTCAGCAGGCATAACTTGGAAAGATGACGCTGCATTGAAATAGCACTTTCCCAGGTATGGGCTTCCAATAAAAAGTGGAGACCTATGACTTTGGCTAAAGAATGGTTAAGAAATGGATTGTAGTGATAAAGTGGACTCTTAGGGCTCCATTAGGATAGCGGGCGGAAAATCACCCCGACCACCATGGAGGCGGGAAACAACCGCCCGCCGGGACCGCGGTTAAACCGGCGGTCAAATGAGGATCAACCGTCAAAAAAGACCGACCGCGGCGGTAGCGGGCAAACCAAAACCGCCCAATGCGGGCGGTGACGTCCAAAAACCGACCGCAGCGGTCGGAAACGCTACGGAAAAGCTACAACCAGCCGCAAGCAAAGCGGAGACACCGCACTGGAAATTAGGATATCCCCGATGGTCCCGCAGTAGGATCCGCTGTTTCCGACCGCCGCGGTCGCACACAGGAGTGAATGGGAGAGACAGCGTAAGAGCTGCAGCATAGACACCCCAGCGGACGGTACATGAAAAACATGGCGGACGATGCCAAAATACCGCAACCATTCCAAACTTTGCACAAATCAAAGTAGCCATGCCCTCCAAATACACAAAACACATACCACTGAAAAAACAAAAGCCAAAAAACAAATACATACAATTCCCAGGACAACACCCACAACACACCTGACAGCAAAATCCCATTTGGACACACCCACACAGCAGAGTATAAAACCAGCCCCTTTACTGACCACAATCCTTTGCAATACTCCAGAAGAGAAGGGCACACACCAGATCTGACAGGAGAGGCAAAAGAACACAGCACACACACCATCAACACCACCACCATCACTACCACCATCACACCAGCACCAACAATCCCCCACCAAACAACACACATCACATATCAACACCACACCCACCACACACACCCCTGTACCCACAAACACTTCAAACACCACGCACCATGGCAGCACAGAAAATGCCCAAATTCACATAGAGTGAGTTGACAGTCATGGTAAATGAGATAGTGAGAGTGGAACCACAACTGTTTGGTAGCCTGGTCCAACAGACACCATTAGCCACAAGGACACAAATGTGGGAAAGGATAGTTCAAAGGGTCAATGCAGTAGGGACCACCCCGCGATCCAAGAAGGAGATCATGAAGCAGTGGTATGATCTCAAAAGGGTTGTCAAAGAGAGGAGGCGCAAGAACTGGGAGCTGGCTAACCGGACTGGCAGTGGCCCCTCCCATCCCACTGAAAACATTCACACCATGGGAGGAGAAGGTGCTTGCCATACTGCATCCTGAGAGTCTCACAGGAGTATCCGGGGGAATGGAGGCTGGTAAGTAGAAACAAATGGCAACCAACACACTGATAAGTACTTCCTTGCACAACCCAAACACCATTGCATTGTTCACCCTCACCTAACAGGTGGATAGCCATCTTGCTTGGGAGGCTTGTTTGTGGGTGGGAGGCCTGTACCACGACTCCCACCATGCCCCCTGTCCCACACCCCAGCAGGATAGAGGCCTCCCCCACCCAGGAGCATGTGTCAGCCATTGCACTGTTCACCCTCACCTAACAGGTAGGTAGCCATCTTACTTGGGAGGCTTATTTGTGGGTGGGAGGCCTGTACCACGGCTACCACCATGCTCCCTGTCCCCCACCCCAGCAGGATAGAGGCCTCCCCACCCAGAAGCAGGTGTCAGCCATTGCACTGTTCACCCTCACCTAACAGGTAGGTAGCCATATTGCTTGGGAGGCTTGTTTGTGGATGGAAGCCTGTACCACGACTCCCACCATGCTCCCTGTCCCACAACTGAGCAGGATTGAGGCCTCCCCCACCCAGAAGCATGTGTCAGCCATTGCACTGTTCACCCTCACCTAACAGGTAGGTAGCCATCTTGCTTGGGAGGCTTGTATGGGGGTGGTAGGCCTGTACCACGACTCCCACCATGCCCCCTGTCCCACACCCTAGAAGGATAGAGGCCTCCCCCACCCAGGAGCATGTGTCAGCCATTGCATTGTTCACCCTCACCTTTCAGGTAGGTAGCCATCTTGCTTGGGAGGCTTGTTTGTGGGTGGGAGGCCTGTACCACGACTACCACCATGCTCCCTGTCCCACACCCCAGCAGGATAGAGGCCTCCCCCACCCAGGAGCATGTGTCAGCCATTGCACAATTAACCCTCACCTTTCAGGTAGGTAGCCATATTGCTTGGGAGGCTTGTTTGGGGGTGGGAGGCCTATACCACAACTCCCACCATGCTCCCTGTCCCACACCCCAGCCAGATAGAGGCCTCCCCCACCCAGGAGCATGTGTCAGCCATTGCACTGTTCACCCTCACATAACAGGTAGGTAGCCATCTTGCTTGGGAGGCTTGTTTGGGGGTGGGAGGCCTGTACCGCGACTCCCACCTTGCCCCCAGTCCCACACCCCAGCAGCATGGTGCACTCCCTCCCACCCAGGAGCACCTGGAAGCCATCGCACTGTTCACCAAACAAACTTACAGGTAGGTAGCCATCTTCACTGGTCTGGCTGTTTGGGGGTGGGAGACCTGCATCACTACACACAGCAAAAAATGCCATGCAATGCATTGATACCTGACATGTACGAGTAATTGATGTTCTTCTGCACCATGTAATTATGCCCAGTATTGCACTTAATAATAGTGAAGTTCTCTCAATTGTGTAGTGTAAAGACAGTCAATCACACACAGCTAACAGAATATTTGCACATTGCCCAACACTGAACATTCCCCATCTAATCCACAGGTGATGAAGAACTTGCTGCTGAGGACAACAACGACCAGCAGAGACAGTCTCCACCCCCGGTACATGGACTCTTGGATGTTGACTCCCAGGATAGTTTATTTATTTATTTATTTATTTTGAAAGTTTTATATAGCGCGGACAAGATCCTTGCAGATATCAGAGCGCTTTACAAAGAGAAGTACATGGGCATGGTTAAACAGATAAATCAATAGGTCAATTAGTACAAATAGGTGGCAACTAAGCCCAACATGAGTACAAAGTAGTACAAATAGGTGGCTACAGAGCCAAACATGTGAGTAATAGGACAGTTAATACAAATAATCAAAAGGGTCAAACATGTAGTATAGATCGGTGCAGAGTACTAACAGTGATCAAGATAGTAGTTCAGGTGTATTTAGCCATGAGGATAGCTTTTACTTCATTTTTAAAGAGTGTGTTGGAAGAGATAGGCCTGGTTTCGGGCGGGAGAGAGTTCCAGATCCTAGGCGCCATTCCCGAGAAGGAGCGCTTATATGTTTTTTCCTTCCGGAATCTTCGAGGTTTCAACAGAAGATTGTTTGTGCCTCTGGTGTTTCTCGCTCCTCCAGAGATGTTCAGTTTCTGAGCGAGGTATCTGGGTGAGTTTAGATGTACCGCCTTGTGTGTCATGCAGGCGATTCTCAGATGTATTCTAGCTTCAAATGGCAGCCAGTTCAGGGATTTCAAGTCAGGGGTAATATGGGAGTGTTTTTTTGACCCAGTGATGAGTCTCGCTGCAGCGTTTAGAGAAGAAGCTCTTAGGGGTGCGGTTGTAGTTAGGGGGAGTCCACAGAGGGCGATGCTGCCGTATTCAATTCGAGGGATGACTAGTGCTTGTACTGCGGTTTGGAAGTCTTTGGCTGGCAGGTAGGGTTTAAGTTTCCTCAGAGTGTTGATCTGGAAGTTTGCTCCCTTTGTTGCCTTGCTGATATGTTGCTGCATGTTCAGATTGGTGTCGAGTGTTATGCCTAGGGATTTTGCTGAGTCCACGATGGTGGGTTGGACATTGAGTGCAGTTAGGTCTTTAAGCCAACTTTGAGTGGTGGAGACCTTCGCTGGAGGTGAGATCAGAAGGAATTCTGTTTTCAGGGCATTGAGTTTGAGATGATTATCGGCCAGCCAGGATTGGGTGCATCTGATCGTTGAGTTCAGGAGCAAGATGTCCTTGGGGGACTGTAATTTGAGATAAAGTTGGGTGTCATCTGCGTACATGTGAAAGTGTACATTGGATGCTTGTAGCAAGGTGGTGAGCGGTTCCATGACTAGGTTGAACAGAGTTGGGGATAGAGAGGATCCTTGGGGGACACCTAGCGTTACGGGTATTGGCGAGGACATCAGGTTGTTGCTCTTGAATTTCTGCGACCTGTTGTGAAGAAAGGAGGTGAACCACTTGAGAACAGTTCCAGATAAGCCCATTCTTGTGTTTAGAAGCTCTAGTAGATTCTCATGTTTAACAGTATCAAATGCTGAAGAGAGATCAAGGAGGATGAGGAGGCAGGTGTCGTTTTGGTCTAGCATTTGAAGTGTGTCGTCAATTATGTGAGTCATAGCCGTTTCTGTACTGTGCCCTGCTCGGAAGCCTGACTGGTGCGGGTTGAGGAGATCAAATTGTTCAAAGTGTTTAGCCAATTGTAGTTGTGCGCATTTTTCCAGCAGTTTGGCGAGAGTGGGAATATTGGTAATGGGACGGTAATTGTTGAGATCAGAGGGGTCGGCTGTAGGTTTCTTTAGGAGAGGTGTGACCTGACCAACTTTTAGTGAGTCAGGTATGCTTCCCTGTTGGAGAGAGCTGTTGATAATTTTAGTCCAGAGAGGGATAAGCAAGGGGGTAAAGTCTTTTACTGCTGCAGAAGGAAGGGGGTCCGTGAGGTGATTGGATGGTTTCAGGGTGCTGAGCAGTTTGCCAATTTCTTCTTCTGAGTATGTGCCAAAGGTTGACCATGTGACATTGTTTTTTGGTTCAGTGGCTGCTAGGCACTGTGGTTTGGAGTAGAGGCTTGCGTCAATGAGGAGATCGCTCTTTATGTTGTCAGTTTTTTGGGAAAAGAAAGCAGCGAAGTCTTCACAGGATGGTGCTGGCGTTGGACGATGAGCTCCAGGCCGGCCCATCTGGTGTGCCAGGGACCAACAGGTCCCAGGCCCCCATCCTCCCCACCACCATGTCTGCTGCAACAATAACAGCACAGCAGACCCCTGCAGTCACGGCCTGTGCCTCCACCGCTGCCACCTTCGACATCACCACCACCAGTACCACCTGCAGCACCCTCCCTGGCCCAGGGGATGACCAGGACATACCAACAACTGTGGAGGGCAGGGAGAGTGTGCGTGGACCGACAGTGGCGAGGCAACAGGTCCGTGGCAGCAGGGCAGGTGGGAGGGCCGGGGTCACCCCAGACCTCAGGAGGTTGGCACACCATCCCTAGACCACTTCACCAGAGTCATCGGGGCATATGAACAGGTCCAGGGACAAAGTGGCCGGTCTGACGAACTATTACGTGAGCTAATCCTGCTGATGAGGTCCATCGACACACGCATTGGACAAATGATGGACCTCATGGTCCAGCAAGTGGCGTTACTGAGGGACATGCCTGCATCCCAAACAACACCTCTGCCCCCTCTGTCGTGCTGCAGGATGACCACCATCCTCCCCTGCAGCCACAGAGAGGGGTGAGTCCTCAGACGCCGCTGGCCATGCAGCAGGCCCCCCTGCCAAAGCAATCAAGGGGGCGTCCAAAGAAGAGCCTGGGAGTCTCTGGAGGCAAAGCACCAGCCACACACCAGTCACTGAGCCAGCACTGATGGCAACCCTCTTCCCCACTGCATTGACTGTTTGGACTGTCCTTCCCCACACTGCCTTGTGAATGGCACCTGTCTGTTGGACTGGGTCACCACATCGATGTGGTGTCTACTCTTGCATCTCTTTTACCATGACTGTCCATCACCACCTTCATGTAAATATGCCTGCACCCCTCACATGTCAACTTTTTTAATAAAATACCTTACACACTTGAATTTGTGCAGTTTTGTTTTTAGTGCAATATTTACAGTGTTGAAAATGTCCATGATGTATCCAAAAGATGTACAGTATGTAGGCCTGGACAATTTTGCGGCACCTAGGGAGACACAACAGAACAACAGTCACTGGCGTTAGTGTGGCCTCACAGACATAACACTACACCAAACAGCCTCATAAGTCTACAGGCAGAAAACACAATGTGCAGCAAGTGTCAACAAACAACGTTCTGTATACGTTCACATGTGAAATGTCACTGCCACATTTCCACACACAGGTGACTCAACATGTGCCTGTCTGTACCATCCGCGCATAGCCCTTCACAACAACAGCAATCACACCAGACAATGTACAAGTCGTACCTCGTCACCCACCTTCAAGTTAAGTAGCGGGTGATGCGCTGTTGACGCATGTCAACTCCTTCCTCCTCTCCACTGTCCTCATCACTGGACTCAGGGCCCTGAACAGGCAGGGCCTTGGGTCCTCACCATCATCCAGGAGCAGGGGAATCCCCTTGTGAATGGCCATGTTGTGCAGCATACAGCATGCCACAATGATCTTGCAGACCTTCCCAGGCGAGTATGACAGTGCACCTCCAGTCCTGTCAAGGCAGCGGAATCTTGACTTGAGCAGGCCAAAAGTCTGCTCAATGACACGTCGGGTCCTGCCATGGGCCTCATTGTACCTGACGTCAGCTGGGGTCCTGGGATTCCGTAGTGGTCTCAGCAGCCATGGACGGCTGGGATACGCAGAGTCACCTATGAATGACAAATACACATTGCAATGTTGCACAGGCAGAGGGCAGCAGGTCACACACACGGCACACCATATTACTAGGCGTACTCACCCACAATCCAAGCACGTTCGGGAATCAGATTTCCCATCATTCGGGGCACCATGCTGTTCCTCAGGATGTACGAATCATGGGCTGAGCCAGGGAATCTTACACACACATGTGATATGATCATGTCTGCAAGGCACACCACCTGGACATTGATTGAATGATAATGTTTACGATTTCTAAAAATGTGCTCACTCGCCTGTGGTGGCACCAGACCTATATGGGTTCAATCGATGGCACCAACAACATGGGGGATGTGCTCAAGGGGAAAGAAGTCACCCTTCGCACCGGCCAATTCTGCTCCCCTGGGGAAATGTATGTATCGATCCTTATATTTCATCATGGCTGCAAGAACATCCCTCAGCACCAGGCTGAACATGGGTTGCGACATCCCTGCAACGCTGGCCACGGTCTCCTGGAAGGAACCAGTTGCAAAAAAGTAGAGGGCTGCCATCACTTTGCATGTGGATGTGAATGCTGTTAGGTAGTGGCGACGAGGCTGCAGGTGGGGCTCCAACAGATCACAAAGGGTCTTCAGTGTTGGTCTGTCGAAGCGGCATTTGCGAATGATCGCTATATCCTCCATGTCCTCCAGCACTGTCAGGTAACGTATGAGATTAGGCCTCCTCATAGTTGAAATGTAGATGGACAAATGTCACTGACAACCATCAGGAGATGGCCACAGCACATACCGTTAAGGATGTCACGGAAAACCAAAGACTGCCATGAGAGATGCGTGGCACACCAGGTTACATGGGTGGACATTTGAGACACACAGAGGGCACACCTCTCCATTTACAATACACAAGTGCCGCAAACAACACAAAGGTCAATGTGAATGCACACAAACTGAGCCCCACATTTCACATGTGCACGCCTCGTACCATACCATCCACCAATGTGTGTAAAATGACCATGACTGTCTCATACCTATCTGCTGTACCTGTCACACCTCAATGCTTCATGTGAACTTGGCACACATCCACAATCCAATTATCACAGTTGCTGGAAAACTGTCACTTGTGTGCATGAGCTGATATGAAAGCACAAGTAAGTAACAACACCATACAGTGAGACAAGCCTTGCCAAGGTCAGCACTGACCCACAACACATTGATTTGTTACACATTATTGACACCAGCTTAACACTGTGAAGAATCATCAACCATCAAATGCATAAGTGACATGGCAGGGACCACAGACCAATGTGCGTCACACATAACGTGCGTCCATCTGTGGATAATATGGAATAATGGCATTGTGTGCCCAATGATGTGCCCTTAAGCATGTTGCTGCTGTGTACTGATGCAGTGTTCACGATGGACATTGGCATTGCATGTTCCACAAATCGCGGTAGCTACTGCCTGGCGACGGCGGTGTGACACCAGCACCACCCCCTTAACAAGTGCGGTAGCCATTGACATGGAGACATGGGTAGATGGCGGTGGGCATGCTCCGCAACCCAAATTGCGGTAGCTACCGCATGGCCACGGCGGTATGACACCAGCACCACTCCCTTCACAAGTGCGATAGCCATTGGCATGGAGACATGGGTAGTTGGTGGTGGGCATGCTCCGCCACCCAAATCGCGTAGCTTCCGCATGGCCATGTCGGTGCGACACCACCATGGGGCATTGCCTACAGCCAATGGGAGCGATGATTGCGGTGGCATGATGCAGTTTTGAAAATCGCGAAAGGCGTGCTCCACCAGCGCGGAGGCGGTCATTGGATGCATTTGAATGAGGCAGACCTGGACAACCAATTGTTACAGCTTTGCACCTTACAAAAGTCCCCAGGGGGCTATACATCTGTGGGAGTGAGCCTCTCATTTCCACTGCTCACAAGCCTGCTGCCTGGGACCCTCTCTTGCTGCTGCCTCAAGTGCCTGCTGCCTGGGACCCTCTCCTGCTGCTGCCTCAAGTGCCGCTGCCTGGGACCCCTCACCACTTACTTCCACCACAGGTGTTCCATGTCCAAAGGGATGGCAAGGACAGAGAAGATCCGTGCCAGTCCATTCACAAGCGAGGAGCTGGAGGTCCAAGTGGACGAGGTGCTGGCACAGTACCCAAGGCTGTGTGGTGGCCCCAATGTAGTGGTGAGTCATCATTAAGGGAGCTGGAGGGCAGGGGGGTGTCAGACATGTAGTTGTGCTGCTGCAGTATATGCCTGAGAGTGTGGGGTTGTGTCATACACTGACAAACAAGCTGTCTCCAGGGCGAGGGAGTGTGTGTGTCCCAATGTCACTGTTTTCCCTGCTTGCAGTTGTATGTGTGAGTGGAGTGTGTTACATTGTCAGCCATACAGAGCAACAGGATGTTGGACATGTAGGTGCCAGGACAGTAATTGGTCGGGTGAATGTTTCTGTGTGCCCCTGTTGACCGACTCAGTGTGAACCCAGAGACTAGGCCCCGTGCCTGCCCACCCAAACAACAACACACCACCGAGCTTACATGGTCCTCACTCATGTTCATTCGCACTGGATAGAAGATAGGCACCATCTCAGCCCTGTATAGTTGCACACGAACACACTTCTGTAGATAGCTATTATGTTGTTGAGTCCATGTGCCCCGAGGCCATACACATTACAAACACATATGTTCACAGGACATGCTCATTGAATGTTGCCCAGTCATGCACACAGTGCTTCTAGACACAGACACAGGTAGATATGTGAGGTATGTAGTGGGCAGACATGCATGGGACTGGTGATGTCTGCAAGCCACTGAGGGGGTACAGTGCAGTCATCCAGCATGTGTGTGAGATTATCAGGGACCCTCTACGCCCTCATGTATGCATGCACTGACATCTGTTTGGCCCATGCAGAGTGCCCTTGATAGGTGTCCCCTAGTCTGGGATGGATGGAGATTACAACAGGTCCTGAGTCTGTGTCTTGCTACGAAATCAGCCGGCTGGCAAAGAACGTGACAGAGATGACATTAGGGCTGCTACCAAGCACTGGGCATTTGGCACGGCGCAACATAACACCACTGATGGTCTGCATATTGGCAGTGACTAATCCCGAGCTGGATGCACGTCTGAAGGAGCATCACCAAGTCAGGGGTGAGTATTTGTGTAGGGTGACTTTCGCTGGGAGCGGATGCATGTGATGTTCGTGTGGTGGTGCTGGGCTGTGCTGTGTCATGTGAGTGGCTGCTGGGATGTGTGCCAGTGTCAGGCATTGGGCCAAACTGGCCTTACAAAGCTGATCCTCCCTGCTGTGCTTTCTCATAGCCAGATGTGTTAGGATCTACATGGTCATTCAGCATTGGGATAGTGTGGGGAATCTATTAGGGGGTGAACAGCAGGGTCCACTATCTGAGTGTGACTTCATGTATGCCTACTTTGCATGCACCATGATCAGAGAGGCCCACACATCTGACAACAAGGTGCCCCAGAGTACCACATGGTGCTTGGTATGGCCTACTTGGCATTGTGGACTGTCATGTCCTAATAGGTGTGTGTGTTATCCCCTCCTGTTCCCTGAGGGTCTGTCAGTGGCAATGAGTGTTGTCCCCACATCATGTCCCTAGGTGTGAGCAGGGCAAGTTGTGTGTCTGGTACACTTCATCCACGGGCAGGGTGTTGTGCTGTGTGGCCTCAAACTTGGCTCAGTCATGGCAGATATTCAGGGTTACAGGCACTGTTGTGGTCTATGTAGTGTGTTGCTGCAATGTGATTGCAGGGTGTAGTGGTCACCATGTTGATTTGGGCATCTCCTGTACTGCATTGATTGGATTGCTTTGTCCTGATGATGAAACTAACACAACCCTGCATCTGTCTCTCATGCAGAATCGCCAGTGGACACGGAGGAACAGGAGCCGGAAACCAGTGGTGGCGAGAGTAGCACCACAGCTGCACCGGAGGCCAGTGACACAGAGCTCACCAGCGTATCTGAGGGGGACCGTAGTTTGCAGGAGGAATCCGTGGCTGAGACACAGAGTACTACATCATCTTATGTCAGCGGTGATGCATCCATGTTGGCAGGCACAGGGGATGGTGAGTCTGCAACATCATCTACCACACAGCGGCCAGTGCCCAGCCTCCCATCCACTTCATCTGGTGCTGCCCGTGTCCGTGTCAGTAAGAGGGGACGAGTTACATTCACACCTGGCACCGCTGAGCCTGCACCTGTCCCCACTGCTGCCCTCAGTGCAGAGTCTGTAGAGCTCCTGCGCCAGCTTTGTGTAGGCCAGACACCCCTGCTCAATGCCTTCAGTGACCAGGACAAGAAATTAGGCCAGGTGGTTGCCTACAATGTAGGGCATACACTCTGACGTGGGTGGGCTACACCGTACAGTCCAGGCTTTGTCATCCGCAGTGACGCCTGCCCTTCAACAGGCACATGCTCCTATTCCTGCTCAGGTGCCTTTGTCCACCCCCCAGTCAGTGGCCACATCAGAGGACAGTGACCACGGTTCGCATGCATCATAGGCACGATACAGCACAAGGAGCACACAGCAGACACAACCCAAGCGGTCCCACCCACAGACACCATCCCCACAGAAGAGCAGAGCCAGCCCAGAATGCAAAGACAAGAGCGCGTTAGGGAAGAGCAAGGCCGAAAAAGCTATGGGGCTGACATCAGGCTCACATGCCTCAGAGGCATCACCAGCAAAGGACTCTACTGTCCCTAAAACTTCACACAGAGCTAGGCGTGCAGTGTCTGAGCCCACTGAGGAAGTGTTGTATGGCAAGGGTACACCTAGGAAGGGCACAGGCCCACATCCCCCACCACATCAACTCCAATTCTAAGCCCAGTGAAGCAAGTGGAGGAGGGCACTGTCGGGGCCACCCCTGGCAAAGAGGCAAAGGAGGGCACTGTAAGTGGGACACCTGGCAAGCAGGGGAAGGTGGTCCAGAGGCGTAGCCGGACAAAGCGTCCCGCAGGATCCAGCACGTCACCAGAGGGAGTGCCAGTGTCTGCACCTGATGCGGACACTGGCACTGTGGGTGTGCCTGTTGTGTCATCACCAGTTCCCATTAACCCCAAGACAGGGAAGCCATTTCGTATTCCCAAGAAGTGGAAGGGCACCCCTCCAACCTATCCCACCCACACTGTGTCACAGGTCTGCATGACTCCACCTCCATGTGCCACTATACCACCTGGTCCAAACAGCCCCTCCAGTTTGCCAAACCACTGATAGCCCTACCTCACCTGGGCCTCTGTCTCCCCAGTCAAGTGTTCCTGCTGTCCCCGACACACAGCCAGCTCCAAGTCCGCCTGACAGCCAAATGTGAGTGGCAGTCCCCATTATACACCTGTCTCTCATACAGGGGTGCTAGCCCTGCCCATTGTTTGGCACCTGGGTGTGTTGCTGGTCAGAGAAGGGTACAGTCAAACACACTCACTGTGCAGCTTCTCATGTCCTGACTCCGCATTTCTCCCTGGCAAATTAAATTGTCATTCACTGCTGTTTTGTACTCTCACCTGTGCCATGGCCATTGGCCCTGTTGCTCTGCTGTGTTGGAGTCTCCCCAATGCAGCCTCTCATGTACTTACTGTGCCAACTGCCATGAACACTGGCCCTGTTGCTCTGCTGTGTTGTACTCTCCCCTGTGCCATGGACACTGGCCCTGTTGCTCTGCTGTGTTGGAGTCTCCCCTGTGCAGCCTCATGTACTTGCTGTGCCACCTGCCATAGACACTGGCCTTCCTGTTTGGAGTTTGCCTGTGCAGATTATCTTGCATATGATCAGCATTTTGTGCCTTGCTCTTGTCTACTGTTGTTCTACTGTCACATCTGTGCAATATGTGAATAAAGACAGTTACTCGTGTTGTGTGTTTTGTCAGTGTCCTTGCTGGTTAAAGTTATTTTTGTGTGTGCATTTGGTTGCCTGTGTCCCTTGCTCTATGTGTCACTTCAACATTGCCAAGCTCTTTGCCTGCATCACATTCTTAAACAAGGGTGGCAGGGTCTTCAGTCCATTCAGACACTGATACTTGTGTTATCTGTGTTGGCTCTTTTGCCTGTCATGCAGTTCTCTTTTTAGTGGTTTGCTATTGTTGGCTATGTTGTTGCCATGTCAGCTTGGGGTACACTGCCAGCACAGGGTGTGATGCTGTGCACAGGTTTGCATACAGGCTGGGCAATGTCATGATGTATGTGTGTTATTCCTGTATATGTGCTCAGCTGTGTATGTGTATGGTCATTTTGTGTTGGCCCTTAGTCCTGGTCGCCTGCCCTACATGAGATGTGTGCTCTTGGGTGGTGAAGAGGTGTGCAGTGTGAAAGGTGTGACTTTGTAGTGGTTGTGGATGTGTGTGTGCCCCTGGATTGTGATAGACACATATGTGTCACCCAGGACTTGTATGCCTGTTGTTTGGTTTGTCCTGCCCTGTGTAAATGATTGTATGCACTTGTGTGAGTTGTCTGTTGTGCACTGTGCAGTGTGTTGGTGTGTCCATGCAGTTCTGTGCGACTCATCCTTGTTGTTTTGGTCAATTATGAGTGTGCAATGTGTGGGACTTGCACATCAGTGTTGTGTTTGTTTGATCATCAATGTGTCTTGAGTGTGTTTGTGTATAGTGTGTGGCCCTGCTGCTCCTCACTGGCATTGTGTTTGTCATGCATTGCAGGCACATGGTGCATTTTCTCCTCCTATATGGCATGGTGTGTGTGGTGTAATGCCATCACCTATGTGTGCCACTTGTGCCTAGCCATTGTGGGTCTGCACTCCCTCTATTTGTGTATGGTACACCCCTTACATGTCTGCTACTGGCATGCTAGTCAGTTGACTTGGATGTCAGCTGTCCCCTTGGTTTACATGTGTATGTGCCTCCCCATCACTTCATTTGTGACACTGTGCCCTGCGATGCAGTTCTTGGGCCAAGAGTTATGTTCCACTCTGGACATTGCCCCAATGGTTTATGTGTGATGTTCTTGAGCTATTTATCAGTGAGGATTGCTCATGTGCACTTCAGCTGTGTGTGCTACCCAGTGCTCTGGTGAAGATGGTTCTGCTTTTGTATCCCAGAGTGGTGCATCCTGTTGTTGTTGTGTTGGATGTATGTGTGTTGGCTGTGGTATTGCTTCTCTTCCTGTGTGCGCTGTTGTATTAGTGCTGTGCTGATTTGTGGTGTGTGTGTTGAGGTTGTATCAGTTATGTCTGTGTGTAGCTGTTGTGCTTGGTGTGCACAGAATGCTTGTTGATCATACAGTGCTGTGTGTATGTGGGCTTGGCATTGCCTGATGTGCATCCCCTGATGTCCTGTGGTGTTTGTTGATTTTTGCTTTCTTGTGCATGTGTGGTTGGTTTGTTGTGGCAGTGTAGTTCTGTGCAGGTGCACTTCTTGTGTGATTTGTGGTATTTTGTGTGTGTTTTGTTCTTGAGTGATGATGTTGTGCACTCATGTTGTGTTTGTGCTCACATTGCCTTTCCACAGTTTGGCTGACAGGGTGTGTCTGTTTCTGTTGGGGTTCTGTATGTGTTCCTGTGGTGTTTGTGTGTTGTTTTTGGGCAGGCATCTGTTCAGGCTTCCCCGTGTTTGTGTTCTGTTTGTGGCTGCACCAAGGGTGTGTGTTTGTTTGCGTGTATATGTGCTGAGAAGTATTGGCAGCAAAAAGTGTGTGAGGCACTGGTGTTGTGTGTTCCTTGTCAGCCACTCCTGCAGTGGCTGTCTCCCTGGTTGTTTGTTGTGTGGTGCAGGGTGTGTATTGTGCTTGCTTGTTGCTGTGCTTGTTGCTTGTTGCTGTGCATGGGGGTGCACAGGATGGGCACCTTGTCTGTGACTTGATGGGGTGTGTTGATGTGTGGTTGGGAGTGGTGTGTCCCTGTGGTATTTGTGCGCTGCCCATGCCTTAGAGTGGCCCTGCCTTCTGCATGGTGCGCATGTGTTGCCCGCGGCAGTGACATGACCGGGAACGGGACATTGCTGCTAGTTCGCGGTCGATGTGTGTCCCGAATGCAGAGGGGTGACTTGGTGGCAGGTGGGTCATGTGTGGGTGTCCTTGTGGAAGTGTTGTGACCCCCAGCAGGGTGTCTGTTATGGTTTTGGACGCTGTGTCAGCCCGTGTGTTGTATTTGTGTTTTTGCGTACCTGCTGCGTCATCCGCAGCGGCCCATTTGATGGTAGTGCTGTAGCAGGTACATCACCGGATGCATATGTAGGGCTGGGTCCATGGCGTTCATGACCGGGTGGAGAGGACCGGGTCTGTGCTATCGCACTCCACTGTCGAGTTTCCGCCGTCTCTGGTTGGGCGGTGTCTCCGCTGCGGTGCTTCTGCCTGTTTGGGATATCCTAATTTGTGGAGCTGGGCGGACGTCATTTCGCACGGTGGTGAGTCTCCATTGGCTCCCACCGCCGCGGTGACAGGCGCACTTTGCTGGCGGTGTGCGGCGCTCCGCGGCGGACAGGAAATGACCTATGTTTTGCTATACTAATATGGCAGACGTGAGTACCGCTGCTCGCGGGCGGAAAAAGGTGTTTTTCCGCACCGCCAGCAGTCGTTAGCTTAGACTTGGAAAAATTCCATTAGTCTTCCTGATGATGTACTTGAAAATGTATATTCTTTGTTTTAAAAAGAGCACTAGTTAATGTGGTGGGCATTGAAGAAATTATTCAGCAGCCAAGTGGACAGAATTATAAAAGAGACTTTAACTGGAACAAATATGAAATAATGACCCAGTAATACAAGAATTCGAATATCAAACTACATAGGCCTAAAAAGAATGGTAGGTGTTATACTGCTGAATGTACAGAGCTTATAATTTAGTAGCGGAAAGCATTTCAGGGTTGTGCATGGCTGAAGTTGTTTTTAAACATCGCTTCAAGTTACCAAAACTAAATAGATTAATTAAATCTTTTACAAGGAGAAGCTAGAGATAATTTGCCTCAAAAATTATTTAAACTTTATTCTATCAAATTCCTAGAAACATCCAATCTCTAGATAAGATAGGGGCAATAAAGCAGGTGGTTGGAGCACTGCTGGTGAGATTTAGTCAACAGTGCAAAGTAGTATTTGCTCAGATCGTTTTCATCACAGGAGCCTCGAGATCACTATCGTTAACGGAGCATGATAAGCACTCAAGGGTATGGATCACCCACCTCACAAATGCTGGATAGAATTGCATCGAAGCATTGCACTTTGGTATTGTGTTTTGTAATTGAATTGTATGGATATGGAGCACATTTTTCAGCTACTCAGTCATGTATTTATTTTTACCATGGATGGCAACTGGGGAGTGAAGGATTGGCTTCGAAATTTTGAAATCAGAAAACTCAAATTTTTAACCTTTTAATGAATAATACTTTTAGTTTTAGCGCTCTTAATTTGCCTACTTAAATGCAATACTACAATTGAGTGTTGATAACTTAATCTAAGCCAGGTATTTTTGTACATTATATTTACATATTGAAAACCTTTTCAAAATACAAAGGAGCTCTGTACAGGGTCCAAGGCAAAGTCAAAGTCAACATGTAAGTGGTGGAGTAACTGATTTTGTAAGAGTGAAAGCAGATTCTTACTGCCTCATAGTGTAGTGTTTTTAAGACCTATGTTCTCATCGCTTGCCAAAACTGGAGCAGGGTTGTCATAGTCAAGGATGCATGCAGGGTTGGCATCCCTGATCCTGGGTGCATAAATGGAGGAGTCGTGTAACCTTGTTTTTAAATTTCTGCACTTATTTGTCTCCATTTTGGAGGCATGCCCAGATCGAGTGGATATGATGAGCTTGGGAGCTAGGTAGGTGGGGTGCAGGTTGTGATGGCTTTGTAGATGATGCCGCTGGTTTTGATAATGGTGTGGGCTGACATGGGAACCGACTGGGCGTCAGGATGGGGATGATGTGGTTATATTTCTTCAGGACTTTGATGAGGCATGCTGCTGCATGTAGCCTGGTATTAAAACAGGTGTGCAGTTTTGAAGTCCCTTTGTTGAACAATAGTTTCGCTTTCTTTAAAGAATAATTTCACTTTCTTTAGTAGAGAGATCTGGTAATAGGCCATCCTAGGTGTGTTGGCCAGAGTGAATCTGACAAATAGCTAAAAGTTACAGGTTTGAGCAAAAAAAACAGTGTTCAGATATCTTCTGGAAGCTGCGTCCACTGTGAAAAACCAGTGCAGACGAAGATTAAAAGTTGTGTTTTGATATTAGTATTCAGAATTTGGGGGCAATCCACAATCTCAAGTTCAAATCCTGCCTCAAGCACTAAGATGAACTGTCAACACAGGAGCCCTCTTCGTTTTAGTGCAATAATAATAATAATAATAATAATAATAAGGTAATTTATAAAGCGCCTGGTGACGCCATCCCGGCGTGTCCCCGCGCTGTGGAGAACAAGTTATCAGAGACATACAGACATCCCAACACCCACCGCCTTTCAGCTGCTTATAGTTTATATAAGTAGGTTTTTAGCATTGTTCTAAATTTAGTTTCAGATTCTTCCAGCCTAGGGATGTGGGGAGAGCAATCCAGTTTTTTGCCACTACATATCTAAAAGAGCAACCACCTAGTTTTGCTCTTTTTACACGGGGGATCGTCAACAAACCCATCCCCTCTGATCGTAAGGCTCTGGTAGGCTCATACCTAAGTACTAGGTCTAGCAAATAGGGAGAGGCTTTATGTTGGAGTATCCTGTGGCACATTAAGAGGGCAATGTTAAGAGATAGTTCACAGTCGCCAGTATCTTTCTCACGCGGGTGCATTACAGGTTTTAATTCCTAAAGAAACCAATCAGGGAGAACTCTATTCAAAGTCCAACATCCATTTAGTCCACTACATCAAATATACAGAAGAAAACAGTCTTGATATTGTGAAGCAATCTTCTTTATTTTTTTCAATTAGAAACCCACACCGCGAACAGGTGTCGTTTAAGTGAACTTTTTCAGGGCAATAACTAAACATAAACTTTAGGCCCTTCAAACAATTTAGTCAATCATAAAAAGTAAGAGTTTGCCAATTCATAGCGAATATGTAATCATATAAATGGTTGTTTGTACCTTGAATTATAACAAAATCCATGTGTCAATGAATGCTAACATTGATACATGGGTCTTTTACAGGTTGGTGCACCTAATATCAAGGCTGTTCTAGTCATACATTAGCCTGATTGCTCCTCCATCGAATATTAGACACTTCCTGCCTGTTTATCTCACTCATACAGATTCCTGATTTCTCGCTTTGCAACAGGTTTTTCCTCCCTTGTGTTTGTGTTATACCTTGATTCCTACAAGTGCATCTCCTCCTTAGCTGCTCAGCCAGAGTGAATGTGATGACTGCGTGGCATGTTGGAATGCCTGATGACAGAGAGAGTGGAATGTGAGTGTGCCTGCTTGTGTGGAAAGAATGACAGTTGAAGAGAGTGGGCTGAGCAGCAACCATGCAGCTCCTGGTGGGACCTTCTTAAGATCTCCTTAACCCCTTCGCTGCTGATGACGAGCTCAGCTCGTCATCAGCCACGGGTGGCGTGTGCTGATGACGAGCTGAGCTCGTCATGTGAAGCGGAAAAATTAAAAAAGCAGCACAGCGCAAAAATCGCCGCAGCAGCGATGCAGTTAAGACCTCTATGACACCTGTAACATACTTCTACTGAACCACCAATAAACCTTCTACTTAAAATATAACTCCTGGCTACCTCTGGTCATCTTTGGAATTTACTTTACAACAGTTTGCTTTTCTTTCTCTTGTTCGAGGTCAATGTTTGCAGAGGACAATACTTTGGAAATAGGCAATAGACTTTTAAGTACAATACTTACGGTTGTTGCAATGGGCAACACAATTTCAAATACAATGCAACATTGAGCTCAATGTGAATTTCTAGTTAAATGCAATTAGTTACTTTATGGATTACTTTTCTAACCACAGGACTGGATCCTAGATTCAGTCCTTGGACATCTCCTGTAAACAGTTGAGTAAAAGCGTTTTGGTTACAGTAGTGATTTTTAACCCCTTCACTGTGGCAGCTATTCCGCCGCAGAGCTAAGGGGGTGGGGGGCCGTGCGGCGGTCCCGTGCTCGTGACGGAACCACTCCGTCACGGCACGTGGGTGAGCTGTGCTTGTGACTGAACGGTTCTGTCACAGTCCCGCCCGCTCAATAGAACGCGCCGCGCAGGCGCGGCGAGCGGGCCGTGATGGAACCGTTCCGTCACCAGCACAGCCCACCCGAGGCTCGTGACGGAACGGTTTCGTCACGAGCATGGGAGGGGTTAAAGAATATTATTGTATTTTAAAAGTTGACACTTAGAAACTTTTTCACATAGAATTACCAATGTTATCCTACGGGAGGAAATTCACTTAGCAGGTAAGTAGTGTTATCGTTACTTTTTCTTACTCAGTGGTGGATCCTGGATCCAGCACTGATGCATCTCCTGTAAATAGTTGAAAGAATGCATTTAAGTCATACAGGCGATTTTTAAGGAACATTTGTAGTTTGTGAAAATCAACACAGAAAACCAGACAATGTATTCCTATAGAAGGAAATACAAGTTACTGGTAAGTACGGTTAGAATTACTTTTCAGGTCAGAGCTGGGCTAAAAGATGCAGCACTGGTTTCTCACTTGATAACAGGTGAGTAAATCAGAATTAGTTGTTCGGATGATTTTAGGTGATTATTTTAAAGTTCGAAAACTCCACGCTTATAAGAATTTCCAAGTGAAACCAGTCAATGTTAGCCTATGGAAGGAAATTCAAGTTACTGGTAAGTATGGCTAGAATTACTTTTCAGGATCAGTACTGGGCTCAAAGATGCAGCACTGAGGCGTAGCAGAGAGATGTAAAAAGGGGCACGGTCTGCACCACCACTCTGCAACGCAGCACAGTGGCGCTTCCTGGAAGCACCTGGTGGGCTACTTGGCCCCCATGGTCCCTCAGGTTTGAAGTGAAATTTTTTCCCCAACTTAAAACGCGCCACAGGGCGTGTTTGCACACATCACGTCAGGCCCCGTCCCCTCCCTTCACCATTGTGTAAACACACCCTGTCATCGTTCTAAGTTGAGAGATTAAGTCCCCTTCAATCCTAAGGGTCCCTAGGGTCAAACTAGCCCACTAGGTACCTCCAATAAGCGCCACAGAGCTGCGTTGCAGAGAGGTGTAAAAAGGGGCATGGCCTCTGAACACCTGTCTGCAAGACAGCTCCCTGGCGCATACTGGAGATACCTGTTGGGCTATTTGGACCTCAGGGACCCTCAGTATTGAAGGAGATTTAGGGCCCGATGTAGGTAGGCCGTTACCGATCGGTAACTGCCGAAAATACCGATTTTTGGCCCTTACCGATCGGTAAACAGCCATCGAGATGTGGGGAACAAAAAAAAAACAAAATCGGAGTGAAATCCGAATCGGAATGAGTACCGAATGGAAAAGAATCCGATACGTACATACCGAAAATCGGATATGTAACGAATCGGTAACACACCGAATCGGATGCAAACACCGATTCGGTCAATGTACCGAATCGGTAGACACACCGAATCGGAAAATAACCGATTCGGTCCATGTACCGATTCGGTAGTGACACCGAATCGGAAAATAACCGATTCGGTCCATGTACCGATTCGGTAGTGACACCGAATCGGAAATTATCCGATTCGGCCCATGTACCGAATCGGTAGACACACCGAATCGGAATGAAGCCGATTCGGTCCATGTACCGAATCGGTAGATAGACCGAATCGGACATGAGCCGAATCGGAGAACATACCGATTCGTATGATTCACCGATCGGGAAATTCCCCGATTCCGACAGATGGGGAGATGTAGGGAGGCACAGAAACACCGAAATCGGCTCAGAATCGGTAGAATTCACTCTGTATTTACCATGGATTACAATCAGGTGGTAACCAACTCCAACCCATATGAACAGCCCCAAAATGCATTGCAACTTGCAGGATGGCAGCTTTTTATGTCATTGCGGGCGGCTACGGCTACAGCAGGAAGCACAGAGGGAATGGCTAAGAAAAGAACAGGTCTACAGACAGAGGATAACCCTGTTCATGCTCACAGAGGCAGAGATCCTACAGAGATACAGGCTGGACTCTGACACCATACTTGAGCTCATCAGGGAGCTCAAACCATTCTTGGACCACCACACCCCAAGGGCACACGCCATCCCAGCACACGTCCAGGTGCTATGCAGCCTACACCTGCTAGCGTCTGGCAGCTATCAAAGTGGCGTTGCAGCGGCAGGAGGGGTGAGCCAGAGCAGCCTGTCAAGGTTCTTCCACACATTCCTTGACGCCATGATACACAGGATGGACCAATACATCTCTTTCCCTGCAACCCACGCAGAACTGCTACAAACTAAAGCTGACTTCTACCAGATGGCACAATTTCCCCAAATCATTGGTTGCATAGATGGCACGCACATTCCGATTTGCCCACCAGCGGACACAGAATACATATACCGCAATCGGAAGTCCACACACACCATCAACGTGCAGGTGATCTGCAATGCGAAGTGCACCATCACAGACCTGGTAGCAAAATTTCCAGGGAGTACCCATGACTCCTATATTTTCCAACAGAGCGGCATCTATGCACGGCTGATGGCTGGCGAATTTGGTGAAGGATACCTCCTAGGTGAGACACATCATCAGACCCCCATAACACACAGTAGCTAGGTGGAATACATGTATGCATGTGTGTAATGTTACCCCTTTCTCTTCCAGGCGACAGTGCATATGCCCTCCGCTCATTCATACTCACCCCCTACCTCAACCCCTCCACACCCAGCCAAAGGAGGTATAACCGGGCCCACATACGCACAAGGAATGTCGTCGAACGGACCTTTGGCATCTGGAAAAGTAGATTCAGATGCCTGCACAAGAGTGGAGGTGCAAGGCAGTATACCCCCATCACCTGCTGCAAGATCATAGCTGTATGTGCAATGTTACACAACCTTGCGGTGAAGAAGGGCACTGAGGTGGAGTTGTCTGACTACGAGGACCATGATGACGATGAAGCTGTGCCACTGACACAGCCAGCTGGGGTGTGTACGCCAAGTGATGGCAGATACAGACGTGAGGAGATAACAGAAAACTATTTCTGAGTGAGTACAGATGCAAAGACAGCTAAATGGTTGTTGTGAAAAAACAATTTTTAATACTGTTGCAACACAGTTACTGCACTGATGTGCAACAAAAAAAAGGTGTAATGGCAAAGAAAACAAAAGTCCAAGGTCCAGGTTGCCTCACCCGCCCTTGCAAGGCTATTTCTTTGACCGCTTGGCAGCCCCACTGGGGTGTCCCTCAGCCCCCTCAGAATGACCAGCGGCATCTGCGGAGCGCCTGGTGCTCCTGCGTGGCTCTGACGCAGCGCTGGCCGGGCTGCTGCGGCTGCTGCTGTCCCCAGCATCCCCCAGGTCCAGGGCAGGATTTGCGGCAGTGTTAGAGATGATCATGGCCTCCATTGCAGTCGTGATGCGGGCCATTCCCCTTGTTATCTCTGCCGTATTTTGTGTGAGGCTCGACTCCATGTTGGCACTGCGCTGGCAGAGTTGTGCCGTTGCCGCAGCAAGGCGGCTCATGGAGCGGTTCTGCACCCGGGCATCCCGCCTGCGCACCAGCTCATGGTCCTCCAGTCTGCCACACAACTGGGTTATGGCAGTGGTTAGCCTGCCTAAACCTGCTGCTACCTGCTTGTTTGAATCCACGAAGGCCTGAAATCCTTTTACCATTTCCCCCATCTGCAGGTTGTGCTGCAGGAGCTGGCGTTGGCAGGCCATCATGGATTTCGCCTGCTGCCTTTGTATCTTTACCATCTTTCCTTCGAGGCCCAGGAAGACACTGCCCTCCGGTGCTGGTGCTGCAGTGGTGGGGATGGCACGGCGCCGGGAACTGCTGCTGCCGGCCTGCTGAGTGGGCTGGGGTGCCACTGGTGGGGGTGTGGTGCTGGCCGGGGCCTGAGGCCCTGCTCCCAGGACAGGTTGTACTGGTGCCACAGCCATGGTCGTGGCAGGAGCTGGTGTAGGTGGAAGGAGGTCCCTTGTCGGGGAGTTCTCTGGGGAGAACTGCAAGGGGGGTGTGCTTGGCATTTGTGGGGAGTGCAGTGCTTCAAAGTCTATTACCAGGTCTCCCTCCATACCAAGCCCTATGGTGTTTTCGTCCTCCTCCTCCTCGACAGCCTGGCTGGTGCTCGGCCCTGCGAGTGCAGTGTCAGATGGTGCTGCTGCCTCTGTTGACATTGTTTGTCCGCCTGATGGTGCCCCTAGGTACAAAGAAGCATTTGTAAATTGAGTGCCGATGTATTACAGTCAGTACAATTAAAGCATTCCACATGTCCTTGCATCTCCTTAGAATGTGTTCCACTGTTTCCTGTCTTGTGATTCTGCACTGCCATAGTTTGCTAACTTCTGCTGACTACATGTACCATGATGCTTGTCTCTTGTATGTTGGTTACAGTACTGTGCTGGGGTTTGCCTATGCATTGTGTCTAATGGGGAGGTGTCTGGTAGGGTGTGTCATGATGCGCATGCTTCTTACCTGTAGCTGTAGCTCTGGCTGAGCTGTCCAGGGTCCCAATTCCAGTTACGCTCTCCCTCTCAATGGTGGTGGACACCATTTCCTCGAGGTCTGTGAGGGGTGGCGCCGGGTTCCTGCCTCCACCTGTGACTCCAGCCTGCCTCTGGATCTCTGCCATCTTCCGTTTTGTGAGGCTGCGGATGTCATAGAACCGCTTCTTCAGCTCGTCCAGGGACCTGGGGGTGACACCCACAGCATTCACCTTTTGGGCGATTTCGCTCCAGATCCTCCTCTTGGTGCTGTCTGGAACATTGAGGGACAGCTTTCCAAATAGCTGCCGGTGCACCCTCACCACCTCCTCAACCAACACCTGCAGCTCGGTGGTGCTGAACTTAGGCTTCCTCTTCTGGGAGGACTTCTGGCTCTCACTCTGGTTTGCCATATTCTTCAGTACAGTTCACAACCTCCTACTCCCACTGCTGCTAACTGTGAGTGTTCAGCTCAGGCTGGCTCTCCAGAAAGTTCTTAATTAGCTGCACCTGCCAGGGTTGCCACTCCCTGTTTGGGTGGGGGAGGGGGAGCCACCTCATTGGCTGAATCGGCTTTTGCCGATTCAGCTTTTACCGAATCGGATATTACCGAATCGGTAAAATCCGATTCGGTATTATCCGAATCGGATTTTACCGATTCGGTTTCTTCAATGCATTCCTATGGGCTTTTTGGCCATGGGTGTGTTTTCATAGCTACGATTCGTTAATTGCCGAATCGGATTTTACCGACTCGGCTATTTCCGATTCGTTGGTAGCCGATTCGGTACTTTCCGATTCGGTCCGTGCCGATTCGGAACGTACCGATTCACATTACCGATGCCGACCGAATCAGTATTATTTCGCCGATTGTTTGCTACATCTCGTTTTCCGATTTCAGAATACCGATTCGGCCCGCCTCGGTATTTTGAAATCGGAAAATCCCTTTTACCTACATCGGGCCCTTAATTCCCCAACTCAAAAACGTGCCACAGGGCGCGTTTGCACAGTGGTGAAGGAAGGGGGCGTGGCCTGAGGTGATATGTCTGCAAACACACCCTGTGGCGCGTTTTAAGTTAGAGAATTAATTCCCACCAGGTACCTCCAGTATGCGCCAGGAGGTTGCGTTGCAGAGAGGTGTTAAGAGGCCACGCCCCTTTTTACAACACTCTGCAACGCAGCTCCGTGGCACTTACTGGAGGAACCTGGTGGGCTAGTTGACCCCAGGGACCCTCAGGCTTGACAAGGAATTAATTTCCCAACTGAATACTGAGGGTCTCTGGGTTGCAACTAACCCACCAGCTACCGCCAGTAAGCGACACAGAGCTGCGTTGCAGAGAGGTGTAAAAAAGGGTGTGGCCTCAGAACACCTCTCTGCAACGCAGCTCCCTGGCACATACTGGAGGTACCTGGTGGGCTAGTTGGCCCCCAGGGACCCTCAAGATTGAAGAGGAATTAATTCCTCAACTTAAAACGCACCACAGGGCAGTGGTGTTTGGGTAGTGTAGGGGGTCCTGCCGGGGTTAGTGTGTTTAGGGTTTATGTTAGCGCAGTGGTGTTTGGGTAGTGTAGGGGGCTTTGTGCCGGGGGTAGTGTTTTAGGGTTTAGTGTAGCGCAGTAATGTTTGGGTAGTGTAGGGAGTCGTGCCCGGTGTAGTGTTTTAGGGTTTAGGGTAGCACAGTGCTGAATGGGTAGTGTAGGTGGTCGTCCTGGTGGTAGATTTAGGGTTTAGGGTAGTGCAGTGGTGTTTGTGTAGTGTATGGGGTCGTGCTGGGGGTAGTGTTTTAGGGTTTAGGGTAGTGCAGTGGTGTTTGGGTAGTTTAGGGGGTCGTACTGAGGGTAGTGTTTTAGGGTTTAGGGTAGTGGAGTGGTTTTTATGTAGTGAAGGGGGTCGTGCTGGGAATAGATTTAGAGTTTAGGGTAGTGCAGTGGTGTTTGTGTAGTGTAGGGGGTCATGCTTAGGTAGTCTTTTAGGGTAGTACAGTGGTGTTTGGGTAGTGTAAGGGGTCGAGCTAGGGTAGATTTAAGGTTTAGGGTAGTGCAATGATGTTTGGGTAGTTTATGGGGCCGTGCTCGGGTAGTGTTTTAGGGTTTAGGGTAGTGCAGTGGTGAATGGGTAGTGTAGGTGGTCGTGCTGGGGGTAGATTTAAGGTTTAGGGTAGTGCAGTGGTGTTTGTGTAGCGTAGGGGGTCGTGCTGAGGGTAGTGTTTTAGGGTTTAGGGTAGCGCAGTGGTGTTTGTGTAGTGTATGGGGTAGTGTTTTAGGGTTTATGGTAGTGCAGTGGTGTTTGGGTAGTGTAGGAGTTCGTGCTGGGGGTTGATTTAGGGTTTAGGGTTGTGCAGTGGTGTTTGGGTAAGGTAGGGGTCGTGCTGGGGGTAGATTTAGGGTTTAGGGTAGTGCAGTGGTGTTTGTGTAGTGTTTGCGGGTTCGTATGTATGTATGTATAGCATACTTATATAGCGCGTACTGTCACCCAAAGGGTATCCTGGCGCTTTGACTCCATAATAGCAATACAAGTAGAGGAGGATCAGACAGCCCTAGGAAAAAGGTGAGACTTCAGACCCTTTTTAAAGAGGGTCAGCTCATTCAACTTCCTCAAAGAGAGTGGAAGAGTATTCCACAATTTAGCGGCAGTAAAGCTGAAGGAGCGATCCCCCATTCGCATCCTCTGAATGCGGGGACCCCAACTAAAAAGGCAGACAAGGAGCGTAAAGGCCTAGCTGCAGAATACCATTTGAATTTGTTCTGAAGAGCAATGGGTCCCAGTCCATGAAATGCTCTAAAGACAATACAAGAAGCCTTGAAGCAGATCCGCTGATGTATAGGCAGCCAATGAAGGTCTTTAAGAGCCAAAGATGAAGATGCAGAACGCACACGTGAAAGAGCCAGCTTGGCTGCCATATTCTGGATCCGCTGCAGTTGCTTTATCAAAGAGCTAGGGGCTCCTAGAAGTAGTGCGTTACAGTAGTCTAACCTACTGAGTATAATACTGCACACTACCTCAGGTCTCGCCAACAAAGGTAGCATAGTGAGAATTTTGTGCAGCATTCTTAGCAACCTCCAAAAAAAGAGAGTTTCCCAAAGACCAGAAAGGACTGGGTATCAAGTATTTATCAAAAGAAAATCATTTCTGTGTATTAATCTTTCCTTTAGTGACCAAAAATAGCCTACACATTCAAATCAATACCAGTTTTGTAATTATGGTATTACAGAGATATTAGGTAAATATTCGTACTCCACACTAGAATATCATTTTTTACTCTCAAAAGTTTATTATACAGGAACATTTGTATTAAAAACCATTGTTTAAAATTTCAGACAATTAGTATTATGTATAGGGTGCTCTGGTACAATCTTAAATACTGTCTAACAATTCCGATTTACGGTATCTGCCTCAGAGTCACTCCACATTAAAAAAATCGTGCATATTTATGTTCACAAGTTAAATACAAAATACATATAAAACATATACATTTAAAAGTCCCACTGTCTTAGCAACATCAGGCAAGTGTTAACAGTCTTGTTTATGTGGACGTCCAATTGCAGATGAGCACCAAAGATTACACCCAGATTGCGAGCTGAACCAGCTGACTCGGCAGTGTCCTTAGTGGTAGAGGGCCTGAAATCGTCGGGCAGAGGGCGCGGGATTTTATCTAGCGAGCAGTGTAAAACCTCTGTCTTAGATCCATTAAACTGGAGGGAATTTTCCCTCAGCCAGCCCGCCGTGGCCAGAATACAGCGATAGAAGGTCTCTGTAGAGACAGCATACTTACCCTCGAGAGAGAAGATAAGTTGCATGTCATCTGCGTAGTTTATTACCGTGATACCAAAAGATTTGATCAACTTGATCAGGGGACAGAGGTAAAGATTGAACAAAATGGGGCTGATCGCTGAGCCCTGAGGGACACCTTGCCCTACCATTCTGTTATCAGTCATTAAAGGGGGCAAGGTCACCACCAAGGTCACCACCTGATGTCTGTTAGAGAGGTAGGAGGCTAGCCAGTCACGGGCTGTACCAATCACCCCACTGTCCTCCAGTCTCCTGATCAGTATGGAATGGTTCACGGTGTCGAATGCGGCCGACATGTCGAGCAGCACCAAAAATGCTGCTCGGCCATTGTGGACTCGCGATCGTAGGTCATCCAGAACCACTACCAATGCCGACTCTGTACCATGTGCTGGTCGAAAACCGAACTGGGCCACATCTAGGCATACATTCTCCTCAATGAAGTGAGAGATGAACTTAGTTACAAATTTTTCCAGAATTTTAATTGGAAAAGGTAATAAAGAGATGGGTCTGTAATTCACAGGACAGAAAGGGTCCAGGGTGGCTTTTTTTAACAATGGCGATACCACGACCAGTTTCCAATTGTCAGGGACAGTGGCAGTACTTAGAGACTGGCAGCATATCTAATATAGAAGAGGGAAGAGCTCGGTCTGAAACAGCTTCCAAAACTTGTGGGGTAACGGATCAAGCGGGGAGCCCGAAGACAAACTGTTAGCCATAGTACAAAAATCCTCGTATGAGGGGGGATAAAACTAGACAGTGGAGTATGCACAATGCACTCCCCCTATCAGATGAAGTCTGTACAGGTAATGGCTCTGCAGTAACCTGAATATTAGGAACACTTGATACAGAAAGTCCAGCTAGAATGGAAGTGATCTTGTCCTCAAAGGTAGAAGCCAAATAATCACATAGTGCCTGCGAGGTCGGAATACAATTAGTGGCACAAGCAGGGTTGGAAAGATTATTGACAATTTTAAAAAGGGTTTGGGCTTGTTGGTCGACTGAAGTAGCGTGTCCTCTAAATACTTAGCTTTGGCGCTCTTGATCTGTGCTTTATAGACCTGGAGCGACTGCTTTAAATGAGTTTTATCCGACTCAGTATAGTGTTTCCTCCAGGTTCTTTCAGCTTGTCTGTAACACAATTTCCACTGGCATAATTCCTTGGAATACCAGGGAGCAGAGCGTTTAGATCTATCCTTCACTTTCCTTAATGGGATAATTTTGTCTAAGGAACCTGTTATCTGTGAACAGAGGCTCCGATAGTTATCCTCTACCCTCTTATCCAAAGCAAATCCGCTTGTAACCAGACTAGGTAATGTTGGACATTTCAAGATCTTAGTCCAATAACGACTGAAACGAGTGTTAACTAGACTATTATCAATGTGAGGGTCATTGGGAAATTGCAGCGAAAACTGAATAAGAGCATGATCGGTCCAGCATTGAACAGTTACATTCTTGACCTTAATCCATGTGGCATCCGCAAAAATAAGATCTAAGATATGGCCCTTCGAGTGTGTTGGAGAGAGCACCAACTGCTGAAGATGAATATTACTACAAGCTTGGCACAGCTCTTTATAGGCAGAGTCAAAGGGCCCATTCAACCAGAGATTAAAGTCCCCTAACATCACGAGCCTAGCATGAGAATTAGATAGGTCATAAATGAGATCCACCAATTCATGTGAGACCGTAGTAGCACTACCAGGAGGTCTATAACAAAGCAGGCCCGAGTAGAGAACTCCCCTGTGACCTTTAAGTGAAAAACCCATCAATTCCATGCCCTGAACATCTTTAATCTCAACATCCATAAGATTGAGGGCCTCCTTAAAGATAAACCCAACACCCCCACCTCTACCATCCACTCTAGGTTTATGCCTAATCTTATACCCTGGGGGGCAGGCCAAGCCGAGCTCAACCCCACTGTCTGCCCTTGTCCAGGTCTCTGTCAGGAACAGTACATCCAGGCAGTATGTTTCAATGAGGAGCACTATTTCTGAATAGTTTGTGCTGCGGGTAGTGTTTTAGGGTTTAGGGTAGTACAGTGTTGTTTGTGTAGTGTAGAGGGTCATGCTGAGGGTAGTGTTTTAGGGTTTAGGGTAGTGCAGTGGTGTTTTGGTAGTGTAGGGGGTCGTGTAGGGGGTAGTGTTTTAGGGTTTAGGGGAGTGCAGTGGTGTTTGTGTAATGTAGGGGTCGTGCTGGGGGTTGTGTTTTAGGGTTTAGGGCAGTGCAATGGTGTTTGTGTAGTGTAGGGGTTCATGCTGGGGGTATATTCAGGGTAGTGCAGTGGTGTTTATGTAGTGTAGGGGGTCATGCTGGGGGTAGATTCAGAGTTTAGGGTAGTGCAGTGGTGTTTGTGTAGTGTAGGGGGTCGTGCTGGGGTAGATTTAAGGTTTAGGGTAGTGCAATGGTGTTTGCGTTGTGTAGGGGGTTGTGCTGGGGTAGTGTTTTAGGGTTTAGGGTAGTGTAGTCGTGAATGGGTAGTGTAGGGGATCATGCTGGGGGTAGAATTAGGGTTTAGGGTAGTGCAGTGGTGTAGTGTAGTGTAGTGTAGGGGGTAGTGTTTTAGGGTTTAGGGTAGTGCATTGGTGTTTGTGTGTTGTACGGGGTAGTATTTTAGGGTTTATAGTAGTGCAGTGGTGTTTGGGTAGTGAAGGGGTTCGTGCTTGGTGTAGATTTAGGGTTTAGAGCAGTACAGTGGTGTTTGCGTAGTGTAGGGGGTCGTGCTGGGGGTAGTGTTTTAGGGTTTAGGGTAGTGCAGCAGTGTTTGTGTAATGTAGGGGGTCGTGCTGGTGGTAGATGTAGGGTTTAGGGTAGTGCAGTGGTGTTTGTGTAGTGTAGGGGGTCATGCTGGGGGTAGTGTTTTAGAGTTTAGGGTAGTGCAGTGGTAATTGTGTAGTGTAGGGGGTAGTGTTTTAGGGTTAAAGGTAGTGCAGTGGTGTTGTGTAATGTAGGGGGTAGTGTTTTAGGGTTTAGTGCAGCACAGTGGTGTTTGGGTAGTGTAGGGGTCGTGCTGGGGGTAGATTTAGGGTTTAGGGTAGTGCAGTGGTAGTGTTTTAGGGTTTAGGGTAGTAAAGTGGTAATTGTGTAGTGTAGGGGGTAGTGTTTTAGGGTTTAGGGTAGTGCAGTGGTGTTTGTGTAGTGTAGGGGGTCGTGCTGGGGGTAGTGTTTTAGGGTTAAGGGTAGTGAAGTGATGTTTGTGTAATGTAGGGGGTTGTGTTTTAGGGTTTAGTGTAGCGCAGTGGTGTTTGGGTAGTATAGGGGGTCATGCTGGGGGTAGTGTTTCAGGGTTCAGGGAAGCGCAGTGGTGTTTGTCTACTGTAGGGGTGAGGTTCCGTGACAATTATAAGTGGTATTTCCGACTCGGTCGAATATGGACGAGTTTGGTATCTATGAACCGCAAATGACGAGTTTAGTGGGTGTACGCGTTTTCGCTACACTGGCCTGAACCGTTCGTCTTATTCGTGGGTTTCTTCATCTGAACCCACGGGTTCCATTTTATATACGGCATCCATTTTGTCTCTTGCCCTCAAGTAGCCAGCGAACGGACGCTGTCCGCTTCGTGACCCTGGGATTCCCAAACTCTTGCGGAAGACACGTGTTCCTTTGAGGGTGTCTTTATGACGAGGGGGATGATACTGTAAAGGCAGATGGCCCCGCTTGAGGCTCATCTTGCCGTGCTGGTCTATTGTTTCAGCCGTGCATTCATTAGGCACGACTCCTTTGATCCTGCAATCGTGTTTCCGATATCGCCCTCTACACCAATCTGCTGTCTATCTTTGTCTTCTTTCCACCTGTTTCTGTCTTCTCTCAAACTCGTTTACAGCCGGAATGGAATGTACTTAATGTTGGGATGGTGTACTTTTACAGTTGGGAACCGGCGATGCTACTGTAATTATGTTCCGGGATCCTGAATACATGAAAGCAGCCCTTTTGAAATTTACTGTGGGAACTGAGTTGTAACCTTTTGTTCGCCATGTTGTGCTATGACGGAAATCTGTATAAAAGGAGCGATCCACTATTGCAATTTGAAGCAGTCTCCTAGAACCTACATGCGTTGTACTTCTTGTGACTTCTGTGTTCCCTGCAGTAAATAAACCTCGATCTTTGACGCCGAAGGAAGTGTCCTGTGTCTCTGTCATTTGTACGCCGGAACAGGCAACCCACGAAGGTTTCAGGTGTTGTCCCCTGGCACCGCTGGGTCTTAGAATAACCCAGTCCTTCAGTTGGCGCCCAATGTGGGGCGACATCAGCGGTACCGGTCCAAAGCCCGACGATCGTGAGGAACTTCGTGTGAAATCTCCGAGGGAAGGTGCACACTGCTTCATCGATCCTGTTGTCGAAACAAGTGGCCCGAAGACTTTTCCCGCGAAGATCCCCGCTTCCTGACGGCTGCGACGGACTGATGCCCTGACTGTCGACCTGTTTTGGCGCCTGGCGTAGTCCTTTGTACAGCGAGACGATTGATGGGCCTTCCTGGTGACGCCATTGCTCTTTCAGTTAAGTATTTGTGGGTCGCTCCCAGAGTCCTTGGTTGTTGTTGGTGCTTGGTTGTTTGCATGGTTCCATTGCATTTGTGGTTCTTAGTATTTGGTTCTTAGTTGTTGGGTTTTATTTGACGATTGCAATTGCCAAAAACCGAGGGTTTTGCATTTTTTTGCGAGGACATCGTAATCCAATAACCCTTGAAGTTTGTGAAACTCGGTTAGTGTGCACGATGCCTGGCCGTAGTACTTTGTTTAGTTGCTTTAAAAGTTGTGGTGCGGATTCCCGATTGGAGGACTCATGTCCGATACCTCCGGTTGGAACTCCGGTCTATGAGTTATATAGTCGACATGGAGTGGGTCCTATTGCATATAATGATTGCTGGGTCCGCTACACTAAAGATGACGGTGTCCTTAGTTGGCCACCTCATGGTAGTTTCGAAACAGCAATTTTGGATAATCTAGAAGCAAAATTGTTCAAAAAGAAGTCTAGGCCGGCCATGTTTGATTCCTTTCGGTTATGGCGTAAAGAGGCCAAGCAGAAAGAAATCAAACAGCTTAAAAGAAATAAGAGGGAAGGTATTGTTACGACGATGAGTAATGCAGAGCAGTTTCAGCGAGACAAAGAAGAGAAGGAAAAGGAAGTTTTTGATAGACTACAACGTATGGCGGTGGATAAGTGTTATCCCGTTTTACCTTCGAGTTCCGATAAGAAGGGAGAGGAAGCAGTAGAGGACCCTTTGTTATCCTACTTACTGAAGTCACCACCTCCATACGCACAGGATACTACAGCTCCTGTGGTTCCCCCTGTTCCTCAACCTGTTGTTCCGGCAGCTGTTGGTCAGCCTGTCGCTGGACCTGTTCTTCCGAATCCTCTTGTTCCCCAAGTCGTTCCTATTCCCTTACCTGCTCCTGTTCCTACTGCTCCACTACCCATACCTTCTCAGTCTACTGTTCCTGCTACTTCTGCTCTTTTGGCTACTCCTACTGCTCTTACTGCTCCTGTGTTTAGTCCCCATGTTGTTGCTCCTGTACTTCACTCCTCTTCTCCGTCTGTTCGTAGTCGCATACCTAATGCTGTTGCTAATCTTTACTCTCCTTTTGGACCGATTCTTGGGTACGATGTTTCTGATGTCCCTCAAAGACGAAGTCAACTTCCTGGTGGTAGGGAACGTGTTACGTTAATAAACATGGC
Organism: Lissotriton vulgaris; assembly: GCF_964263255.1. Taxonomy (NCBI): domain Eukaryota; kingdom Metazoa; phylum Chordata; class Amphibia; order Caudata; family Salamandridae; genus Lissotriton; species Lissotriton vulgaris. Next base: position 607,925,751 of record NC_141699.1, on the reverse strand, counting down.
ACGTCATTGGATTAGGTATCCCACTAAGCATACCCCGCGCATAATTTTTGAGACATTTTCTCAATTCAATGAGCCCACACAGAGATTTGTGTTTGAGGAAATGTGTAAATGTTTACGAGAAGTAATGGATAATGATGAGGTAGACAATGTGCCGCCCGACGTGACTGAACTTCAACATCAGTTTTCGAGTGGTATGATTGTGGGTAGTAATGTTCGACGTGCTGTAGAACATCTTCTATCTTTTCGGCCTACTGTATTACCTCGAACACTGTTTAAGGATGAAACTGAGGAGTGGATGGCAACACCTGGTCAGTATCCCATGCGAGAAGTCCCTCCAGTGTGGATGCCAGGTAACCCTGGTTCTAACCCTTCGATTTTGCCATACTTCCAGAGAGTTTGGATACACCTCCCGTGGAAGCGATCGGAAGTTTTACAGGTGAAACAATCTCTACCTGACCCCCGTAAAAATCCGGCTGGTTATTATAAGGAGTTATCCCAACTTGTGGATGCTACTGTCATGAATCTTGCCGATATCGACATGTTGTTCGGTAACGTAGTACCTCAACCAATTTGGGCAAAAATACGTCAAGAGAATCACGCAGCTGAGTTAGGCGGTGATTGGGCTGCACTTGTAGCGGCTGACGCATTGCAGGTTGGTGGGGCTAAGCCTGAGCAGTTAATTACGGCTCTGCCTCAAAGAATCATTACACTCATGAAGACACTTATGCCAGCAATGAAAGTTAATTGGGACAAACTGTCTGCGTGCAAGCAAAAGAAGGACGAGAGTGTCTCCGATTTCTTTACGAGATTTGAGGAGGCATTCATCGATCACAGTGGTCAGGATATGAGCACTGAGGGAGGTCAGCGATTGTTCGTTGACAAATTTGTATCGAATTTGTTGCCTGACCTTAGCAACAAATTGAAAAATTCTGAAAGTTCGTGGGCTGTTTCTACTTCTGCTCAGATATTAGCTACGGCTGGGGGGCGCTAGAGGGCGCACTGCAGCATGGCCGCACTGCCGTGAGGCTCCTGCAGCCCGGAGCTTTCATCCGGTCATTTATCCTCTTGACCATCACCGTCCTCTAATCTAACCCTGGATTTTCCCTTGGTAGGCTGTGAACTGTACTCGGTCCAACTCCCGAGCCGATCGGAGGTTCCTGGCCGGAGTTAGGAGGTCCGGAGGATTCACCGGCGGGCGCTCTGGAGGTCAGGCGCTCCGCGGCCCGGCGACTCGGCTCACTGTGGCCCGCTGCCTCACACGTGGGGTGGAGGCCTGATCCCCTCCCCCCTCAGGGCTGCTACGGGATTGCTCGTCGGGACGTGACTGGCTGCTGTGCAGGGGGCCTGTGATCGGTGGCAGAGGATGTGCAACGTCGACACAAGTGCCACCCTGTGCTGCGGTGGCGGAGCTGCGGCGGGGGCGCCGACTCACCCCCGGATTTGAGACACGGCCGATACACAGGAGGGAGTGGCGGGGCATGTCTGCCTGCTCGTGCCCCCGTCTGTGGTGATTTCCTAGACGCTGGGGCTCTGCAAGGTACGAACGGAGGCGGACTGTGGCTGGTGATACGGTCTAGAGAAGGACTTGTTGGTTGCGTTACTGGGGGCCCGCATTTTCCTCCATTTGGCGCCATTATCGGCGCAGCAGCTGCTGTGTGGCGGAGCCTGCCGTGCTGGAGCTTGTGGCGGAGCGCTGTGCTGGCTATCCTGGTGCCAGTCCCATCTGACTGCGCTAACTACCGGTGCCCCCCAAAGTGCTTTTCTGTGCCATACTGTCTTGGATTGGACTGTTCTGCTCCTTGGTGGACGGCATAGGAGCTGGGGCCTGCGCATTGATACTGTCGCACTCGGTAAGCGGCGCTACCTTCACTTGTCTGTGTTGTGCTGTGGTGGACCGCTGCTGTCTCCTTTCAGCCTCCCCTCGCTTGCTGTCATTGTAACTGCTCCCTGCCTTCCTGGAGGCAGCAACGTAGTGTGACTATTGGAAGATACTGGCGATACTGCGTGGCTGCGCGACTACTGCGCCCCACTCTTGGATTTTGCTCTGTTGCCTGCTCTATTGGGCGCCTAACATTGGTTGGTGTACGGGGGCTTGTGCCCGGGGATCCCCTCGCCTCCTCTTACTGTGGGAACTGCGACAGGCTGTGTGTGCATGACCATGGGGAAGCCAGACAATAAGCAGCCTAAGCTCTCATTTGACTATTCGGCCTCTAGGAGGGGCGCGCGCTTGGTACAGGAGGCTGGGAGCTCCCGCTCCCCCCCCCCCACCTATCGCTGATGCCAGTCCGCAGTCCACTGCCCCGGATTTCCAGCAGATGATGCAGGAGATGCGGCAAGGGTTCGCTACCATTGTGGACAAAGTGGACAAACTATCCTCGCGCTTGGACGCAGTGGTGCAAAAACTCGATGTCCACGAGGAGCGCCTGACCACGGCGGAGCAGCGCATTTCGGATCACGACGACACTGCGGCCACTCATACCACTCAATTGGCGAGGATGGACAATATACTGAGGGTAATAGCCGCCAAGAATGAGGAATTGGAGGCGAGAAGTCGGCGTAACAACATACGCGTTGTAGGTGTGCCGGAGACGACAAACGTGGGGAAAATGGAGACGTATGTGGAAAGGCTATTGGTTGGCGCGGTCGGAGCGGAGGCGTTTTCCATGCAGTTTATTGTGGAGCGGGCACACAGATCCCTTGGGCCACGCCCTATTATTGCGCGCCTCCTGAACTATCGGGACCGTGATGCGGCTCTTCGTGCGGCTCGCACCACCCGCTCACTTTCCTTTGAGGGGGTCAATTTCACCATCTATCCGGACTTCACCCCGATGGTGCAGGAGCAGCGACGCAAATTCCTGGCGGGCAAGAAAAAGCTTTGGGACCTACAGGTAGACTACGCCTTGCTATACCCTGCGAAGCTGAGGGTGACTCATCAAGCGAAGCAGACTTTCTTCACTAATCCGCAGCAGGCGGAAGACTTTGTAAAGCGTCTCAAGAGGGAGCGTGCTGCTGCTGGCCGGCAGGACGAGGCGGGACAGGATGGCCACCGCTCGGCGGGAGAGGAGGAGGACGCCTGACCAGGTTTCTAGCGGCACACAGGCTGAGCTACTTACATTGCACTGACGCTTCTATGGCTGCCCTTGGAGTCTAGGGTTTCACAGGCATAACTGCTGGGAGCGGATGTGTGGATCGCCGCTTCACTCCGGGATTCCGCTTGTTGAGTCTGTTGTTTAGGCGATGGTTGATGATGATACTTTGCTCCGGGCACCCTCTCCCACACTGTGCCTGAGTCGTATCTTCATCTTGCGGCTGAGGGATCGGCGTAGTGTGAGAGAGTGTTACTGTGCACCTCTGGTGGGCACTCCAAAGGTAATACCCCACCATTGTTAAGTTTTCTTGTGCTACTGATTTTCTGTATGGCTGGATGGATGAATGGAGTGTGGGGAAGGGGGGTGGCAGGGGGTCCTGACAGGTTGGGGTTGGTCAGGTGGGTGGAGGGGGGGGGGAATGCCCTGGTAGGTTCTCTTTCACTTGGCGGGCGTACTTGGTGCGCGTTGTTCTTTGGATGTGATGCGTGCTTGTTGCACGGTTGTTCTTCTCTGTGTTGGGAAGGGGGGGGTTTGTTGCTGTGGCTGGAAGACGGCATGGATGAATGTGGTATGCGGCGTGCGGGGTGTATGGAGTGTGCAGCAGTGAAGAATCGCTGCGTAGAATTTGGGACTGGGCCTGGAGCAGTGTCTCAGCGGTTACTGTCGTACGTTCCCTGGGTGTGATGTCAGTCGTGATGTTAGATAGGATATCGATTTTGTCTTGGAATGTGCGTGGACTTAATGATGCCAGGAAATGTCGTAATGTACTGCAATATCTTGATCGGCATGCCATACAGGTAGCATTACTGCAGGAAACGCATTTGCGCCAAGCACCTGCACATGCGTTCGGTGGGAGGTGGGCCTCAGTGAGGAAGTTTTCATCGTACTCCTCTTACGCACGTGGGGTTGTTATACTGATCAAGAAATCACTTACATTCCAGGAGCTAGGATCACGAATAGACGCAGACGGGAGATATGTGCTGTTGTGTGGGAGGATTGGGCAGATTACTGTGCTTTTTGTGAATTGTTATGCACCGAATGTTGATACACCTGCTATTTTTCTTACACTATGGGGCCATATTCTTGAGGTAGACGCCTCGCATATTGTATGGGGGGGGATTTCAATTTGGCACTGCGGGCTATCGAGGACAGGTCAGAGGGGAGCTCTCAGTACAATATCCAGGCCAGGGATGTCTTACGGGGCATTGTTGAAGAGGCAGGCTTGATTGATAGTTGGCGATATATACACCCCACGGGGAAGGAGGGCACACATTTCACAGCACAGGCCCGTACCTGGGCGAGATTGGACTATATCTTCCTCTCCAGGGGGCTTGTGGCGGGACTACAGGGTGTGGCGCACCTCCCCAGGATGTACTCGGACCACTGTCCAGTTAGGGTTGTGTTATCGGTGCCTGGACTGCACAGGCCGCGACCACCTTGGAGACTCTTTCCATCTGCCCTGTTGGATCCCATCTTTAAGGCGGAGCTCGGCGAGGAAGTGGAAGCCTTTTTCCCGAGGAATAGGGGATCTGTAGACAGTGTGGAAGTGATATGGGAGGCATTTAAAGTTACAATCCGTGGGGTCACGATCGCCAAGAGCTGTGGGGTACTCAGGACTATTGTTCGTACACTTGCGAGCTTAGAGGCTGATTTACGACAATTGGAGCATGGGATGCTGGATGGCCCTGATCCTGACCTCATGCATCAGTTTCGGGGTAAACTCGCAGAGTACGAGGAGGAGGCAGCGCGGGAGGCGAAACATAGGGGGAAATACTGGACGGCGAGGAGGTACTGTGAAGGTGAGAGGCCAGGGAAGGTGCTTGCCGCACTTACGAGGCATCAGAGGCATAGTTCAGATGTGTTGGAATTGGTCTTACCTGATGGCACCCGCTGTAGAGACACGAAAGACATTCAAGACACGTTTATACATCATTACACACACTTATACACCACGCAGCAATCAGGAGATGTGAGGTATGGGGGGTTTCTGGATGATTTGGCGCTCTGTTGGTTATCCGACGATCATAGGGCGTTTCTGGGTAGGCCCCTTGAGGTGGATGAAATCAGAAGTTCCATTATGTCCCTTAATAATGGAAAGGCCACGGGACTGGATGGGCTACCCGCCGAATTTTATAAATGTTACGTGGATATTATGGCTCCGGTTCTTCGGGAGGTGTTCGAGGACTCCCTTGAGGTGGGGAGACTGCCGGGGTCGATGAGGGAAGTTGCTATCACTTCATTGCTCAAACCTGGGAAGGATCCCCTGGATGTGGGGTCCTATAGGCCTCTTTCATTGCTCAACTGCGATGTCAAAATACTGGCCAAAGTGTTGGCGACTCGGCTCTCTGAGCTTATGCCCGTTATAGTTTTACCTGACCAGTCGGGTTTTGTGCCTGGCCGGGCAACGTCTCATAATCTTCTAACGTTATTCTCCTTGATTCCGACAATAGCGCCTGAGCTACCGGTGGCTGCTGTCTTTTTGGATGCTACGAAGGCATTTGACTCAGTTGAATGGGGTTACTTGGTAGATGTTCTGTGCAGAATGGGCTTTCCTCAGATTTTTATCTCCTGGGTCAAGTTGCTGTATACCGACCCGGTGGCGAGGGTGGTTGTGAATGGTGTACTGTCCTCCCCTTTTCCTATCACGAGGGGGACCCGGCAGGGATGTCCCCTTTCTCCCCTCCTGTTTGCCATCGCAATAGAGCCTCTTGCATGTAGGGTTCGCCAATTACACCAACGGAGTGCATTTAATTGTTTCCAGCGTCAAATTGGGATATCTCTGTACGCGGATGATGTTACCCTTTATGTAAAGGATCCGCAGTTGAACCTTAACGCGATACTGCGTGAGTTTGTTGCCTTTGGCGGTATCTCTGGAGTGCATATCAACTGGCAGAAATCCCAATTCTTTCCGCTCACTACATGGTATTGTTGTGGCTTTGAACAAGGAAGAGACGATCAGGCTAAATTATGGCGTAGCTATAACTAAACTAGCAGATAAAATTACTAGATGGATGTCGTTGCCTCTTTCCATGGCGGGTCGAGCGTCTCTGATAAAAATGGTTGTGTTACCCGCTTCCTTTACTTGTTTCAAAACATTCCATATCACCCTGGGGCGTTTTTTTTCACGCCTCTCCGTTCGGAGCTGATTCGGTTGTTCTGGGGGGGCAAACAGGCGCGAGTGGCATGGTCTACGTTGAAGCTGCCGTATGTCAATGGGGGCTTTGACGTCCCAGATTTTGAACTTTATTATGTTAGCGCCCAGGCGCACTATGCGTATCAGTGGATGCGTCCCACGCCATTTATGCCTCAGGTAGCTGCTGAACAGTGGGTTGCTCATCCTCTCCCATTGGAGGGCATGGTGCTGGGGCATGTTAAGGAAATAGACACTCACCAGACGACGGTGACATGTACGGTTGATGCCTGGAAGCGAGTTGCGAAGACGTTGGATCTTGCATTTCTCTACTCACCTGCACTGCCCCTGGTGCATCACCCTGCCTTGTCCTTGTTGCGGGAGACGGGATTCCAACGTCTGTGCAAACGTCTTGCGATACTTACCTGGGGGGACCTTTTTCGTGGGGACACCTTCCGTACGCTTGAGCAATTTTTTGGGGGTGGAGAATACTCCCCGCTGGAAATGTTCTATTATGTCCGACTGCGGCAAGGCCTGAGGTCGCTGCTGCCCGAGTTCCCCAGAGAGCCGGGCGTGGCTTTACCACTCCATGTGATGTTACTCTCCGATGGGCGTCATTTGGTGTCTAAGTTGTACGGTGCCATCAGGAAACAAAGGGTTGCGTCGCCTAGTCGGGTACGAGAGCAGTGGAATGTTGAGCTCGGAATTGCTATTTCTGATGACCAATGGGCATACTGTTGTGGTGTGACTGCCAATATTTCCTCTAGCTGCCGTTTAAAAATCATACACTATAAATTCATACAACGATTCTATTACACTCCAGCTAGGAAACTCAGGTTCCGTTTAGCGGAAGACGATAGATGTGCTCATTGTCATGCGGCGGGTGCCGACTTCCTGCACTTGGCATGGGAGTGTGGGCCCATTTCAGAGTACTGGGTGCAGGTTCATGACGCCCTTCAGGTCATGACTGAGGATGGGGTGCTATTCGACCCTATGGTCCTCTTGCTAGGTTATACCAAAGAGGTGCCGGCACCCTATCGTAGGTTTGTGGATGTGGCTTTACTGTTAGCGAAACGACGAGTGGCCTGCTGTTGGGGGCGGGGCAGGATACCGCGGTTCGGGGACTGGCTGAAGGATATCATCTATTGTCAAGACCAATTTAATGTATACGCAGAAATGATGCCTGTGCGCTGTAGGCCTAGGGACTTTTGGAGCCAGCTACAGGTGTACCTACTTACCAGGGCTGTGCAAGATTCTGATTCGGACAGTGAGGATCGGGTTGGGGTGGCTTGACGGGTTCTCGCTTGATAGGATCACACCTCTGTCTACAACACTCCATATGACACAGTGACCGGGAAGGTCTCTCTATACTACTGCTTCTTTACGTGCATGGCTTACACTGTATAATCATTGTGTGGGGGGAGGGGCCACATTGCCTGCTCCTCTGTGGTGATGCTTGGAATGCCTCGACTCAGGGACTGATGAACTCTGGATGTGCACCCACTCTACTGGTGCTGTTCTTCCTGTAGAGATGTACGGTTGATACCCACATTATTGGTGTACTTATATGTTCTGTACTGCTATGTTCCACCTCGTGTATTTGCTGATATTGTGCTCCCACTCCTGCCCGCCCTGTTCCCCATCTGGACTTGGCACCTGGACTTCCCATGTACGCTACTGCATTGCGCTGTTCTCTGAATCATAATATGCTTTGTGTATGCTGCACTACTGTCTTTTGCTTGTCTTCCAATAAAAAAGTTAAAAAAAAAAAAAAAAAGATATTAGCTACGGCTCAATATTACGAAAATAGGGAAAAAGAGGAAAATGATCGTGCGGATAAGAAAACAAAGGATCTCAAAACGAAAGTTTTGTTACAGCAAGCGTATCCTCCGCGCTCAAATCAAAATGCCTCGCAGCAACAGAATAGATCACAATCACAATTTTCTAGGTCACAGTCGCGTACTGACTCTTCCACGCCGAGATCTATGCTCGGATATAATCAATGTGCGTACTGTAGAGGTGAGGGTCATTTGAAGTTTGACTGTCCGGTTTTGCGCGACCGAAATAGTGGTGGTTCTGCTCGAGGAGGTCGTAGTGGTCCTCAACAGGCTTCACGTGGTAGAGGTCGTGGTGTTACTCAAAATCAAAATGAGCGTTCTAATAATTCATCAGATTCAAACAATTGTTTTGATTAGCGTGGTTCATCATCAGGTAGGTCTGCACAGTATCATGTGGATGACTGTTACGTCGAGCATGATATGGATGACGGTAACTACTAGGACAGCCACAGACAAAGAGAGGGAGTAGTATCAGTTCCGGTTGATCAGAGAGGGCCTTACGTCGCAGTTGCCACATCGGGCGTAGTTGAGCCTTTTCTGTTGGACACTGGTGCAGCGAAAAGTTCCATCATTCATTCGAAACTCCCTGGCGCACCTTTGCCTGGCTTAACAAATGTTTTCGTTGGATTCTCTGGTGCCCCCGTTAGCAATCCGGTTTCTTGCCCGTTGCCCCTTACAATTGGGCCTCGTGAGCTGAAAGCTCCTTTGATTTTGACTACTGGTTGTGGTGAGAATCTTTTGGGCCTGGATTTGCTGAAAAGGTTATATGCGACTCTGTACTGTTCTCCTTCGGGAGTGGAGCTTACTTTAGGTCAGAGAGTGATCTCTCCTATTTATTTGTCAACTGATAAGCTCCCACCGGAATTGAGTTCTCTTCCTAAGTCTTTGTGGACAGCAGGTCCCAATGATGTGGGCCTGCTGGACATATCACCTTATGTTGTCCAATTGAAATCGAATGTACGATTGCCACGTATTCCTCAGTATCGGATCTCTCTTGATGGTGAACGAGCGTTGTTAGCGATCATCTATGACTTGATTAGGAAAGATGTTATCGAGGAAACTCGGGGAAATGTGTGTAATAGTCCTGTGTTACCTATTTTGAAACGCACTGATCCATCTAAGCCTCCTGTGTATCGTTTTGTCATTGATTTACGGGAGGTGAATAAAATTGTGATTCCACAATTTCCTGTGGTGCCTGACATTACGGCTTTACTGACTCTGATTCCAGCCTCCGCTTCTTGGTTCTCAGTGATCGATCTGAAGAATGCTTTCTTTAGCATTCCGATTGCTGAGGAAAGCAGAGATCTATTCGGCTTCTCATTAGGTGGTCGCAGCTTTAGGTTTAAACGTGCTCCTCAAGGCTACTGTGAGAGTCCATCGATATACAGCCAAGCTCTGAAGAGTCAACTTGATGCGTTTGTGTTACCGGCTGGTGCGGCCTTGATCCAGTATGTTGATGACTTGTTAGTGGCTGCTGACACCAAAGAGATTTGCAAAACCGCTACAGTATCACTGTTACAGCATCTCTGTGACTTACACCATAAGGTGTCACCTTCTAAACTGCAATATTGTTGTCAAGAAGTAACCTATCTAGGTCACTTATTGTCAAAGGAGGGAAGAAGGTTGACCCCAGAGAGAATTGCGGCGATCGCTCGAATGACTGTGCCAACAACTCAGAGAGATGTGCGTGCCTTTCTAGGTATCACGTCATACTGTAGGCAATGGATTCCAAATTTTTCATTGCTAGCAAAACCATTGGTAGCCCTCACGTGCAAGGACGTTCCAACTCCTTTGCCATGGACTGAAGAGTGTCAGAAAAGTTTTTCTGAATTGCGTGATGCGTTGTGTTCGGCTCCTGTGTTAGGTACTCCTGACTACAGCAAGCCGTTTACACTATACGTTCACGAGAGAGAGGGTTGTGCGTGGAGTGTTTTGACGCAACAATTTGGTGGTAAGCAGCGTCCATGTGCATATTTTTCCTCGACCTTGGACCCAGTAGCTAGAGCATTGCCGAGTTGTCTAAGAGCGACAGCGGCGGCTGCGGTGTCCATCCGACAATCTGCAGGATTGGTCATGGATAATATGCTTACGGTGATGGTTCCGAATGCAGTTGACACTCTCTTAAATCGTACAAAAACTCAACACTTGACGAGCGCGAGGTTGTCCGGTTATGAGTTGACGCTTTTGGCAAGTCATATACAAATAAAGCGCTGCAATGTATAAAACCCGGCGACGTTGTTGCCAACGCATATGGAATCAGATGATGTACCACCACATGATTGTTATTTGCGAACTGAGGAGAAACGAAGGGTCGTGTTGACCTAAAAAACACTCCATTGGCAGATCCTGATGGTACTTTGTATGTTGATGGTTCGTGTTTTAAGTTGTCGAATGGTGACGTGACGACTGCGTATGCTGTGGTGACGTTGAGTACGGTTGTGGAAACTGCAAGATTGAGTCAGAATTCCGCGCAGGCGGCAGAGTTGATTGCGTTGACGAGAGCGTGTTTTTTGTCGAAGGGAAAGCGAGTAAATGTGTTTACTGATAGTCAATATGCTTTTGGCGTTGCACATAGCTTTGGTCGTCTGTGGAGAGAAAGAGGGTTTATGACATCGCATGGCACAAAGATCCAACACGGACAGCTCGTGAACGATCTTTTGGACGCACTTACATTGCCTAAGCAGGTGGCGATTATTAAATGCAGTGCGCATCGAAAAGTGACGGATGATGTTGGTCGTGGTGACGCGTTTGCGGATGAGATTGCTAAAGAAACAGCTAGAAACCTTGCAACCCGAATGTACGTTACGAGTTCAGTAAGGTGGCCGGCAGAGACTGGTATGTGTGAGGACACTGTTGAGAGCGTGAAATCGATTCAGAATGAGGCCACCGAAACTGAAAAGACTAAGTGGAAAGAAAGCACGGGAAAGTTAGATGCGCACGGATGTTGGATTGATTTGTCGGAAAGTCAGAGATGGATGTTGCCGGATGCATATGTGCTAGCCATTTTGACTATGGCTCACGGCTTGTCACATATTAGCGCGAAAGGTATCTGCAAGCTGCTGTCCCCTGTATGGAAGAATGATGGTATCGCTAAGTGTGCTGAGAGAGTGGTTAAGAATTGTATGGTATGCATGATGTACAATCCTGGTAAGGGCACCCCTACCCCACCTGGCCATTTTGCTCCTCCCACATGTCCCTTTGAAGTTATCCAACTGGACTTCATCCATATGGAGAGATGCAATAACCTGAAGTACGTTTTAGTTGTGGTTTGCGCATTCTCCAGATGGATCGAAGCCTATCCTCTCAAAGACAATACTGCCCTCTCCACAGCGAAAGTCCTACTGAAGGAATACTTTCCTCGGTATGGAATGCCACGGATTGTATGGTCAGATAACGGAAGTGAGTTTGTGGGGAGTGTGATGCAGAGTGTGTGTAAGGGCCTTGGAATTCGACAAAAATTCCATAGTGCCAATCATCCCCAGTCAGCAGGTTTAGTTGAAGGGTACAATGGTACTCTGAAACTGAAACTTGCTAAGATCCAAGCTACGACTGGTTTGTCATGGCCTGATGCCTTGCCTCTGGATCTCTTGTCGTCTAGGGCGACTGTACACTCTCGAGTAGGGCTTAGCCCATATGAGATTGTGTTCGGCCGTCCGGCGAACATTTGGGGGGTCCCGAGGCCTAAGGCCTTCGATAATCTTGAGTACCCAATGTTAATTGATTATCTTCATGATCTGACTGCTAAACTGAGGTTAATTCACCAACAGGTTTTTGAAGCACTGCCGGCACAGACAGAGGGTCCTGGACATCGTCTCCAACCGGGTGACTGGGTGGTTACCCGTAATTTCGGCAGGAAGCGCAATTTGGAGCCGAGATTCACTGGACCATTCCAGGTCCTCCTCGCCACGAGAACTGCAGTTCGTCTGGAAGGCCGGAAAAATTGGGTGCATGCCACCCACACTAAAAAGGTGCCTATACCTTTACCGGCAGATTCGTGGGTGAGGACAGGAATCGCCGCAACAGAGACCGAGACCCCGATAAAATTTGTGCCGTTCAGTGATGCTCAACCTGTAGGAGACACTTCTTTGCAGTCAGACACATTTGTTGAACCTTCATCATTGGAAAACTCAAGACTTGAACTCTCATCTGATCGACAGGACTCTGTTACGCAACCTGAACAATTATTTGAAGAACAGACTCGTCCTGGAAGAAGAAGATATTTTCTTCGTTCTCACAACAAAGACTAATAAAACTTTTTCCTTGCCCCTTTCTGAATGCATATTACCCCCCCTTACTGTCATTTTGAACATTATGAACAATTGCATCTTCCATTAATTCTTGAGTTCTTTTCCACGTATGTTTCTTTTTCCACAGCTAAGAGATTTGCACTAAAATTAAATATTTGATTAAAGAAAACCTTACATCCGGGTTGACCATAGGGCCGTGCGGGTACTTCCTTCTGTTTAGCAGGTTCCTGACACTAGGTCGGTACTTTTGTCGATTCCTGGGAACTCCTGGGAATTGATAATCGCTACTCAGAACGAAGTGCGTCAAGAACGTTGCGGACGGTTTTTAGAGGATGGAATTCTCAAAGTTGTCGGAAGTGGAAAAGATGCTAACTACAAGATTGATGTTACATAGGGTTGTACGAACAAAATGCTTTCTGTTTCAGGTGTTCCTGCTGTTCTTAACTGTTTCTATGCTACTGGTGGGTGGAGTGTATTTTGGACTGCAGTCGTTATTGCCGTCTGCTTTACCTACTTCTTCTTCTGAACCAAAATCTACTCCCACTATTTCTCCACATTCCTTTCATCCTCTGCCCCAACATGAACAGATTAGACGTGCGGAATTCATGAATAACTCCTTTGTCCAGCTTCTTCATCAACATCAGTTGGTGATGAACACTACTAACTGTTGGGTGTGTGGTTTAATGCCACATACCATGGATCGGGGAATTCCGTATTTGGTCTTTCCTTATAGTTCCCAGGGGTCAGCTTGAGCATTCCAAACTATGTTTCGTAGCGCACTAGATTCCTACCCCCATCGAGAGCCACGCACTGCAGATCATGGTCCTGGCCCGTACCACAAGCCTTTGGCAAGGGCGATTGCTGATTTAGATAGAGATATTTTTGACGCATCGCTTATCCCAGAGGAAGAGGTGCGAGGAAACAGGGATCTGAGTGAGGCTGAGTATAGCATGTCAGTGGGTGATAGACAGCTTAAAAGCTCGTCTCCGATCTGGATGGTACCCCATCTGGGTAATTTCTGCTTGAAAGGTCTTGGTCGAAGTCCGCGAGCTCAGCTTGGGAGGAGTGCTTTCACTGAAACGTATGTTTTGCCAACACTCTCTTCCCCTGTTCTTTTGACTGCCAAGGGTACATACTTTGTATGTTACGACGCGCATATACATGGCTGCCTCGTGATTTCTCGGGCACCTGTTATATTGCGAATCTGTTGCCGCCGACCTTCACAGTTGGGTCGGACTATCACAAGACTAGAGTTGTGAGAGGCGTTATTAGCGAAGAAGACACTGCCGGTCAAGAAGCAGGAGACTTCTTTAAGGGTTTCTTGCCGTTTTGGGGACCTATGATCAATGGTAGGAACCTGAGACAGTTGACTCGTGTGGTAGAATCGACTGCTAATATAACTGCAAGTGCTCTTGGTAATCTGACAGCAGAGCTTCAGGCGGATAGGCTTATGACGTTACAAAACCGTATGGTTTTAGACGTTGTTCTTGCAGATAGAGGTGGTGTATGTAAGGTGATCCATTCGAGTTGCTGTATTTTCATCCCTGATAACGCTCCAACTGTTTATCAAGCCATCTCAAAGTTGCATAAAATCTCCGAGTCCATACACGTGGACGTAGGTGATTGGACGCTACTAGGATGGTTTTGGGGCCTGATGTCGACTTGGGGTTGGAAGATTCTGATGATCATTGGGGTTGTTGTAGCATTTCTGTTCACGTGTTGTCTTTGCGTACAGTGTGGTCCTGCCTTATGTGGCCTCTGTGCTACGACGTGTATAAGACGGCCATCTGTTACCAAGGAAGCATTGATGGATAGAATAATGTTGCAGCAACATCTGAATGATCTAATGAATATCGAGATCGATTCTGATATCGACTAGTGCTTGCCTACATGAGGGCAAAAGGAGCGTCTGAGGTTCCGTGACAATTATAAGTGGTATTTCCGACTTGGTCGAATATGGACGAGTTTGGTATCTATGAACCGCAATTGACGAGTTTAGTGGGTGTACGCGTTTTCGCTACACTGCCTGAACCGTTCGTCTTATTCATGGGTTTCTTCATCTGAACCCACGGGTTCCATTTTAGATACGGCATCCATTTTGTCTCTTGCCCTCAAGTAGCCAGCGAACGGACACTGTCCGCTTCGTGACCCTGGGATTCCCAAACTCTTGCGGAAGACACGTGTTCCTTTGAGGGTGTCTTTATGACGAGGGGGATGATACTGTAAAGGCAGATGGCCCCGCTTGAGGCTCATCTTGCCGTGCTGGTCTATTGTTTCAGCCGTGCATTCATTAGGCACGACTCCTTTGATCCTGCAATCGTGTTTCCGATATCGCCCTCTACACCAATCTGCTGTCTATCTTTGTCTTCTTTCCACCTGTTTCTGTCTTCTCTCAAACTCGTTTACAGCCGGAATGAAATGAAATGAAATGAAATGAAAATGTGACTTGTAGAGCGCTACAGTTGCCCTGAGGCGTCCAGGCGCTGAAAACAGATGGGGCCCTCTTGAGGTTACTTTATTAGGCATTAAACAGCAAGGTTTTTAGCTGTTTTCGAAAAGTAGTCAGATTGGGGTTGCTTCTCAGCTGCAGAGGTAGAGAGTTCCAAAGTTTGGAAACATTATACGAGAAGGAACGTCCTCCCGCTCTGGCTCTACGAATTCTGGGGATCTCAGCCAGGGATGCTGTAGAAGAGCGGAGGGATTTGTTAGGCCTGTAGGGAGAAATCAGGGGCTGGTTGATGTCTGGGCCTGTTTCCCAGAAGGTCTGGTGGGCAATGCAGAGCGACTTGAATTTTACTCTGTCCCTGACAGGTATCCAGTGTAGGGTCTTTAAACTGGCTCTCACTGAGGTCCTCCGGGGAATGCCCAGCAGGGCTCTGGCAGCACTGTTCTGGGTACGTTGGAGCTTTTGTAGGGTGTAATCCGGGGCTCCCAGGTATAGGGCGTTATTAAAGTCCAAACGGGATTGGATAAGGCCCTGTATAATTATCTGTTTAGCCTCAAAGCAGAGGAGGGGAAGGACTTTCTTGATCACTCTAAGGAGGCCAAAACAAGTGGCTGATATCTTAGTGGCCTGTGTGTTGAAGCTCAGAGACTTGTCAAGCCAGACCCCTAAGCTTTTGATGTTGTCTCTGGGGGGTGGTGCCACTCCCATACTTGATGGCCAAATCGGCTCTAAGGAGACAGGGGAGGCTGTGCCCAGGATCATCAGCTCGGTTTTGTCGTCATTCAACTTTAAGCATGAGCTCATCATCCACTTCTTTACGTCCTCCAGACAAGCCGCTAGGTCTGGTGGCGCCTGGAGGCCGCTCTTCTCTGCCAGGGAGACCACCAGCTGGGTGTCGTCCGCATAGGAGATGATCTTTACACCATGCGGACGAACAACCTCAGCCAGTGGCCTCATATAAGCGTTGAAGAGCGTAGGGCTTAAGGAGGAGCCCTGGGGGACTCCACATCCCAGGGGATGAGTGGATGAGCGTGATGCGCCGTCGAAGACCTGAAAGTTTCTGTCGGACAGGAAAGAGTTGAACCATGTCAGGGCATCTCCGGTCACTCCTAAGTCGGCAAGGCGGGTTAGCAAAATTTTGTGATGTACCGTATCGAATGCGGCACTTAGATCGAGGAGGATCACTGCCACTGATCCCCCCCGATCTAGAAGCCGTCTTGCCTCCTCAGTCACAGCCAGTAAAGCCGTCTCTGTCCCATGTTTGGTACGAAAACCTGTTTGGGAGGAGTCGAGGAGGTGGTTTTCCTCAAAAAACGTTGTCAGTGTGGTGTTAACATGTTTTTCCAGAATTTTCGATGCCCAGGGGAGTAATGAGATCGGACGATAATTACTGGGGTTGGCCGGGTCTAGGGAAGGTTTTTTCAGCAGGGCCCGCACCATAGCATGCTTCCATGTTGAAGGGACCGTCCTACTAGTTATGGAGGAGTTCATGAGATCCAGGAGTGTGGGGAAAATAGCAGTGCTGGCAAGGTTTAATGAACCTGGGGGGGCAGGGTCGCACGGGGAACCAGATTTTATTTGTTGTGCCAGTGTCTGTACGATTTCCAGTGTTAACAGGGGAAGAGACTCCAGGCACTTGGTCGAATTTGAGGTCAGGTACGGGTTCTGGCCGGGGGAATCCGAGGGAGGATTGGGGAAAGAGAGATAAATTTTATTAATTTTTTGGAAGAAGAATTCTGCCAGATCATTGCATTTAGCCGGCGAGTTGTTGTTATCTGTAACCGGAGGCGGGGTTTTGATCAGGGAGTTGACTATACGGTAGATTTCTTTAGATTTGGATTTTGCCGTGGTTATTTTAAGATTGTAAAAGGCAGCTTGCGAAGATTTGATGGCCAATTTATAATTCCTGATCATTTCCCTGTAGATGGTTTTTTCTTCAGGGTTGAATAAGGTGCGCCACTTTCTCTCCTGCTTTTTACAGAGACGTTTGTGGTTCCTGAGCTCTTCGGTGAACCAGGGAGCTGTTTTGCTATGTCTCTTAGATTTTGATGCGTGTTCTGGGAGGACCTGGTTCAGAGAGGTGGTTATCCATTCTTCATATTTTTTGTTGTTAACAGTTGGGTTTTGGGAGAGGGAGGGTCTCATATTGCAAAGAGTTTGTGCCCAGTTGTCAATAGGGAGTTTGGACCAGTTACGAGTTTTCCTAATAGTAAATGAGGTCGAGGATGGTTTACTTGTGGTCCAATTAAAGGCTATTAAGAAGTGGTCTGACCAGGGAAGTCTGGTTATGTTTCCCACTTTAAGCTGGTCACAATTGCTGAAAATAGGGTTCAACAGGTGTCCCTTTTTGTGTGTGGCAGATGGAACTTGTTGCTCGAGTTGATATGCGGCCAAGCTTGACTCGGTCTCTTGTGCCGAAGGGTCTAGTGGGTTGTCAAAATGAATGTTAAAGTCTCCAAGTAGGGAGAAATTGGAGGGGGAGACAACCGACTGAGAGGTCACAGAGAGCAGGGAAGTATTAAATTGTCCTGTAGGACCGGGGGGCGGTAGATGAGAATGCCGGAAAAACAGGCATTAGGAGAAAATTCGATGGCGAAGGAGAGGTTTTCGCAGTCCTCAATATCTTCTGATAAGTGACGACAGATGTAGCTTTCTTTATATATAATCGCGAGGCCTCCACCTCTGCCCAGTGGTCGGTCTGCTCGAGCTATCTGATACCCTGGGATGATAGCTTGTGCTAGGTCTGGCTGAGAGTCTTGGTTCAGCCAGGTACCCGTCAGGAACATTGCATCAGGAGAGTGTTCCTCTAATAGTAGGGAGATCTCAAGGCAGTGTTTCACGAGGGACCTACAGTTTAAAAGGAGCATGGAGTATGGAATGTACTTAATGTTGGGATGATGTAATTTTACAGTTGGGAACCGGCGATGCTACCGTAATTATGTTCCGGGATCCTGAATATATGAAAGCTGCCCTTTTGAAATTTACTGTGGGAACTGAGTTGTAACCTGTTGTTCGCCATGTTGTGCTATGACAGAAATCTGTATAAAAGGAGCGTTCCACTATTGCAATTTGAAGCAGTCTCCTAGAACCTACATGCGTTGTACTTCTTGTGACTTCTGTGTTCCCTGCAGTAAATAAACCTCGATCTTTGACGCCGAAGGAAGTGTCCCGTGTTTCTGTCATTTGTACGCCGGAACAGGTAACCCACGAAGGTTTCAGGTGTTGTCCCCTGGCACCCCTGGGTCTTAGAATAACCCAGTCCTTCAGGGGTAGTGTTTTAGGGTTTAGGGTAGTGCAGTGGTGTTTGTGTAGTGTAGGGGCTCGTGCTGGGGGTAGTGTTTTAGGGTTTAGGGTAGTGCAGTGGTGTTTGAGTAGTGTAGGGGTAGTGCTCACCAGGGAGTTAACTGGAAGTCTACTGCTGGTATTGAAAGTGATTGTTCGGTCAGCATGTCAGAATTTTCCAATTAAATAGAAGAGGATTTGAGATCTCCCTTAAAACATGCCCTAATTTTTATTTCTACAACACTAACCATAATTTCTATGACAAAATGAACCCCCTCATTTTGTTCCTTTTTAAATTAAATGTTTTAAGAGTTTATTCCAATCAAGATGGCTTCAGGTGTGCCATACTTTTGTCATTAGTAAGGCTGTTAGAGCTCTAGTTGTTCTTTAGAACACTCTGGGAAGCAGCAGTAGAACACAAAGCAGTCAACTGACAGGCTGCTCCTGTTGAAATATAACAGGAATATATTTGAGATCTCACTTAAAACATGTCCTAATTTTTCTTTCTACGGCACTAACCATAATTTCTACGACAAAATAAACCCCCTTAGTTTGTTCCTTTTTAAATTAAATGTCTTAAGTGTTACCAGTTTATTCCAATCAAGATGGCTTCAGGTGTGCCATACTTTGTCATTAGTAAGTCTGTCAGCGCTCTAGTTGTTCTGTAGAACACTCTGGGAAGCTGCAGTAGAACACAAAGCAATCAACTGACAGGCTGCTCCTGTTGAAATATAACAGGAAGGCAATTGAGATCTCATTTAAAACATGTCCTAATTTTTCTTTCTACAGCCCTAACCATAATTTCTATGACAAAATAAACCCCCTTATTTTGTTCCTTTTTAAATTAAATGTTTTAAGTGTTACCAGTTGATCCTCTCCCTCACCAACGACCCCACCTCCGCCAGAGCCAGCTTCCAGGACGGAATGAAAGACATCGCAGACTGGAAGAAGCTCAACCGCCTGAAACTGAACTCAGACAAGACGAAAGTCCTCATCCTCGGCCCATCCATCTTTGCCTGAGACGACTCCTGGTGGCCCCCTGCTCTGGGCCCCCCACCCAAGCCCACGCACGCAACCTGGGCTTCATCCTTGACTCCTCCCTCACGATGGCCAAGCAAGTTAACGCCGTTACCTCCTCCTGCTTCAACAATCTCCGCATGCTCCGTAAGATCTTCCGCTGGATCCCCACTGGAACCAGAAAAACGGTCACCCAGGCCCTCGTCACCAGCCATCTGGACTACGGGAACGCCCCTCTACGCTGGGACCACCGCAAAACTACAGAAAAGACTCCAGCGCATCCAGAACGCCTCAGCACGACTAGTCTTGGACATCCCCCGACACAGCCACATCTCCGCCCACCTGAGGGACCTGCACTGGCTCCCTATCAGCAAAAGGATCACGTTCAGACTCCTCACCCACGCACACAAGGCTCTCCACGACTTGGGCCCCGAATACCTCAACAACCGCCTCACATTCTACACGCCAACCCGCCAGCTCCGCTCCGCCAGCCTCGCCCTCGCCACCGTCCCACGGATCCGCAGAACCACCACCGGAGGAAGATCCTTCACCTACCTGGTGGCCAAGACCTGGAACACCCTCCCCACCCACCTACGACTCACCCAGGACCATCTCTCCTTCAGGAAGCAACTCAAGACCTGGCTTTTCGAGCAGTAGCACCCCCACCCCCACCCAGCGCCTTGAGACCCTAGCGGGTGAGTAGCGCGCTTTACAAATACTCTTGATTGATTGAATCCAATCAAGATGGCTTCAGGTGTGCCATAATTTTGTCAATAGTAAGGCTGTTAGCACTCTAGTAGTTCTTTAGAACACACTGGGAAGCTGCAGTAGAACACAAAGGAATCAACTGACAGTCTCTGCCCTTGTTGGATGTACATGTTTTACTGAGAATGTCAGACTTCATTATCACAAGACTGAGAATGATAATGTGAATTTACAGAAAATATGCTCTCATTTTAGCTTCTGGAGCACCTTCCAAACCTCTGTGGGACAAGAATGAGAAAATAGTTTTCTCTCAAACATGATTCATGATATCCCAGCAGAAGGCTGTTTCACATGGCAAAATCACCTTAGAACAGACCACAATTCCTAAAATGAGTATGGTACCAACAACAAATGATTTATAATGTAACTAAAGTCTTGAAACCTTCTATTAACTGCAATGCTTTTTAATGAGGTGCTATCATGTATATTGGTCCCCAAGATGGCTGCCAACACTTCTTGGATGAAGTGCTGACAGCCAATTAGATCTCACAATGAGATGTGTCGTTAGGCTCCGCCCAGATATATATGTACTTTTTTCCTTTAATATCTAAAAAACTACTGAACAGATTGACACCATTTGAGAAAAAGGCACGAGTCTGAACTGAGGACTACCTCTTTGCCAAATGTGGTATAATTCCGTTCAGCAGTTGGGGCTGTAGCTACGGCTAAAAGTCCCTATGGAAAATAGCATGGGTAAAACACGTTTTGGGACCCCCCTTTTTTCTCGGCCCCCACTTCATGAATCACCCCGAGACTTTCGGGATAGGAGCGGAGTGGACCTGGCCATTAGTTTTAAAAATGTTGCGAAGATTCGTCAACCGGCGCCAAAGTTATTCCAAATAGAATGTTGTGGATTTCCTATGGAAATAGGTCCTAACTATATCTACCTACTGGCGTGTGCCAGTAGGTAATATATGTATATATATATATATATATATATATATATATATATATATATATATATATATATATATATATATATATATATATATATATATATACGTTTTTATAATCTATATTTGATATTTATGGTGTTTTTTAAAATCTGTATATATCTTCATGAGTCCATCCACAATGAATAAGTCATTATGCCGCACACAAAAAGAATCATTTAAAGTATTTTATACTCTCACTGTTTTTTACTTGGTAATTTTGGTTTTAGGGTGTGAACACACTGTTTTGATTAACATTATTGTTGGTGGATGAATTTTGAATATGCCCACTTGGGCTATATTTAGGAGTATTAACTTTAGTATTCCTGCATGGGTTAGTGGCCAAAAAAAACTTTCCTTATGTGCCGATCACGGATGTGACCTAAGACTCCGGGTTGAGTACACTCATTATTGAAGCAGACGTAGAGGAATTTCTTAGCATAGATTCTTAAGTCATGCATATATTTTAGAAAGTTCCTTTTATTCAGTTGATTTTAATAATGGGATGTTTTTATCATGGATAATGATTACAATTATTTATTGATATCTCTTACCTGGTTTTGTAAATATTTATTGTGAATGTTTACTATGACTGCAATTTGCACATGAACTTGGCACGTTTGCACTTTTTTTGTACTGTATTTAAACAGCCAGATTTGCACAGGAGGTTTATAAAGTGTTTAACCCAATATGCACTTTATTTCACAGTTACGAATGCATTCTAGCAGGAACTGAGTCTTTCATCCATATCTATGATGTTTGAAAATTGCACTGTCACTTTAAAAGGTGTTGATCTGCCCATGTGATGTGTCATGTGATCAAGGTCCGAGAGGGACCGAAACGCGTCATGGTGGTGGTGGTGGTGTTTGGCGAGAAACAAAAATAAAAATATTCAGCACGACCTTGAGGTACGCTTCGTCTCTTGGGAGAATCGATTCCTGTGTGCTAGAGGCGAAAATCAGTAAATATATATATATATATATATATATATATATATATATATATATATATATATAGTCGCTCACAGACACCAACCAATTGCACACACGAGTGGGTGCACACGAAAACGGGGGTGTACCCGTTTTAATATTAGCGCTCCAAAACTCCCAGGAAAATGACTCCAAAAGGAAAGTAGCACACGCAGGGGAGGTTTCCACAGATGATTTAATGAGGAAACCAAACAGCAACGACGCGTTTCGCCTTGGGGCTTCGTCAAGTTGTGCAGAGAGCCGAGGCGTGCGTCGGATTTAAAAAGACACCAGGTGAGTACATGAAACAAAGGTAGGACTATGCAGTACATTACATTCATGGTCGCCATGTTAGAATGGTGAAATTGAGGTAAACAATTGTAAAAGATTCACAACGTAATCGTCACGAATACCATTATACAGCAAAACCAAATAAATGTGCACAATTACAAGCCTGTGTATCAGGCCCTATAATGTCGAGTTATCGAACGATAGCCTTACCCTCTTAGAAAGAAAGAATTCAGCCCATGATGGGCAACGTGACACCTCTACAAACTTTGCAAAATACACATGTACATCGTGAATAGGCAAAGTCAACAAGATGACGCATGTGGCAAAATTACACCAGAATTCAAGCGCCTCAACCTTCATAACGGAGGATAAAAATTGCATATATGGTATGTAAGTTAATGTGGAGTAATGTCACGTTTTTATAACGCCCTGGATGGGCAACAATCAATGTCTCAAGTATATACCATGGAGTCAGTTTCACAATATATTACGGTAAAACCATTAAAAACAATTTAGATACGAAAAGGCACAGTCAAAGAAAAATCAAAGAAATTGAGGAATTGCAGCGATATATGAGCTAACAGTCACAGGAAATCATACAGTTACCCTAAGTGGACTGCTAATTCTTCGTGCATGTTGAGGCCATTCGGGTACTTGCTCTGTAAGTCTATAATATACCTGGATTCAAGTCGTCTGAGTTTAAGTAGACGATCCCCACCTCTAATGTTAAATGGCACACTGTCAATGCAAGTATAAGATAACAGGTCCCTGTTACTTTTATGCATTTTGGCAAAATGCCTGGCTACCGGGTAGGCCTCATCCTTCTTAGCAATGGCCCGCATGTGTTCTAACACACGCAGCTTCACTGCATTAGTAGTGCTGCCAATATATTTTAGGCCGCAAGGGCATGTCAAACAGTAAATAGCGTAGGGCGTAGAACAGGTTAGAAATTTGCTAATTCTTTTCGGAATGGTGACACCCGGTATCTTGTAAGTAAGCGTCCGCTTACTATATTTACAAGCCTTGCAACGGCCGCAAGGATAAAAGCCATTGAGGACAGGTAACTTAGGTGTTATTTCAGGAGCAGAGTAGTGACTAGAGACTAGGTGATCTCGTAGGGACCTAGCTTTTCTAAACGTGATAAGGGGATTAGTGGGTAAATCCGGTTTGATAATGCTGTCAGACAGTAAGATATTCCAATTTTTTCTTAGAATTTGTTTGATCTGCCCAGCATTATTAGAGAAAGTGGTAATGAGTCGGAAGCTCCCATTGCAAGATCTATTTTTCTTCTTGGTCTTCAGAAGCTCTTTCCGTTTCATTTTCTTTACTCTCTCGTAAGCTTTATGAAGCACCTTATCACCATAACCCCTTACTCGAAACCTCAACATACTAGCAAGGGCTGCTTTTTCAAAATCATCATCATTTGAGTTGTTTCTCCGTAATCTTAATAGTTCCCCATAGGGGATGCTGTCCACTAATTGGCGGGGGTGACTGCTGGTAGCAAATAGCGTGGAATTACCCGAAATTCTTTCTTTCTAAGAGGGTAAGGCTATCGTTCGATAACTCGACATTATAGGGCCTGATACACAGGCTTGTAATTGTGCACATTTATTTGGTTTTGCTGTATAATGGTATTCGTGACGATTACGTTGTGAATCTTTTACAATTGTTTACCTCAATTTCACCATTCTAACATGGCGACCATGAATGTAATGTACTGCATAGTCCTACCTTTGTTTCATGTACTCACCTGGTGTCTTTTTAAATCCGACGCACGCCTCGGCTCTCTGCACAACTTGACGAAGCCCCAAGGCGAAACGCGTCGTTGCTGTTTGGTTTCCTCATTAAATCATCTGTGGAAACCTCCCCTGCGTGTGCTACTTTCCTTTTGGAGTCATTTTCCTGGGAGTTTTGGAGCGCTAATATTAAAACGGGTACACCCCCGTTTTCGTGTGCACCCACTCGTGTGTGCAATTGGTTGGTGTCTGTGAGCGACTGGATTTGGTACCATCTGCACCGAGTTTGCCCTGAAAAGCCTTGTGTTTCCTGATATCCGGAACTTCTGCCACTGACTCATACGAACTTTCATCACAGGCAGACATCTGGTTCCTGGTAAGGCGCAGTGTGCGCATACAAAGACTTTTTTGACACGCACTGAGGGCATTTTACTTAGAGTGAAGGGGATTATACAGCATACTTATAGGTAGTTGCGGCTGCGCTACCTTTACTATGTTTTGCGAAGCAGAGAGAAGAGAGGCGGAACAAGGAATGTTTAAAAATAAGAAAAAGACAGATGGCACTCAAAGGGCTGGTGGAGGTCAAGCCAATGGAGAGAACGCATCCCTGCAATCCAAACTGACCTCATTGGAGCGTTTATATGAACGCGAGATTAGAAAATGGTGGGAGGCGACCTCGTTGCAAAATTATATAGAGGTCGATCGCGTTCCCAGAGGTTTGCGTATATATACTATCCCAGCGTACGAGAACCCGGATCCCAAATTACTAGATGCATGGGCAGAACACACGGCCGCATCGTGCAAAGGGAGCTTGCAGATTCTCGTGCGCTTCGCCTGGAGTGACAGAGAAAAGGCACTAACAGAGATCAAGGAAATTGAAGATGAGTTACTTAAAGAAGAAGACCAGGTGACCCTGGGGGACAAACGAGAATCTATGAAGAAACGCCTAAAGAAATATGAAAACAAAATTAAACAAAGGAAAGAAGAAAAATTTGAAAGGGACGAGAAAGATTACCGGATGGGGAGAGTGCTGACCTTCGCCAAGAAGTATGACAGCACGAGGAAACTGTTGAAAATGAAGAAAAAGACGGGCGGACCTGCACCCACTGAACCGGCTACCTCAGAGTCCGATGCAAATCAGGATGACATCACAAGTGAGGATAGCGCTGAAGATTCTTTTCATGTGGAATATCATGTAATGCGCAACAACCAACTGGAGGGAGGAAGAGGAAAACCCCCGGACAACCAAGGACAAAGAGGAAGACGCGGCGGGGGGGCCGCTGGAAGAAATCCATTAAGCTCTCCTCCGGTAACACGCAGCATGAAGAAGTTCTTCAAGAAGAAGAACTGAACTATGACTCCACTGATCCCCATGATAATCTCACCATCATCAACCTGACAGATAAAGTGCTCACGAATGAAGAAAATTCGACACTTCGATTGGGCTTATCCTTTTGTCCACAAAAAAACTTTGAATTTGCGCAAACACGCATTGACATTTTCAAATTTGTCAGGAAGTTAAAATTACACAAATTTTTCAAGCTTAAACCACCCGGAGAACGTGTCACCGCAGACAAACGTGTGGATGGCACCGAATTTACCTGCAGCGAGCTGGGAGGCCTTCGAGCAATAGAAGGTCTCAGTTTGGAGGATGAAATAGTTGGTGCAAGTGAGGTAACTAACACCCAACTGCTTGAGAATTGGCAGGTTCAACAAAAAGGTGGGGCCAGTGATTTTAAACCGGCCTCTACATTTATGCCAATCATGGGCGCTGATGCCATTGATACTTTTTCTGATGCCGTATTAAGGGATCTGACAAGATTGCGTACCACCTGCAAACATGGCTATAATAAAAGGGATAACTTCACAAAAAACCAACAGCTTGCTCTTACCACTCTATGTGAAGACTCAGGATTGGTATGTAAACCTTCTGATAAAGGGGGAAACATTGTTCTTCTCACCGCCACCCAATATGAGACTGAGGCCCTTCGTCTATTGGGAGATATTAACACTTATGCTGCCGTGAATGAAAGAACCTATAATCAGAGTGTGGTGGACTATCACGAGATGATATCAAAATGGCACAACGTAAATATGTTGAACACTGATGAATATTTGTTTTTACGTTGTTTAAGCCCCGTGATCCCCACCTTTTACTACCTTCCTAAGGTACACAAAGATTTGGTAAATCCTCCGGGCAGGCCCATAGTGGCTTCCAATGGAAGTTTAACTGAAAACCTTTCCATTTATGTTGACTCTTTTTTGTCCCCTTTGGTGATGTCCCTTAAATCCTACCTTAGAGACACCAAACATTTCCTAAATTGTATTGATGAAATTGCCTGGAAGAACACTTATTGTATGCTGGTACTTGACATCACCAGTCTGTACACATGTATTGCACATGGTGATGGTCTAACAGCTATGTCTAGCTTTTTGGAAAAACGTACAGTGAAATTTTACGAGCACAATAAGATGTTGGTGGAATTTATGAGGTTCAGTCTCTACAACAATATATTTCTGTTTGGCAAGCAACTGTACAGACAAATGGCTGGAGTCGCTATGGGCGCCTGCTCCGCCCCCAGCTTCGCGAATCTTTTCGTGGGGTGGTGGGAGGAGCAGGGCGCCTGGAGTGAGCTACACCCCGAATGGGACAGTAAAATCGTTAGATGGTATCGTTATATTGACGATTTGTTTATCATTCTTGACTGTCCTGTGGATATTGCCAACAACTTTGTAGAGGCCCTCAATGATAATGATATCAACCTTCAGTTCTCAGGCACTATTAGTCAAACTTCTGTGAATTATTTGGACCTTACTGTCTATATCGACAGTCAGGGTTCTATACAGACGAAACTATTTAGGAAAGAGACAGCGGGTAATTCCACGCTATTTGCTACCAGCAGTCACCCCCGCCAATTAGTGGACAGCATCCCCTATGGGGAACTATTAAGATTACGGAGAAACAACTCAAATGATGATGATTTTGAAAAAGCAGCCCTTGCTAGTATGTTGAGGTTTCGAGTAAGGGGTTATGGTGATAAGGTGCTTCATAAAGCTTACGAGAGAGTAAAGAAAATGAAACGGAAAGAGCTTCTGAAGACCAAGAAGAAAAATAGATCTTGCAATGGGAGCTTCCGACTCATTACCACTTTCTCTAATAATGCTGGGCAGATCAAACAAATTCTAAGAAAAAATTGGAATATCTTACTGTCTGACAGCATTATCAAACCGGATTTACCCACTAATCCCCTTATCACGTTTAGAAAAGCTAGGTCCCTACGAGATCACCTAGTCTCTAGTCACTACTCTGCTCCTGAAATAACACCTAAGTTACCTGTCCTCAATGGCTTTTATCCTTGCGGCCGTTGCAAGGCTTGTAAATATAGTAAGCGGACGCTTACTTACAAGATACCGGGTGTCACCATTCCGAAAAGAATTAGCAAATTTCTAACCTGTTCTACGCCCTACGCTATTTACTGTTTGACATGCCCTTGCGGCCTAAAATATATTGGCAGCACTACTAATGCAGTGAAGCTGCGTGTGTTAGAACACATGCGGGCCATTGCTAAGAAGGATGAGGCCTACCCGGTAGCCAGGCATTTTGCCAAAATGCATAAAAGTAACAGGGACCTGTTATCTTATACTTGCATTGACAGTGTGCCATTTAACATTAGAGGTGGGGATCGTCTACTTAAACTCAGACGACTTGAATCCAGGTATATTATAGACTTACAGAGCAAGTACCCGAATGGCCTCAACATGCACGAAGAATTAGCAGTCCACTTAGGGTAACTGTATGATTTCCTGTGACTGTTAGCTCATATATCGCTGCAATTCCTCAATTTCTTTGATTTTTCTTTGACTGTGCCTTTTCGTATCTAAATTGTTTTTAATGGTTTTACCGTAATATATTGTGAAACTGACTCCATGGTATATACTTGAGACATTGATTGTTGCCCATCCAGGGCGTTATAAAAACGTGACATTACTCCACATTAACTTACATACCATATATGCAATTTTTATCCTCCGTTATGAAGGTTGAGGCGCTTGAATTCTGGTGTAATTTTGCCACATGCGTCATCTTGTTGACTTTGCCTATTCACGATGTACATGTGTATTTTGCAAAGTTTGTAGAGGTGTCACGTTGCCCATCATGGGCTGAATTCTTTCTTTCTAAGAGGGTAAGGCTATCGTTCGATAACTCGACATTATAGGGCCTGATACACAGGCTTGTAATTGTGCACATTTATTTGGTTTTGCTGTATAATGGTATTCGTGACGATTACGTTGTGAATCTTTTACAATTGTTTACCTCAATTTCACCATTCTAACATGGCGACCATGAATGTAATGTACTGCATAGTCCTACCTTTGTTTCATGTACTCACCTGGTGTCTTTTTAAATCCGACGCACGCCTCGGCTCTCTGCACAACTTGACGAAGCCCCAAGGCGAAACGCGTCGTTGCTGTTTGGTTTCCTCATTAAATCATCTGTGGAAACCTCCCCTGCGTGTGCTACTTTCCTTTTGGAGTCATTTTCCTGGGAGTTTTGGAGCGCTAATATATATATATATATATATATATATTTCCACTTTAGTCCATTTCCCCCCGCTTGCTCATTTTGCGGTGCGCTATCCAGCGGTGGGACCAAACCGCTAATACTTTGCCACAATTCCAGAATTTCCGGAAGAACAGGTCGCACTCACCAGAAGCGTTCGTTTCACAAAGTTCTTTTTATTTCCTTCTTAGTTTCAGTATTTCAAAGGCATGTTACAAGACAAACAAATCCGACGCGTTTCGCAGCATCCGCTGCTTGTTCACGGCAATTGCCCAAAGTGGATATCTCTTTTCTTTCTCCCTCAAACATTACAATCCTGTTGGGTCGCTGTGCCGAAGTAATCCCGCTAGCTGCTTCGTGACACCAGACCAAACGGGTGCGTTGTGCCGTTCTCTGTGGGAGTACCCGAAACGCGTATGGGGTTAATGGCGCATACAACACTGGGAGGACGGAACTGTGTTCGCTGCTGCATGCCAGAATAAAAGGTAGAGAATACGATTGTGTGTGGCGTCTTCACTGTGGGAGAAGAATCGTTTGGATGTATAGTGGCCTGCTCTGGCCACGAAGACGCCCCACTGCAGACTGTTGCAGGTCCTAGCGCCTTGTACTTGAGGCGCGTGCAGGAACATCGTATACCGTTCTTGGTGAGGCGAAAGTCAAGCAGCTCGTCGGTCCTTTCCATAACAGCGACCCAATGGGAGAGAAATCTGTGGAGGGAAAGTAATGGTAGCACCCACTATGGAGAAACTTACCTGAACCATGAGTACCAAGGTGCATTGCATGCACACGCCCATTGTGGTGGGACTAAGTCAACTGCTACCGTGACTATAAAAAAGGGCTCAGCCGTTACACCACCACAAAACCATGCCAATGACAAAGGGAGAGTACCCGAAGTGCGCATGGCGTTAATGGCGTATACAATTCTGGGAGGACGGAACGGTGTTCGCTGCTGCCTGCCAGAATAAAAGGTAGAAAATACGATTGTGTGTGGCGTCTTATTATTATTATTATTATTAGGGGGATTTATAAAGCGCCTGGTGTACGCCTACCGGCGTGTCCCCGTGCTATAAAAGTGAAGTGAAGTAAGCAGTCAACAGCCAGCACAACTGTCTACCGTCTGAATAAATGAGTCTTAAGTTTTGTTCTGAACAAGAGTTCTGAAGACTCCAAGCGTATATCTGAAGGAAGGTCATTCCATTGCTTCGGTACCAAATATCTGAATGACCTTCCTCCCATACGTGCTTTCCTAATTTTAGGAATTTTCAGAAGACCTGTGCAGGAGGAGCGCAGAGTCCTTGTGGGCTCATACCTAGTCACAAGGCTCTGTAGCGGGGCAGGGGCTTTGCCACCCAGAATACGGTGACACGTGGCTAGGGCTTTAAATTCCACCCTGCTTCTAACAGGCAACCAGTGCAGAACCTGGAGTGCTGCCTTAGAGGAAGATCTTCTAGGAAGCCTCAAAATAAGGCAAGCAGCAGCATTCTGCAGCACCTGTAGGCGATTGAGAGCCTTTCCCGTGGCCCCCAGATACAGAAAATTGCCGTAATCTAGGCGTGAGGTGACTAAAGCATGCACCAACGTCCGACGAGCAGAAGTGGGCAGGAAATCCAAGACCTTTCTCAGAGTTCTTAGGACTCCGAAGCAGGTCCCCACCACACGGCCAATCTGGGGGCCAAAGGCAAGGTTGGTGTCCAGCCACACCCCAAGATTCCTGGCTTCCTGGCAGGGGACAGGCGTCTCTCCTAGGCAGGATGGCCACCACGCCGACGTCCACACAGATGGACATCCCCCCACCACGAGCACCTCGGTTTTGCTGCCATTAAGTTTCAGGCAGTTGGCGGACATCCAGGTTGCCAGTTCTTGCATGCAAATTCTGAAGTTGTCCGCCATCAGACCGGGTGTGCGCGATAGGGAGATGACCAGCTGCGTGTCGTCTGCGTAGGACACCAGACGAAGTCCATAGCTTTCCACTATGTCCGCCAGCGGGGAGACATACAGATTAAACAAGGTCGGGCTCAGGGACGAGCCTTGCGGCACGCCCTGTCCCAACTCAATCTCCCTAGAGTAACGCTCTCCTGGCGGACCTGGAAGCATCTGCCTGTCAGGAACGATCGGATCCACCCAAGCGCAGCCCCTGAAACTCCTCCATCATTCAGACACTGTAGCAAGATGGAATGAGCTACAGTGTCGAATGCTGCGCTTAGGTCCAAGAGGATCAGAGCCATAGTCTGGCCCTCATCCACTCCCTGTCGTAAGGATTCTACAGCCATTAGTAATGCTGATTCAGTCGAATGCCGCGGACGGAATCCAAACTGCGAATCATGGAGCAGGGAGGCTTCCTCTACAAAACCCATTAGTTGGAGGTTCGCAATTTTTTCGGCCACCTTTGCCATATATGGCAAAAGGGAAATGGGGCGAAGATTGTCCAGCCTCTCATAACTAATATTAGGCTTCTTTTGAAGCGGGAGGACTACCGCTTGCTTCCAGGCTTCCGGGTCAGAATGCGTCCCAAAAGAAATGTTCAAAAGGTGGCGGATGTAAGGCTCCAAAGTGGACAAACTGCCCACCAGGCGCCTAGGAGTGGTAGGATCTTTTGGGGAGCCTGATTTTATCGATCCACAGATCTGAATGAGATTTTCAGTAGGCGGTGTAACAAATGCGGTTAGCATCTGGTGCCCCCCCCCTTACCCCACAATCCTCTACAATCTCAGAGGCTGCGGTGGCTTGACTAGGGAAGGCTGAGTAGATAGTTGCGACTTTGTTAGCAAAGAACTCTGCTACTCGGTTGCAGCTATCCACCGTACAGAATTCCTCAGGGACTGCTGCGGGCTTTCCAACAGAGAGGGATTTATAAATTAAAAACAGTTCCTTCGAGGAATTTTCTGCCTCCTTGATCCTAGTGGAGAAGTACAGCTTTTTTGCCTTTCTGATCAGTCTGTGATAATTGCGCCTGCTTACAAGATAATTCACCCTAGTTAGAGTGGCATAGTTTAATCTCCACTGTCTTTCTGCGCGTTTACATGCGCTCTTGGCCATTCGCACCTCGTCTGTATACCAGGATGCCGATTTCAGGGCACGTCCCGCTGATCTAACCGGGGCGAGCGGGGCAACCTGGTCTAGAGCAGCCATGATGCGCTTGTTCAAGTTCTTATTGGCTGTCTCCACATCCTCACCCCCCGGGTCACCCCCCCTCATAAGTGCCTCATTGAATCTATCTTGGGAAAAGTTAGCCCATCTCCGCCTCGGGTGGTGTAGTGCTACCTATTCCGGTATTCTAGTTCCCTGTAGTGCTACCTGTTCCGGTATTCTAGTTCCCGGAATGTAAATCAAAAAGGGCACCAAGTGGTGGTCCGACCAGAGAACGGGTATGGGGGTAGCAACCTCCACTTGTTCCCAATTAGCAAAAATTAGGTTCAGCAAATGGCCCCGTGAGTGGGTGGGAATTTTGCACATCAACTCGAGTTGAAGCGCACTCATTGCCTTGCACAGATCCCCAGCCAGCTTATCCCCAGGGTCGTCCAGATGTAAGTTAAGATCACCCAACACCAGGAGCTTATCCATGCGCAGGGCAAGCTCTGTGACGCCTTCGACTAGGCTGTCAACAAATCCTGTTGCTGGGCCAGGAGGTCTGTATATCAGGAGACCCTTTACACAGAATCCCCCATTGACCTGAATGGAAAACTCACCCGCCTCACTATTGTTAATAACCGTCGGCTCAAAATGACAGCGTAAGCCCTGACGGGCAGCAATGGCTATCCCTCCACCTCTCCCCTTCGGTCTATCTTGCCTTATCAGGGTATAGCCCTCCGGAATGGCTTCGAGGGCCTCTGGGGAAGAGTCACAGTCCAACCAAGTCTCCGTAAGGAAAACTAGATCCCATTGTTTTTCACTAAGGAGATCATGGATGTCCAGTCTATGGGCATGCATCGACCGGACATTTAGCAGACCACAAACCAGCTTTTGATGTTTGTTCATAGCTGGCTTAAACCGATCAAAAGCGAACTGGCAGTGTTTGCAACCCGTGCTCTCAACAACTGATACACTATGCAAACAAGATGAGCTGGTGCACACGTTGCGGAGGGACAGCAGGTCATCTCTGCTCCAGCATACATGTCCTGTCTTTGAAGCAGGGGGAATGGCCCTAGCCCTCACTGTGGGAGCAGAAACTTTTCGATGTATAGTGGCCCACTCTGGCCACGAAGACGCCCCACTGCAGACTGTTGCAGGTCCTAGCGCCTTTTACTTGAGGCGCATGCAGGAACATTGTATACCATTCTTGGTGAGGCGAAAGTCAAACAGCTCGCCGGTACTTTCCATAACAGCGACGCAATGGGAGAGAAATCTGTGGAGGGAAAGTGATGGCAGCACCCACTATGGAGAAACTTACCTGAACCACGAGTACCAAGGTGCACTGCATGCACACGCCCATTTGGGCAGGACTAAGTCAACTGCTACCGTGACTATAAAAAATTGCTCAGCCGTTACACCACCACGAAGCCATGCCAATGACAAAGGGAGAGTACCCAAAACGCGTATGGCGTTAATACAACGCTGGGAGGACAGAACTGTGTTCGCTGCTGCCTGCCAGAATAAAAGGTAGAAAATACTATTGTGTGTGGCGTCTTCACTGTGGGAGCAGAATCGTTTGGAGATATAAAAAATATATATATATATATATATATATATATATATATATATATATATATATATATATACTAGCAGCCTGCCCCAGCGTTGCCCGGGGCAGAAGGGGGCTGGGGTCAGATTTTTATGCTTCTGTGCACTCCCGCCCGCCCCGACATTGCCCATACCGCATCCCTCCTGCCTCCCGCCTCGCCACCCCCCTCCCGCCCCGACATTGCCCAGACCGCCTCCCGCCTCCCGCCCGCCTCCTGCCTCGCGCCTCCCGCCTGCCTTTGCCTTACCTGAGCCGCCCGCTCCGGACTTCAACGCCACTCCTCACCGCTCGTCACCGCTCTTCCCCGCATGTCGTCATGCACGTCATGCCGGCGCTGGTTTTAGGGGACTACTTTGTTTTGAAATTTTAATTTTTTAATTTACGTTTTATTTTTATTTTATGTCGCCTATGTCCATCTACACACCCTGAGGATTCCAACAATGTACTGGGTGTGTGGATTGGCGCTGTGGTTCCTGTGTTTACCTTGCCAAAAGGTTTCTGTTCTCTCTTTTAACTAGTAGTATAGATATAGCTATATATAAAAAGGTTCTAATGCGAAATCCAACAGTCTCCCGATCTTCGTAGAAAATGGACATGGATCCAAGGTAAGTGCTTCAAGTGGTTTTAATCCTGTATGTCAAAGACGCGTACATTTATTTATATATAATTTACGTACAATGGTTGCTCCATTACATGCAGCTAGATGCTCAGAGAAAGTGCTTGTATGTAAGTGGTTGAAAAGAAAGGGAGGTGAAACACAGTATTACCAATTCAATTCAAACTAAAGTCTACCTGTTATAATATCAAACAGCTAAGTTTTAATTCATTACATAGAGGTGATTGCTTGAGTCAACATTGCCTCTCTGTGGATAATATATTCAGTCCAGGCTGTAAGAATTAGGTTGCTCCCAAATTCTACCGATCACCTTGTCCTTATGAAGACCTGCTTCTAACTGGCCCCCATCCCTCAGCTATAGGTCGAAACTTTGTCAATTCCCAATTTTTACAGCCTGAGCTGAATATATTACCCACTGAGAGGCCGTATGAAACTCAATTCAAATGTAAAAGTCACAGGAAGGTTTCTACTGCCTCGTGCCGGTCTTTCAAAAA
The DNA here is from genome assembly GCF_964263255.1 of Lissotriton vulgaris. NCBI lineage: Eukaryota > Metazoa > Chordata > Amphibia > Caudata > Salamandridae > Lissotriton > Lissotriton vulgaris. The sequence continues at coordinate 607,891,661 of NC_141699.1, read as the reverse complement.
TGTTCATTTAAAAGAAACTGGACTGAAAAGGCTGTACTCACTTGTAATGGGTGCACCTTGACCCAGAGACTGAATATCAATCTATTAATAGATGAACTGTGAAACCCAAGCTCCTCATAAATGAGACTGTGTAATTAGACAACCTTCACAGGCCATCAACCTCACTTTCCATTACATAGTGGCACCACAACATATTCTCATGCTTGCTGAAGTCATTGTGTAGGATCTTTACCTCTACTCTTCAACAGAAAAAGGCATTTACAGACCACCCTAGTCTGGAGTGGAATGGAATACTATAAATGTGGCATATTCATGCGCTCACCCTGTGTAAAGTAACCAGATGGCTCCACGTCACTGCTACACCGATTTGCCATTCCTGGACTTTGCTTTTACGTATCATTGCTATCAGGCGAGTAGGATCAATTACCTCAATTACAATGAGCAAAGAGTACAGCTCCCAGAATGCACTGATATCTGAAAGCAAAGTCCAAGAATGGAAAAGTGAGGTCCTTGTGACATAGAACCTTCTGGTCATCCTAACCCTGTCGGTTCAAAAAAGTGCTCTTATGTACTACTGATGTCGGCTCCTCAAAGTGCAGGGAGTAGCAGTAGAGAGGGTCTGCACATAATGATATCACAAGGTCTTTATCTTACCCCCAACAGCCTCATATTTACAGCTGAGTGACTTGGAAGGGATACACTTCAGACAATAAAAAGGGCGCTTAGAACCTGGTTTATGTTCTGTTCCTTTGGGTCACCTCAAGCCATCAAGATGTGCGTAGAAACTTTGGGAGACTGGACTCAAGAGTCAATATTCCCACCAGATATTTAAGTGGCAACTGAAGATAAACCTTTGCAGACAGGACATGTTTCTCTGAAGCTATGTTGCACCTCACCTGTCTCCTTGAAGCACGGTAACTTGAGGAGCAAACTCTGTTAAGGCTGCAAGACCTCTTTGTTTTTTAATTATTCAATTGTGGTCATTGTGGTGAAGAGACTCTCCTAAAATCATTCTCTTCCGTCAAGCCTGACAAGCCACCAAAGTAAAGGAAAACAGGAGATGATCTTTTATGTTTTTATATTACTGCTGGCTCAGCTGACTTGGGAAAAATATGGGTTTTAAGAGAGGCTCAACAACTTAATGACTGCAATGAATTAGCAAAGGTCCCTAAGCTCCCACAGATGTTGCTTTTTAAGTTACAGCTCTTCAAAGAGACGCTTGCAAGTGTAGTTATTCAGGTCAGGCCTTTCCTGCAGCCTAGCTTGATCTTCATTGTCTGTGGAAACAATAAAAAAAAATAAAAAAGAGAGAGAGAGTTGTCACTTTGATTTAAGGTGGGATCATTATACTTACTTAGCTCCGTATAATAACAATAATTGAATAACTGAACACACGCCAGAGTAAAGAAAGAAGGATGTAACCCTACCGTCTCTGAAATGCACAATATGCAAACTATGGATTTACAAATATCGGGATGGCAGAAATATCGGAAATTAAATATCCTGACACACAAATATCATGATGCAGGAATATCATTGACAAGAATATTGTTTTTTTAGGTAAGTAATATTGTAACTAAGATTGATCTTTTTAATAATGGGTTTACTAATGTATTGGTGAAAAATATTGTTTTTGAATTATTTTAATGTGTTTTACTGTGTATATATATATATATATATATATGGTGTTTTTCAATTAATACACGGCGGCCCTGCCGTGGAGGCATGCACCACCCCGAGTGCTGGGGCACACGGGACTTTGAATCACCGAAGCCTGATGTGAAGTGGTACCAAGGGATTAATGGACACATAGCATTCTGGGGCCCATATAGGGCTATATATTTTTCAGCTGTGGCGCCCCCATCCAGGGAACCAACACTTACTACAAATCCAACAATGCAGCGTTCACACTCATTTGAGTTTTTTTCAATTTTTTTCAATTAAAAACTACATGACACCACATTTTTTTTTGTAAAATAGCGCCATCAATAGTTTACGATAAAAACTGTGAAATCTTGCTGCTGGAAGTGGCCACTTGAGGTGGTAGGTTTTGGTGATTCAACAGAATATTACGAGCATTCTGGTAATGCGCAGCGCACCGACATCTTCGAATATTATTATACATGTTCATAATTACGATGGGGCTTTCGTTCAAAGGTCCGTTCTTTGTGTTTACATCGTGACCCTTAAACCAGCTTTCTCCTTAGCTGTCAGGTTTTTCCAATGCAATGACAGCAATGTCGCAGCTCGACCCCGGCTGCCTGCCACACCATCCTCACAACAACTTCTTGAAGTGTGAAAATAAGGGGCGGTCATAGAGCCTACAAATGGACTCCTATCAGGTGCGCAGCCACACTACATGCAGTACAAGCATTTACAATGCAATGGCCTCGGCTTTGTTAAAGTTAGAGCTATTGGCATTGCAAATGGCATTTATTTGATTTTTTGTTTTTTTAAAAACATAAATAAATGATATTGTCATTAACAATGGCAATAGATGAGCATTAGTGAGTAGTAGAGAGTATTAGCGGACACAGAGCCACACATACAGAGAGCAACACACACACACACACAGAGCCACAGACACACAGCCACACACACACACACAGAGCCCCACACACACACACACACAGAGCCACACACAGAGCACAGCCAGGGAACAGAGGCAAGAAGAAAACACGAGCACAGCCAGGGAACAGAGGCAAGAAGAAAACACGAGCACAGACAGGGAACAGAGGCAAAAAGAAAACACGAGCACAGCCAGGGAACAGAGGCAAGAATAAAACATGAGCACAGCAGAGGCAAGAAAACCTACCGGCTCAGGGGGGGGGGAGTCTCTGTCTGTTGCGCGGCCGGTCTCCCTTCCTCAGTTTTAATTTATTTTTCCTTAAAATGGCGGCCTCCACTGCTCTACTTCAGTTTCGGTTTCACCTTCCCGTTGTTAAGAGGGGCGGCTCTCCTGTTCTGCCCTCACCGAGAGTATCGCAGGGGTCTGAGAGGTGGGCGGGGGGCCCTTTGCACATTTCTAAACTAACAATATGCACAGTGCTACAGGAAGGTACAGCCATAGCACGGATGCGGCCCATTAGCAGTCGTATTAAGTCACGGAAGATAAGTAACACCACTATCTATAGTGTCACCCGCACCACTGTTTCTCAGAAACCATTGTAGCAGCAGAGGGTGCCAAGATGAAACTTGCGCTGTGAGTGAGAGGACAGGCAAGCGATACACAATACCATATTAAAAAGGCACCATATACTTACGTGTCTCCCTCGTTTGGAGATATCCAAAAACTTCCATGGCCCAGGGCTCGGGTCTTGCTCCAAGTGGATGGCCTGCACCAGATCCCTCACCTCCACGACAGTCACATCCTCATCCTGTAACGACTCGCCCAAAGCAGAGTCAAAGCATTCGAACTCCTGTTCCACTGAGTCTTTTTGGTCTGTTCATCACTCCAAGGCTCCTCACTTTAGCATAGTGCCCCACTGAAGAGACAGCAGGACGCCTGGCCAGCTCTGGGAGCCGTGGGACCATCCATCGCGGCTTAGTGTCTTGGTAAAAAGTGGGAAATGCTAACTTCACTTCCTCGCACCATTCTTCCAGCCACGAATTAACGAGGAAGAATGGACTCGAGGAATGTAATTACTGCCCACTCTACACTCAGTATCCTCCCCAGAAGGATGAATGGCGGAGGCGGTTTGTTCTCCACGCTCTCTCGCAGAAGCGCATAGTGCAGAACACATCAACCAAGAAACATGCAGACTCACCTCACACAGCACCCCCTCACCCCACACAGCACCCCCTCACCTCACCCCACCCCACACAGCACCACCTCACCTCAACTAGCACCCACTCACCCCACACAGCACCCCCTCACCACACCCCACACAGCACCCCCTCACCTCACTCCACAGAGCACCCCCTCACCTCAAACAGCTCCCCCTCACCTCACACAGCACCCCTTACCCCACAGAGCGCCCCCTCACCTCACACAGCACCCCTCACAGCACCCCCTCACCTCACACAGCACCCTCTCACCTCACACAGCACCCCCTCACCTCACACAGCACCCCTCACCCCACACAGCAACCCCTCATCTCACACAGCACCCCCTCCCCCAGCCTTCCAAACATTGCACGGCATGGGAATTCCAGCACCTCTTATCTGCGCGGGTCATGAACTTCCACCTAAAACTTCTTCTCCCTCAAGTAGAGGTTTTCCAGCTGTCGCCATTGGAAGATCTGGGCAAAGAGAGAGCGCGGGTTATTGACGATGCCCCCGGGTGTTGAACACAAGCAGCATCCTGGTAGAGCCAGTCACGGATCCAGAGCGCCCCTCTGCCGTCCTGCTCACAGGAAACTCCACACAGCACCCACACTAGGTCCAAGCGCGTCACTTGCAAGCCAGGTGTTCACGGGAGTGCAGCAGAGCCCTGCTTGTGACAGACCCCGTTGTTTCGGTGCACCCCGCACACTCCAGCCCCCCAGCCTCTCGCCTCCAGGCGCCAGTGGAGGGGAGGGTGGCTCGGAGGCGGGCTGGGGTGAGCAGCGCCTTCCCTCGCACACAGCGGAGTCGAACGGCCCTCAGACGCCCCCTCCCGCCCCCGCGGGACTCCACTTCCTGGCGCTGGTGTGTGCTGGTCCCTGATGACCCCAGCTCGGAGCGCTCGGCGGGGGAGCGCTGACCTTAATACGGCTCGGAGCGGCACAAAGGGCGGCCCCCGCTCTGAAGCCAGTGTGTGCCGAGCACAGGGGACGGGCAGGACTCTTGGGCGGGCACCTAGGAATGGGCGAAGCATGCGCGTCTAGAGGCGGCGAGGGAGCGCTGAAAGCCCTGGGATGCACTACATTACACATGCGACACTGCAGAGGCCAAGGACGGGTCCCGGGCCTCGGGGGCTGATGGCAGCGGCGAGTGAAGTCAATTATAAAAAATGCAAGCGCTCCATGGTGCATCCGGGGATGTGAGGGTGGAGGGACGTACACGAGCTGGGGAAAGTCGGAGCCAGCAGTTTCTGCACCGCCCTCTCCGCTCGCAGGCCAGAAATGGATCTCCAAAGCGCCCCCGTCATTTTCGGATGCGGGGGCGTGTTTTTCTTTCTCTCCTCTTCCCATTGGCTGGAATGTAAAATTCCAGCCAATGGGAAGAGGAGAGAAAGAACCTAAAGAAACACGCCCCTCAATCCCAAAAACACGGGGCTTAAATGAACAGATGCCCCTCTCCTCCAATGGCTGGCCTCCGTTTAGGAAGCCAGCCAATGGAGAAGAGGGCGGGTTCAAGCCCCACACTGAAAAACATAAGATGTCGCCGGCGAGACTAAGCAAGTGCAGCCTACGCAGGCCGAGACCTAGAAAATGGCAAATATGGCTTAAGTGGGCTGACCCCACTTGCCCATGTTGTATGCTGTGGTAGGCGGGAACAAAATGTAAATGAGATATGAACACGCCAATATATGGAGAAGGATGATCCACAGCTCCTTAGTATAATTTATATGTATTTTAATTATACTTATTATTACATGAGGCAGGTGAAATATCTAAAGCTTTTCATTGACCAGACCGAAAAATATTACTTTCAATAAGTCACTTAATTTAGTGATATAATAGTATGCATGGTCTTAATGGAGACACTGAGCAGTGTTTAAAAGTATGTGAAAAGTAGATTTTGAAGTCTTTATCGTGTTCTATCATTACATTTGTTGACCGATTTACATGTCTGGGTGGCTCGGCTCGTGCCTTGGCTCTTAGAGCCAAGCCAGGCCCATGTCTCGGCTCTTCACAAGGCTGTTCATGTCCTCCAGCCTGCCAGATGTCCAGTGCCTCCTGCGCCCTTGTTTTGACTCTTTGAGAACTGGCGCAAGGGTGTGTTTCTTCCTTCTCACTTCTCAAAAGAAAAGTGCCGACTCCATTATGCCGCAACGATATTTGGCATCGTGTTGTAAAAGATTGTACTCAGACCGTTCACAAATAAAATACCGCTTCCTCCCACTGGAGGGCAGCAGTATCACAGAAATTAATCTTCGTCAGTTTCGTGTTTAGTGACAAGCAATTGCATTGCATAAGCATCGAGTTTTATAGAGTTAACGTACAGCGTCGGTGCTTCGATGACTAGAGCAACAACTATTATTAAGGGTCTCAATTTGGTCGAGGAAGAAACTATTTTTTAAATTACACATGGCTTTCCACATATTTACCCTTCTATCCCAAGTATGAATCGAATGAGAAAAGATAAGTCGTAATACAGAGTAGCCCGAAGTATCAAGGGAGTAGCCAGAACATTAAATACTCCATACTTTGAACCAAAGCGCTGATGGGATCAAGTAATCTAAGCAAGTGAACAGGACCCACCTATAAAAGCTCCCTTTCAATCCAAACATCTGTCCGTGTATCTACCATTTTTATTACCTTTACTTCCGGTCATCCGTTCATTCCTTAATCCATCATTAAATCTTACACCATTACATCCATCCACCCTTTCACCCATCCTTTCACCATCCACCCTTCCACCCATCCTCTCACCCATCCATCCTTTGACCCATTCACTCATCCACGCATCCTTTCACCCAATCACCCACGCATCCTTTCACCCATTCATGCACCCTTTCCCCTTTCATCCACCCACACATCCATTCACCCATCTACTCTTACGCCATCCTTTCATCCATTTACCCACTTATGCATCTGTTCATCCATTCACCCACCCATGCATCATTTCATCCACCAACGCATCCTTTCACCCTTCCCTTCACCCCTTCCTTTCACCCATCTATCCTTTCACTCACCCACTCACCCCTTAACCCATACACCCTTCCGCTCATCCTTTTACCCATCCTTTCACCCATGCTTTCACCCACCCAGGCATCCTTTCACCCATCTACCCATCTACCCCATCCACCCTTTAACCCATTCTTTCATCCACCCATGCATTATTTCACCCATCATTTCTTCCACTCACAATTGTTTTCACCCTTTCATCCATCCTTTCACCTACCCATGCATTCTTTCTTCCACCCACCCTTACATCTTTTTAGCCATCAACCTTTTCACACATCCTTTTACTCACCCACACATCTTTTCACCCGTCCACTCTCTAATCCATGCTTTCGCCCACACATGCATCCTTTCACCCATCCACCTTTTCGCCAATCCATCTCTTCATCCATCCACCCTTTCACTCATCCTTCCTTTTAACCTTTCTTTCTCTTTCTTATACTTCTTTGGTTAATGAGGAGCTTCTGTCTGCTAAGTTGCAGACAGAAGAGAGGGGGGGAGTGGGGGGGGGGGGGTTCATGACGCCGCTGCCAAGTATAGAATGCAGTTAAGACATTCGTTAATGTAGTGCTTTTCTTCACACTACTAAGAATCTTTTACAAAATACCAGGATAAATACATCAATATACTTCTGCGCCTATACAGTCAGGTGGCACAATAAAAACTGACATTTCTGTTACCAGACACTGTTGCATGGAAGTGTGATGGCACCAGCAGATGTATACGTGTGGTCCGGGGAGGGGTTTGCCAGGAGCAGGATGTTGGCTGCTTCTTGCGGATTGGGTGCAGGGTTAGCCATGCATGGCTGGGTGGTGGTCACTTATGGGGTGTTGGGAGCATGAGCTGGCGGCCTGGCGCCAACCGCATGCTGTACCCAGTCAATGAGCGTGCACCGCATACATGTGGTCATTCTCAGGGGAATTGGGTGCAGGGCCTGGCCACAGAACAGTCCCTGTGGCCAACCTCCCACTACGCGGGATTTTGGCTATGCATGGCAGTGGGTTATTTCCCCAGTGTGGGGGGTGGGCTGGGGGGAGGGCTGGCTTTGGGACTAGCCGCAGGACAGTCCTTGCATCCAAGCCCCCTTGACTACATGGTCAAAATCTTTCTTCAGTAAGGAAGGTGGTTGAATAGGATTAAAAAAAATACAGAAACTCTCTGAAAAAGCGAAGTTTAAAGTTACATTATTGTTAGCTATGTCAATAATATCTTACTTTACGTTAAAAAGCTCTTGAAATGTACAGAAAAAAACAAAGGTAAATGACATTATAGTTAGCTAAGGAAATACCATTTTAGCTTATGTTTAAATAAATCTAGAAATTCACTGAAAAATCCAAAGGCTAAAGTGATATTATAATTAGAAGAAAATGCCAGTTAAAAAAACATACAATTTTAAACTATAAGAAAACACTGAACTTCACCAGGTATGGTTTACTGAGCGAACTATAATTTGTACCACTGCCATGGCCTACATATGACCTCACATACTATATCACTCGTGACATGTTAAATGACATCATTGATGCATTACAGATGACATCTCAGATGACACCTTTCATGATGTCACAGATCAGATCACTGATCAGTCAACGGATATGATAGTTTGCTATAAGATTTTCAGACAGAAAGGCATTCAACAAGGTGCAGCTAGACCCAAAATTCCTTAACATCTGTAGTACTTTTGGATGTATCCTTTTTCAACAAGCAGAACAAACAGACCATGTGGCATATCTGTGTCATCACCCAATTTAAGTAGATATGTTAACTCTTTTCTTTTACGGGTATTGAGATACGTAAGAAGTGTAGTAGCTCTGTAGACATGAATGGCATCAGCAACTTATTAAACCTTGAATGCCGTTCAAAAACAGAGCTTGGTTAATATTAAACTTAATGGGCTGTTTCTGTCAAATACCTCATCTGACCGAATTTTAAGTCAACAGCTTCACTTCTATACATCAGCCAATTACAAGGCATGCACTACCAGAGTCTATGGACAACTTTTCATAGTATGTAAAAATATCTTACATGTATTCCTGAAATGAGCTGAAAGGTGTACACTATTTTAAGAACACTTGCAATCATTTTGCGATTTGAACCATCTGCAAGTAAGTCACTGGTGGGGGTTTGCCACCCAAACCGCTGTATTCTGGACACGCTGGAGAAAATGTTTTTCTGGAGCAGTCAAATAAACACGAGGTTGCACAGTCTAATCTTGATTGAATGACGGTGTTGGAAGCAGTGGGTAGGCTCCTGCTAATAGCTACCAATCTAATGGGCAACTTAATGGGCAACATGGGAAATTAGATTCCGGAGTGGGTTCCTGCCTGAAATTTGCTGTCAGCCTCTGCCAAGTGCCTTTGTACTTCCCAGTTATAGATCACTGGCACAGCCCAACACCTATGTGGATCTAGGAAAGATATTTTTTGGAACAATCCGCACACCTTCTCACAAGATGAGATGCGTCTCACTGCTTACCATTTCATTACCCAGAATAGTTGCATATTACTTCGGGGAAAGCTTTTTCAAAGTCTGGGAACGGCTGAAGTGCTACCGGCCCAGGATGGAGTGCAAAGAGAGATGGATTCATTTGGAATAGGTCCTGCCCCTAGACATGGACTGGGAAGCGTGCCCGCTCCCATGTAGTTTAGTGCATAAATGGTTGCTACTAAAAGGCAAGCACATACTCCAATGGGAATAACGGGGTATAAGTAGATACTAGAGGGCCACTAAACTTTGTAAATCTTTTGGAAGAAAAACTCTGAATAGATAGATGGACGGGCAAAATGCTAATACCTACTAGCAAACTCCATTACCCTGAGACCAAGTTCTTCTGGTCAGACACTGACACTCTGCCAATCCATGCCACTCTTACTTTGTCCTCCCACCGTGTTTTTTTTCACTTTGGTACAGTAGAGGAGACAGAAGGGACTTTCTTTCCCGGGAGACAGCTACAGTCTGTGTAGGTACACGGTGGGGAGCCGCTGGCGTGGAAAATAACGCCGCGTGAAATCAACCCAGGCTGTCATTTCCGAAGGAGCACAATTTGTTCCCTTAGGAAGTCCCCTTTTTAATACACCCCTACCAGAGTGAGTAGTGCGGTGGTGATGGAATGTTCTACCATCCTTTGACATTATATAAAAAAAAATTTCACACTTAGAGCCTCACGGGAGGGTGCACCTTAGAGCGTGCACACCACCGGAGGACTTATGTTTTAGGTCCTGAAGAAAGCTGAGCTACATGCAACTTTAACAGCTGAAACATATCGACCAAATTTTACTTCTGACTTAGGACTCCGGTTCCTTAATTAAGAACCCGGGGAGTCCGCTAACTTTGTTTTTAACCAATGCGGGTTGGCCATTATTAAATTTTTTTCTAAAGGCACAACCTTTGCATTTTTTAATTGTTAAATACACTTTTGCACTATCACGTTTAGTCACTTCCTAATTTGGGCACTGTTGCACCCACCACATCCTGCTCCGCTGTAACCAGGCGTCGTAGCACGCTGGGGAGACATTCGGTCACCCCAGCGGGGACCCGATGATGAAGCATGTCACCAACTAGTGGTGAGTGAGGGTCCTTCTAAGAACTAAGGTCTTCTCCCTCCACCCACTAGAAGGTGACCAGCAAACGCCCTGACTTTCTTCTAGCAGAAGACGGTCGTCCGGGCCCCCTTAGGGATTTTCAAGACTGCCCCACTGTATTCACTGCACGCGTGTGAGCATTGATCACGCGTGCAGTACACAGTGAAGCGTTATTTTATGAACCCATTGCGATTATCACTTTTGTTTTGCACCTTAGTCACTCCTTCGTTGTTTACAGTATATATGATTGGGGTACAGGAGTGTCTACACCCTACCTCTCTTGTTGATATTGACTAGAGACAGAAGGGACATCATCTCTGTGCAGATATCACTGGCTGGAGTTAAAAAAGACAAAAGAGTTCACACGAGAAATGTTTGCCATTGTCGGACCAAGTGCTTGGGGAAGAGGGCGCAAGGAGTTACCTGCTCCGGGGTCAGGAGTCAGCCTCCTAGAATGAGGAAAGGACCAAGGAAGGCTTAAGGTAATGAACCTTACTGGTAAGACAAACACTCATTCAACTGGATACGACTGACATGGACTTCATTGACTACGAACCAGTGGCAATGTCTGTGACCCTCACTAATAACATGAAACTGATCCAATCTCCCTGCCCTGAAGATCCTCTCTTCAACTCATGGACATCCACCATCACTCACTAAAATCACACTACCCCTATCATTACTCTATGTCACCAAACACACACCACTATCACATCAACTGATCACACAAGGAGTGACAAACCAACAACTAACAATCCCCTCAAGGCCGGTCTTGACAGATTGGTCCCTAACCTTAGCCCTCCTGCGACTGAAATCCCCACAGACACTCACTCCCCTCTCTACCCCTGATAATCTGAACCCTCCTTCACAATCTTCCCCTACCACCTAAACAGACCCTGTTTCCCCGACCCTCACTTCCCACTTGTCTAACGTAATTTCCTATCCAGTTGTCTCTCTCCCCCTTCTTCCACTGCACACTCCCCTTTCGCTGTCGCACTCCCACATACACAGCCTGCCTCCACTGCTAATCTCTCTGACAATGCCCAGAACTCTGACGTACTTCCTAGAATTTCTCTCCCTCCTCACTTGGACACTAGTCCCACTGCTCCTCCTCTGAACTCCTCGAATGGGAACATTACAAATCTGTCTCCCTGCGTCCAACCTCTCACCTCTCCTAATCCGAGGGACTCCATCCAATCCCTGACTCCTGTTCAATCTCCCTCCATAGACCCAAGTCATTCTCGACCCCTGCCTAACACCTTAAACTTTTTCAGCTCAATAACACAGCAACTGAACAGAATGGAGATGAAAATTAACTCCCTTGCTGCTGATTTCCTTCACTTACAACAAGACCTCCCCAACAGGACCAAGCCACCGTGCTCCCTCCACCCGGGTAGTTTTTCCCTTACCCCACACAATACTCCTCCCATGGCCCCACTCAATATACCTCCCATGGCTCCACAGAGCACCTCTCGACCCCCCAGTCCATCAGCGAGTCAGACACTTAGACCCAACGGGGATAGCCAGCCCTTTTCGGTACCGAAACCAGATGAGATCAATGACTCTTACCTTGCATCGAACCAGAAGTCTGCCCCTTTCCACATCCCTGTTATTATTGGCACTAACAGAATCCCTAATACCATCCACTCGCCTAGACCTCCTGCTCAATACTCCTCTATCCACCTAACTCCCCCCATCTTCGAGGCTCCCCGTCCTCTCTCTTGCATGCTCCTAAACTGCAGATCAGCAGTTCAACATGCCACTGACATTGCTGAAGCTCTACTCGCTGAAGAAATTGACATCGCTTTCCTCACAGAATTCTGGCTGAATGTCCACTCCATCCCCATTCTTGACATTCTCACCCCTCCAGGGTACAACATCATCAGACAAGACAGGCCGATCAAAACTGAGGGGGGGACTAACTATCATTCACAAAGCTGGAATACAGATTACCAAACTCAAAACTGCAGAATACCTATCGTTTTAATACCTGGGTGTCAGACTCACCACCAAAGGCACCTCACCCATCAAATTCCACACCATCCACCATCCGCCTGGAGAACGTACCCTTTTCCCAGAAGAACTAACAGACCTAATAACACGGTTCTCCTTGACAGACGCCAAAGACGTGTTCCTGGGTGACCTCAATATCCAATGGAATGACCCAGAAGACTCCACTGTCCTGAACCTATCCAACCTACTGGAAATACATAACCTCAAACAATGCAATAAACCAACTCACATCAAAGGTGCAACACTAGATGCGATCATTACCAACAACGAACTGGTCTCTCTTAGAGCGATCTCTACCATTGACTGGTTCGACCACCACCTCATTCTGTTCAAGATTGACACATTTGTCAGTCACCAACCTATTTGTGATGTCAAACCAAAACTCTTGACCAGAAACATCAAAAAAGTCCCTTTATCCGAACTTGAATCCATGATTCCTCCCCATCTTCAACTCCATCCCTCATCATGGACGGATGATGACCTCACTACACACTTTAACTCAAAAATGACAGAGGTGTTAGAAAAGTAGCTCCACTCAAACTCAAACAACAGAGGCGAACCAAAGTTAAACCCTAGAGCTAAAGGATGAAAGGTGTCAACTTAGACAAATGAAAAGATCTTGGAGACTTAACCCCTCAACCTTACACCTAACGCAACTTAGATCTGCTTGGCAGGCATACAAAAAACACATTTTCAGTGAAAAGACATCTTTTTTCGGCAGCCAACTAGATCTGGCGAAAAACAGACTGAGAGAACTCTTTAGCATTGTCACAAGCCAAACTAACTGCACTTCCTCTCAAGAAATCGAAGTCACCAATGAGCGATGTGAAGAAATTGCCACCTTCTTCACTAATAAAGTCTCTAAAATTGATCAATCCTTCATACAAACCGAGAACCATCCTTCCCTCTTAACCTCCCCCCTTCTACCACCCTTGACCACGCAGAAAGAGATCTGAATAACAACAATCAGACCTGCCTCCAGCTAAAAAACAATGTGCATTGGTCCAACTTTGAGCTAATGTCTGAAAACGAGGTCTTCAATATAATTTCTAATCTAAAACCTTCCTCCCACACAATGGACCCCCTCCCATCCTCAATTATAAAATAACTCAACCACACCATTTCCCCTTTCTGGACAAAAATCATCAACGCCTCTCTCACTGCAGGCTGTGTCCCAGACTCCCTTCAACTAGGGCAAATCACACCAATTCTCAAGAAACCTGGGGCCGACCCTAATGATCTTAACAACCTCAGACCTATCTCGAACCTCCCATTCCTTGCAAAAACATTGGAGACATGTGTTCTCCACCAACTCAATAAACACATTAATGAGTTTAACCTCCTCGGCGCCTTTCAATCTTGATTCAGGAAAAGCTGTAGCACGGAAACAGCTATACTCAACGTCTCTGACGACATTCACAAGACCTCAGATGATGGTGATGCCTGCCTACTCATCCTTATTGACCTATCTGCGGCATTCAACACAGTAAATCATCCAGCTCTTCTGGAGACCTTGTCGAAACGCTCCGGCATTACTGGTACAGTACTAAAATGGTTCACATCCTTCCTCCAACATCGCTCGCAACAAATTCAAATTAACTCCTGTCTCTCTAAGCCAACAAAAGTCACACTAGGGGTACCACAAGGCTCGATTCTCTCCCCGTCCCTCTTCAATCTCTTCATGGAGCCCCTCACAATCATCTTGAAAAAGGGTGGAATGAATTACCACCTTTACGTGGATGACACCCTGATCTATTTCAAAATCAAGTCTCCCAGTGACATCCAACACCTCAATACCACTCTAACCAAGATCCAAAATTGGTTCAACGTTAACCACTTAAAGCTCAACCCAGTTAAAATGGAACTAATCCTATTCTCTCCAAAAAGCAACCATCGTCCTATCCAAGAGAGGCTCAAGAATCTGGTTGCCCTAAACTGCCCCCTTGTCCTATCCGACTCAGATACGTCTCTAGGCATCACCCTTGACAAGAACTTATCAATGGAGGCCCACATCAAAAACTCTGCAAAAAGTGCTCTTTTCTCGCTAAAACACCTCAAGAAATGGAAACCTTTTCTTCCCCATGATGACCTCAAGACAGTAGTCCAATCCCTAGTTCTCTCTAAAATCAAGTACGGGAACGCCATCCTTATAGGGACTCCAAAAGCTCACCTAGCCCCTCTAAGGGCAGTGCTGAACATGGCAGTTCGACTTGTATCTGGAGTAAAAAGATTTGAACACATCACTCCAGCTTTCAACTCCCTCAAATGGCTTCCCAAGGAAGGGAGTTGTATTTACAAGCTGGCCTGCATCACACACAAAACCCTCCACTCTCTGCCCCCCTACTACCTGAACAACAAACTGGTAAGAGCAGGTCAATCCAGAACACTGAGAAGCTCCAACTCAATCCTTCTCATTCCGCCGAAAATGAAAAAGAAAACCACCCAATACCGATCATTTTCTGGCAACGCTCCCAGGATATGGACCACTCTCTCTGGAGTCCTCAGATGCAACCCCTCCTTCTCCTGTTTCAAAAGGGACCTGAAACTCGTTCTCCTTAATAAATACTTTTCAGACCAACGTCAACTAACCTAGACTTCAATACCCGAGTTGACTCCCATTCAAGGATAGTTGGTGAACGGACAATGCTAATCACCTTTTTCTTTTTATTGTTCTCTCCCCCTCCGTTGTACTGTTATTTATTTTTCATGCTGTATTCTTTATCCTTGGTTTGCTTACTTACTGACAGCCTTTTATGTAAAGTTTTTCACGGTCTGCATGTAAAGTGCTCCGATACCTACGGGTCAAGCTAGCGCAATATAAAGGCGACGGTACGCACCCTCACGCTCCACTACTACTGTACTGTATATATCTATATAACCTTCAATAAAATACTTTGAAATAAAAAAAAAACATTAAAAATCCCTGGCTTGCCTCTCCTACCCCTTGCGCTGTCCTCTCGACCCCCACTCTTTAGGAGTCATGAAGGCAGCAGCGAAAACATACATAGCCAGGATCTCAGAGTCTAAATACTTTCTGTAGCTTCCACTTATTGCAGTTTCTTCAACTCTCAGAAGCAAAAGGGAGGCAGTTGAAGGTATAAGGCTGGGACAAGGGCCCAGCGGGAATCAAAGGATGTGCAAAGTCACTTTAATGACCCCTGGTGAATTGACCTCCATGGCGCCAGCACGCATTGTTTTCGGTTCTAGTGCTTTAAACCAGCATAAACCCCCACGCTACACAGCCCTGGGCAGAAGCGTGCTTCCCATTGCTGTTTATTCTCTACCAACGGAAACTCCTGTGACGTATCATGCCTGTCCATCTCAGGAGACCAGGGCTAAGTTTTTCCCATGGGCGCTCTGCAGTAGCAAGGGAAGGTGGATTTTCAAAGACTGCTTCTCCATCACTTTCCCAACCACACTCCTGCATGTTTTTCGGAAGAAAAAGACTAAAACAGGACAGGAAAGTGGCAATATGCGTTGTAGGAAAGGGAGCAGTCAAAAAAGAAAACCCGGCTGCAATGGCATTTTCAAATATGGGATCAAGATGAAACTGGACCATAAAGTGCTCCTACTGGTCAATAACCTTTAATCTAATGTTATTAGCCCAGTCCCACCTAGAATTTGTTTATTATCTAGAATATATTTTTTAACTGTAAAAAGGGCCCAGAGCGGAGTATACGAAATGATAAATCAAATATTTGTTGCTTTATTTTTAAGGTTCGCTTAGGTGGACGACTACTTGTAAAACAATTACATTTTAAATGTACCAGTTTCTTAAAAGTAAAATAGAATTGCATTAGATCATGCTTCTTTCCGGTATGTACAAAATAATATCTCATATATGCACATGCACCTAAGCACACTCATTTTAGATAACCTTCTGCCCAGCCTGCAGCACACACACTAGGGTTGTGCCTAGTTTCAGACATCTGCAGGTCTACATCCAGGCAGAGTTTGATATTAGTCGGAATTTGGTAAAATAGAGTTCTATATGGAGTGAGTACATTCCAACAGCAAGCATTTGAAAAGTTGCCAGATGCAGTGTAAGAATTGGGTTATTAGTTGAGAGTCCCACTCACTTAATACACACATCCTGGTCAAGATGAACCACAAAAGTCACTAAATAAACCTGTTAAATGTCTGAAGCTTGGCACAAAACAGCCAGGCTTAAATTAGAGGCAATGTGTAAAGCATTTATGCAGTACTCAAACACAAGAAAAACCCCACACCATTATTGAAAAATAGAGTACATTTTAATAACTAAAATGACATGAAAACAACAAAAATCCAATAAATAGAAGAGGACTGCCACGAAAAAGTCACAAATTCTAGCCAACCGCACTGGTGCATGAGTTGGATATAGAGGCCAACCGTACTTAATTTGTAAAACATGAAGTGCCAGGGCTCTGACAAGGAGGCCACTGCAGCTTGCACCACCTATCGCCCTTGTCATAGCTGCGAAAACAACTACTAACCATCTCTCTCACATGTAAATGCGACAGTTCAGATTATTCCAGGTCCTCAAAGCTAAAGGAATGGCTGGGGAGACATGTATTAGCAATTTTAATGTGTATTGTATTCCTAAACTACTGGTGTTCTGGTAATCTCTAAATTAGATGACCAGCGCCACCATGTGGTGGACTGTTCTAATTATGGTGTTGACAATTAGGTGTCGGTGCCGAGCACCCGGCTCAAATGAAGCACTGGAGACCAAGTTTGTCTCGGCGAAGAGCTTACCTTCTCTCAGTCCAAGTCTACACGAGGAGCCTCCGCTGGAGCTTCGTGTTGGCGGGGGTTGTGGGGAAATTTCTGTCAGTACCAGGGGCAGGCAGCCATTGGTGCGTCGCATTGATGAGAGACACAGTCAGTTGCTTTTTGGCGTGAAGAGTAGGTTGCTGTTGGAACTTCGCGTTGGTGGTAGAAGCGGCAATCATTGGTGATGAAGGAAGCCTGTTTGGTGTCACAAAGAGCCCCAAAGGTCTAGATTTTCACCTGGAGGTCGGTTGTGAAGCAGGAGGAATAAGTACATTCTGAAGTCAGCTAAGGGTCCAGGACCTGAGGGACACCGCTGAGGGATCAGGATTCATTCCAACAGAGACTAGCAGTAGGACTCAAGCAGGTCCAGTTAGTGCTGGTCAGCTGGGGAGTTGCAGGCAAGGCCTCTGGAAGCTTGTTGTGAGCCTGTTGCTAAAACAGGAGGTCAGCCAACGGACTCTTGGAGTCACTTATGGGGATCCAGAGTTCAAGGCAAAGAAGCCTATTTGTCCTTCTTCAGACAGCATGGCAGTCCTTCTTAATCTTTCACAGGTCCAGGAATGTTCTGAAGAGAGGTTCTAAGGGTGCATGCATGATATTCAGTGCCAGTCTGGGTGAAGGATGCCCCCTGTACCTAACCTTCCCCCTTTCCTGTGTTTGGGACAAAGACAGGCAGGCGTAGTTGTGACGTGCAATTGTTAGGGGCAGAGCAGGCAGCCTTTGAAATCAGGAAGTGTATGGGCACAGCTATCAGGCTACCCTTTGAAGATCAGGAAGGGCTGAGTACAGCCCCCTAACCATCCTGCTCAGGAGAGGAACACCCTGTTCCCACAACAAAGGCCATTTTGTCCCGATATCTGGAGAAATATACATCTGACCCTGGACACTGACAGAAAGACACATTTGGTTTAGGCAAAAATATGCTAACCATCTGACCATGGACACTGACAGAAAGACACATTTGGTTTAGGCAAAACTATGCTAACTTTCTAAAAGTGGCATTTTCAGAGTAGTAACTTAAATGTGACATGACCATTAAAGAGGATTTTAAATTACAACTCAAATGAGTGGAAGAAGTATTTCTCAATCTGTTACCAAACTAAAGTTATCACTTATCAAGTGTAATAAGGTAACCCAGTGTTAGTCTATGGGAGAGAAAGCCTTGCTATAGCAAAAAACAATTATATGAGTTTTTCAATGTCAGGACATGTAAAACTTAAGTATACATGTCCTATTTTTTAAATACCTTGCAGCCTGCCCTGTAAGCCTACCTTAGGGGTGACTGATAGGTATTAAAAAGGGAGGCTCAAGCATGGCAAAACGTTTATTTTGCTATGTCAAAATGGTAGTTTAAAGTTGCACCTCATTCTCCAGTGGCAGGCCCAAGACATGTTTTACAGGGCTAATTTAGTGTGTGGCACAATGCGTGCTGCTGTCCATCAGCAGCATTTAATTTACAGGCCCTGGGTAAATGTAGTACGTTTACTAGGGACTTATAAGTAAATTAAAGGTGCCAATTAGGTGTATATCAATTTTACCATGCTTAAGGGAGAGAGCACAAGCACTTTACCGCTGGTTAGCAGGGGTACAATGCACAGAGTCCTAGTGTCAATAAAAACAAGTTCAGCAATAATAATGGAGTGAAGGCAAAAGGTCTGAGGGAAGAACACTTCAAAGATGTCAAGTCCCACTCGTAGAATACATTCCAATAAATGACAGCAATAGTGAAGGTGGTTCTGCTGCAGAAGGGAGGTGGCTGAGAACGATTATCCAATCTTGGACATATGATTATAATTTGAGATGGAGAGGTATGTGTGCACCTTGCAACCCCAATAGTTCTGCTATGGATGGCAGTGTACGCACTCTACAAACAATATCTCTGCAGCAGTTGTTTCAGAATCAGAATTGGAAACATGTGCTGCCCATGCCCATCAGGACTCAGAGCTTGGAGCACAGCTTGCTGGTTTGCTCTGCTGCCTTACTGCCAACTTGCCAAGGAAGATACTGCCCAGGCGAACCCAGCCTGCTCATCCCCACGGACCACGGCTGGTCGGCCTTGGCTTTGGTTCCTTTTTGCCCGGGACCGCTTACACACCCCTCTGCTCTCGCTTACTGGTGGCCTTGCAGTCATTACTTCAGAGTGTGGCGGACGCTGAGCAAGCTCCGTCTTTGGTAGGCAGGCGGCGGAGCAAGGCAGAAGCCTTTAACGAAGATCGGAGAAGAATGGCGTGAACATACGGCAGAGCGGGTGATGCTCATTTTACAGCGCCCCCCACATCACTTCCATTCCCCCTGATATCGCTCGCTTGCCCCCAACTGCGCCTCTCCTACAAGAGAGCAGGGACGCGGCAGAGCGGCGGAGCAGGCAGAGCAGCCTGAGAGGGGCGGCAATAGTGCCTGCTCCAGTTGCCCAGGCAGGGGCCCTGAAAGGGCAGCACCCAGTGGCACGTGGCCAAGGAGACCAGTGACCACACCCACACCTGTGTTTTACACACCATTCGGGCAGCTCAAGCCACTTGGCACCGAGTAAGGCAGAAGCGGCTAATAGTGCACTGAAATCACCTGAGGATACTGGAGGCCCCTCAATATTAAGTAGAGGGAGTGGAGAGATGCAAATGGTGCTTAGAGTATGTAGCTCCCAGACCTGGTCTTGACTGATCTAGGGTATCATGTGACACCCATGTTCAATTTGGAGGCCCAGAGATTGATAGCTGTGTCAAGTTGTGGTGTGGTAGGTAGGTTGGCCACCTAAAGGCACAACATTGGGTTGAGCCTGACCACAAGGAGGTGGACCTACTAAGCGGAGGTGCAGCTTGTGAGGTGGGTGCATGTTCCCCCCACCACCAAACAGCCTGCAGTCACCAGCTGAAATACTGCCCTTACTGCAATACAGCTCCCATTGAACCAGGAATTGTAACCAGCACCTTGTTTAACTGAGCTGCCTACGTACCTCTGGGTTATGTACATTTTACAACTTTCTCCTTTCAAAAAACCCATTCCCTCAGAAAAAAAAGTGCTCCAAGGGAAAGCCTGTCAACTTTGACGCCACACAAAATCCAGCCTTAACCAATTGAGTGTGCCTTAAAGCAACTGTTGCACGTTGGCAACGTACATGTCCACAAAAGGCATTGTGAATTAATTTCAAGCAGAGAAGATTACAATACATAAGCTCCAAGTCGACAACATTCACCCCTTCAACAAGCACCTGAGGGGAAACCTTCTACAACCACTGCTTTCCCCAAGGCCCAGATGAGAAATCTTGTAGAACAGAATCTGCTAGTCGCAAAACCCACAAAATAAGTCACATAAGCTAGAATAGTGCCCAGAATCAATCAAACCCAGGAAATGTCCCCTCCAGTGACTGGAAGCTACTGTACAAAGTCTTCTTATTTAGGAGGGTTGCAGCAATGGTCAAGAGGAAGGCACAGACACAATCATAGATTGGAAGCCCCCTGAAGCCCAAAATAGGAGAACAGAAGAACATATTCGGCCAACAAGGTCCACTGCATCACATGACCCGAAGGGCTACAAATCTATCGGAGCACATAAGGAGAACAAATACATGCAGCAGGGAAGCAGCTGGTGAAATCACAGCATGCTTCTGGAAAAAGGAAAGGGGAACTTCCTCCCTTGGAAGCCCTGATCCCACGCTGCATTTAGCCATGCCAGTCTACTTTGAAGCTGAACATGCTACAGGGCCTGACAACCTGAGTGAAAGAAGGTGCACACGCACATTCCCAAAGCTGGGGGACATAAGCTCAATAGTAGAATTATCATCAACTGTACTCGATCTACCGCCATCACAAAATAGGGTTTATGGGGAGCATGAAGGACCACATAGGCAAGGGTCTTACCCCCTCACAATCAAGATCAACACAGGGAGACAACCGTCAAGCAATTCCATTACATGCGTGGATACGAGTTAGGTAGGGGACGCAAGGCCGCACAGCGATAGGAGTCAAACTGAAGGGCCAGTCTCGAACAGCATGCCCCAAAATCTTGAATCCCTCGATGGCACCATATTAGGAAATGAGGCATCAATTTATCAAGAACTTTCAGAGCCTTTACAAAAGACTTCCAGTTATTCTCTTGGGCCCCTTCCATATTCAGGAGAAGTTACTAAGGTCCATTAACTCCTCACTGATGGCGGCCACAAACGCTTTGACATGGCAGTCCCACAAACTTGAAGTCTAGATGGAAATCTTACAAGTAATGACTTTCACCATTGCCGATGGGGCCAAGAAACTTAATTGAAAAAATTGATAAGATCAACAAAAAAGTTGCTACAAAAGTCTGCCTTTGTCAGAGACAGTGGAAACATGGTCCACTTTACCTACCATTTTTGCCACACTGGTCTCCGACCTGAAAAAAAATTACATTCACCCAGGCACACGATGCACTGGTGAAGCGGAAGGTGAAACGAACAAGACTGGCACACCGGACAAGAGGACAGGAAAAAAACAAAAGGACTGTTACACAGAAGCTGCAGAGGAGCCAGCGGACCAGAAAGTACATTCCACCAGCAGGGGCCCTTCAGCAATGAACATTAATTAACAACCTGTAAAGCAAAGGGGGACCTGTGACTGTGAATATGAAGGAGCAAGGCAGAACAACATTTCTCCTTTATCATGGAGAGCAAAAAAATGTTTAAAGAAGCGTCAAAAATCAGCGAAAAACCTGCAAATAAAGAAAGGGGTACTATAAGCCCGTATAGAATTCTCAGTGGAAAAAAATCATCTGTCAATCACAGACACGGCGACCAAGCCTATAAATCCAATCTTTCTAACATATAGAGCGAGAGATATGGGCCAACAGGCTAGGAAGGACGTACAGCCCACAACCACAAACAAGATCACATACGCCCAAGCTGTCCAACAACTGGTCAGGGAAAGCAATAAATTAATATAATGTACAGAGACACTAGATTCTTATAAGTGGACCGAGAAGACAGACACCCAGGACCAAGAACGCCTGTCAAGTCAAGGAAGGCAGGGGGGTCTCCACCCCAGCAGAAGAACCTAAGCCGTAGATTTAGAGGCAATACCAAATACCCGGCATGCATCACCACACCAGCGGCAGGTAGACAGCACACATCTAACTAGACCCAGTTTAAGCAGGGAAACACAATCCAGAGCAAGCGCCAGTGTGACAAATAATAAATAAAAGAACAGGAGTTATCCAGCAGACACATACAGGGCAGTCAACACTGACGAAATTATGAAGCCCCTCATTTGGTCATACCCAAAATGTTGGAAGAACATAGGCTCATACCAAACTTAGGGGGAGAAGAATTCACCCCTTCTAAAACCATGCTCAGTGCATGGGTAGACACTCGACACAGCAACAAGTTGGGCCCCACAACAGCCCCAACCAGCAAACGGTTCCCAGTCGGGAACAATGGACACCCCCGGTCATGCGTACGACAGAAGTAGCCCCAAATTAGATGATGGGGATGGACCACAAACAATAATACTCACCCCACAGTGTGAAATCCTGAGCAACTCTGATGTCCTCAACCGATCTAACATACTCAAACTTTTTCAGTTCATCACCTCACTATCCTCCAACAACAGTGAAGATATAATAAGGGTACAATTTGAATTCATAGGCCCAGAAAAATCAAAAGACTCTACAATCATTACATGGCGAGGTGCAAGCCTGTTAAAAAAGGTGATAAATGAAAAAGAGCTGTTCACGAGTTGGGAAATATTAGTCCAAATCATGGAAAAGGAAAATACCCCTATGTAATAAAAAAATCAACCCGACACCCATCGGAAACACATCACAACAACAAATGGCAAAACCAATTTAAGCTACACAAATTTAAAAATTCTGTCTCAGCTAGAATCACCTGTAGGAGATCAAAGGTCAATCATGCCACAGGGTACGGTATACGATTATCCAAAAGACTCTGGCTGGATTGCCGCAAACCTAGCCAGAGAGAAATCACGACATCCCTAGCACTAACCACCCAACCTTGGTGAGCATGAAATGTCAGGCAGAAACAACAAAAATAGTAACAAGGAACAAAAGCAGACGTTGTCTGCCTCCAAGAGACTTGGTCACCTATCATGGTCACCTCTGCTACCAGCCTATGTGGAGCACTACAAGCATGCTAAAAAAGCCCATCTATTCAGGAGGCCGTCTGGAGGAATATCGACATAAATTAAGCACTCAGTAAAATAGTCTATTTCAGACATAAACACCAACTCAGAAATGCTACAGGCAGGAATCATAAAGGGCTATAGAGTAAATGGAGGCACACAGTCAATTTTAGTAATGAAGGTTTACTTTAATTCCCATGGTAGATCTGTGGGAAAAACGGAAAAGCTGATTGCCCATTTGGAAAAATTAATCAGCAACCACACATCATCTGAAGTAATCCTACTCGATGATTTCAACATGCAAAACCTGGGAAAGGACCGCACTAGCACTAACACTAGCATTGGGAGCCCCTGCCAAATGACCCGTAGATGTAATACCTTTCATCGGGAATATAAGCTGGAGTCGGCACAGATGACAGCAAAGCAAACCAAACCATTATACAGTTACCCCTATTCCTTCAATAACCAGACCACAATTTACTACATATTTATACACCTGGGTCTGAGCAAAGCCATCTTGGATTTTCGAGTTTGCCAACAGTGAGAGAGTGACCATCCCACCCAATGATTCAGTTGACCTTACTACGAAGGAGACGTGAACAGCTACTTGCAATTGAAAAAACAAAAAGGTGAAGAACATTATAAACTGCTATGCAGGATAAAATGGACACCCTTAACCTCAACAGCATTGATAGATGGAAATGCCAATGGGAAAGTTGGTCACCCATGTCACAAAATTTGGATATCATCAAAGGCTGGACCCCTCTGGCTTCTGAATTGGGCTCCCTCTTACTAGGGACCAGCCAACATAAAATCCAAAAGTCAGTGCATCATACATTGGGATTTGTGCAGGAGATCGAAATGAACAGCCAGATCATAAGGGCAGCATCACGGGCAAACAGACTAAGAACTACCTCGCAGCAAGAGTTAGCTAAGGCCACAAAAAAACATAAGCAACTCGTATGGGCAAACAACAGAAAACGCCACAAGGCTGAATGCATCAAACTCTTCAACTTAATATCAGGCAACAAACACCAACAATTTGGCATTACATAAACATCTTATGCCATTCTAAGAGCAAAAAGTGGTAACTCAGTACCAGCATAAAAGTGGGCAGCCCACGTCACGACTCTACACTGAGACCCCTGATAAAGAGCAAGGCCCAAAAATTATTCCATACTCTAAAAGGCAACAGACGTGGACAAAGCAACACAATCTATGAAGGTGGAACATCCACCATCGGATGATTAGGTGGTAATCAAGTTCCTGAAGAACGTTTGAAAGGACGGGGCTACAGGACCTTATTTAGAGAAGATCCCCACTCTTGGGCATCAGTTCTCGCCCCATTATTCACAGAATGTAAATTACATGAAGACGTCCCAGAATCATGAGGGGCTCCCTACTCCAGCCGATCTTCAAGAAAGGGGACAAAACTGACCCCAAAAATTACAGGCTAATCACACTGCTAGACATTGAGGGAATAACCTATGCCAGCACTATACTAGAAAAACTAGCCTAATGGGTATTAGACGAGGGTTTGCTTCCATTTTATCAAACTGGGTTTCGAGAGGGAGGATCAACAATCGACAACATTGTGGCCCTCTCCTACATAGCCCATCAAGCAGCCACACATTAAACCTTGCCAGTTTTTGCCTGTTTCATTGACTAATCTGCTGCTTTTGACGGAGTGTTATGTTACATATTCTGGCATGAGCACGAGAACTGGAACATCCTCCCTAAACTACTGAGAGCCATCATGTCGCTTTACACCAGGACATCGGTTCGTGTAAAACTCTCAGGCAACATAGTCACCTTAAAAATCACAACAGATGGAGGGCTCAAACAAGGCTGTGTATCTGCCCCTATTCTATTCAACTTATACACAGCACCTGGGCTCAGCATTATCAGATCTTAATCTAGCCACCCCGATGATTGGACAAAAAAAAAATCGTTCTCATGCAATATGCTGATGGCCTCATCCTTTTAGATCACACCAAAATAGACCTCCAGAAGGTACTAAATGCATTGAACATATACAATGTAATGAACTAACTCATCGCCAATGCAAGTAAAACCAAAAGTGGTGCTCTTCGAAAAAAATAAGCTATGAAGTGGTGGCTCGGCATTCTAGGCCTGAACATGCACCTGGTTCGGCTCCGCGCTTCCCCACCTTTCTGGGAGCAGGAGCAACCCCGCCCAGCTTAAAGAATTTTATGACGCCATGTGCTTCATATTTGGTCGGCCTGACCCTACCGGTGCGCCTTCAGGCCCCAGAGGCTCAAAGGGGACACCATCTGGGTTACTGCAAGCAGCTACGGGACGGATGACAACTCTTGGATCCGGTGATGTATCGAACCAATGACAGCTGTGCCATTGCAACCTTCCCTGGAGCTAGGCTCGACACGGAGACTCCAGACACGGCGGTGCCAGCCTCATTCTAATTCCCGATGACCCAGCGCCGACAGAACACTTAGGACCTTGGTTGTTTTCTCAGCCATATTCTGAAGGGCGATGAATGAATGAAGATTGGAAGGGGTTGTTGGACCCTTTATGAGACCAGCCTTAGAAAGAAATGTACAGGTATAAGGAACTGGGTGAGGCCAGTGGACTATATACCTCTCCAAATTTTATCCTGCTTTCTCCCCTTACCATGACTACCAAGGAGAGTGCATCGTATGATTTGGTGGTGCAAAGGTCAGCTGATGTTCTGAACCTTCAGCTCCCTTCCGTCAAGAAGAATATGTTGACAGAGGTTCTGCAGCCAGGTGCCTCTTCCTAGGAACCCTTGCTGCCCTTCCTACTAGTGGGAACCTGGTCCAAGCCCAGCACAAGGGTTCCTACGAATAGGACAAATGCCCGTCGCCATCACCCTGCACAAGGCAACCCAAATTTCCTCATCTATCACCCCCCTCCCCCCTCCCAAGAGCTTGGTGGTACAAGCCTCTACCTCCCACAGTGCGTTCCCTTCCGCACCCCCAGACATGGAATCCAAGAGGTTGGACAGTTGGAGTAAGAAAATGATTTCTTTCGCCAGCCTGGCATTGTGGTTTGTGAACACAACATGCTTAGTGGGCAATTGCTCCCACTTCCTGTGGGAACCATTTGCGAAAGTGCTGCCATAGGTCCCGGAGGAGGCCCGGGACATCCTTTCCAAAGCAGTATCAGACTGAAGAGAAGCAGCAAAGTTCGCAATCAGTTTCATTGCTGGTGGCTGTTTGACGCCATGCCTGGTTGAGTACTTATGGCTTTTCAGGCGATGTCCAGGCCTCTCTTATGGACATGTCCCTCGATGGCACTTGTCTCTTATGATGCAAGGCAGGCATGGAGATGGAGCGCTTTAAGGACTCATGGGCGACGGCCAAGTCCTTGGGCCTCTCAATAGTCACATGTCCCCAGTCCGCCTTTCGCTCCTTTCAAGGCTGCAGAAGGGGCTTTTAGCTGTGCCACCCATACCCCAGTCACAAGACTGAGCAAGTTCAGCAACCTCTATGTGGCAGTGGGTGCGGCTCTTTCTGACGCTGTGGGTCGGGCAGCCAGAGATCGGGTCCTACCCACACCCCCTGCAGCCTCAGCCTCCAAACCTTCCTAGTCCAGCCCTTTCCGATCATGGACAGCGTGTTGGTGGCAGGATTAGTCATCACCTCCACCACTGGCAGAACAACACTTCAGACAAGTGGGATCTCCAGATAGTCCAAAATGGCTACTCCCTCCTCTATGCCTCGAAATTTTGACTGGCTGATGGAG
Organism: Lissotriton vulgaris; assembly: GCF_964263255.1. Lineage (NCBI taxonomy): Eukaryota > Metazoa > Chordata > Amphibia > Caudata > Salamandridae > Lissotriton > Lissotriton vulgaris. The sequence goes on along the minus strand of NC_141699.1, from coordinate 607,864,694 downwards.
GATCATCTGACTTTGCTTCAGAAGGAAGTTGAGACTCTCTTGGCCAAGGGAGCAATAGAAAAGGTTTGAGCGCCAAAAAGAATGCTGTGGTTGTTCTTCCCGCTACTTTCTCGTTCAGAAAAAGGACAAGGGTCTTCACACTGTCCTAGATCTGCAAGCCCTCAACTAGTTCCTCAAAAAGGAAAAGTTCTAGATGATCACTTTGACTCAGGTCTTGTCTGCCCTAGACTCAGGAGACTGGATGGTAGCATTGGACTTGATGCATGCCTATTTTCACATTCCCGTCCTCCCTGCTCATCGGCGCTACCTGCGGCTTACGGTAGGCCACAAGCATTTTCAGTTCACTGTTCTCCCCTTCAGCCTTACCAGCGCCCCTCAGGTGTTCCCCAAGGTGATGACGATGTTTGCAGCTCATCTGCGCAGATCAAGGGTGCCAGTCTTCTCCTATCTCAACAACTGGCTGTTGAAGGCAGACTCACAACAGGCTGTCGTCTCCCACCTCCAAATTAAGGCAGACCACCTGCATTTACTGATATTCACTATCAATGTGCCAAAGTCACACCCGACTCCCTCTCAGATGCTCCCTTTCATCGGAGCATTTCTGGACACAGTGCAGTTTCGGGCCTATCCTCCAGAGCTGTGAGTCCAGGATATTCATGCTATGATACCGATGTTTCAGCCTCTATCCCGAATTTTGGTGAGAATGGCTCTGAGGCTGCTGGGCCATCTGAATCATGCTAGTGACACATGCGAGAAGGCATATATGGGCTCTGCAGTGGGACTTGAAGTTCCAGTGGACATAGCATCAGCTGAATCTCTCTGACATGTTTCAGATATCGGAGAGAACTGCATAAGACCTACAGTGGTGGCTGACCAACCGCGATTGGGTCAGAGGCTGACCCCTCTCCTTTCCCCAACCAGATCACAGAGAAGTGAGACTCCGCAGCAACTTGTGTGAGCTCCGAGTAATTAGTTTGGTATTGAAAGCCTTTCTTCTTTCAATCAAGGTACAGGTTCAAGTGTTCACATACAACACCACTGCCATGTTGTACTACAATAAACAGGTTGGGGGTGGGGTTGTGGACCCTTTGTCAAGAGGCCCTGTGTCTCTGGACATGGCTGGAACAGGAGGGCATATTCCTGGTGATTCAACTCCTGGCAGGTTCATCAGGAGGTGGTGCAAGATCTCTTTCAACAGTGGAGAGAGCCTTGGATAGATCTGTTCCCGTCGTTCGAGAATACGTACCGTCATCAGTTTTGGTGCGCTGGAGTTTCCAAGGTGGCTCTCGCTCAGAGACGCTTTTTGTCTCGAGTAGAGCTCAGGCCTCCTATACGCCTTTCCGCCCATACTACTCCTATCCAGAGTTCTCAAGAAGATCAGGAGCGAGCAGGCCCAAGTCATTCTTGTGTCTCAGGACTGTGCAAGGAGAGTCTGATATTCTGAGCTTCTCCAAATGAATATCGATCCTCCAATTGAGCTGCCCCTCCGGGAGGATCTTCTGTCGCAGCAGAAGGAGGGTCCTACACCCAAACTGGGCAACTCTACGCCTTCTTGGGTGGAGATTGAGCAGCTGTAGTTGATTGCAAACTTCAGAAGGAAGGTCGAATGCTATGTTATTTTGGCAACCAATGGGCCCGCCACCAAGACCATGAATGCCTGCTGGTGGAACAGATTTGTAAAATATTGTACAGAAAGGTCTATTGATCCTCTTTCTGCTTTTCTTTTTAAAGTTTTGCTTTTTGTTTTGACCCTTGCCCAGCAGGGCTCTGCACTGGGCACTTGCAAAGGGTACCTTTCAACCCATTCTGCCTTCCGGAGGCTGCCAGACCAACCCTCATTATTTAAAATCACCTATTGTAAATAGATTCCTCAAAGGTCTTACGCATATGTTCCCACCTTCCCCTTTCATTAAGCTTCAGTAGGACCTTAATTTGGTTCTTACCTTCCTGGTGTGTGCTCCATTCAAACCTCTGCACAACGGCCCCCTCTGGCTGCTTACCATCAAAACAGCCTTTTTAGTGGCAATCACATATGCCAGGAGGATGAGTGAACTGCAGGCTTTGTCATCCAATCCTCCTTACCTGACAATATTCCGTGACAAATTGGTGCTGCGCACTAGAGCCTCTTTCCTCCCAAAAGTGGTAACACCATTCCATGTGGGGCAATCTGGCACCTTGCCCACTTTCTACGCTCCTCCCCACCCCTCTAAAGAAGAGGAGTGACTCCACCGTCTGGAGCCAAAAAGAGAGTTGTTGTTCTACACACACTGCACTTAAGAATCCTGGTGGATGACCAACTCTTTGTGGGGTACTTTGGTACGAAGAAAGGTAGTGCAGTGCAGAAGTGGACTATCTCACGGTGGGTCATCCTCTGCATCAATATTGGTTATGCTCTGGCCAAAAAGTAGCCTCCTGAAGGTTTAAGGGCTTGTTCTACCAGACTTAAGGCTGCTACCACAGCATTGAAATGTAGCGTTCCAGTCCTCAACATTTGTCAGGCAGCAAAGTTGGCATCCCCGCACAAGTTTACCAAGCACTACTGCCTGGACAGTTAAGTTTGCAATGTTTTGGGCCACTTGCAGGAGGTAAATTGAGTGAGACACTGGAATGGGGGATGTGAAAGCAGGAGGCTGGTAAATAATACATTGGGGTAATTCACAGAAGTTCACCCTGCTGCCTGTGAATTAACACACGTTTTCATACTAGTCACCAGCAGAGTAGGTTTAGAGCACTGATGCTTATTGGTCACATGTCTCGAGGGGCCCCTTCAGCCACACTAACATTTTAGTCACCTATGCAATGCATCTTAAGAATGGTAGTTTCAATTTTTAACATGTTAAGCAGTATTCTCTACTGGTTCCTCATGTCTGTACTTGACAGAGTGGTCTCAGCAAAACAAATCTGGAAGCCAAAAAAAATCTGTTTGACAGGCTTGGAGGCTGTACCTGACTAAAGTCAGTGTGTGGAGGGAGGCTGGGGAAGGATGCAGTAGGAGGAGACAGATGACAAGTAGGAGAAAAGGGCCAGGAGGTAGACCACCAGGAGGGCTAGAATGGCATGAGATACGAAGACCAGGACAAGAAGAACCACGCTAGAGAGGCCAAATTTATGAGGACCAGTGTAACCAATGCCAGAAGGACCAGGAGCAAATAGATGATCAGGAACAGGATAATGACAAACAGCACATGGGGTACCGGGGCCAGGTGAGAAGGATCAGAAGGGCTAGGAGGGTGTGGAAAAAGGGGGGTCAGAACACATTGGATAAGGACCTGAAGGATCAGAAGGACCAGAGGTAGAAAGAACAGGGGGCGTGGACCATAACAACAAAGAGGGCCTATGCTCACCGACCAGGACCAGAGGGATGAGGATGACCAGAGCCAGGAGAGGCAGATCCAAGTAGATAGACCAAAGAGGGCCAGTACCAGGAGACCAATGGAAGAAGGACCAGAGACAGGAGGACCAAGACCACAGAGAGCAGACAAAGTAGGACCAAGGCACCAGAAGCAAAAGGACCAGGAAGACCACAACCAGAAAGAACTAGGAATAGTTGCACTTGGAGACCCGATATTAAAATGATCAGTGGGGTTATAAAGTACAAGGAATTCTAGGCCTATGGAACCAGGATCAGAAAGTCCATGAGTGTCAGACTCGGGGAAATCCTAATCTAGGGTGATGTGACGAGGGGGACTGTTCCCACCCCCACAGGTGATAAGAACTACATTAACCAGGGTGGCTTACAACATAAGAACTAGGAGGACCAGTGCCAGAGGGATGAGGAAAACCAGACCCAAGCGGACCAATACTAGGAGGACCATGATCGAGGGGGCCATGTTCCGATTGCAAGAAAAAGGTAGAACAGGCAAACCAGGACACCAGGTGGACGAGTAGGGTGGAGCAGGATGACCAGGGACTAGCAGGACTAGGAAAACAAAGGTGAGTGGAACTAGCACCAGAAGACCAGATACATGTGGACCAGACTAAGGAGTACCAGGACTACATGGTCCAAGGGGACCAATATCAGTAGGATTATGAACAGGCAAACAAGGGGACTAAATAAACCACGAAAGCAGGACCAGGAGAGTTGATGGATGAAAATTAGGGTGAGGAGGATGAAAAGGTCCGGGACAATGTGCATGTGAAACAGGAGACCCAGGATCCAAAGGATCTAGGGGCAGGAATTCATGGGAATGACAACCAGTCAAACCAGCACCAGGAAGTATAGGGATAAGAAGTTCTTAGACTGCATGAACTGAAGGTCAAGGAACATTAGAACTAGGAAAGGCTAAGAGGGTCGGTGACAAGACAAGTGGTTGCAGAACCACATAGGCAAGGATCAGAAGTACGAGGACCAGGAGGATCAGAATCAGATTGAAGAGGCCTATCAAGATCAGGACCTGAAAGGCAAGGGCCAGTATATCCAGGATTCTAGGATAAGCACGACAGGTGACAGGGACTAGGAAGACTGAGGGGGCCATACCAAGGTCACCCAGAAGACCATATCAAATGGACTAAGCCAACTAAAATGATCATGACAAGGAGGCCTGGAAACAGGGCAAAGAGGGTCATGAAGATCAGAACCTAGGAAACCAGGGCTCGGATTACCAAGTGGGGCAGGGCAATCAATACAAGTAGCAGGAATAGGTTAAAGATGATCTGATGTGAGGCCAACCTGACAGTGGTGCCAGGAGTACCAGGTTCAAAATGACCAACTCAGGAGGACTCGACTAAGGAGAACCCGGATCAAGAGGACCTATATCAATGGCTATAGTATACCAGTAGGACTAAATGGAAACGGAACACATCCAGGATTACCAGGACAATCCAAACCAGGTGGAATAAGTGTGCCAGGGTGCAAGAAGCTAGATGGAACAGGACCTGGAATACCAGGGCTAGGAGTTTGAAGGTGAGGAGAACCAATACACGGTGACCAGGAGCAAGAGGACCACAAAGGAACAGGGCCAGATGAGTAAAGACTGGGGGAACCAAAAAGGGCCATGATGGCCAAAAGGCAAAGTTTATGATAACAAGCACAATTGGACAAGAAAGACTAGGACAACCAGGAGACCAAGATAAGGATAGGAAGTGGGTCAGGGCCAGAAGAACAAGGCCCAGGAGAACCCAAACTCCAAGGACAGGATCCAGAGCATCAGGGACAACGGGCACCGACTCTCAAAGAGATCAAGGACTATGAAAAACTAGAATAGCATGAACCTGATCAGGAGTGCCAGGTTGCTGAGACCAGGGACACAGGCAACCAGAGTAATAAGGAAAAGTTCTAAAAGTACCAGGAAAAAAAGGGCTAGGGGGAGCAGGACCAAGATCAGGGCAAAGAGGATCAGGACCTCGAGGACCAGGAGGAAAAGGACGATCAGGACCAAGTCCATCAGGGCCATGATGATTACAGCCCGGAGGTTCAAGTCACAGAGCTATGAACAGAGTCACCTGGAAGATGAGCAACAGGATAGACTAGCCCAAGAGGGCCAGATAAAGAAGGTCCATGATAAGTTTATGTAGGAGCACAAGGACAAGCCAAAGGAGGGCCAGGGACAGGAGGATCAGATCCAGGAAGACAAGATCAAGGCTAATAGGATCAGGGACCAATCTAAGCAAAGAAGATGAGGGGTCAGTACCAAGAATACTAGGAGGACCTTAACCAGGAAGATCAGGACCAGAGTATGGATGATTAGAAGGATCAGAACCAAGAGGAACAGGCATAGGAGTGCCAGAGGACCATGGCTATAGGACTAGGGGATAGAGTAACAAGTGGACCAGAAAGACCAGGGCAAGTAAGATCAGGAGGACCAGACCGCCAGAGCCAGGAAGACTAAAGGGGACTGGACATGGAAGTCCAAGAGAACCAGGACCAAAATGATGAGGCTCAGAAAAACCCAAAGACAACCAGGTCCAAGAGGGCCGGACCATTGGGTGCAGTGCCAGAAAGACCTTATGCTCAAGGCAGAGGACAATGCAGAGGGCCAGGAGAACAAGGATGATCAATCAATCCATTTGTAGAGTGCGCTACTCACCCGTGAGGGTCTCAAGGCGCTGAAGGGATGGGGGTGCTGTTACTGCTCGAAAAGCCAGGTCTTGAGGTGCTTCCTGAAGGTGAGATGGTCCTGGGTCAGTCGTAGATGTGTGGGGAGAGAGTTCCATGTCTTGGCGGCCAGGTAGGAGAACCATCTTCCTCCAGTTGTGGTTCTGCGAATCCGTGGGAGGATGACGAGGGCAAGGTTGGCAGAGCCGAGCTGGCGGGTGGGAGTGTAGTACAACAGGCGGTTGTTGAGGTATTCAGGGTCCGTGTCGTGGAGTGCTTTGTGTGCGTGGGTGAGGAGCCTGAACGTGATCCTCTTGCTGACGGGGAGCCAGTGCAGGTTTCTCAGGTGGGGAGTCATGTGGCTGTGGCGGGGGATGTCGAGGATGAGTCCTGCAGAGGCGTTCTGTATGCGCTGAAGTTGTTTCTGAAGTTTGGCTGTGGTTCCTGCGTATAGGGCGTTCCCGTAGTCCAGTCGGCTGGTGACGAGGGCCTGGGTGACCGTCTTTCTGGTTTCGGTGGGGATCCACCGGAAGATCTTTCTGAGCATGCGTAGGGTGTTGAAACATGAAGATGAGATGGCGTTGACTTGTTTGGTCATGGGAGGGAGGAGTCCAGGATGAATCCCAGGTTGCCTGCTTGGTCTGTGGGTGTTGGTGCGGTGCCCAGCACTGTGGGCCACCAGGAGTCGTCCCAGGCGGATGGCGATTGTCCAAGGATGAGGACCTCCGTCTTGTCTGAGTTGAGCTTCAGACGGCTGAGCTTCATCCATTCCGCGACGTCTCTCATTCCTTCCTGGAGGTTATTTTTGCCGGTGGCTGGGTCTTTGGTGAGGGAGAGTATCAGCTGGATGTCGTCTGCGTAGGAGATGATGTTGAGGTTGTGTTTGCGTGCTATGGCGGCGAGGGGGCTCATGTAGATATTTAAGAGGGTTGGGCAGAGCGAGGAGCCTTGGGGTACACCACAGATGATCTTGGTGGCCGTGGAGCGGAAGGGAGGGAGGCGGACTCTCTGTGTTTTGTCGGGGAGGAACGAGGTGATCCAGTCCAGGGCATGTCCTTGAATTCCAGTATTGTGGAGGCGGGTTATCAGGGTGCGGTGGCAGACGGTATCCAAGGCGGCCGAGAGGTCAAGGAGTATGAGAGCGGTTGTTTCCCCTTTGTCCATCAGGGTTCTGATGTTGTCGGTGGCTGCGATGAGGGCGGTCTCGGTGCTGTGGTTGGCTCGAAATCCGGATTGGGATGGGTCGAGTGCGTCATTTGGTGACGGTCTTCTCGATGACTTTAGCCGGGAAGGGAAGGAGAGAGATGGGTCGGAAGTTCTTGAGGTCTTTTGGGTCGGCTGTGGGATTCTTTAGAAGGGTGTTGATCTCTGCGTGCTTCCAGCTTTCTGGAAAGATGGCTGATGCAAAGGACTTGTTTATGATGCTCCGGAGGTGGGGTGCAATGATGGCGTCGGCTTTGTTGAAAATGTGGTGAGGGCATGGGTCCAAGGGAGAGCCAGAGTGGATGGAGTTCTTGACTAGGGTGATGTCTTCAGTGCTGACGGGGTCCAGGTGCTGAGAGTGGTGGGTGTGATTGTTGGTTCGGTGGCTGGAGGCGGGGTCTGGGTGCTGAAGCTGTTGTGTATGTCTGCGAGCCTCTTCGTCGGCGGGTGCTCCGTCGGCGACGGCTCGTTCGACGACTGTTTCGTCAGCAGCAGCTTCGCAAACAGCTGTGGTATCGTCGTTGACGGCTTCGTCGACGGTGGTTGTCCCATCGACGGAGTTACCGTCTTCGACGTCTACCTTCGCATCATTGCCTCTGGTGCCAATTTCATCATCCGGTTCAGGACTCCTGCTGTTGACCCTCTGCTCCAACGTCGACATGTGTCTTTGGATCAACTTCCGATTCCACGTCACTCTCAGCCTCCATCTCCTCTTTTTGCCACAGGTTCGGAGCATAACTGGTTCGGATGAGGAGGAAGAGGATAGATTTCGGGCAGCTCGAAGCCCTTCGGAGCTGGTCATAAAATGTCAGGACTATGAGGACGATCAGGAAGATCATTACTTCCATGAGGAGGAACCTTCTACTCAGGTTCCCACAGCACAAATACCGCTCTCCCTCATTTCTAATCTCCGATACATGTTGGAGGACTATAATAGACTATTTCCACCATCTCACCATGGATCTCCTCAGCCTACTGTGCCTGCAACTACAGTGGCTCCTTCCTCTACTGCACTGCCAGGGCCACCTGCGCCATCGGCAACATCTGCACCATGTATGCAGATTCAGGCAACTGTTTATGAGGATGATAAGGTTCGCCAGGATCGGGAAGAAGGCAAAGTTGATGATGATGAGGGGACTATGGCGGATTGGGACGATTATCAGATCCAGACACCGTCGCCGCCCCCTTCGGGTCCAGGGGATTCCCCCCCTGTTGATATAGATGGTTTTCACCAACTTATGGAACGAGCGGCGCTGCGCTTTAAACTCCCTGAAGGATGAGGACTGTTTTCTTTATGATTTCAAGAGTCAACCTCTTAACCAGGTCCGTGCACTGCCCATAATTGACTTTATCTGGAATGAAGGTGTCAAACTGATGCAGATGCCAAATTCTTTTCTGGCGCTTCTACCTTGTTGGAGCAGAAATATAGGGCGCCCCAGGGTTCTTCAGCTTGCCTGGTAGCGCAGCCTAAACCCGATTCCGTGATCACCCAGGCCGCACAGCGCCGTTCCAGGATTCCGTCTTCTCCTATTACCACACCTCCTGATCGTGAAGGACGTCGTCTTGATGCCATTGGGTGAAAATTTCCCACTATGGCTTCTACCACCGTGAGGGCTGCGAAAATCTCTGGCCATTCTGGGTCGCTACGACCGCCAGATGTGGTCAGATAGGTCTTCTTTTATCGACCTCATTCCTGAGCCCTCCAGAGCAGAGGCTCTCAAGATTCTTCAGGAGGGATAGAGAGCGTCATCAGAGATTATCAACTGCTCTGTGGACATTGCGTGCACTGATTTTCGTCAACTTGCGGGGGCAGCTGTTTTACGTGGTCAGGGCTGGCTTCGTTCCACCTCTTTTCGCCAGGAGGTTCAGGCGAAAATCCTCGACATGCCCTGTGACGGCGAAACACTCTTTGGCCAGCATGTGGACGACGCACTTCAAACCATCAAAAAGGACACTGAGACGGCCCGTGCCCTAGGCACTTTGCAGTTTTGCAAACAGCCTTTTCGTGGGGCATGCAGACGTGGCACCTCCTCTTGTTTTTGCGGTGGATCCAACCAGTAACGCTCCTACGGTCAAGGAAATCAGAGATATTCCTCCCTATCATAGCAGTCCTATCGGCAACAGTCTACCAAGTCGTACAGAGGAAAGTCTTCCTACAGAGGCTCATCTTCTAAGAGGCAATGACTTGCCTTCCCCGCTCAAAGTTGGAGGTCGAATCTCCCTTTTCTTTTCCAATTGATCTTCAATCACTTCGGACCGTTGGGTGCTGGACATTGTGTCAAAAGGCCATGCTTTGGAGTTTGTCAAGTTCCCTCCAAACACTCCTCCAACTGGTCCACCTCCGGCTCACCTCAAGGAGCTCTTTCAACAAATTCGACTCATGATTCAAAAAGGTGCCATCGAAGTGGTTCCCAAGTCTCAGAAGGGGATGGTATTCTATTCCTGTTTTTTCCTAGTCCTCAAGAAGTCCCGCAAATGGCATCCGATCCTCCACTTAAGGGCCCTAAACAAGTACCTGAAGTGCCAATCCTTCCGCATGCTCACGCTTGTGGAAATTCTCTGCTTTCTCTCAAAGGGCGACTTACTGACCACCATCGATCTCCAGGGCGCCTATTTCCACGTGCTGATACTTCCAAGACACCGGAAGTACTTGCGCTTCCGGGTAGGGCGCTGAGATTTTCAGTTCAAGGTACTGCCTTTCGGCCTTCGCTCCGCCCCTCGCGTCTTCACGAAAGTCCTGGCCCCGGTGGTGGCACATCTACGTTTGAAGGGCATTCAAATCTTTCCCTACCTGGACGACTGTCTCACCAAGTCTCAATCTCGTCATCAGGCGTCTCTGGACACTAGATTGTGTCAGACTCTATTCCACTCCCTCGGTCTGTCCATCAACACCAAGAAGTCTCAGTTTGATCCAGCTCCCTGCAGGACCTTTCTAGGCGCCACTCTGAATACTTCTCTGGTGAAGGCATTTGTGTCTCACGAACGTCAGCTGCGGATTCTACGCCTAGTGGCTCTCCTCCATTCAAAAGGGTCCATTTCAGTTTGTGTATAGAAGTCTTTTCTCGGGATGGCATCCTCCTGCATCTCCTTGATCCCAAATTGCAGGCTCAAGAGTTGCCCATTTCAGGAGGAACTGGACAAACAGTGGCGTCAGGTCACCGGCTCTTTCAACGATTTGGTCCTGGTGACCGCTGGGATGAGGTCCGCTCTCCACTGGTGGGCTCAACCGTTCCACATCACTGCTGGTACTTCTTCCCTAAGCATTGTTCCAGAGCTCGTCCTTACCACGGATGCCTCCCTGGAAGGTTGGGGCGCACATCTTCAGGGGCTATCAATAAAGAGCAAGTGGACCCTGCCTCAACGTTCCTGGCACATCAACAGACTGGAACTAAGGGCCATTTTCCTTGGGCTCAAGTCTTTCTGTCTTCTGATTCAGGGAGAATCAGTGCTCATTCAAACCGACAATACCACCAGTATGCACTATGTAAACAAACAGGGCGGCACCAAGTCACCGCTCCTCTCTCAGCTGGCACAGAGCATCTGGGACTGGGTACTCAGTCACCAAATTACCCTGACAGTGGTTCGCCTACCAGGCATCTCCAACATCCTAGCGGATTCCCTCAGCAGATCTGCGTCCTCGACCCATGAGTGGGAGTTGCATCAGCCAACTCTGGACTTCATCTTTCGGCTGTGGGGTCGCCCGAACATGGATCTTTTTGCGAGCCCTGTGAACCGGAAATGCCCGTCTTATGCAAGCTGGCTTCCCCATCAAGGGTCGTGCGGGAATGTCCTTTTGATGGACTGATGCATTCTATTCACCTACGCTTTTCTGCCGATCCCGCTGGTTCCTCGAGTGTTGTGGAAAATGCAGAGACAGCTGTGCCACATTCTCCTGATCGCTCCCAGATGGCCTCGACAAGTGTGGTTCTCGGAACTGCTGCATCTCTCACAGTGTGAACCCATCCTCCTTCGTCCTCGAGCGGATCTCCTCACAATGGACAAGGGTACAGATCTGCCATCCGTACCCTTTCTCTCTCAAATTATCGGCCTGGAACTTGAGCACCTTGAATTTGCCCACTTGAACATTTCGCCAGCATGTAGAGACTTTCTTGCCAATGCAAGAGCTCCGTCCACAGTAAAGACTTACAAGCTAAACTGGAAAAGGTTCTGTCACTGGTGTGCATCTGCCAACATCCATCCCGTGCACTCTTCTCCTGTTCAGCTTCTGCCGTTCTTTCTGCAGTTGGCTCAATCAGGACTTTCCCACTCCACTTTGAGGGTCTTCCTAGCGGCAATATCTCGTTTTCGGCAGGATGGGTCTTCCTCTCTCTACTCTTCCAGAGTCATTCTGCAGTTTTTCAAGGAGCTGCTCAGGATGTTTCCACCCATTCGGTGTCCTCCTCCTACCTGGCGTCTCAATGTTGGTTGGGCGCAATTGATGAAGGCGCTTTTTGAACCCATCCACCAAGCGGATTTAACATGTTTGACCTGGAAGGTTGCCCTTCTTCTCGCCTTGACCTCCTCTCATTGCGTGAGTGATATCCACAGCCTTTACCATTCAGCCTCCTTTCCTTCAATTCAAATCGGACTGTGTTGTGCTTCGCACCAACCCGGCATTCATGCCTAAGGTGCCAACGGACTTTCACCTCATTGAATAAGTGTTCTTAAAGTCTTTCTTTGCTAATCCACAATCTCCGGCGGAGCAACATTTGCATTCATTAGACGTTAAGAGATGCCATACATTCTACATCGACAGGACAGCGCCCTTTCGTAGGTCTGATCAACTGTTCGTTGCTTACGGGCGCATGCGCAAAGGGCGTTCTGTTACCAAGCCAACTATTGCACGTTGGATTTCCTCAGCAATCTCATTCTGTCATCAGAAGGCCGGCAAGCCTCTTCAATCTACAGTGAGAGCTCATTCCACCAGAGCGATGTCATCCTCTAAGGCCCTGTTTGCTGGTGTGCCGATTCACCAAATATGTCGAGCATCCACCTGGTCCAGCAGGCATACTTACACAAAGCACTACTGTCTTGAGACGATCAACTAAGCTGATGCGGCAGTGGGCAAAGCGGTGCTTCGCAATATTTTTAATTTAGGTGAGCCTCTTTCTTTCCCTCCGCCTGTATGGTTTTTACTATTATATGTCTGGCAGCATTATGTCATTTTCATTGCATGTTTATGCTAATTCACTGCTATTTTGTCTTGCGGACAGCTATTACTGCTCACTATTCTATTCAAGCATGTGATTCTATGAAAGACACCCCAATACTGGAGAATAACAATTGTTACTAACCTGTAAACGGTGGTTCTCCAGTATTGGTGTCTTTCATAGATTGCGCCTGATTGGCTGTAGTTCGGATAGTATAATGACATGGATATGCTATGAAAGTGCTTTTTTCTTTTAAAGTATTCCTATGTGTTAATGCTAACTTTTGTACATATGAGTATTTATGGTTTTAGAATGTATGTAATTATGTTTTTATATACATATATGATTTGTTTTATTGGTATTTTTTTTTACCTCGGGGCTCCCACTTCGACGACGGGGAATATTCAAGCATGTGAATCTATGAAAGACACCAATACTGGAGAACCACCATTTACAGGTAAGTAACAATTGTTCTTCTACCTCATGGTCACAGGTTCAAATCCCGGCAGTTTCACTCAGCCTTTCATCCATGTGAGGTCGGTTTAATAACTACCATTGAGTTGGTTAACAATAAACATCTGTTATTCAATGCCAAGTAGCCTACAGGTGACTGTGCGCTTTGCAGATACACGTTATGTTATGTTTGTAAGTTGGTCAACAAATTGTCTGGTAAGCGGAATTTGTAGATTTTGGAATAGGCAGAGTAGCTTTGAGAACACTAACATCTTCATGAGGGCCACCCTTCCTGCCACCGATATCAACAGTTTTAATCCAACATTTCACCATATCAGTTATACTGGATATACACACCAGATAGTTTGCCCGAATGATGAATGGGATGTCAGTATGGTATTGAATGCCAAGGTATCTTAGTCTGCCATTTGAGTGGGTATTGTAGTGTAGGCTATTGGGTGTCCGGTGTAAGAGGCGTTAGTATGGATTTTGCCCAATTTATTTGGAGGCCTGATCGTGCATCAAATTGTGTAATTTCGTCCATTATAGGTGACAAGTGCAGTGATGTTTGTTTAACCATAACTAAAATGTTGTTGGCGTACACTGACCGCAACAAATGTCGCATCCCCAATGTTAGGCCTCAGTGATAATGGAATTCAAAAAGGACGCAGGCCAACCGCTTCATCGCTAAAGCGAAATTAATGTGAGAGAAGAGGCACCCCTATCTGGTACCCCTGATGACGAGAACAACTGCATAGAGTATGGAGTTGACCTTGACCATCGCCACTGGATTGGAGTAAAGCAATGTGATCCTTTTTAAGAAACCTCTACCAACTCTCATATGATCAATCATGGTTAACATATATTTCCATTCGATCGAGATGCATGCCATGGTGGAATCGAGGAATGCGGCAGCCATATGTAGCATTTTATCTTTCTGATGGGTATCTGATAATAGAGTGCATATGTTGTCAGAAGGGGATCTACCAAGAATAAAGCCTGATTGATCCGGTCATATCATATTAGGTAACAGCAGGACAAGGCGATAGGCGAGTATTTTGGTCAATTTTTTTATTGGCAACGTTTATAAGGGAGTCACAAATATGTGGTGACTTACCAGATTGTAGCTTCCCGCAGTGAGGATGGGAGGGAGTCCAGTTTGAATGCTTCATTGTGTACCTCAAGCAGCATGGGTGCTAGCTTTTCCATGTAAGCTTTACAGAATTCTATAGGAAGACCGACTTTGCTGGGGCAGAGCCATTTTTCATGAATCGGAATACCCTCTTAATTTCTGGAATAGAGATTTGTTGCCAAAGTGACTCGTGCTTGTGCAATTCCAGCCAGACCATAGTGGCCTTGTTTACGTACTCCGCGATAAACTGAGTGGAGTGGTTAAACTGTGATGTGTAGAACTCAGAGTAATAGGGAGTGAACCGATTGAGTATACTTGGTGTGGTGTAAAGGAGTGTTCCCTCAGTTGAGTCAACCCTAATAAATAAAGTTGCATAAAAACACCTGTCCGCTTTCCACTTACCAGGACAATCCCTTTTAATGGGTTCATTTGCGTGGATTATTTTAGTTGTTGCTATTATACCTTGCTATTATATATTATGAAATATGTACCTCAATTTTCTAATGTACATATATTTTTAAATCTGTTTGACATTTGTATAAATATTTATATGTTGTTTTATTGCAGTACTTTTATAGTTTTCTTAAGCCAAAAAAAAGTATTTTGATTTAAGTCAACCCTAATGATATCAAAGGCGGACCACGGATGTCGAATAATGCCCGCCAGCATTGAACTGGGGCGATGGCCCTCTCCATATCGACGGGCTGCAGTGTATTTATTGAGAAATATCACCTCTCTTTCACTCGACTTGTTTTAGATTGACTTTTTCCAACACCACACCAATCAAGCAGCTGTATTTCAGTCTCCAATTTGCTGAGGGAGGTACGTATTGGCTTAAGTATGCCATGAGCTTTCGACATGCATTCTACGCTGATCACCGCCTTAAATGGCTCCCACAGGGAAACAACAGTTGTCACAGAGTTTTTGCTGAGATCAAAGTGTGAAAGTATGGCGATGCAGATTTCTGAGACAAACACTGGGTCCAGTAATTCTGTTGGCTGCAGCCACCATGGTTTGGGGGAATCGCAGGGACATTCAATGTCAGTTAAGTCACGGTGTGGTCAGATAATGTTCTGGGGAAGTATGCAATGGAGTCCAACCAGCTCACCACATCCCTGGTTCCCAGACTATAATCTAGTTTAGAGTAGGATCTGTGAACTTCCAAATAGAAAGAGTAAACAGAAGTGTCCGGGCTGAGAACTCGGTATAGGTCTAAAATTTGAAAGTGGGAGAGGACATTTTTTTGTCTGCCCGGAAGCTTCTGCCTGTTTGCTGCATTACTCTAGTAGTTTAGATGTGTTTGTAGGGTGATGTTGAGGAGGTCTCCCCAAAATATTGTGCAGGGGGAATTAGTAAAAAGGTCTCGTAGGTGGGGGGGGGGAAGACTCAGGGATATTTTTGATCTGCCCATATCTTTTCAGTTCAGAAAAGGGGGTGGAGATGGACAGAGTATCTGAATTAAGCAGAACACTCCTACCCAGTCAACAGATCAGGGCTTGATCCATCACCTTTTTTTAGCTCACTGCACCATCCCAGCTCAGAACCTGGCCACATGCAAATTAGTCTGTCCCTGGCCCAGTGCATCATGGGAACAGGGCAGACCAAACTACCAAGCCAATTCTTTTACTGGAAAGGAAACAAGTTTCCGGGGACCGGTTTCTGGCATTACAGCTGTCTTCGGCCCGGCTTGCTTGAATCCTGATGGTGCAGTGAGCAAGGGACTCATGTCTGAGTATACCCTTCCGCGCTTATGGTGGACAAAACGATTCAGAAAAGGGGGTGGTGATGGACAGAGTATCTGAATTAAGCAGAACACTCCTACCAAGTCAACAGATCAGGGCTTGATCCATCACCGTTTTTTAGCTCACTGCACCATCCCAGCTCAGAACCTGGCTACATGCAAATTAGTCTGTCCCTGGCCCAGTGCATCATGGGAACAGAGCAGACCAAACTACCAAGCCAATTCTTTTACTGGAAAGGAAACAAGCTTCCGGGGACCGGTTTCTGGCATTACAGGGCAGAACAAACTACCCTGCCCTGTCCCCTCGGAGGCTATGTGTAAAGCATTTGCGCCGCACCCACCAGCAACAGCATCCAGGGCCCCCCACAAAAGGAACTCCACACAAGGTATATATGAAAATAGTCTTTGTATTAAAAAGGACACATAGGAACACACACTTTACAAGGTGCCAGAGGCACGGGCAGGATTTATAAGGGACTATGTACAGGGCAGGGCCAAGGGACCGCTGCTAGGAATATGCACTTGATAGAATGGCATTTTGAACATATAACCACTGGAAGCTTCACAGAACTAGCATTAGAAATCCTTCTAACCAGCAGTACATACATGAGGCATAGGGGATTCAAGAGGGGAAAATTAGCAAGGCACGTAATGCATTTGAAGCACCTGCAGGGAGGAAACAAAGAATAATTCTTAAGAAACCAAGTTAACATTAGCCAATAACTTTCAACAGGCCAACTGGCCTTTCTGGAGCTAGGACGCCCCAAAGTCTCAATGTCACAACAGGCTGCAGGGAGCCAACAAATGAACCTAAACGTGGCAGCTGCCCACGAAGTGCTGGGCAGCTGTAGGAGATAGGGCTACCGTGGGAGCCTCGCAGGCTCTGAACCAATGTGCACAGGTGAGAGCCTTTCCGGCTCGAGAACAACGAGGTGGAGCCTTGCAGCCTTGGAAGACAATTGCCCATGGTGGAGGCTCTCAGGGCTCGAGAGACTACTGGGCCACCTATGAGCCTCTCAGGGCTCTGCACTAATGTGGGGCCTTCGTTAGAGTCCCCCTCGGGGACTCGGGAACAACTGGGGCCCGGGGGGGGCCTCTCGGGCTCGGAAAGCAAGGGTGGGGGTAGGCGGAGTCCCCCTCGGGGGACCCAGCAACACTGGAGGCCCCCTGGGCCTCTTAGCACCCTGAGGGATTCACTGGGGAAGAGGGGCGGGCACCGGCAATGTGCCCCGACGCCCCCTCTCCCTCTTTGCACTCACCGGTCGGCACGCCGGTCTTCTTTTGCCCCGTCGGCCTCCTCTCGCTCGGGCGGCGGTAGCGCTTTGCGGGGCTCTCTCACCACACGAGAGCCCCGCCTTCACCATGCGCCCGGCCACTCTTCACCCGGTCCCCCCATCTCGGGACCGGGACTCGACAGTAGCTTCTCTCTCTCGCGCGCAGCAATGGGGCGGGACTTCAGGTTGGGGCGGCGCTGTGATTGGCCGGCTGTCCAACCGCTTCCGGGTCGTCGCAGGCAGCGCGGCGGCCCGGCGGGGACTGTACCAACTCCTGGGCTGCGGCGGTGAGTCGAAGGCACACGAGGGGTGGGCTCCCTCTCTATTTTAAATATGCAGCGAGGTAGGCACTCGCTCGGACAGCGACCTGGGGGCCAATGCCGGGTGGGCTCCGGCTGTGAACAAACAGCGCTCCCAGGCGCTAGGTCAGACAGAAAGCGCTCCCAGCGCTATAAGTGAAGATAGAGCGCTCCCAGCGCTACAAACAGGATAAAGCGCTTCCCCAGCGCTATAAGTGAAAATAGAGCACTCCCAGCGCTACAAGCAGGATAAAGCGCTTCCCCCGCGCTAGAGCCACAGAAAGCAGCAAAGTCCATAAGGAGTCCAGGACCTCAGGTGGAGCACAGCAGCTCCTAGGAAGATAAGTCCATCAGAAGTCCAGGAGCAGGGCAGGGCCCAGGGAGGCAAGCCTTCCCCTGAGCCCAAGCAGCAGTACGCCCCTGGTAGATTCAAGTTGGGAACAAGAACCTTTTCAGATGAATGCGGACTGATGCTCCTGTTGTTTTACACTGTACTGCCACATTGACGGGGTGCTTATCACTAATGTTGTTTTCTTATTGATGCTGCCTGCTCATGTTGTGAAGCTAATGTACGGACTCAGTTCTCCTTGATCCTATTCTTCACTGATTTATATTTAGATCG
Organism: Lissotriton vulgaris; assembly: GCF_964263255.1. Lineage (NCBI taxonomy): Eukaryota > Metazoa > Chordata > Amphibia > Caudata > Salamandridae > Lissotriton > Lissotriton vulgaris. Next base: position 607,846,786 of record NC_141699.1, on the reverse strand, counting down.
GAATTTTTTTTAAAAATTTAACCTTTAATGCTCCTTCTCCTTGGCGACGTGATTCCATTCAGTGTAACTGTTATTAATTGTCGCTATGTCACCTAATGCCGCTGGGGAACCGCATCGCTAGCACCTGTGCTAAAGGATCGTGGCCGGCCTGACGGTTGTAGGCCCGTATTTGTTCCCCTTTTTTCATGCACAATAAAGGTTTTCAAAAATTTAAAAAAAAAAACCTTTTCAGAGTCTCACAGCACCCTTTTTATACACAACATCCTTGGTCTAAGGGGGCAGGCAGGGGGAGACCCAGCTAGAACTGGTTATGGGGGATTCTTTTCACTGGCCAGGCTAGGGACATCAGACGCACCCCAGGGGGTGGAGCCAGCATTGTGCGGGGAAAACCCAGCCTCATTCAGGACCCTCAAACCAGACAGTCAATCCACAAGCAGGCCCAGGCTCACTCCTCCCCTCACATCAGCATGCTAAACACTCCATTCACCCCCGGGGCAGACCCTCCCAGATTCTTGGAGCCAGGCTCACCAGCCAGCCTCAGCCAATCACACGCCAGATACACATTACACAAATATGCCAAATTCTAAAAGTGGCGCTTCTGCACTAGACACAATCATACCGCATATACCGTTGCGCAGCATTCAATCTCACGAGTTCACACATACCAGACTCGACCCTGCACACCCTACGCATCTGGAACTACCAGGGACACATACATTCCCCATGCATTTCTTTGGAAGGGCAGGTCTCTCTAACCACACGCACTCAGAGTGGGAATCACCATCCCCAGGTTACATATAATCAAACAAAACTTCAGGGGTGAACCTGCCAGAAGGGCCAAGTCCAACACAACCCCCTTCCAGCCAAAACGCAGGGCAGACCAATCACCACCCTGATGGACTTCCCTGCTTTGGGCGATAGAACACGGACGCGGCCCACACTGCAGGGGCACCCTCTGGTTCTACGCCACGTTGATCCATAAGATACGCACAGACTTTAAAAAAAAAACACGGGCCCAACCAGGCTACCCCACTGGTACTCCTTAGTTGTCCACGACTAGGCCCAGGCCCTAGGCCACCCAGATACCACTGGTCCCTGCTAATCCGAAGTGGGGGGTGGTAACCCCTGGCCCACAATAGCCATTCTCCACTCCCTTTCTCAGTGGAGCTCCAACTACCACCGCTCCTTCCACCTAGGGTCCGCACCCTCAGGCTGGCCAGAGGTCACGGGCAAGAATGCCCCACCCTACCTCTACTTCTGAGGTTCCGCGCTCTCCCAGGAGAAGCACCCTCAGAACATCCTCTCCTACCAGTCTTGGAACTTACTCCCTTCACTTGTCTACCACCTGGGAACTAATTTCACAGAATGCCTAGGGGTCAGACTCCCTCTGACCCCTTCCAGTTCCGCACCCTCCCATGTAGAACAGGGTCCTTCCACTTAAGGTGGGCCCCACCTGCTCTCAGGGCAGTACCACGACACTCAGCCAAGAACCCTAAGGATCCCTGCTAGGCCCGTACCACCCCTTCTGGGAAACACAGGGTCTCTTCCTTCAGGATAAGCCCCACCTGTGTCCACAGGAGTACGCCTAGGAGACACACCGACCAGGACACTGCCTGCAGTCGCCCTGCCATCCAGATCCAGAAACACTGACTACTGGCTCCCCAACCGCGGGCATTACCCTACGGCCAGATGCCTGACGCACAAGGACTTCTACAAGAAGAAAACACAATCTAAGACTTTCGCCCCTCCTTCAGCAGGCAGGCAACCACTGTAGGTCAATACCCCATACAGCTTACCCGGTTCCTCCTCTTCAGGCAGGAGTTCCCTCTTGTACTAACTAGGATGAGCCGCGACCACGTCAGCAGGGCTCAGTGTTCAGCTCTCCCCAAGGCAAGCCGTGAGTAACTCAGCAGGGCTTCCTTGTCCGGGATACAACCGAACACTCATTCGGCAGGGTAAGGGATACACACGACGCATAAAACTCATTCAGCGGTGCACGGAACACATGATGCATCAAACACGTTCAGCGGGGTAAGGAAGGACACATGACGCATAAAACACATTCAGAGGTGTACGGAACACATGATGCATCAAACACATTCAGCGGTGTAAGGAAGTACACACTTATCGTTGATTCAGTAAGTTCCCCATCCCAGAGAGCTTACACTCCATTCTTCAGCACAACTCAATATTCATTCACACACATTGAACACGATTACGCTGCCACCACTGGATCCCACCCTTCTGGTGAATTCAGAAACATATTGCACTAGGGGGATGATCTACCTTCCCGAGCTAGGGTCACCTAACTCACAGTGTACAAGGAGCACATTTTCCACAGAACAGACATTTTCTAGCAACCTTTAAAAATTTTCACAGAACAGACAATTCTAGTAACTTTAAAAAAAAACAATAATCTCCTTTCTTTGCGACCATTTAAAACGCTGAGTTTTGTATTGAGGCCAGTTATCACTGTGGAACTGCGCAAACACAAGTCCAGATCCCACCGCTAGCCACCAATGTAGGAAATGGGATCCCCGGCTGGCCAGGGCTTGCGCCAAAGTCAGTCAGAGACCACCACTCCCACGTCAGGGGAAGGGGGTCACACGCCAAGACAACCCCTGCGCACCCTCTAGGTAGCGTGGCGCGAGCAGCAAGGCCTATCTCGGAGGCTATGTGTAAAGCATTTGCGCACGCACCCACCAGCAACAGCATCCAGGGCCCCCCACAAAAGGAACTCCACACAAGGTATATATGAAAATAGTCTTTGTATTAAAAAGGACACATAGGAACACACACTTTACAAGGTGCCAGAGGCATGGGCAGGATTTACAAGGGACTATGTACAGGGCAGGGCCAAGGGACCCCTGCTAGGAATATTGTTGGACCCGGCCTCGTGGCGTGGTCCCACTCCTCCCGCATGGCAGGACCTGGACGAACATCGACCCCTGTCCTTCGGCCTGAAGTAGCCCCCTCCAACCTTCACGAGAGCCACCACTCATGGCGACCACCGGCTCTCCCCCTCCGGAACTCGGCAACCCCTACTCGCCCCATTCTGCTGTTCCGAACCCTATCCCGGGCCACCATATCAGACCCCGACTCCATCTTGGACCCTCCACGACCAGGCCCCGTGGCCTTGGCCCAACCTCGGCCTCAGACCCAGCGAAGCCCCGACATCGAGGCACCAAGATCCGACCAGGTGGTAAAACGGCCACTTGACGGATCAATGAAGAGAAGAGTTTTGATGGCCCTCCAGTCGTCCCTCGACACCTGGTTTTGATCGCCTCTGGCCTCCCTGGGCGCTGGCTCCACCCCCCTGCTGGGTGTCTGGACACTTCCATCCTGGCCCCTCTGACCCCCAGGCGCGAGGGTCCGGACATCAGAGGACTCCAGACCTATATCTGGGGCAGCTCTGGAGCAGGCCGGCAGTTGTATCCTGGAGTCGAGAGACCCCGAGACGAACTCATCTACGTGGAACCGGAACCCATCTTTGGAGCCCTGCTGGCGCTGCCGCGGCCCAACCTCGCTGAACCCATCTTTGGAGCCCTGCTGGCGCTGCCGCGGCCCAACCTCGCTGAAACCCTCTTTGGAGCCCTGCTGGCGCTGCTGCGGCCCAACCTCGCTGAAACCATCTTTGGAGCCCTGCTGGCGCTGCCACGGCCCAACCTCGCTGAACCCATCTTTGGAGCCCTGCTGGCGCTGCCGCGGCCCAACCTCACTGAAACCATCTTTGGAGCCCTGCTGGCGCTGCCGCGGCCCAACCTCGCTGAAACCATCTTTGGAGCCCTGCTGGTGCTGCCACGGCCCATCCTCGCTGAAACCATCTTCGGAGCCCTGCTGGCACTGCCGCGGCTCGACCCCGAGGGACCCCCCAGCTCGAGGATTGAGAGCTGAGCGTAGGGTATCCTTGTACCAGGCTGGTACCAAGACTGTCCGGCTACCCACTTCCCGCAGTTACCAAGACCAACAGGATCCCTCGATCCATTTGTACCTGTATTGTGGAGATAACCTGCTTTGATTTGATAAAGACGTTAAGAATCTATCCTTGTGTGGTGTCCATCTGTCGTGGTGTGATTGCTCACCTGTACGATCCTAGGAGAGGAACCTCGTAAGGAGGCCTCTCGACTTCGCTCGGCCAATTCTAGAAGGAGAGGTGGATCGCGGGGTGGTCGGCCAGACAGCCTCTGCCTCCCCCCTAAGATCCCCTTTCTAACATTGGTGGCAGGCGGTGCGATCCGAGCCGACGCAGATCGTACAGAGAGTGACTCGCCCACTACTGACAGAAACACACTACGACCATGACTACCAAGGAAACCAGACTGACCTCAGAGTTCCAGATGGAACGGTTGGAAGACTATAACCACAAAGAGTTGAAACAATTCTGCAAGGACCTGGGCATCGCTACCACTGGACTAAGCACCAAAGATGATTTCAAGCAGGCCCTGCAAACATGGGTGGAGACAGGAGCGACGCCACCCCAGAACGAAGACATCACGATCCCAGATATGCACCCAGAGACCATCACAACCTCAAAGGAGGAAAGAAACACGGGCCTCTCCCACGAAGACGTCCGAGAACGAGAAAGGAGCCGGGTCCACGAATTGGAGCTGGCCAGACTCCGCTTAGATGGAGAACTACAACTGGCCGAAAAAAAGATAGCCCTTGAGCAAATACGGCTGCAAGGAGACCTGGAGGAGAAAAGAAGGCAGAGATTTAGAGGAAAAGAAGCTAGTGTATGAGCACGAGCGTGGTTTAAAGGAACTTGAGATTAAGGCCAAAAACAGGGAGACCGGCGCCTCCGGGAGCCGGAGCCCACCTCCTCCGGCAGACACAAAGGTCCACATCCCCAAAGATGTCGTCAGAGAATACTATAAAAACGACGACATCCAGCAATGGTTTAAGGCCTACGAGGTAGCCATGACCTCGCACGGGTGCCGCAAAAAGACTGGGGTTCCGGCTTGTGGGGAAAGTTAGTCAACGAGGGGAGAGATGCCCTGCTACAGCTCCCAGACGCTGAGATGACCTCGTACGAACACATGAAAGCCGCCCTCCTTACCCGCTATGGACTCACCCCCGAGATGTACCGGCAGCGATTCCGAGACTGTAAGAGAATCCCCGGTACTACATGGGTGGAGTATGTGAACTACTATAGTAGAGCCTTCGAGGGGTGGATCAAAGGCAGCCAAGTCATCACCTACGAGCAGCTGTTCAACCTCATTGTATGGGAACATCTCTCCAACAACTGTTTTGTCGAACTCAGGCAGCATCTCCTCGACAGCAAGCTGACCGAGCCATGTAAACTCGCCATCGAAGCCGATCGATGGGAGAGCACCCGGGTCCCCCGGAACTCGATGGGAGACCAAGGCCGAGCTCACCAGAGGTCCCACCATCAGCGAGGCGGCGGAGGAGGCCAGAGTCGGAGCAGGGATGCCGCCGCGGTGCCTCCCCGACCAACACTTCGCCTTCCTCGTCCAGAAGAGGAGCCCCCCAGCACGGCCGGGGCCCCGCTCGAACGTTATCTGCCACAAATGCCAGCGACCCGGTCACTACGCCAATGACCCCAACTGCCCCAAGAACCAGCAGTCCAACCCCACAGGACCGCCAAACCGCCAGATCGCCGCCGCCTCCCTGGGAGAGGAGCGGGGCGAAGAAGAAAGACTATGACCAAGACCAGACCGAGTGGGAGCCCTCAGCCATGTCCCTGGTATGTCTGGGCAAAAGAGACATGGTCCCCCGGGCCCCAATCCCAGCCAACACTCAGAAGTACAGCCAGTGGGTCACCATTAATGGACACCGGGTCGAAGCCATCCGCGACACGGGAGCCAGCGTGACGGCCGTCCGTTGCCACCTGGTGACCCCAGACCAAATCCTGCCCAATGTACTGTGCCCAGTGCGGTCCGCGGACAATTCCGAAAGCCTGTGCCAGATGGCCCGCGTCCCTTTTGAGTGGGGGGGAGTATCGGGCATGCTGAAAGTGACCGTCCAGGACGATGCCCCCGTAGACTGCCTCCTCGGGAATGACCTGGAGAGTTCCCCCTGGGCTGACGTAGAGCGGAGAGAGCATCTGGAGACGCTGGGCCTCCCTGAGTGGGTCTGCGCGACAACCCGATCCATGGCCGCCCCAGCTGCCACCCCAACCGAAGAACCAGAATGGCCCGAGCCGCCACCGCCCGTCATCTCCGAAGACACCGACCCTGAGCCCGGTCCACTGGGGCCCAGCCGTGAGGAAATTGCCCCGCTCAGCGACCTCCTGGAACTGGCCCAATGGCGCCAAGAAGGTGGCCCCACACGAGAGCAGTTCCGTCAAGAACAGAAAACGTGTCCCTCCCTCGAGGGGCTCCGACAGCAAGCCGCCGCTCAAAGCACAGGAGATGCCTCGGGGTCCCACTGGGTCTATTGGGACAACAAGCTCCTCTACAGTGAGCAGAAGATTGCCGAGCTGGGGGCCAACCGAGTGCTGGTGGTCCCCCTCCGGTTCAGAGACTTCCTCCTGAATCTGGCACACAATGTGCCCCTCGCCGGGCACCTGGGGCAGGACAAGATGTACAGCCGCCTGGTGACCCATTTTTACTGGCCCAAGATGAGGAATGATGTAAGCAATCACTGCCGGACTTGCCCCACCTGTCAAGCCAGCGGGAAGAGCGGCGGAAAACTCAAGGTCCCCCTGCAACCTTTTCCAGTCGTCAACACTCCCTTCGAGCGGGTGGGGATCGACATTGTGGGGCCCCTGGAGCCCGAACATCTCAAGGTCACCGTTTCATCCTCGTCCTGGTGGACCCTGCCAGCCGTTATCCCGAAGCCATCCCTCTCTGGACCGTGACGGCTCCCGTGGTGGGCCGGGCGCTGATGGGGATCTTTTCCCGGGTGGGCTTCCCCCGAGAGGTCGTCAGTGACCGGGGTACGAACTTCATTTCCCGCTACATGAAGTCACTGTGGCAGCAATGCGGGGTCACGTACAAATGTAAGACCCCCTATCACCCCCAAGGGAACGGACTGGTGGAATGTTTCAATCAAACCCTCAAGGGGATGATCATGGGCCTGGAAGAGCCCTTACAACGCCAATGGGACGTGTTGCTGCCCTGCCTCCTCTTCGCCTATCGGGAAGTCCCTCAGAAGTCCCTGGGGTTCAACCCCTTTGAACTATTGTACGGGCACCCCGTCCGGGGTCCCCTAAGCCTGGTCAAAGAAGGCTGGGAGGTGACCGCCCAAGATGCTCCCCCCGACGTATACCGGTACCTCCTGACCCTCCGAAACCAGACTCGCCGGTTCCGGGAACTTGCCAAAAACAACCTTGAGGCCAGCCAAGAAGAAATGAAACGCTGGTATGATCAAAATGCCTCTTCCATTTAGTTTGAGCCGGTCCAACAGGTCTGGGTCATGTCCCCAGTCGAACCATGTGCCCTCCAGGACAAGTGGACTGGGCCCTTCAAAGTGGTGGAGCGTAAGAGCCCCGTCACATACCTGGTGGACATGGAGTCCCCCAGGAACTCCCTCCGGGTCCTCCACGCCAACAGACTCAAGCCTCACTTTGTCCGATCGGAACTTAGCCTCCTGATGGCTACCGACAGTGGGGCCGAAGACGACTCCGAGCCCCTACCGGACCTCCTGAACGTCTCCGAGAAAGACGGCTCTGTGGAGGGAGTCAACCTCTCCTCCGCCCTGACCCCAGAACAATGCAGAGTCTGCCAAGAGCTGTTGGGACAATTTGCAGACTTATTTTCTCTTACCCCCGGAGTCACCCCATGGTGCCTCCACGATGTCGACACCGGGGACAGCCCGCCTGTGCGCACCGGGCCTACCGAGTTCCCGATCGAGTTTGGACCTGCATTCAATCAGAAGTGTCCAAGATGCTGGCTTTGGGGGTGGTCGAGCCCTCTGACAGTCCGTGGGCCAGGCCTGTCGTCCTGGTCCCCAAGGCCACCGCCCCTGGTGCTGCCCCCGAACTCAGGTTTGTGTGGACTACCGGGGTCTGAACGCCGTCACCCGGACGGACGCCCACCCCATTCCCCGGGCGGATGAATTGATCGACCGCCTGGGGGCGGCCTGCTACCCAAGCACCTTCGATCTAACCTCTGGCTACTGGCAAATCGGACTCACACCAGGTGCCCAAGAGCGCTCCGCTTTCTCAACCCCCGATGGCCACTACCACTTCAGGGTGATGCCCTTCGGGATGAAAAATGCCCCCGCCACGTTCCAGAGACTGGTGAATAAGGTGTTGGTGGGGCTAGAAGAGTTCAGCGCCGCCTACCTGGACGATATCGCGGTGTACAGCCTCCACTGGGCTGAACACCTCCAACACCTCCGGGAGGTCTGGGCGGCCCTCCGCCGGGCCGGATTGAGCATAAAAGCAAGCAAATGCCAGATCGGCCAAGGTTCCATGACCTATCTGGGACACCAAGTGGGGAGCGGCCAGGTGGCCCCCCTCCAACCCAAGATCGATGCCATCCTGGCCTGGGAGCCCCCGGTCACCCAGACAGAGGTCCGAGCCTTTCTGGGGCTCACTGGGTATTACTGGCGCTTTGTAAAGAATTATGGCAGTATTGTGGGCCCCCTCACTGAACTCACTTCCAAAAGACAGCCACAGAAGGTGCACTGGACACCAGAGTGTCAGGCCACCTTTGAGACCCTAAAGACAGCGATGTGCACCGCCCCCGTGCTCCAAGCCCCCGATTACAGCCGGGAATTCATAGTCCAAACGGATGCCTCCGAGCATGGTGTCGGGGCGGTTCTCTCCCAAGGCAACACCGAAGGAGTAGATCAACCGGTGGCCTTCATCAGCCCACGTCTGCTAGCCCGCGAGCAACGCTGGAGCACCATTGAACGAGAGGCCTTCGACGTGGTGTGGGCCCTAAAGAAACTCCGACCCTATCTCTTTGGCACCCACTTCCGGATGCAAACTGACCACCGACCCCTGCGGTGGTTGATGCAGATGCGAGGGGAGAATCCGAAATTGCTGCGTTGGTCCATCTCCCTACAAGGGATGGACTTCACTGTGGAGCATCGCCCCGGCGGCGACCACGCCAACGCCGACGGCCTGTCCCGCTTCTTCCGCCTCGACGAGGAGAATACCCAAGAGGATGGGTGACTCTCCCTGCCTTCAGCTGGGGGGGGACGTGTGTTGGACCCGGCCTTGTGGCGTGGTCCCACTCCTCCCGCATGGCGGGACCTGGATGAACATCGACCCCTGTCCTCCGGCCTGAAGTAGCCCCCTCCAACCTTCGCGAGAGCCGCCACTCCTGGCGACCCCCGGCTCTCCCCCTCCGGAACTCGCAACCCCTACTCGCCCCACTCTGCTGTTCTGACCCCTATCCCGGGCACCCATATCAGACCCCGACTCCATCTTGGACCCTCCACGACCAGGCCCCGTGGTCTCGGCCCGACCTCGATCTCAGACCCAGTGAAGCCCCGACATCGAGGCACCAAGATCGACCAGGTGGTAAAACGGCCACTTGACGGATCAATGAAGAGAAGAGTTTCGATGGCCCTCCAGCCGTCCCTCGGCGCCTGGTTTCGATCGCCTCCAGCCTCCCTGGGCGCTGGCTCCACCCCCCTGCTGGGTGTCTGGACACTTCCATCCTGGCCTCTCTGACCCCCAGGCGTGAGGGTCCGGACATCAGAGGACTCCAGACCTATATCTGGGGCAGCTCTGGAGCAGGTCGGCAGTTGTATCCTGGAGTCGAGAGACCCTGAGACGAACTCATCAACGTGGAACCGGAACCCATCTTTGGAGCCCTGCTGGCGCTGCCGCGGCCCAACCTCGCTGAACCCATCTTTGGAGCCCTGCTGGCGCTGCTGCGGCCCAACCTCGCTGAAACCATCTTTGGAGCCCTGCTGGCGCTGCCGCGGCCCAACCTCGCTGAAACCATCTTTGGAGCCCTGCTGGCGCTCCCGCGGCCCAACCTCGCTGAACGCATCTTTGGAGCCCTGCTGGCGCTGCCGCGGCTCGACCCGGAGGGACCCCCCAGCTCGAGGATTGAGAGCTGAGCGTAGGGTATCCTTGTACCAGGCTGGTACAAAGACTGTCCCACTACCCCCTTCCCGCAGTTACCAAGACCTACAGGATCCCTCGATCCATTTGTACCTGTATTGTGGAGATAACCTGCTTTGATTTGATAAAGACGTTAAGAATCTATCCTTGTGTGGTGTCCATCTGTGGTGGTGTGATTGCTCGCCTGTACGATCCTAGGAGGGGAAACTCGTCAGGAGGCCTCTCGACTTCGCTCGGCCAATTCTAGAAGGAGAGGTGGATCGCGGGGTGGTCGGCCAGACAGCCTCTGCCTCCCCCATAAGATCCCCTTTCTAACAAATATGCACTTGATGGAATGGCATTTTGAACATATAACCACTGGAAGCTTCACAGAATTAGCATTAGAACTCCTTCTAACCAGCAATACATACATGAGGCATAGGGGATTCAAGAGGGGAAAATTAGCAAGGCACGTAACGCATTTGAAGCACCTGCAGGAAGGAAACACAGAATAATTCTTAAGAAACCAAGTTAACATTAGCCAATAACTTTCAACAGGCCAACTGGCCTTTCTGGAGCTAGGCCGCCCCAAAGTCTCAATGTCCCAACAGGCTGCAGGGAGCCAACAAATGAACCTAAACGTGGCAGCTGCCCACGAAGTGCTGGGCAGCTGTAGGAGATAGGGCTACCGTGGGAGCCTCGCAGGCTCAGAACCAATGTGCACAGGGGAGAGCCTTTCCGGCTCGAGAACAATGAGGTGGAGCCTTGCAGCCTTGGAGGACAATTGCCCATGGTGGAGCCTCTCAGGGCTCGAGAGACTACTGGGCCGCCTATGAGCCTCTCAGGGCTCTGCACTAATGTGGGGCCTTCGTTAGAGTCCCCCTCGGGGACTCGGGAACAACTGGAGCCCGGGGGAGCCTCTCGGGCTCGGAAAGCAAGGGTGGGGGTAGGCGGAGTCCCCCTCGGGGGGCCCAGCAACACTGGAGGCCCCCTGGGCCTCTTAGCACCCGGAGGGATTCACTGGGGGAGAGGGGCGGGCACCGGCAATGTGCCCCAACGCCCCCTCTCCCTCTTTGCACTCACCGGTCAGCGCGACGGTCTTCTTTCGCCCCGCCGGCCTCCTCTCGCTCGGGCGGCTGTAGCGCTTTGCGGGGCTCTCTCACCACACGAGAGGCCCGCCTTCACAATGCGCCCGGCCGCTCTTCACCCGGTCCCCCATCTCGGGACCGGGACTCGACAGTAGCTTCTCTCTCTCGTGCCGCGATGGGGCGGGACTTCCGGTTGGCAGCCCGGCGGGGACTGTACCAACTCCTGGGCTGCGGCGGTGAGTCGAAGGCACACGAGGGGGGCTCCCTCTCTATTTTAAATATGCAGCGAGGTAGGCACTCGCTCGGACAGCGACCTGGGGGCCAATGCCGGGTGGGCTCCGGCTGTGAACAAACAGCGCTCCCAGGCGCTAGGTCAGACAGAAAGCGCTCCCAGTGCTATAAGTGAAGATAGAGCGCTCCCAGCGCTACAAACAGGATAAAGCGCTTCCCCAGCGCTTGTTCTGACCGACTTTTTCGGCCCTCCTTTGAGGGAAGATGATTGGAAGTGACTCTAGTCTATTAACATTCTAGTGCAAGGACTAGAACTATAGACAGGGCCTATTCATAAGGCATAGTAATGCACTTTCGTACCATTTTCCTTATATCAGGGCTTATAAACTTATATTAGGGGATAGATTCATTAGTATTAGTGATAATCCGTCCTTTTGCAAGAGTGTTAGTATACCTTCTATGGAGTTATGCTTATTTCGGGCCTTGTAGGCCTCAAACGGGAGAAACTCCATCTTGCTTTCTACCCCGGCAGCTTGAGATGCTTCTAGGTCAAGTGTAATGTTTTAGTTTCGAAGTGTTGTTCGCTTGGAGAGAACCGGCTCAGGCTGGCCCTTATCGAAAGACTGTATTTTTCTCCACTCCGAAGACACAACATCAGGCCGGCCGGCTGGGAATGTGTCCTTGGTACGGGGAGGTACAAGAATTTGGTGGGCGGCAGGTTACTGGCCGTAATTTTCCATGAAAGGGCAAGCTTCCATATTAGCGAAAGCATGAGGCAGTGAGTCAGTCAGTCTGTAGGCGGCAGCTAGCCGTTAGCATCAATGCCATTAATTATTTCCAGGCAGGCAGTCGCCATTTTGAAGTCCGAGAAAGATCACAAAGTTGATACTCTCTTAGAAAGATTGGAGAGGAGAGAGGAGTAGTGCAGAACGGCCAGAGAGAGACAGCAGCTAATAAAAGGAAGGTTCCAGTGACTTGGAGGGAAGCAGAGAAGACAGAGCATAGCGGTGCAGACGTGTACTCGTGACTGCTGAGGTGTGACCCTAAGACAAGCCAAGGCACAGACGAGAAAGGAACCTAGATGACTGCTGAACCCCGACTTCGCGTCAATAAGGTGACTTCTGCCCATATTCTATAGTGTGCACATTCTAACCTTTCACTTTTCTTTGCAGGATATATGTTATAGTGTGGTATTGTGTTTTTATGATCATTATAATAAAATACCCCAGTTCTTAGTGAACCAACATGTGCCTCGTATTCTTGTTCAATCAGGGTAACCTGTTCTTCTAGTCAGGCATTGTTTTCATGAACAGATGTAATTCCCGGTCAGGTAAGAGGTGACTGAGCAATGAGGGAGAGAGGGACCCCTCGATGTGAAGAATAGATTGCACATCCTCTAATTTGGTAAGTTGTGGTAATTCGTAATATTGTAGTATCATATCCCGAGTAGCCAATGAGAGATTCCTTCCAAAGGTACTCATAGGAAAGTGATCGTCGTTGGTAAGCGGCGTTATTAAGAACACCAGGTGGGAAACTGGTGTATAGGTCCGCCGGATTGCGGATTGGGCTGGGAGTGAGAGAACACTAGGGAGGAAACTAGTGTATAGGTCCGCCGGATTGTGGACCGGGCTGTGAGGGAGAGAACACTAGGGAGGAAACTAGTGTGTAGGCACGCAGGATTGCGATTTGCCGAGCGAGCACTGACTGTGGTCAGTGTGTAATGGTAACTAATCAGAACTGCCCTAGTGTAGACTAGTCTGGGACTAAGTTGCCGCTAGACTAACTGGTATGAATGGGATATTGTAGAAAACCTATGCATGTATATTGCTAATTCCCCATCCTTAGGTACAAGACATATACATACCTATTGTAAATACGTTCTAAGGAGGGAGGTGATTACGTTCCGGCTGGGTCGGAGGTGCTCTGAGGAGCTGATCCTATCTGGTCCGAGAATCCAGCCGTTACATCTGGCGTCACAAACTGTTTACGAAGCCTGTGTGCGCTGTATTGTTTTGATCTTGTTGATTTGCGCTCGGCTCGTACGTAGTTTCTTTTGTATATTTCTTGTTAATAGTTGTGTATATATTTTTTGTGTGTCAAAATGTTTTCGCGAAAATCGAAATCTACTTTTAAATTGCCTGTTGAAATTCCCGGCTGGGAATCTACGCCTTACGAGGCCTTGGCCCGCGAGTGGGCCGATTCTACTGGTTTGAGTGAGAATTGGACTTCTTGTTTGGAGCTGGCGGAGCCGGCTGATGTGGTTTCTTGCTTGCAGAAAGCACCAGTAGTGAAGGGTGATGAGCTTCCTATTTTAGGACGCAGAGGTTGGATTGTTTTGACTGCATACAGAATTCTTCATGAGAAATTTGTGAAATTACAGCAACGATTTGTGGATATGGAAGAGAAGTTTGTTGAGGTGCAGAATGCGCATACACTTTTACGATGTCAAAATAAATTGCTTGCCGACAAACTTGAAACTTATCAGACTATAGCCGAAAGGGCTGCTGTTCGTATTGCAAAATATAAATATAGACACCGTCGCGGTCGTGTTTGTAAACGGAAAGTGCGTCTAGTCATGGCGAAAGCCGGACTGGATTGGAACCCCGACGAGTGGGATGGTAATATCTGGGACTCGAATGATTCCGGTTCCTCGGCTGAGGAGTCTGACAAGCGCGAGTCTTCTCGCTCCGGACGTGATTGTAAATCTACTTCTTGTGATAAAAATGATGATTCTAGCGGCCGTGATCGCTCTTCCCATTCTGATGACGTGTCTCGTCCTGATTGTTCCTCTAAATCTATGGATCGGGCTTCTTCGGATGCTCGTCCGGAGGTTTCTGCACACCCGGTTTTTCGACGCAAATTACAACAAGCTCCTGGTAATCCTAATGGTATTGCTCTGGATAGTTTGGAAGACTTTACTCAACAGGAATTTAGTGACATTTTGCAACGATTTCAACAATGGCCTGGTGAGGCCTTACTTACTTGGATGGTGCACCTTTATGAACTGGGTGCTGCAGGTATCATGTTAGATGCTGGAGATGCCTTGAAATTTTGCTCTTTGAGTTCCGATTCTACTGTACAAGATCATTTTCGCAATTTTAACGGTGTTGGCCAAATTAGTCTACTCCAGTTAGCGACTGATGGCTGTAACCATAAATACCCTACTGAATCTGACTGGCCTGTCAATGACAAGCCGTGGTACACTTTGCGCGATGCGGCGCAGCGATTGAAAGAGGAGGTGATGAAAACTGCTATTTTTCTCAGTACTGCTGACAGGTTGTTGGATGGTTTGTTGACATCTTCTGTGCGGAATCGCATTATCCGTTCTTCCCCTGTTGCTTACAAGAAGGTTATGATGACTTTGTTGATCAATCAAACTGGCAATGCTTTATCTATGTTGCTTGAATCTGTTCGTCAGCTTGGTGAGTTGGGTGACTGGTTTAAACCTGAAAGACAGTCCAGACCGGAGGGTCGTACTGCTGGAGACTATAAATTCTCTAGACGTGATATGTTTCTTGCGCTGTTGGATGACGGTGTGAAAAAGGAGGACATTGATGGTGAGCCTAATAATCGCTTATGGGACATGTTTCGCAAGCGTGGGTTGGATCGTAAGGAAGGTGCCCGTCGTGTACGTAAGAATGATTGTGATCGTGGTTGTTCTGATGACAGTAGTGACGACAGGCGTCGTGTTGATTCTGATCGTCGTAGTGAACGGCGATATGAGCGTGATGTGTCCCCTCGTCGTGAGAAGGAGAGGGGGCGAGAGGGGGAGAGAGAAAGGGGGAGAGATGATCGTGTCTATAACAGATATAGAGATGAAAGGGATCAGTCCCCTGAGTTGAGGAGAAGGGAGGATTGACACAGGCTTTCCGATCGTAATTCACAATACTATGCAGATGACAAGAATCCATTTCGTAATGGAGATGGATATGAACAGGATGTTTTGATACCCAAGAAACATGAGAGCATTTACCCTGATTTGTCCTGGTTGACAGAACGCAGTAAAAATGACTAGGAAATAGGTCAAGCTCCAGTACGCAGGTGGGCTCACAAAGATAATAGACCCTATGTAGATATTGAAATTTTTTGGAAACATCGTAATATCCAAAGGGCCCGAGCATTGGTAGATACAGGAGCGGAGGCCACTCTTATTCACGGTAAATCAAAGAAATTTAAAGGCCAATTTTTCACAATTACTGGTTTAGGTGGAAAGGAAACTCCCGCAGTGCAAACTACACTTGAAATGAGAATAGGCAGAATTCCCTGAAAAGAATATTCTGTATTAGTTGTACCGCTCTTGGAGTACATAATTGGAATTGACATTCTAAAAGGTATGACTTTACATTTAGATGACGGGTGTTATCAATTTGGAACTAAACACTATATTTCGTCCAGACCCGTACGGCTTGGTCGTTTACGAATGCCCCCCATAAAAATCCCTCAGGCTACGAAAGTTGTTTCTCAGAAGCAATATCGTATTCCAGGTGGCCATGAAGAAATTAGTGCCACTATCCAGGATTTGGTTGACGCAGGAGTTATAACTCCGGTTACTTCTGCTTGGAATAATCCCGTTTGGAACGTGCGCAAAAGTGATAATTCTTGGCGCATAACTGTTGATTATCGCGAGCTGAATAAAAATACACCCCCTTTGACTGGTGCAGTACCGGATATTATTACTTTAATTGAAAGAATACAAAAGCATCCAGGTACATGGTATGCATCCATTGATATTGCTAATGCAAGATGGCTGCCGCGGTGTGGGCTGTGTAAGCAGCTCTGTCCTCCTGCTCCGGACCCTCCCGAGGATTTACCATTGACTTTACAAAAATCTACCTTGGCCGAATGGATTTACGTGCTTAGCAAAACCAGCGAAAAGCTCTCCGAGGAGGAAAGACTGTAGTAAGAGAGTCTCCGAGGCTATTGAGACTCCGGAGGCGCTACGGGGGGAAAAAAAGCCTGAAAACCCGAAGACACGCCGCTGTAGTTGAGCTGGTGGAATGTGGATTGTGTCGGAGCAGAATGTCTCTGAGCGGCGCTTGTTGTATTCGCAAAATTGATTTATATGTGGGAAGCGCATATACATAAAGTTGCTGAGCTCGGAAAAATTAGAAATACAAAGTAGCTGAAAGCAGCCAAATCTGTAACAAAGTTAAAGACTTTCTACCGGATTTTCCTAACTTTTCACTATCTGGACTTCGCTCCTCCCCTCATTCTCCGAATGCTGGCTGACCTGCTGCGTGCACAGCGGCGTGCTCCGCTTTGGCGCTTTCCTGTTTTTTTTCCGATTCAGAGCTTTATGGTTCGGGCCGTGGCGGTGGGTCCCGCAAGAAGAAAATGCAGGTGCAAAATCCCACGCAGACGGTGGCTGCCAGCACACGAAGCACCAAAAATGGCGGTGAGAAACCATCAAAGAATTCTGGCCGTTCAGTGAATAAAGATGCTGATAATGCTATTGTTACTGAGAGTCAGAAAGGGAGTGTTCCTGCCACCCCAGTGTTTGAAATACGAGGAGTAGGCAACAGTGCGAGCCAACTTACACTAACAGTCCCAGAGATGTTTAAAGTTCAGGCTAGCAGAAAAGGGGGTGAAATAACACATTCTAATGCTACAGTTGATGATGCAGTCGTCGGAGAAAACCCTGAACGTTGCATTATGGGAGGGGAAGTCCGGGATGTCCCAAGGGCTCAAGAGGTGCTGCAGGAATGTTTACTAGCGGATGCTGTTACGGGTCATTCTCTCCCTGTGTCCGTCACAGCGGGGGGAGCGAGTGCGGTAGGTGAAGCAGTATTGCCGGTGCTACAAGATCTTACAGAGAATTTCTACTTTCTATCTGACTTCTCCTCTGAGGAGAGTCTTAATGTAAGCAAAGACTGGGCAGAATACAGTGACGAAATTAGTTCCGCTGATGCTGCTGAGGAACGAAATGCCAATACCAACCCTAATTCCCCTGATACAAGTGTCTCAACTGTTAGAAGACGTAAGAAAAAAGCCTCTCAACGCTCCACTGGCAGACATCCCGTTTTAGACATAGACGGTTCTCGGGCGGAGCCTTGTCCAGAGCTGCATTCTCAGGAAAAAGAACCCCAGGAGGAGGTAATACTGTCTAAGGATATTGAGATGCTGAACCCAGCACAAGATCTATCTAGCCCAGCAGAGATTACGCTAATAACAATCTATAATACTATGATGATGCATCGGGCTGAAATAAAAGCTGAAAATTTGCGCACTCAGGCTACTTGCTCTAAGGTTAAGAACGCTGTTTGTCGTGCTATCAAACTTTGCGGCGAGACAGCCGATAGAGTGACCGAAACTGAGGCAAGGATTTCGGCCCTGGAAGATGAGAACATTAATCCGAAACAAGAACTGGACAATATGAAAGTTGGTAAAGATGATATTACCTATAAGTTGCAGGGCTTGGAGAACCAGGCCCGCAGGAATAACCTGCGCTTCCTCGGAATACAGGAAAAAAAAGAAGGGGGGGATGCCAGGAGATTCATCATTGAGCTACTTAAAGAAGCCTTCCCACAATTGTCAACTTGGGACTGGGCCAAAGAAGTGCAGAGGGCTCATAGATTCCCATTTTCAATAAGGAAACCACGTCAGGGGACTGAGGAATATCCCAGGGCAATATTGGTGTCATTTAATAACTTTTTGGCAAGGGAAGACATTTTCATGTTAGCAAGGCCTGACAAAAAAGCCATAGCCGGTGATTGCGAATTTTTCGTAAGGCCAGATTTTTGTCAGGCAACTGTGAGTCAGCGCTGGCATCTCCGCCAGCTTATACCAGATTTTCAAAAAAAAGGAGCTATTGTATTTTTACAAAATCCAGCCAAGCTAAAGGTAGTTGTGAAAGGGCAAACCAAATTCTTCTTGTCTGAGAATAGAGCAAAAGAATATTTAGAATCGCTTTGAATCGGATAATCTTGCTCTAGAGAAGCTACTGTCTTATGTTATAAATGCTTTTCCTTACTCGTTTTTATTTAACAATGTTTTTTCCTGTGGGGGCCTAGTGGCAGGGGGACGCGGCATTCCATATTTATCAGGAACTGGGCGTTCCTGAGCCTCTGATGTTGGGGAGGGGGGTGGGGGGCTGTATTGTTGGGTGGGGTTTGGGGCTGGTGGGGTTGGGGGGGTGGTGGTGGGGGTGTAAAGCAGTGGTAATTGCCAGAGTAAGGTTGGTCAAAGTATTTCTCTCTATGTCTCTTTTTTGTATTTATTTGACTAGAAGAGGATTTTTTACATCTTTAGAAGCCAGGATTTTTAATAATGGATAGGAAGGTCAAAATATGTACCATGAACATCAATGGTCTCAATGATTTTAAAAAGATTGGGGTGTTGCGTAGATTAATTCAGTCTCTAAATATTGACATCTTGTGCCTGCAGGAGACCCACATCCCATGGGAGAAACGTAACATTCTGAGGAATTTGGGTCTGGAACTTTTGGTTAGTTCTAAACAAACTGGGGTTAAAAGAGGAATCGCAATCTTAATGAAAAAAAACCTGGGAAAATGCGTCAGAACGCTATCAGATAAATGGGGCAGATGGGGGTTGGCTGAACTCAATATTAATGGTAATAGATTTACTTTGTGTTGCCTATATGGCCCTAATCTAGACGACAATGAGGTTTTCAATACAATCAATATAGAACTGGCTGGCTGGTGTCAGCCTTTAATTTTATGCGGAGATATGAATGTTCATATTGACGCTAATTGCAATATTAGGATCTCTGGAAATTATAGAGGACGTAAGATTAAGGTCTTTAAAGCCTTAAGGGAGATAGTTTTGAGTAATGGGCTGTATGATGTGTGGAATAAAATAAAATCGACCGATCATGGCTTTACCTTTTTTTTAAATCCTCATACAAAGTTTGTTCGTCTAGACTATTTTTTTACTTCTTCTTTTTTTTGGGGGAACGCCGAAATTGAGATTCTACCACAACTGGTTTCAGATCACAACCCTATAATATTAGAACTGTCATTCCCCCCCAAAACTCATAATACAAACTGTCACTGGTCATTTCAAAGGAGTCTCCTGCTCGATGATAATTATATTCGACACATATTGGAGATCATCAAAGATTTTTTTTCTCGCAACTCTGATACCGCCTCAATTCAAGTAGTCTGGGACACTTTTAAATCCGTTGTAAGAGGGGAAACAATAAGTTATTCTAATTTCCAACGTTTAATGGCAAAAACACAGTTAAGAGATAAAATGGATAAACTACGAAAGGCTGAATTAAATTTGGTGACACAGATATTTAACGGTAATGACTTTGACATCCAGGAAGCTCAACGACAGATAACTATTGAACGTGCTACTTCATACTCTTACTTAGCCGATCAGGTAGCGGTACAATATAAACAACACAAGGCAGAGTGCTACGAGCTAAATGAAAAAACTGGGAGAATTTTAGCTCATAGAATTAGACAAAAAGCTATGCAAAATGAGATAGTTAAAATTACTGATTTGGCTGGAGTACCCCAAGAATCTATGGAAGGGATTTTGAATGCTTTTAGTGACTACTACAAAGTACTATATAATAAACCAGAGACTGAGATCGATATAGATAGAACCCCATCTGATTATCTGAGGGGGGTTGAGAATGTGCCGATGTCCGAAGAGGATGCAATGTTTCTTGGCTCCCCAATCACATGGGAGGAGATCGAGTTAGCTATTCTTAGCCTCGCATCTGGGAAAGCCATGGGGCCAGATCAAATCCCCCTCGAATTCTATCGAACTTTTAGGAACATTTTAAAGCCTGAGTTACTTAAGATCTTTGATGAAGCATTCCAGGGGCGTCCACCTGCCTCATGGTCTTTAGCTACAATTGTAGTGTTTAAAAAAAAGGGAAAGGATCCTAGTGAGTTAGGGTCGTTACGGCCTATTTCTCTCATTACGGCGGACAGCAAAAATTTTTCTAAAATATTAGCAAATAGATTATTTAACATAATGCCCATGCTGGTCTCCAAGACCCAACATGGATTTATTAAAAATAGGGATACTACTGATCATGTCAGGCGTATCATCACCTTATTTGATTGGGCACAGGCTACGGGATCCCCAGTCGGCGCTATTCTGCTGGACGCGGAAAAAGCGTTTGACAGAGTCGACTGGGGATTCCTATGGTCTGTCCTAACATGGAAAAGGTTTCCCAGAGAGTATATTCTGGCCATACAGGCGCTATATCATGAACCGAAGGCTGTAATTCGCATAGCGACAGAAACATCTTGTTCGTTCGCAATTACTAGGGGAACAAGGCAGGGCTGTCCCTGCTCCCCCCTATTATTTGCCCTGTACATTGAGCCATACTTGAATAAAATCACAAAAGAAGTAGGAATTCCACCTGTGACCATACATCAGATCGATCATAAAGTACTCGCGTACGCTGATGACGTCGCAGTTGTTACTCCCGATGTAGGTTTATCCATGCCTAAAATTATAGAACTTGCCCAAGACTTCGGGGAGCTGTCAGGCTATAAGCTTAACATTTCTAAAACTCAGATAATTCATTCCTCCACTGGCAGACCCGATAGAATAGTTCTTGCATCTACCGCTTTGTACCTTGGTGTGATAATCTCCCCAACGGTTGATGACATAGTAGGGCTCAATACAGATCCTCTATTAATGTCTACTAATAGGACTCTGGAACGGTTAAACAATCTACATCTATCTTTATTTGGTCGCACCAACGTAATCAAAATGGTCATATTACCAAAATTCCTTTATTTGTTTCGTACTATTCCTCTTCTCTTTTCTTCTCTTTTTTTTAACAAACTAGATCGAAGCATCTCCAGGTTTCTATGGGGTTATCGGAGAGCCAGAAGAGCCCTCAAATGGTGCATTATGCCAAAACTAAGAGGCGGTTTAGGAGTTCCTAGTTTTCGCTTATATTACTGGGCAGTCTTGCTAAAGCAAATGGGTATTCTAATGTTCCCAGACTATAGTTTAGATAATGCTTTGACTCCATCAATTTACGAAATGCTGCTTGGAGTGGAAGCGCGGCAATGGCTGTTCAAGTTAATAGAACCTAGTTATCACAAAAAAACTAAATTTAAAATCATGACTACCGTATCTCAGATCTGGAGACAAATCAACAGAAGGCTTAATCTTCTGCCAAAATTTAATTACTATACCCCCCTCTTACAGAATCCTATGCTACCCGAGCTTTTTAATGACCATGTCATGCATAAATGGTTTGACTTAAATATAAAATCTTTTGGTCCACTCTATTATGATGGGCAATTTGCTTCCTATTCTCAATTACAAAGTAAATTTGATCTTGATAGAGCTGATTTTTTTAAATACTTACAGATCCGTAGCTTCTTAATTACAAAAAAAATAATTATATCACAATCTATGAGCAAAATAGACTTGTTGGAATGCTGCTGCCAGGGACATAAGATTGGTATAATATATCAGAAATGTTTGGAAAAGTTAGAAGATAATCTAGACACCTACACAAAAAAATGGGAGATCATTTTTGGCTTAGAAACTGTAGACATAGTTAGATCTCTTGAAGTCTGTAGTAAAGTTATTCTCAATGATTCATTTAAAAGTCAACATTATATGTCTATCTTTAATTTGTATTATACACCATCAAAACTATCAAAATGGAAAGCACAGAAAGGAGTGAACTGTAGTCGCTGTGGCCATAATGCGGCCGATTTGTGTCATATGTTTTTTCATTGCCCCAAACTGATCATATTTCTCACCCAAGTACAAGGCTTCCTAAATACCATTTTGGATGTAGCTATTGTTTTAACGCCCGAACTTGTTATACTTGGAATACAAACTGACCAAATCGCCAATAGAACAATTGCTGAAGAAGGGTTCATTTTCATCGCAATGTCTTCCTATCGCAACTGTATAACCTCTCGCTGGTTGGATATTGAACCGCCTGTGTTCAATCAATGGCAGTCAAAATTGTTGAATATTTATCAGTTGGAAAATGCTGTATACAAATTTAAAGGCTTGAGAAGGAAGATACTAGGCCAAAAAATATGGTTACCCATCACGAATTGGTTATGACCATGGTCATTCTTTCAGTAATATTTTTTGTTTTCCTGATTTTTTTCTGTGCTCTCTTTATGATTATGTATCTATGGTATATATCTTTTACCTTTGTTTTGTTTCTCTGTGCAATTTATCCACTGCCAATAAAATAATTAAAAAAATAAATAAAAAAAATGAAATGAGAATAGGCAGAATTCCCCGAAAAGAATATTCTGTATTAGTTGTACAGCTCTTGGAGTACATAATTGGAATTGACATTCTAAAAGGTATGACTTTACATTTAGATGACGGGTGTTATCAATTTGGAACTAAACACTATATTTCGTCCAGACCCGTACGGGTTGGTCGTTTACGAATGCCCCCCATAAAAATCCCTCAGGCTACGAAAGTTGTTTCTCAGAAGCAATATCGTATTCCAGGTGGCCATGAAGAAATTAGTGCCACTATCCAGGATTTGGTTGACGCAGGAGTTATAACTCCGGTTTCTTCTGCTTGGAATAATCCCGTTTGGAACGTGCGCAAAAGTGATAATTCTTGGCGCATAACTGTTGATTATCGCGAGCTGAATAAAAATACACCCCCTTTGACTGTTGCAGTACCGGATATTATTACTTTAATTGAAAGAATACAAAAGCATCCAGGTACATGGTATGCATCCATTGATATTGCTAATGCTTTCTTTTCAATTCCGATTGCTCCCGAGTGTCAGGAACAATTCAGTTTTACATGGAATGGACGTCAAATGACGTTTAGAAGTCTTCCCCAAGGCTATGTACACAGTCCTACGATCTGTCACCGGCTGGTGGGGGAACATTTGTCTGAAGTGACTGTACACCCACAAATTCAGGTATGTCATTATATTGACGACATTTTGATTCAAGGTGAAACACAAGATCAAGTTCAGACCCAATTAGATCAAATCCTTGAATGCTTGCGTGAAAAAGGTTGGGAAATCAATCCCGATAAGCTACAAGGTCCATCCCAAAATGTAAAGTTTTTAGGTATCAATTGGCATGAAGGCCACAGAGAGGTGATCCCACAAGTAAAGCAAAAGGTTTTAGATTTTGCAGTCCCACGAAATCGGAAGGAAGCCCAGAGTTTCATTGGCTTGTTCGGCTTTTGGCGTCAGCATATTCCACATTTGAGTCAGATACTGGCTCCTTTATATCGAGTCACTCGCAAAAAGAATGTGTTTGAATGGGGTGAACCGCAGCAGAATGCGTTTAATTTGGCGAAAGAAGCAATTCAGTATGCTTTGGATCTGTGGCCTGTGTGCGAGGGTGATGTGGATTTAAATGTGTCCGTGCAAGGTCTTTATGCAAATTGGAGTTTGTGGCAGAAACAGGACAATCAAAAAGTACCATTAGGTTTTTGGACCAAAAAGTTACCTGAGGCTGGTGAGCGTTATACACCTTTTGAGAAACAGTTGCTTGTATGTTATTGGGCTCTGGTGGATACCGAGCAATTGACTTTGGGTCATGGTGTACTTTTGAGACCTGAAATTCCTATCATGCAGTGGGTTTTGAGTTCGCCGAAAACTCATCGAATTGGACATGCTCAAGAAGCGAGTGTGATTAAGTGGAAATGGTACATTCAAGACAGGGCACGTGTGGGTCCGAAAGGTGTGGCAGCATTACATGAGCAAGTGGCGCAGGCGCCATCGATTGAGACTGGAAGTGATTGCTCCGTACCTGTAGTACAGGAATCTCCTGTTAAATGGGGTAAGCCATTTGATGATTTGTCCGTGGAGGGCAGAAAACATGTGTGGTTTACGGATGGTTCAGCGAGGTTCATTGGAGAGAAACGGCATTGGAAGGCAGTGTCCTATAACCCGATCACACAGAAATTGTTTAGTACAACCGGTGAGGGTAAAAGTAGTCAATTTGCTGAATTATATGCAGTTTACCAAGTTTTGAAACAGGAATTGCCAGGCACATGTCATATTTTTACTGATTCCTGGTCCACTGCTAATGGACTGGCGGTCTGGTTACCAACTTGGCACTCTCATAATTGGGAAGTGCATTCAAAAGAACTGTGGGGAAAAGAATTATGGCAAGAAATTTGGGAAATGCTCCCACAGAGTACTGTGACAATCTTTCATGTGGATGCTCATACACCAATACACTCCCTTGACAAATTTTTTCATAACATTGCAGATGAAAAATCTAAAATTGCTGAGGCAGTGGTGGACATGCAGGATTCTGATTTGGCGGGATTGGCGAAATGGGCCCACCAGAAAGCAGGACATTTTGGAGAGAGAGCCACTAGCAGGTGGGCCGCCGATTGAGGAATTTATATTCCTTTAAATTACATTAAAGATACCATTTTGCATTGTCCCATCTGTCAACATTCTAGACAACGAAAAGTACCACAAATTGTTAAAGGCCATTTACATCGAGGAAAATTGCCCGCTCAAATTTGGCAGATTGATTATATTGGTCCACTCCCTATGAGCAAAAATTGCCAATATGTTTGTACAATTGTCGACACCTACAGTGGCCTGTTAGTGGCCTTTCCTTGTAAACAAGCTACTCAAGTGAATACCATTAAGACTTTGGAATTAATTATATTATATTATGGCGTTCCATTTCAAATTCAATCTGACAATGCATCTCACTTTCGTGGAAGATTGGTACAGGAATTTTGTGCGGAAAACAATATTGAATGGGTGTTTCATATTCCATATTATCCACGGGCATCCGGCCTTATTGAAAGAATGAATGGTTTGCTTAAAGAACAATTGCGAAAATTGACTGACAACAAATATAAGATTTGGAGAGATTATTTGTTTCAAGCATTATTAATTCTGAACAATCGTCCCTTTCTGAATGCTGAATCTCCTTTAATGCGTTTGTTTCCCCCAAATGTTGATGCGAAACCCAACACCATTGGCAATACTGTTATGTACTGGGAAATTTCCCCCGGAGCCCTGGCTCCATGCAGAGCAACCCCAGGTTCCGCAGGCTTGGACCTGCATGCCATGAATGACACTGTGATTAAGAGTAAAGATCGAATCATTATCGAAACAGGTGTTGGTATCTGTATACCAACTGGAAATTTTGGAATGATTGCCCCTAGATCGGGCTTGGCCTTAAAAGGCGTTCAAGTACTCGGAGGAGTAATTGACAGCGATTATCAGGGAGAGATTAAGGTTCTCCTGCTAAACAGCAGTGAGATTGATTTATCGATTCAAAAAACTGACCGAGTTGCTCAATTGCTAATTATGCCTGTTTTCAGTGGTGAGATTCGGAAAGGCACTGCCCCAACTTTGCTAACTGTTCGAGGCCAGAAAAGCTTTGGCTCTACGGATAACCCTGGAGCGAGAATATGGGTGCAATCGCCTAAAAATCCCCCTGAACAAGCTGAAATCATTGCAACCGGTCATGACAATACCAGATTGGTAATGAGACCAGGGAAAGATAGCTGGGAAGCTGTACCGGCTGACAGATGTTATTTACGAGAATGAATAATGCCTGTATTTGATTTTCTTTCAGATCATTCTCTGGACTGCTGCTGCAGGATGTGCCGGCGTTGGACTCCTTTTGGTCTACTACGTCGGGAGAGGAGGGAACCCACAGACTTTGGTTGATTCGAGAACCCGAGTACCGCGTTCGTTCGCTGCGTGGGATTCATCATCGAACTTTTGGACAACTTTGGCTAAACGAGTTACCAATTCTCCGCATTTTTGCTTGACACCTATGCGTTCAGTAACTGATATTCTAGCGACCTGTTTGGTTGCTGTCCCTGCCTCGATGGAGACTCTGAAGCATATTTTTAATATATCAAATGCCCGACCCAATGTAATTCTCGGCGATTTTGCAGCTCACGAGTACTGTCCCTTATGTACTATTCTTTCAGATTCCATACCCCCAATTCATTCCCAGATCACTACCTATAATATTACGCAGGGTGACCTGTGCTTTTTCCTGACTTGTGATCCTAATGCAATTACTGAATGTGTAAAGCTGAAGCTCAAAGCAGCTACCTCTTTTTCGACTCATGAACGAACGTTGTGCTCCCGAAGACCCCCAAAGTCATGTACTTCTGTTAAAAATATTATGACTTATAAAAGTATAGTAGTTGCCCCTAGCCATTACCGTACAATGTTGTTACCTTCTGGTTGGTTATTTCCCTGTGGCAACACCTCTTGGCCCTATATTCCCGCAAATATTTCCGGAGACCCATGTGCCATCACTAGACTGAGTTTATTAATGTTTTCCTCACATCCTAATACCTATTCCCGTATAGTTCGTGATGCTATGATGTTACATGAGGACTGTGATTCTTCTCTACATCTTTCTTCCAAATCTGAATACCTTAGTTTAGCTATTTCCATTATTGGTGTCCCAGCATTGGCTGTTTATAACGCCAAATCTATTGGAAAAATGCCCTGTTGGATGGTCAAATCAATTAATCAAACTTCTACAATTTTATCTGATATGTTATTAGATGCCCAGGGTGAACGCCGAGCTATCTTGCAAAATCGTGCGGCCATTGATTACCTTTTGCTAAAACATGGACATGATTGTTCTGATTTTGAAGGTCTTTGTTGCTTTAACCTATCCGACCATACTAAATCCATTCAAGCTCATATTGACAAACTTCAAGACTTGACTGAGGAGGTTAGAAAACACATTGATCAGGGTTGGTTTGACTGGCTCTTCAATTGGTTACCTGACTTACATTCCCTACGACAGATATTAGGGGGTATTGTGATTTCTATTAGTATTTTAGTAGCTATTTGCTGCTTTATTCAGTGCATCCCTTCCCTACTCCAATACTGTAGATTTGGCACGAGGAATAGATCAGTTAGTTTTGTTTCCTATTATTCTTCCACAGATGTTAGTTCCGTATAGCGAATGTTTAATAGACTAAAGTCAAGGGTGAAGTGTTCTGACCGACTTTTTCGGCCCTCCTTTGAGGGAAGATGATTGGAAGTGACTCTAGTCTATTAACATTCTAGTGCAAGGACTAGAGCTATAGACAGGGCCTATTCATAAGGCACAGTAATGCACTTTCGTACCCTTTTCCTTAGATCAGGGCTTATAAACTTATATTAGGGGATAGATCCATTAGAATTAGTGATACTCCGTCCTTTTGCAAGAGTGTTAGTATACCTTCTATGGAGTTATGCTTATTTCGGGCCTTGTAGGACTCAAACGGGAGAGACTCCATCTTGCTTTCTGCCCCGGCAGCTTGAGATGCTTCTAGGTCAAGTGTAATGTTTTAGTTTCGAAGTGTTGTTCGCTTGGAGAGAACCGGCTCAGGCTGGCCCTTATCGAAAGACTGTATTTTTCTCCACTCCGAAGACACAACATCAGGCCGGCCGGCTGGGAACGTGTCCTTGGTATGGGAGGTACAAAAATTTGGTGGGCGGCAGGTTACTGGCCGTAATTTTCCATGAAAGGACAAGCTTCCATATTAGCGAAAGCATGAGGCAGTGAGTCAGTCAGTCTGTAGGCGGCAGCTAGCCGTTAGCATCAATGCCATTAATTATTTCCAGGCAGACAGTCACCATTTTGAAGTCCGAGAAAGATCACGAAGTTGATACTCTCTTAGAAAGATTGGAGAGGAGAGAGGAGTAGTGCAGAACGGCCAGAGAGAGACAGCAACTAATAAAAAGGAAGGTTCCAGTGACTTGGAGGGAAGCAGAGAAGACAGAGCATAGCGGTGCAGACGTGTACTCGTGACTGCTGAGGTGTGACCCTAAGACGAGCCAAGGCACAGACGAGAAGGGAACCTAGATGACTGCTGAACCCCGACTTTGCGTCAATAAGGTGACTTCTGCCCATATTCTATAGTGTTCACATTCTAACCTTTCACTTTTCTTTGCAGAATATATGTTATAGTGTGGTATTGTGTTTTTATGATCATTATAATAAAATACCCCAGTTCTTAGTGAACCAACATGTGCCTCGTATTCTTGTTCAATCAGGGTAACCTGTTCTTCTAGTCAGGCATTGTTTTCATGAACGGATGTAATTCCCGGTCAGGTAAGAGGTGACTGAGCAATGAGGGAGAGAGGGACCCCTCGATGTGAAGAATAGATTGCACATCCTCTAATTTGGTAAGTTGTGGTAATTCCTAATATTGTAGTATCATATCCCGAGTAGCCAATGAGAGATTCCTTCCAAAGGTACTCATAGGAAAGTGATCGTCGTTGGTAAGCAGCGTTAATGAGAACACCAGGTGGGAAACTGGTGTATAGGTCCGCCGGATTGCGGATCGGGCTGTGAGTGAGAGAACACTAGGGAGGAAACTAGTGTATAGGTCCGCCGGATTGTGGACCGGGCTGTGAGGGAGAGAACACGAGGGAGGAAACTAGTGTGTAGGCACGCAGGATTGCGATTTGCCGAGCGAGCACCGACTGTGGTCAGTGTGTAATGGTAACTAATCAGAACTGCCCTAGTGTAGACTAGTCTGGGCCTAAGTTGCTGCGAGACTAACTGGTATGAGTGGGATATTGTAGAAAACCTATGCATGTATGTTGCTAATTCCCCATCCTTAGGTACAAGACATATACATACCTATTGTAAATACGTTCTAACGAGGGAGGTGATTACGTTCCGGCTGGGTTGGAGGTGCTCTGAGGAACTGATCCTATCTGGTCCGAGAATCCGGCCGTTACAGCGCTATAAGTGAAAATAGAGCGCTCCCAGCGCTACAAGCAGGATAAAGCGCTTTCCCAGCGCTAGAGCCACAGAAAGCAGCAAAGTCCATAAGGAGTCCAGGACCTCAGGTGGAGCACAGCAGCTCCTAGGAAGGAAAGTCCATCAGAAGTCCAGGAGCAGGGCAGGGCCCAGGGAGGCCAGCCTTCCCCTGAGCCCAAGCAGCAGCACGTCCCTGGTAGATTCAAGTTGGGAACAAAAACCTTTTCAGAGTGTCACAGCACCCTTTTTATACACAACATCCTTGGTCTAAGGGGGCAGGCAGGGGGAGAACCAGCTAGAACTGGTTATGG
Source organism: Lissotriton vulgaris (assembly GCF_964263255.1). Classification (NCBI taxonomy): domain Eukaryota; kingdom Metazoa; phylum Chordata; class Amphibia; order Caudata; family Salamandridae; genus Lissotriton; species Lissotriton vulgaris. The sequence goes on along the minus strand of NC_141699.1, from coordinate 607,817,526 downwards.
GGGATTCTTTTCACTGGCCAGGCTAGGGACATCAGACGCACCCCAGGGGGTGAAGCCAGCATTGTGTGAGGAAAACCCAGCCTCATTTAGGACCCTAAAACCAGACAGTCAATCCACAAGCAGGCCCAGGCTCACTCCTTCCCTCACATCAGCATGCTAAACACTCCATTCACCACCGGGGCAGACCCTCCCAGATTCTTGGAGCCAGGCTCACCAGCCAGCCTCAGCCAATCACACGCCAAACACACATTATACAAATATGCCAACTTCTAAAAGTGGCGCTTCTGCACTAGACACAATCATACCGCATATACCGTTGCGCAGCATTCAATCTCACGAGTTCACACATACCAGACTCGACCCTGCACACCCTATGCATCTGGAACTACCAGGCACACATACATTCCCCATGCATTCCTATGGAAGGGTAGGTCTCTCTCACCACACGCACTCAGAGTGGTAATCATCATCCCCAGGTTACATATAATCAAACAAAACTTCAGGAGTGAACCTGCCAAAGGGCCAAGTCCAACAGTCAGGTTTTGTGTTGAAGAAATGCAATGTATCACATGCCTTGTCAGGTAGGCCAATATAAGACGTGCCTTGCGAGAGTTGTGGATCCCTTGAACATTCCAGGACATTAGTTTTCATAGGGGTGGTTAAGTTGTTGACAGGGTTCATGTGAGTAGCTGGTTTTGCGTCACTGGCGTGGGGGTATCAGCCATATTTAATTGCTAGGTGATGCTTGTGGATGTCTCTGTGTCGTGTAGAGTATGTGTGTTCTGATGGTGATCCTTTCCTTCCACCCCCTTCCCACATCAAGCCCCAACTTCTTGACGTTAAGATCCCTCCCGAAGAATAGAACTGATTAACATAACGTAGAGCTGCATGATAACGCCCGCCCTCTCATAAATAGGAGATGTAATTGCTGAAGGCTAGATCTCACGCAGTTTCTTCCTCCACCACGGTGTCCAGGCGTTGAGTGGCAGAAGATGCTGCCTTAGCCATGACTGGCTTTCAGGACTTGTTGCAGCTCAGGGGGATACTGTGCAGGTATGATGGGGCTGCAAATGTAATTATGTTGCTCTGATCTTGGCAGCTGAATGTTTTCGCCACCATCTTGTTAGACGCCCTCTAGCGGCCTCCGTAAGACTCCTCGTGTGAAGAAAGTCTAATTGCATGGACCAGTGGGACGCAATTTGCAAGACTTGATGGAGAGTATGTGCAGCTTGACTACACAGTGGGCGTATATTAACTGCATCCTTGTGGATTGAGTGTGGAGATCCAGAACTGAAGTGAGGGAAAATGGAGAAAAGGATACCCAAAGAAATTCTGTAGGGTCCTTTTTGGCAAAGGGCTTCTGATTAGTTCTTCCTGAGTGATGACACAGGATCGAGGGTACGAGTAAAGGGTATGTCATAAGTTTCTTTTATTAAAGGTGTCAGAGTTTCAAAGCAGGGATACTCTTTTGTCTTGGTCTGATGACAGCAAGGGACTGAGATCTCATGCTTCATTGTATCCTTATTTTGGATACTTCTTCCTGGAGCCAAAACTATTGTTGCTGCTGTGAGAGTCATCACCTAGCACAAAGGCTGATACTGTATTACAGCCAGAATATGATATTTGTAAGAGAACCACCCTAAATCAGTTTTGAAACCTCAAGAGTGGATCCATGTCTGGAAAATAAATATTACAATGGAACTGTGAAATTATTGTTAGATAGATTTCAATAATAAAGGTAACAAAATGTCTCTGTGTATTCACTGTCTTACTTCTTGCAATATTTCTAGTAAAGACAAATAAAATCTCAGAGTTTCTTTTTTCCTATGTTTTTGATGCTTATGGGACCAGATTTTTGCATTTCTTAACAGGCCAAATCACAATTTTGGCCAGTTAAGAGATGCAAAACAGCCTTTTCAGATGTACAAAGGCCAAAAACCAGTCGCAATTTGCAATTTATACCAGTTAGAAATCGCAAATTGCAACCGCGATTTACGAAACGCAAATCGGGATTACCTAGTTGTGATTCCTATAGCACATATACAAAGTATTTCTTAAATGCGAATTGGGAATTTAGGAAATGCTATTACTAGTGACTCAAAGTCGATGGTTACCCTGTACAAAATTTAAAAATGCTTTTTTCAATGTGACATGAAGCGCACATAAGCCCCTAGGGCATATGTGCACTTACATGTGCACTACGAATTTCAGGGTGCCCTAAAGCCCAGAGGCATTCCTGGGTTTGGATTTCCTAAATTGCGATTTTATGTTAGGAAATCGCAATTTAGGAAATGCACACAATTCCATATTTGTCCCTTAGGTGGGAATGCAATAGCATTTTCTATTTGCAATTTCCAAATAGCAATTCCTACTCTGTAGAAATCTCAATTAGAAAATCGCAAAGTTTATACATATGATTTTGCATTTCCTAAATAGTGATTCCATTAGGAAATGCAAAATAGGACATTCATACATCTGGCCCTCGATGTCTTACTCTGATTTACTGGGTAAAAGCATTCATATTCCAAAGACATTGTGCTCAATTATAGTCAAACAACAAGAGAGAAAGGGTCAAATCGTCACTCTTCTACCCCTTCAATAATCTTTACAAACAACAAAAGAGTGACACACAAGGGGCAATGCAACCTAAGAAAAAATTACTTTGCATTATAACCCAAGTCAAAAGGTGATTAGAGGAGAAACTGTGATTCAAAAGGAACCCTCACGCACCAACAAAGTTGGTGACTTGCTTCATCATTGGGTTCATTTTTGAGGGCTAGTGGATGTGCCCGGAAAAGTGTCAGTGAATTAAAAGAAGAGCCAACTATTCCCTATACCCATTTTAATAAAGGGATAGTCGACCTTCAATAAAAACAAAGTTCAAGCGGACAACTAGTGGTTGAGTGAATTTGAACCTTTTTGTCCTATCTAGTCATCGTGGTCAACATGTTTCTGCTATCATGAGCTACCTATGCTCAGCATTCGTCAGGATCATAAAATATCCCCCGATGGACCACGCACACTAAGACGTGACCAATCCGTAGGGATACGTGATACTTAAATATAAACTCACGGACTTCCAGTGTTGACTCTCCTTGTGTTGCCAAGGGTCTGTGATCTGCAAAATAAAAGGTTATTCCACAAAGCTTTCATCTTAGCAAACAAATAGTAATGGTAGCACAACATTAAGTTCATGCACATATAATTTGTGTTATTGCCGTGTGCTCCATTAGCCATTTACTAGTTGAAAAACCTTAATGTAAAGTGTCAACCCAGTTTCAAAAACCTCCGTGGTCACCCACTTGTGATCAACGAGACGTTAACCTGAGACTAGATCAGTCATGTATGACCTCTCAAGCCGTATCGTTTAGGAGAAATGTACTTAAATTCACACATTTCTTATCAGGCAACCAATGCCTTTCAACATGTTGCCTGATGCTATTATCTCAATTTATAAAGCGAGTTGTCAATACTCGAAAAGCTGTGCATGGTAATTCTATTTAGTACCAAAACCATTAAGCCAGCGTCCCGTCATAACTCTGGTGCGGGAAGAAACTCAAACAAGCATTTACAATGCAATGGTTTCGCCTTTGGAAAAGTTAGAGTTATTGGCATTGTAAATGACAAAATTTGTATTTATGTGTTGGTTTTGAAAACAGATAAATAAATGGCATTGTCATTTACATTGCCATTAGCTTAATCTCTGCAGTCACTCTGCACTCTCTAGCACTCCCTAGCACTCCCTACTCACTCTGCACTCTCTAGCACTCCCTAGCACTCCCTACTCACTCTGCACTCTCTAGCACTCCCTATGCACTCTCCACTCCCCATGCACTCTCCACTCCCCGTGCACTCTCCACTCCCCATGCACTCTCCACTCCCCATGCACTCTCCACTCCCCATGCACTCTCCACTCCCCATGCACATTCCACTCCCCATGTACTCTCTACTCCCCATGCACTCTCCACTCCCATGCACTCTCCACTCCCCATGCACTCTCCACTCCCCATGCACTCTCCACTCCCCATGCACTCTCCACTCCCCATGCACTCTCCACTCCCCATGCACTCTCCACTCCCCATGCACTCTCCACTCCCCATGCACTCTCCATGCTCTATGCACTCTGCACTCCCTATGCACTCTGCACTCTGCACTCCCTATGCACTCTGCACTCTGCACTCTATGCACTCTGCACTCCCTATGCACTCTCCACTCTGCACTCTATGCACTCTGCACTCCCTATGCACTCTGCACTCTATGCACTCTGCACTCCCTATGCACTCTCCACTCCCCATGCACTCTCCACTCCCCATGCTCTATGCACTCTCCACTCCCCATGCTCTATGCACTCTCCACTCCCTATGCACTCTCCACTCTGCACTCTATGCACTCTGCACTCCCTATGCACTCTGCACTCTGCACTCTATGCACTCTGCACTCCCTATGCACTCTGCACTCTATGCACTCTGCACTCCCTATGCACTCTCCACTCTGCACTCTATGCACTCTGCACTCCCTCTGCACTCTCCACTCCCTCTGCACACTCCACTCCCTATGCACTCTCCACTCCCTATGCACTCTCCACTCCCTATGCACTCTCCACTCCCTATGCACTCTCCACTCCCTATGCACTCTCCACTCCCTATGCACTCTGCACTCCCTATGCACTCTGCACTCCCTATGCACTCTGCACTCCCTATGCACTCTGCACTCCCTATGCACTCTGCACTCCCTATGCACTCTGCTCACTCACTACTCTGCTCACTCACTACTCTGCTCACTCACTATGCTCACTCACTACTCTGCTCACTCACTTTGCACTCTGCTCACTCACTTTGCACTCTGCTCACTCACTTTGCACTCTGCTCACTCACTTTGCACTCTGCTCACTCATTTTGCACTCTGCTCACTCATTTTGCACTCTGCTCACTCACTTTGCACTCTGCTCACTCACTTTGCACTCTGCTCACTCACTTTGCACTCTGCACACCTGGGCAGTTACATTGATGATCGCGCCTCGGCGGGCCCCAGCACTGCACGTAGGCGCTAGACGCCGAGATCGCCAGCAAATCCAACCCCGTCTATCATCTGTGCGAGGTTGGCAAACCTCCTCGAAATATGCTCATCACAGCGCTTGGACACAGCCCCCTGCATAAACAAGCGCTATATAAAATGTATCACTATTATTATTTGTCTCCCCCAGGGAGAAGCCCCTACCTGCAGCAGGACGGCTGGAGCCCGCACCTACGGGGTCCTGCTTGGATTCCATGAACAAACGCAGCGCCTGCAGACACGACGGGCAACAGAAGCGCCTCTGTTCAATTCGATGTTAGAAATAATATACGGCGTGCGCAAATAAGAAAACTGTGCATAAAGGGCTTGTACGCATTAAGGTGTGTTCACTCTGGTATCACAAGACGGCCAAGCATCGGTGTACTTTCTCTGTTCACTGGTTCGTCCCTTCCTAGGAAGTGGCTGAGGCGGGATCCGCCTACATCTGAGCCAAATATACCGCTTCAAAGTCGTTGCTAAGCGTTGTATACAGCAGGTGTTACTATTGGCTGATTTAACGGTACAAGAATAAAGGGCAGTAATAAACTAGTAAATCCCGATGTCAATGGCCCCAGCACTGCACGTAGGCGCTAGACGCCGAGATCGCCAGCAAATCCAACCCCGTCTATCATCTGTGCGAGGTTGGCAAACCTCCTCGAAATATGCTCATCACAGCGCTTGGACACAGCCCCCTGCATAAACAAGCGCTATATAAAATGTATCACTATTATTATTTGTCTCCCCCAGGGAGAAGCCCCTACCTGCAGCAGGACGGCTGGAGCCCGCACCTACGGGGTCCTGCTTGGATTCCATGAACAAACGCAGCGCCTGCAGACACGACGGGCAACAGAAGCGCCTCTGTTCAATTCGATGTTAGAAATAATATACGGCGTGCGCAAATAAGAAAACTGTGCATAAAGGGCTTGTACGCATTAAGGTGTGTTCACTCTGGTATCACAAGACGGCCAAGCATCGGTGTACTTTCTCTGTTCACTGGTTCGTCCCTTCCTAGGAAGTGGCTGAGGCGGAATCCGCCTACATCTGAGCCAAATATAGCGCTTCGAAGTCGTTGCTAAGCGTTGTATACAGCAGGTGTTACTATTGGCTGATTTAACGGTACAAGAATAAAGGGCAGTAATAAACTAGTAAATCCCGATGTCAATGGCCCCAGCACTGCACGTAGGCGCTAGACGCCGAGATCGCCAGCAAATCCAACCCCGTCTATCATCTGTGCGAGGTTGGCAAACCTCCTCGAAATATGCTCATCACAGCGCTTGGACACAGCCCCCTGCATAAACAAGCGCTATATAAAATGTATCACTATTATTATTTGTCTCCCCCAGGGAGAAGCCCCTACCTGCAGCAGGACGGCTGGAGCCCGCACCTACGGGGTCCTGCTTGGATTCCATGAACAAACGCAGCGCCTGCAGACACGACGGGCAACAGAAGCGCCTCTGTTCAATTCGATGTTAGAAATAATATACGGCGTGCGCAAATAAGAAAACTGTGCATAAAGGGCTTGTACGCATTAAGGTGTGTTCACTCTGGTATCACAAGACGGCCAAGCATCGGTGTACCTTCTCTGTTCACTGGTTCGTCCCTTCCTAGGAAGTGGCTGAGGCGGGATCCGCCTACATCTGAGCCAAATATAGCGCTTCGAAGTCGTTGCTAAGCGTTGTATACAGCAGGTGTTACTATTGGCTGATTTAACGGTACAAGAATAAAGGGCAGTAATAAACTAGTAAATCCCGATGTCAATGGCCCCAGCACTGCACGTAGGCGCTAGACGTGTGCTATCCTGGTGTGTGCTATCCTGGTGATCTTAATCTCATTCTCTGGCTCGGTGCGTTACAAGTATGCGCTCAAACGTCACACAAAATACATCGCAATATAAACATAAAAATGACACCCTGGCGACGTGCGCTAAGCACTTTGTAACCCTCCGCACTGCCATCGTCCGCAACAAAGTCGTGTCTTCGTTCCTGCCGCACCTCTGCCCTGGGGTCAAGCTGGCAACGCGCGTTCTTCTATAGTGTCTCAGGCTTGCGGTGTTTCAGCCTCTTCTCTGGACACGCCTTTCTCAAGCTGCAAGAATGCGCTACAACACACAGTGAAGTTTAAAGATAAGTGAGGCGCATATCACGAGAAAGTTAGTCGGCCATCTTTGAATGGGCACTTATTCTACAGTCTGAGAAAACCACAGGTGAGTGACGACTGAATTTAAATATCTTTATCCGGGATATTGATTATAATTCTTCCCGCTGTCTCAGGATTCGCAGGACGTCTGGTCTCAGAGCAACGGCCGACGCCCCGCAGCGGTGCTCCTCCACTCCAATGGCTGCCAGGCACTTTTCGAGCCCTCCATCTCGGGCCTCGGTGCCTCCGCCTGCCGGCAGTCTCCACGGTTTCATCCGCGGCCCCGTATACGGAGGAAAAAGACACTCAGCAACACGGGAGGGGGCGGAGATGTTCCTAATGCCGTGGTTGAACCCGGGAGGGGCGGGAGAGTACACGAACGGCGGGAGGGGGGCGGGAGAGAACGAGGGGGGCGGGAGAGTACACGAACGGCGGGAGGGGGGCGGGAGAGGACGAGGGAGGCGGGAGAGTACACGAACGGCGGGAGGGGGGCGGGAGAGGACGAGGGAGAGGGGCAGCTAGGAACAAATAAGGAGACCCGTCCCGAGCAGCAAGGGAGGTGCCGGCAATGCCGGAACAGACTCGGGGGCGTTCCCGGCGTCGCGTGACGTCGCCAAAGCCAAAGAATCTCGGGAACGCCCCCGTGTCTGGTCCGGCATTGATGGACAGGCCCCTCGTCCAATGGCTAGGCTCCATTTATGGAGCTAGCCAATGGGACGGGGGGGCGTGTTCCATAGTGCTTACTGTACTCAATAGATTTCTCTGGAGGAGGAGCCTAACGGCTCCGCCCCCCAGCGAAACCTAAAAAGTGATAAAAGGAATAAAACTATTACATTAAGATGGAAGAATACATGTTTAAAGGACTCACTGTCCTTATCGGTTGATATTACAACATGGGCTCGCAGCAGGGGAAGCCTTCACGCCAGATTTGCTACAAACAAAGAAAGAGCAAATGAATTTGGCGTGATGCGTTACCACATTTTCCCTACAAAGTACAAACAAAAATGTTTGCATCCAAAGCGGGCCATACAGCGTTTTTTTTCCAAATATCACCGTTCGCACTTACTTGCAAACTGGCGACTCCCCACTAGCTACCTAGCATGCTCACATCCGCGGCCCGAATGAATCCGGCGCATAACGGATCAACAGTTGGTTCGAGTCATCTACATGTTTTTTGTGTCTCAGAAACTTTATTGACAAACAAGGTATCGCTACAATAACACAAGACTATGTCCTAGGAACCTGCTATCCTGTCCCCATAAAACTCTTTTGACCGTCACACATGATAAAAATAAGTAATGGAGCAATTTCGAAATGTAAAGTCTTTTTTTCTTAGGTTGCATTGCACCTTGTGTGTCACTCTTTTATTGTGCTCAATTAATCATAGTCACATTCCTTTGCTTGCGGCTCTCTGAATGAATACTTCCACTGATGGCCTGACAGAGTAGAAGCCTTTGAAGGAAGGACTCTATACCGTCCACCATATTTAGACCAAACCCTGTCTGTAAGGGGCAGGAAATGAAATAGTGACCCCATCACTCCGTGAGAAAATTCCCAGTGTGTGGGACCGTTAGTGTTTTTTGTTTTTCAAAAACAACATTTTTATAAAGTTTGCTGGCTGGCCATCATGTCTGTCTTTACTGTCCTTTAAACATTTCTTGCATAGCCTGAACCGCCATGACAGCAGTTCCTGTCAATGTAGAGAGCGGTCCTCAGGGCCAGCAGACAACTCCAAATTTGGTGGGCAAAGTACCTCAGGGTGGCGGAGATACCGTCCAGCCCCATCTTGATGGAGTTAACTCCATCCTCAAACCTTTAAATCAGGCCTATAGTTGTTCTTACTTCTTTCATGAGATTGGAATGAAGACTCTCAATTATACAGTGGTGGTCAAAAAAGAAAGAAAGGTTTCCATTTTGGAATGCAGGCATAGAGATCATAGAGTGTTGCCCCTAGCAGGCCCTCATCTCTGTTATTACAGCCAATGATGGAGGGTCACAAATTGGCCACTTCCTAATGAATGTTAATTAGGCAGGTTATTCTGCTCCCCCCTGTGATTTTATATTTTCTGAATTGCCCAAACAGTACTTATGTTGGTTTGCAAAATACAATTCAATTTGCAAAATGTATGTGTGGAATTTGCGACTCCTTTTTGTGAATTAAATATTAGAGCAGGACCCTAACTTTTATAAGTAAATGGATGCCAGTTGCTTTTACTCCTTGTTGCAGTTCTCCCTAGTGTAAGCACCTGTTGAAATTTGCTTAAGGCATAATAGAACAAAATGTAAGCTATTTAGACAGCAGCGGGGTAAATAGTAAAGTTCCTCTTCTATTTGCATGTCTACTCGCCATGTTTGCACACTGTACTTTTTAGTCAGCCACTAGATAAATAATGAAGTTTCTTTTCAAGTTATTTGCAAGGCCACCAACAACACAGTACATCATCTCTGCCATTTCGCCAGCTGCCAGTTAATTATTGAAATGTCTTTGCTACTTGCCAGACTACTGCTCAAATAATTTAAAATGTCTGCTATTTAACCAGCAGATACATAAATAAATACGTTTATTTGCTATTTACATGGTTGCTCGCCTAATTATATGCATGCTGCTTTTCCAGCTGCTGGGTAATGAGTGAAGAATTTGGTTTGCTTGACTGCTTGCCAAATAGTACAAAATATCTGCAGTTCAGTCACTGGTCAGGTAAATAGTAAAGTTACCTTGTTGTCTTCATGGCTGTCGGAGAAACAGCGCAGAGTCTCTACTATTTAGCCAGAGACCAGCTAAATAACAAAATGTTTCGCTTATTGGCACAACCACTAGTTGAACTATGCAGAATCTCTACTATTTAGACTACAGTTGGGCAAATAGGGTCCTTTTTCTGTTATGTGCATGGTCACCAGCCAGCCAAGCAGGGCAGAATCTTTACCATTTAGCCAGTGGCTGGGTAAATAATGATGTTTTTCTGCTATGTGCACAGCAGCCAGCCAAACAATGCAGGATCTGTACAATTTAACAGGCTGCTGGGTGAATAGGGAAGTTTTTCTGCTAGTGGCCCGGCAGGCAGCCAGCAGTGCAGAATCTCTAACATTTAGCCAGTGGCCAGGTAAATGGTGATTTTTTTTTACTTTCTGCATGGTCAACAGCTGAACAGTTGCTCGGGCAAGTCGTTGTTCGTCTTGCGGGCTTCCGGAACTCGTGGCTCTGGCCTTGTTGTTCCGAATGTTTCCCCATCAGACATTAAACTAACGCATTTTAATGTGGTGGTCCGCTCTAAAATGCAGTAGTCAAGCATTTTTAACAGCTTCACACCACTGGTGCACTGTGAGGGAGACATGTGAGTGATCGCGAGTGACTAATCCAGTGGGCTGGCTCAGATGACTGCATTGTAAAACAACAAGACCCGCCGTGGCCAATTTGTGTGGTCTGCATTTCCATGTTGCTCATAGCTGTGAGCGTAGAACCATCCAAATGAATCGGCAGAGGTGTCTGTCCTGTATTGCTATTTTTCAGCAACTGGCGCTACCCCACTCACTCCTGGTTAGTGCCACTGACACCTTTTGACGGCCATGTGCGGCATTATCTGCAGAGGATCACACTGTTCTTTCTCTCTTGAATTGGTGCCCTCAGCCAGAGAGGGGCTGCTGGAGCCTGTCAGGTCAGTGCACGTGGACAGACTGTCTGACTGTAACGCTGCAGGGTCTGGACTCAGTGCAGGCTGTGGCAGCTGGATGTGTTTTTATGTCTCGCCTGGAGTTGCAGCGCGCATCCGCTTCTCGCTCTGCGAGGGCTTCTTGGAATCGATACAGTTTCAGAAGGGGAGACTTAAAGCCACGCCCTAGTTTTCAATTGGCTTGCATCAGCGTTTATGTTAAACGCTGGCGCTTGATTGGAAAGTAGGTTTTTTGTTACCGCCCTGTCCAATTTTAGGAAGGCCCATTTGGACAGGCCGATGCCTTCTTGGTTTCTGTAACGTAGTAGGGTGTGCTCCTAGTTTACTGGCCTCTAGCATCGCAATATAGTGGTCTGCAACAAAGGTAGGCTTTTGTGCAGTGTGCGTTCAGTGTGCTTTTAAACGTACAATTTTAGCCAATGTCAAGAAATTCCCGTCGGAAAAGGAATCCGGCACCTGGGAAATACGGACTACAAATCCCAGGAGGCTTAGCGGGTAATGTTATGTAAACAAGAGACCCGTTACATAATTTCCAGTAAACACGCCCTATAAAAGGAGGAACCCAACAGAAGAACACTGTCGGATATTGTGTTTACACCGACGTACCTGCTTCGTGGAGAGCAGCGTCCCGAAGAGGTGATCCCGTCAGGCTTGAACGGAGGTAGGTCGAGTCGTCACTCCCTGGGCCGTGTCTTGCCAAGTTTACCCTGTTCTTGTCCCGGAAGCTCTACCGGACTACCATTGAGCGTGGCCCAGACTCGGCTGAGTCTAGGTGTCTTGATCCGTGTGTTGGTTGGAGCCGTAGCTCCCAGCACGACCCTTAATCCAGGACCACTAACTGTAACGCACACCAGGAGGTGTTTTCCGCGTTACGGTTTAGAAGGTCCAGAGGATCGATCGAGCGGCTGCTCTCGATCCCAGTGCATAACGAGGAAGAGGTCGAGCGGCTGCTCCCTTCAGGTAGAGACCCCGGCTGGGTGTTTCCCTGTCTCCTCTGCACTACATCACTCTGCGGACCCCTCACAGCATACCGATTGGCATTGTCGGCCATTTCTTCTCTGCCCTCTGTTGGCTTACGCCGGGACCGGCGTAATTACAGAGGACGGTTAGAAACAACAGAGCTGTGGGTTGGTAACGTGGAAAGACTGGAGGATTCCAGTAACCCTAACTTTCGTTTCCTTATTTGTATTATTTTACCTTTATTAAATAACTAAAACGTACACAAGTGGTTGCGTCCTCATTTCGTGTCTGTTTACGATCCTGAGACGATCAGGACGTTACAAAATATCCGACCTTAATAACATTAACTGTCTCCTGGTCGAGATACAGACATGGCAACACTTGATGACGTACTTGCTGCCCTAGCTGCGGTGCAAATTGAATTGGCAGCCTCCAGGCAAGAAACAGCCGATGTAAAGGCCAGATTGGATGCCATACAATTGGACCCGCTCACACCCAGCGCCACCCTCACAAACCAAAACCCGGCGGTAGTCGTGGAGATGCCGGTTGCCATACCATTGGCAACTCCGGAGAGATACAGTGGGGACCCCAACACGGTACAGGTATTCCTCACACAAGTGGCACTACATCTCTTGTGCAAACCCAAGGCATTCCCCACCAGTCAGGCACGGGTGGCTTTCCTTATTTCCTACTTGGCTGGAAATGCGGCACAGTGGGCCGTACCGCTAGTGAGCAGAGACGACCCTATACTATGTGACTGGGGGGCTTTCCGCGAAGAATTTCTGAAGGTCTTTGATCAAAGGGCCGACTCGTATACGGCGGACCGTGAAATGCTCGAGTTGAGACAGGGATCCAACGATCTGGTACAGTATCTCAACGCATTCCGTAGGTTGGTTGCGGAAACCAAGTGGCCTCTTGCCAAACAAACGGCGCTCTTTCATCAAGGGCTGTGCGATGAGCTCAAGGATGTTGTGGCTCATATTGATCCCCAACCTAAGACGTGCGAAGGACTCATCAACCTAGTCTTACGGTTGGAACATAGGCTAAATGAGAGAAAAGGGGATCATGGGAAAAAGGGAAAGGCCCTTCCATCCTATGTGACAGTGGGAAGCCCCGAACCCTCCTCCACATCCAAGGGAGAACCCATGGATATTAGCGCGATACGAGCCAGTCTCACTGCCACAGAGAAAGAGTCTCGCCGTAAACAAGGGTTGTGCCTATACTGTGGCAAAAAAGGCCACTACGTACGTGAATGCCCTGCCAAGCCTAAAACCTCACGTTACAGACCCAACCGGTCTGTCCCTGCCGTGGTAGATGTACCGCCGGAAAACTAGAGGACTCCCAGACCAACGAAGGGGCATCTCGGAGTCACGCATCCATCCCTTCACTATCCAACTCTGTCACGAAAGGACAGCGACATCTGTTTCTTACGGTGCACGTGGGAGTGCACGACCAGTGGATACCCGTTGTGGCCATGGTGGATTCAGGGGCCACGGGCCTTTTTATGGACTACAACGAAGCAAGTCGTCTAGGACTAGTGCTACTTCCCAAGGATGTGCCCGAAGACGTCTATGCTGTAGACGGAAGACGACTGGTGACGGGGCCCATTGGGCAACACACGGGGGGTATCCCAGTGAGATATGGAAAGAACCATTTGTAACAACTTGACTTCAACATCATCCGAGCCCCCCAATATGGTGTCATCTTGGGATTGCCGTGGCTACAGAAACACAACCCCTCGGTGGATTGGCCGACACATCGCATAGAAATGACGTCCCCATATTGCATCCTGCATTGTGGAATGCGCCTCGAATCCCCTGCTGGAGAAGTAAACGGGAGACAGACGGTGGCTACAGCTGCTGAGAAAGATGTGGCGCTCCCGCAGCACTATCGAAGTTTCGAGGATGTCTTCGATGAAGTCAAGGCCGAGGTACTCCCGCCGCATAGACTATTCGACTGTCAAATCGAACTGGTGCCCGGAGCGAGCGTTCCCAGTGGCAGGCTATACGCCCTGACGGAACCAGAAAACGTGCATCTCAGGGGGTACCTGGATAAACTCCTCAAGCTAGGGTTCATCCGTCCATCGAAGTCCCTGGCGGCCTCACCCCTCTTTTTCATCCCGAAGACCAACGGTGAGCTGAGAGCCTGCGTGGACTTTAGGGCGTTAAACGCCATCACCATAAAAAACCGGTACCCTTTGCCACGCATCAGCGTTCTTTTGGAGCAAGTCAAGAAAGCTCGCATCTACACCAAGTTGGATCTAAAGGGGGCATACCATCTTGTGCGCATGAGAGACGAGGACGAGTGGAAGACCGCTTTTAAGACCAGGTTCGGTCTGTTTGAGTACCTCGTCATGCCCTTCGGCCTTTGCAACGCCCCTGCGGCCTTTCAGTACTTTCTGAATGAGGTGTTTAGGGATGTGCTGGATATCTACGTGGTCGTCTATATCGACGATATCCTCATCTATTCATCCAACGAGGAGGAACACATTCACCATGTCTCTACGGTACTCCAAAAGCTGAGGGAGAATATGCTGTTTTGCAAACTCAGCAAGTGTGACTTCCACGTCACATCTGTGGAATTCCTCAGGGTCATGCTGAGTCCGGACGGACAGAAGATGGCGGAACGCAAGATCAAGGCGGTGAAAGAGTGGCCGGTGCCTCAAGGTGTAAAGGATGTCCAGAGTTTCATTGGCTTCGCCAACTTTTACAGGCGATTTATAGATGGCTTTTCCGGGTTGGTGGCCCCGATCACGCAATTGCTGCGGAAGTCCAAAGAGTTTGTCTGGTCCCCGGAAGCGAATGCTGCATTTGAGGCCCTGAAGAACGCCTTCGGTAGGGCACCGGTCTTGGCTCACCCTGATCCGGAGCTACCCTACGTGGTGGAGGCCGACGCTTCGGATGTGGCACTGGGGGCCATCCTGTCCCAACGGAATCGGGACAGTGGGATGCTTCATCCAGTGGCGTACATGTCTCGTAAGCTCAACGACGCCGAACGCAACTACCACATAGCGGAGAAAGAGCTTCTCGCTATTAAGGATGCCTTCACCGAATGGAGACATTGGTTGATGGGTGCCAGGCATGTGGTGACGGTGTATACGGACCATCGGAACCTGCAGTTCATGACAGTCGCAAGACACCTTTCACCCCGGCAGTTGAGGTGGATGAAATTCTTTGCGGGGTTCAACTTCCACATCACGTTTCGGCCGGGGACTGAAAACAGGAAGGCAGACGCCCTGTCGCGCCAATCTGTGGTTAAAGAACCGATGCCGGTTTCCGAACATTCCATCATTCCCCCTCAGATGATGTTGGGGGTTATCCAGCCGGATACGTTCCTGAGGGGAATCCAGAAAGGGATCCGGTCATTCGCTTGGCGAAGGTGGCTCCACAGTCACAAAGAATGGCAGGTGAAGGATGGGATACCCCTGAAAGGCAGGTGCCTGCTGATACCCACGCCGAGGTTACGGAAACAAGCATTCGTCTGGTGCCATGACTCTCCTTGTGCAGGACATTTGGGCTTGGAAAAAACGATGGCTAGCATGGGACGGCAATTCTGGTGGCCCTCCATGAGAGTGGATGTTAGGCGATGGGGACAGGCGTGTCCTACGTGTGCTACCATGAAGACCGATCACGGCAGACCCAAGGGGCTCCTCCGTCCACTTCCAACCCCGGATCGGCCTTGGGATAATATATCACCTGACTTTGTGGTGGGGCTACCGGTGGACCAAGGGATGACAGCGATCCTGGTGGTTGTGGACTATCTGACGAAGATGGGACACTTCATCCCCTGCAAAAGAGTCCCTACAGCAGGCGAATTGGCGACGCTACTCCTGAAGAATGTGGTACGACTACATGGATTACCCGGGGTTATAGTATCAGACCGGGAATCGCAATTTACGGCGCAGTTTTGGAAAACTTGGTGCACGGCGCTGCACGTCAAAACTGCCCTGTCTACCAGCTACCACCCTCAAACGGATGGACAGACCGAGCGCCTGAATCAAACGCTCAAGCAGTATCTGCGATGTTTTGTGGACCAGGGTACGGAGGAATGGGTTGACTTGCTATGGGTAGCGGAGATAGCTTACAACAATGCCACTCACAGCTCCACCCAGTCATCTCCTTTCTACAGCAACTATGGCCAGCATCCCAGGTTCTTGCCATTTCTCCATCCCCTCAAAGAAAACAGGATTCCCGCCACAGCGGACAGGGTAGCACGCATTAAGGACGCACTGATGCGCTCAAAGGCTGTCCAAACCGAGGCCAAGAAAAGGTACAAAGCCACGGCCGATAGGAAAAGAAGGCCTGGGCCACTGTACCGTACTGGGGACTATGTCTGGATTTCCACAAGGAACATGCGATTTCGAAAGAACAGTGTGTTCCATCCCAAGTTCATGGGCCCCTATCGTATTTCCAAATGCATCGGTCCAGTGAATGTGAAGGTGTGTTTGCCCCAGTCATTGCGGATACACCCTGTCTTTCACGTTTCCTTACTCAAACCAGCAACCTCCAAACAAGCTGAAACGCCTAGGCCGATTTGTGTGGAATCAGAGGTGGAATACGAAGTGTCGGGTATTCTAGCATCCAAATGGCGTAGGGGCAAGCTGTGGTACCTGGTGGCTTGGAAAGGCTATGGCCCGGAGGAACAATCGTGGGAGCCGGCTGAAGGAGTCCATGCCCCGCACCTGGTCGCGTTGTTTCATCGACGGTTCCCTTCCAGCGCTGGCCCCGTGGGGAGCCGCTGAGAGAGGGAGGATGTACTGTCAAGAAATTCCCGTCGGAAAAGGAATCCGGCACCTGGGAAATACGGACTACAAATCCCAGGAGGCTTAGCGGGTAATGTTATGTAAACAAGAGACCCGTTACATAATTTCCAGTAAACACGCCCTATAAAAGGAGGAACCCAACAGAAGAACACTGTCGGATATTGTGTTTACACCGACGTACCTGCTTCGTGGAGAGCAGCGTCCCGAAGAGGTGATCCCGTCAGGCTTGAACGGAGGTAGGTCGAGTCGTCACTCCCTGGGCCGTGTCTTGCCAAGTTTACCCTGTTCTTGTCCCGGAAGCTCTACCGGACTACCATTGAGCGTGGCCCAGACTCGGCTGAGTCTAGGTGTCTTGATCCGTGTGTTGGTTGGAGCCGTAGCTCCCAGCACGACCCTTAATCCAGGACCACTAACTGTAACGCACACCAGGAGGTGTTTTCCGCGTTACGGTTTAGAAGGTCCAGAGGATCGATCGAGCGGCTGCTCTCGATCCCAGTGCATAACGAGGAAGAGGTCGAGCGGCTGCTCCCTTCAGGTAGAGACCCCGGCTGGGTGTTTCCCTGTCTCCTCTGCACTACATCACTCTGCGGACCCCTCACAGCATACCGATTGGCATTGTCGGCCATTTCTTCTCTGCCCTCTGTTGGCTTACGCCGGGACCGGCGTAATTGCAGAGGACGGTTAGAAACAACAGAGCTGTGGGTTGGTAACGTGGAAAGACTGGAGGATTCCAGTAACCCTAACTTTCGTTTCCTTATTTGTATTATTTTACCTTTATTAAATAACTAAAACGTACACAAGTGGTTGCGTCCTCATTTCGTGTCTGTTTACGATCCTGAGACGATCAGGACGTTACAGCCAATCGCAAGGGATTTCACCGCCCCAGCGCGCCTGAAGCGTTCTGGCTCGGTGTCTTCAAAAGGGCCCTATTTTCATTTGATGTCTCGCTCTCAAGTGTTCTGAAAATGAATTGCATTTAATTCTTTCATTCAGCTCAGTTCATCTTTGAAAACTATCATGTTCCGCATAATTTGTCCATTTCCTTTGGGGCCCCTGCATTTTATTTGGTAGATCCATCTAGAATTGCCCTTCTCTGGTCTGCTTTCCTGACAGCTGTGTGGAAGCATATGCCTCAATCGCACAAATGTGCACTCTGACTGAATTAGATGCAGCTAGAATGTTCAGGTTCAACGGTTTCATTTTGAAATCTGGAACTTTGGTACAGTGCTTACAAGAATTTACGTCTTGGGGGCTGCTACTCACTTCTCACTGCCCCCCTGCAACCCTTTCAATTAGACCCACGAACGTGGCGCATCAAGCTGCTACTCAGGGACGACCTCTCACAGTCTTCGACATGGTTCATATAAGATGTGTGGAGATGGCTGTGGTCGGCCAGTGTTTTTTGAGATCTGAGACTGGGAGGGAAAAGCTGCAGCGCCAGAGGCGTCTTTGGAAACACTGTTTTATTTTCACCATGCTATTTAGTAACGTGATCCGATGTAGCGAACAAGTGTTTTAACCATCCAAGCTCCTATCTCCCCGTCTGTCCATGCCCCCTGGTAGGACCTGCATTTGACAAACCACTTAATCCCCCTTGGCTCTAAAAAACAAGCATTGGCAATGCAATAGGGTTCGCATTTACGCAAGTTTAAGTTAATGGCATTGTAAATACAAAGCCTTTTATTTATGTTTTAAAAATGGAAACAAAAATAAAAGGCATCGTCATTTGCAATGTCAATAGCTCAAACTCGCGTAAATGAGAGACCTATTGCATTGCAAATGCTTGTTTATTAAATTCCTGCCTGTGGAACTAGGCCTCCAGGAATTGCTGCCTCCAGCGGGAGTTTGACTGTACTCCCTGACCTCAACAGAGGGACACTACAGGGCAGCCCAAGACAGAAGGACGCTGCAGAACAGAGCTGTGAAACTATGGGCCTAGCTTTCTGTGAAGGTTACTGTAGGTTTTCCTCGAAGTGCAGGGGCCTCCTTTTCCCAGTAGTTTTTATGCTGGTTCAACTTCTAAGGTAGGAATTGTTTTTCTTTTAATAATAAAGTATTTTTGGGTTCAGATGTTGTGGTGCAGGGGCCTGCATGTTGCATACGTCAGGTTACCCTCTCCTGACTGTGTTTGTTTGCTTTTACTTTACTTCATGCAGTGCAGAGGCCCACGTGTTCTGTGTATTGTAAGCAGTTGCAGCCAGTGCTGGGCCTGCTTACTTTTGTTTTACTGGTTCTACCCGCGAGTGAGAAGGACATGGGAATCAGTCCTTTTAACTACAATGATGTGGGGATGGCCTCTCCCTCTCGGGTACTGAGTTTTCACAAATGAAACCACCTTCTTTCGAATTCCTTGTTTGCACAGGAGTTTTCTGGCAACAATAAAATCAAGCCAAGATAACTCTTGTGAATAATGTTCCTGCTGGAGCGTTTTGTCTAGTGGCAGTTTTCACCCACCATGAAGTAGCACAAAGGGTTAATATGCCTGGTGGAAAGAACGTGTAGCAGGCGGAGCGCTTAAGTGCATTTTATGTGGCTAGCTCACTGGGTTACTGCTTTTGTCACAGAGATTCTTTTGTTATTTACAGTTCATAAGTTACAATTTTAATATAACACAATTACCTACGAACTGCGATGAAGGACCTGTATTCAAACTGTGTGGTATGCGTGAGAACGCCCCCCCCCCCTCCTCCCCCCAGATTTCCATTATCCTAATGTTGCTAAAAAGTTTAGTTTGGGTAGAAACACATTGTAAAACCAACCACTGTGGCATTTTTAATCCTAAGGTTGTGCTTCTCCGAACCAAAAACTCTTAAAATATACTGCCCACCAGCGTGGATGAAATGTGATTCTACAATTTGAAATCCTCACTTGTCTAATACTAGATTTCCTTTAGACTGATTTACACACATATGATACTTTGTCCCTCTATGTGTAATGTGTGTATGATGTAAAGTGCTCTGACACCCTACACTAGTATGAGGAGCGCTATAAAATAAATGAAACGCGGAAAGAAATAGATTTGTGCCCTTCCATTTCAGGGGCTTTGCAGCAGCTTCAAGATCTTCTTAGAGTTTCTTGTTGTTCATATGGGTGTAATCCTGATATTGATCTGTTTCCATGGACCTCATTGCTTGATTTTTCTCGTGAGAAAGGGTCACTCTTTCGTGTCACACATTGATCATTGAATGCCACTCATAAGTACACTGAAACTATGAAAATGTCACATATAAGCAATCTGAAACCTTGGCAGCTATGCTCCTTTCTAAAAAATAACTTTATCACATGTACACAACTGATTTATGAAACACATCAATAAACGTCACTCAACGTGTTGTACATAGGGTATTGAAATGCCACACATAATCACACTGCAGAAATGAAAATGACACACATAGCAATACTGAAAACTTGGCAGCTATGAAAGTATTGAGTAAATTAGCAGATGAACAAACCAATCATATGAATTCCACTCTGCCGTATTCTGAGGTGAAACACACCCACACACACAAAAAAGAGTAAGCTAAGTAATGTCCTCCTGAGGAAGAAGTCACAGTGTGGACACCTTAGACGACCGGAGTTCTTCTACTCTGTATGAAGAGCAATCCAGCATGGAACAGCAGTCCATCGCAAGAATTCTGAAATTTACACTAAGGGTCATACCAAATTCTGATGACACTTAATATTTGTGCACATGCAAAAAGAACAATTGATGGACAGAATACAGAACAATGTCATACATTCACCCCAGTACAGACATCTGGCCTCAATTAATCGTTTTTTTGCTCACCATGCCATTCCAGTTTAGTCCCAGCCATATGCAAATCAGTCTTGACCCTGCGCCCAATGGGAACAGTCCAGCCCCAACTGCCAGGTCAGGTCCTTCCTGGACTGGAAACAAGCATCCTAGGGCCAGATTCGGGCTTTCAACCCTCATCAGCCAGGATAGCTTGACTCCAGTGGCATGGAGAGCATGGGACCCACGTCTGGGCATACCCATCCCACTCGGGGTGACAAATGCAAGAAGAACAATTGATAGACAAAATGCAGAACAATGTCATACATTCACCCCAGTACAGAGATCTGGGCCTAAATCCATAATTTTTTTGCTCACCATGCCATTCCAGTTTGGACCCAGCCATATGCAAATCAGTCTTGACCCTGCGCCCAATGGGAACAGTCCAGCCCCAACTGCCAGGTCAGGTCCTTCCTGGACTGGAAACAAGCATCCTAGGACCAGATTCAGGCTTTCAGCCCCCATCAGCCAGGATAGCTTGACTCCAGTGGCATGGAGAGTACAGGACCCACGTCTGGGCATACCCGTCCCACTCGGGGTGACAACTGCAAAAAGAACAATTGATGGAGAGAATGCGGAACAATGTCATACATTCACCCCTGTACAGAGATCTGGGCCTAAATCCATTGTTTTTTTTGCTCAACTTGCCATTCCAGTTTGGACCTAGCCATATGCAAATCAGTCTTAACCCTGCGCCCAAACTGGGATTGCGTAGTGGGCAAAAGAAAGATGGATTGAACCCAGATCACTTGACTGGGGGAGAATGTTTGAATCATTCAACATTCCGTCCATCATTTGTTGCAGTCACACTTTTCGCCCTAATTGGGACAGGTATGCCCAGACGTGGGTCCCTTGCTCACTGTGCCACTGGATTCAAGCCAGCCTGGCTGATGAAGGGTGACATATCCTGAAACCGGTCCCAGGATGCTTGTTCCTGGTCCAGGGAGGACCTGGCTTGGCAGTTCGGTCTGGACTATTCCCATGAGGCACAGGGTCAAGACTGATTTGCAAATGGCTGGGTCCAAACTGGGGTGGCTTAGTGGGCAAAAGACCAATGGATTTAACCCAGATCACCTGACTGGGGGAGAATGTTTGAATCATTCAGCATTCCGTCCATCATTTGTTGCAATTACACTTAATATTTGTGCAACATTAATACATTGACTATAAATTATATCAGTGTTACTTAACCTTTTGACTTCTGTAGATCCCTACTTAATCATTACTGATCAGGGGTACCCACTGAATAATTACAGTAAGACAGGGTCCCCGAACATAAGCATTTTTGATGATTTGAACCGCATAACAGTGCACAAAAATATAGTAACAAGCATTCATCAAACAAATACACAAAGGATTAACATTGTCATTTAATACGCAAACAAATATAAAAAAAATCTAAATGTATTTAAATGGGAAGGCTGGAGCTTTTCTAAATTCGATTTAGGCCATTCATTGTCCATGCTATAATCTGTTTGATGAACTTGCACTGCTGCCAAGAATAAATCTGATGATACTGATCACAATTTTAGCCTCCAATTTCACATTTCTTCATATTTACAGAACCCCTTAAAATTGCTATCTTTACATTTTACTTCTGTATTTATATACACTTTATTCATCTGTTAATATTATAAAATGTTCTAAGCAGTCACTGACCTGCTGAGTAGGCTTCGCAGACTTGCAGGGGTGCCGGACAATAGATTATCACCTCTCTGCTGATGACACTCAACTTTAACTAAAAGTGTCCTACCCACTCATTTCATTCCTCATCACCACTCTCAACTTCATCCAAGATTGGATGACATCTCATCATCTAATTCTGAATCCCTTAAAAACTGAATCCCTTCTTCTCTCTACCTCAAACTTTGCTCTTCCTGTTCAATAATGGATGGATAATCTGAATATTCTTAACAACAAAACCACTATTGCTGACAGCGCAAAATCCCTAGGTGTCATCCTGGACAACAGACTCAACTTACATTGCCAAATCAACACCATGGCCAAGAACACACGCTACCAACTGCGCCTTCTCTGGTGGATCCGGCGTTTCATTCCCAAGCAAGAGCTGAAAACTCTGGTGCAATCTTTAGTTCTCTCCAGACTGGACTATTGCCATCGCACCCAGTTCGGGTTCGGCTGATATGTTTCCTCCATCAGCTGCTACCCCTATGGCTAAAAACCTGGGTGTGAAAGTTGACAATGGGCTGACTCTCAAACCGCAGATTCTGGGTCTAGTGGGACAATGTTTCTGCCTTTTAAAAACTCTGGGGAAATTTCTTCCGTTTCTGTCTCATGCCCACAGGAGGATCACGGTACAGGCCTTGATTGGTTCACGGCTGGATTATGCCAACATACTATATCTGGGCCTCCCTGAGTATCTCCTCACCCGTCTGCAAACTGTCCAAAACTCGGCAGCACAAGCAATCTTTGGCCTCAGTCGTAGGTCCAGGACTTCTGCTCTCTTAAACTCGCTCCATTGGCTGCCAGTGCGCAAACGCATTCTTTTCAAAACTCTCACCATGGCATTTAAATCCCTCCACGGCACTGGCGCCTTCTATTTAAGGAAAAGAGTTTGCTTCTACCATCCCTCCAGATCCCTTCGATCCGCCTCTCTAGCGCTGGCCACTGTTCTGGCAATTAAACGAGCTCGCATTGGGGGTCGCTCTTATAAACGGCTGGCACCCCAATTGTGGAACAAATTGCCATTATCCCTCCAGAAGCTAGACAACCTGCTCTCTTTCAGGAGGGAGCTCAAAAATATGGTTGTTTGGACAATAGCCTTTTGCGATCTATGGTTTCTGCCTTTACAGGTCTGATAGCGCCGGGACACTCTGCCCGAGTAGCCGAGCGCTCTACAAAACTCCACTTAACATAACATACCATAACTTTCTCCTTGCTGGCCTCCTCAAATCGCACCTATCCCCTCTAAAAACCACTCTCCATTCAGCTGCATTTTTCGTCTATGGGGCCAAAAGAAATGATCATATCACACCCATACTGTTTTCTCTTCCCTGGCTTCCAATTGAAGCTAGGTCAATGTACAAGACTGCATGCATCACCCATAAAGCCTTACTCACCTCCACCCCTCGCTTCCTGGCCAACAAACCCAAAATATCAAGCGGCTCAAGACCTTCTAGAATGCTGAAAAGGTTATGCTCGAACCTCCAACTTTCAAAAAGGGAAGACTCATGGCGCAATCCTTCTCAGGCAATGCAACTAGAATTTGGAATGCGCTACCTCCAGTCCTTTGGACCACCACCTCCTTCCGGACATTCAAAACAGAGCTTAAAACTCTTCCCTTCCAAAGACACTGCAATGAATAATTTACCTCATCCCAGGTCATGACCCTGGCTGCCACATGACACTCGCTGTAATGAAGCCTGTTGACATTCTAGTAGTTGGGGGGTGGAGATGTGGGAGGGACAGGAAGGGCGGAGCTGGGAGACAGGAAAGGGGTAGACTAGAGTAAGGACGGATAGGGAATGGTTGCAGCAATAAAGTTTCTAAATAGAATCACTGAATACGAGTTTTATTCAGGTATAACGACTCTACATCTGGCGACGAGGGTGGGATATGAGTGCATGGACTAAACACGCCACCACCTACGTGTTGCGGACATGTCCCTATAGCCCTGAACGCCTAGCGTTGCCGTCGCTGCAAGCGTGGTCCCCGGGGTGCCTTCCCCAGCTGACTGGACCACACCAAGAAGTGCCTGCTGTGTCCCTGTGCCCCATTCCACAGGCGGAGTGGAACTGCGCCTGTGAGCGTGGACGCGCTCCGGGGTCCGGGTGCCCACCCCAGCCTCGTGCACTGAAGCCGGAGACTACTGCCTGCTGCCTGCTGCCGGGAGCCTACCCCGGTCTTACCTGGTGCCCAGAAGGTGGTGTTGTGAAGCCGTGAGCTCACCCCGGACTGCCGCGTTGCTCTCCGAGACCGCCTGCCCAGTGAGTGCCTGCATGTGGATGCCGAGGCCCCGGGTATGAGAATTCGATCAAATCTCGTGGGAAATGAGATTTCGACGGCGGCGGCCATCGTGAGGTCAGGCATCTGCTCCTATCCCCCGTCAGGGATAGCCGGCAGCCATCTTGGGGTCAGGCGGCCGTGACTCCGCAACAAGCACTGGCTAATGCAAGCTGGAAAATTGCATTTTGACACCACGAGTTCGCGCACAGGCTGTGGGAACACGAAAAGGTGTCAGAAAATAGACATTTCACAGGCCCATGAACACTACAGTGACCACATACAGTAAAAGGGACGCCGATGCCCGTAAGCGAGTACGTCAAAGAGAGTGAGTCCTCTGCAAGTGACATTTGGAGAATACTTACACACAGCACATTTAGTTTCCAAAGATGTCGGGATCACCATCACGTCGAGTTCAAGTTCCAGCTGATGCCAGTCAATCCAGTCATGATGGGCGTGTCCTTCCTACGCCCACCCAAACCACTCGCCCTTGTGGCTGGAGGAGGTATGGGTCCTCGGTGGCAAGAATGGCTCGAGGATTTTGAGGACTTCGTGCAAGGGTCTCACGTGATGGAAGAAGATCAGAAATTAATCGCCCTACGCAATCTCATAGGAAAGGAGGTTGGTCAATTCATAAAAGAACTGCCCGCTGGAGATGCTGGGACATATGCTAAAATGCACGACGCACTGAACAGGAAATTTCTACACAAGAGAAACGTTGACTATGAAAGGTATACTTCAACTTAGCCTCCCAAGAAAAAGAGGAGCCCATGAGCACGTTCATCACACGGCTTCGACGGCTCGCTCGATACTGTGCATTTAACGCATTCTCCACTGAAGACGCTCTGAGATTGCGTATTAAAGAAGCATGTCTGTCGGAGTCACTAAGAAGGCGTCTTCTAAAGAAAAGTTACACACTAGACGAGATAGAAGAAATGACCAGAGTTAATGATCAGGCGGAAGAACATGCCAAGAAAATGGGAGGTGGGACGGACGGAAAAGCGAGAACAAGCCTTCCGACTTCAATCTCACGCCATACGCAAGTCCCCGCATGGCAAATCAAGATCGTCTAGACCAAAGAATCATCACCATCAAACAGGACGCAGATGTCGCAGTCCAAGCAGAATGGACAAGAGACGAGAGCGCCAGCTCAAGTGCTACCGATGTGGGTACGACTTCCCTCACGCAGACGCATGCCCTGGGGCAACAATGCTGAAAATGTGGAGGAGACAATCATTTTGAAAACGTCTGCGGAGAATACCGAAAAGACAAACAGAGGGACCAGGGTAGGTCATCTCGCCCAACGACTACGCGCCATCACGCCAAAGCAGTCCGAGATCGCCGAAGATCGTCCACTGGCTCCTAACAATCAAGTGGGGCGTCACACAAATCGTACTGGTCACGGAGGTCACCATCTCAAGGATCACAATCACCATCGCCTGTGTCACAGGATAGTGATGAATACATTTGCATGGTGGCAGACCCTGATCAGCTTAAGAAGTACCCACGTCTCAACATCCGTGTGGGTGAACACGCGACCAAATTTGTGCTTGACAGTGGCGCATCTTTGAACTACATCCCAGTGACCGAATATCGTAGAATGAATCCAACTCCTCCACTAAGCCCAGCACACGTAAGGGTTTACACGTGGATGTCCAAGAAACCGCTTACCTGTTTAGGAAAATTTGCAACTACCCTCACTCACAAAGATCACACTGTGCCCGCTCATATACATGTGATTGAAGGACCGGAAGCAGACTGTCTCCTCAGCCTCCCCACAGCTGAACGACTCCGGCTGGTAGAGATCCTTTATTGTGTAAGTGACGACCCGGACATCATTCACAAGTTTCCCAAACTGTTCACCGGGCTCGGGAAAATGGCTCGTTGTCAAGTGCGCTTACACATCAACGAGCAAGTGACTCCCGTAGCTCAGCATCATCGAAGGGTCCCATTTCACCTCCAAAAGGCTGCGGAAGAGGAACTACAGGAGTTACTACAAGCCGACATTATTGAGAGAACTGATGGACCCACTCCATGGGTTTCGCCAGTTGTGATTGTGCCAAAAAAGGGCACCCCAGACAAAGTGCGCCTCTGCGTTGACATGAGGGTACCTAATACCGCCATTGAGCGTGAGCGACATCCGGGGCCGCACTTGAGTGATATGATCGCGTCCCTCAATGGAGCCCAAGTCTTCTCCAAGCTGGACCTTAACAAAGGATATCACCAATTTGAGTTGCATGAAAGATCACGATACATTACTACATTTGCTACTCATCTTGGACTTTTCAGATATAAACGGCTCAGCTTTGGAGTCTCCTCGGCTGCGGAGATCTTTCAAGAAGCGATAAGTAAGACAATCCACCACATTCCAAATGCCCTAAATTATAGCGACGACATTCTAGTCTATGGTGCGACAGCGCAGGAACATGACACGACGCTAGATAGTTTATCATGCCCTCTTGGACGCTAATCTCACGCTGAACAAAGAAAAGTGTGAACTTCACAAGTCCACGTTGAAATTCTTTGGACATATATTCTCAGGAGCCGGGATGAAGGCAGACCCTGAGAAAGTAGCGGCTTTGAACGACACTAAGAACCCTCAGGATGTAGGAGATGTGAGATGCTTCCTAGGAATAGCGAGCTATTGTGCCTTGCATATAAAAGATTATGCCACTATCAGCTACCCACTGCGCAATCTCAACAAACAAGGACAGCCATTCAAATGGACACCCTAATGTGACCAAGCCTTTCAATAGATCAAGAGGTCAGTCGAGTCAGCAGACAACACGGCAAACTTTCATCCTAAGAGGAAAACAGAAATTACTGTGGATGCCAGCCCCGTGGGTCTGGGAGCCATCTTGGCCCAGTTTGATCATGACACTGAGCAACGCCACATCGTCGCGTATGCCAGCAGGAGCCTCACAGACACCGAAAGGGCTTATTCTCAGCCCGAGAAGGAGAGCCTAGCCGTTGTATAGACCTGCGAACATTTCCACATTTTTGTGTATGGCAAGCACTTCACTTTAGTCACGGACCACCAGACCTTGGTCACCATCTTTGGCAATCCACGAGCCAAGATGCCTCCCAGGATAGAAAGATGGGGCCTCCGCCTTCAAGAATACACTTACACCATCATACACAAACCCGGGAAGGCTGCCAATCCTGCTGATTATATGTCGAGACACCCGAAAGCCACAATAACATCAGGACCCTCCATAGCTGAAGAATACATTAATTTTGTAGTTGACCAAGCCAGACCACCTGCTATCCCGCTAAAGGCCATCCGCGATGCCACTGATCAAGATGCCGTTTTGCAGCAAGTCAAACATTGCATCCGAACAAACACCTAGCGGCATGCAGATGAAGATGAACCAAGAGACCCGAGTGAGTGACAAGAACTCGTGCTCCGAGACCAGAGAATAGTCATCCCCATGCAACTTCGCCAAGGTGTGATCAACCTGGCCCATGAAGGACATCGCGGAGTGGTGGCAACTAAAAGAGCCCTCAGAGAAAGAGTGTGGTTCCCGCTATTGGATCAAATGGTAGAACTGACCCTCAAGGACTGTCCCCAATGTCAGCTGGTGAGCCAAGGGAAACCTCCTGCTCCCCTTCAAATGTCTACCGTACCCATTGGTGTCTGGCAAGACATTGCACTGGACCTCTTTGGTCCCCTCCCATCGGGGAAGTACATTCTCGTTGTCATGGACGAATATTCAAGATTCCCCATCGCCCAGTTTGTTTCGTCAACAAAAGCTGCCATTACCATTGCTGTCCTGGATAAAGTCTTCGCTGCAAGGGTTATACCAAAAACAATCAAAACAGACAATGGACCACCGTTCAACGGTCAAGAGATCGGGGAATTTGCCAAACACCTTAACTTCAAACATCGCAAGATTACCCCTCTGTGGCCACAAGCTAACGGCATGGTCGAGCGGTTCATGGCCACCCTGAAAAAGATACTCCAACAAGCCCAATTGACAAAAAGGACCCCCAAGTTGCGTTGAACGAAGTCCTGCGAGCATACCGAACGACCCCACATGCGACAACCGGCAAGTGCCCTACGACTCTAATGTTGGGGCGAACAATCCGAACTCGAATACCCACTCTTGATGAGACACTACAGTCTGACAAGCAGGAACTTGAACATGATGACATAGCTGACAATGATCAAAGGAACAAAGAAAAGATGAAGTCATATGCGGACACTCGAAGAAGAGCCAAAACCTCATCCATTCATGAAGGAGATCGGGTGATAGTCAAACAGGAGCAACGAAGGAAAACGGAATGCCGCTATCGAGCCGAGCCATTAATAGTCACCCAGCAAAAAGGAACAATGATCACCGCGGAATCCGAACACAAGAGAATCACGAGAAATGTGTCACACTTTCAAAAGTGCCCGTCTGCAGGCCAAGACGCCTGTGCCACTGCGTCAAGAATCCCAACGAGTGAGAGTGCTGCCAATTACGGTCTGACAAAGCTCGGGACTCTTGCTGAGGCTGAAAGTGAGAACCCAGAACCCTTTTTTGAGGCCGCGGAGAACCATTCGGAAACCTGTGCGGTTAATTGAAGAATTGTAAATAGGTTCACTGTACCATTGAGATAATGGACAGTTATCATCAGAATTGCCTTTATTTTTGTTTAAGAAGGGGGGAGATGTAATGAAGCCTGTTGACATTCTAGTAGTTGGGGGGTGTGGAGTTGCGCTCTAGTCTACGAGCGTGAACGCGATGACGCGTCACGCTGTAGGCGAGAGCGGAACTGGCGCGCATGCGCAGCAGAGGAAAAAGAAGAGCGCGAAACGCTCGGTCGGCAGTTAGCGACCGGAGCCCTTTCATGATAGACGCTCGGCGCTCTAATTATTGCAGCTGCAGTTGTATTGTGGAATAAAGCTGTTCCCAGCATACAGAGTCTCAGAGTGCTGTGTGGGGCGGAAGAAGGAACATCATATTGGCGACGAGGCTGGGAAGCACCCTTCGTCCACCCACAATCGAACCAGGCACTGATCCTAGAACCAGCAACTCTACAGGCCCAGATACTGAGCAGCAAGCAGCAGAAAAGCAGAAGATTAGAGCGTGGCAGCAGCGCTACTTCACCAACCGGCAGGAGACACACCTCAAGCGAGGCTCAGGTCAGTGCTGTCCCAGGGACAAGGAGTTATAACCCAGCACGCTGGCAACCAAAGGCACCATCCAACAGCCTGAGGAGGGGTACAATCCACCAGCCCCACACAAGGCACAGGGGATAACACTCCAGGGAGTCCCAGAAGTCAGGGAGACACGGCAGAGAGAGCAGGAGCGTCCAGTGTGTCCACCAACCCCAGAGCCCAAGCAGAAGCTCCCCGGGGCGAAGCCAAGATGGCAAACCAGTCCTCAGCCCTGATGGCCCCCATCCCATTCCTACCCAAACCAGGGGAACCCCAGATGAAATGGGAGGATTGGCGGGAATACTTCAGGAACTACATAGAAGCACTAGAGGACGAAAATGGAGAAGAATACACTCCAGCAAGAAAGAAGAGATTGTTACTCCACAATCTAGGCCCTGAAGGGGTGAGGGTATTCGCAAACATCGTGCCCAAGGAACGGGGTGCGACTGAGACAGACGTCTTCAAAAATGCACTGGAAGACTTGGACAACCACTACCGCCCAGCAGTATGTGTCTCCATAGACCGCTACAATTTCCAGCAAAGGAAGCAGGAAACTGGAGAATCCATAGACGACTATGTGGCCACACTGCGTCGCCTAGCCATCACGTGTCAATATGGGGCACTGCAGGACGAGTACATAAAAGACCAGATAGTCATGCACACCACCAACAGATCGGTCCAGGACAAACTATGGGCACAAAATGAAACTTCACTCAAGGAAGTCATAGCCATGGTAAACAAGCATTTGCAATGCAAAGGGTCTCGCATTTACGCAAGTTCAAACTATTGGCATTGTAAATGACAATGCCTTTTATTTATGTTTTCGTTTGTACGACATAAAATAAAGGCATTGTCATTTACAATACCATTTACAATACCAATAGCTCTAAAACTCGCAGTTGCGAGACCTTTTGCATTGCAAATGCTTATTTTTTTTACCTATGTTACACAGCATCAGCAAAATATTGGCAAAGCCAATAGGTCAATAATGTGCGACCTATTGGCATTGCCAATGCTTGTTTTATTAAAAAGCCTAAAGTATGTATTATTTGTATTGGCTTATATCGGATGGTTTATCAAAGACACCTTTAGTGCAAGGTTCTCAAAAAGCGATGTCAGATTGTCATAGGGTTTCTATGACGATAGTGGACTTGATGTAACATAGCTGTGGTCACTGACTCAAAATAGGGGCGAGCGCCACTTATGACTGTATGGAAAAGCACAGCTGAGCCCACACTGGCACCAACAGACCACAGGACATACCCTGGATAAGTCTCAAAACTGCACTCTCAGATACTTATTTAAAATCTAAATGCAAGATGTGATTTATGCGCCGTTTCTCAACTAAGACACCACTGTGTTAAGGGAAATCGGACTAACCTATAGCTTAAACAAACAAGCGGTTATTTTCTTCACCAGAACATTTCAACACTTTCAGAAATTACCCGAGAAGTGACTGCCTGAAATGTTAATGGTGGGCATGCCAATTTTATGCATTTTTTTTCACCTGCAGTTTTATGTAGTGCAAATTCGACCTGAAGGTATTGGAGCGCAGAAACAAGGACACACAAATCCCGGAACTGTGCTGCTCACGTCTGAAGCAGCACAAGATTTGACTGGCAGCGTGCTTTGCTGAACACTGTCGTGAAGCTTTAAGCAGAAACTGCTGTATCAACAGTCAGAGGTGATCTCTCTTCAGCTTGCCTCTAAAATAAAAAGACTGCTCATGAAGATGTAAGTGCTGTTTAATAGAGTTCAAATTCGACCTGAAGGTATTGGAGCACTGTACATGAGCACCAGTTCCAACAAGAACACACAAATCCCGGAACTGTGCTGCTGACGTCTGAAGCAACATAAGCTGTGACTGGCAGCATGTGTTGCTGAACACGGTCGAGAATCTTCAAGCAAAAAAACTACTATGTAAACGGTCAGAGGTGAGCTCTGTTCAGCTCGCCTTTGACCGCTGTTGACACAGCAGTTTCTGCAAAAAGCTTTGTGATAGTATTCAGCAAGACATGCTGCTTGAAGTGTAACACCAACTGTAAGGAAGTTAAACCAGTTGGCCAGCAGAGCAAAGAAAACAAAGGCGCCCTGCAGGAAACACCATAAAGCGAACATCGTGTCGGAAAAAAAGACAAGCCAGGGTGAACATTGGGGCACAGCAGGCGTCACGCTGATTTAGAAAACCATGAGGAGAGGAAGCGGCAAAGGGTATGGCATACCAGCGTCTACGCCAACATGTTAATTTAATAAATAAAACATACCTGATATAAATTACTATCTCTTCGACGTGTATGTACTTTTTGTTTTAATCGCTTTCTATTCTGATCCTCGCCCCGGGAAGTTCACAGATACTCCCTTCTCCTCCACCTCGCCCATGGCCGGGTCACGAGCCTGAAAGTGGCAAAGGCGGGTCTTGGTCAGATGCAGGAGCATGACTGCAACCGGAGGAGAGGCTGCGGCGTGTGTGCTACGGAGGTGGGGAGAGATTAACGGAGGGCTGCCTGATATCGTCCGGTTTGCGCTATTAAAACACGCATTTGCAATACAATATGTTAGAATGCAGATTGGTACGGGCTGCCGTAAACATAAAGCTTTGTGCACCACATACACATTAAAAGTAACATTTTTGTGGCGCACGCGACAAAGACAAAGCGTGGCAGCTTTATGTGCTGTAGTTTTACAAATATAATAAAAACAATTCACAAAATATGTACTGTAGACGGGCTATATCAATATGCTGCCTGCTATTATTAAACGTGAAGGCATTGGGGAAAGGCGTGCCGCTATCAATATGAAATGTTAGCTTGCAGTGCAGAAGAAAAATGCTTTGTCATGGACAGCAAAAGAAAGCCTAAAAGCCCTTTGCTCGGAAAAGCAAAAAAAAACATTTCCAACATGTGGGCTTTTGTAAACACATAATAACGCAAATGTTAAAAAGCCGAAAACGAAGGGGCCTTTTGTGCCCGGAGCAAGATATGCATACATGAAAGACAAGTCACGTTTAAAGTATTCGCACGGGTGTCTCTGTACGTGACGTGGGCTGCGCATAACCAAAAGCTACGGAAATAATAAGCAAAAACAAAGGTGATTGGCCCATGCTGCCGTTTTTGCTGGGGTGCACGACGCACCGTGCAGTTAAAATGATAGCGGACCAGAGAGGGAGCATGTCTTAAAGGAGTTCTGCCTCCTGATTGGCTGTTTAAATAAACACATAATAGAAACCTGTGGTGCGCGTGCACCACAGAGGAGCCGACGCGGGAATCAAAACCAGTGGTGAGCGCGCACCAGAGGAGCGGGGGTAAGGGAGCGCGAAGACGCCGAGATGAGGTAGGGGATGTGTGTGTAAGCGCCGGGGGTTCTCTGTGTATGTGTGTGCGTGCGTGTGTGTGTGTATGCTGGGGGGGGCGGGGGGGGCTTTATATGTGTTGTGAAGAGCCTGCCGGAATCGGAGCGCGTGTTGACGCGCGTGACCTGATCCGATTCCGGCAGGCTGCTGCGTGCCCGTGCCAGTCTCTTGTCCTCTCCCATTTAGCCCTTGAAAGCCTGAATGATTACAATAGTCTCGCTTTGCGACTGCAGGCCTTTGGCCTGCAATCGCAGGCGCGAGACCTAAAAAGGCTGAGATGTCGAAACGCTGTGCAGATGCAGCCAAACGAGAAAGTACTCAGAAGCAAATGGTTAGCAAAATCGACGAGGCCTCAGCCGCCAACAAACAAAAAGGCTCATATGGAGAACAGAGGCGGGAAACTAAATGGACAGGCAAACAAACGGGGCGCCCTGCCGCTGAAAGCAAATTCTCATGTTATAGGTGTGGCAGCTCAGCGCACTCCGCTCAGGACAAGCGTTGCCCAGCGTTTCGCGCCAAATGCACATTCTGCAGCCTGGTCGGCCATTTTGAAAAAGTTTGCCGCAGAAAGGGAAAGAAGTCCACGGTCAAGTGCGTGGAATCCGCCACGTCTGAACCCAGTAAGGAAGACAATCAAGAAGATGGCGAAATGGTACTATGCATTGAAGATCAGGTACTGGATGTGGCAGGTAAACGCAGGGATAAGCCTCGCACGGACATGCTCATCGGAGGAGTGAAGGTACATGTAGCAGTCGATTCAGGCTCCCCTTGGACGATCGTGCAAAGAACCATATGGGACGAAGACTTCGCACCCGTGGTGGGGCCTGATCTGCGGCGCCGGACATCCGTGCAGTCTCATACACCGAGAACGCTGTTCCCATGGTGGGATGTCGAGACTTCAAGTTTGAATTCAGAGGGAGATCAGCCACCTGCACATTGTATGTAGCAGAGAAGGGGCCTTCGGTACTCGGATGGAGGGATGCAGGAGACCCAGGAATTGTACTAAATCCAGGGGGCAAAGAACAAATCCTTTTGACGGACGAATGGCCACTCACCAACGGTGAAGAATGGAAAGCAGCCTACCCAAAGGTGTTCGGAGGAACAGTCGGGAAACTGGACAAGTTTGTCCACAAAATGGCACTCAAGGAGGGGGCTATACCTGTGACGCACAAAGTCAGGAACATCCCGATTTCCACCAGTGAAGCAGTGCAAAAGGAACTTCAGAGACTGGAACAACAAGGCATCATAGAACCGGTGGATAGTTCGGAGTGGCTGTCCCCCTTAGTCCTTGCCAAGAAGCCCAACGGGAAGGTTCGTCTCTGCGTGGACCTTCGCGAACTCAACAAATGCCTCATCGTAGAGAAGTTTCCACTGCCTAGAATCGAGGAGATGCTCACGAGAACCAAAGGTATCAGTCATTTCTCCACCACTGATCTCACGTCAGCGTACCACCAAATCGACTTACATCCGACTAGTAGGAAGTACACTTCCTTCATCACACCCTTTGGGTGTTATCAATTCCGCCGCATGCCCTTTGGTCTTGCATCTGCAGCAGCGGTCTTTCAAAAGTTGATGCACCGGTTGTTCAAGGACATCCCAGGAGTACAGTATTTCCAGGATGATATACTGGTAATGGGATCCACCAAGGGAGACCATGACAGTAAGCTAACCAGAGTCCTCGGAGTGTTGCAGGACAGAGGCCTAACGGCTGAATGGAGCAAATGCAAAATAGGGATGTCCTCCGTCACGTACCTGGGACACGAGATCGGCATACATGGCATATCTCCCAAGGCACAGAACGTGAGAGCTATCAAAGAAGCCAAGGCCCCGAGTTCCAAGGAGGAAGTACGATCATTCCTTGGAATGGCCGAGTACTATAGCAAATTTGTGAGACACTTTGCCACCAAAACATATAAGATGCGGCAGCTCATCAGAGACAAGGCGAAGTTTGAGTGGGACAAGGAGGCACAAAGCGAATTTGAGACAGTAAAAACCTGCATCAGCGAAGCAATCCCGTTGCAAGGCTACGTTCCCTCAGGCAACACCATCTTGACGACCGACGCAAGCGACAAAGGCTTAGGTGCGGTATTAGCGAGAGAGAGAAGACGGATCCGTAGAAACCATCAGTTTCGCTTCACGTGCTCTCTCCCCGACGGAACAAAGATACAGTGTGATTGAAAAAGAAATGCTGGCGGTCACCTGGGCGATGGGCAAGTTCCGACAGTTCATCTGGGGCACCAGGTTCAAGCTCCAAGCGGATCACAAACCCCTGGTCAAAGTCCTGACGTCCTCTGGCCACGACACAGCGACCCCACGCATAGCTTCTGGACTACACGTATGATGTCAAATACCTACCAGGTACTCAGAACAGAGTTGCCGATTACCTCAGCAGGGCTTCGGCCATGGAGGAGGCTCCTGAGAGTGCTCCGGACAATGAGGAGATGGTGGCAAGCATGGAAGACAATGAAATGACCATCAGCCGACAAGAGTGGGCGACTGCCTATGAACAAGATGCGGAGAAGTCGGAAGTTAAACAACACCTCACTTCAGGATGGCCAGAAAAAAGGAGGCTCTCAGAAGGAATGAGGAAATTCTACGAAATGAGAGAAGAACTGTCCCTGAGTGATTCAGGAGTCTTTCTATACAGAGGAGAAAGAGTAGTCCCACCGGAAGCCCTGATACCCAAGCTCTTGAAACAACTGCATGAAGGGCATCTGGGTATAGTAAAGACCAAGGCGCGAGTAAAGCTAATGTATTGGTGGCCCGGTATGGACGTCCAAATAGAAAGGCACGTGAGAGAATGTGAACAATGCCAAGGAGCGGACAAAATACTCCGACCTCTCAGACCAGCGTTAGGGAAGTTCGAGAACCCTCAAAACCCTTGGGAAAACCTGGCTATTGATATACTGGGACCCGTACTGGATAATAGAGGAGTAAACAAATATCTGTGTGTAGTTGTGGACAAATATTCCAAATGGCCGGAAGTCGACATACAAGAATCAATGGACACGGAAACAGTGCTGAAGTTCTTGACATCATTGTTCTTAAGGGAAGGGATTCCCAAAACTATACTTAGTGACAACGGACCCCAGTTTGTCTCCGACAAATGGGCAAGGTTCATGAAGAGAAATGGGATTGAGTCGAAACACACAGCTATCTACCACCCGGCGTGTAATGGCCAAGTGGAGCGGTTCAACCGCGTGCTAATGGGCTCCATACAGGCAGCGATCTCGCAAGGAAAAGACTGGGAGACCGAAGTTCAGAGCATGCTTTGGACGTATAGTATCACCCCCACGGTGGTGGGGTACAGCCCCTTCCTAGTGTTGAGAGGCCGACACCCGTTCACCCGGGACAATGTGATATGGAAGGAAAAAACCATAACCAGCAAGTGGTCCCCGGCGGTAGTCCAGCACAAGCTAGAGAAGGCCCAAAGGATATATGCAGCCCATTACAACCGACGGCGCAACGCAAAGGAAACAGAACTAGAAGAAGGAGAATGGGTCAGGGTCAGGCTTCCAACAATGCAAAAGAAGGGAGAGAGCAAGTATAGCCAACCCTTACAAGTCCAAGAAGTGCGAGGCAGAGCTGCTCTCCTCAGTGACGGCAAGGTGTGGTCCCAAGACCGCATGGCACGAGTCAACAGGATTGTAACGTGGCCCAAGTCAGAGGAGGAGGAAATGCCCATTGGGGCGGGAGAAGATAGGCCCCCCGAGAGGGAAAACAGGAATGCACACTCTGAAGATGGAGCAGAAGGGGGAGAAGGAGAAACACGAAACACAGAGTCAACTTTGCCTTCTAGATACAAAGACTTTGATATGAGTGGACATTAAATTATGGACTACAACTGTAACCTTCTTTTATATAAAAAGGGGGAGATATGTGGAGTTGCGCTCTAGTCTACGAGCGTGAACGCGATGACGCGTCACGCTGTCGGCGAGAGCGGAACTGGCGCGCATGCGCAGCAGAGGAAAAAGAAGAGCGCGAAACGCTCGGTCGGCAGTTAGCGACCGGAGCCCTTTCATGATAGACGCTCGGCGCTCTAATTATTGCAGCTGCAGTTGTATTGTGGAATAAAGCTGTTCCCAACATACAGAGTCTCAGAGTGCTGTGTGGGGGCGTAAGAAGGAACATCATAGGGGGGGTGGAGATGTGGGAGGGACAGGAAGGCGGAGCGGGGAGACAGGAAAGGGGCAGACTAGAGTAGGGACGGATAGGGAATGGTCGCAGCAATAAAGCTTCTAAATAGAATCACTGAGTACGAGTTTTATTCAGGTATAACGACTCTACACTTGCAAGTGCTCAATGTTTTTGTAAAGATGTATTCTGTACTTGTATCACCCTATTCGTGCTGTCTTTTCGTATCTTATAATCTTGAATGTATCTCTAACTTGCTATTATGTAACGTTAACCAGGAGTACCTATAAGTAGTTGTACCTACTTCCATACTACTGTCATTCCTTTGTTCATTTGTAAGGCGCACTGATACCTCTGGGTAAAGTTTGCGCTATATAAAAATGCATAAATAAGTAAACATTTAAATACATAAATTAAAAACCGCCCACTGCCTTACATGTCATCTCGTTCCGGGAACCAGAACCTTTCCAAGATGGCGGCCACACTAACCTGCATGGAGAAGGATCTGCCTGTGCGCTCCAGTCCTCTGTCGGTGTCCATGCGCGAGACTGCGAGACCTCTTGCGACCCTTCTCCGGGGTGTGAGCCCAGATCTTGTTGGTGTTTCTTAAGGGTGGAACGTATATCTGGATAGCGCAACCTGCAGCAAGGGTCTGT
Organism: Lissotriton vulgaris; assembly: GCF_964263255.1. Taxonomy (NCBI): domain Eukaryota; kingdom Metazoa; phylum Chordata; class Amphibia; order Caudata; family Salamandridae; genus Lissotriton; species Lissotriton vulgaris. The sequence goes on along the minus strand of NC_141699.1, from coordinate 607,779,910 downwards.
TGCTATAAATGTCTGGCCGTGAGGTGCTGGTGCTTTTGGTGTCCTCCTCAAGGTCCCGGCTGGGCTGCGAGCTGTCACCTAAGAAGAGCGCACCTGTACTACCTGGGCAGGGAGCTCTTTGATGAGCACTTCTCTCAACCACTAATATTGCCGCTATATAGTACAGGTCTGATAACGGATTTTCAGTGCTTCCTGATTGGCCCATCGTATAATACACCTCACCACCTGCGATCATGTAGACTATCCGCATGGTTACTGAAGACGCCAATTAGGGGGCGGGTTTGGTAGTTATGCAGTGCGTCACATGTAAATACCATTCATCACCATCTGTTTGTGTTGGGCTCCTAGTAGAAGGTGAGGTGGCACAAGAGAGCAAAGGTACAGGAACTGTTTCAAAAGTGCGTCACCTAATTAAAGCCATAAGGTAGTACAAAATCCAAATGTCACTTAAAGAGTAAATGTACTAAATGAGTGATTGCGTGCGAGAGTAGCACAAGATCCCGTAGTGCGTTTTAGAGCATATGTTCAAAAAAAGATTGCTAAAAATGGAGTGACAGGGCTTCGTACTTTATTAGTAATACATTCTTCACAGTATTGAACTCTGTGCAGCTAAAATAGCTGACAAATCACTGAAATGGTTTTTAGCACAGATCTATTATCTACTAAAAATGTTGGACATGACTTCGTTCGCAAAAATGACTCATTCTTAAGGTAGGCGTTAATAAAGAGACATTTTTTATTAATTTCTTCTAACTTTTCCAACATTGCTTCACTGGTCAGCACACATTAAATGAGAAAAGTTTTAAAGCATGTCTAGGCACAGTATTTTGTACCAGAAGGGTAAAACCTATGATAGACATCCCTCTCACACCTAGATGTGAGCGTGTGGCTCTAGCTGTGCGCCACTGCTATGAAAGAGAGCAGCAGAGCCGTTTCTTATTTGATATGTCTCGTACCTAGAATCATATTTCCTCCTGAGGCGGAAGCCGGGAGTTCGTGTGTGCTCTTTTTTTAATCATTGTATGTCACTAAATACTGTGTTTTTTAACTGCTGCACTTACCTAAATCCCTGGCACCTTTCAGGACTTCACCCTTAACTCGACCGCGCAGCGGAGCTAACGCTGTTGCGGTAACGTAAAATTTGAAAAATATCTTGCCGCCATTGACGGCGTGCGACGAGGCCACGCCCACTTTGAGGCCACGCCCCCCGCCCATCTCTCTTTCCCTGATAATCATGTGCATTCACCGGACGCGCAGCGGACGGGCGCAGCGGGCACGCTGTTTGCGCGCCGAAGGCGCGCCTAAGGCAAGCCCGTCATCGCCTCTCGCCGGTCCCCCTGCTCAAATTACACGGACGGCATACCACTACGATAAAGACTATCTCCTGGCACTTAACCCGGGCCAACGCTGTGAAAAGCTAGTGGGCTGCAATGGACAGACTGATCTACACTGTAAATCCTGTAATTTAGTGATACCTAAGCCGAGCCTACCTCGACACAAAGCCAGCAGGAGAAAACATACTCCGCTCACGATTCTTCAGCTTAATGTCAGGTCCCTGGTAAAGCACCACCCTGAGGTCAATACTCTATTGACCGATGAGAACCCAGACATTCTGTTCCTGAGCGAAACCTGGCTCAAGGATGAGCTAACCAGCATCCCAAACCTTACGCTGCCGGATGGATTCTCTATGATATCCATCAATAGAGACTCTAGGGGAGGCGGCATTGCCGTTATCTACAGAACGCTATACTCGTGCTCCTTTCTGAAGGAAGACATCACGGGATGTGAGTGCGCCCGCTTCAAAATCACCACTAGCCCTCATTTCTCCCTCTCAGGCCTTTTTATCTACCGACCCCCGGGGCCCACCTCCAAATTTATGGAGGAACTCTTAGAGGTAGCCCACGCTCTGGTTATTAGCTCCGCCAACTTTACTATTTTGGGAGACCTAAATCTCCACTTTGATTCCACTTCGGATCCTACCATCAGTAATCTCCTGGCGGACCTAACAGCCCTACAATTGATCCCTCTTATACAGTCCTCTACACACTCTGTTGGTCACCTACTCGACCCTGTTTTCTCCAATATCCTGGAAGCCAGAGCTGATCCACCCAAACCTATGGGTTGGACTGACCACTTCCTCATCAAATTTGTGATATCAGCTGATATCCAATCCAACAAGGATTCGGCTCCATCCTGTCTTAAACGGCCCTGGCATAAACTCCAAAATAAAGATCTCTCCGCTATCTTAGGAGAACCTAACCCCGTAACCACTAATGACATCAATACGTCTTATGCCTCCTTTCAGGACTGGATCACTAAAGGACTCGACGCCCTCATACCTGCCAAATGGACTAGAGGACGCAGCACCCCCTCCAATCCATGGTATGATGAAAATCTGAAACTTCTTAGAAAGGAATGCAAAGTAGCTGAATGTAACTGGAGAAAGGACTATAAGGACAAGGATAAAGCTTTCTACCTGTCCAAACTTAAATCTTATCATAAAGCTATACGCGCGGCCCGCGCATCCTTCTATGCCAAGGAAATCGACTCCAGCTCCAACCCTACGAAAACCATTTTTAAACTGGTTCAAAAGCTGCAAAACTGTGGCAATCCTGCCCCGGGTATCTCTTCCACTCAGCAGTGTGAGGACCTCGCCACCTTCTTTATTGAAAAGGTGAGGAAAATTTATAACACCTTCTCACAGAATCCTTCTGACCTCACTAGTTCCTCCAACTCCTCCTTTATAGGCACCAGACTTACTTGTTTACCTGCAATCTCCCACAAGGATCTAGCTAAACTCTGTAGAAAGGTGAAATCCGGTGCCCCTTCAGATCCCATGAGACCGGCTCAATTTCTAGAGGCTCTAGACTTCTTTCTTCCATCCCTGGCCACACTCCTCAACCTCTCCTTCTCCTCGGCAACCGTTCCCACATGCTGGAAACAAGCATGGGTCACCCCCATTATTAAAAAGCCGACCCTGGACCCCACAAAGCCGGAGAATTATAGGCCCATCTCGCTGCTCCCCTGGGTGTCCAAATTAGCAGAAGCCCATGCTAACACCGTACTATCAGACCACATGGCCCAAAACAACATCTTGGACCCTTCCCAACACGGGTTCAGGCCAGGGCATAGTACGGAGTCTGCCCTTCTATCCACCACCGAACATCTTCGAAGGGTACTAGATGCCGGTCAAAGTGCTGCGCTGATACTACTTGATCTCAGCGCAGCCTTTGACACGGTTTCCCATAATATCCTGCTGAGTCGCTTGGAAAACATAGGGATCAGTGGCCTGGCCCTCGAATGGTTCCGCTCGTTCCTATCGAACAGATCCTTCCGTGTCTCAGCACCCCCGTTCACCTCCCGATCACACTCTATCGGCCAAGGAGTCCCGTAGGGTTCGGCTCTCAGTCCATCCCTTTTTAACCTGTACGTGCAGCCTCTCGCGGCAGTGGCTAGAGAATGGGACCTCACGCTGGTGTCGTACGCCGACGACACACAGCTGGTAATTACCCTCACGAGGCCCCCTCAACTTCTGCCACGAGATTCAGGGATGGACTGGCCGCAGTCGCCCACTGGATGACGGGTAACTGCTTACAATTGAACGCAGGGAAAACCGAGGTGCTGCTCCTGGGTAAGAACCCCAGCTGTTGGAGTGACCATTGGTGGCCCCCCTTGCTGGGCCCCAGCCCTCCCTCTAAAGCTCTGGTAAAAAACCTGGGAGTTTTGTTTGTTATGAAGAAGTTTCTGGTGCCAGTAGTACTGAAATTTTGTAAGCGCCAGTTATGTCCGGGCGGCACGCATTCCGTTAATGTTAAAGACCAGCGTATTTTGGGGTTACAGTGTGTTCGTGGGATGGGTTTTGGGTAGACATCTTCCTGTCACAACCACCCCCCCTTTTGTCAGTTCCTCCGTGGCTTGCTTTTCTTGCAACCACTTTGTTCTGCTACACTTTCCTACATGAGCTTTGCCTCTCCATGAGTGGCCGTTTGGTCCGGCGAGAAGTGTCAGGGCAGAACTTCGACCAATGCTCAAGGGGTCGGTTTGGGAAAATATCTGTTACACTTGTCAATTTTATCTCAACAAGTTGCCTATTGATAGCTAAAGTGGCGGTGGGCTAGGTCTTCACAGCAGTCAGAACATTTCAGTGCGCTTTATGGGTTTGGAAGGTATTTCTGTTTAGGTTTTCGGTGCAAATACCGGGTTCGAGTCTTATACTGACGCTCCGCAGCACACTGCAGTCCATAGTCATGTACTCACTCTTATTTTGCCTTTATATAGCGCTGACTTTACTCGATGGTGTCAGAGCGCTTCTCAATAGGAACAGAACTGTTACATGAGAGCACTATAAGTGAACACCTTCAAAGGCAAACAAAGTTACATGAAGGAAAGTGACAAACGTGAACAAACAATACAAGAAGTGGCAGAGGGTGCATTATAGGAGGGATACGTGTAATGAGTGCAAGTTACATAAGCGTACAATGTACAAGTAGAGGTACAATACTGGAATACATGGCAGGCAGTCTAACACAAGAACAAACGTTCCGTAGGCAATTGTGGCACTGGGGCAAGTACCGGAAGGAAAAACAATGTTAAGAGGTAGCAAACAGTGTGTTCAAGAGAAAAGTGATGTGTACATGTCACAAACAAGTTACAAACACAGGTAGAAGGCTATTACTGCAATATATGGCACACTCTCAAACCACAAGAACCCTCTGGGAAGACACATCAAGAGTCAAGGAGAATAGAACTTGCTGCAATAAAAGGTCTTCCTTCGGATAATAGAGAGGGCATAAATTGAATTTGGAAGTGTCCTTAAAGGAGGAGAACTTTGAGGTCAGTTTGAAGGCCTGGGTAGAATGACCTGCCCACCCATTCTATGGGTAGAATGGTAAGGGGGCGAGTCAAGATGTGACTAAATCACACACACCAATGTGCAATGGTCATTCCAGACTTCCCATTTGTATAAGTGACTTAGTAGCAAGACACAACACTACACTACTGCCTCTGCCGCTGGAGGTACGCAAATGCTTGCCCCACCCAACTCCCTACGAGTATTAATAGGGACATATTAGTTCTCGTTGCTGACAATCAGGCTTGGCCTTGGTAACGTGGGGGGCATTGATAGCCCCTGTCTCATTCTATAGAATATATATTGGTGTATGAGGGGGACAGGGCTTCAAATGGATGTTATATATCTCAAATGCAGGAACCGCAGTGGAGATTCGCCCCACTCACATGGGGGCCACCGGACCTATCAACAGTTAGAAGGTTCATAGCACACTGGGGGCAGCGAGCTAGGGTCTGGGACTCCCAGGTTCTCCCTAGGAGTCATTACTGACCGGCTGCGGGGTGCGCAGGTTACGCCCCTTAGAAGTAATACATTGGTAGTCAACTGGTGAGTCTGAGCAGAGCAGGTAGCTCCTGTGCAATAATTGGATGTTTTCCCCGTGAAACAACTGATGAGGCTGGGCAATTTGCTGATTTGCTGGGCATTATTGGGGGTACTCTCAGTAAGCAGTGCCAGAGGTGGGCTAATCTTGCATCCTCTGTGACATAATTAAAATGTGTTTCTTTAAACTATTGGGGTGTCTGGGCATATCATGCATCCCATGTGCATCAATGGATTGTTTTCTTTGTACATCAACTGGTTCGCAAGTAAGGGGCTCTGAGTCTGGCGATCAAGTTAGCAATAGGTTTACCGGTCAATGCTGGTTAGGGGCTGTTTTCATGTATTTGTGCTCTCTTCCAGAAAAGCACGGTTTCATTTTGTAATGGTCTAACCACGCCTAGCAGACCTGCCTGCCAGGGCTTGGAGCAGGTACAGGGGAAGAACACACTGGGGCCAGTGTGTGGGGTTCTGGGTCAGCACGTCCAGGATTGGAGTGTAACCTTTTCCTTAATTTCAGGACAATCGGATCAAGTACACAGGCACCACTCTGAGAAGGACAGGTGGGAACGGAAGCAGGAATTGCCAGGGTGTGCTCCAGGCCAGGAGCCTGAATGCTGTTCCTGGAAGTGCTCTCGGGGGTCTAGGTGACCACTCAGTTCAGACTTCTTGCAGGGAGGAAGTAGCCTAAGCACGCTGGGTAGCCCTGTTGATTAGTTGGGCCTGCACAAGCCACACATATACCTCTTATATATTTGGCCCACACTGAGACTTTCTCTTAAGTTGCATCAAATAATCACCCGTTTCTTTACGCAGGCACATTGGCACTAAGGTGATGCGTGAGCAATCTGCACTGAATTGGGGCCTGGCTTAGTCGCACATACCTTCTACAGCCTGACCTCACTAAGACCATTCAAGTCTGGCTCCGCATCGGGTGTGGCTGATACAACAATGCCTCTATCTGGCTCCATCTCACTGGGCACAGGTTGGTGCGTTTATGGCCAGGTTGGCGTTTGGGTTGGCTTATTTTCTGGAAGGGTCCCGAGGTTGGCAGGCAAAATTTTAACTGACAAATTCAACAACTAGGGTTGACCTTGGCTAGGTCCACTGGTAAGCTTTTACCTAGACAGTATTTTATTTGGTGGTTATTCAGGCTAAAGTAGGTTTTCCTTTTGCAGTGTTCACATGCCAGGAAGTAGAGTGAGGAAGTAATAGTTCCCCTAGTTGCACAACATGTATATGCAGTTGTTTAGGCTGCTTTTTAAAAGCTTCATAGGATCCAACGAAGGCCAGGAAAAGGGGGACGACTTGTACAAGTGACAAACATGAGGAGATTCTCTATACAGTGTTAAAAGGGAGGTTGCCTATACGAAACTAAAACTGGCCTTATACGCAAGATGGAGAAGCTTGCGGCCAGGCAGTGGGCTGTCCAACTAATGTGATATGTTAGTTTCTTAGGTCCAACGAGTGCCCTATCGGGATAACTGGTCAAGAGACAGGCATTAATAGTTACCCGGAACGGTGTACTAGAAGGGTGATGGCCTAAGACGCATGTTGGAGACAATTTGTGCCATGCCTAAGAGGTAAGCTTTGTATTGTAGGGATGGGATGCCAAGGGAGGTAGCTTGGTCGGCCTACACAGGCAGGTGATTTTCGCAGTGGCTTAGCTAAGCTTGCGGCCAGGCAGGAACCTGCACAACCAAGGTGACCTCATTAAAGGCAAGCACGCACCAAGTGATAGATGCTCAAGTCCATTCAAGACAGACAATAACACCTGGCAAATTCCAGGGAGCTAGGCAGTGGTGGTAGCTGCCAGTTAAATTGTGGGTTGCAGTGCGAGAACAGGAGGAGAACGTGGGGTCAACATATTGTGGCTACAAGGTTCGTAGAAGGTTGTTTTGGTGGTCCGACTGCCCATAAAAGGGTCAAGTGTTTGCGTTCATATGGATCCCCCTTTCTACGACAAGGATACATGGAAACCCGTTTCTATGTCACTTATCCCAAGGCAGGATAGTCCCCAGGTTGGAAATGGCCATTGTTGCGCCTCGCCAGGACAGGGATAGCTGCTCACACTAGCTGGAGCCTTTTTAAGGAGAAAAGGTTAGTAACATAGAAGGGGTGTGCTGGGCCCTAGCCCCCCTCACAAAGTCAGCGGTTGATTTCAGGCTGTTAGGTGTCTTTGAGGGACGGGCTAGGGCATTTAGAGCTGAAATGTGTGAAACAGATTTGGCAGGGATACAGAGTGGTCCCAGCGAATCCACTAAAAAGGACTATAGCGAAACTAGTGACACACCAGCTGGTAGTTCGACACCTTTACTGGTATAGATTCAAGGGTCACAGGTGGATAACAGGGTCCCGGCATTGTAGGTTGGCACTTCACGAAATGGTGCAGTGTCTAATGATGGACACCTTACACTTATTCCCTCGAACCTGTTGTGACCCCATTGCTATGGGCATCAGGGATAATTTGTAAATACCTATGAAGGTCTGGTCAATGTGGCAAAGTATGAACCAGGGATGAAGGTCACAATGACCACACAGGGCAAATTCGAACCAGTGGGCAATAGGTAATCCTCAGTGGTCGGAAATCACCCCTGGCTCCGGTGGCAGGGAGCTTGGCAGGGGAGGCTATGGAGCCTGCGCGCAGGAAGTTCTGCGCTATGTGTAAATTCGCTGGGCAGAAGAGACCTGGCTGCATTAGACATGGGTGCCCCACGCCAAATTCACAGGGTGTTTGGTGAACAAAAGGGTACATCTGCCCAGTATAAGTATGGACTGGTTCTTGCTGGATAGGGGAGAGGCCCTAGAAATAGCAGTATGTAAGTAGGAATGCCGGCCTTGGTGGGGGGCCCTGGCTGCGACGGTCGCCACACCCAGGGCTATGGCGGAGTTACAGGGCGATCCAGAGGCGGAAAGGTACTCAGGGGTACCCTCTTCAGGAGCACAAAGGGTGCTGAGGCCTAATATCCCCAGGAAGTCTGTCAGTGGACCCTGGGGTGCGACGGCGCCCCGTCTATCCTACAGGCGGTTGGAAACCTGAACAACCGGGGGTCGCTTGAACGCTCTGCCCCTCGTAGGGGGGGGCGGGGGGGGCGTGAGCAAGAAGGTGGACGGATGGTTCACCGGAAGTGGGAGTGGCTATCCCCTCCCACAACCGCTAAGCACCGATTGGCTAAGGCCACGATGCATGTTGGCTCATCAGGTGGTAGGCCGCGAGGGGCGGCTTGCTTTTGGATCGTCTGGAAGATAACCCACCTTGTTGGCATTTGTTATGCTAATAAACCTGCAGCGATTTTATCCCAACAAAAAGTTGTCTTGTCTGCTTATTTATGTTACATGCATGTTGCTGCGGGAAGGCTGGTGAGTGGGCCGATATTGGCACTATGCGGGCCGACCGACATGTCCCCGCAGGGGACACTCATAAGAGGGCGGCCCCTTAGTGCCACAAGATAGCACACAGGGCAGCCCAGTGTTCCACGACCCTAAGGGGTCCTGGACGTCACTTCCGCCCGTGGTGGGAGGCGAGGAGATGTATATATTCCTCCCCTGCCCACCTGGCGGCCTCTTTGTCCCCTCACCCTTGACGCCGTTTCCCTCCCTACCGCTTACCCGGCATCTCAGGGTAGGGGGGATATATGTTCTAATCCTTTTTATTTGTGTTGCAGGCTGAGTTACAGGGCGATCCAGAGGCAGAAAGGTACTCAGGGGCACCCTCTTTAGGAGCACAAAGGGTGCTGAGGCCTAATATCCCCCAGGAAGTCTGTGCGGTGGACCCTGGGGTGCGACGGCGACCCGTCTATCCTACGGGCGGTTGGAAACCTGAACAACCGGGGGTCGCTTGAACGCTCTGCCCCTCGTAGGGGGGGGGCGTGAGCAAGAAGTTGGACCGATGGTTCACCGGAAGTGGGAGTGGCTATCCCCTCCCACAACCGCTAAGCACCGATTGGCTAAGGCCACGATGCAAGTTGGCCCATCAGGTGGTAGGCCGCGAGGGGCGGCTTGCCTTTGGATCGTCTGTAAGATAACCCACCTTGTTGGCATTTGTTATGCTAATAAACCTGCAGCGATTTTATCCCAACAAAAAATTGTCTTGTCTGCTTATTTATGTTACATGCATGTTGCTGCGGGAAGGCTGGTGAGTTGGCCGATATTGGCACTATGCGCACCACTCATGCACATTCCAGAACAGCCAGCACTGGCCTGCCAATGCACATCCCTGCGCTACTAGTGCCTATATGAACTTCCAGTGTACACCCCTGGCCTGACAGTGCACATCCTATGGCATGTTCTACGGCTTGCACGGATTGTCAGCGCCTACAAGAGAGCTTCCAGTGCACACCCGGACTGACAAGGAACATCGTAGAGCAACGTCTGCCAATCACGTGGCTTCCGCACCTCCCAGTGCAGCGACCACAGCCCGGCCCTTCCCTGCGAGTGCGCCCCCTGCACCCCATAGTTTCGTGAAGTGCAGCCCTTGGTGAGAACTTCCAACAGCCAGCCCGAGCTAGCAACTTGTTAAACCAACACCCGCAAATTAAGAGGCCCAGATGATCAGAAGCAGCACTCTAATTCAACATGACAAATTGCACGTGGACAAAATAAGGACCAGAAAATGATTTTTGGATCTTTTTGTGAAGCTCTGAGCAAAGTAATGCAACATGAATTAAACATCCGAATGCGAGTTGTATCATTCGTAATATCCAACTATCGGCTGTGATATCATACCAGGCGGCAGGCACCTTGATTCGGAAGCTGTGCCCATATATGTGTTTACAGTAAGAGCTGTGGGTGCTGGGGTGCTGAACCTGGTGAAGCACGCCGAATTTAGCCGTGTTCCACATCTGCCCCTACAGTCCACCGCCACACACCCACACTATGAAACTACTGGAGCAGCACAAACACGCACACAGAGAAGCACTACTTCAAAGTGATGTCCGCGCCACCAGAACACCCAGAGAGTACAATGCAACAATTCAAACTGATGCATACAAAAAGAAACACACAGGCAATCGCACGCTTTAAGAGACGCAGATACACACACGTAGAGCTACATTATTGCTTATTGCTTATATATATACATATGTATATCCAGATAAATAGTTGCAGAGACATATATGCCCAGAAGATACACATACAGATTTGCACACTTGTGTAACTATTCTTACAGAGATGCACACACAAGTAAATTCACTCAGCTATATATTTATATGCACATATATGTATATAAGTATACAAATATGTATACACAGATGCGTGCAGGCAAAGACACAGTGCACAAACACAATTTTGTTTAAAGAACGCTTTCTTCCTGCTGTCACCTCTGTAAATGAACATACAGACCAATCAGCAATTTCTGTTCCTACTATCACCGTCACACCCTCACACAGACCTCCTAAACACGGCCAAAGCATAGCTTCCCTTTTCTTTAAATGTGTTACCCTAGCTCCTTCGAGCAGGCTTCGAATGAGCTTTATTTAGCACTCATTTCGACGAAGGAAAATGCTCTAGTTGCTTGTATGAAAAACCACCACCGGGTATGGGCTCCCAACAGCAAGGCCAAGCCACTGACTACTGTCAAACAAAAATCATGTCTCAATCATACTGTCTCTCACATACATACACACCACGATATTATTTACACTTTAAATGTACTATTCACAAAATGCCATAGACCATTTAGTTTATCAATGTGACAAAAATTGAAAAAAGCATTTTCGATAATCTTATGGCTCATAAGATTATAAGGTATGAATTCATTGTGAGTAGGATTATGAATGTGTAGAGGGTAATGTTTTAGGAAAATTCGATTAACGTTTTTGTATGTCTTGTACAGTGTTTTTGAAATGTGAAATTGGTGAAAAATCAACCAAAACAATGAATCAAAACTAAAAAGATAAAGAAAATAGATGTATTCTGGCAATAAACTGTGATTACACATATTGTTTAAATCATATGTGGAGGTGAATTTGAACAAAAACTAGCCGAACAGTATTGGCATGATTTTTGTTTGACACTAGTTGCTTGTATGGCATTCCCTGACAAAATATGATGCACTTTAAAAAATTTTTAAAAAATAACTGGAAAAGTAGCCCTGCGCCTCGTTGTGGGCAGTGAACGCCATTCACATATTGGTAAAATTTCGGGTGTCCTCCTCGCACTGTCAAAAGTCCTGAAGTACTCCCAATATTGCATGCTCTCATTTTAGAATGTCAATTCTTAAATTAAGCAGGCATCGTAATTCCTCCATATGTGTCGCGGGTAGTCAATACATCTTCACGGTACCTCGTGGCACATTCGCTTCATGCTTCTTGCAGCCTCCTGTGAAGGTGGGCCGCCTCTCCGGAGTGTCATTACTTGGCTTAATTTAAATTATCTGGGTTAACAAAAAAGGGGATTCTGCGTGCGAGAAAACTAATATCCACTCTCACTAAAGGAAAGATTACGGAGTTCAATGGCGCGATTACGGTTGTAAATAAGTGGCGCTGGGCGTCACTGCAGCAGCCGAGCCCGTGCGAGGATTCGGAGAAGACGCTGCAGTTGGAGTTGATGCAGCCGGGGCCTGGTTGGTTATACCAAGGAAGGAGGGGTTAGGAGGGCTCCCCGGAGGGTCTGCTCGCGACTCTCTGACACAAACCAGGGATGTCACTGTTTGCACTGCATATCTGAACACTCTATACATCGAAGATTCTATAAGACGGTAAAGGCTCTCTGCGTGTGGGGGTTCAGAGAGACCAGGGTGCGCTGGGACGTATAGAAAGAGTGACTGACAGCATGTGATCCTGGAGGTCAGGGTTCGTGGGGTCAAAGGTCGATAACCGCACTGCGGCTGATTAATGACCCGAGGGCTCCCGGAGCCCGGCAAGTCAAGTCAAGTCAAGTCAGAGAATTCAAAATTTGCAAACATTCGTGACAAGAATTTTCAATTCTATTAAGGACAAGGAGGCGAGGATTATGCTTTCTCATTTCTTTAATGAAATGCTCAGCAGCCAATCAAAAAACAGAACTACAAATCCCATGAACACTTGGGAATGACCTCAGGAAACAGTATAAAAGGTCCATAAATCAGTCTTTCTTCCTCTTTCTTTCTGTACCAAGTTCGATATCAAATAACAATCCCAAATAAAGTAAGAGAATCAGCTCCAGGCAGGCCGCCGAAATCCACAACATCTTCCACGCAAAGGAGGTAACATCCGGGGTCCGTGCACACGGAGACAGGTGAGGCTCATGATGTAAAACCAAATCACTTCTGGTCGGAACCTGAAACAGAGACAGAGCCGTAATATCCCAACATCAAGGGAGTAAGAAATATAGGGGAGGGAAAAAATACAGAATTCTTCACAACTGTAACAATACAGATTCGATATACAGTACATGCTAATATAAAATTAAGCATAGTCCGGGTGGGATAATCCTCGCCTCCTTGTCCTTAATAGAATTGAAAATTCTTGTCACGAATGTTTGCAAATTTTGAATTCTATGTCAGGACAGGAGGCTCCGATTATGCTTGTTCAAAGCTTGTCAATTACAACAGAGGCAACACTAGCAATAGGTTTATAATAGAATTGCTTAAAAACAGAATCTGAAGACCAGTCTGCAGCCTTCATGATATCAAACAAAGTTACACCCATAGAGAAGGCTTTGGAGGCCATCGCCCCTCTAGCAGAATGCGCCCCAAACACAGAGATATCAATGCCTGCCTCAGACATAAGCCAGCGCACCCAACGAGCCAATGTAGCTGGTGCTACGGGGCGAAAAGGCTTCTGTAAAGCTATCAACAGCTGACCTTGCAAATCCGCGCGTAAAGAAGCGGTACTCACCTCGTAATCTTTCAAACATTGCACCACACACAGGTTGGGATGATCAGGGAATGAAGGATAGGAAATGGATGAGGTGTTGGTTTTAGTCCTTCGAGAAAGAGTAAAAGTAACACCTTCTGGTGTGAAGGAACGGCCCGCTAGGTCCAAAGCCCTAATATCTGAAACACGTCTGCAAGACACTAGGCATAATAACATTGTCAGCTTTGCAGACAACTGTTTTCTAGACAATAGAAGATTAGAAGGCCAGGCCTCCAAGAATCTCAGGACAATCGAAACATCCCACATAGACACATACTTCGGTGTGGGAGGTTTCGCGAGGCGGATGCCTTTCAGAAGTTTGGACAGTAAGTGATGTTCCCCAACAGGTTTACCATCAATATGGATGTGACCTGCCGAAATCGCCGACCTGAAACTATTAACAGTCCGGTAGGCAAGGCCCGACGTGGCCAAAGAAGTCAAGAAATTTATAACTAGACCAACATCTGCCGAAACGGGATCAACCTCCCGTTGAGCACACCAATCACTCCAGCGTTTCCAGGCTCCCCGATACCGCTTGTGGGTATTGGGAGACCAGGCGTTACTGATAAAAGTGGCAGCGTCGCTAGAAATGCCTGGGACCGACCAGCGATCCCCGAAATTCGCCACGCCAGTAATTGGAGAGTGCCGGCAAGAATGAGGGGATGCGGAGACCCGAGAGGATCCTGCAATAGAGTCCGCTTCTGGGGAAGAAGGAGAGGAGGGGCGCAGCACATTTCCAGGAGAACCGGGAACCATGCCTGAGCTTTCCACAAGGGAGCAATCAGAATTAGCTCCGCCCGAAAGCGTTTGGCGTAAGCCAGGACTCTGGGAAGCATCATGAACGGGGGAAATGCATAACAAAGAGTCGAGGGCCACTGTTGGAGAAAAGCATCCGTGGCCAGAGCTGATGGGTCCGGTCTCCAGCTGTAAAACTGGGGAAGCTGCGTATTGAGGCGAGAGGCAAACAGATCCAGGTGACACTGGCCCCAATGATGAACAAGGGCACGGAAGACTCGAGGGTGAAGCCTCCAGTCGCTGTAGTCCCGAAGATGACGGGAGTGCCAGTCCGCCACTTGATTGTTGCGGCCCGGAAGATACTCGGCAATAACTGTGATCTTCCGATGAAGGCAAAAATGCCAAAAATCTTTGGCAATCTCCGCTAAGATCTTGGACCGTGTCCCGCCCAGTTTGTTCACATAACGGACTGCCGACACGTTGTCCATCCGGAGAAGGATGCAACAATTCGCCTGCAGGGGGGAAAAACACCGGATCGCAAAGGACCCTGCCAGGAGTTCCAGGCAATTGATGTGAAGGGACAATTCTTGGGGAGACCAACGACCCCCCGTCGAGACGGACCCGCAACGGGCTCCCCAGCCCCATTGGCTGGCATCCGATTCTATCACCAGTTCCGGAGAAGACCCGAATAGGGCTCGACCGTTCCATGCCTCCATGTGGTCTAGCCACCATTGCATCTCCATCCGCACTTCCTCCGAGAGAGGAATTTGATCTGAATAGCGGAGACCTTTCCGAAGATGCTGAATCTTCAAGCGTTGCATCGCCCGGTAATGTAAGGGACCCGGGAAGATGGCTTGAATGGAGGACGCCAGAAGGCCCACTACACGCGCCAACGACCTCAACGACACAGTCTGTCTGGAAATAACAGACGTCAACTCTCTCCTGATGTAACGGAGTTTCTGATTGGGCAAGAGAAGTTGACAAGTCAAGGAATCGATCCGAAACCCTAGAAAGTCGATAGATTGAGCGGGAACCAAAACCGATTTGGGTACATTGACTAGAAAACCCAGAGATTGTAAAAGGGTGATTGCCCACTCCAGATGCTGCAAGAGCTTGAGGGGACACTCCGCCATAAAAAGGATGTCGTCCAGGTAAATAATCAGTCTGACCCCCCTGGAACGAAGGTGTTCCACCACAGGCCTCAACAATTTCGTGAAGCACCACGGAGCTGACGAGAGACCGAACGGGAGAACCTGGTACTCGTACCACTGACCCAGCCATTGAAATTGAAGGAATCTGCGATGGGGACTGTATATCGGGATGGATAAATAAGCATCTTTCAGGTCCAACCGGACCATCCAATCCCCTTCCCGAAGGAGATCCCTCAGAAGATGGATGCCCTCCATCTTGAAATGTCTGTACACAACCCCGCTGTTGAAGTCTTTCAGGTTGAGAACTAGGCGAGAGCCGCCTCCCTTTTTCTCCACCAGAAAGACTGAGCTGACAAAGCCCTGAGGATGGCGTACTGTTGGAGCAATCGCTCCCTTGCTGAGGAGCTCCTGAATCTCCCTTGACATACTTTCTCGAGAGTGACATGAAAAAAGCATGGGGGTCGGCAGACGGGTCTGATGAATTGGGTGATAGAATTCGATTCTGAACCCTTGAACGGTTTCCAGCACCCAAGCATCGCTGGAGATCATGCGCCAATTGTTTAGAAAAAACTGAATCCTGCCCCCCAGCATTACATCGCATGCCTGAATCAAGCTCACCTGTAGCTCCGGAATCCTGGTACTGTCCCTGGTGACCACCAGATCGTCCCTTGCCGTACTGGCCTTTTCCTTTCCGGGAAGGATAGAAATTTGCGCGGGTGGAATAACCGGCGTCATACTGACCGCCGCGCTGGTGAGGAACTCCCCTGTGGGACTGCTGCTGTGACCCGCGGCCGAACGACCGTCCCCGTCGTCCGGCCTTGCTGAAAACCGGGCGCATAGCCCGGCGCAAAGACGCCTGCGCCTTGTCAATGCCGCTAAAGGCGGACACGAATTTGGTCAACTCTTTCAGGAAAGGTTGACCAAAAAGGAGGCCTTGCGCCTCCGGGCCGGCTTCAGACGTGGCCAATTCCGCCAATTTAGGGTCAAGCTTGAGGAGAATAGATCTGCGTCTCTCCGCTGAAATGGCGCAATTAACGTTGCCAAACATACAGACAGCTCGCTGAGCCCATTCGATAAGTTCGTCAGGGTTGACGGTCGCGGATGCCTCCTTGGCCTTGAAGCCCAAATCCAATATCTTAGAGAGAGGACCCAGCATATCCATTAACTTGTCCTGACAGGACCTCCATGAACGGTCAAGACCTTTCTTGGGGTCTTTGGCGTACTTCTTGAGGTACGTCACCATCATTGGATCCACCTCAGGTGTCTCCGCCATGTTGTCTGCGAGATCAGGCCTCGGACACTCCGAGCGTAGACGAGCTCTGACAGGAGCCTCGAAGGGGTGCCGAACGTGCGCCTCAAGATAGGCGGCCACAGCTGGAGCTGGCAACCAGGACGTCGAGTTGGGGTGGATAATATCCTCCGGCTCAAAGTTCAAAAGAAGAGGACGTTCAGGTGCGTCCACAAAACGTTCTTTACGGAGGCGCTTCTTCGGGGGGGAAGAGTCGTGCTCCGAGGAAGCCTGAGCCTGGTCCGACTCGTCGACCAGAGTAGACACAGAAGCTTTGGTTTTGTCCGAAGACAAGGCCCGTGCCAGCCTTTGAAAGTCCGACTTATGCGGGTTGAGAGGGGACTTCGTAGCCTTTTGAGAAGGCGGCAACCACCCCTGCTGCACAGCATAATCACTGAGATGTCTCTTGAGAGGGGTAATGGCTCGAACCAAGGCCTTGTTGACAGAAAATTGGACACCCTTGTCCAACTCCTCGACCAGGTTGTACTCCATGGAGTCATCCTCCTCCTCATCGAAATAACAGTCATCGTCTGCGTCGTAGTATTCAGACATTGTATCGAAGTACAACAGTAGATGCCCACTAGATGACTGACTGAATATGGGGTATCGAAATACCAGTAAGGGGGAGTGAGAACCCCAAAGCAGGCTCAAGAGACGGTCAAAGAACCGAACTCCGAAAGCAATAGAACGTGGAGGGAGAGAGCCTGCCAACAAACCACTCTAGGCAGAGCCTATGCACAATTCTCAGCCACAACACTTCAGCGTGCTCCGGCGTAGACGGGGTCGAAAGTTCAGGGCTGTGGGCGTGAGCGCTGGTGAGAAGCGTTCCTTCACTCGACCGGCGTGAGGCAAACAGCCAGAAACCGGAAACAAGCAACGCGCATGCGCGACGTCGCTGCCACTGAAACACCGGCTCGAGAGCGCTCGCGCTCCCCCAAGAAGCCGACGACCCCTGCTCCCACTCCACCAAGGCAACCGGGCACAAGGACGCGGCCAGGCGCAGGGAGGTGAACACACGCTCCCGGGAAGACACGCCGCAAACGGACGCAGGAAGGAATATCGGTAATGAAAACCGAACAGAAGTACACAAGCAACTCTTAATAAAGCACAAGCAGCGTAATACCAAGCAAGTGTACACACCAAAGCAGAGCAATTACAAGAAAAGCAATGCAAGTAAGGCAAAATAGACTTAACTGGCTGCGGAGCAGCAAAGAAAGAGGAAGAAAGACTGATTTATGGACCTTTTATACTGTTTCCTGAGGTCATTCCCAAGTGTTCATGGGATTTGTAGTTCTGTTTTTTGATTGGCTGCTGAGCATTTCATTAAAGAAATGAGAAAGCATAATCGGAGCCTCCTGTCCTGACATAGAATTTATATAGCGCACTACATACCCAGAGGGTCTCAAGGCGCTAAGGAGGGGGAGGAGGATTACTTACATTAGGATTAATGAGGATTAATTACTGCAGAGACGGTTTCTGTGTCATCTCTCACTACAAGCCTGCAGCCAACCGCTTTCTTTTATTAAAATGAAGGGATTACCACCAGCACTGCTTGTCTTCTGCCTCCTCGTCCTCCACACGGGAGGCCGTGCTCTCCTGCCTCTGATAGCTCATGGGTACGAAGAGGAAGGCCGAGTATGACCCCAAGGGAGGCGCGACGAATCAGCTATGCAGGCTGGTCACTCTATTCCTCTAACCATATCAGAAGCCTTATGCGCCTTAATACAGAACGCTCTAGGCCAGGGGCTTTCTTCAGAAAGGAGAACACCTAATTTCGAAAGTAAACTGAAATAGATTGCAATTAATCTTGTGTTGCTTTATGGTTATAAACTTAACACAAGCAGCGGCATAGGCAATGTGTCTTGCTTTTGGGACCTTATAAGTATTTAGTTGTGCAGCACAATATCTTTGGTGCAATAACATCAACTGTTGCATGGGTAAACACATAAGGTCCATAAGGCAAGACCTATTGGCTATGCCAATGCTTGTTTTTGTCATCAAATAAGAAGCCAGCAAATGAGAGCAACAAGAAAGCCAATCAGTGGTAAGCAATGGACTGGCCAAAGCCTACTGTAAGTTTTGCACGGAGTCTGCTGGTAAAGCAGAGCTATGTGTTAGGATGACAAGATGTCAGAAGGTAGGGAATGAGTCACTCTACCACGTCAGTAACTGTTGGCCCAATTCTAGCTAGCTCCTAACCTTCACAGAGGAACATGTGATTTTGGCAACCTCGACCATAACCTAGTCCCCTAGGGAGCCGTGGAAACAGATCCTCCCCTTATGTTACTCACTTACTCCTCCCCTTATGTTACTCCCTTACTCATTCATGCCTATAGTAAACATAAGAAAGACACAAAGAATGTTTACAATACATTTATTGAAACTATTGAAGTCTATTATGGAGCAAATGTGCTACGATCATTAGGCAGATGCAACAAAACAAAGTAATTAGCAGTACTAATAGGAAGTGTTCCCCCTAATTATTTTTATGTTTGTGTAGCAGTGACCTGTTTGTGTGCACACATTTCTTGTTTGTGAGTGCAACTAAGTAATACTAGCAGAAATGATACTACTTTCTATTGAGACTAGAAAGGATACCTCCCCAAATATTTAAAACTCAAAGAGTGAATTGAAAATTGTTTAACAAGTATTGGCAATCCCAATAGGTCTGGCTTTAATATACTGCACCCTGTACTTAAGCAGGCACACCACTTATCATGCACTCTCAATACACACTGAGAACCTGCACTGAGGCACTTTACTCAACCTGCAATCACAAAGCACACCACTCACCTTACAATTACAAAGATACACCACCTAACCTACATTCACACAGACACATTGCTTACCCACATTCAAACACTTTGCTTACCTCACATAGATGCAATCATAAACACACCAAAACTCTGCATTCAGGCACATTATTCACTGTACACACACACACCATTCATTGTACTTGCATGCAGATCCGACTCCCCTTACTCAAGCATGCACACCACTCATTCGATACCCCACAAGCAATTCCTCACCCTGAACTCCCAATGTAAAAAACTCACCCTGGACTCACATTGCTCTCACTACACTCATACACGCAGACTGCTCATTTTATACTCACAAAGGTAGACCTCAACCCCACAATGCACACCGTTCAACCTGCACTCAAAATACACTTTGCTTACAGACTGAACACTTCTTATTCTCACACAGGCAGACTGCTTACCCTGCAAGTATACAGACAATCGAAAATCATGGACGTCATTTGGGGTAGTCGGGGGTCGCAGCTGTGACCACTAGCTAGCTATTCCTGATACTTCCTTTGCGACCCCTGACTATCACCAAATAACGTCCATGTCGAAAATCCCTTCACTATGCAGTTGTACTGACTCACAACCTCTGACATTCACTGTGCACACCACTAACCCTGCACTCACTGTAAATTCACAAAGGCACACCCATCCCTCCACCCAAAAATGCATCCCTCACCCTATACTCAAACAGGTACACTGCTCACCCTGCCCTTAAACATGCACACTGCTCATGTGCATCACACAGAAACAACTCTCATCCTACACTAACATAGATATATGCCCTCCCCCCTTTATTCAGAGGCACAGACCTCACCTTGCCCCCAGGCAGAGTCTTTTGGGAGAACTAGACACAGAATAGGACCTGTAAAGCCTAACCTGTAGAAGTAGGTGCTGCCAAGGAGAATACATTCTCATCCCTTTCCCCATCCTTCTTAGACTTAAGTGGGCGCAGGAGAAAATTAGGAATTAGGGGTCAGATGTAGATGGGCAAATACCAGTCGGTAACGGTGAAATTCGTTAAATTTCACCGTTACCGACCGGTATTTAGCCATGTGGGATGAAGGGAAGGAATCGATAATAAGGAATCAGTAAATACCGATTCCTTAATACCAATTCCTTATTGGCCTTGCATTTAAGGAATCAGTAATACTGATTCCTTAAATGCAATGTAGGTAGCACTTAAACAGTGCACCTCAGCCTTAAGGAATCGCTATTTACCACCAACTTCAAGTTGGTGGTAAGTAGCAATTTCCTTTCAAAAAGCACTTTTTTGCTTTTTGAAATGTGCCATATGGCACACATCCATGCCCTTAGGGCATGCATGTGTGCCACATGTGCACACATGCACATTTCAGGGGTGCAACAGGGTGTCCTTTGGACACCCTTGCACCCTTGAAATACCTCCCAGTATTACCGATTCGGTAATACCGAATCGGTAATACCGAATGTCTTCACATTCATTCCTATGGGCCTCCGAGCCCATAGGAATGAATGGGTAGGTATTCGTTATTACCGAATCTCAATTACAGATTCGGTAATAACAACTATTAAGAATTCGGTATTTTTTACCGAATTCTTACCTACATCTGAAATACCGATTTCTAAATACTGAATCAGTAAAATTCGGTATTTCGGTATTTCCCTATTACCTACATTGGGCCCTAAGACACATAATGAAGTACTTTGTAAGGAAATTAAAATATAGGGCGGCTTTGATGTTACAGGCAGTAAGGAAGAACAGTGTATGTAAGGCAAGCAGGTAGTTTGAAGCAAGCCTACCAAATCTTGTGCAGTGTACTACACAACACTAAGTAAATATGCAGTGCGGTGTTGTGGATCAGGTGCCTGTTTTCGCCAAGCTGAAGCTAGTCCTTCCTCTTCTCATGTTTTGGCTTCTAGTACACTTGGTATCCTTACTACCTTGCATCATGACTTGTGCAACAGGGAGCCACCACTCCTCAACACTGTCACTCTAGTACCGTGGCAAAACCCATTTCTAGACCAATGTCACTCTGCAACCCAGGCACCTTAATATATAACACTGTGCTGTCTGCAGCATGCATGGGATCCTCTATGAAGCTGGGGAAACAAAGAGACTAGTAGGAAGAAGGAATACGCAGAATGCAGATTCAAAGCACAACAGCCAAGTATGCCACTGTTTTCGGCCACTCACAAGAGAAAATGTGCACCAGATAGGGAATCATAAATGTATTTGTAAAACGTGTTTATCCAAGACTTTGTTGCATTATATTACAGATGCTTGTTTCCCAAGTCAAAGGTACACTACTCTTCTCACTTTATTTATTTTCCTTAGGGGCCTTATTTTTAACTACTACCTGGATTTACTTCTGCTCCTATTCAGCAATCTTGATCTTGATAACTGTCTTTCGAGTAATTGTTTTATGTAGAGGAAGGTAGGCTCGAATCTGAGGCCTGGCCTAGCAGAAGTTCCTATTGCAACCTCAAGCCCATAATGGGTCAAGCCTTCGTATGGCTTCTGCAGGCCTCCCTCTCTCCCTCTACCCATCCTTCTCTCCCTCTACCCAATATGTGCCATTATGGCCAGAGCTGCTGACTTTTGAACTGGGAAACCAGGTTCGAGTCTCGGTGCTGGCTCAACATCCTTTGATTCTGGGTACGTCACTTAATTTCCAGGTTCTTATAAACAATGAATGTTAACTGGTGCTCATATAAAGCGCTCCCATACATTTAGGTTGAGTTTGCACTGTATAAGAAATGCAGAAAAATGCACAGAGATGAAAACAAAGCCTTGACATAAGGAAAGACAAATAGATACCCATTTACTGGCTTATTTTTACAAAGTGAACCAGAAAACGTGCATAAATCGTGTGATCTCAGGCAAATATTTTATTTTACCCATATCTTTCTTTTTTCATTTCTGCAAATGCAAACACTTTCAAATATGTGAGGTCAGACTACCAGTTGTACAGAAATCTATTCTGTTTGATTTAACAGACTATGTTTCTCTATAATAATCTTACCCACTTACAGGGGTTACTAGACAACTTCTTGCCCCTAAGTTGACTGATTGTTCTTGTTTGAAAACTATCACTTTTAATATGTACTTTTCAGTGTAGTGCTATAATGTGACTATTACGTCAAAGGTTCCACGTGTTAAAGAAGTACACGTTTTTGAATTTTGATTAGGCTTTATTATATTTTATATAATGTTTGTTGAATGATTTATATAGCAATCATTTACAAGGCCCGGCTCTTGCACATGCTCTAAGTTCATAGCCAGACTCTTGGCAAGGTTCTGGCTCTTCTCTCCCTGTAAATCTGTGGGCTCGCCCATCTGTACTTTTACATGAGTTGTTTTCACAAAGTACTTTTAGAAACCCCTGCAAAGCTCCAGACAGTGACCGAGAGGAAATAAAATTAGTAAGAATAATTTGCGGAGAAATCACATATGGGATTACAAGAAGAGGATTGCAGGTTTCAAATTGCATATAGAGAAAAATAATTTGGTTTATTCAGTTTACATTAGAAATAATTTGCTAACTTTATGTTCCAACTAGCCGCAGGCAGCGTGTCTAATATGCAGATTATTTCAGCAGGGCTCTCTTTTCTTTTTCATCTCTGCATTTTTCTACCTCCCCAAATAAGTTATCTTAAACAGAACATAGTACTTCGAAAATCTGGGCCTTTTACAGTCAACACATTCAAATACAAGCATGCCAATATAGTTTTACCAAAAGAGCTTGTTTATTTGCCATGCTTTTATTATACAAATTGCAGTACCCGCACTATCGTTCCTCCTTTTCACAACTGTAAAGTGTGTAAATCTTATGGGCTGCTAACTGTTTAAAAACAGTTCATCTAAAAATTGTGGAGGGGCTTGACAGTCACACCTTAAACAAAGTCAGGAGGAAGGAGGAAACATATGAAAGGCCTCTCTTTGCCTTCATTAGCAGCTCATTGAGAGTTCTTATCCTGTCAGCAGGTGATCCTTTTGTTTTGTGCGCTCCTTAAGGCTTCCTGCGTGGCGAAAAATCAACTGTGCGCGGTCGCCCAGGAGTGCAGCCTAGAGGGAACATAGCTAATAGGTCATTTAGGACAAACATCTCAATCATGGCAAATTATATATCTGTCTAGGTCTACCCTTACAGGGATATATCTTTCTGATCTCTGGGACTGGCCCAAGACCACATACCTGGTGTATGTAGTTAGGTGGTCCACATCATGAGTGTAAACTTAGTTTACGTGGGGCGGCATATCAGGCACTGCTGTCATTCCAGAACAGTCCTCTGAAGAACCATTTTTACCCACTTACTGGGTCTTGGTGGCGGGGGAACCCCCCAAGTCTTCCATACCCTCCTTATATAGAAAAAGGAGACACAGGAGCTTTTGTCTGCAGGAGGAACCAAGTTTTATTCGAATAGCCTGGGCTATGGAACAGAGTCCCAAGCTCGTCGGAGACAAGACAGAGGAGGGTGCCTTTTTCACTCCGCAGCTTACAGGCCTTATATACACATTTCCCACCTTAAGAAACCAGTTTGGGTGGGGGCCTGGCCCCCCGAGTCAAAATGCAGTTACATCATTCTTTGTTCAGGCAGGACGGTGCTGCAACAGATGGTACATAAAGATTACGGACAGGTCTTGCAAAACAGGATATTAACGTGGGAGAACAGACAGGTCTTGAACAACAGGATATGTGAAAGAAACAAGTTCTGGGACGGTGGTGTGACCAAGTTTGCGAAACAGGGTGGATGTGTGCAGGAGTTCAGTCCGAGGGTGGTGAGGCCAATTCTTTGTTCCCTTTTTTGAATTTGGCTCAACTACAAGGAGCAGGAAGGGCAGGGTGGTCGTGACAGTTAGAGTTTCATCAGACATCAGCAGAAATGAGCAGGAGGGTTGTGCAGAGGTGTTTGACTCGAAATGGCAATGCAAAAATAATGGAGTCCTGACATAAAATAAATGCCGACAAGGACACTTTTCCTCAGTCCCTCCTTTTGCCATTGAGTGGCAAATATCCTAGGAAACGTCGATATTCATGAGATCATCCGTTTCTTGTTGGAGCATCATCTTCATATTGGTGTCGTGAATGTTAGAAGGTTGAGGCTTGAGAGCCTGAACACACGTTGCACAGAGCATTGGCAGGCACTAAATTCACAAACAGCAGGAGATAGGACAGCCACTCCCAAGGCAAGTAAGATGAGGACCCTCCATCCCCATTGGGAAAGGAGGCCCTAGATCCAGCCTGTGAGGGACCAGTTGTTTTCATCCTGATGAATTTCAGAGGAAAGGTGATGCAGATGTTGGATGGCATCATATACTGTGGGTGTGTGATCTGGAATATACACAGAGCAGCTGGAGCCAATCAATTTACACACACCACCGCGATCAGCGAGGATGATGTCAAGGACCATACGATTTTGAAGTGTTACAAGGCGGTTCGCCTGAAGCTCTGCAGTGATGCTGGAGAGGGCACCAGCTGTTTCTGTGATGGTGGCCTCAAGGACCCTGGTCAGTCTTCGTATAGCCCGACTGTTTGCCATGGGGCCCCAGAATGGGAGGAAACCCTTAAAGAAGTCCCCGGCTTCCTGGCCTACTATATCTTCAGCCTATATGACACCCCTATGTGAGCAGCGCAAAGCGCCCTTCATCAACAGGTGGTAATCACCATGGGTAGAATACGTTGGTGGAAGGAGGAAGGCCAGATAGCAGGTACCAGACCAGTTACGGGAGAGCCAAGTGTAGGCTGCTGTACCAAAGTGTTGGGGGACGCCACCAACTTTGGAGGAGATGTAGAGTTTAAAGTTTTAATGATGTCACAGATACTAGTACCAACTTTCTTAGTTCCCAAGCCATGGATGCAGACACGGCCCGCACATTTATAACATTCAGAGTGTTTCGTACATCAGGTAGTAGCCTTCTGGCTCTAAATTTGATAAATGTTTGTCGAGAAGTTCAGTTAAATACCACCATCTCACCGAGTTCATCCATTGGTAATAGCAATGTTGGTGAGCTGGTCAGGCAAAAAGGGGTGTTGGTATTGCCAGACCTGTTTCGCCAGAAATCATCTCGAAATGTTCCAAGGACAGAATTGGCAGTACTATTGATAGTATAGGCCTCCTGCATCAACATCCACCATGCAAGACAGGACCCCCAGAAATGGAAAAAGGATAAGGAAAGAATGGGACAGGTTGTGTCATAGCATGCAGCATCAGTCCACATACCCAACAGTTGGAAGTATTTATGATCAGCTGATGATGATGTAACATCTGGACAAAGGTGTTATTGAAAAATTCTGCACGCCGGGGTAATTCGTGGGTGGGTAGCGTGAAATACTGATGCTCTGCAGGAGTCGGGGTAGGAGTTGGTGGGGTAACAGGATAGTAGATCAGTAACATCCAACCGATGATAGACAAGATGATTGAGACAAACAGCGTCACCACGGGTGGCCACGAAGCACTTGCCATGTAGGAGACTGACATATCGTTTCTAAACTTGGGTGTATTGGACGGCTGCCATTGTACTAAGCCAGGGACCAGTAGTGGCTGTCTGTGATTGGTGGTCGCTTCACTGGATGCAGGTACCAAGAGCCCTAGGGGCGTACCTTAGTCTGACACACCAGCACCGGTCCTAGCCGGGAGATCACAGCCCTACAGCCTATAGGTACCTGAGCGAAGTCAAGGGCAAGCCTTCGTCTGGAACGCAAGTTATATCGGGTAGAAGTAGGATCAGTATGGTCAGGGAATAATTGTTCCTGATGCTGAACAGAGTGAGGGGAGTGTTATACCTTTCTCTTTAGTATACTGTCACTCTCTGCTTCCGTAGATGTGAAATGTAATCTTGTGTCGCTGAATGGAACAAACGTCGGGACTATTTCTGTCTCTGAGTCTCCTCATCCTTCTCTCACCCACTGATCATAGAGGAGAGGCAGAGGCACTCATCTGCAGTGCGTCGCGTGGATCCAGTTCTTCCGACCTTCAATTTTCACTGCAGTGCGGGTGGCCAGTAACACCTGACGGGGCTGTGTCCAGCAGGGCTCGAGGCTCTTGGTACGTTGAAAGCTGCGAATCAGAACCCAGTCGCCAGGTTGGATAACTTGTCCTAGGCCCTCGCTTTTATCAGGTATGACCTCATGTACCTGGTGGTAAACGAAAGGTGTTAGTCAAACTGTACAGATAATCAGTCAATACAGGGTATTCAACATCAGACAGTTTCTGGGGCCGTGGAACATCTCACACATTGGCAGGCCACCCGAACACAATTTCATGAGGAGATAGTCCTATCCTGGTATGGGCTGTTGTCCTGACAGACAGCAGAGCCAGAACATCAACCCAAGTGACACCTGTCTCAGCTACAATCTTGGCCATTTTAGTCTTTAGGATGCCATTGTACACCTCCACTAGACCTGCTGATGGGGGTGGTTAGCTGCATGAAATTTTTGTTTCACACCCAGTGCTGAACAGACATACTCCATTATTTGAGCCGTAAAGTGTGTCCAGTTGTCACTCCAGACCAAACGAGGCAAACCAAATCGTGGGAAGTAGTCTTTCAATAGTACTTTGGCGGTAGTGATAGCAGTGCAGTCTTTGACAGGGTAGGCCTCCACCCATCGGCTGAAGGTACAGACCATCACCAGGACGTATTTTAAATTGTTACATCTGTCCATCTGGATATAATCCATCTGGAGGGCTTTGAAAGGAAAGGTAGGGGGGTGAATCCTCCTCCAGGGGTCACTGTACCTTTTCCCGGGTTGTACATAAGGCAAATCATGCATGTTTTGACCATCCTCTCAGCATATGCTGGTATCTTTGAGTTATACCAGGTGGGTTCCAGCAACTTACATATCCCTTTCGCACTAATGTGAGCATGGCCATGGGCCATCGTTACTACTGTTAGCACATGACTGTCGGGCAACATCCATTGTCTCTCCATAGTGATACGGACCCAACAACCATCTATTTCCTTTACCGCTAAATGCTCCGTCCACATCCTCAGCGGTAGCATGGGACTGAACATCGATCACACTCTGTACTGTATCTTCAACCATGCCCCCCTCTGCCACCCACCTGGCGGGACCTCTCACATACATACCTTCCTTTTTCTTAAGAGCTGTCTGTCTGGTCAGCCAGGGCATTTGCTTTTCAAACATCATCTGTCACTTTCTTATGCGCTTTACATTTTATAATAGCTACCTTTCTGGGAAATGTCAGGGAGTCTAGTAGTCGGTGAATTAGGGGGCCATGTTGAATTTTCGTCCCATGTGAAGTAAGGAAATTCCTTTCTTTCCCAGTCTCCCAAAGTTGTGAGCCACCCCAAAGGCATACTGACTGTCAGTGTATATATTAACCGTTATTCCTTTGCTTAACTCACAGGCTCTAGTGAGGGCCACTAATTCTGGAGCCTGAGCAGAGCACTGCAGAATATGAGCTGTTTCTACTACTTGCTCCAATGTCGTGAGGGTGTAGGCGTCGGATGTGTTACCATCTGGTCCTCTGAGACATGATCCGTCCACATACAGTGTACCTTCTGGGTGTGCTATCGGGGTATCCTGTAAGTCAACCCGTCCCTTCGTCTCCTCTTCTGTCCTCAATATACAGTCATGTGGATCTAAACTGGCATCCTGAGTATCCAGTGGGAGTAAGGTGGCGGGATTCAGTACAGTGCATCTCTTGATGTTAATGTGGCTGGAAAAGAGTGTCAATTCATATCCTGTGAGTCATGCGCTAGTGAGGTACTGTGTCTTGGTGTTATTAAGGAGGATATCCACAGAATGGGGAACCATCAGAGTCAAGGGGGAGTTCATGACGATCGCCGCACTCTGACGGACCAGGAGTGCGGCCGCAGCTGTCGCCCGTAGGCATTCTGGGAGAGCCCTCGCAACAGGATCAAAGGTGGCTGAAAAATAGGCACATGGCCGATGGTGACCTCCAAATATCTGGGTCAAGGCAGCGCATTCACAGCCGTCTTTTTCATGTACAAAAAGAAAAAATTGTTTGTTATAATCAGGAGTACCTAGGACTGGAGCAATACACAGAGCTCTTTTTAAATCCTGGAAGGCCTGCGTATGCTTTCTAGTTTATGGAAAGGAACTGTCTGATATGTCTTTAGTGGTGAGGGCAAGAAGAGGTTTGACCATGGCCGAAAAATTGAAAATCCACTGTCTGCAGTATGAGGTTAGACCTATGAAGGCTCGCACCTGCTTTTGTGTCCGTGGGGCCGCCATAGCATTGATAACGGCTACACAATCAGCGGTGAGCTGCCTTCCCTCCTTCGAGAGGAGATGACCTAAATAGGTCACCTTCTCTTGACAAAACTTAAGCCTTTTTAAAGAGACCTTGTGGTTATGGAGGGCAAGGTGGCGTAACAGACAGAGAGTAGCCTCTTTATATGTCGGGCGGAATTTGCAGTAATGAGGAAGTCATCAACATACTGCAGCAGTGTGGAATTATCAGGGAGTTCCAAGGAATCTAGTTGACTTTTGAGAGCTTGACTATAGATACTGGGACTCTCGGTGAAGCCTTGAGGGGCGCAGCAAAATCTAAAGATCCGCCCACCAAGGGAGAGACCAAAAAAATGTCTGCTGTCAGGATGTATAGTATGTAATACTGAAAAAGGCATTCTTCAGGTCTATGACAGAAAAGTGCGTGGCGTCAGAAGGGACCATCGTCAAGAGGGCTGTAATGTCGGGGATAACAGGGTATTGGGAGATCATTATTTTGTTAAGGGCTCTCAGGTCAATCACAAATATGTATATTTTACAGGAGAGAGCATCTCAATTGGTCCTTTTAAGAACCGGAATAATGGGACTGTTACAGATATTACCACATATTTCTTCCACTACGCCCTTATCCATCAATTCAGATATTATTGTTAAAAGGAGCGCTTCTCCTTCTGCAGGCAGTCGATACTGTCAAAGGCGGGGAAGGATGGCACCGGGCTGAATACGTACCACATGAGGGAGTATATTGAGACAGCCTACATCAGTGTCTGATGATGCCCAGAGGGAGGAAGGTAAAGGCTGCAACTCTGGTGGGAGGGGACCAGACAGATACATATAGGAGCTGTGGTGGGGAAAATTGTTATGGATACACCTTGGGGACTACATGATATGGTCGCATACAGAGCTTTCAGTAAATCCAGACCTAATAAGTTTTCACTGCAACCTGTAGTGAGGACCAAGGGAGTGTCAACATGTGCGGGCAAATATCGAGAGGGAGGAGTTCAGAGACAGGGTTTGTCACGGGTGTTCCTGCAAAACCCACGGAGACATTCATATTGCCAGAAAGGGTTGCCTCCGGGACTGACAGACTGGCTCCAGTATCCAGAAGAAAATTCTGATTGTTCCCCATAACTGACATTTGAACATACAGGCCCCTTTGATCCACTGGAATTTGCACTCTAGTAATACCCCTTTCCTGGCTGTCCTATGCTTGATAGAACCCTGTCTCATCAACTTCATCATAATCATCATTGTAATAAGTGCGTGTTGCTTCGTATCTATCAAACCTATTGGTCTGGCGTTGCCGGATAGGGGCATCATCCTGGATCTATGCTCTTTGTCCTGCGGACGGGGCGGGCCATGGTCCCTAGCTGGCCTCCCCTCCCTAGGTGCACGAAGCAGAGTCTTTGCTGTTCGGATGTTTTCAGCTAATACAGGAAAATCATCTATCCAATGGCCGTACCCTTTATATTAAGCACACTGATCTCTTTGGAGGGTTCCCGTGCGTTGAGAGCTTGAGGGGGTAGACTGGCGAGCCCTTGGAGAGGGCATCGGGACCCCTGGGAGGGTAAGCCTGTTGTAGAAGTACCTTAGTCTTAAGATCCCTAGCCCTCTTACTTTCCTTTTCTCTATCTTCATTCTCCCTATTCTCATGATACTGTGCCATAGCCAAAATACCAGTCATAGTCTGGGCAAACCATGTACTCTCAACCTTCTTGAGCCTGGCGGAAATCTCAGGAAGCAAGTTGCTGACAAACTTATTGACAAATAACAGGCTAGAGCCTGGGATCCGGGGGTCCAAGCCACTATGTCCCTTGTATTCTGTTTCAAAACGGGTAAAGAAATCAGCCACACTTTCATCTTTTTGTTGCCTATAGGAATTTATCTTATCCCAGTTAATGACTGTTTCTGGCAAAAATGTTTTCATAAGTGTTATTATTTAACCGGGCAAAGTCAGGATGGCAGCTTCTGGCTTAGTCCCTCCTGCCCTTGCATCTTCCATAGCTTCCAGATTAGCCCATTTACCTCCCAGCTCTACTTCACGGTAAGTATGGCGAATTTTATCCCAAAGTTCAGTAGAAACGACCGTACCAAAGAGCAAGTCGATCTCTTCAAGAATAAGTGTACCAGCAGATATTATCTGGCCTAATTGTTTGTAAAAGGCAGCCAGATTTTTTCGAGGTTCTGGTAACTGCCCTTTCAACTGCATTACCTCTGACCTTTTCCAAGGGACATGAACCCATAGCCTACGCCAGTGGGCTTCAACAGTCCCTCAGCCATTATTTTGGGCATTGGTGAGTGCGTTAACAAAGACAGGGGCCGCCTCTCTCATTGGCATAGCTGTCTCTAGAGGGGGTTCGGGTAAGACAGTCATATCACGGTAAGCTATCAAAGCAGACATAGCGCCAAACATCCCCTCTCCCTGCACATCACCTCTTTTTATTTGTAACCTGAGGTCCACTAATCCGGTAGGTATCTGCATAAATGAAATCTCGAATCTCTGCATAACCAAAGTACACATGTATTCAGCCCAGGTGGTCTGTTCCATAATCGTCCATTGGGAAAAGGTGGACCATATTTCTTTAAATGGATAAATATTCCCGCTATTTATCCAACATTCACACTGTTGCCTTTGCAGGTCATCTTCTCGAAGCGACGAAAACCTGACTGCCGAGCGCAAGGAAGCCAGTCGGGGGGAATTCAATAATCTATATAAATGCTGCTTAACTGTAGACCACGGGGAAGAAGGGAAGGGGCGGGCAGGGGTAAAGCTGCAGGGATTGGGCATATGGGGACTTGCCATTCCCGTGGCGAGGACAGGGGTAGTGTGTGCAGTGTCATAGGTGTCAAAATAGGGGGGGGTCGGTGTGACGGGGGAACTGTAGGAGGGGCAGGAGTGTGCAGCACGGCTGGTGCAGCTGCATGCGGGGCAGGGTGTGTCAGCACAGGGTACATGGGGCATAAGCAGGAGGACTTTCCAACATGGTATCGAGCAGGGAATCGCCCTCTTCTCCCCCTTCCATAAAGCTTTTTCCTTTTTCTTCACGGGCCGGGTAGCACTTCTGCACCCGCGCCCTATGTTCCCGATCCGCTATCTCTACAGATTTTTCCATTCGGTCCTGTAAGTGCTCCCTAGCATGGTCAGCCATTGACATCCCGCTTCCTTTCTAGTGCCTTTTCCTTCTTTGCTCTCTGCTCAATTTCCTTCCTCCACAACCTGACAGACTCAAACATCGAGGGACGAATCTTCCGTTTTAATATCTATTCCTCTAGATTTGCCAGATTTTGCGGTTCAAAAGACCCATAAGGCGGTCATTGTAATTCTGAGTTACTTTGTTTAGTGTATTTGGTCCAAAAAGGGGAAACAAAATGTTGCAGAAGGACCATGTTTAGTATACATGGTGTGACCAGGGGTCCCCTCTGGAGGAAGCAGACAACCCGCCTCCAGCTGGGAGTCCTGCGCACACATACAACAACATAATTTCTTAAACTTACTACTGGCCCGCATGCTTGTAAACAGATAACGGACAACAGCGGGTTTAAAAAAACTCACCTCGCTGGCTTGGCTTTTGCAAAAGTCAATAACAGCAGAATCATACAGACTCGGTGGGTGATCAGTCCACCCTTACCTGACAGGGGTAGTTCTCTTTTGCAGACGTAGGGCTGTGTCCTGTTCCAGAAATCACTTTGTTTAGGGGACTCCAGCAAGGATGCAGTCATGTGGCCCAGACCGGGTGGGTAGGAACAGCGGGCGAGTCGTTCGGCTACCGGACTGCAAGAATCCATCGGGTAGGGTACCTCTGTCAGAGTCTCTCCGTTCGGGCGCCATTTGAAGAACCGTTTTTACCCACTTACTGAGTCTCGGCGGCGGGGGAACCGCCCAGGTCTTCCATACCCTCCTTATATAGAAAAAGGAGACATAGGAGTCTTTCGTCTGCAAAGGAACCAAGTTTTATTCGAATAGCCCGGGCTATGGAACAGAGTCCCAAGCTCGTCGGAGACAAGACAGAGGAGGCTGCTGCTTCACTCCGCAGCTTACAGGCCTTATATACACATTTCCCACCTTAAGAAACCAGTTTGGGTGGGGGCCTGGCGCCCCCGAGTCAAAATGAAGTTATACCATTCTTTGTTCAGGCAGGACGGTGCTGCAACAGATGGTACAAAAAGATTACGGACAGGTCTTGCAAAACAAGATATGTATGTTGGAGAACAGACAGGTCTTGAACAACAGGATATGTGAAAGAAACAAGTTCTGGGACGGTGGTGTGACCAAGTCATGCGAAACAGGGTGGATGTGTGCAGGAGTTCAGTCCGAGGGTTGTGAGGCCAATTCTTTGTTCCCTTTTTCGAAATTGGCTCAACCACAAGGAGCAGGAAGGGCAGGGTGGTCGTGACAGTTAGAGTTTCATCGGACATCAGCGGAACGACCAGGAGGGTCGTGCAGAGGTGTTTGACACGAAATGGCAATGCAAAAATAATGGAGCCCTGACACAAAATAAATGCTGACAAAAAGGACACTTTTCCTCACCTCTCTACCAGAATTCTCCTCTCTATACCCAAAGGGACGGAACACGGTTTATATGATAAAAAAGATTGTGCTGGAGATGCAGCTGTGCGACTGTGCTGTCTAAACGTTAGGAACAGTTGCTGAACGAGCAAAGAAAACAGTACCCTATGTTCAGTGGCGGCTGGTGAACTTTCTGATAGGCGGGGCGTAAAGGCCTGCACATAATGATCCAGAGGAAGCCCAAAGTCTGAGAGGTGACATTTCACTCCTCGAAGAAATTCTAGAAAATATAGATGCCAATCAGTGCATTTATGGTCTCTTTTAAAAATAAATTAGCTATCACCAAAAGGATTGACAAATAGATTTAAGGAGGAACCATAAAAGTCAGTAGTGAGACACTTGTGCTCCTCGTGGTATTAGCTGCTGCTAACACTTTCTGCCTGAAATTATAGTGATAATCAACAACGGCTCACCTCAGAGTCTTTGAGAACATGCTGTGCTGCCAAGAGGGAGGTTTTAACATTTAAAAAAGTGAAAGAAAATGGACAAAAAAAATACCAGTAATAACTTTATGTACCACTTCTTACCGCATATCGGCTATTTCCAAGTGCTCCGAATTTTACACATATTACTGTTACTGTCTCTGTTTTTAATGTCACTTTATGACAACGTGGGCCTCAGCTGCTTGGGCAAAATGAAATTCAAGAAAGTTGTCTATAACTGCTACCTGCTGCATACAACAGGTCAGTCTAGCAAGTAGATGCATTCATACTGAACCTAGGCAAATGTGCCCTTTTCCAGTCTCTCACGTCTGCCCAGTCAAATTAGTTTAACTAAGTGTCGGACAAATTTACTTTGTTTAAATCAATAAAAGCAAAAGTAATGGGACTCGCGACGACCTGAGGGGATGAGGGGGGAGGCGGGAGGGGTTTGGAAACAAAATAAACATGTAAGTTAGGCTGGCTGTGTAGTAGATAATGGTTCCTGTTCCGTTCCATTCACCCAAAACAGTCCCAAAAAGAAAAATCATACAGCTCCACCGAAGCTTTGCATGGAAGGGAATTGGCCACTTTTAGAGACCCGTCACCAGCATGTTGTTTCTTCCACAGACCCTACAGATTACTCAAACTGCTAGGAGACAGACAGACGCATACCTTCTCAGCTGCGCTGCATACACGTTCAACAAAGAGTTTTAGAAAGACATACATAGAAACAGGCCACAAATATATATCAAATAAAAAAAAATAAACTCAACGTCCGGAGACTCCGTCCGACTCCCGCCTTCCTCGTTTTCAAGTCCTGCAGCACGTCATCACAGGAAGGCGGCACGGCAGGCAGCCTCCCTCCCCTCCAACGCCGCGTTTTTGATTGGTGCGGCCGGCTGCCCCAGGCTACGTCATTTTCTCTCTGTATGCTGCTGCAGCTGCATACAGAGAGAACAGGGAGAGTGAGTGTGTGGTGTTACGCGAAGGCAGGGGGGGAGTGGCTTGGGGGAGTGGCTTTCCCACTGTAGTTAATACTGTCTGTTTGGGCGGCCTCAGGCTGCCCAAACAGTCAGTATTAACAACAGTGGGCAAGCCACTCCCCCAAGCCACTCCCCCCTGCCCTCGAGTAACACACCGCCCACTCTGACTCTAAACCAGGAAGTTCTGCTTTCTCGCCGTGCGAGAAGGCAGAAACAAATCACAAATGGTAGTTATATTACGGCAGTAACTACCATTTGTTTCTGCCTTGTCGCACGGCGAGAAAGCAGGGTGGGCGGCGCCCAAACGCCCCCATGGAGGAACCGTTACTGCCTATGTTGTTATGTATTCCATGCAACCTTGTACAAAAAGTGTACACTAACTCCCAGGAAGAGTCCGTGAATATCAAACAACATGTACAGCTTATTCTCAAAATTATGTATTGCATTATATGTGGCTATGCAGAGCAGAGGCAGTCTAAAACATA
Organism: Lissotriton vulgaris; assembly: GCF_964263255.1. Classification (NCBI taxonomy): domain Eukaryota; kingdom Metazoa; phylum Chordata; class Amphibia; order Caudata; family Salamandridae; genus Lissotriton; species Lissotriton vulgaris. The sequence goes on along the minus strand of NC_141699.1, from coordinate 607,745,055 downwards.
TAACACACCAAACTATGGAAGAATTCTTGTGATATATAATAACAAACAGTACGCTCAGTAAAAATTTAATTGAACATTTAGAAAAGAGGCTGAAGTAACTTTAAACAGAGGCACCCAAGATTCCTTCCATATAGTTATTGTTTATCAAATCCAGAATGGAGTCAGCTTCCGCAGACGATGATTTCACAATAGCCCTTTTCAAAAGCTCCAAAGATATGATCCTCGCCATCAGACGACTGCTGAGGACGTATTTCCCTGTGCTGCATCTGTGTTATTTAGATTTAGAGTTCAAAAGTCTGGGTGCCAAATCCCCCATTTCCCACTAAGGAAATGGCTCATAGTATACATCTAGAGTCAACAGCAAGTTCATGGGACAACTCCAAAAACGGATCGTTATTGGATTCATCAATCAGTCCATGTCCATAGGAACAGTCAATTGCATAGCAAGACAAAGATTGAGTGCCCATTCAAAGGGACACCATAGGCACTGAAACACGGGTTGCACGCAGGTAAACCAGCCGGGTATGAAAGGCAACAACAATTTATCGTTCAGCTCCTGGAGCAGTGGTGCTTCAAAGACATCGTGTCATGCTTTCACAGTACAGCTGGACTGGTAGTAATTCCATTACAAGTAGGCTTTGAAACAGAACATCCATTGCAGAGCAGCAAAAATAGAACCAAAATGCTGCAAATTAGGTATAACAGCAAGGGTATGCCCCCCAACCCACTTGAAAACAAAGAAGGTTTAAAGGCCGGTATTACACCAAGTAGTTTCTGGAAGGTATTGACTAAGTCAGTTCTTATTGCTTAAAAAAGTGTGCTATGACGGCAGTATTGGAAGCATTAAAAATACGATGTACCAGCTCAAAAAAATGCTGTGGGAGGTTAGTGCTTAAAAGAGTCTGTATTTCACTGAATGTCCTTGCAACCAGCAGTTCAAAGGATTCTCAGGCAGCTGTTAATGCCACGACCCTTTGAAACAATAAGGCTTTGAGTCTGCTTAGTTGTTGAAATCAAACTTCAAGGTTGGAATTGAAGGCCAAAAGGAAATATCAAAAACCTCAGGAATTTGAGGGAACAGCACATTATTGCAGAAAGTCACTTTCCCGTGAAAAAGAAGGACATGTGGAATACTGACTCGCATGTCACAAGAATCTAGGACGTCCAACATCAAATAATTTCCATTAGAAAGTTCGATAATTCGGGGGCGAATCAAAGGAGTTGGTTTTCTTTTTAGAAACCAGGCCAATTTTGCTACTAAAGGGACGCCCTTTGCCTCTTTCTTCACTGCCCTACCTGCTGGGCTGTGTTTCCAGCCACCAGCTACCAGCGGACATCGCCATACTTGCTTCCGAGCGTGGAGCGTGGACTGCCCCGGACTTCATCTATCAGGGAGGCATAGTGTTCTTGCGGCAGGAGCCGTGTACCGCAGGGCTAGCCAGCCCATATAGCTTTGTTGGGGCTGCCGTGGCGCGGGACGCTCTTGGGCTTTTCCGGGCCAAGGGTGGGCCCGTCCTTGCCTGTCATCGCCCGGAAGAGGCTGGGCTGGGCCAGGGCTCTTGGCTTTGTATCCCGATACTAAGGAAGATAGTGTAAACATTAAATATTGCCTGCCAACATAGTCCCGGGTTGGGTGAGTTGACTGTAAATCCCTAAAATTCAATCTTGAAGCTGTACTGGAGCACTTTTTTTCGTTGAAGGAAGCAGTACTGTGTTGTTCAACCTGCCATCCGTCCGCATTTGACTGACTGGGGAACTAAGAATTTATTATTTTACATAAGTGTGGAGTCCAAGTATGGGGAAAAGAAAAACCATGGATGATACCAGTGGAGCTATGGGAGGGGGCGGAGTGGTAGAGACTGTAAGGGAAAAGGGGGAGGAAATCTCTAAAGACGAAGCAAACAGCTAATAATTGTACTCTGGATAGGATAGACTTGCTAATAAGTGAATGTGAGGATATTTTATCCAGTGAAACATCTATTCAAGTTCCCAGAAATGATATGCCGCAGGCTCCCCCATGTAGCTAAAAACACCATAGCTCAACAGATAACAATCCCTGTAACGTTCCACAAAACGAGTAAGGGAGACACTTTAGAACCAAAAGGAGGGTCAGGCAGGAAAAGGTACTACTATAGGGGAAAGTAAGGCTGGTCCTTCTGAGGTAGGGGAAATAAGGGGTGTTTGTACAAATAGGGTCTCACCCCTTATAGATTTGCAAGAAAGGGCAGATGAGGCTGTAATCAATCCTGTGGTGACATCATGTAGCACTCCATTACCACCTCAAATATGTAATATTACTGAGCTACAGGGGCTTCCCACTCTTATTGCCGAGCTAAAAGCGGAAGTAACATTAATGCAACTGAAATTGGTAGAACTATCCTCGAAGGTTGATACTTTATTTCAAAGGACCCCTCCCGGTATAGAAAGTTCTAACCATAGAGTAAATCAGTCGGAGCATTCTAATCAAACATTTAGGCAGGGAAGCTATACTGCCTCAACTTCTATGGGTATCCGGCCTGAGATTGCTTCTCCACATCATCAAGTCAGCGGAGATGTAAATGGTCTTAGAAAAGAACTTACATCATTGTGTGGTTCCACCTATGCATCTATTTTAAAACCAGACATATCACAGAACCAAACTAGGCATACATCATTGGGTGTAGGGCTTCCTACAAATATTCGTAGGCAGCATGATCGAAGTACACCCCCGGAACGAGATTTACGCCAGCCCCCAAAGATTTACATGGTTAATGTCCCCAAATATGTTAGTGGAAATACAAGAGAAAGCGTAGAGTCCCTCACAAACAAAGCAATTCATTGGATTTGACATGTTTGGGGATGCTGTTCTGTTATTAGAGAAGACATACTTAGAGCCCGAAGACTCTCTCCCAAGGGGAATTCCCTCGACTGTATTCAGTTAATACTAAAGGACCATGATTTGGTTGAGAATTTGTTAGTTCTAGAGTTTCGTACATCCTCCCCAGATCATTCTCTAATACAATTTAGACATTCTCCGTTTGTTTCTGGATTTGGTTGTTCTGTGGGGCTAGGTGTTCCCCCTCTAGAGGGTACTTCAAATCTTGATTCCAATGATTGACTGCCAATAGTACTTCAGAAAGCTACACATTCGGGTACAAATTGTAGTAATATCATCTATCAACCTAGAGAGGAGATAGATAAACGGAGCATTGTGCCGCCAAATAACAGTGCACTGCAATTCATGGAAGTACCTGGGTTAATTGTTTATGGTAATTCTTTGAGTCCTACTCCCCCTGAGGTTAGCATTCCGATTGATAAGGGAGCTATTGATACATCTAATGGTCTGTCGAAATACTATGCCCATATTGTGACCAGGAAGAACACTAATGGCTTCCTTGTCTGTATTGTCATGGAATATAGTCGGTTTTGGTTCTAAGATTAGCTCTCCTGAGTGGCAGTCTTTTGTTGCTAAATACAATGTGTGCCTGTTTCAGGAAACTTGGGCAACGGATCCAATTCATTGCATAGGCTATCTGGATTATTATGTACCCGCCATCGCCGGCCCTCGGGAGGCCTAACAGTCTGGGTCCGCCAAGAAATTGGCTTTGTGGTACATGTTTCAGAGTCTTATAATAAGGACATACTAGTGGTTAGACTATCGTGGGGTGAGGGTAAAAAGCTTGATGTGTATAACATCTATGCAAGGGGTACCAAGGGTAAGAAGTCGGAGGTGTTAGCCACACTGCTCGACCAACATTCTAGGGGCATAGATGTAACATTAGCGGGTGATTTTAACTTGACTTTTGAACCCCTCTTAAATGGAAACTCTAACTTTTATGATGTTGAAGATGAGCTATGGAGGATCCCAAAATTAGATCTAATCCCAGTAAAAAAAATGGACAGATGCCATAATACAGATTAATTGCCTCTGCATGGAGAAAGGTTTGAGGGCTACAAACGGTAGAACTCAGTCAGACAGAGATGGTGCATGTACTTTCGATAATAGCTCTAGTCAAAGCCGTATTGATTATGTTTTAATTAACTGTCAGCTTTGGCACGCACTAAGGGATATGAGGGTAGTCGATCATATTGAAAGTGATCATAATCCATTATATGTGGACTTTGAAATTAGGGCAGAAAAAGTTACATCTCACGCAGAAGGGGATCTGATAACCCTAGATTTAATTCCTACAAATAATATGAGGCATCTGAAATTGACAAACCTGTTACTAAAGCCTGAATTCCTAGCTATGTTTTCCGTAGATGCAAATAATGCAACATTAGATCTGGAGAAACTTTTGCTTAATAGAGCATCGTTTGAGGAGGTTATTGGATTTCATGCAGAGTTTTTTAGACATATTCGCACATATTTCTTTAAGACTGCCAAAAATAAGGCTATCAATCATAAGAAGGGAAGTATATGGTTTAATAAGGAATGTAAGGAGGCCCGGAGTTTCCTGGGGAAAGCAATAAAGGGTGGTGATATGCCTTTGGTTCGGTCTGCTAGGCAGAAATACAAGAAAGCCCATGAAGTGGCAAAGAAATCCTGGGATCATAACAGATGGCAGGAACTTAAAAGGGCCTGTGAAAATAAAAACTAGAAAGTATTCTGGGATGTATAAAATGGGGCAGAGGTGGTTGCCATGCAGAACCAATGAATTATGTAAGTCAAGATCAATGGGTAAAGCACTTTCAATCACAATATGAGTGCACTAATGATGAGGAATTATTTGACCTGTCATATGTTATTATGACGGTTCTGCCTTTAGTAAAGCGGATGTTGACATTGCACCCAGCAGGGAGGCAAAGCATCAGGTCCTGACGGAATTCTAGCTGATATTTTTCTTTTCGATAAAACTATATGGAGCCATTATATTTTAATCTTAATGAATAAAATTGCCAAAAGTGCGTCGGTTCCAGAGTCCTGGAAAGGTGCTGTGATTATCCCAATATTTAAAGAGGGTGATAAGACACATCCATGGAATTATAGACCCATAAGTTTAATTGATTCATCTCAAAAGATCATGGGTCGCCTCGTACTAGACAAAATCCAGGATTGGCTTACCGAGCAGGACATTTTATCACCTCTTCAAGCAGGCTTTTGTTCGGGCATAAGTACCATTGACCAGACTTTTCGCATCACTGGAAAACTGTGGTCTTGGAAAAAGGCAGCTTGTTTGCTGCCTTTGTAGATCTAAGGGCAGTATTTGATCTTGTTTCCCGTAAATGATTGTGGAGAGTATTGTATGATTTGAATATGCCCCATGATCTATTATCCCTTATAGCTAGACTCCACGAGGACACCTATGAGAAAATTAGGTGGGGAAGTCAGGGTCAGGTTACCTCCTCATTCAGAGTGGATAGGGGGGTAAGACAAGGTTGCGTTATGGCCTCAACTTTGTTTTCTATTTATATAAATGGGGTTGCACAATTCTTGGAAGATACCCCAACGGACGCACCTAAATTGGCGGGCTTAAGAATCCCAATTCTTATGTTCGCCGATGATACCCTCCTAATAGCAAAAACTCTGAGCGGCTTACAGCGTGCATTAATACTTTTTGAGGAATTTTGCCTTATGCGGGGACTCGAGAAAAATGTCTCAAAAACTAAATATATGACATTTAATCTGCAAAAATCCTCAGGAGGAGCAATGCTGCTGAATAATCGCCCCCTGGAGAAGGTGTAAGACTTCACATATTTAGGCGTCATTATTCAGGATAATATGAACTGGGGTAAGCATCTGGACATGGCAACATTGAAACATCGCCAGTCAGCGGGTACTATATTAGCTGTATTTAATGCATCCTTCACTAAACCAGTTAGTCCACCTTTGACCGTTTACAACATGAAAGTTGCCAGTGCAGTTTTATATGGGGCGGAACTTTGGGGTTTTAATAATCTTTCCAAACTGTCTGTAGCGGAAAATAGCTTCCTCCGAAAAGTTGTGAACCTTCCACAAAGCACCCCGGTACAGCCCTTACTTTACGAGCTAGGAAGGAAGGCTTTGGCAGACAGCGCTAGATTACGCCCCCTGCTGTACTGGCGGAGAATCTGGACAACTCCTGAATTGTCATTTTATGCTGAGGGCTTTAAAGATCTAATAGGTACTGTTCGTTTCAAGAAGATTTCTTAGTTTCAGCAGGTTAGATCACTATTAATAATTATTGGTTTGGCGGCCCTATGGGAGAACCCTGAGAATACCCGGTTCCCGTCAAGAGAGCAAATGAAGGAAATTTACTGGGGATGGGCGGATGCCAACACTTTTAAGAATTGTGATCCCTCGACATTGACGGGTCAATTCCTTATGGCTAAACCATTAAAAAAATTAGAGGCTTATTGGGACACTATCATGAAGCCTCATGATAGGAAGCTCTTGTTTCAACTGAGAGTGGGCATCTTATCCGTCAAATCGTTTACTGCAAGGTGGGTGGCAGCTGTGGATACTTTTTGCCCCCGTTGTAATGAAAGCCCAGAGTCCTTGGCCCATTTGTTATTTGTGTGCCCCGCCTATATAGTTCCAAGGTGAATATGGCTGGCTCCTATTTGCCGAACCCTGGTCACCAGTAAATGTGATGCGGCTCTGAGATTAATTTGTACTGAAACATGGTTACCACTTCTCATTGCCATAGCCACATTTTTAGGTTGGGCATGGATTATAAGATCCAAAGCAATTGTGGCATCATGATCAATGTACATTATGTATAGTATCCCCAAATCCCTTACAGACATGTATATAGATGAGTTTATATATGAGTATGGCACCTAAATGAATTACATTGCTTACTGTTCCATTTTTATTTGCATTAAGAGCTGGGTTTACATGAGTAAACACTGATTTTAATACATTTCAATACTGTTGCTTTTACCATTTTTAGGTCTCGACCTCTGCCAATGCGCTTGCGCATTGCAGATGTCGAGACATATAGAGGTGGGACAACCAAGCTTACCAAAGGGATTTTTCAATGCGGATTACGTGCAGTTCATGTGCTCCACTCATGTGAGACACGCGTGCATGTCAAACCCATCAGCCTGCCTTCAATGGAATGGGCTCCCAAGCTGCTCCCCCGCCGCTCGTCATATGCTCGTTCCCTCCCACTCGCTCGCTCCCCCGCCCCCCACACAGCAATGCAAGCCGCTACCAAAATTGTACATTAATGAACATAGCACACCTCCCTACATACTTACCGCAGGCCACACACATGCCCTAAACAACTTTTTATACTATCTCACACGCTAATTTGTAGCGCCTAAACACACAGATTTCCGTTCGCCCCTTGCTCGCTCCCTCCTTCTCTCCCACCTCGTACCCCTCCTCCCTACATTGTATGCCGATCTTGGTCACACCCGGCGTTACTATACACGAATGCTGTACTGGTTTCAAGCCTTATGCTCGTTCCCTCCCACTCGCTCGCTCCCCTGCTCCCCCGCCCCCCACACAGCAATGCAAGCCGCTACCAAAATTGTACATTAATGAACATAGCACACCTCCTTACATACTTACCGCAAGCCACACACATGCCCTAAACTATTTTTTACTATCTCACACGCTAGTTTGTAGTGTCTAAACACACATATTCCCGTTCACCCCTTGCTCGCTCCCTCCCTCCCTCCCACCTCGTATCGCTCCTCCCTACATTGTATTCCGATCTTGGTCACACCCGGCGTGGCTATACACGAATGCTGTACTGGTTTCAAGCCGCTGGCAAAACAATACTAAAAATATACATAGCACGTGTTCTGTCACTGTACAAGCAGTTATCTTAAGGCTAGCCACAGTGCTACAATAAAGATCTTCTAACGGAGCATTACCCTACAGGGCTGTACTACCCATATGCTAATACGCTACTGCACCTTTAATTTTGCCCTTAAAAAATAATTTTACCCTCCATACTTTCCGCAGGCCAGATACATGTCCTAAGCACTTTTTTTTACTACCTCACAGGTTAATTTGTAGCGCCTTGCCACACAGAATCCCGTTTGCCCGTCGTTCCCTCCCTCCGCCAGTCAGGCCCTCCTGCTTCCATTATATGCAGCTGCTAGTGAAAGCTAACGGTGGCTATAGACAGACGCTGTACCAGTTTCAAGTCCCTACCACAACAATACACTAATGTTCATAGCACGCGTTCTGTCACTGGACAAGCAGCCATCTTTAGCCAGCTGCAGTGCTTTAAACAATTTTTTTTCAAACGGGGCATTACCCCACGAGGTAGCGTACTACCCATTTTCTCATTCACTACTGCACCTTTAATAGATCATTTAGTTGTTCATACTTTTCACAGCCCACACACATGCCCATTAGCACTTTTTAGGTCTTGTTGAAGCAATGCGTAAGCATTGTTAGGTCTTGTTGAAGCAATGCGTAAGCATTGTTCGGAGAGATTATAGTAAGCCATTCAGAAAGTCTACCCACTGTGGATCCCATGCAGTTCATGTGAGAAAAGCACGTGCACAGGAATCCGCTCCCCCTCCCACCAAACAAGACAAGCCAAGAACATCAAAGTGACCGGCCGCTTTGCTTCCATTTGCCACCAGCCACTTCACGGCTCCGCAGGTCATAAACAGGACCATCTGCTGCTTGCCCAGCCCCCCTCCCAGCGCTCGTGGCACATACATTCTTTTGTCATCTCTTTTGTTGCTCAGCTTCACCCAGTGCCCGACATCGCACCCCAGTTCTACGCTCCTCACATGTATTGCCCTTCCCCACCGGAGCTCTCTTTACCACCACTGCATGGCCCCAGCCCCTCTGAAACCATTTAATCCCATTTCCACCTTCTCACAACCCCTTCGAGCACTGTTCTCTTAACATTTGTGTTTCTCTCTTATGATGTCTGCCCTGCCACCATTTACGTCGTACCCTCACGCACCCTCACCCTCACTCCTCCTCAGCCTCACTGCTCCTCACCCCCACACCCCCTCACACCTCCTCACCCTCACACACCCGCTCACCCTCTCACACACCCTCAAACCCTCACCCTCCCTCACACACTCACACACCCTCACTCACCTTCACACACCCTCACACACCCTCACCCCCTCATCCTCACACACCCTCAACCTCACATCCCCTCACCCTCACCCTCACACACCCTCACACCCTCACCCTCACACACCCTCGCTCACCCTTACACCCCCTCACAACCCTCACACTCACACTCACACACCCTCACCCTCAAACACCCTCACCCTGACACCCCCTAACCCTCACACAACCTCACTCACCCTCACACACCCTCACCAGCATAGCATAACAAAACATAGCATAACAAAACACAGCATAGCATAGCATAACAAAAAAAGCATAGGATCGCAAAACATAGCATAGCATAACAAAACAAAGCATAGGATAGCAAAAAAACTAGCATAACAAAACAAGACATAGTATAGCAAAATACAACAAAGCATAGCATAGCAAAACATAACAATGCATAGCAAAACAAAACATAGCATAGCATAACAAAACATAGCATAACATAATAAAACAAAGCATAGCATAACAAAACATAGCATAACACAACATAGCAAAACACAACAAAGCATAGTATACGAATACACAACAAAACATAGGATATATAACAAAACATAGCATAGCAAAGCATAGCAAAACATAACATAGCATAACAAAACACAGCAAAACATAGCATAACAAAACATAGCATAGCATAACAAAACAAAGCTTAGCATAGCATAACAAAACATAGCATAGCATAACAAAACATAGCATAACAAAACATAGCATAACAAAACATAGCATAGCAAACCAAAGCATAGCATAATAAAACACAACAAAACATTGCATAGCATAACAAAACATAGCATAGCATAACAAAACAAAGCATAGGATAACAAAACTAAACATAGCATAGCATGAAAAACAAAGCATAGGATAGCAAAACAAACCATAGCATAGCATAATAAAACATAGCATAACATAACAAAACATAGCATAGCAAAGCATAGCAAAACATAACATAGCATGACAAAACACAGCAAAACATAGCATAGCATAACAAAACAAAGCTTAGCATAGCATAACAAAACATAGCATAACAAAGCATAGCATAACAAAACATAGCATAACAAAACATAGCATAACAAAACATAGCATAGCAAAGCATAGCATAATAAAACACAACAAAACATTGCATAGCATAACAAAACAAAGCATAGGATAACAAAACTAAACATAGCATAGCATAAAAAAACAAAGCCTAGGATAGCAAAACAAACCATAGCATAGCATAACAAAACACAGCATAACATAACAAAACATAGCATAACAAAACACAACACATAGCATAACAAAACATAGCAAAACACAACAAAACATAGCATAGCGTAACAAAACATAGCATAGCAAAACAAAACATATAATAGCATAGCAAAACATAGCATACCAAACACAACAAAACATAGCATAACAAAGCATAGCATAATAAAACACAACAAAACATAGCATATCATAACAAAACATAGCATTGTATAACAAAGCATAGCATAGCAAAACATAGCATAGCATAACAAAACATAGCATAACAAAACAAAGCGTAGCATAACAAATCAAAGCATAGGATAGCAAAGCATAGCATAACAAAACAAAACATAGGATAGCAAAACATAGCATACAGCATCACTCAGCTCCACCACAGCATCACTCAGGAGCACCACAACATCACTATGCGCTACCACAGCATCACTGAACACCACAGCATCACTCGTTCGCCATCACATCACTCAGCGCCACCACAGCATCAATCTGTGCAACCATTCAACAACAACTGGTTCAAATATGTTCTCTCAATGTTTCAAGCTTTATTACAAATGTAACAAAAAGATGTTAATATTTCACTTCTGTTCTTGGATTTTCGTCACAATAAAATACACTGAACATAATCTTCACAAAAGTTATTTACAAAAGTTTAAGCTATTGCCATTATAAATTACAATAACTTTTATTTAAGTATTAATTAATAAAAAAAAATGAAAAACCATTGTTATTTGTAATATCAATACATGTAAGTCACGTAAATACAACACATATTGCATTACAAATGCTATAGGTGTCACATTTGCAAAAGTTATAACTATTGGCATTGTAAATGACAAAGCTATTAATTTCGCTATTTAAAAAAAACATAAATAAAAAATGTGTCATTTACAATACTAATAGCTCAAACTTTCCTAATGCGAGACCTATTGCATTGCAAATGCTTGTTTTTAAATGGTTTGTTTTTACACTCAAGAGATATTACTCATTTTATCTGTTTTTACTGGATATTTTATGTAATGGATTCTGCTTTTATGACAATCTGTCGAATAAAGCTTTGATAACTGACTGGCTACAGAAGTAATACATTCTCCATGAACTATAATATGTTTACAAACAAGTGAGTGGCCGACAGAAGAATCATATTAATTTTCAGTAAGGAATACCTCTGTGTGCCCTATAAGAAAGTGGCTCTGTATATACTGCACCAAAGTAAGGTACAGAGTCCAACAGTCCCCAGAGGTTTGGCAGAGGTTAAAGTTAGATATAACCTTACTCTCTAAAGTGGTAGCTTGGTTGACCAGTAAGGCAGTATCAGAGGACAGTGTAAAACATTTGATGTACACACTCAGTGAGCCAATGGTCTCACACATGCAGGAACTGAACTTTAGGTCAATTGGTTTGTATATAAAAATATATTGTTGTTTTCTTTTTAGAACCACAGGTTGGTATAAAAATACTTTCTCAGAATGAGATGCCACAGTTGAATACTTTTTAATGAGCAATAGACTTTTGAATGCAGTGGGTGCAGTGGTTGCAATATGTAACACAAACTTAACACAATTATAAAATTGAGCTTAATGGGATTTTTAAGTAAACTGCAATATAATTAATTACAAAAGTTTTTCTTACTGAGGGCTGGATCCTGGATTCAGCCCTGGTGCATTTCCTGAAAACAGTTGAAGAAAATCGTTTTTGTTACACAGGCGATTTTTAAGGAATATTTGTATGTTGCAAAAATTGACAGTCAATGGTTTCCTATGGAAGGAAATTGCATCAGCGGTAAATTACTTTTGCAATTACTTTTACTAATCGGTGCTGTATACCTAGATTCAGCACTGTCAATGTTATTCAATAATTAAAAAGAGGTTATCAGTTTCCAGGTAGGTAATCAATCTTTTGAGTTAGGGTTCTGGGGTTAGGCTCAGGGGTCTCTCAGGGTCAGTGATGCACTGTTGTTGCACCCTCAGCGGCACTCGGGCGGCCGGGTGCAGAGTGTTGAGACCCAATTTTATCCTATTGAGGATAGGGGGGCTCCGGTTAGTGGCGGCTGGCAAACAGGCCACAGGGTTGTGGGAGCACAGCTCCTAGAGTTCAGCTCAGGGCACGTTGGGGACCAAGTTAGCACCAAAGGGGCACCTTCAGCTACGCTAAGGCAGCCGGATGCAGGGTGCTGTTTTGAGGTCAGGTGCCCTGTTGTTTTCAATGGATATTCTCCGGGAAAAAAGAAACACTGCAGGTTCAGGACGAGGATCTTCCTGATGTGACCAACACTTTGAGGGGTAAGTTGGGATGCAGAAGGATGGTTAGGCACCACTGGGTTGGACACCGAAGGCCGTGGGGCGTCGGGTACAGGGGGGCCTTTTGACGCCCGATTTTCTTACCCACTCTGGTCGCTGTAGGGGTGGGGGGTCCTCTGGATTGAGGCTGCATGTGTCGTCTGGAGGCTTGAGGCAGGTCAGGGGTCACCGGATTTCGGGTCAGGATCGCCGTGGGGACCTCCTCTTGGTGTTTGTTCACTCAAACACGGGCCGGGCTTGGTGGGTGCAGAGTGTGCTGGATTTGCGGTTCCTGGTTGGCACCAGAAGCTGCAGTTTAAACACGTCTGGTGTTTACGGGAGAAACAGCTTGGAAAGTGGTTGCAGGCAGGTCCTCCGAGGTTTTTGAAGTTGCTGGCCGCTGGACACGCCGGGATTTCGCAGGAGCTGGTTCGAGGGGAGACAGACCTGTAGGGCTGGGGCCAAGTCAGTGGGCGTCGTCCTTTTGTTAGCTCTGCACGGATTCTCGTGCTTCTTCTTTTCTTGTCAGGGTACAGGGCCTCTAAGGGTGGCACAATAAGTGCTGCAGACCTTAGAGGTCTTCCTGGTCACAGTGCCCTGGGTAGTCAAGTCAAAAACCACTTTATTCGATTTAGTTAAAAATCATAAAAGCATTCTACAAGCAATTTAAAAAGAGACAATACAAATTCATGAGAAGTTACATACATCAATAACAATTTATATGTAGAGAATTTAAAAACAGCTAAAAAAAGAATAAATAATTAGCTAAAAATTGCAAGTACAAAAAAAATGCAGTTTATCCTCCAGTGCAAACCCCTATATTACATTTTAAGTCGCCTCTTCCTGATCCTAACAGCAGCAACAAGATAGTTGGCCACACTAAACATAACCAAAGCTGAATCCAGCATTTGTAGATACAGGAGGGCTGGTTTTGCCTGATGGAAAGATTTGTCCTTCAATAAAGGTACCAGGTATTTCTGTCTGGGCACAGTATAGAAATGGCAGAACAGCATGAGGTGCATATTATCTTGCTGTGAAAAATTGTCGCAGTTACACACAGGTGCCTCCTCCTGCTTATGCCAGCCTTGACTATCACAAAGAACCGTGTAGATCTGGTTAAATCGAAATTTTACCAGAAGCCACCTATGAAAAGGGATGTTAACAATGGCAAGATACGGTTGTATAGCAAGGCAGGTAATAGACAAAAAGTGGGCTCTAACCGTGGGCTTTATAAGTTGGCGTTCCTCCCTCTCCACAGTTTTCAATCTAGAGAAGTTGAGCTTGACCCAATCCAAATCAGATTTCCTTAGACCTTGAGGGGCAGAAAAAATCTCAGGGCGACCAAGGTCCAAAGAACTCTTATGGATGTATGATAGCCAAGCAATGTCTCTAGATTTATCCAATTTTAAACAGTCCAGCAGTATTTTATGGTTTAAACCTAGATTGTTATTGGTCCAGGTCCTAATCCATAACAAAATAGGTGCCATTAAAAGGATATCGGTGATATACCCTAAACCAAGCTCCTGGTGGACTGAAAACGTGGCTGTTGATTGGGGGAGCCCAAGAATAGATCGAAGGAACTTATTTTCTTCCCTTTGAATAGATTCACTATTCACATAACCCCACAGGCCTGAGCCATACCTGGCTATTGCCACAGATTTTGCCCTGTACAAACTTAATAGAGCGCCACTTGGCTTCCCACCCAGTCTCCTAGAAAAACTTAAAATTGCATTTGCCGAGCTCCTAACCGCTTTAGTTTTGGCTGTAATTTGAGGAGCCCAGCTACCCTTGGTATCATAAATTACACCAAGGTAAGTAAATATTTTGACATTAGTGATCACATCACCATTACAATAGAACTGTTTGGTATTGTTTTTAACAGCCCCAAAAGCCATAACATGAGATTTGGAATTGTTGACCACTAAGTCAAGAGAAGACATAAAATCACTAAAAGCATTTAAGAGTCTCTGCAGACCTAAGTATATCCGAGCTATCAAAGCAGCGTCATCCGCGTACAGGAGAACAGGGATGCGAGTATCCCCTGCACGCGGTGTATCCAAGGTAGCAGTTAAAAGGTTCTTCTCTAATGAATTTATATAAAGAGTGAACAGCATGGGAGCAAGGATGCAGCCCTGCCAAACGCCCCTGCTCGATTTGAACCAAGCTGTACGATTACCTTCTCGGTCCATTCGAATTGATGCTTTTAAGTCCTTGTGGATTTCAGCCAAAAAGTGCACAAGGGGAGGATCGAGTCCCAATTTTAGCAACATGGTCCACAGCCGGGCTCTATTGACTAAATCAAAGGCCGTGGACAAGTCCATAAAGGCAACAAAAATTGACCCCTTTTTTGCCGTTGTATATTTTGAAATTATCAAATGAAGATTTAAACATTGGTCCTCTGTTCCTCTACCTGAGCGGAACCCATACTGGGCATCTGTTAAAATATAATTTTGTAAAGACCAACTATTAATTCTTGCCAGCAAAACTTTGCCCAGGACCTTCATAGAAGAATCCAACAAGGATATAGGTCGAAAGCACTTGGGGTCGTTTCTTTGGCCCTTTTTAAAAATAGGGACTATGATTGAACATGCCCAGGTTTTTGGCAAACCCCCCTCAAGCACACAATTAAAAACGTTGGCTAAGATCTCTGCCCACAACCCTGGGTTTAGTTTATAGAGATCCGAGGGGACCCCGTCAGGGCCGGGCGCTTTATTTCCAGATGAGCCTAATATCGCAACCTCTACTTCGGATTTACTAAATATTAACTTAGGAAAAGAAGTTGGGGAACAAGGCATTACAAATACCTCAACCATTTCATTTGACCCATATATATTAGAGAAATGTTTAAGCCACTCTGCTTCAGGGATATTTACTTCAAGATCCATGTTATTTGACTGAGCAAATAAGGGGTTATTAATTATGGACCAGAATTTGGAACTTTGTTTAAGGGTGGTGGAATCCATTAAGGAGTCCCAGGCTTCCTCTTTAATGGCCTTTTTCCGTGATTTGACCGCCATAGCATATTTCTTCCTCAACTGTGCCACCATTAACTTGTCTCTGGGGGAATGTTTAAGAGCTTTCAGCAAAGCCGAGTGTGCCTTAGAGCATGTATGATCGAACCAACCGAAAGCTGGAACAGGACCCCTCATTGGTCTAGCTGTAAGCTCTTTATCCACTCTGGCACAGATAGCCTCAAAGGCACTAACTACCTCCTTCCCCCCCCCTCTCTAAGTCCCTACATTTCTCAAATTCTACTACCATATTGTGCTCAATTAGACCAAGAAAGTCCTCAGGGCAAACTTTACACCATTTAAGTCGCCTTCCCTGGTCTTTGCTCCTTACATCCCTCGCAGAGGTGGCCCTCAAGGCCCCTTTGCTCAAACTAGAGAAAGCGTCCAAGACTAGCAACACTGGGTTATGGTCACTGAACCCGCTTACAATTGCATTATAAAACAGTACATGGCGTAAGAGCCCCGGGGACATAAAGAAGTAATAAATGATCGATTCACTACCCCTTGCATTATACGTGGCCACACGCTTTTTTAAATCTGAAAACCCTGGTTCAAATAAATCGTTGGATGATAACAAATTTTCCATTGCCACACCCTTGGGGCTATGCTCAAAATGTGGCAAAGATGTATGATCTGGGCCAGTGTCATCCTCAATCTGGCAGTGTAACCCACACAAATGAACATTAAAATCTCCCATCACAATTAGTTGAACAAAAGTGGTTTGTTTTGACATGTAATTGGTTAAAAAAGAAGATAAACCTTCTAAGACAAAATTAGGGGGTCCCCCCTGCATGGAGTTATAGCAGTTCATTAATACAATCTTGTTCTTATCTGCCAAAAGGATTTCCACCAGCTGAAAAAATGTGAGGAACTGGGGATTTCCTTGACAGTGCCTGCTACTTTAAATGAAACTAGAAGCAGCAGACCCCCTCTATCTCTTCCCGACTTGGAACTCTGCGCATTAACAAAGAATGAAGTATAGCCATCCACCCAGAAAGCATTTTCTTTTGACCAAGTTTCTTGTAAGGCAACTATATCATGTTCCTTTATCTTTAGTAACCAAATCGGGTCCTCCTGTTTAGCCCGTAGGCACGCGATGTTCCATGAAAGTAGCCTGATGTTCCCCCTACCCAGATCTAAAGGGTCATTTACGGCAGCACTAGCTGTTTTACATGATGTGAGCGTGCTCAGGCTCCAGTCAGTCAATGTCTATTTGATCAGCTAGAGCCGTGAACCTATTTGACAATGGTAAATCGTTGGTAGGAATGTACCTTACAGAATTAGCTAAGCCACCGACCCTGGGTGGCTTTGTCACCCATTGATTAACATGCTGAGGCAAAATAAGTTTGTCTTCAGCCCAAGCATTTTCGGTAAAGTGTGACATGTTGTTCTCACCATCACCTGGCCTATAAACTCGGGGATAAAAGAAGCCAAGGGGCATCGCACGAACACCCTTGCCTGCTGGGTCCAATGGGGAACCATCCCAAAAGAGACGGCTGGCGACATTTCTAGATTTAAAATTAACAATTACACAGTCTCCAGCTACCTCTTTCTTGCTTGTACCCACCCAGTTGACCCTTCTTCCTGTTACAATATTATCTGCGATGTTACTTTCTCCCGTGCAGTTCGCATTACACCATTTTTTAATATGCTTAAGAAGGGTATCATGATGATCAACCACCCCATCTGCAAGTTTTGGCACATTAACCAGAATTGCTACAAATGGTGTTGCATCCGGAGGTAAATTCACTGGGGGTACCCTTCCCACCCGACCCCCCTGTGAACCTCTAGGCCTTGCTATGGCATTTGCACTGGGAGCAGCCTCCGTCATAGGAATATATATGCCTTTGTCCACTTTCCCATTTTTGTGAACAGGGTTATCAATGGCCACTTTAGGAGACGAGGTGGGTCTATTGATATGGGAACCACCATCCTTAGGGGCAGAAACCTGCACAACTGTAGGACATGGCGCCAAAGGTGTGGAAGAAAAAGGGGCCCGGGTATTTAAAACATCATTAATGTGCTCACATTTTGCCACAAGGCCCTTGACACAATCCTTCAGGGTCTCAGTAATATCAGAGGCAATCTGTATTAGTGCGGCTTCAAGTCTCTCTGTAAAAAGTTTTTCTAGTAAAGACGAGATGCCCTCCTCAGTAACATAAATTGAGCGTTGAGCCCCAGGCTGGCTCATTTCTGTAGTTCCTGAGTCCCCCGAGACCGCTGGAAATGATGGTATCACTGTTTCAGGCAGTACCGGGAATGGAAGAACAGTAGGAGTTTGTGGCAGGATGGGTCTACAGGACTCAATGATAACCCTGGGTTTCAGCGGGATACAGTTAATAGTGGAAGTGTTAGATGTGTCAGCGCCCACAGGAATAATTGCAAGACCCAGCTCACGCTCTGACTCTGCAATCTGTGTCGATAGTTCACCCACTTTCGTGCCCTGGGTACCTGTGGTGCCATTTACCAGTGGCTGACCTGTGGCCAGAGATGCCAATTGGGTTAGTTTTTTGGGGAAGAACACAGGCCCTAGGAACCTGATTGGCAGGAACCCAGGGCACACCAATGAAAAGTGCATCAGTAGTCTGGCAAAAAATTGGGGGGTTACTGCAACAGAAACCCACTTTCCTACAGTGCCACAGTCCTACAAAGCTCCCTCCCAGGGGTTCATATCTTCCTGCTGGAAAATGTTTCATGCAAGATGTATTTCGGGTCAGGATCGCCGTGGCGACCTCCTCTTGGTGTTTGTTCACTCAAACACGGGCCGGGCTCAGTGGGTGCAGAGTGTGCTGGATTTGCGGTTCCTGGTTGGCACCAGAAGCTGCAGTTTAAACACGTCTGGTGTTTACGGGAGAAACAGCTTGGAAAGTGGTTGCAGGCAGGTCCTCCGAGGTTTTTGAGGTTGCTGGCCGCTGGACACGCCGGGATTTCGCAGGAGCTGGTTCGAGGGGAGACAGACCTGTAGGGCTGGGGCCAAGTCAGTGGGCGTCGTCCTTTTGTTAGCTCTGCACGGATTCTCGTCCTTCTTCTTTTCTTGTCGTTGCTGGATCTGAGGAAGGAAGGTTCAGGGTGCCCCTAAATACTACATTTAGGGGTGTTACAGGTAGGTAAAGGTCAGGGAGCAATGGGTCCCTTCCCTGGGGTGGGTACACTCCCTATTCTGCCACTCTCCAGTGGGAGGGGGCAGGAGCCTGTCCCTGGTTGGCTGGGTTCCCCCATCCTCAAGATGGCGGGGACTCGAGGTTGTGCTTCAAATTGCCTCCCCCACCTTAGGGGTGGAGTTGGCAGAGGTGGGCACACCTCTCTTCCTCACTGGTTTTCCCCGCCAGTTCTCCCGCCCAAAGTGGGGGGTAGAACCAGTGGGGGCCAGTTGCTGAAAGCATCAAATGGTTTGGAGAGGCTCACAAAGGCGGCATGCCTTTGAAGCTTCCCCTTCGTGAACCCTGCCCATCCTAGGGGAGGGGGCTTGGCACCTCGTCCCAGGATGTGCATTGTTTCAGGCCCCTGAGAGCAGCAAGCTCTGGACCCAGGGTTCCAGAAACATGTCATGTGGTGGCAGGCTAGGCAGCCACTCAGTCAGGTCACTAGGAGTTGGTCGAGTTTCAGAGGGCATCTCTAAGATGCCTTCTGCGTGCATTTTACATTAAATCACACACTGGCATCAGTGTGGGTTTAATGTGCTGAGACGTTTGATACCAAACGTCCCAGTTTCAGTGTAGCCATTATGGTGCTGTGGAGTTCGTAATGACAAACTCCCAGCACCATATACTCTTAATGGCTGCACTGCACTTACAGTGCCCAGGAATGGCCCTGGGCACTGTAGGGGTACAGGGCTCATGCACCTGTACCCTCACCACTGGCATAGGGCACCCAGCTTGATGTGTGCCATGTCGACTCTTCACTTTGCTTTGCACCAAGACACGCAGCCTGCCAAGGCAGTGTGTGAGTGTCAGGGTACAGGGCCTCTAAGGGTGGCACAATAAGTGCTGCAGACCTTAGAGGTCTTCCTGGTCACAGTGCCCTGGGTACCTGTGGTGCCATTTACCAGTGGCTGACCTGTGGCCAGAGATGCCAATTGGGTTAGTTTTTGGGGGAAGAACACAGGCCCTAGGAACCTGATTGGCAGGAACCCAGGGCACACCAATGAAAAGTGCATCAGTAGTCTGGCAAAAAATTGGGGGGGTTACTGCAACAGAAACCCACTTTCCTACAGTGCCATTTCACATTGGTCATCAAGGGACCTCAATTGATGAATAAAGCTCCCTCCCAGGGGTTCATATCTTCCTGCTGGAAAATGTTTCATGCAAGATGTAAACTGTAATGTCCAAATTGACAAAGATATTACCCCATGAATTAACCACTATTGCAGAAGGTGTTTCAGCCATTGTGAAAGGCAAACCTCTTCTCATTATGTAAGATTGTGTAAGTGGCATCTTTTTTCGCCACAAGTCGCTGTATACATGTTTGGTTAAAATGCAAGAATAGGTGCGTAGAATTTAAATAACGCCATGGCACTCAGCCAGATGTTAATGCCTGCAGTGTCCAACTAAATTACATAATAGATCTAAACGGACTTTGCCCATGGTATAATGAAGACATGTAATTTTGCATAATATCAATAACAAACAACACAATGTTATTCAAGCTGTATATGCTAGAAGACAACGTATTAATACTATTATCAACAACAGCAAGTACTTTAACCAAATTATCTTGATCAATTTGTCTTAAACATGCAGCCGCTTCTATCTGTGACAATTTCCAATTGTCATTGTAAGTGGAATAAGTGAATCTTTGAGACATAGGACCCAACAAGAAATCTGATTGATCCATGTCATACGACAAGATAGAGAGATGATGTTTAACTGCAGACAGTGTGGAATGTTCCAACCATTGTTGGCACAATTTCTCTACCGAATAGGTGGTGACTATCCCTGAGTGTTGAGAGTGGGAATAACAAGGGTCTGGTCTGCTTGCCTTAAACCCTGGTGTGGAATGAAAAAACAGGCATAACAACCATTTGTGTCCACTGGCCACAATCACCACCCACTTGGACCAGAATTTGTGGAGTTGAATATACCATTCAGCACCATACTATTGTGCTTTTCTTCACTATAATTTGTTAAATGTTACCAATTGTCAAATCAGGCAGTGGAAGGAATATTAGATGAAATAATTTCTTTAATTTTAGCAAGTACTAGACCAAAAGTCATTTGTGTAGGAATCAAGCACGCTCTAAAAAATATGTTTGTTCCCTGACTTTGCCAATGCTTAATACTCCAAATTGATTTCAAGTTAATTATATATTTCCAATATTCAGAGCCTTTTAATGCTAACTGTGTGATATATATCCAAGCGAGGACAAGAGAAGTGTGTTTCAGCCATGAAAGGAAAACACAAGGTGGTTTAGCCATAGTGTATAGAATGGTGAAAGTGTCAATAGTCCAATGAAAAATCATCTATTCCTGCAAAATAAACAGAAGTGTTTTGTTCAGAACACCCTTCTCTCTCGTATTGTTTATCCAATGAGTTCTGAAAAGAACGAGACAGACAAGTACAAGAATATTGATGCCTATCAGGTTCCTTCATTTATGTGCGATCATGCAAATTATAGCATCTGTCAGAGTGTTCCAGTTGCACAGGACCTCCTTGAGACATAGCTTTTTCTTTAGGTATGGGTTTGCCCATAATTTTTTTGCAAACTCCGGGTTCTGCTTGGCAATGGCCTTGCCGGAACTAGGTTTGCCAAGATGCGGTTTATTTGGTCGGGCCCCCAAATTATCATGTCCTACAGAGGTGTACACCTGAGCAATCATTTTAGGTAGCTCATGTTCCTGGTCGACTGGTACGACCTTTGCAAGCTGTTGGCGTATAGCCAAAGATGCTGCTTCACCTTTGATGTTGGCTAGAATCATTGAGGAGACCACAGGAAAATTACCCATTAATGTCATCCCCAAATCCAGAAGCTTCCCTGTGTTCATTCTTTACTTGCCTCAACACCTCCTGCAAAACTGCCATAGGTGTAGTACAATGCGTTGCGGTATGGACTGCAGCAAAGACTGTACCCCAGGTGACCCGGTCATCTATTTGGGGAACCATCCCAAAGGGCAAGCACATAGTTAATATTCTATGTTTATCTGGTGGTCCCTTAAGGGAAACATGGGTTCAATCTAATTAATTTGTTGAGCTATCCAACATGGTTTCGTGGGAACTTGTCTCCTAATTGCATTAATAATTATCAGGCTAGTTTGTGGTACAGCAGGCAACTGTGATCTGTGGTTGTCCCGCTAGAGCTGCCCATCAAGGTACGTGAAACATATTCAGTTAAGTGCCTTTGAAGTCTTACCAGACCATTGTATAATGACAGTAGCTCATTAGCGTTGAGATTTCGTGTGTTAGGCTATGGTGTATAACCAGCTAATGCCGGCCATGTGGTCCCGTCATTACTAAGGGGTTCTCTGTGGACATGGTCCAGCACGTGTATTAGGGCGCCTCGGAACCAACATTGATATTCCCAAAGATGTATGAAGCGCTACATAAATGCAACATAAACTACAGTTTTACCCTCACCCTTACCATCCACCAAATAGCTGAGTTCAGGAATAATTAATCTTCAGCCATTTGCTGAACAAAGTTCATGGAATTTCTAAAAGTAGTCCTATCTCCACCCCCTCGCTTCAGTATCTGGATCTCCACTTTCCACCTAAAAGTATGAAGGCAATACATTTCCATTGTCTGGGGAGGCTCTCCACTTCCCTATCTTGTGCCATGCTAAACTAAGGACATCCAAACATATCCACTTAGTTTGTGAAATTAATACAATAATACAATCATCAAGGGTTTAAGAAGACATATGCTCCAGCATTTGCAGTATTGCCTTTTTAATATTTTTATTATATACTCCTATATTCACACGCTTCCTCGGAGCTCTACATTTCCCAATATATCCATTCAGCCATTAATACTTTCAACATCTGGGACGTGGCTTGGACAGCAATGCAGGCAGACGCCTAAGTCCCAGAGCTCCGTCACCCTGAACGAAAAAGCGGCGAAACAACCAGCGAAAGTGCCCGAACAACAGCTACAAAGGAATTGAGAGACATGACACAGACAATAAGGTGCCAACGCTGGCGGCGCATAACTCAAGCATAGCACGGGGAAGCAAGGCAAAGGGGCTCAGACCACACGCAGCGGAACTCGGCCAGGTACAGGCCAAGGAGGATCGCCTGAGAAGCGCAAACCAGCAAACTAGCTACAAGCGCCATAAGTCACAACCAGAGGCAGAGCAGGCGCACAGGAAGAACGAGCAGGGGCGGCAGGCAGGAAGCGGGCAAACCGCACCAGACAGACAGCCGCCACCGCACCCCTCATTGAAGTGTGATGTGTGAAGTGTGAAGTCACAACAACGCCCTGGCGTCCAGCAAGACTAGGACAAGGATAATAAGGTGGCCGAGCAGGTTCAGACTTGAGAACATCCCAGAGCGCAAGATCACCGCGGACCCGTGTAGCAGTAGAACACGCGAATACCTAGCGAGAAGAGGCTTTGATAAAATGGCAGGCAGAGACAACAAAATATCCAGTGACAACAAAAAACTCAGGAAGGAAATGGCAGAGTCACCAACAAAGCTGAAGAATAACACCACCAACGAGGCAGCAATGGACATACTCCAAAAGAAGATCACTGAGGCTAATGACCTAGTGAAAGCCACAAAAAACTCCATTGACAATGTGCAATTAGAACTCACAGCCATACGAGCCGACCAGAACAAAATGTCCAGTAGAGTCGAAGAAGCGGAGAAAAGAATAAGCGACATAGAAGACAGCACAACCAGAACAAACAGGGACATGCAAGATGTTGCTAAAGCGACCAGTGACCCACAAAGAATGCTAGCAGAGCAGGAGGATAGAAACAGGAAGGGCAACATCAGGCTCCTGGGAGTGCCAGAGGACGAGGAGGCAACCGAAGGCTCATGCACTGTACTACTCGAAGACCTAATCCCCAAGCTGACAGGCCTAAAATTCGACAGGTCTTTCGAGATAGACAAGGCGTACAGAGTTCCTGCAACGAAACAATCGCAAAGAAATGGTCCGAGACCAATTATCTGCAAGCCAATGAGAGAGTATCACACAGATGCCATTTTTGCCTTCACGAGGAAAGGCCAGACAGTGAAGTGGAAGGGACACAAGATAATAATAACACGACCTTCTCTAAAACAACGGTAGAGACAAGGAAAGGGTTCCTAGCGCTCAGAGAGAGACTCAAAAAAGCAAACATAACCTTCAGCTTCGCGGGGCCTGCAAAAATGCGTATCACTGACAGGAGAGGCACGAGGATCTTTGAGGAGCCGGCAGAACTTCGGAGATACCCGCAAGGACTAGACCCGGAAGAAATGGAAGCACAAAGCCCAGGAGCAGCGAAAAGAAGAGCGTCATCAGACGGCTCGGAAGGAGGCGCAGAAGGAGGACTTTGACCGATAGAAACATAGACTACCTCAAGACAACAAAGCCACCTCAAGAACCTCTACCTCAACATGGCGCAACTAAAGAACAAGAGACTTACAGACTCTCAGGGGGGACATAACCAACGTTGATAAAATCGCATATCCTTTGCTAAAGAGATACCAGATACACATGGAAGGGCAGGGAAAAATGACTCAGGGAGACGGAGGGAGGGAGGACCGTTGCTGTTGCACGTCTACAGTACGATGACAGGGGGAAGGGGGGATGGGGAGGGAGGAGGGGGCCGAAGGGGCGGGAAGCCGGGCAGTACGAACAGGGGCGATCTTGTGGACATACTCTTTTCTTTCTACCTATACTCTATCCCACTTCCTATCTACACCCCAAGGGGGAGGGACCAACAAGGGACCACACCAAGAACCACGCCGGAGGAGGTGGCAAGATGCAGAGCACGCCACATGGGTTAGCGCAAGAGTTAGCGAGAGACACAAACCACCATGACCGCGCCTAATCGCATCCAAACGGCCTCGGACATTAAGATAGTATCCCTCAATGTCAAGGGTCTCAACCACCCCATAAAGAGCCGGAAAACACTTGACTACTTAGCCAAACTCAAAGGAGACATATACGTCCTCCAGGAAACTAGGGTCTCTGAGGGGGATGCAAAACGCCTCAAGGCAAGGTGGATAGGCGAGGGGGGGTTATAACCATCATCAGCAAAAAAGCCTAACTCACAATACAAGAACACCAAGCCGACACAAAAGGAAGAATGCTGATCACATGCCTGAAAAGACGGGCGGAGGTAATCTACGTAGCCAACAAATACGGCCCGAACTCACTGGACAGGGAATTCTGGGAGGGAGTGGAGAACAAACTCACCAATGCCCCTCAGGGAGAACTACTGATCCTAGCGGGAGACATGAACCAGACCATCGACAATGCCATAGATAGACACCCACACAGGATGAGCTATGCACCACAAGAACAGAACATACTCAAAAACATATGTGCCAAATTAGGAATGTCCGACCCATGAAGACTACAACACCCAAACGCCAGAGAGTACACGTTCTATTCACATCCACACAATTCATACAGCAGAATCGACTACATCTTCACGTCCTCCACTCACACACACCTCATTGATCTGACAGAGATCGGCCCGATAACTATCTCAGACCATGCACACATAACCCTCCCGATCAGCGGGAGACACAATGAGAAGCTGGCGACTCAACAGTGACATCCTAGAGAGCCCAGCCAACATAGCGGAGGTGGAAGAGGCAATCAGAGAATACCTATCCTTCAATGACACAGCAGAAACAGGCAAAGCAACCCTATGGGAGGCGCTGAAGGCCACAATAAGAAGGAAGTTCCTAAGCATAAAAGCCAGAATGAACAGAAACAGAAACAAAGAAATAACAGAGTTAGAGAGCCAGATAATGAAACTGGAAAAGAACCACTGCGAGAATCTCGTAGACAGGAACACACTCACTGAACTCACGAAAAAGAAGTACGAGCTCAACAAAACCTTGAGCGAAAGAGCAGGTACATGGATCAATAAGTACAAGTCCATAAACCTGTGCTCAGCAAACAAGGCAGGGAAAGCACTAGCAGGGTACCTGAAAGCAAAGCAAAGGCAACATTCCATTGCAGCAATAACGGACGGGGCAAATAGGACGCACACAGCCAACAAACAAATCCTGGAGGTCTTCAAGGACTTCTATAAGGAGCTCTACACATCCGACAAAACACTAGCTACAGACGGAGGCACAAGCCTGCTGGACAAAATTGACCTCCCCAAACTCACTGGTGAACAAAGAGACTCACTAGAAGAGACTATAACCAAAGTAGAAGTAGGATGGCGATCAACTCCCTAAAACCAAACAAGGCGCCGGGCCCAGACGGGTACACGGCCGCCTTTTACAAACAATTCCAGAACCTACTTAAGGGGACCATGGTCAAGGTCTTCAGACTATGCGCTCAGAGGGGCAGTATGACTGACTCGATGGCGGAGGCGAACATCATTGTCATCCCCAAAGAAGGGAAGGACCCACAATTCCCATAGAACTATCGCCCGATCTCACTAATTAATGTGGATTGTAAAATCTACGCCAAAGTATTGGCAGTGAGACTAAACACCTACCTGCCCCACCTCATACACAAATCACAAGTAGGCTATCTCAAAAACAGACTCTCCCAAGACAACACAAGACTATTATGTCACCTCATACACCGAACGGCCAATAGCCAGGACAAGGCGGTGATGATCGCGCTAGACGCGGAAAAGGCCTTCGATAGAGTTTCCTGGCCCTTCCTTGACCTATGCATGAGCAATTTCGGACTAGGCACCAAATATCGCAACATGGTAATGTCACTCTACAACAACCCCAGAGCACGGGTAGTTGTCAATGGAACCACATCTGCGGTGTTCACCCTGGAGAGGGGAACAAGACAGGGTTGCCCACTCTCCCCTGGCCTGTTCCTACTTGTGCTTGAACCGCTCATATGCATGATCAGGAGCAACTCACTGATAACAGGCGTGCGGGTCAGAGACAACACGTTCAAACTGGCTGCGTACGCCGATGACATCTTAATCACGACAAACGACCCAGACACCTCAATTGCTGCACTGATGCAAACAATTGAGGGATACGCGCAGGTCTCAGGCTACAGATTAAACAGAGCCAAATCAGAATACAAACCCATGAACTGCCACACAACAAGGACAGTCCTGGGCGCTTCGGGGTTAGCCTGGCAAACGAAACCCCTAAAATACCTGGGACTCCTTTTCGGGAGAGACCTAAGGTCAACCTTAGACCACAACGAAGAGGCAATTCTTAAGAAAATCAGGAACAAACTAGAGTCCTGGAGCCCGAAATTCATCAACTGGTGGGGGAGAGTCGAAACCATCAATATGATGATCACACCCATGCTAAACTATCTGCTCAGCATGCTACCCCTAACCCTAACCCTAACCGAAGAATTCCACAAAAAATTAGATAAGACAATCAACACATTCCTATGGAGCGGAAAAAAAGCTAGAATCAGCCTCTCAAAACTGAGACTGCGGAAAGAGCTGGGGGGGCTAAACATGACTAACTACAAGGCCTTCCAAACAGCGTGCTTAGCAAAACAAGGAATACACTGGCTCTCCCCAACGCCAGACTACATGCCAGTCTGGCTTGATCTGGAAAGAGACATCCTGGAAGGAGCTGACCCACTAGCAGCACTCACGGCAAACAAACACCCAGAGGCCAGCAATGCAGTTCTCAGGAATACCAGAACAGTGCTACTCAGAGTAGACAGAGAGTTGGAGTGCAGTATCAAAGGATCGAAATGGGAGTCGATCTGGCACAACTCGAAAATAACATATAAGGGCAAGGTACTAGCAAACAAAGAATGGTATGGGAAAGGCATCACAACACCTGCCCAGCTAGAGAAAGGGGGAGCCCCGCTCACATTTGAAACGCTGCAACAAACATACACGTTACCCAAACCGGAATGCTATGAATTCCTCAAGATTAAGGCAGCCATCACCAAAGCCAACCTCTCCAAACTCAATCCCTCCATTCTACAATACACGCAAAACCTGAACAAGATAGGCCATCACACAGCACACATATACAATCTCATCACCCCGCGTACCACCACACTGAACACCAAGACCCTGACATTTGGGAAGAGGTACGGCATAGGCCGCTCAGCGAAGAAGAGAAGCCTAGGCTATGGGCCTCAGCATCCAGCAACAAAGTATCCCCACAGCTAGCGCAAACTAAGTTTTGGCTACTACACAGACTATTCTGGACACCAGCCAAACTCGCGGTAGTAGGTGCCACAGAAACGGACACATGCTGGAATTGCCACAGAGAGAAAGGGGACCTGGCCCACATCATATACGAATGCCCTAGGGTCAAGCAGTTCTGGCGCAAGGTGTATGACTTCATTGACACTCTTGTAGGGGGCAACATAGAGCGTGGGCTAGCGGGAATAGCCACAGCCTTCATGGCCCCAGGGCTACAATCCAAAGGCGACAGGGACCTAGTCGATCTCCTGCTAACAGCGGCGGTCAAAACAATTCTAGCGAACTGGAAAAACACTGGCAAAGCGACATTCAAAAGGTGGTTCAACTGGGTAACGTCCCTGAGGGGCGCCGACAATATCACCGCAAACCACTCAGCGAACCACACCGCCAAAGGAGAGATGTGGGCCGCCCTGGATGCACACCTGGGACAGTAAACAACACCCCCCCCTCTCTTCTCTTCTTTCCTTTCTCTTCCTTCCTTTCTTCCACGACAAGATGAGTAATGTACTGTAATGTATCATACTTGTAAAAAATTATTTTGCAATAAAATACTTTGAAATAAAAAAAAAATAAAAAAAAGAATGAGGGAAAATAAATAAATAAATACTTCCAACATCTGAGTTGATTAGCTGGCCTTGCTGAAACGGTGGTGTATTAGTAATGTAGTGCGGTTAGCACTCTAGTGGACGCACGCAATACGCATCCATGCATCCGCAGGCCAGGCGTGGCCTGCGGGGTTCAATAAAAGGAAGGCGTGCGCTTGGGCACGTCACTTCCGACCAGGATCGAGTGTGTGGCTTACTGGCTGGCGCTGCGCGTTGCCACCCCTGCGCAAGCGACCAGTCACACCTGGCAGGGCCTACATCCTGGCATACTACATTGGCGACGAGCGGAGGGGGCCCAACCCTCGCCCGTACACCTTTGCATCGAGCGGAGCAGTCTGCTCGCTCCTGCGGTACACACCGCATGTGGCCCGGCGCCTTCTCCTGCGCCACGGGGCCGACGTGCTCCTTCCTGCCTGCCCTTCGCCTGCTGGAGGACGCCGCTCCCCCACCCTCACTGCCCTGGGGAGGAAGCGTGAAGCGGGTGCCTTCACCTACGGCCGCCGCGTCTTCCGACCCCTCACGGCGACAGGGTGCTGAACACCACGCATCTCGCGTGGTACGCGAGGACACCGCGCCCAGCGTTTTCTCACGCATCTGGAGTGAGAAAAGGGAAAGAGGCTCCAGAAGAAGGCATTTTCATCTTTCCTGCCACACGGCTGCCGCGTGCATCGCGTACTTTGGGTCTGCTGAGGCCTGGTGTGGCCTGGTGCTGCTGCTACGAGCCCTGACCTGCCTACCCCCACTGACCACGTGGCGTGTGGGCCTAGACGACGGACGGAGAAATCTTCCCGCCAAGGTACGCACGTTGCCGCGTGCTTGCGCAAGGAAAAGGGGTGGTTCTGGACTCTGCCCTGCTAGACCTCGTGCACCGCCGCCATGGGGGATGTGGACGCTGGGGCTCCCGTCATCAACATCCCGTTCCAGCATGCTGCCACTGGGGTGCTGCCGCCGTTCAGTGAGGCGAGTGATCCATCCACTGCCTCGCCCCGATGGAAAATTTGGTTGGAAAGACTTGAAAACTATTTTGTGGTCACAAGGGAGATGGATGACGCGGTAAAAAGATCGCTACTCCTCCACTACGCAGGGGACGAGGTCTTCAGGCTCTTAAACACCTCCCCAACCCGACGGGGGTGACCACCTACGCCGCTGCTGTTACCGTCCTAAATAACCACTTTGACCCTCAATTAAATGTGGACTTCGAAGTCTTCAAGCTAGGGCAAGCCCGTCAGCGTGATGGGGAATCCATGGACCAGTTCCACACCCGAGTTCGAGAGCTGGCTAGCTCCACGGATGAGGACCAGCCAAAGGCCATACGACGCCAGCTGATTCAGGGATGCCGAGACAAGACGTTGAGGGGCAACATCCTGCGGAAGCCGGGAATCTCACTGGAAGACATTCTCATCCTAGCCAGAGCGCATGAACTCTCAGATGCCAGAGCAACGGCCATGGAGCAGGCTTTACACAAAACTCCCGCCAAAACCGAAACCATCAAAGTTGAGCGCGCTGATGCAGTACGACCACGAACACGTGGCCAGGCGAAAAAGGGATACCGAAGAGACCCGCCTCAAGGCCGTTGTGGATACTGCGGACATGAGCCTCATGCAGCCAAAGATTGTCCAGCTCAAGGTCAAACCTGCGGGAATTATGGAATCCCAAATCATTTTGCGTCAGTCTGTCGCAGAAAGAACCAACCCAGAAATCCGCAGAAACCATGGACACCCACCAAGGCTGTCCGCCAACTATCGCTAACAGATCCACCCCCGGAGAGGGCAGACAAGTTTCTACCGACGACCTATGACGAGTCAGACTCGGAAGACGAGAAAGTGTACGTAATCTCCTTTGCTCGGGAGCTGAAACTAAGACGACGACCACAGCCGACATGTGTAGTGCAAATGGGAGAGAATGAGGTAAAAGCCGTCATCGACACTGGCGCCACCGTCAACGTCATGGGGCTGCAAGAATTTAACAAACTACGCCCTCGTCCTGAGGTCTTACGATCCAAGACAAGAATCTTCGCCTATGGAGCGGATACCCCTCTTCCTCTGAAAGGAAAAATTGTAATACCCATCCGGGATGACGAGGCTGAAGTAACTGCAACGATACACATAATCGACCGAGAAGCCGACACACTGCTAAGCAGCCATACTGCTGAGGACCTGAAATTAATCGCTTTTGCTAACCGCATCCGAGCCCATCAGGTAGAGGAGCTGCTGGAGCGCTTCCCTGAACTGTTCAAAGGTCTAGGTTGCATCAAGTGCGACCCCATCAAACTCCATATCGACAAATCCGTCACCCCTACAGCCCTACGTCACCGGCGAATACCGTTCCACCTGCGGCCGCTGGTGGAAAAGGAACTCGATAAACTGGAGAACCTAGGGGTCATTGAAAAAGTATCGGGTCCTACCCCCTGGGTTTCCCCTATGGTCATAGTCGAAAAGCCCAAGCAGCCTGGCGAGATCCGCCTATGCATCGACATGCGGCTGGCGAACACCGCGATCAGAAGAGAGAGACACTTAACACCCACAATGGACGATATAATAGCCGACGTGAATGGCTCGAGATGGTTCTCGAAAATCTATCTCAATGCGGGCTACCACCAACTGCCCCTTGCAGAGGAAAGTCGCTTTATTACTACATTCAGCACCCACCTTGGCCTCCGGCGATACAAACGCCTCAACTTTGGGATATCTTCGGCAGCGGAGGTATTCCAGAATACCATCCGAGAGCTACTGTCAGGATTGCCGGGGGTAATCAATGTAAGCGACGATATCCTAATCCATTCTGCCACCGCATCCGAGCACTACAAACATCTGCGGGATGTGTTGAAAAGACTGAGCACATATGGAGCAACCCTCCACAGAGACAAATGCCAATTTTTCCAATCTTCAATCGAGTTCTTTGGTTATGTTTTCAACCAGGAAGGGGTCCAAATTGATCCAAGAAAATCAAAATCCATCAAGGATGCCCCCGCGCCGAAATCTCCAACGGAGGTGAGGAGTTTTCTCGGAATGGCTACGTACTGTGGCCGGTTCATACCAGGCCTGGCAACCCGCAGTGAACCCCTCCGAGCACTAACGAAAACGGACGCCGCATGGACATGGGGCCCGAAGGAAAATGATGCCTTCCAGGGAATAAAGGATGCCCTCCTTGAGAACGCAACACTATCGTACTTTGAACCCGCCAAGCGGACCGAGGTAATTGTGGACGCCAGCCCGGTGGGCCTAGGGGCAGTGCTGACCCAAGAACATGAACCGGGGAAATGGATGGCCCTGACATTTGCCAGCAAGGCATTGACCCCGACCGAAACCAGATATGCACAGATAGAGCGAGAGGCCCTGGCAATCAAGTGGGCCTGCAGCCATTTCCACCTTTACCTGCAAGGACACTCATTTGTGATGGTGACCGATCATCAACCCTTAGTGCCACTCTTCAAGGGCACCGCCCCACATCCGCCGCCATGCATCGAGAGGTGGGTGATTCAGCTGCAAACATACGATATGGAAGTGGTATACAGACCAGGAGCCAAAAACCCGGCTGACTACCTATCGCGCCACCCCCTACCTCAAGAGCCAGTAGCTGCTGACAGAGACTGCGAAGAGTACGTCCAGTGGGTAGCACTCACGTCCTGCCCCCAGTGCATTACCATTGAGGAAATCAAAGAGGCGACAGTGGACGATAACCCATACATGAGGTCGCTGCAAGCTGTACAAGAGGGGTCCTGGACTGACTACTTACACCCCCCCAGCACCTGGACGGCATCGGATAAGGAAGCCCTCACGAAATGTTGGCACGTCCGCCACGAACTCAGCGCCACGGAAGAGGGCGTGCTGCTGAGAGGGACACGCCTGGTGATACCAAAACGTCTTAGGTACCGAGCCACCCAACTTGCTCATGGCAGCCACCAGGGTGCCACGAAAATGAAGGCGCGCATGCGTGAGAAGATGTGGTTCCCCGAACTAGAAACCACGGTGGAAGAATACGTAAAAAATTGCATGTCCTGCCAGTTGACCAGTGATCCCGAAAGGCCGGTCCCCATAATTACAGAGGAAGCATGCACGACCCCCTGGTCTAAAATCAGCGTGGATTTCGGAAGTTTCCCGGGAGAGGGCCACACCCTGGTAGCCATTGACTCATACTCTAAATACCCCGTAGTGGAAAGAGTATCATCCACGGCGTTCACACACGTGGGGCCAGCGCTAGAGAAAATGTTCTCCCTGTTTGGATTCCCCAACGAGATTAAAAGTGACAATGGACCACCGTTCCAGGGAGCGGAATTTGCCACGTTTTTGAGAGCCAGAGGCATCACCCACCGGCGCATCACTCCCCAATGGCCGCAAGCCAACGGGGAGGCGGAAAGGTTCATGCGGACTCTCAATAAAATGTTCAGGATCGCAGTAGTAGAAGAAGCTGACCCGGAACAAAGACTATATGAATTCCTGAGAGAATATCGAGGAACCCCCCACTGCACCACTCAGAAGAGCCCGTGGTCCCTCATGTTTCAGGGCCAACGTAGAGACCTCCTTCCCACCTCCATAGAACCAACACCAGCTAGGGACGACATGAGGGAGGTTCAGGAACGTCGACGCCGAAACAACCTAAGAGCGAGTCACAGACGTAGAGCAACTCCAAAACAATTACGCCAAGGAGATCGGGTAGTCATCAGGAACAGACGCCCAGGTGGAAAATTTCAGACCTTCTAGGAACCAGGCCCGTGGACTTTAACCAACACGAAAGGAACCATGGTGACTGCCAGCAGAGGGGGGGGGAAGTATCGAGGAACACCTTGTGGTTCAAAATGGTCCCCCCTGGCCCGAGGGTGGACACCGAAAATACGGATGGAATCAACGAGTCACCCCGAGCCACGACACAAGAGGAAGGAGACAATTCAACAATCGACACCCGAGGGCCAGTAACGGAGCCGGGAGGGGGACTCTCAATCATGTCCACCCCCATCCGGAATCCATCACGCAGCGGGGAACAAAGGCCAGGCCGTACCCCGCGATACAGCCTGAGGCCCAATCCCCCTCCAAGCCAGAGACTAAAGGACTACGCCTGTCAGCTGAGACCCTGAAGCCGTCACCCAAGGGACACGCAAGTACAGAGCGTCTAACCAATATTTATTACAGTATTATGAACATTCATGGTTTGAATTTTTCTCAAAATTTTGTGTAGTTGGATAGAGATGTAGTGCGGTTAGCACTCTAGTGGACGCACGCAATACGCATCCATGCATCCGCAGGCCAGGCGTGGCCTGCGGGGTTCAATAAAAGGAAGGCGTGCGCTTGGGCACGTCACTTCCGACCAGGATCGAGTGTGTGGCTTACTGGCTGGCGCTGCGCGTTGCCACCCCTGCGCAAGCGACCAGTCACACCTGGCAGGGCCTACATCCTGGCATACTACAAGTAACCGAGCAGTGGGGACAGTTCGTCTGAATCTAGTGCCTATCAATAATACTAGAGCACAGCGTCACATGCAAATAATGCGTATGTGTACAATGCTGTATTCTTAGATTGCACGGTACCTCAAAAAGCCTCCTCTATATTACTAAAACCATGCATGCCAAACTGATCCCTAACTAACTCTTGTGTAATATAACTGGTGTTCAAGTAAAGCGCTGGAATACCTTTGGGTCGAATTCGCGCTATATAAAACGGCAACAAGAAAAATCATATATAACTTCCATTAATCTAATATACCACAAAGAGATTTAAGTGAATGCATGTAACGGTTTCCCAGACATCGCAAGATTAATCCAAATAACCAACAATAAACTGTAACCAACAATCTGAATCTTGGATTCCGAGAGCAGCATAACTCTAGCGTAAAGCGCTTCAACGCTCGCCAGGGTTAGCAAGTGCTACATACATTCAATTACAATTAAAAGTCCTTGTACATCGATGCTACACATATTCAATTGCCTTGTTTGACCAGCTATGTTACTTATTAAAAATATGTTTTCATTTAATTGATGTTGGCAGACCTTTGTACTCATTCGTGAAACACCAGTTGCAAATGCGTATTAACAAAACACGGCACGGTTAAATGCAATGTATAGCGAAATTCCTGTGTCCTTCTGCATGAAATCCTGCCGCATGACGCCCGAGAACGTCTTCAATATGTCCTGTCAGTAGTACAGCATGGTATCACTTAGCAGTCTAGTCTTTATAACTCTGCGAGCAGCCTGCGCTGTAATTCCGTGAGCGAGTAAGCCCAAATGTGTCACTGTCTCTGATTCGATTGTAGTGGAAACTATGATCACAACAGCAGATCTAATTGGTTCCCTGGACTGCAGGCTAGTATTCCGAATTTTTCGGCGCTTCTGAGGGTTGCCGCTGCTTCCGGATCAGGATCTGAAAGTTGTGTCTGACAGCAGGGAGCCGAAAACATGCTGGAGCAGGGACTGGAGATGGCATCTATGATCCCGGCCTTGAGGGAGCTGGGAAGGTGAGTATCTGACACTGAATGTCAGTGTGTGCAAGAGTAGCAGCTGTATCGAAGGGTGGCAGCAGGAAAGCGAGTAGCAACAGGGGTCCCAACCTTTTTTGCAAGAGGAAAAAGAGGGTGTTACAGAAGTTCTAGTGAAAGGTAAATAAATAGCTACTATACATTCATACAGTGCAGCGTTTCAGCTAACACCATTTAGCTTTCTGGGACTTGTAGTTTAGCATTTAATATTTTAAGCTTTGGCTCAGAAATGCAAAAGTACTGTTGGTCAAAAAACAGGACTGTCTGAATGCGCCCCGAATGACTTAGGGACACTTTGCAAGGATTGAAGATGGGCAGCAGAACCCTTTCTTTGAGCGATAGGGATAAGAAAATCCCTGATGCTACAGAAATGAGGGGCAGTAGAACCGCAGGGCAGGATCAGAGTAGCAGCACAATAAGGAGTGAGAGTTGCACCAGAACCTGCATGTTAGGAATAAGAGGGCACTAGAAACTCGGTGCAGGAGAGGCATTCTTTGTACGAGACAGAATAGCACTAGCCCAGCGGTATGAGGATCGAAATGGGTAGCAGTTCCCTCCCACTCGTCCCTCATCAGTGCATGGGGAGAAGCAGGTGCTACTCTCACTTAAGGAGCACACTGTCCCCAGGGAAGATATGAAAGTGTTGCAGAACCGTTCGTTGTAGCGAATGAGGTAACAGTTTAACCCATTTTCTATGTAGTGCCTGAATGGGCAAAAGCAATTCTTTTATCGTGTTCACTGTTTTGTCAATTTGCATTTTAGGTTCGACTTTTTTCTTGCTTTTCAGCATATTAATCATGAGAAAGTTTGTCGATGTGTCTCCAGTATGTTAGGTGCATCTAGTGCGCCAGTGAAATTCAATGGGAATTCTGTGGGATACTGTAATACATTCAGGCTCGAATGTCTTCAAGTTTTCGTTTTTCACTATGCACGTGCAGTGCTAGTATATCTTGTGTAGGTGCTCTTTTCGGTCTCTCCATGCCTACTCTGATCTTGCTGGTGTTCCTCCTCGATCGTGCCTTCATGAAGTAAGTCTTGCGTAAGGGACCTGTCTGCATGAAAAAATATAAAGTTAATAGTAATTGCTGGACAATATCTTTGGCCTTATGACATTTGGGTTGGTTTTAAAGGAGGACAATCCCGATAACTTTTAGATCCAACAACTTCTTGAATGGCCTGGTGATATATAAATCTTAAACAGGCTCTTAATGTTAATGATTATGTCCCTTTTTTTGTAGGATCTATTTTTGTTGGCAACAACCCCCCACACCTCTCGTCCATCATGCTCTACCATATAACATACACAGAATACATTGTGAACAAATATAACTACCTTATGCAATAGTTGGTTCGAAGAGGTGTCTCTGCAGTAGCACACCCAGCATGAGCACACATCAATCACACTTTCCAGTCGAGCAACTTAACCCACTACTAGCTCACAGGAGTAGGGCATCCTGGAGCTCCCGAAGCTCAGCAAGCATTGCCGCCGATGCCTGCAGGTCGTCTGCAAGCTTGTTATCTCTGCATGTTTTTCGCATATGGCTCTCCTTGGCCACGTCCTATTCATCCATGTCTTGCAGCCAATCGGTCACCCTCGGAGCTATAGGAGACCACTATCTAATGGCAACCCTCTGCTTAGCAAGTACCAAACCAAAAGGAAAAACTTCCAGCTCAGTTTCTTTTTTCTTTTGAGCCGGGGTTATCCCAGTAGGCACTGTCCAACATACCTGGGAACAAACCACCCTGAAACCGCATTCAAGGTTTCCAAGAAAGACTTCTAAAAAGTATCCAATTTGGGGCACTCCCACAACATATGTAGAAAATCCGCCCCTTGTCTGGCTCAGCGTGGACAGGAGGTCGAATGTCCTGGGTAATTGCATGCAGTGTGGCCAGAGTGAGGCATTACTGGTGTGATGCAGCGCTCCTCCGGAAATAATTTCTAAATCCATGTCACCTTTACCTGAAGTGCAACTTCTAACACATTCTCAAACAGTGGGACCCACAACACTGCGAATCATCCAAAAACACTTACACTCTACTTCATGGATCGGAGAAATTCAAAGTAAGAGCTGCTGTATCATAGTGGAGTATCTAAAAACAAAAATTCAATATTTATACTATTTACACCTGCAGTTTAAAATACGTTTACGATGGTTTTCATTTAATACGACATTTTATTTAGACACACCACCATTGAGATCAATGGATCTGCTAGTAAAAAATTAGGCGTAGGAAAACTCAAGACCAGCTTAATTCCCCATTTATCTAATTTTAATTGAGCAAATTCAGCATGTCCAAGATTATTTACTTTATTTATTTCTTTATTTCAAAGAAAACGACATGTGATATAAGGTTTAAATTCAGGACAGCTAGGTTAATTTATTTAAGAAAAACTCAAAGATAGACAATTTCCATTTGTTTTATATAGCAAGTATTAGCAAAAGACAGATAGTTCCCACATAATCATCTATTCTCCTAACATCTCTAACCAAACTCTCAATCTAAAGTGCATCTTCCTGTGAAAAGAATTAAGAATTATGGAAAATCTTACATATCAGGAAAAATCAGCATTCCAGCAGCATCTCTGCTAGCAATCGAAGAAAGGAGTTCCTCTTCAGTAAAAACAGCACTTTTTATACCTTTTTCACTAGCTCTATCTATCTAAAAGTGTAACTTTCAACCTGAATTCGAGTCCTGATTGGACAATTTTGGGGTGGATGAGCATCATCTCGTCATCACAAATTATTTTTTTCCTTCGGTCCGCAGTTTTCTAATGGGTCCATTGTTTAGCCAGAGTCCGGCCTAGTCCTGTTCCCTACTTGTAACTTTAGCCTGTATTCCCACGTTCTGTACCATTGTGCTCATCATTTTAGCAGCCATCTGCACTTCTAAGCTAACATGTCCTTGAACCGTTGTTACTCCAGGCACAAGCAGCTCACATTCAGACTTGCGCATTCGTACTTCTTTTTTGGCCACAATAATCGAGTGACTCCATTTTCTTTTAGGCTTCACGAGTCAAAATGGGAACTATCATAGAAAACAAACACAAATAAACCTTAATTTTAAGTGATTTAACCCCTCCCCTGCTGATGACGGAACCGCTCCGTCCTCAGCTGCGGTGGCGCTGTGCTGATGACGGAGCGGTTCCGTCATGGCCCGCTCGACGCTCATGCGCGGCGCGAATTCCGCGCCTGCGCTGAGCGTTCTATTGAGTGGGCAGGCCATGACGGAACTGCTCCGTCATAAGCACAGCGCAACCGACGCTGGTGACGGAGCTGTTCCATCACCAGCATGCGCCCGCCGCATTTCCGCCCCGCCCCCTTAGCACTGCGGCGGAATAGCCGCCGCAGTGAAGGGGTTAACCCTTCTTTTTACCTCCCCCTTACTAAGGTTTTCCCTGTTAATAGTTACCTAGCAAATAGCCACACTTAAACGCAATATACTCACTTTAGCCTCGCGTTTTGTCACAATAACACATAAACAAAAGCACATTTATGCCGCATTCCGCTATCTTAAAGCTGCTCATTAGTTTGGAACATGACAGAATCACATAATTAGTTGATTATGATTGCAACATAAGCAAAATTAGTTTCCTGCGTGTATTTGTGTAGGTGCATTTCTTATTCTATGTTGGTTAATCACACATAGCATTCCATTAATACAAATTATAGTTATTGAAGTATGACTTCTGAAGGGATACGCATAATTTTGCAATTCCACTTCGCTCCATCAACTCCCCCCTTTGGTGATTTATCACCAAATACCTCCCAAAATTTTATTTCAGAACATGTTTCAAATTCTTCAGGTTAGTATGTCTATACTTTAGTATCCTTTTCTCTTGTCTCCTTAAAAATCTTTTCTTGAAACTCTTCCATTTCTATACACCTTTTTCACTTTCTCTTTCTCGTCTTTCTTGGATCATTTTCTTTAATGATTTTCTAACATTTCTTCTTTTTCTGTATATGCAACATAACCTTATCATTAAAATGACTAATATTATCACTGTTACTGGAATTAGTATTTTACCTATAATTGAACTACCTATTTCTTGAAACCAATGTTTCACTGCTGTAAAACATTTCCCAAGTCGTTCAAGAATACCATCAACCTCCAGTGGTTCAATTTCTCTGCAATTCTGTAATACTTGTAATATATTTCTCAATGTTTTGACTTTTATCTGGGATGTATGTACAGCAATGCTGTACCTTCAAAATTCTCCCTCTTTTGCCAATATAATGTCAAGTGCAAGACGATTTTGCATTACCATAGTTCTCATAGCAATCATTTCAGTGTTTACCATTAGGAATCCACCTGCTGTGTCTGTTGACAAACGATCTACTATCGTTGACAATCTTCGAATTCGATTTGCATTGAAAGATATTCCCACTGCTGGTATCAGTGCTCCAAAAACATCACCTATTATTTCTATGACACTCTCTCTTTTTCTACGACTTAAAGGTTTACCTATCTCATGAATTCCATTAGTACCTCTATCTACATGAAAATGTTTAGGAAAGACCTAACCCACATAGCATGTCCCGTACCAGTGGTGAGGTAATCTATAATACACCTTGTTCCCACAAATAAAATATACACCTGGAAAAACAGGATAATTTCCCCCTTTAAATCCCCATCCCCCTTGGATTCGATAAGTATCTTTACACTGACTTGCTCCCACAAAATAATTGTCATACATGGTATTGTCTCTCCTAATCCAAAATTTCCCTAACAATGGAGTGTCTGTTTATTGCTACATTCACATTTCTTTCATCAATGTTTTCATCATTAAATGTCCAATATTTTGATTTTCATGCTTCACTTTTCTTTACGTTTATAAGCAATTCGTCTTTCTTCAACCATATCTAAGAACACCTTTTCTTCTACTCTCATTTTACATGTTAAATTATGTTTAAACGCATAGTCGTGACTTAACTCATCTACTACTAAGAAATATTCTCCCATAACTGTAGCAGTCTTTTTCTTACTCAGTTCATTATCTATTTCAATTTCGCGAACACTTCATCTGAATTGGAATAATGATATTCTAATTTGCCTGTTTGATGAAACAAGCTTGCAATCACACTACACGTGACTCCATATGTAAGTGGAAGTTGATAAGTAACCCCCTCAGAAACAGATGCAGGTAATTTCACACATACATAACAATCACTGGCGTCCATTGTCCTAACATACTCAGTTAACAATCTTGAAAATGTATTATTTGTAAAATTGCTTATAGAACTACCTTGATGTAATTCTGGCCGATATACTTTTTGCTTATTCGGTTTTGATTCCACATCTTTCTCACTTGAACTCACATTATGTTTCAATTTCACTAAATTATCTTGGAAAGGTATAATAATAGCTAAAATTATCCATATCAATATTAATAAACCAGTACATATTAGGCACATCCTGCACCATTTTCTAAAAATAGAACATTTAGTTTTATGATCGTTAGACACCATTTTTTTTTTTTTTTTTTTTTTACACAGCGAGTTTTGCTAACAGATTTTATTCGACCTTATGTCACTTATAAGCCTCTTCTCTTCTAACAAGTTTTCTTTGACCTAATGTCACTTACAACATTTTCTTTCTACTTACAATGCCCCTTTTCTTTTTTTCCCCTTCTGAATTTCAGATTCACTTTCCACTTTGTCCCTTTTGATCAATTACCACTTTTCTTTGTGGCTCAGTTCTTTACTCACTTTTCCCATTTGTCTTTGGGCAGTTCAAGTTTTCTTGACTGCTGTTCACTTCTTCACTTAGAGGTAGGACAATGTATGTCCATTCAGGTGATTTGTACTTCTGATTTGGTCTTCTAACTCTTTTTGGCCTTTGCACAACTTCTATTTTCTTTCCCAATGCCTCCCTTTGACTGGTTATCCCATTGACCCGCTCTTCTTGTTGTCTTTCTTTGTTAACCAGTTTAAATATCAGTCCATCATTTCCTTTAGGCCAATTATCTCCTTTACAAAATGTCTTTGTCTTAGGCCCCGTGGTGTTATATTCCACTCTCCAAGCCCTTTTCCTTGAACTCTTTCGTAATGGAGTTTCATCTGCACTCTCATCAGTCTCACTTTCAGTGTCTTCAACAGTTTCGTTGATAATGATTTTCACAGGGTCTTTCTCCTTTTCAGAGTCAGTTTTCTCTTTTTACAGTTCTTTCACTCTGTTAGGAACATCTCCATAGCTGGTACTTGGAATCTCAATTTCTTCATGAGCTGTTTCCTCCTTTCCAGTCTCAGGATTTTCGTTCCTGCTTTCAGAGCTTCCAGTCTGTCTTTCAGGATTTTCTTCTTCACCAGTTTTATCTTCTCTTTGCTCAGTGTTCTTACTGGTGTCAGTCTTTACCAATTCTTGATCTTCAGAATTCGGTATTTCAGGACTTTCTTCTTCTCCTTCAGACGCTGAACTAGTATCGGATACTTCCAGATATCGACGTTCCTGTTGATCTTCAGTATCTGGACTTTTCTCTGGCTCACCTTCAAAATCCGAATCAGTTGTGCTTTCACCTTCTTCCTTTAAATTTTCAGGTTCAGGCACACAAATTGTGTGGCTTGCATGTACCCATCTCTTTACTCCAGCACATTTGACTGCAGTAGTACTAACCAAAACAACTTTTCTTGGTCTCTGCCAATGAGGTACCAAACAGTTTCTTCTGCAGTGTACCTTTTATTCTCACCCAGTCTCCAGGGACTAGATCATGTGCTGGACTTTTCTCTTTGGTGTTTGATTCAGTTCCCACCTGATGGAACACAGAAGTTACCACGTTAAAAAGGTTTTTGCAGTAATCCAGTATGATGTCATCATTAATTGTTAACAATTTACCAACTGGTACATATGCTTGTCTCATCACCCTTCCCATCAAGATCTCATGTGGACTCAATCCAGTTTTCCTGTCAGGAATGCTTCTTAGGGTCATCAAAACAAGTGGCAAGGCATGAGGCCACTTTAATCCTGTCGCTAAGCACATCTTTGCAGTTCTGTTTTTTATTGTTCCATTAACTCGCTCTATCACTCCTGAAGCCTCAGGTCAGTAAGCACAATGCAGTCTCTGATGAATGTCCAATGCTACACATACCATTTGTATGAGTTCATTTTGAAAATGGGGGCCACGATCAGTTTCAATCGTCACTGGGAAACCAAACCTAGGTATTATTTCCCTTAAAAGTAGTTTTGCAACAGTTAGCCCATCATTCCTTCTTGTGTGGAAAGCTTCTACCCATCGAGAGAACTAACAGATGATCACCAAAACATATCTGAGTCTGTTACATGGCGGAAGCTCAATGAAATCCAATTGCATTCATGTAAATGGACCTCCCTCCTGTCCTATGGTTCCCAAACTCACAATAGTTCTTCTGTTTGGATTAAATTGCTGACAAACAAGGCATCTCTGACACAAGCTCTCAGCTATCATCCTAAACTTGGGATTATACCACGTCTGTCTGAATAAGCGAAGCATGGCACCTCTCCCAATGTGAGCTTGACCATGGTACATTTGGGCCATATTTGAGATCATGCTATCAGGCATTACTGGTCTTTCATCTTTGTAAACCCAGATTTCATCTTCCTCTCTTTGTCTATATCCTGCTTTTAACCAGACATTTTTCTCTTCCTCATCAGCTTCTTCCTGCATTTGCCTCACTTCCTGCCAAGTTTCAACTACAGTTGTTAGCATTAAAGGACTTGGAACATGTTCTTTCTCTCTTTCCTTATTGATAGAGGCAAGATTTTTGGCACAGTATTTTGCAATTGAGTCTACATACCTGTTACCTCGGGTGATATAGTCATCCCCCTTTTTGTGTGCTGCACATTTTACCACAGGCAATTTGTCTGGCAGTTGGATGGCATCAAGTAACATTCACACAAATTCAGCATTACGTATGGGTGTTTCTGCAGAAGTCAAATAACCTCTTTGGGACCACAGCTGTCCATAGTCATGAACAACTCCAAAACCATACTGACTGTCAGTCACTATGGTCACTTTGATTTCTTTTCCCAACTCACACGCTCGAATCAGGGCAATCAACTCTGCTATCTGAGCAGAACGACTTCCTTTCAAACAAGAAGCTTCCAGTACATCTGCCACCGTACAGACGGCATATGCTGCGCTCAAAACACCCTCATCTGTTCTCAGACACAAACCATCTACAAACATCACATAATCAGATTCAGGCAATGGCTCTTCTCTAATGTCTGCTCTTGGTTTGGTACAATATTCAAGAACATCTAAGCATTTGTGATCAACTTCATTTTTCACTTCTGTTTCCATTGTGTCAGGCAACAATGTGGAAGGATTCACATTCACGCATCTAGAAATTGGTAAATTTTCTGTTCCAAGAATCACCTTTTTCATATTTGGTCATTCTGTTGCTGGTCAAATACTGTGTTTTTGTTCTAGTGAGAAGAATCTCCACAGAGTGAGGTTCATACACTTTTACAGGAAATCCCATCACTATTCCTTCACTCTGTTCCAGACTAACGCTTATGGCTGCTACTGCTTTCAGACAACCTGGCAATGCTTTTGCAACAGGGTCCAAAACAGCTGAGAAATACGCAATAGGTTTTTTCAGTTTTCCATGTCTCTGAATCAGTACAATGCACATCCTTCTCGTTCACTACAATACAGTTCGAATTCCTTTTCATAGTCAGGCATCCCCTAAGCTGGTGCTTCACATAAACTGGTTTTCAGCTGTTCAAATGCTTCCATTTCAGTCTTAGACAGAATTATAGGGTCTCTGATATCTGCTCTTGTTAATCTCTGTAGTGGCTTCGCAATCGATGAAAATCCACTAATCCATTGTCTGCAATACCCCACCATTCCTAGGAACATTCTCACTTGTCTTTTGTTTTTTTGTGGCTGCATTCCCTGTATCATTTTGATTCTTTCCGTAGTAACTTGTCTAATTCCTTTTGGCAATTTTATATCCTAAGTACTGTACTTCTTTTTGACAAAATTGTAACCTTGACGGAGACACTTTATGTCCCTCTTCAGCCAAATGATTCAACAATGCAATGGTATCCGTTACACATGCATCTTTTGTCTTTGATGCCACAAGGATATCGTCGATATATTGAACCAATACAGACTCTCCAGGCATGTTCAAACTCTCTAATGATTTCTTTAGCAATTGATTAAAGATAGATGGACTTTCAGTATACACCTGAGGAATTCGGCACCATGCCATAATACGGTCTCCAAATCGGAACGCAAAAATTGGCTGGCTTTCTTGGTGCAATGGAACTGTAAAGAACGCATTACACAGATCAATCACAGTGTACCATTCTGCATCATGGAGAATTTGATATAAAATCACTGCTGGATTTGTTACAATCTGACAACATGGCACAACTATTTTATTAACCTTTCTCAAATCCTGTACTATCCTAAAGGTTCCGTTTGGCTTTTTCAGTCCTATTATTGGCGAATTACAATGACTACTCTCTATCT
Source organism: Lissotriton vulgaris (assembly GCF_964263255.1). NCBI lineage: Eukaryota > Metazoa > Chordata > Amphibia > Caudata > Salamandridae > Lissotriton > Lissotriton vulgaris. The sequence goes on along the minus strand of NC_141699.1, from coordinate 607,700,736 downwards.
CTCTTAGTATGCCTTGTTCAATCATTTTGTTTATCACTGGGGTTATTCCTTCAATTATTTCTGCAGTCATTTTATACTGAGGAATATTCGGGTAACTTGCACCTTCCTTTATTGAGAGTTTTACAGGATCTACATCTTTCATTAGTCCAATATCTTCACCTGTGAAATCCCACACCTCTGTTATTACCTTTTTCAATTCATCCGGTATCTTTTCTCGATCAAATACAGGAAACAATTTGTTTTGTTCTGCCTCAATCATAAGCATAGTCATTTTGTACAGACTATCTTCATCTCGGGTTTGCAATTCTATGCCATCTGGTGAAAAATATATGGCACAGTTCATTTTACACAAAATATCTCGTCCTAACAAATTTACAGGACTACTATCACACACCACAATTCGATGCATGTCTTTGAAATTTCCAATCTCTCCTTCAACTGGTTGTGTCAAGGATGTTTTAATCTATCTATTGGCAACACCTACAACTTGGATGGAGTCTCCCGAGAGGGGAAGATTTTGGACTGGGTAAGAGTGGTCTGCTTAATTCAGACACTCTGTTCATCACCACCCCCTTTTCTGAATCTTTTTTGGCCACTATAGGTGTGGCAGGGTATACTCAGACATGAGTCCCTTGCTCAATGCACCATCAGGATTCAAGCAAGCCGGGCCGACGACGGCTGAAATGCCAGAAACCGGTCCCCGGAAGCTTGTTTCCTTCCCAGTATAAGAATTGGCTTGGTAGTTTGGTTTGCCCTGTTCCCATCATGCACTGGGACAGGAACAGACTAATTTGCATGTAGCCAGGTTCTGAGCTGATATGGTGCAGTGAGCTAAAAAACGGTGATGGATCAAGCCCTGATCTTTGGACTGGGTAAGAGTGGTCTGCTTAATTCAGACACTCTGTTCATCACCACCCCCTTTTCTGAATCGCCTCAATCATAAGCATAGTCATTTTGTACAGACTATCTTCATCTCGGGTTTGCAATTCTATGCCATCTGGTGAAAAATATATGGCACAGTTCATTTTACACAAAATATCTCGTCCTAACAAATTTACAGGACTACTATCACACACCACAAATCGATGCATGTCTTTGAAATTTCCAATCTCTCTTTCAACTGGTTGTGTCAAGGATGTTTTAATCTGTCTATTGGCAACACCTACAACTTGGATGGAGTCTCCTGAGAGAGGAAGATTTTGAACTTCCACTGATCTGACAGTAGAACGGGTAGCACCAGTGTATACTAGGAAAGTTATTTCTACATCATTCACCTTTCCGCTTACAAATGGACCAAACTGATCTACCTCAAGAGTGGCTCCAAGCACACACTCTTCTTCCTCTCAGGCACCGTCAGAAACTTTCATCCGACTCACTCCCACCTTTTTGCAACCAATACTGAGGACTCACATTCACTCTAGGTGATCTATTTACGTGCTCAACTCTGCTGAATCCTGTTTCTGCACTGTATCTCTGTTGGTTTACACTGTGTGGACGTGGCGGTTGTGGTACCTGACTTTGCTGATTAACTATCTGCTGTTGTTGTTGTTGTTGTTGCTGTTGAATTACCTCATTCTGCACCTGTGGATTCAATGATGCCTTTATCGGATTAACTCTTGGTGATACTTACACTCTTTCTTCCAATGCCCTATCCGGCCGCAATTATGACAAGGAAACTTTTTCTTAAGCTCATCTATATTCCCTACTAATTTTGTTTTGGGGAAATTTCCTTTCGGTTTCCCTTGACTCACATCACTATTTTTATTTTCCATTTGTGCCACTTGGTGTTCTGCTACCATCACTTGCGCCCACATAGCTTTTCCCTTCAGCTTCTTTTGTTTAGCATTGGTCTCTTCACTACAATATTTAGCTTTTCTCAGAACTTCATCTACAGTACTCGACTGCCAACCTATCATATTATGTCGTATCATGTCTCCAATTTCTGGTCTTAATCCATTCACAAATCTATACTACTATTATAGAGAGAGAACTGTGAACCTTTGAGGCGGGTAAACTCAGGAACCACAGCGCCAATCAAAACACCCAATACAGCGTTGGAAATGTCAGGGTAAGCAGATGGACATAGGCTATATAGCATCAAAAAATATACGTGGCAAGGGCAAAGTACGTTCTTTGCCAAAGTAGTCCTTTGGAAGTAGCGCCATGTCTGAGGTGGGCGTGTGCGTTAACGACGTTCAATGCAGTAGGCGTGCTGACATCACATAACAGTGATGGGGTCGGCCATTTTGGTAAAGTAAACCGGAGCGAAATGTGCGCTACAGCCACAGGGGCCCCTGACTCTTCTGTCACCTTGGGGGACATGGAAGCCCAGAGCAGCACCAGCCCTAGGTACGTGCCGAAGAAGCCCAGAGCAGCACCAGCCCCAGGTATGTATGTATGTATGTATAGGCATTTATATAGCGCATTACTTACCCGTAGGGTCCCAAGGCGCTTCGACCGCTGCGAAACCCTTCCTGGCTTCCCTGAGAGATGGTCCCTTAATGGGTATCTCCAGGGTGAGACCAGGCATCCCCGGCAGTCTGGTGGGGCCGTTAGTGAAGATGAGGCAAGCTAATGCCCAGAGTTGCCGAGTGTGATCACTGATCAGAGTGGGCACCGAGGCGAGAGAATTATCGAGTCCGCTGACCTTGGTCCAGAAACCTGCCGCGCCGGGAATCGAACCCTGGTCCCAGGCCGTCCTCTGCTCTCGGGTCTGCCGCCTGTGCCGCTGCCCCCGCCTCTCAGCCGCGCTACCTTCTCTGCCCCTTTGCTCCGCTTCCTTCTTGCCGAAGAAGCCCAGAGCAGCACCAGCAAGCAAGAACGTGTGGTGAGCATTGAGGTACTGCCCCTAAGGTGAGGCAGAACTTACAAGGACGTGTATAAACATTCGACTACAACCAGTAATGTAAGACACAACATGCAAGGACAAGTATAAACACTGAAATACTGTCAGAATTGTAAGACAATATGAAAGAACGTGTATTCACATTACATACAACCACCAATGTAAGGCACAACATGCATTGACCTGTGGAACCACTGTGATAAGTAAAACACAACAAGCAAGTACATGAATAACCACTGAGATACTGCTACTAATTTATTATGCACGAAAGCCCATGAATAAACATTGAGGAATATAAGCCATAACATGCAAGAGCATATAAACATGAGGAGATCTGTCAAACGCAACATCAAAGGACATGTACAAACACCGAGATATGTAAACCAGAATATGAAAAGACACGCATTAACCCTGACATACTGCCCAAAATGTAAAACATCATGAAAGAACATGCATAAACACAGGGATGTGTAAGCCAAAGCAACACCAGCCCCAGGTACGTGCCGCTGCCCCCGGCTCTCAGCCGCGCTACCTCCTCCACCCCTTCAGTCCGCTCCTTCCCCGGCTCTGCTGCTCCCGGGGCTGGCCGATCTGCTGCGCGTCTCCTGCAGCGGTGCTGCCCCCTTAAAACCCTTTGCGAACAGTTCTGCCCCGGACAACGTCGGGGCGGGCTGCTAGTCTTAAATAAAGTGACTCATGTCCTTTTCATTCAACTCCTCATATCCACTGTATTGTTTGAAAACTAACAACAGTCTTCCATAAAATGAATGTACAGATTACTTTGGTTCCTGTGTGGTTCTGTCTATTTTCACCCAATCTGTCTCTTGGTGGAATTTTATTCCTCAAAAATACAATTACTTGTTCATATTTTCTCATCAAATCAGGTGACGGAGCAACTGTTACCTTGTCTCGAGGATATTCCTCTTTCAACCAATCTACAGTGGTTTTACACTAAGTCCATAAATCTGCTGGCACAACTATGTCAAATAATCCATCCAGATCAACCCATAATACTTTTGAAACTTTCACAAATCTATCTACTTATCGATACCATTCTACTGGTTTTTCTCTCAATCTAGGGAAATCATTCGTGAATGATAGTATATCCTGTCTACTCCATGAAACATGTACATATCCTCCTCCTGGTATTTCTCTCATAGGGAACTCATTGCAACGGTCTCCTTTTCCCTAACTGGAAACATTAATGTTGATTTGTGACTGGTCTCCTCTTTCTTCTTTGCCCATCTCACTCTCCATTTATTCACATCTCCCCATTTCCGTAACAAAACAATTAATTCTTTTATTTGGGTTAATCTTCCTGCAGTGTTCATGTTTTCAATGTCCTTTTCTGAAAAGTCTACAATATAGGATTTCTGCAACGATTGATTCTCAAATACTGGAATTACAGGTCCTATCGTTACTGGAACTGTTATTGCTCCATGTTCCATGTTCCATGTTTTTCGTAAGTTCCTGTATCTGTTCTGTCAATGCATTTGTAGATCTTATATATTCAGTAGTACTGACTTGTTCTTCAACTCGCCTTTCTACACTATTTACATTTCCTCGTTCATTACTTTGCTTCGGGGTACCAGTAAATCTTGGTTCTGGCCTTGAGGTACTTGGATTATATCTCACTTCTACTCTTTCAGGTACATCATTAAAATTAGAAAATTGTTTTGGGGTTTCATTAATCCTCTCACCTACCATTGGAGCATTAGGTGTAGTCCATAAAGAACCTGGTTGATACGGTGGTCTTCTATTTAATATTTCCTCTAGTACAGCATCCTCTGTTTCACTTTCACCATAACTTTGATACCCTGTTTCTATATTCTTTCTCTTTTCTGTACATTTCCGTCCTTCATAATCGTCCACTAATCTGACTGGATACATGCCATCACACATATTAGCATTTCTCCATCTACGCATTCTACTCTCATGTGTCTCTCCCCATAGATTTTTACATCTACCTCTGGGTTTGATATATAATTGCAATCTTTTACTTTCCAACTCATGCATCTCATCCTCCCATTCAGCTAGAGCTTCAAATTGAGTCGGTCTAGGTCTCGGGTCAAGATTCATCATCTTTTCTCTCAAATTTCTCAAAACTGCCAAATCGAGTGATCCTCCTTCCGGGAAAGCTAATACACCATCATTTTTGGTATACCTTACCCAGTTCTCTAACCAAACACTCGTATGGTAACCATATTTCAACAACATATAGGAAGCAGGCGTTTTTGGTGGTGGAAGTATTTTTCCCTCTCTTGTGATAATTTCTTTATCCTTTACAAACACACTTTTCAACTTCTTAAACCATGGTTTCTTTCTTTCCTCTCCGTAATAGTAATCCATTTTCGATAAATTCCCAGTCTTTCAAAAGATTGCACACTTCCCTGTTGCTGTTCCGTAACACCAACCTATCTATCACAGCGCGGTTTACACTAACGTACCAATTAGAACAAGATACGTCTTCTTAGTGCTTAACCAATAATACTGCTGCTTTTCGTGATGAACCTATCAGCTCCTACTCTGTCTTGGTCATGAGGACCAATCCCAGCGTGACACTTTTGACGTCACCAGCGCTCCGGCTTCTGCAGAGCCGACTGACCCCTCCTTTACAGGATTTTTCGAGAAGCCTTATTTACAAGATATTTGACAAAATCCGTTAGTAACTTAAACAACTCCATTCGTCTGTTTCACTAAACAAAAGAGATAGTTTTCTCAATTATACAAGTATTCTGTACTTCCGGTAGACAGCGCTTACCTCTACTCTACCACAGAATTTTACACTCGCCGATAAAGCAGCGCTTGCCTCTGCCTTTACCCTTCTTACAAACTCCAGGCACAAGCAGCTCGCATTCCAGACTTGCGCATGCGTACTTCTTTTGTGGCCACAATAATCGAGTGACTCCATTTTCTTTTAGGCCTCACGAGTCAAAATGGGAACTATCATAGAAACAAACACAAATAAACATTAATTTTAAGTGATTTACCCTTCTGTTTACCTCCCCCCTTACTAAGGTTTTCCCTGTTAATAGTTACCTAGCAAATAGCCACACTTAAACGCGATATACTTACTTTAGCCTCGCGTTTTGTAAAATGTCACAATAACACATAAACAAAAGCACATTTATGCCGCATTCCGTTACCTTAAAGCTGCTCATTAGTTTGGAACATGACATAATCATATAATTAGTTGATTATGATTGCAACATAAGCAAAATTAGTTTCCCGCGTGTATTCGTGTAGGTGCATTTCTTATTCTATGTTGCTTAATCACACATAGCATTCCATTAGTACAAATTATAGTTATTCAAGTATGACTTCGCAAGGGGACGCAACATTTTGCAATTCCACTTCGCTCCATCAGGTGGACCACATTATAATGAAGTAGTTTGAATCCTACATCCATAGATATCCCCTTCACCCCTTCATGGACGCCCTCCCGTTCTTTGTCGCAAAGAGGATCACCCAGAATGAACTGGCAGATTGTGCACATTTAAATTCTCCTGAAGCGCTTTATAGACTGGGGAGATCAGCTTCTCCAACCCCATCCATACTCAGCAGTATCCACAATGTCTGCGAGTCCTGTGGGACATCAGGGAAGGAAAGCTATATCCTGTGGCCCGTTGCTGCAATTTTAGCAAAATGCAAAAACTGTCCGGTCCCAAAGTCAAACGTTGCCACTGCTTCAGACAAGGTAGTAAACTTATCATTAGGGTATAAGTCTTGCAAGGAGTCAGTCCCCTGGCCCACCACCTACCTACTGACATTGTTGTTGCTATGAGTGCAAACGGGCACAGCGTTTAAATACACATATCTGGTGTATATGAAGTCCGACGCAATACATGTTTGACCACTCTCTCCCATACTCTACACACCTACCCGATCACAAACAGTGCTGAGTCCTTAACATCTGCCCCTAGCATCAAGAGCTCTGGCAAGGTAACTCCACCACACATACCACGCAACAACCTCTGCTCCCAATTCTCTCCCTCATCAAACCAGTGCACTGCATGCTGCAATTGAGCCGCAGCAATTGCAGCACGCAATGCTGAAATTGCTTCCTCCAGGGGTGCTTGAGAGTGGCCAGGCTAACCCTGTTCTTCCTCTAGGCACATATTAGTTCAACAATGAATTTGTCAAAGTTTAACAAAATACTTCAGAGGGGTCTTGAACACGGCCTCCTGAAAGACATACAGACAGGGTGGCAGAATAATAATTTTCCCCAATGCCAGCTTGCCCATCAGGAATAACCGGAGAGTGTTCCAGAACTTCACTGTGTGGTTTAGCCCCTTCAGAACTCTTCCTATATTCAAAGCCTCAAATGCCGCTACCTCACGTGCACACCTGATCCAGAGATATTGAACACTGGGAACCTCCCAGGGAAGGATGATTATGCTCAATTTGCAATTTATTGGTGGTAGGAGCAGACTTGTTTGTCTTTATAAGTAGGCCGTTTAGAATTATGCAAAACATCCTCTCAGACAGCTTTCTGCTCTTCAAATTTATTCATACTCCCAAGCTATTGTAACAGCATTGTAAACTTCAGTTTGCAAAACCATGTGGGTTAACTGCTGCTGAACGTGAAGAAGACTGATCGCATCAAACCTGCTGTCCGTGACTCACGTTGACTGCCTATTCTATTCTATCCATTTGTGAAATGTATTATTATCCAATAGTGGCATCCTGTCCTTGAGGGGAACCATTAGAAAATTGCAGCCGAAGAGCTAGAATAACAAGCATTGGCATAGCCAATAGGTCTCGCTTTTTGGGACCTTATAAGTATTTAGTTACGCAGCACAATATCCTTAATCAACAACATCAAGTGTTGCATGGCTAAACACTTGTAAAGGTCCAGAAGGCGAGGCCTATTGGCTATGCAAATGCTTGTATCCGAGTTCCAGCTGTGGGCTGCTTTTTGGAGCAGCCTGGGGGCAGATTTGGGTGGTGTCTGGGTTGTTCGGATGCCGCCAGCGGCCCAGTGGGTGCTCTTGTGGCCTTTGTGGATGCAGATTGGCGTCCATTACCTCCCTTTTTATCCACGGCCGAGGTGTCACTCCCTTTCTCTGGCTGGGCTTGCCCATTAAAGTATGCGTATTGAGCAGGGGCAGGGGGCCTGAGCAAAAGTCTCCTCACTTGTTTTCAGGTGTGTTTCACCAGTGTGAACTAATCCGTGCATTTATTTTTTATCGAAGTAAAGATAAGAAAACATGCCTCTGTCAGAGACCACCCCCCCTTTCTTTTTTATAAAACTTCACCGAGCAGTGTTTTGCGGAAAGGCAATATGCAAATGTGGGCCACTTTGTTTTAGCGTGTCTGGGCTGATTTTTAATCCCAATCCAACCATGTTCTGCTCATATAGTTTAACTCCTGGGAAGCCTGTGATACTAATATAAAAATGGAGTGCCCTGCCTTCCCTTAGATTGTGAACAGCTCTAGTGAATATGTATTTTGCTGAGGTGCCTTACATGACCCAACTTTTTATTTCGGTTTGTACTGTTGTCCTTTTTTTTTTTAGACTAATTCATATCAACTTTTGTTTTCTGGAAATACCTCTTATGTAGTTAAATATCAATTTATGATTTGATAAATGTATTTTGACAGTCCGCTTTATTGCATGTAGTGTACACATTTAGCTCACAAAAGATAATGTCATAGAATACATGTTCCTTTGGTATTCAAAGAAGAGATAAGGAGCTATTTTTTTTTATTTGCTTGCTTTCTGTGTGTGACTAGGAATGCTGTTCTCAATTCCCCCATGTGAATAAATTGTGTGATCTTAAGGAATTCACGTAACGTTGCTGTGCTTCTTTTTCCGTGACTGACAACTAGAGAGCACTTTAATGTTACTCAGTTTGGTATACATGAACCTCACAAATATTTTCTGTGTATTATTTGGCGGCTGCATATGATTACAATGTTGCAGCACCTACAGTGCATGAGAACTGCCGAGAGGCATAAAGGAAGGAAACCAAATAAAACTCAGAGGCAGCAAGACACAAAAATCAGACAAAACAAACCCCCATCCACTCCCCCAGATTTTATGGAAATTATGGAAATGAAGCAGCGAAATGGATCCTGATCCGAGGAGTCTCCCTGGGTGACAAGGATACATCATGAACGATAGGTGTTTGAAACTCTCTATCATAGCCTCTGCAAGTGAGTGATCTCAAAGAAAGGAAGACCAAAAGAGAGAGGACATTGACCTACAACACATGAGGAGAATGAGCGTATCACTCGGACCCGAGTTAATCCACGCTGTGCTTTATGGAACTTGCAACAATGTATCTTCCTCTCAGAAAATGCGAGATGTTACTCATTCAACACTATCTTGAATTCATGGGCACCCTAACTTATTAAACATGATGGGGTAGCGGAGGTGGGAGCTGCAACGCCAACTATCCTGCGGGAGTCTCTGAAGAGCTGCGTTCAGTACTTGATAAGGATCTCCTGAGTGGAATGCAGCAGAAGCAAGTGCCCCGCGCAGTCCATAGGGCCCTCTCCATGCCGCTAACAATGGCACGGTGTCCGCACGCTCTACAGAATGGCGTGCGAGAGGGCAGCCAAGCCTCGGTGTCAAGGCAGGAATTTGACAAGGACACGCCGCACACCCCCGGCCGTGGCAACAACTTGGATTCTGAATGCGCACTGTTCGTTCTGGTCCACACGACAAGAGACCACTCCATTAGGGCTACCAGTGTCAGGATTTTGGGATATCCCATTCGGACAACCAAACGCAATCCCTCTGGGGCACAACACAGGTGCATATTGCTGTACATAAGGTAACGTGATCTACGCCCAAGGTATTTGCAGTACGGCAAAAAATGATCAGAACAAGGGCGAAGGTTGGAACAGAGCCAACACTTTCACTTGCACATTCTAGGTTCCGAATTCGCAAAGAAGTTTTAAAGTCGATAGAAAAGCGTTTCCTACAGCAAAGAGTGAATGTCTGCTGCATAGTGCTGCATTCAGTCGTAAAGAGAGTGTGTTCCAAGATGTGTGAGCCCGCCCAGCGCCGTCCAGACTCTGCAGGCATCTGAGGTCATGCTCTGGTGACCCGGAGCGAGGGCCCTGCACCATGCTCTTTTTGGAGCGGCTGTGAATGATCGAGGGACTAGGACATGAAATCCCTGAGGGCTGCTGCGGCCTGCTTCACAAATATGGCACTCACTTACTGTGACAGCAATCAACACATTTTTGTGAACCCTCTAGGCACCACCACGCGCCTGATTCACTGGCGCCCAACCCTACTGCGCTAAAAGGCGAAGAGGCACGATTGCAAGAAACCACAATAGTTCAACCTGCAAATGCAATGTTAAAACCTCTACAGCGCAACTTTAAAGGCTGGCCCGTGAACAAACAAGCCTGCGAGTGGTGCGCGCGCTGCAACAAATTTAAGGAATGCAGCTGGCACATTGCGTGCCGCTGCTCGCTCCAGAGACCGAAAAGCCATGGGAGTGAACGTTTAGAGGAAAGGCAGGACATGCACCGGTCTTTGACCATTTGCGTGCTTTCATTATTGAAAACCACACGCAAAGGCCAATGGGATATGTGGGAGGAGCCAACCCACACGGAGAAGTCTCTTGGAAGTCTGGAGTGATTCCAAGAGGCTTCCTCCTAGAGCAGCGCATGCGCGCTGTGCTAGGCTCAACCTTAAAAAGTGTGAACGATTTGCAAAAGGCAAAAATGATCATTATGAAGGCGAATGGCAGGGAGAAAAGAACCGAAGAACAGGAAGCGACATTTAGGCAAAGAGAGCCGCCAAAGAGAGTCTAAGCATAATGAGCAGGAAACGCAATATCAAATAAATGTACTTTGCTGTTAAGTATGCCCTGCTTTTTTAAAAACCTCTTTGTTAGTTTAAATAAGAGGTTACAGTATCACATCAGCTTAGCAGCACAACTACAATATCTGATCATTGAAACATATCTGTGCCACTGATCATACAACCAAATCTTACTAACTCCCAAGTCCTTCCCACATACATGCCATGATCCGCTGTGAAATAGATATTCCCAAGACAGTCATCTGGTGCCTTCCATTACTCCATTGCACATAAGAGCTTGTGTTATTTGAAAGTCCTTGCTTCCATCCCCATAGTATCCAATACTCAACTTCCATGTTGAATCACAACTTCATGGAGACATGGCTTCCTACAAAAAAACTGGTCGAGACTCAGTCCTTTCCACCTGTGTTGAATGGCTTCAAAATTATTCTCCTCACTTCTTCAAACTTAGCAAATCTGTCATTCTATTTGTAGCTTGAGTGTTCAAACGTGGCCAGTGTGTGCATAGCCTCAAACCAGTTGTCATATGTTGGGATATTAGATTTCCATAGGTGCAGGATACCCATTTTGGCCACTGCTAGCACTGTGCATGGTCATCAACCACAGTAAATAGACACACTAGGGAGATCAGACATTTCTTGTAAGACCATTAGGTGGTTAGTTAAGGACACGTATATATTGGATACTGATTGTACATCCGACCATAACTTTTCCCACTAGTGGTCGAATTTTGAACATTTCCACTTTACATGGACTATGTCAGTGTCCTCACCGCCACATTGCCAACACACTGCATCAGCGGTTAGGCCAGCTCTGTGCAACCTATATGGAGTCCAGTGCCAATAGTGCAAAACAGTAGAACAGTTTCAAGCTGGCTTCTCTTAGAAAGGTATTGTAGTTGTCCATTAGCTCAGTCCACTCATCATCAGGAAACTGAGTCTCGATCCACCTTTCCCACCAATGTTTAAGTACTGTTGATGTCAGGATGGAAAAAAAGGTTCTCCGTAATGTTCCAGTACAGTTCTGATACTGTGCCTGAGAACCCTTTCCATGTATGTACGTGTTGTACAACAGGTGATCTTTGAATGGATATACGTATGACCTTTAGCATACCTCGTAAACAGTGGGCAAGTTGTAGATAACACCAATACCTGGAGTGCGGCAGTGCAAACTCTTTAACTATTGAAAGGATTTAATAGAATCCAATTGGGGGATCCTTTTACTGATCCATGATGAAGAATGAAATGGTTCATGAATTTTTTGTATCTTGTGGTTGTGCCAAATGTGTGCTGTTTTGTGCGTGCTGAAATTTGGAGCGGGGAGTGCATCTCTTTGGTCAAGCGTATCATGAAGCTTTCAGTATGAGGTTTTCTTCCGTAGTCTTATCTTGGTGCCTGGTGTAATAAATTCCCAAATCATTGTTTGCCTGCATGATGTGTCTTTCTATCTTGACCCATAAGGAAGTTTCCCAGTGCAGGTTAAAAGATAGACTGCCAGTACTAATTGGTGTAAAGCTGCGATGATTCCACGTGTGGTCGTTTTATCCTCCCTTTCTTAGTACTAGCATAAAGCTTTGCCCCAGCAAGTCTTGCTCGTTGCCCATTCTAAGTAAAGATTATTATGCTGGAGTCTATCAGTTGGATGATTTGTTTTGGAATTTTTAAAGGCAACATTCCAAAGCTAGTTAAATCTAGGCACCAGATTCACCGCAACTTGTTTTCAGCCTCAGAGAGAGAAATATTTTAAGGACAACTATCTCTTAATCCTTCTTGTCGCTTGGTCTAATAAGGGTCTTATATTGTCATTCATAATGCTTGAAAGGCTTGCATTGACATAAATGCCTGGGTACTTTAGGTCAGATTGTTTCCATTGAAAAAGCGTGTTAAACACCACTGTCCTCGATGTATAGGTGCTCATTAGGATTGCCTTGTATTTGGTTCAATTTACGTTATTCACTGAGAATATTGCGAATGAATATTGCGGGCCATCTATACTCTTATAAAGGTGTTAGGATAGGAAAGATTCACCAAAATATCGTTGGTGCAGTACACCGTTTTGTGCTCCTCTATTGCGATAGATTGTATTTCCAATTCTATCGCTCTGCCTGAATAGCCGACAGTGGTCCCAAAGCCAATAGAAATATCAATGGTGAAAGAGGGCATCCCTAATGGATTACCAACCGCCCCCACCCAGGTGGAGCTTGTCTTAGAAAAAGCACTGTGAATCAGGTAGAAGGGCTTGAAGGTGATGTGTTTGGCCTCTGGTGGTCTAGGCTGAAAGGACCTATGGGTAGAGATGTGGGCAAGCTGTGGCAGTAGAAAGATTAGCTGTACTGCAGTATGCTCTACCGTGAGGATCCTGCCTAAATATGAGGCAAGAAGGCCAGGATAAAGTCACCTACAGTACTCCACATTGGATAGAACTGTCGCCTGTACTGCTGATTGATGAGCAGATCACTTTAAGAAGGAAATCTGAACTGAGATTGAAGAAGCAAGGAGAAAAGATTCTACCGATTTGGGGGCGATGTTGACGTAGTGTGGTGAAAGAGGAAACAGATACTGAACTGAAGTAATGTGGGTGGATATCTAGTCTAAATTAGCAGGCCACCACTTTGCACACCGTAAGGTGAGCTTTTTGCCAACTATAAAACATCTATTTTGTCTGTGTTAAGTTTTCAAGTGTCATTGTGCATCCAAGAGACCACCAAGATGAAACATTTGTGGAAGTAGGACTGGTTGTTCATGTGTGTAGCATCCATCTGGACCATAGTTACAGTGTCATTGGCATAGAAAGTGAAGGAGAGAGAGACCAAAGAACCAGATAGGTGCTACCAGTTGAACAACATAAATATTGAAAAGAGTGGAACTTAGGAAGGAACGTTGAAGGACCCTAAACAATATATTTTTTTAAATCTGAGCCGAAAGTGGGGCGATGGATAGCCTGGGATCTGTCCATTCAAATATTGTGCAGTTTAAGCAAGAGCCTTTGCCTGGATACCAACTTGGTGAAGATTTCCAAGCCGAATGGTGTGAGATACAGCATCAAAGGCAGTAGGGAGAGCAAATAAGATCAGAGAGGCACTGCTGCCCTGATCTGCTAGAAACCTTAAGTCCTACAGGATGGAGACCAAGATTGACTCAGTGCAGTGGAAAGAAAGGAACCCGGGTTGAGAAGGATCTCAGATTTATTTTGGATTCCAAAAAGGAAGACAAATGAGCGTGACTTTGTTTTCAAGAATTATCTGGGGAGCATGAGAAGAGAGATAGGACTGAGATTATTAAGACTATTACAATCTGCTGTAGGCGTTTTTTAACAGGACAGCAGGAGTCTGTTTCCATTAATGTAAAACAAGTAGGGGGTTAAAGCTGTATTGCAGAGATCTTTGAAAACTGGAAATAGAACCGAGGCAAGAAGATGAATAATATCGGCTGGACATGGATTTAGAGAAGAGGCTGGTTTGATGAGAGCAAACGTTTGGCATTGTGTTCCTGGGAAGGTAGAGAAAACTGAGAAAGGTGAAAAGAGAACTCATTGTCAGTAGTAGAAAGGGGGTGAAAAGACACCAGTGGAGATTTAGGAAAAGCAAGAGTAACAGAAGCGCAATCATTTTTAAACGTTTTCATGAAATAAGAAGAAATCAAGTCACAGAGCATTTGAGATAAGTTGCAGCAAGTAGACTGAGAAAGGGAGGCATCTATCTTGAAAGTTTCCCTTTGGGGAAAGTAGCAGCTGTGGCTATTTCATCCTCTTAGAAGTGGGCGAGTGTCACTCAAGTATCTTTTCTATTAGTATGGAGTGCTACCTGCAAGTTAGGACGTGCACGGGGGAATACTCTTGGTGTCAGGTCTCTTCCAGTGCCTTACAGAAGAGTTTCTCCTCTTATAGGTCATGGGGGAAGCAGGGAGCCAAAGGATGACTCTAAAGCCAATGAGAACGTTTCAAGGAGATGATCTCATTAATTGGATTAATTTATCCAAGAGTTGATACTTTACACCTCATCAGTGCAGAAATTTCTCGAATAGGGGCTTCTTGTTCAATTAACTGAGTAGAGTTCTTCACAGCTTATTTGTACCAGGCATATTTAAGAGAGGGTTGAAGGACAAAGAGCAAATTAAATGGCTCACAGAATCTGATATTTGTTCATCTCACAACTTTTACCTCACCAATCCCTCCAAGATGTTCCAGAGCTACTGTCTTGACCACAGTATATGGCTTAGTGGTTCAGCTCTTATTCAGAAATTCTGGGAGAGACCTGCAGAATAATTCACAGCAACATATTAATGTAAACTTTGAGTGATCTATGTCTCATTGTTCTACCCACCTCTTACTATTAAGTGTAAAGACCCAGGACAGGCTAAAACCACCACTCAGGTCACTCAGGCATCACAACAGAATGCTTCTCACATAGACCTTACTGCAATTGAACATCTTTGCAGTGATGCACTCCTGTACCGTTTAGCATCCTACGCGAAGGAAAATGCATTTTGTTTCCTCGTCAGGGGGTATGAAGTGTTATTCAAATGCAATTCCAATTCCAATTTTCATTGACTGGCAACCGAGATTACATGAGCAGCAATAGTTGCAGTTACACTTGCGGCAAATCAATTTTCTCATATAGATCACACAGAGTCAAGCCTCCAGTCCCCGTGATGGCTAAAATATGAACTAACAGATATTCCATTGTTAACATAGCATGCAGACACACTGACCAGCAACTGATGTCATCACAGACATTACGCAGAAAGTACACGTTGCAATACCAGGTTTTAAACATGGAAAGCTACCATTGCTTCGACAGCTGTCACATGCTCTCATAGACATAACACCGACTAAAAAGTCTGCAGCACACCGGGCACGGAGGACAGGGTTAGCAGCAAATTTGAAGCAGTTGTTAAATCATTACCATTCCCTAAAATTAAAACAATTTTGACAGGTCTTATGGTAGTCTACTAAAGTTAGGTACTAGCGATTATTAAAAATGGCAAATTCCTTAAAGCTTCTGTTGATGGAACATTATGAATAAGATCTAAAACTTAAACACCAATTAAACCCTCTAGCTATCGTTAGCTGCATACAAAAACACTCCACATCTCATCCTTGACCCACGTAACCTCACAGTACGATTTCAAAATTGGTATAATTTATGATTGACCTGATGGCATCTCATTTGATGTGATCAGCAAATAATTGCAGTTCATTATTATAATTGCCTGCAAGGTTGTGGTTCCACTAACACTTGGTACAAAGAGGAAATGCTTCCATACCACTTGTCAGGGACTATCCGGGACTATGTCTCGAGCTCCGTTCGGGACTTGGGCGTGGACTGGCGACTGGGTAGAAAACGTACGCAGAAAACGGACTACAGCGCTGCCAAGGATCATAGAGGAAGTCAGAGGAGAAAAGGGATCCAGAAACAAGATGGCTAAGACTCCGAAAGGACAGACACTCCTGAAGTGATTTAGCATTCAGAATAACATCAACCAGGACGAATGTGCAACACATATATATGAAACAACATTAACAATACAGGGGAGTGTGGGGTGAAGCACTCAAGAGCTCCACCCAGTAAGACTGAAGCTCAGTAAGTTCCTCACCCCACAGTTGCTGTTACAGATACTGACTGCAAATACCCACACAATGGATATGCTTGCAAAGGCAGGGTCCGTGGAGCTTATATCTATGGTGATGTTATAAATGTAACTCAAAGACAATACTCACAGTGAACAAGAAACACCACCTAGGTACTCGCCTGTGCCCAAGGATCCTGGCGATCAAACAGGAACTGGCAAGGCAGTAACAACAAGTGGGTAGACCTAAACACAAGCACAATAGACAAAGAGCTATCAAGGAGGAGTGCTTAACTGGAAAGGAAGGAAATCACAGGGTACACTTGGAGGAAAGCTGGTAACAAACATACAAGGTAATAGAACCAAGACAGCAGGCATAGAAAGACAGAAAACTAGGAACGGGAATCAAGGAAATGGGAAGAAAGGCAGGGACTGGAAAAGGATATACAGAAGGGAGGCTACAAGGGTATACTGGAATAGTGCTGGCTCCGGTGTAAAGAAAACAAGGTAGCTGTGCTGGAGCAAGAACAAGAATTTAGCAAACGCTCAAAAGTCAAGGTAGCACTGCTGGCAGTGCTAGCTCAGGAACAAGGGAAACTGCTGCAGCTCAGGAACAAGGAATGCGAAGGCTCAGGAGCAGAACTAGAATTGAGCTAAAGCTCAGAGGTCAAGGTAGCACTGCAGGCAGTGCTAATTCAGGAACAAGGAAAACTGCATTAGGTCAGGAACCAGGAATAACTAAAGCTCAGGGAGAACTGGAAACAAGGGTCGGTGTCACCGGTGCACAGCTACAATGACCAACTCTGGCCTGAAGGAAGCTGGGGCTTAAAAGAGCTCACAGTAATCGCATGCATCAGGTGTGAGCTGGCTAGGAGCAGCCGTCCACAGGTGAGCTGAATTCTTCCACCCATCCTTGGTCTGCAGGGGTGGAGACTAAGCAGTGAGCAGGGAATTCTAGGTAATGGAGTGTCAAACATGAGCATACTGGCTTCAAGCATGAGCAGGCTGACTTTCACAAAACCCAGCATGGATTGGGAATGGATGATAATTCCCAAATGGATGGAAGTCAGGATATGCATGCAGGGTAGTAACTCGGAAGCTTATTAGAACACAGGAAAGTCACACTATGCACTCCTCTGGTGGTGGGCACGAGAGTGCAGGGAGAGAATTGTGACACCACAGACTCTTAAAAGATTTCATTATGGTTATTATAAGGCATCGTAAGTCTGAAGTATACTTCACGGACTTGAATGACCACCACGAGCCCCCCAATGCCTGAAATAATCCTAATCTATTGGTCCAAAAGTGTCATTAAGATGTCAAGTGGTGGTGTCACAAGAGGTGCTGCCATATTCCGCAAACGTGGAATAATATCCTACCAATATTGCTATTATATGCCCAAAAGTCCTTCATGTTCTTGCAATATGCCTTCACGATGAAAAAAAATATTATTTTTTTTTTCAAGAATTGCAGCTTTTTGCCTAAATTAGATAAATGTGAGGACATTTATATATACCGTATTCTAGCCTTTGATCACCGTGTCACTTGTGTTAGGATATTGGTGCCTTTATCTAACATATTAATGGTCACGTCATATGTTCTATCACCATTGATATTATAGGTGATATAAGAGTCCTGGTGGCAGAGGATTTTTTTTTGTTGAAACATAATTTTATTGTTTTGTTGTATACGCAGTACTTCGAACCACCGTACAATTAGCATAATTTCTTTAGACTCTTAATACACAGCAAACTTTTAAGTGGGGAGTCAAGGAAACATCTGCCCCCCTATATTTCCAAGTCATATCAAAATTATTTTACCTTGAGGGGATACCCTTGCTATATCTCTTGCATAGAACAGTTACGCCTCTTATTGCCCTGTCAAAGTTACTATTAAATATCATGGCCGAGAGGCCCTCAAGCAATTATACACATGCTTAATTTGCAATAAAAACATATCAAACCTGGGAACAAAAGCAATTCCAACACTGTCTAGGATTATGATCACTTTTCAGGTGTAGAGCTTATCAATTGGGAGAACAGATACCTAGTTAAAGTATTCTTCAAGATGCTATGAAGGGCGGGGTAGTTCACCCCATGCCAGCCTCAACCATATATTTATCGAATGAGAATGTCTTCTGATGGGGTGGGTATAAAGGGCAGATGCAACAGGTGACGAGGGAGGTCTCCTCTAATGGTGGCCTATTATTTTGCCAGCTCTGCCTTCAAACCCTGCAAGGATCGTTTCCAAGGATGTCACAGTCAGATTTCCTCTGGCCCCGTTTTGCATCCATATGTAACAGGGTACTTTTGTATTCAGCCCATGGCCCAACCTCTTGCCGCCATTTATCTATGGACAGTGCGGCTGTTCTCCTCCAGTTCATGGCTATGTATTGCTTTGCTAGAATTAAGGCTAAACCAGCAAATCAGCCTGTAGCCTTCCTATCTTTAGGGTGTGTGAAATGGCTCAGGAGGCATACCCCCATAGTGCAGCTGATATTACCACTGGTGGCAGAGTTCTTGCCATTGGTCGATTTGAGCCTTCACTGCATGTTGGGTATGGCTTGTGGCTATTCTCAGCTTGTAATGAGCTCAATACCTTCCTTGGAATGTTGTAACCTTTAACCATTTTGTGTCCCTAGTACTCTTACTAGTTCTGCACTCCATGTACACCTGCCACCCACATTTTCAAGGGACACTGTTTACATAGGATTGACTCTAAAATAGCTTTGAGCCATTGCACTTATAGATCACCTAAATATATACACCCTTTCTTTCAACGTAATAAAATGGGTGTTTGAGGTTCCTCCATTGAATTGGCAGTTCCTACATAGATTTTAAAGGAGAGTCCCTATTGAGAAGAGTTGTCATGCAGCTACTCAATCCTGGCTGCATAAATTCACAAATCCATATTATCCATTAGTACCAAAAGCACTGCCTGGAAGAACAGTTGTTCGGCGCATGTTGATATAGGAAGATCTTTTATGAAACATTCAAGTTTCCACCACCCACATTATCATGGTATTGCACGAGCAACTTTAAAAAGCTGCTGAATCTCCAGAAGAAGAGCTTTTAGTAGGAGAATATGTTACATTAAATAAAAAAATGGTAGGTGGTGTCTTCCTTTTGCTGATTCTTTTTTGTTTACCTGCCTCCATTCACTAGATCAGAAAAGACCTGATTCCTCTGTGGTGAGCAGTATATATGCATCAAAGTGCTCAGACAAGGAGATTCAACCATAAATGCATAGTTTGGCCATGTCCTTTTTGATCAGTGCTACAGGTAGACCTCGGGTTTCTGGAGTCCCACTTGGCATCTACAAGATGAAAAAATCTGCAGAAGAAAGTCAGTATCCATCCGAAATGCTCTTTCGACAGGTGAACACATTTTTACTTGCCTTCTGTTAAGTATATGAGTTGTTGAACCTGTGCACATTACAGCACAATGCTACTAAGACGAAGAGTGGCTCCTACTCTAGAAAGAACAGTCTGGTGTTTGATTACTCCTTTTGGGGAAGGCTATGCTTGTTTAGCATATGGGCCTCCTCATTTAATGGCATAGGTAGTCTAAAAATCGATAGAATGGAATGAGTGAGTAGGAATAATTCAAACATGGCCACCCATCACTTCCCTGTAACTTAGAGGCGTCAGTAAGTAGCCATACCCAGGAAACAGACCTAGGTTATTTATCCGAACTGCACACTTACAGGCTATTAAGATTTAGACTGATTATTCCTTCTACCAGTTGTACTGTGGGTTGTTGATTATTGTTGTTTAGGGGGCACTCTCCTGCAGCACGGATTTCAGCACTTGGGGCATTGATGAATTAAAGCTTTGGGTTAGCTTTGTAGCTAAACAGGTAGCGTTCTTTCTCTTTTTAACAAATTAGTGCTAACCCAGAAGATTACAACACAGTTGTTCAGAAGCCCCGACAAATCCTTTGCCAGTTCATCGATCGCATCCTTACAGACGTTGATGTTGGTAAGTCATTCATTTACTTTGCACGTTTCATACTAACGGCATGGCTCCCAGTGTTGTTACAATGTGGTTTATATTTGTGAAAATCAGAATAATGAGCTTGCGAATTTGTTGCCTGTGTGCCATCCTTGTGGAGAAGTGTGAAGATCAGGTACGAAAGTGCTACTTTCCTTCCAGTGGTTTGCAGCAAGCAATTGAGGGCTTTGTACAGCAGAACATGACACGTGTCAGTTTGCGTGCTTTAAATATTGAGTCAGGCGAGATGATTAACATATCTGGAAAAACAAGATATCCAATTGAAGATTTTTGAATCCTATGTCTGAAACCTTGGATTTAGGGTCCACTGGTCAAATGGTGCAGTGAAGTCCCAGTCTCCGGGTTTATTGCATTTGTGTATTTTCTGCACGTTCAGCAATGACTGAATTTTAGAGCGACGGCATAAGAAAGCTTTGTTTTCTGTTTCTTCATTTGTTAAGCAGCAATTGCATATTTTATCCTGTGTAGGATGTATGATCAGATATTTGCACTTTGTAAAAAGGTGAAATAAAGGTGGCTTTTTAGGTCTCTCGACAGAAGACTTTTTGCTGTTTGCCAGCGCCCTTGACATATGCTTGACCAGCCCTAAAAATACAGAGTAGGCTTTGGGTCAGCCTACTTGAACCATTGCCTCGTTTGAGTCAGCCCTGCTCAGCCATTGCTTTTTGAAAGCACCCATCGCATTTTTTTCCAGCCCCTAGAAGTTTTGTCTATTTATATGTGTTGCAGTGGTGTTTGGATAGAGTCAGTCTCCAGCATCCCATATTCAGTCCAAACCGTTTGAATAGTGTGCTATTTAAAAGTCTATTTTGGAAGTATTTTAACACAAAATGTGGCATTGGGAATGGAAATCACAATGCCAATGCCCTTCTCCCTATACCTGCACCTTTCAATTATATCGTGTGTTAAAATACATTACTATTAAACAGAAAGAAATTGCACCAGTGGACGACTCAAGCCTATCGCGTCATGGGTATTTATATGAACCCTGCCACGGCTGTGGGTGTTTTCTTTATCACAAGAGCGGTCTTTTTTATCCTTTGTAGTGTATAGTAGAGGGAAACCAAAGCATAAAGAAAATGCATGTTTTATGGTATTTGTTATGTAGTCAACACCACCTTGTTTCTTGTGGACTGCACTCCTGCCGACTTTCCACTAAGGGTGATTTTAACTATGTGTTTGTGCTCCCTTAGTTAAGTTTTGCCTCAAATGAGTTTTTGCACCTAAATGTGTTTTTGTTTCAAAAAGAATGTTGTGCTCCCAAAGGTGCTTCCACACTCTGCTGATGTCGCACCAAGAGTGCAATTGCATCTAAATATGATTTTACTTCTAAATATGACAATATTCTGCTTACTTTACCCCATTTTATACCTCAATGTGCTGTTAAAAAAATGTGTATGTCCTATAGAGGCATACATTTGTACACCTAATATCCCAACTTGGTACTACATTTCTCTTCTGAACTGAGTGTTTTTGTATCTAACTATGGTACCACACCCCTGATGACTTTGCCCCCAAAATGTGTTTGTCCGCATAAGTGCTTCCATGCTGCTGATGTACCCATCCTCATTCATAAATGCCAAGTTTGCCATTTTTGATGAAAGAGGGATGGGCCAGGTCAATAGTTTTGTCAGTATCCTAGACATCTTGTGGCGGTACCTTTGAATGACCTCACATTCTGACACAACCTGAAAAAAGTTCCTCAGAGCTACACTACATCTTAAACATTAGGTGCCTTTTCCAGAGTTGTGTTGGAGAATAATATACCCTGTGTAAGTGTATGATTTGGATTAGAGGTAATTTAGAAAATATGTGATATTTCATTGGCCAGTACTCTGAGCCATCAGGGCATATGTCCAATCGACCTCCGCCAATTTCCCACACCTTCCTCCCCATTATGAATTGAATGTTAGGATCATGTTAAGTGCATTAGTTCGCAGTGCATGGTATATCTGGGATACTTTGTTGTTATTTTCAGTGGGCTAAATTGTGGAAGCAAGTTAGGGTTTGGACTGTGATCTGCTTTCTTAAGCTTTTTCCACACTCCTGCTGATATTGTACTAAGTGTGACTTTGCACCTCCATCTGCTGTTAAGCAGCAAACATGAGGACATTCTGGTGTACACCTTTTACACTAAATGATGCATCTTACTACCATCCTTTGTCTCTGTAAGTAGTGAGTTTGCCCCAGATGTGTTTGTCACCTACAGTTGTTTCCACACTCCTGGTGCTGATGTACTAAAGGGGAGTTTAAAGCTAAATCTCATTCTGTAGCTCATTGTGATGTCACAGTCCTGCATGCTATGTACCAAGATATAATATAATATAATATATTATGTAATAATTGCAACAAAAGTGATTTTGCGCCTAAATCTAAGTTTGTACATAAATGTGGCTTGTGTTGTTTTCAGTTTGATACACTGGCACTGATAGAGCATCAAAGATATTTTTGCACCTCAATTTGCTTTTAGCGAAATGTGATGTTATACTGAGGAACACTTTTTTTTCCTAATGTAACACCTTACACCAACATTTTCTCTCCATACAGAGTGATAACCGATGGTTTTATATAGTGGCTATTGCATACTGAATTTGTTTCTCAAAATCCACAGCCAACACATTTTTTACTACAGGTAGTAGTAGTACCTCAGAGATCCTGTTCATCTGTGGCGTTTTCAAATTTGCCCTCTAATCCCACAAATGACGGGCTGAACACCCACTCAAAAACCTTAATCAATGACAACCCATCAGACTTGGTGCTGTTGACCCAAGGACAATGTCTTTTCTGCTCATTCCTAAAAAACTCAAAATCCCTTATGAGAAAAAAAGTACTATCTCCTGTTACCGTAACGAAAAAGGGCCACCTATACCAGTCAGTCAGTCATAATCACTTTATTCGGTTTGTAAAAACCATAAACACACACTACATAAATTCCTGTAGAACAACTTTAAAACATATACAAAGTTCATTTAGGATAATCTCATACACCATAAAAATTCAACATAAAAAAACCCATCCTCTTGGTGTTATAAATGAAGCATATGCAGAATACTTAAAAAAATTAATCTTCTGCACAATAGACATCCATTATAAAAAAACATTTCATTGCAATTATAGAAGAGCTCAAATATTTCATAACAGAGAGGCCCTTCTTTTCCTTTCCCTAGCCGCAACTAAAAAACGAGCAATATTAAAACTTTCCCATGTATTGTTTAGCAGCTGTAAATATACTAACGCTGGTCTCACCTGTATAAAACCTTTATCCTTTAAAATAGGTACTAAAAACAGTTTGCGAATATGATAATAATGGTCGCAAAACATGGTAAAGTGCAAAGTGTCTTGGCTAGAGAAATCATCACACAAGCAAGGGACCAAATCTTTCACCTTTCTCAATCCCCGAGGTTCAGGCAATAAAAAGTGCAGGAGGTTGAATCTAAATCTGGTTCAAAGAAAGCAGTGATGAGGCTTTGTTATAACATTTAAATCGGGTTCTATCATTGGAGCCGTTTTCAATATTAGATAGGCTCATACTGAGGGTTTCATTAACTCTCTGGCCTCTCTTTCGGTTTGCATCATATTTAGAAAATATTTTTGCCAACTATGCTTCAACCTGTGCAAAAAATAAGAACAAATGAAAGCTCTCTATGTAATCCTCTGTTATCAAAATCCATGTCTTCATCAATTTGTGTAAATGCCCTGAAGGCCGTAAAGGTTTTTATCATGGCTATGAATATTATCACTAATACTATGCCTACGATCTCTCTATTAACTGTGATACCTCTAGCTCACCCTCCTCCACACCCCTCACCATCATTCAAATACCCCACAAAATGACACTAGGCAGCATAATGCCAGCATAAATGAAGGCTTTCAAGACCATAACCTGAAACAAAACTACTCCTACACTGATTCAGATTGAAATACTGCCAAGAGCCAAATTTGTAACCCTCTGGGTAGCCACAATGACCCTCGATGCAGCCTCGCTGTCAGCCAACCCTCATTCAAGTGCACCTGTTCCACAACAGTAGCATACAAACTGACTCCCAGATGAAGAACTTGACAAACCAATGGTGGGATTCCTAACAGAGATCTGACTTCTCACATTGTATTTTACTCCAGCCACACTCAATTGACCAGAGCACAAGTTTCTTATCCATTCACCAAAGTGAATAGCTTGACATAAAACTATAGATAGATTATCTGTATGAGATCATTCAAGATCTGCAAACCACACTTCCAGCTTCTTCTTGTCCCAGCAACTGCTCTCCTTGCCTCCTGTTTTACTCAACTCCTCTCGTCTTCACCTGAAAATCCCAGCAGACTCTGACCAGAACACTTGGGTGCAGTCCTCCACACATCACTTCTAATGCACTCTACAGGCCTGCATATTTCATTATCTCAGAGCCCACAAAACATATTTTTCCTACAGTCACCAGCACTCCAGTGGCCTAACACTCAATCAATGATAAATCTGCCAAAGTACCCTTGAAAGAATCCCCTTCTTTTATCCCAGTTACCTATCTCCTACGCATCATATTGAAGCTGACCTTCTGAACTCTAGGTTTGCTGCCTTAAATGTAACTTTCATATCTGCCCTCATCAGTGACATTGACCATGACTTTATTGCACTCAGGGAAGCTTGGTTCGTCTCATCCTTTATGCCACTATTTGATCTTATCTTACAATTAGGATACACCCTCCACCTTGAAAGAGTAAACAACTCTTGCCTAGACAAAAGCTATTGGCTTTGCCAATGTGGTTTATACCAGCTTGGCTGTTGTTCAGCATGGCTAAAAGTTAGTGGCATAGAGGAGAGTGGCTTGGAGTGTCGTAAAGTGGAATCGAGAAGAGTGGTGTTGAGTGTCATAGACTGAAGTGGCAGAGTAGCGTGTATTGTAGTGGCATAGAGTGGAGTTGCGTAGAGTGACGCACAGTGGAGTGGCGTAGAGTAGAGTGGACTGGTGTAGCGGGCAATGGCGTATAGTGTTGCAGAGTATAGTGGCGTAGAGTGCAGTAGCATAGATTTCAGCGGAGGACAATGCGGCGTTGTAGAATGCAGTGGCATAGATTAAAGTATTGCTTAGTACAGTGCAAAGTTATAGAGTGCAGAGTGGAGTTATGTAGAGTGGCATAGAGTGCCGTGGCATAGAATGGTGTAGAGTAGAATATAGTGCCATAGAGTGCAGTGGCATAGAGTGGGGTGATGCAGACTTCAATGGCCTAGAGTTCAGTCGCGTAGAGTGCAGTGCTGCAGAATAGAGTGGCGTAGAGTGCCTTGGCATAGATATTGGGGAGTGTAAAGGCGTAGAGTGCTCTGGCATAGTATCAGGGGCGTACGATGCAGTGGCTTAGATTAGAGTGATGCATAGTAGAGGGCTGGTGCATAGAGTGCAGTGGTGCAGAGTAGAGTGGCATAGAATAGATTTGCCGAGAGTGTAGAGGCGTAGAGTGCAGTGGAGTACAGTGAAGTGATGCAGAATGCAGTGCCGTAGAGTGCAGTGGTGCAAAGTAGAGTGGTGTAGAGTGCATTGGAATAAAGTGGCATAATAGGGTCTCGTAAAGTGCATTTGGAGTAGAGTAGAGTGTAATGGCTCAGAGCGGGTAAATTGGCATAGAGTGCAGTGTCATAGAGTCAATAGTTTCAGGTTAGAGTGAAGTGGCGTGGCGTGGAGTTGTGCAGGGTAGAGTGCAGTGGCGTAGAGTATAATGGCATATAGTAAAGTGGTGTAGAGTGCAATGGCATAGGAGTGCAGTGGTGCGGAGTAGGTTAGAGTGGTGTGCAATGGATAGCCGTAGAGTGCAGGGGCTTGTTGTTTAGTATTACAGAGTAGAATGCATTGGCATAGAGTGTATTGGAGTAGAGTGCAGGGCATAGAGTGAAGTTGTGCAGAGAAGACTGGAGTGTCCTAGACTGGAGTGGTATAAAGTGAAATAGCGAAGAGTACAGTGGTGTAGCGTAGAGTGCATTATCCTACAGTAGAGTGGTGTAGAGTAGAGAGGTGTAGAGTGAAGTGACATAGAGTGGAGTAGAGTGCAGTGGTGCAGAGTGCAGTGGAGTGTTGTGAAGTTGAGTGATGCCGAGTAGAGTGCAGTGGCGTGGAGTGGTGCTGAGTTAAGTAGAGCGGAGTATGAAAGGTGTGCTAGCACACTGCCATTACAGAAAACACATTTAATTTTTAATTGAAGTGACCATTATTTGCACAGCCATATAGTTTTACTAATAATAATAATAATAAAACCATTTGTAAAGCGCCTGGTTACACTCAGTGTGTCCCGCGCGCTAGTATAACTATAAAGTGCACAAACGACAATGCGTGGAAACGGCATCACCTAGTATTGATTGGTTTTGATTATATTAAAAAATTTGTTTCCAACACACTTCAGAATTAACAAAAAATTTGTGCGTTCCTAATTCTGATATATTCCCGAGAACTTGAAAATTTATTTAATTGGTGTGCGCAAGAAAAAAACAACCTTGTCTACACCTACAATTCAGCAAGAATGCCTTACAAGTACTTTCACTTTTAAGTCAGAGAAAGAAAGGTAAACATCAAGCTCCCTAGGAGGATGAGTCTGACGTTTGACCTCTGTCTTTGAATGCACAGCAAATGTGACAAGACAAGAACAGGTTTTGCAGGACTGTTTAGAGAAAGGAGCAGTCGTGGAAAAGTACACGTGGAGTTGTTGTGAAAAGGCTTTCCTCCTTGAGAGGGCGAACTAACGCTGGACAGCCTAAAACAAATAAAGCCAGGGAAAAGAAAGCCAGAAAATGTGAGTTGCAAACCACACAGTCAAGAGTAAGCAACGGGTGGAATGCATTCCCTGGGTTGCTTTCTGAATGTCCCCAAGATGTCTTTAGCAGGCTTCGATTTAAAAATTGATGGGATATTTCCTTACCCACACTGAGCCACTTGAATGCAAACAGAACTCCGTACAATGATCCTTGTTCTAATACCGCGTTGTGGAAATTACAAAGACAACACCTAAACCACCAAGTCTAAACATCTTATAGTGCTCAAAATACGTTTTTGTAGAAAACAAGTTTTCATGAGGGTTTCCTTGATTGTAGAATTAATCAACTTATCTCCTCTCGTCATCAGATCTTCCCAGACGAGTTCATCTTTCACTGGCAAAAGATGAGAACACCTGCACATCTGTCCTCAAATGCTTCCTCTTAGACAAGAAAAACTACTGCAACATTATAGCCCACTACAGGTTGTTAAAGGTCCTAAACCAAACTTATATAACGAGGAAGCCTTTAACAACCGAAATATCCTGAAGCAGCAGGTCTCGAATGCTGTTAGAAGACTACACTCACTGAGGATGGAATATTCTAAATTAAAATGGGAGAAGCAGAACAAACATCACTGTGGTGCCAGTTTGCACGGCCAGGGAGGATGTAGGCCTGCCTAGGAGGGGGAGGAATGTTTAGGAGGAGGAGGAAGCATCTAGTAGTGCTGGCTGTCAGCACAAAGCTGCAATCGCACTCTCGGGGGCCTAATCGGGCACAGGAGTAGCACATTTGGGTCTGGCCATCAAAGTTGTTTTGGCAAATTTGTTCTATTCCTGTTCTTATTCTTCTACTCTTCCTTTCAAAACGTCATTCTGAATTCATCTTCCTTCGCACTTTCTGTTGTCAAGTCTGATAGTTCTGATTACTTGTATTGCCTCATCTACTTTAGTATTATGCCTACCCCTACTACTACCCTGCTACTAGCTGCCTTACTCTTTCCTCCTGTGCTCTTCTCCCTGGAATTTCCTACTTGCTGATTTATTATTAGCCATTCTCTGGCACTCTGAAGTCAACCTATAGTACTGGAAGCAAAATTATCTCCGTTGGCTTACTCTAACACTCTACCACCGCCTTAGCTGTCAAGACTTTTTAAATCGGGTGATCTGAGTTATTCAACCCTCATGGACTCCCCTCAAACACACAAAACACTACTACTCAACTTGCCCAACTAACTCAACAATGTTCCTCTAGTTTCATTTCATATTCCTTCTGTCTGGTTCTCCTACCTGTGTCCCAAAGGCAAATTCGTCAACACAAATAATGTTCTCATCATTAAACGCACTAATTCCTACTCGAGTTCTAGTCCAAGCTCCAACTCCTATCTAATGTGATTGCTACTAAATACCAGATTTATTCTGAACTCTGCAACCTCTCTTCCATCCAGAATGTGAAAATTTTTTGCATCTCTAAATGCGGTCTTACTGAACATTCCCAGTGTATCATTACGTCATTAATCCTTGAGGATACACAACTTAAATCGGGAGACAGCATAGCAGTCATTCTCAAGGATATCCGTAAGTACAGATCTATACCCTCCAAAATCTGACACAGTTGAACGCATCAAAATGTCTGCAACATTTTTGCCATTCATCAGTCTATACCTGCACACAATATATATCACCTGGCTTAACTGAGAACAAATTTCAATAGCTAGGTTTCATGATCCTTTAACTCAAAACCAATGATGTCTAAGAAAAATTAATTTGTAGTGGGTTTGAATTTCTATGCCAAGCCATGGCAACAATGTCGAGTTACCTGATCCTAGACAACATACCATTATGCCACAAGTTATATTAGCATTCCTTACACCTTACAGAGGCAACATTCTCAGTCTCATTTTTGCAGAACAGACATCATTAAATACTTCTCCACTATTCCATGGGATTTGCCTCCACTTATACTTTGACTGACAATACTCCTGTCAAGAAAAGTTGGAGTTCACCTGGTTCTATTGCTCTCATCTACCATACTGTGAGGCCTCATCATTCCCTGAATTAAAGCAACTGGACCTTTCTGCTGACATCAATGACACTATCAAGAACTATCATAGCATTCATTTGACCAAGGTGTTCCAAGTGCGTGTTTTGTTTTAGCTGTAGCTCATTAACACAAAATGCAGGCAGCTGTGCTTGTCCCAGGTCCTTCAGTTTCCTGATAAATTAAAACATTTGGCTTCAGAATTTGATCTTTGCTATTTTTCTTTTTTAGTGGCTTTGGAGCTTTCTAAAAAAGGTGATTCGCAGCCAAGTTCTGTGATGCTGTTGGACTTCATTCAGCACATCATGAAGTCCTCGCCATTGATGTTTGTTAATGGAAGCGGAATGCAATTGGAAACCGGAGCTGAACAGAGTATCGTTGGTGAGTTTAAGTTCATATTAACTGCTACGTTAACAGTATAATCCGTGTTGGATTGCATACATTGAAATTTAGATAATTTTACTTACGTTTTTAATAATCAATTTGATGCCTGTCTTGATTACGATGTCAAACGAAACCCTTTCTCTGTGATTACAGATTCTTTAATAAATATTTAAGAGAGGTGCCTTCTTAATCTTGCCCTCTCTGGCCTGCAGTGTAGACTGCCTCTATTCAATTCAGGGAGATTTATTAAGCGCATGACTACCTGAAGGGCTTCTCAGGGCTGGGAAGGTTAAGATCAGATAAGGAGTCCCAATCAAATTGGTAGGTTTTCAGATGTTTTCTAAAGCTGAGAAGGTTATTTGATCATAGTGGGGGAGAGAGGCAAGGCGTTCCAGAGCCTGGGGCAATAAAAGCGAGGAAAGCCCTCCACATTCAGCCTTTTTCACTCTAGGGTTGGAGAGCTGATGCAGGCTGGTTGATCTAAGAGCTCTGTTTGGCTGATATGGACTGATCAGTTGATGGAGGATGCGAGGGCCAGTCCTGTGTTTTGTGCAATGAGTCCTGCACAATGCTTTGAACTGAATTATCTTACTGATGGGTAGCTGATTCGGTGAGTGCTGAAGAGGCAGACCGAGACTTGGGAATACCCAAGAGGATCCTTGCAGTGCCCCATGATATATAAGTGCCCCTTGCCACATTTTCTCCATTTTAGGGTTCATGCCAAAACCGTTTTTGTGATTTGAAAAAAGAGACTTTTGAGTGGCAAGTGGAATTCCAAGATTTGCAGTTTGATAAGTAAGAGTGGTATGCAGGCATCATACTTCAGAAATGAAATTAGGACTCAAACTGAGTTAATGAGACCTGCCTATTGGCACATTGCAAGCTTCTCAGAATCAGGGTAACTCGGGTGTGGGTGTCACTGTGCTCAAAAGCTAAAATACAATTGGTCTATATTTCTTTCTTTGCTGTTGACTCAGAGTTTATTAGGACTTTGGAGGGGACGAATAATCGGTTAACTTTCAAAGTTGCTATTGATATATACATTTACATTAATTAAGCATTTAACTTGATAATACAAACGGCAAAAAGAAGAATGGACATAGAAATGGGATTGTGAGCAACTTGTAGAACTTACACAGGCCCCAAAGTTAAAGAGTCAGTGACTTATGAGCTGCAGTCCTTTGACACTGGTTACAGTTCTGATCAAACCTTGTAGCTTAAGCCTTTAATTGCCGCTCGTGGTGTTTGCTGAGGACGTGAGCTTTTGGGGCAGTGCTTTGTACCGGCGGACTTCGAGGACCAGCAGCCTTTGCCTCCTGACGCTGTGTGCCTCTTCCCGCCCCTCCCACACGTTGTATATCCTTGTCCACTCACTCCACTCCGGGGGACGCGAGCGGGCGTGCGCCGGGCGAAGCTTGGGCCAAGGGCGGGCCCGTTTAAGCCTGTTGTAGCCCGAAGGAGACCGGACCGGGCCACCCCTCTTTCATCTGGCATAATCTACTTCCCAGCCGCCAGGAAGATTCGTAAGTACCTACCTGGGTGAAGCTCTGTAATATGGCAGCGTGCGAAAGCAGGAGTAAGGCAGTAACTTCAAGCGGGAACTTAACAGGGACATTGGACTACTTTATAATTAGAGCCAACTCTGTCATTGATCAGGGGATAATTCTAATGGAGCGACGAGTCTCCCAAGATCTAGCCCTTGCTAAAAGATCCTCCCTGGGTCACCTCGCAAACGCCCGTACACCAGAATCGGTCATGCGAGCAAATACAATTGCCGTTCCTGAGATTGTACACAGTCCACCGATCTCTCAGGATCAGGGCCATATTCCTCCAGCCGAGCAGCTCCAACTGATAGAAGCTACAAATACTACCATTGTGTCAACCACGGCTAGCTCTCCCGAAAGACCCAATACTCAGCAACTGCGGGAGAGACGCGAGGGAGCGATGCCCAAGAGGAAGAGGGGGCTGGTACTGTCACTGGAGGCAGGAAGCCCAAACTTGCCAACGGTACCGGTAACAGTGACATAACATGTAAGCAAAAGGGGTCAGATGCCTTAAACTGCACGGATACACATGTTTCACCACCACTGCCTGTAACCTGTCTGGGAATAACTTCTCCAGGCGTGGATAATTCTATTGAGGAAACCCCGGCAGTGGAGGACTCTTTCTTCGCAAAACTGTGCATACTATTAAAATCCTTCCTACAACCACTTGAAGCGAGACTCACGCGTATTGAACAGCAGCTGTCCAAGATCGAACTAAATACACTAGAAACTGTGGACAGTTTGAAGTTAAATGTGTTGCATCCGGGTAGCGCACAATTGAACAATGCTCAGGGGGGGATTGTATCACTAAAACCTACCACCCCAGTAGAATCGCACACTCCTAAACTACCCATTGTAAACCCCCCTGAACGTGTGGACACATCTACAAACACCTCAAGGGTGGGTATCTCAAGACAGCCTAAAGAGGGCGGCCGGGTTTTACCAGCTACAGACCTTGCTGGCGAGTGTATAATTGACTTGCCGCCAGAATCCAGTCCGTATCTGGTAGTCCTCACAGGGGTTCCTGAAATAAGTTATTCGAGTCTGGAATCATTTAGGTCCCTAAAAAATAAAGTCTCGGATTGGCTTAACAAAAACAGACCACTCCCTCGCCACATTAGCAGTGAAATATTTATGGTGCGCAGGTTATCTTGGGTGGGGCACAGACCAAAAACCATTACTGGTGATTGCGCGCTGGTAAATTTCAGGGACCCACGGACTGTGGAGCACATTTTTAATTGGAGGTACCATAGCCCTGGGGATACTATCCAACCCCTCCCACTGTCATATTTCTATCCCCAACCTATCTGCCCGTTACAGAAGTTGGATGGACCTTGGTAGAGCACCGAGGTGCGGGTAAGGTAGAGAGGGGTAGGCTTGTGGAACGGCACTCACTGAGCTAAATATGCACCCAAAATAGGTTCAGTGGACTGGAAATGGTTGATTGACTACAGCATATCAGGGTGGAAATGCATGGCAATCCTGGGGGAGTTGTTGAGTTAACGTCTGGCCAATTGTCTAGTATTATCCCAGATCCCCATTTACTCGCCCAGGGGACTTCTACAGGAAATGGTGATGTTCCATCCGGTAGAACCATGCAGGGTAATTTACCGGAACCCCTTCGTGAACCTGTAAGGGAAAGTGTCCTGTTGGGGAGTGATCTAACCCGCCCAAATGCCAGTAAACCAAAATCCCTTACATTATTTTCGTGGAACGTGGCAGGCCTACCCAATAGACTGACCTGCACAGTTTGGGGTTCCTATGTGGATAAGATCGACATCTGCCTCTTTTAAGAGACCTGGGCGAAGGATGAACAACTTAGAGTAGGATTTGCCTCATTCCATGTACCCGCTCAATGGGGGGGGGGGAAGGGGTGACCGTCAGGGGGCCTTACCATCTGGGTTGGTTTGCATCTAGGCTGCACGGCCGAGATTGTGAATACCCACTCAGATGATGTTCAATGTGTTGTCCTGAAGTGGCCCAACTTTTTCAAGCTTGCTATCGTGAATGTTTATTCACGACCAGTAAGCATATCCAGTGAGTCTTCTACCATTGAAGAGCTCTCACTTTTTTTGCACACTATTAATAGTGACATTCATCTCCTGGTAGCTGGCGATCTGAACTGTCATTATGAGCCCCTCCTGGGGATGAACGAAGGTGCTCTTATGGCAGAGGACGATCACTGGGCGATACCCCCTAGCCAATCTCCAATACCTAGGACATGGTCCCCTTTAGCGATTCAGATTACGGCCCTAACTTTAAATCATTCAATTAGGGCCTGTAACGGCCGCACTCCCTCTGATACTCCATCGAGGTGTACCTTCAATAAAATGGGACAGGAGTCACGCCTTGACTATATTATGGTTGAGACGCGGCTGTGGTCTAAGGTCATTGATTTCAAGGTAATTACCAGGGTTGACAGTGACCACAATGCCCTAAGCCTAGAGATGGTTTTCCCTGGACCAGGAGGGGAAGTAGTGGGAGACCAGGAAGATGCAGGAGACAAGATAATCCTAACAAATAATAGACGCAGGGTCAAGTGGGAAAAGATGGTGGCATCCCCAGAAGAACTATCTAAACTATATAACTCAATACTTCCCCTGTTTGTGGAGGTTGATGCCTTAACCATTCAACCTCCCCTTCCAGACTTTAAAGAAAAGATACAGGCTCTGCACATTAACCTACTTTCCACCTTATTTGAGGTTCTTAATCCACAAGTGTTTAATCGTAGAAAGAGGGCTCCTGTATCTACCTGGTACAATGCTGCATGTCGAATGGCCAAGTCAGCTGTTGCAGGCTTTAAAGCTTGGCAGCAATAAACCCCTCATCCGTGCTAAGCGCACTCAGTACAAAGAAATCATGAAACATGCCTAGCAAGAGTGGGACCTTGATAAGTGGACAAATCTATCCTGTGCCCTAGATTCCAGGGATGCTCGCAGATTTTGGGCAATAGTCAGTACGGGCAGTGGAGAACCAAAATCTGCCATTGAACCTAACATTGAGGCAAAAGTCTGGGAAGATCACTTTAAGGCCCTTTATTCAGTAGATGCAGGCGCAGAAAGTTTTCCGGTACCCCACCTACACCTGACCAGCACGACGATTTAGAATTTTCCATAGAGGAAGTATGCCTTTTAATAGCTAAACTCGCAGCGGGAAAAGCCCTGGGCCTCAACAAACTCCTGAGAGACCTCTTCAAACACCAACCTAGGATCTGGGGCCCCTACTTTTGTATCCTCTTCAATACAGTACTCAGTGGCATGGAGGTTCCCTGTACTTGGCTGGATGCAGAGATAGTCCCAATTTTTAAGAAGAGCTCTCCTCTGTTCCCGGCCAACTACAGGCCAATTAGCCTCATCGGTGTCCCGCAAAAATCTTTTGCGCGGCTGATTCTAGACCGCCTTCAGGACTGGTTGGAGGAGCACGCAATCCTCAGCCCGTATCAAGCGGGGTTCAGGAGGAACACTTCCACCATGAATCAAATCTTCCGCCTAATATTACTCTTCTGGAAAGCGGCGAAGCTAGAGGGTGGCAGCCTCTACATGGTGTTTGTGGACCTCCGCTCCGCTTTTGATCTAGTTCCCCGCGGAAAACTGTGGTCCGTACTCCAGAAAATGGGTGTCCCACAAAAACTCATGAACATGTTGATGAGGTCGCATGAGGAGAACTTCGCGCAGGTCAGATGCGGGAGGAATGGGGGGCTATCATCCAGGTTCCCTGTAAGTAGGGGGTGAGGCAGGGGTGTGTATTAGCACCTACCCTGTTCTGCCTTTACGTAAACGGCGTAATTGCCAATCTGGATGGTGTACCTAATAATGACGCGCCAAGGTTGGCAGGCAGCAGGGTGCCGGTGATTATGTTCGCTGACGACACCCTGCTGCTTTCAAAGTCTCCCATGGGGATACAGCGTGTGTTGGACGGTTTTGAGGATTTCTGTAGATTTATTTATTTATTTATTTACGAAGCTTATAGAGCGCGCGGCTACCTCCAGCGGGGGTGTCCCGGCGCTAAGACTACAGGTTTATCACAAGAGAGGATGCCTAGTTCATGTCCATCCGAAAAGAAAACCATAGGCTGCAGGGGAGCTCATTAATTAGCGTTTAGTAAACAGCCAGGTTTTTAGTTTGCGTCGGAAGACTTGCTCAGACTCGATAAACCTAAGGTCTAGAGGTAGGCTGTTCCAGAGCTTGGCGGCTGTAACGGTGCCGTGGTTTGGAGATAAACGTTGACAAAACGAACAAAATTTATGATCTTCAATCCACCGGCATCTACCCGTCCAAATCCCAGTCTGGGCAGAGTGCGTCTAGAAAGGGTAACGACCTTTGAGTACTTTTTTGAAAAACTTTATTGTGCAATACCAATATCATTACAAGTATGGGCCTACAACCACAGGGGCCGGCCGCTAGAGCATAAAAAGCAGTCGTAAAACATCACAGAGCAGCGACTGATCCCCTAGAGGTCCAGCAAAATACAGGATACAGTTCTCTGCAACACAGGATGGATCAGGATATAGTTATTTTCTGTTTTTTAGAAAGGAACGAAAAGAAAAAACAGACAAACAAATCTCAAGGTGGACAGCATTATGGACAAAGTCGAGCTCCGCCGGAGGGGGGGGGGGGGGGGGGGGGGGGGGGGGAGGACCTTCAATACAGGATAGATAATCAGGAAGACAATAGAGATGACCAGGGGGGGGGGAGTCAGTGGGGAAGTCAGATAATCAGGAAAGAGAGTAAATTCTTCCAGGAATGTCAGGATCAGGGGGACAGAGAAATGTCCGGAATGTCCTCAAATGGGGGTGTACAGATGTTCCCTCTGTAGGCGTTCCATTGACCCCAGATTTTATTCCACGCCCTAGGCTTGCCCTTAGCCAAATACAGTCTTCTCTCTAAACATACACCAGTCCATATTCTCCTTCCATACTGACACAGTGGGGGGCCGTTGGGAACCCCACAGCTGCGCAATATCCCTCTTTGCGATCATGTTCCCAAGGGCCGCCCACCGGGCCTGAGCGACGTTGTAATCATTTGGCTCCCACACATTCAGCAAGCATCTCCGAGCCACAGGCAGCAGAGCGACCCCGGTGACACATTCCATTACGGCATGCACACGATTCCAATACGCCGCCACCTCACGGCATTCTCAAATGATATGGAGAAAGGTAGCACTCAATCCACACCCGCGCTTGCATAACCCATCCGAGGAAAAGCCCATAGCAACCAAACGAGGACCAGTAACATACACCCGATGAAGGATTTTAAGTTGGACGAGACGGAGACGGGCGGGAATGGCGACCTCTTTCGGGGAAGACAGTGCTGACTGCCAGTCTTCGTCATCCAGCTCCAACCCGTCTCCGGTCCAGGCCTCCCTGAGACGCACAAGGAGATCTGCCCGATTGTTGATTAACTTCTTATAAATCAATGAGATCGTACTATCGGGCAGTATACGGTCCTCGAGTGGGGAGGACTCGGGAACATTAGCATCGGCAGCGAAGACCGACGTCAAGGCATGGCGGACCTGCGCATACCTGTAAAACTCTCTATCACTCAACTCATACTCGCTCTGAAGCACCTCAAAGGTCTTGACCGCGCCTTTCACCCAAAGGTCACCCACTCTGCTTATACCGATCATATCCCATTTCTCAAAACCTTTTGTTTTCCAGAGGCATCCCAGTCTTTCGGAAGCATACAGAGGGGTCGCTCGTGTCAATCGATCGTTCCATCCCATGGCCGCATTTGCATCCTTCCACACACGCACCGCAATCTTGGTGGGTCCCGTTAGATTCCTCCCCGCTGTCCGAGAGTAGAGCGCCCTATTGAAGTTACAGCCGGGCAACTGATGTTTATCCATCTCGAAAGCCGGATTTGGACCGGGTGCATACATTGCGTGGTTGATTGCGGACAACTGGGAGGCCCAATAATACCTCCAGATATCCGGGGTCATACCAGGGGAGAGTTAGCGTTGCAAGAGCGATACGTGCGCGCCCGTCCCAAACGAGCCTCCTCTGTAAACCTTCCACCTCCCGAAAGTAGCTTGACGGAATGACGTCGAACGAATTCTGGAGTGCGTATAAAAACCGGGGCAGGGACATCATTTTAAAGAGCGCGGCGCAACCGAGCGGCGACAACAGCAATCTACGCCACAGAGCCACGTCTAGTTTCAATATTCGGAGAGGAGAAAGGAGATTGTGCTCATAGCGGGCAGCTGGGTCTAGCGATATAAAGATCCCCAAATATTTGAAGCCGGATTGAGAGATCTGAATGGGAAATCTACTTGGTAAGGGGGGAAGGCCGCCCGAGATAACGTATACACAAGATTTAGACCAATTTATGATCAAACCAAAGTTTTTGCCGAACGAGGTGAGAACGTCAAACAGGACGTTAAGGGATTAACGCGGGGAGGTAAGGTACAAAAGGATATCGTCGGCGTACAACGAGACTCGGTCCTCAAAATCGGGGGCCCACTGAATGCCCATTATCGATGGCTCCCATCGGAGCCAGGCTGCAAGCGGTTCTAAAGCAAGAGCAAAGAGCAGGGGGGACAGCGGGCACCCCTGCCTAGTACCCCTCCCGAGAGTAATGGACTGGGACACTCGACCGTTGACCACCACCTGAGCCAGCGGTTCCATATATAAAAGTTTCACTCACCCGACAAATTCCGAACCAAAACCAAATTTCGCCAGGGCGGCCCAGAGATAGGGCCATTCTATCGTATCAAAGGCCATCGTGGCGTCCAAGGAAGCCAAGATGGCCGGCTCTGGAAGAGACCCCGCCCTAGCAAGAACACCATGTAGGCGCCGCAAATTGAGAGCAGTGTTCCGGTGTGGAATAAAACCGGATTGATCCGGATGGATCAGGTCACAAATCACTGTAAGCAGACGATTAGCAAGGACCTTGGCAAGAACCTTAGGCTCAGCATTCAACAGGGAGATAGGCCTGTATGATGCGCAGCGATCCCGAGGCTTGCGCTCCTTGGGAATTACTACGATCGTTGCCAAACGCTGGTCACAAGGGAGGGTGCCAAGATCACGTGACTCCATAAACATATCGCGAAGATATGGTGCGACTTTATCCGGGCGCAGTTTGTACAGCTCAATAGGCAAGCCGTTCGGGCCCATAGCCTTGCCCGAATGGAGAGAACGAATTGCGGTCGTAATCTCGTCTACAGACAACGGAGCCTCCATACACTCCCGATCCTCCTCAGAAAGGCAGGGCAGTGCAATGTCCCGCAGCAACGAGTGGGAGTCATCCTCATCTCTATCGGACACCGGGGAGTACACCACACAAAAATAATCCGCAAAACACTCCACAATCTCACTAGGGTCAGTCACACTCTCACCATCTGAAGTCTGAATCACAGGGACCACACGATTCGCTCTTTCCTTCTTGTCAAGCCACGCAATCAATTTACCCGCTGGTAATTAGGAAGATCCCTGGGGGGGTGACGATCCATATTGCCAGAAAGCACAGAATTAAAATCTCCACCCATAAGGAGAATACTATCAGGGAGCTCCAGCATCACACGGCCAACATCTGAGAAGGTAGAGGTCTGGAGACCCGGGGGAACGTACACAGTGAGCAATGAAAGAGTCTTACCCTCCCACCTACCAGTGAGGGCGGCATAACACCCTCTGTCATCGAGGATTACGTTATCAATCTCTAGAGGGAGAGAAGACCGAACCAGAATACCCACCCCTCTGGAACCAGTGGTGAACCCGGAGTGTGCGACCAAGCGATAACCCCACCTATTCATAGCATGACACATATTTCCCACCAAATGCGTCTCCTGCAAAAGTACCACATCAGGAGACCAGCGACGCAGATACTGCAGTACAACACCCCGTTTTATGCGATCACCCAATCCATTGACATTCCAAGATATTAACCTCAACCCACTACCCCCATCCCCACAAGTGAAGCAGGAGTCACCCCACAAAGAGCAGGACACTTGAAGCAGAGAAGAAACCAATACGTCGCCTTGAGAAAGAAAAACACATTCACAAACACCCCGTCCCACCCCCAACCAACACCCATTACAACTCCCCCCTCCCTGCACCCCTGCAGTAGACTAAAAAGCCACCCCAACATGCAGTGTGCCTGTCGCCCTAACATTCCCACTCTACAAAAAGACCCTGGAGGAGGAAAGAGGCCCGTCCCTCCCGCCACCCGGAAGGGAACAAAAATAAAACATAGTACACAGAAGAAATAGAACCCAGATGAGCAATGTCTAGTATTCGGAGATCAGGGGCCGAAAGGTCACTTCTGTGCAGGCTCACCACCCTCGGCACCACCAGGGTGCTCCGTCCGGGTCGTTTCGGCCAGGCAGGGAATCCAGCCAGTCACTCACATTTTCCGGCCGGTCAAAAAAGAATGTCCGTTCCTCGTATTCCACACGAAGCCTAGTAGGGAAAAGCATTGCGTACTTCAATCCTAAGTCCCGGAGACGTCGTTTAACTCCCTGGAAGCCCATCCTTTGTCTCTGAATGAGCTGAGTAAAGTCAGGGTAAAAATTAACCGTGGAATTCTCAAATTTCACCGGGCCGCTCACTCTCGACGCCTGCAGGATAGCATTGCGATCCCTGAAATGAAAAAGTTTTGCGATGATAGGCCTTGGAGGAGCGCCCGGCTTAGGCTTTCCGCCCGGAACACGATGGGCACGCTCCACTGCGAAGAACTTGCTCAGTCCAGAAGGGGCAAGGTGGTTCCGGACAAGATCTTCAACCAGGAGGTCAATCGCGTGAGTCTCGGGGTTTTCCGGAGCACCTATGACGCGGATGTTGTTGCGTCTTGCCCTGTTCTCAAAATCCTCCAGCCGATGGGACATCAGGTCATTAGCCGATTTCAAATTGCCAAGTTCGGTCTGAAGTTCCGACACATCGGCCGTGAGGCTAGAAGTCTTCAGATCCAAAGACTTCATCTTCTTGTTGGTCTTGGACAGGTCGGCCCTGATCAGGGTGACATCAATGGCAACCGTGTCAATTTTATGAGCAAGAGCCTCATATTGCTGGCCGATGGTCTCCTTCATGTTGGTAATGGCGCCCATGATGTCCTGCAGGGACAGATCAGCAAGAACCTGCCATGAGGTCTCTCGTAAGTCGCTCACGAGGATTTTTGTCGATGATAAACTCTCTGCTGCTCTGTCTAACCCCCATGCCGGCACCCTGACTACTTCTTTTTTAATATTTAAAGATTTTTATTCTTTTGAGGATTTTATGGATGTTATCTATCCTATCCCATCGAGGAAACTCTATTTACAATGGAGATATGGTACTTTACCCTTACGAGCTTTTACGAGCAAATGGTCAGCCTCTACTATCAAAAAATGTCCAGGGTGTAGCTGTACTTCAGAAGAGGGACTTCATGTACTCTTCTTTTGTCCAGCATACAGTAAACCCAGGAAGTACTGGCTAGTTCCGTTATGCAAAAACTTGGGCTTCGTACAGTGCACATATGCTTTTAGAATTTTAAAAACTGATACCTCTAGGCACATTGTATTTGCAGTCTCTCAGTTCCTGCTAGCTATGTGGACTAAGCGCAGACGATTGACTGCAAATGGATGTTAAGGCTCACTTGACATACTGTAATCAAGTATCATTCTTCCATGAACGACTTCATAATACTGTGTCTATCTTAACGAACTGTGCCGCTCCATCATGAATTATTTTATAAATATGGTGTTCATTCTATTTTTTTTATTTAAAAAAAAACTTTATTGTGCATTTAAATATGGTTACACTTACGGGCCTACAACCACAGGGGCCGGCCGCTAGACAAAGTAGTAGCAATCGACGTTTACCACAGTTCCATCGCCGACATCCTAGATGTCCGGCAGCAGTGCAGGATAATGTTCGTAGCAACTCAGGATGAAGCCAGGATACAATAGTATTTTTTTTTTATAAAAGAAGAACAAAGAAAAGAAACGAAATAATTCTCAAGGCCTAAGACATTGAACATGAAGTTGCGCTCGTACGGGGGGAAGCCTCAATTGCAAGATGAACAAATTTGTAAACGGTGGAGTTGGTCGGGGGGGTCAGTGGGGGGAGTCAGAAAGTAGTAACAAGTAGAGATTAGACAAGGAATGTCGGATCATGGGGAGAAGGAGGTGTCTGGAGTATCTTCGAACAGGGGTGTACATATCCTCGATAGGTGTTCCACTGACTCCAGATTGTAGTCCACGCCCCAGGCTTGCCCCTAGCCAAATACACAGTCTTCTCTCTGAACATACACCAATCCATATTTTCCTTCTATACTGACACGGTGGGCGGCCGCCGGGAACCCCACAACTGCGCAATGTCTCTCTTTATCAGAAAAACAACAGAGTTGCCGTAAGCCAACAATGCGCTCGCCTGACACCAGGCTCTACCCATGGACCCATTTCGTGCATGGCCTGTCACTGGTCTAGTATGGCTCCAGCCCAATTCAATAGTCATTCACCCCCCACGAATAATAATCTTGTACTAAACTGTTTATATTTTAATGCCAGATCTTTACCGGGACATGCTCTAGATATCTGGGAGCTATTAACATCCAAGTCACCGGACCTGGTTTTTGTAACAGAAACATGGTTGTCTGAATCCAATGCTCCTGATCTTGCGATTGCCATCCCCCCCAATTACAAAATCATCTCCAAAGACAGAGCCGGCAAAAAGAGAGGTGGCGGGGTTGCTGTTATATTCAGAGAGCACTTAACCTGCCTGGTCGAAACAACAACCGCCCAACCCGAACACGAAATCTTACCGTTCAAAATTCTCCTGGACGGCTATACCATGCTAGCAGGTGCA
Organism: Lissotriton vulgaris; assembly: GCF_964263255.1. NCBI lineage: Eukaryota > Metazoa > Chordata > Amphibia > Caudata > Salamandridae > Lissotriton > Lissotriton vulgaris. Next base: position 607,659,054 of record NC_141699.1, on the reverse strand, counting down.
GTGGTTTACAACCCCCCAGGACATCAGACAAACATCGGGGCAAACCTATTAAAGCAACTCCTGCCAATATGTTTAAAACACAGAAACTACATGCTAGTCGGTGATTTTAACATTCATTTCGAAAAAACAGATGCCCCAGGATCTACTGAACTCAAATCAGATATGGAAATTCTTCAACTTAAACAGTGTATTGTGGGCCCCACGCACTCTGCGGGCCACACACTTGATCTTCTATTCACCAACATCACTTCCACCAGCATTAAAGAAATCAACCCACTGCCTTGGTCAGACCACTCTCTTATAGATTTTTCTCTCTCCCTTCCTGGGCGACCCCCTAAAACCAAATCCGTTCAACAGATATCCAAGCGAGCTTGGAGGTTGATTAACGAAACAAACTTTGATTCCAATTTCCCTAAAGACAAGGTCATATTTCCGGAGGACTCTTCTATTTGTCTGAACGCCGCCCTACTTGAGGAGGGCATTCTGCAAACACTGAATGCATTAGCCCCACTAAGAACAGCCAGAACCAAAACCATATCTGAGAAATGGTATACTCCCAACCTAAAAAGCCTAAAAAAAATCTGCCAAATAAAGGAACATCTATGGAGAAAGTCCAAAGACAGTGAAACCAGATTAAACTACGTCAACGCTCGGAAACAATACATCCGTGCCATAAAACAAGCAAAAAAGGACTACTTCACACAACGAATACAGGATAACTGCAACTCAACAAAAGAGTTATTCAAAATAGTCAAAGAACTAGGCAAACCCCCCAGTACGTCACAAACTCTAACCCCCTCCACAGAGGCCTGTGAACGTATTAGCACTTTCTTTTCGGACAAAATCAAAAAGATTTACTCCTCCTTCATCCCTCAAAACACTAATTTGTTTAACTTTTCCTTCACAAATGTCCCCCCATCAGAATCCCGTACAGACTTCCTAAACTCCTCAGACCTAGACACCGGGCCCAATCTCACCAGCTTCGAATTATTTTCAACCGAAGAGGTCCTGGCAGTACTGAACACAATTAAATCTGGATCCCCTTCAGATCCCTGCCCCCATTTTGTGTTTTCAAAAATTATATCCGCGCTTTGTCCCCTCATCACCCAACTGTTCAATAAATCACTAACCACAGCCACCTTCCCACAAGCCTGGAAGCACGCCTCTGTCACTCCCTTACTAAAGAAAGCTGGAACCGACATCTTAAATCCCGAAAACTATAGACCAATATCACAGCTCCCTTTTCTCTCAAAAGCCCTGGAGAAACTGGTCAACATACAGCTGACTAAATACCTAGAGACCAACTCCCTCCTAGACCCGTCCCAAACAGGGTTTAGAGCCAATAACAGTACCGAAGCAACGTTGCTGGCAGTGTCGGACGGTATCAGATCCACCGCCGACCAGGGTGGGGCGGTGGCACTGATATTGCTCGACCTGTCAGCGGCGTTTGATACGGTCTCCCACGAACACCTGCTTCATATACTTCGAAGCAAGGGAGTACAGTCCAAAGCCTTGGGCTGGCTCCACTCCTTCTTATCCAACCGTACCCAAGCTGTACACATGGGACAGTATCACTCTAAACCAAGCACCATCGGCTGTGGGGTACCACAGGGTGCCTCTTTGAGCCCCACCCTCTTCAATGTCTATGTTTCATCTTTAGCCGACATTGGGAGGAAGTGGGGCATTGGAGTCTGCTCATACGCTGACGACACACAGCTGGTGGTGACTATGGATGAAGGCCCTGAGGTCATCAAATCCAAACTACACAACTGTCTAGGAGAAATGGCCCACTGGATGCACAAGCATTCCCTGAAGCTGAATGCCGGGAAATCAGAGATCCTACTATTTGGGGGAGCAAAACATGTATGGGATGCCACATGGTGGCCCCCTTCACTGGGAACGGCCCCCTCTCCCAGTCAACAGGCCAGGAACCTGGGAATCATTATGGACGATACTCTTTCCATGAAAGATCATGTCAGATCACTCTGCGGGAAAAGTTTTGCCATACTCAAACTCCTTGCTAAAATATTCCCTTGGCTACCCTTGGACTGCAGACGGTCCGTTACGCAGGCACTACTGGTCAGTCGCCTGGATTATGGTAATGCACTTTTCAATGGGATGAACGACCATCTATTCTCACGTCTGCAGATTGTGCAAAACCAGGCGGCTAAACTTATTCTTAACAAAAGTAAGCGCGACTCAGCATCAGAGTGCCTAAATAAACTCCACTGGCTCCCAATGCGTCAGAGGGCTGCCTTCAAGCTACTCAGTCATGCTCACAAGACCCTACATGGAACTGGCCCTTCGATACTGCAAGGAAGGATCGAATTTTACAAACCTAACAGAAATCTGCGATCTTGCCAATCTGCATTGGTAAAGCCTAAACGCATCCATAAGGTCAGAACAGGTGGACGTTCCTTTTCCCACCTAGCAGCCAAGAGATGGAACGAGCTCCCCCCCAAGCTAAGACACACCTCCAATTATCTTCAGTTCAGAAGGAATCTCAAAACGTATCTCTATACTAAACCATAAATCCCAGCTGTCACCCTAGCAGCTTCTCTGGCTCTTAGCGCCGTGATATCCTTCGGGATGATTGATGCGCTCTATAAAAACCACAAAATAAATAAATGTTCCCAAGGGCCGCCCACCGAGTCTGGGCGACATTGTAATCATTCGGCTCCCACACATTCAACAAACATCTCTGGGCCTCAGGCAGCAAAGCAACCCCGGTGACACACTCCATCACAGCATGCACTCGATTCCAAAATGCAGCTACCTCCCGGCATTCCCAAATGATATGGAGGAAAGTAGCACTCAATCCACAGCCACGCTTACATAACCCATCCGCAGAAAAACCCATGGAGACCAACCGAGGACCAGTGACATACACACAATGAAGGATCTTAAGCTGGACGAGGCGGAGACGGGCGGGAATGGCCACCTCCTTTGGGGAAGATAGTGCGGACTGCCAGTCTTCATCATCCAGTTCCAGCCCGTCCCCAGTCCAGGCCTCCCTGAGGCGTACGAGGAGATCTGCCTGATTGTTGATCAACTTTTTATGTATTAGTGAAATCGTACTATCAGGCAGATGACCATCGAGTACACGATCGTCCAGCGGGGAGGACTCAGGAATATTGGGATCGGAGGCGAAGACCGTGGTCCAGGCATGACGAACCAGCGCATATCTAAAAAACTCCCTGTCACTCAGTTCATATTCATTCTTTAATGTCTCAAAAGCCTTGACAGCACCCTTAGCCCAAAGGTCACCCATTCTGCTAATTCCAATCATGTCCCATTTCTCAAAACCTTTCGTTGTCCAGAGGCATCCCAATCTCTCCGACGCATACAATGGAGTCGCACGTATCAATCGATCCTTCCAACCCAAGGTAGCAGTTGCATCACACCAGACTCGCACGGCAATCTTAGTAGGTCCTGTTAAATTCCTCCCTGCTACCTTAGAGTAGAGCGCCCTGTTGTAATTCCCACCCGGCAACTGATGCTTGTCCATCTCAAATGCCGGGTTTGGGCTGGGTGCATACGTCGCGTGATTAATCGCGCTCAACTGGGAGGCCCAATAGTATCGCCTGATATCTGGGAGCGCCATGCCCCCGTCATACCAGGGGAGGGTTAGCTTAGCGAGAGCGATTCTTGCACGCCCGTCCCAGATAAGCCGCCTCTGTAAGCTTTCCACCTCCCAGAAGTAACTCGCCGGGATGGTGTCGAGTGAGTTCTGAAGTGCATACAGAAAACGTGGCAGGGACATAATTTTAAAGAGCGCGGCATGACCGAGCGGCGACAATGGCAATCTACGCCAACGAACCACATCAAGCTTCAACCTCTGGAGAGGGGGGAGCAAATTGCGCTCATAGCGAGCAACAGGGTCCAATGATATGAAGATCTCCAGATATTTGAATCCCTTTTGCGAAACCTGAATGTGAAATCTACGGGCAAGGGGGGAAGACCACCCGAAATCACATACACAGGATTTAGTCCAATTGATAACTAGACCTGAATTCTTGCCAAACGAGGTGAGAACATCAAAGAAGACGTTAAGCGATTTTCGGGGGGAGGTGAGGTATAAGAGGATATCATCAGCATAAATCGAGATCCGGTCTTCAAAATCGGGAGTCCACTGAATACACTTTATCGAAGGCTCCCAGCGGAGCCAAGCTGCGAGGGGCTCCAAGGCAAGCGCAAAAAGCAAGGGAGACAGCGGGCACCCCTGTCTCGTACCCGTCCCAAGAGTGAAGGAATTGGATACCCGGCCGTTAACAACCACCTGAGCCAGTGGTTCCTTGTATAGCAGTTTCACCCACCCGATAAACTCTGAACCGAAACCAAATTTCGCGAGGGCGGCCCAGAGATAAGGCCATTCGATAGTATCAAAGGCCATTGTGGCGTCCAAGGAAGCCAAGATGGCCGACTCTTGAAGTGACCCCGCCCTCGCGAGAACACCATGCAAGCGCCGCAAGTTGAGTGAGGTGTTACGATGCGGGATAAAACCATATTGGTCTGGATGGATCAGGTCAGCAATCACGGTAATCAACCGGTTAGCCAGAACTTCAGCTAGGATTTTAGGTTCAGCGTTCAACAGAGAGATGGGCCTGTACGAGGAGCAGCGATCCAGAGGCTTGCCCTCCTTGGGAATTACCACAATTGTAGCTAAACGCTGATCACAAGGGAGGGCGCCAAGGTCTCGTGACTCCATAAACATTTCTCTGAGATATGGTGCGACTTTATCAGGGCGCTGTAGGAAGGGGGAGACTCTAGTTGGCGCAGTGCAAGCACTAGCGACAAGCAGGGACTCTCTCTTCCTCGTCAGGGCTGAGGGTTACCTTCCAGACAACCTCTGCTTACCCTCTAGGTAGTGTGGCTTAAGCAGTCTTAGGCTAATCTTTGGGGCACATAGGGTTAAACACTTGCAACAGTACACCTTTACAACCAACCCACCACACAACGAGACCAGACTGTATTCTTGTAAAAATATATCTCTTTATATAAACTTTACGCAGGTTTGTGAATACAGTCAATAACTTTACGGATACGGTTGCAGGATATTAGCTTTAAGTTACCACAGTTCTTATCGTAGTTCTTGTGAGGCCCGTAGGCCGGTGTTAAACAAAGTTCTTTGTGGAGCCAGCGGCTTCCAGGGGATCTGTCCCACGTCGCGTTGCCTTCCTGGTGTCGCTGATCGTTGCGGCTCTTCGGCCGAGCAGGTCACTGGTCGTCCGGGGCAGCGGTGCTCTGTGGCGGCACGGTCCTCTCCTCGTCGTCTGCTCCGACCTTGGAGTCGGCGGCTGTGGCGGTGACAAGTGGCAGTACGGTCCCCAAGTGCAGGACGTACCCAGCCAAATGCCGGTGCAGCTGTGGCTCACAGCTGGGCTGTCGGGCAGGCTACCGACCTTGTGGACTCTCGTAGGGCAATAGTCTGTCCTTACAGGTGAGGGACGGTTCGCTATGCCGTCGCCTCGATAGCTCGGACCGGACGGGTCCTCCTTCGCTTTGCTCTCGGGCTCCCAGCGCAGGTGTGGTCACGATGTTCGGGCCAGCGGCGGCTGGTCCTCACTGTGCTTCCGCTGTAGCTTTGGGCCCCGGTCACGGTGGTCGGGAGGGAGTGGTTGCCTTAGAGGAGCTTCCTCTTTGTCGGTACTGCGGCGATGGTCAGCACCCGCAGTCGCTTTCTTCCAAGGGGGGGTTTAGCGTCCACTGGTCCTGGGACGCTGGTCAGGGGGCAAGTTCAGTTCCAAGCCCTTGGAGATCTCTTTGCAGAGTTTGGCACAAGTAGCACAAAAGTCTTTTCGTAGTCTTTTTGTCGTCCTCTCCTTCAGCAGCAAGGCACCAGACACAGGCAAGAGTCAGCACCCTTCCTTGTCTTCTCGCGGTCCTTCTCGTAGGGCAGAGTCGCTCTGTGGCCCAAACTGGATCTAACTTTCAAGGAGCAGGGCTCCATCTTTTATAGGCCAATTCTTTTGTTCTCGCAGGCCAGGGGGGCCTTTGCATAGCCACTCTCAGTTCGGGAGTACCCCGGCGGGTGTACTCCGGCTTCTGCTTTCAGTGTGGGGGGCAGGCGCATCAGACGCCCCACAGGAGGTGGAGCCAGCATTGTCCGGACAGGAGTGGCCAGAGTACCTTGTTGATGGGGGCTTCGCCCTTCCTGGGCCAGGTGCCGGCAGAGTCATCCGCCGCTCCCCAGGAGGGTGGAGCCAGCATTGTGGTGGCCGAGCACAGTGACAGTTCGAGTCAAGAGGCACTCCTACCTCCCACTAAGGTGTAATCTGCGCATTCACCACCTGTCATCCCTCCAGCCCTGTCACTCACACATCCCAGACAGTCGGATACACATACTGGCAGAGGCAACTGAAATGGTTAAGCAAGCAAATGCTAACTTTCTAAAAGTAGCATTTGCAAACCCAGGATAATAAAATAAACTTGACTACAAGAAATATCTCATCATCCTGAGTTCAGGCATACTAAACATGACTCACTACCATGCTCCTTGAGCCTGCGGGGATTATAGGGTATAATAATCCTCGCAGCTCAGTCTGGCCTAATGGAGCAGGTAGCCTTCAGTAGTGAAATACGGTCTTCGTTGTAGGTCACTACCAGGACATGCCACGCACATCAGGGCTTGTCCTACCTCGCACCTACAAGGCACCCTGCCCGCAGGCCTACCATAGGGGTGTCTAATATGTAGTCAAGGGAAGGGTCGGGGCTGGCAAGTGGGGACACTTGCCCAGCTAGCGTGACAGTACGAGACCGCACGCGGGTTCTGCGGTCGCAGTTCCCAAACACAAGTTTACGGCTGCTCGGGTGGGTGGCGCAACCAGCGCTGCAAGCCCACCAGCAGTATTGGCATCTACACGCCCCGGCACTCTCTAGTGCGCGTTACTAGGGACTAACAGTAAATCCAATGCACCAATCATGGATACCAATTGTATGTACAGTTTAGAGTAGGGAGCACTTGCACTGCGGCACGGATCAGCCGTGGCGCAGTGCCCTGGGTATCGGAAAACCAGCAAAACATCGGAGGCACATCAGCAAAAAGTGGAAGGGAGACTCACGCCAAGGTGCCAGGTCTAACATGTGTCCCCTCCAGCTGAAATGTGGGGGGAACTACCCTTCCCCAGGGAGTTCCACATCACTAAGGCGGAAAAATCTGGACAGACCGTCAGCGTTGGCGTGATCGGTGCCAGGGCGGTGTTCCACCGTAAAGTCCATACTCTGTAGAGAAATGGACCACCTCAACAGTTTCGGGTTCTCACCCCTCATTTGCATCAACCATCTGAGGGGCCTGTGGTCCGTCTGAACTCGGAAGTGAGACCCAAACAAGTAGGGTCTTAGCTTCTTCAGCGCCCAGACCACAGCAAATGCTTCACGCTCTATTGCACTCCACCTACTTTCCCGTGGAAGTAACCTCCGACTTATGAAGGCTACGGGTTGGTCAAAGCCCTCCTCAGTCATCTGTGAAAGAACAGCCCCTACACCATGCTCTGAAGCGTCTGTTTGCACAATGAACTCTTTGGAGAAATCAGGGGCCAGGAGCACGGGCGCCGTGCACATGGCAGTCTTCAGGGTGTCGAAAGCTTTCTGACAGGTGTCAGTCCAAATCACATTCCTGGGCTGCTTCTTCGAAGTCAGCTCTGTCAAGGGGGTCACGATCGTGCCATAGCCCTTGACAAACCTCCTGTAATACCCAGTGAGCCCCAGGAAGGCTCTCACTGCAGTCTGGGTCTTGGGGGGTTCCCAAGCCAGGATGGTTTCGATTTTGGGCTGCAAGGGGGCTACCTTGCCACTCCCAACCTGGTGTCCCAAGTACACCACGGAACCCTGCCCAATCTGGCACTTGCTTGCCTTGATTGTGAGGCCTGCTCTGCGCAGGGCCATCAACACTTCCCAGAGGTGTCGCAGGTGTTCGGGCCAGGTGCCGCTGAACACCGCGATGTCATCCAGGTAGGCGGCACTGAACTCGTCCAGTCCAGCCAACACCTGGTTGACCAATCTCTGAAAGGTGGCAGGGGCATTCTTCATTCCAAATGGCATGACCCGGAACTGGAAATGCCCATCTGGTGTAGAGAATGCCGACCTCTCCTTTGCCCCATCGGTCAAGGCGATCTGCCAGTACCCAGACGTCAGATCAAACGTGCTGAGAAACCGGGCAGCCCCTAGCCGATCAATGAGCTCGTCAGCTCTGGGGATGGGGTGTGCGTCAGTCTTCGTGACTGAATTGAGTCCTCTGTAGTCCACACAGAACCGGAGTTCGGGTGTGGCTCCCGGCGCAGCAGCCTTCGGAACCAAGACCACGGGGCTGGACCAAGGACTGCTGGAAGACTCAACCACCCCGAGGGCAAGCATCTTGGAGACCTCCTCCTTGATGCAGGCCCGTACCCGGTCAGTCACCCGGTAAGCCTTATGCTTCACCGGCAAGCTGTCTCCAGTGTCCACATCATGGACGCACCAATCTGTGACACTCGGGACCAGGGAAAACAGGTCTGGAAACTGCCCCAGCAATTGGCGGCAATCCTCCTGTTGTTCGGCGGTCAGGGAGGGTGAGAGGTTAACTCCATCCACTGACCCATCCTTCTCACAGGCCACCAAGAGGTCCGGTAGAGGCTCTGACTCCTCCTCCATTCCGTCATCGGTTGCCAACAACATGCCCACTTCGGACCTTCGCAAGTGGGGCTTGAGGCGGTTGACATGTAGGACCCGCAAAGGGTTCCTGGGCGTCTTCATGTCCACCAAGTATGTCACGGGGCTCTTCCGCTCCACAACCTCGAATGGTCCTGCCCACTTATCTTGAAGGGCACAGGGCTCCACCGGGGCCAGGACATACACCTCTTGTCCAGGCTGAAGCTCGACCAGGGTGGCATTCTGATCGTACCACCGCTTCATTTCTTCCTGGCTCGCTTCCAGATTTGCCTCGGCAAGTTGTCTGAAGCGCCTGGTTTGGTTTCTGAAGGCCAGCATGTAGCTATATACATTCTGGGGAGGTTTCCTGGGAGATTGCTCCCAGCCTTCCTTTACCAAACTCAGCGGTCCTCTCACGGGGTGGCCGTACAACAGTTCAAAGGGACTGAACCCTAGGGACTTCTGTGGCACCTCGCGATATGCAAACAGCAGGCATGGTAAGAGGACGTCCCACTTACGCCTCATCGGACCGTCAAGGCCCATGATCATGCCTTTGAGGGTTCGGTTGAATCTTTCAACCAACCCGTTACCTTGGGGATGGTAGGGGGTGGTGAACTTGTACGTTACGCCACACTCCTGCCAAAGGGATTTCATATATTTCGATATGAAATTGGTCCCCCTGTCGCTCACTACCTCTAGAGGGAATCCTACTCGTGAGAAAATTCCCATCAGTGCACGCCCCACCACGGGAGCCGTCACTGTCCTCAGAGGTATGGCTTCAGGGTACCGGGTGGCATGGTCCACCAAGACCAGGATGAACCTGTTGCCCATGGCCGTCTTGGGGTCCAGAGGCCCAACGATGTCAATACCCACTCGCTGGAATGGCGTACCGACCACAGGGAAGGGTTGGAGGGGAGCCTTGTTCTTCCCTCCCGTCTTCCCACTTGCCTGGCAAGTCGGACAGGTTCTGCAATGCGTATCGGAACTCTTATGCATTTGGGGCCAGTAAAAGTGGGTGACAAGCCTGTCATAGGTCTTGTCCATCCCCAAATGTCCTGCTAAAGGCACATCATGAGCCAGACCCAGTAGGAAGGCTCTGAACTTCTGGGGTACCACCAGCACACGGGCTGACCCAGGTTCAGCAGCCTTAGGCTCCGAATACAGGAGGTCGTTCTCCCAGTACACGTAATGTGTTTTGGCCTGAACACCGTTGGCCTGGTCTGCAGCCTGCTGCCGCATACCAGCGAGAGAAGGGCATTCTTTCTGCTCCCTGCAGAATTCCTCCCTGGAGGGTCCTCCTTCTTGCTGCCAATGGGTCAGCTCAGGCAGGTCCCCCAGTTCAGCGATCTGTTCCCCTGTAGGCTCCAGGGCATCCCCCTCAAGGTCTGCTTCCTCCTGGACCGTAGGAACTTCAGGGGCCGGTTTCCCGCGCCCCCTGCGCCTTCTCCCTAAGGCCGGTTCCTGGGCCTCTCCATCAGGCCCCAGGACCTCTCGATCACCCTTACTGGCTGCCATCGACCGTGTGGTCACGCACGCCCAGTCAGGCAGACCCACCATCCGCAGGTGAGTCGTTTTCTCCACCTTTTCCCAAGGGGAGTGCTCCAAGTCGTTCCCTAGCAAACAGTCAACAGGCATGGTTTTCCTCACACAGACCTGCAGAGTACCAGAGACCCCCCCCCCACTCGAAGGGAACTTGAGCCATCGGACACTGGCTCTCGGAATTATCAGCGTTGATAACCCTACAGTAGGCATGGGGTACAACCTGCTCTTGAGACACCAGGTGCTGCCTCACTGCAGTCACACTGGCTCCTGTGTCTCTAAGAGCCTCGGCTTCCTTACCATTGATGATCACCACCTGCCCATATTTCTTAGTGTTAGAGGGCAGGTAGTTCGTAGGGATCATCTCGCTGTCTCCTAACGAGACCAGGGTCATGTGAACGGGATCTCCACCCCCCGGGACCATCATTTCTTCTCCCAGGTGAACGCTAGTCACTTGTCGGGGCGGAGCACCAGTGGGTGCGGGTTTTCCAAATAGGCGACACTTGGGGTCACTCGATATGTGCCCAGGCTCGCCACATTTGAAACAATTGAAGGGCCCCTTTGGAACAGGTTTACCTGTCGGGGCCCCATTCTGCTTCGGGGGTGGGGGAGGCTGAGAACCCTGCTGCGGATTCCCTTGGGAACTACTTTGGGGGCCTTTTTGGAACCCTTTCTGTTTTCCCCCCTTGTCCCCCCCACTCTTCTGCTGGGGACCCTGCCCACTCTTGGCGGAATCTCCCACGGGACCCTTGTGGACCCTGGTGCTGAGCCAGCGGTCCGCCTCCTCAGCAAGCTTCCTCGGGTTGGACAGCTTGCTATCGATCAGATGTTGGCGTAACTCAGGAAAACAGTGATCAGACAAGTGCTCCCATGCAATTAAATCAAAGAGACCTTGAAAATCATTCACTTTGTTACCTTTCACCCAACCATCCAGTGCTCTGCAAAAGTAAGTCACATATTCCACATACGTATTCCCAGGCCGCTTAGTACACCCCCTAAACTTCTGTCTATACATTTCAGGGGTAAGCCCGTACCTGCTCACCAAAGCTTCTTTCATGTGGGTATAGGACCTCTGATTCTCGACGGGCAAATCTAGCAAGGTATCTCTCCCTTCGCTAAGGAACCTTCCCCACAACCCCGCTCCCCAATCCTTCTCAGGGACCCGGTGGGAGGACATGGCTACCTCATATGCCCTAAACCATTGTCCTATGTCATCCCCCTTAAAGAACTCCTTGACTACGTCCTTCGGGATATGCACTCTTGACTCTACCTGCACTGGCGATGTGCTGCCACCAGAGGGAGGACGATCCAAGCCTCTTTCCTTGAGACTTATCTCCCTCATTTTCACCTCATAATCCATCTGGTGCTTTCGCTCTTCCAGCGCCATTCTTTTCGTTTCAAGCTCCAGCTGGATTTTCAATTCTGCCAACTTTCTTTCGTGATTCCGGGTTTCCTTCCTGTCCGCCAGCTCCTCTGGCGACAGGCCTTTTCCAAAGCTGTGTTCGCTGTCCTGCCGCTCGAGATCGATCAGATCCCCAAGCGCATTCTGCTCCTCCGTTGCGTTCTGCTCGGCGAGGACGTCTTGCTCTTCCGGGGTCTTTCGGGACTCTATCCAGGCTTTCAGGGCCTTGGAGAGCTGCGTTTTGTTTTTGCAGCCAGCGTGCGGAACTTTGAGTTTCTTGCAAAAGAATTTCAGCTCGTCCCTGGAATATTTATCCACCTTGGTGGGGTCCCACTCTACCTCCAACACCTCGGAGGTCGTGGACTCTGCTCCATCCAGGCTCTTGGTGCCCGGCATGGTTTCGGTGCTCGGAATCTTCTTTCAAAAAGCAAAGTCTGTGGTTTAGTAACTGTACCGTAATCCCTGTGTAGCGGTCAGAAGCTCAGGTATAACTATCGCAAGTGTAAATTCGGAAATCCTCACCGCTGCGTCCAATGTAGGAAGGGGGAGACTCTAGTTGGCGCAGTGCAAGCACTAGCGACAAGCAGGGACTCTCTCTTCCTCGTCAGGGCTGAGGGTTACCTTCCAGACAACCTCTGCTTACCCTCTAGGTAGTGTGGCTTAAGCAGTCTTAGGCTAATCTTTGGGGCACATAGGGTTAAACACTTGCAACAGTACACCTTTACAACCAACCCACCACACAACGAGACCAGACTGTATTCTTGTAAAAATATATCTCTTTATATAAACTTTACGCAGGTTTGTGAATACAGTCAATAACTTTACGGATACGGTTGCAGGATATTAGCTTTAAGTTACCACAGTTCTTATCGTAGTTCTTGTGAGGCCCGTAGGCCGGTGTTAAACAAAGTTCTTTGTGGAGCCAGCGGCTTCCAGGGGATCTGTCCCACGTCGCGTTGCCTTCCCGGTGTCGCTGATCGTTGCGGCTCTTCGGCCGAGCAGGTCACTGGTCGTCCGGGGCAGCGGTGCTCTGTGGCGGCACGGTCCTCTCCTCGTCGTCTGCTCCGACCTTGGAGTCGGCGGCTGTGGCGGTGACAAGTGGCAGTACGGTCCCCAAGTGCAGGACGTACCCAGCCAAATGCCGGTGCAGCTGTGGCTCACAGCTGGGCTGTCGGGCAGGCTACCGACCTTGTGGACTCTCGTAGGGCAATAGTCTGTCCTTACAGGTGAGGGACGGTTCGCTATGCCGTCGCCTCGATAGCTCGGACCGGACGGGTCCTCCTTCGCTTTGCTCTCGGGCTCCCAGCGCAGGTGTGGTCACGATGTTCGGGCCAGCGGCGGCTGGTCCTCACTGTGCTTCCGCTGTAGCTTTGGGCCCCGGTCACGGTGGTCGGGAGGGAGTGGTTGCCTTAGAGGAGCTTCCTCTTTGTCGGTACTGCGGCGATGGTCAGCACCCGCAGTCGCTTTCTTCCAAGGGGGGGTTTAGCGTCCACTGGTCCTGGGACGCTGGTCAGGGGGCAAGTTCAGTTCCAAGCCCTTGGAGATCTCTTTGCAGAGTTTGGCACAAGTAGCACAAAAGTCTTTTCGTAGTCTTTTTGTCGTCCTCTCCTTCAGCAGCAAGGCACCAGACACAGGCAAGAGTCAGCACCCTTCCTTGTCTTCTCGCGGTCCTTCTCGTAGGGCAGAGTCGCTCTGTGGCCCAAACTGGATCTAACTTTCAAGGAGCAGGGCTCCATCTTTTATAGGCCAATTCTTTTGTTCTCGCAGGCCAGGGGGGCCTTTGCATAGCCACTCTCAGTTCGGGAGTACCCCGGCGGGTGTACTCCGGCTTCTGCTTTCAGTGTGGGGGGCAGGCGCATCAGACGCCCCACAGGAGGTGGAGCCAGCATTGTCCGGACAGGAGTGGCCAGAGTACCTTGTTGATGGGGGCTTCGCCCTTCCTGGGCCAGGTGCCGGCAGAGTCATCCGCCGCTCCCCAGGAGGGTGGAGCCAGCATTGTGGTGGCCGAGCACAGTGACAGTTCGAGTCAAGAGGCACTCCTACCTCCCACTAAGGTGTAATCTGCGCATTCACCACCTGTCATCCCTCCAGCCCTGTCACTCACACATCCCAGACAGTCGGATACACATACTGGCAGAGGCAACTGAAATGGTTAAGCAAGCAAATGCTAACTTTCTAAAAGTAGCATTTGCAAACCCAGGATAATAAAATAAACTTGACTACAAGAAATATCTCATCATCCTGAGTTCAGGCATACTAAACATGACTCACTACCATGCTCCTTGAGCCTGCGGGGATTATAGGGTATAATAATCCTCGCAGCTCAGTCTGGCCTAATGGAGCAGGTAGCCTTCAGTAGTGAAATACGGTCTTCGTTGTAGGTCACTACCAGGACATGCCACGCACATCAGGGCTTGTCCTACCTCGCACCTACAAGGCACCCTGCCCGCAGGCCTACCATAGGGGTGTCTAATATGTAGTCAAGGGAAGGGTCGGGGCTGGCAAGTGGGGACACTTGCCCAGCTAGCGTGACAGTACGAGACCGCACGCGGGTTCTGCGGTCGCAGTTCCCAAACACAAGTTTACGGCTGCTCGGGTGGGTGGCGCAACCAGCGCTGCAAGCCCACCAGCAGTATTGGCATCTACACGCCCCGGCACTCTCTAGTGCGCGTTACTAGGGACTAACAGTAAATCCAATGCACCAATCATGGATACCAATTGTATGTACAGTTTAGAGTAGGGAGCACTTGCACTGCGGCACGGATCAGCCGTGGCGCAGTGCCCTGGGTATCGGAAAACCAGCAAAACATCGGAGGCACATCAGCAAAAAGTGGAAGGGAGACTCACGCCAAGGTGCCAGGTCTAACAGGCGCAATTTATATAATTCGATGGGTAGACCGTTCGGGCCCATGGCCTTGCCGTAGCGAACAGAACGAATAGCAATCGCAATCTCATCCGCAGACAATGGAGCTTCCATCAGGTCTCGGTCCACCTCCGATAGACACGGCAACGTAATATCGCGTAGCAACAAATGGGAGTCTTCCTCATCTCTATCAGACACCGGGGAATACACAGTACGAAAATAGTCCGCAAAACACTCCACAATCTCGCTCGGGTCAGTCACACACTCTTCATTCAAATTCCGAATCACGGGGACCACACGATTCGCCCTTTCTTTCTTATTAAGCCACGCAATCAATTTACCCGCCTTGTCCCCGACATCATACAACCTGCCCTGTTGCTCCCTGTGCATTGTTTTGGCAGCGTCCGTGACAAGGGACTTATAATCCAGCTGCTTTAGACCAAGGGCGTGGAGTCTATCATGGGTAACACCTAATTCTAAGTCATTCTCCAGTGCGACTATTTCCGCCTCAAGACGCACAACCTCTTGATTCTTGGTTTTCTTGGCTTCAGAAATCAAGGATAAGGCATGCCCACGAATGTCAGTCTTGAAGGCTTCCCATAGTGACACAGATGAGGACACAGACCCCTCGTTTTCAAGGAAGTATTGATCTAGGGACTTTATCAAACTTGCGCGGGTTTTAGGATTACGCAAGTACCAGGGGTTTATGGGAGCGACTCGCCCCGCAATACTCACTCCAGTATCCATACGAAGCCACACTGAAATGCCCCGGGCAAGGTGTCGAATCTCTCTAATAGAAGGGGACTAGGCAGCAGGCATGAGGATGTAATCGAGTCTAGAAAGACTTCCATGAGCCCCAGAGTGAAAGGTGTACTGACTCTGCGTTGGATGCATCAACCTCCAGCCGTCTACCAAACCAAAAGTGTCCAAAAATCCACTAAGCCATGACTGGGATTTAGGAAGATCCCTAGGGGGATGACGATCTACGGTACCAGAAACGACAGAGTTAAAATCTCTGCCCATAACCAAAATACCATCAGGAAGTCCCAGCACAACTCGCCCAATATCTGAAAAAGTGGAGGTCTGGAGGCCCGGAGGAACATATATAGTGAGCAACGAAATAGTCCTACCCTCCCATCTGCCAGTGAGGGCGGCGTAGCGCCCCCTGTCGTCGAGGATTACATCGTCTATCTCCAGGGGGAGAGAGGACCGAACAAGAATGCCCACCCCCCTAGAGCCAGTGGTGAAACCAGAGTGTGCGACAAGGCGATAACCCCACCTTTTCATGGCATGACACGCGTTGTCCACCAGATGCGTTTCCTGTAAAAGAACCACATCGGGGGACAGGCGACGCAGGAATTGCAGCACCACACCCCGTTTTATCCTGTCACCCAACCCATTAACATTCCAAGATATTAACCTCAACCCACTACCCCCATCCCAACAAGTGATGCAGAACTCACCCCACAAAGAGCACAACATTCGAATCATAGAGAAAAACAATACGTTGCCTTGAAGAAGATAAACAAACTTACAAACACCCCTCCCCACCCCCCAACCGAATCCCGTTACAACTCCCCCCTCCCTGCACCCCTGCATTTGACTAGAAAGCCACCCCAACTTGCAGTGTGCCTGTTGCCCTACCATTACCCAATCTACAAAAAGGCCCTGGAGGAGGAAAGAGACCCACCATCCCGCTTCCCTCGGGCACACAACAATGAAATACAAAAATAAGGAGATTATAGAACCCAGCTGCACAAAGTCAAGTGTTCGGAAATCAGGGGCCGAGTCATCGTTTCTGCTCCAGCTCACCACCATCGGCACCACCAGGGTGCTCAGTTCTGTCGTTCCGGGCAGGCAGAGAATCCAGCCAGTCACTCACATTCTCTGGTCGGTCAAAGAAAAATGTCCGGTCCTCGTATTCCACACGAAGCCTGGTAGGAAACAGCATCGCGTATTTCAGGCCCAAGTCACGGAGACGTCGCTTCACACCCTGAAACCCCATCCCTTGCCTCTGGACGAGTTGAGTGAAATCCGGGTAGAAGTTAACTGTGGAGTTTTCGAATTTAACTGGGCCGCTCACCCTCGAAGCCTGCAGGATAAAATCCCGGTCTCTGAAGTGAAAGAGCTTGGCAATGATAGGCCTCGGAGGGGCGCCCGGTTTCGGCTTTCCACTCGGAACACGATGGGCACGCTCCACTGCAAAGAACTTGCTCAGTCCTGTAGGGGCAATATGGTTCAAGACCAGGTCTTCCACCAGGAGGTCCATCAAATGGTTCTCGGGGTTTTCCGGGACACCTATGACGCGGATGTTGTTGCGTCTTGCCCTATTCTCGGAATCCTCCAGTCGATGAGACATGAGATCGTTAGTTGATTTCAGGTTGCCAATCTCAGTTTGAAGTTCCGACACATCGGCCGTGAGGCTAGAAGTCTTCAAATCCAACGATTTCACCTTCTCGTTGGTTTTAGGCAAATCGGCTCTGATCAAGGTGACATCGATAGCAACCGTGTCGATTTTGTGAGCTGGAGCCTCATACTGCTGGCCGATGGTCTCCTTCATGCTAGCAATGGCGCTCATGACGTCTTGAAGAGACGGATCAGTAGGCACGGTTGAATCTTTCTTGGCGTCCTCCGGGGTACGGCTGGCGCCACCAGGGGATCCTTTAGGTTGTGTATACCGATCCATGAAATTGGTTTGGACCGATCCCCCGCGAATGGGTGCCTTAGTTTTCCGTTTCTCAACGTCGGCCCTCGCCGCCATACTGCGAGATAAGCCCCGAAGGGGCCCATGAGACCTGGTGAAAATGGCCGCCTGCGGGCAAGTCACCAAAAGTCTACAAAAGCAGGCTCGTGCGGCCGAGGTAAAGATATAGTTCGACACAACTGCGTAGAGGAGAGAAGGCACACTCTGATACAACAGAGCCAGGGTGAATCTCCAACAGAACGGAACTGTTGCGCAGTCAGACAATGCCAGGACCCAAAAGTGAAACCGAAAGCCGATGCAGGGCTACTGGGGGAAGACCCCTCAGCCGTTGTTGTTCAACTCTGTCTCGGCATGCCAACTTGCCAAGTCCCCGGCTTACCGCGAGGTGGGCCTCCAAAGTTCGGATAAACGTAACTTCGGTTCCCAAAGTCCAAATCAAAATTTTTAAAGAGCAAAGCGATCAGCAGAGGTTCATCTTCAAAAGCCCATCTGAAAATTCAGGATAACGTCAGGATAAATTGCGAAGAGTGGCGAGGGTCCCGGGAGCTCTGTACTCACGCGGCCATCTCGAATGCTCGCGTAGCTCCTCCTCCATGGTGTTCATTCTAATGTGACTGTTATAATGAAATCATGCCGCATTTCCATGAAGGATTTCACCCATATTGTATTGTGTTTACTCAAATCAATTTTATTATTACTTTTGTATATTGTTTTAACCTGTATTCTTTTATGGCATAAATGCCGAAATAAAGATTCCTTGATGTAATTTAGTCACTGTTTTGGTTTGCAGGATTTCTGTCGGAGCCGTTTTTCTTCTCCAGCTAAATTCAGTTTTATCTTTGTTTCCAGTGCATTCCTTTCAACCTATGGCTTTCTTTAAAGTGATATTTTAGAAAAGGAAGAGAGTATTGTTTAGAGATCGTGAATCTGCCAGAGGTTTGTGGGATTACCGCTGCTCCTCTTAAAGTTTCACACAGGCTTTCACTGGGACAGTGTGGCCATAACTTAATTTGAATGCTATGTTACCTGTTGATGTCCTATGCCTTCTGTTCGTTTTATGGGGGTGTTTTTCATTCTGGTGTAATTTTGGACAGTTCATATTCATAACAGTAGCTTACTTTTATTTATTATTCAACGAGGAGTTTGTATAATGCCATGTGTAGCTTTTCAGTGTCTTCAGCCGACCCGTAGGCAGGGAGAACAAATTGATTGTTGGAAGTGGACATTAGCATAATTTTTAGTGGGGTGTCATTAACCAGGTCCAATTATTTTAGTTGAAGGTGAGTCTGTGTTTGTATACTTAGAACTTGTGGAGACACAGTCTCTCTCTCGCTCTCTCTCTCGCTCTCTCTCTCTCTCTCTCTCTGATGTAGTTTATCACTCTCATCCTGATCTCAAAGTTCTCGGTTTATTTTTTATTTTTTTACTTATTTTGACATGATTCTGCTTGGTCTTTCTTGCGAAGAAAGCAAGAACATGGAATATGGGCAGCGGTGTAACAGAGGCCATAGCATAAAATCAAAATTTACACCATTCACTTAAATGTTTCTTGTTGCAGTCATGAGTTGATATCATACGCTTATGTATGATTCTTATATGGTAGTGTTTGCTAGTGCCTTGCCTATTGTATTATTATTAACATTTTTGGTTTTTGTAAATGTGGATTACATCCATATATCTTAATTACAGATGATTTTTTTCAAAATTGACCATTGTGTTATATATTGTGGTGTGAATGAAAATGTGCTCCAAAGACCAGATTCTATGGTGGGGTGAGTTGGAGCCAAGCTTAAGGTAATACCTTAACGTTAGAATTTTATGTCCTTTTAAATTGTGTACTATGTACTATAGCCAGTATTACACCTTGTCAACCTTAGCTCCCCTAGTAGCTTCATTTGTCTTTACAGAATTTGATTGTTGTGTTTTATCAGATACATAACTCTTCTCATGTTTGAGGCAGGCTTCATTAAAAGTATATCCTGCTTGGTGTTGTCATCAGGGTTTCAAGGCATACGTCAGATGTTCTAGCCCTCCTTCCCAATTATAGTTTTGCAGATACAAAGAGTTTTAGGATGCCTGCCAGGTGGCCCGTGCTCTGTTTGATTTCGGGCTGTGGTCCCCTTATAGTATTAGCCTATAAGCCCCCAAGGAAAAGAGTTGTCATTGCTAGCCCCCACCTTGCTCATAGACAATGGGGTTATGTGGTACCCTTCCCCTACACCTTGTCCAAGGGGGTGGAGGTTTGTGCTTGCCTCCAACCTTGCCATGTGGAACTAGAGCCCTTCCCCAGGAGTTAGGGCAGCTGTGAATTGGGCTGATCCTCTGTTGTTCACCAAATGCTGTAAGCCATGAAACAGTAGGCTTGCTTACAGCTGCCTCTGTGCAATTGCAAATAAAATGCTTGGGCAGCAATGAGCTGACCAACTTCTCCAGGGCCCAAAGGACTTTGCAGGCCATTAAGGAGTAGGACAGCTGTCAGCTGCCTTGTTTTATTTTACAGTTATTATTTTTTGCAATTTCTGTAGGAAGCTGGCACTGTTTATACTATACCAAAGTAAGGTATAGTGTTCACAGAGTACAGTGGATCCCCAGAGGTATAGTAGAGGCTAATGTGGATACTACCATACTCTCTTTTGTGGTAGTGTGGTTGAGCAGTCAGGCTTATCAGAGGGTAGTATTTAGCATTTGTTGTATGCACTCAGGCAAGAAATGATGTCACACACTCAAAGACTGAATCTAGACCAATTATTTGTATAAAAAGTTATTTTTTTGTTTTATTTCTAGAACCAAGATTTACTTAGTAGCCGGTAAGTTAAACTCTTCATACAGTGTTACTTTCAGAAATACAGTGAACACTGGATTTGTAGGAACATTCAGTTTACGTTTGCAGTTGTGAAAACGATTTGTTAACAGTTCAAAAGCACTTGAAATTACTTGTAGATTACTTTTGGATTAATTCTAGATTACTTGCCTAGTTTAGCATGAAACACACTCTCATCACAGTTCAAACAACATAGGACATTAGTAAACAGGTTAAATCTTGTGAAGGCACTAAGTTACTTTTTTTGCAGTACAAGACAGTTCAACACAAAAAAAAGTTCAGGGAACCCCCACCATTTAGACCAATGGAAAAAAATTAACTATTAAGTTTGCAGGTGAGTAAAGTTTCAGGATTAGAGTTTTGGGGGATAGAATCAATGTTCCCCAAGGTTTAGGTTGCATTCAAGGGGCACCACCTGCAGCACTAGAGCAGCTGGGTGCAGAGTGCTGGGTGCCAATGTTAGTTAATGAGGCTGGGGGAACCTCGATTGGGGGCTGCTCACAAGCAGGCCACTCGCTCTTGGGAGCCAGGCTCCTAGGGTTAAGGTAAGGGCAAAGGGGGTCCCAGGTTGGCTCCAAGTCCACATCACCAGTGGCGTAGGGGCTGCTGAGTGCAGTGTGCTCAGGAGATGTCGGGGGCCCAATGCTTTTCAATGGAGGATGTGTGTCGCAGAAAAGGACTGCAGGCTGGGGCCAGAAGACTGGATGAAGGGAACCAACGACTGGAGGATAAAGATAAAGAGTTGCTGGACACCAGGACATCGTCGGTCAGGCACCTCAGGAGTCAGGAGAAGCAGGTGCAGGGGAGTCCTTTTGTGTCGGGGTCCGGTCTCGGTTGAAGGGACCCTTCAGGATGGGGCTGCAGGCGTTGAGGGGAAGATCGATGGAGGTCGTGCAATGCTGGAACACAGGTCAGGATCGCGGGGGGGATCTGGCTGGGTGTTGGGCCAAATCAAACTCTGGATGTGTGCTTTGGGTGCAGAATGGTGAGGACTCGCGGATCAGGCTGATTCTGGAGATCTGGCTGGGGTTGGTGTTGGACAAATCCGGTGTCCACAGGAGATCAGAGTCCTTTAGGAAGGCAGGGCAGGTCCCCGGGGTTCTTGGAGGTTGCTGGCTGCAGGACACACTGGTTTCAGCTTTCAGGGGTTCAGAGCAGGAGACCGGTCGGTAGGGCTGGGGTCATAGCAGTTGTCCTCACCATCCTCTTCTAAGCACAGCTCTTCGGTCCTTCTTGTCACTTCGACCAGAAGAGGCAAGGTTCATGGGTGCCCCTAAATACTATATTTAGGGGTGTTGCAGGGGCGTGCATGCATGTTTGGAACAATGGGTCCCTTCCCTGGGGTGTCTACACCCCCTAGTATGCCACCCTCCAGTGGGAGGGGGTCATAGGCCTCTTCCTGATTGGTGGCGTCCTCCCATCTCCAAGATGGCGGGGACTGAGAGGTGGCCTTACCTTCGCCTCCCCCACCTGAGGGGTGGGGTTGGCAAAGGTTGGCACCCTTCCTTCCTGACTAGGTTTTCCTGCCGGTTCTTGCACCCAAAATGGGGGTCAGAACTGGTGTGAAGAAGTGGCTGATAGCAGCAAAAGGCTGGGGGCAGCTAACAAAGGAAGCAGGCCTTTGAAGCTTCCTCTTCGAGGACCCTGCCCATCCTGGGGGAGGATGCATGACAGTTCTGCCTAGGAGCTGCTTTGTTACCAGACCCAGAGAGCGGAGGTTCTCTACCC
The DNA here is from genome assembly GCF_964263255.1 of Lissotriton vulgaris. Classification (NCBI taxonomy): domain Eukaryota; kingdom Metazoa; phylum Chordata; class Amphibia; order Caudata; family Salamandridae; genus Lissotriton; species Lissotriton vulgaris. Next base: position 607,637,372 of record NC_141699.1, on the reverse strand, counting down.
AGTGGTCCAGAATCTGTCTGGTGGTGGCAGATGACTGGGAGCCAGTCAGGAACCATACCAGGGCTAGTTTATTTTTTCAGGCGCCATCTCTAAGATGCCCTGTAAGGGTATGCTTCATTGAATCCCACAATGGCAATAGTGTGGGTTTAATGTGCTGGGAGGTTTGATACCAAACTTCCCAGACTTCAGTAAAACCATCATGGAGCTTTGGACTGTGTGTTGACAAACTCACAGCCCATGCACTCAAAATGGCTTCACTGCACTTACAAGATCTGTGGATGGTGCAGACACTGTAGGGGCATATTGCTCATGCAGCTATGCTCTCACCTGAGTATGGTGCACCCTGTCTTCAGGGATGTAAGCCATGCTAGAGGGGTGACTTACCCATGCTACAGGCAGTGTTGGAGGGCATGGCATACTGGGATGTGTGCCATGTCAACTCTTTGGTTTGTGCTCCACCAAAACACTCAGTCTGCACTGGCAGGATGTGGGTGTTAAGGTGAGGGGTTTCTTAGGGTGGCATAATACATGCTGCAGCCCTCAGAGGCCCTCTCTGGTCACAAGGCCCTTGGTACCATGGGTAACTTTTACAAGAGACTTGAATGTGGCCCAGAGGTGTGCCACTTGTGGGTACAAAGGTACAGTTTTAGGAAGGAACCCAAGTGCTGGGGCCTAGTTAACTGGATCCCAGCACACACTCAGTTGGCATCCGGTATCTGGCAAAATGTTAGGGGGTGACAATGAAAAAAGGGGCCCTTTCCTTCAATCACGCTTCGTCTTTGAGCAAGGCAAAGATGGAGAGCCCAAAAGAAATAATCTCCTGCCCATGGGCAAGATAGAGGGAGGGGGAGGGAGCTAAATGTAATACAACCCTGCAATTGGGTAGGCAAGGTGAAGGGTGGTAAAATATTTCCCCATCCTACTCTTGGGCAGTGCATGGCAAAAAAAAACACTCTATGCCCTTGGGCAAAGTAGGAATATTCCCTGACCTTGACAATATGGGGAGAACTTGGCAGTCATGATGAGGGGACATAGTACCTCTTCCGGATTGGCTGGGGGAGTTAGATGACAACAGAGCAGCATGGTTTACTCTCTATCTTGTGGTAAGGATGAGCTGGTCATAACTTACCCTCCATAAATATTTGGTGAACTTTAATTCAGCGGTTTCAAAAGTAGTCGCTGTGAACATTTTATAATTGAACACTGATGCTATTTTTAATAGTGACATCTTTTAGGACTGCCTTTTAACTTTTAAACAGTTTGGCCAATCTGCACCAAATCTGATACACCCAAGACTTGAATTCTGATCATTTTCCCAACACCCGTCACCCCCATTTGGTGAAAAATGATCAGTATGGACTAAAGTTGTTAAGTGGGTAATGTGTGGGACTTCTTATAAAGTGAAGTCTCAAACTTAGCTACACAGATGCAACTGCACCCCTGTAAATAAATTGTTGTGATGAATATTGTTTATTACGATGTTAACAGCCACATCCCATTAATATTGTTCTCCGCAGCTAACCTCAGAAGTTTGTTAGTTTACATCCAAGGCCTATTCCAAGCCCTGTATTAGAGAAATTGGCACAGTTCTGTGGCCAGCAGTTCTTGTATGGTCATGTCATCTCCAGACATCATCAATCTTTGATCATATTCTCTGTTTTATTTTTTCTGATTTAGAATTCAGCAATTGGATCATAACAAGACTCCTACGGATTGCAGCTGCATCAAACTGCCATGCCTTGCATCAGAAAATTTCAGCGGTCATTCGTTCTCTGCTGTTTCTTTTTCGGAGCAGGAACCCTGGCCTTTTTGGTATCCTCACCAAGGAGCTGTTGCACCTTCTCGAAGATCTAGTATTTTTGCATGAGCAGGGCACACAAACTCATGCCAACTCAGACTCTGTAAAATGGCCAGTAACAGTTTGCAGATTCCAAAGTAACATGAGTGAAGATAAGGTGTCTTTAAGTGCGGCACCTTTATTGTTGATGTGCATGAGAAACGTGGACACCTTGGAAGCCACATTGTTGAGTATCTTGATCGACATTCTTTCTCTTGTGTATTTTCGGAAGCAAAATCTTGTTCTGTGGGGTATAGGCTGCTCTCTCTTGGAGTACGGCAGTCCGCACATTAAAAGCATGGCCATGCATCTCATTGCAGACCTCATTGATCTTGGTGGACCACCAGAGCAGCCTGCCAGCTTTTTCTTCACCGTTTTCTTTGGTATCCTAAAATCCATCACTCTGATGGAGCGAGTCGAGTTAGAGCTGTATGAAGGACCACTCTCACGATTGGTGAGGACGCTTTTCCCCTTTGAAGAGGAGTCCTATTTAAACATCGAGCCTGTTTATCTAAACATGCTGCTTGAAAAGCTGGGGATGTTGTTTGAAAGTGGTTTACTTAGTCAACTGCAGTCTGAAACCCTAAATGTGACGTTATGCCGCCTCTTCCAGTACTTCCTATCTTATGTGCCCCCTGGATATGAATCTGCTTTAGAGGTCCGGAAAACACGCATTCACATCATCTGCAATGCTTTTATCAATGCTGTAGGAGATCAGGACCAGCAAGAGGTAGGTTATGATGTGTGTAAGAGGCGAGTGTAAGGATCAAAATGATACTGTGCTTTGTGATTTAGTTGGGTACCCTTGCCGTAGAGAGGCACTTGATAGAGTTCTTCAGAGTGAACCCGTTCTTTTTGTAACATTGTTGTTCTGCTGTTGTTGACTTAAGCACCTAACATATGCAGTTGTGGGTATGACAAATTGAGCTATTGCTTGTAACATTTCTAGGTGGCAGTCGATTTTACTCTCAGTACATTAGTGATACTGTGAGCTTTTCAGTGGCATCTACAAGCCTTGCTTGTGGTGGTAACACCTGTTTAACTTACTTTTTGATAAATCAGGAAATATCTGCTGGGGTCATAATACTACGAGTATTGTAATGGCTGGACGTGGCTGAAAGACTGGTCTTGGACTGCCGCAAGTTCAAGCACTAAAGCTTAAGTTGGCTACGTATATTTCCACATAAATGATGCACTATTCTGTGTTTCCTTTTCCAAGCTGCGAGACAAAACCTTCTTTTCAGGGGCGTATAGCATCACTTGGTAAAGTAGAACCAACACCTAGAGAAACCCAACAAATGATTAGCATTCCACAAAATTAAACCTGCAGATTAAGGCTTAAAAGCAATTATTGAACTGGTATCAGTCATGGTGTTCCGTGAGACTTTGTCTGGAGGTCCCACGTGGAATATCCTCGAAACTGGATCCAGCAGGATGATGAAGGATGGGTTCTACTGGCACAGAGCTCTAACTGGACAGCCACCCAGCACCTCTTGATTCTGTGCAGCACAGCTTCCCAATAACGAAAAATAAATCAGAGTTCATAGTATAGAATTCAGATTTTATGGAGCACAACCAACTGTGCGGCCAGTGTTGAAGTTGTACCCATATACAGCATCAGACCTGTTCACACAGTGAGTCTCCTCCTCAGATCTCCACCCATCTATTGTAATATCTATAGGGGCAGCGGTTAAGATTATACCGTTTATACTTTGCGGATCCTGGTCACCACAATTAACAAAGGTTATTTAAAAAGTTGCGTTGATTCAACTAGTGTCACCCCCAGACACTCCCTCCCCTCAAGTGGAGAAAGTACTTCCAGTGAGTGAGAAGAAAGGAAAAGATAAAAAATGTGTGAGAGGGCTGGTGGTACCTCACGGGAGTAACACCATGGGGGTAAGCAGGAAGGTACTCGCCTGCTACCTTAGGTTCTCATCATCAGCAACCACCAAGCCCGAACATAAACTGTGAATGTGAAAATGAGAAGAAAAAGAACCCTGGTGCTAGGATGTCAAACACTGCGTGTACATCAGTAGAAAATCCAATGCATCGCAGAATCAATCCCACAATGAGGACTAAGGGGCCTGGACCATAGCTCCACCTGTCCCAATTAAATCCAAGCTAGATCACACTGGCTAATGGACTTTTATTCCGTGCTGTGTGTCTGCTCATTTAAAAGCCGACATGTTTCATTGCCCAAGGAAAACTCACGGCAATTTCTTCAGGGTGTAGGTCTGTCACTCCTCCCTGAACCAATTATCTGTTGTTTTAGTGTTCCAGGTTGAGGCACCTTGCGGGCATACCTGTACCCTCAGATGAGTATGTGCTTAGTCACGGTCTCATAGGTTATCACGTTCACTGCCACCGTCAGTCGTGACCTCATAGGTGTGCAGCCTTTTCTCAGCACCTACGAGGTCTTTTCTTTTTCATATTCACAATTTATGTTCGGGCTTGGTGGTTGCTGATGATGAGAACATAAGGTAGCAGGCGAGTACCTTCCTGCTTACCCCCATGGTGTTACTCCCGTGAGGCACCACCAGCCCTCTCACACATTTCTTATCTTTTCCTTTCTTCTCACTCACTGGAAGTACTTTCTCCACTTGAGGGGAGGGAGTGTCTGGGGGTGACACTAGTTGGAATCAACGCAACTTTTTAAATAACCTTTGTTAATTGTGGTGACCCAGATCTGCAAAGTATAGACGGTATAATCTTAACCACTGTCCCTATAGATATTACAATAGATGGGTGGGGATCTGAGGAGAAGACTCACTGTGTGAACATGCATTTACACCGGTGACATCTAACTTAGGTTTGGCCTGTCAATAGAAGTACGTCCCCGGAAAGAGTACTTTTTTATTTTTATTTATAAAGTTTTATACAGCGCGAACAAGAACCCTAAGCTTATCAGAGCGCTTTACAAAAGGGTGGAAGGAAGGTCAAAAACCCAATATCTACATCAAGTACGAATACACAACAAGAATAATCGCATGATTCACAGACAAATGATACAAAGGAGAGTGACCCAAAAAGCAGATATTTAGCGGGCTACGAAGGGGCCCATTATGAGGTAAAGAAGATCAGCATCACATAATGGAACAGTGGTTATAGGATTGTTGATTAGGAATCTTTTGGCTTCCAGTTTGAAAGCAGTTGTTGAGGAGATTCTGCGTACTTCCAGTGGAAGAGAGTTCTATATCTTTGGGGCCGCGCCAGAGACGGCTCGGTGACAAGTTCTCTTTTTGCTAAGGATGACTGGTTTCAGGAGGAAAGTGTTAGCGCTTCTTGAGGCTCTGCCACTACTGGATAATTCAAGCTTTTGTGCTAGGTACCTGGAAGTTTTGAAATGCAGGGCTTTGTGCGCCAGAACGGCAATCTTTAACTGTATTCGAGCTTCGTAGGGTAACCATTTGAAAGATTTTAGGACTGGGGATATGTGCTCATTTCGTTTGGTACCTGTGACCAGTCTGGCCGCAGTGTTCAGTGATGCCCTTAGTGGAGCCAGGGTGTATTTGGGAAGGCCACAGAGCGTAGCGCCGCCATCGTCTAGTCTCTGCAAGACCAGTGCTTGGACCACCTGTTTTAAATCCTTTTGTGGCAGGAATGGTTTGATGCTTCTCAGGGTCCTCATCAGATGGTTAGCTCCCTTACACACATTGCTGATGTGATTTTTCATATTCAGGGGCTTGTCCAGGGTGATTCCGAGAGATCGGGCTGAGTCAATGATGAGCGGGGTGCAGTTGAAGGCTGTGAAGTTATTCAGCCAAAGGTCTAGCTTGGGGATGTGGTTTGGGAGAGAGATGAGAAGGAATTCAGTTTTGGAAGTTTTGAGTAGTAGATGGTTCTCAGTTAACCAATTTTGTGTGGCCTGAAGGGTAGAGTTGAGTGAGATGATGTTATCCGGGGATGAGATTTTCAAATAAGGTTGTGTGTCGTCCGCGTACATATGGTAGAGAATGTTCGTGGAATTCAGTGATTTAGCTCGAGGTTCCAAGAAAAGTTTGAAGTGGATAGGAGATAAGGCGGACTCTTGGGAGACACCCATGATAACTGGAGATGGCTGGGAGAGGGAGTGGTTTGCCTTGACTCTTTGTGATCTGTGGTGGAGGAAGGAGCCGAACCATTGTAACACCAGACCCGAGAAACCCATCCTGTTCTTCAGAATGGATAGGAGGTTTTTGTCAATCAATCAATCAGTGAACTTGTAAAGCGCACTACTTACCCGTGAGGGTCTCAAGGCGCTGAGGGGGGGGGGGGGGGGGGGGGGGGTTGCTGCTACTGCTCGAAGAGCCAGGTCTTGAGGATCCTTCTGTAGGTGAGCAGGTCTTGGGTTTGCCGCAGCTTGGTGGGGAGGGTGTTCCAGGTCTTGGCTAGGAGGAAGGAGAAGGATCTTCCGCTGGAGGTTGTTCGTCGGATGTGCGGGACGGCGGCAAGGGCGAGGCCGGCGGAGCGGAGCTGGCGGGCAGGGGTGTAGATGTAGAGGCTGTTGTTCAGGTAGGCTGGTACGGTGTTGTGGAAAGCCTTGTGTGCGTTGGTGAGGAGCTTGAAGTTGATCCTCTTATTGACAGGAAGCCAGTGCAGGTCTCTTAGGTGGGAGGTGATGTGGCTACGGCGGGGGCGTTGAGGATCAGTCGAGCGGAGGCGTTTTGGATGCGTTGTAGTCGTTGCAGGTGTTTAGCCGGGATTCCTGCGTAGAGTGCGTTGCTGTAATCCTGCCTGCTGCTGACGAGGGCTTGGGTCACCGTTCTTCTGGTTTCGGGCGGGATCCACTTGTAGATCCTGTTAAGCATGCAGACGGTGTTGTAGCAGGAGGAGATGGCGTTGACCTGATTTGACATGGAGAGGGAGGAGTCAAGGATGAATCCTAGGTTGCGTGCGTGGTCCGTGGGTGTTGGGGCTGCTCCCAGTGTGGTTGGCCACCAGGAGTAGTCCCACGTAGAGGGGGTGGCGCCGAGGATGAGGGCTTCCATCTTGTCCGAGTTCAGTTTCAGGCGGCTGTTCCTCATCCACTCGGCGACTGCCTTCATTCCCTTGTGGAGGTTAGTTTTGGCAGTGTGCGGGTCCTTGGTGAGGGAGAGGATGATCTGGGTGTCGTCAGCGTAGGAGATGACATTCAGGTTGTGTTGGCGGGCCACTTGTGCGAGGGGGGCCATGTAGACATTGAACAGGGTCGGGCTGAGGGATGAGCCCTGGGGTACACTGCAGATTATGTCGGTGGCTTCGAATCAGAAGGGCGGGAGGCAGACTTGCTGGGTTCTGCCAGAGAGAAAGGACGTGGTCCAGTCCAGGGCTTTCTTCTGAATTCCGGCTTCTTTCTTGGAGGCGTGTTCTTAGTGTGCGGTGGCAGACTGTGTCGAAGGCGGATGATAGGTCCAGAAGGATGAGGGCTGAAGTTTCGCCATTGTCTAGTTGGCGCCTTATGTCGTCTATGGCGGCGATGAGGGCTGTCTCTGTGCTGTGGTTTCGTCTGAATCCGGACTGGGATGGGTCTAGGATGTTGTTGTCCTCGAGGTGGCGGGTCAGCTGGATGTTGGCGATTTTCTCGATGACCTTTGCCGGAAATGGGAGCAGGGAGATGGACCGGAAATTTTTTAGGTCTTTGGGGACCTCCTCGGGCTTCTTGAGGAGGGCGTTGATTTCGGCGTGCTTCCAGCTTTCCAGGAATGTTGCTGTGTTGAAGGAGGTGTGATTAACTGCGTCAAATGCAGAGGAGAGGTCAAGGAGGATTAGGAGGCAGGAATCCTACTTGTCTACTATTCCCTCGAAGCTTGAAATTCAACCTAAAATGAATGTCACATTTATACAAGGAGAAACCATTTGCTTTTCTATAAAATGTTCTTGCCTCATTTTTTAAAATTCAGCCTCAGTGCTTCACTTAGGGCTAAAACAGACTAATTTTCAATATATCTTCTGCAGGCACCCTGTTGGTATGCCTTTCTTCCTAAAACCTCAAGCATACATTGACTGTCATTTTCAATTGTGTTGTCCCCCTTATTGTGGGATGGAGTAAGCTTCCTTCCATTGAAAATAGAACTTCTTCCACTGGACATATGTCAAACAGCATTCCTTAATCTCTTTGAACTATCATTGGAATGCAGTGCTGCAACGCCATTGACCACTAGTTACTTATAAAATGTCCTGGGCATCTCACTGCAAATGTCTTGAGAAATCAACCTTGTAGATAGCCTTTCTGCTCCAGGCTCTCTATCTTAAACAGTACGTGAAACTACTAGCTAATCGCATTCTTTAGTAATCACACCTAATTTAAGTGTTTCACAGACAACATCCACTTTGTGAGTATCTTCAAAAGCCCAACTTGGATTTAATGCAGTTGTGAAGGTTTGGTTTCAATGATCCTGCCCCCACTGTCCCAAAACTGCAGTGCTCTGGTTTGATTCAGCCGTATTCACCCGTATCCATTTTCTTGGCTTACACCACCTGCAATATACTTGGTCAGAAACTGCCAAGTCCTTTTACACCCAACTGCCCTTTATAAAACATTAGCACAGATGAAACATTAATACTTCCTTGTTTAACTTGTTTAGGACTCTTCCTCCGTACTGCACAAACAGACAATATTTGTTTGGAGCCCCCATGATCTGTGCATGTGATCATTGTCATTAACAGGCACTGAGCAGCAGCATCATTTACAGGCTCCAACTGAAACAAAATTGCGTTGCTTCACTAATATTCTGATTAAAACCCTTCTTTGACCTTATGCAACCATCGATATGGGGGAATCCAAGGCAGAATCTGGCCTTCCAAACCTTTGAACTGAGATTTGAACACATCTAGTGCCCCTAACCTACTCTAGATGCCTGCTATGGAGTTTAACATGCAAAGTTATAAACTGTAGGGGGGTGGGGGGGTTGAAAGACTACCAGTAGAAGCATTGTTGTGAGTAACTTGCACTACTTTTTGATGGAGACAACAATGTAAAATGCCACATCAATTCTATTTTATCGTGCTTTTGGTGGCAAGAAGAAACCATGGGGAATCTATCAACAGCCTATGCAAAAGAAAGTGTGAATTATCGTTGCATTGTTGTTCTAGAGCATACATTCTTTTCTCTCCTGTTTTTTTTCACAGTATTTGGTGAGGTCACTCTATGCAGCATTGAAAAATGAAGGCTTGGAAGTGATTGACCAACTCCAGTGGAGGATGCATCAGGGGCAGGTGTGGGAGACAGATGCAGGAGGCAGCAGCAGTAGCAGTGATGAGATTCCAGAGAAAAGATCTCGATTGAGCCTTTCATTAAAGTCACCCCGGAGGAAGCTCCCGCCAGCAGAGTAAGAGACGTCTCTCTCGTCTCACTAACACGTAGATTAGTCTATATAGTGCATTTGCTATTAATTAACACACTTTGAATCACCCTAGTAGTGTGAGAATGCTTTACATTTTCTGATTTTTGTGATGATGCAACCACTGGTATGATGCCTATGTGGCTCGGCCAAAAAGAAAAAAACTTAAATGGTAATAGCGATTTACCAGGCAACTACCGATTTTAGGATATAGTTGAATCTTGTAGGGAAAGAAGTTGACACTGATATTTAGGGTTATTTGGCCATAAACATTCTATGGCAACTCCTTTCTATGTGGTATACCTAAACCCACTTGGCCCCAATCAAAGTAACACTTCTTGCAGTGACCAGGCTCATTTGTGGGGCAAGGAAATGTGATCAAATAATCCTACTTATGATTACACTAAAGTGGCTGCTAATCGAAGCAAGGAGCCAGTTCAGCACCTCCATACTTTTCCACATAGGCAAGTGATCAGGCTAGCAGGCTGAATATACCCGGTGGCCAGCGCACTCTCAGTAGTTCAGACGCTTGTTAGAAACCTTATCATTCAAGAAAGACAAATCTATGAACCATTCATTCTCAGGAAGTACCCAAGATCTAGAAATCATTATTGCTTGCAATTAGAATTTTGTTCGCCTACGAAACCTTCAAGAAGGCGTTAAAGGCCCTACTGTTCCAACACCACTTCCCATTTAATGGACCACATGAAACGTCTGAGCTGAATAAACCAACACTAAATGCACTACTGTAAATATTTTACAGTGGTCAACCCACACCAAACTATTGAACATTAATGCATTGCTTACTTTATACTTTACCATATGAACACCCATTAAAGTAATATTTATCTTGTAACCAATTCATTATCCTATGTAAAGCACTCTTCAGAGATGATCAGTGGGGAGATAAAGGTCAGCAGTAATGGCTATATGACTCGCCATAAACCGTCATTGTGTAAATAATTCCTCATCTTATTCCATGCTTTCTACCATCGCAATCCGTGTCAGGGCGGGATGGTTGTGGCATTGTTCATGACTGGTGCTTAAGCAAATTCAGGAAGTCTGCTCTGTGCCCTCCTTTCTTATATAGCGAGTAGACAGGAGTATGCTTTTGGGTCATAAGAGAACAAAGTAAAAGATTGTTGTTAGGGCAGAGGGAAATCCTAATCACAGATTTGGAATGTGGCAAGGTAGCATTAGGACTACACAATATCGGTGAGGAAGCTCGACCTTACGACAAAAATGAAAAAATAACACATTTGGGCTTTTTTGCTTTGTTAACACTATTTACAACACAGAGTGGGCAGAAACGTTTTTTTTTCTTAATGCCATCAAGAAAAAGTTTGTCACAAAAATTGTGACAGTCTGATTTTTGTTTTTTTCCAAGACACCTAGAGTTAAGTCACGACAAACATAACACCGTTGAAGCAGGTGGCACATTTCTTGTAATTTGCTCATGTCTTCATTTAGTCATAAGATGAGGAAAAGAAATTGGAATTTAGCAAACTATTCCAAATTTTTTATTCAAGTTTTATTTTAATAGAAACATTAACACATTTTATTCGTGGAGCATAAAGATATGTGTTACAGTTGCGTTAAAATGCATTGTTTCGGAAAGGATACAATTTGCAACTGGTTTTGTCATCAAAAACTGCCAATTTGTGGCAATCCACTGTTTTATTCTTTCCATCCAGATCCCACCAGATGGGAATGGATTTAGTAACAAACGAGCAATGTATGAAACCTTTTTCAGCAACAATCGGTTTGTTTTTTTCTCTTGTGTCTCTCCATGAAGGTTGTGTCATCCTGTGGTCTCGTCTCTCAAGACGTCTGTAATTTGGCAGGTAGCCATCAACTCCCCCTGTTGTCCTTCGGGTCTCTTCTCTTCTGCAGTGCTTCAGAACTTGGATACCAAAGAGCAGAATAGTATCAATCTACTAAATAGACTTAATTTTCTGAGCAGCTGGTTGTAGTATGCTCTCTGTCAGAGGCTTACTTCTGTGTGACCATCGCAAAACCTTCTGCTGATACCGTTGGCTGCTCCTCATAGGAGTTCTAAATACAATCATAATTTTAAGACCACGTTCCTTTCCTTTCCAAAATTGCATTAGTTCTCGACATAGCCTACGTAGTTTTCGGGACTTCATGTCCTGGACTTGTACATTAACTTCCCATCGGATATATTTAACATCTTGGACTCAGCCTATGTGGTTGAATAACACTGTTAGTCTGATAATTCCTGTAGGGCTTTGTTGAACCTCTGTGTATAGGAGCTGCTGATCCATTTTCACTTTGATTCATTGTGCTTCTGTGGCTGTAGTGGTTTGGGGACTATGTCACTCTCTCCGTGGCAATTAGAAAAGCCTCTGAATGGCTAAAGGACTTTGTCAAGGACTTCGTGCACAGCCCTCAAAGACCTTTTGTCTTTTGATCTTGGAATCATAGTTCAAATTCTGCATTTCTTCATTGGATGGCAAAGCCTGTTTTAAAAATAATTATCTTCTTGCTTAAACTCCTTTGTTTTGAGTCTGTTTTAAAATTGAAGTGTGCCTCTATGTTAAAGATGTAAGCACTGTTGTAGTAATAGTGTGACCGTTGCTGAAGTCTATAACTTCGTCCTCTGGTTGATCTAGCCCTTCAGTCACTTATCTGCATAAAATGTCTGACATCTGGCCAGCCTCTGAACCTCATTATCTCCACTACTTATTAGTTGGGCCCAGAACTGGCTTGCATATGGGTCCAGCCCTTTGCTCTTTCTTCACAGCTAAGATTAGCAGTTGAGAGGGTTCAACACACTCCTCTGATCAGCCAGGACAGGAGAACTGGCACTTTCACTTCCATTTCGTCCGGTATCATTTCCCACCAGCAGATTCACTGATCTGAAATAGAGTTGGCCTAAAAGATGTGCAACCTTTCCATACTCTGAGTCGCCTGCTGCTAGTGAAGAGACTGGCCTTTCTGCAGAAGGACTGAGAGCGGCATTTATGAGGGGTAGGGAGTGGCACAGGCGAGGCTCCAAATAATTAAATTGACTAAAGATCTGTCTGTGCTGGGGTTAAGGAGGAAGGGTAATTGATCTCAGAAATGGAGTCCATGGTATGGTACTGATCCATTTCTGCTCCCTTCTGAACACCTACTGAAATTCACGGATTACGAAGGTTTCCACTTTTATAATGAAAACAGTGCCATGTGTAAGTGCTTGTAACTTAGGCTGTGAACTAGCCAGAAGGTCTTCCATGTCAAGTGAGGTGTATGGAAAATGTTTCTGTATTCCTACTCAAAAAGTGACATGATTGGATTTCCGCACATGGTTGTCCTTCATCCAGCAAAATCTAATAATGCTCAAGCAGTTGGATCAATCTTTAACCAAAACATTTTGTTTTAGATGTGTGCACCTGATCTTTTTTTTTTTGTATAAATCTTTTTATTAAACATACATCAACATATGATCTACAATACAGAGGAATCAAGAACATTACAATCAGCGAAGGCAACAGTAGATAGTCTTCCATGTCAGAGCACTATGGGTACAGGCTATGGGCGTGTGTGCACCTGATCTTGAATAGTATTATCGACAAATGTGAAGAGAGCCCCTAAGTACTCTCAAACATTCTTCTGCTAAGAGAGACTTAGTATTGGCTAGTAGAGGGGTTGCATTTACTTGATTTGCATTGCATGTTTCTAATTGGTTGTTCTGTGAACAATCCCCTGTCCACTTGTAACCCTTTGTGAACTACTGCACAAGATTTACGATTATGACTAAATCATGTTGTATTTTTTCAAGAATTGGCTTCCTTGACATGACCATAAAAAGTATGCTGTGGAGTGCTCTTTGCAAGAAGCTTTCAGAATTGCTGGTTCTGCTTGAACAAGATAATCCTGATGGGGACATTGTCAATGCTTTGGAGGGAGTTGCTGTGATAATGAGACTGGCTTCGCTGTGTACAGTTCACGTCTCTGAAAAATGCAACAGGTAAACCCAATAATAAAGAACCACCCTACAGAATACCAACCTGATGTGTATTTGTTTAGGATTGATGCACCTTATGTAGCTCCTTTCCTGCTGTCTCTTTGAACAGATGTTTCTCGGGTACAACCATAACAACTGCTGAACCTGACCGCATTGGATGTACTCATCTCAGCTCATGTTTGCAAAATCTGTGATTCATTTACCATGTGCTGTTGCCATCCTTTTTTGTTAACTCACACCATGTATAAATGATTGCTTCTGAACCATGTGTATGTCCTAAAAGGTAAAGATCGGAATAGGTGGTGCTCACCGATGGAGTACTGATTGCAATTGATGTGAATAAAAACTTCTACTTTGCAGTTTAGTCCAGCCCTTTTCCCCTATGGCATCCCTTCTACTGTTGAGGTGGCAGCTCATTAACTATTAATTTGGAACCAATGCATTTTTATACAAGACAAATCACACATGGTAATTGGAATCCAGTTGCAAGTATTCACTTGCATTGACCAATGCTCACTCACCCACTCATTGTGATAGCAGTCCCTAAGACAATACACAGAGGCATGAAGGCTGAGGGAGGTATTGTGTCAAGCTATATTGGTATCCATATAAATGAAAAAAGTGCAAGATGCATATTTCTACCCCCTTAACTATTTATTGATCATTTAGGGGAAGCTGTTTCAGGTACATTTACAGAGCTGGCATTTGAGGTTGTTAGAGATTGTGGCATCAGGGACATGCAAGCAAGCGTTAGGTCTGTAGCAAAGGATAAACAAAGGTATTAATGAAAGGTTGAAGAAGAGTTTTTAAGTCTGGGTTGACAGCACAGCTGTACGGGACTTTGTGATCAAAAGAAAAGGAGCTTTCAGAAGTACTGCTGAGAGACGGCCTTAGGCTTTGCCCACTTGTTGGTTACCTTGAGTATAACAAAGGTACGAATACATAAAAGAAGCTGCCCTGAGTGAACATGACCAAGACTTAGAAGATAGTGAAGTGGCTGACATCTCACAAAAAGTGAAGGACTGTCCTCACACACCACCAGGTGTCATGTTTCATCATTGGTAGTCCTCTCTCTCTAAAAACTTGGTTTGATAGAGAGCGGGCCTACACATGGAGACAGGGAGGCACTTCTAAAACTAAGTGGGGGCCCGTAATAGTGAGTGATAATCAAAAAATCTGTATAATTGTCAAAATGCTCTTATTCTAATAGGCAATTATATGATATTAAAATTGAAGGACAGTGAAAAGGGGAATTATTACCCCATCACCGTGGTGATTAAAGTTGTCGACATGTTTCTGCCCTTATGGCCCAAAGGGTCCGTGGCATTCATCAGGACGGAAAAAAAAGAAATATGGCTCCTATCTTACCAAAGCGTTAGCTAAGAATTGCCACTGGGTAGGTTGACTAGTGTCACACTCTACCTGAGAGGGTTTCCTGAAACCTGTAAACATAATGAAAAAGAGGTTGCCATCAAGGACACTCGGTCAAAGCAAGGTCAAAATTGCAGTGAAAAATTGCCCCACATGCATCACTTATACTTATAGTGATGAGATCTCTCCACACCACCACCATCAGGGCCATGTTGGTAAAGAGCCAGGAATAACGACCTAGGGTTTGCCCCCCCAAACCCAGGGAGATTAATTGAGGGATAAGCTGCACTTCACAATCGAACCGGTCCAATATTCTACTGCGTATTCTTTCCCAGTATGCTCTGATCTCTGGCCCCACCGTATCATATGTATCAGGGTGCCACGTATTCGGGATCCCCACAGGTATTGATCATTGGCGGCCCTCCCCATCCGGAAAAACCTGACTCCACATGTAGTACACTCTGTGAAAGAGCTTCAGTTGGATTAATCGAAACCCTGCCCTGATCACCACTTCCCCTGGATATCTACATGCCATCCCTGAGTCATTGTCCTCAAGCCTACCCAAATCTCCCGCCTATTTCTCCCGTAGTGTGTCAAGTGGTGGGAGACTATTGTGAAGTGGCGTAGAATAGTTTGGGATACCGCATGGCTTGTCAGTAGAGCACTCAATACTCTAACAGGGACTCCTCTTCCACTCCCTCCCTGAGGGCCTCTCACTTCCCCGATATGTGCCTCTGTTGCTAATTTCTCAGGAATTGACTTCCAGTCAATTCATACTTCGCCTGCAGTTTGGCAAATTAGAGCAGCTCATAGTTTTTCCAGACATCCCCAAGTTTAGAAATTCCAAGCAGGTCCAAATTCCTACATCCGCCCCCCCGGCGAAATAAGCTTAAGAGGTGGAGCCTTGAGTGTCGGTCTACCCTGACAAACCACAGCCCGAGTTAGCCTTTTCCATGTCTTCACCACCACCACTATCGGATAGGGCAGGCAACCTCTAACTCATGCACAGTCCCTGAAAATAAAACTCTGGTTCCTTTGCCCTCCTGTCTGACAGCAGGGAGGGGTTATGCTGTACTGAAAATACCCAGTCATTTATCATCAACAGTTGAGTTGCCCAGTAGTAAAGGTGGAGATTTAGAAGAGAAATTCCCCCATCTGTCGAGTGCCTAGTCAAAAGTGACAAGGCCATTCTGGGTATCCCTCCGTCCCACAATAACACTCTCGTAGTATCATCTACCATCTGAAAGAATTTGTCCGGTACCGCGAAGGGGGTATTCTGTAGAGCATACAGCAATTGGGCAGGTAGATCATTTTATAGAGGGCTGTTCAACAAGTAGAGACAGTGAACTCCTCCATCTCTCCACACCTCTCCGGTAGGCCTCCAGGACCTTCAGCAAATGACTCTGGAGGAATTGGTCCCAGTCCGGTGTTATGTAGATTCCCAGGTATTGGAAGCCCTGATTCTCCCACCTAAAGGGTTAGTCCTGATGATAATCCAGACCAACCTCCTCCAGCTGATGCGTTACCTATTTGTGACAGTCAATAACGATCCCGGCATAAGATTCAAATAATTCCAACATGTGCAAGATTCTCCGTATGGCATATTGGGGGTCTGCCAGATACAAAAATATGCCATCGGCGTATAGTGAGATGAATTCCTTCTACCCCGAGTCTCAGTGGAGGCCACCGAGCAACACATCCTTTCCGATCCAAGCTTTCAGGGGCTCAAGTGCCATTTCAGAAAATAGAGGGGACAGTGAACACCCCTACCTAGCCCCTTTGCACAGCCCGAACTCTCTTGTGAGTGCTCCATTAACTCATTCTCTATCCACAGGCTCTCTATGTAGTAGCCCAATCCAGGACAGGAAATTCAAACCAAAACCTACCTTACTGAAACAGTGACCGCATGGAGTTGGCCACGGGTGCATCTCCCGCCAGAGATCCAGTAGCCCCAATGCTTCCAGGAAAGTGGCCAGCCACACATTCGCCGTAGGCCTATTCCCCCTGTAAGGTCAGCAATCATTAGCGCATCTGGGGCACTCCGCATCCAAGACCCCAGGATCTCCAAACCCTCAGTCTGTAGGCCTGGTGGAAAATACCAAGATCCCAACACCAAACCTTCCCCAAAGCATCTCGCCAATGCCGCTGCCTGGCACCCATTCTCATTGACCCACTTCTTGGTACCCTCTTACAGGAGGGACCTGGGGAGCCCGCCGAAAAACCAGAATGCACTAACAATGTGTACCGGCTTAGGCTCTGGAATCTCTACTCGTTACCCAATAAGTGGGTTTTCTTTAGTAGGATGATATCGGGGTCATGTCGAAGCAGATATTTCCTCACCACTCCTCTTTTGAGCTTATTGCCAATGTTATTCATGTTCCAGGAGAGGACCTTCAGGCTCCGAATCTGGTTCAGGCCCGGCTGTTTATTTATTTATTTGACTTCTAAAGCGCACTATCACATAGCAGGCATCCTGGCGCTGGCAGACTCATGGCAGAGGGGGGGGATCAAGACTGATAACAATCTAGGACCTCGGGAATAGCCAGGTTTTTAATCTCCTCCTGAACGGTAAGAGGTCAGTGGTTTGTCTGAGCTCGAACGGGAGAGCATTCCACAGTTTCGCCGCAGCCACGCCAAATGATCTGCCGCCTGCTGTGGCTTTCTTAAACCTTGGTATCCTCACCAGTCTGGCCGAGGTGAAACGAAGGTTGCGAGCCCGCACATGCCACGCAAACTTCCTTTGCAAAAGAGCAGGTCCCAACCCACGGAGGGCTTTGAACACCAGGCAGAGAGACTTAAACTGGACTCTCTGTCTCAAAGGGAGCCAGTGCAGCTGAGCCAGAGCCTTGGAGGAGGAAGACCTTCTAGGCCACCCCAGGGAGGGCTAACTTGGCCGCGGCAGACTGGATTCTTTGAAGTCTGTCCACAAGATAATTTGGGAACTCCAGCAACAAAGAATTGCAGTAGTCCAGCCTACTGAGCACGGTGCAACGCACTACCTCAGCCGGAGCTGGCGAAGGCAGCAGAGGAAGAATTTTCCTGAGCAATCTAATAATGGCCAGGCAAGCTGCCACTATTTTCGAAACCTGCGCTTCCAAGGTGAGATTGCTGTTAAACATGACGCCCAGGTTCCGAACCACCTTCACTGGCTGAACCGATGGAAAGAAGTCAGAAGGCCAGAAGTTGCTGAGTAGGCCAGATTGAACCCTGACCTTTGGACAGTATAGCACCTTCGTTTTACCTGCATTAAATTGCAAGGAATTAGCCTTCAACCAGCACGCCGTATCTCGCAGGCAGTTGTGAAATGCTTTCAGAGAAGTTGATTGATCTCCCTCCAGAGAGAGAATCAGCTGAGTGTCATCAGCATAATTAACGATCTCAATGTTATATTCTTTGATGACCGCAATCAGGGGCTTCATGTAGATGTTAAATAAAATCGGACTAATTGCCGAGCCCTGAGGAACGCCGTGCGAGATGGTGGAAAAGGCGGATTGGTAAGGAGGGAGGGACACGGCTTGCTGTCTGCCCTGAAGAAAGGACTGAAACCACCTAAAGGCACTACCTGTAACACCCACCTCTGTCAGCATACTCAGTATGGTCCCATGGTTCAATTTGCTGCTGTATGTGCTTCCAAGCCGAAGCCTGGCGCCAGCTGGATAGCATCCAGGGTAGAAACTCAACCCTGCTGGACCTCAGTCCATGGACTCGTGGTGTAGATTTGGTGCACATCATCTCGCTCTGAATGCCCAAGATGGACACCCAGGATTCTTTTGAGGCTACAGTCCCCCAACATCTCAATAATTCCAATCTAGAGCCCAAAGGCTGCCATACACGAGGATCCACCACGCTCCCCGAGAGTCACCTCCCGCGAGTCACCACCGGCAGGCACGAGAACCCCTGACTTACCTCAGGTGTCACCCATGCAAGGGGTCAGCAGCCTCCATAGTCCTGACTCTGATTCAGTAGCTGGAGCCCCCAGTGTAGATGGTCGCCCTTGTCACTCTCACTGCCCAGTCTCTGTGGGCTTCAGGCCATCAACCACAGAGAAAACCAGGATTCACCTTGTAGGCCCAGCTTGGTGCCCACAAATCCTGGCCACAATTCTGTTGTGGCCATTTCCCCCAACAGTCCTCAGGTGCTGAGCTTGCAAGCCATGGGGCCGGAGCCAGACGGCATGGGCCTCTTTGCTAGTAATACTGCACAGCACCGCAGCCTGCCGTTTGTCTCTATGCCATCGCTGCTGAAGTCGCCATATCCAGCAGCCCGTACGAAGGGCGGGGAGCAGTCCTCACTTCATCATTGGCTGCCAGTACTAAACCGGGGCAGCACCACCTCTTATCACCACCTCCGGGGGTCTTGCGACACTCCCTCAGGCCTGCAGCACCTCGCCATTCTATCCAGCCCTCGCGGTTGGCTCCGTTTCGCTTTCGGTGCCACTGTGACTTCAGTGTTGGTTGCTCAGCGTTTTTTTTCTCAGGGCTGGTTGTCTCTCTCGTGGCTCAGGTCCCCTTCTAGAGCAAGTGACCAACCCAGGCCAATGGTTCTAAATGGGACAGCTATGCTTGAACTATGGGCCAGATGTATGAAATTCTTAATTTTACACATGGTTACCATCGACTTTGAGTCGATGGTAGTAGCATTTCCAAAATGCCCTATTCACATTTTAGAAATGCTTTGTATATGGGCTTTAGGAATCGCAAATAGGTAATCCCTATTTGCGTTTCCTAAATCGCCGTCTCAATTTGCGATTTCTACCTTGTAGGAATCGCAACTTTCGACCGGTTTTTGGCCTTTGTCCTCATGAAAAAGCTGTTTTGCATTTCTTTACGCCCCAAAATTGCGATTCGGTCCATTAAGAAATTAAAAAAGCTTTCCTACATATGTAAATGTATATATACTTGTAAAGCGCACTATCACCTTTCAGGCATCCTGGCGCTGTATACCGCTGTGGAACCCTTCCTGTCTTTCCCTGTGAGATGCCCCATACTGTGCACCCCCAAGGTGAAGCCAGGCATCCCAGCGCTTTCGGGGCCGTTGTGGAGATTAAGCAAGCTATTGCCCAGAGTTGCAGAGTGGGACCCATTATTAGAGTAGGCACCAAGGCGAGAAATATCGAGTCTGGCCCTATGCACAGTGCTATTGAAAGTCTGCCATTGCCACCCACTGCTATGTTTAATTTTGTTATTGCAAGTGTATGAAGGTGGAGAATTATGTAGTGATGCTGGTTAGGGTTCACTATGCAGTACTCTCAGAATACCCCAACGATGGTCCTTGGATTCACAATAATAAATCCTTAGCTCGGTCCTGGTAGAGTAGCAAAGAGCAGACTGGCTTTACTAGAGGAACATGTGTTAGGCATTTCAGAGTACCAACATGAACAATACGTAATTGACAAAACTTGAAAGAAATCCGACTCCAATTCATAAAAATAAATTTTATATAAATTTAGAGCCCAAACCAAAGTCAATCGAATAAGTATAACCGATGATATGGATTTTAAAAGCAAAATTAAATCAGTACTGCAAACTTTAGCATTGCAGTCAATGATAAAAAGCACAAGTGACAATCGGTCACTTGTAGGTCGAATTGAGTGGAAATGAAGTAAAATGAAAGGAAATTAGGATTTCTAAAGCGCACTACTACCCACGGGTATCTAGGCGCTGACTTCCAAGGGGAAAGGGGTAGAGAAACACAGACATCAGTGAGGCAACAGAGAAATGGAGGAGCGTACTATGCTAATCATTAAAAAGCCAGGTATTAAACGCTTTACAAAAGGTAAACAGATTATTCGAGGTTTTGAGAGTAAGCGGCATCGTATTCCAGAGTTTGGCAATAGGGACTGCATAACTCTTGCCTCCCAAGGTAGCTCTTTTCTACTTGGAACAACCAGATTAGCCTGAGAGGCAGATCTTAGGTTTCTGGCAGGAATATAACGATGGAAGAGTTGCCTAATAGAAGCTGGACCCTCAGAATGGAGGGCTTTGAAGGCTATGCACAGGGATTTGAATATAACCCTTTTTTTAACCGGGAGCCAGTGGAGTAAGGGGAGAAACTTGGACACCGACTGCTGTTTTGGGATCCCTAAAAGCAACCTGGCTGGCGCATTCTGGACCATTTGCAGTTTGTCCAAGCCCTTCTTGTGGGCAGTCAAGAAGAGCCCGTTGCAGTAGTCTATTTTAGAAAAGACTAGTGTGGTAATCACTGTTTTACGTAGGTCTGGAGGAATAAAAGGGAGGACCTTCCTAAGAGATTTGAAAATGAAAAACTAGACGAGGTGATGGCATTGGCATGACCCACAAAGGAGAGTTTTTCGTCAAACTGAACTCCCAAATTTTTCACCTTGAGCACGGTAGTGGGGAGTGCACCCATTTCTTGAGGCCACCAACTAGAGGACCAAAATGATGGTTTATTACCAAAAAGCAGTACCTCAGTTTTATCTGAGTTCAACTTCAAACAGTTGTTAGACATCCAACACCCAATCTGTAGCATACAGTTGTGGAAGCACTTAGCTGTGTTATCAGCATTCCCTGTGACTGACACTACAATTTGGGTGTTGTTAGTGTAGGAGACAACCTAGAAGCCAAGGCCTTTGATCGGTGAAGCCAGAGGTCCAACGTACAGATTAAAAAGGGTGGGACTCAGTGACGACCCTTGAAAGAAGTCGATCTGGGACTGATCCATTCCACGTACTGCGTTCTGCCAGTGAGAAATGAACTGAGGTGCTTAGAAGCAGTGCCTCTAACACCTAGCTTGAATAACTGGTGGTGAGGCGTCGAAATTAGGGCAGCGTTCCCTCTTTTTTCTAAAGTTGTTCTGACATATTCTGCGGCTGTGATTAAAGTGGTCTCAGTGCTATGTTGGCTTCTAAAGCCAAACTGAGAAGACTCCTGTAAATCGTGTTCCTGGATATAAAGAGAGAGCTCTGTGTTTATAGCTTTCTCTATCAGTTTAGCAGGAAAGGGAAGTAGAGATTTTGGCCTGTAGTTGTTGGGAGTGTCAGCCTCCACATTGGGTTTGTTCTAGAGATGAAGAATTGACGCAACTTTCCAACTTTTAGGAAAGTAACTAGAAAGGAGCATTTGATTAAAAATCCCCAAAAGATGTCCAGGAACAATAGCTGATCCCAGCTGCAGAACTCTAGGAGGGCATGGGTCGAGAGGTGAGCCTAACTTAATTTGCCTGAATAAGTTGGTAACTTGGTCTATTGTAAGAGGGGAAAAAGCCAAAAGAGTGGGTTTGTTGGATTGGGAAGGTATCGCCACATCTGTCTTTATGATTGTCGCTTTCCTACTAGCCTTTCTTGCTTTGGGGCCATTATGCACTGCTGCTTGAGATTTGTCAATCGAGCATAGCCTTCCAGAGCCAACACTTGAGGTTAACGCATTGAAGATCACTTCTACCTTGGTTTTGTTGCAAAAAGAGGCATTCGCTTTAATATTGCTAGCTGGAGATGGGTTGCTAAGCTTGACCACAGTTGAGAATGACTCATGGTAAGCGCTGAGCGTGCCCGGACCGCGGAAGGGCACAGATGAGCTGGCCTTAGTCGCGCCCGCTGTGCGTGTCCACACTGCAGCTCCCATTATGTAGGTGGAGAGCGTCAGCTGGTCTGAGCACTAGACCGCCGACCCTTCCAAAATGGTGCCTGTGTGTGTGTTGTATTGGGAGAGCACACCAGTCACACCTAGTGCCCGAAGGTTGGTTTGGAGGACGTGTAAGTGAGGAGGATAATGAAATAAAATGTGGAGATGAAGTGCTCCTGCACCCTGCAACACGCCGCAGTGCAGGAGGATAAAACTTTAAAAACAGCTATACAGATTATAAAAACAGTTAATGGTTTAAAAAACGATCAAAGCAACAAGCAGTAAAGCATCAAGTAGAGCGCCTGCACGGCAAGCGTTTCACCCCCGAGAGTCTGTGGCGCGTCCTGAGGGTTGGAGTGATGCGCATCCCCCAGGACCAAGCCACAACAGCCAGCTTGATTTTACCTGGCTCGAGAAGAGTGCAGAGTTGTCCTGGCTATCTTTGGTGCTAAAGCGAGAGCTGCGGGGAACTGGTTTTACCGCTTACACTGGGCTTGTGGGGAGACAGTTGTTTCTGAGGCAGCATGTTTTCTTCTACTTTTTTTCTTTTAAGTTATCTTCCATATGTTGTTGTGTGTTTATTGGGGCTGTGTAAGTGGGAGAATGTAATAATAACTTTAGAAGAAGCAGTTGTGCTGTTTGAGTGTGCCAGAAACTGGAACTCACTTCTTCTGGACCATCACTGTATCCCATTTTTGGCAGCCTTTTGATTCCAAATCAAGACCTTTTGTTTTAATGTGACTCTCGCTTCATTTTGATAAATAATAAAGTGTATGGACAAAATGTTTTTGTTTTAGGAGCTCGGCGCTGCCGAATGCCAGGGTTGCTTAACACTAGCCCTATTCTTGATGAATCCACTTCTTTCTTCCACCATCCTGCACTCAATGTCTCTTCTCACGTTTGCATGTTCTTTTTCATTCATGTTTTCTGTCACAGTTTTCCTGCCTTACTCTTCCTCACTTTTCTACCATTCTCTCGATATGAGGTGGAGACCGGTTCCTGATAAGCCTGGAAAATGAGACCAGATTACCAGTTTTGGTTAAATTTACAGATTTCTACCATATCATCTGCTTTACTGTTGTCTACATTGGGAATGTCACTTTAAACAAATAATTTTTTGTTGAAAACATTTTCTTTCCTGTCGATCGGACTTTAGTGTTTGAAATTGGTTTAATTGAGCTATTTGTTTCCCTAAAGGTTTTTATGTCACTAGGCTTTCAGTTAAATATTTCTGTCTGTTGTATTGATTTGAGATTTATTATACCTACATTGTCAGTTAGGAAAGCACTAGTTCCACTTTAATAATGAAACATCTCAACCCCTTGTGTTTTTGCTTCAAAGTAGTCTGGAGGCCAAGATGTCAGAATTGCAGAATGCAAGCGGTGCCACAACTATGCCTGTGAAGCTGCAGGTGTCCTGGCTTCCGCCAGACGTCAATAGGAGAGTTCTGAAAGTCTGTAAAGCCCTCCTGGACTCTGCAAATCAAAGGACTGATATTGGCTCCTTAATTGGCAGAGCTGTGAAGATATTTGATGCTTTACTCTACATGCAAGGTGAGCGGAACCTGACGAACACTGATCTGCCAAGGAATTAAAATAGCAATAATAATATTGTACTAAACATCACATGCTGCATGAGTTTGGGTTAAGCTGTAAAGGTGATTGTACTTTCTCTGCATGGCAAACAGTTGTAATTCTGGCAATTGGCTCTTTTTTTTTTGAAGACGTAGTTTATTAATTTTCTGCACAATGCATACAAAGATACATTTCTGTCAAGATATAGTGGCAATCTGAAACTAACTGTAAATCTCCTCACATACAAGGTATATGATTTGGTTACGTTACAGCATCACACGTTTATTGCATTTAGTTAACCCACGCTTCTGCGTCAAGTGTTCACCCTCAACTCCCTTTCTTCATGAGCAGTTCCCACCCTCCTCCCTCCCCAACTGTTGTCACCGACTCACATGGTGATAATAATCCTTACTCTTAAACATACTCAGGAGTCACTGTGCTATGTTCCTCTCGATGTGCCTTTCATGCACCAGAGCTTCCTCCCTGTGATGGGGGTTCCATCTAATCTTCGTGTGTCTCATAGTCCTGCAATGCCTGTACCAGTGTCTCCCATGCTGTGGCCGCTTCCTATGCTTTATCGTTGTTTAGCTTGCACGCTTGTTGGTAACGTAACCTACTTTCACTGTTTGCCCATTTTATGAACTCACCCCTCCATCTCCTGCTGCTAGGCCCTACTGTTGCTTTCCAATGTTTAGTGATTTCCCGCTTTGCCAATATGAGGCCCATGTCCACAAATGTACTCGTTATCTTGTTTTTGGATGTGTGGGGAAACCAATTTAATACGCTAGTGGCCATATCAAATGTCAGCTGCCTTTCCGTTGTGTCATTCAGTATCGCTCCCACCTCCTCCCAGTAAGGTCCAATCATTGGGCATGCCCAGAGCATATGATCTAATTCTACTCCTGTACACGCACATCTAGGGCATGTAGCCTCCGCTACCTCAAAATGTTTGCGGATTCTACCTGGTGTTAGGTACGCTCTATGAAGTATATAGAAGTGCACAAGCTGGAATCTGGCGTTTCTAGTACTCTTCCAAGCCCTGCGCACTATTTGCGTCCAGGCCGCATCAGGGATGTCTTTCCCTTTGTCCACCTCCACTTTCCCTTTAGTGTCACTAAGGGCGCTAGTCCTTCATGAATCATTCTGGAATAGAGGCACGTGACTGCTTTGAACGTCCCTGCTGCCAGCATAGTGTATTGGCAAGCCATCGTTGTCTTAGGCTCCGAGAGCCCTTCTTTCCAGTGTGCTTGCATCACCCTCGTCAGTGCTGCATGTAACAAGTAGCCTCCCCTGGGTAGGTCAAATCTATCCCGCAGTGATTGGAAGGGCAGTAAGACTCCATCTTCGTAGAGGTCTCCCAATACTTGGAGTCCCACTTCCTTCCAGGTCTGCAATTGCGACCAGTTGCCGCCATGGGGCAATGCCGTGGCCATTCCAAACGGAATTTTTGAATAATTGGCTCATGGTGCTCTGGAACAGGATGCACTTGCATACAAAATTGATGTTCACTTGCACCAGAATGTGACTTAAGTCCAGTGATCTATGTCATCTGCATTTGAAACAGCCTATGCTGTAAAAAATGAATTTTAGATGTTTTCGCCGGCGCACCAGTGGTAGCAGGCTACCCTCATGTTTCAGAATGTGCAACTGTGTAAACATTCTGGCAACAAGTAACTGACAGAATTATAGGTTTGATGACTAGACAGGATCTTAGAGTCGGGCTAACATAATGGCTTGGCCAACTGTATAGTGAAAAGGAGAAAACAAGCATTGAAAATGCAATAGGCCTCGCCTTTGATTAAGTTAAAACCATTTGCTTTCCTAATGGTATTGTATAGCAAAGCAAATGGCTTTAACTTAATGAATGGCGAGACCTATTGCATTTTCAATGCTTGTTTTGTCTTGAAGCTGTGTGTGAGGTACAAACATTTGAGCAGCACTTTGTCCTGTCAATATGCATATGGGCAGAAATAAAAGGTGTTATCAATGGTTTCGAACACCTGTGCAATTCCTTTCATTTGAGAATAAACTGATGTCTTATCAGTTGTGACCAGCAGTACATACATTTCCTTGAACAGCAGATAAGTGTGCTGTAAAGAGGTTCACCTGTCATTCCATTTCATCATAACTGGCAGCGAGACTCCACATTGAGGGCCTGGTCATTGAGGCACCCATCTTTCTTTCGAGCACCAAAGGGTATGTTCACTCTGCCACACAGATTTTCACAACTACGTTTTCAGCAGCTGTCCTTTACTACTCTGTTCTATGGCTACAGGCATATATACTCTCATATGTGCAAGCAGTGTTTCAGGCCACCAATGTGTCCTTGAAGGGTGGGGACTGATGAACTGCCCAGAAGTAAGCATAAATAATGTCTCTGAGGAAGACAAGTTCACTTCACCTGACTCAGTAGGCGGTATTTCCCACAAGACCATGATGAGCAGTAAAATAACTTAGGACAATAGGGGGATGGACACGTCTTGCCATATTGAGGAATTTACGTAAAAGCCACTTCAGCAATCTTCCCCACGGTGGCAGGCTATCATGGTAACAACGTCTATTGCTGGAGACGGATGTGCAAGCATTCTCCCAGAAGGGTGCGATCAATCAACTTCCTTAAATCCCACTTGGTATCCCCTCAGTAAATCATATTTAGGTTCGCACCTTGGTTCCAGTTGCTACAGGGTACTACTGCAGAGCAATCTGGGGAAGCCCTGGTGGAAAGGTATGTATGTCAGTGAGGGGGTGTGGGAGCTACACCTGCTTGGGGAGGTACCGTTCCTCCCAACACAAAAAAATGTCAGAAGCCAGTAAAGGTATTATGAGGCTGACATTATTTAGTCTTTTCTTTACAGGTTCAGATGTCACCCGTAGTCTTTTCAGGGTATGTCTTTCCCTAAGACCAGTCCCAGTAAGGTCTGCGTAGTGCTAAGTCAAAAGAGAAGGCTTATATGTGAGGCAGTGATAGGAGGCTCTTCGGCTCCAGTGTCCCCAGGTCCGGCTTCCTCTTCGGGGAAGGCTCAGTTCTTCTTCTCCTCGAGGTGGTACCTGCAAGAATAAAAGAAAGAAAACAAAAGCATCAAAAACCGCTGACCTTGCGGTATAGAAGGGAAAAGGAAAAGTGCCACGTCACCCGTGCTACTCCCGTGATGTGCCCCACATTCCCTCCCACCAGCCCCTAAATGAAAAGAACCCCGCCAGTTGCCTGCACCCACGACTCTCCTGGGCCGCGGGGAGGGGAGTCACGGCCTCCGCTTCCCTTGCTGGAGCACCAGACTCGTGGGCAACGCTCCTCGAGCTGTTAGTCTCGGCGTGGTCCTCTTCTTCCTTGCGCAGGCTTCCGGACGACGACGGTTCCCTGGCTCCTCCACGTAGGATGATGGTCTCGTCCTCTACTTCCAGGTGTTCTCCATCTCCCGTCTGCACTCCTGCCTTGCTTTTTCTGTCCTCCGTCCCCGGCATAAGAGCTCGTCTCTCGACTCCACCTCCTCGGTTCGCTGGTACTGCAAATCCGGCTTGAGCGGCTAGACCACATACCCCACTTCCTGTCGGTGTGTTATTGGCTGCTATGTTGGAGCAGTCGGGTAATCCGCAATGGGGTAGAATCCACCACAGGGAGTTAATCAAAGTGATATTCAGATAGTTCAGAGCCTTGCTAAACCTTCATTTGCCCTGCATTAACAGGCTTCTGCTTTTCAGGCTGGGGATGCCAGCCCTATAGTAAGAACTTCACTGACCATGGTCACAGGTGACCAGAGCTTGGCAGGGTGAGTTTCAAGTGATGGATATAAAGACAAGCAATCAACGCCATGAAGTATAGTTTCTCTTTTTGTGCCGTCCAACTTGGACGGCCTGCTTTCCTTCTTAAGTAAAAGGTTTGTTATCTTTATGAGGCCATGTGTTTGGCCCCATAAAGATAAGAAACCTTTTACGGCAGAAGGAAGGCAGACAAGCCTGTCCAAGTGGGACGGCTCAAAAAGAGATAACTATACGTCAGGAAGAGGTCTTTCCCAATGGCTGACTACCGTTTAGCATAAACGGTGACGCCGGCCAATGGTAAAGAGGGGCGGGGCTTAAAGCCCGCTAGTGAAAGCTCCTTAAGATCAAAAGATCTCGCCAGCGAGACTGCGCATGCGCAGCCTAAGCAGGCTCAACTTAAACAGCAAGGGTGGTTGGTAGAGCTAGCATTGGTTTTCTATCAGAGAACTTTGACTGTGGCCTGGAAATATCCATGGTGCATAAAACTCATATTTAGTCTACAAGTTTGGGAAATGTTCCTGAACAAAATGAAAAACTCAAATGCCTCTACGGTATCAGTGGCGGACTGGTGGAAACAGTTAGACACCTTACTAAGTACCCCCCACAAAATACTCTAAAAAGCACTTCATGCTAATACAAAATCACACTGGATCCCTGTTTGGGGCAAAGGTGTTTGTTACAGTGTTTATCGAGGACCTCATCTGGGAATGATTTTGATAATCATGCAACGTAACCGCTGTCTTTCCCAATATCCTGGTCAAGACATTTCCTTTAAAGCTCTGTTGACAAAACATTACATGTACTTGTATCCTAAAGAACAATGGGTGTCTAATTGTATTCGACCCAATGCATACAAGTTTTTCAAGTTAAGAATGTTATCACCCTTTCTCAGTGTGATAGCACGTGAGCTAAGCAAAATAGATTTCTTATTGAATCCTTCCCGCCAAACAATTATGAGATTATGCCACACCCCGGTATTTTGTGCTGAATTGGTTTCAAATTTTTTATCCATCTAAGGTTCAAAATTGATCTGCAAGATTGTCCGAGTTTATTTGCGTTTTTCAAAAAAATGCACCTTACCATTTGCTAGTTGTCAGAGTGTTATACAGTTAATCGGAAAATCTCCTTACTTTAAATGTCAGCCTTAGCCACAAGGATTCAGCTTACCGCATATAGTCAATCTTCTGTAATAGCAAAGGACAATTAGGTCGCCAAGATCTGAGTGCTGGGCCTTGGTTGTAGGAAAAAGAGGGTTGATAAAGAATCACCTCCAAATTTCTCCAGGCTCACTGGTGACGTGATCAGAAGTGTTAAAGGGCCTGAAGTCCTAACACTGTTCTTACTACATTCTTTTATCCTTTACTCGAGGCACTCCTCCTGGTAGTCCTCAGCAATGTGTGAACACTGACAAGGCACCAACCATTTGCTCCAGATAGGGCTTAAGACCAGAAGTCCCCACCTTCAGATAAGACATCAGCTAAGCAATAATCAGTATGTATCGTGCACACATATTGCACTGCATCACCTACATTCACATCGAGCCACCAAGTAGACAGCGTTACCGCTCAACAAATACCAACACCCTCATCCACATACCATTTATTAATACACACTCCGCCAATGGTCATCAAACTAATGGTAATCAATGCACCCTTTGCAGTCACCTGTGCTTCTGACTAGGTTGATACAATCACAGAGCAGAACTTAGATGAAGTTTTCATCGCAAGTTACTCTGTAAGTTACTCCATTCCATTGTTAAAATAGAAGTAAAATCAAGAATCTATCCAATCACAAGCATATGTCATCAGCAAACAAAAGCCAGAAAAGAACTTTCAAAATTCACAAATAGTTAACATTGCCAAGTAATGTGATGAGCCACGAGGCACCACCCTCTGCGACTATATGTATGGGCTCATGTCCTCCCCAACGTACCAGTTCATTGGTGAACTATCCTCATTTTATTTAATATCAGAGAAAAAATGGCTTCTCATGTCCCCAACTTGAGACAGGTAGTATTGACATTAGGTAAATAGCCGTCAGCCTGTGGGTACTGGGAGGACCAATAGCACTAGTTATGCTACAGCTCGTAGCTATCTTTCACATAAAGGACCATAAGATAAGCTTTAGATCTTCTCTAAAAGAACATTGTTGGAAATGGCCCTTTTTGCAGGGTCATCCCTAAACTTTTTGCCTTTACTACTGCTGATCAGTGCTAAAGGGTGTTGGACCCGGGGTCACCGGTCCACCTAGAGTAGCCTGGCACAAAGTGGAAAGACCTAACTCTAAGGCGAATTGTTGCACTTGCGTCACACTCAATACAGTAGCACAGTGTACTTCCACTCAAAAATTACACCACACCGTATTTAAAAAAAGATAGAAAAGCTTTATCTTTCCTTCAATTAGATTATCAGTTGCACACAATTTAATAAATCAACATTTTAGGCATTACTCCTGGAACACCTGCATTTGTAAACACATGTCAATGTCAAAGCATAAGATTACATTTCATAAGCAAACCTTATTTACTCGTAGCATCAGAAAGTAGGTTAGATGTAAAAAAAAAACCATTACATTACCCATCGGAAAGAAAACAAGTTCTAGTGGTAATTCTGCAGCACTTGTGCCTTGAAAAGGAATCAAGCAGCCGAATGCCTACAATGACGACTGCAGGCCAAAACAGTAGATCATTTATGCATTGAGTTCGTCCTACATTCATTTAAAGAAAGCAGTTCAGATTAGCAATTCATACAGGCATAGAATTGGTGGTGAAACACTCACTTAATGAGGGCAGATCATGAATTAAATCAATAAAATAGTGGGGCTTATTCTTTCAAAGAATCATGGCTACACATTTACTTCAGCACATCAACATGTCCCACTCGGTTGACTTGCCAAGCGCTAGCTCCAGATTAGCTCAAGTCAGACTGAAGCGGTTCCTGAGTTCTTAGTACTGTCAAACAATGACTTCCCCCGACAGTTTAGTTCTTCTGGTTTTAGCTCCCCGGGCTCTCCTCACACTCTTCCCGCTTGGGCCGAAGGGGGCGATCACATCTACGGCCCAACAGAGGTCTTTTGAGCACTGCCTGGCCTCCCACTAGCCCAATTCCAAGCTTACTTTAATGCCTGAGGCAGTAACAGTTGGTCCCGGTGATTCTGGCAATCGGAGGTACAAAGCTTCCTCTTCCGACGCCTTACTCCCCTGGGCCCGGCGTCCAGTAATTCCGCCCCTTACTTCCCTGCGCTCTTTCCTGTCAGCGCTGGGCGGGACTCCACTCGGTCTCGCTCCTGACCTCCTCGCGGCTTCTCACGCCGATTCACCTCAGAGGGGGGGGGGGGGGGGGGGGGGGGAGGGTTTCCGGCAGGCTGGCAGCTCCTACTCCACTCCTTTCTCACACGCAGGTCCGGGAACAAGGGACCACCAGATCTGGCACCCAGGCAGAACCAACCTCGCTACAGGGCTCCAAGCAGGCCTGCCGCAGCAAGGTCAGGGATGCGCCGGTCAAGCCAGGGTCTGTGGCAGTCTTAGGACCCGCACCGGAGGGGCAGGTTCTAGGGAATTCTGTCAAGGCAGCAAGGAGTCTGGCCACCCAAGGACTCCTGGAGGCAGTTCAGCAAAGACGAGGGGTTAATGGTAGTAGACCCAGTCCCCTACAGGAGGGTGTAGCACTCACCACCCCATCTGCCGGTTTGAATTCCCTCACACCCCAGAACCAATTCAGGATTTCTCTCACAGGGGCGAAAAAGGGAGGGTGACTTCCCCAAGCTGAAGATGGCAGGGCTAGATACACGCACAGGGGGTAGCGTCAGCAGTGAGAGGTAGCAGCCCCAGGGGACAGTCAGACCCTCCCTCAGTGCACTAACCTCCCTACTCAGCAGCCTAAACTCCTGACTGGACCCTCTCTCAGTACACTAACAAAATGGCCGCCCAACATTCCACCTTATATAATCTAGGCCAAGAGAGTCCAGAGTAGACCAGAAGGTTCTAGAACCCCTCAATGTAACCCTATGCCCCCAGGTTATGAGGTGATTTGGACATGCCACCATTTTGTGTTTCCCTACTCTCCCTCCATTTTAGAGGAGCCCTTGCGCCACTTTGATATGGAGTAACCATGGGCGCCCAGTGACCCAGGGTCAACACTAAAAATATGTAGTGGACACATAAAAAAAAAACAGAAGGCAAAAAGAGGATAAACATTAGTAGGGACCACCCAAAGGGCTGACAGGTCTAACAAAGGGCATATGCTCTCCCTGAGTAAATAGGACTGTGAATTGGTATATCCCTGATTGGCTTATTTGGTTTATCTGTTAGTCCCTAGTAGTGTGGCCTGTGTGTGCCCAGGGCTGGTAATCCAAATGCTGCTGGTGGGCCTGCAGCGCTGGTTTGCGCCACCTACAGAAGCAGCTTGTAAATAGTACCTCAGACCTACCACTGCAGTGTCTGTATGCAGTCCAGAACTGCCATCTTGGCTGAGAAGTGCCCACACTTCCCAGCCCCTGAACCTTCCCTTAGCATCATGTCAGTCACCCCTATGGTAGGTGCATTGTATGTGTAAAGAAGGACATGGTTTGATATATGTAGCATGTCCTGGTAGTGAATTACCCTCCATTTTGTTTTTCACTGCTGCAAGGCTACCTGTTCTCCATAGGCTAGAATGGGCAGACTGGCTATTACATCTTATAGGCCTATCTGACTCAGGGAACAGGGTGGAAATTCGAGTTTAGTATGCCTGAACTCAGAATGATGAAATACAACTTTTAGTGAAGTTGGTTTTAACATTCTGGGTTTAAAAATACCACTTTTAGAAAGTAGGTATTTTCTTGCCTAAGCCTTCCAGTGTGCTCTGCTGCTATGTGTATTGGCTGATCACGGCCCAGAAAGCCCAAGCTGACACCCGGAGGTGAGCGCTACTGAGGGGAGGCCTCACACTGATTCCACACGCTACGGCCGATGCCCAAGGAGGGACCCAGAGTGCGGTAGAGTCCACTGCTGAGCACCGCCGACCCTCTCCCCCCTTCTCCTCCTTCTGTGCTGCCGCCCCCCCCCCCCCCCCCCTCCCCACTGACATTGCCGGGGCTGGGGTGCCGGGAAGGCTACGTGGCCCCTGATTGCGGCTGGGAGCATGGTGCAGACAACTGCAATTACCCTGAATTGACAGAGGGAGTCCGCTGCAGAGGCACTGATATCCTAGGAGCGGCCACGTCCAAGACATAGGGAACACAGGGGCTCGGCAGGGCGGAAACCCAGGAGACAAGCACACGGCAGGCGGTGAGTGAGCACTCTGCGACGTGTTCCCAGCGACGCACACACGGACCACCTGACGCTGATCATGGTGCGGAAGGGCCTGAAAGCTACGAATGGCAGGGATGGGGCGTTTGCGGGACCCAGTTTGGATGCAGACCCGAAGGGCTCCACCCCACTGACACTAACCTCCACCACCTCGGATACCCAGAGGGACGACAAACTGGATCTAATACTCAAAGAGATAAGGGACTCCAGAGC
Source organism: Lissotriton vulgaris (assembly GCF_964263255.1). NCBI lineage: Eukaryota > Metazoa > Chordata > Amphibia > Caudata > Salamandridae > Lissotriton > Lissotriton vulgaris. Next base: position 607,604,483 of record NC_141699.1, on the reverse strand, counting down.
TGCGATGGAGACGCAAATGGGCACCCTTGCCACGGGTCTCTCCTTGCTCAAGGATGATCACGGGAAGCTGGCGGATAAAGTCAAGGACCAGGGGCTGGCGCTGGCGGACCTTGCCCCGACGGTGGCGGAACACACAGACTCCATTCAGCAAATCCAGCACCAGGTGAAATCCCTGATGGAACGCGTGGAGGATGCGGAAGGGCGCAAACGGCGCAACAACATCCGCGTCATTGGCCTTCCGGAACGCAGTGAGGGACCCCACGCGACGGAGTTTATGGAGAAGTGGTTCCGTGAGAATGTCACCGACGAGGGGCTGTCGCCGTTCTTCTGTGTAGAAAGAGCTCATAGGATCCCTACTGGCCGGCCGAGACTGGGACAGCCACCGCGTCCATTGATAGTTAAAATTCTGAATTACCGCGACAGGGACATGCTACTTAATCAGGCCCGAATAAAATCCGTCATAGAGTATGAGAACAAACGTATTTCACTGTATCCGGACTATACCAACCAGGTGCAGAAACAACGATCATCTTACTACGAGGTAAAGAAGAGGCTCCAGAGAGCCAAGCTCCGCTACGCCCTGCTCTTCCCGACGCGCCGAAAGGTGATGCACGACAACAAAACCCACTTTTTTGAAAGCCCCACGGATGTGGATGGAAGTGATGGATATCGAAGATCATCTGGACTCGGCGCAGGGATCACCGGACAATGGATCTAAAGACGGCTCAGCACACGGGAAGGCCGGCTCCTACGCCAATAGTGACGACCAGAGACGGCGCAAACCTACTACCCGCCAACAAAAGCAAGGACAGGTGGAGGCCGTGGCAGCGGTGGGCTCTTTCAGAGAGGGACGAGAGACAGTCAACACAGACACTGAAGATAGCACTGTACATTCGGACTCAGACAATAGTGTGGTGCTGTTCCCGACTGTGACGCCCAGGTCGGCAGAGGATCTTCTGGTCAATCCCCAAGACTAACTCCTCCAACGGACCAGACCTGGAACCCCGGGTCACGCTGATATCCTTTTATGTGTAAACTGTTGGCACAGCAAAGCCGTGAGGTGTGGGGGGAACTCCCAAGTGAGACACATATGTATCTTCTTATTGTCGATGTATAGATCAGGATACCATGCTGGGGAGGGCAGGGGACTTTCTTACATATTGCTCCTTGGACCTGTAGACTTCCTGAACTCCCCCCCCCCCCCCCCCCCCCCCCCCCCCCAGTGAAAAGCTTCTGCCAGCACTTGTTGGCTCTAAAGGTAACTCCCGGTGGCACCGTTGAGCCGACGGCGAAACCAAGTATGGCTCTTTGGACACGGCCTATGCTACGCCGACCCCCCACTAGCGTATGCACCGTAATTTGTTTTACTATGTTTCAATGTTCACTGTTTGGCACAGCAAAGTTCAGAGGCTGCGCCTCCAGAGTTGGGGTTTGGGATAGGGAGGGAACCGTCTCCTGGTTGACACTGAGGATAGGCACACTGCAACACAGAAAGACACTCGTTATGACACCTACATTTGGTTATGGCTGACAAGGGAGGGAAATACAGACTGGTTACCTGGAATGTGCGAGGGCTAGGCCCAATCCAGAAAAGACACAGAGTGCACGCCTTCTTGCTCCGCCAACAAGCGCACATAGTATTCCTGCAGGAATCACATCTAACACAATCAGATACACTCCTACTAAGGAAGAAATGGAGGGGAACTATATTTTCTACAACATACTCTGCATTCTCTAGGGGGGCCACGATATGGGTACGACATGGCACCCCGTTCGTAGAATTAGAACGACGAACGGATGAACAAGGGCGATATATACTAGTGAAGGGTACTCTGGATGGGACAATGGTAGTCTTGGGTAGCATTTATGCCCCGAACTTCGACCAAGACAGATTTCTCACTGCTGTGGGCCGGGCGCTGGCAGACTGGGTGGACATCCCCTGGTTACTGGGAGGGGATTGGAACATGATATTAGATGTGGACCTGGACAGATCGCACCCCCCTCTCCAGGCGACAGGGATACACAGGCTGGCTGAATCATTCGGGGCATGGCTCCAGGGATGGGGAATGACTGATATCTGGCGTATCTTATATCCTACACACAAGGAACACTCGTATTACTCTCCAGTGCACAACCTACATACCCGTTTGGACAGATTTGTTTGCTCTAACTCAGTAGTGACCAAATGTATCTCCTCGGCCTACCTCGCTAAAACATTCTCGGACCATAGGCCGCTGACACTGGACGTACACTGGGGATAGGTGCACTCACCAGTGCCTACCTGGAGGCTCCACCCCCCCCCCCCTACTTGAGGATGGCCCGTTCCGCACACATCTCTCCGACACATTGACTGATTATTTTTATGAGAACTGGGACTCTACGTCCTCAAATTTGATGATAGTGTGGGATGCAATGAAGGCTGTGGTGCGGGGGGCCGCTATTGGCCGATTGGTAGGAGCTAGACAGGAACTCCATGGTAAACTTTGTGATGTGGAGAATAGACTGAAAGCACTTGAGACGGCAGCGGGCCTGGACCCTGACCGTAAGACCGACCTGCAATTATGTAACATAGAGCATGCGGAACTCCTGGAAACCTTGAGGGTGATGGACTACGGGAGTTATCTGAGACGCCAACAGGCGGAAGCGGACAGATCTGGCGCCTTGCTAGCTCGTCTGATGAGAGACGCCCCTGAGAGCCCTATGATAACGAGCATCCGAGATGTAACAGGCGACTTGGTGCATACACAACTAGAAATTAACAGTGTGTTTAAGACCCACTTAGAAGGCCTCTATGCTCCCCCCCCCTGCAGGTGACAGGGAGGACATGATGGTCTTACTGGGAGAACTAACAATCCCGGCCCTAACCCAGGAAGTCAAGGCGACGCTAGCCGGACCCATAACGCAGCAAGAAATCAAAGTGGCCATCCACACACTTAACAAGGGTAAGACCCCGGGTATGGATGGGCTGCCTGGAGAGTTTTACCAAACGTACTCGGACGTTTTGGCGCCGGTGCTAGAGAAAATATATAAACTTGCTTACGAGGCTGGTCACTTACCCACCACGACTATGCAGGCTCTGGTGATATCCATCCCGAAACCCGGCAGGGACACTTTGGAGGTGGGTAATTATAGGCCCCTCTCTATGCTCTCCACGGAGTACAAAATCCTCAGTAAAGCTATTGCCCTACGTATACAAAACCATCTCCTGGGCCTGATTCACACTGACCAGTGTGGCTTCCTCCCGGAAAGGAGCACCTCCCAAAATTCGAGGCGACTCCATGCCCTAATGACGACCACCCCCCAGGAGCTGCCACATGCGGGCTGCATAGCCCTGGACCTCTGTCAGGCCTTTGATTCCCTGACGTGGGATTTTATGTTCGAAGTCCTAAGCCGCTTTGGCTTCCCGGATGCACTCCTTAAGTGGATTCGCCTGCTATACGCGAATCCGACAGCTCGGTCCCGCACTGGGCGATATACCTCGGGCAGTTATGGCATATACAGGGGCACCCGGCAGGGCTGCCCGCTGTCACCGCTGCTGTTCGTGCTAACGCTAGAACCCCTGGCAATTGCGCTCCGAACTAGAGCTGCGGAGATGGGCATACCAGTTGGAGACACTAATAACCTAGTCTCTATATATGCTGACGAAATTTTGTTGTTCCTCCGGAACTTAGGAGGGGACCATTCGCACCTAGCGACTATCTTCGAACGCTTTGCGGTTATGTCTGGCTTGGCCATAAACCCGGGGAAATCTGTGGGCTTCTATTTCCGAGAAGGGCAGCGGCCTTCGCACATACAATTTGGAACCTATGAGATCCAAGTGGCACCGACTACGTTTAAGTACCTTGGGATAAATGTATACCGGACCCCAGAAGACCAGATTGAGGGTAACGTTCGAAGAGCGATCAATGGCCTCCGAGGAAGTGTACATTTTTGGACATCCCTACCCCTATCTGTAATGGGACGGGTGGCGGTCTCGAAGATGGTCCTCCTTCCCCGGATACTGTACTATTTTGTAAACCTACCGGTGTTGCTTCCGCAGCAAATTTTTACTACACTAAATACAATATTGATCAACCTCGTCTGGGGTTCGGGGAGGAGGAGAGTAAGCCTTAAGAAACTGCAACTAAGCACCAGACAGGAAGGCCTGGGTGTACCGGACCTACGGAGCTATTACTATGCAAGCCAACTCCAGTGGCTGACACAATGGGTAGCGGGTAGAAACCTACATGAGATTGCTTTCACAGCAGACAAATTGGCGCGTGGGGATCTCCACTCCCTCCTCCTACCCACTTCCAGAATCCCCAGGGAGTGCCACCCCCTCCTGCATGTGGCTCTGCACTGCTGGAGAAAAGCACTTGGGTACACGGCAGGGATCACTCCCTATGCGGACAATATTTCTTTCCTGGGACTCCCAACACCACAAGGAAACCTGACACAACACAGACTACGCCCCTGGAAGGACGCCGGAGTAGACAGGGTGGGAGACCTGTTCGGAGACGACACTTTACAAGACCAGGCCTCATTTGCACAATCCACGGGAGCCCCACAGCGCTTGTACCTTTTACATGCCTCGGTATCACACTATGTAAGACGCACATGGGCCCCGCAACGCACCAAACCAGACCAACATGAACTAGTACACCTCCTGTACTATATGGGAACGGGAGGGCACCTGGTGAAATGGCTCTATGTGGGTATTAGGGAACAGGTAGCGTCGCCCCTTACCACGCTCAAAGAGATCTGGACTGTGGACACAGGGGAGCCCATAACCGACGGAGAGTGGAGGGTCATCCTGGGCCATCACAGGAGAGTGTCTAGGAATGTTAAGTTCCAGTTCATACAGGCCGTGATATTCCATAGAGCATATCTTACACCCCAGAGGCTCCATAGGATGTTCCCTGCCACTCCCCACTGCTGCCTGAGATGTCATGAAGATGAGGCACACATCCTCCACATGCTGTGGGCATGCCCGAGAATACGTCATTACTGGGTGACGGTCAGAGACACATTACACACTGTTACAACACTACAGATCCCTGACGTGGCACTACCCTGTCTAATAGGACACAGGAAGAGATCCAAAACATGTAAAGCGCAGCTGAAATTTATAGATTTGGCTATCTTATTGGCACTCAGAGTGCTTACTATGAGATGGAAATCACCTAGATCCCCAGATGTAGGACTGTGGCGAACTGACTTACTGAAATGGGGCAGGGCAGAAGCTGCAGCGCTGCGTGGGGAGGAGGAGAGGGGTCTCCGAAAGTACCCTATAGCGCAAGAATGGGACCAAATGCTGACAGAAGTAGAAGAGATAGAACTGGAAGGGCCGCATAACCCAACGACTTGATCACACACACACGCACCGGCAGACTGCCAGAATGGCCGGGCGAGGTCACCAGAGATGTTAGGATAGCCGAGCCTACGACACACAACGCTCCCCGGGAAGGCAGAAACCTACAGGACCGAAATGTAGAGTGTATGTAAGAGACTGACCAGGAGACGGAGGGTGGGTGGATGGGGAGGGATGGGTAGTTGGGGTTTAGCAGAGATTATATGAGTCACGTATATGACTAACGAATGATGTACTTAAGAGATACCCGGAGAATTATAACACGCACTGGGAGTCTAATTCTGAAAGACATGCTACCAAAGTTAATGTTAAAGAAAAAGGAAAAAACAGATATAATGTGAAATGATTGAATGTAATGCGGTCACAAATAAAGAGTTTAAAAAAAAATGTGTATAGGCTGTCTGGGTTTAGAGGGGCAAGGCAGGCTGAGTCAGACCTGGGTTGAATAGAGAGATCTGCATTGAGTACTGGGAGGGGTAGCTCCCTGACCTGAATAGGGCTGTGTCTGGCAAGGTGAATGCTAGCTCCACCTCATACTGTGCGTCTGATGGCAGACCCCCTCTTTCTGAAAGGAAGTATGCAGCCTGGTAAACAAATTGCTCGAGGCCTGAGCAGAACTGGTTCTGGCTGGGTTCAGTGACTAGAGACCGTTAAGAACAAAGACTTTTGGGGTATAAATATCTGTGCCCAAACCCCTGATTTGTGTATTGCTCCTGGATGTCAAGAGGAACATCTGTCTGTGTTACTGAAGGAATCTGCAGGAGAGGGCTGTCCTTGTGTGCTGTTTCTTGGATTGGCCTGCAGTAGTTCCCCTTGGACTTGGAAGAAGAGGGAAAAGGACTTTTGAGAGACTTTTATTTTGCTAAGCAATCACCCAAGGGCTAGAAGAGAGCTAGCCTCCTGCTGGAGTCACAGGCACACCTGACTCCCCCACCAGCCTCCTGATTCCTCCTATCAGGGATTTCTATCTGCAGGTGAGGCCCCTGTGAGTTCCAGGGACTCTAGTTCTACTACAGAGAAGAGAGTGCTGAAATCGTCGCTAACGCCCGATCATTGCATCGCACGCTTACGGGCCACAAAGTGCTCGCTAACCCCAGAGATCATCGCATCGCACGTTTGCGGGCTTGTCGAAGGCTCGCTAACCCTGGATCATTGCATCAAGATCATCGCATCACGATATCGCAGAGCAGCGCCGTGCGTCTGCCATTTTCCTCGCATCGCACCCGGATCGTCGCTCCCTCGCGGGGCGCCATTTTCTTTCTGCTCAACAAGATCGCACACTGATCAGCGCATGCACGCACCCGCAGACCTAGCGTGGGGAAAATCATCGCTACAGCTTGTTTGCGACATTTTGCTTGTTTTGCTACGAAATCCAGGTACTTTGTAAGTAAAAGTAAAAGGGTCGCAGAGACCCCTGCTTTGAACTGAACACCTATTTGAACACTTTGAACTCTTTTTCCAGTTTTTTTTTTTCAAGAGTATCCCCCTTTTTAGGTCTCGGCCTGCGTAGGCAGCGCTTGCGCAGTCTTGCTGGGCGAGAAATTATGTCTTAGAGTAGGGAGGTAAACGAGCCAGCTCTTCTCCATTGGCTGGCTTCCTAAACGGTGGCCGGCCATTGGAGAAGAGCTCTGCCTGTCACTCTAATACCCGTCCGTTTCGGATTGAGGGGCGTGTTTTTTACTGTCCTTTCTATCCGTGACGTCATCTGTCACTCAACAGAAAGTACGCCCCCCAATCCGAAACGGACTGGGATTAGAGACAAAAGGCGGTCTCTTTTAGCCATACTTGTGTTACATGTTAAGGTAGCATCGCGGCTATTTTTCAATATACATTTTGTATTTTAATGCACTTGTTCCTGAACGCGAGACGGAAGGAGAACTTATATTTCCGTGATTACGTTTATGATTTTAATGAATTATAAGAAGTTAGTTTCCTCAAAATCAGCGCTCACAGTTAAATTCTAAAATGCAGTTGTAGTTATTAACGTATTGCTCACATGCAAATACGGTAAATTTTCTTTTAGGACTTGACAGGTTATCAGAAGCATTCGCAGTCTAAGAACTTACAGTGCACGCAGACAGACGCGCGTTCACTGAATTGCGACCACCGAGTATTTCTTTCACTTCACATAAAAACATAACCGGCTGAAGCATTTTCCTCCAGACATTGCGAATCGCTATCACCGCAATCCAAAAACCAAAAGAGGAATATGACTGTGCGCTTTTCCTTCTCCTTAATCTCTGCAAGTCAGCGAAAAAGTTTGTCTGGCTTCAAAGTCTATTTTTTATAAATGTATTTTGTATAGCAAGAGGATTGTTCTCTCGCATGATATTTAAAAAATAAATTATGACAGACTAATTACTCCTACTCTTTGCCGTAATGTTTTCTACCTATCATCAGCCTAACTTTCTTTTGTGTCTGGAATCTCCGTTCTTTTCTACTGAAGACGAAATACTTCCTTTCCAACATGTCGGCAACGTTCGGGAGCGCGGTCTGTGTCCTGCTATGACGCTCTCTCAGGGCGGGGCGTGGAGACAGCTGTGCTGGAGGTCCTGTCAGGGGTCCACACTGATTGGCTGCCACCTGTAATACTTCCAAAAATAAACCTTTTGCATGCACCATTGAAGGGAATGTGAGTGGCGTAGCTGCACAAAGTTAATCAAGCGACCGCTGCGAGTGTTTAAGGTGGTACCATGGTGGAGATTAACTGGAAGGTAAGAAAGAGCCCACGAGTGAGGCTTGTGGAGCGTCTTAAATCTGGAAATGCTGTGTCTGGAACATTTCCGAAAAGAAACCTTTTGCTGTGAATGTGGCTTCCCCACAGCTTCTAAAGGCACATTTGCGTTTAAAATATGCAGCTGCGGAGAAATAATGGTACTAGTAGCTAAGCTGCTAGACGTCGCAATGCTACTCTCCAAAATAGCCCGTCAAACCTATTTGTTTGTTTTAAGTCAATATAGTTTTTAAATGCACTGTAAAATGTATTGTTTACTCTAAATGCAGCATTCTGCAGTTGATTGTTATAGCAGCTGTGAGGTTTGTGACATGACTTCTTGCACTCAATCTCAAACGAGAAGTGCTGAGCAGTTGACTCTTCACATTCTTCCCCACTATTCTATTTTATTTGATTTTTGTTAACACATTTGTAATCGATTTGCTGCATCACCGCTTGTAGCAGATGTTGCCTTACACAAGCAGGATGCTCTTTGTACATGTTAGAATGACTGCAATCGTTTACAAAGGGAACTAGGCAGGCTTACATTTGGAGAAACACTAATAAGTTGAGGGGGGTGTCACATTACAAACTAGCATTTGTTAAAATAGAAATGCAACAGGTGTCGGGCCACAAACAAACCACTGTTCTCAGCAGTGGCAGACCAGGCACATATATACCGCTCTCCTCCCCAGTCATTATTAGGTCCTGTTATGTAATGAGGGCTACATTTCGACAGATAGGTTAATAAGCAGCCCTTGATCATTCTCATCTAATACACATTCAAGTTTCAAGTTTCAAGTTTATTTTATTATGATAAAGGAACTCTTTATGAGGTCCACATAAAAGCAAAGATATACATACAAAACAAGAAGCACATAGGATATCATTTAACAACAATGAAAGAATACATCTTAATACAGGTCCAAGAAACATTTAAAAAAAATTGTACAGTTTAAAACAAAACATTTCATTAGGTGGGTTAATCATGGCCGCCTTAAATGAAGAAGCTGATAAAATGTTGAGTTGTAGGCAAATTGGTCTTAACCATCTACACCTGAAAGGCATCAGGGCAAGACAAACAAAAATAACATGATCTAAGTCCTGGTCATACAATTGACAAAGATCACAGAGTGCCGAATGGCCATACCATCTGGCACAGAGAACTTTCAACGGAAGCAAATTTTGTCTTATTAAGTACACTAAGCGTCTAACGCCATGAGAGATGTTCCAGTACATATAAGGTTGAGCTTTCCGCAAAATACAAGACTCAATAACAGGAGTACAACCTTTTTTCAACATTCGGGAATCTCTATCCTGACTAAACCCCAGTTCCCATGTGGCAGACTTCAAGATGGTTTTTAATTGATAAGAGGATAAAGAAAATAAAATTTCTTCATCCAATTTCAATTGTGCCACGGCAAATCTGAAATTTTTTACAATCAAGGAAAAGTCATTATAGGTTCCCAGTAATTCATTTTTTATAAGATGTCTTAAGGTATTAGACTCACTTTTAGATAAACCTACTACCCAACGTATAATACTGGCCAAACCTTGAACCCAGCTACTGCGTATACCAAGTTCCTGTCTCAGGGAAGCAGTCGAATTTGCTGTACCAACAGACATTAAACTACGCAAAATTTTCCCTTCCGCTGAGTTTAAAAAACTCCACTTTTTTAGACCAATTAACTCTATTCCGTATAACAGGGAGGCAGGAACTTTCGCTCTAAATACATCTAAAAGAATAGAAAAATGCCTTCTACCTGTGGCTTTATACAAGGAAACTAGGCTCTTTCCCTGTGAAATAGCCTTTTGGGAGTTATTGTCTATATGTGCTTTGTACACATTCACTTCTAAGCTCTTTAACTCCTGTTTGTTCGGAGTGTCATTGCTCTAAATATGTGAGCAAACATTCAGATTTACTCAGCGGCTTAAAGTACTGCCTGTGGTAATTATTATTCAGTAACCATTACGTCCTTATGTTTCCATGACCGCCTCGCAGTACTTGCCTGTTTATCTATATCATGTTCATTTATTTACTGAAGAAATAGGTTTAAACAAGCAAATATTAAGATGGGTAAATACATGGGAACTTAATGGGATACTGAAGGATGTTACAGAAGCATCACTAGTACCATTGTTTAAGCTCTTGCTAGAACATGTACGGTGGCAGAAGGTGGGATATTACATGATTTAATCTTTTCATTAAGTAGGGTAGCTTTACTTTTAAGTGTGCAATTGATTTCTTATTTAATATGAGGTTTATGGATGTTGCAATTGGATTCGGTAAATTTACACTCCTTGAACTTTTAATGTCTGTGTGTGGCTCTGTTTGGGTGTGTATGTGGCTCTGTTTGGGTGTGTGTGGCTCTGTCTGTGTGTGTGGCTCTGTGTCTGTGTGGTGGCTGTGTGTGGCTCTGTGTGTGTGGCTCTGTGTGTGTGGCTCTGTGTGTGTGTGGCTGTGTGTGTGTGTGTGTGTGTGTGGGTACGGCTCTGTGTGTGGCTCTTTGTGTGTGTGGCTCTGTGTGTGTGTGTGGGTGCAAATGCAATAGGTCTCACATTTGCGAGAGATTAAGCTATTGGCATTGTAAATGACAATGCCATTTATTCATGTTTTAAAAACAAAAATAATGTCATGAGCAATGCCAATAGCTCTAACTTTAACAAAGACAAGACCATTGCATTGTAAATGCTTGTTCAGTACTGTGGCCTTTTACCGTTATTGGTCTTGTGTTAAGTCCATATATAAAGATACTTATTTTTTATAACTGCTTGTGTGGTGTCCCTTTGTAGTGTCCTTCACTGTGTTACTGTGTATGATCATAAATGCTTTACACACTGCCTCTGAGATAAGCGTAGCATGCTACGTTACCACAGGGTTGAGCAGGGGTGATCATAGGGTTTAGCCCTCTTACTCTGACTTAGGAAGAAGGGTCCCTACTTGGACTGTGGCCAGCCACTGCCAACTAGAGACCCCCATTTTTAACAAACATCATATCTAACCTTCAAACTTGGCCAGTTGACTTGGCAGCCTACCACACTGGACCATGGAATCTTCCCAGAGGCTGATCTTATTTTCCTCCTCCTCAGTCTTTACATACTAACCTTGGTGGATTTATTTAACGAGAGCTCCTCCGTTGTGAAATTTATGGCGATGAATCCCAGCTCCTACTTGACTTCCGAAACAAAACTAATGGGAGTACAGGGCAATCTGACTTGTTCACTGCATTCAGGAGTTAGTTGTGGCATGGGATATGTATGACTCACAGCAGCAGAATAGAAATGCTGTTGGTTGAAAAATACAAAATGCTAATGATCGTTAAAGACCTTAATATGGCCCAACTTAATCCACCCGCCCTGTCCTCGAGGCCCCTAAGGCGTAAGGAAAAATCACAACTTGTCTATCAAGAGGTCTAACCTGACTTGGCAAAGTAATGGTATGTCAAATTCAGCTTATTGATCAGCACCTTGTTAGATAAAGGGAAAGGTTTCAAGTACTGTGCATGTATCTTCTTCTATCAGTCAAACTTTTACGTTAGGGCCACGACCAGAAACAGGCCAGTCCTACATGGCACTTATCCAAATTCAGAAACAGAATAATGAAAAACATTGGAAGGGCCTTCTAAAAGCTCTTTGGCTGGAAAAACGATGCCCTCCTTCAAATGAAAATTCTGATGGCCCCTTCTTCAACAATGAGGCTTGGTTTTGACTTGTTGCATCCACTGCTGGGGTGGAACCTTCCGGCTGCCTTCCCCACTTTCGCAGCAATCTCTTGCTAACTCTGTAATATTAATGTCCAATGCTCTGGCGTATGCTACACATATTGTCCTCCACTGCATCATGTTTGTTTAATACTCTAGGACACCCACCACACTCGTTAAATGTTATGCTTTATGTTATGTGCATATTATGTGTCTTATTTACGAATTATTTTTAATATTATTTTTTACTGTGCTTTGAAGCTATGCCCCTTTCTTGTCATGTAGTACAAGTAATGAACAAACATGACAGCCCAAAATGTATGTTTGAGATGATACAGGATGCGCTATTCAGCAACATGGTTGTCTTTTAACCATTGTCTCTTAAATTCTTTATTTTGATGTGTTAGTTAAAAGCCAGTGGAGTGAGCACATACAAAAGACTTTGTGTGGCTTCCTGTCGCTGCCTTGGCTTCACAGTCACTCAGATCATCCATCTTTCAAGCTGGCTGCCTTCGATCCTGGACTTCTAGAACTCAGTCGTCAGATTTCGAGTAGCTTCAGTGAGTTTTGTTCTTGTCATGTCAAAAATGGTGTTGTCAAGCTGTGTAAAAATGTACATTTAGCATGCTAGAATCCGGCTCGTTTACGAGACATGGTCACTCTTGATTTTTTTTATTTTCTGTGATTCCATTAGGTGATGGTATTTTTTTAGACATTATCTTTCACCATTCAAGTCTTACAAATGAGTGTCCACTGTAACTGTTCTGTTCAGTGATGATGTACTCTTATGTAGGCTTCTGTTTCATAGTAGGCAACTAGTTTCTATAAATTGCCACCATTCTTATTGCTTCCTTCATTATTCAGTCTATTCTTGGTGTTTCATACTTATATTTTTTGATCAATTGCCACTGTCAATTTCTCTGTAGCCTCTAATTCTTCTTTCTGTTTTCCATTTCTGTCTGTATTTCCTTTATAGAGTGAACTCTTATCTGCTCTTTCTGCCAACATTGGTTTTCCCTTTTTTTACTTTCTCTTTCATCCCTCCTCCTTTCTTACCCATTTCTATCTTGTAGTTCTAATTTACAACACCTTTGTGGAACAATGTTGTTTATCAAATTGTTTTCAAGAAAAAGCACACATACACCTGCCTACATACCAAGGCCAGCAGGGCGCGATACAGAACTCATGTAATATCAACCAGATACCTCAAACTCCAACCCCCTCGACACCCCCAACCCAAAGCCAACCACAGTGCCGAAGCTCACTCCCAAAGCCTTTCCAATAGCAGGGCCACTGCTAGGCCAAGCCCTAGGGACTTCCACAACTCCGAACTTCAATTTTCCCCAGGGAATAGAGGCTTTCGGATCTTCCCTTTGTGCACGTATTCTTCAACTCTCGAAGGTATTTAGGGCAGGTAACTTCTCTAAATTAGGTGAACAGTAGTGTTGAACAAGGCCCCCTAATGTTTCTCAAGATATTTCCCTCTGTGGTCCAAAGTCATGGATATCCTTTCCATGCCTATGATAGCCCAAACCAGTGCCCATGCTCAGGAGTTATATATTTATTTACTTTACTTATAAAGCGCAGTTACCTAGCAGGCATCCTGGTGCTAGCAAACTCAGAGTGCAGAATAGAAAAGTGTGCTCCAATGCCGACAGCCAATTAAGTCTTGGGAAATAATCAAGTTTTTAATCTCCTTTTAAAAGGAAGGAGGTCACTGACTTGCCTGAGCTCCAATGGGAGCTGATTCCAAAGTTTAGCAGCTGCTACCCCAAAGGATCTACCACCCGACCTAACCTTCGTGAATCTGGGTATCTTCACCAGTCTCGCCAATGTAGAACGAAGACTTCTCACAGGAGCTTACCACTCAAACTTTCTTTGCATAGACACAGGCCCCAGCCCATGCAGGGCTTTACGCACTAAACAAAGAGACTTAAACTTAACTCTCTGTCTCAACGGGAGCCAGTTCAGCTCTGCCAAGTCAGAGGAGGAAGAGGATCTTCTGGGCCAGCCCAGAGCTAACTTGGCTGCAGTTGACTGAATCCTCTGCAATCTATCAAGAAGAAATTTCGGGGACTCAAGTAGCAAGGCATTACAATAGTCAAGTCTGCTAAGAATAGTACTACATGCCACTAACACACCCGCATGAGGGGGTAGCAGAGGGTAGATCTTCCGCAGTGATCTAATAATGGCCAAACAACAGGTCGCCGTTTTCGTAACCTGAGCCACCATAGTAAGTTTGTTGTCAAACATAACGCCCAGGTTACGGACCGTCTTCACTGGCTGAACAACGGTCGAGGTGTCGGTGGGCCAGAAGTTACTAAGTATCACAGAGGGAACCCTGTCCATTGAGCAATAAAGCACCTCAGTCTTATCCGCATTAAATTGCAGCGAGTTATACTTAAGCCAAAGCGCTGTATCACGCAGGCAACTATGAAACACTTCCAGCGAGGTCGACTGATCTCCCTCAAGGGAAAGGATTAACTGTGTATCATCAGCATAAATTACGATGTTAATATTATGTTCTTTGATGACCACAATCAGGGGTTTCACATAGATGTTAAATAAAATGGGGCTGATAGCCAAGCCCTGTGGTACGCCATGCGAGATATTAGTATAGGCAGATTGATAAGGGGAGAGGGACACTGCTTGCTGTCTGTCCAGTAGGAAAGACTGGAACCACCTCAAAGCACAGCCCGTAACCCCTACCTCTCTCAGTCTTCTCAGCAAAATCCCATGGTTGACCGTATCAAAGGTGGCAGACAGGTCAAGCAGAATAAGCACAGCTGCCTGACCCCTGTCTGCCCGCATCCGAAGCTCGTCCATTACGTTCACCAAGGCCGTCTCGGTACCATGGGCTGGCCGAAAACCAAACTGAACCTCCTCCAGTAAATTATGTTGTTCAAAATGCTTAGACAGAGTGCTGCTCACCACTCGCTCCACAATTTTAGCCGGAAAAGGCAAAAGAGAGATGGGCCTATAGTTCTTAGAGCACTCCGGGGCAAGAGAGGGCTTCTTTAGCAGGGGTGTCACCAGTGCTTGTTTCCACTGGGACGGAACCACACCATTAGAAAGAGACTGATTAGAGATCAAACGGAGGGTAGGAAACAACTCTGCCTTAAACTCTTTCCAAATTTTACGTGGCACAGGATCACAAGGAGACCCAGAAGGAATACCACATGATAACCTGTTAAAGTCCTCCACTCCCAGAGGCACAAACTCAGAAAGGTGATTAATGGCCCCACATTCGCAGCTGGCACCAGAAGCCTCAGAGCCATTTTCCACCATATCATCAGTGCCCATAGTCTCAGTATTTACAGCCCCAGATTGTTGATGAGCCCCTTCCAGATCATCAATAATGGTTTTAATTTTATCATGAAAGAACCTAGCCTGGTCCTCACCGAGTTCTTGAGAGGGGGTATCAAGTTCTTAGAACAATATGGGCTGGTCAAGCTATTCAGGGTGTTAAAATACTTCTGGAGCTGTTAGGGGCATTAAGTATCTGAGAGGAGAAATATTCCGCCTTGGCCCTGTTAATCGCCTTCTTATAGCCCACAATCTTAGATTTCCATGTGAGCTTATCCTCATCCTTAACCCCTTTGCTGCTGGCTCGTTTCCGCCGCTGTGCGGTAAACAAAAGAACAGGGGCGGGCCATGACGAACCCCAGCCGTCATCAGCACACGAGCACAGTAGTGCATGACGGCTGGGGTTCGTCATCAGCATACAAGGGGTTAAAGCCTTGTCTCCACCTCCTCTTCTCTATATACTCCTTCTCCAAGGTGCCAGGATCTCCTGTTTGGCTGCACATAGGAGAATTGTGAGGAGTTTCCTCCTAGATGATCGTAGTGGGTACTTGGCTTGTCTGATACTCCAATATTTATTTCCTTTTTCCTACATATTTTCTATTTCGATTTCATGCTTTTTCCTCACTACCTTTCCCTTACTCCATCTATTCCACATATGCCTCAGAAAGTTATGCGCACATGATTCGCATGTGGTGCGACCTGCAAAATACAAGTTTGAATACTGAACAAACTAGTTGTTTCATCTTGCTGAGGACGATAAATGGAGTAATCATTGGTGTTATAGTAAGGCTTGTTAGTTATAATATTTAGATTGGACAAAACCGGCACACCAGGCCAAAAAGTCAGTCTCTCTCTCTCTCTCTCTCTCTTCTCTCTCTCTCTCTCTCTCGTCTCTCTCTCTCTTCTCTCCTCATCTCTCTCTCTCTCTCTCTCTCTCTCTCTCTCTCTCCTCTCTCCCTCTCCCTCCTCCCTCTCCCTCTCCCTCTCCCTCCCCCTCTTCCTCTCCTCTCCCTCTTATCTCCCCCCTCCCTCCCCTCTCCCCTCTCCCTCCCCCCTCTCCCTCCCCCTCCCCCCTCTTCCTCTCCCTCTTATCTCCCCCTCTCCCTCTCCTCTTATCTCCCCCTCTCCCCCTCCCTCCCCCTCTCCCCCTCCCTCCCCCTCTCCCCTCTCCCTCTCTCCCTCTCCGCCTGTCTCCTCCCTCCTCTCTCTCCCTCTCTCTCTCTCTCTCTCTCCCTCTTCTCTCTCTCTCTCTCTCTCTCTCTCTCTCCCTCTCTCTCCCTCTCTCTCTCTCTCTGTCTCTCTCTCTCTCCCCCTCTCTCTCTCTCCCTCTCTGTCTCTCTCCTCTCTCCCCCTCTCTCTCTCTCCCTCTCTCTCTCTCTCTCCCTCTCTCTCTCTCTCTCCCTCTCTCTCTCTCTCTCTCTCTCCCCCCCCCTCTTTCTCCCCCTCCCCTCTCCCTCTCTCTCCCCCTCCCCCCTCTCTCTCTCTCTCTCTCTCTCTCTCTCTCTCCCCCTCTCTGTCTCGCTCTCTCCTCTCCCCCCTCCCCCTCTCTCTCTCTCTCCCCTCTCTCTCTCTCTCTCTCTCTCCCTCTTCCATCAATGGCTATTCCTCTGCATTTTTTCCTAACCTTTCCATCTTTCTTCTTCTATTATTTCCTTGTCTTTGTTTTAATCACCATTGGTGTCGTTTTCCTTTGTTTTCCTTATTTGCCACCTGGCTCACATTTTTTGCTCCTGCTTCACCTGCTTCTCCTTCTTATCTCTTGCCTCTAACTTTGCTTGTCTTCACCTGTCATACTCTTCGCATTTGTATCTCTTTCTGCTTTTTCAGGAGTTCCATTTTTGTTTCTATTGACATCTAGTTCCAAAGGACAGTGAAATAGTAGACAGGAGTGAAAAGTATTGGTCTGTCCCTGCTCTTTCTATCTGTCTTGCACGCCACTGAACTTTTTCTCTTCCAGCAATGTCTTTCCCCTCACTTTCAATTTGCCCTCTTTCACTCTCTTTCAACCTTTTTTCTCTGCTGTCTTTTTCAAATCTCACTTTTCCATCAACAGTTTCCTTTAATCGCTCTGGCTCTCCCTCCTTTTGCAGATTACTCTCTGCACCCATGTGGAAGACAGTGTGTGGATGATTAATAGTTCCTCGGCTGCACCTACTTCAGTATCTTGAAGCTACCTGTGGCTTTATTTATTTGAAGCTTCCAAAGAACTATGCGTACACCTCCCATTGATGTTAAATAATGAACATCAGCGAGACAATTCCCATCAGCTGTCTAAACCCTGGATGGCAAGCCGGCTGTAGATGGCCAAATATTGTTAGTGACTGAACACATTACCAGCTGGATGCTTGTCAAATGCAGTGGCAGTCCCAGTTTCACATCTTTTGTACGTGGTATTAAACCGTAAGAATTGTATTATGGCAAATGGAAAACTTTGTTGTCAATTAGTCCAGAAAGACTAGAACCAGAGCACCTATAGCCCTGGTTTCTGGCCTCTCTCTTCCCAGATCTAGCCATACTTATTTGTCTTTAAATGAATGTCTCCCTTTTTGTTGTATCTCTCTTAAAGTGCAAGGTCTGCTTCCTTGAGGTGGCTGTCAAAATTGTCTTGTAATTGATTTTCCCACTTGCCCTGTCTTATTTTTATTGAACTTTCATTTTCCAATTTTTCAGCTCCTGAATTGCAGTCCCACTGTGTGTTGCTCCTGTCTCTGTTCCCGAAAGGCATAAATTCTGATTGGCGCATAATGATTTACCACTTGGCTCTGCAGAACCCTCACGAGATCATGCGTGCCAGCAGTGTTCGAGGATTCCCCATCTTGCTCCATCACCTTGCAGAAAAGGCCTATGGTCCGATTCCCAAGATTCTCCTGTATGTGACCCTTTCACTTACTGTTGTTTGTTTCTGTGAATGTTTCCCCAGATCCCTAACGCGAAATACTGCGGGCTATTGTCTTTACACTGACTGTGTCTTTGATGTTGCTATTGCGCTGAGGCATTAGTTTTTGGGTATTGATCTGATGGTGTTCGGAGCAGAGACAAAGATCTGGTTGCGTCTTTGCTCATCATCAATGACTTCAGAAAGTGGCCATTGTGAGCACAAATTGGGTTCTATTTGGTGCCTTAACTTTTTTAAACATCTTCTATAAATATGACTTTTTTAAATTTTAATATTTGTGAGAAGTCCCAAAAGGAACATTGAATTGCAAAGTTTTCATTGCCAATCCATGCAAGCATGACATTGCTGCCAGGATTCACACACATAATGTACTGCAGAAGTAATAATCTATTGGGAAAAAGAATTGACCAAAAACTGTATCAGATTTGCAGTCTAACCCCCGTGCTATTATGAACACGATATTATCATCTGTAATATTTTAGCGAAAAACACTTTTCTTGATGGGATTTACAGGACAATCTTTTGAAACAGCAGGTCCAAGCATTCAAAGCTTGGTTGGCTAAAAAACAAGATTCTTCAATGGTTCTCCGGGTGACATGAGCTAGTTAAGAAACGTACAGCATGTTTGGGAAAACAGGTATCATATGAACTAAGAAGCTGCTAGAATCTTACTGGGCCAAGTACCACAGAAAGGTAAATTGGCTCCCTGTGTTCACTACATGTGAGCCTGAAAACATCTATTTTGTATCCGTGATGTCAGCACTGCACCAGCTAAAACTTTAACGCAAAAAATTTGAGAAATTCGCAATGGAGCTCACAAGAGGTAAATTGCTCAACAGAAGCTATTGCGAGGGTGTGATATAAAAAGCATGTTTGCGGGATCTGATCAATAGCAAGTACAGAATAAAAGGGGATGAATATGCCTTGATGTACATTAATGGTATGTGTGTGCGATAATCTAGTGAGTAAAGTGATGAACTTTACCTTGGTTATAGCTACTGAAGTTTATTATCCAATAAGGGCGAGGGAAACAAAAAGAGGGATGAGGTGCGAAGAGGAAGAGAAAAACGTTTTAATGTGAAGGGATCTTACTATCCTACTTCACTGTGTACCTGCCCTCCTTCCCTTTTAGTTAGTTTCAAATGTTAGTTGGGTTGAAGTTAGATGAGTATAGTATAAGTCTGCAACCAGCTGAGAATTCCTTGAAAAATGGACGTGTACTTCTTATTTATCCAGAACTGCTCATGACAGTCGATTATGTTGTGAAGGATCCACTGTCAGTATGGCAGCATTAGCTCTAGGAGGCTTATTCAGGGCACTGAACTGAGACACATTAATCAAACTTTTTTTGCAAAGTGATAGATGTATTTACTTGTGATGCTTAAGGATAACTTTATTGATGTATATATATTTTTTATGACAGAGATAAGGTTATGGATGACTCCGATTTGGTAAAGAAGGAGTTTGCAAACATCACTGGGAAGCTGGCATGTGGCCTTTCTGGTGCATTTGAGCTTGGGAGTCCTTCTGTGGAACCACTCTCGGAAAACATGGATTGTCCTCTCCTCAGCGGCAGTCTTACTGTGACCTCTCAACAGCAAGCCAACAAGCCTTCTATTTCAGCATCCGTTTTCCAACCATTCATTTGTCTGCTAGAAAAAAGCATCCCAAGTCCAGTAAAACTAGGCAAGTCTTTTCTGTTATTTTACATTGTTTGTTTTGAACTCTTGTGCCGTCTCAGGGCTTTAGGCATGGTACTTGGACCCAGGTTGTGACTGTTCAACCTCATCTCTTCAGTTTCATCTCAGTCTCTGTACTGTTATATTAACTTTAAACACCTTCTGTTTTACTGCGTGTTCCACCTCAAGGTAGTTCTTCACATGTTGCAGTCATAGACTTCAATAATGTTAAACCAATGTCATTCCTTTCTTCCTCACTCTCTCATTCCCCATTTTTCATTCGCTTTTTCCCTTTCACTCTCTTTCTTATTTGGATAGTTTATTGCAAGTTTGTTGTGTGGTCTTTTTCCTCTGAGGGGAAGAGGTTGCAGGGTGACAAACGCATTTTTATACTATTGTGAGACATATTGATTTGCATGCGTCCCATGACCATGCTAAGAGTATGGGTGTGCGTTACATATGACTTCATAAAGCACTGTTAAATGAAACAAATAGTAGCCATTAAGTCTGTGTCATGGTAGGCTCCACTGATACCCTCACTGACTGCCAGCTGTTCGGCAACAAACCCCAAACTTCACATGAACACACACTAGACAAGGTGATTAAAGCCTTAGTAAAGCACCTGCTGCACCCCAACACTCACCATCTCACCAGAGTTTGCACAGCTGTATGAAGATACTACTTATCCCCTCCACTACTGTGTCCCACTGTACAACGCTCCTTTGTTTTACATCTAGGTTTGCTCTTCTTAAGTACCCTTTCACCCATATATGGGAGAAGCAAACATCACTCAGAAATCAAGCTGTTGCTGGCCAAACATAGCAGCATGGATAATACTGTGTCTCTGATAATAGGAGTGAATTTTATTAAAATGACAAATTAGCCTTTGAAGTCCAATAATGTTAAATATTATTCAAAACTATTTTCTCGTTTTTAATAAAATTTTACTTGACTCTAAGCTGTACAGCTACAAACAGTGATTTGTGTGACACCCAAAGATGAACTTATTTTACTTCTTACCTGATACCACATCACAATAAATATAGAAGACAGGTCAGGAAAGAGGACGTGACATAGGGAACAATGACAGTCATGTCAAAGTATCATTTCAGCTAGGATGCCAAAAATACAAAACTCTTTGCAGTGATTGTTGATGTTAGAATCCAACATTTCTAAATTACCTAATGAGGGACTATAAGAGGCATGAACAAAATAAAAGGACATCAACTACTGATCTATTCTATAATGTGAAGTAAATTTAACTTAATGGAATTTCATTAGAATGCAAATGATTTGTACACAAAAAATAAGTCTTAACTTTCAAAATAATATTCAAGGGAAATATCTAGTTATATAATAAATTGCCCCAACTAAGTTAGGGCTGTTTTCAAAGTGAGGAAGCCACTGGTCTGAAGAGCTTGATTCTGAAATTAAAATTTAAGAATGGGGTATACACCAATCAAAATTGTTAGATGAACAAGCCTATTACAGTGATGCATCAAAAAACTTCTACAGACTTCACTGGATGCCATCAAAAATGAGAACACTAAATCTTTTTAAAACAGACTTGTAAAACAAAAATGTTCGTTTTTTTGCCAGAGCATCACCAAACATAATGCCTTTTTCTAATACTGGGATCAAATGTGATTGCTTTCGAGGTTCTTTAACTAATAAGTGTGATTTTACAGAGTTGTGATGTGGTCACAATCCTTTTTTTTTTTTAAGTTAAATAATTTTTATTGAGGATAAATAGCACAAGAATACAAAAAGAACAAACATTCAGTGCCTATGAAATAAGTAGTATACATGCATATGAAGCAAAACAACAGCATAATGGGTAGTAAAAAAAAACACATTATATAAACCTTATACTGCTAAATTCGAAAACTACTACTATAAAGAATAAATATATAAAAATAATAGAACTAAAAGATAAAACATTTGCATTAGTAAAGAAAGAACCTATGTGAAATGAGAAAAGATAAGCGTATTCAGGTAAAACAATAGAAAAGGTTTATATATAAAAAGAAAAGAAGAGAAGAAAAAGGAGAGAGAAGAAAAAGAAGATATAAGTAGTACAAAAGAAAAAAAACTATAAAGAAGGAGAATCAGATGATAGAAAGATAGTAAATCGGATTTAATATGCAGCTGAATTGAAGTATGGGGTACCATAGCGATTCTATGTTAATCACATATTAAATTCCATCAAGGTAAAAAAGACAATTTAGAGTTTTCTTTCCAGCAAGCTTTGTACAGTTGCTCCCCTTTTTGTAATTCATTAAAGTGTTGTGAAATGCCTGATTCGCCTCCCTTTTCCTCATTGATCGCTGTTCCAAAAAAGCATCATCTATGAGATAAGGTCATGCTTTGATTTATGATTACTCTAGAATACATTGGAGATTTGCGGAGCGTTTTTATTTTCTGTTTCCATCCACAGCATTTATTGCAAACATACCACAACTCTGTAGACACCTTGATTTTAGTTCTGAAGATCTGAATGTGAAGGAGGTCATCAGAGCACTCCTGAACTTGATGGAAGACCCAGACAAGGACGTACGCATGGCCTTCAGTGACAACATCAAGCACATCTTGGAATCCACAGACTCTGAGGAGGGTTTCATAAAAGAGGTAAACCCTGACCTTCCTTAAAGGCTTTTTTTAGAATGAAGGCTTTAGCTCGATGACCCTATTTTTCTTTGTTCTTTAAACCAATGGCTTAAATCCTGTGTTATCATGTTTTGTGTTTCAGTTTTTAGTCTTGAGAATAAAAGAAGCATATACCAATGCTAAAATATCCAGAAACAATGAGCTGAAGGACACCTTGATTTTGACAACGGGGGATATTGGAAGGTACTCTTGGATATATTCTGTTTTGTTAATGTGACTTCATGCATAATAGTTTGTTTTTCAGCAATGGCACAGTTGTAGGAAGAACAAACCTAATTGAACTGGAATCTTATTCTTGAGCGAAATGATCTTTGTGTATCAAACGAGGAGCTCTTTGCTAATGGATTCTGCGTTTAGTTGATCCAAATTCCAATTTGATGTTTATCGCTTCTAAAAAGTATACACATTTATATTAAAGTGTTGTGTTCTTTTTCTGACAATGTCAAGCAATGGAGAGTGATGGATTCTGTAATTGTACTTTTAATTTTTCCCTTGAAGGGCAGCAAAAGGAGAACTAGTACCATTTGCTCTCTTGCACTTACTACATTGCCTGCTGTCTAAGTTACCTTCTGTGGCTGGAGCAGCCTATACCGAAATCAGGTCACTGGCCGTAGCCCGATCCATAAAACTGCAAGCCTTCTTCAGCCAGTACAAGAAACCAATCTGCCAGGTGAGAGACGTTCATGTTGTAGCCAAGTGCAATGAAGCAGGAATATTTTGTGTTCCATTGGAGATGGAGGACAGAAGCAGTCTGTAACTACTGAATTGAAATCACTGCAGTAATTTTAGGAGCACAGAACCGACAGCTGCCTTCTTCCACATGCTACTTTGAAATTCCATGTTACATTTTTTGGTAAATCTTCCACAGTGCTTTAATTTTAGATTTTCTACTGACCCATCTACTTGCTAGTTCTTTTGAAGCTAAACTCACCCTATATGTCTATAAATCCTTCTATATAAATTACATTTCTGTGAATCATTAGAAATATTTCCAATCATATATGTTAAACTCAGAATTACAGTGAGGTTAGACAAGTTTGGCAGTATGTCAAGGAGTCTAGTGAGATCGACTGGTTCATTTGTTTCTTTTTCTAGGTTGTAGTGCTGCTTTCGAAGTTCAAAGTGTCGGATTTTGCAGTTGTGAAAATACAACTTATTTCTTGTAGGGGAAATCTAGTGTCTTCCAGAAACAATTCCCTGGTAGGCTGTCATGGCAAGATGAAGTAGACTACACTGCTAACTATTTATGAAAATTAGCCATTTTTGGCAAATAATGGAGAGGGCCTTTTGATTTCCTCCAGCGAGGAGTAATTTATTCAGCAGTTTGGGTGGTGAAAATGTATTTCTTTTTTTCAGATACCTTTCCCAGTATTTAAAAAATAGAAGCATTTCATTAAAAAGAAGTCTAGTATTTAAGAGAATTCGAGCCTAGCAGTAGCTCAGTATTCTGCCTAGGAGCAAATTCAGTTTAAACAGAGAGATTTAAAATTCTGCTATGCTGTTGAGTATGTACATGGGGCCAGATGTACAAAGCATTTTAACGATGGGAAATGCTCTGATTCCACATTTATAACTGTTCTACTGCTTTGTTGTATGCTCTAATCCTATATTGGGGGTCAGAAAAGTTTCCTCGACTAAAATAGGATTCCGTATGGATACCGATTCAGTATATTGGAGGAGTGTCCAAATACCAAATAGATATCCTTTAGATCAGTCTTGGATGCCCGACATCTGGTGGCAAATCAATGACATTTTTACTGATCCCACAAGTTGTGGTGGACATCTATTCATGAAAGGGAAGTTAAGGTGAAAAATGTATTGAGGAGTAGGCAATGGCTAACACTACTACAAAGAAGTAAACTTTTCTATTTAAAGACAACCATGTTTACTTTAACAAAAGGACTGCATTAAAAAAAGTTTACTTTATTAAAAGGCAATCACAGACATCCTGGTCTGCTGACCCCAGAAGGCCACCTTCCTTGTGATGGCCTCCAGTCGAAGTGAGTCTCAAGTTGCGACCTATCATATGAATACTAATTAAAATAGGTCTGATTGCGACCCACGCCTAATTTGAATTTTCTGAACCAACCTATTTTCACATAGGGCAGTTCAAAAAATGATTTACTGGTCGCAAAAATATTGGTAGTAAATTACGACCAGCATTTTGAGAGCAGTAAATAGTACATCTGGCCCACATTATCTTTTGTATAGGGCAGTGTTTCCTAGACTGCAGGCTGTGTCACTGGTGGATTGCAAGTCGATTTTTGGTAGGTTGCTATATTTAAAGATTCCTTTAAGTTCTGTATTTATCTTGGCACATTTACTGTGCTTCATAGATGGAGGTCATGTCAGTCAATGTATTTTGACAAATTGCTGCTTATTTTTTAACTTGATAATTGATGTTTACAAACTCCTCTCACTTTGCAGTCAGACAAAGAAAATGTATAGGGAATTATGAGACAATCTTGCTGGAGTTCAAGGAGTGCGAAAGGAAATGTTGTCATTTTGTTTGTAATGCACAACACAATGTAAATACCTGTAAATGACCTGCACATGTTCAGCAGTTAGAAAAGCAAGCATCAAGCACATTTTTTGTGATTCTGAAGTGCAGAAACAGATTTTTAATAATAGCAAAACAAATCAGGATAATTTACTCTGTGATGCACAAATGATAAATATTTACTATTTGCACACATCATTTGTGTGCAATATAGTTTTAATCAGTAAAGCCTGTATGACTACGCACATTTAGTAGCCATTTCAATGGAAAACAAACGGTCTGTAAATGACTGTAGTGCAACGAAATGCTCTAGTTACATTAAACAATCACCCACCATATTACCATTAAAGCTAGGTGGGTCGCAAAAGTTTGTTGATCTAAAAATTGGGTTGTGATTGTAAAACGTTTGGGAAGCACTGATATAGGGGCATTAAAGACTCTGTGTCCAAGTCATTCCTCAGAAGCAAAACAAGACTTAGGGTATCTCAGGAAGCTTCAGCTCTGGAAACAGTGTCTGTAATGAGGGAGACGGTCACCCTACCTTTGAAGTAGACTAAAGCCCCTTAAAATGTAAAAAAAAAAAATGTTTTTTTTTAAATTCTTTTCTTTCATTTCTTTAGGAAACATAAGTTTGTTTAAACAGATTATACTAGAAGTTTCTCTATAAGGGCAACACTTTGCATCACTCTTGCCGTTCATTTCTTCTCCAAGAAACAGAGACTTTAATGAATGAAGCAGTGAAATACAGGTGTGGATTCAAGACTATATGCTAAGGCAGAAGGTCCTTTTTCAGGACTAAGCCATAAACTCAACCTACAAATTATTATTAAAAAAGAAACGTACAAGGTCGGAATCTGAGATTGGTCATGCATAACCAATTTCAGGATGCTTCATTTCACATTTCAGTGAATCCTGTGATGAGGTGATTTCTAAGGTAACAGTTCTGAATTTAAGTTTTGCCTTTCGGTTTATCTTCCACCCACAGTTATTCTGAAGGTTCATGGCATTAGTAGAGGATAGGTACTTTTTCTCTTACCCAGATGATTGGTTCATCAAAGCAGAGTTCTTTAAATCAGTGTATGTAAACTAGAAGGATTTTCCTATGTTCGATCATTTGAGAAATTTTGCAAAATGGGAAATAGTTTTTCCACCCCCAAGAATTGGAAGCAATCTATTGAAGCTGCAGGTTTCTGTCCTTCACAGTTTTTTCCTAGCAGTTTCTTTTGGTGAGGACAGTAAAGCTGATTTCCAGCAGCATGACTTATGCCATTTTCTGGTACTGTATACTAAAAAGCCCTTGAGAATGAGTAGATCTGTGAAAGCAGACCTGAGTCCACTTTAACAAAAGTGTTTTTTCTTATTTTTTACAAAGACAGTATAACTTGTTCCCTTGTGAACTCCATTAAAAAAGGAATTCCTTTTGAGGTGACTCCTTCAGATATGACAGTGGTATGACCTATTTCTCTGTTGGGGTGGCGGGGCCACTAGGGATATCTCACAGTTCAAGGTTGGTGGGCATTTATGAAGCATAGTCTTGACTGTTGACATCTGTGTGTTTGAGCTCAATGCAGTATGTCTTGCACTGAATACAAATTCTACTAATGGTGAGACACAAATCAATACCGATTGGGACAAATAGTAAAACAGCAGTGTACTACCCGAGGCAGCAGCGTGGTATAATGTAGGAAATACTTTTTGTAGAATGGGATTTATTTATGAGTTTTGGTTGTACGATGAGTTTAGAGCTGATGCAGCCATGTCCACCATGCTACCCAACAAAACATGTTGTCTAAGTTTAAAAGATCTACTAACGTGGGGGAACAGCTTTGTGACGCATTCTCTACCTGTACAGAAAGGGGGAAGGGGGGGGGGGATTTGATTGTCTTTGGTTTTAAAGGAATTTCTAGTGGCCCAAGAACATTATGCACCCCTTTGGTGCCAGAGCAACCCCTTACTCACTTTGAAACGACCTTTAGATGCAGTCAAGTTGGAAAAACAGATATGCTAAAAAAAGATAAGGGATTAATAAAAAAAGGTTTCACAAGCACTAAGGGCACAGCTATGAACTTAGAATTCACACAAAGGTTCTTAAACTTCACCATCTCTACCAAATGTGGAGTTATTGCTTAACTGTAGAGGAGTGCAAATATGTCTGTTGTATTTGGGCCAGTGCAATCACTGAATGTACATATTGAAGAATTAGATAGATTTATGGTATTCATTTTTCAAAGTAGAGCCGCTGCTTCAGATTGTATTCAGTATACCCAGCCACAACATTATTATTCAAGTACTTCTAAAATGCTGTGTTTCATAGTTAAGACACTTGTGCCAGCTTCAGGAATGATCAAATTCCTTTGCTAGCATGCATGTTTCCTCCTAGAAGTAGCCTAAAGTAAAGTGATGTGTTTACCTTTCCAGTTTCTGGTGGAATCACTGCACTCCAGTCAGAGGGCTGCACTCTGCAGCACGCCAGGGCAGAGCAACGAGACACAGAAGCAAGAAGTAGCTCATCGCAGGGAGGTGGCTCTTGACATCTTATCTGAGATCGCCAGTGTATTTGATTTCCCCGATCTTAATCGTTTTTTAACGGTAAGTTGGTGACTGCCACATCACACTTGAGTGTGGTTAGCCTAGGTACCACCTTGGTACCCTCTATATGTTGCTTTATGACTGCCTCTGACGTCCTGGCAGAGCTTTGAGATTGCTAAGGTTAGGGCCTTCTCTGTCTCGATAGAAATACTTTGTCCTTGTGTCTTGATAATCTGAAAGAGACACGTTAGTGATAGATTCCTTACCTTAGAATATCCCCAGGCGTCAGACTGGATCCGGAAATTTTTGCGTAGCAATACCCCTGCGCGCTGGTAGGCGTCGTCTGCGGCTCCGCGTCCGTCGTCGGCGTCGTGAGCGCCGGGATGACGTCATCGGAGTATATAGACGGCGCCCATGCGCGCTGACGTCAGTTCTTCTTTTTTCCGCGCCAGCTAGCGCAGATCCGGAAGAAGCTCTACCCCCAGTCACTTTTTGACTGAAAACTTTTTTGATCTTTTTGATCCTCTACTTAGTCGATTCTCGACTATCGGTGCCAGGGATGCCCGGGTTCAAGCCTTGCTCGAAGTGCGGCCGACTCATGTCGGTCACAGACCCCCATCGCCGGTGCCTGAAGTGCTTAGGCCTCGACCACGACGATCGAACCTGTGACGACTGCCGGGCCCTGACGTCGAAGGCTAGGCGGGAGCGGTCCCGCAAGCGTCTCGAGCTGAGGCAGTCGGCCCCGCGCCGCTCCAGGTCCCGGTCCCGGTCCCACGGGAGGTCGAGGGACAGGTCGCGAGGTCGGAGTCATCGACGTTCCGGGAGTGGTCACCGATCGTCCGGTTCCAAGTCCTCAGGTAAGAGGCATGAGAGGTCGGAGCGACACCATCGGTCCTCCGACCCGCCCCGTCGCTCGCACGATGCGACCGGGGATTCGGGCGACACCGCCCACGCGGCTCCGCGGGAGTCGCAAGCGTCGCCGCCTGCCCCACACCTTCGGGTCCCTGGGCACGGCGCGTCGCAGGAGGAGTTCGAGAGGTACCTCATGGCCATGAGGGCCCTCCCTCCTCAGTCGGTTCCCGTGGCGCCTTCGGGCCGATCGGCTCCGTCTGGAGGTCCTTCCGGGTCGGGCGCTTCGGCCCCGACGACGTCGGGTGCTTCGGCCCCGGCGCCGCTGGCGACTTCGGTCCCGGCGCCGCGCGACCTCGCTGGATCCGGCTCCGGATCCGGGACCTCGCCGGTCGACCCTGCGACCTCACCGGCGACGTCCCTTCAGGTGTCGTCCCCGGCAGCCGTAGTGGTTGCCGACCCCAATGCTTCCTACGGTCCGCCTCAGGCGTCGGAGGGGCGCCGCTGGGCGCCGATTCCGTCGGCCGTCGGAGAATTCTATCTCCACGAGGAGGCCCTGGCTGTTAATCCTGGTCTGCAGGAGCTGGGTGACGAGGAGCAGTGGGAGGGGTCCGAGGACCCTCTGGCACGTGATTGCCAGTCTCATCAGGACTGGACATATGAGCTTGGGGAGGCCAGTGGTATTGACACATCGCCAGACACTGGATTTACGTCGCCCCCGACTGTGGCTTCGGAGGCGGGTTCTGCTTACAGTGTAGTGTTGACGAAGGCAGCTAAGGCCCTAAACCTTGAGCTCCCCGTCGCGGCCGTGAGGACTAATCTCCTCACTGAGGTACTCAAACAGCAGTCCGGCTCCGCGGAGCCCCTTCTGCCGTTCAATGAGGCCTTGTGTGACGTTCTGCTGGGCACTTGGTCCAAGCCCGCCACAGGTCCCCCTGTGGATAGGAACGTGGCCAGACGCTACCGCCCGGCACCGGGCGACCCTTGCTTTTTGTCCACCCACCCCACCCCCGAGAGCCTGGTCATCCAGGCCTCCAACTCCCAGTCCGCATTCCCGTCGGCCCCGCCCGACAGGGAATCCAAGAGATTTGAGCAGTTCGGGAAGAAGGTCTTCTCGTCTGTGAGCCTAGGGCTCCGGTCAGTGAACACCAACTGTCTCTTGGGCCGCTACACCCACACTCTGTGGGACACGGTTGCGGAGGTGCTGCCACAATGCTCTGAGGAGGTCAGGGCTAAACTCAGCCAAACCCTTGCGGACGGCCGAGATGCGGCACGCTTTTCCATCCGGTGTGGGCTGGATACCACGGACTCACTGGGCAGGGCGATGGCAACGACGGTGGCGGTTAGACGCCACGCCTGGTTGAGGTCCGCCAATTTCTCGGCCGATGTCCAGGCCACTCTCCTGGACATGCCGTTTGATGGCCGTCGCCTCTTCGGCGACAAGGCAGACCATGCGCTGGAACGTTTTAAGGACTCCAGGGCCACGGCCAAGTCCTTGGGCCTTGCGGCCCCACGCCAGCAATCGGGTGCCTTTCGCTCCTTTCGTGGCCACGGAAGGGGCGCCCCACCACGGACCGTCAGCCACGCGCCGCAGAATGTTCAGCAACGCGGTGGCGGCCGTGGGAACCGCCGTGGCGGTGGTCGGGGCCAGCGGCGAGGCCAGTCCACACCTCCCTCAGCAGCCCCCGCCTCAAAACCTTCCTAGTCCGAGTTTTCAGGCCCATGTGACGCCTGTGGGAGGCAGGGTTCGCCATCACCTCTCCCACTGGCATACAGTCACTTCGGACAGGTGGGTGCTGCAAATTGTCCGAAGGGGTTTCTCCCTCCCCTTCGAGTCTTCCCCTCCATCCATGCCACCTCAATGCCACCGTGTGTCGGGGGATCACTTGCGACTTCTGCTAGAGGAAGTTTCGGCCCTCTTGGCCAAGAGGGCCATCGAGCGCGTTCCTGGGCCAGAAGTAGGACGTGGCTGTTACTCCCACTACTTTCTGGTACCCAAGAAGGGCAAAGGGGGCCTACGCCCTATCTTGGATCTGCGGAACGTCAACGGCTTCCTCCGTATGGAGAAGTTCAAGATGCTCACTTTGGCTCAGGTCCTGGCTGCCCTGGACCCAGGAGACTGGATGGTAGCGTTGGACTTGCAGGACGCCTATTTCCACATCCCCGTCCTGCCGGCCCACCGGCGTTACCTGCGGTTCACGGTAGGCCACGAGCACTTTCAGTTTACCGTGCTCCCCTTCGGCCTTACCAGCGCCCCACGGGTGTTCACGAAGGTGATGGCGGTGGTCGCAGCCCATCTGCGCAGGCAAGGGGTGTCAGTCTTCCCCTACCTCGACGACTGGTTGTTGAAGGCGGTCTCGCCCCAGACAGTCGTCAGCCACCTCCAGACTACGGCCGACCTCCTGCACTTGCTGGGGTTCTCCATCAATGTGCCGAAGTCACACCTGTGTCCCTCTCAGAAGCTCCTTTTCATCGGAGCGGTTCTCGACTCGGCGCAGTTTCGGGTTTACCCACCCGAGCAGCGGGTTCGGGATATTCAGGCTCTGATTCCTATCTTCGGGCCGTTATCCCGGGTCTCGGTCAGGTTGACGCTGCGGCTTCTGGGACTGATGGCCTCCTGCATCCTTCTGGTGCGTCACGCCAGGTGGCGGATGCGGGCTCTGCAGTGGGACCTGAAGTTTCAGTGGGCCCAGCATCAGGGCAACCTGTCCGATCATGTCCTGATCTCGGAGGGCACTGCGAAACAACTGCAGTGGTGGCTCACGGACCGCGACTGGGTCAGTGGCAGACCCCTCTCTCTACCCCAGCCGGAGCACGTAGTTGTGACGGACGCGTCCCTCCAGGGCTGGGGAGGCCACATGGGAGAGGCGGAGATCAGAGGCCTCTGGTCTCCGGCGGAGTCCCGGCTCCACATCAACCTTCTGGAGCTGCGGGCGATTCGTCTTGCACTGAAGGCATTCCTCCCCTCTGTCAGGGGGAGCGTGGTGCAAGTGTTCACCGACAACACCACCGCCATGTGGTACTGCAACAAACAGGGCGGTGTGGGGTCGTGGACCCTTTGCCAGGAGGCTCTGCGCCTCTGGCAGTGGCTGGAACATCAGGGCGTGACTCTGGTGGTTCAACACCTGGCAGGTTCTCTGAATGCCAGGGCGGACGAACTCAGCCGCCGGTGCATGATGGATCACGAATGGCGTCTGAACTCGGACGTGGCGCAAGGTCTCTTTCGACAGTGGGGAGAGCCTTGGTTAGATCTATTCGCCACAGAAGAGAACGCGCAATGTCAGCAGTTCTGCGCGTTGGAGTTTCCAAGGCGGCACTCGCTCTGAGACGCTTTTCGTCGCGAGTGGAGCTGCGGCCTGTTGTACGCCTTTCCGCCTATACCACTTCTGCCCAGAGTGCTGAAGAAGATCAAGCGCGACCGGGCCCAAGTTATCCTTGTGGCTCCGGACTGGGCTCGAAGATACTGGTATCCCGAGCTACTCAGCATGTCAGTCGATCCCCCGATTCGTCTGCCTCTTCGGGAGGACCTTCTGTCACAGCAGCAGGGGACGGTCCTGCACCCGAACCTGTCCAGTCTCCACCTACAAGCTTGGAGATTGAGCGGCGGCAGTTGAGGCCATTTGACTTGCCTCCCGAAGTCTGTGACATCATTCTGGCAGCCAGGCGTCCCTCCACTAAGTCGGTATACGCCTGCCGGTGGAATAGATTTGTGGCATGGTGCGCAGCAAAGGCTGTGGATCCCCTCTCTGCACCCCTTTCGGAAGTGCTGCTCTTTCTTCTTTCCCTTGCCCAGCAGGGCTCTGCTCTGGGCACTCTTAAAGGGTACCTCTCTGCTCTTTCAGCCTTCTTGAGGCTACCAGATCAGCCTTCTTTGTTCAAGTCCCCTATAGTGAGTAGATTTCTGAAGGGCATCACACACATGTTCCCTCCTGTTCCCTTCGTGATGCCCCAGTGGGACTTGAACCTTGTTCTCACCTATCTGATGTGTGCTCCCTTTGAGCCACTTCATAACTGTCCTCTTCGTCTCCTTACGCTGAAGACGGCCTTCCTGGTTGCCATCACCTCTGCCAGGAGGGTGAGTGAGCTCCAGGCTCTTTCTTCTTCTCCGCCTTTCCTGTCTGTTCATCCTGATAAGGTGGTGTTGCGTACACGACCTTCCTTTCTGCCCAAGGTTGTCACGGCCTTCCACATCGGGCAGTCCATCACCTTGCCCACCTTCTTTCCGCCTCCGCATCCCTCGAAAGAGGAAGAGAGGCTCCACCGTCTGGATCCAAAACGTGCGCTCTCCTACTACCTGGACCGCACTCGCCAATTCCGGGTGGATGACCAACTCTTCGTTGGTTACGTGGGCGCGAAGAAGGGAAAGGCTGTACACAAGAGGACCATCTCCAGGTGGATCATCTTGTGCATCCAAGCATGCTACTCCATGGCGAGGAAGGAGCCCCCGGCTGGATTGCGGGCTCACTCCACTCGGGCCACGGCAACGACAACTGCCCTGGGCCGCGGTGTCCCCCTGCAGGACATCTGTCAGGCAGCCACGTGGGCCTCGCTGCACACGTTCGCAAGACACTACTGCCTGGACAGTCAAGTCCGGAGGGATGGCTTCTTTGGCCGTTCCGTCCTCCAGGACTTTCTGGTGTGATATTGGTTCGCAGACCCACCACCGGGGTTGGTATTGCTGGGGTATCTATTCTAAGGTAAGGAATCTATCACTTACTACTTCTCACCCCTGAGGCGAAAAGCCGGGGGCTCTACGTGCTTTCCCTTTACTTCCTGGCATTTTACTGATAATATAGAACTGTTTGCAGCACTATTTTAAAAATTGTGTATATATTTTAGTCAGCCCGTTTTTAGCTGCTAAACACTCACTATTTGCTCGGGCAAGATCGACATTGGCCCGAGGCCCCCCGAGGACTTTGCCTGACCGGTGCAGCCGATTTTAGGGCTGACGCCGGCAGGGTAGAACGGTCGCCATCTTGGGGAGGAAGAAAGGAAGAGGTAGCGGTCCAGTTGTTAGGACGCTCCTACTCCCCCCCCCACTGGATATAATGATGACATCCTCCCGTCCGCGCAGCGGGCGGGCGCAGCGGGCGCGCCGGCGGCGCGCCGAAGGCGCGCCAAAGGCAAGCCCGTCTGCGCCCGTCCGCGGCAGTCCGGGGCACGGGGCCAGAACCCCTGCCTATCCCACCTCGCCTGCCACAACTCATATTAGGTACACTGCCAATGACTTGATTGCCTTACGCCCCAAGACTAATGAGAACTGCTGCCACACTTTGTCTGCAGACTCTCCCACCATGCATTGCGCGTCCTGCCATTTTACGATCATGAAGGGAAAGGATGTTAAGCTATTAGGAAAGACCTTGAAAATGTCACTACTTAACTGTAGATCCCTCAAAAAACACAGATCAGAAATACACGATCTTGTGTTAGATGGGGATCTCGATGTTCTTTTTTTAACCGAGACATGGCTTGACACAGCCTCGACTCCAGAAACCTTGGAGGCGGTCCCGGTAGGTTATAGCCTGCTCAGAATTGATAGAGAAAAACAGATAGGAGGAGGACTGGCCATAGTGCATAAGTGCGACCTACATTGCACCTTAGAGAAAACTACTCTGCTGAATAGTGAGAGTGGTTTTTTTTCGATAAAGATTAGTCCCAAAAGTAACATCAATGGACTTTTAGTATATAGACCTCCAGGTAAATCTTCACAATTTGCCACTCAGCTGATAGAACTTATAACGCAACATGCACTCCGACATAAGAAATTTCTCATTCTGGGAGACCTTAATTTTCATTTTGAAGATCTTAAATGCAGAGAGGCACAGGCCGTGATAGAGGCTCTGAATTCACTGTCACTAACACTGCAGTCACGATCTCCATCCCATCAACTAGGCCATCTTTTAGACCCTGTGTTTGCTAACTGGGAAGACCTCAAAATGAATACTCCGTTGCAGATCACATGGTCTGATCACTTTGTCATCCCCTTTGAGGTGCTAACTGTTCTACAGGATGGCAGTAAGATTAATTCTAATGTGCCCAACTCTAAACCTGTGAAACGCAGAGATTGGAAGAACTTTACAGAAGAAAAGTTTAAATCTGCCCTTGGGAGAGAACCTCCCCCCACCAACGATACCCTGGTTAAGGCATGGGAAGACTATGAAAAATGGATGTCCAGGGCTCTGGACACAGTAGCACCGTGGACATTTAAACCCCCTGTTAGAAAGACTCAAACGGCTCCCTGGTTCTCCAAAGAACTTAAGGAAGCTAAGGCCAAATGTAAAAATATTGAACGAGGATGGAGGAAAAACTATGATCCAGAGGACAAATTAAAATATAAAAATGAATTAAAAATCTATCATAAACTTATTAGAGCAGCTAAAGGTGTGCATTTTAAAGAACGTATTGAAAATGCAAAAAATCCCACTAAGGAACTTTTTTCTATATATAAAGAACTCACGGTGCCCACCAGACTTGAGGCTCTAGACACATACTCGAATGAGCTATGTGATGAGATTGCTGATTTTTTTGTGAAAAAAGTAGACTTAATACACGCTACTTTCACAGACAGCCCACATGACCATCACTCAATAGTGAGAAAGGTTCCCGATACCAAGCCCCTGTTGACAAGCTTCTCAGTCCCTAAGAGATCTGACCTGCTTCGGACTGTGAGAGAAATACACTCTGGATCCCCTCTGGATGTAATCTCCCCTAGTCGATGCACGGGAGCCCTTGATGGCATGATTGAGCAGATTGAACAGCTTATCGCTCTCTCTTTCCAGGAGTGCCATGTGCTGGAGGCTTGGAAAACCGCACAGGTAATACCCCTGAAAAAGAAAGCAAACATTCATATTTCTCAACTGCAAAACCTCCGCCCCATATCCCTCCTCCCCTTCTGTGGGAAAGTTGTGGAGAAGGTGGTGAATAAGCAACTTATGCAATTCATCGAAGAGAACTCTTGCCTCCACCCAACCCAGTCAGGTTTCAGAGCAGGTTATTCTACTGAATCTGCAGTCCTCTTTTCCACTGAACGCCTGAGACAACTTGTTGACGGAGGGCAGACAGCAGCGTTGGTGTTACTAGACCTCAGTGCAGCATTCGATACCGTGCTGCACTCAACGCTGCTGTCACGCCTCTCAGACATGGGAATAGAGGGACCAGCTCTGGAATGGATAAGATCCTTCTTGGAAAATAGGAGTTTTCAGGTTCATTGCCCTCCCTATAAGTCATCCCCCCGCAAGCTGAGGCATGGGGTTCCACAAGGCTCAAGTCTGAGCCCCACGTTGTTTAATATTTATATGGAGCCTTTAGCACATATTGTGGAATCCTATGGTGTGGATATCGTCACATACGCTGACGATACCCAATTGATAATTCAGCTTGCTAATAACCAGCCTGAGGAAGCCATTAATTTTTCCAATTGTATGAGAGCAGTGGCTGGGTGGATGAACAACAACTGCCTCCGCCTAAATGGCGAAAAAACCGAACTGCTAGTGGTCGGTAAGTCTCTCTCTACCTGGTCGCAGGACTGGTGGCCGACGGAATTAGGGCCAATCCCCCGCTCAGCAGAGGTTGTCAGAAACCTGGGAATAATGATTGATGCGGAGCTTTCCTTCAAGCAACAAATTAGCAAAATCACTGGAAAATGCTTTGGAATATTAAAAACCCTCCGCAAAGTTCTCGACCTGCT
Source organism: Lissotriton vulgaris (assembly GCF_964263255.1). Classification (NCBI taxonomy): domain Eukaryota; kingdom Metazoa; phylum Chordata; class Amphibia; order Caudata; family Salamandridae; genus Lissotriton; species Lissotriton vulgaris. The sequence continues at coordinate 607,568,606 of NC_141699.1, read as the reverse complement.
CCCCTTTGGTGCCAGGAAGAAACTTATTCACGCCCTAGTCACGCCACACCTGGACTACGGCAACGCCCTTCTCCTTGGCCTGAGCAAAAAAGGCATTCAACAACTTCAGTGTGTCCAAAATGCCGCCGCCCGCTTGGTATTGAACCTTCCACGTAGGGCATCCGGTTCCACGGCATTGCGTAAACTTCACTGGCTCCCCATTGTGGAGCGTATCAAATTTAAGGCATTATGCATGGCTCACCGTATTGCCCAGGGAAAAGGTCCATACTACTTGCAAAAACTCCTTATCATCCATCGTCCTATCCGAAATCTTAGATCTGCTGGAGTGATGTTATTCAAACTCCCCCGAGTTCACAGATCCAGAATGGGAGGTAACTCCTTCCGTTTCTTGGCTAGCAAACACTGGAACAGCCTCCCCATGAATCTTCGGATGGAGCCCTCCGAAACAAGATTCAGACAAAATCTAAAAACTCTTCTCTTTCCCAAGTAAATAGCTTTCTGATATAATCTAGGATTTTAGTGTAACTTGGTTTTAGCTTCATCTGAGAGCAGTAGTTTTTCAGCGCGGGGACACACCGTCATAGGTGTAACCAGGCGCTTAAGAAATGGTCTTATTATTATTATTATTTATCACTAACGTGTCTCTTTCAGATGCACAAGTTACTACTTGTGTAACGATATATCTGTAAGAGACATTAGTTAGTGATAGATTCCTTACCGCCCTCCCATCCTCCCCGTTCTGCGAACCGATATTTAGGGTTAAGGTCATCCCCTTTCAGGGCCCTAGTTTCTATGGCACCAGTGTTAGTTCTATCATGGCTCTGCGTATCTGGCGCGGAAAAGCTGTGTTATCAGAACTGACGTCAGCGCGCATGGGCGCCGTCTATATACTCCGATGACGTCATCCCGGCGCTCACGACGCCGACGACGGACGCGGAGCCGCAGACGACGCCTACCAGCGCGCATGGGTATTGCTACGCAAAAATTTCCGGATCCAGTCTGACGCCTGGGGATATTCTAAGGTAAGGAATCTATCACTAACTAATGTCTCTTACAGATATATCGTTACACAAGTAGTAACTTGTGCATCAAGAGCTATGCTGAGCTGATGTTTGAATCTTTTTACTGACACATTGTGTGTAGTTTGGGATACCTGTATTGAACTGGGCCCTCATTTTTTCATTAGTCTTGTTGTAAGGAACATCTGTACATAGGACACAATTGGCTTCTGGAAAGAACTTGTACACTTTTAAAGTGTTATTCAATCCATTGTTTTGTCATAGTTCCTTCCTCCTGTCCATGCAAAGCAAACTTACAATTCACTGCAGAAATGCATTCCCCAGAAGTATGAAGCTTGCACTGACCTGTACTCACAGGTCTGTGCCACAATTATAGGCCAGAGTCAGGGTGAGTGAACATATCAAGAGGGCAATTAGCAGCTCTACACAGCATGTGGACAATCAACCTGTTAGCCCACTTCCATCTACTCTGATTCAATAAGCCAAATAAACACATCCACCCTTTCTGTCTGCTTTGTCTTCCTGCCACTGAATGTTGAATGCAATAGAACCACAGTAGTTAGTGCAACATTCTAAGCACTGCCATTGGCTCTCCCAGTCTCAGTGCAACAGTCTAAACATTGTCATTGACTCCTTAGTTTTAGCATTCTGTGCATGGTGCTGATGGGTATCGTCTAATATTTATTTAATTTAGTGCATTTATATATTGTGGACCTAGTTGCGAGACCAACAAAGCACTTAGAAGATGAGCTAAAGATATGTAATTCAAGGTTCTGTAGTAGGGGATCTCTGTGTATAGTCATAATCTAGTGAATAGTCCTGCCCATGTGCTTGGACCCCGGAGCAATCAAAAATAATCTCTTAAATTGTCAAAAAATGCAGAACTGCAAAGACACTTAAGAGAGAATTTAAAGACAGATAATGCAGCCTATATCCACAGGCTACACTGTCCAGTACTTAAACTAGAAATTCCACCTAAACAACCACACAAACAGCACAGTTTGCCCAGTTTCCTCCCAGAGAAAGCTTGCCTCTACCAGCAAAAGCCTCTGGAATGATAGAGAGGAAGGTATGGACAGACAAGCCCCATAGGCTGCCATTATGTGGCTCAAATAGGATACTGTGCCTTTAAGAAAACTTTCCAGAACACTCTCAGTATACCAGAATGCACAGCAGGTCCCTTTTACTTTCAGTTCTTTTTTCCGGCTCCTGCAAGCAGGACCCTGGAGCATTGAGCTCTTCCTTTCAAGGGTTTATTTGGTGATTTTTTCACTTTTTCTTGTGTGTAGTGCTTGTTTTTAAGTACTAGGCCCTTTTTTCTTCACTGTATTGTCAAAATGCCTGGCTTATTTGACAATTGCCCAGAGTGTGATAGAAAAAAGACCAAATCCGACCCACATGGAGTGTGCATCGTCTGCCTCCCCTCTTCTCTTGCCCCAGAGGAGTGTGAAATCTGCAAAACCTTCTCTGTTAGGACCCTGAGAGAGAGGATGAAGATTAGGCTCCAAAGCCTCGAGGACAGACGTCAGAAGGCACAAGGTGGGTCAGGGCATGCTTCATCTGCCCATGCTGAGGCCTCTGGGGGGCTCCCCAGGGGCAGGAAGTCCAGCAAGCGTCCCCATACTCCGCCAGCGTCGACTGCGGCGTCGAGGGGGATGACAACGGTTTGTTCCCCATCTCCCTGGGGCTCTGGGGAGAAGCGGCGTCGACGTTCGGCGTCGAGGGAGCTGAACAGACCACCGTCGACCGCATCGTCGTCAACGTCATCGTCAAGTCATCGACGTCAAGAAAAGGCCCGGCGTCTGTGCTCGCCATCGAGGCGACACCGTCGTTCGCCGTCGGCGAAGAGGAGAAGATCGGCGTCGAGGGGATCCTCGCCGTCGAGGAGGCGTTCGTTGTCGAGGAGGCGTCGCCGTCGAGGAGGTGCTACCGGTCGACGTCGAGAAGGCGTTCCTCGACGTCGAGGGAGGCGTTCTTTGACGCCAAGGAAGAGCAGGAGGAATCCTGACGCTAGGAGGTTGCCGATTGGTGCGCCATCGTCACCAAGGAAGAAGACAAAGTCACCGGGCTCGGTGTACTCAGTGGTGTATACGCCTACTAAACCTAGGACGCCTACCCCTCCTCCTTTGCCAAAGGGTCCGCCTCCGCGGAACCACACCCCGTCTCCACCTCCACCACCGCCTCGTGGGCCGGCTCCTCGTTAGTCACCGCCGCCTCAGCTCCCACCACCGCCTCTTCCCTCCGTTCCTCCACCTGTGCCTCTACCCAGGACGGCCTCATTGCCACACTATCCAACGCCTCCTAAGGGAACCCCTCTGCCGAGGGTCCCGGCCAGGCCGACATTGCCTGCTCCTGTGAGGCCTGCGGATCGGCCGAGGCCGAGAAGATCGCGGTCCCGCTCCGGCCGCAGAGGGAGATCGCGGAGCCGTGGCTGGTCGTAATCTCGATCTAGACGACGCCACAGGAGGCGTAGATCCAGATCCCGCACAGGCTCTTCCACCAGGGATTATTCATCGACGCTGTCGGAGTCTCCAGGGACGAGGGTGTCGCCCGTTGACGATATCTCCTTCCAGGAAGTGCTGTTGCGGGGTGCGGCTATGCTAGGGATCACGGTGACGATGCCAACACCTACGACGTCCGTGATCTTCGAGACGCTTCACAAGAAGCATTTGTCTCGACCGCTTCTGCCGTTGGTACCCGGATTGGAGGAGCCCGTCAAGGAGTTGTTCCTCACTCTGGCGGTGACGAAGGCAGCTCCCTCCAGGCTCCTCAAGAAATACCGGGCTCCGGAATCTGACCCGGCTTTCCTTCGAATGGACCCAAAACCAGACTCCGTTATTGTGACAGCGGCTAAGAAGCAGCATGCCACCACTCCTTCTTCGACAGAGCCGCCTGATAAGGACAGCCATTGGCTGGATTCGGCGGGCAGGAAGGTCTGTGGGACGGCTTCTACCACCATGAAGGCTGCAAGTGCCAGGGCTCTGATGGGGCTATATGATCGTGCCCTGTCCCTCCAGCAGTACGCTGAGCTCCTCCCTCGTGACAAGAAAGAGTACTTTCTGGAGATATTAAGTGAGGGGATGATGGTGTTTAACCAGATCATCAGCGCTGCTGCTGATGTATCTCTTCTGGTGGCGCACGGATACTGCCACGGCATCAATCAACGGCGTCACGCTTGGCTTCGCCTCACCTCACTCAAACCGGAGGCGTAACAGCGGGTGGCCACCCTGCCTTTCTCGGGGGAAACCCTGTTCGGCAAGCATGCGGATGGTGAAATGGTCCGTATGAAAGCAGAAGCCGAAACCCTGACGGCTGTCGGGTTAGAGAAGCCTGAGAAGAAGAAGAAGAAGAACTACCGCCCGTTCCGGAGACGGTTCGGCACTTCAGGCGAGGGCAAACTTCCGGACAGCAGCAGCAACAACAACAGCAGCAGTTCCGGAAGCCCTTCCAGAAACGCCAGAGGGGCAGAGGAGGCCAACAGTCCGCAACAGCGACCAAAGGCCCGGCCGGGTCTAGGCCCTAAGCGTTAACTTCCCCTACATCCGTTACCCACTCCGGTGGGGGAAAGCGTTCAATTTTTTCTGGCAGAGTGGAGAAAAATTACTCAGGACAAGTGGGTATTGAATATTGTTTGCAATGGATACAGTCTTCGGTTCACCAGCCCGCCTCCAGCTATTCTGCTGGTGAGCTCGCAGTTTCAGCTGCGCGAGCTCCAGGCAGAGGCCGACATCCTATTAAGGAAAAGGGCGATAGAAGACGTACCTCTGCCTGTTGGACCCGGCCTCGTGGCGTGGTTCCCCCCGCGAATCAGCTCCCCATCAGCTCAGCTCTGTACATAGGTACTCCCTAGCTACCCTACCCATGTCCGACCCAATGCCCATTGTCCGTATCGGCCTGTCCCCGGCCACCCTTCCAGCCCGCACGCCCTAGACCCGCAAGGCCCCATAGGCCCATCAGCAGCCATTTTTCCTTCCCGAGATCCCTGATGCCGTGGGCCTAACCTGACCCCTGCCCCAGCGTAGCGTAGGCTCCAGACGCGCCAGCCCCCGTTGGGAGGGTGAGGGCTACCCTAGTGAGAGAAGGCGAGGAGTTTCGATGGCACCTCCGGCCTCCCCTGAGAGACCGGTTTCGCTCACACCTCTGGTCTCCCCCCCCTGAGGGCCAGTTTCGATGTCACCTCTGGCCTCCCCGAGTGCTGGCTCCAGACCTGCTGGGCGTCTGGGAATTCCCGGACGTATCCTCAAAGGGATCAAAGAACCAACCGCCGGACCTCGCCCCCGGACTGCCCCCACAGCCTCGGACCCCCGCCTGCCAGGGTCCGGACATCAAAGGGTCACTGAACTATATCAAGGGTCGCACGTGAACTAGCGGGCAGTTGCATCTTGGACAAGGAATCCCTGCTGATCTGATCGCGGCTGAACTGAACCTCGTGAACTCCTGAGCCCTGCTGACGCTGTTGCGGCTCGTTCTTGGAACTGAACCATCGGAGCCTGCTGACCTCGTCGCGGCTCGAGCTTGAATCTTGAAGACATCTACGGAACTCTGAGCCCTGCTGACGTGGTCGCGGCTCCCCCCGAACCTCCTACAGAGCGAGCCCTGCTGACGCTGTCGCGGCTCAAGGAACATTCTAGTCCGGTTGGACTGTCGAAGTCATCATCCCGAAGAGAATATCCTCAAGTGAGTAGGATCCTCAGTGCGGTTACCATCTTCCGTATCCCCCCGGCTTGAGGATTGAGAGCTGTGCGCAGGGTACGCCACGTGCTGGGTTACGACCCTAAGACTGTCCCGCTACCCCCATCCCGAAAAGACTTGAGACTCTCTGCGATCCTTCGATCATTGTACATAAGTGTGATATTGCTTTCTTCGTGTTTATAAAGAAGTTCCTAACTTACCCCTTGGTGTTGTGTCTGTTCATAAGTGTGATGTGGTCCTCGTGTGTACGATTCACTACCTGATGTCTTCCCCTGCGAAGGTCTCTCTTAAGGCTCGGCAGTTTTGGTGGGAGAGGTAGGTCACGGAGGAGCTGGTTAGACATAACCCGACCTCTGGGGCCGCCCCTTCTAACACTGCCTCAAAGGGGAAGAGGTCTGTACTCACGGTTCTTTTTGGTCCGCAAGAAGGACAAGAACGAGTTCAGGCCCATTCTGGACTTGCGGCAAGCAAACAAGTGGATTCGCAGAGAGAGATTTCGCATGCTGTCGTTGCAGCCGATTTACCCTCAGCTGCAACAGGTAGACTGTCTTTGTGCTACAGACCTACAGGATGCGTACTTCCATGTGCCCATTGCACAGAAACACAGGAAGTTCCTGCGATTCCAAGTCGGCGCCAATCATTATTAATACACAGTACTGCCTTTCGGGCTGAAGTCTGCGCCCAGGACGTTCTTGAAGTGCATGGCAGTGGTAGCGGCACACCTGCGGAAGAACAAGGTGTTATCTACCCGTACCTGGACGACTGGTTGATCAAGGCCTCCTCCTTCTCGGAAGCTCAAGCACACTTCCAGAAGACGTGCGTTCTATTGAAAAAGCTGGGGTTGCACATCAACATGTCCAAGTCTGTCCCGACTCCGGTCCAATGCATACAGTACTTAGGAGCCTCCATCAATACGCTGTCAGCAAGCGTGTCTCCTTCGGAGGAGCGACGGTTATCACTCCTTCGGAAGGCTCAGGCTCTTATGACCGCTCCATCTAGAACAGTGAGGACGGTGTCTTCTCTACTGGGGTCAATGGCCTCTTGTATCTTCGTCACGCCTCACGCACAGCTGCACATGAGACCACTGCAGGAATGCTTTGAGGATCAGTGGGATCAGAGGACTGGTTCTTGGGAGGACACGATACGACTGTCTCTGCATGCTCTTCAGTCTGAAGTGGTGGTGTTCAGCGGAGAATCTCCTCAGAAGGGTTCCTTCCACAAGGACATTCCCGCACAGACGATCGTGACGGATGCGTCTCTCCACGGTTGGGGAGCGCACTCCGGAGACTTACAGATTCAAGGGACGTGGTCTCCGTCGGAGTACACGTACCACATCAATTTCCTGGAACTCAGAGCTGTTCACTTGGCACTGAAGGCCTTTCATCCGTCCTTTCAGACCAACTCTCTGCTTGTACAGACGGACAATACGACCACAATGTATTACCTCAACAAGCATGGGGGCTCGAGATCACGCACTCTGTCGCAGGAGGTGCAGGCGATCTGGCACTGGCTTCTGGCCAGAGGACTGACGATAATGGCTACCCATCTACCAGGTGTGCAGAATGTTCAGGCGGACGCACTGAGCAGACTGATTCAGGAAAACCACGAATGGGTCATAAACGACGAAGTGCTAGGAGAAGTCTTCGCAAGGTGGGGGACTCCAGATGTAGATCTGTTCGCCACCGCTGAAAACAGCAAATGCCGAGACTTCGCCTCCAGGTACTACCAACAGGGGACGTTGGGGAATGCCCTATGGATAGACTGGTCGAACAGCTTTCTGTACGCTTTTCCACCCATTCCCCTGATTCCCCGGAAAGGCCCAGACAGTGGTGGTTCACAGACCTGCTTCACCGGTCTCTCCTTCCTCACATACGGTTGCCGTGCAGGCCGGACCTTCCCACGAAGTTCGGGGGGCAGATGGTGCACCCGAACCTCTCGTCTTTGAGTTTGGCGTCATGGCTCCTGAGATAGTGCAATATGGCCATTTGAATCTACCCGAAGATTGTATGGACATACTGAAGGAGGCCAAGCGACCTTCCACTAGGACTTCTTATGCTTACAAGTGGAAGAGATTTTGCATCTGGTGCAAGTCCAAGAACTATGACCCTACGACGTGTAAGGAGGATGTCATCCTTCCTTATCTTCTACATTTGGCGCAGTCTGCCTTAATTTTCATTCCATTAAGGTTCATCTCGCTGCACTGACTGCCTACAGGAAATGCCCTTCACAGACTTCCTTCTTCCAGATCCCTGTGATCAAAGATTTTTTGGAAGGCTTGAAGAAAGTATTCCCACCTCTCCGGCTTCCTTCGCCTTCATGGGAATTGAATGTGGTGCTGTCCAGATTGATGAAGGAGCCTTTTGAACCTATTCATAAGGCTTCGTTGCAGCACCTGTCCTGGAAGGCTGCGTTCCTCGTGGCCATTAAATCGGCCCACAGGGTGAGTGAAATTCAGGTGTTGTGTTGCCAAGAACATTATACTGTGTTTCCTGCTGCTAAGGTTGTTATGCGTACTCACCCTAAATTTCTTCCCAAGGTTATTTCTTATTTTCATGTCCACCAGACTATAACTTTGCCTCCGTTTTTTCAGAATCCTTCATCTCCAGCGGAAAGGTCTTTACATTTCCTGGATGTTAGGAGGGTGTTGAAATTTTATCTGAATAAAACCAAAGATATTCGAAGGTCAGACCAATTGTTTAACAATTATGGATCAGTCAGGACCGGTCTTGCTACCTCCAAACAGTCCATCTCTAGGTGGATTGTGTCCTGTATACAATTGTGTTACCAAAAGGCTAATAAGACCTTAGGGGGTAAACCTAAAGCTCATTCCACCAGGGGCAAAGCTGCCACGACTGCTTTGCTTCGTAATGTTCCAATTGCGGAAATCTGCAGGGCGGCCACTTGGAAGTCGATCCATACCTTTGCTAAGCATTACTGTCTGGACACTGATGCCAGGTCAGACGCTCAGGTTGGGCAGGCTTCGCTGCGAAATCTGTTCGCACAGTAGTGGTGTTATGTCTTTTTCTCCACCGCTGCTTTGGTGTGGGGATGGGCTTGCCATTCTATTCACTAGATTATGACTATACACAGAGATCCCCTACTACAGAAGGAGTAGTTTCTGTCCTGTAACTCCAGTTCTGTAGTAGGGGTATCTCTGTTATAGTCATAAACGCCCGCCCTCCTCCCCGTTGGAGTAAGATATTCATGTAAGGAATGCTACAGGTCTGGCCTGTTACGCCTTCAAAAAGAACTGAAAGTAAAAGGGACCTGCTGTGCATTCTGGGATACTGAGAGAGTTCTGGAAAGTTTTCTTAAAGGCACAGTATCCTATTTGAGCCACATAATGGCAGCCTATGGGGCTTGTCTGTCCATACCTTCCTCTCTATCATTCCAGAGGTTTTTGCTGGTAGAGGCAAGCTTTCTCTGTGAGGAAACTGGGCAAACTGTGCTGTTTTTGTGGTTGTGTTGGTGGAATTTCTAGTCGAAGTACTGGACAGTGTAGCCTGTGGATATAGGCTGCATTATCTGTCCTTAAATTCTCTCTTAAGTGTCTTTGCAGTTCTGCATTTTTTGACAATTTAAGAGATTATTTTTGATTGCTCCGGGGTCCACGCACATGGGCGGGACTATTCACTAGATTATGACTATAATAGAGACACCCCTACTACAGAACTGGAGTTACAGGACAGAAACTACTCCATATTTACCCATTTTGTGGAGCAATTGAGGTGCCGGTTACAGGCAGTTGACTGGTAGTGGCCATAGCACATGGGGTATACATAGAGTGGAAGTACTTGGAGTAGGCTGCTATTCCTGAGTTTAGAAGCAAGCATAAGGTAGAGTACACGTAGAGCTAGTTAGATAGAGGGTGATATTGTCAGTGGAGTTTGGTTCATAGTTTACTCTTACATTTCTGGGGTGATGGGAGAGCCTTGGAAAAACAGGAAGGTTCTTACAAATCTTGGTTCTTTTGTTCCCTTTTTGTGTGCTTTCTTGATTTATATTCTTGTCAGGGAGGTTCCCAATGGGGTGGTGGGAGTGTCTGGAGCTGGAAAGTTTGAAAGATAATCTGGCCTATTGCTGTTGATGACTTTGAGTATGATGCACCATGTATTGGAGGTGCCAGTGCAAACTGGCCCCTACCTCTTTGACTATTGATTAGTCGAGCTGCCTCATGAAAATCTGACTTCAGGTGGGACATGCTGGGTTCGGCGTCAAAGAATGAGATAATAGGGTTTGGACGTGGAGCAAAAGATGAAGATTCAATCAATCAATAGATTTGTAGAGCGCTACTTGTCACTTGTAAAGATGTCCAGTTGATTAGCCAAATAGCCAGGTCTTTAGGGACTTTCAGGACGCTGGTAGAGAGGGGGAGGTCCATAGATGAAAGGGTGGCTCGTTCCACGTCTTCGCCGTTTGGAGAAGGAGCGACCTCTGCATCTGCTACATCGGATGTGGAGGGGTGAGGGTTAGAGAAAGGGATGTGTAGCGGAGGTGGCTGATGGAAGTTTAGGCGGTGGTTCAAGTAGGCAAGTCCACAGTCATGTATGGCAATGTACATAGGTCAGGAGCTTGAACTGGCATCTTTTCTGCATAGGGAGCTAGTGAAGTTTCCTGAGGTAGGGGGTGAAGTGGGTTAATTTAGGAAGATCCAGGTCGAGTCTGGCTGCAGCGTTCTGCATGGTCTACAGTCGTCGTTGAAGGTGAACTGCGATCCCTGTGTAGAGAGCGTTGGTTTAGTCCAGTCAGCTGGAGTTGAAGGCCTGTCCTGAGCTTTGGGATAGACATCTGAATATCTTCAGAAGTATGCGGAGGATGAAGAAGCAGGAGGAGACAGAGTTGGCTTGAGTCGTCATGGTTACCTTGTTGCCCAGAGTGATTGCTAGGTTCCTAGCATGGTTAGTGGGGGTAGGAGTAGGTCTGAGGTCTATCAAGATGCATCCCATGGGTAGCCCGTGTTGCGTTTCAGGTCAGTTATATTTCATCCAGTTGGTAACGTCTGTCATGCAGTTGTGAAAGTTGGTCTTGTGTTGGTGGTGTCTTCGGAGCGAGAGAGGATGATTTGTGTGTCATCTGCATGGATAAGATGTTGGGCCTGTGGGTTTTGGTGATGCTCGCCGGAGGTGTCATATAAGTGTTGAAGATGGTGGGACTGATCGAGGATCCTTGGGGTATGCCACCAATGATTCTCTTGGGTTCGGAGGTGAAGGGGGGGGGAAACTTTTTGCTTTTGCGTTCTTCCGGTGAGAAAAGAGGCGATCGGTCTGAGGGTGACTCCCTGGATGCCCATGTTATGCTGCCTTGTGATGAGTGTGTGGTGGAAGACAGTTTCGAAGACTGCTGAGAGGTCTAGGAGGATCACAGCCACAGTCTCTGGGTCGAGTAGGGCTAAGATGTTGCAGTTAGGGCTGTCTTGGTGCTGTGGTTGCTGCAGAATCCGGATTGGGAGGAGTCAAGTAGGAGGTTCTGTTCCAGATGTGAGGAAAGTTGCTCGTTGATAGATTTTTCTAATACATTGTCAGGGAATGGGAGCTGGGAGATCGTTCAGTCGCTGGCGTCTGACGTTGGTTTCTTGAGCAGGGCCTAGAGTTCTGCGTATTTCCAGTTCTCTGGAAAGGTGGCCGTGGCAATTGAGATATTGAACAAGGTGGTGAGTACGTAGCTGATTCTGGTTTTGTCTAGGTTGAAGATGTGGTGAGGACATGGGTCGATTGGTGCCCCTGAGAGGCCGAGTTCATGATGGAGGCAGTGTCCGGTGGGGCAAGCTGACTTGGTTAGTCGGATGTCTGTGATGGTAGTGGGGTCGTTGTGTTGCTTGAAAAAGTCAGTGGTCTTGGGCTGGGGTTTGTCTGTAGATGTTGCCCGTCTTGTCGTGGAAGAAGTTTACAAGGTTGTCGCAAAGTTCCTGTCAGCGGGCAAAATTGTTTGTTGCAGCTGAGGGGTTGAAGAATTCTCTTATGATGTTGAAGAGTGCTATGCTGTTACTGGTGCTTGATTTGATGTGTGAGGCTAAGGCCTTTTTCTTCAATTCTCTCAACTGTCTGTGGTAGAGGTTGAGAGCTGTCTTGAAGGCGTTCTTATCAGTCATATTCTTGCTGCCTCCTTTCCAGTTGTTTACAGTGTCGTTGTGTGAGGTCTTCAGTCTACAAGCTAGACTGCTTGGTGGACCTTCCATGGTTGTTGTTGCGCTAGGAGCGTAGCTGTTGGCGCAGTTGGTGATCCAATTGTTAAAAGTTTCTGGCATTCTGTATCAAAATGCAAAAAAAGTTTCTGATATTCTGGACTAGGTTGTTGAAGGAGATGGGGTGGCTGGTGTTGAGGATGTTGATCCATGTGTCCTTTGAAACTTTGTTGCAGTCAGGGTTGGGCAGACTGGGGGCGGAGGTCGTGAGCTGGTGATGTTGAAGTGGTCGATGGGGTCCAGGTGAGTTCCGTGATGTGGCTCTACCTCATACTGTCGCTGAAGGTGAGGATGGGGTCTAGGGTGTGGCCTGTGGTCGTGGGCAAGTTGTGTGAGTTAGATGTGGCTCAAGTTGTCGATGAGGTTGGTAGTGTTGATGTTATTGTGGTCATCAAGATGGTAGTTTAGGTTGCTGAGGAGAATGTAGTTGTTGGAGTCTAAAGTGAGGGGGGTGATCAAGTTGGCGATGAAGTTGCAGAAGGCAGAACGTGGAGGACACTATGCGAGAGTACCCCTGATGGTGGTTTTGCTGCTTGTTTAAAGTCGGAAATTGAGGTGTTCCATGGCTTGAGTACTGTCATTTGTGGTGGCGCATTGGATGGATTCCTTGTGTATGATGGCGATACCTCCACCAGTCTTGTTCATGTGGTCGCTGTGGCTGATCTTGTGTCCTTCTTGGATTGTGGGGGCAATGTCAGGTGCAGAAATGGGGATGAGCCCGGTCACAGCAGGGAAGAGAACGTCGGGTGTGAGGGTGGAGTTGAGGACTCAAATTTCTGTAATGTGTTTGCATAGTGAGCGTGTATTGAGAACAGTGAGTGTTTTTGTTCAGGTGGTGTCTGTGATGTGTTCGGAGTGGGGCTGGTGTGTGGGCTGGTGTGGGTGCTGTGTCAGCTGAAGTAGCAGTGGGTGCAGATGAAAGGTCCTACCGAGGAGCGTAGGTTGGTGTGGTGGCTGTGTTTGTTCCTGCGTCCGGGTTTTAGGGTGTAGAACTCGAAGATTGTGTATCTTCTAGGGACGGGAGGTCTAGGGGTCGGGGTGCTGGGCACAGTCATGCACAACTATACTTGCCTTTGGCGTGCCTTCAGAGGGTAGGAGACAGAACTTGATTTTCTAAAGTAGGCTCAGTTGTATTTAGGTTTGTTGCTACTGATTTAATTTGTCCTATCAAGAAATTGTTGATTTTGACTTAAAAGCCTAGTGACTTTGTACTTGTGGTGAATGTCTAAGTAAAGTCATCTTTGAATGTCAATATTTCTTTTTGGTCTTAAAAATATTTCATTTGTAATGGTGAAGATAATAATTTGTTGTGGATGATGATCTGTTTTTTTTTCTCAAGCTAATGAGCAGTTTGGTTCTTAATCTTGTGTTTGGCAGTACTGCTTAGTATACAAATTGATTGTCATTCTGTGATTCAGAATTCTGCCATTTTAAACTCTGCAGTTGTGCCTTCAGGAAACGTGCAGGTTGTAGGTGGAAATTACAGCATGCTTTCCTTTCCAAAGGGAAACATCAGCAGCATCGAGTTTTCTAAGAACTAAAATATAATATAGTTAGTAGTGTGCACTAAGGAAACGAGTAATATATTTATTTGTAGCCTCAAGTATAGTATTTGTAGCTAAGTATAGATGTGCAGATTGCTGTTCAATAATTATTTTTGCCTTGTTCTTGTCTTCAAACAGCGAACCTTACAGCTTCTACTCCCATACCTGGCTGCGAAGGCCAGTCCTACTGCCTCTGCACTCATTCGCACTATAGCCAAGCAACTGAATGTGAATCGTCGCGAGATCCTGATTAATAACTTTAAGTACATCTTCTCTCATCTGGTCTGCTCCTGCTCCAAGGACGAGCTAGAACGTGCACTTCACTATCTCAAGGTAACCTGCCGTTGACAGCATTAGAAGTATATTTTAAGGATTCTTCTGGTCACATAGTGTTTGGGGATGGCAGTGGTGTTGTACCTTACTCTAAGATGCAGTTGCTGGGGTTCATTTCAATGGAAAGAGTTACTTTCTAGGATGCCTTGCTGCCACCTTTGTCTGTTTTTGTCTGTGACCGAGCCTTATGTCTAACGTTGGTGGTTCTGAGTGTAGTCTGTTGATTGTTCCTTGGGTCCCCTCTGCTGCTGTACTGTCCTGGATAGTGCCAAGTGTCTGACTGCTCAGTGTCACAGATCTATTATGCTTGGAGCTCCTGAGGCTGTACCAGCTTAAGGAATGTCACATTTATATTGTGTTTCTGGTTTGTCCTTGATGGAGTCAACCAATTCTTCTACGTACAGGTTGGTTCCTGAACGGCCCAGATGGAAGGAGCTCCCTCTGTGATTTGGGTCAATAGATTGTCCTGTTGGTGAGCTTACTTCCTGGCTGTCCTCTAAAATTTGAATAAGACTGTCTGCATGAGAGCCCCTGGCAATGATCATGATGTCTTACTGTTCCTGGTAGTAAACTTGTAATTCCACTTTCAGGCAGTAAACTTGCTGTGCAGAAATATTGCTGGATTTTACACTTCTTTCGTAGATAGCTAAATATTGGTCTCGGATGAAGTCAGTATGGTCCTTTCATCTATTACAGGTCCCCGCCTTCTACAACACCTTATGCTGTGAAGCCTTAATTTATTACAAATTAACATTTCATTATACTTTCCTGACACACAGGAGTTCAGCTCTACTGATTTCAGAAATGAGACTTATAGGAGGTTAGATGGCGACTTAGACATGCTTAACATGAATTCATGTGGTGTCCTCAGTAACATTAGAATGCCCCTGCAATTTGATGGCGCTTCCTATCCCTTTGACAGACACCGTGCTCAGACAAGGAATCAGACATTCAGAAGCAAACCCATTTTGAAAAACCTCAGAGGATTTTTTAGAAAGACCTTGAATTGAATAAAGACTTTATTTGCATTGCAGTTTGAGGTGACGCTGAAAGTCGCTTTGTAATCCTGATCAGGTCATATGGAATTACTCAAAAATTATTTTTCTTTGTTTAAATCAAAGCAGAGGTTTGTGGAGTTGTCAATATGATTTTTCATCATCCTTGGAAAGATCAGTATGTGTTTTTGCAAATGCATTGCCCATTTGGAACTGAAGATGAGCAGTTAACCCTTTCCGCTATTGATTTTGTCTTTTTATTCAGAATGAAACCGAGATTGAGCTGGGCAGTCTCCTGAGGCAGGACTACCAGGGCCTGCATAATGAGCTCTTACTGCGTATTGGTGAGCACTACCAGCAAGTCTTCAATGGTCTGGCAATACTGGCCTCATTCGCGTCCAGTGATGACCCCTATCAAGGTCCGAGGGACATCACATCAGCTGAGATCATGGTAAGAATTGACATGCTTCGTTTCTGTTAAAGAAGTTCTAGAAAAGGTCTTGCACTCTGCCAGGCCTGATCTCTAGGTGTTAGGATTCAGGGGCGATCCTTCTAGCAAATGTTGCATCTTACTGCCTCCTGGAATCTCATGAACTAGGTACTAATGCAAGCTCCCTGAACAGCCATTTACCTCCTGTTTAGCTGTAATTTTCCTGTGTTTGTGCGATCAAACTTTCAAAGATTACTCTTGGAGAGTGATACAAGTTTCAGAACTTGGATACACTTAACACAAAAATAACACACATTAAGTAGTTCAATCTGCTCTGTCAGTCGGTTTACATGTGATAGTGTTAATTTCAAATGCATTTCTAACCATAAAGGAAATATACTGACCCCTCTTAATCAATTACCTATCAAATCATTTTGCAGAGCACCTGTTTAACAAGCATTGGCATAGCCAATAGGTCTCGCTTTTGGGACCTTTTAAGTGTTTACATGCAATAGTTGATGTTGTTGCACCAAGGATATTGTGCTGCATGACTAAATACTTATAAGGTCCCAAAAGCGAGACCTATTGGCTATGCCAATGCTTTTTTTAAAGTAACTATTTTACTGATTTCTTACTTAATTGTGCAAACGATTCCCCTGCTTGGCTGGTAGCAATCTGCCAACTCTTATTTTTATTGATGATACCTTGTTAATCTTAAAAGCAGGGAAAATGCTCTAGCCACTACTACCGACGTTTGCCTTATTTTGTACTTTTCATGGATTAGAGATAAATGTACAAAAGACGTAGTTCATGCCATTTAATCCATATAAAAATGTAGGGGCAAAATATTGTTGGATGGGAATATTCTGGAAAGAGTACCAAAGTATGACTATCTTGGTGCAATGATATCTGATTCCCATCGGTGGCTAGGGCAAATATCAAAAAGCATGTCAGTTTTGAAACAGAGCATCTTCATTAGTTAAGTTTGCCTGGCACGCTTCATACCGTTCGGTGCTACTGGCCCTTGAGATATACAGAGCGGAGGCTGCAAGTGTTGCACTGGAAGGCATAGAGCTTTGGAGTCCCTGAGATATAGAAAATCTTGGGAAAGCTGAGAACTTCTCTATAAGATCCCTATTGAGGCTTCCGAAGATTATCCCTTTGCTTCCGATCAGTCTTGATTTGGCTCTGAAATCCATAATCAGGCTTACAATACTGATGCCGATCTTGTACAGGCTTTGAAATTGGGTGACAAAAGAACTTGACCCACATAGAGAGCGCCTGCATGATGTTGGTAGAAGACCGCATACAAATGAAATCCCTTGCCTGAGAATACACTGACAGAACTGGGGTTTGCTAAATTTTGGACTGATACTACATCTCTTACGTCAAAAGCCCATTGCATTGTGAAGGAGAGATTGTAGTTATGCACGGTTGCGACATTGCAGTCCTCATTCTCAATTGGTCTACTGATTCTTATCAACCAAATGTGACTATAAATTTCAGGAATATTTGGATTTCTTGCAACCTTTCTCAGCCAGGACACTTCATGTAAAGTTTAGGTTGGGAATCTTACCAATAGCTTCTTTTATGAATAAGTGGTCCCTCTCTGAACAATAACACAAGTGAGGTCCAGCGTTCATGCATTATAAGGAAACTGATGGTCATGTTGTATATTTTTTGCAACGCTTATAGGAGATAAAGATCTTCATGTTGCTTACTAGGAATACAGCAATTTCATATTGCATTAAGAAATATGCAAGTTAGACACTAGCTCTTGTGTTGTGTTTACAGTTTAGAAGTTTTTGTAATCTGCCTGGTTTTTAAGATGTAAAGCATTGAAATCGAATTTATGAATTGTATTGTTTGCTGCTGTTCTTTAACAACTGTATTTGTGGATAGTATTTATTAAGTGAGTTGTTTAATAATTTATTTGGTTTTACATTTTTAATTAGTGTATATTTGCATTGTTTTAAAATTGCATTTGTCAATGGATAATTCTATTTGATCTTGGAATAAATGAATAGACAGACCATCCCATTACTGGAGGTTTTCTCCACTTCTGATGACTCATGTAAACAATTTAGGGTTTGACATTTTACCTTTTTTCGTTATGAGTAAATGTGATTCTATGGCAGGACCGGAGGCTCAGATTATGCTTTTCTCTCTTCGCTATTTATTATAACAAAAAAACACAGCAGCCTCAGAAAAGCTTACAATGAAAAAATGCTTATATCACGACAAAGGTTGGCCTAGGGCATTCCCCACGGAGGCATCCCCTCGCCGCCTCTTTCTTCAGAGGCTTGAGCAAACAGCTGGAAACGAAGTTCGCCACCTTGTCGCCCGGGGCCCAGGCCGCGGACCGTGGATGAATGATCTCATCCGGGTCCAGCATACCCGAGGTGTCCCGCGGTAACTCGGCGGACGAGCTCGAAGACCGCCAAGAGCGCACAGACTCCTCATCCCCGTCCGAATCCGGGGAGTCTCCCGGGGACGAAGGGGCAGTTTCAGGAGCCACTACCGAGGCGGGGGTGGAAGGCTGGTCAGGCTTGGCCTCTGTCACCTTCGCTAGAAAAGCGTCACGGAGACGCTCAAAGGCTCCCTTGACCACCCCCTGGGCCCCCTGCGACAACCTCTCCCTGCATGGCTTCTTAGGAGCGGGGGGCCTTCCCCTGATGGACCGCGGGGGGAATATGGAAGTCCTCCCTGCGCCTGGGCTAACTTGGCACATTCTTCCACAATGCGCGCAGAGAGACGCTCCTCCATAGCTATCCACAGCTTGATAAAATTCCTCATCCTGCAAATAGGACTGCGAGTCGTCGTCGTAGTACTCGCCCTCCATGCTACCACACCAGTATCAAGCTTCGCACACAACCCGACCAACCTGGGTGTTATAACACTGTGGGCAGACCGGAGGACTGCAATAAAGTTTAACGCCAGGGACTGGCAGGAATAGGGAGCACTCACCCCTGCAGCGCGCAGACCTCAAGGGACCAGGTCAGCCATCTCTTAGCGCACTACCACACCGTTATCAGGAACGAGTGCAAGACTTGCCACAAGGCGTCGACCGCGGTAAAACCTCAATACAGACCCCAAAGGGGCGTTCAATAAAGGCAAATGGGGGCTACAGACCCGTGAAAAACCGGGCGTTCAAGAGGCAGCTCGAGAGCACGGCTCTGCGGCAGTTGGTCTCCTGAGCGCGGCTCCTCCGTGAGGAAAAACCGCGCCGGAGACCAGCGAGACGCATCAGCGCCCTCTAGCGATTGGCAGCGCACCGCAAGAAATACACGGGAATACAGTCTCGAAGTATGCGAAACGGTGCTTCCGCGACTCACCTGGGGCTCTGTGAAAGAAGCCAACAGAGACCCCGCAGCCCCCAACAACACACAATAGAAATTCCTCCCCCACCAGCTGTGTCATACAACCCGGGGAAAAAAGGAAACACTTATCTGGCTGCGTGAGCAGCGAAGAAAGAGGAAGATCATGGAGAAGAGGTCGCTTTTCTATGGATGGTAGACATGGTGGAAGGACTCTGTGGAGACTGACTATATTGGGACGATGGGAGTTGTAGTCCCAGAGACTTTTTCTTGGATTGTTTTATGGATAACGCTTTACCTTTGTCGTGATATAAGCATTTTTTCATTGTAAGCTTTTCTGAGGCTGCTGTGTTTTTTCTATTATAATAAATAGCGAAGAGAGAAAAGCATAATCCTCGCCTCCGTGTCCTTAATAGAATTGAAACTTACCGTTACATAAGCTAGGCAAATTTCGATTCCGTGGAAAGAGTAGCAATAAAGATCAAACTGCAGCAAGCACACTTCTACTCAAAATCACAAAAACCTTATTGTAAAGATATTGTAATTGTACTACACAAAATAAACAGGAGACATTTGACTTCATATTTCCACTCTTCGAACAATATTTCATGTCTGCTAAAGCAGCGGAGAAATGCCTTTCACGTTCTATTTTTGTAAATAGAATAATTCTATTGGTTCAGCGAAAGAGCTCCAGGCTGGTAAATAGAGCATTTGAAACAGAATGCCCCCTTAGCTAACCCCAATTAAAATAACGATTTCCTACCACTTTGGGGATTACTTTCAATAGGCATTAGCAGATGAAGACCTGCAATCTAAAAACAAAAGTCACCATGTGATGAGAGGGTTGGACCTTGGAGGGGGCGTGGCCTAAGTATCTAAGAGTCACTTTTGCCCTTTTCACCCACCCTCACTAGACCCCTTCGTGGGGAGGGTGGGGAGGAAGCTAGCTGGGGCTGGCACAGATATCTTGGGATGTTTTCACATCTCCTAATGAACATCGGCTGCTCAAAGCCTCGAAAGACGCACTGGAAATCCACTCTTTGCTGTAGTTTCCTGCTCGCTTTCCCTGTCACTGTGTGATATCTGCTCTTTTCCGTGTGACCGTGTGAAGAGAGCTGATATATGTTGCACATAGTGGCACAGTGTGATTTGACACTCTGAGATGGTATTTCTTTTGTAATAAAGTTATGTGTTGTTGACTGAGGTGGTGTGTCTGTTCCACATGTGGGTCTAGGGTGGATTCCTATAGAGAAGGTGGTGAAGGAGGTTTCCATAGTATGGTTCAACTATTGTGTGTGTTATTGAGTAAATCTGCACAACTTTTTTGTGTCATTTGATTGGAATCTCACACAAATCAGGATTATTGGGTGTTGTGTGTTTTAAAAAAAAAATTTTTTAACATTTTTATTTTACATAAACAGAGCAAAGTGGGCAGCTTTACACACATTTGTTACATCACCTAATCGTGCTTTAGTGGGCATATTGCAGTTACATTGAGTTGTAGGTATCAAGCAAGAAACATAACAGTTTGACACATCCCCTCATCAGAACTGTGTGTGATTAGTCCAAGTCCTCCTCGACCCCAGCGGCACGCGGAGGCTCACAAACGTTACCACAAAACTTGTTCCAAGCCCCCCAGATTTTATCCCTTTTCCCTGGGCAGCCACGATGTACGTAAACAGCCTTCTCCGCCACCATCGCCTCATCCATGTCTACACCATTTATTAAGCGTCGGCGAAACTGCCGAACCCCATAGCATGGCAATGTTGCGTTTCGCTATCAACATACCCAACATCACCCAGTCTTGTTGCAGGTGGTTCAAGTCATTAGGTTCCCACACATTCAGCAAACAGCGACGTGGCTCTGGCAGCAAGGAGACATCTATGGCTTGGGAAATCGTGCGCATTACTGCTGTCCAGTATGTTGTCATGTGTCTGCATTCCCAGATGGTGTGGAAGAATGTTCCCTCCTCCCCACATTTTCGAAGGCAACATTTATGGGTAGCTTTCCCTATTTTGTGTAGGGTTGTCCTGGTATAGTATATACGATGCAGTACCTTGAGTTGAACCAGTTTCAACCTGGAGGGAATAGCGGTTTCCCGTGGCGAGGAGAGGGCTTCCTGCCATTCGGAGTCGTCAAAGGAGCCCACCTCCCCTGACCAGTTCTGTTTCAATGTGGACGTCGCGTCTAGGAGGTTATTAATGAGTTTCCTATAGGTGAAGGAAGTGGCCTTGGCCTTTATGTGTTCTGTCAGAAGTCTATCTTCGAGAGGAGATGATTCCTGTAAAACAGTGCCTGTGGGTATAGCCGACTGTAGTGCATGTTTGATTTGTAAATACCTAAACCTCTCCGTCTGCGACATCTCATAATGTGTTTGTAGGTGGGCAAAGTCCACCACTTTACCCTCCTTCCAGAGATCGCCCACTACCGATATATTAATGGAGTCCCAAGCCCGGAACCCCTTACTATTACAGAGGAAGCCCAATTGGTAATAGTCCCACAGTGGTGTCATTTGGGTGATAGTTCCCGAGCACTTGAGGCGTCTGTTGGCCTTGTACCACGATTCAGAAAAGGGGGTGGTGATGAACAGAGTGTCTGAATTAAGCAGACCACTCTTACCCAGTCCAAAGATCAGGGCTTGATCCATCACCGTTATTTAGCTCACTGCACCATCCCAGCTCAGAACCTGGCTATATGCAAATCAGTCTGTCCCTGGCCCAGTGCATCATGGGAACAGGGCAGACTAAACTACCAAGCCAATTCTTCACAAGAAAGGAGACAAGCTTCCGGGGACCGGTTTCTGGCCTTTCAGCCGTCGTCGGCCCGGCTTGCTTGAATCCTGATGGTGCAGTGAGCAAGGGACTCATGTCTGAGTATAACCTGCCACACCTATAGTGGCCAAAAACGATTCAGAAAAGGGGGTGGTGATGAACAGAGTGTCTGAATTAAGCAGATCACTCTTACCCAGTCCAAAGATCAGGGCTTGATCCATCACCGTTATTTAGCTCACTGCACCATCCCAGCTCAGAACGTGGCTATCTGCAAATCAGTCTGTCCCTGGCCCAGTGCATCATGGGAACAGGGCAGACTAAACTACCAAGCCAATTCTTCACCAGAAAGGAGACAAGCTTCCGGGGACCGGTTTCTGGCATTTCAGCCGTCGTCGGCCCGGCTTGCTTGAATCCTGATGGTGCAGTGAGCAAGGGACTCATGTCTGAGTATACCCTGCCACACCTATAGTGGCCAAACACGATTCAGAAAAGGGGGTGGTGATGAACAGAGTGTCTGAATTAAGCAGACCACTCTTACCCAGTCCAAAGATCAGGGCTTGATCCATCACTGTTATTTATTGTACCACAACTGCACAGAGTGCTGCGTCGGACCTATCAAGTCTGGTGGCGGCAGTAAAGATTATGAAGTAATCCCTTGCCCTCCAAAGAGTGTCTATCAGCGAGGTATGCCGGCTCAGTTTGTGGGGCGTGCAGCCAAAAGTTAATCTGCTTAAGATGTGCCGCCCAATAATAGAGTTCAACATTTGGAAGCGCTATCCCCCCATCATACCAGCTTCTAGTTAATTTATCCTGCGCGATTCGGGGCGGTCTCTCGCCCCACAGCAGATGGGATACTGTTGCAGCTATAGCTTTAAAATACGCTACAGGGGCCATGGACGGGGTGTTTTCAAGCACATACAGAAAGCGCGGAAGTGCCATCATTTTATGCAGGGTGTTGTGTGTTTTGCATAGTTTTTCCAATCAAACAGAGGTCTTTACATATTTGGGTGTTACCCTGAGCGAAAATCTAAGCTGGAAACCTCAGCTTGACCTCTTGTCCCTTAAACATGCCCAGCTTGGGGGGGCTTTACTGAAGGAGCATTCCAACTCATTTACTAAACCCCTGGCCCCACTGATTAAAATTTATGGCTCAAAAATGTTACCTTCTATTTTATACGGAGCTGAACTGTGGGGCTTTAGCGATTTATCTAGACTGAAGGTGGCACAGAACAAATTCATCAGAACAGCTATAGGTCTACCCCAATCCACTCTTTGCCTCCCCCTATTGTTTGACTTGGGATATAACCCGATAGAGGATGTGGTACGGTATAGACCACTGGCGTTCTGGCGGCGCTTGTGGACTACACCGGAACTGTCCATGTATGCCGAGGCCACTTTGGAGATAAAGGGATTACAGGGGGCTTCTAGGGTTCCCTGGTTATCCGTTGTTAGATTGTCGTTGCTGGATATGGGATTGGAGGCTCTGTGGGTAGATCCAGCCAGCGCAAATTTCCCACCCAATGAAAATCTTCAAAGCAATGTATTGGAGAAGGATCAAGGAGAAGAGACTATCTACTGTGTGGGGGGTCCTCTATGACCTCGGCCTTTCTAGTTAACCAGGAAGTTCCGAGCTATGAAGACTACTGGGACATTTTAACTAAACCACTTGATTGAAAATTGTATCACCAGCTGAGAGTGGGCTCACTCCCCCTACATGGGTTAACACACTCTTGGAATCCAGAAAGTAGTGATAAATGCCCCTTTTGTATAAAGGAAGTAGAAACTATTGATCACTTCTTATTTTGTTTTCCAATGTACTCACTACCCAGACGAGTCTGGTTAAGACCTGTATGTTGTTCATTGGGCACTAGATCTGCAAGTACTGCATGTAGGATATTGAAATCGGATACTTCCGCCTATATTGTCATTGGTGTGTCGAAGTTCGCTAGCTGGACCTGGTCTTTAAGATCACGGAATCTGAGTCCTTGAGTCATATTTTAAGTAATGTTTGTGGGCTAGTTGATGTCTTAAACACTTTCCTTTTAAGAGTTGTTCTCTTTCTTATGTATTGAGTCATGTGTCTTTTCGGTGTGATATTTAATACTGTTTTATCCCAGGTTTTAATGTGTACAGTATTTATGGCTTTGAAATTTTTTTTTTATAATTATGAAATGTACTTTATGCTTGATGTATATTTGTCTTTTATGATACAAATCGAAATAAAGACCTCTTGACTGACTGACTGGCATAGTTTTTTTTTTAACTTTATTTTCCTTTTTTGCATGAAGAGAGAGAAAAAAAAAACAAACAATAAAACTGCAATATGAGAACATAAAATGACATTTGTGAGGATTCTGAGAAACATAACAAATAAAACATAAATACGAATCATGGTAACAAAAAATGGCAATGTGATACATAAGCACTGACAACAACCAAAATAATATACTTAATGAAAGATTAATCCCGTGACATAACTGCAAACAATATATACTGTCGAAAACAGAAACCAAAAGCCAAATAAATGCAGTGTCATCATCTCCCCGCTCCTCCTCTCCGGAGTCTGTAGGGAACTATCCCACACCGGTAGGGGTAATGCCGGACTGTAACTGAGAATCATGCGCTAATTGGCGCCGGGAGATATAGTCTCTATACGGGCCCCAAATATCGGTTGGCCTGGAAGAATTGGGGAGTAACGTACTAAATTCTTCGCAATTCACATTACAGAACGCTAAGCTGTTTAACCAGGAGCGAAGGGTAGGAACGCGTCTACTGCCCCACAGCAATGCAGTCTCCCTTTTGGCGAAGAGGAAGCCAAGCGCCGCTAATCTGCGAACCTTCTTAGGGAAGTTCTCATCATAACCCAACAGTGCAATCTCGGGAGTAGGAAGGAGCGGCATGGACAATGTATCTCCCAAGGTGGAGTGGATTTCCAGCCTATACTGGTGTATTTTGGGACAAGTCCAGGTTAAGTGTGCGAAATCAGCAAAGGGGGCCAGACATTTCCGACAGTGGTGTGGCCGGGAATTTTCAATTCTGTGTGCGTGGGCCGAAGTGAAATACATCCGGCGAAGGAATTTAAATTGAAGCAACTTGTGACGACTGTTAAAAGAAACCTCCGTTGTGGTCCTACAGCAGTATGCCCATTGATCATCAGATATAGGCCCACCCAAGTCCCCCTCCCAGGCGGCCCTGAGCTTAGAGTCATCTATTGGTTTGAGTGTCCCGCACTGTTTATACAATTTGGAGATCAGATGTGAACTATTTGGGTTCTGAATCAACAAAGTGAGGGGAGGGTCTCATCCGGGGCCAAAGGAAAGGAGGGAAATCCAGCCCTTAACTTAAAGCAGAGCGTATCCGGGTGAGAATGAGCGTGTCCATAAAGGAGCAATCGTTAAATCGAGCTTCCTCCGACAAGGACAATACATGCCCGTCCGGGAACAAATCCCCGACGGTACATATGTTGAATTTCTCCAAAGTGCGCTCTACCAAAGTTTCCCCGGTAATAGGGAAAAGGGAGGCATTGGGCAAGGGTAAGGCCGGCAATATAAAAGATCTATTCCCAAAAATGTACGCAATCTAATCCAAGCCCAGTATGTGGTGGAGACTGTTTGTATGTCTCGGGGGTCACGAGGGAAGCCGGTGGGGAGAATAGTAAGAAGCCGTCTCGGGAGAACAGATCTGCCTCTGGCCGCAAATACGGTATGCGTGCGTCCGGATGGAACCTAGCTAATCAAAAGCGAGCGTAGTTGCGTGAAAAATACCTTGGTTAAGGGAACAGGAATATTAAAATAATAAAAAAGCGGGGCAACACTATCATTTTAACAATTGCGATTCTACCCGCCATGGACAGGGGTAAGCGGTGCCACCGGGTGACCTGCAATTCCAATGTGTCAATTGCGGAGCCATAGTTGAGACGGATCACCGATGCAGTGTCAAGATGAATATGAATGCCAAGATATTTAAAAGAATCATCACACCATTCCAGCGGAAACTCGCATGGCCAAGGCACGGTGCCGGCTGTAAGCGGAAAAAGCGGAAAAATGACCGATTTGTGCCAATTGATATGGAGCCCGGAAAAATTGCCGAATCGTATGATTTCCCGAATCAACGGTGACAAATTATCGTGAGGCTGTCGAACATACAGCAACATGTCGTCCGCATACATGGAAAGCAACAAAGGGCCAGTGCGAAATTGCAAACCGCGCTGGAGGTGGTTTTCCTGAAATTGTCGAGCTAAGGGATCCATGGCTAAAATAAAAAGTAGAGGGGATAGGGGGCAACCCTACCTGGTGCCTCGCGACAGGGGGAAAGGGTCAGACAAAGTGTTGTTAAGACGCAACCGGGCAGTGGGTTTAGTGTATAAAAGAGTAACAGTGGCCACGAAACAATCCGGCATACCCATTTGACGCATGACTGAAAGAAGAAAGCGCCATTCAAGGGAGTCGAAGGCCTTCTCAGCATCAAGTAAAATTGCGGCGGCGGGCGTGGAAGGGTCAATACGGTGCAGTACGGTGAATAATGTACGAAGATTAAGAGAAGTGGACCTGTGTGGAACAAAGCCCGATCGCACTGGGGAGATGACAAATTCCATCAATAGGGATAGTCTAATGGCAATGACTTTGGCTAAGATCTTGTAGCCCACATTTAACAAGGACAGTGGCCTGTACGAGCCGCATTGCATAGGATCTTTCCCGGGTTTGGGCAGTAAAATGATCACTGCTTCCCGAAATGTCGGTGGGAGGATACCCACCTTCAAAGCCTCAGCATAGACGTCGACCAAGCGCGGCACCAGTAGGTCCTTGTATGCTTTATAAAAGTCAGCCGAAAAGCCGTCAAACCCAGGGGCAGAGGACGCGTGCAGGGCATCAATCGCCTCCACGATACTGTCCGAGGTGATGGGGGTCAGAAGGAACTCCTGCATGTACCGCTCCAGATACACCAGAGCCACCTCTGATAAGTAATCTTCCTGACCGCCGGGATCCCCGGAGAGGCGTGAAGAATAAAGGGTCTTATAATAAGTGAGAATCAACTCACTGACTTCGGGGGTTGAATGAATGGGGGAGCCGTCCAGTCCTGTCATAGAGATGATATACGAGGGGCCCCTGGGGGGGCGTAGCGTCTTGGCCAATAAGCGGCCCGGACGTTCACCCTCCCCATACCGCCGCGCCAAACATTGTTTATAAACGATAGTTCCCTATTAGCCGCGTCCCGAAATTCGACACATAATTCCAAACGGTGGGCGGCAAGAGAGTCAGAGGGAGAGGTGAGCAATTTGCGATCTGCTGCTGCAATTTTCTTCTCGATCTGATCCAAAGTAGAATGCAGATCGCGAAGGACTCTGGCATGTTTAGAAATGCAGACACCCCTTACATAAGCTTTAAAGCCCTCCCATAAGACCGCCTATGTGTTGACAGAGCCAGTGTTTAGGTCAAAATAATCTTCTATAGCCTGTCTGACTTCCTCTCTGAAAGCGGGGTCCATCAAGGCCCGGCCGGGAAAGCGCCACTGCCGTTCATTATCCTCCACACGGGGAATAAATAACTGAAGAAGAACCGGGGAGTGATTGGAAAGAGTGCGAGGGAGAGTCTGGACCGATCCCAACCAGCCAGCAACTCCGGGGTAGACCCGCCAATAATCAATTCTGGTCCAGGTGTTATGAAATCTAGAGTAATGGGTGAAGGCAGGATGTTGTGTGTGTAGGTGGGATTCTATGTCTACTAAGGAATATTGTGCGCAAATCTCACAAAGGGCTAGTCTGTCATGGGGCTTGGAGTCAGGAGTGGAAGCAGTGCTGTCCCTAGAATGGTCCAAAAGGGGGTTAAAGTCCCCACCCAGGATCAAGAGCCCAGTGTCCACAGCGAGAAGGCGAGTCAACAGGGAGTGATAGAATGAAGGGGAGTCAGTGTTCGGACCATACACGCAGACAAGGGAAACCCTATGTCCCATCAGAAGACCTGTGACTATCAAGAACCGGCCTTCGGGGTCCAGTTGTGTGGCATAGTGTGCAAACTGAATTCTTTTGTGCACAAAAATAGCAACGCCTCTTGAATATGAGCTGTAGGTAGAGAAGAACCTGTGTGGGCCCCATCCGGAAGCTATTGAGTTAGCGCCCGTGTCAGCCAAGTGGGTCTGCATAAAGAGGATATCAGTCTTATGTCGTGCTACATAATTCAAAACCTGTCGACGTTTCCTATTATTATTCAGGCCACGCATATTCCACATTAATAACAAAAGCCCTGAAGGACTGGGCACATTTCCTAACTGTACCATATGTACTGTAACAAAAAAAGGAAGTCAGTGTAAAAATGCATCACATCATCTAAAGCAAACCTCATCTTCTGCAAACTGAAATATCCATCATTAAACAAAACAGAAACCCCCCGGCACCCCCCACCCTCTCACTACCCAGAAAGAGGAACACCCTAACATCACATCCCAAACAACAAACCATGGAGGTATTCACCATGGGGCATGGCGACGCCACGCCAGTTGGGCAGATCAGCAATCAAACAACAGAATCAGCGGATAACAGGTAAGCATGTGAAAGAGCCTAAGTCAATGAAACTCTACAAGGGCCAATGAACAATACAAAACTGCACTCAGCCATTCCCTGTCTGGGAGAAAAGGTCCACGCTGGATTGGGACATCTGCAGTGGAGGGGAAGGGGACCTTGAGCCACTCGACACCCCACTTTTATTGTTCTTGAAGTCTCTAAAGAACTCCTGTGCAGCATGCGGAGTGTCGAAGATCCTTGGCCTGCCGTCAATATCCACCTTGAGACGAGCTGGATAAAGCATGCCGTATCGGAGCCTTAGATTTCTAAGCATGGCCTTGACACTTTGATGCTTGCGCCTGGCCTCCTGCACCATGCCCGTGAAGTCCGGAAAGAATGAGAGACTGCATCCCTGCCACTGGATCTCGCCCTTCTCGCGGGCAGCTCGGAGGGCAGTGTCCCGATCACGGAAGTTCATAAGTCTTGCGACAATTGGTCTGGGAGGCAACCTTGGTTTGGGGCGAGGGCCTAAGGATCGATGAGCCCGCTTTACAACAAAGCCTTGGATAAAGGATTCCCTGCCAAACAGGTCAGAAAGAAGCTGCTCCACCAATGAGTCTAGTCAACCAGTGGCAGTCGTCTCCGTAACGCCAAGAATGCTTATGTTGTTGCGGCGCCCCCAAGCCTCCAAATCTTCGTTCTTTATAGCCACTTTCTTAAGGATCTTCTCGACCCTCTCCAACCGCTTCAGAAAGGAGGAGGCCCCATCTTCAAGATCCTAAACTCTAGATTCAACCACATCTAGCCTCCGATCGTGGCCCTGGACCTTTGCGTTCATGTCAGCAAGTTTCTTATCAAGGTCATCGAACCGGGCATCAAGGGCCTTGAAGCCCGCTCTCATTTCGGCTAGCATGGCAGCGGCCAGGGGGGCTAAGTCGGTCGCGTCCTGAGGGGGTGCAGTCTCCGTGGCCGAGTCCGCTGCGGGGTCCGACCTGGCACCAGCGTTTTTTAAAATTGGAGATTGGGCTGCCTAGAGTCTTTCTTGACCATTGTGGCAAGCAAGTTGACGCAGAATTGCGAGGAGGATGACCAATACTGAGCTCCTCAAGTGGGACACGCGTGGCGGAAAGTGCAGCCAGGCAAGATGGCGGGTGCAGGAGCGAACAACTGATCTTAGGGCAGGAGCAGGGCCACCCATGTGGGCAATGCTGCAGGCACAGTGAAAGTCACGGTGAAATCCAGGCCCCCAAGCAAACAGTAAACCAGTAGAAGCATGAGCGCTACCAGTAAGGCGGGACCAGTATAGCGCCAGAGGGAATCGTAGCCGCAGTGTAAATGTGGCAGGAAGGCCAGAAAGAGAATCATGTGGCGCTCCGTAGTGGCCGGAAACGGGCAGCAGTCTCCCAGTTGCAGGATGGACAAAGAGCGCAGCAACCCAATAGGCAGGGCCAGAAAAGAATGTAGGCCCATCAAGCAGGGACCGGCCGCATATCAGGAAGTCCAGGCAGCCACCAGCACAGCCGGGTGATCGGGCCTACAGGTGTGTCCCAGAGGGGCACTAAACCAGAAGGAAGGGGGGCCTGGATAGGCCCCCAACCCAGCTGGCCAGGGAGCACCCCCCAGGCGCCGAGGGGGGTGGAGCACAACCGCCCACCACCCCAAGTCCACCACCAAACCTCGACCCCCACCCCAAGCCCGGATCACCTCCCCCACATCCCGCACCCAGGTCCGGCCTATTCCCCTGCTCGAGGCCCCGGCTTTGCAGCGTGGTAGGCACGAAGGTCAAGAGGTCCGTACTAGCAACGGAGCCGGGCAGGAGAGAGGCGACCGGGTAGCGGGCCGCGAGAGCAGGCCCCAGGGCAGGCGGGAGCAGGAAAAGCGATCGGGCAGGAGGTGGCGAAGGGCGAAGACTCTCCGGCGGCACCGCGATGGAGTCTGGTAGGCCCAGGCCGGGGCCCGCTGGCGTCCCACGGCGTGTCCCAGCAGCTACAGAGGCATCAATCACCGCCACAGAGCCCCGCGATCACAGGGGATCGGTGCAGGCGCGTGGAGAGGCTCCCTCCCAGCAGGATCGAGGCTGCTGACATCGCCTGACCGGCGGAGCTCTAGTCGGATGCGGCCATCTTGGTCGCCTCCGTAGCCACGCCCCCGTGTGTCTTGCATAGTTTGGATTTAACTAATGCTTAAGCTTTTCAAGTAATTGTCACTTGCAGGAGACTGGTATGAGCAGAAAATGTTGGAGGGGGCTGTGGGCTCCATTAGCAGCGTTCACACAGACGTATAACCATTATAGACCACACACACTGCTCAGGCATCTTGAGTACTTTTTAAGTATGAGGGCACACCTTGCGCGCAGTTCCCATGAAGATGATGGCCGAAGTGTAAGTCACGTAACATGAGTAGTTTTACCAGAAATTATGCGTTTTAAAGGAAGGGAAAACACAATTTTTCCCAGCGCCAGCTTTGAGTTGCATTTCTTAGTCTATTAGGAGGTATGCATGGCTAAAATTCCTTCATGAGCGTTAATGAATTGCTTTAGGGACCCACCAAATAACTGAACAAGTAAATGAAACTAAAGAAAAGGGAGGGGGGAGATGTGAGCAGAGCCAAAAAAACAAGTGACGAAAAAAGAGGAGGAAAAGGGAGGAGGGAGATGCGAGCAGAGCATCAAAAGGCTGGGCAAAAAGGGATGGGGAATGCGAGGAGCAGAGGAGCCGGAATGAAACTGACGAAAAGGGAGGAGGGAATGCGAGGAGCAGAGGAGGCAGAATGAAACTGACGAAAAGGGAGGGGGTGAAATGTGAACGTCTAGTGTAAAAAGATTCCGGTGGGAAGAGCTGGCTTTCAATGGAAGACCGGTGAGAGGAAAGTCTGTTTTTTACTGGCAGAATTTCGTCAACTCAATTTAGGACAGCTGGTTGAGCTACTGAGTTGTACCTGTTGGCGAAAGCTTAAAGCTATATACTACTGGTTAAATGCCTCAGCTGTGGCTTGTAATTCCTCAGTTGGTCTCTTCAGGAGGAGTTCAAGTGAAAAGACACAACTTCAGAATAGATGTAGCAGACCTCCTACCACCACCATAAGTCCACATAAGATTTCGGGTAACACACCAGATTGCCCCCATGAGCATATAACTTGGAATTAATTACCCTTCCCTATTCTAGAATAATTCTGGAGGCTAGTGCGCCGTGAATGGGTGCTTCTGGGGTACAGCTAGTTTGTCATTTTAGTTTCCCCCAAACTAAATCACCCTAATGCATCCCTAATTCAAAAAGTACAATGTATTTCATATTCTGGTAGAGAGCCTTCAGCCAGAGACAATTTGTTACAGGCTTATGCATGTAAGAGATTTATAAGGATAATTGTTGTCAGTTCAATAGTATGAAGACATCATTTATCCTGCTTAGTTCCAGAGCAGAACACATTTACAAAATGTTTCCCTTTGCTCGACATTGACAAAGCAACCCTCTTTGCTAATAAACTGAAAAATATTAGAGTTTTTGTTTGACGTAGACATTTCTTCTCCAATATGGTGGTCAGCACCTTCTTCATTCATAAAACTAACAAAAAGGGAGGAGGGAGATGCGAGCAGAGCATCAAAGGGCTGGGTGAAAATGAAACTGACGAAAAGGCAGTAGGGAATGCTTGGAGCAGAGGAGCCAGAATGAAACTGACGAAGAAGGAGGGGGGAATGCGAGGAGCAGAGGAGCCAGAACTGACGAAAAAGGATGGGAGAATGTAAGGATCAGAGGTGCCAGAATGAAAGTGACGAAAGTGAAAGTGATCGCGATCAAGCGCAAGGCGAGGGATGCGATTAATGAGCATGAAGAATGCCATATGGTGCCTCTGCACTGCAAGCTGTAGCCAGGGGTAGCATTTTTTGAAGCCCTTACTTAAAGTCTCGCCAGTCCAGCGCAAGCGCTGAGTCAGGGAGACCTAAAAATGGGGTACCTTTGTGTTTGTTTTATGGATGTCGTGTAGGCGATGCACCTCGAGTTACTCTGCTTTGCATGAGTAACTAAGTATGTTCTGTTACTTACTGTTAGGTGCATGAGTAACTAAGTATGTTCTGTTACTTACTGTTAGGTGCTGCCAGCAGCATGCCATTTTTGCGATTGGGTATCATATGAGTCCGCTGGCAGGGTCCCTAGTCTCAGGACACATCCATAGCACCAGTTCTGATAAGTTTACAGAAAATGTGCTGCATTCTAGCAGATGAGGCTAAGGGCAGTGTGATCCTGCGTGTATTTGCGGAGGTGTTCAGCATGAAGGATAAAAGTGGGACAACCTGCAAATGATTGGCCACATGGTGAAAGGACTCAGAGCAGGAAAAGCAACTCTGCCAGCCAAAAGTTGATGCTTTCTACTAGATGTACTTGAGCTCTTCCTTCACTCTTTGCGGTCGTGGAAATATCAACGCTGGGTCTCTTAAGGGAGAAATGTTGAGGGTGGCAAGGAAGGTAAAGTAAAAATCTAACCAATATTCCGGTTTTCAAGTTCACCTTCTATCCCAAGTTTGTGGCAGTTGATGTCAGGCCAACCAACCATTCAGGTCTTGTACAGCATTTGAACATTTGACAAGCACATTTTTCTTGTTGCATAGTCAAGTCTCCATAATGGGCCCCGTGCCTCAGGGGTCTTGTTCTCCCGTATTACTTGTGCTAGGTACCATGCCTCAGCAAATCAAAGTCAGTTCCTGGGTCTGTTGCTCATCTTACTGAGCAGAACATAGCAGTTGGGGCACAGAGCTGTCCATATCTCTTTGTTAAAGGTGATAGTTGAACTTGCACCTGGCTTCCTCTTTGTGTAAGATTAGTATCTTCCAGGCAAAAGCTGTCTTGCTTGATCTTGCCCAGACTAGTGTTGTGGACCGAGACAGCTTTTTTCTGCATCATTGAAGGGTTTCTTGATGTTGATCCCAACTCAACAAAGCAACCTGTCCAAAGTGGAGTTAAGTGTATGCATGATGGAGCCAAAAACACCTACCACTCTCTACTGTGACAGAGCAGCTTAATTGGGAAAGTCACACACGCACTTTCTTTTCTTGCGGTGTTACAACAGTGGTCTTCAAACCTTTTAATGCTGTTCCCTCTTCGTGTATAAAAAAAATATATATATCTTTTATCTTCTTGGAGTTGGTACAACATTAGCAAATGAATTGTCTATTTCAACAGTGGACTTTTGCAAATTTATTACTTAATGAAATGTATCATATTTTTTACACAATGTAATGATATCTGTTACTTACTTTTTTACCTATGTATTGAAAGTTTGTAAATACGTAATGGAGCTGCACCCTGCAAGATGGTGCTCACCAGGATAATACTGGTGAGCAGTCCTATCTCCACTTCCCCTACTGAACCACGCGCTGTGTCCCTTTAAAAAAGCTTCTGTGTTTCACTAAAGTGAACACATTGATAAAGGGGTTTCCCAAAACGCGTCTGTGCGAAGCTAAGCAATAAAGTGAATTTTGAATAAGCCACCTCGTGAGTGCCGTTTTCCTTCCTTCCCGGCTGGGAGAGGGGGATTTTGGAGCATTATATTGTGTACGGGGCACCACCGTCAATACGGCACCCTCCACTAGTGCTCCGTTGTCTTTGGTGCGAAAGGAGCGTGAAACGTGGTAAACGTAAACACAACGGAGGCACCGCCAGATTTCCGAACGAGAAATCGTCCTTGCAAGCAGCGGCGGCGGCAACAAAACCCGACTCCTTGGGAAGCAGCTACGTAACCAGATGGTCGCTGCGAGAGCCGGGTAAGCAGCCTTTCTTTGATACCATACGAGGAGGACGTTATACGGATTGTTTAAGGCGAGGCGAGGGGGTGGCTTTTCAGACAAGATTCACACGGATACCGGGCTCGGTACCGAAAGAGAAATAACACAAAGATGTTTAGTGACGCGGCGAGTGAGGAAGCAGCCTTGGGGATGTTCAGGAAGAAAAGGAGTGAAACTGCAGCAAGTGATAAACCAGGCACTAAAAAGACTTCTGGCGCTTTGATGATAAAATATCAGAAACTTGAGAAACTACACGAGAGAGAAATCCGGAAGTGGTGGGAGGCGACCTCTCTCCAGAATTATGTTGAAGTGGAGAGGGTCCCCTGTGGGTTGCGAGTGTACACCATCCCCGCATATGAAAACCCAGATCCATTGCTTCTTGAAGAATGGAAGACACACACTGCATCATTTTGTAAAGGAAGTCTACAGCTACTGATTAAGTTCGCCTGGAGCAACAGAGTTAAAGTACTTGATGAAATCAAAATATTGGAGGAGGAGTTGGAAAATAACCCTGATAAAAAGGAACACGATGATATCAGGGGAGAAATGCAAAAAAGATACAGAAATATGAGTTAACAATTTGTCAGAGGGGGAGGAACTTCGCTGCCAACCAAGATGGCCGCGTGAGCTCGGAGCTCCGAAGACCTCCCGATCCTCCGCAATAATCCTGTGATCCATCCTGTCCCACGATTGTGGGAATCGGTTGCTAAGCCGGCCCGCTTTCGGAATGAAAATCGGACATTCCTAGCCTCAGTTAGTTCGACGGATCCCGGAGGCTCCGCCCGCATCACTGGCGACCGTTGTGGGGTACAGCGGTGTCTCCACATGGTACCTCCCTGCCTGCGCTTCTTCATCCCGATGGGTGCTTCTGATCCTTGAGCGCCTCGCTGAGCGGCCTCAACACTGGACTTTGGAGATATCGTCGTGTGCATTGGACATACTACACTGGACTCTTTCGCCCCTGGTGTCCCCCCGTCCCGAGAGTGCCAACATGGCGGGCAAGGGAGGCTTGGACGCAGGCAAATCTCAGCGGCTCAACAGGAAACCATCCCAGTCCCAGTCCACCATTCCGGAGCGATTCTCCCAGTCTAAGGGATCACCGGTACTGGCGGGTGGTACTAAGGACTCAGGAAGAGATGAATCGCCGGACGACTCCGAGATAACTCTTCGGGACGTCATGGGAGCGATATCGGGGGTGAAGACGGAGATGCACACTCTCCGCGAGGAACTGTCCAGCAAGGTTGACTCCCTGAAGATTGAGTTAAACCTCATCAGGACCGACCTCGGGAAAACTAATGACCGGGTGAAATCGCTGGACCTTAAAACTTCCAGCCTGGTCACGGATGTGTCTGATGTACAGTTGGAGGTGCGCGACCTGAAAATGGCTAACGGAATGCTGGCGCGTCGACTGGACGAGTTCGAGGGTCGCGCGCGGCGCCAAAATGTTCGCATCACCGGTGTACCGGAAAAGGCCGAGGAGGACTCGAATGAGCTCTTTGTGGAAGAACTGGTGGTTAAGAACTTGGCACCGGGGGGCCTGAGCAAGTTCTTTTCGGTGGAACGGGCCCACAGGATCCCGGGTGGGCCGCCGAAATCGGGTGCCTCCCCTCGCCCCATCATCGCGAGGCTGTTCAATTACAGGGACAGAGACGCTATCCTGCAAGCATCGAGGACCGCGGGCCCTCTCCGCTTCCAGAACTCTGATGTGAACTTCTTCCCGGATTTCACCCAGGCTGTTCAGAAAAAGCGCCAGAGCTTCACAGGAGTGAAACGGAGACTGAGGGAAATGGGCCTGCGCTACTCTATGCTCTATCCTGCCAAGCTCCGCATTGAGCGTGACCACCGGACCTTCTTCTTTGACTTCCCGGATGATGTGGGACACTGGCTCGATACCCTGCCCCAGGAACGACATGAGGCGACCGACCAGACGGAGGAGGCCACCGGAGGCGCGGAAGCGCAGGAATGATTGTTTGGTTACTTGCCTTCCGAGAGCTGGGTTGCCGTGAGGGGCTTCGGCTTTTGACATTGCTGCTATTATTTTGACTCGTTTTGTAATTAATATGGGGGATGACGGGGGGGGATAGGATGTCTCCTTTCTCCTCTGTGGGCTTCTTGTAGGTTAGTTAAGGGGCGACAGGCACACTGCTAGTTGGGGTGGATTATAGTCTGATGCAGGGGTGCAGGGTGGTGGGTAGTTGGGGTGTGTTTTTTCGTACTTTTTCTTTGTCTTACTCTTTGTTCTGGCTGAGGAACTACTGGACTGAAATGTTATTGCTGTGGGCGCTGTTGTGGGTGGGGGGGGGGCGCGGAACGTCCTTGATGATGGGGGGTAAATCTCTTAATTTGTTGAGCTGGAATGTTAACGGGTTGGGGGACCGTATTAAGAGGGGTGTTGTGTTGCAGATGCTCAAGCGCTGTTCGCCTGATGTGGTTTTTCTACAAGAGACCCACTTGGTGGGACACGCCTGTAAGGCCTTGAATAGACGGGGATACAAAATGGTGGCACATTCAGGGTTCTCCTCGGGTTCCAGAGGGGTGGGCATCATGGTGCGCACGTCCCTTCCGTTGGAGGTGGAGTCTGTGCTTGCTGATGAAAGAGGCAGATACGTGGCGCTGGTGGGCAAGTGGGAGGGCCGCACGCTAGTTTTGGTTTCAGTTTATGTTCCCCCGGGGCTGCAGGAGACTACTTTCAGGGACTTGGGAGGCGCCATTTTAGGTCTCCCCGAGGGATTGTTGCTGGTGGGGGGGGACTTCAACTCTGTAGTCTCGGGGGAGTTGGACCGCTTTCCATCCAGGGATCTTCGCCCTTCCCAATCTTGGCTGCCTGATTTTTTGAGTTCCATGGGGATGGTTGATTGCTGGCGATTGTTACATCCCACCCAGCGGCAGTACACTTTTCTCTCGGGTGCCCACGGTAGCTTTTCTAGAATAGACTACGTCCTCACCCCGGCTGCCCAGGCGCAGTCCGTGTCCACCGCGCGTCTCTTAGCTAGGGGCATTTCAGATCATTCCCCGGTCTGGGTCTCTTTTGACTTCCAGATCCCCGCGTCTTCGCGAGTGGCTCCCATTAACCCGTGGTACTTTCGCGACCCGAAGACCAGGGCTCTCCTGACTAAAGCTATGGACCGGTACTTTGTCGAAAATACTGGCTCCGTTGACTCCGCTGTCTCCCTTTGGGAGGCCTTTAAAACTGTGCTTCGTGGCGAGGCCTTCTCCCTGATTGCGGAGGCTCGCCGCCGCCGGGATGAGGACGTGGTGCGGCTGGAGTCTGATCTCGCTGACCTGAGCGCCCGACTGGAGCTGGATCCGTCTCCCGACTTGATTCACGCTCTCTCCCTTAAACAGTCCGAACTCCGGGCGACCACCACTGATGCAGCGAAGGCCTTGAGCAGGGAACAGCAGGGCAGGATATATGACTCGGGTGATAAGGCGGGCAAGCTCTTGGCGTGGCTGGATAGACGGGAACTGGCGTCCCGGGTGGTCCCAGAACTGGTGGGTGAGGATGGTTTATCCCTGACGGACCCGGCGGCTATAGTTGGGTCCTTCGCTGAATACTTTGAGGGGGTATATACCTCCGCAAATCCTCTCCCAGAGTCTGTCTCGGCCTCCTTTCTGGAGGACATTGACCTTCCCTGCCTCTCGGATCTTGACCGAGAAGACATGGATCGAGATCTGTCTGTGGATGAGGTGGCCCTGGCGATCCGCTCGCTGCGCTCCGGCAAAGCACCGGGACCCAACGGTATCCCGGTCGAGCTTTATAAACTCAAGGCCGATGCGCTGGCCACACCACTGCTTAATATGTTCCTTGAAGCCCGCGAGACGGGAGAACTCCCCCTCGACCAGAGACTCGCCACCATTGTGGTGATCCACAAAGAAGGAAAACCACGTGATTTGTGCCGGTCCTATAGACCCATCTCGCTACTGAACGCCGAACCCAAGATCCTGGCCAAATTGCTGGCCAACCGGCTGGTGGGTGTGATCACGGACTTGGTTCACCCGGACCAGTCCGGCTTCATACCGCACCGGAACACGGCGCTCAACTTGAGGAGGCTTCACGCGGTCATGGCACGTGCTCACCTGCTTCGTGAGCCTGCAGTTCTCGCCTCGCTTGACGCCACCATGGCTTTCGACTCGCTGGAGTGGAATTACTTGTGGGCTGTACTAGCCAAGTTGGGGTTTGGGCCCTCTTACATCGGATGGGTCCGACTGCTGTATACCGCACCGCTGGCTAATGTGGCCGTCAATGGTCGGCTGTCGGCAAAAAAAAAAAAAAAAAAAAATTTGTCAGAGAAAAGAAGAAAAATTTTATAGAGACGAGAGAGATTATGCAATGGGACACATTCTGACCTTCGCCAGAAAATTTGATGGGCCCCGCAAAGAAATGATACGCAAGGAATTGAATCCACCACAGTCATTGGAAACAGCAGAAACATCAGAGTCAGACATAACAGCATCAGAGCCTTCAGGGGATGAAGCAGCTGGACCATCAAGGCCCCCCAAGAAAACCCCTTTTCACGAGGAATTCGACCTGATAAGAGCAACATGGCTGCGGGGGGGGGGCAAGACCAAACCCCGGAACAAACCATAGGAGAACAAGGAGGGGAGGTCGGAAAAGGAAGGGGCAGAGGCAGAGGCAGAGGCGGAGATCAAAGTCAATCGACCACAAGAAAGAAAAAGAGAGGGGGAAGGTGGTAGAAATGGCGGATAATTTGACGATAGTCAACCTGACTAATAAGGAATTAACATCAGATGAAGAGTCCGTTTTGAAACTAGGATTCTCATTTTGCCCACCGACCAATCTAGAATACACGCAAACGAGGATTGATCTCTTCAAATTTACCCGAAAACTTAAATTGCATAAATATTACAAGCTAAAACCAACAGTCAAAGAAACTAGACTCTTACAGGATACTATTAGGGACACTGACATCATACAACTGGATGATCTAATAACATTGGAAGCCCTAGAGGAACTCAGAACTGAAACCTGTATGGAAAAACAAGACCTCGAGACTTGGACACAGAGAAGTAGGAATTTGGAGATAGGACAGGAGGCACCAAAAACTAACTTCAAGCCTATTTCTCAATTCCTTCCTCAAACACCACAAGATGCCATCGACATCTTCAGTGATGCCGTGGTAAAGGACCTCAGTGAATTCCGACACAAAGACGCACGTAAATGGACTCGAAACCCGCTCACCAAGGGACAATCCCTAGCCCTGAAAAAACTACAGGAGGAACCGGATATTATCTTCAAACCCTCCGACAAGGGCGGCAATGTCGTGTTACTGACCAGGGACCAATATGTTGGTGAAGCTATGAATCAACTGAACAACAACAGCCATTACGAGCGCACGACACAGAAGAAATATCAGGAAAGCATTGAGGAATATGATAAATTGATTCTGAAATGGCACAACAAAAAGATGTTGGATACGGACGAATATCTCTTCTTAAGATCAAGTCACCCTGTCATTCCAACGTTCTATCAGTTGCCTAAGATACATAAGGACCCCAAGATGCCACCGGGGCGACCCATAGTATCTTCCATGGGCAGCCTCACTGAAAATCTATCAATCTTTATTGATCATTTTCTATTCAAAGCAGTAGTGACTCTAAGTTCCTACATAAGGGATACCAAGGACTTCATTGTGAAATTGGAACAACTGAAATGGGACAATACTTACATTCTGATTGTCATGGACATCACTAGTCTATATACCTGCATTGAACACACTCAGGGTTTGAAAGCTGTAGAATATTTTATGAAAAAAAGACCATTAAAATTTGCAGGACATAGTACCATGCTTCTTGAAATGACAGAGTTCTGTTTACTGAATAACATCTTCCTTTTCGAGGGCAATATGTACAGACAGATCTCCGGGACTGCGATGGGCACCTGCTTCGCCCCCAGCTACGCGAATCTTTTCGTGGGCTGGTGGGAGGAGCAGGTGGCCTGGTCCGACGGTAACCGATCTTGGTCCAATCATATAGTCACCTGGCATAGGTATATTGACGACCTGTTTATTGTTTGGGAAGGGTCAGTAGCAAGTGCCAGGGACTACATCAGACATCTAAATGATAACAATCTGAATCTCCACTTTTTGGGCGAGATTAGCTCAGTGGCAGTGAGCTATCTCGATCTGAAGGTGGAAATCAAGGATAACAAGGTTACCACGTCGCTATACAGAAAACCCACTGCAGGAAACAGCATTTTGCATGCTGATAGTGGACACCCAATTGCCTTGAAGAAAAGCATTCCTTATGGGGAGCTCTTGCGCCTTAGACGCAATTGTTCTCTAGATGAAGATTTTTTTAAATCTGCTAATGAGAGCATCGAAAGATTTAAATCTAGAGGGTATGAGAGATTACTCCTAACGAAAACCCTCAACAAAGTGTCTAAAATTCCACGCCATAATCTGCTGGTGGATACCAGTGTGACTATGAAAGGAAACCAGGGGGAAGGTAAATTTCGCTTAATCGCATCTTTTTCGGAGAATGACAGTTTTCTGAAAACCACTCAAGAAAAACTGGCACATTTTGAAAACCGATCCGATTATCGGATCAGACATCCCTCAAGGCCCACTAGTTACCTTCAAGAAGGCCAGATCTATTAAAGATTTACTGGTACATAGTCATCTGGATATCCCTAAAAAGAAAGACAACACCCTAAAAAATATGAGAGGCTTCTTCCCATGTGGGAAATGTAAAGCCTGTACACAGAGTAAAAGGGTACTGGGATATGAGGTGCCAGGAATGCAAGAGCGTAAGAAAATAACGAAATTCATCACCTGTCAGACATCATTTGTTGTTTATTGCTTGGTTTGTCCGTGCAATCTTAAGTATATCGGGAGCACGGTGAACAATGTAAAACTAAGAATCTTGGAGCATATGCGAGCCATATCTAATAAGGACATGAAATCTCCAGTGGCTAGGCACTATGCTATCAAACACAAAAGTGACATGGATGCTCTGCAATATTTTGGCATAGATCATGTCCCTGAGCATGAGAGAGGTGGGGATAGGAAGACAAAATTAAGACGCCTGGAATCAAGATTTATAATAGATCTCCAAACTAAGACCCCTAGAGGTCTTAACAGTGGGGAGGAACTTGCTGTGCATTTGGGAAAATGATAATGCAAATGAAAAGTACATTTGGGAAAATGAAAACGTAAATGAAATTTCACTGCCTTCTCTAAAATATGCATTATACTGAGACATCCTGTGATTGCTGCTAAAGATTTTGTAAATATTGTAAGTATGGGGAATACTTGATGGATTATTTAAATAGGAGATATACTCGGCGGTTCTTGACGGGGCCGCCAATGCCGATCCACGGCTAGATCTTTTATCTTCTTGCAGTTGGTGCAACATTAGCAAATGAATTGTCTATTTCAACAGCGGACTTTTGCAAAATTATTACTTAATGAAATGTATCATATTTTTTACACAATGTAATGATATCTGTTACTTACTTTTTTTACCTATGTATTGAAAGTTTGTAAATACGTACTGGAGCTGCACCCTGCAAGATGGTGCTCACCAGGATAATACTGGTGAGCAGTCCTATCTCCACTTCCCCTACTGAACCACGCGCTGTGTCCCTTTAAAAAAGCTTCCGTGTTTCACTAAAGTAAACACATTGATAAAGGGGTTTCCCGAAACGCGTCTGTGCGAAGCTAAGCAATGAAGTGAATTTTGAATAAGCCACCTCGTGAGTGCCGTTTTCCTTCCTTCCCGGCTGGGAGAGGGGGATTTTGTATATATATATATATATATCACAATTATTCTATGAAATTGGTAGCTCTAAACAATGTTAATAGTCTAAAGTTACAGTTATGCTCAGTTATGCCTTTTACAATACAAATGCATGATTGCCAGCATGTTGTAGGCAGACCGGTCTCCTGAAAGTGTAAAGGAATCCACTGAGTGATCCTTTATAAAAAAAAATGGGTGGATGGACTATGATGCATGTTTGGAGCTCCTTTGACACCTTCTCCCAGCCAAGATATGTGTCACAAAAGATGTAAGGAGAGCCATTATCGAGTGGTTCGCTGACATTCAGAGTATTTTTTTTTTTACTAAAAGCACAGCACTGTTTTCAGTGCAATGCTCCTCTTGCCCAGATTCCTCTACTGCATTTGTTAGATTTATTCTGTCTGGTATGGAAGTAGGGGCTCCTGTATGCATTCCCACCACAAACTCTCCTGCCTCCGGTTCTGATCAGGACAGATTGGCCCAAGTTATTTAAATTGCCCTGGACTGGGCCATGAGAGGGTGGTACCCAAAGCTCATAAGCATCGATCATCCAATCAGGTTACCACGTTGGATGGACCTTTTGTCAACCACAATAACAGGGCAGGGTTGTGCATCCGACTCTCCATAACCCACACCTACATGCATTAAAATGGAACGGCGTCAGTTGAATACCACTGACTTATCTACCAAGGTGGTTGATGTCATCCTCGCTGCCATAGCCCTACCTCAAAGTCCATCTCTGCGGGGTGTTGTGAGAAATTTGTTGACTGTCATGGAGCCTGAAATATAGACTCTGTACGGGCTAAATGTTCTGATATTTTTTCATTAGTCCATCAGGGTGTTGCAGTAGGTATCATGAAAGGTAATATATCAGCCCTTTCAGCCTTCCTCTGTTTACCATATCAGCTTTTCTTGTTTAAGTCAATAACTGTTATGTGTTTTGTTAACGGTTTGACTCTATGTTCACCCAAAGCTATTCATGATGACTCAGTGGGACGTTTACCTGGTCTTGACATCTCTTATGTGCATGCCATTTGAGCCCCTCATCACATTGGCATGCTAGGTGAGTGGACTGCAGGCATTGTAAGTACGACCGCCCTATTCTTCCTTCCAGACAAGTTGGAGCTTGGAGACAAGTATTCCTTTTGGTCAAAAAATCTGAGAGGTAAGTGCCGCTGTGATCTTTTCGACTCCCCGGCGTCTTTTCCAGGCGTTCTTACCCTCGTGGATATTATCAAGCTGTTCAACAGGCTCATCCCGCCTGTGTGTCCCCCATAGATTTTTACTGCCCTCTTAGTTTGGCAGCGGTTGGAGCGGACCCTGTCATCATTTGTGTTCCACATTTTCAAGTGTTTCTTCCTTCATTTCTTTGCGCACTCGGTCCTTTTACTAGAATATCCCTAGACACTTTATATTTTTTTGGTTTCTCTGCAGATTATGTTTGATTAAATTGCCGCCCTGGAGATATCGATACAGACATTGTCTATGTGTGTATTTGCACTGCTAGATTAGCGGCCGTTCTGAGCTGCTCCTGCCTTATTTTCTGTGCCATTCCGCTGCATATCTCGCTCTTCCACCCATAAAGGTAACCAAATCCTCTTGGATCATTCTGCATATTGAGACATTAGGTTGTTCTCAGACAGGGACTAATTGAGCTTTGCTTCCTATTACTGCCTGTATCCATCTAGGGTATCTGCTGGAGCTGTAGATATAGCTCTATGGACATAGCTCCATCTACATTTAGAAACCAATAGGGGAGCTCCGCCTTAGTATTGGTCTGTCTTCCAGGAGCCAGGTATCTGCCACCAAAAGGGACACATTTCCTGTGTCTCTTGATGCAATTTTAAAACTCTATAGTGGGATATAAGGTATACAGGTATTACACCAAACTCATGGATTAGGTCTGGTGTCATCTAGGGACCACTTCTACTTGCATGGAGAGAAATCTTCAGTCACTAGATATATTTGTTATTTTTTATCTTTTTCTTTTGTTTATTACTCGTGGAACCTTAAAACACTGAAGGAAGAGCTATAAGGTTACATCTATACATTGCTTTCTGTACACCACGTATATTTATTACGTTTTATGGTTTTGATTTAGAGTCTGAGTGGATGTGTGTGTATATGTGTATATATATATATATATATATATATATATATATATATATATATATATATATATATACTTATGATACTATCTTGCAATTCTAGATTTGTCTCAGAATGTACCTCCTTGTTGCCCTGTTATTGATGTTTTCAGCACCCTGAAGAAGGTGTGACAAAGATTGCGGATCTCCACCGAAACATGCGTCGGAGCACTACTAGATAACAAGATGTGATTATTAGGAAACTTAATGTATGATATATCAAGCAATGATTCTTAAGAAACACATTTATTACATATTGGTATGCAAAATAATTGAATCTTTTTCGCTCTCTTTTATATATGTTTTATATTATCGTCTTTTGTGATCATTTGTTTTTGTGCTGTTATCGTCTGTGGGTTTTTGATATGTGTAAGGGTGTCCTTGAATGGATGTGGTGTGAGTTGTATGGGTGATGAGTCTGAGTATCAATGGGGGTTAGGTCTATGGTTACTCCTGAGTGTATGGTTTTTCCCTTTCTTTAAAATTATGGACCCTTGGATTGTCTTGTGTTGTGACACGTACGGATATATT
This sequence comes from Lissotriton vulgaris, assembly GCF_964263255.1. NCBI lineage: Eukaryota > Metazoa > Chordata > Amphibia > Caudata > Salamandridae > Lissotriton > Lissotriton vulgaris. Next base: position 607,524,616 of record NC_141699.1, on the reverse strand, counting down.
TATATTTATATGGATATGACCACAATAAATAATATATATTTTTGATAAAACTTTGGATGATGACATTGATGATTCTGTATGTGTCTGATAAACATAATTGCTGAAAATATATACATGTATACTATGGCTACAAGATGACTTGGTAAGCCTCCTTGAAGTATGATGTGATACTCCACCAATTGAATCCTTCAGACAGTCGTTCTATGTTTTTTTGCTTATGCATCTCTTTTGTGCATGCCATTTGAGCCTCCCATCACACTGGCATGCTAGGTGAGTGGACTGCAGGCATTGTAAGTACGACCGCCGTACACCTCTTTCCAGACAAGTTGGTGCTTAGGACACCCTTCCCAGGGTTGTGACACACTTCCTCATTGGCCAAACATTCACTCTGCTAGAAGTATTTGCTCCGCTTTACCCCTCGAAGGCAGAGGAGTGACTCGATTTCCTTGATCCGAAGGGTGTGGTAAACTTGTACATCGACTGTACGAAGGACCACAGGCAGCTGCACGCTGCACACATACCATGTCTGGGATAACAAATGAGTTGCAGCCGGAAGGGTCAGTGCAATTCTCCTCCCGGACTTCCTCTCCGCTTTTAAAATGTGAGCTACCTCTCCTCGAATCACCAAACCTGCTGAAGTGATGGGCCTGGGTTCCTTGATACAGACACTCCGCCTTCCTTCTTACCGCAGGTGCTGCCTGGATCCCAGTGCTCCTGTACAATTTTCCCTCTTGAAGCTTGTCCACTTCAGTATCATTGGCCAGAAACCCAGTATCGCGGCTGCAGGGGTCAGGAGTATCCATGCTCCTGAATGGAAGTCATTTTAGACAATGCATCATGAGGTCTGTGTCAACCCCCTCATTAACATACAATTTTTAACTGCATCTAACATCTATTAAAACAAACTATAATTTCTTGTTTTTTTTAGGCTGATTATCTACAACCTAAATTGTTGGGGATTTTGGCCTTTTTTAACATGCATCTCCTGAGCTCGAGCATTGGGATTGAAGACAAAAAATTGGTAAGCAAACATCTTCCCTTTTGTTGGTGGGGGTTGCTAGTCACCTGATAATTGAATCAGTTTCATCTGTGAATGTAAAATGTATTTGTGCATGGGCGTGGAAGACACGAGGACTTCCGTGGCTTGTTGCAGTGGGCCACAAAGGAATTATTTTGAAGCACGGGCGGTATTTATGGCAAAAATCAGCCTTTTTTTTCTGATAAGACTGCGACCTCACTATGCAAGGACGGGTAGAACTAGTTCTGGTAGCCTTGCTCCTTGATTGGATTTAACAGAGTACATTCAAAGAATGTGGATAGATATAAGTTGGCCCTATTCACAGTGGTAAGTTATGTGATAAACTTAAGCTTGTGAATGAATGTACCTTTTTTTTGTTTAACTTCTGCCAGGAATAAACAAAAGGTATTCCCAATAGTCGTAAATGATTTTAAGAATGTGGACCTTACAAGTGCAAACCTTTAGACTAGGGGTTCTGTGGGCCAGATTAATAAAGCTAAATTCATTTGTAAATGCAAGTTTATAACCAAATATAACCTTTTTTCAGTTCTGCCACAAATTAACAAGACAGGGTTTGAGTATCGGCATTTCCACGAGTGTAGAGAAACCTGCACTTGTAAATCCTATTCTAAATCCCATTTATGGGTTGGACAAAGGGCGCCCCAAGACATGGTGTGTCTTGTCAGTTTTTTAATTCCCCCAAACCTGTACTTTTGAGGGCATTTCCATTTTCACCATGAAAATGGTTAAAGAACTACTGCAGCACAATGCTGTGGTAATTCTCGCATTAGGGTGTGAAGGAGAACTTGTGGTTGAGGTTGTAGGGGAAGGACCTTCTCAAAGGGTAAAAAAATGTTTTCTATGTAGAGAGGAAGAAAGTGTGTTCATGTGGAGGACTCCATTCTTCCTGTGCAGACTTCTCTGCTACGGAGAGCTCTGCATACAGGGAATAGGAGGACACATGAAGAGTCACCTAGCATTTCCAGTAGTACGCCTGGATAACTGTCCCGATCACTGTTGGGAAAGTCGGTGAAAGTAGTGAATCTACACCCACATGTAGACTTAAATCTACAGGTGCTGATTTATATTGATTTTTATGCTCAAAGTGTTATTTACATTAGTCAAGAATTGAGAAAGACCAACATTCTGACATTTCTTTGACATTGACACACTTTGCGCATTCAGAGCAGCATCAAAAGCAGAAGCCTGGAAAGAGTAGCACAATTCTATCACACATCTGCCGTTTTTTAAAAATAAACTTTATTTAAAGTTTTTCAACAAAACATACACACCGACAGTTTGAGGCCAGGGCCCATCTCCACTGAAGCACAGAATAATCAACAGCACTCTAGAGGCATGTTGGGAAGAACAGGGCCTTCTTTTCTGGTTAATGACTGGATCCATTTTAATGACTTGATATTTGAATGTGGCCATGACATCGGATTTTACAGATGCCTTGCCCTGCTCTGCCTGTTTACCTACACCCAGTGGTATCACCCACAAAGTGATTTATGATCACACATTGTAATGTCTCCTTTGTGACTTATCCTCGGGATAAAAGAGTGGCAACCAGGGAACTGCAGCATTAGACACATGGACACCGGATGGTGAGAATTACTGCTGGGGCTGGAGACACTGAGACGCTGGAAGCTGCTGGGGCTGAGCAGGATACAGATAGGAAGGGGGCAGGGGTGGAGGCAATGAAACGAATATGAGTGAATAAACCAAACGAAAACCAAACTGAAAACCAAACTGAACCCAAAACCGAACTAAATACTGAACAAAACCAAACTGAAAACTTACTTGAAATTACCATTTACCATAGCCCTTAATACCTTCACCCCACATTCTTCCACTCCATTCTTCTAACCATTCAATTTCCAACCGTATCCTTCATTATTCTTTCAATCTCATCATGTCTCTTCTCACCCTTCTCTGTTCCTCTTGTCACTCCAGTATGCTCCTCCCTTTTCTCCATTCCCTTTCTTTCCCACCCCACACACACTGTACCACTTAATCTCTTCTCTTACCTGTATTTCCCTTTACTTCTCATCACTTCCCATCCCTCCCCACCTGCAATCACACCTGCCCTTCCCTCTCCTACCATTTCCTCTATTTGCCTGACATTTTACCTTACCTAACCTACTTCCTTTACGCTCCTCCTTCCCTTTACTTTCATTCAACTCCCATTCCCTTCTCTCTCTCACCCGCACCAAAGTTGTCTCCTTCCTGTTTCATCTGTGCCTATTCCATAGCCAACCCCCATCCAGTCCCTTCTCTGCCTTTACCTTTCCCTTCATTACCATTCCCATTTCTTCTGTAACCAGCCCCTCTCTTGGCTACCTCAGCACAACCACTCTCTTCCTTCAATTTCCACACCCTTTCCTCTTCCTTTCTCCTTTAATTCCCTCTCGGTCCCTCTCCTTTCCTTAACTTCAACTCACCTAACCACCCATCTGTCTACTCTCCCATTCCTTTCCTTTCCCATCCCTCTTCCTATTTCTGCCCATTTCTTTAGTCCCTTCACAGCCCCCTTCTTTTTATTCCTTCTCTTCCTTTCTCATTCCTTCACCCACATCTACCTCATCACCAATCTGTCCTTTTTATTTCCTTTCCTAACTCCGTGTTCACATCCCTTTATGACCCCGTGCCTTCCTCTTCCATTCCCCTCTCTATCCAAGTCCTTTTCGCTTTCCCCAATTCCCACATTCCTTTCATCTATCCTTCTCCCCTCCTATACCCTTCCCTCAACACTCATTACTTCATCCCCCAACTCTCCCATTGCCTTCACCTCACTACACTGTCCTCGCTTTTCCTCCTCTTAACATCTCTCCTATAGTCCTTTCCTCTCTTCTCCCTTCCCCGACCCTTCCATGCTCCATCCCTTCCCAGGCTATTCTTTAACCTACCCTGCCCCACGCGTTCATTCCTTTCCATCGATTTCCCATTCCTATTTCTCATTCCATGTTCCTTCTTTTCTCATCCTTCTACACTCCTATTCCACTTTCTACTATTCCTTTTTGCTACTTCTTTTTTTTTCCTCATATCTTTATTCTTTTGCTATCCCCAACATTCTCCTCCCTTCCCATCTCTTCCCTTCTCCTTACCTGTTCAGTTCCATTAACTTTCCTGCTGCCTTCTTTCCTACCTTCCCAGTTCTCTTCCTTTTCCCTTCCCTCTTTATTCTTCCTTCTTTTCCAACCTCTCCACCCCTTTTATCTCAGTGCTACTATTCTTCCCCATTTCCTCCACCTCTTTTCTTTTATCCCTTCCTCCTCTACACTGTCCCTGCTCTACCCCTTCCCACCCATTAGTTCTGTAAAAAACTTCCTTGCTTCCCCTGTCCTCCTTCCGCTCCAATCTCATCTCTTTCCCTTCTATATCCACCCTTCCCACCTCTATCCATTTTCCCACCCATCTTCTTCTCTCTTCACCATTCTGACTATCCTACTATCCTTCACTTTTCTTCTGCCTCCACCCAACCCCTATTGCATTCCTCTCCCTTCACTTAATTGCCTATATATGCACATCTCTTTCTGTCCTTAGCAAGCCTGCTTCTTTTCTTTAAACTTCCCTCCCTGTGCCTCTTCTCTTTTTTCCTTTCCTATTTCCTTTCCATTCTGTTCCCTCTCCCCTAATCCCTGCTCTCCTTCCGTATTGCCTCCCCTCCTTCCTGACCGCTATCTTCCTCTCCACTGCTACCCCTTTACCCTAGTCTCCCATCTGTTCTTCTTTCCCCTTTCCTACTTTCTCCTTTCGTTTCCCCTCCACTTCCCTTGTTTTCTCTTTTCCCTTATCGTTTCCTCTCTTCTCACTTGTCTTCTGCCTTATCCACCCCTCTCCAGCTTCCCGTTCTCAATACTTCTCCCGTTTCTTTCATCTTTCATTCCCTTGCACTCTACTCCTCTTTCCCTTCTTCACCACACCTCTGCTTGTCCTACCCCATTCCCATACATATTTTATCTGTTTCCACATCCATCCATCATCTCCCATGCCCCTCCTTAACTTGCTTTTGACCACTCTAACTCACTAATTCCCTGGACTCCTCTTTCATACCTCTTTTCCTTTCCTCTCCTACTTGCCATCCTTTATGGTCTGGCTCACCCTTTTCTTCCCTCCTTTTTGGTTGCCTTCTCTTTGTTCTCTTCTTTCAGGCCCTTCTTCTCCCGTCTTCTGTTCTTTTCCCTAACTCCCTTTTCCATTCCTTTCCTCTTCGCTTACCTTTATTCCCTTACTCGTCTCCTTATACATTCCCTTTTCCCTTCTTTCCCTTCATTTTCACTCCACTCCTTTCCTTTCCCTAGCATATCCTTACTTACCCTACACCATTTCGTTTCTCCTACTGCAATTCCACGCTCCACTTGTTTTTCCATCCATATGCTCCCTTTCCCTTCCCTTTCCTTTCATACCCTGCCTGTCCATTCCCTACCCATCTTTCCCCTCCCCTTCATACCTTCTGCAATCTACCTCATTATTCTCATCCCCTCCCATTTCCTCTATCCCATCGCCTCACTTCCCCACCCTCTCCTCCACCCCTTTTCTTTTCTTTCTCCTCCTTTTGTCCTCCCCTCCTCTAATCTCCTCCCCTCCTCCTTGCATCTCCCCCTCTCCTCCTACTCCTCTACATTCCTCAGTACTGTTATCTTTCATTTCATCCCATCCTATCCCAACCTCCTCCATTCCATAGTCCCTTCACTCACCTCCTTTCTGCTTCCTTTTCTATCCTACCATCCTGTCCCCATCAATTATTTCCTTTCCTCCCTTTCTTATATCTTTCTATCCCTTCCCTTTACCTCATCTATTCCATAACTAACAATTTCCCCATACCTTCCTTCCACTCCCTCACTTTCCATTCCATTCCCTACCCTACCCCATCCATCCATTCCTTCCATCCATTCATCCCTCCCCTTCTATTCCTTACCCCAACCATTCCTTCCATCCATTCCTCCCTTTCTATTACCTACCCTACCCCAGCCATCCATTCAGTCCATCCATCAGTACCTTACCCCATTCTTCTTTCCATTCCCTACCTTTCTTCCATTCATCCTTACCTATCCCATTCCCTGCCCTACCTCATCCATTCTTTCCATCTTTTCGTCCCTTTCCACTCCCTTTCCTAACCCATCCATCCATTCCTTCCATCCTTCCCACCTCTTCAATTCCCTGCACTACCCCATCCATTTCTTCCATCTTTCCCTGTATTTCCATTCCTCTATCCTACCTCGTGTATTCCTCGCTCCTTCCCTTCCCTCTCCTTTCAATTCCCTCCCCTAACCTTTCCATTCATCACCGCCTTCTATTCCCTCCCTTATTGATGGTAGGTTTAAGACAACCTTTATAGAAAGCTATCCTAGTGGTAGCTGTGGAGAGCAGCCTTCAGGCTAAGTCTTGAAGGAATGTAAAGCAGCTTGTTTTACCAACCTATAATCTCATGAATGACTAATGAAAGGAGAACCACATCAGGTACATATAACAATACATGTATTTATTCTAAACACATCCCTCTAGTCTCTTTATGAGGCTAGAGACAAAAGTGCACAAAGTAAACTTAATTAGCACACAGTAAATTAGCACAGTATACGTTTTGCCCTAGGGGCCTCACAAACCATATACTAAGAAAGTGGTATAAGAACCACGAGGAACATAGAGACAAGGCCTAGGGCCTGTAGAACCGCTGGGGCAACAAGGAACCACCCAAGGTAGGGATGCAGGAGACCCACTTGGGACACGTGCAGTGTCTAAACACAGTCGCGAATCACCATTGACTTCTATGGAGAAAGTTGAGATTAGATTTTTAAATATTAAGGACACTTGGGAGTGGACTAGGAACAAACCCCTTCAGTACTGGAAAGTTCGAGAATCAAGTCCCACGGGAGCACTGAAGTACTCGTGTTACCTCACCCAGGGAAGCTGGGTGCATAGGTGTCTTTTCGTGTTGGGTTTTGTCGTCGTTTCCTGAGGAGAGCTGCAAAGAAGTGCTGCAGACAACCAGATGAAAAGTGTCCCGGAGGATCCAAGGGTGAATCGAAGATCTGAAGAACCTGAAAGCAGAGGGGACACAGTCTGGCTCACTTGCCAGTGACCAGGGAGGCAGTAAGAAGATGCCCACCGATGTCTGGTGATTTCAGGTGCAAGAGGTGAAGCTTGACTCTTCAGCCACGAGGACCAGGAGGCGTCGAAGACAACCAGGAGCTGGGTTCGAGCTGTCCCAAGTCGGATGTCGCGTGCTGCAGCGTCGGTATCTGGATTGGACCCACCAAGCCTTGGCAACAGCAACCCACGCAGAATGCAAAGATTGGCTTCGGAGCAGACCAGCAAGGTCTGAGGGACACACCCTTTGGAGGGAAGTCAGGGCACGTCTGGAGCAACTAGGGAAGCCCTAGAAACAAAATAGTTACCTTCATGGGGACCCACCAGTTGACTGACCAGGGATCGCGCAGGGGCCTCGAGCAGAAATTCTAGAAGCGGGCCCACTGAACACTCGTGAAGTGTAGGCCCACAGGCTTCAGTGCAAATGGTGCTCAGGGCTTGGACTACAAGTAGCCCAATGCACAACTTCGGGAAAGCTCGGGAAGTAGGTGCACATTCAAATATGCATGGTGTCCAAGAGTTCCGTTCCCACGTCTCTCATGATGCCTACAGGTCTCAGCTTTGCTGGGATCTCGTGTCGGCCTCGGAGATGTCTGGAAGTCTGTGTCCTGTGTCGCAGATTCTTCGCGATCCGGCGGGAGCCTCAAAAATGCAGACTGGCAAGATGCTTCTTTGGTGCCTGTTTGAACAGGGGAGTCACTCCTTGACCCCAAGGGAGATCCTTCCGTCTTTTAGTCGAAATAGAATGTCGAAGTTCCAGGATATATGTTGCAGAGTTTCGTCCAGGGTAATCTAAAGTCCTAGGGACTGGGTTCCTATACTTATACTAAGTTTAGGGGATGGACTAACTCTAAGGTCCCACTTATGGGAGGACCTGGGGAGGGAGTGGTTACACCTCTTCCCCCTTGTCCAGTTTCGAGCCAGAGCTGGGGCTGAGTGCCCCAGCAGCCGGTTTGAACTGGGGTATGCACAGGAACACCTTGTGTGCCCCAGGCACTGTCTGAAAAGCATTCACTGAATACATCCACCCTGCCCCAATACACTAAATCCTGTCTGGGGAGGTGGTTACACCTCCTTGGACAGGGACCATATTGTCCAGGAGGTCAGACTCGTGTCTTTGGCAGCAGCATCCATTTTGTGATGCTGGGGCTCTTTTAAACTATTACCGGGTAAGTAAAGGTGTACATGTCTTCTCCCTGTAGAAGGTTGAAATTCTACCCCTGCCGACAGGACTGGTGGGGGGGGGGGGGGTAGGATTCTAAAGTGTTTGACACCAAACACAACGTGTTTTGATGCAGCCGTTCCAAAGTTAGCATTTACTGCAAGGTTATAATGCACTTAAGAGTATATGGTATGGGTGTATCACAGAACAGCTATAAGGAAGGGATTCCGAAAGCTGCAGAGGGGCTCACCGTCTCACACAAACCCAAGCACTCTGCCTTCAGGATTGTCAAGGCCTGCCATAGGACTGACTTATAGGTTTAATATGTGTCTTTATATAAAGGTAGATATAGGCATACTATATCTTAGTAAGGGGTGCTTACACCACCTTACCCAGGCTGCAAGAGCAGACATGTGGTGCCATTTTGGAAGGCTTCCCAGGGGTGGCATAATACATGCTTCAGCCCCTGTTGGCCTCTGGGGTACCTATGCCCTTGGTACCTAAGGTACCATATACTAGGGACTCGCAAGGGTAACCCAGTAACAAATCTTGAGTGTACCTAGTGTACATGCAATCAGTTTAGAGAGGAAGCAGCTAGGCTGGGGTCCTGGTTAGCAGGGCCCCAGCCAGACTAAAGTCGATAAATCAGTGTAACACAGCAAAAAGTGGGGGTAACCATAGTAAGCAGATCCTACTCTCCTACAATATCCATCTCCATCTCTACCATCCATCCTTCCCTTAACTTGACTCTCTGCTCCTACCCTCTCATTTCCATATTCCCTCCTCTCTTCTTAAGTTCCCATCCTTCCCCCTCTTCCTCCAAAACACGTTTTCATTCCTCTTCCTTCTCTTGCTTACCTAGCCTTGTCTGATAGAGACTTCTAGTCGCAGATTCCATACCTTAGAATTATCCCCAGGTGTCAGAGTGGATCCGGAAATATTTTATGAGCAGTACCCCTTCGTGCCGGTAGGTGACGTTGTTCAGCTCCGCTTGGAGTTATAGGCGCCGAAAGTGATGTGTGCGGTGCCTATTTAGGCGCCACCCTAGCGTGATGACGTCAGTTCTTTTCTTTATATACCAGTCAGTGCAGATCCGAAGAAGAGCTCTCCTAGTCACATTTTTGATTGACATTTTTTGACACTTTTTTTTAAAGATCTTTGAGACATTGTCTCTTGCATTGGCTCCCTGTTTCCAAACGCTGCACTTTCAAACTGGCATGAACTACCTTTAAGGCCCTATCGGACGCAGCTCCCAGGTTCATCTCTTCCGCCTTGTCCCGTCACATTCCTCCCAGAGCCCTTCGCTCAGCTTCACTAAACCTCCTCGAGGTCCCCAGATTTAAAAGAAAAAAGCATGGTGGCCTGAGTTTTTCTGTCTTGGCTCCCTCCACCTGGAACTCCCTACCTTCCTCTCTCCGTCTCTGCCCAAAGTACGACTGTTTCCGTACACTTCTAAAAACCCTGCTCTTTCAAGCTGCTTATGATTAATCCCCCACCCTGGATCAACGCCATATGTCAATGAGCGCCAAGAAACCGATGGTGATAGTGCGCGTTATAAATAATTTTAATAGAATAATAGAATAGAGTGGTAGGCATATCGACGAAGAAGGCTGGTTTCAGGTCTTGTGGTGCCTCTCACTGGCAAATGTTAGTGACAGATCCACACCTCGTCTGCCTTTGGTGTCTCGAGCGTGACCACAACAACAAGACCTGCGTCGATTTTCATGCCATGCACCCCGAAGGTTTGAGGGAGCGGTCCTTCAGTCTCCTTGCTGCTCGATGCATGACACTGTGCTGGTCTCGACCCCAGTTGAGAGGAAGCTCCCGGGCTTGATTGCCGAGCCATTCCAAGTGCTCATCGGCAAAGTTGTCAGGGCGTTCTTGTAAGTCCCACAAGCATAAGAAGTCATCCAAGGAGATGAGGGAACGTAGGCTTAGAGGCCTGTCTGTGCGGTTGAGCCTGCACCAGGGTTGTCTTCCCACCTCTCTGAATTTCATGGAGCCGGAACACCCGCCCAACTGCATGAGTAATATGAGACCATGCATCTCATTTCTGCGGCATGTCCCCGTTGGCGTGCCCTCAGGTCCCGTGGGTTCGGGAGGGCCCCTACTGGTTTCTCACCAGCCAACTCACCTCTGGATCCAGTCTGGGCCGTGCCACTTGGATCCATGGAGTGATCCGGACCGGCGTCTGTCGAGCCAACTCGACCTTCCACGGTGCAGGCTCCATTGCAGCAACCCCCAAATTCATACCCGACATGGAGCCGGATGGGCGTTGTCTGACGCTGGCACCTACTGCAGGCATCCCTTCCAGGACCGGCCTGTGCCCTAAACATATGGGCTTTGGGGGATGATTGGGTGGGCCCACTGGAGCCTGATGAATACCAGTCCCTAGATGTCAACGAGGACACCTGGTGAGAGGATCTGGCAGATGCCAGTGGTCTGGACGCCTCCCAAAATACTGGCTTGGTCTCTCCTCTTACCTTGGCTACGGAGGAGGGAGTCTTATTTGCTATGGTGGGGAGGAGGGTAGCCGAGGTCCAGACCTTCAGCTGCCGTGTGTGGCGGTCAAGACAAACATCTTGGCACACGTGCTTTTCCCGTTTAACAAATTTGGGGAATTGTCGTAAGGGGCAAGATGGACTCGAGGTAGGAAAACTGCAGAAATTGTAGGCACAGAAAAGGTATCAAGAAATTGGAAAGAGAGAGGACAGGCGGTGTGGCACTGAGGAGGTTGGTTTGAAGGGGAAACGCATTGTAGGGAAAAGCAAGGTCAGTATGAGGGACAATAGGAAGAGGTGGAAGTCAGGGGTAGTTGGAGGGACTGACATGAGGAAAGGTTTCATAGGAGTGTTTGGCTATGGGAGGAAGGCTGACTGGTGAGACCGAGATGAAGGGGGGAGATGCAAAGGACAGAGGTGGAGTTGTAAGATGGAGTGAGAAAAGAATGGAAATGGGTGAGCTGAGTGGGTATGAGGAGGATGGGAGCAAAACAAGACGGAAGGGAAAGGTTAGAGGAAAGTGCTAGTGCAAGTTATAAAGAAGGAACAGGAGGATCAGTTGCAGCAGTGAAGGTAGGGGTGAGTTACTGGAGGGAAGGAGGGCCTGCAGTAATACAGGGAGTTGGGGATGAGGATACTTTGCTATGACATTAAGGGACGTTTTGGTAAAGGAAGTCAAGTAGGAGATACAGTGGTTTGAAGGACTTGTGGAAATGTGGATTTGATGGAGGGAAACGGGTGGGTCAAGGCATGGTAGAGAATGGAAGGAAAGGGTGTTCACAGAGTAAGTGTAAAGGAAGGTATAGGTAGTGTAAGGAATGTAAGAGAAACAAGTCGGAGTAAACACTGGGTGGGTAGGGAAGATGAAAAGAGGGATGAAGTGAAGACTAGGAAGGATAACAAGGTAGTGGGAATGGAGCAGGTGAGTGAGTAAAGGAGAGGGGAATGACAGTGGAAAGATTTAAATTATAGTGGTGAAGAGAAAAAAGTAGGTGAGTAGAGGAGATAGGACGGAAAGAAAGGAAGGCATGGGAAAGGGCAGACAGGAGAAATAGTATACATTGGAAGGGGTGGGTGAAGTACTGCAAGAAATGAAGAGTGAATGTATTAATGTAGGCAAGTCTGAATGTAGTGAAAGAATGGAGAAGAGACAGAGGGAATAATGGATTTGATACTAAGTGGTTGCATAGGGAACTGAAGGATGGGGTAAAGGGAGGACATGCATGGATGAGTTGGAAATTCTTGATGCATGGATGAGTTAAAGAAAGATTATGGCAGGAAACGAGAAGCAAAGGGAAGGAGAATGTTATGATAAGAAAGAAAATGGAACAGGAGTCAGGTGGTCAGGAAGGGATGATGGAAGTAAAAAAATGTGAAGAAAAGGGGAGTAAAGGGAAAAGGAAAAACAGGGAAATGGGGAAGGAAAGAAAGGGACGTGAATGGTGACTGGAGGACAGAAAAGAGAGGGATGTAATGGGAAGGGATGAAGGAGCTAAGGGAAGGCATGGGGAAAATATGGAAGATAGGAAAGGGGTGGTGGAGGGGGATGGAAGGTAAGGAAAGGAAAGTGACGATGGGGAGGCAGTGGAGAGCTAGGGTGGAAGGAAAAGGGGTGTTGGTGAAAAGGAGGTAAGGAAGTAGGAAGGAAAGGAGAGAGAGGTGGGTTAGGGAAAGGCAATGGGATGGATGGGAATAGAGTAGGTAGGAAGGCTAGTGGTGGGGAAGGGTGTTAGTTAGAAAGGGATAGAATGGAAGGCAGGTGGGCTAGAGGAAGGAAATGCCAAATGAAGGGAATAAGGGTAGGCAAGTGAAGGATGGGGAAGTGAAGTAGAGGAAGAGATGCAAAAGGGAAGCAGATTGGAACGGGGAGAAAAAGAAGAAAACGGATGGGGAGGCAATAGCTGGAAATTCTTGGAGGTAGGGGCGGTTAGATAGAGGGCTTGGAAATGGAAGTAAGAGGAAGCAAATAAGCTAATTGCGAAGGTAATGTTAAACAATCAGAGAAGGAATGGAAACTTTGGGAAGAGGAGGGAAAAAATGAAATAGAAAGAGTTGAAGCAAGGCAAATAGAAGAAGGGGAGTGGGAATGATAGGAAAGGTGCAGGAGGGAAGGAGAGTGAAAGAAATTGATGGGTATAGGTGAAGTAAGTGAGGGATAATTTACAAAAAGGGAGTGGATCAGAGGGCTAAATGGGTTGGGCTTGAAAGGGGAGATCAGAGTTTGGAAGCTAGACAGAAAGGAATGTGAGTAGGGTAAGCAAGGGGGAAAATTAGGGTAGTGGAGGTTAAAGTAAAGAAAGAGGAGGGGGAAATGGGAGGAGAGACAAAGGGTAGGTCGTAACATAGAAATGAAAGGAAGGCAAGGTGTCAGAAGGGAATAAAAGGAAGGTAAGATAAGACCAGAGGAAAGAGTAGACGATGGGATGGGAAGTGAGTGAATAGGAATGAAAGGGAATCTAAGTGAATTGAGAAGCAATTGAGAAGAAAAAGAGATATCAAGGATCGGATGGTGGAATGAAAAGGAGAGTAGGGGTTAGAAGGTGTAGGGAAGGAAGGCACGGGGTAGTATAAGGAAAAGAAATTAAGGCATGTGGGGTTGTAGGACAACTTTGACAGAGGGAGTGGGAGGAGAGAGGAAAGGAGAGGGAAGAGATGAATTGATGGGAGATGACAGGCGGGTTAGGAAGGGGTCTGGGAGGGGCAAGAGATGGAATAGGTGAGGACATGGCGGGCAGCTGAAAAAGGAGTGAAGGAAGGAAGTGAGCATAAGTAAAGCAGCTACGAATAGGCTGGATGCAAGCCCAGGATAAGGAAGGAAAATTAGTAGAAGAGAATAGACAGAAAGGAAGAGATCCGAAAAGGGAAAATGATTGGAAAGAGACTACAGTAGGGCAGGGGAACAAAGAAGGAGAATGAGTAGGAAAGTGAAGATGAAAGGGGCGTGAATGCAATGGGGAGGGAAATGAAGTCTAGGGAAGGTAGGGGGTATGTAATGGAAAAGAAAAAGAGAGGAGGAGAAATGAGGGGAATGAATAAGGGAGGTAAGAGGAGGGGAAAGCAGGTATGGGAATGGAAAGCAAGAGGGCATGGAGATGGAGTGGCAGGGGATGAGGGGAGAAAAGCAGGATTGGTAACAGAGAAGGCTATGAAAGGGATTGTAAAATAGAGGGAAGAGGAGGGAGAAGCACAGATAAGAGGAAATGGAAGAAGGTGAAACTGAAGGGCGTGGAAATGCTTTGCAGGGAAGTGTGAAGTAGTTGAGGAGAGGGAAGAAAATAGAGAAAAGAGAGAGAAGGGAAGGAAATGGGGCTGAGGGAAAAGGTGGGAGAGAGGAGGGAAGTATAGGGATGGAATGACAGCAAGAGAAATCCGAGGGAGAGAAGCAGGGAGGAAAGGCAAGAAAAGAAGATAGGAACACATAGGATACAGAAAGAAATTAATCGGTTAGTGTGTTTAAAGGTTGGGAAAAGAAAAAAGTAAAAGAAAGGCGTGGGAATGGAAAAGGGGTGAAAAGAGAAAGGACATTGGGTGGGAAGGGAAAGAGGGAACAGAACAGGGGAATATTGTGGGAAAGGATGGTTGTGGTTAGGGTAAGCAGGGGTAAGGAATGAATTAAGGAAGGGGATGCCCAGGAGGAAAGGGGACTGGCATAGAGTGTACACGGTGGGAGAGGAGGGAAAGGATAGGAAATCAGCAGAGGTCAACGAGAACAAAAGGATTGGGAAGTAAAAGGAATTACAGGGAAGGTGGCAAGAAATTGGTAGGAATGCAATAGGGAAGAAAGTGGAATGGAGCGCTAGCATAGGAGAAGGAAGGGGGATAGAAAGGAACTTGATATAGGGGGAAAAGATGAGAAAGGGTTTGGATTGATGAATGGAGAGGATGGAGTATTTAAGCTATGAAAAAGGGGGAATGAAAAGGAAGTGAGGAGGGGAAGATATGGAAAGGTGAAGGGTAATAGGAGGGCAGATATAGGTGGGATTGATGAAGGGAGTGGAAGCGGTGAATAGAGGATTTAAATGGAGTGGAAATGTACAGGAAGTAAATGAAAGGGCAACATTGGAGGAGGGGGGAAATGGAAAGGGGTATCAAAGGGAAAGTAATGGATTGGGGTAGGAAAGGGAGATCAAGAGAGAGAAGCCAAAAGTCAAAGTGAAGAGTCTGGAATGGACATCTAGGGCTGGGGGAGTAAGGGGTGTAGAGGGAAATGGTTGTGGTGGGAGATTTAGGTGTGAAAAGGCAAAGGTGAAGAGAGGAAAGTGATGAGTGAAGTTTGGGAAGAATGGAGTTGTGGAAGGGAAGAGGTTCGGTAAGGGAGAGGCAAGATATTTTAGAAAGGGGTGAAGAAAAGATAAATTAATTGGAGATTGGTTGGAAGAGATGGGGTGGAAAAAAGGAGAGGAAAATGAATAGGTGTAGAGAAGGGGAGGTGATTGGGGGAGAAGTGGGAGGGAATGGTTAGGTGAAGTGGTTGTGTTGGGGCAGGCATTAATGGCTAGGGATATGGAACAGAGGGAAGAAGAAAGGGAAAGTAATGGCAGAGTATAGAGGTAATATAAATGAAGAGAGGGACAGGGAAGGAAGTAGAGGGATGGGAACAGGCAGAAAGGAGGAAACAGGACTGAAGCATGGAAGGGAAGAAAGGGTAGGGAAGTGAAGTTTAGGGAAGTGGGGGAGAGTAGAGATGGATTGAAGAAGAAGGCGATTGGGTCGAGCTTAATGAAGGTGGAGAAAAGAAAGGAAAGTCGGGGAGTAGATAAAAGGAGTGAAGGGGAGGGAGGTGGAGGTAAAAGAAAGTAGGAACGGAAAAGGGAAGGATAGAGAAGGACAAAGGGTAGGGAGTTTGAAGGGGTAGGTAAGAAAAATTATGGGTAGAGTAGGAAAAGTGGGGGTAGAGTAGTAAGGGAAGATTGCACATGAAAGGGAAGAGGACGGAAAGGGAGAGGAATGACTGGAGGTTGGGTATTTAGGGGATGTGGGGAAGGAACGGGTTAGAGGAGAAAGGGAAGAGTGGAGTCGGATAAAAGGAGAGGAAGTGGTAGAAAATGGAATGGGGGAGTAGGTGAGAAGAGGAAGGGGTGGTTGTGGAAGGATGGGGAGTATGAAGCAGTAACTAAGAAAAGATAAGGAGCATGGAGGAAAAAGAGTAGCTGGGGCAAGGCAGGCAATGGTGAGTTTGGAGGGCAATGGAAATGAAGAGAGGAATGGGAAAGGTGAGTAGTGGATGGAGATTGGGTATAGAAGGGATGGAGAAGGGGACGGGATTAATGGGGTTGGTGAGGGGAAGGGAATGGGAGTCGAATGATAGTAAGCGGTATGGCAGGAATGAGTGTAGGCGAATGGAGTGGAGGTGATGAAAGGGCCGGAAGGAATGAGAGCGTAGGGACTGAGTGGGAGGGGTGGACAGGTGACAAAAGGGATGGGAGCTGAATAGAGGGAATGATAAATGAAGTAAAGAGCAGGAAAAGTCTTGGGGTGAGGGAAGGACTGTAGGAAAGGTGTAGTTGGGAAGAGGGGAGAGACTGGTGAAGGCGAGTAGGTCGATGAAAAGAAATATAAAGGACGGAAGGCAGAGAGAAAATAAGGGAAAGGATTAAAAGAAAAGTTAAGGACACAGGAAGGAAGGTATTGATTAGAGGGGCTATGGGTTGGAAAAATTGAGGTTAACGAATTAAGGTTAATGGGGATTTCATGTCAGTTTGCAGTTTGGTTTTCAGTTTAGTTTTCGTTTGGATTATTAACTCATCATGGATCCCTTGCCCCGACCCCTGCGCCCCAACCTTACTGGAGCCTGTTCAGCTTTGGCCAATTCGGGTCTCCAGCGCCTGCAGTGGTCCTCCCCGTCCGGTGTCCTCGTGTCCAATGCTGCATCCCCCCCCCGGTTACCAGCCTTTTATAGCGAAGGCACGTCACAATGGAGACCTTTTCAACATGTCCGCATACATCACCACTGTCTGGGAGATACCATTTGTTACCTGTTAACGGGGGAATATGCAAGGCACGGCCTCCTATTCAATTTCTTGAAGCGATTCCACGATTAAGTCCCTAATAAGGATCCTGCGATGAAGCTGTAAGGAAACCCCACCCTGCCCCACATCCACAATAGTGGTGATTTCTTTTTTTCCCGTTCTTCAGTGAAGGACTCCCCTCTGCACGTACCCGGGGCCTTCTGAGATCACACTGTCGGCCTGTGATGTCACTAGTATTCCTTTCACAGGATTCTGATTCTGGTACCATCTGCTTCTGGGATGGATGATTCATACACATTTATTTTAAACATAATGGGTATCCCCACGACGTGTATTCAGAGTTATCCAGTTTATTTATTAAATGATTCCACGGGGACCCATCCACATCCTCAGTCCAAAATACACATAGGAGGCCAGCCAAAAAGAATGGGAAGCAAATCCTACTTTATATCAGAAAATATGTTTTTATTTTTTATTAAAAAAGTAAACTAACAATTATGGTAACAGGGAAACGTATTTTTTCAACTATGTGCATTATCTTTATTTTAATGACTTGGCACCAATCTCACCTATTAACTATTCAATGATTTTTGCGGTCTTTGTTGTATTTGTCACATTAAGAAATGTACACTGACAGCCCCCTATTTTAAGGGGTGCTGTCTCTGATAACCTGGTCTGAGGGGTCTGGCACGTGATGTGCCACCCTGGTTTGAGGGGTTCTATGTCTAGCCCCCCTCCTAGTCCGAGGGGGATCACCCTCTATCCCCCTTCTAGTGTCAGGACTCTGACTGACCCCTTCTGGTCTCAGGGCTCTGACTGACCCCTTCCGGTATCTCGTCTCTGGGCTCTGACTGACCCCTTCCGGTCTCTGGGCTTTGACTGACCTCTTCTGGTCTCGGGGCTCTGACTGACCCCTTTCTGGTCTCGAGGCTCTAACTGACCCCTTCTAGACTCTGGGCTGACCTTTCCACCCTCTTCATCAGTGGGGCTTAGATTTAAGTGTTTGTAGGCCGTGGGGCTCGAGTCACTTACACAGCTCTTAGTAACAACGTCATCAACGTAAAAGGTGGCTTGAAGGACGGTCTCCTCATTCATCCTAAGCCCTTAAAAAAGTGAGTTCTAGTGGCATTCTAGGAAACTAAATGGGCCCAATTGAGAACGACATTTCCCACTGTAAGTGTATGCTTACGGCTGAAAATGCCTTCATTTATGCCTGGCAGGATTTTGCAAAAGATATCCTGGCAGGTGTAAATATATTTAATACTACATTTCTCTTCGCCACGAGTGCAGATCAAGGCGCAGTAGTAACAGTGGCTTAATTTAACCTGGAGCTTGCAGTTGACCCGTCATCACTCTTTTTTAAGCGCCGGCACTTATTGTACCTCAGCAGACTTTGATCCAGAGCAAGAGAGAGTAAAACACAAAAGGGGGTAGAAGGAGAAATAGAATGATGGGAAATGAGTCCCAAGGGGAGAAACCATGGATGAAAAAGAACCGGTAAGAGGGAGATAAAAGAAGAGGGAATATCTTGTGGGGGTGATAAAAGGTGCTTTGGGGTGGAATCAAGTTTAGACATCCCTTGTATTCAGCAACTCTGCCATTCGATAGCGCCAGCCGTATCCTTCTGTGCAAAACTTTGGGCCCCAGTACTTGTTCTTTTACAAATTAAGCACAGGTAGTAACTCTCACACAAGGGGTGCAAAGTTGGAGGAACAAGGCATAGTGTTTCCTTGTAAGTTTGTGAACTCCAAAAGCTTCGATTTTTCCAGGTATTCACAAATTCCAATCCGACTCATTCCCACCCTGAAAACGGTCAGAGATTTACGGCAGCTCAGGGCTGGAGTAACTCCAGTTCAGGTCTGGAGTAACTCTCCAGACCAGACAAGGAGCGGATCACATCCAAACTTGGAGGAGATGTAGGGGAAGGGGTTTCCAAATAGAGACGCATTTTTTTTTCCAGTGGAGAGAAAAATAACTGGAAAAAACCTCTACATTAGTACATCAGGCATCATTATCCTAGTGCGTAAGTATATGCTATGTGGGAATATACATTGAGGAGATGGAGGCCTGGAGGACATGGCACATGGAATTCCAGGTGGTGCACATGGAATTCCAACTGACACATGGAAATCTGCACCTGGCACAGTTGTCCAAGCATGCCACTGGAAATGTATGTCAATTCAAAAAAAATATTAAATCTGCAAACGTTAGTGTGAATGCTTTTACACATACATGTTTACTAAATATTTTGAAAATTGCCTCGACATATTCCATCTTGTCCACATTTTTAATCTGGTGTCAGCCAAGACCTTTTGATTTTTAAAAACATATGTGTGCAGTATACCTATTTAAAGTGGCTTTCTGCCAGCTTTTTTCATTAATTGGTCTGTTGGTGTGTCATTCAAAAGTTGTGTCCACCCACTACAGAATGCAGCATGGGCCAGAAGACCAGCCCACTTCAGCCACTGGATATCTTCACTTGTGTGACTGCATTTTGCTCTTCACAAGGAGCACATGCGCACACAAGCTAGTTCTCGTCTGTGCCAATGTTTTTGTTTTTAATGTATTACTTTGATGTTGCCTTTGAGTTTGGAGTGGGATGTGACATCTGGATGCTTCATACCATCCGTGAACACAGGTCACATTACACGCTTTGTCAGTTCCTGTCTCTTGCCAATGCTGTTGTAAATTCCTTTTGGGAAAGTCCTTTGTTTATCTGCCTTTTCCCGATAAACAAAGGTCACTCCAAAAGGAATTTCATAGCAAAACAGTTTGTGTCCATTTGAAACTGTTCTGTATTAAGTTTTCAAAAGCTTCAGAATTATACATTTGAATGTATAAACTGACAATTCTTCAGAACACGTTTTTTCTAGATTCAATTTCAAAATGGTTCTTTAATAAACTTTGCCCAGTAAGAAAGCCTTTATCGCGTTTAGTTTGCAGCACTTGTAACACTTTTTGTATTCCTTCTTTCTTTCCTTCTTCCTTTGTTTCTTTCATTACCCTTTCCTTCTTCCTTTAGTTTTTTTCTTCCAGTTCTTCTTTCATTCCTGGCTTTCATTCCTTCTTTCTTTTCCTTTTTTCTTTCATTCCCTCTTTCCTTTATTCTTTCATTCCCTCTTTCCTTTATTCTTTCATTCTCTGTTTCCTGCCTTCTTTTTTTCATTCCTTCATTCCTGCTTTCCTTGTTTCTTTCTGTCATTCTTTCTTTCTTGCTTTCGTTTTTCATTTCTGCTTTCCCCTTTTCCTTCTTTCCATCTTTCTTGCTTTCATTCCATTTTCCTAGTGTCTTGCTTTCATTCCTTCTTCTCTTCTTTCTTTCCTTCCTTGCTGTCTGTCCTCTTTCTCTCTTGCTTTCTTTCTGTCTCTTTATTTTTCTTTCTTTACTGCTTTAATTTCTTCTTTACTTCTTTCTTGCCCTCTTTCTTTCCTTCTTGCCCTCTTTCCTTCCTTCTTGCCTTCTTTCTTGCTTGCCTTCCTTCATTCCCTCTTGCTTTCCTTCCTTCCTTCTTTGTTTCTAAAGGGAAGAGATTGGCATCCAGTGGCATACAATTGGCTTTTTTTTAGATCTGTTTTAGCCAAGACCTTTTGTTTTTACTAAAATTGTGTGTATGATATAGTGACATAGCTTATAGGGATTTTCAGCCACACTTCATCCATTTTTCTGTGGTTGTGTCATTCAGAATTGTCTCCAACCCGCTCAAGCATGCATCATGGGACAGCCCGTCCCTTCATTTCAGCCTTTGGCTGACTTCACTATGAGTTAAGACGTGCTGCTCCTTCACAAGGAGCACATCCACACCCAGCGTAGTTCTGTTCAGTGCTAGAGAGTACTGTGTTAAAGTATGCTTTTTTGAGATTAAAAACAGTTTTCCCTCTGGTCAATTTTTTTTAGATTGACAATGCACGGCAGCTTACCAAACTATAAAGTTTTGCAAGATCCATGGCAGTACCAAACAAGAATTGACAAAAGGAAAGTAGGCCAATATTCAGCCACTGGCAAGAGTGTAATCAGGGCTTAGTTCACTTTTAAGAGCATGTGCTTAGAGCTGATCAGTTGTATTGAGTAGAAGTTACTGTATTAAGGGTTTCTGGCTCCTCTTCCTCAACCAGACGTACATGATGTGAATATAAGTAGCCTCTTCATTATTGAGAATCATATACGCTTAATACCTTCCATTGTTTGCTGGAATGTTCATGGAATAATCAGATTGATTACCTTTAATACGTTTTTTTCGGTGAAAGTAATCTAGGGATGATGGAAGGAGAAAGAATAAGAATACTTGGTTCAATATCTTTCCCTCGACAGGCGTTGAACAGTTTGATGTCTCTGATGACGCTCTTGGGGCCCAAGCACATCAGTTCCGTGAGAGTGAAAATGATGACCACCCTCAGGACGGGGCTCCGATACAAGGAGGACTTCCCAGAGCTGTGTTGCAAGTAAAGTATCAAACGCCTTTTTGTAAATAATATGTACATATATTGGTAGAAGGTGGCTGTGGGAACTTGCACCACACACACATGATTCTAAGCTTGACATTAAATCACAAAATCCTTGTAGATCGGGATTAAAGCCTCTGCTTGTTATTCCAGGCTTTACTTGGTTTCATCGAGCTTCCGGTTTCTATTACAAGGCACAAGACTGCCAGAGATGACCTGCATTTTGAAATGTAAAATGTAAAACGAGCTTATGTATACCATCTCGGCTTCTCTTACGTTGCCTTTCTGAAAGCAGGGGTCAAACCCCATCATTTACTATGTAATTTATCTTAGAGTTTTGTGACTTTTAATTTCCTTATATACATTAAGGCTACCTTGGTTCATTGAATCCTCATGTTAGCCCACATTCCGTTGTTTTTATCCCTGCCAAGAGAACCATGTTTATGTTTATAGATTTCTAGAGAGCATGGCTGCCCGTGAGCGTCCCAGCGCTGGTGATAGAACCGGCGGGATCAGAGGTGGAATTTAATTTAGGGAAACAGCCAGGTCTTCAAGAGTTTACGAAACAAAAGAAGATTGGGCTGAGCACGGATGTCCATTGGTAGTGCGTTCCACAGTTTGGAGGCATTATATGAAAAGAGGCGGCCTCCAGATCGATTGATCCTAGGTGTTAGAGTAAGATGAAGATGTGTGGAGCGAAGGGTTCTATTGGTTTTATAGGGAACAGTGATATCTTTTAGGATGGGGGGCCTTGCCATGCAGAATTTTATGAGTAGTGCAAAGGGCCTTGAAATGCACTCTTTCAAGTATGGGCAGCCAGTGGAGTGACCTGAGGGCCGGTTTAGCTGAACAACGGTTGTTGGTGCCCGTAAGAATCTGGGCTGCAGTGTTTTGCACAACCTGCAGTTTAGCCGTCACTTTCTTTGGGGCACCGAGATAAAGGGCATTCCCATAATCGAGTCTGGACAAAATAAGGCCCTGAATCAAAAGTTTCCTAGACTGGATGGGAAGTAGAGGTAACATTTTGCGGGAAGTGCGGAGAAGACCGTAGCACGCTCCGGCGGTTTGTCTAGCTTGGGTGTTAAATGTAATGCCTTGATCCAGCCAAATCCCCAAGCTTTTGATATCAGATTTAGGGGTCGGGGCAGACCCATACAAGGGGGCTACAAAGTCTCCGGGCGGAAGTGTGACTGATTGCCCATGACCAGGATCTCCGTCTTGTCGCTGTTAAGCTTGAGATGTGATCTGTCCATCCAGCTGGTTATATCCCCAAGACAGGAGTAAAGATCGATGGAGGGGCGGTCCTGTTGACTTAGTGATATGACCAGCTGGATGTCGTCAGCATAGGTCAGGAGCTTGATTCCGTATGGATTGACAATTTTTTCAAGGGGAGACATGTACACATTAAAGAGCGTAGGGCTCAGAGATGAGCCCTGAGGGACGCCACAGTGTACAGGGGTTGTCTTGGAGATGAAGTTACCCTCCGCCACCTGAAATGAGCGGCTGTGTAGAAAGGATTTCAGCCAGGACAGGGCAAGTCCGGAGATACCCAGGTCCTCAAGCCGATGGACCAGCGTAAGATGGTTCACTGTGTCGAAGGCCGCACTCAGATCCAGGAGGATCACTGCCACTGATCCCCCTGAATCTATGATCTTTCTGGCCTCTTCAACTACCGCAATCATCGCGGTCTCCGTACCCTGGCCCGAAGCGAAAGCCCGTCTGTGAGGGTTTAAGAAGATCACTTGATTCAAAGTAGTCCGAAAAATGACGGTTAATACATTTTTCTGCTACCTTGCTACTACCTGGAAAAAGAGAAATGGGCCGGAAATTATTCAATTCCAGGGGGTCCAGATTGGGTTTTTTGATTAGCGCATTGACTACCGCCTTCTTCCAACTCGGGGGTACAATGCCCTGTGAGAGCGAGATGTTGATCAGATTGGCCATAGGGGCAAGGATGGCGGGTGTCACTAATTTTAAAATGTTCAGTGGGGCTGGGTCTAGTGGAGAACCGCTTTTAATTGACTGAAAAATGGAGGAGAGAGTGTCTTTTGAGATGGGGCGAACATGTCCAAATTGGCCTCGGGTTGCTGTGATACTGACCGGGTAGGTTCAAGTTGGTCAGTAGTTTTGTGCAGGGGAAGATGTTTCAGAATTTTTTG
Source organism: Lissotriton vulgaris (assembly GCF_964263255.1). NCBI lineage: Eukaryota > Metazoa > Chordata > Amphibia > Caudata > Salamandridae > Lissotriton > Lissotriton vulgaris. The sequence continues at coordinate 607,501,277 of NC_141699.1, read as the reverse complement.
AATTTTCAAGTCAAAGAACTCTGCTAGCTCATTACAGCGGCTGTCCGAAGGGTCCACGGGGCAAGGGGGGTCCGGTATTTTTAAGAGTTTTTTCGCAATTTGGAACGTTTCTCTTTCATATTAAAACTAATTAGGTATGCCTTAGACAGTTTTAATCCACTTGGCACTCCATTTGCACTCGCTCAGCCCTACACATTCCATATCCTCACGCACACACCTTCGTCATTACGGCATAAAACTAAAAGGATCTCGACAAGGAGCCCTCTCACAGGGCCTTTAGGGCATTGTAGCGCTGGCCCAAAGAGGAGCAGGCCCTATGATGAAACATGACATCCATCTGGATGTGTGAGGGTACTTCTTAATAATCATAGGGATTCCCCTTGATTATTCACTTCCAACCTCGTTTTCTTCCATTTTTCTCTATAGGAACAGTACTTTCTGGATTTATTGAAACTCAATGAATGCCAGGGAACTAGGTTTAACACTAAACCACATTGTTTTCTTACGTTTCTCTACATTCTGGTCACTAAGAAGTATTTCTGACTTGCTGACAACAGCTGGTTATTTACAGTGGCGGCCGACACAAATAAAAAGTGGTGCAGCGGGTGAAGGGGGCACAGGAATTTTAATAATAAATAAATAAAACGTACCTGATGCTGCCGGCCTCCTCGTGCTCATCTGTTTCCTGCTCCCAGTAGTCCCTGGGACACCATCAGAGACCCCTCATTGAAATACCAGCGCTGCTCTCATGCTATTACCAATTATGAGAGCAGCACTGGGATTAGTCTGAGTGGGCTGCTTTAACGCTCGATCAAGCACAGGGCGTCTCTGCTATTTCTCGCCAACCCAGCTGTAGTGCACACCTAAGTGTATATGTCTGTTTGGCCGGCTTAAGACAGCCAGCCAAACCGGCATGCGCACTTAGCAGTGCACATCACTCCGCCCATCTGTCATGGCCCGGCCCCTCCCCTCCCTACACACGCTGGCTGAGCCAGCAGCTGAAAAATAAAAATAAAATATTATTTTATTTTTCAGCTGCTGGCTCTGAGCCGGTGGGGTGATGATCCTCTGCCATTGCGGAGGAGCCGCCGCTGGTTATTTACATCTTTCAAACCGCTCAGCTTCATTACTAGGCGGTTCACTGTCTTGAACCCGTAAGTCTAAATAATTTTCTGGATGTTTAATTTCACTGATTATTCTGTCCAATCACACTTTTCAGGATGTAGTTGCTAAAGAAAACACTTTAAAAGCATGGAAGGAGAATGAGCAGAGTTGCTAGCTTATGTCACACCCTGAAATCACACAGCTTGACAACATCTACAACAGTCTAGAGTATGCGACCACTGTGTGCTGCTCTTTTCAGAAATGTTAACCAATATTATAAGTGACACAACACCTCTAGAATATTTTTATTATGTTATTTCTACTTATAAAGCACCCATGAACCCTAAGGTTTCATGGTGCTTCCTGGTAGGTAACATACAGATGCAAAACTTAATACTTGAAAATCCATGGGCACCCTCTCACGTAAAACCCAGCACCCTGCCTTCAGGATTGTCAAGGCTTGCTATAGGGTTGACTTATAGGTTTGAAGTGTAGTGACCTATAGATATTGTAACCCTATATCTAATGTTAGTGGTGCAAGCACCAGCTTACGCAGGCTGCAATGGCAGGCCTGTAGTTCCATTTTTCCATGGCCTCTCATGGGTGGCATAAATCATGCTTCAGCCCATGGGAGGCCTCTGGGGTACCTATGCCCTGGGTACATTTGTACCATATTGTAGGGACTGACAAGGGTACCCCAGTATCCAATCTGGAGTGTACCGAAGTACATGCACAATATTTTAAGGAGAAAGCAGATAGACTGGGGTCCTGATTAGCAGGACCCACTGGGGTCCTGATTAGCAGGACCCCAGTCAGACTAGTCAAAATCAGTGTAACATCAAGCAAAAAGGGGGGGGGGGGGGTAACCATAAGAAGCAGATCCTACATTCCTACAACAGTCACACAGTGACCCTTAAACCTTACCTGTGTCTCTAAAGCAGACTGCTGATGTCAGACGGGGCTCCATGATTTACTGTGGTTCTTTAAAAAAAACTATCTTCAGAAAAATCAAAATAGACCGCCTTTTGATGCTATATGACTACTTTAAATACAATGCCGGGTTACTGTATTTTACATAGTAAGAATATGTAATAAGAAATCATTAGCTTGATGATTTAGTTGTTGGATGATCTGGTGAAGGAATTATTTGGGTTCAGCTGCACAGTGAATTCGACAAAATCGTGGGCAACTAAGTCATGGAGATCTCTGTGTGACTATTGGCTGTGTGGGCTCACCACAACTCCATACCCCTCACCTTTAGTAAATAAGCATTGATAAAGCCAATAGGTCTGACTTGTGTTTTGAGTTCAGACTAAAATACTCAAAAATGCCAGGTGCAAAGAAAAACATCACAAAAACGGTTGATTTCTGTTCACAATGCATCTATGAGTTAAAAAATTGTGTGTGATGACTCAGGCACTCTATAGGAGGCGGAATGATACAGTAATAAATAGCATGAGGTGAAAGGTTGGTACTCCTGTGGCAGCAGAGGCAATTCCCACTCTCTGTACGTGTCTAAGAATTGGTACCAAGAGATTTTGCTGTTAAGCCAGACGTAAGAAAACATAATAGTGGAAAACTTGAGCTTTTAAAAGTAAGCTCAGACAGTGTAATTTATATAATCTAATCTCTCATCAAACTCTGTACACGAGAACAGCTTGCAGATAGACCACACTTGTGCTTGGAGTGATAACTCTTCCCGGCCATTAGCCCATAAAAATGGACAATAGGCAAGCAGTTGAAATTGGTCTGGAGTTGCCCATGTTCCTGTTGAGGTGGGGTGCGGCATGGCGGTTTAAGGTGGACTATTTCCCCTTGTAGTAGGATGAAGACTAATTTGTGTATGGTTGATCCCTGTTTGTAGTGGCACATGAAGCAAAATAAAATGTAGAATCGGAATGTGGCGGAGAATATTTCACTGATTCTACACGTCACTTTTGAGTTTTTGCAAGAGCCAGCTCTAGTCAAGACACTATAATATGTTGTTTAAAAATCTGCAACAATTTGTTGAAGATTGTTTCAGACTTGAATCTCTGTTTATGGTGTCAGTGAAAAGTACAGAAGTTTTGCAAGATGCTGTTTTGGAGGTTTTTTTGCAGTAGAATCATCCCCAAACACAATTCAAAGTGTTGCATGTGCCACAATTGCCAAGTTCAGGGCCAACTGGCAAATAAAGGTCTCTGAATATAGGCTGGCTAGGAAGCAAAGACTTATATGGATGTACTGTTATAGACACTTCGTACGCATGATTTGTTGAGAAACAGCGTGGCCCATTTTTACCTGGACTTGGTTGTGGTTACCTGGCTGACTGTCATTCATCGCTAGGGTAGGTTTCAGATATTGTAGCGCCAAATGAGGAAAGAAAGAGTGCATGAAGAATACGGGAGAAGTAACTCAAGGAAGCGGGGAATGAGATGATTAAGGCAGGAAGTAAGAAAAGCAGGAGACGGAAGACTATTTTCAGTAAGAATAAATATTAGGTTTATGCCAGAATGTTGTGGTACCTCCGCAGGAAAATTGTGGGGGAGGTATAGTAAGACCATAAACAAAGAGCGGGAACATGTCAAAAAAGGAAGAAATAAAAAAGGCTAAGCCAAAGTATAGGGAATTTAAAAAGAAAGAATGTAGAAAAAAGTATTTTTCTCTTTGACGGTAAGCCCATGGGCATGCATATTAGAGCCAACATTGACCAAAACAACTAGTGCTAAGTTGACCAAAACTTGGCCAAATGTGAGGATTTCTGTCTCCTTCCAAGATGCAGCCCCAAACTGATATCTGTAGAAATTCCATGATTGAGCTGCATATTTTGAAAGAATATCTTACATATCAAAATATACAGTTTGTTTAATAGCTACTAGAAATCAGAATAATTTCTTCAAGACCGAGTGTCTGCTTTACACATTTTAGGGATCACCATGGGGTATTATATGTCGTCCCAGTGTTTTTTTTCTTGATATGGGTGTCGTTTGATAAAGTTAAATCAGACTCAGAAAGATTCAAAGTGACTAGAGCACAACAAGGGAACATTAAGCAAAGTAGAACTTGTGCCAATGATATGTATGACCACTAAGGGGTTTGGGGAGGTGTAGAAGGGGCCTGCCAGCTAGTATGAGAGAGTGGCGCAGCAAGAGCAATTGATAACATCACATCTACTGGCCAAATGACAGGGAGCATCCCGCTCTCCCGTAGTCTCCTCTGTCCCCATTTTTAGTCCTAATAATGACAAACCATTTATAAGCAGTGACTTTAGCTAACATATGCTAATGGTGTTGGCAGTTAATTTATAATGCCTGGTATTGCTGTTCCATTGAATGTGTACTTTTGAGGTGCTATTGTATATCATTTTCAGCTCAGAATTACTGAGTCAATAAATATACCAATCAAAAGGGCCATGCCAGTTAATATGCCTAACATGATCACTTTAGAAGTTTGGCAGAATTATTGTACATGTAAATACACCTGTCATTATTGCCCCTGGGTGATCTCATTGCATGTGCTGTGGTACTTCTACTGTTGTTATTCCTCATTGTACACATCGTAGATGTTTCCACAAGCCTACATGTGACCAATAACAGGCATCCTTCTTCGTAGGTGAGTTTGTAGAAGGTAGACCATATATGGATTTCAACTAGAACACATCTCTGAAGGATTGATACTATGACCACGTTTTGAATTCTAGAATGTGATGATCATTCTGCTGTTTCTTTCTGTTTAGAGCTTGGGACTGTTTTGTGCGGTGCTTGGACCAGTCGTATCTCGGCTCCCTGCTGAGCCATGTTATTGTAGCTCTTCTGCCCCTCCTGCAGATCCAGCCAAAAGAAACTGTGGCTGTGTTTCGGTACCTCATTGTTGAAAACAGGTAAGGAAAGAGGAGCTGGAAACCAATCCAGATGCCCAGCAGTGTAAATATTTTACCTATTCTAATGTTGTATTACCGTGTTACAGCACTCTGTTGGGTTTGTGCACATTTGTGTAACAAAAAGTATGACAGATGAGTTTGGTTACCACAAGTCCACACTCATGCAACAAATTAAAGCACAGTTCATCCAAAGACCTCTTCACGACACCATATCAGGGTCAACAATACAAACAGCTCTTCCCATACATTTATCATTGGCGATCTCATGTAAATGTAAATGTGTGTGTCTTGTAAAGCGCACTGCTACCCGGAGGCGTCCTGGCGCTATAGACCGCTGGGGAACCCGTCCTGGCTTTCCCTGTGAGATGCTCCCTCCTGGGTATCTCCAAGGTGAAACTAGGCATTCCCGGCGTTTGTGGGGGGCCGTTGTGTAGATGAGGCAAGCTAATGCCCAGAGTTGCCGAGTGTGATCCCTGGTTAGAGTAGGCACAGAGGAGAGAATTATCGAGTCCGCTGACCCTGGTTCACAACCCTGCCGCGTCGGGAATTGAACCCTGGTCCCGGGCCGTCCTCTGCTCCCGGGTCTGCTGCCTCTAACCAGTGAGCCACACCACTCCACTCCACTGTACTGATATGGTACACTGCCCCGTTGGTCATAGAAGCGTACTGGCACTGATTCTGGGTGGACTCTGGTGTTGTGACCATGAATAATTATGCTGCTGTTCTGACAGATGTATGGGGGGGGGATTATTTGCTACTCTTCTTTCCCAAATATTCCTTGGGGAGGACCCCTATACTACCTGTAACTTTTTTTTCATTGCTGTTATTAGCCCAACACGCTTTTATCACACACAAAAGGAATTTCATCAGCTACCAAAATTCCCTTAGAGGAATAATACTGCGTAAACAGAAATTTGACGAAATGTTCAATCCCAGGAGAATAGAATATTATGATGTGAAAAGGCAGAGGAGGGGAGTTGAAGAGGGCACATTGGAGACTGGTAAAGCAGCAATACTCAGAACGGTATAAGATGACGATGTAAGAGAAATGGAGGATTGTCTTTTGACATAGTCATGCTGGACAGTGTTGCAGGGTAGCCATAGTGTAGATGCAATAAAGAGACCGAGCGGACATGCAAATACCTTCTTCTTCAACTAAATCACCTCTAAGCTGGGGAACGGAAGGCGTACTGAGGAAAGGTATTGAGCAGGGCATGCAAAAGCCTTCTAAGATAGTGAGGCTGATGAAAAAAGTTGGAATAGGATGCATGGAGGACGCTGCTCGGTAGAGTAGCTGAGTAACGATGTTAAATGAAGTAAGTTACTTGAAATGCAGAAAAGCTTAGGTAAGGGGAATTCATCTACTGCCAGTGGCTATGATGCGGTGGGGTGATGAAATAAGGATAGAAGATACAAAGAGTGCATGCAGGAGACTTTACATGAAGGACGGCATAGGAAGAAATATTTAGCGTGTGCATGTAGAAAATTGGCTTGTGAAGGAAGTTAGATCAGGAGATTGCTGTTGCCTCAGAATCGCAAGAAAAACTACAAGATGTATTACATGCAGTCGGCAGGTTTGTTTCCATGTCATAGGAAAGAAATTAATTTTTGCACTTATTGGACACTAGTAAGCTGCAATAATCGAAAGGAGGACATACTCTGACTGTTGTAGGTTACAGAGGCTGAGGAAAGCTGATTGTTCTTTCATTGAAATTGCAGACTGCGGAAGATGAGGAAAAGTGTATGGTGAGCATGCAGGCTAGTTATTATATTAATAAGCTGGAAGATGTTAGTTGGTCATTTGGAATGCTTGGAACGGGTATGCTAGTAAGTCTGTGAAAGTTACTAGGAGACAATAAATGCTTGAACCTTGCCGGGTAGTCAGTTGAGAAATCATATTGGTAAAGGTGTGCACAGGAGAACATGCCATACCAGCGGCGATACTTCACACAATGTTATTTCATTGGCACGACTAAAACCCAACTCAAGCCTCCTCATCGACACACCCGCTATTATGACACTCTAGCCTCTCACCTGGCGCTGGCTGGTTACCCTCATTTGTGGCTAACATTGTATTCACTATGAGATTATCGACTGGCATCTATTTCAACAATGTACCAGGCACTGAGAGAAATTTATAGAATCCTTCCCTACCTCACACACCCATCCACTGCTGACCTGCTTGCTATCTCGTTTGGTATTTGCTTTTTCCATTTTCCCTTCTCATTGCCTCGGTCAGAAAGGGCTTTACCAGTGTAAATTCAATATGTACGCCTTATGGTTCCTTTGCTCATATCTAACTAAACAATGTAACAAAGGCCGCAAGGACAGCAATGCATGCTGCGGACACAATAGCAATGACACATATTTGATGTTTTGTTCTTAACAAAACTTAATAAAGACATTTAAAAAAGAAAGTGTGTGCACAGAAAACTGGACTCCTAATCAAATAGAAGGATAAAAATGTTGGAAAGAATCTATTGATGACATATGGTGTATACAAAGGCTTAGGCATGGGTTTCAGAGTGGGTATGCCATGATCTGTGTGGTCTAGGTTGCCGATGGGATTGGAGGTTGGGTGTGCTGGGGACTGCTAGGTTAGTGAGCCTAATGGAACAAGTTTTACATGGGGCATGGAGTAAACTTCAGAGGTTTACAGTGCCCGAGAAACATATTGAAGAGATTAGACGCAGGAGGCTGACAATGTAGGGGATAGATCAGCTGCAGTGAGTATATGCAGGAGATAGGTAGATTAGGATTGTGAGGTAGCATGAAGTTGTACCAGATGGTCTGAGAGAAAGACTAGGGTTTCAGTTAAATAATCAGTCCATGAGATTGAGATGTCTGTTTATTTTTTCAATTATTTAGTCAGCAAAAGTATTTTTTGACATGAAAAAATGTACAAAAGAACAATGGAAAACGTACATATGTGAGCAGCTGTTCTGGTAGAGTACATGTTGTTTGGTTGATGATTGACACTGGATCATTATAGAGACATTACAAAACTTGTAACAATTATACATATACACAGTGAGGACAGTTGATGGTAAGATGGTAGTGGAGCCGGGGTTATTATCTCTGTTCTTGTGAGACTATATGTTCTTGAAAGCACCTTGAATGAATTGAGTTCTGGCATTGAGCACAAGTCCATCAGAAGAAGTTCTGTTGTAGGATCCTGAGTAAGTAGAAAAGAACAATCTGGATGGCAGACATGGAGGTTTGGGTGAAACATGTGGGTTCTGGATAGCAAAGTGAAGTTTATGGTTTAGGGTGTAATGTGTTATGAGGGTGGACAGGTAGTTGGCTCTGGGGTGGTGGCCTGAAGACTTACCTATAATAGACCTTTTATAGTAAGTGGTGTGAGTATATGTTTGGAGTAGTTACTGAAAATAGAGTGTGTGCCGCCTTATAATTGACTTGCAGCTTTTTTATTTCTATTTTTCATGCTTCACTTCTTAACACATTCCTAGAGATGCAGTGCAAGACTTTCTCCATGAAATCTATTTCCTGCCAGATCACCCTGAGCTGAAAGAAATTCAGAAAGTTCTTCAGGAGTACAGAAAGGTATGTTGAAGAACAGTACGTTAATTGTTTGTTTGCTTTACTGCTGTTTGATCCATACTACATGGGGAAGCTGGACCTTTGGCATGTTCTGCATATTTTTTAGATATTAAAAAATAAGGCTTAAGTATTTCAGGTTCAGCTTTGTGTAATAGCATGAATGTGCTACTTTATGTTTCTGTCGACAAGAGAAGGCAACACATGAATTTTACATTTCTGCAACCTCCATCTTATTCCCATTCATATAAATCAAAACAAATCTGCTGTTGGGTTCCCTTTCTATAAGAAAATAAACATCACTGTTGGGTTTTACATTTATTGAAAGGTTTTACTTGTGACTTATGTGGATGTGGTTGCAATCTATTGAATAACATGAGACAATTTGCACCGACTCAGTAATGTTGATGAAATGTACACTATGCATACTGCTACTGTCTTTATTCCTAGGAGAAGTTAGCATAACCTAGATTTTTGTTTGCAAAAACGATGCACCCATCTCACCACATTGCGTAATATTTAATTGAAGTATTTTTTCCAGAAAGATGCGATTGTTTTAGTGGCTGTGGCTTTATGTATCTAATTTAGGGGCAATGCTGAATAGTTAGCTTTTGATTAAAAAATGAGGTGTAATTCAATACAAATTAGGTTTGTGAATAGGTGAATATGAAGTGTGAAAAGTTTTGCAGGCATTGCAGGGCCAGCATTCCTCTGATGGGAAGACGTTTAATGAATATAGTCTTTTTGAGGTGTTTGAATGAAAGGTTGTGTCTCTGTGATTGCTGTAGATTGACTTGCTTCACACATGGAGATGTAATTTGATTGTGAAAGGAAGAGCCATTACTAAACTGTAGCTCCCAAGACAAATCCGATCTCCTATCTTCAATGAGGCTTCTTTATATGACTGCATTCCTGTTGTGTGCTTATAAAACTGCTACGCAAGTTGTCAACCAATCACTTTGTGAGTGAATGTTTGTGGACTCTCGTTTAGAGATGTTGAGGAGTTAAAGCATTGTCAGGTCTTGTTTCCTTTAAACAAAGAGGTGGAGTTATTTATACAGCGTCAGGAAGTATTTCGACATACTAGACCTATCATTACCCAGTTAAATTCTTGGAGAAGTGATATATTTGAAGTGGGTGTGGATGTTGGAGTCCATGTTGATGTTTGAGCTCCTAAGGTTGCTTCTTTTTAATGCAAGTTATTGTAATATGTGGCTTTATGTGTCAAAGTGAGGTGGTTTCAAGGTTACTAATGCTTGGAATAGAAGTCAGGATATGCCTCTTAGGACATTGGTGATATAGGCTCCATTTTAGGTTAAAGTAATGATAAAGGTACTCTGTTGCAGTTTTTTGTGGTTAAGCGATCCGCCAAATTTGTAGCTTCGGCAAGAGGCATGTTGCAAAAGTTTAATTTCACATAGACTATTGCACACACTATTAAATATGTGATTTTACTTATAGGAATGGCTAGATGCATATGGTTCAGTTAGGAGTCACAGAATTTTATGGTGTTTCATGTGTGATTTTCTTGTTGCTTCGTAGTTTGACATTAGAATTTTTTCCATATCCATAGCGAAGATTTGGTGTCCCTAAATGGTGACGAAATGAGAGAGGTGTTTTGATGCATTAGTGGTTAATCGTGTCTTGTTTCCACACTACTTTTGCTTTTCAGCTTGGAGCATTGTAGGTTTGATGAGGAGGAAGAAGTCAACAGGGTGCTAATAGTCTGTAATCGGGCATCATTAAGTCACTCAAAAAGCTAAATATTGCTCGACTAGCATGGCATTTTCTTTCCACTGTAGGCTGGGGTTTCAAGCATTGTTTTATGTTTATGGTGAGGTTAAGTGTGTCCAGGGGTTTTGGCAAATTTGTTTTTTGACAGGGATAATGTGGCAAATGCTGTTTTTCAGGTGGGAAGGGATAGAAAGGGATGCAGCTTAGAAGCAGTATTGTGAGTGTGTCCCTCTTACTGGTAATAATAATGGTAGTGCTCTGTTTTCTGCAGGAGACATCGAGAAGTGCCGATCTGCAGACAGCACTACAATTGGCAATGAGAGCCATTCAGCATGAGAATGTAGATGTGCGAATCCATGCCCTGAGCAGCCTGAAGGAAACACTTTATAAAAATCAGGTACTTCTGAGCTATTTCATGTAAACCAGTAGCCAAGATCCATGGAAGCTTTGCCATTTTCTTCTATACCTGTCCTATAAGTTGATGGATGGCTTTGATTTAAAAGGCTGATCACTCTACACATTTTCAATTATCTAAATTTAAAGCTAAGACTCTAACCTCTATCTCTTTATTGTTCCCATGCCGAATGCTGGAAATCACTTGATATAAATGTAGAATCCTTCTGTTGAGACACATGCCTCATCCTGTACCTTCGTCTGGAACCTTACAGTGTTCATGATTAATGGACATAGGCATGATCACTACTTTATTAAAAAATAAATCCCAAGTGAAGCCATCCCAGTCTGGAAGGTCCAAAAATCTAATCTGAGAAAAGTCAAGCCTACAAAAAGAAATTGAAGAAAGTCTGATGGTTTTGTGTCGGTTGTAGAACTTCTGTAGAATTCTTTCCCTACAACAGTTTGCTAATTGAAGATCTCTAATAGATTCCAGGAAGGTAAAATGACAAATGTGCAAACGATCATATGCAACACTACGCAGAATTCATCAAGGGCATATGGTAATTGCTTGTAAGGAGGATTACCTTAATCTGTATGTCTTTAGGCCTGGAAATGTAGACAAGTTACACTACACATACTCATTCTCATAACAATATATTAAGACTGAGGCAGAGTTGACGTAAAAGAAAGGGAACATTGGGCCTTGATATTTGAAGACAATCTTTCTAGCGAGCACTGACAGCACATCAAAAAAAGCCATGTGGATTTGAATTTAAGGACGAAAAGTCCTTACAAACCAGTAGTAGGCATTAAATATAATCCCACACAAAATATATCGGCCACAGTTTTTTATTTTTCTTGCCAGAAACCCAGAATAGATTGACCTTTCTACTACTTAATTCTATTCTAGGGCAATGAAGCATTTGTCTAATGTGTGACTAATCATGTTGCAAATATTTGATGAAGTTTACTACACCTGATAGTGGATTGTAGCAATTAACTGTCCATAATTTAGCGACACCTCCTTGGCTTTGGTGATAATGTGTGAGGAGGTGGTGGTGTATTCTTTATCTAGATGATTATATACATATTTGAGACCGGTTTCCTCTAGTTATTATTGGCATTAAATATTGGATTTGCTTTGATTCCCTATTGGCTTTGAAGAAGTTTGGCACCCACTTTTCAGTGAATTCCTACAGCCTAAAGTAAGCTAGTTTTACCGGTGAGGAAACTAATTTGTTGTAGGGATGTCATTCTACCTTTGTCCAACTGAGTAAAAGGAATGATTCTTCACGCCTTTTCTTGAAGGCGATATCTTTAACAGTCTTACAGAGAGGTAAAGCAAATGGGTTTGCTGTGCTACCTTAGCCAGTTTAGCTATCCTTCACCAATGCATGGGCTAGATCTCCTTACAGTTAAAATTGACTGGGAATATACCAGTTGATATAACATATATGTAGAGTTTCTTGGTGTCCCTCTGAGAAGGACAGTTTATTGGGTCTGTGATATGAGATAGTCCGCCCCCTTTTCCGTAGCCCAGTTTTAAATATAAATGTGTCGGTTTCTATCACACGGCAGCACATGATTTCCACAACGTTTTAGTGGATGAGAACCCGCTAACGTGGAGTACTAGGATTACAAGGCAGGAACTTTTTCTTTATGATTTAACATTTGTTTCTTCCTTTCTGTAACTTCGCAGGCAGAGTTGGTCAAATACTCAACGGATAGTGAAACTGTTGAGCCAGTCATCTCACAGCTGGTAACAGTGCTCCTAAAAGGATGTCAGGACGCAAACTCACAGGCCCGTCTCCTCTGCGGTGAATGCCTCGGAGAGCTTGGAGCCATAGATCCTGGTCGATTGGACTTTTCAACAAGTGATACTCAAGGAAAAGGTTTTACATTTGTGGTAAGCGGTACAGCAGTATATCTGCTCTCTAACTGGTTTGAAAGCCTTTCAAAGAAGTGGATGCATGTGATGCACTGTGGCATGAATTACAAACTGCAGTTTCACAGAATACTGAATGTTGTTCAAAACCTGTTATAGAGTAGAATGTTGAGCTACCTACATGATAAATAAGTTGGATGTTGGTAATCATACATTCTCAAAAACCAAATGGCGGATTTCACTGATGTTTTTATTTCTTACAGGGTTTTTTGCTTTATCAGATTCCCTTATTTGGTCATGGGGTAGGTTATCTTTGATGTTATTTCTTTCCTGAAAGCTCAGTTTGTTATGGAAGAAATATTCTACACTTCCTTTGCTACATCAGCTGTTAGCTTATCCTCCTCTGACATCTCTTTCTATGGCTTTCAAAGTGATCTTTGTTCCCACTTTAACTGTGGTCGAGTTGTACAGGGAATAAGCTACCATGAAACTCGCTCAGTAATTTACCGATATCCGCAGAGGAGATTAGATGGCCTGCTAGCCAAGAGCAAAAAACATGGCTTGGACCTAAGCAGGTCAAGATCTTGAACTTAAACTGTAAATGTAATCTCTTTAATTAAGTTTGTCTGATTCTCTTTTTAATTGGCTTTCAATATAATACTGGCAAACATATACTCTGGCCCTTTCCTTTCCCTAAAGGACCCTCCACTCCTAAAGGTATATCATTGCTTATGCCTGTACGAAAACTGGGAGTATTCATAATCCAGCTCATCCGCCCTTTGTGACAAGTAGAAAATGTCCTCCTCTCCTTAGGCTGAATTGCTATTGACTGCTCTCGGATGCAACAATTTTCAAATTTCTCATGGGCAAATATGTTTTCTAGGAACATAACATAGTAAAATAGCTCATATTATTTCAAATATTTCTATTAATTTTACATCTCTCTCCATTGTAAGTGTTTATTTTTTAATAAAGAGCAACTGTCAGATGTGCTACAGATGAGTCTATTGTTGATACCAACTCTTTCCTTCTGCATTTAACAAAGATTTTCTGGCTTTCATGGTTGCGCAGACGCTGCCTTTGTGTCCGGAGGAGGTTCGGGCAGTGCTTTCCCAAGCTGATGTTGAGGGGAAAGATGCAGCTAAGTTTGCCATCAGGTGTGGACTGGACACCGCGGACTCACTGGGTAGGGCGATTTCCACGACGGTCGCCCTCCGTCGCTACGCCTGGTTGAGGTCCACTGGGTTTTCAGGGGATGTTTTAAGTTCTCTTATGGACATGCCCTTTGATGGTACTTGCCTGTTTGGCGATAAGGGAGATAGTGCGCTGGAGCGTTTTAATGACTCCCGGGATACGGCCAAGTCCTTGGGTCTCTACACCACACGCCCAGCCACGTCTGCTTTTCGTTTCTTTCCTGACCACGGAAGGGGCACCCAACACGTTCGTTCAACCAGAAACCTGCGCAGAACCAACCTCTTAGCGGACGTGGTTCCCGCCGTGGCGGGCCAGGGGGCCAGCGTGCGGGTCAGTCCACTTCTGCTCTCGCCGCATCCGCCTCAAAGCCTTCCTAGTTTGAGCTTTGGGGTCCACCCCATGCCGGTGGGTGGCAGGATTCGCCATCACCTCTCCCGCTGGCGTTCTGTCACCTCGGACCGGTGGGTGCTGCAAATCGTCCAAAGGGGCTACTCCCTCCCCTTCGAGTTTGCCCCTCCAGCAATGACACCTCCGTTCCACCTCATGTCGGGGGATCACCTTGCGCTTCTCCAAAAAGAAGTCACGGCCATCTTGGCCAAGGGGGCCATCAAGCGCGTTCCTGGGCCAGAAGTAGGACATGGTTGTTATTCCCACTACTTTCTGGTCCCCAAGAAGGAGAAAGGGGGCCTGCGCCCCATCTTGGACCTCAGGAACGTCAATCGCTTCCTCCAGAAGGACAAGTTCAAGATGTTGTATCTGGCTCAGCTCTTGGCTGCCCCAGACCCTGGAGACTAGTTGGTAGCGTTGGACTTGCAGGACGCATATTTTCATATCCCCGTCCTGCCGGCCCACTGGCGTTACCTACGGTTCACGGTAGGCCAAGAGCAATTTCAGTTTTCCATGCTCCCCTTCGGCCGTACCAGTGCCCCTCGGGTGTTCACGAAAGTGATGGCGGTGGTCGCAGCTCATCTGCGCAGACCAGGGGTTCCAGTCTTCTCCTATCTCAACGACTAGTTGTTGAAGGCGGGCTCGCCCCAGGCAGTCCTCTTCCACCTCCAGACTACGGCCGACCTGCATTTGCTGGGGTTCTCCATCAATGTGCCGAAGTCTCACCGGAGTCCCTCTCAGAAGCTCCCCTTCATCGGAGCAGTTCTGGATTCGGCGCAGATTCGGGTTTATCCTCCCGAGCAGCGAGTCCGGGATATTCAGGATATGATTCCGATCTTTCAGCCTCTATTCCTGGTTTCAATCAAGATGACCCTCCGGCTCCTGGGCCTGATGGCCTCCTGGATCCTGCTAGTGCAACATGCCAGATGGCATATGTGGGCTCTGCAGTGGGACCTGAAGTTCCAGTGGGCACAGCATCAGGGCAACCTGTCTGATCATGTCTAGATCTCGGAGGGCACTGCATGACAATTGCAGTGGTGGCTCACGAATCGCGATTGGGTCAATGGCAGATCCCTCTCCCTTCCCCAACCGGACCACACAGTGATGACGGATGCGTCCCTCCTGGGAGAGGCGGAGATCAGAGGTCTCTGGTCTCCGGCTGAGTCCTGCCTCCATATCAATCTTTTGGAGCTTCGGGCGATCCGACTTGCACTGAAAGCATTCCTTCCCTCTGTCCGGGGAAGTGTAGTGCAGGTGTTCACGGACAACACCACCGCCATGTGGTATTGCAACAAACGGGGCGGGGTGGGGTCGTGGACCCTATGTCGGGAGCCTCTGCGCCTCGGGACATGGCTGGAACATCAAGGCGTTTCCTTGGTGGTTCAACACCTGGCAGGTTCTCTGAATGGACAAACTCAGCTGCCGGTGCATGATCGATCACGAATGACGTCTGAACTCGGACGTGGCACAAGATCTCTTTCTGCAGTGGGGAGAGCCTTGGTTAGATCTATTCACCACCGAAGAGAACGCGCAATGTCATCAGTTCTGCGCGTTGGAATTTCCAAGGCGGCACTCGCTCGGCGATGCTTTGTGTCGCGAGTGGAGCTGCGGTCTGTTGTACGCCTTTCGGCCTATACCACTTCTGCCCAGGGTGCTGAAGAAGAGTTGGCGCAACCGGGACGAAGTCATACTTGTGGGTCCGGATTGGGCACAAAGATACTGGTATCCCGAGCTATTCACCATGGCGATAGATCCCCCGATCCGACCGCCTCTTTGGAAGGATCTTCTGTCACAGCAGCAGGGGACCGTCCTCCACCCGAACCTGTCCAGCCTCCACCTCCATGTGTGGAGATTGAGCAGCGACAGTTGACGGCTTTCGACCTTCCTCCCGAAGTCTGTAATGTCATTCTGGCAGTCAGGCGTCCCTCCACTAAAACGGTATACACCTGCAGGTGGAACAAATTTGTGGCAAGGTGCACAGCAAAGGCTGTGGAAACCCTTTCTGCCTCTCTTTCCAAGGCCCTTCTGTTCCTTCTCTCTTTGGCCCAGCAGGGCTCTGCTCTGGGCACTATCAAAGGTTATCTTTCGGCCATCCCTGCCTTTCTACGATTCCAGATCAGCCTTCTCTTTTTAAGTCCCTGGTTGTTAATCGCTTCCTCAAAGGCATTACACACACGTTTCCTCCCGTGCCTTTTATAATGCCTCAATAGGACTTAAATCTTGTTTTGACCTATCTGATGTGCGCTCCCTCTGAGTCCCTTCATAACTGTCCCTTAAGTCTTCTCACTCTAAAGATGGCTTTCCTGGTAGCTATCACCTCTGCCAGAAGAGTGAGTGAGCTCCAGGCTCTTTCTTCTAAACCTCCTTTTCTTTCTGTTCATCCGGAGAAGGTGGTTTTGAAGACTCGTCCTTCTTTCTTGCCGAAGGTTGTCACGCCTTTCCACATTGGGCAGGCCATCACTTTGCCCGCCTTCTTTCCACCTCCGCGTCCTTCAGAAGAGGAAGAGAGGCTCCACCGTCTGGATCCAAAACGTGCGCTCTCATTCTACCTGAAGCGCACACAACAGTTGATCAACATTTTGTTGGCTATGTGGGCTCCAAAAAAGTTCGGGCCATGCACAAACTAACAATCTTTCGGTGGGTTGTTCTGTGCATCAATGTATGTTACTCGTTGGCTAAGAAGGAGCCTCCTGTGGGGGTGCGTGCCCATTCTACCAGGGCAATGGCAGCCACTACTGCCTTGGGATGCGGCGTTCCCTTGAAGGACATTTGTCAGGCAGCTACGTGGGTCTCACTGCACACGTTTACCAAGCATTATTGCCTTGACAGCCAAGTCCAGAGAGACCGCTTCTTTGGCCTTTCTGTTCTCTGTGAGTTTCTGGTGTAATCTTGTTCGCAGACCCACCACCGGGGCTGGTATTGCTGGGGTATTTATTTTAAGGTAAGGAATCTATCACTAACGTGTCTCTTTAAGATGCACAAGTTACTACTTGTGTAACAATATATCTGTAAGAGACATTAGTTAGTGATGGATTCCTTACCGCCCCACCCATCCTCCCCGTTCTGCCAACTGATTTCTAGGGTTGAGGTCATCCCTTTCAGGGCCCTAGTTTCATGGCACCTATGGTCCGTTTCTGGCATGGCTTTGCGTTCCTGGCGCGGATAGTCTTGTACAGAACTGACGTCAGCGCGCATGGGTGGCGCCTAAGTAGTGTCCGCGATGTCATCATGGCGCCTACAATGCCAGCGACAGACGGAGAACGACCTGTACAATGTGGTTGTTACACTGCGGTTTGTTTACATTGCGAGCGTTACAACGCAAGTCGTTACAACGACTTGCGCTGGATGACGCTCTAAACTAAGGAATAGTATGATTTACTATTCCAACACCTTCCCTACTATTACAGAGCCTGGAGTTGGAATATTAAATCATACAATTCCTAAGTCCAGCGCCCTCCAGCGCAAGGCGTTGTAACGACTTGCGTTGTAACGAACGCGATGTAAAATACTGCGTTGTGAATGTATGCGTTGCGACGGACGCAGAGCCACACGAGGCCACCTTCCGACGCGCAGGGGTACTGCTGACGAAATAACTTTCCGGATCCAGTCTGATGCACAGGAATATTCTCAGGTAAGGAATCTATCACTAACTAATGTCTCTTACAGATATATCGTTACACAACTAGTAACTTGTGCTTCTGCTCCTCCAACATCAGTCCAATTTAATAATATTCCATTTTTGGATATATACTTGTTGGTGTGTCATATCATACAAATGCATAACAATATCTTCATGGACACTCTCCAAACTCTGTTATTTGTCCTTGTTAGTATTTCTTCCCATTGTTATTCATTTAGTGCCTCCCCAGTACTTTTTTTGAAGGTGCTTGAAAGCATGTCCTTCTTGTTGTCTGGCCCTCTGATGAAAACTTGTTTATCTAATATCAGGTTGGCTTCTCAATTAATACCATTTAACCATCTCTCAAAATGAGCAAGAAGCTGGGGGGCGTGGCTAGCAGCCGACGATGGCGGCAGCCTAGAAGGAGAGCTCCGTGATTGAAGCGGCTCCCAGACAAATCCGTACACTTATCCTTCGTCGGAATTTCCCAGGCGGGAAGGCAACGAAGCCCAGGACCAGGCGGCAGCAAACCGGACTAGCGGGACCTCAATCCGAGGTCGGGAAGTACAGTTTTGACAGTGCCCCGTGCGGGCCTGTGTGCGACATCCGGACCGGGGAACAGAGTGCGCGACAAGCCTGGCAGGAAGTGGCCCGTCTTGGGCAGTGACTTACCGGAAGTGCCCGGCCACGGAGAACGACAGCAAAACAGAGACCGAGGCATCCAGCCGCCATCACCGGACTTCAGAGGCCCGATCAGCCTGGCGGGGGGCCCGTCTGAGGTGAGGGGGACACAGACCCAGACGCCCGGCGAAGACGAAGGCCGGCGCTCAGAGCGGCGACATCGAGACCTGTGACCGCCATCTTGAGCAGCAACGGCCAGAGCGCTGGGACAGGCGGCAGAGGACCTGCGCTGCCTGATCGACCACACTGCAGCTCCCCCCCGCCGACCGAGGGCGCACTGAGGGGCGGAGAGCCCGAACACAAGACAGACCTGTAGACGCCCCCGCCCGGACTGGGCGCTGAGAGCAGTTGAGCATCCGCGCGGGGCACTCATCCTACATCCAGTAAGACCTGCCTGGCGATAACTCGGGCCCCCCATCAACATCAGGGGACCCAGGCGATAGCTCCAACGGCCACGAGACAGGGGCGGCGCACGCGGAACTGGAGGGGGACAGAGGAGGTTCTTCCAGGGCGGCATCAATCGGTGCTTGCCCCACAAAATAGTCCGAGACTCGACTGGCAGCCTCCGGCCACCAAACAACAGTGACCCTGTCCTATCTGCTATCGTTACTGGCCGCAGGAACCAAAACACCTTTCAGGGGCTACACCTATCCCCTGAACACGGCGTGGGCCCCGGGACGACCCCCGGTAGCTGTCTGGGGAAGTTAGTTCGGCCCAGAGGACACCAAGATGGCCGGCAAGGGGCCTAAAAACGTGGCGGCACAGTCGCGCCTGGACCGGTTTGCGTACGATAAGCCCGGCTCTCCCTCGCAGGAAGCCAAACCACAATCGAGCAAGACAGCCGAAGTGACCGGTGGCAGGAAGGCGACCATTGACGACGTCATGCGGGCCCTCACGCAAGTACAAGCCACGGTGGGGTTGATCTCAGCCGAGATCACACTTATAAGGGCGGACTTTCATAAAATGACAGAAAAGGTGAATAATATGGAGGTGGTGACCAAATCCTTGGTTGAAGACGTCTCGGAACTCCAGATTAGTATGGAGCGCATCTCAAAAGAAAATAGGGAACTGCGCGACAAGCTCGATGACCAGGAAGGGCGCTCGAGGCGGAACAACATCCGTATAATAGGTGTGCCAGAATCGGAAAGACACGAGGGCGATGGACCTATATGTGGAGACCCTAATCAAAGAGACCCTAAAGCCCAAAGGACTCTCCGCCTTCTTCACAGTGGAAAGGGCGCACCGGGTGCCGGGGGGACGCCATAAGACAGGCGCTAACCCCAGACCGATCATAGCGAGGCTCTTCAATTTCAGGGACCGAGACGCCATCCTACAGGCGGCAAGGAACTCGCCCCCCATTAAGATCCAAAACGCGACACTGGCATTCTTTCCTGATTACACGGCCGAGGTGGCACGGAGGAGGAGAACCTTTTTTGAAGTCAAAAAAGAACTGAGAGCCAGAGAAATCCCATACTCAATGCTTTTTCCGGCCAAGCTTCGGGTCGTGGCTGACAACAAAACTTGGTTTTTTGACTCCCCGGAGGTGGCGCAGGATTGGCTAGAGGGATGGAGGACGGCGGGCCTCCCTTGTCGCTCCAACAGACAGAACAAACACCGTACTGCTGGCTCCCGACAGGGCTCACAAACCAACGACGAAGATGCAGAGTTACATTCCCCTTTGACCGACCATCATGAGGACAGTGCCGACGGAGAACAATGAGTCACTGCTATTGTCTGGTTGAACAGATGGAGACGAAGACTGGCAAGGCCGCCTTGGACACTGGGCGGAAGGGCCTCCGCAGCTGAGGAAGGGGGCCGCTGACCACGGAGAAGACTTCACCCCAGCGAGCAAGTACTATGTTATGGGTTGGGTTCAGGCACTCTGCTGAGTTGGGGGGGCGGGCAGTTTTGAGTCCGTTGAGCAGGGGGGCAGGGAGGGGGGGAGTTGGGGGTAGGATGGGGTTTTGGTTCTTAGTTTCTACACAGGGTCAGGATAGCTACGATGGGGCACACGAGCATAGAATGGTAATGTCACGATACAACACGCAGGGTCACTACACAGACCTCCTGGTCATCCACGAGCGCAAATTTTCTGTCCGCACGCCCAGACATGATGGGGGAGAGCACTAATGTAGGGCAGGCGTCCCCGCTATGCCTCATGTCCTGGAATGTGAGGGGTCTAGGTGACAAAGTTAAACGAGGGCTGGTCCTGCAAAGTATAAAAAGGTTGAATCCCGCCCTGGTCCTACTACAGGAAACACATCTCACCGGCACAGCCACAAAGGCCCTAGACAGAAAAGGCTACAGCATGGTGGTCCACTCTGAGTTCACAAAGGGTCCCCGGGGCACCGGGATATTAATTCATCGCTCGTCCAGGTTCATAACCCAATCAGTTGCAGTAGACACACAGGGGCGCTTTGCAGCGATACATAGACAGGGGGAGGGAAAGCCGCTTAACGTGGTCTCGGTGTACATTCCGCCGGCACTACACACCATTGCCTTCCCGGAACTAGGAAAATTTTTGTTAGACCTTCCAGAAGGGGATCTTGTAATGGGAGGTGATTTTAATGCAGTGGCTCAAGACTCTCTAGATCGCCACCCAGTGCGTACACAAACACCGGGGCCCTCCAAATTACATGACTTTATGGAAGCGCAGGGTTTAGTAGATATATGGAGGCGGCTTCACCCAATAGACCGGCAATACACATACTACTCGGCAGTTCACGACAGCCTATCGCGGATAGACTATTTCCTGACGCTGGGAGGGGGTCTCCTCACTTTCACTGATTCTCGGATTAGACCGCGAGGGGTCTCCGACCACTCCCCGCTTACACTGACTCTGTCCAGTCAGGAACGGACCCGTAGACGAGTTTACCCTATCTACCCGGGTTACCTTAGGGAGCCGGGCATAGCCAAGGCTTTGAAGAAAAGTACACGATCTTACCTCGCAGAGAACGTAGGATCAGTGGAGTCGCCTACAATCCTGTGGGAGGCCTACAAGACGGTTCTTCGCGGGCAGGCGATTTCAGTGATCGCACAGCATAAGTACACACAGCGTCAGGAACTGATAGGTCTAGAGGAACAACTTGATAAGGCAACACAGGAACACGAGGGGAACCCGACTGGGGACACCCAACACGCGCTCCGACTGGCCCAGCAACGTCACACCGACTTTCTGCGTCGCAGAGTGCGGGACAATATGTCCGCAACTACGAGCAGGGTGTATGACATAGGCGATAAAGCGGGGAAGCTCCTGGCGTGGTTGGAGAAGGCACGGGGAGGCCAGAGGGCCATACTGCAATTGAAGGACCCTAGTGGTGAGATACAAACCAGTCCGGCACAAATAGTGGAACTCCTGGCAGACCATTTTCACTCCGTATACTCCCCTTAATATGAGGTCACACGGGAAATGGCGGAGAGCTCTCTCGTAGGAGTGCCGACCCGCACCCTCTCACCAGACCAACGGGACGAGCTTGACTCCGACCTAACGGCGGAAGAAATCCAGATAACCATAGCAGCACTACACCCCGGGAAAGCGCTAGGCCCCAATGGTGTGCCGATAGAATGGTACAAACTCATGTCCGAAACGCTGTCCGCGCCATTGCTCGATATGTTCCAGGAGTGTCGGGAACAGGGGCGATTGCCTCCTGATCAGCGTACAGCCACAATCGTCGCGATACCTAAGCCCGGCAAACCCCCTGAGGAGTGCGGATCATACCGCCCGGTCTCCCTCCTTAACGCCAAGAGTAAAATTCTGGCGAAACTGCTGGCCACCAGGCTACTGCCCCATCTGGCGCACCTGATACACCCGGACCAGTCGGGCTTTATGCCACACCGGAGTACGGCGCTGAATTTGCGACGGCTACACGGGGTACTAGCCCGAGCCCCACAGTTGGAGGAACCGGCAGCGGTACTGTCACTAGATGCCAAAATGGCGTTTGACATGGTGGAGTGGCGCTATCTCTTTGCGGTTCTGGAACACGTGGGTATTGGCCCGACGTTCATATCGTGGGTCAGACTACTGTACACCGAACCCGTGGCGAGGGTAACCGCAAATTGACACATACCAAGGGAGTTTCCGCTGGCAAGGGGCACGAGACAGGGATGCCCACTCTCGCCACTGTTGTTCGCCTTAGTGCTAGAACCCCTGGCCACGATTATCAGAACCACCCAGCTGCTGAAAGGCATACAGTGGGGAGGTGGATGGGAGGATAGGGTATCCCTGTATGCCGACGATATGCTCGTCTACCTCATGGACCTCACGAACAGTATCCCGGTCTTACTGGCACTATGCGAAAGCCACGGTGCAGCTTCAGGCTATAAACTCAACTGGTCCAAGTCCATAATCTATATGGTGCAGGGCGACCTTCCAGCCTTGCCTGAGGATTGCCAATTGCTTGTAGAACACATCTCCTTTAAATACCTAGGGATACAGATTACGAGGGAACACTCAACCTTTCTTGAACTGAATCTTAAGCCCCAGCTGGACAGATTGAAGGCAGACGTGCGCCTCTGGAAAAATCTCCCCTTAACACTGCTAGGTAGGGCAGCGCTCTTTAAGATGATGGCGCTCCCTCGCTTCCTCTATGTCCTGGAAAACACGCCGGCGGTGGTCCCCGTGTCATTCTTCCGCCACGTGTCGGCGCAATTGTCCGGCCTTCTGTGGGGAGACAAACCGGCCAGGGTTGCACAGTTGAAACTAACTAGAGATTGGTATAGTGGGGGGATAGCCCTCCCCAACCTTGAACTGTACTACTGGGCCGCTCACCTTAAGGTGATCAACCAGTGGATCCATGCAGCACAGGACGACCCGGCATACAAGGCAGATAGACACCAACTGGGCACATCCACCCTACTGGCCCCACTCTACAACAAAGGGATGGCGAGAAAGTTGGAAGGGCCTACCAAACACACAGTAGCCATATGGCACAAAGCTCAGAGACGGCTGGCATGGGAGGGAGTGATCACTAGACTCACGCCACTATGGGATACCAAGGCCCTCGGTAACCTACGCAGTTCTAAAGGGTTCGATCAATGGGATAACATTGGGATCTTCACGGTGGGCGACCTATGGACAAGAGAGGGCGTGCTCTCCTTTGCGACCCTGAGGGAGCAATACAACCTTGAGGTGACCGAAACATACAGATACATACAAATTAGGCACGCACTCCTGTCGGTGTTGGAGACAGGTGTAACACTTCCGGAATCGGCTCCGTTAGAGGACCGATTGCTTACAGACTACATGGAGTCAAGTGCGACCTCCCTCACCTACCGCAAACTATTAAATAATCTACCGGATCCCCTTGGAAAGCTGAAGGAATATTGGGAGGATGAGATAGGGGACCTGGATGAAACAGACTGGAACGCAGCCCTGGCCTCGCCCAGGGAGGCAGGTATTTCCACCCGATTCAGGCTGGTCCAATTCAAAGTATTACATAGGGTCTACTACACCCGCACGACACTATATAAAATACACAGAGCAGAACACCCACACTGCCTGAGGAATTGTGGGGAGGATGGTACACTGTTCCATACTATATGGACCTGCCCCAATATACAGGACTACTGGAGGCGTGTTGCACGCACGATCAGCCAGACCCTCCAGAACCCGTTCACGCCTGACCCTAGAGTTTGTCTCCTAAATGTGTGGGGCCCAACAGACTTGTCACTACATGCGAAAAGATGGGTGGTCATTGGCGTAATGCTGGCAAAGCGAGATATTGCGAAAAACTGGGGGGCACTGGAGACACCGACACTGGCGCAATGGTGCAGAAATATGGACGTGCTTATGGTGACGGAGAGGGCAGTGTATCAACAGAGACGTAATCCTCGAAAATGGAACAGAATTTGGACACCCTGGAACACCTATAGGGGGGACATCTGTGAGCCTCTGCCTGAAGAGGAGGATGGGGACAGCTCAGGGGATGATGAGGATCTGGAGTAATGGGAGGGAGGGAGGAGTAGGAATCAGATGCAGAGCACGTCACAAGGCCCTGGGAACTGTACATACAGGAGAGAGTGTTATTATAAGTGACTGCCCCAAAGGCTGCTAGTTGCCTCTGGACACACCTATGTTGGAACAGACTACTGTTCTGGATCGTGGACTTTGACCCTTGAAGTAGCACGTTTGAAGTTGGGGGGGTAAAATGTAAAAAGTTGCTCTACTGATTATAGGCAGCTGAATGTTGACGCTGCTCTGAAGAACGAATGACCGTTATTTTGTACCATGTGATAGCAACAACAAAAATAAAATAAAAAAAAAAAAAAAAATGAGCAAGAAGCTTAATTGTTCCCTTTTTAATAAGCCGATGTGACACCCAGTTTCTTATCTCCTTATAATATCTCTAAATTTCCTGTCATCCAATTTCACTTGTCTAAAGGACTTAATGACCCCTACCTTTATAGATGTCTCTTTGCTTTGTGCAACCATTATGTAATGCAGTTTAGACCGCTTCATTTAGAGAGGAAGTCCCACAAAGACCACCGCCTGGCTAACCTACCTTGAATCAGCTGGACTACGTTTGTCATATTCTGCATGATGTTAAAAATAGATTAATAAGGCGGTGATGTTGCATTTCATCAGCAGTTCACTGCCATCTTTTAATATGAGTATCTTATTTCTGTGGCCACAAAAGCTTGAAATCATTGGTTATGATAGATGGGGACAAGAGATGATGGAAAGATTGGTTGGAATTAATGTTTTTTGAGAGAGTTCCACTTCAAGTATTTTATTTTTGCAACAAGTTTACTAGCTGATAACCAATGAATTTAGAAACCTCTATTTATTTAGGGCAGTATCATATCTATGCTTGTTGCCAGGCTTGATATCGAATAACTAAGAGTAGGTGTAATATTCTCTTTGCGATACAATTCCCCAAGGAATTTGGTGGTCTGCCTTTCACTGTGCATCTACACTTGCTGCAGAACGTAATAAACCTTGTTTTTTCTCTGCAGACTGGAGTAGAAGATCCGAACTTTGCCTACGAACTGCTGATGGAGTTAACTAGAGCCTTTCTCGCATACGCTGATAACGTCCGTGCCCAGGATTCTGCAGCATATGCCATTCAGGCAAGTTCAAAGTGTCATTACAACAGTGCTCTAGTTTTGTGTGTAATTTGGGCACTTTGTTCTTAGCACTTTTCAGGTTTCACCTGAGCCAGCGCATGCGCTGCTCTGGCGAGACATTTAGTAGCTGCTTCGAAAAGTGGTACTTTGCCGGCAACCGGCTTGTTATCATGTGCACAAGCGCGCACGTGATGTGCACAGATGCCATCGTGCACAGCTGCCATTAGTCTTCTTTCATTGTGTGTGTGAAGGCCCTCCCTTCTATCACTCCCTCCTTGTCAGCTTCCTGCCTTTGTATGGCGCGCGCTAACTTGTAGCCGTTTCACTTTCATTATTTGCACTCCCTCCTGGTCTTTGTCAGCTTCCTGTATTTGTTTGCAAACTATGTTTAAGCTTGAGCCAAGGCTGACTTTTAAGTACGGGTAGAAGTTCCATTTGGAACCTTATGTGTTAATGCAGGGTTTTCAGCAACATTAAAGCAATGATTTATGAAACATCTCAACATAGTTTATTTTGAGATGCTTTTAGTATTACTGTTTTGTGACTTAAGGAACATTAAGGAAATGTTACACTGAAACTGGACTTCGTTCACAGTGTTTATTTCTGATTGCATCGGCTGCTTCATGTCTGTTGCACCATTCAGGGAGTCCTTTCATTGGCACTTTCATGAGGTGTAGTGTAGTTCCTATTTTCCCTATAGGCCCTGCGCATTGGAATAACATAAACAGCAGTGTAGACGTGGAAGTGCGGTCTTCCAGGTCTCTACTGTCTATGTTCGACTTAATTGGGTTTGTTACCAACTAGCTCAGAGGTCACTGGAAACTTTCTTGACTAAATAGGAAGTGATCAGCTTCCCAGGCACAGACAAGAAGGGATTCAGTTTTCCAACAACCGCATAAACATGACAACTTTGCTCCTTAGAATAAGAGTCAATCTCTAGAGTCGTGTGAAACAATAGACCGCTATTTCACTCAGTCAGTTGTGCAAGAATTACTTTCACCAGGATGCAGAGAATAGAGAGACGGGCGTTTTCAATAAAAGGTATTATTTATTGAACAGTCTTTCTTCTCATGCAAGAGAAATGAATTGCCACAATTGCAAGACTTGTTATTATATAAAGTGCGTACAGTAAAATGAGTATTGCGAAATAATACTGTAAAAGCATTGATATGGTTTCTTAGCCATACGATAGTTAAAATGAGTAAAATATATGCATTCATATATACATTAGGCTAACGTCCTCAACTGGTGCTTCTAACTACGCCTACCCCGGTGTACCTGACCTAAGCCTAATACTTGGGAGGGAGTAAGTAGCAGTTTAAGTTAAGTTGGTTTTGCCAAGGATTTGCTTCAATAATTCTCTCTAAGGGTTTAGTCAACACCATACCTCTGGATTAGAATGTTGGAGGGCTGGTACCTCCTTTCAGGACTCGATATCCCAGTCACCCGCAAGGGTAGGCTGGAAACGCTGGAGCTGGATTTTCTCGGCAGGAGAAAAGACAGCTTCTTTCTCAGCGCGTCAAGGAGGAGGAGGAGGGGCAGCGTCCGTGGGCTTCTCGCATCTGCTGGGCTCTGCAAGGGACAGCTGTTCTGCTCCTGTATTAACCACACCATCGTCGCATTTGCTTAAGGCAACGTTGGTAATATTTATACCTGAAAGGTGCCTTGTTTGACGTACATTTTTGGACATAAGACGTCAATAAAGATGTCACTAAGAACTGGTTGTTCTTACAGTGCTCATTAGAGTTCTATTACTAATAAAAACAAAGCAAGCGGGGATTTCCCAGGTTGCTGGAAATTTTATCTTGTTGAAGAATTCGTAGTGTAATCTAGGAATCTAAAATAGTGGCTTCTGCTGTGTCATGTACTTTAATGAGCTGCAGAGGCGAGTGTCTGAAATATGGCTGAAATATGGCTCTGATCGTTTATGCCATTATAGGGGTATGAATTGATTATAACCGAATAGGGGCATAAGGTCACATATTGATCGGGGTCCTAGATTAGAACACGACAGAGGACATGATGAGGAAGCTGGAAACTTTTGGCACATTCTCTTTAAAAGCACAGCATGTTGGTGACTGGTTAGTCAATTACACCTATGTAGCGCTTTAGATCTCAAAGCACTATGGTGGGTGCAGCTGTTATAACTCATGAAATATGGGGTGCAACTCACAAGGAGGGGCGGCAGGTTTGAGTGCAGATTGGCTGCAATCGAACTGTTAAGATGATGGGCTGTGTGTTTCCATCATCAGCACTCAGTCTTCGCTAAGTGATCTTGTTTTGTTGTTGTGTCAATGCCTAGCTGCGCCCGTTTGACTTACAACGTGCTTTCTCTTTCCCCAAACTTGATGTTTGTGTTCCTTTATTTTGAGATGCTTTTAGTTTTACTGTCACACACACAACCACAACCACACACACAACCACCACACACACAACCACCACACACACAACCACACCCACAACCAACCACAGCCCCAACCACACACACACACAAACATAACCATAACTACACACACAACCACATACACACACAACCACACACACACACAACCACACACACACAACCACACACACAACCACACCCATACACACACACAACCACACGCACAACCACACGCACAACCACGCGCACAACCACACGCACAACCACACACACAACCACACACACAACCACACCCACAACCAAACACGCACAACCACACACACAACACACAACCACAACACACACACACAACACACACACACAACCACACACACAACCACACACACACACAACAAAACACAGCCAAACACACAATCAAACACACAACCACAGACGCACAACCACACACGCAACCATACACGCAACCACACACGCAACCACACACGCAACCACACACACAACCACACACACAACCACACACACAACCAGACACACACAACCACACACACATCAACACACGCACAACCACACACACACAACCACACACGCACAACCACACCCGCACAACCACACACACAACCACACACACACAACCACACTCACACAACCACTCACACAACCACACACACAACCACACACACAACCACACACACAACCCAACACAGACAACCACACACACACAACCACACGCACAACCACACACAACCACACACACACAACCACACATACAACCACACACAACCACACACACGCACAACCACACACACACAACCACACACACACACAACCACACACAGAACCACTCAACCACACACACACAACCACACCTAACCACACCTAACCACACCCAACCACACAACCACACACACAAACAACCACACACTCTTACACATACAACCACGCACAACCACACACACACACACACAACCACGCACACAGCTACAATCACACCCACCACACACACACAACCACTCACAACCACACACAACCACTCACAACCACACACACAACCACACACACACACCCCACACAACCACACATAACTACAACCACACATAACTACAACCACACACACACAACCACACACACAACCACACCACACAACCATGTACACAACCACACCACACAACCATGTACACAACCATGTACACAACCACACACAAACACACAAATCCACACAACCACACACACACAACCACGCACACACACAACCACGCACACACACAACCACACACACACAAACCACACACACACAACCACACACACACAACTACACACAACCACACCCAACCACATAAAAGACACAGACAAACCACCACACACACACACAACCACACACACAACCACACACACAACCACACACACACAATCACACACACTACCACACACAACCACAACCACCCAATCACACACACAACCACCCATACAACCACGCACCCACACAACCACACACACACACAACCACACACCAAAAAAACACACACACAACCACACACAACTACGGCACCCAACGACACCCAACCACACACACCCAACCACACGCACAACCACACACAACCACACACAAAACCGCACACACAACCCCACACACACAACCACTAACACACACAACCACTAACACACACAACCACAACCACACACAACCACAATCACGCCCACCACACACAGAACCACACCTAACTACAACCACACACAGCCACTCACACACAACCACGCACACACAACTATGCACACAACCACACACACAACCACACAACCACACACACACACACACACAACCACGCACACAACCACGCACACAACCACGCCCACAACCACACACACAAACACAACCACACACACAACCACACACAAACACAACCACACACACCCAACCATGTACACAACCACACACACACACACACACGACACACAAACATACACAAACACACACACAACCACACACACAACTACAACTACAACCACACCCACACCCACAACCACGCACAAACCCACAACCACACACCCACAACCACACACCCACACCCACAACCACACACCCACAACCACACACCCACAACCACACACCCACAACCATACACACACAACCATACACACACAACCACTCACACACAACCACAACCACACACACAACCATACCCACAACCACACACACAACCACACCAAGCATTGGCATATCCAATAGGTCTCGCCTTTTTTGACCTTATAAGTGTTTAGCCACGCAACAGTTGATGTGGTTGCACCAAGGATATTGTGCTGCATAACTAAATACTTAGAAGGTCCCAAAAGCAAGACCTATAGGCTATTGACATGCTTGTTTCTTTTAATGCAAGTGTAGTAAGGAACATGTACATGTTTTAGTCAAATACTTGGCCTGTAAGTTATTTGTCTATATTACATTTCACAAATTTCTCTTTCCCACACAAGGGCAACAGCTTAAAATCAATAAGACCTAGTGTTGGAAGGGGAGGCTCTCTGGATGGCAGGGGTAGCTACCTCTGGCCACCAGGGTCCCGTCTCCGCCAGGAACGTTGCAGAGCGTGTGGAGTCTGACCCTCAGAGGAGAGGGTTAGGCATTTATAGTTAAGTACAGTAAGGTCTCACCACACCACAAAGGGACACCACACCAGTTGATGATACGAATAAAGAGTTCTTTATATCACAATTATAATCAGGCTCGCACTGTCCAAGAATGTACTATACAATCAGGTGGGAAATAGAGACTTCCCCAGGCACGTGGGGACAAAGGGACAGTTCGGTGGGGTTCTTTGGGAGAAGCGTTGGCCGTACTCACAGTCCAAAGGGAGAGGGGGTTGCCAGTACCCGGGCACGAGGTACCCCACGTGTGGCTCGGTTCTTCTGAGCCGTGAAGAGTAGCGTGGACGCTGCCGGCTTTCAATCCTTGAGCCACGGGGTGATTGTTGGATGGCAGAAGCGGGGCGTACCAAACTTATGGGTCTCAATCCTCGAGCCGTGTACTACGCTGATACCTCCCGTGCGTAGCGTACCCAGTGTACGACTCGCACTCCGTGGTCTCGGTGAACCTTTCAAGTGGCAAGTACGTGTCGTACCGCTGGCTCGGCTCGCACTCCTTGAGCCGCGGGACACAATGGTGGTTTCAGTGCGGGGCGTACTCAGTGTACGGCTCGCACTCCGTGGTCTCGGTGATCCTTTCAAGTGGCAAGTACGTGTCGTACCACTGGCTCGGCTCGCACTCCTCGAGCCGCGGGACACGATGGTGGTTTCAGTGCGGGGTGTACCCAGTGTACGGCTCGCACTCCATGGTCTCGGTGATCCTTTCAAATGGCAAGTACGTGTCGTACCGCTGGCTCGGCTCGCACTCCTCGAGCCGCGGGACACAATGGTGGTTTTAGTGCGGGGCGTACCCAGTGTACGGCTCGCACTCCATGATCTCGGTGATCCTTTCAAGTGGCAAGTACGTGTCGTACCGCTGGCTCGGCTCGCAGTCCTTGAGCCGCGGGACACGATGGTGGTTTCAGTGCGGGGCGTACCTAGTGTCCGGCTCGCACTCCGTGGTCTCGGTGATCCTTTCAAGTGGCAAGTACGTGTCATATCGCTGGCTTGGCTCGCACTCCTTGAGCCGCGGGACACGATTGGGGTTTCAGTGTGGGGCGTACCAGGTGTACGGCTCGCACTCCGGGGGCTGCAGCGTTTCTTCTAGGTACAGGTACTTGCCAGTGTCAAACTCGAGCCGCGACCAGGTCGGCAGGGCTCGAGCAAGGAAAACAGAGCGTCCTTAGGGGTGAGTGGAGCCGCGACCAAGTCAGCAGGGCTCACTCCGGGTGCCACGAGTCCAATTCTTCGGATCCCAATATGATGAGCCGCGACCAGGTCAGCAGGGCTTGGTCCAGGTCCCAGGGGAGATATCCTTTTGATCAAACCCAGGATGAGCCGCGGCCAGGTCAGCAGGGCTCTCTCGGACGACAGCATCAATTCTCTCCTCGAAGCAGACGGGCCCGCCAATTATAGTCCTTTTTCCTTTGAAGTTCTGAGCTGTCGCAGGCGGGTCCCTGGTGCCCCGGTGCTGATTGCGGGCTTCCTGCCAGCTGGCGTCTTGCCCCTTTGAAGTCTTGCCGCCGGGTTTCCAGACAACCGTCGGGGAGTGGGGCCCTCCCTGGGGGAGGCAGGAGGTGTGATCGAAACTACTCCACCCCTCTTCTTTGGGAGAGGCTCGCTACTCTCAGCCGGGCATGGGGCGTTTGGCGCTCAGGTTTCCCTTGGTTCAGGGCCCTGCGTGGGGGGTTACGGAATCAGGAGTCTAGGAACGGGTGAATCCTAAACTAGGCTTTCTACTGTTCTGCTCTATGGCTAGGCTTCATGAACCCAGGGGATCGGGGGTGCTACGCTGGGGTGTCTATTACTTCCCTGGGGTCTTTGGGGGTTGGTGCGGACAGGGGCCAGGGTTACATCAGGGGGGCCTCGCACGGGGCTACTGTGAGGGCACAAGGCCGTCTAGCCTGAAGAGTGGGTCGTGCACGTGGGGGGCTAGGAGAGTTATGTAAGGAGGCCCACACCAAGGATGCCAGGTCAAACACATAGTTCTTTCAATTTGTCCCTTTATACCAAAACTGAACATTAGGGTACTAGTTTTTAAATTGCTCTTAGAGTTTATGAAAACCCAGTGTGATTGCCTCCCTAGAGTGTCTCGCTTGATCAGCATTATAAGCAAAGTAGGCATGTATTGTCACCTAGTGAATTGGACAGCTCAGAGCACTTGCACAACACTTTATAAATCAGTAATTTGAACATTTAATATGCATTTTTTTGTTTTTATGAACTTTCTTTTTTTTATAATTGCATAGAAAATAACAAACAGAATGTCAGCAGGACCAGCACATCAACCCCTTGTAACGCCTATCGCGAGACCTATTCAGATGGAGGCGAGCGCCACAACAGTCCCCCACCCTTTCCGTTTCTCACACCCTCAGAACCTTCTGCCTAGGCTGTTGAAGTGTGAGGGGGAGGGGCAATGTGGATCGTATCTGCTGACTTCAAGTAGAAGGGTTTGAGTCAGCGATTCAATGATTGCCTCCCATCGGGGAGGTATTCTGACATCCCTCACTGTCCCATATCAGCGTGTAATGTTATCTCCAACTTCCCCATATTCAATCAAACTTTTATCGGCCAGCCTCTTGCAGTGTTAACCACTCACTTGGCCCCCATGCAGTGAGTCATCCCATTACCCACATCTTCTTGGTGGGGGATAGTATGTTCTCCCAGTATCTTGCTGTGTCTTTTTGGGCAGGCATGTCCCAGGAAACAACAATAATTGTCTCTATGGTAAGGTTACTTTTTCCAGGGTACCCACCAGGATGGGTACTTCCAGAATCTCAGACAGGTTTGCAACTATCCCATTCCAGTAGCTCCCTGTACAAGGGGAGGTCCCCACTCTATGTAAGTGTTGTCTGCTGCCCTGCACCTCAGACATTTGGCGGAAGGGACTACTTTTCTTGAAGTATATCCTATTGAGTATTTTCAACTAAACAAGTCGTAGATTCGCTTTAATGGCCACCTCACGCAGGTGCATCTTTGCTGCTTCCTAGTCACTGTATTACATGTCCCTATTGTCCTGTTCCCATCTCTTTTTCAGGGCCTCTAGGTTGTCTGGACTATTGTTTGAGTGACTGGTATGTTAGCAAGATCACCTTTACTGTCATTTCATCCCTCAGTATCCTGCTCTCCACCAGACTACTATCTTCCAGGGTCCTTTATGCCTCCTCCAGTCTCGTGTTCGGGTCATCCCTTGGGTAGAAGCAACCGTCTATATATTGGCTGCATCTGGGTGGCCCAGTTGTAGGCTCAAAGGTCGGAAAGTGACAACCCAGTTGAATACATTAAATTATAGGGTGCACAGTGCTATTCATGGGGTGCCTCCACCCCTTCGGAGCGTGCGCAGTGTAGCATCCGCTCCATTGAAGAAAGCATCGGGGATCGGCCATGGGGTGTTTTAGAGGACATACAGGAATTTTGGGAGGGTGATTATCTTGAACAGTGATGCCCTTCCTGTTAACAAAAGGGACAGGCGTCTCTACCTGTCTAAAAGCTTGAAAGTCTTTGTGGACTATTTTTAGATTTTTCTGCAGGAAGAGGGAATTATCTTTCACTTTTCAATCCCCAGGTAGTGGAACCCTTCTGTCAGAACTTTTACGTAGGGCTGGATCGGTATAGGGTCGTTCAAATCTTCCTTGCTACGACAGTCTTGTATGCCTCCCACAGGGTCACCCGGGAGGGCACTGATTCTTTCTTTTCCTCAAAGTATTAGTGCTTGTGGACGGCTTACTACATCAGCGTCCTGGAGCTCCCAGCCAGGTCTTCTCTATGTGGAAGGGAGGGTTCTTTTGTGGCAGAATCACCACCCCTCTTGCCCCCCTGGCGAATCCTAAGGGAGCCAGTGCTGTGCATTGGCCTCTGTAAAACATTGGATTATATTTCCTGCTAGCCGTGTCTTGCAGGATTATCTGTTCTGGGTTCTGTTTACTAAGGTATTGAGCCACCACCCCTCGTTTGAGCTTACTAAAGAGGTCATTAATATTCCTTCACTGGACCTTTAACCGGTGTGCCTCTCCCTTCAGACAGTGTCATGTGTCTTGGTCATGCTTCTCTAAGTTCCTTCATACACGTGTGGCTACAAGTAGGAATGTGGGTGTTGGGCCTGGGCCTCCACTATGTGCCCCTGTTCCCTCCTTCCAGTCTAGAGGGCCATTTGTGTGCGCTAATGGCCTGGTGGACTTCACGCCAAAACTACCCAACTGCGGGAGGCAACTGGCCTTCCCATAACAAGCAGCCCAACTGGCTTGTGGAGCTGTCTCTGGAGTGATTGCTTCAGCTGGCCTTCGCCATCACCACCCTCCCCCAGCCAAGGAGAAAGCTGATCCCAAACCTTTCTCATCTTATGCATCATTTTTGGGGGAGTGGGGGGTCGTGCCCTTCCAATATACAGAGTCCAAGGGATAACCTAGCTGTGAGGCCGCTGGCAGTTTGGATCATTGTTTTCAGACAAACGGGCTGGGGTCTGGTTAGCTGGTTTCTCTCAGTCCGCCAGTGATGATTTCCCATCAGCAACTGTTCTTATTGGGACGATGTTGCTGGCCTTGCAGGCAGTTGGGTCTGGGAGAGGAACTACCCTCCAAGTGTCAGGCTCCCATGTGGAGTTGTTCCGAGGGACTCAGAATGGCTGCTTTTCTTCCACACATTGTCAGGCTCGTTCTGCGGTGTTGAAGAAGTGAGTCTTCCCCTGGTGAACGGCCTTTAGCCTGGCAGGATAGAGGAGCATGTATTTAATTTGCAGTGCTGAGTTTGCCTTTCACCTCCATGAACGCGCACCATTTCTGCTGGACTCTGAGAGTGTAGTTCAGACAAATCATGTTCCTGGCGGACTCCAGGGAGAACATTTGGGATTCTCTGGCTGCCTGGAGGATGGCATCTCTGTCCGCGCAGTTAAGCAGATGCATAGTCACTGGTCTGGATGGCACATCCGGGAATTGGGGAGTTAGGTCTATGTGGGCCCTTTGTTATAAAACAGGAGGCGAGTTCCTGAGCTGGGACCCAGGATTTAAACCATTGTGCAAAGTAGTGTTCCGGATGTGTGACATCATGTCCCTCTGGAACTCCTAACAGGTGCAAGCTGTTCCCCATCATCTTCCACTCATTTCTCGAGTGGCAGTGTCTCCATCTCTGTCATGTGTAATAGAACCGTATGGAGGTTGTCTCTCAGGAGGGAGACCTCTGTGTTGACTCCAGCAGTGCACCCTTCTAGGGCCTCATATGAGTCTCTAATGGCCTGTAGTATGGTTTATGTTGATATCAGATCTTCACTTCGCTGCTTATCTCCTGAGGGCCATCATCTTGGGAGGGGGGAGTGTCACCTCTCTAGGGCCAAGTTTTGTAAAATGCACGATTTTCCCCTCAGAGGAGGCTGCTACTCTACCCACCTTCACCATGGCAAAATCTATTGGTGGGCCTTCCCATTGAAAAAGGCACAAACGGCCATAGGCCATTCTCCTTGTCAGCCCATCACGGGTGTGTTCAGTGCAGGGAGCCTAAGAGGTACACCACCGGTCTGTCTAATGTCCACTCTGTAGTTCGCAGGGAGGTCAATGCCTCAGGGACCCATGCAGCAGGGCTCGACCAGTGCACCTTCACTCTCCCCTCGTGCAGGGTCCAAGGTTCTGGTTTAGACTGCCATTGCCCCACTTCTTCTTTCTTCTACGCTCCCCCTGTGCTCAAGCCCTAGGGGCCACTTTCACTCAAGTGATCCAGCTGCTCTCCCCCCCCCCCCCCCCTCTCCGGGGAGCACCTAATTGCAGTAGAAGTCATGATCCACAGAGGGGCTGAACTGCCCCCCAGAAGGCGGGGTGGGCCGCCCCAATACTACCTGGGCCCCCCGTGTGAGTAGTCTGTGCCAATCTGTGGGATTAGGCAACCTTGACGCAGGGGATCCCCAGTGTTGTCTCCAGTGGCGGCTGGTGACATTTGAAAGTGGTGAGGTGTGAAAGTATCGCCGTACTGCTCTGCGGTGAGCGTAGGGAGCGGGCTACAACCTACAGAGGGTTTACCCCCCCTGATAAAATTTTGAAAAGAGTGCATTTTCAAGCAAATTTGAGGAAGCAGGAAGGTTAATAAAGCAATATGATTGAATTATTTATCATTTAAGCAATTGCCAATTTTTATAGCTATAGAGGACAATCTTTGCATATGCTTATGTTATCATTTGCCCATATTAACTTTTGAACACCCTGATACACTTGTAATGGTTTTAACTAACAATAAATACAGTAATTGACTGTGCAGTGCTGTACATCAATATGATGACACTATTTGCTTAAATTCATTTTCTGTTTTCATGCAAGAACTTGATCATTTCAAATGTAAAGGGAGTGAGAGAAAATGGCACTTCTTCATCTTAGGCCTGGAAAAAATATAAACACACCAGAGATCTCCAACTCCATGCGACGACAAGGCCCTAAACGTGCCTATAGAAGTAAAACAATGCCCACCTGGACTGGTGAACTGACCGAGTCACAACTTCAGATGCCTGACAGCAACAACCTGCAGTAGATGGTGGACTACTAGCTCCTGCCAGCAATAATGAACTGCCTCTGCTCAAAAACGCAGTCCGTCCATGACAAAGTAAACAAGCATTTACAATGCACCGGTTTCGCCTTTGAAAAAGTTAGAGCTATTGGCATTGTAAATGACAACATTTTTATTTATGTGTTGGTTTTGAAAACAGATAAATAAATGGTACTGTCATTTACAATGCCAATAGCTTAATCTCTTAATCTCTCGCAAATGCCACACACAAACACACAGACCCACACACATACATACCTACAGAGCCACACGCAGAGCCACATACAAAGCCACACACACACACACACACACACACACACACACACACATACACAGAGCCACATACACAGACACACACACAGCTACAGACACACACACACAGCTACAGACAAACACACAGCTGCAGACACACACACAGCCACACACACACACTTCATCCACCCGCATTAATATTATTATTTATAGTGACAGGGCTCTGCTGACATGAAACCATATTTATCTGTTGCTGGTAAGTCCATC
Source organism: Lissotriton vulgaris (assembly GCF_964263255.1). NCBI lineage: Eukaryota > Metazoa > Chordata > Amphibia > Caudata > Salamandridae > Lissotriton > Lissotriton vulgaris. Next base: position 607,463,761 of record NC_141699.1, on the reverse strand, counting down.
ATTCTCGTGTGCGTGAGTACCTGTGTCATTATATTCAGAGCATCGCATCCACAGAACACACCCTTCACTTTATACTCAGAGTAAATACACTGCATTCAGGTGAATATGCGTGTGTGTATATATATATATATATATATATATATATATATATATATCACTCACAAGAAAGTAATCCAGCACTCCGCTTGTTAGATGCATTTAGGTTTATTCAGCACACTGTTACAGCCTACGCGTTTCGAACCTGATGGTTCCTTCTCACGGCAGTGTTACACAGTTGTCCTACTTCACTTTTGGTATTTGTATGTGTGCAACTAAAAGTGCATTATGGGACATGCAGTTTCGTGCCATATTAGTTACAAAAAAACATTTTTTCGCATTGTAAACATGTTTACGCTATTACATGTCTGTATTTACATTTATTTATTTTATTTAAAGGTATAGCGTTTGCATGACGGCTGAGTGCCCTTTTGCTGGATTACTAGTAAGGCAAACTGTCCTGATAGCACTGTATTGGTGACTAGGCAGTGTAATATGCTGTGCACGAGGACGGATATTGTTAGTCCTATTTGTTGAGCTTCCTCAATTAGTTCATAATTAATATGTGCTTCCAGTCTAAATATCTCGGGCTGAGTGCCCTTGCCACTGCCATTTGATAGACACCAAAATTGTTCATTTGCACCGATCAAAAAAACAGATATCATTCTTAATCATTTGTTTGTATGTATATAGCAGTTTTGGCTGTTGGTAGCCTTAGTATATAGCAGTATCAATGGTACACAAAACTAGAGATGGAAATAAAGTTCCTCATCCCCGTTCAATCCTGTCGGTTGTTTAGTTTTGAATCGCATGATTAGTTTCGATTCTAGTCTCCTTAATTTCAATTTTCTGTTGCCACCACGTTCGTGCTGCTGGATCGTTGCCAGTCCAAAAAATTGGATGTCCTTCCATTCTTATTATTGTGGTTTGTCAGATGTTTCGCCATAGCATAGGCAAAGTCTTTATTTTGTATGGCACGAATGTGCTCCAAGATTCTTTTTTTCAGAGGACAAGTGGTGCTCCCAATGTACCTCTTACCACAGTGACATTGTAGCATGTAGACTACGAAGCTCGTTTCATAAGTTATGTACTCTCTTATTGTGTAGGTTTTGCTTGCTGGATCTTTTATTGTCTTGGTGTTTTTTCCTATCTTGCAGGCCTTGCAAGTATTGCATCTTACAAATCCTTTTTTCTTTTCGGTTAGCCAGTTATTCGTTTTTTTGTCTTCAAAGTGGCTGTGTACCAAATGATCCGAAAGGTTTGGAGCTCTCCTGTAGGTTATTAATGGTTGTTCGCCAACATTTTTGCCTATGTCCGGATCTTTTTGGATCAAATGCCAGTACTTGCTGAGTAGTTTTTGTATTTTATAACTTTCTTTGCTGTACGTGATGATCATCCTTGGAGGTTCGGTTCTCATGTTTGTCTCATTTTCGTTCTGCCTGATCGGTTTTGATAGTAACGTTTCAGCTCTTATTTTGTTTCTGGCTTTTGTTTCTCCTTTCATAATATCTTGATATTTGTATCCACGTTGTAGAAATCTTTCTTTAGTTTCATCAAAATTCTTCTCCATTTCGCTTTCTTCAGAGCAGTTTCTCCTCATTCTTAATAGTTCCCCATAAGGGATGCTTTTCTTCAATTTCTCCGGATGAAAGCTGCGTCCATGCAATATACTATTAGTGGCAGTTTTCGTCCTGAATGTAGTTGTTTGTATTTGGTTGTTCTGTACATACACTTTGGTATCCAGGAATTCCACTCTTCTGCCTACTGCATTGTTGTTCAGTTCGTCGAAGAATATTTGGAACTCTGATCTTGTTCCTTTCCATAGCAGAAAGAGATCGTCAATGTAGAGTAACCATAACGCTACATTGGCCATATGGTGGTCGTTTTCTTCTCTCCAAGCTATGCTCCTCTCCCACCACCCCATCATGAGGTTAGCATTGCTTGGAGAGAAGGAAACTCCCATAGCGGTACCGCACTTTTGCATGTATACCCTCTTATCAAATAGGAATACATTGTTGTAAAGACAGAGTTTGATCATCTCGATCAGCATTTTTGAATGTTCACGTTTTTTAACTGGTCGCTGCTGCAAGAAATATTGTACTGCTTTTACGCCTACCTCATGTTCTATCGATGTATATAGTGAGATGACGTCAATGGTTACTAACAGGTATGTAGACTTCCATTGGGCATCCATTAAAATACGCAAAAAGTCCCCAGTGTCTTTTATGTACGAACTAAGAGTTGGTACTATTGGGGATAGGAAATGGTCAACGTATCTTGACATATGTTCATACAAGCTGCCACAGCTGGAAATGATTGGTCTCCCAGGAGGTTTGTTGAGAGTCTTATGGATCTTAGGAAGAAAATATATGGTAGGCGTGATTGGATATTCTACCATAAGGAACTTCCTTTCTTCCTCTGTTATTAATCCATCTTCTTTCCATGCATTCAATTTGGTTCCTAGCTCATTCTTGAATCGTGATGTCGGGTCTTTGGTTACACATACGTAATTTTTTGTATCCCCCAGTTGTCGCATTGCTTCTTCTACGTAGTCGGATTTCTCCATGATTACTATATTCCCGCCTTTAACGGCTGGTTTTATCTCAATCGTTGTGTCTTCTTTCAGAGTTTGTATAGCAAGGCGTTCCGGTTTGGATAGGTTTTCTTTCTTGGTATTTTCGATTTGTTTCATCTTTTCCAAGTCCACCAGCACCAATTCATAGAATGTATCAATTTTGTTTCCAGGGTTCATAATTGGACAGAACTTTGATTTGTTTTTGAATTCTGTGGCTCTCCTTTTGCCTGTTGTTACATCCATTTGCTGTAATATTTGCGTATCAGTCACTTGAGAGGCCACTATTTGATTCGCTAATTCATATGCTGTACGTAGACATGGTATTTCACTTATGTTGATTTCACTTGGTGGTCAATTAATTCTTGACTATTTTGGATCGAGGACGTTGATGATGTCATCTTTTGGTGTGGGAACTTTGTAAAATGTTTCTGAAGTTTAAGTTTCCTCATGTACTTGTAGAGGTCAATTTTTGTTTCAACAGTGTCTTGATGCATTTCAGGACAAAATGATAGGCCTTTATTGAGGAGTTTGCGTTCATTTTCGGATGGTGTGTACCTAGACAAGTTAATTATCAAGTCTGGTGGTGTTTTGTCACTAGGTTTCTTATTGTTTATTTTTTGGAGGGTTTGCGGTTCCTCAAGTTGTATCCGCTTGCCTTTGTTCCTTCCTCTCCTTGTTTTGCGTTTTGTCCTCTTGATTGATAAGTACCCTTCCCGTTGGTCTTGTTTGTTGGTAACCTCTGTTTCTTGTTTTTCCTCGTGGTGCCTGTTGTTCCTGATACACCAAAGTCAAGCTTTATTTAAAGCTATACCTTTAAATAAATTAAATAAATATAAATACAGACATGTAATAGCGTAAACATGTTTACAATGCGAAAAAATGTTTTTTTATAACTAATATGGCACGAAACTGCATGTCCCATAATGCACTTTTAGTTGCACACATACAAATACCAAAAGTGAAGTAGGACATCTGTGTAGCACTGCCGTGAGAAGGAACCATCAGGTTCGAAACGCGTAGGCTGTAACAGTGTGCTGAATAAACCTAAATGCATCTAACAAGCGGAGTGCTGGATTACTTTCTTGTGAGTGATTGAAACATGGGACCCTGTCCTGGTCCCGAGTCCAGCACCGACTTACAAAGTGCTCCCTCTGCGACAGGACGGTTCGTGATTGATATATATATATAATATATATATATATATATATATATATCAGCGAAACTGACCTTAGATAGAGCGGTCTTCTTCACCACAGATTGAATGTTATAATGATTTTGCACATGTGATATCTTCAAATTGATTTTACCACACTGCAAGAATTTAACTCCTTACATCCTGGTTTTGGTTAAATATATTTTAATAAAACACCAAACATATAAAAAACATATTCCATTAAAGCGTATTTATTGGCAAATAATAATAGGCTATTATCGTTGTATAATATGGGAGCGAGTCTTTTTGACTCACTTGAGCCTTTGCCTCTCTAAGAGGCCTGGTCCTATGCCGCACTCAACAATAGTAATAACAAGTATGTGTATATATATGTATATCCAAAATGTTGCCTCCGTGAAGAAACAACGAGGGACTCAGCGGGCAGTGCTTCAGGTAAGTATGTGTGTATATATATATATATATATATATATATATATATGTATGTGCCTTGAGCAATCGAAATGTAAGTATTTAAAACTCACTAAGGAGTGCCCTCGTATCCCTGTTATGTGAGCGAATGTATATATATATATATATATATATATATATATATAAATATATTATTGCTCCAAAAACACGAGTCACACCAGCAGCGGGTACTGTTTCCGCTGTGGTGTCCCGCGATAACAATATTCGCTCCAAATTCTCCAAATAATACCCAGCCGGGTTAGAAGAAATACAGCACTCTTGGGGTTCCAGTTGTCAGCATAGGTTTATTACCAAAACAAACGCGTTTCGGGAGAAACTCCCTTCGTCAGTGTTACAAACGAACGCGCTACACGGCGCCATTATGTACGTTCAATGTAGGTGGTAGAAACAAACATAGGACTGCTTCAAACATTCGTGTTTGCGCGCCATCTTTGAGTGTACATGTTGTTATTTCAAACGACTGTATCAATTCTTCAGTCATCTATCCCACTCGACCATAATCACGCCGTCTATCGGCAAAATACAATTGGTAATCGAATTGTGACATACACAGTGTCTCGTGTGTGTGGGTCGACGGGACATATCATTCCTGGAAAAACGATGTCAAAAAGTCATCAAAACATCGCTTCACGCACACATTATGTACGTACAAATACGACAATATCCATATTATAGTTACTATAAATATATATAAACGCTAATAACGTGTCACCAAGAATACCGCACAAAAATAATCTGGGACCTAAAAAACAGATATGTGGCATCTTCTAAGGGAAGTCCAGGGGCCCAGCAGCAAATAAGAAAGATCCTCGAATTAAATTTCAACAGTCTGACAGAGGACGCACACATTCCCTCTCTGGCTCATAAGCATAGTGACACCTCGCAACCACCCCCCCCCCCCCCCCCCTACTACGTAGACGGAAACCACACATATGCACAGAGACACACTACACAAGCACACACAAAATTACATTCACATACACTGACCTATACAGCCACGCACGGACATAAAGTCAAACACACAGAGACAAAAACGTACACGGAGAGATCCCGACACACTCAAACAGAAACAATACGCATGCGCACGGACCAGACAGAAAAGCAAACAAAGAAAGAGCACAACACACAGACTCACTAGCAGGCAGGCATGGGGCAACATAAAAGTACAGGGAAAGCTACAGACAGATAAACACAAAAAACAAACAGCTATGCACTCACAATACACAAACACCGAAACACTCAGGCAGGCACGCACGAAGTAACAGAAACGTACCAAGAGAGATACAGACAGACAGATATGCACTCACAAAACACAGACACACACAGGCAGGTGGGATAACAGAAACATACAGAGAGAGATACAGACAGATACACGCAAGAAACAAACAGCTATGCACTCACAAAACACAAACACAGACACACACAGGCAGGCGGGATAACAGAAACGTACAGAGAACGATACAGACAGATACACGCAGAGAAACAAACAGCTATGCACTCACAAAACACAAACACAGAAACACACAGGCAGGCGGGATAACAGAAACGTACAGTGAGAGATACAGATACACGCAAGAAACAAACAGCCATGCAATAAAAACAAACACAGAGGCGGGCAGGCACAGGTAACAGAAACGTATAGAAAAAGATACAGATAGATACACGCACAGAAACAAATAGCTATGCACTCAAAAGACACACTGGCAGGCAGGATAACAGCTATGCACTCCAAAAATACAGACACACACTGGCAGGCGGGGTAACAGAAACGGACAGAGAAAGATACAGACAGATACATGCACAGAAACAAACAGCTATACATTCACAAAACACAAACACGCAGGCAGACACGGGGTAACAGAAAAGTACAGAGAAAGATACAGACAGATACACGCAAAGACAACAAGCCGCTCTGACGGACCGAACGCTCTGCAACGTACCAGTAGATGCGAGAAGTCGACGGGCCCGACGCCATCTTCGGAGGAATGAAACAAAGCAAACCTTGGCAAAAAAAAAAAACGCCCACCGCCGCAATGACGTTCACAAAGGGGCGGAGAGGGAAAAAATCGCCTGAACGCCCACGAATCGCCTCGCACAATGACGGACGCCTCTCTCTTCCAATGGCTAGCCTCCATTTATGGAGCTAGCCATGGAAAACAGAGGCGAGACAAAGCCACATACTGTTCTCAAAAGATTTTGCCTGCGCGAACGCTGCTGCGCAGCGGACGCCAGGCGAAACCTAAAAATGGCTTCCACCACTTCGACTGCCACAGTGGCAGACTCATGCGTGTGAAACCGTCTGAGGTCGAGTCTTCGCAGACTCGATTCCTTGGCTTCCCGCCTGCCACACCATTTCCCAACTCGTCACAGGGTCGGTCCCACCACGCCCAGTAACGAGTTGGGACAGGGTGGGGTGACAAGCTCTCCACTCTCTCTGATTGACGTGGAGGGTTAACAACCCTCGGCTTGTATTTAAAACGCCTGGGGGTAACTTTACCTCCACGCCATCAGGGGGTGGAGACTACACCTTGCAGCTAGGTCTTTGCCGAGCTGATGACATCACAGCCTTCAGGGCTGTGAGGTTCTCAGCTCAGCAAACACGTAGGCTTCTTGAGCAAACAACAGGGCAGGGGAAAGACTAGAGTGTCTGTCAAGTAACGACCAACAACTGCGATATCGGTGAGTGGGGCATACAGTGCCCCCCAGCCCCGTGTTCAAGTTCCAGTGTTAATGGCATTTTGGTAGCTGATAATTGGGTATTTTTTTAAATAAATGACTATGAGCTGAGCTTTGTTGAATCTTGAATGTAACGGGGGCGGGCCCCTGACGCCCTCGTAGAGAAACCGCCGCTGGACTTGTCTCCCTGTGGTAGTTCTGTAGCACTCTGCTTTAGGATGGGGAATTTCTCCCAATCAGCCCGCCTTCAACTCTGGGTCTTCCCAGGGAGCAGGTGACCCTTCTCACCTTCCGACAGAGGAGAGGCATGAGCGGCCACTTTGGCCTAGCAATGATGGGTGTCGGTTTAGCTCTGGCAACAGCCACGATGGCCCGCTGGGCCCACCCCACTTCTCTGCACATGTCCGGGGGGGGGAGGGTGGGGGGAGGGTCGGGCGGTCGCGTCACTGTCCCTTTCTGGGGCTTGATTTCCTGCTGGCATCCATGCAAGCATCCATCGCGACTCGCATGTGGTGCCGCAGCCCGAGGACCTTGCTGCCTTTGGGCGTTCAGGTGTTCCCGCCTCCTAAACCTGCCAATTGCATGCCTCCCTGGACACTGCCCGTCACCGGGGCGCAAGGAAGCTGATGCCACACAGCAGCACAAGCTTAGGTGCTGATGTTCGGTCGCTGACAGAGCTTCCACAAAGCTCGACCGCCATCTTCAGTGGCTTGCCACACCCCCTTTAATATGCATTCTTGAATCTCAAGAACCGATATTACATTCTACCGCTAGACTGTTTTTAAACAATTTATTCAATGAAATTTATTCTATAGTATTGTGTGCGCTTACTTTCAGCCTGGTTCGCTTTCTTTGGCCCATAGTAGATTTAAAGATTGTACTCAAATGTCATTTGATTGTTTGTTCTATTGACCTTTTAACCTAAAATATTTTTATTTTTATCTGAAGCTTGTGTGCTTGTTCTAACACTTCCATTTTCTTATTCGCTGTCACTCATATGTTTGACCCTGGTAATGCTTGACCTGCATGTAGCCTGATTCTGGAGAAGCAGCTCCTAAAACAAGATAGCTGTGTGCACAGTACCTCCAAGCTTTTCTCCCATCATTCTCCCCTGATGTCTCTCTCTCATCTTGTTGTTGTCTGGCTAAAGAAAGTGAACTTGGTTGAAATATTTAGTTTTCTGCTTTTTCGGCTCCTGTTCCCTTCCACACCTTGACAGACTATTTGTATCAAAGACATATGAATGTTTAATTTGAAAGTATATTGACTTCCTTTAAGAGATGCACATGATATGGAGCACACAGAGTAATACAAAAGGGATGCAAAGGATCACGAATGTAGCTATGAGATTCAATTATAATTTTCAGATTTACCTGTACGAGTTAGACTCTAATCCAGTTGAATTCAGATGAAGAACTAGTAAGGATAGTTATATTTGTCTCAGTCCACTTTGTAGTGGAATGCACTCCCAACAACCTGATAGACACAAAGTGCTGGAAACCACTGACTTGAGATGCGATATTGCAGCACAAAGACAACTGCTGAATGATGAAAGCTGGAAGGAAAGCCTTCTCTTTCCTGCTATGCAGCAACAACAGCGTGTTCCCCTGGCACAGAGATTTATGAAGGTGTTCTCACTGGCTGCACTCCTTGTGTGCTTGTGCTGGCCCGAACGACTCAGCTCATGGTATTAGTGGCTGCACTTTCTCTGTGTTCTTCGCACAGGTATTGGTAAGAAAGATCCCCCTTTACCTGCTCCTCACCCAGTGTCATCCATGACATCCTTTTCTGCTCTCTTGAACTTGAGCCTCTGTGTACAGTGCAAAATTCCTAAGTGATCCCTGCTCTAACATTCTATCTTTGCTTTCCCCAGATCCTGTGAGGCTGCTTGTGTCATGTGTCCCAGGTGGTAACCCAGATCTGGACTTCAGTTTTTACTGACGTTTATGGGCTCCTCTGTGTAGGAGTAAATTCATGTATCAAATATGGTAATTCGTGACTTGTACTTGCAGGAGTTACTATCGATCTTCGACTGCAAAGAGGCAAGACTTGACTGTCCAGGGCGCAAGCTGTGGCGGCGGTTTCCAGAGCATATTCAGGAGATACTGGAGCCTCACCTCAACACTAGGTAAGTGCTTTTCTAAGTACTCCCAATAAGCATGTGCATTTCATCATGGTTGTTTGAAGTCCGTGGTCTAATCAGGACTCAACCTATAGTTATGAATGGTAGATGCCGATTTACAATCTTCTCAAGAGATAGAAATGATGACTCTGCTTGTTTCAAAGACTATTGTTGTCTTCCTTCCAGTCCCCAAGTATACTCTGTAGCTTGTTTACAAAACCACCTACCTTATCTATCAAGTTAGTTGTGTTCACTGAACTCACAAGACCTATAGCAGTCTACAATAATGATTTATTTTGTTTGTTAGGTCTGGTGTTAGCCAAGACATTTTTTTAAGTGTACTTAAATTATACATATAAATATGCTTTTTTGGTGCTTTCATCGAGCCTTCTTCAACCATTTGTCTGTTCTCGGGCCAGTCACATTTATCGTCCTCCCACTATAGCACACAGCATTATTTACCATTGAATATTGACCATTTTCCTAGGTAGTTACCTTGGCATCTCAGGTGCAAGTGTAAAACTGATGGCAACAGATTGAGGTGGTGAAATGTACATCAGTTGCGTATCTACAAAAGCAAGCAGTATAACAAGGGGTCTCCATCTTCCTGCTTCTCTTTACATATACTAAAGCACCTAGAAAAATGGCATCCAAAGTCATGAACTGAATATCAACTATATAGAGGCTTCAACCATTATTGAAACAGTACTAAAACAGTTGTTGGATTACCTTCTTAGTTCTCTTGTTTCCGGTGCTTTGAGCTTCGATGATTGGCATTGCCAACTCCTATGCATTGATTTTTAATATTAGTGAAGTAGTCAGTATCAATGGTAGTCTCCTTAATTCAGTTGTACCTAAATGTCATCTGCAAATGTGTGTTGGTAGATTGTTGCAATGAATTATGCTGACCAAACGAGCCACATAGATCTTAATGTGAGTGCTGATTGTTTTTTTATCTTGCATCCAGTGTGTCCTGTAGACTAGAACATTACTAGTAATTTTAATAAACCAGGCCTCTAAAATTGCAGGTACAAGAGCTCCCAAAAAGCTGTGAACTGGTCCAAAATGAAGAAACCAATTTATCTCAGTAAATTGGGCAACAGTTTTGCAGAATGGTCAGCTACTTGGGCAGGTTATCTAATAACAAAGGTAAGAGCCAAGCAGACTTGTCTGTAAAGGTTATGGAAGATGGTGGTACATAGAGGTGTATTGAAGGGAAATTAGCCAGAATAATTATTACTTTGAGAAGAACTGTATATTCCAGATGATATACACTTCTCTTAAACTGATACCACATTCCAACCAGTGTGCAACTCCTTCGTTATTATCCCTTGACATTGGGTGTAATCTCTGAACGTTGGAGTTAATCCAAGCATCAGTGACCCTGGAAAACCAACATCTACTAGTGCTTATTTTTGCTCTTAAACCACTGTTGATCTACGTGGGCCTGTGCCTCTTAACTCTTCTACCTATTTGACTTTCATTTTGAAACCTTCTAAAAAACACTTGAACGCGTTTGTAATCAGACACAGACCTCTCATTTTATACGTCATCTTCATTTTCTATCCAGATAGACTGACCACCGGCTACTTTCTCTAAGTGGCTAGTCTATGTCTCTGGTGTCATGAAGAACTAACACCAGTTGGGATGTGAACCTTGTGCTCTGCAATCTTAGGTGCAAGTCATTGGAAGCAGTTGGCCTGTGGCTTTAAGCTGAGCACCTCAAAACAGATTTTGCAACTGCTCTTACTTCTCTGAGGCACATTAGAGTGCAGTGGACCCTGTGTTCTGCAGAACCGTGTATTAAGTTGCATTGGGAAACTTATTTTGTCAAGCTCTTCCCTCATTTTCCTTTCACAGCTATGGAAGCCATGCATAACATAAATGCTGTGTGTTTTCTTTATCCTTCTACCTACTTACAGGACCATACAAATGCAGTTGTTTTAATTTGACCAGCTTTGTTAAACTTCTTCCTGGCCTCATAGGTCATGATTAGCAGATGGAGTGCCTCCTTTAGCCACACATGCAAGGTTGGAGGTGGCACTGTAGCCATCCATTGTCTTTATACTCTTTATCTGACCCAAAACAGCTTCCTTTGCAGATTCAGAGACCTGCCTTCATTAGTGTGTGCCAGTCTTCCCCATCAAAGATGTCGATCTAACAAGGATGCTTATAGTGGATTCTCAACAGGGATCTAGGAGGACGGATTAATTTCTTTCCTCTTGTCAGTTCCTTGACACAGTTTTTTACTTCCAAGAGCAAGCTTGAGACTCTTGGCCAACCATTATGCTCGAGCAAACATATAGGACTTAAGCCTCCGGCGTCCTCAGTTCTTCCCTTGTCACGATCACTCAAGCTGAACTCCTAGAAATTATTTAGCTCACAGGGTGCTTTATTTGTCAAGTATTGAAATTATACTCAGTTACTCATTGCATTTGTTCTCTTTTGTGATGCACGCTAGAGTGACATCACTTACTAGTAATAAGTCGCTATATAAAGATATTCTTGGAAAGTCCGAGTTGATTGGGTTCATTGTTTAACCTATAGATTACGTACCCACACTCACAAAGAGAGAAAGGAAGCGCCTGAGAAAAGCAAGAAAAATCAAATTACATACCCGAGGGGTACTAGTAACCCAGCCTCAAAAAACTAACATCCATTCCAATGATAAAGAAATTAAACAGCAGACAGAGGGCGCCCCACCCCAAATCAAAACAACGTCAGTGCATGGGCTAATTCCAACAGTTAACCCCCCAACCAAGGAAACCACTACCTTAAAAGGCCCAATAGAACGTATTAGTCCAATCCAGAATGCAAGGAAAGTGTACAGCATATTTAATTTCCCAGGAGGGAAAGCAGAACGCAAATTACCAAGCCCAGAGTCAGCAAACAAGACAGACACTGAGCAAGGAAATAATTCCAAAGCTAGCACTTTTTCCATGCAAGCATCAGCAAATAATAGACAAGCAGACGTAGACAAACCCGCAAAGAGTAAGGGAAAAAAGACAATGGAAACGCCGAGTGGAGAAACACAAGCACCATAATTTTTATCCCTAACAGTCAGGAGGCAATAAGTACCGTACACATATCAAACTCGGCCATACCCGATCCAGAGGCAGACCGAGTAGGAACAGTTTTTTCAAACACTGAAGACGACTTAAAGACCAAAAGTGGCACACCCCAAGCAACAAAATCGAGCTAATCCCGCAATATAGCTCAAGAGGGCCTCACGACATCCTGAATAGAGGGTCCATTTTAAAACTTCTAGAAGAACTACCAGGCTTGCGACACCTAAAATCAAGTGACTTGGAGCCAATTGAGTTTAAACCAAACCCTTACCAACCAGGCCCCGATTCCACGATTACAACGTGGACCGAACACATCTTCACAGAATCAATCCTGGCACATAGGGAGGAATTTGCGTTATGGGGCATAGAGCTAAAACAGGTGGAGCCCGCACGATATCCCAGCCCGTTGCAGAAACAAAGCCCTAAACGAAGCCTTCTGAAAGGTGCCAAAGGCCCAGATCAAAGAAGCAACATCGAAGAAGAAGGTCATCCATTCAGGCAAATCACAATCACACTCGCCCATCAGGACCCAGCTATATTTGAGGCACCAACAAGCTCCCCTGGTATCAACCCAAAGGAAGGTAGAATGAATCAACGGCAGACTAACAGTAGGAAAAGAGCAGGGCTGTAAGATCTATTCGTGTAATGTCAACGGACTAAATACAAAGCTGGAGAAAGATGACTTTATAAAGTTCATCACCCAATACAAAATACTTTTGTTCCAGGAAACATGGCAGACAAAAAATTCGCCTCTTGTGGGATACAAAGAATTTTTCACACCAGCATATAAGGAGGCACATCCTGGCAGGGCAAAGGGAGGCCTATCTATCTTCATATCCACCGATTTCCTTTGGCCAGTCAGTTGCATCGAACTAGATTCCACATGGATGCAATGCATCAAAATTGAAATTTCACCTATCATTGGTCTATTGATCCTAAACTTATACATGCACCCCAGTGGAAAACAAAAAGGGAAAAGGATAAAACAACTAATTACTGCAATTAACGCATTGAAATCCACCTACCCAAGTGATAATATGCTAATAACTGGAGACTTCAACATGAACTTAATTCAAGATCAAGAGGGAACTCTCCCTACCCACATTGATCCACGACAGGGCAATCGAAGCAGACAAAGCGCAATAGGGAGGAAATGCGCTGCAGAACTGGAAGCCCTCCACTTGTACACACTAAACGGAAGGGGCCACTTGGACAGACCAGCCGCCCTAACGAGGGTCACTAGGAATTCAGGCTCAACAATAGACTATACCTTGGCTGACCCCGATCTATTCCCTTATATCAAAGACTTTCATATTCAGGAACGTGGTGAAAGCGACCATTACCCTCAGACCTTCACACTATCAATTCTACCAAATAAGTCCGAGCAAGTGCAGCCTTTGACATTGAATACTCAACTTTTTAACCTGCAAAAATTAAATTGGAATGAAGACAACATTTCCAACTTAATGGAGACATGCCACTCTCTGCTCTCACCACCAGATATATCAAAAGACATAGTAAAGACCTGGGAGTCCTTTGTGGTGAATATAAACAAAAAACATCAAACCAATCACAGAGGATACAAAACAATAAGAAACAGAGGAGGGAAATGGTACACTCCAAAATTGCGTTTATTAAAAAAGCAACTTAATTCATATCTCAGGGTTCAACGTAAAAAGGATCCTCAACTATCACAACAAACCCTGAAAAAAATCGAATCCTTAAAAAAAGAGCTTAAACGCGAGATCAAGTTGGCCAAGCAAATACACAAGAAAAAATTAGAGTGCACTATACTCCACGCTAGCAAACTGCGGAATTCCAAAGATTTCTGGGCAAAAATAAATTTCATGCTTAACGGCAAACACCGGCAGTTCAATTCAGATATGACCGATCAGCTTTGGGGCACTCACATCGATCTACTATACAATTTTACGCACGATACATCTACAGATAAGACACTCGCAATTCCATCTGAGCCCACTCCAACACCAAGCCCGAGATCAATGGCAGAAGCAAAGTCTCCTCAATCCAAAGTTCCCTGCAAGCCACCGCTGTTGGAGCTTATAGGAGAAATTGACCAGATCACACCAATGCAGGTTTCGAATACCATAAAACACTTGAGAGCAGACGGAGCCCCCGGACCTAATGGCCTTCTCAACGCCCTATTCAGGCAAGACCCAACGTTTTGGGCCAGTCAATTATCCCCCTTGTTCTGTCACAGTTTAAGGACCAGGAATATTCTAGACTCCTGGAGGGGCAGCATTCTCCATCCAATACATAAATCAGGGTCCCGCTCAGATCCCAACAATTATAGGCTAATAGCCTTAATAGACGTGGAGGCCAAGATCTACGCATCAAATCTATTGGTAGAACTGGAGTCTTGGGTTAGTAGCAAAGGGTTAATCCCTTTGACACAAGCAGGCTTCAGGGACGGAATGGGCACCCTAACAAACTTATCCGCGCTAACCCTCCTTGCTAAAAAGGCAATCGATAATTCCACCACGCTTTACACTTGTTTTTTAGACTGAAAGCGGCCTTCGATGAAGTGCCTAGATCTAAACTTTGGGTCAAAATGAAAGCCTGGGGTGCGCCGCCAAAGGTATTGGGAGCAATCATAGAACTATACTCGCATACCTGGGTCCAAATAAAAAAAGGAGACGGCCGATGCCTAACAAAGAAATTTCAAACATTTAACGGCCTAAAGCAAGGATGCGTGTTGGCCCCCAGCCTTTTCAACATCTACACCGCAGACCTAGAAAGTGACCTACGTACAATTCAGGGAGACCCACCGAAATTGGGACAAACACCTATAGTGAGTCTACAATACGCAGACGACATTGTGCTCCTCTCACAAACCCCGCTTGGCCTACAACGGTTTATCTCCAAACTTGCGTTGTACATCTCCAATGCACAATTAAAAATAAATTTTAAAAAATCAAACATTCTATGCTTCCCCTGTTCCCGAAAGAAACAATCAAAATTCGTCTGGAGGATAAATTCAAATGTAGACCTTAATTGTGAGAAAACCATTCTGAGGTACATTGACTTCCTCTGAGCAGAGCAGAAACCACAGTTCTTGTTTCAGCCAGTTGGAGACTGAAAAAGTGTCCCTGAATAATTTCATTTATATTGTGACATTGTTGGCATAGCCTCAGTAGGCAGGATCACCATGATAAAGTTGGCAAAGCTAAAATCATTATTCTTAAGCCAGGCTGGTTAGTACATTTGTAAACACCTACAATTTGGTATGGCAACCCTTTTACATGTAACACTGCATGACATGCTAACTCATTGTAACATTGTAATAGTTACTAGCTTCTTCCCACAGAGCTTTTCAAAACTATTAAGTCTAGCAAAAACAGTAAACAAATTATAGAAGATCTCAAATTGAGGAAAAAACAACTTTCCAATGTGTACGGTAACAACTTCTTGCTGCACCGGTTTAGATTTTGAGATGGCTAGAAGATTTTGATGTGTTCAATGTCAAGTCGAGTCAAGAATAACTTTATTTCGTCTCAGAGAACCATAAAAAGATTCACAGATTTGAAAAAGATTAAAATACAGTACATACAAGATTCGCAATAACAGATTAAAATCTCTAAGTAAATTTTACTCATAGTGCTTTCTGATCATTATAGAGGCACTAATGTAGTTAGCTACTGCAATACAGATTCCAGCCGTGGCCAAGGACTGTAAAAAATTAAAACCATCAATATATGAGGGAGGGCGGGCATTCCTTAATAATGGGAGCAGAAATCTAGTTCTCTCCGATTTATACAATGTGCCAAATAATATAAAGTGCATAGTGCTTTGAACAAAGACATTATCGCAGGGAATAAGCCAGTTTGACCACCCTCCTTGTCAAGTCAAGTCAAGTCAAGTCAGAGAATTTATATAGCGCACTACATACCCAGAGGGTCTCAAGGCGCTTTAGGAGGGGTAGGGAATCACTTGTCAAATATCCATGTTTTAAGTTGCTTTCTGAATGCTAGATGGTTCTGGGTAAGGCGAAGGTAGGTGGGAAGTGAGTTCCAGGTTTTAGCTGCCAGGTAGGAGAAGGATCTACCTCCCATGGTGGTCTTGTTGATGCGAGGTACATTGGCAAGGGCTTGGTTGGAAGATCGAAGCTGGCGGGAGGGGGCGTAGAAGGACAGTCGTGTGTTGAGGCATTCTGGTCCGATTTCGTAGAGTGCTTTGTGTGCGTGGGTAAGGAGCCGGAAAGTGATTCTCTTATTGACGGGAAGCCAGTGGAGGTTTTTCAGGTGACCAGAGATATGTTCTTTACGCGGGATGTCTAATATGAGCCTGGCTGAGGCGTTTTGGATTCGTTGGAGTTTTTTCTGGAGTTTAGCGGTAGTCCCGGCGTAGAGGGTGTTTCCATAGTCCATTCGGCTCGTGACCAGAGCGTGGGTGACCGTTTTCCTAGTTTCGGTGGGGATCCAACGAAATGTTTTTTTGAGCATGCGAAGAATGTTGAAGCAGGATGAGGAGACGGCGTTGACTTGTCTGTTCATTGAAAGTGAGGAATCCAGGATGACGCCCAGGTTCCGTGCATGGTCTGTCGGGATGGGTGCTTTTCCAAGGGCTTCTGGCCACCAAGAGTCGTCCCATGCGGAGGGGGAGGTACCTAAGATGAGGACTTCTGTTTTATCTGAGTTCAGTTTCAGACGGCTGTGTTTCATCCATTCGGCTACTTCTTTCATTCCTTCGTGTAGGTTCGTTTTGGCGGTGCTAGGGTCATTGGTGAGTGATAGGATCAGTTGAGTGTCATCCGCGTAGGAGATGATGTTGAGGTTGTGTTGGCGGGCGATGGCCGCGAGGGGGCTCATGTATACGTTGAAAAGGGTGGGGCTGAGTGAGGATCCTTGTGGTACGCCGCAGATGACTTCAGTGGCCACTGACTTGAATGGTGGAAGGCGGACTCTCTGGGTTCTTCCGGTGAGGAACGAGGTGATCCATTCCAGAGCTTTTCCTTGGATTCCGATGTTTCTGAGGCGCTGTAGAAGGGTGCTATGGCAGACTGTGTCGAAGGCTGCTGAGAGGTCGAGGAGGATGAGGGCGACTGTGTCTCCATTGTCCAGTAGAGTTCGAATGTCGTCTGTTGCTGCGATGAGGGCGGTCTCAGTGCTGTGTTTTGCTCGGAAGCCGGACTGTGAGGAGTCGAGGGATTTGTTGGCTTCGAGGAAGGCGGAGAGCTGGTTGTTGACAGCTTTCTCGATGACTTTGGCCGGGAATGGAAGGAGCGAGATGGGGCGGTAATTTTTGAGTTCGGTGGGGTCTGCTGTGGGTTTCTTCAGAAGGGCGCTGAGTTCAGCGTGTTTCCAGCTTTCCGGGAAGGTGGCGTATTTGAAGGAGCAGTTGATGACGTCTCGGAGGTGCGGTGCTATGATGGAGTCTGCTTTGTTGAAGATGTGGTGAGGGCATGGGTCTGTGGGGGATCCTGAGTGGATGGAGTTCATCAGGCGGATGGTGTCCTCAGTGGAGATTGGGTTCCAGTCATTAAGGATGTTCGAGGGGGGTGGAGGTTCAGTAGATGGTTGGGTGGGTTGGTCTTCGGGTTGGTTGTCGAAGCTGTTGTGGATGTCTGCAATTTTGTTGTGGAAGAATGAGGCTAGGGAGTCGCAGAGTGCTTGAGAGGGGGTGATGTCGTTAGAGTTGGCCGAGGGATTGGTAAATTCCTTGACGATGTTGAAAAGTTCCTTGCTGTTGTGGGCGTTGTTATCTAGTCGTTCCTTGAAGGCGGTTTTCTTGGCTTTTCGGATCAGTTGGTGGTGTATGCGGGTGGCGTTTTTGAAGGCGTCCTTGGTGCTGGTGGTTGGGTCTTTTTTCCAGGCCTTCTCAAGGGAGCGTCAGAGTTTCTTGGATTTCTTAAGATCATCGTTGAACCATGATGCCTTCTTGCTGCCAAGTTTGCTTTGTCGTTTTTTCAGTGGTGCTAGGATGTCGGCGCTGTTGGAAAGCCAAAGGGTGAGGTTGGTGGCGGCTTGGTCGGGGTTTGAGGAGTGAGCTGGGGGGTTTAGAAGAAGCGATGAGGAGATCTGGTCGATGGTGATTTTGTTCCAGTTTCTTTGCAGAGTTGGTTGGGGTTGGTTGTTGGGTTTGGGCTTGTTGTAGGTAAAGTGAAAGCAGCTGTGGTCAGTCCAGAGGAGAGCCGTAGTGTGGCTGAAGGAGACATGATTGCTGGAGGTGAAGATAGGGTCGAGAGTGTGACCTGCGATGTGGGTGGGGGAAGTGACCAGTTGTTTAAGTCCGAGGTTGGCGAGGTTGTCCAGAAGGGTGGTGGAGTTGCGGTCGTTGTTCTTTTCAAGGTGAAAGTTGAGGTCTCCCAGAAGGATGTAATCTTTGGAGGGGAGGGCGTGTGGGGTGATGAAGTCCGTGATGTCCTCACTAAATTGTGCGCGGGGTCCTGGTGGCCTGTAAAGGAGGGTGCCTCTGAGTGTGGTCTTGGGGTCGATGTGGATCTGGAAGTGAAGGTGTTCAGAGTTGGCGAGATTGATGTCAGAGCTGGTTGAGATGTGGATGGATTTCTTATGGACGATAGCGATTCCTCCTCCTGTGAGGCCGGTACGGTCCTTGCGTATGATCTTATAATCTTCTGGGATGGCAATGGTGATGTCTGGGGCGGAGGAGGCGTTCATCCATGTTTCTGTAAGGAAGGCGACGTCCGGAGAGATGGTGTCTAGTAGATTCCATAGGTCAATGGCGTGCCTGTGGACCGATCGGGTGTTGAGCAAGATGCATTGTAGGTGGTTGGGGTCGGGAATCTGAGGTGTGATCGTAGCGGAGATGTTGACGGTGCCGATTAATCTGCAGGAGTAGCATGAGAAAGGTCCATGGGTGTGTCCAGGAGCGGCTTGGACGCAGTTGGGGGGACGGCCGGGGTTAAGGGCTAGGAGGGTGGAGGCATCGTAGGTAATGCGGGAGGGCTGGGCAATGCGAGGGCCAGGGGGTCTGGCGCTGGGCGCGGGCGCGGCGCGGACGGGCGTAGACGGGCTTACCTTTGGCGCACCTTCGGCGCGACTGGGGCGCGGTCGCTGCGCGTGGACGCTGCACGTTATGACATTGGTCATAAATGGATGGTGGAGGGGGCGGAGCGTGGGAGGGGCAGCAGCTGGGAGGCGGTGGCGGGAGGAGGGGCGGACCAGGGGAAAACAACAACAGAAAATGGAGGGTCAAAGGCTAGGGTCACAGCGTGTAATGAGAAAGAGCCTAAAGCGCACAAATAAGTATCAGTATAGCGGCAATCACCGTTATTTACTCAGCGAGGTCGCGCTTCAAATTAATAAATAAATTAATCGACAGTGCAGCGCGAGAAAATCAATGGAGCGACAGTGCAGCGCTGTAAATAAATAAATAGTTGCGTGCAGCGCTAGGCGAGCAGAGAGCTGCAGAGATGCAGGTCAGGAGAACAAAACGATACCAGCGTCTTGGGAAACAAAAGTGCACTGTGCATGAGCGCAACCTAGTTAGATAAAATCTAAACTGAGTCTTAATAGAAAGCTATAAATAAAATTGTGCAGGGGCAGGAGGCAAACGGGGGTCTCCCATATCATCATGTCGGTAACTAATAAGCCTATTGTCCCGGGAGCGGTACACCTCCTTAATAATATCTTTAGCATTCAAAGGAATCAAATGGTATTTCCTCCTTAAATATTGAAACCATGGAATTTTTAAAACATTGTCTGATTTTAAGCAGTCTCTTATAACATCACGTGACAACTTCAAGTCCTCAGAGGTCCATATCTTGGCCTATAGGGGCAAAGGGGCACTGCCTATACGGCCTTCTTTAAATTCTAGGCCACGTTACATATGGCAGAATAGGGTAGGAGCGCTTTTCGGGAGCATCAGGAGCTTTTTCATAAAGGTGTTTTCCATTACTGCAAGCTGTTGGCTTTTAGCGTATCCCCAAACCCCAGCTCCATACGAGGCGATAGAGAGACATTTTGCTCTATAAAGGGTAATTAGTTCCTTCACAGGCTTATGCCCAAATTTACAAGCAAAGCGAAATAGTGTCCATTGCCTTACTTGTCTACTGTGCTCTTAGGGTCAGAAGTGGTTTCCAACTCAACTGACTATTAAAAAGATTATCCACGTATGAGAAATTACTAACCTATTCTATCTTCTTTACCTGCACGATAACTGTAGTGGTTTTAGGTCCACATACCATTGAATAGGATTTTATAAAAGTAACTTTTAAATCAAGCTAGGTCATAAAATCTTTTAAAGCATCAAGGGATTTCTGTAAACTCATAGCTGTTCTTGCTAATAAAACCGTGTTATCTGCATAAGATAAAAGCTTTCAATGTAAAAGTCGGAGATCTAAGTAGATCAAAATTATTCTTTTGGGGGAGGGAGCTTTGATATTGTAAATGGAGGCATCAGGAGAATCTGTTTTTAACTGATCAGTTTTCTTTTTATCAATTCAAAGTAATAATATTGACACACAGTCTCACTTGCAACAGTAGGAGGGCTTACTATGACCAGCAAAATGTGTGAAGGCAGAGTAAAAGCTTTGAAAAGAGATAAAGGTTGTTGTATTACTGCTTCAATGGAAGTGGATATGGGCTATTGTACAGTGTTATTGATTCAACAACTGTTTCATGCAAAGTAATCTTAAAATCATTTTTGTATGTGCGTTGAAGGTTAGACATGAACTTGCCAGTCGAGTGTTCAACTGCTGCAGTATAATGATGAAGCATGACTTCAAGGTTACCATCTATCTCTTGCCTCATATTCTCGTCTATGTCCTATTGGGGTGCAGTCAAGAAGATCAACAAGAGGTGAGAATCCTTAGTGGTGCAATGCTGATGTGATGTTTGCTTTGGCAGACAGTGTGATCCATACTGGTGCAATGTTGCTTTGATTTGGTTACTTTGGGAGTGAGTGTTAAGGCATCAAGTACATGACTGTCAATTTAAGTTGATTCTGAGCTGCTTCTTTCTGTAACTGATGTTTGGCGTAGCAGCCGGTCCTTAATATTTGTGGATTTTTTGGTCACTGGTGACCAAATACTGTTCAACACGTAAACCAAGTATTAAAACCAAAAATAGAGAATCCTGAATCTTTTTTTTACCAAGCTATAAATACCCTTAGAAGTGTACAAAGTAGTGAATGTGGAATAAATATATTTTAATGGAGGCAGTGCATCTGTTTTTGTTGAAGCAGCATATGATTTTGTACAAGAAATGTCTTGCTGGCTACATCAATTTAGTAGCTAGTTGTAATGTTTGTATAGTGGGCCACGGTATATCTTTTCATCACATTTATCAATAAGGGTTTGATAATTAAAGAAATCTTATAAGGGAAAACCACATAATCCCTCTGCTGTCCCCTTCCCCTAGGTTCAAGGACAAACTGAAGAAAATGAATAAGAGGCCATGTGAAGGAAATAAAAAGATTCCTAGCTCTAGGATTCCCTGTTCTATTTTGGCACAGTTCTCCACTGAGCATTACTAATGCAATGCAATATGTTGAATGGCATCTGGTGGAGTTGTTGGTACTAACTCTGGGTCATAGTCTTTGACTTTTCAAGCAATGACCAAATGATCTACCAGATTTATGAAGCTCAAACCAGATAATTTCTGAAAAAATGTTAAGTACGACTTTCAGATGTCATTGTAGGTTCTACAGCACCCTCCTGCTGAGGGGGGCCTAGGTGCCTCTGATTTTAAATTGTACTTCTTGGTCTTGTTGCTCCAGTAGCTATCGCAATGCCTTGATGGAGCCCACCAAAAAGAGCTAGGGTTGGTGGAGCATTCCACATATTTGGGTGCTTTGCTAGCTAAACTGATCTGTTTGGCGGTAGTGATTCTGCGCCCAGGAGTGCTTCTGACTGCGGTGCTAAAATGCTGGAGGTGCTGTGTTTTGAGAATCATGGGAATCCCCCTATATGCACCGGCATTGCCCCTAGTGGGCCTCCCACACGGAGACCCTCTCCTTTTTCACAGCAGGCATGCTGTCAGCCTAGATGGATGCCAGACTGGTGACAGTAGGGGACTGTTACCTACAAGGTGCTCTGCCCACTATGACCTACCCCTAGGGCAATTTCTTATTTACAAGGCACTGACTCGGACGCTCCAGGACATGTGGGCTGGGGGATGGGATGAGCCTTTGACCCATACAGTGTTGCAGCTATTGGTTTCTCTTGGTACCTCCAGACATCTGATGATGTGGATTTACCGCTCCTTCTCCGAGATGGTCCGTAGTCCCCTATCTGCGATGTGAGGGCGATGGGTGGGGGCTCTGGGACGGGACATTACGGATTCGGAGTGGCGTAGGTAAGGGCATATCCAAAAAAGGTCTCCAGAAATATGAGGCTAAAGTACACCCAATTTAACTATATTCACATGACATATATGATTCCACACAATAACTGGGTGGTTTAGTGGGGGAATTGCGCCCTTCCCCAAGATGCAGACACTTGGAAGCAGATTTTGTCTAAATGGTCTGGGACTGCCCCCAATTACGTACATTCTGGGACGATGTGATAGACGCCCTAAGTGCTACACTGGTACGCTCTCTTTCCTGCTCCTTGGAGGCCTTATATTAGGGCTGTTCATGAGACCCTCACGGACGAAAAGTTGGCACTAGATTTGTAGACCTGGCTCTAGTGTTGGCCAAACGACCAATATAGATGGCCTGGAAATCAGCCACTAGTCCAGGGGTGAGAACCTGGAATGCGGATGTGACTCAGTGGGCAAGAGCTGAAGAGAGGGCCCTGATCCATGATGAAGCTAGAGGGGTACGGTGACCCCCAACTGCGGGACTGTGGACAGAAATTCTAGGTGCTTGGAGGCATCCGAAGGGAGAGTCGGGTGAGTATGCTGAGGACCAGCCAGGACTGACTGTGGGAGATGGGGCAGCCCCTCCACCCGGGGCTCACCCAGAGAAGAAATTGTACATTAGGCTTGAGACACTTCCACCAGCACTGCCACAGCACTCTAAAGACAGACCCTCTCCCCCCAGCCAAGATGAGCACCCTAGAACCAGATATTTTGCAAGTTCTGGTAGGACTCTTGAACATGTCTCTTACGCAAGGGAAGAACCTGCTGGCATGGAAACATGCCTTGGTTCTGCCCCTCTTGCAGAAAGAGAAATCAATAACCCCCTCTGACTCACCACCTCCAGCACGAACGACCCCTCATCCCCTGCGGAACACCTGCATTTCCAGATCCAGACCAGCCCCAGAACAACCCTACGTGGCACCCTCGCCTACAGACCTCCCGAACCTTAAACAGCTTTCACCACTACCATCACCGACCTCATCACCCCCCACACCATTGCCTCAATGGACTGCATACTGCTCAAAGACCTCAACTTCCACCTCGACAACCTCAGCGACCCCCAACTCCTCCACCTTCCTGGACAACCTCTCCAATATCTGTCTGAAACCTCTCGTCACCACCTCCACCCACAAGGCAGCAAACACCCTTTACCCATCTTCGTAGGAGGCAACAACATCCCCTTCAGCCCTGGACAGACCACCACTGCATACACTTCTCTTTCGACAAGGCCACCACTCATAAACCTTCAACACGCCCTTCACGAAGGAACTGGAGCAAGGTCACTGAGGAGCACCTCAACTCCACCCTCAACTACGATCCCCCTCCCACCTTGACTGACGCCAACTCCGCAGCCAAAGAACTACACTGATGGCTCACCAACTGCCCTGACAAGCTCGCCCCCCTGTGGAACTCCGACAGACAGCGCCCCAGGAAGGCCATCTAGTTCAAAACCAATCTCCAACAATCCAGACTCACCTGCAGACGTCTCAAGAAGCTGTGGAGGAACATCAAAACCGCGGAAGCCATGACAGAATACCATCAACTCATCAGATCCACCAAAAGAACCTTCAGCCAGAACAAAATCGTCGCCAACTACAGCAACTCAAAAGAACTCTTCTGCATCATTCAGGAATTCACCAACCCCACCAGCGAAGCCAGGGACGTCACACCCTCCCGGGACCTTTGCAACAAACTCTGCTCCTATCTCCATCTGAAAATCAAGTCAGGCACCAGACGCCGAAACCACTCCTTCCTCCAGCAACGACAGCCAGCCTACCATATAGGCCTGGAACCCGGTCACTACTGAAGACACCGCCACAACCATGAAAAGCATTCACTCGGGAGCTCCCACGGACCACTGCCCGCTGCACATCTTCCACAGAGCAGCAGCCGCCATAGCACCGAGCTACGACGCATCATAAACGCCACTTTCGAAGCCAGCACTTTCCCAGATGACTGGAAACACACATAAGTGAATCCCCTCCTCAAGAAGCCCTCTGCAGACCCGATGGACCTCAAAAACTACTCACCCATCTATGTCTTTCCCTTTGCTGCCAAAGTCACAGAGAAGATCGTCAACGTCCAGCTAACTAATTTCATCGAAGAGAGCTCCTTCCTCCACCCTTCCCAATCCGGATTTCACAGCAACCACAGCACCGAGACCGCCCTCCTCAACGCCACAGACGACATCTGCACTCTCCTCGACCAATCCACACCACGGCCCTCATCCTACTAGATCTCGCTGCAGCCTTCAACACCGTCTCCCACTACCAGACTCCACGATGCCGGCATACAGGGAACCGCCCTTGGCTGGCTCCGCTCCTTACTCACTGGCAGAATCTAAAGGATCAGACTCCTGCCCTTCCTTTCCGAACCTACAGAAATCAACTGTGGAATACCCCAAGGATCATCGCTCTGGTCCACGCTCTTTAACATTTAGAAAGGCCCCCCTTGCCGCCATCGTCCGACAGCATGGGCTCAGCATAATATCCTACGCTGATGACACCGAGGTCATCCTCTCCCTCACAAAGGTTCCCCACACCACCAGACTCGGCTTCCTGGAACAAATGAAAGACATTGCATCCTGGATGTGCTGCAGCTGCCTGAAGCTCATCTCAGAGAAGACCGAAGTCCTCATTCTCGGACCCACCCCTCACCTGGTGGCCCACAGCCCTCGGAAACCCACCCCCACTCCCACGGATCACACCCAAAACCTCAGCATCATACTCAAATCCTCCATCACCATGACCCAACAGATCAACACCGTCGCCTCCACCTGCTTAACACCCTCCAGATCCTTCGTAAGACCTTTAAATGGATCCGCCCCGAATCCAGAAAGACGGTCACCCACACATTCATAACAAGCAGACTGGACTAAGGGAACAACCTCTACTCCGGAATCAACAAATCCCTGCTCCCCAAACTCCAGACCATCCAGAACACCGCAGCCAGACTCGTCCTCGGCATCCCATGACATGAACTCCTCACTCAACACCTGCGAAACCTCCACTGGCTCCCCATTGAGAAGAGAGTAATCTTCAAACTACTCACCCATGCCTACAAATCTCTCCTAACACCGGACCCCGATACCTCAGTGAAGGAGGCTCCTTCCAGGTACCCCAAAGAAACCTCTGCTCAGCCGACCTCGCTGAACCACGCGCATTTGCAAAGCCAGGGAGGGTGGAAGAGCCTTTTCCTACAGCGCTGCAAAAACCTGGAAAGCACTCCCGATCAGACGCTGCACCACTCTGTACACCTTCAGGAAGAGCCTCAAGACCTGGCACTTTGACTGAACCGGAGCTGCAGCCCCTCCCCACCCCAAATCCCTCACCCACCCCCCACAGCGCCGTGAGGCCATCACAGGCAAGCAGCGTGCTTCACAATTCCCTGATTGATTGATTGATTGATTAGACCCTAAGAATTGGTCTAATTATAGAACAATCTCAATGCTTCCCATTATGGTGAAAGTAATGGAGAAGCATTCGGTGGACACTCTTTTGCTTGTCTAGGGCTGAAACTGTGGACCCTCAGTGTATAAGAAACTGGACTTCTTTAACACCTTGGCTGCTAGGTGTTCCCCCCTTCCCCCCACCCCCCCTCCCCCCCCCCTCCCCTCCCCTCCCCCCCCCCCCCCCCCCGGTGCTGGATCCTTTGCTTTCCCATTGTTCATGACGAGCTCAGCTCGTCATCAGCACAGCTCAACCGTGCATCATGACGAGCTGAGCTCGTCATGAGCATCGAAAGGGTTAAAGCAATTTTGCAAACTTTTAAAAACATGGCTCTTCTAAGTATGGTGTTTTCAGAATCTCCTTGCTGATCCTTGGCGCCGGGAAACCCGATGTGTAGCTGTGCGCTCTACAAATGCCAATTAATAATAATAATAATAATAATAATAATAATAATATGTCAATGAGCAGTGCTTCTTGTGTAACTAAGTGTGGTTTACCCCAAAAGTGTAGTATATTCATAGTCTTGTGAAAGAATGGTACTCCAGTCTGTGAAGGCCCTGTACAAATGACTTGTATAAATGACTGGGAATACATGGGCAAAAGAGGCAGCAGAGATAGATGTACAGAAGACATTAGAGCATTTTTCTTGCCAAGCGTTGAATGGAGAGCAGATGCTTGAAGTTACAACTGGCAACAGTATGCTTTTGAGGCCAGGCAGTGACAACCAAATGTATGTTGGAGGAGCTCTCCTCATTTAAAAACTGCACATTTGAAATAATAGTAATGACTGGCTTGCAGATTGACCTTTTGAAGAAGGGCTGCCTTTCTGAGGGGTTCTCTTTGTTCCATCTTCAGTCCAATTGAAGTCACATCTGGAATAAATGTAGAGAATGTTTACCAAGGTGATGGAACTGCTGTATGAAAAAGAGCAAGAGTAGTATGCTAATAGTAGCCGAAGGACATGACCCCAGTCGCTCTGGGAGAAATGAGAGCACTGTTGGTAGCGTGGTCTTGCGCTTGGTGGGCATCCCATTCTAGCTTATTCTGAGTATTCTATAGAGCTACTTTTACAATTTCTGGGAGTGACATAGGGCGATGGGCTGGCCATCGGTGTCTTAGCTTATGGCAAACCAGGGAGTTTCGCCTTGTAGGTAGGGGCGTAGGGCATGAATTGAGAGTTCTAGGTCTGACCTTCTACTCTATTACCCCTCTGCTTCCTTTCAGTCTTCATATAGCCCGTTTCACATAGTGATGCAAAAGTGTAATGTCTAATTAAAAAAGTGTTCACCATAGTGTATGGCCTGATGAGTAGCGAGGATGCTCAAGTTATGTTATAGAGATTTATAACAATAGTTGCCATTCTCAGGTATTTGTTCTGCATCCCATGTTTATTCTACATTAAACTTATGTCTGAACGAGCCCACAGCTGGAGATCTTTCAGGTTAAGTAATATAATTTCCCAAAAGTTCTGCCCTAGTAGTAGCCTATGTACCATTTTCAAAAGACTTTATATCCAGGGATGTACAATTTATGATTAAAATTCAATCTACAGATTTGTCAATTGACTGTCTGCATTTGGTAATTGACATTTTAAAGTCCTCAGCCCTTTACCTCTTAGAAAATGTTTATCTACTCTATTACTGGATTCTAACTGAGTTCATAAAAATGTGGAATATATGTGCATGCGTTGAATCCTGAAACATACCTGAAAGAAGCATTTTAAATTGAAAAATAAAAATGTTATATAGTGTTTAAATGGAAAACTGCATGCCAGTGACCGCAAAAAAACACACAATTGATGGATGGAATGCAGAACAAGTCAAAACATTCATCCTCAGTCATGACATCTGGGTTAAATCCATCATTCTTTTGCTCACCATGCCACCCCAGTTTAGACCTCGCCATATGCAAATCAGACGTGACCCTGTGCCTTATGGGAACAGTCCAGCCCGAACTGCCAAGCCAGGTCCTCCCTGGACCAGAAACAAGCATCCTAGGACCGGTTTCGGGGTTTCACCCCTCATCAGCCAGGATAGCTTGAATCCAGTGGCACAGTGAGCCCGGGGCCCTTTTCTGGGTATACCCGGCGCGCTTAGGGCGAGAAAGCAAAAGACACACAGTTGATGGAAGGAATGTAGAACAAATCAAAACATTCATCCCCAGTCAAGACATCTGGGTTAAATCCATCATTCTTTTGCTCACCATGCCACCCCAGTTTAGACCTGGCCATATGCAGTGACAGTCAGTCCAATCAAGATATAGCTTTTCTTCCTGTGAATGTGTATAGGATGACGCCAGAATGAGCGAGTATGACACTAACTCCTAAATTGTACTCCTGTTCCCAACTGGAGAACTCTTAGATTAAGTCATAACTGAAAGCTAAAAATTAAGCACTGTTCATGGTAGTCAAAAGTCCCACTAGGAATGGCAGAAATCCTCCTTAGAGATTCGAGACTTGATTTGCTGGATTCTGACAAGGATCTGGAAAGTGACTCTAAGCACCCTATAAATTGTGGATACTGGTAATCCCTGCCAGACCCTGTTACAGCAGATTGAAAGTCCGCCTGTGATGCGTGTTAGGGCACCATGCTTGTGCAGGTCTGTAGGAACCAACATGCTAAGGTGTCGTAGGTCAGCGAGTCACCTTGTTGATGGAATTGCTTTCATAGTGTATAGAATGTGTCAGTTTTTTAATCTAAAGATGTGCCCAACACCCATTTACCACAGCCTACGTGACTTCTGATTTCATCGTAGGACAAGGGAACCTGTAAACCCTTTATCATATGAAACCTTTTAAACCAAGAAAAGCATAATCACAATTGGCATACCCTAACCAGTCACTGAATCATCATTTTGATAAGTTGATTTCTCTCTGGGGAAAGGATGGAAGCATAAAGGACATGTAAGGAACCAGTTGTAGGGCATTAGCTGTTCAAGCCGTTTGTTGCTGTTTTACAAGAATTATGCATCACAATTGATTACAAGCTTTGGGTTGCGGCTTCACCAGAGGCATTTGTGCTTATTCTAAGTCACCATGCATGACTTTCCCAAAATATGACCCCAGTGCGTGAATCCCTCTAACATCATTTACTAGCGCAGCCTTGTTCTCTAGGTTAATTCTTGGAACTGTCCCCCATGCTTTGGCGTAAGAAAGAGTGGTTTACTAAAGTGAGGAAAAGATAATGCTGTAGTCACCCTGCATTATCATTCAATAATCTTCCAATCTGTGTCTGCACAAACCTTGACCTGTTTCTCCAACCCAGAATCTTACACAACGTCTGTGAATTGCAATGGGTGTACTGGTTACAAATCGGAAATGTGGAGGCATTTATGTCTTGATTATGGGCTGCACCCTCTGCGGTTTATACCCATAAAAAGCAGTTTCCAGTGTTGCTACATGAATTGGCCTCTGCTAAGAATTTTTAGGTAGTTCACTTCATTCATAAGCCTTTCTTTGTAGTCCCCTTTGGGAAGTGATGTAGCATCCACTCAACAATGTCAAGTACAAATCCCAAGAAATAATTCATGCACCACATGGCGAGTGCAAGCTTTTCTTTTCTCCTAACATGATTTATGATTTATGCTTTTATTATATTTGTTTTCACTATTTTTCTGTACTAATTATAGTTCACCCTTTACTTTTGACCCCAATTGTCACAGCAGAGTTTTGTGTCCATTATCCTTCTTGCCTCCCTGTAGGAAAAGTAAAGAGTGTTTCTGTCTTTAAAGGTGTATGTCGAGATCATGGCTGTTTTGAAACATGACGACCCATGGATTAGACGACTGCAAGATAATGCATCTGACCTGAGTCAGCTTAGCACCCAGACTGTCTTCTCTATGCTTGACCATCTGACTCAGTGGTCAAGGCACAAGTTCCAGGCACTCAATGCCGAAAAACCTCCAAACAAATCTGCCAGAGAAAAAGTTGATCACAGAGGTGAGTGACAATTTTCCAAACTGTTGGGTAAAGATGGTAACATGATATGGGAAACCATCTTCAGAAGACAAGTAGAAGAGAGTTTTCAGACTTTACCTGTGCTCGCGCAGCACACTATGCCAACTTACTTGCACAAAGAAGAAATTTAAGGGCCTTCTTTTTGGTACCAATTGTTCTCCCTTGGGCATCTCAGGCCATGCGCTAGGTGCTGATTCAAAAATGCAGTTAATGTAACAAAAAAAAATAATACCACTATTAGAGTCCGTCAGTCCCACAAAAGTTTAAGGGGGTTTCAGTGGAACTCTAATGAAGATTATGGAAGATTAGACTAAGTCAATGATTTTTCTAACTGTAAACATGGTTCTTTTTAGTGGGATCTTGATGACTGGGCAGTCTGAACCACAAATTGGTAAAGGTGGGCTAAAGTTGGAGTGTAGACTCATTGAGAAAAGTTGAAGTGGTGCAAATATGACCACAGGTCAAAGGCATAGGTGGTCACAAGCATAGGTGGTCACAGACAGTTAATGAAGTTAATGAGAACATATGTGTTTGAGGCATATGAGCTGCAGATCGTACACCTATGCATTAGATCGCCACCTGGTCTTAGGCTCGGATGATTGCAGGTTGTTGTCTTCTTGGAGAAGTCTTTGTAGTCACGATATAGGTGACTCCTCCCTTGGACAATACTGCGCATGGGCATCGGCTCCATCTTTAGATTCTTTTTTTCCGCTACTTGGTTCGGATGAAAGTTTCTCCGCTCCGGCTAGAAAAGCATTTTCAGCAACTTCGAAGCGCAAAAACTTCCTACAACTAATATCGACATTGAATATACAACTTTCGATGCCATCAACTCGATTCCGGTTCATCGACGCTGGCCGTAGGGCCTATCTACGCTGTGCGGCCTACACCACATGGAAAATGCCTGGTATATCGAGCAAAATTTCCACATAGCGATCATCACGAGGTCTGCAACCTCTGTCTATAGCCAGATCACGACGAGTCGACCTGCACAGCTTGTACACCCTTCCGATCGAAAAAGACCATCTGGGATCGGAGGGCCCGTCGACACGAGATGAGGGGATAAGCCCCACCACCTGAGAATATCTTCGATGACGTGGTTCCGCTCGTTCCAGAAGAGGATTCGCCTGATCATCTCCAGATCATATCAGAGGCAGAAGACTCAGATGACTCGATTCCATCACGTCAACCCGTGAGTACTCCTGCCCTTGCACCACAAACACTGCCTAAGCCAAAGGCAAAGGTCAGCACTCCGCCCAAGGGGCCCAGTCGAGACCAAGTACTTCCTCCTACAACCCAGCCTTCGAGCTCGTCTCCGAGGAAAACAACTACGCCTTTAGGTGCTTCAGCACCGAGCAAACCACACGTGCCGATTCCACCACCTCCATCCGTACCGAAGCCCAAAGATCCTGCGACACCGAGGCCAAAAGACCCTTCGGCACCGAAAGCGAAAGATCCTTCGACACCGAAGCCTAAAGAGGTACAGGCACCGAAAGAAGCTCCGTCTCCGAAGCCGTCGACTACCAAAACTAGAGCGGGAAAGCCAGCGTCCGACGCCACAAAGCCGACGAGGCCAGCTTCCACTCCGAAGACTGCCGCTTCAGTGCCAAAACCCACAAAGCCTGATTCAGAGGTTCCTAAGTCCTCGGACACGCCTGCCAAGCCGAAAACAACACCTTCGGCAACGAGAACTTTGCCACAGGACGCTGTAACTCCTCCCAAGGCAAAACGCCCAAAACAACCTCTGTCGGAACCGAAAAAATCGACGCCGAAGAAGGTTGTAGAGGAAGAAGAACTGTTTAAACCAGATCCTAAACAAAGGAAGATCTACATAAACCCAAAG
Source organism: Lissotriton vulgaris (assembly GCF_964263255.1). Lineage (NCBI taxonomy): Eukaryota > Metazoa > Chordata > Amphibia > Caudata > Salamandridae > Lissotriton > Lissotriton vulgaris. Next base: position 607,432,112 of record NC_141699.1, on the reverse strand, counting down.
ATTGGACATGTAGGTGCTATACCTCATAAAAAGAGACCAGCAGAAACACCACCTTCACCTGTGGTTCCTGCCAAAAAGAAGGACTGTGCAACTTCTCCTATGCACCCTCCATCTCCTGTATCTTCTTCCTCTCCTGTCCCTCCTTACATATCACCTCAAATCTCTCCTGTCCCTTCTCCTGCATCATCACATTCACCACAAACTGATGGGGAGTATGACTTAGGTGGTGGAGAGGATCCACATATAGACCCAAATACATATCCTATAGATGAGTATGTCTATATTTTTCAACCACACAATGTGCCTGATGTCCCTGATCCACAGTTATACCCGTCAAAACCTTCTCCTCCAGAAGACAGCATTGGTTTTAATAACCTCTTAAACAGAGCTGCTCTCTACCACAAAGTCACAATGCATTCTGAAGACATTGAGGAAGATTTTATGTTAGATACATTTGAGCCATCACACAGATCTACTCAAATTCTTCCCATGATTAAAGGAGTCATTAAGCATTCTCCAGAGATATTCAAAGGTCCTGTACGCAGTAGGGTACTAAATCCAAGAATAGAAAAGAAATATAGGCCTGCACCCTCTGATCCAACCTATATTAAAGGACATCCTCCACTAGACTCTTGAGTAGTGTCCAATGCAAGAAAAAGGGCCAATTCACAGACTTCTGGTGAAACGCCCCCACCTGACAAAGAATCCAAAGTTATTGATGTGTCAGGTAAAAGAATAGCTGCACAAGCTACAAATATATTGCGCATAGCAAATACACAAGCCCTTCTCTCAAGTTATGACAGAGCTCATTACGACCAATTAGAGACACTACTACAACACCTCCCAGATCAATATAAAGATCAGACAACAGAGCTCATACAAGAAGGCAAATTAATTTCAAATGCCTCAATAAAATGTGCACTAGATGTCGCAGACACAGCAGCTAGAGCCGTAAATTCTGGTGTCATACTCAGAGGACATGCATGGTTGCGCATTTCAGGGTTCAAACAAGAGGTGCAAACCACAATTTTAAACCAGCCTTTTAATCAAAACCAAATATTTGGCCCAGAAGTAGAAACTACACTAGAGAAAATTAAAAAAGACACAGACACTGCAAAGTCTGTGGGAGCTCTACAGTCCACACAGACTAGAGGTTCTTTTCGTCGCTCCTTTTATAGAGGAAGCTCCAAACAAACTGGAGCAGATACAACAACATCTTTCAAGACGCAAACACAAACATCCTCTAACAAAGGGTATTTTAGAGGAGGATACAGAGGCAATAATAACAAGGGAAGAGGTTGCGGTAACAACAACAATCGCTCCTCTTCCACAACTAAACAGTGACTTCCCTCTGCTCCCCCGACAGCATTCCACTCCTGTGGGGGGCAGATTAACACAGTTCCCACCTGTCTGGAACTCCATCACAACAGACAGGTGGGTGAGACAGATTATCCATCATGGCTACTGCCTAGAACTTACAGCAACCCCCCAAAACATACCAACCAGGTAGCATCCTATGTCTACAGATCACCTGACTCTGCTTCAACAAGAAGTTCTAGCACTTCTACAATAAGATGCTATTCAACTAGTCCTATTAGAGGAACAAGGAACAGGGGTTTACTCTCTGTATTTTCTAATTCTCAAAAAGGACGGGACACTAAGACCAATTCTCAACCTCAGGCCCCTCAACCATTACCTACAATCAGATCATTTTCAAATGATCACTCTGCAACAAGTGCTCCCACTACTGCAACAAGGCGATTTCCTTTCAACGCTAGACCTGATTACAGTGCTACCTACAAGTTGAATTACAGAATCAGTAATTTTACCAATTCGGTATTTTACAGAATCGGAAAAATTACAAATTCGGTAAAATTACCGATTCTGTAATTTAACATGCCCCTACATCTCAATATCCAAATACCGGTTGGAAACGGCTGAAAATCGGTATTTTCGGCCGTTTCCGACCGGTAGGATACCTACATCTGGCCCTAAGTCTCCACTTTTCAACACCAACCGTCTCTCCAAGCAAGAGTGTTCATGAGATTAATAGGCATGATGGCATCTTGCATCTTCATAGTACCACATGCAAGACTGAAAATGCGTCCATTACAAGAATGTCTGACACAACAGTGGAATCAGGCTCAAGGTCAGCTCACAGACCTGGTGTTGGTAGACAGCTGTACGCATCGCTCTCTGCAATGGTGGAACATCAAAAACTTGACAAGAGGACGGCCGTTCCTCGAGCATGTTCCACAAATAGTGCTCACAACAGACGCATCCCTCACAGGATGGGGAGCCCATCTCTTACACCATACTACTCAAGGTCAATGGAACAACCAACAAAAACTGTTCCATATCAACCATCTAGAGCTGCTAGCGATATTCTTAGCACTTATAACTTTTCAACTTCAAGTACAGAACAAAGCTGTCTTAATCCGGACGGACAATATGACAGCAATGTACTATATACAAAAACAGGGGGGTGCACACTCTCTGCAACTGTCCCAGCTCGCACAGAACATTTGGAAATGGGCCATTCCTCAAAACATTTCTCCTTCCAGGAGTTCACAATCCGATAGCGGATCTGTTAAGTCGGCAGTCCCAACAGATTCACGAATGGGAACTACATCCACAAGTTCTTCAGCCATTCTTCCAACGGTGGGGGCATCCACACATAGACCTGTTTGCCACCCACGAAAATGCAAAATGCCCAACCTTCGCCGCCAGGTTCCCACACCCACGGCCCGCTATGGATGAACTGGTCAGGCAGATTTGCGTACGCTTTTCTGCCTCTCCCCCTCATTCCACTAGTAGTGTGCAAGCTCAAACAACAGTCTCTCAAGCTCATACTAGTAGCTCCCACATGGGCACGCCAACCGTGGTTCACCACAGTACTAGATCTCTCTCTGGTTCCACATCAAAAGTTACAGCTCACAACCTCGCTGTTGACACAGAACCATGGAGAAATCAGACACCCAGACCCAAACCAACTGAATATGGCGATCTGGCTCCTGAAGTCTTAGAGTTTGGTTATCTTAACCTACCACCAGACTGTATGAATGTCATTAAAGAGGCTAGGAAACCCACTACTAGAGCGTGTTATGCCGCCAAATGGAAAAGATTTGCAATATATTGCAAAAATAACCACATTGATCCACTGGATGCTTCCATCCAAAATATAATTTGTTACCTTTTACATCCACAAAGGTCTAATTTGGCATACTCTTCCAGACGCCTACAACTTGCAGCAGTTGCAGCCTATTTACAAAACAGGCAACACCTGTCTCTTTTTAAGGTACCTGCAATCAAAGCATTTATGGAAGGATTAAAAAGAATAATCCCTCCCAGGTTGCCACCTTCTCCAGTATGGAACCTGAATCTTGTCCTTACGAGACTCATTAGACACCGTTTTGAGCCTCTACATAAATGTGAACTGCAATTTCTAACATGGAAAACTGCTTTCCTTGTTGCCATCACCTCTCTCAGAACAGTAAGTGGAATACAAGCTTTCACTATACAAGAACCATTTTTTCAAATACACCCTAATAAAGTGGTTCTTAGGTCTAATCCAAAATTTCTTCCAAAGGTTATCACACCTTTTCACCTAAACCAATCTGTAGAGTTACCTGTGTTCTTCCAAAACCCAGACTCTGTAGCAGAAAGGGCCTTACACACATTAGATGTTAAAAGAGCTCTGCTATACTACATAGATATAACTAAATCCTTTAGAAAGATAAAACAATTGTTTGTATCTTTCTTTCCTCCACACAAAGGCAACCCTATCTCTAAAGGTGGGATTGCCAGGTGGATTGTAAAGTGTATACAAATATGCTATCAAAAAGCTAAAAGTACAGTAACAGTTCCTCCTAGAGCACACTCCACTCGCAAACAAGGAGCCTCTATGATTTTTTTCTTAGGAAATATACCATTAGAGGACATATGCAAGGCAGCAACATGGTCTACACCACACACCTTCACCAAACACTATTGTGTTGATGTGCAAGCCAAGCAGTAAGCTGCAGTAGGCCAGGCTGTCCTTAGAACACTATTTCAGACTACTGCAATGAATACAAGCGACCACCGCTAGGGGAGACACTGCTGCACAATCGATGTATAGTGTACGATCTGCAGCTCATATGCCTCGAACGGAAAATGCTACTTACCAGTATGCATCTGTTCTTGGCATGTAGAGCTGCAAAGTCGTACACGCCCTCCCGCCTCCCCTGACTTGTATCCATTCCAGTTCTCATCTTACTTAGATGTACACGCATGGACATCCTTTTTTTCTCTTCACTTATACTAACTCCATCATTTCCCATCATGGCGAAAAACAATCTAAGGATGGAGCCGATGCCCATGCGCAGTATTGTCCAAGGGAGGAGTCCCCTATATCGTGACTACAAAGACTTCTCCAAGAAGACAACAACCTGCAATCATCCGAGCCCAACACCAGGTGGCGATCTAATGCATAGTGTACGACTCTGCAGCTCTACATGCCAAGGACAGATGCAAACTCGTAAGTAGCATTTTCCTTTTTAGGTCTCTTGGCGTTAACCGCGCGAAGCGCGGCCTCGCCAGAGACCTATTGTTAGCGACTCTGCTTTCCAGGAGACAAGACTGGCCACGCGCATGTGATTGAGTCGGAATTGAGCGAGCCACGCGCACGCGAACGCGCGTTCCATTGAGCAGCTTATGGTTCCCTTCCAATGCGTGCTTAGAGAGACAGTGCTTTCACTTTGTTTAAGTTTCGTTTTTACTGCTGTCCAGATGGCTCTGGGAGTGCGCGGTTAGAGCGACAGTGTTGCCAGCTTTCATTTTCTTTGCACACACGCAGAGACATACACATACACGCACGCATACACACGAGCGCACAGAGACACCCCCCCGCCGCACACACACAAGAGCGCGCACGCACACACACACACACACACACACACAAGCGCACACACACACACACACCAGCGCACAGAGACACCCCCCCTCCGCCACCCCCCCACTTCAACTAAGCCCCACTCACCTCACTCCGGACTTCAGCCGCCACCGCGGGGCTCTCCCTCGGGCATGGGAGCCCCGCGTCACCACTGCTCCTCTGGCCGGGCACTCCGTATGCCCGCGCTTCCAGCAGAAACGGAAGTCCCGCCCTATGGCAGGTTTCGGCAGTGCACACGCACGTCTATTCCTGCTTCCGCTCATTCCGCTCTCTTGCCCTGGGGTCGCATATCTGGTATGAGTTTTACCTTTTTTTTACAATAGCGATTTTTTTTATTGTTAATGTTATTTATGTAATTTAAATTTGTATAGCGCGAACTTTACCCGAAGAAGTTGCTTGTTATTACTGGTTTGGCCCCAGAACAGCCTGATAGGGGGACATCTTTTTCCGACTGCTGAACACTTTGTACGTTGTGGGCTGAACTCTCCTCACGACCCGTGTGATGCTTCCCGAGGGCTCCTGCAGCGGGGCAACAGGTGGAAGAGAGCCCGTGAGAGTGAAGCGTGGTCCGGCCTGTACTGCATGGATCCTCTCCCGAGCTTAGTCCCGAGCTTAGACTTAAACATGCAGCTGAGGCAGCAAAGTCTTTACATTGAGAAACTTCACTGCATTTATCCACCCAGGTTGCCCCCAGTAAAAAGAAGGAAGCACCGTAACAGCTGTGAGCCCGTGCCTAAGGTGCATCATCAGAGCTGTGTGAATAATAACAGCTGTGAGCCCGTGCCTAAGGTGCATCAGAGCTGTGTAAATAATAACTGCGTCCGCCCCGTGTGTGAGGTGCATCATCATAGCTGTGTGAATAATCACAGCTGTGAGCCCGTGCCTAAGGTGCATCAGAGCTGTGTAAATAATAACTGCGTCAGCCCCGTGCCTGAGATGCATCATCAGAGCTGTGTGAATAATAACAGCTGTGAGCCCGTGCCTAAGGTGCATCATCAGAGCTGTGTGAATGATAACTGCGTCAGCCCCGTGCGTGAGGTGCATCATCAGAGCGGTGTGAATAATAACAGCTGTGAACCCGTGCCTAAGGTGCATCATAGCTGTGTAAATAATAACTGCATCAGCTTGGTGAGTGAGGTGCATTATCAGAGCTGTGTGAATAATAACAGCTGTGAGCCCGTGCCTAAGGTGCATCATCAGAGCTGTGTGAATAATAACTGGGTCAGCTCCGTGCGTGAGGTGCATCATCAGAGCTGTGTGAATAATAGCTGTGAGCCCGTGCCTAAGGTGCATCATCAGAGCTGTGTGAATGATAACTGCGGCAGCCCGGTGCGTGAGGTGCATCATCCACATTGCTCAGGTCACCCAAATTCCTGCACTCTCTACCACACTGCTTTCAAAAACAGCATACTCTTGCACACACTCTCACTGCTCACCAATTCACAGTTTGCTAAAAATGTTATGCACCGCATTGTCATACACAATGCCAATAACTCAAACTTTAATGCTGTGAGACCTATTGCATTGTAAATGCTTGTTTTGTATCCATTAACCAATGTCTTAATCTTGCTTTTAATGTGTGACCGCCAGTTCTTAATTTGAGCCAGTGGTTTCCGGGGTTTTGCACCGGCACTTAAATGTCAACACCGGTGCTTGTGATAGTCTGCAACAAGGTGGCGTTGTATATATACATTTCACTTGACTATCACCTGCCGCCCAAACCATTCTCCTAGCTTTTGGGGCCAGAAATAGTCCGAATTGTCACACTGGTCGGATTGTGATGGTTAGTAGATGTGTTGTTATTGTCATTGGCAGCATGGCAGGGGCAAAGAGTGGTGCAAGTTGCAGAGGCCTCCTGACGAGGGCCCTGGTACTTATTATTTTTTTTAACCAAATTAAACACTGATGACCGCAATGTTTTAACACAGTTTAAATCACTGAAGAGTTCATTGACTAATCTTGTTTTTTCTGTTCTTATTGATGTAGTGTCGAACGAAGATTTGGGTGAGTATCAGAATGTGACCCGTTTTCTGGACCTTATTCCTCAGGACACCTTGGCTGTTGCCTCCTTTCGCTCTAAAGCTTACACAAGGGCTGTAATGCACTTTGAGTCGTACATCACAGAGAAGAAACAAAACATCCAGGAGCACCTAGGCATCCTCCAGGTAACGAGCAGGCATTTTTCACAGAACATAAAAATATTTTTTACCAGCCTGTGTCAGTGTTGTGCAGTCTCCTTCTTCAGGAGACCAAATATTGAGAATTTGTTGCACGGGAATTCATTATACTTAGGGAGACTGTGGTGGTAAGTTCAAGTTTGAAAGGTGCTGCTTCATTCTAAATTTAAGTAGTTGGCATAAGTCATTTACTAAATTCAATATGTTTTCTTAAGCTTCTGGAGTGAACTGCTAGGGACATTTAGTATAAATATATTAATTCCGCCGAAAGGTATAAGAGCAGCGGCTGCCGCCAGGGACTGTTCCCAGGTTCGGACTCGAGCAAACACGAAAATGGTTTGCGAGGGAATTGCGGAAATGAAGAAATTTGGCAGAATTTAACATCGCCCACCTAAGGGATATTACTAAGAGGCTGGCTTGCACTACAGGTACCAGAAGGCTCGGCATTGCAAGGTATTGCAACACCCACTGGAGGGTAACTATGGATACTTAAATGAGCAGTTACTTGGCACCTGATAGCTCAATCACAGCTTCGTAATGTTGGCCGTGCTCCTCCTCTGATGAAGGCCTAAGTGGGGCTGAAATACATTAGGACAATTGGAGCGCTGAAGAAACAAAATAAAACTTGAAAACTAACCGCGATGTGTGCGGCTCACTTCTTTCCTTCAGGAGAGGTTGTTGGTGATATATATATATATATATATATATATATATATATATATATATATATATATATATATATATTTTTTTTAGGTCTCGCGACCTATCAATGCGCGCAAGCGCATTGAGCGGAGCGAGAATTCATGTCCTTAAAATGCTTGTGAAACAAAGGGTTTTGTTTGTGCGGTTTTCTTTAAGTTCACGTGAATCACGTGACCAAACAAGCACGAGCATCAGCCTCCTTCCCTCCTAATTGCATTTTTTTTACGGCCGCACAGCACATCAAAGGGCTTCGCCCAGCGTGCGCTCTGCAGCTTCTCCTCCCCTAATTAATCATGGCTGTTTGGCCATACTTTCAGTTTCCCGACCGCTCATCTTCTCTGCCATGTGTTGCTGTCTCCTTCGTGTACTTCTTCCTGTGTTGCTGTCTCCCTCGTGCTTTTCCCCCACCACTCGTGTTGCTCTCTCTCTTGTGTAGGAAGGTGGATATCTGACTATGGTTACCCCCAACTTTTTGCCTGGTGTTTTGCTGGTTTTTCGACTTAGTTTACCTGGGACCCTGCTATTCAGGGCCCCAGGCCTACTGCTCTCTCTGTAAAATGGATTCCATGTACCTTAGGTACATATCTAATTGGATACTGAGTCACCTTATCAGTCCCTGTACAGTGTACCTTAGGTACCCAGGGCATAGGTGTACCCAGGGACTACCAGGGGCTGCAGCATGTATTATGCCACCCCTGGCTGGCCATCCAAATCTGACACAACTGGCTGCACGACAGCTGGGGCAAGGTGGTGTAATCACCCTTTGCTTTAGATATAGTATTTCTATATCTAACCCTAAAATGGACACATATATTCCGATCAGTCACTCCTATGGCAGCCCTTATCAATCCTGAAGGCAGATTGCTTGGAATTATGTGAGATGGTGCTCTGGCATGAGCTGAGCCCGTTTGCAGCTTGCGGAACCAAGTCCTAATAGCTGTTCCATGATAACGCGTACCATATACTCTTAAGTGCATTATAATCCTCGCGGTTATTTGCTATCTTTGGTATCGCTTTATCAAAACATGTCGAGTAAGTTGTCATACGAATCGGAATACTAACCCCTCGCCAATTCTGGCGACGGGGTTAGCATTCCACCCTTCTAGAGGGACACGACATGTATGTAACTGTGAACCCCGATTAAAGCTAACTCGAGCCTCATCATCACAAAATGGATGCTGCCACCACAGACACAAGTCTGACCTCCTGCTGCTGGGAGTCCTTCCAGCGAGGAGTGCTTGGACAAAGGGTTTCCTGTCAGGGGCGGTGCTAGCACCATCCCAGACAGGGTTTTGTGTATCCCAGGTAGGCAGGGCTGAGAGGAAGGTGACTGCAAGTGGCACCCCGGTGCTCACTGTGCATATGCCGGCTTGAACCAGTTCCAGGGACACACCAGCCCCTGAGCTGGGGAAAGTCCGGACAAGGGAGAGGGGTGTAACCACCCCCCTCCTGGTCCCACCCATGGGCAGGACCTAGTCGCGTGCCAGCCCCTTTTCTTAGAATAAAGGTAGGAGCGGGCCCCCTTCCCAAATTAGATAATTCTGAATCTTGAACTACTTTCCACGAAAGGAACTCTTGACTTTTTCTGAAGACTCTCCCTTGTGGCTAAGGAGTAGCCACCCTGCACCCGCAGGCACCATCTAAGCATCGCGGTTTGCTGTAAGTCCATCCTCCGGATCAAGACTGCCCAGCTCGACGAGACCCGGATTCCCTGGCATCTCTGACCTCTACCTGCATCATCAGCCCAGCTGAGATTCGTGGGTGTGACGAGACCTGAGGGACCGGCCATCTTCAAAACTGCATGACGCTTAACCAGCACGACCGCCGAGGGATCCTCGAGTGAGTGCTTTGGGGTTTGAGAAGCCCTAACCCTGAGCAGCTCCTGCACCGAAGTCCAGCCCCCCAGCATCCACGAGATCTGCGTGGGGCCCTTCTGCTCTTTGCTGCTCACCGCGTTGTCCGGTCACTTGCCTGCTGGCTAGTGGCCCTCCTGACGACGTACCACGACGATTTCACCGCTGGTCTGGTTGCTCCAGACTGGCCCTTGCTTCCTTCCAAAAGAGGAGCACCCCGGACCCTCCTGGTCCACTCCAGACGCCATCTTGACTCCACCGCGTGGGCTTGACTTTGCCAAGGTTTGTTGCCCCAATCCTGGGTCCAGCATCGCCGACAGCAGACCCCTGCGTGGGACAGCTCGCACCTCCAGCCTGGTCGCCGACAACGCCTCCTGGTCCGAGGGACAGCAGAGTCCAGCGTCGCCCACTCACCTGGTCGAGGTGACTTCATCTGGTGCCATCCTGGTGCCCACCTAATCACTGGCTGGTGATTAAGAACTGAGTCCCCTCTGCTTTCAGGTCGTCTCCATCACCGATCCAGGCTTGGATCATATCGAACATCTTCACTGGTTGCCTGCCAGCAACTTCTTCTTTCAGGCTCCATAGACTACAACGAGGATTCCCGACGTCTTTTGAACCCTATGCAGCCGCAGCCCCTGGGCTAGGTAACCCGAGCATTTCGGTGCTCAAACGCAGGTTCACTATCCAAGTGTCCAGATCCTTTTTCGTTTTTAGTCTACCTAGTCGGATTCGTCCGATAACAGTAACTTAAGAAACACTAGCCTCCATAGACTTTGTCCCGCATCCCGCGTGAGAGTGCACACTCTGCACCCGATCTCCCTAGGCCTCCTGCTCCTAACCTTAGGGTTCAGTAGTGTAGTCCTAGCGATCCTGAAGCCTCTGGATCTTGTTACTTACCTGCTAGTATTTCGCATTCCACTTTTAGTGTATATGGTTTTTCGTGCCCCGCGGGCATTTGTGTAAATTGTGCGACTTAAAGTATTTTCGTAAGAGTTTTGTTGTGTGCTTAGCTACCTGACTCATAAGAGTTCAGGGTAGACTTGTTATAAATAAATATCCTTTATTTTCATAACAACTTGTGTGGAGTCCTTTCACTTGGTGTTCAAGGGGTATATGTGATGATATAACAGCTGGCTTAACACGCCCTCTAGAGTTTAGCCTAAAGACTGCTCTTGTCCATGCTACTAGGATAGCTGGTCTAGAAGGTTGACTTACAACCAATCATCAATAAGGGTCGTTTGGTATGATACACAGTGATCACTAGAATAGTGAGCACTATATATCAGGCCAACTTCTCACACCTTGTTCAAAGGGTCGTGCTTTATTTACACACATCCTCCAACCCAACACCCTTTTTTTAAATTTCTTGTTTTTTGCTGTGTCTAGTATCGATTATAAGCATGCCCCAGTGCAGAGCTTTTTGAAATACACACATCGAGGCCGACCAAACTTAGCCCCACAACTCGTGCCTATGCTGCCACTGTCGGGTGTTGTCGTCTTGCCATGCTCAAACCGCAATGCGCTTTCTTTCCATGCCACCACACATCGAGGCCGACCAAACTTAGCCCCACAGCTCGTGCCTATGCCGCCACTGTTGGGTGTTGTCGTCTTTCCATGCTCAAACCGCAATGCGCTTTCTTTCCATGCCACCAATATCAATGTGAAAAAAAGGTTCGAAAAGCATAGCGTAATCGGACAGATATTTGTATAACAATCCCTCCTGCTACTGGCATTCTCCCTTCTTTTGTACGGCCATTAACACTTACTCGTCACAAGATGCTCCAAGTGTGCTGTCTCCACTGCCAGTCCTCCGACAATACCCTTTTGGCTTTTAGGACGCCATTATCTAGCTGTGGTTGCAGTTCACATGACCGCCATCTCGAGCTCACGTTGTACGTCCTAGACAGAGTAGTAGGACCCATGATGAACAGTCTACGTCTATAAACAATGTTCGCCATATTGGAAAGATCACATTTACTAGATACGAGAAAGGAAACGTGTGCACAAACTCGTGGCGATATTGTTCTATTGGCCCAAAAGTTCATTGAAATCCCGAAATACATGGAGTTTAAACAAATACTGAAAAAAGGGATTTTTATCTTATTACATGAATCGGCCAAAAATAAAAATATGTTGCATTTTCATTGCACATGTGCGCGCTATTCCATTCTAGTTTAGAGTCAGAATATCGGGTCCTATATCATTTTGCTTGCTTACCAAAGATTATTCATTCAAATGAAAGGTTGTACCAACCTCAGAGTTTATTGCCATTCTAGATATTCTAAAAGGCTGCATGTATCCAAAAATAGGAACAAATACTTTTCAGTCTATCTCAGGAGTTGTTTCTTCAATGATATTCAGTCCCAATTGCTTTTTTTAGGTTCAGTTAATACATGTCAGTGCTCACAGGGTATTAATCTATATTAGAACCAAACCCCACCATCATGCTTGATTAAAGAAGCATGGTAATAGAGACCTAATACATGTATTCCAGGGTGCAAGTAATCACTAGACATTATCTTCTCAGAATGCCCTGTAGTTGGAACCAATGAATGCGTACGCTTTCCTAGTAGCTATCAATTCAACGCTCATACATTTAAAGAAGACAAACAGGTGAAGAAGAGTTGCTCTATTTTCCTATGATTATAGCTATGTCATTAGTGATGCGAAAGCTGCATGGTTGCAGTGGTACCAGCCATTTAGTCCGTTTTAAGACATGTTCCAATTATATAGTTTGGTGCTGGTAATTTTACACATTATAGTTAGTTATTATGATACATGCAGCCTCACTCAGCCTCACATCCTCACATCCTCACCCTCACACACTCACCCTCACACCCCCTCACTCACCCTCACACACTCACCCTCACACACTCACACACCCACTCACCCTCACACCCCCTCACCCTCACACCCTCACACCACTCAGTGCTACAACACATATGTGTGTGTAGGTGCAAATGCAATGTTCTTGGATTTTCGTCGCAATAAAATACACTGAACATAATCTTCAAAAAATGTATTTACAAATGTTTAAGCTATTGCCATTATAAATTACAATAACTTTTATTTAAGTATTAATTATTTACAAAATTAAAAGCCATTGTTATTTGTAATATCAATACATCTAAGTCACGTAAATACAACACACATTGCATTACAAATGCTATAGGTGTCACATTTGCGAAAGTTAAGACTATTGACATTGTAACTGACAAAGCTATTAATTTTGCTATTTTCAAAACCAACACATAAATTAAAAAAGTGTCATTTACAGTGTCATTTACAATACAATACAATACGAATCGCTCAAACTTTCCTAATGCGAAAAGTTAAAAGTATGGGCATTGTAAATCACAAAACAAAAAAATAAAATGTGATTTAGAAAACCAATAGCTCAAACCTTCCTACTGCGAGACCTATTGGCAACGCCAGTGCTTGTTTATGTATCAGTCTCGATCGAAAACGACTCAGGGTAGGGCTTAAGATGTTTGATTAATACGCATTTGGCTCAGCCATGACATGTTTAAGGAGAAGGGGGCTCTTAAGACTTTCAATTAATTACTTTTTTTTTTTTTTACCCTGAGTCATCGCTACCTGCTGCTATAGGCTAGTGCTCTTTTGTGACTTACTTTATAAATACGAACGTACTATAAGAAATTACTGGTGTCGATCTTTTCAATTCTTCCATATTGAACACCATATATCTGTGCATTGACACTTTGAAATATTACTTCCAACGTGTGCCCAGGACTTGTTGCCACACCAAAATGGTCTCCAACTCTACCACTGCTTTTCCTATAGATTTGCATGCTATTTTCCAGACATCAGTCATGACCTTCCATAGCATACTGTGAATTTAGCATTGTTAGCAGAGTTGCAGCCCTAACTTCTATGAAATCGAAGCTATAAAATTTCCAGCTGCAATGTCTCCTTTTTTAGGTCTCGCCTAGGCAGCGCGCATGCGCTGCTCTAGGAGATGACCTTTAGAAATTGGTCAGCTCTTTTCAAGCACTCGTGTTTGTACCGGCATCTACCTTGTGGGAGCGAGCAGCAGCACGGACGGCCATGCTAATTGCAAACAGATGGCCCACGCGCCGCTGCTCGCTCCCGCAAGGTCGATGCCAGTGTAGGAGAGTAGGGTCTGCAATCCTATGATCACCCAGACTTTTTGCTTTTGTTTCACTGGTTTACGACTTTCTCGGGCTGTGGGCCTGTCAATCAGACCCACAGCCTAGCTGTTCTCTCGCTAAATTGATATGTGTACCTAAGGTGCATTACCCAATTGGAACTGGGCCACCCTGTCAGACCCTGTAACTCAGGGCATCGGTGTACCCAGGGCCTACCAGGGGCTGAAGCATGTATTATGCCACCCCTGGATGGCCATCTAAATCTGACACAACTGGCTGCACGACAGCTGGGGCCACGTGGCGTACTCGCCCGTTGCTGTAGGTGTAGTATCCCTATACCTAACCTTAAAATGGACACCCGAGTTCCTCTCAGTCACTCCTATGGCAGGCCTTGACAATCCTGAAGGCAGAGTGCATGGAACCGTGTGAATTGGGCTCTGGCACGAGCCGAGTCCGGTTGCAGCTTGCGGAACCAAGACCCAAGGGCTGTTCCATGATAACGCGTATCATATCGGTAACTTCGGTATCGCGTTATCAAGACATGTCGAGTAAGGTGTCATACGAATCGGGCTGCTGCCCCCTCACCAATTCTGGCGACGAGGTTAGCATTCCGCCCTTCTAGAGGGACACGACATGTACGTAACTGTGAACCCCGGTTAAAGTTAACTGAAGCCTCAGCTCCACAAAATGGATGCTGCCACCACAGACACGAGTCTGACCTCCTGCTGCTGGGAGCCCTTCCAGCGAGGAGAGCTTGGACAAAGGGTTTCCTGTCAAGGGCGGTGTTCGCACCGTCCCAGACAGGGTTTGTGTATTCTGGGTAGGTAGGGCTTTGCAAGAAGGTGACTGCGGAGTGGCACCCCGGTGCTCACTACGCATCTGCCGGCTAGAACCAGTTCCAGGGGCGCAGCCCCTGACCTGGGGAAAGTCCAGCAGGGGGAGAGGGGTGTAACTACCCCCCTTCCTGGTCCCACCCTTAGGGCAGGACCTAGTCATGTACCCACCCCTTTCTTTAGGATAAAGGCCGGAGCGGGGACCCTTCCAAATCAGATCATCTTTGAATCAAGAATACTTTCTACGAAAGGACTTCGAGACTCTTCTCAAGATTTCTCCCTTGTGGCTAAGGAGTAGTCACCCTGCATCCGCAGGCACCAGCTAAGAACTCTGCGGTTTGCTGCAAGTCCTTCCTCAAGGATCCGACGGCCCAGCTCGACAAGAACCGGCTTCCCTGGCACCTCTGACCTCTACCCACGTCGTCAGCTCAGCTGAGATCTGTGGGTGCGACGAGACCTCGAGGGACCGGCCATCATCAAAACCTGCACGCTTTCTTAATCAGCACGACCATCGAAGCAATTCTCTGGTGAGTGCTCTGGGGTCCGAGAAGCCCCGACCCTGAGTAGCTCCAGCACCGAAGTGCAGTCTCCCAGCATCTCCACGATCTGCGTGGGGCCCTTCTGCTCGCTGCTCAGGACGTGGTCTGGTCACTAGCCGCTGGTTTGTGCCCTTCTTTGACGACGTCCGACAACCAACGCTGCTGGTCTGGTTGCTCCAGATCGGCCCTTGCTCCCTTTTTCGAGAGGAGCACCCCGGACCCTCCTGGTCCACTCAAGACGCCATTTTAGGCCCACCACGTGGCCCTGAAATCTGCCAAGGCTTGTTGCCCCAATCCTGGGCCCAGCGACGCCGATAGCATCAACCTTCGTGGGACAGCTCGCACCTCCATCCTGGTCGCCGACAACGCCTCCTGGTCCGTGAGACTGCAGAGCCTAGCGTCGCCCACTCACCTAGTCGAGGTGACGGCCATCCGGTGCCTTCCTGGTACCCTCTGACTACTGGCTAGTAGTACGAACTTGGTCCCCTCTGCTTTCAGGTATCAACGATCACTGATCCAGGCTTGGATCTCTACGAACTATTCATCACTGGTCGCCGGCCAGCAACTCCTTTTCTTCCGGCTCATGGCTCGTCAGCGAAGACCCCCGACGCCTGTAAGACTTGTGCAGCCGCAGCCCTCGAGGCTAGGTAACTTCGGCATTTCGGTGCCTGCATAGCCTCCTTACTCTAGGGTCCCGAGTCCCTCGCTTCCCACTTGCCTTATCGGGTCCGCCCGAGACCACTAAACTTTCCGTGCCCTCGGGCACTTGTTCTAATTGGGCACTTGAAGTATTTTCTAAGAGCTTTTGTTCTGTGCTTAGTACCCTGTCCTCATAAAGAGTACAGGGCTGTTGTGATTCTAATAAATATACTGTTTATTTTCATAACACTTGTGTGGTGTCCTTTCACTTGGTGTTCAAGGGGTATGTGATGGTATTACAGCTGGCTTAACACGCCCTCTAGAGTTTAGCCCGAAGACTGCTCGTATCCACGCTACTAGGATAGCTGGTCTAAGGTTGACTTACAACCAATCTCCATAAGGGTCGTTTGGAACGATACATAGTGGTCGCTAGAATAGCGAACGCTGCATATCGGGCCAACTTCTCACAGCCAGCACAAGCACAAGTGCTTGAAAGCGTTTCAAAACACCCAGACATTTACGGGATTGTGTTTGCAGCCAGAAATGCAGTTCCTGGCCGAAAACTCAGTCCGCCTTTCCTGATTCTGCCCACTGTCCTTTCAGGATGGCTTTTTATTAGAACCCGTCGCCCTGTTTTGCATGTGAATGTCACAGGCCGGACTTCTGTGCACGTGAAAAAGCGTTTACAGTTGAAAGTGCATTTAAACGTTCTATTTCTTAAAGTTTTTTTTTAAACGAAGGATGAGAGCTGCCTCCTGCTTTTCAAACTATTATTTCTAGTTATAAATGCAACAGGGTAAAGGTAATTTCCGTTAATTAAAAAAGGTTGTGGGTGTCCTCCGCATTCATTTAGGTGGCTACTCAGCGCCTACTGGCCAATACACCCTTTCTCATGGCACAGGTATTTCGAAGACTCCGTCGTGGCCTCAAGAGGTTCCCCTTTTTACACAGTAACAAAACTCTCGTTGACCCCACTCAGTTGTCCTTTGACCTCCCCAATTGTTAGCGCCTTGCGTCAAGAGCTACAGACTCTGCCCCCGACCACAGCTCCTAATGCGTCATCCTTCCTTGTTTTGGTGAAACCAAATGCAACAGTTCCTTTCACTCCCTCCCTCCCTTCTCCTCCCCACTATTGAAACGTTGCTGACTGTGGGCGTGTAGGGAGATGTCGCATCTGTGGAGCAACAGCCAAAACACAAGAACAGAGCCAGGGGATGTGACAATGACCTGCGCTGCCCCCCCGGTGCCCCAGTGTTGCCCCCGGGATACAACCGCCCATAAACCAGCAATATATATGTGGCCACATGACAGCGCTGAGCCACTTGACACTGGCACACAATGAGGGAAGTTGAGCTCCAAGACAGAACACACAGGGAAAAAAACATTATAACCCACCCACGTTTCTCCACACCCACCACCAACACACTATTCCCACCCCACAACCATTCAAAAGACCCCTCCTACTCGCCACGATCTTCAGACTCACCACCCTACCGCTCTACCATCCTCCCCCAGCCACCAACCCTCACTATTATCTTGCCGCACTCCAGGTCCGAACCATACACCCTCCCACCAGCGCCACATTCACCAACGCAACCCCCATCCTGCAAACATCCAGCTCTACACCATCCAAGATGCGAATGTCATTCTGCACCAGCTTCATCCGTGCTTCAAACTCAGCTGCCACCCTGAATTATCCATGCTATCATCCCCACTCCAACCCACCAAGCTATCAACTCTCACAAACACCTTGCTATAAATTGTGCCTGTTATTAAAGCATATGTAAATGAATGTGTGCCGGGGCAGTGCCGAGCATTGATGCGAAGTTAAGCTACAGTGTCCAACTAGGTATGATTGGTTGTGACGTATAATTAAAGCACATTTATTGCAAGGACAACGTTTGTAAAAAGAATAAATACATGGATTTAGACCACACATGTAGAATGATGAATTGTATGTGTAGAAAGGAACATAAGACATTGGCAGTAATCATGAAACAAGCATTGACATAACCACTATGTCTCACTTTTGGGACCTTATAAGTATTTAGTTATGCAGCACAATATCCTTGTGCAACAACATCAACTGTTGCATGGCTAAACACTTATAAGGTCCCAAAGGCGAGACGTATTGGCTATGCCAGTGCTTGTTTTTGTTGATGTTGATGGAGCTCTTGAAATGGTACAATAATAAGTAGTTTTCAAATGATTTCATATTTTCCACACAGTGCCTGGTTGTCTATTCATGTCTATTTTTAATTTATTTTTAGACGGTCTTTGAGGAGATCATATTTTTATATCATCTTTTTATTTCTTTATTTACCATTTTCTATAACGCTCCTGCTACTCAAGTTTTCAATACAGATACTTACCTTTACCCATCCTTGTATGAAATCTTTTGCTACTGGAATTTAAATGCAAAGGTAAATGTGCTGGAATGAGTTTCCTGCTGCCACTGAAACTGGGATTGAGTTGCAACGTGCTTGTTGTTCCTAAAGCTTAGCTCTATTTCTAGAACATTTTGGGAAATTGTGTTTCGTAATAGTGGCCACAGAGGTGCTTGCATGTTTATTCCAACAACACTCCTCGGATATAAGCGTTAGCATTAAGAGACCCTTTAACCCAAGGGTCACATGAGCATAATCCATGCACATCTGGGGCTGTATTACAAATAGGCACACTCTTTGCGTCAAGGCACACCTTCATATTGGTGCAATGAGCCCAAAAAGTGAAAAAGTGCCATATTACTGATAGTGTGCCGCCCCTAAGGCAGACGGAACTCGCAGCTGCCCAGGGATAGTAAAGTAGTGAAAAACAGAGCGGCTGCTTAAAGCAGCAGGGATCTCAGAAGCGGGTAGGATTTCACCACTCCTCTCTACAAAAAGCAAAAGCTTTTCCTAATAAGAAGTGGCTCCAGGATACTTGAAGGGGCTGTGAGGCGTACAAAAGCCTACTTTTACTTCAAAGCCACTTTATTTTTGGTTTCTCGTCTTTAACTGGCCTTTAATTGTCCTTGTGGGGTTAATAGGGGACCTTGTTCTCCTGGTCGGTTAATCTTTGTTCAGCTCAGGACTCTTGATAACAGGTCATTATCCCACGAAGAAACAAAAAAGACCAAAGGTAAGTGTTTCCGTCACACTACCCGTCTTTTAAATTGGGGAAGGAAAGTGAGGGATCACCAAACTTAGCGCAATCCACCACTATGTGCTGTGTTACTGAGAGCGGGAGAGGGTTGTATGTGCGACAGTACTAGGGACTACTGGTGTCTTCCCCGTCCGCGCCTCCAGCCTCTCACCTCCTGAACAGCCCTTGGAGACGCACGCGTACCTGAGTAAGCCACGCTTCTCCAGGAGTGTGGTGGGTGGCTCGCTGGTTCTTCGGCCTACTGGCTTTCTTCTCCGGCGTCTCCTCCGGAAGGCTGGGGTTGATTCTCTTCTAACCCGTTCCCTGGTGGTTCGTCTTCCGTCTCTGCTGTGGCGTCCTTTCCTCCTCCTTCCTTTTCCGAAGCTCCTATAAGGACCTGGCTTCCACCCACGTGGGTGATGATAGCGTTTTTTGGGGCGGGGCTCGAGAGTTATCGACTCTGCTTAAGGAAGCCACATTGAAAGCTGTCTGGAACGTTGTCTTCCCAGGTGTCCTATTCTCCCATCCAAGCTTCCGCATTTAGAGGCTGTGAAAACAGAAGGAGTTTTACATGAGGTGGGACACACCACCATTCGTCCTCATCTTCCTTGGACCCCAGCTGAGAGAGGCCCTCTTCATGACAGGTGCCCTCATACTCTGACCTATATAGGTCACACGGGCACCAAGAACTCCTATGTAAGAGTAAAAACCCCTGGATGTGAAATGTGCACACTATTGGGCACCATAACGCTAGAACAGATGAAGTAATTAGGGTATTCAACTTAAAGTCCTGATGAGTTGCCACAGACCCGTTCAAGCCTAATTGGGCATGAAGCATGTTGGCTTTATTTTAGGACCACAAGCTAATCCCCACACTCCATTTGTTCACATTTATGTTTTAAACTTGGATTAAACAATCTCTGAGAATAAATCTCCAGTGAAAGGGTTGTCCGTAGTCAATTTTAGATCATATTCCCCCCCAGTCTACCACACTTCCTTCACAACTTCATAAAAGAGCACAGTCTTATGCGGTGGACCACACCAATCCAAATGGGCCTCTTTGGGGCCCACTGGGTATTGCAGCGCCCTCCCAGTGAAGAGCACAGCCCAATGATGAAGCATGCAATCTTGGTGGGTGAGGGCTTGCACATTTGAAAAGGTGTGCCCAGTGACCGAAACAATTGTACCACTGTCTCAAATTGGGATCCAGTGGACGAGTGGAACTGCACACTCATTTGGGTTTGCTATTCAACCTGGTGCAACAAAGGACCAACCCTACAAGTTGCTCAAGTTATATGATTACACTACATTGGTGTTGCGTTCACATGGGAGAGTCACTCATGATCCCTAATAGAGAAGACCCCATAAGTAGTTGCCTCAATTCGTTCTACCCTTTATATTAACACCTAGATTAGACGCCATGGAATAAGGGGTTAAGAAAGAAGAGTCTTAGAGGAGGGATAAAGAGTGGACTTGGGGTTTGGGGTTGGCCCATTTAGTGGTGAGAAGTATCTGATTGAAATATGGAAAGGCGGAGAGCTTGGCTGGGTGGTGATGTGAGTGTTTTACAGTACCCAATAAGAGGGAAGCATGAAGATGCACTGAGTGGAAGAGGAGAAAGGGACTTGGAATGTTGCAGTAGGGTAGAAGAAAGGACGTAGTTAAACAGATGCCTGCCACAGCAGTTTAGTAGGTTCAGTGCATTTTAGGTGCTACTAAAAATAAACCGTCTCAACAAGAATGGCAGCAATTTCAGAAGTAGGTAATGTCACAAGAAAGCCTCATGGACCCCCACTTTGAAATCGCACTGTAGTTTACATTCCCTCTCCTACACCTCCTATCAGTGGGCATCAGTCAAAGATGGTTAGTTGCTCCTGAGCTAAGAAGAAGAAGAATGGAGGGCAAAATGATCTCTTTTTTAATATTTGTTCATTGATTTTACTTGGCACAAACGCTTGTGTACATCAATACCTGGTCAGACGGAATTATTGGCAGATATATAGCACATGTATAATGCATTATTGTCTACAGCTGGCTGTTAAAATCCAGACAGGGAACACGTAATTGTTCGTATATAATAGTTTATAACAATCCTTAGTAGTACAAGTTGGGTCTGGTGGCACAGTGGACTAATGATTCCACTGCAGGGGCCTGTGTTCGACCTCATGGTTACAGGTTCAAATCCTGGTGGGTCCACTCAGCCTTTCATCCGTCTGATGTCAACTAAATGAGTGTCATTGAGTTGAGTAACATCTGTTATTCTACGGGTGAATGTGTGCTCTACAAATACACATGTTATGTTATACAAGCATGAGATCAACTGGTTCCTAAGAAAGAAAATTGCAAAAGAAGAAAAACAGAAGCACAACATTGCCTCCCCAACACAGCAACCCCTCCCCCCACCCACCTAATAGAAATACATACCCCTCAACATGCACTGCAGGATCTGTCCCTATCAAGAGGATCTCATCTGTTCGTATGTATATTGGAAATATACCAATAAAAAGGTTTTACAAAAAAAAAATCAAGAGGATCTCATCTGTTCAGCAGAGCCAGTCAGCTAGGGCTAGTTGTTCTTTTAGGGAAAATGATCTCTTGAGCAAGAAGTTTGTCTTGTAGATATTCTCTGATCCTCTGTAAATCCCATTTTCTAACTGGCTATTAAATAATCAATTAACAGTTGATCAGAGACAGGATTCACCAAAAGATATAACCATTAATTTGTCAGTGTTGTTCACATGATGAATTTTACTTCTGTTTGGAACCCTATACTAATTTATTTGTCCTGCTGTCCTTTACTCATACTCAGAAATTGTATGCTGCCATGCATGAACCTGATGGAGTGGCTGGAGTGAATGCCATCCGAAAAGCGGAACCATCTCTCAAAGAGCAGATCCTTGAGCATGAAAGTATTGGATTGCTCCGAGATGCCACAGCTTGCTATGACAGGGCTATCCAATTGGAGCCAGACCAGGTAAGCTGTAGAACATACCCAACTATCATGCTTAATGAAACTATGTCACAGATTTGTAACATTTAATATAGTGAGTGTAGTTTGTGTATTTTAATTCGTTTGAAAAGATGTTCTATTATGTTTGCCTTTCTCACCATTGCCCAAACTACTGCCCACTTCTGCCCAGTGTTGGATAGAACAAATTACTTTTTCAACCATTCCAAGAAATATGGAACTCTTAGTCATTAATTTGTCCTCTACATGCACTCTTTTCCTCCCACAGAGTATCTTCACCATCTTTTCGTGCATACCGTACTGAACATGTACCATGTATTCCTGTATTCAATATCCTAGAAGAAATGACATTGATGACTTCTACATTTAGCTGTCACCTCAGGAGAAGGCTAAAAAGCAAACTATCCTCCCGTTGACCACATCACATTACTCATGACGGGCCATGCCTCCCTTAACGGAGCTAATGCCTTATGCTACTTTCAGGTGTAGCTGCAAATGACCACTACTCTCCACTGGTTTTCTCCAGCAACAGCGCTTTTCTTCTTTCAGCGTTTCATTGGATCAACCTTCAGGTACTACTTATACAATCCACTAAATTCAGCCTGCCGGCCATTTATTAGGTTGAGCCTAGCATTGCAGCGCATGCGTTGCTTGCTTTGCGAGGCATGCTGTTTTAGGAAATTTTATAGAAGTGGTCTGGAAGGCCGCCCATATTTTTCATTGGCTGGCGTCATCGTCCATGGTAAATGCTGGCTTCCGTTTGATAATGAGGCTTCTTAGTCCCTCCTTGTTACTGCCCTGTCTCCTTTTGGGACTGCCCATCAGGACTGGCTCTTTTACTTGCAGTGTTATACTGTCTCCTTAAATTAGTCGGTAAGCATTTTTTTTCACAATGGCGATGGCTTGTTTACAATGGCGTTGGGCTGCTGGAACAGCGTTGGGCTGCTGGCCGATGCTCTCCCTCCACCGCTGAGCTCTGGCAGATGTTACCACACACTTGAACAGGAACCATCTGAAAGAAACACGTTAGTGTTAGATTCCTTACCTTAGAATATCCCCAGGCGTCAGTCTGGATCCGGAAACTTTTGCGTAGCAGTACCCCTGCGCGCCGGTAGGCGTCGTCTGCAGGCGTCCCCTGCGGCTCCGCGTCCGTCGTCGGCGTCGTGCGCCGTGATGACGTCGCTGGAGTATATAGACGCCGCCTCCGCGCGCTGACGTCAGTTCTTCTTTTTTCCGCGCCAGCAAGCGCAGATCCGAAGAGCAGTACTCCGGTCTTTTGACCAACTTTGTTCAACTCTATTACTCTTTTTGTGCCTGGTAGGATGCCCGGTTTCAAGAATTGTGACGGGTGTGACCGCACGATGTCGGTCAAGGACCATCACCGACTCTGTCTCCGGTGCCTGGGCCCCGACCACGACGTGGACGCCTGCGTCGACTGCCGGGCCCTCACTAACAAGGCTAGACGGGAGCGGTCCCGCAAGCTGCTTGAGCTCCGGGTGTCGGCCCCGCGTCAGGAGAGGTCTCGGTCCGGCCGGAGGTCCAGGGAGCGTTCGAGGGAGCGGTCGCGGAGCCGCGCCGAGCGCTCCGGAAGTCGTCACCATTCGTCGGGCTCATCAGGTAAGAAACACAAGAAGTCGAGGCGTCGTCATCGTACCCCCGACTCTCCCCGACGCTCGCGTCGCGACGCGGCCGGGGGTTCGGGTGACCCCAACTCCGCGGCTCCGCGTGAGTCGCCGGCGCGGCCTGCCCCATACCCTCCGGTCCCTGGGCACGGTGCGACGCCTGAGGAGATTGAGGCGTTCCTCATGGCCATGAGGGCGCTCAGTTCTCCGACGGGGCCTACGGCGCCTTCGGGCCCAGTGCTGCCGTCCGGAGGCCCTGGCGGGTCGGGTGTCCCTGGCTCGACGCCATCGGGTGCTCCGTGCCTGGTGCCGCCGACGGCTCCGACCCCGGCGCCGCAAGGGCCTTCGGGGTCGACGCCGGCTGGCCTGCCGGCTGGTTCGGCGCCGATTCCATCGCGGTTGCCCCCGACGCCGCCCCCGCGCTGCGCCGGTTCTCCTGTGCCGGCTTCGGCCGGCGCCGGGGGTCCGGCGCCGGCTCCGGGCGGCGCCGTCCCCATGCCCTCCCCGAATCCGGACGCGGAGTCGGACCGGCGTCGATCGACGCCGGGTTCGACGCCGATGGGGCCTGTGAACCCCGAGGAGCCGGTCTACATCGTTGACTCCGAGTATGGAGAAGATGAAGAATACGGGGAAGGTTGGGAGGGGTCTGAGGACCCTCTGTCACGTGAGTGCCAGTATGACCCGGACTGGACAGGTGATTTGGGGGATGCCAGTGGTCTGGACGATTCTCCTAACCCTGGTTTTGTCTCTCCTCCTTCTGTGGAGTCAGTGGAGGGAGCTGCATATTCAGTGGTGCTGATGAGGGCTGCCAAGTCCTTACACCTTGAGCTCCCCGTCGCGGCCGTGAGGCCTAACATCCTCACTGAGGTCTTCAAACCGCAGTCATGCCCTCAGGAGCCTCTGCTGCCGTTTAACGAAGCCTTGTCAGACGTTCTGTTGGGCACGTGGTCCAGGCCCGCTTCAGGTTCGCCTGTTGATCGGAACGTGGCCAGACGCCACCGTCCTTGTCCGGACGACCCCAAATTCCTGTCCGCCCATCCCACTCCAGAGAGTCTGGTGATCCAGGCCTCTACCTCCCAGTCCGCATTCCCGTCGGCCCCGCCCGATCGGGAATCCAAGAGGTATGACCAATATGGCAAGAAGGTCTTCTCGTCCCTGAGTCTGGGACTGCGGTCTTGCAACACCGCATGCCTCTTGGGCCGCTACACCCACTCTGTGTGGGACACGGTCGCGGAAGTGCTGCCAGAATGCCCCATGGAGGTGCGGGCAAAGCTCGGCAAGGCTGTGGCTGAGGGCCGAGACGCAGCTAAATATTCAATACGGTGTGCTCTTGAGTTGACCGACTCGCTGGGCAGAGATATGTCAACGACGGTGGCGATTCGTCGCCACGCCTGGCTGAGATCCGCCAACTTTTCGGCCGATGTCCAAAATGCCTTGATGGACATGCCGTTCGATGGCTGTCGCCTCTTTGGTGACAAGGCGGACCACGCGCTGGAACGGTTCAAGGACTCCAGGGTCACGGCCAAGTCCTTGGGTCTTTCGACCCAGCGCCAGCAAACGGGTTCGTTTCGCTCCTTTCGTGGCCAAGGAAGGGGCGTCCCCACACGTGCTGCCAGCCACGCACCGCAACAATCCTTTCAACGCGGTGGCTGCCGTGGAAACCGCCGTGGCGGCGGTCGGGGTCAACGGCGGGGTCAGGCCACACCTCCACCTGCAGCAGCTGCCTCCAATCCTCCTAGTCCGTGCTTTCGGCCCCATGTGACGCCAGTGGGTGGCAGGGTTCGCCATCACCACGCTCACTGGCGCACAATCACGTCGGACAGGTGGGTGCTGCAACTCGTCCGAAGGGGCTACTCCCTCCCCTTCGAGACCACTCCTCCAGCCATGCCACCGCAGAACCACCGTGTGTCGGGGGACCACTTGACACTTCTGCAGGAGGAAGTTACGGCCCTCTTGGCCAAGGGGGCCATCGAGCGCGTTCCTGGGCCAGAAGTAGGGCGTGGTTGCTATTCCCACTTTTTTCTGGTACCCAAGAAGGACAAGGGGGGCCTACGTCCTATCTTGGATCTAAGGAACGTCAACGGCTTCCTCCGGAAGGAGAAGTTCAAGATGTTGATGTTAGCTCAAGTCTTGGCTGCTCTAGACCCACAAGACTGGATGGTAGCGTTGGACTTGCAGGATGCCTATTTTCACATCCCCGTCCTGCCGGCCCACCGGCGTTACCTGCGGTTCACGGTAGGCCAGGAGCACTTTCAGTTTATCGTGCTTCCCTTCGGCCTTACCAGCGCCCCACGGGTGTTCACAAAGGTGATGGCGGTGGTCGCAGCCCATCTGCGCAGGTTGGGGGTTTCAGTCTTCCCCTACCTAGACGACTGGTTGTTGAAGGCGGGCTCGCCCCAGACAGTCGTCCACCACCTTCAGATGACGGCAGACCTCTTGCACGACCTGGGGTTCTCCATCAATGTGCCGAAATCACACCTGTGTCCCTCTCAAAAGCTCCTTTTCATCGGAGCGGTTCTGGACTCTGCGCAGTTTCGGGTTTATCCTCCGGAACGGCGGGTCCGGGATATACAGGCTTTGATTCCCATCTTTCAGCCGCTATCCCGGGTTTCGGTCAGGTTGACGCTGCGGCTGCTGGGACTGATGGCTTCCTGCATCCTTCTGGTGCATCACGCCCGGTGGCGGATGCGGGCTCTGCAGTGGGACCTGAAGTTTCAGTGGGCCCAGCATCAGGGCAACTTGTCCGACCACGTCTTGATCTCGGAGGGCACTGCGAGACAACTGCAGTGGTGGCTTACGGACCGCGATTGGGTCAGAGGCAGATCCCTCTCCCTTCCCGGAGCACGTTGTTGTGACGGACGCGTCCCTCCAGGGCTGGGGTGGCCACTTGGGAGAGGCAGAGATCAGAGGCATCTGGTCTCCGGCGGAGTCCCGGCTCCATATCAACCTGTTGGAGCTGCGGGCGATTCGTCTAGCACTGAATGCATTCCTCCCCTTTGTCAACGGGAGTGTAGTGCAGGTGTTCACCGACAACACCACCGCCATGTGGTACTGCAACAAACAGGGCGGAGTGGGGTCGTGGACCCTTTGCCAGGAGGCTCTGCGCCTCTGGCAGTGGCTGGAACGTCAGGGCGTGACCTTGACGGTTCAACACCTGGCAGGCTCTCTGAACGCCAGGGCGGACGAACTCAGCCGTCGGTGCTCGATGGATCACGAATGGCGTCTGAACTCGGACGTGGCGCAAGGCATCTTTCTGCAATGGGGAGAGCCTTGGTTAGATCTATTCGGCACAGAAGAGAACGCGCAATGTCATCAGTTCTGCGCGTTGGAGTTTCCAAGACGGCACTCGCACGGCGACGCCTTTCGGCGCGAGTGGAGTTGCGGTGTGTTATACGCCTTTCCGCCTATACCACTTCTGCCCAGAGTGCTGAAGAAGATCAGGCGCGACCGGGCCCAAGTTATCCTTGTGGCTCTGGACTGGGCTCGAAGGTACTGGTATCCCGAGCTACTCAGCATGTCAGTCGGTCCCCCGATCCGCCTGCCCCTTCAGGAGGACCTTCTGTCGCAGCAGCAGGGGACGGTCCTCCACCCGAACCTGTCCAGTCTCCACCTCCATGCTTGGAGATTGAGCGGCGGCAGTTGAGGCCATTTGACTTGCCTCCTGAAGTCTGTGATGTAATTCTGGCAGCCAGGCGTCCCTCCACAAAGTCGGTATACGCCTGTCGGTGGAACAGATTTGTGGCATGGTGCGCAGCAAAGGCTGTGGATCCTCTTTCTGCCCCTCTTTCGGAGGTTCTTCTGTTTCTTCTTTCTCTTGCCCAGCAGGGCTCTGCTCTGGGCACTATCAAGGATTCAGAAAAGGGGGTGGTGATGAACAGAGTGTCTGAATTAAGCAGACCACTCTTACCCAGTCCAAAGATCAGGGCTTGATCCATCACCGTTATTTATCTCACTGCCCCATCCCAGCTCAGAACCTGGCTATATGCAAATCAGTCTGTCCCTGGCCCAGTGCATCATGGGAACAGGGCAGACTAAACTACCAAGCCAATTCTTCACCAGAAAGGAGACAAGCTACCGTTGACCGGTTTCTGGCATTTCAGCCGTCTTCGGCCCGGCTTGCTTGAATCCTGATGGAGCAGTGAGAAAGGGACTCATGTCTGAGTATACCCTGCCACACCTATAGTGGCCAAAAACGATTCAGAAAAGGGGGTGGTGATGAACAAAGCTTGTTTCCTTCCCAGTGTAAGAATTGGCTTTTGTAGTTTGGTTTGCCCTGTTCCCATCATGCACTGGGACAGGAACAAACTAATTTGCATACAGCCAGGTTCTGAAACTGGGATGGTGCAGTGAGCTAAAAAACGGTGTTGGATCTAGCCCTGATCCCTTGACTGGGTGAGAGCTTTCTGCTTAATTCAGAGACTCTGTCCCTCACCACCCCTTGTTGTAAATATTTTTGTCCACCCTAAGCGTGGAAGGGTATTCTCAGATGTGAGACCCTTGCTCATTGCACCATCAGGATTCAAGCAAACCGGGCCGAAGACGGCTGTAATGCCAGAAACCGGTCCCCGGGAGCTTGTTTCCTTCCCAGTGTAAGAATTGGCTTTTGTAGTTTGGTTTGCCCTGTTCCCATCATGCACTGGGACAGGAACAAACTAATTTGCATACAGCCAGGTTCTGAAACTGGGATGGTGCAGTGAGCTAAAAAACGGTGTTGGATCTAGCCCTGATCTCTTGACTGGGTGAGAGCTTTCTGCTTAATTCAGAGACTCTGTCCCTCACCACCCCTTGTTGTAAATATTTTTGTCCACCCTAAGCGTGGAAGGGTATTCTCAGATGTGAGACCCTTGCTCATTGCACCATCAGGATTCAAGCAAACCGGGCCGAAGACGGCTGTAATGCCAGAAACCGGTCCCCGGGAGCTTGTTTCCTTCCCAGTGTAAGAATTGGCTTTTGTAGTTTGGTTTGCCCTGTTCCCATCATGCACTGGGACAGGAACAAACTAATTTGCATACAGCCAGGTTCTGAAACTGGGATGGTGCAGTGAGCTAAAAAACGGTGTTGGATCTAGCCCTGATCTCTTGACTGGGTGAGAGCTTTCTGCTTAAATCAGAGACTCTGTCCCTCACCACCCCTTGTTGTAAATATTTTTGTCCACCCTAAGCGTGGAAGGGTATTCTCAGATGTGAGACCCTTGCTCATTGCACCATCAGGATTCAAGCAAACCGGGCCGAAGACGGCTGTAATGCCAGAAACCGGTCCCCGGGAGCTTGTTTCCTTCCCAGTGTAAGAATTGGCTTTTGTAGTTTGGTTTGACCTGTTCCCATCATGCACTGGGACAGGAACAAACTAATTTGCATAGAGCCAGGTTCTGAAACTGGGATGGTGCAGTGAGCTAAAAAACGGTGTTGGATCTAGCCCTGATCTCTTGACTGGGTGAGAGCTTTCTGCTTAATTCAGAGACTCTGTCCCTCACCACCCCTTGTTGTTAATATTTTTGTCCACCCTAAGCGTGGAAGGGTATTCTCAGATGTGAGACCCTTGCTCATTACACCATCAGGATTCAAGCAAACCGGGCCGAAGACGGCTGTAATGCCAGAAACCGGTCCCCGGGAGCTTGTTTCCTTCCCAGTGTAAGAATTGGCTTTTGTAGTTTGGTTTGCCCTGTTCCCATCATGCACTGGGACAGGAACAAACTAATTTGCATACAGCCAGGTTCTGAAACTGGGATGGTGCAGTGAGCTAAAAAACGGTGTTGGATCTAGCCCTGATCTCTTGACTGGGTGAGAGCTTTCTGCTTAATTCAGAGACTCTGTCCCTCACCACCCCTTGTTGTAAATATTTTTGTCCACCCTAAGCGTGGAAGGGTATTCTCAGATGTGAGACCCTTGCTCATTGCACCATCAGGATTCAAGCAAACCGGGCCGAAGACGGCTGTAATGCCAGAAACCGGTCCCCGGGAGCTTGTTTCCTTCCCAGTGTAAGAATTGGCTTTTGTAGTTTGGTTTGCCCTGTTCCCATCATGCACTGGGACAGGAACAAACTAATTTGCATACAGCCAGGTTCTGAAACTGGGATGGTGCAGTGAGCTAAAAAACGGTGTTGGATCTAGCCCTGATCTCTTGACTGGGTGAGAGCTTTCTGCTTAATTCAGAGACTCTGCCCCTCACCACCCCTTGTTGTAAATATTTTTGTCCACCCTAAGCGTGGAAGGGTATTCTCAGATGTGAGACCCTTGCTCATTGCACCATCAGGATTCAAGCAAACCGGGCCGAAGACGGCTGTAATGCCAGAAACCGGTCCCCGGGAGCTTGTTTCCTTCCCAGTGTAAGAATTGGCTTTTGTAGTTTGGTTTGCCCTGTTCCCATCATGCACTGGGACAGGAACAAACTAATTTGCATACAGCCAGGTTCTGAAACTGGGATGGTGCAGTGAGCTAAAAAACGGTGTTGGATCTAGCCCTGATCTCTTGACTGGGTGAGAGCTTTCTGCTTAATTCAGAGACTCTGTCCCTCACCACCCCTTGTTGTAAATACTGGGCACTATCAAGGGCTACCTTTCTGCCCTTTCAGCCTTTCTACGGCTTCCTGATCAGCCTTCTTTGTTCAAGTCCCCGATTGTAACGAGATTCTTGAAGGGCATCACACACATGTATCCACCTGTTCCGTTTGTGATGCCTCAGTGGGACTTGAACCTGGTTCTTACCTTTCTGATGTGTGCTCCCTTTGAGCCCCTTCATTCTTGCCCTCTTCGTCTCCTGACTTTGAAGACGGCTTTCCTGGTTGCCATCACCTCTGCCAGGAGAGTGAGTGAGCTCCAGGCTCTTTCTGTCCAACCTCCTTTCCTGTCCATTCATCCTGACAAGGTGGTTCTGAGGACTAGACCTTCTTTCTTGCCCAAAGTAGTTTCTGCTTTTCACATCGGGCAGTCCATCACCCTCCCTTCCTTCTTCCCGCCTCCGCATCCTTCAAAGGATGAAGAGCGGCTCCATCGTCTGGACCCAAAACGTGCGCTTTCATTTTATATGGATCGCACACGCCAGTTCCGGGTGGATGACCAACTGTTTGTTGGCTACGTGGGTGCGAAGAAGGGACGGGCGGTGTGTAAACGAACCATCTCTCGGTGGGTCGTTCTGTGCATCAAAGCGTGCTACTCTTTGGCTCGGAAGGAGCCTCCTGTTGGGCTGAGGGCCCATTCCACTCGGGCCACGGCGGCTACTACTGCCCTGGGCCGGGGAGTCCCCTTGCAGGACATTTGCCAGGCGGCTACGTGGGCCTCGCTGCACACCTTTGCGAGGCACTACTGCCTGGACGGTCAAGTCCGGAGGGATGGCTTCTTTGGCCGTTCTGTCCTCCAGGACTTTCTGGTGTAGGAATGTATTGGTTCGCAGACCCACCGCCGGGGTTGGTATTGCTGGGGTATCTATTCTAAGGTAAGGAATCTAACACTAACGTGTTTCTTTCAGATGAACAAGTTACTTACCTTCGGTAACGATATATCTGTAAGAAACATTAGTTAGTGTTAGATTCCTTACCGAACCCACCCATCCTCCCCGTTCTGCGAACTGATACCTAGGGTTAAGGACATCCCTTTCAGGGCCCTAGTTTCAAATGGCACCAGTGTTGGTTCTCTCATGGCTCTGCGTTTTCTGGCGCGGAAAAGCTGTGTACAAAGAACTGACGTCAGCGCGCGGAGGCGGCGTCTATATACTCCAGCGACGTCATCACGACGCCGACGACGGACGCAGAGCCGCAGGGGACGCCTGCAGACGACGCCTACCGAAGCGCAGGGGTACTGCTACGCAAAATTTTCCGGATCCAGACTGACGCCTGGGGATATTCTAATGTAAGGAATCTAACACTAACTAATGTTTCTTACAGATATACCGAAGGTAAGTAACTTGTTCTTTTGGTGTGCAGCCTGTCTCCACCGCTCATTAGTGCTGCTGCTGGCTCTGCTCGGGAGGAAGCCAGACTGCGACTGACGCGACGCCAGGAAAAGCCTTCCCCCCCCAGCGGTGGCCGTCGTTGCCGGCAATGCTGCCTGCTTCTCCGACAGAACCCGCCCTGGGTGGGGAGCGTTAGGGCACTGCTGCCTGCTTCTTCTCATGCACACAGCAGCATTCCCGGGCGGAGGCTGTGCGCGCGGCGGCTGCAGGGTTGCCGGGAGATGATGTGTGGTTGAGAAGGGAGGATCCCCTCTCCCGTTCCCTGCTGTGCCCATGACTGTGCCCCCCTACTAGCTGCCTAGGGCAGCCGTCGCGTCTGGATCCGATCAACTAGCGCTTCTCTCTGGGTGCCAGCGGGAGAGAGAGCAACCCTCGCCACCTGTGGCAGCAGCCGAGTGGACGGCAGCTCCATACTGAGTACATAATTACTGCTCTGCTACCTTTGATCGTCTTGCATAGTGCAGAATCCTAAAAGTAATTTTAGTATAGGTAAAATGGAGGCACTGTATATTTATTTTAGGAATAAGTTAATGACAATCAGCCATCAGGTTTATTTGCTTGAAGTTTCAGAGTGGTCAGTCTGACTTAGCCTCAGATAAACTGAGTGAGTCCCTTCTCCTGAAACGACTTTGCGCTAAGAAGGAAAGTAGAATGGGCTTTTCACATCTTAAATTGTATGAACAACGTCACATAATTCCCAGAGTGGTAGCCAGGCGTTCCAGCGTCTGGTCTGTGAGTGTACTGCCTCTCTTCTGTGTTTGTTTGGGGCCCGGATGAGGTACAGGCTGCAGCATAGACACTCCACATTGCCCATTCCTTTGCGGCTCGACATTAGTTTCTCATCTTTGTGTGGCCGGTAGAGCTGTTTACTGTAAGAGCTGTAAGGGGAAAAGCACCATTGTGGCACAGGCAGCTGCTTTCCTCTCCGAAGGAGGGTGTTGGGGTGGCTTCGGTGTACTGGAGAGGTTGTCAGAAGCAGGATCGGAAAGGCCGGCGAATGTCACTTGGTGCACTTCTGGTCCTCGACTCAAACGTGTCTGGTTAGGGACGTGTCTAATCTTACTATCAGGGTAGAGCACCTTTCTTGAAGTCACGCGAGCCTTGCAGGTTCATGTCTCAGGTGCGCCAACATTACTCCGGAATCCATAGGAACATTTGTGGACGCAGTTCCATTTTTCTGCAGCCTCCTGCAGAGTCCATTGAGAGGTGAGTGTTGTTTTGTGTATCTTTTTTAACAGGCTCCTGCGAGCCCAGCCCTTCAGACTTTCAGGACGCCTCCATTCAGGCCAATGCCATTTAATATTTGTGAAATTTGGTAGACTATGGGGTGGGGGTTACTTTATGCAGGGAGACCCATTGGTTTGCGTTACCCCACTGGCCTGTCACACCCTGGGGAAGGAGTTGGTGTTCTAACCGTTCAGCCACCTGTCCACCCACCCATTCAACAGTCAATTCACCCATCTATTGGTATGTGTCTGGTTATCCATCCATTAATTATTTCATCTATCCTTACATGCATAGGTTTATTTATGTAGCCACCATTTACTGATTTCATCCATTCAGCCACACAGCCAAATGACTACTCTGAAGTGTAATGGGCGGATCTTGAAAGCCGCAAAGTGTAATATTTGTTTTTCTTAATGTTGTGCTTTGGCGTTTCAGTAATATATAGTTTTGCGTCCGCTATACCAAAACGAAAATATTTGAGTGCATTTTTCTGTGTTTTAAAGTTAACATCCAAAAACATGTAATATGGTGTAATACAAGCAAAGAACAGCTTGCAAACTTAGGAAGTAGAGTTGTGTCTCTTTGTGAAGAACAACAACGACAGAAACACCACCACCCTGCTGGACAACCTCACCAACCTCTGACTCAAGCAACTGGTGAACACCCCCACCTACTATGCCTGCCACACGCTTGACCCCGTCTTCTCATCCAGCAAGCACATCTCCTTCAGCCACGCCACCGGACTCCCCTGGACCGACCACAGCTGCGTCCACTTCAGCTTCAGAAGAACTACGACCCACCACCACCCGCAACAGGTCCCCCGCCGAAGCTGGAGCAAGATCACCTCCGAGCAGCTCACCGCCTCCCTCAGCCAGAACACTCCGACCAGCACAACGGACCCCAACGAAGCAGCCAGCAACCTCACCAAGTGGCTGACTGCCTGCGCCGATGACCTCGCACCACTAAAGAACCCCCCCCCCCCAGCAGACCCGGCAGCAAGAAAACCCCCTGGTTCACCGACGAACACAAGGAATCCAAGAAGAACTGCCGCACCCTCGAGAAAGCCTGGCGACTCGACCACACCACAGACAACAGGGACGCCCTCAAGCACGCCATCCGCAAACACCATCAGCTGATCCACGCCATCAAGAAGACGGCACTCAAAGAACGACTGGACAACAACACCCACGACAGCAAGCAACTCTTCAGCATCGTCAAAGAGTTCTCCAACCCCAGCGCCGGAAACAACGACATCACTCCCTCGCAAGACCTCTGCAACTCACTTGCCTCATTCTTCCACCGCAAGATCGCTGACATACACAAAAGCTTCGACACACAGACCACGCACCCCACCACCTAACCAGTGCCCGCCACCACCACCCTCTGCAACTGGACCCCGATCAACACTGAAGACACCACCCGCACAATGAACTCCATCCACTCCTGATCACCAACCGACCCGTGCCCACACCACGTCTTCAACAAAGCCGGTGCCACCATCGCACCCCATCTCCGAGACACCATCAACTCCTCCTTCCACACCGCCACCTTCCCGGAGAGCTGGAAGCACGCCGAGCTGACCGCCCTCCTGAAGAAACCGACGACGGACCCCACCGACCTCAAGAACTACCGCCCCATCTCACTCCTTCCTTTTCCGGCCAAAGTCATCGAGAAGACCGTCAACAAACAGCTCGCCGCCTTCCTCGAGACGAATGGATCCCTCGACCCCTCGCAGTCCGGGTTTCGGGCCAACCACAGCACCGAGACCGCCCTAATCGCAGCTACCGACGACATCTGAACCCTGATCGACAACGGGGAAACAGCGGCCCTCATCCTCCTGGACCTCTCTGCAGTATTCGACACCGTCTGCCACCGCACCCTAGTGAAGCGCCTCGGCAACGTCGGAATCCGAGAGAAAGCGCTAGAGTGGATCATCTCGTTCCTCACCGGAAGAACCCAGAGAGTCCGCCTCCCTCCATTCAGATCTGAGGCCACCGAAGTCATCTGCGGCGTACCACAAGGATCTTCACTCAGCCCAACCCTCTTCAACGTCTACATGAGCCCCCTTGCTGCCATCGCATGCCAGCACAACCTCAACATCATCTCCTACGCCGACGACACCCAGCTCATCCTCTCCCTCACCAACGACCCCACCACCGCCAGAGCCAAACTAAACGAAGGTATGAAAAACGTCGCCGACTGGATGAGGAACAGCCGCCTTAAACTGAACTCAGACAAGACGGAAGTCCTCATCCTGGGATCATCACCCTCCGCCTGGGATGACTCCTGGTGGCCCCCGGCCCTGGGCACCGCTCCCAAACCAACGGACCACGCACGAAACCTGGGCTTCATCCTGGACTCCTCCCTGTCAATGACCAGACAAGTCAACGCCGTCTCAGCCTCGTGCTTCAACACCCTGCACATGCTCCGCAAGATCTTCAGATGAATCCCCACGGAAACCAGGAAGACCGTCACCCAGGCACTCGTCACTAGCCGACTAGACTACGGGAACACCCTCTACGCCGGAACCACAGCCAAACTTCAAAAAAGACTCCAACGCATCCAGAACGCCTCCGCACGACTCATCCTTGACATCCCCCGACACAGCCACATCTCCGGACACCTGAGAGACCTGCACTGGCTCCCCGTCAGCAAGAGAATCACGTTCAGACTCCTCACCCACGCACACAAGGCTCTCCACAACCTGGGCCCCAAGTACCTCAACGACCCCATGACCTTCTACACGCCCACCCGCCAGCTACGATCGACCAGCCACGCACTTGCCACCGTTCCACGCATCCGCAGAGCCACCGCCAGAGGAAGATCCTTCTCCTACCTGGCAGCCAAGACTTGGAACTCCCTCCCCACCCACCTTCGGCGAACCCAAGACCATCTCTCTTTCAGGAAGCAGCTCAAGGCCTGGCTGTTCGAGCAGTAACTTCCCCTCCCCCAGCGCCTTGAGACCCTCCCGGGTGAGTAGCGCGCTTTACAAATGCCGTGATTGATTGATTGATTGATTGAAGCATAGCATCCGTACATTTGGGCCACATCACTCACTGTCTCTGAGAAAAGAACATTCACAGAGACTGGTCACAACAAAGATACCAATCTTTAGGGCTATATAAATCCTAAACACACATTGAGATGAAAATAAATATATTAACTCCATAGCTATGCGAACTTCCAAATGCCAATGAAACGCATTTTACACTGTATAAACATACCTAACAATAAAGTCAGCCTTTAATCCTGCTACAAAGCAGATACATCTTTAATGTTTTCAAAAAGGAAAATAATTAGAAACTTAACCGCTTAACCAATGCAGCAATTCCGTTGCGGTGCGACGGTTTAGCAGAGTGGGCGGGGCCGTGTCGGCTAACGGACGTTCGCAGCACTACGAATGTAGTGCTCACACGGCTGTTGGCCGTCGAACCCACGCAAAGGGATAAAGGCTATGTCGTCGTTTACAAAACAAATGGGTTGGGAAGGTTGTGTGGCTTTCTATTTAATGTATTTATTTACGGCACAATTTGTTCCAAACCTAGAAAAAACACATTGTGCTGTAAATAGATAAATTAAATTCAAAGCCACACAATCTTACCAATGCCAATGAAACCCATTTAACAGCGTATACACATACCCAAAAATAAAGTTGATCTTTAATCCTGCTACAAAGCTGATAAATCATTCAATGTTTGAAAATATATATAAATTACAAACACACAGAATGTCGACGTTTAAACAGCAAATGCTTTATTTGGTAATAAAATTAATTAAAAGCCCTTTATTATGTTGTGTGTCTGAATACTGCTTTTCTAGCCCACAACTTGTTTTTAGCTTCACTCTTGCCTGGTTTTAGTGGGGGGAGAGGACTTACTGGCTTATTTGTCTTGAAGTTTTGCTACTGGCTTCACTAGACTTTGAAGTCACCTAGTGAATTAAACGCTCGGCCCTCAGTGCAACACATGGTTTGAACACATAGTTCAGTGAACCTCATGCAAAAGACGAGCACACTCAATCGGTCTCATGCCCTTATTGAGACGATGGTTTGCAGAAAGTGACTGTATTCCCATAAAATTATAATTTGCCGCCCTATACCTCCCAGCAGAGAATCCCCTTTACACAGCAGGGAGACTGTGATACTTGGCGCTTCCTAAGTATGATTCCCAACAGGGCAGAACTTTAATTGGATGTTTACAAACATCTGCATTGCATTAGGTCGTGGGGGTGGGGAGAGTTGCACCTGGGTAATATATCTAGGGTCCAGGGGATGGGAGCTGCCTGCTCACACATACTGAGTACAGTTTCTTCCCTGTGCCTTTTCAAGGTTTCCATCCTCTCCTTAGGATGTGTTCTGTGTACACAGGTCCTCCCTCTTTATGCGTCTGTGGCCTGCTCTCCCCTTCTTTCTCTTTCTCACACACTCTTTCTGTTCCTCTGTCTGGAGTTTATTGACAACTTCCTGCACAAACTACCCATCGCTCTCTATTCTATCTTCCTTTCTTTCTATTCTGTACAGCTCTCATCCGCTATCTATTCATCATGCCACATTATTCCGGCACACAAATATACTCCACACTACAAAATTACTCCCCACACAACTCCACAACTAACAATTGCAGCATAACCCACAAAATTCCACTAAACATCCACTCCACTCCAAACCAAAACACCTGGGTAAAAGACATTGTTATATACATTGCCAATCACTCTAACTCTCGCAAATGCAAGACCTATTGCATTGCAAATGCTGGTTTTCCTTCTTGCCTCACTATGAAGCCAGCAATAAACCACGTTGTCTCTGAATTGTTTGTCTTCCACTTTAATCTCATTACTTCGGTGCCATTCTTCCTGTTTCAACTGACATGTTTTCATTTTTGTACTGCTTGCAGTGTATAAAGCTCATTGAGTCTAACAACATCAGATCAAGAATTAAATGTATCTAAAAAAATCATTTCTTTAGTACGTGAATACGCAAAAGTTATTAAATGTAGTCAGTAGACGTCATCCACAGGATCAAACTCAAAGTGTATTTTCCTTCCTTTAAAGTATTTAATTCTAAGGCATATTGTACTCAACTACATTTAAGTAGTTCTCCATAACACATTACTTTCTTCAAAATGTACTCTCTCTGGATTGAATAAGTGAATTTACATCCCATGATTACATAGCTATCTGTGCAGAGATGTGCAGCCACTTTCTCCAATGTTTGCACAAACCTTGTACATACATTTAGGGGACACCTGCCTTGACATTTGTGCCTCATGGCCATGACATATATTAACATAAGAGGATTATTAAGTGCACCTTTTATGACACATTAACATCACTAGGCCAGAGAAAAGTTTAAAGATTTTTTAACCAATTAATGTAAGATAAGATATTGGTGTTCTAATTTGCTAATAGCCATGAAATGCTTGGGCATTTTTAGCCATACTTCCTATAGTCACATTGACTGGGATAAAACAATGCATTTTATTTTGAATTGACTGGGATAAAACAATGCATTTTATTTTGATTAAAATGCTGGACATGTTGTTATAATTAAAAGTAATAAAGTCTAAAGTTAAACATGAATCTTGATTGTCCTTGAATAACAACCTGAAGCTGAAATGTATTTAATGAAATAAAGAGCAGATGACTCAAAAGACCTCAACCCCTGTTTCCATGTGCAGATCATCCATTATCATGGTGTAGTGAAGTCTATGCTGGGTCTCGGCCAGCTGTCTACTGTGATCACTCAAGTCAACGGTGTGCTCGCCAACAGGTAACAATGGAATTGATGGATGGGGAGCTATTTGTTATTAAAGCCAAAGACTCAGAGCTGCCTGAGCAGTAGAAGCAGATGGGTCCTTCAGCCTAACGCCCAAGGTTTAAAGTAAGCCTGGTTCCTGAGTAGTCTTCCCGTGCCGTACACTTTTACCTCACCAGCAAGAAGGAGGCGCTCCAGATAGCCGGAACTAGAAATCAATCCAGGCTGACAAATTGTGTTATTTGGCCCCAGTCTAGAGTTCATGACTCATTCACCAGGGACTCCATAAAAGAATGGAAAAAAACAAATCATCTGCAAATGCTAGAACACAAGGTTTTGAACATGCACCGGTAATGGAGAATAGAGAAGGACCCCAAAGGCAAATGCGGTCAACAGGTAGAATTGAAATATTTCCTATCTGTAGCACAGTTTGCCAGAAAAAGCTTTTAGATTAACTTAAAACTGCAACTTTAACTTAAAACTGCAACTTTATCCGCCAAGTCCACCTGGTATCCTCTTGTCACCAAATTCCATGTGTACAGACGCGTCCAGGTTTGCATATTTCATCAAAGAACCAACAATAAGCTCTGGTTCTGGGGTGACAGAAATCGCTTTGAGTGATGTGATGCAAACTAATCATGACAAGTAAAGCTGCTCATGCAAATGGCACATTGGGCATATGTCTAACTTTGGATTTAGTCCAGTCACAAACATAAAGTTAATTGAAGGCTGTACCCAAAGTGGCTCACCTAGTTTACTCCTCACTGTTTATTTTATGAGAGAATTTAAATATATGAATGCATTGATGTACACATTATCCCACAACATGGAAGTCTTCTAGAATGTGAGAGAAAGAAAGACAGAGTGATCAAATGAACTGGTTCTAGATAGATGCTGGGGAGGGTGATAGGCTTCATTATATTAAGTCTTCAAATGGGAAAAACACTGATATGCAGTTTACAGTGTAAGCCAAAGTGAAATATTAATCTGTTATAAGAGGGTTTTGCTTGACTAGAAGGAACACAAATTAGTACCATAGAAGGGTTTCATTTGATCAAAGCATTAAACATGTATCTGATTTGTCATCGAATAAACTTTAAGTCAATCCAGCATGCATGTATGCAGGATGACCTTCACTTATAAATAGTTCTCTTTGGGACTCCAACCTTGTCACCTAAAGGCACATATTTCCAGTGAACAAATTTGCTTGTTGGATTACAGGTCCTAATGATTTACCTTCATGTCTTGCCTTAGGTCAGAGTGGACAGCTGAATTAAACACTTACAGGGTTGAGGCAGCCTGGAAACTAAGCCAGTGGAATTTGGTGCAAGATTACTTGGCTGCAGGTAAATTCCCCTTTTAATGATGTCATCTGAAAATGTTTTTGTTAACATAGTAGTTGCTTGAACCAACAAGTGGTGATCTTGCTTCACAGGATTTAAGGCCTTATTTAGATTGTGTGAAAAAAAGGATATCCTCCGTAAACTAGGAGATGTTTCATAACGCTTGAGGTTCATCAACCTAATTTATTGAGGATCCCCTGGTTTCCAAAAGCGAATCATCAGTTGCCTGTCCCATGGGAAATGCCTAACCAGGGGCCTACTCACCAAAGATTGGCTGACTTCTCAGCATTGGGATGCCTGCCTTGTATAGGGTAGGCCTTCTGACGCTGATTTTTCCTGTTTGCTTCCATAATACAGGCGATGGTGAGTGCAATCAACAAGAAAGTGAAAATGTGCCTGTAAAGCCAGGAGAAAACTCTCCGTGAGTGAGAGTGTGTTTTTGGAAAGAAAAACACTACTGAGCCAGCTACCGTATGCCGGCTCTGCAGTGAGAACTGAAGTCCCAAGGGGTCCAACATCAAGGGGACCTCTTCGACCACGTCCAGATTTCATAGGAAAGCTGTGGGTCCCCAATACCTACCTGGCTAATATGCAGCTGTTTATAAAATGAAAAATTATTAGCAGATTAATAAAGTACATACAAATATAAAATCAAATAACTAATTTTAAAATGCTTGGTAAAAGTGAAAAATTTGAAACTGGAAGCTAAAATTTAAGTTGGTATCCTTATCTTCACTTAAATGAGCAGCGCAAGGACAGTAAATAGAATCTAGTATTACTGGCCTAATTAAAGCTG
This sequence comes from Lissotriton vulgaris, assembly GCF_964263255.1. Lineage (NCBI taxonomy): Eukaryota > Metazoa > Chordata > Amphibia > Caudata > Salamandridae > Lissotriton > Lissotriton vulgaris. The sequence goes on along the minus strand of NC_141699.1, from coordinate 607,391,527 downwards.
CACATTTATGCACTGCCAAAAAGGGAGCATGCATTGGGAGAAAAAGAGGCAAAGTGATATGCTAGGGACTAGCATATCACTTCATCTTTTACAAGTAAAGCTACATTTTATAAAGCACCAACTTTACCATTACAATTTCAAATTCTCTATATTTTTTTGTTAGTGAATTAACAAAAAATAGTCCATAGTTTGTGTATTTATTTGAGGTATACCTTTTATGAATTTTGGTGATATGCTGTAAGCTTCAAATAATTGAAATTGCTTAGGTGGGGGTCCCCCAATTACCAGTGGTGATTCAGTGGAGGTCCACACAAATCAAAAAGTTAAGAACCAGTGGCCTAGGGCTATTGAACTCTACTTAAAAGTCAAAGTGATTAGCCACAGCCCAGCAAAGAAATTCTGAATCAGTCTCCAGAATCAAACACAGGGATAATTGGAGATATTTGTTGTTTGGGGAAAAAATGATAAGTTTAGGCAATGAGGTAAGCATTAGGGTTAGAGTTAGCGTGGGCTTCTGTAAGAGTTAGATTAAAGTCATTGGTTACTTTCAGGGTTTCAATACTCTTTCAATAGAAAGCCAGCTGCATTACTAAAATTTCTATCTTTTTTGCCAGACCTTTCTAGGCATTCATCACTAGAATATATATACACCATCTAGGACATGATCCTTTTTTAATCACATAGTGCACTTTTTAATTTCGTTTATAACTTTAATTTTCCACTTTATATCACACACACACAATCACCAATTACCAAAACAACCATGAGCTCGGAACATGCTCGCTAGCCATTAGATTATCAGAGTTTCCCCCCTTCTCATAAAGCAAACATGTCTGCTCCGTCCCAATGACATCCGTTAAAACAAACAGTCTGAGAAACTTCCCACATTTTTCATTCCAGGCATCTCTCCAACGAGACACTAGCCCAAGCCCACTTGGGCAGGACTCCACGCACGCCTACAACCACCACCGCTTACACTCACGCACTTGCGTTTAATCCAGCCTTCAGGTTTCACACAAACAAGGTGCGGGACCCAAATTAAGCTCGAACCATACAGAGCATTCAATTCTCAACCAACGCGCATTGATGCACTGGTTTAGACATTACATCTGAAACAGATACTCAGCGGCATCAATTCGCTGCCGATACATTTACAAATCATGTCTGTTTAACAACCCGCGGACATCGTGCCCCCATGGCTTCTCAGGCTATACAAATCTCAAAGATTAGCGCGCATTACACTCACCTTCAAACGCGCTCAGACAGGGATGCACCAAACACACGACGTGTCGAGGTAGTACAAATGAGGTTACAGACCACTGAGCGGCTAGAAACTTATACACGTGGTGGAAGGAACTCTTCCATGTCTAAACCGGCATATAACTGGCAGCAGTCAATTGTGTCAATAATGCATACACTTCTTACACCAATGAGCCACAAATTATTATGTTCGGCAATGCATATACACCAGCATTAACTATTAATTGTAAAGATGTATTTACAATGTTTTAAATATTTATGCTTGATGTGTCACAATGACTTGCATGTTTTTGAGCGCATTGAACTCTTCTATGTTCACAGTCACATACTTAATTATGTCACATGGTTGTTTCATCACCTATCAAGTATGCACTACTATAAAAATGGCCCACAAACATGGTGTAAAGCAGATGAAGTGAACAAGGCGGACTTGTCCGCCGAAACGCGTCTGATCGCATGTATTGGTGAATAAAAACCTTTGATTTGATCCACGGAGTCGATGCCTGTTCTTCTGAAGTCCAAGCCAGGATTGGAATAATATATATATATATATATATATATATATATATATATATATATATATATATATATATATATATATATATACGCTCCAAAGTCCTTCCCACTCCTGGAAAAGAATACGACAGCACTCGAGGTTGAGGGTTACAAACGCGCTAGATTTTATTTAGCGGAGGGGTGCACCCAGACGCGTTTCGGCGGTCTGCCTTCGTCAGTGTGTGATGCACTGTGTTTGTTTCCGACATTATTTTAAACAAGCATAGTCACTCCCACTTCCAGTCAGGTATGGACACAAACAAGGGGACTTATGCCTCGCACGAAACAGAAGCGGCCATCTTATAGTGTATAATAGATATAACACAACAATAGCAAATTGCTTTGTAAAGCCCACAGATGGGCAATCGCATTATTCCATGCGTGGCTTGTCACAATAAGGTGTCATGAAATCGACATAAACCATACAGCCGTGGATCGGCTAATGTCCCCATATACAATACACAGTCCAAGTCACCTGTACACAAAAAGAAAGTAAATCATTTCCCAAACCACAGCCGAAAAATGGGCGTAGCTAAAGGGGGTTGAGAAAAGTGGGATATATATGAAGTGAGATGCATCGCATGCAACAGCAGAAGGGGCGTGTATAATTATTCACAATATTCGATCACATTTCATATGAAAATTATAACATGAGTTCAAAAAATGGAACATGTGTGATTAAAGTGCATCTTATATACAGTGGAAAGCTAAATATGTGGGAGACATCTAAGTTGTACCCCTGTATTATTCCCGATCAAATTTAAATTCATTCAATCTGGATCGCACGGTATTTGTGATATTTCCTAGATTCACGATAGGAAGTTGTACAACAGAACAGGTACTATGAATTAGATAACGATAAAGTGTCTCTCACACACTAATATATACAAGACAGAAAATCAGATAGGAGTTTCAGAGCTATTGTGTACATTGATATACATTTGTTCCATACACGATGATGTGAAAAGTTCTAATTACAGTTTAATAAGATGGACTGTCATCTTGGAGTAATATATACCAATTGTTATTCTCTGCTCATTTCCCTAGATGGAAAGCCATCTCCTCCCCACTGTTAAGACCTTTGGGATGTTTCGTACACAGATCGATAATGTATCGGGACTCTAGTCTCCTTAATCTGCGTAGACGGTCACCTCCACGTATATTAGGGGGTACAATATCGAGGCCGAAGTACTGAAGCTTGTTCCGGTCTCGGTTGTGTGCCTCCGCGAAATGACGAGCCACCGGATAGGTCTGATCTGTTTTGTCGATGGCTCGCATATGTTCTAATATTCTGAGCTTGATCTCCTTGATCGTGCTCCCGATGTAGCGTAAGCCACAGGGGCACTGCAAGCAATAGACGGCATACTGTGTGCTGCAGGTGATGAATTTATTTATGTACATTTTCCTGCCAGTTTCTGTTATTTTGTAAGAGAGTACGCGTTTACTACCTGCGCACGCTTTACAGCGGCCGCAGGGGTAAAAGCCTTGTTGCTCCCTTAAAGTGTTAGTTCTCAGGGACACTTTGTCTAGATGGCTGTGCACTAGTATGTCGCCTAGTGATCTAGCTTTGCTGAAGGTTAGGAGTGGCTGGGTTGGGAGGTCTTCTTTGAGCACACTATCGGTTAAGAGAATATGCCAGTTCTTCCGTAGCATGGCTCTGAAGCTATCCGCACCTGTTGAGTAGGGAGTTATAACTCTGAACTTGCCCTTGTTGTCACCTGGCAAACCCCTTCGGTTGACCTGTTCAGAATTACTAGTCAGAAGGGACTGTCTCTCTATTTTCCTTACTCTATTGAGAGTGTTACTGAGTATTCTCTCGCCATACCCCCTAGCTCTAAATCGGGATATGCATTCCGAAGCAGCCGCCTCGAAATCAGAGGGTTTGGAACAGTTCCTGCGAAGTCTCAGCAGTTCCCCATAGGGGATACTGTTGATTAATTGGGGTGGATGGCTACTGCTGGCATGCAGTGTGGAGTTGCCAGCAGTTTGTTTTCTGAAGAGGTTAGTGTGGAGGTGACCGTCTTCTGCATAAATTTTGAGGTCCAGATAGTCCGCTGCCACCGGACTCACTGTTCCCGAAAATTGCAGATTGATTTGATTATTATTTAGTACATTGATGTACTCCTGAGCTGTTTCAAAGTTACCTTTCCACACAATGAAAAGGTCATCGATATATCGATGCCAGCAGATGACCTTGCCCTCTTTGCATCCTACTATACAGCTCCTGGGTACCTGCTCCTCCCACCAGCCCACGAACAAGTTCGCATAGCTGGGGGCAAAGCAGGTACCCATCGCCGTGCCAGACTTCTGGATGTATAGCTGTTCCTCGAACAGGAAAATATTGTGTTTTAGACAGAATTCAACGAATTCTAGAATCATTAGATTATGTCTAGAAAATCGTAGTTGGCGTTGTTCTAGTGCCCATTTCACAGCCTCTAGTCCATGATTGTGTTCAATAACTGTGTAGAGGCTAGTGATGTCCAATACCATCAAAAGATAATCCTGTTCCCACACCAAATTATTCAATTTAGTTAAAAAGTCTTTCGTGTCTCGTACATACGAGTCCAGAGTAGACACTAGAGGAAATAAGGTGTGGTCCACAAAGCGAGACATATTCTCCGTAAGACTCCCAATAGAAGAAATGATCGGGCGGCCAGGTGGGCAGTCACGATTTTTGTGAAGTTTTGGGAGGTGGTAGAAAGTAGGAGTCATGGGGCAGGTAGTACGTAAGAACAGATGTTCATCTTTACTCAGCATACGTTGATTATACCATTTAGAGATAAGTTTATCGTACTCTATGATACTCTGCTGGTAGGTCTCATTGGTGCATTTGATATAAAAGTTCTCATCTGAAAGTTGCCTCAATGCTTCCTTCGTGTAATATTCACGAGTCATTAAAACCACGTTCCCACCCTTATCAGAGGGCTTCACAATTATTTTCGTGTCCGTCGTTAATCCTTTAAGGGCTAGTCTTGGTTGTTCCGTGATGTTCTGGTGGGGATATTGTTGATTATATCTATATATATTCACTGAAAAAACATAGTTTTCAGCCCTTATATAGTTAGGAATTAGCATTTAAAAAACGTTTGAAATTCACTCAAAAAAATATAAGTTTTAGGGGTGTTCTAGTTAGCTGGACATTTTACTCATACAAAACCATTGAAATTTCTCCTATATAGTTAGCTGTACTATATTTCGCGCACCCGCAATCCACTGCTGATGATGTCACATATTAGATCATTCATGACCTGGTCAGTGACATCACTGATGACATCTCAAATGACATCACTTCGGAATTCGGAAAATCGCGGGTGTACGTGCACCGAACAGAGTACAGTAAGCTCTGTAAGCTTACTGTACTCTGTACACTGGGGCGGGGCTTGTGGGACCCCTTGAGCAGGCCTAGGGGGTCAGGGTGCTTCTACCCTGCCCCCTTTTTGAGTTCTACACGTTGGTTTTTCTGCTTTTCTGTGCCTCAGTCTACCAAGGCACAAGATGGCTGCCAACAATTTCTGTTTTGGAGTGTTGACAGACATTGGCAGCCAATCAGCATGCAGCTCATACTCGGGAAGGTACAGAGTACGGTAAGCTTACGTGCACTCACGGTGTCCCACCTATAGATATATAATTTTGGAAAATTCAATTTTCTCAACAACTACTGGAGCGATTTTCACCAAATATAAAAAAGGCACTACTGCATACCAGTCCCTACCATTTTGCCAAGTTTGGTGTAATTCCATTCAGCCGTTCGTACTGTAGCCATGTCTAAAGGTCCTATGGAAAATTGCATTGGGCTACATTTCACATTCAATTTTTTCAAAAACTACTGGAGGGATTTACACCAAACATACAAAAGGCGCTGCTGCATATCAGTCCCTTCCATTTTGCCAAATCTGGTGTAATTCCGTTCTGCCATTCGAGCTGTAGCCTTGTCAGAATGTCCCTATGGAAATTAACATGGGGAAAACACGTTTTGGGACCCCCCTTTTTTCTCGGCCCCGGCTTGACGAATCCCCCCGAAACTTTCAGGGAAGGAGCGAGGCAAATTTAAGGACAATTACAGGTAGTTCCCTCAATCAGCACCAAAGTTATTCCCAATAGAATGTTCAGAATTTCCTATGGTAACTAGGTCCTAACTATATATACCTCCCGCGACCGCCAGTAGGTTATATATATATATATATATCAGCCCACGTCTGCGGTTTGTTAGCTTCACTGTGAGTAACGGCAGTCTGCCCATTCACGAGGAGCACATCCACGCACATAGTAATTCCTGTCAGTGCCCGGAACAACTAGCTCAGTGGGTTCTTTTTAAGTCAAAAAGATAGTTATGCTTTTAGAATTTTTTTTATAAACTTTATTTTTCAATTTGCATTATACAAATGCAGAAACAAATCGGCATCAATACAGCGTACATAGACATATTGTTGATATTATCAATGGCACATAGCACAGATGGTCGCATCCGGGGGGAAAGATACCATGGGGTCACGTAAGTATCCAGAAAGCAAATTATTTTTGAAAAATATTTTCGAGGACCCAGCAGCTCCCTCCAACAATAAACGTTTATAAAAACCACGTCAAAACCAAAAAACAACAAGCATTGTTAAAAGCCAAAATGCTAGTCTAGCTGCCAGTACAGACCATTTGGATTTGCTAATGCTTATTTCCTGTTAACATGAAATTCCAGCAAATGCACTGTAGCAGCTTAGTACTGCATGAGGCACTATACATGGCACAATTCAAATAGCAACTTATCCACCACAAGAAGAATATATAGAAGTCTTTATATTCTGGTAATGTTATTGCCTTTTCTTCTCACCATTATATGTCTTTTTACTCACATTCAACCAGTCATTTACTCAGCAGCAGTCTCTTGTAGGGCTAATAACCAATAAATAGCACTAGTCTGCAGTGGCCATTGTTGCACACACCCTGCCGGTGATTTGCTGCCTGCACTGCATTGTGGGACTTGACATCGTGGCAGAAGCGGCGCTGCAGGGATATCTCTCCATCCTGTAAAAATGGGGGGCAGAAGGGGCGTATGAGTGTGAAGGTGGGCACCTCCAAAGCCAGCCACTTTAAAACTAAATCAAAGTGCCATAGTGCTTTACTCTGGAAACATAAGGTGTAAAATAGAAGAGTGACAACGACAACAAATACAAAAAAAGTAAGAAGATTTGGAGCTGAAGAAGTGCACATTCAGGGATTCCACCTCAGGGCAGGGAATTGTGCAAAGCATGGGGCAGTGAATGCCTGAGAATCTGTGAGTTGGTCTGCCATTTAGCCATACTGCTATCCAATTGGATTGTCGATTTTATATTGTATTGTTATTAAAAGGATTGAAAAATGCATGTGATGTACTCTTGTACCAAATTATATGTAACGCTCCCTGTTTTCCATTTTTACTGATTTTCACAGATAAATACAGACCGAAAACCATTTATTTTCCTGTCTGTATTTATTTTAAAAATTGGTTAAAAACGAAAATTGGATTGTTTTTGAGTGATTCTAAATGCTTTCAATCATGTCTGCCAGACGAATAGCTGTGCAGATTGACAGGCAAGGGGATTAAAAAAAAATAGGGATTTTTTCTAAAGAGCCTTAAACAGCGAGAGTGGCCTCAGCAGCTGGATGACATCCCGCTGCTGAGGCCACTCTTGCGTTGTCGGATCTAATGACAATACACACAAAGTTCGTTCTTCTTGATCCTTAGCTGCTGAAACTGAGGAATGCGGCGAACGGTGACGCAGCTGCAAGAAAAATGTAATAGTAGCAGGAAGATGGAGATATGGTGAAGTGATACTCCCATTTTAAGAATCAAAAAAACCCCGTTACGACGGAGGAGCTACATAAAGATCGACTCTTCGAATTCGACCATGCCTTAATGCAGAGATACGGACAGCAATCGCTACAATAATAAGCTACAGCAAGGTCACGGACCACGCTTTTGCAGGCCGCCTTTTGACTTCTCACCAGGAAACAGCCCCACCATCCCCTCCCCTCACGTCCTGACGAAGACCCGCGTAGTAAGGATCTACTGTCCTACATTTTCTGGGTCGAAACGTAGACTTTTATCTACAAACTTGAACTCCTAAGGAAAGCCTGATGTATACAGCCGATTAGGAGCTTCTGTCTGAAACGTTTTTGATGTTTGTACACTGCATTTGACCCCTCGTATGGGGATCTATGACTTTCATGATTTTGATTTTTAGATTCATGCACATGAGAACTTTGACTAGTGATGTATAACTATCAAAAAATGTGTATCCTTTCCCCTGCACTCTTTCCCTTTTCCCTGTGGGCGCATTGAACTTATGTATATTTTTATTGACTTCTGGATCATTGAATGGTTATAACGGTGCGGTGAAAATAAAAACACTATGCACCCTGATTTGTTTTGGATCAATTTGACTAAAATATTGTGATTATTTATAAATCATTTTGTGTTTGGTCTGGGACCCCTTACATATATATCGACTATTTACCCAGGTCCCACTGACTATATGGGTCCAACCCTATTATCTACAACATCATAACATGGAGATGGCAGTGAAGGCAGAGTTATCCACAGAAGAGGCACACCAGCGAGTGTGAGTTAGACATCAAGGTCACACCCTGAGGGGGGTACGTCATATCCAGCCTTAACTATGTCACTTCCTCAGAGTCCAGTGGGGGAGAAGATCAGATGTGCAGGTCCAGGACACTACGCACTAGGCTCCACAGCCAGGTCTGGGCCCAAAATGAAGGCGATACTAAGGGCCGTGAGCACAATTGACCCACCCCACTTAAAGAAAATCTTACATAAGCCTCCCCCTCAACGTTACCATGCACTACAGCCTGGCTCTGGTCAACGAGCCAAGACAGGACAAGAATGTTCTTGATCGGACGACAAGGCCTACAGAGAGGCATGGAGATGACACAAGACCAAATTCAGTGCCGAAATAGCTATCAGCCTCGACCCACACATCGGTGCTGTGAAAACACCTGTTGCACCCTTCGATACCAGACAAGCAGATCGAACCGAAAAAACTATTTGAGTCGACCCATACGGGATCAAAACACTTCTCGACTCCAACAAAGACAGAGCATGGTCACTCTTCGATGGCAAAGAAAACCTTGGCTCCAACAACATCAAAGCCAAAAACAACTTCATCTGTTACAACACCAGTGCCATAAAAGCATGCCAAAACACTGCAAAAACCAGTACTGCAGGAAAGAAGAAGGGCTTCACAAATTCATTCAGAAGCAACGTTATAAGGAGACATTCAAGAGACAACGGCAGGATTTGGATGTGCCACCGCCTTTACCAAAAAGAGAAGCAATAGAACATAGGGCCACAAACCCCATGCCGTTAAGCCAATTGCGATCACCACACCAAGGTCACCCTCACCTGCTCAGGAAGTGGAAGGAGGAGACAGCCCTGAGCATGAGGATTACTACTTTGACTCACAGGGAGACACACAACACAGTCCAGACCCATGAGATGACTATAATGTGGTCCTTCCAGACACCGACATGGAACCACCTACCCCAGCTAAATCATCTACATGTGATGATACCTCCTCATATCATAGTGTAATATAAAGGGCAGTCGATTATCATAAATTGCCAATGCAGACTACAGAGGAGGAAACAAATTTCCTGATAGAAACGTTTTCCAGCAAAGACATTTTTAAAGACCCAGTCAAATCAACGGTTTATTGGACTTGCAGGACGATTATTTTCATATCCCTGTCCTGCCGGCCCACTGGCGTTCCCTATGGTTCACGGTAGGCCACGAGCACTTTCAGTTCACCTTGCTCCCCTTTGGCCTTACCAGTGACCCTCAGGTGTTCACAAAAGTGATGGCGGTGGTCGCAGCTCATCTGCGCTGATCAGGGGTTTCAGTCTTCCCCTATCTCGACGGCATTAATTCCTCGGTGATGTTACATTGACATGTATGGCTTCGCATATCAGAATTGAAACTAGAAGTGCAACAGCACATTTTAAACATATCATTTGATGACGAGCATCTCTTTGGTCCAGATGTTGACACGCAACTTGAAAAAATCAAAAAGGACACAGAGACCGCAAAATCGATGGAAGCCTTGCAGTCCACTACTCAAAAACACCAGCCCTTTCAGAGGTGCCAACACCCCAGAGACCCTAAGTTAACAATGACAGCAGCAACAATGCCACCAGCTGTCAGGGAATGGATGTTACAGAGGTGGATTTAAATCAAATGGTAAATGTAGAGGAAGCCTCAGAAAGTGACCCACTACCTCAAAACAGTGACTTACCAGCCAGTCACCCCATCACACATCACCTGTGGTGGAAAGGCTACACCAATTCCATCAGTTGTTGCCAGAAGTCACATCAGACCAATGGGTGTTAAACATCATCAGGCAGGGATATTGCCTAGACCTCAAACCTCATCCACCAAATATTCCACCAAAGAAATACACCCTCAGTCCTCCTCATCATTTACACCTGCTGACAGAAGTAAAACCGTTATTACAAAAAGGGGCCATAGAACCTGTCCCATTCAAACATCAAAGAGGATGGAACTGGACTCACAAAGCACATCCTGTCTGAACACTTTCACATGGTGACACTACAGGATGTGATACCACTATGACAGGAAGGCAACTTCATGACAGCATTAGATAACTTCATGACAGCATTAGAGCTGAAGGACTTATATTTTCATATACCAATCCTTCTGACACATCAAGTCTAAGAAGGGAAAACATCCACATCTTCCCTTGCCTGGACGATTGGGTGATAGAGTTCCAGCAAACAAAAATGTCTATAGGATACTCAAACCACTATCAACCTCTTACACAAATTGCGATTTACAATAAATGCAACAAAATCCCATTTACTACTGCTCCAGATACAACCTTACCTTGGAGCCATACTAAATTCATTCACAGTGAAAGTTTACCCCAATCCACAAAGAGTTCTTAATCTCCAAAACCAACTGGCTCTTTTTCAGCCACTATCTAGAAACCAAAACAGGGGAGATAGAATCTCAGGAGAGTTCATCCAGCTTCTATGAATGTATTGTTTTTAATCAAATGAGAGTGAACTGCAATGGTGTAAAAAGCATGGGTCACTTAAGTGTTGGCCGAAATAGTCAGCCCCGAATTGCCACTGGCGGTGCAAGTGATCAACACTTTGGTTTCTAATTGGGTGGTGTCATCATTTGGTCTCGCACCAGGGTGCTCGCTTCCCCGGGAGAGTGCCGCCTACATCTACGGGTGGGTACTCGTGGGATCTCTGCAGTGAGATCTGAAATTACCTTCTGTACCTTATATATTAAATTTTAATGTGGGAAAAAAGTGTAGGGGTAAGATTAAAATGTGAGGGGGTGATGCTCCAACGTGCTAACTGTCCTTAGCATCACAAATGAGTGATCAACATGTTTCACCCTTCGTTGCCTAAATGGGTCCTGGCATTCATCAGGACCTTGGTTAATAGTAGTCGGATCCCTTTTTGTTTTTTATTTGTTATATGGACCGTAAGTGTAATTTTACTTGCGCATCTTCGGTATGGTTGTTATACAGGCGTGTATTGAGCCTATACATTTTGACCTTATTGGCTTTGCCTCATGGGCATCAGGTGAGGTGAGGGTCCCATACCAATTTGGTTCAGAGGGCTCCTTGACGTCTTCACCTAAATAGTGCTCACTAGTCCTGGAGAGCTTTTTCAGCCATGTTGTCGCATATCAGTCAAAATGTTGATGAGTTTTCCAGGTATAATGTCTTCTTGCGTAGCAATAATTCCATATGCAAGACTACATATGAGATCCCTTCACTACAGGAGTGCGTATCATCACAATAGTCACAAGCGTGGGCAACATGGAGGATCTAGTGTTGGTTTCACCCTAGGTCCATCAGGCACTACAATGCTGGAATACACAAAACATACATAAGGGAAAACCCTTCAAGGGCCCAATCCCCCTTTGAGAATTAAACGGATGTATCACTCATGGGTTAGGCTGCTCACTTGGAGGACATTACTGTACAGGGTTGCATCAATGTTCTGGACCTACTAGCCATACAAATAGTTCTGAAGCATTTCTACCCAACATAACAGGGTAGAGCATTCTTCTACACACAGATAATAGAACTGTGATGTACTACATACGGTAACAGGGAGGGACCCACTTCTTACAGCTATCTTAACTGGTACAACTCATATGGAAATGGGCCATCTGGCACAACATCCACATCCTGTCACAATACATACCAGACCTACTAAGTAGGACGCAACAACAAGTCCACGAATGGGAAGTCCACACTCAAGTCCTACAAACATGCTTTCAGTGGTGAAGGACTCCAACAATAGATCTCTTCGCCACCACTGAAAATGCAAAATGCCAAAACTTCGCCTCCATGCACCCACATCCACAATCCAAAGGCAATGCTCCATTAATGAACTGGTCAGGAATATTTGCTTACGCTTTTCCACTTCTCCCACTCATTCGTTATCTGGTCAGAAAAGTCCGACAAACATCACTAAAGATGATACTCAAAGCTCCAACATGGTCACTCCAACCATGATACACAACACTACTGAGCTGTCCCTAGTACATCACGAGAAGCTTCCCAGCATTCCAAATCTTCTCACTAACAGCAAGGGCAGAGTCAGGCACCCAAACGTGCAACAACTCAACCTTGCCATCTGGCTCCTGAGGTCGTAGAATTTGGGTACCTATAATTACCACTAGAATGTATGAACATCCAGAAGGAAGCCATAAGACCAATCACAAGGGAGTGTTATGCAGCAAAACGGAAACGGGTTGTAGACTATTGTGCTGCAAGCAACATTAACCCATGTTCACCATGTGAATAACTGATATATTGTTTGTTACATCTTCAAAAATCACATCTAGCATACACTTCTATAAGACTGAGTTTAGCAGCAATTGCTGCGTATCTGCAAAACAGAAGACAGCAATCCCTTTTTCGTATACCAGTAATAAAAGTATTCATGGAGGCACTCAAAGAGTAATTCCACCATGTACACCTGCTGTGCCATCATGGAACTACAGCATTGTGTTATTATGATTAATGTCCACACCATTTGAACCAATGCATAGATGCAAACATGGCAAGTGGCTTTCCTTGTTGCAATTACATCGCTAAGAAGAGTTAGCGAAATACATGCACTAACAATTGAGGAACCTTATTTCCAAGTATTCCTATACAGAGTTCACCTTCGCACAAAACCAAAGTTTCTGCCAAAAGTTATATCACCTTTCCACTTAAATCAAAAATGAGATATACCGGTTTTCTTCCCAAAACCAGAGCCAGTGCAGATAGGGAATTACATACAATGGATGTTAAAAGAGCACTTATATGTACAATGTGGAAAGAACAAAAATATTTCGAAAACCACAAACACTATTTGTAGCTTTTTCAAAACCAACAAAAGGTATTCCCATCTCCAAATCCGGATTTGCTAGATGAACTGTAAAATGTATACAGGTTTTCTACATCAAGCAAAATTAACGCTATCCACAACGCCAAGGGCTCATTCCACAAGAAAAAAGGAGCATCAGTGGCCTTCTTGGGAAATATCCTGCTAACAGACATTTGTTAAGCGGCAACATGGACAAACCCATACACTTTTACTAAGTTCTATTGTGTGGGTGTACAAATTGGACAACGAGCTCTAGTGGGACAAACCGTTCTACGTAAATACACCATCTGATGCTTAAAGCCACTGCAAAAGGAGTACTGCTTTACAGACTATGCATAGCATGTGTATCTGCAGCCAACGCATGCTACTAATGGAGTATGTCATTTACCCTGTAAGCATCAATTCGTAGCGTGTAGTGCTGCAAATTCACATGCACCCTCCTACTTCCCCGGCGGGTATTAGATGGTGGCACATATACACAATATATGTAAGCATTTTCAACAGCAAACGCTAACTTAGCAGACTGTATCCTCACTCACCATATAGCAGGGAAAAAACATTACAATCTAACAAAGCAGCAGTTGAACATACGCATTGCCTCGAGGCGGAGGAGGAGATATGATGCACAACATCGAACATAAGAGACTTCCTCAAGAAAAACAAGTTGCAGAGTCCTGGCTCAATACTAGATGGCAGGAGTGTGCATAGTATGTGCATCTACAGCACTAGTGTGATGCTTACAGGGTAACATACTCCTTTTGAATGTACAGCCATGTAAATATGATCTTCTACATCACCATACTTTAGCTAAGCACATATGTAAAATGGTTGATAATAATAATTGTACTTTGCATTTGCCATTTTGCTTTGATAAGTCTGGTTATCTCAATGTTTTTATTAACCAACTAGATAAGAAGTCTACCACATGGAGCGTGCGACTGGGACAGTTGCTGTTGGCAGCAAAAAAGCGAGACACTGAAGCGTTTTATGAGACCTTGAAGGTGGTCCGGGCTGAGCAGATAGTGCCCCTCTCTGCAGCAAGCTTTGAACGAGGATCCTATCAGCGGGGATATGAATACATTGTCAGGTGGGTACATCTGATGTGTACACTACCAGTGATGGTAAGGGCATTACAGCATATACTTGTTTCTTCTTGGTACTATCGCCCCTTGGCAGTTTTTGATTTGACAGCAAGGTCCTGAAGTCCTGAACCTCTGGAGCACATGAAACCCTCTCATGCAATAACTATGATTTTCATAGAAACATTGATTGCCCTTTGCTACTGTTTCAAAGAACTGTGGCTGCAGCCAGTTCTATAGTTTAAGGTACTTAACCGCATTTGCACCAAAAACATTTGTATTTTCATTTATTCTTTTTATAAAGCGCTAACATTTCCAGAAGACAATCTTGGTTCATAATGGTAAGAAAATGAGAAATAGAGTCGTAGAAATGAGGAAGAGAGAGGTACAAGGAGAAGATGGGAGGAAGCTGGTAGAGAAAGGGAAAAATAAAAGGGGTAGAATAAATGTCCCAAATGAGTTGACAGTGCTGCAGTGAAACCATAAGCACTGCCGTCAGTAGTCACCGTCCTTGTCAAATACATTTTTAACTACAAGCTGGGACTAGCAATAAATAATTTCCAAACACCCTCAAACCCTTTCTACCTTATATAATTCCGAACATATTTATCCCCTTTCTTCCATTCATAAGTTCGCTCAAAAGTTCAGTCTTGCTGGCAGTGATATAGCAAATATTGCATAGAACGTGCACCTTCCAACATGTGGTTCAAGTTGTTCTCAGTCCTATGGGGTGAGGCTTGACAGAATTACTTGAAAATACCACATCCGAGACACCCAGTTGTTCCGCTTTAAGAGTGTTACGTCTCTTCACATAATGCCATACTCTTATCCAGAAGTATTACCATGAAATTGTGCGGTCCTTGTAAGCACTCTTGTTCAGCACATACAAGAATATCATCCTGAAGCACTTGCCCCTACGCTCTATGAAATAAGAATTGCACGAACCTTCAAAACAATGTGGAAGCAAATGTCATCCCACAAGGCATTTTTTGGAAGGATGTGCGATTGATACCTGCAACTCGGGCCTGATTGGACCGAGATTGGGCTACAGGTAACACCTCCCCCGTATGTTGGATTTCAAATTACGCAAATAGAAAGCTAAATGGAGATAGCCTTTCTTTCCCTCACTGCAGCAGTTGGCAAAGCGACATTGATAAATTAATTGGTTTTACTATTTCATTCGAGGACTTTCTTGTGGCTCTTCTGCTAACCACCCTCCTGCACTCACTGGCAGACCCCCCAATCCATGTTTCACCAAATATTTCTTTTCATTTCGCGTACGCACATTTTTTCTTACATCCTTCTGCCACTATAACAAAAATTGTCAGGAAATACATATTTGAGCTAGCTTTCGACCATTGTTGTTATATTCTGCTAGGAGTTGCATATTTTAAGCAACACTTTAAAAATATTATTCCCAGCATTCGCTAAAATGTAATTTTTTTCGCTTCATGCTAATCCAGCAATATGGCATCCATTGTATGCTCTTATAGTAGCCTGTTACACAGGCAAAATGACAATGCACTCCTCACTCGTACATTGCAATCAACCTGACTGGCTGCTTTATACCTGATTCCCATTGATCACTTGGCTTGAAACACCCTTCTTTTCCTATGGCATTGACATATATTTACATGTTCACACTCTACCCTCAATAACTTTGCAGCCTAACACCTTGAGTAATTGCACATTCCATTTGATAGTCTCTGTGATGGGAGTTATCATCTGAAGTGTTGTATTCCTGCAACTCAAAAGCCTCTCTCACACCTTTCTATCATGGCAGTTTCCAAGTATCAGTTTGTATGTCAGTTGACTAATGAATTCCTTAAATTTGTAATACGTGGCCAACTATGCAGTGTAGAGAAATTTTTGCAGTTGCTTTTATGTCACGGTCGGTGTTTAAATACTTGATCCTTTCTTATAATTCAT
This sequence comes from Lissotriton vulgaris, assembly GCF_964263255.1. Taxonomy (NCBI): domain Eukaryota; kingdom Metazoa; phylum Chordata; class Amphibia; order Caudata; family Salamandridae; genus Lissotriton; species Lissotriton vulgaris. The sequence continues at coordinate 607,375,292 of NC_141699.1, read as the reverse complement.
TCTCAAACAAGGGTAAATGTTATGACATTTTATGTCCTTTATGTTTGAAGATTAAGCTGAGACCTTTTCACTCTTTCTCAAGATATGCTGGCTGCTTGCCCGTTTGGCTGTCATAATGCACATGTTCATTTCCTCTTGTGTCCCTCTCACAGTTGTCACTATGCACTACTCGGCCTTTCTATTGTGCGTATCCTCCCAATTCTTGTTATGCTTTCCTGATAATGGCCTTTGTAAGAAACAAAGAAAATTATTTTTGCCCACCAGAATAATCCAAGAAACATTAACTTCCTTGTAAGCAGTGCTTGTTGCAATGCTGGTCGATTAATGCGTCCAGCGCAATGCCTTCCTAGACCATCAACTGCTAACACTAGATCCAGCTTGGGTCAAAGTTCTGCAGAGAGATCACTAGAGGCATGAAATCATCCTTGCATGTGGAGTCGAGGAGGTAAGAATGTAGCTTCATGCATTAAAATAACACAAGCCAACACCTCCTCAAATAGCTGGGTCTCAAACCCAAATTCTCAGCCATAAATTATTCACCATTCTAGAGCCATCTTTACAGGGGCTATCCAGTGAATAATGACACAAAACATCTAAAGCCCACGCAAACATCATTAAATAAAGCATTATTCTAGAATGCTTATTGTTGGTCATTTTTTGTGATGTAGGACTGGATTAAAAAAAACTTTTTATTTTCCATTGATTGGATAACCCCTTCAAACTGTCACAAATAGAACTCTGATCAAGTGTTCATGCACCATCGTTCTAAACCCAACCCCAAAGACAAATGTTATTTTAGTCTCCTAGCCCCTTCTTTTTCAGTGCACGCCTTTCTATACAGACTACTTGCATGCTCCTTGCTTCACGTGAATGGTCATGCTGTAGATTCCACCACAGTGAAGCAATCCACCTTGTGGCTTTGCTCGGTAAAAAATATGTTTTACTCTTTCAAGTAATTTATAATAAGTTGCCTCTGGTTTTGTCTTCAGAAATGTGTGTTTTTCTTTTTAGATTGCATATGCTGTGTGAACTGGAGCACAGCATCCGACCCTTGCTTCAGCAGCCACTGGCTGACAACAGTAAAGATGCCCTAAACTGGTTGGCCCGTTTAGAAATGACACAGAACTCTTACAGAGCGAAGGAGCCCATTCTGGCGCTTCGAAGGGCGTTAATTAGCCTCAACAAAAGGTGAGATATCATATTTGAATTTTTTTGACACTAGTTGTTTAATCAAAATGTTTGTGTTTTGTTATGGCAGTGAATGTCTGACAGTTCTTTACGTTAAATTGAACCTATAAAACCTTCTATTTTCTAAACAATCTGTCCTAGTTTTTTGTTGACATTTGTACCGTTTCACTGTACCTATTTTCTTAGTGTAATTTATTTTGTATTTGTCCACGAATAGCTACATTTCATGCCGATTCTGCTCTTTTGTTTCCTCCCAATATTGTATCTGAGTCTTGCTTTCTCCATTTCTGCTATTGATCCTGTGTCTGTGCTTTGTACGTGTGTGCCTCCCACCTTTCCTGTTCATCCTTTCCCCTCGCTGCTTCCATCTCTGCCTACATAAACTTCTTCCAAATGTTTGCGCCAGTATTTTTCAGTCGCCTTACTTGTCTTGCTGTGTGTTTTGTTTCATGTGCACTATGTGCTCTCTTGTCTCCTAGACTTGGGTCTTTAGATAAGGTTTTGAATTGGGAATATGTTTTCTATTACATTTGCAAATTGGAAATTAAATGATGTCTTGGAGTGTAAAAAAAGCTGTTCTAAATTCCTGGTATACAACTTCAGTTGACTAAATTTGCATCCTTAAAAAGGTCACATTGAAACACACTCTCGCAAACGCTCCTTGATATAATGATGAACTTGTTTTCGGAATAGAGAAAACCTGTAAAATGACCAAAATGGAATCCTGCCAAGACCATAGCCACCAAAATGAAGGATGCTATAGTTTCTCTATAAGGCAGTAATTAGAACGTCACTGGATGCTTTCAGCAGTACCAGAATCAGACCCTTAACTCCTTTAACTCTGCTAAGGAGGTATTCTGAGTTGTGAATGAACTAACCATCTCTGCCTGTAGCATATTTTCTATTGCAATATTTGAGACTTTATTATCGCCACCAAATACATTCTTTGCGAATACTGAAAAGATCCGACTGCTTTGCCCAGTCTTCCCTAGATATGATTGACCCCTTTGCTCTTTGTGACTCTCCTTTTTCCCAGCTCATGTTTTAGTCCTTCTTTTCCACTTTCTACAGATTTTACCCTCTTGCAGTTCTCCATTAGATTAGGACCTTCCTCTGCCTCAATCATTGAAACTATTAAACTTGCCACTGATACCATAATTCGAGTCCTCAATGAGGTCAGCAGTCTTGCTTGTTAGTGGCCTACTATCTATTATAGAAACTGGCTGTAGTCATTCCCCTCTTCATGAAGCCTAATGCAGAACGGTGTATATTTTCCAGTAACTTTCCCATCTTCCTCTTGCCTTTTTTTTTTTTTTACTATTGTCAAAGCAAGTCTGTTGAACGTTTATGCATGTAAAACAACAATACAGTGTATGACTTATAGAGATAATCATGTCATTATATCCATTAATTTGCAACATTGCCCTTCCTTACTAAGGTAATCTAATGGGCCATCAAGCTGAAATGTGTTGCCTTCTCTGAACAGCAAAACCATATGTACACCACACAATCCTGCTTCAGTCCCACTGAGGGAATGAAGTAAGCGCTTGTAAGTGCTTGTGGCAGCCCTAGATGACTTACACATGACTCTCCACACCAGAGAATTAGCTGCCAATTCCCTCCTCAATCTTTCTGTTGCATTAAGCATTGTCTCCTATTCATAATGCTGCAATTGTGGTGATGGGCAGTGACCTACACTAGGACACCGCTTGTTTGAAGATCAATGGTGGGCTGTCAAACTTTCTCCCTTTTGTTCTAACTTTACAACTCTTACTTGTGGGCTACCACTGGCTTCCTTCTTGTGACCTTCTCATGTTAAGAGTTGTATCCTCCTTTTGGAAAAATTGATTATGTAGCTTGTTATCCATCAGTTAAGTCGTAGACATCCAATTTATTATTAGGCTTAACAAGTACTCCTTTTCCACTCAGAAGATGTTTTAAGGCTATCTTGTGATCCTAGCCTAGTGAATGAACTCCAGTTCACTTAAGCTTAATACAGAGAAAACAGAGGCCTAATTTTAGGGGACCCAAAAATATCTGGTTGGACTTTGGGTCTGCCAGTTTTATAGGTTTAGACTCAGTCCCTGCTAAGCCTCTAGGAACCTAGGTATTATACTTGATACGAACCTTTCATTCCGACCTTACATCGCTGAGTTGGCAGCCCTTTATTTTTTTGTGTCTGAAGATCATAAGGGAAATCGTCCTCGTTTACCTACTGAATTTACCCCAGGAATGAATTAATCCCGCATTGAGGATGGCAACTTGGTGTATGTAGCTCTCTCCAAATATTTTGTCTAATGTCCAAACCATACAGAGCGTGACTGCCAGATTATTCCAAAGCCTCTTGTAGGGACCATATCTCTGATCACTATACCACTTTTACAATGATTGTGCTGTTTAGGAGCAAACCGTTTTGCAATTCATTTGCAGTGGTCACAAGGCCTTCTATTAAGCAGGCAAAATCTTTAGTTGTGTTTCAAAAGGTACAGTCTCTCTAGAAACCTTTCTGCATCCTTCCATCATCAAATAGTCCGCTCATAAATTAGCCTTAGGCAAGGTACAGAAGCAGAGCCTTCTGTTGTCTGACATAGCAAATATTTGGAGCTTACATCCTTTTGATACTCTCACAAATGAGCAAGCATTCTGTAAGTTTCTTAATGCTCAACCTTTTACATTCCTCTATCTCCCTTCAAAGCCTTTCCGCCATTAGTCTGTTTTTTTTATCAATCTCCAATTGTCTTTCGAGGTCACAGTAATGTTCTACAAATGTATTTTTATTTTATTTATTGATTTAGTGCATGTTCATTGTGCACACAAAGGGACTGAACGAGAAAGGTGCTTTCAGCCAGCGAAGCGAAGGGAAGTGAAGTGGCATCCTGTTGATGCATTCCTCTAATCTGGACTGTTGTTTGCCATTCCTTGTGGGCAGTGTTTTCCAATACAATATGATGATGCACTTATCTACATCGAAGAAAATGTGAAGGAAAATCTACTATGGAAAATTAATAGGTAAATCCAATAGCCACCATCTTTTTGTAGAGTGCATGATGGTGGTGAATATGGATACCTTTCTGAACATCCTGTCCCTTTGTCTTGATACACCACTGCCGTGTCTTTGATGTATCATGGCTTTAAAAATGTAAATACTCGTATCCTATTCGTAAAAGTGCCACCATATTCCAAACAAAGCGATACCAAAGGGGATGATGGACGGAGCGTTTGAGCAAATCAAACACTAAGCCCCAGTCAACTGATCTTGGTTTAATCCATCACCATTCTTTAGCTCACTCCACCACCCCAATTCAGACATGGCCTTATGCAAATCAATCTGACCCTGTGCATCATGGGAACAGTCCATCCCGAACTGCCAAGCCATGTCTTTCCTGGACTGGAAACAAGCATCCTGGGACCGTTTTCAGGTTCATAACCCTCATCAGCCAGGCTATCTTGAATCCAGTGGCAAAGTGAGCAAGGGACCCACGTCTGGGCATACCCTGCCAACTTAGGGCGAACAAAGCGATTGATGACTGCTGAATAGCCAGAAACCGGTCCCAGGATGCTTGTTTCCGGACCAGGTAAGACATGACTTGGCAGCTCGGGCTGGACTGTTCCCATAAGGCACAGGGTCAGACTGATTTGCATAAGGCCATGTTTGAACTGCAGTGGTGGAGTGAGCTAAAGAATAATGATGGATTAAACCCAGATCAGTTGACTGGGGCGTGAGTGTTTGATTTGCTCAAACGCTCCGTCTATCATCCCCTTTGGTATCACCATATTCCCAAAAATCACTTTTATTTTTCCAAAACAGGTTCTCATATTCCCTTAAAGAGCATCATATGCCCAGAAAGTTTGGGCATATGCTTAGAAAATGCAACCATTTGTGAATAAACTTTTATTTGATCACATTAGTGTTTCATCAATGATGTCAAAAGTGGTCTCACTGGCATGTTACTGATAATGGCAGGTTTGAGGCGATCATCATTACATTGGAAGTGTTATGGTTGTGTAAAGAATATGAATTTTGGTTCCAAATTACAACACCTCTTCAACTGATATTTTTCAGGGAAGATGAGAAAAAACTGTAGAATGTGGATATAGGATTTGTCCTGTACCCACTTAAGTGTAGTGCATGTGATTTGACCAATTCCAGTACCCAGTATCCCATTCCTCAAACCTTCTGGAGTGGCCTGTGGATTTTCGCACAGGCCATTTCTTTCAAATCATATAAATTTGCCACATCCTATGCCGGGTGCCTCTGCCTGCACCACCCGTAGTTCTGATGTTGCACGTGATGTGATTAGTCTCCATGGTTTTTCCCTGGTACTTAAGCAGAATGGCAGTAGGCCAGGCCCTATGGACGGAACGCCATGGCTTCTGCTGTGTATCCAAATGGCCTGACCTTAGGCAATGCCTCACAGGTACTATGGGCATGATTACTGACATGATCCATTATCTTAGTCCAGTGCCCATGTTTGTAGTAGCAACAGGTCGTGGCCTTCTTCCATACCATGTGTGCAGTAGGAACGGAGCACGCCCTTTGGCCATGCCTAGAATCTGTGCCCTCAGTACCCACATGCCGCGCCTTGCAGATGTGAGGCTTGCGTCTGGGTACAAGGCACCAATGGCCTCAGTACGTGCAGAACATGACTTTCGACTAGTGACTTTTCTGGTGTTCCAAATCAAATAACTTCGGAAAATTGCGACTTTTTAATTCCTCTGATTCTCTCTTTTTGAGCACCATCCCTGCTCTCCCAAACAAACTTCAGCCCCTTTTCCAATCTGCACTCAACTTTGCATGAGGAAGCATAGCTGGTGAAATTGTCACTTTGAAAAAATATGTACCAGTACATAGTAGTAGTGGGGCAGGGCATGGTGTAAGGTTGTGCCTGCTGGAACAGTGCATGACTGTTAGATGTTGGGTGCGTATGTTATGCCTTATTATCCTAAGCCTAGCAGAAAGTTTAAACTGAACGCTATGAGTTTGGAATTTGCTTTTTTTCTGGAGGAGAAGGGACATTTTCCACCCTTCCGGAGAACAACCCAGCCCTCCCTTGACATTGGAGGGGGGACTCAGACCAAGCCCCTTCCCTTCCCATCCTAAGTCCTTAGCAAAAAGAACATTCAGAAAGGGGTCTGCTAATGGATACATGTGATCAGCACTTCACAGCCAATCTGATTTTGAGTTCAGATACAGAATCACAACCACTGACCCAGCTGTCATATAAATAATCTTTTATCAAGAATTTACTTTTGAGTAATTTCCCAATGCGAGACAGATTTATATTACATGAAAACGCACATATAAGACAATGGCATCTGTCTTTGTGTCAAATATTTTATTTACCCTTTTAGCAGTTTGGGATATTAAATGGGAAGAACAACTTCTGGAGACCCTCCCTATTTCTTCTACAACCTTCCCCTTCTTGACATATCCAATGTTAGATCAGTAGAGGCTTTACTGGCATAGTCCATGAAAGAGCTTGTCTAAATAAAGAACAATTATTTTATGTAAGGATGCTTTGATGACAAAAAATGACATCGTGTGAAACTTACCAGTTCCAAATGGTACATAAACATTAAGTAGAGAAGCAGTTGGAAGTTAAAATAATTATAATAGCCAAAAATTGATCTGAGAAAAAGAAAATAGTGGTTTCTTTAAATTCAATCCCTTTTAACGTGCTATTTATGTGATGCCTCAGAACTTCACAAGAAACACCAGCAAAGTTGCCCTTGAATAAATTATGAGGTTTAGCCACTTAGATGCAATTTTACAGTTGATGCTTGTTTTTAATGTGTGGCTTCTTAAACAATGTTTCTTCGAGATGATTTATAGGTTTCTTTCATTCCATTATTCCTACCATTGTTTTTCATCATTGTGTGAGGAAACCATGTTCAGAAAAAAACCCCATAGGAATGAATTCATCCTTTTAGTTCAGGAACACCCAATCATTTAAATATTGAGTTGTCCCCATATTATCATCATTGGTTTTATTGACAATCTCTGGGGAATATGGTTTGATAACCTGTTATTCATGATTCACATATCTGTAGTGTAAAATGGATTTTGGATGTTACAAAGGGTTGTGCCTGTGGCCCACGTTAGGCGATGTCGGGCTTCGGTATTCTGTAAGTGATCAATGTGATCATATACATAAGACTAGCATCTCATGCTGCTGAACGCCCTTAGGATAAAGCATTCATATTTATTTTTAGGGGTTGGATGAAAAATTATGGTTTTGATTATAAAATTGTGACTGATAAATATGGAAGACCAGGCTAAACTATTAGTGCAATTTGCACCAGACCTTTTTTTATTGCATTGAGATCTCTGCCAAAAAAACGCCAAATAATCTTCAGAAACTGTGTTTCCACATTGCTTACCACATCTCTGATGGCAAAAGCCTACTGAGGACATCACCAGTAATTACTGAGAGATGTGTGATAATGATAGGTCACCTTTAGTATTATTTGCCAAAGAGATATGCAGTTGTGTAAACTAAACAAAAAACTGTTAACCAAATTGTCTTTGTTTTCACTCCATACATTTACAGCCCACTTGTAAATGGTAAACTCAGGACCTTATTATGAATACGGAATTCCATAGGACCGCCGTACTCGCAGTGGCGGTCCGAACACCGCCACACTGTGGGCCTACCTGCAATATTAGGAGTGTGGTGGTTGGACTGCCACAGGACCTCTGCGTGAAACCGCTGCAGCACGGCCCACCCGCCATGGATTACACTCGTAATCCAGCAGACGGATGCAACACAGCTCTGCAGTCTGCCTGCGGATTAGGCAGTGACCGCGCTGCAGGAGGACCGCAAAACTTGTAATAAGGCCTTAAGGCCCAGATGCATCAAACAAAAATCCGCTTACAAGAATCTGCCCCTTTGCGACCAGTATTTTTGCATTTGGGATGCATCATCCCAAATGCAAAAATCGCAAATTGAGAATTTGCTAAATTGCAATTACTTGCATTTTTAGAAATCGCTATTTTTTTTAGCAATTTCTTGATGCATTACATTTTGCGATTCCTTATTTTTTGCAAATAAGGAATCCCAGCATGTATGCTTGATGCATCTGGGGGTAAGTGTTCTAAGGAGTGAAAGAATGTTTCTTGAATAGAGCGTTGTAAATACTCTCAGCTTCATAATCTAATAATTCTTATTTTGAAAAACCTCATTATAGGCCAGATTACGTGGAATTGGTTGGAGAATGCTGGTTGCAGAGTGCCAGGGTGGCTCGGAAAGCAGGACATCACCAAACTGCATACAATGCTCTCCTAAATGCGGGGGAATCTAGACTGGCGGAACTTTATGTGGAAAGGGCAAAGTGGTTGTGGTCTAAGGTAAGCAATGCACTCCATAGTTAAAGTTCATTATACGTTTTCAGGTCACATGACAATCCTAAATTTCAGAGTGAAAAAGACAAGTCAAAAGCTTCCATTGAGTATCAGTCCTCCAGTTCAAAATCAAGTGACATTCAATCAAGGTGAATGATAGGGTAAAGGCAGGTGATGCTGTTGGACAAGACTATGTTGATTTATTAACAATTCCAAGCCAACCCTCCATTTAGTAAAGAGTCAAGATTCCACAACCATTCAATTCACAACTGTTAGTGTGCTATACTATAGGTCAGGGGTCTCCAAACCGGCCCTGGAGGGCCGGATCCATGCCAGATTTTTTGGATCCCCATTGAGATACATGTAGTAATTTTAAAAATCTGGCATGGATCCGGCCCTCCAGGACCGGTTTGGAGACCCCTGCTATAGGGCCTTACTTTTGTGTATATTGCACCACAAAATTTCCCTTTCAGCACCTGGATCCTGTTGGCCTCCCACCTTGAGAGGCATTCTCTGCACGGAGAGAGATACAACAATGTTTATTTAGACCATAGTCTATAAACCATACATAAAACTTTGGATCCTCATAGTGATAACATAATTAGACCATATTTCATTTAAAACACAGTTTACAAAAATATAATCCATAAAATTCTCATTGTTGGTGGAACGCTAAAACATTTAAAATCAACACTCCTCCTTCATTTTCTCCATTACAAATTCTCTTGTTTCTTTCAAGAACTTCCCCACGGCAATTGTAATATCTAAAAATGTCATATCCATAAGGAGACAAGCGGCTTGAGCATGTGAATTCACCTTATATTTTACAAATATTGGACATAAAAACACTTTCCGTATTACTAAAATCAATGTGTAATCAAGCAATATATGTAAGATAGCATTTCTTACTCTTAAGCCACATTTAGAAATACCATCTGGTTGGATCAAGGCTGCTTTTATTAGGTTTCGCCTGGGGCACGGAGCTTTAGCTACGCCCCCAGAGAAATCTTATGTCTCTACAGTGTACTCTTAGTCCCGCCCTCTGTTCCATTGGCTAGCTCCATAAGTGGAGGCTAGCCATTGGAACAGAGATCTGTCTGTCACGGCCGGACCAGATCCGTGGGCGTTCCCGTGATTTTTTCCCTCTCCACCCACTTCTGATCGTCATCGCGGCGGTGGGTGTGTGTTATTTTTGTTTTTTTGAGTAGGCCTGTTTTCGTCTTTTTACAAGTGTTTGTTGTTGGAGTTGGCTGCAAGATTCGAGTTCCCACGAGGCGATCAGGTAAGGAGCATTTTGTTTATAAATGTGTTTTCACTTTGTAAGTTTACGTATTTTGACGTTTTCGCTCTTAATGTATTTTTTCTGTTTGGTTTTGTTTTTATCCCGTAACGCCCCCCCCCCCCTGCCAACGGAGGAAGCCTTCCCGCGACCCCCCTCCCGCTGTCCGTTCCCGCCCCCCCCCTGTCCGTGTGCTTCATGTTTTTCCGAGTTCCCCAGGTGAGTGCTTGTTTCACAAGGTAACGCCCATGGAGTAATGCCTCTGGAACTAGCAGCCACGCGCATTCTGCTTGTGATCTTTTGTTTAATTCAAATTAGCTTGTCTCCGTGTGCCATCTTTTTTTGTTTGTTTAATTTAAATCAGTAGACTTTAGCTGGGCAGGGGAAAAGTAAATGATTTGCCCAGATTCACAGAATGTTGACACCAGACCAAGGTTTGAACACGGATCCGCCGCTCCCGATTCGCCGTTTGGTTGCTGTGCTACCCACTAGTTTTCCATAGAGCATGAGCACTTTTGCAATGCTCGTGTTTTGTTATTTTTGTCTCAGCACAGCGCCCGTTTCACGAGTGCCGCGCCTTATGAACTTTATGTTTAATCACTGGCTTTAGTATTAACATTTTAACCGACCGACCAACGCATACAAAACTCCAGCAAAAACCAGCAGGATGTCAGTGTGCCCGTAGGTGCTTGTTATTCTCTCTCTCCGCCCCATCAAATTCACACCCTTCTTCTTTCCATTACATTTTTTCTACATTCTTTGTCCAACTGCCTTCAGTGCAAGCCTACAGGGGTAAATCGGACATTCCCCATGTCAGCTTCAAATTCTTCTATGCGGGTGTTCGCAAATGTTGACATGCATGCATGCATTTGTGGGTGCAATCGCCGTCATTGTTCTGCCTTGCCTTGCTTTTCTTTGCTGCTGTATTCGTTTCTTTATCAACCATGTCCTTCTTTCCGCGACTTTCCATGGTCCTTCGACCCCCAGCTTTGTCTGACCCTCTCCCTTCTATTTTATCTCTGATTTGCCATACGTTTATTTTTTAATAGCATATATTGATGTAGCGCTGTATGCCATTAGAACGGCCTAACAGCGCTATTGGTTTCGGGGACCTCCAAGCACTGGTTTTGAGGATGTCCTTCCATTGCCGCCTCTCACAATTTTCTCTTCCTCTCATCTTTGTGAGTCACCCCCGCTCCCCTCCAGGCACTTCTCTTCCATATGGCTGAATACCCCCTCCCCCCACCCGTTTTCCTTCTCTCATTATTTCCCCATCGTCTCCTTTGTCCTGTTTTACTACCTCCCTTTGACCTGAGCGGGTTACAGGTTTTGCAGGGCAGTTGTGTAAATGCTCGTTATTCCTAGTGCTTAACAGTGTTTACCTCATTTATAAGCGCTTCTACATTTGGCAAATAATCGAACTGAGGCTCGGTGTTAAAACAATGCATCCAGGGTCCTTAAGTTACGTGACTTGGGAAATCCGAGGTTTGAGCTACCTACTCCCTGTTTCGCATACCAGTCGGGCGGCACACTATGCTAAGAACACATTTTTAGCAAGATGTGTTATGTCATGCCTTTATTTACATCGGCCACGCCCCTTTGTGACCCTTCAGTTTTTTCATCCCGGTTAAAGCACTGGTTCCTAGAATGCTATGGTAAAATGTAGCCCCCAAGTGCTCAGATGCCTCAGTGCGACCACCCGTCTTAGTAAGGAGCCCAGCCTCACTGCTTTGAGACCACTGAGACGCCATTGTATCCTCTCAATATGGTGAAGTCACGTGGTATTGAGGGGAATCCAGCCTTGGAAAACCCTGATCGTGGTCAGGCAATGAAGCAATAAAACAACAAATGAGGTAAAAAGTGTTTCTTGGATGCCCCACGGACAGCTTTAAATAGGTGGAATCACAAGAGAAGGCGAGGCATGGCAGAGGACGGGGGTGGGGGGAACAGGGGAACCTTATTTTAAACTTGGCAGGAGGGAGGATAAAGCAATCTCCCTTCGTCCTTGTTATGTGACACACAACAAATGTGCTTTCTAAGGGAAACGGTTCTTACACTGGTGCGTTGTGACTCTGGAAGAGCAATGGCTCCCATTTGACACAGACACTTGGTTTAGCCTGTGAAAACTTTTTTGAGTGAAGTGTAGAAGTCAGTGCCACACCAGAAGTGCAAACGGAACGTTTCACTCTCTCTCCACACGCCGGTGACACACAGCCTGTTACTGGAGCCTCTGGACGCTGCCTCCGGTTCACTTGCAGCTTCAGCTGCCGCTGTGCCCTGTCCGCTCTGTAAGAGTTCTTACCTGTGAAGTCTGTCATGGGTTCATCTTCTTTCAACTCATTTAAGTCGGGAGTCAAAATCAGTGACCACAGTCTGCATCCCACCTACCTCTGTATTAACTTACCGCCCCTTTCTTCGTTTCTCTTACTCCTCTCGCGTCTTTTACTTCAACTTCGCACCCGTTTCTGTGAATGTCTCACTTCTCTTTTTCTGTTGCCCCTCGCTTCTCTCTTCTTTCTCCCTTCTCTCTCGCGCACTTCTTTCTGCTTCTCCCCACCACTCTGTCTCTATTCTCCCTCTCCCGCACTTTTTTTGTGTCTTCCCTCATTTCCATCTGCTCCTTCTCCTTTCCTTCTTAACCCTGTCTCCTTTTCACACACTTATTTTTGTCCCCCCTCACCTCGCCCCTTCTCTTCTCCTTGTTTATGTCCCCCAACCCTCCCCCTCTCTCCGCTGGCTGCCCTCCTCACCCTCCTTGATCTCCTCTCGCCCTCCCGCCTCTCTCTTGCTCATGTCTCACAAATTGTATTTCAACGGTCTGACCTGCACGTGCTCGCGCGGGTTTCCTCCCCTCCCCTCCCGGACCAGGACTCTCCCCGGCCTGCCCATGAAGGCCCCGCTGCTGCCTGCTGCACTGGGTTACATCAGCCTGCTGCACCTGTCGATGTGTCGAGCCCTCCCCATGCACTCCGGACCCTAGGACCTCCCCCCTGAGCCCAGGTAATCGCCGGGGACTAGTCCTGTGTGTCATATCAGAGACCGGCGAGTAACACCCTGCGTCCGAGCTGCGCGATCCTGCATTCCAGCTTTGCACTTGCACCATCCGGGCCGTCCAGCCCTGCTCCCCACCTAAGCACTGTGCTGCGTCCCGTCTAGCACCGGCTGATGCAGCTCGAGGTCCCTACCATACTCTGGTTGATGCTACCCTGCCTTCAAGCGAGTCACAGGGCGTTTCAGCTAAGCGCTAGCTGACGCGAGCCTGCCTCTGACATGCACTGGGCGGCGCCTCCTTGCACCCCTGCCTTCACAACTGTGTCTCCTAGCCATGCGGTGGATGATGCAACCCTGAATCCAATATAAGCAACCTGGGGGGGGGGGGGGGGGGGTGCAGCCCTGCATCTCAGCAGAGCACACGTAGGCAATACAAGCGCTGGATGATACAACTCTGCTTCCGACATAGGGGTACAGCCCTGCATGCCGGCCACCCATGTGCCAGAGTGATGCAACCGTGCTTCTTACCAAGGCGTCTCGACCGGCATCGCGTACTGCCCCAGTGCGCCCTGCCGTTCCTCCACTCTTGTGCCAGGTCTTCCCAGCTCCTTCGCCCACACCCAGAAGTTCTGTCACAAATACGACTCCTCTCCTCCCTTGTACACACAAACACAGCAGTTTCACCACAGTTCTGCCTCCTCTCTCAAGGCCACCAAGTACAATCAACTATAGACAAACAGGCGGTTTTTCATTTTAATGTATGTCCAGATTTGTGTCGCAATGTATGGTGGTGCAGTGTATTCGAGACCAAGTGAGTTAGGAAGAGAGCATGTATTGTATTGCACAGTCTTGACTACACTACCTCCTACAGGGACACCTGACTCTCCTCTTGATACTCTTCTGCAGGAGTAAATGCACAAGCCAGTGCAAAATGATAACTGAAATAGTTGCAATACAAATCGCATTTGCGAGAGATTAAGCTATTGCCATTGTAAATGACAATGCCATTTATTTATCTGTTTTCAAAACCAACACATAAATAAAAAGTTTGTCATTCACATTGCCAGGAGCTCAAACTTTTCCAAAGGCGAAACCGTTGCATTGTAAATGCTTGTTTTTCCTTCTGTCTTCAAAGGATTAATGCCCACACGAACCCTTAGGATTTCGTGTCAACCATTTATTGGGCAAAAAATCAAAGTATGGGAACTGAGCCTCCTTTTCCCATGTGCTCCTTACCCAATTAACAGATTTTTTTTTCCCTCAGATAATCATAGTCTTGTGATCAAGTGTATAGGAGCCCTTGATCCCTAAGCAGTCTTTTTGTAAACACTACATCCAGGGATGGCTGTAAAAGGCTCAATTTTAGGTGCGCCGCTACGGTCTGGAGGGTTTTCCTTACATCCCGTGCCCAATCAAGGTTGCTGGTTTGGATTTCCTTTCTGCACCATATTGACACCTTGTGTACGCCACCTGACTCCTGGCGTTTCCAAAATCTTAGTAGGGACATTTGGGTCTTTACATTCCATGCTATTAGCCCTACCTCTATTCTGATTGCTTGGTTCATGGTACAATTTGGTAAAGATAGCAGCATTTTTAAAATCTTTCCTTCTTTGCGATCCCACCCCCTTTTACCACTCACATAGAGCACTTCTGCACCATATAAAACTTGCGGGGGGATCATAGCTTCAAATGCATTTAACATAGGTCTGTGTGACATATCGCCATATTCTTTATTACATTTTTTCAAACCACAGACTGACGAGAAAGCTTTTGCTGCTTAAGCCTCCAAATGAGTGCTCCACTTTAATGCACTATCAAACCAAAGTCCTAGGTATTTATATTCACTTGCACAGGCATTTATCTGAAACTTAGAAAGCTTTGGAATGTGATGAGTTCCACAGACATTATACAATATTAATGGTGTTAAGGTCTCTAAATTTAGTACATGGGAGATGAGGTAATCTTCTGGATTACACAAAGTGGCAAGCAGGAGAAGCGGAGATTATTTATGCATTTAGGAACTTGTTTTGTATAACACTAGCTCGTAATGTCTTTTCACTATGCATTGATAACAGATTACGAGTTTGGCGGTCTTCCCGCCATCCCGCCACGGTGGCGGTCCCAAGTACACTGTCAAATCGGCGGTCTCTCGTCCGCCATATTACGATGTCACCACTGGCCCAGCAGCTGTATTTCTGATGGCTGTGAATAATTTTTCCTTTGTCGATGCAGGTGTGTACATTGTGACTAAACAAGTGTAAAATTTACACATATGCATGATACATGTGAGAAAATACCTTGTGTGTGTGCTTTCCCATTGCTGGAGTTCAGACCATATGTGCCCAGTCCAGTCAATGGGTGAAAAGTGCGAAACAGACTTACCTGGCTTTTAGCGCCTACAGGCTTGTTTTCTTTGGGGTTAAGTTGCAGCTGTGAGGGGGCACCTGGAGGAAGGAATTCACGTGGAAGACTGCAGGTAAAAGAAGGAAATAGGTCAGTTTGCACCCCATTCCTTTAGATTCTGCCAGCTCTAAGCAGGCAGTCTCCCCTTCACTGTTTGCTCAACGGAAAATCACCACGTGAACTGGACAGCTGTGACCTTGCCTGTACCGCTCTTTAATAGCTGCTTTTCCCCCTGCCGCCATCGATTTGGTCTGTGAATAGCTAGCGGTGTCTGCAGGACTCCCGCTGTCTTTCATTCAGCAACCTGGCAACATTGTAATACAGTAGGCGGACCGCTGACTCGGCAGTTGGGGAATCTGATGCCGTATTGATGACGGGACCCTTTCTTCCATACTCCTAATCAAGCCTTTGGTAGCAATTCTTGAAGATAACTTGCCCCCACTCACTCTGTACCATAATTAAAAGTTTTGGGTGGAAGATTCTCAGAAGTAGTCATTTCATAGAAATATAATGTAAAAACAAATACTTGGGCAAAAATGGGTATATGTACCAGAAATAGAAATGAAAGCAAGGTAGTCTGATATATATATATATATATATATATATCACAAGAGTTACCCCTTAAGGAGGAGCCACACGTAGGTAGGTTTCTTGCTTCTTTAATGTTTCACGAAGGCTGCACACCAGTGGAAAGAATTGACATCCAGGTTTAAATGCCGTTTCATACCAGACGCGTTTCAAGTTCTCTGACCCTTCTTCAATGGCGACGGCAAACTATGAACACAGGACCGGAAAATGCACAGCTACTTGCTTTTCAATTTAAGCACCCCAGTGGGCGTGGCCCAAACTCTGGCCTTATGGTCTTGATAGTTAATAGCCTCCAGCTATTAGCAGTTCAGCACAGGTGCAGTTCATTAGAGCAGGCGCGATCTGGCGATGGCCCAGAGACAGAGAGGAAGAGGCTTGTGTGATGGGAGCGGGGCTTGTGAGTGTTTAGCGCTGGTCGACCTCTCGCTAGCTCAGCTCTGACGCCGCAGAGCCGCCTGCAGCATCCGGCCCTCGGCGGGGCTTCTGGAAAAAAATGCACTTCCTACAGGCCATCCTCCGGTGGAAAACCCTCCGAGGAAGAACACCATGTCACATGATGCACCAAGGGATAGCGTAAAACCCACACGCCCATGGTGGGCGGATGTGGTCAAATAAAACCGAAAAAAGAACCTGCAGGGCCCGTGTGTGCTGTTCAATATGCCCAGGAAGAAGGGGCTTGATGCCCTGAAACGCGTCGGCAAAGGAAAAAAGAAACGCGCATTTAAAAGCAGGCTGCATCTTCAGGCCGGATGGTCGAACATCGTCGAGTGCGCCTCTAATGCTTCAGGGCGATTTGTGGAATAATAACAACGCGGTTGCCCCGGCCGTGGGAGGTAGCAAAATCGTCAGTTTGGACTCACCAATGGTACCAGCTGATTGAGGCCGGTATTCTGAACTTGTCAGGATTGAAATCGGCACGATGTTCCAAATGCTAATTGAGCAAGCTTTGAAATGTGTGACTCACTTAGTGTTTTAATGGACAATTAATGTTGTGAACAAACGCACAAACTTACTAAAAGGTGATTTCTTACCTGCAGGAAGAACACCATGTCCCATGATGCACCAAGGGATAGCGTAAAACCCACACGCCCATGGTGGGCGGATATGGTCAAATAAAACCGAAAAAAGAACCTGCAGGGCTCGTGTGTGCTGTTCAATATGCCCAGGAAGAAGGGGCTTGATGCCCTGAAACGCGTCAGCAAAGAAAAAAAGAAACGCACATTTAAAAGCAGGCTGCATCTTCAGGCCGGATGGTCGAACATCATCTAGTGCGCCTCTAATGCTTCAGGGCGATTTGTGGAATAATAACAACGCGGCTTTTGCTATGGATAAATGGCTGCTTCCGGGCAGAGATTATAATAGGGCACTTTATTCAAAACGGTCCGATGTGTCATTGACCGGGCCTACCAGAGTTGCGATTCGGGTCTGGTACAACGCTAATGCTGCTATGGGCTGGTCGGATCCCCTTACTCGAGCGACTCCACTCTATGCTGCTGAGAGGTTGGGCAATTTGTGGACGACTAAGGGGTTCGATAAATGGGACCTTATTGGGATTAGTACGGTGGGAGACCTTTTGCGGAAGGACAAGATAAAATCCTTTGAGGAGTTGCAGCTAGAATTTAAACTCGGCCCTCGCGAATACCTTCGATATTTACAAGTTCGACACACCCTTTCCTCTGCGTTGCCGGCTGGTACGCCCGTTCCAGAATACTCACCCCTGGAGGACAGAGTACTCGATGGACACGTCCCGGATAGTACGATCTCTCTTATATACAAAAAGTTGATAAACGACCGAGCGGACCTTCTTCTACAGCTTCGCATGTCCTGGACCGGCGATGGACTGGAACTTGACGATGAAGACTGGCAGGCGGCGATATCCTCCCCGAAGGAGGTGGCAGTCTCGGCCTGTCTGAGATTGGTGCAGTTAAAAATCCTACACCGAGTGTACATGACGGGTTCTCGATTGTTGCGTTTGGGGTATGTCTCGGATGATTTGTGTAAACGTGGCTGTGGTATGGTGGGTACGTTCCTTCATATTATGTGGGAATGTCCTGCGGTAGCGTCCTTCTGAACTCGTGTGCATGGTGTTATGTCTGAGGCAACGGGTGTTTCTCTTTTGCCTGAGGCCCGAAGGTGTCTCTTAAATGTATGGGAGCCCAATGATTATAATTTGGCCCAAACGCAGTGGGCCACTTTGGGTAACATGATTGCCAAGCGTGACATTGCGCAGTTGTGGGGGTCGGCTAGGCCACCGAGTCTGTCGGCCTGGTCCAGGAACATGGACTGGTGCATGTTCCGTGAAAAACGGTGTACATTGCTCGGGGCAGGCCCAAGAAATGGGGGAAGATATGGAGTCAGTGGAACCAATACCGTGGTGACATTTGTACCCCTCCTTTTGAGCCTCCACCGGAAGTGTTGCAGTCCCCTTAGCATGGCGTTCCTTCTAGTCTGGATTTTGTTTGTGTGTTGCTGGCTACCTCTTGCTCCCTCTTTCCCCCCTCCCAGATGCTCTTATTGTTGACTATGTACAGCCGTGGATGTGGTACCCCCTCCCCAGAAGGATTACTCATGTTTTTTCTCTTTCGTTTAGCCTCTGCAGAAGTTTTTTCATATTTGTTGGTGGGGTTTTTTTTTCCAAAAGATAAAATCAAAACCTTATTCCTCCTGTACACTGAAGTATGACATAGCATGATTGGTCAATTGCCGCCGGGCCCTAGGGTTGTCGGCTGAAGGGCTGTGTATTCTTTCATCCTGATATGATATTGGAATCGTTGCCAGCCGACCCGAAGTGGCTGTATGATTGCTATTGTATTTTCATGTTCATCAATAAAGGTTTTAAAAAAAATAAATAAATAACAACGCGGCTGCCCCGGCCGTGGGAGGTAGCAACATCGTCAGTTTGGACTCACCAATGGTACCAGCTGATTGAGGCCGGTATTCTGAACTTGTCAGGATTGAAATCGGCACGATCTTCCATATGCTAATTGAGCAAGCTTTGAAATGTGTGACTCACTTAGAGTTTTAATGGACAATTAATGTTGTGAACAAACGCACAAACTTACTAAAAGATGATTTCTTACCTGCAGGAAGAACACCATGTCCCATGATGCACTAAGGGATAGCGTAAACACCACACGCCCATGGTGGGCGGATATGGTCTAATAAAACCGAAAAAAGAACCTGCAGGGCTTGTGTGTGCTGTTCAATATGCCGAGGAAGAAGGGGCTTGATGCCCTGAAACGCGTCAGCAAAGGAAAAAAGAAACGCGCATTTAAAAGCAGGCTGCATCTTCAGGCCGGATTCTCGAACATCGTCAAGTGCGCCTCTAATGCTTCAGGGCGATTTGTGGAATAATAACAACGCGGCTGCCCCGGCCGTGGGAGGTAGCAACATCGTCACTTTGGACTCACCAATGGTACCAGCTGATTGAGGCCGGTATTCTGAACTTGTCAGGATTGAAATCGGCACGATGTTCCATATGCTAATTAAGCAAGCTTTGAAATGTGTGACTCACTTAGAGTTTTAATGGACAATTAATGTTGTGAACAAACGCACAAACTTACTAAAAGATGATTTCTTACCTGCAGGAAGAACACCATGTCCCATGATGCACCAAGGCATAGCGTAAAACCCACACGCCCATGGTGGGCGGATATAGTCAAAACCGAAAAAAAGAACCTGCAGGGCTCGTGTGTGCTGTTCAATATGCCCAGGAAGAAGGGGCTTGATGCCCTGAAACGCGTCGGCAAAGGAAAAAAGAAACGTGCATTTAAAAGCAGGCTGCATCTTCAGGCCGGATGGTCGAACATCGTAGAGTGCGCCTCTAATGCTTCAGAGTGATTTGTGGAATAATAACAATGCGGTTGCCCCGGCCTTGGGAGGTAGCAACATCGTCAGTTTGGACTCACAAATGGTACCAGCTGATTGAGGCCGGTATTCTGAACTTGTCAGGATTGAAATCGGCACGATGTTCCATATGCTAATTGAGCAAGCTTTGAAATGTGTGACTCACTAAGGGTTTTAATGGACAATTAATGTTGTGAACAAACGCACAAACTTACTAAAAGATGATTTCTTAACTGCAGGAAGAACACCATGTCACATGATGCACCAAGGGATAGCGTAAAACCCACACGCCCATGGTGGGCGGATATGGTCAAATAAAACCGAAAAAAGAAATTGCAGGGCTCGTGTGTGCTGTTCAATATGCCCAGGAAGAAGGGGCTTGATGCCCTGAAACGCGTCGGCAAAGAAAAAAAGAAACGCACATTTAAAAGCAGGCTGCATCTTCAGGCCGGATGGTCGAACATCATCGAGTGCGCCTCTAATGCTTCAGGGCGATTTGTGGAATAATAACAACGCGGCTGTCCCGGCCATGGGAGGTAGCAACATCGTCAGTATGGACTCACCAATGGTACCAGCTGATTGAGGCCGGTATTCTGAACTTGTCAGGATTGAAATCGGCACGATGTTCCATATGCTAATTGAGCAAGCTTTGAAGTGTGTGACTCACTTAGTTTTATTGGACAATTAATGTTGTGAACAAACGCACAAACTTACTAAAAGATGATTTCTTACCTGCAGGAAGAACATCATGTCCCATGATGCACCAAGGGATAGCGTAAAACCCACACGCCCATGGTGGGCGGATATGGTCAAATAAAACCAAAAAAAGAACCTGCAGGGCTCGTGTGTGCTGTTCAATATGCCCAGGAAGAAGGGGCTTGATGCCCTGAAACGCGTCGGCAAAGGAAAAAAGAAACGCGCATTTAAAAGCAGGCAGCATCTTCAGGCCGGACGGTCGAACATCGTCGAGTGCGCCTGTAATGCTTCAGGGCGATTTGTGGAATAATATTATATATATATATGTATATGTATATATATATATATATATATATATATATATATATAATATTTGTTTTTTACAGCACGGTGTGGTCTGTACCTGATTATCCAAGGAATGAATATATATATATATTCATTCATTCCTTGGATATTCAGGTACAGACCAAACCATGCTGTAAGTTCATAATGTGCTCTTTATTACGTGAAGAGTAGCATGACTTTTTATTACGTGAAGAACAGCATGACGCTTTTCGGCTGTGTTACCACAACCTTGATCACATGACACGCTAGGACCAGTTACAACTAATATAGTCACGTCAATTACCCACTTACCCTATCAGCCTATTACAGTATACCATGAAACTGAACAACATACTGCATAGATTGGTAGAAATACATTTAAAAGAAAGACTATATTTAAATGATCTAAAGCTACACCCTACTGTGAGTTGAATTAATTCACACAATCTGAACGAATCCACCTTAGTGGAAAATTATTGTTCATAAAATTCTCCCTGGTCAAAAAACATTGTATTCTGTAACAAAAAAAACAATAAAAGACAGGCTGATATAGTGAAATATTCCATAAATAGTGCAAGTGCAAAATGTTAAAATAAATTAGTGTCCACACGGGATTTTACATCTTTTCACAGGGCCGCTATTAAAGTCATAGTCGGGCTGTGGGTAAAAATACATGTGATGAACTAGGGAAGACCGTTACGGTTTAGCCCATATATAGCTGTATATCTGCACTCCTGATAGATGATATGTACGTCTCGCAATAGGGGTCATACTCCAATTACCTCTCCCCCATAAACATGTACCAAGAATGGATGTTACCCGCTGCCTCGAATCAGTTGCTGGAAATGCATCATCATATTAAACAATAGTCTGTATCCCATAATAGCAATGCCACCCGTCATCACTGACTAGTCATTAGTGACAGTGTAACTCCTCCTCATACTCTGTGTGCAAATGATATGTATATACGATTAGAGAGGTTGGGCATAGGGAAGTGTTGCAGGTCATATAATAAATAAAATAAAAAGATTCACTAATAAAGCAAAGGTTAACTTTAAATTATGGTTAGTTTTGGTTATAACACATATACACATGTTAATTTTGTTTTAGAAATTCACAAAAAACCCACAGTTAAAGTAACTCGCACACAAAATTCAATGCTTTTGACCTCACAGTAAGTAACAACACATAAATACACAACGTAATTAAATCAAAATACACTCATTACACTAATTAAAAATACATTCATAATCATCTTTTCATAGTGTTGAAGGGTAATGTCTTATTACTTACCGGTAATCTTCATTACCCCGATTAGGGTCCTCCCCGTCCCAGTCCTAACAACGTGAGGCAGTCCTGCCTCCACCCAGCCAATCACAACGCCAGTATTTCAATATTACATAAGCCCCGCCCACCTACCGCCATGCCTGTTATCAACAAGGCTCCGACACAAACACAGCGGGAGGGTGGGAGGGAAGAGGACTGGGACGGGGAGGACCCTAATCGGGGTAATGAAGATTACCGGTAAGTAATAAGACATTACCCCCTCATGGGTCCTCCCCGTCCCAGTCCTAACAACGTGAGGAACTCACAAGCAGAGAACCAATAAAGAAAACACGCAGGACACCAGGGATCCATGCAGAGTACAAAACTTTAATCAATAAAAGATTAATGAACAACAGCGTTCAAGACGCCAACAGAAAAACTGTCAGCAGAGGCATGTAAAACATCAAGCCGATAATGTCGCACAAACGTGTGATGAGACTGCCAGGTGGCCGCCATACAAATCTCCTGGATAGAGACCCCCGCCGCCTCAGCCCAGGAAGCAGACACAGAACGCGTCGACCGACCCTGTACATGAGACGGAGGAGGCAAATCCAAAGACTTGTAAGATTGACAGACTGCCAAACGGACCCACCGACTGATCGTGGAAGTGGAAACCTTCTTCCCTTTAGCCACACCCCCACAGGAGACAAACAGGGCAGGAGATCTCCGGAACCCCAGGGAACGTTGGACGTAAATCTGGAGAGCCCTGCGAACATCCAAAGAAGGGGGAACAAGGGAATCCCCATCAGCGGGCAAATCAGGAAGAATCACCTCCTGCTGCAAATGAAAACTCGAAGAAACCTTAGGCAGAAAAGCCGGATCTAGCCGCAAACCGACCCGATCCGGGAGGAACTGCAAATAGGGAAACGAAACAAGCAAGGCACCCAACTCACCCAACCTGCGAGCAGAGGTAATGGCCAACAGGAAAGCCACCTTAGCGGACAGCCACAACAAATCCGCCTCCATCAAAGGCTCAAAAGGGGGCAACTGCAGACCACGCAATACAGTAGGCAAATCCCAAGAAGGAATGAGAACGGGAGAAACCGGCCGACGAAGCCGAAAGCTCCGAAGAAGCCGACTAACCAAAGGAGCAACACCCTCCAAGGAAGCCCCAGGACCCCGACAAGCACGAACCGCTGCCCATTGAGTAGACAACGTGGAAGGGGAAAGGCCTTTCAAAAAACCATCCCGGAGAAACTCCAACACAGAAGTAGGAACCCCCAGTACAGGATCCACCCCATGAGAAGAACACCAAGAAACAAAAGAACCCCAATGGCGGCCATAGCACTTAAGGGTCGAAGGGCGCCGAGACAACTGGATGTCACGAGCCACCACCGACGAACAACCCAAAGACTCCAAAGTCAACCGCTCAAGAGCCAAGCCGTCAGCTGCAAACGACGAAGACAAGGCAGAGACAGGAGTGGAAACTGAAGAGGAGATGGACACAAAGGAAGCCGGACAAACCGACCCTCCGCCAGCTTCAGCAGGAGAGGAAACCAAATGCGGCGAGGCCAGAAAGGAGCAATCAACAGGACCGAAACCTTCTCCCTCCGAATCTTCTGCAGCACCCTCGGGAGGAGGGGAATGGGAGGGAAAGCATACAGAAGGCCCGAAGGCCAGGGAATCGAAAGAGCATCCACCGCCCAAGCCTGAGGACACAGCACCTCCGAACAAAACCGGGGCAGGAGAGAGTTGTGAGGGGACGCAAAAAGATCGATCCAAGGAGTCGACCGACCCTGTACATGAGACGGAGGAGGCAAATCCAAAGACTTGTAAGATTGACAGACTGCCAAACGGACCCACCGACTGATCGTGGAAGTGGAAACCTTCTTCCCTTTAGCCACACCCCCACAGGAGACAAACAGGGCAGGAGATCTCCGGAACCCCAGGGAACGTTGGACGTAAATCTGGAGAGCCCTGCGAACATCCAAAGAAGGGGGAACAAGGGAATCCCCATCAGCGGGCAAATCAGGAAGAATCACCTCCTGCTGCAAATGAAAACTCGAAGAAACCTTAGGCAGAAAAGCCGGATCTAGCCGCAAACCGACCCGATCTGGGAGGAACTGCAAATAGGGAAACGAAACAAGCAAGGCACCCAACTCACCCAACCTGCGAGCAGAGGTAATGGCCAACAGGAAAGCCACCTTAGCGGACAGCCACAACAAATCCGCCTCCATCAAAGGCTCAAAAGGGGGCAACTGCAGACCACGCAATACAGTAGGCAAATCCCAAGAAGGAATGAGAACGGGAGAAACCGGCCGACGAAGCCGAAAGCTCCGAAGAAGCCGACTAACCAAAGGAGCAACACCCTCCAAGGAAGCCCCAGGACCCCGACAAGCACGAACCGCTGCCCATTGAGTAGACAACGTGGAAGGGGAAAGGCCTTTCAAAAAACCATCCCGGAGAAACTCCAACACAGAAGTAGGAACCCCCAGTACAGGATCCACCCCATGAGAAGAACACCAAGAAACAAAAGAACCCCAATGGCGGCCATAGCACTTAAGGGTCGAAGGGCGCCGAGACAACTGGATGTCACGAGCCACCACCGACGAACAACCCAAAGACTCCAAAGTCAACCGCTCAAGAGCCAAGCCGTCAGCTGCAAACGACGAAGACAAGGCAGAGACAGGAGTGGAAACTGAAGAGGAGATGGACACAAAGGAAGCCGGACAAACCGACCCTCCGCCAGCTTCAGCAGGAGAGGAAACCAAATGCGGCGAGGCCAGAAAGGAGCAATCAACAGGACCGAAACCTTCTCCCTCCGAATCTTCTGCAGCACCCTCGGGAGGAGGGGAATGGGAGGGAAAGCATACAGAAGGCCCGAAGGCCAGGGAATCGAAAGAGCATCCACCGCCCAAGCCTGAGGACACAGCACCTCCGAACAAAACCGGGGCAGGAGAGAGTTGTGAGGGGACGCAAAAAGATCGATCCAAGGAGTCCCGAACCGAAGGCAAAGGGACAGGAACAGAGGAAGAGAGAGATGGTACAGAACAGAAGATGGAAGGTCGCGGCTCAAAGCGTCCGCATGAAAATTCAACCGTCCCGGAATGTACACCGCCCTCAAGGCCAACAGATGAGATTCCGCCCAAGCACAAATCATGGAGGCCAACATGTTCAGAGACGCGCACCTGGTCCCCCCCTGACGGTTCAAGTAACAACGAGCCACCTGGTTGTCGGTATGAACCAACAGATTCGCCCCCAGGAGATGAACCTGAAAGAACTGCACCGCCTCCCAGACTGCCGCCAACTCCCGCCAGTTCGAGGAACGGGTGCAGACACCCAGAGACCACCGACCCTTGGCTTCCAAGGACCCCAAAGTGGCCCCCCAACCCCAGAGACTGGCATCCGTCGTCAACAAAAGGGGAGGAGGAAGACAAAACCGCACCCCCTTCTCCAGGTTGGGAGTGCAAAGCCACCAGTCCAAGTCCTGAATCAGAGCAGGAGAGAGCGGAATCAGAGTCTCGTAATCCGCCCGGGAGGGGTCCCACCGAGCCAACAGATGAGTCACCAAGGGCTTGAGATGGAGGCGAGCCCAAGGAACCACAGCAGTGGTCGCAGCCATCAACCCCTGGACCCGCAACCAAACACGAGCCGGGGCAGAGGGACGACTCAACAGATCCCGCAGCAGAGTCTGTAAGGAAAGGATCCGAACAGGAGGGAGAGGTGTCGAACAGACCCCCGATGAACTGAAGTCTCTGAACAGGAACCAGATGAGACTTGGCCAAATTCAACTTGAACCCCAGCTCCTGGAACAGGGACAATGTAGCCTCCACCGCCAGAAGAGCCTGAGGGAAGGAGGAAGCAGAGACCAAACAATCATCAATATAGGGAAACACGGAGAAACCCCGATGTTGCAAAACCCCCACAGCAGGAGCCAATACCTTGGTAAAAGTCCTGGGAGCAGTGGAGAGGCCGAATGGCAGAACCCGAAACTGGAAATGCATCCCCTGGACCACAAACCTCAGGAACCGCTGACTGGCAGGATGGACCGGAACGTGAAAATAGGCGTCCTCCAAGTCCAGGGAAGCCAAAAAATCTCCCTCCTGGATGAGGGGAATGACGGACTGCAACGTGACCATCCGAAAATGATCCAACCGCACCAACTTGTTCAGGGAACGGAGATTCAATATGGGGCGGAAGGAACCATCGGGTTTTGGAACCAGAAACAGATGGGAATAGAACCCCAGGCCCACTTCCTCCACCGGAACCGGCACCACCGCCCCTTTCTGGAACAGCATGGCGACGCCGGACAACATGGCAGACCGCCGCACGGGGTCTCTTGACAAAGGGGTAACCAGAAGACAATCCAGAGGGGGAGGGCCTCGGAAGGGAATCCGGTAACCCCACCTGATGATATCCAAGACCCATTGATCGGAGATCAGAGCTGACCAACGGTCCAGAAACAAATGGAGACGAGCCCCCACAGAGGCATAGTCACTTTTGTCCAGCACCAGAGGGAGGCTGTGGCAGCTGCTGCTGCTGTTGCTGCTGAGGCCGGGATTTATACTGGGACGCGGCCCCCCGACCACGGGCCCGACCACGAAAGGGCTGAGAGGACAAAACCCCCTGAAACCCCTGCTTCTGGAAAAAAGACCGTTTCTTAGGAGCAGGCTGAAAAGGCTTCAACAACTTCTTCTCCTCCGCAGAGCGCTGCACCATCGAATTCAAGGCATCCCCAAAGAGACGAGGACCCTCAAAAGGCAGTTTATGGACCAAAGACTTCTGAGCAGCATCAAGACGCCATGGCTTTGTCCACAGAGACCTCCTCCCAGCCACCGCCGCCCCAGCAGCCGAGGAGAAAGCCCACAAGGAATCAAAAGTGACATCCGACAGGAATTGCGCCAAAACCTCCATTTGAGCCAACACAGGAGTAGGGTCCCCATGATCCTGAAGACAGTCAAACAGCCTCTCGAAATCCTTGAGCAGGACCTGTGATGCATAGGCCGCATAAGTGCTAGCACGCACCCCAAAGTGAGAAGCGGCGTAAGAACGCTTGAGAGCAGATTCCACCTTACGCTCCACCGGATCAGACAGTGAAGCCTCCTCCGAAGACAAAGAGGAAGAGGAGGAAGCCATAGAAGACAAAAGAGAATTAACCATCGGAATCGCAGGAAACTGGGAATCAAAGTCCGCCAGGCGATATCGCTTCCCCAGGAATCGTGGAATACCCTGCTTATCCACCTCCAGCCACTCCTTAGTGAGGATATCCTTCAGGACATCATGGAAGGGGAGGTCATCCACCACAGAGGAACTATACTGAGCGTAAAATCCATCTTCAGACAGGGATTTAGGGTCAAACCCAAGCACCTCTCGAATATGCACCAGCATGTCCGAAAAAACCTTGCCCTGGATGTACTTTCCCTTAGGGGAATTGTCCAGTTCTTCCTCATCATCCTTAGCCCGCTTAGCCGCAGGCTCCAGCAGCGCAGACTGGACCACAGAATCAATCAAGTCCCTTAAATCAGCCCTAGAAATCTGCAAGACGTCGTCCTCCAGCAGATCCTGAATATTATGCTGCTTGGAAACAGCCTTAGCCGGCACAGGAGAAGAAGGCCCCTCACTCATGGTGACAAAACCCAGAAGTTACCAAACAGGAAATCACCACAACACAGGAAGTGCCCAGCAACCTCCAATAAATACTGCCCCCAATCAACCAATCACGCAAAGGTGTGTAGGAGTATGAAATAAAAAGAGGGCAGCCCTGACGTCTCCACCCACAGCCACAGGTCAAAAAGAGAATGGCCGCGGGGGCCAGACGCTGCGATAGTGCAGCAGCGCCGGAACGACCCGAGGCCAGGATACCATTAAAACTCCCCGCCCCAGCACAGCACATGAGCGGGGAGCACACCTGACCCCAGAACAGGAGCACGGCCGACCGGAAAACCGGATCGGCCGAGCCGTGCATTACAAGAAATACAACAGTATTAAATAAAACACACAAGAAAAAACTCACGGAACCGCCACCAAAGGAAACTGGATCCAGGGACCGGAACCGGGAGCACCAGCGTTCCGACAGCCGTCGGAGCAGAAAAAAAACAGGCATGGCGGTAGGTGGGCGGGGCTTATGTAATATTGAAATACTGGCGTTGTGATTGGCTGGGTGGAGGCAGGACTGCCTCACGTTGTTAGGACTGGGACGGGGAGGACCCATGAGGGGGTAATGTGATGTGTAATCTAAGATTGTTCACAATATGTGTAATTGCATCTGTCACTTCATGGGTGAGGTCATAAACATTGCATTTGGTGTGCGAGTTATGGTTAGCATGGCTGTGTTGTGCGAGCAATGGATTGCAGAGCGAAAAATATTTTTCTTATTTAACCGATTCGCCATGGCGGACTTCCGCCAAGGTGCGTCCGAATCCAACGCGTGCGCAGATCGGACGGCACACGCCGTTGGACGCATCGAAAAGGTTATGTGATTTTACGTTTCTAATCCGGAAACATAATTGCATTTTTTAAAACACACATATGAGGGGTGAAACATAAAATTAGAATGCATACATAAAGTACAGTGCATTTGAAAAAAAGACAATATAGTGGTAGTCCATGTAAAACTAAAAATAATGCTACACTTACCTTTTGTGAGATACTAAGCTCTGTTCTTTTTGGGAGTGATGTACTGATATACAACCCAGGAGAATGCAATCAAAGCAAGAGGGTTACAGTAATCGTTTTTTTTAGACTGGACGAAACTAGATATTTATTTGTAGGTCATCCCACGGCTCATGTCCTTATACAGCAGCAGAGTTCTGTGCTTTGAAGAATGATGAAATGACACGTTCTTCTTCTATTATCATGTTTTTCTGCACCAGAGTGCTTCAATTGTTCTGCTAACTCTTCATAAGCAATTAATCATACTTTGTCAGACGTTCTATGTGGCGAACAAAGATTACATGACATGTTTTTTAAATTATTTATTACTTTTTCAGATCTAATAATAGCAACTATATAATAGCACTTCAGTTAACTCTGTTCTGAGTAGAGATCCTTCGGTATCATTGTTAAAGATTAAATAACACATTCCTCCATTATAAAGTGTTTCTGCTTTAATTATTGTGCATGTTCTTCTTGAGCTGCGGATTACACATTAACAGATTGTTTAATGGGGAATGCTGTGAGTCTTCCAAGGGTGGTGTTCCAATTTCTTCATTAAGTTAATGATTGGAACATGTCCTGAAACTTCCTGAGAGAAAGGCAAACAGCATATGTTTTAGTCAGTGTGACAATCTCAATACTTTCTAGTATGCTGCAGATTCTTTGGTTAATCAATGTTATATACACAGCAGAAGGCTACGCCGACCAATTCTAGTTTTCTATTTTGACTGTCACATGATAGCTCACTGTTTATTGCCCAACTGCTAAGGAAAGTGGACTTCTGGTCCAGTTGCTTTTGGCCTTTCTATTGCTGATTTTATCCTGTATTATGATAAAGCCACTGTCCTGGGTTGGGGTAAGATATTGACAGTGGGTTGTACCTCGCCAGTGGCTAGAGCAGAGAGAATAGCCAGAAGGTTTCTGCATCACTGCCCTAGTATGTTGTATTGTAACTTCCTGTCAAATTCCTCAAAATATGTTAATATGATTGTCATTCCATTCTCCACAAATTCATTTTGATTTATTGGGTATTATCCAACTTCTCTCTTAACAGGATAGTACTGGAATATCGTGGTCATAATATATTCTGACAAAAATATTTTGTCTTAAATATTGTTTACAAATAAATCACACTCATCGATGCAGCTAATTAAGAAGTAATGGACTGATCTACTTTGAGTTCCAGTCCGGGTTTGCAATTTTGCCGAAGCTGCAGCCGCAGTACGGAGCTGAGCGCCAGCGGAGCAAAGCAGAGCAAAGGGAAACGCTACCGCTACTGAGAGACGCCGAGAGAAAGCTGCTGAGGGGCTGCGGTAGAGCCTGGGTGTCCGTGACCCCCCCCCCCGCCTGTGGACCTAACTGGAGACGTTGCTGGTGCGGTCGGGGCGAGGTGTTGGAGGAGTCAGCAAGGTGAGGTTAACGCTGCTCTGAGCGACCTTGCCCCTCCTCTGTGAGTGTCTAGTGTCCAGAGGAGAGGAGTGCTCACACACGCCACAGAAGTCTGGCTGCAACCGTAGCGAAAGTTGTAAGGCTTTAAGAGGCGCTGCGGGGAGTGGGATCCCTTGAAGCCACCAGGTACCGGCTATCTGCCGCGGGCTCCGAGACCCTTGCCGACTTTGGTGCCATGAGCAGGAGCCAAGAGCTGCAAATGAACCCAGCGTGAGACACGTCTCTCTGCGGAGCCGTTTTTTTTCACGGCGGTGGGGTTGGTGTTGAGAAGCTTAGCCTTAAACTCTGCCTTAGCCGCCAGGGAGCAGAAGGCGGCGGAGAAGGCAGCGTGAACATAAGGTTGAGTGCACCTGTGGCAGTAAAGACAGGAGTCCAGCAGTCCTGGTGGCCGCGAGCGGAATTAGCGATCTGCAAAAATACTGTGAACTGCCTAACTTCGTGCCATAAACACACTAAGTGTGGTTAATCCGGCGGAAAGCTTGAGGAGGAAGGCATGACGATTGGACTCTACTGAGTGACTGAGGCCGCTTGAGGGCAGCAGAGAGCCACCGACTACCGGAGCCAGATCCAGTTCGCCATTGCCATTGCACGCTGAAGCAGCAGCAGATATTCGTGCGCCCCTGCTGTGCTCCCACAAGGAGTTCGTGGATTGGGGGACCAGGGAGCAGGCGAAATCTGTGCTCAGCCCATTCCCCTAATCTAGCAACAGAGGACAGAGGACTACAAGTCACTGTCTACAGGCTACTGGTGGTACTGCCACACGGGAGAAGATACCGGCTGAGCAGAGCGTGTGAGCGGAGTACTGGAAGGAGCATCAGAGGAGGAGTACCGGAGACTGGTGCAAGGCTGAGAGGAGGAGCAGAGGAGGAGCGGCAGTTCACGAGAGCAGAGAGCCACGAGCCGCTGGTGTAGGCAGCCGAGGTGAGCCTTTCCAGCTGCCAAACCCACTACCCAACTGTAAGAAATCAATAGGAAATCCAAGAAATCCAAGATAAAATCCAAGATTTATTAATCTGCAGCACAGTACTTCCACTCTCCAAGTTGTCAGTCTCAGTTACCGCATTTCAGTTCATAACAATTCTAATGGAATCTAACAGACAGTGTGCATGAGCAGATAATAAGAAGCATTCTATTTAAAAGGGAAATATGTACAAAATGGAATCATGAATTAAAAGGGAAATATGCATGGATAAGAATATAACACATTTTCCCCCTTAAAGAAATTAAGAGACAATTCTAACGTTTCTATTACTAAGCAAAACAATCCTGAGTATAAGAAACAAATTAAGATACACATTTAGATACCCTTCTGACATTCCATCTCTTCCCATCCTGTGTAACCACACTATTGTGATAAACCCTCACAACTTTCATAGGTTTACCAAATTTTGTCTCACCTTTGGTTACATAACCTGGCTTACGAATCCTAACTACATCTCCTACAAAGAAAGCAGGTTGTTTAACCTTCATCCTGGTATCATAATCACGTTTGTATTTGTCTTGTTTTTGTTCCACTCTCTCAGCCACATCTTTGACACTCAGATCAATCTTTTGATGATCAACATTCTTTTTGAACCACCAAGGACACAAGCAAGATACAGGATCCCTACCCTTCAGCAGGCGAAAAGGAGAAACTTCTGTTGTGGCATGAGGTGTTATACGATATAACCACAATTTCTCCCTCAATTTTTCTTTCCACATTCCACCAGACTTCCGAGCCCATATTATATCTTGTTTGAGCACCCTGTTATATCTCTCCACTAGTCCATTTCCCTGTGGTTCATACAAAGCAGTGGTGCAATGCTTTATACCATAAGTATTCAAAAACTCTGACATCTCTGAGGATTTGAATTGTACACCGTTGTCAGATACAATGCTTTCAGGAAAACCTTCTCTTGAAAAAATCTCTCTCAAAAATAAAATAACACTATCAGTGTTAGGATGAGGTACAAGTTTGACCTCAGGCCACTTGGAGTGATAATCCACTGCAACAATAGCGAATCTACACTCCTGTGGTAAAAAATTAAATGGACCAGCAATGTCAATCCCTAACTTCTGCCACGGATGATCTGGCCATTTCACTGGAACCAAAGGTGCAGGATCACACTTGCACGTCTTATCACTTTCAATGCACTCAGGACATTCTCTAACAAACTTATCTACCAGCCTATCTACTCCAGGCCACCAGAAGTTAGATCTAATCAATCTTTTCATGGATGACATTCCCATGTGACACTCATGACTCATTTGTAAAATAACGTTTCTAACATTCACAGGTGGAATACACTTTCCAGCTCTGAATAAAAGGTTACCTTCAATACCCAATTCATCAGCAATATTGTAGAAGGGCATAATTTCAGCAGGAATGTGTTCCTTAGAAGGCCACCCCAAATTTATATAATCTCTCACTTTGCACAATATATCATCTTCATTCATGCTTTTCATCCACAAATCTTCTGAAATTACATTGTATTTTCCTGATAACAATTCAGAAATACTAGTTACAACTTCAGTATCTTCATCATCTCCAGTACAAGGATATGGCAACCTTGACAAACAATCTGCTGTTACATTAAGTTTTCCTGGTACATACTCTATATCAAAGCTATATTCCTGCAAACGTGACATCAATCTAGCAATACGAGCTGTTGCATTTAAACCTCCTCCAGGTGAAAGAATACTCACTAACGGTTTATGATCAGTACGTATCAAAAACCTTGCACCCCAAATGTAATTCCGAAAGTGTTCAACACCCCATACGCATCCCAACAATTCCTTTTCTATGACAGCATACCGCCTTTCAGTTTGATTCAAAGATCTTGACGCGAAAGCAACATTCCAATCCTCCTTGCCTGAACGTTGTGAAAGCACACAACCCAAACCATAAAGACTTGCATCTACAGTCAAAATGCAAAGTTTATTCAAGCAAAAAGGTCTTAGCGTAGGAGCTGACACCATATCAAGTTTGGTATCAAATAGGGGGATAGGGGGTGGACGATATTTTGACTGGGGTCCAATGTACTTGTCCTGAGAAGCAGCAAACAATAGAATTGTACAGAGTTCCCCAGAGGGAGCTAAATAGTTTTAGCTCAGCCTCTCTTCTCTCTCACTCGATAAAAAAGTGGGGGTTGAGTGCATGGTGTAGACCCTTTTCAGAATGTAAGGATACCTCACACAGGCTAACGGCAGGACCACAACTGTTGTCCCAGCCGATGACCGTCCAGCGTCATCATTGGTATCCTGCTCCTACGACAGGCTGGCGGTGCAATGCCCGTCGGGCAGCAAGATAAGCTGCACTTTGGCGGAGATCTTTTATTCCGAGCCAGCGGGTGTGTGGGTGTGAGGGGCCTATATAAGGTGCAATAGTGAGCGTGGTGGTGTGTGTTAAAAAAAGTCAGTAGAGTCCTAAAAAGAGAAGATTTTTATTGGTCAGGCTCACTGCTTTATTAAAAAATAAAGGGGTAATAAGGAGTGGTAAACAATGAGACCAAACCTTTATTCAACCCTTGTTTGTGGAAACGGTCAACATGTTTCTCGCCCTAAGGGCGATTCTTCAGGACCTTGTGCTCATATGATTGCTAACATCCCCCGAGTAGCGGAGGACACTGGTATACGACCTGTATAGTGTCGTTCGGAGTTGATTCCTTATGATGGACCTCCTAAAGAAAAGAGATAAGTAACCAGACAATGATGTCAAGAGTATATATGGACCGTAGTTCATCATTATGGTGCCTATATCCAAGGTGTCAGAGGATACATGCCCAGTGGTTAACGTTCTGTTAAAGTAGTGACAGGGTCGGGTAGTGCTGTGAGTGAGAATTGTATAAAACAAAAGTTATATATACAGTGCGCCTAGGTGAGCCGCTCTGCTTAGTGCTGCCATGCTGCATCGCTATAGCATGCATCTTAGTGGAGGCGTCATATTCTCGCCTATGAATTTGAGCAGGGAAGTGGTGCATCCACAGTGGTCAGGCAGTGAATTGCGCCAGTGATAGAAAATGATGTAAGCATATGTAGACTCGGTTTAAGCCACACACGCTGAAAAAACCGCACAGATAAAACCATTAGAGGATATGATGTAATTTGACACTCTGCAATTAGGTAAGTTCAACGCGGGAAGATCGTTTATCCCAGCGAGGAAAAATTATAATAATAATAATTGACCAAGTCAACATGCCATGCTGAACGCGTGCATTTAAGGAGACGCTAGTATACGAGTTACTATTCCACTTACCCATAGGAAATCCTGCTTACTGCCTCACAGGCTGCCCAGGTGGGGCCAGCAGCGATGGAGGAATTCCTAAGGGGAAAAGTAGCGTATTACAGCGGGATCGTTGCACTCAACCCCCACTTTTTTATCGAGTGAGAGAGAAGAGAGGCTGAGCTAAAACTATTTAGCTCCCTCTGGGGAACTCTGTACAATTCTATTGTTTGCCACCATATCAAGTTTAACACTCTCGAAAGCATTTTGCTGTTTAGGTCCCCACAAAAATTCGACACCTTTCCTTGTTAACTCTCTTAAAGGCTCCATCTTGGTTGCAAAACTTACAATAAACTTACTGTAATATTCGCAAAGTCCTAAAAACGATAATAACTTGTCTTTACAATCAGGTGCAGGAGCTTTTAGAATCGCATCAACCAATGATCTTTTTGGAGCAACACCATTTCCAGAAATGGTGTGTCCCAAATATTCTATGGTTTTTTTAAATAACTTACACTTTTTACTCTTAATAGTAAGACCAAACTTATTTAACATCTTACACACATTCCTCAAATGCTCCATGTGTTCCTCATCACATTTGGAAAATATCAAGATATCATCTTGAAAACACTTCACGTATTCACTCATGTCCTTAAAAATATGATACATAGATCTCTGAAAAACAGAGGCTGCCGACGCCAACCCGAACGGCATCCGTTTAAACTGAAACAAACCCTGTGGTGTGATAAAAGCTGTGAGATGACGTGATTCTTCTGCTAACACCACCTGATGATACGCAGATCTTAAGTCCAAAGTGGAAAATATAACACCTCCCCCTAGCATGCTTACCACTTCGTTGATATTGGGCAGGGGATGACAATCTACCACTATGTTTGCATTAAGTGCTCTCAAATCTATGCATAGTCTCAAAGATTTGTCTGGTTTGCGTGCCAAAACCACTGGCGAAACCCACTCGGACGATTCTATCTCCTCTATGACATCATTTTTCAACATGTCATTGAGTGCATCACTTAACTCTTCTCTAACATTCAGTGGTACAGGTCTAAGTTTTTGTACAACTGGCATAGCTCGTTGTTTAAGCTTAATGACATGAGTGAAACCACTTAGTCTACCTAACTTATCAGAAAAAACTCCAGGAAACTCGTCCGAAAGTGTCTTCCAAACATTGCTCTCTTCTACAGATTTGACACTTTTCTCCAACATATCACAATCATGTGACACCATTACGGGATCTTTGTTGCGTGGATTCAAAGTAATATGAAGTTTGAATTGATCCCGCCACCCCAAAACATTTACTCCCTTTACAACAACATACAGTTTGATATATGCAGATTGATCCTTGAAATAAATCGTGGAAGCAATATACCCTATGAAATCAATACTAGAACCATTAAAACCATTCGCCATAACATCAGGAGGACACAAATCGCTCTTAGAAATTATAGACTTGTACATTTCATCAAAATACTTCTCAGTTATGATGGTCCAAGGAGACCCGGAATCAGCCATCAGCTCTAATTCAACGCCCTTAAATCTAACAATACATTTAGGGGAATCCAAAACATCTTCCTCAAGCAAACTTAAACTTATTATGGACACAATCATCCCACTTAGTTTATTAGATGCATCAAACACAACATTTTCACCTCGAACTGAACTTGAATCAAAATCTGTCTCATCTCTCACACAAGAAATTTCTTTTTTCTTGAAATAACCACTTTTGTCCCCACTTTTCTTTTTATCCTCCTTACAAGAGTTAGAAAAATGACCAACTTTACCACATTTGTTGCACTCTTTGCCCACAGCAGGACAAAATTTGAAAGAAGCTACATGATTGTAACTTCCACACCTATAACACACAATGCGGTTACGTCCATACTTATAATTTTGGGGACCTCTTGCAACATTGTTCATTGCACATACTTCATCTGTTAATTTGTCATTCTTACTATTCTTATTACTAGTTTCTTCGATGGTTTTCATCCATTTGTTAGACTGTTCAAAAGCTTTTGCAGTAGAAATACATTCCAACAAGGTTGGATTCCCTACAATCCACAACTGTTTTTCTGTTTTCTTACATTTAACATTCACAATTATCTGATCCCTAAGCATCTCATCTGTCATATTACCAAAATTACATGGTACAACTAAAGCCCTCAGACTTGTTAAAAAGTCATCAAACGACTCATTTTCTTTTTGGGCTCTGGTATAGAACTTGTAACGCTACCATCCTTCCTCGCCTGCTTCCCGCCCCCCAATCGCTCTACCCATTTTTCTTTATCTGCTACTCGTTTATCACCTCGCCTCCAGCACCCGGGTGTGCGCAAGAAACACAGCGCCGGGATCCTGCACAGATGAGATCAGGCACTGTCCGCCAGAAGGCCATAGCAAGACCACGAAGGAAACAAGGAAGCAAAAACAAAAAAACAAAACTAAAAGAACAAGAGGAGGAGGTCTCACAAACCAACATCGGGGAAAACGAAGTGGGTCACAGGGGCAGGCTGGTTTCAGTCCCAACCCCACCAACAAAGTCAAACGCTAGACCGACCCACCAAACAGCCATACAAAAGTTTTTCTTTTTAAAAGACCCCGTGGGGGCTATGTATGCCCCCCAACGAGAATCTGTGCTACTTCCAACCCCAATGCAACCGGCCAAAATACAACCATCTCCAAGAGCTACTACGATAATGTTAGACAGCGTACTACCACAAGAACAACTTCCAGAGATTGCGCTGGCACACACTGATGGCAGAAAATTAGTACCAGTAATAGCCCAGGTGCACCAGGCAGCAATTGAAAGGACGGGACTAACTCCGAAAAAGAAACTTGGAGATGTAACTGACGCTCAAAAAGAAACCACAGCAAAACCAAATACAATCAACATCGGAGACACCGCGAAATCCTCGGATCTAGAGGCCCTAGAAGTCCTAGAGGCTTTTATGGGGACAAGCAGAGAGTGTGAAAAACCCCTCTCCTTTACCGAAGGCCAAATACTGGAACAAAATGACCCTTCATTTATAGTAAATCGAAACGCTGGCGAAATCCTCAGAGGAAATAAGGAACAATGCCGTGTTAATACAAAATGGTCAAAGGAGGAAAAAATAGATTTAAT
This sequence comes from Lissotriton vulgaris, assembly GCF_964263255.1. Lineage (NCBI taxonomy): Eukaryota > Metazoa > Chordata > Amphibia > Caudata > Salamandridae > Lissotriton > Lissotriton vulgaris. The sequence goes on along the minus strand of NC_141699.1, from coordinate 607,337,932 downwards.
AAAATCAGCAGCAAGCCTAGCTACAAAGGAATTGCGGATCAGCAAATCGATCTCCAACATAAGCGAGGCTAACCTAATTGAAGTCTTGGAGTCTCTAGAAGGGATTGGACTGGACAAGGAGCAACGTACCCCGAGCCCAAAGAATACAATCTCACAAAGAAGAGCCATCCTGGTCGCATCAACTCCTCTAAATCCTCAAAGAATTCAGGACGTCAACATAACAGAACCACAGGAGGATGGCCACAGCCCCATAATAAAGAAACAACAAATCCTGTCTTCACCAATAACAATCTCGTCCGGAAATGGATCAAGATCCAGCTCGTCAGCACTGACACAACACAACGATGATCTCCACAATACGAAATGGGCTGACAATCTGATTCAAACTTTGGAACAATCCATAAAGGTACTAAATTTCCAATCTGATAAAATGGAAGTCCAAATAGACCTAATAAAATTGATGGCCACTCATATTGCCGGAATAAATAAAAAACTGGACGCAATAACAGTGTTTCTAATAAAAAAACAATCTCTAGAAAGGCAGAGCGACACAAAGAAGCAACAAGCCATTTGCCATTGTAGCCCGATAATAGAAAAACTGGCTACATTACCGGAAATCTTGAAAGATGTTTTAGGGGCAGCCAAACTGTCATTAACTCACCAGTGCCAAGGAACATTTCAAAAACCAACCGCGCAAGAGCAAACTTTTCATCTAAACATAGTCAACAATGAGGAAGCAAAAAACAAAAACGATGTTCAAATAAATTCGGATTTTGAGATAAATCCAATCCAATGCGAAGAACAAACAACGTCACCACTGCAAATAACAAAGGCGGAAGTTAAAATCACTAAACGGGAAAGAAAGCGCGCAAGGAAGGCCAGGCTAAAATACAATAAACAACAAAACCCAGCCCCGGTCAAATTATTTCCACTCTTTACAGCAAAACCAAACACGGAAACGAAAGTAATACCTCGACCCCCACATGAGGCAGGAAGTGCAGAAAGAAATCAAGCACACTCTTCACAGTCCTCCACAGACAGTCAAGACCTTAGGCAAATGATAAAAGCACTTTCTGAGTCTCAAAACAAACAAGGAGTCAGAAGCCCAGTCCGCGAGGATAAAGCGTCTGGTAAAGGTACCCGGGTGGTGCAGCAAGAGAAGAAAATAAAACTACGCGAAAACGAATTGGAAGAAGTAGCATATAGGGCAAAACAGCAACTGCCGGGACCAAGCAGCTTGAGGGGTGACGAAGCACAAAATAGCCAACAATTAACACGGCAAGTACAAGAGACGCAAGAGGGACCCAACATTGTAGAACCTAAGCAAAACAGGCTAGAGGGAACATTGTCAACTATCCCTCAAAGCCCCCTGAAACCAATTGCTATAACACTAAGGGGGAAGGATCGCCACTGCAAGCTCTTAGCCCATGATCAAGAGGACCCACAAACAAAGATGTCGACCCAAAAACATTCGGGCCCCCCAATGGCAAGGTTAGTGGTAAAAATTAAAAACCCTGCAGAGCACGAACGGGGAGGGAATGAAGAACCCCTGCAAATCCTCAAAGAGCCAGAGAGAGGAACAGGTAGCGCTCCACAGTCTTCTGGAAAGCAAGAAGTAAAAGACAGTTGTGAAATGAAGTTGTCTTTTATCCCGGAATATTCATCAAAGGGCACCCAGGACACGCTCAACAGGGGAAACCTCCTGAGACTTTTCCATGAAATCCCTGAACTAAAATGAATCTGTTCACGTGATTTAATTTCAGTGGAATTCAAGGAAACACCCAGAAGGGGGGTAGAGGAGTCCCTGACAACGTGGGCGTCTAAGGACCTGGTGGATAAAATTGTAGCCATAAGTGGAAGATTTGAGACATGGGGAATCAGGCTTCAGACAGTGCAACGCCCAAGGTACCCGTACCCCTTCTTAAACAGTCTAAATGAAGAGCAAAGCCCACGAAGATTTCAGCACACATGCTTACGCGGAGCACGTTCCAACTCACCAACGACATCGGTGCGAAACAACAGGCCCTCTAAAAGCGACAGCCTGGGTACAACTGGGGGAAGTCCCCAGGAACTCAAGAACTGGGCCTGGATCGCAAAAACTTTGAATGACAAGTATTCCTAACAAAGGAATACAAACATCGGAACCAGTAAAGGAACACAAGGAATCAACTAACATCTCGCTCTGTTCATGGAACGTGCACGGTTTTAGGGACATGGGCCAAGACCAAGATACAGTAACTTTTTTAAACCAACACCAAATAATTATGCTTCAGGAAACATGGAACACGGGGGCAACCTCAATACCAGGTTTCATTGAACATCATTGCCTGGCAGAAAGACACTCAAATCACGGCCATCCGAAAGGGGGTTTATCAACCTTCATAACTCAAAAACTGAATTGGAAAACTGAAGAAATCGACACAGGGGCAAACTGGATCCAAGTGACCAAGGTAACCGGCAAGGAACAAACCAAAACTCTCCTCCTAATAAATGTTTATATCCACCCAGAGAGAAAGAAGCAAAATGGTAAATACATAACTCTTATAAAACTGCTAAAAGTATTGCAGAAAAGCCACACAAACGCTGAACTGGTGATCGCCGGCGATTTTAACACCAATCTTTTAGCGACCAATCGGGGAAGTAACCATAAAATATCGAATGGTGCGCTGAATTTTGTCCACAAACTAGCAACACTCGACTTCACAATTATGAACGGTAAATCCCCGTGGGACTTGCTTCCAGTGGCAACATATCTGAGTGGAAAAGTCGCTTCGACAATTGATTTCATTATAACAAGTACTAAGCAGCTCTCAGAAATAAATAGTTTCAGAATAATTACGCGAGCTGAAAGTGATCATCTGCCGTTAATATTGAATTTGAAGAATAAAACAAACTTTGCCCAGAAGAACAACGCCATTACGCAGCATTCAGAAACTTTTAACCTGCGCAAAATTAAATGGCGTGGAGAGGCTCCTGAACTTATTGAGAACAAAGTAAAGGCCTTTATTGAAACCCAAGGCCTAGTTCAAGAAGGTGCTTACGTAAGCTCTTGGGAGCAAACGGTTGAGTTTTTACTTCAAACCTTCCCGGTCACCAAGTCACAGAGAACCTTAAATACAGTCAAAAGGGATCCATGGTTCAACCACGATCTCAAAACGCGCAAAAGAGAGATCGCGAGAGAAGTGCGGCGCCTATCACAAGTAGGAGAAAAGGACATAAAACAAGAAAAAACAAAGCTGCAGACACTAAGGTGTGTATACAGAAAGAAGTTGGGGAAAGCAAAATCAGAGTACAAAGAATCAATCTGGCAGCAACTACTAATAGCTAGTAAAAAACCCAATACCAGCGATTTCTGGGGGATTATTAACAGGTTAACAACGGGTCCAACACTCCAGCAACAGGCAGGTATAGGTGCTGAAATCTGGACAGACCATGTAAAGACCTTGTTTAACCAACCTAGGAGGAAACCGGAACAACAACCCCAGGGGCAACATCTTGACCAAAAGGAGGCACAAGCTGGACCGAGTCATGCAATAACAACAGCCAATTTACCCCACCTAAAGTCCTCTTTTGAAGAGCAAACTCCTCTGACAAACGAGAAAGAACTAAAAGTTCTCATAAAGAAATTAAAGTCCGAAGGAGCGGCCGGGCCAAACGGTATTCCAAACGCAATCTTTAGGAATAACCCAGACCTGTGGTCCAAAATCCTAACACCAATCTTCAACGAGATTTATGAAAATTCTAATATCCCAGCTTCCTGGAGGGGGTCTGTCATTCACCCCATATACAAAAAGGGAGACCACGGTAAGCCAGGGAATTATAGATTAATCTCCTTGATTGACGTGGAAGCCAAACTATACGCCTCGTGCCTATTGAACCGTCTGCAACATTGGATGGAGGAACAAAACATCATCCCCAACTTCCAAACAGGATTCAGGCAAGGCATGGGCACTCAATCGAACCTCGCAACCCTAGCCCTCCTGACGGAACAGGCGCAAAGAAGAAAAGTCCGCCTCCTAGCCTGTTTCGTGGATATCAAATCAGCATTTGACAGAGTGAGCAGGAACCATTTATGGAGCAAACTTAAAAGTTGGGGCATACCAAATGCACTCCTCACCGCCATTGTAACTTTGCACACTGACACCTGGACAAGAGTCAAGCTGGGAAATGGGTCGAGCACCACTGGAAGCATCCTGACACAAAGTGGCCTGAAGCAAGGCTGTGTCTTGGCCCCAAGCCTTTTTAATCTGTATTTATCGGACATTGCCCGACACTTTGAAAACCCTGATTGTCACCCCCCGAAACTGGACAACAAGCCAGTCGCAATCCTCCAATATGCAGACGATATAGTACTGCTAAGCCAAACCCCAGTGGGACTACAAAGATCAATAAACAACTTGGCATCGTACCTGGATTCGAATCAGCTAGAGATAAACAAAGAGAAAACAAAAATCGTTCGTCTAGCTGACTGTAGGAAATTAAAGTACAAATGGAGGGTTAAGGGGGCCCACGTGGAAGAAATAAGTTCATATAAATATTTGGGCGTAATTATCGGGCAGGGCACAAGTCACAAGGAACACAAAATGTCCCTCAAAGCAAAGACCCAGTCCTTGATCTATGCCTATAGATCCCTTCGTCGAAAACTGGATTGCCCTAACCATTCGCATTTGTTAAAAGTTATGGCTGCTCAAATCCAACCAAGTTTGTCATACGGTCTAATCCCTTGGCGTGGCAAAGATTCGCATTTCCTGAACGAATTGCAGTCAAAAATCTATAAAGCAGTTTTTGATTTGCCAAAATGCGCCTCACCCGCCCAGGTAAGACTGGAATTTGGCTTCAGGACCTCAAATACAGGGAAATGTGCAACTTTATCAAATTCTGTCACACGCTCCGGTCATCCGAAGTGGACACTCTAAATAGACTTTGCTGGGATGTAGTAAGGTCACAGAAGGAGCGAGAAACCCCAAACTCTTGGGGGAGCTACCTGAGTACATCTTTGGTCACTTTGGAACTCCAATCAGCATGGGACAACAAGATGAACCGAGCGTCCTTTAACAAAACTGTCAATGTCGCAAGTAAAAAGAAATCTTTATTGGAAGACAAACTTGCACTCACAAAGAGACGGCATGGATGGACAGTTATGAACTCTTACAAGTCTCCGAAGCCACAAGCCTACTTATCTGCCAACTTTAGTTCCTTTTTGAAGATGTGCTTCCTAAAGTTCAGGATGGGGGTGCATGTTTCCAAGGATTTATCTCCTTCTTGGCTGACAGTTTTTAATTCAGAACGTTGTCGCTTATGCGGATTCCAAAAGGAAACCCTGGCCCATTTGCTGTGCGCATGCCCAGTCATGTTATCCCAAAGGAGAAAAATATTAAAGTCGATCTTTATAAAAATGAACATTCGCACTAGCAGACAAGCAGTGATAAGGTGGCTGGAGGGTTCGTCGTGCATTTTGTCTTGCCGAGGAGTCAAGTTTATGAGACTAGTCAACAGCTGCCTTTTGCAAGTGGACGTTTCTTAATCTTAACTGTATGTAACAAATTCCTATTCTTTTAAAGTGGTTGCTACACAATCTTAACTTTTTGCTGAAATTTGATCTAAACATAGTTTTAGAGTGATTTTAAAATAACAGATTTTTTACACATTTCAAATGTATGGGAGTCAGAGCACAGTTGCTCTTTGTATATATGACACTTCTAGCTGTTTGAGAAGATGAAACCTATTCTTTTTATGTAGGGGGGGGTTTTGTGATGATTTTAATTAATCAAACAATAAACTTGAACTTGAACACACTCATTGATGTTATAAATAGAAACTCCACTCCTACTGGTAGAAATATTTGTAACAATATTTACTATACAATATTCATGTCACGACATAGTTCTCTAGAAGAAAATCTGACATACACAATCCTTGGAGTTTGGTGCCAGAATATACTTGGGAAAAGGTCAGCTGACCTAAATATTGTGTCCTAAATGTATTTTCCAATCATATTGCCCCATTGGAGTAAATAATAGTAAATATGTGCCCTAGTCCGTTTTAATCGTTTAGGTTTACTTTTTCAATCAAGTTATCGTATTCCTCCATATATGAAATGTATATGTTAACGTAGCCTTACTCTTAGTTTCTGATTTTAAAAACTATTTTTGACATACCCAGTTTCTTATAAGCTTCTGTTTAGTTTTTCTGGTTGTGTTTTATTGGATTTCTTACTGATTTAAAAGTTTTCTTTTAACATAGTAAGCTATTCTTAATTATTATTTGTGTTATTATTGCATATTGATCATCACTTCAGAGTGCATCATTATTAGCAGCTCATGTCTAAAAGATTTTTTTATGAGCTCTTTTATTTTACCAAGGGACATTTTGTTGTATGTATATTTTTGGTATAAATAAATTAGATGCACTTGGGCTTTGTTCATGTCATATAAATGTATAAAATAAATCAATAACTTAGTAGTAGTATGTTTGTTCTTAAATTAGGCAAAACATTAGATAAATGGCTTTACAGTTTAGTTTTTTGCTCTTAAATAAGTGCTAGGGTAAATCTAGATCTTACCCTGACTGTGATTGTGCATCTATCTGCTGAGATAGATGAAGAGGTAGATTATACTTGATGCTATTCCAAACCATCTGAATGACAAAATGAGCACCAATTGTCTTTGAATTATGACTGGTGACGGTTTTATCTTGTTTTTCAGGGTGAAGTGCATCAAGCCCTCATTGTTCTCCAGAAGGGAGTTGAGCTGTGTTTCCCGGAAAACGGAGCACCAACAGACTGCAAAAGTCAGCTGATCCATGGACGCGCAATGTTACTGGTTGGCCGCTTCATGGAAGAAACAGCCAACTTTGAGAGCAACGCAGTGATGAAAAAGTATAAAGTGAGTACACCGTACAAAGAGAGAGTTTGTGATGTGTTTGTTATGCATCACGCTATTACCGACAGGCAGCTGTCAGTTTTGAATAAGTTGTGTTAATATCTTGTTCATTACAGGATGTCACTGCCTTGCTGCCAGAGTGGGAGGATGGCCATTTCTACCTTGCCAAATATTATGATAAACTGATGCCTATGGTGACAGACAACAAGATGGAGAAGCAAGGAGACCTGATCAGATACATTGTTCTTCATTTTGGGAGGTGAGCCGGGATTATCTTGAAACTTTGTTGTAAATAGCATTTTTAGAAATGCAAAGAGACATATAACCTCATCTATGAAACAAACGTTCTGCATGTAACAATTTCTCGAACATTGTATTTTGTTAGGGAAATTGTTTATATCAAGTAAGGTGGGTGTTGACCCTTGCATTTCGTGCACTTGACTTGAATGATGTTTCTGCTAAGTATTAAATATTTTTCTTGACCAGTTGTTGAAAGACAATGAGTTACTGACAGTTCTTCTGTAGCCAAGCATATTTTCCTTTCTACCCAATTTATCTCTTTTTGAGCTCTGCCACAAAATCTGTCTTAAGGTTTGGCTTGAAAGGCACATTAGCACCATTAATACCAAATGTATTCCGATAGGAAAACACACAAACAGTGAGGACTTGTGAATGCGGATAGAATGTATTTAATTTTATTTTCATTCCTACAGTTTCATGGTGGCCTTTTGAGTTCTGATTAGTTGCATTGGTTGTCATTCAGCATGAACATCTACTTTAATGAAGTAGTCTAAGCTTACTCAGACATCCAATGTGAAAAGGGTCTTTGTTGTGTTGTGCTTCTTGCCCAGCAAGAGTGTTTTGCAGTAAATCATGATTATAAATATTCATACAAAATATTAAAAAATAAGTGGTGTTATCTGTGCTCATGGCAGCTATTTCTAGCATATTCATTAGAATGCTCAAAGTACTGCAGTTTCATAAAATAACTTTTACTGTTAGCAAAACAGCATTGACAAATTCAGCAGCTTGTTTATGTTCGTGTTCTGATGTAATGCTGAGGTATGCACTGCAGACCCTATTTCTGTTTCTATTCTTTCAGTACAGAGCAAAACAACCATAACTTTCTTTCCCCAGGAGGCTTGATTCAGCACTTAAGCTTGGTTCCTCCCTAACCTAATAGTATAGAACTGCTCACTAAACTAATAGCACAGTCTTCACATTCTTTCTTAAGATAAATAATGAGGACTCCTTGCGACATGCAGTAGGTGAAGAGTTCTATAGAGTTGAGAAGGGAAAATTGACTTGGAGGTGGCTAGGATTATCCAACCTCGATTCCTTGCCTAGATTTGTAGGGCCACTGGATGTCTGAGATACTGCTGAACTTTCCCATACTTCAAGAGATGAACGGGGCATAGCACCTTAAATGGTGCTCGATACTTAGCAAGTGCAAAGTTTGCTGTTAACGAGTAACTAAATCAGATTTGCAGGTTCCTATTTCATATGGCGCCCCATTCCAGGTCTTTCACGAACAGCATTACTGACTCCGAGGCTTGTACTACTAAAGGGCAGCCTGGCGCCGATGCGCAGAGAACGTGCGCAGCGAGAGCTCCAAAGGCAAGCCCACCTGCACCCACCAGGGGCCAGTACTCATGCTCCTCCCAAGACTTGCAGAAAGGTATTTACTTCTATTCCGTTAAGAACCCTGCACCCTAAGTCCCTGGAGGTATGTTGGTTGTCGATTTACCCCTTAACTTGCAGCCATTGCTGTAAACACTGCCTTTTTTCTTCTGGCCCTAAGGATCCCTCTACAATCACATGCCGTAGGCCTAGCACTAGCACAGCACCTTACCTGTTGAATGCACATATACTGAGGTCAGAGGGGGAGCGACTAAACACAGCTTTAGCCTTTTAGCCTAAATTGTCGATCCTTACCCAGTAATCAACTACACATTTACGATTTTCTTGTTGATAACTGCCCTGATGTCCTGTTCCTGATGGAAACTTGGCTAAACGAAGAATCGCTGCCAGATGTCATCACCTCTCTCCCTACTAACTACTGTATCACCAGAAGGGATCGTAAAATGGAGGAGCTTCCAATTCCAGTTTGTGAAGCCCTCTTCTTCGTGCTTGGCCTCACACAAAAATGTAATTCTCCGGCACCCTTATCTGTCGGCCCCCGGCTTAGCGGGTAACTGGTGTTCCACCATCTCTGACCTTATCACATATATTAAAAAGTGCCAACTTTTCCCTGCTAGGGGACTTAAACATGTATCTAGATATCTATTCCTGTAGATTGAGCCAATCCCTCAGCGAAGCCTTAGATGCTTTAAATCACTACTTAATTTTGCCCCCACTCATAAGGCAGGCCATATGTTGGACCCTATTTTCTCAAACTTTGCTGGTCTCCCCACTAATACCCCCTTGCCATTATCATGGTCAGACCATTTTGCTGTACCCTTTTTTGTTCCCCACTACTCACCTCCCGCCCTTGCAGTCTTCAGGCCAAGGTGATGGCCAGATCTTGGGCTAAACTGGATCTGCTTGCCCTCAACACTTGTTTATTCAACACCTCCCCCAACTGACCAATTTGGTCGACCATGATCAGCCCATGGTCAACCATTGGCTCAGAAGTTCTCTTGATATTATTCTACCTGCCAAGTTAAAATCGGCTTTTAGACTTTACCCTCCCGCCTCCTGGTTCAATGCAAACCTTCAGGAAGAGAATAAATGTTATGTTAAAAACTTTTATATAGCGCGCGTACACCAAACGGTTTCATGGCGCTAATGAGGCAGTAAGGTGATAACAGGAAACTGAGGTTAAATGTCATATGATTGGGCAAACAATCGAGTCTTAAGCAGTTTTCTGAACTGTACGTAGGATGTAACCAGTCTTATCCCCACAAGGACAGAGTTCCAAAGTTGTGGGGCTTCTTACATTTAAAAGAGGGAGTGACTAGCAGGTTTAAATGAGAAGAGCGCACATCCCGGGAGGCAATATATCGTTGAATCCTAGAAGAGATGAAAGCAGGACTATTGCCATGAAGGGCTTTAAACATAGTGCATCCCAGCTTGAAAACACTCCTATTGGCCACGGGGAGCCAGTGTAGAGTTTTCATAATAGGCGTCACATGCTGCCACTTTGTTTGGTGAAAGATGAGTCTGGCAGTTTGGTTCTGAACCAGCTGGAGACGTCTCCAATGATAGGCGGGGATGCCACAATATAAAGAGTTAGCATAATCCAGTCGGGAGAAAACCAAGGGTAAAAAAAAGGTCAAAGCTTCCCTAGACAGAAATCTACTAATCTTCCTTATTCTCTGCAGTTGGAAGAAACTTGCGGAAACCACTGAACCAATTTGGGCATTCAATGACAGATCGTTAGAAATCTCAATACCTATGCTTTTGGCAGAGCTTGCAGGCACCAGAGAGTTGCCCAAAGAGGATGGCCAGAAGTTGGAGTGCCAAGGATTGGCAGAGCCACCTGTTAGAATCAGCTCAGTTTTCTCAGGGTTCAACTTGAGTTGGTTGTTATTCATCCAGTCACTTACACAGATCATAGTAGAGTTAAAGTGGAAAACTGAGGCTCCTGATGAGTTGATGTCAAACACCAATCGGAGATCATCAGCATAGTTGAACGCCAAAATCCTTCTTTCTCTCAAAGATCGAATTAGAGGAAGAAGATACAAATTAAAGAGGAGTGGAGAAAGGGAGGAACCCTGGGGAACCGCACAGGTCAGTTTCCTCTTGTTGTACGAGAAATTAGCAAGCCGTACTGCTTGGAAGCGGTTGCTAAGGAAGAGGAAAGCCATCTCAACGCCAGACCCTCGATCCCGGCGTTTCTGTCACGGTCAATCAGAATGTTATGATCGACCATGTCAAATGCTGCTGACAAATCCAGGAGAACCAGGGCCTGGGGGATGCCACTATCCGCTCCTATTCTTAATTCGTCCAAGATTGTAAGTATGACAGATTCTGTAGAATGGGCAGGTGTTGGACACATCGGAGATGGAGGGAGGAACAACCTTCTAATGAAGTGGGAATACAAGATATTATCGTTGTACCTATTCCTTTTATTTATTTGGTTCACAAGAGTCGGTCCAGTTAATGAAAAAGAGGAAAAAAAAATGTTAGATTTTGGAAAGCTCTTCTTGATTTCGCCGGATCCTGGAAGGTTGGGATCGTCTAGGATTCTCAGTCACCGTCCCAGGCAGGAGGTCAGGAATTCCGGATAGAAAGAACGATGGAAACAAACAAAAACAAAAAAAAAGAAAGAGACCGTTGGTCAGTGCCTGGCGTCTGGCTCTTGTGATATAAGGGTGGGGCGAGTGAGGGGTTCACCGGTTCTAGGGGAAATGTGGAGCCCAAACTAAGAAAGCAGTGTTCTCCCACAAGACTACCCGTGGTATAGTCAGACCCAGGAGACGCTGACGTACCTGTGCCAGCCACCCTCCTAACGGAGTGTGACTGGTCGTCGCACGATGTCAGACTCCTCCGATGTACTCGCTCGGCTCCGTTTCCCGTTGGAGGGCTTGGGGAGTGTGACCTGGCGGACTATCTTCACTCGATGTCTTCCACAGCGTCTTCTCCCCTCCAGTCGCATCTTTCTCCCCCGATACACACGCGCCGCAGGGCTTGACCGCTTCCTGTTTCAACGTGTTGGCGCTCTGGGATAGGCTTTCCGAGCCTGACATCACACCGGTGAGTTCCTCCCCCTACTGCCAGCGAGGGGAATTAAAGGGACCGAACTCGTCCCGTACCTATGTTAGCAGGACAGCGTCATAATTAAAGGTCCGCAAGTCCTGTTCCCCGGGTCCCTCCCGACAGCAGGTCTAAAACCTGCCTGATGGGGTCCAAGATCTGGTAATGTTCAACAAATTAACTGAAGCAATTTGCCACATAAGCCTCTAGAACTTTACCGAAATAGGGCAGCAAAGAGATGGGGCGAGAATTGCTAAGAACTGACGGATCCTCACCCGGTTTCCTCAGAATAGGGACGATTTCCTCACTTTTAAATATGTCAGGGACAATGCCATGTTTAAGTGAGTTGTTGAGGAATGAGGGAGGGGGATCAGGACAGATAGTAAACGCTTCTCGAAGTATATGGGGAGGGCAACAATCAGTAGGAGAACCAGAGTTGTAAACGTAACGGTTTGAAAGGGAGTGGAGGAAGCTTTATGATCTCATTTCAAAACTGAAATACAAAACAGCGTTGAATCATTATTATTTGAGGTGTAAAGACTCTTGTCCTGCTTTTTACTCTTAAAAGATTTCTAAAGCTCAGAACTGCCCAAAGACTCTCTTCAGAGTAGTTCGAGATCTGTCCAACCCGAAGAACTGAGTCGCTCCCCCCTAACGATCTTAAGCCCAATGAGAAGAGCTGGCAACTTTCATTATGGAGAAAGTGGCCAATATTCAATTTGCTTTCAGCTTAGCTAGCAATGACAAGTCTCAGCTCGGGAGATCTAGTTCACCCTCTAACTCCGCCCCCTCTCTGTTTGAGGATGTTAGTCAACTGGCTACGCACCAGACGTCGGCCCAGCTACATTCATTTCTTCCCCTAGACTCATTAAGTTTCTGGGAATTATTAACTTCCATTTCCCCCTGCCATTCTGTGCACCCTGAGCCCTCATCACCTGTCTCTTCTTGCTGAACTTCTGAACTCTTCTCTTCCGGAGGGTTCTATGCCCAAAGCCCGGAAACACGCCATGGTGCTCCCTTTGCTAAAAAAAAAAACTGTTTAACTGGTCCAATTCCATTCATGCGCAAGAGTTCTTGAAACATGTTACTTTTTATTTAATTTGTTATTTCATCATTCATTCTCTTTATCTCAGAATGTTGTGTACGAATGCATCATTTTGTTCTGCACCAACGAAGAACAGGATTTAATTGTATGGAAATTGTAGTTCTAGAATTTTGAAGCCATTAAACCTTTTGTGGATTATAATTACATTAAATAAAGTTGTGATACTATATGAAGAAGAACAATATAATTCAATTAAAGAGCCTGGAAGGCTTGAAAAGGTCATGGATATTCCACAGGATGAAACGTGTTGCCTGGATGAAAATGATTTTAAGATTATCTTTTCAAATTGCGATTGATCATCAATCAAGATATTTGTGCTTTGCACTTAATGTATGATTCATGTAGAGTGTGTGCAATGTTATTAATTGAAACATCATCGGAGAACAACATAGTTTCTGATCTGCGATAAAAATTCTCAGATGAGTTTCTGAAGTACCTGTAGATAATCAGTAGAATTACAAAGCGATACTAATGGTAGACATTGGGCTGTACAAGAGCAAATAATATAACATAACAAGCATAGTCAATGGAAGTTTTACTTCATAGTTGAATATGAGAAATTGTTTTCATCTCAAGTTGCCATTTCAGGTCCGTTAAAGTGGAACAGTGAACTACAATGACTGATAGTGAGTGGAAAGCAGGGGTATGTGCGGAGGTAGTTCAGTTTGAATGATTGCCTAATGTTGGCTCTTCATTTTGAATCTCTCTGTGCTCTTCTTACCAATTCCCATCATCACATTTTAACATTGAATTTTAGGCCCGGTCAAAAGTGTTTTATCATGTAGTAGTAGTGCTGTTTACAAATAAATATTGTAATGTAAATATTTGATGTTGATGTCGCTGTCATGTGTAAAGATAATTATGCACTTAAAGTGTCGTAATGTAAGTCCCTGTGACCTTGAGCTGGCCCACTTGAAATTTTAGCAGCCCCTCATTTAATTGTGCTTGCGGTCCCACTATTTAGTACTGTGCAACTCATGACATTTTTAATCCATTGGAATAGTGAGTATATGCTCTTATACTCGTAAGCGTGGATGTTAACATCTAAAGTACATATGTGTTTCTCATTGTATTTTGTGTAATTACAGATCTCTACAATATGGGAACCAGTACATATACCAATCAATGCCAAGAATGCTGTCACTTTGGCTTGACTTTGGTGCAAAAGTATACGAGTGGGACAAAGGTATTGTTTGCTCATGCAATAAGTTGAGTAAGAATGGTTCTATATTGTCCACAAGCAGATACGATCTCTAATAAGTGCAATGCTGCTTCCCCATGAGATGTTGCATGGGAAGAGCCAGGACCTCAAATTCTAGCCTGCCATAGCAATCTTTTTTATTTCAGCTGTGACTCAATACTATAGCACAATCACTTGTTAAACTTACAAAGACTATAATCCACATTAAGTGCCACAGACAGTGTTTAATTTTTCGGACTCTTTCCTTACTCCAGATTCATAAATCAAAATCAATCTAACCTCGAAAAATCAATTTTTGTAATAGTGTCCAAAAATGTACCTCTCTTGCTTAGGGGCTAGCTAGTCCTCCATTCCATCCACTTACAATCATCACCCGCTCCCCCTCATTGTGGTCTCTGATCTCCTGAGTTTTTAAACTTTTGGCCCTGCTTCTCGGTAGCCTCAAGTTCTACTACCACTCAGGGTTTTAAATTACACATCACTCTTATTCTACTTCAGAAGAACTGCCCAATGCTTCTTGTGGACGGCTGGAAACTCAGTAGCCTTTCCTTTAGATAGTCCCAATTGGCTAGTAAGGCCTTGGGTTGTCGCTTCATTTGTTCTCCTTGTCAAACAGACAACCGGTCTGTGCTTTCACTCAACCAGTTCATCCAACTGGGTTATTCTACACAAGGCTGGCCCTGTGCAGCAGTCTGTGTCATTTCTATCTTTATTTCAGTAGGTAATAGCTACCCCAACTGACATTCCTGTTAAATCTATTTTGTTTATTATTGTAAGCCCATCTGCCAGTATTAACGATATGCCTAGAACAAAATAGCCCCCCAGGCATGCTTCGGGTGCTGAGAAAGAATATAACATTTCCTAGATAGCATGAAGGGAAGTTTCAGTTCTATTAAAGACAAAGAGGTGAGGATTATGCTTAACTCTTCCATTTTACTCGCTCAGCAGCCTTATGTCATATTCATTGTCAAAACTGGAGGCTCCGATTGTGCTATTTTAAGGCTGATTAACAAACAGTGAAGCTATGCCAGTGATTGGTTTAAAGTAAAAGGGCTTGAAAGTAGAATCAGAAGACCAATCGGCCACCCTGAGGATATCCCCCAGACTGCTCCCCAAGGAGATGGCCTCTGAAGCCATAGCTCCTCTAGTAGAGTGGGCCCCCGAAGGAGGACGAATTAATACCTAATCCAACGGGCGATAATTGTTGCTCCGACTGGCTTGAAAGGCTTCTTGAGGGAAATGAATAGTTGCATCACTCCCGGTCGCCTATATTTCTCGGTTACCGTTTCATATGCTCTCAGGCAGCGGACCACACGCAATTTTGGATGACCAGGAAAAGCAGGATAATGAAACACCCTAGTATTGGACTTAGTATGATGTGAAATAGTAAATAACAATCCTTCTCGGGTTACGTATGTGCCGTAATTTTGAGGGCACGAACATCAGAAACACTTTTATAGAAAATGAGACATAACAGGACTGATAACTTACCTGTTAGGTCCTTACAGGATAAGTATTAATTATCCTGCCATGAATTCAGCATTCTGAGTACAACATTAACATCCCAAAGGGAGGGGTATTTCGGTTCCTGTGGGAAGGATAACTGAATACCCCTCAAGTGACCAAAGACTAGAAGATGTTTCCCTACTGGGATGTTATGAATAGGCGTATGACCTGCAGTAATTGCCGATCTGTATGCGAAAAGCCAATCCCTTGTCAGCCTTTCTGGACAAGAAATTGACAACATGGACTACACCCTCCCCCCACGGGATCAAAATCCCTTCGCATACACCAACCAGCGTGACCTTCTTCTCCATGCCCAACCGTATCTCATCAACTGTAGAGTCTGCCCAAGCTCTAATGTTGAGGGAGTCAGCCTGTGCAAAAGGTCCAGGATTTCTCAACATCCCCTGTAATCTTTCAAACCACCAGTTGAAGAGTTTTGTCCTGAACCATTTTGTGCAAGTTGCCATGAGGGTATGTCGGAAGCTTAGGAGTCTGGGGACGTTGTTTTGAAAAGTTCCAGAAGAACTGGATACCTTTCTTGCGACCTCCAAAGCGGTCACCAGGATCACTTCCACCTTTTGACGCCTGACTAACTGACTCCAATCTTGGAGGAAAGTGTCGCCTTTGTGAGAGGATCCGGGCGCCAGCTGAAAAATCATGGAAGAGGATGTTTGAGTCTCAACGTAAACAGATCCCCCTAGCATGGACCCCACTGTGATGGAACAGAGAGGGATCCAGTTTCTATGCATTACAATCCTTCAGGTGTCTGGGCTGCCAGTCCGCAGACTGATTTAGTCTGCTGTCACCAACAACTTCTGTTCCAAAGAGTGGTTCCAGACGTCCCTGGCCAAGTCCACCAGCACCTTGAAATTGGGACCCCCACCCAAGCGATTTATATAATCTCACTGTCGAGATAGTGTCAGTCTTCAGCAGGATGTTGGCCGCTAGACTCTGCACGGCAAAGGAGCCTGCGAGGAGTTCCAGACAATTGATTGCAGAGCCTCCTCTTGCTTTAACAACTGTCCCTTTGGTAATATCTCCACAGCGTGCACCCGATCCCTGTCGACTGGCCTCGCACTCAATGACCAGGTCCGGGGCTGACCCAATGATTGCTCTGCCGTTCCAGGCATGCTTGTGATCGAGCCACCAACAAAGTTCAGTCCAGGCCTTTAGAGAAAGAGAGAGCTCCTGTGCATATAATAGGCCTCTCCAGAGATGTTGCGCCTTCAGGCGTTGCAGGACCCGATAATGCAGTGGACCTGGGAAAGTCACTTGGATTGAAAAAGGTAAGAGGCCTCCAGTCCTGGCCAGATGACTGAGGGAAATTTTATTTCGGTCCAACGTTTTGTGCTTCTCCAAGTGGATCAGAAGTATCTTTTTCTATGGCAGTCGGAGAAACTGTTGCACTGTGTAGATCTCGAACCCCGAGAAGGTCATTTGATGAGCCGGAGTAAGTTCTGATTTCTGAACATTCACTATAAACCCCAGTTCCTGCAGAAGATCTTTGGTCATCTGAAGTGAGGAAACTAAGGTGGATTTTTCCCGGTGCATTAGGAGAATGTCATCCAGGTACACCACTAGCCAAACTCCCCATACACAAAGCAATTCCAACACTTTGGTGAAGCACCAGACTGCTGATGACAGGCTGAACGGTCGGCATGTGAACGCCAAAATTAGGTCTTCCCATTCAAACTGTAGGAAATGTCTGTGGGGAGAAACGGTGGGAATTGTGAGGTAGGCATCCTTTAGGTCTAGCCTTACCAACGAATCGTTGGCAACCGAATATCCTGTAGAAGGTGAATGCCCTACATCTTGAAGTGACGATACACCACCCATTGATAGAAAACTTTCAGATTGATGACTGGTCTGAATCCTTTTTCCTTCTTCACCAATAGGACAATATTGCTTAAGAATCCTCTGGAATGAAGAAGCGAATGGGTAATTGCCTCTTTTTTTGGAAGCTCTCTCACTCTTGGTAATAAACTGCATCTCACCGTCCGTTCAATAATCTTTTGACTCTGGGGTTCCAGAGCCAAACAGCCCACCCTCTCCACTAGCTCCTCGTGACTGGGTAGAAGTGTTTGCTCCCAAAATTCATCACAAACATCTGCCTTGGTGTGATCAGGTGAAAATTTGAGGCAATAGGCAGGAATATTGCAGAAAAAAACAATATAAACACTCCCTAACTGTCCCAGGCACAGTTGAATTAGCCAATGCTTGTTGGCACGGTACATAGGAAAAGCACAAAACTGGCCCTCTAGGCCTTAAGGGGATAGCTCTGCAGGTGAAACCACTTTTCAGGATCCTAGAGGTATGCACAATATGTGAAAAAATGCAGCTGAAGAAGTCCAGTGCTGCTTGTAAAGCCGCTTGTCCTTCACTGCTCCTTTTTTTGGAAGGGGAAACGTCAGAAATGTCAAGACGAGCGCAAAAGAATGCGTGCAAATCAAGAAAAGGGTGCGCATCCTTCGACGAGGCCTGTTCTCCCCCCTCCACGCCGCCTAATGGGGTCGGAAAGCCACTGCATCTCTCATTGCTACGAAACGTGCTCAGAAATGCAGGAAACAAGCATTTGCAATGCAATAGGTCTCACATTTATGAGAGTTTGAGCTATAGACATTGCAAATGACAATGCCTTTTATTTTTGTTTTCGTTTTTAAAACATAAATAAAAGGCATTGTCATTTGCAATGTCAATAGGTCAAACTCCCTTGGAAAATGCATCCAGCCTCCGCGTCTGCATATCCGACCAGCCCTGCGAGACCTATTGCATTGCAAACACGTGTTTGTCTTGAGATTGGTTTTGTAAGTGGACTGCACGGTTCCTGCGCTCTCCGATGCTGTAGAACGATAGCGGTTCCTGCTTAAAAGTAGTCCTATTAATTCAAAACAGAATGTATAGCTGTAATGTTATCTTGTAATATGGAATGCTGATACATGCTCCAGACAAAGGGACTTCCTTGTTTTTATGGCTCTAAATCAATCAATCAATCACTGCATTTCTAAAGCGTGCTACATATCCGTGAGGGTCTCAAGGCGCTGGTGGGGGGGCGGGGGGGGGGGGGGGCTGCTACTGATCGAAGAGCCAGGTCTTGAGAAGTCCTCTGAAGGCCAGCAGGTCCTGGGTCTGTCGTAGACTGGTAGGGAGAGCGTTCCAGGTCTTGGCGGCGAGGTAGGAGAAGGATCTGCCGCAGAAAATGACTAACTCTTCATGGCAAAGTGTGGTCAAGGGAAGTCTGTGCCGGAGAGCTGCTATTCCATGAAAATATTTGTTTACCGCTCTGGGGATCCAACTAGTAAGAAGAAGATAAATGGTGCAAATGGGTCTGACATGACGTTTTGTGCAAGGACACACATTGTGTCATAAAGGCTGAAGTTTACGTCTTTGCTGAAACCTATGAACAAGCATAAAACTAGAAGAAAAGAATGTGCTCCAACACTTCCCAGTAATACAAAGTTTGTATAACATTACCATGTCATATGTGAAGGGTGAGAGTACGAGAGACAGCTATCCTAGAAAGGGTGGAGGGTTATTACAATATGTGGCCCCCCTCTTGGGGGTGAACCAGTTGATATTTGTTGCCTGCACAATATCGGACTTTCCCAGGATTCAGTGTGTTATTAATATCGGAGATCCACTCAGCTCCGTGCAACTTCGCTTGTTATTAAAACTGAATGTTTAGTTTGTAAACTCATGCAGGTCCATCAGGGGTCATACCGTGGTGGTGTGTAAAATATTATATGTATTAATAGAACAATTTTAAAGGCAAGATAACAGAGTACACTATAATAATATGTGCATACATGTATACGCAATACATGTATACATGTAAGCAGCAATATATATCAGTACCCATTCACACACAATGCAAATCTCCACAAATGTTCTCCTGTCTGGAACAGAAATCCCGTCATTACATCATCTCGAAATTGAAGGCGATTCTTTCCAATTTCTAGAATGTGCTTGCAAAGAAATCACACAGCAGAGGCGCTTTCTCCCTGTTCCACCGCAGCACCAACAACAAATTGGCATGCATGTATCGAACCTTGCAGCTTGCTGTAAGTACACTTCGAGTGCCAACTCTGTAGGGTGGTATGAAGGGGGTGGGGTTGTGTGTGGCAAGAAGCATCACATTGTTGTTAATAGAAAAAGTATGCACAGAACCAGCCTTTTAAACATAGAATTGCCATCCGTCCTCACAAGAAAAACGATCTATATGTATATTAAGAGCGCTGTGGGCAACCCGGGCACTATACGGTCCACTTGGCCATAGACGGGGGTGGGGGGAATGTAGGGCAAAGTCACCGGCTTATGCACGCCATGCACCCGTCCCACCGTACTCACCAGAGGCTGCCTTCACACTAATGGTGAAGTCACTGCTTTGCCTCTTCAGGTGACAGCCTGGAAACCCCAGTTGGTGCTATAAATCTGCTAGGCGAGAACACCCAGGGTTCAGGTGGGGCCGGGCGCGACTCGAGCCACCGACAGCAGTTGGGGAAGCAAACACAGCACCAGCGAACCAGCGAAAGAGGAAAGGTCCACACAGACACTCGCATACAGCCCTTGCACAATGAAATTCCTTTCCAGCAAAATTAAAACAAGCAAAAAGACACACGACTCCACTCAAACAAACATCTCTTTACTTTATAACCAAGACAAGGAGGACCTGCAAACAAATACATCACGTACCTTTATATGTGAGCTATTTCATCAGAGGCGTGGAAACAAACGTTCAAAGTCTTGCAACCAGCCTGCTTGTGTGTGTGGTTCTTATTGAAAGGATACACGACTGATGAGTTTTCTGGGCTCACCGCCAAGACGTAAGACACACGGATTTCCATGTCTGGGAGCAATGTGCTCCTATATTAAATCGAAATGTGCTAGCTCTTCTGTAAGCTAGTACTAATCAGTCCCAGAATAGAACTGCCACCTTCTCGGAGATGTTTTGTGCACAAGAGTGAAACTTGGGCAACACACTGTAAAATGTGTACTGCAAGACCCAGAATTCATCTTGCTGGGGGCGAGGAGAGTGCCAAAACTGAATGACGGTACCACAGGTAACTTGAGGCCACTTGACAGGTCTAACGTGTTGCATTATGCGCCACTTAAATGCATACAGACAGAAACAGACCCTGGTCTACATTTGCAATGAAAACAAAACGCAGCCAACAGCCACTCTGAGATTGAACCCATTAGCGTTTACTGTCACCCCACTGGAATTCGCCGGCACAATGAACGCACTGCTAAACTGCACCATATCTGTGACACCGCGACCCCAATGTTTTTTTAGCAAGCAGCACGTTGTATTTTATGACTTGAAGGATTGTTTGCTTTTCCGACAGGACAGAAGATTCCAGCATGCAAGCCGATGTATAATACAAGCAAGACTGGTTTATCATGACACTAGAGGACCTGCAGCCAGGTTCGAGGACAATAAGTATAAGAACGCAACGAGAGCAGCGGCGGCAGCAGCAGCCAGGGCAGGGAGCGGCCCAGCACCAGGACGCATCTCTCACCCGCTGCTGCCTGGCATGGCCCCTAGTCGCGTCGCCCCTCAGCCTGGCGTCCGTCGGCCTCCTCTGCCTCCATTTCCCCCGTGCCCCCCTCTGCCCCTTCTGCTAGTGTAAAGGGGAGAGGTGCTGTACATATAGTGTGAGGAAGGGTCATCGTCGTTCTGTAAAAAGCTCCGCGACGCAAGTCCTGTAACAAGAAAACAGACGCGAAAGCAGACACCAACTGAATATTTAACTACCTCTCACCTCAACTTTACTGTCTACTGGTGGTGCTAATCACATTGTTTAATTTCCCACAAAGTGTTTGTTTATCCCATTCCTGGGACAAATCTCCTGGCAGAAAAAAAACAGAGTCTGCTGGGATCCCCCTGCCCTCCCCGTGACCCTGTGCGCCTTGCCGCTGCTCCGTGCCTACTTCAGGGCTGTACTGAAGAATTTTCTTATCTGCTTGTTAAAATAAACAGGCAGATAAGAAAAGTCTTTACGGCAGCCACAAAGCAGGCCATGGTGCCGGAGGGGCTGTCCGAAAAACGGACAGGGTGGCACCCAAAAACACTCCTTTCCATTGTGAAGCCAGCTTTTAACATAAACGCCGACGCTACCCAATGGAAAGGAGGTGCGGGGCTTAGAGTCCCCTTTAGAATTTTTTTTAACAATATCTCTCGCAGAGGCGGGGCAGCTTTGCTGCCACGCCCAGCCGAGACCTAAAAAATAAGCTGCGGGCTTCTGGAGCCCACACAAGGCTGCATGCCTCCCCATGTGGTAAGCCGCTGTGTCGCTTAGACAGTGCGACGCATCGGAAAAACAGGCGAGGAACACCTGCAGTGGCGCAGAGTAGCCCACCCAACACTGGAGGCCTCGAAAGGGCCGGCCCTCACCGTGGAGTCAATCGTACGCACCCTTACCGGAAGCAGCAAAGCTTTCCCTGTAGGAGGGGAAGCCTCCTACAGGGAAACCCACACGTCAGTTTACCAAACTTAATAAGGCATATAACACCAGTTCATCAGGCAGCAATATCCAGTATTAAGCAAAGGCACTTATCTGGCTGCTGAGTAGCAAAGAAAGAAGTGCTTTTCTTTGATGTTGGATATATAGGACTGACTATGATTGTCATGTTAGAATGTTGCAAAGACTCTTAGGATTTGTAGTGTTTGAATAAAAATATGTTCTTTTGATAAGGCTGCTGAGCGAATAAAATGGAAGAGTTACGCATAATCTGAGCCTCCAGTCCTGACAGAATTTCAGCTGAGCCACTGATTATTTTTAATTTATTTGATCATAGGCCAACCAAATCATCAGAAGAATGGCTGTCTTTTTTCCCCGTTACCAGTTGCGCACCTATCTAAATCCCAAGTATCAGTACCAATGTTTCATTGTTTTAAAAGCTCAATTGATCAGCAAAGTTCAGTTTAACTAGGCTTGCACCAAGTGCACAATTGTAGTGAAGCACTGATTTTGCCAGGCTTTCGGGCTTCCAAAGAGGTTCGCAGGCCTCAGTCATCTTTCAAAATGTGGCAAATGGGGGATTATGTTTATTAAAGTTATTTGATTCATACTTTCTTTTAGAACCATACTATTAGGCCCAGAGAGACCTTAATTGAATGCTTCTGTGTTAAGTACCGACTTATCAGACTCCCTCTTATTAAATGCCAGTATGTGCTTCTTAGCAGCGGGTCTCTCTTGCCATTCTGACGTATCTGAGGTGGGATTCCCTTTTTCCGAGACAGTCTCCAAATAAGGCTCCCTGGAGTGCAATCTTAGAGCAGGCTTCCTACTGACTTCTCTCCTCAAAATCCCTCAAATCCTGTGTTGGAAATGGAGCGCCTGTCATGGGGAGTCTGATTGGTACCCGTAGCACCAAGCATGCACTGGCTTTCTTTCTTGGTGTTAGCACATGAGAACTTGATTTAGAGTAAATTACTAGTTAGACTCTCCAATATCCCAAATATGTACTATACATGTTGTCTTTTTAAAGTGGTTTTATTTTAATGGCCTCCTCTTCACAGCCATAATGCAACTGATAAGGAGGGATATTTCCATAATCTTGAGACTGTGTGAAATATGTGCAGTCTTTTGCATTTGTATTGATTGTGATTGGAAGCAGAATGCCTGCTTTTTAAAAGAATTATTGGTTCTCAGCCCTCCCAATAATGCACTGATTTGAAAAACAAAACTACATCCTTTAGGCCACTTAAGGGGACCGATTACATCATCATTCTTTTATCAATGGCAAAAGCATGTCACAGATGTGGCTCATGCATATTTCACTTTTGGTCCTATTCAAATAAAAAAAATGAGCCCTGCTTCAGAGTGCCAGAAATCTAGGGGTAATATAGCTGCGATTGATACTGTCAGACTCACAGCACGAAAATGTCCGTCTCAGACGCTTTCCGAACGATTCTGCAGAAGCATAGTATTTTTTCATTTCAATTACAGAACACTTAACAAACATTAAAACACCTTCTGCGATGAGTGTGAAATTAGGGTGCACTGAAATTGTCCTGGTATCTCCGACAATCAGATTCTCAAGTGAAGTCAAATACAGATGCCCGTTGCTCATTATTATTAGTGTTGGTTGTGACCCCTGGATAATTATCAAACAGGTCAAAACTTGACTCTCCGTAGTGGACACATTACGTAATAAAGATTTCCTTTTACTATAAAAATATGTATGTATATGGTCTATATACAATGTTGACCATTTAGGTTGAGATCAGGACGAATATTTGAGTACTGCACTGAAATTCCCCAAAATTGTCTTTACCTTTTTCTAAGTAAATGCACAAAATACACCGGTTTATTTCTGTCCCTTGTTCTTCACACGAGTATTTTCTGTACATTTTGTGCTTCTGTGATGCATATCTTTTACTGCATTAGTAGCATATTTTTTATGCTTTAGTACTGCTTTGTGAATAACAGTTTTGTAATAAATAATGAGAAAATCCAAATATATCCAGATAAATCCAGGATTTAATGTGCTGCAGCACAGTACTCCCAACCTCCAAGTAGTCAGTCCAAGTTAAACATTTTAGATCATAACAATTCCAAATGGAATCTCATGGACAGTGTGCATGTGCAGCAAAGTACAAACATTCTATTAAAAGGGAAATATGTACAAGGTAGGTTAAAAGGGAAATACATTGTAAACCAGAATATAACAAGTTGTTTATAATATTGATTGAGCTAGGAACATACTAATGGGTGTCCTGCAAATAATTTGTTATAAACATTGAAATCAATGAAACCTGGTGAGCCTTTGTTCCATTATCGAACAGATGAGGAAATGTCAGACTGGATCATCAAGGCAAGAAGGCTAAGAGTTAAAGCAAGAAGCTTTCAGTGTTTTCGTAGCATATAAAACCCCTTTACAAAATTTATGGGAAAGAGTCTACACTTGCAATCCTACTTTCTTTGACTCCACTAGCAGCTCTATGCCCATAAGCTTTTCTTGACTCTGTCTGAAGTCCATTCCATAACCTGGATGAAAAATATTCCTTTAGTAGGCAGCTGCAATGTGTGAATGATGAGTAAATAGCTTTGGCAGCTTAGTATCTCCTCCACTGGTTTTCTGTTCATCAGTCGATTTCAAGATGGTAGAAAAGAAAAATAGGAATGTATAAAGTTTGACTAAGTATAGTGTGTACAATTTTCGTTTTGTGTTTTTCAGCTGGTCGCCCAGATCGCTTGCAGATGCGAACAGATTTGGTGAAGATAAACAAAGTGATCACAGAGCATACAAATCACTTGGCGCCTTACCAGTTTCTCACTGCATTCTCACAGTTGATTTCTCGAATCTGCCACTCCCATGATGAGGTGTTTGTGGTTTTAATGGCAATCATTGCAAAAGTGTTCCTGGCCTACCCTCAGCAGGCAATGTGGATGATGACTGCTGTATCTAAGGTTTGTTTTGGAGAAAATAACCTTTTTTTCTGATTTAAGAGCTATTTAAATAGATTTGGAAATAGGACATCTTGCACAGCTTTTTGCTGTGTGTTATGTTAGAATTTGGATAGCTGACATTTTTAGTGGGTGTGGCCAACCAATACTCTTCAGGGAATTTCCACAACTATTCCACTGCCACTATTGCACAATGCCTTGTGGATGTAAATGCTCTTTCTGTAGTAGGGGATCTCTGTGTATAGTCATAATCTAGTGAATAGTCCCGCCCATGTGTGTGGACCCCGGAGCAATCAAAAATAATCTCTTAAAGTGTCGAAAAAATTCAGAACTGCACAGACACTTAAGAGAGAATTAAAGACAGATAATGCAGCCTATAAACAGGCTACACTGTCCAGTACTTCGACTATAAATTCCACCAAAAATCCACAAACAGCAAAGTCTGTCCAGATTTCCCTTGCTTTAGCAGCAAAAAGCCTCTGGAATGATAGAGAGGAAGACATGGACAGACAAGCCCCATAGGTTGCCATTATGTGGCTCAAAACAGGATACTGTGCCTTTAAGAGAACTTTCCAGAACTTCATAGTATCCCAGAATGCCCTGCAGGTCCCTTCTACTTTCAGTTCTTTTTTCCGGCTCCTGCTAGCAGGACCCTGGAGCATTGAGCTCTCCCTTTTCAAGGGTTTTTGGGTGATTTTTCACTACTTTTTCAAAGTTAAGTGCTTTATAAGTACTTTGGTGCCTTTCTCCTTGGTGTTGCACTCTGTTCTATATCAAATATGCCTGCATTATTCGATAAATGCCCGGAGTGCTCCAGGAAGAAGGCCAAATCGGATCCCCATGAGGTGTGTATCCTCTGCCTTCCGTCTTCCCATGTCCCAGAGGAGTGTGTGATCTGTCAAGGCTTCACTGGCAGGACCCTGAAGGACAGAAAGAAGATCAGGCTTCAGGGCCTTGAGGAAAGGAGGATGACGGCACAAGGTGGGTCTGGAGGGGCTTCATCTGCCCATGCTGAGACCTCTGGGGGGCTCCCCAGGGGCAGGAAGACCAGCAAGCGTCCCCATTCTCCGTCTGGGTCATTGGCACCGACTTCAGCGTCGAGAGGGATGACTTCAGTGTGTTCCCCATCTCCCCAGGGCTCTGGGTCGAAGCGGCGTCGACGCTCGGCGTCGAGGGAACTGAACAGGCCACCATCGATTTCTCCGGTGACTGTTTCGTCGTCGTCCACGTCGTCGTAGAGTGATCGACGTCAAAAGGCCCGGCATCGCCGCTTGCCGTCGAGGCGACACCGCCGTTCGCCGTCGACGAAGATGGAGACGTTCGTCCTCTAGGAGATCCTTGTCGTCGAGGACTGGATCGCCGTCGATGCACAGGTCGCCGTCGAGGCGAAGGTCGGCGTCGAGGCGCAGAGGTTCGCCGTCGAGGCGCAGGAGATCGCCGTCGAGGCGCAGAGGATCGCCGTCAAGGCACAGACGGTCGCCGTCGAGGCGGACGAGATGGCCGTCGAGGCGAAGGCGTTCGACGTCGAGGAAAAGACTCTCGACGTCAGGGGGCCGACGGTCGCCGTCAGGTCGCCGTTCTCCGAAGTCGAAGATCGGTGGAGGGAGGCCTGACGCCAGGGGAGGTTCCCCATCGTCCCAGGCTGGTGGAGATGGTGGTTCACCGGGCTCGGTGTACTCCAAAGTTTATACCCCGTTGCAGAGGCAGGTTACGCCGCCGCCTCTGTTACCGAGGGGTCTCCCACCGAGGGACTCTACTCCTCCTCCATTACCACCGCCTCAGCCCGTACCTCGGGTTCCAGACAAGCCGCCTCCGGTTCCTCCGAGGTCTACATCGCTGCCTCGGTTTCCGTCTCCGCCCAAGGGGACTCCTAAACCGAAGGCTCCGACGAAGCCTAAGTCGCCCGCTCCGGTGGAACCGGTGGATCGACCAAGGCCGAGAAAGTCCCGATCACGCTCCGGACGGAGAGGAAGATCGAAGAGTCGTCATAGATCCTCCAACAGATCGAGGCGTCGCCATAGGAGGCGGGGTTCTAGGTCCCGCACGGACTCCTCCAGGACCCGTTCATACTCGCCGACCTTATCGGACTCCCCTGGGACCAGGGTGTCTCCGGCGGACGACATTGCCACATTCCAGGAGGTTCTCCTGAGCGGGGCTGCGAAATTCGTTATCATGGTGACGGCTCCAACACCTACGACGTCTGTGATATTCTAAACACTTCACAAGAAGCATTTGTCTCGCCCTCTTCTACCACTAGTACCTGGATTGGTGGAACCTGCAGAGGAGCTGTTCCCCACACCAGTGGTGGTGAAGGCCGCTCCCTCCCGACTTCTAAAGAAGTACAGGGCCCCGGATTCGGACCCTGCCTTTCTGAGAGTTGATCCGGTACCGGATTCGGTGATAGTGACGGCGGCCAGGAAATTGCTCTCTACCTCCCTGTCATCCACCGTGCCGCCAGATAAAGAAAGTCGATGGATCGACTCGGCTGGAAGGAAGGCTTGTGGTACTGCTTCCACAGCCATGAAGGCGTCCAGCGATACAGCTCTGCTGGGATGTTATGACCGGGCACTGTGGGACTCCCTGCAACAGTTCGTGGAACTGCTACCAAGAGACAAGAGGGAGGACTTCCAAGAGATCCTCAAGGAAGGGATGCTGGTGTCAAATCAGGTCATCAGCGCAGCGGCGGATGCCTCCCTGTTGGCTGCCCATGGTTACTGCCATGGGATTAATCAGCGGCGACATGCCTGGCTCAGGCTCACGTCACTCAAGCCGGAGGCCCAGCCGCGGCTGGCCAATCTGCCTTTTCCGGGGAAACATTGTTCGGAAAACACGCAGATGATGAGATGGCCCGCATGAAGGCGGAGGCAGAGACCCTTACGGCTGTGGGCTTGGAGAAGCCCAAAGAGAAGAAGTCCTACCGGCCGTTCCAGAGACGGTTTGGTGCGCAAGGAAGAGGACGGGGACAGTCTTCGGGACAGCAGCAGCAGCAACAACAGCAGCAGTTCCGGAGACCCTTCCAGAAACGGCAAAAGGGTAGAGGGGGACAGCAGTCCCCTACCGCGAACAAGGGCCCGGCCAGGTCTCGACCCTGAGCGGTTACTTCCCCTTCATCCGTTACCCGCTCCGGTGGGGGGAAGCGTTCAATTTATTCTGGCAGAGTGGAGAAAAATTACTCAGGACAAGTGGGTGCTGAATATTGTTTGCAATGGATACAGTCTTCGGTTCATCAGCCCGCCTCCAGCGATCCCTCCGGTAAGCTCGCAGTATCAACTGCGCGAGCTCCAGGCGGAGGCTGACATCCTGTTAAGGAAAAGGGCGATAGAAGACGTACCTCTGCCTCAAAGAGGAAGAGGTCTGTACTCCCGGTTCTTCCTGGTTCGCAAGAAGGACGAGAACGAGTTCAGGCCCATTCTGGACTTGCGACAGGCAAACTAGAGGATTCGCAGAGAAAGGTTTTGCATGCTGTCGTTGCATCAGATTTATCCTCAGTTGCAACAGGGAGACTGGCTTTGTGCTATAGACCTACAGGATGCATACTTCCATGTGCCCATTACATGCAAACACAGGAAGTTTCTGCGATTTCAAGTCGGCACCAATCATTATCAATACACAGTACTGCCATTCGGGCTGAAGTCTGCGCCCAGGACATCCTCGAAGTGCATGGCAGTGGTAGCGGCACACCTAAGGAAGAACAAGGTGTTTGTCTACCCGTACCTGGACGATTGGTTGATCAAGGCCTCCTCCTTCTCGGAAGCTCAAGCACACTTCCAGAAGACGTGCGTTCTCTTGAACAAGCTGGGGTTGCACATCAACATGTCCAAGTCTGTCCCGACTCCGGTCCAGTGCATTCAGTACTTGGGAGCCACCATCAATACGCTGTCAGCAAGCGTGTCTCCTTCGGAGGAGCGACGGCTATCGATCCTTCGGAAGGTTCAGGCTCTTATGACCGCTCCATCTACAACAGTGAGGACGGTGTCTTCTCTACTGGGGTCAATGGCCTCTTGTATCTTCCTGACTCCGCATGCAAGGCTGCACATGAGACCTCTGCAGGAGTGCTTGGAGGACCAGTGGGACCAGAGGAAAGGCTCTTAGGACGACAAGATACGACTGTCGCTGCATGCTCTTCAGTCTCTGAAGTGGTTGTGTTCGGCGGAGAATCTCCTCAGAGGGGTTCCCTTCCACAAGGACATTCCAGTTCAGACTATCATGACGGATGCGTCTCTCCACGGCTGGGGGGCGCAGTCCGGAGACTTACAGATTCAAGGAGCGTGGTCCCCGATGGAGTCCACGTACCATATCAACTTCCTGGAACTCAGAGCTGTTCACTTGGCACTGAAGGCCTTTCATCCGTCCTTTCAGACCAACTCTCTGCTTGTACAGACGGACAATACGACCCCGATGTATTACCTCAACAAGCAGGGGGGCTCGAGATCACGCACTCTGTCACAAGAGGCGCAGGCGATCTGGCACTGGCTTCTGGCCAGAGGACTGACGATAACGGCTACCCTTCTGCCAGGTGTGCAGAATGTTCAGGCAGACGCACTGAGCAGACTGATTCCGGAAAACCACGAATGGGTCATAAACGACGAGGTTCTAGGAGAAGTCTTCGAAAGGTGGGGAACTCCAGACATAGATCTGTTCACCACCGCCGAAAACAGCAAATGCAGAGACTTCGCCTCCAGGTATTACCAGCAAGGCACGCTGGGGAATGCGCTATGGATCAACTGGTCGAACAGCTTTCTGTACGCTTTTCCACCCATTCCCCTGATTCCAGCGGTGCTCATCAGGCTGTCCCAGTCCAGGGCACATATGATCCTGATTGCCCCGGAATGGCCCAGGCAGTGGTGGTTCACGGACCTGCTTCACCGGTCTCTCCTTCCTCACATACGGCTGCCGTGCAGGCCGGACCTTATCACGAAGTTCGAGGGGCAGATGTTGCACCCCAACCTCTCGTCTTTGAGTTCGGCGGCATGGCTCCTGAGATAGTGCAATATGGCCATTTGAATTGGTCTGAAGATTGCATGGACATACTGAAGGAGGCAAAGCGACCTTCCACTCTGACTTCTTATGCTTACAAGTGGAAGAGGTTTTGTATCTGGTGTCAGTCCAAGAACTATGATCCGACGACGTGAAAGGAAGACGTCATCCTTCCTTACCTTCTACATTTGGCGCGGTCTGGCCTTAATGTTCATTACATTAAGGTTCATCCCACTGCATTGACTGCCTACAGGAAATGCCCTTCACAGACTTCCTTCTTCCAGATCCCTGTGATCAAAGATTTCTTGGAAGGCTTGAAGAAAGAATTCCCTCCTGTCAGGCTTCCTTCGCCTTCATGGGAATTGAATGTGGTGCTGTCCAGATTGATGAAGGAGCCTTTTGAAACTATTCATAAGGCTTCGTTGCAGCACCTGCCCTGGAAGGCGGCGTTCCTCGTGGCCATTACATCGGCCCGCAGGGTGAGTGAAATTCAGGCGTTGTGTTGCCAAGAACCTTATACTGTATTTCATGCTGCTAAGGTTGTTATGCGTACTCACCCTAAATTTCTTCCCAAGGTTATTTCTGATTTTCATGTCAACCAGACTATAACTTTGCCTACGTTTTTTCAGAATCCTTCATCTCCAGCGGAACGGTCTTTACATTCCCTGGATGTTAGGAGGGTGTTGAAATTTTATCTGGATAAGACCAAAGATATTCGTAGGTCAGACCAATTGTTTATCGATTATGGATCAGTCAGGACCGGTCTTGCGACCTCTAAACAGTCCATCTCGAGGTGGATTGTGTCCTGTATACAACTGTTACCAGAAAGCTAATAAGACCTTAGGGGGTAACCTAAGGCTCATTCCACCAGGGGCAAAGCTGCCACGACGGCTTTGCTCCGTAATGTTCCAATTGCAGAAATCTGCAAGGCGGCCACTTGGAAGTCGGTCCATACCTTTGCCAAGCATTACTGCCTGGACACTGATGCCAGAGCAGACGCTCAGGTTGGGCAGGCTTCGCTTTGAAATCTGTTCGCACAATAGTGGTGTTATTTCTCTTTTCTCCACCGCCGCTTTGGTGTGGGGATGGGCTTGCCATTCTATTCACTAGATTATGACTATACACAGAGATCCCCTACTACAGAAGGAGTAGTTTCTGTCCTGGTACTCCAGTTCTGTAGTAGGGGTATCTCTGTTATAGTCATAAGCGCCCGTCCTCCTCCCCGGTGGAGAGAGATATTCATGTAAGGAATGCTACAGGTCTTGCGTGTTACGCCTTCAAAAAGAACTGAAAGTAGAAGGGACCTGCAGGGCATTATGGGATACTATGAAGTTCTGGAAAGTTCTCTTAAAGGCACAGTATCCTGTTTTGAGCCACATAATGGCAGCCTATGGGGCTTGTCTGTCCATGTCTTCCTCTCTATCATTCCAGAGGCTTTTTGCTGCTAAAGCAAGGGAAATCTGGACAGACTTTGCTGTTTGTGGATTTTTGGTGGAATTTCTAGTCGAAGTACTGGACAGTGTAGCCTGTTTATAGGCTGCATTATCTGTCTTTAATTCTCTCTTAAGTGTCTGTGCAGTTCTGCATTTTTTCGACACTTTAAGAGATTATTTTTGATTGCTCCGGGGTCCACGCACATGGGCGGGACTATTCACTAGATTATGACTATAACAGCGATACCCCTACTACAGAACTGGAGTTACAGGACAAACTACTCCTTCAGTTGTCTGCTTATCGTGCCAAGTTCCTTCTTTTATTCCCAGTCTCACCATGAAGAAGTTAGAAAATTGCAAAATTGCAATACAGGAGCCACTCGTTCATTCCTGCCTTCCACAGTGGACGTTGACCATTGTAAGGACCCCTTGGAGAGTTTGTTGTATTTCCGTTTCACCAACTGATATTGCAATATATATATATATATATATATATATATATATATATATATATATATATATATATATATATATTCAGTCAGTTTCAGGAAGCACACAAGCGAGGAAGCCACCGGAAGCCTCTTGAGAAGGTGCAATCTTTATTTTGTTTGATAATCTTGCCAACAGTCACCCCATGAGAACCGGCATCTCTAATTTCAGCCAGACGCGTTTCAGGACGGAAAGTCCTTTCATCATTGGTAGCAAAAAGAAGTAAAGGTTCGCATTGCACACGCACTGTTTTAAGTTCCAAACACCTCCCCCAGTGGGCGTGGCGCTACTGCAGCCTTCTGGTGTTCGTAGTCCGTGTACTCTGTAATACCTACAAGCTGGGAACTGCGGGAGGAAGGTGTGCTTGCTCCATTTCAGGGCTGGAGTCAGCATGGGTGCAGTTTGTCATCTACAAGGCAAGGCAGTCACAACGTGAGAAGAAGGCACCTCCCCCAGTGGGCGTGGCGCTACTGCAGTGCGTGTGCAATGCGAACCTTTACTTCTTTTTGCTGCCACTGACATTTTGTTTCTGAGCAGCCCCTGACAATTTGGGGGGGTTTCATCAAGGGGGGGCCGAGAAAAAAGGGGGGTCCCAAAACGCGTTTTTCCCATGTTAATTTCCATAGGGCGGTTGGCCTCACTTTTAGCTCGAACGACTGAATGGATTTGCACGAAACTTGGCAAAATTGTAGGGACTGTTAGCCCGATGTGCCTTTGCTAGGTCTCAATATATGTGCTTCAGTGGATTTTGAGTAATTTAGGTTCAAAAAAAGATATATATCTGGGCGGAGCCTAACCACACATCTGATCTGATTGGCTGTCAGCACTTCATCCAAGAAGTGTTGGCAGCCATCTTGGGACCAATATACATGATAGCACCTCATTAAAAAGCATTGTAGTTAATAGAGGGTTTTAGGACTTTAGTTACATTATAAATCATTTGTTGATGGTACCATACTCGTTTTAGGAATTGTGGTGGGTTCTAAGGTGATTTTACCATGTGAAAAAACCTTCTGCTGTGATATCATGAATATTGTTTGAAAGAAAACTAATATCTCATGATTTTCCAACAGTGGTTTGGAAGGGGATCTATAAGCCAAACTGAAAGCATATTTTCTGTAAATTCACATTATCTTTCTCAGTCATATGAAAATGAAGTCTGACATTCTCAGTAAAACATGTACATCCAACAAGGACAGAGACTGTCAGTTGATTCCTTTGTGTTCTACTGCAGCCTCCTAGAGTGTTCTAAAGAACAACTAGAGCGCTAACAGTCCTACTTATTACAAAGGTATGGCACACCTGAAGCCATCTTGATTGGAATAAAGTGGTAACTCTTAAAACATTCAATTTAAAAAGAAACAACATGAGGGGGTATATTTTGCCATAGAAAGTATGATTAGTGCTGCAGAATGAAAAATTAGGGCACATTTTGAGTGACTTCTCAAATCCTTTTCTATTTCATTAAAACATTCTGACATGCAGTCTCCCAAAATGGCCACCAGAGACAAAAGAGCCCAAATGTAGCCCAAATATCACCCAGATGTAGCCCAAGTATAGCCCAATGACAGAATGTCCCAGAGTGTTCTAAAGAACAACTAGAGCGCTAACAGTCCTACTTATTACAAAGGTATGGCACACCTGAAGCCATCTTGATTGGAATAAAGTGGTAACTCTTAAAACATTTAATTTAAAAAGAAACAACATGAGGGGGTATATTTTGCCATAGAAAGTATGATTAGTGCTGCAGAATGAAAAATTAGGGCACATTTTGAGTGACTTCACAAATCCTTTTCTATTTCATTAAAACATTCTGACATGCAGTCTCCCAAAATGGCCACCAGAGACAAAAGAGCCCAAATGTAGCCCAAATATCACCCAGATGTAGCCCAAGTATAGCCCAATGACAGAATGTCCCAGAGTGTTCTAAAGAACAACTAGAGCGCTAACAGTCCTACTTATTACAAAGGTATAGCACACCTGGAGCCATCGTGATGGGAATAAAGTGGTAACTCTTAAAACATTTAATTTAAAAAGGAACAAAATGAGGGGGTATATTTTGCCATATGAATTATGATTAGTGCTGCAGAAAGAAAAATTAGGGCACATTTTGAGTGACTTCTCAAACCCTCTTCAATTTCATTAAAATATTCTGACATACAGTCTCCCAAGATGGCCACCAGAGACAAAAGAGCCTAAATGTAGCCCAAATATCACCCAGATGTACCCCAAGTATAGCCCAATGACAGAATGTCCCAGAGTGTTCTAAAGAACAACTAGAGCGCTAACAGTCTTACTTATGACAAAAGTATGGCAGACCAGAAGCTATCTTGATTGGAATGAAGTGGTAAGTCTGAAAACACTCAATTTAAAAAGGAACAACATGAGGGGGTTAATTTTGCCATAGAAAGTATGATTAGTGCTTCAGAAAGAAAAATTAGGGATCATTTTGAGTGACTTCTCAAATCCTCTTCTATTTCATTAAAAAAATTCTGACATGCAGACTGAAACATGCACTTTGAATACCAGCAGCAGACGTCCCTGGTGAGCAGTAGCTTTACTACAGTGATCTAATGTGCAACTAGAGTGCTAACATTCAGAATTTATGGCAAATGTGTGACACATCTGAATGCCTTCTTGATGGAACCAAAGTAAACAAGCATTGAAAATGCAATAGATCTCGCCCTCGTTTAAGTTAAAGCCATTCTGTTTGTAATGAGGTGGCTTTTTAGCTTTGCTTTTATTAGTGTTTTTTCAACTTTCATGTAAATAACATGCATCTGTATGCATATAAGTATATGTATGCATGCATTTATGTTTGTATTTCTATAGATATACAGATTATATATGTTTATATATGTATGTATATATATATATTCACTGAAAAAACCATAGGCTATAGACCATATCTAGTTAGGAATTAGCATTTACAAAACCTTGAAAATTCACTGAAAAAACCATAGGTTATAGACCATATATAGTTAGGAATTAGCATTTACAAAATCTTGAAAATTCACTGAAAAAACCATAGGTTATAGACCATATATAGTTAGGAATTCGCATTTACAAAACCTTATTTTACTCACACAAAACCATTGAAATTCCATATATAGTTAGTTGCACTAACTATATATCGCGCACCCGCAATCCACTGCTGATGATGTCACATATTACATCATTCATGACATGGTCAGTGACATCACTGATGACATCACTGATGACATCTCAAATGACATCACTGATGACATCACTGATGACAACATCCAGTGACTGTATGTTTCTGTAAAGTTAAAATATGTCTTACATATTGAAGAATGAGTGGTGTTATAAGTGTCTGGATGAAGGATTTAGTAGGTGCATGACTGACTGTATGAGTGAGTGATTAAATGTGTCTCACTGAGTGCATGGGTTAGTGACTAAACTGTCTTAATTTGTGCATCATTATGTCTGTTGTTCTGTAAACTGTTGCATGTGTTGATAAGTAGCTATATGAGTAACTATATGGGTTATTGATTGGTTGCCCAAGTATTTGTATGGGAGACTGAGTGTGTGTGTGGCTGGCTGGGAGGTGTATGACTCTGTGCATAGATGTGTGAGCAGTTGATTTACTAGATGTATGGTTTCAAAAGTGCATGTGGAAACAGCTGTATGGGCGGTTGACTGTGTGCATGAGTGTATTGGTGAGTGAACGGATATCTCAGTGCTACATGTCAAAGTAAGTACATATGTAAAACACAGTACATGTGAGAGTTGACATATATAAATAACTGTGCATAAGAGCCAGTGAATGTGTGAGTGGCTGTATGGATCATTGTGAACTTGTATCAGGGATTGTATAAGAGAGTAAATATGTGTTAGTATATGTTTGAATAAGTAAAGTTTGTATAACTGTATAGTTGAGGAAATGGAGGTGTGATTGATTCTTTGCATGACTGACTAGGTGTGTGAGTAACTCCATGGATTAGTGACAGTCTGTGAGTGTCTGTTTACACTGATTGTATCTAAGGTTATATTAGAGTCTGAAGAGGTTCATCGTATTATCACATGAATGATATCATCAGTGATGTGATCAGTAATGTCAAATGAGATGTCATCAGTGATGTCATCAGTGATGTCATTTGAGATGTCATCAGTGATGTCATTTGAGATGTCATCAGTGATGTCATCAGTGCTGTCACTGACCATGTCATGAATGATGTAATATGTGACATCATCAGCAGTGGATTGCGGGTGCGCGATATATAGTTAGTGCAACTAACTATATATGGAATTTCAATGGTTTTGTGTGAGTAAAATAAGGTTTTGTAAATGCGAATTCCTAACTATATATGGTCTATAACCTATGGTTTTTTCAGTGAATATATATATATATATATCTTATTTTACATACATATTTATATAAATATACTTTAGGGGGCTAGGTAACAACCCATGGTCTTTCCCAGACATGAGTCTCTTGCAGACATTTGCTGGGCTACAGCTGATCTGGTTGCAACATCTCTGCTGACTCCAAAATAAAAATGGTTTGTCGTCTGAAGTCAGTTTATACAGATTGCTTTGTAGTTCCTTGCGCCATTGATGGTTTTATTTGTTGTTTGTTCCTATGTAGAAGTCTGTTGAGTTACTGTTAATGCATGGTGGAAGCATCTGTGTGAGTGAAGAAGTAAGATGTTCATCCAATTAGTAATTGACCTACATTAATAAGCATTGATTTACAGCTCATCACTCAGTGGGCTGGGGATTGACGGTGCCTGGTCTACTGTATCTTGGACAACACAGTATTGAAAGAGGCGTGGCATTTGTGTGAGTCCTTTTCTGGGTTACAGGGGCAATCAGTGGTTACCGGACATTATCTGTGGTGGGTGCTGTTGTTCATCACTGGAGTCTTTTGTCATCAGATATTTGTAGCCCAGTTGGATAACCAACTTACTACCTCTGTATACTTAAAACACTAAGGGTAGTGGGTACCTGAAGAGAATGCTTAGTACAAGAGGTGGTACAGGGTTTGGAACTCCTATACTCTAATACACGTAAATACACGCAATCTAAATGTCGATTCAAGATATATTTGGGAAAGTTAATAGTCGTACCATTCCAGGAGAAATGGAAAAAAGTTAAAATTGTTCACAATACAACATAATACACGTCCTAAGCATGTTCCGGTCCCGAAATAGGGTTACCAACACAATTTTGTACATTTATCTGCTAAGGCACATGACTTGAGTTTATTATGGGCTTTGTTAACTGCATCTGCGCAATGTGGCAACAGTGCTAGAAAGAACGTGACAATGTATCAAGTTGGTTGTGTGAGTCTGGTGTATACTCTCAACAGCCCAGGGTAAAAAGCTGAACAAATCAGTTAGCTGAGAGTACATTAAAAATAACTCTGAAACACAAGTGACCCAAAAACACAGATTCCTTCATGAAAAAGAGTGCAATCCAAATACAAGAACGCGATAACGTCATTAGATGGGGGTTGATAATTTATAATTAAGTAGGAGAGACAGTTCAGAAGAGAGAAGATTAGATCCAAACTGGTCTCAAAGTGACAGTCCAATACATGGATATTACTGATGCTGAGCTACCATGCAAAATACATCACGGGGGGACAAATATTTGTGAGTCAAAATTGGCTGACATAATTTTTGGTTGACAGTGTCATCCCCACGATGAATACACCCATTAGACCCAGAGACTCTCCAGCAGTGACTTGGAAACAGATTTAGGATTAGTGTTTAAGTGTGACTTCAAGTAATAATATCTGTATAACCGTAAGGGCTAGAGAGATTGGAGACTGGACACAGGCAAAAGGTCAGTACCTGAAGGCCTACAGAGTGGAAAAAGTATTTGATGTTACCCTGGCTGACAGGGGCAATTTGGGCTTTCACTAAGTATGAGATGGTACCAGAGTAGCTGGAGGGTCGGTCCTCACCGCACTTAGTTGTGAAATGTTTATTGCAGGTCTTTGAACATCTGGTCACAAGAGAGTTTTTGGGTCAGTTCTGGCCAGCAGAGCTCCAAAGTCTCATGGCTACCCGGAAATCCCTCCCTCAAATAGCTCCACACAGGCATTGATCTCCTGTGCCTTGCTGTTAGTCCACTTGTCCACATACCAGACCGTTGAGGTTCCTCTTTCAAGGCAGGTTTCTGCAAGCATTTCTATAGTTCTTTATTCTGGTCTTGGAAATAGCAGCAGAATCCCCCCAGTATTACATTTCTTTTGGTCAGTGCAGATCTTTTGACGTCCAGACAAAGTGCAAATGTTTGTTTGATGGGACCCATGCCTATCATGTTTTAGGACCCTGGTTGGAGGTCAGGGCTAATCATAGGTCAACCTTTGCTCAAAATGCACACACTTTTATTTAAGAAGGATCCTTCTTCCCAGGACTTCTGGAAAGTCGAAGAAGGGGCTGATAGCAACTAGTTATGCAATGTGGACTATCCCATGCTCATACCAGGCTCGCTCAGCCAAAGTCTCTTTGTTAATTGGATATGAACAGTATAAAGCAGCATGCCTGGTACTAAGATATGTAAAAGTGAGTTGGAGGTAAGCTGATGTGTACTCCCTGAATCTGCACAGCCTTAAGGACAATATTATAAATATTCCAGGCCAAAGATGAACAATGGCATGGAGATGCACCCTCCCTGACCATGCCTGGATTTTCAACCCTTCGTGAAAAACTAGCATTATTTGGCTGTGTTTGCTTTACAAAGTTCTGCTGTATATAGGTATTTGCCACTTTAAACTATTCAGCAGTGTTCCCACTCTGAGTCAAAATTCACATAGTAGCTAATCTTTTTCAAAACCACTCTGTTAGGCATTAACTAGCCTTTCGAGGTAAGGAACTTGTTTAAGTGGCATTTAGATTGCAAAGTAGAGCCTGAATTTACTGAGTAAACAAAAAATATATTTTTTCTTTTTCAGTCATCTTATCCAACTCGTGTTAACCGCTGCAAAGAGATTCTGGAGAAAGCAATCCACATGAAGGGGTCCCTAGGAAAATTCATTGGCGATGCAACTCGCCTTACAGACAAACTCTTGGAACTATGTAATAAACCGGTATGTAACAATAGCGTGGCACACAAAGCTTTAAAGAGATGTTTGAGTGGGTGCCTCATTATATTGAAAGGATATAAATATTCTACACTGACAAATAATTACAAATCAGTGCTCTTGAAAATCTATAGTAGTTGTCTGTAAATTCAAACAAAAGTCAGACGTGCTCAAGAGAGCCATAAATCTGTGTGTGTAATTTTCTGATTGTTTGTTAATCTGGCCCTTACTCTTTTAAGTGCCATGCTGTGATCTGTGTTTTATAATGCTGTTTTGTCAGTCAGCAAAATCACTGTGATTAGAGCTAGTAGAAGCAGTACTAGTACTGTCTGATCATTAAATACGGTAATGTGAAGGCCTCCGTCTGAGTTTGGCGACAGTAGATTTTGTTTTTCACGTGGGTTTAAATCCTGATTTACAAATTTGTAATTTATTTTATGGAGGAGTTGGTAGCATAAACCTAGCTAAGAGGGCGATGTTAGATACAGTTATCAGGATAAGCTACTAAGCTAGGCTGCTGAGGACTGTTGTCTTTAAGTGAGAGGCAATGGAATTCTGAAGGGTTAGGCCAAAGAGCTGTGACTGGGGACAGTGTTGTTTAAGAGCTGCAAAGGAAATGATCGA
This sequence comes from Lissotriton vulgaris, assembly GCF_964263255.1. Taxonomy (NCBI): domain Eukaryota; kingdom Metazoa; phylum Chordata; class Amphibia; order Caudata; family Salamandridae; genus Lissotriton; species Lissotriton vulgaris. Next base: position 607,298,554 of record NC_141699.1, on the reverse strand, counting down.
TGTAGAAATGGATTTAGAATTATGTTCAAAATTGTCTTGAGAGACGGTTGAAGATATGGTTCCATAGCCTTGGAACCTTGACACACAAGGCTTCCATCTTGTTTTCTCTCTTGAAGTGGCTATGCCAGCTGTTTTCTTTACTGCCAGATATGACATGTAGATCATGATGATACCGGCTTGCAGGGGCAGGCCATTGTAGATGTGATCTGATAAAATAATCATAATTCTTTAGCGAGGCAGATGCCTGTGGGGGGATTGCTCTTAAAGATTGTCTGGGTGGTTTCTTGTATACTTGCATTTCCACCGCATAGGTATGAAAAGAACAGAGCTTCCACAGTTTTGAAAGTATGATTCTTTTAGGCATAGCTTTCCTTTAAGGGAAGGTAATGTTTATAGCTTGCTTTCTGAAATGCCTTTGTTATGTGGGTCTTGAAGAAAAATGCCCAGCTGATTTAAAAGCTAAAGGATTTGGCTTGGATTATAAGATTGGCATGAAAGTTTCAGAGAGAGCCATGCCTGGAGCTCAGCCAAGCTGTCAGTCTTGTTGGAGTTGAAAATATATTCAGTTTAATTTGGATTGATCTTCAGCTAGTTACTGAACCCAGATTCATTGAAGTAAAGCATCCCATCTATGTACAGTGCTCCTTTGCTTGCCATCTAGGCCTGTGATATATACATGCTTAGATACATTTCCCTTGAGATTCCAATCTCCATGTTTGCTGTATGAATTGTTTCTGTCCTATATTTAAAAACAGCTGCAAGCATATAAGAACCTTTTGCAGGTATTCTGCACATATACAGAACTATGCGCAGGAAACCAGGACCTCGGTGTATAGTGGTGTACCAACTACCCGCCTTAGTGCCCCGAACCTGTAACTCCAGCTCTCTCAGGAATCGCGGGAGCAAGAACACTTTTTCGCTCACTCACTCATACTTGTCCACAACATGAGTAGTCAGAGACACATTATAGATTTAAATGTTTATTTTAACTAACATGCTCTAAAACGCAGTACACGTGCCAGTACTATCAGAATAATGCATAAACTCAATATAGTCAGCATTGTTACAATTCCATAGGAAATAAAATATAATTTTATTGAGCTAGTGGAAAACGGCCTACTCTGCCTTGCCACCCTCCCCGTGCTAGGAACTAGTTATTATAAAAAAGAAGACCTCTGGGGTTTGTCAGGGGGATCCCATACCTCCAAGTCTAGATGCAAAGGTTTACATCTCTGCTCTTCTCTCTGGAAAGGTTTTCCCCAAGTGTGTCTAACATACATGCATGCAAATATTAAAAGCACTCTATTTTCAGCAGTGCTGCTGTGCTTTCATTTTATGTCTAAGTGTGGGGGACTGACCAAAGCAGAGTAACAAGGGACATTGTTTTTCGACCTTGAACATCATGTGCAGATGAAAACCACAGAGAACTGCAATGAACACGAAAAGTAGACGGTTCTCATCTGAACACGCACAAGCAGAGGCTTTTCAAAAACAAAGTCTTTTAGTAACGTTTTAGTAACGTGTGCAACAGCAGCAACATGGCAGCCAAGTTTGTGCTAACTTAGCAAAAAAAAAAAACTTAGCAATGTCGGCAGTGAATCCAGCAGCCTCACTACAAACCTACCTGATCCATTCGTGACAGTCTGGTCCAGAATACGCGCCCAATGGACAGCGCTGCAACTTAAGTGGTTACAAATGCAACTGATTTCTTATACTATAAGTACCAGAATAGCATCAAGATGTAATAGCATCCGGCATTCTATTTGCTTTTTTAAATCACTCCTTTATCTTCATTTCAAAGTTGTCAGGTTTTATTCTCTTTCAAGGGCTTTTAACTGATGTTCATGTACCTTAAATGGCTTCACTTATGTGTGGTACCCCCCAAAGCTTTACAAGTGACAGACACTCCCCTTCATTTTTACTGCACATAAATGTATCCATCTTTTTTGACTGAACAAATAGTAAGACATTCTCAGATAAGCAGTAACTCTTTACTAAGAAAATTACTCTCCTTTTAAGCTCACTGTCCGGCACTACAGTGGCTGAAGGCACTACATTGCCTCTTGACTCAGGTGGTTTTTTGCTCTATTCAGTTGGGAAACGGGGCTTTTGTTTGCTTACGTTTTGCTAGTTTAGTGAGAAGTGACAACATTCAACATCTTTTGGCATAATTTTTCTCTCACTTGCATTTTTTGAGTGAACATATAGGTCTCGTAGCGAAAACACAGCGCGTCAGCGCTGTGTCTCGCTAGAGATCTATTGTTAGCGACTGTGCTTCCCAGGAGACAGTTTCGGCCGCGCGCATCGCCTTGGAGCGGATTTGAAACGGGAACGTGCGCTGTGGCCAGGCGCTGTCTCCTGGGAAGCGCAAGCACCACACACGCATGCTCATACACACACACAAGCGCCCATACACGCACATACATACATACATACAGAGACACCCCCTGACACATACACACGCGCGCGCACACACACACACACAAGTGCACCGAGGCCCCCCCTCCCTCCCTCCCTCCCCCGCCGTCACTGTCGCGCACATACATACACACACGAGCATACACGCGCACACACTCAAGTGCACCAAGCCCCCCCAGCCTTTTAGAACTTACCTGGCCAGGACTCTGCTCTCAGCACGCGGCGCCCAACCTCCTGCTGGCGCGGCCCCGGGGCTCTACACCGCTCAAAGGAGCCCCGGGCCGCGAGACGCATTGACTTCGCCTGCCTCCTCTTCCGGTCTGGACGTGGCCCCGCCCCCGTCACAGGCGACCGTGCCTGACTTCCGGGGCGGCCGCGGCGGGATTCCGGTGTGTACGGTGCTCCGGTTTTGTGTATTTTATGATTTGAATCTATGAAATGGAAAGCCGATGCAAATTAATTTACCCCACAACTCACCCAACATTCCTTTCCTTGTGTCAGCCCACTTCCCGTTTTTCTTGCTTTTTCAACTTTTTATATTGTTTGCTTGTGTGGTTTTTGTAGCTTGGCCACAGAAACCAAATTACCAACTGCTCCAATTTACGAAGAGATAAATTTAAACTTGCCACAACATAGATCCAATAACGCGTACAAAATATATGAAGAGGCATATATAACCAGCCTCTTGCGGAGTAGTATATCCCAGGATAATTATGAATCAACAGAAATTATACACTTTATTCCGCTCCTGCGTGGTAATTAAGGCTGACAAAATGTTATATCCAAGACTACAATTGAAACGGAGCAGAGAAAGCGTTTGTTTTCGGCTCCAGTGTGGCAATGTCGGCTTAGTCCAATACAGAGTCCCCCGGCATGGTAAGCCAATCTTTTGACTCCCAACGCAAACACCTGATGACAATTGGACTCGCGGTGTTTGATATACATGGAGCAATCTCTTATGTCTTTTGTTATCACTGGGGCGATGCAAGCATTTTTTTAGTATAATGATTCACACGCAGCACTGAATTTTATACAATAAGGTCAAAGAATGAATAGGGATGCAGAGAGCGGATAATTGCCTATTTATTACTGTCTGGGAGTGCTCTAACAGCAAACTACTAATATTAACTGTAGCACTGAAAATCTTTCTAACATTCTTACCCAGGCTTCCTCGCCCCTTTGCCTTGACCATTTCCTGTCAAAAGCTATCCCAGCCTTTTGACCTTATTTGGTCAAAAGATGAACACATGACTGGGTACTGTTGTTTTGAACTTCACCTTTGCTACTAGCCTAAACACGAACCCCAGCGTGATGCAGCCTGGAGCTAAATTGTGTTAATTCCTTTATACCAGTGTTAAAAGTGTGAATGTTGGTTGTGGAAATGTTCTAAAATTAATTATCAACATTTCCTGAAACATCTGTTCACATAATCCTTTTTGACTCAAAGATGCTAAGTTCCCTTCACAGCTCATCATCTGCAATTCGAGAAGGATTTCCACAACCTGATTCGAAAGGGGTTTCTTGTTATCATTTTTCCTACAGTTCATTCTCTAGCCCACTCTCAGATAATTAATGCAAAGTTGCCCTATAAGATAAAAAGCTCGTGTAGTTGCTGAAAAATGTCACATATCCAAACATTTTGTAACAAGGGCTTTTCTTGGCTAACTCATATTGCATTACAAATGCTATAGGTGTCACATTTGCAAATGTTATAGCTATTGGCATTGTCATACACAATGCCAATAACTCAAACTTTAATGCTGCGAGACCTATTGCATTGCAAATGCTTGTTATAAATATTCTCAGCACAGGAGACATCTTGCCATCATGGTTTGTGAAAGACCCGTCATGTGTCAGGAAGGACTGAAAATCACTCACATGGTCATGTGTATCTTGTACTCTCCTGACAACCACACTGTTCAAATTGGATAAGTTTCTCAAATAATGTCCAGGAAGACATTGATGACCAATAAAAGAATCTCCCTAGTAATTAGAAAAAATAGCCTCTCAGCCTCTGCAGGTCATGATTACCAGTTAAAAATAAAGTGTCACTGAGCTCCTGCATCTACCTTAGTGCTCTGTGAGACTCCATGTGAAAAAGGTGACAAAACTGGCCCCAATCCAAAATTGAGGCATGTTAAGAATAATGAGGAACCCCAGGCTCTCCAAGCTAGGAAACAAGTAAAAATGTAATTAAAGCTATCAAAGATCCCTTGGGCACATTACAGCTGGAGCAAAAGAAAATTCTGCAGCTTTTCTAATAGTATTTCGGTAAACTATACAAGGAAGAGGGCACAGTATCAGCAATAGAAATGCAGTAATACATAACTCCAGTGGCCCTACTAATATAGTTACAGACGTTGAGATACAGATACTTGTTTCCTTTTCTTCACAAGAAATTATTCAAGCTACTGGCACACTTCCTGTGGGTAAAGATGCAGGCCCGGATATAATTCCCTGTGAATTCTATGAAACCTTTAAAGATATTTTAGTACCTTACTTTATGGAATTATTTAATTTGATGGATACTGGTAGTAATACCCCTTCTTTTTATCCATACTTTCCCAAAAAGGGAAAAGATTCCCAGGCTTGCTCTTCTTACCTTCCTATATCGTTAGTCAATGGCAATGTTAAAATGTATTAAAACATCTTTCTAATCACATTGCTCCAAGACTATCATACTGGGTAGAGACCACTGAACATACAAGTTTGACCATCTCTATATTTGATGTTGCAGGGATCCTCGGCATACCAGCAGGGGTGACCATGTTACATGTGAAGAAGGCGGTTGACAGGTCTCCTTTCTTTTTCTCTCAGAGAACCTGACTAATACTGGATTTGGGCTCAGAATGTTTATTAGGATTAAGATGCTGTATCGGTCTGCTATAATGGTAAAGATATCACATCAAAAGACTTAACTATTTTATTGGGATCCAACAGGTGAACCCATAGAATAAGGGAAAAGTGTTCATTGCCTTAAATGTTTAAATGGATTTTGACTTACTAAATGGTTTAATAGAGTTCTTATGATATTTGAATCAGAGGGCTCTTTTTTCTTTTTTGATTGAAGACTGGGGCATGTACATCCAGGTAATGTAATACTGTGCTAGGGTGCTTAGGGATTTACCATATTGGAAAACTTTACTGGATTTTTTATGTGATCACCCAAAAAATAGACTGGGATCGGGATCAATCACGTTACCAAACATTAGACTTTTGTTCTGGATATTGAGTAGCTCACTGGGGGGGGTCTGCTGCCCTACCGGTGGTGTCTTCCTTCACCATGGAAAAGGCCTTTGGCTCTTTAAACTGAGACTAGCTATTTATGTTCCTGGGAGAGAAATGGTTTGGGAATCGCATTGCACAGTCGATCAGACCCATCTACTTATTCTTCACTGCACAAGTGAAGACAGGTCAGTCAATATCAGAGGCCTGGATAGCATATATGGGAACCAGTTTACGATGCTCCTTGTCACTGTTGCTGTTTGAGTTGACAATAAAGCCATTAGAGGTACGCTTCCAGGAGAGCGGACCCCCTAGCAGCCTATGCAAACAATATTATGTGCAGTTCATCTCTTTATAGTAAGATGATGTGCTTGTTCAGTTCGGGGTTACCCATCTAACGTAGTTCAACTTATGTATGAGCTAGATAATTTTGGTGACCTATCAGTCCTAAGGGTAAATAAGGACAAATCCTGCTTATCCTCCCTTAAACTTCCCTGTACCCGGAATAGTGAAAAACTTCCATCACTTCACTTGAGTGGGATGAGCCCATATTTAAATATCTGGGTGTGCAAATGTATCACAATGCGACTAAAGTTATAGATAAGAATGTAGGAAAAGCGATAATGGCAATGAAGAAAGCTGTCCTTTTCTGGTTGAAACTCCTCCTGTCAGCAAAGGTCAGGATCACACTTTCTAAAATGATGTTTCCCCACCTACTGTATTACTCTGCAAATACACCCATGATACAACAGCGGCAAATATTTGTGACCCTTTGTTCAATACGATGAGATCTTACTTGGGCAGGCAAGAGGGACAGAGCTGAGAAAACTCCAACTTTTAGTTGTATAGCTGGGATGAATGACCCAGGAATTTCCCTACATCTCAGCACAGCTTCAGTGGGCACCTGCATGGATAGCCAAACATGCTACAGCTGTAGTAACATATGCTCCAAACTTGCCAATGTGGTGTCACCCTATGCTCAATGAGGTGGCACCTTAGGTAAACAAGAAAGGGGGACTGATGCAGGTGTACTTTACTTATGTAATCTCTAAGACAACTCTGATCTTACCTTCCACTACATCACGCAATTTCAATATCCGGTACCTAGGGGACAATTCTTAGAGCATAGGCCCATGATGGGTGCGATTCGGCCAACTTAAGACAGTGACATCAAAAAATCCGAAACATGATACATTGCTCAGAATAGACAGGACTTTGCCGCTGTAACCATCTCGTTAGCATAGTTGTGCTATTACACCATCAGGTGACCCTTAAGTTAAGTGCTCGGACTAGGAATAAAGGTAGGAGATTCTACAGGGCTGGTGATTGGTCTAAGTGTGTACTTATATTTTTTGTATGTGCTAAGTATTTCAATATTATTGTCTACACTTCCATTATTAAGTATACATCCAAACTATATAATGTAATACAATATAAATGTTGGCAGTTTAGTGGTAAACTAATAGGACCTACAAAGACAACGGGTGACATAATGGTAAAATACATTAGACATACTAAAAACTCTGTAAATTTGTGAGATATTTTGAAAACAATGTAAGTGTCCTTTGATCTTAAGATAGTCAATATTGTGTCATAAATCTCTGTAAATTGATGTTGGAGGTATTACATGAAGATATTAAGGCAATTTAATATCAATTATTTAAGTAAATGTTGTTCTACTGACCAATCCAACCCTGTAAAAGATCTTTTACGTACATCACATAACTCTTGGCCAACTGTACTGCTAACACGAGGTCAGCAAGACCTCCATGGGGCAAAATGGCTATATAGTTATATATATTTTTTTAAAGAATACAAACAAGTTAAAGCAATAGATACTGATTGCATGTTTTATATTGTTTGAGGTTAAAATGTATTTTGCATTGCATAGGTGGATGGAAACAGCAGCACATTGAGCATGAGTGTGCACTTCAAGCCGCTGAAGAGGCTGGTAGAAGAAGCGACGTTCAGTGAAATCCTCATTCCTTTGCAGTCAGTGATGATACCCACCCTCCCATCCACGCCTGGCACCCACGCCAGTCACGACCCATTCCCTGGGCAATGGGCCTATCTCTCAGGCTTCGATGATACGGTATAACTCTTGATCTAAACATTACTATTATTATGAAAGTGGTGTTTTGTGTCAAGGACAGTCCATAATCTGTTTTCCTGCAAATTTGCATTGTGAACAACAATTCAAAAGGTGAGGGGGTTTAGGGGTGGGGGGTGTGTCCTAACAGCTAGAGCGGTCGACCTCGAAGCTGGGGAACTGGGTTCGAGTCTAGGCAGGGATGCTCAACATCCTGTGATTCTGGGCAAATCACTTAATCTCCCCGTGCCGAACAAAAAATGAATTTGACCGTCTGTAACGCAACTGGTGCTCATGTAAAGCACTCTGATACCTTCTGGTCTAGTCCGCTCTGTATAAAATTCCCCCCAAAAAACAACAAGCATTTACAATGCAATGGTTTCGCCTTTGGAAATGTTAGAGCTAATTGCATTGTAAATGACAAAATTTGTATTTATGTGTTGGTTTTGAAAACAGATAAATAAATGGTGTTGTCATTTACATTGCCATTAGCTTAATCTCTCGCAAATGTGAGACCTATTGTACCCTACGGACAAGCTCAGCAGACAGCAATTACTACCACACACACACACCCAGAGCCACACACACACACACCCAGAGCCAGACAGCCACACACACCCAGAGCCACACACACACACACACACACACCCAAAGCCACACACACACACACACACACACACACACACACACAGAGCCACACACACACACACACCCTGCTGATGAGGGTATTTGGCACTTCCATGATGATAGACCAAGTGTCAATCCTACACTACCAATCGGGTCTCCTTATTCCAGCGATAACAATCTGACTACTCCGCCACATCCTCGGCAGTCCAGGCTACCTGTTGCCTGCCTCAGTTGGCCCGCTTTAAAATGGTGCGTGGGGTCAACACGCAGTGCTGTGATGTGTTGTTGGTATTATTAATTGCCACTTGTATGCCACTAAATATGTCATTAGTACGGTATTGATGGACAGATGAGAGGCGAACAAGTTTAACTAGGGGCAGCCTCCTGACGGCCACAGTAGGCCTGGAGAGCATGAAAGGCTGAGCCATTCGAGAACCCACGTTGTTGACAGTACAGTTTAGGTAAAGATACCTTTAAGAATGTCCACTTCCCAGAACTCCGATCTATCCAGGAGGAGCGTAACAAATCTAGAGGTTTGCTTGGCATTCTTGGACCTGTTCTGTATAGCATCGGGGCTACAAGTACCCGAAAAAAGCTCCCCTGGATTAACTAGCTGCTTGCGCATAGACCTAGAAACATTGATAGCTCGTAGACGACCGAGGCCAACAAACACAATTAGGCAAAAGACAATCATTAAAGACCAAAACCCACTGAATGACACCACTGAGAATTCCACAAGGGCTGAAAAGCAAACAGGAACATGTTATTTAAAAAGTAAGAACGGAAGGATTTATGGTAAATGCTATACTGACTGTGGGCGTTCTTGTCTCCTTTGCTGGAAGTCTGTGGTAGGATCCAGGGTGGATTTGGGGCAAAGAGGTTGTCGTTTTTTGTTGTTGTTTTTTTTAAATTTGTTTTTTTATTGTTGCATCAAAATATATGGGTACAGTGTAAATAATCTGCTGACGTGGCCTCAACATTCAGCCACAAACAGCTAGGCGCGCAACGTTTTCTTGTTTTATACAACTGGTACAAGTATACATTTCCTCAGTTAGTCAGTACAGATCGTGCAAATATGTCTGCAGGCTGGGAGATAGTGAACCTGCATCGCCAAAAGGACGATGAATAATGACAGGCATGCAAGTTCCCGCCTCAAGAGCGTAGGATCGGGGTCTGTACAGTCTATATAACGGTGCTACCAGAGAACGGGGGGGGGACAAAACTGTGGGGGGGAAGCATGTGGGCGCTAGCAGGGTCTAAGCAGGGGGATACTGGTGACGGGCGTCGGGGGGGGGGGGGCTACTGAGCTATCCAGTTTGCACTCCATGGGGGGGAGAGAGGGATGGACAGGGGGTGGATACATCCTGTGTATGTGAGTAACGGGATGGGTGGTATGACATATGAGAATTCGACCAGGATGTGGGGGGTACCGGGAGTCAGCCTTGGGATGGTTGACACCAGGTAGAGACTACTGGTCCTCTCGGGCGGGGGGGGGGGGGGGGGGGGGGGGGATAGGCGTAGGTGGGTCTCCTGTACGTGTGGACTGCCGGAAGCTGTGGAGGAGCATGGCCCATTCCATGGATATGGGAATTTTACGCGAGCCCCTGGCTTCTTCCTCTCTAAGGGCATCCTCTTCCGCCGCCGCCCACTTACAGACCGCCCCCGTCCATGCTGCTATAGGGGGACCCTCCGAGGATCGCCAGTGCATGGCTATGCACCTGTTTGCCAACAGGAGCGCTAAGAACACGAAGCGTCTATGCACCGGGTCTTGCTTAGGGACATGAAAGATGCCTAGTGCGCTGGACTCCCAGGTGGCTAGAGTAGTGAGACCTGTGAGTTCCGATAGTGTACCGTGTACCGCCCGCCATAAGGGATGAAGGTTGGGACAACTCCAAAACATGTGCCGAAAGTCCGCAATAGGGGAGCAGCATCTGGGGCATAGGAATGGTGTGGAGGGATAGAACTTCTGCAATCGCGCTGGGGTGAGGTATGCCCTGTGTAAGATATAATATTGGATGTTTTTGAAGCGGGCGTTCCTAGAGACGCGTTTCGGGGCCTCAAGTGCTTTAGTCCATTCCGAGTCGTGTAGTGCGCGACCTATGTCCTCCTCCCATGTAGCACGTAAGGTCGTCAGGGGAGCGTGTGAGAGTTCCCGGATGGATTTATAGAGCCAGGTGACTAAGTGACGTCCCACTCCCATATGCAGGATAGTATGTATTGCTGGATGCGTGTCTGGCTCGCCAGTTCGGAGATTAAAATGGGGCCGGTACCCATCGAGCAGCTGTCTATATCTGAGGAATTGACCCGGGGGGAGCCCATATTCAGCGACTAGTCGGTCGAGTGATTTCAGCTGGCCTTCCTCAAAGAGCGATTCCAGATCCGTGATGCCACAGTGTGACCATTCGGTGAACAGTGGAGCCGTGAAGTAGGAGTCCTGCCTGGGGCTGCCTATCAACGGTAGAAGCGGGGAGTACGGAGGTCTACTGGGGGATATCCGGTGGATCCGCATCATGCACCGGCGCGCTATCGCTACCTGAATGGGGTATGTGCGCGTGGCTTGGTGCCCGGGAGGAGAAGACGAGTGAGTTCCGGGGTTGCGATCCTGCCGGTCGAGGTAACTGTCTCCTGAGGGTAACGGTCCGCCGTCCAGTATGACAGCCATTGGAGCTGTGCCGCGAGGAAATATGACTCGAAGGACGGAGCTCCGAGCCCTCCCTGCGTCGTGGGAAGTTGGAGAGTTTTCAGGGCAACCCTGTGTCGGCCCTCTCCCCAGATAAGGGTGCCTAGGAGGGAGTCGACATCGCGGAAGAAGGACCTGGGCGGTACCACCGGTAAATTTGTGAAGTGGTAAAGGAGTCGGGGAAGCATCACCATTTTAGCCAGGGCTATCCGTCCTATTGGGGCCAACGGGAGTTTATTCCAGAAGGCAACAGTCGGGCGCAGATTAGCGAGTGCTCTGCGGTGATTACCCTCAAAAATGTCGGCTGGAGAATGGTACAGGCGGTCCCCGAGGTACCGGGGAGTCTCTGCGGACCATGAGAGTTTATGCGGTCCGAGCTCGACTTCCCGGGGGGGTAGGTTCGGGTGAAAGGGGTAGACTGTGGACTTGTCCAAGTTCACCTGTAGTCCCGAGGCGTCTGCAAATTCCGCCACCGTTGCCCCTATGGGGGCCAGGTCCGTTTCGATGTCTCGGACGTATATGAGAAGATCGTCCGCGTACATGGAGACGCAATGCGCGCCGTCCGCAAGTGGAATGCCCCAGTCTACACCCTCCAGGCGCAGCCGAACCGCCAGCGGCTCGACTGCCAGCGCGAATAAGAGGGGCGACAGGGGGCACCCTTGTCTTGTGCCTCGCCGGACTCCAAACGCCGGTGATATGCGTTTCCCGATACGAATTTGAGTGGTTAGATCGGTATACAGAAGGCGTGTGTACGCCGTGAGTGACAGGCCGATGTTGAGGCGCCGCAGGACTGAGAATAGATCGGGCCAGGCGAGGGTGTCGAACGCCTTCTCCAGGTCCATAATGAGACAGGCGGCACGGGGAAATCTGTCACGTACCTGATCCTGGACATGGAAGACTCGGCGGAGGTTCTGGGAGGTGTTCCTCCCCGGAACGAAGCCGCATTGGTCGGGGTGGACTAGTGGGCGTATGACTTGTGCATACCGATCAGCCAGGATTTTCCCCAGGATCTTACAGTCAGCCGACAGGAGCGTGATGGGGCGATACGACCCCATGTGGAGTGGATCTCTGTGGGGTTTGGGAAAGGTGACAATCACGGACTCGCGCAGTGACTGGGATAACCTCCCTAAATGAAGAGACGCCCCGAACATCCGTGATAGACGGGGGACCACTAGGGGAGAGAATGTCGAGTAGTATTCTAGTGGGACGCCGTCCAGTCCCGGCGCTTTATTCCGAGACATGGCACGTATCGCCTGGGTGATGTCTGAGGGTACTATCTTGGCGTCGAGTGTGCCCTTGTCATCATCCGATATCGCGGGTAACGTCAGCGGGTCTAAAAAACGATCCACAGAAGACGGGGAGTACTGGGCCGGAGTCCCGTATACTTGTGCATAGTGGCGCTGGAACGCCAGGAGGATCTCGGCCTGTGAACGCACCAGCACACCTTCCGGATTGATAATATCCGTGATTGGCTTGATTTCGGTGTCCTGCCTCGCCATCCAGGCCAGTAGCGCCCCTGTTTTGTCTCTGTCCTTATGCACCTTAGAGGCGTAAGCCCTAAAATTGTATTTTCGGAGGTCAGCGCAGGCAGTCTGATACTCCGACTTAGCCTCGGCCGTAAGCACGGCGTGTTCCTCCGAATTGTCAGGCCGTTTAGTGCGTGCGGCTAGTTTCTGCTCTGAGGATAAGAGTGTCTGTTCCAATGTGCGGCGAACCCCTACTACCTGTTTGATGCATTCTCCCCTTGCCACTACTTTAAACGCGTCCCACTCCACCAGTACCGACGATGCCGCGTTCGTGTTGTGTGTGAAGTAATCTTGTATGCTGGTTTTGTGTGCGTCTCTGAAGACTGGATCTGATAGGCAATCCCTGGGGAGGCGCCAAGTGGGGACTGGTGGGTACGGGGGGCGCCAGGTCAGCCGGAGGATGTGGGCGTCATGATCTGAGAGGATCCGACCTAGGTAATCTGTAGATGTTATCTTAGGGAGGATTGGTGCAGAGCAGAGGAATAGGTCGAGGCGGACCCGGAGGTTGTGTGGGATCGAGTGGAAGGAGTAAATGCGATCCAGTGGGTGCAGGTGTCGCCATGCGTCAGTGAGCGCCCAATGTGTGGTCCATGCCCTGAAGAGCCCTGCCTGCCGGGGAACTGGGGAGTGTGCGGGGGGAGGGTGCGAGCGGTCTAGGGTGGGGTCCAGCGTGCAGTTATAGTCACCCCCTAGCACCCACGGAACTGTAGTGAACTGAGCCAAAATGCCCGTGAGGTGGTCCCAGAATTTATCCTTGTTAGGTATCGGGTAGTCCTTTGTTTATGATCATGCCTTGTGATCACATGACAGGGAAGTAGGATAAAAGGTGGTCCTACCTTTAGCTCGATGCTTGATATCTGCCAGTGTTTGGATTCCTACCCTGGTTGTTGGCTGAAGTTTGCTGCTGGATCGAGTCCTTCCCTGCTGTTTTTGGATCCCTCATTCCTTGGGCTGTGTCCCTCCCCCTTCTCACGGGCTCGTGAGAAGGCTTGCCGTTTTTGCCCTCTTTGTTTGTTCCTTTTATCCCCTGTCCTAGTTAGTAGGGTGTCCTGGGTTCCCCTTCCGCCCCGTTTTTGATTAAACTTTTGCTGCCTTCGTCTTTTCTTTTTTGTACGTGTGTCCGGGGGCCCCCGCACACACGAGCGTTGCACTGTATCCTTTTTCTCTCGTTAGAGAAAGCAACGCGGAGTTCTTAACGGAGCGCCGGCGGTTCCAGCGCGTCTTCGCTGTTGCCGCTCTCCGCTTCTTTGTTTGCGGAAGTGACGTTTTGGGTCACTCCGCGAAGGCAGCGCTGAGTTAGTGCAGACTCGGCTGGAGATACGATTGGGTCTGCTACTTTGTAAACGGATAAAGGGGTTTTTTAGGCGGTGTCCTTTTTTCCCCTTCCTGGCCATTATCCTTTTGTTTATATTTTTTATTGACCTTGCGACAACAGCGTCCTCTCCTTTACTGCAAGTCCCATTTCACAGTATTGCAGAACCAAGAGTGTTGAGCTGTTATACACTCCTATTCTTTACGACGCCAAGCCTGCACAGTAAAGCGGTAAGAGGGGATTGTGTGTGTGATCCAAGGCATGATTATGGAGGGCTGGTAAATTTCCTGTCAGCAGTGATATATAAAGGGGTGTGTTGTTTTTTCTATTACAGTTTGGTGCAGAAGCGTAAAGCAGGAGAGAGCTGTCTTCTTTTCGTCGCCAAGGGTGGAAGACTTGGTGTCTTTACAATATTACCACCCTCTTTTCGGGTCCCCTGGTGCCCACATAGTGTTTTGACCTGTGGGGGTCCACGGGGCTGGTAAAGGGGATTGGTGCATGCTACGTCCCTGCAGTGCTTGGGCCAGTGGAATTCTAACAGAATATCAAGCCCACGTTATAATAGCACTGCCCGGACTAGCATGGACGAAGATGGGAATGCCCTGGTAGGGGGAACAGGTACTCCTACTATGCAGGATATTATGGGAGCAGTACATACACTCCAGGCGCAGATGCAGGAGCTGCAGCAGGAGAATATAGGGCTAAAGCAGGAACTGGTGGCCGTGAGAGCGAGGGAACAGGTCTCTAGCAGGGGAACAGCTCCGGTGTTACAACCAGCTACCTTTCAATACACAGGTGGAGCCGGAGCAAGTACAGCTAGTAGTAGCAACCCCATAGCAGTAACAGTGACGACTCCCATGGCAGTTCCATTGCCCCCGCCTGAGAGATTTTCAGGAGAACCTGATAAGTTTGGCACTTTTATGAACCAGTGCCAGCTGCACTTTATGTGCAGGACTAATGCCTTCCCCGATGACTCGGCTAAGATCGCTTTTATCCTGTCATACCTGGCTGGCAACGCGGCTCAATGGGCAATACCTCTGGTGGAAAGCAATGATCGGGTGCTATATAATTACCAGGCATTTAAGGATTTAATGCGGGGGTTGTTTGCGAAGCATGCCTTCATGCAGGCCAGCGTTGCGGAGCTGTTAAAACTGCGGCAGGGCAGGCAGGACCTATTGTCTTATATTGCCAACTTTAATCGATTGGTAGCCGAGACGCATTGGCCCATTGAGAAAAGAACATCTTTGTTTTATCAGGGTCTTTGTGAGGAGTTGAAGGATATCGTGTCACAAGTGGTTGATCCGCCTGAGGATTGTGCAGCATTTATTGATTTAGTAGTGAAATTGAATCACAGGGTAACTGAAAGACGTGGAGAACGTAATCGGGTTCTGCCACCCCGTAGTAGTTATGTGAAATCAGAGGCGAAGGCAACGGGGGAGAGTAGATCAGCCCCTGAACCAATGGAAATTGGTGGAGTACGGGGACCCCTGACGGCAGAGGAAAAGAAAAGAAGAAGAGAGTTGAATTTGTGTCTGTATTGTGGACAGGGGGGCCACTTCGCACGTGATTGCCCAGTGAAACCCTCAGGGGTAGGGTTTGGAAAGAAGGTGGCCTGCATATATGTGGATCAAGGCTCAGGTGGGGACGGAATAGAGCAGTTTGAGGTGGTAGGGGCCCTAGACCAGGCTTCAAGGCATTTTGTGATCAGCGCCCAGTTGCTACTTCCAACACAGACACTTATTCCGGTGTCAGTATTGTTAGATTCCGGGGCAACCGGAAACTTTATAGACATATCGATGGCTGAAAAATTGATGGTTCCTTGTTGCCTGAAGGAACAGCCTGAGCCAGTAAGGGCAATAGATGGGACAGAGCTGACATCGGGGTGTATTACGAAACAGACCGTTCCCCTTGGTTTGTTGTGTGAGAACGGACACGTGGAAAGTGTGGTATTTGATCTGATCAATGCCCCGTCATTTGGGTTGGTGTTAGGGGTCCCGTGGCTGCAAAAACACAACCCAAGGATTGATTGGGTACAGAGATTGGTTACCTTGGACTCAGTACACTGCTTAAGGAATTGTTATGTGGTGGCAGCGGAACAGATCAATCCCTTGTCTTGTGCCCTGATTGAAAAGAGTGTTGTTCCTCCTCAGTACTCATCTTATGAGGAGGTGTTTGACAAAGTGTGTGCTCAAGGTCTTCCTCCGCATAGGTCGTATGACTGCAAGATCGACTTGATACCCGGAGCACCGTTGCCATGCAGTCGGGTGTATGCATTGTCTGAGCCTGAGGAGGCCCATTTGAAAACATATATAGATGAAATGTTGCTCTTGGGGTATATTCGTCATTCTTCCTCGCCAGTGTCATCGGCTATATTTTTCATCCCGAAGAAAGAAGGCTCCTTGAGGGCATGTGTGGACTACAGAACGTTGAACTCGGCCACTGTAAAGAACCGGTACCCTCTTCCCCTCATCTCCGTGTTGCTGGATCAGCTCCGCAAGGCAAAGGTGTTCACCAAGTTAGACTTGCGGGGCGCATACCATCTTATAAGGGTTCGGCCAGGAGATGAGTGGAAGACGGCATTTAAGACAAAGTACGGCTTGTTTGAATATACGGTTATGCCGTTTGGTTTGTGCAATGCGCCAGCGGCGTTTCAGTTTTTTATTAACGAAGTCCTAGGCCAATATTTGGATCAGACTGTTATAGTCTATTTGGATGATATCCTCATATACTCAGAGAAGGAGACCGATCATACCAGGCATGTAACGCAGGTGTTGCAGTCATTGAAGGACCATCATTTATACGCCAAGTTGGAGAAGTGCCAGTTTGGGACTCCTGAGGTGGAGTTTTTAGGGTTTGTGATCTCTGCTGCAGGTATCCGAATGGACCCGAAAAAGATTCAGGCTATAGAGACATGGCCAGTACCGACAAATGTGAAGCAAATACAGATGCTTTTGGGTTTCGCCAATTTTTACCGGCGCTTTATATTGCATTTTTCGGACATTGTGGCCCCAATGACTCGCCTTTTGAGGAAGAGTGTTCTTTTTGATTGGACAGATGAGACTCAGGATGCCTTTCGTACGTTGTTAAGACAGTTTGTTACTGCGCCGGTATTGGTGCATCCTGATCCTGCCCTGCCATACTATGTGGAAACTGATGCATCCTTGTGTGCTGTGGGTGGGGTTTTATCCCAGCGAGATGAGACCACAGGCCATATGCATCCAATTGCGTTCTTTTCTAAGACCTTAATGCCAGCCGAACGCAATTATACTGTGGCAGAACGCGAGCTGCTGGCGGTCAAACTAGCGTTTGAGGAATGGCGCCATTATTTATGGGGTGCCAGACATGTGATCACGATTTATACCGATCATAAAAACCTGGAATTCTTTCGTTCTGCTAGGGCATTGACTCCTCGGCAGATGAGATGGGTCTTATTCTTCAACGAATACGACTTTGTCATAACCTATAGACCTGCAGCCCAACAAGTGAAATCTGATGCCCTTTCCAGAATACACGTGGTGGGAAAGGAAGATGGCTCCGAGAAGGAGAGCAGGGCAATGATAGCCGAGGGAAGAATAGTGGGAGCTCTGGTAGTGGAAGAATTTCCTGCTCTAGTGAAGGAACGTTTGAGCCAAGTAGATCTGGCACCTTGGTTGTCTTTACCCCTGGTATCAATGAAGGATGGACTTTTGTACCATGAAAGCAGGTTGTTTATACCTCCGGTGTTGAGGGATGAGGTGCTGGAATGGTGTCACTCCTCTGCCTTGACAGCTCATCCAGGAATGAGGAAGACTAGGGAAATATGTATGAGGTGGTTTTGGTGGGAGACATTGATTAAGGATGTTCAAGAATATGTGGGTGCTTGCGCTGTGTGTGCGATCAGCAAGCCCTCGCATTGTAAACCATCGGGTCTCTTACAGCCTTTGGAGGTCCCCCCTTGTCCATGGCATACATTAAGCATGGATTTCGTAACTGATCTACCTTTGGCAGAAGGGTGCACCACCATTCTGGTGGTGGTAGACTTATTCACCAAAATGGCCCACTTTATACCACTACCGAAACTCCCAACTGCAAAAGAGATGGCGGTGGTGTTTATGTCTTCGGTGGTGCGTTTACATGGTTTGCCGGAGGTGGTCGTATCCGACAGGGGGGCGCAGTTTGTTTCCCATTTTTGGACAGAGTTGTGTCAAGTGCTTAAGACCGAGATACGGTTATCTTCGGCTTACCACCCTCAGTCCGATGGTCAGACCGAGCGCACCAATCAGACAATGGAACAGTATCTACGTTGTCTGATTGTGTCCTTATCCTGTGATTGGGTGACGGCTCTGCCCATTGCGGAATTCGCTTACAACAACAGTGTGCATTCCGCCTTGGGCATGACACCCTTTTACTGTTCTTTTGGGTACCATCCTAGAGCAGTAGCTATACAGCCCACGGGTCGCGTGCCAGCCATAGATGACGTGTGCGAGCGCTTGAGAGACATATGGAAGTTGGCCAAGGATAGTCTTCTTGAAGCGAAGGCGGCGATGAAAGTCCAGGCGGATAAGCATCGTGTTGATGCTCCAGCTTATAAGACCGGGGACAAAGTGTGGCTGGCTTCACGCAACCTGAGGTTACAAGGTCCTCGCAAACTGCAGCCCAGATTCGTGGGCCCTTTTTCCATCTTGCAGGTTATTAACCCCGTGGCAATGAAGCTTAGTTTACCCCCAGAATATAGAGTACACCCCGTGTTTCATACATCTTTACTGAAGCCCTACGTGCCCTCTGCACAGGCGTTACCACCGCCGCCTCCTGTTATGGTGGATGGGCAGGAGGAATTTGAGGTGCAGGCTATCCTAGATTCAAAGAGGGTTAGGGGGCGCCTCTTATACCTGGTAGACTGGAAAGGGTATACTAAGGAGGACAGGACATGGGAACCAGCCGGGGGGGTACATGCTCCACGATTGGTCCGAATGTTCCACAGGCAACACCCCTCGAAACCCCGCCCGGTGGGGAGGATCATTGGGTGGGGGTACTGTTAGGTATCGGGTAGTCCTTTGTTTATGATCATGCCTTGTGATCACATGACAGGGAAGTAGGATAAAAGGTGGTCCTACCTTTAGCTCGATGCTTGATATCTGCCAGTGTTTGGATTCCTACCCTGGTTGTTGGCTGACGTTTGCTGCTGGATCGAGTCCTTCCCTGCTGTTTTTGGATCCCTCATTCCTTGGGCTGTGTCCCTCCCCCTTCTCACGGGCTCGTGAGAAGGCTTGCCGTTTTTGCCCTCTTTGTTCCTTTTATCCCCTGTCCTAGTTAGTAGGGTGTCCTGGGTTCCCCTTCCGCCCCGTTTTTGATTAAACTTTTGCTGCCTTCGTCTTTTCTTTTTTGTACGTGTGTCCGGGGGCCCCCGCACACACGAGCGTTGCACTGTATCCTTTTTCTCTCGTTAGAGAAAGCAACGCGGAGTTCTTAACGGAGCGCCGGCGGTTCCAGCGCGTCTTCGCTGTTGCCGCTCTCCGCTTCTTTGTTTGCGGAAGTGACGTTTTGGGTCACTCCGCGAAGGCAGCGCTGAGTTAGTGCAGACTCGGCTGGAGATACGATTGGGTCTGCTACTTTGTAAACGGATAAAGGGGTTTTTTAGGCGGTGTCCTTTTTTCCCCTTCCTGGCCATTATCCTTTTGTTTATATTTTTTATTGACCTTGCGACAACAGCGTCCTCTCCTTTACTGCAAGTCCCATTTCACAGTATTGCAGAACCAAGAGTGTTGAGCTGTTATACACTCCTATTCTTTACGACGCCAAGCCTGCACAGTAAAGCGGTAAGAGGGGATTGTGTGTGTGATCCAAGGCATGATTATGGAGGGCTGGTAAATTTCCTGTCAGCAGTGATATATAAAGGGGTGTGTTGTTTTTTCTATTACAGTTTGGTGCAGAAGCGTAAAGCAGGAGAGAGCTGTCTTCTTTTCGTCGCCAAGGGTGGAAGACTTGGTGTCTTTACAATATTACCACCCTCTTTTCGGGTCCCCTGGTGCCCACATAGTGTTTTGACCTGTGGGGGTCCACGGGGCTGGTAAAGGGGATTGGTGCATGCTACGTCCCTGCAGTGCTTGGGCCAGTGGAATTCTAACAATCCTGATCCGTATTAGGGGCGTAAATGCTGCCTAGGAGTATTCCCTGTCCGTCAAGTATTCCCTCCAGAAGCGCATACCTGCCCTCCCTATCTACCACCCGCCGGAGCACCCGGAAGGGTGTACCTGGTCTGACCCAGATTAATGCGCCGCGCACAAACGCTGAGTATTGTGTGGCACAAAAGATCCCTCGCCATTTGGCCTGCAAACGAGTGAGTTCAGTAGCGTTAATGTGCGTCTCCTGCAGAAATGCAATACTAGCTGACATACGCTTAATGTGGGAGTAAACAGAGTAGCGTTTGCTGGGCGTGTGTAGGCCTCGTACGTTCAGTGTAAGGACATTAATGTCTGAATGTGGGACTGCCATTCGTAAGGTGTCGTGGTTGGGAGAGGGACCCCCCTACAGCCCCCGAGGGTCGCCAGTACGTATGTGTCGCGTGTGCTTCTGTGCGCCAAGCTTCCACAATCGTGGGGGAGGAACTAAGGGGATTAATGACAAGTAGAACCTTGGGTGGGTAACAGTCCCAATACTGAGGATATATCACCGGAGGTGGCATATCCAAACTAGTGTCCCACTAGGGGAGAAATACAACAGATATCTGCGGGGGTGGCAGCGTGTGTCGCTGCTGGGCCTGTGCGCGGGTCGGGCTCTTGCAGGAGAGATGTCTATCGCTTGCTAGCGCACACAGTTATCTGGTCAAGCAGTCTAGGTTCCTAAATGTCGCGCAATGCAGTAGGCAGCCACGAGAAGGATATAGCAGTGGACAGTTCATCCATCACGAAGAGGTGCCAGGTTGGCTGGCCAGGGTAGCGTCCAAAGTGTGCGCCGCAACGAGGGGGGAGGAGATTGGTCCAATCCCTGACATTGTTCCATCACTGTCCCGGTCTTTCTCAGGGGTGAACAGGTGCGGTTGACCTTCCAGATCTGATGCCAAGGGTGATGTGTGCAGTTCGGTCACTGCTCGTAAGGCGTCTCGTCGCTCCTGCATGATTTGCGTGAGGTCGGGTGAGCCCGTGGGGGAGGATGCTTGGCTTTTGGGGCGGCCTGATCGGGCACGGCTCGCGCCCCGTCGTCTGGATCGTCTGAAGTCGTTGTTGCGTGCCCTCTGGGGTCTGGGTTTAGGGATTATTGGGCAGTGAAACTCAGTCCAATCCTGTGCTTCCTCCCCCGTGTTAAAGAAGAGGGCTTTCCCCTTGTGAAGCACTTTCAGGCGGGCCGGGAACAGCAGGGAGTATTGAAGATCATTGGCGCAGAGGCGCCTCTTGACGTCCAGAAAGGTGGAACGCTGCTGCTGGACTTCTCGGGCATAGTCCGGGAACACCATGACTTGTTGGTCTTCAACTTGTAGGGGGCCCGCCGTCCGGGCCGCACGAAGCACCGCATCGCGGTCTCGGAAGTGCAAGAATTTTGCCAACATGGGTCGCGGAGGAAGGCCTGGCTTGGGTGCCCGGGCTGGGACCCTATGGGCTCTTTCAATGGAGAAGTATGCCGACCGTTCCGCTTCCGGGGTGAATGATTTGGTCCAGGACTCCATGTAGGTCAGAGGGTCCGAGTTCTCAATCCCCTCCGGCAGGCCTAGGACGCGGATGTTACATCGTCTCGAGCGCCCCTCCAAATCCACCGTGTGTTCCTCGAGGACCGCCACGCGGCGTAGGACCTCCTTCATTTCCGCCTCCTGTGTTTTCACCGCAGGCTGCAGCTTGGTCACGATCCGTTCTCCTTCCTTCACCCTGTCCGCCAACTTGCGATGGTCGTCGCGGATTAAACTGATGTCTGTCGCCAGGACGCCCAATCTCTCCTCCATCGAAAGGCGGGACAATTCAATTGCCGCCAACACCTGATCCAATTTCGCCGACAGTGTGGGGTCGGTTTGCGACGTGTTGGCTTGCGTCCACGTTCTTGTGTGTGGCATCTTCTCGATGGCCGTCTCAGGGACAGCCGTCACCTGCGAGGCCTTCAATTTCCCCATGAGTGCTGTCAGAGATGGGGGGGACCCGGCCTCCGTGCACCCCGTGCTCAGCAGACCACCGTCTCTCAGTGTATCCGGGTAGGCGGCAGCTCAGCGCAGGTTGGGCTCCCAGTTCTTCTCGGCCCTGGGGTAGGCACTGGCTTCCCTCTGGGGGACCCCCACTGGCTCGGGGCGTTAATGGCAACTTGCGGCTGCGGGGGGTGGCAGCCCTGGCGTCAGGAGATACGTGTCAGGGGGTACTGCCTCCACTGTCCAGGTTCCCCAGGAGACAGGGTGTTTTAAGTGTGGCCGGATCTTGCTCTCTCCCCCCTCGGCGTGTGATGCAGTCCCTCAGCCGATCGTGGAGGCCGAGGATCAGGCGACAGGGGCCTGGGGGAGTTCGGGGCAGTGAGCGTCTTCGACGTGGCGTGCTACCGCCTCAGGGTCGGAGGAGCACTCTGCTTCCAAGGTGGAGCTCGCGCTGATCACGGTGCTCAGGTCCCTGCGGGCGCCATCTTAGAGTCAGGCACTCGGGTCCGCCGGGCTGCACGAGGTGGCAGGAGCGTTCCGGCCCCCCCCCGACCAAGGGCTGATGTGATCCGCGATCACCCGGTGGGCCTCAGAGGGGGCAGGAGGCCGCCGGGCCGTCGGCGCCGGGGTCCACGGAGGGGGGGGGGGGAGAAGGGTCGACACTCACCGCCCCTAGATGAAGACCGTAGATGTCCGGAGGGCGCAGCGCTGTGTAGGCGGCACTTCCACCGGTGCCCCTCGGTCAGCGGCCGCGGGCTGGCTGGTGCTGGGGTCAGGCTCCCGTCTGTGTAGGAGCGCCGGTGCAATAGAGCTCCGGTATGGCGGCCGCCATCTTGTGTACCGGACTGCCGCCGTGGGAGCTAGCCTGGTCCGGAGCACATCCCCGCGGGCCGGTCACTCCGCTCTCTCCTGGGGTTTCCGGGGCCGCCAGCTGTCCGCTTCATCCAGGGTCGCCGCCTCAGGGACAGGCTCTCGGTGGCGCCCACATCAGGGAGACGGAGCCGCATCCGCCATTTTAGGGGCTCGGCGCTCGGCTCCGGCGAGAGATGGTCCGGTGCTTGCCGCTTGTCAGCAGTCCTCACGGCTCATCCAGAGGATGCCCCAATGCAGGTGAGCATTATTGGAGTAGTTGCTGTAGGCTGAGGCTCCCGGCGATCTCAGGAAGTGGGCAAGATGCTAGCCCGATCGCGGAGCCTCAGCAGGACACAGCCGCCATCGTGGCTTGCCAAGCCACGCCCCCCGGCAAAGAGGTTGTCGTTGGCCTGCTTCTTTCCAAAGAGCCTGGTCAGGGTGCCTGATTTGGAGTGTGTCTTCTTCATGGCGTCGGGTGCTGGGCCGGACGTGGGGTGCTCCGGGCCTGCTGCTCTAGCAGGGCATGCAGCGGTGGCTGTATACTGACGGGCGCAGTTGGAACGCTTTGGGCTGGCCCACAGGGGGAGGAGAGCAGGGAACACCCAGCCTCTTCCTGCAAGACTGAAACTCGCACAGGTAGGACGCCTCTTTCTCTCCCAGGGATCTAGATCTACCCTGCCCTTCCCGAGGACGAAACTGCCCTCCTCCCGATTAGAGCTGTCAAGAGGAGCTGCTGTCCTGTCTGCTGCCAGAGAGTGGACTTTGGAAGGGTGACGCACCAGGGAACACCTCCGTAAAAATATTTCACAGGGTGCGCAGCGCTGTCCTGCAAATTCTGGCCGCAAAGCGCGACCAAACTGTCCGTAGGGAGAGGACACCGACAAGGGAGCTGCTGTGCTACGTTCTTCCACAGATTCCCGGAGGGTAAATGTACTAAAAGCGATGTCAAAACGGCGTGTGGGCTGAGGTTCTGTTACACAAATCCTGGCCCTGCATTGGCCACACCGTCGCTACTGCAGGTTGGAAATATTGCTGTTCTCGGTGTGCCTGCCCTCTCACAGAGCGCCTGGCCTTTCAGAGTGTAGAAATGCCATGGCAACAGTAAGGGTGAAAGTACCAAAGGTGGTGCTCCGCTTTTCACCACGAAAGCCCTGGTAACATGAGAGTTAAGGTAAGCCGATGCTTTAAAAATCCTGCTCGGCACAATAAGCAAAAAAAACACAACTGGAAGCAAGTAGAGGATGTATGGCTTACTCCTGCGGTGATGAATGGTCCCTCAAGTGCACCTTTATGGCCAGCCTGTGAGGTGCTGCTGTACGTTAGCACGTGTGCTTCGTGCTGATTCACTAGTGCTGCAGCCTTGCGTCAGTTCATCAATGCACGGCTGGGCCGAGCAGAGCAAACAAGCGCCATTACTCGTCAAATCTAAAAAAACACACACTGCTGGCTTCCGGCCAGTTCGTAGCAGAGTTTAAACACACACAGGTAGATGTTGACTCAGAACCCGTCCTTCTTTCCGAGGCGGAAGGCGCGCAGCAAGCAGTGATGTCTGCTCTCCCTGAGACCAGCGATCAAGCGTCACCCAAGCATCAGACAGGTGAGGCGTTCACTCCTGTTGGTTCACTTCGCTCGCCTTACCTTTCCCCTAACCACACCCTCTCTGTAACTACAGCAACTGCCCGGGCCACATCCTTAGTGCTATCGCGGCCTTCCACAACGAGGCATTGTTAACAAACGCAGAGACCCTTCATTAAGAGCCAGCACAGATTGTGGGACAGGGACAAGGCTTCCAGCAGCCCAAGCGCCTCTTTGAAAAGTCCCACGACTCCCGTCTTCAGCCGCTCATATTATTCTTTAAACAAGCATTTACAAGTGGGGCCGGGGCCGGAGACACGGACAGCGGGAGGGGGGGGCGGGAACGAGCACACGGACAGCGGAAGGGGGGGGCGGGAACGGGCACCTGGACAGCGGGAGGGGAGGGGAGCACTCACCAGGACTTATTCCGGCGGTGGTCGGCCTGGAGGAATGACCCAAAAAAAACTTTAAAAAAAAAAAAAACACCGCCCACCACCGCAATGACTAAAAGGGGCGGAGAGGGAAAAAATGTACGGAACGCCCACGAATCGCCTCGGACAATGACTGACATATCTCTCTTCCAATGGCTAGCCTCCATTTATGGAGCTAGCCAATGGAAGGGAGAGGCGGGACAAAGCCACATACTGCTTCTCAAAAGATTTCGCCTGCGCGAAAGCTGCTGCGCAGCGGACGCCAGGCGAAACCTAAAAAAATGGTGCAGTGCGTGTGTTTTCACAGCTCCTGCTGTTTAGCCAGGAGCTAATGTCAGCTGTTTATTTTATTATAGGGGATTCCTTTGATGCCATGAGCTAAGTGCTTTAGAGTGCAACAGTAAACAGAAGGACATTAATAGTCCAGTAGGAGAGTGGGGATATTAGTAAAGATGGAAAATGGTCAGTCTGGTTCTTTTACAGCGAAACATTTTCTGAATTCCCGCTCCTGTTAATGACTAGGAACCTCTTTTAAAGGGAAGAAGGTGCTTCATTCCATCTGGTATATTTAATGGTTCTGTTAGTGAAAGCAAGAGGTCTGTCCATCAGATGTTTTCCACAGCATTAGTATCTGATAGAAGCTTCTAGCCGCAGGTTCCTTACCTTTGAATTTCCCAGGCGTCAGACTGCATCAGAAAGATTTTTCATGAGCAGTACCCCTTTGCACCAATAAGTGGCATTGTTCAGCTCTGCATGCGTTGTCCGTGGCAGAAGTGACATCCGTGGCACCTATATAGGCACCCCCTAGGTAAGCTGCCAACAGTTCTTTTCTTTCCACCCAGCCAGCGCTGATCTGTAGAAGAGCTACCCCAAAGTCATTGTTTGACTGGATATTTGTGAGGTTTTGTTGAGTGCTTTTGAGGTTTTGTCCTCCTGGTGTGTAGGATGTCATCAAAGAAAGTAGGATTTAAGTCCTGCGGAGCCCGTCATTGGGCGATGTTGGTGATGGAGCAGCGGGGGGGCAGACCCTCCGGTAGGCACGACAAGCTACCACCACTTATTCCAACCTGTGGCATTGTTGTTTTAACGGGACTCTTGGGGGGAATCTTTTCTCTTCTTTTAATTTTCGGCAACTCTCCGGTCCAGCGCGACTTCTTTAGAAGGGCCGTTTGATGTGGAGAGAGGCTGCCTTCTAGCCAGTCTACACGCCAGGAGCAGCTGCCATTTTTGGTCGGTTAGCATTCCAGGCTTTGTGGAGGGGGCTATAAAACTGATATAGGACGTGGGAGCGCTGAAGCGGGAGGCAGACACTCCGGTAGGCACGACAGGCTACCACCGCTTATTCCTACCTGTGGCATTGTTTTTTTAACAGGACTCTCGGGGGGAATCTTTTCTCTTCTTTTATTTTTCGGCAACTCTCCGGTTACACGCCAGGAGCAGTGGCCATTTTTGGTCGGTTGGCGTTCTAGGCTTTGTGGAAGGGGCTATAAAGGCGACACAGCGCACGGGAGCGCAGCGGACGTACCGCTGGCGCGCCAAAGGTGAGATCGTCCGCACCTGGACGCTGCCGGCTGCCAGGAAGTGCTGCACTTGTCCCCATGGGTTAGGACAGGATGTCTTTAATCAGTTACACGAGAGAGCAACTCCGGGGAATGAGACCGGGTTGCAGGGGACACATGTCAGCCAGTGGGTAGGCACTAGAGGGCTATTGCAAGAACTGTGGGTGGTCAGGGGAGCACGTAAGGCTTTTAGCTCACAACCTTTCAACACCTCAGCTACCTAGCAAACAGGGGGCTAATCAGCAAAAAGGGGGTCTCACCCAGTCAGATAACCGAACATACAGAGGAGGGGGGCTAGATAGTAATAAGACATTGGAAAGGTGGGAGGTTGTGGTTGGGACGGCCCTGGATCGCATTGCCCCTCTGAAAGCAGTGAAAGTAAACCAGAAACGGGTAACTGCCCCGTGGTATTCGGAAGAACTTAAAGAGGAGACTGGCCGATGCAGGGGTTGTGAAAGAAAGTGGAGAAGAACCAAATGTCCCGAGGACAAGCTGGCTTATAATGTGGCACATAGTCTACCTAGGCCACTGCAAATCTGCCAGAGGGGGGACATTTGGGCATGCGGATAAGGGAGGCAAACAATTCCTCACAGGAACTGTTTACGATATTAAAAGAATTCACCAATCCCACCGTGAGTAGTGCAGTGGTCCCCCACATGCAAGATCTATACGAGAATTTGGCAACTCATTTCAGAGAAAAGATAGATAACATCTATAACTCTCTGGGAGGAGGTGAGGCCTCAAGAGCTCCCAACCTGAAGATTAGGAACCCCTTCTTACCCATGCTCGACTCATTTTCTACCATTACTACGGAGCAAGTAAGGGCGGCACTTGCAGCAACTAAGTCAGGTTCAGAGTCAGACTGCGCCCCTCCTTTCATCATGGCAGAACTGTCCTCCGTCTTAGCTTCCTTGCTCACTGAAGTATGTAACATCTCCCCGGATTCGGCTATGTTCCCAGATAAGTGGAAGAATGCACCGATCAAACCTCTCTTGAAGAATACGTCAGCTGATCCATCAGATATGAAAGGTTACAGGCCTATTTCTCTTCTGCCATGCTGCTCGAAAGTCATGGAGAAGATGATTAACTAGCAATTGACAGTCTATCTGGAGCAGAACCAACTGCTAGACCCTGCCCAATCGGGCTTCCGAGCAGGACATAGTACGGAGGCGGCCCTAATTGAAGTTACTGACAGCATCAGGATGTCCCTAGACAGAGGGACTCAAACTATGCCAGTGCTTCTTGACTTGTCAGCAGCCTTCGACACCATCACGCATACTATCCTGCTCTGCAGACTGCAGGACATTGGTGTCGAAGGCCAAGCACTGGCATGGCTGCAACGCTTTCTGTCAAACAGATCTCAACGGGTCAAATTGGACTCATTTATGTCGGTAACTACCTCTCTTGACAAGGAGGTTACCCCAGGGCTCCATCCTAAGCCCTACTTTGTTAAACATATATGTGGCCCCGTTGTCCGCCATTATAAGATCCTGCGGCTTTGAGACGATTCCGTATGCTGATGACACGCAGGTGATAATCCCATTCGAATCGGATCCATCTGTCACCAGAGCCAAGTTTAAGGCCTGTATGTTGAACATAGCGGCCTGGATGGGGGACAATTTCCTCTAACTCAACTCCAATAAAATGGAGATCCTACTGTTTGGAAAGGTGGAGGAATTATGGACACCAGACTGGTGGCCCTTGGAATGGGGAAGCCCCCTTCCCCCACAAAACAGCTTAGGAATTTGGGAGTCCTATTGGATAACAAACTATCCTCTGAAGACCATGTAAAGACACTATCATGCACCTGTTGTGGGATCCTGAAAATGCTAAGGAAAGTGTTTCCTTGGATCCCTTTGGTTGCAAGAAAGACTTGAGGCGCTGTTTGTGAGTAGGTTGGACTATGGTAACGCCCTCTTGGTAGGAGCCAGGGAAGAGCTTTTCCCTAGGCTCCAGGTGTTGCATAATACTGCGGCAAGAATGGCTTTAAATAAGCCCAGGCGTTCCCCGTCTCGACCCCTGTTGCAAGCTCTACACTGGCTGCCCGTCAGGAAGAGAGTAGTCTTTAAACTTCTGATACTGGTGTTTAAGGCAAGGCAAGGCCCGGGACCAATATACCTAAGGAGGAAGGTAAGGGCGTGTGTCCCTGGTCGCCAGCTGAGATCTAGCAATCAAAATCTTTTAGTCCCTTGCAAGATCAACAAATCCAGAATGGGAGGGCGTGCCTTCTCTTATCTTGCCCCCTTCCATTGGAATAGACTACCAGAAGTGATGCATTGCTATTCCTCTCTGGAACACTTTAAGAAAAGTCTAAAAACATGATTGTTCTAGGGAGCTAGCGGGGTGAGGGCTCTGCCAGTGTGCTGCCTGCGCTGAGAGATCCCCCTGGGGATGATTCGCTGCACCATATAAGTGTTAAATAAATAAATGAACCCCCAAACGGGCTGCCTGTGGTTTCTCGAGTGCGACTACGACCTGATGTTGTGGACCGATTGCCACGCCATGAATCCCAAGGCCTTGCGGGAGCTGTCCCTCAAGCTCATGGTGACCGTGTGCGCAACCCAGCGGCATTCGAGCTCACGGTCGAGAGGAAGGTCCCAGGAGCGGTCTCAGAGTCCAAGGTTGTTGTCCCATTACAAGTCCTCTGGACATTCGGGTAAGTTCTGTCACAAGAAGTCGTCGAAGAGGTCTTTGATTTTTCTCGTCCGTTGGCCGATGAGGGAGCATTGACATTCGAGGCCGGGCTCCGTGGTAGAGCCTGAGCAGACTCTGCACCTCTCTGACTTTCCGGCAGCCAGGGAGACTCCCGCCCAGTTAAGAGTTTTATGTGGCCATGCGCCTTATCTTTGGCAAGGCCAACCCCTCCAGTGCGCCTTCGTGCCCGCAGGGTCAGAGGAGAGTTCCATCTGGCTACAGAGGAGGGAACCTCTTATGCAATGGTGATGCAGAGGGCGGGTGAGGTCCTTGACCTTTAGTTGCCCTCTGTGGCAGTCGACTAACATTTTGACAGAGGTGCAGCAACCGTGAGTGTTAACATCAGAACCACTACTCCTGTTCAATGATGCCCTCACTGACGTCCTTTTGGGGGCTTGGTCCAAACCCAAAAAAAGGGCTCCTGGGAATAGGACGTTTGCTTACCACCCAGCTCTTGGGGACCCACACTTCCACACCCAACACCCTACCCCGGAGAGCTTGGTGGTCCAAGCCTCAACATGTCCCTCTGGGCCGGTCACCCCCACGCACCACGTACACTCCTCGTGAGTGAGCCCAGGCTGCCCCTTGTTCCCGCCAAGTGCCGCCGCTGCCCGCAGCTGTGACCCTGTGACACCGCTGATTGCTGCTCTCGCCCCGCCTGCGCCGCGTTCGTAATTGCGATTCCGTTTGTGTCTTTCCCCCGGTGTGTTCTCTGCTCCTTGTTACTTTCTGTTCCCCGTGTTGATTAACTTTGTACCTCTGTGATTCCGATTGTTTTCTCCCCTGGTGTATTTGCAGCTCCCTGTTTATTTTCTGTATCCCCGTATTGTTGATTATTGTACCCCTGTGATCTTGGCGCCCCTGCCGCGCTTCCCGCCACCTCCCCGCTCCCCGCCGCTGCCACCTGCGGCCCCGCCCCTTCCCTCTGCAGCCCTTCCCATTCACCGCCCCGCTCCCGCCTCCCAGCTGCCCCTCACTCGCTCCGCCCCCCCACTCTCCGCATATGGCAGAGTTGCCAACTCGCAGCGTGCATGCGCAGCGGGCGCGCCGAAGGTGCGCCAAAGGTAAGCCCGTCTGCGCCCGTCCGCGCCTGGACCGCGCCTAGTGCCAGGTCCCCTGGATCCCGCAGACCCCAACCCACCCGCCGGACCTACGACGCCACCGAACTCTACGCACTCAACGCCGGTCGAATCCCGGGCTGCTACCGGGCCACCCCGAGACGCACCCACGGACCCTTCTGCTGCCACTCCTGCAAGTTCACCTGCATCCGGACCTGCACTACACCTGCATCGATCAAGCCGACCCACAGAAGCAACCACCTCAAGTGCATCCTGCTCAACACCCGCTCCATCCACAGACACGCCGTCGAGCTCTGGAACCTGCTCGACACCACATCCCCAGACGTCGCCTTCCTCACGGAAACCTGGATGAACGCTTCCTCAGCGCCCGACATCGCCATCGCCATCCCAGACGGCTACAAGATCATCCGGAGGGACCGCGTCAACCAGACAGGAGGAGGCATCGCCATCATCCACAGGAACACCATCCGCATCACGACCAACTCCGACGACTCCCTCGCACCCGCCGAACACCTGCACTTCCAGATCCACATCAACCCCAAGACCACCCTCAGAGGCACCCTCATCTACAGACCCCCGGGACCACGCACACAATTCAGCGAAGACATCGCCGACTTCATCAGCACGCACGTCCTCCTCTCCGCTGACTGCATCCTCCTGGGGGACCTCAACTTCCACCTGGAGAACAACAACGACCGCAACACCACCACCCTGCTGGACAACCTCGCCAACCTCGGTCTCAAGCAGCGGGTGACCAACCCCACCCACTACGCCGGACACACACTCGACCCTGTGTTCTCATCCAGCAAGGACATCACCTTCAGCCACGCCACCGGACTCCACTGGACGGACCACAGCTGCGTCCACTTCAGCTTCAGAAGGACCACGATCCACCAGCAACAGGCTGCACGCAGAAGCTCGAACAAGATCACAGCCGACCAGCTTGCGACTTCCCTGAGCATGAACCCTCCCACCACCACAACGAACCCTAGCCAGGCAGCCATCAACCTCACCAAGTGGATCAACGACTGCGCAGACGACCTCGCCCCTCTGAAGATCCCGCCTAGCAGACCCGGCAGCAAGAAGCCCCTTGGTTCACCGACGAACTCAAGAGCTCCAAGAAGAACTGCCGAGACCTCAAGAAAACCTGGCGCAGAGACCCAACACCGAACAACATGGCCGCCCTCAAGCTCGCCACCCGAAAACACCACCAACTGATCCACGCCACCAAGAAGTCTGCTTTCAAGGAACGACTGGACAACAACGCACACAACAGCAAGAAACTCTTCAACATCGTCAAAGAGCTCTCCAACCCCAACGCCAGTAACAACTACATCACCCCGTCACAAGACCTCTGCAACTCCCTGGCCTCCTACTTCCACAACAAGATTGCGGACATACACAACAGCTTCAGCACCCAACCGACGCACGCCACGACTGAACCACTGCCCGAAGACACCATCCGCACGATGAACTCGATCCACTCCGGATCTCCGACCGACCCCTGCCCTCACCACGTCTTCAACAAAGCCGACGCCGTCATCGCACCCCACCTGCGGAACATCATCAACACCTCCTTCGACGCCGCGACCTTCCCGGAGAGCTGGAAGCACGCCGAAATCAGCGCCCTACTAAAGAAGCCATCAGCCTACCCCACCGACCTCAAGAACTACCGCCCCATCTCGTTGCTCCCGTTTCCTGCAAAATTCATCGAAAAGACCGTCAACAAGCAGCTGGCCGCCTTCCTCGAGACGAACTGATCCCTCGACCTCTCTCAGTCTGGCTTCCGGGCCAACCACAGCACCGAGACCGCCCTGATCGCAGCCACCGATGACATCCAAGCCCTGCTCAACAACGGAGAAACAACGGCCCTCATCCTCCTAGACCTCTCCGCGGCCTTCGACACTGTCTGCCACCGCACCCTAGTGCAGCGCCTCAGCAACGTCGGAATCCAGGAGAAGGCTCTGGAATGGATCCTCTCGTTCCTCGCAGGAAGGACACAGAGAGTCCGCCTCCCCCCATTCAGATCGGAAGCCACCGAAGTCATCTGCGGCGTTCCTCAAGGCTCCTCGCTCAGCCCAACCCTCTTCAACGTCTACATGAGCCCCCTCGCGGCCATCGCACGCCAACACTACCTCAACATCATCTCCTACGCCGACGACACCCAGCTGATCCTCTCCCTCACCAACGACCCCGCAACCGCCAGAGCCAACCTACATGAAGGGATGACAGAAGTAGCCAAGTGGATGATGAACAGCCGCCTGAAACTGAACTCTGACAAGACGGAAGTCCTCATCCTGGGATCCTCACCTCCGCCTGGGACGACTCCTGGTGGCCCCCCGCCCTGGGCAGCGCACCCAAACCTACAGACCACGCACGCAACCTGGGATTCATCCTGGACTCCTCCCTCTCCATGACCAGACAAGTCAACGCCGTCTCCTCATCGTGCTTCAACATCCTGCGCATGCTACGTAAGATCTTCCTGTGGATCCCCACCGAGACCAGGAAGACGGTCACCCAGGCCCTCGTCACCAGCCGACTGGACTACGGCAACTCCCTCTACGCCGAAACCACCGCCAAACTCCAGAAGAGACTCCAGCGGATCCAGAACACCTCAGTGTGAGAAGGTGGCCTGATATGCAGTGCTCACTATTCTAGTGAACACTATGTATCAGTCCAGCAACCCTTATTGATGATTGGTTGTAAGTCAACCTTATAGACCAGCTATCCTAGTAGCATGGATACGAGCAGTCTAAGGCTAAAGACTCGAGAGGGCGTGTTAAGCCAGCTGTTATACCACACATATACCCCTTGAATACCAAGTGAAAGGACACCACACAAGTGTTATGAAAATAAACAAGATATTTATTAAGAATCACAACAGCCCTGTACTCTTTATGAGGACAGGGTACTAAGCACAAAACAAAACTCTTACGAAAATACTTAAGTTAGCACAGTATATACAAATGCCCGAGGGGCACGGAAAACCATATACTCTGAAAGTGGAATGCGAAATTACTAGCAGGTAAGTACAGTACTAATAGGCTTAGGAATCGCTAGGACTTGACTATAGAATCTTCAGATTACTTCTAGGAGGCCTAGGGGACTCGGGGGCAGAGTGTGCACTCTCACGCGTGATGCGGGACAGTCTATGGTAGCTAGTAATGACAAAGTTAGTGTTCTCGGGCGAACCCGACCTGGTAGGAGGAAAACGAAAGTGGATTCTGACCCTTGGATAGTGAGGCTATGCTGGGGCACCGAAATGCCGAAGTTACCTAGCCCAGGGGCTGCAGCTGCATATGTCTCAAAAGACGTCGGGAATCCTTGTAGACGGACCAGGAGCCTGGAAGAAAGAAGTTGCTGGCAGGCGACCAGTGAAGAAAGTTCGATGGATCCAAGCCTGGATCGAAGGAAGATGACACCTGAAAGCAGAGGGGACCAAGTTCGAGACTACTAGCCAGTAGTCAGGTGGCACCAGGAGGGCACCGGATGGTAGTCACCTCGACTAGGTGAGTGGGTGACGCTGTGCTCGCAGATCTCACGGACCAGGAGGCGTTGTCGGCGACCAGGATGGAGGAGCGAGCTGTCCCACGATGGATGAAGCTGTCGGCGTCGCTGGACCCAGGATTGGGCAACAAAGCCTTGGCAAATTTAAGCCCACGCGGTGGACTCAAAATGGCGTCTGGAGTGGACCAGGAGGGTCCGGGGTGCCTCTCTTGAAGAAGGAAGCAAGGGCCAGTCTGGAACAACCAGACCAGCAGCAGTGATGTCGTCGGGCGTCGTGAAGAAGGCCACAAGCCAGCCGGCTAGTAGCCACACAGCGCGGTGAGCACGCAAAAGCAGAAGGGCCCCACGCAGATCGTGGAGATGCTGGAGGGCTGATCTTCGGTGCTGGAGCTGCTCAGGGTTGGGGCTTCTCGGACCCCAAAGCACTCACCAGTGGTGCACACGGTGGGCTTGTTGCAAAGAAGTCGTGCAGTCTTGACGATCGTCGGTCCCTCGAGGTCTCGTCGCACTCACAGTTCTCAGCTTGGCTGTAGAGGTGAGTAGAGGTCAGAGGTGCCAGGGAAGCCGGGTCTCGTCGAGCTGGGTCGTCGGATTCGTGAAGAAGGACTTGCAGCAGACCGCAGTGTTCTTAGGATGGTGCCTGCGGATGCAGGGTGACTACTCCTTAGCCACAAGGGAGAATCTTGAAGAAGGAAATCTTGATGTCTTTCGCAGAAAGTCGGGTCTTGATTCCAAAGATGATCTAATTTGAACAGGGGGCCCGCTCCCATCTTTATACTAAAAAAGGGGGCTGACCCGGTCCTGCCTATGGGTGGGACTAGGAGGGGGGTGGTTACACCCCTCTGCCATGCCGGACTTTCCCCAGGCCAGGGGCTGGTGTGCCCCTGGAACTGGTTCTGACCGGCCTATGCGTAGTGAGCACCGGGGTGCCACTCAGCAGTCACCTTCCTGTAAAGCCCTGTCTACCCAGGATACACAAAACCATGTCTGGGACGGTGCTAGCACCGCCCCTGACAGGAAACCCTTTGTCCAGGCTCCCCTCGCTGGAATGACTCCCAGCTGCAGGGGGTCAGACTCGTGTCTGTGGTGGCAGCATCCATTTTGTGGAGCTGAGGCTTCGTTTAACTTTAACCGGGGTTCACAGTTACATACATGTCGTGTCCCTCTAGAAGGGTGGAATGCTAACCCCGTTGCCAGAATTGGCGAGGGGTTAGTATTCCAATTCGTATGACACCTTACTCGACTTGTTTTGATAAAGCAATACTGTTAGACCTGGCACCTTGGCGTGAGTCTCCCTTCCACTTTTTGCTGATGTGCCTCCGATGTTTTGCTGGTTTTCCGATACTCAGGGCACTGCGCCACGGCTCTCCCGTGCCGCAGTGCAAGTGCTCCCTACTGTAAATTGTACATGCGATTGGTATCCATGATTGGTGCATTGGATTTACTGTCAGTCCCTAGTAATGCGCACTAAAGAGTGCCGGGGCTTGTAGATGCCAATACTGCTGGTGGGCCTGCAGCGCTGGTTGCGCCACCCACCGAAGCAGCCGTAAAGATGTGTCTGGGAACTGCGACCGCAGAACCCGCGTGCGGTCTCGTACTGTCACGCTAGCTGGGCAAGTGCACCCACTTGCCAGCCCCCGAACCTTCCCTTGACTACATATTAGTCACCCCTATGGTAGGCCTGCGGGCAGGGTGCGTTGTAGGTGTAAGGTAGGACAAGCCCTGATGTGTGTGGCATGTCCTAGTAGTGACTTACAACCAAAACCATATTTCACTATTGAAGGCTACCTGCTCCATTAGGCCAGACTGAGCTGCTGGAATTATTACACCCTATAATCCCAGCAGGCTCAAGGAGCATGGTAGCGAGTCGTGTTTAGTATGCCTGAACTCAGGATGATAAAATATTTCTTGTAGTCAAGCTTATTTTAGTATCCTGGGTTTGCAAATGCTACTTTTAGAAAGTTAGCATTTGCTTGCTTAACCATTTCAGCCGCCTCTGCTGGTGTGTGTATCCGACTGTCTGGGACGTGTGAGTGACAGGGCTGGGAGGATGACAGGTGGTGAATGCGCAGATTACACCTTAGTGGGAGGTAGGAGTGCCTCTTGACTCGAACTGTAGCTGTGCTCGGCCACCACAATGCTGGCTCCACCCTCCTGGGGAGCGGCGGATGACTCGGCCGGCACCTGGCCCAGGAAGGGCGAAGCCCCCATCAACAAGGTACTCTGGCCGCCCCTGTCCGCACAATGCTGGCTCCACCTCCTGTGGGGCGTCTGATGCGCCTGCCCCTCACACTGAAAGCAGAAGCCGGAGTACACCCACCGGGGTACTCAAGGACTGAGAGTGGCTATGCAAAGGCCCCCCTGGCCTGCGAGAACAAAATAATTGGCCTATAAAAGAAGGAGCCCTGCTCCTTGAGAATTAGATCCTGTTTGGGCCACAGAAGGACTCTGCCCTACGAGAAGGACCGTGAGAGACAAGGAAGGGTGCTGACTCTTGCCTGTGTCTGGTGCCTTGCTGCCGAAGGAGAGGAAGAAGAAAAGACTACGAGAAGACTTTTGCTTTACTTTTTGCCAAACTCTGCTAAAGAGATCTCCAAGGGCTTGCTACTGAACTTGCCCCCTGACCAGCGTCCCAGGACCAGTGGACGCTACCCCCTGAAAGAAAGCGACTGCGGGTGCTGACCATCGCCGCAGTACCGACGGAGGAATCTCCTCCAAGGCAACGACATCCACCTGACCACCGTGACCGGGGCCCAAAGCAACAGCGAAAGCAAAGTGAGGACCAGCCGCCGCTGGCCCGAACACCGTGACCGCAACTGCACCGGGAGCCCGAGAGCAAAGCAAAGGAGGACCCGTCCGGTCCGAGCTCTCGAGTTGACTGCGCAACGAGCAGCCACTCACCTGCAAAGACGGACAGTTGCCCTGTGAGAATCCGCAAGGTCGGTAGCCTGCCCGACAGCCCAGCTGTGAGCGCACAGCTGCACCGGCACTTGGCTGGGTACGTCCTGCACTTGGGGACCGTACTGCTACTTGCCGCCACCGCACAGCCGCCGCCTCCAGGGTCGGAGCGGACGACGAGAAGAGGACCCTGCCGCCACAGAACACCGCTGCCCCGGATGACCCGTGAACTGCTCGGCTGAGAGCCGCAACGAACAGCGACCCCGGGAAGGCAACGCGACGTGGGACAGATCCCCTGGAAGCCGCCGGCTCCACAAGAACTTTTGTTGACATCGGCCTGAGGGCCCTAAGAGAACGCTTAAACTGCTAGAAAGAACTGTGGTAACCTGAACTGAGTAACTTGCAACCGTTATCGTAAAGTACGTTGACTGTATTCACAAGCCTGCTTAAAATCAATATAAAGATATATATTTTTACAGAATACAGTCTGGTCTCGTTGTGTGGTGGGTTGGTTGTGAAGGTGTACTATTGCAAGTGTTTAACCTATATGCCCCAAAGATTAGCCTACGACTGCTTAAGCCACACTACCTAGAGGGTAAGCAGAGGTTGTCTGGAAGGTAACCCTCAGCCCTGATGAGGAAGAGGAGAGTCCCTGCTTGTCGCTAGTGTTGCACTGCGCCAACTAGAGACTCCCCCTTCCTACAAATACCAAAGTTAGCATTTAACCGCGAGGATTATAATGCACTTAAGGGTATATGGTATGCGATATCATGGAACAGCTATTAGGACTTGGTTCCGCAAGCTGCAGACAGGCTCAGCTCATGCCAGAGCACCATCTCACACGATTCCACGCACTCTGCCTTCAGGATTGTCAAGGCCTGCCATAGGAGTGACTGATAGGAATCTGTGTGTCCATTTTAGGGTTAGGTATAGGTATACTACACCTACAGCAAAGGGTGATTACACGACTTTGCCCCAGCTGTCATGCAGCCAGTTGTGTCAAATTTAGGAGGCCAGCCAGGGGTGGCATAATACATGCTTCAGTCCCTGGTAGGCCCTGGGTACACCTATGCCCTGAGTTACAGGGTCTGTTAAGGTGGCCCAGTACCAATTGGTAAATGCACCTAGGGTACATGTGGTAATTTAGAGTGCGAACAGCCAGGCTGTGGGTCTGATTGGCAGGCCCACAGCTAGAGAAAGTAGTAAACCAGTGAAACAAAAGCAAAAAATCTGGGTGATCATAGGATTGCAGACCCTACTCTCCTACATGACCCCCCCCCCAAACTTTGGGACAATAAGCTAACCTTGACCAGGTGAGTCTTCTTGTTCTAAGTGGAAATATCTGGAGAGCCCATCGGCATTGCCATGATCAGTACCAGGTCTATGTTCCACTGTAAAGTCCATCCCCTGTAGGGAAATGGACCACCTAAGCAGTTTGGGGTTTTCACCCTTCATCTGATTTAGCCACAAGAGGGGCTTATGGTCGGTCTGAATCTTGAAGTGAGTGCCAAACAAGTATGGCCTCAGCTTCTTCAGGGCCCAAACCACAGCAAAGGCCTCCCTCTCAATAGCTGACCAATTCTTCTCTCTGGGGGTCAGCCTTCTGCTTATAAAAGCAATGGGCTGGTCTTGACCATCAAAATTCAGTTGAGATAGAACAGCTCCCACACCCAACTCAGAAGCATCTGTTTGGACAATGAATGGTTTGGAGTAGTCTGGACTCTTAAGGATAGGTGCTGTGCACATGGCCTGCTTTAGGTCATCGAATGCTTTTTGACAGCCTGCTGTCCACTGAACCTTTTTTGGCATTTTCTTACTTGTCAGTTCATTTAATGGAGTCACAATTGATCCATAGTTCCTGACAAACTTTCTGTAGTAACCAGTCAGGCCCAAGAAAGCTCGAACCTGAGTCTGGGTGGTTGGAGGAGCCCAGTCCCTGATTGACTGTATTTTGCTCTCCAGTGGCTGAACCTGGCCTCCACCTACAAGGTGGCCCAGGTATACAACCTGTGTCTGCCCTATCTGGCACTTGGTGGCCTTGATAGTGAGACCTGCTGCTTGCAGAGCCTCTAACACTTTCCTCAGGTGGACCAGGTGATCCTCCCAGGTGGAGCTAAAGACAGCAATATCATCTAGATATGCTGCACAGAAGTCATCCAGCCCAGTGAGAACATGATTCACCAACCTTTGGAAGGTGGCAGGTGCATTTTTCAGACCAAAGGGCATTACCACAAATTGATAATGCCCACCAGGGGTTGAAAATGCTGTCTTGGGCTTGGCATCCTCAGCTAACCTGATTTGCCAATACCCAGCTGTCAGGTCAAATGTGCTTAAGTAGTTGGCAGAAGCCAATCTATCTATAAGCTCATCTGCCCTTGGTATTGGGTGGGCATCAGTCTTAGTGACTGCATTGAGACCCCTGTAGTCTACGCAGAACCTCATCTCTTTCTTACCACCCTGGGTGTGAGGTTTTGGCACTAGAACTACTGGACTAGCCCAAGGGCTATCTGAGGGTTCAATGACTCCCAACTCCAACATTTTCTGCACTTCAGTTTTTATGCAGTCTCTAACATAATCAGGCTGCCTGTAGATTTTACTCTTAACTGGCAGACTGTCACCAGTGTCAACCTCATGGGTACACCAATTGGTCTGACTGGGTGTCAGAGAAAACATATGTCTGAAAGACTGAAGAACCTGTTTACAGTCTTTCTGTTGATGCTCAGAGAGGCTGCCACAAAAGACAACACCATCTACTGACCCATCATCAGGATTCTGAGTGAGCAGGTCTGGGAGAGGGTCACTCTCTTCCTCCTGTCCCTCATCTATGGCCATGAGCAAGCTCATGTCCTTCCTGTCGACATATGCTTTGAGCCTGTTGACATGGAGCACCCTGTGGGGGCTCCTGGGAGTTCCAAGGTCCACCAGGTAGGTGACCTCTCCCTTTTGCTCAAGAATTGTGTGGGGCCCAGACCATTTGTCTTTGAGTGCTGCTGGGGCCACTGGCTCCAACACCCACACCTTCTGTCCAGGCTGGTAAACAGTCAGGACAGCCTTTTGGTCATGCCAAGCTTTTTGAAGTTCTTGACTGGCCTTAAGGTTTTCAGATGCCTTCTCCATATACTCAGCCATCCTGGAGCGGAGACCAAGTACATAGTCCACTATGTTGGTTTTAGGCTTTTTGAGAGGTCTCTCCCATCCTTCCTTCACCAAACACAGGGGGCCTCTCACAGGATGCCCATACAAAAGTTCAAAAGGGCTGTAGCCAACCCCCTTTTGTGGGACCTCTCTGTAAGCAAACAGAAGGCAGGGAATCAGGACATCCCATCTACGCCTGAGCTTTTCAGGTAGTCCATGAATCATCCCTTTTAGGGTCCTGTTGAACCTTTCAACAAGCCCATTGCATTGTGGATGATAGGGTGTAGTGAACTTGTAGTTGACACCACATTCCTTCCACATAGCAGTTAAGTAGCTTGACATGAAGTTTGCACCTCTGTCAGAGACATCCTCCTTAGGGAAGCCCACTCTGGAGAACACTCCAACTAGGGCCCTTGCCACTACAGGTGCTGTAGTGGTCCTAAGTGGAATAGCTTCAGGATACCTGGTGGCATGATCCACTACCACCAGTATAAACTTGTGCCCTGATGCTGTCTGGGGTTCCATTGGACCAACAATGTCAATCCCCACTCTTTCAAAGGGCACCCCCACCACAGGCATTGGTATAAGGGGGGCCTTTGTTGTGCCACCTGACTTACCACTGGCTTGGCAAGTGACACAGGAGCGACAAAACTCCTTGGTATCCTCATTCATGTGAGGCCAGTGAAAGTGTGAGACAAGCCTGTCCCAAGTCTTTGTCTGGCCTAAGTGACCTGCTAAGGGAATCTCATGGGCCAAGGTAAGGAGAAAACCTCTCTGAGACAAGGGTACAACCAGCCTCCTGGTCAAGCCAGGCTTGGGGTCTCTTGACTCAGTGTACAGGAGTCCATCTTCCCAGTATACCTTGTGGGTACCTGTGGCGTTCCCAGCAGCCTCAGCAGCAGCCTGCTGTCTGAGGGGTTCAAGAGAAGGGCAGTCTAACTGGTCCTTCCCCAGGTCTTCCCTTGAGGGTCCCCCTGAACCCAAGAATTCAACTTGATCAAGTTCAAACTCTCTAGGCTCAGTTTCCCTCAATTCCTGTAGGTCAGCCTCCTCTGAGACTTGATCCACAACCTGGGGCAAGGGGGAAGGCACAGCCTTAACCCTACTGCTCTTTTTCTTGGAAGGTGTCTGGTCCATTGTTCCAGGATCCAGCACCTGTTCAGTGGGGCATTTCCTGACCTGTGACCTGGTCACAGCAAACACATGTGCTGGCAAGCCTAACATTTCCATGTGAGTCCTCTGCTCCACTTCTGACCATTGTGATGACTCCAAATCATTGCCCAACAAACAATCCACTGGGAGGTCTGAACTAACTACAACCTTCTTTTGGCCAGTTACCCCTCCCCAGGAGAAAGCTACAATTGCCATACTGTGATTGGTAGTGACATTGCTT
Organism: Lissotriton vulgaris; assembly: GCF_964263255.1. Classification (NCBI taxonomy): domain Eukaryota; kingdom Metazoa; phylum Chordata; class Amphibia; order Caudata; family Salamandridae; genus Lissotriton; species Lissotriton vulgaris. The sequence goes on along the minus strand of NC_141699.1, from coordinate 607,257,471 downwards.
GCATTGGTCACCAGGAAATCTGTACCTGGCATCATCTGTCCAGGGTCCACAAAGTTAGGTGTCACCATGGTGACACTGGCACAAGTGTCCCTATAGGCATGAGCCATTTTTCCATTAATGAAAGGTGTCTGTCTGTATTTGCCCAAAGTATTGGGACTTATATCAGGGGACATATCCACATCCCCTGTACAAACAAGGACAGCCTGAGTGAGTGTGCCAACTAAGTTGTCACCCCCCTCAGAACCCAGGGTTAACCCAACTAAACCCTTGGGAGGTGCACTACCACTGCTGACTGTACTAGGGGGCACAGGTGCCTTAGGGGCTGCAGTGGCAGGAGTCTGCCCTCCTCCTTTCTTGGTGCACTCACTAAACCAGTGAGTTTTACTTTTGCAGTATTGGCACCACCTTTTAGATTGGCCTTCTTGGTTTTTCTTCTTCTGGGGAGCCTGACCCCCACCCTCTTTGGGTTGTTGGGGACCTGTCGAAGACTTCTGGTCATTTTGTTCCCCCTTAGAATCTTTACCCTTCTGGTCTGCTTTCTTCTGACCACCTTGATTCTGGCCCTGGTTCTGTTTAACTCTTGTTCTGACCCATCTGTCTGCCTTCTTTCCCAATTCTTGGGGAGAGGTCAGATCTGAGTCAACAAGATGCTGATGCAACAACTGGTTCTGACAATTGTTTAAAATTTGTTCTCTCATGATCAAATTGTACAATCCTGTATAATCAGTAACCTTACTGCCCAGCAACCAGCCCTCCAAAGCCTTAGTGGCACAATCTACAAAGTCAGACCAATCTTGAGACTGAGTTTTCTGGGTATCCCTGAACAGCAACCTGTACTGCTCAGTGGTTAGGCCAAACCCATCAATCAGTGTATTTTTCAAGATTTGGTAATTGTTAGCATCCTCCACTCTAGTAGTGAGGAGCTTGTCTCTACCTTTACCTTCAAAGGAGAGCCACAAGATAGCTGCCCACTGACTCTGGGGAACACCCTGCACAGTGCAGGCCCTCTCCAAAGCAGTAATCCATTTGTGGATGTCATCCCCTTGTTTAAAGGGGGGCACTATCTTACCCAGGTGTTTTGTATCAAAACTCCTTTCCCTATTGCTAGGTACAATGCTGCCACCAGTGGGGACTACCCCACTTAACTGTTGCTCTCTAGCAAAGGCAAGCCTCTCTTTGGCCAGGGCAAGTTCTTCCCTTTCAATCCTCAGATTGGCTGCCCTTTCTTTAGCTTCATACACTCTCCTCTGAGGGGAAGTCATCCCTCTTTGAGAAGAGTTGTGAGAGCCATTGGTTTGAAGGGATCTGCCAGAGCCTCTTGATAGAGATCTGGCTCGTCCATTCCCAATGTTAAGCTGACCTGAGAGTGGTCCCAGGGGTCCCCCAGTACCCATCTCATGTCTGCTTAAGTTGGACCTGGTTAGTCTGCTGACTTCTACCTGTCCCTTGTCTGCCTCATCCCCAGAGGGATCCTCATCCTCCTCCCCCTCTTCAGTCTCAGCTGAGAGGTGGATTAGGTCAGGGTCTCCTCTGGTTCCCTCAAGGGGAGGCATGCTTCCATCTGGATTAGAAGAGCTAAGAAGTTTCTCAGCTTTTCTGGCATCATAAGTCTCTAAGAGACCAATCAGAAAGGAAGTTGTGGGGTTAGACCCCTGCTTTATCTTCCTAGAGGTACACACCTGTCGTAACTCATGGAAGCTAAGCACAGTATATCTGGAAGGGAGGACCTGTGGAGGGTCCACTGACACAAGGGGAGACTCAGAGTTTCCTCCTTTGTCTGACATACTGTTTCTAGTGTGGTGTAAGTGATGCACCTACCTACACTATGTGTTTGCCTACTGATCCCTTGCTAAGAGTTGCAGCCAAGGTGTGCTAAGCCTTGAGGAGCTGCAACAGCTGGTTCAGTAGAACTCAGAGTATTCTAAGCTAAGTTATATGTACCTGAAGTACTTATGTGATCTTTCAACAAGATATTCTTAGGATACGTGTGGTAAAACAACAGCAAGCTCAAATCCCAACCGCTGCTCACCAATGTGAGAAGGTGGCCTGATATGCAGTGCTCACTATTCTAGTGAACACTATGTATCAGTCCAGCAACCCTTATTGATGATTGGTTGTAAGTCAACCTTATAGACCAGCTATCCTAGTAGCATGGATACGAGCAGTCTAAGGCTAAAGACTCGAGAGGGCGTGTTAAGCCAGCTGTTATACCACACATATACCCCTTGAATACCAAGTGAAAGGACACCACACAAGTGTTATGAAAATAAACAAGATATTTATTAAGAATCACAACAGCCCTGTACTCTTTATGAGGACAGGGTACTAAGCACAAAACAAAACTCTTACGAAAATACTTAAGTTAGCACAGTATATACAAATGCCCGAGGGGCACGGAAAACCATATACTCTGAAAGTGGAATGCGAAATTACTAGCAGGTAAGTACAGTACTAATAGGCTTAGGAATCGCTAGGACTTGACTATAGAATCTTCAGATTACTTCTAGGAGGCCTAGGGGACTCGGGGGCAGAGTGTGCACTCTCACGCGTGATGCGGGACAAAGTCTATGGTAGCTAGTAATGACAAAGTTAGTGTTCTCGGGCGAACCCGACCTGGTAGGAGGAAAACGAAAGTGGATTCTGAAACTTGGATAGTGAGGCTATGCTGGGGCACCGAAATGCCGAAGTTACCTAGCCCAGGGGCTGCAGCTGCATATGTCTCAAAAGACGTCGGGAATCCTCGTAGACGGACCAGGAGCCTGGAAGAAAGAAGTTGCTGGCAGGCGACCAGTGAAGAAAGTTCGATGGATCCAAGCCTGGATCGAAGGAAGGTGACACCTGAAAGCAGAGGGGACCAAGTTCGAGACTACTAGCCAGTAGTCAGGTGGCACCAGGAGGGCACCGGATGGTAGTCACCTCGACTAGGTGAGTGGGTGACGCTGTGCTCGCAGATCTCACGGACCAGGAGGCGTTGTCGGCGACCAGGATGGAGGAGCGAGCTGTCCCACGATGGATGAAGCTGTCGGCGTCGCTGGACCCAGGATTGGGCAACAAAGCCTTGGCAAATTCAAGCCCACGCGGTGGACTCAAAATGGCGTCTGGAGTGGACCAGGAGGGTCCGGGGTGCCTCTCTTGAAGAAGGAAGCAAGGGCCAGTCTGGAACAACCAGACCAGCAGCAGTGATGTCGTCGGGCGTCGTGAAGAAGGCCACAAGCCAGCCGGCTAGTAGCCACACAGCGCGGTGAGCACGCAAAAGCAGAAGGGCCCCACGCAGATCGTGGAGATGCTGGAGGGCTGATCTTCGGTGCTGGAGCTGCTCAGGGTTGGGGCTTCTCGGACCCCAAAGCACTCACCAGTGGTGCATACGGTGGGCTTGTTGCAAAGAAGTCGTGCAGTCTTGGCGATCGTCGGTCCCTCGAGGTCTCGTCGCACTCACAGTTCTCAGCTTGGCTGTAGAGGTGAGTAGAGGTCAGAGGTGCCAGGGAAGCCGGGTCTCGTCGAGCTGGGTCGTCGGATTCGTGAAGAAGGACTTGCAGCAGACCGCAGTGTTCTTAGGATGGTGCCTGCGGATGCAGGGTGACTACTCCTTAGCCACAAGGGAGAATCTTGAAGAAGGAAATCTTGATGTCTTTCGCAGAAAGTCGGGTCTTGATTCCAAAGATGATCTAATTTGAACAGGGGGCCCGCTCCCATCTTTATACTAAAAAAGGGGGCTGACCCGGTGACTAGGTCCTGCCTATGGGTGGGACTAGGAGGGGGGTGGTTACACCCCTCTGCCATGCCGGACTTTCCCCAGGCCAGGGGCTGGTGTGCCCCTGGAACTGGTTCTGACCGGCCTATGCGTTTTGAGCACCGGGGTGCCACTCAGCAGTCACCTTCCTGTAAAGCCCTGCCTACCCAGGATACACAAAACCATGTCTGGGACGGTGCTAGCACCGCCCCTGACAGGAAACCCTTTGTCCAGGCTCCCCTCGCTGGAATGACTCCCAGCTGCAGGGGGTCAGACTCGTGTCTGTGGTGGCAGCATCCATTTTCTGGAGCTGAGGCTTCGTTTAACTTTAACCGGGGTTCACAGTTACATACATGTCGTGTCCCTCTAGAAGGGTGGAATGCTAACCCCGTCGCCAGAATTGGCGAGGGGTTAGTATTCCAATTCGTATGACACCTTACTCGACATGTTTTGATAAAGCAATACCAAAGTTAGCATTTAACCGCGAGGATTATAATGCACTTAAGAGTATATGGTATGCGATATCATGGAACAGCTATTAGGACTTGGTTCCGCAAGCTGCAGACAGGCTCAGCTCATGCCAGAGCACCATCTCACACGATTCCACGCACTCTGCCTTCAGGATTGTCAAGGCCTGCCATAGGAGTGACTGATAGGAATCTGTGTGTCCATTTTAGGGTTAGGTATAGGTATACTACACCTACAGCAAAGGGTGATTACACGACTTTGCCCCAGCTGTCATGCAGCCAGTTGTGTCAAATTTAGGAGGCCAGCCAGGGGTGGCATAATACATGCTTCAGCCCCTGGTAGGCCCTGGGTACACCTATGCCCTGAGTTACAGGGTCTGATAAGGTGGCCCAGTACCAATTGGTAAATGCACCTAGGGTACATGTGGTAATTTAGAGAGAGAACAGCCAGACTGTGGGTCTGATTGGCAGGCCCACAGCTAGAGAAAGTCGTAAACCAGTGAAACAAAAGCAAAAAATCTGGGTGATCATAGGATTGCAGACCCTACTCTCCTACACTCAGCGCGACTCATCCTGGACATCCCCCGTCGTAGCCACATCACCGAACACCTGAGAGATCTACACTGGCTCCCAGTCAACAAGAGAATCACCTTCCGTCTCCTCACCCACGCACACAAAGCCCTGTACAACCAAGGACCAGCTTACCTCAACAGCCGCCTCAACTTCTACGCTCCCACACGCCAGCTTCGATCGACCAGCCACGCCCTCGCCGCTGTCCCCCGGATCCGAAGAGCCACCACAGGAGGAAGGTCCTTCTCCTACCTGGCCGCCAAGACTTGGAACTCCCTCCCGACCCACCTCCGCCTGACCCAGGACCACCTTGCCTTCAGGAAACAGCTCAAGACCTGGCTGTTCGAGCAGTAGCGGACCCCCCCTCCCCTAAGCGCCTTGAGACCCTCCGGGTGAGTAGCGCGCTATATAAATGCCTTGATTGATTGATTGAACATCCCATGGCACATTCTCAACTGCTTCATTGGATAGAGAATCCAAGAGGCTGGACTCTTTCGGGGGAGAGCGATCTTTTCTTCGGCCAACCTGGCATTGCGGTCTGTGAACACCGCACGCCTTTTGGGCCGTTATTCCCAATATCTGTGGGACACAGTTGTGCAGCTGCTACCACAGCTTTGGGGGAGGCTCTTGCCGTAGTCTCTCAGGCTGATGCAGATGGGAGAGATGCAGCAAAGTTCACTATCCACTGTAGACTTGTCATGCCGGACTCACTATGAAGAGCGGTTTCATCAAGGGTGGCCTTGACACGCTACGCCTTGTTGAGGACAACTGTTTTTTTTAGGGGATGTCCAAGCCCCATTTATGGTCATGCCATTTGATGGCACCTGTCTCTTTGGAGACAAGACTGATTCAGCGCTGGAGCGCTTCAAGGACAGTAGGGCTACTGCCAAGTACTTAGGTCTTTCCATGGCCCCACGTCATCCCTAATCCGCTTTTCGCTCCTGTCATGGCTACAGGATTGGTTTTGAGCTGTGCCTATTTCCTCCCAGCCACCGAGCCACGCATGCTGCCCAGCCTCACCTTAGCCGAGGATGCGGTACTCACATACCTCATGGGTCAGGTAGCCAGCGGTCTGGTCAGTCCCCCACCGCCCTGGCAGCTGCAACCTTCAAACCCTCCCAATCTGCCCCTTTACCACCATGGACATCAAGTTGGCGGCAGTATTCACCATATCCTGCCAGACTGGCAGTCCATAACATCGGAAAGGTGGGTTTTGCAAATCGTTAGAAGGGGCTACTCCCTCCCCTTTGTGACTACCCCTCCCTCCATGCCACTAATTTAGGGAGGAAGCCCAGAGACTGGGGTCCTGATTAGCAAGATCCCAGTTAGACTAGTAAAAAAAAACATACAGACACCAGCAAAAAGTGGGGGTAACCATGAAAGCAGATCCTACATTATTGATATACACAAGTCTTATATTGTTGGTTTGTCCTCCGCAATATACTGCCCTACATTTGCTTAACTAACCTTTTTAAGCTGCATTATGGACATGCAAAAACACTAATATCTTCAACATTTGTATAGTTTATGCATTCAAAGACACACATCCCACATGGGTACACATGGAAGCAGACCAGCACACCAATGGCCATATATACAGCAAATATACAGGAAACTAACATTAACAAATATACAGGTATAAACGCACCTAGGCAAGAATAAGTATGCAGCAGGGGACACAGTGTGATCAGACTCTGTAGAGCAAAGGATGTTGCACAGGACGGAGCACAGTGTGAAGTTCAGCAATGAATTATAGGGTGCACTACACAAGAGGAGCAAAATTAATGCACCTTGTGAGGGCATGGGATGGCATGCACCGGGGACCAGTGAGTTCTATGGGTTGGGGAGCACTGGGTGCTGTGCTTTGAGGGAACATTTGGTCTAGTACAGATCAGGAACACATGGCTCTGTGCTTCATGGGAACACAGAGTTGTGAAAAAGCAGCTTTGACTCCCAAGACTTTCGATGCCGCTTGGTGCAAACTACCTCTAATTCACATAAGAATAGCGATCAAAATAACGAGGCAGGCGCTGGGGATTGGAAGGCGAAGAACAAGTGTATTTCTCCGGAGGAGAACACATCACATCAGACACCGGGGATATCGTCAGGAGGTGCTCTAACTGCATCTCTGTGGCATGGCCTTTTATACTATTTTCTGTCTGTTTATTACATGGTAAAACATTCCTGACATCAGTTAATTGCATATTCTAACAACCTTGGATTCCCGGCCTTAAGCTAGTTCCCACACAGACCTTGCAGCATTCGTCCCCCACCCTGATGTAATAGATGATCGCTATCTCGCAGCTGGACATTCCAACATGATCTTAAAGTATGTGGGATCGGTCAGATCTAAGGGTTTGGGTTATTGATTAAGTCAGGCCCCTTTGTTGGTGAAACAAGCCCTGCCATGTGTAGGCAATAAACAATGTCCACAGGGGTCAGTTAGAGCCTGGGACCGGACTGAGTGGGCAGGTGCAGGGAAGGAGGTTATAAAAGGGGGCTTGCCTGTGCATGGAGGATGAAAGGACAAGTGGGTTTGACGCGGGAAGTGACTCCGGGGCACTGTCATGCTGACATGGTTTTATGACCCCAGTGTGTGTGGTCGGGCTTAGTCAGAGCACGGGGATGATGGCGTGGTCAGGGTGACACACAGGTGACCAGCAGTGTACGAAATGGCCGTGATGTCTAAAATGGTTGCCGCTTACGCGCACTCAAAGGCCTATGTTAAGCAAGATGGCAACGGCAATGTTCATGCTTGTTATTTTAATTCTAACAGAGTGATGTGCAGTGGAGAGCTGAAGATGATGTACAGCAGGTACACACAGTGATGATCAGTAGAATGGAGGCCACTATTTTCTTTCGACTTCAACCCTTTTCCTGAGCTAGTTTCTCTGCAGCAACATTTTACATTTTTGAGCTGTACAGTGTTCCTCTGAACAAACCGTTCCAAGCAACACATTTTTGTACTGGGTCGTATGAAATATAGCAGAGGTTCATTGAATAAAATCTGTTACAATTGTGTGATTCCTGTGAAAACTAGATTTCTTTTCCATCAGTTCCAATGCTAATGAAAAACACAAATGTGAACAAAAGAACAGTAAATAAACAATATTCTATTCCAAAGCACACCCAAACCTCCAACACATTGTTTGAGTGCAGTACCATTAAATATGAGCACAGTACTTAGCTGATTGTGTGTTGTAAATTCTTTTTTGATCAGACAGTGCTTTGTACTAAAAAAGCAACCAATTGCTCTGTTGTTAATGGTTTTGACTTCACTTTTTTATACCTGCCATTATTGTGTTTTCATTTTCTGTTTTTGATGCAGGTGGAAATTTTAGCTTCCCTGCAGAAACCCAAGAAGATCTCGTTGAAGGGCTCAGATGGCAAATTATACATCATGATGTGTAAACCAAAAGATGATCTCAGGAAGGACTGCCGACTTATGGAGTTCAACTCCTTGATTAACAAGGTTTAAATATGCTTTGAAAATATGTAATGATTGTTTGTCCTAAAAATACGTCAGATTAGATTGTTGGTCAAGTGGAACTGATGTTATTAGGTGAAGTTTCGAATAGATGGATTTTGGACCCTTTTGACTTAAAATGTTCTTTTATTTTTGTATTCTACCTTTTTTGGAAGTTTCAGTGTAGTACTGACATTCTTTAGGAAACATGATTTATAATTGCGTTGAATCTCTTTCATTTACTGTCTCAGTCTATAAATCTGTTGATGAACACTGAAGATCCCTGGACAAATTATATTCCAATACAATGTTGTTGCAATATCGCTGTTAGCATCTATGTATCATAAGATTATAGTGTATATATAGCTTCTTTAGATGTATAAGTTCTATGCAATAATGATGATATTATTATTATGATTATTTCTTATAAAGTGCCTACGAAAGGATGCAGAGTCACGAAGGCGAGAACTCCATATTCGCACCTATGCAGTCATTCCACTCAATGACGAATGTGGTATAATTGAATGGGTGAACAATACAGCCGGCTTAAGACATATCCTGAACAAGTTATACAAAGATAAAGGTAAAGTGTTCACTGATACCCTTACATTGATTGAGGTGGTAGTTCATTAGGGTAAATGGCCTACATAGAAGCGACTTCTGTTTTCTGCCAATAAACTTAAGGGGTTTTGATAAATAAAAACTGTTTAAAAAAAGAAACTCAAGGGTAACCTATGCCTAAGTCACACCATTATTAATAACATATTTTTACAAAAGCACTTGAGAGTTAGTAATATATTATGATAAAGTGTTCTAAACGCTTTTTTGATTTGTAATATTGTCATTGATAATAGAAATGTTGATGTTGAAGTTTAGGGGGTACAAACTTTAATATTTAATGGAGCGTTAAAAGGTTGTCACTCCTTTTATTAACGCTTGTATTTGATGCCAATCTGAAGATGTGCATCCGTGTACAAGCAGGAAGAGCATCCCATGCAACTTGCGTTGATGTCTTGGGCCACCATAGCTTTTCAATTTGCCAAACCAAACTTTGTTTTTTTATAGTTGAAAAACTGCTTTGTTTTTTTCTATAAAAAAAACAAGTGTCCACATTTTGCACTGCCAATAGGCCATGAACAGTAGGGTGAAACGTATCTGCTTCTCTTTTGGTAACTGGTGCAGGTTATTCAAAACCAGTATGCTGTTGGATCAACTCACTGTGACTGCGATTCTTCTGGCTGCAGCATCTTGTTGTGTCTTAATCGGGTGCGAGTAAACTTTTATGCCATAGTGTAGTCACTGTAATGTAAACTATCGCATGGAATCTCTAAGAGTACATGGGAAAACAATCCTAAAAGTAAGTCCGTTTTAACTGTATGAAACATGATTCTCTCGTAGGAATACTGAGTTATGTAGAGCTTACATAGTTTCCTCCACTTTTTTGAGGTCTGCATTGAGTTGTACAACAAAGAGAAAGTTTAATATGTCCTGGTGACCAAGCTATACATAGGGTCATGCAGAATTGCCGGGACGCTGGTTGTTCTGTTACCAAATGATCTAATTCCAGTTTTACAATCTCCACCTCAACCCTATTAGCACTTTATTTGAAAATGCTCATATTCTCAGCTGTGGAACCTTACGTTTTCCTGTAGCCTCTCTTAACAATGAACTTTCTCACATGAGAGAGGACACCAAACCCTAATTTGGGGTTTGACTTTTTTTTATATAATGGTTGTTCACCTTAGGATACCAGCTCACATGCTTCCAGATTTATCTGCTTTGGCAATAACCAGGCTACCTTCCTTTGAATACTTCTATAGACATTTAAGTTGCAAGCAAGACTGAGTGTTTATAAAGAAACATTCCCACCATTTGTTGGGGGTAAACAATTGCAAACCTGTTGTCCACCTTATGAAGTATGTCTGTGTGTATTATGTAGTAGCCTGGATAGGGTGAAAAGAATGCGTGGCATTTCTATTGCTACGTATGATTATTCTATCAAGCGGCACTTGTGGAGCCATTTCTGATGAGTTATTAAGTTGCTACTAGATAGATTTAAGTTCTACAACAGTGCCATTATTACCTACAAATGTGGATTTAGAGCATGATACCATGGGATTTGTATTTCTATTTCTAAATATTCCTGGAATTCTTGGGGATAATTTATGCAAAGGGGTGCCAGGACCCTTTTTTCTACTTAGCATTGTTTCTACCTCCTCTATAAGTGTATCAATCTCATTTAGTGTACAGTTTGCCCCTTGCTTTTTTGAGCATCGTTTATTTGCTTCCGCTGGTCCTGAAATGGTTCCACTCCTTTCCATTTTCCCATATTTACTAATCACAAGAAGTCCGGGTAACATAGGTAAGAAAGGAATAGAAAAACAAAGAGAATACAGTTGTACCCTGATCTTAAACAGTGTGTCAAAGAAACATGGAAATAATGTTGCTACTTTAACATAGCTCAGTCTCTAAATTCCTTACTAGGGGTGTACATTTTTTAAAATATTTGTTTAAATTGAGTCTTTCCATAAAACAGCAGTGCCCATAGTACAGAATCGTAGGACCTCGAGGGGTGGCCCAGCCTAGCCTCTTCCAGACAAAGACGGGCCAGCGCTTGATTGCCACGTTGCCTGTATATCTCCTGCACAGCGGGATTTGTGATGGTGCTATATAGGTTGTTCTTCACAGTGGCCCACCTTCTCCTGCCTCACTCTCGTCAGTCACTGGGGGCTACTGGGGGCATGTAGTGGCTGAATGTGTCCCGCACAGCAGAAGTTGTGATAGCGCTACATAGCACTTTCTTCATAGTGGCCCGCCTTATCCTCACCTACTCCGGGCGGTCAGTGTGGGCTTCAGAGGACTGTAGTGCCTCAATATGCACCCTTTATATTTAATTAAGATCCTGAGAAGTACTGAACACAGGCACATTTTTAACAGAAATTTTACACTGCTCTTCTATTATTAGAGCGAACAGCCACAAAATGGAAGTCTGAATAAAATGCAACTCAACAAGAGACACCAGGGTCTCTGAACAAATTATTACTCTAAATAAAAACGTCTGCAAGTTAACTGTACAATATAGGGATTTAGATCATGGCCCAGTCAGGACGCTCACAGTCCAATCCTCGCTTTCAGAACAATGAACACTTAAGGGTTGCTGTCCCTATCCTCAGCTGTTAAAAATGTGTTATTCAGAAGTGTAAGGTGATTGGTTCTGCTCATCAAAGGTACTTAGGTTTTTTGATCTTTGATCATCTTATTTTTTTAATTTTTCTTCTATGGGTGAGCCTCACAAATGGTCACTTACCCAAGGTAAATTCACAGTAAATGGACTACACTTGTTTGCCATCAGTGTCTGCCATTTAAGATAAGGCTGCTGCAACGCAGTAAGGGTATGGGGCACCTGGCTTGTTGTACGTGAACATTTGTGCTCACGTGTGAGGGCTGTGCCTGTGAGACTCCTGTAATACGCAGCCAATTAACTGCACACCAGTAGCCTGGCGTAGAGGGGACTCTGCAGGATTGGTATTGACCTGGGTTTAGCCTTATGGTGTTAGTGTATACTCATAGGGAAAATCAGTGTGGTTTACTGTCTTATCTGCAGTGACACTCCATTATACACCTATGGGAAAAACTGCCTTAGCTGGAAGTTTCGCTTCTCCTTGGCCTACAGTGACCAGTGACGTATCGAACTGTGGTGGAATCTGTGTGCCAAACCCAAATATTAGAGTTCGAAGAAGATATCTGTACAGCTTATGAGTCATCCAGGATTGTCCTATATCTGTTGCTTAGCTCAGGATCAGACCTGAGGTATTTTTGTCACCCTGCTGTGCCAAGTTAGTTACATTTATCTCCAGCAGCAGGAACAATGGCCACCCCACACAAAGAAAGAACGCTGTTGTGCTAAACCGAGGGAGAAATAGAGGGAGGCAAGGCCTGACATTCCCAACACCAGGCCCCTATAGCATGCAAGTGGACGGGGAAGTAATGCTGCACTCCTCTCACTGGTGGTGGGCCAGCCAACTTCCCAGTCCCATGTCTCAGGGGAACAGGCTGCCACCACCAACAGCAGGGCCTTGCCCACCGGAGCGGGCAGGGGAGGAGAACTGCTAGCTCAGACGACAGCACAGGGAAGTGCTCCCTGTTCAGGGGATCCCTGGGTTGGAGCTCCCTGGGCTTCTCTAAACGCTTGGAGACTGCCAAAGTGTCCTGGTGGGTGTGATTACCCCCAATATAGAAAAAAGGAAAGAAAAGGCAGATGCTGCTAGGCGCTGGAAAAACAAAAAGCTGGAGCCGCTTATTATTATTCACTCTTCCTGGGGAAGCGCCCCATAATACCCTGCTTGGCTTGAAATTGACAAAGCATGTTTCCTACTTCATGTGGTGGCCCAAGGATGGAGTAGGCCACCACCAACTATAGATAGAGAATGCAGGGGAGTTGCAGAAGTGCCTTAGCTCCTCTTCAGGAACCCCAAGAATTATTTTAAAGGTGCAGACCCTAAGTTTGAAGGGTAGAGTAAAGAAGAACCAGTCCAGGATTTCCTTGCCTTCTTTTTTTTTTATTCTTCCCAGGCTGGAGCATCAGCTCTACATCTGGGAGTGCAGCGCCCTCTAGGGTTTAAGTTTATGGCTGCAGGTTCTATGGCCTAGAAATTGTAAACCAGCATTTGCAATGCAATAGGTCTCGCATTTGCAAGAGTTTAAGCTATTAGCATGTTAAATAACAATGTCTTTTATTTATGTTTTAAAAACCACAACATAAATAAAAGGCATTGTCCTTTACAACGCCAATAGCTAAAACTCGCGTGAATGCAAGACCTATTGAATAATTTTTTAGGTTTCACCTGGTCGTAGCTCTGCGAAGAAGTGCTCCGCCCAGGCGAAAACTTTTGTTTACAGTATGGAGGACTTGAATCCGCCCCTTCTTCCATTGGCTAGCTCCATAAATGGAGGCTAGCCATTGGAAGAGAGTGGCTGTCAATCATTCTTTACCCGTCGGAACGCGATTCGGGGGCGTTTCTCGGTCTTTTTTTAAGTCCCGCCCTCTCCTCTTCCCATTGGCTGGAATTTTACCTTCCAGCCAATGGGAAGGGGAGAGAGCGAAAAACACGCCCACAAGGAGTTATTGTGCCGTTGTTGTGCCTTCTTTATCCCCCGCCCTCCCTCCCGTTGTCCGTGCCTTCGCCGTTGTGGGGCAGAATCGAGTGCTTGTTATTTATTGGCAGCCCTTGTTAAAATGTGTGACAGGACAGCAGCACCTTTGTTGCTGGTATGGGTGCTGCTTACTGTAAGCCTCGGTGTTTGACGTCCTTAGCTTGTTTCTTAAAGAAGCCGCGCTGCACCCATCGGAAAAGAAAAACAATCAACTACGAAATATCAGTGTGAGCCACACTGTGTCTGTGTGTAACCATAGAAAGGAGCACTCAGGGGAAGGCAGCATAGCAGCGGATAACAGGCTGGATGCTTTTGTTTACTTATAGCGCCTTATGGCTCACTGAAGTATAGGGGAGCTGTAAGTATGCGGGATTAATGCATTTTAGTGCTGTGATGCGGCTACCAGCACTTTCATGCGTTAGTCTAACGGCTCTAACCCCTGAGCCGTGGTATTTGGCAGGGCTGCTATAGCGACGGTAGAGGCTGAGAAACGTAAGGCTAATAAACTACATTAACCAGACTTCACGCATTCACTTTGCAGCAGCACGGGCACCCATCTTGGGCTTGGCAAACGTAGCTTGACTTCCGAGAACGTACCACCCTCCCTCTTCTGATTGGCCGCTCTCGTCCTCTCTGCTCGTGCGCGTTGCTCTCTATGGTCCGGGGCGGTCTGTCTGGTCTTGCACTCTATGGTCTGTGCTTCCGGAGCGCGTTGTTTGGGTGCTGAAGGCAGAGGCTCTGTGCTCAGAGGGAAACCCAGGCGGTCTTAGAGGGGAGGGCACGGAGGGAGGGGCCTCAAAAGCCGGGGTCTATGAACGAGGCTGTGGAGGGGGCCTGGGGCACCTCAGAAGCACACATTGAAGGGGTCATTGAGGGACAAGGGAGTCGGAGGGACACAACATAGGGGCTCTGGGGATTGGGTTTATCGAAGAGGGGGTGTACTTGAAAGGACTGTTTTGGGGCCCACCCTGGTGTATTTTCGGGGTACCGTTGCTTCAGGCTAAGCATCGGAGGTCCCCGAGGGATACTCCAGTGGTGCTTGCAGGGGCTCATTAGGTGCCTGCAGACACAGGTGCTGTCGTTAAGGGACACAAAAGAGGAGCCCTTGGGGCAGTGAGACTTTTAATGGGCTCTGCTCGTGACAGGAGGTGTACGCGGTGATTGAGAGAGGCCCCTGACCAGCTGTAAAAACTACTGTGATTGGAGGAGCCCTTGAGGGCACGACTGGAGTAAATACAAGATGCCTGAGATCAAAGTGAAGCATGTGGTTTCCTGCAGCAGCGAGGACACAGTAAGCATGACAGCTACTTGCCGTGGCATGTCTGCCAAGATTGCATTGTGCATATGCATGGTGTTTCTGTGTTGTGACATGTGCATATCTCATGTATTGTAATTGCATTTATATAGCACGTACCACCCCTAATGAAACTGACACATGTAGTTGTACACAAAATATTGGTGACATCCTACGATTTGGTTTGAATGGGTTGGCAGTCACAGTTGGTTAATACAGAAAGTAGCAAAACATGTGTTACCAGGGAACGTGTGCATTGTTTTACTCATGCAAATTATTTACCAGCCTCCCCTCCCTTGAATCATCATACCAGTCCCATAATGCAGTTTGGTTGGCTAGCACGCCATGGCTGACTGAAGATGCGCACTCGGATGGCGCCGGCACTTGACAGCCAGGCACAGAGAGGCGCGTGATTGCAATGGGCGGCAAGACGAGCGTGACTGAGGGCAGACGCCAACTGAAATGTCCAACCCTTAAAAAGGAAAGATTTAATGACGGTATTTTTTGTGGAACTGGTGGCGAGCTTCCTGTTACAAGATGAGTGAGTGGACCATGTCCAAAAAGACTGACACTCCAGTAGGGTAGTGTAGTGCTTTCAGCAAGCGTCGTCTTAATGTGCCACCCCAGCACGGTTTCACCCCCTCAGCTGTCAATTGGCCGTCTGTCACGTGACACCTGCAGACTGGACTCTGAATTTCTTCAGTGAAATCCAGTAGGGTACAATAGGTCTTACATTTGCAAGAGATTAAGCTGTTGGCAATGTAAATGACAATGCCATTTATTTATCTGTTTTCAAAACCAACACATAAATAAAAATGTTGTCATTTACAATGCCAATAGCTCTAACTTTTGCAAAGGCGAAACCGTTGCATTGTAAATGCTTGTTTTTTTTATAGTTGGCAAAGCACAGAGTGTGAGGCTGTGCGCCGAGGGGGAGAAGTGGAGCTGTGGGAGGGAGAAGGGGGCGTGAGGGTGACAGAGATTAGGAGCAGGCAGTGGAAGCCAAGAGACGAAAAATATGTGAAATAAATCAATTAATAATACCTTATCTCAGCCGTTTTGTGACTGCTGTTTCCTCTGCGGCGCTGATATTTTGGAGAATCCTTAAGGTTGCAGACAGTTGTGAAGCGGGGCTTGTAGAAAGCCCAGCAGAGTTTGTTGAGTGGCGCGGAATAAAAATGGCGCGGCTCAGAAAACTCTTTTTTCCCCCCCAATATTTTATGCTTTTAGTAAGCAGCGCAGCATGCCGTCTGTGCCGCGCTGCTTACTAAAAGCATAACCTATTGAAAATATTTAGTTTGGCGAGCTGCGCCTTTCATCGGAATGGAACGAGGCGGGGTTTGCATAATGCCCAACAGAGTTTGCCTAGCGGCACTGAATAAAATAAAGGCGCTGCTCGGCAAACTCTTTTTTTTCAATATTTTATGCTTTTAGTAAGCAGCGAAGCATGCTGCCTGTGCCGCACTGTTTATTAAAAGTATAAAATGTTGAAAAAATAGAGTTTTCCGAGCCACACCTTTCCTTGGAATGGAGCGATTCTCACGTAAGGCAAGCTTTTCCTGCCAAAAACAAACAAAGAAACAAAAAGCATTGTGTTGAGGGAGAGGTATCCTAGCTGCAGGCAGGCAAAAGGCATGTAAGAAAATAGGGCAGACAGTCTGTTAATAAGGCATACCAAGTAACAATACATGTAAAAGGGCCAGTACTTTTGAGAGGTAACAGAAGACAGGGAGGTACTAAGGAGGGACTAATAAGCCTATTAACAAATCAAACCCCAACATTTACAATGAACACTGACTGCAGCCAATTAAAAAGATGGGTGGGGATTGGGTGGAGCTTCAAGTCCATACCTGAATACAGCATGTCTTGAAGAGACGGCGTAAACGCTGCCAAGGCGAGACCGAAAAAAGGATACAGACACATGGGTGATCTTTGAAAACACTTTATTTAAACGTGTTTGTGTGATGGCTTTTACAATACTTTATTGAAAAATTCTATTCATGATGATTTGGCAATGCCTTATTTCAAAGTGTTATTCACAATGATTTTAAGTAATGCTTCATACAAACATATTATTTACAATGCTATCTTTAAAGGGTTCTTAATCCAGACAGTAGGTCATATTCCTGAGAGGATGTAATGTTTAATTATTGATGATTCTAGTGCCTTATTGCAATGACTGATTACTGAGAATGAGTGCAGAGGAGGAATTATGGTTACCGACATCCGTGAAGGAATGAGGTATTACCGTAACTTGATTCCAGTCTTTAAATGAGACATTGACCTAATGCAAAGTGACACCCCCATATATGGTTAAATGTTTTATTTACATGAAGGGGGTGTCCTGTGACTTTTTGGGTCATGACCCTTTAAGGGTCAAATATAATATTGCCAAAGGAATTTTAACCAGCCTTATGTATGCTTTTAAAGTACTGCATAGTATTGAGTAATGTGAGTGTAATAAATGTACTTTTACTTTTCTATAGAAAAATCACAGACTGGACAATTATTTTGTGTTATTATTGTATGCCAGTGAATGGTAATTAACAGCCAACACTACCACCTTGAGTAGGCTATGGACTGCTCTACTCCGCTACCCTGAGAGACTGTCAAGAGCTACAATGGGGTTCTTGGTTTCTAGTAGAGGGCGAATGTGGACCCATTACCTTTGCAGTCCTCACAACAAATTGCCAGTTTCTTGACAAGTCATCCCACTCAGTCCCCCAACTTAATTTGCTGACCACATCAAACTATTTAACTACTGGTCTAAATTCAATCTGTTTTTGAAGCTTATCCTTCATTCCTAGATCGTCTTCCAACCAGGGCTTAGCTTGCAATTGACTGGGACGTTTGTGATAGAAAACTCTGAAAGCTATAGACCTTGCTTCAATCTAATGTTAAAGTAGGCAGAGAGGGGGAATATCTTAAAGTGACATTAATTGAGCAAACCTCCTATAACAGTGTGTTTCTTTTGTTAGAGTAGATCATGTTATAAGCTGGACTGTATGTCAACATTACATTACTATAGCAGAATTATCTTTGGAGTAGCCTGTAATGAAAGTCTCAAAAGTCACCCTTATTCTTTAATGTTTAGGTTAGGCAGCTTGGTGATATCATAAACACTAAGCCCTTGGTTTATACATGTATGCAGTGGGTACAAGTAAACTATTAAGATTTAACAAGCACTGCACAAAAGGGAAATGTAGACTCTCGGGACATGTACACTTGAAGAACGCTTTGTTCCAGTTATAGAAACTTAAGAAAAGAAGGTCTCTTCTGTCAGTCAAAACTCAAGCATTGGTAGTTGGGTGCTACTATTAACTGTATTGGGATACTGTTCCCACATTAAGGGCTGGCACGTCTGCCATATTGAAGGATAAACTTCATTTAATTCAGCATTTGGTAGTCCACCCGATACGTAGCCCCCAAAAGGGGATTACATTGCAGGTGTTACAATCACATTGAAGTTAGGGTGTCTGACCTTCCAATATGTGTGTACTATAGGCAACTGAAACAATGGTCCAGAAAATCATATCAGCAAGTATTGGTTGTCCAATAACATGTTAAAGGTAAGCAGCATGGATCACTGTGAATTTGTCATCTATATAGATGCACTTCCTCCAATGTCAAGCCTTGGTGAACTATCTCGATAAGCAGACAGAGAAGTTTGAAAATCATCCTAGCAACAGAGCCTTTTCACTATGCTCATAACACCTACCTGTTTTACTGTTATATTTAGAATAGTTGTATAACCCATTTTCTTAGCAAGCTTAGGAGGAGGGTTACTTTTCATTTCTAAGTGCCAAGAAAAGTGATCAGCCTTACAACATTTATGCTAACTGGGCGACATGGTGAAGGGTCATTAGGCAATGGATATTTGGTGGTACCGGGGTCTATACAGGCAATACAAAGATGTGCAGGGAAGCCTGTTACTCAAAGCATGGAGAATGGTGGCATTTTAGATACAAAGGTCTGGCTTGCTACTGGTAGTAATCCTCTTCCAACTGTGAAAATTACATTTTTAACTTGGAATCCATTATCTGTGCTCCCTTTCTTCCAGGCTAATGGCACGTTCTCAACATCAGTTAGATATTAAATGATGATGCTCTTGCTTAGAGTAAAAGTTTTCTTCCTTTGAAAAAAATAAGTGCCACACCCCTGCTTTTTCAAAGCCATTTCCTTTACGTGCTGTTAACATGAAGAGAAAAGAGCTAGCCCTGTCTAGTAAGACTGGAAATTGGAGTCACCAATGACGTATTCAGTCAACAGGTAAAATTGACAACATGTTAGACGTTTTCTAATGTTTTGAAGATCAATGAAGATTTTTCTGCTGTCATATTGGTATTTGCATCAAAATAATTGGACAACATCATAGCTACAAATTGTTTCACGTTATTCCCCACTCCCAGCAGTTTTAGAGACTTAGATCTCTGATTGTTAAACTCACTCCTCCTTGTCTTTTTTCCGCTATACATGTAAAAATATTGTTATTTTCTTTTTAGGGTTGTATATGACTGGGAAAGAGCTCCGTCAATACATGCTACCAAAGGGAGCGCCAATTCAAGAAAAGATGAAAATGTTCAAAGAAGTTCTTATGCCGCGACATCCTCCTGTTTTTCATGAATGGTTCTTAAGGACCTTTCCTGATCCTACTTCTTGGTCAGTACTATAACTGCTGCTATTATTAGTTTAATTAACATATTAATTGTCTGGCAGATGCAAAAAAGAATCCAAAATTAAAAGCTAATAGCTTATAAACCCTGAAGAATGAACTGACAAGGTGTTAGCAGGTACTCTCAGCATGTTGCAATTTCTACCTTTAAGGTTTAACTTTTTAGTCCGCTCCGTTTTGTGTCGTACTTAAAAAAATTAGATGATCTAACTCAGTTCCTTCCAACATATTTATCTCTTTCTTTCCCAAGTAAGAAGAATTAAATTGCATGCATCTTTGCTTCCAGAATGGGTTTTTATTTTCAACTAGCTCATTTTAGCACTGTGCTTTTTAAAGTAGCTTTTGTCTCTAAGCACTTCAGTTGAAATTAAAAGCGCTGACATTGGGGAGTGGAAAGAGAACCTGCAGGATGTGTTCAGAAATGTGTTGCTTTCCAGAGACGATTAATAGTAAGCAAAGAGCCTGGTCGTAAATTGCAGAACCTTAACAAACTTAGAGTGGGACAAGAGATTAAGTTGCCCTGTGAGTCTCCAGATCCTTTCATTTCTCATGTGCTTCTTCTTGTGCCTTGCCAGTACTTTTTGTCATCTTTCCCTGTGTGTAGTGATACGCTTCTCTGTATGTGCTTCTTCCTTTGGCATTAATATACATTTTCTGCTACAAGAGACATTTTTCTTTTTCTTCAGTAAACATGGTTAGCAGAGCAGTTTCTTTGACTTAACGTTGCTTTTTCTGCCAATGGAACTTTCATCTGGCCGACATGTTTGTTTGAGTGCATGCATTTGGCCATAGAGTCTGAAGAACCACACAAGTTAGTGCTTAAGAGAGATACCCCATTAAAAAAATCATTGTTTTTGTCAAGACATGCATTGTTTTGCATCTTGAGCGTGGTATCTGAATATGATATGCTTTTTAAAAAAATATATTTTTTATTTGATTTTACCAAGGGTCAGAACAATTGATACATTAGGTTGTTACAATATCCTGGATTAATCAGGATATCACAATTCTTTACTAGCAGTAAAAAAAAAAAAATTTAAAAAAGAGATTGATGGGAGAGGGACGGAAGAGAGATAGTGCGTAAGGATTAGAGAAAGCCAGCCAGTGAAGAGGATGCAGTAGACAGAAAAATCGATCTCAGGGATTTCGAGACCTGCAAAATAATGGAGCAGATCTAGACCCATCGCATGTAAGACCAGATCCTCTCGACTCTTTTACTTGATATTACCCCCCCTGGTCTTCGCAACTGCGACTTCGTGTTCAAAAGTTTGAAGTAACATTGCCCAGAATTCAGCTACTTTTGGTGGTGTACAATCAATTCATGTCCTAGCTATGCATAAGCGAGAGCTGAAAATTATAATAGCAATTAGCGAGCTAAGGCTGACATTAGTCCTTGGCTTGTGACCTAACATGATTATCCTTATTGCTCAAGTGAAATTCATACCCTAATTAAACTGAAATCAGTCAGCGTAGGCTATTCCAGAATTCCTTAAGCCCCGGACATTCGATAAGCATGTGAACTATGTCAGCTGCATAGAGGCAACACTGTGACCGGTCAGGGGTTCCTGATACTGCTCATTTAGAAATACGGTTTGGTGTATGATATAGCATACAGATTGTTCTAAATTGCTGTAGCTTAAGGCTGACCGAGATGAATTGTCCTCTATTGCAAGTGCCTCCTGTATTTCAGTTGGAGTAACTACGTTTGCGAGATACTGACAAAATGTGTATTGTCGTCCTAAGCACACAAGATATATTTCTTGTGCATTGTGCTTATGTTTAATACAATTTGGTCCCCTGAAGGCTGATAGAAATTTGTGAGGATTTTGGGTGTTTCTTGATTATTATTGAATTCACAACAATGTAAGAAATAATCCCTCACCTGCAGGTACTTAAAAAAGTTGCTTTACGGGACCCCATATGTATCCTGAAGTGATGCAAACGTCCGGAACCCCTGTACATCATACAGTTGCCCAACACTGTGTACGCCCAGATGGCCCCAGGCCTGCCTGATGGTATCATGGAATATGTCGGGCAATGCTGGATTCCCCCATAATGGAGTATAGGGATGGACTACTGGTATAGAAAATATATTGCAGATTTCACGCAAGATCATGACTACATTTCTAATTACCTTAAATCTGACCCTCTTAAAGTAATTAGGGTATGTTAATTTGTGCAGCGGATAGCTAGTATCCAAGCCCAGCGCCAGTTGATGTGCGAGCATGGTCAGTCCTGGTTTCCTCCTCATTAATAGGCTTTGAATCCGACTGATGAAGGATGCCCAAAAGAATGACTGAAAATCTGGTAGTTTAAATCCTCCCTTTGAGTAAGTGGCCCTCCTATACGCCCAGATAAAGCTACGGACTGCCCCTTCCAAATGTTTGAATAAAGAATCGGGGACCCGTAGAGGTATTGATCGAAATAGATACAGAAACTTCAGCAGTATGTTCAACTGGATCATATTACAGCAGCCCAGAATGCTCAGAGGGATCCGATGCCAGTGCCTCATTTGAGCAATTACTATTTTCAATAGTGGTTCATAATTAAGCGTGGCATTATTTTCCACGCAACTACAAAGTCGTATGCCAATATATGTAGCTATGTCTGTGACTCCTATTATCAGGGAAGATGGATTGAAATTGAGAATTACCTGCATTTTGGGTAAGTTCAGATTATAGCCTGAAAAAGCACCAAATTGTTCCGCCTCCTTAGATATGAGATTCAGCGCTACCCCTGGACTGGTGGCATAGATTGCTATATCATCTACATAGGCCGTTATTTTGAGTTCAGTCCCATTTAATAATACAGGCTGTATGTCCTTATTCCGTAGGAGGTGTCTTAGATAACTTTCTATGTAGAGGGCAAATAGCAAAGGGGAGAGTGGGCATCCTTGACTTGTGCCTCTGTATATCACAAACCTTCTCAGTTAGACCCCTATTGATCATTTGCCTCATCTCAATCAGCCTTAGGTATATAGCCTGTTCATGTGTGTCTTTAGTGAGGATCACCTGTGCATGCTGCAGTTCTAATGCCACACAGCCTGCCAACATTTATCGGTTTCATGCAGCATTTGCTTGTTAGAATTTAGAATACATCGGAGTGTAATCGCCCTGATGTATCCCTTCTTGCAGTCCCATGTAGTTGCAACAGGGACAGAGCTCTTGTTGATTAGTCAATATTCGATGAGTGAATTCCTTATATATCCCCAATACACAATGTTAGCAAGAAGATTATGTGGAAATGAAAATAAGCGCTGATTATCCCCCCCTACATGTGCTATCTGCATAGCAGGGTTATGGTCTGAAGTAATCTTGGGGCATATCTCGATACGTACCCCCTCGATCATGTACCCTTGTGCCCATGTTGTATTTTAAACTAAACATTGTGCAGATCCCAGTTTGGTCTACCCTTCCCTATCCGTGATATTACATAGACTCCCCTCCACCCATCTTTGTAACATTCTAAGGTCCATCTCTAATAGTTCTGACCCTTAAGGTTGCCCATGACCCCTAACCCCCTTAAATACAATATAGAAAACAAGAAGTAAGTTGCATCCTCCCCTCGGCCCCTCCTACCATCGAAAGCCTCCCCCAACCCTCCCTGTGCCAGGAAAAGGAATCTTCCTGCCCCTTTGCTGTCGCTGAATACACGTTCCCACACCACCAAAAAAAAAAAGAATCTGTGAAACTCCCCTTCCCTCAGTTCTGGTGCTCCTAAAGTTTTAACGTCCTTTAGTCCTGACTTCTCTCCATAGCAATAGTTCATAAGAGAGTGCTATATAGCAGCCTGCCAAAATTGACCCTAGGACCACCTAGTTGCAGTGCAAGAACACTTATTGCCATTTGCTCAGGGCCCGAGACCCATCCTGTTCAGAGTGAAAGAACAGCAATCAACCATCCTTGATGACCTTCAGTTGTGCTGGTTCTTGCAGGAACACCTGCACCCCCAAGGCCTTTAGCGGGTCTATTACCTGTCTCATCTTCCAGCGTCTGTCCATTGTGGTCTTGAATAAGTCTGATTGGACAGAGATGGACTTAGAGTTGACTGTTATTGGTGCTGCTGGTCGGGCTTTAAAATAGACCACCAGCCTCAGAAGAAAGTTGCTGATGTAGATAAGAATAGGACGGGGAGAATCTATATCCCAGTCTGCTAGGTCTGGGAAAGCTTTCTGGAACAGATTAACGACATACGATCTGGGATCTCTACCTTCCTTCCCCTCTGGCATGCCAAAAAGACTCCGGTTGTTTTGGTGCTGCCTATTTTCCAAGTTTTAAACTTTGCTTTGGGTGAGTGCGAGTTGGCTCCCATGTTCATTGATTGTTTTTACCTTTGCTGAACCGATTTCTTCTGTGCCGACCACTCAGTGTTGGAGCTCAGCTACCTCCGATGAGAGTGCTGCCAATCTGCACGTAAAATCTGACAGCGCCTGATGCATTGCCACATTATTTCCTCTGACCTGGGCATAATATTCCTGCGCCTCTGCTCTTTGGTTCTGCAAGCACTGGAGGATTGTGGACAAAGATGGCTATTTAACACCAGTTAAGTCCCCCTGTTCATACTGATTGGTAACATCACTTACAGATTACGCTGGGGGGAGTTCCCCATGAAGGCGAGCTGCCGTTGGACTCCAGAACTCCGCTTATGCTGTTATCGAGCTTAAGATTGGGACTTACATCTGATATTCACTGAATGACCGCTCCAGGCTGGGGTGAGGGAGATTGGGAGGCACAGCCTTTATCAGACAGCTGTGATATCACAGCCTTAACCTCTCCTTTGGAGGAAATTCGCTTACACAAAGGGCTATCCTTGGGCCCCCCCTTTGGAGCGTGTTGTGGCCAAGCTTTTACGGTCACTGATATAGTTAGCTTTTTTAAAGCCACTGAGTCTCTTCGCAATTTTGGTTTTTACTTGCTTTTTGTCCTGGGGGTCCTCCGTCCTGGCGTCTTTGTCCCCTAAACAAGCAGAAGCCTAGTGTAGCTGGTTATTAGGGCCTCGTTCTACTCTTGAACCAGCTAGGCCCGCTATCACAGAGCAATCCATTATCGCCTCCTATTCTCTCGACTGGCTCTGTGTACCTGTCTAAGCCTGCACAAGGCCATCTATAGCTGCTGATATTAGGAGGAGTGATAGTCACACTGGCCCCCGATCCATTAGTACTTGCTACAGCCTGTTGTACTGTATTTGTTCTTTGTGAGCACTCTACTGTGCCCCTCCCTGCTTGGCGTGATACCCTTGGTAATCCGAGCCTGATCCTGGGCTAGCCCCTATAGCAATGGAAGCAGGGGCCTGACCATCCCTCAGTGTTAGCATGAGCCCCCCCGGGGAAGAGGCTGAGAGATTGTCCATATTGGCTGAGGGATTGTCATTATTAGCACTGATAATATAGTTAGAATCTGTACCTTCAAGTTTGGCCTGGTCGACTGTAGTCATCATTTGGGGCATAGTGGAGAGTTCTCCCCCGATGCGCCATTAGTGTGCTGTACTGCACTCACCAGCACATCCGCCATCGATGCTGCAGTGTTCTTCATGTTTTCCTTGTTGCAGACGTGCAGCAGGCCATTCACGTTGCCAGACTGCAGGAGCCTGAGGTTTGGCCTCCCTGCCCGGGAGCCACAAACTCTCTCTGGAGCACACAGGCAAGCGGCGGTTTCACTTGCCGTCACTGGGGACCCAGAAGAGTCAATTCCTGCAGCTACTGTCCCTACTGCAGCAGTCCGGGCCCCTGGCCTCCATGCTGGACGCTTGAGCTCGGTGAAGCCATTGTGGTGATTGGATGCTGCCAGTCGACCTTGGCACAGCCGTGATGTCAGTGGCTGAGCCACCGCGCTGCCTGTACCTGAAGCAGGCAGCCTAGTATGTGCCTGAAAAGCTGCGTGTGTGTCCGAGGCTCCGACTGGAGAGATGCTTGTGGTTCAGAAGATTGCCCCACTGGTGAGGGCAGGACCAAATGGTAACTGTGAGGAGAGTTACAGGTTATGCTGGCTCCCTGCTGTGTGGAGAGAGACGGAGGTGTGGGACCTGTCTCAGAGTGCTCATCAGGGCGGGATCAGCCCGCCATCTTCCCTTCCCCCTGAATATGATATGTCTATAGTACCAGTGCAAGACTTTATTACCTTGCTTCCGGGCTCAACAGGATCAGATCGTCCTAAGCTGTATCAGTGTTGGATATGGGGTTTCTGGTTGGCTAAGATATACACCCTGGCCAGACAGAACACCCCACCCTAGTCAGGGTAAGCTAGATACACAACTGAGATAACCTGTGCTCACCGTCTGGTAGCTTGTCAGAGAGCAGGCAGGCTTATCAAAAGAGGTAATGTGTAAAGCATTTGTGCAGCATGCCCCCACAGTACCACAATGAATACACCACAAAAAGACTCAACACAGGTTTAGTAATCTAGCCTATTCTATTCTGAACAAAACTAGACTAAAACAACAAAAATCTAATAAGATGTTCTCAAGTTATTAGCGTTTCCAAATACAATCAATCGTATAGTGCTTTACAGTTCTGAGCTTTGAGAGAACACTCATTCTAGGCAGATTACTTACGGTCGCGTCAACTGAATTGCATTGGATTGGATCCTCACAGAGGATCGTCAAGTATGCGATAGACAATTACTATTTGTTCGAGTGTACCCAAATCATGGATATAGGAGACCCGTATGAGTCCCCCGAGACCTACACACTGAGTACAATTCAGCGGTCTGCAAGGAGCGCAGCACAGCTGACAGGGAACGCTCGCATCCGTTTACTTTAAGTACCTCTCAGACGAGGCAGCAGGGTTGAGGAAAGCCACCGATGATCTCCTTCCTCAGGCCAAGTGCAGGGGGGCTGCGCCAAGTTACGCTTGCCCAGAGTGCGACGCTGCACGCTTACAGTAGTTGCAACAGCCTCCCTCTGGCTGAAGCGGGACAGCACGTTGCTATGGTGATGCTTCCACCAAGAGATGCTGTGAAGTTGAAACACTGCTGTCAATCAGAACTCCGCAGCGTTCGCGAGTGAAGCGCGGGTCCTTAAATGAAATCAACATGGAGCTCTGAGCTGGAGGTCGGGCCAGCGCTGACTACCTTAAACACTGAGTTCTTGATCCTTGCAGAGCGGACCATTAATTCTCTCATAACAGGCCGTTTGCAGTAGTGCAAGGAAAGCGCCAACAAATACTTTGATGGCCGTGAGGCTTCAAGACGAGGGCAAGCCAGCAGGCCCTTGGAGATCACTTGGAGGGAAGTCAGAGTCTTTCCAGCAGTCAGGTAGGAGAAGGCAACAAGCAGAAAAGCAGTCCTTCCAGAAGCGCAGTGCAGTTGAGTACTTAAAGCAGCACAGCAGTTCACATCAAATGAATGTCAGCAGTGGTAACTTACACGTGTGCCTATAATTCTAAAATGCTCTTTTCATATGGACTAATATAGTTGCGTTTCAATCTTGAGTTACATCAATAACAAAAATTATGTATTTCTCAGTGCCGGCTTTCATACGCCTGTATGTTTCCTGAAATGTAAAGGAAAGATGTAAAGGGTTTCATTGACAATTGAATTTTTATTTAAACTGTAAATATAAATATTGTTTTCGTCCAGATAAATGAACATTTTCTTTCAAACACAAGTTCTTCTATTTTGTGCATTCAGGAAAAAATGTACTTCTCATTTTGTACTCACTTAAATCCATTCCATTTCCATTTAAATCTTTAGTCGGTCCATTAATAAACAGATCATAAAAGTACAATCTCATAACAGATTTTATGATAAAACCATTTACATAAATACCAAAATGTCTAAAATGTTTTTTTTGGTTTTTTTAAATATTTAAAATCAGATTAAAACCATAATTGATCCATCCTTAGAAATTCATTACGGCAAACTTCTTACCCTTCTATTTCTCTACCAAGCCCATAACAAGCATTTACAATGCAATGGTTTCGCCTTTGGAAAAGTTAGAGCTATTGGCATTGTAAATGACAAAATTTGTATTTATGTGTTGGTTTTGAAAACAGATAAATAATTGGCATTGTCATTTACATTGCCATTAGCTTAATCTCTCGCAAATGTGAGACCTATTGCATTTGCACCCACCCACACACACACAGAGCCGCACACACACACACAGCCAGCCGCACACACACACACAGCCAGCCGCACACACACACACACAGCCAGCCGCACACACACACACACAGCCAGCTGCACACACACACACAGCCAGCTGCACACACACACACAGCCAGCCGCACACACACACACACAGCCAGCCGCACACACACACACACACACACAGCCAGCCGCACACACACACACACACAGCCAGCCGCACACACACACACACAGCCAGCCGCACACACACACACACAGCCAGCTGCGCACACACACACAGCCAGCTGCGCACACACACACAGCCAGCCGCGCACACAAACACACACAGCCAGCCGCGCACACACACACACAGCCAGCCGCGCACACACACACACAGCCAGCTGCGCACACACACACACACACACACACACAGAGCCAGCCGCACACACACACAGAGCCAGCCGCACACACACACACACACACACAGAGCCAGCCGCACACACACACACAGAGCCAGCCGCGCACACACACACAGAGCCAGCCGCGCACACACACACACAGAGCCAGCCACACACACATACAGAGCCAGCCACACACACACACACACACAGCCAGCCGCACACACACACAGAGCCAGCCGCACACACACACAGAGCCAGCCGCACACACACACAGAGCCAGCCGCACACACAAACACAGAGCCAGCCACACACACACACAGAGCCAGCCACACACACACACACAGAGCCATGGTTTTACTAAACATGGTAAACATCCGAGATAATTCAAACTACAAGTCATCTGCCTAGATCAAAGCTCATTGAAGATAGCTGGAAAAGTATTTTACTAGAAGTCAAACTACCCTGTGCTCCTGGCAATAAGCTGTCGTGTAAGTGGGGTTTATACCCGCTTTAATCCGATGAACGGTTTGAAAAGGTTACACACTAAAATCAAACTAGTTTGTTAATAAGGCCACTAGGGGGCGCAGAAACAACACTTGATAAGAAAAGCCCTGTAACCCTGGTAGCAACCTCAAATCCAATGGCGGGGTGGTCAACCACCTATGGACTAATAATTCGTGAGGGGGCACCACAGACAACAGTATATGAACTCCAGAAAGCATTCAATCGAAACAGGACTTAAAGCGGGCGGAGTCCCCAGACCCTGTAGCATTCTAGAACAGACAAGTAATCGGATCCCTAAAATCTTGTCCTTAACTTTACAGGGGAAAACACGGACTATTTATGAACAATTAATGTAATCTAGGTCAGTTTTATGTCAGTTTATATTTCACGTTTTATTGAATCTTTCATTTGCAGGGCAGTTTTTGTATTTTCCATCTGTAGTCTACAAAACGGCTACGTGGTGCCCAGCAACAAGCCCTAATGGGAACTCAAACGGATCAATGTGATCATGCTCGAAATAGCGTGGTCTTGATGGATAGCCCACCCCAAAATGCCTCTCTTCCTGCGCACACCCTCGACAGTGTGTCATCTCTCCGCAAACTAGGGGCAGTGCCTCTCTCCGGTGCACCTGGCCTGGGGTGTCCTATTACTGTGGTCCCAGTCGGCTTGCCCACTACATCGGATTGCACGCACAGAGGTGCAACCTCCTCGGCATCACACTCCCTGTAACACAGCATCACACTCACGCATTAGTACAATGCTCCAGAGACTAGGGCAATAACAAGCGCTATATCGAAGTACTCCGACCGAGTAGCTGCACCACATGAGGTGCACACATCACCGCAAGTGGCACTCCTGGTAAATGGGCATGCCTTGTATCTCCTACCCCTGATGGGCTCAGCCCAGTAGCTCATTGCTGAGGCCGACAATGGACTCTTTGGTCCTGTTGATTAGTCCATTAGCCCTGTACATTTATCTCTCCTGTAAAACAGCAGAAAGTTTTGCTCTATCATAAAATAATGTCCAGCCTGAGCTTCAGCAGGTGAAAGCCATGCACTCTCGGGACGCCACACTTTATGCACTCTCCTTCTGCCCTTGTTGAGCCATCACCCACCTCTGAACCCACCGGAGCACTCCTCACTGCTAGGTGACGTGAGCTGAATCCTGAGGCTATATTCTGATGCCATTGGAGAACGCACTGTCCCATATTTTGTCGGCTGGTCACAATGGTTGTATTCCAAAGGCATTATAGAGGTACAGCAAGCAGTCATGAGTCTTCCATCACACAAGGACGATTCTTTAATATGTTAAGCCCACGCCAGGTGTAGGACTAGATGCAGTATAGGATGTAAGACAAGTGTAGGATGACCAAGAGAGGAACCCTTGCTGTGAAGCGCTTCCCTTTTCTGTAGCCAGCTGCCTACAATCTAGTAGTGACGTGACAGTCATTGCGTACATCATTATCACTCTAATGCAGCAGGGGAGACATGGAAAGCACGGCAAGGCTGCACCCAACACATCTGCCTCGAATAGGGAACATGGATGTCATGTTCTGCGGTGGGCAATAGGACCCAGAAGACTGAGGTTTTTTTTCCTGATCTGTAACTGGACTCTAGACACCATTTCCTGCCAGGGAGCTGAACAAGATAACATGGAGGAGAGAAGTGAATTCCAGCATTACCTAATAAATAATCATTACCTCATACAAAACATATTTACACTTGCATCACTCACCTCTTGCTGCACAGTATATATGTACCCGGGCCCTATTGCCCAATCATTGCTTTGTAGCAAATGATGTATCGGATCCAAAAACATTAGGTAAGGTAATAAGGTTTGTTAATAAAGCAGCATTACACTGCACAG
This sequence comes from Lissotriton vulgaris, assembly GCF_964263255.1. Classification (NCBI taxonomy): domain Eukaryota; kingdom Metazoa; phylum Chordata; class Amphibia; order Caudata; family Salamandridae; genus Lissotriton; species Lissotriton vulgaris. The sequence continues at coordinate 607,227,281 of NC_141699.1, read as the reverse complement.
TACCTGCCTTGTCCATTTACATGCTTGTGATGTCAGTCATTGCATTGCAGATAAGTACATCAGTTGTCACTAGACCAAGACCACTACACTGAGTCATTACATCGGGTGTACCTTCCATCTAATCAGTGGTGGCCACCACAACACAACGGTGGGGAGCAGGGGAAGGACGGGCGGGAAGGAGGTGGGGGGACAGGTAAGGGACAATAATATTTTTTTTTAGCTTCACCTTTGCTGCAGCTTCCGACGCCGACTGCTGCCTGGGAGCTCTCTTAGCAGTCTCTGAGAAGGCAGAGGCTGCTCAGCCAATCTTGACGCCACTCTCCTGCTGGGAGAGCAGCGCTGGGATTGGTCTACGCAGCCTGCTCTGTCGCTTGAACACTGCTGTGTAGCATGCAGCTTTTCTCCAAACAGACTGTGAACACAGCTGGGTTGGACAAACCGAAGTGCACGTGTATGTTTAGCTATCCTAGGACGGCCCGCCAAACATACATGCACACTTCTAAGTGCACATAAACTGCCTGTCATGGCCCGGCCCGCCCTGCATGCATGCCAGAGCCAGTCACAGAAAAATAAAATGATATTTCTCCATTATCATTTTATTATTTCCCTGACTGACTGACGAGTGGGGCGATGCTCCTCAGCCATTACGGAGGAGCCGCCCCTACATCTAATCCACATGCAAATAGTACAAGAGCCACAAGCAACACACGTGCTCATTCGAATTGCTATTTGACATTCGTTTTTTGGGGGGTGATCATCTTGTATGGAGTGGGTAAGCATTACCTTTAAAAGGCACCTGTACCCTTACTTCAGTCACCTGTTGCAGCACAGTACATATTTACACCGTTTCTGCCCAACTCATCATCTCTGCTGATGTATTCCGTATTATTATTACACGCACTCAGCAGATGTCACACACACACACACACACTGACTCTCACACACCTCCCTAGGGAGCTGGTGCCCAGTAAAAGTATGCGTGCTGGAGCCCACAGCTCTGCACCAGCGGTGCTATTGAAAACCGGTGTACCAAGTACAAGGCTGCATAGGCTTAAATTGACCACAGGTTTCTTTAATGCACTACCATACACTGCTGCTGCTTATCTCACTCTTACCAGACAATGCTTTCTTCCTCTGTGATGGGGTTTCCTTTTTCCCTTCCACCTTCTATCCTGTTTGTGTGTTTTAACTCTCGCTCTTGCAGTCAATAACTCATGAAGAAAAATAAGTACTGATCCCCAAAAATTGAGGCCAGTGGGTCCCACCAACAACCACGGGCTCAAATTAAGCATTGCTTCTTGTCTCCTCCTCTAGTGCACGTTGGTCCACACTGATACGTGCTGCTATCATGATACGATGTGGTTCCCTCCTAACACTGCATAGGCCTCCATTCTGTCACTCGATCAGTATGAATGCTTTCCAACACTTTGGCAATGATCGTCCGTACCCAGATCCTACCACTCTACCTCAATATTATTGGGCACCTTCTACGCATTCTTTATGACTATGTCATCTACTTGCCATATGTAATAGTATAGTAAAGCGCACTAACATAGTTGGGTAATGCCTGCACTATATAAAACTGTATAAATTAAATAAACACCTCTATCCCTCTCCCACACCTTGGGTGGGCGCAGAGTAGTACCCCTCACGACCGTCAGATCTCCCGGATTCCCCCTATGCAGCCCTCCTCCCCCTGGCACCACTGCAATGCATACCCCCGCACCCTCCTTGTGCCACACTGGCCCTCATCCCACATAAGCCCTTCGGCCGCTCGCCGCAGTACCGCCAGAGGACGCCCTGCCCTGACTATCCCCGCGATCCCGGGTTCCAGACCCACATGTCTCCGCTTCCTGCTCGGCAGAGCCGCCGCTCACATGCTGCTGAGCTGAGCCCCGGCGCCCGTGTCAGCCTCCCCGCAGAGCTCCGCGGCCCGGCCGGGGCCCCCGCAGGCCCACAGCACGAGACAGTAATGCACTGCCGGCATGGCCCGCTGGCTCAAGGAGCACCTGGGCTTCAAGAGCAGCGCCAAACCCGTGCCCCCGGCGCCGCCCCGTCCGGACTACCGACAGCCGCTCCGGGGGGGGGGCCGCGAGTCCCCAAAAATTGAGGCCGGTGGGTCCCGCCAACAACCACGGGCTGCTGTCGTCGGAGTTCCTGCGCACATTAATGGCGGCAACAGATGCATATGGAGATTTATTCCACACAGAGGAAACAAGCACTCACCTGCCCCGCCCACGGCAAAAGGCACCCGAAACTGCCGCAATCCAAGCAGATATACATTCCGGAGATACAGGCTTAATTTTCTCTCTAGTGCAGGGGGAAAAAAACGAGGAAGGCGTGGGAGAGAAGCTGTTGGACAGGCCTCGTGAAAGGCTCGCTCCCTCCCCGCATGACAGGGCCCGGACACCGGCTCTCCCGGTGTCACCAGAAGAACTACCCCGGCAACCCGCAGAAGCAACCCGCAACCCGTCCCCCACGGGACGCCTGCTCCCGAACATCCCAGCATCGTCTGACCCGGGCCACCGTCAGCATCATTGCCCGGGCCCAGCCGCCATCTTGGACATTGCACCACGAGGCCGCGTGGCCTCAGCTCTACCCCCAACCCTGGGCCTGGCCAGGCCCCGACATCGAGGCACCACCATCCACCCAGGAGGTGAAGAGACCACTTGGCAGGTCAACGGGAGAGAGGAGTGTCGATGGCTCTCCCCCGCCAGGTGCCGATCGCCCCCGGCCTCCCCGGGCGCTGGCTCCACCCCCCTGCTGGGTGTCTGGGCTCCCTCATCCCGGACCTCCCGACCTCCAAGAGCGAGGGTCCGGACATCAAAGGAGGCCAGACCTATAACTGGGGCAGCTCCAGAGCAGGAAGGCAGTTGTATCCTGGAGTCGAGAGACACCTAGAAGAACTCATCCTTGACGGACTGTTGGCGCTGCCGCAGCCCTGCCTTGTGAATCATCGTCCTGCCTGCTGGCGCTGCCGCGGCCCTCTGCAACCTACATCCTCGTCGGGACCTGCTGGCGCTGCCGCGGCCCTCTGCAACCTACATCCTCGTCGGGACCTGCTGGCGCTGCCGCGGCCCTCTGCAACCTACATCTTCGTCGGGACCTGCTGGCGCTGCCGCGGCCCATCCTTGTGTGAACCATCGCCCTTGCCGGCTGGCGCTGCCGCGGCCCTTCTCAAGTGAGACTTATCATCCGAGCCTGCTGGCGCTGCCGCGGCCCGACCTTCCAGAACTCCGAGCTCGAGGATTGTGAGCTATCCATCTTACCACCTCAGTACCAGACCGGTACCAAGACTGTCCCGCTACCCTTTCCCTTCCAGAGACTAGAATTGAGAGGACCCTTGTGTCCCGATCTCACTGTATCGTTGATATCCTTGCTTCAAGAATCGTATATAAAGAGTGTTGACCTTATCCTTGTGTGGTGTCCATCTGTGGGGGGGAAGTTATTCGTCTGTACGATCGCTGGAGACGGCCCTCACCGGAGGCCTCTCCTCTTGTCCTCGGCCGACCCTCCAGGTCCCTGTCTAACATTGGTGGCCAGCGGCGCGATCCGAACCAACGCATAATCGTACAGAGAGTAACTCACCCCACGACTCAACCACAATGACAACAAAAGAGAGCGGATCCACAGAGAAATTCCAGATGGAGAAACTAGAAGAGTACAACCATCGAGAGCTAAAGCAATTTTGCATAGAACTAGGCATTGCTACCACCGGGCTGAGCACGAAAGAGGACTTCAAACACGCCCTAGAATCTTGGGCAGAAACGGGTACGGCCGTACCCCAGAACCAAAACCTTGAGGCACCAGAAACAAACACCACTCCGACGGAAGGAAGGAGAGCGGGTCTCTCCCCGGAGGAGATCCAAGAACGAGAGAAAAGCAGACTCCATGAATTAGAGTTGGCACGGCTCCGGTTGGACGGAAAGCTGAAATTGGCGGAACAAAAGATAACATTAGAACACTTGCGGCTCCGGGAGGAGCGGGAAGAGAAACAAAGGCAGAGAGAACTCGAAGAGAAAAAACTGGCATACGAACATGAGCGCAAGCTAGCAGAGATAGAGATGCGGAAACAGAATAAAGATCTCGGGGTGCCCGAGCGCCCGCACACCCCGGGCACTGCCGAACCAAAAGTCCACATCCCCAAGGATGTCGTCAGAGAATATTATCGAAACGACGATATACAGCAGTGGTTCAAGGCCTACGAGATCGCCATGACCTCCCACCGGATTGATCGAAATGACTGGGGAGCCGGGCTATGGGGGAGGTTCGTCAATGTAGGGCGCGACGCCCTGCTGCAGCTCCCGGACCATTAGATGACATCCTATGACCACATGAAGGCCGCCCTCCTCACTCGATACGGACTCATGCCCGAGATGTACCGCCAGAGGTTCCGCGACTGCAAGCGGATCCCGGGTACAACTTGGGTGGAGTATGTGAACTATTTCAGCCGAGCCTTCGAGGGGTGGATCAAGGGCAGCCACGTAACCACCTACGAGCAACTCTTTAACCTCATTGTGTGGGAGCACCTCTCCAACAATTGCTTTGTCGAGCTCAGGCAGCACCTCCTCGACAGTAAACTGACTGAACCTCGGCAGCTCGCCGCCGAAGCTGACCGATGGGAAAGCACTCGAGTTGCCCGAAGTGGGCCAAGTGAACCAAACAGAACCAACCAAGGTCCCCATCGCCCCGAGGAGGAGGAGGCCAGGGCCGGGGCAGAGACGCCGTCCCGGTAGCTCCCGCCAGCAACACCCCGCCCCCGGCCGGTAGGGGAAACCCCCCGATGCGTCCAGGGTTCCGAGCCAACGTTACTTGCCACCGGTGCCAGCGGACCGGCCACTATGCCAACGACCCTAACTGCCCGAAGAACCAGAGTCCCATACCCCGCCAGGTCGCTGCCGCCGCCCTGGCAGAGGAGCAAGCTCCCGAAGATTATGAAGAGTACGAACAGGAACAGCCCGAGTGGGAACCCGCCGCCATGATCCTGGCTTGCCTAGGGGAAAGAGACATGATTCCGCGGGCTCCCCTACCCGCCAACACAAGGAAATACAGCCAGTGGGTGAACATTAATGGGCGCAAGGCCGAAGCCCTGCGTGACACCGGGGCCAGTGTGACGGCAGTCCGCTGTCATCTGGTAACCCCGGAACAAATCTTGCCAAACGTTCTTTGCCCCGTCCGATCAGCGGACAATTCGGAGAGCCTGTGTCGGATGGCCTGCGTCCCCTTCGAATGGGGAGGAGTGTCCGGTATGCTAAAGGTGACTGTCCGCGATGATGCCCCGGTGGACTGCCTCCTGGGAAACGACCTCGAAAGTTCCCCCTGGGCAGCCGTTGAGAGAAGAGAGCACCTGGGGATGTTGGGCCTCCCGGACTGGGCCTGCGTAACGACCCGGTCCATGGCCGCCCGCACCATCCCCAGTCCCGAAGAACCCGAATGGCCAGCACCTCCTCCCCCGATCATCCCAGAGGGAGACGCCCTCAGTACTGATCCCCCAGAGCAAAACCAAGAAGGGCCCACTCAGCTCCAGGATCTTCCAGAACTGGCCCAGTGGCGTCAAGAGGGTGGACCCACCCAGGAACAATTCCGGCAAGAACAGAAGACCTGTCCCTCCCTCGAGGGACTCCGACAGCAAGCCCTCGCCCAGAGCGCAGGAGACACCGCAGGGGCACACTGGATCTATTGGGACAATGACCTACTGTACAGCGAACAAAGAATTGCTGAATTGGGGGCCAGCCGGGTGCTGGTGGTGCCCCTGCGCTTCAGAAACTTCCTTTTGAACTTAGCACACGATGTCCCCCTTGCCGGGCACTTGGGACAAGACAAAACTTACAACCGCCTGGTAACACACTTTTACTGGCCCAAAATGCGAAATGATGTCTCCAACCACTGCCGGGCCTGCCCCACCTGCCAGGCCAGCGGGAAGAGCGGCCGAAAAATCAAAGCACCCTTGCAACCGTTCCCCGTCGTCACCACCCCGTTCGAACGGGTGGGAATAGACATTGTGGGGCCCCTGGACCCCCGAACAGCACAGGGGCACCGGTTCATCCTGGTCCTGGTGGACCACGCCACCCGCTATCCCGAGGCCATTCCTCTTCGGACCGTAACAGCACCAGTGGTAGGCCGAGCCTTAATGGGGATCTTCTCTCGAGTGGGCTTTCCCCGGGAAGTCGTCAGCGACAGGGGCACGAACTTTATCTCCAAATACATGAAATCTCTCTGGCAGCAGTGCGGGGTTACCTACCGGTTCACGACCCCCTATCACCCGCAAGGAAACGGACTGGTCGAACGGTTTAACCGCACTCTCAAGGGGATGATCATGGGCCTGGAGGAACCCCTACGTCGCCAATGGGACGTGCTGCTCCCGTGCCTCCTCTTCGCCTACCAAGAGGTTCCCCAGAAATCCCTCGGTTTTAGCCCCTTCGAGCTCCTGTACGGACACCCTGTCCGGGGGCCCCTCAGCCTGGTTAAAGAAGAATGGGAGATGACCCCCCAGAAGACCCCCCCGGACGTGTATAAGTACCTCCTCACCCTCCGCAACCAGACCCGGCTATTCAGGGAACTCGCCAAAGCCAATCTTGAGGCCAGTCAGGAGGACATGAAGAAATGGTACGATCAACATGCCTCCTCCATTGAGTTCGAGCCCGGTCAGCAAGTATGGGTGATGTCTCCAGTCGAACCTTGTGCCTTGCAGGACAAATGGACGGGGCCCTTCAAGGTGAATGAGCGCAAGGGCCCTGTCACCTACCTAATAGACATGGAGTCCCCCCGGAACCCCCTCCGGGTCCTCCACGCCAACAGACTCAAACCACACTTCGTACGCTCGGAACTCAGCCTACTGATGGCAACAGATAGTGGGGCGGAAGAAGACTCCGAGCCCCTCCCTGACCTACTGAGGACCCGTGAGAAAGATGGCTCGGTGGACGGGGTCCGACTCTCCGATGCCTTGACCCCGGAACAACGCCAAGACTGTCGGGCTCTCCTACTGCAATTTGCGAACCTGTTCTCACTCACCCCGGGGGTCACCCCCTGGTGCCTCCACGATGTGGACACTGGGGATAGTCCCCCTATTCGACACAGGGCGTACCGAGTGCCGGATCGGGTGCGCGCCTGCATCCAGGACGAAGTCTCTAAAATGCTCGCACTCGGAGTCATCGAGCCATCCGATAGCCCCTGGGCCAGCCCAGTCGTACTGGTCCCCAAAGCTGCGGCCCCGGGCACCACCCCCGAGCTCCGATTCTGTGTAGACTATCGGGGCCTGAACGCTGTCACCCGAACCGACGCTCACCCCATTCCCCGGGCAGATGAACTGGTTGACCGTATGGGGGCTGCCCGCTACCTGAGCATCTTCGATCTGACAGCGGGCTACTGGCAGATCGGCCTCACCCCCAGAGCCCAAGAACGATCCGCCTTCTCTACCCCGGATGGCCACTACCATTTCAAAGTGATGCCATTCGGCATGAAAAACGCTCCAGCCACTTTCCAACGACTCGTGAACCAGGTATTGGCGGGCCTCGAAGAGTTCAGCGCCGCCTACCTGGACGATATCGCTGTATACAGCCGTCACTGGGCAGACCACCTTCACCACCTCCGAGAAGTCCTGCACGCCCTCCAACAGGCCGGCCTTACCATCAAGGCCTGCAAATGCCAGATTGGCCAGGGGTCCGTGACCTACCTCGGACACCAAGTGGGGAGCGGTCTGGTGGCCCCCCTCCAGCTCAAGATCGCTGCCATCCAGTCCTGGCAGCCACCCGTCACCCAAACCGAGGTCCGAGCCTTCTTGGGGCTCACCGGATACTACCGGCGGTTTGTGAAAGACTATGGCAGCATTGTGGGGCCCCTCACAGAACTCACATCCAAGAAAAACCCCAAAACAGTCAACTGGACCCTGGACTGTCAAGCGGCCTTCGAGAAGCTGAAGGCCGCCATGTGCACCGCCCCTGTGCTCCAGGCCCCCGACTACAGCCGGGAATTCATCGTCCAGACGGACGCCTCAGATCATGGCATTGGGGCAGTCCTCTCCCAACTCAACGCCGAGGGAGTCGACCAGCCAGTGGCCTTCATCAGCCGACGCCTGCTAGCTCGAGAACAGCGCTGGAGCACCATCGAGCGGGAGGCCTTCGCCGTAGTGTGGGCCCTCAAGAAGCTCCGGCCCTACCTCTTCGGTACCCATTTCCGGGTACAAACAGATCATAGACCCCTGCAATGGTTGATGCAGATGCGGGGGGAGAATCCAAAACTGTTGGGATGGTCCATCTCCCTGCAGGGGATGGACTTCACTGTGGAGCATCGTCCAGGCCAGGACCACGCCAACGCGGACGGCCTGTCACGCTTTTTCCGCCTCGACGAGGAGAGTACCCAAGAGGATGGGTGACTCTCCCCGCCTTCAGCTGGGGGGGACGCATGTTGGACAGGCCTCGTGAAAGGCTCGCTCCCTCCCCGCATGACAGGGCCCGGACACCGGCTCTCCCGGTGTCACCAGAAGAACTACCCCGGCAACCCGCAGAAGCAACCGGCAACCCGTCCCCCACGGGACGCCTGCTCCCGAACATCCCAGCATCGGCTGACCCGGGCCACCGTCAGCATCATTGCCCGGGCCCAGCCGCCATCTTGGACACTGCACCACGAGGCCGCGTGGCCTCAGCTCGACCCCCAACCCTGGGCCTGGCCAGGCCCCGACATCGAGGCACCACCATCCACCCAGGAGGTGAAGAGACCACTTGGCAGGTCAACGGGAGAGAGGAGTGTCGATGGCTCTCCCCCGCCAGGTGCCGATCGCCCCCGGCCTCCCCGGGCGCTGGCTCCACCCCCCTGCTGGGTGTCTGGGCTCCCTCATCCCGGACCTCCCGACCTCCAAGAGCGAGGGTCCGGACATCAAAGGAGGCCAGACCTATAACTGGGGCAGCTCCAGAGCAGGAAGGCAGTTGTATCCTGGAGTCGAGAGACACCTAGAAGAACTCATCCTTGACGGACTGTTGGCGCTGCCGCAGCCCTGCCTTGTGAATCATCGTCCTGCCTGCTGGCGCTGCCGCGGCCCTCTGCAACCTACATCCTCGTCGGGACCTGCTGGCGCTGCCGCGGCCCTCTGCCACCTACATCTTCGTCTGGACCTGCTGGCGCTGCCGCGGCCCATCCTTGTGTGAACCATCGCCCTTGCCGGCTGGCGCTGCCGCGTCCCTTCTCAAGTGAGACTTATCATCCGAGCCTGCTGGCGCTGCCGCGGCCCGACCTTCCAGAACTCCGAGCTCGAGGATTGTGAGCTATCCATCTTACCACCTCAGTACCAGACCCGTACCAAGACTGTCCCGCTACCCTTTCCCTTCCAGAGACTAGAATTGAGAGGACCCTCGTGTCCCGATCTCACTGTATCGTTGATATCCTTGCTTCAAGAATCGTATATAAAGAGTGTTGACCTTATCCTTGTGTGGTGTCCATCTGTGGGGGGGGGAGTTACTCGTCTGTACGATCGCTGGAGACGGCCCTCACCGGATGCCTCTCCTCTTGTCCTCGGCCGACCCTCCAGGTCCCTGTCTAACAGAAGCGAAGCAAAAAGAACACAGCCTGCTGCAGAAGAACTCGGCAGCTGCCATAAAGCTTATCGCCGCCGGTGCCAATGTACTTAATTCTGAAAAGGTGCATTTAAAGAAGTCATAAATAAAGCATTCGGTACGAGGGACTCACACACACTCCCTGATTTATTTATGCTCAGCATTGAGCGTGGCTGCTGCCATCGGAGTTCCTGTGCACATTAATGGCGGCAACAGATGCATATGGAGATTTATTCCACACAGAGGAAACAAGCACTCACCTGCCCCGCCCACGGCGGGGGGCGTACACCGACAATGTGTCCCGGCGCCCCTCCCTCTCCTTCTCCTTCTGCCCCACTCACCGGGTGTCTCGCGGCGGCTCTGCTCCTTCTCCCTGGGCTCTCCCTTCGCTCAGGAGCCTCGGCAGGGCACGGCAGGCTGCTTCCTGCTTCTTCGGTCCTCCCAGCAGCCAATCACCGCGCAGGTCGCCCGGCGAGCCTCCCACTGCCTAAACCAATGGCAGCGCGGCTCCCGGGTGACGTCAGCGGTTGCTCCTTCGGCGTCTCCTCTGACCTGGGGCTGAGACGGTGATGCGGGACTGAAGAGGGGTGGGCTCCCTCAATTAAATTAAATAAAATACCCAAACGGAGTCGGCACACGCAACCACACGAAAAATAAAGGCGGCAAATGAGTGGCACCTGCGCCGCTCGGTCAAGCGCTCAACGGAGAGTGAAACCACGCCGAGTGAAACCACGCCCATGGAAAAAATCTCTGGAACGCCCCCGAATCTGGTCCGGCCTTGATGGACAGATCTCTGCGACCCAGTGAAGTGAATCACTAAAGCCTTGGTCTGCAGAAATGAATACAGATCAAAATGTCTAATTTATATAATTTGGCAATGGCTGAACTGCTTACAGTAAGCTTGTATTCAGCATGACATGTATAATAGAGCATTATAAAAATACAATGTTTAAGCCACATTTTTAGATCAGTAGCACACACTTCGACTCTTGAAATGTAAATGCAGTAATAAATAATTAGTTTTCTCTTGAAATAAATGAGTGGTTTTATTAATACCACACTACAACAGCTTTTGATATGTTACTATAACAATTAAAGTGTAGAAGTTCTTATAACATGAAGACGAACCAAGCAACGTTTGGTAAACCTGGAAAGTGGAACACTTTTGAGTCCTTCGAGAATCTGTTTGTGAGAATCATAAACTATTACAGGGTAACACTCAGGTTCTTGTGGTATCACTATGTTCGTTTTATGCATTTATAAAGTTTATTTGACTCTACATACCTTTGTAATAACTAACTTTTTGTAAGCCTTATATGTCCATGACGATAGTGAAGTGTACACATCAAAGTGGTGCTTGTTATCTCTCATATTGATTTTTCTGTATCTGATCTTCATTCTCTCCAGGTACAGTAGCCGATCTGCGTACTGTCGATCCACAGCAGTTATGTCAATGGTTGGATATATTCTAGGACTCGGAGACCGGCATGGAGAAAATATCCTTTTTGACTCTTTATCTGGGGAGTGTGTTCATGTGGATTTCAACTGTCTCTTCAATAAGGTATGTTTGTGGAAGTACATGTTTAATTGACTTTATTAAAGCTCTCTTCATTTACTTGTATTTTAAATTGTACTTTAGAAATAAACCATTTTCCGATGATCATGCTCACTCAATTACTCCTTTTCACTCCCTCCTTTTCACTGCCCCGCCATTTGCAATATAGTTTAACTGCTTGAGAGTTGAGCAAAGAACAATAAATATTGTGAGCCAAATATTCACTGGCGAACACCGTAATTTAACTTCCAACTTGTGCAAAGAGAGTAAGTTGTTGGCAGATCAAATGGAAATTGGCAAATAGTCTGTTGGACAGCATCTATTGAGAAGACACAGATGTAATTGGACAGGTGGAGGGCAACACAACATGCACAATTATTTGGAGCTAGAATCTAGATTATAGGTAACATTTTAGCAACAGGCAAGGAATGAGAGATTGGTGGAGGTGTAGTTACATATTAAAGGTGATGCTAAGAGAAAGGATAATCAGATGGAAAGGGACCAATGAAAAGAAACTAGAGAGGGGAAACTATAGGATGTGGGAGAAGTCATGTCCATTAGCTGTAGGTACCATAAGGTGAAGGAAAGTGTCTACATGGCTATAGGTAGCAGGTTTAAATAGTTTTTTTTTACATTCTGTGCATTTTTTTACGCTTTTCTTGTTGAAGATTTCATGTCGATTTTTCACAATACTGTTATGATGCACAATGAGTTTTCAAGACACTCATTGGAATGTGTTTGAAGTAGCAGAGATCTTAGAGCATGCAATGTTCTCAAATAAGTTAACACTACACTACGTTGTCTTCTTTTATCCCTTTCCAGAAAGACAATTTTATATTCTAGAAGCAGTTTGTTTTTGACAAACTCTAGATAAATCTGTTCTGGTACTGCACCATTTTCCTTTGCTAGGCTTTCAAATGAATTCGTTTAAATGATGGAAACTGCTCAGTATGTGCACTGAAATGTTAAATAGAGGTTAGGGACTTCAAAAGTACTGTTTGGCAACATGGAGGTTTCCATGAGACCCAGGATTTGTAATGTATTCTTACTGCCTGTTGATTGAATTTATAGTTTAGGGGGTAGACCCGAGGTAGTCCATCCATAATATGGCTATCGTTTTAGGATTGTTTTGTATACTCCTGGTTGAGTCTTGGAGCAGGATTATGAAATTGGTGGTTGGCTGGCTTCTATGCCGGCACACTATACCTTTTTTGTACATGATTTGGTCACATAGTTCTTTGGAGAATAGCCACTTCTGTTTTTTGCTGAAATTAAGTGTTTCTTATAGGCTTTTGATACACTTTGCCTTGCTATTTGGTATTGGGTGTAGCATGTTTTCTTTTTTTTTGGTTAAGCTGAGCTTCGGGCCGTGCTGTAGTCTTTTAAAGGATGTTGGGGCAATCCACTTTTTCGTATGCAGCATGTTACTTGACTGCTGCTTTAGGTCTACTTCATTCATCAGAGTTAAGATGAGGGTTTCCAACTTCCCTCATATATATTCTGTAGTTGGGCGCTTTTTATAATTTTTTTGCCTTTTTATCCAAGTGGTGGTGAGTATGCTCTCTCATTTGTCTGTATCTTAATTTGGGAGCTTGACATTAGAGGGAAGATATATGGATTAAGACATGAGCAGATGGTTTGAAATGGACTGTACTGCGAGTGTGGTTAGGTGAACCAATGGTCTTGCTACATTCCTTTCCTGTGTTGTCCCTCATAATTCTAAAGTCATGTGTTGATTAATGGTTCTATTTATATCTGCTGAACAGAGCATAAAGCTATATTCATCCTCAAGAAGCACAAGAGAAACCCTACTCACAGAGACCCAGGGTAAGTATTTATATCAAGAAACAACGGCTCTCTTGGGAAAAATATCAGGGTAAATTGGGTAATCTGAAGGCGTAATGGCATTAAAAAATGGTTTATACGGAGTTCAGACAAAGAGGCAGGCGAGTACACTGTAGTTGCAAGATCTTCAGTTTATAGCAAATATTGAAGTCAAATTCAAATACACAAAAAAGGATTTAGTGCTCAATGTCCCCAGTGTAAGGTAGGAACCAAACAAAGAAAGTATAGTGAGAATTGTGACAATTATAATCTGTTTTCCATTATTTACAACAAACAATCATTCATTTTTAGGTCGCGCTGGTGTAAGCAGTGCGAAGCGCTGCGTCCAGCGAAGCCTCTTTTGTTATCCACTCCCTGGGAATGTAAGACAGGGGATGGGCACGCGCAGGCGATTTCCCCGTGTGAGCGCGCACTTTCACCCACACGCCGTGCACATCTCCTGTCCCAGATTCTGAGAAAGTGGATAACACACAGACACACACGCGCGCACACAGACACACACGCGCGCACACACACAGACACACACGTGCCCCAACCCCCCCCTTTCCCCACACTCACCGGGTCTATCGGACTCCTCTTGTCCCGCAGTGGTGGCGGCTGCACGAGTTAGTAGCCCCCTCCCTAGGCCGCATGAATCTCGCAGCATTCCCTTAACTATGGCGGCAGATCCAGGGACAGCGCATGTGTGAGCAGCCATCGCGTCCCCACCCCCGTCTCCTCCCCAGCCCGGATGTGGGCACGAGCCGCAGATCCAGGGACAGGCATGCATGAGCAGCCCTCGCGCCCCCACCCCGTCTCCTCCCCGAACCGGATGTGGGCACGAGCTGCAGATCCAGGTACAGCGCATGTGCGAGTAGCCCTCGCTCCCCCACCCCCGTCTCCTCCCCGGCCCGGATGTGGGCACGAGCCGCAGATCCAGGGACAGTGCCTATACTTGATGGATAGCAGGATGTGAACATTCAGCGATTTCAGGATGGCATGGTGAGAGTACTCGCAGTATGTGCACATCACATGCCACTCATACACTGTTTTTCATGGTGAATATCTACATGTGACTACTGTATGAAAGTGTTTCCGTTTGTCATTCGTTTGGCCATGGTATTCAAGGTAAATACAAAGACTGCATCCTGTGGGTTCAGGCATAGTGCACAGTTGGTTTGTGGTTTCTGTGCTCAGGGATGTGTGCATGTACAAGCTGTGCCCCTCCTTAAAGCTCCCTATCTCCCTTTTCCCGAAGGCACCCTTCGCAAAATAATTAGGTATAGTGTCCTGAGGGTATCGTGCTCACATATGCTATGAATAAGTACATGTGGAAGGGATGAGTGTGTGTGTTCCTGTATGATTTACCTCTTTCAAGAATGTGTGTGTGTATGAATATATGCACATGTATGCTCCTGTTCTAAGGACTTGGTCTGCGCATTTGCTTTTTAGTTTGCACTGTGAGTTGTGTATCTTTGTACACGCTGAATACTGCATTCCTGTACTGCTAATGCTTTATTAGAGAACTCGCACACAGACATACACTGTCTAGTGTAATCCTGTGCCGAAGGCTGCGCATATGCAAGTTTTTGTTTGGTTGGTTTTGTTTCTGCTGGTTGTCTGGGTATGTATACATATGTTTAAAGTGTGTCCATGCATTACGCCTATAAGAAAGGGTACTCATGCAGCTGCTAGGTTGCACATGCAGTGCATTACAAGGTTCGAGGCATGTGGGCCGCTGAATTCATATCTGTGCATAGATCGCCGCGTAGTGTTGGGTCCGGATGATTGCACATTGTTGTCCTGAAAGAGTCTTCGAAGTATCACGAGATAGGTGGCTCCTCCCCTGGACTAGAGTGCGCATGGGCATCGACTCCATCCCCAGATTGTTTTTTTCCGCCATTGGGTTCGGATGCATATTGGTTCACTCAAGTTCGGAATTGATATAAAACTTTCTCTTGGCCAAAAGGCCTTTAGTTTATCGTCGGTATTGTCTTGCGATCGGTGCCCAGTTCTGTTCCAGCTCAGTTCCCGAGCCGGACATCCAGAGGAGCCGCGTGGCTTTTCGGCACTGAAGGCCCGGTCGAAGCCAGAGGCCTTATCGACGATCCATCATGGAACGGAGCCCGTTCAAAAGATGTCCCGTGTGCAACTCGAAATATCCTCACATCGACGTCCACCCGGTGTGCAACAAGTGCCTGTCGCCGGATCACGATGAAGCCAGCTGTATTGCTTGTTCCCGTTTCTGATCCAAGAAAACGATTCGACTTCGACGCGCAGTGCGCAAGGAAGCCCAGCAGACGGCACCTGACCTGGTGAACATTTTCGATGCCGAGGATGATGAGGAAGCAGAGCGGGAGGTTCGAGAGAACCTGTCTAATCCCGCAGCGGAGGTCGACTCCAGCTACGACGCGGATGTTGAGATGCTCGATGCTGAAGACGTCGTCGACGAGGTAGGAGACGACGATGGGGCCTTTGGGGCCATGGAAGGTAGCTCAAGCGAGGAGCTAGGCCCACAAACTGATACTGGGGCCAAAACACTTCAGAAGGCTCGGGTCGAGAGATCGCCACATGGCCTTACCCAAGATCTTCCAATGGGTTCTACAGCCCCGCCTTCGGGCCCGGCTTCAGACATTTTTAAAGAGCCGCAAGTTGCAAAATCAAAACCGAAAGAGAAAACTTTGGTGTCTACGCAACCCAAAGCACTAGAGGCGAAATCGAAACCGAAAGTGCGTATTGCTTTGGTCGGCTCGAAGTCCTCTGAACTATCGGCACCGACGAAGTAGAAAGGTGTTATCGACCCGAAGAGGCCGTTAAAGGGCATTGAGCCAAAGACTGGCACACCGAAAGCACCGGTCAAGGACGTCGACCCGAAGAAATCGGCGCCGAAGACCGTCGACACCGACAAAGGACTCGGAGCTCAGAAGGTTCTCGAGCCTACGTGTCAACCGGACAAGGCTAAAAGTGGTGCAGCCCTCGAGTCCACGCCTGGCGGTGGCTCGAAGGATTCTGTCCAGTCAACGCAGTCGTCCGCTTCCTTCTCGAAGCAGGTAGCGGACTCCCTGAAGCGTATTAAGGAGAAGGCTTCGGCTGTCGGACCTAAGGAAACTCCACCTCCAAAGACTGCCGGTAAACCTCAAAAGGCGTCGGCGCCCATCCACTTCACGCTGCCGCCGAAAGTGGTATCGAAGGCCTTCGTCCCTAAGATGGCCGTTGAAGCGCCCAGGAAGGTGTCAACGGAGCCGAAGCCCACAACTGTGGTTCCGGCCACAAAGCATCGGCGACCCTCGCTTGGAGAGCAACAGGAACAATTCATC
This sequence comes from Lissotriton vulgaris, assembly GCF_964263255.1. Classification (NCBI taxonomy): domain Eukaryota; kingdom Metazoa; phylum Chordata; class Amphibia; order Caudata; family Salamandridae; genus Lissotriton; species Lissotriton vulgaris. The sequence continues at coordinate 607,211,040 of NC_141699.1, read as the reverse complement.
GATGCCGACACAGGCTGACTTTCTATTTATAAACGAAAGATCGCCCCGGAACAGCCTATGGAGTCGTATAGAATTCCATTAAAAAAGAAGAAGGATTCTACTACAACACCAGTTCTTGTAGAACCTATATCTCCACGTGGCCAAAATGTCTCACCCACTTATTCGGATGTGGAAACAGGAGAAGGTGACGATGAGGAGTACAGCTATCCTGTGGACACTGATCCAGAAGATCATAATGAACCCTGGGCAGATGCTGCTGACCCAGGGGATCCACACACTGCCCCAAACACTCATGTGTATGCTGTAAAGACATCGCCTACTGAGGATTCAGCGGCGTTTAATGCACTTATTGAAAGGGCAGCCAAAAATCATGATGTCCAGCTCCATGCTGACCCTATTGAAGTGGATTTTTTGTTTGACACCTTTTCCACCTCAGAGAGGACTGTCAAGACTGCCTATGCTGAAGGGTGTCTTAAAACATGCTGGGGAGATATTTAAGGAGCCTACAAGGGCCAGGGTTATTAACCCCAGAATTGAAAAGAAATACAAACCGGCACCTGGGGACCCTACCTACATTAAGGGACAGTTGCCGTTGGACTCTCTGGTTGTTTTTAATGCTCAGAAGAGGGCTAACTCCCAAACAACGGGTGATGTTCCTCCCCCTGATTAAGAATCTAAGGTGCTAGAGGCATCGGGGAAAAGGGTGGCAGCTCAGGCGGCCAATATCTGGCGCATTTCAAACACTCAGGCACTCTTAGCCAGGTATGACAGGGCCCATTACAACACACTGGAGACCCTGTTACAACACCTGCCAGATGAATATAAGGAGGCAGCAGAGATGCTCATACAGGAAGGGAAGCTCATATCAAATGCTTCTATCAAATGTGCACTGGACGCAGCAGACACCGCGGCCAGAGCCGTTAACATAAGTGTCATGTTGAGGCGACATGCCAGGCTCAGAATCTCCGGGTTCAAGCCAGAGATACAGACCACCATTCTAAATCAGCCAGTAAACCCTGATCATTTATTTGGCCCAGAGGTGGACACCACCTTGGAAAAAATCAAGAAGGACACTGAGACTGCAAAGTCTATGGGGGCTCTCCAGTCGCAGCAGTTATGGGGTGGTTCTTTTCGTCGCTCAAGCAATAGAGGTGTTTCCAGAGGCCAGCTGTCCCAGCAGACACAGTACAATAAAGGTGGCGCGCAAACCATGTACACCAAACAAAGTAGAGGTGGCTATCGTGGAAACAGCGCCACGGGCAGAGGTCGTGGAAACAACAGCTCCAGATCCTCCGCCACTAACAAACAGTGACGCCTTGTCACTGCCCCCCGACCATACAACACTGGTCGGGGGGAGACTCCAACAGTTCCTGCCGGTCTGGAAGTCCATCACCACAGACAGGTGGGTCACAAAGCTTATCCAGTACGGTTATTGTCTGGAGTTAACATCCACTCCACCCAACGTACCCCCAAGACACCGTCCTATGTCCAGAGAGCATTTGCACTTATTGCAGCAAGAGGTACTCGTCATGCTGCAAAAAGGTGCAATCGAGCTCGTGCCTGTGGAAGAAAGAGGCACAGGAGTGTACTCACTGTACTTCTTGATCCCAAAAAAGGACGGGTCCCTCAGACCCCTCAATCAGTACATTCTATCAGAACACTTTCACATGCTAACATTGCAGCAGGTTCTACCGTTGCTCAGTCAGGGAGATTTCCTCACAACAATTGATCTGAAGGAGGCATACTTTCATATTCCGCTACACCCGTCACACAGAAAATACCTCAGATTCACCATTCAAAATCAGCATTACCAATTCAGGGTCCTCCCTTTCGGAGTAACGACGGCACCCAGGGTGTTTACAAAGTGCCTGGCGACAGTGGCTGCACACTTACGGAGACGGAAAATTCACGTCTACCCTTATCTGGACGACTGGCTTGTCCAGGCAAAGTCGGCCCAGCAGTGTGCCGCCCACATGTCCCACACCATTCACCTTCTTCATGATCTGGGATTCTCACTGAATTACCCAAAGTCCCACCTTCAACCCGCCCACATATGGCAGTATCTGGGCGCTACAATAGACACTCTGGCAGCCAAAGCACAGCCAAATTCAGTGAGGATCAGCAGCATTCAATCGCTGATACAGAAATTCAGACCTCAACACTCGCTTCAAGCACGAGAGTTCATGCAGTTGATAGGCATGATGGCCTCCTGCATCTTCATAGTCCCGCACGCGAGACTACATATGCGTCCGCTTCAGGAGTGCTTAGCACGTCAGTGGAATCAGGCTCACGGACAGTTGAAAGACCTAGTGTTGGTAACCGGTCGTGCATACAACTCTCTGCATTGGTGGAATCCACAAAACCTTTGCAAGGGACGACCGTTCCGGGAGCCAGTGCCACAGATCATTCTGACCACGGATGCATCTCTCCACGGTTTGGGAGCTCATGTACTCCACTACACTGTGGAGGGACTATGGACAACGCAGCAAAAGAAGATGCACATCAACCTTCTAGAGCTGATGGCTATCTTCATGGCAATGAAGGCATTCAATGTACATCTGTGCAACAAGGTCGTGTGGATCCGGACGGACAACATGACAGCCATGTACTACATTCAGAAACAGGGAGGAACACACTCTCCACAGTTGTCTCATCTGGCTCAGAGCATGTGGAAGTGGGCCATTCAGAGAAACATCTTCCTCATGGCAGAACACCTCCCGGGCAAGGACAATCAGATGGCGGACCTGCTCAGCAGGTACAGCCACCAAATGCACGAGTGGGAGATACATCCATCAGTACTCCACCCGTACTTCCAGCGGTGGGGTCATCCAGAGATAGATCTGTTCGGCACAAAAGAAAACGCCAAATGCCGAAGCTTTGCTGCCAGGTTCCCACACCCACAGTCGCAGGGCAATGCGATATGGATGAACTGGTCAGGCATATTTGCGTACGCTTTTCCCCCAGCACCTCTAATACCGCTGGTGGCACGCAAACTGAAGCAACACTCGATGACGCTCATCCTGGTGTCTCCGACGTGGGCACGCCAACTATGGTACACCACGTTTCTAGAACTCTCCGTGGTACCGCATCAAAGGCTGCACCTCACACCCAGGCTTTTGACGCAGAGCCATGGCGACATTCAGCACCCAGATCCGCAACAGCTCAACCTGGCGATCTGGCTCCTGAGGTCTTAGAATTTGGCTACCTCAACTTGCCTCCTGACTGTATGGATATCATAAAAGAGGGAAGGAGGCCCACCACCAGAGCATGCTATGCAGCAAAATGGAAGCTGTTTGTCATTTACTGTGCAGACCACAACATCAACCCGCTAGACGCATCTACTCCAAACATCATTTGTTATCTGTTACATCTATACAAATGCAATCTGGCCTATGCTTCCATTGGTATACATTTGTCCACAATAGCAGCTTATTTGCAAAACAGGCAGCATCTCTCACTTTTCAGAGTGCCTGCCATCAAAGCTTTTCTGGAAGGACTCAAACGAGTAATTCCTCCCCGGACTCCACCTGCTCCTGAATGGAACCTAAATGTGGTCCTCACCAGACTAGTAGGTCCACCTTTTGAGCCTCTACATTCATGCGAGATTCAGGTCTTAACATGGAAAGTGGCTTTCCTGATGGCGATTACATTGCTGCGACGCGTTAGTGAACTCCAGGCACTAACTATCCAAGAGCCATTCATACAAATTCACTCCAACAGGGGGGTGCTTCGCACTAACCCTAAGTTTCTTCCTAAGGTGGTTTCACAGTTCCAATCAATCAGACTATAGAACTGCCTGTGTTCTTTCAAAATCCTGAGTCAGTGGCGGAAAGAAGGCTCCACACACTAGACGTCAAAAGGGCCTTAATGTACTACATTGATAGGACTAAAGATTTTCAGAAAACAAAACAACTATTTGTTGCCTTTTCACCACAACACAAAGGAAACCCCATTTCCAAAGCAGGTATAGCCAGGTGGATCGTTAAGTGCATTCAAATCTGCTATGAAAAAGCCAGGCTCACTTTAACGATCCCCCCACGGGCCCACTCCACCCGCAAGTTGGGGGCCTCCATGGCTTTTCTTGGAAATATTCCTTTAGAAGACATATGTAGAGCAACCGGTCTACCACACACACATTTACAAAACACTACTGTGTAGATGTGCACTCCAAACAGCAGGGCAGCTGTAGGGCAGGCTGTTCTAAAAACACTTTTTCAAACTGCTGCAGCTGGCACAGGAGGCCGCCGCTAATAGAGGGACTGCTATGTATTCTATGCACAGATATGAATTCAGCAGCCCACATGCCTCGAACCGAATATGCTACTTACAAGTATGCATCTGTTCTTGGCATGTAGGGCTGCTGACATTCATATCGCCCGCCCTCCTCCCCGGCGCCTGTAGCGGCTGCAGCAATCCTAATTACTCTTAGCATGGTCATCACTCACGGTGTTATACTCCATCTTTGCCGCAATGGCTAAAAACAATCTGGGAATGGAGTCGACGCCCATGCGCACTGTAGTCCAGGGGAGGAGCCACCTATCTCGTGATACTTCGAAGACTCTTCCAGGACAACAATGTGCAATCATCCGGACCCAACACTAGGCTGCGATCTATGCACAGATATGAATGTCAGCAGCCCTACATGCCAAGAACAGATGCATACTGGTAAGTAGCATATTCGTTATGCGTCTCCTGGAGTGTGTTCCTAACAATGCTGTGCATCACTGCATGGCTCTTGCTCTGCACAAGCTGTGTGATGACAGCACACGGATGGGCTCACAGGCTCTCCGTGGATGGATGTCTGTGGGCCAACACTCAGTCTGGGCTCAGAACTAAGCTACGTTGCCTGGGAATGATTCCGCCCCATCCTTAACTCTAGTCGAACGGATTCCTCGAAGAATATGCACGTGCGCAGGTTTGTGTATAGAGTACTGTGTGGGAATCTTCACGGGGGAGGGGTATGCGGTCAGACTTTCAACCATTGAATAGACAGGATGTGTTGTGAGACCACCATGACATAGCTCAGGGGCATGTTGGTCTCTTCAGCCCATTCTCCCATGATTCAGCGCGGCTCTATATTAGTTATTTTTTGCACAAGCAGGAAAGGCAGAATACCGAATAATAGTGAAGCTACCTGAACTGTTGGTGGCGCAGTGAAGTCAGAAACCCTGACAACTTAGCAGGCACCCATGCTGAAACACGTCATGACAACTGTCCCTCCCCCCACACCCTTGCTGAGAATCCAATATGGCCTGACTAGCAACAGCTCGAGCAGCGTCAGACATAGGTGGTCCCTGAGCAGAGCTCCTGGGGTGTGCATGCGGAAGGGTGACACTTGTTCTGTCGCCAGGGCGGGTGGTAATACAAACAAATACTAGGCTTCATAGATAGGACACACGTTTACAAAGGGAAGACAGAGGAACATGCACATTAAATACTAAGAACGGAGCACAGGATTAGATAACTGATAATAGCTAAGCATGATGTAGTTGGATACATATAATTGCCATTTAAATACTTATTTTCTCTTTTACTTTTCTCTGGTGGGAAATGTTCATATCACGAAGTAAGCCCACATAATGCATTTACTAATGATAGGTAACGATTTCACTCACGCTTGTGTGTTCTTCTGTTGTATAGACTAGGTACAGTGTTCGTATTCCGTGTTTGTGAGTAGCAGCTGGTGTTTCTCCTTTAAGATGTTGATATTTTTGTCCGCACTGCGAGTCATTTCTGAGTACAAAGAATATGTGCATTCCCATGTGTGAAAGATAACGTGAAAGAAAAGCGTTGTCAACTTCACAACTCGCCTTTACCGGTAGGTGCACGTGCGACCCGCCCCTACTCCATCCAGGCTGTTGACGCCGCGAGCAGATACTGTTTGGAATACATATCCATCCTCAGCTATTCATGATCACCTGTACCAGTATTGACTGGAGGCTTTGTCTAACTCCCTATGTTTGTTTTCATGTGAGGGGAGCGCCTTTTACATGGGACTTTGCTCGCTCCATCCTCTTCTGGAAGGGGAGGGTGTTGTGAACTAGCTCCGTGTGTTTCCTGTGGATTTTGCATCCCACTCCTGGTATCTATCGCCTTCACTTACTCTATCCATCTATCTATCTATCTATCTATCTATCTATCGCCCTCACTCTATCTATCATCCTCACTCACTCTATCTATCTATCACCCTCACTCACTATCTATCGCCCTCGCTCTATCGCCCTCACTCTAACTATCAATATATATCTATCTATCTATCACCCTATCTATCTATCTATCTATCTATCTATCACCCTCACTCTATCGCCCTCGCTCTATCTATCTCCCTCACTCTATCTATCGCCCTCGCTCTATCTATCGCCCTCGCTCTATCTATCGCCCTCGCTCTATCGCCCTCGCTCTATCTATCGCCCTCGCTCTATCTATCGCCCTCGCTCTATCTATCACCCTCACTCTATCTATCTATCTATCGGCCTCCCTCTATCTATCTATCGCCCTCACTCTATCGCCCTCCCACTATCTATCTATCGCCCTCCCTCTATCTATCTATCGCCCTCCCTCTATCTATCTATCGCTCTCGCTCTATCGCACCACCAAAGCATCACTCAGCACCACCACAGCATCACTCAGGGGCACCACAACCTCACTATGCGCTACCACAGCATCACTGAATGCCACACCATCACTTGTCGCCACCACAACATCACTCAGTGCCACCACAGCATCAATCTGTGCAACCATTCAACAACAACGGGTTCAAATTTGTTCTCTGAATGTTTCAAGCTTTATTGCAAATGTCACAAAAAGATGTTAATATTTCACTTCTATTCTTGGATTTTCGTCACAATAAAATACACTGAACATAATCTTCACAAAAGTTATTGACAAAACTGTAAGCTATTGCCATTATAAATTACAATAACTTTTATTTAAGTATTAATTAATAAAAAGCCGTTTTTATTTGTAATATCAATACATCTAAGTCACGTAATTACAACACATATTGCATTACAAATGCTATAGGCTTCACATTTACGAAAGTTAAAACTATTGGCATTGTAAATGACAAAGCTATTAATTTTGCTATTTTCAAAACCAACACATAAATAAAAAAATTGTCATTTACATGACCAATAGCTCAAACCTTCCTAATGCGAGACCTATTGCATTGCAAATGCTTGTTTCAATAGTTTACAACACTGTAAGCAATGGTCAGTGCTGATAAAATGATTCGTTCTTTTTAAAGTCAATGGCGTTTCGACCCTTCAAAGAGTGCAGGGTCTCTTCAGGACCTAGTAATATAGGGACATCTGTATAAAAAAAAAAAAAAGGGTGGAGAGTGCCGTAAGCTAAAATCCGATGGGAATAATATGTGTAAGTCAATTACTCCATAGTCCAAATAGCGAAAGTTACCTGGAATAAAAACAATTTATATGCGCAGCCACGTGATGTGCATACACCGGTTGAGTGAGAAAGAAGAGAAAAGGTACTCACACTGGACCCAGCCAGGTACTACAGAAGTGAGAGAGAAGAATCATGATATACAGTACATAGCATAGATGATGGAATAGTACTGAAGAAAGTTGATCATGCTTACCTCAGTGTGAGGCAAGCGGGAGAGTTAAAGGAGGGGCTAACATTGATGGGTGAGGCTAGAAATATGTTGGAGCCTGTATTGCAGCAAGGAGGTGTGCACTGTGGATAGACAATTCTATTATTAGTGCCAGGGGTGACACAAGGAAAACGTACACACAGACTATAATTTAGGAAATTAATCTTTCTATCAGCACTGACCATTGCTTACAGTGTTGTAAACTATTGAAAAAATGAATGATCGTTTGTTGTAAATAATGTAAACCCGATTATAATTGTCACAATTGTCACTATACTTTCTTTGTTTGGTTCCTACCTTACACTGGGGACACTGAGCACTAAATCCTTTTTTGTGTATTTGAATTTGACTTCAATATTTGCTATAAACTGAAGATCTTGCAACTACAGTGTACTCGACTGCCTCTTTGTCTGAACTCCGTATAACCCATTTTTTATTGCCATTGCGCATTCAGATTACCCAATTTACCCTGATATTTTTCCCACGAGAGCCGCTGTTTCTTGATATAAAGCTATGTTCAGGCATAGACCTAGCCACGCTGAGGAGTGTGCCTCTCTACAAAGCTATGGCACCGGTTACTCTTTTGTTTAATTGCGATACTGGAGGTTACGTTGTGTCTGTTTTGCTAGGCATATCCTTGTTGATGCTGAGGGGATATTGCTAATAGAACCAGTTCTTTCTGAATTTGCGGGTATGTACTCCTGTAGCAACTATTTATTTTGATTTGGATGTTGTATCTCCCACCTTTGTAGTGGTATCCTGTGATTCTGCAGTACTTTACTTAATAAGCAACAAAGCTATGATTGAAGACAACTGGCTTTCATCAGTTGTCTGCATCAGTCCCATGGAGAGCACAGGGGATTATTTCTTGGACATCAATTATTGATCTAGTTTTGCAAAAAGATGAGAAGCCAAAGGATTTGCTTCATCCTCATGACTTTGAGATGGTATGATGAAAACTTTAAAAATGCAAGTGAGGTCAATACCTCAAAGGAGGGGGTACCGTAGGGAGGCATATGTCTCTCTGGGTGAGGTATCTTTGAAGGATTTCTATGTAAGAATACTGATACCCTGATAAAATACCTAGTATTCTTACAGCAATAGTAGTTCCTTCCTACCCAAGCAACAGAGCTTTTAGAGCCTCAAACAAGATTATTATAGATTCCATTACGGCAACATGGGAAGTATCCAGCTCTGCTCTTAGGATTCAGCATTGGGCTACGAGGAAGCACAGACCCGCACCTTCAGACATTAGGTTTATTAATGCCCTTTCCACAGCGGAGAGCTGAGTAGTGAAGCACTTCAAAGCCACAAAAAATCAGATTTTTTTCTCATCAGCTCCACCTAACATGCAACCCAAAGCAATAGAGATCATGGTTCACATCTAGCAGCGTTCGAGAAAACAAACTGTGACCGCCAAAGTCTAGCCATAGCGGAATTGCCTCTACTTATTGCTGGGTCTGCTAATAAAAATGAAAATGTTAGCAATATAGAAAACGTGGTGTTCTGATTTCCCTCCCCCGTCACCAATATCATCCTTTAAGCATTCTGTAAAAAGACTTATAATTTACCACACCTACTATTTAAAATGTTTTTAATTTATCAAGCATCCACCTATGCTGAAACCTTTTAAACTCAATGTGAGGTATTTAAATAAAAGTAATACATGTATCATCCAGGATTGTTTTATTTTTAAACATGTTAATATGAATCAGAAGGACACACCAGGATATGAGCTGATTCCAGTCATTCAAATTATCAGTCCCAGTCACATACATGAGTGCAACTCAAATACATTTTGATGCACTACTTTGTAACATCCTTTAAGGTTCTATTGTTGAATTGTGCAATATTATGTCGATAACTTTATTCTGGAGTTAGTCCTGGTTTATTACGGAATGTTTTTGTTATGTACTGAACCATCTGCTCCTACCATATCTCTTTTGTTTACTACATTTGATAGCTCTTACATGCATTTCTGAACAAAGTATCACATGATCTTATGTTGTGTGACAAAATCTATTAAAAATGGTTTATAAAATAAAATGTTGATAACTTTATATAATGTCTTGCTTTAAAGATCACAGTAATTGGTAAGAGAACTGTGGCCAACGCAATAGAAAGATTTAATAGTAGGGTTGTAGAACTGATACTGAACAAAAAGAGGCGGAAAATATTCAGTCTAGAAGCTGCACTCACATGTGATTATACGTATTCTAAAGCTCACATGAAGACATGTACACTTGCGTAATCCCACTAGGAGCTGTGGTATTATTTAGGTCAGGCCCTAGTTTTGACTGATGTTCTAGATGCCAATCATAGAACTCAGTTATGTAGAACCCTCTACATCATACGCTTATACAACACTGACTTAGAAACGGAAACAAAGATGAGGGGGCCACACAAAGCAAGATTCCACAAAATAGTGTTTTGTTTATTTATGCCGACTCTTCTGTAAACTATTTATTTTGGCCTTTCTCATTAAGGGACACAAGACTAATTGTTCACAGGTATGTTGTAAAACATATTTTCGTGTCCAAGGTCAAACTAGCACTACAATAATATGACTGAAAGAATTGAGGTATCAAACAATCAGCCAGCACAACCCTCAAACATTTACTTACAAATGGCAGAAGTAAAAGATAGGGATTGCTAGAAACCCCTGCACAAAAAAACCTTAAACCAAGGCACACACCTGAATGCTCACCTGCACCTAGAGTGAGTGGCCTGGAAAATTTCTAGAGATAGCTCACAAAATGTAACTACATTTTGCCCAATTTCTAAAACAACGTTGAAAAAAATAACTAAGGATAACCTTGGAATGTTTCTTGCTACACATGTAGTTGTGACCCAGTGTGATCGCAGTTGATGAGGCTAGAGGCACTAGGTATCATAGGTCCAGTTCTGCCCAATCTTTTGAAAAACTTTCAGATACATGTCTGCACTAACACAATTCTATAAACTTGTGAGTTTACAACAGTAATCCAGGGGTTTAGTTCTACCACATAAACCTAAATAGTGAGATAAATAAAGGACTGCAATATTGAATCCTTACGGGCTGTATTTGTTGCTTTGTTAGGGAGAAACCTTTGAAGTTCCTGAGATAGTGCCATTCCGTCTTACTCACAACATGGTGAATGGAATGGGTCCAATGGGAACAGAAGGTCTTTTTCGAAGAGCATGTGAAGTGACAATGAGGTTAATGCGTGACCAAAGAGAACCCCTCATGAGGTAAGGAATAAAACATTTTACAAATATCTTTTTTGTAATTACTAAGTGAAAATTCCTGAGTTCCTGTATTGAAATATATGCTTTCTATATGAGTTGTTAAGTTACTTTTTGTAAAGAACAGTCTTTCATCACTGCACAGGTTTTAAAATAGTTACTAGTCAATCTTTCCCATTTAATCTTCACCAGTGTCTTGAAGCCTTTCCTCCATGACCCCCTGGTGGAATGGAGTAAGCCAGTACGGGGAAGCTCCAAAGCACAAGTGAATGAAACTGGTGAAGTAGTAAACGAGAAGGTAGGTAATGCATAGCTAATATATTGTATCCAGTACTAAATAATTTTTGTGTGCACGATTCTGTGACATTTTCATTGCAGTCCAAATGTAGTAAACCTAAAACATTCAAACAAAGCAGCATTGTTAAAGAAAACATAGAACATCGCTCGGATGATAAAAGGTTATTTTTCTTGATACCTTTACTAATAGTTTTAAAATCTCAAAATTTTGTATTCTTAATCCCAACATCATATGAGACCTCTACAACTTCCAAATCCTTGGCTCAGGTTTTACAACTGGGTCTCAATACCTTTTATTTTCATGCCTTACTAATCACACTTTCTCAGGATTACCTTTATTCCTCTTAGACCATTTTTATTGGCATACCCTTCCTCCAGGTTCATGCGAGTTTGTGGCTGCTGACCAAAGTACAATTCCAGTTTACTTTTTAGTGGGAAGTAGGGTTCCTTTGTTGCTAGCCTTTAAGAGCATGCCACCACCGCACACTTCATTTTTCAGTTGTCTTCCTCCACTCCAGCTGTATAGATTTTTTGCCACAATACATGTCATCCTCAGCCCCTGATCATTGAGACTTTGTCTGAACTCCCGCATATCTACCTACACCTTCACCATGTACCTCAAGAAAATCTATTTTTTCCAGTCCCAGTTTCGTGAGGGTAACCAGCACACTGTTGGGGGACTGCACTACTGATTGAACTGCACCTTCTGACACTCTTGCACCCCTATATGGCGCCAGAAGAAACTGGGTGGACAGCATCTCAAGGTGGCAGGAACGACTTATGACATCAACTCCCCTACCTTCATTCACTCTATGCACGGTTTCACCCGAGAACCCTCCACATATATTTCCTGGAACAGGATGGTTATCCATTTACTGTACTGCACTCTTGCTTCCCATTAGTTTGTGTAGTGCTGGGGTATTTTATCAATGTATATGTAATGAAGATATAATTGTGATAATATATGTTAACATTGTTGTTAATTGTATTGCTTGTTTTTGTTGGCATCTTGAAGCTTGATTAATCCCTGGCTGCTAGGTGTGCATTACAAATGGAAATAAATGTACGTGATATCGCCCTTGAATAGCAGACAATATTTAGCAGGTGTAAAAAAGTCCTCGGTGGGTCAGTCCAGCCTCTTTCACTAGGGGCAGCTTGCCATATCAGAGACTGCTCCAACTTGTCTAGGAAACCTAATTGTATTGATACTGAGGTATCTTTTACTCCTAACTGAAATTTTCCAATCCTAGCAGTACTGTAGGCCCACTTCAGCAGCTAAGATCCTTTGCTAAAAGACTTCATCAGAAGGAACACGCATATATCAAATAAATATACGAAACTTCATTCTTTCACCTGTATTGTAGTGTTCTTCCAGGCATCTTATATGTTCCCTTTGGGACATGTGGGCCCATCACCACTCATGTTTGTGGACTGGCACTTATCTTTCCTCAACAGACTTGGCTACAGTGTAAAAGAGAGAAAATGCAAACTGGCTAAAGGAGGAGGAAGAGAAATATGGCAAAACGTCAAAGCCAGAAAACAGGGATTAAAATCAACCTGCAAGAGTGAAATAAAATGGTAGGGACTGTCTGGTGTTGGGCTAAAGAGGCACGAGGATAGACTAAAGGAAATGCAGCCTTGGTAATTAGCACAAGGGTTTCTGAGTAAAATTTGGGGCCCCAAATTGTATTCTTTTACAAGTTATGTATTGGGCATGGGGGTGACGGACTATGCTCTTTTATATTTTTTTCAGTGCATCAAATATGCTACACTCTCTGGAGTTAAGCCAAAGACCTCCTTGTTCTCTTAGGCCTAATTCAAGTACCCCTTACTCTTACGTACCTGACTCAGGTTAACATCTCCAGAACCATCTTGATGTGGTCTGGGGTCTTGCAAGAGAACAATCTCCTAAATGAACTTCCCAAAACAAGCAACATTGGAAAAAACGTCCTCTACTTCTTTCCCACTCCCTGGACCATTCCAAAGTTCTCAACGAAGTTCCCCAATACCAAATTCTTCCTCCTCATTGGCGAACATCCCAACATTGAAAAATATGAGTCTGGTGTTTCTGGGTCTATCAGCTGTTGACGGCCGGGCCAAGACCTTCCAGTTTCCTGCACCCGCTAGGCCCCACCCCCAGGTTGTAGCATGTCCCTTCAAACTTAGCGACTTTGGTCACCCTTGCCCTGACATTGTGCCTGCACGGGCTCCGGTGCTTAAAAAGATGTCAAAACCTGCCAAAGCACTATCCCCCGTTCAGTGAGAGCCTCCCTCAATGCAGGGGCTACCCACGTAGCTGCTGACAATGATGCTTTCTGAGCCGGTTTCGGAAAAAGAGATTCATGTTGTGAGAGAAGAAGTTGAGGTAAACTCTAATCATGTTCCTTATGGGAGATTTTTGGTTTAGACTGTGATACCCAGACCCTAATGCCCTCGCAATGCCTGCTAAGTAGTAAGTGCATAAAGAAAATGATCATTTAGAGACTGATAACCTCTTCCCCAGTTTTAATACAGATACTGGCTTATATCTGGATGTACAGAATGCAATTGACCTAGACACTTCAATGAAAGGAAACATCCCTTAATCCTTTGATCTTGCTTCAGAGGAAGTCTCCTCATTTACAGCTGTAGTGCCTAAAGCAACTAATGTCTTGGAATTGATTTTGCCCATCGAGCATTCTGAATGAGATTTTGCAACCCTCTTTCTCAGTGGCGGAGCCTTTATGTTTAACAATGCCCTCTTCTGGTCTGTGATGACTGCATGTGACAAAGCATATCTGAAAGATATACTTTAATGATAGATTCCTTACCTTCGAATATTCCCAGGCGTCAGACTGGATCCGGAAAGTTTTGCTTAGCAGTACCCCTGCCCGTCAGTAGGAGGCGTCCTGCGGCTCCGTGTCCGTCGCTGGCGTCGTATGTGCCAAGATGACGTCACGGAGATTACTTAGGCGCCGCCCATGCGCGCCGGCGTCAGTTCTTTCTTTTTCCGCGCCAGTAAGCGCCGATCCGGTTAGAGCAAGTACCCTAGTCATATTCTTTTGAGACTTTTGTCTCGTGCTTGGCACTCGTACCCCGCACGGTTCTAGATCCAGGGGTCATTCCCGTGACCGCTCGCGGAGTCGTCACCACCACTCCTCTTCCCCTTTGTATTAAGGTAAGAAACGGCACAAAAAGAAGTCGAAGAAGCTTTTTCGCTCTCCGATGTCCCCCTGTCGGTTCCTGGATGCGGACGAGGGGGACAGGGGCTCCACCCCTGCGGCTCCTTTGGAGCTTGGGAGTCCCGCGGCCTACCCGCCTTACGGGGTCAGTCGGCGCCTCCCGCACAGATGCAAGAATTCCTTGCTGCTATGGACTGCCTTTTTAGACCGCGGGCTCCCGCCGGTGCACCTTCGGGCCCCGTGGTCCCGTGTCTGGATCCTGCTGGTCCGGTGACTCCATTGGCGGATCCAGGCCCGGTGCCGCCAGCGGCTTTAGCCCTCCTGCGCCCCTGGCTTAGGCCTCTGCGTTTAGAAGCCCCATGCTGCCGGCTCCGGGCCGCCCTCGGCTCGGTTGGCAGCGCAGCAGTGGATACCGCTGGTTCCACCTCTGCGACGGTTCCCAGAGGGTTTTGTTTATTCCTTCACCGATTTCTGCCCTGCCGCTGAGGCCTGTGCCTTCGGGGCTGGCGGACAGGATGACTGGGAAGGGTTTGAGGACCCGCTTGCTCATCAGTGTCATTCTGAGCAGGATTGGATGGATGACTTGGAGGAGGCTGGGGGCCTCGACATCTCCTCGGATCCGGGACTTGCCTCTCCCCTGCCCATTATGGAAGAAGGCGCCTTGTATACAGTGGTGCTCCGTCGGGCTGCTGAGGTCCTTCACCTCGATCTCCCCACTGTGACCATGAAGACAAACCTCCTCACTGAGGTGCTCCAGCCGGCGTCCACTTCTTTGGAGCCGCTGCTGCCCTTTAATGATTCCCTTACCGGAGTCTTGTTGGGCACTTGGTCACGGTCCGCCACGAGGGCCCCTGTCGATAAGAGCGTCGCCAGGCGTCATCGCCCGCCGCCGGGTGACCCTGCCTTTCTGACCACTCATCCTACACCCGAAAGTCTGGTCATTCAGGCTTCTATGTCTCAGAGTGCCTTTCCCACGGCTCCACCGGATAAGGACTCTAAGAAATTGGAGCAGTTTGGAAAGCGGTTGTTCTCTTCGGCCAGCTTAGGACTGCGGTCAGTGAACACTGCATGGCTTCTGGGCTGCAATTTCCACGCGGTGTGGGATTCCATGGCTAAGGTGTTGCCTCGGTGCCCGGAAGAGGTCCAGACTGTGCGGTCTCAGAATGTGGCTAAGGGTAAGGACGCAGCTAGATTCGCCATTCGTTGTGGCTTGGACACCGCGGACTCCCTTGGTAGGGCGATTTTCTCTACTGTGGCGCTTCGGCACCAAGCCAGGCTGAGGTCCCCTGTGTTCTTCCTGGACGTTCAGAGCGCGATCATGGACTTGCCTTTTGACGGCACTCGCCTGCTTGGTGATAAGGCCGACACGGCACTGGAGCGTTTTAAGGACTCTCGCGTTACGGCCAAGTCCTTGGGTCTTTCCACCAAGCGACCGTCCACGTCCACGTTTCATTCCTTTCGTGGCCATGGCAGAGGCGCGCCAGGTTGTTCGTTCAGCCAGAAGCCTGCGTAGAACTAGACACAGCGGGCCTGTGGGCACGGCGGCCGCCACGGTGGCTCCGGGGGCCGGCGTGAGGTTCAGTCCACCTCCGCACCCGCGACATCTACCTCAAAGCCTTCCTAGTCTGAGCTTCGGGTCGCATCCCACGCCAGTGGGTGGCAGGATTCGCCATCACCTTCCCTATTGGCGTTCTGTCACTTCCGACAAGTGGGTGTTGCAGCTCGTTCCGAGGGTCTACTCCCTCCGATTCGAGTCTACCCCCCGGCCAAGCCTCCTCAGTTCCACCGCATGTCGGGGGATCACTTTGCGCTTCTCCAACAGGAAGACGCAGCCCTCTTGGCCAAGGGGGCCATCGAGTGCGTTCCTTGGTAAGAAGTAGGACATGGTTGTTATTCCCTCTACTTTCAGGTTCCCAAGAAGGACAAAGTGGGTTTGCGCCCCATTTTGGACCTCAGGGACTTCAATCGCTTCTTCCGGAAGGAGAAGTTCAAGATGTTGACTCTGGTTCAGGTCTTGGCTGCCCTCGACTCTGGAGACTGGATGGTAGCATTGGACTTGCAGGACACATATTTTCGCATTCCCGTCCTGCCGGCCCACCGGTGTTACCTGCGGTTCACGGTAGGCTAGGAGCATTTTCAGTTTGCTGTGCTCCCCTTCGCCCTTACCAGTGCCGCTAGGGTGTTCACAAAAGTGATGGCGGTGGTCGCAGCTCATCTGCGCAGGTCAGGGGTGTCAGTCTTCCCCTACCTCAACGACTGGTTGTTGAAAGCTGGCTCGCCCCAGGCAGTCGTCACCCACCTTCAGACTACGGCCGACCTCCTGCACTTGCTGGGGTTTTCCATCAATGTGCTGAAGTCGCACCTGAGTCCCTCTCAGAAGCTCCCCTTCATCAGGGCGGTTCTGGATTCGACTCAGTATCGGGTTTATCCTCCTGGGCAGCGAGATCGGGATATTCAGGTTATGATTCCGATAATTCAGCCTCTATCCCAGGTTTCAGTCAGAATGGCCCTCCGGCTCCTGGGCCTGATGGCCCCCTGCATCCTGCTGGTGCAACATGCCAGATGGCATATGTGGGCTCTGCAGTGGGACCTGAAGTTCCAGTGGGCACAGCATCGGGGCAACTTGTCCGATCATGTCCAGATCTCAGTGTGCGCTGCACGACAATTGCAGTGGTGGCTCACGAATCGCGATTGGGTCAATGGCAGATCCCTCTCCCTCCCCCAACCGGAGCACACATTGGTGATGGATGCGTCCCTCCTGGAATGGGGAGGCCACCTGGGAGAGGCGGAGATCAGAGGCCTCTGGTCTCCGGCGGAGTCTCGGCTCCATATCAACCCTTTGGAGCTTCGGGCGATCCGACTTGCACTGAAAGCATTCCTTTCCTCTGTACGGGGAAGTGTAGTGCAGATGTTCACGGACAACACCACTGCCTAGTGGTATCGCAACAAACAGGGCGGGGTGGGGTAGTGGACCCTATGTCAGGTGGCTCTGCACCTCTGGACATGGCTGGAACATCAAGGCATTACCTTGGTGGTTCAACACCTGGCAGGTTCTCTGAGCGCCAGGGCAGACGAACTCAGCCGTCGGTGCATGATGGATCACGAATGGCGCCTGAACTCGGACGTGGCGCAAGGTCTCTTTCAGCAGTTGGGAGAGCCTTGGTTGGATCTATTCGCCACCGGAGAGAACGCGCAATGTCATCAGTTCTACGCGTTGGAATTTACAAGGCGGCACTCGCTCGGCGACGCTTTTTGTCTCGAGTGGAGCTGCGGTCTGTTGTACACCTTTCCACCTATACTACTTCTGCCCAGAGTACTGAAGAAGATCAGGCGCGACCGTGCCTAGGTCATTCTTGTGGCTCCGGATTGGGCACTGAGGTTCTGGTATCCCGAGTTACTCAATATGGTGATCGACCCCAGCTCTGATGGCCTGTCCAGCCTCCACCTCCATGCGTGGAGATTGAGCGGCGACAGTTGACAGCTTTCGATCTTCCTTCCGAAGTCTTTGATGGCATTCTGTCAGCCAGGCGTCCCTTCACAAAAACGGTGTACGCCTGCAGGCGGAACAAGTTTGTGGCATGGTGCACAGATAAGTCTGTGAATCCCCTTTCTACCTCTCTTTCCGAGGTTCTTCTGTTCCTTCTTTCCTTGACCCAGCAGGGCTCTGCTCTGGGCACTATCGAGGGTTATCTTTCTGCCATCTCCGCCTTTCTGCGGCTTCCTGATCAGCCTTCTCTTTTTAAGTCCCCGGTTGTTAACCGTTTCCTGAAAGGCATTACGCACACGTTTCCTCCCGTGCTGTTCATAATGCCTCAATGAGACTTAAACCTTGTCTTGACATATCTGATGTGCGCTCCCTTTGAGCCCCTTCATAACTGTCCCTTGCGTCTTCTTACTCTAAAGACGGCTTTCCTGGAAGCTATCACCTCTGTCAGAAGAGTGAGTGAGCGAGCTCCAGGCTCTTTCTTCTAAACCTCCTTTCCTTTCTGTTAATCCGGACATGGTGGTTTTAAGGACCCGTCCTTCTTTCTTGCCAAAGGTTGTTACGCCCTTTCACATCGGGCAGACCATCACTTTGCCCACCTTCTTTCCGCCTCCGCATCCCTCGAAAGAGGAAGAGAGGCTCCACCGTCTGGACCCAAAACGTGCGCCTTCGTTCAATCTGAAGCGCACACAACAGTTCCCGGTGGATGACCAGCTTTTTGTTGGCTTCGTGGGCGCCAAAAAAGGTTGTGCCGTGCACAAACGGACCATCTCTTGATGGGTCGTTCTCTGCATCAAAGCCTGTTACTCGTTGGCTAAGAAGGAGCCTCCTGTGGGGCTGTGTGCCCATTCCACCAGGGCACCGGCAGCCACTACTGCTTTGGGACGCGGCGTTCCCTTGCAGGACATTTGCCAGACAGCTACCTGGGCCTCGCTGCACACGTTTACCAAGCATTACTGCCTTGACAGTCAAGTCCAGAGAGACGGCTTCTTTGGCCGTTTTGTTCTCCATGACTTTCTGGTGTAATCCTGTTCGCAGACCCACCACTGGGGTTGGTATTGCTGGGGTATCTATTCTAAGGTAAGGAATCTATCACTATCATGTCTTTCAGATGCACAAGTTACTACTTGTGTAACATTAGTTAGTGATAGATTCCGTACCGCCCCTCCCATCCTCTCCGTTCTGCGAACCGATTACTACGGTTAAGGTGATCATCCCTTTTAGGGTCCTAGTTTCAATGCACCAGTGGTCATGTATCTTGCATGGCTCTGCGTTCCTGGCGCGGAATGTCGTGTACAGAACTGACGCCAGCACGCATGGGTGACGCCTAAGTAGTCTCTCTGACATCATCTCGGCGCATACAACGCCAGCGACGGACGTGGAGCGCAGGACGCCACCTACTGACGCGCAGGGGTACTGTTAAACAAAACTTTCCAGATCCAGTCTGACACCTGGGGATACTCTAAGGTAAGAAATCTATCTCTAACTAATGTATCTTACAGATATATCGTTACACACACACCTGGGGATACTCTAAGGTAAGAAATCTATCTCTAACTAATGTATCTTACAGATATATCGTTACACAAGTAGTAACTTGTGCTTTTTAGCCCTACACAGAGAGATTGCCAGGTGTTTCGTGCATGCTCTGGGTGATCCTCAATTTTTGTTCGCTCACCGGTCACTATAACGTGTGGTTATCCAAATATCCTACTCGAAGCAGAACTCGTATGCCATGCCTACCGCAACTTCTGATTGGCGGAAATACCTTTCCTTCTGGCAGTCCGACTGTTTGCACCTCAATTGCCTCCTGGCTTTCTGGGTCGATATATTTATGTACTGGCGAAAATTACATTGATCAATTTGCTAGACCATATGACAAAGTCAATAATGGAATTAGCCAATGATGTCTTAAAGGTATCCAAACATCTTTTGTATTCCCTTTGCTCCTTGGTCCCGATGATGCGCACAGTCTGAAATCCATTCTATGTCTCACTTTCTGAACTTGTTCTTTTGACAGGACTCATTCAAGGTGCATTCCATTATCCAAATACTACTGGCTCTGAATGCAGGAGACTAATTGGCATCCCTGGATCTTCAGTACGCCTATTTACATTTTCATCCACAGACTTTATCTGAGGTTGCCGGTGGAATCCTAGCAATAGCTGTTCTTGTTTTTCCCATTCAGACAGACAACTGATCCATACATCTTTATGAAAGTGCTGGTGGTTGCAACAGCCTCACCTCAATGCTCCAAGTCCATGTATGCATGTACTTTGTTGACTGGCGGGTGAAAGCGGAGTCCCATGTGCTGGTCAGGAAACCCCTCCAGCAGACAATGACTCTGCAACACGACATGCACTTTTTTTTATAATTCTTTTTATTAAATTAAACAGTTTCGACATAAATCACATCAATTAATTACGAGCCAGCGACTTCACTATCTCATATTTCCATCAATAACATCACAATACAGGTCACATTTATCGTATTGGCTAAATAAAGGGGTGTCAAGAGTTTCAGTATTGGGCTGTCGAGAAGGCGGGGCACAGATAACTCCTCTGTATTGAGTCCAGGCTCACCACACCTTATTCCACTTGCCTGGGCACCCTCTGGCCATATAGACAGACTTTTCCCTAAACATGCACCAGTCTAGGTCCTCTTCCCATCTTCTCAATTGAGGCGGCTGGCTTCCTCCCCACTTCTGTGCTATGTTTCTTTTCGCTATCCTGTAAGCTAGGGTTGCCCATTGTGTAGTGTACGTGTTGAGATCTGTGGGCTCCCAAACATTTAGTAAACACCTTTGAGCCTCAGGAAGTATGTCTACGCTTAGGACTTCCCGCAGTGTGCGGTGTATGCCTTGCCAGTATGATTGTATGTGTGGGCAATTCCACAAAATGTGGATGAGCGTCCCAATGTCTCCACACCCTCGTCTACACTCTCCACTCTCTACTTTACCCATCCATACCAAACAAGGCCCTGTAATGTAGATCCTATGCAGTATTTTGAGCTGCTCAAACCTCAGCTTGGCCTGGATGGCAACCTCTTGCGGGGAGGAAACAGCCTTTTGCCAGTCCTCATCATCGTGCTCCAAGCCATCGCTGACCCATTTCTCCATTAGAGTTTGTAGCAGGTCTGCCATGTTATTAATCAATTTTCTATAAATAATAGAAATGGTCTTTTCCGGGAAATGTCCGTCTAGCAATCTATCCTCCAGAGGGGAGGCTTCCGGGAGTGCTGTGTTTCGGGGCACCTAGGTGAGCAACGCGTGCCGCACTTGGAGATACCGATAATGCTCGGTGTCTGCCAAGCTGTATTGCTATTTGAGAGAACTGAAGGGAGAACTGTCCCCTCACCCCAGACGTCTTTAATCTGTGAAATTCCAATGAGGTCCCATTTGTCAAAGCCCTTGGATTTCCAAAGGCTCCCCAGCCTCTCGGAATTCCATAATGGAGTAGCCAAAGTGAGCTTGTCGTTCCATCTCAGGTGTTTATTGGCCGCATGCCATACATGAATTGAGTGTGCCGTAGTTCCAGTGAGAGGAAATCTACGGGGTATGGCGTACAATGCTCTGTTGTAGTCTCCCCCTGGGGGCAACCAGCGACATGCACTTTTACATCAGTGCCAGGAATTCCAATGTCTTTCCTGATGTTCACGCTGACCTTCACAGTGGTTGGTACGAGGGACAACCCACATGAAGGTTGTTTCTTCTCCGCAAATGGCTGTCTATATTTGAGAGATGATTCCAATGTTTCTGACTCAGAATTTGGCTCTGTAGGTTTTGAATCGGCTTGGCCTCCTGGCCTTGTACATCCTGTTGCTGCCAAATGGTTAATTACGGCTGTAGTATCTGAGATCACAGTGGGTCTAGTATCTGGGGAGTCTAGTGGCTATAGGCCAGATTTTCCACTCTGATTGTCAAGACCTGTACTGGTGGACTGTCTTCTTCAACCTTTTTGGTTAGTCATCCCTTCAGGCCTTCACATGCTTAGGCTACCATGATCAGGGACACGTAATCACAGTGCTGTAGTGTGCTGGCGAAACCCTTTGGGTGACAGGAAGATTTGGTCCGTTTTGGAGCAGCACCTGCACAAATGTATTTATTTATTTATTGAACTTATTGAGCGTGACAGCTACCCAAAAAGGGTTTCCCGGCGCTAGAAGATACTGAACCAAGAGGGCAGGAGAAAGTCTCAGGTAAGAGACCGGAGCAGGTTACTGATTGAATAGCCAGGTCTTGATGGCTTTGCGGAAATGATTGTAGCGAGTTTCCAAACGGAGAGGTTGCGGGAGGGAGTTCCAGAGCTTGGGGCCTAGATGGGAGAAGGATCTACCTCCCATCCTTGCTCGGCGTGTTTTGGGGACACAGAAAAGGCCTTGGGTGGAGGATCTCAGGCATCGAGCCGGCATGTAGGTATGCACAAGGGTTTGGAGGTATCTGGGGGCATTGCCCCATTTTATTCTATGCATGAGGCTAAGAGTTTTGAATTTGACCCTATTTTCGATTCTTAGCCAGTGGAGCGCCTTAAGGTGACCGGACATACGTTCCCTCCTATGGCATTTGCAAAGCAGTCTAGCTGCAGCGTTTTGTACCAGTTGGAGGCGTCGCATGACTGCCTGTGATGCCCCTAAGTAAAGGACATTACCGTAGTCTAAACGGGAGGTGATTAGTGCGTTGACCTCAGTCTTTTGTTTGTCGTCCGGGAGCATCCAAATGATTTTTCTAAGCCATCTCAGAATTGTGAAACAGGTAGCTGTGAGGTTGTTGACCTCGGGCTCCATAGTTAGGCCCTTGTCAATGGTAATGCCAAGATTACGGACTTGTTGCGACGGGGTTGGTAATGGGCCCATTTCGGATGGCCAGTGTCTAGGATTCCAGAGGTTTGGGTTAGGACCCACTATTAAGACCTCTGTTTTGCTGCCGTTAAGTTTAAGCATATTTGTGCTCATCCAGGTGGCGATATTCCTGAGGCCTGTCTGCAGGAGGGAGGGGGGAATCGCGGTCATTACTTGAGAGGGAGAATACGATTTGTGAGTCGTCGGCGTATGTGAACATTTTGAGACCAGCTGCTTCAGCGATCTGGGCGAGCGGGGTTACATAGAGGTTAAAAAGCAGGGGGCTTAACACCGATCCTTGTGGCACTCCATAGGGGGATAGATTGCCGTTAGATGCCGCGGTGCTAGAGGAGATTTGAAATGTCCTCAGTGTCAGTACAAGTACAAATGTGCTTGAGCTGTGGGTGGTCCGTCTTGCAGTTAAGGTGTTTCTCCCTTACTCATCAGTGAGCACCATCCAGATTTTGTTGGACAGTTTCACTATTGTATCACAATTTAGCTTCTGTCAAAACTACTGCGAAGGTGCTGGAGGGCTGAGCACAGGCGATTGCCATCACCTCAGACTGGGCTTGGAGAATCTTGTACTGATCTGATCTGTTGGTACTCAGTAATCAGAGCAGACGTCCTGTAGTAGTCTCAGAAGGAATTATCCTCTGACATCTTTCAGTTTGCATTGCCCCTTACACAGCTGGTTCAGGTTGTGGCTATTGTTAAAGTCTATCTGTTTGCCCTGTCTGCCTTGATGTATTTTCCAGAAGAACCTTCATTTTTTTTATATCACCACTAGCAGTGTGTTTTCTTTGAGGTTTACTTATCTTGTTTCCTCCTACATCATTTATTGCTCCTCAGTCGGATTTGGAACTTGTTGTTAATTCTTGATGGTATCTCCATTTGAGGCACAGTTCGACTTTTTAACCTGAAGGCAGTTTTGTTGGTGGCAATACCTTAAGTATATTGGGTTGGAGAACTTCACACTCTATCAGGTCATCCACCTTTTTGCAGTTTTATACCTGTATGAGTCGGTTTTTGCACCTGCACATCTTTCTTCCCTCTTCCACATCCAACCAAGAAGGAGGAGCGACTTCATGAACTGGACTTGACACAAGGAGTGTTTTACTAAATCAACTGAATTTATGAGGTCAGAGTAGATGATCAGCTCTTTGTGAGCTTTCCTAGAGCTAACAAAGGGCAAAGTGCTGACCCAATGTCCAGTTTAGTTCTAGGTTATTCTCAGACTTAAGATCTTGACCGATGTGCCCACTGGACAGCATTCGTGGCCCACTGGACAGCATTCGTGGCCACTCCACTAGAGCAATGACTGACTCCACAGCTCTCTCTGAAGGCGTCACAATTGCCAACATCTGTAGTGCATCTATGATATGCATAATTTGCATACCTTTGCTAAGCACTAGTTTATTTATTTTTATTGTTTTATAGAGCGCGAACTTGACCCGAAGGGTATCAGAGCGCTTTATAGGGTAACATAGCAGTGTACAATAGGCACTTCACTTCTCATTCACAAAGTGATGGGTACTTTGCCAGTACTGTTTTATATGATTTATTTGGCTAACCGGCACAAGCTAATCGACTTCCAAGACAGATACTAATTTGGGACTCTTTATTTACCTTTAGTAATATTTCTGGTGGATACATAATGTTTCCTCGGACTCCTCAGTTCCCACCCTATCCACTTAGAAGGTAGTGCTGTGGCCATTAAGATCCCAGGATATGCAAGTATGTTATTGGCTATGTTTGTTACTGACTTTGCTCTCTCTGTGCAGCCAATTGGGGCATGGAAAAGTTTAGGACTTGATGATGGGCCACCAGTTAGCTCCAAATATATTCTAGAGTGCTGTCTGAAGTTACACCTGGTGGCACTCGAGCTGTTTCTGGCGTAAAGGGGTTCCAGACCAATCTGAAACCTCAAAGGATAATTCAGAAAGTGGGTAATATGTGGGAAGATTGTGTATGCACCCTAAATATTGTCACTGAAGTACACATCTTCTTTTGGATGTAAGCATGTAATGGGCGGGACCAATTGACTAACCTATCACAGGCCTCTTCTCAGCAGAATGATGTATGAATGTGGCAAGTCAACAATTTGGTTGTTTGTTTGATTTTTCATAGCATGCAGTTTATTAACTGACTGCACCTTGCCAACTGTGAACTTGCTACTCGATTCACACAATGTTTTCTCCTAGGCATAAAAACAATAAAGAACATGTATGTGGATGAGGCTGGGGTTTTGGATGCACCCCTTCCTACACTTACTTAAAAGAACAGAGACAAAATAGAATTGGAGGTTTAATTCCCTGTCATGGAGCACCTCCACCAAGGCATGGATAATTCAGAAAGTGGGTAGTATGTGGGAAGATTGTGTATGCACCATAAACATTGTCACTGAAGTACACAGCTTCTTCTTTTGGATTTAGGCATGTTATGGGCGGGGCCAATTGACTAACCTATCACAGGCCTCTTCTCAGCAGAATGATGTATGAATGTGGCAAGTCAACAATTTGGTTGTTTGTTTGATTTTTCATAGCATGCAGTTTACGAACTGACTGCACCTTGCCAACTGTGAACTTGCTACTCGATTCACACAATGTTTTCTCCTAGGCATAAAAACAATAAAGAACATGTATGTGGATGAGGCTGGGGTTTTGGATGCACCCCTTCCTACACTTACTTAAAAGAACACAGACAAAATAGAATTGGAGGTTTAATTCCCTGTCATGGAGCACCTCCACCAAGGCATGGGTTGCTCGATTCACCCTGACCACAAAGTGGCTCTTCACCAAACTAACAAAGGTGCTGGGGAAGAACAGTTCAAAGAACAATAGAGGGTCCCTGTAATAACTAATTACCGGGAGAGGGAGGCAGGGAAAAACAAGGAACAAGAACAAAAACCCCTCCACGGTATCCACTAAATATTAAGGCAATACGTCCAACAATTACATCAACATTGTCCCAACACAGAAATATTATTTAGAAAATCATATTCAAATGTATTCTTTTTTTATCACAAAATTCATCAAAAGAAGAACATCAGCATTATATACATTGCATTTTCAAAGGAAGAACATCATCATTATATACATTGTATTTCATTCTATACAACACTATTCACAAACGCCCCACACACACACTAACATAAAAAAATCAATTATTCATTCAAACAATTTCATACCAAACAACCAACAAGTTCAATCAAACCTCTCAGGCAAAACTCAACTACCATACACAACAATAAACCAAGAACATACACAAATTTTTATACATAGCAAAAACAACAACAAAAAGGACCGCCCGACCCGCGTTTCGGAAAAGGACCATGTGTCCACAGTTCCTTCGTCAGGGCGCAATTGATACCACTCTTGATCAGTATGGATTCTTAATAAAACAATTCCTTTTTTAGGTCTCGCCTGTCAATGCGCTTGCGCATTGAGCTTGCGAGAATATAGGGGCTTAACCAGAGCTTAACCAAACGGGCGATTTGATGCTGTGCCCGTGAAAAGCAAGCTCAATGCGCAAGCGCATTGACCTTAAAAGCGCGTGCACATCAAAGCCAGCCATCTGTTCCCCAGCGTGTTGCCTCCAGCAGCTCTTCAAAGGTATCCGCTCCGCCCCCTGCTGCATCAAAGGCTTTCATTTCGCAGCTGCGAAATGAAAGTAAAAGACGCGGCCGCGTTATTTTTTCTGCTCCTGTTGTGCCCCCCGACTTGTCTAGCATAAGTAAGTCATACCTTGACCTTACTTTTTCACCCCCGATTATAAGTGTATAAAGCCATCCCACTCTGCTTGTCGTTGTCAGCTCGAGGCATTGACGTCGCGTGACTCATGGAATGTACGGGCTGTGCATTTAATGTGAGCTTCACTTCACTCCGGTCCGCCTGCACCGTAGGTCCTTATGGCTTGTGATATGACCTGTAAGGCTGTCTTTAACACCGAGGAGGTGTTGTTTCACTCCGGTCCTCCTGCACCTCCCTCTCTCTCTCTCCCCTCTCTCTCCCCGCCCACAGCCTTACTCGCATTTCTCCTCCCCCTCCCACCCCTGCTGTTGCTGCCCACGGCCTCCAAAGGCGGCCGTGTCTTTAGTTTCTCCTGTCTCGTTGTACCTCTGGCACTACCATTTTTCCCCTAGTTTTGGTGATCACAAAGGGAGTGGTAAGAACACAATTCAACTAAATTTTAAGAGTCATGCGTTGTGACTTACGTATAACATAGTTTGCCACTCTGCTTGTCGTTGTCAGCTCAAGGCATTGACGTCGCGTGACTCATGGAATTTATTTATTTTATTTATTTGCGTGTTTGTACCGCGCTAGGATCACTTCCCGAAGGAGTATCTCCGCGCCTTTGGCAGCCAAAAAAGCAACTAGCGGACCCTAACCATAAACATAAGTCAATTTTGAAAAAGGAATGTCTTTAATTGCTTCCTAAAAGGAAGGTGGTCCTTGCACTGTCTCAAATACAGTGGGAGGCTGTTCCACAAAGTTGGACCAGCAACCGTAAGAGATCTTCCCCCTTGTCTCACTTTGCTAAATTTTGGAATCTGTAACAATGCCTGCTCACTGGATCTCAAAGAGCGTGTCGGTGTATACCAGGAGAATTTATTAATCAGATATGCTGGACCATTTCCCTGTAGACACTTATGCATTGTACAGCAGATCTTAAACTTCACCCTCTGTTTGATGGGTAACCAATGCAACTTCTCCAAAAGGGGTTTAGAGGGGGTGCGAGAGGGCTTGTTCAGGACCAGACGGGCAGCAGTATTCTGGACTACCTGGAGTCTAGAGATTACCGCTTCATTTGTTGACAACAACAGCCCATTGCAGTAGTCCAAGCGACTCAATACTAGGGCCTGCACCAAGGTTCTCCTAGTAGAGTCAGGTAGTAAAGGGAAAACCTTTCGTAGCATCCCGATGATATGGAAGCAGGAGCCCACCACTTGATTGCTATGATGTTTTAATGAAAGCTCCTGATCAAGTCGGACGCCAAGGTTTTTCACTACCTGCTTGGGTTCTGGAGCCGGGCCAAGATCTTGAGGCCACCAGTCTGGGGTCCACAGAAGTTTGGCCTCACCGAACAGCATCACCTCCGTTTTTGCAACATTACACTGCAGGAGGTTAGATGCCATCCAGTTTGCCACCGCCTTCATCCCCTGGGCAAAGGAGTTCCTGACCTCCACCGTATGGGCTGTGCATTTAATGTGAGCTTCACTTCACCCTGGTCCGCCTGCACCGTAGGTCCTTATGGCTTGTGATATGACCTGTAAGGCTGTCTGTAACACCGAGGAGGTGTTGTTTCTCCCTCTCCCCATCTCCCCCTCTACCTGCTTATTTATTATTATTTATTTTGGGAATTTGTAGAGCGCGACTGATACCTTGCAGGC
Organism: Lissotriton vulgaris; assembly: GCF_964263255.1. Taxonomy (NCBI): domain Eukaryota; kingdom Metazoa; phylum Chordata; class Amphibia; order Caudata; family Salamandridae; genus Lissotriton; species Lissotriton vulgaris. The sequence goes on along the minus strand of NC_141699.1, from coordinate 607,183,036 downwards.
TTCCTGGCGCTGTAGAATACTCTGTTAGCTAATAACTGGGGAAACAGTCAACGGACAGTTTCTCTCTCTCCCTCTCGCCCTCCCCTCTCTCTCCCCGCCCACAGCCTTACTCGCATTTCTCCTCCCCCTCACACCTCTGCTGTTGCTGCCCACGGCCTCCCCATCCGCAGATAACTTTCTCTTGTGCTCTTTTAAACTTGTTTCGTTTTCGCCTTACTCGCATTTCTCCTCCCCCTCCCACCCCTGCTGTTGCTGCCCACCGCCTCCCCATCCGCAGATAACTTTCTCTTATTTTATTTATTTATATTCTTGTAGCGCGCCTGAATCAGCCCCGAAGGGGTATCTCCGAGCGTAGCTTCTGTATGAGTCGAAAGAACTTATTGAGTGGAATGGCAGTATAGGGAGCAGAGGAGAATTAGTCTTGGGTAAATAGGAATGTTTTTAGTTTTTTCCTAAAAGAAAAGAGATTAGAGATGTGCCTCAGTTGTGGTGGGAGGGAGTTCCATAGCAAGGGGCCTTTGAGAGAGGGTGCTCGGCCACCCTGTCTCGCTCTGGTGACTTTGGGTACATGCATCAACATGGTGTTGCTGGAGCGCAAAGCACGTCCAGGAGAGTAAGGGACAAAAATGTCTTTTAAGTATTTGGGACCGGACCCATAAATGCATTTATGCATTATGCAGCAAAGTTTGAAATTGACCCGTTGTTGCACTGGGAGCCAGTGAAGGTGGGAAAGGAGAGGGCGTGACGGGGTACGGGGGGGGCATTCAAGATGAGTCTTGCTGCGGTGTTCTGCACCACCTGCAGTCTGCATAGTTGTTCTTGGTTGGCGGAGATGAGTAGATCATTGCAATAGTCTACCCGCCCGAGTACTAGTGCCTGTACCAGCGTTTTCCTGTGGATGTCCGGCAGGAAGGGGAAAATGCGCCGTAGAAGACCAATTATTCGGAAGCATGTTCCCGTGACTTGACTGACATGGTCTTTTAGAATCAGTGTTTGGTCCAGGCGTACTCCCAGGTTTTTGATGGTCTGTTTGGGCGCAGGAACAGGTCCTAGCTCAGGTGGCCACCAATCCGGAGACCAGAGCAGGGTGGCCCCTCCAAACAACATGACTTCGGTTTTAGTCATGTTGCATTGGAGGAAGTTCTGGGCCATCCAACCTGCCACAGCTCTCATGCCATTTTGAAAGGATTGCATGACTGCAGGTGTGATAGTTTGGAAGGGAAACAACAGCTGGGTGTCGTCAGCGTAGGAGATTGGGGAGAACCCGTAAGATCTTATAATCTCCGCTAAGGGGGCCACATATACGTTGAATAGCGTGGGGCTCAGGCATGAGCCCTGTGGCACACCCTTAGTGAGCTTCCTACAGATAGATTTATGGGAGCCTAGTTTGACACCCTGTTGTCTATCTGCAAGAAAGCTTTCAAGCCACGCAAGGGCGGTCCCTTTTACTCCCACTCCCTTCAAGCGGTCGAGAAGGATTTTGTGCGACACCGTGTCGAAGGCAGCGGACAAAGCTAATAGCACCAGAATCACTGAGCTCCCCCTGTCAAGTGACATTCTGATGTTATCTGTCACTGACAAGAGGGCTGATTCGGTGCTATGGTTGGGCCTAAAACCAGATTGTGAGTGGTCTAGGCCGCCCGCTGCCTCGATGTAATTAGACAGGTGTGCGTTGACATGTTTCTCGGCCAGCTTGCTGAAATACGGTAGGAGGGAGATGGGCCGGAGGTTGGAAAGCTCCGTCCAGGGGAGAGCCGCGTTCTTACGGATGGGGTTCACCACCGCTCTTTTCCATTCAGTTGGAACATATCCCTTCTTCAGAGTCTGATTAATTACATCTTGGATGTGTGGACCTAACAAGGTACTGAGGGAGGTTAGGGTTTTAACAGGGATGAGGTCATCCGGAGACCCGGATTTTACATGGGTCATTAGTGTGAATAGCTCTTCATTGTTGATAGGAGGGAATGTGGTCAGCGTGAGGTTAGTGTTTTCGGTAGGGGGGAGAACAGTCAGAGTGTCATTGCCTATTTGAGATGCTAAGATTTTGTCATAAATGGATTCTATTTTATTTTCGAAGTATAAGGAGACTTCTTCGCATAGACTTTGTGAGAAGTCATCTGGACTTACGCAAGCCGTAGGCTTAACAAATGTTTCAAGGATCCTATAGAGTTCCTTAGCGGAATTGCCGGCTTCCGTGAGCTGTTGGGCAATGTTGTTTTTGCGGGCAGCTTTAATATGTTTGTAGTAGTTTGTTTGGGCTGCACGGTATGCCTTCTTGTTATCCTCTGAGTGTGATTTTCTCCATCTCTTCTCTATCCTCCTACATTCTTGCTTCTCTTTTCTGAGAGCCTCGGTGTACCATTTTTCCTGTTTAGCCACAGGGAATTGTTTAAAAGTTTTCAAAGGAGCAATTTTGTCAATGGCTACTGTAAGAGATTGCTGAAACATAGTTAAACTATGTTCTACTTCCTCAGTGTCTTTAATGTCAGGATTTTCCCATACCTTTTGTAATGCCTCCAGTGTGAGTTTATGCCACTGTCTGCGCATAGTAGGGGGTGAGGATTTCTTATAGGAGCCTTTATTGACTTTAAAAATAGTGAATTGTAATAAAAAGTGATCGGACCAATCTAATTGGGTAGGTTCGTAACAAGATATATTGTCAAAGTTGGTATATATCAGGTCAATACAGTGTCCACCTTCATGTGTGGGACCCTGGTTCATTTGTGTGAGGCCAATGGTTGCCAAATCAACAGACAAACTTTTGGCCCCCGTGGATTCAGATTGGTCGGTATGTATGTTAAAATCTCCTAGGAGAAGGAAGTCCTCATTGGCTCGTATGTGTGGGCCTAATATCTCTAAAAGGAATATAGAAAATCTGGGGCATGTGAGTGGAGGTCTGTATATAAGTGCTCCCTTGCTGGTCTTTCTGTTAGGGAAAGTAATTCTATAGACCATTATTTCCAGTTCTTTGCAGCATTGTTTATCTAGAATATGCAATTTGAGGTAGTCTTTATAGATAATAGCGATGCCGCCACCTGTTTTTTCAGGGCGGTCTGAATGGTGGAGTTTGTATCCCGATGGCACTCCCAGGGAAATGGCGGATATCGTGTGGGGCTTTAACCAGGTTTCGGTAATAAAACAGATGTCTGGAGTCAGGGAGTGTATCAAATCCCAGATCTCTATTTGGTGTTTAGGCATAGATCGCACATTAATGAGGATACAATGCAAGTCATCAGGTGACATACTCGGTTTGTGTGAGTCAATGGATTTCATGGAGGCGTAATGGCATTTTCGGCATGAAAAGGGTCCTTCAAAACAGGGCCTCTTATCATCCATGTAACAAGGGGAAGTGGGCTGCCTTAATTGTAGTATGGAAGATGCCTCATACCTAATGCGTGTTGTGGCGCGAGTAGGCGGCATGGTGCTGAAACCGCCGCCACGTCGACGCGTCCTGTCGCGGACGGGCGCAGACGGGCAGCTCTTTGGCTGGTCTTCGGCTGTGATGAGGCTGCGCGCAAACGCTGCGCGCTTCCTGTAAGGCGATGGCTAAATAGCCCCCTGTTGAGAGCTAGAGCGCTGACCGCTCCCGGAAGTGCCTGGCCCTCACCTGTCCGCCCTCCGCACAACGGTAAAGAATTACCGAGTCGGACCGAGGCGGGCAGGAAAAGGAATCGAGACCAGCACTCCGGAGATATTTAAAATAAGTATTAAACAATTTAGAGCTGCACTCTCGCTAAAATCGTGCACAAGTGGTTTTAAAAGGAAAGTGTCTAAAAAGCGCTAGGATTTGAAAACGCTCAGCCAGTCACTCAATTGAATTTCTTCTTGTTCAGCAAGCTAGCGGTGCTCTTATAAACTAGTTTCGTTTTCGCTACAGCTTCCCCAGCATTTAGACACTTTTTTTCATGATGAGTCCAAGCAGCCTTTCTTCCTTCCGATATCGAGTGTACTTTTAAAGCGAACCGTGGTGGGTGTACATAATTGTAAAAAAACATAGGAGCCATTTGGCCGAACATTCACAAACTTGCACTTCAATATTTCATGCTGCTGAGGTCGATTACATGCTGCGGTGACCAGGGATCCCACTTTTTCACGATCTAGGCCACTTTTTCACTTGGTGTATGGCCTATTTCAGGGACATCCTAACTCCAGTCCACTGTTTGACAGAGGGGCAATTACATAATGTTGGAAGTGTTGCTTCCTTAAAGTGGAGTAATGCGTCTGTGATTATTTTTTTATTATGCATCAAGCTCCTAAACCAAACGTACCTTCCTGGTATTTCATGGTGCTGGAGTCGATAACATGGTTCTCACTCTCTCCTCCTCTATCCCTCTCCCTGCTCCCCTCTCTCTCTCTCTCCCTCTCTCACTCCAATCCCTCTTCTCTCCCTCCTTCCCTCTCATCCTCCCTCTCTCTCACTCCCCTCACTCTCTCCCTCTCCCTCTCTCCGTCTACCTCTCTCCCTTTCCCTCACTTCCCTCTCCCTCTCTCCTCTCTCACCCTCTCCCTCTCTCTCTCCACTCTCCCCCTCTCTCGCCTCTCTTTACCTTCCCCCTGCTCTACTTTTTCTCCCTCTCCCCATCTCCCTCTCTGCCTGCTCTCCTCTCTCTCTCCCTCTCCCTCTCCCTCCCCTCTCTCTCCCCTCCGTCCTTCGCTCTCGTCCTCCCCCTCTCTTCTTACCCTCCCTCTCTCCCTCTACCCTCTCTCCCTCTACCCTCTCTCCCTTTCCCTCACTTCCCTCTCCCTCTTTCCCTCTCTTCCCTCTCCTCTCTCCCCGTCTCTCTCTCCTCTCTCCCCCTCTCTCTCTCCTCTCTCCCCCTCTCTCTCCTCTCTCCCCCTCTCTCTCTCCTCTCTCTCTCCCTGCTCTCCTTTTTCTCCCTCTCCCCATCTCCCACTCAGCACCACCACAGCATCACTCAGCACCACCACAGCATCACTCAGCACCACTCAGCACCACCACTCAGCACCACCACAGCACCACTCAGCGCCACCACAGAACCACCACAGAACCACCACAGCACCACTCTGCACCACCACAGCACCACTCTGCACCACCACAGCACCACTCTGCACCACCACAGCACCACTCTGCACCACCACAGCACCACTCAGCAACACCCCAGCATCACTCAGCACCACTCACCATCACCACAGCATCACCCCAGCATCACTCAGCGCCACCCCAGCATCACTCAGCGCCACTCCAGCATCACTCAGCACCACCACATTATCACTCCGCTCCACCCCAGCATCACTCAGTGCCACCCCAGCATCACTCAGCACCACCACAGCATCACTCAGCGCAACCACAGCATCACTCAGCGAAACCACAGCATCACTCAGCGCAACCACCGCATCACTCAGCGCAACCACCGCATCACTCAGCGCAACCACCGCATCACTCAGCGCAACCACAGCATCACTCAGCGCAACCACCGCATCACTCAGCGCAACCACCGCATCACTCAGCGCAACCACAGCATCACTCAGCGCAACCACAGCATCACTGGTTGTGTTATGTTATATTATTGATGGTTTTGTATAGCGCTCAGCTACTCCGAGGAGTGTCCCGGCGCTTTAGAAAAACCTGATGCGACTGTTGGGAACAGTGGAGAGACAGGAAACTATTAAACAAAGAGCCAGGACTCTAATTCTTTCCTAAAAGTCAACAAATTCGTGTTTTTCCTCAAAGAAGCTGGCAAGGAGTTCCATAGCTTGGGTGCCAGATAACGGAAGTAGCGACCCCCGATCCGGGCCCGACGTATGGATGGAACAAGTGCCAAGGCCAGAGAGGCTGACCTCAGCGTTCTGGGCGGCATGTAGAAGGCCAGTCGATTTCTAATATACTTTGCTCCAGAGTCGTGAAGTGCTTTGAAAGCTAGTGTAAGTGCCTTGAAGGCCACCCGTTTCTTAATTGGGAGCCAATGCAATTTTTCCAATAGCTCTTTTGCGCTGGTTCTACGATGGAGGCCATAGATGGCTCTAGCAGCCGAATTCTACACTACCTGTATGCGTGATAACAGGTATTCAGGCATGCCCAGGTAGAGGACGTTGGAATAATCCAAGCGGGAGCCTATCAAGGCCTGTACAGTGACTTTTCGATGAGCAAAAGAGAGCATAGGAAGAAATTTCCTAAGCATTTTCAAAATGCCGAAACACTTTCCAACAAGACCTAGGATCTGAAGTTTCAGAGTAAGACCCTCATCAATCTGCACTCCCAGATTCTTTGCCCTGGAGGAGACCGCCAACGGAGGAAACATGGCCGGAGGCCACCAAGACAGCCATCTGTATCGGCGGGACAGCCAAAAAACAGCAGCTCCGATTTATCGGAGTTGCATTTGAGGCTATGATGTTCAAACCACTCAAACACTGCCCCCAGGCAGCCTCTGATCTGCACGCTGTCAAAGTCCGAGCCCTTCTTGCAGGTGAAGAGAAGCTGGGTGTCATCAGCGTAAGAAATGATCTGGGCACCGAAGGACTCCGCCAAGGCCACCAAGGGTGCCAGATAGATGTTAAAGAGGGTGGGGCTCAAAACGGAGCCATGAGGCACCCCGACCTCCTATGACCGCACTTCAGCAGAGAACGAGGGGCCCAGATCGTTTGGCGGCGGCCCGCTAAGAAGGACTTAAACCAGCTGAACACCGCTCCCCGTAGCCCGATCTCCCAGAGTCTTAAAAGAAGACCGTCATGGGGAACGGTGTCGAAGGCCGCCGACAAGTCCAGCATCACCAGCATGGCCTTTCCACCTTCGTCTAACACCTCACGGATGGCATCGGTGATTTCAAGGAGTGCAGTCTCCGTACTCATGTTGGCACGGAAACCCGACTAGGTGTCATGAAGGATGTTGTTACATTCCAAGAAGTTGGAGAGAGGTTCAAATATGTTCTTTCAATGTTTCAAGCTGTTTTCAAGCTTTCAAGCTTTATTACAAATCACAAAAAGATGTTAATATTTCACTTCTGGTCTTGGATTTTCGTCACAATAAAAAACACTGAACATAATCTTCACAAAAGTTATTTACAAAAGTTTAAGCTATTGACATTACAAATTAAATAAATTATTTAAGTATTAATTATTTTAAAAAATTAAAAGCCATTGTTATTTGTAATATCAATACATCTAAGTCACGTAAATACAAAACATGTTGCATTACAAATGCTATAGGTGTCACATTTGCGAAAGTTATAACTATTGGCATTGTAAATGACAAAGCTATTAATTTAGCTATTTTAAAAAACAACACATAAATATAAAAAATGTAATTTCTAAGACCAATAGCTCAAACTTTCCTAATGCGAGACCTTTTGCATTTCCAATGCTTGTTCTCCTTTGAATATAGTATAGTGGTCCATCAATCAACAAATTTATGTATGCAGGGGCTTAATTTTGAGGTAACTTCCAAAGTCGTACTATCATCTTAAACTGTGGCTGTTCTCACATATAAAGGTGTAAGGCAATCTTCGATCCCGAAGAATATTGCTTGAAGGGTAATCAATTATAGCTAGCAGTAAGGCGTATGCAGCAGGCGTGCCGATGTCCGAAAAATACAGGGGCACCAAGTTAATAGATTTCAATACGGGCTGTAAATAAAGTATGGTAGATTTCCAGCGAATACCAAAGTTGGAGTCCTCTCAGACAATTATAGTAACAGAATAAGCAGGAATAAAAAGCTTTTTATTCCTGCTTATTCCGTGGACGCCGTGCCTCGCTAGAGAAATGGTCTCTACTCTCCCTGGAGGGGCTGATATTGTGAGGGTGGCTTAAAACTGGTGCCTCCCGCCATTCTACTCTGTTACTATAATCGTCTGAGAGGACTCCAACTTTGGTATTCGCTGGAAATCTACCTCGAGGCGGTTAGCCATACTTTATTTACAGCCCGTATTGAAATCTATTAACTGGGTGCCCCTGTATTTTTCGAACATCGGCACGCCTTACGCCTTACTGCTAGCTATATATGATTACCCTTCAAGCAATATTCTTCTGGATCGAAGATTGCCTTACACCTTTATATGTGAGAACAGCCGCAGTTTAAGATGATAGTACGACTTTGGAAGTTACCTCAAAATTAAGCCCCTGCATACATAAATGTGTTGATTGATGGACTACTATACTATATTCAAAGGAGAAAAAAGGAATTGTTGTATCAAGATTCCATACTGATCAAGAACTGTGGACGCATGGTCCTTTTTCAAAACACGCGTCGGCGCTGTCCTTTTTGTTGTTGTTTTTGCTGTGTATATAAATTTGTGTATGTTCTTTGTTTATTGTTGTGTATGGTAGTTGAGTTTTGCCTGAGAGGTTTGATTGAACTTGTTGGTAGTTTGGTATGAAATTTTTAAATGAATTATTGATTTTTTTATGTTAGTGTGTGTGTGGGGCGTTTGTGAATAGTGTTGTATAGAATGAAATACAATGTATATAATGATGATGTTCTTCCTTTGAAAATGCAATGTATATAATGATGTTATTTATTCTTTTGATGAATTTTGTTATTAAAAAAGAATACATTTGAATATGATTTTCTAAATAATATTTCTGTGTTGGGACAATGTTGATGTAATTGTTGGACGTACTGCCTTAATATTTAGTGGATACCGTGGAGGGGTTTTGTTCTTGTTCTTTGCTGGGAAAGAAAAGCACAGACAAAAAATACACTGGGTGTTGGGTAGATCACCCACGTAAGTAATAAAAAAGACCTTTCTTAGGCTGGAATTTCACAGAGGAAAAGTCAATGGATAAAGTGTGTGACTGTGAATATCATTCAGCGAAACGTCCTAAAGCCATCTTCCATTATAGGCGGTCCCAAACATGGATATCGTTGCAACCAAACAGAACTGCAAATGTAATTTTGTTGCATACTAGATAAGCTGGGGTCACTGTCTTTCTGCAATGCCTTGACGGCAGATTAGAAGCGTCTGTATCCCAATGTATTCAAAACTCAGCATTGTCTCCCCAGGCTCATCTTAAAACTGAAATGCCTCCTGATGCTGTCAACTTGGCCTCTACTCTGTATCTACAAGTGCTTTAGCTCTCAAGATCTGAGGAAACCAGCTGCAGAAGCCCATTTAACACTTTGAAATCAATTACACCGCATGGGATCTGGTAGTAGGACCTATTTCTGCATCCTTCCCTCAGTCCTTGAAGCAAGATCCCTTAGTAGTTTGAGCCTTCGAACGCCAGCTGTGAGATGTTACAAGTAGGCATCTTCTTGAACCTTTGCTCGTTCGACTTGGCAGGAGTATCAAATGTCTTTCTTTCTCTTCTGACAATGGGATTTTATGTCTTTTCCATCTAGCTAGGTTGGGACTTCAAGTATAATGTCCAAACTGGTAGTGACAGGGGTGTACAGAAACTTGGACAACCTTTGATTGTTCCCATTAAGAACTCTGTTGCTAAATGTTATGTTTAAGTCTTGTTAGGTTGCCTTACCAGTGCATTGACCTGTGGACATAAGGAATGGAGAGGAGGATGACAGTAGAAGAGTGGCAGGGCCTGCTTTAGGGCTGTGCAACCTGTACCTCGGGGAGAGGAGCAGGAACACTGTGTTTAAAAATTACTTGTGGGTCTTAAAGGCATGCTGCAGAGTTTTCAAGCAACAATAAAAATGTCAAGCTGACATTTGGTGATTAATATCCCTGATGTAGAGAGATTGGAGTTTTATCTATAGGCAGTTTTAACTCATCCTAAAGTAAGCACAGAGGGTTATTTTGTCTGCCGCAAAGAACGTGTACCATGCAGATCACAGAACTGAGTGAGTGAACTATGAGTAGCTCTATAAAATTAAATGTATGTCAGAGAGGGGTTTAAGAGAGATGGGGTACTGTTGGAGGGGGGTAGTCAGGGAATTTGTGGAGAAGAAGGTCATTTACGGCGGGGGAGGGGGGTGCCAAAAAGGTTGTCGCACCTGGCACCACCAGTGCTAAAGTCAGCACTGAATAAAGGTTTCTAATAAAGTAGAAGGGATTGCATTTGGTTGTGGTGAAAGGGAACTCTGTATTATAGAAGGCTCAGTGGGTGATTCTAAGTGGCTTGAACTGAATGCTGAGGCTACTGACAGAGGGCAGTTGATGCTGGAGTAAAGTGTCTGCTCCTACTGAGGCGCAGTGCACCACAGAAAAGGTGGCAAGCACACAGCATGGCCACACACATACCATAGAATAGGCACCAAGTGCTCACACTCTCTCCTCTCCACTTACAGACATACACAAATCATTTTGAATGTAGAATAACAGACATGGCTGTCAAGAAGTATGTGCATATTTAGGAAATTAATCACTAAATGAAATGAATGCAGCAGCAGCTTGAATATTAAACCGTGATAGGAGCCCCTGGGTAGGAAACCTAGTTCTTATTATTCACCTACAATTTAATATTTTTTATATATTTTACAGAGTTTTATATAGTGCGAACTTGACCCGAAGGTATCGGGTATCAGAGAGCTTTACATAGCACCAGTTGCGTTTCATGGGTACACATTCTTTTTTTTTTTTGTTAGGCACGGGGAGATTAAGTGATTTGCCCAGAATCACAGGATGTTCAGCGTCGTTGCCGAGACTCGAACCCTGTTCCCCAGATTTGAGGTCGACCGCCCTAGCCATTAGGCCAACTCCTCTCCCAACAATAAAAGTAAAAGCTGTGTGTGTGTGTGTGATTTGATGCACAGCATTAGAATCTAAAATACGTTCACACTGCAAAAGAAACTAGTTACTTACCTATTATAATAGTTTTGCAGCTTAGAACTCTTGTACATTCACGTCATCCTTCCACCTCCCCAGTGAAGAGGATTAATTCATCACATGAACATCTGAATCATTATGCACCAAGACAAAAAAGAATCTGGAAGTGGTAGTTGTGTACCGGGGCATAGAAGACTTCGGCTTTTTGTCATTGGTTGTTGCCTAAAAAAAAAACTTTCCTTTTTGCAAAGTAATTCTGTGTCCAACTACTAAGTGGCAGAATAATGCAAAATATGTAAATCAAGAAGAACCTGCACAATATTGTGACAGGCAAATAACTAATTTCCTATCCCGTAGTCTCCTGAATATCTGGACTATCCTGCAGATCAGCATCACATATATGTTCACTTACTGCCCTGCTTGCAATATTTGTACCTCTCCTGGTTACATATTTCACTGACACCATAAGGCAGCACAGGGCTAGGGGATACTGCACCTTGAAAACAGAACTGCACAATTTTGCTTGTTGTGACTGGAGTACTGAAGCCAGTGACCTAAGAATGTAGAGTGAAGACTGTCAGTTATTTGAAGTGCAGTTTATTCAATTTACACGATAACCAGACTCTGCGTATCTACCCATGACCCATCCGGAGTTGAGATGTTTCTTTTCTTAGATCCTTGGTTGAATTGACCACATTATCTGACACTCTTGGGGCACCCACTATAGAATTCTACTTGCATGAGATCTCAGAACACTGGACATGGAAAATATACTAAATTCAGATGTAGGGCCCAAAGTTACAAACAAAAATATATCTCCAGTTCTGGTTCTGTAGTGTGCTCACCTGCAGTCGAGTGGTCCTCTTTGAGATTCTTCATAGTGTTCCATTTATCCGCCTGGTTCCCGGGCTAGCTTCAAAAGTCTGTTCTTCACTAGCTGGCAGGCAATGGGAGTTTTTGGTCAATGTTGTTCCACCACTCTTCTTCACCTGTAATACTTTCTTGGTGCGTCATCTCTGATGAATCAGTTTGACTAATTACTTGGCCCCTTGCTTCGATGTATAGTACCCAATGTCCACAGCGCCCAAGATGCCTAATGTTTCACAACATATTGAAATCCATTTGTATCTTGACTTTTTGTTCATTAATGTATTTATTTTTAAGGTTTAAGTAAAACACTGCATTCTCGTAAATGCGTCCTAAATTAGGGGACAAAACAGGAACAAGATGCATGACATATGGGAGGGTTGATATTTTCTGCTGATCTGCAAGCAGTCAGTGATGAATGCATATAGGCAAGATAGGTATGAAAGATCATTTATTTTTAAATCATTACTGTAGAATGCTAGCTTGAAAATGTGGGTTGGATGGAGTAGCCTTAATTTGGAACTAAGTTAGCAAAAAGCTGGTTTGGTATCTGACTAGGTAAGGACAAGATGTGGTGGGGATAAGGATGCAGAATAGAATCATTAACCTGATTAGATCAGTCGTGTTAGAACATAAGCTGAGCGGAAGAGGTGGTGTCTCAATTTCTTTCTGAATTTTAACATTGCCTCTGAGTCTACAGGAAAAGTAAGAGTTTCAGAGGGTTAAGTCTTGTACATAGAAGCCTCTTCAACAGAATATTAAAACACATATGAACACACAAACAAAAGGTTCAAAGAGACTCATTTTAAGAATTTGAAAAAATGGAAAGAAGGTTTTGGGAATGTCGCAGTGCATTTTTGGACGAAGCTACAGAGAGATTGGTCATCTCTTTACAGAGACTTTGATTGTGATTTCCCAGTCATTGGAACACAATGGAGTAAATTGAGTGCCGATATGATATGGTTGGTGTTTTAGTCTAAATATGAGTAGGGCAACATGATGGAGTCAGTCCTGAGACTTCTTGGGGGGGAACTGCATTGAGGTCACTAGAATAAAGCTGGCAGGAGGTTACCACAGCTAGGGTTGTGTGTCAGAGAACTAAGAGAGGGACTATGCTTTGGAAAAGCTAAGGTGATGGTAGACATTCTTGAGAACACCATGCAGAGATCTTTGGTTAACAAGACCCCTACATTTGTAGCCGTGGCAGCTGGTACTGGTGGGAATCCCACTGACTGATCAGATGCAGTGGAGGTACAATAGGTTTGAGGAATCTAGAAGTATGGTCTCAGGTTTCTGGGTGTTGAGATGAGCACCTTTGATGCATGCTACTAGGCTTCCTTCAAAGAGCTGGCTACTAGACATTGGAGTCTGCATACCTAACATTATGAGCATCAAGGGTATAGAGAAGGGGAACCAGATGCCCATTAAGCAGGCATTGTGAGCGGGCAGAGCTCTAAGTGTTTCTGTAAGGAAGGATGACCATACTGGAGATGATCGCTGTAATTTGATATAGTGAGAGTGGTTCTCAAAAAAAGATCTGAACCAGGAAAGTGCAGCTCTGATTTCTCCAGCATGATCAATAAACAGGTCAAGTAATATTTTGTGATCAGTGGCATCAAATATTATCAACAGTATCTGAAACAAACGCATAGTGATAGATTCCTTACCCTGGAATTACCCCCAGGCGTCAGACTGGATCCCGAAAGTTTTCATCAGCAGTACCCCTGCGCTTCGAAAGGTGGTGTTGTACGGCTCCATGTGTGTCGTTGGCGTCATGGTTGCGGACATGACGTTGCAGCAGCTACTTAGACGCCGCCCTTGCACGCTGACGTCAGTTCTTTCTTTTTCCGCCCCAGCAAGCTCAGGTCCGGAGAGAGTGGTACCCCCAGTCATTTTTTGACTGAGTTCTTTTTAGGCTTTTTGTCTCTGTTTTTACGAGTCAATCGACTCTTGGTGTCGGAGGAATGCCCTGTTTCAAGTCTTGCGGGGACTGTCATTGGATGATGTTGGTGACGGACCCGCACACCGTGTGTCTCTACTGCCTGGAGTGCGACCACAACCCTAAAGTCGTACTCGGACTGCCAGCCATGGCGCCGAAGACTTCGCGGGAGCAGTCCCGAAAATTGCTTGAGCTCCGGCAGTCTGCTCCGCGCCTCTCAAGGTCCCGGTCCCGTGGGAGGTTGAGGGACCGGTCGCGTAGCCATCACCATCGTTCTTCAGGATCGAAGTCTTCACACTCAGGGTCAGGTAAGACAAAGCACAAAAGTAGAAGAAGCGTCATCGCTCGACGATTTCCCCTCGACTGCCTCGGCTGAGGGTGTGGGTGGTTTCTCTCCCGCTGCTCCGGCGGAGCCTACGGTGTCGCCGTCGGCCTACCCACCCTTCCTGAGTCAGTCAGAGACTCCTGCCCAGCTGCAGGAATTTCTGTCAGCCATGGCCCACCCCTTTGGCTGTCGGGCCCCGCCGGCGCGCCTTTGGGCCCTGGCCCTTCACTGTTGGCGGCTCCGGCAGCGCTGTCAGCTCCGACCCCAGCGCCGCAGGGCCCCCAAGGATCCAGGCCTGGATCCCAGTCGACGCCGGTTGACTTTGTTACACCTCCACCGACGTCGACCCCACTGGCACTACCTCGGACGTTGCCCCCGGTTTCAGCCCCGACATGGACACTGAGCCGGAACGTCGTCGCTTGACGCTGATGAGGCCTTTCTACCCCTATGTCCAGCCTCCTTATTTTCGGCCTGTATATCAGCCTTTGGCGGAAGGGGGAATTGGGAGGGGTCTGAGGACCCTTTCACAGGATTTCATCCTAAGCGGCCGCTCCCCCCACGCTCCCTGGCCTCTGACTCGATCGTGATCCTCGTGTGAAGCCCCTCACTGGTGTGCAGAGTCCGGTATCGTAGGCTTGAAACTAGCGCTTTGACCATTATATAGCCCCGAGCCTCGCCTGCTGCTGTGAATATTAGCGCGACTTTGTTTTGCTTGCAGCTGCTGCCATTCTCATATTTTGCATTGCGTGCTGGCTTAACTGTGTGCATTAATTGTATTCAATAGTGCCTTGTGACTATTGAACTGTGCCCCCGTTTAACTCTCCACTCTCCATTTTGTTTATTGTGTATTCCCCTGGCCCGCCTACCCTCCCCGCTACCGCCTCCCAGCTGCCCCTCCCACGCTCCGCCCCCTCCACTATCCATATATGACAGATGTCTAAACGCGCAGCGTCCACGCGCTGCGGCCGCGCCGAAGGTGCGCCAAAGGTAAGCCCGTCTACGCCCGTCCGCGCCAAGACCGCGCCCAGCGCCAGACCCCCTGGTTCCCGCACCATCCACCCCTCCCGCATTACATACGACGCCTCCACCCTCTTAGCACTAAACCCCGGCCGACTCCCCAACTGCGCCCAAGCCGCACTTGGACACACCCATGGACCCTTCACTTGCAACTCCTTCAAGTATGACGGCACCAAGACCAACTCCACATCCACAAACACCAAACAGAGATCTGACACCAACCACCTAAAATGCATCCTGCTCAACACCCGCTCGGTCCATAAACACGCCATCGACCTTTGGAATCTACTAGACACCATTTCTCCGGACGTCGCCTTCCTAACAGAAACTTGGATGAACGCCTCCTCAGCTCCAGACATCACCATAGCCATCCCGGAAGACTACAAGATCATCCGAAAGGACCGCACCAAGCAAACAGGAGGAGGCATCGCCATCGTCCATAAGAATTCCATCCGCATCTCAACCAGCTCAGACGTCAACCTCGCTAGCGCCGAACACCTTCACTTCCAGATCCACACCGACCCCAAGACCACACTCAGAGGCACACTCCTCTACAGACCACCAGGACCCCGTGCACAATTCTGTGAAGACATCACTGACTTCATCACCCCTCACGCCCTCCCCTCCGAGGACTACATTCTACTGGGAGACCTCAATTTTCACCTGGAAAAGAACAACGACAGCAACACCACCACTCTTCTGGACAATCTCGCCAACCTCGGACTCAAACAACTAGTTAACAACCCCACCCACTGCGCAGGACACACACTCGACCCTATCTTCACCTCCAGCAAGCACATCTCCTTCAGTCTCACTACAGCTCTCCATTGGACGGACCACAGCTGCGTTCACTTCACCTACAAAAAGACCACAATCCACAACCACCCTCAACCCACTCTGCGAAGAAACTGGAACAAAATCACCATTGATCAGATCTCCACATCGCTTCTTCAAAACCCCCCAGCCTATTCGTCGAACCCTAACCAAGCAGCCATCAACCTCACACAATGGCTAACTCACAGCGCCGACAACCTAGCACCCTTGAAAAAACGTCAAATCAAACTAGGCAGCAAAAACGCCCCCTGGTTCAACGATGAGCTTAAGAAATCCAAGAAACTCTGTTGCTCCCTCGAGAAGGCCTGGAAAAAAGACCCATACACCAGCACCAGGGACGCCTTCAAAAACGCCACCCGCATACACCACCAACTGATCCGGACGGCCAAGAAAGCTGCATTCAAAGACAGACTAGACAACAACGCCCACAACAGCAAGGAATTATTCAACATCGTCAAAGAGTTTACCAACCCCACTGCCAACTCCAACGACATCACTCCCTCTCAAACCCTTTGCGACTCCTTAGCTTCGTTCTTCCATGACAAAATCGCAGACATCCACAACAGCTTCAACAACCAACCCGAAGACCAACCCACCCAACCTTCTGCCGAACCTTCACCCCCCTTGAACATCCTTAATGACTGGAACCCAATCTCCACTGAGGACACCATCCGCCTGATGAACTCCATCCACTCAGGATCCCCCACAGACCCATGTCCTCACCACATCTTCAACAAAAGAGACTTCATCATAGCACCACACCTCCGAGACGTCATCAACGGCTCCCTCAACTCCGCCACCTTCCCGGAAAGTTGGAAACACGCCGAACTCAGCGCCCTTCTAAAAAAAAACACAGCTGACCCCACCGAACTCAAAAACTACCGCCCCATCTCGCTCCTTCCATTCCCAGCCAAAGTCATCGAGAAAGCAATCAACAACCAGCTCGCCGCCTTCCTCGAAACCAACAATTCCCTCAACTCCTCACAGTCTGGCTTCCGAGCTAAACACAGCACTGAGACCGCACTCATCGCAGCAACAGACGACATTCGAACTCTACTGGACAATGGAGACACAGTCGCCCTCATCCTCCTCGACCTCTCCGCAGCCTTCGACACAGTCTGTCATAGTACCCTGCTACATCGCCTTAGAAACATCGGAATCCAAGGAAAAGCACTGGAATGGATCACCTCGTTCCTTGCCGGAAGAACTCAGAGAGTCCGCCTCCCACCGTTCAAGTCAGAGGCCTCTGAAGTCATCTGTGGCGTGCAACAAGGATCCTCACTCAGCCCCACCCTCTTCAACGTATACATGAGCCCCCTCGCGACCATCGCACGCCAACACAACCTCAACATCATCTCCTACGCTGACGACACTCAACTAATCCTCTCACTCACCAATGACCCTAACACCGCCAAAACCAACCTACATCAGGGAATGAAAGAAGTAGCAGAGTGGATGAAGCTCAGCCGTCTGAAACTGAATTCAGACAAAACAGAAGTCCTTATCATAGGTACCTCCCCCTCCGCATGGGACGACTCTTGGTGGCCAGCGGCCCTTGGAAAAGCACCCATCCCGACGGACCACGCACGGAACCTGGGCGTCATCCTGGACTCCTCACTCTCGATGACCAGACAAGTCAGCGCCATTTCATCATCTTGCTTCAACATTCTTCGCATGCTCAAAAAAACATTTCGCTGGATCCCCACCGAAACTAGAAAAACGGTCACCCACGCACTGGTTACAAGCCGCCTGGACTACGGAAACACCCTATACGCCGGTACCACCGCAAAACTTCAGAAAAAACTCCAACGCATCCAGAACGCATCAGCCAGACTCATACTAGACATCCCGTGTAAAGATCACATTTCTAATCACCTGAAAGACCTCCATTGGCTCCCTGTCAATAAGAGGATAACATTCCGCCTCCTCACCCACGCACACAAAGCACTTTACGAACTTGGACCCGAATGCCTCAACACGCGAGTTTCCTTCTACACCCCCTCCCGCCAGCTACGCTCTTCCAACCAAGCCCTTGCTGCTGTTCCACGCATCAACAAAACCACCATGGGAGGAAGGTCCTTCTCCTACCTGGCGGCTAAAACCTGGAATTCACTCCCCATTCACCTCCGCCTCACTCAAAACCACCTAGCATTCAGAAAGCAACTTAAAACCTGGATATTCGACAAGTAATTCCCCTCCCTCCTCAAGCGCCTTGAGACCCTCTGGGTATGTAGCGCGCTATACAAATTACTTGACTTGACTTGACTTGACTTGACAGCTCAGTGTGAGTATGACCCGGACTGGGCAGAGGAACTGGGGGATGCCAGTGGCTGGACACCTCCCCTGAACTTGGCATGCTCACTCCTCCTACTGTGGCTACGGAGGAGGGTGCAAGTTATACGGTGGCCGTCAGGACTAACCTCCTGACAGAAGTGCTTCAGCTGGCGGCTACCTCTGCGAAGCCACTGCTGCCTTTTAATGAGGCACTTTCTGACGTTTTTTTGGGCACCTGGTCCAGGCCCAACACAGGGCCTCTTGTGAGGTAATAACGTGGCCGGACACCATTGCCCCATTTTCCTCTCCCAACGCCCCATCCCTGATAGCTTGGTTGTCCAAGCCTCGGCGTCCCAGAGCGCATTGCCTACCGCACCCCCAGATAGAGAATCCAAGAGACTGGAACAATTTGGGTAGAAGATTTTTTCTTTTGCCAGTTCAGGGCTGTAGTCTGTGAACACTGCATGCCTCTTGGGCCGTTATTCCCACTCTGTGTGTGATACGGTGGCGCAAGTGCTGCCTCAGTGTCCTGAGGAGGCGCGGAGAGTGCTCTCAAATGCCATTGCTGAGGGGATAGATGCAGCCAAGTTCACAATACGATGTGGCCTTGACACCGCCAACTCGCTAGGTAGGGCGATTTCCACGACAGTGGCGCTCTGCCCCACACCTGGTTGAGGACTACAGGCTTCTCGGGGATGTCCAGAACACCCTAATGGACATGCCCTTTGATGGCATTCACCTTTTTTGGCAACAAGGCAGATAGAGCGTTGGAGGGTTTTAAGGACTCGCAGGCTAGGGCCAAGTCCTTGGACCTTTCGGCAACTCGCCCTCCTCCATCTTCTGCTTTTCTCTCCTTTCATGGGCACGGAAGGGGCACCCCAACATATTCGCTCCAGAGCCACAGGCCGCCGCAGCAACAGCAGTCTCAGCACGACTGTGGACATGGGACCCGCAGAGGCGGGTCAAGGGGCCAGCGGGCGAGTCAATCCACTTCCACCACTGCCCCAAAACCTTCCTATCCGGTCTTTCAGGACCATCAAATGCCAGTGGGTGGCAGGATTCGCCATCACCTCCCCCACTGGCACACCATCACCTCGGACAGCTGGGTTTTACAAATATAAACAAAAAAGGGGGAGATGGAGGTAGACGTTAGGTTCATTCTCCAGACTGTGTACAGTTTACAAACAGTCCGAAGGGACTACTCCCTCCCCTTTGAGACTACCCCTCCAGCCATGCCACCCCAGTACCACTGCATGTCGGGGGTTCACTTGGCACCTCTTCAACAGGAAGTCGCTGCCCTCTTGGCCAAGGGGGCCATCGAGCGTGTTCCTGCGCCAGAAGTAGGACGTGGTTGTTCTTCCCACTACTTTCTGGTGCCCAAGAAGGACAAGGGCCTGCATCCTATCTTGGACCTTAGGAACATCAATTGCTTCCTCCGGAAGGAGAAGTTCAAGATGCTAACTCTCGCTCAGGTCATGTCTGCTCTCGACCCTGGAGACTGGATGATAGCGTTGGACTTGCAGGATGCATATTTCCACATTTCCGTCCTGCCGGCCCACCGGCGTAACCTGCAGTTCACGCTAGGCCACGAGCATTTTCAATTTACCGTGCTCCCCTTTGGCCTTACCAGCGCCCCTCGGGTGTTCACGAAAATGATGGCGGTGGTCGCAGCTCATCTGCGCAGATCAGGGTCTCCAGTTTTCCCCTATCTCAATGATTGGCTTTTGAAGGTGGGCTCGCCCCAGGCAGTCGTCTCACACCTCCAGGCTACGCCCGACCTCCTGCGTTTGCTGGGGTTCTCCATTAATGTTCCGAAGTCACACCTAATTCCCTCTCAGAAGCTCCTCTTCATCTGAGCGGTTCTGGATACGACGCAGTTTCTGGCCTATCCTCCCGAACGGTGAGTCCAGGATATCCAGGCTATGCTTCCAATCTTTCGGCCTCTATCCTCTGTTTCGGTCAGGATTACCCTGAGGCTGCTGGGCCTCATAGCCTCCTGCATCCTGTTGGTCACTCATGCCAGATGGCATATGCGGGTTCTGCAGTGGGACCTGAAGTTCCAGTGGGCGTAGCATCAGGAGAACCTGTCCAATTATGTCCAGATCTCGAAGGGCACTGCACAGCAGCTGCAGTGGTGGCTCATGAACTGACTTTGGGTTTAGGATCCCTCTCCCTTCCCCAACCGGAGAACACAGTGGTGACAGACGCGTCCCTCTTGGGATGGGGGGCCACATTTGAGAGGCGGAGATCAGAGGCCTCTGGTCTCCGGCGGAGTCCAGGCTCCATATCAGCTTTCTCGAGCTTTGGGCGCTCCAACTGGCACTGAAAGTATTCCTTCTCTCTGTCAAAGGAAAAGTGGTGCAGGTGTTCACAGACAACACCACTGCCATCTGGTAATGCAACAAACAGGGCGGGGTGGGGTCATGGACCCTATGTCAGAAGGCTCTGCGCCTCTGGACATGGCTGAAACAGCAGGGCATTTCCCTGGTGGTTCAACACCTGGCAAGTTCATTGAACGCCAGGGCGGACGAACTCAGCCGCAGGTGCATGATGGATCACGACTGGCATCTTCCCTCAGACGTGGCGCAAGGTCTCTTTCGACAGTGGGGAGAGCCTTGGTTAGATCTATTCGCCACCGAAGAGAATGTGCAATGTCAGCAATTCCGGGCGTTGGAATTTCCAAGGCGGCACTTGCTAGGCGATGCTTTTCGTCGCAAGTGGAGTTGCGGTCTATTGTATGCCTTTCCGCCTGTACCACTTCTGCCCAGAGTACTGAAGAAGATCAGGTGCGACCGGGCCCAAGTCAATCTCGTGGCGCCGGACTGGGCTCGAAGAGTTTGGTATCCCGAGCTACTCAGTATGACGATCGATCCCACGATCCGACTGCCTCTTCGGGAGGATCTTCTGTCGCAGCAGCAGGGGACGGTCCTCCACCCGAACCTGTCCAGTCTCCACCTCCATGCTTGGAGATTGAGCGGCGGCAGTTGATTCCTTTTGACTTGCCTCCTGAAGTCTGTAATGTTATTCTGGCAGCCAGGCGTCCCTCCACAAAGTCGGTATACGCATGCAGGTGGAACAAATTTGTGGCATGGTGCACATCAAAGGCTGTGGACCCTCTCTCTGCCCCTCGTTCTGAGGTTCTTCTCTTCCTTCTTTCTCTTGCCCAGCAGGGCTCTGCTCTGGGCACTATCAAGGGCTACCTTTCTGCCATTTCAGCCTTTCTAAAGCTGCCTGATCAACCATCTTTGTTCAAGTCCCCTATTGTAACTCGTTTTCTGAAAGGCATCACGCACATGTTTCCCCCTGTTCCGTTTGTGATGCCTCAGTGGGACTTGAACCTTGTTCTTACCTATCTGATGTGCACTCCCTTTGAGCCACTTCACAACTGTCCTCTCCGCCTTCTTACTCTGAAGACTGCTTTCCTGGTTGCCATCACCTCTGCCAGGAGAGTGAGTGAGCTCCAGGCTCTTTCATCCAAACCTCCTTTCGTGCCCGAATACGGAGGAACTGCCAAATGGTAAATTGTCCCGGAGTCCTCTGGTATGGTGGCTTGAGTATCTCAGGAGGGTGTTGCGTTCAGCCGCTTTCTTTACAGTGTGGTGTAAAGTTGGCCATCCTTCACTTTTATACTGATGTCGAGAAAGTCTATGGATTCTTTATCAGAGTGCTTGGTAAATTTGATGTCTTCGGATTGTGTATTGAGCCATAGTGTAAATGAGGTGAGTTCTTGTTCATCCCCTGTCCATATGATCAGGACGTCATCAATATACCTCCGCCATTCTGAGATCTTACTGAGGTATGGGTTGTGCGGCGAGAGAATGCATTGCTGTTCGTAGTCGTCCATAAACAGAATTGCCAGATCTGGGGCGAAGGCTGCCCCCATCGCAACACCTTTGCTTTGGATGTAGAAATTGTTTTGGAATACGAAAAAGTTCTTTGACATTGCGATCTCTAATAGGTCAATTATAAACTCAGTGGGTACTCCTGTAGGTTGTGGTTTTCTTTGTAGCGCTCTCCTCATAGACTGTAAAGCCTGTGCTTGAGGGATACTCATGTACAACGAGACAATGTCCATTGTAACTAGCAATTGTTTGTCCTTGTCGAAGGGTCTTTGGTCCACTAAGTTGATAACTTGCATTGTGTCTCTTCGATAAGTAGATGTTGTTTCCGCAAGTGGCTTAAGGAAAATATCGTAAAGAACAAAGGAATTTTTTAAAAGGAAGGTCCAAGGGAATATTTATAGACCCAAAACTAGTTACAGCCCCTAAACAGAACATATAACTACAAAAGAGTAACTGAGGGTCTGAGCAAAACACCCTATAGTATGCCTAAATGTGTGCTGACTTGTTACCTATATACACCCTATGTATCAAACTGGTATGCAACAGGATACTCACACAATGTGTCAGGTTACCATCAGTTAACCATCCTATACCGCCCTTTCCATCATTAGGGCCACTTCACAGAGTGGAGAGTCCTCGTTAAAACCACTTCACTAATGTCTTGCTGTGAAGTGTTTAGGGCTCACAAAATTGTTAAATAGGCAAAGATTGGTTACTAGAAGCAGTGCATAAAGAAAACTGAGTGAGAAGAGTGCTCAATTAAAATTGGAAAGTGGACGCAAAAATTACTTTATTCTATACACGTACACTTCCAACAGATAAAAACATAGTTAGTGCAAAGGGTCAGTGGGTTCAACAAATAACTACTGACTAGATGTTTAGGTCGACATGTTTCTGCAGTTTTTTATGATCCTCACAATGTATCTACTGCTTCATCAGGACCATTTAGAACTTTGCTTCTGCTTCAAAAATGTGTGTAAGTGAAAAAACTCAATAAATGAGAAGGATATCACCTGATTCGTCCTCTCAGTCCTCCTGTGTAAAAGGAAGGTGTCCAGACGCAGGAGACATCAGGTCAATGACACAACACAGACATACAAGGGTAAAGATAACAGTAAACTCATTAATACCGTAATCTCACATAAAGCTGTTCACATGTAATAGCTCATGTACAGGTCATTTCGACATTACCCAACATAGGCTTATGGGTACTCCTCCAGCTCACCTTAAGTGCGAGAGGAACGTGCTTCTCCTCACCTGGCTACAGCTCAGGTTCTAGGGGCACCGCTCTGTTAATAGAGAGATATGTGTAACAAGAAAGAAGTGCTACGCGACAGCTAAAAATACATTTACTTGACTCTATTTAAAGCATATGTGATACTGCACGCTTTTGGTATCAAAAACACAGCGAGCGAAATAACCAAACATCGATCACAAAGTGTCTTGGTCAACTGTCTTTCATGGTATAAGGGCTGCCGGTATTTACACCCCATACTAATGTCACAAAGGCCATTGACAGAGAGTGACATGTATGTGAAGTAACCATGGTCTCTTCAAGGAATTACCGGGCGGATCAATGTTAGAAATATAGTCCGTCCATTTTAAAGCAGAGTGAAAGCCTCCACAGCTGCATATAAGCAAATACAGATACGCTTTATCTGGTTAGGTTTACTGGATAAGTCTAGCGAGTCAATACAAGCCCCTTTGCACTTAATTAGAGTGCGTGAAGCATTGACTACCCGTTTTGTATCATGGACGCTTAACGCGTTGTTCGTGCATCAACTCGCCCGAAATATACATTCTAGTCAGAAAGGGAGAAATATATATCGGGCTCAGCAATACAAAGACAACATTCACACAAGCGATTCTAAGGGTTAAAATCAAAAAACACAACAGGGACATCCTCATAGTACCCACCTATCCGTCGGTACTCCACGCTGCCATCTGGGCTGTTTGGGGAGGTACCGAGACGGTGCTGGCGGCCATATTTGTTTATCGATACTGCGGTCTGATTGGTCTGACACTGGGTCAAAGGGAGAACCGCAAGCGGTCATGGGAATTGTGGTCCCAGACTCTAAGGAATGACAGCATGTGTATAGTTGTCCACTGGGGGCTACTTAGCCATCGCCTCTCCGGAAGCGCGCAGCGATTGCGCGCAGCCTCATTGCAGCCGAAGACCAGCCAAAGAGCTGCCCGTCTGCGCCCGTCCGCGACAGGACGCGGCAACGGGGCAATACACTTACAACATGCCACCTTTACAAGCGGATAATCATATCAGGTATGAGGCCACTTTTCTGAAAACCTTAAACCAACAAACATCTCTGTGTCATTCAGAGGAAAGTAGACCCTGCTTTGTAGGACCGTTTTCTTGCAAAAAATGTCATTATTCCTCAATGCCTTTTGCTGAACCCCATAAACTCTGCAAGTCACCTCACGATTTACACTGTATCCTATTCAATGCTCGATCAATGCCCAAACATCAAATTGAGATCTGGGATCTGATACATTCTTTGACTCCTGATCTCTGTTTCATCACTGAAACTTGGCTAAAACCCCACACGGTATCTGCCATTGCATTGGGAGTACCTCTAGGATACAAACTACATCACTCTGATCGTCCTGACAAAACAGGTGGCGGCATCGCCATAATCTATAAAGAGTTCCTCAAGCTAGATATTCTAGACACACATTGTTGCAAAGATATGGAAACCATGGTTTTCAGAATCATTTTCCCAAACAGAAAAACCAGTAAAGGCGTACTTATCTATAGACCTCCTCCTCCTTGTCCCAATTTTTCTACATCTCTTTTAGAGATGCTTGGGCCCCACATACGGGCCAATGAGGACTTTCTCCTTCTTGGAGACTTTAACATTCATACGGACCAACCTGACTCCATAGGCGCTAAAAGTCTGACTACCGATATGAACATCATCGGTCTGACACAAAAAAATCAGGATCCCACCCATGAAGGTGGACACTGTATTGACCTGATATACACCAACTTTGACAACATACTGTGTCATAAACCTATCCAACTCAATTGGTCAGACCATTTCTTACTACAATTTACAATTTTTAAAGCCAATGTAGGTCCCCACAAGAAACCCCTACCCCCCGCTATGCGCAGACAGTGGCATAAACTCACACTGGAGACGCTACAAAAGGCTTGGGAAAAACCCGAGATTAGAGACAATGAAGACGTAGTATACAAGCTAACTATGTTTCAACAATCTCTTACAACTGCCATTGATAAAATTGCTCCCATGAAAACATTTAAACAACTTCCTGTAGTTAAGCAGGAGAAATGGTACACTGAGGCCCTCAGGAAAGAGAAACAAGAGTGCAGGAGGATAGAAAAAAGGTGGAGGAAATTACACTCCGAGGAGAATGAAAAGGCACACCGTGCAGCACAAAATAACTATTACAAACATATTAAAGCTGCCCGTAAAAACACTATCGCTCTACAACTATTAGAAGCAGGCAATTCTCCTAAAGAATTGTATAGGATTTTGGAAACTTTCACCAAACCCATGGCCTGCATAAGTCCAGATGACTTCTCACAAAACCTATGTGAAGAGGTCTCACTATACTTCGAAAACAAAATAGAGGCAATCTATGAAAAAATTCTGGCATCCCAACCTAATAGTGATACCATGAACATCTCCTCCCCTAACAACAATACCAACCTCACACTAACCACATTCCCTCCTGTCAACAACGAAGAGCTCCATACAATTATGTCCCAAGTAAAATCTGGCTCACCGAATGATCTCATTCCCGCTAAAACCCTGGCTTCTCTCCGCACCTTGCTAGCCCCCCACATTCAGGATGTAATAAATCAGTCTTTGAAAGAGGGAAAAGTACCAGCTGAGTGGAAAAATGCAGTGGTGAACCCCATCCGCAAGAATGCGGCACTCCCGTGGACAGAGCTTTCCAACCTCCGTCCCATCTCCCTCCTGCCCTACTACAGCAAGATGGCCGAGAAACATGTCAATGCACACCTGTCTAGTTACATCGAGGCAGCGGACGGCCTAGACCACTCGCAATCTGGTTTCAGGCCTAACCATAGCACCGAATCTGCTCTCCTCTCAGTGACAGATAACATCAGAACGTCACTCGATAGGGGGAGCTCAGTGATTCTGGTGCTATTGGATTTGTCCGCTGCCTTCGACACGGTGTCGCATGAAATTCTCCTCGACCGTCTAAAGGCAGTGGGAGTAAAAGGGACCGCTCTTGCATGGCTTAAAAGCTTTCTTGAGGACAGACAACAAGGGGTCAAATTAGGCTCCCACAAATCTGTCTGCAGGAAGCTTACCAAGGGTGTGCCACAGGGCTCATGCCTGAGCCCCACGTTATTTAACGTATATGTGGCCCCCTTGGCAGAGATTATAAGATCTTACGGGTTCTCTCCAATCTCCTACGCTGACGACACTCAGCTGCTGTTTCCCTTTCAGACCATCACTCCTGCTGTCATGAAATCCTTTCAAGATGGCATGAGAGCAGTGGCGGGTTGGATGGCCCAGAATTTCCTCCAGTGCAACGTGTCCAAAACAGAGGTCATGTTGTTTGGAGGGGCCACTCTGCTCTGGTCACCAGATTGGTGGCCACTTGAGCTAGGACCTGTCCCAGCGCCTAAAACCACCATCAAAAATTTGGGAGTACGCCTAGACCAAGCCCTGATTATGAAAGATCACGTTAGTCAGGTCACGGGAACATGTTTCCGCACAATTGGTCTTCTACGGCGGATCTTCCCCTACCTACCCAACATCTATAGGAAAACGCTGGTACAGGCACTTATCCTTGGACGAGTGGACTATTGCAATAGCCTTCTCATCTCCGCCAACCAGGAACAACTACGCAGACTGCAGGTGGTGCAGAATACTGCGGCAAGACTCATCCTGAATGCCCCTCCCCGCACTCCTTCCCGCCCTCTTCTTTTCCATCTCCATTGGCTTCCAGTGCAACAGCGTATAAACTTCAAAATCTGCTGCATTATACATAAGTGCATATATGGATTTGGCCCCAAATATCTTAGAGGAATCTTTTTCCCGTACTCTCCTGGACGGGCTCTACGCTCCAGCAACACCATGCTGCTGCATGTTCCTAAAGTCTCCAGAGCTAGACAGGGGGGGCGTGCACCCTCCTACAAAGGTCCCTTGCTGTGGAATTCTCTTCCACCACAGTTGAGGCTGATTCCCAATCTGTTTTCTTTTAGAAAAAAATTAAAAACTCATCTGTTCTCACAGTAATAACTAGGCCACTCTCTCTGTTTTCCTTTTTACTCCAGTCCGCCCAATTCTTGCAAGCTAAGCGCAGAGATACCCCTTCGGGGCTGATTCAGGCGCGATACAAGAATCTAAATAAATAAATAAATAAATAGCGATCGCGTAATTCACAGACTACGCCCTCCGTAAGGTAACTGGGGCATGTAGTCGCGTTTGCGCCCGTATCGTATATGATATTAATGCAGCACCTGTGGAACCTGCTCATCTGCACAAATACAGGAATAACAAAAATAGGTCTTAGTTTCAAGTGTATAAAATTTGTCTCCGAGCCTGTCACTGACATGACAATTAATCCTGGGCTGTTTATCATGGTGTTTTATTCTCGGTTATGAGCAGAACAGAGTAGCGCATATTGTACAGGACTTCAAAGCGCATAGTGAGTGAGCAGTGATTTGTTATAAAGAATATACAATATATAAACACCTTCAGGTTGTATTCGCTCTGTAGTTCTGCCAACATTTCACAGAAAAATAAACAAGAGGTTATTCTCCAAGGTTTTGGCATTGCAGTTTATAGGTTGTCTCTAAGTAATGTACCTAAGGTAGAATAGCAGGGGTGTATATAAAGACAGAGTGCTGCTGTTTGCCCAAGCAAACCTGTTAATTTAGAATGCAGTAATATCCATCATACTCCGAGTAGCAACACGCCTCTTTAGGATACATTCCTTAGGCCACATCCTTACCCGGGCCTCCTGTTCCCCTGATGACATTTCTAAACCTATGTTTGGTGGCATGCCAAGACTACACAATTGCTCACTACCGCTCCTGTGGATAGAAGTAATAAGGGTGGGCAACCTCTGTCCAGACATTCAGAGACAACTGAATTGCCACACGTACGTAGGCAAGCTCAAACGACGAAACGATCCAAACACAACTTTTTTATGACGCTCCCTTGCGGCCACAGCATGAAAGATTTCTGATTGGCCGAGGCCAATCGAGCCACCGAGCAGCATCCAGCGCCTGCACCTCGTGAGCCGTCCTAATAAGCAGTGCGAGTCGGGCGGCTCACTCTGACTTGAGCAGCGACGGTGGCGGTGCGCAGGTAGGGACATGCTCATAGCGGTCCGTGTTTCTTTGTCAAAACCGGGGTCAGACTTAACTTTTATGTGTATGAGCGCGGTTCATGTGTTCCTGGTGGCATTTTTGAGTTTGACTTAACTGTAGTATGCAATAGCACGGTACATGTTTTCCACGCGGCCCATCTAAATCTGTGATGAGTCATTTGCATTGGGCTTATGTACATTATCATCCCAAGTACCAACTGCCATTTATTTACATTTATATTTATTTTTGATTTCTGGGCCACATATGAGATATCTAATACCACATCGATTGCGCCAAGCGCGATTTGAATGGCCTCAAATATAGTTCAATACAATGGCGATCGCATGCTGACACTTGTGCAATAATCACCCCCAGACACTTATCAACCAATTAACGTACATGGAGTCCGGGCCGCATTCGACTCTAAGCAGACTAATGTGCGCTAGAAGCGCTAACGCTAATTGTATATTGTTTCAATAACAGCAGCCAGTGTGCCATTTTTGGGTTCGCGACCCTAATGATCTAGGCATAGAGTATTACACACCAAGTGGGCACTTTGAGTTTGTAAGTCACCTTTCACCCAGAGAATAGTACACCGATGTCCAGTTAATACAACGATGGCTAAACACCACGTTAGAAGCAGAACGCAAGAATTCCTAGCTTTCCTATTAGGTCAACTAATCCTATACTCGGGCACTTGTTATTCCTCTAAGAAAATGTATACTTCCGCCAGCGTGACAGAACCCTGCGAATTTGTGGTAATCTATTTGCCGCTCTTTACCGTCTTCTCCCTTAGAATCACCCACGGGGTCTGACTTTCCTAGCGACCCGATACGGCAGATTGATAACGCCGCCCATGGGATTAGATTATCGGACTTTATGCATATTAACCAGGAGATTGATACCCGGTTTCGCCCAGATACCACCCTAGTAAGTCTCCCATACCTTAAACCGCTTCATACATAGCACAACCCAGACATGTCCTAGATCCTAACCAAGGGACCTCTTTACATCCGTACAGATCAACCAAGCAACAGAGGAACTTTTGAAAGGTCCCAGACAGACGTTCACTTGGAGGCCGCTCATGAAGTAGGTATCAGTCATCTTGATACCCCTCAACAAAATATCTGTTCACCATAGACCATTAGACTAATTCACTGAACACATGGTATTGATTTTAGGTGCTCCCACACTACAATGTCCTGATGAAGACCCCAGAATGAGGCGTGAATAACCCTTATATCCAGCGGGGTCAAAAAGTAAACCACACTACTGTCTCGCATCATAGGATCAAAATAAATTGAGAAACCTATCCTATGTGTGAAGAGATCTAGGGAACTACGGATCTTATTAGACTGTAAAGGTCTTCTTCAAATTGTATTGTGATTGTGTTATTGTCACACCACCTTTACCCAGTCCCCACTTACCTCATCACTCCCATCTTACCCAAATACCCTTCTCTTCTTCCTCACTGAGAGCACGTTCAAATTTTAATGCGATACAGATGACTTTGATTGATAAGAGTTATTCATGTATTTTCGATTTTCTGAACCGGATGTTTTGAATTATACATTTGGAGCTACGAAATTGGTTTTGAGTCTCCATAACTTCATGCTTATTAAATATGAATTGTGAAATAGTATTGTGGTTAATATTTGAATTTTGGGATTTTGAAATTGCCTTTTGAATTTTCAAGTAAGTCCTTTCATTTGAAGTTATTAAACACTGACCCTATCCAACGTACCTGACAAATAAGTGCTGGTGCCAGCACCGGAAACCACTGGCTCAAATTAAGCATTGCCTATGTGAGATCTATCAGTTTTGTTGAAGTGTTTTTTAGATATGTTGTACAGCAGCGTGGCTGCAGTGCAGCATGGCTGAAAGTAACATTAAAAAAACAATGTAATGCTGGCAGTGTGTTTGCACTGTTGCTTGGCAACAATCTATTGTATCTTTAAAAAACGGGGTGCCCTATAATAACCATCGGTTGAGTTCATCATCACTCTTCTTAGCTGCCTTCTAATTGGGCAGCACTTGCCAGACGTCACTTCCTTTTCTTTTTGTGGCGCATGGACCAAGCACAGATTGATTCATCCTAATTAATATCCATCTGCTGATTGTGCTGTGATTCAGGTACTATTTCTTTCACTGCCTCCACCTGGCTCGATCTCTTTTATCCCCAACATGTAAGATATATGTTGCTCCCTCCTCCACTAGCCCTTCCTGATCTAAAACACATTTATTATTAAACTCTGCAGCGTTGTACATACTAACAAGTCCAACTGTTTTAAAGAGCAGAGTCTTCCATTGTATCAATTTTTATGTTTTTTGGTAGCTTTATGCTTTTGTAGTTTTTATAGGTGCTAATATGTCAAGAAGCATTGGAATTTAATTTCCAAAAATAATAAAGATCTCTTATGGTAGTATTTATGTGACAAAGATTCAGGATTTAGAGACATACATTTTATTTTGGTGGAGGTAGTATCACACCTATTAGCTGACTGACTCTCAACTAACAGAGTGATTGCGGTAAGCTCATACCAATAAAAGTGCAGACAGTCTATGATCTGAAAATATGGGACGTCAGAGAAGACCATATCGACCATGTGACTAGTGAATGGTTTGAGCTTACCAAGCTAATGCCTCATTACTTTTGCACTTTATCTGTTGTATTTTATCTCTAGAGCGGCCCTTGGTATCTGTTTTTAATGATAAGTTTTATCTTTATCTGTTTGTATATATAGCCCTAGTCAAACTCATTTGGTCCAATTGGGCATTTTAAAATGTTTTATATGTTTGCTTTTATGGCTTTTAGTTGCCGAATAAGCTATCTTTGACCTTGACCTTGGGTTGGTTGTCTTTTGTTAAAGCCCAAATTGTCAGTTTCTTCTTTAGTGCTTTGAGCAAATCCGCTGGTTTTATCTACAGCCTAAATGTTCTAGTCTCATAGAATGAGGACACGCTTGTTGAGATAGTTGAGTTCAAAGAAGACTGCCAGGAAGGAATGGATACATTTTTTGGTGGGTTGGTGGGGCTTGTAATTAAGGATGCACAAGAAGGTAGAGCCGTTATTATATTTTATTAAATTGGTGTTCAAAGTATACACAAAAGGAAGTCATTAACATGGCTTACATTTTATTGAGTTAAAAAAACAGCAAATTCCCCAGATTTACACTCTGTTCAGAGGTCTGTAATGTAAGGTCCTGAGGTGGTGATATACAATGAGGTTTTGTTATACTATATTTTAGCTGTAACCAGGAAGTGGAGGTTTCAGGCATATGAGCTGCAGATTGCACACTGTGCATAGATCGCCACCTAGTGTTGGGCCCGGATGTTTGCAGTTTGTTTATGTCCTGAAAAGTTCTTTGGAAGTCACGAGATAGGTGACTCCTCGTCAGGACCATACTGCGCATGGGCATCGGCTCCATCCCCAGATTGTTTTTTCCGCCATCTGGCTCGGATGTGTTTCCTGCGCTCCAGTTTGGAACCGATTTCCTTCGGCGCGCAATCCTCACCCAGTTCGAAGGTATTGTTTCGATCGCGCTACATCAACGCGATTTTCTACCACTTCGAAGTCTTCAATTCCGGTCGTCGACGAAGGCCTTCGGGCCTACCTAGGCCTTGCTTTCTGGCTCATGAAAAGAACGCCATTCAAGAAGTGTCCTCAGTGTGGGTGGAAGTTTACCCACACCGACCTACATGAGGTGTGCAACCTTTGTCTCTCACCGGAGCACGAGGCCAAAGACTGTAAGGCGTGTGCCTCATTCCGCTCCAAGAAAACCATTCGGGACCGACAAGCTCAGAGAACTATGGCTCGATCGTCAACTTCGATCCCCGCCGACATCTTCAAAGAGGGCGTCGACGTGCCAGAACACCAGCACGCCAAAGAGAGTATCGGATCCTCAGATGCCGAAGTCTCCGTCGTTGAGGACATCACTCCAGCTCAACGGTTCGTAAGTAATACCGTCGACCCCCAACCCTTCCTCGACACCCTCAAAAAAGGCTTCGGTCACACCCTCACCTTCGGGCCCGGGTGCACACCGAGACACTGCTTCCCACGCCCCGCCTTCGGGCCCGGCAAAGAAGCCCAGTAAGCCTTCAGGCGGCTTGGGCTCGAGCCAGCCTATTCCCGGTGCCAGCAATATACCGACACCGAAAAAGAAGCCATCTTCCTCTACTACCCCGACCGTTGCTCTGACACCTAAGCACACGGCGCCGAAGACTGGCAGCCAGTTGAGGCGCCAACACCTCCTCCCCCTCCAAAGAAGGACATTGCAACCTCTCCATTAAGGGTCCCTTCTCCACCACCTCCCCATATTGTTCCTCCTCCACCTCCTCCACCACATCATTTACCTACACCATGTACTAATCCAGATGATGATGCAGACACAGATTCTGACGATATAGGTGGGGGTGCACATGACCCAGCAGGCACCAATAGTCCCCCTCAGTCACCTAATCCATGGGATGATTACAACACCCCTGATGTACCTTACGTCCCACAAGATAATGTATACCCTTCCAGACCTTCCCCACCAGAGGACACTATAGGGTTTAATCTACTAGTCCAAAGAGCTGCACAATATCATGGGGTGAACTTACACACTGATGCAGTGGAGGAAGATTTCCTATTAGACACTTTTGATAACACACAAAGGTCTACTGCCATTTTACCAATTCTTAAGGGTGTCATCAAGCACTCAACAGAGGTTTTTAAGGATCCTGTCAGGGCTAGGGTCCTCAATCCTCGCATTGAGAAAAAATATAGAGCTGCTCCTACAGATCCAGTTTATATTAAAGGTCCAGCACAATTAGATTCTCTAGTAGTGTCTAATGCACGTAAACGTGCTAATTCCCAGACATCAGGTGAGGCCTCACCACCAGACAAAGAATCTAAGCACCTTGACGCCTCCGGCAAGTGAACAGCGGCACAAGCAGCTAACATCTGGCGCATTGCCAACACCCAAGCATTGATGGCAAGATAGGACAGGGCACATTACGACGAACTAGAGTCCATAATGCAGCACCTACCAGACAAATACAAAAACAGGGCTAATGAGCTTATACAGGAAGGTAAAAATAACACTAATACTTCCATCCGTTGTGCCCTAGACGCTGCATATACTGTCTCAAGGGCAATCAATACCAGCACCCTACTACGTAGACATGCCTGGCTACGTATTTCAGGTTTTAAACCTGAGGTACAAAACGCCATCCTTAATCAGCCATTTGATGAGACACATTTAATTGGCCCAAATGTTGACGTGTCTTTAGAGAAAATGAAAAAAGACACTGATACAGCAAAATCTATGGGAGCCTTGCAGCAGCAAGCTCCCAGACGTTCCT
Organism: Lissotriton vulgaris; assembly: GCF_964263255.1. Lineage (NCBI taxonomy): Eukaryota > Metazoa > Chordata > Amphibia > Caudata > Salamandridae > Lissotriton > Lissotriton vulgaris. Next base: position 607,149,588 of record NC_141699.1, on the reverse strand, counting down.
TTCGTCGCTCATCATACAGAGGCAACAAAAGAGGCTACTCCTCAGAAAGTCCCTCCAGTTCCTACAAAACCCCTGGTCAATCCACATTCACTAAGGGCTACCAGAGAGGGGGTTACAGGGGTACCAACAATAAAGGCAGAGGCAAAAACAACAACTCAGGCTCTGCCTCTACCCCTACCCAATGACTTTCCTCCCCTTCCCCCTCATCATTCCACTCCTGTGGGGGGAAGACTTCAACAATTCCTGCCTGCCTGGATCAACATCACATCAGACAGGTGGGTGCGACACATTATTCAGTCAGGTTACTGTCTAGAACCAACATCTACCCCCCAAACATACCAACCAAACCGCATCCAATGTCACAAGAACATCTATCACTTTTAAAGCAAGAAGTAGAATCCCTGCTAGAAAAAAGTGCAATAGAACCTGTTCCTCTGCACCAACAAAACAAGGGGGTTTACTCTCTATATCTTCTGATTCCAAAGAAGGACGGCTCTCTAAGGCTTATTTTAGACCTCAGACGGCTAAATATATCCATACAGTCAGACCATTTTCACATGGTCACACTCCGACAAGTCCTTCCGCTCCTGCTGCAAAACGACTTCCTGGCTACTCTAGATCTCAAGGACGCATACTCCCACATTCCCATTCACAAGGCTCACAGGAAATATCTCAGATTTGTAATAGACGGGCAGCACTATCAATTCAAAGTACTTCCATTCGGAGTTACAACAGCACCAAGAGTATTCACCAAGTGCTTAGCAGTAGTGGCAGCGCATTTACGAAGACAACACATCCATGTCTTCCCGTACCTCGACGACTGGCTCATAAAAGCCAGCTCATACAATCAATGCGTGGAACACACTCATACCATCATCCAACTGCTCCACAACTTGGGGTTTACAATAAACCTCACCAAGTCTCATCTACAGCCATCCAACGTACAACAGTACCACAATAAACACCTCAACAGCGCTAGCTTATCCGACTCCAGCAAGGATAGCCAGCATGCAAACTCTTTTAACAAAGTTTCAGCTACAACACTCCCTCCCAGCAAGAGTGTTCATGCAACTCATAGGGATGATGGCCACTTGCATCTTCATAGTACCCCATGCAGACTTCAGATGAGTCCTCTCCAAGAATGCTTATCACGTCAATGGAATAAGGCTCAAGGTCACTAAACAGACCTTGTGTTGGTAGACGGTCGGACTCATCGCTCTCTGCAGTGGTGGAACACCAAAAACCTTTACAAGGGACGAACGCTCCTAGAGCCAGTTCCCCAGATAATCTTGACTACGGACGCATCGCTCTCTGGCTGGGGGGCCCACCTACTGCAACACACCATGCAAGGCAGGTGGACACCGCAACAAAAATTACTCCACATCAATCATCTGGAGTTACTAGACATATTCGTAATACTAAAAGCTTTCCAGAAGCAAGTAGCAAACAAAACCGTGTTAGTCCGCACAGACAACATGACAGCAATGTACTACATACAGAAGCAGGGAGGCACACACTCCCTGCAACTCTCTCAACTAGCACAGGACATATGGAGGTGGGCTATACCTCAAAATATATTCCTCCTAGCCCAGCATGTTCCAGGAGTACAAAATACTATAGCGGATCTGTTAAGTCGTCAAACACAACAGACCCACGAGTGGGAACTTCATATGCAAGTTCTTCAACCATTCTTTCAGATGTGGGGACAACCTCAAATAGACTTATTTGCCACCCATGAAAACGCAAAATGCCCAAGCTTCGCCACCAGATATCCACACCCACTGTCAAAAGGCAATGCGATATGGATGAATTGGTCAAACACATTTGCTTACGCTTTTCCACCTCTACCACTCATGCCACTAGTAGAACGCAAACTACTGCAGCATTCTCGGACCCTCATCCTAGTTGCTCCAACGTGGGCCTGACAACCGTGGTACACCACACTGCTACAACTGTCTGTGGTACCGCACCAAAAACTGCACCTGTCTCCACACCTCTTAACACATACTGTCGAGAGAACAGACACCCAGACCCAGCTCAGCTCAACCTTGCGATCTGGCTCCTGAAGTCCTAGAATTTGGATATCTGAACCTTCCTCCAGACTGCATGAATGTCATTAAAGAAGCTAGACGTCCAACCACTAGGGCATGTTACGCGGCCAAGTGGAAACGATTTGTGATATATTGTCACAACAACAATATTGATCCCCTAAATGTGTCTATTCAACACATCATAGGATACTTACTGCATCTCCAAAGATGTAACTTAGCCTATACGTCTATTAGACTACATCTTGCTGCAATAGCAGCATATCTGCAAAACAGACAACATCTATCTTTGTTCAGAGTGCCTGCCATTAAAGCCTTTATGGAAGGCCTTAAAAGTATAATCCCTCCCAGAGTAGCACCTTCGCATGTGTGGAATTTAAACATTGTTCTCACACGGTTAATGGGACCTCCCTTTGAACCTTTACACAGATGTGAATTACAATTTTTAACATGGAAAGTTGCTTTCCTAGTAGCTATTACTTCTCTGCGGAGAGTTAGTGAACTACAAGCACAAACCATCCAAGAACCCTTCTTGCAAATGCATCAAAATAATGTAGTTCTACGTACCAATCCAAAATTCCTGCTCAAAGTCATTTCTCCTTTCCATCTTAATCAATCTGTGGAACTGCCCATTTTCTTCTTGCAGCCACAGTCAGTAGCAGAAAGAGCTCTTCACACATTAGATGTCAAAAGAGCCTTGCTATACTACATAGAAAGAACTCCACCTTTTCGTAAAACAAAACAACTTTTTGTGTCTTTCTCACCACCACACAAAGGTAATCCCGTTTCAAAATCTTGGATAGCTAGATGGATTGTCAAATGCATACAGATTTGTTACCACAAAGCTAAACGTACGTTATCTGTTCCTCCTAAAGCCCACTCTACAAGAAAAATAGGGGCTTCAATGGCATTTTTTACGGAACATTCCCCTAGATGACATCTGCAGAGCAGCTACATGGGCTACACCGCACACATTCATAAAACACTATTGTGTAGATGTGCAAACAAAATAACAAGCTAATGTGGGCCAGGCTGTTCTCAAAACATTATTCCAAACTACTGCAACAGATAGGGGGTTCGCCGCTAAGAGTGGGCACTGCTATACAATCTATGCGCAGTGTGCAATCTGCAGCTCATATGCCTCGAACGGAAAATGCTACTTACCAGTATGCATCTATTCTTGGCATGTAGAGCTGCAGAGTTGCACACGCCCACCCGCCTCCCCGGCTACCCTTGTCTGTTCCAGTATTATCTTAATTAGATACAAATTACATGAGCATCCTTCCTTTTCTTGCAAAGCTCTATCATTTCCCTAATGGCGAAAAACAATCTGTGGATGGAGCCGATGCCCATGCGCAATATGGTCCTGAGGAGGAGTCACCTATCTTGTGACATCCAAAGAACTTTTCAGGACAACAACAAACTGCAAACATCCGGGCACAACACTAGGTGGCCATCTATGCACAGTATGCAACTCTGCAGCTCTCAGAACAGATGCATACTGGTGAGTAGCATTTTCCTTATGCTTCTATGGTCAGGATGGTTGTTGGAAGCACAATGGCACTTCTGAAACACACTTCCATTTGTTCTCAATTTGCCTTATTGTTAACTCTATTCTGATTGTGGAAAATGTTACTGCTAGGTCCAGTTTGAGATTTCTGTATCTCGTAAGTGTAAACTACTATTGTATGCTTTCTCATCAAATAAAGATCATTACGCTTTTTAAACAAATACATTAAATGCACTTAGTCTAGACCAGGAGATTATTTCAGTAAAAATGCAACCTAGCCTCTTTGTATGTACAAACTCTGAAGAAGTATGTATAACTGGGTCTATTACCAAAAGACAACAAAAGTGAAAGGAAATAAACCAGCGCTCTTACAATACTTACCGATTATTAGGAATACTACTGCAATGGCAAGATACATATTTGCTACCTAGAAAAATGCTAAGGAAATTAGTAAAGTAATTGTATGGATTGGTGAGGGGGGGGGGGGGGTGCCAAGCCGTAAGGGGCGTAAATTCTGTTTCATCCTTTTTTTGGGTGAAAGCAGATTTATTCTCAGTGGGTCACAGCTACTATACAGATAACCCCAACGAACATTAATAATGCACACTAAACATTTTAAAAAGTATTCATGATAAGACGACTGGAAATATTTTCAATTTGCTAATTTTATTGCTTTTCTAGGAAACGAAGTTGCTGCGAATATGATATGTTGACCTGTGAAGTGAGTTTGACTATATAGTTTAAACGTTTTTTCTTTCATTTGAAGGCCAAGACTCATGTCCAGGACATAGAACAACGTCTTCAGGGGGTGATCAAGACCAGAAATCGTGTTAAAGGACTGCCATTGTCTATTGAAGGTCACGTCCATTATCTCATACAAGAAGCCACTGATGAGAATTTGCTCTGCCAGATGTACCTTGGATGGGCCCCGTACATGTGATCATGTGTACTTGGAACAGACATTCTACTTTCTATTGGTCAGACTTTGCAGTGCCTCGACAGGTTTGCAATAGTCTTGTCGTTTTAGGCACGGAGAAGGCACACATTTTGTGTATTCTTGCCTCTAAGTACGGACTGTGCTGTCCGAGCAGTGGATGAGAAAACGGACTGCAAAAATTGTTCTAAATGAGTTAAGGAATTTTCTACTCCTCATTGTTGTAGTAGTAGTTGCCATTCAAGGGTTTGTTTTGTAAAAGGAAGCTACCCTATGCTTGAACTTTTTTGTTACTGGAGAAGAGAACGTACAGTCATATAGCACACCACATAGCCAGTCATTTTTCATAAAATCTAAATTATATATACATAGTGTTTACATTTGTAACTTTGTTCTTTTTGGACAAATGATATATAGTTGATCTTACGACCAATGAGCATGTTATAGACTTAACTTCATTTAAGCTATTGTAAGAATGTAAATAATAGAATCTAAAAGTGACCTCTCCCAACTTTGCAAATATCAAATGAAGGATATCAAATGCTGCTATTTTCCATTGGACCTAGCAATTTTGGGTTATCATGCAGTAGATACTGAGCATGAAGAGTGTGAATAAGTGAAAATCGAATCAAGCTCCCACTCTTTAAGGAAGACACAACTGTAGAAGAACGAGGGTCGTGTCCCTCAGAATATTGATGCACTTTTACATAACCAAGTATGCCTTGATATCATTCTCTCAGAAGATATTGTCCTAATGGGAGAGCATATAAATATATTTTTGTAAATGTTTTCTACACCATGATAATTTAAGGACAACATAGTCATTTTCCAAGGAGATAATGTTATCCACTAAAAAGCACTTCAAACAGTTTTTCAAGATTTCTGTTTTTGTTAAATATTCATTATTTGTATTTCTTAATAAATCGTCAGTCTGATGTGTTATGTGGCTAGGGTTTCATGTCGTGCTTCCTTAAGTATGAAGGAGTCTCTGGATATCTCAAAACCAGTAAACAATTATTGAATTATGTTAGCAATGCAGGAATACACGTTTTAGCTTGAGTCCAAGTATTTTGTGAAGGAATGCAATATTGTGTCTTTATCTCCTCACAGAAGAAATACTGGCCCACATTTACCATTGTGGGCTTTAGTTTAGGAGCTGACTCCTCTACTGTGCATGATTCATGCCATCGTACTTTCTCATCGCTTCTTCTTCTATGAATACCCTCTGCTATTGACACTTTCACTGGCACAAGAGAGAGACTTCAAATGTTTCCACAGCGTGGATGCAGAGGGGAGTCCCAAATATACGTAGATAGCAATATTCCATGTTTGACCATCATCACGCATGATTGACCTTCCTTCACTGTGCCATTAGAAGGAGGGGAATACATTTTTTACATGGGGTTTGGATACTGGGATGTTTCAGTTATGATAACTTACGTTTATAGCTAGGAAGAGTCCTTATAAAGTGTCATTCAAAACTGATTTTTTAAATTGATGTTATGTCCAGATGATGGATGTATGACGGAACCACAACTGCCTTAACCACGCATGCCTGTAAAAGGAAAGTGCCTGACCACTCATGTCTTTAAAAAGACTTTAATTTTTACCATTCATATGCCAAAATGTAAGCCTGTTACAGATAAATATTATATATATATATATATATATATATATATATATATATATATATATATATATATATATATGTGTGTGTGTGTATATATATATATGTGTGTGTGGGTGTGTGTTACAGGTAAATGGAAACCAAACTCTGTGTGTGTGTGTATGTATATATATATATATATATATATATATATATATATGTGTGTGTGTGTATGTATATATATATTCACTGAAAAAACCATAGGTTATAGACCATATATAGTTAGGAATTCGCATTTACAAAACCTTATTTTACTCACACAAAACCATTGAAATTCCATATATAGTTAGTTGCACTAACTATATATCGCGCACCCGCAATCCACTGCTGATGATGTCACATATTACATCATTCATGACATGGTCAGTGACATCACTGATGACATCACTGATGACATCTCAAATGACATCACTGATGACATCTCAAATGACATCACTGATGACATCTCATTTGACATTACTGATCACATCACTGATGATATCATTCATGTGATAATACGATGAACCTCTTCAGACTCTAATATAACCTTAGATACAATCAGTGTAAACAGACACTCACAGACTGTCACTCATCCATGGAGTTACTCACACACCTAGTCAGTCATGCAAAGAATCAATCACACCTCCATTTCCTCAACTATACAGTTATACAAACTTTACTTATTCAAACATATACTAACACATATTTACTCTCTTATACAATCCCTGATACAAGTTCACAATGATCCATACAGCCACTCACACATTCACTGGCTCTTATGCACAGTTATTTATATATGTCAACTCTCACATGTACTGTGTTTTACATATGTACTTACTTTGACATGTAGCACTGAGATATCCATTCACTCACCAATACACTCATGCACACAGTCAACCGCCCATACAGCTGTTTCCACATGCACTTTTGAAACCATACATCTAGTGAATCAACTGCTCACACATCTATGCACAGAGTCATACACCTCCCAGCCACCCACACACACACACTCAGTCTCCCATACAAATACTTGGGCAACCAATCAATAACCCATATAGTTACTCATATAGCTACTTATCAACACATGCAACAGTTTACAGAACAACAGACATAATGATGCACAAATTAAGACAGTTTAGTCACTAACCCATGCACTCAGTGAGACACATTTAATCACTCACTCATACAGTCAGTCATGCACCTACTAAATCCTTCATCCAGACACTTATACATCCACTCATTCTTCGATATGTAAGACATATTTTAACTTTACAGAAACATACAGTCACTGGATGTTGTCATCAGTGATGTCATCAGCGATGTCACTGACCATGTCATGAATGATGTAATATGTGACATCATCAGCAGTGGATTGCGGGTGCGCGATATATAGTTAGTGCAACTAACTATATATGGAATTTCAATGGTTTTGTGTGAGTAAAATAAGGTTTTGTAAATGTGAATTCCTAACTATATATGGTCTATAACCTATGGTTTTTTCAGTGAATTTTCAAGGTTTTGTAAATGCTAATTCCTAACTATATATGGTCTATAACCTAGGGTTTTTTCAGTGAATTTTCAAGGTTTTGTAAATGCTAATTCCTAACTATATATGGTCTATAGCCTATGGTTTTTTCAGTGAATATATATATATACATACATATATAAACATATATCATCTGTATATCTATATAAATACAAACATAAATGCATGCATACATATACTTATATGCATACAGATGCATGTTATTTACATGAAAGTTGAAAAAACACTAATAAAAGCAAAGCTAAAAAGCCACCTCATTACAAACAGAATGGCTTTAACTTAAACGAGGGCGAGATCTATTGCATTTTCAATGCTTGTTTACTTTGGTTCCATCAAGAAGGCATTCAGATGTGTCACACATTTGCCATAAATTCTGAATGTTAGCACTCTAGTTGCACATTAGATCACTGTAGTAAAGCTACTGCTCACCAGGGACGTCTGCTGCTGGTATTCAAAGTGCATGTTTCAGTCTGCATGTCAGAATTTATTTAATGAAATAGAAGAGGATTTGAGAAGTCACTCAAAATGATCCCTAATTTTTCTTTCTGAAGCACTAATCATACTTTCTATGGCAAAATTAACCCCCTCATGTTGTTCCTTTTTAAATTGAGTGTTTTCAGACTTACCACTTCATTCCAATCAAGATGGCTTCTGGTGTGCCATACTTTTGTCATAAGTAAGACTGTTAGCGCTCTAGTTGTTCTTTAGAACACTCTGGGACATTCTGTCATTGGGCTATACTTGGGGTACATGTGGGTGATATTTGGGCTACATTTAGGCTCTTTTGTCTCTGGTGGCCATCTTGGGAGACTGTATGTCAGAATTTTTTAATGAAATTGAAGAGGGTTTGAGAAGTCACTCAAAATGTGCCCTAATTTTTCTTTCTGCAGTACTAATCATAATTCATATGGCAAAATATACTCCCTCATTTTGTTCCTTTTTAAATTAAATGTTTTAAGAGTTACCACTTTATTCCAATCAAGGTGGCTTCAGGTGTGCCATACCTTTGTAATAAGTAGGACTGTTAGCGTTCTAGTTGTTCTTTAGAACACTCTGGGACATTCTGTCATTGGGCTATACTTGGGCTACATCTGGGTGATATTTGGGCTACATTTGGGCTCTTTTGTCTCTGGTGGCCATTTTGGGAGACTGCATGTCAGAATTTTGTAATGAAATAGAAGAGGATTTGAAAAGTCACTCAAAATGTGCCCTAATTTTTCATTCTGCAGCACTAATCATACTTTCTATGGCAAAATATACCCCCTCATGTTGTTTCTTTTTAAATTAAATGTTTTAAGAGTTACCACTTTATTCCAATCAAGATGGCTTCAGGTGTGCCATACCTTTGTAATAAGTAGGACTGTTAGCGCTCTAGTTGTTCTTTAGAACACTCTGGGACATTCTGTCATTGGGCTATACTTGGGCTACATCTGGGTGATATTTGGGCTACATTTGGGCTCTTTTGTCTCTGGTGGCCATTTTGGGAGACTGCATGTCAGAATGTTTTAATGAAATAGAAAAGGTTTTGAGAAGTCACTCAAAATGTGCCCTAATTTTTCATTCTGCAGCACTAATCATACTTTCTATGGCAAAATATACCCCCTCATGTTGTTTCTTTTTAAATTAAATGTTTTAAGAGTTACCACTTTATTCCAATCAAGATGGCTTCAGATGTGCCATACCTTTGTAATAAGTAGGACTGTTAGCGCTCTAGTTGTTCTTTAGAACACTCTAGGAGGCTGCAGTAGAACACAAAGGAATCAACTGACAGTCTCTGTCCTTGTTGGATGTACATGTTTTACTGAGAATGTCAGACTTCATTTTCACATGACTGAGAAAGATAATGTGAATTTACAGAAAATATGCTTTCAGTTTAGCTTATAGATCCCCTTCCAAACCACTGTGGGAAAATCATGAGATATTAGTTTTCTTTCAAACAATATTCATGATATCACAGCAGAAGGTTTTTTCACATGGTAAAATCACCTTAGAACCCACCACAATTCCTAAAACGAGTATGGTACCATCAACAAATGATTTATAATGTAACTAAAGTCTTAAAACCCTCTATTAACTACAATGCTTTTTAATGAGGTGCTATCATGTATATTGGTCCCAAGATGGCTGCCAACACTTCTTGGATGAAGTGCTGACAGCCAATCAGATCAGATGTGTGGTTAGGCTCCGCCCAGATATATATCTTTTTTTGAACCTAAATTACTCAAAATCCACTGGAGCACATATATTGAGACCTAGCAAAGGCACATCGGGCTAACAGTCCCTACAATTTTGCCAAGTTTCGTGCAAATCCATTCAGCCGTTCGAGCTAAAAGTGAGGCCAACCGCCCTATGGAAATTAACATGGGAAAAACGCGTTTTGGGACCCCCCTTTTTTCTCGGCCCCCCCTTGATGAAACCCCCCCAAATTGTCAGGGGCTGCTCAGAAACAAAATGTTCCATTTTCCTGAAAATTTCAGCCAATTCCGTCCACAAACGCCAAAGTTATTAGACATAGAATTTTCAAAAATCCCATAGAGAAAAAATCCTAACTATATATACCTACTGGCGACCGCCAGTAGGTAATATTTAAATACATATTTATATGTTTATTTCTTGTCTTATTAACCCATAACCATCCTTAACCCTAAAATCAAACTGCCACCCAAATACCTTTATCCATCCTAAAAGTACTCATACCACCCAAATACCCTTGTCCACCATAAAAATAACATGCCTGCCACCCAAAAACCCATACGCACCCTAAACAAAAATGTTGCCACCTGGTATCCCATACCTACCCTAAAAATTCCCTTGCCACCCAATGGACCACACTCACCCTAAACTCGAAAAACCCATACCAACCATAAACGCCCTTGCCCTAAACATATATATATGTGTGTGTGGTGTGTGTTTGTGGGTGTGTGTGTGTGTGTGTGTGTGTCTGCATGTGTATATTCACTAAAAAAACAAGGGTTACATGGATGTTAGTTACGCTCAGATTTTACACTCACAAACCATGAGAAATTCAGCAGTTAAAGTTACCTGAGCTAACGAAACTGACACTCTCCGCAATGCACTGCTTATGACCTCACATATTACATCACTAATGACATGGTCAGTGACATCACGGATTACATCATCCAGTGATTGTGAGTGTTTTCTAAAGGTTAATGACTGTTAAACATATATTCTAAGCTACTACAAAAGTTACATTAGCGCTTTGTGTACTACTGAGTTATACTACTTCGAACATATATTAGGTGAATGGCTGTGTGACTGTGTGTTTCCGTGTGTGAGTGGCTGTATGGGTCTGAGTGGGTGTGTGAGTAGCTGTATGGGTGAGTGGGTGTGTGAGTGGCTGTATGGGAGACAGAGTTACTGTGTGAATGGCTGATCTGAAAGAAACACGTTAGTATTAGATTCCTTACCTTAGACTGGATCCAGAAATTTTTGCGTAGCAATACCCCTGCGCATCGTTAGGCGTCGTCTCTGGCTCCGCGTCCGTCGTCTGCGCCGGAATGACGTCGTTGGAGTACTTAGACGCCGCCCATGCGCGCTGACGTCAGTTCTTCTTTTTTCCGCGCCAGCTAGCGCAGATCCGGAGAAGCTCTACCCCTTAGTCACTTTTTGACTAAAACTTTTTTGATCATTTTTGGTCTTCTTCAAGGCGTTTTCGACTCTTCAGGTGCCGGTAGGGATGCCCAGGTTCAAACCCTGCTCGAAATGTATTCGACTGATGTCAAATACCGACCCCCATCGCCGGTGTCTGCAATGCCTAGGCCTCGACCACCACGACCGTTCCTGTTCCGACTGTCGAGCTCTGACGTCGAAGGCTAGGCGGGAGCGGTCCTGCAAGCGGCTCGAGCTCCGGCAGTCGGCCCCGCGCCATTCGAGGTCCCGGTCCCATGGGAGGTCGAGGATCGGTTGCGGGGACGGAGCCCTCGCAGCTCCGAAAGTTGGCATTGGTCTTCTGGTTCCTCCTCAGGTAAGAGGCATGAGAGGTCGGAGCGGCGTCATCGCTCCTCCGACCGCCCTCGACGCTCGCCCGACGCGGTCTGGGTTTTGGGTGGCACCACCCACGCGGATCCGCAGAAGTCGCTAGCGCCGCATCCTGCCCCACACCTTCGGGTCCCTGAGCAGGATGCGACGCCAGAGGAGATCGAGCGGTAGCTCATGGCCATGAGGTCGCTCTCTTCTCCACCGGACCCCACGGCGCCTTCGGGCCCAGTGGGTCCGGTTCCGGGGCCTAGCGGGTCGCGTGCTTCGGCACCGACGTCGCAGGCGGCGGCGGCCCCGGCGCCGCCGGCGCCGCAGGCCCCGGACGGATCCGGGTCGACGCCGGTCGACCTTACGACCTCACGGGCGCCGCCCCCAAGGGTGTCACCACCGGCGCCGACTTCGGTCGACGCCGGCCCCAGTCCTTCTATCGATCCCGTTCAGCCATCGACACGGCCCCATTGGGCGCCGTACGAGACAGCTTTGGGTACATTCTACTTTAACGAACAGGCCCGATTGTTGATCCTGGCTACCAGGCATTGGGTGACGATGAGGACTGGGAGGGGTCTGAGGACCCTCTGACACGGGAGTGTCAGGACGAAGCGGACTGGACAGAGGAGCTTGGGGAGGCCAGCGGCCTGGATCTCTCTCCAGACACTGGTTTTGTCTCCCCTCGGACCGTGGCTACGGAGGAGGGGGCAGCCTATAGCGTAGTACTGATGCGGGCGGCTAAGGCCTTAAACCTTACGCTCCCCTCAGCTGCCGTGAAGACTAATCTCCTCACCGAGGTCCTCAAACCGCAGTCAAGCTCGGTCGAGCCTCTGCTGCCGTTCAATGAGGCCTTATGTGACGTTCTGCTGGGCACCTGGTCCAAGCCCGCCTCAGGACAGCCTGTGGGCAGGAACGTGGCCAGACGCTACCGCCCGGCTCCGGGTGACCCAAGCTTCCTGTCGACCCACCCAACCCTCAATAGCCTGGTTATCCAGGCCTCTAACTCCCAGACCGCGTTCCCGTCGGCACCTCCCGACAGGGAATCCAAGAGGTTTGAACAATTTGGAAAGAAGGTGTTCTCGTCCCTTAGTCTGGGACTGCGGTCAGTCAACACCGCATGCCTCTTGGGCCGCTACACCCACACCCTGTGGGACACGGTTGCGGACGTGCTGCCACAATGCCCTAAGGAGGTCAGGACTAAACTCGCCCAAGCCCTAGTGGAGGGTTGAGATGCGGCACGGTACTCTATCTGGTGCGGACTGGATACCACCGATACGCTAGGCAGGGCGATGGCCACGGCAGTGGCAGTCAGACGCCACGCCGCACCAATTTTTAGGCCCATGTCCAGGCTACTCTTCTGGACATGCCGTTTGATGGCCGTCGCCTGTTTGGCGACCAGGCAGACCACGCGCTTGAGTGCTTTAAGGACTCCAGGGCTACGGCCAAGTCCTTGGGCCTCTCGGCCCCGCGCCAGCAAATGGGTGCCTTTCGCTCCTTTCGTGGCCAAGGAAGGGGCACCCCCACACAGACCGTCAGCCACACGCCGCAACAGAATCTTCAGCGCGGTGGCGGCCGTGGGAACCGCCGGGGAGGCGGTCGGGGTCCAAGGCGAGGCCAGTCCGCACCCGCTCCTGCAGCATCCGCCTCAAAACCTTCCTAGTCCGAGTTTTCAGGCCCATATGACGCCAGTGGGGGGCAGGGTCCACCATCACCTCTTCCACTAGCGCACAGTCACATCGGACAGGTGGGTGCTGCAAATCGTCCGAAGGGGCTACTCCCTCCCCTTCGAGGCGACCCCTCCAGCCATGCCACCGCAGTACCACTGCGTGTCGGGGGACCACTTGCAACTTCTGCAGGCGGAAGGTACGGCCCTCTTGGCCAAGGGGGCCATCGAGCGCGTTCCTGGGCCAGAAGTAGGGTGTGGTTGCTACTCCCACTACTTTCTGGTACCCAAGAAGGGCAAAGGGGGCCTACGCCCTATCTTGGACCTACGGAGCGTCAACGGCTTCCTCCGGAAGGAGAAGTTCAAGATGTTGACTTTAGCTCAAGTCTTGGCTGCCCTAGACCCGCAAGACTGGATGGTGGCGTTGGACTTGCAGGACGCCTACTTTCACATCCCCGTCCTGCCGGCCCACCGACGTTACCTGCGGCCTCGAGCACTTTCAATTCACCGTGCTCCCCTTTGGCCTTACCAGCGCCCCACGGGTGTTCACGAAAGTGATGGCGGTGGTCGCTGCTCATCTGCGCAGGTTAGGGGTTTCAGTCTTCCCCTACCTCGACGACTGGTTGTTGAAGGCGGGCTTGCCCCAAACAGTCGTCAACCACCTCCAGATTACGGCGGATCTCCTGCACCTGCTGGGGTTTTCCATCAATGTGCCGAAATCACACCTGTGCCCCTCCCAAAAGCTCCTCTTCATCGGAGCTGTTCTGGACTCGGCGCAGTTTCGGGTTTATCCTCCCGAGCAGCGAGTCTGGGATATTCAGGCTTTGATTCCGATCTTTCAGCCGTTATCCCGGGTTTCGGTCAGGTTGACGCTGGGGCTCCTGGGGCTGATGGCTTCCTGCATCCTTCTGGTGCATCACGCCCGGTGGCGGATGCGGGCTCTGCAGTGGGACCTGAAGTTTCAGTGGGCCCAGCATCAGGGCAACCTGTCCGACCATGTCCTGATCTCGGAGGGCGCTGCGAGGCAGCTGCAGTGGTGGCTCACGGACCGCGATTGGGTCAACGGCAGATCCCTCTCCCTTCCCCAACCGGAGCACGTGGTGTTGACGGACGCTTCCCTCCAGGGCTGAGGAGGCCACATGGGAGAGGCGGAGATCAGAGGCCTCTGGTCTCCGGCGGAGTACCGGCTCCATATCAACCTTCTGGAGCTGCGGGTGATTCGTCTAGCACTGAAGGCATTCCTCCCCTCTGTCCGGGGGAGTGTAGTGCAGGTGTTCACAGACAACACCACCGCCATGTGGTACTGCAACAAACAGGGCGGTGTGGGGTCCTGGACCCTCTGTCAAGAGGCTTTGCGGCTCTGGCAGTGGCTGGAACATCAGGGCGTGACCCTGGTGGTTCACCACCTGGCGGGTTCTCTGAACGCCAGGGCGGACAAACTCAGCCGACGGTGCTCGATGGATCACGAATGGGGTCTGAACTCGGACGTGGCGCAAGGCATCTTTCTGCAGTGGGGAGAGCCTTGGTTAGATCTATTCGCCACCGAAGAGAACGCGCAATGTCATCAGTTCTGCGCATTGGAATTTCCAAGGCGACACTCGCTCGGCGACGCATTTCGTCGCGAGTGGAGTTGCGGTCTGTTATACGCCTTTCCGCCTATACCACTTCTGCCCAGAGTGCTGAAGAAGATCAAGCGCGACCGGGCCCAAGTCATCCTTGTGGCTCCGGACTGGGCTCGAAGGTTCTGGTATCCCGAGCTACTCAATATGTCAGTCGGTCCCCCGATCCGCCTGCCTCTTCAGGAGGACCTTCTGTCGCAGCAGCAGGGGAAGGTCCTCCACCCGAACCTGTCCAGTCTCCACCTCCATGCTTGAAGATTGAGCGGCGACAGTTGAGGCCATTTGACTTGCCTTCTGAAGTCTGTAATGTTATTCTGGCAGCCAGGCGTCCCTCCACAAAGTCGGTATACGCCTGCCGGTGGAACAGATTTGTGGCATGGTGCACAGCAAAGGCTGTGGATCCCCTTTCTGCCCCTCTTTCTGAAGTTCTTCTCTTCCTTCTTTCTCTTGCCCAGCAGGGCTCTGCTCTGGGCACTATCAAGGGCTACCTTTCTGCCCTTTCGGCCTTCCTAAGGCTGCCTGATCAACCTTCTTTGTTCAAGTCCCCTATAGTAACTCGTTTTCTGAAGGGCATCACGCACATGTTTCCACCTGTTCCTTTTGTGATGCCTCAGTGGGACTTGAACCTGGTTCTTACTTTCCTGATGTGCGCTCCCTGTGAGCCGCTTCACTCTTGTCCTCTCCGTCTTCTCACCTTGAAGACTGCTTTCCTGGTTGCCATCACCTCTGCCAGGAGAGTGAGTGAGCTCCAGGCTCTATCTTGCAAACCCCCTTTCCTGTCTGTGCATCCGGACAAAGTGGTGCTGCGTACAAAACCATCTTTCCTGCCCAAGGTAGTCTCTGCTTTCCACATCGGGCAGTCCATCACCTTTCCCTCCTTCTTCCCGCCTCCGCATCCCTCAAAGGATGAAGAGCGGCTCCATCGTCTGGACCCAAAACGTGCGCTTTCATTCTACGTGGATCGCACACGCCAGTTCCAAGTGGATGACCAACTCTTTGTTGGTTACGTGGGTGCGAAGAAGGGACGGGCGGTGCATAAACGGACCATCTGTCGGTGGGTCGTCTTATGCATCAAGGCGTGCTACTCCTTGGCTAGAAAGGAGCCTCTGGTTGGGCTGAGGGCCCATTCCACTCGGGCCACGGCGGCTACTACTGCCCTGGGTTGGGGAGTCCCCCTGCAGGGCATTTGCCAGGCGCCTACGTGGGCCTCGCTGCACACCTTCGCGAGGCACTACTTCCTGGACAGTCCGGTCCGGAGGGATGGCTTCTTTGGCCGTTCCGTCCTCCAGGACTTCCTGGTGTGAGTATTGGTTCGCAGACCCACCACCGGGGTTGGTATTCCTGGGGTATCTATTCTAAGGTAAGGAATCTAATACTAACGTGTTTCTTTCAGATGAACAAGTTACTTACCTTCGGTAACGATATATATCTGTAAGAAACAGTAGTTAGTATTAGATTCCTTACCGCCCCACCCATCCTCCCCGTTCTGCGAACTGATACCTAGGGTTAAGGTTATCCCCCTTTCAGGGCCCTAGTTTCTTGGCACCAGTTTTGGTTCTAGCATGGCTCTGCGTATCTGGAGCGGAAAAGCTGTGGCTAAGAACTGACGTCAGCGCGCTTGGGCGGCATCTAAGTACTCCGACGACGTCATTCCGGTGCAGACGACGCCGACGACGGACGCGGAGCCAGAGACGACGCCTAACGACGTGCAGGGGTATTGCTACGCAAACATTTCTGGATCCAGTCTAAGGTAAGGAATCTAATACTAACTACTGTTTCTTACAGATATATTGTTACCGAAGGTAAGTAACTTGTTCTACGGGTGAATGACTGGGTATGTGAGTAGCTGTTTTGGTGAGTGTGTGGCTGTGTGAGTGGGTGTATGGGTTAGTGACTGAGAGGATTTGTGAATGAGTGGGTGTGTGAGTTGTATGGGTGAATACATGGGTGTCTGAGTAGCTGTATGGGTGAGCAACTGGCTGTGTTAGTGTCTGTATGACTGAATGAGTGGCTGTGTGAGTGACTGTTTTGGTGAGTGAGTGGCTGTGTGAGTTGGTGTATAAGTAAGTCAGTAACTGTCAGTGGCTGTATGGATGAATGAGTGGGTATGTGAGTGGTTGTTTGGGTGTGTGAGTGGTTATATGAGTCTGAACAGTTTCGGGGGGTGTGAGTGGTTTGTGGCGGTGCGAGGGATTGTATGGGTTTGCAAGTGGGTGAGTAGTTGTGTGGATCTGTGAGTGGTTGCGTGAGTGGTTCTGTGGTTGATGTCATTTGAGATGTTGCCAGGGATATCACTAAGCATGACATGAGTGATGTAATGTTTGAGGTCACAAGCAGCGCATTGCAGGGGTTTACATTATAGTTAGCTTAGGTAAATATAACTGCTGAAGTTCTAAGTATTTTTGCATGCGAAATTAGAGTGTAACTATAACGGTCGTGTTGGACCCAGCGGTTTCCAGCTGGCTGGGATGCATCAGAACCTGTCAGAATCCACTGTCCTAGATAGTGAGTATGGTACACATGGCCGATAACTTGTGCTCACCCTAGAGTAGCTTGGCACCAAGCAGTCAGGCTTATCCTCTGGGCCCAATTTAAAGTATTAGCACAACACCACCCCCGCAACACACTGCATATGCCACAGAAAGACTCCACACTGTATGTATAAAACACTGGTCTTTATATTACACACACATTAAAATCAAAATGAGATACACATTGTATATACACTTTACAGTCATATGAAATTGGCATACCTTCCCATTAGCGCAGAACGACATGAACATACATGCCTAATCAGAGGTATTCACCTGACACGACATTCCCCAAATCACATACCTAGGCTGTGGGGTTTTAGGTTTAAACCTATAATAACTGATAAAACCCCACTGAAAGAGAAATAGCCCTCATAAGTGAAAACATATAAACACTGAAAAAACACCTGCACAATCACAAACTAAATGGCATTCAAAGAAAGGAAAAAGAGAGTGAAAGAGTCATTTTTTTTCTTCCTGAAGGGGCCAATACAGTGTAACTTTGTTATACAAGCTAGCAGTAAGAAAGACTGGGCTAACATTATTCTGCTTGAGTTTTGTTGTTTAGGGATGCCATTAAAATATTGTCTTTTCTTCCTTTTGCTTTTTTCAGTTTTGTGGTCTAAGGATGCAGGGTTTAGAAGAATGTTTTAGGTCTCGTTTAATTATTATATAAACTGTAGAGAATCATGAAATATCAAAATCCTATTGATATTTTGGCTGCTTTTGATTCTTGCACTGCTAGGTAAAATGGCTGGTTTCATAAGAATCTTTCCTAATATGTGGGCCATCACATTTACCCACAGAGAATGGGTAAAGACCCTTAATACATCAGCCCACAGTTTCTAGTGGGTCAGTATTGATAGTAGGTGAAATGCCAACACCTCAGGCTTTAAACATTCAGTGCAAGGTATAGTGACAAGTATATGTATAAAGAGCGCTATCACCAAGCATCTGGGATAGTGGTGAAAACATGACACCAGACGTTCGGAAAACATGGAACTCAGTGTCACTTGGAATGCTCTGCAAAAAAGGTTCTTTCCAAGCTCAACATAGATTTGAGTGATATTGTTTGTATTTGCAGTGATTCTGCTACGTATGTGAAAAAGTTGTGTGATGACCTGTCAAAATTGATACCCGAGCTGAAGTCCCTGTTGGAGATCCTTGCCACTTGTTAGATCATATGCTGAAAGCATCTTTACAATCTTCAGAGTTAATTAGGGATGCTATTGACTTTTTAGTCCAATCTGGTGCACTGTTTTCTTATGCACAGGAAGCTAAACGCAAATATTTATCATTTTGTGGCTTGTGTGGCATCAAAGAAAGAGTCATGCCAACTGTGTCCCTTAGCTGATGGTTCTCAGTCCAAGGGGCTATGAATGATATATTACCCATGTGGCAACTGTTTACAGAGTTTTTGCTGAATGATGACAAAGGCAAGAAATGTAAGGATCTTTGGTCGCATATCGATAGTGTTGTGAAAAAAGTACAATCTACTGCATTATTAGATTTTTGTCAGGAAAACATAACTGCTGTAGTGGACATAATAAAAAAAACTAGAGTCTGAGAAAACCCTTGTCTGACAAGTGTTCAGCATAATTGGTGTAGATGTGAAACATCTCCTTGAGAGTAGGCTGGGCAACACCTTTAGTGACTTGGTACTGCAGCATGTTCCATGTTAGAGGGCTTGCCACTGGGTAAGCAAAGCCATGTTGAAGAGCAATTCAGGAACTTTTATTTTACAATGTATGAGAAATGGCTTACAATGATGCATAGAAATGTCTCTTCACCACCAAAGTGTCATGATCTGCATTACGGCGCCTGATTAGCAATGGACTACACTTCCCATGATCCTCTATGATAGGAAGTATGTAACGGACTTGCACGGTAAACTCGGTGCGCGTAATTCTGTATTTCCGAGTTTTGATCTGAAGCAGACGTGTTCGTGCCGGGGTGTGGAATTGAAGACGGGAGCTGTGCCGGTGGATCTGGCATGCTGTTAGCATATCTTCACTGAGGCCAGTAAGACTTGCGTTGAGTCTGAGCTCAGCGGTCTTCAGACGACATTGCTCAAACTTTTTGTTCCCTACGGAGCGTTGAGTCCTACTCGGCTTGCGCTGCCATTTTCCTTTGGTTCTGTTGGCCGCTTCGGAGCGGAACACGGAGGTGGTCGCAACCTCTTGTTGCCATTCCGATGCTTGCGAGAGTGACATTACTTTGGGAAATGCGGAGCATAGTAGCTGGGTTCGCTACATGCTACCGTGCATAAAATCATTTTGTCAAGTGGCCTAATATTCACCGGAGCGGGAGTGGTGGACGCAACCACACGCTGCCGGTTATTTGTCTGTTGTGTTTCTCTTGGTTGGGACTTAAATTTACCGGAGCGGAAGTGGTGGTCGCAACCACACGCTACAGGTTGCTTGTCTATAATTACATTTGAGTTTATAGCTGGATGAACGGAGCGAGGAGGTGGTCGCAGCCTTGCGCTACCATTTGTGTTTCTTTTCACACACATTGCATCTTTATTAAGGGACATGGTAATTGGCTGAGTGCTTAGGGGCTGAGTCGCGCCTTTCAACTTGCCAAAAAAACTTACTCTTTGTGTTTTTCAGTTGGGAAAATACAGGAACTTGTATGCTTTTTGATGAAACCAAGAACCCTTATACTATGCTATTCTTCTGTGTCATATGGTAGGCTATTTACAACAAACTCAGTTTCTAGTAGAATAAAGTACATCCATCCAGTGGTGTTTTTCTTTACAGGAACTGAATGTTTACACACTGTTTATTTTTGAAGTAAAAAAAGGGTAATTCCAATCCTTTACAGGTATGCAGGACTAGCGAGAATTAATGAGTCTAGATGTATTTCTAGGCTTTGTTTATATTGTTTGCTGTTCTTTTGTCGTTTCAGGTTCTTGTCCCTGCTGTCCCTTCCCTTCCTTTCACTCGCCTGATAGCTCGAACACCCTGTGTACGATATTCAGGGTGTTGGTGACGTCAGGAGGTGGACCCTTATTTGCGGCATCCGGATCCTGCGGACCATACCTTGACACAATGGCACTTGAAGTCAATGAAATCTCACTGTGGTACTCTGTATAAGTTCTAGATCCCTTCAGTAAAGGGTAATTTTCTCCGTAGTTTTTGACCTCTTTAATAACTCTGAGGGCATAAGCGCCCATCTCAATGCAAATGTAGCAGAAGCTGCCCTGAGAATTGCAATCTACAAGGTCACCAGTATTGGCATGGAAAGCTATGTCAGTGGCCAGAGTTAACAAATTGTGTACTGGCTGTTTTGGTGGTGCCCGTCTCAAGTGCCAATGTTGAGAGGGCCTTTTCACAGAAGTTTACATGAGAAGGAAAGAGCGAGCGAGCGCACAAGACCAAAGACTCACTGAAGAACTATTGTATGGTGTATGGTGTACTACAATAAGTTTGATTTGCAAAAATCTATTTGGACCTCATATACACTAGACATACACTGTCTATATACCATGTTCTATCGGTGCAGAAAGCAAGCAATAATAAAAGCAAAAAGTTCCATAAACACAGGAAAAACACTTTTCTGTTGTTTTTAGTGGCGCGAAAATGTGTAACCACTGATAACATGTTTTTTAAAGTATTGAAATCACTTGAAAACACTGAAAAAAACCCACCAGAATTTACCAAAAATAGAAACTGAAAACAGGAAAGCCTACACATAACCCAACAGTTGCAATGGTCAAGCGATCACAGATCTTTAACTACGTCTTGTGACCCAGCCCCTCAGTCGCTCAACTACACCAGCTCCTGCTGACGCCACTTTGATTAGAGTGTTGGAACCACCTAAAACGGAAATTGATATCCAATCCGTAGATAAACGGTTGTGCACAGTGTGATGACGGTGTACGTCAGGACGGTCCTTTTCCCAACCGACGATCACTTCCACCCGTTTCCACCTCAACTTGTGTTTGTCTTCCGATCATAGAAATAAGGAGATCCTTTGTGTCTCGTGGACAGGAGGCCAGCCAACCGGCCTTTGGAGAGGACTTAACAACCTAGGCCACAACAGTTGGCACTTAGCTACAGGGCAACAATGTCCAGGCAAAATCCACCATGTGTTGATCCCTTCCCTTGAGCACGACAAGCTCCAGGTCACCACAAGTCTGTGGATATTCCAGTTGCAGTCCCTCCTGATCAAAGGATTTCTTGTGTCGATGTCCCAGCGCTGATCCAGAGTCATATGGTTACAAATTTAAAAGCGTCTCTAACTTCCGAGGCCAGAGCCCCAGTAGTTATACCCACAATGGCCTTTGAAGATGCGATCAGTTCAAAAGGCCACCTTTGAAATGCACGGGCCCTCCCTAAATTTTTTCCTGTCTGTCATCTTACCTCGGGAGGTTTGATCCCAATCTTTAGTGGGGCCAAGACCCTGCCCCTTGGAATGCAGGTCCCAATTCCACCCTCATGTAACTGTCCCAGAAAGGCCTCTCCGAGGTCTGCACCTTCCCTTGTGCCCATAGTTTATGGCCTTCTATCAGGAATGCACAGATGTAGCTGTCCCCCCCAGCACCCAGATGTGACTTGGGGACAGGCACACAGAGCCATAAGCATCGAAAGGCCAACTTTCCCAAAGTGAAATTTCCACATTAGTAATGTCGAATCCACTCGCACTACCAGAGAGCATTCATCAGTATGAACTCATTGATATCAAACACTATACTGCTACTATTCTGCATGTAGGAAATATTGCTCAATAGCCTTTACTTACATTCCCCCATGCTAATCCCATGTTAGAAGAGGCTCTGTTGTACCAACACATCATACGGTGCCATTCACGACCCCTGCATGTAATGCACACGTGCACATTCCCTGCCTCTTTCCAACACTGTACCCTGTTCCAGGTAGAACTCCAAAATAGCAAGAGACATGCAGAACCTTGGCACACAGCTTTTTAAATGCAAAGCAGAGTAACAGTAGCTTGCCCACACAGGCCCCACCAGGGCAAACCTGAGGAGCATTCAAGGTGTAGGAGAGTAGGGTCTGCAATCCTATGATCACCCCAGATTTTTGCTTTTTGCTTCACTGGTTTACGACTTTCCCTGGCTGTGGGCCTGCTAATCAGACCCACAGCCTAGCTGTTCTCTCTCTAAATTGACAAGCATGTACCTTAGGTGCATTTACCAATTGGTACTGGGCCACCTTATCAGTCCCTGTACAGCATACCTTGGGTATCCAGGGCATAGGTGTACCCAGGGCCTACCAGGGGCTGCAGCATGTATTATGCCACCCCTGGCTGGCCATCTAAATCTGACACAACTGGCTGCACGACAGCTGGGGCAAGGTGGTGTAATCACCCTTTGCTTTAGATATAGTATTCCTATATCTAACCCTAAAATGGACACATGTACTCCTAGCAGTCACTCCTATGGCAGGCCTTATCAATCCTGAAGGCAGAGTGCTTGGAATTATGTGAGATGGTGCTCTGGCATGAGCTGAGCCCGTTTGCAGCTTGCGGAACCAAGTCCTAATAGCTGTTCCATGATAACGCGTACCATATACTCTTAAGTGCCTTATAATCCTCGCGGTTATTTGCCAACTTTGATATCGCTTTATCAAAACATGTCGAGTAAGGTGTCATACGAATTGGAATACTAACCCCTCGCCAATTCTGGCGACGGGGTTAGCATTCCACCCTTCTAGAGGGACACGACATGTATGTAACTGTGAACCCCGGTTAAAGTTAACTCGAGCCTCAGCATCACAAAATGGATGCTGCCACCACAGACACAAGTCTGACCTCCTGCTGCTGGGAGTCCTTCCAGCGAGGAGAGCTTGGACAAAGGGTTTCCTGTCAGGGGCGGTGCTAGCACCATCCCAGACAGGGTTTTGTGTATCCCAGGTAGGCAGGGCTGAGAGGAAGGTGACTGCAAGTGGCACCCCGGTGCTCACTGTGCATATGCCGGCTCAAACCAGTTCCAGGGGCACACCAGCCCCTGAGCTGGGGAGAGACTGGACAAAGGAGAGGGGTGTAACCACCCCCCTCCTGGTCCCACCCATGGGCAGGACCTAGTCGCGGCCAGCCCCTTTTCTTAGGATAAAGGTAGGAGCAGGCCCCCTTCCCAAATTAGATAATTCTGAATCTTGACTACTTTCCACGAAAGAACTCTTGAACACTTCTGAAGACACTTCCTTGTGGCTAAGGAGAAGCCACCCTGCACCAACGGGCACCATCTAAGCGCATGCGGTTTGCTGCAAGTCCATCCTCCGGATCAAGACTGCCCAGCTCGACGAGACCCGGATTCCCTGCCATCTCTGACCTCTACCTGCATCATCAGCCCAGCTGAGATTCGTGGGTGTGACGAGACCCGAGGGACCGGCCATCTTCAGAACCTGCACGACGCTTATCCAGCACGACCGCCGAGGGATCCTCGAGTGAGTGCTTTGGGGTTTGAGAAGCCCCAACCCTGGGCAGCTCCAGCACCGAAGTCCAGCCTCCCAGCATCCACGAGATCTGCGTGGGGCCCTTCTGCTCTTTGCTGCTCACCGCGTTGTCCGGCCACTTGCCTGCTGGCTTGTAGCCCTCCTGACGACGAAACCACGACACTTCCATCGCTGGTCTGGTTGCTCCAGACTGGCCCTACCTCCCCTCCAACAGAGGTGCACCCCGGACCCTCCTGGTCCACTCCAGACGCCATTTTGAGTCCACTGCGTGGGCTTGCCTTTGCCAAGGTTTGTTGCCCCAATCCTGGGTCCAGCATCGCCGACAGCAGACACCTTCGTGAGACAGCTCGCACCTCCATCCTGGTCGCCGACAATGCCTCCTGGTCCGAGAGACTGCAGAGCCCAGCGTCGCCCACTCACCTGGTCGAGGTGACTTCATCCGGTGCCATCCTGGTGCCCACCTAATCACTGGCTAGTGAATAAGAACTGAGTCCCCTCTGCCTTCAGGTCGTCTCCCTCTCCGATCCAGGCTTGGCTCACTCCGGACATCATCACTGGTCGCCTGCCAGAAACTTCTTCTTTCAGGCTCCATAGACTGTAACGAGGATTCCCGACGTCTTTTGAACCCTTTTGCATTTGTGTAAATTGTGCAACTTAAAGTATTTTCGTAAGAGTTTTGTTGTGTTCCTAGCTCCCTGACTCATGAAGAGTTCAGGGTAGACTTGTTATAAATAAATATCCTTTTATTTTCATAACAACTTGTGTGGTGTCCTTTCACTTGGTGTTCAAGGGGTATATGTGATGGTATAACAGCTGGCTTAACACGCCCTCTAGAGGTTAGCCTAAAGACTGCTCTTGTCCATGCTACTAGGATAGCTGGTCTATAAGGTTGACTTACAACCAATCATCAATAAGGGTCGTTTGGAATGATGCAAAGTGATCACTAGAATAGTGAGTACTATATATCAGGCCAACTTCTCACATTGGTGAGCAGCGGTTGGAATTTGAGCTTGCTGTTGTTTTACCACACGTATCCTAAGAATATCATTTGAAAGATCACATAAGTACTAAGGTACATATAACTTAGCTTAGAATACTCTGAGTTCTACTGAACCAGCTGTTGTAGTGTAACAGGGCCTAGCACACCCTGACTACAACTCTAGCAAGGGATCAGTAGGCAAACAAATAGTGTAGGTAGGTGCATCACTTACACCACACTAGAAGCATGTCTAACCACGGAGAGTCTGCAGAGACCCCTCTTGTGGTTGAGGACCCTCCACAGGTCCCTTCCAGATATGCAGCTCTTAGCTTCCAGGAGATGAGACAAGTGTGTACCTCCAGGAAGCTAAAACAGGGTTCTAACCCTACCATCCCATTTCTGATTGGTCTCTTAGAGACTTATGATGCCAGGAGGGCTTCTAACACAGGCCCTTCTAATCCAGATGGGAGCATGCCCCCCTTAGAGGGAACCCCAGGGGACCCTGACCTCAACCTCAATGGAACAGTGAGTGAAGGAGAGGAAGAGGATCAGGAGTTGTCAGGGGATGAGGCAGACAAGGGTCAGGTAGAAGTCAGTAGACTCACCAGGACCAACTTAAGCAGGCATGAAAATGGAACTGGGGGACCCCCAGGCCCACTCTCAGGCAGGCTTAACATTGGGAGTGGGCGAGTTAGGTCTCTATCCAGAGGCTCTAACAGATCCATTCGAACCAATGGCTCTCAGACCTCTTCTCACAGAGGGATGACATCCCCTCAGAGAAGAGAGCATGAGGCCAAGATGAGGGAAGTCAATCTGAGGATTGAAAGGGAAGAACTTGCCCTGGCCAAAGAGAGACTTGCCTTTGCTAGAGAGCAGAAATTGAGTGGGGCAGACCCCACTGGTGGCAGCATTTTACCTAGAGAAAAGGACAGGAGTTTATACACTAGACACCTGAGTAAGATAGTGCCCCCCTTTAAACAAGGGGATGACATCCACAAATGGATGACTGCTTTGGAGAGGGCCTGCACTGTCCAGTGCGTCCCTCAGAGTCAGTGGGCAGCTATCTTGTGGCTCTCCTTTGAAGGCAAAGGTAGAGATAAGCTCCTCACTACTAGAGCCGAGGATGCTAACAATTACCAAGTCCTGAAAAATACACCGATTGATGGGTTTGGCTTAACAACTGAGCAGTACAGGTTGCTGTTCAGAGGCACCCAGAAAATTCAGTCTCAGGATTGGTCTGACTTTGTGGATTGTGCCACTAAGGCTTTGGAAGGCTGGTTGCTGGGTAGTAAGGTTACTGATTACACAGGGTTGTACAATCTGATCATGAGAGAACAGATTTTAAATAACTGTCAGAACCAGTTGTTGCATCAGCACCTTGTTGACTCAGATCTGACCTCTCCCCAAGAATTGGGAAAGAAGGCAGACAGATGGGTCAGAACAAGGGTCAAGCAGAACCAGGCTCAGAACCAGGGTGGTCAGAAGAAAGCAGACCAAAAGGGTAGTAATAAGAATGAACAAAATGACCAGAAGTCTTCGACAGGTCCCCAACAAACCAAAGAGGGTGGGGGTCAGGCTTCACAGCAGAAAAAGAAGACTCAAGAAGGCCAGTCAAAAAGGTGGTGCCAATACTGTAAAAGTAAAACTCACTGGTTTAGTGAGTGCACCAAGAAAGGAGGGCAAACTCCTACCACTACAGCCCCTAAGGAAACTGCACCCCCTAGTACAGCCAGTAGTGGTAGTGCACCTCCCAAGGGATTAGTTGGGTTAACCTTGGGATCTGAGGGGTATGACAACCTAGTTGGCACTCTCACTCAGGCTGTCCTTGTCTGTGCAGGGGATGTGGATATATCCCCTGATGCAAGTCCCAATACTTTGGGCAAATACAGGCAGACACCTTTTATTAATGGAAAAATGGCTCAGGCCTACAGGGACACTTGTGTCAGTGTCACAATGGTGACCCCTAACTTTGTGGACCCTGGACAGAACATGCTAGGTACAGACTACCTAGTGACCAATGCCAGCAATGTCACTACCCACCATAGTGTGGCAATTGTTGATTTCTCCTGGGGAGGGGTAAGTGGCCAAAAGAAAGTTGTGGTTAGGTCAGACCTCCCAGTTGAATGTTTGTTGGGCAATGATTTGGAAACATCACTATGGTCAGAAGTGGAGCAGAGGACTCACATGGAAATGTTAGGCTTGCCAGCACATGTCCTTGCTGTGACTAGGTCACAGGCCAAAAGATGCCCCACTGAACAGGTGCTGGATCCTGGAACAATGGACCAGACACCTTCCAAGAGAAGGAGCAGTAGGGTTAAGGCATTGCCTTCCCCCTTGCCCCAGGTTGTGGATCAAGTCTCAGAGGAGGCTGACCTCAAGGAACTGAGGGAAACTGAGCCTAAAGAACTTGAACCTGATCAGGTTGAGTTTCTGGGCTCAGGGGGACCCTCCAGGGAAGACCTGGGGGAGGCACAGTTAGACTGCCCTTCACTTGAACCCCTCAGACAGCAGGCTGCTGCTGAGGCTGCAGGGAACGCCACAGGTGCCCACAGGGTATACTGGGAAGATGGACTCCTGTACTCTGAGTCAAGAGACCCCAAACCTGGTGCAACCAGGAGGCTGGTCATCCCCTTGTCTCAGAGAGGTTTCCTTCTCACCTTGGCCCATGAGATTCCCCTTGCAGGACACTTAGGCCAGACAAAGACTTGGGACAGACTTGTCTCACACTTTCACTGGCCTCACATGAATGAAGATACCAAGGAGTTTTGTCGCTTCTGTGTCACTTACCAAGCCAGTGGTAAGTCAGGTGGCACAACAAAGGCCCCCCTGATACCACTACCTGTGGTGGGGGTACCCTTTGAAAGAGTGGGGATTGACATTGTTGGTCCAATGGAACCCCAGACAGCATCAGGGCACAAGTTTATACTGGTGGTGGTGGACCATGCCACCAGGTATCCTGAAGCTATTCCCCTTAGGACCACTACAGCACCTGTTGTGGCAAGAGCCCTAGTTGGAGTGTTCTCCAGAGTGGGCTTCCCTAAGGAGGTTGTCTCTGACAGAGGTGCAAACTTCATGTCAGGATATCTGACTGCTATGTGGAAGGAATGTGGTGTCAACTACAAGTTCACCACACCCTATCACCCACAGTGCAACGGGCTTGTTGAGAGATTCAACAGGACCCTTAAAGGGATGATTCATGGACTACCTGAAAAGCTCAGGCGTATATGGGATGTCCTGATACCCTGCCTCTTGTTTGCTTACAGAGAGGTCCCACAGAAGGGGGTTGGCTACAGCCCTTTTGAACTTCTGTATGGGCATCCTGTAAGAGGCCCCTTTTGTTTGGTGAAGGAAGGATGGGAGAGACCTCTCAAAAAGCCTGCAACCAACATTGTGGACTATGTACTTGGTCTCCGCTCCAGGATGGCTGAGTACATGGAAAAGGCATCCAAAAACCTTGAGGCAAGCCAAGAACTCCAAAAAGTTTGACATGACCAAAAGGCTGTCCTGACTGTGTACAAGCCTGGACAGAAGGTGT
Organism: Lissotriton vulgaris; assembly: GCF_964263255.1. Lineage (NCBI taxonomy): Eukaryota > Metazoa > Chordata > Amphibia > Caudata > Salamandridae > Lissotriton > Lissotriton vulgaris. Next base: position 607,121,172 of record NC_141699.1, on the reverse strand, counting down.
GGGTGCTGGAGCCAGTGGCCCCAGCAGCACTCAAAGACAAATGGTCTGGGCCCCACACAATCATTGAGCAAAAGGGAGAGGTCGCCTACCTGGTGGACCTTGGAACTCCCAGGAGCCCCCTCAGGGTGCTCAATGTAAACAGGCTCAAGGCATATGTCGACAGGAAGGACATGAGCTTGCTCATGGCCACAGATGAGGGACAGGAGGAGGAGAGTGACCCTCTCCCAGACCTGCTCACTCAGAACCCTGATGATGGGTCAGTAGATGGTGTTGTCTTTTGTGGCAGCCTCTCTGAGCATCAGCAAAAGGATTGCAAACAAGTTCTTCAATCCTTTAGACATATGCTCTCTCTGACACCCAGTCAAACCAATTGGTGTACCCATGAGGTTGACACTGGTGACAGTCTGCCAGTTAAGAGTAAAATCTACAGACAGCCTGATCATGTCAGAGACTGCATCAAGACAGAAGTGCAGAAAATGTTGGAGCTGGGAGTCATTGAGCCCTCAGATAGCCCTTGGGCTAGTCCAGTAGTTCTAGTGCCAAAGCCTCACACCCAGGGTGGTAAGAAAGAGATGAGGTTTTGCGTAGACTACAGAGGCCTCAATGCAGTCACTAAGACTGATGCCCACCCAATACCAAGAGCAGATGAACTTATGGACAGATTGGCTTCTGCCAACTACTTAAGTACATTTGACCGGACAGCTGGGTATTGGCAAATCAGGTTAGCTGAGGAGGCCAAGCCCAAGACAGCATTTTCTACCCCTGGTGGGCATTATCAATTTGTGGTAATGCCCTTTGGTTTGAAAAATGCACCTGCCACCTTCCAAAGGCTGGTGAATCAAGTTCTCACTGGGTTGGATGACTTCTGTGCAGCATATCTTTATGATATAGCTCTCTTTAGCTCCACCTGGGAGGATCACCTGGTCCACCTGAGGAAAGTGTTAGAGGCTCTGTAAAAGGCAAGCCTCACTATCAAGGCCACCAAGTGCCAGATAGAGCAGACACAGGTTGTATACCTGGGCCACCTTGTAGGTGGAGGCCAGGTTCAGCCACTGGAGAGCAAGATACAGGCCATCAAGGACTGGGCTCCTCCAACCACCCCGACTCAGGTTCGAGCTTTCTTGGGCCTGACTGGTTATTACAGGAAATTTGTCAGGAATTATGGATCTATTGTGAGTCCACTTAATGACCTGACAAGTAAAAAGATGCCAAAGAAAGTTCAGTGGACAGCAAGCTGTCAAAAAGCATGCGACGACCTAAAGCAGGTCATGTGCACAGCACCTATCCTAAAGAGTCCAGACTACTCCAAATCATTCATTGTCCAAACAGATGCTTCTGAGTTGGGTGTGGGAGCTGTTCTATCTCAGCTGAATTTTGATGGTCATGACCAGCCCATTGCTTTTATTAGCAGAAGGCTGACCCCCAGAGTGAAAAATTGGTCAGCTATTGAGAGGGAGGCCTTTGCTGTGGTTTGGGCCCTGAAGAAACTGAGGCCATACTTGTTTGGCACTCATTTCAAGATTCAGACCGACCATAAGCCCCTCTTGTGGCTAAATCAGATGAAGGGTGAAAACCCCAAACTACTTAGGTGGTCCATTTCCCTACAGGGGATGGATTTTACAGTGGAGCATAGACCTGGCACTGATCATGGCAATGCAGATGGGCTCTCCAGGTATTTCTACTTAGAGCAAGAAGACTCACCTGGTCAAGGTTAGTTTATTGTCCCAAAGTTTGGGAGGGGGGTCATGTAGGAGAGTAGGGTCTGCAATCCTATGATCACCCCAGATTTTTGCTTTTTGCTTCACTGGTTTACGACTTTCCCTGGCTGTGGGCCTGCTAATCAGACCCACAGCCTAGCTGTTGTCTCTCTAAATTGACAAGCATGTACCTTAGGTGCATTTACCAATCGGTACTGGGCCACCTTATCAGTCCCTGTACAGCATACCTTAGGTATCCAGGGCATAGGTGTACCCAGGGCCTACCAGGGGCTGCAGCATGTATTATGCCACCCCTGGCTGGCCATCTAAATCTGACACAACTGGCTGCACGACAGCTGGGGCAAGGTGGTGTAATCACCCTTTGCTTTAGATATAGTATTCCTATATCTAACCCTAAAATGGACACATGTATTCCTATCAGTCACTCCTATGGCAGGCCTTATCAATCCTGAAGGCAGAGTGCTTGGAATTATGTGAGATGGTGCTCTGGCATGAGCTGAGCCCGTTTGCAGCTTGCGGAACCAAGTCCTAATAGCTGTTCCATGATAACGCGTACCATATACTCTTAAGTGCCTTATAATCCTCGCGGTTATTTGCCAACTTTGGTATCGCTTTATCAAAACATGTCGAGTAAGGTGTCATACGAATTGGAATACTAACCCCTCGCCAATTCTGGCAACGGGGTTAGCATTCCACCCTTCTAGAGGGACACGACATGTATGTAACTGTGAACCCCGGTTAAAGTTAACTCGAGCCTCAGCATCACAAAATGGATGCTGCCACCACAGACACAAGTCTGACCTCCTGCTGCTGGGAGTCCTTCCAGCGAGGAGAGCTTGGACAAAGGGTTTCCTGTCAGGGGCGGTGCTAGCACCATCCCAGACAGGGTTTTGTGTATCCCAGGTAGGCAGGGCTGAGAGGAAGGTGACTGCAAGTGGCACCCCGGTGCTCACTGTGCATATGCCGGCTCAAACCAGTTCCAGGGGCACACCAGCCCCTGAGCAGGGGAGAGACTGGACAAAGGAGAGGGGTGTAACCACCCCCCTCCTGGTCCCACCCATGGGCAGGACCTAGTCGCGGGCCAGCCCCTTTTCTTAGGATAAAGGTAGGAGCAGGCCCCCTTCCCAAATTAGATGAATCTGAATCTTGACTACATTCCACGAAAGAACTCTTGAACACTTCTGAAGACTCTCCCTTGTGGCTAAGGAGTAGCCACCCTGCACCAGCTGGCACCATCTAAGCGCATGCGGTCTGCTGCAAGTCCATCCTCCGGATCAAGACTGCCCAGCTCGACGAGACCCGGATTCCCTGCCATCTCTGACCTCTACCTGCATCATCAGCCCAGCTGAGATTCGTGGGTGTGACGAGACCCGAGGGACCGGCCATCTTCAGAACCTGCACGACGCTTATCCAGCACGACCGCCGAGGGATCCTCGAGTGAGTGCTTTGGGGTTTGAGAAGCCCCAACCCTGCGCAGCTCCAGCACCGAAGTCCAGCCTCCCAGCATCCACGAGATCTGCGTGGGGCCCTTCTGCTCTTTGCTGCTCACCGCGTTGTCCGGCCACTTGCCTGCTGGCTTGTAGCCCTCCTGACGATGAAACCACAACACTTCCATCGCTGGTCTGGTTGCTCCAGACTGGCCCTAGCTCCCCTCCTACAGAGGAGCACCCCGGACCCTCCTGGTCCACTCCAGACGCCATTTTGAGTCCACCGCGTGGGCTTGCCTTTGCCAAGGTTTGTTGCCCCAATCCTGGGTCCAGCATCGCCGACAGCAGACACCTTCGTGGGACAGCTCACACCTCCATCCTGGTCGCCGACAACGCCTCCTGGTCCGAGAGACTGCAGAGCCCAGCGTCGCCCACTCACCTGGTCGAGGTGACTTCATCCGGTGCCATCCTGGTGCCCACCTAATCACTGGCTAGTGATTAAGAACGGAGTCCCCTCTGCTTTCAGGTCGTCTCCATCACCGATCCAGGCTTGGATCACTCCGGACATCATCACTGGTCGCCTGCCAGCAACTTCTTCTTTCAGGCTCCATAGACTGTAACGAGGATTCCCGACGTCTTTTGAACCCTATGCAGCCGCAGCCCCTGGGCTAGGTAACCTGAGCATTTCGGTGCTCCAACGTAGGTTCACTATCTAAGTGTCCAGATCCTTTTTCGTTTTCAGCCTATCTAGTCGGATTCGTCCGATAACTGTAACTTTACGAAATCTAGCATCCATAGACTTTGTCCCGCATCCCACGTGAGAGTGCACAGTCTGCACCCGATCTCCCTAGGCCTCCTGCTCCTAACCTGAAGGTTCAGTAGTGTAGTCCTAGCGATCCTGAAGCCTCTGGATCTTGTTACTTACCTGCTAGTATTTCGCATTCCACTTTTGTAGTATATGGTTTTTTGTGCCCCTCGGGCATTTGTGTAAATTGTGCAACTTAAAGTATTTTCGTAAGAGTTTTGTTGTGTGCTTAGCTCCCTGACTCATAAAGAGTTCAGGGTAGACTTGTTATAAATAAATATCCTTTTATTTTCATAACAACTTGTGTGGTGTCCTTTCACTTGGTGTTCAAGGGGTATATGTGATGGTATAACAGCTGGCTTAACACGCCCTCTAGAGTTTAGCCTAAAGACTGCTCTTGTCCATGCTACTAGGATAGCTGGTCTATAAGGTTGACTTACAACCAATCATCAATAAGGGTCGTTTGGAATGATGCAAAGTGATCACTAGAATAGTGAGCACTATATATCAGGCCAACTTCTCACACAAGGTACATGCCAGAAGCATATGTCTTACCCCTAGACAAGGGACTTACAGCTAACTCAAATCAGCTAATCATGTATACACCAAGCACCAATATGTATATGACCAGCACAGCGCTTTGGCACTGAATGACAGTGTCAAACGCGCTCAAATTCCTATGCCTGCAAAACAAGGTCTAAACATGAGGTAGGTAGCCAAAAAGGCTAGGGGAGACCACACCAAAAGATGCCACTCTAACCGTTCCTTTAACCTTTTGTTTTTTCAGTGAATTTCAAAGGTTTTTTAATGGTACTTCCTAACTATGACATCCCTGATACCTTTGGTTTTTTCAGTGAATTTCAGTTTTTAAAGTTTTATTTCCTAACTGTAACCTTTAACCTGTGAGAGTGGGTCTGTGAGCGGCTGTATAGTTCAGTGAATGGGTGTGTGAGTGGCTGTATGGGTCTGAGAGTGGTTTGGTGGGTGTGTGGTTCGGAGATTGGAAGTGGCTGTATTGGTCTGTGAGTGGCTGTATTGGTCTGTGAGTGGCTGTATGGATCTGATTAGGTGTGAAAGTGGGTATGTGAGTAGTTTTGTGGGTGTGTGAGTGGCCGTATTGGTCTGTGACTTGGTGTGTCAGTGGTTATGTGGCTGTATGAGTTTGGGGGTCTGTCACTGGTTATGTGAGTGGCTGTGTGGGTCTTTGAGAGTGGCAGAAGGGGTCTTTGAGAGTGGCTGAATGGGTGTGTGGGTAGGTGCCCGAGTGTCTGCGTGATTGTGATAGCAGCTGTGTGAGTAACTGGGCCAGAATGGAACCTTGCCTGCCCTTTTATCCAACAAGACTCCACAGTTTTGCACAACATGTCTCCCCAACTAGAGTACTTTGTTTTGCCCAATTAGTAAGTGCTACCTCGTTGGGTATAAGTGTAGTAAATGTAAATTTAAATGTACAGGAATTTATATAGCGCAAATCACCGACTGGTTTCTAAGCGCTTGCTTAGGGAACCCTTCCTGGTATTCCCTTGTGAGATAACCCCGGCAGGGTATCCGCAAGGTGAAAGCCAGGCATCCCGCCGCGAGGGGCCGTTGTGGAGATTAAGCAAGCTATTGCCCAGAGTCGCAGAATGTGAAGCCGTGAATCGAGTAGGCACCGGAGCGAGAATTGTCGAGTCCATGGACATTTTAGGACTCAAGACCCCGCCGAGCCGGGAATTGAACCCTGGTCCCGGGCTGACCTCTGCTTCCAGGTCTGCCTCCTCTAACCAGTGAGCCACACTTCTCCTACAGTGGCGTAATGGATCACCAGAAAATGTCTCTAGTGACCTTGTGTGCATGTAATTTTAGGATTGTCATTGCTTCTCAAGGTCTTGATCCACAAATCTGCAATAACATTAATCCATGCTCTTGAAGAGGACAATACTACAAAGAGGGGTATGTCCACCAAGCAAGGGTTCTTCCGCTTAACTTTATGAATTACGTGCTTTTTTGTTCGGTGGAGATGTCCTCGTATTCCTCTGCATTAAGAACGCATCACCCAGGACATCCAGTGTGCTGTCACAGGGGGTGCATTAATGCCCTAACAGCCCCTGCTGGCTCCCCGCCTCCAGCTGGAGCCAGCATTGCTCCTGTACGTAGGGAGCAGCCACAAACGCTGCTTCCTGCATGTGGGAGCAATCCTTTCATCTGTTTTCCTGCCCACTTGACAGTGGACAGGAAAACAGATGAAAAGTCAGCTCCCATGCCCAGGAGATGGGCATGGGTGGTGGTGGTCCCCAGGGCCATTAATGGCTCCAAGAGGGGAGGCCGCATGGCACCTCTACTTTGTTCTTCTAGGGCGGAGAAGTGGTGGTCCCTGGGGCCAATAAGGGCCCAAACAGAGGGCCTTGTAGCCTCTCTCTTAGTTTATTTTTGACCATGACCCGGAGAAGTGGTGATCGCTGCTGCCGAATATGGCCTGGGAGGGGGGGCATGCTTCTCTCCTCTGTTAATGACAATTGGCCTGCCACGAGGAGGTGACAGTACCCGGGGCAAAGTTTGGACATTGGGAGGGGTGGGGGCCCTCCCAATAATATCTACCATAATAAACACTCAGGACCTCGCCCACCCCAGGGCTCAAATACAAACAAGCACAGGAGACAGTGCTAGGTTTTTTCTTTTATTATTTTTGCAGGGATTTACAAATCTTTGTGACTTTCCCTGCAAAAAAAAATGCTTTTTGGCCCTAGCTGGGTCCTTGGGGGGACCACAGCACTAGGTCGATGGGGTCAGGGTATCCCTTCCCTGCCTCTTTTTCTTTATTTTTAACTTTTTGTTTGCACTCTGCTGAGTCCAAGTCACAAAATGACTGTCAACACTTCCTAGCCAATCAGATCTTTGCACCAGATTAGTTAGATTTGCACAGGGTCGGCGCCTAGAGATATACACATTTGTTTTTCCTTTTATATCTCTCAAACTACAGAATGGATTTTCACCAAATCACAAAAAGGTCTCTATTTGGTCCAAGAGCTAGCTGTCTGCCAAATTTAGTGTAATTCCGTTCAGCGATTCGGGCTGTTGTCATGTCTCAAATCTCTATGGGAATTATCATGGGAAACACCCTCCCCTTGTACCTTATCATTGTAAAGTGATGCGTGAAAAACGTATATGCATGAATGAGGATTTACTTACCTGTGCGGTGCCAGGACATCCTCTCATAGGAAATGCTCAATAATACTGGACTGGAAAGGGAAATACCCGTCATAGCTTGGACACAGTAATAAAACCAGCCCGTCTCTTTAAACAGGCGGCTTACTGGAAGGTTGACTACCCAATCAGATGCCACAGGGTGGAGGAAGGAGGAAGTTGAAGAAAAGGAAGGGGACGTAAAAAGGACAGACCAAAGGAAGAAGGACGCCATTGTGGGTGAAACCATGGGTGAAAGGATACGTGGATGGGTGTGTGTTAAGTGAGGAGTGGATGAGTGAAAGGATGGATGTGTGAAAGGATGCATGGGTGGATGAAATGATGTATGAATGGGTGAATGTATGAAAGGATGCATAAGTGGGTGAATGGTGAAAGGAAGTGCGGGTGAAAATAAAGCGTCGCTGGGTGAAAGGATGCATGGGTGGGTTAATGGGTGAAAGGATGCATGGGTCAGTGAACGGCTGAAAGGATGGATGGGTGAGTAAACGGCTGAAAGGATGGATGGGTGAAAGGATGTATGGGTGAAATAGTGGATAGAAGGATAGATGTTTGGATTGAAGAGGGAGCTTTTTTAGGGAGGGTTGCCCTCTCTTGCTTTGATTTCTTGATTCCATAAGCGCTTTGGTTCAAAATGGGGGTATTTTAATTTTCTGGCTACTCTAATATTGCCCTGTAGGCAGTCCATTGGGGTTTCGTCTGTTCTAATACATGTGAATCTACTGATCTCTGTCGCTACTTGTATCCAGTAGCTACGCACTGCTGTGTATCACCAAGCAAACTGTATAAAGTCCGCTCCGTGCGCCCCACATCTAGGACAGTCCTCTGGTTTTAGGGGATTTATTTTATGGAGCATTCTGGGGATTGTAAAAGGCTTATGCAGAAAGTTGAAATGGATCTATTTGAACGAAGCGTTGCGCAAAACTGTACGTTTGAGCCCTGCTACATTTGTCCATTCGCTATCCGTTAGTGAGGTCCCAATATCCGTGTTCCACGCTGACCATGCTCTAGGAGTGGGGCCAGTCGAATCTCCTCTCATTGCACTCTAAAAGTGCATTATCAAATGTCGTCCCGCCCCATATGTCCAAATTATATCTAGTGTTTCTGCGGCTTGCTGAATGACCAGAGAAGATGGCCATATTGACCAACCCTGCGTAATGTATGTATTGGCCCAGTCATAGCTCGAATGTATCACAGGCCTGTTCATAGGTAAGTTAGGAGTTGCCGTGGTACATGTCTCCTAAGTGTTCACACCCTCCTGTCTGCCACTCATGAAATGACATGTGCTCCAACATCTGCTGTATTAGAGCCAGTCTCCATAGGGGGAGCTCCCTGTGAAATGGAGCATGTTGCAGTACTTTTTCAACACACTGCTGCCAGATATCTGCCGTATTCGCACTCTGTATGGAAGTTCTCTGCTTACCCCTGAGCCCTTCATCAGAGTATTTGGCAGTGTGTCTGCCGTCACTGTCCCCGAAAGTAGTCGCAGCTCCCAGTTCTCCCCTGAATCAAATGTGTGGCATAATAGTACAACTCTATCTGGGGCACCTCCAGTCCTCCCTCTTCATGTCTCATGCCCAATGTGCTTAGGGCCACTCTGCTACGTCTGCCCACCCATAACAATGAGTTTAGTGCGATTTCAGTTGAGTGAAGTAAGAATTAGGTATTGGACATAGTAAGTTTTGTCAAGGTTAGTTTATTGTCCCAAAGTTTGGGGGGGGGGGGTCATGTAGGAGAGTAGGGTCTGCAATCCTATGATCACCCCAGATTTTTGCTTTTTGCTTCACTGGTTTACGACTTTCCCTGGCTGTGGGCCTGCTAATCAGACCCACAGCCTAGCTGTTCTCTCTCTAAATTGACAAGCATGTACCTTAGGTGCATTTACCAATTGGTACTGGGCCACCTTATCAGTCCCTGTACAGCATACCTTAGGTATCCAGGGGGTAGGTGTACCCAGGGCCTACCAGGGGCTGCAGCATGTATTATGCCACCCCTGGCTGGCCATCTAAATCTGACACAACTGGCTGCACGACAGCTGGGGCAAGGTGGTGTAATCACCCTTTGCTTTAGATATAGTATTCCTATATCTAACCCTAAAATGGACACATGTATTCCTATCAGTCACTCCTATGGCAGGCCTTATCAATCCTGAAGGCAGAGTGCTTGGAATTATGTGAGATGGTGCTCTGGCATGAGCTGAGCCCGTTTGCAGCTTGCGGAACCAAGTCCTAATAGCTGTTCCATGATAACGCGTACCATATACTCTTAAGTGCCTTATAATCCTCGCGGTTATTTGCCAACTTTGGTATCGCTTTATCAAAACATGTCGAGCAAGGTGTCATACGAATTGGAATACTAACCCCTCGCCAATTCTGGCGACGGGGTTAGCATTCCACCCTTCTAGAGGGACACGACGTGTATGTAACTGTGAACCCCGGTTAAAGTTAACTCGAGCCTCAGCATCACAAAATGGATGCTGCCACCACAGACACAAGTCTGACCCCCTGCTGCTGGGAGTCCTTCCAGCGAGGAGAGCTTGGACAAAGGGTTTCCTGTCAGGGGCGGTGCTAGCACCATCCCAGACAGGGTTTTGTGTATCCCAGGTAGGCAGGGCTGAGAGGAAGGTGACTGCAAGTGGCACCCCGGTGCTCACTGTGCATATGCCGGCTCAAACCAGTTCCAGGGGCACACCAGCCCCTGAGCAGGGGAGAGACTGGACAAAGGAGAGGGGTGTAACCACCCCCCTCCTGGTCCCACCCATGGGCAGGACCCAGTCGCGGGCCAGCCCCTTTTCTTAGGATAAAGGTAGGAGCAGGCCCCCTTCCCAAATTAGATGAATCTGAATCTTGACTACATTCCACGAAAGAACTCTTGAACACTTCTGAAGACTCTCCCTTGTTGCTAAGGAGTAGCCACCCTGCACCAGCTGGCACCATCTAAGCGCATGCGGTCTGCTGCAAGTCCATCCTCCGGATCAAGACTGCCCAGCTCGACGAGACCCGGATTCCCTGCCATCTCTGACCTCTACCTGCATCATCAGCCCAGCTGAGATTCGTGGGTGTGACGAGACCCGAGGGACCGGCCATCTTCAGAACCTGCACGACGCTTATCCAGCACGACCGCCGAGGGATCCTCGAGTGAGTGCTTTGGGGTTTGAGAAGCCCCAACCCTGCGCAGCACCAGCACCGAAGTCCAGCCTCCCAGCATCCACGAGATCTGCGTGGGGCCCTTCTGCTCTTTGCTGCTCACCGCGTTGTCCGGCCACTTGCCTGCTGGCTTGTAGCCCTCCTGACGACGAAACCACAACACTTCCATTGCTGGTCTGGTTGCTCCAGACTGGCCCTAGCTCCCCTCCTACAGATGAGCACCCCGGACCCTCCTGGTCCACTCCAGACGCCATTTTGAGTCCACCGTGTGGGCTTGCCTTTGCCAAGGTTTGTTGCCCCAATCCTTGGTCCAGCATCGCCGACAGCAGACACCTTCGTGGGACAGCTCACACCTCCATCCTGGTCGCCGACAACGCCTCCTGGTCCGAGAGACTGCAGAGCCCAGCGTCGCCCACTCACCTGGTCGAGGTGACTTCATCCGGTGCCATCCTGGTGCCCACCTAATCACTGGCTAGTGATTAAGAACTGAGTCCCCTCTGCTTTCAGGTCGTCTCCATCACCGATCCAGGCTTGGATCACTCCGGACATCATCACTGGTCGCCTGCCAGCAACTTCTTCTTTCAGGCTCCATAGACTGTAACGAGGATTCCCGACGTCTTTTGAACCCTATGCAGCCGCAGCCCCTGGGCTAGGTAACCTGAGCATTTCGGTGCTCCAACGTAGGTTCACTATCTAAGTGTCCAGATCCTTTTTCGTTTTCAGCCTATCTAGTCGGATTCGTCCGATAACTGTAACTTTACGAAATCTAGCATCCATAGACTTTGTCCCGCATCCCGCGTGAGAGTGCACACTCTGCACCAGATCTCCCTAGGCCTCCTGCTCCTAACCTGAAGGTTCAGTAGTGTAGTCCTAGCGATCCTGAAGCCTCTGGATCTTGTTACTTACCTGCTAGTATTTCGCATTCCACTTTTGTAGTATATGGTTTTTTGTGCCCCTCGGGCATTTGTGTAAATTGTGCAACTTAAAGTATTTTCGTAAGAGTTTTGTTGTGTGCTTAGCTCCCTGACTCATAAAGAGTTCAGGGTAGACTTGTTATAAATAAATATCCTTTTATTTTCATAACAACTTGTGTGGTGTCCTTTCACTTGGTGTTCAAGGGGTATATGTGATGTTATAACAGCTGGCTTAACACGCCCTCTAGAGTTTAGCCTAAAGACTGCTCTTGTCCATGCTACTAGGATAGCTGGTCTATAAGGTTGACTTACAACCAATCATCAATAAGGGTCGTTTGGAATGATACAAAGTAATCACTAGAATAGTGAGCACTATATATCAGGCCAACTTCTCACACAAGGTACATGCCAGAGGCATATGTCTTACCCCTAGACAAGGGACTTACAGCTAACTCAAATCAGCTAATCATGTATACACCAAGCACCAATATGTATATGACCAGCACAGCGCTTTGGCACTGAATGACAGTGTCAAACGCGCTCAAATTCCTATGCCTGCAAAACAAGGTCTAAACATGAGGTAGGTAGCCAAAAAGGCTAGGGGAGACCACACCAAAAGATGCCACTCTAACCGTTCCTTTAACCTTTTGTTTTTTCAGTGAATTTCAAAGGTTTTTTAATGGTACTTCCTAACTATGACATCCCTGATACCTTTGGTTTTTTCAGTGAATTTCAGTTTTTAAAGTTTTATTTCCTAACTGTAACCTTTAACCTGTGCGAGTGGGTCTGTGAGCGGCTGTATAGTTCAGTGAATGGGTGTGTGAGTGGCTGTATGGGTCTGAGAGTGGTTTGGTGGGTGTGTGGTTCGGAGATTGGAAGTGGCTGTATGGGTCTGAATGGGTGTGTGATTGGCTGTATTGGTCTGTGAGTGGCTGTATGGATCTGATTAGGTGTGAGAGTGGGTATGTGAGTAGGTTTGTGGGTGTGTGAGTGGCCGTATTGGTCTGTGACTTGGTGTGTCAGTGGTTATGTGGCTGTATGAGTGTGGGGGTCTGTGAGTGGTTAGGTGAGTGGCTGTGTAGGTCTTTGAGAGTGGCTGAAGGGGTCTTTGAGAGTGGCTGAATGGGTGTGTGGGTAGATGCCCGAGTGTCTGCGTGATTGTGATAGCAGCTGTGTGAGTAACTGGGCCAGAATGGAACCTTGCCTGCCCTTTTATCCAACAAGACTCCACAGTTTTGCACAACATGTCTCCCCAACTAGAGTACTTTGTTTTGCCCAATTAGTAAGTGCTACCTCGTTGGGTATAAGTGTAGTAAATGTAAATGTAAATGTACAGGAATTTATATAGCGCAAATCACCGACTGGTTTCTAAGCGCTTGCTTAGGGAACCCTTCCTGGTATTCCCTTGTGAGATAACCCCGGCAGGGTATCCGCAAGGTGAAAGCCAGGCATCCCGCCGCGAGGGGCCGTTGTGGAGATTAAGCAAGCTATTGCCCAGAGTCGCAGAATGTGAAGCCGTGAATCGAGTAGGCACCGGAGCGAGAATTGTCGAGTCCATGGACATTTTAGGACTCAAGACCCCGCCGAGCCGGGAATTGAACCCTGGTCCCGGGCTGACCTCTGCTTCCAGGTCTGCCTCCTCTAACCAGTGTATTTACAACAAGGGGTGGTGAGGGACAGAGTCTCTGAATTAAGCAGAAAGCTCTCACCCAGTCAAGAGATCAGGGCTAGATCCAACACCGTTTTTTAGCTCACTGCACCATCCCAGTTTCAGAACCTGGCTGTATGCAAATTAGTCTGTTCCTGTCCCAGTGCATGATGGGAACAGGGCAAACCAAACTACAAAAGCCAATTCTTACACTGGGAAGGAAACAAGCTCCCGGGGACCGGTTTCTGGCATTACAGCCGTCTTCGGCCCGGTTTGCTTGAATCCTGATGGTGCAATGAGCAAGGGTCTCACATCTGAGAATACCCTTCCACGCTTAGGGTGGACAAAAATATTTACAACAAGGGGTGGTGAGGGACAGAGTCTCTGAATTAAGCAGAAAGCTCTCACCCAGTCAAGAGATCAGGGCTAGATCCAACACCGTTTTTTAGCTCACTGCACCATCCCAGTTTCAGAACCTGGCTGTATGCAAATTAGTCTGTTCCTGTCCCAGTGCATGATGGGAACAGGGCAAACCAAACTACAAAAGCCAATTCTTACACTGGGAAGGAACCAAGCTCCCGGGGACCGGTTTCTGGCATTACAGCCGTCTTCGGCCCGGTTTGCTTGAATCCTGATGGTGCAATGAGCAAGGGTCTCACATCTGAGAATACCCTTCCACGCTTAGGGTGGACAAAAACATTTACAACAAGGGGTGGTGAGGGACAGAGTCTCTGAATTAAGCAGAAAGCTCTCACCCAGTCAAGAGATCAGGGCTAGATCCAACACCGTTTTTTAGCTCACTGCACCATCCCAGTTTCAGAACCTGGCTGTATGCAAATTAGTCTGTTCCTGTCCCAGTGCATGATGGGAACAGGGTCCCCGGTAGCTTGTCTCCTTTCTGGTGAAGAATTGGCTTGGTAGTTTAGTCTGCCCTGTTCCCATGATGCACTGGGCCAGGGACAGACTGATTTGCATATAGCCAGGTTCTGAGCTGGGATGGGGCAGTGAGATAAATAACGGTGATGGATCAAGCCCTGATCTTTGGACTGGGTAAGAGTGGTCTGTTTAACTCAGACACTCTGTTCATCACCACCCCCTTTTCTAAATCGTTTTTGGCCACTATAGGTGTGGCAGGGTATACTCAGACATGAGTCCCTTTCTCACTGCTCCATCAGGATTCAAGCAAGCCGGGCCGAAGAAGGCTGAAATGCCAGAAACCGGTCCCCGGTAGCTTGTCTCCTTTCTGGTGAAGAATTGGCTTGGTAGTTTAGTCTGCCCTGTTCCCATGATGCACTGGGCCAGGGACAGACTGATTTGCATATAGCCAGGTTCTGAGCTGGGATGGGGCAGTGAGATAAATAACGGTGATGGATCAAGCCCTGATCTTTGGACTGGGTAAGAGTGGTCTGTTTAACTCAGACACTCTGTTCATCACCACCCCCTTTTCTAAATCCTCTAACCAGTGAGCCACACTTCTCCTACAGCGGCGTAATGGATCACCAGAAAATGTCTCTAGTGACCTTGTGTGCATGTAATTTCAGGATTGTCATTGCTTCTCAAGGTCTTGATCCACAAATCTGCAATAACATTAATCCATGCTCTTGAAGAGGACAATACTACAAAGAGGGGTATGTCCACCAAGCAAGGGTTCTTCCGCTTAACTTTATGAATTACGTGCTTTTTTGTTCGGTGGAGATGTCCTCGTATTCCTCTGCATTAAGAACGCATCACCCAGGACATCCAGTGTGCTGTCACAGGGGGTGCATTAATGCCCTAACAGCCCCTGCTGGCTCCCCGCCTCCAGCTGGAGCCAGCATTGCTCCTGTACGTAGGGAGCAGCCACAAACGCTGCTTCCTGCATGTGGGAGCAATCCTTTCATCTGTTTTCCTGCCCACTTGACAGTGGACAGGAAAACAGATGAAAAGTCAGCTCCCATGCCCAGGAGATGGGCATGGGTGGTGGTGGTCCCCAGGGCCATTAATGGCTCCAAGAGGGGAGGCCGCATGGCACCTCTACTTTGTTCTTCTAGGGCGGAGAAGTGGTGGTCCCTGGGGCCAATAAGGGCCCAAACAGAGGGCCTTGTAGCCTCTCTCTTAGTTTATTTTTGACCATGACCCGGAGAAGTGGTGATCGCTGCTGCCGAATATGGCCTGGGAGGGGGGCCATGCTTCTCTCCTCTGTTAATGACAATTGGCCTGCCACGAGGAGGTGACAGTACCCGGGGCAAAGTTTGGACATTGGAAAAGGTGGGGGCCCTCCCAATAATATCTACCATAATAAACACTCAGGACCTCGCCCACCCCAGGGCTCAAATACAAACAAGCACAGGAGACCGTGCTAGGTTTTTTCTTTTATTATTTTTGCAGGGATTTACAAATCTTTGTGACTTTCCCTGCAAAAAATAAATGCTTTTTGGCCCTAGCTGGGTCCTTGGGGGGACCACAGCACTAGGTCGATGGGGTCAGGGTATCCCTTCCCTGCCTCTTTTTCTTTATTTTTAACTTTTTGTTTGCACTCTGCTGAGTCCAAGTCACAAAATGACTGTCAACACTTCCTAGCCAATCAGATCTTTGCACCAGATTAGTTAGATTTGCACAGGGTCGGCGCCTAGAGATATACACATTTGTTTTTCCTTTTATATCTCTCAAACTACAGAATGGATTTTCACCAAATCACAAAAAGGTCTCTATTTGGTCCAAGAGCTAGCTGTCTGCCAAATTTAGTGTAATTCCGTTCAGCGATTCGGGCTGTTGTCATGTCTCAAATCTCTATGGGAATTATCATGGGAAACACCCTCCCCTTGTACCTTATCATTGTAAAGTGATGCGTGAAAAACGTATATGCATGAATGAGGATTTACTTACCTGTGCGGTGCCAGGACATCCTCTCATAGGAAATGCTCAATAATACTGGACTGGAAAGGGAAATACCCGTCATAGCTTGGACACAGTAATAAAACCAGCCCGTCTCTTTAAACAGGCGGCTTACTGGAAGGTTGACTACCCAATCAGATGCCACAGGGTGGAGGAAGGAGGAAGTTGAAGAAAAGGAAGGGGACGTAAAAAGGACAGACCAAAGGAAGAAGGACGCCATTGTGGGTGAAACCATGGGTGAAAGGATACGTGGATGGGTGTGTGTTGAGTGGATGAGTGAAAGGATGGATGTGTGAAAGGATGCATGGGTGGATGAAATGATGTATGAATGGGTGAATGTATGAAAGGATGCATAAGTGGGTGAATGGTGAAAGGAAGTGTGGGTGAAAATAAAGCGTCGCTGGGTGAAAGGATGCATGGGTGGGTTAATGGGTGAAAGGATGCATGGGTCAGTGAACGGCTGAAAGGATGGATGGGTGAGTAAACGGCTGAAAGGATGGATGGGTGAAAGGATGGATGGGTGAAAGGATGTATGGGTGAAATAGTGGATAGAAGGATAGATGTTTGGATTGAAGAGGGAGCTTTTTTAGGGAGGGTTGCCCTCTCTTGCTTTGATTTCTTGATTCCACAAGCGCTTTGGTTCAAAATGGGGGTATTTTAATTTTCTGGCTACTCTAATATTGCCCTGTAGGCAGTCCATTGCGGTTTCGTCTGTTCTAATACATGTGAATCTACTGATCTCTGTCGCTACTTGTATCCAGTAGCTTCGCACTGCTGTGTATCACCAAGCAAACTGTATAAAGTCCGCTCCGTGCGCCCCACATCTTGGACAGTCCTCTGGTTTTAGGGGATTTATTTTATGGAGCATTCTGGGGATTGTAAAAGGCTTATGCAGAAAGTTGAAATGGATCTATTTGAACGAAGCGTTGCGCAAAACTGTACGTTTGAGCCCTGCTACATTTGTCCATTCGCTATCCGTTAGTGAGGTCCCAATATCCGTGTTCCACGCTGACCATGCTCTAGGAGTGGGGCCAGTCGAATCTCGTCTCATTGCACTCTAAAGGTGCATTATCAAATGTCGTCCCGCCCCATATGTTCAAATTATATCTAGTGTTTCTGCGGCTTGCGGAATGACCAGAGAAGATGGCCATATTGACCAACCCTGCGTAATGTATGTATTGGCACAGTCATAGCTCGAATGTATCACAGGCCTGTTCATAGGTAAGTTAGGAGTTGCCGTGGTACATGTCTCCTAATTGTTCACACCCTCCTGTCTGCCACTCATGAAATGACATGTGCTCCAACATCTGCTGTATTAGAGCCAGTCTCCATAGGGGGAGCTCCCTGTGAAATGGAGCATGTTGCAGTACTTTTTCAACACACTGCTGCCAGATATCTGCCGTATTCGCACTCTGTATGGAAGTTCTCTGCTTACCCCTGAGCCCTTCATCAGAGTAATTGGCAGTGTGTCTGCCGTCACTGTCCCCGAAAGTAGTCGCAGCTCCCAGTTCTCCCATGAATCAAATGTGTGGCATAATAGTACAACTCTATCTGGGGCACCTCCAGTCCTCCCTCTTCATGTCTCATGGCCAATGTACTTAGGGCCACTCTGCTACGTCTGCCCACCCATAACAATGAGTTTAGTGTGATCGCAGTTGAGTGAAGTAAGAATTAGGTATTGGACATAGTAAGTTTTGTAGCATATATAGGAATCTAGGCAGTACTACCATTCTAGAGATTACCAATCTACCCATTAACGACAGTGGCAGTTTGTTCCAGAATATCACCGATTTTTGTAGCCTTTACACAACTCTATGTTCATGTGTAGCATCTGGGCCTCCATGTGCGCCACTTGTATACCCAGATATCGGAATTGAGCCAGTTCCCCTCGCAAGTCTAAATTGGGAAGCCTTTCCAGAGGCACCCCTACAAGTTTTGCCAGGGGGAATATTAATGATTTGGCTTGATTTAGACAGAAGCCTGATATTTCTCCGAATTCGCCCAGTAGTGTCAACAATCTGGGGAGGGTGTCCCTCACGGAGGCCACGTAGAATAGTGCATCATTATGAATAATAATAATAATCCACATTTGTAAAGCGCGAACAATCACCCGTAAGGGTCTCTAGGCGCTGGGGGCCGTCAGGAAGATTAAGCAAGCTATTGCCCAGAGACACATGGTGCTGGGCTAACCTGCCGCCAGAGCCGGGAATTGAATCGTGATCCCCAGATTCCAGCGTCAGTCACCCTGGTCGCGGCGCCACACCTCTCCCCTCCCTAAAGAGAATATGCTGCATGTATCTCCCGAACTGATGCCTTCCCTGCTCAGTGCCAAGCGGGCTCTGATCGCCAATGGTTCTATTGCCAGAGCGAACAACAGCGGTGATGGGGGGCAACCCTGTCACGTCCCTCTGCCCATCTGCCATGCCCCCGACCGGTCACGGCCCACCCGCACTGTGGCCCGTGGCTCCGCATATAAGATCTGTATCCATTGCCAAAATGGGGGCGATATTCCCACCGCTTTTAGTACCTCCAGGAGGTACCCTCATTCCATAGTGTTGAACACCTTCTCCAGGTCTTTCGACACTAGCGCATGTTCTTCGTCCCTGCCGTTTACCTCATTTAGTATGTGTGTTAAGCAGCGTAGGTTCATGCCTGTATGTCTACCGGTAATAAAGCTGCATTGGTCTTGGTGGATTATCTGCGGCATATAGGGCGACAGTCTGTTAGCTATCAATTTACATAATATTTTGATATCTGTATTAATCATGGTGAGGAGTCTGTAGGCCGCTAGGACTTATCTCCCCCTTGTTTCAGTATCATTCAGATTTCCCCCTCCCTCATTGACATAGGGAGCATTCCTGTGAGTTGCGTAGTTTTCTGGTTATCTCTGCCGGTAAGGCTTGATAAAATTTAGCCAGGATCCCATTTCTGCAGGGCACTTTGGCTCTGGGGAGGGCCATCAAGGCTTCTGATAGTTCCTCCTGTGTCAGCTGAGCGTCTAGCTACAGTACGCCTGGGGGGTCTATTTTCGGGAGAGGAATGCTCTCTAAGAAAGGGAGGAACCAACCTGAGATAATCGCAGGGTCTCTGTGAACAACTCCTGCATGTGCTGCCGCAACACTTTTAGTATGCCCGACCTTCTGCTGACTCTATTACCCTGTGTATTTATTAGATATGTAGTCAAGGGTGGGGTCTTTTCTTTTTTCAGAATCCAGGCGAGCAAGCGGACAGTTTTGCCCCATTCTCTGTGACTGCATTGTCTATATTGTTTAATCATACATTTATCTAACCGGTCCCATATGTCATTGATCTGTCTGCGTAGTGTTTGTTCTTTGGGGTAGTTCTTCTCTGACATCTGTAGGGTAGCCAGTTCTTGCTCTCCCTCTGCTAATTCTCTTTGCAGCTGACTACGGAACCCACATGTAAGTCCAAGGCTTACCCCCCGCATTACAGCCTTTAGTGCCTCCCATTCATTGGCTCTACTAGCCTTTGCCCCCAATTAAGTGACGTGTAGTCTGATAATGCTCATTTGAGGGCATCCCTTCCAATTGGCTCTTCGAGGATGTCCACTGGCATCCTCCAGCTATGGGTTCCCGTCATGGGTTACCCCCAATTCACAGTGCAGCTGACCGGTGCATGGTCTGATAAAAATCGTGCTAAATGTGTCACTGTGGCGTCTTCCAACCAGGGCATATTCGCTGCTAGTACTCTATCCAGTCTACTGTAGGTGCCATGTGTGACTGAAAAGAGTGTATACCTGTTGGTTAGGGTGCCCCAATCTCCATATGTCATGGAAGTCCATGACCATGCGTAAGGCGTTAGTCATCTGTGGCTTTGTATGTGCTGTGGGCGGTGATCTGTCCAGGCTGGGGTTCAAAATACAGTGAAAGTCTCCCATCCATAGCAAGGGTTTGCCTAGATCCTGTATCAGGAGATCCTGTAGGTTATCGTAGAACATGGGGCGTCATCTGTGTTTGGTGCACATGTATTGAGTATGGCTAAATTACGTTCTTCCAGTTCCCCTTGTATGTAGACATATCTTCCCTCATCAGCCTCTGTGAATGTAGGGGTGAATGGTACTCTGGGTGCTACCCATGTTAATGTCCCCCTTGCATATGTAGTGTCGGAGGAGTGATATACTTGTCCACGCCATTTACCAGCTAATCCAGTGGCAGGGTTTCCTGTAAACATGCTATAGAGATTTTATGTATCTTTAAAAAGGATATGACTGTATACCTTTTAATATATGACCCCCAACCCTCTGACATTCCATGTCACTACTCTAAGTCCGTTGCCATCCAGATCGATCACTTTTAGTAGTGGTCTGATCTAACTCTTCCCCATCTCCTACCCCATTCACCCGCAGCCTGATTGTATAACTGACTCATAACTTTAAAACTACAAACTGCCCCACCCTGGGCATATAAAGCATAACCATTACTCCCCCCCTTTTGTGGTGTCAAGACGTACACAGTTTCCCAGGCAGCCCAACAGGGACCTCCTAACTGTTTTCGAATTCAAATCCCCAAACCACTCGCATTTATCTACGTATATTGTAACATACCGCCATTCGTTTCCTTCATCTTGCATGCTGTCAGACTTGCAACTTTGAGTCATCCCTTTCCACATGCATTCCCTGTTCATTGTAACTCTGTTTCCGGGCTATATATCTCCTTGCCCGCCCCCTTACACTGCAATGTTCTCACTCCACATACTTGTATTCTCTATTAGCCCTGTGCCTTCCCAAATAAGTTATGTAATCCTCATCCGCTCCTTGTGGCCGATCCTTCAGCGTTTTCGGCATACAGGTCAGGGAGGCAGACTGAGTCAGCGTGCCCATATACTGAATGTCTGTAGGTGGATCATCTCCCCTTTCAGTCTCACCCTCCGCATCTGCTCCAAGCCCTATAGTTCCATTGTCTACTATTGTTACTCTTTGCTCCCTTTCCTGGATGGCTCCAGGGTCTCTAGTTGCTGTAGGGGTTCATCACTGTTGTCTGCTTGATCTAGAACCCCACCGCTGTTGCTGGTCTCGCGGCTCACGAGGGGAAGCGCTTCTCCCCGAATTTCTAACCACTCCCACGGTTCCTCTGGCATCTCCAAAAAAATGTGCCTTTCCATGTGCCAAACCCTTCAACTTTGCGGGATATAAAAGCATAATCTGGAACTGAAGAGTCCTCAGCTTCTGTTTTACCCCTACAAATTATTTCCTCCTGACTTGTACTTGTTTTGTGTAATCGGGGAATATAGTAATCTTGGTGTTGTCATAGGTCAGGCCAGGATGTTTGCGGGCTGCTCTGAGGATAACATTTCTATCCCTGTAGTTAAGTAATGTTGCAATTAGTGCCCTCGGTGGTGCGCCCGGGGTAGGCGGCGGCACCACCAGAGCTGGGTGCACCCTCTCCACTATGAAGAAATCAGACGGTTCATTGCATATCCAGGATTCCAGGAACTGTTCTTTTGATTCTTTTTCTACCCGTTCCGGAAATCCCAGCCCACAAATATTGTTCTGTCTAGACCTACCCTCTGCATCCTCCGTTCGTTGTTCTAAATATTTCGTAATCCTGGTCATCTGTGCCATCTGGTGTTTGAGAGTGGATACTTCTCCCTGAAGATCCGTTATATTCTCTTCGGCTGCCGCAACCTTATCCACCAATTTGCGTAGGTCCGCCATCAGCAAGTTCACAACCACAGACCTGTTTGAATTTATTTTTCTAGTGCGGTCTTTGATCCTTGGATTGCAGTTAGCAATTCCGCTCTAGTGGGCTCCTCCTGCCCCTGCATTTCTTCATCTTCACTGGGGCATGTTTGCCTTGCAAGTCTTTGAGTTGGCTGTCGAGGTGTAGTGTACTGGGTAATTGTGTTTCTCACTAGCCACTCTTGTATTGTCCTTCCTCATTGTGGTCTTTCTCAGTGGGTGTTCTATTTAGTGCTTCTTTTCTGCTCTCTAGGGCTCCACCTTGTGGACCGTGCTTCACACCTCTTAACTGAGCCTCTCCTCAGGGGCCCAAGCTCTCTTTGTCAGTTTCCTCTTAAATGAGGCCCCTTTTTGCGGTGACTGTTCGCTGTTATATGCCAATTAGGGGTACACTCCATGGAACGACCCGTGTGGTAGTTCTGTGGAGTTCGCTAATTCACGGCCTGCCGTCTCCAACTAATCAGGCGCACGTCTGTGTTTCACGCCCCGCTCCAGGACAGTGGAGTAACGCCAGGGCCCGGTTGATCACCCGCAGAGTCTATGCCATCTACATGGCCCTCCTATTACCTCCGGGGTCCAGTTTCTGTTATCCGCTCCCCTGGGGCTATGTTCCTCTTTGCTCAGACTCCACAGTGGGTCCCAACTTCTCTCCGGGCCGACAGGGATCCTAGCGGGGCTTTCCTCTGGGCATCAGCTGCTCTCTAACCCAGCTTTGCCTCCCCTGCAACAGCGTCCAAGGGCAGCTAAGGCTCCGGACACACAGGCGGTGCTCCTCTCCCCTGCCACTAATTACATGCACCGGCCGCCTCCAGGGGGCTAGCCGTCCACACAGTCTTTCACCCGCAGGGCCCACTGCTCACCTCTGTGTACCAGATCTCACCCTGCCCCTTCTGGGGTTTCAAGCTTCTCACCGGTTCCACCGTCAGGTCCTCCTTCTTCACGAACCAGCACAGAACCATGCAGGGGCTACCCCTGGGCCTCTATTGTTCTCTCGCCTGATTACATTTCCTCTGCCATGTGGGAATTGACACAGCAGGAGCCACCGGCCTCGTATTACAATTTTCTAGGACGAATATGGCCCAAGCCTCTCAAGAAGTGCTCCTCATCCAGGTCGCCAATGGCATTTGCCTCCAGTGCACTCGTCGTCTGCTCGTCCAATCCATCTTGTTTGCTGTGTTTCTCGCAGGCTCGAGTTGAACTCCGCGTTTGCTTCCCTTTTTAGTTGCTGGCTCTCTACAGCTCTGCGCAGGTGACCGCCCCGTCAGACTCAGGGAGCCAGGGCACCCGCCATCTTCTGACTTACCGTCAGCCCAGGCTCAGGTCCAGGATGCAATCCCGGTATCCTCTCACCCTCTGCTCTCTTTCTGACAGGTGAGCCTCACCCCCAGTCTCATTTGTGTTGGGCACACATCGTAGGGTTCTCTGCTTTTGGCGCAGGCCTGCCGCCTCCTTCTGAGCAGCAGTCTGCTCCCGATGATTTCTGTAAGGAAAGTCGCAATATTTGTATGTCTGCTTGCAGACTGCAATGCCCTGTTGTTTGAAATACTTCATGCCATGCAGTTATTTCGGGCAGTATTGTTCAGGATTATGCAGGACTAATGACAAGTTGGCCGGGAGCTCCAGGGCTCACGTCCCGTCGCCCATGTTTCTTGGCACGACCTTGTGAACCTGTATAGTTAAGAGGATTTTGCGCTTCCCTGTATCTCCAGATTGAATAGATTTTATTAATTTACAGGGATCCTAAAATGGCTGTTGTGTTGTTATACTGTGTTGGTGCTGTATATAATATTTATATTTATATTGAAATAATGGATATGATGTTAGGTTGATGCATTCTCTATAAATACGTTCATAACAATACGTCATTGGTACAAGACATGAGTGATTTACTGATGTTATATATTTTGATCATAATAATGACCAGTATAATATTGAGCTGAGCATAAATAATTTCACTACTTCTTGGTCAAGTCAATTGCTAAGCAAAGCTGTTTTACACATTTTTTAGGTCTAGAACAAATAAGTATAACTTAATAACACAAATTGCAAATTTTTAACCCCTGGCTGCGGTGCTAATTCCACCGCGGCGCTGGGGGGGGGGAACGCGGCACCGCCGTGCTTGTGACGGAACCACTCCGTCACGAGCCACGGGCGTGCTGTGCTCATGACGAAGTGGTTCCGTCACGGCCCGCCCGCTTATTAATTCACCCGCGCAGGCGGGGAATTGATGCCGCGTGGCGGAGCGGCCGCGGCATGACGAAACCACTCCGTCATGAGCACAACGCGCCCGTGGCTCGTGATGGAGTGGTTCCGTCACAAGCACGGAACGGATTAAACATCTTCGGTTTTACATTAATTGCATGTTAATACTGCACATGTTTTTTAAACTATTATTTTTGTTTTTAATAAAACTCCCTATCAATTCGCTCATCTGATGGTCATCTTAACCATCACCCTTTCGCATGGCTCTGCTCAAAGTTCACTCTGGTCTTCAGTTGAGTCATGCCCTTTTCTTTTTCAAACGTTTCCATTGTAATGATTTTCTGTATCCTTCATTAATATGATCATTTAAAGCTATTTCTTTCTCTAATTATTTACCTATTTTCCTGCTTTTCTTATACTAATGCAGTATTTACGGCCTTTGAATAATGAGAATAAGAAACGTAAGCAAAGCCCTATAATTGGTATTGGTATTGGCATAATAATAACCTTAAGGATTCCTCCACCTGCAGTTGCGCACCAGTGTCCAATTGTGTGTATTCCCTTTCCAAAGTTTTCTAAAATCCTGGATGTTTCTAATTGCCCTAACTGGGGTTTAAGATCAGAAATAATCTTTGCAAATTCTTGAATTTTCGTAAGTTTGTCTGGGATGTATGAACAATACTGGCTTTTCAGCATTTTGTAGACTCCCCCTCTCTGTACGAGTAAAATGTCTAACGCTAATCTGTTTTGCAAAACAATGGATCAAATAGCTAAAAATTCAGTGTTCACAACTAGTAAAGCACCAGAAGTACTGGTTACCAGCTTATCAATGACTATTGACAGTTTTCTAATCTTTTGTTCATTCATGATGACTCTTACTGGTAGTATAATTGTACCAAAAATGTTTCCCACTAACTGGGTTCCATCTTCTGCACTACGCGTGTGTTTGTGTGATGGTGTCATTGTTAATGCATCTATACTATGTACATGGTGCGTTTTAGGAAAAAATATAGCTAAATAGCAAACTGTCAGCAGGTAACTAAAGTAAGCATCTTGTCCACAAATGAAAAAAAATTCAGGAAGTGCAGTTTCGTCTCCTTGTAAAATTTGCCATGTGCCCCCAATTCATTTGAATATGTGTTCAAAACTACTGATTCCCACATGTCTACTTATATGTATGTTATATTCTAAACACAAATATTTCCGTTTTTTGGCTTCTGTCTAATTTCAGCTTTGGTTAAACCATTTTCTTCTTAAATTTTTCTTCTTCTTTCTTCCAAACATTTTTTCAAAACATCATTTTCTCTATCCTTACGATGTAATATGCTAATGTCATAATGAAAACTTTCTTTAATGGAGTCATTAAACATCTGGGGCCATATGTATCAAAACCAAATTTTTCTCATTTAATAGCGATTTTTTGTGAATCGCAATTAGAGAATCGCAAAATGCTATGTATGTAGGATTTGCAAAAAATGTTGCGAATCCTACATATTCCTTATTTGCGAATCGCAAATTGAGATTCGCAAATAAGGAATACCTTCCCATTCATTCCTATGGGCTAGGAGGCCCATAGGAATGCTTGGGAAGATATTCTCAATTTGTGATTAGCACTTAGAGAATCACAAATTGAGAATGCAGTTTCTAGGTTGCAAGGGTGCCAAGAGGACACCTTGTTGCACCCCTGAAATATGCATGTGTGCACATTTTGCCAACATACATGCCCTAAGGGCATGTGTGTGCGACATATGAGTCCATTAGCCATGTGAGTCCATTAGCCATGCTCTAGCACCCATTGCAACTCGGTACAGCCAATGGTTTTAGGAGATTTTAACATACATTTAGATCAAAAGGAGGATCAAAAGGAGGAAAAATGTTTCTTTGAGAAAATAAAATTGAGACTCATTTGTGAACCATACTGATTTAAACCATGATATGTCACCAGCACTGACTGTTTACTTAAAAAAGGAAATACTGGATGACTTCCACCCTATTCTCATGGAGACCTCCCTTAGTATTATGAAAGCACTTAAATCTGGGTCACAATCTAACCCATGTCCTGCGAAGATAATGGCGTCAGTTGCGGAGGATCTAAACCCTATGGCAAATCAAGTTTTCAATATGTTTCTGTTAGAGGGCAGGGTTCCAGGGAGCTGGAAACATGGTAAGATTCTCCCTCTTTTAACTCCATGGCTGCTAAGGCAATTCCCCTCCTGTGCTGGGAATTGCTTATTTTCATTGTTTTATGACGAGCTGGGCTCGTCATCAGTGTACGAGGAGGCTACACCATGACGAGCCCAGCTCGTCATCAGCTTGGAAGGGGTTAAAGAAACCTTCAGCCAATCCCTCAGTAGTAAGTAACTACAGGCCCATAACATTGCTTCCGTTTTTTTGCTACAACTTTGGCAAAATATGTGAATTCGGTCCTTACTGATTTTATTGAATCCATCAATGCTCTTCATCCCAGTCAATCGGGCTTTAGAACTAACTACAGTACTGAAAGGGCTTTACTGGAGATAACAGAAACTATTAGAGCCACCCTTGATAGAGGCGGCAGGGCAGTTTTGATACTGTTAGACCTCTCAGCGGAGTTTAATACCGTACCCCTTGACAGGCTTTTACAGAGGCTGAGTGAGTGCGGTATTGGGGGTACGGTTTTCAGGTGGTTCTCTTCCTTTCTTGAGGACCGTCGACAAACGGTGTGGTCACCTCCTTTCTCTATGGATATTCCTCAATGGCCTCGGGGATCAGTATTGAGTGCTACTCTATTTAATATATATATGGCCCCTTTGGCACCCCTGGTGTAGGAATCCTGAGCAAAAATTATAACCTACGCCGACGACTCACAGCTGCTGTTTAAGGCTGAGAAAGACGAGCAGCTAAATGAGCATGCAATCCTCTTATGCCTTACCAAGGTCTTTCCTGTTTTGATAGGACTTACTACAATTTATTTCTTGTTTCTTGTTAACAGATGTAAAAGACACCGTTTGGTACAGAGGAACACGATTTTGGACTATTTATGTATATCCTTTACAGATTGTCGTTACGTTCACTTTATGTATGCAGTAGCTAATGCTTAGAACTCTGGCCCTGAAGAAAGCCATGGGATCTTGTCCCTACCGGCTGAAACATGTTGGCCTTGTAAATGCAGTTATATGTTTAGACTGCTTCCTCTGCATTGTTCTTGTTTGTTTGAGGGAAAGGACATATTACATTAGAATTTTTCCCCTATTGATCCTTTTACCCCTTGTTTTTAACTCACACATATTTTGATTTTTGCACTGCACTCGATCCCATCTTTATCATTTTTTCATGGGTACCTTAGCGATTGATGGTGCGACCCAATTGAGTAAGGGCGATGGATGGGTCTCATTGATCAAGAGACATACCACCCCATTTTTGGATGACCAAATGAGAACACTTGATCTACATACCTATTTGATGGGAATCCAACACATCTCTGTACGGGTCTTACCAACAATCTCAGTAGGTCCTTCGACAGGTTTGTCCTGGCACACATTTTGATATAGAGACTTATATAGCTCTATTAGCGCCTAACTCACTTATGTAGGAGTTTTGCAGCAGCTCGGAGTACTTGAAGCTCTGTTATAGACCCCCGGTTCTTTTTGTTGTTAGGATTACAGTTAGGGGGATACGAACTGGGCAGGTCTTTAAATTTCCCTCAGACCCTTCTTCGATTGTTTGTGTTTTACTGTTTAGAGCAGCTGCCAGCTGCGGGTCTTTCTCTTAGACTACACTTTATGGAGGTAGTTCTTTCGCTAGGGACACTGTGTGCTCTAGTCTGCACCACTGAATCTTCTGGGGAGGTATTAGGTTCAGTTTCCTTTGAGTCTAGGGTCACCCACCTTCACTTTGGTCCTTTAGGGCTCTCTACAGATGTACCCTTGGCACACTGTTTGCCTATATGTGAGTTTGAACTAACAAGCAACATCATTATTTGGATATGGCAGGCACAGCACTATATTGTACTGTTTTGACAGCCCTCTACCACTTCAGTCTTTGAAGTGAGGGGCGGATGATTCAGCCCCCCTCCTCTTCCTCCCCCTTCCCACCATTGGCTACCTTTCTTTGGGTTCATTTGGGGATCATTATCAGAGACCACTTTGATGGATCTTTATAAATAGACATCCGCTCGGTCGACTATTTCGCGCTAGCAAACACTTGCGCTATGGTTAAATAAAGCACCTTTATTTTTGACCTAATTTAAACTACAAAGATGGCCGTAATGATGTCATCTTGTAGTTCTTGGGTGAACTACAACACAGTGGATTGTGACATCACTCTGTAGTTCAATCGAATCCCACAAGAGTACGTGATACTCCGCCCCTATCTCCTTTATAAGCTTCCTGTGGGCAGCCATTTTTGCCTCCCACGAAGCTCGGGTCCTGCAATGAGACAACGCCGGACAGGTTAGTGGCTCATTAGGATTTATTTTCGGCCTTTTTTCTTTTGGGGTGGCATAGACTGGTTCACCTATGTTTCTGGGATATGAGACCAGGCTTGGTCTGTCAAACTTTTGCTAGCCCAGATCTAAACCTGCTACAGTTTAGCTCCATCCTATTGAGGACACTCATATTTAGAGGAAAGCTTTTTACATTTAGTGATGGATCTTGGGAACCTGGGACTTTTATGGGCTCTGTGACTTATTCCACCCTTAGGATTTTTTGTGGCTCTGTGAAGCCTGACTGTTATAGGGGCTATATTATGTATTGGAGGGAGAGATAGAGTAGTACTGTCCACCCTTCCGTTCATTACCCCTTCCTTGCCTTCACAGAGCGGGGCCTCCTTTTTCCTGAGCTGGGTTCCAGGAGAGGTGAGGTACACTCCCTGTACTATTCAGGTGAGTAACATTAGTAAAATAAATTGGCTTACTTAGTAGAAGCCAGTGCCAGGTCTTTCCTGTTTTGATAGGACTTACTACAATTTATTTCTTGTTTCTTGTTAACAGATGTAAGAGACACCGTTTGGTACAGAGGAACACGATTTTGGACTATTCATGTATATCCTTTACAGATTGTTGTTACGTTCACTTTATGTATGCAGTAGCTAATGCTTAGAACTCTGGCCCTGAAGAAAGCCATGGGATCTTGTCCCTACCGGCGGAAACATGTTGGCCTTGTAAATGCAGTTATATGTTTAGACTGCTTCCTCTGCATTGTTCTTGTTTGTTTGAGGGAAAGGACAAATTACATTAGAGTTTTTCGCCTATTGATCCTTTTACCCCTTGTTTTTAACTCACACATCTTTTGATTTTTGCACTGTACTCGATCACATCTTTATCATTTGTTCATGGGTACCTTAGCGATTGATGGTGGGACCCAATTGAGTAAGGGCGATGGATGGGTCTCATTGATCAAGAGACATACCACCCCATTTTTGGATGACCAAATGAGAACACTTGATCTACATACCTATTTGATGGGAATCCAACACATCTCTGTACGGGTCTTACCAACAATCTCAGTAGGTCCTTCAACAGGTTTGTCCTGGCACACATTTTGATATAGAGACTTATATATCTCTATTAGCGCCTAACTCACTTATGTAGGAGTTTTGCAGCAGCTCGGAGTACTTGAAGCTCCGTTATAGACCCCCGGTTCTTTTTGTTGTTAGGATTTGATTGGTTGCGCCAGAACCAATTATCCTGCAATTCAGCTAAAACAGAAATAATGTTTTTGGACCTATGCCCGAAGATAAATGGTGGAATTGATGGCCCCAGACTCAGACACCTCCTGCATTCCCAGTCACTACTGTCAAAAATCTGTGAGTCAGGTTGGACTCATCTCTGTCCATGAAAGCGCAGGTGCAATCTGTGGTAGGCACGTGTTTCGGACTGCTGAAGATGATGAGAAATTTCCTTCCTCTGCTTCCTCAGTCCCATATGCAAACCGTGGTCCAAGCCCTCATTTTACCTAGGCTGGACTACGTAAATGTTCTGTATTTGGGAATCCCTAATTACCTACTAAGCCGTCTTCAGGTGGTCCAACATGCAGCTGCAAGAGCTATTATGCTGGTAGGACCTATAAACCCCATGACGAGCCTTTTGAAAACTCTCTACTGGCTCCCAATGAAAAACAGGGTACTCTTCAAGGCCCTTGTGTTGGCCTTTAAGGCCCTACATAATAGTGGGGCACAGTACATTTGAAAGAGGATCATACCTTATTGTCCGGCGAAGACGTTGAGATCATCTACACAACATCTGTTGCTGATACCAAAATTTTCTCTGGTCAGAAAGGGTGGTAGATCCTTTCAGGTGGTAGCTGGTAAAATATGGAACTCCCTTCCTCTTAGTCTTAGACAAGAGCATGAGCTTCTTAATTTCAGGCGCCAATTAAAAACCTGGTTGTTCCATCAATAATCGCAGATTTTTAAAGCAGTCTCTCTTCATCTTTTTTCTCTCTCTGTTTTTTTTTGTCTGTCAGCGCCGGGACACTCTTCCTAGTAGCTGTGCGCTATATAAATACCCCATAACATTAACATTAACACTTTAAAAAAATCAAAAAAGTGCTTTTTTCAATAAAACCGCAAATTACTACAAACTTGAAGTTGGTGGTAATTTATGATTCCTTACGGCCAAATCGCACTTTTTTAATGCTTCTTACATTGCATTTAACCGCATGCGCGCTAGCGGAATTCCGCTCGCACGCTGGGTTTTTAAAAAACGCACTTTACGTGACGAGCTGGGCTCGTCATCAGCGTGCGAGAAGGCTACGCCATGACGAGCCCAGCTCGTCATCAGCGTCGAAGGGGTTAAGGGATCGCAATTTGTGATTCTTTAAATGCATTAGAAAAATAAGGAATCGCAAATTTTGCTATTCTTTATTTTGTGAGCAGGTTTCTGTGTGATACATTGCACACTGCTAAATTCCGACCGCTAATACTGAAATTCTGCAAATTTCAGTGTTTGCGATCGCAATTTAGCTTGATACATATGGCCCCAAGATTCTTTTTGTAAGCCTTAACACTATCTATATGCATAAGGTAGATACCACGATTAACCAGAGACTGCTAGCCTAAGTCACAGCGCCAAGACACCCACGGGTAGATGTTGCGCTTTATAAATGTTTAAAATAAATAAATAAAAAAATAAATAGACGATCTAACATAATGACAGCTGTGTCCATTTCTTTTGCTTGTGAATGTAAATTCATGCTTGGTACTAGTGTTACTCCAGAAAGTATTAAATCAAAGTTAGAGTAAAATTATTCAAAATGTCTCCGACTATATACAAATGTAAGCAATATACTACATGAGACTGTGTATGATAATTGAATATGATGGAATGTAACATCTTCTGCAGCTGATGGTTAATGGATGCAAATATAACAATCCTGTGCATCCATAGCCTGTGTGTATTCTTGCACTAATCTAGAATAAACATTAGTAGTGTAATCATCTCTCTTGTAGTCTTCCAAACAATCTTCTTGCAAATTGTTTATTTTCAAACAGTCTATTCTTCACACAGTCTCTTTAAGATCAATATCAATCTTCACATAGACATCCTTATCCCTACTTCGTGTTATGCCAGAATTGTTATCCCCACACTTTTACTGCAACTCTGGGCCTAGGTGAATCTTCTTTGAACAAAATATATTTTGTGTCAGTCTATGGGCACTTTTCAATCAGTTTTAGTCTTTTAAATGTTTCTCAGTATTTTCCAGAAATCTTTGTCAAACAGCTTTATCTGATATTTGTTGAAGTGATATCATAGAGGTTCAAACAGTTCAGATTTCTCATCACACAGTTCACCCACTGATGCATTGAGCAATTGATTCACGTAGTAAGTCCATTCAGGTGCAGAATACCTTCAAAAAGGCACTCACGCTGTTTTAGATCTTCTCAATTTTTGTTGATCTTCTTCTGTGTCACTTCAACCGCTTCACTCTGTCTCTTCAGTGACAGTCGGTGGGATTTGATCAACTGACACACTTGTTCTCAGCCTCCTTTGAACATAGTTTCATGGCCATTCAACGTTGTGGGTGAGTCTTCTTGTTTCTGTGCTTGCTTCTTCACCCGGATCCTCTATTTGGGCTGATGCTATCTCATCCATTTTCTCAATTTAAGGTTTAGAGTCTTTTTCTTCATCAGAGACTTAAATGCCACTTTGTGAAATAACAGGCACTTGGATTGGTGCAACTGTTTGCAGTTCTTCACACCTTTCTCCTCCTTGCTGCTGTTGTGATCTTTGTATCGCTGTTCCTTGTCGGTGTTCAACTTGTGGTGATACAGTCACCAGTGCTCTTTGTTCTGGCTGATATTGTTACCGGGGGCCGGCAATATCGGCCCCCTGTAACAAAATCAGTTAAACCGGCCATAGAAATCAGCTCGGCTGCACCACCCCACTCCACAGGGGGCCTGCTGAGCAGTTTGCCAGGGCCTGTTTCAGTTTCCAGTCTGGCCCTGGGGCAGTTATAATTGGGGCAGTCACAAGTGGTCTGGGTTTTGTTTCTACAGTTGCAATTTGGGGCAATTGAATTGATACAGTCATTACTGAAGTAGTAACATCAGGTGTGATCACAGTTGGAGTCTGAAGAACAGGTGATGGAACAATCTGAAATGTCTGACAATGTCTCTCATTTTGTATTGTAGTCCGTTCAGCAGGGGCAGTAGCTACTGTAGCGTTTGCAGGTACATTACTATTAGTACTCGTAATGGTGTTCACATAAGGTAGGGACACGTAGCTAAGATTTCCTATCTGTTTTATCCTCAGTTTCTTTTTTCGTTTCTCTTTTTCTGGTGTCTTTAGTCTTTCTGAATTTCTCAGACGTCTCAGTGGTAATAGCTGGATACAGTTGAGTTCCCTCAACTTTAGCTTTCCTCCATCTCTGTTGTGCTTCATCCCATCAAGCATCTGCCTAATTAAGCATTGCTCTTTTAGTCTTACTATGGTATTTCTCCCTCTCTTTCTCTCTGGCTACCTTCTACCCCATATTCACTGCTTCATATTGTATGGACCTAGGTGGTGGATTCAATTTGTATAACTTCTCCTTCAACTTTTCAATAATTCTAGTCTTAAAGTATTGTATTTTGCAAACTCAATGGACTGTCCTTTTCAGTAATCTTGTACCATTGGTGAAACCATAAACATGTGAGTAATCCCAATTCAGTTGCCATGTAATGTGCAAGTGCACCCTCATGACGTGCCTCTTCACTTTCCCATATAGGAATTGTAACATCACCTCTTACAAAACTCTTAAATTCTTTAAGGCATCTCATGATTTTCGCAAAGCTCAACAATTAATCAGTTCGTATAAATTCAGTTAATTAATTTAAATGTCCTAATTTTATGTAAATATCAAAATCTTCTCACCAATCTTTTCACAGTTTATATTCTTGAAGACTTTTAACCCAATGTAAATGCAGCGTACACACAGCAGTTTGACCTATCATAGTGTGGCACTCTGTCGTCATCAACCAGTCACAGTGCGACCGTACACTAACATACCTATCCCAGTGCAAATCTATAAGACGTATGATCTCAATCCTTGCAGCAACTCACCCTCTACAATTTCTCTCATACACCCACAATTCAACAACTTTAAACAAGTAACTATCTATGTCTGCTCTGCAAAAGAAATAAAAAATGAATCACCAATCTGAATATTAAGGTGCTTACACCTTCCGACTTTTCACACAAAAGATATTTTACATTTGCAGGTCATATCTCGAACAGCAGGAAATGACCCTAATGAATGTACCTTTACCCTTTGCGCAATCAGGTTCTGCCAACAGCAATCAATATCAGCACAATCACAACAGTTCATCAGTATCCCTATCTTAATTTGTGCCATTGGCGGTACCTCCCAACCTACGCCACAAACCTTTTGCAGATAAGAAATCCATGAAGTGTATTCTATGCTTTACAGTATTATTAAGTATATTATACACTTATCTCAACTTCTGTTTATCTCTATTTATCCCAGGATTTTAGGCTACGCAGAGTCTGAAACTCTTCAACTTCTTCACAATAATCAATAAACATATAAATTAATCAAATTATTCATCTCTTGTCATTACGCACAGAAGTAATCACAACTCGCGATGCATCACCCTTTTAATACTCACACCTTCAAAACAGCAACCGCCTTCGAAAATTGTACCTTGTTTGCCTTCAACTTCTGGGCATTGGACTTTGGGATTCAGGCATTACTCTAACTCTGAAACTTTATAGTCCTCTTCAATGTGTCTAAACCTTACCTCTGCTACCAAATTCTGCTAGAGCGGAATTTAATTTAATTTCTCTGCTGTATCTGTGTATGTGCCTCACTTCCCTGTAACAGACCTTTGCCACCGTGTATGAAGATCCTAGGAACTATAAATCAGAAGCAAAATTTCTATCACAATAACATTTCTAAGTTCAGTCAATAATTAATGTTTGCGATTAGTTATATCCGCTTAACCTGTGGTAAATAAAATTACCGTATCATTTTTCCATACAATTAAAAGTAAAGGGATAGGGGGCGTGGCTTAGCGGGCGAGCATGGCGGACGTGGCTGCCTAAGAGCTCCCGCCGGCCCGCCGCTTATCCTTGTATTATCCTGGCCCTGAACCCCAGAAAGTACACCACATCCCGGGTAGAGTTGGCGGAGGACACCGGGAGCAGTCCGGTGCCGGAGATAACGCGCCGGGACCGCCTGCGGCTGTGGGGCAAGTGAGTGCGGCGAGCGGCCTGGTGCCCGCCGGACGAGCCGGGGCCTCGATTTTGGCGTCCTCGACCGGGGGACCTGACCCGGAGCCGGCGCAGCCGTTCCCAGACCACGATCCAGGGCTATCTACTGCCGGCGACTCACAGCGGAGTGCCCGGCCTGTCCTTGCATTGCCGGTGGCGGGGGCCCGGGCCGGTGGGGGGCCTCGGAAGGACTGCGGCCTACCTGGCCTTGTTGGAGCCGGGGCCTCGAGTTTGGCGACACCCGGAGGCGCCCACACTGGGGTCCGGACATCCTGCTACTGCTGTCCCCCACTGCTGGCAGACGCATTGCCCACCCGCTGGGACTGGCGGCGGCTCCATTACCGGTGAGAACTGTGTCCTCTATCCTTGTTGACCGGCGCAGTGGGGGCTGCTGCGAGGAGTTGTGCCAGAAGGGGTCGCGGCAGGCTGTGGACCCTGGACCAGTGATTATCCTCCCAGGGCTTGGCTGAACCTACCAGTGGGGTGGACGCGGCGAAGGGGTCGGAGCGGCAGAGGTGGCCTGGTGGCCCGGGCGCAGTCGGGACATCGATTTTTGCAGCCTGGGCTGGCCGCGATCCGGGGTCCCCTGCTCCCGACGACCTACAGTGGGATCATCGGCCCTTCCTCGCTGCGACTGGAGGATTTGTTGGAAGCTCTGCGACTTGCCTGGCCTTGGTACAGCCGGGACCTCTGGATCGGTGGTCCCCACCCGGAATCACCGGCCCGGATCCATTGGGCGCGAAGACGATTTCATACACCTTGGCGGAGCAGCGGTGCCTGGGGCGTACCCGATCGGTGGGCCGGAGGTGAGGAACTCTCGGGTGGCCTGGTGTATTCGAGACGCCTCGGCCGGGGCCCGGCTGGTGGACTACTGCGAGAAGCGGCCCTAGTACAGGTGCGTGTCACTGCTCACGGCCGTCATGACGAGGGGCTCGGCCGCCACTAAGACGGGACCCATTGACAAATTCACAGGCCATGGTGGAGGGGCCGGGGCGGCTGGTGGGAGTCATCCGGCTGGACCGGACAACGCGGCGTTGATGGCAGCCATTACACAGTCCCGTGACATGCTGGATGCGAAGGTCGGCGCGGTTGGGGCCGATGTGATGCTGCTGCGTCAGGATCTTCGCAATGCAGTCGCCCGCATTACTGAAACTGAGACCAGGGTCACGACGGTGGAGGGTGATGTTGGTGCCCTTAAGAAGAAGATTGCCGACATGGAACAGATCCAACGGGGCCTGGCGACTCGTGTGGAGGATGCCGAGGGTCGGGCGAGGCGAAACAACCTGCGCTTTGTTGGCTTTCCGGAGGACTGCGAGAAGGGACCCATGGACGCTTTTCTCTCCCGGTGGCTGGAGAGCTGGCTACCTCCGGACTCCCTGTCGCGATGTTTCATAGTGGAACGTGCCCACCGCGCCCTGACACAGAAGCCGCCGGTCGGGGAGCGGCCTCGCCCGATCATCGCCAGGCTCCTCAACTTCCACGACAGGGACGTCATCCTCCGGGAGGCGCGGTTGAAGGACACCCTGCTGTATGACAATCATAAAATAATGATTTTCCCGGACTATACCAAACTGGTCCACCAACAGCGGCACTCGTTCCTGGATGCCAAGGCCAAGCTGCGTGGCCTGAAAATTCAATACTCGCTGCTCTACCCGGCCCGCCTCCGGGTGATCTTCAACTCCAAGACCCTCTTCTTTGATACACCGGAGGCCGTCTTCAACTGGACCGATGAAACAGTCAGGATCCGACCTCACGTCCAACCGGGGCTGCACTCTGGATCTTCGCGTGGCTCGTCTCAGGACAGGAGCAACCCGTCTGACAAAGGGAGACGTCATCGCAAGTCCCGCTCCCGGCGGAGGTCCCTGTCCCGGGACCCTCTCTTGGGGGACACACAGCCGGATGCGGACCATTCTGATGGAGGCTCCTGATCGCTCGTCCTGGGGACTGTCTGCTGGCTGCCTTCTACATGTGCCCATATCTGGCGGAGGCCGAGCTGTGGTCGATGGGACATACATTGGCTGGTGCAGTATGGCTTCCTTCTTGGCGAATGCCGGGACCTTCGTGGGCTGTAACTTTCTTGTGGTGCTCTGCTTATGACTTTACTGTGTGTTTATTGGGGTTCAGGGCACGTACGTTGGGCTGCCTCCTCCTGTTGGGACTGGGAGGTGGTTCTGGGTGTGTCTGATTAGTTAAGGGGGGGACTAGTTGGGATCCATTGGTATGGCTGGCTTTGGGTGCTGCGTTTTGGGCCTGAAGTACCGTATACCGCGACAGGTACTTCATTGTTCCTTGAAGTATGGGGGTGGGGGTGGGGGGAACCTGGGTGTTTGGTTGATTATGGGCTGGGTCGGGGTTGGAGGGGTAGTAGGGTTTGGGGCTTCGGGATTTGTGGGGTATGGGGTTCTGGTTCTGGGGGTGCACGTGGTCTTTGTGTATTTTGCAACTGTGGGGTCTGGGATGTGGGCCGGGGGTCTGGGAGCGTGGGGCTGGGAGCATTGTGATCATGGCTGATGTTCCTCACTTGGCGCCCAATGGCGCGTCCATGCGTGTCCTTAGCTGGAATGTACGGGGACTATTGGACAAGATTAAACGGGGGGCGGTGCTTCGATGGGCTAAGAGGGACTTGGCAGATGTACTCCTTCTTCAGGAAACGCACATGCTAGGTACGAAAGCCCTGAGCTTGCAG
Organism: Lissotriton vulgaris; assembly: GCF_964263255.1. NCBI lineage: Eukaryota > Metazoa > Chordata > Amphibia > Caudata > Salamandridae > Lissotriton > Lissotriton vulgaris. The sequence goes on along the minus strand of NC_141699.1, from coordinate 607,084,184 downwards.
CGCTTTGGCTTCCATCAAGTGTTCCATGCCGGATTCACCAGGGGGTCCAGAGGGGTAGCCATTCTTATTCATAGACGGCTGGCGTATGTACATGAGCGTCAGTGGCTTGACCCCCAGGGCCGTTTTGTCTTTGTACAGGGGAAAGTCGGGGTGGAGCCGGTTGTATTTGGCTGTGTGTATGCCCCCCCCCCTTTGCAGTGGACCCTAGCTGAACGGTTGTTTGTTGTGTGGGCTGAGCTCCCCCGCTCCATGGCTGTGATTGGCGGAGACTGGAACGATGTGATGGATGTGGCTTTGGACCGGCAGAGGAGGCCGGGAGTGGCACTTGTACCCTCCCCTACACGGTTGGGGGCTATGGTTGATGGTCTGGGCTGGGTGGATGTGTGGAGGCATCTGCATGCGGAGCGGCGAGAGTACACCTTTGTCTCGGCTGTCCATGGCTCCCTTTCACGCTTGGACTGTGTGTTTGTCCCGAGGGCTTTCCTGGACAGAGTGAAGGGGGCAGCGATTCGGCCCCGCGGGCTCTCTGATCATTCCCCAGTGGCAGTACAAATTGACTTGCGCAAAGCACGCTCCCCCTTCCGGTGGCGGATGTCCGCGTGGCATCTGCAGCGCCCTGATTATTCCCAACATTTGCGTAGCGCGATCGCCCATTATTGGCGGGACAACCTCACTGAAGGGATGGATGCGGTGACAGTTTGGGAGGCTATGAAACCCACCCTGCGGGGCATAGATATTGCTTGGTGTGCATCTGTTCGCCGGACTCGGCTGGGAGGCATTGCTGCGGCCGCGGAGCGGGTGGAGGAGCTCGAGGCTCGACATGGTGAGGCACCCGATGATTTGGCACTGCGGCTGCTCCTGCAGGCGCAACAGTCTTATTCCTCGGTCCTGTTGGATGAGGCTCGTCAGGCGTGGTTAGCCACTCGTAGTCGGGTCTACCAGTGGGGCGACAAGTCTTGCTCCATGCTCCATAGGCTGTGCCAACAGAACCTACAGCCTCTTACGCTGCCGGGCCTTGTTGATGGTGCAGGAGTGGCAATCACAGATCCGGCAACTCTCGCAACGAGTTTTGCGCGCTATTATGGGCGCCAGTATGCCTCTCGGGAGACTCTCTCCCCTGCCGTTATCGCTGATTATATTGATTCGGTTCCCCCATCTGCTGTATCCGATGAAGTGCGCCGGGCCCTAGACCTTCCCCTGTCGGCCGAGGAGCTGGGTGATGCACTGGGTCAATTAAATGTAGGCAAGGCGCCGGGGCCGAGCGGTTTCCCCAGCGAATTTTATAAGAAGTTCCATCTACAGCTCGGGCCGCATTATTTGCGGGCTCTAGAAAAGGCACGCGAGCTTGGTCACCTCCCATCGGACTGGCGTCATGCCGAAATAGTGGTGTTTTTGAAGCCAGGTAGGCCCCCCGATCGCCATGACTCTTATCGCCCCATATCCCTCATCAACTTCGAGGCCAAGCTCCTGGCAAAGGCGCTGGCGAACCGTTTACTTCCACACATTTCGGCCCTTGTCCACCCAGATCAGGCGGGTTTTATGCCGCGAAGAGCAACAAGACACAATATACGACGGGCGCAGGCCGCGATACAAGCGATTGAGTCTTCGGAGGACCCAGCGGCGCTCCTGCTGGCTGATATTGATAGTGCCTTCGATTCGGTCAGCTGGACCTTTCTTTTTGCCCTGTTGCCGCTGCTGAATCTCGGCCCGGTGTTTCTCTCCTATGTCAGGCTGCTCTACACCGAGATCACGGCCTCAGTGCGTATCTCGGGTACGACGTCTGCCCGTTTTCCGGTGTCCAGGGGCACGCGTCAGGGGTGTCCGCTCTCCCCTTACCTTTTCGCACTGGCCATGGAGCCGCTGGCCGCCAGGGTGCGCCGCGATGAGCTCTACCGTGGCTTCGTTTGGGGAGCAGATCACTCGGACCGCATAGCTTTATATGCGGATGATGTGCTCTTTTTCATGACCGACCTGCAGCGTACGGGTCCTCGTGTCCTGGAGCTGATGCAGGAGTTTGGTCGGGCATCAGGGCTCTTCCTTAACCCGCGCAAATCGACCATGTGGGTGCTGGGGGGCGCCGCAGTGGACTGCCCGTGGGCTGCATCCCTTCAAGTGGCAGTTGAGGGGGTGAAGTACCTGGGTGTCTTCCTCTCGGCCTCGCCTGCAGTGGCATGGGACCGGAACATTCTGCCTGTATGGGATCGGGTCCAATTGGACGTCAAGACATGGACGCGCATGCCGCTTAATATCTACGGCCGATCGGCCATCTTCAAGATGGTGGCTTTGCCCCGTCTGCTATACCAATTGCAGAATCATCCCTTCCAGGTTGACCCGCAGTGGTTCCGTACTGTTGATTCTGTGCTGGGCCGGTTTCTGTGGGCTGGCGGTGCCGCCAGGGTGGCGCTGCGCACATGCTTCCTCTCTACCTACTGCGGCGGCTTGGCGGCCGCGGATATCTTATCTTACTATCAGGCCTCCCATCTCCTTGTGCTCAACGAGTGGTGGTATGGCGACCGTGGTGACCCGGCCTATGCCCTTGAACATTCCCTGATGGGTGGCGCCTCCCTTCATACCCTGTTGTACTCGGCTAGGCGGAGGCGACTGCTTCCGCAGGTCACTCAAGTGGTCTTCGCTGTCTGGCGGCGGGCCTTGCATCGGATGGGCTGGTGGGGTCGACTTACGGCTGAAACCCCGCTGTGGCGAAATGGTCTGTTACCGGCGCTGGCGTCCCTGTCCGGATTTGACGGCTGGGATGCGATTGGGATCTCATCCCTAGGTCATGTCCTCTCTGGTACTACCCTGAAGTCCTTTCAGGAGCTTAGCTCCGAATTTAGCATGCCCAAGACCCAGTTTTTCCGCTACCTTCAATTCCGCCACGCGCTTACTCCTAGTCTGGTGGGCATGGAACAGCTCCCTGATTTTAGTCCTATCGAAGCTAAACTGTTTATGGGAGACCTGGGGGACAAGAAGGTCTCGCAGATATATCGCTCTCTGGTCACTCACTGTTCCCCTTCACTCGCAGCGCTGCGGTCCTCCTGGGAGGCTGATGTAGGTCCGTTGGACGATGACGACTGGCGTGAGGCCTTAGAATCTCCCCGAGGTGCTGCTATAGCCACCCGCCTTCGCTTCATCCAGTTCAAATACCTCCACCGGGCATATTTTACTAGACACCGGCTATGGCGGGCGGGCCTTGTCGCGTCTCCCGAATGCCTGAGGTGCGGCTCTGAAGAGGGCACCCTGTTTCATACTGTATGGTCCTGTGAGAGATTGATTCGATTCTGGGCTGGGGTTTGGGACTGCCTGTCAGAGGTGTTGGGCTGGGACCTGCCCCGTACCCCCAGGTTGGGTCTTCTTCATGTTTTAGAGAATGTTGGGGGCAATATATACAAGCGCCACTTGCTGTTACTGGGGCTGGTGGTGGCGAAGAGGGATCTGGCGCAGGCCTGGAAGAGCGAGCGCGCCCCCCCCCTCGGGGCTTGGAGGGCGGGACTGGACTTCCTCATGGGTCTGGAGCAGCCTGTTTTTGAAGCCCGGGGCTGTCCCCGCAAACATTATAAAATCTGGAAACGGTGGGCGGATTACCGGGGCCTGCTCCTTGACCCTCCCGTGGACATTGATGATGCGTTACAGCTGGATGTGGATCCCGCACATTAGGCCGCTGGCCGGCTCCACCTTTGCAGACTGTCTCAAGTTGCTGGACTGTGATTGCGTGCACTGGGTTAGGGTGGGATAAGGGGTGGGTAGTTGCGGGCGGGGCTGGTTGGTGGTTTTGGGGTTGGGTGGGAGGGGTGGTTCGACGCCATTTACTATATAACGATGGGTTCGATGCTGTGCTAATGTTGTATCTCTTTTTGTCTATCTTTGACAGTTCCCTCCTGACTGTGGAGGACTGTGTTGAGCTTTGCTTGAACTCATAATAAAATTGGTTATGAAAAAAAAAAGTAAAGGGATAGCTCAATTAATGAGAGGCAGAGTCCGTGGAATCTGAGTCATATGGGCTTTAATGAAAAATAATACCTCGAGGTATGGACATCGAGTTCCATCACCACAAAGGCTCAGGAAGGGATATTCATCTTTTTATTAACATCACACATTATATATAGTAAAACAGTATACTTGATTCAAATGCAGTAGGCGTAACAGGTGAAAAGAGAGAGATAAGAACACATGTGCGTAACAGGAGGCGTGTAAGAAGGCGTACACATGGGCGTGCACTTGACATGTCAGAGAAACGTCACATGAAACGTCACAAGTGGGTGGATGCTTAGTGAAAGTTTGCAGAGTCGGCAGAAACTTCTGACCTAGATGCGCGCGCAACTGAGCATGACGTGTAACTGGGGAGAACTGGGGGCTTTGACTTTTGCACGAGTAGAGGAGACTGGTGTCTGGGGTGCCAGAACGACCTGCACCTATAGCATATCTGGTATCTCATGTTTGGAGGATGTAGTGTCTGAAGTAAAAGGTCTCTCGGGCAGAGGCCGTTCATCACTGAATGCTAATGCGTGCATATGAATCTTCATGTAGAGTGCGGGGGCCATGGGCCTACCATGGTAACGGGAGCAGTAAATTACTTGCATGGAGACAGGAAGGCAGGGCCCTTTGCTCTGCAGCCGGGAATATGTTTACCTATTTCACTAGACTGGAATGTGTTTTCGCGGAGGCTGAACAGATAACTGTAGGCAAAATAACGTTTTGGCAGGCAAGCAGGCCGAGCCGGGCACCGCTCGTCTGTGCAGGATGTAAGGTAGAGGTCAGGGATGCATACCCAAACTGCAGTTTTCAGAGGTAGAAATGAACTTGGAGCTTCGTTAAGGGCCTGGCTCGACTGGGCCAGGAAACATGGAGAAAACGTGTGCTTTATTCAAAAGTATACCATGTAAAGACGTTGGCACCATAGGCAAAGAAACCTAATGAACAGGATTTTCATGTATGACTGGATAGCAGACATGTTAAGGTTTGACGCAAATGCATATGCGTCTTTCTAGCATGAACAGAAAAGAAGTTACACGACATACAAGGAACATGGGTGCATAGATAGGGTGCGAGTTGGGGGACACATTGGCTACCTTAAAATTTCTATTACCTCATTCCCTCCTTGGCCCCTACTTCACCCTTTAGGATATATCTATATGCATGAGACCATCTATCTGTTCATATAACATCATTTGCTCATCTCTCTTCATTCGGGAACGGGAACGTGAACTCGGACGGGGAATGCAAGCTGTGGCGCACAAGCCGCAAATCGCTGGCCCACATTGCAGACAGAGACAACAACTGAATAGAATAAGCAGTATTATTCCTAGGAATGATAGCAGTTTCCACCCCCAGGCGGACAACACACTCCAGAGCCAACCGGACCAAGTCCAGGTGCCTGGATTCTGGTGAATCAGGTGAGCTATTTCGTGAAGCCTTGTTATGGCCTTATACACGGATGGCGCGTTATTAGGAATGAAAACACAACAACTGGACTCTACAAGCCCCGCCCCTATCGGCCAGTATGACGTCAAGGACAAGGCGATTTTGAAGAACTACGAGTCTCATAGCAGATTGTTCTTCAGTCAGGTTACCTAAAGCAGAAGTAGTTTCGTTCACTACCGCTTCAAGAGTTCTTGTTAATTTGCATATCAATTTACTGTTTTGGACAGGACCTACAAAGAAAAAGAATCCTTTATTGAAATCTGTATATTGTTCCCACGTTGTCTCAGTCTGATCGACAATTTGGGGTCTTGATCTCCCTTCTATGTCTTACATTCACAAGGCGTGAATTTCGATGATAGTCAGGCGGGGCTAGAAAAACAGGTGGTAATAGGAACACAATATAACACGTCCCATCCCAATCAGGGGGCAGATGTACATAAGCTGTCTGACCACAAATAAAATAAGAATGGCGTGAGGCTTTGAAAGTAGACTTTCCTTTATCACTGAATTCGACCACAGTATCACAATCACTGTGTCCTAGATGTACTGAACCATTCTTTCTAACACATAATTCACCTTTCACTGGTAAAACTGTTATAAACGGCAAGTTCGAATTAGTCTCGGACTGGACGTTCAGGATCATGAGATTGAGGGAAAAGTTACCTAATGCATACACTTCATTTTCTAGATCGGTCCCTATCCTTTGAGGGAGACCGTCTGCGTCTGGGAAACATGCTTTATTCATAACTGTATTCAGGTTCCCCCATATCCAATTGCCTTGGGAAAGATGGGACTTACTATCTAAGGAAGACATTAAAGCAAACCATGCACCACATGAACCATTATGTGTGAACGGGTACGGAAACAGGGGCAGAGCTCCCTTGTATTTCTGATAAGGTGGGAGTCGGCCGCATACCCAACAATTCGTGGCATTGCTGGTCTGGTGAGTATGGTGTAACATACGAATGAATGTATTGTTGCGCATTGCTAATCGATAGGATAATTCATGAGGGGGCAGGTCGCTGAAAGTGTGCTCTGCAGAATCATTAGAGAAAGTATGTACATGTGAATTGAAAGGAGGAAAGAAATCATGTAACAAGAAGCTTACACATATTATCGAAATGCTCAGAATAAACATGAAAATTAATGTTATAACGCATCGACTATGCAGGTTCTTACAGTATTGTTCTCTCTTTTTGATACGCCTATCTCTCTGACTACTTGCGTCTATCTTATTCATGTCAGAAACCTGTCTAACCGCTTCACCCGAGGGGGACTTAAACAATTAAACGCTATCTGACTTACTAGACCTCAACTTGGCGCGATACTCCTGTTGGGGAGTTTTTTCTGTCAGGGGAAGTTTAGATTCAGTGTCCGAAAGGGGGCAGTCTCTAATCGAAGTCTCTGGACACAGTCCGTGAAATTTTTTTATATGGCTGGAGTGTAACCACCCCTTGCGTCCTTCTAGCTTGACTGCGGTCCTCGTTGTCATTAACACCAACTTGGGCTGCTTCCATCTGGGTTCCAGCGAACTTGTTCTGTCAAAATTCCGGACTTAAACTAGCTCTCCAGGGACGACTTCATGCGGTTTCACTTCGGTGTTGTCCGGGAAGGCAGCCGCAACCTGTGAACAACAAGATTGTAGTGCAGACATCAAGGAAGCTAGGTAATCTGTCAACATAGTACTATCGACATCTGTAATCTTTTTAGGCATAGGCGTACCCCACATATTGGGAGGCCGCCCGAAAACAACCTCATAAGGAGATAGTCCGGTTCTGGAATGGGCTACCATGCGCATATAGAAGAGGGCAACTGGCAGTGCTACGATCCAATCTACACCTTTTTCTGCACATACTTTAGCTAATCGTGTTTTCAGGGTCTGGTTGTGTCTTTCGACCAAACCAGCTGCTTCGGGATGTCGTACACAGTGAAATTTCCACTGGTAACCTAACAGGAGCGATACCTGTTTCATAAGTTCGGACGAGAATGGCTGTCCATTATCTGAATACACGACACGGGGCAAGCCGTATCGCGGTAAAAATTCACGAACCAGCTGCTTGGCAGTGGTCGCGGCAGTGTAATCTGGGACTGGATATGCTTCTGTCCATCTGGAAAGGGCACATACAACTACAAGGACATATTTGAATCCTCTACATCGGTCCATCTGGATATAATCCATCTGAAGGACTTCAAAAGGATGGTCAGGAGGATGGAAACCACCTTGTTCTACGGGAACACCTTTGCCTGGATTGAACTGACAACAGATCATGCAGGTACGCACTTTCTGTTTTGCTGCTGCTCGTAAATGTTTGTTGAACCATAAATTCTGAATGCTGTCTAACATGGCTTTCTCTCCTAAGTGTGCAGGACTATGTGCTGTGTTAATGATAACTTGAACCATAGAGTCGGGGAGGAACCATGTGGCTCTTCCCTTCGTCATCCATCCCTGATCTGTTTGGATCCCTCCTTGTTCAGTCCATTTCTTGATTTCGTCTGGAGTGGCATGTGTCTGTAGGTCGAGTACATCTAGTGTGGGATCCTTCACTGTCATACAATGTGTCTGTGTTGGTACTATAGTCTTTGTCGGGTCTGTCTGAATCTGAGTTGTGAGTTTAGCTGTTCGATCTGCCAGGTCGTTACCCTGGGAAATAGTATCAGTGACTTTCGTATGTGCTTTGCACTTCATGACAGCAATGGCTGAAGGCAAGTGTATTGCTTCTAACAGGGCTTGAATAAGGGGACCATGCTGTATCTTGGCTCCATGAGAAGTTAAAAAACCTCTTTCTTGCCAGAGGATACCGAAGTCGTGAACAACTCCGAATGCATACTGTGAATCTGTATATATGTTTACTTTCAGGTTCTTGGCTCGAATGCAGGCTTGGGTCAGAGCGATGAGCTCTGCTGCTTGGGCAGACAGTGTGTCAATACGATGTGTTTCTAAGATTTCAGTTTCAGTGGTCACTGCATAGGCGGCCACTAACTCTCCTGTGCTTGTTCTCATACATGAACCATCCACGTAAAGCGTCAGGTCTGGATCGGGCAATGCAATGTCTGTTAAGTCTTGTCTTGGCTTCGTCACAGTATTGATGACTTCTACGCAGTCATGTGGTATCGGGTCAATTGTACTCGAGGGTAACAATGTGGCAGGATTTAATGTATTGCAACGTCTGATCTCTATGTGTGGCTGAAATAATGTCAATTCGTATCCAGTCAGTCTTGCTATGGTCAAGTGTTGAGTCTGGGTTCGGTTCAAAAGAACTTCCACAGATTGTGGAACCTGTACTGTCAGGGGATGTCCTAACACTATGGAGTCGCTTTGTCTGATTGCTAGAGCTGTCGCTGCAACTGATTTGAGGCACGCAGGCAGAGCCTGGGCCACTGGATCCAATGTACTAGAAAAGTAAGCACAAGGCTTGTGTTTTCCTGCTTGATCTTGTGTGAGCACAGATAATGCTGTGCCGTCGCGTTCAGTAACAAAAAGTGTAAAAGGCTTGCTATAACATGGTGTCGCTAAAACAGGTGCTTGACATAAGGCTTTCTTTAACTCGTCAAAAGCTTGTGTGTGTTCCTGAGTCCAAGGGAGGACAGTCGAAGTCGCTGCCTCCTGTGTTGTCAACTGTATGAGTGGTTTGGCTAGATATGCATACTGAGGGATCCATTGTCTGCAGTATGAGGTGAGGCCAATAAAGGCCCGTACCTCCTTTTGTGTCTTTGGTTGTGGCAGATGTGCAATTAACTGAATGCGTTCTGGTGTCAGTTGTCTCCCCCATTTGGACAGCAAGTGCCCAAGGTAAACCACTTGCTGGGCACAGAATTGTAGCTTCGAAGGGGACACTTTATGCCCCTTTTCGGCCAAGAAACATAGGACAGTCAGTGACGCGTGCTCGCAGTCACGTTCGGTCCGTGCAGTGATTAACAAGTCATCAACATATTGGAGCAGAGCAGTGTCAGCAGCCATGTGAATACTGTCTAGTTGTCTTTTCAGGGCTTGACTGTAAATACTGGGACTTTCCGTGAACCCTTGAGGTGCACGTGCAAATTTGAAGCTTCGGCCATTTAAAGAGAATCCGAATAAAAATTGGCTTTCCGGATGAATGGGGACACTAAAGAAAGCGTTCTTGAGGTCAATTACAGTAAAGAACGCAGCTTCGGAATCAATGGCAGTCAATAAGGAGGATATGTCTGGCACTACTGGGTACTGGGGAATGATGCATTTATTCAGTTCTCGAAGATCGATCACCAATCTGTAGACTGGTGGTGCATTTGGGTCAGTTCGTTTAAGAATCGGAATGATTGGAGAATTACATACATTGGAGTCAGTTTCTATAACTACTCCTTGGGCAATCAATTCGTCAATAATTTTCAATAAGGCTGCTACAGCCTCGGGGGGCAATTTGTATTGTCGGATTCGGGGTAGTACAACTCCTTGCTTGAGAGTGACACGATAGGGTGTAATGTGCATACAACCTACATCAGTTGGACCTTGTGCCCATAAATGCGCTGGTACATTTTGCAATCTTGGATCAAAATCTCGTAACACATAATGACCTTTGAAGTCACGTAAGAATAATCTCACTCCTTCCGGAGAACAACATATCACAGCTCCTAAAGCTTTCAACGTTTTAATACCAAGCAGATTTTCAGGACATGCTTTCGTAAGTAACAAGTCTGTAGTATGGGACAATGGACCAACTTCAAGAGAAACTGGCTTTGACACTTCATTAACAATAGGCTTTCCTGAAAAACCCAGGGAAACATTCTGTGAGCCTGAGAGGGGGGCCCCTGGAACCTCGTCATGACTGATGGTAGTTCTACTTGCCCCTGTGTCAATCAAAAATGTTCTGTCTTTCCCTAATACCTGACTATGTACATAGGGACCCTCTTGATCTACAGGAACCTCAATAAGAGGCAAGCCAACCTCCCTCTCTAGGCTGTTTCATGAGTACGGCTGGTAATCGGGGTAATCTGACTGTGCATACTGGTACATTTGTTGCGTGACATGTTGCGTGGCAGCAATAGGCTGGGGTTTAGGTTGGGGTACAGCTACTGTCTGTTGTGCTTGCTGTGGTGGTGGCGTATTCTGTGGAATATGCTGTGGAATATGTTCCTGTCTAGGAGGACGCGGTCTTTCTTTCGTCCTACCGGTAGCAATATTGTGTTTCAAAACCAAACATTCATTTATATAGTGACCTGGCTGTTTGCAGTAATTGCAATTCCCTTTAACGGGAGCTGCAGACTGACCTGGAGGTGCTGTACCCTTTCTCTGACCGTCTGCTGGAACAGACTGAGCTACTAGTACTTTCATTTTCGTATCTTTCATACGTCTCTGTTCATGATCATGTTCCTCTCTAATTCGGTTCTGGTGGTACTGTAACATTTGTAACATTTGGGAAGGAGTATTTGCTTGCCATGTGCTCTCGACTTTCAGGACTCTATTCTTAACTTGGGGTAAGGAATTCTCAACTAATTTGGTCACAAAAAGATGTGGATATGATTCACTACTTGTTTTCAGGCCGCTGTTAATAATAAAACATTTCTCAAATCTGGAATAAAAATCACTAGTATCCTCATCTTGTTTCTGTTTGCAGGCTGAGATTGCATCCCAGTCTTCCTTTTTAGTTGTCAATAACCTCGGCAAAACCTGTACTAATAATCCTGGTAATGCTTTAGTTTTGTCCCCAAGACCAGTACCTGGAATTCGTGTACTTTCTTCGTTTTCTAATTCAGTCCAGATAATCTTTTTATCTCCCACCTCCCATTCTTTTTCTTTTAGTTTCTCGTAAATACCGGCTGGTAACAGTACTTTTAACATTTTCATAATATCGGGATATGTGTAATCTCCCATGAGTAACATGTCTTTTAATTCACGATGAAACCCTGCTGGATCTTTATCATGACAAGGCACTATTTTCTTCATTTCCAATAGTTCCATTTTGCTTAAGGGTGTGTATACGAATACGCGTTGAAGCGCACCCCCTGGAGTCGTCTGGACGGGATGAACTTCTCGTAAGGGATTCTGTCTGTCTCTGTCAAAGGGCTTCCTTACTGGAGGTGGAACAGGAACAAAATGTGGAGTCAAAAATGTCCTGTATTTATGACGTTGTTCAAGAATCACATTAATTAAATCGGTACCTAGGCCTCTCCACGCTGTTCAGTTGGAGAAAGACTCAAAAATGTTTGTGCTACTGAATCATCTTTATATACGCTGTTATTATCAGCCCACTGTACTGCGGACCGTGCTAGTTCCTGATCCCGCATTGTACTGAGTTCGTTGTAACCTATTCGTTCTTTCAGTACTTTATCAGTGGCTTGGAATAAATGCTCAAGAGAACATTGTTCTGGTATGGGAGAAAGAAAACGTCTCTTATTTTCTGAGCGTATGGGTCTGTCAAAAGGTCTTGCTCTACCTACGTACGCCATCATCTCCTGGCGTTCATCTGACTCTTCTAACTCATCCCCTTCTTCCTCGGTTTCACTCTCTTTCTCGGCTCCCCTAGCTTCTTTCTCTTTTTCGTGTATTATTACTATTTCTTTGCGGATCTTTCTGTACATGGCTTCTATACAATTTTGTTTATCATGTTTACCATCAGCTATGTTATTACTCCAATTTATCAACATGTCCTTCTCTTCTTGGCTTGTACCTGGTCGATCTCGTTCCCTTATCAAACAATTGATCAGAAATCGTAAGATCATACTTTGTGTCTCAACCTTCTGATGTGCCATGGCCTCGCAAATGCATTCAGGTCTCTCCCCTGTTCTAATAAAATGATATATATTGTCTAGATGGTTAGTCATTTCTGGCAAAAGAATCAAATAATCCGTAACGCGTCGTAGACGTAGCGAAAATAACATCATGTCCCCCTTGCCAGGTACTGAGTCATATCTACAATCCGTAATGTATTGTCTAAGGTTTTCGTATGTAGCTGCTCTAGGTGTACGTTGTAATGCTAACTCTCTGAGCGTCGTTCGTTTTACTTGTGGCGGGGTGCGAAGATGACCTCCTGCTGCGCCTGAAGCAGAAGCGAGGGCGTGAACTAACTGGGCAGTAGCTGCTGGTGTCATAGCGGGTAGAGGTGGCATATGTACTGGAGGTGGACTCTGTGTTACATCTGTCGCGAAAGGGTTAAGTGGACCAGTAGTAGGTGGGACAGTAACAGTAGCAGTAGCAGTAGGGGAAGTGACAACAGGCGCGGGAAGCGTGACTTGGTGACGTGGAGGGGTCGTGGCTTGAACAGTGGCTTGAACAGACGGAGCAGGCTGCTGTACATTATTAACGGGTGGTACGGGTACATTAGTATATGCTGGAGCAACATCATCTAAATAGGAAGAAAGGAAAATATCTGCTGCGGTTTGTTTATGACGGAGTTTAGTCGGAACCAATGGTGGTGGCAAGTTACATGTTACTTCCGGGGTCGCCTTGGGCAGGCCCTCGGCTAGAACTGGATACAGTCCTGTAATCAGGGCATTTCTTTGTCTGTCTTGTTGTTCTATTCTGACTCGTTCTCCTTCTTCTAGTAACTCTTTTTCTCTAGCTTTTTCGGATTCTTCTCTACTTCTCTCTGCTTTCCTGATTTCCTTTTCATTTCTCCTATGCGCTTCTTTACGCCATAGTTCTATGGCATTTTTCTGAGATTGTCTGGCTTTCTTCTTCCATAATGCTTCTTCTACTCTCATGATGCATTCAGCATCCCATGTCCCTGAGACAGGCCATCTATACTTCTCTTCCAGACCCTTGGTGTAGTCCACCCACAAATCTAAATACAGTATGGCATCTAAGCCATGCTTATTATACATAAAATGTCCAGGAGTGTCCCTAGGCGGGACAGGAACTGCTTCTTCGAGTATCCCTTTCCTAGTGCCTATCTGACGTAATTTCGAGAACAGTGGCATATTGAGACTGATTTGAAAGTGAACACAATAAACACAGTAATGAATTGCAAACAATCATTCATACCACGACATGAAACACATTAAAACATTTTCGAACAGTTACTACCTGGTACATGAAAACACAATACTGGAAAATTCTCGAGATTCTAGATTACTGAACTACTAGATGCACTGAATTAATAGATGCACTGCTAAAACAGTACAGCCTGGTCCCATAAAGAGACACGTGTTACCGTATTTACCTAAGTAAACACGTCCGGACCAGGTCTGTGTACCCAGACCTGTCTTGACCGGGCACAAATTAATGAACCCGTCTATATGCGTTCCCAATAACGGTACTCACCGGAAAGCAGAAACTGAAGGCCTCGGAAACTGGACTGGACTGGACTGCGTCAGGTGACGATTCTCCTACGCATGCGCTTCGGAACAGGTGGGCCTCTGGATACCTCGGACTTTGCTCTCTCGACTAGGGGCTCTGGTCGGGATCCTCCGCATTCCTCACCGCCTCGTCTGGATGCTGGGTCGCAGTCACCGTCTCCTCCGTAGGCCCGAGGGAGATTAGCAGGAAAACCCGCAGAAGTGCACTGGTTCCGTCGCTGCTGCAGAAGGGGTCAAGGCCTGCGGTACATCGCCGGCGAGTGGGGAAGGGGGGGGTGCCTATTCGGGCGCCAAATTATGTGATAAATAAAATTACCGTATCATTTTTCCATACAATTAAAAGTAAAGGAATAGCTCAATTAATGAGAGGCAGAGTCCGTGGAATCTTAGTCATACGGGCTTTAATGAAAAATAATACCTCGAGGTATGGACATCGAGTTCCATCACCACAAAGGCTCAGGAAGGGATATTCATCTTTTTATTAACATCACACATTATATATAGTAAAACAGTATACTTGATTCAAATGCAGTAGGCGTAACAGGTGAAAAGAGAGAGATAAGAACACATGTGCGTAACAGGAGGCGTGTAAGAAGGCGTACACATGGGCGTGCACTTGACATGTCAGAGAAACGTCACATGAAACGTCACAAGTGGGTGGATGCTTAGTGAAAGTTTGCAGAGTCGGCAGAAACTTCTGACCTAGATGCGCGCGCAACTGAGCATGACGTGTAACTGGGGAGAACTGGGGGCTTTGACTTTTGCAAGAGTAGAGGAGACTGGTGTCTGGGGTGTCAGAACGACCTGCACCTATAGCATATCTGGTATCTCATGTTTGGAGGATGTAGTGTCTGAAGTAAAAGGTCTCTCGGGCAGAGGCCGTTCATCACTGAATGCTAATGCGTGCATATGAATCTTCATGTAGAGTGCGGGGGCCATGGGCCTACCATGGTAACGGGAGCAGTAAATTACTTGCATGGAGACAGGAAGGCAGGGCCCTTTGCTCTGCAGCCGGGAATATGTTTACCTATTTCACTAGACTGGAATGTGTTTTCGCGGAGGCTGAACAGATAACTGTAGGCAAAATAACGTTTTGGCAGGCAAGCAGGCCGAGCCGGGCACCGCTCGTCTGTGCAGGATGTAAGGTAGAGGTCAGGGATGCATACCCAAACTGCAGTTTTCAGAGGTAGAAATGAACTTGGAGCTTCTTTAAGGGCCTGGCTCGACTGGGCCAGGAAACATGGAGAAAACGTGTGCTTTATTCAAAAGTATACCATGTAAAGACGTTGGCACCATAGGCAAAGAAACCTAATGAACAGGATTTTCATGTATGACTGGATAGCAGACATGTTAAGGTTTGACGCAAATGCATATGCGTCTTTCTAGCATGAACAGAAAAGAAGTTACACGACATACAAGGAACATGGGTGCACAGATAGGGTGCGAGTTGGGGGACACATTGGCTACCTTAAAATTTCTATTACCTCAAACCGCGGCGGCAATTCCGCAGCGGTTCAGCGGTTTGGGCGGGGCCACGTCGGCCAACGAACGTTTGCAGCACTACGGAGGTAGTGCTCGCGACGGCCGTTGCCCGACAAACGCAACGAAGGGGTTAATGTTTTTAAATACATTACAGTTTATTAAGTTAAATGTTTCCCTATTATTTCTGTAAACTGATTGAGATAATTTCGAACTAACTTAAGAAAAAGAAAAATTGGAACAAATCATATCAAATAATGCAGTACAGTATAATCCATTAAGGAACAATCCCTATTCTATGGAAAGGAGTGATAGAAGAGTGTGAGCATGTACCCATAAAGAATCCAAGTTTGAAAGCAGGAGGGGAAGAATTTGAAGCTCAAATTCAATCGATCAATGTCAGCAGAACTCTCCATAAAGAATCGTTCATAAAGCAAAAATAATCAAGCAGTAACAGTAGCAACTGCAATCAGTAACTAAGTAGGATAGTGTTAGACGGACCGGGAGGGTCGGCCGAGGACAAGGGGAGAGGTCTCCGGGGAGAGCCGTCTCCAGCGATCGTACAGACAAGAAACTTCCCCCCCACAGACGTACGCCACACAAGGATAAGGTTCAACGTTACTTTATAAGCAATTCTTCAAGTACGGTGAAATGGTACAAGGAGGTCTGGACTCCGGGGTCCCCTCTATACTAGTCTCTTGGTTGGGAAAAGGGTAGCGGGACAGTCTTATTACCAATCTGGTAAATGAAATAGCTCACAATCCTCGAGCTCGGCGTTCTAGATGATCGGGCCGCGGCGGAGCCAGCAGGTCCCGAGATGGTTGAAGGTAGCGACGGTCCGCGGCGGAGCCAGCAGGTCCCGATGAAGGTGGTGGTTACAAACGGTCCGCGGCCACGCCAGCAGGTCCCGACGACGATGAAGGTTTCAGAAGGTTGCGGCAGCGCCAGCAGGCAGGTCGATAGTTCGCAAGGCAGGGCTACGGCAGCGCCAGTAGTCCGTCAAGGATGAGTTCTTCACTGCGTCTCTCGACTCCAGGATACAACTGCCTTCCTGCTCTGGAGCTGCCCCAGTTATAGGTCTGGCGCCCTTTGATGTCCGGACCCTCGCACTTGGAGGTCGGGAGGTCCAGGATGAGCGAGTCCAGACACCCAGCAGGGGGGTGGAGCCAGCGCCTCGGGAAGCTGGGGTGATCGGCACCTGGCGGGGGAGAGCCATCGACACCTCTTTCTCCCATTGACCTGCCAAGTAGTCCGCTCATCTCCTGGGTGGATGGTGGTGCCGGGATGTCGGGGCCTGGCCAGGCCCAGGGTTAGGGTCGATCGGAGGCCACGCGGCCTCGTGGTGCTGTGTCCAAGATGGCGCCCAGGCCGGGCGAGAGAGGGCCGGTAGGGAATCTGGCCCATGATGGGGAGATGTCCAGGGGCAGGGGTCCCATATGAGACGGGAAACGGGTGGTTGTCGCGTGTGACACCTGAAGAGCCAGGTTCGGGCCTGGTCGTGCGGGGAGGGAGCAAGCCTTTCCTGTGGCCTGTCCAACATGCGTCCCCCCCAGCTGAAGGCGGGGAGAGTCACCCATCCGCTTGGGGACTCTCTTCGTCGAGGCGGAAAAAGCGGGACAGGCCATCTGCGTTGGCGTGGTCTTGCCCTGGTCGATGTTCCACCGTGAAGTCCATCCCCTGCAGGGAGATGGACCAACGCAAGAGTTTCGGGTTTTCCCCCCGCATCTGCATTAGCCACTGCAGGGGCCGATGATCGGTCTGTACCCGGAAGTGGGTGCCGAAGAGATAAGGCCGGAGCTTTTTGAGGGCCCACACCACTGCGAAGGCCTCCCTTTCGATGGTGCTCCAGCGTTGTTCTCGGGCCAGGAGCCGTCTGCTGATGAAAGCCACCGGCTGGTCAAGTCCCTCGGTGTTCAGCTGGGAAAGGACTGCCCCAATGCCATGGTCGGAGGCGTCCGTTTGGACGATAAATTCTTGACTGTAGTCGGGGGCCTGGAGCACAGGGGCGGAGCACATGGCGGCCTTCAGCTTCTCGAAGGCCGCTTGACAGTCGGCGGTCCAGTTGACCTCCTTTGGTTGGTTTTTGGATGTGAGTTCCGTGAGGGGCCCCACAATGCTGCCATAGTCCCTCACGAACCGCCGGTAGTAGCCTGTGAGTCCCAAGAAGGCGCGGACCTCGGTCTGGGTGATGGGAGGCTGCCAAGCCTGAATGACAGCGATCTTGAGTTGCAGAGGGGCCACCAGACCGCTTCCCACCTGGTGCCCGAGATAGGTCACGGACCCCTGGCCAATTTGGCATTTGCTGGCCTTGATCGTGAGGCCAGCCCGTTGGAGGGCCTGTAGCACCTCTCGGAGGTGGTGGAGGTGGTCGGACCAGTGGTGGCTGTACACAGCGATATCGTCCAGGTAGGCGGCGCTGAATTCTTCGAGTCCCGCCAGGACCTGGTTTACTAGCCGCTGAAATGTTGCTGGGGCATTCTTCATGCCGAATGGCATGACCTTGAAGTGGTAGTGGCCATCAGGGGTGGAGAAGGCGGATCGTTCTTGGGCCCGGGGTGTGAGACCGATCTGCCAGTAGCCCGCTGTCAGGTCGAAGATGCTGAGGTAGCGGGCAGCTCCCAGGCGGTCGATTAGTTCATCTGCTCGGGGAATGGGGTGTGCGTCTGTTCTGGTGACCGCATTCAAGCCCCGGTAGTCGACGCAGAACCGGAGCTCAGGCTTGGTGCCGGGGGCGGCTGCTTTGGGGACCAGTACCACTGGGCTGGCCCAGGGGCTGTCTGATGGCTCGATGACCCCGAGCGTGAGCATCTTGGCCACCTCTTCTTGGATGCAGGTCCGTACCCGATCTGGTACGCGGTAAGCCCGATGGCGGACAGGGGGACTCTCTCCAGTGTCCACGTCATGTAAACACCAAGGGGTGACCCCTGGGGTGAGGGAGAACAGGGTGGCGAACTGCAGCAGGAGGTCTCGGCAGCCTTGGCGCTGTTCCGGGGTGAGGGCCTCCGAGAGTCGGACCCCATCCACGGAGCCGTCCTTCTCCCGAGTCCGGAGGAGGTCAGGAAGTGGTTCGGAGTCCTCCTCGGCTCCGCTGTCCGTTGCCATCAGGAGGCTGAGCTCTGAGCGCACAAAGTGGGGTTTCAGTCTATTGGCGTGGAGGACCCGGAGGGGGTTCCGTGAAGATTCCATATCGATGAGATAGGTGGCAGGGCCCTTGCGCTCGACCACGTTGAAGGGCCCCGTCCATTTGTCTTGCAGGGCGCATGGTTCGGTGGGAGACATTACCCACACTTGTTGGCCGGGTTCAAATTCGATGGAGGAGGCATTTCGATCGTACCACCGTTTCATGTCTTCCTGACTGGCCTCCAAGTTGGCTTTGGCCATCTCTCGGAACCGTCTGGTCTGGTTGCGGAGGGTTAGGAGGTACTTGAAGACATCTGGAGGGTTCTTTAGAGGGGGCATTTCCCAGCCTTCCTTGACTAGGCTGAGCGGCCCGCGCACAGGGTGTCCATACAAGAGTTCGAACGGGCTGAAGCTGAGTGACTTCTGGGGGACTTCTCGGTAGGCAAAGAGGAGGCACGGTAGTAGCACATCCCACTGGCGACGGAGGGGCTCTTCCAACCCCCCAATCATCCCTTTGAGCGTGCGGTTGAACCGCTCAACCAGTCCGTTCCCTTGAGGGTGATAGGGGGTCGTGAATCGGTAGGTGACCCCACACTGTTGCCAGAGGGACTTCATGTATTTTGAGATAAAGTTTGTGCCTCGGTCGCTGACGACTTCTCGGGGGAAGCCTACCCGGGAGAAGATCCCCATCAAGGCCCGGCCGACCACCGGGGCTGTCACAGTTCGTAGGGGAACAGCCTCGGGGTAGCGAGTGGCGTGGTCCACCAGTACCAAGATGAACCGATGCCCTTGTGCTGTACGGGGGTCCAGGGGCCCCACAATGTCTATCCCCACCCTCTCGAACGGAGTGGTGACCACAGGGAAAGGTTGCAGAGGTGCTTTAAGCTTGCGGCCGCTCTTCCCGCTGGCCTGGCACGTGGGGCAGGACCGGCAGTGCTGGAGTACGTCGTTCCTCATCTTGGGCCAGAAAAAGTGGGTCACTAGGCGACTGTAGGTTTTGTCCTGACCCAGGTGGCCAGCCAGGGGGACATCGTGGGCCAGGTTTAGCAAGAAGTCTCTAAAGCGGAGGGGCACCACTAGCACTTGACTGGCCCCTAACTCTGCGATTCTCTGTTCGCTGTACAACAGGTCATTGTCCCAATAGACCCAATGGGTTCCGGAGGTATCCCCTGCACTCTGGGCGAGGGCTTGTTGGCGGAGTCCCTCGAGGGAGGGACAGGTCTTCTGCTCGTGGCGAAACTGTTCCTGGGTGGGCCCCCCCTCCTGACGCCACTGAGCCAGGCCGGGAAGGTCCTGAGGCTGAACGAGCCCCTCGGGAGTTTGCTCTGGGGGGACGGCACGGTCGGGGTCTTCTACTGGCGCGACCGGGGGAGGAGGTGCTGGCCATTCAGGTTCTTCGGGTCGGGGGGTGGCACGGGCAGCCATGGACCGGGTGGTTACGCACGCCCAGTCCGGGATGCCCAACATCCCCAGGTGTTCTCTCCTCTCTATGGCGGCCCACGGGGAACTCTCCAGATCATTTCCCAGGAGACAGTCTACGGGGGCATCATCTCGGACCGTCACTTTCAACATGCCGGAGACTCCTCCCCACTCGAAGGGGACGCAGGCCATCCGACATAGACTCTCCGAATTGTCGGCTGAACGGACAGGGCAGAGAACGTTCGGCAGGATCTGTTCTGGGGTCACCAGATGACAGCGGACGGCCGTTACACTGGCCCCGGTGTCACGTAGGGCTTCGGCCCGGCGTCCATTAATGTTCACCCACTGACTGTACTTCCGGGTGTTGGCGGGTAGGGGGACCCGCGGGACCATGTCTCTTCCCCCTAGGCACGCTAGAACCATGGCGGCGGGTTCCCATTCTTGGTGTTCTTGCTCACACTCCTCGTGTTCCTCGGAGATTTGTTCTTCCCCCAGGGCGGCGGCAGCCATCTGGCGGGGTCTCGGAGTCTGGCTCTGTGGACAACTCGGGTCGTTTGCGTAGTGGCCGACTCGCTGGCATCGGTGACATGTGACATTGGCTCTGTATCCCGGCCGCGCCGGGGTGTTGCCCCGGTTGGCCGGGGGTGGGGTGCTGGTAGCGGGAGCGGCCGGGAAATTATCTCTTCCTCGTCCCTGGCCTCCTCCTCCTCCTCGGGGACGGTGCTGACCGTTGTTGTTCCGGATCTGTTCATGTGACCCATTTCGGCCCACTCTGGTAATTTCCCACCGGTCAGCCTCGGCGGCGAGCTGCCGCGGATCAGTCAATTTACTGTCGAGGAGGTGCTGCCTGAGCTCAACGAAGCAGTTGTTTGATAGATGCTCCCATACCATGAGATTGAATAGTTGCTCGTAGGTCGTTACGTTGCTTCCCTTGATCCACCCCTCGAAGGCTCGGCTGAAATAGTTCACATATTCCACCCAAGTTGTACCCGGGATCCGGGTGCAGTCTCGGAACCTCTGGCGGTACATTTCGGGTGTGAGCCCATAGCGGGTGAGGAGGGTAGCTTTCATGTGGTCATAGGAGGTCATCAGATGGTCGGGAAGCTGCAGCAGGACATCGCGGCCCTCATTGACGAACCTCCCCCATAGACCGGCTCCCCAGTCGCTGCGATCGATCCGGTGGGAGGTCATAGCGATCTCATAGGCCTTGAACCACTGCTGTATGTCGTCATCTCGGAAATATTCTCGAACGACATCCTTGGGGATGTGTACCTTTTTTTCTGTTGCCCCCGGAGTGCGCGGTTGCTCGGGCACCCCTAATTCTTTGTTCTGCTTGCGTAAGTCTATCTCAGCTAGTTTGCGCTCGTGCTCATACGCCAGTCTCTTCTCTTCGAGTTCTCTTTGTCTCTGCTTCTCTTCCCGTTCTTCTCGGAGCCGCAGGTGTTCCAGGTTCAGTTTTTGTTCGGCTAATTTGAGTTCGCCATCCATTTTGAGCCGGGCCATTTCTAGCTCGTGTAGTCGGTTCCTTTCTCGTTCTTGGATCTCATCTTGCGAGAGACCCGTTCTTTGCTCCTCGGGAGCCGTGGTGTTTTTCTCTGCTGCTGCGACATTTTGGTCCGGGGGTCTGACGGCCCCGGTTTCTGCCCATGACTCAATGGCGTGCTTGAAATCGTCTTTAGTACTCAGACCGGTGGTAGCGATACCTAGTTCAATGCAGAATTGTTTCAACTCACGATGGCTGTATTCTTCCAATTTCTCCATCTGGAATTTCTCGGTGGATCCGCTTTCTTTGGTTGGCATTGTGGTTTTGTCGTGGGGTGAGCTACTCTCTGTACGATTACGCGTTGATTCGGATCGCGCCGCTGGCCACCAATGTTAGACGGACCGGGAGGGTCGGCCGAGGACAAGGGGAGAGGTCTCCGGGGAGAGCCGTCTCCAGCGATCGTACAGACAAGAAACTTCCCCCCCACAGACGTACGCCACACAAGGATAATGTTCAACGTTACTTTATAAGCAATTCTTCAAGTACGGTGAAATGGTACAAGGAGGTCTGGACTCCGGGGTCCCCTCTATACTAGTCTCTTGGTTGGGAAAAGGGTAGCGGGACAGTCTTATTACCAATCTGGTAAATGAAATAGCTCACAATCCTCGAGCTCGGCGTTCTAGATGATCGGGCCGCGGCGGAGCCAGCAGGTCCCGAGATGGTTGAAGGTAGCGACGGTCCGCGGCGGAGCCAGCAGGTCCCGATGAAGGTGGTGGTTACAAACGGTCCGCGGCCACGCCAGCAGGTCCCGACGACGATGAAGGTTTCAGAAGGTTGCGGCAGCGCCAGCAGGCAGGTCGATAGTTCGCAAGGCAGGGCTACGGCAGCGCCAGTAGTCGTCAAGGATGAGTTCTTCACTGCGTCTCTCGACTCCAGGATACAACTGCCTTCCTGCTCTGGAGCTGCCCCAGTTATAGGTCTGGCGCCCTTTGATGTCCGGACCCTCGCACTTGGAGGTCGGGAGGTCCAGGATGAGCGAGTCCAGACACCCAGCAGGGGGGTGGAGCCAGCGCCTCGGGAAGCTGGGGTGATCGGCACCTGGCGGGGGAGAGCCATCGACACCTCTTTCTCCCATTGACCTGCCAAGTAGTCCGCTCATCTCCTGGGTGGATGGTGGTGCCGGGATGTCGGGGCCTGGCCAGGCCCAGGGTTAGGGTCGATCGGAGGCCACGCGGCCTCGTGGTGCTGTGTCCAAGATGGCGCCCAGGCCGGGCGAGAGAGGGCCGGTAGGGAATCGGGCCCATGATGGGGAGATGTCCAGGGGCAGGGGTCCCATATGAGACGGGAAACGGGTGGTTGTCCCATGTGACACCTGAAGAGCCAGGTTCAGGCCTGGTCGTGCGGGGAGGGAGCAAGCCTTTCCTGTGGCCTGTCCAACAGATAGGATGGCAAATCAGCATTCAGCAAAAATCTCTTAGTATTCAGCTTCAGTATAGCATGGGGTGGGATGGGATGGGGTTGTGCGGATAATGGCATGAAAAAGAATGTGAATTTGTTCTCCTCTAGCCCATAGAAAATGTTGCTGTTAATGTTGCAGCTTCTGCTCCGTCCAACCAATGGACTCTTGATTCTTCTTGAGACCCATCTCGTCTCACATGTTCCCAGGAAGCCGCCCAAGGAGTTTTCAAATAAGTTATCTTGAATTTTGAAACTGTGTGTATCTTGTATGGTTATATGAGGTCTTTTGATTCTTAGTCCTGCTTTCCCATAGGCATGTGCAAAAACAACAATTGATGGACAGAATGCAACACAATGTCATACATTCACCCCAGTACAGAGATCTAGGCCTAAATCCATCGTTTTCTTGCTTCCCATGCCATTCCAGTTTGAACCCAGCCATATGCAAATCATTCTTGATTCTGCGTCCAATGGGAACTGTCCAGCTTGAACTGCCAGACCAGGTCCTCCCTGGACTGGAAACAAGCCTCCTAGGACCGGTTTCAGGGTTTTATCCCTCATCAGCCAGGATAGCTTGACTCCAGTGGTATGTAGAGCACAGGACCCACATCTGGACATACCTGTCCACTTCGGGTGACAAATGCAAAAACAACAATTGATGGACAGAATGCAGAGCAATGTCATACATTCACCCCAGTATAGCGATCCGGGCCTAAATTCATCGTTTTTTCCTCCCCATGTCATTCAGGTTTAAACCCAGCCAAATGCAAATCAGTCTTGACCCTGCGTCCGATACGAACAGTCCAACCCAAACTGCGAGGCCAGGTCCTCCCTGGACTGGAAACAAGCATCCTAGGACTGGTTCCAGGGTTTCACCCCTCATCAGCCAGGATAGCTTGACTCCAGTGGCATGGAGAGCATGGGACCCACGTCTGGGCATACCTGTCCCACTCACGGTAACAAATGCAAAAGCAACAATAAATGAACAAAATGCAGAACAATTCATACATTCACCCCAGTTAAGAGATTTGGGCCTAAATCCATTGTTTTTTGCTCCTCATACCATTCCAGTTTGAACCAAGTCATATACAAATCAGTCTTGGCCCTGCGCCCAGTGAGAACAGTCCAGCTCGAACTGCCAGGCCAGGCCCTTCCTGGACTGGAAACAAGCATCCTAGGACTGCTTTTGGGGTTTCACCCCTCATCAGCCTGGATAGCTTGACTCCAGTGGCATGGAGAGCAGAGGACCCACTTCTGGACATACCTGTCCCACTCAGGGTGGCAAATGCAAAAACAACAATTGATGGACAGAATGCAGAATAATGTCACACATTCACCCCAGTACAGAGATCTGGGCCTAAATCCATATGTTTATTTGCTTGTTTCCTGTCCAGGGAGGACCTGGCTTGGCAGTTCGGCTGGACTGTTCCTTTGAGACACAAGGTCAAGACTTATTTGCATATGGCCAGGTCTAAACTGGGGTGGCATGGTGAGCAAAAGAATGATGGATTTAACCCAGATTTCTCGACTGGAGGTGAATGTTTGGATTGGTTCTGCATTCTGTCCATCAATTGTGTCTTTTTTCTTTCTCGCCTTAAGTGCGCTGAGTATGCCCAAACGTGAGTCCCAGGCTCACTGTGCCACTGGATTCAAGCTATCCTGGCTGATAAGGGGTGAAACCCCGAAACCGGTCCTAGGATGCTTGTTTCCGGTCCAGGGAAGTGCAGGCTTGGCAGTTTGGGCTGAACTGTGTCCATGAGGCACAGGGTCAAGACTGAAATTGCATATGGCCAGGTCTAAACTTGGGGTGGCATAGTGAGCAAAAGAATAATGGATTTAACCCAGATCTCTTGACTGGAGAGAATGTTTGGATTTGTTCTGCATTCCGTCCATCAATTGTGTGACTCTAGCTTCCAATAGGCAGGAGCACATTTCTTAACTCATAAACAATAGTCTATGTATGATCAACTGCAATTAATATTATTCAGTTCTACATTCTGCATTATAAATCGGAAAAGAAATAGGTTAAACTAATAACATTTTCTATTCATGTTTTGTATTTTAATGTCTAAAATAATAAGAAATCATTCTAAACAGTGTTAAAGTGTTTCATAGCAAAACATTTCAAAACATTATTACTATTACTCAAAACATCTTTCAACACAGTGAGGTGTGAGACAAAATAAGTATCCCCAGGACGCAATGTCCTAGTGAATCAAATGGAGATAGACACAATTAAGAAAGAGTTCTTTCTTTAAGAAACCCCTCACTCACCACCCTAGTTGGTGACATGCTTCATCATCGGGGTCCACCCAAGTGACCGAGTGCCACTCGGGTTTGCTTAAAACCTGCAACTGCAGCGGAGCTGGTTTTTTGTGAAGGAGTGAAAGTGTGTGATTTAAAAATACCTTTGTGATGTTCCTAAAATTTTAATGTGGAGTCACAAGATATAGTAAAATCATGTGTGTTACTTATGTTGGCTAAATTGACCAAAAAGTATCAATATTTATGTGGGATTATGGTCAACATGTTTCAACCTTTATATGCCAGTGCAAGGTTTTCGTCAGGACCAAGTGTGTGAATCGGGAGGTCTACGCGCTCTAAGGCGTACCCTTCCCTGATCCACCAATTTGGCAGACCATGTACTTACAGCACACTTACAGCCTCCTGTGTAAGTAAAAAGGTTTTGGGAAGCTAATTTAGGATCAACCAATGGAGACCGTGGGGGGGGCTGGTTATGAGGCATTGTCTTATAACCTTTGTGCCCACCTGATTACCTATAGAGTGTGCTCCACGGTAAGAGTGCCAAAACCGTAAGTAACACGGTCTGGCAAGTTGGTGGATCAGGGAAGAGTATGCCTTAGCCTGCGTAGACCTCCGATTCACACACTTGGTCTTGACGAAAACCTGGCACTGGCATATAGAGGTTGAAACATGTTGACCATAATCCCACATCAATATTGATACTTCTTTGTCAATTTACCCAACATAAGTACCACACTTGATTTTACTATATCTTGTGACTTCACAATAAAATGTTGGGAACATCACAAAGGTATTTTTAAATCACACACTTTCACTCCTTCACAAAAAACCAGCTCCGCTGCAGCTGCAGGCGTCAAAGCCCACCCGAGTGGCACTTGGCCACTTGGGTGGACCCCGATGATGAAGCATGTCACCAACTAGGCTGGTGAGTGAGGGGTTTCTTAAAGAAAGAACTCTTTCTTAATTGTATCTATCTCCATTTGATTCACTAGGACATTGCGTCCTGGGGATACTCCCTCTTTGTTTTTTGTATATCTGACCCTAGGAGACTGGGAGTGTTTTTCCCAAACCAAATATCCCTTACTCTCTCATTGTTTATACTCGTGAGACAAAATAAAACCTGCCCTGGTCAAGATCAACTATCAAGCATTGTGTGCACATTTGCACATTTAGTTTTGCTGCTAAAATAATTACGCTTGTACTACATTTCTAAGGTCTAGCACGGGTAAATATGACTGTGTAGTGCATTTTGCAAATTTTAACATTGTCAATTCAATATAAAATGTTATGTTAATATTGCCCATATATGTTTTAACTATATTATTTCAAAAATATGTGAAAAATCTCCTTCAATTGCTAACCTGACTATCCTGGTATGTCTTGTTTCGTGCCAGAGAGTCTCGGACGTTTGAGCTCTCGATCTAGCAGGTAGAGTATCTGCCGAACTCTGTTTTTTTTTCGCAATTTTGAAAAGAACAAAATCAAATTCAAGATGTGTCTCTTTTCAGGCGTTTCCAGACAATCCTAACTTGTAAGTAGTGAAATGCCTGAAAGTATGCAAAGACTGTACCAGGGAATTGAGACCTACCTTATCGTTCAACTCATTATTGTATCACAGAAAACTTTCTGGCCAGTGACTTTGGCCACTTTAGCTATTTGAGTTAGATGGCTTCTTGTGGAAGCAGGGGGTTGATGTGTCATCTTTATGGTTTCACTCGGTTCAAGAAATATGGCCTCTAAGGCTTATTCTTTGAGTTTTCGCCTAGAGGATATAATGTGTGTGGTAGATTGGTCCTCAAAATCGACCTTTAAGTTGTTTTTATTATGAACAAATTGTTATTATTGCATCTTTTGTTGTGGTACAGTTTTAAACAAACATAATTGGAGCCTCCAGCCTCTGACATAGAATAAATAATTTTCTAGCTGATGCATCAAGAGTTTTCAATGTTACAAAGGATATAAAGGCGAAGATTATCCTACCCTTATTGATCTTTATGTATAAACACGTTTGATGCCCTGTATAACTGGTATATGTATGTGGATTATGTTACTTTGGAATGTTACATATTGTCCCCCCTTTCTTGGTCCCCCCATAATATTTTATGGCTTATTTTCATTTATGTTGTTACTGCTGTACATTTTTTTCACAGGAAGTGAACAGAAACAAGTTGAGGTCTGACTACATCTTAATTGAATATGGCTGTGGTTGCTGTTGACATGATTCCCATAGCAGACTGATTTTGGTATACGTTT
This sequence comes from Lissotriton vulgaris, assembly GCF_964263255.1. NCBI lineage: Eukaryota > Metazoa > Chordata > Amphibia > Caudata > Salamandridae > Lissotriton > Lissotriton vulgaris. The sequence goes on along the minus strand of NC_141699.1, from coordinate 607,057,021 downwards.
CAAGGCGGAAGCTATTGCTGTGATGTTGGAGTTTGTTCAAGCATGCTTGCTGTCTGAACGTTCAATTTTGGTTTTATAGACTGTTAATTGTAGATTGTTAAGTATGTTCTGCCAGGACGCACAAAGAAAGAGGAAGGACCATGATGTCTTAAGTCCTTATATTGTTTAATGCACACTGATTGGTGGTTAAAGAGCTATGAAATCACTGTAAAGGTTCATGGGAAATGACGTTTTTTTTTTTGTAATGTTTTTATTGGCTGCTGTGTTTTGAGTAGTAAAGAATGAGAAACATAAGCCTTGCCTCAGAGTCCTTCATAGAACTGCAAATTCTTGATGTGTTAGCTATAAAAAGAAATGTTATTGTACATCCCCTACATGATCATACACACCATCAGACCTGATTCAGGCTGGAGACTCACAATTGTTGATGTAAAAATTGTAAAGTCGCTGTGCACCTTGGGAATGACCACCAGTGAGGCAGGTGAAGGTTAGCCTTGTATTTATTCGCTATTACACATATGCAGGAGAGCGCCGGGCGTCCGGCGTTCTCCGATCATTTCCCCCAACTTGCGCATGCGCAGTGCGCGCCAAAATGGCCGCTTCGCGTGCTACGTCGTGACGTAGCACGCATAGATTAGAGCGCGACTACATATCTCCCCCTTTTTCATATCAAAAGAAAACATACAGTTTATGTACATCTAAAAGCTATTCAGCTTCTCCCAGTTCAAAGTCTTGGAAGCGGGTGGGCTTTACCACCGCTCTGCCTGCTCGTGTGCATCTTACCGGAGTAGAGGGAACTTCCCTGGTGCCGTTCTCTGCAGGGCTCACCACTTTATCTCCTTGGGAACAGGGCCCTTCTCTCCTCGGGGTCACACTCTCCCTTCCTGGCTGTTCCTCTGCCACAGGGATATCATTGTCTCCCAACTCCTCACTGTTTCCACCCGCTCCTGAGTTCTCTTCTCCTCCTGGGGTAATTTCCTCATTCTCCCGTTGCCTCCGGTCTTGTGGTGTCCTCCCATTATCCTCATGGGACCATTGTAAGATCTTATTGCATTTGGACATGCGGTCCTGGGACCATACATTTCTGTCACCGAGCAATGCTGCTCTGTCGTATACTTCTTTTACTTGTAGGGTTTGGCTGTACTTGCTGTCCCCTTTTCTCCTTAGCACTGCTAATTTGACTCTCACCCATCCCCTCTCTCAAGGGTTGTTTCCTTCACATTCCTTCTGCAGTTGTAATGTTCAGCATATATCCTTTGGGCTCTCTCTAGGTTGTACTGCACCACCGCTGGAGACCACTTGCTTGTTACTGTCTTCTCCTTCCATGCTACGTTGTCCTTGGTGAAGGGGTGTCGCCCTCTCAGGATCTGGAAGGGGCTATACCCTGCGCTTGCGGGGGTGATGCAGTAAGCCCACATCATACTTTGGACCTCCTTTTCCCAATCCTTGCCCATCGTGATGGCGGCTTGTATGGATCCCATTATGACCCTATTGAACCCACTCCACCTGACCATTACTCACTGGGTGGTATATGGAGGTGTATTTGACTTTGATGCCGTTCCTCTCTGCGTACTTATACCACTTCTCCGAGGTAAACTGTGGTCCATTGTCGCTCAGAATGGATCTCGGAATATCTTCTCTAAGGAAGACGGATGTGAGGAATCGGAGCACTGTTTCTGTGTCCATCTCTTCCTGCATGTGTACTTCAGGCCACTTTGAGTACCTGTCGACGAGGACACAGATATTTCGGCGTGCCCTGGGTATCTAGTACGGGTCCCAGGATGTCTACGGACACCTCCTCCCATGGATTACTCGGGTTGGCAAACTTCTCTAAGGCAGGCCTTAGGTGCGTCATAGTCTTGTCTGCCCTTTGACACTGGTCGCAGTCCCTTATATGTCTTTCCACTTGGATGTCCACTCCTGGCCACCAGTACATTTGCTTCGTCCTCATCTTTGTCTTTACAATTCCCGGATGGCCCTCATGCAGTATCGCCAACAGGTGGGGTATTAGCGTTGTCGGGGGGACTACTTTGTCACCTCTGTACAAGAATATTCCATCGTCCCCCACTGACAGTTCCTCGCGGACCTCATAGAATTTCCTGATTGCTGCCCGTAAATGTTTCTTTTCTGGCCATTCATGTATTATACATTCCTTGACCTCTCTGATGTCCAGGTCTTCTGCATACGCTTCATTCCACTCCTGGTTGCCTATCACGCGTTCCTGGTCTTCCATCACGGCTACCATCTCCTCACTCTCTTCCGCCTTGCTGGGAGCTCCTTCCATTGCCGAAGCTCTACTGAGGTAGTCCGCCATCTTGTTTCTTGTTCCTGGTATGTATTCCACATCGTACCTGTACTCTAGTAGTTTCAAGGTCATCTTGGCGATGCGCGGCGTGGTGCTTGCATGTCCACTCAAGGTGAGTACTTTGACCAACGGCTTATGATCAGTCTTGAGTTGGAACCCCGAGCCCCATAAGAATTGGCGGAACTTCCCCATGGCCCACAGTACCGCTAGCATCTCCTTCTCTATTACGCTAAATTTTTGTTCCGTGGAATATAGGGACCTGGATGCAAAGCTGAGGGTCTCCATTGTTCCATCTTTCTTCTCATGCATGAGGACTGCTCCCAGCCCCTTTTCACTGGCGTCTATCGTCAATACTGACCGCCCTTGGGGGTTGTATCCTTGTAGTGGTATGGCTTGGCTGATGTCATTTTTCAGGGTGTCAAATTCTTTTTGTGTCTCTTCCGTCCATGTGAACACTGTTTTGTCCCTTATGAGTTGCCTCAGGTGGTGCGTCTTGGTGTCGAAGTGTTGTACAAATTTACTGTAGTATTCCGCCATTCCTAGGAAGGATCGTACTTCTTCTTTGCTGGTTGGGGCCAGGGCGTGCAAATCGCTTTCACATTTGCTTGTTTGGGCGTGATGCCATGTTCTCCGATCTCATGGCCCAAGTATGTGACCGACGTCATTCCGAGTCAGCCCTTCTCCCATTCCGCGGTTAGGCCATTGCTCTCCAGGACTTGCAGCACCATGTCCAGCTTCCTGTCATGATCCTTAAGATCTTTTCCCATTACCAGAATATCGTCCTGGAAGTACTGTACTCCCTCGATGTCTTTAAATAAGCGGTGCATAAGTTTCTGAAAAACTGCTGCCGCTGAAGCTAGGCCAAAAGGCATGCGGCAGAATTGGTAGCATCCGAAGGGTGTTATAAATGATGTCAGTTTCCGGCTTGCTGGGTGTAGGGCTATCTGATGATAGGCGGAAGTGAAGTCCATGGTGGAGAACCACTTTACCCCTTTCGTCTTGGCCAACATTTCTTCGATGCGTGGCAGCGGGAACTTCTCCACAATTATGCATTTATTCAATTCTCAAAGGTCTACACCGAGACGAACCTTGCCATTAGGTTTCATTGCCACCATCAGGGGCTCCAGCCACTCAGAGCTATTTATTGGCTTGATGATTCCATTCTCCTCCAGTCTGTGCAATTCCTGCTGTACTTCTCTTACGGCTATGGGTACGTTCCTCACTTTGTGGGATATAGGCGTGGAGTTCTCCTTGAGGTCTATTCGATGTGTGAATTTTTCCAACTTGCCAACCTTCCCACCGAATACTCTAGGAAACTCGCTCTTCATCTTCTCGAAGTCCGGCCATCGCTCTGGGGCTGTCATTAGCACTTGTGTGTCTCCTCCGGGATCCAATTGTATTCCTAGGTCACCTTGGTCCATCCATCCTAGGACCGACGGCCCCTTCTCTGCTACGTACAATTTGCACTCTGCGCTCAGCCCTTTGAACTCGAAGGTTAGAACTCTGTACCCGACCATCGGAATGGGTTCCCCGGTGTACGTGACCGGTCTTATGTCGAGTGGTTCTAGTCGTGTGCCCAGGCTAGGTCTGAAATTCTCATTCCACACTGTCCTTTGGACGATGGTATAAGGGGATCCCGAGTCCACTACGATTTTAATCTTCACTCCTCCTATCACCATGTCACACTGTGGCTTGTGGGAGCGCCTGCAGTCAATGCCCAGTACTTGCCCTTCTACGCATAGCACGTTGTCTTCTTCGTCCGGTTCTTCTTATTCCTCCTGGTCATCCTGCGCCACATACTTCACTGTGGGTCTTCTCATTTAGCGGCAGCATACCTTTTCGTAATGACCCACTATGCCACAGAACATGCATTTCGCCCTGAATGCCGGACACCGTTTGTAATGGGCCGCATGGGACTGGCTTCCACACCGGTAGCATGTGGACGTGCTTTCTTTGTTCTGCTTCCTCTGCTGTCCGGGTTTCCCCGTCCACCTGTTTGGTCCTTTACCTTCTGCCATCATGGCTTTGCTCCTTCCTGGTGGTTCCGCATCATCTACTTTGTTCATCATGGGCCTCAGGGCAGGTTCTCTCTTTGCTGCGTCAGCGCACCGTTTTGACGGTTCTGCTTTTTTCACCATGGCTATCACCTCCTTGAGCGTGGCGTCTCCATTCACCCACAATTTGTCTTGTACTGTCTTATTGGTGGTGTGCATGACTATCTGGTCTTTTATGAATTTGTCGTGCAAAACACCAAATTTACATGTAATCGCCAGCTTCCTCAACGCGGAAATTGTATCAGTCAATGGAAGTGCACACCGCTGGATGATAGTGGTTGTTCAGATCTTTTATCGCATGTCTGAATACGTCGTCATCTGCATTTGGTCTGGGCGTGGGCACAAGATTCTGAAAGACCCTTATCCCTTCCGGACCTAGGTTGTGCAGGAGTATCCTGCTCTTCCTTATACTGGGGAAGGCCTCTCCGTTCTCGTCTTCCAGGGCTTCTATGTAGTTCATGAAGTACTCTCTCCAGTCCTCCCACTTCATTTGAGGCTCTCCAGGCTTAGGTAAAAACGGGATCGGCGTTGTGAGAGACGACGCCAGCGCACTCATTTCGGCGCGTCTTTCTGGTTCCACCCCTGGACCTTTCGGGCTGCCCGACGCGTTTGCACCCTCACCTTGTGCTCAGTTCGATTGGGGTCCTTCTATGCCCCCTTCTCTGTTTCTCGCTGATTCCGCCAGGGCCTATATGGGGTGCGGGTACTTTCCTGTATTCACCACCTTCGGTGTCCTTCCTCAGCCTCTGTTCGCTCGCCCTCTGGGTTCTCTGTGGAGTAGGTTCCTTACTGCACACTCTAGCTGTCTTGTGCCACTGTATTTGGTACCTCGATGTCCTTGTGCTGTTCTCCCCTTTTTGCCTTGTGCCTCTGCCACGCTCTCCTGCTGTGTTGCTTCACTCTTGGTCTCTCCTTGCTCCACGTGGTGGACCACTGGACTGTGTTTGTGCCTCTCTTTCCCCTTGCCAGGTCCTTTTTAGGTTGAGCGACCTATCTCAATGCGCATGCGCATTGAGCGGGAGCTCGATATATAGCGGCTTAAACAGAGCTTACCGACATCAGGCGATTCCCAGGCGATTTCTTGCAGTGCATGTGAAAGCGCGTGCACAATGCCACCATCCGCTTGCCTCGCATTACCACATCAAAGGCGTCTGCGTCTCAGGCCCCTGCTGCTTCACACCCTCATGCCGCTCTCCCCGCTCCGCCCCCTCCCCTGCCTGCCGTGTCGCATTTCTCCCCGTACTTTCACTTTGACGGCCGCAGGCCGTCTCTCGTGTTTCTCCTTGTTTTTTTTACTTGCATGCCAGTGACATGTTGGCAGCTCTGATAACAGGCTTTTCTATTTCCCAGTTCAAATGCAAGTTCTTGCAAATCTCAGACTCTGTTCAAAAGAGCCCTGATATATTCATCAATTACCTGATTGAAAACTGCAGGAACAGCGCAGTTTTTTTTTAAATTGCAGTACGATGTCATCAAAGATTTTTTTTTCATGTTGCACCAGAGGGCATGCGCCTCGGGCGGGAGCGGTTATCAATGCATCTACGCATGAGAGCGCGCAGCCGGTGACTAACGAGGAAGGGGGTCGAGGTTCCTCTCTGGCGATTGATAGACGGTCGCTTTTCCTTTCCCATCCTATTTTTGGAAAGATGACTCGTGTGGCGGGCCGGCTCCTCCTGGCGTCTAAGGGAGATATCCCATCGCGTATCAATCCTGTTAAAATTTCCACCCTCTGACTCTGCCCTGGGAGGTCCCAGGCCCGTCACGGTCGACAGAACAGAAGAGACCTGTTCCAACCGGCGGCAATTATAAAACTCCCTCTTTTAGCTTATATTGCATAGTATGCTTATGATAGCGTAGTGTACACCTCTATCAAAATGGGATTAATTTTTTTGACCTGTCATTGCTTTCAAGTATTTAAATATTTGTGAACTGCAGCCATTCTAATTCAGTACTAACAGTCAATTCCGTCATCTTCTTGGGTCTCCATATCAGAGATGCACTGGTATTTTCACTAACACGGGCACTTGTCACCACTGCCCGTGGCTGTTACCTGCAGCACTAGATACAGAGGGGCAGCAAAGTTCAGGGCATACCCAGACACACACAACTACCCAAAATGTATTAAGGAGCGCCCCTCGTCCCAGCACACTATAACCTCAATTCTCGCAGTCACAAAAAGCGGGTAACTCTCCCTATTCCAAAACAAGGCATGCGCAACCCACCATCTACAACCCTTACATTAACAACGGTCAGTGATTGGTACAAAATAAGTACCCCTCTGTATATAATAAAAATGTCATGCCACATCCACCACCACATCCACCATCACCACCACATCCACCACCACATCCACCACCACATCCACCGCATCCACCACCACCACATCCACGGCATCCACCACAACCACATCCACCGCATCCACCACCGCATCCACCACCGCATCCACCACCACATCCACCACCACATCCACCATCACCACCACATCCACCATCACCTCCACATCCGCCATGACATCTACTGCCACATCCACCACCCCATCCACCACCACCACCACCGCATCCACCATCACCACCGCATCTACCACCACATCCACCACCACATCCACCGGATCCACCACCGCATCCACCACCGCATCCACCACCGCATCCACCACTGCATCCACCACCGCATCCACCACCACATCCACCACCACATCCACCACCACATCCACCACCACATCCACCATCACCTCCACATCCACCATGACATCCACCGCCACATCCACCACCACCACCTCCACCACCACCTCCACCACCACCACCACCTCCACCACCACATCCACCACCACATACACCACCTCCACCACCTCCACCACCACCTCCACCCCCACATCCACCCCCACATCCACCCCCACATCCACCACCATCACCACCACATCCACCACCACCACATCCACCACCACCATATCCACCACCACCACATCTATGTGTGTGTGTGTGTGTGTGTGTGTGTGTGTGTGGCTGTGTGTGTGTGTGTAGGTGCAAATGCAATGTTCTTGGATTTTCGTCACAATAAAATACACTGAACATAATCTTCACAAAAGTTATTTACAAACGTTTAAGCTATTTCCATTATAAATTACAATAAATTTTATTTAAGTATTAATTATTTACAAAATTAAAAGCCATTGTTATTTGCAATATCAGTACATCTAAGTCACGTAAATACAACACACATTGCATTACAAATGCTATAGGTGTCACATTTGCGAAAGTTAAAACTATTGCCATTGTAACTGACAAAGCTATTACTTTTGCTATTTCAAAACCAACACATAAATAAAAAAAAGTGTCATTTACAATACCAATTGCTCAAACTTTCCTAATGCGAGACCTATTGCATTTCCAATGCTTGTTGTCATTCCTTTTTTTTTTTTTTTTCATTGGGCATCTCGCCCTCGTCGCCACTGTAAAGTCGATGTGCACCTTGGGAATGACCACCAGTGAGGCAGGTGAAGGTTAACCTTGTATTTATTCGCTATTACACATATGCAGGAGAGTGCCGGGCGTCATGGCGTTCTCTGATAATTTCCCTCAACTCGCACATCCAAAATGGCCGCTTTGCGCGCTACGTCCTGACGTAGCACGCATAGACTAGAGATCGACTCTACAAAAATGGCCGTATTTTTGCTGACTTCCACATAAAATTGCCCCCCCAATTTCTTTTCTTCAAAATCTCCACTTTTTTGTTGTTAAATGTTGGCATGTATGTATGATCATGCATGCCAATAGGCCCAATTCCACTAGAGGACGATGGGTATTGTAGTTGACCGGGATGCACAAGCAGGTGTTTTTAATTAGGTGACTGGGGGGCGGTGCATCACACATTTAAAGTGAGTTCAAATGCAGGCTTCGACACGAGAGTAATCTTTCAGGCACGGATGGTGCAAGCTGCGCGGTAGATTGTATATAGAGCAAGCAGGTAAGCGCCATAGAACGCAATTAAGTATGGAAATGTTTGAGAGCACAGAGGAAGCATGATGTTTTAAAACAATCAGGCAAGGGGAATTCATCCCGCATGAGTAGAGAGTGGGATACGAAGATAAAGTAAACACAAAAGAAGGATGTAGTTAACCTCTATGCGCTTCAAATTGAATTTGAGACAATCATTTTAAAACATAATTGAGAGAGGAACCTAACGTGCCTGTAGGATACAGAGAGGTGGATTTTCTGATTTTAGGAAGAACCTGGGAAGTTTAAAGGGATGGTGACTTGAGCTCTAACAGTTAGGATGTTGTTTTTAAAGAGGGCAATCACGTTGATGTAATGATGGTTTGAATATAGAAATGATTTATATAATGTCACTACATACAAAAATTGTACGTTTAGAGATAATTATGCGCAATTAACACTGAAAATTGACACTGATGTATCTTTAAAATTGTTGACTTTACAGTGACCCCCGACGAAGGGTTTTAAGCCCGAAATGCATTGGGTCTAAAATAAAAGAGATGCTGCTCTGAACCACCTGTTGTGTTTGGATTGTATTTCCGACTAAGTCCGGATGGGCACACGAAAATATGAAAAGTTTCCAAAACTCAAGATGTAACTAATGTGGAGAAGTTTATAATAGTAATGGCAAGATTTCTGAAGCAATGGAATTAACTTGGAATACTGATGAACGTTGAGCAATTGGTTGGATGGAGTTCCAATTAATGCAGTGCAACTGGGAGTGGAGCGTGGTACCCGCGCTCCCCACTTTTGTATGATAAATAGGCCCAATTCAGGCACAAGACTCCTAATACTTTTTTTTTTTCACAACCAAGTTTATTGGAGCATAAGAATGACATACATGTGGCACCTTCCCACACCAAGATCACCACATCAAGATCAATGTATCGATAATATACACAAGAGATAGTAATCAATCATTAATGAAGCTCAGCTTTAAAAGAAAAAGACCCCCCCCACCACCCAACCGAACCCCAACTATACCCCCACCCGCACCCACTGACCCACCCCCCCTTCCACACATGTACAGAGGCAACATAAATACGGTGTGCATAAGAGAAGCAGGTACAATGCAACCCGGGTTGTGCCAGTAAGGCCAGAGACAGTGCTGCGATCATATGTCCTCCTCCGGTTCTGCCGGGGGCTCCAAGGATAAACCACGGTAGTCGGCCCACCGCTTCCAGATCCTGAAGTGCTTGCGCGGGCAGCCCCGCGCCTCAAAGATCGGTTTCTCAAGACCCATAAAGTAGTCCAGCCCCGCCTTCCATGCCGACAGGGGGGGGGCCCTCACAGATTTCCAGGCCCGAGCCAAGTCACGCTTGGCGACCACCAGGCCCAGCAGTAGCAGATGACGCTTATAAATGTTGCCCCCAACCCCTTCCATGATGTGCAGCAGGCCTAGCCGGTGGGTACGGGGAAGGTCCCAACCCAGAACCTCAGACAGACAAGTCCATACGCCCCTCCAGAAGCCAGCCACGCGACCACACGACCATACTGTATGCAACAAGGTGCCAGGCACTTCTCCACACCGCAGGCACTCCGACGACGCAATCAAACCAGCCTTCCACAGTCGTTCACGCGTGTAATAGGCCCGGTGCAGATACTTGAATTGTATAAGGCGGAGCCGGACCGCGATAGCGGCGCCACGTGGGGACTCCAGGGCCTCTCTCCAGTCGTCCTCATCCAGGGTGCCCACGTCCACCTCCCAAGTTTCCCGGAGGGAGCTGAGAGTAGACGAGCAATGAATAACAAGGGTCTGATAGATCCTAGAGACCTTTTTGTCCCCCAAATCACCCATAAAGACTTTTGCCTCGATCGGACTAAACTCCGGGAGGGAGTCGAGGCCGGCTATACTAGGGGCGAGGGCATGGCGTAGCTGCAGGTAGCGGAAGAACTGGGTCGAATGCATCTGAAAGTCCACTTGGAGGTCAGCAAAGGATTTGAGAGTCGCGCCGGACATAACGTGGCCCAGTTGCGTTATTCCGATAGCCTCCCAACCCTCGAACCCAGCCAGGGCCGCTAGTTCCGGGAGCAGACCATTATGCCACAACGGCGTTTCCGCCGTTAATTTGCCCCACCATCCCATGCGGCGCAACGACTGCCGCCACACTGCAAAGACGACCCTCGTTACCGAGGGCAACCCACGGCGTATACGCGCCGAGTGGAGAATGGTGTGGAGCGTACGGTCACCCATAAGGTGCCTTTCAAGAGCGTACGCCGGATCACCCCTGTCCCCGTACCACCAGTCATTAAGGACAAGGAGATGCGAAGCTTGGTAGTAGGAGAGGAGATCGGACGTGGCCAAGCCGCCGCAGTAGGTGGATAAGAAACACGTCTTCAGGGCCACCCTGGCTGCTCCACCCTCCCACAGGAAGCGGCCTAGCACGGAGTTCACCTGGCGGAACCATTCCATGCCAATAGGGTGCGGGAAATGTTGGAGTTGGTACAACAGCCTTGGCAATGCCACCATCTTGAAGATGGCCGACCTCCCAAAAATCGTAAGCGGCATCCTGGACCACGTTTTAACATCCGTCTGGACCCGTTCCCACACTGGCAGGACACTACGAGACCAGGCCACGGCCCGCGAAGTCGAGAGGTAAACACCCAGGTACTTCAGGCCATCCGTCGCTACACGCAGGTCGACCGTCCAACCATCGGTAACCGCTCCACCACGTAAAACCCATAGGGTCGATTTAGAAGGGTTAAGGGTAAGCCCAGAGACTTCGCCAAACCCCCTCATGATCTCCATGATGCGAGGGCCAGAGCGCCGCAGGTCCGTAAGGAACAGGAGGACATCATCCGCGTAGAGTGCAATTTTATCTGTAAGGGTATCGCTCCACACAAATCCTCTCACCTGGGCGTCTAGTCGCACCCGCGACGCGAGGGGCTCCATGGCCAGGGCAAATAGGTACGGGGACAACGGGCAACCCTGGCGGGTACCGCGGCCGATTGGGAAGCGACCCGAGACCGCGCCTGCCACTCGGACCGACGCCGTAACATTGGTATAAAGGAGACGGACATAGGAGAGAAAGACTGGTCCGAGGTTTAGGCGGGCCAACAATGTGAAGAGATACACCCAGCTCACCGAGTCAAAGGCTCGGTCCATGTCCGCCAGGAGAAGTGCGGCTTGTTCATCTCCAGCGCTCATGGCGTCGACCGCTGCCTGCGCCCGCCGGATATTATGTCGGGTGGCTCTGTGCGGCATGAACCCGGCCTGGTCGGGGTGGACCAGGTCGGTTATGTGGGGCAGAAGGCGATTCGCCAGAGCTTTCGCCAAGACCTTGGCCTCGATGTTGAGGAGGGAGATAGGCCTGTAGGAGTCGTGGCGGTCCGGTGCCCTACCAGGCTTCAAAAAGACCACTATCTCGGCGTGGCGCCAATCAGGAGGTAGTTCGCCGCCAGACCGCGCTGCCTCCAGCGCATTGCGGAAGTGGGGTCCCAGCTGAACGTGGAATTTTTTATAAAATTCGGCAGGATAGCCACTTGGGCCGGGAGCTTTCCCGGTGTTCAGCTGGCCAAGGGCTTCCCCTAGCTCCTCAGACGTAAGCGGGACCTCTAAGGCCAGTCTAGTCTCCTCCGGGACTGCCTGAGGGAGTAGGTCATCTAGGTACGAGGCAATCTCGCTCTCTCCCAGTGGGTCTCGGGGAGCGTATTGTGTCTCATAGTAGCGGGCAAAGCTGGCCGCCAGTAGGTCCGGATCGGTCATGACTGAGCCATCCTCCGCCGTGAGGCCGGGCAGCTCCAGGGGCTGGAGCGTCGCCTGGCATAGTCTATGCAGCATGGTGCAGGACTTATCGCCCCACTGGTACACCCTACTGCGCGTGGCGAGCCATGCTAGTCGGGCCTCCTCATGAAGGACAGAGGAGTAAGTCTGCTGTGCCTGCAGGAGCCGACGCACCACACCATCCTCACCCCCAAGTCTGCTACGCTGCTCCAACTCCTCCACATGGGCCGCGGCTGCCACAATGGCCTCCCGGTGCTCCCGCCGGGCCGCCGCGCACCAAGCTATGTCAATGCCCCGAATCGTGGGCTTCAGTGCCTCCCACACTACAACTGCGCCGGCGTCCCCCACCAGATTCTCGCGCCAGAAATGGTCAATTGCCTCCCGAAGGTGCGCCACATAGTCCGGCCGCTGCAGCTGCCAGGCTGACATACGCCAGCGAAAAGGTTGTCGTTTAACGGGGAGGGTCAGAGTGGCCAGGACAGGGGAGTGATCTGAAAGGCCCCTGGGGAGTATCGTGGCGTCCCGAACGCGACTCAGGCAGGCCCCCGGTACGAACAAGTAGTCGAGCCTCGAAAAAGACCCATGCACCGCCGATACATATGTGAAGGCCTGTACCGCAGGATGAAAATGCCGCCACACATCCACCCAGCCCAGACTGCGCACCGTCGCACTCAACCGGGTGGGGGCAGCCGCGGGGGGGGGGTCAGACACCACATGCACTCGCCGCCGGCGGTCCAGGCCCACATCCATGACTTCATTCCAATCACCTCCCACCACAGTCAGGACCTCAGGGATCTCGTCCCACAATGCAAACAGCCGCTCAGACAGAGCCCATTGCAGGGGGGGAGGGGCGTAAACACTCCCAAAAACCACCGGCTCGGCACCCAGTAGGCCCTTAACAAAGACAAATCTGCCCTGGGGGTCAATCCATTGCTTCTCGTGGACATAGGCCACCCTACGATGAATCAGTATGGCCACCCCCCGTGAGCCCCTCGTAAAGCCAGCATGATAGACCTGGTGGTAGCCGAATCTCTGGAGGCTAAGGGCCTTGGAGCCCAACATGTGTGTTTCCTGAAGCAGAAGGACATCCACCATCTCCCGTTTCCCCCACCGCAACACTGCCCCACGCTTAATCTTATCCAGGACACCTCGCACATTCCATGTCACCACCCGCAGGGTCTTCAAAGGAGGCACGTTCGCAGCATTAGCCATTATCAACATACAGTCCAAAGTCCGGCCCACCCTCCCACCCAGGTGCTACCCGCAGATAGACAGAAAATCCAGCCCCCGACATGTGTGGATCCACCCCCCCAACCCACCAATGCAACAACCCCGTTCCAACCCTGAGTCCCCCCAACAACAAGCGCAACGCCATAACATCCCCCCGCACCCCGCACCCACCACCCCAATACCTCAGAAAACCGTGAAGTACCTGTCGCGGCATGGAGAGACCCGAGCCCAGAACAGAGGACTCAAGGCCCGCCATACCAATGGATCCCCAAACCCCCACCAAAACACACACTCACCACCCCCCAACCAACACTCACATCCGTGAGGGTCTGAGGCCCGTATAAAGTACCCTCCGAGCCACACAGTGTCCCATGTCTATAGCTGGAGTCTCCACACGGGAGCCGGCCGGCACCTCAAGAACAAGATAGAATAGTCTCACCGGCCAAAGCAGAGCACGTCCATTCGCAGCTTACAGAGTATGTGTAGGCCCAACAGTGTTCAGCTGCCCGCTTCGGAGTGTTCAGAGTCCCTAGCGTCGCCCGATTGCGACGCACAGGCGGACGCCGACCTTTTCTTGGAGCGAGACCGCCGATGTCGGCCCTTCCTGGGCTGGCGATGTGTCCGCTCCGGCGACGATCTCGGAGACCTGCCCGGATCCAGTCCTGGCTGCGCGTGGGGCCGGAGTCGCACCGCCTCGTCCGTCCAGCGAAATACCTCCTCGGGCGAGTCGAAGAAATGGGTACGGGATTGATAGATCACCCGCAGACGCGCTGGATACAGGAGCGAGTATTGGAGCTTGAGGCCCCGGAGCTTAGCCTTAGCGTCCATGAAGGATTGCCGCTGCTGTTGCACCATTTTCGTGTAGTCCGGGAAAATCATGATGGTATGATTTTCGAAGGCGAGGGAGCCCTTGTTCCTCGCCTCCCGCAGGATGACATCCCGGTCGTGATAGTTCAGCAGGCGGGCTATAACCGGCCGTGGGCGCTCACCTTCCGGCGGCCGCTGGGCCAGAGCCCTATGGGCCCTCTCGATCATAAAGCATTTAGAAAGCGCCCCTTCAGGGAGCCAGCCCTCCAGCCACTCGGTTAGGAACCTCTCCATGCTGTCCTTCTCGCACCGCTCCGGAAAGCCGATGAAGCGGAGGTTGTTGCGCCTCGCGCGCCCTTCAGCATCCTCCACGCGGGCCGCCAGTGTCCTCCGGACGCTTTCCACCTCCGCTAGGCGCTTCTTTAGGCCACTAACGTCCGCCTCAGTCTCCGTGATGCGGGTCTCGGCCCCGGCGATCCGCTCCACTGCATTGCGAAGGTCCTGGCGCAGGAGTGTGACATCCGCCCCAACCGCTCCTATCTTGGCATCAAGCATGTCCCGAGACTGGGTGATGGCCGCCAGGATAGCTGTATTGTCTGGCCCGGGGCCGCCGCTGCCACCGGTCGCCCCGGCGCCACCACTCGGCCCCGTGAATTTATCGATGGGTCCATGCTTGGGCGGGCCTCCTCCTCTGTCTCTGGTCATAGCGATCGCTGGCCAAGGCCACCCCCGCTCCCGGGCACCGTCCCAGTGGTTGGATCGGAGCGGCCCAGATGGGGTCCCAGGGAGGGACGCCGCAATCGGATGTCGCGGAAATCGAGGCCCCGGCTTCACCCCAGCAGGTCGGGCCGCACCCACACTCGACCGCACCAGCAGCCGTCCAGGGTATCAGGATGAGTCAGCAGATCCGCAGTCCATAGGGCGCCGTAACCCGCGGGCCAGGTCAGGGAAAGTGGAGCGACCGGCCCAGCCGACCACCAGCCCGGCCCCGATCTCCCCCGGGCACAAGAAGTCCGGCCACTCGACCGTCGCCGGGTTCCGCCTCACTGCCACCACTCGCCGGTCGTTGCAGGGGATGAGTCGACGGGTAAGAGTCGCTGGCTGCGCCCCAGACTCCAGGCGATCACAGGCAATGAGATGATCCAAGGGCGGCGCGGCAGATGCCACCCGCACCCGCCAGGTCACAGTGCCACCAGGCGTCGCGAAACTCGAGGACCCCGGTCTCCGGCCAGCCACCAGGCCGCACTCCGCCGCCGTCTCCCCTCGATCACAGGAAGGGAGGAATCGCAGGATCGACACACCAACGCAGACTGGAGACCCCACCGGATCGAATTCAGTCACTGGGCACCAACAGTGGGCTCGGGGGTCAGGATAAATGATCGGATTCAGTCCGGGCCGGCGGGAGCTCTACAAGGCTGCGACCGCCATCTTCGCCCGCCAAGCCACGCCCCCCGACTCCTAATACTTTTGAGCCAAAAATGCCTTTATTTTCTCTGTCTCAGGCCTCAAGTTGTCTCTGCTTCAAAAGAAGTCAATGGGGGAAATACATTCTCCTAAATATTTGTTTTAAATCTCCCAGCTTCTAAAATAATGGCAGGTATGTATGATGCACCATTCAATGCAACTCCCAACAAGCTTTGTCCCGGCCATAAACTGTTGTTGTGAATGCTCTTCACATGAATACAGACCAGAATGAAATTGTACCATTAAAAGAAAGATCATTTGTATTACTGTTATTATTATTACTGTGAACTTCTCTGTATTTCATACCTCTTTATTTCTCTTACCATATATTTTTCTATTGCTGTTCCCCTTCCATTCCCCCATTTTCCCCTTTCTTCCCTCTTTCTTTCTCTCTTCCTTCCCCACAAAATGAAAAGTTATAAAAGCATTTTTTCTTTGTATAGCGTTTTCCCCTTTTGGGGCCTTTCTTGTTTATTGGCACATTATTCTCCACAATTATTTTAATTCCTATTGCTCTTTATTTGTGCTATTGTACTGATGTTTTACATTGTTTTCTTCAACTCAATAAAGCTTTTCAAACTTAAAAAAAAAAGAAAGATCATTCATAACAGAATGGTTGCATCCAAAGAAATCAGTGTAGACATCTCATTTAGACTGTGCTGTTTATAAGACCTAAAACTAAAATATCATCAACAATAAGTTTAATTAACATACTTATTCTAAATCAACCTACTTTTATTTGATTTGAAAAGAAAATAACCGGATCTGTGTGGTCATGTTTTTAATGACATTTTACAACTGGAGACCATGTGAAGATGGCCGCCACATTTGCCAAGCCTGTGTCCTTCGTCTACGTCAAATAATGACATTTCACCGTCAGTCGCTCTGAAAGCCGTGTTTGTACGAACTTGTCATCAGCGCCGCGCCGGAAGCGGCAGTGTTCTGTGTTTGCTTTCGGGCAACAGCGGCTTTAGTAGGGCCTGGAGTCATCTGAAAGGGAGAGTGAGACGCCGACACCATGGGAGTCCCAAAGTTCTATCGTTGGATCTCAGAGAGGTACCCATGTCTGAGCGAGGTGGTGAAGGAGCACCAGGTAACAATGAGAGTGGCAGCTTTGGAAACACTGTTCGCTCAAATTATTATTTTATTTCCGTATACTAATTCAACTACTACTAATCCTTTTTGAATTCCGGAGTAGCGTGCTACTCCCCTAAAAACGCTACAACGCCTTGTCAGAGTAGTAAGCGCTAGATAAATGTAGTTACAATTACTCTCTTACACTGGCAGAGTCCCTGGCTTTGGGTACTAGCATGTCATTTACTTTCTCCTACCTAGAGCGTCTGTTGTCTCTTTTCGCTACCTCTCTTAGACTGGAAGAGTGTGTCTTGTGGTCTTCGGGGGGCATTATTTGCTCACCTTTTTGACTGCGTTGGGACTTTGCTATTTGTGTACAATACAGACGCCAACACAGATCGAGCATTATGTTTGTTCGATGTAGTTGGTGCATATTTAAAAGTTCGATCAGCAACTTGCCCACGTCTAAAACCTTCCACGTTGCTACAGGTTTCGTATTGGATATACATCTTAATGTCTACTTATTTGTAGTTGGCACTGCACCTTTTCGTCTTCGCCGGACATTCAGGACGTGTCCTCCTCTTTTCCCCTCCCTGAGCTGCGATTAATCTCCTGGATCTGATAAGGATTTATTTACTTTGGGACTGGAATTCCCCCGGCATTGACATGGGACGCACTCCCTTTGGATCTGACAGGCGACTATGTCATGTCCCCTGTAAACCTGGCAGGAGACGCCCCTTATGACTTGGCAGGAGTTACCCATTTTCTGGTTACGATCCTTACTACAAGTTGGTGAGCGCCCCCTTCCCCCAAGACAGACACTTTGTTGCTACCATTTCATTTACCTAAGAAAAGAAAACGTGATCATTCTCCATTCACTCAAGATGCACATAAGCACCACCTACTCAGAAGACAATGTTTGTCACTATCCCACTTGGACACATCGACACCATGACCTTAATGCCTTTAGCGGCTGTATAATGATCGTTGATGGAAGAAGGAATCTAAGTGATATAATAACTGGCAAGTAATTTAAACTTTATCATACGAACTCCTTCCAGCCATTAGTGGGTTAGAAAAACCGCCGAGGTTAAGGTTACCAGACCAGTTACACAGTTCTCCAGTTAAGGATTATTGTTATCAATTGTTTTAACTGATTTGGATCTAGTGAACTGTAAACAAGAAATAAGTCCCAGAATGTATTAAGCCGTCAAAATGAATACATGGTGTAGACATGGAGCTATATGGTAACCTTAGCTGACATGTCCTACCAGTCCACAATAGAACCCATGTTCCAGAAACTCGCACAGGTACTAATGTAAATACATGATTCTTGCAGTAATATTAAGGTAAATATAATATTAGAAGCAATCAAATTATGTTGGTCACGGTCACATCTCTCCCGCACATGCAGTGTGTTCAATCCCACCTCAGGAAAGGAATGGTCTGTAAAATAGTATGACATAAGTCTATTGTTCAAAATTAACAGGTGACACTACTTGTCGACGAAGCTCGGATCAACAGCCAATCCGCAAAAACACTGAGGCTTGAGCAACTTGTTTGCCTTTTGAGAGTTGGATGTTGAGCCAGTGCCTAAAACGCAAACCAGAGACGTGACATTTTAACATTGTTAATCCTTACTTTTGTCTTGTGCAGCAAAATTGTTCTAAACGGTATGAAATTACAGTAATTAATATCACACCTTTCAGTGTCTCAGTAATATCTGCATTTACTCATGCATCCAGGAAAGTCTGTTGGTTTTCTAACTGTAATTTGGTACATTGTTCCATTTGTTTCCGGCTTTGTCTTTCGTCTAGATTTGGATTCATGTTTTTGAAATTTTTATAAGATAGCCAAGGAGCTGGTACAAACCAGCAGTTGCTGTACAGCACAGCCAAAATGAACACATCACAGAATAAAACACTTTTCTGGTGTCAAACAGTGAATTTAGTTCAGTTTTGCATTCGGAAGGTGTGGAGCAATGAGCGTTACATCCAACCTATTTCAATAAGGAGCTGACACGAGAGCCCAGTACTTTATTAGTCTGGCCATGTGGCAGTTGACCCAGCAACTATTACTACTTCATGGTGGGTTTAGAGTAAGAAAGAACAAATATCTGTCTTAATCCTCAAATTTTGCTATTACTTTGGTGGAGTTCTTCACCATCAGTGCTACATACGCAACTTTGTGTCACCAAATGTTCATAGGCGGCATGTCTGGGGGCAACCACTATTTGTAAACCATCATTTACACTGTTACTAATATTCTTATTTTAGTGACTAAGGTCTCAATCTTCTAATACAAAAAAGGGTCGACCAAGTCTTCCCTTGTGGGCTTTGGTGACTGAGGTAGGTAAATGGGCCAACAAGGGGTTCACTTGAAAACAATGTTACTATGGCATTTGTCAATATTTAGTGATGCCTGTGAGTGACATCTTAAGTAAATTGATTATTCTTTGATATATAGAACATGGTTTAAAGAGAGAAAGTCAGTCTCATAGGCAACATTATCGAGACCATCGTCAGGACTGTGTTGTTTATATGAAGATGAGACACCCTATGAGGTGCCAGAGGCAGACAGCTTAGGGTGAACGGGAACGGATTGTTCACTATATTTGAATGTCCAGCAAACATTCTACAGTGAATGACAAAAAACTTGGTCAGCAAATCGATAAATCCAAATTCGGACAGAGAAGTTTCTGCAGGCCTCTGTGTCTCAGCCTTAAGAGAAAACAAATGCTGTAGACAATGCAGGTCTAATATCATTCTATTTAGATCGATTGCTGGACATCCAGGTCCCTCTACTGGATTTACTGAACATTCTGTTCCCATACACCGTGGGCTATTATCTACCTCTAGCCTCATAGGGGGTCTATCATCTTCATAAAAATAACATAGTCCTGATCCTGGTCTTATGGATGTTTGCCAAGTGAGACCGAAACTTCGGCGCACAAATCATCTTCCGTCTGGATAATTTATAACATGTTAAGTTTTGTTTCTTCAAAAGACAAACATTCTCTGTTATATGTATGAAAGTGGATACATAGTACGTTGGCATATGTCAAAAAGCCTTTAGGAAACTTAAATTACATTTTAATTGACACTGTAAATATACTAAGATATTATTTGTTTAAAACCCTTGTACATTTTCCATATTTGTTTTTTTATACAATACAAACTTGAAAACGTATACACCTGCCTATGAGATTGACTTCTCTCTTCAAACCATGTTCTATATATCAAAAATAATCAATTTACTTGAGCTGTCACTCCCAGGCATCACTAATAATGCCCATTGCCATAGCAACATTGTTTTAAAGTGAATCCCTTGTTGGCACATTTACCTACCTCGTAGGTCTCAGGCTTGGCATCTAGTAGCACCAGTAATGGATCTTTTGGCAATTTTATACCCATGTTTGCTTAAATTTGCATTAAAATCAAATTGCAGTTTTTCAGGCAGACCAGCATACATGAATGAGTTGCTCTAGCATCTGTCGGTTATGCTCAGATTATTCTGGTGGGGTCTGTGGGGCCATTGGGTCACATACCATATTTTCCTTGTTTTTAACTCTTGTCACTTTTTTTGAAGGTGCTAAATGCTTTGTCACATATCTTATATTGTTTGTCTTTGTATTGTTTCCACATCTGCATTTTCTCAGTAGACCACTTGCCTGCTCTCCTCTACTGGTTAAATTGTATTTTGTTCCCTCCAGCTTCAAGATGTTCGACGTAGTGAATATTGCATTTTGAAAGTAACAAATCTAATTCTGCTGTGGGTTGTTTCTTTCTAATTCCACGTATAAGTTTGACACATGATTTGAGAATTTGTGTACCGTGCTTCATGTAACATTTTCATAGTTGTCTTCCACCTTTTCTGTACAGTATTACCTGAGGCTGTGTGTGAACTGATCTTACTGTCTTGTGGTTTTTGCATATCTGGTACACACTCTAATTCGCTCAGTTAAATTATTTATTACTATGGCTAGAACACATTAGTGCAGGTCTTGAAAAATCATACAAATGTTACTAGACCTGCAGGTTTAGTAACTTGAATAATCTAGTCGACCTAACTGTAATGTACTTAACCCATGAACGGGTTTCAAATTGTGTGATCTTAGGCAAATATTCTATTTTATAGAGCTGCCTTTTTCTTCATTATCTCATATAAGAGCACCATGAAATATAAGAGTTCAGCAGTTATGACGTACAAAAAACGTTTTAATTATTTTGATTTATTGGACTAAAATTTGCTGCATGTTTGATAAGAATCGAGCCCACGTTTAGGGTACACAAGACTCCTGACTTGCCTCTTAGTTCACTAATGGAATTGTCAATAGGGCAGAGGCCGGAATATTTATCAGTTCATGTTTGAAAACTTACTTTAAATAAACCTATTACTAAAGCATGATGTGGTATTGCACTGTCATTTAGACAACACATTTTCCATTGAAATGTCCACAAACTTTCCTAGTAACATGCAGTTTTACTGATAAAACTATATAGCTTAAAAACAATGTTTGTAAATAGGGTTTTAGCAAAATATTCATAATTTGCACATCACCAAGTAAAGTGTTCTGATTTGTTTTCATGCAATCCATTTTTTTTTCAAAACACAAATACAAAAATGTGCCTTAATAGTTACTGAAATATATTTAGAATTTTTTGTACAGTTCATTTATCAGCCATTTCATTGCTGTTAGAAAAAAAGGCTGACATCTCACAGCCTTCCATTTTACACACTCGAGGCAGCATGACTGTCGTACAGTTCACTTTACAAAATTCTATAACTTCACAGTAAGAGAAAGAAACTTAAATGTTGGAAGATAAACTGACTTTTGACCTGAAGGCAGAGCGAATTTGACAAGAGTAAAACAAGGTTTAAAGGCAATTTTATTGCTCATTCACTTTGCGAGGGAAAAGAAAATCTGTTATTTGTCACGTAGGCCCTAAAAATAGCTTGCCCTGATATAATCTGGCTCACCGTAGCGAGGGGGTGAGTAGCTTACTCATGGACATGTAGCGGCTAAATAGAGTTTTACGATTTCTGATTTTTGAAATTTTGTGTAAAAGAAGGTTGACGGGATGATTAATGGGTAGTTGCATTTGGTAGTGAGGTTTTAAAAGAAACATGGTCTCCTTTGTAATTTTGTTTTGGGAAATTACAGATCAGTCCTTGGCACCTTCAGTCGAAACACCCCCCCCCCCTCAAAATGTTTAATAAAAAGAAAAACAAAAAAAAACACACACCCAAAATATTTTTGGAGTTCCCCAAAACTTGCAAAGTAGCTTCACCTTCGTGTTTCGCTTCATGATGTTAGGCTACATTTATAGTATTGCTGAGGATAACCTACTCACTTATTCCACTCTTTCTCTGCCTTAAGTGCACTGCGTATGTCGATAACGTGTATCCCATGCTTTCTGTGCCACAGTATTTGAGCTGCTTATCACACCATCGCAACTTCGTCAGCACGCATGCCCTCGCCTCCACGGATTACATCCTCCTCTGAGACCTGAACTTCCACCTAGAACAATAACAACACCAACTCCACCACCCTGACCGACAACCTCGCCAACCTCGGACTCAGACAGCTCGTCACTGTGCCCACCCACTCTGCCAGCCACACGCTTGACCCCATCTTCTCCGCAAGGCCCCACGTCTCCTTCAACCACACGACCGAACTCCACTGGACCGACCATCGCTGCATCCACTTCACCTTCCAGAAACCCACCATGCATCACCACACCCAACAGGTCCCCCGACGCAGCTGGAGCAAAATCACCGAAGACCAGCTAAACACCGCCCTCGCCCGCCGAACCCACCGACCCAGACACCACCGCCAGCAACCTCCGGCATTGGATCGATGACTGCGCCAACACTCTTGCCCCGTTCAAGAAACCCTCCAACAGACACACCACCAAGAATGCCAGCTGGTTCACTGCAGAACTCCAGACCTCCAAACAAACCTGCCGAAAACTAGAGAAGAAATGGCACCGCGGACATACACCAGAGAACCAAGAAGCCCACAAGACCGATATATGCCAACACCATCACCTCATCAGAGCCGCCAAAAGGACCTCCTTCAAGGACCGCCTCAACAACAACGCACACAACAGCAAAGAACTCTTCAACATCGTGAAGGAACTCTCCAACACCAACGACATCCCACCATCGCAAGACCTGTGCAACTCCCTTGCCACCTTCTTCCACCACAAGATCGCCGACATCCACAACAGCTTCGACAACCTGACCACCCTAACAACCAACGACACCTCAGACCCCATGGCCACCACCCACAGCGACCTCTGCTCACCTGGACCCACATCAACGACGACGACACATCAAGATCGTGAACACCACCTACTCCGGCTCCCCGTCAGACCCATGCTGACACCACATCTTCAACAAAGCCAGCGCCACCATCACACCCCATCTCTGCAAGGCCATCAACTTCAGTCTCCTTCGACACGGTCTGCCACCTCACCCTACACAAACGCCTCCACAACACAGGGATCCGAGACAAGGCTCTGGAATGGACCACCTCCTTCCTCTCCGGCAGAACCCAGAACGTCCGCCTCCCCCCTTTCCGCTCCGAGGCCTCCAAGATCATCTGCGGCGTACCCCAAGGATCATCCCTCAGCCCAACACTGTTCAACATCTACATGGCCCCGCTCGACCACGTCGCCAGACTGCACGACCTCAACATCGTCTCCTACGCCAACGACACACAGCGGAACCTCTCCCTCACTAAGGACCCCCTCACCAGCCAAAACCAACATCCATGAAGGAATGAAAGCCGTCGCCAAATGGATGAAGAACAGCCGTCTGAAGCTGAACTCTGACAAGACGGAGGTCCTCATCCTCTGCTCCATCCCCTCAGCCTGGGACGACTCCTGGTGGCCGACCGCCCTGGGAGCAACACCAACACCCACCGACCATGCACGTAACCTGGGTTCATCCTCGACTCAACACTCTCCATGACCAAGCAAGTCAACACTGTCTCATTCTCCTACTTTAACACCCTCCGCATGCTCCGGAAGATCTACAGGAGGATCCCAACCGACTCAAGAAGAACGGTCACCCAGGCCCGCGTCAGCAGCAGGCTGGTCTACGGAAACGCCCTTTACGCGGGAGCCCCAGCCAAACTGCTGAAGCGACTGCAACGCATACAGAACTCCTCTGCCCGCCTGATCCTCGACATCCCTCTATACAGCCACATCACACCCCACCTGATAGACCTGCACTGGCTGCCTGTCAACAAGAGGATCCCCTTCAAACTCCTCACCCACGCTCACAAGGCACTCCACGACACTCTACCAGCGCTTACCTCAACAGACTCCCCTTCTACACCCCGAACTGCCAGCTCCGCTCCGCCGACCGCGCCTTTGCTACCGTCCCTCGCATCCGAAGAGCGACCGCCGGCGGCAGATCATTCTCCTACCTCGCTGCCAAGACCTGGAACACCCTCCCCATCCTCATATGGCAGACCCAAGACCTACTTACCTTCAGGAGACTACTCAAGCCCTGGTTCTTCGAGCAGTAGCCGCACCCCCCCCACCCCTCCACCCCAGCGCCTTGAGACCCTCACGGGTAAGTAGTGCGCTTTATACATTTCTTGATTGATTGATTGATTGATGAGATCTGATGGAACCCGGACCTAGTCTAGGTTTGCTTGTGTTCCCATCTAACATGCTCCTGGTTTGGCAGTTAGGGCTGGACTTTTCCTATTAGAGCAGGATCATGTCTCATTTAGATATGGCTGTTCCTTGTTAAGAGTGGCATATAGAAGGGAAAAATAATTAACTGGAAATCAGCTTGAATGATGGCCAGTGGCTGAGGCATTTGCAAGAATTCCACTCAACACCTTTGTGTTTTCACCCTCTTCTTCACACAGTTTCCTCTTGTTGCAAAGTCCCTCATAATTTTTTTCCAAAACAATTTTTATTATTATACAAAACAAACATAGGGCATACAGAAATCATAGTGTGCATACGTAGAGAGCGGCGAATAGAGGATTCATGTACAGTAACACATGGGAGGAAGCGTTACACTTATGTCAATCAGGCATACCCTGCGCCCCGCAACAAACCTCCATCCCACTTCATCTCACTCCGAGTCACTTTCACTATCCAGCATCGGCGGTTCACATAAATATCCCCTGTATTCATTCCACGCACCCCAAAGCCTAACCCATTTCCGTGGACATTTTCGGTTCAGGTATACTGCCCTTTTAGCCAACATTGCAAAGTCGAGGTCAGAACACCAATCCTTGACTGCCGGTGCCACAGGAGATCCCCAAAATCTGGCAATGTTTCTTTTAGCATACATTATGCCTAGCGTCATCCAATCCTGTGCGGAGTGAGTGAGATCATTGGGTTCCCAAATGTTTAATAGGCAACACCGTGGTTCCGAACTACTGAGTCCTTCACCACTTGTGAAATAGTCTTCATAACCTTAGCCCAATAGTCGGCAACCTGAGGGCATTCCCAGATGGTGTGAAAGAACGTCCCTTCCTCCCCGCACCCTCCTAGACAGTATGTATGTGTGGCTCTTTCAATCGCGTGCAGGTTAACCCTAGTGTAGTATACACGGTGCAGAATTTCTAATTGTACAAGTCTACGTCTGGATGGTATAGCAACCTCCCGGGGGGAGGAGAGCACAGTCTGCCAATCAGACTCATCAAACACTCCCACCTCCTTAGTCCAGGTGTCCTTCAGTTTCAGAGTTGGGTCCGGTAGGTTATCAATGAGTTTATGATAGACTAATGAGGTCACTTTTTTGGGCATGTGCTCTGTTAGAAGCCTATCTTCTAATGGGGTAGATTCAGGTATTTCGTCACCAGGCTGGATATGTGACCCCAAGGCGTGATGAATTTGCAGATATCTAAACCTTTCTGTGGGCGCCAGGTCATATTGCTCCATGAGTTGTTCAAATGTTAAGATGGCACCTCGCTTCCAGAGGTCTCCCACCGTGGAAATACCGATCAGATCCCATGCCCGAAGCCCTTACTGTTGCATAATCGACCCAATTGACGCGACGACCAAAGTGGCGTCATTTGCGTAAGTGTGTCTTTACACTTAAGACAGGCCAGGGCCACATACCATAAATTAACTGTGTGGGCCGTAGGGCCAAGCAAGGCTGCGACGCCTCTTTTATCTTAGAGTGCAGCTAACGCACCACCGTCACCTAGATCATACCTGTCCGCTTTAAACGCTGGCTCGGTCTGAGGAGTGTGCAGCCACTGGTTTATGATCTTCAACTGGGCCGCCCAGTAGTATAGCTGAATATCAGGGAGAGTAATTCCTCCGTCATACCAGCCCCTAACTAATTTATGTCGGGAAATGCGCGCTGGTTTGTCTCCCCAAAGGGGACCCGAGACCAATGCGTCAATTGACCTGAAATATTTTGGAGGCACAGGAAATGGGGTATTCTCAAGGATGTAAAGCAGCCGAGGCAAAGTCAACATTTTATATAAAGCGGCTTTCCCAGAAGGGTCAAGGGCAAGGTATGCCAGTGTTGTACATCAATACGAAAACTCTCAAGAGGGGGCGCCAAATTATGACGGAAAAAGGCCTCTTGACTAGGTGTCACCCAGATCCCCAGATATTTAAAGGGCTCTTCGGTGATCACCGATGGACAGTCCGCCGGGATTTGCGGTGGGGGGCCCTTGAGGACGAATAAAACAGACTTGGACCAGTTAATAGTATACCCGAGACCCGCCCAAAAATTTCACAAATGTTAAGGAGTACTATAATCGAGCGTCTGGGTAAGGTCAAATATAAAAGGATATCATCTGCATATAGCGATATACGGTCCTCCCATGGCACGGTCCAGCTTAGCCCCTTAATCATGCGGTCCCACCGGATCCTAGCTGCCAGCGGTTCTAGGATCAAAGCAAAAAGCAAGGGTGATAGAGGGCACCCTTGACGTGTGCCGCGACCGAGCGGAAAGTTTCTAGAAATATGGCCATTAGCCACTACCTGTGCCAGCGGTTTAGTATAAAGTAATTTCACCCATGCACAAAATTTGGGTCCGAAGCCAAGATGCCGGAGGACCACAAATAAATATGGCCATTCAACCATGTGGAATCCCATTCGGGCATCCAGGGATAGAAAAACCGCAGGCTCTGGAAGACTCGGTATCTGCCCCATCACCGCATGGACCCGTCGTAAATTAAGAGCAGTGTTTCTATTCGGCATGAACCCAGATTGGTCCGGGTGAATTAGCGTTTCCAGATGCGGAGTTCGCCGGTGGGCAATCATTTTTGCTAAGATCTTGGCTTCCGTGTTAAGTAAGGAGATTGGGCGGTATGACGTACACTCGTCCGGGGGTTTGCCAGGTTTTGGTATTGCAATTATTGTAGCTATCCGTTGATCCTGCGGTATTTCCCCCTTACTCAGACTATCTAAGAACATCGCTAAAAGGTGTGGAACTGTTGGATCAGATACGCGCTTATATAATTCAATAGGGATCCCGTTGGGTCCCGAAGCCTTACCCGACTGCAGGGACTGAATTGCAGCAAGGACTTCGTCTTTTGTGAAGTCGGATTCTAAAAGCAAGGCCTCGTCCTCTGATAGGGATGGCATTTTTATGTCTTTGGTGTAGGTTTGAGCCTCTTCCCTTGTCCAGTGCGAGTTGGAGGTATAGACTTGTTCATAATAGTCCGCTAAGGTGTCAACAATGTCCACTGGGGTGGTGACTACTACGCCCGCCGGGGTGTGGAGTTGTGCTATTGTCCTCTGGGCCCTTTCCTTCTTATCCAGCCAAGCCAAAAGTTTCCCTGCCTTATCTCCAACTTCATAAGTAGTGTGTTGCGTGTGTTGGAGCCGCAGTCTGACTTGTTCCCGTTGGTGCTCAGTAAGCTCGCATTGTTTGAGGCGTAGCTGCTGAGCTATCTCTACAGTGGGGTCAGTCTTGTGCTGCGACTGCAGCACGGCCAGTTCAGCCTCAATCGCATCTAGGTCACCTCTCGCTGCCCGCCTGTGACCCGTTATCGAGGCTATAGCTTGCCCCCCTCAGCACGGTCTTGTACGCCTCCCACAGGACACCTGGTGATTGTACGGAGTCTGCATTATCTTGGAAGTAGTGCTTTGTGACTGCAATAAGTTCCTTTCGAATTTTGGGGTTCTGTAAATAGCCTGGGGAAATTGGGAAAATTTGTTTCCGAGCTTTAATGTGAGAAGTATAGGTCATGGAGACCGGTGAGTGATCGGAGATGCCCCGTGGTCTTATCGCTGTCTCCGTCAAATGAGGAAGGCTATCAGCGGAGAGAAAAAAATAATCAATACGGGAGAGACTCACTATTGTGAACCCCTGAATAAAAAGTGTACCCACGGTCCCAAGGATGTTTGTATCTCCACCCGTCCTAAGGCCCAGTGCATCCAAAAAGCCAGTCAACCGGGACCTACCCGTCCCCAGCGTCCTGCATGGTTGGCGTCCAGCGCATCATTCAAAACTGCATTGAAGTTGCCTCCTATAATGAGTTCCCCCTCCGGCAGGTTCAATAGGACTGCGCTAAGGGCGGGAAGTGTCACAGAGTGAAGGGCCGGGGGAATGTATACTGACACTGTATTAAATCTCTTTCCCTCCCATTGACCTGAGATTGCAGCAAATTGTCCCTGCGTGTCCCTCCAAACCTGTTGGACAATTAGGGGGAATCGTTTGCGTACTAATATGCAAATTCCTTTGGAGCCTGTTGAACTCTGAATGCGCTACCATTGTGTACCCCCAACGGTCCATAGCTTTACATGCCGAGCCCACCAGATGCGTTTCTTGGAGCAGTGCTACGGCTGGTGCCGTGCGACGTATATATTGTAACACCAATCCCTGTTTAATTTTATCCCCCAGCCCATGCACATTCCAGGTAAGTAAGGTCATAGGGGACACCTGGGCCAACAAGGGGACGCTAACATCTGCGGCGTTGCATATCGAATCTGTTTCTTCCATCAAAATTAAGACCGCTTTGTAAACCAATCTCATCAGTACGCACCCTATCAGTCATAGCAGTTAAATGCAGCCCAAAACTCAAGAACCCCTCACACAGCCTCGCCACTGTTTTCATGGTCTTTACATTTTCATAGCAAACAAAACAACCTTCCCTCCACCCCCAAGAACTCTCCCCTCACTCCTGTCCACCCCCCTCCCTGCTCCCCTGCCTGTGGATGTAGAACTACCCACCCCCGATGTGGCAGAGTGCCTGTACCCCCCCAACCATGCTAAAGACGCAGAGGGGAAGTGGGCCCCCATCCAATGGCAGTCTATAATGTCAACAATAAGTTACAGCCTTCATTCTAGGAGAGAACCCTATAGAGCATCATGACATGTCTAAATAATTGGCGAATCAGGCACGTTATAAACCCAGAGTCTTTGAACCTTAGTACATCCGTAAGTTCACATTGTCGCTGGCCCCCCATCCCCTTCCCATTACTTGCGTATGTCATCATTGTCGGGTCCTTCAATAGATCAAGGGTATACCTTATTCCTGCTCATTCAGGCCACTTGACCCCGCCTCGCCCTCCATCTCCGTCACTTCCTGCCCACTACCGTCCCTCCGTTCTGTATTGCCTCGGCGATTGCCGTTCCTGCCTCTGACTTTCGTCCAGCCCTCCATCCAGTCCCAGGCCGCTTCTGGCGAGTCAAAAAACCCTGGTTTACCGTCCCATTCCACTCTCAATTTTGCCGGAAAATGCATTGCGTACTTAATGTCCCTGCTGCATAGTGCCTGCTTAACTGCTGGGAAACTTCTTCTCTATGCCTGGACCCTTGATGTGAAGTCGGGGAAGAAGGATACCTCGTAGTTGTCAATCTTAAGCGGGGGCCTGTTCTGGAGGCTTGTAAAATACTATCTCTGTCCCGAAAGTTGAAAACTCTGGCAATCAAGGGTCGCGGCGGAGCTCCAGGCCTGGGCCGTTCACCTGGCACCCTATGGGCTCGTTCTCTAGAGAAATAAGTGGGGAGCGCCTTGGGTTTTAGGTGTTTTGTAATTAACTCCTCTACATAAAGGTCTGCGGCCGGCCCTTCTGTTTTTTCTGGAACACCAAGGATTCTTATATTATTCCGGCGGGCCCTCCCTTCATAGTCGTCCAGCTTCAGCGCCATTCTAACCTGCTTTTTCTCCATTTCTGACATTTGACGTTGAAGCTCAGAGGTATCATCCCGTAGTGCTGTCGTCACTATTTTGAGCTCCTTCACTTTTTCATTCATCTGCTTAAAGTCAGCTCTGAGCAAGGAAACCTCCACCGAGACGGAGTCCATGGATGTGCGCATTCCCCCTATGGCCGCCAAAACGTCATGCAGCGGCGGTTCCGGATATGAGGGCGACCACGTCTCCGAGCCTCCCTTATCTGTTCTCGGCGAGTCGCTTTTGTCTCCACCTTTGGTCCATGCAAATTTGGACAGTTTTTTCTGAGCATTACTTCTTGAACCTCGGCCCCCGGTCGCCATTTTCTGTGTCGTTGTGGAAAGTACACCGGGGGTGTGGATGTAATCGGTAGCGTCAACACTCTCTTATCCGCCACTAGGTCACGCAGTCTTTATGAGGCCCAGGTTTCTATTCCGCCACATCGCTGGGGAAACCTCTGCTTGTCCTGCAGAGCAGTCTTAGTTCTACAGATGCAGCATTATGGGGCCAGACAATGCCCGCCTGTAGTAACTGTTCTCCCAGAGTGCCCTCCACACAGTGCACCACTCTACGCAGGCACCACAATCCGGGCCTCTGTCCTCCGTCAGGTTCCGCGGGCCAGTACTCCACGCAGGGGTCAATATGACCGGTGAGGTTGCCTCTAGTTAGCGCTGGTGCAAAGAGATATGGCCGGCAATGCCCCGGTTACGTAGAGTCATATCGGGGGGGGAAATGGAGATCTATTCACGCCCTCTATGCGCCCACCGAGTTCTTTCACTTTTTACAGGATCTCACATTCCGATGTGAATCAGGCCCCTCACCTCCAAGTATTAGTGCATTAGGGAGATTATTCAACAAAGGGTATGTGCAGTAGGCCGCTATACTGCGGTAGTGAATAGGTGGGTTTTCCTACCTCGTGTAAGGTGTCTCGACTAGGCCCAAAAGCCCGGGCTCCAGGCGCTGCTATTTCTTGATGCTTCCTCGACTTTGGGGAGTATAGGCAGCGAGTCGGCCCACTGGCATCCGTCCTGCAGGTTCCTACAATCGTACCGCTTTCATCCGAGGGGCCGAGATTGCGCCACAGCCCCCCTTGTGCGCTGCCACTGCTCCGTTACTGGCCTCTGGCAGCTGTTAGGCCTCAGAGCCGGGCCCTCGATTTTCGCCCGCCCCCAGGCCGACACCCTCACTTGTCCGGAGACACAAGGTGGAGGAGGCCAGCCCCCCACACGATGAAGCGCTGGTCGCCCCCTCCGTCGCACCGCTGTATTCAGCCGATCAGGGCCGCAGGGGGCATTCAACAAGTGGCGCCGCGAGGGGCAATCTACGGCGCGGTTCCTCTTCAGCACGCCGGCATCTTCCCTTCTCGGCTCCCGGAGCCACCCGGGTGCCTGAATGTCACCTCGGGGTATATCGGTCCCGCAGAGACCACTCCGCAACTACCACCTAGGTGCCAGCTAGGTATTAATTTGCAACAAAGAAGGTAACCCACACTTCAAATTATATTACACCATTCTGTTTTGGGTGAACAGATAAACAAAACTTAATATGTTTATCAAGGCGATTATTTGCGCCGTTTTTATTTTTCAAATTTTGTAGAAAAAATGTTTGTGTGTACAGAGAAATCACACTGCCATTTACGTAGTAACCAACCAAGTTTAGCTACACAAATCATAAATTTACAAACATAAACAATATGAAAACAGTGCATAAAAAGTTTTTTTTGTATACAACACAGTGAACATATATCATGAACGTGGGGAGGGAAAGATGTCAAATTGTTTTTTCAAAAACATCAACAAACGCAATTAAGCAAACATTTTTCAAACCATAAAGCAATTATTGCCCAAGGAGCAGCCTTTAAATGAATCTGCATGAAAACAAAATAACCTCTCGGAAACAATGTTTGTAAGGTTATAGATTCCCAAGTATTTTAACGTATTTCCAAACTTAGGACGTAATCCTGTTCGCCTACGCGTTTCGAGTTTGCAGGGTATCTTCACAAACTCTTCAGGGCCAAATGAATTCTTTCCCCTGTTTCTCAACCTATTAGTGAAAACACAAATAATTGTGGACACTCATTATAAATTGCTCTCCTCAGCCCACTCATACCTTCTCCTATGTACAACTTAAAAGTAGGGGAACGTACCTCAGGGGACTTGAGGTAAGATCGGTTTGTCCAGAGTAAAAAAAAACAGGATTTTTTCAAGTCTGTGCGTTTTCTAAAAAGACACAAGTGGTTGTGTCTGAAAATGTGCTATTTGAGATTATTAGCCAGCTCATTATGCCAGTAGAAGTAACCAAACAATTCCTACCTGGATACGTGACTCAGGAGGAATCAAGTGGATTCTTCAATTCTGTGGTCAGTGTTTGGCGTTAATTCACTTCTCAAACTTTTTTGTTGAGGGAGGGTCCTGCGGCGGACCGGTTCCCCTTTACTGATCCTTATCTTTATCTGCAAGTGAGAAAAGAAGGACCGAGCGCCCTTGTTTAGAAACGCACCCGTTTGGTAGTCTATGGGTTGCGCGGCTCGTCTTGTGACAGCACGTACCTGCTAGTGTGTCAGCATGTTCCACTTCCTCATTCCATCAGTTAGAGTGAACGGCATACAGCTCCAACAGTCTCTCTAAGAGGCTCGCTGTTATGTAGCCAATCACGGGAGGACAATTTTGAAAACCATTCGTGGTGCAGTGTGGGACCTGTAGTTGAATTACCTCTGAGTGAACTTCAAAGTCTAGAAATTTCACTCATTGAGTTAAGGCCCGTGTTGATGGTGTCAAAGCGGAGTATCAGGTACGCCTCTTTGCGCAAAAGTGCCTGCTCTATATTGGGCGATCTATGTTGTGGATCTAATCCAGACAAGACCGTCCATTTGAAGTCCGTTTCTTTGTGGCTGGCAGCTAGAAAGTGCTCCACCATTGGGGCATTCTGCACTTTTTTCTTTAGTCTCGAGCGGTGTTGCGTTATTCTGACATTTACTTGTTGACAAGTTTTACCTATGTACAGTTTGTTGCACGCGCACAAAATCCCGTAGATTACGTTTTTACTCTTACAGTTTGTATGTAAACTGTGTCTCCATTTGATGCCATTATGGCAGAATTCATCTCCCTCTACAACATTATAGCAGGCCACACAAGTACCACATTTATGGTGGCCTGTCACAGGTTTCAGATTCCATTTGGATCTGAGGTCACTCTTTGGTTTGTGTAGAGAGCTATCAGCTCTGATGATTTGTTGTCCGACGCTTGGATTTTTCCTCATTGCAAAAATGGGTTTTTGCAAAGGGAATTCCATCCCCTCCAGTAAATGCCAATTGCGTAAGATGATTTGGCGAAACTTGTTCGTGTGCGCCCCATAGGTAGTCACACAGACCAGTTTTTCCAATTCCTTTTTCTCCTTGATTTTAAGTAACTCTTCTCTGGGAGTGTATCGTGCTCTTTTCTTAGAATGTTTTAGGAGTTTGTGGGGATATCCCCTTTTGGTTAGTTCTTGGCAGAAGTTGTCCGCATGAGTATCAAACTCCTCCAAGTTCAGAGCAATTGCGCCCGATTCGCAATAGTTGGCCATAAGGGAGGTTCTGTTTTAAACACTGTGGATGGGCACTCTTGTAGTGTAAAATGGTGTTTTTGTCTGTTGCCTTTTTGAACAGAGTAGTGGTTAACCTATTTCCCTGAGTGCAGACGGCCACATCAAGAAACGTCATTTTTTGATTACTGTGGTTGATAGAAAATTTAATATCGGGGTGTCTCGAGTTTAGCCATTCGTGGAAGGCTATGAGCTCCGTCTGGCTCCCCTGCCACAGGAGCCAGACATCGTCAATATACCTCAACCATTGTATGATGTTTGTGCTGTAGGGGTTGTCTTTATGAATGAACTTTTCCTCGTATTGGGACATGTACAACACAGCCATTTCTGGTGCGTATGGACATCCCATGGCTGTACCTTTGATTTGGATGAAGAATTCATTCTCAAATTTAAAATAGTTGTTTTTTTACCTAGTGATGTGGGCCAGAGCTAAGACAAAGGCAGTTGGGACTCTATGTGGTCTTGCGCGTTGTTCTAAATACAATTCCATCACCTCAAGAGCCTCATCTTGAGGAATTTGAGTATATAATGAAGTGACGTCTAACGTCACCATCAATTGCGTGTCAGAGTCGAAGGTCATGTCCTGGATTTTATTGATGAAGTCAATAGTGTCTCTCAAATACGATTTGACTTCAGGCAAGAAAGGCTTCAAGAAGAAATCTATATACTTTGACGCAGGCTCCAGGGCTGAGTCACAGCCGGAGACGATTGGTCTCCCCGGTGGTGTTGTGCTGTTTTTGTGAACCTTCGGTAAGAAGTAAAGGACTGGTGTTCTGGGAGACTTTTTGTTTAGGAATTCGTACTCCTTTGGACCAAGGAATCCATTCTCTAGTGCCTCGGTGGTGATTCGGGCAATTTTTTCTTGGATTTCTATTACTGGGTCATCTTTGACCACTCGGTACCACTCTTGGTTATCCACGTGGGTCCTTCCTTCTGAGAGATACATGGGGCGAGGCCAAACCACCACTGCACCGCCCTTATCAGCCTGTTTAATTATGATCGATGGATCTGATTTCAAATCTTTTATAGCCTTGAGCTGACCCTTACTGATATTGTGACGAATGTATGTTTTGCTCTTCTCCAATTTCGTTAAAGATGACAAGACAGCCTGTTCAAAAGCATACACCTGTTTAGGTATATTTGTAGTGGGCAGGAATTTCGATTTAACTCTGAGACCTGTGGTTTCGCTACTTGTGGTGGCCTCTGCATTAGCGAAATAGGTTTTTAGTCTAATCTTACGACAAAAGTCCAGCGCCTCAAGTTTGAGTTTGGTGAAATCAGTTTGTCGGTTAGGTACAAATTTTAAACCCAAGTTTAGGATGGTACTCTCGTCTGCAGTGAGGGTTCTGTCTGAGAGGTTGATTATTGTGGATGTGTCTAACTCTTGTAATACCTGTTCCTTGTTCGCATTTCCCATGGTTCTTTGAAGCGGACGTTTTGCTGTCCGCCCCTTGCTAAAAAAGGTTGATTTGAGCCCTTTTTGTTTTGTGGACCTTGGTTAGAATCACTAGAAGACCCTGACGACGAGGTCGAAGAAAAAGTGGTGAATCTTGACCTCGACCTTCCCTGGTATGAGTTTAAGGCTCGTTTAGAGTCAATAGTAGTGTAATAATCCTCTTTCAGGAATGGGTAAACTTGTTCTATTTTGAACGACTTAGAGTCTTTTTCAAATTGAGCAGTTTTGGTGGTAATGGTAGTATCTTTAAAAGTTTGGATTTCTTTTTCAATTTTTTCCAACAAATTTTTGGCCTCTAGTTCAGTTTTATTGTCAGCGATTGCTTTTATGAGTTCCTCGATTTCTTTCTCTTCCTCACTGCATAAACGTTGGGCGGTCTCTATTGTATGGACCATGAGGTCCCTGCTACACTTGGTGTTAATATAGCTAAAACCTTTTTTATACTCAGTGTCTTCTACAAAGATCACTGGTATGTTTTTCACTTGTAGGCCCCAAGGTATTGTGCCGGCCTGCAAATGTTGTAGAAGGAAATATCCGTGTAATTCTGTCCTTATATGTTTCTTCTGGAGACGAGTTAGTTTCTCTGCTTCATTCTGATGCTTCGCAGAAGTACTCAGAGAAAGACCTGAAAAGGGTTTGGAGGCAATTAAATTTTTTATGTGGCTTTCTGAAAATGACAATGTTTCATTCTCTGACATATTTTAACTAGGAAGGTGTCCTTGTTAAGGAATTAATCTATTCAACAATGTTCAAGAGACACGAATTGTCTCAGTCCTTACTCGCTCGGGTGACAACTCGCCCTAAACTATGTAACAAAAAGGAGTTTGGCCCATGCGGACAGAATTGCCTCCAAACCCTTCTCAGGTCTTTCTCTGAGTACTTCTGCGAAACATCAGAATGAAGCAGAGAAACTAACTCGTCTCCAGAAGAAACATATAAGGACAGAATTACACGGATATTTCCTTCTACAACATTTGCAGGCCGGCACAATACCTTGGGGCCTACAAGTGAAAAACATACCAGTGATCTTTGTAGAAGACACTGAGTATAAAAAAGGTTTTAGCTATATTAACACCAAGTGTAGCAGGGACCTCATGGTCCATACAATAGAGACCGCCCAACGTTTATGCAGTGAGGAAGAGAAAGAAATCGAGGAACTCATAAAAGCAATCGCTGACAATAAAACTGAACTAGAGGCCAAAAATTTGTTGGAAAAAATTGAAAAAGAAATCCAAACTTTTAAAGATACTACCATTACCACCAAAACTGCTCAATTTGAAAAAGACTCTAAGTCGTTCAAAATAGAACAAGTTTACCCATTCCTGAAAGAGGATTATTACACTACTATTGACTCTAAACGAGCCTTAAACTCATACCAGGGAAGGTCGAGGTCAAGATTCACCACTTTTTCTTCGACCTCGTCGTCAGGGTCTTCTAGTGATTCTAACCAAGGTCCACAAAACAAAAAGGGCTCAAATCAACCTTTTTTAGCAAGGGGCGGACAGCAAAACGTCCGCTTCAAAGAACCATGGGAAATGCGAACAAGGAACAGGTATTACAAGAGTTAGACACATCCACAATAATCAACCTCTCAGACAGAACCCTCACTGCAGACGAGAGTACCATCCTAAACTTGGGTTTAAAATTTGTACCTAACCGACAAACTGATTTCACCAAACTCAAACTTGAGGCGCTGGACTTTTGTCGTAGGATTAGACTAAAAACCTATTTCGCTAATGCAGAGGCCACCACAAGTAGCGAAACCACAGGTCTCAGAGTTAAATCGAAATTCCTGCCCACTACAAATATACCTAAACAGGTGTATGCTTTTGAACAGGCTGTCTTGTCATCTTTAACGAAATTGGAGAAGAGCAAAACATACATTTGTCACAATATCAGTAAGGGTCAGCTCAAGGCTATAAAAGATTTGAAATCAGATCCATCGATCATAATTAAACAGGCTGATAAGGGCGGTGCAGTGGTGGTTTGGCCTCGCCCCATGTATCTCTCAGAAGGAAGGACCCACGTGGATTACCAAGAGTGGTACCGAGTGGTCAAAGATGACCCAGTAATAGAAATCCAAGAAAAAATTGCCTGAATCACCACCGAGGCACTAGAGAATGGATTCCTTGGTCCAAAGGAGTACGAATTCCTAAACAAAAAGTCTCCCAGAACACCAGTCCTTTACTTCTTACCGAAGGTTCACAAAAACAGCACAACACCACCGGGGAGACCAATCGTCTCCGGCTGTGACTCAGCCCTGGAGCCTGCGTCAAAGTATATAGATTTCTTCTTGAAGCCTTTCTTGCCTGAAGTCAAATCGTATTTGAGAGACACTATTGACTTCATCAATAAAATCCAGGACATGACCTTCGACTCTGACACGCAATTGATGGTGACGTTAGACGTCACTTCATTATATACTCAAATTCCTCAAGATGAGGCTCTTGAGGTGATGGAATTGTATTTAGAACAACGCGCAAGACCACATAGAGTCCCAACTGCCTTTGTCTTAGCTCTGGCCCACATCACTAGGTAAAAAAACAACTATTTTAAATTTGAGAATGAATTCTTCATCCAAATCAAAGGTACAGCCATGGGATGTCCATACGCACCAGAAATGGCTGTGTTGTACATGTCCCAATACGAGGAAAAGTTCATTCATAAAGACAACCCCTACAGCACAAACATCATACAATGGTTGAGGTATATTGACGATGTCTGGCTCCTGTGGCAGGGGAGCCAGACGGAGCTCATAGCCTTCCACGAATGGCTAAACTCGAGACACCCCGATATTAAATTTTCTATCAACCACAGTAATCAAAAAATGACGTTTCTTGATGTGGCCGTCTGCACTCAGGGAAATAGGTTAACCACTACTCTGTTCAAAAAGGCAACAGACAAAAACACCATTTTACACTACAAGAGTGCCCATCCACAGTGTTTAAAACAGAACCTCCCTTATGGCCAACTATTGCGAATCAGGCGCAATTGCTCTGAACTTGAGGAGTTTGATACTCATGCGGACAACTTCTGCCAAGAACTAACCAAAAGGGGATATCCCCACAAACTCCTAAAACATTCTAAGAAAAGAGCACAATATACTCCCAGAGAAGAGTTACTTAAAATCAAGGAGAAAAAGGAATTGGAAAAACTGGTCTGTGTGACTACCTATGGGGCGCACACGAACAAGTTTCGCCAAATCATCTTACGCAATTGGCATTTACTGGAGGGGATGGAATTCCCTTTGCAAAAACCCATTTTTGCAATGAGGAAAAATCCAAGCGTCGGACAACAAATCATCAGAGCTGATAGCTCTCTACACAAACCAAAGAGTGACCTCAGATCCAAATGGAATCTGAAACCTGTGACAGGCCACCATAAATGTGGTACTTGTGTGGCCTGCTATAATGTTGTAGAGGGAGATGAATTCTGCCATAATGGCATCAAATGGAGACACAGTTTACATACAAACTGTAAGAGTAAAAACGTAATCTACGGGATTTTGTGCGCGTGCAACAAACTGTACATAGGTAAAACTTGTCAACAAGTAAATGTCAGAATAACGCAACACCGCTCGAGACTAAAGAAAAAAGTGCAGAATGCCCCAATGGTGGAGCACTTTCTAGCTGCCAGCCACAAAGAAACGGACTTCAAATGGACGGTCTTGTCTGGATTAGATCCACAACATAGATCGCCCAATATAGAGCAGGCACTTTTGCGCAAAGAGGCGTACCTGATACTCCGCTTTGACACCATCAACACGGGCCTTAACTCAATGAGTGAAATTTCTAGACTTTGAAGTTCACTCAGAGGTAATTCAACTACAGGTCCCACACTGCACCACGAATGGTTTTCAAAATTGTCCTCCCGTGATTGGCTACATAACAGCGAGCCTCTTAGAGAGACTGTTGGAGCTGTATGCCGTTCACTCTAACTGATGGAATGAGGAAGTGGAACATGCTGACACACTAGCAGGTACGTGCTGTCACAAGACGAGCCGCGCAACCCATAGACTACCAAACGGGTGCGTTTCTAAACAAGGGCGCTCGGTCCTTCTTTTCTCACTTGCAGATAAAGATAAGGATCAGTAAAGGGGAACCGGTCCGCCGCAGGACCCTCCCTCAACAAAAAAGTTTGAGAAGTGAATTAACGCCAAACACTGACCACAGAATTGAAGAATCCACTTGATTCCTCCTGAGTCACGTATCCAGGTAGGAATTGTTTGGTTACTTCTACTGGCATAATGAGCTGGCTAATAATCTCAAATAGCACATTTTCAGACACAACCACTTGTGTCTTTTTAGAAAACGCACAGACTTGAAAAAATCCTGTTTTTTTTACTCTGGACAAACCGATCTTACCTCAAGTCCCCTGAGGTACGTTCCCCTACTTTTAAGTTGTACATAGGAGAAGGTATGAGTGGGCTGAGGAGAGCAATTTATAATGAGTGTCCACAATTATTTGTGTTTTCACTAATAGGTTGAGAAACAGGGGAAAGAATTCATTTGGCCCTGAAGAGTTTGTGAAGATACCCTGCAAACTCGAAACGCGTAGGCGAACAGGATTACGTCCTAAGTTTGGAAATACGTTAAAATACTTGGGAATCTATAACCTTACAAACATTGTTTCCGAGAGGTTATTTTGTTTTCATGCAGATTCATTTAAAGGCTGCTCCTTGGGCAATAATTGCTTTATGGTTTGAAAAATGTTTGCTTAATTGCGTTTGTTGATGTTTTTGAAAAAACAATTTGACATCTTTCCCTCCCCACGTTCATGATATATGTTCACTGTGTTGTATACAAAAAAAACTTTTTATGCACTGTTTTCATATTGTTTATGTTTGTAAATTTATGATTTGTGTAGCTAAACTTGGTTGGTTACTACGTAAATGGCAGTGTGATTTCTCTGTACACACAAACATTTTTTCTACAAAATTTGAAAAATAAAAACGGCGCAAATAATCGCCTTGATAAACATATTAAGTTTTGTTTATCTGTTCACCCAAAACAGAATGGTGTAATATAATTTGAAGTGTGGGTTACCTTCTTTGTTGCAAAGTATATTGGGCCCTTACCCCACTTCTGTCCGCATGGGCCAAACTCCTTTTTGTTACATAGCTAGGTATTAAGGCACTCTGGCACAAATTGCTCCGGGTCTACAGGCTGTTTCAGGATTAGTTTGCCATGGATGAGGCAGAGCTCGCTCAAGCAGCAGCCATCACTCTCGGCTGCTAGCCGCGCCCCCCATTTTTTCCTTTTTAAGGAGAGACAGTACATGAGTCCCCACATTTCTTTGGTCTCCTTCTTTTGGGTGATTACACTCTCTTTGGGTCTTGTAGTCTAAGTATACAGCTCCCCTAGACAGCCCCACCTTCTCAGCTTGTCTCTGCCGACATCAGTTTGTTGCCCCCATTGTAGACCTGTAGTAGTAAACAGAACCAATCCTTGAATGCCAAGGGATATGAATCATTCTCTAACCGGTTCTAGTCTTTTGACGGACTTTTTATCAGCCACAGATCTGTAAGCAGGGTCCTATAATATTCAGGCAGTATTTTAAAGGTCCTGCTTTTCAGCCAGAGGAAGTACTCACCCTACCGTCACAGCTCAGGCAATCTGCTGCTTTTTGTTAGTAGGTCTTCTTTCTTTGATAACCACTTGCTGATTTGCATTGTGTTTAAGTCCAATCACTTCCCTATAATAAATGTCTGCTTTATTTCAACAGTTCACCTGAAGGTGAGGGAGAATGGTGGAAAGGAACCCTGATATCTATCTCTGTGTAGTCATGTGCATGTGTAGACATGTGATTGTGCTCTTGCATGTTGTGGGAGTTCTCTCACACATGCTGGGTTATGAAGAATACCTGGGCAAATCCCTCATGGCACATACAGGCATACCTGGAGCGCATTGTAGTACGGACCAACATACAATGAGTCTGAAGGAACTTGGTGGAATTGTCAGGCATTATACCTGGTGAAGTGATGCAATTGAATGGTCTATATATTTACTTAATATGATAGAATTGTATTACTGAATACATTTTTTTTCACAGAACAGAAGCTAGTCTCTGGGGCCCTAGTTAGTGTGTTTTCAGAAAATGAGTAGAGAGCAAAGAGCGATTATTAAATATTACTTAGTAGCTCCTGTTTTCAGATAAAAAAGCAGGGCGCAACTTGGACTAATGCTGTGCCCTTATAATTTATTTTAAACCTGTTGGAAATTTATTTTGCCCCTTACTTTTTTGTCTTT
The DNA here is from genome assembly GCF_964263255.1 of Lissotriton vulgaris. Taxonomy (NCBI): domain Eukaryota; kingdom Metazoa; phylum Chordata; class Amphibia; order Caudata; family Salamandridae; genus Lissotriton; species Lissotriton vulgaris. Next base: position 607,015,971 of record NC_141699.1, on the reverse strand, counting down.
CTACTCATTTTGTTTTCATTAGAGTGTAGCATTGGAATGCAGCTTTGTCTTTTTTTTAAAAATCAGAAACAAATTATAACCTCCTTTGTAACATTGGTTATTTATTAACAAATCCCTGTGAGGAGATTTTCTCTAAGTCTGACAGTGAGTCTGGAAAGGCAAGGTGAGGGAACATAACCATACACCATCATTTTGCAAAGTTGGCGGACTTGTTAAATCCTGGGTCTTTTGAAGCTTCCACTCAGCAACCCCTAATATCCACACCCAGACACAAGTAAAACAATTACATTATGTTCCCTAATCGCATCGCATTGCAACAGACATTTCCCGTTATGCATTTTTCGTAATCATTTTTTAAGTAGGCTGAAAATAAGTTATGTTGAAAAATGACACCCTTTCTGTAATTTATAGCTAAGCATGATATTTACTGTCCCTCTGCATGTGTTATAAGGCAAAAGAGCTGTCTAATAGCTGCAAGCCATTCATGTGCGCATCCACTTCTATTGGGATGCATATTCCCCACGTAAATTCTTCACAGCACCATCTCCCCATCTATTTCTCTGATTCGATCATACTGTTATAAGGTCTGGGGAGACTTAAAACATCTTGCCTTCTTAAAACGGTTCCCATGGCCATATCATTGGAGAAGTCTCAATCTTCAAAGAAACCTTTTTCTTCCTACATTAGGCTTCTTCTCATATGTCTGATTTCCTGTATCTAGATGGCCTTCTAATGTACTGGTTTAAAAAAATGGTCTACTTAGGCGTTGCCAGAACCATAAAACCAGTTTTGATCTTGAAAAAACCCCGATAATTTATGAGAATGATTTCAGTTTGTCAGACATTGAGCACATTACTAAATTGTGCCTAAGTTCCCATGTGAATGTTAGTTTTGAGCATTTAGGCCATTCATGCATCCAGACCATGTAGAGCCAACACTGTCCTCCATTTCTTCTGCAAATCAGAGCTCCATTGGCAAGTGTATACCTATGTATGTAAATCTTGATCAGCATTTCAAGGAGCATGACAGTTTGTACCTTACAGCAATACCTATTACTAGAATAGAAAAATAGGCTTTGGCTGGTACGTTGATAGTAGGTTACAGCACATCAGCTGTCGAAACACAACACCACATTCACCAATAGCAGAAGTAACAATTTACCAACTTGCATTATTAGAAGTCTTCCTTACCCCGCCCCGCATAGCTTTTAATCATCTATTGATCGATACACTAAGGAGTACTTTCAATCGCATCCACAGGTCTTTTACATTTAAAACTAAGTGCAGCCAATTATCTTCCCAAATACTCTCCACCCTCTATTCAACAACTCTGCTATTTAGCATTACTTTAACAGTGAGTTCTGGATTGGTCACCTTTCACACCTTCCAGGGGTTCCAACAGCGCTTGCGTCATAACGCCCTATGAAAGCAGATTTTCTACCACCCTCTCCTCTGGGTGGGTTCTTCCCATATGTGCCTCCTCTGCCCCATTCCAACAGGTCTTTCTGCCATTTCCTTAGCAAAGGGGTTCCAGTACTGTGAATTGTCTACTTAACTTTTCTTTGGATTGTCAAGGAGCAGGCCCAACACAGACTGTTTAATCGTTTGAGGTATATCTCACCCTGTCACATGTTTGATTTGGGTTAAAATTCCCATCCAATAGGTTATAATAATTGGGCAGTGCCATAGGACTTGAAGGAATTCTGCCACAGTAGCCCCACATCTAGCGCATCTCTGATGGGGAATACAGTGTGCAGCTTTTTGTGTGGAGAGATATGCCATGTGTGGTATGTTGTATCAGTTTCAGTCTAGCACTGATCAACACTTTGAGCTCACCTGCGTGTATATTGAGACCGTCTTTGGGGATAATGGGCTCATCGCATACACACCGCCAGGCATCTTCCACTCGCAGTGGCACTAGTCTGTCTGCACGCAATGCACAATATAAGTGTTTTATGAACCTAGGCCCTTCAGCCATGGATAGCATAGTCTCTAACATCTGTGTGGGTTCTGTGCTTCAGGGAACGGCGGCCCTAACTGGTGTGTTGCAGCTGTTGTTTTGGCATATTGGAGTAACTGTCCTTCACCCAATAACAAATGTCTATTGCATCCTAAATGGTGATGAAGTGGCCCGCTGGGTAAATATCTGCCAACATAATACAACCTCCTGCCTGCCATCTGTCAACTGCTATTAACTGTGCAAATAGGCGCATAATCCACTGGTCCAAGTCCGGAGCAAATGGTTCCCGCTGCATCACATTCTGCAGCGCTCTCTCCCAGAGGCGACCTAGTAGTCTGTGTAGGAAGGTACCTCCTGACTATGGTTGCACCCAACTTTTTGCCCTGTGTTTTAGCTGGTTTTTGACATAGTCGACCTGGGACCCTGCCAATCAGGACCCCAGGCCTACTGCTCTCTCTGTAAAATGGATTCCATGTACCCTAGGTACATTTCCAATTGGTACTGGGCCACCTTATCAGACCCTGTAACTCAGGGCATAGGTGTACCCAGGGCCTACCAGGGGCTGAAGCATGTATTATGCCACCCCTGGCTGGCCTCCTAAATTTGACACAACTGGCTGCATGACAGCTGGGGCAAAGTTGTGTAATCACCCTTTGCTATAGATATAGTATACCTATATCTAACCCTAAAATGGACACACAGATTCCTATCAGTCACTCCTATGGCAGGCCTTAACAATCCTGAAGGCAGAGTGCTTGGAATCGTGTGAGATGGTGCTCCGGCATGAGCTGAGCCTGTCTGCAGCTTGCGGAACCAAGTCCTAATAGCTGTTCCATGATATCGCATACCATATACTCTTAAGTGCATTATAATCCTCGCGGTTAAATGCTATCTTTGGTTTTGCTTTATCAAAACATGTCGAGTAAGGTGTCATACGAATTGGAATACTAACCCCTCACCAATTCTGGCGACGGGGTTAGCATTCCACCCTTCTAGAGGGACACGACATGTATGTAACTGTGAACCCCGGTTAAAGTTAAACGAAGCCTCAGCTCCACAAAATGGATGCTGCCACCACAGACACGAGTCTGACCCCCTGCAGCTGGGAGTCCTTCCAGCGAGGGGAGCCTGGACAAAAGGTTTCCTGTCAGGGGCGGTGCTAGCACCGTCCCAGACATGGTTTTGTGTATCCTGGGTAGGCAGGGCTTTACAGGAAGGTGACTGCTGAGTGGCACCCCGGTGCTCACTACGCATAGGCCAGTCTGAACCAGTTCCAGGGGCACACCAGCCCCTGGCCTGGGGAAGTCCGGCGTGGGAGAGGGGTGTAACCACCCCCCTCCTAGTCCCACCCATAGGCAGGACCTAGTCACCGGGTCAGCCCCTTTTCTTAGTATAAAGATAGGAGCGGGCCCCCTGTTCAAATTAGATCATCTTTGGAATCAAGACCCGACTTTCTGCGAAAGACATCAAGATTTCCTTCTTCAAGATTCTCCCTTGTGGCTAAGGAGTAGTCACCCTGCATCCGCAGGCACCATCCTAAGAACACTGCTGCGGTCTGCTGCAAGTCCTTCTTCACGAATCCGACGACCCAGCTCGACGAGACCCGGCTTCCCTGGCACCTCTGACCTCTACTCACCTCTACAGCAAAGCTGAGAACTGTGAGTGCGACGAGACCTCGAGGGACCGACGATCGCCAAGACTGCACGACTTCTTTGCAACAAGCCCACCGTGTGCTCCACTGGTGAGTGCTTTGGGGTCCGAGAAGCCCCAACCCTGAGCAGCTCCAGCACCGAAGATCAGCCCTCCAGCATCTCCACGATCTGCGTGGGGCCCTTCTGCTTTTGCGTGCTCACCGCGCTGTGTGGCTACTAGCCGGCTGGCTTGTGGCCTTCTTCACGACGCCCGACGACATCACTGCTGCTGGTCTGGTTGCTCCAGACTGGCCCTTGCTTCCTTCTTCAAGAGAGGCACCCCGGACCCTCCTGGTCCACTCCAGACGCCATTTTGAGTCCACCGCGTGGGCTTGAATTTGCCAGGGCTTTGTTGCCCAATCCTGGGTCCAGCGACGCCGACAGCTTCATCCATCGTGGGACAGCTCGCTACTCCATCCTGGTCGCCGACAACACCTCCTGGTCCGTGAGATCTGCGAACACAGCGTCACCCACTCACCTAGTCGAGGTGACTACCATCCGGTGCCCTCCTGGTGCCACCTGACTACTGGCTAGTAGTCTCGAACTTGGTCCCCTCTGCTTTCAGGTGTCATCTTCCTTCGATCCAGGCTTGGATCCATCGAACTTTCTTCACTGGTCGCCTGCCAGCAACTTCTTTCTTCCAGGCTCCTGGTCCGGCAACGAGGATTCCCGACGTCTTTTGAGACCTATGCAGCTGCAGCCCCTGGGCTAGGTAACTTCGGCATTTCGGTGCCCCAGCATAGCCTCACTATCCAAGGGTCAGAATCCACTTTCGTTTTCCTCCTACCAGGTCGGGTTCGCCCGAGAACACTAACTTTGTCATTACTAGCTACCATAGACTTTGTCCCGCATCACGCGTGAGAGTGCACACTCTGCACCTGAGTCCCCTAGGCCTCCTGTAAGTAATCTGAAGGTTCTATAGTCAAGACCTAGCGATTCCAAAGCCTATTAGTATTATACTTAGCTGCTAGTAATTTCGCATTCCACTTTCAGAGTATATGGTTTTCCGTGCCCCTCGGGCATTTGTATATACTGTGCTAACTTAAGTATTTTCGTAAGAGTTTTGTTTTGTGCTTAGTACCCTGTCCTCATAAAGAGTACAGGGCTGTTGTGATTTTAATAAATACACTGTTTATTTTCATAACACTTGTGTGGTGTCCTTTCACTTGGTATTCAAGGGGTATATGTGTGGTATAACAGCTGGCTTAACACTCCCTCTCGAGTCTTTAGCCTTAGACTGCTCGTATCCACGCTACTAGGATAGCTGGTCTATAAGGTTGACTTACAACCAATCATCAATAAGGGTTGCTGGACTGATACATACTGTTCACTAGAATAGTGAGCACTGCATATCAGGCCACCTTCTCACAGTCTGATTTTGAGGGAATGTGTCAGGTATCCCCCTTCCCCTCAACAACCGTGTTCCCAGCTGATGGCCATCATTTGTACCTTCTAGTAGCGACCTTTTCCATTTGTCCTCCCCATTCAACCAGTCTATTGTGTGTTGCAGGTGAGCCGCTAGATAGCATTATTCTAGATCTGAGACTTCCATCCTGCCCATATCCCATTCCCTCTTAAAGATTTTAAGCCCAATTCTGCATGCTTTGCGGCCCATGTAAGTTCCACCAGTAGGCAATCCCAGTTCCTGTAATACCCTTTGGGGAACCACATACATGGCTCCCTGCAGGACATACAAACATCTAGGCAGTACCACTATTTTGATGAGCACTATTTTCCTGATCAACGACAGTTTGTATGTTCCAGGATGCAATTGAGGGGCACAGATTGCAAATCACTCGCCCCAACTTTACATCGTAGGTCTGCTCCTCACTATGGGTGATATGAAAATAGGGATATTTGATGCTGTCCACCTTCCATGGCAATCCCGACTTCGGTAGTTGGTCTACAGGTAGTCCCTTCAGCTGTGCCAGCGGGAATAGGGCCAACTTGGCGCTGGTAACCCGGAGTCCTGATAATTTCCAACATTCTTGCAAACTGTAGAGCAGGATCCAGACACTATGCCGGCACAGATAAATCATGATGTCATCTGCATAAAGCGGGACCAGATGTACTGTGTGACCAAGCTGTATGCCTTACCTACGAAGGATCTGCCGAAGGCGACACGCTAGGCTAAACGCTCCATTCCAAGAATGAGGAATAAGGGGGTCAGAGGGCAACCCTGCCTTGTGCCCCTATACAAAAATAAATCAGTAGATGCGTACCGTCCGGTTCATACTCTCGCTATCTGGCTCTTCTGGAGCAATCCATTTTATATAATTTTGGCCCAGTCCGATCCTGTGTAATACTTGCCGGACGTAGTCCCAGCACACGGAATCGAAGGCTTGTTCGAAGTCTAGGAATGTAAGTGCATACTGGTCGCGTTCTTAGTCAGGTGCATGGAGGACATGTGTCAAACGGCGAAGGTTACGCAGTGTGTTCCAATTGGGGATGAATCACTACTGATCTGTGTGGGTAAGGTGTAAAAGATGGGGCAGCAGTCTTGTCGCCAAACCGTGGCTAAAGATTTTCAGATCATCATTCAACATGGATAGCGCCTCCATGGCGACTTTTCCGGGTTTCAGTATTATTACGATAAGGGCCGCTATCAGTTGACCCTGGGAGTATCCCTCTTTCCAGTGCGTCAGCAAATACCAGCAGTAGTATATGTAATTAGTATTGGTGAGTGGTCCGATTATATACCAAGCCAGATTGTTTGCGTCCACAAGTCTGTGTTGCAGTTGATTGAATAAGGAAGTAGTCTAGCCTACTGTATATGCCCGCTGCAGAAGTGTAGCCTGAATATGCAAGTGTGTATGTGGATGGCGCTTTTGCCAAATACTTATTAGGCCTAAATTTGTCTTTGCAAGCACTGATGTCATGCGGGCGCTTGGCAAGAGTGGCTCTTACCTGAGCATCCAACTCTTTGGAGACACGAATTACAATGTGCTTTTGCCTTGACAACAAGAAGTGCCACGGATCTCTAAAATACAAAGAAACCTAGTTGAGGACTTCAGACCACTAAAAGAATTTCATTTGGAGTTGGTGAAGGAACTGAAATGTTTTCTGGTGCCTCCTTAATGCACAAAGCTCGGTGTCCCCTCATTACTTAAAGTCCTACCCAAGTAAATAACAGCTTTTGTAAAGAAGTTACTAGCATTCTGGTTTCCTAGCTGTGCCCTTCCATATTTGTGCAGGGAGGCTCCAAAGCATGCTCATCACTGGCTGCTGTTAATGCCATCCATTGTGCACAGATTTGGGTCCCCCTTAAGAATTGTGCTGGTAATTGAAGGTGGAAATACTGGTCCTGGAGTTAATGATTACTGCTTATATATCCATCCACCCCAGTCAACAACCATTAAGCGCTACTGGCCCCGGATTTAGGAAATACACGAGGGACCTTGAGTTACCAGGTCCATTACTGCATGTGGTTGCCCAATTGTAGTCCATTTTCTGCTCACATTTTCCTCCCCGTTTCTTGTAGAAGGAAACTGTTTATGGAAAATAATTTAGTCTTGTGGGATGTTATTGCACCTGTTGGAACTCAACATCATCAGCGTAGTTTTTCTTGTGGAGCTACTACTCCATTTGACTTGGAATGTGGGCGTATGTGTTGCTCAGGGTGCTAAAATTAAAATGTGTGCTGAAAATATTTTGTTTTGGCCTGACATCTCCATGGCTCCTATTTCTGACTTGCTGCTCAAAACCTAGTTGTCCCAAGAGGGAAATGTTTTAAAATAATTTTGGTAAGATCTGTAGTTTTTTTACCCTGATTATAGCCGATATATGATTTTTGGAAAAACAACCATTTATGATCTGTTTTTGACTCTTGCTTTGTAACTGTTAAACTACATCTATTTGATCAAAGCAAATCATTATGTCACCACCTTTATTAGAATGTCCTTTTTAAGAAGTTTGATTATTTCCCCAAGATACCGATTGTATACTGATTATGTAATTTGGTTAATAAGGAAATCCTAACCTGATATTGTTTTATTTACTTTTAGATTCCCGAATTTGATAACTTATACTTGGACATGAATGGCATTATACATCAGTGTTCTCACCCAAATGACGAAGATGTTCACTTCAGAATAACAGAAGATAAGATATTTGCAGATATCTTTCATTACTTGGAGGTGTTATTTCGTATCATCAAACCGAGAAAGGTGTTCTTCATGGCAGTTGATGGAGTTGCTCCAAGAGCAAAAATGAACCAGCAGCGTGGGAGACGTTTCAGGTAAGAAACTGTTTCATGCTGTGTTATTGCAGCTGCTTATCAAGAATTGATGAAATATTCATGCAATAGTTTTCTTTTTTCTACATCTTTAACTGGTTCTTTAGGGAGATTTTTCCCTTCAGTTACAGATGTTGATTTTAGCTGTCTGGGATGCTCATGCTGAACTGTGGCACATATAACAGTTAAAAATCCAGATGTGCTCAGAGGCCTATGAATCAAGAAATAGTTCAGTCTTGACTTTCCTTTATCATGTCTCCAAAGCAGTTGTACCAGCCTCGCCTAGCTACAACTCCCAACCTCCTTTTCTCAGTGAAGAGATGTTGTAAATCCGTGTGCTGCAGATGCAATGCACCAGTAGATGATTGTAGGGTTCTGATACCAAAATATGTATCTATTTGTTCTGCAACATTTGGTACACTATAACAATAAGTCTGATGCAGTTTTGAATTATAATCCCAAAAATAAGAGTAACTGGTTCCCCCAACACTTTGCAAATACATTTTACATGAATCATTTTATAGACACAAATTTATGACTGAACACTGCATGGATCAAGGAAAGAACTCGATGTTGTGAGGAAAGTCAATCACTTTTGATGCTCCACAACTGTGCTTGTCTTCGAAGGCCTGGTTTATTGTCTGTTTAATAATGCACCAATTATCTTCTGTGTTTATAGTGTTCTCCCAAAATGTTGGCCTTCTTTCTACTTTGTTATTCCATTGTTTATTGTTCCAGATGATTATGGAAGGGATTACCAGAGACAACAGTTGTTGGGCTGCTGTAAGCTTGGCTGCCACCAGGATCTATATCAGTCAATTTGATATAGAAAGGCTTACCTTTAGTATAAAAGGGCTTCTTAATTGTGTTCTACTTAATACTCATTCTGTAGCAGCAAATGCAGCTCATATCTATTATTTGCTAACATCTTGAAATGTGGATTATCTGTTCTTAGTTAGGTATGTTTGAGTATTTCTCTCCACAGTGAAATAGCCACTTTACACCTGTAGGGTATGGGCTTGTTAAGAGCAATCACCTAAAAAAAAGTGGAGGAAGGTGGCTATAATTGATAAGAAATCCTTGAGAATTAATGAGTGTTACATGTAGGCTACATAGGAAAGTCAGATATATATGTGTTAAACATCAGAGTAAGTGATCACTCCTATTATTTTTATTGGGCTTTTTCAGACATTATAATGAGCATTACAGATTGTGATTGTGCGCATCAAAGTGCATTACATAAGAAGTACCTTTGTAGGCCTCCAAAGGCATAGCAGATTATTCAATTGCATACAGTAAATGCTAGATGGTGCCCTTAAAGCTTTAAGTTGCCCCTGTGGTTGGTGTTGCTTTTAATGTGTCTCACCCATAAGCAAAACTAAACTGTTAACTTGGGGTAAACACTGGGGGGCGCAGAGGGAGGGAGGAAGGGCAGCTGCAGTTCTAGTTCCACGTCGGCAATATAGAGCTCAATAGGCTTGGGGAAACTGTACTATGGCTCTCCATTGTGTTAGACAGTAGTGGGGCTGATTATGTCCTGGGGAAGGGTAGCCCTTGCAGGGATGGGTAATCCATGTCGCAGAGAGGAGTGCCACCCTCCATATCACGAATGATCCCTAAGATGGCGGGGGTGAAAGTTCCCTGTCAGAAATTTGCCCGAAGTGTGTGAGCAAACGGGCTCATTGTGTGGAGATAGGGTGTTAGCGAATCCAATGTACCTTCTTGTAGTGAATCCAATGTGCCTTCTAGCATCGAAGTGCTTTGTCCTCTGCAACGCCCCACTTGCTCTTCGCCCCCACCTATTATTCCACTGGGGGGGGCCGTGGGTGCGCACCGGTGAAGTTTCATTGCGCTTGGCTAAAAGTAGAGCTAGGGCTGCGAAGCCTATGTGTATCTTGCCCTACTTCCTGCGCTTGAAGACACCCAGCAAACCGGCTTCCAGCGTGATTATATCCCGTAGACCTGTGACCTCCCATGGTGTAGCGTGATTGGCGCACCAGTAATGTTGTAGGGCAGAGCAGAACCACAACATATGCATAAGTGTTGCATCAGGGGTTTGATATGGGGGGGAAAGCAAATTGTGACTCTGGGAAGTGGCGGTGGAGCTGTGTTAGTGTTAGATAGGCTCAATGTAGAATGAAGAACTATATGTTCTTGAAACATCAGTTGTGGGATACTTTATTTGGGAATTGTAGGGCTTTTTCTATTCCTTATCATGAAGCACCCTCCCAAACTCCTCCTCCCACTTTTGGCGAAGTGTGTCTAGCGGTGTGGCCAACAACTCACGTATGGCACTGAACAACCAGGCGATAACCTGGCCCCATTGTCAGCATGTCCTGAAGCACTGGGTGTGTCGTTGGTTCACCCCCGGACAGATCCCTTAGGCACTGGCAGGAGTGTATGAGTTGCCTGTGGAGGGGGAACTGCCCTGGAGGTAGCTTGCTCTCCTTGGCTAGTTGAGCAAAGGGTAGAAGCTGGCCCTCCAAGAAGAGGGTTTCCACTTCAAGAAGTGATCGCCTGGTCCAGGCGCGTAATACCCCGGGCGTGTAATAGCCCGGGCCTCTGGGTAAGCAAACCAGGGGTAACAGAGGGGTATAGATCGGAGTACCCCGGGAAATACGATGTATCCTAGCCATACTAGCTTTCAATATTGACACTTGTATGGGGTACGCCGGGATGGAGATGATCCCCGGTAGGAGTAGGGAAAGAATTGTCCACAGCGGCTGGGGCCCAGCTTCCGATTTTGTTTCCCTGAGATAGTTTCCAACTGTCCTGTGGGACTGCCATTGAGGCTGCTCTGCCAGGAAATATGCTTAGAAGGATCGAGCTCCCAGATCTCCCTGGTCGGTCGGCAACTGCAACTTGACCGAAGTGACTCGCCTGCAGCTGGCTCCCCAAATAAGTGAACAGAGGAGTGCATCCAGTTCTGGAGTGGAGGGGATGACTGGGAAATTTGTAAAGTAACATAGGAGGCAAGAACGAATGACCACTTTCACCAGGGCAATCTTGCCAATGGGGGCTAGGGGAAGTTTCCTTCAAAAACCTACCTGAGAATGTATGCCCAATGTATGCCGATCAAACCTCCAATGGTTTAATGTTTACAAACTGTTGATAGTGGAGACTTTTATTTGTGTCTAGACCCTCCTGCTGATCCTTATGTCAAATTATTCCTGCAAACTAGACTAGAAGTAGAGTTATTAGCATATTATCAAACATTGCCTGGGCCCTTTTCCGGCCAGAGATACTGGATTCAGTTAGCATAATTCTGCCTCCATAGGAGGGCCTGGGCCACGTTCTCTTATTATTTGTGCCCCCGGAAAATTTAAAGGTGAGCAGCCTAACTGAACTTATTCACAAATATTGACAAAAGTGTATAATTATTTCACCCTCAAAAACTCTATAATGAACAGAGATTGGTGGACATTTTTGATGATTTGATTTTCGTTACACTTGCCAACAATATGGAAAGTAATTGCCCCGAAGTAAACATAAAAAGCTAGGAAGTTAACCCCTCCCTCACTTACACTCTTCTGGTGTTGGTTCCAGATAATGTTATAGATACTACAAATAAGGTGCACTATCCCTACTTCTCTTATTGAACCTCTCTTCAGCATTCAATTTCAATTTTCATTATCAAAGTGCATAGTTAATTAAAACCATTACTCCGTCAAAAATAATAAGGGCATTAAAATTTTGTTTCTACAAAAGAGTTAATGAAAAGTGCAATCTTAAGGTTGAATGTATATTAAAATACTAAGTGACTGTACGTAACTGTATGTTTAAAGGGATGTATTGATTTTTAATTTTTTTTTTTTTTTTATAGATTTAGTGCTCCAGAGAAACCCGGTGTCAGTACATGTTTCATTCAGGAGCATTTCTTTACAGTGCATGTTTCAAGGATATTTCTTGCGGGTCCTGGTATTACTTGCTGGGCTTATCTGCGATGTCCTTGATGTTTTTTCTTTATTTACAACGTCTGCCCCAGGTCTGGTTTACCTCTATTTGTAGTAGTTTTTAGTGGCAATGGATCTGTGCTTCCAGCCAGTACTGTACATGTGGGTTTTGCCATAGCTACGAAATTTCCCTGAAATTTTACCACCCTGATATTAAGCTGTGTGTTTACTGGGTTGAGTGCAGCAGTAATGGCTTGCTTGCTAGTCTGGACAGCCGCCTGATTGAATGTGCCCCGCAACATCCTTCTGTGCTAGCAATGCTGAGCAGAGACAAAGGATGTGCATTAATATTTCTTTGTCCGCACCTCAAAGTCTGCAGTTAATCTTAGCCGGTTTTAGCCAAGGGAAGAATTGGTTTAGTGTTGCCTGGATGCCTAAACGAAGGTGCATTATTTTAAGTTTGCGGTGATGTTGAAATCCAAGTATATTTGCGGCTTTAACCAAACATAAGAGTTAAAGCTTTGCCAGGCATTGTTGAGCTCAACCAGCTTCTCTTTGTCTTCTTGAATGGAGAGAAGTGTGGCAGATCTGTTGAGAATCCTTTTAAATTCCGCTGCTGATAGCCTTGCGCTCTACAACTCAGAGGCATGCAGCAACTGAGACTGAGACAAAAAATTGATTTTGACTGATTTCCAGCCAGACACGGGCTGCTAATGTATTGTCCTCCATAATTCTAAGTCGGTGGCACATTTTGAGGAAGGAACATATTGTGCCAGTCAATTGTTTTGTCAGGTTTGGCTCTAAGGTTAATTGACCCTGAGATGTATAACTAGGAACCCTTTGTACTGACCAATGGGCTTTAGCAATTAGCAGGTCCAGCAGCCTTGCCACCTTTGGACCCATCATTAATTCACGCCCATACGAGTTTGATGGAAGTAATTTTGCCTCCATATCCTTATGCTGGGGTCCCATGATAAGATCTTTTAGAGATTTCAACAAGGCATTAAAACCAAATGTTATGGAGGCAACTTGGGATTTCGTTAACTCCATTTGTGCGGTATAGGTTTCTCTTGTGTCAAAGTATCCCACTGTATATATATATTTTGATTGAACTGATAGTGTGACACCTCCTGTCAGCCACTCTCTGTGTATTTTCGTTTTCTTGCTAAATTTCACCACTTTTGTTTTTTTGACAATTCATTTCTAGTTTGTGCCAATTAAGGAAACCTTAGAGTTAATCTAAAAGCCGTTGCAGACCTATGGGGCCATGGTCATCAAGAGTAAATAGACTGCGTATAGATTTATGCATAAGGCAAAGGTTCCTGAGGTTTGGTGGGTGGGCATTTACACAATCCAATTCTGTGGATAGGCTTGACAGGTAGATGTGAAAAAGTAAGGGGGCAAGCACACACACCCTTGTTTCAATCTAGTGCTTGTATAGATTGTCTGGGAGAGCTTAGAACTGTTGCCTAATTTAACACGCAACCACGTTTCAGTGTATAGAGGTTGGATAGCTCTCAGGATTTTCAGAGGTATTCCTAGGGAGGCGAGTCTTTCACAAAGTAACGTTCAGGGGACCCTACTGTATGCTACATTAAAGTCTATGAAACAGGCATGTAATGTCGATCTTGAGATAATGCTTTCTTGATACTTTCTTTAAATAGAGAGTCAAGGCGGGGAGGTTTGACAGAGTTCCCTTGCTGAAGTGAAATCCTGCTTGATATCATGGAATGAATTCCAGATTATCCACCCATTCTGGCAGGTCTTGCAGCATTAAGGTTGCATAGTGCTTGGCATAAATATCAAGCAGAGCTATGAGACGCTAATGTGCTGGGTCTCCTCTTTCAGCCCTTTTAAAAACTGGGTGGATTATTACTCCGTTGCCAGAAGTCCAGAACTGCTTAATGGAGGTTCAAAGCACTAAAAAGTATGCCAAGTTTTTTGGCCAATAATTCTGGATTTGTTTTTAGGTCAAGGACTGAGTCGGACTGCGTCGCACTGCGTAGCAGTGTGGGCAGAGCGCCAAGATTTAATGTTTCTTAGTTGGGGGGGCTTGAACCCGCCCCTCTTCTCCATTGGCTGGCCTCGTAAATGCTGGCCAGCCATTGGAGGAGAGGGGCGTCACTCCGTTTAAGCCCCGTCTTTTTCGGATTCGGCGGCGTGTTTTTTAGGTTCTTTCTATCTGTGATTTCTTCAGTCACTCAAACCTAAAAAACACGCCCCCCAGTCTGAAAAGGACGGGGCTTGCTGCCTCTCGAGGACACAAACTTTGTGCTATTGAGGCTTAGGTTTGATTAAGCGTTGTTACAAGTGCTTCTTTGAAAACACAGGGCGTCTCTTTCACGCGATTTAAAGCCAGCAATTAAGCCACGATATAACGTGCTGTATGCCAGAGTCGTTTTAAAGCGTTACAAATGTGCACTTAGATTAAGTGACAAAGCGAGACAGCCCGGCATGGGTGAGGATGTGCGACAGCTGAAAGTTGGCTCTTACCCGGAGCAGCCTGGGGGTCAGGGATGACGTCTTTAAGGCACTGTCCATGGTTGCCTTTGAGCCGATACTCGCTGATCCCCGAGTCACAGCGCTTAGACACGGCATTCCCGAAGACGCCGTCGGGCTTAGTGATGCGTACAGTTTAAAGTGTTGAAGCTGGGCAGACTCCACAGCGCAAAGTGCCTCGCCATTTACGCTTCCCTCCATGTCCATGGCACCTGCTTACACGCTGACCCGCTATCAGTCTGGCATTGAGAAAAGGGGAACGCCTGTGTCTGGTCCCGGTGCCCGTTTGTGGCCAGCGCCGCAGCCAGGGAAGCCCTCTTGCTTCTGTGGCATCTCCAGGGCTCTGTTGCCAGGGCCACCGCGTCCTCTCACGGTCGCTAGGTGACGGGAACTATTTCGCCGCCTACCTTACGCCCGCCGCCATATTTGCTGCTGATTGGCTGCGAACCACGTGTGCTTTGGTTTTAAACACAGGCCATGCTGTTCGAAGGTGAAAACAATCTTAGTACCGATGTCTCTGCTGTTATAAGTGCACAAAAACGAGACGCTGTCGCGGTCAGTTCTATTCAGACACATTTTTGGGCAGGATTGCAATTGAGAAAAACCTTCCTCTGTCATGCAAAGGTGGCCGATTACTTTAGCAGATTAGATGCAGGCAGCGATTAATTTGTTTGAATATATATATATATATATATGCTGCGGTGTAAAGTTTTTTTTTCAAATATCCTACCATCGGTTCTACTAAATGTCCAGATTGCCAAACACAAAGTCTGCCTGCTCCTGGTTCCGCTCATCATTTTTTCCCACCACTGAAGTCTTCCTGTGCCCTTCATCACTCTTGCAGGTTCATTTTCAGTGAGTGAGAGAGGGTGGGAAATGGGAATAAGTGTAAGTGAATGAGAGTAAGTGTTAGTAAGCGAGGAGAGAGTGAGAGCAAGACTCAGACAATGAGTCAGTGTAAGTGAGTTACAATGAGCTGCAATGAGTCTGAGTGAATATGTGAGTGAGGGAGGGAGTAAACGTAGGTAAGCATGAGTAAGTGTGAAGGGGCATAACCCAGGCCCCTGAAGTCAATGAGGTGTGGGTGATCGTAACCCTTTTGGGGCCACCAGTCCTTTATTGGAGCCACTTTCAGCACAAGGCCTATGAATATCTGTGAATTACTGGAGACTTAGGGGCCTCTGATCACATTCTGCAGGGCGCCCCCGTCTGATTGGTATTTTGCTGCTTCTGTCACTGCTTCCAGATATATTATATATATATTATACAAGTAACATCATATCTACAACAAGCCAGGACTATTTGCTAGAACGCACCGAGAGGACCCGGCCCACTTAAAAGCCCTGAATGCACCATAGGCGCTGTGCTCTCAGCTACGCCGCGTAGAGCTCTGTTCATCTAAGGGTAGCCCTCCGAACCGTGGATTTTCTAAGGCCCCGTGCTCCCTTCTGCGCTGCGGGCATGCTCTGCAGCTCGCCTCGGTCTCATACAGAGGCTGAATTCTGCCCGATCTCTGCACTCTGCATGTGGGTATATGTTGAGATTTTACTCCCCTGTGTGTGTAACACTAATGCCCTGATCCCCACCGCGGTGCCCTACAGTGTGGGTGGAGCAGATTTAATGTTTCTTAGGGGGCTTGAACCCGCCCCTCTTCTCCATTGGCTGGCCTCGTGAATGCTGGCCAGCCATTGGAGGAGAGGGGCGTCACTCCGTTTAAGCCCCGTCTTTTTCGGATTCGGGGGCGTGTTTTTTAGGTTCTTTCTATCTGTGATGTCTTCAGTCACTCAAACCTAAAAAACACGCCCCAGTCTGCCAAAGGATTGGGCTTGCTGCCTCTCGAGGACACGAACTTTGTGCTATCGAGGCTTAGGTTTGATTAAGTGTTGATCTGAGTGCCTCTTTGAAAAGACAGGGCGTCTCTTTCACACAATTTAAAGCTAGCAATTCAGCCACGATATAACGTGCTGTATGCCAGAGTCGTTTTAAAGCTTTACAAATGTGCAAGCAATATGCATACAACTTACTAGGCTACGGGTGCATCAGGTAACGACAACATAACATTGCATGCTTTAAAGGTAGCAAACTAAAGTGCGCTCAACCTACGCCCAATGTTACGAATTTAGAAATGATTATGCGGGATACTACTACTACAAAGCACTGCAATAGTCGGCGATATTTTGCCTAATGGAACTGACTGCTACACTGCACATTTGTTAACGCAGCGCTAGAGCACGGCTCTACAGGGACCTCTAGTGACGGACTGCGACACTGCACCCCGGTTCAGCCAGCGCTAGAGCACGGCTCTACAGGGACCTCTAGTGGTGGACTGCGACACTGCACCCCGGTTCACCCAGCGCCGAAGCCTGGCTCTTATAACGAACGGCCTCTAATACTTCACTATAGTAAACCCATGGCAGGTTCCGAGTGACAGCGAGCCTGTAAATTAAAACCTGTGTATACATAACAATAAAATCCCACAAAAATGCAATGGTATCACTGGGGTTAAAGATGTAACGCGCCGGAAATAAACAGTAACAACGCTGTGCTAGGCGAAAGGCAAGGAACCAGATTGAATGTTACAGACCACTTTAACGAAAACTTGAGGACACACAAAAATAAACAAGCATTGGCAAAACCAATAGGTTTCGCCTACACTAATTCTATTGCGTTTGTTAATGTTTTTTGCAATATATATTGCATGGCAGTTAAGTATAGACCACAGCTTCTTTGGAGACGAAGGTCTTCAGCCTATTGCAGTGGTTCCTGAGGTCAGTCTCCAGGTGAAGAGGCCGATCAGGGATGCTTCAGATCTCTAGCAGGAGGACAATGAATGAAAGGGCACCAGTGTAAAGACCACCAGGCAAAGAGATGGCAGGAGAGTTCCAAAGCATGGTGTTTTGAAGATGCATAGGTCGCAGGTCAAGCCATTTGGGTCTAGGTGGGTGGACCAACACGCCATCAAGGGAGGCCTACCTTAGGTGGCACAAGCACATCAGTTTTCAAAGGTAGGATGTAACATCACCCTACAATGCCTCGTTGTTTGTGCTTGCTCTCCTGCCACCTCGTTGTTTGTGCTTGCTTTCCTGCCCCCTCGTTGTTTGTGCTTGCTCTCCTGCCCCCTCGTTGTTTGTGCTTGCTCTCCTGCCCCTTCGTTGTTTGTGCTTGCTCTCCTGCCCCCTCGTTGTTTGTGCTTGCTCTCATGCCCCCTCGTTGTTTGTGCTTGCTCTCATGCCCCCTCGTTGTTTGTGCTTGCTCTCATGCCCCCTCGTTGTTTGTGCTTGCTCTCATGCCCCCTCGTTGTTTGTGCTTGCTCTCATGCCCCCTCGTTGTTTGTGCTTGCTCTCATGCCCCTCGTTGTTTGTGCTTGCTCTCCTGTCCCCTCGTTGGTTGTGCTTGCTTTCCTGCTCCCTGTTCCCTCGCTGTGAGCGTTTTTTCTGGCCTGTGTGGGGCTCTGTTTGTGTGGGGCTCTGTTTGTGTGGGGCTCTGTTTGTGTGGGGCTCTGTTTGTGTGGGGCTCTGTTTGTGTGGGGCTCTGTTTGTGTGGGGCTCTGTTTGTGTGGGGCTCTGTTTGTGTGGGGCTCTGTTTGTGTGGGGCTCTGTTTGTGTGGGGCTCTGTTTGTGTGGGGCTCTGTTTGTGTGGGGCTCTGTTTGTGTGGGGCTCTGTTTGTGTGGGGCTCTGTTTGTGTGGGGCTCTGTTTGTGTGGGGCTCTGTTTGTGTGGGGCTCTGTTTGTGTGGGGCTCTGTTTGTGTGGGGCTCTGTTTGTGTGGGGCTCTGTTTGTGTGGGGCTCTGTTTGTGTGTGGCTCTGTTTGTTTGTGTGTATGTGGCTCTGTTTGTTTGTGTGTATGTGGCTCTGTTTGTGTGTATGTGGCTCTGTTTGTGTGTATGTGGCTCTGTTTGTGTGTATGTGGCTCTGTTTGTGTGTATGTGGCTCTGTTTGTGTGTATGTGGCTCTGTTTGTGTGTATGTGGCTCTGTTTGTGTGTATGTGGCTCTGTTTGTGTGTATGTGGCTCTGTTTGTGTGTATGTGGCTCTGTTTGTGTGTGTGGGGCTCTGTGTGTGTGTGTGGGGCTCTGTGTGTGTGGGGCTCTGTGTGTGTGGGGCTCTGTGTGTGTGGGGCTCTGTGTGTGTGGGGCTCTGTGTGTGTGTGGCTCTGTGTGTGTGTGTGGCTCTGTGTGTGTGTGTGGCTCTGTGTGTGTGTGTGGCTCTGTGTGTGTGTGTGGCTCTGTGTGTGTGTGTGGCTCTGTGTGTGTGTGTGGCTCTGTGTGTGTGTGTGGCTCTGTGTGTGTGTGTGGCTCTGTGTGTGTGTGTGTCTGGGGCTCTGTGTGTGTGGGGCTCTGTGTGTGTGTGGGGCTCTGTGTGTGTGTGTGGGGCTCTGTGTGTGTGTGTGGGGCTCTGTGTGTGTGTGTGGGGCTCTGTGTGTGTGTGGGGGGCTCTGTGTGTGTGTGTGGGGCTCTGTGTGTGTGTGTGGGGCTCTGTGTGTGTGTGTGGGGCTCTGTGTGTGTGTGTGGGGCTCTGTGTGTGTGTCTGGGGCTCTGTGTGTGTGTGTGGGGCTCTGTGTGTGTGGGGGGCTCTGTGTGTGTGTGGGGGGGCTCTGTGTGTGTGTGGGGGGGCTCTGTGTGTGTGTGGGGGGGCTCTGTGTGTGTGTGGGGGGCTCTGTGTGTGTGTGGGGGGCTCTGTGTGTGTGTGTGGGGGGCTCTGTGTGTGTGTGTCTCTGTGTGTGTGTGTGTCTCTGTGTGTGTGTGGGGGGCTGTGTGTGTGTGGGGGGCTGTGTGTGTGTGGGGCTCTGTGTGTGTGTGTGGGGCTCTGTGTGTGTGTGTGGGGCTCTGTGTGTGTGTGTGTGGGGCTCTGTGTGTGTGTGTGGGGCTCTGTGTGTGTGTGGGGCTCTGTGTGTGTGTGGGGCTCTGTGTGTGTGTGGGGCTCTGTGTGTGTGTGTGGGGGGGGCTCTGTGTGTGTGGGGCTCTGTGTGTGGGGCTCTGTGTGTGTGTGTGTGGGGCTCTGTGTGTGTGTGTGTGGGGCTCTGTGTGTGTGTGGGGGGCTCTGTGTGTGTGGGGCTCTGTGTGTGTGGGGCTCTGTGTGTGTGGGGGGCTCTGTGTGTGGCTCTGTGTGTGTGTGGGGGGCTCTGTGTGTGTGTGTGGGGGGGGGATCTGTGTGTGTGTGTGGGGGGGGATCTGTGTGTGTGTGTGTGGGGCTCTGTGTGTGTGTGTGGCTCTGTGTGTGTGTGTGGGGCTCTGTGTGTGTGGGGGGGGGGCTCTGTGTGTGTGGGGGGGGGCTCTGTGTGTGTGTGGGGGGCTCTGTGTGTGTGGGGGGGCTCTGTGTGTGTGGGGGGGCTCTGTGTGTGTGGGGGGGCTCTGTGTGTGTGGGGGGGGCTCTGTGTGTGTGGGGGGGGGCTCTGTGTGTGTGTGTGGGGGGGCTCTGTGTGTGTGTTGGGGGCTCTGTGTGTGTGTTGGGGGCTCTGTGTGTGTGGGGGGGGCTCTGTGTGTGTGGGGGGCTCTGTGTGTGTGTGGGGGGGGCTCTGTGTGTGTGGGGGGGGGGGCTCTGTGTGTGTGTGTGGGGGGGGGCTCTGTGTGTGTGTGGGGGGGCTCTGTGTGTGTGTGTGTGGGGCTCTGTGTGTGTGTGGGGCTCTGTGTGTGTGTGGGGGGCTCTGTGTGTGTGTGTGTGTGGGGGGCTCTGTGTGTGTGTGTGTGTGGGGGGGGGGGGCTCTGTGTGTGTGTGTGTGGGGCTCTGTGTGTGTGTGGGGCTCTGTGTGTGTGTGGGGCTCTGTGTGTGTGGGGGGCTCTGTGTGTGTGTGTGGGGCTCTGTGTGTGTGTGGGGGGCTCTGTGTGTGTGGGGGGGGGCTCTGTGTGTGTGTGTGTGTGTGGGGCTCTGTGTGTGTGTGTGTGTGTGGGGCTCTGTGTGTGTGGGGCTCTGTGTGTGTGTGGGGGGCTCTGTGTGTGTGTGTGTGTGTGGGGGGGGCTCTGTGTGTGTGTGTGTGTGTGGGGGGGGCTCTGTGTGTGTGTGTGTGTGGGGCTCTGTGTGTGTGTGTGTGTGTGTGGGGCTCTGTGTGTGTGTGTGGGGCTCTGTGTGTGTGTGGGGGGCTCTGTGTGTGTGGGGGGGGCTCTGTGTGTGTGGGGAGGGCTCTGTGTGTGTGTGGGGGGCTCTGTGTGTGTGTGTGGGGGGGGCTCTGTGTGTGTGTGTGGGGGGCTGTGTGTGGGGGGGGGCTCTGTGTGTGTGGGGGGGCTCTGTGTGTGTGGGGGGGGCTCTGTGTGTGTGGGGGGGCTCTGTGTGTGTGGGGGGGGGCTCTGTGTGTGTGTGGGGGGCTCTGTGTGTGTGGTGGGGGGGCTCTGTGTGTGTGGTGGGGGGGCTCTGTGTGTGTGGTGGGGGGGCTCTGTGTGTGGGGGGGGCTCTGTGTGTGGGGGGGGGCTCTGCGGGTGTGGGGGGCTCTGTGTGGGCGTGTTGTGTTGGGCTCTGCGTGGGCGTGTTGTGTTGGGCTCTGCGTGGGCGTGTTGTGTTGGGCTCTGCGTGGGCGTGTTGTGTTGGGCTCTGCGTGGGCGTGTTGTGTTGGGCTCTGCGTGGGCGTGCTGGGCTCTGCGTGGGCGTGTGGCTCTGTGTGTGTGTGTGTGGCTCTGTGTGGATAGCTTTTTTTGTAGGTGGCTCTATGTGTGGGTGGCTCTGTCTGTGTGTGTGTGGCTCTGTGTGTGTGTGTGTGGCTCTGTGTGGATAGCTTTTTTTGTAGGTGGCTCTATGTGTGGGTGGCTCTGTCTGTGTGAGGGTGGCTCTGTGTAGGTGGCTCTCTGTGTGAGGGTGGCTCTATGTGAATGACTGTGGATGGCTCTGTGTGTGTGTGTGTGTGTGTGTGTGGCTCTGTGTGGGTGTAAATGCAATAGGTTATGCATATGCGAGCAATAAAGCTATTGGCATTGTAAATGACAATGCTGTTTATGATTAAAAAAAAAAGTCATGAGCAATGCCAATAGCTCTACCTTTAATAATGCTGAGACCATTGCATTGTAAATGCTTGTTGTACAAGGCAGGAGGGAGGCCATTCGGCCCAGGGGTGCCATCAGAAGGACTCCTCCGTATAACTGATTCAAATTGTTTTGGGTTCATTTCAGTTTTCTCCCTGCTTGGCTGCTTCATCTTGAGTTTACCCAGCCCTTCCTTCTGCAACTTGTATCCTTCTATGTCCTGCCTTACTGGATTGGTCGCGTCTAAGTGCCTCTGCAGCCTTGTTGGATCCATTCCATCGTATTTGCTGAGGGCTCTTTTTGCCATGCTGGGTGGATCTGGTGGATCGGATTAAGAAGGCTGCTGCAGCGTGTTGGATCCCATACATTGCGATTGCTGAGGGCTATTCTTGCGTCATTGAGTAATGTTTTTCCTGATGTTGGGTCCATCTTTCGTCACTTATATTTGCCCTATATAGCCCAGTGCCATGAATTATGTTCTAAAAGGCCCTAGAGTCTCTTGAATTACAGGTATGGAGAATCTTTGACCAAAACACGCCTTGAGCTGTTTCCTGGTCAACCATAGTGCCCTCATACTCTTTAAGCTATTCCCTTACTTTGACCTGTTTTTTCTTCATTAAGGGGTTACGTCTTAGCAAGCGGGAGTCCCAGTTCAGAGCCTTTTTGCTGATATGATGGTTTTTGTCATACATGCTGTCATTTTTTTGATTGGTAGGTAACAGTAAGTGGGAGGTTTTCTTTTTGCCATGCCTTATCAGAATTCTGCAGTACTAGTCCCCAGTCGCTGATAGTGGTGGTCATTGAAAAACTGTATTCTTCTTCTAAAAGATTTGTACAGTGTAATAGGATTTTATCATGCTGAAATACTTGCCAGCGCAGCCTCTTAAGATTTTCAGATTTTAGGTATTCAATAAAAGTATTGACTGAAGTCTGGACAGCCGGTTGGGAGTTAACTGCGGTTATCTGTGGGTTATTGTCGCTTTCCTCTCATTATTTGATTTTTAAAACCTGTGATATATTGGAAAAGAAAGAATGAAGCTGCTATGTAGTCTATCACAGTAAATGACTTTTGAGGAATGCATCCAGGCAGGCGGTGTGTCCCCCAGAAGTCTTCCATTGCGGATCTGTATCCCTGAGGCTCTTAATGTTGTGGCAAGCTGTGATCCCAGCTGGTCACTACATCTGAGTGGTGGCACTGCTTGTAATGGAATGTTCCACGTGATGTCTTGTGCCAAGAATTTTTCATCATTTGAGAGAGTACTTAAAAGGTTGGCGATGAAATCCCCTGAGATAATTGTGAACTGTGCATTGTGAGCTAATTTCAGGCTCAAAAGAGGTGAATCCAGAGTCCGAATGGCAGCCAGCCTTGACTTTCGATCTGGGTTGATATCAACATTCAATAATTTTAAAGGCTGTTTCTCCTTGTACGCCCAGCCCTCAATTATTACAGTCAGACGCCAGTTCACTTTGGAAGGGATTACTTTAACTTGGACATTCAGTGGCTGCAAGATGTATATTGCGAAGCCCCCTCTTGGGCCAGCCTTATTGCTGTCGGGTGGCAAATTATGAAATCTTCATGTAGTCCACCAGAGGCACCGTGTGTTCATCCCATGTCTTTTTCAGGAAAATCACTTGAAGCTGCCTTAGATATTGTACAGCTGCAGGGTTTAAGACCTTTGTCTTGATTCCAGATATGTTCCATGAATCTATTAAGAGTGTGGGTACGGGCTGTCTGATAACTTTAATGGCCTGCTTATTGTTGTCATACTGTATTGCTTTCCCCATTCATGCTTCCCTCCTGTCCGACAAAGAAAATGGGAGCCATGACCAGTCAGTTTTTGTTGGTGCCCTTTCTTGCTGTGGTGCCTCAGGAATCTGTAGGCTTGATTTTGAAGAACCAATTGGATTGGTTTAGAATGGCAAAGGCGGGGTTTTTTGCTAATCCGTCAGGGGTGTGGACATTTTTAATAAATCTACTTTGTCAAGGGACAAAATGTTACAGAAATCTGCTTGCCCTCTGTAAATATCTGCTTGCCCTACCTACTGCATAAATAACTAAGCTAGGTCTGCACTGAGAGCCTGCACTGCAATCAGTGCAAGATACATGCAATACATATTTCAAATGCCAGTTCAATTATGTAGTGAACGGTGATGCACACTTATATGCAAATGTTGAACTGGCTAGTTGTACAGCACATATGAAGATGTCTTTGTGCACTGCACCCACGTATCAGAAGGTTTGTCTGTGACAGACTGTCATATGTAAAGAAATTGTATCTAAAGGCAGAGTGCTGACTGGTAATTGACTAAATTTCTTGCTGTCTTTGGGGACGACTGTGTCGGAATAAGAACCTGTGGGACCGAAGGGGTTTCTCCTTCGTATGGCCAACTCATTCAAAAATACGTAAGAGATGTTCTGATAAACATGTGTGGATCGGAATAACTGCACTTCCTGGCCGAGCTTATCAACTCTTCATGAAGCAGCAAAATCACACAGCAGAGGTACTGTGGTTCACTGAGACTGTATTCACGATTCTTGTCAGAGTTTCTATACTTTTAATGGAAAGTTTAAACCATTTCTCCTTTTACACTCCTGTGCGGGTGTAACTTGGTTATATTATGGTGTATGCAAGGCAACTTCTGCACATTCTTCTCCCACACAAGGATCATATACAAAAGTGGCAGTAACAATCCAAGGTTCTCTTGAACAGTACTGGTGTACTAATGGCGGAAGCAGCAGCCCAAGCTTCACTGACATGGAGAGGCTACTCTTCAGTGGATGTGCAAGTTTGTCTAACTCAGAATAAAAGTTATGTAGAACATATAACCCACACACCCACACCCCCACCCGCACCTCTTTCATTCCCTTCTCACAGCAAAGGGAAGAACAACGAAGTTAAAGTAACAGTCAATTTAGAAGTTGAGATGGAGGGGTAGTGAACCACTGGAAAGACTCAGCATTCCATGACCCACCTAGCAAGGGCACCTGGGCTCAATCACAGTAGAGATGGAAACACTTTCCTGCCCTGATGGATATTCGAGGCAAATTTGACAAATTAAGATTCACTGTGCTTTCAGGATTTTCATGCTGACACTCCTGGTCCCTGAGTGAAAAGGACATCGTGGATTTTATTTGAGACTGGTAACGCCTGCTGCTTCACGAGCGCTTGTAAGGGGAAGTAACCGAGGAACTACCAACACCGAGGGACTGCGAGGTCCAGCGGGCTATCTTACACCCAGCTGCTGCCTCTTCCCTCGGTGTTCCCGCCCACCGCCTATAGGGATATAATCTCCCTTCTTTCCCACGACGCGGGACGCGCACGGGACGGCGCCGGGCGAAGCCCGGGCCAAGGGCGGGCCCGTTTTTGCCCGGCCAAGACCGGACCGGGCCACCCCCCTAACATCTGTTACCGACCTTTTACCTGCTAAAACGTTAAACACGGTAAACCATGGCTGGACGTGAAACCTGGAGTAAATCGTCGTTAACCGGAGGGTCTACAGTGGGAGGTATGGAAAAATTTCTGATCAGAGCTAATTCTATTATTGACACGGAAATTACTGTCCTGGAAAAACGTTTGTCCCAAGAAATATCGGCCATTAAAAGATCTTCTCTGGGGACTATTGCTAATGCCAAAACACCCGAAAGGTATCTGGATACTGTTACTGTTATTGCAACTCCCTGTGTGACAGGCCAACTCACTAATCTCGAAGGGGACGAACATTCAACACGGGACCTGGACATTTTAATAAATGAAATATTACCGTAAATTAATCTAATTCTTGATAATCATGTATCCACCTCCTCCGATCCCGTTACTACCACCAACAATACTTTGTCACAGGGGGCCAATGAGGGAGCGATCTCAAAAAGAAAGAGGGCCTATAATAAGAAAGATGGAAGTAAGGCAAAATCAGCTAAGCTACGACATGACAGTAACTCCCAATCAATTCCTACTGAGGGGCTAATAGCTCCAAAAACGGGCCTGTCGTTTTAACCAAATCCCTTCCCATTAACCAGCAGGGCAAAGACTTATCAATCGAAAGCTTGGGAGCTTTATTTAGGTTTAAAGCATTTTATTAAGACAAAAGAATACGGGGAGAGGGAACAGGAGGTTAGGGTTACATACAGTACAATAAGAGAAAAATCGTAGTATCAGGAGCGTGCTCGTGGAACAGTTCGTTAGGTCAGAGGAGAAGCAATGGCAGATGAAAAAATGAAATGCAACTTATATCTCCACTCTGCGCATATCCAGCACCCCAAATCTAATCCGAGAAGGCAATGAAATTAACACAAAAAAGCACAGCCCATCCCCCTCTAGAACCCCCGCCCCAAGGAAAAAAACAACTCCCCAACTCCCCCCAACCCCCCGTCCAATGGCCCATTACCAATACTACCCGCCCCAGAGCCACCCCCCCCCCCCCCACTAAGAACCCGCCCCCCACTTATTCTAGTCTGCCGGAGTCGCCGGCGGCGTCGGCCTCAGAAGCCTGAGGTACCTCGGGCAGGTGAGCTCCCTGAATTCGGTGGTTAGCAGCGCAAGGAAGGGTTGCCACAGCTCATCAAATTGGTCTATCTCCCCCGCCACCGTGAGCGACAGTTTCTCCATTCCCAACACGTGGCAGAGCCTATGTAACCAACCCGTGATGGAGGGGACAGTGGTGGTGCGCCAATGGATGAGGATATTCTGGACCGCAGACCCCAGCGCGATTGCGATCTGCCTGCCCCTGTGGGACTTCAGCGGATACATTAGGCCATTAGGGAGGCCCAGTAATACATACGCCGGAAAGCGCGGGAGCTCAATTTCAAAGTGCTTATCCACCTCATCCAGAACCTCCTTCCAATAGGCAGCCAGCAAGGGACAATCCCAAAGAATATGTGAGAGGGTCCCCACCTGCCCGCAACCTCTCCAGCACCCCCTATCAGTGTGCCTATGCATCTCATACAGTCTCTCTGGGGTGTAGTACCAGTACGTGGACACCTTGGTAAATGTCTCCGTAAGGCCGGTATGGTACGCAGAGTGTCTTGCCCGGTGTGCGATCTGGTCCCATTCCTTGTGGCTGAGTGTCCTGCCCAGTTCCCTATGCCATCGTTCCCTCCCCGGGTTATAATAGTGGAACGGTGGGGGCTGTAGATGCTTATAAAGATCAGTAATCCATTTAGCATCAGAGGTTCGGGTCACCAGCCACCGCTCATACGGTGTAATTTGACGATCAGCGGTGTCCCGCACCTGGGGCTGGAGGGCCCAATGTCGGACCTGCATGTAACGTAGTCTATCCAACTCCGTCGGGCCGAATTCCTGCTGAAGCTGCTGAAAGGGAACCATGCCCTCCGGTCCATAGACCTGAAAGAGCGCCCGGCAGCCCGCAGTCCTCCAATGGGAAAAAGCGCCCGGCTCCATCCCCGGGGAGAAGTCATGATTACCCACTATGGGTGTGAATGGTGAAGGGAAAGTGGTAAGGTCCCGGGCCTCGCAGACTGCGTCCCACACCCTCAAGGGAACCCGCGTAACGAAAGAAGCGTAAAGGTTGGGGGGGCGGTGAGCACGGCGCAAGAATGGAACCTCCTGTAGGGTGCGGCCCGCCACCGCCTGGTCCTGAAAAAGCCAATGTTTGTTGGACTCCCACCTGCTCCACTCTACAAGGTATCGTAGCTGCGCCGCCTGAAAGTACTTACGGAGGTCCGGAATACCAAGGCCCCCTGCTTCCGGGGCAAGCGTGGAGAGAACCCTCTTTATCCGCGGCTTGCGGCCTTGCCAGACAAAGTGGGAGATGTCGGCCTGCGTTTGTCTAATCCAGCCCACTGGAGGCTGGAGAGGCAGGGCTCGGAAAAGATATAGTATCTGGGGCAATACCGTCATCTTAACCGCTGCGATCCTTCCCAGCCAGGATAGTAGGCCCTTACTCCAGCGGCCGAGCTCCTCCCTGATCTTTTTACTGAGAGAAGTGTAATTGGCCGCCACCATCGCTGGCAACGTGGGTGCCAGTAGGATCCCTAAGTATGGTACAAGGGACAAAGACCACTGCATAGGGAAGAGTCGCTGAAGGTCCCTCCTAGTGTCCGCAGCCAAAGACACATCTAAAGCCACCGACTTGCTCATGTTCATTTTAAAGCCGGCCACACGTGAAAAGGCATCCAACTCGTGGATGCAGGCGGGCAAGGACCTCCTAGGGTCGTCCAGGGTCAGCAGGACATCGTCCGCGTAGAGGCTGACCGTGTGGACATACTGGCCCATCCTGATCCCAATAGCATCTGGATTGTGGCGGATCCTTTGGGTGAATGGCTCCATGTAGAGAGCAAAAAGGAGTGGAGAGAGGGGGCAGCCCTGCCTCGTGCCGCGCTCGATTGCAAAACTACGGGAGCTACACCCGTTGACTCGCACCGACGCTGAAGGATACTTATAGCAGTTAAAGACCATTGTGCGGAATTTATCACCAATTCCCAGTTTCCTGAGGACCAGCTCGAGATACGGCCAATGAACTCTATCAAAGGCCTTCTCAGCATCCACTGCCAGCAACATCCGCTCCCCCGGGATCCGCGAAGCCTTCTCTAAAACGTGCGTCACCTGCTTGGTATTGTCGACCGCCTGCCTGCCGGGCACAAAGCCAGCTTGGTCCGCCTCAACCAGACCGGGGAGGTGCAGGGCCAGCCTGGATGCCAGAATCCCCGTGTACAGCTTGAGGTCGACATTTAGGAGCGAGATGGGCCTATACGAGCCGCATAAAGCCCGGTCCTTCCCGGGTTTCGGAATCACCGAGATCGTCTCACTCAGGAGATCCGGTGGGATGGCTCCCGGGTCGGAGAAGGAGTTAAATAGCCGAGTTAAGACAGGGGCCACAACCGGGCAAAAGGTCTTATAAAACAGGGACGTGTAACCGTCCGGGCCTGGGGCCTTCCCGTGCTTCAACCGAGCTATAGCGGAAATCACCTCCTCAACGTGAATATCCCGCTCCAGATATTCCGCCTGAGCGGGATCCAGCGCCGGAAGGGGCACCGACTCTAAATATTCCTCGGTGTCCCGCGGCGAGGAGGGCTCCCCAGCGTACAGCGCCTCATAGAAACTGCAGAAGGTTTCCGCCACCTCCGTGTCCCCGGAAACGGCTACTCCGTCTGTACTCAAAAGTTCCTTCACTACGTTACGCTGTTGTGCGACCTGAAGCCGATGTGCCAGGAGCTTGCCGCACCTGTCCCCCCTGTGTAGTAGGCATGTTTCAAGCACAAGGCAGCGTATTCCACTCTATCCAGGTCCAGCGCCGACAGGAGCTTCCTTGCCGCCTTCAGCTGCCTCCAAACCCTCGGAGCACCCGTACGGCGGTGGACCTGCTCAACTCCCGAACCTGAGTAGTCAGTTCATCCCTCTTCTGTTGCCGCTCCCTATTTTCCGCCGAGGAGATGGAGATGAACTCCCCCCGAAGAACCGCCTTCAATGCAGCCCACTGTGTCACTAGTGAAGTGTCGGTATTACTATTGTGTGTCTGATAATCCTGTATGACCTCTTCAATACGTTTCACCACCGTCTTCTTGTGTAAAAGGGTGTCCCTAAGGCGCCACACCCCCTGAGAGGGGGAGGCCGCCGGCCACGCAAACGCGCCAGTAACCGGCGCATGGTCAGACAGTCAGGACCCCAATGTCCGCCGCCGTAGCAGCGGCGCGCATCGGCGCGCATCGGCCCACTAACCAGAAGATAATCCAGCCATGCGTAGGTTCGGTGCGCTTGCGAAAAATAGGAGTAGTCCCTATCCGTGGGGTGCATGGAGCGCCAAAGGTCGTGTAAATCCATGTCCGCAATCCGGGCCTTCACAGCCTGGGAAAGTTCTCCAGTCTGTGGAAACCGCTGCGCTGATCTATCCAATATGGAATCAAAGACGATATTAAGGTCCCCCCCTAGAATAACATGTCGATCAGGAGAGTCAGTGACATCCACCAGTACTGAGTCCAAGAAGCGTTCCTGGTGGTCATTCGGGCTATAGACAGAGCCAACTGTAAACGCTATACCTCCCAGGCGGAGGCGATATGCCAGAAGCCTCCCCTTCTGCTCAGCATATTTATATAGCACCTCCCCCCTAAAGGAACTCTCTATGAGAATGGCCACCCCCGCGGTTTTGGTCGCTGCAGAGGAAAAAAACTGGGTGGGGAACTTAGCAGAGCGCAATCTATGGCAGTCACGGGACAATAAGTGGGTCTCCTGCAAAAGGCAGATGTCAGCCTGCGTCCCCTCAAGCAGAGACAAAATCGCCCTGCGCTTAACAGGATTATTCAGTCCCTTAACATTAAGGGTCACCACCTTCAGGGACGACATGTCTCCCAGGGACCAGGAACGCTATGCTGCGGGCAAGGAACCAGAGGGTGGGGGGCGCGGGGCGACCGCGCGGGACAGGCCAGAGCAGGCCAAGCGTGGGCATGGACAACATCGGACGGGACTTCCCCAACTCCAGAACAACACCCCACCCCACCCCAAACACACCCATGGCAACTAGCCAAATGCCAACTCAAACAACCCATTGTCTCAGTCAAGCCCCAAACCGGGCAAGTCCGTAGAAAATAGAAAAGTGGACGTCCGGCCACTCACCTCCACCCGCTCCCTCCCGTCCCCCCCCCCGCCCCAAACCTGGCATCGAAGAAGGTATGTTCATCTCCCCCCGGAGTGAGTCTAGGCCGTCAAGGCCACGCCATTGGAGTCGGCCAAGTCCCTGGCCGCCGCTCTCAGGGCACCGGCCATGTCCGCCCTGATGGTAGGGGAATCAGGACGCCCAGCGCTCGCCGTCGACCGTCTCCTTGCTGATCTCCGTCGGCCCCCTCTCTCTGATCGCCTCCATGACGGTGTGGCTCCATCCTCCTCTGTAGCCGTGAGCCCTTGGACACTGCAAATGTCTTGCAAGGAGCGTAGCTGATGCAGCACTCTGTTCCAGCGAAAGATCAAGCGAAAGGGGTGCCCCCAGGAGTACGGCGTCTCTTGTTCGCGCAAGAAGTCGGTGGCAATCCTGAAGGACCTGCGCTTCTGCAGTGTGATGGCGGACAGGTCCTGATAGAGCGCCACAGGCCGCTCCCGGAAAGTCAGTGGCTGTTTCCTACGGGCTTCAGACATGATGCGCTCCTTCAGCGGGAAGTCGGGCAGGAAAGCTAAGATGTCCGGCGGGGGCGCCGATGACTGGTGCTGTCGTCCAACTCTGTGAGCTCTATCAGTGCGGATAGGGAAGTCCGCGGCCTCCCCCAGGATCTCCCGGAACAAGTCCTGCAGATAGCCCACCAGGTCAGTCCCCTCGTCCGCAGACTGCACACCACGCACTCGAATGTTATTTCTCCTTGACCTGTTCTCAAGGTCCTCGGAGTGGGCCTGGAGCTCAACGCATTGCTCCCGGAGACTGAGAACGTCCTGTTGTAAGTGGACAATCTCGTCGTCCCGGCGTTGGGCCGCCGTCCCCACCGTCTCAACCCGTTCACCGAGGCCCTCCACCTCTCTACAGACCTCACTAGCCACTTCCCGCTTCAGCGTCTGGAAGTCCTCTTTAAGGGAACTGAACAGCTCTTCCATGAAAGATCTCGTGAAAGGGGGTTCTCTCCCAGGCGCGTCCGCCGAGGCCCGGGAAGACCCTGGCGACGGCTGTGCTCTGTCCCGTAGCTGCTGGGCCCTGCCAAGCATATCCGGCAGGGTGCGGTCCCCCTTCCTCGAACCACCTCTTCCAGCCATTCCAAGCGCCTCAACTGAAGAGTGGGCACAGGCCCGACCGCTCCGGGGAGTGTCCAACCACCAGCAAGTACTCGCTATGGGGAGCTCCCGGCAGGACCGGGGATCCGCGCCACAGACGACAAAATGGCGGGTCGGTCCGGGCACTACCAGCCGTGGGCGCCCAGTCGGGATGGCAGCTGGAACCTGCACTGGGGGGACCCCGGCCAGTACGCTCCACAGGGAGATAGCTGTGCAGAGGCGGAGGGCGCAAGGATCTGCCGTCAAGGGACTCCGGAGGAGGCCAACGACACCGACCTCTCGAGGACAAAACGGCGGCTGGGTGGGGCCAAGCAGATCGCCCGAGCCCGGCGACACCCCCGGGCCACTCCAGAAACCAGGCAATCCGAAAAGTTCCACAGCCGGGGCCGCTCGGTTACTTAGAAGAGTCGGCAGATCTGGCCCCGGTCTCAAGTCGATCGTCCCCCAATCCCGGGACCTGGACCCTCGCCATGCAGGAGGTCACCGCCTCAAGTCCAAGCACCAGAGCGCGCACTCAGAGTCCTCCGCGTAGCGGGCCCCCAGCCGGTAGCTCTCCTTCGACCTCCGTCGAGCGCCGGGACGGTCTCCACCCAGATCGCCAACTTTCAGCACTAGGCCCAGCCGAGGCGCATGGACAGCACTCCGATACGCTCCGCCTCCCGGGCGCTCCGTCGTCTCTCGATCTTCAATCGGTCTTTTGAGGCGCTTCCACCGGAGCGATCAGGGCCAAAGCGGCATCAATGCGTGCACCAGGTTCTCCGCCACACTCCTCTCATCCGCTGAGCATCAGCGGGGGGAGAAAAGCTGAAGAAAAGGGCTCGAGCCTAGTCGGGCTGGAGGAGCTGCGGGAAGAAGCGTCCGCTCACCCCGCCATCTTGGTCACGCCCCCGGGAGCTTTATTTAAATCCATTTTATTCCCCCTAGAAGCCAAAGCCAAACTGGAGCGAATTGAACTCCGATTGACAAATATAGAGAAGGTTACATCTGCCATACTAGCAAACCCTAATAAGCCCTGTAAGCTGAGTGCTCCCCCTCCCCCTGTTCTAATATCTCAGTTCGGGGGACCTGTCACTCAAGTAGATGGTGGGGCCCAAACCCATAACAATAGACCCACAGGCCTCTCCGCTCCTAACCCGGTGAACCAGGTACCATCTAAGCCAATATCTGCACTCCTTTTAGGGGATAGTTGTGCCCAGGGGAAAACTGATGACGGCCAACAAGGCCCGCCGGCCTTAGTCAAAGAGTATAGAGCCACTAGACCACGCTTACCTGACCTCCCACCTGAAGCCAACCGCTTCATGGTGGTTCTGGCGGGAGCACCCGCACTAGAAGAAGGAGAAGAAGAAACTTTTAGTTCCCTAAAAAGCAAGGTAGTCAGGTTGCTAAACTGGAATAGACCTCTACCGGCCCACCTACATAATGAAATTATCATGGTGAGAAGGGTGCCTTGGCTGGGTAAAACAGTTAAGACCATAATGGGGGACTGTATAACCGTAAATTTTAGAGACCCTAGAACTGTTTCCCATATCTGTGCTGGCCTTAATAGATCTTTTGACTCCACCATCCAGACTCCCATTGTCCTTCTTTTTCCCACCTAATTGTTTGGCCTATGGTGGAGGAAGGGACGACTGGATCAGGGTTGAGCGGAGGGGCAGAAATAGAAGATATGTGAGACCGGTTCCAATGCCCCTGAACGCACCCTTCTGTGATTATAACCGGTTCAGTTGTCTGGATGAAGTTGATTGACTACCCTCAACTGCCCAACACCTAATAGAGCAGGGACCCCCCGACATGAGTAAAATAATAACGGGTGAATCTGATGAGCCCCATGGAATTACCCCTGCTGAGTGCTTACCTATAGTTGTAGCTCTACCGGGGATAGCTCCTCCATTGGATCCTACTAGCACTAACTCCCTGGAGTACTCACCGATGGCTGTAGTCCATCGGGATCCCCTTCATCCATTAGTCCCCACTACCAATAACAATATGGAGCGGTTGCTATTGAATCCAGTACCTGCAAGGGACCCTTTGGTCCCTGAGGTAGCCCCCTGTGATCCTGGTTATAAACTAATGAGCTGGAATATCGCCGGTTGGCGTCAGAAGGAGGAGTCTCTTGGTTGGAGGGAGTCCATTACTAACTATGATATCCTCTGCCTTTAAGAAACATGGTCTACGGCAGAGATTTACTTTGATGGATTTGTGTCCTATAATTGTCCTGCCCAAGAATCCATCATAGGGAGGGCAAAAGGCAAGGCTGGTGATTTTACTGTCTGTTAATTTCCCGCTCGAGTAAAATCCCATACCACCATCGGATTTCATTTGCAAGTACTATGGCTGGAGCAAAGTGGGGGCCGTAATATTTTGCTGATTAACCATTATAACAATGTGTTCGACCCCTCCAGCTCCTGTGTTGTTAATGAACTAGAGACTGCTGTTATGAAAATTGGTCGGGCTATCCATAACCCTTATGACATCCTATGGGGAGGGTTATTTTAATATCCATACATGTCCTCGTTCATTTACAAATGCTTGTGGTTTTAATGGGGCAAATGGGGAGTACCGGGCCCATTTAGTCCACACAACCTATGGTGACTCCCTTAATACACTCATGCTTAACCTAGATTTGTTAATATATCAGCCTGCTGACGATAGCGAAGGTTACATAGTACCAACTTTTGTAGGGAGGAATTCTGCATCTGTAATAGACTATTTGTTGGTTTCAGTTAAAATTAGCCCTCATTGTACTATTCCCGAAATTGTTGATTTAGGCCTTAGTGATGGCATTATGGTCACTATGTCGACATCTATTTTGGGGGGCAAAGCCTATAGCCAACTGTGGGATTGTTGCCGAAATAATACCTTGTAGGCAGAATGGTATTAGGATCAAATGGTGTGGAGATAATTCTGAAAAGTTGCTGCGTAAAATCGTGGTGGCCAGTTTCCAAGAGCTGCAACGGTGTCTAGATGATGACGCTGTCCCGTCATGTACAGTCACTGAATTTGAAAAACTTAACGTTATTATTAAAAGGACTCTTACCATTACTAATGCCAAAAATAAAAGGGCTACTGTAGGTTGGTTTGATAGAGCTTGTACGAAATCCCTATTAGAGTTAAAGAAAGCCCTCTCTAACCACCCTAGGGACAGGGAAGCCGTTAAACATCTTAGGGCAACATACAAACACCATCCGAATCGTAGAAAACAGGAACTAAGGGAAGAAGCGTGGGACAACCTGACCAAAGCGGCAGAGCTGCGAGATAGTAAGCTCTTTTGGAGCACTGTTAATAGTCCTTTCCTCCAAAACGAGGAATTCCCGGTTTTAACTGCTCAGGTTAGCGAGGAGAGTTGGGTCCAATACTTCACCGGAATCTTTGACCCGGCTGGGGAAGATTCTATAAGCTCCAGTACTGAATTGACTGGGCCCAAACTACCCCTCGAGATTACATTACCTGAAGTTGATATGGCTATACAGCAAAGTAAGGGTGGAAAAGCTCCAGGACCTGATGGGGTCCCGGTTGACCTATACCAAACGGATCTTTCATTATGGAGCCCCCTTTTGACCCAGGTTTTTAATGCATCTGTAATGCAGAGTACTCCATCTACCTGGGTGAATCCATAATTTTACCGATCTACAAGAAGGGAGATAGAGGAGAGGCTAAGAACTACCGCCCTATCTCCCTTCTCGATTCTTCGTTAAAAATAATGAGCAGGGTTCTTTTGTTACGACTGGAGGAATGGGCTGAGGCAAATGGTATCCTCGTGGATTCCCGATTTGGATTCCGCAAGGGCCTTGGCACTATTGAACAGTGTATTACTCTAGAATTAGTTATTGGCAAGTACACTAAAGCCAAGCAGGGCTCTCTATTCCTCTGCTTTGCAGATCTCTCCACTGCCTTCGACCTGGTGGATCATGCATTATTGTGGACCACATTGCTCGAAATGGGAGCCCCTGTTGCAATTATTCATTTCCTGGCCAGATTATATAATAAGTTGTCAGCTCAGATTCGTTTCGACCAAGCGGGAGAATGTACTAGGAAGGTTAAGGTTAAATCTGGAATCAGGCAGGGTTGTGTTTTAGCCCCGTTACTTTTTTCCCTTTTTATAAATGCCATGGATTCTGAGCTGAAGAAGGTCAAGCTGATGCACCCCAAGTTGAAGGCCTAGTGATCCCGGTACTGCTATATGCAGACGACACTGTCCTACTCTCTAGAACACCTGTAGGTCTGCAGAGATTAATGAACTGTTTCTCCGATTTTATAAAAGGGGGGAAACTTAAAATTAATAACTCCAAAACTTTTATTATGGCTTGCGGGAGAAAGGTGAAAAAGCTGAGACCATTCAACTTTAGGGATCACACAATTGAAGTCGTGGATAAATT
The DNA here is from genome assembly GCF_964263255.1 of Lissotriton vulgaris. NCBI lineage: Eukaryota > Metazoa > Chordata > Amphibia > Caudata > Salamandridae > Lissotriton > Lissotriton vulgaris. The sequence goes on along the minus strand of NC_141699.1, from coordinate 606,980,670 downwards.
CTGCTATCTTGGAATCACACTCACTAGCAGTGGCACTTGGGTACCTGAGATTCTCAATATTAAGGCTAAGATGGGCAAGGCGGCCTCAGGGGTTTTCAGATTTGCATCTAAACTAGGTAGTCCGCGCCCACCAGATATGCTAAATGTATACCGACATAGATGTGCTTCAGTGGCACTCTATGGTTCGGGCGTCTGGGGATATTGCCAACAAGGGGGTTTGCAAGTTGTCGAAAATGTCTTCCTAAATAGACTTCTTTGTCTTCCAACGTCGGCCAAAAACGAGCTGGTCCACAATGAGGTGGGGTTGGAATATTTGACTGACTTAACGGGATTGAGACCCCTCATGGTGTGGAGGTCAATTTGGGCCAAGGATGAAACTGGTTTTACAAGGAGAATAATAAAAGATGGCCTCGGCCTGGATAAATATAGCAAGATCCCATGGCTCAAATTTGTCTTGACTTCATATAGAGACGTGTATGGTTTGGATGTCCTTGTGGGCCCAGCTAGTGCCACGAACATCTCTAAACAGGAGCTCAAACTTGTCTTTTTGGGGGAAAAAACTAAACTACGTAGAGAAGCCAGTTGCCAGTTTACCACCCATGTATTTTACAATTCTAATAACATGGCAGGTTATGGCTTTTCCAAATATCTTAAAGTAGTCACTAAGCAATCTCACCAATATGTTCTTACTCGGTTGAGATTGGGTATTGTTCATTACCTGGTGGCTTTGCCCCTGATGAAAAAACATAAGACAACACCTTGTCCATGTGACGGCAACACTAAACAGAGCACGCTGCACTTTCTGTTAATCTGCCCCTTGTATTTACATCTCGTATTGCTTATCTTAAACCCCTTTTTTTTAAATACTCTGTGTCTACTGCTACAACTGCTATGAGATTTTTATTCGCTCTTGATGATCCGGATGTCTGCTTTTATACTGCAACATTTATTCTAAAATCAGTGTCCTCCAGGAAAAGCATGGAATTCATGTCTTAATTGCGAGTGTATCCTCTCCTGTATTGATTACTGTCATGCCGATCTTACCCCCCCACCTTGTGCAATTGTACTAAATCTTGTATTTTATATGAATTGTATTTAACCATTTTACTGTTGATGCATGTAATAACTTGTGTGCTTTTATGATTGTTTATCGAATGATCGAATAAAGCTTTCAAACTGAACTGATTATTTATGCTTCAACTACCAGGATGTCTAAATCCAATATTAACTGATCAGCTTAACTAACAAAAGTGTCACTACTCGTTTTCATTTTCTCTCTGACAGACTCACATCTAGTATTTCCCTGAAGGACAAAAAAAGGTTGTAGAAGGAAGAGAACAGGGGGTACCAAAACCATACATAGGGCATGGACCAACACACTACACAAATGCCAACATGTCACAAGCCCATCTCTCCCTGCTTCCTAGCTCTAGCCACAAAAGATGTAAAGGTCTTCAAATACGAACGACCCATCATGTATAGTGCATTTGATACATTAGCAATTAAGGAAAATCTACTACTCCTCTCAACATGAACCTACCCACTACTTTAAAAAAAATGGAAACGCACACCTTGCACTGACAGCAAATAAGTTAACACCCCTAATTAATAGCTGGAACATAAAGCAGTGTATACAGCACTTACTGCTGATGGTTGCAGGTAAAAGAGCCTCCAGTAATTGCCCCACCCTTCATTTCAGATAACACGTAAATACAATAACACACAAATGTGCTACTGTTTTTTCACACAAGGTACATCTTTAGTTAGAAACGGTTTGGGAATAGATTGCTAAAATACAGATCCGTAGTAATCTAGGAACAAGTTTGGTCTTAATAGCTGGCAAACACACTCTAGGAGTGAGCCTTTAGCTGGAGTGCTACTGCAACCGGATCACATCCCATATTTCTGGTCTGGACACAGGCAGAGAAAGAAGACATTAGGAATGCTGGAGCACCATGCTAGAGTGCGGGTGAACTAAGCAATTACACTTATGGTGGCAGCAGGTGTGTGAACTCACTGAGCTATTTTGCTTGCTCATGCACCCTGTATTCCCATTCCTCCAGGTGCTCTGTTCTGTGAAGGATAAGTGATGGGGTGTACAGGTTCTTCGACCTGCACGTAAGAGCGCATAGCACAAGAATTATGCAGCAGGTGCATTCATAGGCTGTACTGTCTTACTGGTGTGTGTTCTTCTCGCACACGCCATAGAATGATTCTTACCATCCCACCAATAGCCCGGCTCTTAATCCGCTACTACATTCTATTGCCGAAGGGATCCAGGGTCAGAGCACAGCATTTTTCTTTTCAGTTGAGAGGAAGACAAAGTCCTTAGGAACTGTCGGAGATCCTTGCACATGTGCGCATCAACTACATATGTGTTTCAATTGGTGCAGAAGCAATCGGGTTGACTGGCCAGTACTCTGCTGCAGCGCTAGATAAATAGAGTGGATGTGCATCTGCCCTTGCATTTCAGATACCGCCAGTGTCTGATGCACAAGGTTATCGGGGACAGGCAGTTTAAGTGGCTGCTTCAGAGACCATGTCAGAGAGACAGCTGGGAAGTAAGTGTGGGACCTGTGAAAATTGACTTTCGCGCTTGCAGCACAACATGGAGCTTGTCATATATCCTTTATATTCTTCTAGAAACAACTAGAGAGGGAGGGGGAAGACACTCTTGGTCCCCCAAAAATCAGTACAAAAGAAACAATGAAAGAGTGGATCTTTGAAGGAGAAAAAACTACAGGGAACACACTAGTGTTTTTAAAAAGGACCCTCACTCACCGACCTAGTCAGTGACATGCTTCATCATAGGGTCCCCACCTAGGAGGCCTAATGCCTCCCTGGTGTGCTACGACGCCTGCCACTGCAGCGGAGCTGGTTCTTTGAGTGTGTAATGTGAAGGGACAGGGCAAGGTTAAAGTTTCCAAATGCTACCTGTAAACCAATTTATTTAGGATGATTTGGATACTAATAAAAACAGGTGACGGACCTGTCCTTAGCTCGTAATTAAAGCCAAGAGATCCAATTTAGAAAAAAAAGTGTATACTGGTCGACATGTTTCTGCTTAAGGCGGCATAGTTCTGCCAAGCTTTCATCAGGACCTAAGTAGGGACCATGGCGGTATACGCTCTCTAAGGCGTACCCTAACCTCTGGTCAGAAAAGGGGTGGTCAAACTCACGGTTTCACCACTCCGATCATACGGTATTTCCGAGATCCGTTGTAGCCTGCAAGAAAAAACGCAACACAACAATACATTTTTTACATTTTTTAGAACTGTACGTATCTTTCTGCAAAGGTGGCTAAAAACAAGGGTTAACTGTGTGCTCCCTTAAATTGGTGATTCAAAAAAGACCTGAGGACCATTATTGTTCAGGTGGTTAAACTAGACCGCAGTATGCTCTTTGCCCATGCATGTGTTTCATCAAACTTGCACCTTATCTATAGCTCGTGTGGCGATGAGAAAAAAAATACACTATCGTGTGTTTAAATAAATCGGCCTCGTAATAATCGGACCAGAACGGTTGTGCTCTTAAGGAGAAAAGGTGAACCCATTATAGAAACACGGACAGGTGTCCGAGAACGGGGTGAGATGTACTTAATTCCGAGCTGCCCGAAAATGTGTGTAAAAGAAGCATTCTAAGACTCAAAGACACAAAGGCACGGGCGGACAGCGGTATAAACAAACAAACAGCGGCTGGAGAAATGGCTTACTTTAAAACAAGATGCTACTCGTATCATGGAGGTCAAGACGGGGGACACGCCTGGAGGGTCCTGCAAGACACAGGGCAGAAAGTAGGTACTTTGTAACCAATACGTCATGGAAGCATTGATCTTTCCCTTGTCATTACCCTCTTACCTCCAAAGGTGGCCGAGTCCCGCCGGGAATCTACCGGATCGCGTCTTGCTCCAAATGTTAATGGAGCCCGGAGCCGAACGGTAGATAAACGTATTTCCGGGGCACATGAGGCTTAAGCGTCACGTGTTACTACGTAGGCACATTCGTAAAAACTAGCCCTGTGATGGGGATATGCCGGGATCGCAAAAGGAGAGAGAACTTTATTGTGCATCAAAACATGGTACAGACAACAGTGTGTCAAGTGTGCACAATATTCCAATGAGCCACTGATCAGTATGTATATGTTGTCAGTGGAGAGTACCGGAGTTGTAAATGATACATTTGTGGTATACCTAACCGCTTTGGTTGGAGTTGTAAATAATACATTTTTTGATACACATCATCACTTTGGTTGGGGAGAGTCCGTAGACGCTGCTGTTCTAACGTCTCCTCACCTGCTTCCCAAATCCATTTAGACAGCGTAAGAATGGGGGCAAGAAAATCATGCTTTACCATAAGTACTTAGTAGAGCGAACTACACCGCCATACCCCAGCCGTTTGGAAACAAAACACCCTCTTGTGGTGTAATACGTACCCCCAGTGACTAAATACTAAGACTGTCAGATGTTATAAAAAAGGGGAGGGGCAGTGTTAATCTGGGCACTCTTGTAGGGCTCTATATTACCACAGGGTTAAAGATGGACGGGAGTCGCTCTGCCTGCAGAATGAGAGAGGGCCCCGTCAATCGTGGCTGAGATGACAGAGTACACTTAACTTCAGAGTCCGAGGCACATGACTATTTCACAACAGAGCCCCACGGGATGTTGTCATTGAGCCCTTTTTGATGGGTGGAGAGTCGATAAATCCATTGTTGCTCTTTTTCAAAGAGTTCCTGCTGCATGCGGGGACCTGGTTTCATCTGCTCTATGATGATCCACTTTAGGTCATTGGTGGTGTGATTCAAAGTCAGAAAATGGTCCGTCAGTTCTGTACTTGCTTTTCGGCACCTAATATTACTCCGGTGCTCGCACACTCGTTGTTTAATCTTCCTGGTTGTCATTCCCACATACCTCAGTTCACAAGGGCAGGTAATAAGATACACCACATTTGTGGAGTTACAGTTTGTGTGGGTGGTCTGTCGCCAGACTTTCCCTGGTTCCAGCTCTAGTTGTTTCGTGGCTGTGGTTAGGTGGCACACACTGCATGCTCCACAGGGGAAGTGACCTGTCACAGGCGGGAGGCCCCATGCGGTGGTGATAGTGTTGGTGTTGACAGAGTTCTTGGCCCTTGGGCGAGTATGTACCAGAGAGTCCTTTATGCTCCTAGCTCTCTTGTAAGAAAACAAGGGTAGTTCCCAATTGTGGTTGTTGCTTTTTAGGATCTTCCAATGTTTTCGGATGGATTTACTTACTTCAAAAGAGGCACTGTTGTATGTCGTCACACAGGTTAGTGGGATGTCACCTGGGGTCTTGGTAGTCTCCTCCAGGAGAACATCCCTATTCTGGTTTCGTGCTCTCTTATAACTCTTCTTGAGGATCCTCTTTGGGTACCCCCGTCTCTCAAGCTTTTGTGTGAGTTTGTCTGCCTGGGTTTTGAAGGTGGCAACTTCACTACAGTTGCGTCGGAGTCGCAGAAACTGCCCGTAAGGTAAGGTTTCGTGCAGGGGACGCGGGTGGTAACTGGTGAAGTGTAATAGATTGTTTTTGGCTGTTAATTTGTGGTGAGTCCGGGTCTGGAAGGAGCTGCCAACCTTGGTAATTACTACATCCAAGAACACCATTTCCTCCTTGTGGTAGGCGGAGGTGAATCTGTTTGAAATATCTTTATTCGGCAATTTTATCACCATAAAAGAGCACATATACATGTACAATTCACATTTACCAATAAAAATTTGTAAAATACATAAGAACAGGGAGATCTCATTTTGATAGATTTACAACACAACCAGATTAGTATCGACCAGTAGGGCCCCCCGGGGTTTTAATAAACGGGAGCGTATCCGCCATGCATTTCCCAAAAATTTGGCCACCCCCCAGATCATGAGGGCAGACGAAGAGTCTGTAGAGAGGACACGGAGTGCCTGTTTATGGCACCTCAGCCCTAATTCCCTACAGACCGGTTTCAGCCAAAGCTTCCTCGCCCCTTTATAGGCTGGGCATGCAAACAACAGGTGGGCCACCGATTCCTTGGGGGCCGCACAGCCGGGGCATGTACGTGAGAGGGCATCAGAGGCCGACCAACTTGCCGTGAAATCAAGTACTGGAAGCGTCCCATAGCGCAGTTTCAGGTACAGCGATCGATCCCACGGTTTAGTTATTAGGTCTAAAAAGGGTTCCAATTTCCTTACACTCTTAATTGATAAAAATTTGTCCGTAAGTGAACCCACATTCGTAGCCCTCGTGGCCTCACTCTGGACCCAATCCCAATAAAGTTTTTTAATAACGGCTTTGGGTGGCGGGGATTGAGACCCCGGAGGTGAATCTCAGGTGAGGATCACAGGTGTTGATCCAGGAGAAAAAATAAAGTAATTCGTTTTCTGGACCCTGCCAGATGATGATCAAATCATCTATATACCTTCTCCAAAAGTTCAGGTAGGATCGGTACGGGTTGTGATCTGATTGAATATGTTCTTTCTCAAAGTTGAAGACGTACAAACCCGCCACGCTGGGGGCGAAAACACTGCCCATTGATTGTACTGCGCGTTTGTAAATAGAGGTCTCCTTCATATTCAAAATGGAGCCACTATTTCGCTGTTTCTTATATATCCTTTATAACCATTTAGCAATGTAGAGGTTCCCGAGGGGGCCAGATCTCTGAGCACAGGGCCACACAGAGTTAAGGGGACGAGAAGACTAAAAAATACAGGAACCTACATCCGATTCCTAGAATGAGGATGCCACCGGAGCAAATTACAAAGGCAGAGGGCGAAATGACAAGAATGAAAACCCCTCTCCTTTCCCACCCCCTCCCAAGCCTCTTACTAGTGAATGTTGAAAGTGCGTTGCATTGAAGAGATGTTTTTCTGCTCCTTCATGTGCAGCTTTTCTGAAGCATTGAGCTTCCCTGCATTTCATGACCTTCGGAAATGCACAGACATTCTTTTTTAGGTTGAGCCTAAGGGCAGCGCGCATGCGCTGCTCTAGGAGAGGACCTTTAGAAATCGGTCTTCCCTTTTCAAGCACTCATGCTTGTGCTGGCATCCACCTTGCGGAAGCGAGCAGCGGCACACAGGGCCCATCTGTTTTTAATTAGCGTGGCTGCGCACGCTTGATTTCTTCTCCTGCCTTCGGCGTCTTTGATGTTTCTCTTCTGGGTTCCTGTTGTGTGAGTTGGATTTCAAAGTTGTGTGCTACTTGAAATCTGCAATGTATTTTTGTGCATGGTTTTCTGCCCTTGTTCTGTACCTGGCTGTGTGTGTTCAGTGCCACGGTGCGGTCCGTCTCCTCCTGCTCTGGGTCTAGCCCGCAGCACTTCTTGTGTCAAACAGCTCTCCCCCGGTCTCTGCATGCTAGTCGAGGAGAAGTGGATTTTACTGGTGAGGATTTGATATATTTCAGGATATTGTGACCCCCTGACTCTCCTGCCAGCTGAAGCTCTTATAAACATTTGTGACTGCACAGCAAGATGCAAGAATTTGCTGCAGACCTTTAATTGAGTATCGTCTGTCTTTTGCCAACAGGAAACAGTTTGCGCCACTAGCTGCCCGCCTCATTTAATAGGAGGAATAAAGGTTTGAGTTAGAAAAGCAGTTTTTTTTTTTTACAAAATGCACGTCGAAGGAAGGCAATGAAATGGCACTTTGTACAGACCCAGTTTTCTTTATTAGCCAACTTTAGGGGTGTTTTTTTTAGGATGGCAGAGAAAGTAAGAATCAAAAGTGAAATGACACAGGATAGACTGTATACATTTATACAATTCATTCTTGTTTTTTATACTGCAGAAGTTAGGTCTATTTGGGATGGGATTTGAGCTCGCATCACCATCTGATCTCCTCATTTAGAAATTATTTATTTTGTGCATTCCAAATTCACCCAGCTTTTCACTCCCTGCCTCTTCCGTCTTCCTTCCTCCTTCAAGATGCAGGTCGGGGAAGGGCACATCGTTATGTAAAAATCAGAGATGGAGGCAGGTAAGAACCGCAGAAATTAAACACGTTTTGTAATATGCTGAAAAGGTAACGTGGAGTAAGAGGGTAGCACAGCTGCAACAAGACTCAATTGAGAGGAGTTATATAAACACACACTCAGCTGTATAACCACAAAAAATAAACAAACAACGCTCACTCGCCGCGTGTGCTGCTGATATGTGGATTCCTCGCAGCTGCCAGAAATAAAGATCATTAGTGTTGTGCTCACTTCACTGCAGTGAGAAATTAGAATGATGTTCATGAATTTCAGGGCACCTGGAAGACCCATCCAGATCTCACTTAAAGATATTTGGGAATTCCTCAGCATCTGCTAATTCTCAAGAGTGAGGCAGTGGGACCGGATGTGAGTTGAGATTGTAATAACATTCCTTGAAACTTTGTGCAGCCCCAGTCAATAATCCCCTGAGTTGAAATACAGCTTCGAAAGGCAGTAGGGGTTTTGACATCTGCTAAAATGTCATTCAGTGTGCCATTCCCTCATGACGTTATAACTGGGCATTTACATGTAAAAGGTGAAAATGGGTGGACCCCACTGCTCACACCTAGCCTCTAAGGGCCACTCTCTCCCACCTAGACTCGGCCAGTTTGCTGTGTCCCTAGCTTTTGCAAGTTTGTTTAGCTCTTGTGACCCATCCTGGACCAAACAGCAATAAACCCCTGAGGCAGACAATATTAAAATGCCTAAAGCGAGTTAGTGAACCAGGCATAACGTAACTACCATAGCTTGTGCCTGAAGAGCAGTTGCGGCTGTTACCTGGTACATGCGTAATTACCCCCACACAAAAAACCCAATTTGAAGCCTATTTTTATATCGGCAGCGAGCGGGGAGAGTGGCTGCACAGCAGAATAATGTTGTTTCCTACCGGAGTTATAAAAAGAATCCTGTGTCCAGCAGCGTGGAGTTAGTACTACAAACACTGCTTCCCCACGCCTCCTCCCAAAAAACATTAGCAAAATAAACACAAAAAATGCAGATAGCACAGCCCAGACTAGGGGGAAGCGCTTGTGAAAATCTCTCCTAACGGAATAATAAAAACATAAAAGAAAGAGCTATAGGCGACAACGGACGGAAAGATCGAAGAAAGCAAGATGGGGCCCTGTTGCAGCCCTGGAGGAACGGAGGGGTGCGCAACCGAAGCGCTGCACTCACACTCTGCGAAGACTTTAGCGCCTAGAATTCTTCTGAGTTCAGGGGTGTGGGCCTTCATCTGACACTTCTGTCTTTCGTTTTTAACTGTCCGTTTGCATTTACAACTGGTGAGAATCCAAGTGCCGACCCTTCGCCTCCCGATCCGAATGTGTCCGGGCTCTGCTGCATAATTCCAGTTTGCTTTTTTAGGTCTCGCGACCTATCAATGCGCGCAAGCGCATTGAGCGGAGCGCAAATTCATGTCGGCAAAATAGTCTTCAAACCACGGGCTTTCAGCCGCGGTTTTCTTTAAGTTCACGTGAATCACGTGATTAAACATGCCCGCGCATCAGCAGCATTTCTCCTGCACAAGGCTCGCAAAAGGCTCTCCTCCCTTCCCACATCAAAGGCATCAATCACCCTCACACAGGCTTCCCCAGCGCTGCCCCGCCCCCTGCTTCACGGCCAGGCTATCTGTTCCCTGCCAGATCTCTCACACCTCCGTCACAGCAAGCCTGTGTACTTCAAAGGCTTATCACTTCACACGGCCGCAGGTCGTGCAACCAGAGCACTTCAGTTGGTGCGCAGCCCCCCTCCCAGCACTGCCTTGTTACTCTCGGCAGCCGAGACTCCCTTAACACTTTTTATATTTAATTAGCAGCAGCAGCATTTCTCCTGCGCCAGGCCACATCAAAGGCTCTGTGCCACTTTCACCCACACAGCACCACTTTCAGACACGCAACGCCACTCACACCCACGCAAGCCCACTATCACCCACGCAACACCACACTCACCCACGCAACGCCACTCACCCAAGCAACACCACTCACACACGCAACCCCACTCATCCACGCAACCCCACTCATCCACGCAACCCCACTCATCCACGCAACCCCACTCATCCACGCAACCCCACTCATCCACGCAACGCCATTTATCCACGCAACGCCATTTATCCACGCAACGCCACTCACACATGCAACGCCACTCACCCACGCAACACCACTCACACATGCAACGCCACTCACCCACGCAACACCACTCACTCACTCAAAGCCACTCACACAGTGCCACTTTCACCCACACAGCACCACTTTCAGACGCGCAACACCACTCACACCCACGCAAGCCCACTCACACCCACGCAAGCCCACTCACACCCACGCAAGCCCACTATCAGCCACGCAAGCCCACTATCACCCACGCAAGCCCACTATCACCCACGCAATGCCACACACACGCAACACCACTCACCCACGCAACCCCACTCATCCACGCAACCCCACTCATCCACGCAACCCCACTCACCCGCGCAGCGCCACTCACCCGCGCAGCGCCACTCACCCGCGCAGCGCCACTCACCCGCGCAGCGCCACTCACCCACGCAGCGCCACTCACCCACGCAGCGCCACTCACCCACGCAGCGCCACTCACCCACGCCGCGCCACTCACCCACGCCGCGCCACTCACCCACGCCGCGCCACTCACCCACGCCGCGCCACTCACCCACGCCGCGCCACTCTTGCCCACGCCGCGCCACTCTTGCCCACGCCGCGCCACTCTTGCCCACGCCGCGCCACTTTCACCCACACTGTGCAGTGCACAATAGGTCTCGCAGTAGGAAAGTTGGAGCTATTGGTTTTGTAAATGACAAAGCCCTTTATGTTTTTAAAATGAAAACAAAAATAAAAGGCATTGTTATTTGCAATTGTAATAGCTCCAACTTTCCTACTGCGAGACCTATTGGCAACGCCAGTGCTTGTCTGTTTAGACAGTGGATTTATATCCCAGTTCACTTTACCCACAAGCTTTACATTTAGACGTGTTGCTTTGGAGCTGTTCTGTTGACTCAGTGCATTTCTTGAATCGCACAAAGGATCTTGGGAGCCGCAGCCAAGGATGTTTAAGGAAGGCAGGGCAGATGGATTTACTTCCATGGAGGAAGCAGGGATGAGGCGTGTGCATTACAGGATTATTCCCGTACAGGAAGCCGGGCAGAATGAGAGCAGGGGTGCACACAGCTATACTCTTTCACTGCAGGCAGAGGCGATCTGCGAAAGAAAGCTGGGTGGGGGTGCACGGTACAGTTTCACTGTTGCCGAGTAAGCAGGGAGAGGTTAGCAGGGATGTGATGTCCCCTGTACAGTTTATTTTTAAAGTAAGCAGGGCTCGGATGCGTGCAGCACAGCTTTACATCATAAAGTGAGCAGGCGGTGTTTGCACCTTTACGTGTGGGAGGTGAGCAGGGATGTGATGTCCCCGGTACAGTTTAATTTTTGTAAAGTAAGCAGGGCTCCGGTGCGCGCAGTTCAGCTTTACCTTATAAAGTAAGTAGGGGGAGATCAGCTATGCGGGCTATGGGCTCGTGGAGTCGAGAACCTCATCCACATCATTTGTATCTGCGACAAATTAAAAGATATAAGGAAAACTTTATTAAAGCTATTCTCCAACCAGCATGGCATCAGGTCCTGCAGGCAGGCGGTAATCATGTGCTTCAATCCAACTTTAGCAGAGCTGAATTTCTGCCTTACAAAATTCCTTGATCTCACTGAACAGTGACTGAAAAACATACCTCTACTGGCCTCAATCTAGTAGTACATGATGGTCCTCGGAACTAATCTAGTCCGCCAAGGAAAGCTAACCTTAATAACTTAAGCATAGCATCAGGACCACTCCAGCAGTCACACCTTGAAGCTGTTTTTGTTGCCTCGAATAACCAGAGTGGTAAGGGAACTCCATGGAGAAAGACATTAACACACTGAATAAAAACTCTCGACAATGAAATCTGAGGGTGGATTGCTCAATAATACAACCTTTATGAGACCGACTTTTATCCTGACTAGAACATTAATTACATTTTGTACAGATTCATGTAAGATACAGCGTGGATTATTTTAAAACTGGTTAATTTTTATTGTAACAATGAATTCTTTTAAAAACTAGTCACATTTTTGCAATAGTAGATATTGATTTTAAAGATTATTTAATGTATGCAACGGTTTTAACTAATCATGCATAATAAAAATTACTTATAAAGTAAACAGGGCTCGAATGCGCACAGTACAGCTTTACTTTATAAAGTATGCATGGGATGTGTACTATAAAGTATGCCTGGGTGTGTACCTAATGCCCTTACATGTGTGAGGTCAGTAGAGACCTAATGTCCTCTGAACAGTTTAATTTTTGTACAGTGTGTAAATAACGTTTTACCTTTATAAATATAATATATATGTGTCCGTTTTACTTGTGTTAAATGAGCAGGGCGCTCTGCACATTGCTGTACTCTTCTACATAATTCAGGGAAATAAATGTCAAATTTCACTTTTAGCAGCATAGTGTAGTAATATGACTGTGTTACATTCTTATTACTGCCTGCATTCAGGTGGTTACTTACCCTTCATTGCTAGTTACAATGCATGGTTGAAATGCGCACATTACCGTTTAACTTGTATTGAGTGTGCAGGCAGCTTTACTCCTATAATAGAAGACTGGATGTGTGCATTTCTGGGTTACTAGTGTAAACAAGGCTGTGAATGTAGGTTCTATTTTTATGTAAAGTAAGATCGGATACATTGTCTAAAATGACAGTTTTACTTATGCACCGTAATTAGGGGAATAGGCATGTACATGGGAGTGCAGCTCCTGGGTGTTCGGACTACTAATGCCAATACTTTATGTTCGAGGCATATGGGCTGCAGATGGTACATTATGAATAGATCGCCATCTGGTGTTGGGCTCGGATGATTGCTGCCGAACTTATCACACAACTACCTGCTTTACGCCTGTTGTGATGTTGTATATACACAATGTAGCTGTTTCAAGTGCAAACTGTTAAACATAGTCCACCAATACCCTACATGCATTTCTGAATGTATCTTGTTGCATTATAGAATTAACACTGGACTATTCGCATCACACCCGACCACTTTTTTAACAAACATCACCTTTGGGACCTTATAAGTGTTTAGTTATGCAGCACAATATCCTTGGTGCAACAACATCAACTGTTGCATGGCTCAACACTTATAAGGTCCCAAAGGCGTGACCTAGTGGCTATGCCACTGCTTGTTTTCTTCTGTAGAGTGCCCCTAAACCCACCCCCAGACTGAGTTAACTAATAGTCTTAATTCAGTATCACCCAGGACCCAGTCTAATAATAAAAATACACTCTAGATATCACCAAATACACACAACCACAAACATCCTTTTGATACCGACTTCAGGTTCGCTGCAAGGTAAGTAGTCCAGTGTTAAAATTGTTTACTGCATTTAGAACAAGCATTTGCAATGCAATAGGTCTCGCAGTAATTAAGTTTGAGCTTTTGGCCCTGCTAAATATTGCAACACTAATTGCAACAAAAGTCAATAAATTGTAGTCCAAAAAAATGTGTATTTATTTTTGTAGCAATGGTGGCATGCTGCACTTTAGATGAATAGGTTTAAAAGTAAAGTGTGCCTTACTGCGATTGCTGCAATAGTTAATTGTGGATGCGTTAACAATTGATGTGTGCACTGATGGCTAGTGGTCTGTGTGCCTGTAGAAATTGTGCACTGATGGCTGGTGGTGTGTGCCTGGTGGAAGTGTGCACTGACGGCTGGTGGTGTGTGTGACTGGTGAAAGCGTGCACTGACGGCTGGTGGTGTGTGGATGACTGGTGAAAGTGTGCACTGACGTCTGGTGGTGTGTGCCTGGTGGAAGCATGCACTGATGGCTGGTGGTGTTTGTGCCTGGTGAAAGCGTGCACTGACGGCTGGTGGTGTTTTTGTCTGGTGAAAGTGTGCACTGATGGTGTGGTGGTGTGTGGTGGTGTGTGGTTGTGTGTGTGTGTGTGTGTGTGTGTTGTGGTTGTGTGGTTGTGTGTGTGTGTGGTTGTGTGTGTGTGTTTGTGTGTGTTTGTGTGTGTGTGGCTGGTGCTGTTATGTTCTCTGTCTCCGAACCGTCTACATGGACCTTCAGTAGATTGTGATTTCTATCATACTCATCATCAAGCCATTGTAACAGCCACTGAAAGCACTATGCCTGCTCACTTCACTCCCACAGAGAACAGAAGCACAGCCCTCATAAATGAAGGAGGAGACACACCCAGACAGAAGTGGGTATGAGGCAGGAGCTACCTCAGATATATATCTGACCGTTCTGGGAAATGTACGGTGAGGGAAGACCAAAGAGAGGCACTGGGCTGATGCAGTTATTATTCGCACAGCTCTGATGATGCACCTCAGGCACGGGCTCACAGCTGTTATTATTCACACAGCTCTGATGATGCACCTCAGTCACGGGGCTGACGACACAGCTCTGATGATGCACCTCAGGCACGGGCTGACGCAGTTATTATTCACACAGCTCTGATGATGCACCTCACGCACGGCATTAAGCTACACACCTTCCTAGCAAATCCCATCACACACACTTGATCAAGAACCCTACACTCAATACATAAATATGGGCAGATGCTAGAATACAGGACTATATAGATCATAGCAAAAACAAGTTGTCTCCAGGTGTCAATGCCAGCAAATGTCCCAACGTGTGAGACACGAGTTGTGTATCAAGCTACTGCACTCTGTTATTTCCATTCGTATGTTCTACATCATTGCAAGATTCTAAATTTGGAGTCGTTTGACAGGTTTAATCAACTTGTTTTTGCTACCATTATTGCCTGTACATTTGTCCTGTAAAATCTGCAATTAGGCACATTGCATGGGGTTATAAGAAATAGAAAAGCGCGGTTAGGGGAGATTTAGGAATGACTGGTTACCTGGACAATAGTATTAAAATATACCAAGCTTACCTTTCTGCCGGTGGGGACAAAAGCAAAGTGTGCAAATACTCTTACATATGCAACAGTTCCCTTCAATACCACAACTCCAAGCAAGTACTGATAGAGAGGACAAAGGCACAATTCAGTAATTCTGGACTTCCCGATTTAAGAAGTTTTCAAAGTTAGAACAGGAAATGTTAAAGAAAGAGATGTGTCCACTAAGCACAAATGCAATTTCTGGCAAGGTTTGTGTGGCAGAAAATGCCCCCGGAATCCCGCTGCGGCCGCCCCCGAAGTCAGGCAAGGTCGCCTGGGGCGGGGCCGCGTCCGGACCGGAAGAGGAGGCAGGTGGAGGAAATGCGTCTCTCGGCCCGGGGCTCCTGTGAGCGGTGGAGAGCCCCGGGGCCGCCAGCAGGAGGCTGCGCAAGTGTTGCAGGGCTCCCATGACCAAGAGGGAGCATCGGGAAAGTAGCTGGCAAGAGCCGCAGCGGGAACTCTGCAGAGGGGGCACGAGGCACATGGCCGGTGTCTGCCCCTGCCGCGTGCTGAGAGCGGAGTCCCCCGAGATTGGCCCGGTAAGTTCAAAAGGGCTGGGTGGGGGGGGGGGGGCTCCGTATGTGCTGTTGCCCTGCCCGACCATGGGCCGGGAGGATCAGAATGCACCCCTGTATTTCAAAGAGCCAGATGGCTCCAAATATTGTCCGAGCCTTAAGGGCTCCACCGTAGGGGTGTGTGTGTGCGGCGCGGGGGGGTGTCTCTGTATGTGTGCGCTCGTGTGTATGTGCGCTAGTGTGTGTGTTCGTACGTGTATGTCTCTGTGTGTGTGTGTGCCTGTGTGTGTGTGTGCCTGTGTGTGTGTGTGTGTGTGTGTGTGCGCACGTCTCTGTGTGGGTGTGTCTGTGATTGCAAGGGAATTGTGGCCTGCTCAATGGAGCGCGCGTTCTCGTGCGCGCGGCCCGTCCAATCGCTTTCTTGGAGAGGAGATGCGCGCAGCCAGGTCCTGTCTCCTGGAAAGCTGAGTCGCTAACAATAGGTCTCTAGCGAGACAGCGCTTCGCGCTGTAAACGCCACGAGACCTAAAAAAACAGTCTAATCCTAAATTTCTCATCAGGCGATTTGTGATCTTGACGTTACGAGTTGACCTCCCAGTTTCTCTTGAAAACGATCAAAAAACAAGCCAAATGAGTCGGTTCACACACAGAGAAGTGCCACACAAAGTCTCCCACACTGACAGGTGGCGCACATACGCCTCTGGCAGAACAGACCCATGTAACACACTCATGAAGGCTCACAGTAGACACCCACCTGCCTCGGGAGCATGCAGCCTCACGATTAACATTTTTACAATCCTGGGCCTCCCCACCGTTAACTGATACTCACTGTCAAGTCTCTTGCACGGCTGCGTCATGGTGCTCTTTTCAAAGCACAGGTTATTAGAAGTGACTGAAGGAGGACACCCCATTGCAGCAGCTGGTACCTCAGGCCAGTGCACGGCTGGCCCTCTGACCCGGCAGGCATGCATGCTATCCCTCGGTGGTGGCAGGTAGGGGGTGCAGCTAAAAGCTAGTGTTGTCTTGCGTGCTGAAATGCTGAGTTGCTGACTGTGCTCAATTCATGTTTGAAAGAGGCAGGGGCGCAGGTTGTTCCTATGACTGGTAACCTGATTGCTACACAGGGGAGGGGAGTGGGATCCAATGCTCAAGTCGATCAGAGGCCTTGAAAGGTTCTCTGAGTTTCTCTCGCCATTTCTGATTGGCTGTGGCCCCAGAGTGCCCTCAGATCCGATATTTATTATTTACGCAATTTAAGGTCTACTTGTCCGTCAGACAAAATAGACATTAAATCTTCTTGCCCAACATAAACATCAACATGGTTCGGGCGTCGGGCGATATGATTCCGCCACCCCTGTTTCTGTGCATGGTAAATTGCCGTTTTCCAAACAAAGAACTTTCCTGGGTTGGATTTCATGTGGCTGTGAAGGGACTTTGTGATGTTTTCTCCGAGTGTGGTACCTCAGGAGAGCTCTCCAGTGGAGTTGGGTAGCTATTGTCATTGTAGGGCGAGATCTTAACACCCATCTCTGGAAAATTTCTTTTTTTTTCAAGCAACGTTTGAGCTACATTAGAGGAAGGCAAGGTGATAAGAATAGGTTCTATCCTTTGGCTTCCCCTAGGTTCTAAAAATGCTTCTGAGGCGATGTTGGTGACTTCAGTTTTTTTTGGGACCTGATGCTCTTGAAAAGTTTCATCAGGTTGCAACACTTTAGAGTGTTGTGTGAGCCTAGTGGGGCATATTGGAGCACCAACAGAACCTTATTCCTATTAGGGTCAGATGTGGCCCTTTAGTGTCATTGGTTTTCTTATTGGATACTTGACCATTGTCGACCAGTACTACTGTTGTTGTTGTGGGGCTCTGCACTGTTTTACACTCCTGTGCTCATGTTCTGTTGAGAGCAGGTGTACTAAAGGTGGGGACTTGCTTGCCCATACAGGCTTTGGACGACTTGTTTAGGGTCTTGGCTGTGGTGGTTTAAAGCCATTTATGAGGCTAGTGCACTAAACTCCTTTACAGTCCTTTATTCATGGTCCGAAGGATGCAGATGCGCTGAATTTAGAGGCGGCTTGACCGGGACAAGCTTGCCCTGGCCCTGCCGGGGTTTGCTATTGGATCTTCATCTGCTCTGAGGTTGATCTAAGTGACACAGTGAGTAACTTCCTCAATGGGCTTGGATGCTCATGACCGTAAGTGATTTTTTTTGTGAAGATTGGGAATAGCTTCCCTCTTACGGCCATTGTTGTCTGCACAGCAACTCTGGCATGCTGTCTTTGTTGTTTGTGGACCCTTTTGGACTTTCTCTGTAAACAAGTAACTGCCTTTACACCCAGCCTTTTTTATTTGGCTTGATACCTCCTCGCCCTGGACTTTGGTTTCCTTGATTTGATGTAAATTCCTTTGTTGGCTTCTAGCCAGACCTTGTCGGCACAGAACCAGGGAAGTAGACTCCAGGGCTACCTTGGTTCCTAGCTGCACTGGTTCATAAGGAACGGTGCTGTGGGGGAGGGGGGTCAAACGTCTCTTGCATTTGCTTATTTGAAGGTTGTAGTAGGGGCTGGGTTGGTTCATGCATTTACTGTGTGATCTTGCAAAGCCACGATATTTGTGGAGGTCCTTTGGAATTCGCCTGGCCTCATGTTAATTACTTTAACATGGGTAAGTAGTTTAGCGGGGCATACGATGATACCAGTATAGTCAAGGTTTGTATCTCCTGGGATCTTAGCAAACTAGTTTGCACAGGTGATTGAACACTTTCTTTGTCGCTGGAAGTGTGGTGCACCCAGTTTGTGTTTTTCTTTAAATCCTAGACAAGACTACTTAAGAAATGTGACAATGTGCATAGTTTTTCCAGTAAGCGTGTGCAATGGCATGAAGCAAATGCGGTCCCTAGGCCCCTCTGGACTCTTAAGATTAGATTATTTAGAGGCTCCAATTTGGCAACTATGCCTGAAATCTACATTGCCATTGTGTTTAGCAACTCTACCTGCAGCTCTAGCTTTGCCGGATGAAGATTCATTGCTGCCATAGTTGCCTGTAAAGCGTCTGAGTATGAACCAGTACTCGTCGTTGCTGATCTTCCCACCCTCCTGGGTTAGTGCATTATTTTACTAAGCGGAGTCTTGCTTGTGAGTTGGTGGAAATTTACACTCTGGGGCTTAATAGGAGTCGTGATGCTCCAGGAAATTTGATTCCAGCTGATGCTTATAAATCACTGAGTATCTGGAAGCCCAAGTTTGATGGAGATAAGGGGGTGAGCTGCAGCACTCAAGCAGCTTGCTGCCCCCCAACCCACCACTGCACCATTTCCTGCTGACAATTGTCCTGTTGAAAGAAAAGGATATGCGTGGAAGGGGGGTGCCAATTATTCTTTGTCTCTTTAGACGTCTGTAATTGGTGAGCCGGTCAAGGGGTGGGAGGGTTGTTGAGATTGTGAGTCCTGGGGACACTGACCGATTCATTTATAAGGCTGTGAATGGAACCTCGGCATCCTTCCTCTTCAGAACTTTCCTCTATGTTGGCTTGGCTGGTGACTAGGGTGTCCGCTTTATAAAGACGTAAATCACCATGGGAGAGGGGAGGCTGCTTTTGGATCTGTGTCCTTGAATTTGAGAAGGCCTTAATGTGATTAGGCCTGATTTGGGATGCTTTCCCTGGGCTCGGTTTCTGTCTTCTTGATTTTGTCGCTGGAGGTGTAGATCTGAGTCTTCCAGACCACATTGTTGGTGTTGAAGATCTTGCTCCTACTAATCCTCTGGGCTTGCGCTTGGGATCCTGCCAAATTTGAGTGGTGCGCTGGAGCTCTCTTCACAGTGTTGTATGGGTGACTCTGGTTGCACAACCTGCAGTGATGCATAGATCTAACCCATGGCCCATACTCCAGAGCGTAGGGCCCTCTGCCCTTTCTGCCATTTGTACCCGTTTGCTGGTCCTGCACGTTTGCCCCTTCTCGTGGTAGATTGATCAGCTTATTGGTCCCTTTGGCTAGGCGGCCCAAACAACCACCCCCAGAATGGTGGGTAGTACGAAGGTGGAGCAAAATTAAGGCAGTCAGCCTAGGGGAAGCTTTGAGAGGAAACCCGTTTAGGAGGACACAACCTGATGACCTTGATCAGGAAAGTGAGTTTCTTACTAACAGTCTGAGAGAATCCAGCAATAAGGTGGCACCTGCCCGGAAGGAAATGGTGAGGAACAAGGGCAAGGGGGCCTCCTGGTTCACTGAGGAACTAAGAGAAAAGAAACAATCCCTATGCCAACACGAAAAGACAGTGGTGTAATCGTACGACCCAGAGGCGCTCAAGGACTATAAAGCCAGGTCAGCCATATACAAAAAAGCCATAATTGAAGAAAGGCCAGGTACTATGAGCCCAAGATTAGGTAGGCGGATAACATGCAGAAGGACACATTTGGAGTATTGAATGAACTAAATCAAAAACAGGAGCAGGAAACCACTGCCAGCCCAGTAGACTGCAATAGGTTCCAGACCTTTTTTCTTACACAAGGTCAGGGACGTTTTAATTGACATAAAGAACACACACACACACACCAGTCAAAAACCCCTGGTTATGGAAGCACCGCCACACGACCACAACGAGAT
Organism: Lissotriton vulgaris; assembly: GCF_964263255.1. Taxonomy (NCBI): domain Eukaryota; kingdom Metazoa; phylum Chordata; class Amphibia; order Caudata; family Salamandridae; genus Lissotriton; species Lissotriton vulgaris. The sequence goes on along the minus strand of NC_141699.1, from coordinate 606,960,647 downwards.
ACTCTCCACCTTTCCGATGCTAGACCGAGACTCTATGTCCCACATTATGACTAGAATCAAGTCAGGGTCGCCAGGGGAATCCTGCCCACCAAGGGTGTTCATAATGGCTCTCCCATTGATGGAGAAAGAGATTCTCTCCCTGATTAATCAATCTCTGACTACTGGGAGGGTTCTATTTAGCTTCAAGGAAGCCGGGGTAACCACGCTGCTGAAAAAAACAGGGGCAGATGTCGCCAACCTGAACAACTATTGGCCCATCTCTTAACTCCCCTTTCCAACCAAAGTAATGGAACAACATGGGAGAGGAGTTGGCCTAAAGGCTAGGGCGGTCGTCCTCGAATCTGGGGAACTGGGTTCGAATCTTGGCAACAAAGCTGAACATCCTGTGATTATGGGCAAATCACTTAATCTCCCCATGCCTAACAAAAAATGAATGTGTCCTCATGTAATGCAACTGGTGCTATGTAGAGCGCTCTGATACCCCATTCCTTTGGGTCAAGTTCGCGCTATATAAAACTCAGTTAAAAAAAATAAAGATAAATAAAACACGTCCTTAGAACCCACTCACTATTCATTGAGAAACAGCAGTTGCTCCAGGTACAGCGGGCAGGCTTTAGGGCCCACCCTATAACAGAGTTGGTGATACTATCGGTGTTGGATGAGCTAGGCTTACGGCCACCATGAAGAAGCCTTGTGCCTTAATTCTGCTAGACCTCACAGCCATGTTTGACACAGTGAATCATGACCCACTTCTGGCCCACATTTATAATATGGATATCTGTGGGGTGGTGTCAATGGATCTCCTCCTTTCTGATAGATCGGACACAGAGGATCCAAATAGCAGACCACGTGTCAAATGGGCACTGACTTGCGGAGTCCCGCAAGGCTTGGCGCTGTCCCCACTGCTTTTCAACATCTATCTCCAGCCACTGGTGGCAGCACTGGCCCAAATGGACTGTCAGGTGTTCAACTATGCGGATATTTAACAACAAGGGGTGGTGATGGACAGAGTTTCTGAATTAAGCAGAATACTCTCACCCAGTCAAGAGATCAGGGCTAGATCCAACACCGTTTTTTAGCTCACTGCAGCATCCCAGCTCAGAACCTGGCTATATGCAAATTAGTCTGTTCCTGTCCCAGTGCATGATGGGAACAGGGCAAACCAAACTACCAAGCCAATTCTTACACTGGGAAGGAAACAAGCTTCCGGGGACCGGTTTCTGGCATTACAGCCGTCTTCGGCCCGGCTTGCTTGAATCCTGATGGTGCAATGAGCAAGGGACTCACATCTGAGTATACCCTTCCACGCTTATTGTGGACAAAATATTTAACAACAAGGGGTGGCGATGGACAGAGTTTCTGAATTAAGCAGAATACTCTCACCCAGTCAAGAGATCAGGGCTAGATCCAACACCGTTTTTTAGCTCACTGCACCATCCCAGCTCAGAACCTGGCTATATGCAAATTAGTCTGTTCCCATGATGCACTGGGCCAGGGACAGACTGATTTGCATATAGCCAGGTTCTGAGCTGGGATGGTGCAGTGAGATAAATAACGGTGATGGATCAAGCCCTGATCTTTGGACTGGGTAAGAGTGGTCTGCTTAATTCAGACACTCTGTTCATCACCACCCCCTTTTTGTAAATCGTTTTTGGCCACTATAGGTGTGGCAGGGTATACTCAGACATGAGTCCCTTTCTCACTGCTCCATCAGGATTCAAGCAAGCCGGGCCGAAGAGGCTGAAATGCCAGAAACCGGTCCCCGGTAGCTTGTCTCCTTTCTGGTGAAGAATTGGCTCGGTAGTTTGGTCTGCCCTGTTCCGATGATGCACTATGCCAGGGACAGACTGATTTGCATATAGCCAGGTTCTGAGCTGGGATGGTGCAGTGACATAAATAACGGTGATGGATCAAGCCCTGATCTTTGGACTGGGTAAGAGTGGTCTGCTTAATTCAGACACTCTGTTCATCACCACCCCCTTTTCTGAATCAACTATGCGGATGACACCTAATTGATCCTTCAAATCGACAGTTCCTCAAGCCCATTCATGTGCACAAAGTATTCTCAGATTCACAGTCAACGGGATGACGGCCAACTCGCTCAAAGTTAATCCGGACAAAACAGAGGTTCTAGCTATTACCAGAGGACATAGCCCATGGACTGATCTCTTCTGGCCACGAGTTAGGTGCCACACCCACACCAGTGCCGGTTGTTAAGAGCTTAGGCGTCAAAATAGATGCCAAGCTCACCCTGTCGAACCAAGTGTCTATCGTGGTCGGGACCTGTGTGGGCCTGATGAGACAACTGAGGAAACTGGCACCTCTCCTATCATTCTCAACCCTGCGGATGGTGGTGATTGGCTTGGCTGGACTACGCCAATGCCCTGTATATTGGACTATCAGAGAAGCTGTTAGACAAGCTACAAGTAACCATGAACGATGCAGCTAGGTTGATTTTCAAGCTCCCTAGCTGCTCGGCAGCAGCTGGACTGGCTCCCCGTCAAGCAGCGAGCCAGGTTTAAGGGCCTCTGCATTGCTCACAAAGCCCTTCATGAACAGACCCCAGAATACATCAAGGAGCGTCTTGGGAGCTACGTGCCAGGACGTACCCTGCGCTCGTCCGAGGCAGGCCTATTGTCCTGTCCACGGTTCAACAAAACTACCAGGGGTTGGTGAGCTTTCTCTGTTTTTATCCCCCACCTATGGAACAAGCTATCAGAAAGCCTACACAAGGAAACCGCTCTTCCATGTAGGAAGAAGATTAAGACCTTATTGTTCACAGAGGCCAGGGAGCAACACATGCTCTGACCAGGTGTGCTGACAGATAGCGGATGTGGGTGTTCCTCTAGTCTCTTAAGCACTAAGAGACCTACCGGTGATTACGCGCTATACAAATCCCAATTAACATAACATAACTTGCCCTGATGTCTCACCGTCTACTGGCTGGCCCAGGTCCAAATCTGGCTCCGGCTCTGGTGGTGGATTGGCTACTCAGACCGGCCCAGCTTCAGTATTTTTTCCAGCGGGGTACGGCTGGTGCGGTAACTTTGGCGCTGCCGCTCTACATTTTGACAAGGCCCACACTCTGATGCCGATCACGTGACTCTGAGCGCTTCTCCGCGTAAAAAAATTGCAGACCAGCTCTTCAGCATTCATAATGGAGGATTTTAGTCAAAACAAAAAGGCTTTTAAAAGGACGCCTAGATAAAAGGAACATTTAAAAAAGGTATGCAGCTCTGGTAGCATGGAAAAGCACAACATAGCCTGCGATTGTAATCAGAAGAAAGAGCCTTGCACTGTACATGGAACTAACCATATCTGCCAACCAGAAAAGACTCTTCCTGGTGTGTTGCAGCAACCTGCTCATAAGTAAGATGGGCTACACCCCTATTTGCATGCTTCAACTCCATTAGCATGACTATGATCCCCTTAGTAATTCTATGCAAGACCTATATGCTAGTCGGAAGAACTATTTGGGCTATAATTCAAAAAGTGGTCATCCGAACAATGGTGAATATGATAGTAAATCTCCATGGGAGCCCGGATGCTGACACTGTCATAAGAACAGCCCATTATGTAGCAGAAGTTTGGGCCTTCCAAGTGAAAGAATTTAAGCAGAAGCAGACTTGTGATACCATGTTGATGATGTAATATTTAGCTGTCTATGATGGGGTAGGTATGGAGGGAAAGAAGAGTAGGGCGGAAGGGAAAGAGACGCAGAGGGAGTGAGCGGAAGGATTAGAGATATGCATGAGAAAAGGTTGATATTAGGAAGTGCATGTTCGGGTTAATAGTACAGTAAAGAGGGTGAACACAGTGTGAGATAGGAGTTAAACCTATGCATGGAATAGAGAAAGAGAGGTGGAAAAGGATGTGTATGTGTGTAGGAGGAGATGTTGACCCAAGGAATAGCTAGAGAGATAGACATCAGGAGTAGAAGGATAAGGTGGAGAGGGGGACTTCAGTTGTGAGTGCTAGGAGGCAAAACTGTCTACATAAATGAGAGAGAGAATACAATGGAGTGCGAGAATAGGTATATTGAGCGCTCATCGACTGGTGTTAGGGTGGTTAGAAGAAGGGAGGGATCAGATAGAGATGTGTAGGAGGGAGGATGAAGACCAGTAAGGTGCAAGAGGAATTAAGGTGACCGGGAAGGTGTGAGGAGAATGACACATTAATCTGGTCAAACGTACGTTACTCGGTTTTCTTGGTTTCCAGTTTTACAAATCAAATTCAGGACATTCCATGCCAGGAAACAAGATCTAATTGTGAGGTAAACTTAGGATGAATTGGGCCCATTTTAAATCACCTAGTTGTAAAATCCTTCACCAAGGCCTGCCTGCCCTGATCTCAGGCCCTGGCTCTTGACCCAGTAATTTAGCGACGCTTTAAATATGTCTCCAGTTGTGGTGTTTTGTATATGATCATGAAAACCTACTATACAGAGGGACAAAACGGAGATGAGAAGAGTAAGCTCAAACCACTAATTAGAATTGCACTAACCTACTTGAGTCTCTTCTTGTTAGAGCTGCTGCAGTAGTAAAGCACCAAGTTATACATTTGGTTATAAATGGTCCATAAAGGCTTGCTGTGAACTAATGAACCCACTTCTCTGAAGAATCATCCATGATCATTTTCAGCACCTATCACAGGACCCCTTGCCTGAAAGGGCTAATTACATAATGTACAAAATGAAAGAGACCCATCTGTGTTTCACACATAATGAACACCCACATGGACTCACTCTTCTGCCTCCTAAATGCCTTTTCATTTTCCTTCAGACTTATGGAGTGCTCTTTCTTTTTTCCTTCCATATCCATACTGTTTCCTTCCTGTGATTGAGGTGTAGAGATGGATGTACGGGACCCGATAGAAAAAATGCGCTTGGGTCATTGTTTTTGCTGCACGTGATCAGTAATGTTGGTATTCACAGTGTTGACATCTTCAACATGCCAATGTGTACTTCATTCCCAGTGTCTGGGTTCTAGTGCTTGCTGATTTTATTAAAACGTCTGCATCGATCTTGTCAAGGGGATTGTGTGCTTGTGGAAGAGGGAAGCCCAACTCCATCTGAAGTCTCAGTAGGATGATGAATGAGAATTTTCTTTGTTTCATGAATCTCTTTTCTTCCTGCAAATACTTTCCTGCAGGTTTGTCTCCCTTTACTTTTCACAAATGCCATCTTGAGACCTATAAGTAAAAGGGCCGTAAAAACTGATCATTGTTTCAGGCCAAAATATTTAGTTCCAGCATTTGCCAGCAAAGCAGACGTGCACGTGCACTAATCTTTGTTGAACGGTTTGAATATATTCTGAGACAGCTTATTGTACAGTGTGCCAAGGGACAGTTTTAAACTTGAAGTCTGCTTGACTCTAAGAAAATTATCCATCGGTTTCCCTCATGCAAGGAGGATTTATGGGATCTGGCATAATGCTGCATTAAGAAGGGGATGAGATCAGGCAGTTGTACACCAGGAATCTTTAGTTCATTAACTTGGGATAGTTCCTTACCCTGATCTTCTCTGACGATGTACTGTAGAGGACAAAGCCTATTCGGTATTCTGACAAATCTGCCTCTTCATGGAGGTCACCAAAATGCTCCACACTCTTGGTGGGCATTTCAGAGTGTCTTGACAGATGCTGTCCCACAGGCAGAATGTATATGTATGCTAATGTGCTTTTTTTGCTGTCCATCAGGCACAGGTCACCGCTTTGTATTGCACAATTTTCTAACCTTGCTGACTGAAAGTTAATTTACTTTGCGATGGGCAGGCGATGGCAGTGAGTACTAGCACCCTGTTCATGCCATAATTCCAATCGAGAACCTTTGGGGTGCAAGAACAAGACTTAAAGGAAAGAAGAAATGCTCCCTTAACCTGCTCCAGACGCTGCAAGAAAACCTTATACAGTTTTGCTGTTATTGAAATAACATTTGAAATATCTAGATGTGTCCAGTTACCTAGGAACGTATGTAATCTAAATAATGTGATTTCAATTGATAGGTCTGCAAAAGAGGCAGAAGACAAAATAAAAAAGGCAATTGAAAAAGGTGAAACACTACCTACAGAAGCCCGATTTGATTCAAACTGCATTACTCCAGGTAAGAAATAACGTGACACTTGAGGTTCTTTCACCTTGTTTTCCCCCAAAAGAATGTTCAGATTAATTGGCAGAAGTGGTGGTATTGACCATGCAACACCAACTTCCTTAGAATCTGTGTATTTCTATTTTACCTATGTGTAGTTTGCATTGCAGCTGGCAGACAACCGGAAAATGTATCACAGGTGTGCATTGTTGGTCTAAGAGGGCAGAAGCCATGCCAGATTTTCAGGATAGCTGCTACTATGTAGAGTTTGAAATGGGGATTTGTAGATTGGCTGCACAGTTCCGCCGGAAAATATTTGGTTTCCTTCACATTACTATATTGATACCAGTTCTCAGTTTACATTGATTCAAATGGATTGATGGTGTTCCTTGATGCCCAGTAAATGCTTTACTAGTGACCTACATTGATACTCAAAGTTTCATAAAAATCAAATTTATAGGGGACGTAGTTTACAAGAATTAAAAAACCACAAACTGATTTGAGCTAAGCGTGGATCATCTGCTCCTGTTAACTGTGAAATGTTTCCATAGCTTTGTGTGCTACACTAATGTACCTAAATTATCTTAAGAGAACGCTGACTGGATCTCTTATCAAACTATTAAAGCGTTTCATCTTCTGATCGAGATTCCAATATTGGTCTCCATTGACTTGTCTCTGGTACACAAGTTCAAAAACCTGTTTAGAGAGAAAAATAAAAACCTTGGCGGAAAAAGTGGAATGACAGATGTAGGAGATTAAACCGAATAGCTTGAAAGTCTGCTGCCACAGGATAACGTTCTGTCTGCACAAATTAATAGTACTGTACTAAATTAGAGTTATGGGCTTTTCCAAGAAAGCTTGGTGAAAATTATCTTTCTTTTTGTTCATTGATTTCCAAAGAGCCTATTGTGATGTCTTAGTTACCTTTCTGCATGGAATGGGTGGACAGGTTGAATGAATCTGGTATAAAAGCAGGGCTGAAATATGTAGACCTATTCTGATTTTTATGATCCATCCTCAAGAACATAGAAAGAATACTCAAAGCATGTTGAAGTGTGATAAACCAAAGAATTGGCCTTTTCAGACCTGAGCCCAGAGACAACAGAGCGAGTTTACAAGGCAGGCTTGTAAGGGGAGTTTGCTTCAGCAGGTCAAATTAAGTCATTCAGGTGACAGGCTTCAGCATGACTTTGTAAAGCTGTTCCACTCTCTCGTTGTACATTTTGCAGCACTTTACTTTGTCTTTTTTTTCCCGTGAGCGTGTCAGTTTTGCAAGCCCACTAGAGGTGATCTATGTATTTTTTTTATTTTGTTAGGGAGATGCCGGTACGTAACCCTTTCTGAATCATATTGCATTCTCTACCTGGGGTTTCAGATGACTGGCAGCTGTTGCAGCATGATCATAGTTTAGGGTCCCATACCTTTTTTTTTTTTAAGCACTTTCCTCCTTGTGAGGAGACTGCCTATTGGTCCACCCTGTCCCCAAAACTGAGCTCCAGTAGCTTTTCTTTTGTTTGACATGTTAAAAGATGTATGTATGTATGTGTATTAAATCTGTTTTTTGAGTGATCAGTGGTGTGTGTTTCGACCCATTGGTCTCATTTGTGCAGGTTGGTGGTGTGTATAATGGACACATCAGCCTGCATGTACCTCCTTTCTTCCTCCCACTTCGGCAAACCCATCAAAACATGTACTACATGGTAGGTGGAAGAGCTAATCAGCCCATTCGCTTGTTCAGGGTAGTTTTTCCTCCACATAGAGCGAAACTCGCCTACCTCTCAATTTCCTGTACTTTTGCCTTCTCCCCTGGTTACACAAATAATACAGAGGTTAGTGACTTTATTCCTGTTTTTCCAGGACCTTCATTTTCCTGAATCATTCCTAAAGAAGACCCCCACATGTCTACTGTGGAATAAAATTCAAAACATAGACTGTTACTCAGGGGCACCCTTAAAATGCTATTTTGGATCTTCTCTCTTTGTCCGCTCCCCCCTCACAACACACCATTCTAGCAGGGAAATATACAAGCACTCTGTGAACGAGGGTTCCCCTACCCAGATCTCCCACCCTTCCTTTCAGTCAAGACAGGCACAGGAGTTTGCTCTTTCTGCTCTTTCCTTTTTAGGTCTCGCCTATTATATCCAGCAGGGATAAATAGGGCGAGTATAAAAAACACCAATACTCCAAAGGGTCAGAGCTATGCTAGACCTGCACAATTTTCACTATATGTGAAGCCTATCTGATCTATATTCCTTGTGCGAAAGGTCAGGGAAGTGACCGATAAACACCCCCTAATCGTGATTAGAGAATCACTAGAACATTAAACAAAAAATGACCCGCACCAAGGTACATGTATAAAAAATTTATCAGCTGGTTTAAGTAGTTTACAATATATATTTAACATTCATTATGAGACTTCCCACAGATAATATCACAGTCTTGATTGTAGGTTTCACATTTCTTTTATTCAATTTTCATTAAAATTACAGAATTGCCTGTTGCCAACGTGTTTCGTCCTATCCGTGACTTCTTCAGGGCTAGAAGCAATTATATAAAAAAACTAATTTTACAACAAATTTCATTAAATAACATACATATATGTACAACACATAGTTAAAAACAAACACCTCCTATCCATAATGTCAGATTATCCGCATAGCTATGTTATAGATCTCATTATAAGTTTGTTTGACATTTTTCAACATATGACTGCCTTGTTCAAACAGATGTTCTGGGGAAGTTATCACAAATTCATTATTATAGGTATACCACAGGAATAAAGCAAGGTGTCCTTAGAGTTTCGTCGGGAGGGGAAGTACTACCAAACTACCTTGTTTCATACTGACATAATTCTAGATACTATGATCCCTGACCAATTAATTGCAATCCTCGTATTTATATTTGACTCTTGACTTTATATACATTTCATCTCTGAATGGACCTCATTGAATTGTCTGTAAAAACTAAGTAATGTCTAAACTCTTTCATACCTCAATTCGTAATTTGCTTGACAGACTAGCATCAATCCTTGTGTAGTGTCTGTGTTCGCAACATCTTAATTATATGAACATTTTTTACAAAATCAGACCACAAAACACAGACTAAGAAAGATGGTTCGTTCCTGTCTTCACACCTTCCTCCAAGTTCTATAAATCCATATTTAAACATATATTAAAAACGATTGATAAATTCTAGCAAAATGCAAACATCATTCTTATGGTTGGGACAGATTAAGCCCTAAAATCTGGTATCTCATATGTTATTGGAGGACATCGCTCATAAAAATCTTCAGGTCTTCCTGATTTATCCCAGTGAGCACATCTATTCTCCTGTGTGGATTCAACAGTTTAACGTCATGTGGGTACTAGGGGGCAGTCTTACATATAGGCATTTCATAATGCAAGACCGAACACACTATATACTTCTTTGGCATCATGCGTAATCTCTCAGTACTGCCTTAAAAATCGTTCTCAAAACAGTCCCCCAATTATCTTTCTAGTTTTTCAATGCTCAGTACCGTATAGTCTGCTCCTTTTTGTGCCAAAGAGATTTGTTTATCTGTAGGGTTAAAGATAGAAAATAATGACGTTGTGTTGATTAGACGCCAAGGCACGTAGCCTGAACGCAGATTTTGTAACGTCCAGCCTAACTGTACAATAGAACGTAATTGGGACTGGCCATGTTGTAACATTAGCATATCCTGTGCTATTATATCAATAGCAGATGATACAATGCTGTCCAAAGAATAAATTCATGAGGACTGAGTCGTTAACCCATTGTCCTCTACAGACAGTGATTTTTCCAACTTAATACGATCAATTTCTCGTATATTTTCAGACTATTCAATTTGCGTTACTTTCCAAGCTTCGTTGTAAGCAGCATATATACCGGTGTATATATAACGTTTTTGGCGCTGTTTGCGAGGTCCCAATAAGAAATCCCGCAAGTCAGCACCTTCTTTAAGTAAGGTCAAGTTTTGCTTAATTTCAGGTAGTGTGGATTTCTGTAGCCATTCGAGGCATAGTTTTCCTACACTGTATGTTGTTGTTATCCCTGGATGTTGTCTCTGGGAATATCTTGGGTCTGGCCTGTTCTGTTTGAACCCCTGTGTTTCGTTCAGGAATCTATCTTGACAGTTATTAGTGTATGTGGGCCAGATCAACCATTTTTTCCAATCTGGATAAGTTCTGTTTTGGTGTAAAATATGGGACACGTCTAACCCCTCATCTGTAGTGCTATTTCTATCAGGCATAGGCTTTGGTATAGACGGGTTGTTTAAATCTTTTATCTTGGCTAGGCCAAGACAGGTTGTTTGTTGAATGGTGTCATTCAGGAACATTATTTGTTCCGGATCATGCAGGCTCTGAATAATGATTCTGACCCTGGTCAGAATGTAGCGTGCCAAATGCGTATGTGCTGATAAAGACTCGCAAATCTTTTATAACAGCTCTGGCGTCAGCAGAGCGCTGGGGCCACATCCAAATGTATCTCGTCCTAGTAGTTGTGGGACCGCATTTGTCTGTAGGGACTGCGGGTAGATAGCCTAATGCTGTCTAACAGAGGTGTCTGTATCTGGCTGGCTACTCTGTAGTCAGGTGTCTGGGGCGGTTCATTACTGCGATCTCTGTTGCAGTCAGGGCAGTTACTTGCAAATTCGTAGCTGTCCAAGCTCATTCCTGGCCACTAGTACACTGTCTAATTCCCGTATGGAATCTATGATCTTTTGATGTCTTAGACCCTCTCCCATGTGTGCTTCTTGAATCAAGAAAACTCTCCGCTTCCTGTTTGGAATTATTCTTCCCCACTCCAGGGATTTGAGCAAAAAGGAACGGAGTTTGCAGTCAATTATGTATGTATTTCCGAGTGGATAGTTTAGAGGTAACACCGCATAATTGCCTTCCATTGAGGCTTTTACTGCCAGGGATGTGGAATTCCTATAGCCCGACTCCCAGGACATATTATTCGGGGTCAAGGGCGACAAATTTTTATTTCAGTAATTTTTTATTGAAAATTATATTTACATGGTGTGTGAGACATATACATGGTGAGTATTTTGTGTAATAGGCAGGAGGAAAGAGAGAGGGAGAAGGAGAAAAAAAAGTAAAACAAAAACGCCCAATGAGGGGGGGGGGGGGTGTAGCCAAGTTACATAAGTCCATCATTTTGGCATTTAATAGATCTGACTCCGGCTGCTCGGTTCCGGCCATCCCCCCTGTTTGCCGTTCGATTGTCTGTCGCGCAGTTGTCGGTCCTCCGTCCGGCGGCGGCTAGGAGAGAGAGGGTAGAGAAGCACAGGCTGGGGGGAGTAGGATATGTGCTGTTGAGGTGTTCTGTCTGTTGATTATTCTGTGACCAAGTTGGGAGGCACTCATGGTTCCTTTAACTGCCTTGTTTGTTGCTACGGCTAGGCGGCTTGTGTGAGGTCGTGTAGTGTCTAGCGAGAGCACATTTCGCATTTCTTGTGTGTCAGCGGTGTGTGTTCGGCTGTTATAGTGTCTGCTCTCCTTAGAATGTGACCCAGTTGAACCAAGCCTTGACTGTGGCTTTCGCTGTGTCTTTCACATTGTTCAGTACTGTCTTGACTGCTGCCGTCAGTAGTAGGTCTACCAGGTCCTGTCCTCTCTGGTTTTGATTGAGGGGTCCATGAACCCTGTGGCGAGGCTCTGGAACTCAAGTCGAAATGATGTGCCTGTTATGTCGTTTATTAGTGTGACTATCGTTTTCCAGAACTTTTTACCTTGGTGCAGTAGAATAGGAGGTGCGCTAGATCGCCTGTTTGTTTGTTACAGTTCCAGCAGGAATCGCTTTCTCGGATTCCCATGGATGCTAGGCGGGCGGGTCCAGTATGCTTTGTGTATCAGCCAGAATTTGGTTTGGTCTAGGGTAGTCGTTACTTTCCTTCGTGATGTTGATGTCCAGAGGTTGATTTTTTTCCTCTTCGCTAAGCTCTCTGCCTCTAAGTGTTTCCCAGTATCCTATGACCTTGTTGTTAAGTTTGGTGGACTTCGGGCTGAGGGCCTTATAGAGGTGTGCTACCTGGTGTCCCAGTTTGTTTAGGTTGGTCGCGTATTGCAGGATTGAGGGTGTGTGTTTGTTGAGGTCTTCCTTGCTGATTGCCACTTTGATCTTCAGAAAGTTGTATAGTTCGATGTTGTCAAGTTTGTGTTCTTCTCTGAGTGTGTCGAATGTGGTTTGTGAGCCCTGCCTCTGTGGAGATGCCATGTCTATACCAAGAGTGCATGTCTAGGGTTTTGTATTTGATTCTGGGGTTGTGCCATATGGATTCCAGCTGGGACTTCTTCACGCTAGTCTCTAGGAGCTTGTCTACCCTGAGGAGGGCCATCCTAGTGTTCCTTAATATGGGGTTGTGCTTAATTGCTGGGTGTTTGGCTGCAGTGAGTAGCGCGATGGGCTCCATGCCTTTTAATAGACTTTTCTCTTGCGAGAGCCAAGCCGGGGTGTTATCTTGTTTAGGGGGAAGCCAGTGCAGTCCCTGTTTAGCTATGCATGCGGTTTGGAATGTTTTAAAGTTTGTTATGTTTAGGCCTCCCAGTTCCTTGGGTAGTCTAAGCTTTTGTAGGCTGAGTCTTGTTTTTTTCCCCTTCCATAGGAAGGTGTTGAATAGTTTGTCTAGTTTTTTGTGGAAGTCCGCTGTGCTGATCAGTGGGAGCATGTTAAGCAGGTAGTTTACTATCGGTGTGAGCATCATCTTGACTGTCTCCACCCTCCCCCACCATGTGGTAAATTTGGGTGCCCACCCCTCTATTCTTTCCTTGATTTTCTTTATTATTGCTTGTTCGTTTTGGTCTAATGTGGACCTGAGGTCCCTCTCGAAAAGGAGGCCCAGGTATTTGATGGACTTTTTTTGCCACGTCAGTCCTGATGCGCCTAGTACTGTCTTTGTGGTGTGGATATTTAGGGGTTTGCATTCTGATTTTTCCCTGTTTAGCTTGTATCCTGACACATGTGCGTATTGCTCGATCGTATCCATAAGGGCTTTTATTGACTTCTCCAGGTTTTCAGTTATTATTAGGACGTCATCCGCGTAGGCAGCTAGTTTGAAGGTTTCCCCTTCTATTGGTATCCCCGCAATGTCTGTGTTTGACCTTATCATATTGAGCAGTGGCTCTATCGCTAGGAGAAAGAGGGCCGGTGAGAGTGGGCATCCCTGTCTTGTGCCGCGTTCCAAGCAGAGTAGTTCGGATGTGCCCCTGTTAACTACTACTCGTGCTCTGGGCTCGTTGTATAGGGCCAGGACCATCTTCCTGTAGTTTGGTCCTAGGCCGAATTTCTGCATGCACTGATCTAGGAATGGCCAGGAAACTCTATCAAATGCTTTTTCTGCATCTAAGGCTATCATTACCGCAGCATTGTTACTTTTGCTGGCGTGGTTTATTATATGACAGAGCAGCCTAGTGTTGTCATGGGACGTTCTGTTTTTAAGGTATCCTACATGTGAGTGGTGTATGAGTGTGGGCAAGTATGCGTTCAGTCTGGTCGCCAGGATTTTCGCATAGATCTTGCAATCTACATTTATGAGTGAGATTGGTCTGTAATTTTTGGGATAAATAATAACACCTTTTGTATAGCGCCTGGTTACACTAGGCAACAGTGTGTCCCCGCGCTTTAAAACTAATTACTAGAACAGAACCCCAGAGAAAAAGGCCGCTGAAGGAAAGGGCGAAAGGATCTCAGGATTTCGGAAAAAGGTAAGTTTTCAGTTTGCGCCTAAAGTTTCCTTCAGATGGCTCCATCCGGAGCTCAATGGGGAGGTCATTCCACTGTTTGCTGGCCAAATATTTGAATGACCGGCCACCCATCCGTGCCCGCTGGATTCTGGGCACCTGAAAGAGCATACGGCCCTGAGATCGTAGATAACGATTAGGGTAGTACTTGGTAAGTAATTTCTGAAGATAGACGGGACCTCTCTCATAAGCATTGCGATGGGTTATGCACATGCTATCACGATGCTGTGTGTCTTTGCCTTCCTTGGGTATAACTATGATGTTGGCTTCTGCCATTGTTGGTGTTATGATTCCGTTGTTGACGCAGTTTGTGAGTACTTTTGTCAGTGTCGGTTTGAGTATTGGTAGGAATTGTTTGTAGAACCTAGCTGTGAACCCGTCCGGTCCAGGGGCTTTGTTGTCTTTGAAACCAGCTACAGCTCTTTCTATCTCCTCGCCCGTGATACTTGATTCTAGCTTTTCTCGCTGGGTGTCAGTTAGTGTGGGCGTAGTAATGCGGTCTAGGAGCTCCTTGCCACCGTCGCCGCCTAGGGTAGTGTCTCTTTTGTAGAGTTGCTCATAGAAGTCTCTAAAAGCATTGAGTATTTCCTTGTTGCCTGTCTGTGATTTGTTGTTGCTATCTCTGACTGCTGCTATCGAGTGCTGTTTCTGTTTACCCTTGAAGTAGGACGCTAGTGCCTTCCCTGCTCTGTTGGCGGTGCATAGATTTATAACTTTGTACTTGTTTATCCAGGTTCCAGCCCTTTCGCTAAGAATTCTGTTTAGTTCGTATTTCTTTTTTGTTAGTGTTGTGAGTGTGTTCCTGTCTTCAAGGTTGGCTATGTGTCCCGTTTCAGGTTTCTAATCTCCTTTTCTAGGTCTGAATTTTTTTTGTTCCGCTCTCTGTTTAGCCTGGCCTTAATGTTGAGTGCCTCTTATCGTGGCCTTTAGGGCGTCCCATAGGGAGTTCCTGTCTATTTCCGGGGTGCTGTTGATGGCCAGGTATTCTTTTATTGCCTTCTCTATTTCTGCCTTGGCTGTTATGTTTTTCAGCAGGTCGTCGTCAAATCTCCATCTGCGGGTTGGCCTTTCGTTGTGTTTGCCTGTCAGCACTAGGCTGTGTGAGTGGTCTGAGATGGCTCGCGTGCCTATTTCTCTCTGGTTGATGAGGTTGGTGTGCGTATCAGACATTAGGATATAGTCAATTCTGCTATAGGAATTGTGTGGGGTTGAGTAGAACGGGTACTCTCTGCCATCTGGGTTTTGAAGTCGCCATGGGTCTTTGAGATTGAGCTTTGTGCAGAGGTTCCTCAGAATGTTCCCTCTGTGCTGTCTGGCTAAGTCTCTGCGGGTGTCTGTCTATGGCTGGGTCTAAAACCTGATTCATGTCTCCAGCTACTATGAGGAGTTCCCCAAGTGTTATGGTGTCAAGCTGTTCTCCGACCTTGTCCCAGAAGGACTTGTCATCGTTATTCGGCCCGTAGATGTTAGCTACGTGTATGGGTTCCTCTCCTCTCCTTAAATTGGTCACTAGGAATCTGCCCTCTGTGTCTGCCTGCGAGTTCTTCGGCACTAGCTTTGATTTCTTGCTTACTATTGTGATGACACCGTTCTTTTTTATTTTGTGCAGGTGATCCTATGACTTCGCTTATGCAGCTTGCCTTAAGGCGGCCTATGTCTTCCGCTTCAAGCCTAGTCTCTTGTAGTACATATATGTCGCCTTTGAGTTTTGCCAGGTGGTCTAGGATTTTTCTTCTCTTCACTGGTTGCTTGAGCCCCTTGACGTTCATTGACACTACCTTGATGTCAGCTGTGATGCGATTGTGTTGGGTGGGGGTCATTCTGCGTGTTGTTTATCTGGCGGCCTTTCTGGTTCTTCCCTATTTCTGGCCTTGTAGTCTGCCCTGTTGCATCTCCTTCTGCCCCTGTGTGCCTTAAACTGCCTACTCCTTCCTCTGTGCTTGGTGAACCATTGGGTGGGAAAAGGTAAGAGATATAGAGATAGAGAAGCTGAAACAGCCCATGTATGTGTTCCCCACACCCCCTTCCCTCCTCCATGCCCCCTCCCTCCCCACTTCCCCCCCCCCCCCCCTTACTTGATGAGTGGGTGTGTGACGACAAAGTTCCTTTGCTCCGCATAGTCCCTGAGGTGAAGCATTTAGACATTCAATTTTTTTCCATCTTGAGTGGGTCGGCGCTTAGGTGTTCTTGGTGTCTTGATGTGCGTATTTCGCTTTTTGTTCAGGCCCCTCGTGTTTTCCATTTCCCCTCAAAACATGTTGTTAAAGGGGTGTCTGTTGTCTCCGATGTGGAATGTTCGGGTGTTTGTTGTCTCTGAGGTAGAATGTGTTAGGGTGCTTGTTGTCTCTGAGGTAGATCGTAGTTGTGGTGCGTCTTTGTCACCCCTTTGCTTAGATAATAGATGCGAGATCTTGATTGGGAGTGCCCCGGACGCGCCTTGAGGTAGGTTTTTGTGAGGTAGTGGTGTGCATGTGCATTTTATTCCCGTTTCCCCGCTTCGTCCGGTGATGCGCTCCTCTTTGGTGCTCCGGCACCTTTTATTTCCATCTCCTCTGTTGGTGGTCCTTGTAGGTATCTTCTTAGTTCTTCCGGGTCGTCAAAGAGCATCGTCCTCCAGTTGTCAGTTATCTTGAAGCGTGCTGGGCCTGCAAAACTGAAATTGAGCTTCCTTCTGCGCAGGAAGTCTCTTAGTGCTAGAAAGACCTGTCTGGTTTCGACTGTGGGTTTGGAGTAGTCGTGTGTAAGCACTATTTTGCTGCTCGCCCATGTTTGATTTTGGTTTTTCCGGGCAAAGGTGAAGATTGCATCAGTGTGGCTAGCTCGTAGCGGGCAGCATATTATCGGTCTGGGGTTTTCCCATGTGCCGGTTTTCCTGCTGGTATCCGGTAGGCTTTGTCTACTTCGAACTGCCTGTCGAATTTCAGGCCAGTTAGTTTGGGCAGCATGTCTTCTAGCATGGCAGCGCAGTTCCCTGCCTGATCCTCGGTTCCTTCTGGGACGCCTAGAAATCTTATGTTTCCTTTCCTGGCATAGTCGTCCTGTTCGGCTAGTTGTTTTTGTATGGCTTTTGTGATTTTGGAGCATTCCGCTATAGTTTTGGTGTGTTTGTTGGTTGTGCCCTCAATGTCGCTCATTCTTCCTTCTGCGGCCTCAATTCTCGTGTGTGCTGTGTAGGTCCGCTCTTATTGCTGCCAGTTCTAGCTGCATATTGTCTATAGTGAGCTTTGTTTCCTTCGCTACTGCGTTACCTTCGTTGACCCTCTTAAGAATAGTCTTGAGGGTTGTCGTTTCACTTTTTAGTTTCATTGGTGATTCCGGGTTCTCCTTTCTCTGTTTTTTTTGGTCACCTGCGGGCTTCCCTTCGTACCCTGCCATTGTTCCAATTCCTCTTCTCAGTTGGACGCTTCCCAATCTGCCCTGCTTTTGTGTTGCCGTTAGGGCTCTGGCTGGTTCTGTTCCAGGCGCCGTGGGCAGTTTGTGTTCGGTATCTGCTTGGTTCCCTGATGTTCCTAGTCCTTGATTTTGACTTTGTCCCTGCCAGCGCGTGCATTTTCTCGTTCACAGCTTGTTACCGGATATTTTGTGTTCTTTCATGCGTTGCTCAGCCCGGCCTGTATTGTTTCTTTGTTTGCCCTCGCCGGTATGGCTGTGCTCACTGTGAGTGGAGCTGCTTATTTGCGGTGCCGGAGCGGAGTTTTCCACCAGTTGTCTTGCCCCACCGGTCTGGCTGCGTTTGCTTCGCTTTACCGCCTCGCTTCGTTTCCCCTCCCGCTCCCTGCGGGGGTGGTCCTGCCAATGTTTTAAGCAGGTTCGTTGTGGGTGTTCCGTGTCTCACCGCATCTGTTCTAGCGCTCTTGCCCCAGTGGGATGGGTACGGCGCTTTTCAGCTCTTGGCTTGCACTGCTTCTATTACTCCACTCCGCTCGATTTGCAGCTGCTCCTTTCTCGCCCCCACCGGTGTGGCCGCGCTTGTATTTTGCAGTAGCCGCTTCGGTTTCGCATCCCCCTTATATCGGGGACGCTCTTTGCTGTTGTTCGTTGTGGGCCGCTTGTTCCCGTGCAATCGCTCAGGTCTCGGTGGGTTTGCACGTCATTTCCTTGCGTGCGTGCTTGATATCTATTTCCGCTTCCTGTTTACTGCCTCTCGGCAGCTCTTTACAGTTATGGCGGCGCCCACAAGGCAGTTGCGGTTTCGCTTTCGTTGTTGTTTATATGCTCTTTCGGTCGGTGAGTCTTGTTGCGCTTTGTTTGTTAACCGGGACCCCCTTCTGGCTTGCGCTTATTTTCTGATTGCTTTATTGTTCCCTTTCTTCGTTCTGCTCCTTTTCCTACGCCGCCCTTTCTTTGCCCAGTTACTCTCTCTTGCTGCTCCCGGTTTGTCCCGCTGGGAGTTATGCGTGAGCGCTCGGTCGCGTAGCTGGTGGGGGGGTTTGTGGGTCTCGTAGCGTTGTTGCGGGGAATTAGCTCACCTCGGTTCTTCTCTGTAGCGGACTGGTTTCAGGTTGAGTCCTTCTCGCTACAGGTAGCCGGGCACCATCTTGCCTCCTGTATCCCCCTCGCGTGGCTGAGATTTGAGGGGTCTGTTTCTTTGGATTCTACCTCTCTTCTTTCGCTTTCTGCCGCTCGTTTTGTTGCCTGGCTGTTCCGACGCCGGAATATTGCTCCTGATGTTTGATCCCTTTAGTATGGCTGGTATAAATTTGCCGTTGTTGGCCTCAGGGTTGCGGAGCTAACGGACTCAGAGGACCGTCCACATTGCCGTCCAGTTTTAATGTGTATTTTGTCCTTGGGACAAGTAGGCCCAACCCCCTGCAGCACAAACCCTTTGGCTGCAAGTTTGCAGTAGCACATTAAGGGCCAGGGAAGGGCACTGCCTGAAGTTAAGTTAATATTTGTTTGCCTATGTTAATGCTGTTCAAACTTGTATTTATTGTGCAATAATTGAAAGCCTTTATTATTAGGGTGAGCGCTCTAAGTAAATGTAAGTTCTGATCCCACTACTGACAGTGGTTACAGTATAAAAATGTGTACTCATGGTTTCAAAGTTTAGCAATATGAGGCTATGCATAATGCTCCCAGAATGCTCTCTGATTAGATACAAATATTTGCAGAAGCTTGAGAGCAAGATAAATGAGTCTGTGCTTTCAATATAAAATGTTCCTAAAAAATGAAAGTAGGAAAAAAAAACATTTCGCTAAACTACTGACATTCAGGTGCCGTTTCTTTGAAGCATCATTTAGTAAAATGTGTTGATGCATGCTAGTATTTCGCAAAAATATTCATATTGGAAAATCAGTGTAACCAGTTTCAATAAGATTATGAGAAACCTAAAAATAAACAAGCATTTGCAAAGTCAGTAGGTCTGAAATTAGTGATCAGCTTTTTAGTTTTGCCAATACGTGACTTGCTTTGGCGTGGTTTTTGTAAAGCCTACTTGATATGAGAGCTGCCGGGCCCTCACCATTATAACAAACATTGGCAAAAACAAAAAAAAATGGTCTAAAAAAGCACACACTGCCACATTAGTTACTGCCACTGAACAAAACTACTTTGTGTGCCAATATACTCCTTGTGAAAGTGCTTAATGCCGTCACTCACAGTGAAGCCAGCCGATACAGAGAGAGGGAGAGAGAATTCTAACAAACACAAAAGGTTGTGGTTAACGCCAGACCAAATTAGGGGCAGCTGTATGGCTTTCGTGAATTTACAAGAATTTATAGAAGTAGGGCAAGAAATGTACTCCTGGAAAATATTTGTGAACTGCAGTTTATCATGAGCAAATATGCATGTGTAGATTTGCTCATGCGAAAACCCGAGTGTTTGCAAAGTCATTTTCCCATCAACCACTTTTTTCCCAACTCTGGAAGAAGGTTTACGCCTGCCATTGTTAGGAGTACATTTCCAACATTTCTCCGTATGGGAAAAGATTAGAGAAGAGTTGTTGAAAACCCTTAAAACATACAAGTTAGTAAATTTGCACAGACTTAAAGGGCATTCCAACCCTGGAGCGATTGCTTACCACTACCTTCAGACCCAGTATGTAGATCTGCAGAAACGTGGCAACATAAAGAGATTGCTAGTATTCAAAAACTACTATGGTATGAGCCCTGACATAATCAGAGTGGCTATATAAGAGCTCTTATATAATGAGATTGCTGCCATAATTTGTCGCCGAACCACATGGCACCAAAGGGATAAGTGAATTTTGTTACAGGACAAGTAGATTTATGAAGCAACTTGCCCCATGGACAAGTAGATATTTTAATACATTCCACACCCCTGTACTGCTAGTAGCGTTTCACCGTCTATTCTTTTTTTTTTTTAAAGCTCAATTGTAGCTACGGAAGCCGTGTGGATGGCTGCCTTTGCGGCTTCATCAGCCAATGAATTCCCTGCAACGTGAACGCCATCACGTTGATGACTCAGTGTATGGATCACGTGAGTCTTTTGTAGTTCTTTCTGTAAAAAGAACTGCTTGTTCCCAAATCATTTTATGCTTTATTGTGCCACCTTTTGCATCTTTGAAACCGTTTTGAACCCAGTTCTGCAAGTATTCATTGTAAGACTGGGCGCAGTAAAACGAATCACACACTATTAGTGTGGGGAATTCGCGATCGATATTCTCAAGCGCCATCTTGAAAGCCTGTAGTTCAGCTCGCTGAGCTGTACAGTCTCAGAGTGATTGAGTTCTTGTGACCATAGGTCTGAATTTACCTTCGCGCCATTGACCTCTTACAATCGCGCACAGCGCACTATAGGCTTGTTTACCCCCAATTGCGGGCTGTGCTGATACGTCTGTATATATTATACAGCCGTAATGTTCAAGAGGCAGAATTTCGGTTCGCAGAGGACATTCGTACTCGTATTGGAGAAATTCTTGTGTTTTCAAGCTAGGGTCAAAAATGTTTTCAACTTCTGTTGCAGCAAGAGAATTAACCCATTGTATCCATCTTGGATGTAAAGCTTTAGCATTTAGAATGCTCGCTCTTGTCACGGCCTCTAAGGCAGGTACAGGGGTAACGACCGATATGCGTTTTCCCTGCGCGAGGGCTCTTCCTTTTGCTATAGCAGTTTGAACCGCTGTCAGAATTTTCTCAGTTGAAGTGAAATTTATTTCAGCTTGTGTGTACAAGTGTGATTTTTAAGCTGTTGGTACCTTTTCACCTTCGTTATAGGTCAGGTACGTGAATCCGCATCTTCCTGGGATGATTCGGATTACAAGGTTGCGTACGTTTACGCGTGTTTGCAGCTTTGTTTTAGCTGTTTGTATTGAACGTAAAATGTCTGTGCGTTTCTGAGTCCAATTAGTTTGTTTGAAATCAGGTTTTATTAATTCGTAGAGAGGTTTAACCCTCTCTGCGTAATTCAGAACGTAAGTTCTTCCAAAATTCAGGAAACCTAGAATTGATTGTAAGTTTTTCAGCGTTTTTGGTGCTTGAAGCAGCACACATTTCTCTAAGAAATTGGCTGCCAGGCTTTTCCCTTCACTTGATAACTCATATCCTAGAAATAGGACTGAGGTGGGCAATCCGTGATTTTTTAAAGTTGAATTTGTACCCTTCAGATGCGAACCCAAGTATAATGGTGTTCACTCTTTTCAAGTGCCTGTCCAAATCATTATCTGTTAAATAGATGTCATCGACATAAGATAATGCCTCATCATCATACATTTGTAGTAACTCTGTTACTCTGGCTGAAAATAATCCTGGGTTATTCTTGAATCTCTGACGGCAAAATTGCCTCTGGGCCCCCATACTTGAGAAAGCGGTCAAATACCTGCTTTCTGGTGCAATGTTTTGACAGAAGAAACCATTTGAAATATCTAATGTCGTTTTGTATTTTTGCGCCCAATGTTATTCATCAGTGCTGCACTGTTTGAATTTTGTACTGCAAATGTTTTGCAACAAGAGTTTAAGTGTCTGTAGTCGAATACTAGACGATATGAATTGTCTGGTTTGGAGACAGGAAACAAAGGATTGTTCATTTGTGAGGTGCATGGTTCAATCACCCCCCGTTACTCAAGTTGATCTAAGATCTCCCTGACTTGTTTTTTAGCTTCTTGCTTAACAGGATACTGCCTTTGTGCAGTAGGTTGATATTTTTTAACTGGATTTTATGGCGAGGGGATTCCTCATCCCATCCTACATGATTTTCATATAATGCAGGGGCTTGGGCAACTGCCCATTTTCTTGCATATGTGTATTTTTTATGAATTGGAATATGATTTGAGAAGGCAGGCATAATCATTTCTTCACCATGTGGGCACTCCCAAACAAATTCTGGGGGCCAGTCTTTCTCAGCTAAATATCATAGCTGCTCCCAAAAGAGTCTTATTTTCCTAGTTATGTCCCCTTCTATATGCAATGTTATTTCATATAATTTATGGGGTACACTAACTCTGGTGTCTGCAGTTTCCACCTGAATGTACTCATTCGTGTCCACTGTCTCCAGAAGATTCATCAGGATCTTGTGATCTATGGTCACTTCTGCTGCGCTGTCTAGCATTGTTTGGACCCACCTCCGTTCTTGAGTTGTGTCCTCAGGATGCTCGGCATGTTTTATCTTTATGCTTGCTACCTTCTTTTTGGAAAATTGAGATTTTTTACTTTGGTGAGCGGGTTCCTTGTCTTTGGACTTGACGCTATCTTCTTTCTGTTCTGACACTCCTCTTCTTTCCGATTTCTGTGAGGAAGTTTGAAAAGATCGAGAGGGACGTGTATCATTATCTTGATATCTGTCAGGTTTTTTCAAATTATCCCTATTTCTGAGGTTATATCTTTTCTCGGAGTGCTCCCGTTGTGGAGACCTACCCCCCGTTCTGGAGATCTATCTCTCTGTTGGGGAGACCTTCCTCTGGTCTGAAACTGTTTCTCTTTAGGAAGAGTCTGTCTGATAGTTACCCATTTCTTTTTAGGAGTAATTAAACTATTTTTAATGAAAGTTTTTCCGGAATTTTCTGTTAGTTGTGGTTTTAGTGGTTTCCCACCCAAACTATCTCTACCTAATTCTTCATAGGATTTTTCAATTATTTAAGTTCAAAAGGTTGTTCTGCTATATCTGTTTCTTTTAATTTTTGGCGGATCGCCACTGATGCTGCTTTTCCTTTTATGTTGGCTAGTAGTATAGCCGAGACTTGTTTAAAATCTTTCAGTAATTTCATACCTAGATTTAAAGCAGGCTCTGGACTGTATTCATTTTGAATCTGTCTTAGTACGTCTGGTATAACCGCCATAGACGGAACACCATGTGTTTTTGTGTAGATTGAAGCAAAGACTGTTCCCCAAGTGTCACAGTCTTCCACATGTGGTGCGATCCCCATTGGGGATTGTCAGAATTCTGTGTTTTTCATGAGGTGTACTATCAGGGAATACTGCCTCTATTTGAGTAATCTTTTGAGCCAACCAGAACGGAATTTGTTCCCGTTTTGCGGATAATTTACCAATGACTGATTGTATAGTCTGTGGTGTAATTTTGTTTGTATTCCCCTGGTGAGGGGTTTGCTGTGGAATTGTTATTGCTGGTTGGACTGTTAAAGTCTGCATGACATATTGGACTAATTGTCTATGTATTTTAATTAATTGTTTTAGTTGAACTAACAGTTCTCTGTCTGACATTTGTTCAATGTCAGAATGTGGTCTATAGCTGGCTAGAACCGGCTATGTGGCTCCTGGTCTACCTAGTGGACCGAGCCTGGTAATGTGATTTTGATGTTTTAGGGCGCCATTAAACCAGAGCTGATGCTCCTGGTAAGTTAGTGGAAGTTAGTGGAATTTTGACGTCCTCGAAAGGAACGTATTCCGCTGGGTGTTCCTCTGCTTTGTAGTAGTGGAACTCGTATGTTACAGCATTTGCTGCTGGGAAAGTTATCCATGAATAGAATACCTCTGTCTGCCGATACTCATGTGCCTCTACCACAAATATCGACTGTACCACCTCTCGATGATACTCCATTATTTATTAGTTTGTAAGTTACACTCTTTCTTACATTTACCGGGATGATTACTGCATCCGGGTTGTTTTGCTGAAGACTTGCGTCTTCTGCTAATAGTTGAGTTGCTATTCTAGCTCTCTCCCTTTCGTCGTCACTCTCCGTCATTTTGCTGACAAAGTTTGCAGAGCAAGTTTCAAGGAAACAAAGATTAGGTGCACAATATTTTGGAACACTGTATCCTTCAACGTTGAATAAACCAAAAACTAATGCATAGGATTCTCGTCCTATTTAGTTCTGGCGGATACTAACCTTTTACCCACTCCAGACGTCTATTGGAGTTTTTACGGAAAAAGGGGTTTGTGTGAAAAGCACGACTGAGTTACTCTAGTATCTAGAGTTAAATTATCGCCTTACCAAACATTGGGCGCCATGTAGTGTAGTTCCTATATTCCCAATAGGCTCTGCGCATTGGAAGAACAACAAGCATTGGAAAGGCAATAGGTCTCGCACCATTAGAGTTAGTGCTTTTAGAATTGTTTATGGGTTTTTTTTGTAAATGTTTAGCATTTTTGTTTCCTGTAGCCAATGGTAAAGTATTACAAATAAAAAAAGCCATAAACATTTCTAAAAGCTCTAACTGAAATGGTCTGAGAACTATTGCGGTGAGTGAGGGTGAGTGAGGGTGAGTGAGGGTGAGTGAGGGTGAGTGAGGGTGAGTGAGGGTGAGGGTGAGTGAGGGTGAGGGTGAGTGAGGTTGAGGGTGAGGGGTTGAGGGTGAGGGGTTGAGGGTGAGTGAGGGTGAGTGAGGGTGAGTGAGGGTGAGTGAGGGTGAGGGTGAGGGTGAGTGAGGTGTTGAGGGTGAGTGAGGGTGAGGGGTTTTGGGTGAGTGAGGGTGAGGGGGAGTAGTTGAGGCTGAGTGAGGGTGAGTGAGAGTGAGGGTGAGGGTGAGTGAGAGTGAGGGTGAGTGAGGGGTTGAGGGTGAGGGGTTGAGGGTGAGGGGTTGAGGGTGAGTGAGTGAGGGTGAGGGGTTGAGGGTGAGTGAGGGTGAGGGGTTGAGGGTGGGTGAGGGGTTGAGGGTGAGGGAGTGTGAGTGAGGGTTAGGTTGAGGGGGAGGGGTTGAGGGGGAGGGGTCGAGGGGGAGGGGTTGAGGGTGAGTGAGGGTGAGTGAGTGAGGGTGAGGGGTTGAGGGTGGGTGAGTGAGGATGAGGGGTTGAGGGTGAGGGTGAGGGGGTGAGTGAGGGTGAGGGGTTGAGGGTGAGTGAGGGTGAGTGAGGTTGAGGGTGGTTGAGTGAGGATGAGTGAGAGTGAGGGTGAGTGAGGGGTTGAGGGTGAGGGGTTGAGGGTGAGTGAGTGAGGGTGAGGGGTTGAGGGTGAGTGAGGGTGAGGGTGAGGGGTTGAGGGTGAGTGAGGATGAGTGAGAGTGAGGGTGAGTGAGGGGTTGAGGGTGAGGGGTTGAGGGTGAGTGAGGGTGAGGGTGAGTGAGGGTGAGTTTGAGGGGTTGAGGGTGAGGGTGAGTGAGGGTGAGTTTGAGGGGTTGAGGGTGAGGGTGGTTGAGGGTGAGTGAGGGTGAGGGGTTGAGGGTGAGTGAGGGTGAGGGGTTGAGGGTGAGTGAGGGTGAGGGGTTGAGGGTGAGGGGTTGAGGGTGAGTGAGGGTGAGGGGTTGAGGGTGAGGGGTTGAGGGTGAGGGTGAGGGGTTGAGGGTGAGTGAGTGAGGGTGAGTGAGGGTGAGTGAGGGTTAGGGGTTGAGGGGGAGGGGTTGAGGGTGAGTGATTCACGACAAGGTGCAACTTCAAGGTTTGGGAGCATTCACCTATCCTCTGTCAAGTTTTGAGCAAAATTAGCACCCGGGAGCACCCCCCAAAATAGTAAGTTCGCAAACTTTGTGCTCTGTTTATGTATCTTACTGGAGGGATGGTTGGTGAGACTGGCGTTTTTGCGTTCCTTGTTTTGTGGGAGTTTAGTCCAAAGATCAGGAATAAGTCACTGTAAGAAAATGTGGATTTTTTCTTAGAATTTTCATATAGTGCGAACTCGACCTGAAGGGTCATAACACACCGCACGTTGAATTGCATCGGCCTTGGCTAATTTAAATTATGGTTGTGGGGCAAAATGATCATGATGGGCTCCGCTGCCTCAGCTCAGAGACCGACGCCTGTTTTCTTTTTTCTCGGCGGCAGTGCGTAAACGGAATTCACTTATCTCGACATTTCTTTGATTTAGAACAGCATTCTTTGGCAGGACAGCTCAGAAGTGGTGAACACTATTCGCCTCTTATTGGTTCTGAGCTGGGCTAACTAAGATAATGCACTTACACTCGGAGAAATAGTGCGTACAAACTCTGGGGGGGTCGCCTGCAGACAGGGGGGTGGGGGGGGTCGCCTGCAGACACAGGCCCCTGGTCCTGGTGTCAGAGGGTTTAAGCACAGCGCCTCGGGCTTCTCACCGCGCCCATTAGTGTGCGCATATTGGGCGTGAAAGAGCAGAGCGAATATTCTCTGCTGCGTCACTCATGGCTTCGCAGAAGAACCAGCCATAAGGAGTCACCTTGGTGTGTAATTTTGGAATAGTGTTGAAATTAAAACACCCAGCAAGTAAATGAGAAATAAGCTGTAACAAGGGCATCTCTCAAATATATCAACAATCACAGCCAGCTTTTGCTCTCTGTGGGAGTCATCAGTTGAACGCACTAAAATGACTGAGTCACGTCGAAGCTATAATTTTCTGTGCTGTTGTTTAAAACCATTGAAGCTAAAATTCATACTGCTGAATGACGTTTGCACACCCACGTCTTTTGCTGCGTTGGTGGTATGTATTCTGTTTCTATGTTGATTGCTTGTGACAGCTTTTTTTTTTTTTACCACAAGATCAAGCCACAATTCCCCAGACCAAACCAAAAAGGGGGGAAGTGGGGGTTTAAAAAAAAATGCGACACGGCGGGCAGGGGAGGGGGCCGAGCGGGTAAAATAAACAAACAAGACGGAGGGAAGAGAGGGGAGGGGGGAGGAGAAATGCGACACGGCGGGAAGGGGAGGGGGCGGAGCGGGTAAAATAACAAACAAGACGGAGGGAAGAGAGGGGAGGGGGGAGGAGAAATGCGACACGGCGGGAACTTAATTTTTCCTGGAGCACAACTAACTAAAGTTAGGTTTATTCATCTCACAGGAACTCACTTTAACTTACACTGGCGGAATGCAAGGCCGACCTGGGCCCAGAGCGTTTTTATACCTGTGAGTGGCATACGTCATACAAATAACGTCTCTTAGTGACTTGCCAACCCACAGAACTATATTAACCATGAAAGCAGGGCAGGTTCTGCGAGCGATGAAAGATTTTACTCGTCTGTCCTGCTGGATCTGTTCCACGAGGAATAGAGTATTGCACTTGATGCCTTCCAGGAGACACGGAAACTTGCGTTGCGACAGCCACGCTGAGCCGGTTTTGTAAGGCAGCAAAGCCTTCAATGCTGCTGCCCAATTTGTAAGTGTCCAGTGATCGGGAAAGCCAGTGCTGCTAAAATGGCGGCACCCCGCAGATTGCTCTCCAGATTGCTCTCCTGAAGCTGGCTGCCTGATGGAGTGGAGAGCGGGCGGGCAGAGAGAGTGAGGGGGCGGAGCGGGGGTGTGGGAGGAGTGCGGGAACAGACGGGAGGGGAGGAGAGTAGGAGGAGGAGTAGGGGAGGCACGGCCTAGCGGCCGTGCAATCAAGAAGTGAGGGGGCGGGAGAGTAGGCAAGGCAGGCGGCTGGGGCCATGTGCACGCGCTTTTAAGCTCAATGCGCATGCGCATTGAGCTTAAAAGTCACGGGCACTGCAAGGAATCGCCACGATTCCTTGCAAGTTGGGTAAAGAGTGGATAAGTCCCAATACTCGCGCTTGCTCAATGCGCATGCGCATCGACAGGAGAGACCTAAAAACGATAGTTTAGACTTAGGACTGAAGTCGACTAGGTCTCTATTGAATATGTTAGACTTAATTGTGAATGCCAGCTAGCTCAGAGGCCACTAGAAACTTTCTCGAATAAACAAGAAGGGATTAGTTTCTGACAACCATATAACATGACAACTTTGTTCCCCAAGAATAAGAAATATATCTTCAGAGTCGCGGAAACAATAGATGGCTATTTCACTCAGTCAATCGTGCATGCTTCGTTTCACCAGGGTTTTTGCAGAGAAATAGAGAGACGGGCGTTTTCAATAAAAAGGTTATTTATTGAGCAGTCTTCTTTCTCATGCAAGAGAAATGAATTGCCACAATTGCAATACTTGTTATAAAGTACAGTGCGTACAGTAAAAGGAGTATTATGAAATAATACTGTAAAAGCATTGATATGGTTTCTGAGCCATATGATACTTAAAACGGATGAAATATATACAATTCTATGTCAGGACCGGAGGCTTCGGATTATGCCATTCTTTCATCGCTTTATTCTCTACAGCAGCAAGAAAAAATAACACAAACTACTTTTCCCATGAACATTTGGGGAAAAAAGTAAAGTCAAACATGAGTCCTATCACAGTGTCCATGCACCGGTGTCTCCCATCATGCTCCGCTGTACTTGTCTCCTCCTCTTTCTTCGCTGCTCGCAGCAAGTTAAGTTGTTTTTAGGTCTCGCCTTTACCATTCCGCAGGAATGGGAAATGGGGAGAATTCAAGTCGGCTATTTTCTCTTCAAACCAAAGGGCTTTCAGCCCCGCGGTTTTCATGCTGTGCACGTGAACCACGTGATAACATGCACGCGCATTCAGGGCCAGCCAGCCCAGCACATCAAAGGGCTTCTCCTCCCCTAATTATTCATGGCCGGCCTTACTTTCAGTTTCCCAGAACGGCTTCTCCTCACCTAATTAGGGGAGGAGAAGCCCTTTGATGTGCTTCACACCAATGCGCCTCAGTCATTCCTCTTGTTTGTATTTGCTTCCAGACTCCGATCTGCTCATGTGCACAAGACGCTTTACACATTACACTCATCTGCCTGAAGTGGGAGTTTTAAACAAGCAAAGCTGGTCCTTCTGTACTTGCAACGCCACTCAACTACGCAACGCCACTCAACTACGCAACGCCACTCAACTACGCAACGCCACTCAACTACGCAACGCCACTCTCACATGCAACGCCACTCTCACATGCAACGCCACTCACACATGCAACGCCACTCACACATGCAACGCCACTCACACATGCAACGCCACTCACACATGCAACGCCACTCACACATGCAACGCCACTCACACATGCAACGCCACTCTCACATGCAACGCCACTCTCACATGCAACGCCACTCTCACATGCAACGCCACTCACACATGCAACGCCACTCACACATGCAACGCCACTCACACATGCAACGCCACTCACACATGCAACGCCACTCACACATGCAACGCCACTCACACATGCAACGCCACTCACACATGCAACGCCACTCACACATGCAACGCCACTCACACATGCAACGCCACTCACACACACATGCAACGCCACTCAACCACGCAACTCCACGCAATGCCACTCAAGTACGCCACGCAACTACGCAACGCTACGCAACGCCACGCAACTACGCAACACCACGGATGCAACGCTACTCACACATGCAACGCCACTCACACACACATGCAACGCCACTCACACATGCAACGCCACTCACACATGCAACGCCACTCAACCACGCAACGCCACTCAACCACGCAACGCCACTCAACCATGCAACGCCACTCAACTATGCAACGCAACTACGCAACGCCACGCAACTACGCAACGCCACGCAACTACGCAACGCCACGCAACTACGCAACGCCACGCAACTACGCAACGCCACGCAACTACGCAACGCCACGCAACTACGCAACGCCACGCAACTACGCAACGCCACTCAACTACGCAATTCCACTCAACTACGCAATTCCACTCAACTACGCAACGCCACTCAACTACGCAACGCCACTCAACTATGCAACGCCACTCAACTATGCAACGCCACTTGACTATGCAACGCCACTCGACTATGCAACGCCACTCAACTATGCAACGCCACTCAACTACGCAACGCCACTCAACTACGCAACGCCACTCAACTACGCAACGCCACTCAACTACGCAACGCCACTCAACTACGCAACGCCACTCCACTACGCAACGCCACTCCACTACGCAACGCCACTCACACATGCAACGCCACTCACACATGCAACGCCACTCACACATGCAACGCCACTCACACATGCAACGCCGCTCACACATGCAACGCCGCTCACACATGCAACGCCACTCACACATGCAACGCCACTCACACATGCAACGCCACTCACACATGCAACGCCACTCACACATGCAACGCCACTCACACATGCAACGCCACTCACACATGCAACGCCACTCACACATGCAACGCCACTCAACCACGCAACGCCACTCAACAACGCAACGCCACTCAACAACGCAACGCCACTCAACTATGCAACGCCACTCAACTATGCAACGCCACTCAACAACGCAACGCAACTACGCAACGCCACTCAACCACGCAACGCCACTCAACCACGCAACGCCACTCAACCACGCAACGCCACTCAACCACGCAACGCCACTCAACTACGCAACGCAACTCAACTACGCAACGCAACTCAACTACGCACACATGCAACGCCACTCACACATGCAACGCCACTCACACATGCAACGCCACTCAACTACGCAACGCCACTCAACTACGCAACGCCACTCAACTACGCAACGCCACTCAACTACGCAACGCCACTCAACTACGCAACGCCACTCAACCACGCAACGCCACTCAACCACGCAACGCCACTCAACCACGCAACGCCACTCAACCACGCAACGCCACTCAACCACGCAACGCCACTCAACCACGCAACGCCACTCAACCACGCAACGCCACTCAACCACGCAACGCCACTCAACCACGCAACGCCACTCAACCACGCAACGCCACTCAACCACGCAACGCAACTCAACTACGCAACGCAACTCAACTACGCAACGCAACTCAACTACGCACACATGCAACGCCACTCACACATGCAACGCCACTCAACTACGCAACGCCACTCAACTACGCAACGCCACTCAACCACGCAACGCCACTCAACTACGCACACATGCAACGCCACTCACACATGCAACGCCGCTCACACATGCAACGCCGCTCACACATGCAACGCCACTCACACATGCAACGCCACTCACACATGCAACGCCACTCACACATGCAACGCCACTCACACATGCAACGCCACTCACACATGCAACGCCACTCAACCACGCAACGCCACTCAACCACGCAACGCCACTCAACAACGCAACGCCACTCAACTATGCAACGCCACTCAACTATGCAACGCCACTCAACAACGCAACGCAACTATGCAACGCCACTCAACTATGCAACGCCACTCAACAACGCAACGCAACTACGCAACGCCACTCAACCACGCAACGCCACTCAACCACGCAACGCCACTCAACCACGCAACGCCACTCAACCACGCAACGCCACTCAACCACGCAACGCCACTCAACTACGCAACGCAACTCAACTACGCAACGCAACTCAACTACGCACACATGCAACGCCACTCACACATGCAACGCCACTCACACATGCAACGCCACTCACACATGCAACGCCACTCAACTACGCAACGCCACTCAACTACGCAACGCCACTCAACTACGCAACGCCACTCAACTACGCAACGCCACTCAACTACGCAACGCCACTCAACCACGCAACGCCACTCAACCACGCAACGCCACTCAACCACGCAACGCCACTCAACCACGCAACGCCACTCAACCACGCAACGCCACTCAACCACGCAACGCCACTCAACCACGCAACGCCACTCAACCACGCAACGCCACTCAACCACGCAACGCCACTCAACCACGCAACGCAACTCAACTACGCAACGCAACTCAACTACGCACACATGCAACGCCACTCACACATGCAACGCCACTCAACTACGCAACGCCACTCAACTACGCAACGCCACTCAACCACGCAACGCCACTCAACTACGCACACATGCAACGCCACTCACACATGCAACGCCACTCACACATGCAACGCCGCTCACACATGCAACGCCACTCACACATGCAACGCCACTCACACATGCAACGCCACTCACACATGCAACGCCACTCACACATGCAACGCCACTCACACATGCAATGCCACTCAACCACGCAACGCCACTCAACCACGCAACGCCACTCAACAACGCAACGCCACTCAACTATGCAACGCCACTCAACTATGCAACGCCACTCAACAACGCAACGCAACTACGCAACGCCACTCAACCACGCAACGCCACTCAACCACGCAACGCCACTCAACCACGCAACGCCACTCAACCACGCAACGCCACTCAACTACGCAACGCAACTCAACTACGCAACGCAACTCAACTACGCACACATGCAACGCCACTCACACATGCAACGCCACTCACACATGCAACGCCACTCACACATGCAACGCCACTCAACTACGCAACGCCACTCAACTACGCAACGCCACTCAACTACGCAACGCCACTCAACTACGCAACGCCACTCAACTACGCAACGCCACTCAACTACGCAACGCCACTCAACTACGCAACGCCACTCAACCACGCAACGCCACTCAACCACGCAACGCCACTCAACCACGCAACGCCACTCAACCACGCAACGCCACTCAACCACGCAACGCCACTCAACCACGCAACGCCACTCAACCACGCAACGCCACTCAACCACGCAACGCCACTCAACCACGCAACGCAACTCAACTACGCAACGCAACTCAACTACGCAACGCAACTCAACTACGCACACATGCAACGCCACTCACACATGCAACGCCACTCAACTACGCAACGCCACTCAACTACGCAACGCCACTCAACCACGCAACGCCACTCAACTACGCACACATGCAACGCCACTCACACATGCAACGCCACTCAACTACGCACACATGCAACGCCACTCACACATGCAACGCCACTCACACATGCAACGCCACTCACACATGCAACGCCACTCACACATGCAACGCCACTCAACTACGCAACGCAACTCAACTACGCAACGCAACTCAACTACGCAACGCAACTCAACTACGCACACATGCAACGCCACTCACACATGCAACGCCACTCACACATGCAACGCCACTCAACTATGCAACGCCACTCAACTACGCAACGCCACTCAACCACGCAACGCCACTCAACTACGCACACATGCAACGCCACTCACACATGCAACGCCACTCAACTACGCACACATGCAACGCCACTCACACATGCAACGCCACTCACACATGCAACGCCACTCACACATGCAACGCCACTCAACTACGCAACGCCACTCAACTACGCAACGCCACGCAACTACGCAACGCCACGCAACTACGCAACGCCACTCAACTATGCAAAGCCACGCAACTACGCAACGCCACGCAACTACGCAACGCCATGCAACTACGCAACGCCACTCAACTACGCAACGCCACTCAACTACGCAACGCCACTCAACTACGCAACGCCACTCAACTACGCAACGCCACTCAACTACGCAACGCCACTCAACTACGCAACGCCACTCAACTACGCAACGCCACTCAACTACGCAACGCCACTCAACTACGCAACGCCACTCAACTACGCAACGCCACTCAACTACGCAACGCCACTCAACTACGCAACGCCACTCAACTACGCAACGCCACTCAACTACGCAACTCACACATGCAACGCCACTCACACATGCAACGCCACTCACACATGCAACGCCACTCACACATGCAACGCCACTCACACATGCAACGCCACTCACACATGCAACGCCACTCACACATGCAACGCCACTCACACATGCAACGCCACTCACACATGCAACGCCACTCACACATGCAACGCCACTCACACATGCAACGCCACTCACACATGCAACGCCACTCACACATGCAACGCCACTCACACATGCAACGCCACTCACACATGCAACGCCACTCACACATGCAACGCCACTCACACATGCAACGCCACTCACACATGCAACGCCACTCACACATGCAACGCCACTCACACATGCAACGCCACTCACACATGCAACGCCACTCACACATGCAACGCCACTCACACATGCAACGCCACTCACACATGCAACGCCACTCACACATGCAACGCCACTCACACATGCAACGCCACTCACACATGCAACGCCACTCACACATGCAACGCCACTCACACATGCAACGCCACTCACACATGCAACGCCACTCACACATGCAACGCCACTCACACATGCAACGCCACTCAACTACGCAACGCCACTCAACTACGCAACGCCACTCAACTACGCAACGCCACTCAACTACGCAACGCCACTCAACTACGCAACGCCACTCAACTACGCAACGCCACTCAACTACGCAACGCCACTCAACTACGCAACGCCACTCAACTACGCAACGCCACTCAACTACGCAACGCCACTCAACTACGCACACATGCAACGCCACTCACACATGCAACGCCACTCACACATGCAACGCCACTCACACATGCAACGCCACTCACACATGCAACGCCACTCACACATGCAACGCCACTCACACATGCAACGCCACTCAAACACGCAACGCCTCTCACACACGCAACGCCTCTCACACACGCAACGCCTCTCACACACGCAACGCCACTCACACACGCAACGCCACTCACACACGCAACGCCACTCACACACGCAACGCCACTCACACACGCAACGCCACTCACATACGCAACGTCACTCACACACACAACGCCACTCACACACGAAAAACCACTCACGTTGCCAATAGGTCTCGCAGTACGACAGTTGGAGCCATTACAATTGCAAATAACAATGCATTTCACTTTGGTTATCATTTTAAATACATAAAGGGCTTTGTCATTTACAAAACCAATAGCTCCAACTTTCCTACTGCGAGACCTATTGGCAACGCCAGTGCTTGTTTTCCTTCTCTCCTGGGTTTGGGTTTCTGTGTGTTGCCTTTGGCCTTGGGCCGGGTGTCGGGTTTCTGTCCTTTCTCCACAGATTCCCTTGATTGGTCGCGGGACGCCTAGTGCGCTCCTTACGCGATCCTTGGCCAGTAGTGTGCGGTGTGGTGGCGCTGCCACCAGGGGCCGGTGTCTCGTTTGCTGAAGGGCCGCTCCCAGAGTCTTCTAGAGTGTTCTGGCGCGCTCCTCTCACCAGCGAACCCGTGCCTAGCCTCCCGGCTCTGACACCCTGCGGGGTTGTAATTAGGTTTCCCCCTTCTCTCTGGACGCCCTTTGGGTGTATTGTTTGACGAACACCCTTCGGGGTCGTAATTGTGCTGTGGGAACGCTTTGCCGGGAGGTGCCCCGAGACTCTGTGGGGTGCAGCGTTTCCAGGGCCTGGCCCGTTAATTGTGCGCCTTGGGCCACCCATATCACTGGGACTCCCCAGACTGTAGAGCGCCTTGAGGAGGGTCAGTTGGTCTTGCTCTCCGTTCCCGCTGCTAGAGCCTAATTTACCTCACTATGCAGGGGAACGCGGACCAGTATCCAGAGGAGGACCCTCTGAACTATGTCCCGTTGGACGATGACTTCTACCAGGCAGTCGACGATTCCATCTATCGCGCGGTGGATCAGGCCATGGTCCCCCTGGAGCAACGCCTTTCGGCGCGACTGGACGAGGCCTATGCCAAGTTTGCCGCCTTGCTTCCGGCGCCGGCTCCAGCCTCCGGAGCGGATTCGTCCCCTACCCCACCTCCTCCCAAGAAGCCTTGCACTGAGGGAGTGGATTCAGCGGCTTTCGCTAGAGTGAAGAGTGCCTTCAAAGCCCTGGAGGGCGTGCAACCACCCGCCCCTCTTCCTTCGGAGGTTCCTACGCTCTCTCCCCCGGCTATGTCTCCGGACCCGCAGCGCGACGACGACGATTCTCCGGACTCGGAGGAGGAGGCCTGTTCTTCCCAGTCGTGGCTGCCTTCTCAGCCCTCATCCTCCGCAGGTCCGTCGGACATGCTGGACCCGGACGACATCGTTCACCCCCGTTCCTCGGAGTGGGTCCCGTGTGACAAGGTGGCCCAGTACGTCGCTAATAGGCTGAGGAAGCCGGTGGACAAGGATGCTAGGAGCCGCCTGCGTGCGGAGTGTCCCCGGCCCTCGTTGGAAGGCAAGGTGGCCATGACCCCGGACATCGATCCGAAAATGGCGACCTTTCTCCAGAAGTTCGTCAAGGACCCTCGGAAGGGAATCGACAGGTCCTGGCGCACTTGCCAGGACAAGCTTCTGGATGCTGTCGGGCCCCTTACCAAGATCTTGGATATGGCGGAGGAGGCCAAGGTGTCGGGCGACGCGATCTCCCCGGAGGTTTTGTCCAACTGGGCCCAGAGGGCCATCATTTTCCTTGGCAACGCCAACTGCGCCCTCTCTACGGAGCGGAGGCGTTCCCTGCTTATTAAGGTGGACCCAAGCTGGGCGATCTCGCCTCGTCGGAGGCGGGCGCAGTGGCCCAGGGGGGATTGTTCGGTGACCCGTTCGTCAAGGAACTAGGGAAATTTGTGGCCACCTTCACATCCCTGGATCGTGCCCAGTCCTATATCAAGAAGGTCTTCGCGCCTCGTGTTTTTGACAAGGCCGGACAAGGCAGGGGCCGCTCGTTCGGCCGGGGCGCCAGCTCGGATAGAGGTCAAGGCTCCGGACGTGGCCAGTATCAGGATAAGGCCAGGTTCAACAATTTCTACCCCACCAGAGGGCAGAAGTTCGGAGGTCGTGGAGGTCAGCGTGGCCAACAGCAAGGCGGTGGTCGAGGTGAGTGTGCTGCCTTCCGCAAGCTTGAGAGTGGGGGGGCGGCGACTGGCGCAGTTTTTTCCTGCATGGGCCTCCCTTACCAGCGATGCTTGGGTGCTGCAGACGGTTCAGGGCTTCCAAATGGAGTTCCATGGCCGTCCTTGTCAGCTACAGCGTCCTCGCCCCATTACCTTTTCCCAGCGCGATGCAGCTTTGGTGAGCGAAGAGGTCGCGGCCCTCCTCCAAAAAGGGGCGATTTGTTGCGCTTGCGAGCACCCCTCAGGCTTCATAAGCAATCTATTCTTGGTGGACAAGGTCGATGGGGGCAGTTGCCCCGTGATAAATTTGAAAGAGTTCAACGAGTGGTTGGTGTATCGGCATTTCAAAATGGAGGGGATACATCTCTTGCTCGATGTCTTACGCCCGTCCGATTGGATGGTCAGGCTAGACTTGAAAGACGCTTACTTGACGGTTCCGATATTTCCCCCTCACCGGCGTTTCCTCCAGTTCAGGTGGGACGGTCAGGTTTACGAGTTCACCACTCTACCTTTCGGGCTCTCCTCGGCGCCATGGTGCTTCACAAAAGTGTTGCGACCGGTGGTGGAGGCCTTGAGGGCTCAAGGGGTCAGACTGATAGTGTACCTGGACGACATGCTGCTCATGGACCAGTGCCCCGAGAGGCTGCGGTCACAGTTGCAGTCTGCGGTCAACCTTTTGCAAGGCCTAGGGTTCGGGATCAACGAGAAAAAGTCCCTTTTTCGTTCCCGCACAGTGCGCTACGTTTCTCGGCTTTACCATAGACTCGGTGGCGTCCACCTTGAGTCTTCCGGCCAGAAAGATGGCGAGGATCAGACACGAATTGCGTCAAACTCTGGCCAAGCAGATGATTTCTTTGCTCCACCTGGCGAGGCTAGTGGGCCTGTTATCGTCTTCGATTCAAGCTATATTCCCGGGACCCCTTCATTACCGCGCTATGCAGCGCTTGAAGGCGTACCACCTCAGGAGGGGATTGACGTACTCTGAATTGATTCCCTTATCGGAGGACGTGAGGAGCGAAATGCAATGGTGGCTCACGCACATGGAGGCCTGGAATGGCCGTGCGATTTTCGGTTCCGCCCCAGATGTCGTGATAGAATCGGACGCCAGCCGTTCCGGCTGGGGGGGCCAGGTGCGGAGACTTCTCCACGGTCGGCGCCTGGTCTGTTCTCGAGCAGTCCTTGCTTATCAACTGCTTGGAGTTGCTGGCGGGCTCCTTCGCAGTGCAATGTTGGACCAAGGACAGGGTACAATCTTCCGTCCTTCTCAGGATGGACAACGTGTCGGCGGTCCGTTACATCAACCACCTGGGTGGTACCAGGTCCAAAATGCTGGTGGACCTGGCCAGAGACTTCTGGCACTTGTGTCTGGACCACCAGGTTTCGGTTATGGCGGAATATTTGCCGGGTCGCCAGAACGAGGTGGCCGATTGGCACGCGAGGAATTTATTGGACGCCAGCGTTTGGAAGCTGGATCCTTCCGTGTTTGCCAGGCTCTCGGACCGTTGGGGTCCGTTCTCGGTGGATCTCTTCGCGTCCCGCCTGGACCACCAGCTCCCGCGGTATTTCAGCTGGCGCCCCGACCCTCCGACAGATGCATTCCTCCAGGACTGGTCGGGGGTTCAGGGATATGCGTTCCCACCGTTCTCAATGATAACGCGCGTGTCAGCGTTGCTGCGCCGCCAATTGGCGCAGGTAGTGATGATCACTCCGTGGTGGAGGTCGCAAGTTTGGTTTCCGGTTCTTCTGGAACTTTCTTGGGATTCTCCGATCCTACTCTCCCAGTCTCCCCACATTCTGCTGAACCCGGAGGGAGCTCCCCACAGGCTAGTCCTGGAAGGCTCATTACGACTGATGGCGTGGAGGCTCTCCGGCGACACTGGACGTTGCCTGGCCTTTCGAGAACAGCAGAGGACTTGCTCTCCAAGGCCTGGGCCGACAGCACGACCAAACGCTACCGATCGGCTTAGCTCCGATGGAGCCGTTGGTGTGTGCGACGGGGTTTGGATCCCGTGGGGGCACCTGTAGTGCGTGTCTTGAATTTCTTGGCGGAACTGTCGGATCAGGGTCTGGCCTATCGGTCGATCAATACTTTCTGGTCACCGGTGTCGGCGGGGCACGACCTGGTTCAGGGGTCCCCGGTCGGCGAGCATCCTTTGGTCTGTAGGCTCTTGAGAGGTATACGGCTTTCCTTACCGCCGGAACCTCGGTATTCCGTCCTGTGGGATGTGAACAGGGTGCTGAATTTGTTCTTTTCCTGGCAACCTAACAGGTTTCTATCTCGTAAGGAGTTGTCAGCTAAGTTGGCCATGTTGTTGTGCCTGGTGTCCTGCAGGCGAGTCTCGGACGTGCGGGCACTGGATTTAACGGCCAGGGTTTTTTCTCCTGAGGGGGTTTCTTTTACCGTCAGCAGGCGGACCAAAACTCATACTAGGGTCATATCGTACCCAGCTTTTCAGGACTCCCCTAAACTGTGCGTAGTACAGTGCCTCCATGCTTATGAGGATATGACTGAGGATACTCGCCATCCGGGTGAGCTGCAGCTGCTTATTGCCCTGCGTAAACCGTATAAGGCAGTTACTTCACCGACGATCGCCCGTTGGGTAATGCAGGAGGCGGGGATTGATACTAAGCAATTTGGGGCTCACTCTACGCGGAGAGCCATGGCATCTAAAGCTTTTGCCCTTGGGGCTCGATTGGAGGACCTGATGAGAGTGGCCGATTGGTCCTCGGACTCCACGTTCAAGAGGTTCTATTTCAAGCCAGTTATTATTGTGGCCAGGTTGGTGGTCGATAAGCTTTGAACTGGCATAATCCGAAGCCTCCGGTCCTAACATAGAATGCGAATTTGCCTAGCCTTGGTGCTGGTGAGTTCCAATTCTATTAAGGACTCGGAGGCGAGGATTATCCCTCCCAGTAACTTCATGGAAGTGGACCCTCCCTGTATGCAATGTAAGTAAAGCGTTTATGTTCCTTTTCGTAGGATGTGCGCTTATTGCTCTGCGGTGTAATGCTCTTCCTTTTTTACTGCTGACGTTCTATTAGAACAGAATGGATCTGATGGTGTGTTCTCTTGCAGGAGCGGATAATTCGAAACAAGATGCGTGAGTGGACTAATGTTAAGGCTTCGCGCGAAGACAGAGGAGGAGACAAGTACAGCGGAGCATGATGGGAGACACCGGTGCATGGACACTGTGATAGGACTCATG
The DNA here is from genome assembly GCF_964263255.1 of Lissotriton vulgaris. Lineage (NCBI taxonomy): Eukaryota > Metazoa > Chordata > Amphibia > Caudata > Salamandridae > Lissotriton > Lissotriton vulgaris. Next base: position 606,920,827 of record NC_141699.1, on the reverse strand, counting down.
TTTGACTTTACTTTTTTCCCCAAATGTTCATGGGAAAAGTAGTTTGTTATTTTTTCTTGCTGCTGTAGAGAATAAAGCGATGAAAGAATGGCATAATCCTCGCCTCCGAATCCTTAATAGAATTGGAACTTACCAGCACCAAGGCTAGGCAAATTCGCATTACATACAATGATAAAAGCTGACTAAACGTACTCAACTGGTGCATCTAAAATACGCCTACCCCGGTGTACCTATCCTAAGTCTAGTACAAGGGAAGAAGTAAGTGAGGTGTAGCTTGAGTTAAATAGTTTCTGCCAAGAATCTATCCAAGAATTCTCTAAGGATCTAATCAGCTCCGTACCTTGGTTATAGCATGAAGGAGGTCTTGTATATCTCTCTCAGGACTCGATCTCCCAGTAACCCGCAAGGGTAGCAGGTAAAACACTGGAGCTGGATTTCTCAGCAGGAGAAAAGACAGCGTCTCTCTCAGTGCGTCAGCTAGAGGGTCGGCTTCCTTCGGCACTTGCTACAGCAGGGCTTCGGGCAAGTAGTTAGTCGATCTGCTCCAAACCACTGTGTGTTTGCTAGGCAGATGTGGGTATATTTATACCTGGAAGGTGCTGAGTCCAGGAGTTCTGGGACAAATCAATACTGAAGCAGGGGGAAGTCCCGTACTGCTGAAGGCTGGTTGTCTTCAAGAACTCGTTGTACTCTAGGAGCTTAGTGGAAGTAGCCATGCCGTATTTGGACTGCATTGGCTGTGCCTAAATATGGTTATGATTTGTATGCCTATATAATGATATGATAAGTTATACCTATATAAGGGCATGAATCGGGAAAATTACACTAGAGCCCTAGATACGTTTACAACATCACCAAAAAAAGATGTACATTAAAATATTAGCTTTACTTAAAATAGTGTTGGCCAGGTCCCTTGCCCCTATGCGTCTTAGTGTCACTGTGCCTGCTGCACCACTAATGCATACATGTAATTCGTCGGAGTGAAAACCACCACAGCACTGAGGGACAATACCACAGCACTGAGGGACAATACCACAGCACTGAGGGACAGTACCACAGCACTGAGGGACATCGCCACAGCACTGAGGGACATCGCCACAGCACTGAGGGACATCGCCACAGCACCGAGGGACACCGCCACAGCACCGAGGGACACCACCACCGCATTCAGGGACACCACCACAGCCCTCGGGGACACCACCACAGCCCTCGGGGACACCACCACAGCCCTCAGGGTCACCACCACAGCCCTCAGGGTCACCACCACAGCCCTCAGGGTCACCACCACAGACCTCAGGGTCACCACCACAGACCTCAGGGTCACCACCACAGACCTCAGGGTCACCACCACAGACCTCAGGGTCACCACCACAGCCCTCAGGGACACCACCACAGCCCTCAGGGACACCACCACCACATCAATCAGGGACACCACCACCACATCAATCAGGGACACCACCACATCAACCAGGGACACCACCACAGCCCTCGGGGACACCACCACAGCCCTCGGGGACACCACCACAGCCCTCGGGGACACCGCCACAGCCCTCGGGGACACCGCCACAGCCCTCGGGGACACCGCCACATCAATCAGGGACACCGCCACATCAATCAGGGACACCGCCACATCAATCAGGGACACCGCCACATCAATCAGGGACACCGCCACATCAATCAGGGACACCGCCACATCAATCAGGGACACCGCCACATCAATCAGGGACACCGCCACATCAATCAGGGACACCGCCACATCAATCAGGGACACCGCCACATCAATCAGGGACACCGCCACATCAATCAGGGACACCGCCACATCAATCAGGGACACCGCCACATCACTCAGGGACACCGCCACATCACTCAGGGACACCGCCACATCACTCATGGACACCGCCACATCACTCAGGGACACCGCCACATCACTCAGGGACACCGCCACATCACTCAGGGACACCGCCACATCACTCATGGACACCGCCACATCACTCATGGACACCGCCACATCACTCATGGACACCGCCACATCACTCATGGACACCGCCACATCACTCATGGACACCGCCACATCACTCATGGACACCGCCACTTCACTCATGGACACCCCCACATCACTCATGGACACCCCCACATCACTCATGGACATCCCCACATCACTCATGGACACCCCCACATCACTCATGGACACCCCCACATCACTCATGGACACCCCCACATCACTCATGGACACCCCCACATCACTCATGGACACCCCCGCATCACTCATGGACACCCCCGCATCACTCATGGACACCCCCGCATCACTCATGGACACCCCCGCATCACTCATGGACACCCCCGCATCACTCTGGGACACCCCCGCATCACTCTGGGACACCCCCGCATCACTCTGGGACACCCCCGCATCACTCTGGGACACCCCCGCATCACTCTGGGACACCCCCGCATCACTCTGGGACACCCCCGCATCACTCTGGGACACCCCCGCATCACTCTGGGACACCCCCGCATCACTCTGCGACACCCCCGCATCACTCTGCGACACCACCGCATCACTCTGCGACACCACCGCATCACTCTGCGACACCACCGCATCACTCTGCGACACCACCGCATCACTCTGCGACACCACCGCATCACTCTGCGACACCACCGCATCACTCTGCGACACCACCGCATCACTCTGCGACACCACCGCATCACTCTGCGGCACCACAACAGCATCACTCGGCACCACAACAGCATCACTCGGCACCACAACAGCATCACTCGGCACCACAACAGCATCACTCGGCACCACAACAGCATCACTCGGCACCACAACAGCATCACTCGGCACCACAACAGCATCACTCGGCACCACAACAGCATCACTCGGCACCACAACAGCATCACTCGGCACCACAACAGCATCACTCGGCACCACAACAGCATCACTCGGCACCACAACAGCATCACTCGGCACCACAACAGCATCACTCGGCACCACAACAGCATCACTCAGCACCACAACAGCATCACTCAGCACCACAACAGCATTGTCCTTGGTTGCGAACAACAAGCATTGCCATAGCCAATAGGACTCGCATTAGGAAAGTGTAAGCTATTGGCTTTGTAAATAACAATGCTATTAATTTATATATTTTCAAAGCAAACACATATTAAAAAAATAATTGTCATTTACAATACCAATGGCTCACACTTTCCTAATGCGAGACCTATTGCATTGCAAATGCTTGTTATTCTGGGTAATGGTATGTTTTACCGCACATACTCCAAATATAGGGGTTTTTAGTCTCTGAGATGTGCTGAGTCTGGTGGTTTTGAGTCCCTTTTTAGGTCTCGCCTCTCAATGCGCATGCGCATTGAGCAGAGCGAGACTACAGGCACTTAAACAGACTTTACCCAACTGGCGATTTGGTGCTGTGCCCGTGCGCTTTTAGGTCAGTGCGCAAGCGCATTGACCTAAAATGCGCGTGCACAGCATCAAATTGTCAGCCATCTGTTGCCCAGCTTGGTGCCGCCCCACCCCCTGCAGCATCAAAGGCTTTCACGGCCGGCCGGCCGCGCTTTCAGTTTCACGGCCGGCCGAGCGTGTGAAGTGCACTTCAAAGGCCGCTCTCCCTGCTCCGCCCCCTGCTGCGGCCGAGACGCATTTCTCCTCCCTCTCCATGCACCCTCAGTGGGCTGAAGAATAAAGATTGCCACATTATTTTCGCCGGTCTGTTTTTCCAGTATAGATATATATAGCTTTCCTCAAAGAAACAAAGAGCCGGGACTGAAGAATAACTGTTCTCAGCGTCTTTTGGAAAAATGCTTCCCAAAAACATGCACTTCTATAACCTCAACATTTTCAAGCAAATTTCTCAACAAATTTTGACTTGCCCCTTGTCCCCAGTACGTACCTCCCAATATGCCAGGACAAAAGATTAGTAAAATAACCCAGTACTGATATGTGTAGGAAGTGAGTTTGGATGGGCGATGATTCCTAATCCTCCCATTGGTTTAAAAAAAAGAACTCTGCGCACACATTTACTCGATGTTCCGCTTGGTTCTGAGATTCACAGCCCTCTTGCAGTTGGCATGTTCACTGCCTGAGCTGTACGCCGGTCAGGACTAAGTCAGTAATGGCTTCCGATAGACAACGCTGCTCAGCGCGTCCTTGTTAACACGTCATTTGATATGCACTTCTGTAAAACTGATGTTATGTCTTAGATACCATTTGGCAAATGTCTAGGCGTAGTGCCACGGAATCAGCAATTCCGATGCCACGAGCAATTGAAGTTCCTGTTGCGTTACTTACTATCAGCAGTATTAATGTCCCATTTTGGGGATATAGTGTTTCTTTGACTCTTAACACGCGGACATCTTTGCAGACGCCATATTGTATATGGGACCTGAATATGCCGCCGCCTCAAACTGAGAACAGACATCACCAAGAAGTCCAACCCCTCAACCCGCCCCACCTCCCCCCACCCTCCTGCTTTTTTTAAATTCATCAAGCTCCTGCTGCTTGGACTGACCCAGCAGTTAAAGCTGGAACTATTACAGTAATCGACTGGCCAAATGAAGGAGAATCGAGACACACACTTTATTACCAAAGGGGCGATTTGCTGCTCATCTGTAAAAGCAGCAGCGCCTCATATTGATCAGCTCATCCAGATACTAATCCCCTGTAAAATTACTTGTTATAACTGAAACTAGGTTAATCCAAATCAGTCTGCGGCCTGACGTCCTACTTAGCGCTCAGCACAGGCTGCTCTGTGCCTTGGTTTTCGTGATTTAAAGCCTTTTATATTGATAATTGTGGATGCGTCGTTTGCATCAGCGGGCGCTTCAGCCTTGCTACTGCCCGGGGCTGTCTTTTTGTTTTAACTAGAGCATCACCCACTTAATTAAGGAGCAAATGTTTGTCTCGCTCTTCAGAGTTACATCGCAGTTTTATGTTCCCACCAGATTTATTAATCATGCTCTTTTATGTGCAATCTGTAATTTGTGCTGTAAATAAGAAGCAGGCCGATCCTCTGTTTACTATCAAGAGGTGCTGGGAATGCAAAGCTGTGCGGCTGACTTTAGTCTTTTTCGTGCCCAGGGTCACACAGTGTGGTCAATTGAGAAAGCATGGATCACTAGGATCTCCGGCTCCAGATTTCTATGTAATTTTTGCTCTAGTTTACAATTTAGGGGTGGGTGTAATTCGCATAATTCAGTGTAGCGCAATTACGCAGAATTACCTGTGAATTCCATGAGATCACGCTTAATAACCAGAAAAGAATAATTATACATTTAGCGCTATTTTTGAGCACAAAATGCCTCTTCTCGTCCACAATGGACACAAGAATCCATTTTGCTCTCAGAAATGGCACTAAATGTAACCGAACATTAATAGCAAGCAGCAGCAACTCATTAAATATGCCCGAGCTCGAACCTGGTTCCCAAATGCCAAATTGGGCAGCTCTGGCTCTTACGCCACACCCTCTCTCCCATATGGTGCGCGCTCCTCTTTCTCCAATTCATGGTTCGTGCGTAAGGCATTTCTCGTGGCACTGTGTACCCTTCTGGGCTGTTTAAACTTAGCTCCAAATAACATCTTTCAGCCTGATCAGAGTTTGCCGTCTGACCCGTATTTCCTGTAATCAGAGCCCTGACAGGATTCTATCGCCGGCAAAACTACTGCAAAAAGAGCTGTCAAATGGCAGGTCACCCGGAGTAGGATTGTACAGAGCCTGGTGGCCAGGCTTGCTGACGTCATACTTAGGAGCTCTCCTTTGGTGATAAATGTGACAGTGCAGCTGGCAGATTTTCAGGCACAATATGGTACGTTATTTACTCATTTACTGGACGGTTCAAACAGGAATAGACTTGTTTTTTCGTGATGTAACTTTTCATAAAACAGAATGCGATATGATTTTTAAAGTTCATATGTTAATGACACGTCTTTTAACTAATTGCTGACTGAATACAGTAATGAAAATATTTATGTACAGAATAGGATATGCCCTGTCACTACCTTCCCTTGCTGCTAATTTCAAACTGAACTCTGTCGAAGCTGGATATTGGATTATACTTTGCTTATGAACTGGCTGCTATTTATTGCTTTTTGAACACTTTGGGATATGTTTTGGTATTTTAATCCTTCTGCTGTTAATCCCAAAACACTAACTTTTTTTGTTGCCATAGCGGGCATGTGTTGCCACCTAAATGCTTGAAAAATCTTTAGTACTGACATTCACCAAAGTTATAACTATTGGCATTGTAAATGACAAAGCTATCAATTTAGCTATTTAAAAAACCAACACATAAATAAAATATTTGTCATTTACAGGACCAATAGCTCCAACTTCTCTAATGCGAGACCTATTGCATTTCCAATGCTTGTTCCTCTTTGGCTCTTCTTCTCTCTTTGCTCCCGGTCTTCTTCCCAGAGTAGCAGGCGAGCTGTGTCCCCAACAAAAAGCTCAGGGTACTGTTGGACTATAACTGAAATAAGAGGAAGGGAAAAATGCTCCGCCACCAGTGCCCTAACATTGTCTGTGTCTAGTGTTGGGAACGGTGTGCTCACTCCCTAGTGCCCTTCAATCGTGCCTACAACTCTTTGACGGAAAACAAACCTGCATTAGGCACTTCCTCCTGGTATCTGGCGAGGGGAAGACCCAGCCTCCACGTCCTCCGGGAGAGCCTCGGTCTCGTGCGCAGTGCTCCATGAGCGGTTCCAGTTTTCACCTTCTCTCCTGCTGTCCTCGTCATCCTGCGTCTTCTTTCAGTCCCCGGTTGAGACGCCGTTCTCCTCCTCTCGAACGTCGCCGCTCGCTCCCCACTCGTCCTGCTGATCTCGTCTCGCTTCTTTCTTCGCTACTCTGCTCTGTTCGTCCCTCTCTTCTCCCGTTCTTGCCCGCCACCATTCCTTTTCACCCCGCACGTCGTCCTGACGGGCCGCGTCATCTAGACCGTCTCAGCTGCTTCTGGGGTCGATGAGAACAGCAGCCATCTTGGGTTGGTCGTGGCCACCCGGTATTCTGTTTACTGATCCGTCACACTGCCTTCCCCCCGGGAATGGACGGTTGGGCCATTCGAACATGGGAAACCTGGACAGGTAGTCCACATTTGCTTGTAGTGATCCCGGGACATGGATAGCCTCGACCGTAAAAGGCTGTAAAGCAAGAAACCACCGTAAGACCTTGGGGTTGGAATCTTTGTGTAGTGACAGCCAGGTGAGAGGAGCGTGATCGATCAGCAAGAGGAAGGATCGACCCAGCATATAATATTGAAGGGCTTCCGTAGCCCATTTGAGAGCTGGGCATTCTTTTTCGATTGTGGCGTACCTGGTTTCCCTGAGGTATTGTTTTCTACTGAGATCTAGTATGGGGCGTAGATCCCCAGAATCGTCGGGCTGGGACAGGACCGCTCTGAGGCATCTTCCCGAAGCATCAGTTTGGAGGGCAAAAGTTCTCTTGAAATCAGGACAGGTAAGGACAGGGGCGATACATAAGACTCTTTTTAGTCGCTGAAAACTCTCTTCCTGAGGGGCAAACCAGTGGAGGTGTTTTCCTATGTGTGGTTTTGTGAGTAGATCAGTGAGGGGGCTGGCAATGTTAGCGAAGCGTGGGATGAATCTTCTATAGTAACCAACCAACCCACCCTAAGAAGGTACGGACGTCTTTCCTATAGGTGGGTCGGGGTATCTTTGAGATGGCTTCTATTTGTTGACTTGTGGTCTAATGCACCCTTCCTGAATGCCGTATCCTAGATGCTCAATATGATTGGTCCTGAAGGTGGTCTTTTTGGGATTGATTGCAAGGCCAGCTTGTTCTAGGGTTTGCAAAACTGCTCCTAGGTGGACCATGTGAGTGTCCCAATCAGGGCTGTATACGACCATGTTGTCTAGATACATGACGGCGAAATCTTGGTGCTTTGCTAGTAGGACATCCATTAACCGTTGGGATGTAGCGGGAGCCCAGTGAACACCGAAGGGCATGACTTTAAATTGGTACAGGCCTGATGGCGTTGAAAAGGCCGTTTTTTTCTTTGGCTGTCTGGGTTAGCAGGATTTACCAATAGCCTTTTGTTAGGTCTATGGTGGACATGATTCTGGCCTCACCTAGGCGCTTAATCAATTCGTCCACCCTTGGCATAGGATATGCGTCGAATTTTGACAGCGAATTCACCTGATGGAAGTCTATACATAATCTTATACTTCCATCCGGTTTTGGCACAAAACCAACCGGAAACAACCAAATACTATGGTACGGTTCGATTTGATCAGCCTCTAACATGGCTTGTACCTCTTGGGCTACTGCCTGTCTCATGGCTTCTGGGATTCGGTATGGTTTTAGTTTAATGGGTTGGGTTGTTTTCGTGACGATATCATGTTCTACTATAGCGGTTTGTCCCGGTTTTCCTGATAAAACTGAGGAATATGTTTCACAGAGGGATAGCATCTGTCCCATCTGCTCTTCAGTTACTTGTGGGCCTAACTGGATGTTCATCTCTTCTTTGTGGGGTTGTGGTGTTAAGGACACCTCTATAGGTTTGCTTACTGTGATGTGATGTATGGAGGCCCCTGACTGTGGGGTCATAGGCACTGGTCCCTCCCACGCTTTGAGCAGATTGATGTTGTATATCTGTTCAGAGGCACGTTTATGGTGGACGTTAATTCTGTAAGTTACCAGTGTTACTCTATCCAGGACTTCGTAGGGGCCTTGTCAGGTTGCTAGGAGCTTTTTTTCAGAACTGGGTAGAAGTATAAGCACATGATCCCGTACAGTGAACTCCCTCAATTTGGTGTGAATGTCATACAGCCATTTCTGCATGTTTTGTGCATTCTCCATATTAGTATGTACTTCTTTCCACAGAGAGGATAAAGTTTCATTCAGGGAGGTGCTGTACTGTAATACAGGCTTGCCTTTGTCTTCCTCCTCTGTCCACTGCTCTACCGCCATGTCTAGGAGCGTACGGGGTCTCCTTCCGAATAGTAAATCAAAAGGTGAGAACCCCGTAGATTTTTGTTTGTGTCCTGATAGCGAACATGACGAGGGGTAGTGGTCAATCCCAATTCCTCCCTGCTTTGTCTATACTTTTCCTTAGGATGGCCTTTATTGTGCGGTTGTATCGCTCAACGAATCCGTCCGTTTGGGGATGGTAGATGGATGTGTGTATTTGTTTGACCTTGAGTAGGTCACATATCTGCTTCATCAATTTTGACATGAATAGGGTACCCTGGTCTGTTAGTAGCTCATGTGGAAAGCCTACACGGGAAAAGAAAGTGACCATTTCATGGGCCACTGCTGTGGTGGTTGTGGAGGAAAAGGGTATTGCTTCTGGGTAACGTGTTGCATAGTCCACGAGAACTTGTATATGTTGGTGTCCTCGGGCAGAGGGATTTAAAAGTCTCACTATGTCCATACCCACTCCTATGAATGGTACATCTATAATGGGTAGGGGTTGTAGAGGTGCTTTGGGTAGGGACGGGGTGTTTACTAACTGAAACCGGGAGCAGGAGGCTCAAAATCAGGCTACTTCTTGATATACTCCTGTCCAGTAGAATTTGTGTAGGAGATACTTTAAGGTATGCTCTTTGCCTTAATGCCCCCGCCCCCCGGTTTGGCTGTGGGCTAGACATAGGACCTGTTCTCTAGAAGCTCTGGGAACCTACAGTTGTTCTTTCCTATGGCTCCCTTCCTAGGTAACCCTATACAGGAGACCCTTTTTTAACCAAAAGAAGGGGCCGGTCTTCTCCGGTTGGTCTTGCAGCGTGGTGTCGTCTCTTTGGGCTGCTCGGAAACTTCGACCTGACGTTCGTGGCATTTCTGAGGAGGCAAAGACGTGCATAGATAAGGGAGGCTCAGTTTGTTGATACATAGCCTGTTACTTCCTTTTCGCTCTACGTGTTTTAGGAGGTTTGTGCTCTGTCTCCTCTATTTCTGAACTATGGAAATGGGCGCTGTCGAGCCAAGCTTCCGGAGGAGAACATAGGCTGTGTGCTTGCAAATATTGGTGAAATCTGGGCAGGTCTCTCCCCAACAACATTGACTCAAAAAGGGATAGCACCACTCCCAGCCTCCTCCACTGTGACTCCCCATCGATATCCACCAGAACCTCTGCAAGTGGATACAGCTTCTTCTCCCAGTGGACACATGTTACCTGTAAACATTCACCCTCCACTATCTGGGATTCGCGTATCAGGGCTCTATCGAGGACTGTGTGGTGACACCCTGTGTCTAGGAACGCTGTAACTGGTGTCCCATTTACATATATTGTTTTCATATACCTATCTGGGGTTATTTCTGTTGCCATCACTCACCTACGGGTGTATCTGACCTCCATGGGTTCCTGCAGGGGAAGACGGTAAGGACAGTGGTGGGCTATATGGCCCCATTCAGCACAGTGGAAGCACTGTGGTCCCTGTAAGGGGAGGGAACCAGAGGAAAGAGGTTTGTGTTTGGGTCGTGGAAAGGCCTGACCTTTGTGTTCAATGGGATTTGGCGTGGAGTTTACCCAGGACTTTTTCAGGTCTTTTGGGGGAGCTACTGAGGGTCTATGGGAAGGGGCTTTGAATTCGGGGGTTCGATGGTAGGCAAACGCCAGATCTACCGCTGTCCTAACAGTTAGATTGGGTTGCTGTTAAATCCATGCCCTTGTATTGAAGGGTAGTGCCTCCAGGTACATACTGTTCTATGTACACCTTTTCAGTAAGCTCCTCGATAGATGAGGTGACGGGTTGCAACCAACGGTTTTCCAGGTCCCAATGAAGTGCCCTCAGGTTGTCCCCACAGTCAACTTCTCTTTTCGGAAGCGAGCACGATAGAACTCTTGGTCACACCCCAGACGTTCCAGGATGGCCCTTTTTATGTCCGCATAACTAGTTTCTCCTGACGGGTTGAGGCTTGGTAGGCGGTCTTTAATTCCCCTGATGGCAATGGAGCTATATATTGTCCCCACCTCTCCGGCGGCCAGGTGGCCGTGGAGGCCACTCTTTCATAGGTCACAAAAAAAATAACGGGTGATCTCCCTGTTGGAATTTCTGCAGAACTGAACCTGGTACGTTGGGATGAACGCGGGCGCTTGATATAGCATCTGTAAGGTGCAAAACCGTGGTGTCGTGAACCTGCTGGTTTGTGGTTAGGAGATCCGCTCGGTCCTTTAGAGCGGTCTGTAGGGCCTCTCTTTCTGTGCCTCTTTGGTCTGCTGCTCAAAGCTGCAGATGTCGTTGTCCTTCTGCAAATTTGGTGATGATTGCCTCTATGAAAAGGGTTCTATCCTTATCCGGACAGTGATCCCACTTCTGACACCACTGTGGACGGGGTTCCCCGACCCAGACCTTCTACCCGTCCTTTCAGTCAAGACAGGCACAGGAGTTTGCTCTTTCTCCTCTTTTCTTTTTATTCTAGGTAATGGTATGTTAACAGCACATACTCCAAATATAGGGTTTTTAGTCTCTGAGATGGGCTGAGTCTGGTGGTTTTGAGCCCCTTTTCCCTCTTTGGCTCTTCTTCTCTCTTTCCTCTTGGTTTTCTCCCCGGAGTAGTAGGCGAGTGGTGTCTCCGAAAGAAAAGAAAAAAACACCAGAAAGCTCAGGATACTGTTGGACTATACCCGAAATAAGGGGAAGGGAAAAGTGCTCCCCCACCAGTGCCCTAACGTTGCGGGTGTCTAGTTTGGGGAACGGTGTGTCACTCCCTAGTGCCCTTCAGTCGTGCCCACAGCCCTTTGACGGAAAACATACGTGCATTAGGCACTTGCCTGACTCCACGACCCTCTTGGGCCGTGGCGAGGAAAGACCCAACCTCCACGTCCTCTGGGAAAGCCTCTGTCTCGTGCGCAGTGCTCCTTGAGCGGGTCCGGTTTTCACCTTCTTCTCTCCTTCTGTCCTCGTCGTCCTACGTCTTCTTCCAGTATCCGGTTGAGACGCCGACCTCCTCGTCTCGAACGTCGCCGCTTTCTCTCCACTCGTCCTGCTGATCTTGTCTCACTTCTTTCTTCACTACTCTGCTCTGTTCGTCCTTCTCTTCCATGTTCTTGACAACCATCATTCCTTTTCACCCCGCTCGTCGTCCTGACTGGCCGCATCATCTAGACCGCCTCTTCTGCTATCGGGGTCGACAAGTGCAGCGACCATCTTGGGTTGGTCGCCGCAGCCAGGTGTTATGTTTACTGAACCGTCACAGACTCTTAAGAGACATAACTCAGAAATTATTAATTTAGTTAATAGAGGTTTGTGTGATTTGGTGATTTATCAATTTAACCTAAATATAATGAACTACCTGTAAAATTGGTGTCCAGCCAATATGTTTCCTTTTTATGTGTGCATGCTTATGTAAGCATAAATGATTATAAGTGTAACAACAATAATAATCTTGCAGTGAATAAGATAAATAGGGCAGTGTCATACTTGAATGAGCGTGAATTATTTTGTATGCTGACAAAATATACCAGGTGGGACCTTGACTGTACATTGAATCCCTTTGCTAATAATAATTGCATGAATGTATGGCACAGATGTTTTTTTTTCATGTGTTGTTCTTGAAGCTGGCCCCTCCACCAGAAAAACTTGACCATGACTGAAAAATTCCAAGATGCAGGGCCTCAAAGGATCATTGAGATACCAGTGTTTAAGAACAGTATTACACCAGGTTTTGTAGTGTACCCTTTGCTTGCTCAAACATTCCAAGATCAGGCTTTTTTTGTCTACTTCTTTACCTTATGTTCCAGTCCCTCTCCTAAGCAGGAGGTAAGGGTCGAAAACGTCAGAGATAAGCATAGGTTTTCAACTCCGAGAGTCTATTAAGATGTTGTTGACTTGGCATTAGTTAATGAAATCTCTTTGTAATCTACAGGTTACAGGTTTGAATTCCAACCGAGCTAACTCAGCCGTTCAGGCCGGTTTGTTAATATCCTTTAATAAAAAGAAAACTACTCGGGCAGATAAAGATAACACCTTTTATTGACGATGCTGGGAAAATGTAGGAGTGAACTGAAAAATTCATATTAGAACGTTCTACTAAAGTTTGAGTGTCTGTGCAGTGTTTGGAAAGGATGTATGGTAGCATTTAATTTCCCAAGTTGATGGTCATGTTTGCTGACAAGTTTTGAAACCAACAAATTGTGTACCTTTAACCTGTCTGAAATGGTTCGTTCACATTTTATCCTTTCTAAAGTACTCATGGTAGCTCCTCATGTAAACTGGATTTGCTGAAATGTGAGCGCCAGTGAAGCGTTCTTGAATGCCATGTTTATTTTATAACTTAAAATACATTAAAGCACAATCTAAATTGGTGTATGAATAGTTTCCTTTGTTAATTTTGATCTTTATGGTTGCTATTTAATGGAATGCTTTTTAACAACTGCCATGTTCAAATCTTTGCTTCATGTGTGACCTGAGTCAAATTAGAGCCCCAGTGCAGTGCGCTGCGGAGAATCACAAACCTGACTTGTGCTAAAGTACTTTCTTGGTCATTTGTAATCCAATATTGTAATGCCATATGTTTTCTGGAAAATTCACACAGTTGCTATTAAGTATATTTATTTGAACGTTTTATGGAAAGAGTGATAGTTTGAATAAGAATTTGTTGCATGCAAGCTGCTGACGTCTTCAAATCGATCTTTAGATAACCCAGCGTAAACCTTAATCAAGCTGGAAAAGGAAAATCTTTGGTGGAATCAGAACACCTCCAGCAGAAGTGTAAAATGCGGCTTTAAATTTTTTTAAATTTTTGTTTTACCTTTTGCATCATACAGCATAAACAGGTGATAGATACATAGTGTAATAAATACAGATCAGAACATCAATTGGAAGGTGATTAGTAAGTGTGCAGTTTTCCAATACTTTTACGGCTCACAACATCATCCCCATATAATGGGCTTGGGTTAAGAAACTCATGTGTAATATTTATCAACCTTCACTCATTCACTGTCTGTGCTTTAGAATCCCCAGAAATCATGCCAAGCCCCCCATATTTTCACCCATTTTTGTTTGGGCATCCCCTCCCTTGATACATCACCTGCTCTTCTCTCTGACACCAGTCCATGTTAGACATCCATTCTCCTATGCTGGGGGAGTTCCATCTTGCCCGATGCCGGGCTATATTTTGCTTTGCCACTCCAGCTGCAAGTGTCAACCAAATGTCCTGATATCAAGGCCTAGGTTCCTCTCCTGATTCCTTTAGTAAAAGCCCTTTCGCGTTAATTGGAACTGTACTAACTGTACTAGATGTTACTCGGGTCATCACATCCTCTATCTGCTTCCAGTAGTCTTGGATCTGCGGACAGCCCAATAGGATATGGAAAAATGTCCCTTCCTGGCCACAGCCTCGTAAACATTGGGGTGTTACTGCCCTCCTGGCCCTTTAAAGATTTGTCCTGGAATAATGGGATCTGTGCAAAATCCACAGTTGTACCAGACAAAATCTGGCTCTGATAGAAATTTCTCTGGGGCTTTTTATATCTTCAGTCCAATCCTTAGCGTCAGTTGTTGCCCAGATCACCCAACCATTTATCTATTAAATTTGTCAATAAATCTGGGTTGTTATTAAGTAGCTTCTTGTAGACCTACAAGACACCTTTGTTAGGCTTCAGGTCTGCTTTAAGTCTGTCTTCCAGGGGAGAGGTTTCAGGTAACCCCTTCCTTTCCTGTAGGTGGCATCTCATAGCATGGCCTAATGGCAGGTACTTGTAATGCTCTGTTTCGGCCATGTCGTACACCTGACATAGGTTAGTAAAGGATATTAAAGCCTGTCCCCGCCATACATCTCCTAGATGTTTCTATCCAAATAAGTTCCCATCTTGAGAAGCCTTTAAGGCCTCTCACCTCTTTCAGCAGGTCACTGTGCCACAATGGGGTTTGGTCTGTTAGTTTACTGCACCAACCTAGAAATGATGTCGCCTCCCTCCATGCCTTGACGACTGCCTGTGTGTGGGGTGGCAGGCTCTGTTCATTTTCGTTGCTGGTAGTGGATAGCTTTGTATCTTCCTTGGCCTATCACATATCTGTCTGTGTAATAGGCGGGTTCCTGTTGGTCTGAAGATCCAATCATTAATCACCATTAATTGTGTTGCCCAGAAGTACATCTGGATAACAGGGACAGAAACCTCCTTCATATACTCCCCTCTGCAGTTTATGCAACATAATCCTGAGGGTAGAGCCATTTCAAAGTAGTTTACAGACCTCCTGGTCTATTTTTTAGAACGTCGACATTAGAATACGGAATGGAGTGTTTTGCATTATAAGTACAATAATCATAGGAGAGTCATCATCATATAAAGAGACGCCCTTTCCACCAGCAAGAGTGGTACACTTCGTTAATGGGCCACATCTCCCTGTAGCCTCTCCAGTTAGGAAAGTACTTTGAGACCAAGAAATTCATGTGAATCCCGGTTAATATAGATACCCAAGTACCTAAACCCATCCAGCACCATTTCCTCCACACAGTCTGAAGGAAGGTGTGTTGTCCCTCCTGCTAGTGGGAAAACCACTGATTTAGATCAATTTATCCGGTAACCAGAATGGGGAACCGAATTCATCAAACAATTGCAGTAATCGGCTTTTAGATCTGTATGGTTCTGTCACCTTCAAGAGGATGTTGGCAGCATGAAGAGATATGCCTTTTTCTCATCCTCCGGCCATTGTCAACCCCTTGGTCAGAGGGATCTGGCGTACTCACGCTGCCGGTGGCTCAAGGGCCAACAATTGGTGACGGGGCAACCCTGTTGTGCATCTCCCGCAGGGAGGGGAAATGCACTGTATTCCACTCAATTGACTCCGACTCTCACCAGGGGGGCCTGATAGAAGAGCATGACCCATTTTCAAAATATTGGGCTGAAGCCCATCCTAGCCAATACGGCAAAGGTATAATTCCAGAGTATGCTATCAAAAACCATCCTAGCGTCCAGGGCCAACAAAGCAGCTGTAGGGTTGCTCTGTTGGGTGCAACAAACCATAGAGGCGCCTGAGGTTAAGACGAGTACTCCGATGGGGCATAAATCCTGACTGATCCGGTGTATCAGTGAGTTAATCACCCCTCGCAGTCTAGTTGCCAGAGCATTGGCAAGCACCTTCACTTCCAGGTTGAGAAGAGCTATTGGTCTAAAGGAGCTACACTGTGTTGGCAGTTTGCTTGCCTTGTGGGTATCTATAATTGAGGCAAGGCGCTGGTCAAGAGACACTGGTCAAGGCGCTGGTTAGATGCTGGTTAGACATGTTTCAGACGGCACGCGGGGAGGGTTGCATGCCAAGCAGGCAACCCTCCTTGCGTGCCGTCTGAAACATGTCTAACATAGGTTTAGCCACCCCAGCTGCACAGATCTCATACAGCTCAACAGGCAAACCATTAGGGCCCACCGCCTTCCCAGATTGCAAGTCCCGAAGGGCAGCCGCCACCTCGTCCTCTGTTAGATTGGCGTCCAATGCATCTCTTTCATCTTGCATAAGTGTCCAGATCTATGTTTTGTTCAAAGGTGATACTGTCTGTGTCCGGCACGGGCACCGTTGAGAAGTATCTATCCTCATAGTAGGCAGCGAACGTCTCCGCTATGGCTACATTCGTCCTTTGCATCATACACGCACCATAATGTACCTCAGGTACCTACGTTCTGTTTTGAACCCTTTGTTCGAACCTGGCCAACAATTTTCCCGCCTTATCGCCTATGTCGTAAAGGCATAGCTGCGTCACCAGGGGATAGCTTCTCGCTTTGTACCTGGCATGGGCGCCAAGGACATCAGCCTCAACTGATGACAAAAACTCTGTCATGTCCCCCACCTCCATTCATTTAAGCGCCAACAACTCCTTCTCAATGGCTTCATAGTCAAACTTTTGCTCTTTCTTTTTTCTGCCTCTGAGGGCCAGAACTTGGCCCCGCAATACTGTTTTGAATGTTTTCCAGAGGACACAAGTGGAGACCACCAAACCCTAGTTTTCTTGAAAATAAAGAGTGGCCCTACTTCTAATTTTATCCTTTATACCTCTATCTTGGAGGTATCGGGTATCTATCTTAGGGGTCAGCGGAGCATTCTAGATGTACCCTTCCGCAGAACCCCAACAGGTTAATGGCCCAAAATGCCTCTTGCATAGGTTGTTACGTTTCAAGACAATCCATCAATCTGATAGACTACTTGCTGCAGATTCCATAACGTAGAATTATCCCCAGGCGTAAGACTGTATCCGTAGAATTTTATTTGCTGTACGGCGTGACTCCGCCCTGACGTCGTCCGCAGGTGTGACGTCAGCAAAGTCACATAAGCCCCACCACGGCGCGCCGGCGTCAGTTTTTTCTCTTTTCCGCGTGCAACACGGATCTGGATCGTGTCCTGGTATGTTTTCAGGCTTCCTTTTCACGCTTTGCTTTTAGGAACAGTGTGCAAATGCCTTTGGGCTTCAAGACGTGTACTGATTGTGCACACCAGATGTCGGCAACGGACTGTGAAGCTTGTCAGCACCTCAAACCTAAGTCCCTGCGGGAGCGCCGGATGAAATTCCTGTCGGCCCGCTTGTCCAGGTCGGTGTCGTCCCAGCGTCGGTCCCCTTCCTCGGAAGCCAGGAACCGCAGTTTCTGTCTGCGGCATCGCCCTGCGCCATGGCCCCAAGTGCGTCGCTCGCCAGCTGGTAGGTCCTGTAGCTTGTCTCTGAGGCCATGTCCTGGTTCAGCGGAGGGTGCGGATTCCCCTCGGGATGTGCGCCCCGCCAGTCACCACCCTGCCCACTGTTTCATGGCGTTGGGCGAGTAGGGCCCAAATGAAAGCCTACGCAGCGGCTCTGCAGGCTTCTTTGGCCCCTCCTCCTCCTCCAGAGACGCCTGCCGATCCTCTGCCTTGCGCCAGACCTTCCACGGAGTCGCTGACTGCTTCATTCCCGGCGCCACGAGTTCGGCTTCATGTTGTAAGAGAGTGGTGTTGTTGGGGCACGGTCCTGCGGGGCTCCCCTCTTCGACCCACGGCGTCCCTGCCTTTGGGGCTCCCTGTGGCATTGCAGGAGGTCGCCGGGACTCAGTGCTTGTCCTCAAGTTCCCCTCAGCCCTCTTGAGCGGGCGGCTGCCTCGCCAGGGGCCGAGCTGGCGCCGTTTCAGCGCCGAAGGCTTACCTCCTGGCGGTGCTGCGGGTGGAAGTCTGGGCTTGGGGCCTCTACGGCTTGCCTGTGTGAGTTCGAGCCGGTGCCTTTTCGACGCTATTCCTTAGACGAACCGACTCCAACGCTGCCCCATTCTCCTATGGAGCACATGGCATCTGGTTCTTGATTCGTCTCCAGAGGTTCCTTTCTCTACGGAAGGTTGTCATCTCCTGGTCTCTTCTTCTCCGGAGACAGGACGCTGCATCGTTGCTTTTTCACCGGCGTCTTCCAAAGAGGGCTCCTCGCCGTCCCCGCAGCCTCACTCCTCGGACCCTCTTTTTCGCAGCTTGCGGGTGACTCCACCGGCTTCTCCACCTTCCCTGGGGTTCCCTCAGGTTCCCCACTCGTCCGTGGATCCCCCACCATTCACGGGCTGGCCGCTTCCCCCCTCTAGCTGGACTTGGGGACGGATGGCTCAGTTTGAAGCCGTCGCCCACGGAGGAGTTAAATTCTCCCCTGACGTGTCCTACGGAGGCCAGTGTTGCTTTTGTTCGGGCTATTTCCACGGCCGCTGGCATTTTGAGAATGGGTTACCCCGTCACCCCATTCCCGACGGATAATCTCTTGGAAGTTCTCCACCCGGGCTCTGGTGGACGGGAGCTGTTCCTTCTTTTCAAAGCGTCGCTCCACAACTCTCTTTTGAGGGCTTGGTGGCGTCCTGCCACGGGTGATCCGGTACGTCAGCCGCTCCTGCATCACCACCGTCCTGCTCCGCACGACCCAGTCTGCCTTTCCTTCCACCCTTCTACTCGGGCTCTCTTCTGCGGACTGCTTTTCCATCCTTGCCTGTGATGTTGTTTTCTCCGTCTCGGGAGGCCCGGTGGTTGGATTCTTGGGAGCGTAATATCTTCGCTTAATCTAGTTCTGCTTTGCCGGCGCTCAACACTCTGTGTGTTGACCAGGTCTAACTCTAGCCTGTGGGATTCCGTGGAGTCCCTTCATTCTCATGTCGTCGTATCATGCTTGGCTGCGAGATGCTGTTTTTCCTGAGAATGTTGGGGAGCGTCTGGTTGACCTGCCCTTTGATGGGGTCCTTTTGTTTAACACTCATGCGGACTCTGCCATTCAGCATCTCCTTGCGGGGCTCCGCCCTCCTCCAAGTCCCTAGGCGGACTTGTTGATCCTCTGGGCTTGATGGGAGGCGTTATCCCACCTGCTTCCTGGAATCTGGTGTTTGAGTGGCCCGTTTGTATGTTCTGTGTGGCTTGACGTACCTTCGGGGTCCCTCGGTTGGCCCCTCTCTTCTGTTGGCTGCTGTTTCAGCCTTTTTGGCAAGTCTGTAATTTTTGGCTAATTGCTAAGCCGTCTGTGGTTCCTACTGCAGGTCTTATGTTCTTGTTCTCCGATGCGGGATTTTTTCCGTAAGAGTGGTTCCCATGTTTTATTTGGGACGTGTCATACCCTAAGTGGGGTACTTGCAGTTATTGTATAGCTCTGTCCTACGCTGGAAGAGTGTGGACTCCCATTTTGTGGGTTCCTCATTTCCTGGCAGCGCTGTATACTGCTGGTGCAGTTTCTTTGACCTTGTTTGGGCGTAGCTTGCGTTGCTCCAGGTTCTGTCATTCTCAGTATCTGCTGCATCACTGGACCAGCTTTTGCATACCGTCTGCGGCGTTGTGCTGTGGTGTTTCCGTCCTTTTGCCCAGAGTTTCGGCCTGGTCCTCTGTTTGGTGTTCCAGGGTGGATGGGATTCCTGGTATTTTCCTGTGTTCTGGCTGACGACTTTTGTCCGTCCTACGTATTTCTCCTCTTCTCTTCTGGTTGGTCCCACTTCTTTTCGTGGGTCGGTTTATGTCCCGAACGGTCTCCTTTTTAGGGGTTGTTCTGGATTTCCCTGGTCTTTGCCTTTGTCTTGCGTTCAGCTTGGTTTGGGCGCTTGGTTTCATGGTACTTGCCAGCTGCCACCTGCGCCCGCCTGCTCTTTCTGGCCTTGGGGTGGGCTCCTGTGCTCCAGCCTCTTGTTCTGCTGGAGCCTTGTGAGACTGTCTTTCTCCTCACGCCTGCCTTTCTTGACTGTGGAGCCGTTTCTGCCTTGTCAGCTGACAAGCGGCTGTGGCCGGTTCAGCTGTCCCCTTCACTGTGTCTTTTCCTGTGGGGGCTTTGCCTCCATTCCACCTCATCTTCTTGGAGCCTTGGGATGATTCTTCTTCCTCGGTACTCCTCTGCAGTTGTCTGTCCCTTCTGGCGGATGTCCCTGGTACCTTGGGTGGGCTTGGGGTGTCCTGGCCTCCTTTTGCCTCGCCCTTGCTTCATTCTGCTTGGTGGGGACTGGGCCGCCCTTCTCCCCATTACACATACTATGCTGGGGCCCTGATTTTTTTCCTACTGGGAGGCTCTCTTGCAGGCCCTCCTCCCTTCTGGGTATGGCTAGGGTATCTATTCTATGTTAAGGAATCAGCGGCTAGTAGTCTCTATCAGATGTACGAGTTACTTACCTTTGGTAATAATGTATCTGGTAGAGCTAATTCTAGCCGCAGATTCCTTCACGACCCATCCTTCCTCCCCAGTCTGCGAGGACCTTCAGCTCGGTCTTCTGCACTCGTCTGCCTCCGGGTGGTTTTGCCTTCTGTGAGTGCCCTCTTTCACTTCCTCCCTAATGGACATAATGGATGCTCGCAGGCAGGTTGCTCCCCACGCTGCTGCACGGCTCTGCCTGCATTGTTTTGCCTAATCTTGTATTTTTCCCCTGTGCCTAACTTTCTTTCTTGCCCAGACTTGTTTTTATTCCCCTGTGCCTGTACTTGCTTTCTTGCCCAGACTTGTTTTTATTCCCCTGTGCCTAACTTGCTTTTTTTGCCCATACTTGTTTTTATTCCTCTGTGCCTGAACTTGTTTTCTTGCCTAAACTTGTTTTTCCTTCCTGTGCCCAGTTCTCCCGCGGCCCGCCCATTTCTCCCGCCCTTGCGGCCCCGCCCACCTGCAATCCCATTCGCCGCCCCGCTCCCGCCTCCCAGCTGCTCCTCCCTTCCACATCCCCTCATATGGAAGACGCTACGCGGGCGCGCTCAATGGGCGCGCCGCTGGCGCACCTAAGGCAAGTCCGTCTGCCCGTCCGTGCCTGGACCGCGCCCAGCGCCAGGACCCCTGGACACAACGAACGCCACGACGCCCGACACCGCTACGATGCCAGAATGCTCCACGCACTCAACACAGGACGATCACACACCTGCTTCCTGGCCGCCCCGAAGCGCACCCACGGAGCTTTCACCTGCCGGAACTGCAGCTTCACAAGCATCCGCCCCACCATGCTGCCGACCAGGAAAGAACCCAACCACCTCAGATGCATCCTTCTCAACACCCGCTCCGCCCGAAAACATGCTGTTGAACTTTGGGACCTACTCGACTCAACCTCCCCAGACGTCGCCTTCCTGACGGAGACCTGGCTGAACCCCGCCTCGGCACCCGACATAGCCATAGCCGGAAGGCTACAAGATCACCCACAAGGACTGCACCAACAGAGCGGGAGGAGTAATCGCCATCATCGACAGGAACACTCTGAGTCTCGACCAACACAGACGACACCCTCAGCACCGCCGAACACCTGCACTTCCAGATCCACACCGACCCCAACACCACCCTCAGAGGAACCCTCATCTACAGACCGCCCGGACCCTGACCACAGTTCAGCAACTCCATCGCCGACTTAGTCAGCACACTCTCCCTCGCCTCCACGGACTACATCCTCCTCGAGGACCTGAACTTTCACCTCGAGAACAATGACGACACCAACTCCACCACCCTGATCGACAACCTAGCCAACCTCAGACTCAGACAACTCGTCACAACACCCACCTACTCCGCCGGTCACACGCTTGATCCCATCTTCTCCGCAAGCCCCCACGTCTCCTTCAACCATACCACCGAACTCCACTGGACCGACCACCGCTGCATCCACTTCAACTTCAAGAAACCCACCACGCACCACCACACCCAACAGATGCCTCACCGCTGCTGGAGCAAAGTCACCGAAGACCAACTAACCACCACCCTCGCCCAGAGCCCACCCGCCAACCATACCGACCCCGACACCGCCGCCCTCAACCTCAGACAGTGGATCAACGACTGCGCCAACACCCTCGCCCGATCAAGAAACCCTCCAACAATCATACTAAAAAGAAAGCCAGCTGGTTCACTGAAGACCTCCGGGCCCCGAAGCAAACCTGCCGAAAGCTGGAGAAGATCTGGCTCCGTGAACGAACAACGGACAGCCATGCCGCCCACAAGAATGCCACCCGCAGACACCATCACCTCATCACATCCGCCAAAAGGGCCTCCTTCAAAGACCGCCTAGACAACAAAGCACACAACAGCAAAGAGCTCTTCAACATCGTGAAGGAACTCTCCAACCCCAGCTCCAACGACGTCCCACCATCGCAAGACCTGTGCGACTCGCTGACCACCTTCTTCCCCCGCAAGATCACAGACATCCACAAGAGTTTCAACGCCACGACCGCCCCAACACCCACTGAGTCCTCCGCCCCCATGACCACCATCCGCACCAACCGCCTACTCTACTGGACCAACATCAACGACGATGACACCATCAAAATCATGAACACCATCCACTTCGGATCTCAGTCAGATCCATGCCCACACCACATCTTCAACAAAGCCAGAACATCCATCGCACCCCATCTCCGGAAAGTCATCAACACCTCCTTTGAGACAGCAACCTTCCCGGAGAGCTGGAAGCATGCCGAGATCAACGCCTTACTCTAGAAACCTAAGAAGGACCTCAAGAACTTCCGGCCCATCTCCCGTTCCCGGCAAAGGTCATCGAGAAGATCGTCAACGAACAGCTGACCCGCTACCTCGAGGAGAACAACATCCTGGACCCTTCCCAGTCTGGGTTCTGCAGCAACCACAGCACCGAGACTGCCCTCATCGCCGCCACCGATGACTTAAAGTCCCTTCTGGACAACGGAGAAACGGCGGCCCTCATCCTCCTGGACCTGTCAGCCACCTTCGACACGGTCTGTCACCACACACTACGAACACGTCTCCACAACGCTGGGATCCAAGAGAAGGCCCTGGACTGGACCACCTCCTTCCTCTCCGGCAGAACACAGAGCGTCCGCCTTCCCCCCTTCCGCTCTGAAGCCACCGAGATCATCTGCGGCGTACCCCAGGGCTCATCCCTCAGCCTAACTCTGTTTAACATCTACATGGCACCTCTCGCCCACGTCGCCCATCGGCACGACCTCAACATCCTCTCCTACGCCGATGACACCCAGCTGATCCTCTCCCTCACCAAGGACAGCCAAAACCAACCTTCACGAAGGAATGAAGGCCGTTGCTGAATGGATGAGGAACAGCCGACTGAAGCTGAACTCGGACAATACGGAGTTCCTCATCCTCTGATCCAACCCTTCGGCCTGGGACGACTCTTGGTGGCCGACCACACTGGGAACCGCTCCAAAACCCACCGACCACGCACGCAACCTAAGGGTCATCCTCGACTCCACCCTCTCCATGACTAAACAGGTCAACGTCGTCTCCTCCTCTTGCTTAAACACCGTCTGCACGCTCCGTAGGATCCACAAGTGGATCCCCCACTGAAACGAGAAGAACAGTCACCCAGGCCCTTGTCAGCAGTAGGTTGGACTATGGAAACGCCCTCTACGCAGGAGCATCGGCCAAACTCATGAGACGGCTCCAACGCATCTAGAACGCCTCTGCACGCCTGATCCTCGACATCCCTCGCCGCAGCCAATTCACACCCCACCTGAGACCTGCACTGGCTCCCGGTCAACAAGAGGATAACCTTCAAGCTCCTCACCCACGCACACAAGGCACTCCACAGCACCGACCAAAATACCTCAACAGACGACTCCGCTTCTACATCCCCACCCACCAGCTCCGCTCCGCCGACCTCTCCCTCGCTACAGTCCCCGCTTCCGAAGAGCGACCTCCGGCGGCAGATCGTTCTCCCACCTCACCTGGAACACCCTCCCCATCCACCTACGGCAGACCCAAGACCTGCTGACCTTCAGAAAACTCCTCAAGACCTAGTTTTTCGAGCAGTAGCAGCATTCCCCACCCCAGTGCCTTGAGACCCTCACGGGTGAGTAGTGCGCTTTACAAATGATATGATTGATTGATTGAGTGCTTTGTTCTGTTTGTTTGATCCACTCCTTCCTTTCTGATAATTGGTTGGTGGGTTCCTGGGTACTTCTGCGTCCCCTCACCCTGGTCTTCTAATGTGGGGCCTACTCGCGCTCTTCCCCCTTTTCATTGCTTGAAATTTCTGACTCCTCTGTAGTCCTCTGAGTTGGGGTCTCTTGGCTGTGCCTCGGCCCTTAGCTCTTACAAGGGATGTGCCTCTCCTTGCTGGGGCTGTCTTGGGGTAATTTGTCGTTACTCTTCTTTTCTGGCCTTGTTGTCCTTCACTGTTTATGGAGTGTGATTGCAGGCCTCTTAGTCTGCGGTGGCATTTTTCACATACTTTTCTGCCCCCTTGGAGGATGTTGTATTTGCTTGCAGGGTTGCTTCGCAGTAGCTGTGCTCTGCTCTTCTCTTCTATGACTTTAGGTGCCACAGTGCCTGGCACTCTCCCGATTGGTGCTGTTCCTCACCAATTGCTTTTTTCCTTTCTGTTTATCTGATTTTTTGCGCACACTGTTCCTATATTCTCACAGTTTTTGTTTGTGATGGCTCTGTGTTGTGGCGCGGAAAACTTCTCCGAAGAAAAGTGACGTTGGGGCGCCGGGGTGGGGCTTATGTGACCTTGCTGACATCACGCCCATGGACGATATCTGGGCGGAGTCACTTGGTACCCCCCCCCCCCCCCCTCCCCCTTCCCGGTGTGCAGAGATGCTGTGGCAAAGAAAAATGTCTGGATCCAGTCTTACGCCTGGGGAAAATTCTACGTTAAGGAATCTGTGTCTAGAATCGTCTCTACCAGATACATCATTACCAAAGGTAAGTAACTCGTACGTCAGGGCAAGTGTGAAAAAAAATAGTCAAGTTGGGAAAAGCTAGTGCGTGTACTGCCGTGAAGTGAGGTTATGTTGTCTTCATATGTCAGTTATCCCCATCGTTTCCACCAAGGATGATAATGGACCCCTGTCACAATCAGGCGCAATCCCACTAATTTTAGCAATCTCTGGCTCCATGACATTAGTCATGTATCTGCCCAGAATTAGAGTTCCATTAGATAGGGCTAGGCGAAGAGTGCCTATGTCCGGTAGGGTTCCGGCGTGAAGGGATATAGGCGGAGCACAGATTAACCATCCCGCTGCCACACAAGCCAGTAACTGCCACATATCTACCTTGTGGTAAAGGGTACTGACTTTTTGAGCATTATACCCACTCCTTTTTAGTCTGTGGTTTAGCCTGAATGCGTTATTAACGTGTTACCAAATCTGTCAAGGGCCTTATAGTGTGTGCTTCAAAGAAATGTTTCTTGGAGTACAACCACAACGGGGGCCTGCCGCAGGAATTGGGTGACCAATGTATGTTTAATCTTATGTCCTATAAACATTCTGTATCCATATATTCAGATCTCTTTGCGCGTGTTGTCATTGCGACATAGGTAGTGCATAGGCAAGACTCTACCCCAACTGGAGCACCCCCGGGCAGTTCCAGTTAGAGCCCTGTAGCGCCATCCCTCCACTACCGAACCTCCCGCAGGTAACTGTCTGTTTTGATGCATCCATAGTGCAAACAAGAAACAATTGTACAAAAACATTTTTCAACAACCCCCATATTGCTCCCTCACTGCTACCCTACCCTGTGAGCCTAAATCTGCCCCCCCACGTGCATAGTGCCTGTTACCCATTACATAACATATTTAAAAGTGGGAGGCAGTTCACGCCACTTCAATACATGGATGAATGAACAATAGTACTAACTAATTCCTATGTAAACTTGGCAGTGAGGATTTCATTGTTACTTGTCAACGTTTGGACCTTTTCTCCAATTGTTTAGTCATGGACTGGAGGGCATTGATTTGGGACTCTGCAGTCTTTGCTTTATCGGCTATATTCCGGACATCTCACAGCAGATTGACATCTGTTGTAACTGTGTCTAGTTTTGGCTCTAGCGTACCTCTCGGGTCCCTTATTGCTGCCATTATTACTCTCAGGATAGGTTCTTCCAAGGTGTGAGGGTCCTGTCCTTCACCATCTTCCACATTTTGAGAAGTTCCCCCTGTGGTAGCCAGAATAACAGCATACTTACTAAGCTTTTTGGATTGCGTGGGTTGGCCCATGATTTCTGACAGTGGCCTTAACAGTCTAGATCTCTTGCGGGTCTCCATGTCAGTCCCAAGGGTTTCACTACATTCACTAGCCCTACTATGGAAGCAGTCTCTTAATCACTAAATAGCTACAGCAGTTTGCGACATCCACAGGCCCCATAGCGCAGCCTTTCCAGGCAATTAACACAGGTTACATTTCCTGATTGCCATTCCATTAGAGGGGACTTTGACCATACAGTTTATTCCTGAGGGCCTATCTCTTTGATTTGACTGACTTATGGAGCATAGTCTAATCGCACCAAGTCTGTTGAAAAAGCATACTGCTCCTTGTGAGCCTTGCAGTACACCAAGGCGCTCTTGCTCCTACAAATGCCTTAGATCCTGGTACAACGGAGGTAGGCCACTCCCGTAGTGAGGCTCGGGATTAGCCGTCGGAACTTATCAGTGCCTAGGTTTATATATAATCCGTCTTTTGCAGTCAGTCTTACCACAGTGCTGCTGCAGCTTAGACAAAAGTCACTACCTGTGTGTGGGTGGGTGGGGTGTGTGTGTGTGTGTGTGTTCGTGTGGGTGTGTGTGTGTGTGTGTGTTCGTGTGGGTGTGTGTGTGTTCGTGTGTGTGTGTGTGTGTGTGTGTGTTCGTGTGGGGGTGTGTGTGTATGAGTGTTTGTGTGGGGGTGTGTATGTGTGTTCGTGTGGGTGTGTGTGTGTGTGTTCGTGTGGGTGTGTGTGTGTGTGTGTGTGTTCGTGTGGGTGTGTGTGTGTGTTCGTGTGGGTGTGTGCGTGTTCGTGGGTGGGGGTGTGTGTGTGTTCCCAAAGTGCCCGAAAGCAGTGAGAGGCCCTCGACAGCGCTCTGCCACAGGCATTGAGATGCAGCCTGTGTTTGTGCTCCATTCGTCATTAAATTTGCCAACGCGTTTCAGGGATACCATCCCCTTCTTCATGGGCAGCTTAACCACAAAAATGACTGCTCACATCACCTTAATTTCCGGAATTATTTATTTCATTTGCTGCCCCAGTGGGCGTTTGCTCAGTGCAGTATCTCAATGCCCTGTGGGTCCTGAAGTCCCTCAAGTGAGCATAACGTATTCATTTTATTAAATTCATCGAGTGGTTTCAGTAAAGCATATAGGATGTAATATGCTTTTACTGAAACCACTCGGAGCAGCAATTGAAATAAATAAAGCCGGAAATTAAGGTAATGTGAGGCTGCATCTCAATGCCTGTGGCAGAGCGCTGTCGAGTGCCTCGCACTGCTTTCGGGGACTTTGGGAGACACAATATCTATCTATATATATATCTCTGAAAGAAACATGTTAGTTATAGATTCCTTACCTTAGAATTACCCACAGGCGTCAGACTGGATATAAAAAGTTTTTTTGTCAGCATTACCTCTGCGTGTCGAAAGGTGGCGATGGTCGGCTCTGCGTCCATCGTCGGCGTCATGGTCGCTGGGATGACGCCGTGGCAGCTACTTAAATGCCACCCTCGCGCGCTGACAACAGTTCTTTTTTTTTTTTCGCGCCAGACAGCGCAGATCCGGAAAGAGCGGTACCTCCGTAACTTTTTTACTACGTTTTTCTCGACTTTTGACGACTTCTTGTTTCGAGTCTTCAACTCCGAACAGGTACAGGTGGGATGCCCGGCTTAAATGCCTGCGGTTCCTGGAACCGTCTGATGTCGGTGATGGATCTGCATCGCTTGTGCCTCTTTTGCCAGGAGCGGTACGGCACGGTTACTCCGAATCTTTGTTTCGCAGACTTTCAGTCCGCATACCATTACTCCGCGAGGTCAAACATCACTCTGCATTTTTCGCAACTCATGTGCATTTACCACGCATGCCTTTACAACGAATTACGTTGTAAAGGCATGTATGGTAAATGCACATGCGTTGTGAAAAAAAATAGACTTCAAGAAGATGGAACCAGGAGGAGTGTGGAACCACGACGACGAGAGAGGTAAGGGGGTTTGGGTTAATTTTTTAGGGGTGGGGGGGTCGTGCTGGGGTAGTGATGAGTAGTGTAGTGTTAGTGTAGTGTAGAGTTGTGGTGGTTGTGTAGTGTAGTGTCGTGCTGGGGGTAGTTTTATAGGGTTTAGGGTAGTGTTGTAGTGTTTGTGTAGTGTAGGGTCATGCTGGGGGCAGTGTTTTAGGGTTTAGGGTAGTTTTTGTGCAGTGTAGGTTCATGCTGGGGTAGTGTTTTAGGGTTTAGGGTAGTGTTGTAGTGTTTGTGTAGTGTAGGGTCATGCAGGGGGTAGTGTTTTAGGGTTTAGGGTAGTGTTGTAGTGTTTGTGTAGTGTATGGTCATGCAGGGGGTAGTGTTTTAGGTTTTAGGGTCGTGTTTTTGTTGTGTAGGGTAGTGTATGTGTAGTGTAGGGTTGTGTTTGTGTAGGTTAGTATGTGTAGTGTAGGGTAGTGTTTTAGGGTTTAGGGTTGGTAGTGTTTGTGTAGTGTAGGGTAGTGTTTTAGGGGTTAGGGTAGTGTTTTGGTGTGGGTGTAGTGTAGGGTAGTCTTTTTGTAGTATAGGGTAGTGTTTTAGGGTTTATGGTAGTGTTTGTGTAGTGTAGGGTAGTGTATGTGTAGTGTAGGTAGTGTTTTAGGGTTTAGGGTGGTGTTAGTGTAGTGTAAGGTAGTGGGTAGTGTTTTGATGTTGGTGTAGTGTAGGGTAGTGTTTGTGTACTGTAGGTTAGTGTTTTTTGCAGGGTTCTCACTTACCTTTAAAACTTTTACAATGAGTATAGCTTTAACATGCATGCCTTTGCGTTGTAAAGGCATGTGTGGTAAAGGCATATTTGTTGTAAAAGTCTGCGTTGTGTTAATTAGTGGAGTGATAGTATTTGCGGAATCATTTTTGCGGAGTTATGGTATGCGGGGTATTTGTATGCGGAAAAACGTCACATATTCGCCTGGAGCGCAACCACGACCTTGAGTCGTGCTCCGACTGTTGTTTGATGGCGCCGAAGGCTTTGCGGGAACGGTCCCGAAAGCTTCTTGAACGTCGAAAGTTGGCTCCGCGCCGTTCGAGGTCCCGGTCGAGAGGAAGGTCGAGGGACCGGTCGCAGAGGCATAGCCACTCCGGTTCCAAATCATCGAAGTCTTCGCACTCTGTCTGGTACGTCGAAGCATAAGAACAAGTCTTATGACACTGGTGACCTCACAAATGACCTTTCTGATGACACCATCCACAGAACCACTCATGCATCCATTCACACCCCTTTTCTTCTCATGCACTTGCTCCCACACACCCACTCACGTTCCCATTCGCAGACCCATACAAGTACTCACACACTCACTCATTGATAGTCACTCACACATTCATTCACTCAGTCATACAGCCACTCACACAACCTTTCACTCACCCAAACATTCACTCACCCATACAGCTACTCTTACAACCAGTCACTCACTCATAGTCACTCCAACAGCCACACTCTCACCCATGCAGCTATTCACACGCACACTTATTCACCTATATAGACAGTCACACCTACTCACTCACCCATATAGCCTCTCAACAAAGCCACTCACTAACCCATACAAGCACTTACATACATGTCGCTGATGATATTGGGCATTATACATGCTTAACTAAAATTTCAATAAAAAGAAAATACCTATTCGCACATCAATACAAGCACTCCCACATCTGCTCACTTATCCACCTATACGGCCATTCACATAGACACTCCCTCTCTAATAAAGCCACTCATATATCAGCTCACTTAACCAAACAAGTACTCACCTATACGGCCAGTTAAATACCCAGTCACTCACACAACCATTCAGACACCCACTCACCCATGCAGTCACTCACACACCCATTCACCCACCCATATAGCAACTCACACAGCCAATCACTCATACAGCCACTGACATACACTCACTCAACCAATAAAGTCACTCACACCCATACAGCCACTCACACACTGATAGTCACACAATCACTCAGATAACATATGTTAGAAATAGATTCACTCAGTAGTACAGAAAGAATAATACTTTTACTTATGCAGTAGATCAGTATATGTCTTTAAGTCTCAAAATGTTTACGAAATACTTATTCACTGGATGATGTAATCCGTGATGTCATTTGCGATTGCATACGAGATGTCACTGACCAGGTCATGAGTGATGTAATATGTGAGGTCATAAGCATGCATTGCGGAGGTGTAAGTTATAGTTATGTCAAGTAGCTATAACTGCTGAATTTCCATGGTTTTGTATGAGTGAAATCTGAGCCGAACTATAGTGTTCCTGTAACCTTTGATTTTTTTTTAGTGAATATGTATGCACACCTACAAACACATATTGCCCTTTTAATATTTAAAATGTGTCTAATTGAGTTTCTTTGGCATATCATATGCTCCTTCCACCCTTTCCTTTATCTGTTTGTTGTATTTTAGCTGAGTAGAAATTACATGAACTTGACAAAAAACCTACTTTATTTATAGGTACAGATTTCATGGCTCGACTGCACGAACACCTGAAGTATTTTGTAAATATGAAGATTTCCACTGATAAGTCTTGGCAGGGAGTGTCTGTCTACTTGTCAGGCCATGAGGTCAGTGTATTGCTTTATGCCATATTTGTCATTCTGAACTTAAATTGTGGAGAGGTTACAGAAAATTAGCCCAAAGTATAAAAGCTTAGAGTGTGAGTTACAGATTGTTACAATGTGAAACGTTATGGAAACATCAGTTTTATAGAATTCACAAAAACATAAAGTCATCCCACATAAACATAGAGCTGCCCTAACATATTGCGCATAACCTAATCTTGCATGCAACCTTGATTGCATCACTGATATTTTTGCATTTTATTTTGGCTGTAAGTTAATGGTCCTGCAAACCTTTTTCATAATTAGTTTTCTTTCCCTATTCATTCATATTCCATCTATGAAGATGGAGCAAGCTGTCCGCACATTTCAGCTAGGGGCACCCATAGAGTCTGGTGATATTGGTTTTCAGTTTCCGTTTTCTTCATCATGACCTGAAGGATCTTGCTCAGTTTATTTTCTGACTGGGTATATCACTTTGTTTCTGAACTTATAAAAAGTAAAAAATGATTAGCTAATTTATGGGATAGGCCGTTTCTAAGCAACATGTATCCATCCTACAAGTAGCTAACAATTACTATGCTTGAGAATCTGGATGAGAGATTGAAATGCTGATTAGACAAAATAGACCTAGTCAAGTGAGCAACACCTATCTAAATTAGACCTAACCAACCGTGGATCAGTCATACATTTACCATTCACTTAATGTGAATATAAGTTCTCTAATACCAGCACACCTCCATTACTAACAGGGAAACTGGGAGTTCGCAGCAAAATGGACATACAGATTAACCGTAAACTCTTCCTCTTCAGCATTCTTAGTACAAGGAAACTACCATTATTATTAAATAGAGCCCCACTCCATGTGGTAATTTCTCCCCCACCTTTCGATTTTGAGGCACAAGAATTATTGTTCTCAGTTCTCTGATGTTAAATGTATAGCATGTAGAATGACGACCTGGATGCCCTCAAATTGCGCAATAGTATCTACTTTATTTTTCTTGACCAATTGTTTAATGGTTCATTTATCAAGTAGCCATTTTAATCTGAGTTACATCAGAAAGTCTTGTAAAAATGTGTTTTTGGTATCAATATACTCGGTTCTGTGGCAGTGGTGGAGAACCATTGGAAAAGTTAAGAAGCATATTACATTTTACTGTTGCGAAGTTGGCAAGCAGCAACTAAAGTGTGCTCAAATTTAGACCTCCACAGATTGAAATAAAACTCCATTGTTCATGAATTACATTTTTTTTTTACATTTTCTGAGCTTCTTATTTTAGAGGCAGGTGTATTTATTATTGAAGTACTATGAGTTCAAAATTATTTCCTCATTGAGGTGTAAAGTCTATGGGATAGATAGAGTTGGTTTGATTTCTTGTGTCCTACTTTCTTGCTGGTTTTCAGTTTGGAATGTTTTCTCTTTCATTTATGTATCTTACTCTGACACTACTATACATTTTAGTTTCTGAACAGTTTCTTTTTGTGTTTGCAGACTCCTGGCGAAGGAGAGCACAAAATTATGGAATTTATCAGATCAGAGAAAGCAAGTCCAGATTATAATCCAAACACAAGGCACTGTCTTTATGGTTTAGATGCCGATTTGGTAAGTAAGGATTTAAAATGTATGTTCTGCATACATTTTTACATTACAGAATAAAAAATATTGAGCTTTTATAAGGACATTAAACCTAAAACGTTCTGTTCATGTATTTTGATAATAGACTGAGCAAGTTAAATGCCGGTGTTTCATGGTTAGTTTTTTCACACATTTGTATATATCGATACCCTGGACCTATACTGTGCCTCTTTGCCTTTATATGTATTCTTTACCCATTATTTTTCCCTTTTCTCTCCTGTTATGCATTTCTTAATAATATTTTCCTTTTGTTACTGTATCTTCTCCGTCTAAAACTCACACTATTTTCAATCTCGCACCTCTATATTTTTGTTTGTCTCGAAGTTTTTTTGTTGTTTTCTTAGATTTAACAATATAACATTGGGAAGCCAACCTTTACCTCAATGATAGCACACTATGAAACAATCCAAGTTTCACAGTTTTCCATTTTGCAGTGAAATGTAAGTTTCAGAACATTAAAATTCCATGGTGCTTGCAGTTTCCTTTGCCTGGAAATGCATCTGAGTTAAGGAAGGGATATACATTGCACTAGTTCACTGCATCCTCTTTTACAAGTGCAGAAACAAAAGTACTATTTATCTGGCACATAGACTCAAATGATTTCACTAGAGAATTTAAAAGTAGAGATTCAAGTTTCCAGCATCCAAGTTAGAAAAACGATATCAACAGATAGAATAATTTATTGTATCGACACCACTAGAGCCACTGTTTATCAACCAGATTAGGTAGGATTGCAGTAAATCTGTCTAGATGTACCTTCTGCAGCGCTGTTTGTCCAAGAATGATGGCCTAGGGACCGCTTCATAATATTAGCACAAGTTCAACTTTTTAATGCAGGATCATGCCTTCTGTTGTACAATTAAGCCTTGTGAGTGAGGTAGGAAGTGGAAGTGCATTCACAGCTGACTTCTTAGCGGACAATAACCTCTTAAAAGCCAACATTTCAGCTACCTGAAAGTTGAAACAAGCCAGACTTTGTCTAGTGGGTCATGCTTAATTACTCCCATGCTCCTGAAGGATCCCAAAGTTGGTTATGCTCCAGCGTGACGAGCTCTAGTTTGGCCATGGCTCAGACCCTAGCTATAGTGGTATCCTGCATGTGTATGGGTGAGACACAAAGCTCTCTGTAGTTTCTGCCATAAAAAACACAAAGCCGAATTGGCATGCTCTTTGTTACCCACTAATTTTCATCCCTTCAAGGGAGACCAATACTTCTTTTAGATTGCAGAGACCATTACCTTTTCTGCCTCCTATAAAGGCTGGATTTATAAAAGTTTCCTTCCAGACAGTGTCTACTTTTAATTATTAGTAGGAAATTACATTTCAGGGTAAAATAAAAAAACTTTTCAAAAAGAGACTTTCCTTGCTTTTATTAGTGTGGGTAGGGCATCTGCATCGTATAAATTCAGTATGCGAGTCATTTGTTTTTTCAGTGTAGGACAGTGCCCTTTTTGTATGGTCACCCCCCACTTTTTGCTCCAATGCTGATGGTAATGACTGAAAGTGCACTGGGTCCTGCTAACGCTGGCCAGCGCTGTCTCCCTAAAACTGATACATGTGAATTGGTGACCCCAATTGGAAAGGGCTTTTCACCCCCCCCCCCTTATAAGTACATAGTATATGGTACCAGTGGTTCCCAGCGCATGGGAGTAAAAGAGATCACCTGGCCAGAAGCACTGTTTGCACCTCCCTGAGTGACCTAAGTAAACAGATGACAGCAGGTCTGCCATTGCAGACTGCAGTTGCAATGCAAACCGCTCGAATTCGACTTTGCCCTCACCATGTGTGACAAGGTCAAAACACTATTTTTTAATATATGCCTGTCACCCTTAAGGAACCTTTTCAAAGAAAATCCCCGTCCCTTCCTAGTGAATGGTGGTTTTCAAAGTTGCATAATCTTTTGGGGACTGTTTGTGTCAGAACATAGTTCAATCTGAATATGCAAGACTGTTTTCTTAGATACAACAGATAAAAACACACAGTTTTGTAGGAAAAATCTAAATAATGTCCATTTTATTGCTTGTAGTACAGGTCTCTAATATTCAGTAAATTTATTTCACCCATCTTGTATTAGTCATTAAGTAGCTTGGTCTAACTTAGAAACCTCCACTTCTATTGAATCAGCTGATATTGTGCCACAAAGTTTTCCTTTCTCCTCTCATTGTGAGAGAATGATCCATCCTGAAGCATGAAAAAGAGCATTTTGGAAGCAAGTGCATGAGCTTCTGATGATGGTGACCTAGCTCAGGCTATTAGAACCATACACATGATCGTGTAACAGAGCTGGTCTTCAAAGGCCCAGAGACTTTATAGTTTTCCACAGACCCCATCAACTACTCCCAAATCGAAAGGATGTCCCCAACAGAAACATTATCAATGTGGTCCTCAGATCAATGTGTGTAGATGTCTCTATGGTCTGCATCTTGTTTCAGGATTCACTTCTCTCTAAATCAAGGCTTGAAAGAGCATATGTGACAGAACTGGTCATTTCTGATGAAAGGGTCATGATTGAAGACTCTAGCAAATCGGATGGCTTTCAGGTCCTCTAAGACTGTTACTACCAAACCACCCTTCAGTAAGTACCTCATCCATGATGTCTACTTAGTGGGTCGCATGCTTCCTTATGTTCAATCTGGAAAGAAATACAGTTGAAACCTTAGGTGGCTGAGGCCTTGAAGTTATCAAAACCCTGGGTTTATTCAAGTACACAGTTCTTTCACAAAACCTTTGCTGATTTTCAAGTTCCACAATTAACCATATTGTTTCCTTCCAGATGACTGACTAGCATGGACTATCTCTGCTTGGTAAAATTTGGTAGTCAACATAGAATTACTTTTTTTAAATTTATTTTTAATTAAAACCTTTATTTTTGCATTTTCATCTTAAGTAACAAACATTACAGGTGTCATTGAAACAAGGAAAGGAGAAGACGTATTAAGGGGACGCAACACAGAGGACCATAAACATTACATATTTCGACAGGTTGTGCATTCTTACCGATCATCCTGTGGTAACAGTTTCCGGCATAACAATCACATGAATCTTTACATACATATCATAATGACAGGTGAATATTGAACAAGAAAAATGCAAAGGCAAGGCAGCATTATAAATTACCATGTATGCTTATCCGTGGATATGAGGAAGAATCAGTTTCATACATAATGCGTCCGGGCACACTTTAGGAGTAGTCCATCAGAAAAGACAATGCAATGAGGGTCCATGCACAGTGAAGGTGTACTAAGGGATAACATTTAGCCATGTTTCTGTGAGGAGTTAGTACCCATAAGTACTGCCTATAAAGCGTAATTAAACAACAACGTCTGGCAGAGTAGTGTCCGATCCCTCTGCATCCCTTAAAAGGAGATAGCCTTGTAATGGGCCCCAAATATCTCTAGGCCTAGAGGCAGCATCTCAACATAAACATTGGATTGCTCCTGACAGTAAAGTAGATCACCTAACCAAGTCTTGAATTTCGGAGCCCGCCCTCTGTCCCAGCGACATGCTACTCTGCGCCAGTAATAAGGACAGCACCAAGAACTTGCAGTGTGAGTTGGGTATCTGTGCAGTGTAGCCTAAAAGAGCCACCCATGGGTCCCTCGTCAGCATGTTGCTCGTTATTTTCCCCAATGCCACAGGAACCTGTTTCCAGAAGCCCTGCACCCCGGGGCACTCCCACGCCAGATGGAGAAAGTCAGCCTCCGGTCTCCCACACCTTTCACAGCAATCATTGTCAGATAAGTTGAACCTAAATTTCTTGGCCGGAGTATAATACAGACAATGTAAAAACTTGTAGTGTATAACTCTGAGTCTAGAGCAGAGGTCTTCAAACTTTTTGATGCCGAGACCCCCTTGTAAAAGCTTTTTAGGTGTAAGGACCCCCTTCTGACAAAAGTTTCTAGAAACTGGTACTCCTCATCATCAACTTTTGACAACCATAAATGCGCCTGTTAGACCTCATCACATCCCTCCATCATTCATCCACCCACACTTTCACACATCCATCCATCCACCCTTTCATCCTTCCATCCATACATCCTTCATCCATCCACCTTTTCATCCTTCCATCCATACATCCATCCTTTACCCATCCACCCTTCCTTCCATCCACCCACCTTTTCACACATTCATCCATCATTCATCCATGCAACCTTTTATCCATTCATACATCCATCCACCCTTTCATCTTCCCATCCTTCATCCACCTACCCTTTCATCCTCCCATCCATACATCCATCCTTCACCTATCCACCCTTTCATCCATCCATCCACCCACACTTTCATCCATCCATCTACCCACGATTCATCCCCCCACCTTTTCACACATCCATCCATCCATCCATCATTCATCCATCCACCCTTTCATCCATCCTTCATCTGTCCACCCTTTCATTCTTCCATCCATACATCTATCCTTCACCAATCTATCCTTCATCCATCCACCCTTTCATCCTTCCATCCATACATCCATCATTCATCCATCCTTTCATTCATCCATCCACTCATCATTGATCCACCCACCTTTTCACACATCCATCCATCCATACATCCATCATCCATCCACCCATCCTTTACCCATCCACTCTTCCTTCCATCCATCCACCCATCATTCATCCACCCACCTTATCACACATCCATCCATCATTCATCCATGCAACCTTTTATCCATTCATACATCCATCCACCCTTTCATCCTCCCATCCATCCATTATTCATCCATCCACCCTTTCATCCTCCCATCCATACATCCATCCACCCTTTCATCCTCCCATCCATACATCCATCCACCAACCCTTTCATCCATCCACCCATCATTCATCCCCCCACCTTTTCACACATCCATCCATGCATCATTCATCCATGCAGCCTTTCATCCATCCATCCTTCATCCGTCCACCCTTTCATTCTTCCATCCATACATCTATCCTTCACCAATCTATCCTTCATCCATCCACCCTTTCATCCTTCCATCCATCATTCATCCATCCACCCTTTCATCATCCACCCATCTTTTTACACATCCATCCATCATTCATCCATCCACCCTTTCATCCATCCTTCCGTTCACCCTTTCATTCTTCCATCCATACATCTATCCTTCACCAATCTATCCTTCATCCATCCACCCTTTCATCCTTCCATCCATACATCCATCATTCATCCATCCACCCTTTCATTCATCCATCCACCCACCTTTTCACACATCCATCCATCCTTCAGCCTTTCATCCATCCATCCACCCATCATTCATTCACCCACCTTTTCTGTGCCTCTCTCATGGGGGAGGGGAGGGGGGGTCAGTATCTCTCTGCGTCTCTTCTTCTTTCCCACTCAAGGGAGGGCATCTCTGTGTCTCCTTGCTGGGGGCGGGGGACGTGTCACGGGACCCACAGCTCCAGGTGCAACATCCATTGAACTCAAAGAGCTAAGCTACAGCCACTCCCCCAGCCCCCCCCCCCCCCCATTTGCCCCCCCCCCAGCTCGTGTATGTGAGCCCAGCTGTAACAGCTTCAGGGACACACACACAGTCACACACAAGTACTTGAGAGGTCTTTAAAAGACCTTTTACTTGTTAATGAGGCGTTGATGTTTTTCACACCTCGGTGTGAATTAGGCCTCCGCCGTGAGCACCCTCAGCCCAATGCCAGGAACTGCACTCTGCAGAATCTGCGACCCCCTTCCCAGGACTCCACGACCCCCCTGGGGGTCGCGCCCCACAGATTGAAGACCGCTGGTCTAGAGGAAATCTGTGAGGTCTGAAGGCAGCAATATTCTCATTGTTATTCGGAAATCTCCTCACCTAACTCTACGGACCATCGTGTACGCCCTGAGGTTGAGACCACCGCTCGCTGCATACGTATACTATTATACAGCTGTGATACCAAATGTTTACTATCTGGAGAGCCAAGCAGTAGGTGCAGAGGCACTAGATTAGCCGGCTCCTGTGGAAAATCAGGGAGAACTGTCGGCATGCCTGGTCGTAGGTGAACATATAAGAAATAGTCTACAGGAGAAGGATGCTCATCGTGAAAGAAATGATCTGTAGAGCGAAATATGCCGTCCTTGAACGAATCACCCCAGGTGACAATATTGACCCGAGCACATAGCTTGTGAAATCCCGTTTCCTTCAGCAGTGGTATACTGGGATGATAGGTCAGTGACAACCGTGAAGAGTATAGCAACGGAGAACCTGATATGGCTATGATGCGATGCCAGGCATCCACCATGCCAGTGACCGTTGTAGGTGGCGTCACCCGTGTCCGAGCAGGAGCATTTATTATACCAGACAGTAAAATAGGGTCCGCAAGCCAGTCCTCCGTGGCACCTTGCGGCATAAACCGGTGGGGGATGGACTCAATAGTACGCATAATGTGCTTGTGCATTTAGGAAATACATCTCAAAGTCGGGTATGTCAAACCCACCTTGGGTAGAAGGCCTCGTCAGAATAGACCATTGGAGCCGTGGCTGCTTTCCTCTCCACAACATGCGCAACAGTTCAGTGCGGAAGGTTTTAAAAAAATAGGAGCCAGGATAATAGGGAATATCCTTGAATAAATAGAGAAATTGCGCAAGGACCACCTTTTATGATGAGAGAGGTCCAGCCCGCAAATGAGAGGGGGAGGTGCATCCATCGAGTAATATTATCTGCCAGTTTCGTAATAGCTGTACCATAATTGAGCCATATAGTGGCTTCTCTGTCTGCAGTCAGCTGAATTCCCAAATAGCGCAGATCAGTGCCACACCACTCCAGTGGGAAATCCAGCGCAAATCGATCAACCACGGGTGTTAGGGGAAAAACTGAGACTTACTCCAGTTGATATTAATCCCGGATAATCTACCAAACACGAGAAATTCTCGCAAGATGGAGTAATGTCATCTGCGTAAAGGTATATCAAAATTTGCATCATGCAGCAACGAAACGCTAGCTCACGATGGTGCTGGCGAAGTTTAGAGGCTAGTGGTTTTACGGCTTTGGCAAAAAGTAGCAGGGACAACGGGCAGCCTTGCCTCATGCCCCTTGTGATAGGGAGTGCCGGGGATAGATGCCCATTGATCAACACCTTAGCAGTGGGCTGCTGATATAACAATTGAACCCAAGTGAGGAACAAGGTAGGGAAGCCCATGCGTTTTAAAACTCTGATTAATTCCACTCCCCTGAATCGAATGCCTTGGTGGCGTCTAAAAAAACTGCGGCCAGTGGGAAGTCGGGGGCAACATTCTGTACCAGAGAAAAAAGGGTGCAAAGATTGTGGCTCGTGGCCCTACCTGGGTCAAATCCCAATTGATCAGGTAGGATGAGTTTATCCAATAGGAGAGTTATTAGCCAGCAATTTGGCCAGTATTTTTGTATCACAATTTATAAGGGAAAGGGGCCTGTAGGAATCGCATACCTCCGGGGCCTTTCCTGGGTTCAAAAGAGAAGTGATCAGTGCTTCGCGCATTGAAGGGGGAAGTATTCCCCTCTCAAGAGATTCCTCATAGAGTTCCCTAAGGACCGGAGCCATGATATCTATGTATTACTTATAAAATTCAGCAGGGATGCCGTCCAGGCCGGGTGCCTTCCCATTTTTAAGCTGCATTATCACCTCCTGAACGTCTTCTAATTCAAATGGTAGGTAGAGGAACTTTCTTTGTGTATCACTTAGCCATCCAAGCGCAATGTCCCCTAAAAAGCTATCCGTATCAAGTGATCTACTACATTGTGTGGTGTATAGCGCAGTATAGTGAGATGTAAAGGCATGACGTATGTGGGGTGTGTCTCGATGAACAATGCCACCCGGACCCTTTACCTCTAGGATATGAGTAGAGAAGCGTGGGAGTCTGATCACCTCTGCTAGAGCTCTCCCTGGTCTCTCCCCCCTCCATACCTTCGAGCTACCCAATACCGTCCTCTAAATTTAGTCTCGCGTGCTGCAGTTTCTTCGTAATCTGACAGTTTCTCCCGAAAATCAGTCTGCACCTGGCCTGTCTCCCCATCCGCACCTCAAACCCTCTTAAATCCCGTTCCAACACCCTGAGTCGTGTTAGTATATCCTTGAGTACACCAATACTCTTTGCCATACAGTATCCTCGTATTGTGACCTTAAAGGCCTCCCAGACGGTCTCCACATTGTCCACCGAGCTCTTGTTCCTTAAGAGAAAGTCTTGTATCTCTTCCCCCAGCTCAGTATGAAATACTGTGTCCAATAAAGCAGTAGGCTGTAACCGCCAGCTAGGCCTAGGTGTGTCGTAACCTGGAAGCGTAAGTATTAGTTTAAAGGGACAATGATCAGAAAAGGTCCTGGCTAGGTGGAGCACCTTCTGGTTGTAGTAAATACAAGACAGAGTACCCCACTATCCACAGGGAACAGGGTACAATGACAATGTAGTCAAAGAGGATTTTTAATTTATCTTCTTGCAACAAGAAATTTTACTTTTATAAAACATTAAAAAGATTGTGAACGTTTACTTTTAGTGTGGAACTCCTTATCTAAAAAAACTTTATTTACCTTTATAAATATTTCTTTTTCATGCCCTTATAAGGAATGTCTGCATGATTGGCTAGAACCCATTTAGTGCACACACCAGACTCAGTTTAGCGTTCACCCAGGGATTCCTCTTTGACTGCACCCTCTGGTTGGCCTGGCTCCATCCCCTGGCGAGGAGACAATAGTCCAAGCGCGCCCAGGTCCCAGCATGTGCCGTAAAATGCGTGCTTTCTTTGACCAGTGGGTGGGTGTATCGCCAACTGTCGATCAGTCCCCCCTCCTCCATTATGCCCTGAAGGGACGCCTGAGAGTTAGTATAATGATGTGGGGAGACGTTAGACCGATCCAGAACTGGATTAATTGCTACGTTAAAGTCGCCACCCCAAATTGCATGAGTGGACCCTACTCCTACTACCATGCCCTGTATGTTGTTAAAGAAATAAGGTGTGTCAACATTGGGGCCATGGCAGTTAACTATAGTCACAGAATCTCTACCTAGGCGACCCCATATTATCACATAACGTCCCTGTGCGTCAGTGAAGACACAGGCCAATGCGAAGGGAGTTCGCTTCTTAATCAGGATAACTGTGCCACGAGCATTCGACGAATATGAAGAAAAAAATCTGCCATCTGCCCACTTGCTAGCAAAGGTACCCGGGGATCGTGGGTCTCCTGGAGCAGCGCTACATTTATCTGCTGCAGATCTAAATATGCTAATATCTGCCTGCGTTTTCTCGGATCTCCCAGACCCCTGACATTCCAGGATAGTATATTCACAGAGTCTCTATCCGGTCCATCCCCCATGTTCTGTCATGTTAGAATAACTGTTAAAGCGCCACTTCATACTGTACTACAACCGGATAACATGAGAAGCACCATAAAAAAACCACAAGCCCTCAGTTGCGTCTAACAAAGTATGTCAATCCAACCCCTCACCGCCCCCACCCACTGAAGCACCCCAATCATGCCAGTACTAAACGTCCCACCCCCCTCCCATATACCCAGTAACCAAACTCATGTCATAAACTTAAACAGTCAGTGACCAGGTCTCGTGTGAGACAAAAATGAAAAAGGGGGATCACCCGTTGGGGTGGATATAAACAACTAGGTGGTCCACTGGTAACCCTTTGCCCACCTGGGAATGTCTGCCATGTCAAGCACATCCCCTAGTAGACAACAGGGGTGCCTGGTCATCTTCGTTTGTCCTGCCTACTTGCAACATTTCCTTCAACCAATCCATTGTATGCCCCGTCATGTCATACTTCGTTTGTTAGAGGCATTTTCCATTCAGTTGCAGGGCGTCCTTTTACTGTTCGTAGGAAATGACCTGCCAAGCAGCCAAAGTTTTCAGTCCGATGATGGCGACTGCGATCTCGGAGACCACGCCTGGGCGGAGGTTGTAGCAGCCCATTTCTTAACTTGTTTAAGGAAGTCTTCGGCCTGCTAGGGCTTGACGTCGAACATTTGCTTGCCTTGATAAGTGATCCGGAGGTGTGCTGGATAAAGAAGGGCATAGTCAGTTTGAGCCTGCCACAGTTTTTGTTTCACTTGCAGGAATTTGCGCCGTTCCTTCTGTACATGCGCGGTAAAGTGGGGATACATCGTGAATGAAACCCCTTCATAATGAGCTGCTTCCGTTACCTGGCTACCCTAAGGCCACATCGCGATCTCTATAATTCAGCAAGCTTGCTATGATGGGACGGGGGTGCCACCCGGCGGAGGTCTCGGTCCAACAGAGCGATGGGCTCTTTCAACAATGAAGTGTGGAGACAACAATTCCACCCCTACGACCTCCAATAGCAATTTTTCGATGTACTGTTCCAGCCTGCCTGTGTTGGTGCTCTTCGGGATGCCTATCACTCGGATGTTATTTCTCCGGCTTCGCGCCTCAATGTCCTCATTTTTCACTGGCTATTATTTTTCGCAGCTTGTCCATTTGCGTGACGGTGTTGCGGAGGCTGCTTATGGTATCCTCAGTCTCAGATATGCGATGTTCTGCTTCCTTAAGTCCCGTCTCATGGCCTTCGAGCTTATGGGCCATCGCATCCATGCGTGTAGAAAGGGTATCCCATCATATCAGCCTTATTTGCAAACCCCTGCCTCACTTTCTGTAGGATTGCCTGCATACCATCACCCGGTGCAGAATGCGAGTC
This sequence comes from Lissotriton vulgaris, assembly GCF_964263255.1. Taxonomy (NCBI): domain Eukaryota; kingdom Metazoa; phylum Chordata; class Amphibia; order Caudata; family Salamandridae; genus Lissotriton; species Lissotriton vulgaris. The sequence continues at coordinate 606,877,720 of NC_141699.1, read as the reverse complement.
CTGTGTTGAGCACTCCAGGCCAGTATCCACCTCTGTGGCCTGCTGTCGTGGGTCCTTTTTCCCCTCAAATGTGAGGCGCGGCTGGCGCTTATCAGGTTTGCCCATTGCGCCTTAATAACAGTATGCTCCCAATGTAGACGCAATAAGGCCAATGGTGGCGATGGGAGGGGAGGTCCAGAAATGTCGGTCATCACGCCCCTAGTACAGTCTTCAGGGGGCCACCCAGTATGTGCAGTTTAGGCAAGCTGTACCCTCGTCCCCAAGTCTTCGATGCCCAGAAGTTGTATCCGCAAGATTCAGGGGACACACAGGAGCCAACTCAGTAGGTGCAGGATCCCTACCATGCGATGAATCGCTTCCTCTTGCTGCTCGAGGAACACTGCCCTAGACCCTCGCCCCAGGTTTCAGGATGAAGTCTGAGCGCTGTATAGTAGCGCTGCGTGTTCTCAGTTTTGTGGCGCTTCCTGCGGTGTAGTGCCTCTGGTGTGCCTCTCTCGGGTATACTATGCGCTTTACCAACAGGTGTCAGCAGCACTATCTAGTTATGGCCGCCACCTATGGCCGATCCGCCACCCGTGTGGGGCCCCTGGCTCAACAACTGCCCAGCCCTTTTCTCGCAGTCTGCCTCCTCTCAGCGCAGTCAACGATACCCCCATTCGATAATCTTGCTGCGCTGCTATTGCAACCAACAGCGCAAGGTAGTCAGCCAGCTCCCAGGATGTGTGGTGCATAAAGGCCTTTCCTTCTGCCTCAAGTCCCTGATGCCCCAGCAGTGGCGCCAGCAAGTTTCAGGGGATACTAATGGGCTATCACCGTTGTTGCTAGATCCGTCTTTCCTCGCGTGGGAAAACACTTCGCACCGCCTCAAACCCTCACCTCAGGGCTTAAAATGACTATTGGGCGCTGTTTGTTAGCGTCGCATGTCCTTCATTTGCAGCGATTCTTATAGTAGAGAGTCTCTTGCGTGCCGCTTCTATGCACACCCGGTACAAAAGGGGGTGGTGATGGACGGAGCATCTGAATCAATCAAACACTCACACATGGGAACAGTCCATAAGTGTGGCAGGGTGTGGCAGGGTATGCTCAGACGTGAGTCCCTTGCTCACTTTGCCACTGGATTCAAGCAAGCCGGGCTGAAGACTGCTGGAATGCCAGAAACCGGTCCTCGGAAGCTTGTTTCCGGTCCAGGGAAGACATGGCTTGGCAGTTCGGGCTGGACTGTTCCCATGAGGCACAGGGTCAGACTGATTTGCATATAGCCATGTCTGAACTGGGGTGGCAGAGTGGGCTAAAGAACAGTGATGGATTAAACCCAGATCTTTTGACTGGGTGTGAGTGTTTGATTCAGATGCGCCGTCCATCACCATCCCCTTTTGTACCGCTTTTGGCCGCCATAAGTGTGGCAGGGTATCCTCAGACGTGAGTCCCTTGCTCACTTTGCCACTGGATACAAGCAAGCCGAGCTGAAGACAGCTGGAATGCCAGAAACCGGTCCTCGGAAGCTTGTTTCGGGTCCAGGGAAGACATGGCTTGGCAGTTCGGGCTGAACTGTTCCCATGAGGCACGGGGTCAGACTGATTTGCATATAGCCATGTCTGAACTGGGGTGGCAGAGTGGGCTAAAGAACGGTGATGGATTAAACCCAGATCTTTTGACTGGGTGTGAGTGTTTGATTGATTCAGATTCTCCAGCCATCACCACCCCCTTTTGTACCGCTTCTATGCACACCGCACGAGTCCCAGGGAAGCGCCGAATGCTCACATCAATTATGGCCATCACCTATGGCCGATCTGCCACCCGTGTGAGGCCTTAAGCTGCCCGGATGCTAACACACAGGCCACATATTTACAGCGTATCTAGTGGGACCCTCTACATCTCTGAGAGGTCTAAGCTCGCCTCTCTTGCTCCCATGCAACTCACCGCACCACCTTCGCTGTCCGTGTGGCGCAGCGGCCCTGCCACTACGTGGACGCTGCGGTTCTTGCGTTGCAACCGCGCCCGCCAGACAGCTCCACACTGTACAAGGTCACGGTTCGAGCACTCACTTCGGGACCCGTACTGAAACCTTTCGTCAATGAATCGCCTGCAGACTGAGCTCGCAGATGCCTCAAGCGTTGGGCTTCACTTGCCGTCGGTTTTCCGGGCAATGACAGTCATGAAGACGAGGATAATTACAGGATTACTTTACCAGGCTGCGGGATCCTCACACCACTGTGGCCATTCAGCTCGTGCGCCACCTAACGCCCCCTAACATAGAATTACTTCTCATCACTATTTGCATGTATAGAGAAACTTACACTTGTCCAACTCAAATCTCCATTTTTGTTCATGAACCTTTGACATCCACTTGTATTTCTTGTTTTCAAAAAGTGTAATCTTTATTTTTCTACTAATTTTTTTCAGGTTAAGTTTCAAGTATAGATGTTATTAAAAAAGTATTTAAACATGTTTTTTACTTCAACAGATCATGCTTGGTTTAACCAGTCATGAAACTCATTTCTCGCTTTTAAGAGAAGAAGTTCGATTTGGTGGGAAGAAAAATCAAAAAAGGTAAACTGGAATTCAACACCATGCATATCCGAGTTCAAAAAACGTTTATATTTAGTAGTCTATGAGTCTACCTGAAAAGCACTGTTTCAGATGCAATTACTACATTTATTTGTGCTAGCCATTCAAAAATGTGGATGTTTAGTCGAACATATGTCCCCATTTATCAGTGGTATCATTAGTTGATACAAATACATATTTTTCTGATTCCCTTTGTAAATTTGCGTGCACATATACAACCTTTATCACATCATATTTGGGTGAAAAGTGCAGTACTTCTTCTTTATTTTTTTATTTTTCCTGTTTAACTTTTTAATATCTGCAGGGGCTGGTTGTTACAGTATAACTACACTATGCAATAAATATAGATAAGCTAGCTTTAATATGAAACCTCTGTAGGTAGTTGGGCTTCTCTTTGCAGATGCCCCCCGCCCCACTTTTTGCTCCTATTTGAACGGTTAGATGCTCTTTTTCGACTCTGACAGTGCACTGAAGCCTGCTAACCAGGCTCCAGTGTCTCTGTCCTTCCCCCAAAGTGAAATGCTTAATTGTAACCAAGTTGGGAAGGACTTTAGCACCCCTGTGAGTCCCTGGTAAATCGTACTTATGGTATGCATGGCATGGGTCCTAAAGAGGGTCCCTATGAGATGCAGCTTATATTATGCCACCCAAGGGGATCAACACAAAAACGCATGGAGACTGCAGGGTGCATTATAATACATGTGAGGACATATCTGCATGAGCATATAGGCCGCTATGATGTCTCGTTTCATTGCTAGATATGGCAAGTGATCAGGCAGCCATCTTAAGGACATATCCTGGGCACTGGTCATTCAGAGTTACCAAGCACCATTGATAGCTGGGTATCAGGTACCTTGTGTTAATAAATCTGTATGATGCCAGTACTTGATTTGTTGTGACATGCACCCAGAGGGCACCTTAGAAGTGCCTCCTGAAAACCTACTAATCCTCCAGTGTGCTGACTAACTGGTATTTCTCAGCCTGTCACCACAGACTAGTTTCTGACCCTTGTAGGTGAGAGCCCGCACTCTGAGGTCCGAAACAATGCCTGCTCAGGCGGAAGTAGATCACAACTCTTCCAGCAGGGTGGCTAGTGAATTAGAATACCAAGGCCAGAGACTTCAAAGCCTCTGCTGCCTTTGAAATGCATCAACGACTTCCCCCAGACCTGGCGAATGTCACTGCCTGCCCTGTGGCCCATTTGAGCATGCGGGAAATTAGTCAGTTGGCATGTTGCTGTGTGTGAGAAAGTGCCATTTTTCTTGCCTTGGAATGCCCCACTTTTTTTCTGAACTGCTGATGTGCTTTGACTGAGTGTGCCCTGGGTTTCTGCCAACCAGGTACCCAGGGCCTGTGTTCCTTCCCTAAAACTGTGCTGAAACTAAAAACCCAATTGGCATCCCTGGCCACTTGTCAGCCCCTAGTAAATGGTACCCTAGGTACCCAGGGCATGGTGACCAGAGAAGATCCTTGAGGGCTGCAGCACTTATTGTGTCACCCTCAGGGGCCCTGTACCCTGGCACCCACACACTGCCTTTGCAGGCTGAGTACAGAACTAAACCAAGAGTCGACATGGCACGCATCCCTGTGTGCCATGCCCACATAACCCACTGCCCTAGCATACTTCAGTCACCCCTCTAGCTGGGTGCCTTATGCCTGAGGTGTGGGCACAGGTGCATGCACCCTGTGCTCCTACAGTACCCAGGGCCATTCCTGGACACTGTAAGTGCAGTGATGCCATTAAGAGTATATGGTGCTGGGAGGTTGTCATTACGAAATCCACACAAAACAGGTGATGGACAGAATGTGGATCAATGTCACACATTCACCCCAGTCCAAAGATCTGGGCCCAAATCCACCGTTTTTTTGCACTCCACACCACCCTGGGTTAGACAATGGCGATATGCAAATCAGCTCTGACCCTGTGCCCCATGGGAACAGTCCAGTCCGAACTACAAAAGCCATGTCCTTCCCAGAACGGAATCAAGCATCCGAGGACCGGACCGGTTTCGAGGTAACACCTCTCATTAGCCCGGCTAGCTTGACTCCAGTGGTGTGGAGTGCCTGGGACCCACGTCTGAGCATCCCCAGGGCACTTATGGCGGTATTGCAAACAAAACAGGTGATGGACAGAATGTGGATCAATGTCACACATTCACCCCAGTCCAAAGATCTGGGCCCAAATCCATCGTTTATTTGCACTCCACACCACCCTGGGTTAGACAATGGCGATATGCAAATCAGCTCTGACCCTGTGCCCCATGGGAACAGTCCAGTCCGAACTACAAAAGCCATGTCCTTCCCAGAACAGAATCAAGCATCCGAGGACCGGACCGGTTTCGAGGTAACACCTCTCATCAGCCCGGCTAGCTTGACTCCAGTGGTGTGGAGTGCCTGGGACCCACGTCTGAGCATCCCCAGGGCACTTATGGCGGTATTGCAAACAAAACAAGTGATGGACAGAATGTGGATCAATGTCACACATTCACCCCAGTCCAAAGATCTGGGCCCAAATCCATCGTTTTTTTGCACTCCACACCACCCTGGGTTAGACAATTGCGATATGCAAATCAGCTCTGACCCTGTTGCCCCATGGGAACAGTCCAGTCCGAACTACAAAAGCCATGTCCTTCCCAGAACGGAATCAAGCATCCGAGGACCGGACCGGTTTCGAGGTAACACCTCTCATCAGCCCGGCTAGCTTGACTCCAGTGGTGTGGAGTGCCTGGGACCCACGTCTGAGCATCCCCAGGGCACTTATGGCGGTATTGCAAACAAAACAGGTGATGGACAGAATGTGGATCAATGTCACACATTCACCCCAGTCCAAAGATCTGGGCCCAAATCCATCGTTTTTTTGCACTCCTCACCACCCTGGGTTAGACAATGGCGATATGCAAATCAGCTCTGACCCTGTGCCCCATGGGAACAGTCCAGTCCGAACTACAAAAGCCATGCCCTTCCCAGAACCGAATCAAGCATCCGAGGACCGGACCGGTTTCGAGGTAACACCTCTCATCAGCCCGGCTAGCTTGACTCCAGTGGTGTGGAGTGCCTGGGACCCACGTCTGAGCATCCCCAGGGCACTTATGGCGGTATTACGAAATCCACAGCACCATAATGGCTACACTGAGGACTGACAAGTTTGGTACCAAACTTCTCAGCACATTAAACCTGCACTGATGCCAGTGTGGGATTTAATGTAAAATGCACCAGATGGCATCTTAGAGATGCCCTCTGAAATCCTAACCCACAATCCACGTCTGGGCTGAGTGGCTGCAGAGGCTGCCACACAGCAGACATGTTGCTGGACCCCTGGGTGGAGAGCCCCCCCTCTCCTGGGCCTGCAACAATGCACATCCTGGGCGAGGTGCTAGGTCTCCTACCCCAGTATTGGCAGGGGGAAGCTTCAAAGGCATGCCGCCTCTGTGAGCTTCTCCAGACCATTTGCTGTACCCAGCTAACACCCACTCTGGCGGGAAGACTGGCGGGAAAAACTACGTCGGGAAGGGGGGTGTGCCAGCCTGTGCCAACCCCACCCCTCAGGTGGGGGAGACGAGGTGAAGCACGACCCCGGGCTCCGGCCATCTTGCAGATGGGGAGCCCTGCCCAATCCCAGCTAGGCTCCTGCCCCCCTCCCACAGGAGAGGAGCAGACTAGGGGGTGTACTCACCCCAGGACAGGGACCCATTGGTCCCTGTCCTTGCCCTTCCTGTAACGCCCCTAAAATCAGTGTGAGAAGGTGGCCTGATATGCAGTGCTCACTATTCTAGTGAACACTATGTATCAGTCCAGCAACCCTTATTGATGATTGGTTGTAAGTCAACCATATAGACCAGCTATCCTAGTAGCGTGGATACGAGCAGTCTAAGGCTAAAGACTCGAGAGGGCGTGTTAAGCCAGCTGTTTACCACACAGATACCCCTTGAATACCCAGTGAAAGGACACCACACAAGTGTTATGAAAATAAACAAGATATTTATTAAGAATCACAACAGCCCTGTACTCTTTATGAGGACAGGGTACTAAGCACAACACAAAACTCTTACGAAAATACTTAAGTTAGCACAGTATATACAAATGCCCGAGGGGCACTGAAAACCATATACTCTGAAAGTGGAATGCGAAATTACTAGCAGGTAAGTACAGTACTAATAGGCTTAGGAATCGCTAGGACTTGACTATAGAATCTTCAGATTACTTCTAGGAGGCCTAGGGGACTCGGGTGCAATGTGTGCACTCTCACGCGTGATGCGGGACAAAGTCTATGGTAGGTAGTAATGACAAACTTAGTGTTCTCGGGCGAACCCGACCTGGTAGGAGGAAAACGAAAGTGGATTCTGACCCTTGGATAGTGAGGCTATGCTGGGGCACCGAAATGCCGAAGTTACCTAGCCCAGGGGCTGCAGCTGCATAGGTCTCAAAAGACGTCGGGAATCCTCGTAGACAGACCAGGAGCCTGGAAGAAAGAAGTTGCTGGCAGGCGACCAGTGAAGAAAGTTCGATGGATCCAAGCCTGGATCGAAGGAAGATGACACCTGAAAGCAGAGGGGACCAAGTTCGAGACTACTAGCCAGTAGTCAATGGGCACCAGGAGGGCACCGGATGGTAGCCACCTCGACTAGGTGAGTGGGTGACGCTGTGCTCGCAGTTCTCACGGACCAGGAGGCGTTGTCGGCGACCAGGATAGAGGAGCGAGCTGTCCCACGATGGATGAAGCTGTCGGCGTCGCTGGACCCAGGATTGGGCAACAAAGCCTTGGCAAATTCAAGCCCACGCGGTGGACTCAAAATGGCGTCTGGAGTGGACCAGGAGGGTCCGGGGTGCCTCTCTTGAAGAAGGAAGCAAGGGCCAGTCTGGAGCAACCAGACCAGCAGCAATGATGTCGTCGGGCATCGTGAAGAAGGCCACAAGCCAGCCGGCTAGTAGCCACACAGCGCGGTGAGCAGGCAAAAGCAGAAGGGCCCCACGCAGATCGTGGAGATGCTGGATGGCTGATCTTCGGTGCTGGAGCTGCTCAGGGTTGGGGCTTCTCGGACCCCAAAGCACTCACCAGTGGAGCACACGGTGGGCTTGTTGCAAAGAAGTCGTGCAGTCTTGGCGATCGTCGGTCCCTCGAGGTCTCGTCGCACTCACAGTTCTCAGCTTTGCTGTAGAGGTGAGTAGAGGTCAGAGGTGCCAGGGAAGCCGGGTCTCGTCGAGCTGGGTCGTCGGATTCGTGAAGAAGGACTTGCAGCAGACTGCAGTGTTCTTAGGATGGTGCCTGCGGATGCAGGGTGACTACTCCTTAGCCACAAGGGAGAATCTTGAAGAAGGAAATCTTGAAGTCCTTTCACAGAAAGTCGTGTCTTGATTCCAAAGATGATCTAATTTGAACAGGGGGCCCGCTCCCATCTTTATACTAAAAAAGGGGGCTGACCCGGTGACTAGGTCCTGCCTATGGGTGGGACTAGGAGGGGGGTGGTTACACCCCTCTGCCATGCCGGACTTTCCCCAGGCCAGGGGCTGGTGTGCCCCTGGAACTGGTTCTGACCGGCCTATGCGTAGTGAGCACCGGGGTGCCACTCAGCAGTCACCTTCCTGTAAAGCCCTGCCTACCCAGGATACACAAAACCATGTCTGGGACGGTGCTAGCACCGCCCCTGACAGGAAACCCTTTGTCCAGGCTCCCCTCGCTGGAAGGACTCCCAGCTGCAGGGGGTCAGACTCGTGTCTGTGGTGGCAGCATCCATTTTGTGGAGCTGAGGCTTCGTTTAAGCTTTAACCGGGGTTCACAGTTACATACATGTCGTGTCCCTCTAGAAGGGTGGAATGCTAACCCCGTCGCCAGAATTGGCGAGGGGTTAGTATTTCAATTCGTATGACACTTTACTCGACATGTTTTGATAAAGCAATACCAAAGATAGCATTTAACCGCGAGGATTATAATGCACTTAAGAGTATATGGTATGCGATATCATGGAACAGCTATTAGGACTTGATTCCGCAAGCTGCAGACAGGCTCAGCTCATGCCAGAGCACCATCTCACACGATTCCAAGCACTCTGCCTTCAGGATTGTCAAGGCCTGCCATAGGAGTGACTGATAGGAATCTGTGTGTCCATTTTAGGGTTAGGTATAGGTATACTACACCTACAGCAAAGGGTGATTACACGACTTTGCCCCAGCTGTCATGCAGCCAGTTGTGTCAAATTTTAGGAGGCCAGCCAGGGGTGGCATAATACATGCTGCAGCCCCTGGCAGCCCTGGGTACACCTATGCCCTGAGTTACAGGGTCTGATAAGGGGGCCCAGTACCAATTGGAAATGCACCTAAGGTACATGGAATCCATTTTACAGAGAGAGCAGTAGGCCTGGGGTCCTGATTGGCAGGGTCCCAGGTCGACTATGTCAAAAACCAGCTAAAACACAGGGCAAAAAGTTGGGGGCAACCATAGTCAGGAGGTACCTTCCTACAATCAGTATTTAGGGGCTCCCTGAACCTTCCTTCCTCCGATCCCCATACGAAAAGAAGAAAGATCAAGAAGACCCGCCGTGCAGCTGCTAACAGGACGACAACAACTGACTTGGCCCCAGCCCTGCCGGTCTGTCGATCCTGGAACCTGCTTCTGCCTAATCCCAGCGACTCCTGTGGACAGCAACCTTGGGACACCCAGAGGAACTGCCTGCCTTGACCCTCTTAAAGACTGGGACTCCCATCAGCAGAGGCTCTGCTGCAACAACCCACCTGGTGCTAACCAGAAAGCTCCGGACCAGCCCACTCTACACCGCCCGGGCCGGGCCCAACCGAACCAAAACCACGAGGACTTCCCCCAGGCGACTGGGACCTGAAGTCCAGTGCCTAAAGACCCTCCTCGACGAACCAGCCAACGCCTGCAGACTCGGGACCAGGGGCCACCCCATCAGCGACCAGCTGAGGGTAAGATTTTCTGACATCCAAAGACACCCCTGCACCCAGTGCCCTAAAGCCCCCTGTGCCTCCCTTTGGGGTACCTACCTGTGCTCCAAGATCCGAACTTACCTCTCTAAGTACTGGTCGCCCCTGGAGAGTCTCCGTCCCCGAGCCTGCAGCCGTTGTTCCTTTTTGACCTTTCCCATTGGATAACATTGAGCGCCCGACTGCTCAAGAGCACCCTGCACCCAGCCACCCGAGTGCCGCTGGCTGTGCCACCTTTGTCCTATCCTACTCCCCCCCCCCCCCCTTGCCCTGAGCAAGTGACCAGGAGCTCCGCTCCCACAGCCGTGTGGCCTGCTAGGCAGCAGCCACCAACCGAAGGCCCCCTTTCCCTCACTGGATATCATTGGGCCTACCTACCTCTGCACCCGCCGGCCCTGCGCTGCTGGGGCGGAACCGACTATACTTACCTGCCCCTGGGGGACCCCTGAGTCTACACTCGGAACCTTAACTTCACTAGCCAAGTACTCACTTGGAAACCGGTAACTCACTTACCTGCCATTGGATAACATTGACCCATTTTGACTCGAAAATTTTCTAAGTGTGAAGTTTTGAAAAAGTGCAAATATTTATATAAAATCAGCCAAAGCCCGAATTCAGAAGTACTCACCTGCAAGCAGGCGAGAAGCCAGTACTGAACCTTGCAGCCCAGTACTGAACTGCAAAAGTAATCCTTACCGGGTTTACTAGTAATCTGTATTTTCTCCATAGGAACCCATTGTCTGTTTTTCTATGAAATTTCTTCTAAGTGTCTACTTTTGAAAACTTGAAATATTCTTTAAAAATCATACGAAATACTGAAACGCACTTACCTACCTGTTTTTAGTTCAGACACCACTGCTGGCCCTAGAAGCCCAGCACTGGATAACAAAAGTAACGCGATCATACTTTACCTGCAACCTGAATGTTCTCCCATTGAATAACATTGCCATATTGTCATTGAAAAGTTTCTAAGTGTGAACTTTTAAAACCGCTTTATATTAATGAAAATTCACCACAGTAACTAAAACGTTTTTGCTAACTTGGTTTCAGCTTAGACCCCAGGACTGAATCTAGGATCTAGTCTTGGAACTACTAAAGTAATCTGTACTGTACTCATCTGTACTTTTATGGTAGCAATTCATTGAGCTCAATGCTAAAGTGTGTCTAGACTGGAGTTGTCTTCAGCAACTCCTGTACCTATTGTGTTCACCAACTTCATTGCTTCCTTGCAAAGTAATTACATGAGAGTTCTCATATCTAGCAAAGTATATTTTTATGCCTATTGGTTCTAAAAATAAAACAACTATATCTTTGGATATAACCACCATTGGCCTGGAGTTCAGTCTTTTAGTGTGTGAAATAATTTGCTGACTGAGTGTGTACAGCAAATGCTTTGCACTGCCCTCTGGTACTGCCTTACTGCTCGACCAAGCTACTACTTTTGAGAGTAAGGTCAGTCCTGACTTTAACCTCTGTTATACCTTTGGGGTTTGTGGACTCTATACACACTGTACTTCATTATTGTCCAGTATATATAGAGCCACTTTCTCATACTTTGTCAGGCTAGGCACACCCCCACTTGAAGTGGACAGCCAAGAAAGGGTTTCACCATTTTGAATTTGATGAAACTAGGAACTCTGGGTCAGGATTATGCCTATTCTCCAAAGGAAATGGCTGTATAGTGGGTGTAGTCTCCCCAGGGGTAAGTAGCCCATTGGCTACTACCATACACTCTCCTAAACACCTCATAATTCCGTATTTAGGGTTCCCCTGAAACCAGAAAATCAGATTTGACTACCTGGGGACAGAAGAAGGACAAAGAAAAGCCAAAGACTTGAGAACAGAGTACCTACATCGTAAATGGCACAAAACCCTGCATGGTTTCTTGCACCGTGACAATCATGAAGACCAACTCATCCAGAAGCTAAGCAACCTTCCCAACCCCTTGGAAGACGCTCCATTGCTTCAGAAACCAAGCAGAATCTCCCTTGGGGTAGAGAGCCACTCCCCTGGATCTGCAGGCACCGACCACACTTGTCTGTATTCCTTTTTGCTGACCACCAGGTCCACCAAACGAGTATCTCACCAGGCGGAGGTCCCTGTGGTTCTAGACGATCAGTGAGTTCCAAGATGCTAAACCCTCCAGGAGCCTCACATCACCAATACCCTGGGTACCGGAGTATTTGCCACAACCAAGGCTTGTTATGTGTCTAGCCTGGGCACCACTGATTTCAAAGCCCACCTGCCAACAAGGGACTTCAGGATGAACCAGGCCTACACCAATAGTGGCACTGCTGCTCTGTTTTCTTCACCTTTCTAGATCACCCAAGTAAAGTGAGAGCCTCCACCAAAAGCGACCTGCCTGACAAAATACCTCTGAGTCCGAGACCCTCAGCCCGATTTCACGTAAACCGACCATACCCCCTTGACACAGAGACCTTCAAGAGCCGAACCCCCCTTCAGATTATGGCGGACTTGTCCCCCAGTTCCCACTTGCAGCCTTTCTTTTACAGGGAACTTGACATTAATTAGTAGTTCTTGAGGCTACCAATACAACCAGCACCTCTGCACCCGGAGTGACGTGGTCAGGTAAAACTGAACTGTGGGTGGTTTCTTGGCCCCTGAGCAACTTAAGTCCCAAAAGCTACACTCAAAAAATGCTTGAAAGTATATGTATACAGTATATGTTTCTCCTGTAGGATAACATTATCGCTTTCGAGGCTTACACCTAAAAAAACGTTATTTGAGCACTTTGCTGTTTTACTGTAACAATCCTATCTCCAGAAGTACTCACCAGATTCCAGTGATCTTAGTGTCTAAAATTATTTAAAAATCCGTTATTTTTCTAAATTGACCTTGATTTCTTTTTGAGTATGTCTCTCATTTATTGACTCTGTGTGTAGAACTAATGCTCAACACTTCCCTCTGATAAGCCTAAGCTGCTCGACCACACTAACACATATAGAGCATTTGGGCTTATTAAAGTACAACCTGGAAATACATTAAAAATACCCTTCTATCATTAAGAAAATCGTCTTTTTGCCAATTAGAAGAGTAATGTTGACTAACTGCAAAATAGGTTCAGTTACAGACTTGAACCACACTGATTTAAAGCATGTTCACCTACACCTTTTTCAGGTTTAAAAAGTTTGCCAGCATAGGAACAATAGCAAGCCTATCAAAAGAAAAACATGTGTGCTACTAGTCGTATGGACCCATTCTTGCTTATTTTATTTCCTGCACCCTTTGTTGCTAACTACTTGGTATTGTATTTAAGAATGAGCCTGTTATGACTGGTTATATTGAGCTGAGTAATGTCTTACCAGTGCTTAGAAACGAAAGAAGAATATTTCTGATGGAGTATGTTATGATACATTGGCCATCATGGGTTGTGGTAATGGTTATAGCTGGCATTATCATCCTTACCATTTTATAAAGGACAATTCTGCTTACTGCTCCAAAAATTAATTAAATGGGACTTGTATGTCTGACGTGAACAGATCCTGCAATTCTCTTTTTACTGAAGCCAACTCAAAACTAAAATTATGATCTATAATTCCAGGTAGAAGCCATTGAATAGATGTATGCATTTGACTGGCATTTGTAAGGTGAATAGCTTGAAATATGATATTTGAATTTCTTTATGTTTACAGAATTTCCGCACCTGAAGAAACCACATTTCACCTTCTCCACTTGTCTTTAATGAGAGAATACATAGACTACGAATTCTCGCCAGTGAAAGTACGTATTTGCTCATTGTTCTAAAGATCTGTTGCACAATGTTGTTGAGATAATGATGACATTACCTTTGTCTCTTTTTTGGCCACAGGACAAGATTCCCTTTAAATACGATCCTGAAAGGATAATCGATGATTGGATATTAATGGGCTTTCTTGTTGGCAATGATTTTATCCCTCATCTACCTCATTTACATATTAACCATGATGCATTGCCGCTGCTTTATAAAACGTACATCAATATCTTGCCTCAGCTAGGAGGTAAAGTATTAAAAATGCAAATTCTTTTCATGACTGTTCTCAACCCTGTATACTATCCTAAACCAAATAACTAGAGTTGTACTTGTGGTGGTCTGCAGTCACAGTTACATGTTCTAACTAAAGGTGTTCAAGTTTCACATCTAAAGCTGAAAATATTTCAATCTGTAAAGAATTTGCTACGGAAAATGAGCATTCACTGCAGACATGTTTAGTGACTAGTACACAGCTTTTCAGTGCTGCATCACTTGTCACTTGATCAATATGGCATGACATCATAGTTCACTGTAGTATTTGAGAGCTGTGACAAATTGTCGACCGGCTTTTTACTAGCAGTGATTCACCAATGAAACAACATTTTGAGACCAAGAATTCACAAAAATACTACCTGGTCCTTCTTAAAGATGCTTCATAGATCTCCATTTATGAAAACGAGGGATGGAATTGAGTGACTACAATGTATTGGGTGCTGAATGCTTGTATTTGTAATACATATATGAGGCAGCTATTTACCATGACCAAGAAGGAAGCCGCACAGTTTAAATGTACTAATCAGTGAGTTTGTTCCTGCGTTCATCACTCTTGATGAGAACACAGTACAGTGCTGCATACCGTGCTCAGACCATTTTGGGAGATTACATTAATTCCTAATTTATTATTATTATTTTTTTTTAGGATACATTAATGAAAGCGGCCATCTTAATCTCATGCACTTTGAAAAGTATCTTGCCAAATTGGCAGACGTAAGTATTTTTGTTTAGCAACGTTCTGTAGTTTGGTTCTGAAAATGTGATTAAATATTGGGAAGAGGTGTGGTGCAGCGGCCAGGGCAGCTGACTCTGGAACATGGGGCTCACGGTTCGATCGCCGGCGGCAGGTTAGCCCAGCACCTTGTGACTCTGGGCAATACCTTCTTAATCTTCCTGACGGCCCCTAGCACCACGACACCTCGCCTGAGGTAGGTGCGCGCTTTACAAATGCTGATATTATTATTATTATTATTATTATTATTATTATTATTATTATTATTATTATTTCTAATGTTATTTATGCCCAAATCATTTCACTTAAAGGCCTCAATTCTTTGTATTAAGAAGTTCCTTAACTTTGTTAATGGGGTCAGACTTCTGATCGCTGTCTTGAATTTATTTAATTGGATTTTATGTAAACTGCTTCATGAATCTGATAGACATCTAGCCACAGGTTCCGTACCTTAGAATATCCTAGGTGTCAGGTTGGATCCGGAAGACTTTTGCAATACCCTTACGCGCTGGTAGGTGGCATCGGCCGGCACCAAATGACGTCGGCACCAGAAGTTACATTTGTCTCTCCAATATAGGTGCCACCTCGGCACGCTGACGTCCGTTCTTTTCTTTCTGCACCAGCTATTGCAGATCTGTCAAGAGAGCTACCCTCTGTCGCTTCTTGACAGGTTTTTTTAGTGTGTAGGTTTTTTCCTCAATGTCAAAGACGACTTCTGGATTCCAACCATGCGGTGCCTGCCATCGCACCATGTTGGTGACAGATTCACACTTAATTTGTCTCTGGAGCACGACCAGGACTCAAAGTCGTACTCCGACTGACGGACCGTGGCTGCAAAGGCTTTGAGGGAGCGACCCCTAAAGCTGGTTCACGCCGTTTCCTCCGTAGGTCTTGTTCCCGGTCAAGAGGAAGGTCTGGGCACCACTCTGGGATTCCTATATCCTCTTCCTCTCACTCTAAGTCGACAGGTCGGTCATGTAAGAGGCATAAGGAACACAAGAAGTCAAAGCGCTTCAACGTCTCCCTGTCCGTCGGCTGACGTGATGGAGGAATCTCAATTCTCTAGGCCTTGTTCTGTGGAACTTGTGCCTGGGTCGCCTCAGCACTTCCCTGACTTTCCAGGAGCTGTGGTGACTCCTACCCAGCTTAAAGAATTTTGTAACTCCGGAGGCTCAGAGGGGGCTCCATTGGGTTATGTAGTAGGTGTGTCCCTGTCCTGTCTAAAATCCCCTTTTCTTAATTGTCAATAAGCAATTTAGATATAGATTTAGATAGATCTCTATTCCTATCCGTGAGGGAGGTGCATTGCTAAACAGTATTTTCCCTCCAGAACTCATGTGGGCACAGCACTTGAGACCTAACAAAGATAATTTTGGTGGATGTAATATTAATGAGCTGATCAATATGTATTAGAAAGATGTTAAAGTAGAGACGAGTGGATATATAATTGTGAAGAAATTGCATCTATTCATTATTTTTGGTTGTGAATATACGTACTGTGTCAGTGCTAGACTCGGAAATCTTCTCTATTTCTTTACTTGTTCCTCTTTTTTAGGTTTTAACTGGGTGTTGTGTTGTATAAATGTATAATGAGAGAAAGTAGAGCAAGTGCTTTTATATTGTCTGTTGATGTAGGAATCAAGGGTATGAGGTTGGGTAGGTTTCATGGGGTCAATGTATGAATTAATATAAAGTCTGATGTTCTTGTCTCACAAATTAATTAGACACCCAAAAGTAATATAACAATGCAAATACTTTTTTTGTATAATTGAATAAAAGTAGGTATTTTGCATATAGTTTAGGCTCTGTGTTGTATTGGTAGCTGTATGAATCACTTTAGAGTTGTATAAATTACTGTAGACCTATGAGCAATTCTGACATTTGATGGGGAAAGCGGAACTACTTGTGTCTGTATAAAGTATTCTTCTCCTGATCCTCACCCCGTACTTTGATAGTCAGGACCCTCTTTTTTTCTTTTCTTATACACCCACTGAGCCTTACTTGTTTGAGAGGCTAACCACCCACCTAACCTCACTTGCTTGTCTAAGCTGCCGTAGACCAGTCTCTCTATAAGTATTCAGAGTTTGAGATCTGTTTCCTGCCTATTTACGCTAACTTGGGAGCTGTCCTTCATCCTTTAACTCTTTTAAAGTCGACCAGGTTGACTGGGTTGTCAGTCAGTCAGGTGCCTTCTTTGCCAATTTCCCAGCATCAGATGGATTTCTCATCATCCAGGCCTTAATTAATGTTTTGATCAGTGAATAGATCAAACAATGTACCTTTTTTATTTTAACCATTTTGTATTCGTAATTAATGGCAGATATACCTGCAAATCGGAGAGCAATAATATGTCTCTATTTGTTTCCAGTTTGACCGTGAACACTTTAATGAAGTCTTTGTTGACCTAAAATGGTTTGAAAGCAAAGTAGGCAATAAGTACCTCAACGAGGCTGCTGGGCAAGCAGCAGAAGAAGCAAGAAAAAGCAATCAGAAAAAATTAAAGGTTAGAAATTCTTATATTCATAGTTAAAATATGGAATTTTGCTAGGTAATCCTGACATGCAGAATGTTTTTTAGCAACTTATGTTCAGAAAAAATTTAGGTCAATGTGTTTCTTAATCATTTGCTTGGGTAATCATGTCTCTTTTTACATAAAATGTAGGTGTTGTGTTATACAAATTTGCAATTATAGTTGGCAGGAATGTATCTTTAATATTATTTGAACAATGCACATTTTTGCCAGTGTAAACTCCTCTAAGTGTTACTGCTGGGACAGATGTAAAAACCTAGTTATTTATGTGAAAAGCAGCCATTTTCCAAAGTTTGTATGAATAACAGGAACAGAGACACCTGTACACGCACCAGTTTGAGCATGCAAATTTTGGTACCCACAAGGAAGTCTGGGAACTCTGCTTCCTTGAAGGGGAGTGCAATCCAGCTTTTCAAAATGAACCAGGGAACCTAAGCGATGGAGAAAGACTATGATGTAATGCAGCGTTCGTGAATGGTACTTGGCCGCAGGAAAATGGTGTCAGGGTAGATCATTTGCTGAGGTGGCCAAATACAGTTTGGAGGAGTTTGGTGAAGTACAAAGGAGTTCAAGGACAGACCAAAGAGTAGGAAGTGGAACTGTCATCTGTCTAACCACTGGAAATTGGGAAACATCTGGGGGTCTTCAAAAAAATGGAATGGAGAGAAAAGCGTCCTACAGATGTGAATGCGATGAAGGTGTCTCTAAAATGAGTGCCCTTCATCTATAAATGTTAATGTAAGACCCACATGTTTATAGAATTCAGATCTATTACTAGGTGTTAACATTTGAGCTTTTCTGTACCACAGAAATTGAACTGACAAAACCGTTCATGGTGAAGTAGATCCCATTGTCCCATTCCTGATCAATGCTGCCACCTCTAAGTTTACTAAGTAGTCTTCTCTGTGAGAGAAGAAATGACATTCGGGAAACTGGTGCTATACTGGAAGATCCTAAAAAAGCTGTACAATAAATGTTGATGATTTTAAGTACTTAAAAGATGCCAGTAAATTGTTCTTATTCTGGCAGACTTAAAATGCTCACCCCCTTTTCCTTTTGTGAGGTGGAAGGTGGAGACTTACTTGATTGAGCTTTTGAAGAAGAGAGAAAGATCACTCCTGTCTCTTTGACCGTTGGGGTGTGGGGACTCTGATTGAAATGACCACCACTGTTGTGTCTGAGAAAATGAAAACGGCTGTCCACGCTCTTCTTCTAGTTAAGCACTCTTGCCTCTTATGCCAATCCTTAAACCCTTCTTTTGAAAACGATGCAATGTGTGAACTACTGAGCCTTGTCTAGGGAGGTGGAAGTGGGATGCAGTTGGAAATCTCTTTAATTAACTGATCTCCAAAGAGAATGCTTCTACTGGAATTTAGCTTAGATTGCTGATATCAACAATATTATTATTCTTGTCCATAAAAACAGAATTTTACTATTTAGCAATAATGGTGGTGTTAGCATCTCCAATGAAACCCACAACTCTGAGACCAGTCATTAAGCGTAGTGATATCAAGAGCGCCCTGGGCAGTGGGCTGTAGCACATCAAGGAGCTCTAGGAGCTTGCTTTATGACATGTAACTGGCGACTCTGGTAAAAAAGAGACCTGGTTGTTAGCTGTCCTGGAACCATTAGACAACAGGCTGTTTGGCCTACTAGTTCCTTGAGTTGTTCATGTGTGTGTTTTCCAGATACAGTGACAGTTGGCCACACTTCTTAAAGTGACAGAACCTCTGAAAAGGAATTCTGCTTGTGGGGGCTCTAAAACTTTGTTCCTCAAGGAAGTGACTTGGGGAGGTTTAATATTCCTTGTCAGTCTTGACAAAAGTCGAACTGAAGATCATGAGTAAGAGCTGTGAAAGGACTCAAAATCTCCTACTGATAAATACAAAAAAAATCTAAAATAAGATGAGGTCTGAAAAACAAAATGTAATACATGCTGTTCAAAGCTGGAAAGACAGAGACTGTTTTACTTTGAGGCCTAATTGGATGATGTTTGTTGCTCTTTGTTGAGACAAAAAGGCAAGCCCTCTAGGAACTCTGATCATCCTGGCATTCTAGCATCGCATGCAACAGGGAGGAAAGAATGTAAATAAGCTGGGTAAAACTCCTTTCATCTCTGTCACTTTTTAAACCTGAATTTACCTTTCCCTACTAATAACCAAAGTGAATATGATGACTCCTGTAAAACTAGAAGATCAAGGGTCTCTCAGATCTAAGGAAAATTGACTTCGCCCGAGGGGTGAGATTGGGAGGGTAATGCAGAGCTGGTTGATTCCTTCTTGTGTTGTCAGGGCAGCAACCTACTAAGTGCTTCGCCTCACATCTGCATGTTTAGCCAGTGCCAGTACAGTTAAGGTGTGAACCATTACTCGACTAAGACTCACCTGCCTTTGGGACATGAGATTGGGTATGAGTACGAGGTTCTGCTCAAACTCTTTGCCCTCCATGAGCCTAACAGGGGTAGTTGAAATGTGGGTCTTTTAAAGATTGCCTCTTTTGTGCTCAAGTTGCCAACTGTGATTCCTGCTCTACTTTTTAACGCATTCATGAGGTATGTTTATATAGAAGTAGATAGGATCCCTGCCTTTATAAAAAGGTGTACACTACTGCTCATGTAACCAACTCCCAATTTTCTGCCCATATGCAATCATTTTACTAGTTTAATAGCATTTCTGCCTGACACATTGCTATTTGGATGACTGGACCATATCTGAGTTACCACCTTTCTGTTGTTGGTGTTCTTGCACTACACACCCTACTGCCTCTAAGTCAGTGGTGTAGAGCTGCCTATATGTTCTAGTCCTAACTATTCGTAAATTACACTTCTCTCTCACAACTCCTTCTCCTTCACACGGTTATTTGCTGCACTCCGATACAAGATATGAGCTACTCTTTGGCCACTCAAGCACAATAGCAAAACTGTTCTAGGCTCCCAAAAAACACACCACCATGTCATCCACACACTCCCGTTCGATATAGCTTGCTAACCATCTGAAAATGTGCTTCAACTTCCACATAAGGGCACGAAATGCTGTATAAATGTTATAGTGAAGTACATGTCCTTCTATTATCTTGAGTCCAGTACAGGTCCCAAAAAAGGGAGCAGACACCTGGGTCTCTCATAAAGTTCATGTGGGCTTTTGTAAAAAGTCTGTGCTTTTCACAAAATGACGATTTTGCCTTTTTCTAGTCAATCCATGCAGTCATGAGCTGTTTATTTCAGCTAGGAATATTAAGAGCTCTCTTCTTTAAAGCGAGTGAAGCAATCTGTGACTAAGATGAAAGTGAAAAGATGTACTAAAAAAGACTAAGCAATTTAATCCTCCATATATTTAAGATTTCTATTTCTAAAGCATCAGGTGCAGGCAAATCCCTATTGTTAGCATTCCATAGTTAGTTGGATTGTTTTTACTTTGTTAAGCTTTATGAAAGCGACTAAAACTTCTACAAGATGATAGAACAAGCATTGGTCCGCCAATGGCTAAAACAATATTTTTTTGGTTCTCATAAAGCATGCATTGCCATAGTAGTTACAGTACGAAAGAGGGCTGCTTTGTATGTGGACGTGCTGATTGTGAAAGAGCAGAATGTAGTCCCCCACAGTGAAGACAGCCAGTGGATGAAGTTGACTGACCCCATTACTCCATGCTGTATGTTTTAGTAACTGAAGAAAAGTGTGATACAATGATAGACCAATGGATAAAAGAGCTGGCTGAAGGCTCCTGCAAGTAAGTACATGAAACATATCATTTTAGTAAAGTCAAAAGGGCTTGGCTATTGCCGGATCTACAGATCTCCAGGTTGTAAAGACCTCTCTCTAATAGGTTTCTTGTATAGGCATTTTGGTACTATATTAATGGTAGCTGCTGTAGGAATGCTAATGCATATTTTGCCCTTTCCAGCTTTGTCCTGTTTTGAGTGAGCGTCATTCTGTCAGAGTATTGGGTATGTCTCTACTCTGCTTAAATCGAAAAGTGACGGCTAAAGTCGTTCTGCGACTCTCACTTTCAACCAAGGTGGAGCAGTATTCCTGTTTTCATGATTGGGTCTATGAGTGTATCTTTTTTTTTAAGGTGAAATATAGTTTTGTCTTAAAATATTTATGAAAAGGGCCTTCAATTCATGTGACCCACATGCATTTTGGCAACTAGAATTATGAAGACAGTCCCAAACTTATATTTTATGATGGTAATTATTTGTATTTTGTTGTCCTAAAATCGCTTTGAATGGAATTTTATGCTGTGCTGCAGAATGCAGTTAGATTCTTTTTTTATGACTGGCATAAATATTTGATTTTATTTTTTAATAGGCAAGAGAAGAAACACTTTGTTTAGCTGCTTTGGACGTAAGTGAAGACAAAGCAGCTACTTCGAAAGGTAAGCATTGCAAGCTTCTAACTTTGATTTCCTTGACTGCAGAATGATCATGCCTTTTTTTGATTTACCGGTTAACTACTCCGAATTAAACAGCAGTACAAAAATGATACTTTCGCCAAATAATGAAAGAGAACACAAACTTAAAAAAATATATATATTTTACTACAGCAATAAGTAAAGAGGAAGATAATATAACAAAAAGGCACTGTTTTAAAAGAAAAAATCAAATACACATATCAGGATAGTATCACCAAAAACCATAAGGCAGTTTTTTTTTAAATTAGTGACCCAAGTATAGCTTCTAGGAATCACCAACAGTCTGAGTCCATTAGTAGTTGCAGATCCAGAGGCAGATGAGGAGCGAGACATGAAATGGAGACAAAAGCTTCAAGACTCAAAGTAATCCTTCTCACCAAACATAATTTCCAGTATCTATACCGGTTTATGATGAAGGGCCTTTTGTCATTTTGTGTGGGAGACAAAGAAGCAGATGAAGGCCAGAAGTAGTCCTGCACCACTCATCAATGCTACAAAGCTACAATAATTTTGTAGACTCACCAAAAACCTTAATCTGTATCAGCTTCAGTCAGTATGTTAGGTTTGCCATCGTGGACTTCTCTCAACTTTGCTGGATACCATGCCAACAGATCACAGCAATGTTTCCCACAGCCCTGACAAACTAGCCTGCCTCTTCAACTTAATGCTTCTGTTCAAGCCTGGAAAAGGTAGATTTCTGTCTTCTTCCAAAGAAATGGAATTCCTCCTAACGGTATCCTTTATCACCAAGTGCTTTTAGCTGGGGGACTGCAACTTCACCAGATGTGTTCATTCCCCTTTTTAGACCCTTGGTGCAAAACCTCACCATTTCCACAACACCAACTTTGGGAGGTGGTTTCTTGCTCCTCAAATGCTTGAAAATTTTGCACAACCTCTTTTTTTTTTTTTTTTTTTTTTTGGAAAACCTTTATTTGTAGAAAAGTACACCGCTATTCAGCCATACATCCCGAAGGCCAGGCAGCATTGAGGTAGCATTTCTATTCGTGCACCAAACGGTAGACAGGAGCAGTCAGGTTTAATTTCGAGAACATTAAAATATATAAACCATAAAACAACAAAAGCTGCAAAAAATAGAATAAGGAAGAAAGAAAGAACGAGAGAAGGAGAAAGGGAGAAAAGGAAATTAGGCTGAGGACACATCACATACGTTGGGCTTACATCACTGGGGGAGATCGGGGGCCGCACACCCTACGCAGCTTGCAATGCGGGTATCGACATCGGGTCATGTGGGGAGTAACACAACAGGATAACAGTCATGGAACCACGGGAAAGGGACGCTACGGAGACAAATGGACATCAAGTTCCACTTCCACAGGGGGGGGTACAAATGTCACCTCGATACGAGTTCCAAGCACCCCACACAGACCTCCACATTTTCGGTTTGCCCCTGGCTACATATACTGTTTTCTCGCGCAGCATGCACCAGTCCATGTTGGTCTCCCACAAACCAATCGTGGGAGGAACTGGCGCACCCCATCTCTGAGCTATGTCCCTCTTGGCTATCATGTTGCCCAGAGTGACCCAGCGGGTCTGGGCCACGTTGTAGTCATTCGGGCCCCAAATGTTAAGTAAGCAGCGCCGGGCCTCCGCGGGTAAAGCCACACCAGTCACTTCCTTCATCACCTTGTGCACTCGCACCCAGAATCGAGCCACTGCAGGACATTCCCAGATAATGTGCATGAAGGTCGCAATCATCCCACATCCTCTCCGGCAAGTACCATCCAGCGAGAGCCCCATGTGTATGAGCCTGGGGCCCGTAACATAAACTCTGTGTAGTATCTTCAGCTGGACAAGGCGGAGCCTCGCCGAGATGGCCACCTCCCTGGGGGAAGAGACCGCTGACTGCCACTCCTCATCATCCACCTCGATGCCATCAGTCACCCAGAGCTCTCTCAACCGTCGCAGCAGGTCAGCCCGTGTGTTAATGAGCTTCTTGTAGGTTAGGGAGATGGCACTGTCCGGCATATGGCCGTCCAGCACTCTGTCCTCCAGGGGTGACGATTCGGGCACCGTCTCTCCCGCCGTTATACAGGAAGAGAGAGCGTGCCTAAGCTGTGCATACCGGAAATATTCCGTCGCCCCCAGTTGGAACTCAGACTGCAGCGCATCAAAAGACTTGATCCCTCCCCCAGCCATCACATCTCCCACCTTCGATATACCAATGGTGTCCCACCTATCAAAGCCCTTGGTGTGCCACAGTTTCCCCAGCAGGTCAGAATCATACAGTGGAGTGGCCATGGAAATCCTACCCTGCCAGCCCAGAGTTTTGGTGACCGCCCGCCACAAATGTACCGCCGTCTTAGTGGGGCCTGTCAACTTCCGATCCAGAGACTTGGAATATAGCGCCCTGTAGTAGTTCCCATCGATCATGAGCCACCGGTCCATGGCGTAGCCTGGGCTGACTGCCGGGCCGTATAGGCCATGATTGATAGCCGCGAGCTGGGATGCCCAGTAGTAACGCCGTATGTCAGGTAGGGCAATGCCTCCGTCATAGCACGGTATGGTCAGTTTTGCTAGGGAGATCCGCGGTCTACCGTCCCACAATAAGGCTCGCTGCAAGGACTCGACCTCCCCAAAATATTTAGCGGGCACAGGATCCTGGGTGTTTTGCAGTACATAGAGGAACCGTGGTAACGCCATCATTTTAAACCGCGCCGCCCTGCCCATTAAGGAAATCGGCAGTTTTTTCCAGCTCTCCACATCTCGACGCAACCTCGCCAGAGGCGGAAGCAGGTTGTGCGAGTACCGTGCTCGGGGGTCCCGCGAAACGTAGATACCCAAGTACCGAAAGCCCTGTTGGGCTATCTGTATTGAGCAGCCACGGGGAAGGCGCGGAGTATCTCCACACAATGCATACAGTGAGGACTTGGACCAGTTGATAACCAGGCCCGAGTAGGTTCCGAAGGTGCCCAACAGATCAAACACTACTATGAGCGAGCGGCAGGGGGAGGTGAGGTACAGGAGGATATCGTCCGCGTAGAGCGATACCCGATCTTCAAATCCCGGAGACCATGTTATCCCTGCGACATCGGGGTGCACCCTAATCCACGCCGCCAAGGGCTCAAGTGCCAAGGCGAACAGGAGTGGTGACAACGGGCATCCCTGTCTGGTGCCTCTGCGCAATGCAAAGGAGGCCGACAACCGACCATTAACAGTCACATTCGCCAGCGGGGCCGAATACAGGAGCTGGACCCAGCCAATGTAAACGGGTCCAAACCCCATCTTAGCAAGCACTGCCCACAGGTAGTTCCACTCCAGCGAGTCGAAGGCCATGGTGGCATCGAGCGAAGCAAGTACTGTGGGTTCAGTAAGGAGGTGTGCTCGTGCCATAACCGCGTGAAGACGTCGAAGATTGAGGGCCGTGTTGCGGTGTGGTATGAATCCAGACTGGTCCGGATGAACCAAGTCCGCGATCACCCCCACTAGTCGATTGGCCAATAATTTGGCCAGGATCTTGGGTTCGGCGTTCAAAAGTGAGATGGGTCGATACGAACGGCAAAGGTCACGTGGCTTCCCCTCCTTGTGTATAACCACTATGGTGGCGAGTCTCTGGTCGAGCGGGAGCTCTCCGGCCTCACGGGCCTCGAGAAACATTTCTAACAGGGGCGCGGCCACCGTGTCAGCCTTAAGCTTGTACAATTCAACAGGAATGCCGTTGGGCCCCGGCGCTTTGCCGGAACGCAACGACCGAATCGCCAGCGCCACCTCATCCACCGTCAGGTCTCGATCCATGTCCTCCTGCTCGACATCTGAGAGGCAGGGAAGCTCGATGCCCTCCAGAAGTGAAGTCGAAGCCGATTCCGGTAGGGAAGTCGCGGACGTGTATACCGCCTCAAAGTACTCTGCAAATGTCCCAACTATGGCGGCCGGGTCCGTAAGGACCAGGCCATCATCACCCAGTATCTCCGGGACCACACGTGACGCGAGCTCTCGTCTGTCCAGCCAAGCCAAAAGCTTACCGGCCTTGTCTCCAGAATCATATATCCTGCCCTGCTGTTCCCTGCTCAAGGCCCTCGCCGCGTCAGTAGCAGTGGCCCGGAGTTCGGATTGTTTGAGGGAGAGGGCATGGAGTAGCTCAGGAGTTGGCCCCAGGGCCGGCTGGGAGTTCAAGTCAGCGAGTTCGGACTCCAGCCGCACCACGTCCGCATCCCGCCGTCTGCGGGCCTCTGCAATCAGGGAGAAGGCCTCGCCGCGGAGCACAGTTTTAAAGGCCTCCCATAGGGAGACAGCAGAATCGACCGAACCGGCATTCTCGGCGAAGTACCGCTCTATAGATTTAGCTAGGAGATCCCTAGTCTTTGGGTCCCGAAAATACCACGGATTAATAGGAGCCACTCGCGTGGTCGCGGGTATCAGAAAATCAAAGGACACCCAAACCGGGGAGTGATCTGAAATGCCCCTGGCCATTAGACGGGAGGTGGAAACCGACTGCGCCTGGGCCGCGGGGGTGAGGACGTAGTCGATACGAGACAGGCTGCCGTGGGCACCCGAAAGAAAGGTATACTGTCGCAGGGCAGGGTGTAGCAGACGCCAGCAATCAATCAGCCCCATGGAGCCCAGGGAGCCAGGACTGGGAGGCACGCAAGTCTCTGGATGGGAAGCGGTCCAAGTCTCCCGATACCCGAGTTAAAGTCCCCACCCACGATCAGCAATCCTTCAGAGAGATTCAAAATGGCGCTACCCAGATCTCGAAAAGTAGTCTCCTGCAGCCCCGGGGGAACATAAACAGAAACCAAAACTAGAGTGCGTCCCTCCCATTTACCCACCACCGCGACATAGCGGCCCCTCTCATCAACAAGTGTAGACTCCACCTCCAACGGGAGGGACATGCGCACCATGATGCCCACCCCCCTGGACCACGTGGAGAACCCCGAATGAGCCACCATCTTGAACCCCCGTCTATTCAAAGCCTTACACGTATTTCCCACAAGATGGGTCTCCTGCAGGAAAACAACATCGGGCGAACAGCGTTTGAGCAGTTGCAGTACAACCCCCCTTTTAATTCGGTCACCTAACCCGTTCACGTTCCAACTCAGCAAATTAAGAGATTTACCCCCCATCATCAAGGACGCTCCGCCCCCTCCCCCCCACCCGCAATGGTGCCCGCAAAGCAATCACAACATTCCAATGAGACCTCAGCCAGAACAGAGAAGGAAACAATAAAGAAAATAGAAAAAACACACCCCAACTACCCACCACCCTGCACCCCTGCATTAGACTAATAGCCACCCCAACTAGCAGTGTGCCTGTCGCCCCTTAACTAATCTACAGAAAGTCCCACAGAGGAGAAAGGAGGCATCCTATCCCCTCCAGTCACCCTCCATATAGGTAACAAGGATATCCAAACCAGTCGCTGCAATGTCTCAAGCCGATGCCCTTCGCAGCCGCCCCCTTCAGAAAGTCTAAAGTCTAGGCAGTCATTCCTGAGAGTCCGCTCCGCCGGTGGCCTCCTCCGTCCGGTCTGCCGGGGCGGGTCGTTCTTGGGACAAAGTATCAAGCCAATCTCCTGCCGCGTCCGGAAAGTCGAAGAACAGAGTCCGGTGATTGTGTTCAATGCGAAGTTTGGCCGGATAAAGCATAGAATAGCGCAGTCCCAAGTCTCTTAGCCTTCGTTTTACCCCAGCAAAGCTCTGGCGACGTTTCTGTACAGCCTGGGTAAAGTCGGGGAAGAAGTTGACATCCGAGTTCTGGAAGCGCAGCGGGCCTGCGGACCTCGACGCCTGCAGAATGGCGTCCCGGTCCCTATAATTAAAAAGTCTTGCAATGATGGGGCGGGGGGAAGCGCCCAACTTTGGCGGCCCACCCGGTATCCTGTGGGCCCTCTCCACCGAGAAGAACTTGCTCAGGCCCCCCGGTGCTAGATTCTTGACCACAAGGTCCTCAACAAAGAGTTCAGCCGAGTCCTCCTCGGCCTTCTCCGGTACTCCAGTGATGCGGACGTTTTGGCGTCGCGCACGACCCTCGAACTCATCCAGTCGGCGTGCCATCTGTCCGTTCGCCATCTTCAAGTCGCGGACCTCGGTTTGAATGTCGGACACATCATTGACCAGGCTCGATGTCTTGAGGTCCAGTGATTTCACCCGGTCATTGGTCTTTCCGAGGTCAGTTCTGATGAGGTTCAACTCGATCTTCAGAGAGTCGACCTTGCTAGACAGCGCCTCATGGAGAGCGTGCATCTCCGTCTTCACCCCAGTTATCGCACCCATCACGTCCCGAAGCGTGATCTCGGAGTCATCAGGGGAGTCGTCCCTTATCGGGTCCTTAGCGCGGCCCACTTGTCCCGGCGACCCCTTAGACTGGGAGAACCGCTCTGGAATGGTGGATTGGGACTGGGTCGGTTTCCTACTAACTCTCGGGGGTTTGCCTTTGTCCGGGTCCCCTCTGCCCGCCATGTTGGCACGCCCGGGCAGGGAGGTCCAAGGGGGTGAAGAAGCCGTGTGGTGTGCACTCAGCCGGCGTGGTAGGGACCCCGAAGGTCACCAAGGAAGGTACTCAATAGTAGAGTTCAGGTACCGGTGTTATTCGCCGGGAAGATGATGCGCGGGCAGGGAGGTCCACAAGAAGACACCGCTGCGCACCTCGACGGTCTTCAGTGTCGCAGGCGGAGCCACCAGAGTTCCGACGAGCCAGCTAAGTCCAGGAATGTCGGATTTTCATTCCGAAAGCGGGCACCGCTTCAGTACCGGCTCAGCAATAGATTCCCACAAACGTGGGACAGGATGGGTGGCAGGATAATTGCGGAGGATCGGGAGGTCTTCGGAGCTCCGAGCTCACGCGGCCATCTTGGTTGCCCGCGAAGCTCCTCCCCCTGCACGACCTCTTTTGAATCTTCCTCTGAATTGATTGCTGGGATACTGGAAATGAAGAAGTTTGAGGCTCTGGAAGCCTGCTCCCTTTTTTCAACCTTAACCTCCAAGTGCACTATAAAGCTGCCAGCCCAGTCTTCTCTTGCAGATGTTTGCAATGTTTTATCAGATCAAACAGTCGTATGTAACATCTCCGATCTACTAAAAACATCACCAAGTTCATTCTACCACACTCTCTGGGGCTGCCCGAAGATTGGTAGCTTATGGGAGACCTCGGAACACATACCGGCGGCCCTACATAAAGAGATTGTATTGACACCAAAATTAGGATTGTTGAATGTCTGGGAGGCGACTGATCTCACGGAAGTGGAAAAACAATTCACGATGCTAGGATATACATTAGTTAAGAGGGAGATAGCGAGAGGATGGGGGAGGCGCTCATACCACAAGTCCATTCATGGGAGAGAGAGCTTGATAGATGCATGCTGGCGGAAACGGAAGACTTTTTAGCAAGGGGGTGCCTGAAAAAGTGGGATCGGAAATGGTCGCTTTGGAATACTTATCGAGGAAACCCAGTGGTGTCTCCAATGGTGGAACTGGACATGCATAGAAGTACACTACTGATTGTTCATTTATTATATGTATGCAAGTCAAAATTTTCGTCCTTTTCTGTATACATGATTGTGATGTTTACCAATAAACACATTTTAAAAAATCACCAAGTTGGTGATAACATTTGCCTCCTAGCACAATTGTAAATCCTCCATCTTGTCTACCCAAGCCCATTTCCATTTCCCCATAACACACAGTGGATTTTGAGTCTCTGATTAGTCTCATTAAAAGGGACTGCCTCTCACATCCTTTATCACTTCTTTAAAAGGCAGGTTTTGGAGAATAAAACCACTCTTGTCTGTCAAGAATTGTTCTTCTTGTCCTTCCGCAGATTTACACTTAAATAATGTCAAGCAGGACACAGTTTCCAGGCGCAATGTTCCAGTAACCTTTCAATCATGTATGAGGTATTTAAGCAACAGTTCACTGGACGGCACCCTGTGGCCTCCACTGTTTCTCAGCCATACCACTTAGACCTGTCACACCATAAGGGAGTCCTAGTAAATACACATGGACCTACTCCTCAAATGTATGTGCATCCCATTGCCTCTTGTCCTATGTTCACATCTCTGAACTGCTGGATCATTGGAGTAAGTGTAGCAAAAGGAAAAACACCCAGTGTCGGATATTTTGTATGTCAAGACATGATCAATTCCCAGTTGCCATTCTATTTCAGAGGTGTTCACCTGCAAAAAGAACCACAGTTTGTGCTCTTAATCCAACAAAAAGAATCTGTAACTAGTCATTCTGCATCATGAATCAAAGCCTCTCAACACCTGCATATTCAATGTGGCAGTCATCTGCATCTTAACCTTTTAGCTTCTGTTGGGACAGGACTGCGCCCTGCTTGGTGAACGGGTGTGTACCCATGCCCTCAGTGCCAGACTGCTTGTGAAACTGTTATCCTGACTTTTTGTTTTTGACTCTAGCATTACACTTATTGGGTGTGTGCACAGAAGCCTATGCCTGTCCCTTAATGCATTGTCTAGAACCTGCTATGTAAACTAGAGGGGCGCATAAACCAACCTTTTCTCTGTGTCGAGGAAAGAGTTTTCTACAGTCATCGGTCATTGCACAGCAAGGGCTCACCGCGGCTGCTGGGTGCCCCCGCCGACATCTTGCCTGGCAGCCCTCACATTGCTTGGCCCTGCTGCAACCGCGACGGTCTTGCCTTGCTGTCTACCCCTGAACTGTGCCGGATGGTGAGGATTGCTTCTTTGCCATCTGAGGTGGGTGCCGCCCCTCTGATATCGTCGCGGAGCTTGCAGAGTCTGCTGGAGGAGCCACGCAGCAGCTTGATGCTCCAAGGGTGTGTGGCTCCTCTCCCCTTGCGAGACCGCGGCCCATCGGCCCCTTGGACACCCAGAGGGGACGCAAGCAACAGCTTCATACGAGGGGAGGCAATAATCATCGATCTCAAGTCTTTGAAAATCCGCTGAGGGATCCATATCGGTAGGGTACGGAAATAAGAGAGCAACCTTGGCAGAGCCACCATTTTTAGCAATTCCACTCGGCCCTGCACCAATAGAGGAAGAGAGGCCCAAAAGGACATGCATCCCCTCAGCGCCCTTATGCAGCGGCCTATATTTCCTTACAGCATATTTGCGGCTTCGTGGTAAACACGGATTCCTAGATAGGTGAAGCACGTGTCTTCCCAGACAACATCCACTGTAAGAGGGGGATATGGCTGATCTGCCCGCAACGGAAAATCACAAGTTTTAGTCCAGTTTACCCTGAGGCCTGACAACCTACCAAAGCGTGAGAGCAGCTCTATCGCCCCCCCTAAGAGCCCTTTCCGTATCTTCCAGATACAGCAACAGGTCATCCGCATACAGTGAGATATGGTGAGTTTCCTCACCACATCGAACTCCATTATACAATTCTCCTGTTCTCGCCTGCGCCGCCAGTGGTTCCATCGCTAAAGCGAACAGGAGAGGGGACAGTGAACAGCCCTGCCTCGTCCCTCTGCGCACCGGATAGTCAGGTGATATAACAGACCCCAATTGCACTCTGGCAGTAGCAGAAGAGTAGAGAACCCTCGTCCAACGGCCAAAGCCGCCTCCCAGGCCGAACTTCTCTAGCACCCCATCGAGATACTGCCACTCAAGACTATCGAAGGCCATCTCAATGTCCACCGACGGTATTGCTGATTTCTGATCTGAGTCTAAGGCGCTGTTCAGTATACGGATCAGGCGGCGGATGTTAATGGATGTGTTCCTAGTGGGAATGAACCCTGCCTGGTCATGTATCAAGGTGGTCATGTTTGGCAGTAATCTAGTGGCCAGAATACGACTCAAGATCTTGTAATCCACTGTCAGCATAGACAGGGGTCTATACGACGTCACATCCAAGGCCTCCCTACCAGGTTTCAGCAGCGGCACTACTAGTGCTTCCCTCATTGACTGGGGCAGGTGCCCTAGGGCCATGGCTTCGGAATACACCACTAAGAGCCTTGGTGCCAAAACATCTATGTATTTCACATAAAATTCAATCGGCAGGCCATCCACCCCCGGCGTCTTGTTTCTAGCCATCTGCTTAATGGCCACTCGAATCTCCGATAGCGTTATTGGGCCGCCCAGGTCCTTTGCTGTCTCGTCATCCAGCACTGGGAGATGAACAGTGTCCAGGTAGTCGCCTATCGCAGAGATGTCCACCTCCAACTGACTCTCATATAGACTCGTATAATATGACTGAGAGCGCGTCAAAACCGCAGTCTGCGAGTAAACCACCTCCCCCGATCCCATTCTAATGCTCCTCATCGGGCAGCCCCTAGCCTCCGGGTTAGCTATTTTAGCTAGTAGTGTGCCCACCTTATCCCTTTCGGCATGTACCTTGGTGAGATATAGCTTGTAAGCATAGCACCGCAGCCTCTCTGTTTCCGTCGCTACCAATTATTTCGCCTCTAGTAGCCGGCCCTGCAGGTCCGGTCGCTCAGGTCTACGCTGCTCCAGATCCCGTAGCACACATTCCGCCTTCCCCAGATCAGCCAAAACAGTTGTCCTTGCATTCGAAAAACTGCCCATACAGGTACCTCTCACCACCACCTTCATCGCATCCCATTCTATCGACCTCGTGGCGGCTGTAACCTTGTTCTCACCAAAATAATGCTCAATGCCCTGTTGGACCGTGTCACTGAACACCAGGTCCTCTAATGTCAGGCCGCAGCCTCCATGTTGGGACCGCAGATCTCACCCGCTGCCATCGCACTGTCATCAGTAAGGGATTGTGGTCCGAGATGGTTCTGGCGAGGTGCTCCGTGTGCGTTATCATGGCAGCCAGGGGTCCACTACACAGTATGGAATCTATCCTAACATGTAATGCATGCAATGCCGAGAAGAAAGAATAGTCCCTAACATCAGGATGTTGCTCCCTCCATACATCTACAAGGCCCCACCTCTCTTGCCAGTCTTTCATGTGTGGCTAGCCTGCGCACTGGGGAGTTGGCCAGTGGCGGATGCGATCTATCTCGCGTCACATCAATGATCGAATTATAGTCCCCACCCAATATGATGGGGCCCGCCAGGAAGTGTGCCAGCGAGCCTGTGAGACTATCAAAAAAACGGGCTTGGTCAGCATTGGGGGCATATACACTACACAGGACCACCTCACGGCCATATAGCCTCCCCTCTACCGCCACAAACCGACCCTCAGGGTCCACTAGCTGATTCGTGGCCTGGAATGGGACCCCGCTCTCAACCATATCTACACCCCCCTGGCAAACGCTGAATACGTGGTGCCAAACACCTGGCCATGCCACCTCTTCTGCAATGCGGTGCATTCCTGCTTGGTCAAATGAGTTTCTTGCAACAGTGCAATTTGGATGCCTCGCCTCACTAAATAGGCGTGCACCTTGTATCGCCTTGACATAGTTCGAAGTCCGCGGACATTCCATGTGAGGCATTTCAAATCAGGTAACGTCCCCATTGCAGCCATCACTCCACCATTTCGATAGTGTCAGTGTAACACCCACATCATTGCAGTAATCCCCCCCATTCAAAACACCCCAAAAAACTCCCTCAACCCCTCTCCCCAGAACAGGACCTAATAACGCAACATCAGTCCCCATCCAAACCTGTAACATCACACACAGTCCACTACTCTGTAGTCGTCACTACAGAAAGCCTTAAGGGCAAGGAGGGGTAAGTCAGAGCCGATCCGGGGCAAGCCAGGCCCTCGCCCCAAGCCCATGATCCCATATGATAGTTACAACAGAGTACCTGCTAGTCCGCCAAGCACCAGGGGTAGGCTGCTCCAACAGGAGCCGTAAACATGTCCCTTACTCCGAGCATCATTCGTTAAACAGTCCATCTGTGGTCTGTGGGGTGACCGTCGGCCCCACAGAGCTATCTGCCTCTGAAAGTTCTCCTCCAGATTTTCTTCCCTCCTCTTCAGAGTCGGAGTCCATCGATAACTTCTCCTGCTGTGATCCTGTGATGATCGCCGTTGCAGCCAGTGCTCCCTTTCTGTCCGCCGCCATCTGGTCGGCCCGCATAGCTCTCTTAAGTTTGTTTGGCTTGCGGATGCGTTGGGACTTTCGGACCTGGACCGGTTTTTGCCTCTCTTTGTCACCCTTACTCTGGCGGTCCGTACCAGCACGGTACAGTTCGAGCCATGACCACACCTCGTCAGGGGTCTGGAAGAATTGGGTCGTTCCATCCAGGATCACTCGTAATTTGGCTGGGAAGAGTAGGGAGTATTGTATACCCTCATCTCTCAGTTCCTTCTTCACGGTCAGAAAGGATGCCCTGCTCTTCTGGACTTCCTGTGTGTAGTCTGGGAAAACCGTGACCGAACTATTGTCCACCTGGAAGGGGCCCACCGAGCGCGCCCTTTGTATCAGTAAGTCTCGGTCCTTGAAATGCAAGAGTCTGACCACCACTGGCCTGGGAGGACGGCCCTGCATGGGCGGTCGGGCCGGGACCCTGTGCGCTCTCTCTAGGGAGAAGAATGGAGATAGACCCTCTGGAGCCACGACCGTTTTAAACCAGTTTTCCATGTAGGCCACAGCATCATCCCCCTCAACTTTTTCCGGCAGGCCCACCACCCTTACGTTGTTCCTCCGATTGTGGCTTTCGGAATCCTCTGCGCGTTTCTCTAGCGTCGCTAACCGGCCAAGGATATCGGACAGTTCGTGTCCTGCGGTGACCACCGCCAGTTTTAGTTCCTGGAGCAGCTGTTCCTTTTCCTTTACCCTGTCGGAAAGTTTTGCGTGATCTGCCCTCAATAGGCCCAGTCCCGTGGCCACCTGCGCTATATCTTGGTGTAAGGACTCCTTGGCCGCAGTGATCGCCTCCAGTATGCCATTCAGCCTTAGTTCTTGCGCCGATGCACCCGGGGCCGTGCGGAGTCCACCACCCGCTTCCGGCATATTTGTCTGGCCGTGTCCCTTCTGCACAGTCTAATCACTGCCAGTGGCGGCCATCTTGGTCGCCGTGTGTGCCGTGGTAGGATTGCCTCTAGGGGACGGTCCTGCCCCAATTTCCGTCAGCCGAGTGGGAATACCCCTCGTTCTCTCTCGCCACTCGATGGTCTCAGCGTCCCTCCCGATCTATGACCACCATTTCCAGGGATCCAGCCGTCCACCACTCAAGGGTCCCACTCTGGTGTTCAAAATGGCCGACCACCGTTCATTCCAGTTGGTAGTGCCCTAACAGGCTCCACACGGCCCAGGGGCCCCTCCTTACATTGTCATTCGCTGTCCCCCCGTGGTCTCACCGTGCCCCCACGACAGGTTCAAGCAATGCCCAGTTCAGGAAAAGGTCCAGATTAGAAACGTGGGGGAGCTGAGTGTGTGCCCCCAAGCAAGCAGATAAGGACTGGCCAGAGCTGGATGCACTAACTGGGCGGGGGTGCCGCTTCCTAGTAGCCCATTGCAGCGATCTCCCCTGCCGCCTTGGTCCCGTATTGCCGCCTTCTGTCTGGTCCGACACGAACAGTGTGTTGTCGGTGATCGCCGCTCTCTTACTGCCCCAACGAGCTCACAGGGCCTGCCCGGGTGTGCCCCCTTCATCCGCTACTCCTCAGCTTCGGTACCGGTGCTACGCCAGGGCTCCAGCTCCGGCCGCGGAGTAATCCCCAATCCGGGCGCCAGAACTGCCAAGCTGCTCACCTTCCTTCTCGGCAATGTCCAGCTCCGCACATCTTGCCGGAGCTCCGGCACCGCCAGGCTCTCAACCGCCGCGGGGTCTCCAGGCACAGCCGCGGACCAGCACCCCTCGCGGACGGCCACCGGGTCCGGTGGTGGGGGGGATGGGCGCTCACACCGCAGGTGTCCAGAGCGGCAGACAGCGCTCTGCACCGCCCTTGCAGCTGCCAGTCCCCGCCCGGCAAGGGCCTCACTCCACAAAGTCCTCGGGCAGCAGCCTCCGCTACGCCCCAGCCGTGGCCCGCCGCGCCCCGCAGGTCAGCCTCCGCAGTTCGGGCGGCCGCCATCTTGATTTTTCATGCGCGGCTCTTCGGAGCTCCGACACCGGGTTTCGGCGCTGCTGCCGACTGCCTGTTGGCCCACAGTCGTGTTCCACTGCTTGTCTGGTGCTTCAGGCAGGATTTCCGAGCTTCAGCCAGCTCAGAAGCTAGGCTTACCAGGATAAATGCGGGACCTGGCACGGAGCTGCAGGCTCACGCCGCCATCCCGATCGGCGTCCAAACCACGCCCCTCTGTTAGTTTTTGTTGATCGGATGATTTTTAAGGAATATTTCAAAGGTGCAAAACTCGACACAAGAATTTCCAAGTGAAACCCAGCCAATGTTACCCTATGGAGACAATCAAGTCTTTGGGTGTGTACTCGACTGGCAGAGTTAAGGTACTGGGGCAAGACTCCGGGGTCTCCCAGGTTCAGGTAGGTACAGTTGTTACATCCTCAGTGGCACAGGGGCAGCCGGGTGCAGAGAGAGTAGGCCCAATGTTATCCTATGGAGGATAGGGGACCTTTGGTTGGTGGCTGCTAGCAGGCAGGCCACACGGCTGTGGGAGCTGAGCTCCTAGTCACTTACACTGGGCAAGTGGGGAATGAAATAGGACAGATGCTGCACTTCCAGTGGCACTCGGGCATCTGGGTGCAGGGTGCTTTTGAGTCGTCGGGCGCTCAATGTTATCCAATGGGAAAGTTAAAAAGTGAACAAAGGCTGCAGGCTCGGGGACGGAGATTCTTCAGGTGCGACCACCACTTCGAGAGGCAAGTTGGGATCTTGGATAAGAGGTAGGTACCCCAAAGGAAGGCACAGGCGGCGCCTGGTGCAGGGGTGTCTTTTGGCGTCGGGAAATCTTGCCCTCAGCTGGTCGCGGTTGGAGGGGTCCCTGGTTCTGAGGCTGCAGGTGTCATCTGGGTCGTCAAGGAGGGTCTTAGGACACTGGACTTCGGGTCCGAGCCGCCGCGGGGACGTCCTCGTGGGCTTGGATCACTCAGGCACAGGCCGGGCTTGGCGGGTGCAGAGTGGGCTGGATTTGCGGTTCCTGGCTGGCACCATAGGTATTGCTGTTTGATTCCAGTGGCATTCTGTCCATCAACTGTTGTTTTTGAATTTGACACATATGTACCTATAAGTCACTCCTATGGCAGGCCTGGATAATCCTGAAGGCAGAGCGCTTGGTTTTCTGTGAGATGGTGCTCTAGCATGAGCTGAGCCTGTCTGCAGCTTTCGCAACCATGTCCTTATAGCTGTTCTATGATATAGCCACACCATATACTCTTAAGTGCATTATAATCCTCGCGGTTAATGCTAACTTTGGTTTGGCTTTATCAAAACGTGACGTAAGGTGTCAAATACTACCCCCCCCCCCCCCCCCCCCACCCCCAGTTCTGCCAGCGGGGGTAGCATTCCACCCTTCTAGAGGGAGAAGACATGTAGTTACTGCTTTACCCGGTTAAAGTTAAACAGAGCATCAGCATCACAAAATGGATGCTGCTGCCACAGACACGAGTCTGACCTCCTGCTGCTGGACGAAACTCCGGCAGGGGAGGCCTGGACAATAGGTTTCCTGTCAAGGGCGGTGCTGGCACCTCCCCAGACAGCCTGTATTGGATTGGGGCAGGGTGGGTTCAATGGAAACTGCTGTTTCCAGACACTGTCTGGGGCACACAAGGTGCTTCATGCATAGCCCGGTTCATACCAGCTGCTGGGGCACTCCGGCCCCAGCTCTGGCGCGAAACTGGTCAAAGAGAAAGGGGTGTAACCACCCTCTTCTCAGTTTCCACCCATAGGAGGGACCTAGCAGGTAATCCAGCTCCGTAGATTAGTATAAAGTTAGGAGCTGTGTTTAGAGACAGGAGATTATCCTGGAAAGAAACTCTGAAACGAACTCTTGGACCTTGGTCCTGGCCCTCCAAAGTGCCCCCTGTGGATCGGAACGTGGCCCTACGCCACCGCACGGCTCCGGGCGACCCCTGCTTTCTGTCCGTACACCCCACCCCGAGAGTCTGGTGATCCAGACCGCATTCTTGTCCGGTCCCCCGGATCGGGAATCCAAAAGGCTTGATCAGTTTGGGAAGAAACTGTTCTCCTCAGTCAGCTTGGGGTTGTGGTCCATTAATACAGCGTTCCTTTTGGGCCGTTACACCCACTCTCTGTGGTAAAGGTTGGCGGGCGTGCTGCCTCAGTGTCCGGAGGAGGCCCGGACACGGCTTGCCCAAGCTCTTGCTGAGGGGCGAGTTGCGTCACGGTATTCCATCCGATGTGGACTTGATACCACGGACTCGCTAGGCAGAGCGATTCCCACGACTGAAGCGATCCGTCGCCACGCCTCGCTGAGGTCCGCCAATTTTTTTGGGGATGTCCAGAACACACTCATGGACATGCTCTTTAAAGGCCGTCGCCTTTTTGGCGACAAAGCAGACCGTGGGCTTGGGCGTTTCAAGTACTCCAGGGCTACGGCCAAGTCCTTGGGCCTGTCGGGCCAGCTCTAGCTGACTTCTGCATTTCGTCCCTTTCATGGCCAAGGAAGGGGAGCCCCCACATGTTCGTCCAGCCACAAGCCGCAGAACCAACCTCCACGCGGTCGCGGACGTGGTAACCACCGTGGCAGTGCAGGGGGACAACGGCCCGGTCAGTCCAAATCCACCCTTGCAGCATCCGCCTCAAAGCCCTCCTAGTCCGTGCTTTCAGGCCCATTCAACGCTAGTGGGGGGCGGGGTTCGCCATCACCTACTCCACTGGCGTTCCATCACTTCGGACAGGTGGGTTCTGCAAATGGTGCGAAGGGGCTACTCCCTCCCTTTCGAGGCGACCCCTCCAGCCATGCCACCGCAGTACCACCGCATGTCGGAGGATCACTTGCTAATTCTGCAGGAGAAAGTTACAGCACTCTTAGCCAAGGGGGCCATTGAGCGTATTCCTGGGCCAGAAGTAGGACGTGGTTGCTACTCCCACTACTTTCTGGTGCCCAAGAAGGGCATAGGAGGCCTGCGCCCTATCTTGGACCTCAGTAGCGTCAACGTCTTCCTCCGGAAGGAGAAGTTCAAGATGCTGACTTTAGCTCAGGACCTGGCAGCCCTGGAGACTGGATGGTAGTGTTGGACTTGCAGGACGCATGTTTCCACATCCCCGTCCTGCTGGCACACCGGCCTACCTGCAGTTCACGGTAGGCCACGAGCACTTTAAGTTTACCATGCTCCCCTCCGTCCTCACCAGTGCCCCTTGGGTGTTCAGGAAAGTGATGGCGGTGGTCGCAGCTCATCTGTGCAGATTAGGGGTTCTAATCTTCCCCTATCTCGACGTCTGGTTGTTGAAGGCTGGCTCGCCCCAGACAGTCGTCTCCCACCTTCAGACTATGGCTAATCTCCTGCACTCGCTGGGATTCTCCATCAACGTGCCGAAGTCACACATGAGTCCCTCTCAGAAGCTCCTCTTGATCTGAGCGGTACTGGACTCTGCGCAGTTCCGGGTTTATCCTCCTGAGCAGCGGGTTCGGGATATTCAGGCTCGGATTCCGATCTTTCGGCCTTTATCCCGAGTTTTCGTCAGGCTGACGCTGCGGCTCCTGGGGCTGATGACCTCCTGCATCCTGCTGGTGCATCACGCCAGGTGGCAGATGCGGGCTCTGCTGTGGGCACAGCATCAGGGCAACCTGTCCGACCACGTCCTGATCTCAGAGGTGGTAAACAACGTTAATGAAGAATTTTTCTTCCTGCATTTAATCACAACACGGTCGTTACCACGACCGCGTTGTGATTCCGCATATCATTACTCCGCAAGTCGGATTTGTGAGAAGGTGGCCTGATATGCAGTGCTCACTATTCTAGTGAACACTATGTATCAGTCCAGTAACCCTTATTGATGATTGGTTGTAAGTCAACCTTATAGACCAGCTATCCTAGTAGCGTGGATACGAGCAGTCTAAGGCTAAAGACTCGAGAGGGCGTGTTAAGCCAGCTGTTTACCACACATATACCCCTTGAACACCAAGTGAAAGGACACCACACAAGTGTTATGAAAATAAACAGTGTATTTATTAAAATCACAACAGCCCTGTACTCTTTATGAGGACAGGGTACTAAGCACAACACAAAACTCTTACGAAAATACTTAAGTTAGCACAGTATATACAAATGCCCGAGGGGCACGGAAAACCATATACTCTGAAAGTGGAATGCGAAATTACTAGCAGGTAAGTACAGTACTAATAGGCTTTGGAATCGCTAGGACTTGACTATAGAATCGTTAATTATTTCTAGGAGACCCAGGGGACTCGGGTGCAGTGTGTGCACTCTCACGCGTGATGCGGGACAAAGTCTATGGTAGCTAGCAAAAGCAAAGTTAGTGTTCTCGGGCGAACCCGACCTGGTAGGAGGAAAACGAAAGTGGATTCTGACCCTTGGATAGTGAGGCTATGCTGGGGCACCGAAATGCCGAAGTTACCTAGCCCAGGGGCTGCAGCTGCATATGTCTCAAAAGACGTCGGGAATCCTCGTAGACGGACCAGGAGCCTGGAAGGAAGATGCTGGCAGGCGACCAGTGAAGAGAGTTCGAAGTGATCCAAGCCTGGATCTTGAAGAGAGATGACACCTAAAAGCAGAGGGGACCAAGTTAGTGACTACTAGCCAGTAGTCAGGTGGCACCAGGAGGGCACCGGATGGTAGTCACCTCGACTAGGTGAGTGGGCGACGCTGTGCTCTGCAGATCTCACGGACCAGGAGGCGTTGTCGGCGACCAGGATGGAGGAGCGAGCTGTCCCACGATGGATGAAGCTGTCGGCGTCGCTGGACCCAGAACTGGGCAACAAAGCCTTGGCTAATTCAAGCCCACGCGGTGGACCTAAAATGGCGTCTGGAGTGGACCAGGAGGGTCCGGGGTGCTCCTCTCTTGGAAGGGAGCAAGGGCCTGTCTGGAGCAACCAGACCAGCAGCAGTGATGTCGTCGGGCGTCGTTCAGAAGGCCACAAGCCAGCGGGCTAGTAGCCAAACAACGCGGTGAGCAGCAAAAAGCAGAAGGGCCCCACGCAGATCGTGGAGATGCTGGGAGGCTGCACTTCGGTGCTGGAGCTGCTCAGGGTCGGGGCTTCTCGGACCCCAAAGCACTCACCAGAGGGACACTCGGCAGGCTTGCTGTGAAGAAGTCGTGCAGTCTTGGCGATCGTCGGTCCCTCGAGGTCTCGTCGCACTCACGGTTCTCAGCTTGGCTGTAGAGGTGAGTAGAGGTCAGAAGTGCCAGGGAAGCCGGGTCTCGTCGAGCTGGGCCGTCGGATTCCTGAGGAAGGACTTGCAGCAGACCGCAGTGTTCTTAAGATGGTGCCTGCGGATGCAGGGTGACTACTCCTTAGTCACAAGGGAGAATCTTGAAGAAGAAATCTTGATGTCCTTTCGAAGAAAGTCGTGTCTTGATTCCAAAGATGATCTAATTTGAACAGGGGGCCCGCTCCTATCTTTATACTAAGAAAAGGGGCTGACCCGGTGACTAGGTCCTGCCTATGGGTGGGACTAGGAG
The DNA here is from genome assembly GCF_964263255.1 of Lissotriton vulgaris. Lineage (NCBI taxonomy): Eukaryota > Metazoa > Chordata > Amphibia > Caudata > Salamandridae > Lissotriton > Lissotriton vulgaris. Next base: position 606,837,159 of record NC_141699.1, on the reverse strand, counting down.
GGGGGTGGTTACACCCCTCTCCCATGCCGGACTTTCCCCAGGCCAGGGGCTGGTGTGCCCCTGGAACTGGTTCTGGCCGGCCTATGCGTAGTGAGCACCCGGGTGCCACTCAGCAGTCACCTTCTTGTAAAGCCCTGCCTACCCAGGATACACAAAACCCTGTCTGGGATGGTGCTAGCACCGCCCCTGACAGGAAACCCTTTGTCCAGGCTCCCCTCGCTGGAAGGACTCCCAGCTGCAGGGGGTCAGACTCGTGTCTGTGGTGGCAGCATCCATTTTGTGGAGCTGAGGCTTCGCTTAACTTTAACCGGGGTTCACAGTTACATACATGTTGTGTCCCTCTAGAAGGGTGGAATGCTAACCCCGTCGCCAGAATTGGCGAGGGGTTAGTATTCCAATTCGTATGACACCTTACTCGACATGTTTTGATAAAGCAATACCAAAGATAGCATTTAACCGCTAGGATTATAATGCACTTAAGAGTATATGGTATGCGATATCCTGGAACAGCTATTAGGACTTGGTTCCGCAAGCTGCAGACAGGCTCAGCTCATGCCAGAGCACCATCTCAAACGATTCCAAGCACTCTGCCTTCAGGATTGTCAAGGCCTGCCATAGGAGTGACTGATAGGAATCTGTGTGTCCATTTTTAGGGTTAGATATAGGTATACTATATCTACAGCAAAGAGTGATTACACGACTTTGCCCCAGCTGTCATGCAGCCAGTTGTGTCAGATTTAGGAGGCCAGCCAGGGGTCGCATAATACATGCTTCAGCCCCTGGCAGCCCTGGGTACACCTATGCCCTGAGTTACAGGGTCTGATAAGGTGGCCCAGTACCAATTGGAAATGTACCTAAGGTACATGGAATCCACTTTACAGAGAGAGCAGTAGGCCTGGGGTCCTGATTGGCAGGGTCCCAGGTCGACTATGTCAAAACCAGCTAAAACACAGGGCAAAAAGTTGAGGGGCAACTATAGTCAGGAGGTACCTTCCTACAGGAACGACGACTTGTGGAGGGGGGGGGGGGGGGGGGGGGGGGAGGTGTTGGATTTAAAATCAAACACCTTCCCTAGTGTCCGCACAGACTGGAGTTGGTGTAGGAGAGTAGGGTCTGCAATCCTATGATCACCCAGATTATTTGCTTTTGTTTCACTGGTTTACGACTTTCTCTGGCTGTGGGCCTGCCAATCAGACCCACAGCCTGGCTGTTCTCTCTCTAAATTACAACATGTACCCTAGGTGCATTTACCAATTGGTACTGGGCCACCTTATCAGACCCTGTAACTCAGGGCATAGGTGTACCCAGGGCTGCCAGGGGCTGAAGCATGTATTATGCGACCCCTGGCTGGCCTCCTAAATCTGACACAACTGGCTGCATGACAGCTGGGGCAAAGTCGTGTAATCACTCTTTGCTGTAGATATAGTATACCTATATCTAACCCTAAAAATGGACACACAGATTCCTATCAGTCACTCCTATGGCAGGCCTTGACAATCCTGAAGGCAGAGTGCTTGGAATCGTGTGAGATGGTGCTCTGGCATGAGCTGAGCCTGTCTGCAGCTTGCGGAACCAAGTCCTAATAGCTGTTCCAGGATATCGCATACCATATACTCTTAAGTGCATTATAATCCTCGCGGTTAAATGCTATCTTTGGTATTGCTTTATCAAAACATGTCGAGTAAGGTGTCATACGAATTGGAATACTAACCCCTCGCCAATTCTGGCGACGGGGTTAGCATTCCACCCTTCTAGAGGGACACGACATGTATGTAACTGTGAACCCCGGTTAAAGTTAAACGAAGCCTCAGCTCCACAAAATGGATGCTGCCACCACAGACACGAGTCTGACCCCCTGCAGCTGGGAGTCCTTCCAGCGAGGGGAGCCTGGACAAAGGGTTTCCTGTCAGGGGCGGTGCTAGCACCGTCCCAGACATGGTTTTGTGTATCCTGGGTAGGCAGGGCTTTACAGGAAGGTGACTGCTGAGTGGCACCCCGGTGCTCACTACGCATAGGCCGGTCAGAACCAGTTCCAGGGGCACACCAGCCCCTGGCCTGGGGGAAGTCCGGCATGGCAGAGGGGTGTAACCACCCCCCTCCTAGTCCCACCCATAGGCAGGACCTAGTCACCGGGTCAGCCCCCTTTTTTAGTATAAAGATGGGAGCGGGCCCCCTGTTCAAATTCGATCATCTTTGGAATCAAGACACGACCTTCTTCGAAAGGACATCAAGATTTCTTCTTCAAGATTCTCCCTTGTGGCTAAGGAGTAGTCACCCTGCATCAAGCGGGCACCATCCTAAGAACACTGCGGTCTGCTGCAAGTCCTTCTTCACGAATCCGACGACCCAGCTCGACGAGACCCGGCTTCCCTGGCACCTCTGACCTCTACTCACCTCTACAGCAAAGCTGAGAACCGTGAGTGCGACGAGACCTCGAGGGACCGACGATCGCCAAGACTGCACAACTTCTTTGCAACAAGCCCACCGTGTGCTCCACTGGTGAGTGCTTTGGGGTCCGAGAAGCCCCAACCCTGAGCAGCTCCAGCACCGAAGATCAGCCCTCCAGCATCTCCACGATCTGCGTGGGGCCCTTCTGCTTTTGCGTGCTCACCGCGCTGTGTGGCTACTAGCCGGCTGGCTTGTGGCCTTCTTCACGACGCCCGACGACATCACTGCTGCTGGTCTGGTTGCTCCAGACTGGCCCTTGCTTCCTTCTTCAAGAGAGGCACCCCGGACCCTCCTGGTCCACTCCAGACGCCATTTTGAGTCCACCGCGTGGGCTTGAATTTGCCAAGGCTTTGTTGCCCAATCCTGGGTCCAGCGACGCCGACAGCTTCATCCATCGTGGGACAGCTCGCTCCTCCATCCTGGTCGCCGACAACGCCTCCTGGTCCGTGAGATCTGCGAGCACAGCGTCACCCACTCACCTAGTCGAGGTGACTACCATCCGGTGCCCTCCTGGTACCCCCTGACTACTGGCTCGTAGTCTCGAACTTGGTCCCCTCTGCTTTCAGGTGTCATCTTCCTTCGATCCAGGCTTGGATCCATCGAACTTTCTTCACTGGTCGCCTGCCAGCAACTTCTTTCTTCCAGGCTCCTGGTCCGTCTACGAGGATTCCCGACGTCTTTTGAGACATATGCAGCTGCAGCCCCTGGGCTAGGTAACTTCGGCATTTCGGTGCCCCAGCATAGCCTCACTATCCAAGGGTCAGGATCCACTTTCGTTTTCCTCCTACCAGATCGGGTTCGCCCGAGAACACTAACTTTGTCATTACTAGCTACCATAGACTTTGTCCCGCATCACGCGTGAGAGTGCACACTCTGCACCCGAGTCCCCTAGGCCTCCTAGAAGTAATCTGAAGATTCTATAGTCAAGTCCTAGCGATTCCAAAGGCTGTTAGTACTGTACTTACCTGCTAGTAATTTCGCATTCCACTTTCAGAGTATATGGTTTTCCGTGCCCCTCGGGCATTTGTATATACTGTGCTAACTTAAGTATTTTCGTAAGAGTTTTGTTTTGTGCTTAGTACCCTGCCCTCATAAAGAGTACAGGGCTGTTGTGATTCTTAATAAATATCTTGTTTATTTTCATAACACTTGTGTGGTGTCCTTTCACTTGGTATTCAAGGGGTATATGTGTGGTATAACAGCTGGCTTAACACGCCCTCTCGAGTCTTTAGCCTTAGACTGCTCGTATCCATGCTACTAGGATAGCTGGTCTATAAGGTTGACTTACAACCAATCCTCAATAAGGGTTGCTGGACTGATACATAGTGTTCACTAGAATAGTGAGCACTGCATATCAGGCCACCTTCTCACAGTTGGAATAGTAAATTATACTATTCCAACGTCCCTCCGCAAGTTGTCGTTCCGACTTGCGGAGTAATGGTATGCGGAATCACAAGGCGGTCGTGATAACGACCACATTGTGATTCCATGCGGGAAGAAAGACTGCGGGACAAAGTGATATATTCCTCAGAGGGCACTGCGAATCACACCACGGCCATGTGGTTCTGCAACAAACGGGGTGGGGTCGTGGACCCTATGCCCGGAGGCTCTGCGCCTCTGGACATGGCTGGAACGCCAGGGCATCACCCTGGTGGTTCAACACCTGGCACGGTCCCTGAACACCAGGACGGACGAACTCAGCCGCAGGTGCATAATGGATCACGAATGGCATCTGAACTTGGACGTGGCGCATGGTCTCTTTCAGCAGTGGGGAGAGCCTTGGTTAGATCTATTTGCCACCGAAGAGAACACGCAATGTCATCAGTTCTGCGCCTTGGAATTTCCAGGGTTGCACTCGCTCGGAGACGCTTTTCGTCGCGAGTGGAGTTGCGGTCTGTTGTATGCCTTTCTGTCTATACCACTTCTGCCCAGAGTGCTGAAGAAGATCAGGCGCGACCGGGCCCAAGTCATACTTGTGGCTCTGGACTGGGCACGAAGATACTGGTATCCCGAGCTACTCAGTATGTCAGTCGATCCCCCGATTCATCTGCCTCTTCAGGAGGACCTACTGTCGCAGCATCAGGGGACGGTCCTCCACCCGAACCTGTCCAGTCTCCGCCTTCATGTGTGGAGATAGAGCGGTGACAGTTGAGGCCTTTTGACTTGCCTCCTGAAGTCTGTGATGTCATTCTGGCAGCCAGGCGTCCCTCCACAAAAACGGTATACGCCTGCAGGTGGAAGAAGTTTGTGGCATGGTGCACAGCAAAGGCTGTGGATCCACTCTCTGCCCCTCTGTCAGAGGTTCTCCTCTTTCTTCTTTCGCTTGCCCAGCAGGGCTCTGCTTTGGGCACTATCAAGGGCTATCTCTTGGCCATTTCAGCGTTCTTGAGGCTTCCTGATCAGCCTTCTCTTTTCAAGTCCCCTGTTGTAAATAGATTCTTGAAAGGCATCACTCACATGTTCCCTCCTGTTCCTTTCGTGATGCCTCAGTGGGTCTTGAACCTGGTGCTTACTAATCTGATGTGCGCTCACTTTGAGCCACTTCATAATTGTCCTCTTCGCCTTCTGACTCTCAAGACTGCTTTCCTGGTTGCCATCCCCTTTGCCAGAAGGGTGAGTGAGCTCCAGGCTCTTTCCTCTAAGCCTCCTTTCCTCTCCGTCCATCTGGACAAGGTTGTTCTGAGGACTCGTCCTTCTTTTCTGCCCAAGGTTGTTACTGCTTTTCACATCAGCCAGTCTATTACTTTGCCCACCTTCTTTCCGCCTCTGCATCCCTAGAAAGGGGAAGAGCGAGCCCACCGTCTGGACCCAAAACGTGTGCTCTCCTTTTACCTCAACCACACACAACAGTTCCGGGTGGACGACCAACTCTTTGTTGGCTATGTGGGCGCTAAAAAGGGATGGGCGGTGCACAAGTGGACCGTCTCTCGGTGGGTCGTTTTGTGCATCAAGGTCTGCTGCTCCTTGGCTAAAAAGGAACCTCCTGTGGGGCTGTGCGCCCATTCCACTCAGGCCACGGCTGCTTCTACTGCCCTGGATCGGGGAGTCCCTTTACAGGACATTTGTCATGCAGCTACGTGGGCTTCGCTGCACACGTTTGCCAAGCACTACTGCCTGGACAGTCCAGTCCGGAGAGATGGCTTTTTTGGCCGTTCCGTTCTCTAGGACTTCCTGGTGTGATCTTGGTTCTCAGGCCCACCACCGGGGTTGGTATTGCTGGGGTATCTATTCTAAGGTAAGGGATCTAACGTGTTTCTTTCAGATGGACAAGTTACTTACCTTCGGAAGCACTATATCTGTAAGGAACATTAGTGAGCACAAACAAATTCAATGAGAGAAAACAGAAAGATTCTTTTTGAACCAAAGAAGACATAATTCCTACTCACAGCGCCACACGCTCGATTGCGGTGGGCTGCTCAGCCTTCAGAGTTATTACAAAATAACCAACTCTAAGCACAGTACCTCACGCAAGGTTGCGGTGGACTGTTTGGCTTCTGAGTAGAGAAGACTTGTCACCTTGGAACAATAAACAATGCCTTGACAAGAGACCACCCTTGAGGCTTTCACTTAAGTGTGAGACACACAGTGGCGGCCACACTACTATTAATAAAAGGTCGTACTCAAGCCCTCAATCAGTTCCCCGTGGAATCCATTTAATGCTGCCCTGATGAGAGCCCTGTGACTTTCTTAACAGGACTCGAAACGCGTCGGCTACGGCACTAGTTTGCATAAAATTCTTGTTAATACATTTAATATGAATGTTCAAGTTTAAAAGGAATGTTTAAACTTTGACTCATGTGGTTCTAAAAAGAAATAGTGCACCACATTGCGGAAACTGAATGCATATTTAATATTTGCAAATTCTTTCTGTCCATGATTAACTGTTTTTTGATAATTGGAATGAAATGATATATGTTGATTTAATGTTCTTTGTATGTCACATGTACATTAGTCCTTTTTTGTTAAGGTCTATTGATGATTAATTCAATGTTTTTTGTATGTTATTTGTAAATTAGTCTTTTGTGAAAATTCAGTCTCTAGAGGTTGAGTTGATAATGTTGATTCTCTTGCCTAAAAAATAATCATCTAAAAAACTGATTCTAAAGATACTGACAAAATAAATTGTCTTGGTAAAACTAATTCATTTAGCTTCATCTATTGTCTTACTGAGTGATTTAGTAATGCATCCCGGAAGCATAGGTACAATCCCCTTGTTTTATATGGATTTGTACATCTGGCATGGGACTGCCCGAAGGTACAGGAGTTTTGGGTCTAAGTTTTTGAGGCGCTTGCGAAAATGACAAAAAGCACACTGGAGAGAGACCCCTTGGTGGCGCTTCTGGGCTATACAGCACAGGTACCCAAATCATATTGTATGGTTCGAGGCATGTGGGCTGCTGAATTCATATCTTGTGCATAGATCGCCGCCTAGTGTTTAGTCCGGATGATTGCACTTGTTGTCTTGGAAAGGTTTTCCAAGTATCATGAGATAGGTGACTCCTCCCTTGGACTACAGTGCGCATGGGCATCCTCTCCATCCTCAGATAGTTTTTTTCTGCCATTGGGTTTGGATGCAAACTCCTATACTCCAACTTCGGAAGCGAAACAAAACTTTTCTAAAGGCCAAAAGGCCTTCGGTTCGACGGTATTGTTCTCGATCGGTACCTTCTCTACTCGATCCAGCCTTCCATCTCCAAGCGGTCGTAGACCCGCGCCGTTGGGCCTTTTCGACGCCACGTGAGCCGACCGTCAATGGAAAGAAGCCCATTTAAAAGGTGCCCGCAATGCCACGCCAAGTTCCCACATACCGATAAGTACTCAGTTTGCAACAAGTCCCTTTCCCCAGACCATAAAGAGGAAAGCTGTCCAGCCTGTGCACAGTTTCGATCCAAGAAAACTATTCCGAACCGACGTGCAGCCAGGCAAGAAATGCAGCGACAGGCACCAGAACCAGACAACATCTTGGATGACGACCAGGAACTACCAGAGGCGCCGGATTCGGACCTAGAGATCGTCACCGTAGAGGACTACTCGGACTCCGATGACGAGATCCCGCCGGGGCAAATCGTTAGTACCCTGCCCCCCGACACCATCTACCCCAGTAACAACGGCTCCAGTCAAGGCATCGCCAAAAGGCCTTAGCCAAGATCATAAAGTTTTGACTGCCCCGCCATCCGGCTTGTCTCCGAAACCGAAACCTTCAGAAACCCCAGGGCCCAGTAACACTGTCCCGAAGAAGGTTCCAGAGCCTAAGAAGGTCGCCGACCCGAAGGGCGTCGATCCGAAAGCAGCCGTACAGCCAAAGAGCGACGAGCCGAAAAAGACTGTCGACACCAAGAAGGCCGTACAGCCCAAAAGTGTCGAGCCAAAACACGTTGTCGACCCGAACAAGGCCACACAACCCAAGGGCGCCGAACCAAAGAAGGTCGCCGAACCAAAGAAGGTCGCCGACCCGAACAAGCACTCTGCACCGAAAAATGTCGACCCAACAAAAGGCGCCGTACCGAAGCACGTGTCCAAGCCAGAATGTACTCTCGGACCGAAAACACCGGATCCGAAGACGGCAGTCGATCCAAAAAAGACAATTGACTCCGGGAAAGACACTCAGCCGAAAAAACTAAAGACTCCAGTCGATTCCAACAAAAACATTGACTCTGGAGATAGCACTTCTCCGAAAAAGCCTACGGAGCACAAAAAACGCGTCGACCCGAAAGACAGTTGACCCGAAAAAAGGCCCCGAGCCGAGAAAGCCGGTTCCTAAACCTAAAGTCGTCTACACACCAAAGCCTAAGGCTCAACCCAGGACTGTTGAGGAAGAACTCTTCCACCCAGACCCCTCAGACGAGCAAGCAAAAAATTTTATTGACCCACAGACTGGCAAAGTTACCATCCTGCATAGGAAAAAGAGGCCTTTGGACTTTCAACCTCAGTCCCCCATTCCAATGAAGAACAAGCACTGGTGTTGCCAATAGGCCTCGCATTAGGAAAGTTTGAGCTATTGGTATTGTAAATGACACATTTTTTATTTATGTGTTGGTTTTGAAAATAGCCAAATTAATAGCTTTGTCATTTACAAAGACAATACTTTTAACTTTCGCAAATGTGACACCTATAGCATTTGTAATGCAATATGTGTTGTATTTACGTGACTTGGATGTATTGATATTACGAATAACCATTGATTTTAGAAAGGGTGCAGTACCACAGGCTGTTCATAGGTGTCCCTATGGAATTAAAAACATACCTCTATTACCCACATATGTTACTACATTCTTAATGTAATTCTATAGAGGAAGCTTGCAGCAAAGCATACGTTTCCATTTGTTTTTATTGGAAGTGTGACTTTTGTTTGCTTGCGTTTTAAAAATGCACCAATGTTGTTTATTTAGCATGTCGCTTCCCATAAAAGCTGTTCTGCCTGCAACAGTAGCAAAATATTATGATTATTTAATGCTGTGGGGTCCGTAGCTATTGTGACACTTTTGCTCGGGGAAATACGGTCGCTAAAGTTTTGAGCTGTTCTGCCACAACAGTAGCTGCTAATAATAATAAAAAAATGCCGTGAAGTCCTTGGGTACCGTGCCGACAAATACATTGTGTTCGGGGAAGTTGTGGTGGTTGGTAGAGGTCATGCCTGCAACACTAGCTAACAAAGCCTGTAACAAAATAGTGCTCACAAATTGAAAATAAAACAATCAGAGCTAAGTAATCCGTACTAAGGAGGGACAGCATTTTAATATCTGCCAGGCACTCTGTTTCTGGATGTGCTGTTGCATGCTTACATTGGAGCAGCTGTTGTCTGAAGAACACTCCATAGTTCAGGCAACATTTTTAGCTAAACAGATCCGGGTAGAAGTAAAGGAGCTTTTAAGTTGTTAGAAATGTTAAATATTTGTGTTTTCTGTAGTGTACTGATCTGTCCCTGAAGGCAATATTTAAAATTCTTATGGTGAGATGGGTTAAAACGGACTACTTGAACATGCTTTGAAGATGACTTTAGGGTGGGTGTGGTAGATTTGCGGTAAGTATTTTGTCCGCCTCCATTTGCCCTGGGCTCCCAACAATAACGTTCAGTTAGTTGTATGCTTTCCCACCTTTTGTCTCGTTTCGTAAAAGGAGTTGCTTTAACTCCTTGGCATGCACAATAAGCCTTGTGTCTACGAGTGTCATTTTATGGCCGATTTGGGAGGTGTCACACTTTAGCAATGGCTTTAGCACAGGCACGCAGTTGGTTACTAGGTATAGAGCAGGATAACAAAGCATGTTTTCTTAGAAAAATATCTAAATGAGGGTTTATTTAGCAGTCTACCTGTTAAATCTCCGAGAATTTCCAGGTTTACAGCATGCGTTTTTGTAGTTGATCACGTGCTCTACACTTCACTGCCACTTCGTGTTGGATTCGAGGTATTGCATGTTTACTTCAAGATTCCTAGTTGTATTGTCCCCGACTGTCTAATTTTAGAAGCGTTTCACCCATTCCTTTTGTCTGCTTAATATGCTTTATTATTGGAACAATTTCATTTAGTGTAGGCAATCAATCAAACGTGTGTTGAAACTGTTGCATCATTCGGAAATGAATGTGACAAATCACGGACTCGCTGGAGCAGAACTCGAAGCCACGTAGGGAAATGGGGAAAAACACGAATCAACGTATTTTGAGTATGTATCTGTATATTTATAAACTTGAAACGGTGCGTTAATGATCGATGGGACTGAAAGTAGAGGACAATGGGTATGAAAAGAAATAAGAGCGGCCGGCCGGGAAACTGAAAGTACGGCCGGCCTGTGGCCGGCCATGATTCAATTAGGGGAGGAGAAGCCGCAGAGCGCACGCTGGGCGAAGCCCTTTGATGTGCTGTGCGGCCGTGAATGCGCGTGCTTGTTTGGTCACGTGATTCACGTGAACTTAATGAAAACCGCAGCGCAAGAAGCCCTTGGTTTCACAAGGATTTCGAGCACTTGAATTCTCGCTCCGCTCAATGCGCTTGCGCGCATTGATAGGTCGCGAGACCTAAAAAGGACTTTGGGACTTCTCCTAGACCCTTCATTCATTTTCAACCTATCATGCCTACTAATCCTTTTAATCCATACATTCCTTCTTCTCCCTCTCATCACGGGGATAATGAAGGTGACACGGGGGATGAGCCACAGCCTGAATAGGACTTCCCACAGGAACCTTACCCTCAGGAACCATGGGAAGAGCCAACTGACCCTTATAACACCCATCCCATCCCTGACATGTCCTCTTACCCTACTAAACCGTCTCCTACTGACGACACAGTAGTTTTTAATCAGCTCATAGATAGGGCTGCACAGTTCCACAACGTGGATATGCATAATGACCCCGTTGAAGAGGACTTCTTGTTTGACAACTTCCCTACATCAGAAAAAAGTGTCAAGACACTTCCCATGTTAAAATGAGTTCTGAAACATGCACCTGACATATTTAAGGACACAGCCAGGGCACGGGTAATCAACCCCAGAATAGAGAAAAAGTATAGGGCGGCCCCTACAGACCCTACTTACATCAAAGGTCAGTTACCACTTGATTCTCTGGTAGTGGCCAACGTACGTAAAAGGGCCAACTCCCAAACAACTAGGGAAGCACCTCCCCCAGACAAAGAGTCAAAGATACTAGAGGCATCAGGGAAAAGGGTAGCGGCACAAGCCTCCAACTCGTGGAGGATAGCTAATACACAAGCTCTACTGGCTCGGTACGACAGGGCGCATTACGACCAGCTAGAGACCCTAATGCAACACCTACCTGAGCCTTTCAAAGCACAAGCCCAAGATCTCATACAGGAGGGAAAATTCATAACAAACGCATCCATCAGATGCGCGCTTGACGCAGCAGACACTGCAGCTAGGTCAATCAACACTAGCGTTCTCCTCCGCAGACATGCGTGGCTGCGTATTTCTGGTTTTAAAAATGAGGTACAGTCCACTATCCTTAATCAACCTGTTAACCAGGACTTTCTGTTTGGCCCTGCTGTCGACACCATTTTAGATTAAATGAAAAAGGACACTGAGACGGCAAAATCTATGGGGGCATTGCAATTTCAGCAACAAAGGGGCTCCTCATATAGGGCAAACACACGAAGACATGCCTCACAAACAACGACCTCATATAAAGTTAATGCACAAAGCTCATTTGCTAAAAACGCCACCAGAGGAGGCTACAGAGGTAACAATACCAAAGGAAGAGGACGTGGAGGCAATAACCAGAGCCTCCACTGCCTCAAAACAGTGACTCTATCACACTACATCCAGACCACATAACACCGGTCGGAGGCAGACTACAACAGTTCCTACCCGTTGAACACAATTACCACAGACAGGTGGGTGAGAGAAATTATCGAGTCTGGCTACTGCCTAGAACTGACTTCTACACCACCAAACATACCACCAAGACATCGTTCAATGTCCATAGAACACATCACCCTATTACAATAAGAGGTGAACTGCATGCTAGAAAAGGGGGCCATAGAGCAAGTCCCTTTCCAACAGCAAGGGAAGGGAGTGTACTCCCTATATTTCCTTATTCCCAAGAAGGACGGCTCTCTCAGGCCAATACTGGACCTCGGACCCCTAAATCAATACATACTGTCGGAGCACTTTCATATGATCACATTACAACAAGTGCTCCCGTTGCTACAACAGGGGTATTTCCTAGCAACACTGGACCTCAAAGATGCGTATTTCCACATACCCCTCCATCCTGCCCATAGAAAATACCTCAGGTTCACAATAGAAGGTCAACACTACCAATTCAAGGTTTTGCCCTTCGGGGTTACCACGGCTCCAAGAGTGTTAACAAAATGCTTAGCGACCGTGACAGCACATCTCAGGAGGCAGCACGTCCATGTGTACTTTTACTTGAACGATTGGCTTATACAAGCAAAATCGTACCAACAATGTGCAGAACACACGTCTCAAACAATCCAGCTGTTACACAGCTTGGGATTCTCAATCAACTACACAAAATCACATCTGCAACCGTCCCACATACAGCAGTACCTGGGAGCCACCATAAACACCTCGGTGGCAAAGGCGTATCCAAACTCAACAAGGATAGCCAGTATGCAGACACTCATTCGAAAATTCCAGCCACAACACTCTCTCCCAGCTCAAGTCTTTATGCAGCTCATAGGCATGATGGCCTCCTGCATATTCATTGTCCCCCATGCCAGACTACAAATGCGCCCATTACAGGGATGCCTAGCACGGCAATGGAACCAGGCTCAAGGAAAACTAAAAGACCTAGTATTGGTAGACAGTCGCACTCACAACTCTCTGCAGTGGTGAAACCCACAAAACCTTTCCAAGGGGCGACTGTTCCAAGAGCCGGTTCCACAACTAGTACTAACAGCGGATGCATCACTGACGGGCTGGGCAGCCCATCTCCTTCAATACACGGTACAGGGCCTCTGGACAAACAAGCAGAAAAGGCTGCATATCAACCAACTAGAGTTTCTAGCTATATTCCTAGCCCTGAAAGCATTTCAGAAATACTTGTGCAGCAAGACGGTGTTGATCCGGACGGACATGACCGTAATGTACTATATCCAGAAATAGGGGGGAACGCACTCTCCACAGCTGTCCCATCTGGCACAGAGCATCTGGAAGTGGGCGATTCCCAAAAACATTTTTCTCCTAGCAGAACACCTTCCAGGGAAGGACAACCAAGTTGCCGACCTGCTCAGCAGGCACAGCCAGAAATTACACGAATGGGAGATTCACCCCCAGGTCCTCCAACTATTCTTCGAGGAGTGGGGTCACCCAGGAATAGACCTGTTCCCCACAAAAGAAAACTCAAAATGCCAATACTTTGCCACCAGCTTCCCACATCCATTGTCACAGGGCGATGCAATATGGATGAACTGGTCAGGCAGATTTGAGTACGCTTTCCCCCAGCACCACTGATCCCGCTGGTAGCACACAAACTGCGGCAACACTCCCTCACACTAATCCTAGTTGCTCCCACATGGGCGAGACAACCTTGGTACACAACGTTCCTAGAAGTCTCAGTAGTTCCCCATCAAAGACTGCACCTTGCGCCTCATCTTCTAACTCAGAACCATGGAGAAATCAGACACCCAGATCCCAACCAAATGAACCTAGCGATCTGGCTCCTGAGGTCTTAGAGTTTGGATATCTTAACTTGCCCCCAGATTGCATGAATATCATTAAGGAGGCAAGAAGACCAACCACACGAGCGTGCTATGCAGCTAAATGGAAAAGATTTGTTATTTACTGCAACAATAACCAAATCAGTCCATTAGACGCATCAACACAAAACATATGTTACCTGCTGCACCTACAAAGATGTAACTTGGCATACTCTTCAATACGGCTACACCTTGCTGCCATTGCAGCATACCTTCAAAACAGACAACACCTTTCACTGTTTAGGATACCAGCAATCAACGCTTTCATGGAGGGTCTAAAAAGGGTGATTCCTCCTAGGCACCCCCCTTCCCCAGTCTGTAATCTCAATATAGTGCTTACCAGACTCATGGGCCCTCCTTTCGAACCTTTACATTCTTGCGAAATACAATTCCTAACGTGGAAAGTTGCTTTTCTAGTGGCCATCACCGCACTCAGAAGAGTGAGTGAATTATAAGCGCTTACAATTCAAGAAATTTTTATGCAGGTACACGCCAACAGGGTGGTTCTTAGAACAAACCCTAAATTCATGCCTAAAGTTGTATCCAATTTCCATATCAACCAATCAATAGAACTGCCAGTGTTCTTTCAAAATCCACAGTCAGTAGCTGAGAGAGCACTGCATACACTAGACGTGAAGAGAGCTCTACTTTACTATGTGGACAGAACTAAATCCTTTCGTAAAACAAAGCAACTGTTGGTTGCATTTGCACCACAGCACAAGGGGAATCCAATTTCAAAATCAGGAATAGCCAGATGGATAGTTAAATGCATTCAGATATTCTATCAAAAGGCAAAACGCACTTTAACCGTCCCCCAAAAGCACACTCCACTAGGAAAATGGGGGCATCCATGGCTTTCCTAGGAAATATTCCTCTTGAAGACATCTGTAAGTCAGCCATAAGGTCCACCATACCCACGTTCACAAAACATTACTGTGTAGATGTACAAACAAAACAGCAAGCTGCTGTAGGCCAGGCTGTCCTCAAAACTCTTTTTCAAACTGCTGCAGCTGGCACAGGTAGCCACCGCTAGAGGAGATACTGCTAGACAGTCTATGCACAAGATATGAATTCAGCAGCCCACATGCCTCGAACGGAATATGCTACTTGCCAGTATGCATCTTTTCTTGGCATGTAGGGCTGCTGACATTCATATCGCCCGCCCTCCTCCCCGGTGCCTGTAGCAGCTGCAACATTCTCTCTGGCATGGCCATCTCTTACTTTGCTATCTCCATCTCTGCCACAATTGCGAAAAACAATCTGAGGATGGAGAGGATGCCCATGCGCACTGTAATCCAAGGGAGGAGTCACCTATCTCGTGATACTTTGAAAACTCTTCCAAGACAACAAGTGCAATCATCCGGACCCAACACTAGGCGGTGATCTATGCACAAGATATGAATGTCAGCAGCCCTACATGCCAAGAAAAGATGCATACTGGTGAGTAGCATATTCCTTTCTTGCCGTGTCGCTCTTATTGGGCAAACGTAGGGTGGCCTGCAGGTGGGGCAAGGGTCGTGCCCCGAAGTTCAAGGACTGGTTGCAGACCTACTATATTGTCAGGAGCAACTGACTGCTTATGCCGAAACACTTCCCCGTGCTTCTAGGCCGCAGGATATATGGGGTCCTCTCCAGTGCTATTTACTCATGCAGGACTCAGATGGGACTGATCTCCCCCTCCCGACACACTCAGAAATGGTACTTGATTGTTATAAGACATATGCTTCCCTTGGTCCCTTGTGTTCCCCACCTCCATGCTATAGAGTTGTGACACGCTATTTACTATTGTGATGTACCCCTGGGGAGGGGCCCTCTTTTTACCGCTGCTGCTCAAAGTTTCAGCAAACTAGATCGCCGAGGGTTTGTGGCTGGGATGATACTGTATGCTTGTTGAATTGTACCACTGGTGTTCCAAGTGCACTATCATTGTATTAGTCTGGAACATGTAACCTGCTGTAATTGTATGCCTTACAGGACTGATCCACCTACTGTATTAATATTGCAAAGAAGTAAGAGAGAACACAGTACCAGATGTAACGCGAGTTAACAATATGGTTATTTAAAGCTGTCATGTTGTGTTGTATGACGAAAATCAATAAATAAAAGGTTAAAAAAAAAGATATAACACCCAAACAATGGTAGTCATTGTCATAGGATATACCCAAAACCTACTGCAGTCTCTCCCTCAGAGAGACTGCATACAAATTAATGTTAGAGTGGTATTGCACACCGACCTGTCCCTCAACCATCTACCTCGGTACCTTTCCTCTTTGCTGGTATTGTAATGAGGACGTGGGAGACTTCCGCCATATTTGTTGGCGTGTAGAGTAATTAACTCCTATTGGAAGGAGGTACTGGGCCATGTTAAAGACCTAGTAGGCTACCCTCTTTCTTTCTCCTATCTTAGGGTTATTTTGGGCATCCGACCCCCTGCCTTAGCCGCAATGACACATGCAGACTAGAAGCTCACCAGCTTCTTGCTTTTAGCGGCGCAACAACTTATATCACTCGTGTGGAAGGAGGAAATGCCTCCCTCAATGGCGCAATGGTTTATATGTGTGACACCTTCTAGCAATGGAATGGATGTCGCACAAATTAGCTTAAACTGAGAAAACATTCCAAAATCTGTGAAAGCCCCTAATTCACTATCTCATGCACATAGAGTTCACTTGCCCACTCACACCCCCGGCTATGTCTCCAACCATGCTTCCGCCTTCCCTGCAGCAGACCTTGACCT
Source organism: Lissotriton vulgaris (assembly GCF_964263255.1). NCBI lineage: Eukaryota > Metazoa > Chordata > Amphibia > Caudata > Salamandridae > Lissotriton > Lissotriton vulgaris. The sequence continues at coordinate 606,820,806 of NC_141699.1, read as the reverse complement.
GTATTGACTACATGTTGACTGTGCCAGTATGTTAAGAAGGACAAACGTCATATTGTATGCATGTACCCGGCATTGATGGAAGAGAGAAATGGATTACTGAAGCAACATTTCATAAGAAAAGGAACACACATGTGTCACCAGGCCTCCAAGGAGAGGATCTTTTGCTTAGCGGGGAATTTTTGGATTTTATAGAATTAGCTGATAAAAACTGTCAATGCTCAATATATAATAGAAAAAGACTTCATAGCCCTAGCTCCTTGTTTACCCATTAAGCACTTTAATCTTGCAAGTCTTATAGTTTATGGATTAACCCTTTCGCTGGTAGGCCTAATTCCTAATTTTTCCAAGAACCCGATATACCCAAAGCCAATAACTGAGCACCTTGCAATGATTTTTCATCATGTACCGGGTATAGCATACATGCCAACATTTTAGAAGAATAAAGTGAGAGATTTAAAAAGAATAATCGAGAAAATGTATTTCTCCCATTGAATTCTACTGAGGCCTTAATCGGGTCTATTGACATGTATGGCATGTGCAAGTGAGCTGCTGAAGGATTGCATGAGAAATGGAAATATACGTTGTTCCTCACCTATCAGGAAGGAGCACGGAGAAAGAGCTATGGCAGACCGAAAGTGTGTGACAAAAAACTTGAACTCACTCCCCTGCAGGATCAGGTGACTGGCAGCACAAAACCAGTCCCTGTCAGCTAAACCCACTGAGGAATCAGACTCTTCTATGCAAGAACTAGGAGGCCGGAGACTAACTTTGAAATCTTTAGTCTCTCGCCTGATTCTGGAGGTTTGACATGTTTCGTATACAGCAATTCATACGGTAAAATATAGTGAAAAATAGGTATCAAAGAAACCTATGTATTTCCAAAATAGGCAAATGATATGGAGTTTAGAATCAGTGGTTATTTGCACATCTCAGAATTTGTGGGTACCGTATTTTCCGGCGTATAAGACGACCTTTTAACCCCTTAAAATTTTCTGGAAAGTCGGGGGTCGTCTTATACGCCGGGTACAAAATTTTATGGTATTTTTTCATGCGCTTTTTCATAGCGAGGACTTCACTCGAAGGTGTCAGACCGCTTCACAATACGAAATAACAAGAAACAACACACCTTATGTTAAAAAATACAGCCACCGACCCTGGCAACGCCCAAAAATACAGCCACCGACCCTGGCAACGTCCACACCCAGGCCCCGCGCCATGAATTGTGCAAGTATCGAAAGCGAGCGTGTTTTTGTCATAGCGAGGACTTCACTCGAAGGTGTCAGACCGCTTCACAATAGGAAATAACAAGAAACAACACACCTTATGTCAAAAAATACAGCCACCGACCCTGGCAACGTCCACACCCAGGCCCCGCGCCATGAATTGTGCAAGTATCGAAAGCGAGCGTGTTTTTGTCATAGCGAGGACTTCACTCGAAGGTGTCAGACCGCTTCACAATAGGAAATAACAAGAAACAACACACCTTATGTCAAAAAATACAGCCACCGACCTTGGCAACGTCCACACCCAGGCCCCGCGCCATGAAGTATCGAAAGCGAGCGTTTTTTTCATAGCAAGGACTTCACTCGAAGGTGTCAAACCGCTTCACAAGCGAGCAAATGGCGCCATGAGTCTTACCTCGACTGCCGCTGCCGCTGTACACGCGCCTCCAACCGCTTGCACATCCCCAGGCAGACGAGGCAGCAGGACGAGGCAGCAGGACGTCCGAAACACGGTACATGGTAATGGGCAGCCAGCGCCGAAGATGGCAGCGCCCTGTGTGTTGACACGTTTGGCACGTTTGGCACGTTTTGGCACGCGCACCTCTCCCCTTGGCATGGGCGTGGCATAGAAAGGGGACTGTACAATGTTCCCGAATGTTCCCGAAGGCAGTAGAGCACTTGCCGTGATTGGCTGGTTGTTGCTAAGAGGAAAGGCAGTCTCGTGACCAGATAGCGTATTTGCCGTACCGTACGTGTGGTGTTGAAGACAGTCTCTGCACCTGTTCATACTGTACAGCACCAGTACCGTACATCGAGTGCAAATGGCTGACAGTCAAGAACCCGGCAAGGCTCCAGCAGCACATTCCGTGCAAATGGCAGACAGCGAAGAACCCGGCAAGGCTCCAGCAGCGCATCCAGAGCAAATGGCTGGCAGTCTAGAACTCAGCAAGGCTTCAGCAGTGGCAAGGAGAAGGAAATATGAAGCCAGCTACAAACTCAAAGTTGTGGCTTTTGCCACGGAACATAATAACTGTGCTGCTGCTAGGCAATATGGAGTGACAGAGAAGATGGTTCGGGCCTGGAGAGCAAATGAGCAAGCATTGCGGAGTATGCCAAGGGGCAAGTGTGCACTAAGAAGAGGCACCCCACATTGGCCAGAACTAGAAAAGCATGTAGCAGACATGGTGGCCGAGCATCGGCAAAGCGGGTATGTCGTGACCCGAAATAAAATCCGATTGGTTGCACTTCAGTGGGCCAAATCTAATCCCGATCTCAGCCACAGATTTAAGGCCACTGTGTCCTGGTGTACCAGATTATTGGGAAGGCATAATCTGGTATTGCGGCAAAAGACAAAAATTGCCCAGAAATTACCTGCGGATCTTGATGCCAAAATGCATAGCTTCCATCGCTACGTCATTAGGCTGCGCAATGAACATGTGTATGCGCTAAGTAGCATCGGAAACATGGATGAAACTCCGATGAATTTTGATATGATTGCCAACAAAACTGTCCATCAAAAAGGCGAAAAGACAATTTTAATAAAAACAACAGGACATGAGAAGTCCAGTTTCACTGTGGTACTTGCATGCACAGCTGATGGTGGCAAACTGAGACCAATGGTTATTTTTAAAAGAAAAACAATGCCGAAACTCAAGTTTCCTGTTGGTTGTTTTGTGCATGTGAATGAGAAAGGATGGATGGATGAAGAAGGGGTAAAGCTATGGCTTGATAACGTATGGAGCAGGCGACCAGGTGGACTTCTACAAAGGCGTAGTCTACTGGTGTGGGATATGTTCAGGGCTCATTTAACTCCCAGCACCAAGCAAAGGCTGGCAAGACTAAAAACGGATGCTGCAGTTATACCTGGAGGACTGACATCGTTGGTGCAGCCACTGGATGTGTGCCTAAACAAGCCATTTAAAGATCGCATCCGAGAACAGTGGAATGAGTGGATGGTTAGCGGTGAAAAAACATTCACAAAAGGAGGAAACATGCGTGCTCCACAGTTAGATGTTTTGTGCAACTTTGTCATAAAGGCCTGGAACGACATCGATGCAGAAACAGTCATAAAGTCTTTCAAGAAGTGTGGCATATCGAATTCATTAGATGGTATGGAGGACGACTATCTGTGGGAAGGTGAAGAGGATGCCGAAGAAGAGACCACATCATCTGATACGGAATTGGTACAAGATCCATACGATGACTGCCTTACAGATGTACCACAAGATCTCATTGACTTACTTATGAGATCAGATGACGAAGAGGAGGATTTTGAAGGCTTTTAAAGGGAACGTTATAAATCCTGTAGAAATCGCTTGGATTTATGGGAAGTTATGGAACGTTTAATGCACTTGCACTGTTTCATGCACTACGTTATTTATGTTTGCCGTACCGTACCGGTATATTCAGAAGTGACAGTTTTTGATATGGTTTTAAATAAAAATATTCCGAGTAAAGCAAGATTGTTTCTACAACCAATTTCTTTGCGCTCAGTCTTTCAGTTTGTAAAATAAATGCTTATAGGTACCCACTGCCCACTGATAAAGCCTTACTGCTCACCCAATAAACGCTTATAGGTACCCACTGCCCACTGATAAAGCCTTACTGCTCACCCACAGGGAGGAGGACTAGACTAATACGGTAAGTTCAAAATACCGGTACATACTCGGAATGGCTATGCTGCGCTGGAAGTGGGGGGTCGTCTTATACGGCGAGTATAGCACAAAACCTAAAATTTTTCTGCCAAAGTAGGGGGTCGTCTTATACGCCGGGTCGTCTTATACGCCGGAAAATACGGTACTCATATTAGCGTGTGAGTTAAAGGGCATTTCTTAACATATCTTCCTTCATTCCCACGGTCTTACATTTGGAAGGCACAATTGCAGAGAAATACAATTTGTAATAATGTTATGGCGGCCGACCCCTGTACCAAAAATGTATGTTGCCCACCTTGCAAAACCATGTCTTTTTGTAATAGATAATTTTGATGGCTCTACAATGCCTTTTAGGCCCTTCTCTGCGCTGGCACTTGGTCCACCCACACAAGTGATTTACCATTTTTATCGAGAGACCTGGGGGAACGCTATGTGGTAGGAAATGTGTGCTGGCCCAGTGATTGCACAAGTTTTCCACACAGAAATGTGAGGACATTTTGACTTTTTAGCTAGATTTGAGGTTTGCTGCAGATTCTTGGTAAAAGAAACATTGGGAGATCAATGCAAGCAACAACTCCTTTGAAATCCCTGGCAGTTTAGTTGTCAGAAATGTCTGGGTTTGGTAGGTTGCCCTAGAAGGCCACTAAGCCCGGGACCAAAAACCCCTGTGCCCCCTTGCAAAACTAGATTTATTTGTAATAGATAATTTTGATGTCTCCACAATACGTTTTGGGCCGTACCCTGTCACAGGCAGCTGGCCCACCCACACAAGCGAGGTAGACTTTTTATCGGGAGACCGGGGGGAACACTGGATGCTAGAACATTTGTGCCGGCCAGGTCTTCCCACAACGAAATGTGAGAAAAAAATATGCTTGTGTCAATGAATCACATTTACAAGGACTTCTGGGTAAGCAAACATTGTGGGATCCACGGAAAACATACTACATATTATTCCCTTAGTGACTAGTTCAGGAAAACAAAATGTGAGGGCAAAAGGTGCTGACTACAGAGAGAGAATGCACTGACAGTAAAAAGCAAAAAAACACCAAAACATTATTGCACACCCATCCACTAATCCATCACAGGCATACTGGTGGGGTTTTCCACGAGGGTGAGTAAATGGTTCATAAAAACTTTATTCACCAATGACTTTGTGAAAAAAAATCTGCAGAATTAATTGTAAATAATTTTAACATCAGAATAGAGAACCACTGACTTACAGAATGTGAGCTGTAAAGCCACGTCACGGCTCCAACCGCTTTATCGTTCATTCGCATGACTTCCATGCATCAGACACAGAAAACCATTCACACTGCCAGCTGCGTGCATAACACAATACAACACTTACAAAGTGCCATTCAAGGGTCCATCACTCTCATACGCCTACAGAATTGGCATACACATCACACTATACACCCAAACCTCATGCAACTTACAAACACACCTCAAGCAAGTCAATGCACATATTGGCTACCTGCCATCAGCACACTGCCAGCCCACACACACCACCAGTCAGATGCCATTTCAGATACAACAATCACATAGCCTGGAAACTGGTGGAATGTGTGGACTGACTGTGTGTGTAGTGACTTGCTGCTGGTCACATACACACACACACGGACACACGCACACACGGACACACGCACACACAGACATGCACGCACACACGGACACACACACAGAGACACGGACACACACGGACACACACAGACACACACAGACACCCACGGACGCACACACGGACACACGGGCACATGCACACACTGACATGCACGCACACACGGACACACACACAGAGACACGGACACACACACAGAGACACGGACACACACGGACACACACGGACACACACAGACACACACAGACACACACGGACACACACACGGACACACACACGGACACACACGGACACACACGGACACACACGGACACACACGGACACACACGGACAGACACAGACACACACACACACGGACACACACACAGACACACACACACACACAGACACACAGACACACGCGGACACACGGACGCACACACACACACACACACGCACACACACACACACACACACACACACACACACACTCCACACACCGCCAGCCACACACACACACAAACTCCAGTCCACACACACGGCCAGCCACACACACACCCAAACGCCAGTCCACACACACTGCCAGCCAAGCACCAGTACATGCGGATCGTCCGTCACCCTCCAGTTCACACACGCACAAACTTATTCCATGGTGTCTAGTGGTAATATTCAGCCCACCTCCTTGGGGGCAGACTGGACTAAAACATTTTTGGTCTGCCCCGTGGGGGGGGTGTGTGTGTGTGTGTGTGTGTGTGTGTCAGAAAACGGTCACCCCTTTGGTGCCATGTAGTTCGGCAGCAATCTCATTATATAAGAGCTCTGATATAGCCTCCCTGATTATGCCGGGGCTCATACCATAGTAGGGTTTGAATACTTGCAATTCACTTATGATGCCACGTTACTGCAGCTCTACATACTTGGGCTGAAGGTAGTGGTAAGCAATAGTTCCAGGGTTAGAATGCCTTTTGAGTCTGTGCAAACCTACTAATTTTCATGTTTTAAGGGTTTTCACCAACTCTTCTGTAATCTTATCCCATACTGAGAAATGTACTCCTGACAATGGCCGACGTAAACCTTATTCCAGAGTTGGGGAAAAAATTTACTTGCAAACACTCATTTGTGCATGAGCACAACTCCACATGCATACCTGCTCATGCTAAAATGCAGTTCACAAATATTTTCTAGGAGTACTATTTCTTGTACTACTTCTGTAAATTCTTGGGATTTCACGAAAGCTGTTTAGCTGCACTTAATGCTAGGACATATACCATGGGTGCACTTTTGAGACTCTTTAATAATTGGGCCCCTAATTTGGTCTGGCGTTGACCATGACCTTTTGCATTTATTAAAATCCCCCCCTCCTCGGCCTCACTGTGAGCGACAGCATTCTGCTCTTTCACAAGGAGAATATCGGCACACAAAGTACTTTTGTTCAGTGCCAGTAACTACTGTGGCAGTATGTGCTTTTTGATCCCAAAAATAATTTTTGCTTTTGCCAATGTTTGTTATATTGGTGAGGGCCCGGCAGCTCCCACACCAAAAAGGTTTTACAAAAACCATGCCAAAATAAGTCACACATTGCCAAAACTAAAAAGCTGACCATCAATTTCAGACCTACTGCCTTTGCTTGTTTATTTTTTCTTTCCTATAATTTTATTGGACCTGGTTACACTGATTTTCCATTATGAATATTTTTGGGAAATACTGGCATGCATCAACACATGTTACTAAATGATGCTGCACGGAAATGGTACCTGATATTTTACAATAGTTTAGCAAAATGTTTTTTTTCCTGCATTCATTTTTTGAATCAACATTTTATTTTGAAAGCTAAGAATCCTCAATCTTGCTTTCAAGCTCCTGCAAATATTTGCATCAAACCAGAGAGCATTCGGGGAGCATTATACATAGCCTCATTTTGCTAAACTTTTAAAACTTGTGTACACATTTTTATACTCGAACCACTGTCAATAGTGCAGTTAGAGCTCACAACATTTAATTAGAGTGCTCACCCTAATAAAATACAAGTTTGAACAGCTTTGACATGTGGACAAAAACATTAACTTAACTGCAAACAGTGCTGTGAGAAAGTGCCATCTTTCTTGCATGGTATGCCCCCACTTTTTGCTGAATTGCTAATTTACTTTGACTGAGTGTGCCCTGTGTTCCTGCCAAACAGGTACCCAGGGCCTGTGTTCCTTCCCTAAAAACTGTATTGAAACCTAAACCCAATTGGCATCTCTGGCCACAGGTAGGCCCCTGGTAAATGGTACCCAGGGCACTGTGACCAGAGAAGACCCCTAAGGGCTGCAGCACTTATTGTGCCACCCTTAGGGGCCCTGTAAGCTGACACACACACACTGCCTTTGCAGGCTGAGTGTCTTGGTGCAGAACTAAACAGAGAGTCGACATGGCACACATTCCTGTGTGTCATGCCCACCACCACACTGCCCTGGCATGCTTCAGTCACCCCTCTATCTGGGTGCACTATGCAGTGCTTTGGGCACAGGTGCATGAGCCCTGTGCCCCTACAGTACCCAGGGCCATTCCTGGGCACTGTAAGTGCAGTGATGCCATTAAGAGTATATGGTGCTGGGAGGTTGTCATTACGAACTCCACAGCACCATAATGACTGATGCCAGTGTGGGATTTATTGTAAAATGCACTACAGAGGGCATCTTAGAGATGCCCCCTGAAACCTAACCCACTCCCAGTGTCCTGACTGCGTGGCTGTGATGCTGCCACCACCAGACATGTGTCTGGGCCCCTGGGTCGAGAGCTTGCCGCTCTCGGGGGGCCTGAAACAATGCACATCCTGGGACGAGGTGCCAATCCTCCTCCCCCGGGATGGACAGGGCAAGCTTCAAGGGCATGCGAGCTTCCCCAGGCCAATTGCTGTACTCAGCAACTGGCCCCCACTGGTTCTGACCCCCACTCTGGCGGGAAGAGAGGCGGGAAACCCTATGTGAGGAAAGGGGATGTGCCAGCCTCTGCCAACTCCACCCCTCAAGTGGGAGAGGCGAGGTGAAGCACATCTCCAGGCTCCCACAATCTTGAGGATGGGGAGCCCTGCCCAATCAGAGATAGGCTCCTTCCCCCATCCCACAGGAGAGGAGCAGGATAGGGGGTGTACTCACCCCAGGACAGGGACCTATTGGTCCCTGCCCTTACCCTGTGGTAAATAAAATATTACCCTGTCGGAATTTCTATACTTAAACAAAGGATCATGCATATAATGAGAGGCAGAGTCCGTGGTGTCCGATTCAAAAGGGCTTTATTTCAGTAACTCGAGTTAAGGGAGAATCGGGTTCCATCACCACTAAGGTCCAGGAAGGGTCTTCTGAACTTTTTTCACAGAGTACAATATTTATACATTAAACATACATTGCATTGCATAGAGAAGGCGGAGCGCTCCAGGCGGAGCAAGAGAAAGAGAGAGATAAGAGCATGTGGGCGTGAAAAAGGGCGTAAGAAGGCGTACACATGGGCGTTCACTTGAGGAGTCATAGGTGTGTCATAAGTGGGTGGATACATGGAGGGGGTCTGCATGATCAGCTGGAACCTTTACCCTACTTGTGTGCGCCACTTGGTCATGACGTGCAATTGACGTGTAACTGGGGGAAGCTGGGGGGGCTGACTTTCGGTCTAGTGGAGAAGCCTTCAGTGTCAGGACGACCTGCACGTCTGGTATTATCTGATATCTTAAGTTTGAAGGATGTATTGTCTGAAGTAAAGGTCGCTCGAGCAAAGGTTGCTCATCACCAAGAGCCAGTGTAGGCATATATTTCTTCGTGCATTGCGTGGGGCCATGGGCCTTCTATGGATGCGAGCTCTGTAAATCACTTAAACGGAGACAGAAAGGCTAGGCCCTATCTTTGTGGACGGATTCTGTTTACCTTCTTCACTAGGCAGGAATGTGTTTCTGTGGAACAAGCAGATAACTGTGTTCAAAATACTGTCTTGGCAGGCCGGGCTGGGCCCCTCTCGGCTGAGCAGAAAGTATGCGAGAGGTCAGGGATACGTAGCTAAGTTGCAGCTTTCAGAGTGTCTGGAGGCATGGAGCCTGAATTCGGGTTCTGGCTCAGGCTGAGCCACAAAACGGGTTCATCTCGACTTTTAAACGTGCATAATGCAAATACATTGGCAACATAGGCCTCAGTGCAGAATTAACGTTTCTTTCATGAAAGGCTTGGTAACTGACATTCTAATGTGAGACGGAAATACAGAGGCATTATTATTACAGGCATGAGAGGGAAAGTGCATGGGTGACATGAACATACACTAAACGTGGGGTACATGCAGGGGACACATTGGCCATGTAAAATTTCTATTTCCTCAACCCTACCTGTAACGCCCCTAAATGTAGTATTTAGGGCACCCTGAACCTTCCTTCCTTGGATCCCGATACCAAAACAAGCAAGAAGATCAAGAAACAAGATCTGCCATGCAGCTGCTAAGAAGAGGAAGACACCAACTGACTTGGCCCCAGCCCTACAGGCCTGTCGGCCCTCAAACCTGCTCCTGCTAAACTCCGGCGCCTTCAGTGGTCAGCAACCTCAAAACCCCCTGAGGAACTGACTGCCTTGTGACTCAACAAAGACTGGGACTCCCACGAGCTGTGGTTCTGCTCAAACAAGCAACACCCCTGATGCTAGCCAGGAACCGCGAATTCAGCACACTCTGCACCCGAGCCCGGCCTGTGCCTGAGTGAACAAAGACCATGAGGACTCCCCCCGGCGATTGTGACCACGAATCCAGTGCCAAGGACCCTCCTTGAAGACTCAATCTGAAAGAAACAGGTTAGTATTAGATTCCTTACCTGAGAATATCCCTAGGCATCAGACTGGATCCGGAAATTTTTGCATAGCAGTACCCTTGCGCGTCGGTAGGCATCGTCCGCTGCTCCGCGTCCGTCGTCGGCGTCATGGGTGCCTTGATGACGTCGTCGGAGTACTTAGACGCCGCCTCCGCGTGCTGACGTTAGTTCTTCATTTTTCTGCGCCAGCAGCGCAGATCCGGAAAAAGTGGTACCGTAGTCACTTTTTTACTAAACTTTTTACGATCCCTTTTGATCGTTTTCGAGTCTTCGACTCCGAATGGTGCCGGTAGGGATGCAAGGTTTTAAACCCTGTGAGGACTGCAACCGACTGATGTCGGTAACCGACCCTCACCGCTGGTGTCTTCACTGTCTCGGCGACGACAAGGCCTGCCCCGACTGCCGAGCCCTAACTTCGAAAGCTAGGCGGGAGCGGTCCCGCAAGCGGCTTGAGCTCCAGCAGTCGGCCCTGCGCCACGAGAGGTCCCGGTCCAGACTGAGGTTGAGGGACCGGTTGCGGGGTCGGAGCCATCATAGCTCCGGAAGTCGACATCACTCTTCAGGCTCGAAGTCTTCAGGTAAGCATAAGAAGTCGAAGAGACGTCATCGCTTTTCCGACTCCCCCCCGACGCTCTTGCGACGCGGCCGGGGGTTCGGGTGACACTGCCCACACGGCTCCGTCGGAGTCGCGGGCGTCGCGACCTGCCCCATACCCTCTGGTCCCTAGGCAGCAAGCGACGCCGGAGGAGATCGAGCGCTTCCTCATGGCCATGAGGTCCCTCTCTCCTCTGACGGGCTCCGCGGCGCCTTTGGGCCCATAGGACCCGTCTGGGGGCCGTAGCGGGTCGGGTGCTTTGGCCCAGATACCGGCAGGTGCTTCGGCCCGACGCCTTCGGGCCCGGCGCTGCAGGGACCCGCTGGATACGCTTCCGGATCCGGGTCGTCGCCGGTTGACCTAACGACCTCACCGGTGCCCTAGGGCGATGCTGTCCCCGATGCCTCCCTCGATCCGGTTCTGGCGTCGGAACGGCACCGCTGGGCGCCGCTTTTGACGCCGCTTGGAGAGTTTTACTTCAATGAACCGGCCCCATCCTTTGACAACCCTGATTTTCAGGACATGGGTGATGAGGAGTATTGGGAGGGGTCTGAGGACCCTCTGAAACGTGAGTGTCAGTCCCAGCAGGACTGGACAGGTGAACTTGGGGATGCCAGTGGTCTGGACACTTCGTCAGACACTGGTTTTGTCTCACCCCCTACCGTGGCTACCGAGGAGGGGGCAACCTTCAGTGTGGTGTTGACGCGGGCGGCCAAGGCCTTGGGCCTTCAGCTCCCCGTCGCGGCCGTGAGGACTAACCTCCTCACTGAGTTCCTTAAACCGCAGTCAAGCTCGGCCGAGGCTCTGCTGCCGTTTAATGAGGCCTTGACTGACGTTCTTTTGGGCACTTGGTCCAGGCCTGCCACAGGTCCGTCTGTAGATAGGAACGTGGCCAGACGCCACCGCCCGGCCCCGGGCGACCCTTGTTTCCTGTCCACCCATCCCACCCCCGAGAGCCTGGTCATCCAGGCCTCCAACTCCCAGACCGCATTCCCGTCGGCTCCACCCGATCGGGAATCCAAGAGGTATGAGCAATACGGCAAGAAGGTATTCTCCTCCCTGAGTTTGGGACTGCGGTCTTCCAACACCGCATGCCTCTTGGGCCACTACACTCACTCTCTGTGGGACACGGTCGCGGACGTGCTGCCACAATGCCCGGCGGAGGTCAAGGCTAAATTCACCCAAGCCCTTGCGGAGGGTCGAGATGCAGCACGCTATTCCATCCGGTGTGGGCTGGATACCACCGACTCACTGGGCAGAGCGATGGCAACGACGGTGGCGATTCGTCGCCACGCCTGGTTGAGGTCCGCCAACTTTTCGGCCGATGTCCAGAATACTCTCATGGACATGCCGTTTGATGGCCGTCGCCTTTTTGGAGACAAGGCAGACCATGCGCTTGAGCGCTTTAAGGACTCCAGGGCTACGGCCAAGTCCTTGGGTCTCTCGGCCCCGTGCCAGCAAACTGGTGCCTTTCGCTCCTTTCGTGGCCAAGGAAGGGGCGCCCCCACACGTGCTGTCAGCCACTTACCGCAGACTAATTTCCAACGCGGTGGCGGCCGTGGAAGCCGCTGTGGCGGCGGTTGGGGACAACGGCGAGGCCAGTCCACACCTACTCCTGCAGCATCCACCTCAAAACCTTCCTAGTCTGTGCTTTCAGGCCCATGTGACGCCAGTGGGGGGCAGGGTTCGCCATCACCACTTCCACTGGCGCACTGTCACATCAGACAGGTTGGTGCTACAAATCGTCCGAAGGGGCTACTCCCTCCCCTTCGAGACGACCCCTCCAGCCATGCCACCGCGTGTCGGGGGATCATTTGCGACTTCTGCAGGAGGAAGTTACGGCCCTCTTGGCCAAGGGGGCCATCGAGCGCATTCCTGGGCCAGAAGTAGGGTGTGGTTGCTACTCCCACTACTTTCTGGTACCCAAGAAGGGCAAACGGGGCCTACGCCCTATCTTGGATCTTCGGAACATCAACGGCTTCCTCCGGAAGGAGAAGTTCAAAATGCTGACACTGGCTCAGGTCTTTGCTGACCTGGACCCGGGAGACTGGTGGTAGCGTTGGATTGCAGGACGCTTATTTCCACATCCCCTTCCTGCCGGCCCCCCGGCGCTATCTGCGGTTCACGGTAGGCCACAAGCACTTTCAGTTTATCATGCTCCCCTTCGGCCTTACCAGCGCCCCACGGGTGTTCACGAAGGTGATGGCGGTGGTCGCAGCTCATCTGCGCAGGTTAGGGGGTTCAGTCTTCCCCTACCTCGACGACTGGTTGTTGAAGGAGGGCTCGCCGCAGACAGTCGTCGCCCACCTCCAGACTATCGCTGACCTCCTGCACCTGCTGGGGTTCTCCATCAATGTGCGGAAGTCACACCTGTGTCCCTCTGAAAAGCTCCTCTTCATCGGAGCTGTTCTCGACTCGGCGCAGTTTCGGGTTTATCCTCCCGAACAGCGGGTTCAGGATATTCAGGCTCTGATTCCGATCTTTCAACCTTTATCCCGAGTCTCGGTCAGTTTGATGCTGCGGCTTCTGGGGCTGATGGCCTCCTGCATCCTTCTGGTGCATCACGCCCGATGGCGGATGCGTGCTCTGCAGTGGGACCTGAAGTTTCAGTGGGCCAAGCATCAGGGCAACCTGTCCGACCATGTCCTGATCTCGGAGGGCACTGCGAGACAGCTGCAGTGGTGGCTCACGGACCGCGAATAGGTCAGCGGCAGATCCCTCTCCCTTCCCCAACCGGAGCACGTAGTTGTGACGGACGCGTCCCTCCAGGGTTGGGGAGGCCAAATGGGAGAGGCGGAGATCAGAGGCCTCTAGTCTCCGGTGTAATCCCGGCTCCATATCAACCTTTTGCGTGCGATTCGTCTTGCACTGAAGGCATTCCTCCCCTCTGTCCGGGGGAGTGTAGTGAAGGTGTTCACAGACAACACCACCGCCATGTGGTACTGCAACAAACCGGGCGGGGTGGGGTCGTGGACCCTATGCCAAGAGGCTCTGCGCCTCTGGCAGTGGCTGGAACATCAGGGGGTGACCCTGGTGGTACAACACTTGGCAGGTTCTCTGAACGCCAGGGCAGACGAACTCAGCCGCCGGTGCATGATGGATCACGAATGACGTCTGAACTCGGACGTGGCGCAAGGTCTCTTTCTGCAGTGGGGAGAGCCTTGGTTAGATATATTCGCCACCGAAGAGAACACGCAATGTCATCAGTTCTGCGCGTTGGAATTTCCAAGGTGGCACTCGCTCGGAGACGCTTTTCGTCGCGAGTGGAGTTGCGGTCTGTTGTACGCCTTTCCGCCTATACCACTTCTGCCCAGAGTGCTGAAGAAGATCAAACGCGACCGGGCCCAAGTCATCCTTGTGGCTCTGGACTGGGCTCGAAGGTACTGGTATCCCGAGCTACTCAGTATGTCAGTCGATCCCCCGGTTCGTCTGCCTCTTCAGGAGGACCTTCTGTCGCAGCAGCAGGGGACGGTCCTCCACCCAAACCTGCCCAGTCTCCACCTCCATGCTTGGAGATTGAGCGGCGATAGTTGAGGCCATTTGACTTGCCTCCTGAAGTCTGTAATGTCATTCTGGCAGCCAGGCGTCCCTCCACAAAGTGTGTATACGCCTGCAGGTGTAACAGATTTGTGGCATGGTACACAGCAAAGGCTGTGGATCCTCTCTCTGCCCCTCTTTCTGAGGTTCTTCTCTCCCTTCTTTCTCTTACCCAGCAGGGCTCTGCTCTGGGCACTATCAAGGGCTACCTTTCTGCCCTTTCAGCCTTTCTAAGGCTGCCTGATCAGCCATCTTTGTTCAAGTCCCCTATTGTAACTCGTTTTCTGAAAGGCATCACACACACGTTGAAATGAAATGAAATGAAATGAAAATCGTTTTTATTAAGCGCTAACAGCTGACCTGAGGCGTCCAGGCGCTAAAACTACCATCAGTGCTCTGAGTAAAAGAAGAGGAGTGGGGGGACCCTATTGATTAAAAAGAAATGTTTTAAGCTGCTTGCGAAAGCTCAGCAGGATAGACTCTGCTCTAAGATGGAGTGGTAAGGTGTTCCATATTTTCGGGGCTTTATAGGCGAAGGATCGGCCTCCGGCCCTCGCTCTGTAAATCCTTGGGACTTGGGCTAGGAATGCATGTGAGGATCGGAGGGCTTTGGTGGGTTTATATGGCAATACCAAGGAGTGGCTGATTTCTGAACCTGATTTCCAATAGGCCTGATGTGTAATGCACAGAGATTTAAATTTGACTCTCTCCTTAATGGGAGCCAGTTCAATGCTCTTAAACCAGGTTGTATTGAGGTTCTGCGGGGGGTGCCCAGCAATGTGCGAGCTGCACAATTTTGGGTGCGCTGCAGTTTTTGTAGGGTGTACTCCGGCGCCCCCAGGTACAGAGAATTGTTAAAATCAAGGCGAGATTGAATTAAGCCTTGTATGACTATCTGTCTGGCCTCAAAGGGAAGAAGTGGCAAGATTTTTTTTACCATCCTTAGGAGGCCAAAACAGGTCGCAGAGACTTTGGTTGCCTGCGTGTCGAAGGTCAATGATTTGTCCATTCCTACCCCCAGGCTTTTGATGTTGTCTCTAGGGGTGGGGGCAGTGCCCATGCTCAGAGGGCATGCCAACTCCAAGGTGGAAGGAGTTGGAGGGCCCAGGAGCATTAGCTCAGTTTTATCATCATTGAGCTTCAGACATGATTTAGTCATCTAACTCTTGACTTGTTCCAGACATGTTGTTAAGTTGGACTGCGGTAGTGGGTTGCTCTTCTGTGCAAGGGAGACCACCAGCTGGGTGTCGTCCGCATAGGTAATGTTGTTAATACCATGCGGACGCACAATTCCAGCCAGCGGTCTCATGTAGGCATTAAAGAGCGTAGGGCTCAATGAAGAGCCCTGCGGAACCCCACATCCCAGAGGCTTGCTCGAAGAGACCGATGTGCCTTCAAAGACCTGGAAGGATCGGTCAGATAAAAAAGACCTGAACCACACCAGGGGTTCTCCCGAAATTCCCATATCGAGGAGGCGGTTTAAAAGTATTTTATGATTAACCGTATCGAAGGCGGCGCTCAGATCAAGGAGGATCACTGCCACTGATCCTCCCTGATCGAGTATCCGCCTTGTCTCTTCTGTCACAGCCAACAAAGCTGTCTCCGTGCCGTGTTTTGGGCGAAAGCCTGTCTGGGAGGTGTCGAGCAGATGGTTGTTCTCGAAGAACTGCGTTACACTGATGTTGATATGTTTCTCTAAGATCTTGGTTGCCCAGGGAAGCAGTGATATCGGACGATAGTTGTTAAAATTCGTTGGATCAAGAGTGTTTTTTTTTTTTTTTTTTTTTTTTTTTTTTGAAAAACCTTTATTTATAGAAAAAGTACACCGCTATTCAGCCGTACATCCCGGAGGCCAGGCAGCATTAAGATAGCACAGAAAGTCGTGTACACAACAACACGCAGAAGCAATCAGGTTTAATTTTTATAATGAGGAACAATATAGGAACCTAAAGAAAGGGAAGGGCCTCAAGAGGCCACGAAAAGGAAGTGCCGGAGCACAGAAGAGTTAGAAGGAAGAAAAAGTAAGAAGAGAAGTGGCCGAGGACAGAGCAAGCATAGTAAAGGGGCACCGTGGGAGGGGGCCGGGGGCCGCACATCCAACTCAACTCAGGTATATATGTGCAGCACGAGAGTACGATGGGGGGCTCTCACTTCAGGATGACCTGCCTGGAATCACGGGAAGGGTAGCATTCTATGGGGAGGGTGGGACGTCCACCTCCGGGTCAGGCGGGGGTTCACATAAATCGCCCCGGTAAGAGTTCCAGGCGCCCCACACAGATCTCCACGCTCTGGGCTTGCCCCTGGCCACATACACCGTTTTCTCCCGCACCATGCACCAGTCCATGTTATTCATCCAGAGGGTAAGGGACGGGGGTGCGGGCGCACCCCATTTCTGGGCAATGTCCCTCTTGGCCACCATATTACCTAAGGTTACCCACCGAGTCTGGGCTACACTGTAGTCATTCGGACACCACACATTGAGGAGGCAACGGCGAGCCTCGGCTGGCAGGGCCACACCCGTCACCTCCTCCATCACATCATGCACACGCTTCCAATATCGGGCCACACCAGGACACTCCCAGAGAACGTGGAGGAAGGTGGCCAGCAGACCGCAACCCCGCCGACACAGGCCATCCGTGGAAAGCCCCATATGAATGAGCCTGGGGCCGGTAACATATACCCTATGAAGGATTTTCAGCTGGACCAGACGTAGTCTCGCCGATATGGCCACCTCCCTGGGAGAAGACGCCGCCGACTGCCATTCCTCATCATCCAGTTCTATACCGTCATTCACCCAGTGCATTCGCAACCGTTCAAGCAAGTCCACCCTCACGTTGATCAGCTTCTTGTAGGTCAAGGAAATGGCACTGTCCGGCATATGGCCGTCCAGTACCCGATCCTCCAGGGGGGAAGATTCAGGGATGGCGTCACCGTCAGTGACGTGAGGGGAGAGGGCGTGACTAAGCTGGGCGTGTCGGAAAAATTCCGTCGGCGCCAGCTGGTATTCGTGTTGCATCGAGGCAAACGATTTAATGCCGCCCCGCACAATCATGTCACCCACTTTAGAAATGCCTATGGTGTCCCACCGGTCAAACCCTTTGGTCTTCCACAATTTCCCCAGCACGTCGGAATCATACAGGGGAGTAGCCAAAGTGATCTTATCCTTCCAGCCAAGGGTATCCGTCACCGTGCGCCATACACGTACCATCGTTCTGGTTGGGCCCGTCAATCGACGGTCCAACGACCTAGAGTAGAGAGCTCTGTAGTAGTTGCCGTCCCCAACCAGCCAGCGATCCATAGCATAGCCCGGACTAACCGCTGGGCCATAAAAGCCATGGTTGATCGCCGCAAGCTGGGATGCCCAGTAATATCTTCGCATGTCCGGTAGCGCTATCCCACCGTCATAGCAGGGAATAGTCAGCTTAGGCAACGATATCCTCGGCCGTCCATCCCACAGCAGCATCCTCTGCAGGGACTCGATCGCACCAAAATATTTGGCAGGAATCGGATCCTGCGAGTTCTGCAGGGCATAGAGAAAGCGGGGTAGCGCCATCATCTTAAACAGTGCCGCCCTACCCATCAGGGAGATAGGCAGCTTTTTCCAGATCTCGACATCCCTCTTCAGGCGCTCCAACGGTGGCAAAAGATTGTGCGTGTAGCGGGCACGCGGGTCTAGCGACACGTAGATGCCCAAGTACCGGAAGCCCTGTTGGGCTACCTGAATCGAGCACCCACGGGGGAGGCGCGGGGTATCTCCACGCACCGTGTATAGGGAGGATTTGGACCAATTGATCACTAACCCCGAGTACGACCCAAAGACTCCCAGTAGGTCGAAGACCACGATGAGCGAGCGACAGGGAGAGGTAAGGTAAAGAAGGATGTCGTCCGCGTAAAGCGACACTCGATCCTCGAAGCCAGGCGACCACTTAATGCCCGAAACATCGGGGTGTGTTCTAATCCTTGCTGCCAGGGGCTCCAGCGCTAGCGCAAACAGGAGCGGCGAAAGCGGGCAGCCCTGTCTGGTACCTCTGTGCAGCGTGAAAGAAGCCGAGAGTCTACCGTTAACTGCGACATTAGCCAGCGGAGCAGAATATAGCAGCCGGACCCATCCAATATAGGAAGGCCCGAAGCCCAGCTTAGCTAGAACAGCCCACAGGTAACTCCACTCGAGGGAGTCGAAAGCCATGGTAGCGTCAAGGGAAGCCAGAACCGCCGGGTCACGGAGCAAGTGAGCACGTGCCAGTACAGCGTGGAGTCTCCTCAGGTTAAGCGCCGTGTTCCGGTGTGGGATGAACCCAGACTGGTCCGGATGAACCAGGTCCGAGATCACTCCCACCAGCCGGTTGGCCAGCAGTTTCGCTAGGATTTTGGGTTCCGCATTTAACAATGAGATAGGGCGGTAAGACCGGGGCAAGTTCCGGGGCTTCCCTTCTTTGTGGATCACCACTACGGTGGCTAGTCTCTGGTCTGGGGGGAGTTCACCCCGCTCACGGGCCTCGAGGAACATTTTGCGCAGCGGTGTGGCCAGCGCTTCAGCCCTTAATTTATACAGCTCCACCGGGATACCATTCGGTCCCGGCGCCTTACCGGACCGTAACGAGCGAATCGCCAGGGCAACCTCATCGTCAGACAGGTCTCGGTCTATGTCCTCCCGGTCAAGATCCGATAGACAGGGGAGGTCAATATCCTCCAAATAGGAGGCCGAAGCGGACTCCGGGAGAGAGGTAGCAGAGGTGTAGACCCCCGCGTAGTATCCAGCAAAGGACTCGGCTATGGCCGCCGGGTCCGTCAAAGTCAGGCCGTCCTCACCCACCAGCTCCGGGACCACCCGGGACGCCAACTCCCTCTTGTCCAACCAGGCCAGGAGCTTCCCAGCCTTATCACCGGAATCGTAGATCCTTCCCTGCTGTTCCCTACTCAAGGCCTTAGCTGCATCAGCAGCCGTGGCTCGGAGTTCGGATTGCTTAAGCGAGAGGGCATGGACCAAATCGGGCGACGGGCCCAGCTCCAGCTGTGCGTTTAAGTCTGCAAGTTCAGACTCCAGTCGTACCACATCTACATCGCGGCGGCGGCGCGCCTCCGCAATCAGGGAGAAGGCCTCGCCACGGAGAACAGCTTTAAAGGCCTCCCACAATGTAACGGCCGAGGCCACGGAGCCAGCATTCTCAGCAAAGTACCGGTCCATAGCCTTGGCCAGGAGAGCTCGAGTCTTCGGATCACGAAAATACCACGGGTTGATGGGGGCCACCCGCGAAGACGCCGGGACCTGAAAGTCAAATGAGATCCAAACTGGGGAGTGGTCCGAGATACCCCGGGCCAGTAGGCGCGCGGTGGAAACGGACTGCGCCTGGGCCGCCGGGGCCAGGACGTAGTCCAGCCTGGAGAAGCTACCATGAGCTCCCGAGAGAAAAGAATACTGTCGCTGTGTAGGGTGGAGCAAACGCCAGCAGTCAACCATCCCCATGGAACATACAAAATCAGACATCCAAGACTGGGAAGGGCGAAGATCCCTGGGAGGAAAACGGTCCAGTTCCCCTGAGACAACTGAATTGAAATCCCCACCCACCAACAGCAGTCCCTCGGGGAGACCTAAAATGGCGCCCCCCAAGTCCCTGAATGTGGTTTCCTGTAACCCCGGGGGTACGTAAACTGAAACTAAAACTAGCGTGCGGCCCTCCCATCTGCCCACCAAAGCCACGTATCTACCCCTATCATCAGCCAGCACAGACTCCACCTCCAACGGAAGAGACGCACGCACCATTATGCCCACCCCCCTAGAGCCCGAGGAGAAGCCTGCGTGAGCCACCATTTTGTATCCCCGTCTATTCAAGGCCCGGCAAGCATGACCCACTAAGTGAGTCTCCTGTAGAAACACAACATCTGGAGAGCACCGTTTAATCATTTGCAAAACTACACCCCTCTTAATACGATCTCCCAACCCGTTAACATTCCAGCTCAGCAAATGCAGCAGTCTACCCCCCATCGTCAAGGACTCTCCGCGTCCCCCCCCCCACCACCCACATCAGTGCCCAGTTCATCGGTACACCAGGACGTATACACCTCAGCCAGGAGAAAGAATCAAACAAAGAGAGAATAAAACACCACACATCCCAACTACCCCCCACCCTGCACCCCTGCATCAGACTAAAATCCACCCCAACTAGCAGTGTGCCTGTCGCCCCTAAAACTAACCTACAAAAAGCCCAAGAAGGAGAAAGGAGGCATCCCATCCCCTCCCGTCACCCCCCATATCAGTAGCAGAATGAGTCAATGTAAATAACAATGTCTAAAGTCGAGGCACCTCACGGCTCCCCGCTTCTCGGAAGATAACTAGTCACGAAATCACTCCTGTGCAGCCGCTCCTCCGGTGGCATCCTCCGTCCGAGCGGTAGATTCAGGTCGTTCCTGGGGTAGGGTGTCAAGCCAGTGTCCCGCGTCTTCAGGAAATTCGAAGAAGAAAGTCCGGAGGTCGCGTTCAATTCGAAGCTTAGCAGGATACAGCATTGAGTACCGCAGGCCCATTTCCCTGAGTCTTCTCTTCACCCCGGCAAAACTCTGCCGCTGTTTCTGGACGGCCTGGGTGAAGTCTGGGAAAAAGTTTACTTCCGAGTTCTGGAAATGGAGCGGGCCTGCGGTCCTCGACGCCTGTAGAATGGCGTCCCTGTCCCTATAATTGAACAGCCTCGCAATGATAGGACGTGGGGTTGTTCCCGACTTGGGCGGTCCACCAGGAACCCTGTGGGCCCTCTCTACCGAGAAGAACTTACTCAGGCCCCCCGGTTGCAAGCTCTTGACCACCAGGTCCTCCACAAACAGTTCAGTAGAGTCCTCCTCAGCTTTTTCCGGCACTCCGGTGATACGGACATTCTGGCGACGCGCGCGGCCTTCGAACTCATCCAGCCGGCGCGCCAGTACTCCATTAGCCTGCCTCAAAGTGCGCACTTCAGTCTGGATGTCTGAGACATCAGTGGTCAGGCTGGACGTTTTAAGGTCCAAGGACTTCACCCGGTCGTTGGTTTTCCCAAGGTCCGTCCTGATGAGATTCAGGTCGATTTTCAGGGAGTCGACCTTGCTGGATAGCTCCTCGCGAAGTGTGTGCATCTCATCCCTCATCCCCGATATCGCTCCCATAACGTCCCTGAGCGTTAATTCGGAGTCATCCGGCGACTCATCTCTCCTCGGGTCTTTTGATCGGACCACCTGTCCAGGCGATCCCTTAGATTGGGAGAAGCGCTCGGGAATCGTAGACTGGGATTGGGACGGCTTCCGATTGATCCGTTGAGTCTTGCCCGCATCCGAGCCGCCCTTGCCCGCCATGTTGTCGACCACAGGACAGAGGGGGGAGGGGGGGACACCGGGGCAAGAAAGTCCAGCGAGGTAGTACCAGTGCACACAGCTCGGAATCCGGGATACAAAATCAGGATCAGCCAGCAAGGCGATCAGAGCCCAGGTGGACCTCTCGGGCAGGAGAAGCGCTGGCAGGGAGGAACTCCGTATGGACACCGCTACGATCCACCCTGGCACAAGCGATGCGGGAGGAGCCGCCGGGATCGTCGACACAACTGTGGCTAGGAGTGTCCGATTTTCAATCCGAGAACGGGGGCCGCATCAGGCCCGGCTCGGCGACCGATTCCCACCACCGTGGGACAGGATAGGCTGCAGGATTAATTCGGGAGACCGGGAGGTCTTCGGAGCTCCGAGCTCACGCGGCCATCTTGGTTGGCAGCCAAGAGTGTTTTTTTTTTTTTTTTTTTAACAAAGCTCGGACCATAGCATGTTTCCAGGCCTGTGGGACTGTCCCACTTGTGATGGACGAGTTCAGCAGCTCCATTAGAGTGGGAAGGATGGCTTTTTTGACTTGAATCAGTGAATCGGGGGGGCAGGGTCGCGGGGTGAGCCTGATTTGATTTGATTTATTAAAGTCTCAAGGGTGTTGAGATGCAGCAATGGGAAATGGTGCAAATAGTTGTTATGGTAGGAGGCCTCTGGTTTGATCGGTGAGTCGGGTTTTTGTGAGGACAAATCTGCTTCTGGGTCAGAGAAGGAAAGATAGATTGTATTTACTTTTAGAAAGAAGGCATTTGCTAATTCATCGCATCGGAAGGATGAGTTGTCATTGCCTAGCGATGGAGATGGCAGCCTAGTCAGTGTTTTCACAATCTGATAGATTTCTTTAGGCTTAGATTTGGCCGATTTGATCTTTTCCGTATAATATGTGGATTGTCTAAATCTAATTTCATTTTTATAATTCCTGATTGCTTCTCTGTAGGTCGCTTTATCCGTAGAGTCATAGGATAAGCGCCACTTCCTTTCTAGTCTTTTGCAGAGACGTTTTTTTCCCCTGAGCTCTTCAGAATACCTGGGTGCAGTTTTTTGTTTCCTTTTAGGGCCAGAGGTTTGATAGGGAAGTACAGAGTCCAAAGAGCTTGTTATCCAATTGTTAAATAGCTTATTATTGGCGCAAGGGTCAAGAGAAAGTAGAGGATTGGTGGTAGTCGGACTGCTCGTCCATTTGTCTGTATTGAGTTTTGACCAGTTTCGGGTTGTACGTGGAAGGGGAGTAGAGAGTAAGATTTTGGGAGTAGACCAAATTAAAGGGATCAAAAAATTATCAGTCCAGGGGAGATGGCTAATGCTACCCACCTTTAGGTGTTTATTGTTACTAAATACTGGATCTAGGAGATGACCCTTGATGTGTGTTGGACCTAAAACCAGTTGCTCTAATTGCATAGCGGCTAAACTAGTTGCGACTCCCGTGGCAGTGGTGTCTAGCATGTTATCGAAATGAATATTAAAATCTCCCAGTAATGTAAAGTTTGAAGGGGAAGTAACTAATTCTGCCACAACAGTTGGTAGATCCGTCAAATTTTTTTATAGGACCTGGGGGGGACGGTAAATGAGAAAGCCAGAGAGGCTATTATTGGGTGTAAATTCAATAACAAAGGGAAGCCTTTCACAGTCCGCAATGGACTCCGTTAGACAGCGACATACATAGATGTCTTTATAGATGATAGCGAGCCCTCCACCTTTGCCCTGCGGGCGATCTAATCGGGCTATCTGTTCCATTTGTGATGCCTCAGTGGGACTTGAACCTGGTTCTTACCTATCTGATGTGCGCTCCCTTTGAGCCACTTCACAACTGTCCTATTCGCCTTTTTACTCTGAAGACTGCTTTCCTGGTTGCCATCACCTCTGCCAGGAGAGTGAGTGAGCTCCAAGCTCTTTCATCCAATCCTCCTTTCCTTTCTGTCCATCCGGACAAGGTTGTGTTGCGGACTAGACCCTCTTTCCTGCCCAAGGTTGTCACGGCCTTCCACATCGGGCAGTCTACCACCTTGCCCACATTCTTTCCGCCTCCGCATCCCTCAAAGGAGGAAGAGAGACTCCACAGTCTGGACCCAAAACGCGCGCGCTCGTTTTATTTGGATCGCACTCGCCAGTTCCGGGTGGATGACCAACGCTTTGCTGGTTACGTGGGCGCTAAGAAGGGACGGGCAGTGCACAAGCGGACCATCTCTCGGTGGGTCGTCTTGTGTATCAAGGCTTGTTACTCCTTGGCGAAGGAGCCTCCTGTTGGGCTGAGGACCCATTCCACTCGGGCCACGGCGGCTACCACTGCCCTCGGCCGGGGTGTCCCTTTGCAGGACATCTGTCAGGCAGCTACGTGGGCATCGCTGCACACATTTGCTAGACACTACTGCTTGGACAGCCAAGTCCGGAGGGATGGCTTCTTTGGCCGTTCTGTCCTCCAGGACTTTCTGGTGTGATTATTGGTTCGCAGACCCACCACCCAGGTTGGTATTGCTGGGTATCTATTCTAAGGTAAGGAATCTAATACTAACCTGTTTCTTTCAGATGAATAAGTTACTTACCTTCGGTAACGATATATCTGTAAGAAACAGTAGTTAGTATCAGATTCCTTACCGCCCCACCCATCCTCCCCGTTCTGCGAACCGATATCTAGGGTTAAGGTCATCCCCTTTCAGGGCCCTAGTTTCAATGGCACCAGTGTTGGTTTTTAACATGGCTCTGCGTTTCTGGCGCGGAAAAGCTGCGTCTAAGAACTGACGTCAGCAAGCGGAGGCGGCGTCTAAGTACTCCGACGACGTCATCATGGCGCCCACTACGCCGACGACGGACGTGCAAGGGTACTGCTACGCAACAATTTCCGGATCCAGTCTGACGCCTGGGGATATTCTAAGGTAAGGAATCTAATACCAACTACTGTTTCTTACAGATATATCGTTACCAAAGGTAAGTAACTTGTTCGCCTGCAGCCTCACAACAATGGACCCTTTCACCCGCGACCAGCTGAGGGTAAGATTTCCTGACATCAAAAGACACCCTTGCACTCGGCGCCCCACGGCCCCCTGTGCCCGACTCCTGGGTGTCTACCTATCTTCCAAGATCCCAACTTACCTCTCGAAGTGGTGGTCGCACCTGAAGAATATTCGTCCCTGAGCCTGCAGCCTTTGTTCAACTCCCAGCTTTCCCGTTGAATTACATTGAGCTTCCGACGGCTCAAAAGCACCCAGCTGCTTGAGTGCCCCTGGGAGTGCAACCTCTGTCCTAATCTACTTCCCCATTTGCTCTGAGCAAGTGACCAGGAGCCCAGCTCCCACAGCCGCGTGGCCAGCTTGCCAGCAGCCGCCAACCAAAGGCCCCCTGCCGCCCATAGGCTGACATTGGGCTTAACTCTCTCTGCACCCGGCTGCCTCTGTGCCGCTGAGGGTTTAACAACTGCACCTTCCTGACCCTGGGAGACTCCGGAGTCTATGCCCAGAACCTTAACTCTGCCAGTCGAGTACTTACCAAAAAGCAGATATCTCACATTTCTTCCATAGGGTAACATTGATTGGTTTCACTTGGAAATTCTTTTAAGTGTGGAGTTTTGAAACTTAAAAAGATTCATCTAAAATCAGCCGAATCATGAAAACGAAAATACTCACCTGTTATCAGGAGAGATCCCAGTGCTGGATCTTGGTGCCCAGCACTGATCCCGAAAAGTAACTGAACTTACCAGTAACTTGAATTTCCTTCCATAAGATAACATTGCCTGTTTTTTGCTGAAAAACTTTTCAAGTGTCGATTCTTGAAACTTACAAATATTTGTTAAAAATCGCCTGTCTGACATAAACACATTCTTTCAATTGTTTACAGGTGATGCACTAGTGCTGGATCCAGGATCCAACACTGAGTAAGAAAAAGTAACGATAAAATTACGTATAAGCTAAGTGAATTTCCTCCCATAGGATAGATAACATTGGTGATTCTATGTGAAAAAGTTTCTAAGTGTCAATTTTTAAAATACAATAAAATCACAACTGTAACCAAAACGCTTTTACTCAACTGTTTACAGATGTCCCAGGACTGAATCTAGGATCCAGTCCTGTGGTTAGAAAAGTAACCCATAAAGGAATTATTTGCATTTGACTAGAAATTCCCATTGAGCTCAATGTCACATTGTGTTTGAAATTGTGTTGTCTATTGCAACAACTGTAACTATTGTATACAAAAGTCTATTGCCTATTTGAAAAGTATTTAACTAAAGTAACTCATTCTGAGAAAGTATATTTTGATACCTATTATTGGTTCTAAAATAAAAAAAACTATATTTTTTTTAGACAAACCATTGGCCTAGAGTTCAGTTCTTGAGTGTGTGAAACCATTTGCTGACTGAGTGTGTACAACAAATGCTTTACAATGTCCTCTGATACTGCCCTACTGCTCGACCAAGCTACCACTTTAGAGAGTAAGGTTATATCTAACTTTAGCCTCTGCCAAACCTCTGGGGACTTTGGACTCTGTACCTTACTTTGGTCCAGTATGTACAGAGCCACTTTCTTACAAGTGCCCCTCCCTGATCCATAATGTGGTACTGCAAACTGGCGGCCAAAGGGTTTGTGCCACAGGGGGTTGGGCTTACTTGTCCCAAGGATGAAATACACATGAAAACTTATTGCCCTTGACCCCAAACAATATTTCCTTGGCGTCGGGCTATAGGAATTCCACATCCCTGATTTATTTGTGATTTTAATTAATGAGGTGGGTACTTCTGTTTTATTTGTAAGTTTTGGATCTCCAGTATTGTATCTTTTATAGATTCACATGCTTGAATCTTCCCTGTCGTCAAGGTGGGAGTCCCACGGTAACAGTAAAATAGCAGTACTAAAGCTTAACATTCAATTGCCATAAAAATTCAATAGCCTTTAACAACCTATTATCATTATTTTAAAAATCCAAACTTCAGCCAATCAGAGCATAGACCTTAGAGTCTCCATTCACTGCCGGGCCACCATACCTCCGATTTCTTACCGCATGTCGTGTGTTAGGGAATCTTCCTGAGCTCTGCTCGGTCACAGTGTATATACTTTTGCCCAGATGACCCATCTACTTATTTAGAGGGCAAATATTCCTTCACTGATGCATAACGTCCCAGCACTCATGCTTGAACACATTTATAGAGCACTAGCCATACGAAAAGCAGGAGGATCATGCCCAGGAGCCTTCCAATAATATTCCCATTTCGTTTGTCACTGACCTTCCTTTGATGCTCAATGGCTACTACAAACTATTTCCTAAGGCAAACTATGCTCTGCAACCACCACCTACACAGGAGGTTCCTATTGTCATTCGCAGCCAAGAAACAAAAATATTCTGCTACTTTTGGAAATTCCTGTTCAGGTGCAGGACAGTGATAATCAGCAGCTAGGAAAAGGGGATCTGCAGATGGACCCGGATGTACATGATGAATGGGACCATTACGTGGCTTCTACTCCATCCACAGTCTACTCCGCTGCGTATAGCCGACTCTCCACCTGCAGATATTGGTGGTTTTCATAATCTCCTGGAACGCGGGTCAAGGCGCTTCAATATCCCTATGCCTGCCAAGCAGAACATTTTTTTAAAAATTATTTTAAAACAACTACGTAATACTCCCCTTAGGCCATTCCCATCGTGGACTGCTTATGGCAAGAGGGCCTGAAGTCAATGAAGACGCCAGCCTCTATTCTTGCTGTTGTACCGAAACTGAATAAAAAGTACAGGGCACTGAAGACTCTCCTGCATATCTTATTGGTCATTCTCTGCCTGATTTAGTTATCATACAGGCTCCTCAAAGCAGATCAAAAAATCCTTCTTCTCCATGCGCAACTCCACCTGACAAGGAATGGCGCCAACTGGATAATATCAGCAAAATGTTCTACGCATTGGCAGCCACCGACATTAGGGCTGCTAACGCCTGGGCTATCCTCGGGAGACAAGGAGGAGGCAAAAGATGTTGTATTGGAGGGGGAGGGAGCCTCGTCCGAGATCTTTGATGTGACTTTAGACATTTCATTGACCACCTTCAGACAGATGGCAGGAGTGGCAGTGTTGAGACGGCAGGGATGGCTGAAGGCTACAACATTCCGCTCTGAGGTTTAGGCCAAGTTGTTGGATATGCCGTTTGACTGCTAGTACCTTTTTGGCAAACACGTGACTGGCGCGATACAGTAGATAAAGTCAGACAGACACAGCTAAATCGCTGACGAATCTGCAGCAAAATAAGTTTTCTTCTTTTTGGGAAGGGGAAGAGGTCACTATCTCTCTTGACCTCACCTCCAGCGTTTTCAACCCTATAACCAGCAGGGATTTCGAGTGCAGTACTCTGCACAGCCCTTTCAACAAAACTCAACACCAACCAATCCAAGAGCATCAGCATGTCGACGCCCAGTGTCAGGCGAAAGGGCTCATGATGCCAACAAGAGGCAATGAGAATTCAGAGGCCCCTGCTCCCGTAGTCCCTTTTCAATTTTGCCACCTTACTGCAAATTCTTCATTCAATGGAAGCTTATATCTTCCAACAAATGGGTTTTAGACGTATTCCACCATGATCACACCCTGGAATTTGTTCAACTTCTGAATTTACCCATGTGAAAAACTTCTCATCGTCATCTGGCAGTTCTCAAGATGGAAATGTGAGTGCTCCTCTCCACTCAGGTAATCGAAGAAGTGCTGCGCAGTCAGCACAATCTAGGTTTCCACTCATTTCCTTTTAATAAAGAAGAAGACCGGAAAATGGAGGCACATGATGGACCTCAGGTTGCTGAACAAGTTCATCAAAAGGTCCTGCCCTTCGGGTTAAAGTCGACCCCTAGAGTCTTCGCCGAGTGATTGGCGCCAGTGGCGGCTTTTCTCTGGCGATCCGGTCCCAGGTATTCCGTTACCTGGACGACTGGTTGGTCAAGGCTCCACCCTTCCAAGATGTCATAAGATCTACAGAGGCCTGTGTCCGGCTCTTTCACTCCCTAGGTCTCAAACTGAACAGGGAAAAGTCCTTTCTTTTCCTCTAGGTAGCTGGTTCCCCGCAAGAGAAAGATTTTCACCTCCAGAGGACAGTGGAATCCCCATCTGCAAAAAAGTGTTTCACTGAACACATACAAATCAGTGTTATGGATGATGTCATCCTGCTGATCCTACACTGTCTCCTACGGATGAGAAATCTCCAGGAGCAGCTCGATGCCCAATGGACTCAATCTCAGGGCTCCTTTGACAACATTGTTTCAATCACACCAGAGATTACCTCAGCAATGTCCTGGTGAGCAGTCCGAGATAACATTTCTCAAGGTATTTCGTTCCTTACCACAAAACCGAAGTTTGTAATGATGTTGGATGCTTCCATGGGTAGGTGGGAGCCCACCTACAGGAGGTACAGATTCACAGAAAGTGGTCAGCTCAGGAAACTGTGTCACAAAAAGTTATTGGAGCTAAAAGTAGTTTTTCTGGGCCTCCACGCTTTCCTGCCAAGGATCAAGAAATAGTCTACACGGACAACACCATCACCATGTTCTATCTGATGAAAAAAGATGGGACAAGATCTTGTGCTCTCTCAGTGCTATCTTAGCAGATCTGGGAATGGCTAATAGCCCACGAGATATCAATGCAAGTTCAACATGTACCAGGAGTCCAAAACGAATGGCCCGACTCCCTCAGCAGAGACACCAAACAATTTCACGAGTGGGATCTAAACGAGGATTAGCTGCGAAGGGTTTGTCTCTCTTGGGTATTTACAACCTTAGATCTATTCACTGTCTTAACAGAAAATGCAGATTTTACTGTAGCAGATTTCCTCAGCCAGGCTCTCTAGAAAACGCCTTCCCTTTCTCTTGGGAGGTAACGGTTGCTTATGCATTTCCTCTGTTTCCTTTAATTTCAAAGGTTCTGCAAAAGATCAAACAGGAGCCTTGCCGCATCCTGCTTATCGCCGCAGCATTGGAATGGCAGTACTGGTACACAGAGCGGTATTTCTTATCGGGGTCCTCTCCAATCCTGTTCCAGCCAAAAGAGAATCTCCTTTCCATGAACCAGGTCCATCCGCAAATTCACACTCTTTACTTGCTAGCTTGGCTCCTCATCATACAGAACTCTGAGCGTTCACAATTTCTGATGAAAGTCCATCTATGCTGCAGAAAGCCTGAGCTCCTCCTATGCTTAAGTGCTACTCGCTCAAATGGAGGCTATTTTGCTCATGGTGTGTCGAGCACTCTCTCATCGCCTCCTGAAGATGTTTCACCCTTTCTATTGTCACTTGCCAAGTCTGGCCTGGCACATAAGTCCATCACGGTGCACTTGGCGTCACTTGTCCTTGTTGTCTAACAGGCTGGTGAAGGAGTTTATGAAGAGCCTACCACCAATAAGACCTCCTACAGTACTGTGGCAACTAAACCTTGTCCTGTGGCAGATTATGAAGTCGCCCTTTGAACCAATACACAAACGTGACTTAAAAATACCTTTCATGGAAAGTAGCTTTCCTATTGGCCATTATGTTGGCAAGACACATTAGGGAGATCCAGGCCTGTACTGCATCAGAGCCTTACCTACAGTTTCATCAGGACAGAGCCATTATTTGTACCAATCCTTCTTTTGTTCCTAAGTACCTTCAACGTTTCATCTAAATGAACCAGTGATTCTACTGTCCTTGTTTCCTGCTTCATCTTTGCCAGCTGAAAGAACTCTCTATTCACTGGACATTAAATGCTGTTTAAAGTTCTATGTGAAAAGTACAGTCTTTCCGAAAATCTACTCTGTTGCTCATTGCCTTCTCTGCCCCCAGGATGGGTCAGGCTTTGACGCGGCTATCGATTGCTCGCACATTCTCATCGACTATTCTCTTCTGTCATGAGAGCTGGCCGCACTAGCTACCAAGATCACAGCTCATTCCACAGTCAAGGTGGCAGCTTCCTCTGCCCTGTTTCCCGGAATGTCCTTATCCGACATCTGCAAGGTGGCGACATGGATGGGCCGAATGTCCATACCATTACAAAGCATTACTGCCTGGACGCATGGCAAAAGGCAGATGTAGCAGGCGGACAAGCTTCTCTGCGAAGTCTGTTCGCATAAGGTATAAACTTTTTAAAAAAAATATTTTTACGTTTTGCAATAAAATCACATTACATCTCGTTGTACTTATTTGAGCAATAGTAGTATTGCTGTTCAGCCGTAGGACATACGTCCTGCACTTTGAGGGGATATCTGTTGTTACAGTCCACTTATCCTCTCTGTAAAGTGATGCCGGGGGGAACTGGGGAGAATAAACTGGGGAGAATAAACTGGGGGTGTATTGAGGGGGAGGAGTCGGGGTGTGTGCATCGGGTAGGACGTCTGGGTAATGTGCACTATAGGCTGTGGGTGTGTCACAGCGTTGTTTACTGGCTATCATTGGGGCAACTTTGCCAGCTGCAGTATACGGTGCAGTGCACTGTGGAGTTTTTGTGCATCATGTGTCGGTTGGGGTGGTGAGGGCGGTGTCATGTGGACTCCCGTTTGAGGTTCGTGCTTCCAGGTCTATTGAGTTGCGTTGAGAAGTGCTTGGGTCGGTACACATGTGTAATTGCTTGAACTGGTGTGATAATAGGGCCCATTCCATAGATATGGGATGTTTTCATAGTCCCTTCACCACCTCCTCCCGTAGTGTTTCTTCTGCTGTCGCCAATTTGTGTACCGCTCCCACCAATGTTTCTATTGGGGCGCCCATTGTGGCTCGCCAGTTCATGATGATACTTCTTTTACTAAGAGCGTTGCTAGTGTCGTGAAGCGGACAGGCACTTTGTGTGTCTTTGGTCTTCGGAATATTCCGAGAGCGACTCCCTCCCACGTGTGTATATCTGTAAGACCTGTGAGTTCTTTGACTGTCCCCAGGACTATAGACCAGTACGGTTGTATGGTGGGGCAGCTCCAGAACATGTGACGAAAGTGTGTGTCTGGTGAGTGACATCTGGGGCAGAGAAATTGGGTGTCCGGGTAGAAGCGCTGTAGGCGTTCTGGTGTTTGATACGCTCTATGTAGGACATAAAACTGTATGTTTTTAAAACGCGCGTTCCTTGACACTTTTTTGGGGAACTTTAGGGTCCTTTCCCACTCTCCGTCGTGTAATTGACGTTCAAGTTCGTATTCCCATTTGGCTCAGAGAGCAAGCAGTGGTTTATTTGTAAGTTCTCTGATGGACTAATACAGCCATGTAACTAGGTGCCGGTCCGTACCCTTTTATAGGATGGTGTGAATGACCAGGTGTGTTGGTGGCTCGCCCGCAGAAGGGTCAGAGTGTGGCCGATAAATTTCTAGGAGCTGTTGGTGGGTTAAAAACTGTCCCGAGGAGAGATCGTAGTCCTCCATGAGCTGGTCATAAGGTCTAAGCTGCCCATCTGGGAACAGCGATTCAGCCTCCGTTATCTCACGGTCCATCCACATACGGAGCATGTTAGTTGTGAAGTATTTCTCCCATTTGGGACAACCAACCAGTGGCAGCCGAGTGGAGTAGTGCGGGGTCTCTGCCGACATGCGGTGGATTCTTTGCATACATCGACGGGCCACCGATACCTGCAAGAGATATGTTAGTCGTGGTTTGGTACCTGGGAGCAGCAGGGGATAGAGTTCCGGGGCAGGGACCGGGCCCGAGTTGTATGTGTTTCACCTGTATGCCTACTCACCGTCCAGTACGATAGCCATTGTAACTGCGCCGCTAGGAAGTACGATTCGAAGGAGGGGGCGCCTAGACCCCCTTGTGTGGTGGGCAAATGCAGTTTTTTTAGGGCTATCCGGTGTCTGTTTCCCCCCTCAGATGAGCGAGCGAGTCTAGGTCATGAAAAAAAGCTTTGGGTGGAATTACCGGTAAGTTCATAAAGTGGCACAGCAATTTGGGGACAATGATCATCTTAGCTATGGCCACAAGGCCAATCTGGGCCAGCGGAAGGTTCTTCCAAAATCCCACGGCTGATCTGATGCCGGCCAGCACGCTGCGATGATTGCCCTTATAAATGTCGGCGTGGCAGTGGTACAGGCGGATGCCGAAAAATCAGGGGGCGTTTTTGCTCCAAGGTAGGCTCTGCATACCAATTCGTACCTCCTGCGGTACGAGGTTTGGGTGCAGTGGGTAGATTGCAGATTTGCCCTAATTTACTTTAGTCCTGACGCCTCCGCGATCTCTGTCAGGATTGTCCAGATGGCTGTGAGGTCCGCGGTGATATCTCGGATGTATAGGAGGAGATCGTCTGCATACATGGAGTCGCTATGGACAGTGTCCGCTATGGGGAAGCCCCATTCAGCGCCCTCCTGGCATAATTGTATTGCCAGAGGTTGTACCGCCAGGGCGAAGATCAGGGGCGATGGTGGGCACCCTTGTCTTGTACCTCTCTCCACCTTGAATAGTGACGATATGTATCAGCCTATTCGAATAAGAGATGTAAGCTTGGTGTAGAGAAGCTGCATGTACGTTAGGAGAGTTGGACCTATTCCTGCTTGTTGCAGAACGGCGAAAAGGTATGGTCACGTAAGGGTATCAAAGGCCTTTTCGAGGTCTAAAATTAAGCAGGTCGCGTATCTTCCACTTGATCCTGAATGTGGAACAAGCGACAGATGTTTTCTGACTTATTTCTGCCGGGTACAAACCCGCACTGATCCGGGTGGACTAGGGGTCGCTGATTTTGTTCATACCTATCCCCCAGAATTTTCCTCAGTATTTTGCAGTCAGCCGAGAGGAGCGTGATAGGGTGGTAAGAAGACAATTGTTGTGGGTCTTGGTGTGGTTTGAGGAACGTTACGATGACCAACATTGGAAGGGAGCTGGGCAGTTCTCTCTTCTCAAGTGCAGTTGCAAACATCTCTGCGAGACAATGGACTAGCGGGGAGGAGAAGGTGCTGTAGTATTCAAGAGGTAGACCGTCCAGACCCGGTGCCTTGTTCCTCGCTAGCGCACGCATCGCATGGGTGACATCAGTTGGCGTTATTTTGGCTTCTAGTGTGGTTTTCTCTGATTCTATACTTTGTGGGATAGGTGGTGGGTCAAGAAAGTGGCTTATCGCCTCCTGTCTGAGCTGTGTCGGGGTGCGGTAAATCGTGGTATAATAATGCCGGAATGCACATAAGATGTCCATTTGGGAGCGCACTAAGTTACCGGAGGGGTCTATTATCTCAGTGAATGGGTTTGTGTCTGTGTACTGTTTTGCTAGCCATGCTAGGAGTGAGCCTGTTTTATCTCTCTCATTATGCTTTCGAGTGGCTTAGGCTCTAAAGTTGTATTTGCGTAAGTCTACCATGGCAGTAGAGTACTGTGTTTTGGCCTCCGCCACCTGTGCCGCAGCATTTGCATCTTGTCTTGTGAGGGTAGGTAACTTTAATTCAGTAGTATTGAGTGTTCTTTCTAGTGTGCGTTTCACCCCTACTATCTGTGTGATGCATGCCCCCTGAGCAACTACCTTGAATGCGTCCTATTCTATTGATTTGGAAGTGGCAGTCCCTAGGTTGTCGGTAAAGTAGTCCTGTATGTTTTGTTCATGGTCGTGGTTGAACACTTGGTCTGTCAGTCGCGTGGGAGGCGCCAAGTAGGCACCAGGGGATTAGGGGGCCTCCAATGAATGCGTAAGATATGTGCATCATGGTCAGAAATCACACGGCCTACGTAGTCTGTGTGCTGAACTTTGGGAACCAGTGATGGGGAGCATAAAAATCTGTCTAATGGAATCTGTAGGTTGTGTAGAATGGAGTGGAACGAGTAGAGTCGTGATAGAGGCTGGGCTGCTCTCCAAGCTTCTACTAATGCCCAGTGCGTGACCCAACTTTGAAAGCATTCCGTCTGTTTCGGAGCGGGAGAATGTGGCGGTGGTGGGTGAGATCTGTCTAGTGCAATATTGAGCGCGCCGTTATAGTCGTCCCCTAGGGTCCATTGGATAGATGCGACTTGGGCTAGAACCCCAGTAAGGGACTCCCAGAACCTGTCCTGTTCAATATTCGGGGCATATATGCTACCCAGTAGGATGGATTGTCCGTCTAAGAGCCCCTCCAGCAATGTAAATCTACCCTCTTTGTCCACCACTATCCGGAGTTCTTGAAAAGGGGTGCCCGGCGGATCCAGACCAGCGCGCCTCGTGCATATGCAGAGTTTGACGTGGCACATATGGTTCCGCGCCATCTGGCCCATAGTGTGTTGATTTCTGGCTCTGTGAGATGTGTCTCTTGCAGAAATGCAATTTGTGAGTTTTGACGCTTAATGTATGAGTATGTTGTGTACCGTTTGTGTGGAGTATGAAGGCCCAAATGTTTAAGGTTATATTACTAACGTCTGCACTCTGCATTTGGGTATGCAGTGATAGTTACCTGTGCACTTAGTGTGACGGAGGGTGGCTGCGTCATGGATTCTGGCTGTGCCCTAGCCTTGTGTTCGTCAGACATGGAGGTCGGTGACATCCACCCCAGTGTGATGGCTGCCCTGTTTCGTGCGTTCCTTGAGGGGTAAAGGGTTGGAGTAAACCGGGTCAGTGAAACAAGAAACCGGGTTGGGAAACCATCCCAATACCTGGGACCTATCGGAGAGCCGATATGTCCAAACTGACTCTCATGGAACTAGAGAGTAAACAATTGACACAAGGGGGTGGCAGTTCGTGCCTGCGAGGCGAAGTCCCGTTGGGGCATTTGTAAAATCGGTGTTCGTCATCTGGACTGTGGATCATCACGGATACCGTTATGCATGTTGTGGGTGTGTTCTATTGGGGCGCAGCAGCTTGTGTCCGCCGATCGGACCGGATACTTCTGATCACCATCTGGTGTATCCATTAGTGCATATCTTCGGCAGTTTGTGGGGTGACCTGGGGCAAGGTAATGAAGTCCGTTTTAGATTGAGTCTCATCGCTATCGTCTTCTCCTTCCGATGAGAAAAGGTGGGGGGAACAGTCTGTCATCCCCCGGCGGGGTGGTCCCCAGATCTGTCACCG
The DNA here is from genome assembly GCF_964263255.1 of Lissotriton vulgaris. Lineage (NCBI taxonomy): Eukaryota > Metazoa > Chordata > Amphibia > Caudata > Salamandridae > Lissotriton > Lissotriton vulgaris. Next base: position 606,785,142 of record NC_141699.1, on the reverse strand, counting down.
TTTGTAGGACCTTGCGCCATTCCTGCATGATTTGCTCCAGGTCTGGGGATTCCACGACGTGGCGTTTTGTTATCTCTCTCCTTCCCTGCAGTCTCTGCATTTGTGTTTGTTGTTGGCTGCGCCGTCAGTTGCGTGGCGCTTTTTGTTTCCACTTCCGAGTGACCTCTTCTGTGGAGCCCTGTGTGCAGTGGTGGTCTGCCCACTCACACGCTTCTTCAGCATTGGAGAAGAAGTGGGTGGTGCTAGCATGGATGACTTTTAGGCGGGCAGGGAATAGTAATGAATATTGTATGTTATTCGCCCGCAGTCGGCGTTTCACCTCTAGGAACGACGATCTTTGTTGCTGCACCGCCCGTGCATAGTCAGGAAAGATCATGATATGTTTGTTTTTCACTTGAAGGGGGCCTGTGCTTCTGGCGGCCCTGAGCACCGCGACGCGGTCCTGGAAGTGCAGAAATTTTGCGAGCATTGGCTCGGGTGGGGCTCCGGGCGGCGGTTTGCGGGCTTGAACCCGGTGGGCTCGTTCTATTGTAAAGAACGCTGTTCAGTCTGTGGTTGGGGTGAAAGATTTAACCCAGGCCTCCATGTATGCGAGAGGGTGCGCCCCTTCGACTCCCTCTGGAAGGCCCAGCACGCGGATGTTGCAGCGCCGCAAGCGCCCCTCCTAGTCATCCATACGCTCCTCCACGGTGGCTAGGTGGCCCAGAACGGACCGGAGTATTTTTTGCTGTGCTTTAACAGTGGGTTGTAGGTCTGCTGGGGACTTCTCTCCATCCGTTACCTTGTCGGCCAGTTTCCTATGATCATCTCGGATGAGACTAATGTCTGTGGTTAGGGTGTGGAGTCGTTCCTCCATGGAGACTCTGAAAGTTCAATTGCCGCTAGTACTTGGTCAAGCTCGTCCTAGATGGACGGTTCTGGCCGGGTCGTTGACAGCTTGGCTAGTGCATTAGTGCGCGGCAAGTTCTCTGATGAGGTTTCTGGGACCGTTGTCTGCTGCGTAGCTCTGGGCTTCCCCATTTTGCAGTTTGGGGTGAACTTCTTCCTGCCCTGCGTTATCTGCAGTAGGGGTGTAGTCGGTCTGGTGCCTCCTGGTGGCCAAATGATCTCTCATGTTGACCTCTTGATATATGGGGTGTAGTGTGTCCGCAGGTCACTCCCGCCGAGCCGCCAGTCACGATCGTGGTGGGCACCTTCAGAGGCGGTCGCGTCCTGTCCGGCCTGCTTTCTGCTTCCTAGCGCGTGTGGCATGTATTACCTGGGCCCAGCGTTTATTTCAGAACCAGTCTCTCCCATCTGGCGTCCTCATCATGGCAACACCCGATGTGTATGGCGTTCAGAGGGTCCCTGTATACCCAAGGCGTCAGTGCTAGTTGCTGGCAGTTAATGCGCGCCGCTGGTGGTGCAGTAGGTAAGGGTAGCTTTGAGGGTGTTCCAGGCACCCGTCAGCTGTTTCTGCGGGCGAAGTGGCAGCGTGATCACCAGTTACAATCCACCCTGGAGGCCTCCATGATAGGCTCAGGCAGCGGCAGTCACTATGCACGGCCAGCTCTTAGGTGTTGCAGTGGGTTGGGGGGGGGGGGAGGGGGTGGGGGGGGATCACATAATTAGGACCAGTGGTGTTGGGTCAGGTCCCCGTCTCTCATCTCCTGTGTTGTCACACGAACGTCCCTTGAGGATATTCGCCTGGTGGCCCGAGGCGTTTCAGCTCACGGGCGCCATTTTTGAGTCCGGCAGACTTGGCGCAAAAAAGCCCCAAGTGCTGAACTGGGGAGGGGGCACCGGCTATTCGCCTCCCAGCAGCGGCCCGTTGGTGTCGGTGAAGTCCGCCTCAGTGGGTGCTCTTGGCATCAATCATGGGGATTTGCCGCTCAGGTGAGGTCGCTTTGTCACTAGTGCTGGGTTGCCGCTGAATGCCCCAGACCCCTCTCTTCGCAGCTCATTGGGTATGCGGCGGCCGGCAGGGGCGATCACAGTCGAGTGAGCACCATCTTGTTCGGTCATCGTCGGAAGCAGTAGATAGGTACTCCCTGCCCGGGGATGCGTTTTTCGGCGATCAAAGCACAGCCTCTGGGCTAAAAGTGGGTGGATGCCATCTTGTTACCGGGCCCCTCGGTGAAACAACTGCGGTTTTGTCGGCGGGTACTGCAGCATTCAGGATTTCTTTGGCATCACTGTGTGCAGCTTCAGTTCCAACACCAGCGGAGGCGATTTGCTGCCAGATTCGACGATGTGGTGCTGTCTACTGGTCTGCTTGATCGCGGAGCCTCAGCAGAGTGCGTCCGCCATCGTAGCCTGCTTGGCCACGCCCCGTCATAAGGTATAAACTCCTTAGTGTCTATTTTTCATATACAATTATTGTATGATCAGTGATTAATACCTTTCTGTAATGGCTACACTAAATGCCTATTGTTTATTTTTTCTACTATGGGTCGCATGGTGAGATAGTTCATCTTACCTCGTGCCGCTGACAGTTAACTGCTTACTATTTTGATTCAAGCATGTGAATGTAGAAAAGATGCAATACTGGAGAAAAAAACAAGTTACTTACCTGTATAGTGTGGTTCTCCAGGTATTGATCTCTTATTGATTCACATACGGTCCACCCTCCTCCCCTTTCCCGTTCACCTTCATACCTGTATTGTTCCTCTAATTGTACTTGTGCTCTAAATCTGAGGAATAGTGACCCTTCAGGGGATGGAGACTCTATGCTCTGAATGGATGAAGTTTGGATATTTTAAACAAATTATACTAGGTTGCTAAAGGCTATTGAATTTATATGGCAATTGAATGTTAAGCTTTAATACTCTTATTTTACTGTGACTGTTGGACTCCCACGATGACCGCGGGTAACATTCAAGCATGTGAATCTATAAAATATATCAATACTGGAGAACTACAGTGTACAGGTAAGTAACTTGTTTTTTGACTGATCAGTAAACTATTCATTCATTCAGCTGCAGAAGCCAGGTTTTGTGTCTGTTCTTGACCTGTTCACTGTGTGATAGCCGCCTTCTTTGAAATATAAACAATTGGAGCAGTGACATACCATACTGACACCAACTGAACATTATTGCACTAAGAGTTCTCCAAACGTATTTGCACTTTTCCAAATGAAATTTACTCCCCAATTCTGTTTTTCCATGACCTCTTGTATAATTATGTTGATATCTTTAATGCGTAAAATGTGTACAATTGTTTGATAATGTTTCTCAATAATGACCACCATTGTGTAATTTGTTTTTAAAATGCCTCTCGGTTATGAGGTGATCTGATGTCGTCAAGACTCTGTGGCGATATAGAACATCAAAAACAAATAAGAGAAACACATTTAAAAAAGAAAATTGTTTTATAGAACCATTGAAAATAGGAAAGTCTTTAGCCCTTATTTATTGTAGCGTGTTACTTCGTATCTTTGTACCACAGTGATTCCATTGTACCATTAGATGTGGCCTTGTGTAGACTGATAGGTATCAAAACGCAACATAATGGACAGGTTCCCTCTTTTAGACTTCTATTGAATAGCACAGCAAAGACAAATTAGTTCACATCTACATAGTTCAGTTCTTTTTCCTGTTTGAGTGATCTCAAATGTGTTTCAGCACTCTGCATTGTTAACAAATATTTGGGAAGCTCTATTCTGCATGACATCTGAAAAAGTATGCAGTTTAATTTCCCTTACGGTCCCGATATTGAGTATCCTTTCCTTTTGTACGGCCTCAAACATTAAGTAAAACCTACATGAAAGTAGGGTCTGTTTATAAAGCTCTCGCTGTCAAGTTGTTTGTTTTTATGGTTTAATGCATACAATTGCTGCTCTCTCATTTCAGTTCTTCAGGATGAGGATCCAGAAGACGATGATCTGTTTGAGACAGAGTTTCGGCAGTACAAGAGATCTTACTATATGACCAAGATGGGAGTGGAAGTCGTTTCAGAGTAGGTCATCATAATGTTTCATGGTTATTATGCTTTTCTAAGCTATTGGTAACTAAGCTATTGGTAACCTTTTGTGGGAAAGTTCTATTCTGTATTGCTTTGTGACATCCCCTGTTTCTCTTTTATAAATTTTATTTGGGAAGTAAGTTTAATGAACAATGTGCTCTAAAAACTTGGAAGTTTATGTTCCCTTCTTAGAACTGTACACATTTTTACTTACTATCCTGTTTTTGTCTTTAATTCAATCATTTCACTACGTTTGTCAAATAATTTAAACAAATGTAAGCAAACACAATTTCCTCTATTAGATTCCCTCCATATAACAACACTCTTGCAATAACTACTGACTGCGTGGCAATGCTCCAAAACCTTTCCATTTGTGCCCATTTTATTTCTCCTGGATGTTCAGGTGGTTGGAAGCTTCAAGAAACATTTTTTATGTTCCCTTGTTCTGCAACATTAGATGCATTAAGAGCACACTGATTCTTGTTCATTCTCCTTTGAGATTTTTCATGCAATTTTTACTTTAAAAGGACATTTTTTGTGTACTTGTAGAAGGCAACCTTTATTTGGACCATTGGCCAAGAGCTAGAATGAATATCTTGTTGAGGGCCCCTTCGTAATTGTTATTCTGTCTCTTGCCTTATGCTTTGCTATGCCACCACTATAGATGCATTGTGTTGATGATCTTTCTTCTGCTGGCACCCCAAAAGGAGTATACTCTGCTTTATTTATGCAGAGATAACATTATAGAAATGTTAAGGCTGAATTCAGCCTAAGTGGATTTTAATACCAGTCCTGGTGCCAGGCTTTAGAGTGCAGTGCAGGTAATTTGTTTTGCTCAATCTTAATTGTTTGTTTCGGAACCCAAAATGCTATTGTTGACTAGCTTTGGGAATCAGTCTTTCTTAGAGCAGATTATAAAATCCATCAACAAAATTCAATTCTGAGACTTAAAAAAATATGTAAAACATAATTATATACAAAAATGTGATACCCCGGCGTGGCTTCGAGGGCGACAATGGTGGACGTGGCTTTCTAGAGCTCCCGCCGGCCTGTGATTAATCCTAACATTTATCCTATCCCCGTACCCACTACTGGCCACTCTGAGACAGCGGCGGCTGTTGGGAACATGGGGCACCCTCCGGGGCAGCGCTCGGGGTCCCTGGTCCCTGGCTGGCGGAACTTTCGGCTGCGACATCCCCCGGGCCTACCTGCCGCGTGGAGAGCCGGGGCCTCGATTAGACGCTGGGCCCGACGGACGGCCTTGAGCGCCGGCCGGCTTGCTCGCCGGCGGGCCCTGTGTGCCCCGGGACAGTTGGTTTCTAGCTGCCGGAGTGGGGACGGCGACGTCCCCTGCCACCTGGAGGGACACCAGCGCCGCTGGGAGCCGCGAGAGAGCGGCGCTGGTGGAGAGCTGCACGGGCCTCGGGCCGGTCGGGTCCCCCTGGGCTGCCGGGAGCTGTGGCTGTGTCGGGGCTGGAGCCGGACCATCGGTGGTGGAGAGGGCACGTTCTGCCCGGTTACCTGCGTGTGTGGGCCCCTGCGGTGTGGCCCCTGGCTGCGGAGAGACCAGCGGAGTAGGAGCAGTGTGGTGCCTGCGCCATTTCTTGGGGCGCCTTTCTCCTGAGTCTATCCTGTGCTGGCCCGGACTGGGGGCTGTTGTGGCTCAGAGACACAGCGTCGCCTGCTCACCCTGGCCTCGAGTGACCGCTTGTGCCCGTCCTGGCCCGCGGCTGTAAGCGGGTGGCTGGACCGGAGAGAACAGTGGTGGCCGGTGCGGGGACGGTGAGCCGGGGCTTGAGACACCGTGGTCCCGTGAAGGTGAGGAGCCGGGTACACTGCAGCACTTCGTCTTACGGTGGGGGTGCCCTGCCTGAGGCCCCGGGATTGGGGGCTTTGCGGTGGCCCCGAGTGACATTTGTGGTGGCTGCTCGCTGGCAGCCGGAGCAGTGGACGTCTTTTGTAGTGGCGACCTAGTGCGGCGGGGCACCCTGCGGGCCTCCCGGCCTAGGCATCACCTCGGGTGGTCTTTAGCCCTGCGTGGCAGTGAGTGGAGGGTCTGCCACGGGCACGGAACAGCCCGCTTGAACTATCCTGACCATGACCAGGGGAGGAGGTGGCACTGGCTCTGCCAAGCAGGGGCCGATCGATGAATTCACTGGACCTAGCGGGGGATCGGGGGCTACCGGAGGTGGCCAGAGCACTGGACCGGATAACGCGGCCTTGATGGCGGCCATCACACAATCAAGGGACATGCTCGATGCAAAAATTGGCACGGTGGGTGCTGATGTTATGCTATTGCGACAGGACCTCCGCAACGCAGTCGCTCGCATTGCGGAGACCGAGACTAGGATTACAGGAGTGGAGGGAGACGTTGGCGCCCTGAAACAGAAGGTGGCGGAGATGGACAAGATCCAGAAGGGGCTGGCTCTTCGCGTGGAGGACGCGGAGGGGCGAGCGCGAAGGAATAACCTATGCTTCGTGGGCTTTCCAGAGGATTGCGAGAAGGGGCCCATGGATGCCTTCCTCACAGAGTGGCTGGAGAGCTGGCTTCCCCCGGACGTCTTGTCGCGCTGCTTCGTAGTGGAGCGCGCACATAGAGCCTTAACGCAGAAACCGCCGGTGGGAGAACGGCCTCGGCCTGTCATAGCCAAAATCCTGAACTTTCACGACAGGGACACCATACTCCGGGAAGCGAGGGCCAAAGAGACTTTGCTGTTTGACAATCACAAGATTATGATCTTTCTGGACTATACCAGGCACTTACAACAGCAGCGTCATTCCTTCCTGGCGGCGAAGGCCAAACTGCGTGGCCTAAAGATCCAATATTCACTGCTATATCCGGCCTGCCTTCGCGTTGTCTTCAAATCCAAAACCCACTTTTTCGATTCCCCGGAAGAAGTGTTCAGGTGGACTGATGAGACGGTCAGGATCCGACCAAACGCCCAGCCGGGGCTGGGCTCTGGACCATCGCGTGGGTCGTCGCAGGAGAGGGGCGACTCCACCAGCAAGGGCAAACGACATCGGAAATCCCGATCACGACGACGCTCCCTGTCCCGTGATGGCCTTCTGGATGGGACGCAACCTGACACTGACCAATCGGGAAAAGAAAACTAAGCACCGTGTGTTTTCAGCCTTCCTTGCTTAACCCCTGTCCTCTGGTGGACTCCGCGGAGGGCCTGGTGTGGAGGCTCCAGTAGTAGAGCGGACAGCAGCTGGTGCAGTGTGACCTGGTCCTTGGTATGGCGCAAGGGACATAATCAGGGAGGCATCTGACTGCCTCGTTCTTCCTGTGGTCCGAACATTGTGGTACAATGGGGTTCGGGGTACTAACCTGTTGGGCAGCCAATCCTCCCACGGTTGGGGGGTGGCCCTGGGGGTAGGTTCTGTTACTTGGGGGGAGTAGTTGGGATCCATTGGTATGGTGGGCTTTGGGCGCTCTGTTTTGGGCCTGAAGCTCCCCATGCCGCGACAGGTACTTCAGTGTTTCATGAGGTATAGGTGTGGGGGGTGGGGAATTGGAGTTGGGTTGTTGGGGGGGGGGGGCAGGGTTGGTGGTTGGTAACGGGGGCGGTAGTGGGTGTTTTGAAGGGGGTGCACGTGCTTTCTGCTGCATTGAAGTATATGGTATTGGGTGCCGGGGCCGGGTCCTTGGGGCCTCAGAGACTTTTCCATCGAGACAATGGTTGACACTTCAGGGCAGGAACTTGCTAGTGACTCTATGCGAATATTGAGTTGGAATGTCAGGGGGATGTTGGACAAAATCAAGCGTGGGGCAGTCTTGCGCTGGGGTAAGAGACTCAGCCGATGTGATGCTACTCCAAGAAACGCATATGCTGGGTACGAAGGCACTGAGTCTACAGCGGTTTGGTTTCCACCAAGTATTCCATGCGGGGTTCTCCAGGGGCTTGAGAGGGGTGGCCATTCTTATTCACCGTAGGCTGTCGTATACCCATGAACGTCATTGGCTTGATCCCCAGGGTCGGTATGTCTTTGTGAAAGGCCTGATTGGTGCGGAGCCAGTGGTGTTTGGCAGTGTGTATGCCCCCCCCCCCCTCTGCAATGGTACTTGGCAGAGAGACTGTTTGAATTGTGGGCCGAGATCCCAGACTCCTTGGCTGTGATAGGTGGTGACTGGAACGATGTCGTGGATGCGTGCCTGGATCGGCGGAGGTCGCAGGGGGTCGCGGCGGCGACCTCCCCTACACGGCTGAAGGCGATGATTGATGGGTTGGGCTGGGTGGATGCTTGGAGACACTTGCATGCCAGGACGCGTGAGTACACGTATGTGTCCGCTGTACATGGTTCCTTCTCACAGCTGGACTGTGTGTTTATACCGGGGGCCTTCCTCGACAGGGTGAATCGGGCTGAGATTCAGCCCCGGGGGCTGTCGGACCACTCCCCTGTTGCGATACGGATTTACTTGCACAAGACGCGCCGGCCATTTCGGTGGCGGATGTCCTCGTGGTATCTCCAGCAGGCAGACTACACACAACATATGCGCAGTACGATTGCCCACTATTGGCAGGAGAATCTGGTCGAGGGGGTTGATGGAGTGACGGTCTGGGAGGCAATGAAGCCCACCCTGAGGAGCATAGACATTGCTTGGTGCGCTGCTGCCCGTCGTACTCGACGGGAAGCCATTGTTGCGGCTGCGGGGCGAGTGGAGGTGTTGGAGAATCGGTGTCAGGGGGAAGGGGACGCAATGGCTCTACGGCTGCTCCTGCAGGCACAGCAATCCTATGCCTCGGTTTTACTGGACGAAGCTAGACCAGCGTGGCTGGCCACACGGAGCAGGGTGTACCAGTGGGGCGATAAGTCCTGCACCATGCTCCGTAGACTATGTCAACAAACGCTGCAACCGATCACTTTACCAGGCCTCACTGACTGGGAGGGAACCGCCATTACAGACCCTGCGACCCTTGCCAACTACTATGCGGAGCAGTGTGCTCCCCGGGACAGCCTTCCGTCGGATGCTATTGATAAGTTCATTGCTGACCCCCCCCCCCCCCCCCCTCCCCCCCTCCCCCCCCCCCCGCGCGCGATCTCGGACGAGGCCAGGAAGGCCTTGGACCTCCCCTTGTCGGCGGAGGAACTGGGGGATGCGCTGGGTCAACTCAACGTGGGTAAAGCGCCGGGACCGAGTGGATTCCCCAGCAAATTCTACAAGAAATTCCACCTGCAGCGTGGGCCGCACTATAGGCGATCATTAGAAGTGGCGCGGGAGCGTGGTAGCCTACGGTCGGACTGGCGTCAGGCGGAAATAGTGGTTTTCCAGAAGCCGGGTAGGCCCCCTGATCGACATGAATCATATCGTCCCATATCCCTGCTCAACTTCGAAGCCAAATTACTGGCCAAGGCGCTGGCGAACCGTCTTCTCCCGTATGTCACAGATCTGGTCCACCCGGATCAGGTGGGCTTCATGCCGCATCGGGCGACGCGACACAACATCAGACGTGCACAGGCGGCGGTGGACGCTGTGGGGGCGACCGGGGAGCGGGCAGCGCTGTTGCTGGCAGATATTGACAGGGCGTTCGATTCGATCAGCTGGGCCTACCTCTTCGCCCTCTTGCCGCGTCTCAACCTGGGCCCGGTGTTCATCTCATATGTTAGGTTGCTGTACACAGACATCACCGCTTCAGTACGCATCTCCGGGGCGATTTCAGAGAAGTTCCCAATTGCCAGGGGGACCCGGCAGGGATGCCCCCTATCCCCTTATCTCTTCGCTCTGGCCATGGAACCATTGGCCGCGTGGGTGCGCATTGATGCACAGTATCGTGGCTTTGTATGGGGGGGCGGAACTCTCGGATAGAATCGCGCTATATGCGGACGATGTCCGTGCTGCTGGTGTGGGACAGAGTCCAGTCGGACATCAAAACCTGGTCTCGCATGCCCCTTAACATCTATGGCAGGTCTGCAATCTTTAAGATGGTCGCCCTCCCGCGGCTCCTGTACCATCCGTATAGGATTGACCCACAGTGGTTCCGTCGCGTGCATTCAGTGCTGGGCCGCTTTCTGTGGGCCGGTGGCGCCTCTAGGGTGGCGCTGCGGACTTGCTTCCTATCCACGTACTGTGGAGGTCTGGCTACTTCTGACCTCCTGTCCTACTACCAGGCCTCTCATTTATTGGTTCTGAATGAGTGGTGGTACGGCGATCACAGCGACCCGGCATACGCACTGGAACACTTTTTTTTTTTTTTTTTGGAAAACCTTTATTGGTGAATCAAAGCACACAGCTATTCAGCCTTACATCGCAGAGGCTAGGCAGCATTGTAAAAAGCGGAGAAAAAGGTGTGCACAAAACAATTAAAGGAGCAGTCAGGTTTAATTTTATAATCTAAATATGAACCTAAGGAACAAATTAGAAACCTAAAAGGAACAAGAAAAGGGAATTAAGGGTGGGGGGGAAGAAAAAAGGTGGCAAGGCAGAAAAAGGAGCGGTAAAGCACAAATCCAGGGGACGAGTGGGAACTTTCAGCACTGTGAACTAAACCTATCAAAAAGTGCATACAATTGTGGGGGGAAGAAGAAACAGGATTATTTTACGTGGAGCTTGGGCGGAGGGAATGGCTAGGGTGAAAGACGGCCCTCCAACGAACCTACGTCGGATGGTACACAAATATCGCCTCTGTATGCATTCCATGCCCCCCAGATCAACCCCCACATCTTGGGCTTACCCCGAGCTAGGTACACAGTTTTCTCACGGAGCATGCACCAGTCCATATTGGTTTTCCAGAGACCCACGGAGGGGGGGGACGGGGCGCCCCATTTCTGAGCAATATCTCTCTTGGCCACCATGTTCCCTAGCGTGACCCAGCGGGTTTGTGCATTATTGCATTACTGTAGTCAGTCGAACCCCACACGTTCAACAAGCAGCGTCGAGCTTCCGCAGACAAATCAACACCAGTCACGTCACGCATAACCGCATGCACCCGTTCCCAATAGGAGGCAATGGCCTGGCATTCCCAAATGGTATGCATAAAGGTGGCCAGTGCACCAAATCCTCGCCTACAAAGGCCATCCTGGGAAAGCCCCATATGAATCAACCTGGGGCCAGTGACGTAAACCCTGTGGAGTATTTTCAGCTGAACTAAGCGCAGCCTGGCTGAAATTGCCACTTCCTTGGGGGAGGATACCGCACACTGCCAATCTTCATCATCCAACTCAATCCCATCACTCACCCACTGATGACGCACTTTCAACAACAGGTCCGTCCGAACATTTATTAGCTTTTTAAGAGTCAGGGAAATGGCGCTGTCCGGCATATGGCCGTTCAGCACCTTATCCTCCAGCGGGGACGACTCTGGGACCTTCTCACCAACAGGCAGGGTAGACGTAAGGGCATGTCTCAACTGTGCATATCTAAAATATTCCGTGACACCCAGTTGGAATTCAGCCTGCAGAGCCTCAAAAGATTTAATGTCTCCTCTGGCCATCACATCAGCCACCTTGGAAATGCCGATGAGATCCCACCGGTCAAACCCTTTTGAGTGCCACAACCTACCCAGCAAGTCGGAATCATAAAGGGGAGTGGCCATAGTGAGCCTACCCTTCCACCCCAGTGCATTCGTAATGGCCCTCCATATATGTACAGCGGTCCTGGTGGGACCAGTCAATTTTCCGTCCAGAGATCTAGAGTACAACGCTCTGTAATACATCCCGTCGTTCATGAGCCAGCGATCCATGGCGTACCCCGGGCTTGCCGCCGGTCCATAAAAGCCATGATTAAGAGCAGCCAATTGGGAGGCCCAGTAGTACCGGCGGACATCAGGCAAGGCAATACCGCCATTGTACCACGGAATAGTCAGCTTGACTACGGCAATACGCGGCCTACCTTCCCACAAAAGGGTACGCTGTAGACCTTCAATCTCCCTGAAGTACCTGGAAGGGACTGGGTCCTGCGTGTTCTGAAGCGCGTATAAGAATCGCGGCAGGGACATCATCTTGAACAATGCCGCTCGGCCCAACAGAGACAGCGGCAATCTTTTCCAACCCTCCACATCGTGTCTGAGGCGCGCAAGAGGGGGAAGCAAGTTGTTGGCGTAGCGTGCCCGGGCATCCGTTGATATGTAGATACCCAGGTACTTGAATCCCTGCTGCGAGACCTGCCCCTAGGAAGACGTGGAGTGTCTCCGCTAAGCACATAGAGGTAGGACTTGGACCAGTTGATAACCAGGCCCGAGTACCCACCAAAAGTACACAACACATCAAACATCACAATCAAAGACCGACAGGGAGAGGTAAGGTAAAGCAGAATATCATCCGCGTACAGCGAGACTCGATCCTCAAATCCCGGCGACCACTTGATCCCACTGATGTCAGGGTGAGTGCGGATCCAGGCAGCAAGCGGCTCAAGCGCCAAGGCAAAAAGGAGCGGAGATAGCGGACAACCCTGTCTAGTACCCCTGCGCAAGGCAAAGGGAGCAGACATCCGGCCATTGACCGTTACATTGGCCAACGGGGAGGAATAGAGAAGCCGGACCCAACCTATGAAGTCGGGGCCAAACCCAAACTTGGACAGTACCGCCCAGAGATAGTTCCATTCGAGGGAATCAAACGCCATTGTTGCGTCCAGTGAAGCCAGGACAGTTGGCTCGCAAAGCTTGTGCACCCGCGCCATGACAGCGTGAAGCCTCCGAAGGTTAAGGGCGGTATTGCGGTGGGGTATGAAGCCCGACTGGTCTGGATGGACCAAGTCTGCGATCTCACCCACGAGCCGATTAGCCAGCAACTTAGCCAGGATTTTGGGTTCGGCATTCAGCAGAGAGATTGGGCGATATTATCTACAAAGGTCTCTGGGCTTCCCCTCCTTATGAATGACCACAATGGTTGCCAGGCGCTGATCTAGTGGGAGTTCACCAACCTCCCGGGCTTCCAAGAACATACGCCGCAGGGGCACTGCGACGGTATCTGCTTTAATCTTGTAAAGTTCCACCGGAAGACCATTGGGACCGGGAGCCTTGCCAGAGCGCAGGGACCGTATCGCAAGCGCCACCTCATCTGCCGTAATACCCCGGTCCATGTCGTCACGCTCGGTGTCCGACAGGCAAGGAAGCTCAACCCTTTCCAGAAAAGAGGCCGAGTCCGATTCAGTCAAGGTGGAGACTGAGGTGTAAACCGTCTCGAAGTAGTCGGCAAAAGCCGAGGCGATAGCACTGGGGTCAGTAACAACCACCCCGTCCTCGCCCAGAATCTCAGGCACTACACGGGAAGCCAACTCCCTTCTATCCAACCAGGCAAGGAGCTTGCCCGCCTTATCCCCCGCATCATAGATCCTCCCTTGCTGTTCCCTGCCCATCGCCTTGGCAGCGTCAGTGGCAGTGGCTCGATATTCCGACTGCTTCAGGGAGAGAGCGTGCAACAGTTCGGGCGGCGGATCTAACGCCAACTGGGAGTCCAGGCCTTCAATATCCGACTCCAACCGCACCATGTCCTCATCCCTTCGTCTGCGCACCTCGGCTATCAGAGAGAAAGCTTCTCCTCTCAGGACAGTCTTAAAGGCCTCCCAGAGGGATAGGGCCGACGTTACCGTACCCGTATTCTCGGTAAAATACAGGTCAATGGCTTTAGCTAGGAGGTCTCGAGTCTTGGGGTTGCGGAAGTACCAGGGGTTGACCGGCGCCACCCTAGTCGACACCGCAGTACCAAAGTCAAAGGATACCCAGACAGGGGAATGATCCGATATACCTCTGGCCATAAGGCGGGCTTCAGAGACGGTCGATGCCTGAACCGCCGGAGTCAAGATATAGTCAATTCTGGAAAGGCTACCGTGTGCGCCCGAGTGAAAGGTGTACTGCCTCTGGGCAGGGTGTAGAAGCCGCCAACAGTCAATAAGGCCCATAGTACTCATGAAATTCGGGAGACATGATTGTGCACAGCGAAGATCTCTGGACGGAAAACGGTCAAGGGTACCCGAAACCACGGAATTAAAATCCCCACCAAGTACAAGCAATCCCTCCGGGAAGCCCAAAATGGCGCCCCCGAGGTCCCGAAAGGTAGTCGTCTGCAAACCCGGGGGGACGTAAATGGAAACCAAAACCAGGGTGCGTTCCTCCCACCTGCCCACCACAGCAACATATCGGCCCCTATCATCAATCACTTTGGACTCCACCTCCAGGGGGAGAGACATGCGCATCATGATTCCAACCCCTCGGGACCCCGAAGAGAACCCGGAGTGAGCCACCATCTTAAACCCCTTTCTGTTAAGAGCCTGACAAGTATTACCAATGAGATGAGTCTCCTGCAAGAGGATAACATCGGGTACACAACGTTTGAACATTTGTAACACAACCCCACGTTTAATGCGATCCCCCAGCCCATTCACGTTCCAACTTAGCACATTTAAAGTCTTACCCCCCATCATCAAAGACGCCCCGTCCCAACCACCACCCCCAGAGAACAGCCACCGCAGCGTTGTAGTCAGCACAATAGTAGCCTTGCCATAGGAATAGAGAAAAAGTAAAAGTAAAAGAGAAACACACAAACCAACCACCCCCCACCCTGCACCCCTGCATTAGACTAAAAAGCCCCCCCAACTAGCAGTGTGCCTGTCGCCCCCGATAAACTAACCTACGAAAAGCCCCCAGAGGAGAAAGGAGACATCCTATCACCCCCCGTTACCCTCCAAAGTTGAAAAAACAGGAGGAATAAGAAAAGAAAACAAAAGTCAGTGACTGTTTGCATCCGCAGGGTCCTCCACTGAAAGAAATCCGAAGAAACACAGTTCACTCCTGAGAGCCAGGACCGCCCGACGCCTCTTCCGACAGATCATCAGGGGTAGTCCGACGTTGAGGCAAAGTGTCCAGCCAGTCCCCAGCAGCCTCCGGCAAGTCAAAAAACACCGCTCGAGCGCCATGTTCTATACGAAGCTTTGCTGGGTAAAGCATGGAGTACTTCAACCCCATCTCCCTCAGTCTCCGTTTGACACCCATGAAACTTTGTCGGCGTTTCTGTACCGCTTGAGTGAACTCAGGGAAAAAGTTCACATCAGCGTTTTGAAATTTCAACGGACCGCCTCTCCTTGATGCCTGCAGGATCGCATCTCGGTCCCTGTAGTTAAAAAGTCTGGCAATGATGGGGCGCGGAGACGCTCCCGATTTCGGTTGGCCACCAGGCAATCTATGCGCCGTCGTCACCAAACTTCGCGACGGTGTAACTCAGTACAGGAAGCCCGGATCTTCAATCGGAGAACGGGCCCCGCATCAGCATCAGCACCGCAACTGATTCCCACCACCATGGGACAGGATAGATAGCAGGATCAATGCGGAGGACCGGAGGGTCTTCGGAGCTCCGAGCTCACGCGGCCATCTTGGTTGCCCGCGAAGCTCCTCCGCCCCCCCCCCCAACTGGAACACTTTTTGATGGGCGATGCCACGCTACACACACTGTTGTACTCGGCCAGGCGGTGGAAGAAATTGCAGCGGGTCGCTCAAGTAGTCTTTGTGATCTGGAGGCAGGTGTTGAACCGCACGGGCTGGTGGGGTAGGCTGACAGCGGAAACTCCACTGTGGGATAACAGACAGCTTCCCGCACTGGCTTCATTGTCGGGGTTTGGTGGCTGGGACGCCATCGGGATTTCCTCACTTGGCCATGTCCTCGCAGGGACTACCCTCAAATCCTTTCAGGACCTCAGCTCCGAATTCAGCATGTCCAAGACCCAATTTTTCAAATATCTACATTTCCGCCATGCGCTTGCACCAGGTCTGGTGGGGCTGGACCAACTTCCCGAATTTAGCCCTGTGGAGGCCAAGCTCTTCATGGGGGACCTGGGGGATAAGAAAGTCTCCAAAATATACCAAACGCTAGTTACTCACTGCTCCTCTTCTCTCCTGTCGTTGAAGGCCTCCTGGGAGACTGATATTGGCTCTTTGGATGAGGATGACTGGAGGGAGGCCCTTGAGTCCCCCCATGGAGCTGCCATTGCTGTGCGACTCCGGTTCATACAGTTTAAATACCTACATACGGCCTACTACACTAGGGAGAGACTGTGGAGGGCGGGCCTCATTGCTACCCCGGAATGCTTGCGCTGTGGGACTGAAAGAGGAACGCTGCTGCATACGGTGTGGTCTTGTGTGGGTCTAACCCGATTCTGGAATGGGGTGAAGAATTGTCTGTCGGAGGTACTGGGGTGGGACCTTCCTCGTACACCCAGGCTGGGTCTCCTCCATGTCCTAGAGAATGTAGGTGGAAACATTTACAAGCGTCACCTCCTGTTGCTGGGTCTAGTTGTGGCTAAATGGGATCTGGCGAGAGCCTGGAAGAGCGACCGTGCTCCCCCACTTAGCGCCTGGAAAGCAGGCTTAGACTTTCTTATGGGGCTTGAATTACCTGTGTTTGAGGCCAGGGGATGCCCCCGGAAACATTACAAAATCTGGAAGCGGTGGGCGGACTACAGGGGGTTGACCTTGGAACCCCCAGTTGATTTGGATGATGTACAACCTCCTGATGGGGACCCTGGGACCTAGGACGGTATCTGATGCCTACTGTGCTTTACCTGTATACTTTGGCGGAACGTGAACACGTGCACTGGGTTAGGGTGGGATAAAGGGTGGGTAGAGGGGGGGGGGAATGTTTTTCGGGATGGTTAGCAGGGCATGGGGGATTGGGAGGGGGGGTGATTCAAAAGTTTAGGCCATATATCCATCCTGCTACGTGCTTGCTGTTGACAGTGTCCTCCTGATTGTGGAGAACTGTAATTATGCTATGCTTAAACTTTCAATAAAAGCAGTTGTGAAAAAAAATGTGATACCCCCAACGGCCGACATGGAATAACAACCCATCTGGTTCTAGGAGTTGAATTGGCATAACAAAAACCAACAGATATTCCTCTGTACAACAGCATACAGAGTGCAATTTAGACAGCATACAGAGTGCAATTTAGACTTTGTAACAGGAGATGACCAAGAAAATGTAAAAGTAGCTATTGAAAGGACACCATATCTAAATCGGTTACAAACATCTTGAAAACAATGGTTTAATATTATAATCTAAAAATTCCTCATGCTTGTATTCATATATTGAAACAAAAAACTTGGAACAGGCTACCTTGTGTAGGAAAGGTCACTTCCCTCCTTAAGTTCCCAATGCCTATCCTTCACAACAGCAATTGAAGCTGACCAGATAGATGACTGGTTAAGGCAGAAGTCTCAGACCTAGGTCAATTAAGGACCTCTTGACATTTATCCAGGAAATCCTCAGAGCCTTACGTCAACTGATAATGTCGCTATGCACTTTGGAAATCATTTAGATGGTAAGATTTTCTGTAGATAAGGCGATAACACTTTTCTTGTGATTTTCTTTTTTTTGATAGAAACTTTTATTGCCATTGAGGTAAATACATAGGCATTTCTTGACACAAGGCATCACTGTACCATTCTAGCTGTTAAAATGTTTAACATTACAATCTGATAGAGACTACTAGCCGTAGATTCCTTCACGTAGAATTATCCCCAGGCGTGAGACTGGATCCGGAATACTTTTGCCATAGCATCCCTGGTGCCGGGGGCGGGGCGACACCACGCGACTCCTCCCAGACGCCGTCCTCGTACGAGATGTCAACGAGGTCACATAAGACCCGCCCCAGTGCACCTATGTCTGTTTCTTCCTTTTCCGCGTGCAACGCGGATCCGGTCCTTGCTACAGGCCTGTTTAGGCCCTCTTTTTTCCTTCCATTGTCCCTTCTTTTTTCCTTCCATTGTCCCTTCTTTTTGTGGAACAGTGTGCGATTGCCTTCGGGCTTCAAGACTTGCACGTCGTGTCGGCGTCTTATGTCGGCGACGGACCCTCACCTCATTTGTGTTTGGTGTTTGGGGGAAGGATCACAGCACCACTGATTGTGCGGCGTGCCAACAGTTGAAGCCGGGAGCGCCGGATGAAACTTCTCTTGGCGTGTCTCTCCAGGTAGACGTCTTTCCCTCGGTCTGCTTCGGCGGACGGCTTCAGATACGGCTGTGGTCGTCGTCCTCGCCCTTCTCCGATGTCATGTGAGTGTCTCTCCCTGGTGGGTAAGTGTTGCAGTTGGTCCCCGAGGGCTGGTTTCCGGCCTGTCGGGGGTGTGGGCTCTCCGCGGGTGATGCAGGCCCGCGTGTCGTCCTGTCCACCGTTTGCTGGGCCGGCGGCGAGAGTCCAGATGAAGACATACGCGGCGCCTTTGCAGGCCTCGCTGGCGTCTCTTCCTCCTACCCCTCCTGGGACGCGGGCAGATCCCTTGCCTTGCGTGGGGCCCTCCGCACCGCCACCGGTGACTACTGCCCCGGCGCCGACTGGTTTGGATCCAGGCTTGGATGATGTTGTACTTTTGGGGTGCGGCTCCTCCTGGGCTCCTCCTTCAGACCACGGCATCTCAGCCTCGCCACAAACTCCAGCGGGAGTCCCTGTAGTGTCGCAAGAGGTTGCCGGAGCTCTGGTCTCATCTCCGAGCCCCTCTTGGGCCTTTGACACTGTGGTCCTATCTAAGGCCGAGGTGACGCTGCTACGGCGCCGGCAGCAGCTGGAAGGTATGGAGCCACAGGGGTCGGTGGACCCTCCTTGTCCCGCTCAGGGTCGTGGCTGGGTGGGGACCCCTCATCCCTCTTCGGGACCCTCTCGGCCCTCCCCACAGGCGGTTGCCTCGTTGGAGGTCAAGTCGGAGGATGAATCGTCCCTGGCTCCGCCACATGGGTTACCGGACGATCTCCGCCGCTTTCTGGGTCGCAGCTGGTGAAGACTTCGTGTCTCTCCCAGGCCCTTCTCGTTCCTCCACACAGGCGGCTGCCTCGGCGGGGGTTGAGTCGGCGTCTCTCTGGCGCCGTCCCGGGGACAATTCGGCTCCGGTTCCACTTCGGTCCCTGATGCGGTGTGACTTGGAGGCACCCTGTCCGGCGACGCCGGATGGTGCTGGCCGGCGGACTCTACGGCTCCGCGCAGGGGTTGTGCTGCAGATTAGTCTTCGGACGCTCCCTCTTCTCCGGAGGCAGGCTGTATATTGGTGTCGTCCTCCCTGGAGACTGGTCGCCGTGTGGTATCTTTTGCACTGGCGTCGTCTTAGGGCAGCTCCCCGCCTTTCCTGAGGCAGAGGTGTTCGTCGGAAGAGCGGCAGGTCCCTCATTCCTCGGCTCCTTCTGACTTCCAGGTCTGGCCCTAGCCCGTCCCGCTTGGTTTCGGGGACGGCCGCCTTAGTTTGCAGCCGTTGCCCATGGAGGGGCTGCTTTCTCCACCGCGGGCCCTACGGAGGCAGGTGCGGCCTTTGCTCATGAACTGTCCATGGCTGTGGGCATCCTGCGCATGGGTTACCCGGTTGCTCATTTTCCGGCTCCACCAGGGCTCTGGTGGGAGTAAAATCTTGGTTCCCTTCGAGGGTTCGCTCCTTTCTTCCTTAACGGTGGGCTTGGAGGCGTCCTGCCTCAGGGGATCCGGTGCCTCAGCATCTTCTGCACCAACACCTTCCGACGCCGCGTGACCCGGCTTGTCTTTCCCTTCACCCCTCTGCCACCAGTCCGCTTTTGAGGAATGCTTTTCCCTCTCTGCCGCAAATGTTGACTCCGCCGTCCCAGGAGGCCCGATGGCTGTACTCTTGGCGGCGCAACATGTTCGCCTCGACCAGCGCTTCCCTGCGGGCTCTTAACACCTTGTGTGTTCTGGCTAGGGCCTCCTCCTGTTTGTGGGACTCGGCTGAGTCTTTGGGATCCTCTGCGTCCCAGTAGAGTGTTCAGGTGGACTTACAGAATCATGAGGTGGATGGCCGGGAGCTTGCAGCATTTATTCTCAGCTCCGCTCTGGATATCTCAGAGGTGCTGGAGGGGGGGGCATGGCTTCCTCAGTTGCTCTCCGTCGCCATGCTTGGCTTCGGGACGGAGTGTTCCCCGAGAATATTCAGGAGCGACTCATCGATCTTCCGTTTGATGGCAGCCTGTTGTTCCATGCCCTGGCTGACTCCGTCATCCAAAGGTTCCTGGCAGGGCTCCGTCCTCATCTTCCGCCTTATCCTCCGCCTCCTCCTTCCCCTCCTCAGTGACTGCTGAGTTGTGCTGGTTCTGGGCCTTCTTAGGACGCTTGTTCGGACTGAGGAGTGTGTTTTCTGGACATTGAGTGTTCCTTTGGGACTTTATCATTGTTGGCTGCTGGATTGCCCTTTGTTGACTGTGTGTGTTTTGCTGGAGTTGATGCGCAGACTTGGCCCTGAGAGTAGGCCTTCTGCTTTGCTTGGGCCGCTTGTCAAGCCTTCTGCTGGGGTGTTTTTCCCTGTGGCCCTTTTGTTTTTTCCTCTGCTGCAAAAGTTCTTCCACAGAGAGCTCCCATGTCTTGGGTCTTAGCATACCCTATGTGGGGTAGTTGTAGCTGTGATATAGCTTGCGATCTTCTAGGGAGTTCTGGTCGCCTTCGGGTGCCGGTTCTCCATGGCGTTTCTGTATGTTGCTTTTGCTTATTGAAGTTGTGTGCTCGGCCCTTGTAGTAGTGTGGCCGGGCATTTTCTTACCTTTCTGCCCCTGTCCTGAGGGCTGGGGTGATTCTGAGTGCTCCCTTGTCAGGCGTAGACTGCCCGGTCTTTCTGGGGCTCCGGGCTGTTCTTCTTGCTTTTAGCAGCTTATGACTGTTGGAGCTGTTCTGGCTGACCTGTTGCCTTCCATCTAGAGGGAGCTCGCCTTCCTTCCCTCTTTTCCTTGGGCTCTCTGGGCTTCTTCTTCTGCTTCTTTCTCCTCTTCCTGTCTTGGCATTGGATGGAAGCTCTGTTGCCTTGTGGGGGAGTGTGGTGCTTCGGCCTCTCTAGCCTTGCCCTTGGTTCTTCTGCTGTGAGGGTATAGGCCTCCTCAGTCTCTATTTCCTCATATTCCCTCTGGGGTTGGTGGTGTTCTCCTTGTGAAGGTTCCTTTAGCCTGGCAGGGATGATGTTTCTCTTCTAGCCTGCAGATCTGGTCCCCTGTGGGACCTTCTGTTCCGTCCAGGCTGGTGGGTCCTTTCGCAGACCCTCCTTCTCCGTGGGTATTTCTAGGGTATCAATTCTATGTGAAGGAATCTGCGGCTAGTAGTCTCTATCAGATGTACGAGTTACTTACCTTCAGTAACTATGTATCTGGTAGAGACAATTTTAGACGCAGATTCCTTCACGGCCCGCCCTTCCTCCCCGTTCTGCAAGGACCCTTAGGTTGGTCTTCGGTACTCTCCTGCTGGTGGGGGGCTGTGTCTCCTGTGAGTACCTTCTTTGGCTCCTGACGGGTGGCTCCGTCTGGTTGCAGTTAATTCCTCCTCTTGGTTCCTTGGAGGTTGGTGTTACGGTGCTTCTGTGCCCCGCTGCTCTGCTTACTCCAGGTTTGGGGGAGTTTTCCCTTCAATCTCTGTCTTTCTCTCCCTTCCTGTTGCTGCTGAGGGTCCTGGCCCCTCTGCTTTCCTCCTAATAGGGGTCATCTGGCTAGGCCATGCCCTTCTTCCCTGGGGTGTGGTTGCCTTCTATGATGGGGTGGCTTGGAGGTTTGTGTTTGTCTGTCTTGGGACTGGCCTTCCTTCCTTTTCTGGATGGGGGTGGTGGGCCTGTTACACATATCATGGCTTTGCGCATGTTCCTTGTTTCAGGGGAAAGGCTGTCTATGTGCTGGCAGATTGGCTGCTCAGGACTATGCTCTGTTTCTCTGCCCCTGCCTTTGGACACTGCAGTGTTGCACTGTTCTTTCTGGTGTTGTTTGTCTCTCCTTTTTCTACTCTTTCGCACACTGTTCCCATGCTCTCACAGTTTTTCTTAATACAATCTTTTTTATTAAAATAACAGGCTCCAAAAACAGTAGCGTACTGTAAAGCATCGGATAGTATGTGGACGTACAGAAAGCAAGGTCATACATAATACAATAATGAACGTTTCGATCTGCATACCAAGACAAAGATACATACACATCATTAGCAGGTTTCGGAGACAGACTGGGTGTCCAGTAACTCCCCTCTATACATTCTCCATGCTGCCTATATTTTCTCCCACTTCTTGGGACACCCTCTACTTGTATAGACCACTTTTTCAGCCCTCTGGCACCAATCTAGGTCCTTTTCCCAGTCTTCCACTGTTGGTACCACATTTCTACCCCATAGTCTCGCTATATTTCTCTTGGCCACCATGCTCGCTAATGCCAGCCAGATCTTCTCCCACTTAGGCCATGTGATGTCAGTCGTAACACCTAGGATGTGCCATCAGGCCTCCAGTGGGACCTCGGAGCCAACCACTTCTGACATTATGCTTGCCAGTCTGAACCAGTACGCCCGGATCCCAGCGCAGTCCCACAAGATATGGAAGAAGGTTCTCACCTCTCCACAGCCCCTCAAACAGAACTCAGAGTCAGTATATCCTAAGCGGTATTGTGTTGTGCGCAGGGTATAGGAGCGGTGTACGATGCGCAGCTGGACAGGCCTAAAGCGGGCACGGATTGCCACTTCCCGGGTACTCTGTAGGGCCTCCCTCCAATCGTCTTTCTCCAACAACCCAACCTCGGACTCCCATTTTTCACGCAGAGGCCCCAGGGGATCAGTTATTTTATTGATTAGCTTTTTATATGTGAGGGAAATGGCCTTATTTATCATGGGATCAAGCAATAATCTATCTGCCAGGGGGCATAGTCAGGTAGTTGTTCCCCATGGTGCAGATGATGGTATAAGGCATGTCGAAGCTGCTGATAATGGAGGAACTCCCCCTTTCCCATTTGTAATTCTGCCTGCAGGGCAGCGAACTCTTAGCATGTCCCCTCTTTTCCAGATATCGCCTAACACATCAATGCCAATAAGGCTCCATTTGCGAAGGCCCTTCAATTTGGCTACCTCAGGCAGATAATTCCCAGCCATAGTGGGGTTTGTGCTGTAAGCTTCGCTTCCCACCCCAGCAGTTTAGTCACCCGTTTCCACGTCTACAGAACTGCGGCCGTTTGAGGTGGCATAGGCGGACTAAGTCTACCTCTACGGTAAAGAGCGGCCAAGTAGGTATCTCCCCCAAAGACCATGCGGTCCACCCTGTACGCCGGCTCATCCAACGGAGCGAACACCCACCCATTGATGTTGACTAATTGTGCCGCCCAGTAGTAGAGCCTAATGTCTGGAACAGCGAGCCCCCCCCCCCCCCCCCCCCCCCCCGTATACCCCACGCTGGAGTTTCTTCAGTGCAATTCGAGGGCACCACCCTCCCCAAAGAAGTGTGCGCTGCTCCGATTCTATCGCCCGGAAGATCTTCTCTGGAACTGGAAAGGGAGCACTTTGCAGAAAATAGAGCAAGCGAGGAAGGGCCATCATTTTGAACAGGACAGCACACCCCATCAAGGAGATCGGGAGAGTTCTCCAATGCTCGACCCCAAACAGGCGTTGCAAATAAAGCCTAGTGCTTCTGTGCGGCATAAAAGCCGATTGATCCGGATGGATCAGGGATTGAATGACCGCCCCCAGTCTGGTGGCTAGGATCTTGCCAAGGACCTTGGTTTTGTAACTGAGTGAGATGGGCCTATAGGAACTGGATAACGCCTGTGGCTTGCCAGGCGTATGTATCACCACAATCGCTGCAGATCTAAGATCCTTCGGGAGCAACCCTTCCTGTTTGGCCTCATTAAACATTTTTAGCATGTAGGGTGCTACCCTCCCCGACGCACACCCAAACGCTTCCGTCAGAAACCCGTTGGGGTCCGGTGCTTTCCCTGCCTGCATATCTCCCATAGCAGCCTCTACCTCATCCACAGTAATGTCAGAGTCTAGGATATCCCTATCGTCCGGGTCTAGTGTGGGTAGGTGGATGTCTTGAAAGAATTCATCAAACTCCCTTGCCCGTCTCTGTGTGCGTCCGATAGATAGTCTCGTAATATTGCGCAAACACCTCCGCTATGCCTATCCCTGTGTCTCCTGTAGTCCCGTCCAATGTTCGGATCTCAGGCATCCAGTTCCGGTCCCTGTCGCGCTACTCGAGCCAGGCTATCATTTTATTAGCTTTGTCCACCAAACCATAAACACGCCTCTGCGTGGCAATAACGCGCAATTTCGCTTGGTCGGTCATCGCGTCCTTCAGTTCCTTTTCCTTAAGTCGCAGCTGATGATATCTGTCCTGTTCCTGCGTTTCACCCCTGGCGCTCTCTAAAGCGTGGAACTCTTTTTCCAAACTAACAATTTGCGCATGTTTTTCCTTCCGGCGTCTACCCGTCTCCGCCTGCACAAAGTCCCTGGCGACAGTCTTATAGGCCTCCCAGAGGGTACAGTGAGACCTAACGGAGCCCACATTATCCGCAAAATACTGTTCCACCCGTTACCGGAATTTATCTTGAAACTCCTGGTCCTTAAATAAGAATACATCCAGCCTGGGGGGTGTAGACCAGTCCCTCACGGGACCCCCTAACTGAACCTCTACCGGAGAATGATCAGATATGCCTCGGGCCTTATGACAACTATTGTGTAAGCGGACCATGTGACCCACCTGTGTAAAGAGGTAATCAATCCTGGACCCCGAGCCATGTGCCGCGGAGACATGCGTGTATTGTCTAAGGTGAGGGTTATGCGCCCTCCAAAGGTCCACCAAACCCATCGCATGCACAAAGTCTCTGAGATAGCATACTCCCCCCTGGTCAGGCAAGGCCGTGGTCCTTTCTATGTCCCTAGCCATCACCTCGTTCATGTGTCGTCCCCCCCCCCCCCCCCCCCCCCCATAATCCGGATCCCTTCTGGCATATCCAATAATAATTTACCAATGTCTGGAAGGGATGCACTGTGTAGTTTTGGTGGAATATAAACAGAGCAAAGATCAAGCGTATGACCCTACCACCGTCCAGTTATCGCCACATAGCGCCCCAAAGGGTCCAGCCACTTACGCCCAACCACCAATGGAGAGTTTTTGATGAGGATGCCGGTTCCCCTGGACCCGGTAGGGAAGCCTGCGTGGGCCTGTAGTGTGTAACCAAATCTGTTAAGGGCCTTATAATGGTTGCACATCAAGTGCGTCTCCTGTAGGAAGACTATATCTGGGGCATGCCTATGCAGATATTGGAGGACCATAGTGCGCTTTATCTTATTCTGCGGACCATTGATGTTCCAGGATAATATGTTAACTTTTTATGTTTTCGGTGTGTGCATCATGATTGTCAAGTAGAAAGAACCTCTGAGATGGTTGCCCACCTCCGAAACCACCCGCCACCCCAACACCCACCATTAATGCCCCAGGAGCCAAAAGAACAATACCATGCATAAACCAGAATGCATAAAACAAACATTCAACTTCCCCCTCCCCCCACCCTGCTACTCAGGCCAAAATGACCCGACTTGCCCCAACATGCCCTGTTTCCCATAAAACGAAAACTTGGGGGAGTGTGCTACAACCGGTTAGCTGCCCCGAGGACCTCGCCTAGCCCATTTCCCTGTAAGTCTAGCTGCCATTAAATAATTTCCTAAGGGAGATATGACAGTAAATATGAGTAGTTTGGCCGAATACATGAATCATCCTCTTCCCCCCTCCCCCCCCCCAATTGTACCGTGTCCGCTGTACCAAGAACGATAGGGAACCAGCGCCCCTCATGTCTTTCGGTCAGGCTAAGCTCCCCGCAGTATATCAATGTCCCAGGAGCATCGCACTCAGGAGAAACAATATACTTTACATGCTCATCCTCGCAACACCACCGCCCAGGCCAGGGCGCCCTCCATGTCCTCCTCCATCTCCAGAGGAGGCAAATAGACTCTGCAACATAGATCTGCAGGGTGAACGAAGTCCATCTCGTAGCAGTCCCTCTCTCTCTGTCAGTCCCGTGGAAGAGGGCGGGGAGCTTGCTTCATTGTTTCTCCAGCTGTCTCCCGGACGTGGACTGTCGCGGTGTTTGGCGTTCTCCTCCCGCCAGGCTTGAGCGTCCTCCGGGGAGGTGAAGAAGAAGGATTTCCCATTTGCGAGAATCTTGAGGCGCGCCGCGAAGAACATCATGTATTTAATGCCGCGGTCTCTGAGCTCCTTCTTAACGCCATCAAACGCGCAGCGCTCCTGCTGGACTTTGAGGGTAAAATCTGGAAATAATCGTATGGTGGTGTTGTCGATCCGCAGGTCTCCATGTTGTCAAGCGGCCTGCAGGATGGCGTCCCAGTCCCTATAGTTAAGGATCCGGGCAATATTTGTTCTCTGGGAAGCTCCAGGACGCGGTGGAGGAATCGGCGCCCTATGCGCTCTTTCAATAACAAAAAACTTGGAGAGTCTCTTGGGTTTGAGGTGGTTCAAGATTATGTCCTCCAGGAACTTATCAACACTCGGCCCTTCCATTTTCTCCGGGCACACCCACCACTCGAATATTATTCCTGTGGGCCCTCACTTCCTGATCCTCCAGTCTGTCGGGTGTCTGCTTCTGTTGGCGGGTCAGCTGATGGACCCTCTCTTCCAACATTTTGGTGGTTTGTTGAAGTGCAGCAATAGAAGTGGCGTTCTGAGTGGTCTTCTCAGAGGTCTTATTCAGATCCGCCCACAGCAGAGTCATTTCAATGGAGACCTTATCAATTTTAGTCTCGGCTGTCGTGCCCAAAGTTTGCATGGCCTGCATCATGGAGGCCAGGGACGGCTCCGCGGCGTCAGCCGACCCCCCAGGGGCGGCCTCCTCCGTCCCCTCAGTCGAGTTGTATACCTGTCAATTGTGTTAGTTTGCATGGTTGTGGGCTTCTTAGGCTTCATTGATGTATCAGGCAAGACCCCTGGAAATATTGATGGACCGGTCCACTCGCAGCTTCCACGGTCCACCTGCTGGCTCAACGCCGGGATGCCCGCCTTCTCCAGAGCCGTCTAATTTAATCCAGGTGCGCGTCCGCACAGCGACTTCTGCGAACAGCAACAAGGTACTCTGCCCCACTAGTCCTCGTGCGATCGGTCATAAGTTGTCGAACCACCGTCCCTGGCGCAGCTTCACGGAAATCAGGGCACTAAGTTCCCGCTCCCCCGTGCGCCCAGGTCCGACCTCCAGCTATCCAAGTCCTTCGCGCCAAACGGGCTGTGTGCCGTGCGTTGGTCCCGTCCGCCCCGGGGCTGGTCCTCTCAGGGAAGCCGGCCTCGCAAGGGGAACCCTCAATGCCCCCCCAACGTACTCCAAGGATGTGGAGCACTGGGGTCCGCCGCTCCGTAACGCCAGCAATGGAAGGGACTGTGTCAAACAGGACACTCTCCCCAGCTCCTCTGGTGTCCCCCTCCGGCTGTTTAGCAGATGAATCTGCCGCTCCTGTCTGCCTCGGGCCGTTTTATCCTTCCCCCGCGATGGTCAGTGCTCCACTGGGACCGTCATAGCACAAAGCCCTGAGGGTCCAGCGCAAGCGGCCGGCCTCGGCACAAAGGTGGGAAACCTCGCCGCCCCAATGTTTAAGCCATGCAAAGCAGCTTCAATCCCAGCACGGGATCTCCGTGCCTCTCCACACAGTGTGGGCACTTGTCTCCTTCTGGGCACTCCCTGTGCCGGCCCCGCCAGGCTCCGAGGCCTCCACGCGACCCGGCGCCGACCTTCCTCAGCCGTACCTGGCCCCCGCTGGAACTCTGGGCTGGTGCTCCACTCCTGGTTCCTGCCACGAGTAGGCCGCAGGGGCCTACTCTCCGTCGGGCAACACTGCGGAGCCTCCGATGGTCGGATCGAGACCGGAGCAACTCACCCCGGCCCCAGAGCACCTCCGGTCACGGAATCTGTGGCTTGTGTCACCCGTGCGGCCGGATCACTGCAGGATATTTGGGGCCTACGGCTCGTCCTCGGCAGCCCCTCAGAACTATGCGGCCATCTTGGTTGCCGCCAGGCCACGCCCCCCGCTCCCACAGTTTTTTGTCTGGTGGCTCCACGTTGTGGTGTGGAAAAGTTCTCCGAAGAAAAGTGACATAGAGGCGCTGGGGTGGGTCTTAAGTGACCTCGCTGAAATCACATACGCCGACAACGAACGCCTGGGCGGAGTCATGTGGCGTTGCCCCGCCCTCACGCATGGATGCTGTGGCAAAAGTTTTCCGGATCCAGTCTCACCCCTGGGGATAATTCTACGTGAAGGAATCTGCGGCTAGAATTGTCTCTACCAGATACATCGTTACCGAAAGTAAGTAACTTGTACTTTAGGGCCTTATTACGAGTTTAGCGGTCAGTAAATTGCCATACCTGTTATCGTGCTCCAACCGCTGTATTATGAGATGGACAGATTGCTAATGCAAAGATCGCGGCTGAACCGCCGACCACAGCAGCACATAGCAGATCGCCAGGGTCACTGTCCGGGGGGGAAAGCAGCTGCCATAGGGCGTTACAGAAGAATTTCACCTCCTTCTGTATTACAAGTTGGCTTTCCAATGAGCCGACTGCGACGGTAGGACGGCCAGGTTCGAGTTGGCAGAAACTAAGGATTTGGGGTGCATACTCACCCCTTTCCTGTTCTACTCGTAAGAGTTCGACTTGGATCATTTTCTCTTGGTCCTCCCTTCACAGCAGCATCTTTACCCCGAAAAATACTACCCTGTTTGTGGCGAAATACAGGTAAGTCAATTCTGTACCATATACCTATTGCTCGGATTAGCCACATATGGGCCAGACTCACAATGAGTAGGTGGTATTTTTACTTGTGTATCATGCATATGTGTACATTCAACACATGTGCAGTCCAGATGTACACACAAAGATCCATAGATATGGAAAAGCATTGCCCACTGCCACAAGATCACCACAGTCACTACGCAGGCCCCACTGTCAACTCGTAATATGGGGGTCAGAAGACCGTCAGCACTGCGGTCTACTTGTGACTGCGGTGTTCAGGCAGTCCGACCACCAAACTCTTATTCAGGCCCTCAGTAATGGTCAGGAATATTTATTTTTGTTGGCTGTGTTGCATAAAATGTCACTATGTGAACATTAGAGATTTGCTGAATATGGCTGCTGAATGGAGTGTGGTCATGAAAATGATATCAAAATGTTTTTCACCCTCAATTTATGAGGTGAATTCTAGGTGAAATGTGTTATTCCTTGTGATAATAAACAGAATCTGAAATTACTTGCTACACACTGAATAAAACGTCTCTACCTCTACTGGCTTTCCAGGCAAATAGATTAGGAAAATGTTCTTTCCATAAAATAGATATGATGTAAAACTGAAGTATACCATTTATGTGAGGGATCAAATGGTCTTTCTTCTATATTTGATCCTAGTTTACATATTTTAATTCAAACTAAATGTAGTTATGCCAGCCTGACATCTGTTGTTATTGTTTCTTCTTTGGTCTCTTTACCTTTGTAGCAAATTATGGAATGTAATCCGAATTTTATTAATCCGTTCTTTCTTTTCTATTAATTTTCAGTGAATTTTTAGCTGATCAGGCTGAATGTTACGTCCTCGCAATACAGTGGATTTTGCACTATTACTACCATGGGGTTCAGTCCTGGAGCTGGTAAGCAGATGAAGTGGTGGGCACCACATGTTTGTCTTTATTTTAAATGGGGTTCTGCTTGCAATGCCTTGATTTTCTAACGTATTTGTGAAAGTAATTGAACATCAGATAGATATATTTGCCAATTAGGCAGTCGATGGACACCATATACGACTTTATTGATATAGCAGCACATTCCAGAGAGCTAAATGAGTTGCTCCGATTGGCAGAGAATAGTTTGCATGCAGCTTCTCTGATCAAAGCCTAGTACACCAGAGCCAAAGCTGTTATTAAATTCCTACTGTTTAATATCCATTTTTTGAACTGTGAAGTTCTGCCACTAGGTGGAAGTCTGTATATGTTAGCTCGTTTGATAGAGCTTATTCATCACCTCCCCACTCACAAACTAGGACCATAACACAATACACAAATACTGTTACCACAGTCTAGTCCTGGCTCAGCTCTGTGATGGAAACCACAAAGGTCTGGGCACCTGCTGCCCTATGAGGCAATCCGAATATATACTGAAGAGAAGCCAACACTATAAAATTGATTAGAAAATTAGAATGTTGAGCACTCCACTAAAAGCAATGTAGGATTAGCATGCTATAAACATTGGTACCCCCCTTATGCTGTCAACTTCCCAATGTCCTAATCCACACCCTGTGAATCTCTCCTCTTCCTCTCTCCCAGTTTGGTGACTAGGCAGGGGTGTGAGAGCGGCAGAGACACTGGAAGAGGGTGTATAGCCATCCTTTCCTCCTTTATTCCCCCTTGTGCTCTCGGTGTTACTTGAAATGTGAAAGGAGAGCAGGGAATCATCTTCACTTCCTGCCTCCCTTGGCTCTGTCAAACAAAGAAAACCAGGTAGGCCCAGTTAGGGGATATTCTCGAGCTGACTGCTGCCCACTTTCACAGGTCCTTCTTTGTGCGTGTGTGGCAATTCCGAAAATCCCATGCACACACAAAAGAGGAGCTGTGGAAGGCACTCAGACTTTGGAGGTGTGCAAGGTTGTACGCTGTGGTTCCTCTGCAGCTTTCTTTTCTTAAGTAAGAAATTCTGCTCTCCAGGCGCAGAATAGTCCTAATAGCATTATAGCCCCCCCCCATCCCCGTAGCCAGAGTGGGCCTTTAATGGCTGGTTCAGCCCACTACGGAATGCTAAAGTAGAACATTGGAATGTTGAACGCTCCATTGAAGGCAATGGAGTGGCTATAGGCTAATAATTAGTGATATAGCCCTTCTTCTCCAACATTGCTAGGTTCATTGTTTGTGTTAATGTTACTCTTTTTTTTTGTTTCATGACATTCAGTTGGTGTAATCTTCAAATAGCCTTTGTTGCCTCTGCCTATACCAATTGTTAAAGCCCCTCTCCCCTCACTATTTGACTTTATCCAGCTCAGACTTTAATTCTGATTTAGGCCCTTTAACAACTGTTATAGACCTCAGCACTGGGTAATACTATATTCTGATTCTAGAGCAGATGCTAGAGGAAAACCTTTTTTTTCTAATGTTTGGGTTCACCTTTATCACACTTCACTGATTATCAAGGTACATCTTGCTATTCCATCCTTGTGGCTATGAATGACATTCAGGACCCCGAACGAGGGAGCAATCACTTCCAGTAGTAGTTGTTATTCATGGATACCTTTTTCCTGTTGAGAATTGAATCTTGCATTCTCTTTAGTTTTAGGAATGGTAACTCCCACTAAGCTTTGATTTTAGTTGAGTTGAGCATGCTGGTTGGGTGCAAGTTACTTCCGGTATTCTCTAGGTAGCAGCATCACATAGCTCACTTTCTCCACCTTCTATAGCAGTTATTCTTTTTGTTACTAGACCTCGAGGTGACTGGTGTTTTTAAAAGTATTTCTAAAGCAGTCCACTATTACAGGTTACAAACTTTATTGTGAGAGACCATTGTGAGCGTTTCAGCGCTCACTGTTACTTCCCTAGGAAGCTTTGTGGTCAAAGGCAGTTGTAAGGAGTTTTGCAGTTGTGCAGGTACCTCTATTGAAAGCTTTGCTGTGTTAGTATTTAAGAAGAAACCATTCCCAATATTCAAAAGAAGTGAATTCTGTAACACATTTTGCTAACACTATCTTCACCTTAAGGTGATTTTTTTTCTCTGCAGCAACAGCATATCACTCAGTATCACTCAGTATCAATCATCTATTAGTAATTTCATCAGACTCCTAATACGTACTTTTGTTGTTCTAGGTATTATCCCTACCATTATGCACCTTATCTGTCCGATATCCGCAACATCAGCCATTTCAAACTCCGTTTTGAGTTGGGAAAGCCTTTTATGCCATTTGAACAGCTTCTGGCTGTGCTTCCAGCACTAAGCAAAGATTTACTACCAGCAAGTTACCAGGTGAGTTCAGTGATATACATAGGTTCCTATTGATTCCCGAGAGCGGTACAGTTGATACATATTGGAACTTGTGATTTCATATGTACAACATAGTTAATATATGACAAAAATTACAGTATGAAATTGAATATCAAATAAATCGTTTTCATTTAAAATTACAATAAGGTAGTTGAGCATAAAACTGCCATTCAACCAATTTAGTTTCACCAAAATTCGAATATGTAAAAAACAAATCGACCCAAGTGTCCCATATGCACATAATGGAGGTGGTGCTTCCGATTTGTGATAAATAACCACCATTTCTAATGTATTTTTCTTCCTTTTTTGGCCCATTAGACAGTGGCCATCTTTGTTAAGCTTTATCATGCTGGGTTCAATAATGTGCTTTATTTAAATATCTGTCTGTTGAAAGTGGTCATACTGGCCCAGTCTTTTATCTAAGTGATGTAGTGATGGATTGAATTTTGCTGTTGTCAAAAATCTGAAAATCGTTCAGACTTTTTCCATATGCCGAAGATTCTTTGGAGGTGCGGTAAAAGTGCATTCATCAAATCGTGGAGCCAATAGAGTATTGATCTCCTACATGAATCTTGGGAAGCATCAAAACCTTGCTTTATAGTAATAATACCATATTTAACACTAAACATCTGATCTACTGATGCCAGTGGTCTACTTATGCTTGCACACAGACTATCTCTGGGAAAGAGGTTGCCTTTGTTTTAACAATTTACATATTTGAGGCTGGAATTATTGAAAATCTTTTAATTAAGGTTCTCCTTTCTTTGAAGCATTGATGATTGGTAGATGCTAGTTCCTCGTTGAGCTCTCTTGAATAATATTCTTTTTTTAAATGTTCTTCAGACTCTAATGACAAGTGAAGACTCTCCCATCATTGAGTATTATCCAACAGATTTTAAAACTGACCTAAATGGGAAGCAGCAAGAATGGGAAGCAGTGGTCCTAATTCCATTCATTGACGAGGTTAGTGCTTTGGGCTCTCTTCTATACATTGTCATGCAGCACCATTAAATGCACGTTGAAAATAGAACTCTTATTTCTGGTAGGAGAAAGGTGTAGAAGTAAAATTAAGTACTTTTGTGAAAGAAATGTGCTCACTTCAATTTATTTGTTAGTGGTAAGACTTCACTTCCTCTTGCAGCAGAAAACTTGTTCAGAGTGTGACCTGATAAATCTCTACAATAGTATCCACCTTGGTCAAGTCCACTGTAGGAAAGACTTATCAAATTACATTTTGTATATATAGTGCCACTTCGAGCAGTGTGTGAAAAAAGGTAAGGAAATAAAAGACCGATTTCCAGTCTAAGGCAGTGTGAGTTTTCAGTTAATTTCAATTCTTTTTATAGCCAACAAAAATAATTATTCTTTTGTAAATTACGTGTTTTTTGCTTCATTGTGCTTTTACATTCCATTGAGGCACTGTTGCCTGTTGTTCAGTGTGAGAAAGTGCCCTCTTTCTGCATGGTTGACCCCAATTTATGTTGAATTGCTGATTTACTTTGACTGAGTGTGCCTGGGCTCGTGCTAATCAGGTTCCCAGGGCCTATGTTCTTTCCCTAAAACTGCATTAAAGCCTAAACCCAATTGGCATATCTGGCCACAGGTCAGCCCAGACCAGAGAAGGCCTCTAAGGGCTGCAGCACGTATTGTGCCACCCTTAGAGGTCCTGTACCCCTACACACACACACACACACACACACTGCCTTTGCAAGCTGTGTATTTTGATGCAGTACAAAGTGAAGAGTCGACATGGCAAACATCTGTGTGCCATGCCTACAACCCACTGCCCTGACATAGATAAGTCAGATACCCTATCTGGGTGCACTATTCCAGTGGTGAGGGTACAGGTGCATGAGCCCTGTGCCCCTACAGTGTCTAAATCCATTCTTAAAATCAAAAAGGGATGACTGTGCACTGCTAATATCAACTCTAAATGTAATCAATATGGGCCGTGCTCCTTGGGATCACTCCCCGCCCAGGAGTAAATAGTATAACTGAAAAGTACCACCGACACGATTGTGTGGGTGTTCCCTAGGGCACAGGTAACAATTGGCTGAAAAAAGCCACAATTCTTCACACATATTTTTCTCAGAAAGAGATACAGGTTTCTTTACGTATCATTCAAGTTTAATGATGACCATTCCAATGTCAAATTACACGTATCAATTGATTCTTAGATAACGTGATTCCAACGATAATTATCACATGTCAAGAATCCATTAATTAATCCCAATGCATTTCGGCAAAGCCTTCATCAGGGATATCTGTCAACAAATAATAATCTGTGTTGTACTAATCTGTATTGGTCACTGAACATACATGCATCACCATATTTATACAGAAGGGAAAAACAATTAAACAAGTCAAAACTTTTCTACCTCCAAATAAAATTAAAATCTCTTCGAATAATCCAACATCTGCGTTCTGCCGTTAATAACATTCACATAACTAAGCGTATATGTTAAACAACTCTCAGTAAAACGTACCTATGCATTGCTGTTAATATCAATTTGGCGTTATCACGATTAGAACAAAAAATATGTTCTACCATTTTACGCGCTTATAAAAAGTGCTGCATTCTCGTGAACTGTTATGCTGTAACTCATGCGCGTTTACCGGTTAGATTCACACGGAGTCTTGCCGATACGGTCGGCAATTCGCCATTACTCTCACCGTGCTTGCTGTAGTGCAGCGTGGCGCGTATGTCGGGGTGTGGTTAAATGTTGTGGATTTAGACACGTGCACAATATTAAAGGGGATAAATCACAAAATTTCTCTGCGCCTTCGCTCTCAATAAAGATTCCCAATTGAATACGCACAGAGACTTACAAAAACTAACCAGCCGGTGCCATATTCTCGCTGTGCTTACTTAGTGCAGCGTGTAGCGCTTATGTCTGGGGTGTGGTTGACTGTTGTGGTACTAGCCACGTGTTCAGATAAATAACTCTACGCCTTTGCTCTTAATAAAGGACATGTTAAAGAAAAAGCTTTTCAAATAAACAGCTTTTCAAATGTACAATAAGTAACACAATAATATCGTTCAAACAGTATTATGCAAAGTGTAAACAAAATGTATAGGAGTTGTCCCGCCAAAGACAGTTCCAGCGTCTAGTTCAAACTGATTATTCCATAAGCCACATAATCAAGTCTTATTCATAAATAACATCCAAATTCAGTCCGTTCATTCATTCCATTTGGTTTCAATGTTTGTAAATGATATATCCAGAAATGTTCTCTTTTGAGAAGCATTTTCTTATTGTCTCTGTCTTAATTTTTTTCAATGATCTCCAAAATACACACTTTAATCTGACTTATTTGGTGGTTTGCTTCAACAAAGTTTGTAGCTACTACTGACTTTAATGCTTTGGTTCTGATGTTACTTTTGTGTTCATTCATTCTTACTTTGAGTTTTCTTTCAGTTTGACCAATGTAGGCTTTTCTGCAAGGGCATATAATCAGCCAATTGTTACCTGTGCCCTAGGGGACACCCACACAATCGTGTCGGTGCTACTTTTCAGTTAAATCCATTCTTAGACATTGTAAGTGCAGTGCTGCCATTAATAGTATATGGTGCTGGGAGTTTGTCATTACGAACTCCACATCACCATAATGGCTACACTAAAAACTGATAAGTTTGGTATCCGATTTCTCAGCACATTAAACCCACACTGATGACAGTGTGGGATTTAATGAAAAATGCACACAGAGGGCATCTTAGCCATAATAGTGCTCTGATCAAAGAAAAAAGGGCTGCGTATAGGAAGTTAATCCACCACGCTAAAGCAGAATGGGAGGCGGATCACTGGGCCAATTTAACATCAAGTTTGGCCGGAAGAGACGCCCGGAAATTTTGGCAAATTGTAAATACTGGGTCTGTAGAGCAAGTTGAGGCTGTGGTCCCTAACGTAGCCGCCGAGGTGTGGAAGAACATTTTCGTACTCTTTACTGGGCGGATGACTCCGAGGGCGTACCGAATCCGATGAGCCTAGCTCTTAACATCCAGAGAGAAACAACAGAGTAGGAGTTCACTGTGGAGGAGGTGGAGACAGCTATCCTCAACCTTCCTTTAAGCAAAGCTCCGGGCCTGGATAAACTACCAGGCGACCTTCGAAAGCATGATCCGGTGGTATGGGCCCCCTATTTGATGGCTATCTTTAATGCTATATGGAGAGGTATGGAGGTACCTAGTACTTGGCAGGGGGCAGAGATTGTCCCTATCTTCAAGAAGGGTTCACCCCTGCTCCCTGCCAATTACAGGCCAATCAGCCTCATTGACGTGCCCCAAAAACTCTTTGCACGCCTGATCCTAAACCGGCTATTAGACTGGATCGAGGAGTATTCCATTTTAAGCCCTTTCCAGACAGGGTTTAGGAAAAATGTTTCCACTACGGACCAGATCTTCCAGCTATACATGCTTAGTGGGAAAACCGTTAAGATTGGGGGTGGGTCATTATACTCTATCTTCGTAGACCAACTGTGCGATGCATTCGATCTGGTCCCACGCCAGAAGTTATGGGCTATACTTCGAGAGCTCGGTATTCCTCCCCCACTCCTGAATATGTTAATACGACTCCATGCCCAGAACTATGCACAGGTCAGGTGTGGTAGCAATGGTTCACTGACAGCTCGATTCCCCGTTGGCAGGGGTTAAGGCAGGGGTGTGTCTTGGCACCCACCCTGTTCTGCCTCTGTCAACGGGGTAATCGCACATCTGGACGCTGTACAAGATAGTGATGCCCCAAAGCTTGCAGGGTCCCGGATTGCAGCGATCATGTTTGCAGATGATACGCTGCTTCTATCTAAAACTCCCATGGGCATCCAACGTGTCTTGGATGGGTTTGTCTCCTTTTGCAAAGACGGGGTTTGGAAATTAACACCTTAAAAACCAAATACATGATCTTTAACCCCCCCCCCCACAATAACACACCCAGCCCCCATGATAGACGGTGTTAGATTAGAAAGGGTCCACACTTTTGACTACCTCGGGCTTACCCTCAACGAATCATTCACCTGGGTCCAACATCAATTGAAACAGCACCTTAAAATGACCCAGTTAGCTGGGGGCATACTGAAACTCTTGAGTAGATCGTACAAACCGATTGGTCCCCCATTAGAAATTTACAAACTGCGGGCGCGTGGGACAGTGTCCTACGGGGCTGAGTTGTGGGGGTCACAAGACTAGCTCAGCAATTATTGTTGCAGAGAATAGATTCCTGAGGCAATTGACAGCTCTGCCCGCGAGTACCCCACTGGTGCCGCTAAGACTCAAGTTCAAGTTCAAAATTTGTATAGCGCACTACTCACCAGGAGGGTCTCAAGGCTCTTGTGGGAGGGGGGGGACTTTACTTATCGAATATCCAAGTTTTAAGTTGCTTTCTGAAGGAGAGGTGGTTCTGTGTAAGGCGGAGGTGGGTGGGGAGAGAATTCCAGGTTTTGGCCGCTAGGTAGGAGAAGGATCTCCCCCCCCCCCCCCATGGTGGATCTGTGGATGCGCGGAATTACGGCGAGGGCCTGATTGGACGAACGTAGTTGGCGGGTGGGGGTGTAAAAGGACAGGCGCGTGTTGAGGCATTCGGGTCCTAGGTCGTAGAGGGCTTTGTGTGCGTGGGTGAGGAGTCGGAACGTTATCCTCTTGTTGACGGGGAGCCAGTGGAGGTCTTTCAGGTGACCGGAAATGTGAGCTTGGCGGGGGATGTCTAGTATGAGTCTGGCTGAGGCGTTTTGGATGCGTTGGAGTTTTTTCTGTAGTTTGGCTGTGGTTCCTGCGTAAAGGGTGTTTCCGTAATCCAGTCGGCTTGTGACCGGTGCGTGGGTGACCGTTTTTCTTGTTTCGTTGGGGATCCAGCAGAATATTTTTTTGAGCATGCGTAGGATGTTGAAGCATGATGAGACGGCGTTGACTTGTCTGGTCATCGAGAGGGAGGAGTCCAGGATGAAGCCCAGGTTACATGCGTGGTCCGTTGGTAAGGGTGTAGTTCCCAGGGTCGGTGGCCACCAAGAGTCGTCCCAAGCAGAGGGGGATGAGCCTAAGATTAGGACTTCCGTTTTGTCCGAGTTCAGCTTTAGCCGGCTGTTCTTCATCCACTCGGCTACATCTTTCATTCCTTCGCGTAAGTTGGTTTTGGCGGTGTTTGGGTCTTTGGTGAGGGAGAGGATCAGCTGGGTGTCGTCAGCGTAGGAGATGATGTTGAGGTTGTGTTGGCGCGCGATGGATGCGAGGGGCCTCATGTATACGTTGAAGAGGGTGGGACTGAGTGAAGATCCTTGTGGTACGCCGCAGATGACTTCAGTGGGCTCTGATCTAAAAGGGGGGAGGTGGACTCTTTGGGTTCTTCCGGCGAGGAACGAGATGATCCAGTCCAATGCTTTTCCTTGTACTCCGACGTTGCTGAGGCGTTGTATGAGGGTGCTATGACAGACTGTATCGAAGGCTGCGGAGAGGTCAAGTAGGATGAGGGCAACTGTTTCTCCGTTGTCCAGTAGTGTTCGGATGTCGTCTGTTGCTGCGATGAGGGCGGTTTCGGTGCTGTGTTTGGCTCGGAAGCAGGACTGTGAGGGGTTGAGGGATTTGTTGGATTCGACGAAGGCGGTGAGCTGACTGTTGACAGCTTTCTCAATAACTTTGGCAGGGAATGGGAGGAGCGAGATGGGGCGGTAGTTCTTAAGTTCAGTGGGGTCTGCTGTGGGTTTCTTCAGAAGGGCGCTGAGTTCGGCTTGTTTCCAGCTTTCCGGGAAGGTAGCGGAGTTGAGGGAGCAGTTGATGACGTCTCTGAGATGGGGTGCGATGATGGAGTCTGCTTTGTTGAAAATGTGGCGGGGACATGGGTCGGTTGGCGATCCTGAGTGGATGGAGTTAATCAGGCGGATGGTGTCTTCAGTGGTGATTGGGTTCCAGGCGCAAAGGTTGTTAGAGGGGGGTATTGGTTCGGGGGTGGGTGGAGCGGACTGGTCTCCGGATTGGTTTTCAAAGCGGTTATGTATGTCGGCGATTTTGTTATGGAAGAAAGAGGCTAGGGAGTCGCAGAGGTCTTGGGATGGGGTGATGTCGTTGGTGCCGGCGGTGGGGTTGGTAAATTCTTTAACGATGTTGAATAGTTCCTTGCTGTTGTGGGCGTTGTTGTCAAGTCGATCCTTGAATGCTGATTTCTTGGTGGATCGGATCAATTGGTGGTGTTTGCGGGTGGCGTTCTTGAAGGTGGTCAGGTTGTCAGTGGTTGGGTTTTTTCTCCAGGCTTTCTCGAGGGTACGACAGAACTTCTTGGATTTCTTAAGGTCATCGTTGAACCAGGGGGCTTTTTTGCTACCTTGCTTGATTAGATGGTTTTTTAAGGGTGCTAGTTCGTCGGCGCTGTGGGTGATCCATTGTGTGAGGTTGGTGGCTGCTTGGTTTGGGTCCAACGATTTGGCAGGAGGGTTTTGGTGAAGCGAAGTGAAGAGCTGGTCGGTGGTGATTTTGTTCCAGTTTCTTCGGGGGATTGGTTGTGGGAGGTTGTGGCTCGTGGTCTTTTTGTAGTTCAAGTAAACGCAGCTGTGGTCCGTCCAGTGGAGAGCTGTGGTGTGGTTGAAGGAGATGTGCTTGCTAGAGGGGAAGATTGGGTCGAGCGTGTGCCCGGCATAGTGGGTGGGGGAATCAACAAGTTGTTCGAGTCGGAGATTGGCCAGGTTGTCCAGAAGGGTGGTGGTTTTGCTGTCGTTTTTCTTTTCCAGGTGGAAGTTGAGGTCTCCCAGTAGAATGTAGTCCTCGAAGGGGAGGGCGTGTGGGCTGATGAAGTCATTGATGTCTTCGCAGAATTGTGTGTGGGGTCCTGGTGGTCTGTAGATGAGGGTGCCTCTGAGTGTGGTCTTGGGGTTAGTGTGGATCTGGAAGTGAAGATGTTCGGCGGCTGTGAGGTTATCGTCTGAGCAGGTCGTGGTGCAGATGAAGTTCTTATGTACGAAGGCGATGCCTCCTCCTGTTTGGATGGTGCGGTCCTTTCGGATGATCTTGTAGCCGTCCGGGATGGCTATGGCGATGTCGGGAGCTGATGAGGCGTTCATCCAGGTTTCTGTAAGGAAGGCTACATCTGGCGATGTGGTGTTGAGTAGGTTCCAAAGTTGGCATTAGACCTATCGAGGAGGAACTGGCCCTTAAACCTCTAAATTTTTGGAAGAGACTCTGGGTCACCCCAGAGTTGTTTGAATATAGGCAAGAGCTAATGGAAGTACTGGGCTTGCCTAATGCGGGCAGGCTTCCCTGGTTAAAATATGTCAGGAAGGAACTCGAGAAGCTTGGACTTGCTTCAATGTGGTCAGACCCGGAGCATTTCACGAAAACAACTGGTCCAGCTGTTCCGGGAAAACCGCATGGTTCATTTAAAATCAAACTCCCAACTGGGTACACTTTCAGCTAGGTTCTTATCGATCAAGGACTCCTATCTTTTGGAGCAAGTCCTGGACGATATCAGCCCTGCGGCCTCGAGGAATCTTTTTCTCCAATGGCGTTATGGTTCGCTACCCATCAGATCTTACACGTCTGATTGGTGCGCACTATCGCCAAAGAATCACCCAGGGTGTACTGCAGCTTTAGAAAATGAGGTCCATATTGTTTTCTTTTGTCCTGCTTACCTAAACCTCTCTCCGGTTGTGATCTTCGCTGTTACAAAGTTTTTAGCAGCAATGTGGAATACCAGAAGGGCACTTGTGGCTAACTTATAAACTAGGATATAAAAGGTACGTAATAGAATTTTACTGGGGCTGATATTAGTTTGTTTTATTGGAAATATACATTGTTATGAAATGGTTTTACTACTGTCTGTTTCCAAATATTTTACTGTACTATTTTACTGTTTTATTTTTGTGCTCTTTTATGACAACTTTTGTCGAAATAAAGATTGAAAGATTGTATAAATATGGTGATGCATGTATGTTCAGTGACCAATACAGATTAGTATAACGCAGATTATTATTTGTTGACAGATATCCCTGATGAAGGCTTTGTCGAAATGCATTGGGATTAATTAGTGGATTCTTGACCTGTGATAATTATCGTTGGAATCACGTTATCTAAGAATCAATTGATACGTGTAATTTGACATTGGAATGGTCATCATTAAACTTGAATGATACATAAAGAAACCTGTATCTCTTTCTGAGAAAAATACGTGTGAAGAATTGTGTCTTTTTTCAGCCAAATGTTACCTGTGCCCTAGGGGACACCCACACAATCGTGTCGGTGCTACTTTTCAGTTAAATCCATTCTTAGACATTGTAAGTGCAGTGCTGCCATTAAGAGTATATGGTGCTGGGAGTTTGTCATTACGAACTCCACAGCACCATAATGGCTACACTAAAAACTGAAAAGTTTGGTATAAGATTTCTCAGCACATTAAACCCACACTGATGCCAGTGTGGGATTTAATGAAAAATTCACACAGAGGGCATCTTAGAGATGCCTCCTGAAAACGAACCTACCACTAGTGTTCAGGCTGAGTGGCTGCTCTCAGCTGCCACCACCAGACATGTTTCTGGACCCCTGGGTTGAGAGCCTGCTAATCTCTGGGGCCTGAAACAATGCACATCCTGGGACGAGGTGCCAAGCCTCCTCCACCAGGATGGGTAGGGTTCACGAAGGGGAAGATTTAAATGCTTGCCGCCTTTGTGAGCTTCCCCAGGCAACTTGCTGTTTTCAGCAACTTGACCCCATTGGTTCTGACCCCCACTTTGGGCGGC
Source organism: Lissotriton vulgaris (assembly GCF_964263255.1). Classification (NCBI taxonomy): domain Eukaryota; kingdom Metazoa; phylum Chordata; class Amphibia; order Caudata; family Salamandridae; genus Lissotriton; species Lissotriton vulgaris. The sequence goes on along the minus strand of NC_141699.1, from coordinate 606,743,791 downwards.
AGAACCAGTGGTAAAAACAAGTGAGGAAGAGAGGTGTGCCCACCTCTGCCAACTCCACCCCTCAGGTGGGGGAGGGGAGGTGAAACACAACTCCCAGTCCCCGCCATCTTCCAGATGGGGGGGGACTCAGCCAACCAAGGATAGGCTCATGCCCCCCCCTCCCACTGCAGTGTGGCATAATAGGGGGTGTACCCACCCCAGGGAAGGGACCCATTGGTCCCTGCCTTTTATCTACCTGTAACGCCCCTAAATCAAATATTTAGGGGCACCCCTGAACCTCTATTCCTTAGACCATAACAAACTACAAGAAGAAGAAGGACTGAACAGCCTAAAAAGAGGAAGACACCCACCGGCTTGGTCCCAGCCCTACCAGCCTGTGTTCCCGCTCGAAGCTTCTCCTGCAAACTCCCGGTGTGTCTTGCAGCCAGCAACCTCGAAAACCCTGGATGAAATGCCTGCCTTCAACCCGAAAGACTTTGTCTCCCGTGAACACCGGATTTGTTCATCTGCAACCTCTGGCCCCGGACGGAAACCGCAAATCCGTACCACTCTGCACCCGCTGTCCACGGGCCTAACTTGGGTGGGCAAACACCACGAGGAGGTCCTCCCGGCAATCCTGACCCGAGATCCGGTGACCCCTTGACCTGCCTCCAGCGGATGCCTAAATCCATAAGGTCCCCCCAACTGCGACCAGGATCCGACCTCAAAAGGCACCCCTGCATCAGACACCCCACAGCCTTGTCTGCCCAAACAGACGGTGCCTAACCAACCCCTAACTTCCCAACTTGCCTCTCGAAGTGGTGGTCGCACCCAGAAGAACTTTGTCCCCCAAGCCTGCAGTGCCTTTGCAAACTGGAGGTTCTCCATTGAAAACAGGGTGCCTGACGTCAAAACAACACCCTGCAGCCGGCCGCCCTAGTGCCACTGAGAGTGCAACTTTGGTGCTACTTTGTTTCCCCATTTGCCCTGAGCTAAAGTCGAGGAGCTTTGCTCCCACAACCAAGTGCCCTGCTTGCCAGATGCCACCAACCGGAGGCCCCATACCCCCATTGGATAACATTGGGCCTCAGCACTATGCACCCGGCTGCCCTTGTGACGCTGAGGGTGTAACTAGAGTGCATCCTTGACCCTGTGGGACCCCTGAGTCTATCCCCCAGAATCTCAACTCCCACTATCAAATACTTACCTCAAAACCGATAACACTATTTTCCTCAATAGGATAACATTGACTGTTTTTCTTGGTAAAGTTTCTAAGTGTGGAGCTTGAAAACCTTAAGAAATTCTTTAAAATTGCACTTACTAACAAAAACGATTTTACTTACCCGTTTGCAGGAAATGTCCCAGAGTAGTATCCAGGTATACTACTCTGAGTAAGAAAAGTAATTTCAAAAGTAACTTACCTGTAATTTTACTGAAAAGCCCATTCAAGTCTATGTACTGTATTTACAAAGTATTGCATTTCTCTGAAACCATACTGTAAGTCAAAACAAAGTGCATATACAATTTAAATCCAAACTGTTTACAAACTGCATTACTACTGTAAAGTATGTATTGCTTACCTGTGTCAGGCTTGCTTGGTTCTAGAAAAACAAATAACTAAAAGAATATTTTCATACAAAAACAATAGGTCTGAAGTTCAGTCATTGAGTGTGTAAATTCATTTACTGATTGTGTACAACACATGCTTAACACTGTCCTCTGATACTGCCTTACTGCTCGACCACACCACCACAAATGGAGAGTAAGGTTCTATCTAACTTTACCTCTGCCTACCTTTTGGGGTTCCACTGGACTCTTTGCACACTATACCTCACTTTGGTATAGTATATACAGAGCCAGCTTCCTACAACTATGTTTAAATCACACCTGCAGTAGGCCTTAAGAACTCCACGACAGTGCGTTCTATTACATGTGATGTCATATCTGCGTGAGCAGGTATACCTCTATGATATCTAGTTCTATTACTTGATATTGCAAGAGAACAGGTTACAAGAGGAATGGCTTCACTGAAAATAACAGTATTTGGTATCTACAACCTCATCTTAATAAATCCACACTGATGCCAGTGTTGAATTTATTATGACATGCACCCTAAAGACACCTTACAGGTGTCCCCTAAAAACCTACCCATCCTCTAGAGTGCTAGTATTGACCAGCTTGCCACCACAGACAAGTTTCTGACCGCCTGAAGGTGAGAGCCTGTGTTGTCAGAGGACTGGAACTATCCCTCCTTCAGAGGAAAGTGTTCACACCTCCTAAAGCAGGATGGCTAGGGGATTTGCATACCAATGCCAGAGGCCTCAAACCCTCTGCCGCCTTTGATATGTGAACCAACTTCCCACAGACCTGGGTGGTGCCACCCCCTGCCCTGGGGCCCATTAAGCACCAGAGTAGATGGGAAAACAAGCTAATCTGGAGGCGTATCACACTTACAGGCTGAGCACACCCCTAATGTGGGCAGTCTGAATTGGACGGTCCAAGAAGGGTTTCACCATATCGTTTTTGGTGAAACTAGGAACTCTGGGTCACGGTTATGCATACTTCCCGCATGAAGTGGTCATGTAGGGGGAGTAGTCACCCCAAGGTTAGGTAGTCCATTCGCTACCACCTTACACTCTCCTTAACACACCTAAATTGAATAATTAGGTTGCCCCTTGACACCAGGTACTCGGATTCAGCTGACTGAAGAAAGAAGGGGTTAAGGAAGAGTTGAAGAAGCTCGAACTGCAGACTGCTCATGGACTTTGGTGCCAAACCCTGCCTGCCTACGTGTCCCAACAATCATATGACAACCCAACTTGTCCTGCAGCTGTGCATCCTTGGAAAGCCTCGGAGGGCCTCCAGTACTTCGCCAAGCCGTCACCATCTCCCTTTTAGTGGGGGAGTCACTTGCCTGCAGGCATCTACCACAACATCCAATTCACTGTTCAGCTGTTCACCAGAACCACTGACGCAGCAGCCGCCCAGGTGGAGGTCACCGTGCTCCCAGAGGTCGGATCCATTTCACCATCAAGTGTTAAGAAGCCAAAATCAACCAGAGCCGCCCTGCACCAATCCCCAGGGTACCTGACCCCTTGCAGCAGCCAGAGGTTGTTCAAAGTCCAATCCGAATTCCAACCCTGAAACGACTGACCGGCCGACTAGGGACTTCAGCGTTGCAGAGGCCAGTACCGAGAGTGACCCACCTGTCCTGTTTTACCACCCCTCAGCAGGTCTAATTGAGATCCACGAGTGCCTTTGACACACGGATCCAGCCGACCAAAACTCTCTGCACCCGAAGCTCCCTGGGCCGGGTCCAGGACAACGACTGTGCCTCTCTGCTTCCAGGGCCCTCACAAGATGAGCCCCCTGTTGAGAGTTCCCAGCCTTGTCCCAAAGTCGTCCTCTGCTCCTTGGTTCTAGGCCACCACAGATGTTTCAGACCCCTTGAAGGCGAGAGCCCGCACTCGGAGTTATGAACTATTCCTGCTTCAGACTTAGGTTTCTAGGTGCCCCCCTCCCCTTGCCTATGGTGTAGCGCGCAAGTCTACCAGCCCGTCCAACACTTCTGCACTCAGACTCTCCTTGAATTGCTGGTCACTGCATCTAGTATATTTAAGTCACCCCTACAGCACCCTATATAGCCCTAAGGCACAGTGCATTATATTACTTGTAAGGACGTATCTGCATGAGCTGTCCTGTGCGGTCTAGTTCAATTACTAGATAGTACAAGTGAACAGGGAAGCCATCCTAAGTACATGTAGTGGCCATTAGTCATTACGAGTTTACTGAAACCTATGGTGTTTGTTCTCATCAGCTTGCCTTAATAAATCTGTATTTTTGCCAGTGCCAGATTTATTATGACATGCATACTGAGGGCACATTAGGGGTGTCCCCTGAAAAACCTGACGCTATTTAGTGTGCTGACTGACTGGTAACTTCTAACCAGCCATCCCAGATACGTTTCTGACACTTCTGCAGGTGAGAGCCCACACTCTGAGGTCAGAAACATGGCCTGCTCTTGAGTAAGATGTTCACACCTCCTCCAGCAGGTTGGCTGCAATTTAGAATACCTTGGACAAGGGCTTCAAAGCTCCTGCCGCCTTTGATATGCAACCCTGGCTTCCTGAAGACCTGGGAGATGCCGCGCCCTGCCCTGAGGCCCATTTGACACCAGGACAGGTTGGAAAATAGCTATGGAGTAGGTGTGTTGCACCACCAGACTAGTCACACCTCTAAGGTGGACTACCTAATGTTCTCTACCAAAGAAAGGTTCCACCATCTTCGTTTTGGTGGAATTTGAAACTCTGGGACAGTGTTATGCCCACTTCCCACAAGAAGTGGTTATAAAGGGGGTGTGGTGACTTCAGTGGTAAGTAGCCCATTAGCTACTAATCTTCACTCCCCTTAACACCCCTAAATTGAGTATTTAGGTGGCCCCCTGACACCAGGAACTCAGATTAGTCTGCTTGAAGAAGGACAAAGAAGAGCTGAAGATGTCTGAACTGTGGACCAGCATCTACTTTGGCACAAAACCCCGCCTGGCTGCTGCTCTTCCGATAATCACCGACACAACTCATCCATAAGCGGAACAGCCTCCCCAAACCTTTGGAGGTCTGCCCTGGACGTTCTTGACTTCACAGCATCACCCTTGGAGTAGAGGAGACACTTCTCTGCACCAGCAGGCACTGACTGCAGCTGCCTGGTATAGCTTGCTGTCGTCCCCCCGGCCCACCGACAAAGAAGGACCCCAGCAAAAGGTATTTCTGCTCCAGAAGATGAGATCTGTCTCCATGCCAAGTTTCGAGACCCCAGAACTCCCAGGAGTTTCCCTACACCAATACCCGAGCCAGCTGCAAGCACCACGGCTTGTTTATGTTCAGTCGGAACACAACCACGGCCAAAACTTACCTGCACGTGGGGGGGGGGCAACGAGAGGGGCCAGCTCCACATGGACAAAGGCTCTGGTGTTTTCTTTTCCCCCTTGTGCAGGAGCACCAAGAACCGGAAGAGATTCTTACTCACAACCCGCCGGACAAAACACCTCTCCATGCACCTGAGCTCCCCAGTCTTGGCCCACATAAGCCAACAATGTCTTTGTGGTCCTGAGACCCTCAAGAGCCGAGCCCCCCTTGGGTTCTAACGTACTGGGCCCCCTACTTCCCCTGTGCAGCCTTTTCTTACAGGTAATGTTTTGCCATTTACTTTAGAGGGTTCCATTTTAGGCTACCATGGCTTAAAGCACTTCTGCACCCAGACACACCAGAGCAGGTAAACTTGAACTGTTGTGTTTTTTTCTTGGACCTTGGCCCCTACTTTAAGTCCAGAAGAACAGTCCTGCAAGCACTGTTCCCAATAACGTGCGAGCGTACCCAGGGCTTTAAGTGGGATGAAAAAACTGAGGGGTCTCTCAAAGGGGCGTAGTCAGTGTAATCAGGGGCGTGGCTTTAAATCACTTACGCAAAAAATCTGTGCTGCCCGACTTGTATTTTGCTGTTTCTGTCATTGCATCCAGATATTTGATACAAGTAACATCATACCTACATTAAGTAAGGGATATTGGCTTTGTCAGTGGTTATTACTTGCAGAAGATAAATAAGCTGCAACTATGACTTGTATATAATATTGACAAAACTTCCAATTAAATCTGGTGACCCTACCACAATGTGGAGAAGTGTGGCTCACTGGTTAGAAGCGGCAGACCCTGAAGCAGAGGTCGGCCCGGGACCACGGTTCAATTCCCGACGCGGCAGGGTCTTGGGTCAATGTCCGCGGACTCGATAATTCTCGCCTAGGTGCCTACGCTAACCATGGGTCCCACTCTGGGCAATAGCTTGCTTAATCTCGACAACGGCCCCAGCAGCGCCGGGGATGCCTGGCTTCACCTTGGGGGTGCCCTCTCACAGGGAAAGCCAGGACGGGTTCCCCAGCGGTATACAGCACCAGGACACCACGTAACGAGGTAACAGTGCGCTTTACAAGTTTACATACATACATACAATGTTGCTGCTCCTGAGTTTCAGAAAGAGAAGGGAAATCCAGAAAGAAAATGACTCTTAAAGGATTTCCCTTCCCCCACAACGCTCACTTGGCATAACGTCATGCTGTAACTTCTCTACTACTGAGAAGGGAGCAGTGTTAGCAGAGCACACCCATGTGCCTGCTGTTCCGAAACAGGTCTCTATCAGGCTTTGTTTTGCGCCTTGGCACTTTTTTCCGGACTGCAGTGACAGTCTCTGCAGTCAGGGGAAAAAACGGACTGCCTGTGTCAGGGCTCAAAACAGAGCCCAATAGAGACCCGTTTCGAGGCCCCCTGAAAAGAACTGCCGGTGCTCAGATCCCTTGAGACCCGGCCCACTTAAAGCCCTGCGCGTACCTTTGTTACATATAGCCCACAGTGCTGTGTGTGGAGCGCACACACACAGCACATCAAAGGAAAACGTTCGGGCCACTGCTTTTAAAAAGCGAGCGGCACGAAAAACGGGTGTTTCTTTCATGTAGAGCCAGGCTGAGGTGCATACTGTGTGCCTTTGTTTAAGTATACATGTTAATTAATTGCAGCGCCGTCACGAGCAGCGATTAACATGAATACTTTATACAAAAGCACACAATCTGCCCATCACCCTGCACCTGCGCTGTATTAAGAAAATACATTTAGCAAGTCTACAAACACGGTGTGAAAAGCACACGTCGTATTAGTAGACTTGCTGAATTTCTCTTCTTACCAGAGCTGAGCTGCGGGGTGATTGTGTGACTTTGTTAAAGTTTTCAGGTTCATTGCAGCTCCAGACAGGCGCGGTGATAAACCTGAAATCTTTAACAAAGGTCCACAATCCCCCCGCAGCCCAGCTCTGTTAAGAAAAGAAATGCAGCAACTCTACAAACAAGGCGTGAAAAGCACAAGTCCTGTTTGTAGACTTGCTGAATTTCTTTTCTTAATAGAGCGCAGCTGTGGGGTGATTGGCACTTTTCTGTGCTTTGCATAGTGTGCCACCCTACTTGTATTTTCCCGTTTGTCATTGCATCCAGATATATAATACAACAAGTAACATCATACCCAGGGCTTTAAGTGGGATGAAAAAACTGGGGGGGTCTCGCAAAGGGGCGTAGCCAGTATAATTAAGGGCGTGGCTTCAGACACATAAGCTAAAAATCTGTACTTAGCATAGTGTACTGCCCGACTTGTATTTTGCTGTTTCTGTCATTGCATCCAGATATATGATAGAACAAGTAACATCATACCTACAAGTCAGGACTATTGCCTTTGTTAATGGTTGTTAGTTGCATAAGATAAAGAAGCCGCAACTATGGATTGTAAGCAACATTGAAAAAGCTTCAACTTAAAGCCCTGGTGACACCACGACAATGTTTCTGCTCCTGAGTTTCAAAAAGAGAAGGGAAATCCAGAGAGACAATGACTCTTTAAAGGATTTCCCTTCCCCTACAAGTAGGGTGACTAGATCGTGCGACCCAAAAACCGGGGCATTTCGCAAAAATAGAGGCAGGACTACAAATTTACATCAATAAAGTGGCAAATAATGACAGTCCTCATCCTCCTAGAAACACAGAACAGGCACTAAGAAAATAAATAAAATGTCTGTTAATTAAACTGCTTACTTATAACAGCTGCTTACTAGCCCTGCTTTGGAACACATCAAATAATGCCTCTCACTGTTTTTAGTTCACCCTCTTAAAAAAACTGGGTCATGAGCCACTTTTACCGAAATCTGCTGGGACAACTGTTGAAAAAACTGGACGGTCCAGACAAATCCAGGACACCTTGTCACGCTACCTACAAGGCTCACCTGGCATGACGTCATGCCCTAACTTTTCAACTAGTGAGAAGTGAGCAGTGTGAGCACGTGCACATCGATGTGCCTGGTGTCCCTGCAGTCTGGAAAAAAACAGACTGCCTGTGCCAGGGCACAAAACCGAGCCCGGGAGAGACCCGTTTCGAGGCCCCCTTTAGAAAGCTGCTGTGCTCAGCACCGGTGAGACCCGGTCCACTTAAAGCCCTGATCATACCTTCAAGTCGAACGGTTGACTCTGTAAGTGGTTGCTAGTTGCATAAGATAAATACGCAGCAACAATGGCTTGTATAAATTAAATTTATCTGAATTTGAAAGCAGCTAAACTCTCCAGCCATCTTTCTAGTTGTGTTGAGGTTGCCAATGACAGAGACTTGCTTGAGTGTGTGTTACGGTCACACTGGTAGTACATTTTTAACAACCTTTTTTGACAAAATGTGACATTTTAACAAGAAGCAGTTTGACTGTTAAAGAGATTCCCTTTTTTGTACTTGCATATATTAGGGCGAAAGGGGGTGATCTTCTGTACAAAACTCTGCTCTGAAATTCATCAGGTTAAGCACACTGTCTTGTGATAGGAGCTTGCCATACATCTAGTAGTGCAGCTTCCTTACTGTGGTTGGGACAGAAAAGTGACTAATGGGAATTTAACAGTTTGCTTGCTTCTAAATATTTTTCAAATTGTAGGGTGATTATTCTTTCCAGGTTTAATGGGCCCAGTGCAAGGAATAAAGGGTAAATGTTTGTGGTATTTCTCTATTTTTTTAATGTAGGTGCTCATTAAGGCAAGTCTAAAGAATAAACTCGATAAACCGTGACCCAGTGAGACACTGAGGATGGTAACAGTCTCGAGCAGTGGAGGAGCAGAGTCTTTTTTAGGGTCTTAATTATTGTTCTATTATTGTCTTGAGAAACTGACATCTAGAAAGAGTGTGTTTTTTTATGCATGATGATCTGTGACCTGAGCATTCCATGGGACTAGGTGATGGACCAGTGCAGTGATGGTGCCGATTTTCACAGATCTCTTGTCAGCGTTTTAATGATGGTCTAAGTTGGTATTTTTTCAAGGATTTGAAAGTTGCATAGCAGTTCAGTGATCACTTTTCTCACCTATAAAAGACTCAAAGTGCACTGCCCACTCCTAGTCATCCCTTTTCACTTCATCTGAAAGTTTGTTTTCTTGTTAATTGCAGCTCCAGACGGGTGGTGCGATTAACCTGAAAACTTTAACAAAAGGCGCACAATCACCCCGCAGCTGCGCTCTATTATGAAAAGTAATGCAGCAACTCTACAAACCTGGCGTGTAAAGCACACGCCGTGTTTGTAGACTTACTGTATTTCTCTTCTTAATAGAACTGGGCTGCGGGGTGATTGTGTGACTTTTTTAACTTTTCTGTGCTTGGCATAGTGTGCCCCCAACTTGTATTTTCCTGTTTCTGTCATTGCATCCAGATATATTATATAAGTAAAATCATACCTACAACAAGTCAGACTATTGGCTTTGTAAGTGGTTGTTAGTTGCATGAGATAAAAAAGCAGCAACTATGGCTTTCATATAATATTGAAAAAGCTTACTCTTAAATCCCTGGTGACACCATGACAATGTTGCTGCCCCTGAGTTTCAAAAAGAGAAGGGAAGCAAGTGTTAGTGAAGAGAATACTCCCGACAAATGGATCCGTCATTTACACACTTGCAGCTGCCATCTTCTTCAGACCTGCATCTTTGCAAAATTAAAAATCTTGGCAAGGCCTAACCAGCCTTCCACCCTTCTTAGTTTGTACAGGTGAGCACGGTTACATAGAGCAAGCATTTAGAAATGACAAGATGGCAAAGAAGGCTCCTTATAGAACCCCCCAACATCTACGTCTTCCACTCCCCAGCTGCTCTCGCCATCTTCTCTTCTTTTTCTTCTTCCTCATATCAGTCCCGCCCCACGTTTAACCACTTTCCGCTTCTCCCCATCCCATTCTTGTCTCCATTTCTCTCTCACTGCCTGTTCTTTGCTTTCTCTCTTACCAGTTTTCCATTCTCCGTTCTCCCTCCCAGTTCTCCAAAGCCTCTGGCTGCCTTTCTCTTTCCGTCTCTCTTACCTATTTCTCCATTACACCTTACCCATTTCTCGTCCTTGCGCCCTGACTTTTTTCTACTTTGTTCCTCTCTCTGCCACTAAATCCTATTTCTCACTAGTCTCCTCTTCCTTCAGGCTACGTTACAATTTTGAAAACACATACCACTATCCCTAAATATTAGATGGAATCACATTTCGAATTTGGACCACTGTGCCTCTGCAGTGTCGGTGACCTGGCCGAAAAGAAAATGAAAAAGCTGAAATTGGCTCATAAATCCAAAACTGTTCTAATCAGGGGCCACAGAAATAAGTTTGACCCAGGCACTCAAAATCCTTAAGATGTCCCTGTGCATTTGTTAAAGTTTTCATGTTAATCGCGGCACCCATCATGAGCTGCAATGAACAAGAAAACCTTAACAAATTCACACAATCACCCCACAGCCCAACCCTATTAAGAAAAGAAATGCAGCAACATAGCTGCCAAGGTTTCTAATTGCAATGTCGGATGTTTTCATAATTTCACTGTAATTATTAGTGCCATTTGAACAGGGCCGGTGCTGGTGGCGCCTGATGTGCCTGTTTGTTGGCACCCCAATGACCACCTCCGCCACAGATACTCTCATTACTAACCTTTAACAGTGACCCTCCAGTCTCCATAACCCTTCATATTTATTTTGTTTAATAGCGCCACTCATTCCAGTGTAAGGTGTTAAGCACTTACACATTACACAGAGACACTGAATCATAGTGTGTAAATCAATGTATAGGAAATGTTACATCAGACAGAGTAATAAAATGTCTCTTCTTAACAGAGCTGGGCTGCTAGGGCTTTAAGCAAACGTTTGGAGTGATATTTGGCGCTGCACACACTCGTGGTCTGGTTCCTAGCGCACATAGCCATAGCTGTAGCGCACAGAGACCTCTACACTGCCGCACACAGAGTAAAAAATTAGAGGGAACATTGCCTGCAAGTCGTGTGTAAGTGTAGCTATGCAGTCAATATTTCTCCAGTGCCATAACATTACTGCATTTGAGGCTCCTGCCTCAAATTTGACAGCTGTCATTTTCTAATGTTTTTACTGTGAAATTCGATAACTTCTAGAGTACTTACCGGATTCCGATAATCTTGATGTCTAAAATTATATAAAAATTGTATTTCTCTAAATTGGTCTCAAGTTTCTTCTTGAGTAAGTCTCTCATGTATAGACTCTGTGTATACAACAAATGCTTAACAGTACCCTCTAATGAGCCTAAACTGTTTTCCCACTCTACCATAAAAGAGAGTATTTTGGGATTTTTCATTTAAAACCTGTAAGTCAATAAGGGTGGTCCGGACTTTCTACATAGTGTACCTCATTTTGGTACACTACATAAAAAGCCAGCTTTCTACGTTAAGCTCACGTGTTCCAGATTTATACTTGGTTATCACTCTAATTTACAAAGGTGAGCCAGTGTTCCTCAGAGGAAATTCTGTTTACAACTATAAACAACTCTCAGTATACTTCGGTTTCTTTCGTATCATAGGTTTGGCGCCCTTATCAGTCTTCCCATTTACAGAATATTTTTTGCCTTCTATTTCCTTTCCTTTGATTACTGCTCAGATATTGTGCTTCTAGCAAAACTGCACCCCATCTTGCCATAAGGGTTTGAGTAGTTTTCTGCTGAATTATGGTCATTCTAGAACCATAAATTAAAGTTTAAAATTAAAATATTAAATGCTTTTATAAATTCTTTTTCCTTTCACTATTTTATTTTATATTTTTAAATATGCCCCCTTCAGCTCAATTACTCATGCAAACTCTGCCTCTATAGGAACTTCCCTAATGAAGAGTCTGCAGTCAAGGCACAAGAAATCTGGGGTTTAACTACAAGTAATTCCTATTCATTGATATACTTTAGCTGCATTTGTAAACACGTACATGCATTTTATGTGCATAACAAAATGGATAATAATTTAAATTTTTTTGAAAACCTCTCCAGATTGATTTGTTTTCTCTACTAAAATATCTTCAAATTATTATTTTTCTTGAATTGGAAATTTGCCCGTGGTTCTTTTCTCCACGACTCAATATTACTTATGTAACAGACATTCTATTGTTTGGAAGGGCCATCTTTTACAGTGTGTATACCAAGAGAGAAAAGGATCCTTTCCTCTTGATCTCACAGTATCAGTATTTCTTCAATTATTTCAGAAATGTTTACTACAAGCAATGGAGCCTGGCAACACATGCTTGACTGATGAAGAGAGGAACAGAAACCGACACAGCGAGTGCCTAAAGTACTGGTACGACAGTGAGATGGAGTTTGGATATGCTTCACCATGGCTAGAGAAATTCCCAAATATAAATAGGTGCCAAGCAAGGTAAAGTTGAAATGTTATGATTATTTTATTTCCCCCTCCCAACTTTTTTTCTACTGTCTTACTTTTTACGAGTGTGCTTACAAAAAGTCTAAATGCGGAGAGATTTCATGCAGACTTGCACTTATTCAGAAAAACACTTGCTGCTGAATTGTCTATTTTCCTGTTCTGTAAGCATTTAGAATCCACAGTTTTTTCTTCTGAAACTCGGTGTGAGTGGTTTACACACTCATTCCCCTCTCCCAGCAAAAAGCAGTCCCTAAAATGGGGCAAGGACTTATCAGTGCATGTTAGACCTGTCGGCCCTTTGGGTGGTCCCCTCCAATTATTTATTTTTGGTCCCTTTTTGCCTCCTAACTCTTTTTCCCTTTTCTTCCACTGGAATTTTTGGTGTTGTCCTAGGGGCTAGGTGCTACCTTGCCCCTCATTTTTTTTATTAGGTCCTGGCTGCCCCTACAAAATGGTGGCTTGTAACTGTCACTAATTTTTACCTCAGGAACTGATGCCATAGGAGTGCATGGAGAAGTTCTAGAACCTTATAGCTGGTTCTGGTGGCCGGTAGCCAGTCTATAAAAGGGCCAGAACCAGGGCGGCCATTTTGAGAAGAGTGACCAGAGAGCTGGGGTAGGACCTGGTCCAGTGAGGAGTGAGGCGGTAGCGTGGGGAGGAAGGCACTTAGGGAAGCCAGATTGACCTGTGGGCCGGCAACTTTTTCCTGATTGATGTGACCCCCTATCTACCGACCAAGCCCTACCTGGGAAATTTCCTCTAACTCCCTAAAGCATTTATGGGCTCCTGAGCAGCTGTCCCCAAGCAAACTCTGAGAGCTGAAAGTGGCTAGCTTGGGAGAAATCAGAGGTGATCGCCTTTGACAGGACACTGAGGAAATCAGAGATACAAGGAATTATCCTCAGGCAGCCTGCGACGCTGTTTCCAGTGGAGTTGTGAACCTGGCAGAGGCGGGAAGCAGAGTGGCGGTCCCATCGGCGGAGAATCTCACTCACTGTGGGGGAGAGCCCGGCGCACTGTGTGGAGGTTCTTGTGAAGAGGCTGTCGCCCTTTCTGCACTGGAGTTTGCCTGCTGTGAATTCCCTCCGCGGAAGTGGTGAGAGGAGAGCCAGCGGATGCGGTAGAGAAGCAGAGCGGTGGCTGGAGTACTCTGTCGGCAGGTTTGTGGTGAAGGAAGAGGCGGAGAGAAGCAGATGGAGGCCGGCTGTGGGCGGAGTCCGTCGGACGTGAGGAGAGCACGCCGGAAAATCCGACTGACGGCTCGGCGATCAGCCGTGAGGAAGCGGCCTCCAGATAGTGAAGCGAGTGAATGCAAAGGGAAGCGGAAGCCTCCCCCAGTCCGTCGGTAACGATGCGGACATCAGACCTGAAGCAGACTGGCAATGATATCAAGACCAAGTAAGCAGGGAAACTAGACGGGCGGGTGGCGAGACTCGTAATCACTCCTGATCGCCTCAAACCTACCAAACTGCACAAGGAACAGTGCGTGATAAATGCCTGACTGACTCACCCCAACTATTTCCATACCTGAGCGGATCGGCCCTGCGGGGAAAGTCACTGATTGTAGGTAGCTGCCTGCGGAAGGAGTTCAGGTCACGTAGTGAGCTCAGGAGAGGGGAGGTGTGGCAGGAATGTATTAAGGGCACCTATTCCTGTAGTTCGTTTGGGGCTGATAAGTATTACTGAATTACAATCTGTCAAACGAATGGTGTCATAGAACTGACAAACTGACCGTGAAACCTGACCAAGTATTCTGCTTACTTCTATGTAGATAATCAGCTATCTGAAATTACTTGCACGTATACCCATGGGGGGTCTCCACGGGTAAGGTATCTGTTGGTGTTGATTTAAAAGTGTTTTATTCTTGCTGATTACCCTAATTTGGAAACTGTGTAAACCTTGAAGGGAGAGATAAGTTGTAGGTGTTTTCGCTGATTCTCTCTCAACAAGGGACAATAAGAAGTATTGATTAATGTCTTGAAAAGCCTTATGCAGGCCAATGAGTGAATGTAGATGCATTTATTGAACTGAATTTATACACTGCAAGAAGACCGAGATATCCAAGAGATTTTATAAAGCAGTCATATTTTTCTTAACTGGTGTAGTGCCATTTTTAGTGGATGGACGCTGTCTTACTGTATGAATGTGACGCAAATACAACACAATTGCTCTGGGGATAGGCCTTGCCACCCTGTGCTATGCTACCCAATGTAGACTGGTAGCACCAGGTCTAACATAATTGGTGGCAGTGGTGGGATCAGAGCTTGTACTTGCGTCCCTTTAACAGTAGCTCAGTGTACACTACAGACCTACATCTGGAGTTTTCTCCTAGCGGCCTCCCTAATTAACAGTTTTGCTTTTTCAAATTTACTTCTGGTGGTGGGTGCAGGTAGCCCTTACTCAACGCCTTCCTTAAATTCTTCCAAGTGGCTGTCAGATACCCTGGGGCAAAATGGAATTTGATCTGGAGGAGTTGGAGACCTATACTGCGGCCCAACTCAGAGACTTTTGCAAGAGAAAGGGGGTGTTTTTCAAGCGAGGTGCGAAAAAGAGTGAACTTCAAACTAGCTTGAGGGCATGGGAGGAAGCACACATAGAAGGGAAGATTGAAGAGGAAGAGGAAGAGGCAGACCGGGACACTGTCATCGGGGTAGATGTATTGTTCCAACCTGAGGGGGAGAACCTACTGACAGGTAGGAGAACACTCTCAAGGGAGGGCAGCAGTGTCTCTGTGAGGAGCTTAACTGAAGCTGAACTAGCAGACCGGAGCGAAGAAAGGCAGTTAAAATGGGAGTTAGCGAGATTAGAGAAGGAGATGGAGGAAAAGAGGCTGGCTCATGAATTGAGTCTCAGTGTTAGACCTCAAGACCCTGCAAATAGGGACTCCCAATACTCTTATTGGTGGCAGCGAATCCAAAGACTTGACCAGGGAACCCAGACCCTATCTACCCAAGGACGTAGTCGCTAGCTACAGCACAGGGGATGACATTGCAAAGTGGCTGGCTGCCTAGGAGGTCTCCCTAAGAGCCCATGGGATATTGGAAAAACACTAGGGGGTGGCTTGTATAAATACATGCCTCCTGCAGGAAGGGATACCCTTTTGGCCCTGGAACAGGGAGAGCAGACCCACTACCCCACCATGAAAGTGGCACTGATAAAAAAAAGTTTGGGCTGACTCCAGAAAAATACCGACAGAAGTTTAGGAGCAGCCACAAACTGGGCACACAGAATTGGGTGGATTTCCTAGACTATGCAAAGGAGGCCCTGGAGGGGTGGGTGCAAGGCAGCGAGGTGGGGGACTACGAGGGGTTGTATGATCTTATCCTCAAGGAGCACCGACTCGAGAAATGTTTTCCCGAGGTGTGACAACACATGGTGGACAGCAAGCTAACCAGCCCCAGGAAGCTTGCTGAGGAGGCGGACATCTGGGCTAGTACCCAGGTGTCCTCAAAAGGGACTGGAGGGGATTCCCAAAGGACCAGACAGAGTGCTCCCCAGAAGAAAGAGGGGGGAGATTAAAAGAGGGAGTTCTCAAGAGGCCCCCAAAACAGTTTCCAGGGAAAGGGAACAGGATTCATTCCCAAGGCTAACCCGCCCAGAAACCCTCATCCTGACCATAGTCAGCAGCCAAGGGTTGTCCGCTGCTATGAGTGTGGTGGGGTTGGGCACTATAAAGGTGATGTCAAGTGCCCAAAGAGACCACCCCCTCCCACTGGAGGAAAAGCCCTGGGAGTAGCTAGTGTAGTGCTCGGGAGGAGTTGCCCTTAGATAAGGGGGGGGGGGGGAGTGGGCGGGAGTCACTTCAGTGTCCCTGGGAGATCGGGAGATGGATCCTAAGATCCAGGTGCCCTCAAATACTACCAAGTATGGGCAGTGGGTCAGCATCAATGGCCTAAGAGGGGAAGCTCTGAGAGACACAGGAGCCAGTACGACTATGGTAAGGAGTCATCTGGTGTCTCCAGGGCAGGTGATTCCACATGTACTCCACCCCCGCCACGATGGCTGACGGCAGAATGGGCCACTACCCAGTGGCCGAGGTTCCCTTTGAGTGGGAAGGGGTTGCAGGTCTACTTCGAGTTACCGTAAGCCCTGCCGTGCCAGTTGATTGTCTGTTGGGGAATGATATGGAGCACAATGCTTGGAAGGAGGTGGAATACCGGACTTATTCTGAGATGCTGGGTACACCTGACTGGGCCTGTGCTAGCACAAGGTCCGCGACTACCCGGAGGGGGAGTTCGCTTGGGCTGGAGCCTGGAGCAAAGGCACAGACAGCTGCCAGAAAGGGAAAGATTCGGGGACAAGAGAAGCCTGCCTCGGCATCCACGCCCTGTGAGACGGATAGGCCACCTGCGGTGGTGGACCAGGAGTCCACGGAGGGGGATGTTGTCTCCCTGGAGAACCTACCTATCCCTGCCGAGTGGCATGTGGAAGGAGGGCCTACCAGGGAAGAGTTCTGTAAGGGCCAGAAGGAGTGCCCTACCCTTGAGGGACTGTGGCGTCAGGCCGAAGCCCAGGCAGCAGGGAACGTTACTGGGAATTACCACATTTACTGGGAGGATGGACTCCTCTACAGTGAACCACAGGCACCAGTGCATGGTTCAACACGGGCCTTGGTTGTCCGTCAACGTTACCGAGCCTTTCTTTTAGAACTGGCTCATAAGATACCCTTGGCAGGACACTTGGGTCAGGACAAGACCTTTGCCCGGCTTGTCCCCCACTTTTATTGGCCTCAAATGAGGGTGGCGTCCGATACTTACTGTCAGACTTGTGTGTCTTGCCAAGCCAGTGGGAAAACAGGGGTGAAGCTGAAAGCTCCCCTAGAACCACTTCCTGTCGTTAGCGCCCCCTTTGAAAGGGTGGGATTCGACATTGTGGGACCATTGGATCCACCAAATTCAGCTGGTCACAGGTTTATCCTGGTTCTGGTGGATCACGCCACACGGTACCCAGAGGTAATTCCTCTGAGGACCATTACTGCACCTGCAGTGGCTAAGGCCCTGATGGGGATCTTTACCCGAGTGGGTTTCCCCAAGGAAGTTGTGTCCGACAGGGGGACCAACCTCATGTCAGCATACATGCGGGCTATGTGGAAGGAGTGTGGGGTTACCTACCGGTTCACCACTCCCTTCCACCCACAGACCAATGGCCTAGTGGAAAGGTTCAGCAAGACCTTTAAAGGCATGATCAGAAGTCTGCCTGAGAGCCTGCGTAGGAAATGGGACGTCCTCCTACCCTGTCTGTTGTTTTCCTACAGGGAAGTGCCACAGAAGGGAGTGGGCTTCAGCCCCTTCGAACTTCTGTATGGGCACCCTGTGCGTGGACCTCTCAGCCTGGTGAAAGACGGATGGGAAAAGACTCCCAGGAAGCTTCCCCAGGATGTGGTGAGCTACATGCTGGCCTTCCGGTGCCAAATGGCTAAGTTGTGAAAGCAAGCTTCTGACAACTTGAAAGCCAGCCAAGCAGTGATGAAGGAGTGGTATGACCACAATGCTCACCCAGTGGAGTTGGAGCCTGGCCAGAAAGTGTGGGTGATGGAACCTGGAGAGCTCAGTGCCCTTCAGGATCGCTGGACAGGCCCCTTTGAGGTGATCGAGAAGAAGGGTAAGGCCACTTATTTAGTGGACCTTAAGACCCTCCGGCAGCTCCTTCGGGTGCTCCATGCCAATCGCCTCAAACCCCACCATGAGAGGCCCGAGGTCATCTTGATGTTGATGACTGATGGAGCAGAGGAAGAGGAAAGAAAGCCTCTACCTGATCTTTTTTCGTCTCAGGAAAAGGATGGGTCGGTGGAGGGAGTGATTCTCTCACCATCCCTGATTCCTGAACAGCGGAGGGACTGCCGCCAGGTCCTGGAGCAATATTCCTCGCTGTTCTCCCTTGTCCCGGGACGGACCCACCTGTGTACCCATGATGTGGACACAGGGGACAGCCCACCTGTGAAGTATAAGATCTACCGGCTGTCAGACAAGGTGAAGGCCAGCATCCACAGTGTAGTCACTAAGATGCTGGAGCTAGGAGTAATTGAACCTTCGAGTAGCCCCTGGTCCAGTCCGGTTGTTCTGGTACCAAAAGCTGCCCCATCGGGCACCACTCCAGAACTAAGGTTCTGTGTGGATTACCGGGGACTGAATTCAGTGACCAAAACTGATGCTCATCCGATCCCGAGGGCGGATGAACTCATTGACCGGCTGGGAGCTGCCCAATACTTGAGTACCTTTGACCTCACCTCAGGGTACTGGCAGATTTCCCTTACAGATGGAGCAAAGGAAAGGCCAGCCTTCTCCTCGCCTGAGGGCCACTACCAGTTCTGTGTGATGCCCTTTGGGCTCAAGAACGCTCCTGCCACATTTCAGCGGCTGGTGAATGAGGTCCTCTCTGGGATTGAGGCCTTCTCCGCTGCTTATCTGGATGACATTGCCGTCTTCAGCAGCAGTTGGGAGAACCACTTGTGTCATCTACAAGCTGTTCTCCAGGCCCTGAAACAGGCTGGCTTGACAATCAAGGCCAGCAAATGTCAGATCGGGCAGGGGTCGGTGGTGTACCTAGGCCACTTGGTGGGCAGGGGAACGGTGCAGCCCCTCCAGGTGAAGATTGAGGCTATACTGGCCTGGGAGCCCCCCAAGACCCAAACCGAGGTCTGAGCTTTCTGGGCCTCACAGGTTACTACCGTCGCTTTGTGAAAGGGTATGGCACAATTGTGGCACCCTTAACTGAACTCACTTCCAAGAAGCAACCCCGACGGGTAGTCTGGACGGAGGCTTGCCAGCGAGCCTTTGACAACTTAAAACAAGCAATGTGTACAGCTCCAGTCCTCAGAGCTCCTGATTTTTCCAAGGAATTCATTGTCCAGACGGACACATCAGAACATGGCATTGGGGCAGTGTTATCACAACTCAATGAAGAGGGTCTGGATCAACCTGTTGTCTTCTTGTCCAGGAGACTGCTTCCCCGGGAACAGAGGTGGAGTGCAATTGAGCGGGAAGCCTTTGCGGTGGTATGGGCTCTGAAGAAGCTCCGGCCATACCTGTTTGGCTCGCACTTCCTGGTTCAGACTGACCACCGGCCCCTTTGTTGGCTTATGCAAATGAAGGGAGAGAATCCCAAGTTGTTGAGATGGTCTATCTCCCTACAGGGAATGGACTTCCGGGTGGAACATCGGCCTGGAGTGGACTACGCCAATGCAGACGGTCTCTCTAGGTATTTCCGCCTTAGTGAAGAGAACTCCCAAGGGGTTGGGTAGCTCTCCCCTCTTTCAGGTGGGGGGGACGCGTGTTAGACCTGTCGGCTCTTTGGGTGTTCTCCTCCAATTATTATTTATTTTTGGTCCCTTTTTGCCTCCTAACTCTTTTTCCCTTTTTATCCACTGGAATTTTTGGCGTTGTTCTAGGGGCTAGGTGCTACCTTGCCCCTCATTTTTTTTATTAGGTCCTGGCTGCCCCTACAAAATGGTAACTGTCACAAATTTTTACCTCAGGAACTGATGCCATAGGAGTGCATGGAGAAGTTCTAGAACCTTCTAGCTGGTTCTGGTGGCCAGTAGCCAGTCTATAAAAGGTCCACAACCAGGGCGTCCATTTTGAGAAGAGTGACCAGAGAGCTGGGGTAGGACCTGGTCCAGTGAGGAGTGAGGCGGTAGCGTGGGGAGGAAGGCACTTGGGGAAGCCAGATTGACCTGTGGGCCGGCGAATTTTTCCTGATTGATGTGACCCCCTATCTACTGACCAAGCCCTACCTGGGAAATTTCCTCTAACTCCCTACAGCATTTATGGGCTCCTGAGTAACTGTCCCCATGCGAACTCTGAGAGCTGAAAGTGGCTAGCTTGAGGGAAATCAGAGGCGATCGCCTTTGACAGGACACTGAGGAAATCGGAGATACAAGGAATTATCCTCAGGCAGCCTGCGACGCTGTTTCCAGTGGAGTTGTGAACCTGGCAGAGGCGGGAAGCAGAGTGGCGGTCCCATCGGCGGAGAATCTCACTCACCGTGGGGGAGATCCCGGCGCACTCTGTGGAGGATCTTGTGAAGAGGCTGTCGCCCTTTCTGCACCGGAGTTTGCCTGCTGCGAATTCCCTCCGCGGTGGTGGTGAGAGGAGAGCCAGCCGATGCGGTAGAGAAGCAGAGCGGTGGCTGGAGTACTCCGTCGGCAGGTTTGTGTTGAAGGAAGAGGCGGAGAGAAGCAGACGGAGGCCGGCTGTGGGCGGAGTCCGTCGGACGTGAAGAGAGCACGCCGGAAGATCCGACTGACGGCTCGTCGATCAGCGGTGAGGAAGCGGCCTCCAGATAGTGAAGCGAGTGAATGCAAAGGGAAGCGGAAGCCTTCGCCCCAGTCTATCGGTAACGGTGCGGACATCAGACCTGAAGCAGACTGGCAATGATATCAAGACCAAGTAAGCAGGGAAACTAGACGGGCGGGCGGCGAGACTCGTAATCAGTCCCGATCGCCTCTAACCTACCGAACTGCACAAGGAACAGTGCGTGATAAATGCCTGACTGACTCACCCCGACTATTTCCATACCTGAGCGGATCGGCCCTGCGGGGAAAGTCTCTGATTGTAGGTAGCTGCCTGTGGAAGGAGTTCAGGGTCACGTAGTGAGCTCAGGAGAGGGGAGGTGTGGCAGGAATGTATTAAGGGCACCTATTCCTGTAGTTCGTTAGGGGCTGATAAGTATTACTGAATTACAATCTGTCAAACGAATGGTGTCATAGAACTGACAAACTGTCTGTGAAGTATTCTGCTTACTTCTATGTAGATAATCAGCTATCTGAAATTACTTGCACGTATACCCGTGGGGAGTTGCTGAGCAGCTGTAATCCCTAATTAATATGGATATTGTGTCTTCACGGGTAAGGTATCTGTTGGTGTTGATTTAAAAGTGTTTTATTCTTGCTGATTACCCTAATTTGGAAACTGTGTAACCCTTGAAGGGAGAGAAAAGTTGTAGGTGTTGTCGCTGATTCTCTCTCAACAAGGGACAATAAGAAGTATTGATTAATGTCTTGAAAAGCCTTATGCAGGCCAATGAGTGAATGTAGATGCATTTATTGAACTGAATTTATACACTGCAAGAAGACAAGGAGATATCCAAGAGATTTTATAAAGCAGTCCTATTTTTCTAAACTGTTGTAGTGTCATTTTTAGTGGATGGACGCTGTCTTACTGTATGAATGTGACGCAAATACAACACAATTGCTCTGGGGATAGGCCTTGCCACCCTGTGCTATGCTACCCAATGTAGACTGGTAGAACCAGGTCTAACAGTGCACATTACTCCTACTTTATTGTCCTGGAGGTGCCTTTAATGTCACCCTGGCACACACTGCTGTGTCGTGCTTACCATTTTCCTTCGAAATTTTTTCTTCTCAGTATAGTATTTGTAAATATTGCGGAAGTCATGACAATTAGTACATGGTAGGCTGCAGTAAAACAAAGTTCTTCTCTGGGGAGTGTTGATAAATCGCTGAACATTTTACTTTTGAGCATTTGTCATCGAACTATAAGCATATTACTGTCTTCAATTGTTTAGTAATAGCCCACAGTAGAAATCTTGTTCACTACTTTTTTTCCTTAATTTTGCAAACGCTGTTTGCATAAAGTATGTGCTTATCACCTGCCATGTAGTAGTGTTCTTGGACTTTTGCAACTTATTTTTCTTCAAAGAAAGGTTTTTGTATGATGAAACTCATTGTGCTCCTCAAGTGGGCAGTGCGTATGGACATGTCACTTCTGGCATGGACAATGAGGCCACCTAACATCGCACTGGTGTACTGCTCACGAAAAAAAAATCTGGATCCATTCTAACGCCTTGGAATAATTCTAAGGTAAGGAATCCTCCGCTAGATAGTCTCTACCAGATAAGGGGGTTACAGAAGGTAAGTAACTTGTTTGTCTCTCTCCAGAGCATGATGATACCCACTGCAACTCCTGCTCAGCCTTCTGGAGCACAAGAGGACCATTTGGCAGCAGAGAGGCATTCATTGGGCCCACAACAAAATGTACCTCTTGTTTCTGAGACTCTGGACGTCATCAGTGCATGCAGACCCACTCAGCACTCAGGAGGATAAATGTGACAAGCCTTCTGACTCATCAGCCGTCCCAGTGATCATCAGCTCCGATTCCTCTGAGCCGGAAAAGCTCATGGGGCCTCCTTTGAATCATGGCCCCTAGCAGTTTTTTCCTGGAAGGACGCTTTAATAGTCATAGCATCCTTTAGACGTATTAGTGAGCTGCAAGCCCCCACACTATAAGAAACTTTTGTCCAGGTCCAGAGCGACATGGTTGCCTTTGGAACTACCTTTAGTCAACCTCCCTCCACCCCCCCCCCCGCCCCCCCACCCCCACCCCTCCCCCGGGCCCTCCATGCCAGCTTAACCAAATAATTGATCTCCCTGGCATCTTACTACAGTCTCACTCTGTAGCAGAGAGAGGACTTCACATAGTTGACATCAACTATGTTCTCATTTATTATATAGACTGGAACATGTCCTTTGGTAAAACACAACAGCTCTTTGTTGCCTTTGTGCAGTATCATAAAGTTTGCCCAATATCTAAGCCAAGTGTATCCAGGTGGATTGTTAATTGCATTCTGGCCTGTTATCTCAGCACTAAAAGGACCCTACCTGCAAACAGTGCCACTATGGTTTTTCTTGGAAATATATGCCCATAACAAACATCTGCAAATCTACCACATCTACAGCACTCCATGCGTCAAACAGATGCGTACAGGGTAAGTAATATAATCCTTATTTAGGCTATCCGAGGAGGAACTAATATCTATATTTTCTGAATAATTGCACAAAACAAATTGCGCCCCATCCTGGTATTTCTTGGTGCTTATTTTCCCTTGACTACTTATGCGTAACGTTATTTGGTCCTTTTTTGTGTGAACATTTCATAAATCATTCATTTGCTTTGGTTTCTTTTTAGGTTTCAAACCATTTCACTTGATGCTTGGCATGTGGATATGAGCCACAATAAAATTACAAAAGTAGACAAGAATGCGTTATACTTTTGTGGGTTTCCTACTTTAAAACACATCAAGCATAAGGTAAGTGATGCCTAAAATGCAGTGCTTTGCCATCCATTAATATGTAGAATTCTGATGTATACTTCTAATTGTAGTTTGTCACTTTTTTAATGCTTCCAGCGCCAGATTGGATCTGAAAGTTCTTCCAGCCATCACTCCTGTGTGCTGTCAGGTGGTGTTGTGTGGCTCTGCAGCAATCTAATACCTCCTAGAAGTGAAGGAGTGGGGTGCATATCGGTACCATCCCTGCATGCTGATGTCAGTACTTTCTTTCCACACCGTTCACACAGATCTGAAGTGCCCAAATTGATGATTCATCAACTACAATTGATTTTTGTTTAAGACCGTGTGATGGGGACAGTGTCTCCCTGGAAGACCACAAGATTCACGCTGTGCTGTGATTTCATGAAGCTGATGTCTGTTACAGGCCCACTTGAGCTGTGCCCTTGGTGCTTGGGCTCTTTCACAAGGTTGTGTGAGAAATGTGACCATGTACACAAAGGTGATCAGACAGTGGGAGTAGAAACTCAAGTCACAGAGCATAAGAATAGATTTTGTTTGACACCGTGTTCTCAATCGTATTGTAAATCACAGGGCTACTTCCAGTTAGGGGTGCAGTCTACTGTGAAGTCCATTTCTTGCTTGAAGTCTTCAGGTAAGTGAAAATTGTAAAGGTGCCTTACACACAAGAATGACCATTAGCGGTCAACCCCAGCCAGCCACTTAAAATCAGAGGAAAAGTAACGAGGGTGACACTCAAAGGGCTTCTAGCTTCAAGTAGTTTTATAATCGTTACACTGCTAAATGACTTTACCAAGACCTATATAATGCTAAGGGGTTAGACACACCCCCTATGAATGAGCTGGGCCGAAGACCTGATTCAACAACAGTAGAAAGCTCCTCCTTTACAGTAGTAGTTCTCAGTGTGGCAGAGACAATAGAATTAAAACTGCCATAGTTGAAACCAAAGCCAATTTGCTAACTGGTCCTTTGCCTCTCCAGTGTTGTCATTTAAAGATAGCTGTGTCAAAGCACAATCCTAGGGGTTATTATCAGCAGGCCTCCAATTCCACTAACAGGACAGAATATTGAGGGGGCCTAGCTTACTGGCAAAGTCAACAGTCTAAGCCAGTGAAGCTGCTATGTTCGAGGCATGTGGGCTGCTGAATTCATATCTGTGCATAGTCCGCCACCTAGTGTTGGGTCCGGATGATTACACATTGTTGTCCTGGAAGAGTCTTCGAAGTATCACGAGATAGGTGGCTCCTCCCCTGGACTACAGTGCGCATGGGCATCGCCTCCATCCCCAGATTGTTTTTTTCCGCCATAGGGTTCGGATGTGTTTTCGGTTCCCTCCTTCGGAACCGATAGTTGTTCGATTTTACTTGAGACCAAAAGGTCTTTAGGCTGGGCGTCGGTATAGTTGCGTTCGGGTTTTCTTACTGACTCTCAGCTCCAATCTCCTACTGCCCTTCCACGTGCTTCGACGCGGACGGGCCTACACTACCACTTTTGCTATGGAGCGGACTCCATTCAAGAAGTGTCCGCTGTGTCACTCAAAATATTCGCACCTCGACGTGCACCCCGTGTGCAACACATGCTTGTCACCGGATCACCGTGAAGACACCTGCATGGCGTGTTCAAAGTTTAGGAGTAAGAAAACTTTGAAGATTCGCCGGGCTAATCGACTCCAGGCACAGTTGTCGGCTTCGGCGCCCCCACCTGATGACATCTTTCAGGAATCGGTCGAGGAAGAGGACGGCGTACAAAAGTCGGACTCTGAACCCGCGTCCGAGGAAGAAACCTACGACGCGGATGAGGAGACCTGCGACGAAGTCTCCGGTGAGGTAGGGGACGACGAACTGATTTGTGCCACGATGGAGGATAGCTCAGAAGAAGAGCTTCCCCAACCGGACTCCGGGGTTACCCCCCGTCATACGGCCCAGGTCGAGGGATCGCCTTCGGGCCTTACCCAAGATCTTACTATGAGTCCTACGTCCCCGCCTCCGGGCCCGGTCACGGACATTTCTAACAAGAAACCGAAAGTGAAGCCAACTGGTCCCGCACCCTCGGATGCGAAACCGAAACCGAAAGTGGCGTTGGTGAAGAAGGTTCTGGAGGCGTCAACTTCCAAGACACCCAAAATGGCCGACTCGAAGAGCCACGCCAAAATGGCCGACCACAAGAGCCGCGCCAAAATGGCCGACTCGAAGCCCTCTGGGTCGGCGCCGAAGGTGAAGGCATCCGACGCGGCTGCGTCGGCACCGAAAGGGGTCGCGGACCCGAAACCGGCTTCGAAGAAGCGTCACGCTGATGGTGCGCCAGGCCATGGGGCGTCGGCACCGAAGAAAAGGCCTACCGGCGACCGGACTCTCGGAGGCGAAGAGTCGCTCGCGACGGTTCAGCCCTCGGCATCCCTTACAAAGAAGGTGGGAGAATCCTTAAAGCGGATCCAACAGTCCACTGTTGTTCCCAGCCAGGACACTGTAGTGCCTAGGCCCACGCCGAAGCCTGCCAAGGAACAAACGCCAATCCGTTTTACCCTTCCTCCCAAGTCGGCGCCGAAGGCCTTCGCGCCTAAGCAGAGCGGACACTCTCAGGAAGTATTGACGCCGAAGGCTGCCTTGGTGGTGTCGAAGCTTCGGCTCCAACCGCTCGCGGTGGAGGAACGTCGGGAGGTGACCATCGACGCCAACACCGGAAAATTGTCGCTCCTCAAACGAAAGATTACGTCGGAGCCGCCATTGGAACCTTTTAGGATTCCACTTAAGAACAAAAAGTACTCTGCGGACTCTTCGGCTCTGATGGAACCTCTGTCTCCACAAGCCATGGAACACTCGCCGGCCCACTCCCCAGTGCCTGGTGTGGACGAGGAGGACGATGAGTACAACTATCCTGCGTACTCGGATCCGGAAGAGGAGCAGGTGCCCTGGACAGCAGGAGGCGACGCGGACGACCCGCAGTCAGGCCAGGACACTCAACTTTTCGCCGCGAAGACGTCACCGACAGAGGACTCGGCGGCGTTTAATGCATTAATAGAGAGAGCAGCAGCGAACCATGACGTCGAACTGCACTCAGACCCTGTGGATGCGGACTTCTTAGTCGACACCTTCTCGGTAGCCGAAAAGCAAGTCAAGACGCTACCAATGCTCAAAGGGGTGCTGAAGCATGCACAGGAGGTATTCAAGGAGCCCACCCGGGCGCGGGTGGTCAATCCTCGCATCGACAGGAAGTATAAGGCGGCGCCCACGGATCCCACGTATATTAAGGGACATTTGCCATTGGACTCCCTGGTGGTGTCCAACGCTCGGAAGAGGGCGAATTCACAGACTACTGGTGATGCTCCTCCCCCAGACAAAGAGTCAAAAATCTTTGAGGCATCAGGCAAACGCATTGCTGCACAGGCAGCGAACATCTGGAGGATCTCTAACACTCAAGCCCTGCTTGCACGTTATGATAGGGCCCATTATGACACATTAGAGGCCATCCTGCAACACTTGCCTGACCAATACAAGGAGGCGGGGGAGATGCTCATTCAGGAGGGTAAACTTATTACTAATGCATCCATCAAATGTGCCCTAGATGTGGCAGACACTGCCTCCAGGGCTATCAATACAAGCGTGTTACTTAGACGCCATGCCTGGCTTCGAATTTCTGGGTTCAAACCCGATATACAAACCACAATATTGGGTCAAACAGTGAATCCTGACCATCTGTTCGGCCCTGAGGTGGATGCCTCCCTTGAAAAAATGAAGAAAGATACCGAAACTGCCAAGTCTATGGGGGCTTTACAAAGTCAGCAGTTTCGGGGTGGTTCCTTTCGCCGCTCCAATTCAAGAGGCACCTCAAGAGGTCAGGCATCCCAGTCCACGCAATACTACAAGGGTAACGCCCAGTCCTCGTATAACAACAACAAGGGCAGGGGTGGCTACAGAGGCAATAATATCAAAGGCAGGGGACGTGGAAACAATGCCTCCAGGTCCACCACCTCCAACAAGCAGTGACGCCTTGTCACTTCCCCCCGATCACACGACACCTGTCGGGGGGAGACTCCAGCAGTTCCTGCCGGCGTGGAGGTCCATCACCACGGACAGGTGGGTGAGGTCTCTTATCCAGTACGGGTACTGTCTAGAACTTACGTCCATTCCACCGGACATACCGCCAAGAAGCCGTGCTATGTCCGACGAGCACTTGACCTTGTTGCAGCAAGAAGTACTGGTCATGCTGCAAAAAGGGGCGATAGAGCTCGTTCCATTGCAAGAACGGGGAACAGGGGTTTACTCCCTGTATTTTCTAATCCCCAAAAAGGACGGATCACTCAGGCCGATCCTGGACCTCAGGCCCCTGAACTGGTACATCAACTCAGAGCACTTCCATATGCTCACATTGCAGCAGGTGCTTCCCCTGCTTCAACGGGGGGACTTCCTAGCAACGCTGGATCTGAAGGATGCCTATTTCCATATTCCCCTGCATCCTTCACACAGAAAGTATCTCAGATTCAAGATCTTAGACCAGCATTACCAGTTCAGGGTCCTGCCGTTCGGGGTCACCACGGCACCGAGAGTCTTCACCAAATGCCTAGCGACTGTAGCAGCGCATCTCCGTCGCCAGCACGTCCATGTCTTTCCATACCTAGACGACTGGCTTATTCAGGCAAAGACGGAACAGCAGTGCGTAGACCACGTGTCACGCACCATTCACCTCCTGCACGATCTGGGATTCTCTCTGAACTACCCAAAGTCCCATCTCCAGCCCGCCCACGTGCGACAGTATCTGGGCGCGACAATCGACACTCTGGCAGCCACTGCGCAGCCGAGTTCGGTGAGAATCGCCAGTATCCAGGCGCTGATCCAACGATTCAGACCCCAAACCTCGCTTCCAGCGAAGGTATTCATGCAGTTGATAGGCATGATGGCCTCCTGCATCTCCATTGTCCCGCACGCGAGACTACATATGCGTCCGCTTCAGGAGTGCCTGGCACGTCAGTGGACTCAGGCTCATGGGCAACTGACAGACCTAGTGTTGGTGAGCGGTCGGGCGTACAACTCTCTGCATTGGTGGAATCCACTGAACCTTTGCAAGGGCCGACCATTCCAAGAGCCTGTCCCACAGATCATCCTGACAACGGACGCCTCTCTCCAGGGATGGGGAGCGCATGTACTCCATTACACGGTGCAGGGACTATGGACACTTCAGCAAAGGAAGATGCACATCAATGTGTTGGAATTGATGGCAATCTTCATGGCCTTAAAGGCGTTCAAAGTACATCTGTGCAACAAGGTCGTGTTGATCCGGACGGACAACATGACAGCCATGTACTACATCCAGAAGCAGGGGGGAACACACTCTCCACAGCTGTCTCATCTGGCTCAGAGCATGTGGAAGTGGGCCATTCAGAGGAACATCTTCCTCATGGCAGAACATCTCCCAGGCAAGGACAACCAGATGGCGGATCTGCTCAGCAGACACAGCCATCAGATGCACGAGTGGGAGTTACATCCATCAGTACTCCAACCGTACTTCCAAAGGTGGGGTCATCCAGAGATAGACCTGTTCGCCACAAAGGAGAACGCAAAATGCCAAAGCTTCGCCGCCAGGTTCCCACACCCCCAATCACAGGGCAATGCGATGTGGATGAACTGGTCAGGCAGATTTGCGTACGCTTTTCCCCCAGCACCTCTGATACCGCTGGTGGCACGCAAGCTCAGGCAACACTCGATGACGCTCATCCTGGTTGCTCCAACGTGGGCTCGCCAACCATGGTACACCACGTTTCTGGAACTCTCCGTGGTACCGCATCAAAGGCTTCATCTCACTCCCAGCCTTTTGACGCAGAGCCATGGCGACATTCAGCACCCAGATCCGCAACAGCTCAACCTGGCGATCTGGCTCCTGAAGTCCTAGAGTTTGGCTACCTCAATCTTCCTCCCGATTGCATGGACATCATTCGGGAGGCGAGAAAGCCCACTACTAGAGCTTGTTATGCGGCTAAATGGAAGAGGTTTGTCGTCTACTGCGTGGAGCACAGCATTGACCCGCTAGACGCTTCCATTCAAGACATCATATGTTACCTCTTTCACCTGTATCGGTGTAATCTAGCTTACTCTTCCATCCGCATTCACCTGTCGGCTATGGCAGCATACCTCCAAAATAGACAACACCTGTCACTCTTTAAGGTCCCTGCTATCAAGGCTTTTCTGGAAGGACTCAAAAGAGTCATTCCACCAAGGACTCCACCAGCTCCTGAATGGAACCTCAATGTGGTTCTTACAAGGCTGATGGGTCCTCCCTTTGAGCCACTACACTCTTGCGAGCTGCAGTTTCTGACCTGGAAGGTGGCGTTCTTGGTAGCAATCACATCGCTACGGAGGGTTAGCGAACTGCAGGCGCTCACCATCCAAGAACCCTTCTTCCAGGTACATGCCAACAGGGTGGTGCTCCGCACTAACCCTAAGTTCTTACCCAAAGTGGTCTCGCAGTTTCACATAAACCAGACTATTGAATTGCCGGTGTTCTTCCAGAACCCAGAGACGCTGGCGGAGCGGATGCTCCACACCCTTGATGTGAAGAGAGCCTTGATGTATTATGTGGACAGGACAAAAGATTTCCGCAAAACCAAACAACTTTTTGTTGCTTTTGCCACACAACACAAGGGAAATGCAATCTCCAAAGCAGGAATAGCTAGATGGATAGTAAAGTGCATTCAGATCTGCTACGCTAAAGCAAAGCGCACTCTCACTATACCACCGAGGGCCCACTCCACTAGGAAGTTGGGGGCCTCTATGGCGTTCTTAGGTAACATTCCCTTAGAAGACATCTGTAGAGCAGCCACATGGTCTACCACTCATACTTTCACTAAGCACTACTGTGTAGACGTGCATTCAAAACAACAAGCAGCTGTTGGTCAGGCTGTTCTAAAAACGCTTTTTCAGACTGCTGCAGCTGGCACGGGCGGCCGCCGCTAATGGAGGGACTGCTATGTATTCTATGCACAGATATGAATTCAGCAGCCCACATGCCTCGAACTGCAAATGCTACTTACCAGTATGCATCTGTTCTTGGCATGTAGGGCTGCTGACATTCATATCGCCCACCCTCCTCCCCGGCGCCTGTAGCAGCTGCAGTATGTATTCATATACAAACATATGCTCATAGCATGGTCATCACTCACTTCTTCACTCCATCTCTGCCAATGGCTAAAAACAATCTGGGGATGGAGGCGATGCCCATGCGCACTGTAGTCCAGGGGAGGAGCCACCTATCTTGTGATACTTCGAAGACTCTTCCAGGACAACAATGTGCAATCATCCGGACCCAACACTAGGTGGTGGACTATGCACAGATATGAATGTCAGCAGCCCTACATGCCAAGAACAGATGCATACTGGTAAGTAGCATTTGCATTAGCCTTTTTGAGGCAGAGAACCTGGAGCTGGTCAAACCTGTTAATTCCAGCAGGGTCAGAATTCGTCAACTTCCTCTTCCTACTCCTGCTGCAGTGGTACCCAAGCCGTATTGATTTGCTTTAGCAGATCTACAGTGAGGTGGAAGGGGGCAAGATCTGACATGGTCTCCCCAGCTTGAAATGAGTCACATCAAACAGGTGGGTTTTGCTGATTGTTCATTAGACTCCGCTCTACCTTTCATTTCTTCCCTTCCTTATATGGGCTCTTCACCCCATGTCAGGCCATGCCTCTGTCTTAATACAGGAAGTCCGCCTTCTGCAGGCCAAGGGTGCTATTGAATGAATTCAGCCTTAAAGCGGGACGAGGGGTGTTGCCTGCAATACTTCCTTGTGCTGACCAAGAACAGAAACCTCAAGCTTATAGTGGACCTTCTCCCAATGAAGTTCAAAATGCCTACTTTGGCTTAGATCCTCTCTGCTCTGTAACCTGTAGACTGGAAGGTGTCCTTGGACTTGCAGGCCATGTATTTTCATATACCATCCTGTAGTCCCAGACTCCACCTGCGGTTCACGGTGGGTGTTGGACATTTCCATTTTGCCGTCCTGTCCTTTGACCTTACCTCGGCTCCTCAGGTGATTGCAGAAGTGATGGTGGTCACAGCTCGTCTTCGGAGCGTGCAATGACATGTTTTTTCATACCTAGATAACTGATTTCTCAAGGTGTGCACCGCAGTTCCTCTCAGACCACCTCCAGACAACGGCTTCGCTCTTGACCTCCATGGGGGTTTCCACCAGCATCTCAAAGTTCTACATGTGACTTACACAGGAACTTCCTTTTCACATGGTCTTTCTTAGATACAGTGGTGCTCAAGGCATTTCCACCACTGCAGGCTTTCAAGATATGATTCTGATGTTTCTGGCTCAGTTTTGGTGAGGATGATTCCTATGCTTCTTGGACTCGTAGCCTTGAGCATTATTTTTGTCCTGTACACCAGGTGGCATATGTGGGCCCTGCAGTTAAACCTCAGATTTCAGTGGTTGACCGCTATTGGTCATTCTTGTGCTTAAGGCACCTTTACAATTTTCACTTACCTAAAGACTTCAAGCAAGAAATGGACTTCACAGTAGACTGCACCCCTAACTTGAAGTAGCCCTGTGATTTACAATACGATTGAGAACACGGTGTCAAACAAGGCCTCCTATACTTAGTCCCACCACTACCCCTTCATCCTAGAGTCAAATCAGCACAGACGGTGCCCACAACATCTTTATAGCTCGGGATTAGGCCAGGAGGGTGTGATTACCAGATCTTTTGAGCCTGAACATTTTCACTTGAATCTCCACAACCTACCCCTCCATGCATGGAGATTGAGCACCAGCAGCTGAGTTCCCCTAATTTGTCACCTAGGGTTGTGAATGTCATCCTTGCGGCCAATTATCCTTCAATTAAATCCATTTATGCTGAATGCTGGGAGACTTTTGTGGTCTGGTGTTAGACCAAGCATCATAATTCTCTGCAGGCCAGACTTTCTGAATTTTTTTTGTTTGTTTTGTCATACATAATACACCCATACACACCTTGCAGTGGGTGCAGATGTGGGTGACAAGTCATTTTAGCTTTTTAGGTCTCGCCTGGAATTAGCATCCGAAGGATGCGTCCAGGCTGGAGACTTATAGTCATCTGACTCGGGGGAATGAAGGACAAGAATGTGCCACGCGCTTCTCCTTTGCTGGATTTGACTGCGTGCACGCGCACCCACATTCACGCATGCGCACAGACACAGCCACACGCATACACAGGCGCACACACACACCCCCCGTCGCCGCCGCACCTACCTACACACACACTAGCGCACCTACACGCACACACAGAGACCACCCCACACACACCAGCGCACCTACACACACGCACACATACAAAGACCCCCCTCCCCCCCGCTGCCGCCATCGCGCACATACACACACACACACACAAGCGCACCCCCCTCCCCCCTAGAACTAAGCCCCACTTACCGCCATTCTGGACTTCTGTAGCCGGGGCTCCCTCGGGCATTGGAGCCCTGCTCTCAGGCACTCCGTGGGCGCGTGCGCGGGACTTCCGAAGACGGAAGTCCCGCCCAAAGGAACTGGTGCAAACGCGCATGCGCAGTAACCAGACGCTGGCAAAATCATTTTCACTGTCACCATCATGCCCTATCGTCAGGATACCCCCCACAGATTGGGTTCGAAGGACAACCAGAACTTGCTGTCTGCCTGGCAGTCTTGTTTATTTTAAGTGTACTGGTTTTGCGAGCCATCCCCGTCGGTGTGACATTGTTGTCTAAACAGGCCCCGCAGTTGATTCACACATCGGGCGCCACCCAGGTAGGGTTGTGGCCTTCCTGCGCGCTCCCGCGCTTTGATTCTGCAGCCGGTGTGAATCGGCCCCTTCTTCTGGACTTTTAAATAAAGCAAGCCATGGAATGCACCAGTGGCCGCTGCATGCAGCGACAGGTAGCTGCCCATGGGGCCCTGCAGTGCCCACTGTTCTCTCTCTTTTTTTACACAGAAAAGAAGAGGCGCACGCGCCTGACCTGCACTTGACGCGTCATGAGTGTTGTTTCCCAGGAGGTCCTCCATAGGGATCAATTCATCGGACCCGTTTCAGGGCCTGGCATAACGGAGCTACCCCAGCACACCCGCTCCCCAGCACCGTGCGACGGCTATAGCGCTAAACCAAGACGTCGAGTTACCCGCGGTGTTCGGCGTCACGCGAAGAATGCACCATGCGACACCCAATGGGTCATACACATTTATTGTGCTCTGTGACCGTAGAACGTGTTCTGCTGCCCACTTTTAAGGAGGAGTCCTTCATGTAGTGTTTGAAAGCACCTGTCTCCATTGTAGGCGCTCTCAAGGCAGCACGTAAACTTGGGCGGGTAGTGTATTTTGCACAGGATCACAGAGTGGCGTGGTCTAGTGAGATAGCTGGGAGTAGAACTTTCATGCAAATCAACAGATTTTTTTCTGATGGGCCTTAATCATTCAGCCTTTTAGGTCTGCCGGATGTGGCTGTGAACTGTAGCGCCTATGAATCTGACAACGAGACTCAAAGCACACAGCGTGGGCTCTGCATTCAAGGACCTGGAGGACCGATGCCCACATTTGTTTGGTTTCAAACATAGGAGGATAGAACTTCGGCTGATGGTCTATAAGTGGCCACAGCCGTAGTTAACGAGCAAAAGGATAGAAGAGATGTTTCTCTTGTTGTGAAGCTGCAGCCGTCGATGAGAGACATGGGTGCCAGCTTCTTAACCAAAGTGTGTGATCTTGGCCATAAACCGATTCCCAGGAGCAAATGAGTAATGAAAGAAAATGTGTTAATTAGGGCTCTTCGTAAATTGGGATGCATAAAACCTAGTAGCTGCATAATGATATTAGGCCTACTTGGAGCACTTTATACTTTACTTTCTTTATTTTGAGGGTGATATGGCAGACACTAGCACACTACTTGAGTATTAATTTATATTCTGCATTTGTCAGTTTTAATTCGGCTAGAGCTTGTTCTCTGTTGATGGAAGCCCAGTAACCTGTCCTCTTGCCGGAAACAAGCTTTTCTTTCAGGCAGAAGCAATGGTGTTCACATAAGATTACAATCATAAAGCCCTGTCCTTTACAAAAGGGCATTGCTCCTCCACGCTCCTCTGATCCCCAGTTGTTGTTCGGGTAACTGTTTCGAACAATGGTGTTCTCATCAAAGCGCGGGTTCAGATGGAAGGCAGTGCCGCCATGGAGCTTCAGGTTGATAGCAAACCTCTTAGCATGGTGTGGAACGGTCCCGGAAATTGTGATTACTTTAGAAGGGTAGCAACCCCCATGGATGTGTGAGTGGTACGGCACAGGACATTGTTGGCCATGCGGTGGAAATTGTGGAGTTGGATATGGATGGAACGATCCTCCGTGACGGCATGTAGAAGGTGGGAAAGACGGAGGGAACCCCCCAGGACCCTGAAAAGACAACATTTTCCAATTCCACATTTCCAGTTATGTGCACGGCGTTAACTCTATGGAGCGGAATCCGGTGCTTGTAATCCACAAAATGTTTTCCGTTGACTGACACCATATAACAGTGATGGTTCACAAGGATCCTGATTTCAAAACGGTGGCCCTTGTGAAAAGGCATCTCATGCTTTCTCTCCTCTTTTCCCCATTGGTTCCTCTCCTTGGTGTTGCAAACAACGACACCACCTTCGGAAAAGCGCGGGTTGAAGTGGAAAGCGATGTTCTCAGACGGCGCGCAATGATCACACTGCAAGTTCACAGAAAACGTGTTGCCATGATGACTGACAGTGCCACTAATCACCAACACGGTCCCATCGCTGAGGCTGCCGGAGATACCTTGGGTGAAGGGCACCGACGGTCTGTAGAACTGGTTGTGGGGATGGCCGACCTACATCTTGGCTTCCTGGATGCTCCGTGGGTGCTGAGGATGTGGTTATTGTACCTGGTTAATCAGGAAAGCATGCAGCAATCATGACAGCTAAAACTGCCCTGTGCTCCAAGACAGTGAGAGACAGTCTTCGATAGCCCCCCTGCCTACAGTATGGTGGATGCCTAAGTAACATATTAAACCACTGGTAAGTAGTGTTGCCACCTTTTACAAAGACATACCTGCCATTATTTTTTCACCTCGATTTAAGAGTCAAACATGACATACAACGTTATAAAAATGGTCTTTCTAAAGTGGATTCGTTTTTATAGATCGCCTTTGTGTCTGATTTGGAAAGGGTCAAAAATGATGCAGTACACATCTGTGTATCCTCTTACATTAGTTGTACTTTCAGGTACCCTTTCTGGTGCACATGTTGCTGAAGATCTTTTAGCAGCACTACACCTAGAGAGTCAGAAACCTTTGGCCTACCTTGCAGTGAATACATGTTAAGGCATGGGCAAAGAGCCTTTCAGGAGGCCTCCTTATAAAGCTAGCTCTGTTCTGCAGCTCAGTATTGCCCTGATTAACTTGACTAATTCGTTTTTTTAACAGATTGTTTTAAATACTGTTTTTCCTTTTTAATGTGGGTGATATATGAGAGTCTATAATGGACATTTTGGAGAGACATGCTGTTTTTATATTTCATGTAACTTCTATAAAAAAGTTTCTTTTAGACCAAAACGGTACCTCTCAAACATCACAGAGATTACTTGCATCAATATTACTATGCTGCTGCTGTGTTAAATGTTGGAAACCTGAGTCATAATCCTTCAATATTAAATGTAAACACATTTAAAAATTGGACGAATGTTCCCTGATCACATCACTTGCCTATTCCTGAGGCCTGCAAAATGCATTTGACAAAGGTTTGAAGCACTGGGCTAATATCAGCTGGCTATTTAATATGAATTAGCCAAAGGCATGTGGTAGTCTGCAAATATCAGCTGCCCATATGATGTGCATAGGCTTTCACAACTTGCCGCATATAATATACCAACCAAACAGAAGCCTGCACAAGTTGACATTTCTGGCTCGGGCATGTGACATTTGCAGACCTCTAGTATATGCACTGTAATGCTTAAGGCAAAAACATAAATAAAAGGCATTGCCATTTACAATGCCAATAGCTCTAACTTTAATAATGCGAGACCTATTGCATTGCAAATGCTTGTTTTATGTTTGGCAGATGAGCCACCCCTTTTCAAGTCACTTGTTTTGATGTGCTTTCTGAAATACCTGACTTATTTCCTCCGAAGAATTTTGTTATGCTCCAGTGAGACTCCAGCTTGATCCTAATCGCTCATTGCGATCACTTCTCAATGCTGCTTGGATAAACAGCAGGTGCTGTTAATACATCCACCGTACCATTTTCTTCCCAGACAAATTTGTGCTTTGGACACGGGCCACCTGCCTGGCTAACCAGGTGTAGCCCTTTCATGGCGGTCAGTTAACTGCTTGTCTACTTTGCTCCTCCACACCTTTTAATATTAAATCATTTTTATTGAAGGAGTGTCACACAATAAGCATACACAAAATATCAGAGATATTACATGAAATAGCTTAACCAAAGCTAAAGACACTAGATAGATTGAAATCAAGCGGGCAACCGCGAACTGAAACCAGTGCAGTATCTAAGTGCGTACAACCCCCTCATTAGAGAAGTCAAGGAGAAAGGAAAGAAAAAGAGTTGGATAGTATTTATTGGCTTGGCCCTAAAAGAACCTTGAGCTTTCATATCAACAGTATAAGAAACCACAGCATGGACGACCAACTATTTGTTAGTTTTATTGGGACCAGAAAAGACGGAGTGGTGCAGAAGATAAATTTGTTGAGGTGGATAGTCTTTTTGAATAAAAATATTTTAAGCTTTGCCAGAAATGTAACCCATGAAGGTCTTCAGACTCATTCTACTGGGACCAATGCTACAATAACTAAACTGTTACCAGCAGTGCATCTCCTGTACATCTGCCAGGCTTTGATATGGACGTTGATGCACATACTCATGAAGTACTACTGCCTTGACAGCCTGGTTTGCAAAGAGGGCCTTTCAGCCCACTCGGTCCTGCAAGAGTTCCTGTTTTGATTACACTTCTCAGACACTCACCTTTGGGTGGTATCAATTCAAAAGTTGAGGAATCTGCAGTTAAAAGTATCCACCAGAAGAACTACTTCCCTTCGATAACGCTCTTTCTGGTGGCTACTCTATGTAACTACAGAGTCCTCACTGCCATCCCTCATCCCAGTTACGTAGAATGGAGATTTGCAAAGCATTTAAAGGCCTGAAGTTAGATTTTTCCACACATCACCAACAATTTGTTTAGTGATCCACGTCTAAGGGTGTGGAAGGAGAAGGTTTAAAAACAGGTGGCAGCATGAAAAAAGGTGGCCTCTATATGTGGCTTTACTCCATCACTTCTGGCATGGTATGGGATTCGTTCATCTGTGTCTTTTTTTCATTGTTAAAGGTTTTATCCATTTACAGCTTTTAACTGTGAGTTTAAGATTCAGGTAATGCTGCTGTGTTATGTTTTATGCCTCAAGGTATTGCACGCAGTTGTTCAAACTGGGATTCCAGTGATCGAGGCAAACAAGCAATTAACATATTGGTTGTTATGTTCGCAATTTGTCAGACAAAATGACCAAAATGTACAATTATAACCCTTTTTGAATAACCCTATTTTTCTAATTTTGCTCAACGCGCAACCACATAGTCGCATGTAGCATCTTTCATTCATGCTTGCTACAATATGTTACCAGCATATCTCACATTAAAGAGTTTGTTAGCTCTTAATGCTTCTGGATGCCCATTATGGTTCTGGTATTCTTGTTGACCGGAGTCAGGCTAGTGTTTGACTGCAAAATAAGTGTTTTCATGACTTGTTTTGTAAAGTAAACAAAGTAAAATAGAGGACACCGTGTATACTTGTATTGGCATCCCATGAATCATTAATTAATCAACATTTTTGCTCATCAATCACATGCAGTTAGAAGCACATAATGGCAGCAGGTGCATTTCATGATGTGCAGTGTCCTGTTAAGAAGTACAGACAGAGCAGTCTTGATTAGATGTTTTGGCTTAGAAGTATGAAGAAGTGTAAAGCAATAGAGATCTTTTTTGCACAACTCTTTGTTCAGGCTTTGCACTGAAAGGAAGTGTAACAGAAAACCAG
The DNA here is from genome assembly GCF_964263255.1 of Lissotriton vulgaris. Taxonomy (NCBI): domain Eukaryota; kingdom Metazoa; phylum Chordata; class Amphibia; order Caudata; family Salamandridae; genus Lissotriton; species Lissotriton vulgaris. The sequence continues at coordinate 606,705,496 of NC_141699.1, read as the reverse complement.
ATAGAGCGTATGATGCAATGCTGTGATAGCTCAACAAGCCTAGGACACAAGTGGCCTCTACAGGAGCGCAGCAGGGTTACAACTGATCAGGGACGCACTGGCCCAGGATAGACCACGGGGAACAAGCGAGCTGTGGCAAAAGGAAGGTGAAGGAGAGTACAGAGAAGAAAAATGTCAGAAAGCAACAGAAAAGAAGGGGGTGCGCAAGCTGATGGGGGGACGGGGAGGAGAATGGAAGGCAGAGAAGGGAAGGAAAGAGAGGAAGAGGACAGGTGGACTGAAAGGGGTCCACTGACCCTTCAGGGGCGATCCTTTTTGTCCAGAGACCGCTGCTGCAGGGTGTGTGGGGCAAGTGAAAAAATTAGCCGAAGGGTCAGAACCAGTGCCGAAGAGCCACAGGGGGCATGGAGGGGCATGTACCAGACAGCCTGATACCCACTGTTTGGTTGTTAGGCTATATTGTGAGTGGACGAAAGCCACTCCTCATGCGTGGGAGGGGGAGTGGGGAACACCAGTGACGGAGGACATAGTTTTTGGTCATAGCGAGTGCTGTGTGGAGCAGCTAGCACTGATGCCGGGACAGAGCTAAAGAGTCTGCAAGATCATGGACCAAGATCAGGGGCTGTGCTAGATGCACCAAGACTGGCAGGGTTGTGCCCAATAAGCCACCGACCGCCCTCTAAAAGGGTTGGACAGTGTGACAATCGCAGATTGTGTACAAGATCCCAGCATTCACTGTCATAGCGGCAGTAGTTAGAATGAAGGCAGCAAACCCACCTCCCGCAGTCTTCTCTGGAAGGCTGCTTACACAATAACACCCTTATGGGGCAATACTGGCCTACAACCTTGGCTATTAAATCCTTACTGAGGTCGAACCTCTGGATGGTTTCAAAGAGGTATCCCCTCTCTGTTCTGTCGAATGCTGTCTCAGCATTCAAGGAGAGAGCTACTGCGTCCTCCGGCAAATCCTTGGCAGACCCTAGCGCATGATAGATGATTCCGGGACGAACACCCGGGGGTGACACACCTGCGAGAAGTGGATCATAGTTAGAATCACTCCCACGAAGTTGAGCCACCAGGACCCTGGCGAGGATCTTAAAGCCCCTGCTGAGCAGGGATATGGGTGGGTAACTGCCACAGAGGAGGGTATCCTTTCCAGGGTTGGGGAGGGTCATAATCATAGCCCTATTTGAGATTGAACCAGGGACCCCATGTGATCTGACTCCCGTAAGGCCTCGTAGAGCGAGTCCAACCCCCCTCTCCTGTGGTATTAGGTTCTCCAGGCCTACATACTCCGCAGAATACCCTCTACACCATAAGAACTGTTGGCACGGAAACTAGAAAATGCAAAAGACAAGTTTATTAAGACCCCATGGGGTGGTGATACATTCCTACAGCACCCTTCGGCAATGCAAGAGGTATCACACCGAACATCGGTGTAAGTCCTTCTTTTATACAGTTTTACAGACATTAAAAGATGGGCGGTACACAGTTAGAGTTTTAAAGTACATATATGGTCATTTTTGGAACACAGCCAACTCATGGGAGGGGTTACAACACCACTGGTCAGTTTGGCAGAACATTCCTAAGTGATGACTGGTCAGTCTAAACTGCGCATGTGCGAGCTTGACCATTACTAAAAATAGCCTGTTGCTGGGCAAACTCGAGTGGTCAGTGGTACAGAGAAAGGACAAAAGGGCATGCTGACCACGAGGCAACGCATTCTCTAAAATGGCCGCCGTTATATACAAAATGGCGTTCATCAACTCTAGTCAAGATAAAGAAGTAACGTGTAGCAACGCTTAACGCTAACCCGATCATTGTCAAATTACGACACTCCCACCGATTTATAGAACTCCGCTGAGAATTCTTCCTTCACTGGGGCCATATGATATAGTAGTTTTGAAATAACCTCGCTATCTCTGTCTTGGTGATCTCTCTGATGGACATCCTTGCCTGAGTCATTAAGGGGCTTGTGTATGCCATCAAAAAAGGTGTCCAGGCAAGCGTGGTCTATCGCCACCTCCAGAGTGTACAGGGCCTGGTAGAGGGTTGCGAATTTGTTGACGATGTCCTGTGGCTCGCTAAGATTGGTGCTATCTGTGAACCTAATGGCTGGACTAGCAAACTGGTATAGTCAACGCCACCTCCTGTCTGTGCCGCTTGGCCTCCAGTAGTCTCCCCGCCTTCTTGCCTTGCTTGTAGTGCCGTCCCTTTATCCACTTGAGGTCCATGTGGACCTTCTCTAGATGACGCCAGAGAGGAGTCAAGGGACCTGCCGTATTTAGGCGAGTGAGGGATGCTATGCTGCCCTCCGGTGTTCTCTGACGTTTCGCCTGATATTTGTTGGTGAGTGCAGCATCTCTCATAAGTTGACCCCAGACGTTTGCGGCCACCCATATGGTGCACAAGTAGGCGTCAGAACCCTTGTTAAGCTTCACATAGGAGGAAACATGCACTCGAAGTTGAGATATGCCAAAGGGGGAACGAGCGCACAAAATATTGAGGCACCACGGCTTGCACCCCTGTGAGGACTGCACGAGGTCCAAGGAGAGGACAACCAAGGAGTGATCTGAGCGCACCCCCATAAGTATCCACAAGTCCGGAGTAAGAGCCAACATCACTTGGGAGATGAAAAAATCATCCAGGTTGGACTGCATGCCATGCACCAGTGAGAGAAAATTAAACTCCCTCTCCGCGGGGTGGGAGAGACGCCAACTGTCCACAGGACTGTGGTCTGCAACTACATCACCTAACACGCTCCGATCCGCGTTGTTGCCAACATCCAGCAGGCCAGTGTGTCTAAGACAGCATTGCGGGTCAAGTTCTAATCTCCCCCAATGAGCCAGTGAATTACGGCAATTTCCATCGGAAGGCTGTTAAGATCGAGGAAAAACTGGCGTTTGGGCTTGTCTGAGTGTATACTGACCCCACACAGAGCATCCTTCCCCCAAAACGGAATTTGATGAACGTGTAATGGCCGTCTAGGTCTATTAACATCACAAGGACATCCCAAAAGGAAGACCGAGCATGCGGGACCGGTATTGGACAGGAGAGACCAGAGAACGCAGGCCAGAAGGTCAATTCAGGCGGGGGCTCAAGGGTGCTCTAGGAGGGCCACAGAAGAGGGGGAGTGCAAGTGGTCATTTCCTGGAGGCTGCCACCAGCGGTGGAGATGGATCCAAGGCAGGGAGCCTAATGGAATCATTCGGGGCTCTAGTCCATGCGGGCCTCTCCTGGGCCCTGTCTGGTGCTGCACCTCAAACTCAAAAGCCCCACCATCCAGGCCATCCCACGCAGCAGGTCCAAGATGAACCAAATGGGCACAGTGGCATAGGGCAGGGGGACTGCACGTAAAGGGAGGTAGGGGCTGTAGGAGAGTAGGATCTGCTTACTATGGTTACCCCCACTTTTTGCTGGTGTTTCACTGTTTTTCAACTTTAGTCTGGCTGGGGCCCTGCTATTCAGGACCCCAGCCTAGCTGCTTCCTCTCTAAATTGATTGCATGTACTTTAGGTACACTCCAGATTGGTTACTGGGTTACCCTTGTGAGTCCCTAGTATATGGTACCTTAGGTACCAAGGACATAGGTACCTCCAGAGGCCTACCAGGGGCTGCAGAATGTATTATGCCACCCCTGGGAAGCCTTCCAAAATGGCACCACATGTCTGCTACTGCAGCCTCGGTAAGATGGTGCTTGCACCCCTTACTAAGATATAGGTTACCTACATCTACCTTTTAATGACACACATATAAACCTATAAGTCACTCCTATGGTAGGCCTTAACAATCCTGAAGGCAGAGTGCTTGGTTTTGTGTGAGAGGGTGCCCAAGCATGAGCTGAGACCGTCTGCAGCTTTCGGAATCTGTTCTCTGAGGCTGTTCTGTGATACAGCCATACCATATACTCTTAAGTGCATTATAACCTCGCTGTAAATGCTAACTTTGGAATGGCTGAATCAAAACATGTTGTGTTTGGTGTCACACTTCGGAATCCTATCCCCCGCGGCGGGGGTAGAAATCCACCCTTCTATAGGGAGAATACATGTACACTCTTACCTGACCGGTAAAAGTTTAAAAGAGCCCCAGCATCACAAAGTGGATGCGGCAGCCACAGACACGAGTCTGATCTCCTGCTGCTGGACAAAACTCCAGCAGGGGAGGCCTGGACAATAGGTTTCCTGTCCCAGGGAGGTGTAACCACCTCCCCAGACAGGCTTTAGTGTATTGGGGCTGGGTGGGTGCATTCCGAGAATGCTTTTCAGACAGTGCTGGGGGCACACTTGGTGTCCCTGTGCATACTCCAGTTCAAACCGTTTGCAGGGGCACTCAGCACCTGCTCAGGCGCGAAACTGGACTAAAGGGAAGGGGTGTAACCACCCCCACCCCGGGTCCTCCCATAGGTGGGACCCTGAAGTAAGTCCAATCCCCTAACTTACTATAAGTATAGGAACCCAGTCCTTAGGACTTTAGATTACCCTGGACGAAACTCTGCAACATATATCCTGGAACTTCGACATTCTATTTCGACTAGAAGATGGAAGAATCTCCCTTGGGGTCAAGGAGTGACTCCCCTGTTCAAACAGGCACCAAAGAAGCATCTTGCAGGTCTGCATTTCCAAGGCTCCCGCCGGATTCTGAAGGATTTGCGACACAGGACACGGACTTCCAGACATCTCTGAAGCCGACCCGAGATCACAGCAAAGTTGAGACTCGCAGCCATCACGAGAGATGTGGGACCGGAACTCCTGGACACCATTTTGCTAGTGCACCTACTTCCCGAGCTTTTATTTTTTTTGTAATTGTATTTATTGACATTTTCATATCAAATAAACCATACACATTATTGCATACAGATCTTTGGCATACATTTGATATACTCAAAAACATAATAACAAAAATAGAAAGAGCGAACATAGACCGGTCAGGTCCTCTCTTCAGATCAGCTCTGAAGTCAACAGTGCACATTACAGGACTTAAACATATCTGCGCAGGAGGGTTACAGCAAGAAACATTGGATAGTGTAGGTTACACATTTCAGTATATTACTGCTTTTTAGAATAGGAACCAGGTGTGTGACTAGTGGAGTAGGGGAACGGCATCTATTAACAATACACATATAAATGATATTTACATCTTATCGACATCAGATGGAATTCAAATGTGAAACACCTCATCACTTGCGTCAAGTCATATAGCTCACTCATGTCTCAAGGGGCCCCCGGAGAGCTGTCAAGCGCGGGGGAGCTTGCCCTGGCTCTGGCCCAATTCAGGAACGGCTCCCAGATATCTCTTGGCCTAGAGGCTACGGGCATCAGTTCCCAATATTTACCTAATTGTGTATGACCATAAGTGACATCCGCTAACCATGCCTCAAATGTAGGTACCTTTCTTCTACCCCATCTTATTGCGATCTGTCTTCTGGCATACAACAACATTAAGGCGTGTAATTTCCGTTCCTTGGGCACAGTGTTACATACAAGGCCTAACAGACCCAGGTGCGGGGTGGGTTCATCCGTTTTTTCTAATATCTGATTAATAGCATCAAAGATGGTACGCCAGAATTCAGTCAGTTTTGGACATTCCCAGGCCATATGAAGGAACGTGGCAGGCTCAAACCCACACCTCCAGCACCATTCATCCTCCCTAAGGCGCATTCGGTATAGACTAGCCGGGGTCCTGTAACATCTGTGTAAAAATTTAAAATGGACTAGGCGCAATCTATAATTGGGGGAGAGTTCAAGCAACTGCTTACAGCAGAAATCCCACTGTATGTCCGTCAACTGGGGTTCTAAGTCTGCATTCCAGAGCTGCAGGGATTTAGGTTGTATGATCGGGGCCTGGTCCTGCACAGCCCTGTACAAACGAGTCACCAGCTTACGCGGCGAGGCCCGCGCCAAAATGTTTTGCAGAGCATGAAATGTTGGGGGCGCCTCTGGGAAGCTTTCACACATCGCGCTACATGCCGCTTTAAATTTATGATACTCAAATTTCTCCCGGAAGGACACCACCTTACCATCTTCTCCCATAGGTGGCGGCCTGAACTTCCCATCAGGGTACAAGTCCGCAAAAGTGCGCATCTGGGTGCCATCCAGCTCCACCACTCCTCCGCTTTCCTCCAAACAGGCCAGCATCGGGTTGTTTCGCAAGGGGACAGCAGGCGCGAATAGCAGTGGGAGGTGGGCTCGCCGCTGCAGGGCTCGCCAAACCCAACGTAACGTGTCCGCAGTGGCTACATCTGAGTTAGGGTGTGATGTCTTTTTATAGAGCGCCACCTTCAGTGAAGTTGGTGCTACTGCATCTATTTCAACCGCCACATGGGGCTGGTAAGGTGTCTGGCATACCCAGAAATGCAGAAACTGGGCTTGTGCACAAAGTGCATATAGCTGCATGTCTGGGGAGCCCAAACCACCCTGTCGAAGCGGCAATGTCAAAAGGGACCATGATACTCTGGCCTGTCCCCCAGACCACACCAGGGAAAGCAGCTGAGTCCGAAGACATTTGAAAAAATGTTGCATGAGGGGGATCTGTATATTAGTAAAAAGGTACAAAAATTTCGGCAACACCACCATCTTTGACAGTGCCACCTTTCACGCTATAGATGGGGGCAATTTGGACCAGATCGCTACCTTACTTTCCAGCCATGTAATAGCCCACCCAAAATTCATGGTCCAAATGTCCTGCAGGTCACGGCTCATCCAGATGCCCAAATATTTAACTCCTTCCGCTTCCCAACGTAGTGGGTATTCAGACTTCACTTCAGGGGTTCCGTCTGTCAATGGAAATATGACTGATTTAGCCCAGTTAATAGATATCCCTGAGAGGCCGCCAAATTTTATAAATTCCCTTAGCACCAGGTCTAGGTTCTCTGATGGGTTAAGGATATACAAAGTGACGTCGTCTGCATACAGAGAGATCCGCAAACTCCAAGTACTGAAGCCTATACCCCTGACTGTGTGATGTTGGCGTATTCTGGCTGTAAGGGGCTCCATGGCAATGGCAAATAATAGCGGCGAGAGTGGACACCCTTGCCTGGTGCCTCGGGCTATGGGGAAAGTATCCGATATCATGCCATTTACTCTTACCCTGGCCAGAGGCCCAGCATAAAGCAGCTTTATCCGACTGATAAATAAAGGGCTGAAACCCATGCGGACCAGGATGCGAAATAAATACGGCCATTCAAGGGTATCGAATGCCTTTGTCGCATCTAAAAATATGGCAGCTGCCCGAACACTGGGATGGAGGTAGTGCAGGACTGAAAATATCGTCCTAAGGTTATGCAACGTCGAACGTTCGGGTATAAACCCTAATTGGTCCGGACGGGCCACCATTGGAAGTATAGGCTGCAGGCGGTTTGCCAGTGGTTTTGCATAGATTTTGACGTCCACATTTATGAGACAATGGACGATGCAAATCTAATTCCGTCTCATCTTTGTCAGGCTTCAATAACGTCGTTATGAGTGCCTCTCACATAAAGGCCGGAAGGATTTCAGCCTCCAATGCTTCCTCATATACCGCATGCAGCCTCGGCGCAAGCTCTTCGGCATAGGCTTTGTAAAATGCAGTTGTCAGGCCATCAGGAGCCGGGGCCTTATTCAGTGGAAGACCTTTAATCACCTGCTTGATATCGTCAATTGTGATAGAGAGGTCCATGTACTTCCGGTATGTGTCATTAAACCACACCAGTGCAAAGGAGCCAAGAAAGTTTTGCAAGTTTTCGGAGTGTTCCGACTGAGTGGCGGTGTAAAGATTAGAATAGAAGGCACAAAATTCATTCAGAACTCCTGCCTGACCTACAATAGTGTCCCCATCTGGAGTGTGTATCGCATGTATATAGGGTGTGGGCGCGGATTTACGAATCATGTTGGCAAGTGTACGCCCTGGCCTTTCCCCCTCTCCGTATCGTCTAGCTTCAGCATATTTCCCCAAAAACTTCAATTCACGTTGGGCCTCCTCTGCATAATCTAAGAGTTTCCCCTTCAACTCAGCCGCTATGTGGGGGCTGGCATCAGTGCAAAATTGCCTCTCTAGCTCTCTGATCTGCCCTTCGAACTGGACTAAGGTACTTCTAATGGCCTTCAGGACCCCAGCTTGCCGTGCTATACATTTCCCCCTTATAACCACTTTGAAGGCGTCCCACAAGGTCGCTTCAGTTGACACCGAGCCGGCGTTAAGGGTAAAATAGTCAACAATGTCCTTTCTAATTTGCGCTTTAAATGCTTAATCTAGCAGAGCGTGTGGCGGCAGTCTCCAGCTAAAGGCCCACGAAGGTGAATCCGGGAGGGTTAATATGAGCAGGCTTGGGGCATGGTCTGATAATGAGCGGGCAACGTGGCATACCTCTACCGTCCAGGTGGCTACGTCTGAGGAAACTAGCCAATAGTCCAATCTGGACCAGACGGCATGTTGACTAGAGATGTATGTCCCTTCTAGCATGGTGGAGTGCCTAATTCTCCAAATGTCCAATAACTTGCTCTCTTCAATTAAATCATGAAAGGCCAATCCAGCGTGTGGATGTAGCGGTCTCGATGCCCCCTGTCGATCTAGTGTATCGTTCGGCACAGAATTGAAGTCTCCCCCCCCCCCCCCCCCCCTCCCCCGAATAATTGTATTACAGTTAGTGGAAGCTATCCGTGCCCAGACATCCCTGAAGAACTCTGGAGAGTCCACATTTGGTCCTTATACGGCTGCCATCACCACAGGCATCCCACCCAGCCTGCCCTGGAGTATAATGTAACGACCTTCAGGATCTAAATACACCCCATGCTCTTTCCAATCTAATCCCCTACGAATAAGAATAGCCACCCCATGTGCGTAATTGGAGTATATCGCAGAGTGTATGCCTGTCCATCAGCTGTGTTTTAGTTGCGGTGACGGTTGTGAATTCAGGTGTGTTTCCTGTAGAAAACAAATGTCGATACTGTGCCTCACTAAATATGTATGCACCAAGCGTGCCTTTCTGCAATCATTTAGTCCCCGTACATTCCAGGTGGGGGTTCTAATCGAGTTTGCATTAGTTCCTATTTTAGCGTTTTAATGAGCGTATGTGTGCCCACCACCCAATCATTTGTAACCTACAGGTGCCCTTCTGGAAATAACTGAGAACCTGGAGACCGGTATAGAACAACCAAACTAAACTTTCCCATCTGCCTCCCTCCCGCTCCAACACCCCAATCAATTTGTGGCAAATCCCCCCCATATACCACTACAAAAGTGGAGTAAACGTAACATCTGGAAACACCCCTCTGAGGCGTGGAAGCACAAGCATACACCCCGTTCTCACAGGGTGGCTGAGAACAGTGCAACTAACATCAGCGAGGGCACAACCTAGCATCCTGAAAATTTTTGAGGTGCATCAGAGAATAAGAAAAACAAATAGAAACATTCCATAACCACAAGTACAGGTTCAGCATTAGGTCACCATTAAATGTAGGCAGTATAAATCATAGCGTCACCCAGGTCCATGAGACCATGCCAATAGTACATTCAGCGAGTCAGACAATGCAGACAGGTAGGTCAGTCATTATCGCTCAGGTGTTCACTTCCTTGAGCCCATGCACCGCCAGTCGCCTTTGATCGTGGACCACAGATATGCTTGGCAAACTTGAGGGCTGATTTTCTGTCATTGAAGAAGTGTGCTGTACTATCATGAGACACCTTGAGCTTGGCAGGATATAGAAGCGAGTAGGGGATTTGAGCCTGCAGCAACAGTCTCTTTGCTGGGAGAAATTCTCTCCGAGCGGCCTGCACTGCCGGAGTGAAGTCCGGATAGAACGAGATGTTATTTCCTTTATGGGTAATTTATCCTTTTTCCCTCGCAAGTCGTAGCACCATGTCTCTGTCCTGGTAGTTTAGGAGTTTGGCCAGGATAGGCCTCGGCGTGCCTTCCACAGGTGGTTTCCAACCTAACGCTCTGTGAGCCCGCGCCACTACAAACATCTGAGGGAGATGAGGGTCAAAGAGCTCATGCAGGTGGTTTGTCACGAATACTTCCATCTTAGTTATCGCAGTTGTTTCTGGAATTCTCGTGACATGGATGTTATTCCTCCTGGAGCACGCTTCCATATCGTCGTTCTTTGCCCGTATGACATTCAACAACTTATCCATTTGCAGGAGTTGCTCTTTCGTTTCTTGCTGAAACTCATGAAACTCAGTATGCCGATTTTCCAACCAATCCAGCCGCGTTTCATGTGTAGATACCTGGGATTACACCGACTTAAGCTGAGATGTCAGAGTGTCCAGCTTCGCATCAATATTTCGCAGACTGGAACTCATTTCCAGCATTAGCGATCGCAAATCTTCCCCACCGCTCTCATCCGTCGCATCTCCACCTGCAGCACCTGGGCATTTGGGTCTGGATCAGCCTGTTTGGCAGTTCGCCTGTTGTCAAATGTGATTTTGGGCTGTCGGGCGTCTGTGTTCCCAATGCCTGCCTCGTGATGTGGGGCCTCAAATAGTGGGGTATACAACCTCTGGAGTCGTTCGTGTGGTCTTCACCCCAAAGGAAATATCCGCCAACCCAGCAGAATCGCAAGTCTGCACAGCAGGTTCTGAATGCAAGCAGTAGGTGGGTCCCAATGCACTGGAATGCAGCCTGGTATGTAGGCAAACCACTGTCACCAGCGTGGTCAAGTACCCAAATGTCTGCAATGCAGACGCCTAAGTCACCTAGGCTGGCGATGGCGCGCAGCGATATGTGGCGTGTGAAGTTAAAGGTGCGCGTTGTATTGGCCCACAACGATCTCCGGTTCCCAGTAGGGGTATGTGCAGTGTTATATACCCGGGGCACCGGCCGTCCGATAGACTCCGCCGGGGCACGGGCCTGGCTGTTCAGCCCGATCTAGTGGTTGTGGCGGAACGGGATTCCAGTACACCGGACCTGCAGATAAAATGGCGCCAAGCCCCAGTCTTTATCTCCATGTCGTATTCGGCGCACTTGGCACCACAGCCGTATTAGCTTCGACCAACACAATCCTCCTCATTGCCTCTCTACCTGGCATTCACGCCAGGCAGGTCACATGGAAACATCAATTGCAGCTATTTACAGGTACTGCCGGGACAGCATGCAGCTGATTATAGATTATAGACTGGTAAAACAAGCTGCTTTACATTCCTTCAAGACTTAGCCTGAAGGCTGCTCTCCACAGCTCCCACTAGGATAGCTTTCTATAAGGTTGTCTTTAACCTACCATCAATAAGGGGTCATTTGGACTGGTGCGAGGGGCCCACTAGAATAGTGGACAGCATATGCCAGGCTAACTTCTCACAGGGGCAAACCCAGAACCCAAGGCGGGGAGACAGGCACAACGCAACAAACAAACCTGCCCCCAGGCCTGAGCGGAGTCCTCTGGCCCCTCACCATGTTGCATGGCCTCATCACACAGTCCCTTCGTGGGCCGGGGAGCAGGACAACAAGGTTGGGCAGCGGTCATAATCATGTGGCCCGTCAGCAAAAGAAGGCGGCGGCAGGGAGTAGGAGGAGGGGCCACACCGCAATGGTCGGTACCCCTGACAAGACCTGAACTAGGTCCGCCCCCAATGGCTCGCTGATCTGGGATGCCATGATAGGCCCGGGGTCGGGCCCCAAGAGGGCTATACGGGGTACTGGAGATGTCCTAGGGCCCTGCCACCAGGTGGAACGCTGTAGAGGGCAATGAAACTGGCAGTAGTGGACATTGAAACTGGCAGCAGAGGGCAATGAAACTGGCAGTAGAGGGCAATGAAACTGGCAGTAGAAGGCAATGAAACCTGCAGAATGGGGAATGCAAGATGCTCCTTGACCATGCAGCCCGCCTACCTGGACAAAGTTGCCCTCCTAGACAGGTCTGTCGGATGCAAGTTGAAGGCTCTTGTGAATGGTGGGGGATGCCTGAAGTTCAGGCTCCAATTGTTCTAGGGCGAAGAAAGTCCATGGGCCCGCTGCAGGCCGCTAAGTCTGGGCCTGGCGCCGGGAATGCTGCTGCTGATGTGCGGGTGCAGCCGCAACAGATAATGCAAAGCACAGATCTAGGAAAGTATGCATTTTTTTACATGGGCACCCTGTAGGAAAGGGCCCCTTTTTATAGGCTTGCTCCCCACTTTTTACCTAATGTTGATGCTCTTTGACTAACTGTGCCCTGGGAGCCTTCCAACCAGTTACCCAGGTCCTCTGTTCTTTACCTAAATCAGTACTGTTGCACACTCAAATTGGCAACTCCTTGGCCACATATACCTTGTAAAGTGTACCATGGGTACCAAGGGCACTGTGACCAGGAAAGGCCTCTAAGGACTGCACCACATATTGTGCCACCCTTAGTGTCCCTTTGCCCTGACATACACACTGCCATTGCAGGCTGCGTGTTTTGGTGCCGAACAAAGTGAAGAGTCATCCGTGTGTGCCTTGCCTGCCACCCACTGTCTATGGCATAGGTTAGCCACCCCTCTAGCTGGGTGCACCATGCCACTGGTGAGGGTACAGGCACATGAGCCCTGTACCCCTACAGTGTCCAAGTCCATTCTTAGTCATTGTATGTGCAGTAAAGCCATGAAGAGTATATGCTTTGGGAGTTTGTCATTACGAACTCCACAGCACCATAATGGCTTTACTGAAAACTGGGAAGTTGGATATCAAACTTCTCAGCATATGAAACCCACACTGATGCCAGTGTGGGACTTAATAGAAAAAGTACTTATAGGGCATCTTGGAGATGCCCGCTGAAAAATGACCTGTGTCTAGTGTCCTGGCTAAGTGGTTGCCCGCCAGCTGCCACCCTCAGATATGTTTCTGGACCCTTGCGTTGAGAGCCTGCTGCTCTTGGGGGTCTGAAGCAAAGCACATCCTGGGTCGAGGTGCCAAGCCTCCTCCCCTAGGATGGGCAGAGTCCACGGAGGGGAAGCTTCAAAGGCTTGCCGCCTTTGTAAGCAGACCCAGCCCTTTGCTGCTCCCAGCAACTGGCCCCCACCGGTTCTGACCCCCACTTTGGGCTAGAGAATCGGTGAGGAAAACCAAGATAGGAGGAGAGGTGTGTCCACCTTTGCCAACCCGACCCCTCAGGTGCCCCCGTGCCGCTGTGGGTGCACTTTGTGTGCCAACTTGACCCCGCCTGTGCCCTGAGCTTAAGCACAGGAGCTTTGCTCCCACAACCTTGAGGCCTGCTTGTGAGCAGCCACCAACCGGAGGCCCCTATCAAAAGCTGGATAACATTGGTCCTCGACACTCTGCACCCGGACGCCTTAGTGCAGCTAAGGGTGCTTTGAAAGTGCAACCTTGACCCTGGGGGCATTTTTGTTCTAACCTAGAAACCAAACTCTCAAAACCAAGTACTTACCTGTAAACCGATAACTTAATTTCCTCCTATAAGATTGCATTGACTACATTACTGAAAAAAATGTTTTGTGTGGAGTTAGAAAAATGTATGAAAACATAAGAAACTGTATTTTTACCAAAACTGATTTACTCACCTTTTATCTAGGAATTGTCCCAGTGTGATATCTAGGCATATCACACTGAGTAGAAAAAGTAATCTAAAAAGTTACAGCAAAGTAACTGAAAAGTAATTTCCACTGTTTATGAACAAGTGACTTATCTGTAACTAAACCAATTGCATTCAACTGCATTTCAACTGTATTCAACTGCATTATTCTTGCAAAGTGTTATTACACTTACCTGTACCAGGCCTGGCTTGGTTCTAGAAAATACAATTCAACTAAATAATATTTTGTATACAAACAAATTGGTCTGAGTAAAGTCTTTAAGTGTGTGAAGTCATTTCTTGCCTCAGTGTGTACAATAAATGCTTAACACTACCTACCCTCTGATAAAGCCTTACTGCTCACCCACACTACCCCAAATAGAGAGTAAGGTGTTATTTACTTTCACCTCTGCCTACCTTTGGAGATCCACTGGACTCTGTGCACACTATACCTTACTTTGCTATAGTATATACAAAGCCAGCTTTCTACACCCCCCCCCCCCACCTTTTGCTTGGTACTTGTTGCAATTTTGACTGAGGTGTACTAAGTCCCTGCTAACCTGGCCCCCAGGGACTGTGCTCTTTCCCTAAAGCAAGGTTCAGATGCTCCGTCCATCACCACCCCCTTTTGTACCGCTTTGTTCGCCATAAGTTGGCAGGGTATGCTCAGACGTGAGTCCCTTGCTCACTTTGCCACTGGATTCAAGCAAGCCGGACTGAAGACGGCTGAAATGCCAGAAACCGGTCCTCGGAAGCTTGTTTCCGGTCCAGGGAAGGCATGGCTTGGCAGTTCGGGCTGGACTGTTCCCATGAGGCACAGGGTCTGACTGATTTGCATATGGCCATGTCTGAACTGAGGTGGCAGATTGGGCTAAAGAACGGTGATGGATTAAACCCAGATCTGTTGACTGGGTGTGTGTGTTTGATTGTTTCAGATGCTCCGCCCATCCCCTTTTGTACCGCTTTCCCTAAAGCAAGGAAAATGTTCAATTGTACCCCCATTGGCAAGACCTTTAGCACCTCTGTAAGTCTCTAGTAAATAGTACCTCTGGTACCTAGGGCATGAGTACTAAAGTGGGTCCCTAAGGGCTGCAGCACGTATTGTGCGACCCTAAGGTTTTGTGAAATGGTACAAACCTATATGAAAACACAGCATGGCACACGCCTTGTGTACCAGGCCCACAGACACTGCATGCAATATATGTAGGCCACCCTTTATAGCCCTAAGGCAGGGTGTATTATATCACATGTGATGACATATCTGCATGAGGTGTTTGAGTCTCTGAGTGGGTCTATGAATGGGATCGAGTGTGAGTGGGTATGTGAGAACGTGTGAGGGTCTGAGTGGGTACGAGTGTGAGTGGGTGCATGAGTGTCTAAGTCGGTCTGCGAGTGGATGTGTGAGTCTCTGAGTTGGGTCTGTGAGTGGGTGAACGAGTGCTTGAATGGATCTGTGAATGGATGCATGAGTGCGTCTGTGAGTGGATGCACGATTGTGTCTGTGAGTGGGTGTGTCGGGACTGGTGGGGGCCAGTTGCTGGGTACAGCAAATGGTCTGGAGAAGCTCACAGAGGCTGTTTGCCTTTGAAGCTTCCTCCTGCTCATCCTGGGGGAGGAGACCTAGCACCTCGCCCAGGATGTGCATTGTTGCAGGGCCAGGAGAGCGGGAGGCTCTCCAGCCAGGGGTCCAGCAACATGTCTGCTGTGTGGCAGCCTCTGAAGCCGTCCAGAAGTGGATTGTAGGTTAGGTTTCAGGGGGCATCTCTAAGATGCCCTCTGTAGTGCATTTTACATTAAATCCCACACTGGCATCAGTGTGGGTGTAATGTGCTGAGAAGTTTGATATCAAACTTGTCAGTGTTCAGTGTAGCCATTATGGTGCTGTGGAGTTCGAAATGACATCCTAACAGCACCATATACTCTTATTGGCATCACTGTACTTACAGTGCCCAGGAATGGCCCTGGACACTGTAGGGGCACAGGGCTCATGCACCTGTGCCCACACCACTGGCATAGGGCACCCAGCTAGAGGTGTGGCTGATGTATGCCAGGGCAGTGGGGTTGTGGGCATGGCACACAGGGATGTGTGATAGGTATTGGGTTTGTGTGGAGCACACCGTTGTACTCAATAATTTGTTTTGTTAATCCACTGGTGCGGTGATTAATAAGGATAGTCACTCCAACTAAAATAAGTCATTGTTTATATTTCTTTACCGCTTTAAGATGGCGCCCGCAAAATAGCAAACTGGAGTGACTAAGTCCGTTGTTTATTTCCGGTAAAAACCAAGATGAGTGTTTAAAGCTTGTACGCGAGTTAGAGCGGAGCAAATATCGGCGTCGTTTCAGGCGAGACAGTGATTACTCTTTGAAAGCACAACGATCGAAAATGCAAGGTACGAGCAGCAGTTGTTCGCATCTATTTGGTGATTAATCGTCTAGAGTTGTCAGAATTCAGTATTTTGATATATCTCTTTTGGTATTGTTGCAGGTTAGCGAGACGACAAACGGACAAGGTACGAAATTTATTTAATGATGTGTTAAGACTCAAACACATTAACGTAGTGACGTTCTTCTAAAAACATATATTTTGCTTTCACAGTGTCTTTACACTTGAATTCGAGTAAGGTAGGCTAAGACAACGTTTTTTACGAGAGCACAGTGATCATAAGGTTGTGATTTATTACGTAGCAAGACAGTTATAATGGCGTTTTCCATACTTGTGTTCACAGATAATTAACTGCACTCGTGGCACATAAGAGGTCACAATTTGCATAGAGGTCAACAGAATCCGGTATGAAAACATTAACAAAAGTACACACATAAGCTCCCATGGTCTCTAATAGACACGGACATTCATATTATTTCATTTGTTTATTTTTTCAGGTTTGCCCCTGATGAAGGCACTAATCAGGTGCCAAAATGCATTGGGCTTCATAAAATCTTTGTGATCATGAAAAATGTAAAACTGTTATATCAAGATACAATTGAATTTATGTAAATTTCGTTTGCACTTCCAATGTCACAGTTGATGAAGATTATGATTTCAATATTGTAAAATTGTTGATGACAGACTGAATACTGAATAAAACAAACAAAGACAGTAAAATAAGGTGCATATTGAATAAATTAATAAACTAAAGTTAGGTGCGGAAGCATCGAGTGAACAGAAGGAGTGACTATCCTTATTAATCGCCGCACCAGTGGATTAACAAAACAAATTGAGTACAACGGTGTGCTCCACACAAACCCAATAACTATCATTGTCATTTTGAGTCAAATCCGTGTGGAGGCAACCCAACTTAAAACCAAAAATGCAATTTGACGCAATAACTGGGATCACAGACAACAGAGCCAACACCATGGCTTACACCAATGAACAAGCAGACCAGATTTATTCAATGATTAAAGAAATAAGAAACATAGATGCCCATGGGGGCTCAGTAAGTCAGCAGCTTAAACAACTAGAGTACTTAACCCGACGACAATTAAACCAGAGAATGCATGCCTCAACACTCATACAGTATCACAGAGCCAAGCGAATCCCACAGGGCCTTCGATTATCAATCAAGCCAATGTTGTTCCGCTTTAATCTCAACTCCAAATTTATGGATAAATGGTACAGCACACTGAATAAGTGTTCTTTGAACCTCATTTTATTGATCATTGAGGAATTAGCGAAAACAATTAAAGAATTGGATGAAGACATTTTCAATTTAAAAACTGAGTTAGAAACAAGGATGGAAATCGACACCTGGAAAATCAGTTTAGAAGGTATCAATATAAAACTTGAAAAATATGAGAAAGAGCTACAAGAGGGCAAACTACGTAAATATAAACGTGATACAATTGATTATAAGCTGAATGAAGTTTATATGTGGGCTGACATCTATGCCCGCCGACAATTTATTCCCAAAAAAACCACAGCAACAACCCACTCATCGGAAGAAAGTTTGGTGGCAGACAAAGATACTTCCATACGACGAGGACCTGTTCGACTCAATCAAGAAGGAACAGAGATAATTACAGAAGGTAATGACCAAGCAACAACAAGTGGAAATGTTGCTTTTTTGTCCCAGGATCAAAACCAAGGGCGTCCCCCGGCGCAACGACTGGAAACACCATCATCAAGCGCAAAACAAGGGGAGGAAGTGGCAGGAAAGGCACTACGGAGTGGACGGACAGTAGTTTGATAATCAATATCTCATCTATAACCCTTTCCAAACAACAAGTAAGAACATTAAACAAAGGATTGTCATTTGTACCTACCATCAAAACAAATGAAATAGAGACTGAAGGCGCCTTCTTTAAATTCATGCGAACCCTGAGGTTGAGACACTATTTCACTAATGTAGTAGAACCTTTGGAGATAAGTGGAGAAACACAGGAACACAAATTTAAACCCAAGAGTTTGTTTCAAGCTCCCGTGTCACATAAAATGCTGGACACATTCGAGATAATGGTAAAAAAAGACCTTCAAACATTGGATTACAAAAAAACAGGACACTGCAATTTATCCAAAATGGAACAAAACATAATCAATAACTTGGCAAAAAACCCAGAGCTGATAATACAGCCAGCAGATAAAGGTGGAGCTCTGGTGGTGATGGACTCATATTTTTATGAACGCAAGGTTAACAAACATGTGGCAGATACCAACACTTATGTACTGTTACCATCGGATCCCATCACTAAACTTCAAACAATGCTTAATAACATACTGCAGACGGCAAGAGAGAATGAATGGATTGATGACCAAACACAAGCATATTTGAGCACAAAATATCCCAGATGCCCGAAATTATATATGATTCCCAAGGTTCATAAACACCTAACCAACCCTCCATTCAGACCAATTGTCTCTGGGTGCGGGTCAATTTTTGATCCCCTAGGACAATGCATAGATCATTTCTTGCAGAAATTTGTGCAACAATGGGGTTCCTACATAAGGGACACCACAGATTTTCTGAATAAACTAGCATGGATAGAACAAGGATTTCAGAGTCATTGGATTATGTGCACGATAGATGTGGTGGCTCTTTATACATCTATACCTCATGAGGCTGGTTTAGAATCAACAGAATGGGCTCTATTGAAATTGGAAGAATTGTCAACAAATAAAGTTTTTCTGTTACAACTACTCAAATTCTGCCTCCACAACAGTTTCTTCACATGGCAAGATCACCATTATGCACAACTCACTGGAACTTCGATGGGCTTTGCAGGGGCCCCTGCGTATGCAAATACATTTATGGCCCAGTTTGAGGCAGAGAACTTGATGAGCAATGAACAATGGCAACACATAAAGATGTACTGCCGCTTTATTGATGACATTTTCTTAATTTGGGACTACACACCAAGCACACTGGAACAATTGATTCAACGAATGAATCAAATAAATCCAAGGATACAGTTCACTTACAAAATTGACCCACAAAACATTGATTTTTGGGATGTACGGATTATAAAAACAGACAGTGGATTCACCACAAAACTATACACAAAGCCAACTGACCGTAAAAACGCCTTAAATTACACCAGTTTTCATTCGAAAAGTTTGATACGAAATCTTCCTGTGTCTCAATTCATTAGGATAAAACGCATCTGTTCGGACCCACAAACTTGTTTAAACACAATTCAGGAACAAGTAGCAAGATATAAGGAGAGAGGATATCCCACTGAGATATTACAAGAACACACGGAGAAGGTCATGAGAATGGACAGGCTTGATTTACTTAAACCAAGAATCAAAACAACTACCGAAAGAATGGTGTTTGTTACGAAATATACAACTCAATCAAAGAAGATCAAGAACATAATTAACAAAAGATGGGATTTACTGGCATCAGAACCAGACTTTAAAGACTTATTCAAAGATCCACCTTTACATGCCTACACAAGAGGACAAAACCTAAGGGAGAGATTAAAACGGACACAATTGGCACCAACAACAAAGGAACACAAAGGAACAATCAAATGTTATAACTGTACAAACTGCAATAACGTCATAGAAGGAAACAAGTGCTGCCACCCAACTACTGGAAAACAGATAAGTCTCAGACACACCAGTGATTGCAACTCTAAGAATGTTGTATATGGTATTAAATGCCCCTGTGGCAGATTGTACGTTGGAAAAACACAGTGAAAAGTCAAAACAAGAATTACGGAGCATAAAAGCAGGATACGTAATGAAAACTTAACATCACCACTGGAGAGAAGCAAAACACACTATTTCACAACTACGTTTTTTTGTCATTGAACAGGTACCAATCAGACACCAGGTATTGATAATCACCAAAGATTGTTACAACGGGAAATCTTTTGGATTAAGTACCTTAACACGATGTCTCCAACAGGACTTAATGATAAATATGATTTATCATGTTTTTTGTAGAGATTTGCCAGTAATCACTATAACTACAGTAGGTTTATTTAGTTACATAACAAAGTATCAAGATAGCTGTAACAAACAAGAGTAACACTTAAAGCCCATTTGTATAAACAATGAATACAATTACAACAGTATACAGTATGTTTTTATCAACTTATGATAGTATGTTTCTCATGTTCCCATGAATAACACAACAACTACACCATAATTAGCATGACAGAATATTACTGCACACAGAAATTTTAGGTAGAGTCATAACCCTATAAACACAATCTTAGCAGAGCATCGTGGAGATTAGCACCAATAACAGGATCATTCTGATGGATGATCGGTGCAATACATGATTATTCACACACCACGTAAACGTAGTAGAACTGACTTTACCTAACAATGATGGCGTGTACCTGTGTTACAGATATTTTATGGTGATCCCAGCCATTTGGCTCAACATCATCACTCTTATTTTAAATATTGTGACGGAGTTACAATCAGAAAATAAACGTGAGGGATAACTAACGTAGCGCGAAATCGATCATTATTTACATACTACATATGACTTATAGCATATAGCAACTAAAATAAGTCATTGTTTGTCTTTCTTTACCGCTTTAAGATGGCGCCCGCAAAATAGCGAACTCGAGTGACTGAGTCCGTTGTTTATTTCCGGTAAACACCAAGATGAGTGTTTAAAGCTTGTACGCGAGTTAGAGCGGAGCAAATATCGGCGTCGTTTGGGGCGAGACGGTGATTACTCTTTGAAAGCACAACGATCGAAAATACAAGGTACGAGCAGCAGTTGTTCGCATCTATTTGGTGATTAATCGTCTAGAGTTGTCAGAATTCAGTATTTTGATATATCTCTTTCGGTATTGTTGCAGGTTAGCGAGACGACAAACGGACAAGGTACGAAATTTATTTAATGATGTGTTAAGACTCAAACACATTAACGTAGTGACGTTCTTCTAAAAACATATATTTTGCTTTCACAGTGTCTTTACACTTGAATTCGAGTAAGGTAGGCTAAGACAACGTTTTTTACGAGAGCACAGTGATCATAAGGTTGTGATTTATTATGTAGCAAGACAGTTATAATGGCGTTTTCCATACTTGTGTTCACAGATAATTAACTGCACTCGTGGCACATAAGAGGTCACAATTTGCATAGAGGTCAACAGAATCGGGTATGAAAACATTAACAAAAGTACACACATAAGCTCCCATGGTCTCTAATAGACATGGACATTCATATTATTTCATTTGTTTATTTTTTCAGGTTTGCCCCTGATGAAGGCACATCAGGTGCCGAAATGCATTGGGCTTCATAAAATCTTTGTGATTAGTTTAGTTCTGCACCTAGACACTAAGCCTGCAAAGGCAGTGTGTTGGTGTCAATGTACAGGGCCCCTAAGGGTGGCACAATAAGTGCTGCAGCCCTTAGGGGTCTTCTCTGGTCACAATGCCCTGGGTACCATTTACTAGGGGCTGATCTGTGGCCAGAGATGCCAATTGGGTTTAGGCTTTAGTATAGTTTTTAGGGAAGGAACACAGGCCCTGGGTACCTGATTGGCAGGGACCCAGGGCACACCTAAGAAAAGTGCATCAGGTATCAGGCAAAAAGTGGGGGGGTGTACTGCAACAGGAACTCACTTTCTCACATGCACTGCCTTTGCAAACCGGAGGTTCCCCATTGCAAACAACAGGGTGGCAGACGTCGAAACAGCACCCTGTACCGGCTGCCGTAGTGCCCCTTTGAGGCTACTCTGTTTCCTTATTTGCCCTGAGCTAAAGTCCAGGAGCTTTGCTCCCACAACCAAGTGGCCTGCTCGTCAGCAACCACCAACCCGAGGCCCCCTATCCCTCATTGGATAACATTGGGCCTCAGCACTCTGCACCTGGCTGCCCTAGTGCAGAGGAGGGTGTAACAAGAGTGCATCTTTGACCCTGGGGGACCCCTGAGTCTACGCCCAGAACCTCAACTCCCACTACCAAATACTTACCTTAAAACCGATAACACTATGTTTGAGGCATATGAGCTGCAGATCTCACACTGTGCATTAGATTGCCACCTGGTGTTAGGCTCGGATGATTGCATGTTGTCGTCTTGGAAGAAGTCTTTGTAGTCACGAGATAGGTGACTCCTCTCTTGGACGATAGTGTGCATGGGCATCGACTCCATCCTTAGATTGTTTTTTTCCGCCACTGGGTTCGGATAACTTTTCCGCTCCGGTTCGAAATCTACTTTTCAAGTACTTTGACGCATAACAGTTTTCTTCGAACTTCACCAAACAACTTTCAATATCGATAAACATCGACTCAACTTCATCAGCTCGATTCCGGTCGTCGACGCGTGCCGTTTGGCCTACCCATGCTGTGAGGCCTACACCTCATGGAAAGGACGCCATTCAAAAGATGCCCCGAGTGTGGAGCAAAATTTCCGCACAGTGACCATCATGAGGTCTGTAACCTAGGCTTATCGCCAGAACACGACGAACCCAGCCTGTGCATCCTTTTGATCGAAAAAGACCATTCGAGATCGGAGGGCCTGTCGACGCGATATGCAGAGATCACCTCTAGAACCAGTGGATATCTTTGACGAAGGTCCATGTGTCTCAGAAGATTCCGATGATCTCCAGATCGTATCCGAGGCAGATGACTCCATACCTTCTGGTCAACGCGCGAGTACCACTGCCCCTACCCCAGCCCAAACATCAAAATCGAAGGCAAAGTTCAACACTCTGCCTGCGGGGCCCAGTCGAGACCGAAAAAACACTTCGAAAGCCCCGCCATCGAGCCCGGCTCCGAAGAAAATAATGAAGCCTTCCGGTAGCTCCATACCGAGCAGACCACATGTGCCGATACCACCTGCTCCCTCGGCACCAAAACAAAAAGAAGTCCCGGTTCCGAAAGACACTCCGAAACCATCGACTCCGAGAGTCAAAGCGGCTCCGAAAACAACGAAGCCTGTTTCCGATGCCCCGAAAACAGCTTCCACTCCGAAGCCGATACCCTCGATGCCGAAACAGACAAAGCCTGCTTCTGATGCTTCCAAGTCCACGAAACAGGCTTCGGCTCCAAAGACACTATCTTCAGTGCCGAAATCTATGCCAAAGGACTCAACATCAGCTCCTAAGGCTAAAGACAAGCAGCAAACAGGTTCGGAACCGAAAAAATCGGCGCCGAGGGCTGTGCATTAAGAAGAGGAGCATTTCCAACCAGATCCTTTACACAGAGGAAGTCTGATACAGCACCTACACCTCCAGTGCCTGGCAAGAAGATTCTGCCACATCTCCTATGCAGCCTTCTTCTTCTGTATCTCCTTCTCCTCCTCTTTCTTTAAACATTTCACCTCAAAAATCTCCTCCTCATTCCCCACCACATACACCCCCTCAGGATGTTGATGATGAGGAGTATAGCATGGGGGGGAGGGAGAGACCCAGATGACCCTTTTCCCTACCCAGCAGGTTCACAGGACTGGGAGTATCCAAATCCACAGGATGTTCCAGATAATCCTGACCCACATATATCAATCTAAACCTTCTCCTCCAGAAGACAACATTGGGTTTGGACACTTAATTAATAGGGCTGCCATCTATCACAATGTCACCATGCATTCAGATGAGGAAGATTTTTTATTAGACACTTTTGAACACGCCCAAAAATCTATGCAAATCCTGCCAATGATTAAAGGAGTCATTAAGCATGCACCAGAAGTGTTTAAAGATCCTGTACGAGCTAGAATCATAAACCCAAGGATAGAGAAAAAGGACAGAACAGCTCCTGGGGACCCAGCCTACATTAAAGGACAGCTACCCTTAGACTCCCTAGTAGTTTCAAATGCTAGAAAAAGAGCAAATTCCCAAACATCAGGCGAAGCACCACCTCCTGATAAAGAATCAAAGATCATAGACGCTTCAGGGAAAAGAATAGCTGCCCAAGCTAGCAATACATGGTGCATCGCTAACACACAGGCCCTCCTCACAAGATACGACAGGGCTCACTATGATCAGTTAGAGAACATCTTACAACATCTACCTGACCAATATAAGGCACAAGCAAATTACCTCATACAAGAGGGTAAGCTTATATCAAATGCCTCCATTAAATGCGCACGTGATGTAGCAGACACTGCATCCAGAGCAATAAACACTAGTGTCCTCCTTAGACGTCAAGCGTGGCTATGCATTTCAGGATTTAAGCAAGAAGTGCAAACTACTATCTTAAATCAACCATTCAACCAACAACAATTGTTTGGTCCAGAGGTAGACACAGCACATGAAAAAAATGAAGAGACACTGACACAGCGGAGTCTATGGGAGCTCTGCAGTCCACCCAAGCACAAGACTCCTTTTGTCGCTCCTTCAGAGGAGACTCCAAACAAGGTGGAGCAGACGATGCAGCTTCTTTTAAAACAAATAAACAAACATCCTCCAATAGAGGATACTTTAGAGGAGGCTGCAGAGGCAACAACAAGGGAAGAGGTCGAGGTAATAACAACAATCGAACCTCCTCCAACACTAAACAGTGACTTCCTTCAGCTCTCCCAACAGCATTCTACTCCTGTAGGGGGAGATTAACACAGTTCCTACCTGTCTGGAATTCCATTACAACAGACAAGTGGGTAAGACAAATTATCCAGTATGGTTACTGCCTAGAGCTTACAGCTGCCCCTCCACATATACCACCCAGACAGCGTCCAATGTCCACAGAACATCTAACACTGCTCCAACAAGAGGTACTCTCATTGCTGCAAAAAGACGCAATAGAGTTAGTTCCATTGCAACATCAAGGAACACGGGTTTACTCACTCTATTTTCTAATACCCAAGAAGGACGGGACACTAAGACCAATTCTAGACCTAAGGCCTCTCAATCTGTATATACACTCAGATCATTTTCACCTGATCACTTTACAACAACTGCTCCCACTGCTGCAACAAGGGGATTTCCTCAACATACTAGACCACAAAGACACCTACTTCTACATTCCCATACATCCTTCTCACAGGAAGTATATCAGATTTGTACTACAAGGACAACACTATCAGTTCAAAGTCCTTCCATTCTGGGTCACAACCGCACCACAAGTGTTTACAAAGTGCCTAGCAGTAGTAGCAGCACATCTCAGAAGACAACATATCCACGTCTTCCCATACTTAGACGATTGCCTCATAAAAGCCAAGTCAGTCGAGCAGTGTGTCCAACACATATCTCAAACAATTCAAACACTGCACAACTTGGGGTTTAGAATCAACTACATCAAGTGACATCTCCAGCCCTCTCATGTACATCAATACCTAGGGGCTACCATAAACACCGATACAGCTCTAGCTTATCCCAGTCCAGCCAGGATACAGAGCATTCAAGCCATAGTCACAAAGTTGCAAAACCAACTCACTCTCCCAGCCAGAGTGTTCCTGCAACTAATAGGCATGATGGCATCTTGCATTTTTATTGTACCATATGCAAGACTGCAAATGCGCCCATTGCAGGAATGCCTATCACATCAGTGGAATCGGGCTCAAGGACAACTTACAGACCTGGTGTTGGTGGACAGCCGCGCACATCGCTCTCTGCAGTGGTGGAACACCAAAAACTTGTCCAGAGGGCGGCCGTTCCTCGAACCTGTTCCACAAATGGTAATGACAAGACGCATTCCTCACAGGATGGGGAGCCCATCTGCTCCACCATACAACTCAGGGAAAATGGACCGCTCAACAAAAAGTGCTTCACATCAATCATCTAGAGCTTCTAGCAATATTCCTAGCACTAAAATCCTTCCAAGTACACTTACCGAACAAAGCTGTCTTGATCCGCACAGACAACATGACAACCATGTACTACATTCAAAAACAAGGAGGCACACATTCCCTGCAACTGTCCCAGCTCGCTCTGAGCATTTGGAGATGGGCCATTCCACAAAACCTATATCTGCTTGCAGAACACCTTCCAGGAGTTCACAATCAGATAGGAGATCTGTTAAGTCGACAAACACAACAGATTCACGAATGGGAACTACATCTGCAAGTTCTTCTACCATTCTTTCACAAGTGGGGTCATCCAGACATAGATCTGTTTGCCACACACGAAAACGCGAAATGCCCAACCTTCGCCGCCAGGTTTCCACACTGGCTGTCCAAGGGCAATGCGATATCGATGAACTGGTCAGGCAGATTTGCGTACGCTTTTCCGCCAATCCCACTAATACCACTAGTAGTACGCAAGCTGAGACAACAGTCTCTCAAACTCATCCTAGTAGCTCCCACATGGACATGCCAACCGTGGTTCACCACACTGCTGGAACTCTCTCTAGTTCCACACCAAAGACTGTGTCTGACACCATCCATGCTAACGCAGAACCATGGAGACATCAGACATCCAGATCCAAGTCAACTGAATTTGGCAATCTGGCTCCTGAAGTCTTAGAATTTGGTTACCTTAACCTGCCACCAGACTGTATGAATATCATTAAAGAAGCCAGAAGGCCTACTACTAGAGCTTGCTATGCTGCAAAATGGAAGAGATTTGCCATTTACTGCACTAATAATCAAATTGATCCTCTAGATGCTTCCATCCAGAATATCCTCTGCTACCTTCTCCATTTACAAAGATGTAATCTAGCATATTCATCTATACGTTAACATCTTGCAGCAATTGCAGCATGTTTACAAAATAGACAACATATATCGTTATTCAGAGTACCTGCAATCAAAGCTGTTATGGAGTATTAAAACAAATCATTTCTCCTAGGTTACCACCCTCTCCAGTGTGGAACCTAAACATTGTTCTTACCAGGCTCATGGGGCTCCCTTTTGAACCTTTACATAAGTGTGAACTGAATTCCTTACATGGAAAACAGCTTTCCTTATCGGTATTACCTCTCTTAGGAGAGTTAGTGAGATTCAAGCTTTCACTATACAAGAACCATTTTTACAATTACACCGTAACAAGGTGGTTCTAAGGACTAATCCCAAATTCCTTCGTAAAGTAATTACTCCTTTTTATCTAAATCAATCAGTAGAGTAGCCAGTGTTTTTTCAAAACCCAGACTCCTTGACAGAAAGAGCTCTACACACACTAGATGTGAAAAGAGCTCTTCTCTATTACTTTGATAGGACCAAATCCTTTCGTAAAACAAAGCAACTGTTTGTAGCTTTCTCTCTACCACATAAAGGCAACCCCATCTCTAAATCTGGAATTGCAAGGTGGATTGTAAAATGTATACAAATATGCTATCGCAAAGCAAAACGTACATTAACAGTTCCTCCAAGAGCGCACTCCACACGCAAAATAGGAGCCTCCATGGCTTTCTTAGGGAACATTCCCCTAGAAGATATCTGTAAAGCAGCAACACGGTCTACAACACACACCTTCACTTAACATTATTGTGTTGATGTACAAGCCAAGCAGCAAGCTGTGGTAGGCCAAGCTGTCCTCAAAACTCTCTTTCAAACTACTACAACAGATACAGGTTACCACCGCTAGGGGAGACACTGATGTACAATCAAATGCACAGTGTGAGATCTGTAGCTCATATGCCTTGAACGGAAAATGCTACTTACCAGTATGCATCTGTTCTTGGCATGTAGAGCTGCAGAGTCTCACTCGCCCACCCGCCTCCCCGGGGCCTGTTTCTGTTCCTGTTCTATCTTAATTAGATACACACACACATGGACATCCCTTGGTCTATTTCTACTAACTCCATCATTTCCCATCGTGGCGAAAAACAATCTAAGGATGGAGTCAACGCCCATGCGCACTATCTTCCAAGGGAGGAGTCACCTATCTCGTGACTACAAAGACTTCTTCCAAGACGATAACAACAAGCAATCATCCGAGCCCAACACCAGGTGGCGATCTAATGCACAGTGTGAGACTCAGCAGTTCTACATGCCAAGAACAGATGTATACTGGTAAGTAGCATTTTCCTTTCCTCCATAGGACTACATTGACTGTTCTAATTGGAAATGTTTTTAAGTGTGGAGTTTAAAAACCTAAAGAAATTATTTAAAATTGTACTATTTAACAAAATCGATTTTACTTATCTGTGCACAGGAAAAAACCAAGAGTAGTGTCCAGGTATACTGTGTGTAAATCTCAAAAGTAACTTACCTGTAACCTTACTGAAAATCCTATACAAAGTATATGTACTGTATTTACAAAGCATTGCATTTCTCAGAAACAATAATGCAAGTCAAAACAAAGTGCATTCACAGTTGCAATCCGAACTGTGTTACAAACTATATATTTATTACAAAGTACTTATCAATTACATGTGCCAGGCATACTTATTTCTAGGAAATAAAATAACTTAAAGAAAAATTTTATATAAAAACAATTGGTCTGAAGTTCAGTCTTTGAGTGTGTGAATTCATTTGCTGACTGTGTACAACAAATGCTTAACACTCCTCTGATACTGCCTTACTTTTCGACCACACTACCTCAAATAGAGAGTGAGGTGCTATCTAACTTTACCTCTGCCTATCTTTGGGGTTCCACTGGACTCTGCCACACTATACCGCACTTTGGTATAGTATGTACAGAGCCAGCTTCCTACACTTCTCACCTTTATTTGCCTCTTTCTGCTCATTGCTGACCTTAATTTTGCTTCTTTCTGTTACCTTCGGACTTTTATTCTGGCTCTTTCTGCTCCCTTTTTTTGTTTAAATCTGTTTTATTAGTTTCAACAACAGTCATAGGCATTTCAAAGCAATACAGAGGCCACAAGGATAAGTGACAAACAAGTTGAATGATCTTCTTCGAATAGCTAGACATACCACTCGCTGGGATTGTGGGCCGCCTTTGCCATACTCTCGAAATATCACTCCCAGAAATAATGGCGAAGAGCGAATATCGGCTGCAAAGCCTAACTAACAGAAACAACATTAAAAAGAAGAACCAGTCCCTCCCCCCTCCCCCAAACCTCCCCCCACCAGTGTGTCGGATTGCATGAATGTAGAGCATAACAGTTACAGCGTCTTCACTGTACTTACTCCTTGGGCTCAGAGGAACCATTGTTCGCATCTGTCAGGCGTAATAACCGGAGATATCTAGGGCATGTAATCTCATTGAACTCTTGTGAAAGAAGTGTAAGCAGCGGCTGCCAAACTGTGCGGAATGTGGCTGCAGTTTATGTGAGTGTAGCCTGGATACGTTCCATACCTAATGTGAACCATAGTCTGTGCAGCCATCCCGTGTGGGTGGGTCGAGTGGTAGTCCCCCAAAGGGATAGGATGTGTTGGGAAGCAGCCTGTAGTGCGAGACCCATCTGGCGTCCCCTTATGGATTTCAGAGGGAAGGTGAGTGCATTCGGGAGACCAAGGATGGTGTAGGCCGGGAACCTTGGGATCTCAGTGTCTAATGAGCTATCTATATCAATGAGTACAGCTGTCCAATACTCCCTTACTGCTGTGCAGTCCCAAAGTAGGTGTGTCAGGGTGCCCTGTCCCCCACAACCCCTCCAGCAAGACGCGCTTCGGGATGGATTGCCCCTGTGGAGTCTCACAGGAGTGAGGTGCCAATACGTGGCTATTTTCACCGCCATCTCCCTGCCCGCTGCGTTCCATGCTGTGTGGTTGGCTCTGTAGTACACCGAGCGCCATTCCCGAAGCAACAACATCCTTCCTAATTCCTCTTCCCAGCGTCTCTGCCCTGCGGTGTGGTGTGTCTCGGGAAGGGGGGTGAGCAACTTATACAGGTCTGTAGTAAGTCCTCTGTCTGATTCCTTCGTGACGATCCATTTCTCAAACTCAGTCCTTTCTGCTCCCTTTTGACCTTCATTCTGCCTCTTGCTGCTTGTTACTGACCCTATTTTGACCCTGCTCGTTTCGGACCTCTATACTGCCTCTTTCTGCTAGTTTCTGACCGTTATTCTGCCTCTTTCCGCTAGTCTCTGACCTTATTCGGCCTCTTTCTAACCTCTATTCTGCATCTTTCTGCTTGTTTCTCATCTTAATTCTAACTCATTCTGCTCCCTTCTGACTTCCAGGAGTGCGGGGGGAGCCTGAAGGGTCAGTGTGATCCCAGCTGGCTTTGTGCCTCCTGCTGGAGCCAGCATTGCTGCTGCAAGCAGGAAACTGCTGGAAATGAGGCTCCCACCGTGCAGAAGCAATGCTTGTATCTCTTTCCCTGTTCGCATGTCTGTGAGCAGGGTAGGAGATGAAACCTTTGCTTCCAGCAGGCGGGAGCACTTTGAAAGCTCCCGCCGCTGGAACCGAAGTGCCTGCTTTTGCTTGGCGGTAGCTCTTGCAGCTCCCGCCAAGCAAAAGCAAACTGCTATGTCCAGGGGGTGGGCACCTCGGGACATAGTAGGAGCCAGCCCTGGTATTTAGTGGTCCCCAGGGCCATGTATGGCTCCAGTAATAGGGGCGCGCGGCCCCCTCCTTTCTTGTGCACGAGCCGCCCAGGGAAGTAGTGGACCCTGGGGCCACACAGCCCTCTTTCATTCTTAAAAAAAATATTAGGCCCCGGGAAGTTTGTGGTCCACGGGGCCCAGAGGGTCTGCCAAGCCCCCAATCTCCCCCCTCCATTTTGTACTATATAGCTCCGGGAGAGGGGGTGGTCCCTGTGGCTCAATAGGGTCTGTGCAACCCCCACAACAATGTTTAATTGCCCCGAGCAAATTAACATGGGAAATATATATATATATATATATATATATATATATATATATATATATATATATAGATATATATATATATATAGATATAGATATAGATATAGATATAGATATAGATATATAGATATATATAGATATAGATATAGATATATAGATATATAGATATATATATATATAGATATATATATATATATATATATATATATATAGATATATATATATATATATATATATATATATATATATATATATATATATATATCTAGATATATAAAGAGATCTCTAATATATTTATTCTCTGTCTACACTGTGCAGAGAGTCCAGGCAACCCTTACTGGTTTACTGAGACACAAGTAATCAACCCAAATGCTCTCTTTTGGGGTAGCATTAAGCAGTTTAAGCTTAACCGAAGGTAGTACTAAGCATTTGTTGTACTCGCATAGGAAATAAATAAGACACACAGAATAAATCCGAGACCAATTTAGAAAAATATCACGTATTTTTATATAAATTTCAACCCCAAGAACTTTCTGATCAAGTAAGTATTTTTCGAGATATTGATTTTTACAGTTAAGTAAAAAGTTCCCTTAAATGCGTCTTTACGCTTTAATGCTTTTCTATGGGGAAAAAAGACATGTACTGCATACAGTTACTTGCAATAGGTTTCCGGGGGTCCCTTTTAGGCATTAAGGTGGTAGGAAGCAAAGGTCCAAAGAACCACCTGCAATTAGTCTTTACCTGCCCTGGAGAGTCCAGGTGCAGAATTGCTGGTGGTGTTGGTAGGTTTGCGCGCTACCCCAAAGGAGAGAGGGGTGCAGAGGGGGACTTCAGGACCAGTCTGAGAGCTCTCAACTGAGGGCTCAGTTTGTGGGGGCCCTGGGAGCAAGGAAACAGGCGCTTCTCTGGCGCCTGAGCTGGGTCGCTAGAGTGCAGAGTAGTTAGGTCGGCTGTGCTTTTGCGTCACAACGCTTACAGTTGTCTGTCTTGCCGGTTGAGGTGACAAAAACAGGACAACGGACTCTGCGGTGCTGACAGCCCTCGATGGCTCGGTTTTTGAGTAGTTGGAGTCCGAATAAGACTCAGACTTTGGTCGCTGCAAGGGATGCTGTACCCCAGGTATTGGTGCTGTGCGGCTGCTGTTGGTCTTTGCGTCTTCTCACTTGGTGGCGAGACGAACTGACCTTGAGCATGGCAACCTCTTTCTGGGTAGCTGCTGCATCGGTGGAACTGGGGGAACACTGGGGTGGCAGAACGGTGTACAGGACTTTGCAGCTTGGTGCCTGTAAGCTGCAAGGGAGTAGTTCCTCTACTCCAAGGGAGGTTGCTGGCAATTTGTGACGTGCTGGCAGCCCACTCGGGCTCTTGGTCGACGCCCAGCAACAGGACAAGTCTGTTTGTTGCGTTTGTCAGACCGGGTGCAGGCAGGCAGGGTTTGTCTCCAAAAAGTCACAACATGTCCTCTTTTCTCGCTTCTTAGCTCTTCTTTGTACTTTTCTTGTTGTGTCTGTCGAATTAGAGTTCCTAGTGTCAGGGGTGCCACCTAAATACTCCACTTTGGGGCGTTTACAGGGTGTGTAAGGCAGTCGCCAATGGGCTACTTACCTTTTGGGGTGCCTACACCCCCTATATGACCAGTCACTGTGGGTGAGGGGGCATAACCCAGACCCAGTGTATCTAACTTCAACAAAAACCAAGGTGGAATTCTACTTTTTGTGTTCACTTCAGGTAGTCCAGCTTAGGGTTGAAACTAGCCTGATAGTGAAAACGCCTCCTTTCTAGCTAATTTTCCTGCCTTTCCTGATGCTAAATGGGCCCTGTGCAGGGGGTGGCATTTCCCCTGTCTGGGGGAAGCCAGTGTTGCTTATCACAGGCAGCAGAGGCCTTTAAATCAATGGTAGTCTGCATGAGGTGCTGGTTCCCTTAGGGTGGCACAATAAATGCTGCAGCCCTTGGGGACCCTCTTTACTACCCATGCCCTAAGTACCAGAAGTACCATTTGCTAGGAACTTATAGGGGTGCTAAGTCTTGCCAATTTTGGAACAATTGCACAGGTAACTTGTTTTTGGGAAAGAATACTGGCACTGGGGACCTGTCAAATGCCCTGTCCAACATGTGATGCCACAATTTTGGTTGCCCCTGAAGGAAATGGAGACAGTGAAAACATTGGAAGCTCTAAAGTCATATGTACTTGAATCACATCACGATAAATTAGCCAAGATAAAATAAGTGCGGGTAGAATGATATGTTGCCATCCAGTACACATGAGGAAAAGGTAGATGAAGTGAAGCACTGGTGCCCTTTCATGTTCCAAACATGGACTATGATAAACTTCATTGCATTGATCTACTACATGGGTACTTACAAACATTTTCGCAGTGGCCACAAAGTTTGCTCTGTGATATGACTGGGAGCCACAGTGATGCCAGCAATGTGGCGCTCAGGACGGGGGAGGTTGTTGTAAGGAGTGTGTAGGGCATGTGAAGCATCATATGCATCTAGTGTCTGAATTGCACAAGGTGAATCCAAAAACTTGGGATTCATCATAGCTTCTCTAGTTAACCAAATAGTGTGATCCCAGGCAATTGTTAATTTCACTCTACCTCCTTTCTCTTCATTATCACATATGAGGACCTCGAAATACATGACTTCAAGATGTGGCCTGTACAAAACCTTCTATGTTTGATTTCATAAACTGTATGTTGTTCATGTATAACAGAAACCCAGGCCACCCAAAGAGTTAAAAAAAAAAACAACTGACTTGCCTCTTAGTTCACTATTAGCATTGTTGGTAGGGTGGGGAGAATTAATCAATGCTTCTAAATTCCTTTTTGTAAATTCACATTTAGAAAAATAAATACTTCCAGTGCACTGCTATAAACTGATGTACTAAGGTGAAACTGTTCGGCATGTTAATGTAATACTTTTTGAATCTTCAACAGACTTATCATACTTTTACACTTTTGCTGCAAAATTTCTTTGAACATGGTGTTTCTAAAGTTAAGCAGTGAAGGGCAACCTAGTTACTACTTTTCTTTAACTTCAATTAACCTTTTAATAAATTCTCGCCTAGTGATTTAACAGTTTTAATATTAGTACTGAGTCGAGAGAACAGAATCCCATTGCTGCTTTTGACCAGGGCGCCTCGTGTTCAGGCCAGGAGGGCTGCATGCAGCCCCGGGCTGTACTTTGGGTATCAATGATCTACAATTTATCTGCCTTCCCGGCATGAATCCGCAATGATTGGTTAGGCAATGCAGACAGGTGTTACTATGGCACTGGTGTTGGAGGCTGGGGTTAACCTTATGAGGAAAGGAGGGTGGAGGACATTGAAGAGTAGGAGTATCAATAGAACTGGTGAGTATTTAAGGGAGGAACAGATGTTTGGGCTGAGGATGCTCAGTGTTACAGCTGAAGAAGGTATTAAATTTATATGGTATAGACATCTGGCAGGATTGGTATACCCTATATTGCAGAGGAGAAATGTATCAACAGCCTTGGTTGTTTACTTCTGATTTTGCAGAATAACTAAATGAGTTTACAATATAGAGAGCAATACATGAGAATGAGGTACATTAGTGCTTAACCGACTGAATGCTTTCAGTATCTTAAAAGTAAACCAAGAGCTTAGTTTCAGGGACAACAAAATTATTACTCTGTACCTTGAATACCATGGTTTGTGATGTTCATTGAGATGCTAGATTCAGAGACATGGAGACCTGACAGGTTCTTTGGTCAATTGTTTGGGGTCAAATGTCTGTTTACTAGTATTTAGATATAAACAAAATTCCAAACATTCTGGGCTAGTAGCCATCTCTATTCCGATAGCTATTAATATCTAATTCTGACAGTGTCTTACTAGTTTGGAATGATCGCCTAGTGCGGCTCATCAATAACCCTAATACCGAGGCATTTATCAAGAAAAAATACAACTAAGAATCCCAACCGCTCTTCCCCTCCCCCTCCCAGTAGTGGAGATGCAGACCCATCCCTCCCCCTGCTACTAACTAAATATGACCAGTCGAGTACATTGTGTTCGTATAATGTCTCATTAGATGCAGTCTGTTATTCATTAAAAGCCATCTGCTAAACCTTATTATCAAGTCTAAACTTGGAACAGGTAAAGTCCTCTCAGTGTAGGTGGACAAACTGCTAATGGGAGCCCCTTTGTGAGGTATGTCCGCCATATGCTCCATCGTGAGTATTTTCCATAAGCGACAATGCCATCGGGACAGTATGGGTGCCTCTTTTTCTTCCAATTAGCTGCTAACGCCTTTTTAGCCGCTTCCAAACATGCCCACATAATTGCCTTGTCCGCCTTCTTTTGGTGTTTGTGTGGAATCTCGAAGGCCCAATAAGATCGTCTCGATGGAGTTTGTGACAGGGTATCCTAACATATCTGAGGTGAGGGGGAACATTTTCTTAAGTTTGGCAGGTTCTAGGTACCAGTCGAATAAAAGTTTGTAATGTGCTTCTCTCAAGTCGAGGGAGTGGTTGAATTTATTTATGTCTCACCATAAGTGTTTCCATTCCCCTTTAGTAGTCTCCCGTCTTAGGGTCTGTTTCCATGTTGATTTATATTGAGACTGTGGTGTGATCGTAGTAGAAACCAGTAGCTTGTATAACAAGCTTTTGCAATGCAATAGATCTCGCAGTTGTGAGAGTTTGAGCTATTGGCATTGTAAATGGCAATGCCTCTTATTTATAGGTTGGTTTTTAAAACTTAAATAAAAGGCATTGTCATTTACAATGCCAATAGCTTAAACTCTCGCAAATGCTAGACCTATTGCATTGCAAATGATTGTTCTTCTTATAGCGCCTTTTTCCACGCTTTTGTTTCGAAGTAATTTAATTTAATTTAATTTGCAATTTATATTGCGCGACTAAACCCGAAGGTGTCAAGGCGCCTACAAAAAAGGATCAAAAAAGGCAGAGTACAACTACAGGTAGGCCTGCATGAAAAGACTGGTTTTCAGGGCAGTTCTAAATGATTGTAAAGTGGGAAGGGACCTTAATTCCAATGGAAGGGCATTCCACCACTTTGGGGCCAGATTGGAAAAGGCTTTACCACCCCATCTAGTTTTCCGGATGCGTGGGACTGAAAGAAGCAGTCTATTGGAAGAACGAAGGTTCCTACCTGGACTAGAACGAGACAAAATGGATCCAATTCCAGTAGGGCTGCTTTTTACTAGGGCCTTATAGACCATACACAAGGTCTTAAAGAGTATATGGTCCTCAACGGGAAGCCAGTGAAGCTGCTTCCTGGCAGAGGTAGCCGAAGCACACCGGGGTAGATCCAGGACAAATCTGGCCGCTGCGTTCTGGACCACCTGCAAGCGCTGCAGCAGACTTTTATTCAGTCCCGCATACAGCGTATTGCAGTAGTCCAGACGGGAACCAAGGAGGGCAACAGCGAGTTGTTTCCTTGCCTGCTGTGAAAGGTAGTGCCTAATTTTCCTTAGTATGTGAATGATGCCCCAACAGGTTGATACAGTCCTGTTAACCTGTTGGCGCATACTGAGGATGGAATCAATCATAACCCCAAGATTTTTGGCTGAGGAGGTAGGATCAGGACGGACTCCCAATGAGTCTGGCCACCACTCAGCTGACCATATCTCCTCCTTTCCTCCAAATACCATCACCTCCGTCTTCTCCCCATTTAGTTTCAATGAATTGTGAATCATCCATTGGCCGACTGCCTGCATGCAAGATCTAAAATTGGAGGCAGTCGACGAAACTGACTGGGAGAGAGAGACGAGGATCTGTGTGTCATCCGCATAGGAAACTACCTCCATCCCAAAAGATCGAATTAGTCTGGCAAGGGGGGGTCACATAAATGTTGAAAAGGGTCGGGCTTAACGCCGACCCCTGCGGGACACCACATTGCACAGACAGGGATGGAGATAGAAATTTGCCCAGCATCACCCTTTGCTCTCTGTGATCGAGAAAAGAGTTGAGGAGCCCCAGGGCCGCCCCCTGAACCCCAATCTCCCTTAGGCGAGATGTTAAAACCGAGGGAGAAAGGGTATCGAAGGCAGCCGTGAGGTCTAAAAGGATCAGGTGGGAGGTCTGTCCCCCATCCACACGCGTGCAGATATTATCAAGCACTATGGTGAGGGCAGACTCGGTACTGTCTTCCCTCCTGAAACCATGCTGGGAAAGATCCAAACAGCCCGAACTCTCCACGAAGGCAGCGAGATGTTTATTTAAATGAGCTTCTAGCATCTTCGCGGGAGCCGGGAGCAGTGAGATGGGGCGAAAGTTTTTTAATACCCAGGGTCAAGAGAAGGTTTCTTGAGCAACGGTTTTACTACAGCATTTTTCCACTGCTGGCGAAAAATGCCATCCCTCATAGCCCTATTCATGATGTCAACAAGAGGGGGTAGGAGGGATTCTCTACACTGCTTGAGGATCTTAAGCGGGCAGACATCTAGCGGGGAGCAGGATTTAGTTTTATTGAGAAGGGTCTCTAAATCCTGTAAAGAGGGGAGGAAAGGATTCCAAGCCTCCCGGCAGGAGCCTCTCCGCGAGAGCGGGGACCAGGTCAGCGGGAACTGGGGGCTCAGTAGTAAGAGATCTCTGCGACTCCAAGGCGATGTAAATGTCCGATATTTTAGACTGAAAAAAGGAAGCTATACTATCGCAGAGCTCCTGAGATGCAATTACTGGGTCCGGGGTCTGAAGGGTAGTAAGAGAGTCCACTATCCTAAAGAGCTCTTTAGGAGAAGAGAGCGAGGTTGTAAGGGCCGTGAAGTATTCTTGTTTGGTCCTAATCCCTTCCAATTTGTATTTCTTTATCAAGATCTTGTGGGCTTCCTTGTACTTTTGGTCCCAGCTAGAATGCCATAAGCGCTCCTGTCTCCTGGCTTCCTGTCTAAGGAGTCTTAAATGCTCTGAGAACCAAGGGGCTGAAGGTCTTTACCTGGCTGAGTAACATGGCCGAATGGGAGCCAGTTCATCCAAAGCCTCCTTAATGGTCTTTTCATATTTTGAGACCGCCGACTGAACATTATTCTCCTGGGATGTGGACAGACTAAGTGTCCAAGGGTTAAAGGAACTTTCCGTGATCTTTTTAAAATTCCTACGTAATTCCGTCGTACTCTGAATTTTCCTAAAGATGTCCTGGATCCGATAAGCCAGATTGAAGGGAACAGCCAGATGATCTGACCACGAAAGAGAGAAAGGATCCTGTAAACAGCAGGTGTTACTGTTTCTGAGCCTGTTTGTCCAGGCACCAGGTATAAATTATTTGGCACACCTTCCCTCACCCCTGCACCGACCTGAGGACGGACATATATAGGTGACGAAATAAACAGACTAGACAACACCTTTTACGCTGGGCACAGTTCTGCTAAAATTCATCTGTTTGCAATACGTTTTCACCTGGTTCACCTTTCCCTCATTCTGTTAGTTGAAAAAGTAAATCCAAATCTCCGAGCAATCATTCACTTGGAAGAACCTAGTTTTAAAATCTAAGTGGTTTAAAAAATGTTTTTCTTTATTCCGCTTTGTAATCTATTTAGCTGAGTTAAGTTAATATATTTAATAACAAGTACTTATTTTTGTGGTGGGTTATTTTCACAAGAGTTTTGCTCCATTTTTTGCTGTCACTTCTAAACTCAAAGCTGCTCAGCTTCTTGAAGGAAGAGCTCGCCATGCAAAACGCTACTGTAGGCATTACTGAAAGACACCCAGGTCATATCAATCTTCTTCTGATCCGGTTTCGTAGCCAGGAAGGAAGCCAACCTATGGCAGACCCCACCTGCTAAAACACTGCTGCCATTGATTCTGATGCGAGTTAAGATATTGTAAAGCCTGGACCTGATCCGCTGCTAGACCCTGTTCAAGCACAACTGTCTGAATTTTAACTTTCAGCATTTCGTTCTTTCCACACCCACACTGTCAGAGGAAATCTCTATGTTCGAGGCATATGAGCTGCAGATACTACACTTAGCATTAGATCGCCACCTGGTGTTGGGCTCAGATGATTGCATGTTGTTGTTGTCTGGGAAGAAGTCTTTTGTAGTCACGAGATAGGTGACTCCTCCCTTGGACGATAGTGCGCATGGGCATCGGCTCCATCCTTAGATTGTTTTTTTCCGCCACTGGGTTTGGGTGAACTTCTTCCGCTCCGGCTAGAAATAGACTTTTCAAGCATTTCGAAGCGCAAAAAACGTATTAAAACTTTACTGAACTACCTTCGATATCGACTAACATCGTTTTCGACTCCATCAGCTCGATTCCGGTCGTCGACGCGGGCCGTTGGGCCTATCCACTCTGTGAGGCCTACACCTCATGGAAAGGACGCCATTCAAGAGATGCCCAGAGTGTGGAGCAAATTTTCCACACAGTAACCACCACGAGGTCTGCAACCTGTACTTATCGCCAGAACAAGACAAATCCAGCTGTACAGCCTGTGCGTTCTTTCGATCCAAGAAAACCATCCGGGATCGGTGGGCCCTACGACACGACATGCAGAGATCAGCTCCAGAACCGGTGGATATCTTCGACGAGGTTCCGCTCGTTCCCGAAGATTCCGATGATCTCCGAATAGTATCAGAGGCCGATGACTCCATACCATCGGGTCAGCGCGTGAGTACTACTGCCCCTGTACCACACACAGCACCCAGATCGAAGGCAACGGTCAACACTCCGCCTCTAGGGCCCAGTCGCGACCGAAAAACCACTTCGAAAGCCCCGCCATCAAGCCCGGCTTCGAAGAATATTAAGCCTTCTGGGAGCTCTGTACCGAGCAAGCCGCACGTGCTGATCCCACAAGCTCCCTCTGCACCGAAACCGAAAGAAGTCTCGGCTCCGAAACCGTCGACTTCTAAAGACAAAGGTATGAAGCCAGCCTCCGACGCCTCGAAGACGACGAGACCAGCTTCTACTCCGAAGCCATTGTCTTCGGTACCGAAACCAACAAGGCCTGATTCCGATGCGCCCAAGACCTCGAAACAGTCTACGACACCGAAAACAACACCTTTGGTGCCGAAAACTATGCCAAAGGACATTGTAACACCTCCTAAGGCTAAAGACAGACAGCAACCTCGTCCGGAACCGAAAAAATCGGCACTGACAAAGGTTCCACAAGGGGAAGACCTTTTCCAACCAGATCCTCTGCAAAAGAAGATCTACATTGACCCAAAGACAGGTCATGTATCCACTACACCACACAAGAAGAGGAAAGCAGATACAACACCCACACCTGTAGTACCTGCCAAGAAGAAAGACTCTGCCACATCTCCTATGCACCCTTCTTCTCCTATACTTCCTTCTCCTTCATCCCCTGTTCCTCTTAACAATTCACCACAGATTTCTCCTCCACATTCTCCTCTTCTGTCTTCACACTCACCTCAAAATGATGATGAGTGTAGTTTAGGGAGAGGAATGGACCCAGATGAGCCTTTCCCATACCCTGTAGATGATACAGATTGGGAGTACCCAACCCCACAGGATGTGCCACATATCCCTGACCCACAGTCATATCCATCAAAACCTTCTCCCCCAGAAGATAACATTGGTTTTGGTCACCTGCTGAACAGAGCTGCCATTTATCATGGAGTCACTATGCATTCTGATGAGGCAGAGGAAGATTTTCTGTTAGACACATTTGAACAATCGCAAAGGTCTGTTCAAATTCTTCCCATGATTAAAAGGGTCATCAAACATGCTCCAGAGATATTTAAAGACCCTGTACGTACTAGGATCCTGAACCCTAGAATTGAGAAAAAATATAGGCCTGCACCTGCAGATCCAGCCTACATCAAAGGACAACTACAATTAGATTCACTAGTTGTGTCAAATGCTAGGAAAAGGCCAAACTCACAAACGTCAGGTGACGCACCCCACCTGACAAAGAATCTAAAGTAATAGATGCTTCAGGCAAAAGAATAGCTGCGCAAACTACCAACATATGGCATATAGCTAACACACAAGCCCTCCTTTCAAGATATGATAGCGCTCATTACGATCAATTGGAGAAACTACTAAAACATCTACCTGACCAATATAAGGACCAGGCAAACGACCTTATACAAGAAGGCAAGCTAATCTCTAATGCCTCCATCAAGTGTGCACTAGATGTGGCAGACACTGCATCTAGAGCTGTAAATACTAGTGTCTTACTTAGAAAACATGCGTGGCTACGCATTTCAAGATTTAAACAGGAAGTGCAAACTACCATTTTAAATCAACCATTTAATCAAAATCAACTGTTTGGACCAGCGGTAGACACAGCACTTGAAAAGATGAAGAAGGATACAGAAACTGCCAAATCTATGGGAGCTTTACAGTCCACACAAACTAAAAGTTCCTTTCGGCGCTCCTTCTACAGAGGAGGCTCCAAACCGACTTGAGCAGACAATACAACATCCTTCAAATCTAACAGACAAACATCCTCTAACAAGGGATATTTTAGAGGAGGATATAGAGGAAACGACAACAAAGGAAGTGGTCGGGGTAACAACAATAATCAAACCTCTTCCACTACAAAACAGTGACTTCCCTCTGCTTCCCCGACAGCATTCCACTCCTGTGGGGGGCAGATAAAAAACAATTCCTACCTGTCTGGAATTCCATTACAACAGACAAGTGGGTAAGACAAATTATCCAGTATGGCTACTGCCTCGAACTTATAGCAACCCCTCCACACATACCACCCAGGTAGCGTCCAATGTCTGCAGAACACCTTACTCTGCTCGAACAAGAAGTTCTGTCGCTTCTGCAAAAGGACGCAATAGAAATAGTTATTTTACAACAGCAAGGAACAGGGGTTTACTGGCTATATTTTCTAATACCCAAGAAAGACGGGACACTAAGACCAATTCTCGACCTCAGGCCCCTCAATCATTACATACAATCAGGTCATTTTCATATGATCACTTTACAACAAGTGCTCCCACTGCTGCAACAAGGCGATTTCCTTACAACACTAGATCTAAAGGACGCCTACTTTCACATTCCTATACATCCTGCTCACAGGAAGTATCTAAGGTTTGTACTGGAAGGACAACATTATCAGTTCAAAGTCCTTCCATTCGGAGTGACAACGGCACCAAGAGTGTTTACAAAGTGCCTTGCAGTAGTAGCAGCACATCTCAGGAGACAACAAATACATGTCTTCCCTTACCTAGACGATTGGCTCATAAAAGCCAAGTAATCATAATCACATCAGACAATTCAAACCTTGCACGACTTAGGGTTCACAATCAACTACACCAAGTCGCACCTGCAACCCTCTCATAAACATCAGTATCTAGGGGCTACAATAAACACGTCTACAGCTCTAGCGTATCCCAGTCCAGCTAGGATACAGAGCCTTCAAACCTTAGTCACAGTCTTCCAACATCAACACTCTCTCCAAGCCAAGTGTTCATGAGACTAATGGGCATGATGGCGTCTTGCATTTTTATTGTACCATATGCAAGACTGCAAATGCGTCCGTTACAGGAATGTCTAGCACAACAGTGGAACCAGGCTCAAGGCAACTTACATACCTGGTGTTGGTAGACAGCTACACACGTCGCTCTCTGCAGTGGTGGAACACCAAAAACTTGACAAAGTGGCGGCCGTTCCTTGAACTTGTTCCACAAATAATACTCACAGCAGACTCATCTCTCACAGGATGGGGAGCCCATCTCCTACATCATACGACACAAGAACAATGGACCACTCAACAAAGATTGCTCCATATCAACCATCCAGAGCTGCTAGCAATATTCTTAGCAATCAAAACATTGCAAGTACAAGTACAAAACAAAGCTGTCTTAATCCGGAGGGACAACATGACAGCTATGTATTAAATACAAAAACAAGGGGGGACACACTCTCTACAACTGTCCCAGCTTGCACAGAACATTTGGAGATGGGCCATTC
Organism: Lissotriton vulgaris; assembly: GCF_964263255.1. Lineage (NCBI taxonomy): Eukaryota > Metazoa > Chordata > Amphibia > Caudata > Salamandridae > Lissotriton > Lissotriton vulgaris. The sequence continues at coordinate 606,663,169 of NC_141699.1, read as the reverse complement.
CACAAAATATATATCTGCTAGCACAACAACGTCCAGGAGTTCACAATCAGATAGCAGATCTGTTGAGTCGGCAGACACAACAAATTCACGAATGGGAACTACATCCGCAAGTTCTTCAACCGTTTTTCCACAAGTGGGGTGATCCAGACATAGATCTGTTTGCCACACAAGAAAACGCAAAATGCCCAACCTTCGCCGCTAGGTTTCCACACCCGCTGTCCAAGGGCAACGCGATATGGATGAACTGGTCAGGCAGATTTGCGTACGCTTTTCCACCACTACCACTAATACCATTAGTAGTACGCAAGCTCAGACAACAGTCTCTCAAATTAATCCTGGTAGCTCCCACATGGACACGCCAGCCGTGGTTCACCACACTGCTAGAACCCTCTCTAGTTCCACACCATAAGTTACTTGGTTATCTAAATCCACCATTACACTGTATGAACATCATTAAAGGAGGACGGTGGCAGAGTTTCCCGATCCGCTGTTTGCCTGCAAGCTGCTCCAGAGTGCCAGTAACAATCAAAGTATTGATGTGTGGGGCTGCCTGAACTCAGGATTAGCTTTTAAAGCTACTTTTAAATTTTGCCGTACTTGCAATAATTGCATTATTTTATTTTAAATTGCTGCCTACTGTACTGGTGGTCTTCCCGTTTCGGCCGTAGTGGTTCCTGGAGCCTGGGGTATAACAGAGGTCCACTTCTGTAGAGGAGGGCTGCGCTCGATAATACAGCCTGCCCGCCCTGGTCCGACTCGGCACTTAGAGCCGTTGAGCGGAGGGCGGATAGGTAAGAACCTGTCACTTCCGCTTGGAGCTGCGGTTAGCGCACTAGTCTTCCGTGGCTAAGGGCTATTTAGCCTGTCCATCAATCTGAGCGCGCAGCGGTCGCGCGCAGGGGTGCGCCTACGAACACGCCTAAGACAAGCCGAAGACAAGCCCGTCTGTGCCCGTCCGCGACCGGACGGGACCAGGGGCCATGGGCTCTACACCTATGAGTTTGGACCCCGCTGGGCGTCATGTCATCTGCTACTCAGCTCAGGTATTAAAATAGTTACAACCAGCCTTTCCATCAGGCTGCAGGCGAGACACATGGCCGTGTCTCGAAGGTCCTTTTTCCTGTATTAGGTGTCACCATCAGGCCTCCCTTACATGCTCCCGCACTGATGGCGACACTAGGATATCTGAAGGGTCTCCCCCTCAAGATTGTTCCATCAAGCTCCCCACCTGTAGTAACATCGCAGTAACCCCCAACAAATCTGGACTAAAATGTTCTTTTAAACATTCGCTCTCTGCCCAAACATTACCAGGAACTCTGGGACCTTGTTAATACTGTCTCACCAGATATTTGCTTCCTTACGGAGACTTGGTTGAAGCCCCACACGGTTCCGGCCATCATGTTGGGGGTTCCAACTGGATACAAGGTTCTCAAAAAAGATCGCCCCATCAAAATAGGTGGCGGTATTGCTATCATATATAGAGAAGACTTGAAGGTCTCTCTACTTGATCAGAGATGCTGCTCTTTGATGGAGGTTATGATCTTTAAGATCAGTTCCACATCTAAAATCCACTGGAAGGGAGCATTAGTCTATCGCCCTCCGGGGCCGAGTACAAGCTTTTCGCTCACCCTAATGGAACTGCTAGCCCCTTATTTTAAAGCTAAGGAAGACTTTATTTTACTTGGAGATTTCAATATTCATATTGATCTCCCTAATCACTCAGACACAGTATCTCTGCTCTCTGATCTTTCCACATTAGGACTAGTAATTCGGAACAGTGGTCCAACACATACAGGTGGACATACCCTCGATGTAATCTTTTGCAACTGTCCTAAGACAAAATGTGAATCCTCAACCCCGGTAAGCTGGTCTGACCATTATATGGTCGAATTTACACTCTTAGGCCTTTACTTGCCACGCCATGAGCCTCTTCCGGCAGTCTGGCGACGACAGTGGTACAAGATAACCCAAGAGGGGCTACAGAGGGTATGGAAAGAACCTATTATTCTTGAGAATGATGATGTCGAGAGTGGTCTTACTAAGTTTAACAGGGCCCTCTTAGAGGCGGTGGACTCACTGGCGCCTTTGAAACTTCATAAACAGTACCCTAGATCCAAACAGGAAGCATGGTACTCGAAAGAGCTGAGAGTGGAGAAACAGGGGTGTAGAAAACTCGAAAAAATCTGGAGGAAGTCTCATACACCCCTCAGCAGGAAGTTGTACTCAGTGGCTCTGGCCATTTATCACAAAAATATAAAATCAGCCAGAAAAAATAGCCTCGCCTTACAACTGGCAGAAGCTGGCAATTCCACCAGAGAACTTTACAAAATTCTTCAATCTTTTGTAAAGCCGGTGGCCTGTGAAAGTCCTGATGATTTTTCTCAGACTCTTTGCGATGACATCTCAGCATTCTTAGAAAATAAAATAGTCAATATATGAGAAAATCACTAAGGCCGCAAATCTCAGGAGTGATGTTGATCCTCCCGTCCTCCGGACACCTGACGGTGAAAGCATTCGGCTCTCTTCGTTCCCGGAAGTCAGCTTATCTGATGTTGTTTCCCTGTATAGTCAAATCAAGACAGGGTCTCCAACAGATATTATTCCTGCTAAAATGGTTGCTCCGCTGGGTTGTTTGCTCTCCACCAGCATCCAAATGGTGATCAACCTCTCCCTTAAAGCAGGGCAAGTGACTCGAAAAAGGAGATAGTAAACCCTATTCGGAAGGATGCGGCACTGCCATGGTCGGATTTTTCCAATCTCCGCCCGATCTCTCTCCTACCCTACCTTAAAGATGGCCGAGAAGTACTTGAATACACATGTGTCTAATTTCATCGAGGCAGCGGGCGGTCTGGACCATTCACAATCTGGGTTCAGACCAAATCACAGCACCGAATCAGCCCTCCTCTCTGTGAATGATACCATCAGGATGGCACAGGATGGGGGAGGCTCTATGGTTTTGGTGCTGTTGGATTTATCCGCTGCCTTCGACACGGTGTCACACGAAATTCTTATCGGCCGTCTGAAGAGGGTAGGGATAGGCGGAACCGCCCTGGCATGGCTAGAGAGTTTTCTCTCAGGCTGTTCAGTCTGTCCAACTGGGCTCCCATTTCTCAATCTCTAGAGAGCTCACCAAGGGGGTTCCTCAGGGCTCATGCCTAAGCCCTACACTTTTCAAATTGTATGTGGCCCCCTTGGCCGACATTGTGAGAGAATATGGGTTTACGCCTATATCGTATGCTGACACCCAGCTTCTTTTTTTTTTCCAGACCCTGACACCAGCTGTCAAACAAACTTTTGCTGCAGGAATGAGAGCTATAGCTGATTGGATGGCCTCCAATTACCTACAATGTAATGTGGGTAAGACGGAGGTCATGCTTTTCGGAGAAGCCTCTCTCCTTTGGTCACCTGATTGGTGGCTGTCGGAACTAGGGCCTGTTCCCTGCCCTAAGCAGGTATTAAAAAACCTTGGTGTACGCCTTGATCAGTCATTGCTTCTAAAAGATCACGTAACTCAAATCGCTGGATCTTGTTTTAGGGTCATTGGATTACTGAGGCTTGTATTTCCATACCTAGCAGATAGCTACAGGAAAACCCTGGTTCAAGTGCTTGTGATTAGCAGGCTAGATTACTGCAACAGGCTCCTTCTTTCTGCCAACGAGGAACAACTTGGCCGATTACAGGTAGCCCAGAATACGGCAGCAAGATTAGTTCTTAATGCCCCAGCTAGATCCCCCTCACGCCCTCTTTTGAACAAACCCCACTGGCTGCCCATTCGCCAGCGGGTTAAGTTCAAAATTTGTTGCGTAATCCACAAATGCCTGTTTGGTACTGGCCCAAAATATCTGACCGAAAAATTCAAACCATACGAGCCAGGTCGCTCCTTGCGCTCTATGAACCAAAGGTTGCTCCAAGTCCCGCGGATTAAAAGGGAAAGGCAGGGTGGTAGAGCACTCTCCTATAAGGGTCCAACTCTCTGGAACACCCTACCCCCTCCCCTAAGACAAAATCCCAATCTAGGAGCTTTCAGGAAACTTTTAAAGACACATTTGTTCCTGACTATCTAAAACCTGTATTTTGTTTGTTCATTGACCTCAGGCCTCTAGTTTATGGTAAGAACACAAGCGCGGAGATACCCCTATGGGGGTCGAATTCCTGCGCTATATAAGAAACTAAATAAATAAAGAGGCCAGGAGACCTACTACCAGAGCTTGTTATGCTGCTAAATGGAAGAGATTTGCTATTTATTGCAACAATAACCAAATTGATCCCCTGGAAGCGTCTATCCAGAATATCATTTGCTACCTTTTACATTTACAAAGATGTAACTTAGCATATTCATCCATACGCCTGCACCTCGCTGCAATTGCAGCGTATTTACAAAACAGTTAACATCTGTCTCTCTTTAGAGTGCCTGCTATTAAAGCATTTATGGAAGGACTAAAAAGAATCAATCCCCCCAGGTTACCACCTTCTCCAGTGTGGAACCTAAACGTTCTTCTTACAAGACTCATGGGACCTCCTTTTGAGCCTTTACACAAATGTGAATTGCAATTCCTCACGTGGAAAACAGCTTTCCTTATAGCTATTACCTCTCTTAGAAGAGTAAGTGAGATACAAGCTTTCATAATACAAGAACCATTTTTGCAACTACATCGTAACAAAGTGGTTCTAAGAACTAATCCGAAATTCCTTCCAAAAGTCATTACTCCTTTTCATTTAAACCAATCTGTAGAGTTACCTGTGTTTTTCAAAAACCCTCACTCTGTAGCAGAAAGAGCTCTACACACACTAGATGTTAAAAGAGCTCTTCTCTACTGTATAGATAGAACTAAATCTTTTCGAAAAACTAAACAATTGTTTGTGTCTTTCTCTCCACCTCATAAAGGCAACCCCATCTCTAAGGGTGGAATTGCAAAGTGGATTGTAACATGTATACAAATATGCTTTCAGAAAGCAAAACGTACATTAACAGTTCCTCCTAGAGCACACTCCACACGCAAACTAGGAGCCTCTATGGCTTTCTTAGGGAACATTGCCCTTGAGGACCTATGCAAAGCAGCAACATGGTCTACAACACACACCTTCACTAAACACTACTGTGTTGATGTGCAAGCCAAGCAGCAAGCTGCAGTAGGCCAAGCTGTCCTTAAAACTCTTTTTCAAACTACTGCAACAGATACAGGTGACCACCGCTAGGGGAGACACTGCTGCACAATCGATGCTAAGTGTAGTATCTGCAGCTCATATGCCTCAAACGGAAAATGCTACTTACCAGTATGCATCTGTACTTGGCATGTAGAGCTGCAGATTACTGCCCGCCCGCCTCCCCAGGACCTTTATCTGTTCCAGTTTATCTTACTTAGATGTACACGCATGGACATCCTTTTTAGGTCGAGGACCGTAGGCTCCGCTTGCGCAGTCTCGGTCCGTAGATTTAATGTTTCTTGGTACGGGGGCTTGAACCCTCCCCTCTTCTCCATTGGCTGGCTTCCTAAACGGAGGTCAGCCATTGGAGGAGAGGGGAGTCACTTCGTTTAAGCCCCGTCTTTTTCGGATTGGGGGGGCCTGTTTTTTCGTTTCTTTCTCGCTGTGATGTCATCATGAAAAAACACGACCCCCTGTCTGAAAAGGACTGGGCTTAAATGCAAATGGCGGGCGCTTCTCTTCACGATCCCTCCCCTGGTGTCCTCCTCCTGCCCCGTCTCTTCCCACCTCTTCTCTTTCCCTCTGGTGCCTCCCCCTTCCTTCCTCCCTCCCCTCGTCGGAGCCTGCCGCAGTCCGGGATCTCCCTGATCGGCGCCTCGCGGGCGCTCCGCAGACCCGGCACTCCTGAGAGACGTGTTATCTGAGGCGCTTCACACACACCTGGCAGGTGCCCTAACCCCAAAGCCCAGCTACCACACCTGGCAAGTGCCCCCACCCGAAGCCCCGCTACCACCCTTGGCAGGTTCCCCCACTCTGAGGACGTTCTCCCACACCTGGCAGGTGCCCCTCTCTGAGCAGCTCTTAGCTGGTACCCACACCCCCAGGTGGTACTCCGATCAGTTCGTCCCATAGCGCCCAGTGCTCCACTTCTAGGAGCGCCAGGACTCCCCACAGGTGCCCACTCCGCCTGACAGTGCCCCAGCCCACCCGACGCCTGTGATGAGTTTGTACGGCAGCCGCTATGGGGATGGCCGCGGCGGCTTCAGCAGCAGCTCCCAGGGCTCGCTGTCCTTGTCCGGCCGCCGCTGGTCCAGCAGCGGTGTGGTGGGCTACTAGCCCGGGCTGCAGAGGTCCACCAGTGCCCGGACCCTGGCCAGGAACGGGCCGGGGCTCACACGGGCCACCCCCGGCTTCCTGCTCTCCTCCATGTCCTCCCTGGAGATCAACCCCCAGCTGCACCAGATCCGCTCCATGGAGAAGGAGCAGATGAAAGGCCTCAACAACCAGTTTGTCTGCTTCATCAACAAGGTAAGCCCTGGCAGCGGGCTGGGGAGGAGTCAGTCACATGTACATCTAGCGCCTCGGAGAGGTCGGTAGGATTGGGGTCGATCAGGACACATTTAAATTTGGGGACACAAAGGCCGGTAAGGCTGGGATTGGGCCAGTCATCATCCTGGTTTTTCTGTGCCTCTGTTCCCTGCTTGTCATCCCGGCCTGCTTGTAATCCCGGTTTTTCTGTGCCTCTGTTCCCTCTTTGTCATCTCGGTTTTTCTGTGCCTCTGTCCCCCCCCCTTGTCACCCCGGTTTTTCTGTGCCTCTGTTCCCCCCCTTTGATCCCGGTTTTTCTGTGCCTCTGTTCCCTGCTTATCATCCCGGTTTTTCTGTGCCTCTGTTCCCCCCCCTTGTCATCCCGTTTTGTCTGTGCCTCTGTTCCCCCCGGTTTTTCTGTGCCTCTGTTCCCCCGGTTTTTCTGTGCCTCTGTTCCCCCGGTTTTTCTGTGCCTCTGTTCCCCCAGTTTTTCTGTGCCTCTGTTCCCCTGGTTTTTCTGTGCCTCTGTTCCCTGCTTGTCATCCCAGTTTTTCTGTGCCTCTGTTCCCTGCTTTTCATCCCGGTTTTTCTGTGCCTCTGTTCCCCCGGTTTTTCGGTGCCTCTGTTCCCCCGGTTTTTCTGTGCCTCTGTTCCCTGCTTGTTATCCCGGTTTTTCTGTGCCTCTGTTCCCTGCTTGTTATCCCGGTTTTTCTGTGCCTCTGTTCCTCCGTTTTTTCTGTGCCTCTGTTCCCTGCTTCCATTAAATCAATTGGGTGTCACCCACAGAATCAAAGGACCTGGGTATAGGTAATATAGAAAACAAGGTGGTCCTCGATATTGATTCAAACAAAAATATATAAGTATAAATTATGTCTTATTTGTGCGATTAAATCCAAGCACATTGATTCAAGCAAAGGCAGGGAGATACATTAGCATTGATATTATTTATAAACACATTGAATGCAATGAAAAACAGTACCCAAAAATAGCAATTTAAGCTAAACAGGAAAGATGGATTTTAGCCACACTCTGTATTCTTGTTATACCAAAATTTGTATATTTATTTACATCATCATAAAACAAATATATACGGCGCACAGGACTGTCAGAGTACAGTCAGAAAAAGAAAAAGGGGTGCTCTCGTGATTTTGAGAAGGAAGGAAAGGAGAGATAAATATTATAATATACAATAATAGTATTTACACAAAAAAGGGGGGCGGAAGCTATCCGCTGTAATATGCGCCTGTTCACATCAATTAAAAAGGGGATAAGATTAGGGTGGGGGAGGTACAGGCCAAATATGGTAAACCGTCGACGTTTCGACCCTAGTGCTCCAGGGGTGTTTGGGACCTCGGCTGCGGGTCTTCTTCAGGACAAAAACAGTGGGACTTGGGGGAGGAAGAGGGGGTGTGTTGATAGGCTTGGTATGGCTTCCAAGATGATGTAGGCCGTTGTCCAGCAGGTTGTCTGGATCGAACACCTGAAGTACAAGGATGAGGCTTTTATTAGGTGCTATATGGGGTACATTCAAATACAGGATGTGGTTCATTGCAAAATGCTGGGTACATTACCAATGGTGCTGTAAGGGGGAGACCTCCGTCTGAGCGTCTTAGAGGCAGGTCACCTGTTTGATATCAAAGAAAGACACTGGGTCAGAGCCCATCTCCCAAGGGCAACCAACTCCAGATGGTCAATCTACTGATGCAACGGTCATTTGTGATTCTCAACTCACCTAGTGCATTGGTGGTGGGCTGGGATGTCTCTACTAGGTTGTGGGCGCAGCGTGGTCGGTTCGACTGGATCAGGCCTATAGAGTAACGAAAGGAGGTAATCGGGTACCGGTATGTATGGTTTTGCTTAATACACCTACTGCTTGGATACATAGAGGGACTTACCCAAATTGGGGTCAAGTTGGAAATCCTACCGGGGCCCCCCCGGCGGTATTATGTGACACTTTAGCATTCGGTTATGAAGTGATTACATGTCCGCTTACATCGAGGGGTCGGGCTAGGACATGTTCTTACCTCTTATGCTTGTCATCCTAGTTTTTCTGTGCCTCTGTTCCCTGCTTGTCATCCTGGTTTTTCTGTGCCTCTGTTCCCCTGGTTTTTCTGTGCCTCTGTTCCCTGATTTTCATCCTGGTTTTTCTGTGCCTCTGTTACCTGCTTGTCATCCCGGATTTTCTGTACCTCTGTTCCCTGGTTTTTCTGTGCCTCTGTTCCCTGCTTGTCATCCCGGTTTTTCTGTGCCTCTGTTCCCTGCTTGTCATCCCGGTTTTTCTGTGCCTCTGTTCCCCCGGTTTTTCTGTGCCTCGGTTCCCTGCTTGTCATCCCGGTTTTTCTGTGCCTCGGTTGCCTGCTTGTCATCCCTGTTTTTCTGTGCCTCTGTGTGTGTGGCTCTGTCTGTGTGTGGTGGCTCTGTCTGTGTGTGTGGTGGCTCTGTCTGTGTGTGTGGTGGCTCTGTCTGTGTGTGCGCGTGGCTCTGTCTGTGTGTGCGCGTGGCTCTGTCTGTGTGTGCGCGTGGCTCTGTCTGTGTGTGCGCGTGGCTCTGTGTGTGTGCGTGGCTCTGTGTGTGTGCGTGGCTCTGTCTGTGTGTGCGCGTGGCTCTGTCTGTGTGTGCGCGTGGCTCTGTCTGTGTGTGCGCGTGGCTCTGTCTGTGTGTGCGCGTGGCTCTGTCTGTGTGTGCGCGTGGCTCTGTCTGTGTGTGCGCGTGGCTCTGTCTGTGTGTGCGCGTGGCTCTGTCTGTGTGTGCGCGTGGCTCTGTCTGTGTGTGCGCGTGGCTCTGTCTGTGTGTGCGCGTGGCTCTGTCTGTGTGTGCGCGTGGCTCTGTCTGTGTGTGCGCGTGGCTCTGTCTGTGTGTGCGCGTGGCTCTGTCTGTGTGTGCGCGTGGCTCTGTCTGTGTGTGCGCGTGGCTCTGTCTGTGTGTGCGCGTGGCTCTGTCTGTGTGTGCGCGTGGCTCTGTGTGTGTGTGCGTGGCTCTGTGTGTGTGTGCGTGGCTCTGTCTGTGCGTGGCTCTGTCTGTGCGTGGCTCTGTCTGTGCGAGGCTCTGTCTGTGCGAGGCTCTGTCTGTGCGAGGCTCTGTCTGTGCGAGGCTCTGTCTGTGCGAGGCTCTGTCTGTGCGAGGCTCTGTCTGTGCGAGGCTCTGTCTGTGCGAGGCTCTGTCTGTGCGAGGCTCTGTCTGTGCGAGGCTCTGTCTGTGCGAGGCTCTGTCTGTGCGAGGCTCTGTCTGTGCGAGGCTCTGTCTGTGCGAGGCTCTGTCTGTGCGAGGCTCTGTCTGTGCGAGGCTCTGTCTGTGCGAGGCTCTGTCTGTGCGAGGCTCTGTCTGTGCGAGGCTCTGTCTGTGCGAGGCTCTGTCTGTGCGAGGCTCTGTCTGTGCGAGGCTCTGTCTGTGCGAGGCTCTGTCTGTGCGAGTGCGTGGGTTGCTCTGTCTGTGTGTGTGCGCGGCTCTGTCTGTGCGAGGCTCTGTCTGTGCGTGTGCGTGGGTTGCTCTGTCTGTGTGTGTGCGCGGCTCTGTCTGTGTGTATGCGTGGCTCTGTCTGTGTGTGTATGCGTGGCTCTGTCTGTGTGTGTATGCGTGGCTCTGTCTGTGTGTGTGCGTGGCTCTGTCTGTGTGTGTGCGTGGCTCTGTCTGTGTGTGTGCGTGGCTCTGTCTGTGTGTGTGCGTGGCTCTGTCTGTGTGTGTATGCCTGGCTCTGTCTGTGTGTGTGCGCGGCTCTGTCTGTGTGTATGCGCGGCTCTGTCTGTGTGTGTATGCGCGGCTCTGTCTGTGTGTGTGCGTGGCTCTGTCTGTGTGTGCGCGTGGCTCTGTCTGTGTGTGCGCGTGGCTCTGTCTGTGTGTGCGCGTGGCTCTGTCTGTGTGTGCGCGTGGCTCTGTCTGTGTGTGCGCGTGGCTCTGTCTGTGTGTGCGCGTGGCTCTGTCTGTGTGTGCGCGTGGCTCTGTCTGTGTGTGCGCGTGGCTCTGTCTGTGTGTGCGCGTGGCTCTGTCTGTGTGTGCGCGTGGCTCTGTCTGTGTGTGCGGCTCTGTCTGTGTGTGCGGCTCTGTCTGTGTGTGTGGCTCTGTGTGTGTGTGTGGCTCTGTGTGTGTGCGTGGCTCTGTGTGTGTGTGCGTGGCTCTGTGTGTGTGTGCGTGGCTCTGTGTGTGTGTGCGTGGCTCTGTGTGTGTGTGCGTGGCTCTGTCTGTGCGTGGCTCTGTGCGTGGATGTCTGTGCGAGACTCTGTCTGTGCGAGACTCTGTCTGTGCGAGGCTCTGTCTGTGCGAGGCTCTGTCTGTGCGAGGCTCTGTCTGTGCGAGGCTCTGTCTGTGCGAGGCTCTGTCTGTGCGAGGCTCTGTCTGTGCGAGGCTCTGTCTGTGCGAGGCTCTGTCTGTGCGAGGCTCTGTCTGTGCGAGGCTCTGTCTGTGCGAGGCTCTGTCTGTGCGAGGCTCTGTCTGTGCGTGTGCGTGGGTTGCTCTGTCTGTGTGTGTGCGCGGCTCTGTCTGTGTGTGTGCGCGGCTCTGTCTGTGTGTGTGCGCGGCTCTGTCTGTGTGTGTGCGCGGCTCTGTCTGTGTGTGTATGCGCGGCTCTGTCTGTGTGTGCATGCGTGGCTCTGTCTGTGTGTGTGCGTGGCTCTGTCTGTGTGTGTGCGTGGCTCTGTCTGTGTGTGTGCGTGGCTCTGTCTGTGTGTGTGCGTGGCTCTGTCTGTGTGTGTGCGTGGCTCTGTCTGTGTGTGTATGCCTGGCTCTGTCTGTGTGTGTATGCCTGGCTCTGTCTGTGTGTGTATGCCTGGCTCTGTCTGTGTGTGTATGCCTGGCTCTGTCTGTGTGTGTATGCCTGGCTCTGTCTGTGTGTGTATGCCTGGCTCTGTCTGTGTGTGTATGCGTGGCTCTGTCTGTGTGTGTATGCGTGGCTCTGTCTGTGTGTGTATGCGTGGCTCTGTCTGTGTGTGTATGCCTGGCTCTGTCTGTGTGTGTATGCGTGGCTCTGTCTGTGTGTGTATGCGTGGCTCTGTCTGTGTGTGGCTCTGGCTCTGTCTGTCTGTGCGTGGCTCTGTCTGTGTGTGCGTGGCTCTGTCTGTGTGTGCGTGGCTCTGTCTGTGTGTGCGTGGCTCTGTCTGTGTGTGCGTGGCTCTGTCTGTGTGTGCGTGGCTCTGTCTGTGTGTGCGTGGCTCTGTCTGTGTGTGCGTGGCTCTGTCTGTGTGTGCGTGGCTCTGTCTGTGTGTGTGTGCGTGGCTCTGTGTGTGTGTGTGCGCGGCTCTGTGTGTGTGTGCGCGGCTCTGTGTGTGTGTGTGCGCGCGGCTCGGTATGTGTGTGTGTGGGTGGATTTGTGTGTGGCTCTGTGTGTGTGGGTGCAAATGCAATAGGTCTCGCATTTGCGAGCGATTAAGCTATTGGCATAGTAAATGACAATGCCATTTATTTGTTTTAAAAACAAAAACAAAAACATAAATAAAAATAATGTCATGAGCAATGCCAATAGCTCTAACTTTAACACCTTGGCTGCTAAGGGGTTTTCCCGCTGGGTGCTGCATTCCCAGATTTTCCATTGTTCATGACAAGGTCAACTCGTCATAAGCACAGGGCAGGTAAAACCCATGACGAGTTGACCTTGTCATTAGCATGGAAGTGGTTAAAAATGCCGAGAGCATTGCATTGTAAATGCTTGTTCTTTACTTTTTCTAACTCCATCATTTCCCATCATGGCGAAAAACAATCTAAGGATTTTGCCGATGCCCATGCGCACTATCATCCAAGGGAGGAGTCACCTATCTCGTGTCTACAAAAGACTTCTTCCAAGACGACAACAACATGCAATCATTTGAGACCAATACCAGGTGGCGATCTAATGCTAAGTGTAGTAATCTGCAGCTCTACATGCCAAGAACAGAGGCATACTGGTAAGTAGCATTTTCCTTCTGTGCAGTCAATTGTAAGCACCACTTTCCACAATCTTAGCTATTTTGGTTAAATGGCTGCAGCATAATAGTTCAAACGTACATGCTAACCATCTCCCACTTTTTCCAGTTTTTGTAATAAAAGGTTTTGAGTAAAGGCTGTAGCGGTCAAGCTTAAAACATGTTGCTCAGTTGACCATCTGCTTATGTTACAGTTCAAATGCATGTCACTGGATGTACGTGCAACTCTTATTGTTAAGCTGTTGTTTGCTGGCATCTTTAAAAGCAATATTTTATGTAGCGCTATATAACGAAGAGTGGTCGTTTAAGTGCTGCAAATAAATTACAAAATGCGAAGTTCCTCCATTTATTTCCACCAGGCCGATGGAAGGTAATCACCCTTGCTAGGATTCAAACCTGCAGCCACTGCATGTCTTAGCGCCAGCGTTCAAGTCGCTGAGCTTTCCTGATGGCGAAACACTATGACCATATGCAAAAAAAAAGCACTAACAGAAAAAAATCTAAATGGAATATTGTTCTTATTATTGTTTTCCATTTCTCAATCTGAAGTAGACAGCTATCTGTGCACTGCCCAATTTAATTAAATAGTTTGGGTCCAGTTGTTTCTCAACCTTGCCAGGTGTGGATTAATTGAATCGACTCCTAGAGGAACAACATTTTATAAAGCTTGGTAGCTAAACAAAAGTTGTTCATCAGACTATTTTTCTATTGAGTGGCGGACAATTGATTCTGCAGGGAAGGTACTAATTCAAACAATTTGTGAGACCTATTAAACTAGGCTGAGAAAATCATTAACAACAGGGAGTCAAACTCAAACTGAAACTAATGCTGAGAGGCCCAGTCTGAGTTACACAGACAAAAATATTTATTGTCTTTAAACTTCATTTACCCTCAGAAACTAAACAGAGATGGAAAACCACAGCTCAGACTAGCACATAAAATGCGGTGATTTACAGACTGGGTTCTTTCTCTCTGCCTGACTAAACTCTATGGCAACCGGTCTGGGGTCATCCGAGAAAAATAAAGATTTTTAAAAAGTAGCGTAAAAACAACCATCTTGTCACACAATTCCATTGCAGATCTTGCGAATTCTGTCCATCGACGCCTACTGGATTAGTTTTGTCACAAAGGGCATTCTGCACACCGGTTGTGTGTTTTCAGTAAAACTCCCCTTAAGGGGGCGGGGCGAGACGTGGCGGTGCCTGTCACAACCACCCTGCTAATTTCTTCCGCCAAACGCCTTTTATCAGATCTTGGGCACGTGATAAAACGCAGGCCTCCTACTACTAGATAACAAGAAAGGGAACTTGGCCAACAAGAAGAGAGCGAAAAAGGTGCTGATAACGGAGGACAGGAAGGTGTGGTAACGGTGACAGTGATGGGTGCGCATTTAGGTTCAGAGAGAGGATGAAGTAAAGAAAGGGAAGACAGCAGAGGAAAAGATGGGACCAAGAGCACATCGGACATGGATACTGCATCAAACGAGCAGAGACGAAGATGGCAGTGCAGCCTTTAGGAGAAAAAAATGTAAGGAGAAAGGTGTGCGAAGTTGTGCGGATACGCAAGGGGGAGGAAGTGAAAGCGAAAGCGCGCCATAAGCGGGTTGCTGAAACAAGCCATACGCATGCACATCTCCTTTTCCTACGTGTGCACATCTCCTGTCCCTACGCGTGCACATCTCCTGTCCCCTTCCGAACAAAAATAGATGACAATAGATCTCGCCAAGGCGATCAACGCATGCGCTGCGTCGCTAGGCGAGACCTAAAAAAGATTGTGCCCTTGGTCGAACTAGCTTTCCGCACAAGGTTTTCTATCGGGGTCAGGTCTCTAGTTGCTGCATCTCTAACCTGTTGGTGTAGTGCCCAATGTTTAAGTTGCAGGTAGTGAAAGTGCTCTGAGTGCAGTACCCCAAAATCCTGTTGACAATTATCAACATAGAGAAAATGTTGTGGAATAAATCGGAAATCATCCTACATCCTCCCTCTCACCATGCGTCCAATGGCCCTTCTTTGAGGTCTTGGGGGAATTTCGGGCTAAAATATATAGGGGTATAGGGAGATGGAAAAGAGGTCCAGCCCCTGCTCCTATTTACCTTGTCCCAAGTCATAAGCCTTAAGCGTGGTCCTGGTAGGGGTGCTAAGGTATGCATTAGCTGGGCTGTCCTTTTTGGCTTTCCACAACACATCCCAAATTGTCCTGCCCACAATTGCCCAATCCATGTGGAGCCAGTGGTTGTCCGATTCCCGCATGGACCTTTCTGTGATAACCCTCAACTGTGCTGCCATATAATAGAGCTCGATGTCTGTGAGAGCCACCCCTCCCTCCTCTCTCGGTCTCCTTAACATGTGGAAGGGTAACCACGCCCTACCATCTTGCCAGATGCAGCAGAGTATCCGAGACCGTAGTCCTTTTAAATAATCTTTATCTAGTTCTGTTGGGAGTGCCTGGAACAGGTAGAGCACTTAAGGGAGAAGGGTCATTTGGACTGCATGGATCCTGCCCAGCCACGAGATGAACAGGGGTTTCCATCACTGTAGTTCCTGTTTTACCTAGGGGAGGGAAGTTCCCCAGAATAGAACTTCTATACATGGGGTAATCTGAATTCCCAAGTAAGTCAAGCTGTGCTTAGCCCATGCGAATGGAGATTCCTCCTGTATTAGTAGCCTCTCCCCCTCTAATAATGTTAGGTTAAGGATTGAAGATTTATAGAAGTTGACCCGGAAGCCCACCACTCCCTCAAATGTTTTTAACTCCGGTTGTAATGCTGGGAGGGACGTTCTAGAAGCCGTGAGGTTTAACAGGATGTCGTCCGCAAATAGTAACACCTTATGTTTATCACCCCCAAATCTAATCCCTTGAATGTCCGGATTTGCCCCAAGTCTGGTTGCCAGCGGCTGGATACTCCGAGCGACCAGCAATCGGGACAAACTGCACCCCTGTCCTGTTTCTCGTCCCAGCTCAAAGAATGCTGAGCTCGCCCCAGTAAGCTGAACTCTAGAGTGCTGGCTTAAATAATTGGCTCGTACCATTCTTAAAAACGTATCCCCAAATCCAAACCTCTCCAGGGTAAGAAACAGGAAGTGCCAATCCACCCTTTCGAAGGCTTTTTCCGCATTTAAGTCCAACACTATCGCCGGATTCTTAAACTTATTGGCTTTTTCGATAGGATGGAGCGTCCTGCAGATGTTATCATGCTTCTGTCTCCCTTTTATAAAACCGGACTGGTCCGGGGGGATAATGTCCGGGAGTAGATTTTCTATACAGGTCACTAAAATGGCTGAGTAAAGCTTAGCGTCCAGGTTTGAAAGAGCTATCGGCCTATATGAGGTGCAATGCTGTGGGTTCTTCCCCTGCTTTGGGATTACTGTGATGAGTGCCGTGGTGGGGGTAACCGCCTGTCTCGTTGCCATGTCATTAAATAGGGCTGTCAGATGGGGCAGTAGTTCGGGTGTGTATGCCTTGTAAAAGACAGCTGTTAATCCGTCTGTCCCCGGGGACTTATGAGATTTAAGCCCTCCAATGGAGATTTGCACTTCCTCTTCAGAGATTGGGGTGTCTAGCTGGTCTCTCCAAGTTTCTGAAATCCTAGGGAGAGCGAGCGAGTCTAAGTAATCTAACTGCCGTAGCGTCAGGGGGCGTTGCTATATAGAGATCTTGGTAAAAAGCACCAAACAGAGAGGCTATACCCCTGTAATCTTATTCTAACCCCCACCTCTTTGTGAATTCCTCCAATAAACTCGCTCGTCCTTTTTTTACCTAAGCTGTCTCGCCAGATGTGTGCCCACCTTATTTCCCTGTGCGTAAGCACTCGGTGAAGACGGAGCAGGGTGAATTCAGCTCTGTTCGTGTAGATTGCCCCGAGTTTCCCTTTGAGGGAACTCAGCTGGCGCTTAAGGCTACGCGTGGGGTTCTGTTTGTATTCCCTTTCCACTTGGGATAGTGTTGCCTTCAGGTCCTCCCGCTCCTTTGCCCTTTCCTTATTTAGCACCGATACCATTGCTATACCCTTCCCCCGAATGACCGCCTTAGAAGCGTCCCAATTGTTCTAGGGATATGTGTCATCCGGGTCATTTGTATGGAAAAAGTCTTTAATCGCTAGCTGTAATTCATCGCGGCACAACTTGTCCCACGTCAGTGAGGCGGGGAAATACCATTTTGTGAAACCCTGCGTCTTTCCACTCCAGTTCAGGCCTGCCATCACGGGACTATGTTCAGAAAGAGAGATAGGAAGGATCTTAGCTCTCTGGAGGGTGCCCTGTAGGTCCTGGGACATAAAGATGTAGTCCAGTCTGGAGTAGGTTTGCTGGGCATGTGAGTAGTACCTGTAATCTTTATTTATGTATTTATTTATTTGCGGGTTTGTAACGCGCTTGAATCGACTCAGTCAGGAGTATCTCTGCGCACAGAAGAAAAAAAAACAGACAAAGCCGACAAGAAGTATGGTTGTAAGCAATCAGTATGAGAGATTCAGTGAATTAGGTCTGGAACAGAAACGTTTTAAGTTGTTTCTTAAAGCTCAGATGTTCTGAGCATTGCCTAAGCGCGAGAGGGAGCTTATTCCATAGAGTGGGCCCGACGACGGACAAACCCTTGCCGCCCTGTCTGGCCTTCCTCGCAGCTGGCACTCTCAGTAAAAGCTGGCTGCTAGACCTAAGAAACCGGACAGGGTTATATGGGATAAAGTTGTCTGTCCAGTAAAATGGCCCTTGTCCATTTAGGCTCTTATGAATTAGGCAGCAAATTTTGAACTTAATCCTGTTTCGAACTGAAAGCCAGTGTAATTTTTCCAGGAGGGGTTTAGATGGTGATCTAGGCGGGGCGTTTAACACCAGCCTAGCTGCCGTGTTTTGTACCACCTGGAGTTTAGCTAGTACTCCCTCATTGGCTGACAGCAAGAGTCTGTTACAATAGTCAAAACGGCTCAATATCAGAGCCTGCACCAGGGTTATTCTAGTAGAGTCAAGCAGCAGGGGAAAGACTTTTCGCAAGAGACCGATGACGTGAAAGCATGAGCCCACCACCCAGTTGCCATGCTGTTTAAGGGAGAGCTCACGGTCAAGGCGTATCCCTAGATTTTTCACGAACTGTTTAGGTTCAGGCACTGGGCCAAGATCCCGCGGCCACCAGTCCGGTGTCCACATGATCCTAGCCTCCCCAAAAAGCATGAACTCCGCCTTGCCTAGGTTACATTGAAGGTAGTTAGATGCCATCCACTTAGCCACAGCTTTCATGCCCTCGGAAAAGGATGTCCTCACTTCGTCGGTGAGAGCTCTGAAAGGAAACAAGAGCTGAGTATCATCCGCGTAAGAAACCGGGATGAACCCAAACTCTCTAAAGATTCTAGCCAGCTTTGATGGATGGATTTCGAAATCTCCATGCGTCAAAGTACCCCAGATTTAAAAATGCTTGTTTTAGGGAATCTGCCTCCCATGGACCTGTGCGGCTGAGAACTATTGTCTGTGGGATGCCAAGTGAGGTTAAAGTCCCCCATTACAATTATGTGACCCTCGGCAAATCCACTCACCATGTTCAGTAGGGAATTCACAAATGCCCTTTGACCTCAATTAGGGACATAGGCCGAAAGAAATGTCACAGATCTACCCCTGAGCTTCCCTTTTACCCTTACCACACGTCTGTCTGGATGCCTTTAGTCTAGAATGTAATGTTGTTGTGAAACATCAATGATACCCCATTATGCTTCGTTTTGGCTGATGACCTGCATATAAGTGAATAGTTTTTGTGTCTAAGCCTCAACTCTTCCAGCCTTTTAAGATGAGTCTCTTGGAGCGTCACCACATCGAATTGGTGGTCCTCCAGGTACTTCCAAATTTTCTGCCATTTGGTCCTATGAGGTATCCCCGCCCCTTCGCCATATGCCCCCCTGGATATTCCATAGTTTCCCTCCCCGTTACTGCTCACCAATGTCTTTGCTCCTCCGACAATCTAGATCACCATGTGACATAGCAGTGTCTCACCCCCTCTCCCTTTGCTTCTCCACCATCCCCCCTCCACCCGAACCCTCCCTTTGAATTCAAAACATAACCAAAACAAATAACAGTGTTTGTCCGCAGGACCCTTACGTGCCCTGCTGTTACGACAGTTCTCGTGAAGAGCGGCAAGCCGGGGTTCAGGCCCTCGCCCGTCCCCTTGCTGTCTCAATAGCGATATCCAACGTAACCTAAGGCAGTTGGAGCAGGAGTCCTTGTTGTGCGCTTCACGATCACTCCTGGGAAACGTGGGGTATATTATACCCTTTCCCGGACCCCTTGCTCTCTCGTCAGTCGTAGTCTATGCGTTGCCTCTTGTCGAGCAGCCTTAAAGTTCTGTGCATTCCTGGGTTCTGTGTCGTAAAGATGTTGACCACTCCTCGTCATCGTGTGTGTGACCCCATAGGCATTGTTCGGTTGAAGCACGTGTTCATTCTTTGTTGATCGCCTCCTTGCTGTAGGCTGATGTGGGTTAAAGTTCGCCCAAATCGTTATCCTCCTGCCCTTTGATCATCACACGTGATGTGGGTCTTTTCCTGCACGTTTACAAGTATCTGGCCTCCACGTGAGTGTTATTTCCAGGCAAACCTTCCTTTCCCTCAGCTGTCTGTGAATCAGGACCTGGATGAACGTCCTTTAGTGATTCTTTCCCATTTTGTGGAATTGGACCGAGCGGGGCACTCCTGCCTGACTGCGAGCTAAACGCCTCATCGTCTGGCATTGGAATCTCGAGGAGCTCCATACTTTCTTTGAGCTCTGTGACATGACTGTCTGTTTTTATATTCGAACGCTAGCCCAAAGGAATAAGTCAATCGACATCTTATTTGGACCTGTCTGAGCTTCTCCGCGAGAGGCCTGAAAGATTGCTGTCTCTGCAGGGTCGCCTGCACCAAGTCTTGGAATAGGATGCATCGAAATCCTTGAAAGGTGATGGAGTCTTTCTTTCTGGATTCTTGTAGGATAGCTTCTTTGACCTTGTAGGAATGGAGTTTGACAAGGACATCTCAAGCGCGACGTCTATCGCCCGGTAGAGCCGGACCCACCCTGTGCGCCCTTTCGAATTTAATTTTTAAACGTTTGGGCCCTGTGTCTCTGTGAAAAGGCCTTCCACGAATGCCTCTAAATCTGGACCTTCTACCCCCTCTTCCGGTGCCCTAATCCATATATTTTCTCTCCTTGACCTGTTTTTCAGGTTTTCATTCTTCAACATGGCCAGTTGGAGTTGCTAATGTAGGAATTGTACCTGGTCTTCTGTGGTCTTCGTTCGCTCGTGCCGATAGAGTCCACGACCTGTTGTAGAGAGGTCATTTTTTTCTGAGAGATCGGTGTTCAATTGAGCCATGGAGGCCTGTAGGTCTACTTTTTAGTTCAGCCTGGAGTTCTGCTTTAAACTCTTTCAAAGAGCTGAGCAGATCCTCCTTGGTCAGAGCCATAACTGGAACAAGTGTCTTTCTCCTGAGCTTGAGTCTTCTCCGCAGGCGTAAAGTAGCTAGACACCTCAGAGGTCACCTTCTTAGGTGGCATAGATGCAGTCTCTAATAGGAACCAGCGCTTCCACAGAGTCCCAGTCTTCTTCTGAATGCTTCTCTCATGCCGCTGTTATCACTCTCTAGAAAGGCTCTGTCGCCCTGTAAACAAATGCTGGATCCCACATCCCCAGGGGGCGGAAAGTGCTTATGAGGAAGACCAATCTGCAGTGGCCATCTTGGGGTCAGCCACTCCTTGCTTATCCCTGGTGTCCATTTAAAGGCGAACTGTCCCCTGGCTTCCAGTATCGTTATGCGTCTGTGCCTGCGCTGGGTGCCAAAGAAAGTTCAGGCTTGTATCAGTAGCGTGTGCATGGTAAAACCTCTTTGTGGGTCTGAGTCTGCCATGTTGAAGTCAGGCAATATTGAAGGAGGGCTCCCCACTACATTGCTGCTGCAACACGGGTCCCCCATGTCCTCCAGCTCCCTCCCGCGGGTGATTTGGGCTTTTAATATGAGGCAGGAGCCCCTGCCTACCTCCAGTGATGTCAGGAGCCTCTCATCTGCACCAGATCTGTGCAAGGCGCACATCTGCTGCTCTCAGTGCTGAGCCTCTCGGCGGTAAGTGGAACCGCGGGCGTCTACTTGTCAGTGTCCTCTCCGAGAGTGCATGCGGCGGCGCTCTGGGTCGGGTAGCAGTGAAGTGCCTGCGACCCCGTCCTCACTCCGGGTCTGCAGCTCTGGATCAGTTTGTGCGGCCACACGCCCGCGATCTTGGGCCTCACCTCTCGTCTCCGCGAGCAGTGTTCAGCCGCAGCCGTTTTCCCGCAGATTCCGCTGCAATCAATTTTGCCCCGCATTAACTCCCATTGAGCTGCGTTTAGGCTACATTGGGGCTTTAGGTTTGTCCACAACAGCCTTGAGGCGACGGAGCCGGTGCGATCACGTCCGATCGCCCATGAGGATAACGACTTGCGTGGCCATGCCTCCTTTTGGTCAATTTTTGAGTGATATAAACACCTATTAGAAGATGTTCTACATTTTGTTTTACATTTATTTTATGATACAAAAAAGGTTTATGTAAAAAAACAAGAGTGTCAGAAGGTCTATCCAGTCTATGTATGGGTCATTAAACTAACAGAACAGTGTCAACTCATCTAACCGTGATAGAGAGAATTGCTGGATACCAGTGATCACTTACAGGATATCCATCAGTCACCACACGGAACCGCCCTTCATCATTTGGCATTCCTGTTACTCACAATAATTGGTACGCCGCTGGCTCAGTCAAGGGGGGGTCAGTTGGTATAACCTCCCAAGAGCCAGGTGGCGGCCAAACAGTGGTAGAGTGTCACAAACTACCCATCAATTCGTTTGGTGGGTGCATGATTTGCAGTGCTGTGAGAAAAGGGTGTGCAAAAAAAGGGTGAGTGAAGATATATAAAATTGGGTGAGTGAGCAGAAATAAGGAAACTTTATTACGTGCTATGCTCGCTCCGCCAATATTAAAAAAGCAGCATAGGTAGATTTAACAAATATCTACTCTGATATCAAGTTGGTTTAGACAATGGCTAAATATTGTCTTTTGCCTATATGTCTAAGAAGGGCAATGGTGACTGATTATCTCGTATCAAGAAATTGTTTTCTCGTTATAACTATACTATTACCAATATGTGCTCTAAATGTAGGCATTAATTGTAGACAAGGAGTTATATGATGTTTTATATTACTGCATGTGAAAATAGAGAATCCATTATGTATTTTTTATTTTTTATTTTCAGTTTTATTTGAAGAAAAATGGCGTGCAAGTGTTCCAGCAAAGCAGTCGTGGTGAGAACATGATTTTAGAAATCCTCTGTGAAGATGAATGTGAGCAAGTGAGTACACAATAAATACTGAATGTTTTCAGTGGAAGGACAGTATTCAATGTCAGATGTGATCTTCTGAATATCTGTTTGCTTGTTCTTGTGATCCCTTCCCTCAGTTGTAAGACCCCTAAGTTTCCTAGCAGGCCAGTGGCTGAAGACAAATTAGTGTTTCGTTACTAGGCGCTTGCCTCTAGGCAGGCGTGCAATGCCCATAGGGCTAAAAGGGGTTTAGACCCCCCGTGTTTCTCAACCCGGGCTGCTGCAGCTTAAGCTGCTGTGGCATCAGTTGCGGCACAAAAGGGGGTGGTAATGGACGGAGCATCTGAACCAATCAAACACTCACACCCAGTCAAAAGATCTGGGTTTAATCCATCACCGTTCTTTAGCCCACTCTGCCACCCCAGTTCAGACATGGCTATATGCAAATCAGTCTGACCCTGTGCCTCATGGGAACAGTCCAGCCCGAACTGCCAAGCCATGCCTTCCCTGGACCGGAAACAAGCTTCCGAGGACTGGTTTCTGGCATTCCAGCCGTCTTCAGCCCGGCTTGCTTGAATCCAGTGGCAAAGTGAGCAAGGGACTCACGTCTGAGCATACCCTGCCACACTTATGGTGGCCAAAAGGGGTACAAAAGGGGGTGGTAATGGACGGAGCATCTGAACCAATCAAACACTCACACCCAGTCAAAAGATATGGGTTTAATCCATCACCGTTCTTTAGCCCACTCATAAGTGTGGCATCAGTTGGGCAGCTTCTGGCATCTTATCTCCGCCATACCCGAGTGTTTCACAATTTAAAAAAATTTAATTTACATGCTAATGTTAACTATTTAATGAGACTTTTTTTTTTAACTGGTTACAATACTCCCTTGGCCCCCACTCTGGCTATTTCTTACAGTTGTGTTTTACTTTTATGGGAGAATGCATTTCATGAAAAGGCATATCACGAGTAGGGTTGCCACCTTTCCATAAGAAAAATTCTGGCTATTTGTTGTTTAAAGAGCCTGTAAAGGCCTAGTCGTGACACTATATTTGTAACCCGACGTTTCTATCTTTATTTCCTTTAATTTTTAGTCATGGATCATAAATGCAGCCCTAGAACAAAATTAAAAGTGCTTTCTATTTCTATTTGCAGTTTGAGGTATGCACAGAAAAGTTCTAAAAATACCGGCTTTAGGTGATGGGGTCACTCTTTGGACTTTATAATAAATAATGTCCACTCCAGGGAGTACATTAGAGTGAGCCTTTAAAGTAACCAAGGCCCTCACAACAGTTTCTGTGGTTATTTTATTTTTTTCCTCTGAACTACACAACTGAATAAACAAAAACAAAATGTCCTTCTTGGTTAGTAATGAGTCGTTCTCCCAATAACTTAATTCTGGGGGCTTTTCTGGTACATGTCCCGTCAGGAGACGAATGCCCCCATAAAAGTAAGAACAACAATAAAAGAAAACAATGTGTAGTGGACAATTGAGCTACTATACTTAAGTCTCTCGTCACCACTTCCCTGTGCAGTGCTCTGCCACTTGTGTTTGTGTGCGGCCCATTTTCCAACCGCCCACCACCTCCCGATTGCAAAGCAATGAAGGACCGAGACTTGCCTGAGGCCATGGCTCTCCTGGGTCGTGGCAAGGGGTGTCACAGCGTCCTCTCCCCCCTGGAGACGGCTGGACTTACAGGCTTTGCCTCTGGGCAGTTCCTCTGTGGGTTCGGCTCCAAGTCCTCCTCCGTGTTCTTTCTGTGGCTCCTCTCCCAGTTCCAGGGACTCATTCGCCTTTGTAAATTCGCACTCTTCAATATTGCTCATGTTTTCTCATTCTCCGGTCCACTTCCTCTATCCGTCCTGATCTTCCACACTGATGTCAGCTGTCTCCGACATTTCTAATGGGCTTGTCTCTTTACATCCTCATCACGGGTGTTTTACAGACTGGTACATCGTCTTCCTCACCTTGAAGGGATTTTGTGGTGGTCATCTTGGAAATCTCAGTCATAGTATATGCCGGATTGCACTGCCTTTCCCCTAGGTATGGATGCCATACGGAAACTGGATACCGGGACAAGTAATCAACATTTCCTTGTGACTTTCCTGGTCCTTTGAGTGTCTAAACTGGAGAGAAGCTGTAATGCTAAAAACCACTGAAGTACCTTGGAATTTGTGTCCTTGTGGGTGGCCACCAAGTCAGCGGGGCATGATCAGTAAAGATAAAGAAGGTACGGCCTACAAAGTAATATTGAAGTGCCTCCATGGCCCACCTAATGGCCAAGCATTCTTTTTCCATTGTTGCATAACGTACTTCCAGAGGAAACAACTTTTGGCATAAAAACAATATGGACTGCAGAAGACCATGTGGGTCTGTTTGGGATAATACACAGCCTAACCCCCGGTCATAAGCGTCTGTTTGGGGGACATCTGTTTTAAAAAAAACAAAAAAAATCTGTCTAGTTTAACACAGGGACATGACATAAGATACTTCAGTTTTTAAAAGCTGTGTTTGTGAACTTTAGTTCATTCTATTTGAGTGTTTGTGTTTCTGTGTGAGCAGGTCAGTGAGTGGCTTAGCAACCTCCGAAAATTGAGAAATAAACCGTTGATAATACCCTACAAGACCCACAAAGGCTCGTATTTCTTTCTTTGTTGTAGTTTGAGGTATGTTCTGTATGGCTTCTAGCTTATTATGTTGTGGCTATATGTTCCCCCGTTTATAGAGTACCCCAAGTATTCTATATGATCTGTGGCTAGAGTAGTTTGCTTAGGGTTCATTGTGAGGCCTGCTTGTTTTAAAGTATCAAAAACTTTTCTCAAGTGGTGTAAGTGGGTCTCCTAGTCGGGACTATATATGACTACGTCATCTAGATAAGCCCCATCGTATTGATGATGTGCCCATAGCAAGATGTCCACAAGCCTTTGAAATGTGGCCAGTGCGCCGTGAAGGACAAAAAGCATGATTTTAAAGGAATACAGCCCTGAGGAGGTAGAAAAATCGGTCTTCTCTCTGGTGGACTGAATGAGGGATATCTTCCAATATCCTTTGGTTGCATCAATGGTTGACATTATTTTTGCCTCTCCTAGCCTCTCTGATAATTCATCCACCGAGGCATATGATAGTTATCAAATTTAGAATGGGCATTCAATTGCCGAAAGTCAATGCAAAACCAGAGGCTTCCGTCCGGTTTCTGTACGAGCACTATGGGAGAGCGCCAGGCATTCTGAGAAGTTTCGATTATATCTGCTTTCAACATTGCTTCAACCTCTTGTTCTGCTGCCTGGCTTCTTGCTGCAGCTATCCGATAACTTTTGAGCTTTAATATTCCACCTGCTTCAGTGATATCATGGATGATTTGGGTGGTTCGTCTCTGCATATACTAGAGCTAAGACCTGGGAACTGATTTAATAAAGCATTCAGGTTTTGCATTTGTTTTTGAGTCCGCTTGTGTGCTATGTGAGATTTTTCTACTGTTACCTCACCAAAAAGCTGGAAGGGCATTTCTTGGGGTTCTGTAAGGGTCACTTGCCGTACAGTCGCTGCTGATTTGTCTACGGATGTGGTAGTCTTCCCATTATTTAACAAATTATGTTAAATCGGTCAAGCATATCTTGTGTTTGCAATAGCTATCTTATTCGTAACAGGCATTACTTTCTTTGTGACAACATATAGACCCTGACACTTCGCTATAAGTTTCTTTTCAGATGATGGTAAAAAGATCAACACTTTATCACCTACTTCTAACTCTTACTTGGCTATCCTGGTCATAATATTTTTTGCTTGTTTTGTGCCTTCTCCATATTACAGTGAACCTCTTCCGATAGGGTGGTTAGTTTCTTTCAACGCCCTGGTATATCCTAACAACGGTTTTCCCTTGTTCTCTTCCACTGTTCTGCAGGCATTTCTAAAAAGGTACAGGGTTTCCTTCCAAAGAAAAGCTCAAAAGGACTAAATCCGGTGGATTTCTGTTTGTGAGTTCTTGTAGCGAACAGGACAAGGAGTAATTTACGGTCCCAGTCCCTCCCTGTATGTTTGATATTTTTTCTGAGGATAGTTTTTATAGTCCTGTTATACATCTCTACCAGTCCATCTGTTTGGGAAGGATCTACAGCTGCACGGATCTGGTGGATCGCCAGAAGCTTGCATATCTCTCTAATTAAGCGAGCCATTAACGCGGTTCCCTGGTCTGTGAAAAAATCTCCTGAGTAAATACCACCTGGGAGAAGAAGAATATCATCGCTCGAGCTACAGAATGGGTGGTAATGCTTGAGGGGAGTAGCCCCTGGATATCATGTGGCATAGTCCAAAAGTCCTTGGATATATTGATATCCTCTGGCTGAGGGTATTAAGGGACCGACCAAGTCCATCCCTACTCGTTGAAAGGGTACAACAATGATAGGTAACCGGTGTAGAGGCACTTAATTTTCTCTCAATAGATTCATTAATTGACACCTAGGACTAGCAGCACAAAATTGAGCAGTTTCTCTAAAAACAGCAGGCCAATAAAAACGTTCTAATAAGTATTTATGGGTGTGTTCCTGTCCATAATGTACGCCTCCAGGGCAATATGCATGTCTTCTTGCACTTGGCTCCATGCCTTCATCAAGGTACTGTCGTCTTTCTGGGCTGCATCAAAACTCAGTGAAGGAGTATATCTGTCTTCAGGAGAAGAAAACAAATGAATAGAGATTGAGAGTTCGCTTTGTACTTTTCCCTTTTTTTCTTCTTTTCTGACTTAGTTATTTTTTTCCTTCTCCCTGGGGCTCTGTATCTCATCCTTACAAAGGGGTGCTTCACTTAGCCAGCCAGTAATAGGGTTTTGTTTTGTCACACATGCCAGATTGTCATTAAAATGAGGAAGGTCAGTGCCTAGGAGAACCTTCTCTGAGAGTACTGGAACTACTCCCACTTTTCATACCTGTGGATTCCCATCTATTTCTATTAGCACTTCGGCTAGAGCATATGAATGGATATCTCCATGAACACATGAGACTTGCACCTTTTCTCCCTCTTACTGACACTATTTCGAGTGCCAGAGTCCACCCGAGGATATGGGATCATGCTTCCAACACTGGAATCAGTGTTGGTGTATGATTCCAACATGTTTGATACCCAACATGACTGGTTCGGTGCAGCCACTATATATAATTAAACATCTTGTAATGACTGATGTCCACTATATGTATTAAAATGGCTGACTATTCTTACATAGCCTGGAGAATCAACTCTGGGTTTGTAGGGGTGTCCTGATCATGCAGGGGCACCCTCACGCGTATAACAAAGCACCCTGCCCTCAGGACTGAAGAGCTTGCCACAGGGGTGACTTGTAGGTTTTAAGTGTAGTGACCCCAGATATTAGGAAACGTATATCTGTTGTCAGAGGTGCAAACACCAACTCACACAGGTTGCAATAGCAGGCCTGTAGTCACAGTTAAAGTGAGCTCCCATGGGTGGCACAATACCCATGGGAGCCCATTGGAGATCCCTGGTGTACTTGTGCCCTGGTTACCTCAGTACCATATACTATGGACTTACAAGGGTACACCAGTAGACAATTGTGGGTGTACAGAAGTACTTATCATGACCAATTTAGAGAGAAAGCACAGTGACTGGGGTCCTGATGAGTAGGATCCCAGTCGGACTAGTCAAAAACATACTGACACCAAGCAAACAGTGGGGTGACCATGAAAGTATATCTAACTTTCCTACAATCATTATGAGGCATTTTGGGTCTCCAGCAACAGACATGATAGTTGGAGTATTGGGATGGAAGGGCAGAACCAATTGCTTGTTCTTCATAGCACAAACGTGAATGAAGAAGAAAAAAACCTGCACGGACAACCTTTGCAGTGTTAATGGGAATGACACAGCCATTTTGAATGAGGAAACATTTTTAATGAAAGCCTCTATTCGTCAATAGGATTAGCCTATCAATCAAAACATGATCCTCAGTGTAGTTAATGCACACAGTGAGCATATCATGATACTTGAGGAATATTATTGGCCAATACTATTACCACATAGTAAAGAAGTCTTCCTATTGCACACTGCCACATGATTATGTGATTTGTACGTGACTGAACTCCCCTCAGGATCCCACAGGAGTACAGCAAGCACTGTTTCTCAATGGCAGCACACGCTTTCTGCCCAATTTTATATTGTACTCAAGGTAATAAACATGTGGGCGTAGACCAAGCCCCTCTCTTAGGTGTGCTTCTTAAAGCTAATTCTCTGTTGATCACCTATGGTCAGGTGACTGCTGTGATGTGCACCTAGACCTAAAAAGTAAAACTCTGAATCTCAGAAATCTTGAAACACATTCTAATACTAAGTTTTTTTTTTTGTTTTTTTTTAAAGCACATCACATTATACAAGTATCTTAACTTTTCCAGACTGAGTCATGGAGTTATGTCAATGGTGCCAGAGTATTATTAATTATCCAGAAGCAGTGCAGATGTTTTATTATACTTTGTTTGCTTTATTCAAAATAATATTGTTACAAATAATCTTTCACAGTTCCTATCTGCACCCATTCTGCATTTGATTCATTGCAATCTTAGTAAGTAGAAGACAGTGACTACAAGGAGCTAGGCAGTGCACAGTTGTCCTGGCGGACTATGTATCCTTTCTAGTAGTGCATATTCATGCAACATTATATTTTTCCTAAATTAATATGGGCTCACTTATGGTTTCTTCACTCATACATGTTTAGTGGACTCCATTAAATGTGTCATTGCATGGATACTAAACTGATGCATATTTCTGCCTCAGTGTGTAATCATTGAACTAAATATGTATTCTTTCCAATAATTGCTAATTTCTGTACAGCAAAAACCCACAGGAATAGCCACTGCTCAACTTTTATATGGTGAGCAGCATGGATGTTTGTTTTTTTAACTGAAGGACAGCCTAGGAGTAGGTAGCAGGAAACCCTGACTGGAGCCAGGAACATCATGACACCTGATGCTTGCCTTGCTTCAGAGTAACCTGCCATGTGACCTGGAAAGATTACCTGTGGCTTGAAGAGTAGACAGTGATCAAGACAACTTAACTTGAGACCGGAGATCTGAACAGGGAAAGCTGATGATGGGCCTCAAAGTCACAAAAACGGACATACTAGAAGAATTCATAGGAAAAGGGGTCCCCCAACCACAGTACCTGAAGTGGCAGTAACTTTAGACATCCTGATGTCTTGGCAGCACAATCATAGGACTCACCACTCTCCCTTGCTGTGTGCCTTGCACACCTGCATTCTGTCCACCCCTCCAAATCGTTTTAGACCCCCAACTTCCCTCTTTGTTGCTCAGTCATTGCTCAATCACAATTCTATCAGTGCTGTGCAGTGTACTAGAAAGCAAATCATGTAAACAACCATAGTTACTCAATTTCAGCCTCATGACCACAAAGGACTTCATCGAGGCTGCAAAAGTTTGTAGGCCAGCACGATCACCGGCAGACCCATGTCTGTTCATATATGCAAGAATATCCTTATTAATAGTTCTGCAGCCAATCCAGCCAGAAATATAAACAGCACCTTGCTAAAAGTCCATTCCCAAATTAACTCCCTAAAACAAAGGTTTTACATGCCATGTATAATTGGCCACCTTCCTTTCATCCCAACCTGGCACCCAGCTACTGCAGATGTACTGTTGTTTTCCACTTGTAAGCTAACGATATCATGTCATAACCTGTGTAGTTGGATAAGTGGCATCCGCCTAATAATGAAAACCTGAAAAAATAGGCACTACTGCTGAGCACTGTGACCCAGCCCTCTTCACAGTTACAAAGCTGCCCGCAAGGCTCCAAACGCTGAGTAGTTTTAGTTGATGGAATCATCATTGAAATGTGCGTCTGTGTAGTCACTAACTTAACCTGCATGAGCCGTTTTATAGAATTACAAGTATTGCATCCACAGGAGATTCTACAATATTAAAGGGGTACATACAGTGCAACACTAATCTCGATGAGGGTGACTATGGTGCTTCTTTAACTGACCTCTTGTGTGTAGAAGCCCTGATAACCCTCACTATTAAAGGTTTTGTCAGTGTCCTATAGTTTGGTCCTTTGTCTGTTCCTGTGTGTCTGTGTGTGTCTGTGTTTCAGTGTGTCTGTGTGTGTGTGTCTGTGTGTGTGTGTGTCTGTGTCTGTTAAAATGGCAAGATTCCTTTTTTCTATAGTGGACTTAACCCTCATTACAGTTTGATGTTGCTCATGGCTCCTAAACCCAAAACGGAAGGAACAAAATGGGTGGGCTTTCCTCATGCAGTGTGACACATTCCTCCCCTGACTTTTTCTCTCTCTTTGTTGTTGCCTAGCATTGAAACTTCTGTGGCCTTGCTATTCTGAGTCACATATACATAAATCCCTTGGCGAGTTCTGGCTGTCTTGACCCTAGATTTTTACCTGTCAGATAGCCAGTGAAAACATTGTGAAGACTTAGGATGCACTACCTTAATATTGGGAAAACAAGGCATATTAAATGTGCCTCAAAAGTAGGATACATACTGGCTCTCTGTTCAAGGATTTTGTTTGTCTTCAGAGTATTGAAGAGATTGCCCATGATTATAACGCACACACTCACCAATGACACGATCTTTACTGCCTGTGCCACTTTCCTCCTTTAAGACAGTGTAGAAGCCTGGGGTTTTAGGTAATCCTTGTCAGGCTGTGCTGTGTGTAAATGAGCAGTCCTCTGACAAAAGGTTGGTGGGACAGTTTTATCTCTGCAGGAATCTACCCATAGGCAATTAGCTCCTTGCAGCCTAGCCAGCTAGAGTCATCAAACAACGTGTGTCATTAACTGGATTATGGATCTGAAAAGTAGCTTTCCTACCTTCATCTTGAGTCAGTCTGCAGCGTCTCTGACACTTAACATACCCCTAGTATATCTGTATCCAGGATTGGATTGGGGCGACACTTAAACCTGGGCAGCCAAAGCACAGTGGCCCACATTTGCGGATTGCAACCTTTCGCAAAACATTGTTTGCTTAGGATCATGGAAGTAATGTTGGTAAACATGTGCCATAATAAAAGTATTTTAAAGACTATAGGGCCAGTAACTTTTGCCAAGTCTGGAATCAAACCTATTCTACTGTAACACACCCACAGGTTCCTGGCACTCATCTCAAGGGCTTTAAATCCACCCAGAGGTCAATGAATTTACTTCTCAATTTTGGATCCGGCAGCCCGTGCTCAGTTTGGATCTCGACCTTAGGTCCCGCAGCGTGTGCTCAGTCTTGCATTCCTGAATGTCCTGTCTGCCACCAGTCTCTAAAGTTTCAGTTCATCCTTTAAGGATATTTCCTTCCCGGTGAACAGCCAGTCTCTGGCGGATCATGCTCTTAGGGCTTGAGACTTCAGTACCATCAGGGACCAGTGTCCCCTGCTTATACTTAATCATCAGCATGAGACCCTTTGGGATAGTGGGCAAAATATAAATGCTTTCACTCCCTAGCATG
This sequence comes from Lissotriton vulgaris, assembly GCF_964263255.1. Lineage (NCBI taxonomy): Eukaryota > Metazoa > Chordata > Amphibia > Caudata > Salamandridae > Lissotriton > Lissotriton vulgaris. Next base: position 606,632,066 of record NC_141699.1, on the reverse strand, counting down.
TCCAGACTCTAATTTATCATCAGTTAGTTCCCAAAGAACACCGTTACTCTCAGAACCCTTGAGATAATTTCCACTGGTGGATCCAATTAGGCTCCTGCTCACACTTGGATCCGTGAGGTTCCTGCCCACAAAGAGGTCCTCAGAGGTTACTGCTCTTTCTGTTGCTCATGGAATATTTCTCACCCTAAGATAGCCCTCTTCATCCGTAGGCCTTTTAAAGTCATCCGTTTTTTTCTGATATTCCCAGTATTTTTACAGTTCTGAAGAGGCCCTCCCATGCTCAGAGACTGGTGAAAGGTGCATTGTTATTTTTGTTTTACATGCTGCAAGCTTCATGTGGAAGTTCCTTCAAATGGAATGATGCTATTATGTAAATGCAAAAATAAAAAACATAGTGTCACTTTCCACACATACATGCAGATTTATAAAGCACAAAGATGACCCAGAGGTATTGGAGCGCTTTACATGAGCATGAAATAAAAATACAGAAGGTCAGATTAATTTCTTCTTAGGCTCAGGTGGATTAAGTGATTTGCCCAGAATCACAGGATGTTGAGCTGACACTGGGACTCAAACCTGGTGCCCCAGTTTCAAAGTCTGCGGGGAGGGGGACACAAATAAACTGAGGGGTTCCTTCCTTCCCCTCACAGGCACACCTGATGCTGTGACAGCTTGAGCAGCCCATTGTCATTCTGCCCCTGACAACTAGCTTGCTGTCCTGACTTAATGTGCATGGGGGCTGGCTCAGTGTATGTATGTAAAGGCTGTAAAAACAGCCTATCTGAAAGAGACACATTAGTGATAGATTCCTTACCTTAGAATATCCCCAGGCATCAGACTGGATCCGGAAAGTTATGCTTAGCAGGGCCCCTGCGCGTCAGTAGGTGGCATCCTGTGGGCTCGGTGTCCGTCACTGGCGTCTTCAGCCCTGAGATGACGTCACGGAGAGTACTTAGGCGCCACACTTGCGCGCTGACGTCCGTTCTTTCTTTTTCCGCGCCAGCAAGCGCAGATCCGGATTGAGCATGTACCTTAGTCACTTTTTGATTACTCTTTTTGAGACTTTTGTCTCCCCTTTTTTCTCCTGGTGCACGTAGGGAAGCCCGGCTTCAAGTCTTGTGGGACTTGCCGCCGTAATTTGTCAGTACTAGTAACACAAGGAGGTTTGGCTCTAATCAGTAAGGCTCAGTTCAATCAGGTTCAACAACAAACGAAAATGCCAATACTGATAAGTTCTTTAAATATCAAAGTCTTACAAAAATACACAGACCACCGTTCAATGCATTTGGATGCTATTTAATAGCTATTCATTTAGAAAATATTTTAAATGTACTCATTTGAAGTTAGACAAAATTGCGAAAAAATAAATACCAACAATGAAAGTGGACATTAGAAAATAAACAGCAAATCACACATGCCTTCATTCAACACAAATCACCCGTTTCTCAATCATACCTCACACAATCATCATACAACGTACCCAATCAAGTGGAGCAGGGGATGCACCAATTGAGGGGTACTATGTCTGCCAACAAAAATTATTTACAACATCCATTGTTTTTACAAAACACCATTTGCAAATATATTAAACAATTGGAAACATTCAAAGATAAAAAATGATGAAACAAGAGTCAATGTATCGTTGCTATACAAACTTTGCACAAAGATTAATTAGCAAAAAAGAGCAACTTGGCAGACCCGATTGTAAGACTTTGATATTTAAAGAACTCCCCTGCGGCTCCTCGGCAGCCTGGGAGTCCCGCGGTCCACCCGCCATACCCGGGTCCGTCGGCGACTTCCGAACAGATGCAAGAGTTTCTTGCTGCCATGGACCGCCATTTTAGGCCCCGGGCGAACTCGATGTTTCTTCTGACCCGGGGTTTGTCTCTCTTCCGCCTACTATGGAGGAAGGTGCCTCCTACACCGTGGTGCTCCGTTGGGCTGCGGAGGCGCTCAATCTAGACCTTCCTACAGTGGCCCTCAAAACCAACCTCCTTACAGAGGTGCTCTAGATGGCGTCTGCATCGTCGGAGCCGCTGCTCCCTTTCAATGAGACCCTTACCGAAGTCCTTTTGGGCACTTGGTTGCGGCCGGCCACGGGAGCGCCGCTGGATAAAAACGTCACCAGGCGTCATCGCCCGGTGCCTGGTGATCACGCCTTCCTGACCACCCACCCTACGCCTGAGAGCCTGGTCATTCAGCCCTAACGTCGCAGAGTGCCTTTCCCACGGCTCCGCTGGATAAGGACTCTAAAAGGCTGGGACAATTTGGTAAATGTTTGTTCTTCTCGGCCAGCTTAGGGCTGCGGTCAGTTAACACCGTCTGCTTGTTGGGCCGTTACTCCCACGCAGTGTGGGATTCCGTTACTCAGGTGTTGCCTCAGTGTTCTGAGGAGGTCCAGTCTGTCCTTTCCCAAGCGATTGCTGAAGGGAAGGATGCGGCTAAGTTTGCCATCAGGTGTGGTTTAGACACCGCTGATTCGTTGGGCAGGACAATTTCCACGACTGTGGCGTTGCAGCTCCATGCCTGGTTGCGTTCGACTGGGTTCTCGCCCGATGTCCAGAGTTCACTCATAGACATGCCCTTTCATGGCTCCTGTCTCTTTGGCGATAAAGCTGACAATGCACTGGAGCACGTTAAGGACTCACGGGCTACTGCCAAGTCCTTGGGTCTTTCTACAAAGCACCCTGCCACTCCTGGGTTTTGTTCCTTTCATGGCCAGGACAGAGGCACCCTGGCACGCTCCTCCAGCAAAACTGTGCAGAACCAGCCTCAGCGCAGTTGCGGCCGTGGCTTCCGCAGGGGCGGGTCTGGGAACCAGCGTGTGAGTCAGTCCACCTCTACCCCCACTGCTTCCGCCTCCAAGCCTTCCTAATCCAAGCTTCAGGGAGCACCCCACGCCGGTGGGGGGCAGGGTCCGCCACCACCTCCACCACTGGCTCAAGATTACATCAGACAAGTGGGTGCTGCAGATAATCTGCAAAGGTTACTCCCTTCCTCTTCAGTCCTCCCCTCCAGCCATGCCACCTCGATGTCACCGCATGTCTGGGGATCATTTGAACCTTCTCCGTCAGGAAGTTGCTGCCCTCTTGTCCAAGGGGGCCATCTAGTACGTTCCCGAGCAGGAAGTAGGGAGTGGTTGTTATTCCCACTACTTTCTGGTCCCCAAGAAGGACAGGGGGGGGGGGGGGCCTGAACCCCACCTTGGACCTCCGGGACGTGAATCACTTCATTCGGAAGGAGAAATTCAAAATGCTGACTCTGGCCCAGGTCCTGTCTGCCATCGACCCGGAGACTGGATGGTACCTTTGGACTTGCAGGACGCTTATTTTCACATCCCTGTCCTGCCGTCCCACCAGCGCTACCTGCGGTTCACGGTAGGCCAGAAGCATTTTCAGTTTGCCGTGCTCCCCTTCGGCCTCACCAGTGCCCCTCGGGTGTTCACAAAGGTAATGGCGGTGGTCGCAGCTCACCTGTGCAGGCCAAGGGTGTCAGTCTTCCCCCTACCTCGACGACTGGTTGTTGAAGGCGGGCTTGCCCCAGGCAGTCGTCAACCACCTCCAGACTACGGCCAACCTCTTGCATATGCGGGGGTTCTCCATCAACGTGCCGAAGTTGCACCTGAGTCCCTCCCCTTCATCAGAGCAGTTCTGGATTTGACGCTGTTTCGGGTTTATTCTCCCGAACAGCGAGTCCGGGATATTCAGGCTATGATTCCGACCTTTCACCCTCTATCCCGGGTTTCGGTCAGGATGACCCACCGGCTTTTGGGCCAATGGCCTCCTGCATCCTGCTGGTGACACACTCCAGATGGCATATGCGAGGGTGCTGCACGACAATTGCAGTGGTGGCTCACTAATCACGATTGGGTCCATGGCAGATCCCTCTCCTTTCCCCAACCGGAGCACACTGTGGTGACTGACGCGTCCCTCCTGGGATGGGGAGGCCACTTGGGAGAGGTGGAGATTAGAGGCCTCTGTCTCTGGCGGAGTCACAGCTCCATATCAACCTTTTGGAACTTCGGGCGATCTGACTTGCGCTGAAGGCGGGGGGAGTGTGGTGCAGGTGTTCATGGACAACACCACTGCCATGTGGTATTACAACAAACAGGGCGGGTGGGTTCCTAGACCCTATGTCAGGAGGCGCTGCACCTCTGGATGTGGCTGGAACATCAAGGCATTACCTTGGTGATTCAACACCTGGCAGGTTCTCTGAACGCCAGGGCGGACGAACTCAGCCGCCGGTGCATGATGGTTCATGAATGGTGTCTGAACTCTGGTGTGGCGCAAGGTCTCTTTCTGCAGTGGGGAGAGCCTTGGTTAGATCTGTTCACCACCGAAGAGTACGCGCAATGTCATCAGTTCTGCGTGTTGGAATTTCCAAGGCGGCGCTCGCTTGGAGACGCTTTTCGCCGCAAGTGGAGTTGCGGTCTGTTGTACGCCTTTCCGCCTATACCACTTCTGCTCAGAGTGCTGACGAAGATCAGGCGCGACCGGGCCCAAGTCATTCTTGTGGCTCCGGACTGGGCTCGAAGAGTAGGGTATCCCGAGCTACTCAGTATGATACTCAGTATGAGCGTTGATCCCCCAATCAGTCTGCCTCTTCGGGAGGATTTTCTGTCACAGCAGCAGGGGAAGGTCCTCCACCCAAACCTGTCCCTTCTACGCCTCCATGCGTGGAGATTGAGCGGTGACAGTTGACCGCTTTCGACCTTCCTCCCGAAGTCTGTAATGTCATTCTGGCAGCCAGGCGTCCCTCCACTGACAGTGTACTCCTGCAGGTGTAACACATTTGTGGCATGGTGCACAGCAAAGGCTGTGGATCCCCTTTGTGTCCCTCTTTTTGAGGTTCTTCTGTGTCTTCTGATTTTGGCACAGCAGGGTTCTTCTTTGGGCACTATCAAAGGTTATCTTTCTGCCATCTCCGCCTTTCTGAGGCTTCCCGATAAGCCTTCTCTTTTTAAGTCCCTGGTTGTTAACCATTTCCTCAAAGGCATTACACACACGTTTCCTCCTGTGCCTTTCATAATGCCTCAGTAGGACTTGAATCTTGTCTTGACTTCTTTGATGTGCGCTCCCTTTGAGCCCCTTCATAACTGTCCCTTACGTCTTCTCACCTTAAAGACTGCTTTCCTGGTAGCTATCACCTCTGCCAGATTAGTGAGTGAGCTCCAGGCTCTTTCTTCCAAACCTCCTTTCGGTTCATCCAGACAAGGTGGTTCCAAGGACCCATCCTCCTTTCTTGCCAAAGATTGTCTCTCCCTTCCACATTGGACAGACCATCACTTTGCCCACCTTCTTTCCGCCTCCGCATCCTTCCAGGGAGGAGGAGAGGCTCCACTGTCTGGACCCAAAAGGTGTGCTCACATTCTATCTGCGGCGACACAACAGTTCCGGGTGGATGATCAGCTCTTTGTTGGCTACGTGGGCGCCAAAAAAGGCCAGGCTGTGCACAAATGGACCATCTCCCGGTGGGTCGTTCTGTGCATCAAAGCATGTTACTCATTGGCCAAGAAGGAGCCTCCTGTGGGACTGCGTGCCTATTCGACCAGGGCACCTGCAGCTACTACTGCCTTGGGACACTGCGTTCCCTTGCAGGATATTTGTCAGGCAGCTACGTGAGTCTCGTTGCACACATTTACAAAGCACTTCTGCCTGGACAGTCCGGTCTGGAGAGACGGCTTCTTTGGCCGTTCTTCGCTCTGTGACTTTCTGGTGTAATACTGTTTGCAGACCCACTTCCGGCGTTGGTATTGCTGGGGTATCTATTCTAAGGTAAGGAATCTTTCACTAACGTGTCTCTTTCAGATGCACAAGTTACTACTTGTGTAACGATATATCTGTAAGAGACATTAGTTAGTGATAGATTCCTTACTGCCCGACCCATCCTCCCCGTTCTGCGAACCGATATCTAGGGTTAAGGTAATCCCTTTCAGGTCCCTAGTTTTATGCCCCAGTGGTCGGTATCTTGCATGGCTCTGCGTTCCTGGTGTGGAAAGTAGTGTACAGAACTGACGTCCGCGTGCATGGGTGGCGCCTAAGTACTCTCCGTGAAGTCATCTCGGAGCTGACAACGCCAGTGACGGACGCGGAGCCACAGGACGCCGCCCACTGACGTGCAGGGGTACTGCTACGGAGGCGGGTGCGGCCTTTGCTCACGCGGTGTTCACGGCTGTGGGCTTTCTGTGTATGGGTGACCCGATTGCTCATTTCCCGGTAGACCATCTCTTGGAGGTTCTACACCAGGGCTCTGGTGGAAGGGAGACCTTGCTTCCCTTTTAGGGCTCACTCCTTTCTTCCCTGAAGGGGGCATGGAGGCGTCCCGCCTCTGGGGATCCTGTGCCTCAACACCTTCTGCACCGACACCTTCCGGCGCCGCATGACCCGGCGTGCCTTTCCCTACACCCCTCTGCTGCCAGTCCACTTTTGTGGACCGCTTTTCCCTCACTGCCGCCACTGTTGACTCCGCTGTCCCCGTAGGCCTGCTGGCTGGACTCTTGGGGGCGCAACATGTTTGCCTTGACCAGTGCTGCCCTTCGGACCCTTAACACCTTGTGTGTATTGGTGAGGGCCTCCTCATGTTTGTGGGACTCGACTGAGTCTCTGGGATCCGCTGCTTCCCAGGAGACTGTTCAGGTGGACTTACGGCATCATGCTTTGGATGGCCGGGAGCTAGTGTCGTTAATTCTCCGCTCCGCTCTGGACATCTCGGAGGTGCTGGGCCGGGCCATGGCTTCCTCAGTCGCCCTCCGTCGCCATGCTTGACTTCGGGACGGCGTGTTCCCTGAAAATATTCGGGAGCGGCTCATTTATCTTCCATTTGATGGCAGCCTGTTGTTCCATGCCCCGGCTGACTCCGCCATCCAGAGGTTCCTGGCGGGGAACCGTCCTCCTCCTCCTCCCCCGCCTTATTCTCCTCCTCCTCCTCCTCCTTCCCCCTCCTCAGTGACTGCTGAATTGAGCTTGGTTTGGGACTTTTGGCTGCCCTTGCTGTAGATGGTGTTTGCTGGCCATTGGGTCCTCCTTGCTGGGAATTTGGCATGGTTGGCTGCTGGATGGCCCTTATTGCCTGTGTGTGTGTGTTTTTGCTGGATTTGATACACAAACTTGCCCCTGAGATTAGGCCTTCTGTTTTTCTTTGGGCTGCTGTCAAGCCTTCCGTGGGGCTGTTATTTTCCCCGTGACGCATTTGCTTTCTCCTCTGCTGCGGAAGTTCTTCCAAAGAGGGTTCCTGTGTCTTGGGACTTACCGTACCCTATGTGGGGTAGTGGTAGCTGTTATATAGCTATGTTCTGCTGGGGAGTTCTGGTTGCCTTTGGTGCCTGTTCTCCATGGCGTTTCTGTATGTTGCTATTGCTTCTTGAGGTTGTGTGCGCGACCCTTGTAGTAGTAGGTCCGGGCATTTCCTTTCCTTCCTGCTCTTGTGCTGAGAGCTGGGATGTTTCTGTGTCCTCCTTGCTTTTGGCGGCTTATGGCTATAGCTGCTGTTCTTGCTAGCCTGTTGCCTTCCCTCTGCGTGGGCTCGTCTCTTTCCTTGGGCCTTCTAGGCTTCTTCTTGTTCCTCTGCCTGTCCTGGCATTTGGTGGAAGCTCTGTTGCCTTGGGGGTGGAGTGGGGTGCTTCGGCCTCTCTGGCTTTGCCCTTGGTCCCTATCTAGGGAGTGTGCAGGCCCCTCCACTCTTCCTTCTTCCTCCTACATCCCTCTTGGGGTTGCTGGTGTTTGACTGATGGGGGTCCTCTTGCCTGGAAGGGACGAGGTTACTTCCCTGGTCTACAGGTCTGGCCCCCTCTGGGCCCCCGGTCCTGTCCAGACTGGTGGGGTCGTTTCGCAGACCCTCCTTCCCCGTGGGTTTTGCTAGGGTATCTATTCTTCGTGAAGGAATCTACGGCTAGTAGACTCTGAGATGTACGAGTTACTTACCTTCGGTAACGATGCATCTGGTAGAGTCGATTCAGCCGCAGATTCCTTCACGGCCCGCCCTTTCTCCCCATTCTGCGAGGGCCCCAGGGCTGGTCTTCGGTACTCGCCTCCTGGTGGGGGGCTAGGTCTTCTGTGAGTACCTTCTTTAGCTCTTGACGGTGGCTCCGTCTGGTTGCTGTTCTTCCCTCCTATTTGGTTCTGGGAAGTTGGGGTTCTGGTGCTCCTATGCCCCGCTGCTCCATGTTGGGGAGGTTTGCCTCCAATCTCTACCCTCCCTCCCTTCCTCTTACTGCTAGGGGTTCTTGCCCCTCTGCCACCTTGGAGTTGGGGTCCTTTGGTCGTGCCTTACCCCTGTTTCTTGGGGGGTGGTTGCCATCTATGCTGGGTGGTTTGGAGGTTGGTTGTTCCTGCCTGTTGGGACTGTCTCCCCTTCCTTGTTTCGGGGTGTGGGTTGTAGGCCGGCTCTCTGTCTCCGGGGGAGAGGGGGGGGGGGGGGGGGGGTGGCTGTCTATGTATTGGCAGGGTGGCTCCTCGGGCTCTGCTCTGTTCTTCTTTCTCTCCCTGCCCTTGGACACTGCAGTGTTGCACTGTTCCCTATGGGGTCTCTTTCCTTTTTGTATACTCTTTCGCACACTGTTCCCAGGCTCCCACAGTTTTTTGTCTGGTGGCTCCGTGTTGTGGTGCGGTAAAGTTCTCCGAAGAAAACTGACGTAGGTGCCGGGGTGGGGCTTATGTGACCACGCTGACGTCACGTACGCGGACGACGCCTGGGCTTAGTCACGTGATGTCACCCCTCCTCCATTCAACTTCAAATGGTTTAGCGTGAACTACTAATTATTTGGCAATGCGGGAAGCATGTCGCCACCACAGGCTACAGGTTTTTTTCAAAGATTGTGTTGTACATTTAACAAACTTGTGATCACAGACCCATATGACATCTGTGGTGTCTGGAGCCTGAACGTGACTCCTCCAAGTACTATAAAAATCCTCTTGCATACTTTTGACAGCCATTAGGGAAGGGAAAGCCAAGCAGTACTTAGTGGATCACAAAGTGAGGTAATTTCCTCTCCTGGCCACCCTCTTCATACGTACTTAGAAGAAGCAGCAGCACAAAAAATAAAAACTGCATAAACAGGACTCCTCAGCTTCTAGACTTGCTTGGGTTATGTTATGTCGGCTGCATGCACAGTATCTGACTCTGGCTTCATCATTTTCAACTGAGCCTGTTCCAGTCTTGACCAAGATGTGACCCAGGTTCCCAAGACCATCGTTGGGTCTCCAACAGGTTGAAGCCTTCAGAACGTCCATGCCACAAATTTACAATATTAATCCACCTCCCTCTGGTGCCCCTACTGGCCTTACGGAGGCTTTGTGGCTTCCCTTCAAGCATATGCCCATGGTTCATTCCTATGCGCTGGGTTACTCTACCTAGAGCTTGCCCAATCTTCTTTCATCATAGAGCCATGCCTCTGCTCCTTTGCTAAAGGTTGCCAACGGCTTCAGTGACATCAGTTTGGAATTAGCCAGTGCTAGCTATTAAGGCGTTTCTGACTCTGTTACTCAGATGCTGCAGAATGTTTTAACATAAGAATGACAATGACCTCCCCCTACATCCCTTTACACGCTGCAGACCTTTACTTTTATTTGCAAAACACCACTGGCTTTAGATTCTCCCCTTGCCCACCCACTGAAGAGGGTGCATCATTTGTGGTGGCATTCCGCAGACCTATGGAGGTGTTGTAACCTCCTCTTACATCAGAAGAAATTGAAGTCAGATTGGCTTACGGCTATTCTTTTGCCTGGCCTTTCGTCTTCTAAGCATCTTTTACGACCCTTGTGGACCTTATTCTGGTAGAGTGGTCCAGTTCATTTGTACTTCACGTGCTCGCTGCCCCATTGCAAGGCATCCTAGAGCAGTCCCTGGGGATCCTTAATTACACAGAACTCAACAGCTGAGTTTATAGTCTGCCACTTGTAGGATTAATCTGATCTCCTTCCCTTCTACTGTACTAACCAGGCAGTTAAAGAGATCTCTGTTGACCCTTTTGTAGCAGCGTTGCCACAGAAATCTGTTGGAGCTGTGCTCCATGTGATTGGTCCTGAAGGAGTTTTTGCGGTCTACCAGGGGCAACTTGGTTTAGGTAGTTACTCAGAACATGACTGCCATATTGTACCACAAATAAGCATGGTGACATGGGCTTGCAAGCTCTCCGTGTGGAGGCACTAGGTTTATCATATGGCCTAGCTCTCACTCCGATCTCTCATCTAGAAGGTTTGATCACATCAGGGTGGGCGGACTCCCCAGCTGTCATCTGCACCAAGAGGCAGTTTGAGATATTTTTACCCAGTGGTACACATACTTGGTGGATCTTTTTGCTAGTTCCTAAAGCAATTGTTTTGTGCTCTTAAGATCTCTAGGAGATGTGCTCTGGCTTCACTGGTACTTATTCCCCTTTGTTGTACCAGTTACACTGGCTCCCGGTGAGGAAAAGAGCTATCTTTAAGATACTTTGTGTGGTCTTCAGATCAGTACAGGGGAAAGGCCCGGCCTACCGTAGAGACAAACTTAGGTGGTATCAACCGGCCCGACAATTGAGATCCAGCAATACCAACCTTCTGTGCACCCAGAAAAAACGGAGGGCATTTAATGGCGGTAGAGCCTTTTCCTACCTGGCGGCGAACCATTGGAATATGCTGCCACAGAACATCAGGTCCTGCAGTGAGTTAACCAACTTTAAGAGACTTTTAAAGACATGGCTCTTTTAGACATGCTTCCCCATCTTTCTCTCTCATATATAGCGCCGAAAGATCCCCTCGAGGATGATTCGCCTGCGCTCTATGAATCCACAAAGTAAAGTAAAGTAAGCATTTCTTACACTGCTTCTGATCCCACGTGTTCTTAGAAAGGTTAGGTGTGACTGAGTGCAGGTCATTCTAATGGTCCTGGCTTGGGTCGAGAAGGTCTGATGATCTGAGCTCCTTGCATCTAATCTTTCCTTCTGTGGTTTCCACTTCAGGAGGACCTGCGTGTCCTAAGGTAGGGTGTTTGATCCAAACCTCTGCAGTTTGCACCTTCATGCATGCAGATTAAGTGGGAGCTACTGGGAGGCTTTGAATTTCTGGTGCATGTGGTGGATTCTATTGAGGTTGTACACTAACCTCTGACAATTATATACTCCGGTTGTTAGGCTCACTTCATCTGGTATAAGGAGAAGTAAGTTCATCCTTTACAGGAAGAACTTTTCCCGATTAGGTCTTGCATCTGGGAGGATTTAAAAGGTGAGGAATCTAAATGGTAATATTGTACAACTCAAATGCCCAAGCTTTCCGCAATGTCACTCATGTATGTCGAACATATTTTGAACTGTGTGATGAAATGTCTTTCCGCCAAACTTAAAGTTAATTATATAAAAAAAAGGGGTGTGGAATCTGTGGGTGCATATAGTATCTAGCAGAAAGCATGTTACCAAAGGTAAGTAACGTACTCTTCTACTCATTTGGGACCGAATATGTGATGCAAAAAAAAGGCAGATATGCAACAGTGCACTTTTCAGAAATGGTATAAACAGGTATTTTGTGAACAGAACATTTTTTAACATTAACTACTAAACAATCAACACATTTGCAAGCAACAAGTTTTATTATGGCAGTTGCATCACAATAAATAAAAAGCTCTATTTTTTTTGTTTGTTTGTTTGTTTCAGAATGTAGAAAATGTAGCAGCAGAAGTGCTTGGCAAGTCAATCTTTGTGAACTGGCCACACCTTGAGGAAGCCAGAGTTGTTTCTGTGTCGGATGGAGAAGTAAAGTAAGCAAGCTGTGCTAAATTAAATATTTTGTTTGTTGCATGTTGTTCTAACAAGGGAAAGAATGTTTTTTTAAAGCAATATTTTGACTTTATCAGTTTAGTTAAACTTTGTGTTCAGCTACAAAATCTCTTTAGCAATGCCAGATGCATCTTAGGGAAATAAGAAGGTGCTGATGTCACTGTGCTCCCTCTTGATATCACTGAGTCCCCTCTTGATATCACTGGGCCCCCTCCTGATATCTATGTGCCCCCTCCTAATAATACCCTTGAGGCAATTGTTGTGCACCAGAGTTCTTGGTGGTTTGGAGCCACGGGTTGCGATTGCTTTATCATGAATTGCATTATTGGTGTCCTTTGTTTCTCCACTTTCTCAGATCAAAATCATATGTTATGATTGTATTTCTCTTTAAATGAAAGCCTTGATCAAACTTTTTATTTCAAGTATGTCTTTGTCATTTTAAAAGTTTTGTCAGTACTCGATTCTTATACTCAAGCTCTATACCTGGAAGACGGTCTTTCATTATACTGTAACTAAAACCAGACCAGTTAGTGAGAATGCACTTCTTTCTCAAGGTCTTTCATACACTGTTGTTACCCAAGACAACAAGAGTTAGACCTTCTTAATTTCCTAAAGTGTCTTTTGATTCAGTGCAGCGCAGGAGATAAAAGATCCACTGTCTTTATTTACTCTGCCACATCTTTTCCATATAATAATAAGGTTAATTAGTGATCAAATTTAGTTATTTACTTATGTAGTGCACACCACAATGAGACAATGAATTGTATTTAGATGCTCAAATAATCGATGTTAATATCCAATTCAAGGTAACTTGTTTTTATTAACCTATCTGAAATGAAGTGACCTACATGTCCCTAGAAAGTGGCTAAGCCCACTGGTTTATCTTAACATATATGTTCAATTAGCTAGAGCCTTAAATGGCTCTTAGTTTTGACATTTCTAGCAGAGCCCAATGGAAACTGGGTAGGCAGTTGCTTTACAAGCATTGGTGTGCTTGCAATGAGATTACTCTATCTAAACTGCCACTTTTCAGGTGAATTGTCCTTTGCAGCAAGTTCTGTTTGGAACTGATTCATGAATATTTTTCGGATGGTATTACAGCACTATCTAATGGGTTGAGCAGCTATCACAGCATTCTTCAGTGTTGTACCCTTCCAAGACATGTCTTCTGATAGAAACTTTTAACCACAGATTATTCACCTACTGAATTTCCCCAGGTTCCAAACTAGATCTTGGAACGTTTCATATCAATCTTGTTGCACGTTGGTATGTGGTGTTGCACTGCTTTGAAAGTGATTTATCCATCCCGGATGTGATGTTGGGCCACTATATCTGCATCGCCTTTGCATGCTGATGTCAGTTCCTTTCTTTACGTACCTTCTGTCACGGTTCTGGATCTCCATTCAATTCTGTCAGTGTGCCAGATGTTTCCACAGATTTTTTTTTCTACTTTTTTTGTGATATGTCTCCCCCTAAAGCAACGGGGTTTATGCTGTGATTTGATTTGATTTGATTGATTTGATTTGATTTTATGTTTTCTTAAGCGCGCAGCTACCCTAGGGCATCCCGGCGCTGAAAAAGACTACGGAACTGAGGGAAGGAAGGGTCAGGAGGTGAACTCAGGGGAACAGTAGAGTTTTTAGGCGTTTCCTAAACCTGAGGTAGTTGTGTTCTTGCCTCAGGGAAAGGGGGAGGGCGTTCCACAATCTAGGAGCATTATAGGAGAACAGGCGACCGCCTGATCTGGCCTTCCTGATTCTGGGGACATTGGCGAGGGAAAGAGAGTTGGACCTCAGATGGCGACTCGACTGTTGTTGAGTCACCAGTGTCCTGAGTATGGGTGGGCCCTCATTGTGCAGAATTCTGTGGGTGATGCACAGGGTCTTAAAATTGACCCTCTCCTTCACTGGCAGCCAGTGCAGACTTCTGAGAGCTGGTTTAGCTGAGTTCCTCGTTGAAGTTCCTGTGAGGATTCTCGCCGCTGCGTTCTGAGCGCATTGAAGTCTATGGGTCACCGATGCTGGGGCTCCCAGATACAGGACGTTTCCGTAGTCCAGTCTGGAGTTCACGAGCCCTTGCAGCAAGAGTTTCCTGGACTGGAGTGGCAGTAAATGTAAGATCTTCCGAGCCATCTTTATCAGGCCGAAGCAAGTTCCCGCCGTTTTTCTCGCCTGAGTTTTGAAGCTTAGATCCTGATCAAGCCAAATCCCTAAGCTCTTGACTTCGGACTTGGGGATGGGTGGTGTTCCCATGCACGGAGGCCACGGAAGTGAAGTGGGAATTTTGTTGGAGGTCCCTAAAAGGAGAATTTCAGATTTTTCCCCGTTTAATTTTAGCCTTGATTCGCACATCCATTGATGCACCCCCTCTAGACAGCTGCTCAGGTTGGACAGGGCATTGTCCGCCTGGTTAAGGGAGACGATCAGCTGGGTGTCATCAGCATACATTATTGATTTAATGCCATACGGTTTTACAACATCCTCAAGGGGAGCCATGTAAGCGTTAAAGAGTGTGGGGCTCAGGGAAGATCCCTGAGGCACACCACACCCGAGAGGCTGAGCAGAGGAGACGGAGTACCCGTCCGCTACTTGGAAGGACCTGTTTTTGAGAAAGGATGATATCCAGGCCAGGGCGGAGTCGGCCACTCCCATTAGGCCAAGGCGCTGGACAAGGGTTGCATGGTCCACCGTGTAGAAGGCGGCACTCAGGTCGAGGAGGATCACTGCCACTGATCCTCCTGCGTCCAGTATGCCTCTGGCTTCCTCGACAACGGCTAACAAAGCGGTGTCAGTCCCCTGTCCTGGTCTAAAGCCTGTCTGGGACATGCGAAGAAGATGGTTGGTCTCTAAAAAATCCGAAAGTTGCCGATTTACTACTCGTTCGGCTATTTTACTCATAGCTGGAAGTAACGAGATTGGTCTGAAATTGGAGGGGTCTGAGGGATCCAAGTGTGGTTTCTTAATGAGGGCCTTGACCGTGGCTTTTTTCCAGTTCTCCGGGACTATACCGTTTTCAAAGGAAGCATTGATCAGTTTAGAAAATAGGGGAGCAATAGTGGAAGCAACTAGCTTCAATTTACTAATTGGGGCTGGGTCTGAAGGGGAGCCACTTTTGACTTTCTGTAAAACGTTGAGGAACGTTTCGATGGAGATTTGGGAGAAAGAGGTTAGTCTCGGGGTGTCTTGGAGAAGGAAGGGGCCTGGTGGTGCTTGGAGTGTCAATGGGGTTGGAAGGGAGGTTAGGATTTTGGTAATTTTTGCCGAGAAGAACTCTGCCATTTTATTGCAATTTGCACCGTCCGCGTCCGGTGGGGATGGAGGGTCTTGTATTTTGGTGAGGAGTTTCACAATTCTATAAGTCTCTCTCGCGGAGTTAGCGGCTGAGGCTATTTTCTCCTCAAAGAAGTTGGCCTGTGCAGTTTTTAATGCGTTTTTGTACAGTCTAATATGGGTTCTATAGTCGCTTTTATCGTTTGTATTCCAGTTTTTTCTCCAACGGCGCTCGAGCTTTTTTCCCTTTCTTCTTAATTCGCGAAGTTCCTCTGTGAACCATGGCAGTTTGGACGATTTCCTACTGGATGGGAGAGTTTTAAGAGGTAAGACTGAGTCGAGGGAGTCTTTTATCCAGTTATGAAGTTGGATTTCAGCTGACGAGGGGTTAGGGTCTACTAAGGGGGTCGTAGCCGTCAGTGCTTGCTCCCACAAGGTTGTGTCCAGTTTTTTCCAGGGCCGAGTAGGGGCTCGGGGGAGGGGAGTGTCAGGCAATTTGCCTGGAAGTTGCAGTTTAAAAGGAACCAGGAAGTGGTCTGACCAGGGGAGGGGAAGAGGAGTTTGTACAGTAAGGGTGGAGAGGTTGGAAAAGATTGGGTCAAGTAGTCGACCTTTCGTATGGGTGGGTTCTTTGTTAAGGAGGTGAAGATTGAGGGAAGCCAGATCGGCTTTTAGATCAGTTGCAAGTTTGTTGCTTTGATCGTTGAAGTGGAGATTTAAGTCTCCAAGGATTGTAAAATTAGGGGTCACACAAGCCCGAGAGGAGATGGCGTCTGTGAGTGAGTCTATGAAACCCCCTACCTGTCCCGGAGGGCGGTAGATTAGGGCACCAGAGAGTGTCGTAGATGGTGGCAGGTGAAGGGAGAACAGAACGTTTTCACTATCCAGAATGGGGCTATCTTTAAGTTGGCATGAGAGATTATCCCGGTAGATGATCGCAATCCCTCCACCAATACCCTTCGGTCTATTTAGAGATTTGATAAGGTATCCGGGGGGGAGTGCTTGAATGATGTCTGGATCTGTGCTAGGGGAAAGCCACGTTTCTGTTAAGAACAGAGCGTCTAAGCCAAGCTCTGCTAGTAGTAAGTGGATTTCTGTCTGGTGCTTTGGGAGTGACCTACAATTCAGCAGGGCCATTTCGAGATGTGCCGGTTCGGGTTGGGGGGATGGGGATAACCTGTATTCGCAGTTTGGGCATCCCAGGGGGTCGGTTTCTGGCATGATAGTTTCCTTACATCTAGTGGTCACTGATTCCCTGAGCTGGTACAGGGTGTCGAGTGAATATTTTAATCTAGGGCAGTTGTGACTAGCCTGGGGTCTAGGCTCTGGGCTCGGTCTGGCGCGGACGGGCGCAGACGGGCTTACCTTAGGCGCGCCTTCGGCGCGCAATCGTCGCGCCCGCTGCGCTCGTCCGCTGCGCTTCCTGGCGAGGCACATGGTTTATAGTCAGGGGAGGAGTGGTCAAGGGGGCGTGGCCGCCTGAGGTGGGCGTGTCTCTAGTCGCGCCTCGCCCTCGAGAATGGCGGTGGGAGTGACAAGCGTTGCAGCGAGGAGCTCGCTGTTCGTGAAATTGCTAAGTGCAAATAAAGGTGATCGTTTTAAAAATACAGAGTATCACACACAAGCGTTTTAAAAAAATAAGATTGTGCTGTGTTGCGACTGTCCTCATCATATGTCTGCGACAGACACCCATGATTTCTCCCTCTAGTGGCTTAGCTTCAAACACGATTCTGCATAATGTGCTTGCTGCGCAAAGATGAATTGTATGGCCATCCGTGAATGGGAAGCCAAACTTGCTCTCATCAATCTCCTTAAAAAGCCAAAGAAGGCGCGGTCCCAGTCAAAGTTGAGGGCGCGTAAATGCACTCTCTCCCTGGGCCTTTATTTCGACCAGTCATCGCCAAAATCATGAAATTCAGATAAGGCCGAAAAAACATAAGAAACATGAGAGGTGGAAGCATGAATATTCGTCTTCCTGCCACTCACATCGCTTGACTTTGCATGATGCCACAGGTACCTCAAGGCTGCAGTCTCGTCCCTTTATTTCGGAACGGATTCTGACCCTGTTCCTCGTACACCCTGGGCCTCCGATTAATGCACAGCAGGTCTCTTTCCATACACATCCTTCTTCTCTGACAAAAGTGGTGTTACAGCTGAAGATGGTCCCGCCCTTCCTTATAAGGCAATCCTTCATGTCGCCGGCTTTCTGTGCTCCACCCCACCCTTCTAAGAAGAAGGAACGGCTCCCGTAGTCTTCATCCAAAGCAAATACTCAGTTTTTACATTGGTCAGAACAAAGCTCATCACTTGGAACTTTTTGTAGGCTTCTGTGGAGCAAAAAGGGTAAAGCAGTACAAAAGAAAGCCATCTCCCGATGGATTGTTTTGTGTATCAAAATCTGCTATGTGCTAACCAAGAAGCAGCCCCTCAAAGGCTTGCAAGCTTATTTCACCAGAGCAAAGTCTATCACTGCGCTGGCACACAGGTTGCCAGTCCTGGACATCTCCAAGCAACTACATGGGCATCCCTCCATGTGTTCATAAAGCAATACTGCCTGGATCGTCCAGTTCGTCGGGACGGGCACTAAGCCCTGTCTGTCCTTCAGGATTTCCTGTTTTGAAACATTCCACAGACCCACCTTAATGAGAGGTACAGCTTTTGTATCTATTCACAAGGTGAGGAATTTGCATTTAGAAGTCTTGTCTAGTAGACTATCTAACTGCAGATTCCTCACCGACCCTTTTTTCTCCCCGTTCTGTGAAATGAACTCAGATAGTCCATTATTAAGATTCCAGCTGAGTAGAAGTGATTTCTATGGGCTTTGAGTCCAAAGGCGTGAACAGATATCAGAAAGAAACTGATGTTGGTGCGCAGAGGTAGTGCAGATATAGTAACCCTAATTTTACACCCTGGGCAGGACGGATTTGGTGCTGAGCTACACAAAGCCACCTACCAACGTGCAACGGCATTGCTAGCAGTGTTTCTGGGTCCAGTTTGGCTCCTGGAGAAATTAAAAAGGTGAGGTATGTGCTGTTAGATAGTCTTACCAGAAAAGACTTTACTGAGAGTAAATAACTTGTTCATCAGTGACTGTGCATATGCTTGATGAACTACACAATTTAAACTGTGCAAACTTTGATACTGAATTAGTGTGTACAGGTGTACAGCATATTGAGCTATTTGTTTTCTGCACGAAACTCTCAGGACCTCGCCCTTAAGTTTGGTATTGCAATTGTCTTTTAGGTTTAAATCTTTTTTTGGGGGGGGAAACAATGCAGTAAAATACACAGTTTACAGGAATAACACAGGTCAGTGCCCGTTAGGCTCGGTAGAGAGTTCAATAGAGGCCCGAGGGCCTTGGCGGTATTGGATGAGTCCGACCTGTTTGGAAGAAGGCAGTTGTGTTCAACGTCAAATTCAATAACTCCCAAAAGAAAACTCCCCCCACCCTCTGTCCCATTCCCCTCCCCCCTCGGGCCCTCCCTCCTCCCTCCCCTTGTCCAGTGCTCAGGTTTCTTCTTGGAAGGTCAAGTGTCTGATCCGGCGTGGTCGCATCGTTAATGTGTATCTCACTGATCTGAGGTCGTTGGCGTGGTAAGGCGCAGGAGTCTAAGATAGCGTGGGCATGTAATTTCTGTGAATTCAGTGAGTAGTAGAGACCGGAGTGATTGCCAGAGCTCTTCGAATTGGTCTCTATCTCCGGCTAGAGTGAGGGTTATCTTCTCCATACCTAACACATGCCGCAACCGTTGGAGCCAGCCTGTGGTGGAGGGGACCGTGGCTGTGCGCCAGTGTGTGAGAATGTTTTGCAGAGCTGACTCCAAAGCAATGGCGATCTGACGCCCTCTGCGGGATCGAAGGGGATACATCAACGCATTAGGGAGTCCTAACAGGACGTATGCAGGGAGGTGTGGTATGGTGGTTTGAAAATGGGTGTCCACGTCATCGAGTATATGTGTCCAGTAGGATTGGAGGTGAGGGCATTCCCATAACAAGTGCACAAGGGTACCCACTTGGTCGCAGCCCCTCCAGTAGCGTTTGGAGCGGTCCATCTCGTGTAACCTTTCTGGGGTGTAGTACCAATATGTGGAGATTTTCGTAAGGGTTTCAGTGAGTCCTAAGTGATACGCAGAGTGGCGCCCTGTAGGAGATCCCCTCCCATTCTTTGTGGCTGAGAGCCCTGCCCAGCTCCTTCTCCCAGCGTTCCCGACCTGGGTTATGGACATGTGTGGGGAGTGTTTGGATCATCTTGTAGATGTCAGAGATAAGTTTGGTGTCGGAGGTGCGTGTAACTAGCCACCTTTCATATGGTGTGAGGCTTCTGTCTGCAGTCTCCCTTACCTCCGGATGAAGCGCCCAGTGCTGCATCTGAAGGTATCGCAGGCGTTCCGTCTCGGTAAAGCCGTATTCCTGCTTGAAGAGGTAAAGGGGAGTACGCCGTCTGGGCCATATACGTGGTATAAGAACCGGCAGCCTGCCGGGCGCCAGTGCGCAAAGGCTCCCTTTTCCATACCCGGGGTAAAGTCTGGGTTGTCCACCAGTGGCGTCAGCGGGGAGGGAAAGGTAGTCAGCTCCTGAGAGCCGTTGGTTGCGTCCCAGACTTCCAGCGAGGCTCGGGTTACATGGGAGGCGTAGAGGTTTGCGGGTCTGTGCGGTTTCGGTAGGAAGGGGACCTCCTGTAGTGGGCGCCTCGCCACCGCTTGGTCCTGGAAAAGCCAGTGTTTCCCGGATTCCCACCGGCTCCACTCGACCAGGTAGCGGAGTTGTGCTGCCTTGTAGTATTTGTGCAGGTCTGGTATGCCTAACCCCCCGAATTCTGGCGCCATCATGGCGATTGTCTTCTTCATTTGTGTAGTCCGGCCCTGCCAAATAAACTGAGCTAGGTCTGCTTGTGTCTGTTTGACCCAGCCTGCAGGTGGTCGTAGAGGCAAGGCTCGGAAAAGATAGAGGGCCTGCGGCAAGATGGTCATTTTGACCGCGGCAATTCTCCCCAGCCAGGAGAGGGGGAGATGTCTCCAGCGGCTCAGTTCTCATCGAATCCGTGTGCGAAGGGTAGCGTAGTTCGCCGTCGTCATTCCTCCAAGCGTAGGGGCCAGCTGAATCCCCAAATAGGGGACAGTATCAGTCGCCCACCGAATGGGTAGGATGCTCCTCAGGAAGGTCTTGGTGGAGGCAGAGATAGACAGGTCCAGTGCTATGGATTTGTCCACGTTAATTTTGAACCCCGCCACTGTCGCAAAGGCCTCGAGCTCGGTGATGCAAGCCGGTAGGGCTGTGCGTGGCTGTTCTAGGGAGATTAGGATGTCGTCCGCGTAGAGACTGATGGCATGCACGTCTCCGCCAAACTTTATGCCGGTAACCTCCCTGTTTTGTCGTACCCTTTGCGCGAGTGGCTCCATGTATAGGGGGAAGAGCAGGGGCGACAACGGGCAGCCCTGCCTCGTCCCTCTTTCAATTCTAAAACTGGATGAACTACAGCCGTTAACCCCACCGCCGCAGTAGGGGATTTGTAATAGTTGAAGATCAGGGTACGGAACTTTTCCGCAATCCCAACCTTGGCCAGGACTAGTTCTAAATAGGGCCAGTGTACCCGGTCGAATGCTTTCTCAGCATCGACTGCCAGCATCATACGTTCCCCTGGTATGCAGGAGGCTTTTTCAATCAAATGAACCACTCGCTTGGTGTTGTCTACCGTTTCAGTCAGTCAAATGCACTTTATTCGATTCGTTAAAATCATAAAAGCAATAAAACATTTATATACAATTAAAAAACACTTATTTCATATATATGCACAGTCATTTGCAAAATCATTAAAGGGTCATGTTAAGAACAAGTGCAAATCTATACGTATTATAGATACTTCAGTGTAGTTGTGAGCTTAGCTGTACAGGATCTCTTAGTGGGCAATTTTTTGATTTAATTCTAGGAGCTGCCACTAAGAAACTGACCACGCAAGAGATTACACGAATGCTACATAAAGACTGTAAGTAAACAAAGGCGGGCCTAACCTGGATAAAACCTGTTTCTCTTAATAAAGGTACCAGGTATTTTTTCCTAGGTGCCATGTACAAGCTACAGAACATAATAAAATGCATGGAATCCCGTAAGGAGAATTCATCACAGTACATGGGGGACCACTTTCCGGTTTGCACCATGAATGATAAGTGCCTAGGGAGTAGTGTATTAAATTGAATCTAAATTTAGTTAACAAGAGCCTATTGAAGGGCTTAGTTACGATGCTAAGGTAAAGCTCAAGGGAAGGCGAGCTAAGTAACAAATAATGTTGTCTGACCGTTGGTTTCATCAGGTTCGAGGCATGTGGGCTGCTGAATTCATATCTGTGCATAGATCGCCGCATAGTGTTGGGTACGGATGATTGCACATTGTTGTCCTGGAAGAGTCTTCGAAGTATCACGAGATAGGTGGCTCTTCCCCTGGACAATAGTGCGCATGGGCATCGACTCTGTCCTCAGATAGTTTTTTTCCGCCATTGGGTTCGGATGTGACTTTCTTAAGACCAAAAGGTCTTTAGTTTCAGCGTCGGTATTGTCTCGCATTCGGTGCCTACTTATTCCAGTTCGGTTCCGAGCCGGAATCTACCAACCCGCGTGCTCTCGACGCGGAAGGCCCAGTCGACGCGACAGACTCTATCGACTGTTCATCATGGACCGGAGTCCGTTCAAGAGGTGCCCCGTGTGCAATTCAAACTATCCCCACATCGACGTCTACCCGGTGTGCAACAAGTGTCTGTCGCCGGATCATGATGAAGCCAAGTGTATGGCTTGTTCCCATTTCAGATCCAAGAAGACGCTTAAGCTTCGACGTGCTGCGCGCCAGGAGGCCCAGCAACATGCGCCGGTGCCTGTGGACATCTTCAATGTCGGGATGACGAGGCAGCGGACCCCGAACTCGAGGAAGTCTTGTCGAATCCCGCATCGGAGGTAGACTACGATGAGGATGTAGAGATGTTTGAGACCGATGAAGTCGTCGACGAGGTAGGAGATGACGACGGGGCCTTCGGGGCCATGGAAGATAGCTCGAGCGAAGAGCTAACTCAAACAGACATTGTAGCCGTACGGCTTAAACAGGCTCAGGTCGAGGGATCGCCAGTAGGCCTTACCCAAGACCTTACGATGGGTTCTACGGCCCCGCCTTCGGGCTCGGCTGCGGACATTATTATTGAGCCACGGCATGAGAAATCGAAACCGAAAGCAACACAAGCGGTCTCGACGCAAGCGAAAGCACTGGTGCCCTCATCGAAACCGAAAGTGCAAGCTACCTTGGTCGGATCGAAGGACTCGGAGCCGTCGGCGTCGACGAAGCACAAGGCTGTTGTCGAGCCGAAAACACATGTCAAGGGCGTCGAGAGGAAGTCTGCCACGCCGAAGACTAAGGTCAAGGTTGTCAAGTAAATCGGCGCCAAAGAAGGTCAACGCCGACAAAGGGGTCAGTGATCCGAAGGCTCACGGGACTCCGCGCCAACAAGACAAGACCAAGAGCGGTGCAATCCAAGAGCCCACGCCCAGTGGTGCCTCGACGGATCCCGGCGACAAGGTGCGGCCGTCTGCGGCTTTCACCAAGAAGGTTACGGACTCCCTACAACGGATCAAGGAGAAGGCCTCAATGGCCGGGCCGAAGGATGCTCCGCCCTCGAAGCCTGTCGAGAAACCTCATAAGGAGTCGACGCCAATTCATTTCACGTTGCCGCCGAAGGTGGCGCCGAAGGCTTTCGCCCCTAAGTCGGGAACGGCCATGCCCGAAACGGGGCCATTGATGCCGAAGTCGACGACTGTGGTTCCAAAACAGAAGCATCGACAATCTTCGTTGGAGGAACACCGTGAACACTTTATTGATGCCGAAACTGGCAGACTTTCCCTACTTAAGAGGAAAATTGCCCCAGAACAACCTATGGAGTCCTACAAGATTCCTTTAAAGAAGAAAAAGGATTATACTTCCCCCCCCACTTCTTGTGGAACCACATTCTCCACATGGCCATAATGTGTCACCCACTTACTCCGACGTGGACGCTGGTGATGGTGATGATGAAGATGAGTACAGCTATCCTGTCTACACAGACACTGACGATGTCAACGAACCCTGGGCAGCTGGGGCTGACCCATGTGATCCTCACTCTGCCCCTGACACTCAGCTCTACACGGTGAAAACGTCACCTACAGAGGATTCTGCGGCTTTTCATGCCCTCATTGAACGGGCAGCTAAAAACCATGACGTCCAGCTCCATGCAGACCCCATCGAAGAGGACTTTCTCTTTGACACCTTTTCCGTCTCGGAAAGAACAGTAAAAACTATCCCTATGTTGAAGGGTGTCTTAAAGCATGCTGGGGACATCTTTAAGGAGCCTACCAGAGCCAGGGTAATAAACCCACGGATTGAGAAGAAGTATAAGCCAGCGCCTACTGACCCTACCTACATAAAGGGACAGCTGCCTCTGGACTCTCTTGTGGTTTCAAATGCCCGGAAGAGGGCTAATTCTCAGACAACGGGTGATTCTCCTCCCCCAGATAAAGAATCTAAGGTGTTCGAGGCATCGGGGAAAAGGGTAGCAGCTCAAGCGTCCAATATTTGGCGCATTTCAAACACACAAGCACTTCTAGCAAGGTACGACAGGGCACACTATGACACATTAGAAACCCTGTTGCAGCACCTGCCTGATGAATATAAGGAGTCAGCTGAGATGCTCATCCAAGAGGGGAAGTTAATATCCAATGCATCTATAAAGTGTGCACTGGACGCGGCTGACACCGCGGCCAGAGCCATCAACACTAGCGTTATGCTGAGACGACATGCCTGGCTTAGAATCTCGGGGTTTAAGCCAGAGATACAGACCACCATCCTTAATCAGACGGTGAACCCTGATCGTCTGTTCGGTCCAGAGGTGGACACCACCTTGGAGAAAATAAAGAAGGACACCGAAACTGCTAAGTCCATGGGGGCCTTGCAGTCCCATCAATTCAGGGATGGTTCTTTTCGTCGCTCCAGCAATAGAGGTGTTTCCAGAGGCCAAAGCTCCCAAAACGCGCAGTATTATAAGGGCAACACGCAATCCACCTACACCAAACAAAATCGAGGTGGATATCGTGGAAACAGCACCAAGGGCAGGGGCCGAGGAAACAACAACTCCAGATCCTCTGCCACCAACAAACAGTGACGCCCTGTCACTGCCCCCCGACCATTTAACACCGGTCGGGGGGAGACTTCAGCAGTTCCTGCCGGTCTGGAAGTCCATCACCACAGACAGGTGGGTCACAAAACTTATCCAGTACGGTTATTGTCTGGAGTTAACATCCACTCCACCCAACATACCCCCAAGACACCGTCCTATGTCGCCCGAGCATTTGCACTTATTGCAGCAGGAGGTACTCGTCATGCTGCAAAAAGAGGCGATAGAGCTCGTGCCTGTGGCAGAAAGAGGTGCAGGAGTCTACTCGCTGTACTTCTTAATACCAAAAAAGGACGGGTCCCTCAGACCCATACTGGACCTCAGACCCTTCAATCAATACATTCTGTCTGAGCACTTTCACATGTTGACCCTGCAACCAGTGCTCCCGTTGCTCAGTCAGGGGGATTTCCTAGCAACGTTCGATCTAAAGGATGCATATTTTCAAATTCCACTGCACCCGTCACACAGAAAATACCTCAGATTCATCATCCAAAACCAACATTACCAGTTCAAGGTTTTGCCTTTCGGGGTCACCACGGCGCCAAGGGTGTTTACGAAGTGCCTGTCGACGGCGC
The DNA here is from genome assembly GCF_964263255.1 of Lissotriton vulgaris. Taxonomy (NCBI): domain Eukaryota; kingdom Metazoa; phylum Chordata; class Amphibia; order Caudata; family Salamandridae; genus Lissotriton; species Lissotriton vulgaris. The sequence continues at coordinate 606,607,295 of NC_141699.1, read as the reverse complement.
ACTTAAGGAGACGAAACATTCACGTCTACCCTTATCTGGACGACTGGCTCATCCAAGCTAAGTCGGCCCAGCAGTGTGCCGCCCACATGTCCCACACCATACACCTTCTGCACGATCTGGGATTCTCACTGAATTACCCAAAATCCCACCTGCAACCCGCCCACATAGGACAGTATCTGGGTGCGACAATAGACACTCTGGCGGCCACAGCGCAGCCAAATTCAGTGAGGGTCAACAGCATTCATTCGCTGATACAGAAGTTAAGGCCTCAACACTCGCTTCCAGCCAGAGTGTTCATGCAGTTGATAGGCATGATGGCCTCCTGCATCTCCATAGTCCCGCACGCGAGACTACATATGCGTCCGCTTCAGGAGTGCTTAGCACGTCAGTGGACTCAGGCTCACGGACAGTTGAAAGACCTAGTGTTGGTAAGCGGTCGGGCGTACAACTCTCTGCATTGGTGGAATCCACAAAACCTTTGCAAGGGACGACCGTTCCAAGAGCCTGTGCCACAGATTGTTCTGACAACGGACGCTTCTCTCCATGATTGGGGAGCTCATGTACTCCATTACACTGTGCAGGGACTATGGACGACACAGCAGAGGCAGATGCACATCAATGTTCTGGAATTGATGGCGATCTTCCTAGCGCTAAAAGCCTTCAAAGTACATCTGTGCAACAAGGTCGTGTTGATCCGGACGGACAACATGACGGCCATGTACTACATTCAGAAGCAGGGAGGAACACACTCTCCACAGTTGTCTCATCTGGCTCAAAGCATGTGGAAGTGGGCCATTCAGAGGAACATCTTCCTCATGGCGGAACACCTCCCAGGCAAGGACAATCAGATGGCGGACCTGCTCAGCAGGTACACCCACCAAACGCACGAGTGGGAGATACATCCATCGGTACTCCACCCGTACTTCCAACAATGGGGTCATCCAGAGATAGACCTGTTTGCCACAAAGGAGAACGCGAAATGCCCAAGCTTCGCCGCCAGGTTTCCACATCCACAGTCGCAAGGCAATGCGATATGGATGAACTGGTCAGGCAAATTTGCGTACGCTTTTCCCCCAGCACCTCAAATACCGCTGGTGGCACGCAAACTGAGGCAGCACTCGATGACTCTCATCCTGGTTGCTTCAACGTGGGCTCGCCAACCATGGTACACCACGTTTCTGGAACTGTCTGTGGTACCGCATCAAAGGCTGCGCCTCACGCCATGGCCACATTCAGCACCCAGATCCACAACAGCTCAACCTGGCGATCTGGCTCCTGAGGTCCTAGAGTTTGCCTACCTAAACTTGCCTCCTGATTGTATGGACATCATCCGGGAGGCAAGAAAGCCCACCACCAGAGCATGCTATGCGGCGAAGTGGAAGCGGTTTGTCATTTACTGTACAGGCCACATCAACCCACTGGATGCTTCTATTCAGAACACCATTTGTTATCTCTTACATTTGTACAAATGTCATCTGGCCTATGCTTCCATTCGCATACATCTATCTGCAATAGCTGCTTATCTCCAAAACCGACAGCACCTCTCCCTTTTCAGGGTGCCTGCCATTAAAGCCTTTCTGGAAGGACTCAAACGAGTCATTCGTCCGCGGACGCCACCAGCTCCGGAGTGGAACCTCAATGTGGTACTCACAGGGCTGATGGGTCCCCCTTTTGAACCACTGCATTCTTGCGAGCTTCAGTTCTTGACATGGAAAGTGGCTTTCCTTATTGCAATCACGTCGCTACGGCGAGTTAGTGAACTCCAGGCACTAACTATTCTAGAGCCATTTATTCAAATTCATTCTAACAGGGTGGTGCTTCGCACTAACCCTAAATTCCTTCCTAAGGTAGTGTCTCAGTTCCATATCAACCAGACTATAGAACTACCAGTGTTCTTCCAAAATCCAGAGTCACTGACGGAGAGAATGCTCCACACACTTGACGTCAAGAGGGCCCTAATGTATTACATTGATAGGACCAAAGAATTTCGGAAGACTAAACAACTCTGTTTCCTTTGCGCCACAACACAAAGGTAACCCCATTGCCAAAGCTGGTATAGCCAGGTGGATTGTTAAATGTATTCAGATCTGCTATCTGAAAGCCAAGCGCACTCTCACTATTCCACCACGGGCCCACTCCACTCGAAAGTTATGGGCCTCCATGGCTTTCCTTGGAAATATTCCTTTGGAAGACATATGTAGGGCAGCCACATGGTCTACCACGCACACATTTACAAAGCATTACTGTGTTGATGTGCACTCCAAACAACAGGCAGCTGTAGGACAGGCTGTTCTAAAAACACTTTTCCAAACTGCTGCAGCTGGCACGGGCGGCCGCCGTTAATGGAGGGACTGCTATGTATTCTATGCACAGATATGAATTCAGCAGCCCACATGCCTCGAACCGAATATGCTACTTACCAGTATGCATCTGTTCTTGGCATGTAGGGCTGCTGACATTCATATCGCCCACCCTCCTCCCCGGCGCCTGTAGCAGCTGCAGCATTCACACATACTTCTGGCATGGTCATCTTTAGCTAAGTTTCACTCCATCTGGGCCACAATGGCTAAAAACAATCTGAGGATGGAGTCGATGCCCATGTGCACTGTAGTCCAGGAGAGGAGCCACCTATCTCGTGATACTTCGAAGACTCTTCCAGGACAACAATTTGCAATCATCCGGACCCAACACTAGGCACAGATATGAATGTCAGCAGCCCTACATGCCAAGAACAGATGCATACTGGTAAGTAGCATATTCGTTCCTGCTCTTCCTGAGCAACTCTTGCCACGGCCAGAAAGTTCTTTTTAGTCCAGGTCACATCCTCCCGCCTAATGCTGGATGGGACATTGTATAGATCCGGGCGTCCTAGCCATGCGAAAGTATGTCTTACATATTCTAGCCAGGGAATTTTCTTTGCATGATCTAATGACATAACATCTGTCATGATGGAATGATTAAGTGTTAACTCGTCATTAAGCCATGTCTTTAGCCAGAATAGTAAGGGGGCCATTCTGATTCTATCAGTAACATAGTCAAGTCCCACCTCCCCATGAATTGAAAATGTTGGGGTGGACTGAGGGGTGGATAACAAGCATCTCAATTTTATTTTCCGCTTTTTGTATCAGTTCTTGTGACACATAACCCCATAATGCGGAACCATACATGACTATGGAAATACATTTAGAATCGTAAATTTTTAATAGGGCATCCATGGGCCTGGCACCCAACCTTTTTGAAAAACTCAGCAAGGCTGAGGTTGCTTTCACCATGGATAGACTTTTAGCCTTTATTTGTGGCCCCCATGAGCCCTTCTCATCGAAGATTACTCCCAAATAGGGAAAAACTTCCACCCTCGACACAGCTTCCCCCTTACAGAAAAAGTTTATAGTTTTCCTCTTATTTCTGTGTCGGCCCACCACCATGGTACGTGACTTGTTTGTGTTGATAATTAAGTCCAACTGGTCCATAAAGGTACCGAAGGAATCAAGCAGACGCTGGAGGCCCACCCCTGTGCGTGTTATTAGGAGAGCATCGTCCGGGTATAGGAGAGCCGGGATCTTCGCTTCTCCTATACGCAGAACATCCCCCTCCACTGCCTCTAGATGTTTATCCAGGCCATTTATATAGATGGTAAAAAGGAGGGGGGCCAGGATGCAGCCCTGACGCACTCCTCGTAACGATTTGAAATGACTTGTGCATCTCCCTTCCTTAGTAACCCTCACTTGGGCCAATAGTTCCTGGTGTAAGGAAGCCAAAAAGTAAACAAGTTGTTTGTCCACCCCCATCTGCACTAGAACTTCCCACAGTTTTGACCTGTTCACGAGGTCAAAGGCCGAGGAGAGGTCCATGAAAGCTAGAAACAAGGACCCCTCCTTGGCAACGGTATACTTAGATAGTATCAAATGCAGATTTGAACACTGGCCCACCGTGCCCCTCTTTTCTCTGAAGCCGTATTGAGTATTTATTAGGCCCCCACACCTTTCGATATTATCTCTCAGTTTACACAATAAGACTCTGCCTAAGATCTTAATCGCAGCGTCTAAAAGGGAAATTGGCCTGTAACACCCTGGGTCGTCTCGCTGGCCTTTTTTAAAAATTGGCACGATGATAGAGGTGGACCAAGTGCTGGGGAAGACTTTACCGTTTGCAGCTGTAAAAACATTTGTTAAGACCCCCGCCCAAAGTTTTGGGGAGTATCTGTAAAAGTCCGCGGGGACGCCATCCGGCCCTGGGGCCTTCTTTTTGGAGGTCTCCACAATTGCCTTCTCCACATCCTCGGGTGAAAAGGACAAGGGAGCACATTCGTCCTTCTCCCACGGGATATCTGAGGCTACAATTTCACTATTCCCATGTACCTCCCCAAAATGCCTGACCCACTTATCGTCTGGGATGATACATTCAGTAACTGTGTTGTCCCCCTCTGAGAAAAATAGGTGGTTAACTATGGCCCAAAACTGTGAGCTATCATGGAGGACTTCACAGGCAAGTAAATCTTCCCAGGCCTTCTTTTTAATGTCATTTTTCCTCCCAATTACAGTTACCTTATACTCCTTTCTTAGACTGGCCACCACTGCCCTGTCTCTCGGGGTTGATTTTAAGGCTGTCATTAGTGCCTTGTGCGCTTTGGAACACTTGGCATCGAACCAGCGATGCTGTTTAGTCCCACCCTGTAGGGGTTTAGCCGTTAAGGCTCCAGCGACATGGGAGCATATAATTTCAAAGGCCTTCATCACCTCGGTGGGAGTAGCCTGTTGACCCTGGCAGATGACCAGGTATCCTTCGATTGTTGGCAGTATTTGTCCATAAAGTCTTCAGGAACCACTTTAGCCCTAGTTATCCTTCTCCCTTGGTCCACGCCACGTAGGGTATGACCAATGGCCGAGGGACAGGGCTTATCCTCCCGATGGACTCCCCATTGCATAATTAACTGGACCGGGTTATGGTCTCTGTGGATTGAATCTAGGGCTTTATAGGACAACACTCTGTGAAGTAAGCCTGAGGACGTGAAGATATAATCTAAAATGGAACCTGGATCAGTGCCTTTGTATGTAATAGTTCTGTTCCCTCCCTCACTAATACAGGGTTCATATAGGTTCCAACTAGCAAGAAGTGCCTCAAGAGCCCCCCCTGCCTTTGTGTGCTCAAAGTGGGGTGTCGCTATGCCCATTTGGCCCTCCTGATGGCCTAGAAAACCTAATTCGCTGCAAGGGTGTACGTTAAAATCTCCTAATAAGATTATCTCGAAATTAGTGTAATTCATTTGACTGTACATAGTGATACATTGTTGCAAATCAGCTACATGGTCATTTCCCCTATCCCATGAATTATAAAAATGTATAAATAGAGTTTTGCTACTGGATAGGGCGGACCATTGAACAATAAGGATATTCGATGAAATGCTTGGAACCTTCTTGAAAGTGCCTTTGAGATTAAGGGAAAACAAAAAAGCAAGACCACCCTTTGCCCTACCAGCAGGGCTAGGAGTTGCCGGGGTAGAGTAGGATAAGTATCCATCTAGCCAAGAGTTGGGTGTTGTATCCCAAGTTTCTTGACAAGCTATAATATCATAGCTACTTACGAAATCAATCCATGAAGGATCAACCCTCTTGGTTCTAATCCCGGCTACATTCCATGTTATCATTTTACAGACTGTTGCTTCACCTGGATTATGAGTCTCTAGGGTAGCTGACTGAGGTGGGGGTGGTTGTCAATCAATTTCTTCGATGTTAGAGAGGGGCGAGAAACGGTTACTCACTGCTACCCCTCCTCCTTCCATGTGAGTATGCGTCTGCAACAAGTTTAGGGCAGTCGGTGTAACTTAATTTCCTCTGGAGTGATGCTCTAAGGGTCTCACTGGTCTAGCCTTTGCTCCTGCTGGGAACCAACTTCTACTAAGTGGTCCCGGGTATCCACTGCTACAGTATGTGGTGTGAGGTGGATAGAAGAACCCCAGGGGGACTGGTCTCATGTAAACTGCCCCCTCTAAGTCGGAACCATCCCAGAAGAGATTATTAGCATGGTCTGGGCGATCAAAGTTGACTACTACACAGTCCCCCTGCACTGACTTGGGACGTTTCCCGATCCAACACACCCTATTGGCGAAAGTGACCCTGTCTGCTATATGGGTCCCACCACTGCTACCTTCTGCACACCATGCCCTAGCCTTTCTTAATAGGTCAGTAGCAGTTTCCACCGTGCCCTCTACTAGAGCGGGTACGCCAATAAAAATGGCTACTAGTGGGGCTGCCTCCGGGGGTAGATTTAGTTGCAACTTACTTCCCCAAGCTGCCTATTGGGAGCAGGTTTGCTTGGGCGGGTGTTAACATTAGTATTGGCCCCTATATTCCCCAGTAAGGGACCCGTCCTACAAGGAGGAGTGTTGAGCAAATTGGTAGGTCGTGCCCCGTCGGGCACGTTATTCTCCCTAGTGGGGAGCAGGTGGGGGTCTGGAGTTCTTTTGGACATATCAATGGCGGTATTAGTACCAGGGTCAACAGTGTCTCCTTTAAGTAATTTTGGTACTGATGAAAGATCCTTAACAATTTTATCTATTAAGGAACATTTCTTTAAGAGTCCAGAAAGGCAAGTGTTCAATGTGTCCACTATGTCTTTGGCAATATCTGCAATCAAAGGCTCGATCCTTGCACAAAAAAGCGCCTCCAACTGTTCACCCATGCTTAGATCAGTCCCAGCGTGAGGAGTCGTACTGGCCACCGCTTTCTTCCTTTTTGCAGAGTCCCTTTTTGGGCCTTGGCCAGAGGTTAGGTCCCTCTGGGTTGGTGGTGGTAATGAAGTATTGATAGATGGGTGGCAATCCAATGGTGCCGCCCCAGATTTATTATTTATGACGACCACCTCAGGTACTAGGGGGATAACAGACCCTCTGCCCTGGTCAATAGGATGTACTACCGTGGTTAGTGGGGATGGCGTGATGCCCAATTCATGTTCGGCACTCGCTATTTCCTTAGTTAACGCTCCTACAGCCGAAGAAAGATATGAAATAACCGATTCAGAATGTCTCTGCACCTTGGCCTTTTTACCCCCCTCCTCCGCAGTAACAATGTTCTTACGCTTACCCATGGGTGGATGTCAGGGGGCTGGCCCTGCCCTGCCTCTTTCGGCCTCTGATGTCCGCAGATGTCCCCGCCTTTGTCCCGGGCTTCTCCCGCGCGCGACTCTCGGGGCGAGAGGCGTTCCCTCCTGATAAGGCGCCTTCGGGCGCGTGGATGAGGTCACGTCGCGCCTGCCTGCAGCCAAGGCTCGCTGGGTAGTGTAGTTCTACACCCAGCGGCGGCTGCTCGGCGCTAGGCGCTAGGCAGGCAAGCTGGTCCCGGGTCCCTCGGGTGTGATAGTAAGCGTGGCTGGCAGTTTCCCTCACGGCGGACTGGTGAGTCAAGCTGTAGCCCCCTGGAGCTCAAGGCGCTCCCTCCTGATAAGGCGCCTCCGGGCGCGTGGATGAGGTCACGGTCGCGCCTGCCTGCAGCCAAGCCATGCTGGGTAGTGTAGTTCTACACCCAGCAGCGGCAGCGCGATGCTCGGCGCTAGGCAGGTAAGCTGGTCCCGGGTCCCTGGGGTGTGATAGTAAGCGTGGCTGGCCGTTACCCTCACAGCGGACTGGTGAGTCAAGCTGTAGCCCACCATTTGTCTTTCGGGGACAAAGCCAGCCTGGTCCGGGTCAATGAGGCCCGGGATATAAGGTGCAAGTCATGCCGCCAGTATAAAGCTTAAGGTTGACGTTAAGAAGCGAGATCGGCCTGTAGGATCCGCATTTGGTTCTATCTTTCCCCGGTTTCGGGATGACTGAGAGGGATGCTCGAAGGAGGTCCGGTGGAATTGCTCCAGGCTCAGCGAAGGAGTTAAAAAGGCGGGTGAGGATGGGAGCCAACTTGGCGCAAAAGGTTTTATAAAAAATAGCGTAAAAACCGTCCAGGTCGGGTGCTTTCCCTGTCTTCAATCGGGCGATAGCAGTAACCACCTCTTCAATTCGAATCTCCCTCTCCAGAAAGGCTGTCTGCACTGGAGCCAGGGAGTGGAGCTCAACCGTGTCTAGGTAATGTGTGGCTGCCTTCACATTCGGGGGGTCACCAGAGTACAGGGCGGCATAGAAGTCACGAAAGGGCTCTGCTATTTGCGCGTCTCCTGTCGCCGTGGTTCCGTCCGACCTGGAAATCTCTTTGATATTCCGTTGTTGTTGCACTGCCTGAGCCGATTGGCGAGCAAACGACCGCATCTGTTCCCCCCTGTGTAATAGGTATGTTTTAGGTGCAGAGCTGCATATTCAGCGCGGTCCAAGTCTAGAGCTGTTAGCAGCTGCCGGGCCACTTTGAGCTGTTTCCATATTCGCGGGGCCCCTGTCCGCTGGTGCATTTGTTCTAGTTCGTGCACTCTTTGTGTGAGTTCGTCCCGTTTAGTTTGCCTAGCCTTATTCTCCGCAGAGGAGAGGGCGATAATCTCTCCCCTAAATACTGCTTTCATGGCGGCCTATTGAGTCGCAAGGGTGGTGTCTGAGTTGGCATTGTGGGTCAGATAATCTTGGATAGCGGTCTTTATATGTTTGACTACCTCTTTCCTATGTAAGAGAGTGTCCCTAAGTCTCCACATCCTGGGTGGCCGTGTTATAGGGGGCAGGGTTAGTGTAGCTGTAACTGGAGCGTGGTCTGATAGTGAGATGACTCCAATGTCGGTGGATGACGGGAGGGCGCATAATGGGCTTGTGGTTAGGAGATAGTCCAGCCGTGCGTATGTTTTGTGTGCGTTAGCGTAGTAGGAGTAAACTCTCTCCCGCGGGTGGTTAAGGCGCCATAGATCATGTAGATCGTACTCCGTCATCCTTTCTAAGCAAGAAGGGGGGGGGGGGGGGAACGTCCCTGCTTGGTGGGAGCTCTGCCCTGATCTGTCCAAAGCTGCGTCGAAAACCATATTCATGTCTCCCCCCAGTATGATATGTCTGTCTTGCGTGGCAGTGATGTCCGTGAGAGCTGAATGGAAAAATCGGTCCTGTCCTTCGTTGGGGCAGTACAGGGAGCCTATCATGAAGGTGAGGCCGCCTAAGGCGATGCAGTATGCCAGTAGCCTGCCCCGCAGTTCTGCACTCTTATGGAGGATTTCCCCCTTGAAGTGGCGCGCCACCAGGATCGCGACCCCTGCTGTTTTAGGACGGCTAGAGGAATAGTATTGACTAGGGAATTTCCGTGAGCGGAATCTGTGACAGTCTCGGGCCAGTAGGTGTGTCTCCTGGAGTAGGCAGATGTCTGCCTGCGTGCTTTCAAGGTAGGACAGTACAGTCCTTCTCTTGACTGGGTTGTTAAGACCCCGCACATTAAGGGTCAGTATCTTTAGGGTGTTAGGTGTAATGATGTGTGGATCAGTAAAGTTCGGCTGTTGTGTCGATCAGGTGTCCTCTGGCACGCTGGGGTTTGGAGAGCCCCTAGATGGCACCCACTGACTAGGACGGAAATGATGATGTGGGTAAGAAAATATAAAGAAAAAGGGAGCACAGGACAGCCCCCCCCCCCTTTCAGCACCCCCCTCCCGTTCCTCCCTGCAACCTCCCAACTGCAACTCCCCCTCCCCAACCGTCCCCCCCTCCGACCCCTGCCCCAACCATTCCCAGAACTGCCGGATCCCTCCCCCACTCCCCATCACCCGGTTCCCAACTTTGTGAGTAGTTCAGTGTCCCAGTCCTGCCCGTCCATTGCAGGGCTGCGGTAGAGTTACTTAGTGGAGCGTGTCCAAGTGACGGCCATCATGGCCCCCCATCCGGCCCCCCCCCCCGGCACCTGCATAGAAGAAGCGAGGAGTCAACCCCACCTCGAAGGAGATCATTCTGATGTCGACGTCTCTTTGGCCACTTCCTGAATGGCAATAGCCTGTTCTTGCGAGATGACGTGGGCCTCCGGTTTGCAGTGTAGCTTGGGCGATCGTCTGCGTCTCACCCTCTGCCAGCCCTCCGAAGTCTGTCCCGGAGACTGTGTCATAGGTGTCTGTTCTTCCGGTTGTTCCAGGCCCAGCAGTGTGAACGTGTCCTGCAGGGATCGTAGTTGTTGTAGGGCCCCTCTCCATTTAAAGATCGACCTGATCGGGTGGCCCCAGGAGTATGGGATCTCCTCCTTGCGAAGAAAGTCCGTGACCACTTTGAACGACTTCCGCTTCTGTATGGTTATGGCCGATAGGTCTTGATAAAGTGCAATGGAACAGTTGCGGAATTGGAGTGTTTTGCTTCTGTCTTGCTTCCCTGAGAATTCGTTCTTTAAGGGGGAAGTCCGGTAGGAAAGCCAGGATTTCGGGTGGAGGGGCGGGTGCCCGTCTGTGGGGGTCCCACTCTGTGCGCTCTGTCAATCCTGATGTGAAAGTCTGAGGGTTCCCCTAGGACGTCGCGAAAGAGGCCTTGTAAGTAAGCTGTAATGTCTGTTCCCTCTTCTTTCAAAGGGACTCCCCGGACCCGTATGTTGTTGCGGCGGAACCGGTTTTCCAAATGAAATGAAAATTTATAAAGCGCAACTGTCACTCCTAACAGGGTCTCCTGGCGCTAAATCTTCCGCGTGTGCTTGCTGGTCCAGTTGCTGATCTCTCAGGCGGATGACATCCTGTTGCAGTAGGTCTATTTCTTCGCTCCTAGCCTCATCTTTCCCCTCGATGGCCATCACCCGTTCCCCAAGGTCGTCTACATCGCGCCTGATCTCTGTGACTTCTCCCGCCACTTCTTGCTGTAGCGTCTTAAAATCGTCTCTGAGCGAGTTGAATAGTGACTCCAGAAAGGCCTTGGTAATTGGCGCGTCCGTCTCGGCGGGGCAAGGGTGTGGTTTCACGGGTTCCGGCGTGAGTGGTCCTTTGTCCCTCTTTGTCTGGCCCTTTGCCAGCATCTCAGGGAGCGTCCGTTCTCCTTTCTTCCTAAGGCCCGCCATGGTGCCCTTTCGCTGGTTCTTCTCAGTCCCCACTCGGCCTCGCTCCAGCCCCCGACAGGGCGTCCAGACTGGGAATGGGTCACTCCACAGTGGTGATTGACCGAGCCCGGTAAGGACAGGCGTGGAAGGTTTGCCGGTGCTCTCTCGGCCCCCGCTGTGTGTAGCTCAGCTTGTGGCCCACGCCTGCTGTGGAACCTGCCTGTTGGGTCTCGGGGCTTCTGCAGAGTGTCCGTGATGCGTTGCTATTCCTTCTTTCCCCTTGGTCGCCTTGAGTGTCCCTATCGCCGGTCTGGTCGGCGATCAGTTGCCCCGGGGCAGCGCCGTCTCGCTGCTCACTCCTTGGGCTGGAAGGCGAGTGGGCCCACTCGGTCGTGCACCGGGGGCTCGATTATGCCCCCCTGGGAGGTCCTCCCCAAGCTGCTCAATGTCGCACCTTTTTCCTGCTAGAGCCCCCAGGGGAACGCTGCTCGGCTGTGTCTGCTGGTCACTACCGGATCTGACTGGAGCTGTCCGACTACTCTCAGGGTCCAGCACAGGCCAAGAGCCGGGACCTCAGGCTCTCTTCCCCCGGCCCTTCTCCAGTTGGGGTCTCATCGCTCAGGCTTCCTGCGTCTTTCCCTGGTCTGTCAGTGCTACGGCCTACCACGCGCCTCATCGTTTTTCGGGGCTCTTGTCGGGGCCACAGAACAGGCGGGCTCCCGCTCTCTTTCCGCCGGGGGCTCGGTGATGCCCCCCGAGTTAAGCGCTTCCGCCAGCCACACTCCGCGCACCTCACCTCTCTGTGGGCTTAGGGGGATCTCAGCCTGGCCTGCCGTTCCGTCTGCCGCCTGGGTACTGCCCCCACCGTCACTCGGTCTCCGGTGCACCTGGGGGCGTAGTCTCCGCATAGGCCCGAAGCCGGGGCCTCTATTTCGGCCCCTCTGGTCGATCCCTCCGATGTTGCAGCGAATGTCGCGGCAGCAGCCAGCTTCCGCTGCCCTTCTCCTTCGGACCGGGGTTGCTCCGCCGGGCGGGGGGCACGGGTGGTCCGCTACAGGGGGCCCAATCAGCCGCCAGCTCAGCCGCCATTTCTATTCCGGCTGCTCGGGCGGGTCACCTTTGGTTCGGGAGGTTCCCGGGAGTCTCGCCGAGTGATTCTGGAGTTCGCCGTACCGGTCTCGTCCCCTCTGTCGAGGCGGCTGGGTTTTGAGGTGCTAGGGGGGGGGGGGGGTCACGTGAATATAATAAGGGGCGCCAAGGGGGTTTGGACGGGGAGCCTCCGGCACAGACGTCTGCTTAGGCCGCCATCTTGGCCACGCCCCCCCTGCAATTGTCTTTTAAAAGATGAACAATGTTTGGAAAGAAGAGTACAGTATAAGAGCAAATTACCTTTATGAAGTCTCATCGTGCTCCCTTCTCTAGAAAATATTTGGATTTGTGTATTGTTACTGCTGCATCATTCGATGTACACATTTACCTTATCCAAGTGTTTCTAAAATTGAATACCTTCCTCTTTGTAATTATTGATACTCCTTTTGCAACACCACCAGAAAACCTTCAAAAGTTAATTTTCTTTTTTCTGTTGTGGGTGAATACTGATTTGTAGTCTTTAAAATGTTTTCTCTATTATCCAGAAGTTGATGTTACTGTTTTGAATGGCTTGATTTACATGGAATTAAGTTAATTTATATTGCCATGTTATTTTAGGAGCATTTTGTTGGATGACGGAAGAAGAGGAGAAAGATAGTTATGTAGCATAGATTTTCTAAGCACTCCTACTTTATGGTTGTTTCATTAAGTGATACACCATTGTTTTCCCCTACAATATAATCTGGTTTGGAGGGAAGAAGTGTAGGCTTTAATTTTCAGTTTTTTAATTCCAAGTCAGTGCTCTAACAGATTGACTAAATCTCCTGCCTTTTTACCCATTTGCCATGGTCAGTTAAGATACATTTTAGTGACTTGATCTGTTAGTTTATAGGAGAGGAATTATAAATAACCAGGGCATGCTTCATCTATTTCAGGTTTTATTTTGAAGAGCCACAGGGGAGTCAGAGACTATACACAGCCAATACAGCACCACCAACTAAAGTGGCCTATGTTGGAGAGAAAGAGCAAAATATATGGGTGAAGGAGGTGCAGGGCATCTCAGAGAAGTAAGTTGTTAGGAAATCTTATTGTACCATGTGTAGAAATGCAGTCCTACAAAACATACAGCCAAATACATACCTTTTACATGCCAAAACTCATACTGTTGATCCATTTTCTTTTCCAAACTTCTAAAGGATATTTTCTGGATGGAGTTTAATAATTAACCATAAGTTATATTCGGTCACTCATACTACTGCTGTGTGTTTTTAATTTTACTATCCTTCTCCGATATGTAGGTTAGCTGTCGTTTCATTCTTTCAGTTGTCTAGATTACAGAACAAATGTTATCTTTTCATGTACACCAGTACCACCTACAGTATGTTTACAGGTTTGTATAGCACTGGCTTGCTTACTTAGTATTTAAAAATGTAAGAAGCCACTAACAAAAAAGTTTGCTATTATCAATGCTTTCTTCTGTGATGATATTTATTTCACAATGTCTCTACAATCTCTGTTTGAAATGATGATTAATTTCTAAAGACAAATTGTCAAGTGCTTCCTAATGCGAATGATTTATAGGGACACAAGCTAAAAAATGATTTCTCTTTGAATGATGTAAAGGAACATTGAGTTGCTGTGTGGGTATTTTCCTTTGAATATTCTAAATGAAATACTGTTATTGTAAGGAATGCCTTTTTCTGCATGATCACCCCCAAAGGTTTGGACTGATGATCCTAGTTTTTGTCTCAGAAGTTGCACTGAGGCCTGCTAACCAGATCTCAGTGCCACTGCTCTGACCTTTAAAAGGTATACGTCGGACTGGTTCACCCACAATAGGTATAAGCCAACTTGCGTTTAAGTCTCTAGTATCCAGAGCCTGTAGGCTAAAGTGTCCCTCATGGACTGCAGCACTTATTGTTCCACCACAAGTGTGACAAAGTAAATCAAGACTCCCAGCCTGCCTTTGCCAGGCTGGGTCTGGTTGCTTAGTGGACTCATTTGTTCACTGTATGGGCCTGTGTTTGATCACGTGGTCACAGGTTCAAATCCCGTCAGGTCCACTCAGTCTTTCATCTTTCTGAGGTCAATAAAATGAGTACTATTGAGTTGGGTAACAATAAACATCTGTTATTCAGCGCCAAGGTGCCCATGGGTGAATGTGCGCTTTACAAATACACGTTATGGTATTACTGGCCGGCAAGGCAGTTCTCGAACTGCTAGCTGTACTTAGCCATTAAATCTCACGACAAAGCCCAGCCCTTTCTTTTTAATATATATATAAATCATCGCTAAGGCAGGCCTATCGGTCCTAAGGCCTGGTGCTATACATTCAAAAGTGAAACTTGTCTTTTAGCTCTTCTTACAGTAAAAAAACCAAATTGTCCTTTTTCCTGTGGAAAGGCTAATAACCCCATTTGACAGTACAAGGTTACACGCTGACAACTCGCTTTTCTAACTTCTGAATGGAACTACTAAAGTTGGTACTTCAAGGTATCAAAAGAATCGGTGCAGTAAACCCAACTTGATTCCCAAGTTGACTTTAATGTCAATTCTAGGTAAATGGCAGCTTTAGAAAGTTGCAAAAAGAACAATTGATGGACAGGATGTTAAACCATGTTAAACTAACCTCCCCAGTACAGAGATCTGGGCCTAAACCCATCATTTATTTTGCTCTCCATGCCATTCCAGTTTAAACCCAGCCATATGCAAATCCGTATTGACCCTGCTCCCCCGCGAACAGTCCAGCCTGAACTCCCAGGCCAGGTTCTCCCTAGACCCGAAACAAGCATTCTGGACCCAGACGTGGGTCCCTTGCTCTCTGTGCCACTGGATTCAACCTAGTGTAGCTGATTAGGGGTGATACCCTGAAACTGGTCCCATGATGCTTGTTTGCAGTCCAGGGAGGACCCAGGTTGGCAGTTCGGTCTGGACTGTTCGCATGAGGAGCCACGGTCAAGACTGATTTGTATAAGGCCGGGTCCAAACTGGGGTGGCATAGTGAGCAAAAGAACTATGGATTTAACTCCGATCGCTTGACTGGGAGTGAATGTTTGATGTATTGAGCATTCCGTCCATAGTTTGTTGTCATATCAGTTTTTGCCCTATGTGGGATTGGTATACCAAGACGTGGGTCCCTTGCTTCCTGTGCCACTGGATTCAAGCTAGCCTGGCTGTTGAGGGATGATAGCCTGAAACCGGTCCCAGGATTCTTGTTTACGGTCCAGGGACGACCGAGCTTGGCAGTTCGTCCTGGACTGTTCCCATGAGGAGCAGGGTCAAGAATGATTTGCATATGGCTGGGTCCAACCTGGGGTGGCGTAGAGAGCAAAAGAACGATGGATTTAACTCCGATCTCTTGACTGGGTGTAAATGTTTGTTTATTCAGCATTCTGTCTGTTGCCCAAAGGTTTTCCCCATACCGTTTACGGTTGCATGCCACAGGACAGCCATCTGCCCTCCTGGGGGTAGGTGTGAACTGCTCTCAGGAAGAAACACAAAGGTCCTGAAGTTGGAAGAGGTTTTGCCTCTCCCTGGCTGGAAGACCAAACAGGCTATGAGCCCAAAAGGCCAGCTTCGAAGGGGAAATTCCTTTGATGAGCAAATGGTGGACACTCATGAGAAGCTATGCTCTTTTGTCTGGTAGACAGGTTGATGTCTGGGACAGAGGGGGAAACAGTTGCCAAACCAGTTTTCCTGTGGTTGTATAGCCTTCAGGTTGCCACACCTCTAGGTTGGGCTACAAAAATCAACACATCGAGAGAGAGGTTCTGCCATTTTAGGATTAGGCAGAATATTACATTCTGGAATAGCTAGATCCCACACTTTGCAGGAAGTCGTCTTCAGGGAGAAGGGGACCTGTTAGATCATTGGCTAGTAGTCCCCCAGACCGGGCCAGATTGTCATAATTTTCCCAGTAACTGTTGCCAAGTTCTGGAGTCTCCTAAGTACTGTTTCTGAACATTTGCAAACTTTTTAAATGTATTCAGAAAGTTTGGAAAGGTTTGTGAAGAGTTTGCCCAAAGTTTGTAAAGTTTCTCGAAGAGCCAAAAATGACTAGGAAACGTGGAGATCAACTTGACCTCTCTGTCCACCCTCAGGATCAATGACTTAAAAGTCATGTGCAAGAAAAGGAAGATCAGCTTGGATGCCTCTGCCAAGAAGGAGGCTCTCGAGAAAGCCATCAGGGCCCACAGAGCTGAATCACTCTTAAAGAGTGGGATCACCACAGACTGTGGGGAAGATGATGATGACAGAGGTCTTCAGCGATGGAGGGAACGGTGACACCATGACCCTCCAGCATCCTTCAGAGGCTACCCTCAATTTCTGTCAGTGATGGGAGAAGGCACAACGTCGGAGAGTGGCCCAAGCAACCTTGAGGCCTGAGTAAGCCTCCTGGAGTTGGAGGAAAGGAGACTGCCCTTGGAGGGGAGGAGACTGGCCCTTGTAGAAAGGGATAAGCTGGGCTTGAAGTCCCAAGAGTATGGTGGCAGCAAGAAGACGCTGAGATAAGTGCAGGGTGTGCCTATGATTCTACATTGCCTAAAGGAATTGTGCCTGAATATGTCGAGGAGGATGACATAGATAAGTGGCTGGTATAGGAAACAAGGGAACCCGTCTAGGTAGTAGAGGACCTCGGGTAATTGCTAATTTTGAAGAAGACAAAGGTCCTAAACTTTTAGATGCACAACGAAAAAATAATAAGCACAGGCTTAGAATAAGAACTTTGTGTCTTTTTCCTTCAATTTCCAGCCGGACAAGGGGGTATTTATTTCAAAAGATTAGGTGAAAGGATACAAAGTTTAAAGTGGAACAAACCACAGATTAATAACTAGGCACAAACCTGTACCAAGTCAGAAAAGAAAAAACAATACATGGGGAAACAGAATAACAGGCAAACAGGTTGGAGAAAAAGGTGGCTTACAATACAATTAAATCTTATGTAAGCTCAAACCAACAGTGACTGCAACACATATTACTAAATGAAAAGGAAGCAGTACTGTACAAACAGTTGACGTAACGTTTCGATCCCTATCTCCACAAGTAAATTGGGATCATCTTCAGGACTATAAATTTCAATTTTGCCTGATTGTTTTTTTATAGAAGCCTAAGCACTAGGTTGTAGTGCAGTCACGACAGTAACAAGTGGACGCAATGGAAGACATCGGTCTTGGCCACCAAGCTATTAACTTTGGACGGCTTTTTCCACGGAGTCGCGGTTCAAAGAAGAAACTGCGGTAGCGTTCCTTCCCAGATACGGATTATGTGACCTTTTCCAATAGTTCAGTTACTGCAGGCTTCGGGGGCTTATGAGCGGCCGCGGCACGATGGGGCGGTCCTGTTCATTGTGATCCTCGATGTGATCACCGCAAGACGGCGTGTGGGTCCCGTCTGGTCAGCGTGCGGGATCCACACGCCGTCTTGCGGTGATCACATCGAGGATCATAATGAACAGGACCGCCCCATAGTGCGGCGGCCGCTCATAAGACCCCGAAGCCTGCAGTAACTGAACTATTGGAAAAGGTCACATCATCCGTATCTGGGAAGGAACGCTACCGTAGTTTCTTCATTGAACCGCGACTCCGTGGAAAAAGCCGTCCAAAGTTAATAGCTTGGTGGCCAAGACCGATGTCTTCAATTGCGTCCACTTGTTACTATCGTGACTGCACTACAGAGAAAAGGGGGTGAACACTACATGCATAAGAGAAACCGGCACATCATGGGTTATTCATACATAGCTGACAAATCCAAAGCAATTAGTAAAGGGTTCCCATCAAATTGACTCAATGATCAGTCCTATCATTTGGCCAAACCCAGGTGCATATCAGGCTGGTCCCCTGATCATTGGGACATCAAGCACCGCACCTTATTGCTGTTTAGGTATTTGGTCCACCAAAATAAACGAACCGTCCATGATGGCTGATCTATTGATGGTGAAATAAACAACAGTGCAACAAAAAACTTAGTGACTTAAAATAGGATGGAATGCCCTCCTTCTGACAACTTTATTCTACGGACAAAACACGCCTCCTAATTAAAAACCAGAACAGTGCAAGAGAGACAGTAACAAATATCTGTCTAGTAATGGGCCAACATGTTTCTGCCACGCGGGTATTTAATCCCTTGGCATTCGTCAAGGCCTCTGTTCTTATATTGGTTGCACTCCTAGTAGTGGAACAAAGAAAACACCACCATCACCAAAAGAATAAAGTATGATAAAAAATAGTTGAATACGGTACAACATGTAACAACTGTGGACATTAACCCTCCATATCACTTTGGCTACTGTGAATTCTGTGGAGGAAAACGTCTAATCATTAATTCTGTATTCGATGTGTCAGTCACATATGCATAGTGTATCACCCAGAAATAATTATAAAAAATAAATTGTTATATGCTCACCCTTAATGGTAGGGGAATGGACCTCACCTCACCTGGACAGTGCTCAGGTTATACGAGGCCCCGCACTATAAAGAAAAAGGAGGGAAAACAGAAATGGAGCACAGTAAAGCAGAAATTTTCAAGCTTCTTTTAAATGCCCAAATAACATTCCTGTAGGAGAATTCCCTGTTCGAGGCATGTGGGCTGCTGAATTCATATCTGTGTATAGATCGCCGCCTAGTGTTAGGTCCGGATGATTGCACATTGTTGTCCTGGAAGAGTCTTCGAAGTATCACGAGATAGGTGGCTCCTCCCCTGGACTACAGTGCGCATGGGCATCGACTCCATCCCCAGATTGTTTTTTTCCGCCATTGGGTTCGGATGTGTTTCGGTTCCCTCTGTCTGAATCGATTGTTGTTTAACTTACTTTACTCGAGACCAAAAGGTCTTTAGGACTCGCATCGGTATTGTCTATCGTTCTGGTTCGTTTGTTCATCTGCTCCGAACCATTACTACCCTTCCGCGTGCTTTCGGCGCGGACGGGCCTACACGACGCTCCAACTACTTCATCATGGAACGAAGTCCATTTAAGAGGTGCCCGGTGTGTGCCTCAAAGTACCCACATATCGACGTGCACCCTGTGTGCAATAAGTGCTTGTCGCCGGACCACGACGAGGCCAAGTGTATGGCCTGCTCCAAGTTCCGGTCGAAGAAGACTCTCAAGCTCCGCCGGGCTGCAAGGCTGCAGGCCCAGCGATCGGCACCCCCTCCAACGGACATCTTCGAGGAGGATGTCGGTGACAACACTATCCAGGATATCACAGACTCTAACCCGGCGTCGGAGGTCGAGGAAGACTACGACGCGGAAGACGAGGATTTCGAGGAAGTCGTCGAGGAGGTAGGGGACGACGACGGGGCCATTGCCACCGTAGAGGATAGCTCGGAGGAGGAGCTTCCTCAGGCCGGCCAACATTCTAAGGCCCAGGTCGAGGGATCGCCTTCGGACCTTACCCAAAGCCTTGATTCCCGTCCCCCGGCTCCGCCTTCCGGCCCGGCCACGGACATTGATACAGCGCCACTCACGGTACAGAAACCGAAAGTGAAACCATCGGTATCGACGCCAGGCGTATCGAAACCGAAAGCGCAAGTCGCACTGGTCGGGTCGAAGACTTCGGAGGCCTCGGCGCCGAAGAAATCCAAGATGGCCGTCGAGCTCAAGAGCCACGCCAAAATGGCCGACCCGAAGGCTACGGTGTCGAAGCCGAAGGTGAAAACGGCCGAAGCGGCTGCGTCGGCGCCGAAGTTGGTCGACGCATTGAAGAGTCTCATCGATACCAAGAAGGTCGACGATCATTAGAAGGCCACGAAGAAGCGGCAGGACGACCCCAAGTCTCTCACTGCCTCGCTTCCACTCGACAAGGCCAAGGGGGGGAGCTGCGTCGGCTCCGAAGACTGCGTCCTTGGTTGCCGTCCCAAACCCGGCTTCGGAAGACTCTCTCGAGCCGGTCCGCCCCTCCGCCTCGCTCACCAAGAAAGTCACGGAGTCCCTCCAGCGTATTAGGGAGGGGACCGCGGCAGCCGAGCCGAAGGACACTGTGCCGCCCAAGCCTCTACAAAAACCGGCGAAGGCGCCAACTCCGATTCTGTTCACGTTGCCGCCAAAGACGGCGCCGAAGGCTTTCACTGCGAAACCTGGGGCCGGTGTGCCCTTGAAGTTATCTTCAACGCCGAAGGCATCGTTGGCGGCTCCAAACCCGCGCCACCAACCACTGGCAGAAGAGGAGCGTCGAGAAGTGATCATCGACGCCAACACAGGCAAGCTCTCTCTCCTTAAACGGAAAATCACCCCTGAGCCAGCTTTGGAACATTTCCAAATCCCACTTAAGAAGAAGTTGGACTCTGCGGGTGCATCTGCCCCTATGGAGCCTGCATCACCACAAAGTCACGAACTCTCGCCCACTCATTCTAATGTTGGGGAGGGTGATGGAAACGATGAGGATGAGTATGCCTATCCAGTTTACTCAGACCCAGAGGATGTGACTGAGCCATGGTCTGCTGGGGGCGACCCTGGGGACCCTCATTTGGGACAGGAGCCTCAGCTTTTTTCAGCAAAGACTTCCCCGACAGAGGACTCTGCGGCCTTCAATGCTCTAATTGAAAGAGCGGCAGCCAATCATGACGTCGATCTCCATGCAGACCCAGTAGACGTCGATTTTCTTTTTGACACCTTTTCAGTAGCTGAAAAAACTGTTAAGACATTGCCGATTCTAAAAGGGGTGTTAAAACATGCGCCAGAGGTCTTCAAGGAGCCCACCCGAGCAAGAGTCATTAACCCTCGTATCGACAAGAAGTACAAGGCAGCGCCCACTGATCCAACATGCATCAAAGGACAGTTGCCTCTGGATTCCTTGGTTGTCTCCAATGCACGCAAAAGAGCCAACTCACAGACGACGGGTGATGCTCCTCCCCCAGACAAGGAATCAAAAGTATTTGAGGCGTCGGGGAAACGTATTGCTGCGCAGGCAGCCAACATATGGTGCATATCCAACACACAGGCGCTACTTGCGCGTTACGACAGGGCACACTACGACACTCTAGAGACCCTTCTACAGCACTTGCCAGATCAATATAAGGAGGCAGCAGAAATGTTAATACAGGAGGGGAAGCTTATCACCAATGCTTCAATTAAGTGCGCTCTGGATGTGGCTGACACCGCCTCAAGAGCAATAAACACTAGCGTTCTACTGCGTAGACATGCATGGCTCAGAATATCCGGTTTCAAACCAGACATTCAAACTACCATCCTAAACCAAACTGTCAATCCAGACCACCTGTTTGGCCCAGAAGTGGATACCACCCTCGAAAAAATGAAAAAGGACACCGACACTGCTAAGTCTATGGGTGCCCTGCAGTCCCAGCAGTTTCGGGGTGGTTCCTTTCGTCGCTCCAGTAATAGGCACCTCAAGGGGTCAAGCGTCACAGTCCACGCAATTCTATAAGAATAACACCCAATCCTCATATACCAACAAGGGTCGGGGTGGATACCGTGGCAACAACGTCAAAGGCAGAGGACGTGGTAATAACAGCTCCAGGTCCTCCACCGCCAGCAAACAGTGACGCCTTGTCACTGCCCCCCGACCACGCAACACCGGTCGGGGGGAGACTCCAGCAGTTCCTGCCAGTGTGGAAGTCCATCACCACGGACAGGTGGGTCAGATCTCTTATCCAATATGGTTATTGTCTGGAGCTCACATCCACTCCACCCAACATATCCCCAAAAAGCCGTCCTATGTCCGGCGAGCACTTGCACTTGTTGCAGCAGGAAGTCAACGTCATGCTGCAAAAAGGAGCAATAGAGCTCGTGCCCCTGCAGGATAGGGGTACAGGAGTTTACTCCCTGTACTTTCTGATTCCAAAGAAGGACGGACCCCTCAGGCCCATCCTAGACCTCAGACCTCTCAACTTTTACATTCTGTCAGAGCATTTCCATATGCTCACACTGCAGCAGGTTCTCCCACTGCTTCGGCAAGGGGACTTCCTGGCGACTCTGGACCTCAAGGATGCGTACTTTCACATTCCACTGCATCCTTCACACAGAAAGTACCTCAGGTTCACCATTCAAAACCAGCACTACCAGTTCAAGGTTCTGCCTTTTGGGGTCACCACAGCGCCCAGGGTCTTCACAAAGTGCCTAGCAACGGTGGCGGCGCATCTGAGACGTCAGAACAACCACGTCTACCCCTATCTGGACGACTGGCTCATTCAAGCGAAGTCGGCCCAGCAGTGCGCCGACCACGTGTCCCACACCATTCACCTTCTGCACGATCTGGGGTTCTCACTGAATTACCCAAAATCCCATCTCCAGCCCGCCCACATACGGCAGTATCTGGGTGCGACTATAAACACTCTGGCGGCCACTGCGCAGCCGAATTCAGTGAGAGTCAACAGCATTCAGTCGCTGATCCAAAGGTTCAGACCTCAACACTCTCTTCCAGCAAGAGTGTTCATGCAGTTGATAGGCATGATGGCCTCCTGCATCTCCATAGTCCCGCACGCGAGACTACATATGCGTCCGCTTCAGGAGTGCTTAGCACGTCAGTGGACTCAGGCTCACGGGCAGTTGAAAGACCTAGTGTTGGTGAGCGGTCGGGCATACAACTCTCTGCATTGGTGGAATCCACAAAACCTTTGCAAAGGCCGACTGTTTCAAGAGCCTGTGCCGCAGATCATCCTAACAACGGACGCTTCTCTCCAGGGATGGGGAGCGCATGTACTCCAATACACAGTGCAGGGACTATGGACACTACAGCAAAAGAAGATGCACATCAATGTACTAGAACTGATGGCGATCTTCATGGCCTTAAAGGCATTCAAAGTACATCTGTGCAACAAGGTCGTGTTGATCCGGACGGACAACATGACGGCCATGTACTACATTCAGAAACAGGGGGGCACACACTCTCCGCAGCTGTCTCATCTGGCTCAGAGCATGTGGAAGTGGGCCATTCAGAGGAACATTTTCCTCATGGCAGAACATCTCCCAGGCAAGGACAATCAGATGGCGGACCTGCTCAGCAGGCACAGACATCAAATGCACGAGTGGGAGATACATCCATCAGTACTCCAACCGTACTTCCAAAGGTGGGGTCATCCAGAGATAGACCTGTTCGCCACAAGGGAGAACGCAAAATGCCAAAGCTTCGCCGCCAGGTTCCCACACCCGCAATCGCAGGGCAATGCGATATGGATGAACTGGTCAGGCAGATTTGCGTACGCTTTTCCCCCAGCACCTCTGATACCGCTGGTGGCGCGCAAGCTCAGGCAGCACTCGATGACTCTCATCCTAGTTGCTCCAACGTGGGCTCGCCAACCATGGTACACCACGTTTCTGGAACTTTCTGTGGTACCGCATCAAAGGCTTCATCTCACACCCCGCCTTCTGACGCAGAGCCATGGCGACATTCAGCACCCAGATCCGCAACAGCTCAACCTGGCGATCTGGCTCCTGAGGTCCTAGAGTTTGGCTACCTTAACCTTCCTCCCAATTGCATGGACATCATTCGGGAGGCAAGAAAGCCCACTACTAGAGCATGTTATGCGGCTAAATGGAAGCGGTTTGTCATCTATTGCGCAAACCACAACATCAATCCACTAGATGCTTCCATTCAGAACATCATTTGTTACCTGTTCCCTCTATACCAGTGTAATCTGGCATATACTTCCATCCGCATTCACCTGTCTGCGATGGCCGCATACCTCCAGAATAGACAGCACCTTTCACTTTTCAAGGTGCCTGCTATCAAGGCATTTCTGGAAGGACTCAAAAGGGTCATTCCACCACGGACTCCACCAGCTCCAGAATGGAACCTCAATGTGGTTCTTACAAGACTGATGGGTCCTCCCTTTGAGCCACTGCATTCTTGCGAACTTCAGTTCTTGACTTGGAAAGTGGCTTTCCTAGTGGCAATTACATCGCTACGGAGGGTTAGTGAGCTGCAGGCCCTCACAATCCAAGAGCCTTTCTTCCAAGTTCATTCAAATAGGGTAGTGCTCCGCACTAACCCTAAATTTCTACCCAAGGTTGTGTCTCAGTTCCACATCAACCAAACCATTGAGTTGCCGGTGTTCTTTCGAAATCCAGAGTCACTGGCGGAGCGGACGCTCCACACCCTTGACGTTAAAAGGGCCCTAATGTATTACATTGATAGGACCAAGGATTTTAGAAAGACTAAGCAGCTTTTTGTTGCCTTTGCGCCACAGCTCAAAGGTAACCCTATTTCCAAGGCTGGTATTGCTAGGTGGATTGTGAAATGTATTCAGATCTGCTATGCAAAGGCAAAACACACTCTTACAATTCCACCAAGAGCCCACTCCACCAGAAAGCTGGGGGCCTCCATGGCTTTCCTTGGAAACATTACGTTAGAGGACATATGTAGAGCAGCCACATGGTCTACCACACATACATTTACTAAGCATTACTGTGTAGACGTGCACTCCAAACAGCCGGCAGCTGTAGGGCAGGCTGTTCTCAAGACACTTTTCCAAACTGCTGCAGCTGGCACGGGCGGCCACCGCTAATGGAGGGACTGCTATGTATTCTATGCACAGATATGAATTCAGCAGCCCACATGCCTCGAACTGCAAATGCTACTTACCAGTATGCATCTGTTCTTGGCATGTAGGGCTGCTGACATTCATATCGCCCGCCCTCCTCCCCGGCGCCTGTAGCAGCTGCAGTGTTCACATATCATTTCATGGCATGGTCATCATTCACTGAGTTTCACTCCATCTTGGCCACAATGGCTAAAAACAATCTGGGGATGGAGTCGATGCCCATGCGCACTGTAGTCCAGGGGAGGAGCCACCTATCTCGTGATACTTCGAAGACTCTTCCAGGACAACAATGTGCAATCATCCGGACCCAACACTAGGCGGCGATCTATGCACAAATATGAATGTCAGCAGCCCTACATGCCAAGAACAGATGCATACTGGTAAGTAGCATTTGCAATATCTAGAGGCAAACATGTGAGGAAGGTTAACCTTAAGACTTAGTGTGCTAAGGGCCCGATGTAGGTAAATCTACATTTACCACTTCATAAATACCGAATCATACCGAATCGGTATTTATGAAGTGGTAAATTAGAGGGGGGGGAGATGTAGGTATTTCAGATTCGTTAAATACCGAATCTGTAAGATTCGGTATTTACCGATTCTGTAAATACCGATTCGGTATCCCCCATTGCTTCCTATGGGCCTTGAAGCCCATAGGAATCAATGGTAATTACCGAATCGGTAATTACCGATTCGGTAATTACCGATTTGTGCAAGGGTTCAGGGGGTGTCACTTTGACACCCTCTAGCACCCCCAAAACAGGCATGTGAGCCATGTGGCACACAGACATGCCCTAAGGGCATGTCTGTCTGTCACATGGCATAGGTGTGCATGCACACATGTGCATGCACACCTGGATTCGGTATTTTAACACCCAATTGGATTGGATGTTAAAATACCGAATCTGAAGGGCCTGTGGGACTGAAAGTAGTCCCACCTACATCCCAAATTTAAAAAATCTGTAAAATTACCGATTCGGTATTTATGCGATTCGGTAATTTTACTGAATCGGTAAAATACCGAATCGGACAAAAAAAGGTCCCCTACATCTCAGTAGGCCAAATACCGGTCGGAAACGGCCGAAATCGGCCGTTTCCGACCGGTATTTGGTACCTACATGAGGCCCTAAGCCTCAAAAAATCTCAGAAATAACACTCTAACACCAAACTGTTTCTAATACCAATTAGTAGCCCAAACTCAATGAGAGCTGTAATGAATCACAAACTCTTTTGGGCAACATAGAATGATGGCTAAAACTATCATCCCTATGTACATATAGCACTCACACTATATAGTCCCATGTTGACTCACCTATCCGTCGGTGCCTCAAACTACCTTCTGATGCTTGGGGGAGGCACCGACATGTAGGTGATCTTTTGGGGATTTCCACCCAACAGTCATATCCCACACCACCACCGCCCCCTAATTTTCAAGGGTTTCCTAATGCCTACAATTCGCAACATTTTTTAGGGTTTGGCCCACGCCGACCCAGAGGCAAAAAGGCGAGCGGCACAAAACACAGTGGTACAATGGGAAGACCAGACAGGCCCCCATGCAGGCACACGGAGCCAAACTGCCAAGAACCAGAAAGCAGGCCCGTCGGGGAATCTACCCTCGTAGTCAATCTATCAGCAAAGACATTGACTCCGCTTGAAGAACAAGTATTGAAAAAGGGCTTGGGCTTTGTCATGACCAACCATGGAGATCCATTCTCTATTCAATGCGAATTAAACCATTTCTTTATAAAGCTTAGACTTCACTTTCTCTTTAAAGATAAGAGCAATGACGAATACCAGACTCAAGACACCAACACTGGTCTTAAAGTCAAATCCAGATTCCAACCACCTACACACACGGTTCTGCCACAGGTTTTGGCGTTTGAGCAAGCTGTTGTGGATGACACTGCTACACTGTGGAGTACAAAAGTAAAGTCGTTTAACAACTTGACTAAACTGGAACAAACAACACTGAAATCACTCTCAGATGATCTGTCAATAACTATAAAGCCTGCGGATAAGGGCGGCTCTATAGTTATTCTTAACACTACTGACTATCCGACAGAGTGCTATAGACAACTGAATAACAGACAGGCATATTCTCCTCTGTCCAAAGACCCCACTGAGGAAGTCATTAAGCAGATACGGGATATGGTTGAAGAAGCACTCTCCGAGGGGTGGATTACTCTAAGTGAGGCAACGTACCTAGTGGCGAAACATCCAATAACACCTTATTTCTACCTTTTACCTAAGGTGCACAAACCCCAGAGGCCGCAGCCCGGTAGGCCTATTATTTCTGGAATAGGGTCTGCTTTTGAGCTGCTCTCTACCTTTGTAGATTTCTTCCTGTGGCCCATTGTACAACAAATGCCTACATATTTGCAGGACACCAAAGATGTGCTACGTGTCCTTCCTGAAATAGATTTTGATACTGAAAGAGACATTTTGGTCTCTTTCGATGTAGAATCTTTGTACACCTCTATCCCTCAGGATGAGACTTTGGAAGTTGTAACATCCATCCTGAGGGATAATATAGGTGAGACCATCACCCCAGTACCGTTCATAATGGCTTTAGCCACCATGGCCATAAAAAAATGAACTATTTTAAATATGAGGACAAGCTATTTCTCCAGATCTCTGGAACAAGCATGGGCGGCGTTTTCGCGCCGAGCCTGGTGAATTTATACGTGCATCAGTTCGAGCAACAACACGTACTGACACCCACCAACCCCTTCCACACCTCAATTAGGTGGTGGAAGCGTTATATTGACGACGTGTTGGTGGTGTGGAGAGGAACGTTCGATTCAGTCAAAGAATTCCATCAATGGTTGAATAACAGAAATCAGTTTCTTAGATTCACCATGGAGGCACACAAAGAAAGAATTGCATTCCTTGATCTGTCCATTTATGCCACTCCTGCAGGATTGCAGAGTGAACTTTACAGGAAACCGATGGCGCGGAACTCGCTGCTCCTCTATGAGAGTTATCACCCTAAGTCCTTGCGCCAGAATCTACCCTATGGTCAGTTCCTACTGGTTCGTAGAACCTGCTCTAATAGAGAGGATTTTGATGTACATGCAAGACATCTTTGTGCACAACTAAGGGATAGACATTACCCAAACTTGCTTATAAAGAGATCAAGGAAAAGAGCGTTGAACAATAACAGAGAAGCTCTCCTTGAGGCTCCCATTCCTAAACCACCGTTGGAAAGACTGACATTCGTGAGCACTTTTAACACCAGAAGTAATGCCATCCAAAAAATTGTAAGAAGACACTGGCGCCTTCTCAACCACGGCAAAGAAAAAATAGCACAACCCTTGTTTGCGTTCAAAAGGGCCAGCAGCATTCGAGACCGGCTTGTACACACAAGCCCGAAAGAGACCCTTAAGAAACTTGGCGAGACCCTATGGAATCTCCCTCCTGTAGTTGGGCATCATCCTTGCAATACCTGTTTGGTTTGTCCGCAGACAAAACACACGAGCGAGATAGATATAGGTACAAATAGACCTTGGGTACAGCGTAATTTCAGTAACTGCAACAGCACTAACTTAATTTATATGCTGACATGCCCGTGTTCCATACGATATGTGGGCATGACGACCCGGAAAGTCCGCACGAGAATGCAAGAGCATAAGAGCTCCTTTCGTTGTAAAAAGTCACACAAAACTCACAAGACATTTGTTGGAGCAGGCACATCTTGAAACGGACTTCCAATGGACTGTCCTGGAGAAGCCGTATATACCTGGCCACATAAGTGATGTGTCGGGGTACCTTTTCTTAAATGAACAAAAGTGGATTTAGAAGCTTCAGTCAGATGAAGGGGGATTGAATGATGATATTCCTTGGACCTTATTAAAGGGTTCCGCTTCTGCGTTGAGCAGATGGTATTACCAATTTAGCCCTAATTTACATCAATCCCTTAGAGTCATCATAGTGAACGATTATGATTATAGAATTGGGTTGAAATTTGGCTCCGAGTGCAGGGTCCTTTGATGACATGTGATATCGAGGGTTTCAGATGCCTTACTGAAATGACTGTCCATATTATAAGCATTCCCGACTGTATTCAAGTTGATGAATTTGCACATCAGCATAAACAGAAAGGCGCTTCCACGGTCACTTTTAGCCGTCTGCTTGTTGATACATATTTGAATAGTAAACCGTGATTAATGACCGATAACTAGCACAGTTAGAAGTTTTTCCATATGATACATCCCGAGCCTTGTATACTTATTCCTAACACCGGCATTATAATGAAAAGGAAATTATAGTCGTGGGCGAGATAACAACACATTGTAGTATTTAGTACACACGAAAACATTAGCGAGCGACTAACTCGCCATATATAGCAGTCCTATATTGATTTCTCCAGAGAGTTTGAATAAATGTGCATGCAAAACAAGGTACTAGCGTGCATGAGTCAGCTAACTACTAAAATGGCTGTTATGACCTCATCTAGTAGTTCTGAGTGCGTGTTCTTGCGCTTTTTCGAGCGCGAAATAGTACGGCTTGGTTTTCACAAATAATAGACTCACTAAGTCTTTCTGGGAGTTATTTTCCTTTCAATCTCCATTCTTCCTTCTTTTAAAAAATAAATAGAGGGAGGCTCTGGGCTGCAATATAATATTGCTGTAAGGTGGCAACATAGATCGATTTGGG
Organism: Lissotriton vulgaris; assembly: GCF_964263255.1. Classification (NCBI taxonomy): domain Eukaryota; kingdom Metazoa; phylum Chordata; class Amphibia; order Caudata; family Salamandridae; genus Lissotriton; species Lissotriton vulgaris. The sequence goes on along the minus strand of NC_141699.1, from coordinate 606,578,169 downwards.
CGGAGGGTTACCAGATAAATGAACGCCCCGAAAACTACGAATAAGCGAACTACAAAAACGGCCTCAATGACCTCATTTAGTAGTTCTGAGTGCGTGTTCTCGCGCTTTTTCGAGCGCAAAGTAGTGCGCTTTGTTTTCTCATGAATAACAGACTTACTAAGTCTTTCCTGTAGCTATTTCCCATTTATTCTTCCTTCTTTCTTCAACAAATAAGCAGAGGGAGGCTTTGGGTTGTAATATAACAGTGCTGTAAGGTGACAGCATAGACTGATTAGGCCGAGGGTTACTAGACAAACAAACCCCCGGACTACTATGAATAAGGAGATCACCTACATGTCGGTGCCTCCCCCAAGCATCAGAAGGTAGCTTGAGTCAAGCGGATAGGTGAGTCAACATGGGACTATATAGTGTGAGTGCTATATGTACATATTTTAGTTTTAGCCATCATTCCATGTTGCCCAAAGAGTTTGTGATTTATTACAGCTCTCATTGAGTATGGGCTACTAATTGGTATTAGAAACAGTTTGGTGTTAGAGTGTTAATTCTGAGATTTTTTTTAGGCTTAGCACACTAAGTCTTTAGGTTAACCTTCCTCACATGTTTGCCTCTAGATATAGGGAATTCTCCTACAGGAATGTTATTTGGGCATTTAAAAGAAGCTTGAAAATTTCTGCTTTACTGTGCTCCATTTCTGTTTTCCCTCCTATATCTTTGTAGTGCGGGGCCTCGTATAACCTGAGCACGGTCCAGGTGAGGTGAGGCCCATTCCCCTACCATTAAGGGTGAGCATATAACAATTTATTATTTATTATTATTTCTGGGTGATACACTATGCATATGTGACTATCTGAAAGAGACACGTTAGTGATAGATTCCTTACCTTAGAATATCCCCAGGCGTCAGACTGGATCCGGAAACTTTTGCGTAGCAATACCCCTGCGCGCCGGTAGGCGTCGTCTGCGGCTCCGCGTCCGTCGTCGGCGTCGTGAGCGCCGGGATGACGTCGTCGGAGTACTTAGACGGCGCCCATGCGCGCTGACGTCAGTTCTTCTTTTTTCCGCGCCAGCTAGCGCAGATCCGGAAGAAGCTCTACCCCCAGTCAATTTTTGACTGAAATTTTTGATCCTTTTGATCTCCCTCTCTTTGTCGATTTCTCGACTATCGGTGCCAGGGATGCCCGGGTTCAAGCCTTGCTCGAAGTGCGGCCGACTCATGTCGGTCACGGACCCCCATCGCCGGTGCCTGAAGTGCTTAGGCCTCGACCACGACGATCGATCCTGCTCCGACTGCCGGGCCCTGACGTCGAAGGCTAGGCGGGAGCGGTCCCGCAAGCGTCTCGAACTGAGGCAGTCGGCCCCGCGCCGCTCCAGGTCCCGGTCCCGGTCCCACGGGAGGTCGAGGGACAGGTCGCGAGGTCAGAGTCATCGACGCTCCGGAAGTAGACACCGATCGTCTGGTTCCAAGTCCTCAGGTAAGAGGCATGAGAGGTCGGAGCGACGTCATCGATCCTCCGACCCGCCCCGACGCTCGCACGATGCGGCCGGGGACTCGGGCCACACCGCCCACGCGGCTCTGCGGGAGTCGCAAGCATTGCCGCCTGCCCCACACCTTCGGGTCCCTGGGCACGGCGCGATGCCGGAGGAGGTCGAGAGGTACCTCATGGCCATGAGGGCCCTCCCTCCTCAGTCGGTTCCCGTGGCGCCTTCGGGCCGATCGGTTCCGTCTGGAGGTCCTTCCGGGTCGGGCGCTTCGGCCCCGACGACGTCGGGTGCTTCGGACCCGGCGCCGCTGGCGACTTCGGTCTCGGCGCCGCAGGACCTCGCTGGATCCGGCTCCGGATCCGGGACCTCGCCGGTCGACCTTACGATCTCGCTGGCGCCGTCCCTTCAGGTGTCGTCCCCGGCAGCCGATGTGGTTGCCGCCCCCAATGTCCCCTGCGGTTCTGCTCAGGCGTCGGGAGGGCGCCGCTGGGCGCCGATTCCGTCGGCCTTTGGAGAATTTTATCTCCACGTGGAGGCCCTGGCTGTTAATCCTGGTCTCCAGATCACAGGTGACGAGGAGAATTGGGAGGGGTCCGAGGACCCTCTGGCACATGATTGCCAGTCACAGCAGGACTGGACATATGAGCTTGGGGAGGCCAGTGGTATTGACACCTCGCCAGACACTGGATTTACATCGCCCCCGAATGTGGCTTCGGAGGCGGGTTCTGCTTACAGCGTAGTGTTGACGAAGGCAGCTAAGGCCTTAAACCTTCAGCTCCCCGTCGCGGCCGTGAGGACTAATCTCCTCACAGAGGTCCTCAAACCGCAGTCAGGCTCCGCGGAGCCCCTCCTGCCGTTCAATGAGGCCTTGTGTGACGTTCTTCTGGGCACTTGGTCCAAGCCCGCCAAAGGCCCCCCTGTGGACAGGAACGTGGCCAGACGCTACCGCCCGGCACCGGGCGACCCATGCTTTTTGTCCACCCATCCCACCCCCGAGAGTCTGGTCATCCAGGCCTCAAACTCCCAAACCGCATTCCCGTCGGCCCCGCCCGACAGGGAATCCAAGAGATATGAACAGTTCGGGAAGAAGGTTTTCTCGTCTGTAAGCCTAGGGCTGCGGTCTGTGAACACCGTCTGTCTCTTGGGCCGCTACACCCACACTCTGTGGGACACGGTTGCGGAGGTGCTGCCTAAATGCCCGGAGGAGGTCCAGGCTAAACTCAGCCAAGCCCTTGCGGACGGCCGAGATGCAGCACGCTTTTCTATCCGGTGTGGGCTGGATACAACGGACCCACTGGGCAGGGCGATGGCAACGACGGTGGCGGTTCGACGCCACGCCTGGTTGAGGTCCGCCAACTTCTCGGCCGATGTCCAGGCCACCCTCCTGGACATGCCGTTTGATGGCCGTCGCCTCTTCGGCGACAAGGCAGACCATGCGCTGGAACGTTTCAAGGACTCCAGGGCTACGGCCAAGTCCTTGGGCCTTACGGCCCCAAGCCAGCAATCGGGTGCCTTTCGCTCCTTTCGTGGCCACGGAAGGGGCGCCCCACCACGGACCGCCTGCCACACGCCGCAAAATGTCCAGCAGCGCGGTGGCGGACGTGGGAACCGACGTGGCGGTCGGGGCCCGCGGCGAGGCCAGTCCACACCTCCCTCAGCAGCACCGTCCTCAAAACCTTCCTAGTCCGAGTTTTCAGGCCCATGTGACGCCTGTGGGGGGCAGGGTTCGCCATCACCTCTCCCACTGGCATACAGTCACTTCGGACAGGTGGGTGCTGCAAATTGTCCGAAGGGGCTACTCCCTCCCCTTCGAGGCATCCCCTCCATCCATGCCACCACAATGCCACAGTGTGTCGGGGGATCACTTGCAACTTCTGCAAGAGGTGGTCTCGGCCCTCTTGGTCAAGAGGGCCATCGAGCTCGTTCCTGGGCCAGAAGTAGGGTGTGGTTGTTACTCCCACTACTTTCTGGTGCCCAAGAAGGGCAAAGGGGGCCTACGCCCTATCTTGGACTTGCGGAACGTCAACGGCTTCCTCCGGACGGAGAAGTTTAAGATGCTCACTTTGGCTCAGGTCCTGGCTGCCCTGGACCCGGGAGACTGGATGGTAGCGTTGGACCTGCAGGACGCCTATTTCCACATCCCCGTCCTGCCGGCCCACCGGCGTTACCTGCCGTTCACGGTAGGCCAAGAGCACTTTCAGTTTACCGTGCTCCCCTTCGGCCTTACCAGCGCCCCACGGGTGTTCACGAAGGTGATGGCGGTGGTCGCAGCTCATCTGCGCAGGCAGGGGGTATCTGTCTTCCCCTACCTCGATGACTGGTTGTTGAAGGCGGGCTCGCCCCAGACAGTCGTCAGCCACCTCCAGACTACGGCCGACCTCCTGCACCTGCTGGGGTTCTCCATCAATGTGCCGAAATCACACCTGTGTCCCTCTCAAAAGCTCCTCTTCATCGGAGCGGTTCTCGACTCTGCGCAGTTTCGGGTTTATCCACCCGAGCAGCGGGTTCGGGATATTCAGGCTCTGGTTCCCATCTTCCAGCCGTTATCCCGAGTCTCGGTCAGGTTGACGCTACGGCTTCTGGGACTGATGGCCTCCTGCATCCTTCTGGTGTGTCACGCCAGGTGGCGGATGCGGGCTCTGCAGTGGGACCTGAAGTTTCAGTGGGCCCAGCATCAGGGCGACCTGTCCGATCATGTCCTGATCTCGGAGGGCACTGCGAGACAACTGCAGTGGTGGCTCACGGACCGCGACTGGGTCAGTGGCAGATCCCTCTCCCTACCCCACCCGGAGCACGTAGTTGTGACGGACGCGTCCCTCCAGGGCTGGGGGGGGCCACATGGGAGAGGCGGAGATCAGAGGCCTCTGGTCTCCGGCGGAGTCCCGGCTCCATATCAACTTGCTGGAGCTTCGGGCGATTCGTCTAGCACTGAAAGCATTCCTCCCCTCTGTCCGGGGACGTGTAGTGCAAGTGTTCACCGACAACACCACCGCCATGTGGTACTGCAACAAACAGGGCGGGGTGGGGTCGTGGACCCTTTGCCAGGAGGCTCTGCGCCTATGGCAATGGCTGGAACATCAGGGCGTGACCCTGGTGGTTCAACACCTGGCAGGCTCTCCGAATGCCAGGGCGGACGAACTCAGCCGTCGGTGCATGATGGATCACGAATGGCGTCTGAACTCGGACGTGGCGCAAGGTCTCTTTCAGCAGTGGGGAGAGCCTTGGTTAGATCTATTCGCCACAGAAGAGAACGCGCAATGTCATCAGTTCTGCGCGTTGGAATTTCCAAGGCGGCACTCGCTCGGAGACGCTTTTCGTCGCGAGTGGAGCTGCGGTCTGTTGTACGCCTTTCCGCCTATACCACTTCTGCCCAGAGTGCTGAAGAAGATCAGGCGCGACCGGGCCCAGGTTATCCTTAGTAGGTAGTTTGTGTTGAGTCTTTTGTCTTCACACTTTTCTTGTCATTTCCACTTTTTATTTTTCGTTTGAGCACGTGTGTTCAGCCTGTGGTATGTCTGAACAAGACACAGTAGCATTCACCGAGGAACACATAAAAAACCTCTTGAGGGATCCGCCTCCTTTCGCATCGGCCACTCTTAGCCTTACGGCCAACACTCAAAACGAGTCAGAAAAACTACTTCGATTACGGAAAAAACAAATCAGGACGGACCTCCACGGACATTTTCTTCTCCAACATTTAAGATCAGGCACTATTCCCTCCGGCCTCCAAATCCGCAATATACCAGTGGTGTTCACGGATGATCCCATATATAAAAAGGGTTTCAGCGGGGTAGAAACAAAATGCAGCAGGGATTTGATGGTCCTTACAATTGAGACAGCTCATAGAATTTCTGTTAAAGAACTAGAGGAAATTGCAGCATTGGAAAAGGAGATTGAAGATAATCAACTTATAACTGACTCCAAAGGACTACTGGAGAAGGTAGAAAAAGAAATTGGAGAGTTCAAGGATTTTACAGTAGCCCAAAAGAACAACAAGTTTGAACTAGATAAGAAGAATTTTTCCCTGGAATCCGTCTACCCATATCTTAGGAAGGATTTCTACTCGAACTCTGACTCTAGAAGATTCCTACAGGATAACCAAGGGCGATCACGCCGGAAGTTCGTCACTTTTTCAGATACATCTTCCTCTGGAAGTGAGTCAAACACAAACAGACCTTACCAAAATAGACAAAGTAACCAACAAGACCAACAACAAAGGCAGCAACAAAATCAGTCTCCTTTTTTAGGGCAGGGCCAACAGAAAGGGAGAGGTCGTACGAGACCAGTACAACCATGGGAAATGAGGACACGGTCCCGATTTTACAAGAATTGAATCCTCCACCTATATTTAATCTATCCGAAAAAAATCTGACAGAAGCAGAGATATCAATTCTGACAAAAGGACTAACATTTGTACCATCGCGGCCCACAAATTTTGTTAGAATGAAATTAGAAGCCTTAGAATTTTGTCGCAAAATTAGGCTGAAAACATTCTTTTTGGACACCATTGAAGATCACCATCTCGAAATAACAGGTCTAAAGAAAAAATCAATTTTCTGTCCAGCGGGGTCTAAGATCCCCAAAGAAGTGATCACTTTTGAACGCACCATTCTATCTGGTATTTCATCCCTAGAGAAAAAACGAAGCTATGTCAAATACAACATACCTAAAACAGAAAAGGAAGCATTGTTTGCATTAAAAAATGACAAATCAGTTGTCATAAAACAAGCTGACAAGGGAGGAGCAGTGGTAATCTGGGACGTGAATAAATATAAAACAGAAGTTCTCCGTCAGCTGAATGATGTCACCTGCTACAGGCGTATCTCAAAAAATCCAACAATCGAATTCCAAAACCAACTTTTTCAAATAATTCAGAAAGGATATGAACAAGGCTTTGTAGGCCCTAAGGAATTTGAATTTATGCAGAACAAACACCCAAGGACCCCAGTATTCTATATACTGCCAAAAATTCATAAAGATGACAACAACCCTCCCGGTCGCCCAATAGTGTCAGGCTGTGAATCCCTTTTTGAACCAATAGCAAAGTATATAGACTTCTTTTTAAAACCATTTATTGAAATGGTGCCAGCTCATCTCAAGGACACTACTGCATTCCTACAGAGAATTGAGACAATACAATTTGACCACAACCAACAACTATTGGTCACATTAGATGTGGTCTCACTTTATACACAGATTCCCCAAGACCAAGCTCTGGAGACATTGAAATATTTTTTGGATACACGTGATCGACCTGTCCAGGTGCCCACCGATTTCATAGTAGAGCTGGCCACTTTGGCCTTAAAAAAGAACTTCTTTGTGTTCGATTCGGAATTCTTTTTGCAGATAAAAGGAGTAGCTATGGGGTGTCCATTTGCCCCAGAATTGGCAGTGATGTTCATGGGACTATATGAACAAAAATTTGTCCACAATGACAACCCTTACAAAGAACAGATTTCCCACTATATGAGATACATCGACGATGTATTCCTCATCTGGACTGGCAACCCCACAACCCTAAATGAGTTCGTCGATTGGCTGAATTCTCGAAGTAATGACATCAAGTTCAGCTGCACATCATCCAGCACTTCCATCACTTTCTTGGATGTCAAAATTGAACCTTTCGAGGGAGGCTTAGCCACCACTCTCTTTAGGAAAAAGACAGATAGGAATAAAGCTTTACTTTACTCGAGTAACCACCCACGCAGCCTGAGACAGAACCTACCATTTGGACAATTCCTCAGAGTACGTAGGAATTGTTCGCGAAAAGATGACTATTTTGAGCAGGCTAACCAGCTCAAAGAAAGACTCCTCCAACGAGGTTACCCCAATAAAATACTTAAGGCCTCACTCAAGAGGGCGTGGTGGACACCACGGGAATCCCTCTTAGAAAAAAAGCACAAAGTGGAACAGAAACGATTGGTTTGTGTATCGACATTTTGTCCGGCCACCAATCAACTGAAAAAATTAATGCTATCAAATTGGCATTTAATAAAGGACTTACACGAGGATTTCAGTACACCTCCCTTGTTCGCACACAAAAAGGACAAAAGTGTGGCCAACCATGTGGTAAGAGCCGCTTTGCCCATTGAGAAAAGTCCAACTACAAGAAGCCTTTTTGGATTCCCCCCAACGATTGGCCATCATAAATGCGGAACATGCGTCTGCTGCGAGGAAACCATAGAAGAGTCAGTCTTCACATTCAACAACATTAACTGGAAACATGACAGTTTTACTAATTGTAAGACCAGAAATGTCGTGTATGGTGTAATATGCCCGTGCCCTATGTTATATATAGGAAGAACCACGCAAGAAGTCAGGCAGCGAATTACCCAACACAAATCCAGACTCCGACGAGAAGTGGAAAATGCACCACTAGTCAATCATTGGCTAGCCAAGAAACATGATAAGACAAAGCTGAAATGGACGGTCTTGTCCAAAATTGAGAATGACCCACGAGGAGGTAACATTGAAGCAAGACTAAACCAAAGGGAAGCTTTGCTTATAATGAAGTTTAACACAGCAACATCTGGATTGAATGAAATGTCAGAAATGTATAAACCTAATATGTAATTTAGGTTACACGTTTCCAGTTTGGACTACATCACCCATAATCCTCTCTCCGGGAACCACTCCCACAAACAGGAAGAGAGAGCACGCACTCCTACCCACAACAGACCGAAAGGGTTGGAGCGCTCGGTGCCAGAAGCAGTTCACATGGACGACTGTTACTGATCACAACCGGAGGTAAGAACGTGTTGGATGCGGCCCCTTTTCACAGAACGACATGTGGAGCTTTAAGCGCTGACACCCGCTCCCTTTCTTTTCTCGTACGCCAGTAGATACAGATAATTGGATTTAAAACCGCGCACACGGAGGATGTTTCCCCGCCAGAGCAGACACGCATGAAGTCATATTACGGACGTGTAGCTCCACTTTAAGGTTAGAAGCACACTACCCGCTTAAGAGTCCGTTTTGAGATGTTAATAAATTGCCGGACAGAAGCGTTAACATACGCTTTCATTCCTGCAGAAACAGAATAGCATCCCAGGCACCCCCGGAACTGCCCCAGCTTTCACCAGCGCAGGTAAATGCATCTGCTTTAGAAACGAGTGAAACCGAGTAAATGAGCACGATTGGTTGGGAGGACAGCACACTTATTGTATGTTTTTTCCTACGCTTTTCTCTAGTTCCACGTACTTTGAATCAGTTTTGGTACTATGGGAATACCAGTACAATTTGGAGCCATAACCTAAAGTTGAAGGTAGGCTGCTAGTGGTGAGGGAGTAGAGGAGGTGTTGAGCCCTCAAGTAACTCGAGTAGTGATGATTGTTCCCTTTTCTTTCTTTTAGTTGTAATTTGGTCCTGAAGAGAACCCTATCAACTACAGGGTTCGAAACGCGTCGACCAGGTCCCGGGTCATTTCCTTGATTGCGTTACAATAATTATGATAAACTAGAGCAAAGACAGTCTTGCTTTTTTCACAATCTGAACCATTGAAAGTTAGAAAAAGCAAAAACAAAAAATTCATTAATTTGTAAAAAAAGTTTATTTTTGACACTGGGACCACAGTGTGTGTGTATATATGTTTTTGGATGAATGGATGGCCACGAATGTGTTGCATGTAAGTTGTTAACCCATTGTATATATTGTATTATTTGTGAGTTGGTCTTTTCATTTCATGGTTGTGTGTAAATATTTGTACATAAAATGTTTTGTATTCCCATGCAAAAAGATGCATAATTGAATAGATACAATACAAAAAAAGAACAATTAAAAAGTTGCAATTTGAAAAGCATGTGTCCATGTCTATGTCGTGCACACCAGTTAAAGAGTTTCTATAATTAATTCCTCAGCACTGGCTAGTGTGTTGTTTTGTTAAGTTTATATTGGCTCAGCCTTGCTGAGTTTAGGAGCCAAGACCCTTTTTGTTTCCTAGATACAGGTTATCCTTGTGGCTCCGGACTGGGCACGAAGATACTGGTATCCCGAGCTACTCAGCATGTCAGTCGATCCCCCGATTCGTCTGCCTCTTCGGGAGGACATTCTGTCGCAGCAGCAGGGGACGGTCCTGCACCCAAACCTGTCCAGTCTCCACCTACAAGCTTGGAGATTGAGCGGCGGCAGCTGAGGCCATTTGACTTGCCTCCTGAAGTCTGTGATATCATTCTGGCAGCCAGGCGTCCCTCCACAAAGTCGGTATACGCCTGCCGGTGGAACAGATTTGTGGCATGGTGCACAGCAAAGGCTGTGGATCCTCTCTCTGCACCCCTTTCGGAAGTGCTGCTCTTTCTTCTTTCCCTTGCCCAGCAGGGCTCTGCTCTGGGCACTCTTAAAGGGTACCTTTCTGCTCTATCAGCCTTCTTGAGGCTACCAGATCAGCCTTCTTTATTCAGTCCCCTATTGTAAGTAGATTTCTGAAGGGCATCACGCACATGTTCCCTCCTGTTCCCTTCGTGATGCCCCAGTGGGACTTGAATCTTGTTCTCACTTATCTGATGTGTGCTCCCTTTGAGCCACTTCATAACTGTCCTCTTCGTCTCCTTACTCTGAAGACTGCCTTCCTGGTTGTCATCACCTCTGCCAGGAGAGTGAGTGAGCTCCAGGCTCTTTCTTCTTCTCCACCTTTTCTGTCTGTTCATCCTGACAAGGTGGTGTTACGTACACGACCTTCCTTTCTGCCCAAGGTTGTCACGGCCTTCCACATCGGGCAGTCCATTACCTTGCCCACTTTCTTTCCGCCTCCGCATCCCTCGAAAGAGGAAGAGAGGCTCCACCGTCTGGATCCAAAACGTGCGCTCTCCTACTACCTAGATCGCACACGCCAATTCCGGGTGGATGACCAACTCTTCGTTGGTTACGTGGGCGCGAAGAAGGGTAAGGCTGTGCACAAGAGGACCATCTCTAGGTGGATCATCTTGTGGATCCAAGCATGTTACTCCATGGCGAGGAAGGAGCCCCCGGCTGGATTGCGGGCTCACTCCACTCGGGCCACGGCAACAACAACTGCCCTGGGCCGAGGTGTCCCCCTGCAGGACATTTGCCAGGCAGCTACGTGGGCCTCGCTGCACACGTTCGCAAGACACTACTGCCTGGACAGTCAAGTCCGGAGGGATGGCTTCTTTGGCCGTTCCGTCCTCCAGGACTTTCTGGTGTGATATTGGTTCGCAGACCCACCACCGGGGTTGGTATTGCTGGGGTATCTATTCTAAGGTAAGGAATCTATCACTAACGTGTCTCTTTCAGATGCACATGTTACTACTTGTGTAACGATATATCTGTAAGAGACATTAGTTAGTGATAGATTCCTTACCGACCCACCCATCCTCCCCGTTCTGCGAACCGATATCTAGGGTTAAGGTCATCCCCTTTCAGGGCCTAGTTTCATGGCACCAGTGTTAGTTCTATCATGGCTCTGCGTATCTGGCGCGGAAAAGCTGCGTGTCAGAACTGACGACAGCGCGCATGGGCGCCGTCTAAGTACTCCGACGTCATCCCGGCGCTCACGACGCCGACGACGGACGCGGAGCCGCAGACGACGCCTACCGGCGCGCAGGGGTATTGCTACGCAAAAGTTTCCGGATCCAGTCTGACGCCTGGGGATATTCTAAGGTAAGGAATCTATCACTAACTAATGTCTCTTACAGATATATCGTTACACAAGTAGTAACTTGTGCGACACATCGAATACAGAATTAATGATTAGACGTTTTCCTCCACAGAATTCACAGTAGCCAAAGTGATATGGAGGGTTAATGTCCACAGTTGTTACAGGTTGTACCGTATTCAACTATTTTTATCATACTTTATTCTTTTGGTGATGGTGGTGTTTTCTTTGTTCCACTACTAGGAGTGCAACCAATATAAGAACAGAGGCCCTGATGAATGCCAAGGGATTAAATACCCACGTGGCAGAAACATGTTGGCCCATTACTAGACAGATATTTGTTACTGTCTCTCTTGCACTGTTCTGGTTTTTAATTAGGAGGCGTGTTTTGTCCGTAGAATGAAGTTGTCAGAAGGAGGGCATTACATCCTATTTTAAGTCACTAAGTTTTTTGTTGCACTGTTGTTTATTTCACCATCAAAAGATCAGCCATCATGGACGGTTCGTTTATTTTGGTGGACCAAATCCCTAAACAGCAATAAGGTGCAGTGCTTGATGTCCCAATGATCAGGGGACCAGCCTGATAATCACCTGGGTTTGGCCAAATGATAGGACTGATCATTGAGTCAATTTGATGGGAACCCTTTACGAATTGCTTTGGATTTGTCAGCTATGTATGAATAACCAATGATGTGCCGGTTTCTCTTATGCATGTAGTGTTCACCCCCTTTTCTCTGAAATACGCTGTCTTCATGTGATACATACACTCCGAGATCCTGTAGACTTGGCAACTACAGTGCAGCTTTAGAATTAAGCTGGTAGACCCCTGTGTTTTGTGTGTTATACATTGAGTAGGAGCTGGGGATAATAATCAGGTGTGGGTCTTTAAACTATATATCCTTTGGACCCTCCTTTAACTGTTTAGTTGTTGCTTGTGACTGCACTACAACCTAGTGCTTAGGCTTCTATAAAAACACAATCAGGCAAAATTGAAATTTAGAGTCCTGAAGATGATCCCAATTTAATTGTGGAGATAGGGATCGAAACGTTACATCGACTGTTTGTACAGTACTGCTTCCTTTTTTTTTTCACAACCAAGTTTATTGAGCAAAAGAATGACAGGTATGAGGCACCTTCCCACACCAAGGTCACCACATCAAAATCAATGCATGGATCACATACACAAGAAATACTTAAGCAAGTATCAATGAAGCTCAGTTTCTAAAATCCCAACTACCCATCCCAACCCCAACTACACCCCCACCCGTACCCACTGTCCCCCCCCCCCCCCTTCCACACATGTACAGAGGCAATACAGAGATGGTTCATATAAGAGAAGCAGGCATGAAGCAACCTGGGATGTGCCTTTAGGGCCAGAGACAGCGCTGCGATCAAATGTCCTCCTCCGGTTCCGCCGGGGGTTCCAAGGATAGGCCACGGTAGTCAGCCCACCGCTTCCAGATCCGGAAGTGCTTACGTGGGCAGCCCCGCGCCTCAAAAATCGGTTTCTCAAGACCCATAAAATAGTCCAGTCCCGCCTTCCATGCCGACAGGGGGGGGGCCCTCACAGATTTCCAGGCCCGAGCCAAGTCGCGCTTAGCCACCACCAGGCCCAGAAGCAATAGGTGACGTTTATAGATGTTGCCCCCAACCCCGTCCATGACGTGCAGCAGGCCCAGCCGGTGGGTACGGGGAAGATCCCAGCCCAGGACCTCAGCCAGGCAACTCCATACACCCCTCCAGAAGCCAGCCAGGCGACCACATGACCATACCGTGTGCAACAAGGTGCCAGGCACTTCACCACATCGCAGGCACTCCGATGACTCAATCAAACCAGCCCTCCACAGTCGTTCACGTGTGTAATAGGCACGATGTAAATACTTGAATTGTATGAGACGGAGCCGAACCGCGATAGCGGTGCCACGAGGAGACTCCAGGGCCTCTCTCCAGTCGTCCTCGTCCAGAGTGCCCACGTCCACCTCCCAGGCTTCCCGGAGGGAGCTGAGAGTAGACGAGCAGTGAATAACCAGAGTCTGGTAGATCCTGGAAACCTTCTTGTCTCCCAGGTCGCCCATAAAGACTTTCGCCTCAATTGGGCTAAACTCCGGAAGGGAGTCAAGGCCGGCAATGCTTGGGGCGAGGGCATGTCGCAGCTGTAGGTAACGGAAAAACTGGGACTGAGGCATTTGGAATTCCACTCGGAGGTCTGCAAAGGACTTGAGGGTTGCGCCGGACACGACGTGGCCCAGTTGAGTAATCCCAATAGTCTCCCAACCCTCGAACCCAGCCAGAGTCGCCAGCTCTGGAAGCAGACCATTGTGCCACAGCGGTGTTTCCGCCGTCAACTTGCCCCACCATCCCATGCGGCGCAAGGACTGCCGCCACACTGCAAAGACCACCCTTGTCACCGATGGCAACCCACGGCGTATACGCGCCGAGTATAGAACGGTGTGGAGTGTATGGTCACCCATAAGATGCCTTTCCAGGGCATATGCCGGATCACTCCTATCCCCATACCACCAATCGTTAAGAACAAGTAGATGCGATGCTTGGTAGTAGGAGAGGAGATCAGACGTGGCCAAGCCACCACAGTAGGTGGATAGAAAACAGGTCTTTAGGGCCACCCTGGCTGCTCCGCCCTCCCACAGGAAGCGGCCCAGCACAGAGTTCACCTGGCGAAACCACTCCATGCCTATAGGGTGCGGGAAATGTTGAAGTTGGTACAGCAGTCTCGGCAGCGCCACCATCTTGAAGATGGCCGACCTCCCAAAGATCGTAAGCGGCATCCTGGACCACGTTTTAACATCCGTCTGGACCCGTTCCCACACCGGTAGGACACTACGCGTCCAGGCCACGGCCCGCGAAGTCGAGAGGAAAACACCCAAGTATTTCAGGCCGTCCGTCGCCACTCGTAGATCAGCAGCCCAATCTTCGGCCACCACTCCGCCATGCAAAACCCACAGGGTCGACTTAGACAGATTAAGGGAAAGCCCGGAGACTTCGCCAAACCCCCGCATGATCTCCAGGATGCGGGGGCCAGAGCGCCGCAGATCCGTAAGGAACAGGAGGACATCGTCCGCGTAGAGTGCAATTCTATCTGTAAGAGTATCGTTCCAGACAAAGCCACGTAACTGGGCATCTAGCCGCACCCGCGCCGCGAGGGGCTCCATGGCCAGGGCAAATAGGTATGGGGACAACGGGCAACCCTGGCGTGTACCGCGGCCGATTGGGAAGCGTCCTGAGACCGCGCCTGCCACCCGGACCGACGCCGTGACATTGGTATACAGGAGGCGGATATAGGACAGAAAGACCGGCCCGAGGTTTAGGCGGGCCAATAAGGTGAAGAGATACGCCCAGCTCACCGAGTCAAAGGCCCGGTCCATGTCCGCAAGGAGAAGTGCGGCCTGTTCATCCCTAGCACTCATGGCGTCGATCGCTGCCTGCGCCCGCCGGATATTGTGTCGGGTGGCCCGGTGCGGCATGAACCCGGCCTGGTCGGGGTGGACCAGGTCGGCAATGAGGGGCAGAAGGCGGTTCGCCAGGGCTTTCGCCAAGATCTTGGCCTCGATGTTGAGGAGGGAGATAGGCCTGTACGAATCATGACGGTCAGGCGCCCTACCAGGCTTCAAAAAGACCACAATCTCAGCATGACGCCAGTCAGGTGGCAGCTCGCCCCTAGACCGCGCTGCCTCTAGCGCATTGCGAAAGTGGGGTCCCAGCTGGACGTGGAATTTTTTATAAAATTCGGCAGGGTAGCCACTAGGGCCGGGCGCCTTCCCAGTGTTCAGTTGGCCAAGGGCCTCCCCTAGCTCCTCGGACGTAAGTGGGACCTCTAGGGCCGTCCTGGTCTCCTCCGGGACTGCCTGCGGGAGTAAAGCATCCAAGTACGGGGCAATCCCGCTCTCCCTCAGTGGATCGCGAGGGGCATATTGTGCCTCATAGTAGCGGGCAAAGCTGGCCGCCAATTGGTCCGGGTCGGTTATGACTGAGCCATCCCCCGCCGTGAGACCAGGTAGCTCCAGGGGCTGGAAGGTCGCCTGGCAAAGTCTATGCAACATGGTGCAGGACTTATCGCCCCACTGATATACCCTACTGCGCGTGGCGAGCCACGCCTGCCGGGCCTCCTCATGTAGGACCGAGGAGTAAGTCTGCTGGGCCTGCAGGAGCTGGCGCACCACGCCCTCCTCACCTCCAAGTCGACCACGCTGCTCCAACTCCTCCACGCGGGCCGCGGCAGCCACAATGGCCTCTCGGTGCTTCCGCCGGGCGGCCGCACACCAAGTTATGTCGATGCCCCGGATCGTGGGCTTCAGCGCCTCCCACACCACAACAGCATCGGCTCCCCCCACTAAGTTCTCACGCCAGAAGTGGTCGATTGCCTCCCGTAGGTGCGCCACGTAGTCCGGCCGCTGCAACTGCCAGGCGGACATACGCCAGCGAAAAGGTTGCCGTTTAACGGGGAGGGTCAGAGTGGCCAGGACAGGGGAATGATCCGAAAGGCCCCTGGGGAGTATCGAGGCGTCCCTAACACGGCTCAGGCAGGCCCCGGGTACAAACAAGTAATCGAGCCTCGAGAATGACCCATGCACCGCCGATACATACGTGAAGGCCTGTACTGCGGGATGAAAATGCCGCCACACATCTACCCAGCCCATACTGCGCGCCGTCGCACTCAACCGGGTGGGGGCAGCCGCGGGGGGGGGGTTAGGTACCACACACGCTCGCCGCTGGCGGTCTAGGCCCACATCCATGACTTCATTCCAATCACCCCCCACCACAGTCAGGACCTCGGGGATTTCGTCCCACAACGCAAACAGCCGTTCAGACAGTGCCCACTGCAGGGGGGGAGGGGCATAGACACTACCAAAAACCACCGGCTCGGAACCCAGCAGGCCTTTAACAAAAACAAATCTGCCCTGGGGGTCAATCCATTGCTTCTCGTGGACATATGCCACCCTACGATGAATCAGTATGGCCACCCCCCTCGAGCCCCTCGTAAAGCCAGCATGATAGACCTGGTGGTAGCCGAACCTCTGGAGGCTAAGGGCTTTGGATCCCAGCATGTGCGTCTCCTGAAGCAAAAGAACATCCACCATCTCCCTTTTCCCCCACCGCAGCACAGCCCCCCGCTTAATCTTATCCAGCACACCCCGCACATTCCACGTCACCACCCGCAGGGTCTTCGAAGGAGTCACATTCGCAGCACTAGCCATTATCGATACACAGTTCAAGATCTGGATCACCCTCCCACCCAGGTGCGACCCGCAAAACGACAAAAAGCACAGCCCCCGACACGTGTGGACCCACCCCCCCAGCCCGCAAACACAACTCCCCCGTTCCAGCCCAAAGCCCCCCCAACAACAAGTGCAACACCAAAACACCCCCCCATACCCCACCCCCCCCACCCCAATACCTCAGAAAACAGTGAAGTACCTGTCGCGGCATGGAGAGACCCGAGCCCAAAACAGAGGACTCAGGGCCCGCCATACCAATGGATCCCCAAAACCCCACCAAGACGCACACTCACCACCCCCCCAACAACACTCACATCCGTGAGGGTCTGAGGCCCGTATAAGGTACCCTCCGAGCCACACAGTGTCCCCATGTCTATAGCTGAAGTCTCCACATGGGAGCCGGCTGGCACATCAAGGACAAAATAAGACAGTCTCACCAGCCAGGGCAGAGCGAGTCCATATGCAGCAGACAGAATGTATGGAGGCCCAACAGTGTTCAGCTGCCCGCATCGGAGTGTTCAGAGTCCCTGGTGCCACCCGATTGCGACGCACAGGCGGAAGCCGATCTTTTCTTGGAGCGAGACCTCCGATGTCGGCCCTTCTTGGGCTGGCGTTGTGTCCGCTCCGGCGACGAACCTGGAGACCTGCCCGGGTCCAGTCCCGGTTGGGCGTGGGGACGAAGTCGCACTGCCTCATCCGTCCAACGAAACACCTCCTCTGGCGAGTCAAAGAAGTGGGTACGAGACTGGTATATGACCCGCAGGCGAGCCGGATACAGGAGCGAGTACTGGAGCTTGAGGCCCCGGAGCTTGGCCTTAGCGTCCATGAAGGAGTGCCGCTGTTGTTGCACCATTTTTGTGTAGTCCGGGAAAATCATAATGGTATGATTCTCAAAGGCGAGGGAGCCCTTGTTCCTCGCCTCCCGCAGGATAACCTCGCGGTCATGATAGTTCAGCAGGCGGGCGATGACCGGCCGCGGGCGCTCACCCTCCGGCGGCCGCTGGGTCAGGGCCCTGTGGGCCCTCTCGATCACGAAACACCTAGATAACGCCCCTTCAGGGAGCCAGCTCTCCAGCCACCCGGTCAGGAACCTCTCCATGCTGTCCTTCTCGCACCGCTCCGGAAAACCAATGAAGCGGAGGTTGTTGCGCCGCGCGCGCCCTTCTGCATCCTCCACGCGGGCCGCCAGTGTCTTCTGGACGCTTTCCACCTCCGCAAGGCGCCTCTTTAGGCCACTAATGTCCGCCTCAGTCTCCGTGACACGGGTTTCGACCCCAGCAATCCGCTCCACTGCATTGCGAAGGTCCTGGCGTAGGAGCGTGACGTCCGCCCCGACTGCGCCTATCTTGGCATCGAGCATGTCCCGAGACTGGGTTATGGCCGCTAGGATAGCTGCGTTGGCTGGCCCGGGGCCGCCGCTGCCACCGGTCGCCCCAGCGCCACCACTCGGCCCTGTGAATTTATCTATGGGCCCATGCTTGGGCGGGCCACCTCCTCTGTCCCTGGTCATGGCAAGCGCCGGGCAGAGCCCACACCACTCTCGGGCACTGTCACAATAACTGGACCGGGTGTCGCGAAAATCGAGGCCCCGGCGTCACCCCAGCAGGACAGGCCGCACCCACACTCGTCCTCACGGGCAGCCGCCCAGGATATATCAGAAAGAATCAGCGGGTCCGCGGTCCGTGGGTCGCCGTACCCAGCGGGCCTAGCCAGGGGAGGCGGATCAGGGGGGCCAGCCGACCACCAGTCCAGCCCCGGTCGCCCCCGGGCACACGAAGTCTCGCCACCAGATTGTCGCAGGGCCCAGCCACGCCGCCACCACTCGCCGGTCGTGCAGGGGAAGAGCCGATGGGTAGGAGCCGCCGGTTCCGCCTCAAACTCCAGGCGATCGCGGGCGGAGAGATAAGTCCAGGACGGCGTAGCGGATGCCACCCGCACCCGCCAGGTCACCGCTGCCACCAGGCGTCGCGAAACTCGAGGACCCCGGTCCCGGCCGGCCACCAGGCCGCACTCTGCCGCCGACTCCCCTCGATCACAGGAAGGGAGGAATCACAGGATCTACACACCAATGTAGACTGGAGACTTCACCGGATCGAGTACAGGCACTGGGCACCAACAGTGGGCTCGGGGGTCAGGATAAATGATCGGATTTAGTCCGGGCCGGCGGGAGCTCTACAAGGCTGCGACCGCCATCTTCGCCCGCCAAGCCACGCCCCCAGTACTGCTTCCTTTTCATTTATTAATATGTGTTGCAGTCACTGTTTGTTTGAGCTTACATAAGATTTCATTGTATTGTAAGCCACCTTTTTTTCCAACCTGTTTGCCTGTTATTCCTTTTCCCCATGTATTGTTTTTTTCTTTTCTGACTTGGTACAGGGTTGTGCCTAGTTATTAATCTGTGGTTTGTTCCACTTTAAACTTTGTATCCTTTCACCTAATCTTTTGAAATAAATACCCCCTTGTCCGGCTGGAC
Source organism: Lissotriton vulgaris (assembly GCF_964263255.1). Lineage (NCBI taxonomy): Eukaryota > Metazoa > Chordata > Amphibia > Caudata > Salamandridae > Lissotriton > Lissotriton vulgaris. Next base: position 606,559,374 of record NC_141699.1, on the reverse strand, counting down.
ATTGGAGGAAAAAGACACACAGTTCTTATTCTAAGCCTGTGCTTATTATTTTTTCGTTGTGCATCTAAAAGTTTAGGACCTTTGTCTTCTTCAAAAATGGCTGGCATCCTACAAAAGAGCTCTAAAGGATAAGGAGGGTGAGTGCCCAGCACTGAGGGCCCTTACTGTGGGTAATTGGTTTGCATGGTAGGGAGATAGGCTTCTGACACTAGAGAATTAAGTGGCAAAGTCTTACACTCGCGTGAAGGTAGCGATTATAGAGCTTTTTGTTTTAAACCCAGAGGAGTATTGAAAAAAGTTTAGAAATGCTCATAGTGTGGCAACACAGACATTGGTGGACTTTGTGAATGCATTAGAAAAGTCACTGGATGGCCAGATTAAGAAAATATCTGTAAGAGGCTCTACAATTTCATGGTCAAGGAGCGTCTTCTTACAGATTGTTCCTCAGAGAAGGTATGCCAGGATCAGGTAGATTTGAAGCTGCCTAGCCCTAGAGAGTTGGGCAAGATGGCTGATGAATGGGTATGCACTAGGGTGCTCAAAAAGTCCCACAGTGGTGATATTAAGTAAGGGTGTCAGACCTCCCTTTAGGGTAATGAAGTGGGCAAAGTTTAAAAGAAAATGACCCATAAGGAGCCCCAAAAGTATGTCCATGTGAAGGAGTCCGATGCCCATCCCAGTCCAAGAGGAGGGGTAAACTGTAAAGAACTAGGACCCTTCAAAGGCAGATGTGTTATGACTGTCAGCAGTCAGAACATAAGAGGGGGTATTCTGTTGTGGATCAAGAAGGTCACCCACTGGTGTCCATCCCAAGGGCATTGGTTTGTGTAGGCACGGTGGTGGACACACAGGGTCTTTTATAGATGTGGTCCTGCCCTTCTCTCCTCAAAACTCAGACACCACCAGCCAGCTAGGTAGCTAAGGTCGTCCAAAAAGGCTCTGCTACAGATTCCACACATTTTATGACCAGATTTGGTGGCAGGGCCTTTTCCTATTTAGCTCCATTTCACTGAAATAAACTGCCTCTCTATATATGCACTTGTTAAGACTTTCAGGCCTTCAAGAAGGTGCTGAAAACTTGTGTGAGAAAGTGCCATCTTTCTTGCATGGGTATGCCCCCACTTTTTGCTGAATTGCTGATGTGCTTTGACTGAGTGTCCCCTGGGCTCCTGCCAACCAGGCGCCCAGGGCCTGTGTTCCTTCCTTAAAACTGTGTTGAAACTAAAACCCAATTGCCATCTCTGGCCACCTGTCAGCCCCTAGTAAATGGTACCCTAGGTATCCAGGGCATGGTGACCAGAGAAGACCCCTAAGGGCTGCAGCACTTATTGTGCCACCCTTAGGGACCATGTACCCTGACACCCACACACTGCCTTTGCAGGCTGAGTATCTAAGTACAGAACTAAACAGTCGGCATGGCACACATCCCTGTGTGCCATGCCCAGAAGCTCACTACCCTGGCATCCATCAGTCACCCCTTTAGCTGGGTGCCCTATGCCAGTGGTGTGGGAACAGGCGCATGAGCCCTGTGCCTCTACAGTACCCAGGGCCATTCCTGGTCACTGTAAGTGCAGTGCTGCCAATAAGACTATATGGTGCTGGGAGGTCTCATTACGAACTCCACAGCACCATGATGGCTTCACTGAAGACTGAGAAGTTTGATATCTAACTTCTGAGCACATTAAACCCGCACTGATGCCAGTGTGGCAATTAATGTAAAATGCACAACAGAGGGCATCTTTGAGATGCCCCCTGAAACCTAACCAACTCCCAGTGTCCTGACTGTGCGGCTGCCAAGGCTGCCATCAGCAGACATGTTTCTGGACCCCTGGGTTGAGAGCTTGCCGCTCTTGGTGACCTGAAACAATACACATCCTTGGAGGAGGTGCCAGGTCTCTTCCCCCAGGATGGGCAGGAGAAGCTTCAACGGCATATAGTCTTTGTGAGCTTCTCCAGGCCACTTTTTGTACTCAGCAACTGGCCCCCACCGGTTCTGACCCCCACTCTGGCGGGACGAATGGCGGGAAACCCTAAGTGAGGAAAGGGTGTATGCCAGCCTATGCCAACCCCATCCTTCAGTTGGGAGAGGCAAGGTGAAGCACGACTCCGGCCATCTTGAATATGGGGAGCCCTGCCCATTCACAGCTACCTCCTGCCCCCCTCCCACAGGAGAGAAGCAGGCTAGGGGGTGTACCCACCCCAGGGCAGGGACCCATTGGTCCCGGCCCTTGCCCTACCTATAACGCACCTACATTCAGTATTTAGGAGCACCCTGAACCTTCCTTCCTCAGATCCTGATTGCAACAACAAGAAGACCAAGAAACCCGAAGACCTGCCGCACAGCTGCTAACCAAAGGACGGCGCCCACTGGCTTGACCCCAGAACCCTACCGGCCTGTTGATCCTTGAACCGGCTCCTGTGAAACTCCAGCGTCTCCTGCGGACAGCAACCTCGACAACCCCGGAGGACCTGCCTGCCTTGAACCTTCCAAAAGACTCGGACTCCCACGAGCAGTGGTTCTGCTCCAACAGCAATACCCCTGGTGCCAGCCAGGAACCGCTAATCCAGCCCACTCTGCTCCCGCCAAGCCCGACCTTTGCCTGAGTGACCCAATACCATGAGGACGTCCCCCCGGTGACTGGGACCCGAAGTCCAGTACCCAAAGACCCTCCTCGGCGAACCAGACAACGCCTGCAGCCTCAGAACCAGGGACCCCTCCAACCGCGACCAGCCGAGGGTAAGATTTCCCAACCCCAAAAGACACCCCGGTGCCCTGTGGCCCCTGTGCCCTCCTTTGGGGTACCTACCTCTTCTCCGAGATCCCAACTTACCTCTCGAAGTGGTGGTCGCACCTGAAGAATCTCCGTCCCCGAGCCTGCAGCCTTTGTTCATTTTTTAACTTTCCCTTTGGATAACATTGAGCGCCCGACGTCTCAAAAGCACCCTGCACCAGCCGCCACAGTGCCGCTGGAAGTGCAGATTCTACCCTACTCTACTTCCCCACTTGCCCTTAGTAAGTGACCAGGAGCTCAGCTCCCACAGCCGCGTGGCCTGCTTGCTGGCATCCACCAACCAAAGGCCCCCTACCCTCCATTGGATTGCATTGGGCCTACTCTCTCTGCACCCGGCTGCCCCTGTGCCGCTGAGGGTGTAACTACTGTCCCTTTCCGACCGTGGGAGACCCCTGAGTCTATGCCCAGAACCTTAACTCTACCAATCGAGTACTTACCTAAAAGCCGATAACTCATTTTCCTTCCATAGGATAACATTGACTGGTTTTCACTGAAATTTCTTTTAAGTGTGGAGGTTTGAAACTTTAAAATATTAATCTAAAATCAGCTGAATACCAAATTCCAGATTACTCACCTGTGATCAGGGGAGAAGCCAGTACTGTACCTTTTAGCCCAGTGCTGAACCGGAAAAGTAATCCTAACTGTACTTACCAGTTACCTGCATTTTCTTCCATAGGAAACCATTGACTGATTTTCTGTGAAGTTTCTTCTGTGTCGATTTTTGCAAACTACAAATATTCTTTAAAAATCGTACCAAAACGTAATTGCTTACCTGTCTTAGGTAGAGGTCACAGTACTTAACTTAGGAGTCCACTACTGGATTACAGAAGTAACGAGAACCTACTTTACCTGTGACTTGAATTTCCTTCCATAGGATAACATTGCGTGCTTTTTCCTAAAAAGTATCTGTCCACTTTGAAAATACATTTATTATCTTTAAAAATCACAACGATAACCAAAATGCTTTCACTTAACTGTTTACAGCTTAGGTCCCGGGACTGAATCCAGGATCCAGTCCTGTGGTTAGAAAAGTAATACTTAAAGTAATCAACTGCATTTATGTAGAAAAACCCATTGAGCTCAATGTTAAATTGTTTAGAATTGTGTTGCCAATTGCAACCATAGTAGCTATTGTACTTACCAAGTCTATTGCCTTTCTGCAAAGTAATTACCTAAAGTCACTCATATTGAGAAAAGTATATTTTGATACCTGTTGGTTCTAAAATAAAATAACTACATATTTTGATATAAAAACAATTGGCCTAGAGTTCAGTTCTTGAGTGTGTGAAACCTTTTGATGACTGAGTGTGTACAACAAATGCTTTACACTGTCCTCTGATACTGCCTTACTGCTCGACCAAGCTTCCACTTTAGAGAATAAGGTCATATCTGACTTTAACCTCTGTCTTACCTCTGGGGATAAGGGACTATACACACTGTACCTTAGTTTGGTCCAGTATATATAGAGCAACTTTATTACAACTTGCTTGTTCTGAAAGCTCTTGTCCTGCTTGCTCCACTGCGCCGAGATACTCCTAGTGGAGTGAGTAGAGCGTGATATCAAGTTCTCTAAATAAATAAAAATAAAAGGTGGTTGTGTTCCTTGTCATCCCATTGGAGTGTCTGCTGGGAAATGATCTGGAAACATATGCTGGGCAGGTATGGAAGGGAGGGTTCATGCAGCAATGCTGGGCTCCCTTAGGGTGTGTGGTTCTGTGTGTAAACTAGAACACAAGGAGCCTAACCCTGAGGGGAAGGGTCTGGTGATATGGTACCAGAAGAAGAGGATGTTAACATGCTTGCCAGAGCTGGAGGTGCATAGGGAAGTGGGAGGCCACTTCAGAGAGTACTTGAGCCAGAGACAGAAGACTTGTTTCACTCTTGATGGCCTGAGGCAACTAGCTGAAAGGCAAGAACAAGGGGATAACACTGGCACACATAAGATGCACTGGGAGGAGGGAGTCCTGTACATTGAGGTATGGACCCCAACCCAGTGGCAACCAGGACAATGATGGTCCCACAACAGTACAGAGAACTAATCCCTAATCTAGCCTGTGACATCCCATTAGTTGGCCATATGGGGCAGACCAAAACCTTGGAGAGGTTAGTCAGCCACTTGTATTGCCCCCCAAATGTCTGAGAAAGTGAATGTCTTATGTCGCCTTTGTGTCTGCTGTCAAGCTGGTGGCAAGACCGGGGCAAGCCAGAGGCGGTGGGGACTTCCTTGGAGAAGGTAGAGCTTGTTGGTCCCCTTGGCCCTCAGACTGCACCTGGAAACAGGTTCATCTTAATAGTCGTGGACCATGCTACCACGTATGCTGAAGCAAAACCACTCCATTCAGGGACTCCTAATGTAGTGGCCATGGCCCTGCTTCATATATTCACCAGATTAGGTTTCCATAAGGGAGTAATTTCAGATTGAGGCACTAACTTTGCCTTTTTGAAAGCAGTTTGGAGTGAGTGTGGTGTTACCTTCAAGTTTTCAGTGTGTGAGGGGCTTAGACAATTACACTGGCTGCCAATACCTAGACGTGCTCAGTTCAAGGCTCTGTGCACAGTTTTCAAAGCACTGAAGGGTACAGGCCCAGAGTTTCTGAGCAGTGGGATAAAATGGTATGTGCCGGGCAGAGCGCTTCGATCAGCCGAAGGCAGATTTGTGGTGGTGCCTCGTGTAAAAAAGGCCAGATGGGGAGGAAGTAGCTTCTTCGTCTGTGCTGCAAAAGCTTGGAACAACCTGCCGGGGCATCTCAGAAAGGCGTCTGAGCTTCTTTCATTCCGAAAGGGGCTCAAGACCTGGTTATTTATGGATTAGCCCCCCCATCTAGCTCCGGAGTCAGTATGCAGCGCCAGGACGCCCTTGGGCATAAGTGCGCTTTATAAGCTCATAAAATAAATAAGTTCATCATCCCTTACCATCCCAAAGGAAGTGGTCTATTTGAGAAGTTTAACAGGACCATGAAAGGCGTAATATTGGGTTTGCCAGAAAAACTCAGGAGATGGGATGTTCGTGTGACATGCCTTTCGTTTACATACTGGGAAGTACCCCAGAAAGGAGTTGGCATTAGTCCCTTTGAGGTCCTCCTTGATCACCCTGTAAGAGATGCACTGAGTTTAGTGCGAGAAGGATGGAAGAGGCCCATTAAAGTATCTAAGCATGACATAGTGGATTATGTACTCGTTCTTTGCTGCAGGATGGCAGAGTACTTGAAGAAAGGCAAACACAAATTTGTGGGCCAGGCAACAGCTTGTCAAGCTCTGGGGTGACTGGAGGTTCTTACTGGTAGATTACCAACCAGGACAGTTGGGGTAGGCTTTAGAGCCTGTGGCTCATAGGGCCATCCAGGACAAGCGGACTCAGCCCTATCAAATTAAGGAAAAGATGGGGGACGTCACTTTACTGATGGACATGGGTACCCCAAGAAACCTTCTTATCCTTGTTAACAGGCAAAACCCCCACCATCTTATTTATCATAAGTGGACATAGACACTTGTAACTGCGTTACGCACAGTAGTGTAGATAACCCTCATAAACGTTATGTATTAAGGTAATGCGGTTTATGTTGATTCTCCGCCCCACATAAACGTTATGGCATTTATCAAAACCCCCACCATGACAGAGCAGATGTAACCATGCTCCTGGTGACTGATCGAGTGAAAGAAGAGGAAAGTGGTCTCTTTCTGACTTGCTGTCAAACAGTGCCAAAGAAGGCTCAGTGGTTTTCTCGTCCAATTTGACCGATCAGAAGCAATACAACTGTTACAGCTTGCTAAAACTGTTTGCTGGTCTGTTCATCTTCACCCCAAGTCTGATAACTTGGTGTACCCATGATGTGGACACTGGTTAAAGCTTGCCTGTTAAAAGGAAGACGTGTATGTTGTCATTTCAGGTCAAAGCTAGCATCAAACTTTAGTTTGTCAAATGCTAGAGTTTGGGGTGATTAAGTCCTCTTACAGTCCATGGGCCAGCCCGGTAGTGCTGGTACCCCAGCCAAACCCTAAAGGGGTTAACCCTGAGATGAGGTTGTGTGGACTACAGAGGCCAAAATGCAGTCAACAAGACTGATGCTCACTAAATATCCAAGCCCATTTGATCTGACTTCAGGCTACTGGCATGTAGCCCTCACACAAGGGGCTAAGGAGAGGTCTGCCTTTTCAACTCCTGAAGGTGAGTTTCAGTTTAAGGTGATGCTTTTTTTCTGTTGAAAAATGCAAAGGCTGTTGAACAGAGTTCTTTCTGGTTTGAAACGCTTCAGTGCAGCATATGTAAACAATATTGCTGTATTTAGTTCCACCTGGAAGGTGCACCTGGTCCACCACAAGAAAGTGCTTCAAGTCCTGAAATAGGGAGGTCAGACTATCAAGGCAAGTAAGTGCCAGATAGGGCAAGACTCAGTTATGTTCTAGTTCCACCAAGTAGGTGGAGGCCAGATTCAACCTCTCCAGCCCAAGATTCAGAATATTCTGGTTTTGAAAGCTTCAAAGGCAAAGACCCACGTAAGAGTTTTTTTGAGCCTATTACAGAAGGTTTGTGTAGGGGCATTATACTGTTGTGGTGCTATTTACAGTACTCACTTCAAAGAAACAGCCCAGAAAAGGTATCTGGACTGAGCAGTGTCTAACAGCCTTTGACACCCCAAACGAAGCTTTGTCCTAAAAACACCCGATTTCAATGAAGAGTTTATTATCCATACAGATGCTTCTGAACATGGGATTGGGGCAGTGTTGGCACAGGTAAATGATGAGAGCCAGGACCAACCAGTTGTCTTTATTAGTAGGCAATTCCTCTCCAGAGAGCAGCATTGGAGTGCCATTGAAAAGTAAGCCTTGTCTGTGATTTGGTCCCTGAAGAAGCTGAAACACTATCTGCTTGGGACTCCTTTCAGAATTTAAACTGACAACAGACCTCCCAGGTGCCTTATGCAAATAAGAGGAGAGAACCTTAAACTGTTGAGGTTGTCCATTTCCCTACGGGGTATGGAATTTGCAGTGGGCCATAGAGATTGACTTCCCTCATCCTAGCCTGGTGTTCTCTCCTCTGAGTAGATGTCATTCCCCTCTGAGAACCCCTAGAAGCATTGGAGTGATGAGAATCCCCTGAGTGAGATCTCCTTCTCCTATACCTCTGGTTAAGCCCACTTGGAGGCCTGAATGGGGCTGTCCCATTCTCAGCCCCAAATTGGCTTAAGTTAGCCTGGCTAAGTCTCCTTACTTGGACCTGGCTACCATCCTCTTCCCCAGATTCTTCCTCATCCTCATCATTGTCTATGACAGGGGGGTCAGTGGCATCCTTTGTAGAGGGCAGGACCTCTTCTGCACTCCCTGTAGGAACTGCACCTGAGGCTTTCCTATCCTCATACTCATCTACGAGGTCTAGGAGTTGTTGAAGTGTAGGGTTAGACCCTTGCTTCAACCTTATTGTTGTACACAAGTGCCTCAGTTCCTTGAAACTGAGGATAGAAAATCTGGAGGGTACCTTGGGAGGGTTACTCTCCACAGGTTGGAGTCCACTGGGCTCTCCTGTGCCAGACATTCTCTAGTGAGGTGGATGTAATGCAACTACCTACACTAAGTGTTTTCCTACTGGACCTCTCTAGGAGGTGTAATCGGGGTGTGCTAGGCCCTTTGCTCTACAACAACTAAGTTCAGTAGAACTTAAGTATACTAAGTCTTGTTATATGTACCTATAGGTACCTGTATGATCTTTCAAATGATATTGCAAAGATTACAATTGGTAAAACAACCGCAAGCTCAAATCCCACCGCTGCCACCAATGTGAGAAGTTGGCCTGGTATATGATGTTCACTATTCTAGTGAGCACCTTGCACCAGTCCAAACAACCCTTATGGTGATGGTTGTAAAGTCAACCTTATAGACTAGCTATCCTAGAGGTAGCATGGACAAAGCAGTCTTAGGCTAAACTCAAGAGGGCATGTGAAGCCAGCTGTTATACCATATGCAATCCCTTTAATACCAAATGAAAGGACACCACACAGGATATATATTCAAAATATATATGTATTTATTTCTAAAGAAATCCCCTGAACTCTTTATGAGCACAGAAGCACAAGCGCATAACAAGTAACTTGATATTACATACAAAAGTTGCACAATAATGGATAGGGCCGGGTGGCCCGCTAAACCATATATTAAAAAAGTGGTATAAGTACCACGTCACGAACAATGGTAAGGCCTAGGGCCTTGGAAATCGCTGGGGCTACACTGGGCTAACAATAGTTAGGGAACAGGAGGCCCACGGGATACGGGTGCAGTGTCTAAATGCACACACGTGCACACATAGAAGTCAATGGGTGCGTAAAGTTAGAAAGTTAAAGGTTTGGGAGTCTTCCGACTGGACTAGAACTTAACCACTTGAAACTAGGACACTAGGAGTGTAAACCTTTGCAGGAGCACCGTAGTACTCGCGTTACCTAACCCACAGGAAGCAGGTGCATAGGTCCCAAAGTGTGTCAGGTTTCTTCGTGGAGATCTATGGAGCCTTGGAGGAAAGATGCTGCAGGTGGCCAGAAGAGAACAGTCCGGGTGGATCCAAGGGTGGATCGAAGATGTAGAGGACCTGAAAGCAGAGGGGACAGAGTCTGGGTCACTAGCCAGTGCCCAGGATGGAACCAGGATGGAACCAGATGATGTCGTGTTGCAATCAGGTGCTGATGGGAAGCTTGTCTCTGCAGCCACGTGGACCAGGAGGCGTCGACGACGACCAGGAGGCAGGCACGGACTGTCCCACGAAGGCTCTCGCTGTCGGCGGTGTCGGCTTCAGGATTGGAGTCAACAAGCCTTGGCAAAGGCAACCCACGCAGGATACGATGTAGGCTTCTTACTCAGACCAGCAAGGTCTGAGGGGCTGCTTCTTTTGAGGGAAGCAAGGGCCAGTCTGGAGCAACCAGACCAGCGGTGTAGTTTCAAAAGATCGTCGCCAAGATGGCCACTAGCCAACGGGCAAGGGACCGGGCAGACACGTCGAGCAGGAAAATGCAAAAGGCCCCCACGCAGAACTCTCGGAGGGTGCAGGGCTTATCTTTGGTGCAGATGCTGCTCAGGGCTGGGGCTTCTCAATCCCCAATGCTCAGCTTCGAGGAGGCCTCGGGGGCTGCACAGTTAGCAGGTCGTAGACTTTTCAAGATGACCGGTCCCACTTCTCTCGTCGCCTCCACGGGTCTCAGCTTTGCAGGGACTGTGGATCGGGCTTTTGGATGTCTGGGAATCCGGTTCTTGTCAGGCTCTGGGCTCGGGCTGCGGCGGGAGGCGGCGGCAAAGCAAGTCGTCGATCGCTGGATGGTGCCTGCTTGTGCAGGGTGGTCACTCCTTGATCACAAGGGAGATTCTTCAGTCGTCGTCTTCCAAAGTAGAGTGATGAAGGTCCAGAGTTTTGTTTCAAAGTTTCAGTCAGGATAATCGAAAGTCTCTAGACTCAGCTCCTACCTATATACCAATCTTAGGGGCTGGATTACCTTCTAGGTCCCTCCTATAAGTGGGACCAGGGAAGGGGGTGGTAACACCCCTTTCCCTTTGTCCAGTTCCGCGCCAGAGCTGGGGCTGGAGTGCCCCAGCACCGGTTTGCCCTGGACTATGCATGGGACACCTTGTGTGCCCTAGTCAGTGTCACAATCCTTTCAGCCCTCCCTGTCCCAATACACAAAATCCTGTCTGGGGTGGTGCTAGCACCTCCCAAGGCAGGAAACCTATTGTCCAAGCCTCCCTCGCTGGAAGGACTCCCAGCAGCAGGAGGTCAGACTTGTGTCTGTGGCAGCAGCATCCATTTTGTGATGCTGAGGCTCTGGTTATCTTTAACCGGGAATAGTTGGAACAACAGGTCTACCCCCTTTAGAAGGGGGGAATGCTACCCCCGTCGCCAGGACTGGCGAGGGGGTAGTATTCCAAATCGTATGACACCTTACTCAACATGTTTTGATAAAGCCAAACCACAGTTAGCATTTAACCGGGAGGTTCATAATGCACTTAAGAGTATATGGCGTGGCAATATCCTAGAACAGCTATAAGGACATGGTTCCGAAAGCTGCAGACAGGCTCAGCTCATGCTAGAGCACCATCTCACATAAAACCAAGCACTCTGGCTTCAGGATTGTTAAGGCCTGACATAGGAGTGACTTATAGGTGTATATGTGTCTAGATATAAGGTTAGATATAGGCATACTATATATAAGCAAGGGGTGATTACACGACCTTGCCCCAGCTGAGTGATCAGCCAGTTGTGTCAATGTGAAAGGCCAGCCAGGGGTGGCATAATACATGCTGCAGCCCCTGGTAGGCCTTGGATGCACCTATGCCCTGGGTACCTATAGTACACTGTACAGGGACTCATAACGTGACCCAGTATCCAATTGGAGATTTACCTAGGGTACATGGAGTTTTTTTAAAAGAGAGAGCAGATAGCCTGGGGCCCTGATTAGCAGGATCCCAGGCCAACTAAGTCGAAAACCAGCTAAACACTAGGCAAAAAATCTGGGGTAACCATAGTCAGGTATCCACCTTCCTACAAAAACAACAACCGCTCCTCTTCCACTCCCAAACAGTGACTTCCCTCTGCCTCCCCTACAGCATTCCATTCCTGTGGGGGGGCAGATTATCACAGTTCCTACCTGTCTGGAATTCCAACACAACAGACAGGTGGGTAAAACAGATTATCCAACATGGCTACTGCCTAGAACTCACAGCAACCTCCCCAAACATACCACCCAGGCAGCGTCCAATGTCCACAGAACATATAACTCTGCTTCAACAGGAAGTTCTAGCACTTCTACAAAAGGATGCTATTCAAGTAGTTCCTTTAGAGGAACGGGGAACAGGAGTTTACTCCCTGTACTTCCTAATTCCCAAGAAGGACGGGACATTAAGACCAATTCTCAACCTCAGGCCCCTCAACCATTACATACAATCAGATCATTTTCACATGATCACTTTACAACAAGTACTCCCACTACTAAAACAGGGAGACTTTCTATCAACACTAGACCTAAAGGACGCATATTTTCATGTTCCTATACATCCTGCGCACAGAAAGTATCTAAGGTTTGCCATACAAGGACAGCACTATCAGTTCAAAGTCCTTCCATTCGGGGTCACAACAGCACCACAAGTGTTTACAAAGTGCTTAGCAGTAGTAGCAGAGCATCTCAGAAGACAACAGATACATGTCTTCCCTTACCTCGACGATTGGCTCATAAAAGCAAAATCGTTCAACCAGTGTGTGCAACACACAAAACAAACAATTCAGACATTGCACGACTTAGGGTTTACAATAAACTACACCAAGCCGCACCTAGAGCCTTCGCACGCTCATCAATATCAAGGAGCTACCATAGACGCATCTACAGCTCTCGCATATCCCAGTCAAGCCAGGATACAGAGCATTCAGACCTTAGTCTCCCTTTTTCAACACCAGCAGTCTCTCCAAGCCAGAGTGTTCATGAGACTAATAGGCATGATGGCGTCTTGCATCTTCATAGTTCCTCACGCGAGACTGCAAATGCGCCCATTACAAGAATGTCTAGCACAACAGTGGAATCAGGCTCAAGGTCAACTCACAGACCTGGTGTTGGTAGACAGCCGTACATATCGCTCTCTGCAATTGTAGATCCTGTTCCACAGATAGTGCTCACGACAAATGCATCCCTCACAGGATGGGGAGCCCATCTCTTGCATTATACTACACAAGGCCAATAGAACAACCAACAGAGACCATTCCATATCAACCATCTCGAGCTGCTAGCAATTTTTCTAGCACTCAAAACTGTTCAAGTACAAGTACGAAACAAAGCTGTCCTAATCCGGACGGACAATATGACAGCCATGTATTATATACAAAAACAGGGAGGGACACACTCTCTGCAACTGTCCCAGCTTGCACAGAACATTTGGAGATGGGCCATTCCTCAAAACATACACCTGACAGTAGAACACCTTCCAGGAACTCACCATCAGATAGCAGATCTGTTGAGTCGTCAGTCACAACAGATTCACGAATGGGAGATACACCCACAAGTACTTCAACCATCTTCCAAAGGTGGGGGCATCCACAGATAGACCTGTTTGCCACCCACGAAAATGCAAAATGCTCAACCTTCGCCGCCAGGTTTCCGCACCCACGGTCGGAGGGGAATGCGATATGGATGAACTGGTCAGGCAGATTTGCGTACGCTTTTCCACCTCTCCCACTCATTCCACTAGTAGTACGCAAGTTCAGACAACAGTCTCTCAAACTAATACTAGTGTCTCCCACATGGGCATGTCAACCGTGGTTCACCACACTACTAAATCTCTCACTGGTTCTACATCAGAAATTACGGCTCACGCCATCCCTGTTAACACAGAACCATGGAGAAATAAGACACCCAGAACCAAGCCAACTGAATTTGGCGATCTGGCTCCTGAAGTCTTAGAGTTTGGTTACTTATTTATTTATTTATGTGCTTGTATAGCGCCTGAATAAACCCCCGAAGGGGTATCTCCGCGCTTTTGCCAGTTGAAGGAGACTATAATGTACCAGGTCACTTCAGGAGTAGCTAGGGCATAAAGAAAATTAACTACTGGTGAAAAGTTGGGTCTTGAGGGTTTTCCGGAAGGATAGGTAACTTAAACCTACCACCAGACTGTATGAACATAATTAAATAAGCTAGAAGACCCACTACCAGAGCATGTTATGCTGCTAAGTGGAAAAGATTTGCAATATATTGTAACAATAATCACATTGATCCTCTGGATGTTTCCATCCAAAATATTATTTGCTACCTTCTACATATACAAAGGTCAAATTTGGCTTACTCTTCCATATGCCTGCATCTGGCAGCAATTGCAGCCTATTTACAGAATAGGCAACATCTATCTCTCTTCAGAGTACCTGCAATCAAAGCATTTATGGAAGGATAAAAACGAATAATCCGACCTAGGTTACCACCTGCTCCAGTATGGAACCTAAACGTGGTCCTTATAAGACTTATGGGACCCCCTTTCGAGCCTTTACACAAGTGTGAATTGCAATTCCTAACATGGAAAACGGTTTTCCTTGTTGCCATCACCTCTCTCAGAAGAGTTGGTGAAATACAAGCATTCACAATACAAGAACCATTTTTTTCAGATACATCCTAACAAAGTGGTTCTTTGGCCTAATCCTAAATTCCTGCCAAAAGTCATTACTCCTTTTCAACTTAACTAATCAGTAGAGCTACCAGTGTTTTTTCAAAAAACTGACTCTGTTGCAGAAAGGGCTTTACACACCTTAGATGTTAGAAGAGCTCTGTTATACTACATAGACAGGACTAAATCCTTCAGAAAGACAAAACAACTATTTGTATCTTTCTCTCCCCCACACAAGGGCAATCCCATCTCTAAAGGAGGAATTGCCAGATGGATTGTAAAGTGTATACAAATATGCTATCAAAAAGCTAAACGTACACTAACGGTTCCTCCTAGAGCGAACTCCACTCGCAAACTAGGAGCCTCTATGGCTTTCTTAGGAAATATACCACTAGAGGACATATGCAAGGCAGCAACATGGTCTACAATACACACCTTCACTAAACACTATTGTGTTGATGTGCAAGCCAAGCAGCAAGCTGCAGTAGGCCAAGCTGTCCTTAGAACACTTTTTCAGTGTGCTGCAACGGATACAAGCGACCACCGCTAGGGGAGACACTGCTGCACAATCGATGCTAAGTGTACGATCTGCAGCTCATATGCCTCAAAAGGAAAATATTACTTACCAGTATGCATCTGTTCTTGGCATGTAGAGCTGCAGAGTCGTACACGCCCTCCCGCCTCCCCGGGACTTGTATCCGTTCCAGTACTCATCTTACTTAGATGCACACACATGGACATCCTTTCTTTTTACTTCTACTAACTCCATAATTTCCCATTATGTTGAAAAACAATCTGAGGATGGAGTAGATGACCATGCGCAGTATTGTCCAAGGGAGGAGTCACCTATCTCGTGACTACAAAGACTTCTTCCAAGAAGACAACAGCCTGCAATCATCCGAGCCCAATACCAGGTGGCGATCTATTGCTAAGTGTACGACTCTGCAGCTCTACATGCCAAGAACAGATGCATACTGGTAAGTAACATTTTCCTTTTGAAGGGCATCACTCATATGTTTCCTCCTGTTCTTTTGTGATGCCTCCGTGGGACTTGAACCTTGTTCTGACTTATTTGATGAGTGCTCCTTTCGAGCCACTTCATAACTGTCCTCTTCGTCTCCTAACTCTCAAGACTGCATTCCTGGTTGCCATCACCTCTGCCAGGAGGGTGAGAGAGCTCCAGGCTCTTTCCTCTAAACCTCCTTTCCTTTCTATCCATCCGGACAAAGTTGTGTTGCGGACGCGACCCTCTTTCCTGCCCAAGGCAGTCACAGCCTTCCACATCGGGCAGTCCATCACCTTGCCCACCTTCTTTCCGCCTCCGCATCCCTCGAAAGAGGAAGAGAGGCTCCACCGTCTGGACCCAAAACGTGCGCTCTCATTCTATTTGGATCGCACATGCCAGTTCCGGGTGGATGACCAACTCTTTGTTGGTTACGTGGGCGCTAAGAAAGGTCGGGCGGTGCACAAGTGGACCATCTCTCGGTGGGTCGTGTTGTGCATCAAGGTATGCTACTCTTTGGCTAAAAAGGAGCCTCCTGTTGGACTGAGGGCCCATTCCACTCGGGCCACAGTGGCTACTACTGCGTTGGGTTGGGGAGTCCCCTTGCAAGACATCTGTCAGGCAGCTACCTGGACCTCGCTGCACACATTTGCAAGACACTACTGCCTGGACAGCCAAGTCCGGAGAGATGGCTTTTTCGGCCGTTCCTTTCTCCAGGACTTTCTGGTGTGATCATTGGTTCGCAGACCCACCACCGGGGTTGGTATTGCTGGGGTATCTATTCTAAGGTAAGGAATCTAATACTAACCTGTTTCTTTCAGATGCACAAGTTACTTACCTTCGGTAACGATATATCTGTAAGAAACAGTAGTTAGTATTAGATTCCTTACCGCCCCACCCATCCTCCCCGTTCTGCGAACCGATATCTAGGGTTAAGGTCATCCCCTTTCAGGGCCCTAGTTTCATGGCACCAGTGTTGGTTTTTATCATGGCTCTGCGTTTCTGGCGCGGAAAAGCTATCTAAAAGAACTGACGTCAGCGCGGGAGGGCGACGTCTAAGTACTCCGACGCCATCCCGGCGCCAACGACGCCGATGACAGATGCGGAGCCGCAGACGACTCCTATCGACTCGCAGGGTACTGCTACGCAAAAGTTTCCGGATCCACTCTGACTCCTGGGGATTTTCTAAGGTAAGGAATCTAATACTAACTACTGTTTCTTACAGATAGATTGTTACCGAAGGTAAGTAACTTGTGCCTCGAGTCTCCTAAATTTCTGCTTGATAGACTGCAGAGGATTCAGTCAACTGCAGCCAAGTTGGCCTTGGGTTGCCTAGAAGGTCCGCTTCCTCGTTGGCCTTGGCAGAACTGCACTGGCTTCCGCTGAGACAGAGAGTGCAGTTCAAGTCTCTTTGCATAGTGTTTAAAGCCTTGCATGGGTTGGGGCCCGTGTCTATGCAAAGAAAGTTTGAGTTGCATGCTCCTGTGAGAAGTCTTCGATCTTCTTTGGCGAGACTGGCAAAGATTCCTAGATTCAGGAAAGTTAGGGCAGGTGGGAGATCCTTTGGGATTGCTGCTGCCAAACTTTGGAATCAGCTTCCATTGGAGCTTAGACAAGTTAGTGATCTTCTTGACTTTAGAAGGAGACTTAAAACCTGGCTGTTTCCTAAAACTTAGTTGGATGTCGGTATTGGGGCACGTTTTCCTTTCTCTAATCTGAGCTGCCAGTGCCAGGATGCCTTTCAGGTGACAGTGCGCTTTATAAATCAATTAAATAGTAAATGAATAACTTGTCTCCCCATCCGAGGAATTTCATGGCCTCGCGTCAAACGCGGGCAACTGTTTGTGTGTGTGTTGGCAAATGCAGTTCTTGTTGTTTGCTATACAGCACTGCTGGATATCCCTGTTGTCCCATCGCTTTACGATCCACCCTATCTGCTGGTTCTTCCTGTCCAGTGAACACCCATTTGTTAATTCGGACCATCAGGGTGGCCCAGTCATACATCCAGGATCACCTGGCCACCATCAAACCACCCTCTCCATCTTATGGTGGGCTATTCTAGAGCTACCCCCATCCCATAAGAGCTTTTGCAGCTCACTGTCTTCTTTATTGGAGAAGTCTATCGGTATTTTGTAGGGTGCGTTCTGGAAGACATACAGTATTCTTGGCAGTATCATCATTTTAAACAATACTGCCTGTCCCATCAGGGACACTGCAATTGCCCCTAGTGAGCCACATCGCCACTCAGCCTATCTAGCTGCGGGAGTACACTGTCTGCCACAAACTCACTCTCTTATTCCTGGAAATTAATATACCAAGGTATGTAAACTTTTCCTTCATTAGAAGGGGTTGCCCACTAGCTGGGAGGGTCTGTACCGCTCCGGACAAGGGGAACAACAGAGACTTGTCCAATTAATCTTGTGTCCAGAAGAACCTCCAAAAATATGAAACATATTAGGAAGCCTGCCCACATTGAATCGGTTTAGTGTGGCTTATAGCAATATGCCATCAGTGTATAGTGGGATTTTTTTCCTTCGAGCCTCCCCCTCCCTTAATTCCCTCTACCAGTGGGTCGTGCCGGATCCAGGTGGCCAAAGGCTCCAGTGCCAAGGCGAAGAGCATGGGTGACAGTGGCCATTTTTTTCTCGTGCCCTTGTGTAGGGCAAAGGGGTTTAGCACCGTCCCATTTACTCACACCCTCGCTAGAGGTTTCGCGTAGAGGCTGTGTATCCATGTCAAAAGTCGTGAATCAAACCCAAATCTTTCCAGGACAATAAACAGATAATTCCATTCAATACTGTTGACCGCCATCCTGGTGTCTATTGAAAGCAGCACAGCGTCTACTTTCGGTTTGCCTGCAGTCATATGTAGCACTCTGGGATAGGCACCTCTGGTTCAGTCTGGGACTTCTATGAGGCATGAAGTCTGATTGATTGGAGTTACCTATAGAAGTAGTCACTCCCCCTGAGCCTGGTCGCTCGGACTTTCGCCAGTACCTTAATCTCTATGTTTAATAACAAGATTGGTCGGTAGGAGTAGCAGTCCTCGTTGGGGGGTGTGGGAGGGGGGTGATGGTACCTTTCTTGGGAATGACTACTATTGTTGCCAGCCGCTGAGCTTCGCGAAGTCTGAAAACTGTTTTCACATTTTGGAACATATTGAGCATATATTGTGCCAGTTTGCAAGTCCCATACTGCCTATGTTATTTCTACGACTCTTCTATCTTTTTCCAGTGCACTGTGGGCTTCAGTTGACAGTGTGGGGAGACGAATATCTCTCAGAAGTTTAATGAAGTCAGTTTCCGTTCTGACAGGGGTGGACGTGTATAATGCCTCATAATGGTCGGCAAATGCCACTGCAATCTCCATCCATATTTTATGTCATGTTTCCTGTGGTATACAAATCTCTCGAACCCAGTACCATTCCCTATCCCTTCTCTCCAACCGTGCAATCATTTTATTAGCCCTGTCGCCCCCATAATAGTCGTCTTTGCCCTGCTTTTGCCCGAGCTCTGTCCTCGGCTATGTCTCTCATTTCCTGTTGCTTTAACCGTATTCTATGACTAATGATCGGGTTGGGGATGCTGCCATTCAATGCCATTGCTTCAAGCTCCCCAATCTCTTTTTCCAAGGCCCACATTTTAATGTCTGTCTTACTCTTTCCCCCAGCCAGGGCCTGGGCATATTCCCTTATCACTGTCTTATAGGCCTCACATATTGTCCCTGGCAATTCAACTGACCCACATTCTCCCTGAAGTATTGTTTTGTCCCTTCCCGTATTTTATCCTTGAATTGTTTGTGTAAGAGCCGGGGGTCTAGTCTGGGTGGTAGTGTATTGTCTCTGCTAGGCCCCTGTAGCTGTACCTCAACAGGTGAATGATCAGAGATACCCAGTGCATTGTGTATAGCGTTCTGAATGAACCCCACACTAGCAATATGTGTCAGGAGGAGATCTAATCTGGAATATCCCCCAAGGGCCGTTGAGTAAAAAGTAAATTATTTGATCTTGTGATTGTGTTCTTGCCAGATATCAACCAGTCCCATTACATCCACAAAGGCCCTTAGTGGTTCTATACTTGGTTCCCTGTCTGCTCTTGACTCTTTGTCCCATCTTGGGTCTATGAAGGCATTCAAGTCCCCCCCCGTAGGAGAGTACCCGGGGGCAGCTCCAGCAGTAATGTGCCCAGTGCCGGCAGGATGTCAGCATGCAATTTCTGCAGAATGTATACCAAGCACACATTAAGGACCATGCCCTCCGTCATCCCAGTCAGCGCAACAAATCTGCTGGATTGATTATGCCATGTCTTACCTGGGACAAAAGGAAGGGAAGATTTAACTAGGATTCCCACCTCTCTGGAGTCCGTAGTGTATCCTGCATGAGCGAGTAGCGTATATCCGTACATATCTAATACTTTATAGTGGTGTCCCTTTAAGTATGTCTCCAGAAACGATACTATGTCTGGAGAGTGGTATTGGAGGACTACAGTGCGATTTATTTTGTTTCCAAGTCCGTTGATATTCCAGGTCATAATTCTCAGAATGGTTCTCTCGTGGGATCTAGCACACTGTGGGCCGCTTGCGTTGTCAACTTCGTTCGAGCGGGTCATGGTGTTCATCTACGCTGAACATCCGGTAACTCTCAGTTATAGCTTGTATGGAGTGTATCGTCCCTCCTCACCTCCCTAGGTCATTACTGTAAATCCACAGCTGCTGAATAAAATAGAGAAATAGATGAGACCATCAATACAACACAAAAAATAGAATAAGGTCCCCCAGGTAGAGAAACCCACACTCCCTTCTACCCTGCTCTGTTGGCTTCAAACCTCCAACCACCCCAATTTGCAGAGTGCCTGTCGTCCCAAGAAAACGTAACCATCAGTGGGGTGGACTAGCACCGTTGAGTGGGTCCTCTAGACAGTAGCTATTGTAGTACCTCCTTATATTCGATCATTATTTCTGTGTCTCACCAGCCACCTACCAAACTCCTCTGTTAGCCTCATCCCCCTACAAAGAAAGCCAGTTTCAAAAGATATGTGCAGAGTCCTCACATACCGTACATTCAGTCTCAATGATTTTGTTCCAAGCCTTGATGCAGCGAGCGTCTCTGAATCATTGACATGTGTGGTCATTCTCCTCTGCTGGCTACTTCACTTGCCTGTGGACTAGCGTCCTGAGTTAAAGTCCTTCAGCCGGTCTCTTTGTCATCCCTGTAGCCTATCTCCCGGAGGTGATCTTCCATGTGTTTGCCTACTTTTCAGCCATTCCCAGGCTTCTTCCAGATTAAGTGCATTGTTCTCCCTTTGGACATTACATGGAGCCTTGCCGGGTAGACCATCATGTACTTAGCTTCCATTCTGCGCAATTCCCTTTTAATCACCTCAGAGCTTCTACGTTGGCGATGTACCTTCAGAGTGAAGTACGAGAAAAACCGCACCACAGCGTTTTCATAGTGGAGGTCTCCATGTGTTCAGGCTGCCTGCAGGATAGCGTCTCTGTCTCAGTAATTCAAGATCCTAGCTATAATTGTTCGCGGTGGTGCACCTGGTTTAGGCTTTGGAATAGGAGCCCTGTGAATGTGTTCTATTGTGATAAAGTTCAAGAGGAGTTTGGGGCGAAGATGATTTGGTAATAGGTAGTCTAATAGGAGGTCCACACTCGCCCCCTCCGATCCCTCTGGGACCTCCACCACCCTGATGTTGTTCCTACGTGCCTGGCCTTCCTGGTCTTCCAGTCTCTCTGCGATTTCTGCCTGTTGCTTCGTAAGTAGATGCACTTGCTCCTCCAGTCTTTCAGACTTGGATTGTAGTTGGTTAATACTGGTTTCAGCAACTGAGACCTTATCCGAGATTTTGTGGACATCCGCTTTTAATAAGTTGACAACTATGGTGATTGCACCCTTCTTTGATTTGAGAGTTCCTTTTAGATCCGTGATGGCAGTCATGATGACAGTCGGCGTTGATTCCACTGTCTCAGCTTGGTCATCTCCTTTATTTAGTGTGTCTGACCCATTATTCGAGGCTGCATATTTGTTCTTTTTGTTTGTTTACGTGTGGCTCAAGACCTGCGGCTTCATTGTGGCCCCTGAGTTATCCACGTCGGTTTGAGCTATTTGCAGATCGTTGGTGTTACAGGTCTCCACCCCGCCAACCTTGCAGGCTCGGTTTCTACTCAGCAGTGTCTTCAGTGGATAGGTATTCACTCATTAGGACTGTAGTGCATGAGAAGTTCATGTTAAGAGCAGCGTTGACAGGAGCTCCTTTTCATTCTGCTCCCTTTGCATATGGCACACAGCGGGCGATCCGGCTCCCTCACTGGTTTTCAGTTCGTATCCCTCCCTACAGTCTGAATGGTCTATACCGGTATTCCTCTACTTCCAGCCAGGAGCAGTAGGGGATCAAGATGGTGTGACTCAGGACCTGTTTTGCTCCACTCTTTGGCCTGGACTAGTCCCCATCCCGTCTCTGACAGGGGCCCAGGTGGGTGGTCTCAGCGTGTGTATTATGCCCTTGACCGCTGTTCACTTCCTGGCTCTCCAGCAGGCCCGCCCCTGTGCCTCACTGCAGAACGGCAAGTAGCCCCTGGGTCGCTGAAAGGGCCAGATGGGCCCTACCGTAGTACCTTCCACCTCCTCACTTGTTCAAAAACCTCAGCGTCCCGTGGCCCTGCACTCAACGCTACCATGAAGGGCGCTTCTTTGACCTCTGCAGTCCCGGGCAGCCTCTCCACTCGTAACACTGACGGAGCTCACCGCATGGAGGCCAGGACTTTGCTCCCTCTGTCTCTCCAGGGGGGCAGTGCTTCACTCCGAGACGCTTTCTTCACCAACAGGTGGTCTTGCAGCAGCCGCTCCTCGCTGCCTACGTCCCATGCCCGGCTCGGCCCAGCTGCATCAGTCCTGACACACTGCAGGCGATGAGAGACCACTCGTACCACCCCTGCTGTCACGCCGGCACGTCAATGTATTTCGGTCTGTCCGCAGCGGGCGGGACCAGAGAATTGCATGGATATATGCGGTTATTTAGAACTCCGAGCTCCTTTAGCGTGCAACCGTGCTGTAAAGTTGACCGCTGCGCGACTTGTAATGCTGACCACAGCAAAGCCATGTAGTAGAGCCATTTAGGAAGTTCACTCTTGTAGGATAAAAACATTGGTGAAGAGCCTGTGAGGATTCAAGTAGCTGATACTGGGTAGACCACGGGCAACTCTGAGCTGCATCACTTGTCTATCACTGAAGTGTTCTCTGAGATACCCACAATGCTTAAGCCAGTCAGTCCTGTATCAAGATGCCTAACACATGGCTTTTTTTTTGTTTAAATTTGTTTATTCCATTTTTACATTTCACATATAATTTGCTAATTTCAGAAACCGAGTACTGGCATGTATTTGTTAACTGCTATAGGTTATCAAATGTGCTATAGCATTTCATATGATTCGTATTTCACATTCGTCATTAGTACATTCCGGTTGTCCCCATATTTGTTCAATGTCGAATTGTAAGGTTTCATGGAGTGGGTGAACTAGCACCGGCTTTGGAACTGCCGGCTGGTATTGCTAACTGGTATTGCTAACTGCTAACTTTGGGGGTAAACTGGGGAGAGGGGGGGCATTAGAGGACAGCGGGGAGATGTGGGTGTTCATATCGTGAAACCAGTGTTTGGCTGTGTACGGGGGGCAGATTGGGCGTCCCTAGATTAGGGTGTGATATTATCAGGCGGGACCACTGTGTGCCTACCGCAGTGTGTCTGGTTTGTCCTGTTATGTTCTTCTAACAGTCCTGCTGGGGGTAGATGTGGCGTTTGGGGCTCGGATGTCTCGGGTGATTCCACATGTGTAGTTTCTTGTTTGAATCGGTGGTGTAGCTGTGCCCATTCCATAGATATGCTGTCTTTATGAATTCCCCTCACTACTTCATCTCTCAATACCACTTCTTCTGCTGCACCCCATTTCTTCAGCGCACCCACCAAAGCCTCTTCCGGGGGTCCCTTCGGGGCCCGCCAATGCATAGCCAGACCTCTCTTTGCCAGGAGAATGGCAAGAGATGCGAAGCAACTCTGCACTTTGTTGGATTTACTCAGTCTGAATACCCAGAGTGCACATGCCTCCCACGTATGTATATCTGTAATATTCGTCACTGCTCGGAGTATCTTGTGTATGTTACCCCAGTACTGCTGTATTGTGGGGCAATCCCAGAACATATGCTTGAATCCCGCCTCCGGGGCCTGACAATGGGGACATGCAAATTGCGTGTCTGGATAGAAACGTTGGAGTCGTTGTGGCATGAGAAATGCCTTTTGTAGGATGTTAAATTGTATGTTTTTAAATCGTGCGTTTCGGGACACTTTTTTAGGATATTCTAAGACTTTTTCCCATTCCTTATCATTGAACGACCTCCCCTCTTCGTCCTCCCATGTTTGCCTTAATGAGTGGAGAGGCTCAAGAAGCAGTTCCCGGATGGCTTTATAGAGCCATGTGATTAGGTGTCTACCCGCTCCCATTTGCAGGTTCCTGTGTATTACCGGGTGTGTCGGTGGTTCTTTTTCGGTCAAGTCCCAAAATTGGCGAAAACTGTCCAAGAGTTGTCTATGTAGGAGGAATTGACCTGGGGAAGGTCATATTCCTCCACCAGTTAGGTTTATGTCTTCAGCTGTCCGTCTTCGAATAATGATTCCATCTTGGTTATTGAGTGCTCAGTCCATACATGCAGGGCTCGCGTAGTATAAGATTTGTCCTTTCGAGGGAACCCTACCAGTGGAATTAGTGGTGAATATAAGGGCCTCTCTTGACATACAGTGTATCTTCTGCTAATAACTTAACTCTCTTATTTTCAGTTTAAACATCTGAAAGTGAAACAAATGTTACTGATGACCAAAATGTGTCATTTATTTATTTTATTTTGAAGGAGAATTGTTTTATGTTTAGATCTCCACAGAAATTAAGATTTTTTCAATGCAAAATTTAGGACCTTATATACAACACCATAATGATGGTTGAATGTTTTTTGAAAAAATATGAATGTTTTTTTGGCTTCTTTGTAAATCAAAGTGATTACATTGTTTAAATAACTTATATGTTTTCTTTTTGTTGTGTTTGTATATAATATGTAAATAGCGTGGTTTGAGAGTGGCATGATTGAATGTATGTATTATATGTTGTTCAAATAGTCTAAAAAATATTTCTACTTTAAAAAAAGTGTTTTTCTTTTGAATAATTATCATTTTGGTGTTGTATATAAGGTCTTAAATTTTGCATTGAAAAAATCTTAATTTCTGTGGAGATCTAAACATAAAACAATTCTCCTTCAAAATAAAATAAATAAATGACACATTTTGGTCATCAGTAACATTTGTTTCACTTTCAGATGTTTAAACTGAAAATAAGAGAGTTAAGTTATTAGCAGCACATGCAATTTCTGTTGTTGGTTAGTAGCTTGTGGCAAGCAGTGCTGTTGGGAGCCCAAACCCAGTAGTCTTTTGTTTAAGATACAGTGTATCTTCAGCATGCACGTGCGGGCTATTGATAACTGCATAGGGTAAGTGCGCATTGGTCAGGTGCCCGGCATTAACATACAACTGATTGCCGGGAGAGGTACCCGTCCTTCGCCAGCAAAAGTTTCTGTAAAGTGGCGCTCTGCTGTCCAGTGCGATAGCCATTGTAGCTGCACTGCCAAAAAGTATGCCTCAAAGGATGCTGCTCCCAATCCCCCCTGGTCGGTTGGCAAATACAGAGTAGCCAGGGCTACCCTATGGCGACCCACACCCCAGATCAGGCAGGTGAGCAACGCATCTAGCTCCCGGAAGAAGGGGCGCAGAGTATTACTGGAAGGTTAGTGAAGTGATATAGCAGTCTGGGGACTATTATCATTTTGGCGAGGGCCACTCGTCCAATTGGGGCTAGGGTTAATGTTTTTCAGAAACCCACTGCCGTTCTTATTCCCGCGAGCGCTTTGTGGTGATTCCCTTCGTACAGATCCCTGGGGGAGTGGTACAGTCTAACCCCTAGGTATCTAGGTGCTGCATCACTCCAGGCAATTCTCTGATCCCCTATTGCTATGTCGGGGGTGCAAATGTGGCTTTGCCCCAATTTTCTTTTTTTTAAAAACTTTATTTGTCAAATTTTCAAATTGTACAAACATTGAACACCCCCCCAATTGGCATCAAAACAGCACGTACACACATCGACTGACTCATTAAGGCACTGTTTGTTGACTTGAGGCCACACGAGACACATAATTACCCAGAAGACACAGCAGAACAACATACAAAATCTAGCATCCTGTGAGTACTGGACCAGTCCCTACACTACACCCTACATCAGCTGTACCTCCGGGGGCTTCCCCAGCTTCCTCCACAGATCCTGAACCCTGCGGCGAGAATACCTCTCCACTCGTCCCTTCTAATTCGCTGTGGGATGTGTGTCCCTGGACCCCTATTGTGACACACATGGCTCGCCAGGACAGCAGGTTCTCTTGTAATTTCTCGTCCCTCCTGCAGCTCTGCATATGTGTCTCCTCCGCTAGGGACCATTCCCGCACATCCCTGAGCCACGTGGGAATCTCCGGGGCCCTCTGGCCCATCCAAGTGATAGCCACCCTACGTCTGGC
Source organism: Lissotriton vulgaris (assembly GCF_964263255.1). NCBI lineage: Eukaryota > Metazoa > Chordata > Amphibia > Caudata > Salamandridae > Lissotriton > Lissotriton vulgaris. The sequence continues at coordinate 606,533,868 of NC_141699.1, read as the reverse complement.
CAGCACCAGCATCAATTGCATCAATCTGTTGGACAGCTTATGTTTCTTTGGCCGAGGTACCAGCGCTAACAGGCAGTGCAAAGGTGTCAATGTAATACGGAGCCCCATTGTGGCCAGTATGTGTTTCACCACGCCCATCCAAAAACTCTGGATTAGTGGGCAGTCCCAAGCCAAGTGCAGGAATACCGCCCCCCCCTGCGCCACATCTGGAACCATCATCCCTCCTGTCTGGGAAGTAACAATTCAATATGATCGGAGTGAGATAGGTGCGGTGCAGAGAATTAAAATGTATCAATTTAAAGCATGCATTGCAAGATACCTTCTTTGTAAGGGCCCCTATTCGCTTCCGCTGTCCCAGGTCCAGTGGGGCGCCCAAGTCTGCCTCCGAGGCCGCCCACGCCGGTGGCACCGGCGGAGCAGAGTCCCGACGCATGGCCGCATATAGCAGGGAAATAAGTCTACGTCCCCTGCCACAAGACAACGGAATATCCAAGGTGTGAGTCGTCGGGGGGACCTCTGGATACTGAGCCCAAAGCGACCGCACCACATCACGCAGACCCTGGTAATGCAGGTACTGCCCTCTACAAAGGCCAAAGGCCTCCTCCGCTTGTTCGTAGGTCAAAAATGTCTCGGCGGGATATAGGTCGGCCAGGGACTCGCAGCCCCCCTCCCGCCAGGCCCGAAAGGATATATGTTGTTCCTTTGTCACCATGGGCCCCAGGATCCAAAGCGACAGGTCCCTGTGGAAGGGCGCTGTTAGAAATGGGATCTCTGGCTGGCTAAGGCTTGTGCCAAAGCCAGGCAGAGACCACCATTCCTAAGTTAGGGTAAGGAAGTCACCCGCCAAGACAACTCCTGCTCACCCTCTTGGTAGCTTGGCACGAGCAGTCAGGCTTATCTCAGAGGCGATGTGTAAAGCATTTGCGCACGCACCCACCAGCAACAACATCCAAGGCCCCCCACAAAAGGAACTCCACACCAGGTATATGTAAAAATAGCCTTTGTATTGCAAAACACATTAGATAGAAACACACACACTTTACAATGTGCCAACAGGCACGGGCAGTATTTACAGGGGATTATGTACAGGACAGGGCCACAGGCACCACTGTCAGGAATATGCACTTAGTAGAACTAGCACTTAGAACGTATAACAATCAGAAGCTTCACACATGATGCATAGAACATTCAGAGGTGTAGGAAAGACACATGATGTATAAACATACATTCAGCGGTGTAAGGAACAAGGCACATGACGCATCAAAACACATTCAGAGGTGCAGGAGAAACACATGATGCATGAACACACATTCAGAGGTGTAAGGAACAAGGCACATGACACATTTAAAACACATTCAGAGGTGCAGCACAGGAGAACACATGATGCATAAACAACAAATTCAGAGGTGTAAGAACAAGGCACATGACGCATCAAAAACACATTCAGAGGTGCAGTAAGTAACAATTCGCAGAAATCACATTAGCACAGAACTTACATCAAAGTCCAGGTTGCGCCACTGCGCCAAAACTTAAACGTAGCAGCTGCCCACTACTTGCTGGGCAGCTGAGGACAGGGACAGAGCCTAAACGCTGCAGCTGGCACTAAGTGCTACGCAGCTCGGGAAGGCCCGGGTAGGGATGCAGGAGTGCTCCTCACTCCTAAAGTCCAGTGAACCAGTCCCTAAAAGCACAACCTAAACGGTGCAGCTGCCCACTACTTGCTGGGCAGCTGGGAAGGACAAACTGCGACATGGGCCCTCACTGGCCCTCTGGAGGAAAGACTGCGCAAAAGGGTTGGAGCCATCTGGCTCTGGGAAGGCATTTTGTGCATTTTAAAGCCCTCTAGGCTCTGAAACAATAAGGGGGTGTGGGAGCCTCGTGGGCTCTGGGCAAGAATGCTGCCAACACTGTGGGAGCGGGCCGCTCTACCAACGCAAATGCCCCCGAGGTCGTCGGAGCCTCGACAGGCTCTGAAATACACTGTGAGCATGGGAGCACTCTGGCTCCTTGAAGAAATCAACGCCCCCATCGTTGGAGCCACAGGGCTCAGCACGGGCACCTCAGGCCCTTCGACTCAATAATGTGCCCATCTTCGGAGTCCCCCCTCTGGGGACTCGGAAATAATGCCCTCGTTGTGGGAGCATCAGCAGGCTCTAAACATTCAAAATGCCCCGGAGCTTCTTGTGGGCTCTAATCAATACCTTGCCATCCGGCGTTGGAGTCCCCCCCTCGGGGGACTCTGTACCAACTGTGCCGCCCCCCCCCCACTGCAAACACGGGGCCCCACTCACCGGGACTCCTGGTGCGTCAGGGAGCTCCACTCTCTGGGGCGGCGGTAGCGCTTTGCGGGGCTCTCTCACCACTAGAGCCCCACCTTCACATAGCGCCCGGCTCGCTTCACCTGGTCCCCCATCTCGGGACCGGGACTCCAGGTGCGACATCGTGGCAATTTGGGGAGGCGGGGTGGACTCCTGGCCTCCCCACGCAGCACCAGCTCCTCTTTGGGCGGCGGCAACATCTCCGGTCTCCCTCTTGACCCGGGAGAACGGCCCAGCGACAAAGGCTTCCTCCAGGCAGGGGGAAGCGGAAACCATGTCCTCCCCGCCCTGCCTACAACCAGGGGGCGGGCCGGACATCTCCTTCCGGCACAGGAGAGCCCCGGGCTGCGGCGGGGAGACACGCGAGGTGTCGGCTCCCTCCAAATAAGCAATAAAGCGAGGTGGGCACTCGCTGGGGGACCCAAAAGAAATAGCGGCACGGTCCCTGGCAGGGTGGGCACCTGCCAGGGGACTCTAAAGTTGTCAATTCAGCGGGGCGAATGCCGGGTGGGCACTGGCAGAAAGCAACAAAGTCATTCAGTAGTCCAGGACATCAGCAGTCCAGGGGCTGGGCAGGGCCCAGGGAGGCAAGCCTTCCCCTGGGCCCCAGCAGCAGCACGCCCCTGGCAGATTCAAGTAGGCACACAAGAACATTTTGTAAGGGGACACAGCCCCTTTTTATACAGTCAAAACCTTTGTCTCAGGGTGCAGGAAAAACCAGTCGCAGCTGGTTTTGGAGCACTGTTGTGTGCTCAACCACCCTTTCCTTTCACTGGCCAGGCTAGGGACATTAGACGCTCCACAGGGGGCGGAGCCAGCATTGTGTGGGGGAAAGCCCAGCCCTATTCAGGTCCAAGGCGCACCACTCCCTCACATCACACATGCTAATCTCAACACTCACCACTGGGGCAGACCCATGGAGCCTGGCACACCAGCCAGCTCCAGCCAATCACAAGCCAGCACATTCACTGCACAGACAGGCACACTTCTAGAAGTGGCACTTCCATATTAGACACAAACACGCTGCACGCATCATTGCGTAGCATTCAATCACACGAGTCCGCACATACCAGACTCGAGCCTGCACACCCCACGCATCAGGAACTACCAGGGACACATACATTCCCCATGCATTCCTATGGGAGGGCAGGCCTAGCTCACCACATGCACTCAGAGTGCGCACGCACTTTCCACTGGGACACAGTGAAAGTGCGCAGAAACCAAGACATCACTATAATTATTTAATAACACCAGGCAAAAAGTTCACGGGTGAAACTGCCAGAAGGGCCAAGACCAACAGGCGCCGTCCGCAGCACCCTCTCAATGAAGCAGTGCCAAATGCTCGTATGTCTCACGACGTAGGGCAAAGTCTTGCTTGCCCCCTACCTCGCATCAACGCCACCCGAAGCTCCTGTACCGTCGCTCTGTCCGCCAATAGCGGCGTCTCCCAAACGTCTGCATCCGCAAACCATCTGGCAGCTGGTAGCAGCTGCGCCGCATAATAGTAGAAGTCAAAGCGCAGGCCTCCAGGCCTCCCTCTTCGTAGGAGCGCACCACTGTATGAAGGGCAACTCTACTACGTTGGTCTGCCCAGATTAGGGACGTAAGGAGCATGTTCAGAGTCCGAAAGACCCTCGGGGGAAGAGGACATAGCGTGTTTTGTAGTATATAAAGTGTCCTAGGCAGCATCACCATCTTAGCGACGGCCACCCGACCCATGAGAGAAAACGGGAGGGTGTTCCAGAAGGATACAGAGCGCTGCAGGGACTTAATCACCCTATCAATATTGCAGGCCAGTGAACACGCCTCCGTTGATGCCACATGGACCCCTAAATAGCGAAAACTATCTGTTTCCCATCGAAGCCCGAGCTCCGGCAATTCCTCCCGGGGCACCAATTCCAGCCCTGACAACGGATAAATCAGGGACTTCTGTCTGTTAAGTGGATTGACCCCAATTAACTTGGAGACCTGAGGCCTCTGCGAATTCGCTCAATGTTGTCCAGATTAGGGTGAGGTCGCTAGTAATATCGCGTCAATATAGAAGGAGGTCATCTGCATACAATGACACACAGTGGACCGTTCCTGCCATCGGAATACCCCATGTCTCGCCCTCCCGGCGTAAATGTATCGCCAGTGATTCCACTGCCAGGGCGAACAGTAGTGGGGAGAGGGGACACCCTTGTCTTGTGCCCCTCTCTATAGGGAATGGGGCAGAGTTGTGTTTACCCATTTGGACCCTTGAGGTTAGGCCCGTGTATAATAGCTGTGTGTACGCCATCGGGGTAGGACCTAACTTTCCTCTGTGGAGGACTGCAAATAGATACTGCCACATAAGGGTGTCAAAGGTCTTTTCTAGGTCTAGAGTCAAACATACCGCTTTGGGGAACTGAGAGTTCGCTCTATCTTGAATATGTAAGAGCCTACGCAAGTTCTGGGACGTATTACTTCCTGGCACAAAGCTGCATTGATCAGGATGAATCAGTGGTGGGAGGATTTGGGTATAGCGATCTGCCGGTATCTTGCCCAGTATTTTACAGTCTGCGTTAAGCAGCGTTATGGCCTTATACGAAGCAATGAGCTTTGGGTCCCTGTGTGGCTTTGGGAATGTCACCAAAATAGATTCACAGAATGATCGGGGGAGCTCGCCTCTTTCTAGGGCAAAGTCATGCATTGCCACCATGCGGGGAGTCAGTTGGGCTGAAAAGGTGCTTTAGTACTCTAATGGGAAGCCATCCATTCCTGGGGCTTTAATGAGTGCTAATGCTATAATGGCCCGGGTGACATCTGGGGCCATGATCTTTGCTTCTAAGGCTTTTTGGTCTGATGCTAGAATGCGTGGCATGGGTTGCGGGTGGAGAAAGTGGGCTATGGGTTGGTGATCACTCTGCGTCAGGTTTTGGTAAATTTCCAAGTAATAGTCAGGAAAGGTTTGCAATATATTGACCTGCGACTATCTGGGGATCCCGATCTTATCCTCTATCTCCATGACCGGCTTCATGTCCATGTCTTGTTTAGCTAACCAGTCTAGGAGAGTCCCTGCTCTATTATCTACTCTGTGTGTCTGGGCTGCATATAGACCTAAAATTATATTTTGCGTAGGTCTCTTATTGCCACTGCATGCGTCCTCTTGGATGTCGCCACTTGGGTTGAGGTGGCTACTTTCGCATCAGCCTGTTTGGTTTTTGCCGCTAGAGTTGTTTCTGCGCGCTTCAGCATCTGTTCAAGCGTTTTCCGGACTCCTACTATTTGTTGTATACAATGTCCCCTGGCGGCTACTTTGAATGCATCCCATTGTATCAGCCCTGACGCTGCCGTGCCAACATTTATTGCAAAGTAATCTCGGATACTGTTCCCATGGTCATGGCAAAACACCTGATCTGTAAGACAGTCTTGTGGGATTTTCTAAGTGTGTACCGGGGATGGGGTGGTTTCCAACTAAGAGTCAGTATGTGTGCATCATGGTCTGATAGAACTCTGCCTAAATAGTCTGTGTGTTGGACTTTTGGGAGCAATGCCTTGGAACAGAGAAATCTGTCAAGCCTTACTCGCATGTTATGGGAAATAGAATGAAAGGAATATAGTCTGGTATCTGGGTTCCGAGCCCGCCAAGCGTTCTCTAGTGCCCATTGCGTTACCCATAGTTGATATTGTTCTGTTTGTCTGTGTGTAGGGGATTGAACTGCTGGGGGTTGGGACCGGTCTAGGCAGAGGTCTAGAACACAGTTATAATAAACCCCTAATAGCTATGGGATTGATGTATATTGGCGAAGACCCTGGTGAGGTGTCCCCAGAATTTGTCTTGTTCCACATTATGAGCATATATGCTCCCAAGTAGTATCCACTAACCCTCTAAAAGCCCCTCCTGTAAGGTGTATCGACCCTCGTCCACTGTACGACTCTGCTCTCGGAAGAGAATCCCTGGCCTAATCCAGATCAGGGTACCTCGGGCAAAAGCTGAATACGTTGAGGCGCATGTAATTCCCCGCCACTTCTTGCGCAGGTACTTTATCTCTACTGCTGTCAAGTGTGTCTCCTGTAAGAGAGCTATCTTGTCTGTTGTCTCTTAATGTATGCGCATACGGCGTATCGTTTACTCGCTGTATGCATGCCTCTGACATTTAGTCTGAGGATCTTTGTCTGTATTAGGAACCTTGTGAGCCATACTGCCTTTTTCTTAGCGCCTGGCCCCTCTTGCTGTAGCGTCGGGTCTATTCCCTGTGTCCCCCTTTTACCATGCCAACCATCTGTCTGTAATTCACCTTCCCGCCAGTATGCCATACTAGAGAGTATTGGAGAATGTGATGTGGGGAATGGGGTGTAACTAAGTAACGGGAAGTATTCCCAATTTGAAGGACCTATCGCTCAGGCGGTACGTCCAAATTAAACATTATGCACTCTCTTCAGCGCGTTGGTTGAGGTGTGGTTGCCTTTCTCTTCTGCTAGCCGCAGTCCCTGCGGATGTCCGCAGTGTACCAATATATATGAAATGCCAGCGGGGGTCCCCCCCCATCTCCCGTTTGCTATACCTCGTTCAGATCTATGGTCCAGCAATGTTCAGCTTGATTTGCTGCGTCTTCCCTCTCTGCTGCGCCAATGTCCACTTGCTGGATGCTTGGGCTATGGCAGAAACCTCTTTGCGTTTCTGCTCTGTTCTATAATATCCATCAGACCAGTGTATCCACAGTTTGTGGGGTTACCAGTGGAGGAGTGACCGAATCATCACGGGAGGTGTTCGTGTCACTAATGTTCTCTTCTGATGTGAAGATGTGTGGGCCCTTTTCTCCGTCCGAACTCTCCAGTGTCAGTCCCAACTTTGCTGCCACTTGCAGCGCTTTCCTTCATTCCGCTATTATTTGCTCAAGGTCTGGGGAGTTCCTTGTAGTGGTTCCAGGTCGCGGACTCAGTTGCTTTAGGGTGACTCTCTTGTGTTGCCGATGCTCTTTTCTGGAGGACTGATGACTCTGCATCATACCTTGGCTGTCAAGTCCCAACAACCGTTGCTCTACCCAGTTGCTAGCTTCCTTATGATCCGTAAAGAAGCTCGTAGTGCCATTGTGAATGATTTTAAGGGGAGCTGGAAATAAGAGAGCATGTTGTATGTTCCATTGTCACAGGTTACGTTTGACCTCTAGGAAAGTTGCCCTTTGTCTTTGGACCGCCCGGGAGTAATCCGGGAACAGCATGACTTGATTGTCCTCAATCCGGAGCAGCCCCTTTTGCATGGCAGCTCGAAGTACAGTGCCTCTGTCTTGGTAGTATAGCAATTTTAGCTGGAACGGCCTGGACGGGGAACCCGGAGGATGGCTGCGGGCAGGGACTCGTTGCGCTCTTTCTATGGAGAAGAAAGGGGTCTGGTCCTTCGTCTGGGTGAGTTTTGATCCACATTTCGATATATCATGTGAGGTCGGATCCCCCCACTCCTGGTAAATTCAGGATTTGTATATTGCTAAAGCGGGAACGCCCTTCCAAGTCCTCTGCCTTGTCCTCCAGGATCTTCACTCTTGCTTGCAGGTCCTTCATGGCTTCTTGCTGGGACTGCACCTGGGGTTCAAATGTTCGGAGCGTGTTTTCCCCTTGCTTCCCTCTGTACACGAGTTTCCGGTAGTCGTCTCTTAGCAGATTAAGGTCCGTGGCCAGTGCCCCAAATCTGTCCTCCATAGTTATTCTTGAGTGTTCAATGGCGGCCAGGACCTTATCCAATTTATCAGACATAGTTACTGCCTGGGAAGGCTCCATCTCTGAGTGAGTGGACTTGATTTCTGGGGAGGACTGTCTTGTGTGGGCTGGCGCTTTCGAGGCTCCTGTGGTGCGTTGACGCCCCATGTTTACCCCTCCCTGTGGCTGATTCCGGGGAGGCTGCCGGCGCTGGGTTGAGACTGTGTGCGTCCGGGCATGTATTTTTACCTATATGTCTCTCTTTCTCTCTCTTTTATCCCTCCAATTTGGTTCTGTACTGTGTTCACTGATTCCACCGGTGTTGGTTGTGACCGTTCTAGTGTTTTCTTTTCCTTTGGTGATACGTTGGTATCTCTCACTCCGGTCAGTCTTTGGATTACCTCAGTTGTCACGTGAGTTGGAAGGGGGGACTGTTCACTGTTGTGGGCACGCTTTAGTGATTTTGGTGACTTTCCCGCTCTTTTCTTGCCTGTTATACTTTCATTTGGCCTCATCCGTGGTTGCTTCCTCTCGGTGTGGCCATGAGCATCCTTTTGTCTCTAGTTGTGGCAATTGCAGGGGGGGTCTCAGTAGGTCCATTGGACCGGTAGTGTCTGTTGTGTGCAAGCCCTGGTTTTCGTAGGTCTGTTCTTGGCAGCTGCTGATATTGTGACCACTTTCTATACGGCCATACGTTTATGTATTTCGCGGCTCGTGTGACCCCCATGCCTGATCTGCTGTTGTCACCGGCGTCCGCACTCTCACGTTACCTTGCGATGCCCTGAGAGGGGGGTTTGTGTCCAGCTCTGATTTGGATCTCTCAGTTGTGCACTGTCGGATGTCATCAGGCCTCCCAGGTGCGCGCCTCGAGGCCTGGCGCCGTGGAGGCAGGGCCCGTGGTTCTGTGTGGGAGGGTCCGAGGCCGCCTGTGGCTACCAAGCGGTTTGATGAGGCACCCAGTGAAGCTTCCCGATACTAGTCTGTGTTGCGGGATCTTAGAGGCACCTCTTGTGGTGCGTGGTGGTTAGTTGCCTGTCCATTGGACTGAGTTCCCACCCATCGCCGCTGTCCCTGTTTTCTGGCAGCGTTGGTAGGGGTTTCCTCTGGTGTTGGGCCGGGCCGGTTCACTTCCTCCGGGCTCCTGGTCTCGCTGACTACTGGAGTGGGGTGCCAGGCGCTTCTTCATGTATGTAGGCATATTAGCCGTATGGCCAATCTGGCACCTGTTTGTGGCCTGTTTATGGCGTTGCACCTTTCCTTTTCCTGTTCTCTGAAAATGCCGTGGTTGCGGGGGACGGCGTTGTTTCCTTCTCAACGGATCATTGCTTGTGCTCCTTACCCCCGCTTGTGCTGTTATTATTATGCCAGTGTTCCGGACTGCCCACCCTGCGCCTCGGGCCTGTCGCTGTGTGTTCTGGGCTGAGTGCTTCCAAGGGGGGAAGGAAAGAGTGGCGGGGAGGCGGAGTTGACTGTCCTGGTGGCTGCCTGGCGGGTGCCTCTTTGTTTTTAATGAAGGCGTTGGGTGAGTCCACTTAAATTACTATCACCTTGTTGTATTACTGGGGTTCCCTTCCAAGGTGGAAGGTGATCACGGCCTGCCTGCTAGGTCACGCTCCCTTTGAGTGGCGTTCCCACCAGTGTCTTTGCGGCCGGGATCTGGGATCCGCCTCCGGTCCTCCTCTCCCCGTTCCGCAGATCACCCAGAGGTTGGTTGGGGCGCAGGGGGAGGGGGGGGGGGGAGGGATCTCCACCTCTTACCGCACTGCCTGCTGACAAGCTGCTGCGATGTCATTGGCTGTGTGCTGGTCCCCTTGTGCCCCTGTGTCTCCTCCGGACTCACGGCCATGTTTGCGGGCCGCGCATCTCTCGCGGGCCTGTCTACTGCTGGGTGATTGCTTTGTTGCTCCTGATCCTGGACGTCGAGGGGTCCTCACATGGGTCCCCGCCTCCGTCTTTGATCTTAGCTGTGCAGTGGGGCTCCGCCAGCATCAATAACTTAACAAATAAGCGGAGCTCTAAGCAGACGCATATGCCATGATGGCTAGCTTGGCCACGCCCCCCATGCCTAACACATGGCTTAATGCTATGCATGTTCACACCATTATGTCCAGCTGGCCTAATCCCTTATGCTCCTACTTCCAGTGGTTCTTCCATGGATCAAAGGTAAGAACCCTGAAAAACATGTTGACCTGTCTCTACAACATTCGCTTCCTGGAAGCAAAGCGCGTGCACCATCTAGTTACCTTAGACAGACTTGTTTGTAATCTCCTTTTTCTGCACTCATGGTTTACAGAAAGGCAAAATCGCAGTGCTAGGGGAGCTGGCAGAGGGGTATGCATGTAGAGCATATAATACACAAAGTGTGGCTCACAGAACTTTGATATGCAAAAAGAATTACATGTTCGAGGCATGTGTGCTGTAGGTATACATATTTTGCATACTCCTGCCATCTAGTGTTGGGTCCGGATGTTTGCAAGTTGTTTTTCTTCGAAGAAGTCTTTCCTAGTCCAGCCATCGGGTTCGGATGTGTATTGCTTCAGTTCAAAACCGTTCTTTGGGTTCCCCATGACGCACAATCCTCTCTACCCTCGACAGTATTGTTTTGTATGCGTTTCCCACTGCTTCGCATATCGTTTCGGTCAGCGGAATCTACTTTTCGATCGGAAAGCTTTGTGGACGGCCTTCGGCCTAACCGCATTGGTTCAGCTCTTCATCGATGGAAGGGACACTGTTCAAATTCTGCCCTCAGTGCCACGCGAAGTATCTACGCATTGACTCACACAAAGTGTGTAACTTGTGCTTGTTCCAGAGCACAAAGAAGACTGCGATGCTTGCAGATCGTTTAGAGCGCAGAAAACTCTTTGCTATAGTCTGACTCGACGTCAAGAGATGCAACGCCTGAGCATTGAAGAAACGCCGGACATCTTCGGTTGAGACTCCGGTCAAGAAGATGTTGGTGCATCAACGGCAGAGCAGGAAGAAGCCTTCTCCATGCAGGACTCCGATTCGGGAGCTCGAGATAGACCTCAACGCTGAGGAACAGCCGCAGGGACAAGTGATCTGAGTGCGGAAGACCCCTTGCCCTACCAACTCACTGACAAAAAACATAAGGCTTCGGCACCTTCTCTGCCTTCTGTCCAAGGTCGGCACCGAGATGACGTTTCCGACGCCCCGCCTCCAGGCCCGGCTCCGAAACGACCACTCAAGCCTTCCAGCTGGGTGCAGAGTCGGAAAAAATCCTCATCTGAACCAAAGCCTTCCGGTTCCAAACAGAAATCTGGCATGGAGCTGGAACCCTCTAAGCTGAAAGTTAAACAGCCTTCTGAACTAAAATCTTCAGTACCGAAATGCCAGCCCATGCTGGTACTGAAAATGCTGGTGCTAAAACCTGAAGATGTCCCTTCGGATCCAAATTTAGACATTGTCTCACCAAAAACAGATCCCAAACAAAATAGACTGTATCAAGGGCCAGTTGCCACTAGATTCACTGGTAGTGTCCAATGCTCGTAAGCGTGCTAATTCCCAAACCTAAGGGGATGCTCCACCACCAGATAGTCTAGTCACTGGCGCATTACAAACACACAGGGCCTTTTAACCAGGTATGACAGGGCAACTGGGATGAAATGGAGCAATTACTTCAATATTTCCCAGATGAGCATAAAGCAAAAGCGCAAGATTTGGTAACTGAGAGAAAGCTAATTTCCAATTCTTCCATGAGGTGAGCCCTAGATACTACTGATACCGCGGCTAGAGAGGTCAACACTAGCATTTTGCTTAGGAGACATGCTTGGTTAAGGATATTCCGGTTTAAGCCCGTGGTCCAACAATTCATTCTAATAACACCATTTGATAAGAAACATCTCTTTGGTCCTGAGGTCTATCAGGCATTAGAAAAAATGAAAAAGGACACTTAAGTGGCCAAATCTGTGGGAGCGCTCCAGTTTTCTTCAAACAGAGGCTCCTTTTGTTGTTCCTTTTACCGAGCGGGGTCTAACACCACACCCTCACACCAGAATACCTCCACCTACAAAGGTAATAACCAGTCCTCTCCCTCAATAGGCTTTTTTTCGAGCAGGTTATATACGGATCAAATATAAAGATAGAGGTAAGGGCAAAACACCCCGTAACTCCCCTTCCCCTAATAAGCAGTGACTTACCCACGCTTCCGCCTCGACCATACCACACCTGTCGGGGGAAGACTTCAACAATTTCTCCCCATTTGGCAATCCATACCAATCAACAAATGGCTCATTGAAATGATCCAACATGGTTATTGCTTGGAACTTACCAGCAATCCTCCAAACATTTCACCTTGCTCTCACAAATTGTCTCCAGAACACCTTCAATTGCTGGAACAGGAAGTGCAATCTCTTACTAAAAGGAGCTATGGAACCGGATCCAGTACAGTACCAAGGTTCAGGGATTTACTCTGTATTTTCTGATTCCCTAAAAGGACGATTCCTTAAGACCTATTCTGGATCTCAGAGAGTTAAACCAATATATACTGTCAGAACACTTTCACATGGTGACCTTTCAACAGTTACTTCCGCTTTTACAGAAGGCATATTTTATGTCTACTCTAGACTTAAGACACATATTTTCATGTTCCAATTCACCCAGCTTATCTCAAATACCTCAGATTTGTGATAGCAGGCAACCATTACCAATTCAAAGTATTTCCCTTTGGAGTGACTACAGAGGGCTCTAACCTAACCTGACCTGTGTCCACGCGGGGGGTTCCTGGTTGCCTTTTTGCTTCCTTTTGTCAGCGCCTTGCATCGCGCCCTCGCCGTTGGTCTCCCCTTGCCGCCGCAGCCTCTTCAGATCACGGCGCGGCCGCAGTTAGGGGGGGACTCCATCTCCCAGCGTTCCCTGCGCCAGGAAGCCACACACGCCTGTTCAGCGCCCGGAGGCGCATTAAAATCAACGAGAGCCCCCACTTCGCGGGACGAGCGCGTGCGGAGCCGGGCGAAGCCAGGGCGAAGTCAGGGCCGTCTGTGGCCGTCCGAAGCTGGACGTGGCTGGGCTGGGCCGTACCCCTTGGCTGTCGAACACTAGGATCCCATACAACAACGAAGTGAGACTCACGAGTGCCATTAATGGATGTATAAGGGGACGATAAACATTTTGTAGTGATTTTTTTATTACCGTATTTTATTTCTCCGTTAATGAGAAATTTTCGGTTTATATTTTAGCCAGTTTTGATTCACATAGCTTTTGTATACCTGATACAATTTATATTTAGCTGCCCATCGCAAATATGTCGAAACGAAAGGGAAATAAAACCCCTCTTGAGCTGGCTAGTGCAACGCTCAACAACTATCTGATGAAAGCAGTAAATAAATAAACACTGAAATTGATAAAACAGAATGGCGACTATCGCTGGGCCTAGGCAGTTTGCCAACTATGCCCTCGACACCCCTGGCAGCACCATCCATAGAAAGTAGGGAATCAAGCAATTTAGTTAGTATATCCCCTGAGGCTTCAGCCCAAATACCAATAACACTTACTAGACAGGTTGATATTTTCAATACTTATACCCAGAGGTCCCCGGCCCCTAGAACAAGAAGGGGCAGTAGAAAAGCCCAAACAAAACGTGGAGGAAATTATAAGAAAAAGGGAGCTAAAACATCGCCAACAGGCGCACTAGGTGGAGACGAGTTAACGGATAACCCAAGCAGAGTAAAATTAAATGCTAGCCAGTTTGACCTGTTAGTTAACATTATGGGTGCCAAAATAGAAATTTTAATTAAACCTTTAATAGAAAAGCTAGATTCGATCTCTAGTGAGGTTTCTAGGTTAGGTGACCAATTATCTGCCCATATTGAATTGGTGAAGAGACCTAGGGACGAGGGGGAAGGACATAGGGCCAGTAACGTTGCTCCAGGTATATCCAATCTAGCTGTCGATCGTAGTGGGGAAACGAACATGATAGTAACAGGCAAGCCTAATCCCCAATCGACAGGATGCCAGAAGAACCGGGTAGTAGTAGAACCTGAGAGCGGTCCATCGCTGAAAGAAGTCAGGAGAAGCCACACCATTAACCTACCCCCTGATTGTGCCCCATATGTGGTTGTTCTAACAAATGTGCCACCCTTTGAGCAAACATTTGAACCAGAACCAACAGGAATCGCATGATTCTCTTAAAAATAAAACAGTGTTCTGGCTCCATAAACAATGTGGGTTCAACATTAATTATTCGAACCATATTCTTACCACCAGAAGGGTTAATTGGATTGGCAACTCCCGAAAGAGCAGCGAAGGTGACTGTGTTATTGTTAATTTTAAATATCCTCAACATGCTGCAACTACCCTGCTAAGAGCGGCTTAGTTACCATACCTTGAGAAGGGTATAAGTTTACGCCCACTTGGTTTCTTCTATTGTCACATCATTAATGAACCCATTGACAAAGATAGAAGAGTCCTCTCTACCCTTAACAAACGTACTAATTTATGTCCTGTGTTTGAGGTACCAGTGTTAAATCGTTACCAAGCCCTAAGCACTTTAGATGCTAACGAATGACTCAACCAAGATTGCCGTACCAACCCTGAGGTGATCCCAGCCTGCCTGGTTGTTTAAGCAAGGGAACATTCTGTAGATCCCGGACCATTATCTATGGTCTATCCGAGCGTAGTAGCAGATGATAGGGATATGCAAAATGGTGATCATAATGTAGGGGCTGTACAACATGAAGTGCCCATTCCAGACAGCATTGGGATTGGTGGTAAAAATTGAATATCTGTCGTTAGCTGGAATTTCGCCGGGTTGAACTCTAAGGGCGATGTTTTGGGCTGGATGAATTTGATTAACCCCTATGACATTTTCTGTTTCCAGGAAACGTGGTGTATGGATTTTGTTAACTATGAGGGCTTTGTTTCATATAATTTATTAGCACAGGGTTCTGTGTCAGGAAGAGCCAAAGGTGGACTTTTGATTTTAGTTTCTATTAATCAGTCTATAACTGTAAAAAGGTATTTTACTGTGGGTGCTCATGTACAGATCCTCTGGCTACATGAGAGACACGGCCGCAATGTACTCCTTCTTAATTTTTATAACAATATCTTTGATAATACTAGGATGCAAGTTGTAAAGGACCTGGCCGTTGCTATTGATAATTTGATTGCAGAATCGAATGTTCATTTTGATTGTATGTGGGTGGGTGATTTTAACATCCCGACCTGTGAAATGTCGGTCAAAAATAATGCTGGTCTGGACGATCTGCATTTCCGTCATAACAGCTACGGAGAAACACTTAACAAATTCATGGGGACCATGATTTGGAAATTTGAAACTATTCCAAAGATGAAAATGGTCAGACTGTCCCTACGTTTAAGACTCGGAACACTAGTTCTATCATAGACCATGTAATTGTTTCTTCTAGTATTTTCCCATACTGTCAGGCCCTTGGATAGAAGTCTCCTCTTTGAGCGACTATAATTGTATTATCCTAGAAACTACAATCTGGGGCGGCAGGCCTGTTTGTCCAGGGAGAACAGTAAGGAATCTTGAACCACATAGGCCTAATGGAGTAAGATTGAGATGGAAAGGGGAAAAATCTGATTAACTATTGAGTTCTATCCTTAGAGTGCTTTGCAGATATTACCCTCATCCTAAATAATTATAACGAACCAGACCGGGTTTTAGATGTTTTTAATGGCATTAACAAACGCATAGATGCTAGGTTCACTAGGCCTGACAGAGTGCAATCCAAGTATAGACTGGGTTGGTTCGATCATACTTGTACCACACTCTTGACTGAATAAAAACATGCACTGACGATAAGCCCCAGGGATACAAAATCAATTATTAAGTTGAGATCAGATTACAAAATCGCCCTAAAACGCAGGAAAGAAGAGCTGCAGCAGCAGGCTTGGGAAACTCTAAATCAAGCCGCGGAACTGTCTAATTGTGCCCTTTTCTGGGCTACGGTCAACTCTCCCTTCCTTAAGGAGGATTCTATCCTGGAGCTTACCTCGAACATTTCTAGTGAGGGGTGGGTTTCCCATTTTTCCATGATTTTTAAATCTGATAACTGTTATGAAACCAACCTCAGTAATTGGCCGATTGTGCCTTTGGACATTACAGTTTCCGAGGTCAAACTGGCGTTTACGCAAGCAAAGGGGGGAAGGCCCAGGGGCCAGATGGGCTACCTATCGACGTTTATAAAGCAGCCCGACTATGTGGAGCCCTATTTTGGCTATTGTTTTTAATGCAGCTGTATGTACCGAGGCCCCCATGATTTGGGGGGAGTCAATTAGAATCCCGATACATAAGAAGGGCAATAGGTCAGATGCTAAAAACTACCGCCCCATCTCTCTTTTAGACTCCTCAGTTAAGATCATGAGTAGAGTAATGGTGGCTAGACTGGAAGAGTGGGTGGAAAGGGAGGGGATTCTGGCCAATAGCCAGTATGGATTTCGGAAAGGACGGGGCACACTCGATCAGTGCATAAATTTAGATCTATTGATCGGGAAGTATACCCAGGCCAAACAAGGTTCACTTCATCTCTGCTTTGCAGATCTAAGCAGTGCTTTTGATCTGGTGGACCATTCCATCTTATGGTTAAATGCAAGTAGCCTCTGACACCATGGATCACACAAGTTGTTTTCTATTCACGTCCTGTTTATTGACAGTGAATGCTCTTATTTTTTAGCACATTATTTAAAGGTTCGAGTAAGTACACATTGGGTGAGAACAGCTCAATTTTGATTATCTCCTTACATATTTGTAGACAGCCATTCCATCTTATGGCCAACCCTGTTACAGCTTTGGGCACCGGAGGGTATAATCCTCTTTTTGGCCAAGCTTTATGTAAAATTGCAAACAAGCGTGCGCTACGGCGTCAAAGGAGAGTGTACCCCTAAATTCAGCGTTAATAGAGGTATTAGACAAGGCTGTGTCCTTGCCCCCTTGCTTTTTACCTTATTTATAAATGAAATTGATGTAGTTTTAAAAACCATTAATGCTGATGCCCCCCAGGTTAATGGGGACATAGTGCCGGATGTTATTATACGCGGATGATGCCGTGCTACTATCAAGAACCCCCATTGGTTTACAACGTTTGATTGACAGATTCTCTGTTTTTATCAGGGACAGGAAACTGGTTATCAACAAAGGGAAAACGCATACCATGTCCTGTGGGGCCAAAAGAAAGTTGCTTAATGCATTTTTTGTAGATGGCCAAAAAGTGCAACAATGGTCTAATGAATTTACTAATGTTCGCAATAAGATGGCTAAAAGTGCTCACAGGGTATTTAGATTCGCGGCTAAGATCGGAGACAGACGTATCAAGGGGAAACGGTAATTCTTACCTGCAACACGCCGCAACACGCCACAGCTTGCCAGGCTTCACAGCCCACGCCGCCGCCGCCGACGAGAGTCACCTTCCCTGCAGTTTGGACGCGCCGCCGCTCCGGGACTACGAATCCCGGCAGCCTACGCGGCGGCGCGCGTTGACACACCGCGAGAGTGCCAGGGGAGACGCACAAAAGCGCCGCAGGACCGGCGGAGCATTGGGGAAACGGTAATTCTTACCTGCAACACGCCGCAACACGCCACAGCTTGCCAGGCTTCACAGCCCACGCCGCCACCGCCGAGAGTCACCTTCCCTGCAGTTTGGTCGCGCCGCAGCTCCGGGACTACGAATCCCGGCAGCCTACGCGGCGGCGCGCGTTGTGACACCGCGAGGGCGCCAGGGGAGGCGCACAAAAGCGCCGCAGGACCGGCGGAGCATTGGGGAAACGGTCATTCTTACCTGCAACACGCCGCAACACGCCACAGCTTGCCAGGCTTCACAGCCCACGCCGCCACCGCCGAGAGTCACCTTCCCTGCAGTTTGGACGTGCCGCCGCTCCGGGACTACGAATCCCGGCAGCCTACGTGGCGGCGCGCGTTGTGACACCGCGAGGGCGCCAGGGGAGGCGCACAAAAGCGCCGCAGGACCAGCTTCGCGGGACGCCCGGGGCGAAGCCCGGGCAAAGGGCGGGCCCGTTTTATCCCGTTCTAGACTGTGAAAGACTGGACTGGGCCACCCCCCTTGATCCCCGTGCCCCTATGAGATTGTGGTAAGGCGACATATATATCTCTTGGATCCATATAAGTTTGTACATTACTCCTGCTGAATCCCAAATTAACTGCTGTATTGTACTGAGCTTGATTGGTTAATATGTCGAGACAGAAAACCCCCGTCACACCGGCCAATACCATGGACAACTATTTAGTCCAGGTGGTGGCTAAAATTAATAACGAGCGGAGGTCTTCATTGGGACTTATGGACTCTCCTCCTTGTGCCCAACCGGAACCACTAGGTGAAACCCAATCTGTTTGTGATGATACAAACACTATTGACCTTATTGAGGAAAGTAATGATTGTTCAATGACAAATGTTTCTATGATATCTATTGCTCTACAACCCGATACTATTGCCGACTCATTAACAGTGGAAGAGTTAAATACTTCTGGTAATGGTGTAGAGTTGGACACTGAGAGTAATGCCCCTCCCACTCCTGTCCCCGCACCTAGAGTTAAAAGAGGGACCACTAAGGTTCCTCCTAAAAGAGATGGATTGCGGTCCAGCAAGAACAAACCATCAACCCCTCCTAGAAGAACACATAGAAGGGCTGTAGAGGGAACAAGGGAGGAAGGGAATGGAAGTACAGATTGGGAGGATATGATATCAAATAAGCTTATGGGTATGTTGGAGTCTAAGATATCTGGGCTAATAAAACCTCTTATATCCAAAATCGACCACCTTACTAATAAAGTCAATAAATTAGAGACCCTCCTGAAAAAAACAAATGATGGTGTGGGGGAAATTCCAAATCTAATAATACATAAACTTGAGGAAAAGCAAGACATAGGAGACATACTACGGGGGAACACGAATGAAGGTGCAGATGACATACTAGTCCCAATTCAGCAAATTAGCTCTAGACTTGGTGAAAAACCCAATAACCACCCCACCACAGAACCTGTTCAAACTTTAGGCAACACCCCATCCCTCGACTTTAACACAGAAACTAGTCCTGTCGAACTAATTGTAGAGGCCTCTCCACTGATTTTAGTGCTTGCTAATGTTCCACCTTTGAAGTTAGGGCAGATTGAGTCTCCAGACTCGCTACTAAACAAGGCACTGCAGTGGCTGAGTAATAATATGCATATATCTCCTTGGGGCAAAGAAAAATGATCAGATGATCTGCTAACAGCGAGACGGGTAAAGTGGATAGGGACTAAAATAAAGAAATTTCAAGGGGATTGTGTGGTTTTAAACTTCAAGGGCCCTGAAGTACTGCCAGATGTCTTGCGAAATATTTTCCCTCCTGAGCACAGAACAGCGGAAATCATACCACTAACGTTGGACTTCTTTTATAGTAGAAGAGGTCTTGTAGCAAAACCAAGCATTTTGAGAACAAAGTGGACAGTCGTGGGAAACAGAAGGGCTAGGAATGGTGCCACATGTGAGTGGGGGTTAAACTTGGAAAACCATTATTCTGCCCTATCTGACCTAAATGAATGCGACTGACTTGTAAGCTGTGATCCTGCCCCTCTTGAAAGGCAGTTGCCCCTCATGCGTGGAAGGACAGGAAACTTAAATGAGCACTTAGCAGGAAAGCAGACAATAGGTCTTGGGGAATCCCAATCCCCCGCTTCTGAAAACACAAATACAGTAATAGAGGGTCAAAACAGAGTAACAGAGGTGATTGGGAGGTTCTCAACATTGAGGTATGGTGAAATAGTTAATGTAGAAACTGAAGATGTTGCAAATGCACCTGAAAAGGGTCAGACACAATGTCAACAAGAGACATTATTAATGTCCCTTGTCTCTTGGAATATAGCCGGCATAGTAAACAAGTTAAATATTCCGGAATGGGTTGATTTTATCGATCATTATGATATTATTATGCTCCAAGAAACGTGGTCATTATCCCCAACCTTCCGGGAGGGGTATCGGAATTTCCATATGCCTGCAATTAGAAATCGAGTGGGTCGTCCCTCCGGGGGCCTGTTAATTTGGATACGTCAGACATTGAATTGCAAAATTAAACAAAGGTCCATACCTTCCAACGATATCATAGCCCTCGATATCAGTTGGGAAAATGGCCAACAACTTGCCCTGTTTAATGTCTATGCCAGGGGAGTTGGGGGGGGGGGGGTAAATCCTCAGATGTCTTAACAACTCTAGAGCATCACATCGAAATGTTACCACTAACACCTCATGTAATAATAGGTGGGGATTTTAATACCACCTTTGAACCCATGGGTGAAGAGGATAGGACCCTGGCCGAAGAGGAGGATGCTAAATGGGGAATACCTCATCTGGAGGTGCCTGCTATTAGGAAATGGAGTACAGTGGCAATTCAGCTAAAGAGTCTCTGTCTTTCAAGAGGGTTGAGAGCAGTAAATGGACGGTCACCCTCTGATTTAATAGGGAAAAATACATTTGATAATGGCCGTGCAGCTAGCAGAATTGACTACTTATTGTTGGATGTAAGGGCCTGGAGCAAACTGGTAGATATGGTAGTGAAAGATAAATTAGAAAGTGACCATAATCCCCTATGCCTGACCCTTCATTCCTACCAAGAAGTCTTGGAGCTCCATAGCAAAAATGAAATGGTGACGCAAGATGTTGTGTGCTCAAACAACCATCGCCACTTGAAGTGGAGTATGTTGTTAAAAGATGTTTCCAAATTGGAGGTCCTCAAACAATTAATAGTGGATGAAGTTAATACGATTAAGTCCCATTGTGGGAAGTCTGATTTCAAACACTATATGATGGAGGCCCATGAGAAGTTGTTCTGTAAAATCCAAAGTTTCTTTATCAAAACTGTAGTACCCAACAAAAAGAAAAAAGATCAAAATATACATGGATGGTACGACAAGAGTTGTAGGATAGCACGCCATAACCTAAGTACGGAACTGAGAACTGGGAATGCAATAGCAGTGAGGTTGGCAAGAAATCACTATAGACAGACGCAAAAACAGGCCAAGAAACGCTGGGATGAGGATTGCTGGCAAGAATTAAAGGAGGCCTGTGCTGCCAAGGACTCTAAACGTTTTTGGGCCTCAGTAAAATGGGAGAAGGGCGGGATAGCTGCCCAGCCCCTGAACCATGTTGCAAAAAATAATTGGATAGAGTTTTTCCAACCACAGTATGGCCGAAATCCAGCCTTCATACATGACCAACCCCCTCCACATGTCTATTTTAAAAATCCAATATTTGTTGAAAAGGATGTAAGTAATGTATTGGATTGTGTAGCGGGGGGGAAAGCGCCGGGCATGGATGGAATTCCGGCTGACATATTTCTTTCGGACCGGAATTCATGGTGTTGTTACTTTACAATGTTGGCCAATGCTGTGGCAATGGGAGGGGAGGTGCCTGCTTCATGGAAGGGAGCTGAAATTATCCCCATATTCAAAAAAGGTGATAAAACTCTGGCTAAAAACTATAGACCCATTAGTCTGATTGACACAGCCCAAAAACTGATGGGCCGCCTAGTCCAAAACAAACTGCAACAATGGATTGATGAAAAGAACATACTTTCATCATACCAGGCAGGGTTCCGCCCCTTAACCAGTAGCGTAGACCAAGTCTTACACTTCTTAACCATTTATTGGAGAAACGTTACACTAAAGAAGGGGACATTGTATGCAGTTTTTGTGGACCTAAAAGCAGCCTTCGACCTGGTTCCCAGAGAAAAACTGTGGCAAACCCTGGCGGATGCAGGCCTAAGTCAGGAACTCCTTACTCTCCTTGTTCGTCTCCATGAAAATAATTTCGCTAAAATTAGATGGGGCAAACAAGGAGAAGTAACAGATCCCTTTCCAGTAGAGCGCGGGGTGAGACAAGGGTGCGTCCTAGCGCCGACACTATTTTCAATTTATATAAACGGCATCGTTGAATACCTCCAGAAAACCCCTAGCGACGCTCCAATTATAGCAGGTTCCCACGTCCCCGTTCTGATGTTCGCGGACGACACGCTCTTACTTTCACGCACCCCTAGCGGTCTCCAAAAAGTGGTTGATGCCTTTGGAGAATTTTGTGATGGCCGGGGCCTTGAATTGAATACTACTAAAACCAAATTCATGTGCCTTAACCAACAGTCCACCTTCAAAGGTGTAATAAAATATAAAGGTATTCCCCTAGAAAGGGTGGACTCTTTTTCCTACCTAGGCATCATCCTACAGGAAAATATGAATTGGAAATCGCACATTAATACAACAGTACTGAAGTTTAGACAGCTAGCAGGCGCAATCACTTTAAAACATCGAGCCTCGCAAACTAAGCCGGTAAATTGTGTGCTTGAAATTTATAACATGAAAGTATTGGGGGCCTGTTTATATGGATCTGAACTATGGGGGTTTTCAAATCTGGGAGAACTGGGACGCGCAGAAAATAGATTTTTGAGAGGGCTTGTAATGGTCCCACAAAGCACACCCATGTCTCCTCTAAAATTGGATCTGGGCAGGAAAAGTATAGAGGACATAGCTAGGCTACGGCCTCTTTTATACTGGAGACGTCTTATGGTGACCCCTGAACTAAGCCACTATGCTGCAGCCCTGAAGGATGTTGTTAAATTTGACTGTTTTCATAGCATCCCATGGCTAAAGGAACTTCGGGGACTTCTTGCAAATCTGAAATTGGAACATCTGTGGGATACTAATGATGTGGCTACTTTCCCCTCGAAGGCAAAGTTAAAAGATCTGTATTGGGAAATGGTGTATTTTACAATGGTTTGTAATGGATCCAGGTCAAAACTAACAAATCGCTTTCTGGATATAAAAATGTACCCTTCATGCGAATCATTTTGGGACGTAATTGAACGACCGTACGATAGAAAACTATATTTCCAATTTCTCATAGGTACATTACCAGTGAATGCCATTAAGAAACACTGGTCCCCAGCTTGGGACGAACATTGTCACCATTGTAAAGAGCAAACCGAGCACATATCCCATCTGTTGTTCTGTTGCCCACTGTATTCGAGTCCAAGACGCAAGTGGATAAAGCCAGTGTGCCTAAACATGGGCACTCGTAGCCAATCGGTAGCCCTCAGGATACTTGAATCCGATTGTTCCACTTTGTTTGTGGTTGGTGTAGCAAAATTTTTGGCTTGGGCATGGTCAATCCGCACTCGCTCGCTAATGTCAATCACTTCATAAATGAATTATGTCTATTACTATTCCCCCATTTCGTCATATGAACTATTATATTCTTTTAGAACAAATATTTTATATGAATTGCGGAAATGTCTTTGCATTTTATTATGTATTTATTCGACTGATTGTGTTTAATATGTATTTTAGAAGTATTTTATCTGTAGTATTTATTGTATTAGGGTTAGGTGAATGCTTTTATGACAAATGGCGAATAAAGCTTTGAAACTTGAACTTGTATCAAGGATATGCTTCAGATCCATCAAGCCAGATGTGTGTCAATTGCATTATATGGGGCCGGAGTCTGGGGACATTGCCGTGATTATAGTTTGCAGACGGAGGAAAAATCTTTACTCAAAAAGCTTCTTTGTTTACCTACTTCCGCCCCAACTGAGCTGATCCATAGAGAACTGGGGATTAACTACCTGATACATTTTTTTATCCCTAAGGTCTCTTATGGTTTGGCGATCCATCTGGTTAAAGGAGGAGACAGCTTTTAATGGATCTGTTATAGAGGACTGTCTTGCCTTAGATAAATATTTAAAAATCCCCTGGCTAAAATATATTGTCGACTGTACTATGGAAATCTTTGACATAAATATAATGGCCTTTCCATGTGCTGCTGCCGCAATATCCAAAAGTGAGCTGAAGTCAACATTCTTAATGCACAGAATGAGGAGACGGTCATTAAAGACTGGGGTATTGTCTTCCATTCTGTTTTACAATAGCCATATAGTTCATGAAGGTTATCCCCTATATCTAGCTATGGTGACCAGGCCATCCCATAGATTTGTACTTATTAGACTTGGGTTCGGGCTGGCACTCCATCTGGTGTCATCCCCCCACCTTAAAAATTATCCGACCGGACCCTGTCCATGTGATGGTCTATCTAAGCAGAGCACCTTGCACTTTTTATTGATATGTAAACTTTACAGCGTTTTCGTATTGCCTATTTAAAACCTTTTTTTATCAAGTACAGTACACAAACTATTAACGATGCAATTAAATTAATTTTTAACATGCAATCTGCAGATATATGCTTTTTTACTGCTACATTTTTAAACCAATCAATTAATGCCAGGAAAAGTATGTTGTTTTAAACTTTATGTAAGTATTTTGTTAAATTCTGCAATATCTGTTATCCTATGTGTCGCTCATGTGCTTTTATGGTCAATTTTATATGCACTGAATAAAGCTTTATGAACTGAACTGACTACAGAACCCAGAGTATTTACCAAATGTCTGGCAGTAGTCGTGGCTCATCTCAGGAGACAAATAGAAGTGGTACCAGTGGATCACTGGGACCATCCCTGGGGGATCTCCGTTTTTCCTCTCAATGAAATAAGAGGATTCCACACAAATTTTCTCCGTAGTGTAAATCAAAATTTGTTTATTCTTAGTATTATTTTTCTTCAAAAAAGTTCATGTTGCATTATTCAATACTTTTGTTAATGAGGCATCATTGTTTTATCATCATATTCCGTCCAATGCATTTCGGGCCAGTATGTAGCCCTTCATCAGGGAAAACAATATCTGCCTTTACTTGTGGTTATCTGTGTGCTGTTTGCGGCTTGTTAAACTTCTCTATCGCAGCATCATAGGCTCTTCATTGTGTGATTTCATTGAGAGGAAAAACGGAGTTCCCCCAGGGATGGTCCCAGTGATCCACTGGTACCACTTCTATTTCTTTCATAGGGCGTTATAGGGGCTACAACGCCACCTGTGGAGAACCCATAAAGATAACTAACACTGAATAAATAGCAGCTGTGCACCCATCCATATTACTTCTTTGCAAAACTACTTTCATCTCAGGAGACAGCATAGTCACGTCTTCCCCTACCTAGATGACTGGTTCATCAAAGCGAGCACTTACCAAAACTGTCTACGACTACTCAAATGACAATAGACCTACTTCATCAACTGGGCTTTATGGTCAATGCACAAAAATCTCACCATCATTCTTCGCAGATGTAATCTTACCTAGGAGCCACTCTACACACAGTCTAAGCTCTAGCCTCTCTCAATGTAGCCAGAATTTACAACATTCAGTATATGATACTACTGTTTAAGTCCAACCAAGCCTTTCCAGCCAGAGTATTCATGCAACTGCTGGGAATGATGGCTTCTTGCATCGCAATTGTACCCCATGCAAGACTTCACATGCATCCTCTACAAGAGTGCTTGGCACGTCAGTGGAATCAGTCGCAGGGTCAATTAACCGATCTAGTGTTGGTAGACGGCCGTACCCATCACTCTCTTCAGTGGTGGAACCCACAAGATTCATCAAAAGGATGGCCTTTCATCGACCCTATTCCACAGATCGTGCTCACAGTAGACGCATCTCTGACAGGTTGGGGTGCCCATATCCAAGATTACACAATACAAGGCCTGTGGAGCAATAAGCACAACAGTTTCCGCTTAAACTATCTAGAGCTTCAAGCAGTTTTTATAGCGCTCATAGCTATTCAAACTCACCTAATAGGCAAAACTGTCCTATTCCGAACAGACAACATGACAGCAATGTATTTATTTTTTTTAAGTGTATGCCACGAGAAATGAAGGTCTGAGTTTATAGACTGCAAGAAGGATGGATTGAAACAAGAGGGTCCAGCCTGATGTTGAGTGGGCTTAATTTATCTCCGCTTTCACACAAGAAAATGCTCTTGAGATAAAATGATGAGTGCACTGGTGGGGAGGGGTAATCAGGGTAGAAGCACATATGCTTAGTTCAAAAATCATTTAGTATACACATTTTTCAACTTTTCTACTCTCTTATTTACCCCTACAGATCGAGTGGTACCACCTCAAGAGAGGGGGCCTCTAGGATTTGAAAAATTCCTCTACCTACTGCTTCGACAAAATTACAGGTCGTATTAGCAAATGACCATACTCTCTGCTTCTGTACACTTTAGGGTGCCCAGGGCAGTGAGTTGTTTCTTTTTTATACTGGTCCTGACGAATGCCGAGCGAATTTGCTTACCTGGCAGAAACATGTTGACCACCTCTTTTTACTAATTAATTCTCTTCACACTTCTTCTATTAAGGGACTCTGTGGTTCAAATTTGCACAACCTAGAGTAGTCCAGAAAGACAATGTTTTTCTAATCACTGTTTTTAATAGAGTTGGAGCTACCCTCTTATTAAATTATGTTGAGGAGTAGTGAGTACTCTTTTTAGACTCACCATTCACCTTCTAGCTATAAAAAGGGACCCAATGAAGACAACCGGCTACCAGTGGTTCACTGGGGCCTGAGGGTTCTTTTTAGCTAGTCTTTCTGACACGTGCACTCTATTCTTTCCAGCTATCTTTTATAGCCTTGTCTAACATACCTGCGATATTGAGTACTAATCTTGCTAGCATGGTCTGTTTGTATTAACACTCTCTTGTTGTTTGAGTCATTAATTCAGGGGTATGAGAGTGTTTACTTTTGACCCTTACTCTCTTATTGATGTCACTCACCCACCCCCCCTTTATTTTTTTTTAAAACATATTTTATTGGTTGCATGTTGACAAAGTGCAAGATACAGTACAGGTCACAGCCATGATTCTCCGAGTTATTCTCTAGAACTTTTTCGTTACATTAGTTTAAAAGTAATTTACCTCTATACATACCTCAACCTACTTACTAATCTACTTCTAATCCCAACTAATTCCCACCCCCCTCCCTCACCACTGGCGTGTATCACATTAAGCACAAAATATAAAACACATTTCGTGATCCAACTGCAATCCAAATGTACCCATGATGGCCATGTAAAGGGCCTCCTTTAATAACAACGCCTTCCATTTATCCCTCCTCTGTTTGCTGATGAGACAAAGATTGCACCAGCGTCTCCCATGCTGTCGCCGAGTCCAATGCTTTCTCATTATTTGAGCTTCGCGCCTGCTGGAATCTGGTAACAATCTCGCTACTAGCCAATTTACTTAGATCAGCCCTCCATCTCTCACTGTTGGGGCCATCTTTCGACTTCCAGTGCATCGTTATTTCTCTCTTCGCTAGTAATAACTCCATATCTACAAATGTACTTGTCACCTTCGTTTTGGACGTGTGGGGGAACCAGTGTAGTATGCATGTAGCTATATCAAAATCTAAGTGCCGTTCGGTGACTGCATTTCTCCCACTTCTTCCCAGTAATCCCCTAGCTTTGGGCACTCCCACAGCATGTGTTCCAGCTCCACCCCTCCTCTTGCACATCTAGGAAATGCTGCGTCTTCAGCCTGAAAGTATTTCTGGATCTTACCCGGTGTTAAGTATGCCCTGTGCAGTA
This sequence comes from Lissotriton vulgaris, assembly GCF_964263255.1. Classification (NCBI taxonomy): domain Eukaryota; kingdom Metazoa; phylum Chordata; class Amphibia; order Caudata; family Salamandridae; genus Lissotriton; species Lissotriton vulgaris. Next base: position 606,506,473 of record NC_141699.1, on the reverse strand, counting down.
TAAAGAAGTGCACCAGTTGGAACCGTGCGTTCCTAGTACTTTTCCAGGCCCTGCGTAGGATATGTCCCCATGCAGTCTCCGGTATGAACTTCCCGATGCCTGTCTCCCATTTTTGTCGTAAGGTATCCAGTGGTGCTAGCCCCTCATTTAGCATCCTTGAATAAAGGCATGTAACCGCCTTGAAGGTCTCTGCCGCCATCACTACATACTGACACGCCATCGTCACTTTGGGCTCCACTGATCCCTCCCTCCAATGTTTCCGAATTGCAGATACCAGAGCTGCGTGTTGAGGAAAATTAAATTTTGGTCATGATGTGTTCCCTAGCGCGTACCCCACCGACTCCATGTACCAGCTTAAAGTGCATGTAACTTCCCTCCTGTGCCAGCCATGAAGACGCAAATACATTTGCGTCCACCGTTAACAAGTCCTCTTTCAGATCCACCATGAATGGATCATATAGTCCGTTCCTAAGTATGCTATGCCACCGTCTTTTTGTAGTACACTTTTCGTATTTTTCCTGCTCTAGCAAGAGTAGGCCCTGAATTCCTGCCATCTGAACCTCTTTTGTGGCTCCTGACTCTGCCCAGGCTACCTCTGTACCCGTGAACTCTGTCCTACTTTCAGCGCGGCCCCTCGCGCTCAGCTCAAGCCTGTTTTCTGCCAAGACTGACTATAACCTTCGAGTTATCTGTTCCGCTCCCCGAGAATACATTCCTGCCTACTAGATCCTGTAAACACCCTCTCCAGCTGCAGAGCCAAAGGGCCGACCTGTCTTAATGCAAGTAATTCATAGCCTCCGTTGCCATGCTTCCAAGGAAGGCCCCGTGCCCCCACGCTCTACATGTAGACACTTAGGCGCTTATACACGCATCCACAATTAGCATAGAATAGCTTCTGCCCTAGAGACCTTTCCGCCCAGATAGTATAGTTCCTAAAACATCAGATATCAGATATGATAGAGGTACAAGTTGATCTGACATGCCAGACTTCTGTCTCTTTCCGTCAGTGTAAATGTCAAGTCCCCTGCACCTCGTCAATCACACGTCATGCAGCTGCGCGCGCATCCAAGCTTCCGATTTCTGCTGACATTGCAACATTCTGTTAGCACCACCCCTTGGTGCCACCCACTTGCGTCACCTATCAGTGACGTTTCTAGCACACACCTCTGGTTCACGCCTAGTTTACGCCTCTTGATGATGTACTAGTACCACGTGTATACTGTTATCTTGTCTTCTCTCAGCTGTTACGCCTCTTACATTGACTCCTATGATATAAATCAAGTATATAAGCTATGTATTGATAATAAACGAGAGCGCTCTATCCCTTCTGACACCCCTGTGGTGGTCAGAACATGATATCCTGATTCCTTTATGAGGAATAAAACCCTTAGAAACTCTAACACCACGGACTCTGTTTTCTTTCATTTCCGATTGAGTTATTATTGATTAAGTACTTACCTGCATAGAAATTAAGAGAGTAAATTAATTATTTACGTCATTTTGGCGCCCGAACAGGGACCCCTCCCCCACCTCACGCGCCGGTTGGTGCGTTGCAAACTCTGTCCCCTGCCATCAGTTAGATGGAATACACGTGTACTGGCAGGATTTCCTGCATCTCCCTCTGACCCACGGAGGTGACGAAGACTGCGATCAGTGCCCAGACGAGGCGGTGAGGAGTGCGGAGGATCCCGACCAGAGCCCAGCCGAAAGAAGCAAGGTCCGAGATGTGAAGAGGCCCACCAGTTTTCCGAAGTTTTCCGAAGTTTTCCGAAGTTTTCCGAAGTTCCGAGTCGAGTCCAGTCGAGTTTTCCGAGGCCTTCTGTTTCCGTGCTTCCCGGTGAGTACCATTGCTGGGTCGTATCTAGACGGGTTTGGGTACGCAAGTCCGGTCTGCACTGTTTTTTAGGCAGTGTATCTGTACTGTTTAGCAGTATATCAAGTATTCCGAATTTCTGCACTGTTACACCAGTGTATCCGTACTGTTGAGCAGTACATCCAGTATAGGGGGGTAGTTATCTATGTCTTCAATGTTTTTTTATGTGATTAATGTTGTGGTATGAATGTGACTGTTTAAACGTGTATTATTGTGTTCCTTGTATCAACTAGCTGTAAACTCGTATTAGGGAATAAAGATCTAGTGTTCAGTAATAAGTAAGCAAGATGCCGTTCTTTAACAAGTTAAAACAGATAGGAACTAGGAAAGGGTTACTGGAGGAAGAAATTCCTATCCCCCCTAGGGACACTCCAGGCAATTTTATGTATCAGAAACACGGCATAGATGCCATATTATATCTAGATTTATGGGCCGATTATACCAAACACCTAGACGAAAGACACAGATGGCCTGTCACTGGAACGTGGGATGCCGAGTGCATCATGAGGGTAGAAGAAGCATTATGGAAAAAGAAAGCTAGACAATCCCAGAAGGATGCTATAGAATTTTGGCGTAAGGAATCACGTAAGCGTGCTGACAAAGCACTCCGTAGAGAAGACAGACTTAAAGAATCAGATAAAGAGCAAGAAAACGAATTAGTTACTGAAGGGATCCGAGTAAAAACAGAACAAATAGACCGTGCCCGAAATAATCTTGTAAACGGTATGTATCTTGCAGCAGATGGCACATCTGAAACTGAATCAGAAATACCGAAAAACTTACCGACACCATTAGTTCCAACTAAAGTAATGCATAAAACTACTAAAGACATATTCCTGAATTCATATCTAGAGGATGTAGTACCAGCTTATACCAATCTGCCTGTTCGTGCCCTGCCTACTGACAGGGACGGGGGTGGCACTCCGCCCCCAGATCCGGTTCCGCCGGCACCGCGACAGACCTCCACTGTTCCGCCAGCTCCGCCACTTCCCCCACTCAAAACAGACCTACCGAAACCAGTCCTACCTGATCTTACTAAACGACAAATTCAAGTCCAAATCCAGACTCCGCGAAGAGATAATGCCCAAGCATCCGCCTCAGGAGGTGCGACAGCGGGTCTACAGACCCCGCCACCGACACACAGATTGCATTTAAGGGACACGCAGAATCCTTTCCAGTCCCCCTACTCATCCCGGCTTGACGCATTCAAAGATAGGATGTCAGTTTGTAGATATGATCCGGTACCCGGAAAAGTCGATTTAATGGTATTAGCATCACTCCGATTAAGATCTGCCACCGATAACTTGCTATGCTATGTAGGAATGCAGGAAATTCTCGACAGACTATATAAGTTCATACTGACAGGGAAAGACCCCGACAGTGTCAAGGCTGCCATGCATAAACAGAAAGTTGACATTCAAGCACAGATATTACGATTTTTCATAAATTGTGTAATAAGGGAACGAGACAGGCCCGGGACAGATCAAAGTGAGTTAGACGCATTAAATAAGTGGGGTCAAAATATAGCCGACGGAAGGCACGATAAAGGGGCTTGCATAGCCAGTATGTCCCAGAAAATTAGAAAGGCAGTATTGACTGCACACCAGGAAGAGAGTGACAAAGCTTCCTCCGAGGAGGAAGATGAACACGAGGCACCAGGAAGGTCTACAGATACCATAGCATATGTAGGTAGGGGAGCCTACCTTAGGAAAGGTGTCCGTCCAGAAAGCAAGAGAGTCTTTTTCTCTGCTTTAACAAATCCGAACTCTTCTGAACATCAGTTCCAGGAAACTGATAAAAGGCTTCGAGACCGAGTGGGGTACCATGTACTCAATTCTATGGATGAACAGGAACTAGCCCGGTCAGCCGTGTTATGGGCCGAAAACCCAGACGTATATAATGATGACACGTTAGTACAGACATTCTTGAACCTTTCCCCAGAAGAGCAGAAAATAGCAGGTGTATACATGATTCAGCACCTCCTCATCAAGTTCAGAAATAACCATTCTGATCCAGGTCCCTTACACGAGACATTAGAAGCACTACTCATGGATAGATGGAGAGGTTTTAGTACCAAATTAATACAAATAATTCTAGAGCAACGACGTAAGTATTACAACTTCCTAAGCTCCGAATATGTTCCCGCCCCGCCTCCAGAAAGGAAAACGTATTACATGCAATGCGGTGGTGGCATTGAAAGTCAGAATCCCTTACGAGAAGTACATCCAGTTATGGGTGAGGATCAGCACTTGAAACGTGTGTATGTTCACACACCACTGACTAAGTTAGAACTGTTAGAAATGAAGAAATTAGTTCCGTGCCATGATAAAGACCCTGCAGGTTTTCATAGAGAGCTTAAAGACATGCTACTGATGGGAGATTACACGTATGACGATATTATGAAAATGTTAAAGGTACTGTTGCCCACGGGCATTTACGAGAAATTAAAGGAAAAAGATTGGGAGGTGGGAGAGTCAAAGATAGCCTGGGCAGAAATAGAAGACGAAGAAGGCAAACGAGTCCCAGGGGTAGGCCTTGGGGATAAGACTAAAGCATTACCAGGTTTAATAGTACAGGTTTTGCCAAGATTATTGACAACAAGAAAGGAAGATTGGGACGCAATCTCGTCCTGTAAACAGAAACAAGATGAAGATACTAGTGACTTTTATTCAAGATTCGAGAAATGTTTTATCGTAAATAGTGGCCTAAAGGTTAGCAGCGAGTCATATCCACACCTTTTTGTAACAAAATTAGTCGAGAACGCCCTACCATTAGTTAAAAATAGAGTGTACAAGGTTGAAAGTACTTGGCAGGCAAATACGCCATCACAGATGTTACAAATGTTACAATATCACCAGAACAGAATAAGGGAAGAACAAGATCAGGAACAGAAACGTATGAAAGACACGAAAATGAAAATGTTAGTAGCTCAGACGATTCCAGCCGAGGGTCATAGAAAAGGTGGGGCCCAGACCAATCATTCTGCCGCTCCCGTTAAAGGGACATGTAATTATTGCAAGCAGCCAGGTCACTACGTACATGAATGTCCAGTCCTGAAACATAACATCGAAACAGGTAAAACTAAAGAAAGACCGCGTCCGCCTAGACATGAACAGGGTCATCAACAGACCTCACAGAACGAACAGCCAATGCAGAATACACAGCCTATGCATGATCAATCCCATACAGTACAGACAGTAGCAGTACCGCAGCCACAGCATGCTCAGACACAGCCCGCTGCCGCAACACGGCAAGTCTCACAACAGATGTACCAGTATGCCCAATCGGCATATCCAGATTACCAGCGATATACATGAAACAGCCTAGAGAGGGAAGGTGATTTGCCTCTTATTGAAATTCCTGTAGATCAAGAAGGTCCTTATGTACATAGTCACGTATTAGGAAAAGACAGAAAGTTTTTAATTGACACAGGGGCAAGTCGCACTACTATAAGTCATAATGAAGTTCCAGGGGCACCCCTCTCAGGCTCACAGAATGTTTCCCTTGGTTTTTCAGGACAGCCTATTGTAAATGAAGTGTCAGAACCAGTACCACTAGCTGTGGGTCCATTATCTCGAGTTACAGATTTGTTACTTACGAAATCGTGTCCAGAAAATCTGTTAGGAATTAAAACACTGAAAGCTCTAGGAGCTATCATATGCTGTTCCCCGGAGGGAGTCCGACTCTTTCTACGGGATTTCAAGGGTCATTATGTTCTACGTGACTTTGATGTAAGATTGAAAAATGTACCAGATCACTTATGGGCAAAAGGCCCAGCAGATGTAGGTTGTATGCATATCACTCCATACCGTGTAACACTCAAGACAGGAGTTGTTTTACCCAGAATCAGACAATACAAGTTACCACCCGATGCTGTAGTGGCTTTACTGAAAATAATTGAAGAGCTTATTGCCCAGGGAGTGGTCTTAGAGACCGACTCCAATATCTGTAATTCACCCATCATTCCAATTCTTAAACGTACAGACCGCAATGCACCGCCAGTGTATCGGCTGGTGATTGATCTTCGAGAACTGAACAAATGTATTGTACCACAGTATCCTGTGGTCCCCGATATCTCTTCCCTATTAACTGCTATTGACTCAGAAGCAACGTTCTTTACTGTAATCGATCTCAAGAACGCTTTCTTCAGTGTACCTATTGACCCGGAGAGCCAATATCTCTTCGGATTCAGTTTAAATGGACGAAGTTTCAAATTTTCCCGCGCACCTCAAGGATTTACAGAAAGCCCCAGCATCTATAGTCAAGCACTGAAAAGACAACTAGATTGTATTCAAATGCCAGTTAATACCGCTTTACTGCAATACGTCGATGATCTACTGATCACCGCACGAAGTGAGCCCGAATGTGAACAAGCATCACTGACAGTTTTGCATTTCCTGGCCGACAAGGGACACAAGGTGTCCCCTTCAAAGCTACAATTCTGTGTTCAGCAAGTTGTGTACTTGGGTCACTTGCTGTCCAAAGTGGGGAGACAGCTCACTCCCGATCGCATTCAGTTAATTGTAAATATGCCACGACCCCAGACACAAAAGGAAGTGCGGGCCTTCATAGGCCTCACCTCGTACTGCAGACAATGGATTCCTCAATATGCATTTCTAGCTAAACCACTCATTCAGTTAACGACCCAGGAGGCTGCAACTTCCATTGCCCTCCCTTGGACTCAGGAACATACACAAGCCTTTGAGGAATTAAAGAAAGCTTTATGCCAAGCACCAGTTTTAGCAACACCATGTTACAGCAAACCGTTTACACTTTTTGTTACAGAACGTGAAGGTACAGCGTTGTCTGTCCTCACCCAAGATCAAGCAGGTTCACATAAGCCTTGTGCTTATTTTTCAAGTACATTGGATTCAGTAGCACAGGCGCTCCCTGCATGTTTAAAGTCAGTAGCAGCAACAGCGTTAGCAATCAGACAAAGTGACTCAATTGTTCTAGGTCATCAGTTAACAGTACAAGTTCCACATTCTGTAGAGGTTCTGTTAAACAGAACCCAGACTCAACACTTGACTATAGCACGACTTACAGGTTACGAATTGACATTATTCCAGCCACACATAGAAATCAGACGCTGCAGTATCTTGAACCCAGCAACACTGTTACCTACAGTTATGTCAGATCCAGCTCCACATGATTGTATAGAGATCATTAATGCAGTAACAAAGCCCAGACGAGATTTAACAGATGTTCCATTGACAAATCCAGACCTGACACTTTATGTGGATGGTTCATGCATGAGAACAAGTACAGGAGAGTTAGTGGCCGCGTATGCAGTGACCACTGAAACTGAAGTTAAAGAAACACACCGTATTGATACACTGTCTGCTCAAGCGGCAGAGCTCATCGCTCTGACCCGAGCCTGTATTCTAGCCAAGAACAGAAATGTTAACATATACACTGATTCCCGTTATGCGTTCGGAGTCGTACATGACTTCGGCATGCTCTGGCAAGAACGAGGTTTTCTGACCTCTCATGGTACAAAGATACAACACGGTCCACTCATTCAAGCACTGTTAGAAGCAATACATCTGCCTTCAGGCATATCCGTCATGAAGTGTAAAGCACATACTAAAGTCACAGATTCTGTTTCCCAGGGTAACGACCTGGCAGATCAGACAGCAAAACATACAGCACTGACTCACACTCAGACAACTGATACGACAAAGACAACAGATCCGACAAACTGCATGACAGTCAGGGATCCCACACTAGATGTTATTGACATTCAGACACATGCTACTCCAGAAGAAATAAAGAAATGGATTGAACTAGGAGGGATCCAGACAGATCAAGGTTGGATGACGAAGGGAAAATCTACATGGTTTCTCCCTGACTCTATGGTTCAAGTCATGATAAATACAGCACATAGTCCTGCCCACCTAGGAGAGAAAGCAATGCTAGACAGTTTGCAAAATCTCTGGAACAATAAACACTTACGAGCAGCCGCAAAACAGAAAGTGCGTACTTGCATGATCTGTTGTCAGTTCAATCCAGGTAAAAGCGTCCCTGTAGAGCAAGGTGGATTCCATCCTCCCGATCACCCTTTTGAAGTCCTCCAGATGGATTATATCCAGATGGACCGTTGTCGAGGATTTAAATATGTTCTCGTAGTTGTCTGTGCTCTGTCCCGCTGGACCGAAGCATACCCAGTCCCAGATTACACTGCTCCGACCACTGCCAAACAGTTGGTTCGTGAATTCTTCCCACGATACGGCATGCCTCGTGTCGTGTACTCAGATAACGGTCAACCATTCTCATCCGAATTAATGAGGCAAGTTTCCTTGTTATTGGGATACCAGTGGAAGTTCCATTGTGTCCGACATCCAGAAGCAGCAGGCCTTGTAGAAAGGCATAACCAGACATTAAAGATCCGCCTTGCCAAAATATGTCAGGAAAAAGGGGTCGACTGGATAGTCGCCCTGCCAGTGGCACTATTCTATATGAGAATGGTCGCCCATTCAAGATCAGGGCTATCTCCGTACGAGGTGGTTTTTGGAAGACCACCGAATATGTGGGGGACGCCCATTCCTAAAAAGATAACAGATGTTGATTCTAATATGTTGACAGATTACCTTGCCTCCTTGATGTCTGCACTCCAATCATGTCGTTCACAGGTTGCCGCAGCCTTCCCTGACAACACTGATGTGAAGCCGCATGACGTCCGCCCCGGGGACGTTGTCCTCGTCCGTAACTTCGACAGGAAAAGTCCATTGGAGCCCCGCTGGAAGTCTCCGAAGACCGTTCTTCTTACAACAAAGACCGCAGTCAAATTGGAAGGCAGAAAGGGGTGGGTCCACCTAAGCCATATCAAAACATTCCCAGGACTGAAACCGGAACAAGACACACCCACCCCCACCAAAGACTGTGATAACAAAGACTTTACCGAAGTTAAACGAGAAAAGACTCCTCAAGAACAATATCGTATGAAATTGCGATCTAGCAAGTCAGACAGTTTAATTGTTTAAGTCCTCCCCTAGGTGAATCGGTTAAATAGTTTCTGACATGTATCCCCTAGATCGAGTTAGAGAGAGAGAAGAAAAGAAAAGAACATATTGCAAATCACTTCGTAGTCACTGCATAGTGACACTAATAATTATGTTTATTCTCAGTATTTTAATCATTGTTGCTAGCATCTTATTACCTCTCTACTATCCTATTTTCAAGCGTGAACAATCTGCTTACAATGTCTCTGCTGAACACACTTTTAGTGAGTTACCTCCTCATGAGCTTTCCTACAGACTTGCGCTGCGCAACAATACATTCATTAGTATGTTACATCATTCTCATCAAACTAACAATGCTACAAATTGCTGGATATGTGGCCGACTCCCTCCCTACCAGAATTACAAGGGAGCCCTGCCTCTCTTTCCGTACCCGTTCTCTCACAATGGCTCCTGCGGAGCATGGTTTAAGATAATTAATTCTTTAGATCCCGATATTGCTGTTTTCGATGGGGGTTGGGTTTGGGGAAACCTGAACTTGGTCCTACTAGACGTCTGTTACCCGGATAAGGAGGGACTCCCCACTAGAATAGGAACTGATCTAGAAAATGAAGTGTATGGATTAGGTAATTATACAATTAGCCTTATGATTCTTACTGTTGAATCCGAAGCCACACCAGTTCTACCCATTATGTCAGTACTGCCAGTCACTGGTGAATTATGTATCAAGAAGAAAGGTTCAGTACACTTAGGTCATAGTAAATGCACTACTGTGGTTGAATTCAGTGATGATGGAAAATCATCTTTCAAAGCTACCAGTCATTCTTACTTTGTTTGTGGTCATACCGCATACATACGTCTACCTCCAGATTGGGATGGTACATGTTACATTGCATTCCTCCTGCCACCTGTTTTCCTAGCTCCTTCTGATTACCATAGAAATAGCAATCTAGTAAAGAACAGACCCAGAAGAGACACCCCACTTGTCGACTACACAGAAACGGCATGGGAACAGTACACTGACTTTAATAAAGGATTCTTTTTCTTTTTAGGCCCTGTCCAGAATAGTAAATTAATACGCAGATTAACTAGAACACTTGAAGCCGTAGTAAATGAAACTACCTCAGCCCTAGGTAACTTAACAGAAGAGCAGTCCGCTATGCGGGTTGTTGTCCTTCAGAATCGTCTTGTAATTGACGTCATCTTGGCAGATAGAGGTGGAGCCTGTAAGGTCATCGGGTCAAGCTGCTGTGTTTTCATCCCACAAAATGCACCATCTGTATATCAAGCTATCACCCGTCTCCATAAGATTGCAAATCAGATACATCAGACTCCAGGCACCTGGACTTGGTCCGGTTGGTTCTGGACAACGTTAACAGCTTGGGGATGGAAGATCCTATCCTTCCTAGGCATTGGCCTAGTCCTAGTATTCAGTTGCTGCCTGTGCCTGCAGTGTGGGCCAGCGATTTGTGGACTGTGTGCCACCTCTTGTATTGAACATTCCAGTTTTCACTCAAAACATAACCGAAAGAAAGAAGAACAAATGATGTTACAAGAACAAACTGATCGATTCATGAGGATCGATATTTCATGAAGGGTCCGTAGGGAACAAGGAGGGAATGAGGAAAATTAAATTTTGGTCATGATGTGTTCCCTAGCGCGTACCCCACCGACTCCATGTACCAGCTTAAAGTGCATGTAACTTCCCTCCTGTGCCAGCCATGAAGACGCAAATACATTTGCGTCCACCGTTAACAAGTCCTCTTTCAGATCCACCATGAATGGATCATATAGTCCGTTCCTAAGTATGCTATGCCACCGTCTTTTTGTAGTACACTTTTCGTATTTTTCCTGCTCTAGCAAGAGTAGGCCCTGAATTCCTGCCATCTGAACCTCTTTTGTGGCTCCTGACTCTGCCCAGGCTACCTCTGTACCCGTGAACTCTGTCCTACTTTCAGCGCGGCCCCTCGCGCTCAGCTCAAGCCTGTTTTCTGCCAAGACTGACTATAACCTTCGAGTTATCTGTTCCGCTCCCCGAGAATACATTCCTGCCTACTAGATCCTGTAAACACCCTCTCCAGCTGCAGAGCCAAAGGGCCGACCTGTCTTAATGCAAGTAATTCATAGCCTCCGTTGCCATGCTTCCAAGGAAGGCCCCGTGCCCCCACGCTCTACATGTAGACACTTAGGCGCTTATACACGCATCCACAATTAGCATAGAATAGCTTCTGCCCTAGAGACCTTTCCGCCCAGATAGTATAGTTCCTAAAACATCAGATATCAGATATGATAGAGGTACAAGTTGATCTGACATGCCAGACTTCTGTCTCTTTCCGTCAGTGTAAATGTCAAGTCCCCTGCACCTCGTCAATCACACGTCATGCAGCTGCGCGCGCATCCAAGCTTCCGATTTCTGCTGACATTGCAACATTCTGTTAGCACCACCCCTTGGTGCCACCCACTTGCGTCACCTATCAGTGACGTTTCTAGCACACACCTCTGGTTCACGCCTAGTTTACGCCTCTTGATGATGTACTAGTACCACGTGTATACTGTTATCTTGTCTTCTCTCAGCTGTTACGCCTCTTACATTGACTCCTATGATATAAATCAACTATATAAGCTATGTATTGATAATAAACGAGAGCGCTCTATCCCTTCTGACACCCCTGTGGTGGTCAGAACATGATATCCTGATTCCTTTATGAGGAATAAAACCCTTAGAAACTCTAACACCACGGACTCTGTTTTCTTTCATTTCCGATTGAGTTATTATTGATTAAGTACTTACCTGCATAGAAATTAAGAGAGTAAATTAATTATTTACGTCAGTGTATCAAAAATCCTCCCGCAGATAGATCATATCTCTCCTGCAGCACCTGATAAGACAGTAACTCACCCTCCTCGTATAAGTCTCCTATTACCTGAATCCCTACCTGTTCCCACTCCATCAGAGGCGTCCAGTCTCCACCATGGGGTAACGTTGTTATCATCCCCAGTGGAATTTCAGGTGCATAGGGATGTAGTACTCCGGCTCTACGCTAGCTACGGTTCCAGCATAATCTCAACGTTTTCTCTTCTAACTAGAGATCTCTAAGGTTAAGCTTTTGCTGCAGGACTATAAATGACAGTATGTGTCTTGGGATTCCCTTACCTCTCAAGTGTTCAGGGCCTCTAAACTCCATTGCGACTGCCTGTGTCAAGACCTGGAGTTGAGCTGTTAAATAATAAAGCTTGAAATCGGGAACCGCTAGTCCACCTTCAGCCTTTGGGCCACCCTCCGTCTGCCAGATCCCCAGAGGAACCCCACAATCATGGATTTCAGTAATTTGAACACCTAGCCCGGGACCCATATCAGCAATGTTCTAAAGAAATTCAACAGCCTAGGCAGCGCCACCATTTTTAGGGCTCGGGCTCTGCGTACACTGCGTACTCTGTGCATGCGCAGTGTCTCGCAGAGCGAGAATCCTATTTCGGGCGTGTTGAAAATTGACTTTGAAATTCCACATGTGGATTTCCAAGGCCCATTTTCATTGGCCTTCGGGAGCGTGCTGTTTTTAAACAGAACACGCAATAGGCCATAGACGGTCGAGTAGCTCCGCCTATGGCCTATTGGTGTCTGTTACGCGCACCAGAGGCTATATGTTTTGAATTATTGCGGCTGTCAAATTCAAAACATATGCTCGCAGTGGCGCACCTGCGCGCACCACTCTCGAGCTTCTTTTTTTTTTTTATCCATTTCACGGCGCAGCTCTCCTTGTTTAGTAATACTACTAAACAGAATGTTACAAGAAAACGGGGCAAAAGCGACAGAACAGCCCACCACTAGTTCAAATAGCTTTCATGCTACTGCGGGCAGCGTTTGGGTTTTTCCTGGTACAGTTCCTTCTTCACCACATTCACCTGCTGGCGCAATTAAAGATTATTGTAAATTTATTGAACTAGGTTTCATGAAGAAATGCCTTCCACAAGTTAGTGGCTGCTTTACTGATTTACCGTTGGAGGGTGAAGTGCTGTTTCCACTCGTGTTGTGAAATGTAGTGCACTTTACCCTCTCCAGCAAAGAACATGATCATTTCCCCTGACTGATGTCCTAATGGCTCTGGGAGTCTGGGTTCAGCTCAGAATGTGTTGCATTGGCTTTCCATTCTTTCGGTGGAGTTCTCCAGGGCGACAAGGCGGGGTGCCGTTTCTTTTAAAGAGACAGTCCCTTTAAGTGAGCCCGGGAGAGGCCTTCATGCCATTGTGGCCAATCGAACAAGAGGGTGAACGTTTACTTTGTACTAAACTGCATTCTGTAGCTCAAAGGGTAGTCATTCTAGATGTCGAAATAATTTTTTGTGCCCTTAAAACATGTCTCGTTACCTGTGTGTATGTATATGTATATACACGTTGTTACTGTGACCTTCGGGTGCATGGTATGGTATTTAACGAGTAAAGGCTTTGCAAGCATTTGGTAGAGAGTAACATTTTGGGATTTTTTGCCAAGAACCACATTGAAGAAACTAAGACTGGGAAATATGAGGGGCATTGTGGGCATTGTAGTCCAAGTATCGATGGATGAAGGAATGAGGGTTCAAAAATGTGAAGGTGAACTAACAAGCATATGATTTTCAAAAAGACTTTCGGAATGACAATACAAAAGAATATAGAAAGTACTTACCACCTTTACTGAAAGTAATAACTTGAAAACAAAAAAGACTGCCTCTTTAATTAAGCAAATGGACACTAGTCCTTCAATGTCTGAGTTACGTTTGAAAAAGCTAATGAACCCACCCTAGAACTGTGCATATGATTAAGAGATGCTTCACCTCGAAACGTGTAATGCTGTTATGCCAGGAATAAATGATTTGGAAAGTACACTGATGAATTTAAAAAAAAGATTTATCAACATTAAGTGTCAATACGTGAGTAATAAAATAAAGGGCCTGGTAGCAAGTACCCTCTGAAACCAAGGAAATAACATGAACAAAGAATTTCCAAGAATCATCATTAAAATAGCAGCTATCGTTGCCAGCCCATTCACCCATCCCCACCAAAATGTGCCTCATCACTAAAGCTGCTATGTAATGGAGAAGCCTTTCGTGATATGCCCCACAGTCGTGCCAACCACTGACATCTTCTCCTGCCTGCTTCTTGTTACTGCCATTCAGGGCTTTTTCGTTGTCTCTTCTCTTGAGTTACGATGGATAGATCCCGCCTCGACTCGTGCACAGGCCAGCCTGCATAGGAGTAAAGAAATAAACCTATTCGGTCCCCTCCTGAAATACAGGGGTCGTTTAAGGAACCCGAACAAATGCACCAACTGCAGTGGCAAACTTTTGCTTGATGACAGTAACCCAATTTGGGGTGGCAGCTGCATAAATAAAGCGGCCATAATGACATTTACCTGTATTTTTAAACCGTATTCCCAAAGCTGCTCCTGCACCACAATGCCACATGCCACATGCCAGGGGGGATAGCATGTGGTAGAACTGAAGCAGAAATCTTCACCAAGCTGGAAGTGGCTTTGCACTTATGCCATCTCCAGTGGTTTGAACACCGTGCTCCGCATGCTGGAAAACATGCATTGCTGATGCTTTTTTGTGTTGGACTGTATTAGAGACTTGTCTATTAGGAAGCACCGCTTGGAGATTAGCAATGTTATTTAGAAATATACAAAAATGTCTGCCTTGTACCCAAGAAATACATAATCTCGGAAAAAATACAAAGAAAACAATAACCGTTTTTTTTATGGGTGGGCGGGTGGAATGAATCTGATTTAATTTACACAAGTATGTGGGCAGCAGACTGAGAGGAGAGTTCAGGAGGCGTTCTTGAATTACTATAAGGAACTACGGTGAGAAATGAAATGTACATATTGGAGTATTGGTTTCTATGCATTGGGATCGATGTAAAGTTTTTCTAAGAAATGAGTTTCTATATTCTGACATTGGTCAATAGTGTTTATGCTTGTGACTTTTTGGGGTTATTGGCTGGACAGTACAGTTCTCTCAAGTTCAGCATTTATCCACAGTTAGTCTGGTGGCGAGTAGAAACTGTTCAAATAGTACAGTAATCTCCGTTCTAGAGTTTATCCACAGCCAGGATCCGTGGCGAGTCGTAACTAGTCAGACAGTCCAGTAATCTCATTCTGAGAGTTTATATGTAGCCAAGATTTGTGGCAAGTCGAAACTAGTCAGACAGTCCAGTAATCTCAATTCTAGAGCTCATCCTCAGCTAGGGCCTGGTGACAATGAGATACTGGTCTGACAATATAGTCTTCTCAAGTCCAGTGTTTATGTGCAGCTATGGTGCGGTGGTAAGTAGAAACTGGACACATAACTCCTACACTGACTGGCCAATGATTACCACCGAATGATCAGAGGATAGTTTATCCTTCATACACTTCCAGCATTCAACGCTTCTGCGGAATCTCACCCCAAGTGAATGATTCAGTGAGTATTTATAGACAGGGCACCTTTGCAAAAGTGTCCTCTTAGGGTGCAAGACAGTACGACGGCCAGTAAAGATTTGGAACAAGTTGATGGACATGACATGAAAAGGTACA
Organism: Lissotriton vulgaris; assembly: GCF_964263255.1. Taxonomy (NCBI): domain Eukaryota; kingdom Metazoa; phylum Chordata; class Amphibia; order Caudata; family Salamandridae; genus Lissotriton; species Lissotriton vulgaris. Next base: position 606,491,091 of record NC_141699.1, on the reverse strand, counting down.
AAGAATACTGAACAAAGATTTGCGTGACTGGCCTTCCGAATTTCAAGTTTTTTGGTTAATACGGAGAAGCGGCATGAATACGATTGTGCTATTTTGATCCCACAACAGAGTAAGGAGTCCCTCTTTTTCCTCATGTGTCGCATTTTCAATAATCCGGGTGCCCGTATCCTTTAATATTCGGACTTCGGCAGGTCTAAACAATGGAAGTTTGTTTGAAACATAGTGAGTGTGACTGCAGAGTGAGTGTGACTGCAGAGTGAGTGTGACTGCAGAGTGAGTGTGTTCCAGAGAGAGCAGGGGATGCTTGTGCTCTTAAACGGTGCACTGACACACAGGAGCTAAAACAAAGAACAGGTGAACACGTGTCTTGGGAGCTTCATGGAGGCAGCCGGCCCTCTGTGAGGGGAGCAGCAAGGAGAAGACGCCCCAACCAATAAAGCCCAACTACTCACAACCTACTGTACGATTACAACACAGGCCAAAGGGCAGAGCTAGGTATTTTCGCACTATGTAGGGTGAACAGTGTGTGAGTGTGTAGAGTGAGCAGTGTGTGAGTGTGCAGGGTGAGCAGTGTGTGAGCGTGCAGGGTGAGCAGTGTGTGAGCATGCAGGGTGAGCAGTGTGTGAGTATGCAGGGTTAACAGTCTGTGAGCGTGCAGGGTGAACAGTGTGTGAGTGTGTAGGGTGAGCAGTGTGCAGGGTGAGCAGTGTGTGAGTGTGCAGGGTGAGCTGTGTGTGAGTGTGCAGGGTGAGCTGTGTGTGAGTGTGCAGGGTGAGCTGTGTGTGAGTGTGCAGGGTGAGCTGTGTGTGAGTGTGCAGGGTGAGCAGTGTGTGTGTGGTGAGCAGTGTGTGTGTAGGGTGAGCAGTGTGTGTGTAGGGTGAGCAGTGTGTGTGTAGGGTGAGCAGTGTGTGTGTGTGTAGGGTGAGCAGTGTGAGTGTGCATAGGGTGAGCAGTGTGAGTGTGCAGGGTGAGCAGTGTGTGTGTAAGGTGAGCAGTGTGTGTGTAGGGTGAGCAGTGTGTGTGTAGGGTGAGCAGTGTGTGTGTAGGGTGAGCAGTGTGTGTGTGTGTGTGTAGAGTGAGCAGTGTGTGTATGTGTGTGTGTAGAGTGAGCAGTGTGTGTGTGCAGGGTGAACATTGTGTGAGTGTGCAGGGTGAACAGTGTGTGATTGTGCAGGGTGAACAGTGTGTGAGTGTGCAGGGTGAACAGTGTGTGAGTGTGCAGGGTGAGCAGTGTGTATGTGTGCAGGGTGAGCAGTGTGTGAGTGTGCAGGGTGAACATTGTGTGAGTGTGCAGGATGAACATTGTGTGAGTGTGTAGGGTGAGCAGTGTGTGAGTGTGTAGCGGCAGTGTGTGTGTGTGCGCAGGGTGCGAAAACTCGAACTAAGTCCACCACACACACATAAGACCACACACACACACCCACACCACCACACACACACACTCACACCACCACACACACACTCACACCACACTCTCACCACCACACTCTCACCACCACACTCTCACCACCACACACTCACCACCACACACTCACCACCACACACTCACCACCACACACTCACCACCACACACTCACCACCACACATGCAACCACACAAACAACCACCACCAGCCGTCAGTGCACGCTTTCACCGGGCACAAACACTACCAGCCGTCAATGCATTCTTCCACCAGGCACACACCACCAGACGTCCGTGTACGCTTTCACCAAACACACACATACCACCAGCCATCAGTGCACACTTTCAACATGCACACACAACACCAGCCGTCAGTGCACGCTTTCACCAAGCACACACACCACCAGCCATTAGTGCACAATTTCTACAGGCACACACACCACCAGCCATCAGTGCACACATCTATTGTTAACGCATCCACAATCAACTATTGTAGCAATCGCAGTGTGATGCACTTTACTTTTAAACATATTCATCTAAAGCGCAGCATGCCACCATTGCTACAATTCCAATCCAACCCACATAATTCCACTACACACCACATGCATACACTCTATAACACATGGCTAAAAGACATTGCCATTTACAATGCCATTAGCTCTAACTCAAATAAATCCGAGACCTATTGCATTTCCAATGCTTGTTAATAAAGCTATCCGTCCCATCACCGACAGTGGAAGCGTCGACCAAAATGTCATGCTACCCTTCAGAGCTCTCACGCATCTCCCTATGTTCCCCTCCAGCATATCATTGACCTCATGGTAAATACGTACCCCTAGATATGTCAAGCATGTCTGCTCCCAGCGTACATCCCAAGAGAGCACAGGTGTTAATCCGCCAGGCTTCACCCGGAACAGGCACGTCTTATTCCAATTCACCCGCAGCCCTGAGATGTCGCCAAAATTTGATAACAAATCTGCGGCTCCCTCCAGCGCTCCTCCCGTATTCGCCAGAAACATCAATAGGTCATCCGCATAGAGCGAAATATACTGCAGATCTCCTCGACCTCAGCCCCTCATAACTCCGCCCCAACCTAGCTCTTGCGGCCAAAGGCTCTATTGCCAGGGTAAACAATAGCGGAGAAAGAGAGCAGCCCTGTCTCGTCCCTCGAGCCACTCTGTATCGGGGTGAGACCAACACCCCCATTCGCACTCTGGCCACTGCAGATGTATATAACACCCTAGTCCAGCCTACAAACGCATCACCCAATCCAAATTGCCCCAGTGTCTTGTATAAATACAGCCATTCCAAACTATCAAAGGCCTTCTCTATGTCCACTGATAGGATCGTGGGCAGAGACGAGCCCTGGTGAGCTTCCCCCAAAATCCTCAACAACCTCCGCACATTTGTAGCTGTGTTCCTAGTTGGAATAAACCCAGCCTGATCCCCATGTATTAAACCAGTCATATGCTGCAGGAGACGGGACGCCAATACTCGACTCAGGATCTTATAATCCGTAGTTAACATCGATAACGGCCTGTAGGCAGTCATATCTGAAAGAAACAGGTTAATATTAGTTTCCTTACCTTAGAATATCCCCTGGCGTCAGACTGGATCCGGAAACTTTTGCGTAGCAGTACCCCTGCGCGTCGGTAGGCATCATTAGCGGCTCCGCGTCCGTCGTCGGCGTCGTTGGCGCCGGGATGACGTCGTCGGAGTACTTAGACGCCGCCCTCGCGCGCTGACGTCAGTTCTTCTTTTTTCCGCGCCAGCAAGCGCAGATCCGGAAAAAGTGGTACCCCTTAGTCAATTTTTGACGAAACTTTTTCGATAATTTTTGATCCTTTTCGAAGTCTTAACGACTCAGACGGTGCCGGTAGGGATGCCCGGGTTTAAACCCTGCGCTGACTGCGACCGACTGATGTCGGTTACCGACCCCCGTCGCCGGTGTCTTCATTGCCTGGGCCTTGACCACGACGACAAGGCCTGCTTCGACTGCCGGGCCCTGACGTCTTAAGCTAGGCGGGAGCGGTCCCGCAAGCGACTCGACCTTTGGCAGTCGGCCCGCGCCGCTCGAGGTCCCGGTCCGCGAGGAGGTCGAGGGACAGGTCGCGGGGTCGGAGCCACCATAGCTCCGGGAGTCGTCTTCAGGCTCGAAGTCCTCAGGTAAGCACAATAAGTCAAAGAGACTTCATCGCTCTTCCGACTCTCCCCCGACGCTCGCGTGACGCAGCCGGGGGTTCGGGCGACACCGCCCATGCGGCTCCGTCGGAGCCGCGGGCGTCTCGGCCTGCTTCATACCTGTCGGTCCCTTGGCGGAACGCGACGCCGGAGGAGATTGAGGCCTTCCTCACGGTCATGAGGTCGCTCACTCCTCCTTCCGGCTCCGCGGCGCTTTCGGGCCCAGCGTCCCCGACTGGGGGCCCCAGCAGGTTGGGCGCTCCGGCCCTGACGCCGCCATGTGCTTCGGTCCCGACGCCGCAGGTGACTTCGGTCTCGGCGTCGCAGGCCCCCACAGGATCCGGGTCCGGATCCGGGTCGTCGCCGGTCGACCTTACGACCTCGCCGGCGCCGGCCCCCAGGGTGTCGCCCCCCGCGCCGCCTCCGTGCGGCGCATTCCCCGATCCCTCCCTCGATTCGGGTCTGGCGCCGCTCGGCACCGCACTCGACGCCGATGGGAGATTTCTACTTCTATGACCCGACCCCATCTTTTGGTCCTGAGTCTCAGGAGATGGGTGGCGAGGGGGATTGGGAGGAGTCTGAGGACCCTCTGGCACAGGAGTGAAAGTCTTATCAGGACTAGGCAGGTGAGCTAGGGGAGGCCAGTGGTCTGGACACCTCGCCGGACACTGGCTTTGTCTCCCCTCCTAGCGTGGCTACAGAGGAGGGGGCTGCCTATACTGTGGTGCTGACGCGGGCGGCCAAGGCCTTGGGCCTGCAGCTCCCCCTCACGGCTGTGAGGACTAACCTCCTCACTGAGGTCCTTAAACCGCAGGCAAGCTCAGCCGAGCCTCTGCTGCCATTTAATGAGGCCTTGTCTGACGTTCTTCTGGGCACTTGGTCCAAGCCCGCTACAGTTCAGCCTGTAGATAGGAACGTCGCCAGACGCCACTGCCCTGCTCCAGGCGACCCTTGCTTCCTGTCCACCCACCCCACCCCCAAGAGCCTGGTCATCCAGGCCTCTAACTCCCCGACTGCATTCACGACAGCTCCCCCCGATCGGGAATCCAAGAGGTACGAGCAATACGGAAAAAAGGTATTCTCCTCCCTGAGTTTAGGGCTGCGGTCAGTCAACACTGCATGCCTCTTGGGCCGTTACACCCACTCTCTGTGGGACACGGTGGCGGACGTGCTGCCACAATGTCCGGTGGAGGTCCAGACTAAACTTACCCAAGCCCTTGCGGAGGGTCGAGATGCAGCAAGGTACTCTATCAGGTGTGGGCTGGATACCACAGACTCACTGGGCAGAGCAATGGCAACGACGGTGGCGATTCGTTGCCACGCCTGGTTGAAGTCTGCTAACTTTTCGGCTGATGTCCAAAACACCCTTATGGACATGTCGTTTGATGGCCGTCGCCTCTTTGGCGACAAAGCAGACCATGCGCTTGAGCGCTTTAAGGACTCAAGGGCTACGGCCAAGTTCTTGGGCCTCTCGGCCGCGCGCCAGCAAACGGCTGCTTTTCGCGGCCAAGGAAGGGGCAAACCCCACACGTCCTTCCAGCCACGGACCGCAGACTACCGTCCAGCGCGGTGGTGGACGTGGAAACCGCTGTGGCGTCGGTCAGGGACAACGGCGAGGCCAGTCCACACCTGCCCCTGCAGCATCCGCCTCCAAACCTTCCTAGTCCGAGCTTTCAGGCCCATGTGACGCCAGTGGGGGGCAGGGTTCGCCATCACCACCTCCACTGGCGCACTGTCACATCGGACAGTTGGGTGCTGCAAATCGTCCGAAGGGGCTACTCCCTCCCCTTCGAGGCGACCCCTCCGGCCATGCCACCGCAGTACCACCGCGTGTCGGAGGATCACTTTGTTGTATTTCTATCTAGGACCCTTATTCGATATTCCCGATTCATGCCCTTATGTAATTATAATAAATAGTATCCTTATAAAGGCATAAGAATCATATCCATATTTAGTAATAGCCCATGCAGTCCAAAGCACGGCAAGGCTACTCCCATAGACTCCTATGAAGCACAACGCGTTCCTTAAACAAACCAAGCCTCCAGCAGCCCGGGTTTTTCCCCCCTGCTCTTGTTTTGATTTGCACAAGAACTCCTGACTGTTAGTTCTTAGTGACGTCTTATGTCCAACCTTACGTCAAACCCGGCACCTTTCAGGTATAAATATACCAACGTTGCCTTAAGCAAACACACGGTGGTGTGGAGCAGAGCGGTTATCTACTTATCCGAAGCCCAGCTGATGCGAGAGCCGAAGGAACCTGCCCCTCCCCTTTGACTCGCTGGAGAAGCTGCCTTTTCTCACGCCGAGAAATCCAGCTCCGGTGTTCCCGAGTCACCCTCGCAGGTTACTGGGAGATAGAGTCCTGAGAAGCGAGATACAAGACCTCCTTCATTCTATAACCAAGGTACACAGCTGATTAAAACCTTAGAGAGAATTCTTGATTCAGATACTTTGCAAAAAAAACTAACTTAACTTAAGACTGCTACTTACTTACTCCTTCCCACGTATTAGGCTTAGGTCGGGTACATTGGGGTAGGCGTATCTTAGAAGCACCAGTTGAGTTTGTTAGTCAATGTTTTTATGTATGTATATATTTTATCCATTTTAAGCATCATATGGCTCAGAAACCATATCAATGCTTTTACAGTATTATTTCATAATACTACTTTTACTGTACACACTTTACTTTATGATAAGTATTGCAATTGTAGCAATTCATTTCTCTTGCGTGAGAAAGAAGACTGCTCAATAAAATAACACCTTTTATTGAAAACGCCCGTCTCTCTATTTGTCTGCATTCTGGTGAAACTAAGCATGCACGATTGACTGAGTGAAATAGCTGCCTATTGTTTTCACACGACTCTAGAGATACACTCTTTAATCTGAGGGAGCAAAGTTGTCATGTTCATGCGGTTGTCAGAAACTAATCCCTTCTTGTCTAAATCAGAACGGTTAACCCTTTCCTGAACATTAGAGAAAGTTTCTAGTGACCTCTGAGCTAGCTGGCAGAAACTAATTAAGTCTAACATAGTCAGTAGAGACCTAGATGACCTCAGTCCTACGTCTACACTGCTGTTTGTTATTCCAATGCGCAGAGCCTATTGGGAATATAGGAACTACACTACAACTTGACACTTCTACGAGAGGAAGTTACGTCCATCTTGGCCAAGGGGGCCATCAAGCACATTCCTGGGCCAGAAGTAGGGTGTGGTTGTTACTCCCACTACTTTCTGGTACCCAAGGAGGGCAAAGGGGGCCTACGCCCTATCTTGGACCTGCGGAACGTCAACGGCTTCCTCCGGCAGGAGAAGTTCAGGATGCTGACACTGGCTCAGGTCCTAGCTGCCCTGGACCCAGGAGACTGGATGGTAGCGTTGGACTTGCAGGACGCTTATTTTCATATCCCCGTCCTGCCGGCCCACCGGCGTTACCTGCGGTTCACGGTAGGCCACGAGCACTTTCAATTTACTGTGCTCCCCTTCGGCCTTACCCGCGCCCCACGGGTGTTCACGAAAGTGATGGCGGTGGTCGCAGCTCATCTATGCAGGTTAGGGGTTTCAGTCTTCCCCTACCTCGACGACTGGTTGTTGAAGGCGGGCTCGCCCCAGACAGTCGTCAGCCACCTCCAGACTACGGCCGACCTCCTGCACCTGCTGGGGTTCTCCATCAATGTGCCGAAGTCGCACCTGTGTCCCTCTCAGAAGCTCCTCTTTATTGGAGCGGTTCTGGACTCTGCGTAGTTTCGGGTTTATCCTCCCGAGCAGTGGGTTCGGGATATTCAGGCTCTGGTTCCGATCTTTCAGCTGTTATCCGGAGTCTCGGTCAGCTTGACTCTGCGGTTTCTGTTGCTGATGGCCTCCTGCATCCTTCTGGTGCATCACGCCAGGTGGCGGATGCGGGATCTGCAGTAGGACCTGAAGTTTCAGTGAGCCCAGCATCAGGGCAACTTGTCCGACCATGTCTTGATCTCGGAGGGCACTGCAAGACAGTTGCAGTGGTGGCTCACGGACCGCGATTGGGTCAGCGGTAGATCCCTCTCCCTACCCCAACCGGAGCACGTAGTTGTGACGGACGTGTCCCTCCAGGGCTGGGGAGGCTACATGGGAGAGGCGGAGATCAGATGCCTCTGGTCTCTGGCGGAGTCCCGGCTCCACATCAACCTTTTGGAGCTGCGGGCGATCCGGCTTGCACTGAAGGCATTCCTCCCCTCTGTCCGGGGGAGTGTAGTGCAGGTGTTCACGGACAACACCACCACCATGTGGTACTGCAACAAACAGGGCGGGGTGGGGTCGTATACCCTATGCCAGGAGGCTCTGCGCCTCTGGCAGTGGCTGGAACATCTGGTGGTTCAACACCTAGCAGGTTCCCTGAACGCCAGGGCAGACAAACTCAGCCGTCGGTGCATGATGGATGACGAATGGTATCTGAACTCGGACGTGGCGCAAGGCCTCTTTCAGCAGTGGGGGGAACCTTGGTTAGATCTATTCGCCACAGAAGAGAATGCGCAATGTTATCAGTTCTGCGCGTTGGAATTTCCGAGGCAGCACTTGTTCGGAGATGCTTTTCGTTGCGAGTGGAGCTGCGGTGTGTTGTACGCCTTTCCGCCTGTACCACTTCTGCCCAGAGTGCTGAAGATCAGACGCGACCGGGCCCAAGTTATCCTTATGGCTCCGGACTGGGCACGAAGATACTGGTATCCTGAGCTACTCAGCATGTCTGTCGATCCCCCGATTCGTCTGCCTCTTCAGGAGGACCTTCTGTCGCAGCAGCAGGGGACGGTCCTCCACCCGAACCTGTCCAGTCTCCACCTCCATGCTTGGAGATTCAGCAGTGACAGTTGAGGCCATTTGACTTGCCTCCTGAAGTTTGTGATGTGATTCTGGCAGCCAGGCGTCCCTCCACAAAGTCGGTATACGCCTGCAGGTGGAACAAGTTTGTAGCATGGTGCACAGCAAAGGCTGTGGATCCCCTTTCTGCCCCTCTTTCTGAGGTTCTCCTCTTCCTTCTTTCTCTTGCCCAGCAGGGCTCTGCTCTGGGCACTATCAAGGGCTACCTTTCTGCCCTTTCCGCCTTCCTAAGGCTACCTGATCAGCCTTCTTTGTTAAAGTCCCCGGTTGTTAATAGGTTCTTGAAGGGCATCACTCATATGTTCCCCCCTGTTCCTTTCGTGATGCCTCAGTGGGACTTGAACCTTGTACTTACTTTTCTGATGTGCGCTCCCTTCGAGCCACTTCATAACTGTCCTCCCCGTCTTCTTACTCTTAAGACTGCTTTCCTGGTTGCCATCACCTCTGCCAGGAGAGTGAGTGAGCTCCAGGCTCTCTCATCCAAGACTCCCTTCCTTTCTGTCCATCCGGACAAGGTTGTGTTGCCGACAAGACCCTCTTTCCTGCCCAAGGTAGTCATGACCTTCCACATCGGGCAGTCCATCACCTTGCCCACCTTCCTTCCTCCTCCGCATCCCTCTAAAGAGGAAGAGCGGCTTTACCGTCTGGACCCAAAACGTGCGCTCTCTTTCTATTTGGATTGCACACGCCAGTTCCGGGTGGATGACCAACTCTTTGTTAGTTACGTGGGCGCTAAGAAGAGACGGGGGGTGCACAAACGGACCATCTCTCGGTGGGTCGTCTTGTGTATCAAGGCATGCTACTCTTTAGCTAAGAAGGAACCTCCTGTTGGGCTGAGGGCCCATTCCACTCGGGCCACGGCGGCTACTACTGCCCTGGGCCGGGGAGTCCCCTTGCAGTACATATGTCAGGCAGCTACGTGGGCCTCGCTGCACACGTTCGCAAGACACTACTGCCTGGACAGCCAAGTCCGGAGGGATGGCTTCTTTGGCCGTTCCGTCCTCCAGGACTTTCTGGTGTGATTATTGGTTCGCAGACCCACCACCGGGGTTGGTATTGCTGGGGTATCTATTCTAAGGTAAGGAATCTAATACTAACCAGTTTCTTTCAGATGCACAAGTTACTTACCTTCGGTAACGACATATCTGTAAGAAACAGTAGTTAGTATTAGATTCCTTACCGCCCCACCCATCCTCTTCGTTCTGCGAACCGATATCTAGGGTTAAGGTCATCCCCTTTCAGGGCCCTAGTTTCATGGCTCCAGTGTTGGTTTTTATCATGTCTCTTCGTTTCTGGCGCGGAAAAGCTGTGTATAAGAACTGACGTCAGCACGCGAGGGCGGCGTCTAAGTATTCCGGCGACGTCATCCCGGCGGCGCCGCCAGAGCCGCAGACGATGCCTACCGACGCGCAGGGGTACTGCTACGCAAAAGTTTCCGGATACAGTCTGACGCCTGGGGATATTCTAAGGTAAGGAATCTAATGCTAACTACTGTTTCTTACAGATATATCGTTACCGAAGGTAAGTAACTTGTGCGCCTGTGCCCTCTCGCCCAGGTTTTAATAAAGGGATAATGAGCACCTTCCTCATGGACATAGGAAGGTGACCCAGTTCCCTTGCCTCTTTATAAACCTCCAACAACCGCGGAGCCAGTGTATCCACATATTGCGAGTAGAATTCTACGGGTAGTCCATCTACACCTGGAGTTTTATTGTGAGCCATATGCTTAATCGCGCTCCGGATCTCCTCAAGTGTAACATCCCGGCCTAAAGAATCTGCTTGTTCCTCTTCCAGCTGCGGAAGTGGCACGCTCTCCAAGTAGGCTTCGATTTCTGACTCCCCGCCACTAGTGAACTTTCATATAACTCTTCATAATATTCCAGGAGCCGCGCCATAATCTCATGCTGAGTGTATATGGTGCTACCATCTTGTGCCTTCAACGCCATACTTGGAGAGCCTCTTTAATTAGGATTAGGTAACAATGCCAACAAGGTTCCCGCTTTGTCACCCTCAGCATGAGCCTTCGTGACATAGGTCTTATAATCAAAGCTTCGTAGTCTTTCTATCTCCCCGGCAACTGCTTCCTTCGCCTCCACCACTTCAGCTTGCACTTCCGGATGCTCCGGTCAAGCTTATCCAGCTGCCCTCAGCCTGCGTTCCGCCTTGTCCACATCCTGTAGCAACACCTTCCGCACTTCTACATGTTTGCTAATACAGAGCCCCCTTATCACCACTTTAAAGGCGTCCCACTCCACTGCTCTAGCAGCAGCCATTCCTTCATTTTCATTAAAATAGTGCACTATTCCATCCCCAACCTCTGTTTTGAAAACCGGATCATCCAACGTCTCGGGTCGCAATCTCCAAGTGGGATTGTCGGATTTCACCGTCACCCAGTGCATGATAATTAGCAACAGGTTGTGGTCTGATAGTGTCCTAGTCAGATATTCAGAGCGTGCTTTGGTAGGTACTATCGAGGGGGAACATAGAACTGCATCTAACCTAACTTGTAGTTCGTGCATCGCTGAGAAGAAGAAATAGTCCCGGTCTCTAGGGTGGTGGCTGCGCCATATGTCTACTAGGTTCCATCTATTTTGTCAATCCGTCTATATTTGGCCAGTCTACGGATGGGGGAATCTGCTAAGGGGAGTTGTGATCTGTCCAGAGATATATCTACTATGGAGTTAAAATCCCCCCAGCACCACTGGGCCTGCGAATTAATGTGCTAATGCGTCCGATATGCGGTCTAGGAAGCGCGCTTGGTCTATGTTCGGTGCATATATACTGCACAGCGCTATGTCCCTACCATGTAATCGCCCCTCCACCGCTACGAATATACCCTCAGGATCTATTGTCTGTTTCGTGGCCTGAAAAGGGACCCCTGCTCTCACCCAAACCAAAGCCCCCCCATGCAAATGCCGAATATGATGTGCTAAAAACCTGGCCTCTCTACCTGCGCTGCAACACCTGACCTTCTGCTTTAGTAAGGTGGGTTTCCTGTAACAGTGCTATATGTATTCCTCTCCTGACTAAATATGCATGCACCTTTTGGCGGCTCGTCATAGTGTGCAGACCCCTCACATTCCAAGTGACACAACGCAATTCAGGTAATGTCCCCATAGCAGTTGAACAAGTTTCACCTTTCGCCCTGCACATACACCCCAGTGGCCCATACTTCCCAACCATAACCCCAACCTCCCTGTCCCCCCAATCCCCCCCCCCCCCATCCCCCTCCCAAGAACAGGTCCTAGAACAAAACTGCCAGTCCCCATCCAAACCATATCAACAATCAACACACAGCTAAGCCCACCAGTAGTCACTGCAGGCATGCCTTATGGGTAGTTGGGGTTGCTCAGAGCCAACAGGCGACCACGTAAACTCCAAGACTCACCCCGCTTAGATCCCCCAGTAAAACACTGAATCCTCTTCCCTCTGCGCACCGCTCCAGGAACAGTTGAGTCCCCACAAATTGATCAGGCCCTGCATCACAGAGCGACCGCTGAAAGCCCCCCTTACCGTGGGCAACCAAACTCCGACACCCTGCAGCCACAATAGTGTCCACAAGCTCTCCATTGAATGCCAGCAATCCAACAGCAACCTCCCAATGTACAAACCATTACTCATCCAGCAGTCCATCAGCTGTGGCCGGAGTGACCTGCGGCATGCGTAGACTGTCCGTTTCCGATATCACAGTGTCTGACTGTGCTTTGTCCTTTTCTGAGTCCGTACCCTCCGGTGATTGGGTCATCTGGTCTCCCGATAGAGCGGACACCACTTCCAGCACCCCCCACCGCTCTAGCTCAGTTTGTGACGTCGATGGTTTTCACAGACCCCTCTGTCTGTGTCGAAGCCGTTGTGAGTGGCGGAGTTGATGATCTCTAGGAGGGTCTTGGGCCTGAAGTCCCATCCGATCCGTCCCAGCCCTGTAGGACTCCAACCACATCCACACCTCGTCTGGGGTGTCATAGAACTGAGTCTTACCATCCAATATTATTCTCAGTTTGGTGGGGGAATAATAGGGAGTACTGTAGTTCCTCCGACCTTAGCTCCTTTTTGATCGACATGAAGGATGCACGGCGGCGCTGTATATCCAAAATATAATCCGGGAATAGAGTTACCTTACCCTTTCCGACTTGATATGGGTCTTTGGTGCGCGCTTTTTGGAGCAAGAAGTCTCTATCCCTATAGTGTGGCAGACGAGCTACCACCGGGCGGGTTGGACACCCCGGCTGTGGTGGCTTCGCAGGTACCCTATGCGCACGTTCCAATGTGTAAAAAGAGGACAGTCCCTCAGGAGCCACCACCGTCTTCAGCCAATTCTCTAGGTATTGCACCATGTCCGACCCCTCTTCTTTTTCAGGCAGACCCACCACGTGGATGTTATTTCGCCGATTTCTACTTTCAGCGTCCTCAGCCCGCCTCTCCAGCGCCAGGATTCGATCCAAGGCATCCGTCACTTTGCTCGCCAACGCAGTTTGGGCTGGTGCTGCATCCTGGAGTATGCCCTCCACTTGTTTTACTCTGTCTGCGAGCTTAGAGTGATCCGCTCGCAAGAGGCCAAGGCCTGTCACCACCTGGGCAATATCATGTTCCAGGGCAGAGCAAGAATCCGCAATGGCCTCTAGAATGCGGTTGAACTGTTGTTGCATCCGTGGGTCTTGAGGTGCTTCCAGGACACCCTGCTCATTCCGGATGGGAGCTTCGGTGTCCGACAGCTGGTGCGCTCCATCTTTCTTCCCCTTTGGTTTCCCCATGATCAGGTCCTTCAGCTCGTGCTCCGTTAGGTACAGGCACTCCACCGCGTCTCGATCACCGAAAGAAGACCCAGTGCCCAAGTGTGGACCAGCAAGACCAGTAGTCCCTCTCTCCAGGAATACCCTTATCCAGGAGTTTGTGCGACCTAGCCCGTGGCACGCCCTTGTTATTCAGTAATTGCAATTTTGGTGTATTGAAAGCAAGGTCCCAGCTTCGCCATTTATTGCCGATCCCAAGGCTGCTTTCTTATGTTCGTGCCTGCTGCCAGTCTCCGCAACCCTGGTCCACAGTCTCTAAGAAGGCCCAGGCTTGCCACCCTCACCGCCTGTAGCTCCACTTAGGTGTGCTTCCCCCTCCGAGCCAGCCTCGGTACTAAGGCCACGTTTCTCCAGTTGCTATCCCTGTCTCAGGCTGCTTCTATGTCCCCTCTCTTCCGTGGCCACCCTGAGAACACCAGGCCACCAGGGTTGCACCAAGACACATCGCCCTGGGGGCAGAACTCTCCTTCGCCGTCCTCTTCTGTGCCCTGCCATGCCCCTTCACTCACTGACTTGTGGTCTCAGTGGCCCCAGGTCCAGACCCACAGCGTCTCCTAGCCCGTGCGCCACAAGGGCCTCAAACCAATCCACAACAATCCCTGCATCTGCCGTTTTCATCTGTCAACTTGTGTGCGTCCCCGCTGCAGCCCCAGCTCGCAGGCTGCGCCCTTCCACGGAGCCCCGCTTCCGCCTCCGCGGCCCGGGGCTCCGGGTCGCGCCACACCCCACTCACCAGGGCAGGAGCAGGTGTCACCGTCCTGCACGGTATTAGGCAGTCCCACGCTGCCGCGTCCGATCTCTCAGCGCCGCTCCAGGGAAAGGAAAGCCTTCGGGCCTGCGCCTCCAGTTTCTACGCCGCCACCGCTGTTGGTAAACCCCAGTCCGGGCCTCCACCGAGAAGGATGCAGCAGTCCTCAAACCCCTCTTGCGCAGTCCCGATCTGGACCGCGATGAGATCTCCGTTGCTCCGGCCATGCTAATCCACCAGCGTCTGTGCCCCGCAGTCAGCAGTCCTGATCTTCCCTTTTCCCGGCTGCAGGATTCAGAGCCTCGGTGCCGCCGCCATTTTGTAGCCCTCGCCTAACAGAGGTCCCGGTCTGGAAAGTGGGTTCTATTAAAAAGCGCAGGGCTCTATTCTAAGCCCTGCGCTTTTTAGCATCTATATGGCCCCGTTGGCGGCGGTTGCGGAATCTTTTGGTGCCCAGATCATAACCTATGCTGATGACACCCAGTTGCTCTTTACATCTGAAAAGGGTAAGGACTTTGACGGCCCACGGATTAGAGACTGCCTGGGAGCCGTCTTTACCTGGTTCCAGCGACATAGCTTAAAATGCAACCCCGATAAATCGGAATTGCTTTTTTTCGGATGCCCACCTGATCCTGGCTGGAAGGCATGGTGGCCTTCAGACATGTCTCCACCGGATGCTGCCTCTTCCAAAGCTAAAAATCTGGGCTTTGTGATTGATGATGGCCTTGCTTTTGGCCCCCAGATTATTGGGCTGACCGGCAAATGCTTCGGCCTCTTGAAAATGTTACGGAAATTCCTTCCGTTGCTGTCGCTAAAGCATAGAAAGACCATCGTGCAGGCCTTGATAGGCTTGCGTTTGGATTACGCGAATGTTCTCTATCTTGGCCTGCTGAAATATCTTTTGACGCGACTGCAGATTGTGCAAAACTCTGCGGCCAGAGCCATCTTTGGTCTCCAGCGCAGAGCTGGAGCTACGGATTTGTTAAAAAAACTGCACTGGCTCCCAGTCGCGAAAAGGATTGTTTTTAAGGCGCTTACTTTTGCCTTCAAGGCCCTTCATCTGATTGGCCCAAAGTATCTTCAGAAGCGCTTGGCTTTTTATGTGCCTTGTAGGGCGTTACATTCCGCGACTTTATCTAAAGCCATGATTCCCCTATTTTTCGGGCTAGAATCGGAGGACGCTCTTTTCGCTTTCTAGCGTCTCAAAGCTGAAATGACCTGCCTATCTCGCTTAGGAAAGCTGAGGACCTGCTCTCTTTTCGGAAAGGACTAAAAACATGGCTTTTCACACAGTAACTGTTCTTCTCTTTTTCTGTTTTCGCAGTGTTATGTTTTTTACATTGAGGGCTCTTTGTCAAAGCGCAGGGACACTCCTAGGATTAGCCGTGCGCTATAAAAGAGCATTTTTAACATAACATAACATAACAAGTCTGCCAAAACTCCCGACTGGCGCTAGTAAAAGCCTTGGGATCGCGCCAGCCTAGGTCCGCACCGTTCCCAGCACACTCGGTGCCGCCAGGCGGATCAAGGAATCTGTATGTGCCAGGATTAATATGGGGATTCACGTGGAGCTCAGCGCTCACGCAGCCTGCCCCATCGGCCTCCAAGCCACGCCCTCCATGACAGCAATGTATTATGTGCAAAATCAGGGAGGGACTCACTCTCTCCAACTGTTGGGTCCTGCTCAGACCATTTGAAGATAGGCAATCCATCACAGGA
Organism: Lissotriton vulgaris; assembly: GCF_964263255.1. Lineage (NCBI taxonomy): Eukaryota > Metazoa > Chordata > Amphibia > Caudata > Salamandridae > Lissotriton > Lissotriton vulgaris. The sequence goes on along the minus strand of NC_141699.1, from coordinate 606,475,405 downwards.
TTGATCTTCTGGCAGAACACCTCCCAGGAGTAAACAATCCGGTTGCCAACCTCCTCAGCAGAAGGCGACAGCAAAATTCCAGAGTGGGAACTTCATCCCCAAGTTCTCCTTACATACTTTCAACAATGGGTGTTCCCACAAAAACGCACTCTCTCTCTCCTCCCAGGTTCCTGACCTATACATGCAGGTCCCACTGGAGCAGGCTGCGGGGCACCTTAGGATCTCCCTTAGGGTAAGATCGGTTACTATGCGCCTCTCCTCATGTTCCTCATGTTTAGCGTCTTTTTAACACTTTTTAAGCCTGCATTGCAACACATTGTATTCCTTTATGAAGGCACCTGTCAATATCGTTGCAGTCACTGTCCCTTTACACCCACGAGTGTGTCTTTGAGCGTTCTGTTCCTGTGACCTTGTAACATAACAATAACAAAACCACAATTATTCCTCTGTTATGTACTTTCTTTTAGGTCACCCCAGCTCAGCAGGACCTAGTTGCCTGCCCTTGTACGACCTCAAGGCATAAGGTTGTATGAACATCAATTTTCACTGTGTAGTACGTCTCACATAGGTCCTGACGAATTGCCATCCGGGCAAGAAACATGTTGACCTGATCAGGGGGTTGTAGGTATCTTGCTTTGTACTTCCTTAAGCACATATCTCCCCTCCCACCATTTTAATCAGGGGCGCCAGCCACAGCAATAACATTTTTGTGGACTGAGCCACCTTTTTTAATTCACCACCTCCTCACGACTACACCCTTTTTCTTCCCTCTCACCTGCATGCACCATATGGCAGGAACAAAAGATCTCCGATAAAGAGCCCCTTTACGGGTGCCCGTCAGACATTGCAGTGCCAGTCTGACGAGGAGCAGAACCCATATGATGAAGCATGACATCTAGCTTGCTAGATGTGTGAGGGTTTTAGTTCCAACAAGGGAAATTCCCCTTCTTTGGCTTTTCTTTCCTTCTCTTTTCACGCTCCACTCGACATACTCTGGCTTTTCACTACTCCACCTGGGGAACTTTGTACATTGCTTTGTGATTATTCCCACAAAAAGACTTGTTTGCCACAGCCGACAAAATTCCCAAGCTTCAGCTCCAGGTTCCCACACCTGCTCTCAAAGGGCAATGACCTATGGATGAACTGTTCAGGAATATTTGCCTACACTTTTCCACCTCTCCCATTCATTCCGTGTCTGGTTCAGAAGCTCAGGCAAACATCCCTCACACTAATTCTAGACGCTCCCTCATGGGCCCGTCAACCATGGTACACCACCATGTTGGAGCTGTTACTAGTTCCACATCAAAAGCAGCACCTTACATCCAGGCTCCTCACATAGAACCATGGAAAAATCAGACCGCCAACTCCCAAAGAACTGATCTTAACGATCTGGCTACTGAAGTCACAGAGTTTGGTTATTTAAATCTACCACCAGACTGTATGAATATTCTAAAAGAAGCAAGAAAGCCCACCACCAGAGCTTGCTATGCAGCAAAGTGGAAAAGATGTGTTGTCTACTGCAACAATAACAAAATCAATCCCCTACACGCTTCTTTACAAAACATTATCTGATACCTGTTACACTTACAGCAAACTGGACTAGCTTATACATCTATTCGTGTGCACCTGGCAGCGGTAGCTGCGTATTTGTAGAACAGGCAACATTTGTCACTATTCAGAGTTCCAGTAATCAAAGCCTTCATGGAAGGCTTGAAAAAGGTAATACCACCAAGGATTCCTCCTGCCCCAATATGGAATCTCAACATTGTCCTTACAAGGATCATGGGTTCACCTTTTGAACCATTGCACAAGCACTCTTTGTAGTTTCTCTCATGGAAAGTTTATTTCCTCATCACAGTCACCTCATTAAGGAGAGTTGGTGAGCTATAGGCATTAACATATCAAGAACCCTTCTTTCAGCTACACATAGGCAGGGTAGTTCTTCGCACCAACCCTAAATTCCTACCCAAAGGAGTTTCTGCTTTTCATATAAACCAGTCAGTTGAGTTACCTGCGTTTTTCCCTCAACCAGATTCTGTAGCAGAACGCGCTCTTCACATGCTTGACATACAAAATAACTTTATTGTACTACATGGATTGGACAAAAGACTTTCGCAAACAAAGCAACTGTTTGTTGGATTTGCTCCATCTCACAAAGGCAATCCCATTTCTAAATCTGGTATTGGAAGATGGATTTTAAAATGCATTCAAACATGCTATACTAAAGCTAAAAGAACTTTATCCATACCCCCTAGAGCTCATTCCACTCACAAAATAGGGGCTTCTGTGGCCTTTTTAGGTAACATTCCTCTATCTGACATATGTAAGGCAGCTACATGGTCTAAACCACATACATTTACCAAACACTATTGTGTAGATCTGTTAGCACGTCAACAAGCTAATGTAGGCCAAGAAGTACTTAAAACACTATTTCAAACAACTGCAACATCTTCAGGTTTGCCACCGCTTTGGGAGTATACTGCTTTGTAGTCTATGCAAAGCATCTGTATCTACAGCACACATGCCTCGAATGGATAATGTTACTTACCCAGTAAGCATCTGTTCTTGGCATGTAGAGCTGTATATTCACATGCGCCCATCTGCCTCCCCGGGTGCCTGTAGTTGTTGCAATTCTTCATTGTTCATTCGTACACATGGACATCTCTATCCTACACTTACTTACTCCATTCTCACCCTCTTGCGGGAAAACAATCTAACAATGGAGTCGATAACCATGCGCAGTATTACCGAAAGGAGGAGTCACATTACCTCGTGACTAGGAAAGACTTGTTCGAAGAATGACAACATGCAAACATCCAAACCCATCACTAGATGGCAGGAGTATGCAAAGAATGTGAATCTACAGCTTTACATGCCACGAACAGGTGCTACTGGGTAAGTAACCTACAGCTTTACATGCCACGAACAGGTGCTACTGGGTAAGTAACATTATCCTTAGCTTGCCTACTTTAAGACATGAGAGGAATCTAGAGAAAAGAGATATCTAATTACTAACAACACAAGTGATGTCAGTGAGACACTTTTACTGTCTAAAAGTAGTGGAGGCAATTAAATGTGTCTTTGATAGTAAGTTTGAGAAGGAGATTGGTACTCTGAGACTGGAAAGGGGACATCCGTGACTGTGATGATGTTACATATTTTCAGTAATATTGATTATAAACCGGTCTTTCAGTCGGTATCACTTGAGCTCTTTTTGAAGGTGAGATGATTCCTGACCACTAAACAACCTATGGTGTTCTTCCTCAGTTATCAACGACGGAAAGGAATCATTATAAATGAGACCTCTGTGTTGGTGTATGCCCAGCTGCTCACTGGCCGCCGCTACATATTTAATGAAAATGGGGATGTTCACCTGGAGAAACAGTGGTCAAAGCAAGTGCTGCCTTTTGCCTTACAAGTTACCGTCAAAGTAAGATTCTTGAAATGCATATGTTATTTAGAGTAAAATAAATTGAAAGTACTCATTGTGACTAGGATAGCTTCATAATGCTTGTGCATAGTGAGTGAATCATTGTAGAAAGGGTGGATTAATCAGGTTTGTAGTGCAGAAGGACACCAGAGAATTTGAAGTCAAGAGACAAGGTTGGGCCAGGACTAAAAGAGTGTGCCTACTTTGCAAGAAGTATGATTGTATAAAATGAGCAGGAGAGGATACTCTTAAAATGGTTTGTTTTTAGTGTGTAAATCAAACAACCTTATTATGGTCTTAACTCAAAAACTGTTCAGTATGGCCCCTCCGTTCTAAAGCTATAGAATTTCCATGTTGGAGGCTGACTTTGCTTTGCATGAAAGAAAGACTACAAACATATAAAGTAATTTTGGACTTACTGAAGTGGTTTTAGCCACAGTGCTTTCCAGTATACATGTAGATGTTATTTCTGTTTTGGAATTCATTGTAATACCTAATTTGCTTACAAAGCATGAAAGGAAAGCACGCTCACCATGTGAAATATTTTAATGACACAGTGGATGCTTAGAATGATAAATAGTTTAAGGGATGCTGTACTATGTTTCACTTAACTACATAAATAAAAAGTGTAAGATGTTTGGTCTTTATATTGAGCATAAAATAAATCCATTTATGTTCTCCTAATACAGGATATCAACACATTCGACCCAGGCTCTTTGCAGTTCAAAACTTTGGCAGACCTGTTCTCACCTGGAACTTTAGTCTTCATGTTAGGAACACCTTACTACGGCTGTGTGGGAGAAGTTAGTTTCACGTTTGTATACACTTCTTTGTTTACCATTGTTATTTGCATATTTGTAAAACAAGCTTGATATAGAAATTGAAGAACATTCAAAGACAACGCTGTTAGATTATGACCATTTCAGAGTCTAATTCAAAGTTTTTGTCATTCCTAGGTTGAGAATTCATCAGATGTGATTGGCGAAAGCAGAATTAGAGTGCTTTTCAACATTCCATATGAACCACCTTTCGATGCCTTAATACAAAACCAGCATGTAAGTACCTTAGAAAGATTTTATGGTTTCTTGTTTAGCAAAATAGAAGCTGGTATATTTTTGCTAAATGGTATGCCTTTTATAATGTATCCCCCATTACTGTATGATCGATCAGTTCACCCCAAAGCAATATTATTCCACACATTTGTATTGTATTGTAATTACTATTAGCTACTTTTAATAGTGAAAAATGGTTCAGGGGCTCCTACCTTACTTATACTAAACATGAGCACATTTGCATTAATGTTCAGCTGTTATCTGTTATTGATATTATGCCAAAGATGACTCACTCGCCTAGACTGTGTAGTTGAGCTTTGCAGAACCAAGATGTATGTGTCTATTGACTAGCCGTCCGTCTTAATGCTTTTAATTCATAGTTAGCTAAAATATCTGACTGCCGTTTCCTATTACTTGTTGGCGATGTTTGTTGGCAGAAGTAAAACCTTGCTCTCTAGCCTTGCCTTTGACAGGTTTGACTAGTTGTTTTCCTCACCAATACTCCCCAGAGCAGCTGGGCCTGTTAAATGTGGTAAATCCTGTAGGAATGAGTTTAGTTTCTTGTATTCACCCCTGTCAGTTTTAAGTACTTCCTACTGTGGCTTTAATGTTAATGTCACAGATAGACACAATTATCCTTGGAGTGTAAAGGTAGTTTCGTATTACTACAGTACTAGAGTCAAAAGGTTCCAAGGGAAAATAGCAGTATATTAGTCTATCCGTTTGAGTTTTATTCCTTATACATCACTTACCAAAATGTGGTGCTGTGGTTTCACAGCCTGGTGTGTTCTTCCTGTTGTTTAGGGTTGTCCATAATATTCATCAAACTTCTCTGCTCATGTGGGAAGGCCGCTTCATTCAAATATCTGACAATAAGGATTTTTCTGATGAGATCATTATGATTACTCTATCTTCTTCCTCCCACCCTCCTCCTCCCCTGTTTGGATTTCCTCTATTAGTGTTCCTTGTTCATGTGGTGAGAAGAGTGTGTTGGGAAATTGACAAGTGTGAGGTTACGTTTTGAACTCAGTATGTTGGCACCCCATCAGAGGACTAGGAGACCCAGATCCAGGGCAGAATTTCAGGAAGGGCAGTGTCAAACAAATTTGCACAAAATGAATCGGCATGAAACTCTTTTACATAGCCAATGAATGATCACCCATTTTCAAGCTAAGGTTGTTTAATGCTGCAGAAACTCATTCACTCATTGTATTATATCTTTGATAGTGTCATCTCTCCCAGGAAGTTCAGAAATATGTATGACTATCTGCATCACTGTCATGAAGGATGATGGTTGAGGGCTCATTTATGTAATGATTCATGGGAAACATTCTAGTAGTGTTTCTTTGATGTAAGGTAAACATCTAGACATAGCCTTGGGGTTTGACCTAAGCATGTTGTTCCTGTATGTTTACCAATTTTATTTAATCTGCTATTTAATGATAATTGACATCTTTATTCATAACTGGAAGTTGACGTGCCCCACCTGTTTATAATGTATAACATTCAAATTACATAAACACTCTTAGAATGGATGCATTAAACAGCTGCTCTGCATTCCATCCGTTCCAGTCTGCTGCTGTGATGTACTGTAGTGTATACTGTCAAATATTCTTGTTTGTATAGAGTACTATCTTGGACCATTAAACTATGGTTCATTAACATCTGCAAATTTACTTACAATTATGTAAATTGACATTGATTTATTTTTTTTGTTGAAGGAGAAGGTTATTAATGGAACATGATTAGTGAAATTACAATGGAGAATTAACTTAAATGATATGGTTCATTATAAGTATTACTGTAGCAACTATGTATTCCTCAGTCAAAATTATTGGACAATATTTAAAACCCATAGTAGATATACATTGAATAGAAAATATGATAAGCGATGATGGCAACCATTGACGTCATTATGAATATTACCTTCTCAACCATCTGTACATTATAAATGTGTCAATTCTTTTCTTTTCTCAAAGAAATATTCTATAAAATACAACCCCGGATATGTGCTTGCCAATCGTCTAGGAATTAGTGGATACCTTGTGTCAAGGTTTACTGGGAGTATCTTCGTTGGAAGAGGATCCAAGAGAAAGTAAGTTCCCACTGTCCATTAAATGCGAAATGGTAAACAAAAATATAGAGTTGGGAAATATAAAACCAGGAAGTATGTGGGTGATGGATACAGGGAGACCATAAATTCTGCAAATTATCAGGATGGGCTTCTTATTGTTTTTATGACCGAAGTAGTGTAACCAGAAATCCTTATACTTATCCAAAACTCATTAACATTGAGCCCGTGTTGTGTAGAATTTTGGGTTATCTATTTTATATAATAGGAGTATAAGCATGAAAATGAGACATCAAATCAAAATAGCCAGCTGGAACATCAGGTCTTAGGTTACCAAAGAAATTAATTGGAGTGTTTCAGTATATAAAGGAGTTGTCATCTGATGTCTAATTGATTGTGAGACTGAAATGTGGTTGAAAGTAGGGAAGTCCTATGTGGGCTGGCATCGAAAGGGATGATTATATGTTCATTCTTATTCATCTCATAGAGACTTCTAGCCGCAGATTATTTACCTTTGAATTTCCCAGGCTTCGGACTGGATCTGGAAGATTTTTCATGAGCAGTCCCCCTGCACGCCGGTAGGTGATGTAGTTCGGCTCCACATGGTTCGGCATCGTCCATTCTGGAAGTGATGTCCGCAGCATCTATATAGGCGCCACCTACGCGAGCTGACATCCAATCTTTTCTTTCTGCGCCAGCCAGCCAGTGCTGATCTGAAGAAGAGCTACCCCTCTGTCACTGTTTGACTGAATGTTTTCGACATTTTGTCAACTATTTTTGATGTTTGTCCTCCTGGTGTGTAGCATGCCATCTAGAAAAGCAGGATTCAAGTCCTGCGGAGCCTGTTGTCTGCAGATTCGATTTATGGTTTTCTAAAGCACACGTATGCCCATGGGCGTCTTGGCGCTGGAGATACGGGGAGACTAGGGCGGCAGTGAGAAACCGTCTAACCAGATGTGAATAACCATGTTTTTACCAGTTTCCTAAATGAAAGCAGGGATGTGCTGTTTTTGATTGCAAGTGGGAGCAGGTTCCAGTCTTTAGCTGCATGTAGTAAGAAGCTTCTTCCTCCCCACCTAACCTGTTTGAAACTGAGTATCTGAATCAATTTTGCTTGGCTGGATCGCAGTTTCCTAGGTGACTTGTAAAGTTTGAGGTGCGTTCTTAAGAACTGAGAGCCAGAAAAATGAAGGGCTTTGCAAGCTAGGCAGATTTAAATTTGATTCTTTTTACCATAGGCAGCCAATGTAGGACACCTAGATGATGTGCAATAGGTTCAGACCTGGGAATGTCCAGTACCAGCCTTTCCCCAGCATTTTGCAGGCGTTGCAGTGTAGCAAAGTGCTGGACTTGTATCCCGGCGTACAGAGCATTCCCATAGTCTAACCTTGACAGGGCCAGCGTCGTGACTACCGTTTTACGGGAGTCTAAGGAAATGAATGGCAGGAGCTTCCTAATCATTTTCAGGATATACCACATGGTGGATATTAGTTTGTTAGTCTGGGCGTCTAACGTTAGCCTTTTGTCAAGTATCATACCCAGATTTTTCACTTTGTTGACTGGGGATGGGCAGTTGCCAAGACTAGCTGGCCACCATTCCAGAGACCAGACTTCACTACTTGTTCCTAGTAGCATGACCTCACTTTTGTCACCATTCAGTTTCAGGTAGTTTCTCTGCATGCACTGGCTGACTTGCATCATACAAGTTTTTTTATTTATCTGCTGTATCTGTGGTGGTGTTTGCGATTGAAACCACTATTTGGCTGTCGTCTGCGTATGAGACCGGAAGGAATCCACAAGTCCTAATAATTCCTGCCAAAGGCGCTACATACAAATTAAAAAGTGGGGCTTAATGAAGATCCCTGTGGAACACCACAGGGAGAGTTGAAAGGTTTTGATTTTGCTTCTCCCAACTCGACTGTAAAGGACCTATTGTACAGGTACAACACCAGCAATTTTCTTGCAGCTGGATGAACGCCGACCTCTGCAAGTCGACCCAGGAGTGTTTCATGGCTGACCATGTCAAAGGCCGCCGAAAGATCCAACAGGATCAAGGCGGCCCTCCCTCCGGCATCCAGTACACTCCTGAGTTCTTCTACTGCCATAAGCAGGGCTGTTTCTGTTCCGTGTCCCTCTCGGAAGCCGTATTGAGAGTGGTCTAAGACGTTAGTCTCTGCAAGAAATTGGGCCAGTTGTTTTTTCAGCAATTTCTCCAGAACCTTTACCCCGAAAGGTATTCTTGCAATAGGTCTGTAGTTTCCAGGTTCTTGTGGATCTAAGTTGGGTTTCTTTAGTAGTGGTAATACTGATGTAGATTTCCACAGATCTGGGAAGTGACCTGAGTTCACTATTTGTGACATAAGCCTAACCAAGTGTTCGCTTAGCAGCTCAGGGATTAAATGCAGTACTTTCGGTGGACACGAGTCCACTAGCTCACCGGATTTAGTATTTATAACCACCTGAAATACCTGTTCCAGTGAAGGTAACGAAAATCGAAACCGTGGTTTCTGTTTTGATGGAGATATTTAGTCACTAAGTTCGAGGTTTAATGATGTGGGAGGCTGCATGTCCGTTGATTTGAATGATTCATATACTGTGGTCACTTTATCTATGATAAATTGGCCTAAGATGTTACAGAAATCAGAGCTAATCGAAACCTGTTTGTCGCTATTTTAGTTAATTTTTTAACAGTGGTGAACAGTTCTTTATTAGAGTTTTTAGCCTCCTCTATTTTCCGAATAAAGTAGATACTTTTTTCTTTTAAAATCGTTTTTTTATACAAAATCAGTGAAGTTTTATATTCAATTTTCTGCTCTTGGTTGTAATTGGATCTCCATTGCCTTTCCAATTTTCTGCAATTTTGTTTTTGAGCCCTTGAGTGAGTGGGAGAATCATGGTTGGGATGGTTTATTTTTTCTGAGGATAGCTTTTTTTTTTTGCAGTACTGCTATTCTAATGGCAGAAGCTATCCAGTTTGAAATTTGAGATGTGGCGCTGTTACTATCTGGTACCAGCTCAGGAATGATTGATGAGAGTTGTTCTTTTAGTTTAGGGGTGTCTAATCTAGACCAGTCTAGGTACGACGTGGGCCGAGGTGGTGGGGTGGAGGAAACCTTCTTTTTCACATTTATGGAGAAGGTTATTACCTTGTGGTCTGACCACTGAACCGGTAGGATTTCAATGATCTCAACGTCCTTATTGGAAGTAAAGATTCAGTCGAGAGTGTGCCCCGCTAAGTGTGTGTCCTTTTTAACAATCTGTTCCAAGGCTAGATGAATGCATCTATCAGGGTGGCCGTGCCTACATCGGCTCTCTTCTCTAGGTGCATGTTGAGATCACCTAGAACAGTAACATCTGAGCTCCTTACACTGGATTCCAAGAACGAGCTAAGTAGTTGTGTCAGAGGAGTTTTGGCTTTTGGTGGCCTGTAGATCAGAAGGCCTTTAAATGTATAATTACTCGTGATATTAAGTTGGAAGAATAGAGTTTCGCAGTTCGGATTACTGCCTTGGTCTGAGCCTTTCACCTTTAGATCATTTCTGGCAATGATGGCCAAGCCACCACCCAGTTTCCCTTTTCTATCTGCTCTGGTGATTGTAAATCCCTCAGGAATGGCTAGTGCTAAATCAATGTCCGAGGCTTCATCAGCCCAAGTCTTGGTGATGCAGATGGTATCTAGGTTTTGAGATTCTAATAGTTCTGCCATTTCGGAGTTATGTTTCACTAGTGATCGTGAATTGATTAGGCCACCCTTGATTGTCTTGTTATCTGGCTTAATAGGGAGGGTCGGGGTGTAGTCAGTCTTCTGCACTGTGAAAAATCGAAAGTGCGCTGACAGTTCGGGCAGCGTTTAACTTAATAATAAATAATATAATAAAGGAGTTTTATAGAGCGCGCGGTTACGCTAACTAGCGTGTCCCTGCGCTAAGACAGATAGAAACTCATAACAACGGGCTGCAGAGTCAGCTAGATTTATCGTGCGTAAAGGTGTGTTTTCAGCCTCTTCCTGAAGTCGGCTTCAGACACTTCTAGACGAAGGTCCAAGGGTAAAGCATTCCAGCCCTTTGCCACCAAGTAGCGAAAGGATCTGCCTCCCATGCGAGCCTTTCTCGTCCTAGGTACCTTTAATAGGCCACCATGGGAGGAGCGCAGGGCTCGTGTAGGTTCATACCTGGAGACCAAACTCTGGAGTGGTGCTGGTGCCCTCCCATTAAGGATACAGTGACGGGTACAGAGGGCCTTAAACTCCACCCTGCTCTTCACTGGAAGCCAGTGAAGAGTCTGGAGGGCTGCTTTGGAGGCCGATCTTTTAGGAAGCTTCAGAATTAGGCCAGCTGCTGCATTCTGCAGTACCTGGAGACGATTTAACACCTTACTGGTAGCTCCGAGGTACGGTAGGTTTCCGTAATCCAGGCGCGATGTGACGAGGGCATGCACCAGCGTCCTACGGGCCGACATGGGAAGTAGATCTAATACCTTCCGCAGACCTCTTAGGACGCTGAAACACACACCCACCACACGGCCTATCTGAGGTCCAAAGGACAGATCAGCATCAAGCCAGACTCCAAGATTCTTGGCCTCCCGGCAGGGGGTTGGAACCTCGCCTAGACAAGAGGGCCACCATGCCGACAACCACACAGATGGGCCACCCCCCACCACCAGCACCTCGGTTTTATTGGCATTCAATTTGAGGCAATTGGCGGACATCCAGGTTGCCAACTCCTGCATACATGTTCTAAATTGGTCCGCCGCAAGACCGGGTGCGCGCGAGAGGGAGATCGCCAGCTGCGTATCGTCGGCATAGGATACTATGTTCAGGCCATGGCCCTCTACAATCGAGGCCACCGGGGAGACATATAAATTAAACAGGGTCGGACTCAGGGACGAGCCCTGGGGCACGCCCTGTCCCAAACAGATCTCCCCGGAATAGCATTCACCCTGGCGGACCTGGAAGCCTCTCCCCGTCAGGAAGGACTGGAACCATCTAAGTGCAGTGCCCGATATTCCTCCATTATTCATTATAACTTCCATCGACATCTGCAGTGTAGGGCAGCAGGGTTTTGTTCTCAGTATAAGTAGCTCCTGCTTACAGTAACTTACCCTCTCATATTCTGTCTTTACTTGTGTAGGGGTTGTGGCCCTGGGCCCCCGGTCCAGGCGCGGACGGGCGCAGACGGGCTTGTGTTCGGTGCGCCCGCTGTGCCTACGCCCTGACATAGGGTTAAATACGTGTGGGACGGCGAGCGACTAGACCGCTCAGCGCCGGAAGTGCCACCCAACCCGGAAGTTTGTCCGCTCTAACTTGCAGTGACGGACCGGGGTGCCTGGGGCAGAGCTCCACCAGGGGTGCGGGATGTGGGATTGACAAGATGTGCAAAGAGCAAGTAAGTTAAAAATACGTTAATCTGTTTAAAAATGGTTTAAAAATTTCCAAGGGTTACCAGCAGTGCGCTTAGCTTCAGCTTTGCCGAGCCGCGTAGTCTCTAGTATCTGACTTGTCTACTCGTGCCAAGGCTTTAAAGGTATGGGGCGGCGAACGACTTGACCGCTCAGCGCCGGAAGTGCCACCCAACCCGGATGTGTGTCTGCTCTAACCCCCTCGGCACCCTCCGTTCAATCGGCACTTGCCGTGACGGACCAGGGTGCCTGGGGCGGAGCTCCACCAGGGGTGTGGGATGCAGGATTGACAAGATGTGCAAAGAGCAAGCAAGTTAAAAATACAGCAATCTGTTTAAAAATGCTTTAAAAATTTCCAAGGAATACCAGCAGTGTGCTTAGCTTCAGCTTTGCTGAGCTGCGCAGTCTCTCGTAGATGTCGGTGATGGACCCTCATCTTGTCTGCCTGTGGTGTCTGTAGCACGACCACGACCTGAAGTTGTACTCCAATTGGCGTACCATGAATCTGAATGCCTTGTGGGAGCGGTCCCTCAAGCTCATGGTGGCCTGGTGTGCGACTCCACGTCACTCACGGTCCCGATCAGGAGGAAGGTCCCAGGGAGTGGTAGCGGAGTCTGCGGCTGTTGTCCTCTCCCAATACCCTACCCCGAAGAGCTTGGTGGTCCAAGCCTCATCATACCATGGTGCACTCCCTACCCCCCTCTCCAAATTGGGAATCAAAGAGGCTGGATTCTTTGGGGAGGGGAGGAAGATATTTTCTTTTGCCAGCCTGGCACTGGAGTCTGTGAACACAGCATGCCTATTGGGCCATTGCTCCCACACTCTGTGGGACACAGTTGCACAAGTGCTGCTACAACTCCCGGACGATGTCTGGGCCGTACTCTCTGTGTGTTACAGATTGGAGAGGCGCAGCAAAGTTCAATATCTGCTGTGAGCTTGACTGGACTGACTCACTGGGCAGGGTGGCTTGATGGATGGGTGGCCCTGAGGCGCCACGCCTGGTTGAGAACAACTGGCTTTTCGGGGATGCCCAGGCATTCCTCATGTGCATGCCCTTCGATGTTACCTATCTCTTCGTAGAAAAAGCAGATATGGCACTGGAGCTCTTCAAGGAAAGTCTGGCTACGGCCAAGTCCTTGGGCCCTTCTATTGCCCCACATCACCCCCAATCTGCCTTTTGCGGCTTTGCTAGGGGCTTACAACCGTGCCAATCCCCTCCCAGCCATCGAGTGGCGTGGCCGAGGGTGTGGTACCCACAGTTACTCCAGTATTGGAACTTTCTTAGATTCCCATTGCTTGTATCATTCCCCGTCGTCGGAATGGGAGCCTCAGTAATTATATATATATATATATATATATATATATATATATATATATATATATATATATATATATATATATATATATATATATATATATATATATATATATATATATATATATATATATATATATATATATATATATATATATAAACCAAAAATCGCCAGCAGAGGGCGAGTGAGCTTCTAAATGATGACCAAATGCCCACAACATCCTCAAATGCAAAGAAAGATGGGGGAGACAAAACCAAGGAAAGAACACTTGCCAATATAATACGGGAACTACAAATTCAACGTATCCAGGAAGTGAACAAGTGGTGGGAGAAGACATCACTAGAAAAATATATTGAATACAAAAGAATACCCCGAGGATTGAGGATCCTAATAATGCCAACACTAAATGATCTGGACGCTGATCTAATAAAATTATGGCAAACAGACACAAATGAATGTTCTTATAAATTGATGAGGACCCTAATCATTCATGCAGAGAGGAAACTTGAAAAGATTTTGAGTACAATAGTGGCTTTGGAAGCAGAACTCGAAGACATCCCCTCAACAGAAGAAAGCAAAGAAGCATTGGAGGCGATGGAGAAAAAGATAGCGAAACACGAAATGGAGGTGGAAAAAAGGAAGGCCAACAAATTCATGAGAGACAGATTAGATTATATGAATGGTCGAATTTATACTTTCGCCAGAAAATTCGACACACTTAGGAGCCACGTCACCATGGATAAAACTATGGACAAATCCACTGATCCCCCAGAAGAGGTTGATAGTTCAGAAGTAAGCTCAGTGGAAGGAGATTTAAATGTAACCCCTTTGGATTTTCAGGGGGAGATAAAACTAGCGCACATGGTAACGCGACAAAGAGGAAGAGGCAGAGCCAACACCTGGGGAAGGGAACAACGCCCCCCAAAGAAACCCCCAACAAACCAAAAACCAGAAGGGGTGGAAAAAGAAACAAAACCAAAGCGAGGAAAAGGAAAGCCAAAATAAAGGTTAAAAAACAACTATCCGTGCCTAATATAGTGGTAAATTTGTCAAGTAAACAACTATCGGACAGTCACCTAAAACTTTTAAATAAAGGTCTTTCCTTTTGCCCGACGAAGACAATGGATGTACCAAACGCTCGCATCGACCTCTATAAATTTTGCAGGAAGGTAAAACTTAAAAAACACTTTGCTGAGAAAAATCAATTTAATAAAAATAAAGGAACATGTGCCCTGGATACTTTTACAAAAACAGCAGTTACTCAAAAGGATCTAACTGCTATGATAACTTTAACAACTATTAAAGACACTATCTCTGAAAGCCAAAAAGACAACACAATCACCTCTGAAATGGAACTGAATTTCTGTGAAAATATCGGCCTACCAACCAACATAGGTGGAAATAGTGGATTAAAAAGAGCCTCCAAGTTTTGTCCACAACTCCCTCCGGGGAACAAGGTTGACCTCTTTCATGAACTCATGGTGGAGGAAATAATGAAGATCTCGGATAAATCCATGAAACATGGACAAGGTGGAAAACAGAAACAAAATCTTTCCTTGGAAGAGCAGAAAGCGATGATGGACCTAAGAAAAGATACTTCAATAATCATCAAATCCTCTGATAAAGGGGGCAACCTCGTTATTCAAGACGTTGTAGATTACATTGAAGAAGCAAATCGGCAACTCCTTATCCAGGATCACTATGAGAAACTAAGCACGAATCCATTAGAAAAATGGACAAATGAATATCACTCGAAGCTGCTAACCTGGAAAGATAGGGGTCTCCTGGACTTCGATGAATACAACTATTTGAAGACAAACAATCCAATCATGGCCACCATATATTTTCTACCAAAGATCCACAAGTCACTAGATAAGCCACCAGGGAGACCTATTGTGAGTTCAATAGGGTCTCTGTTAGAATCCACTTCAAGATTCATTGATATTTTTCTGATGCACTATGTGACCAATTTACCATCGTTTCTTAGAGATACAATGGATTTTTTGCAGAGAATATCCACCTGTGAATGGAAACCTACCTATCAAATGGCAACAATTGATGTTACATCTCTTTATACCTCAATACGCCATGAGGATGGCATTGAGGTTGTAAAAGAGATCCTCAAGTCACGGTCTGTGAATTATCTGGAACATTCAACAATGCTACTGGACATGCTCCAATACTGTTTAACACACAATGTATTCCTATTCCTGGGAGATATATACCTCCAGAAGCAAGGTACAGCAATGGGGACATCTTTTGCGCCCACATATGCAAACATCGTGATGGGGGCCTGGGAAACTGAGGTGATCATGAAAGATCGAGAAAATTCGGAGGGACCAAAAATCCAACTATGGTGTCGTTTCATTGACGACTTGTTCGTCATTTGGGACGGAGATGACGAATCACTGATAAAATTCACTGAAACATTGAATAATAACCGATTCGCTCTTAAATTTACATCAACCATAAGTTCACAAACTCTGATATTCCTGGACGTGGAAGTATTCACCATGAACAACAAACTCTGCTCCAAAATTCACAGGAAGCCAACAGCATGCAATAGCATCTTGCATGCTAACAGTGGACACCCTGCCAAATTAAAATGGAGCATCCCCTACGGACAGATGTTAAGGGCAAAAAGGAACTGCTCTGAAGGAAATGATCTGGGAAAAGAAATAGAAACCATGAGCCTTAGATTCCTTGAAAGAGGATACCCCAAAGAAGTAATTACAACTGCTAAAAACCGGATGCAATTAAGAAAGAGAGAGGAACTATTAACACCCAATGATAAAAAACTGAGAAGAGATCATGATCTTGCTAAGGATCCGAGCAGTGTAACAACTAGAATCATTATGGAGTATGACAATCAAAGCACACAAATGAAGAAAGCCTACAAAAAACATTGGCCAATTCTTCGAATGGACAAAACCTTGAATGAAAGCCTGACAGCCAATCCGAGCATCACATATAGAAAGACCTCCTCCCTAAGAGATATATTGACACAAAGTCATTTGGAACCTCGTAAGGAGAGAAAACAAAAATGGCTGACAACACCTGGCTTCTGGAAATGTCACAAATGCAAAGCTTGTGAACATGGGGAAAACATCAAGCATTATGTACTTCAGAATGGCAGAAAAGAAACCATTTATGATCACATTACATGTGAATCTAAATGTGTAGTATATCGACTCAAATGTCCATGCGACAAGTACTACATTGGGAGCACTATAAACAAATTAAAGCTAAGGATACTACAACACCTAAGGGCGATTAAAAACAAGGACCCGTGCTACCCAATGGCCTCTCACTTTACTCAGCATCATCAGAGTGATATCTCCCTCTTACGATACTCAGGAATCAAACTGTGCAAACTCCCAGAACGAGGTGGAGACCAACTACAACTCTTAAGACGTTTAGAATCCCGAATGATACTGAGTATGGGAACTGAGGCACCGTTTGGCCATAACTTGGATGCCGAACTTCATGTACATTTGTAACTTGATCTGAAATAACAATAATGCTGCAATTTGAATCTGTAATTTCCAAGGGAATTGTGTCCTTACCTGAATGAAGCTGGCATGTGTACATGTTATGAAATGTGTAGAATTATAACCGGTTACTTTGAAGATCCTAATTAGACCTGAGGAGGTACTTGTGGGATATAGCAAATCTGGGAATGTATGACATCATGACAAGGAGATGAGAAACTTTAGGAGTTTGGTACTTCACCACAGAAAGTTCTTCTTTTAAGAAGTTGTATGGGAGGTATTGACGTATAATGTATAAAATTACAGGAACCATATCATACCTATAGATCATAAAGGATATACTATTGAGTAATAATTCATGTTCCATTAGTACTTTTGGTTTAAATTCCAAGTATAGATATCTTCCCACTCCTGTCTTAAAACCAGATATCATCATCCTTGTCCTACAATCCCTAACTAATTGCTTACTTCAAGCAATTCCTCACCATCCCCCAAACTATCTGAAATTATCGATTGATATGGACTAATACCAAATAGAAGTAGATGGATCACACTGTAAATAACTATCAATACTTTATTTAAATCACCGGTTTAATTCTTTTTCTGGTACTTTACATTGATTCTTTAACACAATTATGTACGAAAAAAGTCATAGCAAATACTTTATTTCTGAATGTATATATCTAAACTAAGAGTAGAGTACTTTACTTTGATTGTACAGATTTTGTGTATATACCTTTAACATGTACTAGCCTTGTATAGAGATTGCTGGGTGGGGTGGTCAAGATGACCATGGAAATGGTAAAGGGTACTTACACTACATACACTATTTAAACAAGGTCTAGACCTAGGGACTCTATGGTCCAGTGGAAGGCAGGAGCCGAAACGCGTAGACCGTCCTTTTTTGATGCACGTTATGTTTGCACTGGTGTGTAAATAATAAAAACGCTGAAACGAGCTGTTGCTGTGCCGTGACCTTTTGTCTACATGGAGTGGAGAAAAGAAGCTGTGGCTATATATATATATATATATATATATATATATATATATATATATATATATATATATATATATATATATATATATATATATATATATATATATATACACCTAGGTAAATACACCCTAATAGGTGTAAAAAAGTAAAAAATTAGGCCTAGGCCTCATTATGTTTTGTAGCCTATTGGTGTCATTATGTAAAAAGACCCAAAAGTCACATTAGCAACCAATCAGATCAGCCTCACCCTGTGGAACCTTCCTGAGAAAGCTCAGAGCCTCAGATTTTCTACCGCATCGTTGGTGACAGGGAGTCTCCTTAGAGCTCTGCTCTAACTTCTACTTGAGGTACTATTTAAACAGTTTTGTGACAGGATTTCTTTCAGCTTACTATGGCTGATAAGGAAAAGAAGAGCCTTTTCAGGCCATGTGCCACTTGTGGCAAAAAACGACTTTATACTGAAGATAAACATAAGGACTGTATATACTGTTTATACCCCGACCATAAGGCAGAGGGTTGTAGAATATGCAGGATGATGTCTGTGAAGACCCTCCGTGATCGTGAAGGAAGGCTACTTATTTGGCTCAGGAAATTGGAAGGAAAGGAGGTAGTGGTATCTAGTGACGAGGAAGATGCCAGATCTTCATCTTCTAAGACATCTTTGAAGAGGGGTGGATCATCTGTGGAGGTTTCATCTCAACCCCCCTCAAAGGCTATGCGTGGGACCTCTGATAGGTCTGGCAAGCCCGGGCCTAGCTAATCTCCTCACGAGAGTGTAAAGGAGAGGGAAAGGCAAGCACCTCAGGTGCAGAAGGCAAAACTGGATGAGAGCTCGGCTGGGCCTTCACATCAGGAGAAAGTATCTAAGTCCTTCAAAAAACCAACTGTGGAGGCCTCTACAGTGGTCAAAAAAGGCTCTAAAGCCTCTGTGGTGACTCTGTCTCCTCAGTCGTCGACGAGCCATCCAGCGACGACGAGGACGACGAAGACGAAAGCGTCGACGAGGACTTCGACGTCGATGCCGTCGACGAAGACTGGGTCGACGACAGCGTCGACGACGATAACTACGTCGACGGTTACCACCTCGTCGACGAAGACCATTCCGTCGACGATGACTATACCGTCGACTATGACAGTTCCGTCGACGATGACGAGCCCGTCGACGATGACGATGACGATCCCGTCGACGGTGAAGATACTCTCGTCGACGGTCCCGTCGACGACGATTCAAAATATGGAGATGGTGGATTCGTTTGACGCCGTCGACGGCAGGTGCTACAGAAGGCACCAGGAAGAGGAGGATAACTCCGGATATGACTTCACCTAGAAAGGTGCCATCATTACCTCCAGCCCTGTTGTTGGACGAAGAGGATTACTCGGAGGAGGAGAATGAGATGTATGGGGATGCATACAGTCCATCTCAGTTGAATCTAAAATACCATGATTCTGACCAAGATGAGGAGTATTATTATCGGCAGGAGCAGCGACCACAAAAACAGGTCGCATACCAGGAAACCCAGGCACAGCAGGGCATGGTGACGATGCCTATGAGTCTTTTGACAGACTTAAGAGCAATGCTGGAGGAGTATAGGAGCAGACAAGGGTCGCGTCCAGTGGAAGGTCAAGCGCAGGTTCAGCCACAGGTGGTGGCAGCTCAGTCTGTACCTCCTTCACAGGGGGAAGGGGAGAGGGAATATCCTCGGCAGACACAAGTCCAAGTAGATACCTCGGATGAGGATGAAGCAGGGGACAACCGTGATCAGGATCCTGATAACGAATGGAACCAGTATATAGCTCCGGATCCGGCTTCTCCAGTGCCAGACCCGGTGGATTCACCTCCGGCTGATGTGGGAGGTTTCTTCAGTTTGATGGAAAGAGCCACGGCACGCTTTAAGCTATCCATGCCTGCAACATCTACGGATTGTTTCTTGTATGATTTTAAAGAGGCATACCGTAAGACAGTGCGTTCGATTCCCATTGTAGAGCACATATAGGAGGAAGGAAAGAAGGTGATGCAGTCCCCAGCGACGGTCATTCCAACTCTTCCACGCTTGGAGAAAAAATATAAAGCTCCTGATGACAGTCCCGCCTGCTTGATTGGACAACCTAGACCAGACTCTGTCATATCGCAGGCGGCGCAGAAGAAATCACGGAATCCTTCGGCCACCCTCACAACTCCACCAGACAAGGAGAGTAGAAGGTTAGACAACGCGGGGAAGCGTTTTTCGTCTATGGCTAGCTTGTTGGTCAGAGCGGCAAATGCCTTGGCGATTCTAGCAAGATACGACCGCCAGATGTGGAGTGATGTGGCACACTATGTGGATCTTCTAGCGGATGACCCTAAAGCTGAAGCACAGAAACTTCTAGAGGAAGGACAGCGTTCTTCTTCGGAAATGATTGACTGAGCGATGGACATCGCCACCATTTCTTTCCGTGCTCTGGGCAGCGCGGCGGTTCTTCGGCGACAGGGGTGGCTACGAGCGACTTACTTCCGACCAGAGGTCCAGAATAGGATTCTAGACTTGCCCTTTGATGGGGACATGTTATTTGGGAAACATGTCGATGAGACCCTACAGGGAATAAAGAAGGACACAGAGACAGCAAGGGCTCTTGGAAACCTACAATATAGAAAGACACTGTTCCGTGGAGCAAGAGGAAGAGGCTTCACTTCACCAAGGGGAGGCTATCAGCAGCAACGGTACTCGCAGCAGTCGCAGTCGTACAGACCTCAGTACGGCAATCAGTATTATCAACGACAGTCACAATCTCAATCGTTCTCTCGTCAGAACGCTCGTGGACGACAAGGGCGTCAGGGCAAGGACGCTGGCAAGCGTCAATAGCGGCCTCCTGACTCTGCCAACTGTTCCTCCGCTTCTGGGATCTCCAGTGGGCGGCAGGATATCACAACATCTGAGCAGCTGGGAAGAAATAACATCGGATCAGTGGGTATTGAACATCATCCGACATGGGCTTACGCTAGAATTCCAGGAATTTCCACCTACAAGAGCTCCCCACGCCACTACTTCAAAACATCTAAACCTTCTGCAATTGGAAGTTCAACAAATGCTTCAGAAGGGGGCGATCCAACGTGTTCCCCTATCGCAAAGAGGAGAAAGTTTCTATTCAAGATTTTTTCTGATCCGCAAAACGAAACAAAAGTGGCGTCCGATCCTGGACTTGAGGGAGCTCAACACCTATCTCGTGAAGCTGTCGTTTCGGATGATTTCACTCCAGGACATATTGCGCCTCTTGAATCCAGGCGACTTCATGGCTACATTAGACCTGGAAGATGCCTATTTTCATATCCCGATCCATCCAGCTCACAGACGTTACCTTCGCTTTACAGTAGGCAAGAGTCACTTCCAGTTCATGGTGCTCCCATTTGGATTAAAATCCGCTCCTCGGATATTCACAAAGATGCTGGCCCCGGTAGCAGCATTTCTGAGAAGACAGTCGCTGGAAGTATTCCCGTACTTAGACGACTGGCTGCTGAAGGCTCCAAGCTTACAAGAGGCATCAGAAGCAGTGAACACATGCTTAAACCTCTTTATTCATCTGGGTTTGCAACTCAACAAAGAAAAATCGGTTCTTCAACCGGCAGGTACGGTGAAGTTCTTGGGAGCGATACTCGATACTCAGGTGTGCAAAGCCTTCCCATCGGAAGAGAGACAGATGAAACTCATGTCTTCAGCCGCTCGATTGCAGAAGAAAAGTTGGATGACAGTCAGGATGTACAAATCTCTTCTAGGGTCGATTTCATCCTGTATTCAATTGATTCCGCACTGCAGGCTGCGAATGCGCCCCTTGCAGGAGGAACTGGACCTTCAGTGGAGACAGGTGGAAGGGTCGTTCGACGACAGAGTAACGATTACCCAGCAGATGAAACGGACGGTTTCATGGTGGATGAAAAGATCTCACCTCACAGTGGGTCTCAGTTTCAGGGCGGCACCGGCTCCTCGCGTCATTACCACAGACGCTTCCCTTCAGGGTTGGGGAGCGGTCATGCAAGACCTCCAAGTCAGTGGTCACTGGACTCCGGGAGAACGTCGCTTACATATCAACGTTCTGGAGCTAAGGGCTATTCGGTTGGCGATGTTGGCTTTCCTTCCAAGGATTTAAAATTCGGCAATCCTAGTGCGGACGGACAACACCACCGCAATGCATTACGTCAACAAGCAGGGAGGCACAAGATCGCCACTGCTTTCTCAGGAAGCCCAGATGCTGTGGCAATGGGCGATCTCACAGAACATCACGCTTGTGGCAGAACACCTTCCAGGAGTATGCAACACGAAGGCGGATACGCTAAGCCGCCTGAGGGCAGTCTCACACGAGTGGGAATTGGACAACACAGTGGTCAAGAACATCTTCTCCCGTTGGGGGACCCCAGCGATCGACCTGTTTGCAGCACCAAAGAACAAGAAATGCCGGTATTATGCAAGCAGGGAACACCATCGAGGGTCACTGGGGAATGCCCTTTCGATGTCTTGGTCAGGCGCATTTGTTTACGCCTTTCCGCCATTTCCCCTGATTCCTCGAGTCCTCAAGAAGCTCAAGATGGACAAGTGCAGGATGATACTGATAGCGCCTGCCTGGGCTCGCCAGTTCTGGTTCACGGAGTTGCTTCTTCTATCGGAGAAGCAACCCATTCATCTGCACCCCAACCAGACACTTCTGTCAATGTACAATGGCCAGGTTCTCCACCCGAACCCGAGCTCGCTTCAACTGACAGCTTGGCTCCTGAATACAGAGAGTTTAAGGATTTAGACATTTCAGAAGAATGCAGGAACATCTTGGCGCAGGCACGAGCTCCTTGCACTAATAAGACATATAGAGCGAAATGGAAGAGGTTCTATTTATAGTGCCAGAGAGAAGGAGTGCATCCATTCTCATCAGCTCTGCATCAACTCTTGCCATACATTCTATCTTTGGCACAGGCAGGTCTGGCTCATGTTTCCATCAAGGTCCACTTGGCAGCTATTTCCAGGTATAGAAGAACAAGATCGGGCCCTTCTCTATTATCAGCAAGAGTAATAAAACAATTCCTGAAAGGACTGTTTAGAGTCTTTCCGCCAGTTCGGCCCCCACCTCCGGTGTGGCACTTGAATGTGGTCCTGGCTCAACTGATGAGATAGCCATTTGAGCCAATACATAGGGCGGACCTGAAGTTCCAATCATGGAAAGTGGCGCTTCCTCTGGCACTCACCTCTGCTAGGAGAGTAGGAGAGCTTCAGGCTTTAACTATCAAAGAACCTTTCTTGCAGTTCAAGAATGATACATTGATCCTACGCTTGAATCCCAAGTTCATTCCGAAGGTGCCGACAGACTTTCATCTTAATGAACCGGTGGTTCTGAATTCCTTTTTTCCTCGGCCTTCAACCCAGGCTGAGAGGACACTTCATTCTCTGGACGTTCAGAGATATTTGAAATTCTATCTACAACGCACAGCTGGATTTCGGAAGACACCCCAGCTGTTTGTGGCTTTCGGAGCCCCAAGGAAAGGATTTCCATTGTCAAAGCAAGGGATTTCTAGATGGATATCAAGTGCGATCCGTTTCTGCCACCAGGCGGCAGGCAAGCCTTTGCAAGGACAGGTGAAGGCTCATTCCACAAGATCCATCTCAGCGTCAACAGCGCTGTTTGCTGGAGTATCGATAAAGAATATTTGCAGAGCGGCCACCTGGAGCAGTACTCACTCATTCACGAGGCACTACTGCCTGGAGGCGGCTGCAAAGGAGGATTCGTCGGTTGGACAAGCAGTCCTGAGAAATCTCTTCCAATAAGAGGTGAGCTTTCCTCTCTTCCCTCCTCCTGTTTTTTCAAACATTTCGTTTATATTGCTATGGTTACTGATTTATGGTTGTTATAATTTGTGATATCATTGGTTTATAATGGTTCTGTAACTATGCACGAAATGTTTGAGGTATGCTAACTGCTATCTACTCTGATACAAGCAATGGGACTCTATGAAAGTTCCAATACTAGAGTAAGAAACAAGTTACTTACCTGTAACTTTAGTTCTGTAGTAGGGGATCTCTGTGTATAGTCATAATCTAGTGAATAGTCCCGCCCATGTGCGTGGACCCCGGCAATCAAAAATAATCTCTTAAGGTGTCAAAATAATGCAGAAACTGCAAAGACACTTAAGAGAGAATTTAAAGACAAATAATGCAGCCTATATACACAGGCTACACTGTCCAGTACTTCAACTAGAATTTCCACCAAAAAAACACCACACACAACACAGCCTGCAGTTTCTACCATAGAGAAACTTGCCTCCCCCAGTCAAAGACTCTGGAATGATAGAGAGGAAGGTAGGGACAGACAAGCCCCATAGGCTGCCATTATGTGGCTTAAATAGGATACTGTGCCTTTAAGAGAACTTTCCAGAACTTCTCCCAGTATCCCAGAATGCATAGCAGGTCCCTCTTACTTCAGTTCTTTTTTCCGGCTCCTGCTTACAGGACCCTGGCATTGAGCTCTCCCTTTTACAAGGGTTTATTGAATTCGTTTTTGCACTTTTAACTTTTAAAAGTGTTGCTGTTACTGCTTGGTGTTCTCTTCTCACTTTTGTGCTGTTTTTAGGCGTTTTGGGGCTCCGAAATGCCTGGCCTTTTTGTCAAGTGCCCAGCATGTGAGAGGAAGAAGGCCAAAAGCGACCCCCATGATGTCTGCATCGTGTGCCTTCCAGACGATCATGGCCCTGAGGAGTGTGTTATCTGCCAGCAACTTTCTGCTAGGACACTCAGGGACAGATTGAAGATCAGGCTGGCTGGCCTGGAGGATAGGCGCCAACGTGCTGCAGGTGGGTCTGGGCAGCCTGGGAGGGATCCCTCTGCCTCTGCTGAGGCCCCTGGGGGGCTCCCCAGGGGCAGGAAGTCCAGCCAACGGTCCCATTCTCCGTCGGCGTCGATGGCATCGACGACGGCGTCGAGAGGGATGACGACGGCGTGCTCCCCTTCTCCCCGGGGCTCCGGGTCGAGACGGCGCGACGGCTCGACGGCGAAGGAGAAGCCGACGCCGAGGCCGCCGTCGACGTCATCGTCTTCGTCGACGTCGAGGTCATACCGACGCCGAAGGCACAGTGACGTACATCGACGCTCGCCGTCGAGGCGGCGCCGACGCTCGCCGTCGAGGCGACACCGTCGGTCGTCGTCGAGGCGACACCGTCGATCTCCATCGCGGCGACGCCGCCGATCGACGTCGAGGGGCTCCTCGACGTCGGGAACATCAAGGCGACGGCGGCGCTCGTCGTCGAGGGCGGACCGCCCGACGTCGAGAGGACGCCGAAGGTCGACGTCGAGGAGTCGGCGTTCGACGCCGAGGAGGAGGCGGTCGACGCCGAGGAGACGGCGCTCGACGCCGGAGTCCAGGAGACGTCATTCGACGCTGGAGGAGCGTCGTTCTGCGTCCAGCAGACAGCGGTCAGCGTCGGGGAGCAGGTCACCCGCTCCAAAACGGCGGAAAAGGGACTCTAGTCCCAGGAGTCACGCTGCTTCCAGCGGTGGTCGCAAGAGGAAGAGGTCGCCTGCGGATGGGGATGGATCTCCGCGCCCCTCGCCTGGAGGGACTCCGGGCTCGGTGTACTCGGAAGTGTACACTCCGTCCCGGCCCAGGACTCCGACTCCTCCCCCCGTGCCTAAGGAGGACCCTCCGCCCAAACCACCTCTGCCTTCAGAGGACACTCCTCCACCTCCGGTCCCTCCGCATGGGCCCGCACCGCAGCCGAAGGTTCCTCCTCCGAGGTCCACTTCCCTGCCGTCCCTGCCTGCTCCTCCCAAGGGGACTCCGAAACCGAAACCCCGGGAGGAACCGAAGACGCCTCGTGATGAGCCAAGGAAGACCCCTCCGCGCAAACCGAAGGAGCGCCCACGGGCTGGCAGGTCTCGCTCTCGCTCTGGGCGGAAGGACAGATCGAGGCACAGATCATCCACGAGATCGAGGCACCGCCATAGGAGGCGCGAGTCTCGCTCTCACACGAGGTCCTCTGGGACCAGGGATTATTCACCTACCCTATCGGGGTCTCCGGACACCAGAGTGTCCCCGATAGATGACCTGGTGGCCTTTCAGGACGTACTGTTGCGGGGCGCAGCGAAGCTCGGCATCTCCCTGACGGTGCCTACACCGAAGACATCGGTCATCTTCGAGACGCTGCATCAGAGGCATCTGTCTCGTCCTCTCCTGCCCCTGGTGCCGGGCCTGGAAGAACCTGCTATGGCTCTGTTTCTCACCCCGGCTGTGACGAGGGCGGCCCCTTCGAGATTACTTAAGAAGTACCGAGCTCCCGAATCGGATCCGGCCTTCTTGAGGGCCGAGCCTCCACCTGACTCCGTCATCGTCACGGCGGCCCGCAAGCAGCATGCCACCACCCCGACCTCCACGGTTCCCCCGGACAAGGAATCGAGATGGATGGACTCGGCAGGAAGGAAAGTTTGTGGTACTTCCGCGACCTCCATGAAAGCGGCGAGTGCCACGGCTTTGTTGGGTCGCTACGACCGCGCCCTCTGGGACTCCCTTGAGCGCTTTGCGGAGCATTTGCCCCGGGAGCTGCGTGAAGACTTCACGGAAGTCCTGAGTGAGGGGATGCTGGTGGCCAACCAGATAATCAGCGCGGCTGCGGACTCTTCCCTGTTGGCGGCTCACGGATTTTGCCACGGGATCAACCAGCGGCGTCACGCATGGCTCCGGCTTACGTCCCTGAAACCGGACGCACAGCAGAGGGTGGCCAATCTGCCGTTTTCCGGTGAGACCCTCTTCGGGAAACATGCCGATGATGAAATGGCCCGCATGAAGGCGGAGGCCGAAACGCTGACGGCTGTGGGCCTGGAAAAGCCCAAGGAGAACAAGAAGCAGTACCGCCCCTTCCAACGGCGGTTCGGCGGACAGGGCCGAGGTCGAGGACAGGCCTCAGGACACTCCCAGCAGCAGCAGCAGCAGTTCCGGAAGCCGTTCCAGAAGCGGCAGAGGGGCAGGGGAGGCCAGCAATCGGCTCCGGCGCCCAAGGGCCAGGCGGGGCCTAGGCCCTAGGAACTTACTTCCCCCGGATCCGTTACCCACTCCGGTAGGGGGAAGCATCCAACTTTTTCTGGCAGAGTGGAGAAAAATTACTCAGGACAAGTGGGTGCTGAATATTGTTTGCAATGGATACAGTCTTCGGTTCACCAGCCCTCCTCCAGCTATTCCCCCGGTCAGCTCGCAGTTTCAGCTGCGCGAGCTTCAGGCGGAAGCGGATATCCTGTTGAGGAAACGGGCGATAGAAGACGTACCTCGGTCTCAGAGAGGAAGAGGTCTGTACTCCCGGTTCTTCCTGGTTCGCAAGAAGGACAAGAACGAGTTCAGGCCCATTCTGGATTTGCGACAGGCAAACAAATGGATTCGCAGAGAAAAGTTCCGCATGCTGTCGTTGCATCAGATTTACCCTCAGTTGCAACAGGGGGACTGGCTTTGCGCTATAGACCTACAGGATGCTTACTTCCATGTGCCCATTGCACACAAACACAGGAAGTTCCTGCGGTTCCAAGTCGGCACCAATCACTATCAATACACAGTACTCCCATTCGGACTGAAGTCTGCGCCGAGAACATTCTCGAAGTGCATGGCGGTGGTAGCAGCACACCTGAGGAAGAACAAGGTGTTCGTCTACCCGTACCTGGACGATTGGTTGATCAAGGCATCCTCCTTCTCGGAAGCGCGAGCACACTTCCAGAAGACGTGCGTTCTCTTGAACAAGTTGGGGCTGCACATCAACATGGCCAAGTCTGTCCCGACTCCGGTCCAATGCATACAGTACTTGGGAGCCTCCATCAATACGCTGTCAGCAAGCGTGTCTCCTTCGGAAGAGCGACGATTATCACTCCTTCGAAAGGCCCAGGCTCTTATGACGACTCCATCTACAACAGTGAGGACGGTGTCTTCTCTACTGGGATCGATGGCCTCTTGTATCTTCCTGACGCCACACGCACGGCTGCACATGAGACCGTTGCAGGAGTGCTTGGAGGACCAGTGGGATCAGAGGAAAGGATCTTGGGACGACAGGATTCGGCTGTCGCTGCATGCTCTTCAGTCTCTGAAGTGGTGGTGTTCGGCGGAGAATCTCCTAAAAGGGGTTCCCTTTCACAAGGACATACCCGAGCAGACTGTCGTGACGGATGCGTCTCTTCTGGGATGGGGAGCGCACTCCGGGACTCTACAGATTCAAGGCACGTGGTCACCGATGGAGGCCACGTATCACATCAATTTCCTGGAACTCAGGGCTGTTCACTTGGCGCTGAGGGCCTTTCTTCCGTCCTTCCAGACCAACTCTCTGCTTGTACAGACGGACAATACCACCACGATGTATTACCTCAACAAGCAGGGGGGCTCGAGATCGCGCACCCTGTCTCAGGAGGCGCAGACGATCTGGCACTGGCTTCTAGCCAGAGGACTGTCGATAACGGCCACCCATCTGCCAGGTGTGCAGAATGTTCAGGCAGACGCACTGAGCAGGCTGCTTCAGGAAAACCACGAATGGGTCATAAACGACGAAGTACTAGGAGAAGTCTTCGCAAGGTGGGGAACTCCAGACGTAGATTTGTTCGCCACCGCCGAAAACAGCAAGTGCAGAGACTTCGCCTCCAGGTACTTCCAACAAGGGACGCTGGGGAATGCGTTGTGGATCAACTGGACGAACAGCTTTCTGTACGCCTTTCCTCCCATTCCCCTGATTCCGGCGGTGCTCATCAAGCTGGCCCGATCCAGGACTCGGATGATACTCATCGCCCCGGAGTGGCCCAGGCAGTGGTGGTTCACGGACCTACTTCACCGGTCTCTCCTTCCTCACATTCGGTTGCCGTGCAGGCCGGACCTTCTCACGAAGTTCGGGGGACGGATGTTACACCCCAACCTCTCGTCTTTGAGTTTGGCGGCATGGCTCCTGAGATAGTGCAATATGGCCATCTGAATCTGCCCGATGATTGCATGGACATACTGAAGGAGTCTAAGAGACCTTCCACTCGGACTTCATATGCTTACAAGTGGAAGAGGTTTTGTATATGGTGCCATTCTAAGGACCATGATCCTACTACCTGCAAGGAAGATGTCATCCTTCCTTATCTTTTACATTTGGCGCAGTCTGGCCTTAATGTCCATTCCATTAAGGTACATCTTGCTGCGTTGACTGCCTACAGGAAATGCCCTTCACAGACTTCCTTTTTCCAGATCCCTGTGATCAAAGACTTTCTGGAAGGTTTGAAGAAAGTATTCCCTCCTGTCAGGCTCCCTTCGCCTTCGTGGGAATTGAATGTGGTGCTGTCCAGATTGATGAAGGAGCCTTTTGAGCCTATTCATAAGGCTTCGTTGCAGCACCTGTCCTGGAAGGCGGCGTTCCTCGTGGCCATTACATCGGCCCGCAGGGTGAGTGAAATTCAGGCGTTGTGTTGTAATGAACCTTATACTGTATTTCATGCTGCTAAGGTTGTTATGCGTACTCACCCTAAATTTCTTCCCAAGGTTATTTCTGATTTTCATATCAACCAGACTATAACTTTGCCTACGTTTTTTCAGAACCCTTCATCCCCAGCGGAGAGGTCTCTCCATTCCCTGGATGTGAGGAGGGTCTTGAAATTTTATCTGGATAAGACCAAAGATATTCGTAGGTCTGACCAGTTGTTTGTCAATTATGGATCGGTCAGGACGGGTCTTGCGACCTCTAAGCAGTCCATCTCTAGGTGGATTGGGTCCTGCATACAATTGTGTTATCAGAAAGCTAATAAGACCTTAGGGGGTAAGCCTAAGGCTCATTCCACCAGGGGCAAAGCTGCCACGACGGCTCTGCTCCGTAATGTGCCGTTTGCTGAAATATGCAAGGCAGCCACTTGGAAGTCGGTTCATACCTTTGCTAAGCATTACTGCCTGGACACTGACGCCAGGGCAGACGCTCAGGTTGGACAGGCTTCGCTGCGGAATTTGTTCGCACAGTAGTGGCGTTATGTATTATTCTCCACCGCCGCTTTGGTGTGGGGATGGGCTTGCCATTCTATTCACTAGATTATGACTATACACAGAGATCCCCTACTACAGAAGGAGTAGTTTCTGTCCTGTAACTCCAGTTCTGTAGTAGGGGTATCTCTGTTATAGTCATAAGCGCCCGCCCTCCTCCCCGGTGGAGATTGTTTCATCATACAAGAATGCGACAGGTCTGGCGTGCTTCGCCTTCAAAAAGAACTGAAGTAAGAGGGACCTGCTATGCATTCTGGGATACTGGGAGAAGTTCTGGAAAGTTCTCTTAAAGGCACAGTATCCTATTTAAGCCACATAATGGCAGCCTATGGGGCTTGTCTGTCCCTACCTTCCTCTCTATCATTCCAGAGTCTTTGACTGGGGGAGGCAAGTTTCTCTATGGTAGAAACTGCAGGCTGTGTTGTGTGTGGTGTTTTTTTGGTGGAAATTCTAGTTGAAGTACTGGACAGTGTAGCCTGTGTATATAGGCTGCATTATTTGTCTTTAAATTCTCTCTTAAGTGTCTTTGCAGTTTCTGCATTATTTTGACACCTTAAGAGATTATTTTTGATTGCCGGGGTCCACGCACATGGGCGGGACTATTCACTAGATTATGACTATAACAGAGATACCCCTACTACAGAACTGGAGTTACAGGACAGAAACTACTCCTTCTCCAGTATTGGTAACTTTCATAGATTCCCATGCGCCCACCCGCCTCCCCTGGGAAAGCTCACTTTAGGGCTAGGGGATTATGTGGCAAAGCAACGGCTACGAAAATCTGAGGCTCTGAGCTTTCTCAGGAAGGTTCCACAGGGTGAGGCTGATCTGATTGGTTGCTAATGTGACTTTTGGGTCTTTTTACATAATGACACCAATAGGCTACAAAACATAATGAGGCCTAGGCCTAATTTTTTACTTTTTTACACCTATTAGGGTGTATTTACCTAGGTGTATATATATATATATATATATATATATATATATATATATATATATATATATATATATAATTACTGAGGCTCCCATTCCGACGACGGGGAAACTCAAGTGAAGATTTATACACTTGTCTTTAAGTCTGTAGTTGTAATATACCTGAGTCCTTCTAGTACTACTGTTATAAATTATCTTTGCACTTTATACCCAATATCTCCCTGGAATAATAGTAAAACACACACAATAATGTACTGAACAATGTCGCATATAAGGGATGTAGCAGTTTTTACAATTAATGTGGTGTGAGGATCACCAAAAATGACCAACAACCTCCTTCCACATCCTTCCATGATTTTATAAATCAATTTATGATTTATTATACACAGATTTGCACTATTTAGCACTTTATGGGTGGGATTCGCGATGAGGAATTTTAGCACACAATTTGAGCCTATATGAATTGATTTGGTTAACAACCATTGTATACCCTATTATGAAATTGGTGTTTTCTAACTGGACACTGACATGTATCAAAACAAATTTTAATAATGATATTCATTGAAGTTTTCACAGAACTTTATTTATATTGTTGAAATTTCACATAACTGCGGCTGGGTTGCACAATTTTATTTTTTTAATGGGAGTTTTTTTTTTACTAATTACAGACACTTTGTCTTTTATTGTAAATAATGAATATATAATAATTTTTTATACTTTTTTATATATTTCCCTCCTGATTTTCTAAACAGTGTAATAATGTATGTAACATGTTAAATTATTTTTTTGCATACTTTGCACTGCATATATGTTGCACAATCTATTGTCCAAGTTTTGGAAGTATGGCACTGTGCCATTGATTCAACACAAAGAGAGATCAGTAAAAACACTGATTACTATAGGGTTAATAAGGGTAGGCCATGACCATCTGGCGCCACCCCCCTTTTTTTAGCTCAATAAGTACCCTCATCACTTTCAAGCAATGTATCATGTGATCAAGCCTCTGGCTAGAGGCGAAACGCGTCATGCGGGCTTGCTGGGTGTTATTCTACTTTACGGAATAAAACACTGATTACGCACCAGAATTGGGTCTGACTTATTCGTTTTTAACAGTCCAAGCAGAGTGACTGGGATGCAGGAGCGTCGGAAGGAGTGAATGGAATATGTGTATATATATATATATGTATATATATATATATATATGTATATATTCACAGCCTTGGCTCAAATATTCGCAGTCCAATGGCGCTCTTTCCACCGGTGCTGAGACTACAAAGCAGAGCCCCGCTTTTTTATAATCCACAAATCCATCACTTGATAGAAGAAGTCCGCACTCACAAAAGGTTTGCTTCCCAATTTCCAGATTTTATTGGTCAGGATTCAGCATATAAAGTACAAAACCAACGCGTTTCGCAACCACCGTTGCTTGTTCACGGTAAAGGTAAAGGGTCACAGACTCCTCCTATATTTTCCAAAAAAACGCCTCAAAACTTTTTTTGCTGATCTCACTTCCTGTCCTTGGACAGGATGTAGAATGGGAATTGTAGTTTTTTCATTACTTGTGTGTGTGGACATCGATTTTGATACGAAAAATGAATTCAAGAAACGCATTCTGGAGCACATTAGAGCCAGTGTAAATAAAGATAGGAGTAATGCTGTCGCAAAACACATGGAGGTGGCTCATAACAGTGATTGGAAACTCCTAAAGACATATGCACTTGAATGTATTTTACCACACGAGAGGGGCGGAGATCAGGAAAAACAACTAAGATGCAGGGAATCAAGACCGATCCTGAATTTCCGGACAATGACCCCTTGGGGACTAAATCAGAGCAAAGAACTTTATGTACACTTGTAAATAGTTGGACCTTGGAGATTTGTTGTGACTCTAATGAAAATCTTTGTACCAATAGAGAGAGACAATAGTAGGAATCCGTATATGAATTTGTGGAAACAAAGAAATGTGGGAGTAACCATGTTTTTGTGACACTTATAACAAACAGTATATGACAATGGACAGTTTTTCTCATTATGAATTAATAATGACAAATACAATATAGGGTCGACATAATAACTCAAATCAGTGGTTTTCTATAATGCACAATGATCTTAGAATGAATTCTTTTGGGTTGTGTATTATCATTGCAATTGCCCACTGGAGGGCTTAAACACAGCTTTTTTGCTTAAATACTCGCGAATGGGTAGTCTTAGAATACATGATATGCATATGAATGTGCCCACCGGAGGGCTGTAATTTTGGTTTGGTTTGTTATCCGTGAGAGTAACCATTCAAACGATCAATATGCTCTGTGCCCACTAGAGGGCTCTTTTTTGGCTGATAATTGTAGCGGTGCATCGCGCAACACCAAATGAATCTAATGACACACACCATTTTGTATATATTCACCACTGTATTTGTGACATTTATAAGATGAACAAATGTATTTGTGACCGCATAACTATTTGTTAAAATCGATGTCCACACACACAAGTAATGAAAAAACTACAATTCCCATTCTACTTCCTGTCCAAGGCAGGAAGTGAGATCAGCAAAAAAAGTTTTGAGGCGGTTTTTTGGAAAATATAGGAGGAGTCTGTGACCCTTTACCTTTACCGTGAACAAGCAACGGTGGTTGCGAAACGCGTTGGTTTTGTACTTTATATGCTGAATCCTGACCAATAAAATCTGGAAATTGGGAAGCAAACCTTTTGTGAGTGCGGACTTCTTCTATCAAGTGATGGATTTGTGGAATATATGTATATATATATATATATATGTATATGTATATATATATATGTATATGTATATATATATATGTATATGTGTATATATATATATATATATATATAAGAATTTAGAATAATCTTTATTCGGATAAGAATATCCATAAAAGTACAGTTTGTCACCACCAAAACAGATACAATAAAATATTAAAACAAATAAATATATCATCCAATACAAATACACAATACAGGAATAAAAACATAATAAAAGGGTTCGATGGGCCTAAGAACTAGCAGCATAGATGGCATTGTGCAAAATGAGTCTAGAACAATTTGTGCAAATCAGCCAGGGGATTATAATAAAGTGCATTAAAGTGCGGTCAAACTTGACCGTGCAAATTATTTTAAGTAGATCTGTGCAACGTCAGCAATAATTCACATGGATAATGCATAGATATTCAACAAGACAAAAATATCTTCCAATGCGCCCCTAAGATTATTATACAATGGCTTGATATATATATATATATATATATATATATATATATATATATATATATATATCCTACTGGCGGTCGCCAGTAGGTAGTTATAGTTAGGACCTATTTAACATTGGAAATTCGGAAAATTCTATTCCGAATATCTTGGGCGCCGGTTGACGAATCTTCGAGAAATTTTTAAAACTCGTGGGGCTCTACGGTCTGCTCCTATCGAAAGTTTCGGGGTGATTCGTCAAGCGGGGCCGAGAAAAAATGGGGGTCCCAAAATGTGTTTTCCCCATGGAATTTAACACAGGAAACTTTAGACACGGCTACAGCCCGAACTGCTGAACGGAATTACACCAAATTTGGCAAAAAGGTAGCCCTTGGTTCAGAAAGAGCCCTTTTTAGGTCAAAGCCTAGCGTGATCTGTGCACATGCACATTCTCGCTCGCAAGATCTATTTTTGAGGAGCTTTTAGTTACGGGTTTTAAGCCCCGCCCCTCTTTCCCATTGGCCGGCGTCACCGTTTATTGTAAACGGTGGCCAGCCATTGGGAAAGAGGTTAGTGTGACGTCCACTTTTCTCTTTTTGAGACGGCACACTTAGATGGGCTGGTCTGACTTCCTTGTGGCGTAAAAGGTTTATTATCTTTATGGGGCAGATAATAAAGATAAGAAACTTTTTACACCAAGAGGATGTCAGACAAGCCCATCCAGGTTTGCCGTCTCAAAAAGAGAAAAGTGTAGTCAGCATCTCCTCCAGTGCTCTCAATCAATCAATCAATCAGTGACACTTATAGAGCGCGCTACATACCCGTAGGGTCTCAAGGCGCTGGGGGGGGGGGGGGGTGGGGGTGCCGCTACTGCTCGAACAGCCAGGTCTTCAGCTTCTTCCTGAAGGAGAGGTGGTCTTGGGTTAGGCGCAGGTCGGTCGGGAGGGAGTTCCAGGTCTTGGCGGCCAGGTAGGAGAAGGACCTTCCTCCTGTAGTCGCTCTTCGGATGCGGGGGACGGCGGCGAGGGCGTGGTTGGCTGATCGGAGGTGGCGTTTGGGAGCGTAGAAGTTGACTCGGCTGTTGAGGTAGCTCGGGCCTTGGTCGTGTAGGGCTTTGTGTGCGTGGGTGAGGAGGCGGAAGGTGATTCTTTTGTTGACGGGGAGCCAGTGAAGGTCTCTCAGATGTCCGGAGATGTGGCTGGTTCGTGGGATGTCGAGGATGAGCTCTGTCAAAATCTGTGGTTTCTTAATAGCATGAAATGTAATTTTACGCCTATTTGAGCAAGGGAGATGGGGCTTGAAATCCAGGGTGGCAATAAGCGTGCTCATCACAAGGGCCTGGGGCCGGGGCGGCTTCTGCGGATCCCGGTTTAACTGCTGAATGTTTGGGAACAGCACTCAAGTGTCTCCCGGAGATGGACCATTAATGCGAGGACACTGCCTGCCCCCAGGAGCTGCCTTGTCCCATCTTCCCCCGTTGCTGGGTGCAAACAGCGAGCCTGGGCTCTGTTTGCCAAGCTGGCTCTGACAATATGGCTCTCAAATATTTGTCAGCAGCCAGCGCAGAGGCCTTGTATAAATACGCGTTTCTATGGCGCAGGGCGAGAGGTGCCGCAGTCTTACCGAGAGGGCCCTGACTTCATCAGCAACAGGTAAGGGGGTGTCCGGCTGCAGTACACCCAGGGGGGAGCAGGCACTGTGGCACCCACAGAAAGTCCCGGAAAAGGATTGGGTCAAGCCGGGGTCGTTTTCCTCAAAGGGAATGTTTAATTTGCGGAGATAGGTTTTTTAAATCATTGAATGTAGACACGTCTTTAGCAGTAATCCCGGCTCCCCACTTGACCAAATTTTGTGGTCCTGGCCAAAAGCGCTTAGTCTAAAATCGGATACATCGGGGAGCTACATCCAAAACTTGTGCTACAACAACAGGAAATGGGACGTGCCTCAGTTGCGAAGTTCGGCGTGCGAGTCCTATACTTTCGTCTTCCCACGTTTCATAAAATAAATTCCTGTTTTAGTTTTGTTTATTAATATTAATAGTTTACTTAAGGTTTTTTGCTACACAAAGTGTTTTGAGTGGAAGCGCTATACAAACAGTCAATGAATAGCTCAGCGAGCCGCAGTGTGTTTATCCATTAAGACTGTGCCCGAAGAATAGGGCTAATGTCTGTTCCTCACGAAAGCAGTTTAGGTGCAAGTGCGCTCCTTGCTCATTTTATCTCCTTAGAAGGATGAAAGTCGGAGTCGCCATTGTCGGCAGTATTGATTTGCACATGAAGTCTTTGACATAACCAATCAATTGTAAACTACAAAGAAAGAAAATGTTTTTTAAACTGCAGGTCAATTGTCTCAACTCGATTCATGATTAATTGCCAATTTGATCCCCGTCGCAGCCTTCTACAACTACGACAGAGGTGCTTTTATTTTGACAATATTACTTGAATTGCCTTGCCCCCATTTTTTCTTCTGCTCTTATGGGGTAGTGCCCTGTAGGTCTGCTTCTAGACGCACATTAAGTATAGAGGAGTCTCTCTCTATCTCGGTCGGTTCGGGCATGAAAACGCAGACGACTTTCCGATGGAGCTCGGTGGGCTAATGCTAATTTAGCAGGATCACATCTCCGCCTTAACTTTTTACTTTTCTTAGGTCGATAAAAACCGTATATTTGGGTGGTTAGTATCAACTCACGTCTAAGTCAAATAGCCTCATTTTGTGGCTGTGATTTATACACGCAGACTAATCAATATATCTGCATATATTGCACAAGGACACCATTTTTTTTTTTTGGGTAGGCACAGGGAGATTAAGTGATTTTTCCAGAATCACAGGATGTTGAGCCGACTCCGAGGCTCGAACCTTTTTCCCCAGCTCCAAGGCCGGGGGGTGGCAAAACAAATAACAGGAATACAATTTATAACTAACCACTAAATTTTTACTGCTTCCATGAACCATTTACCTCGTGTCTAAACACTTACACAGACAGTCGATGACTTGACTGATTAATTGGCAGCGCTGCACATGACTGTGAGGAATGCGCTGACCCAGTATGTTTTGGGCTGTGCCTACAGCATCATGGCTTGTCAGAAACATTTGTGGGGGCCAAATATCATGTGTGAGAGGGCCTCTCCAGTTTTCTCGTAGCACAAGCACCTCAAAACAGAAGCAATGTCTGACTAAACGTTTGGAGCATACAGCAAAACCTAGTGGCAGTTACCTTTACTTCTCTCATGAATATATCACTAAAATAGGCAGCTGTCTCAATTTCTCTAATACTATACCACAAAAACACGTGAAGCCTGCATTTGGATTAAATACCTTGATTTGACAGTAGCAGTGTGTGGCTGTGTAAAGTGCTCTGACTGGGGCAAACAGCCCTGGCAGTCCCCTACCTCTCTTCGTAACAGCCCTGATATATATGGTAGAGACTAACAAAAATGTGGCCCACCTACAATTACTGCAAAATTTAACAGCAAGACTTCTGTCTGGGTGGGATCATGTTTCAAGCACTCTTAGTACACTACACTCGTTGCCAAAAAACACAAGCATTAGGAAAGTCAATAAGTCTGGTATTGTTGGCTGCTAACTTTTGGCTTTGCCAATGTTTGTGATTTTTGTTGTTGTAAATTTGTTTAAATGAAATACTTACTGTGTGTAGGTAAACATTGCACAAGAAAAGAACGTCGTCACTCAGAGAGCTAAGCTGACGACTGAAGTGGGCTGATCAGGTTTCCCATGCTGTATGCATATGGGTGGAACAAAAATGTCAATGACACACTGACAGACAAATGGGTGAAGAGAGCTAACCATATAAGTGTATTCACATCTCAAAGTCTTGGCTAACGCCAGACCTAACAAGAATATTCATAACCTTTAATCGTAGCACATAAACCCATCCTTTCGAACTCCCGTTTTGTTTTTAGTAAAATATAGATTATCTCCTCGTTTTTCCCATCCATCAAACCAGGCTAGGAAGTGAAAGGTGTCCTATGGAGCCGCGTGGTAGATGGACCACACATAGGACAAGATTCACTTTACCACAAAGAACTGGATTACGAGTGGGCTGGAGAGGCTTCAGGTATTTTACTCCCCAATAAAATACAGATATCAAGGAGTGTGATATTTAGCCGATATAATATATACCTGCTATTCAAAGTTTTCCTCTGAACAATAAAGTATTAAATGCAAAATGTGGTGCTTCTGTGGGCATCGCATCTCCCTACATGTTTTCCACCCAGTAAAACGTAGGCAGGCAGTTTCTACATGCATACACCCGCAAAAAACTGTGACGTGGTCACGAGAAAAGACATTCTGAATCACAGATCGGAATTATGGCCTAGGGATGGATGTAAATAGTGCACTACTGTGACCTAAAGCTAATATTATTTGTAAGTGTCCCTCTATCATCTCCGCAATAGATGAGCACTCGCCCTGTTAGATGGCGGAAAGGAGGATAAAAATCAGGATGAGCCACCATTGAGACTATCCCCTCACAATAACAAGGGATGGCTGGAATCCAGTGGGCCTGGCCTGAAGCTCAAAGTCTGTTGACGTTTGCTGCCTCAAGAGAAAAGTCCTGCCTCGTAATAACAAGCATTTA
Source organism: Lissotriton vulgaris (assembly GCF_964263255.1). Classification (NCBI taxonomy): domain Eukaryota; kingdom Metazoa; phylum Chordata; class Amphibia; order Caudata; family Salamandridae; genus Lissotriton; species Lissotriton vulgaris. The sequence goes on along the minus strand of NC_141699.1, from coordinate 606,436,950 downwards.
AAATGCAATAGGTCTCGCCTTTTGTTAAGTTAAAGCCATTTGCTTTGCTATACAATACCATTAGCAAAGCAAATGGCTTTAACGTAATCAAAGGCAATACCTATTGCATTTTCAATGCTTGTTGTTAAATGGTGTAAATCCATAGTTGCTGAGAAAATGACAATTATAAAAGTTTTGATATCTATGGCCGCGGAGAATCCGCGCACCCTCCTGAGCACGAGCTTCATTCTAATTGGCGGCCAGGAGGTGTTGGAAGCCATCTTGTGCCTCGGTAGAATCGAGGCACAAGAAATCAGTCAAACTAATGCGCAAAACACAAAAAGGGGGCATGATAGAAACACCCTGACCCCCTAGGCCTGCTTAGGGGGTCCCACAAGGACCCCCAAAGCCTACCAAAATAAAAAAAATAAAAAATCGGCAAGGATCCGGCCGAAAAAAAAAAAACGAAGCGCGGGAGGCCGCGCTTTGTTTTACTATTTAGCCTCCTTGTGGGCCAAGTCCTGGGGGCAATATATTTATTGTAATGGGGGGCCCAGAGGGGCCCCCCAGCCCCGGGGACCGCCACCCCAGGGCTGAAGTGGGGACAGTTCAGCCATGGTTCTTGGTGACGGGGGTTCTGAGACTTCTGGGCCTTTATGAATCCTGCATACTGCAACTTTGCCAGATGGCACATATGCAAGCTCTACAGTGGAACCTGAAGGCTCAATGGGCCCAGCACAGGGGGAACATACTGGATCCTATCTAGGTTTCAGAGGAGACTGCACAAAACTTGCTATTGTGGCTTAACTGCAGTTGAAACAGAAGCAGACCCCTCTTCTGGCCTCATTCAGAGCTCTCCGTGGGGGGAGATGCATCACAGCTGGAATGGGGAAGTCATCTGGCAGTGGTGGAGATCTGAGCACTCTAGTGTCCGGTGGTGGCCTGTCTCCAAATCAATCTGTTGAAGTTGCGGGCCATCCTTCTGGCGCTGAAAGCCTTCTTTTTGTCCTTCATAGGGACCCTGGAAGTAGGGACTCATTCTGGATATAGTGGAGCATGGGACTCCTGTAAATCTTTCTGCCGCTGCCTCTCCTACCTAGAGTTCTGATGATCAGGAACTACCAGGGCAAAGTCTATTCTTGTGGCTCTGGAGTGGTATAGGAGAGTGCACTAGCCGGAAGGTCTGGGCATGAGCATCTGTTCTCAAATCACACTACTGCTTCTGTTTCAGCAGCATTGCAGGGTCCTGCACCCAAACCTGTACCACCATATGTGGAGATTGACCAGTGGCAGTTAACTGCATTCTATCTTCTTCCCGAAGTTGTGACTCATCCTAGCTACTAGGCATCATTCTGATAGTTTGTCTATGCCAGGTGCTGGGATAAGTTTGTAGCCTGATTTGTCACCCACAGTACTGATCCCTTGAAGGTCAAATTGTTAAATATCCCGTTTGTTTTTATCTTGCACTCTATGTACCTGCTGACCGTGCTGCATGTGTGTCTGCTTCACTTTCTGTTCTTTTGTGTGGAGCACGACCAACCACTGCTTCTTCACCTTGATTAGTGCCCTTCTAACTGTTTGTGCTGTAAATAAGGTACTATTCCTTGTTCCTCCCGCCCACCCCTCATCGGTGTTGCTTCTTCCCCCTCCCGCCCACCCCTCATCGGTGTTGCTTCTTCCCCCTTCCGCCCACCCCTCATCGGTGTTGCTTTTTCCCCTCCCGCCCACCCCTCATCGGTGTTGCTTCTTCCCCTCCCGCCCACCCCTCATCGGTGTTGCTTCTTCCCCTCCCGCCCACCCCTCATCGGTGTTGCTTCTTCCCCTCCCGCCCACCCCTCATCGGTGTTGCTTCTTCCCCTCCCGCCCACCCCTCATCGGTGTTGCTTCTTCCCCTCCCGCCCACCCCTCATCGGTGTTGCTTCTTCCCCTCCCGCCCACCCTTCGTCGGTGTTGCTTCTTCCCCTCCCGCCCACCCTTCGTCGGTGTTGCTTCTTCCCCTCCCGCCCACCCTTCGTCGGTGTTGCTTCTTCCCCTCCCGCCCACTTCTCGTCGGTGTTGCTTCTTCCCCTCCCGCCCACTTCTCGTCGGTGTTGCTTCTTCCCCTCCCGCCCACCCCTCGTCGGTGTTGCTTCTTCCCCTCCCGCCCACCCCTCGTCGGTGTTGCTTCTTCCCCTCCCGCCCACCCCTCGTCGGTGTTGCTTCTTCCCCTCCCGCCCACCCCTCGTCGGTGTTGCTTCTTCCCCTCCCGCCCACCCCTTGTCGGTGTTGCTTCTTCCCCTCCCGCCCACCCCTCGTCGGTGTTGCTTCTTCCCCTCCCGCCCACCCCTCGTCGGTGTTGCTTCTTCCCCTCCCACCCACCCCTCGTCGGTGTTGCTTCTTCCCCTCCCACCCACCCCTCGTCGGTGTTGCTTCTTCATCGTTGGTGTTGCTTCTTCCCCTCCCTCCCGCCCCTCGTCGGTGTTGCTTCTTTCCCCTCCCTCCCGCCCCTCGTCGGTGTTGCTTCTTTCCCCTCCCTCCCGCCCCTCGTCGGTGTTGCTTCTTTCCCCTCCCTCCCGCCCCTCGTCGGTGTTGCTTCTTTCCCCTCCCTCCCGCCCCTCGTCGGTGTTGCTTCTTTCCCCTCCCTCCCACCCCTCGTCGGTGTTTCTGCTTCCCCTCCCGCCCACCCCTCGTCGGTGTTTCTGCTTCCCCTCCCGCCCACCCCTCGTCGGTGTTTCTGCTTCCCCTCCCGCCCACCCCTCGTCGGTGTTTCTGCTTCCCCTCCCGCCCACCCCTCGTCGGTGTTTCTGCTTCCCCTCCCGCCCACCCCTCGTCGGTGTTGCTGCTTCCCCTCCCGCCCACCCCTCGTCGGTGTTTCTGCTTCCCCTCCCGCCCACCCCTCGTCGGTGTTTCTGCTTCCCCTCCCGCCCACCCCTCGTCGGTGTTTCTGCTTCCCCTCCTGCCCACCCCTCGTCGGTGTTTCTGCTTCCCCTCCTGCCCACCCCTCGTCGGTGTTGCTGCTTCCCCTCCCGCCCACCCCTCGTCGGTGTTGCTGCTTCCCCTCCCGCCCACCCCTCGTCGGTGTTGCTGCTTCCCCTCCCCAGTGTTGCTGCTTCCCCTCCCGCCCACCCCTCGTCGGTGTTGCTTCTTCCCCCTCCGCCCACCCCTCGTCGGTGTTGCTTCTTCCCCTCCCGCCCACCCCTCGTCGGTGTTGCTTCTTCCCCTCCCGCCCACCCCTCGTCGGTGTTGCTTCTTCCCCTCCCGCCCACCCCTCGTCGGTGTTGCTTCTTCCCCTCCCGCCCACCCCTCGTCGGTGTTGCTTCTTCCCCCTCCGCCCACCCCTCGTCGGTGTTGCTTCTTCCCCCTCCGCCCCCCCCTCGTCGGTGTTGCTTCTTCCCCTCCCGCCCACCCCTCGTCGGTGTTGCTTCTTCCCCTCCCGCCCACCCCTCGTCGGTGTTGCTTCTTCCCCTCCCGCCCACCCCTCGTCGGTGTTGCTTCTTCCCCTCCCGCCCACCCCTCGTCGGTGTTGCTTCTTCCCCTCCCGCCCACCCCTCGTCGGTGTTGCTTCTTCCCCACCCGCCCACCCCTCGTCGGTGATGCTTCTTCCCCTCCCGCCCACCCCTCGTCGGTGTTGCTTCTTCCCCTCTCGCCCACCCCTCGTCGGTGTTGCTTCTTCCCCTCCCGCCTGCCCACCCCTCGTCGTTGCTGCTTCTTCCCCTCCTGCCCACACCTCATCTGTGCTGCTTCGGCCTCTCCCCCCCCCCCCCAAGCCCCAACATCTCAAAGGTTCGTCATAGAGCTTCCTTATTTTCAGCCCAGGGAAATCTTTGATTTAAACATCCAACAGTGCCATCTCACTCCACCCATTGCCACACCAATCTGCACCACACAATGCCACTCCACTCCTAACAATGCCCCTCTACTCCATACCACTCCACTCCACACCACACAATGCCCCTCCAGGCCACCCAATGCCACTCCATGCCACACAGTGCCCTTCTACTCCGCACAATGCCACTCCACTCAATTACACTCCATGCTGCACAAAGCCACTCCACACAGTGCCACTCCACCCCACTCCATGCCACACGGTGCCACTCTACACAATACCGCTACACACAATATCAGTCTGGTCCAATGGGAGGGGCATTTCGCCCAGTCAATCCTGCAGGACGTCCTGATCTGAGCCATTGCACAGGCCCAGCATCTTGGGAGGTACTGCTTTGGTATCCAATATAAAGGTGTTGTTAGAAGTATTCATCAGAAAGTAAGTTACTTAACTTTGGTAATGCTCTTTCTGGTAGATTGCAGGTTGCTCCCTACCTTTCCCTCCTGCCCACCATCTCCCCTTTCTGTAAAATGGCCTTCTTTCCATCTAAAAAGTCCCGGTTTAGGAATCTGCACACTGGTACCCCTAATATTATTGGGCTCTAACATCAATGCTCAGAGGTGGTGCAGAGCTGCGCGGTGCTACCTACCAGTGCTAAGAAACAGTGATGTTTTAAATCTTACGGATCCAGTCTGGTGGCAGCCAAGGATATTCTAAAGGTGAGGATTCTACGGCTGGATAAGTATCTACCAGAAAGAGGGTTACTTGAGGCAAGTATGCCCCTTATCTATCTTCCTTCCCTTTAACCTTTTTAGACAGATCACAGATAAACATGTGAAAATGATGTAGTATGCGTCTACAATGGTTCTTTTTGCCTCATTATGATTGAAGTCTAATCATATTTTGTTTTTGATGCAGTCCCCATGGAGAATTTAAAGCCAATGTGGGCTTGAATCTGAAGTTTAATAAAAAAAATGAAGAGGTTCCTGGATACACCAAAAAGGTTGGCACTGAATGGTTATATTCATCCGCCGTAGAGCACCTACTTGGCGAGTATTTAGAAAGGTACAGTATAATTCAAACATGTTCTCTACCCATACCATGTTACTTTTTTGCCACTTATTTTTACAAAATGCAACTAAACAACTACTGTTGTTTATTGATCATTGAAATGCTTGTTCACTATGATATATTAATTTTGTAAACTCTGACATTTGCCTAATGGCTTACATGCAAACTGTCAGGGTGATGTATGTAGTAATAGTTCTGTGTAGAAAAGGAAGGTTTTCAATAGCTTCTTTAATGTAGGATGGTGGAGAGTACTTTTGTGATGATTCGCACACCTGTCACATGAGGTAGAAGATGCACCTTTCTAGGAGGCCTTTTCGATTCAGGGAACCATAAAATGTAAACTCCTAGACTGTAGATTGTAGCTGCAAACTATGCTGATATCTATGCATCGGAGACATTTGTGTCCATGGTAATGAAGTGTATCCTGAGGCTGCAGAGGCTTAGAATATCCCCAGGCGTCAGACTGGATCCTGAAACTTTTGCGTAGCAGTACCCTTGTGCGTCGGTAGGCGTCGTCTGCGGCTCTGCGTCCGTCGTCGGCGTTGTGGGCGCCGTGATGACGTCGTCGGAGTACTTAGATGCCACCTCCACGTGCTGACGTCAGTTCTTCTTTTTTCCGCACCAGCAAGCGCAGATCTGGAAAAAGCAGTAACCCTTAGTCAATTTTTGACTAACTTTTTGTATCACTTTTGATCATCTTTTCGAAGTCGTTTACGACTCCGATTGGTGCCATAGGGATGCCCGGGTTTAAGCACTGTGAGGATTGTGACCGCACGATGTCGGTCACGGATCCTCACCGTCGGTATCTAACTTGCCTCTGCGTCGACCACGACGACAAGACCTGCTCCGACTGCCGGGCCCTGTCTTAGAAAGCCAGGCGGGAGCGGTCCGCAGGCGACTCGAACTCCGGCAGTCGGCCCCGCGCCGCAAAAGGTCCCGGTCCCACGGGAGGTCGCGGGGTCGGAGCCATCACAGCTCCAAGAGTCGGCACCACTCTTCCGGATCGAAGTCGTCGACAGGTAAGAAGCACAAGAAGTCGAAGAGGCGTCATCGCTCTTCTGGCTCCCCCCGACGCTCGCACGACGCGGCCGGGGGTTCGGGTGGCACCGCCCACGCGGCTCCGTCGGAGTCGCGGGTGCCGCGTCCTGCCCCACACCCTCCGGTCCCTGGGCAAGACACGACGCCGGAGGAGATCGAGCGCTTCCTCATGGCCATGAGGTCCCTTTCTCCTCCGCCGGGCTCCGCGGCGCCTTCGGGCCCAGCGGACCCATCTGGGGCCCATAGCTGGTCGGCGGCTTTCGGCGCCGACGCCGTCGGGTGCTTCTGGCCCGGCGCTGCAGGGCCCCAGGGTCCCGACGCCGCCCGCGCCTTCGGGCTTGGCGCAGCAGGGCCCCACTGGATCTGCTTCGGGATCCGGGTCGTCGCCGGTGGACCTAACGACCCCCCCGGCGTCGGTCCATCTGGTGTCACCTCCGGCGCCGTCCTCGGGCGGCGCCGTCCCCGATGACTCCCTCGCTCCGGTTCCGGCTTCGGAACGGCGCAGCTGGGCGCCGCTTTCGACGCCGATTGGGGAGTTAAGCTTCTATGAACCGGCCTCATCGTTTGACAACCCTGACTATCAGGGAATGGGTGAAGAGGAGTATTGGGAGGGGTCTGAGGACCCTCTGACCAAAGAGTGTCAGTCTCAAGAGTACTGGACAGGTGACCTTGGGGATGCCAGTGGTCTGGACACATCACCAGACACTGTCCTACCGTGGCTTCGGAGGAGGGGGCAACCTACAGTGTGGTGTTGATGAGGGCAGCCAATGCCTTGGGCCTTGAGCTCCCCGTCGCGGCCGTGAGGACTAACCTCCTCACTGAGGTCCTTAAACCGCAGTCAAGCTCGGCCGAGCCTCTGCTGCAGTTTAATGAGGCCTTGACCGACGTTCTTTTGGGCCCTTGGTCCAGGCCCGCTACGGGTTCGCCCGTAGATAGGAACGTGGCCAGACGCCACCGCCCGGCCCCGGGCGACCCATGTTTCCTGTCCACTTACCCCACCCCGAGAGTCTGGTTATCCAGGCTTTAAATTCCCAGACCGCATTCCTGTCGGCTCCGCCGGACTGGGAATCCAAGAGGTATGTGTAGGAAGGTGGATATCTGACTATGGTTACCCCCAACTTTTTGCCTAGTGTTTTGCTGGTTTTTGACATAGTTGGCCTGGGATCCTGCTATTCAGGACCCCAGGCTTCCTGCTGTCTCTGTTAAAATGGACTCCATGTACCTTAGGTACATATCTAATTGGTATTTGGTCACTCTTGTAAATCCTTATACAGTGTACCATAGGTACCCAGGGCATAAGTGCACCCAAGGCCTACCAGGGGCTGCAGCATGTATTATGCCACCCCTGGCTGGCCATCCAAATCTGACACAACTGGCTGATCAATCAGCTGGGGCAAGGTGGTGTAATCACCCTTTGCTGTAGATATAGTATCTCTATATCTAACCCTAAAATGGACACATATACTCCTATAAGTCACTCCTATGGCAGGCCTTAACAATCCTGGAGGCAAAGTGCTTGGAATTATGTGAGATAGTGCTCTGGCATGAGCTGAGCCTGTCTGCAGCTTTCAGAACCAAGTCCTTTAGCTGTTTCCATGATAACGCTATACCATATACTCTTAAGTGCATTATAATCCTTGCGGTTATTGCTAACTTTGGTATAGCATTATCAAAACATGTCGAGTAAGGTGTCATACGAATTGGAATACTACCCCCTCGCCAATTCTTGCGACGGGGGGTAGCATTCCACCCTTCTAGAGGGACACGACATGTAAGGAACTGTGAACCCCGGTTAAAGTAAAACTCTAGCCTCAGCATCACAAAATGGATGCTGCCACCAGACACAAGTTTGACCTCCTGCTGCTGGGAGTCCTTCCAGCGAGGGAGGCCTGGACAAAGGGTTTCCTGCCTTTGGAGTGCTAGCACCACCCCAGACAGGATTTTGCGTATTAGGTAGGACAGGCCTGAAAGGAATGAGACATGCCTGGGGCACACAAGGTGCCTCTGTGCATACACTGGTTCAAACCAGTTGCTGGGGCACTCCAGCCCCAGCTCTGCCGCGAAACCGGACAAAGGGTAGGGGGTGTGACCACCCCCCTTCCTGGTCCCACCCATAGGAGGGACCTCGTGATAGTGTAGCCCCCTTTAGCAGGATAAAGGTAGGAGCTGGTCCAGTTCCAGATTAGATTAATCCTGACTTGAAACTCTACAAGAAGAAACTCTGGATTTCGACATTCTGCTACAGAAGACTGAAGAAATCTCCCTTGTGGGCAAGGAGTCCCTGCACAAGCAGGCACCATCAAGCGTCCAACGGCTTCACTTTGTCGTCTTCCCTCGAGGATCCAGACTTCAGAGCCCGACGAGACCCGGATTCCCAGACCTCTCCGACCTCTACCTACATCTGCAGCACAGCTGAGATCTGTGGGTGCGACGAGACACGTGGGACCAGCCATCTTGGAGAAACTGCACTTCGCTTCCAGCACGACTTCTGAGGTATCCTCGACGAAGTGCTTTGGGGACTGAGAAGCACCAGCCCCGAGCAGCTCCTGCACCGAAGACCAGCCCTCCAGCATCCACGAGATCTGCGTGGGGCCCTTCTGCCTGTTTGCTGCTCAACGCGTTGTCTGGTCACTTGCCGGCTGGCTAGTGGCCTCCTAGACGACGATCCACGACATCAACACCGCTGGTCTGGTTGCTCCAGACTGGCCCTTGCTTCCCTGCAAAGGAGAAGCACCCTGGACCCTCCTGGTCCGCACCAGACTCCTTTTCCACTCACCGCGTGGGTTGCCTTTGCCAAGGCCTGTTGACGCCAAATCCGGAACCAACACCGCCGACAGCGAGAGCCTGCGTGGGACAGGTCGTGCCTCCATCCTGGTCGTCGAAGACTCCTCCTGGTCCACGTGGCTGCAGTCAAGCGTCCACTGTTCACCTGATCGCGACGACAGCTCCTGGTTCCTTCCTGGTTCCACTCCAGTCACTGGCTAGTGACTTTGAACATTGTCCCCTCTGCTTTTAGGTCTTCAGCATTCCTGATCCACCCTTGGATCACACCGGACATCTTCCTCCTGGTCGCCTGCAGCATCTTTTCTTTCAGGCTCCATAGACTTCAATGCAGAAACCCGACACGGCTTCGTACCTATGCACCCGCAGCCCGTAGGTGAGGTAACAAGAGCATTTCGGTGCTCAATCAAGGGTAGATTGACTCTCCTAGTGTCCAGATTCACAGTCGTTTTAGTCCTACTAGTCAGGATTGTCCGTACTCACCTTTTTCTTGAACTGTACTGTCCATAGACGTTGTTGCGCATCTCGCGTGTGAGTTCACACTCTGCACACGCGTTCTGTTGGCCTCCTATTACTTACCTAAAGTTAGGGTAGTGTAGTCCCAGCGATCCTACAGCCTCTGGACAGCTCCATTCCTTCTATCGACTTCCTTATACCACTTGTTTAGTATATTGTTTGTTGCGCCCCTAGGGCAACTTTGTAACTCGTGCAACTTAACGTATTTTTCCTAAGAGTATTGTAATGTGCTTAGCCCTCTGATCTCATAAAGAGTTCAGAGGTGTTTGTTAGTTAATAAATATCTTGTTTATTTTCATAACTACCTGTGTGTTGTTCTTTTCATTTGGTATTCAAGGGGTTATATGTGGTAAAACAGCTGGCTTCACATGCCAAAAGAGTTTAGCCTAATACTGCTTTGTCCATGCTACCATTAGGATAGCTGGTCTATAAGGTTGACTTACAACCAATCACCATAAGGGTTGTTTGGACTGATACAAGGTGATCACTAGAATTAGTGAGCATCATATATCAGGCTAACTTCTCACAGTATAAGCAGTACGGCAAGAAGGTATTCTCATCCCTTAGTCTGGGACTGCGGTCTTCCAACATCGCATGCCTCTTGGGCCGCTACACCCACTCTCTGTGGGACACGGTCGCGGACGTGCTGCCAGAGTGCCCGGTGGAGGTACGGGCCAAACTCGGCCAAGCCCTTGTTGAAGGCCGGGATGCAGCAAAATATTCCATCCGGTGTGGGCTGGATACCACCGACTCACTGGGTAGAGCGATGGCAACGACGGTGGCTATTAGACGCCACGCCTGGTTGAGGTCTGCCAACTTTTCGGCAGATGTCCAAAACACACTGATGGACATGCCGTTCCATGGCCGTCGCCTTTCTGGCGACAAGGCAGACCATGCGCTTGAGCGCTTTAAGGACTCCAGGGCTACAGCCAAGTCCTTGGGCCTCTCGGCCCTGCGCCAGCAAACGGGTGCCTTTCGCTCCTTTCGTGGCCAAGGAAGAGACGCCTCCACACGTGCTGCCAGCCACGCACCGCAGGCTAGCATCCAGTACGGTGGCGGCCGTGGAAATCGCCGTTGAGGCGGTCGGGGACAACGGCGAGGCCAGTCCACACCCTTCCCCGCAGCATCCGCCTCAAAACCTTCCTAGTCCGTGCTTTTCGGCCCATGTGACGCCAGTGGGGGGCAGCCATCACCACTCTCACTGGCGCACCGTTACTTCGGACAGATGGGTGCTGCAGATCGTCTGAAGGGGCTACTCCCTCCCCTTCGAGACGACCCCTCAAGCCATGCCACCGCAACACCACCGCTTATCGGGGGATCATTTGCAGCTTCTGCAGGAGGAAGTTTCGGCCCTCTTGGTGAAGGGGGCCATCGAGCGCGTTCCTGGGCCAGAAGTAGGACGTGGTTGCTACTCCCACTACTTTCTGGTACCCAAGAAGGGCAAAGGGGGCCTACGCCCTATCTTGGATTTACGGAACGTCAACGGCTTCCTCCGCAAGGAGAAGTTCAAGATGCTGACTCTGGCTCAGGTCTTCGCTGCCCTAGACCCAGGAGACTGGATGGTAGTGTTGGACTTGCAGTATGCTTATTTCCACATCCCCGTCCTGCCGGCCCACCGGCGCTACCTGCGGTTCATGGTAGGACAAGAGCACTTTCAGTTTACCGTGCTCCCCTTCGGCCTTACCAGCGCCCCACGGGTGTTCACCAAGGTGATGGCGGTGGTCGCAGCTCATCTGCGCAGGTTAGGGGTTTCAGTCTTCCCCTACCTCGACGACTGGTTGTTGAAGGCGGGCTCGCCCCAGACAGTCGTCAGCCACCTCCAGACAACGGCGGACCTCCTGCACCAGCTGGGGTTCTCCATCAATGTGTCAAAGTCACACCTGTGCCACTCTCAGAAGCTCCTCTTCATCGGAGCGGTTCTCGACTCGGCGCAGTTTCGGGTTTACCCACCCGAACAGCGGGTTCGGGATATACAGGCTCTGATTCCAATCTTTTAGCCTTTATCCCGGGTCTCGGTCAGGTTGACGCTGCGGCTTCTGGGGCTGATGGCCTCCTGCATCCTTCTGGTGCATCACGCCTGGTGGCGGATGCGGGCTCTGCAGTGGGACCTGAGGTTTCAGTGGGCCCAGCATCAGGGCAACCTGTCTGACCATGTCCTGATCTCGGAGGGCACTGCAAGATAGCTGCAGTGGTGGTTCACGGACCTCGATTGGGTCAGCGGCAGATCCCTCTCCCTTCCCCAGCCGGAGCACGTAGTTGTGACGGACGCGTCCCTCCGGGGCTGGGGAGGCCACATGGGAGAGGCGAGATCAGAGGCCTCTGGTCTCCGGCGGAGTCCCGGTTCCATATCAACCTTTTGGAGCTGCGGGCGATTCGTCTAGCACTGAAGGCATTCCTCCCCTCTGTCCGAGGGAGTGTAGTGCAGGTGTTCACGGACAACACCACCGCCATGTGGTACTGCAACAAACGGCGTCTGAACTCGGACGTGGCGCAAGGTCTCTTTCTGCAGTGGGGAGAGCCTTGGTTAGATCTATTCGCCACCGAAGAGAACGCGCAATGTCATCAGTTCTGCGCGTTGGCATTTCCAAGGCGACTCTCGCTCTGAGACGCTTTTCGTCGCGAGTGGAGTTGCGGTCTGTTGTACGCCTTTCTGCCTATACCACTTTTGCCCAGAGTGCTAAAGAAGATCAAGCGCGACCGGGCTCAAGTCAATCTTGTGGCCCCGGACTGGGCACGAAGGTACTGGTATCCCGAGTTACTCAGTATGTCAGTCGATCCCCCGGTTCGTCTGCCTCTTCAGGAGGACCTTCTGTCGCAGCAGCAGGGGACGGTCCTCCACCATAACTTGTCCAGTCTCCACTTCCATGCTTGGAGATTGAGCGGCGACAGTTGAGGCCATTTGACTTGCCTCCTGAAGTCTGCAACATCATTCTGGCAGCCAGGTGTTCCTCCACAAAGTTGGTATACGCCTGTAGGTGGAACAGATTTGTGGCATGGTGCACAGCAAAGGCTGTGGATCCTCTTTCTGCCCCTCTTTCTGAGGTTCTTCTATTCCTTCTTTCTCTTGCCCAGCAGGGCTCTGCTCTGGGCACTATCAAGGGCTACCTTTCTGCTCTTTCAGCCTTTTTGAGGCTGCCTGATCAACCTTCTTTGTTCAAGTCCCCTATTGTTAACAGATTCTTGAAAGGCATCACACATACGTTCCCTCCTGTTCCCTTTGTGATGCCTCAGTGGGACTTGAACTTGGTTCTCACCTTTCTGATGTGCGCTCCCTTCGAGCCACTTCACAACTGTCCTCTCCGCCTTCTTACTTTGAAGACTGCCTTCCTGGTAGCCATCACGTCTGCCAGGAGAGTGAGTGAGCTCCAGGCTCTATCCTGTAAACTTCCTTTCCTTTCGGTCCATCCGGACAAGGTTGAGTTGCGGACAAGGCCTTCTTTACTGCCCAAGGTAGTCACAGCCTTCCACATTGGGCAATCCATCACCTTGCCCACCTTCTTTCCGCCTCCGCATCCCTCAAGAGAGGAAGAGGGGCTCCACCGTCTGGACCCAAAACGTGCGCTCTTTCTACCTGGATCGCACACGACAGTTCCGCGTGGATGACCAACTCTTCGTTGGTTACGTGGGCGCTAAGAAGGGAAAGGCGGTACACAAGCGGACCATCTCACGGTGGATCATCTTGTGTTCCCAGGCGTGCTACTCCTTGGCTAAGAAGGAACCCCCTGTTGGGCTGAGGGCTCATTCCACTCGAGCCACGGCTACTACTACTGCCTTGGGCCGAGGAGTGCCCTTGCAGGACATTTGCCAGGCAGCTACATGGGCCTCGCTGCACACGTTTGCAAGACATTATTGCCTGGACAGCCAAGTCCGGAGGGATGGCTTCTTTGGCCGTTCCGTCCTCCAGGACTTTATGGTGTGATTATTGGTTCGCAGACCCACCACCGGGGTTGGTATTGCTGGGGTATCTATCCTAAGGTAAGGAATATATCACAAACGTGTCTCTTTCAGATGCACAAGTTACTACTTGTGTAACGATATATCTGTAAGAGACATTAGTTAGTGATAGATTCCTTAGTGACCCACCCATCCTCCCCGTTCTGCGATCCGATATCTAGGGTTAAGGTCTTCCCCTTTCAGGGCCCTAGTTTCAAAGGCACCAGTGTTGGTTTTTGGCATAGCTCTGCGTTTCTGGCGCAGAAAAGCTGTGTCTAAGAGCTGATGTCAGCACGCGGGGCGGCGTCTAAGCACTCCGACGACGTCATCACGACGCACACGACGCCGACAACGGACACGGAGCCGCAGACGACGCCTACCGACGCGCAAGGGTACTGCTACGCAAAAGTTTCCGGATCCAGTCTGACGCCTGGGGATATTCTAAAGTAAGGAATCTATCACTAACTAATGTCTCTTACAGATATATTGTTACACAAGTAGTAACTTGTGCATCACTGTAAAATAGTGATGATATTTGTTAACATTACACTACAACCATCCTAAGCAGGATTATCAGTAGTGACCACCCAAGAGTTCAAGGTGAGGTTACCAGCAGAAATCCCAGGAAAGGTTTATCAATATCAAATGTCTTACTAATGAAGTAGCATTCAAATCATCACTTGCCCTCTGACACAACATACATAACCACAGCAGTATGTCTCCCTAACTCGGCCTGAATTATAATTCAACTGTAAATGTGTTTTGGAATTGCATCCTCTTGTTTTCTTCAGCATACCAGTTTCAGAAAAGACATTTTTTTCCTATAAATCACCACTTTCCATTTTGGGCAAATAAACTCAGATTTTCTTTGGAAAAACTCCTTTCCAGAAAAACATACTTTTGCCTTTAAAATGCCAGTTTTCATTTGTAGGCAATACCCAGTCCTCAAACATCAGCTTGTCATTTTCATTGTGCACCCACATGTAAAAATGCAGAACAGGGACAGATTCTGCTTCAAATGCCCAGGTATTTCAATCATGGGCCATGGGTGCTCACCATCACACCAAGCATGCTTGTAAGCCAGAATACCCATGATACATCCGTCAAAGCTTTTATTATAAGAGGTATGGTCACTATTTAGTCAGAGATGTTTAAAAGTAGGCCAGTCATTCTCTTAATCTGTTAATGATGGCTGCTAGTATGCCACAACTAGACCAAGAATGTCCAAAAACATTCAACAATTCCATTATTATGCCATTAGCACTATTATGCCATGAACGGATACAATTGTGCCAGAGATAAAACCCTTATGATGGGGTCTAGCATGCAAATTTGGTAGTTTTTGAAACTAGGAGTAGATTCCAGGTAACACAATTTATTAGGGGAGGTGCACAATGTCAGACAGACACACACATGAGTGACTGCGGATGAGGCTCTTATTTTTCTCTGTTCTGGATCCATACTCTGCTCTTCCCAGCTCTTGGACTGACCATTTTCCCAAGTAAAAGATGTTCATTCCATCTCCTGCAGTCCAACACTTCGGTGGGCCAGCACTGCTCAGACTACTGCTGCCACTCTTCTTTCATGGTCTGTTGTTTACACACTTGGTGCGATTGATAGAGCAAGGTGTACAACATGGTAAATCTCCTTGTTACTGTAGCAGGGTTTCCGTTCTCCCACAGAACTGTGCATAGAGATCTAGAACCTCAGTGAGTTAGGATGATCCAAAACTCATCTCAGTTTCTTAAATCCCCTTACCTAGCTAGCTACAGTGTCTCATGGATCATTATGAAATGATCCATGTCTTAGACAAACCAGAACATGATCTTTAGAATACCTCAGGAATCGTGGAACACGAACACTCTTTCGTTATATAATCATTTCAAACCAAAACTGAGAGTCAAAGAACACACGTGCAAGTTTGAAATATTTATTATTCAATGCAAGGTTCTCAAACGCAGTATCTTGTATAATACCAAAATGCATATTATAAAAATCAGAGTTAGCAGCATAGTCACTAATCCATAGTAAGCAAAAGGTGATAGCATGTTACAATGCAAAATCTATAGAAATCTATATCACCTATATTTTGCGCACCCTATTTAGCATATTATATTATATCTACGAAGGTCTCATTCGGGTTTTAGCAGGGCGGACCCATACCTCTAAATGTCAGTAGGAGTAGATCACATCAACAGCTACCAGCTCTCTTCATGCGCAGCACCAAGTGTCTGCGTTCATTCCCTGTAACTCTATCTTAAACCCGCGTAGAGCCCAAATGTTGGCATCAACATTATTTGTGTTATGTCTAATGTGGTGCGAGGATCAGGCCTCCCAGCAACCTTGTGTTAGGTTATTCTTAGAGTGTGCAGCTCTCAGTGTGCAGACAGTTGTACCAAGTGTACCAAAGAAAACTGATAGCATAGTAATAACATATTATTCTCAAATAAATCACATCACCGCTTCTAGGGTGAAAGCGACAACAAGAAGTAGGTGTCGTGTGCAAAACTGAAGCCGAAGGAAAAATGGCTGTTTAGACATGTAATACACTCATGCTAACTTAACGCAATATATGTAACGAAGTATCCATATGACATTACTTAATTAAATTCAAAGTGGATACAGATTATCATGTGGCAGACCATATAGGCCAACACATTGTGTATTTGGGTGTTATCATGTGACCCTGTCATTCGTTTGGCTGGCTGGCACTCTGAGTCTTGAGCTGTGCAGTGTTGCCTTCTTTAATATGCACAGACTCTCACCTCTGAGAACTACTTTGAGGGTGCTGGTGAGCTACCAGTAGCTCTTGAGCTACTCATTGAAGACCACTGTGCTAAAGGCATTTGCTTGGGGAATTTTTGTGGTAAGAATGTTGTGAACATTTATAGGAAGCTGGCTCTTTATGTAGTGGACAAAAATGAGACACACTGTCTAAAGAGTCCATGCCAACCCCAGTTGGCTGACATGCACAAATGATAACCTAAATGCTCTTTTGTGGTAGTGTGGGTGAGCAGACAGGCTTATCAGAGGGTAGTTCTAAACATTTATTGCACACACAAAGATGGTAAGTGAGACACACACTCATTAAATAAATCTAACACCAATTTGGAACAAGCATTTGCAATGCAATAGGTCTTGCAATTGCAAGATTTTGAGCTAGTGGCATTGTAAATGACAATGCCTTTTATTTGTGTGTTAAACAAAAAACCTGCATTAATAAAAGACATTTTCATTTACAATACCAATAGGTCAAAGTTTCTAAACTGCGAGACCTATTGCATTGCAAAAGCTTGTTGTTTACAAGCCCCTCATGCTGCGCTTTCACTAGAGGCCACGCCCCTTTGTTTAGCTGAGCTGTGTCTAAAGAAAGGTCTGCAGCCGCTATTAAAGTGAAAGTGCGGTATGGGACACATTACCAAAAAAAGCATTTGTTTGTTAAGTTGACAAACAAATGTTTTTTTTTTTTAAAACGCCCTGTGAAAGCGCTTATGGTGCGCCGAATGTTGAAGGGCAGCATGTAGTCCCTGCAGTAGGAGAAATCATTTAAGAAAATAGTGTATACAGAGTACATTAGATGTACTGTGTAACAACCGAAGTAAAAGGGCCAGTACTCATTTTTTTTTAACACAATTTTTATTGTTTTAAAGGCATAAGAGACGGCATAAAAGGAAAACAGCATAAATACAGTCCCCTCAAAGCCGCCCTCCCAAGCCAAAACATTCGAACCGTGGGGCCTCCCTCCCTCAAAATAGCGTAAAGACAGTCAACAAATGTCCAAGTGATAACCCCGCAAAATCTGACATCCGGATGACCATATCCTCTAAGTTTTCTCCCCCCCCAAATCTCAGACCCCCTTCCTACCCTCCTCCCGCTACCCCCTCAACCCCCCCCTTCCTCTTCAACAATAAAGCCAAGATCAACCCCAGGTCAAGAAATTTACTAGTGATTTTGTTCTTTGAGGTGTGGAGAAACCAATGCAGAACGCAGTGTGCCATTGAGGCCTGTAAGTCCCGTTCTGTAACCTCTCGTAATAGCTCCGTCACCCCCTGCCAAAAGAAGCCAAGGGCTGGGCAGGACCATAACATGTGCGGGAAATCAGCCACTTCCTCCGGACACCGTGGACAAGCCGCTGAATGGGTTGGGAAATATATATGTAAGCGGGCTGGGGTCAGGTATGCCCTGTGTAGGATGTGAAAATGCACCAGCTGGAACCTAGCATTGCGCGTCCCCTTCCAAGCCCTTTCCACTATTCCATTCCACGCCGCGTCAGGGGTCTCCTGCTCTATATCCACTTCCCATTTAGTCTTTAGGGCTAGCAGAGGAGCCAGAGCCTCCATGGTCATACGCTTGTATAGGCACGTGACAGCTTTGATGGTCCCCGCAGCCACCACTACATGTTGGCACCCCATAGCCGTTGGAGGTTCTGTCATACCTAATTTCCAATGCTTACGAATCGCCGTCGTTAACGCAGCATGCACCAGAAAGTCACCCCTAGGTAGTTCAAAACGTTCACTTAGAAGGTCAAATGGCAGCAACGAGCCGTCTTCATACAAGTCACCTATGGTCCTTAGCCCCTGTTGTTCCCGGGCCTCCAAACTTTGCCATGAACCTCCGAGAGGGAGTGCCCTACACATTTTCAGTGGGATCTCGGGTGCACAAGGGATCTTTATCCCCCCCCCCCCCATCGCAGGTACCTACACCAACATTTCCGGGCTGTGGCAAATTCCTGAGAGAGATGCATATCCCCCATCGGGAGGCACAGAACTTTGCGAGACAAAACTTGCACGGGGCCCGTCGGCTCCCCGGACTCCCCTTCTTCTCTGGTGGCCCTCGCTACCCACTGCGTGAGCCACTGCAGCTGAGCCGCCACATAGTATGACTCATAATCCGGGACTGCTAGTCCTCCCTCCGCCCGGGGCCTCAAAAGCATCTTGAGCGCCACCCTGTGTCTGCCCGACCCCCACATAAAGCCATTGACCATCATCCTTAACCTTCGGAAATAACTCGCCGGGATCCAGACCGGAAGAGACATAAAAAATAGAGCAGTCTCGGAAGGGTCACCATCTTGAGGAGTGCCACTCTCTCCGCTATATATAGCGGAAGCGTGCCCCAAAAGTCAAAATTTGTCTTGGCGCTCTTAATCGCCTTCCCCACATTCCCTTCCAAGATGTCCCCCCGGTCATGGTAAATTTCTGTGCCCAAGTAGGGAAGGCATCTCTCCTCCCAGGTCACCCCTTCAGTAGTTTGCAGGCACGCCCCACGTTCTCGAGTCGGGAATAGACACGACTTCGCCCAGTTGACCTTCAGCCCAGCCACCGTACTCAACGACTGCAGAAGGGACTTCGCTCCCCGCAGGGAGTCACCGGTATCCGCTAAGAACATCAAGAGGCCATCCGCATAGAGCGCAATATGATGAACTTGCCCGTAAACATCCAACCCCTGGTATGCCTGACCCATCCGAGCATGCGCCGCCAAAGGCTCCAACACTATGGCAAACAGCAGTTGTGAGAGGGGGCAGCCCTGGCGCGTGCCCCTACCCACTACACATGTCTCCGAGATTTCTCCCCCCGTCCGAACAATGGCCGTTGAATCCTTATACAGTAGAGACGTCCAACTCACAAAATCCGGACCCAACCCCATCCTACGCATAAAATGAAAGAGGTAGTTCCACTCCAAGCTATCGAAAGCTTTTTCAATGTCGACAGCAAACACCGCCGCTTCATCCACTTCATAGGTGTCAGCCTCCAGAATATAAAGGAGTCTTCGAATATTAAGCGCAGTGTTGCTGGCCGGGATGAACCCGGATTGATCTACATGAATTAGCGTGGACATGTGGGGGAGCAACCGCGTTGACAGAATTTTGCTCAAGATTTTATAATCCAGGTTGAGCATAGACAGCGGGCTATATGCCGATCTATCCCAGGGCTGCTTGCCTGGTTTTAATAATGGGATAATGATCACCTCTCTGGTAGAATCCGGTAACATACCCAGTCTCTTAGCTTCGTTGTAGAGCCACGCCAGCCGGGGCGCTAGGAGGTCAATGTAAGTGAGATAAAACTCCACCGGGAAGCCATCTGAGTCTGGTGTTTTGTTCCTTGCCATACTTTTAATGGCTACCCTCACCTCCCTCACCTCTATGCTGCCACCCAGTAATTTCGCATCTTCCTCCTCCAACTCCGGTAAGTGCAAATCTCCCATGAAGTTCTGGAAGTCGTCTTCCGAGGGTAGTACCCTGTTGCGGTAGAGCTCTGTGTAAAAATTGAAAAATAGCTCATTTATTCCGCGTTGATCAAAATGGGCCATGCCCGTATGGTCTCTGAGCTCCAAAAGAACTGAGCCACAGCGAGCCGGGTTAGCCAGCCAGGCCAGGAGGGCTCCCTTTTTATCTCGCTCAGAGTGCGCCAGTGTAAGATAGGACTTGTGGTCAAAACATCGAAGGCGTTCTACCGTTGCCGCGGCCGCCTCCCTGGCCTCCAATAAGGCTTCTTGTTTATCCAGGCGTTCTGGTCGCTCTTTCTCCAGGGTGCGCACCCTTTCATCTTCCCGTTGGATGTCTTGAAGTAAGGTCGTCGGAACTCCTGACACCGTTGCAATGCAGCTTCCACGCACTACCGTTTTGAAGGCATCCCTCTCAATAGTGGCCGACCCCGCAGACCCCTCATTAATCTGAAAGTAATTGTCTATACTCGAGGCTATAGTGGTTCTGAAAATGTGATCCTCAAGCGCCTCCGGGCTCAATCTCCAGGTAGGAATTCTGGGGCGCAGTCTCGACCACTTCATCTGGGCCATCAGCGGGTTATGGTCAGAGACCGTGCGAGTGAGATACTCACTAGTGCATATCAGGGGAGCACAGGAATGCTTCTATACAGACATGCAACTCGTGGAGGGCAGAGAAAAAGGAATAATCCCTATCTGTTGGATGCTGAGCCCTCCAGGTGTCAACCAATCCCCGCTGTCGCTGCCAGGTAGATCGTGCAATTGCTAGCTTGCTCGCCGGTGAATATGGTAATGGGGGGTGTGATCGGTCTAGGGTAATATTTGTGACATAATTAAAATCTCTTCCCAGGAGCAAAGGGCCTACATTTGGGGCATACAGACATCCCATCGTTAAATCCCAACCATCTACAAAACAGGTGATGGACCGAATGTGGATCAATGTCACACATTCAACCCAGTCAAAAGATCTGGGCCCAAATCCATTGTTTTTTTGCACTCCACACCACCCTGGGTTAGACACTGGGTTGAATGTGTGACATTGATCCACATTCGGTCCATCACCTGTTTTGTTTGCAATTGCCGCCATAAGTGCGCTGGGGATGCTCAGGCGTGGGTCCCAGGCACTCCACACCACTGGAGTCAAGCTAGCCGGGCTGATGAGAGGTGTTACCTCGAAACCGGTCCGGTCCTCGGATGCTTGATTCCGTTCTGGGAAGGACATGGCTTTTGTAGTTCGGACTGGACTGTTCCCATGGGGCACAGGGTCAGAGCTGATTTGCATATCGCCATTGTCTAACCCAGGGTGGTGTGGAGTGCAAAAAAACGATGGATTTGGGCCCAGATCTTTTGACTGGGTTGAATGTGTGACATTGATCCACATTCGGTCCATCACCTGTTTTGTTTGCAATTGCTGCCATAAGTGCGCTGGGGATGCTCAGACGTGGGTCCCAGGCACTCCACACCACTGGAGTCAAGCTAGCCGGGCTGATGAGAGGTGTTACCTCGAAACCGGTCCGGTCCTCGGATGCTTGATTCCGTTCTGGGAAGGACATGGCTTTTGTAGTTCGGACTGGACTGTTCCCATGGGGCACAGGGTCAGAGCTGATTTGCATATCGCCATTGTCTAACCCAGGGTGGTGTGGAGTGCAAAAAAACGATGGATTTGGGCCCAGATCTTTTGACTGGGTTGAATGTGTGACATTGATCCACATTCGATCCATCACCTGTTTTGTTTGTAATTCGCGCCATAAGTGCGCTGGGGATGCTCAGACGTGGGTCCCAGGCACTCCACACCACTGGAGTCAAGCTAGCCGGGCTGATGAGAGGTGTTACCTCGAAACCGGTCCGGTCCTCGGATGCTTGATTCCGTTCTGGGAAGGACATGGCTTTTGTAGTTCGGACTGGACTGTTCCCATGGGGCACAGGGTCAGAGCTGATTTGCATATCGCCATTGTCTAACCCAGGGTGGTGTGGAGTGCAAAAAAACGATGGATTTGGGCCCATATCTTTTGACTGGGTTGAATGTGTGACATTGATCCACATTCGGTCCATCACCTGTTTTGTTTGCAGGAACCAGGGCTCAAGTCACCACTCCTTTGTGTTCTGACATATTGCTGGATGGGCTGATGTCCCCCTGGCTGATGGCCGCCACTGCCAACACCGCCTTGTCCCGTTCTTGCCGCCAGCCTGCAGGGGAGCCGGGCCGTTGCGTCGGTGTCACGTTGGGGGAGCGACGTCTAGGCGAGGTCGTAGCTGATGCGCGCCCACCAGTCTCCCCACGGGCCTCTATCCAGTCCCAGGCTGCTTGTGGCGTGAGTAAAAAGTGCGTGGACCCCTCCGCAGTGACTCTCAATCGGGCCGGGAACAACATTGCATAAGGAAGCTGCAGCGCCCGTAATTTTCGTTTTACTGCCAAAAGGGAGGCCCTTTGACGTTGAACGTCTCTGGTGAAATCGGGGAAGATCATAACTTTACTGTTGCAGATTTGCAGATTCTGCAACTCCCTGGCTTTCTGCAGGATATGGTCCCGGTCCCTGTAGTGAAGGAGTCTTACCACCATTGGGCGCGGCTGGGCCCCATGCCTAGGAGGGCGTGCCGGAACCCTGTGGGCCCGCTCCAGTGCATAAAAGGGGGAAAGGCCCTCTGAGGCCACCTCCTCCTTTAACCAGGTTTCCACAAAGTGCACGGCATCCGATCCCTCTTCTTGCTCCGGAATACCCACTATTCGGAGGTTGTTGCGTCGAGAACGACCTTCGCTGTCCTCCGCTCCAATCTCCAACACACGGACTCTCTGCACCACCTCAGTCAACGACTTCTTCAGGGCATCAACCTCATCCGGAATGTCTTTCATGACCATCTCAGTGGTCGCCACCCGTTCTTTCAGCTTTCTGTGGTCATCTTTCAGGAGAGATAAGTCAGAGCCGATGGAGTCCATTCTTTTTTCCAAAGCCTCCCTTGAGGCCACTATAGCTTGCATGATATCGCTCAGGGAAGGTTCCCGTGATTGCGCGGAGCCGCCAGGGCCAGTCGCCGCATCCTCCTCTTCCATGGATTGTCCTGGGTCATCAAGTCTTAGCGCCTCAAAGCCCTTCTTCCTGTTCCCTTGGACCATCTTGGGCGCGTGATCGAGCGGCCAGTCTCGCCACTCAGCTCCAGGACCAAGGTACACAGGCGGTAGGCAGCACAGTTCAGGCGGGGCACCCTTCAATATCAGGGCTCTTTTAAGCAGTGACCCTCAGCAATGATGTCTTGCGTTGTTCCGCACTCTGAGTGCCTCAGGTCTCTGCCTCCGCATTCACCACCGGGGACACCGATCTACTCCCTCCAGCCGCGGTACTGCCAGGCCACTCACCGCCCGTCTCTTCCCAACTCCTCTATCACAACACAGTGGCCAAGTAAAGCAGAGGGGTCCCGTTTAGGAAACTCCGTCAAGGTACAGAACCCCTCCACAAGCTGGGTTCTTGTCCGTCTGCCCGCTCCACTAACTCCGGGGTCACGGGCACCTCCCCTCCTCTAGCGCCAGCGGGGCACACTGTATCGCAGTCCCAGCCAGTGTACTGCCCCCTCCCGGAGCCTGAGATTCTGCTGTTGGTGGCCCTGTCAATGGCCCCCCGGGATCATTAGGTCGTCGCCATCTTGGGGAAAGGTAGTCCCCAACATATCTTCCAGTAGTTTTGCGCCATCTTGGGGAAAGGTAGTCCCCAACATATCTTCCAGTAGTTTTGCTCTGGGCCTCTCCACAAGCACCCCTCCTGTTTTGGATGCACCGACGCAGGCCTCGCTCCCCCCGCTCACCTCGCCAAACTTAGGGGAGACCTTCGCTCTCAGTACAAAGCTCTCCGTCAGGCGCTCACCCTCACGATGCCGGTCGCCATTTTAGGAGCACGCCACCTGGTCACCTCGTGCTTGTCAAAAGGACCTCCCACTCCGCGTATGGGGTGCAGCACATTGCACGCCCCTGCTTTACAATTGCACAGGGTTAAGGGGTACAGTCCAGGGTCGTGGCCCAATCCATGTGGACAGGCTATAGCGGGACTCGCTCTCGTGGGCCCCCCTCGGCAGTTCCTAGGCAAGGGCACCCTCCTCTCTGCAGCCCTAATAGAGCTCGCCCAGGCGCAGTCCCATTCCTCAATCCATTGCCTCCCTGTGTCGTGCACTCCGCAATTGCTGCCCCTTCAGATATCGCCATGACACCACAAGGGCGCCGCCATCTTGGGCTCAGGCAGGCTCCAGCTATCTCCTCACCAAAGCGCTCAGGGCCTCACTACAGGCTCTCCACCTGCCCTGGCAGCTGTGACACTGGTTCCGCACCCCCCGCTCACCGTCCAGAGCTCCAGGGGCCGTATCGCACTCCGGCGGGGAAGCCCTGGTCAGGCGTCCATCCCCGCGACTCCAGCCGCCATTTTGGGAGCACACAGCTCGGCCACCTCGGGTTGCTCCAAAAGTGCTGCTACGCTGCTCACAGGGCGCAATCCGTCGTGCCCCCCCCCCCCCCCCCCCCACCCCCACCCCCCGTTCAGCAACGGCACAGGGTTCCGGGGAGTACCATCCGGGGTTGGGGACCCGGAGATAAGGCCAGGATGTATGTGGGAGAAGGGCGGCTGTGGAGGAGCCCCGGAATCCGCTGCCGCCTACATCGACGTCCAAGCCATGCCTCCGTAAAAGGGCCAGTACTCATGTGAGGTTGCAAATGAAGACAAGGCGGTACTAAGGAGGGACTAACAAGCCTATTAACAAATCAGAGGCCAGCCTTTACAAAAGACAAATACACAAGCTAATGACAAATATGGGCAGAGAGTGGGCGGGGGTACAAGTCTATACTCCCAATACAGCACGGCTCGCAAGGCAGCGGATGCCTTGCACAGGCTTTCCCTAAAAATAAAGCTTCTTTTTATATCAAAATCATCAGAATCGGATAAAAACTTTTCGACTTATGATTTTTTATATTTTTCAAAAGTTGACACATTGCAATTTTTGGAACAGCAATGTTATCCTATGGAGGGAAAACATGTATTGCAGTCGGACACTTGTCAGCAACTTACTGGACCCTTCTCCAGGACTTAAGGTGAGTATGGAGCAAGATCCAAAGCCACACCAACAGGTCACCTCGAAAGGCTCTTGGGCGTCTGGGTGCAGAGGTGTGTCAGGTGTCCCATTTACTTCAATGGGGAACGTTCTGGTCAGGAAGAGACTACAAGCTTGCACTGGGGGGCCCAGTCTGGGGGAAGCCAGAGGGGGGCTCAACCCTTGAGACAATCAGGCATGCAGGGGACACTGTTGGTCCACTTCTTCCCGGGCTTGGGCGCAGTGGTGTATTTTGGTGCCGGGTTCGGTGCTGGAGTCACTTGCGGTTGGAGGGGACCTGCAGAAAGAGGCTGGAAGTCCAGTCTTGCCAGACCCAAGGACGGGCTCATCTCTGTGGGGATCAGGACCCTGTGGGCACGTCACCTTCCTGAGACTTGGGGTGTGGGTGCATAGGTGCTTTGAGGTATTGGCTACTGCAAGGGATCCGCTACCCTAAGTATTGGTACTGCGCAGCATTGGTCTGTCCTGGTGTCCCCACACTTGGATGGAGGACGGGTCTGACATGTAGGAGCACAGTTATCTTTTCTTGGGACGTTGCAGCGTTGGGCGGCAGGATGGTAAACCAAACCTTGCTTCTTTAGTGGCTGCAGGAGAGAAGATGCTCTACTCCAAGGGAGTTTCTCTGGCTATTGGCAAAGCACTGGCAGCCCTTTGTGTTTCTTGGGGTCTGCACATCAGCAAGACAAGTCAGGTTCTCCGCGAGGTTTGGGTGCAGCAGGCAGGCTGGCAGGAATGGCATCAGGTCAGTGGTTGCTCCTCGGTTTTCAGGTCATCCCTTTTTCTTTGTCCACTTCTTTTTGTCAAAATGTGAGGTCTGGGTATCGGGGTCCCCTAAATACTCCTCTTAAGAGGAGTGAGGGGTAGTAGCCAGCGGGCTACTTTTCCATGGGGGTCACTACCCCCCTAGATGATCATTTCCTTTGGGGAATAGGCATCACCCTGTCCCATAATTTTTCATTCCCCCACACATCCTATCTCTGTGTTCACTTCAGGCTGCCCACCCTAGAGGTGTGTCCAGCCTGGCTGTGCAACCCACCTTCTTCAGTCTAATTTCGCTGCCTGTCCTACTTCCAAATGGGTATGGGGGGGCCTTTCCCATATCAAAGGCGGCATAGACCTTTGAATTCTCCTGCCTTGATATGCTGATTTACTAGCCTTCCTGGAGGGGTGTAAACACCTCCTGCCAGAGCATGCATTGTTTCAGACCTCTGAGAGCATGGCTGTCCTCCTAGGGGGTTAGAAGCGCATCTGTCGTGTCAGGCTGGACTGGACCAGTCAGCTGGCACACTAGAGGGCTTGTAATGTTCAGGAGGTTTCTCGGAGGTACCCTCTGGGTGCAGATAGTAATAAATCTATCACTGGAATCAGTGTGGGTTTATTAATATGCAGGGCTAGATTCTCCATTAGGACAATGGGACTTCGTCTCCCTGATACTCCTTCCAATTCCTGTAAAATATTAAATAGATCAATTTATATTTAGAGATACGATTGTATCTCTAAACAAATTGATGTATTTAATCCTGGGCTGTCTGTCCCAGGCTGCATGCTTTAGTTTGCTCTGAAGCAGGAGCCGGAAGCCAGGCAGTAATCAAATTTCTGCACTGTGATGCATGACTCAGTGCTTATTGTTTTAAAGCTCTTCATAATGAATCATTGCCATTGTAGTCTATGGCCGGATCCACTGTAGACCAGTGACACTTTCAGCATCATGGTTTCGGGCGCTGGAGTCTCTGTCCCTGCGTGAGAGCAGCTATCCGTCATTCACAGTCATAGATCCCACCCTTTCCCTTTTGTCACACAGGAGTGAATGCAAGCATGTTTTGGTGCCTCGTCCTGGGTAAGTGTTAGAATGCTAATCTTCTGTTATATATATTGTATATATTGAAGCTGCTTCGAGTCGCACCTCCTTCGCGCACTCCAGGAACGGGTGATTTCGCGGGCGGTGCCTCCCGCTGTTTATCTATGCTCAGACTTTGCCTCGTTTTTAGAAGAAAGGAAAGCACTCTCAGGGGCGAGTTTGAAAATTTATTTGGAACCCAGAGCGACCAGACGCGTTTCGGCGTTTACCTTCTTCGATGGTAAAAGTGCGCGTCTGAAGCGGACATTTTTATTACATCATTACAACGCCAACAAATGTGTGACATAGAGAGAGGACTATGTTTCAAAGCATGGGCGCCATCGTAGCCTAGGCATTTTCTATTATAATCCATGTGTAAATACATCGAGACGCCTCTCTAATTTGGACACCCCCTCTTTGCCGGTAGTTTCCTGTTGCATTTCATTCCGCAATTACAAGAAATTCTTGATCTGGCATTTATGACATTTATGACATTATGTCCCAAACTATATCGCCCTAGATGGGCTACAACCTCTTCTAATGCTCAATAATCCATAGTCCTTCAATCTCACCCTGAATGGGTAATGTATATTACACAGTTGCTTCATAGTTCATAGCAAAACACATAAACAAACATAAAGAAACACTTTTTTTCTTTTCTTTTCTTTTCCCTCATCAACATTATCATACTTATTTCATCTTTTTCTGTTCATTATATTCTCCTTTGATGACCAAGCCTCAACCTTCTATGATCAATTGCATGTAATTTTATGTTATTTCCTTTTATTGTTTTCCCAAATGCACCGCTAAATCCTCATGTGTATTTAAACCTTTGGGATTCCTGGTTTGCAAATCGATGATGTATCGGGACTCAAGTCTCAGTAACGTCATCAATCTATCACCTCCCCTTGGGTGTACTGGGACATGATCTAATGCAAAAAATCTAAGTAGGTTCCTGTCACTCTTATGCTCTAATTGAAAATGACGGGCTACCGGATATGTCATATCACAGTTTTTTATAGCCCTGGTGTGTTCAAGGACTCTCTTCTTTGTTTTGTGGATTGTGCTAACAAAAAACACAACAGGGATGCTAAGGGTCTAAAGAGAAAGCTACAAAGAACCAGTACATTCATAAGTAGTTTGTATAAGGAGAGCAGGAAGAGTGTGAAATAATACCCATCAGCCCACCCAATGGCGGAGTCTCGTCATCTGGGTTTTGTTAAGAACTGGTATCTGCTAAGTACCTCCTTGATTGTATGTAGAGGAATACTAGCGACAGATCCACCAGTGATAGAGAGCCAGTAGAAAAGTATAGGTGGGTTGAAGATGGAGTATTGTTGCAGTGCTACAAAGAAATTTTGTGGAGTGGTACAAAGGTGTGTGTGTGTGTTAAGATTGCCTAGTGTGATGTCAAGAAACGACTTTATTAAGGAGGGTCATCATACTGGCATGATTAAAAGCAGAGTGAAGATAGTGTGTTAAACAAATATCACTTCCAGTTGTGAAAATAGAATGGTCAACATGTTTCAGCCATACAAGGCTTTTGTCAGGACCTGTTGGATTTACACTACTACAACTGTAAAAAGTGAGAAAAGAAAAATAAATGACCTACCAGATATACATTATTTATTTATGTGGTGGTCTCAACATCATGAACAAAGAACTCTCCCATAAATTTATA
This sequence comes from Lissotriton vulgaris, assembly GCF_964263255.1. Taxonomy (NCBI): domain Eukaryota; kingdom Metazoa; phylum Chordata; class Amphibia; order Caudata; family Salamandridae; genus Lissotriton; species Lissotriton vulgaris. The sequence continues at coordinate 606,409,005 of NC_141699.1, read as the reverse complement.
TGGAGATGGCCTCACCTCGCCTGGCACTCGCTCAGGTCAAAAAAGAGGCCCCGCTCTGTCCGTCGGTACCTCCTGCTGCCTTCTGAGCCTAGGGGAAGTTTGCACATTACAGTAACTGTTGAACATATCTGATAGAGACTACTAGCCGCAGATTCCTCAGCGTAGAATTATCCCCAGGCGTGAGACTGGACCCGGAAAATCCTCTGCCACAGCATCCCTGCGTGCCGGGTGGGGGGGGTTATCGCGCAGCTCCGCCCAGGCATCGCCTGCGACGTCAACGAGGTCACATAAGTCCCACCCAGGCGCACCCACGTCAGTTTTTTCCTTTTCCGCATGCAACACAGATCTGGTTCGTGCTCCAGGCCCGTTTAGGCCTTTCCCCTTCGCTTTTGCGTGTGTTTGTGGGAACAGTGTGTAGATGCCTTCAGGCTTTAAAACGTGCTCGTCTTGTGGACGCCTGATGACGGAGACGGACCCTCACCTCATTTGCATGTGGTGCTTGGGGGAAGATCACGGCTCCACTGATTGAGAGGTGTGCAGCAGTTGAAACCGAAGTCGTGTCGGGAGTGCCGGATGAAACTTCTCTCGGCTCGCATGTCCAGATCGGCTTTGTCCCCTCGATCAGCCTCTGCGGAAGGTTTTCGAAGCCGCCGTCGTCGTCGTCCTCATCCTTCTCCTAAGCCGCAAGAGCATTGATCACCTGTTGGTAAGTGTTGCAGTTTGTCCCCTAGGGCTGGTTTCCGACTGTTGGGGGTGTGGGCTCTCCGCTGGTGATGCGGCACGCATATCGTCCCCCTATCCACCATTTCCCGGTGAGGGGCTTTGAGAGCCCAGATGTAGACATGCAGCGGCTTTGCAGGCCCCGCTGGCTTCTCCTCCTCCTCCTCCTCCTTCATCTCCCGATACGTCAGCGGATCCCTTGCAGTGTGCCGGGCCCTCCGTGGCGTCGACGGCGGCTCCGGCCTCGGCGACGACTGGCTCGGATCCAGGATCGGTGGATGTGGTGCTGTTGGAGTGCGGCCCTTCGGGGTTCCCTGCTTCCAACCACGGCGCCTCTGCTTTGCCGCAAACTCCCACGGGAGTCCCCGTGGTGTCGCGGGAGGTCGCCGGGGCTCGGGTCGCATCCCCGAGCCCCTCTCAGCCCTCCGGACAGGCACCGATCTTGTCTGGGGCCGAGGTGACGCCGCTAAGGCACTGGCAGCTGCTGGCCCTGGCGGTGCCACAGGTGTTGACGGACCCCCCCCCCACCCGACCCATCATAGGTCGAGGCTGGCGGGGGACCCCTCGTCCCTCCGCGGGCCACTCTCGTCCCTCCACGCCAGCGGCTGCCTCGTCTGAGGTCGCGTAGGCCTTGGCACCGCCATGGAGGTCGGCGGGCCCCTCTCGTCCCCTTATGGGTCGAGGCTGGCGGGGGACTGCTTGTCATTCCCTGGGTCCCTCATCCCTCCACGCAGTTCGATTCAGCGCCGTCCCTTAGCCGCCTCAGCTCCGGCCCAGCCCCGGTCTCCTGCCCCATATGGTGTGGTGTGGAGGAGGCCTGTTCGGTGTCCCCTTTGGTGCTGGACGACAATGACGTCCTGCCTCAGGTTGTGGACTCTACGGCGCCGGAAAGGCGTTGGGTGGCGGACTCGTCTTCGGACGCCTCCTCTTCACTGGAGGTTGGGCGCCTGCTGGTGTCGTCCTCGCCGGAGTCGGGCCACCGCGTCGTGGCTTTTTCCCCCAACGTCATCAAAGGACGGCTCCTCGCCATTGCCGCGGCTGCTGCTTTCGCCAGAGGAGCCACAGGTCCTCCACTCCTCGGCCTCTCTTCCACCTTTCTGGACCTGGCCCTTCCCCACTCGAATTAGCTTAGGGGATGGTCGCCTTAGCTTGCAGCCGTTGCCTACAGAGGAGCTGCTTTCCCTACAGCGGGGGGTGCGGCCTTAGCTCGCGCTGTTTCCACGACTGTGGGGATTTTGCGCATGGGAGATCCGGCTGACCAATTCCCCGCGGATCATCTTCTGGAAGTTCTCCACCAGGGCTCTGGTGGTAGGGAACTGCTGCTTCCCTTTGAGGGTTCGCTCCTTTCTTCTCTGAAGGGGACTTGGGGACGTCCCGCCACCGGGGATCCGGTGCCCCATCACCTTCTGCACCGCCACCTTCCAGCACCACGGGACCCGGTGTGTCTTTCCCTCCACCCCTCTGCCAGAAGCCCCCTTTTTCAGACTGCCTTTCCCTCCCTGCCGCCTCTGTTGTCTCCACCATCCCGGGAGGCCCGCTGGCTGGACTCTTGGGGGCGCAATATGTTTACTTCGACCAGTGCGGCTCTGCTGGCCCTTAACACTCACTCTGTGTGTTAGCTAGGGCCACTTCTTGCTTGTGGGACTCGGCGGAGTCCCTTGGTTCTGCCGCTTCTCAGGAGGCTGCAGGTGTTGATTTGCGGCACCATGCATTAGATGGACTAGAGCTGGTGGCGTTTATTCTTCGCTCCGCTCTGGACATCTTGGAGGTGCTTGGTCGTGCCATGGCTTCTTCGGTTGCCCTTCGCAGCCATGCTTGGCTTCGGGACAGTGTGTTCCCAGAAAATGTTTGGGAACGACTGGTGGATCTTCCCTTTGATAACACTCTTTTGTTCCATGCCCCTGTAGACTCGGCCATCCAGAGGTTCTTGGCGGGGCTTCAGACTCCTCCTCCTCCTCCTCCTCATTCCTCTCCTCCTCCTCATTCTTCTCCTCCTCCTCCTTCCTCCTCCTTCCTCTCCCTTCCTCTCCCCCTCCTCCTTCCTCTCCCCCTCCTCCTTCCTCGCCCCCTCAGTGACCTGTGAGTTGATCTGGTTTTTGGGAGTTGTTCTTTCGTTGGGGCGAGTCGCCAGAGTTGTGTGACCTGTGTGTTTCATGTGTATTCAAGTCCTCTTGTCGGGACTGTAGTTCTGTTGGCTGCTGGCCGGCCCTTTTTGACTGTGTGTTTTTGCTCTGGGTTATCTACACCAGGTTGGCCCTGAGATTAGGCCTTCTGTTTTTTCTCTTGGGCTGCTTGATTAGCCTTCTGCAGGGTTTTTTTCCCGCAGATTTTTCCGTTGTCCTCTGCTGCAGAAGTTTCTTCCTAAGAGGGTTCCCATGTCTTAATATACCCTATGTGGGGTAGTGGTAGCTGTTATATAGCTGGTTCTGTGCTTGGGAGCTGTGGTCGCCTTCGGACTTTTGCTCTCCATTGCGTTACAGTAAGTTGCAGGCGCAATTCTCTCTTGTGGGTGGACTCCTCCCTGAGGCGTGTCAGGGCCCTTTTTCGCCTTCCTGCTCTCTGTCTTCGGCTGGCGTCCGGCTTGCCCTGAGTGCATTGTCCTGTGGGTTCTCTGACTCTGGCTATGCCTGCCGGTGCCTGCGTAGTGTTTTGCTGCTCCAATGTGTCTTCTGGCACTCTGGTGGGTCGGCCATTCTTGCTTGTCTCCTTCGTTCATCGAGCCCTACACTCGGTTCTGCCTCTCCCCCATGAGGGCTGAGAGGGATTTTGTGTTCCTCCCTCTTTCGGGGGCAGCCTGCTGGTTCTTCCTGGGTGACCCCGGGCTCCTTTCTGCTTCAGCCTGCTAATTGCTGTCGGCGCCGTTTTGTCTGGTCTATTGCCTTCTGGCTGTGGTAGACTCAGCTGCCCTCTTTACGGGGTGTGCTCCCAAGGGCTTGTCTGTGTTCTCCCTCGTCTCCTTGGTGTCTTGAAGTTGTTATTCTTCCTCGGTCCTTCTCTTCCTTGCCTTGGCCTTGGGTGGATGTTCTGTTTCCTTGTATGGGTGTGGGATCCTTCGGCCTCCTCTTGCATGGCCCTTGTTTCCTCTGCCCAGTGTAATGGGCTACTTCGTCTTTTATTCTTCCTGCATCCCCTTTGGGGTCGGTTTTCCTCTGAGTGTGGGATTCCCCTTGCCTGCGAGGACAGGGCTCCTCGCCCTGTCCGTTGAACTCGTCCCCTGTGGGACCCTCCGTTATGTCCAGGCTGTGGGGTCCTCTCGCAGACCCTCCTTCCCCGTGGGTATGGCTAGGGTATCTATTCTATGTTAAAGTATCTGTGGCTAGTAGTCTCTATCAGATGTACTAGTTACTTACCTTCGATAACGATGTATCTGGTAGAGACGATTCTAGATGCAGATTCCTTCATGGCCCGCCCTTCCTCCCCGTTCTGCGAGGACCTTTGGTTTGGTCTTCTGCACTCGCCTCCCAGTGGGTGGCTATGTCTTCTGTGAGTGCTTCTTTCGCTCTTTCTGACAGGATGGTTCGTCCTGTTTCTTTGTTCCTTTCCTCCTCTTTTGGCGCATTGGAGGATGGGTTTATAGGTACTTCTGTGCCCTTCTGCCCTGGTTTCGCCAGGCTGGGGTCTACCTTTCTCTAGCCTCTCCCCTTTCATACTAAGAGTTCTGGCCCCTTTGCTATCCTCTAGATTGTGGTCTTATGGCTGTGCCTCTGCCCTTTGTTCCTTAGGGGGGGGTCGTCACACCCTGTGTTGGGGCTGTCTTGGTGGTTTGTCGTCCCTTGTTTGTCTTGGACTGGTTCCCCTTAATTGTTATTGGTTGGGTTTGTAGTCCTGCTACATGTTGTCATGACACTTTCCCATATGTTCCTTGTCTCCAAGGGGGCTGTCCCCGTCCTGGAAGGGTTGCTGTTCAGGGCTGCGCTCTGTTCTTTCTTCTTTTCTCTGCCTTTGGGTTCTGCAGTGTTGGCACTGCTCTGTTGTTCGTCACCATTCCTTTTTCCAATTTTTCTGCTTTTTTGTACACTGTTCCCATACACCCACAGTTTTGTCTGATGGCTCTGCGTTGTGGCACGGAAAAGTTATCCGAAGACACTGACATGGGCGTGCCGGTGTGAGACTTATGTGACCTTGCTGACGTCACGTACGCGGATGACGCCTGGGCGGAGTCGCGTGATGCGGTACCCCCGGCAGAGATGTTGTGGCACAGGATTTTCTGGGTCCAGTCTCACGCCTGGGGATAATTCTGCGTTAAGAAATCTGCGGCTAGAATCGTCTCTACCAGATACATCGTTACCGGAGGTAAGTAACTTGTACATTAATGCAGTTATAGATGTAGAGCAGTTTTTTGTGTGTTTAATAGTTCAAATCTATGCATTCCCACTGCTTTAAAAGCCTTGCTTTATCACTAAATTAATTTGCTTTAAAATGTACCATTTGACAATCTTTTTTTCAATATTTTTCTTTGGGGAAGGATCCAACCTAGACCCCACCTTTTGTTCATCAAGCTTGCCAGCATCGCTCACTACATAAGTCATACCAAACTTTTACGCTCCGCCACTTTCAAATGTCACCAGCCCCACTGTTAATACAAGTTGTTTGATTCCAAATACCATTAATTTCAGTGAAATCATTATGTAGTTTGGAAAATAACGAAGTAAAACTGAATTCTTTGTTACTTTCTTTTTTGGCTGAAGCTTGTAGGAGTCATTTTAGGGCACAGAAACAGCATTAACAGCACAGTCTAAACCATGCATGCTTTTAAAACGCAAATGTTACCAAGCTTGCCTTTACCACCCATATGCATTTACCATGCATGTAAAGGCAGTAAAGTTATATGCGTGGTTAAGGCAGCCAGCGCTCTAGATTCATAGCGAATGGGCAAGGGGTGGAAGGTGTTTGAGACTTCCTGCCCGGATGAGAATGGAAGGAACAACTTGGTGAGTAGTTTTTTCAGATTTTAAGGCTGGGTTTGGGTACTTTTCAGTGCTGGGTTTTAGGGCTCAGGGCGGGGGGAAGGGGGTTATGGTAGTTCTTAGGGCTGGTGGCCGGTTTTAGGGCTCAGGGCAGGGGGCTGGGGTGTAAGCTTTACCATGCATATACCTTTACCAATCATTCCTTTACAACAAAATTCGTTGTAAAAGCATGCGTAGTAAAGATGTGGTCGTGGTAAAGACCACGTAAAGGCAAGGCATGCAAAGTAATAGCATGTGTGGTTCTGTCATACAACCTCATTTTAGAGTTGTGTGCTTGTTGACGTTATTGATACAGCTCAGTGAAAGTTACAGCTATTAGAATGGCTGCAAAGTAACAAGGTTGCTTTTGGATGGGGTGGAGAAGAGGTTGGAGGGAGTGAGGCTGAGAAATAGGTGTTAACATTTGATTTGTCCACTAAACGCTTCATTTTTTCTCAAAAGCTTCCAGGCCACTGCTGCAGTGTGACCTCTAGGTTAGAATTCACTATGCTCAGAACTTGTCACTTGAGTTTAGCTTGTCACTTGAGTCTTACCTTGCCACTTGTGTTAAATGTTGTACTCCGTTTTTCCCGGATCTTATTTCCATCCCTCTTGGTTTTAAGAGTGGGCCATAAAAGCTTCTCAAACAAACATAAACTACCAATTAGATATTTTATTTAGGGTATTTATAGAGCACTGACATTGCCCAGACGACCATATTAGGAGTAGGGAGGAACAATACATTGTTCAGATATTGCATACAAACATGATGATTGTGAAATCACAGAATAGATGTGGGGAGACTGTCATGTAAGATGATACAGATCAAAGACCAGCCGCCCTTTTAGAAGTGTACCAAGGACTGGAGAGAGGATGGATGTTTGCTGCATGTTTATGCACACATTTTGTTAGCATTGTGTTTTTGTTTACTAGACCGCTTTTTTGCAGAACTGATAATTACAATCCTTATTGATGTCTCCTTAGATTCTCAGAAATCTTCAGATATGTTGCAAAAAACAGCCAAGATGATGTGTTCTATGAGGATGATGTTTGGCCTGATGAGGATGAAAATGGGTGAGCAAAATGTGCATCTTAAGCTTTAGCAGAATAAATATGTGCCAGTGTGGAATTGGGAGGACAGCACTGTAGCTGATCCCACTAGAAAATCAACAAATGAACAAGGAACTCCAGTTTTGGAACCCTTGTACTTTTTTTCTGATATTCTCTGAAAGCTTCACTTTTATGATACATGAGAACTAATCACAATGTTATGTCTGTTTACAAAACTAACCTTTGACTCCTAGCTGATCAAAAATGGGGCCGTAAAGCTCCTGAAATAGGTGGTCATTTTCCAGTTCTGTCAGATTTACATGAACTGACAAAATATTAGATAAATCAGGCTCCAGCAGTGCATGATTTTCCTCTGTACTTTTTAGTGTTTCTGCTAGTTCTACCTCTGACCACTTAGAATTACCAAAGCAGTAAGCATGTATAGCAATTCTGCTTCATATTTTACTTGAGTAACAGTCTTATCCTGCAGAGAGTAGCCAAGCGCTGCAGGTTCCTGTGACGGAAATGGCATTTCTATGATGGAATTGGTTAGCTATTTGTATGTGTAGGTGATGTGCTAAAGGGCCACCAGTGTGCTCTGGTTGTAGTGTATTAATCGTTAGCATATAAAGTGGAGAGCGTTATAGGCTGTAATTTTGCGATGTGTGCGGAGACTGGTTATGTTTGTATGTCTTTCATCTTGTACTGAGAGGATATGTATATGTGTAGGACTGGAAGGACGAGTGTATTCATATATACCCTTGGACTAACTAGTACACTAGTATTTCATACATGACACCTGGGATGGTAAGGTTTGATGCGGCGAGGTCTTGTCCTTGTGATTAACCTAAGAGTATAGGAACTGCCATGCCTTCAGGTAGATGCTCGCTGGTTAATAAAACAGAATCGCCTTCATTCGAAAAGTATTAGGCACATCAGGTTTGAATTATTCAGCTTTGCTTAGTGTTAAATTTTGAATGCCTTTAACTCATGTTAATGGTGCCCAAGGAGGTTTCAATCATGGAATCCTTCACTTTCAGGCAGAAAAACAGCAATTGCAACCTCCTGTTCATGGTATTAGGTTATTGAAGGAGTTATAGCATTAGCCGTCGTGAACAGTGTTCCCCTAGGTTGTTTTACTGCATTCTGTAGCTCATGTGATTTTGTATCTAGTTTATGGTCAAGTTGGATGCCAGTTTTGCCCAACACCTGCAAAATGAAAAGTTTATTTGGCCCATTTATTTTTATTATTGGCATTGGCAATTGCAAGCCTTGCCATGTCATGATCTGTGGCTCTGCAGATTTTCTCTCTAGTCCCAAACCCTTTACGTTTTCCTGATTTGTAAGACTTTGGATGGGATGCTGGAAACTTCTTCATCTTGCAATTCCCTCTAAGGTTCCTAAAATATAAAATATTTCCATGCATGTTTTAAGTTCCAGAACACAATTAATTTTTAAAAATTTTCGTTCTTCTCAAACCAAACAAATAAAAGTAAGCATGTTTGAAAAAACACTTACTGTTGTTTTCCTATTAGCCAAACCATTAACCCTTTAATTGCTGCCGTCGGCCAACGGTCGTCACGAGCGCTACCTCCCCAGTGCTGCGCACGACCGTTGGCCGACGGGCCAGCATTCGTTCTCCGAACGTTCAGCACTGGGCGCTGAACGTTCGACGCTGGGAACGCGTTAAAACAGAATAAATGTCTGAAAAACACTATTTGAAAAAGCATCAACTCCATTACATAAAAATAAGAAAGGTGCTACAACATAAGACCATACACATAGTAAAAATTCAACACTTCTCCTTTAGGAACCTTGGAATACTGCACTATCCAAACATGCCAGTAGGATATCCGTTAGGCATTTAGTTTTTTCCACTCTTTGAGTAAGATCCTGAACATAAACTGCACTTCTTTCAAAGCTTTTTTTGGCACGGACACCAATTGTTTTGGGGATTTATCCACCTTAATTTAATGTTTAGGTATGCAGCCTTCATCTTAACACCATTTTCTGAGGAAGAAAGTGCGTTCCTGATTTACTTTTGCGGTATTTCACCCCATGGTTCTTTTTTTTCTTATTAACCACCATGCTGGCTTTTTTTTAAAAGGGTAATCCTGTGACGGGAAGATGTTAAGGAATAATTTGAACTTTGTGACTCTCACTTCATCTTGGACTGTGGAGTTTGTCCGAAAATGCCGTAAAGGAAGTTGAGAGACCGGGAGGGTGCTGGCTTAGCGCTAAGAGAGGAGAAATTTCACCTCCTGCGTCCACTTCTGCTTCGAAGAATAGACCACTTTTCCACCCTGTCTTCTTCCCATGATGATCATACACCTCTTCTAAAGGTGAGTGGGCAGAACTCATCATCACTTAAACTCCCGTTCCTGGTTGATGTTTAGACATTAGAAGTTAAGTCGTATATCTGGAGGTATTTGGATGGTGGTGTAGTTCTCTCAGAATCTTTCCTCGCTTAAGTGACGCCCTCAATTTAGAAGACCTAGAAAAGGATTGTCCAGCATCCTTCACTACCAGAACTAGCAGATGTGGTGGTTGAAGTCGCATCAGAGGATGATGATCGGTCCCAGCATACTGAGGCACCTCTACAGAGTGTCCAACCACTCTGCAGCCTATTCTTCTGCTTTACAAGGAGGATGTCATACCTAGGGATGAACACTGTTGAGGATCTAGTGAAATGTCACTGCCTGGGAGTTCTTGCATGGGATACAGGGAAGAGGAGCCAGAAGATCTCAACACATGTCATGGTTTTCATCTATATGGGTCACACAGGCCTGATGAAGAAGGCAAAGTGGATCTTCCCCGTTTGAGTCTGGCTCTATAGCCTCTTTATTTGGTTGGTATGAGATTATACTAGCTTCTATGGATTATATACCTTGAGAATCTTGGCAATTGATGATGTTGTCCTATTCCATGAACTGTCAGACAGGGCTTCAATGAAATGCAATCTTCAGGCAACCGCTCTAGATGTGAGCATACCCATTATATTTTTTGACCACCCAAGCAAAACCATAAGCTTGTCCCGTCTTCCATTGGCTCCTGGTCTCCTCAAACCCTTGATGGATACCTTCACAAAACCTTCTTTTATTCGGGCAGTGAAAAGACATATGGAGAAGAAATTCAAACTTGCTTAGTCTAATCCTAGGTTGCTGAAAGAGTCGGTACCAGCTGATACTGTAGTGTTATTGGCAGCAAAAAACAAGTGTAATGCAGCCAACTCATCTTCGCTTAATCTGCCTTAGAAGAAAAGCAGAAGATGCAATGATAACAGGAGGAAGATCGCCAGATCACCTGAATCATTGTTGAAGCCGCCAGTTCTTTAGCTTTGTTAAGCAGCTTGGACCATTCTGTTTGGGGTTCAGTGGCACTAGTCAAAGAATGGATTTTAATGTCTGATAACTTCATCTGGGTAGCAAGCAATATGGCTTACCCAGCTACTTCGATAATTTGTCATAGACCATGTGGGAGGCTTTATTTTTGGCTCAGATTGTCATCTTTGACCCCATAAGCCTAGCAGAAGGTAACTGTTTAACAGGTCCTCTCCTTTTAGTTCTCAAGTAGATGACAATACTTGTAAAATAAATTTGGAGACTGAGAACTTGAAGTTAGGTGGGTTAGAAAAGAGTAATAAATTCTCTCGCATTCAGTTTAAATCTGTCTCACGGATGACCCTAACAAAAAATTACCATCATTCAACCACCACTGATGAGCACCCTTGTTAGCTGAAGTATTTCAACTACTTTCTGGCATGGCAGGAGATTACGAAAGTTTTGGATGCCGAATATTGTGGAGAATGGGTACAAAATTATACTTTCTGATGACTATTTTAACTGCAGATTCCTCACCTGTTAAATATTCACAGGCACCAGACTCGAAACGGAAAATTTGAAAGCAGTGCTTCTGTGCATCATTAGCTGGTGCCAGGTGACTGTGCCCATGTTATTCTGCTATTGTAGCGACAAGCAGAGCTGCATATATGCACCTCTGGGTGCTCTGATGTCAGTTCCTCCCTTCTGCGTCTTCAGATGCGAATCTGGAGCTCTGCTCCCATTTTCTTCACTTGTGAAGAGATATTTTTTCTCAACTAAAATGTTTCCAGTGTGCAGGGGAAGTTAAACCCAAATACGGCAGGGTTTAAGCCTTGAATGGACTGTCTCAAATGAATGTCTAGGGCAGATCCCCACATGGTCTACCTCTGCTGGCTGGGTTTGTCACACAGGGTTCGTCACACAGCACTAAGGCCTTGGACAACTGTGCCCAGATGACTCCAAAAGCCATTCGAGATGGAGAGGTTATGCTCTACGTGGCAAAGATTGGAAAGCTCAGCACCCATTCCATTGCAAGTCGAAGTCAAGAGTGCGAACCTGAGGCTAGTCCCACTTGCACCTGAAGTCATATCTGAGATAAAAATCTTTGCGTAGGTCAAAGAAAAAGCATATGTTTAAGTGTTACTCAGCCCCTTCCTCCCCTCTCTAGAGAATGTGCAAGGTTGTCACTGTGCCTCTTAATCTCCATCTGGGGAAACAATATTGTCTGTTCTTTTCTGTGACCTCCACAGCAAGTAGAAGTTTTTTTAGATGTCTTTCTGTGCATATTTGGCTTGCTTCCAGTTCCCTCTGCTGTGCCTACGGGTCCCAAGGATCCGCAAGGTCATCAGTCAGGTTACTGTTGGCTTTGTTCGCCCTCTGCACTATCTGGAACCCTTGAACCTGCCCCGGTTTCGATACATCTGGCTCGGTGCCACAATCTGCACCAACCCCTCATTTATCGACCCGAGCACTGTTACTGTAAACACTGGAGAAGGACTTGCAACCTATCATTCCGTCTGACTCCAAACCGGCATCCGCTCAACCGCAGCCAAGGCTGTGCCCAGAACATGCTATACCATAGCCTATTGTAAACTTGTGGTACTCTAACACTATCAGGCTACCATGCGGCTGTGCAAATACTTTGTACCAACTTTTTGGCTTGGACTCTGATCAGAGCCATCCTTATTGAGATGACAAAGGGGGGATGGGGAAGAGTGTACCCCACCTTATGATGCTGATGTCCTCACAGAGATTTTGCAGCCTGGCCAGGCTTCTAGCAAACCTAGTTTGCTCTTTAATGGGACCTGATTAATTGGGCACCTGGGCTAAGCCATGTTTTGACCCTCCAGTTAACTGCCTAGTCGCCCACTGCTATAGGCCTGCTCCAGGAGATCATTATTTTTTAACCAGCACCCATCGCCTGAAAGCTATGTGGAATAGGCATTCACCTCTAAAATGAACATAAATGCCTTTCTAACCACTCCCTCAGTAGGGAGTCGAATAGAGTGGATAGCTTTGGCAAGCACATGTCTTGTCCTGAGATAGTGTAACACAAACTGTCTCCTAGGCCGTTATACCCCAGTGCAGTGGGATGTGATGGGTAACATTCAGCCTTCAGTCCCAGAAGAACTGCAAACTTAGCTGGCCCAGATTATTCGCAATGCTCAAGATGTGGTCAAATTAGTTATCCGCTTGGGCAGCACCTACTGTCTTGGCAGGGCCATGGGAACTATTATGGTGCTTTGGCACCATGCATAGCTTGAGTTCTGAGGGCTTCTCTAGGGATGTCTAGGCATCCCTAATGGACATGATGTTCGAAGGCTCCACCTATTCAGCAAAAGCACACTCCTCCCTAAGCTGAGTAGCAGCATGCTCTCTAGGCCTTTCTGCTCCTGTATGGACACAACCCCAGGTTTCCTGCTTTTTCAGGTATATGCCTTGGGCTTGCCATATAGACCGCGTCAGCCCCACCCCCATAGCAGGCTGCCCAGCCCTTTTCCTGTCTTGGCTGTGGATCTGGCTGGCAGTGGCCTGGCCATCAGGGGCAGTTTACAGCCCAGTCCTCTGACAGTCTTACATCGTAGTCTGCCGGCGCAAATTGAACAGCAGTAGTTGCATTTTTTTTCATCTCCCATCCGAGGTCTTTAATGTCATCTTGGCGACCAGACGCAATTTCACGATATCTGTATATGAAGTGTGCTGGGATCAGATTTGTGACCTGGTGTGACACCAGACAATTGGACCCGATGCAGGCAAACTTGTTAAAGGTGTTGTTTGTTTTTGGCTCAGCAAGGCTTTGTTAAGGTTACCTATTGGCTCTGTCAGCCATTTTACATTTGCCAGACCAGCCGTCATTGTTTAAATCACCAGTTGTGATGCATTTTATGAAAGGTTTGTAGCATATGTTTCAGCCAACCACTTTTGTGATGCTACAGCGGGACTTGAATGGAGTCCTCACTTTTCTCATGTGCTTCCCTTTCGATCACATGCACAGTTGCGGATACATCTGCTCACCTTGAAGATAGCTTTTCTGAAAGTGATAACATCTGTATGCTGGGTGATTCATCTCGGTCCAGCCTCCTTATACCACCTTTTTCCCCAGAGAAACTGGTGCTCTGGACCTGGGCAGCAAATCTCCCAACGGTGGTGAGGACTTTTCACATTAGTCACGCCATTACGCTTTTGGTCTTCTTTGCTCTACCTCATCTGTCAAAAGTGGAATTGAGACTTCATCGGTTAGACCCCAAGAGAGTGCTCAGCTTTTAGATTGATCAGACGAAAGAATATGGAGTGGAAGATTAGCTCTTTGTGGGGTTCGCAGGGGTGAAGAAAGGGAAGGAGTTGCATAAGCGGACCATCTCCCAAAAGGCAATCCTCTGCATTACAGTCTGATACACATTGGCTAAGAAGCAGCCTCCAGGAGGTCTCAAAGCTTGCTTCAACAGAACGAAGGCTGCTAACACTGTGTTGGCACGCTGGATGCCTGTCCTTGATATGCCAGGAAGCTACTAGAGCATCAGTGCACACATTCATGAAACAAAACTGCATGGACAGTCCGGTCTATCGAGATGGCATTTTGTCTGCTCAGTACTGCAGGACTTTAGCCTGAACCCACTGTGAAGGGTTCAGAGACCTGGTTGGTGTTTTCTGGTTACTGCTTATTAGGTCAGTGTGTACCAAGAATGTGAGAAAGAAAAATTTCTTTCTAGAGTCCCCTCACTCACCGGGGTTGCCCCACGGTGACATGCTTCATCATTGGGGCCATCCCAGTTCTCTACGAAAAGGGGCGTGCTGCGACAAGACGACTACGCAGGAGCACTTGTTTGTGAGATGACTATGTGTGGTGTAAATGTGGTGATGGTGGAGTGGGTGTGTAATTAAAAATACCGTGCTAGTGGGCCTCAACAATTTATTTTGCTCCTAGTGTGGTATAAATTAAAAAGGGGTAACACTGTATTCCAACTTTTAAATTGAGCTAGATCAGTGTTATGGTCGACATGTTTCAAGCTCCCCCAGGCTTTTCATCAGGACCATACAGGGTCCAGCCCTGTATTTCCACTCCTATATTCTAATGAATAGGTGTTTTAAAATAAATGCTAGTTTTTATGCTATACGCTGTTAATAATAAAACATGCGTGTTTTATATACATACGGTTTGTATTTTACTCGTACTGCTGTAAAAAGAGAATGACATTTGTTTAGTGGCAAACATCCCCCTTCAAAAAGGGGGAAAACACACATGCAGCTCACTTCATCTAGGGCGTGGGTGTGCCCTGGGCACCATACTGGTGCGTGCTGGTTTTCAAACCGGTGCGGAAGATAAAAAAACTGTGAATAAAGTGGTTTAGTGATTTCACACAAAAGACATAAGACTTAATGTGACTATTGACAAGACACACAACAACACATACACAACAAAGAATATATATCATGGCAGATAGTATATTTACATATATGAGTGTTAAGTTACACTTCATGGTCTCAGGCGAGGGCAGTATCGCCTCGTGGAAACATTGCTGTAAGGATTTCAAGGTAAAAGTTACGATCCTCCTTATCTATAGTTTCCTTCACGGAAAATTAGTTAAGCCCTTAAGAAAGGTTTGGCATAGTGGCATTACTGCACCATTCTGTACTTACTTCCTATCGGCAAACCCGCTCGGTACTACCTGTTCACTCCTCACCTGACCGCATACTGAAGCAGGAAGGGTTTGCCGGTGTATTTAGATACACCACGCTTCCGGGTTGCCGGGCCTTCCTAGACGACCAGAACGTTTCGTCTATGGCGGCCATCTTGAGGGTGTGTCTTTGATGTATATTCTTTGTTGTGTATGTGTTGTTGTGTGTCTTGTCAATAGTCACATTAAGTCTTATGTATTTTGTGTGAAATCACTAAACCACTTTATTCACAGTTTTTTATCTTCCGCACCGGTTTGAAAACCAGCACGCACCAGTATGGTGCCCAGGGCACACCCACGCCCTAGATGAAGTGAGCTGCATGTGTGTTTTCCCCCTTTTTGAAGGGGGATGTTTGCCACTAAACAAATGTCATTCTCTTTTTACAGCAGTACGAGTAAAATACAAACCGTATGTATATAAAACACGCATGTTTTATTATTAACAGCGTATAGCATAAAAACTAGCATTTATTTTAAAACACCTATTCATTAGAATATAGGAGTGGAAATACAGGGCTGGACCCTGTATGGTCCTGATGAAAAGCCTGGGGGAGCTTGAAACATGTCGACCATAACACTGATCTAGCTCAATTTAAAAGTTGGAATACAGTGTTACCCCTTTTTAATTTATACCACACTAGGAGCAAAATAAATTGTTGAGGCCCACTAGCACGGTATTTTTAATTACACACCCACTCCACCATCACCACACTTACACCACACATAGTCATCTCACAAACAAGTGCTCCTGCGTAGTCGTCTTGTCGCAGCACGCCCCTTTTCGTAGAGAACTGGGATGGCCCCAATGATGAAGCATGTCACCGTGGGGCAACCCCGGTGAGTGAGGGGACTCTAGAAAGAAATTTTTCTTTCTCACATTCTTGGTACACACTGACCTAATAAGCAGTAACCAGAAAACACCAACCAGGTCTCTGAACCCTTCACAGTGGGTTCCTGTATTGCATATACTGACTGGAGGCCGACCTGGTCTGGTTTAACCTCCCTCTCCCTCCATTTTTTGTTCTTGGACTTTAGCCTGAGCCAGTCCACAGACCCACCACCTTAGGAGTTATTGCCATGGTATCTATTTAAAAGTTTATAAGTATCTATCAGAATAACAAGTTCTGTATCTTCTGTAATGATCTTTCTGGTGGATACTTCAACTGCCGATTTCTTACTTCTGCCTCAGATCACCTAATTTTGAGGCATGGTCTCACCCATCTAAAAAGATCCCAATATAAAAATTGGCAAACTGGTTCTTTCATTTGCACAATCTCTCCGTACCTGAGGGAGAAGAAGACTTCCTGAAAGAAATGAACGTCTACGCTCATGGGTGGCACTTATATGAGCTCTGCCTGCCCCTTTCAGAGAGGAACAACGTGGGTGTGGAGTCACACAGTGCCACCTAGCAGAGCTCATGAGCACCACTTTCAAATTTTCCTTATCCAGTCTGACACTGGGGGATATTCAAAAGGTGAGGAATCTGCAGTTAGATAGAATAACCACCAGAAAGAGCATTACCGATGTTAAAGAACTTGTTCTTCCAGTTCTCTCTCCACATTCCACCAACTGTTGAAGTCCTGTAATGTTTTACTGTCTGGTTGAGTAACCTGCAAGAAAGGTGTGATGGAACCAGTGCTGAAATGTCCGTGGAACAAAGGAGCCTATTTGCATTATTTTCCTATCAAGAAGAAAGGTCCCAAAAAGATTTCTGTCCCATTCTGGTTTTTAAAAAAAGCAAACAAATGGAGGAAAAATAAATTTCAGGACGCTGGGACTTCAGATCTTTATTCATCTTTTTATTTTTGTTTGAACATTTTTTTATTTTTTTACATTTGTTTTTATTAGTTTTCATAACCCAGTTCACATCAATGCACAGAACATGATAGATAACATACATGAGTCGTCAATAAATTGTCAACAACTGATGTGACACTGCGCAGCAGCAACGATACATCGCAGTAAGGATGAAAAGACAGGATAGTACATTCTAGAACATCAATATTGCAGTCTGTGGGACCCAATAGTCTACGTGTAAGCGGCTACGATATGTGATATACAAAACGACATGATCTTTTTAATGCAACACACAAAGTACTTCTGGTTTCTAGGCTTACACAATCCAACATACTATCATTCATTGTCCGCTCTGTCGCCTTGTTTTGCCACTAAATTGCGCATATTGTCCCCAGAAACTTTTTGTTTTTGGACGACTTTGCAGAGGCAGCAGCTCATTATAAATATCGGACAGGGTGTTGAAGTAGAGCATATCCTCCCATTCTGTCACAGTTGTTATTGGACCACGCATCCAGCGCATCGCGTTCCTGCGCTTAGCTAGTAGTAGACCTATTGAGACTAATTTCCTGATGTTCTTATTAAGAGGTTTTGTGTAGCCCAAAAACGCTAGTAGGGGGTCAGGGGAGAGAGATTGATCCGCGATAGCATTTAATGTATGAAAAGTTTTCTTCCAAAATTCATCAACTGGTGGCATGCCCATGCCACATACAAAAAATCTGCATCTGCCCCCAACTCCCCACACTGTTCACAGCAGTCGGTGTCCCTGAGCCCATATCGAAATAATCTCCTCGGTTTGTAGTATACCCTATTGAGATTCTTGAAATGGACCAGTCTGTGTCTTCCATTAAGTGAGATCTTTTGCGTAGCTTCACAGCAGCAACGCCAGATGTCATCAGTGAGGGCTACTACAATATCATTTTGTCACTCCAGCCTAGGTTTGGTGTATTGTGTATGCTCAAGCTTGTGAAGTGGCATAAACATTTGAGACTGGGATGCTGACCGCAATAGTAGCGAGAGGGCAGGCAACTCCGGGGGTTCTTGTAGCTCCTCTCTAAGCAACGCCGTCAATGCATGACGGATTCTAAAAAAGTGAAATTGTGTGAGAGGGGTAAGGCCGTGTATGCCCTCCGCTGCCTTCTCCCATGTGCATACTCTTCCCTCCTCAAAGAAATCGCCTATCACGTGTATCCGGAGGGTTCGAGGCATGTGGGCTGCTGAATTCATATCTGTGCATAGATCGCCGCCTAGTGTTGGGTCCGGATGATTGCACATTGTTGTCCTGGAAGAGTCTTCGAAGTATCACGAGATAGGTGGCTCCTCCCCTGGACTACAGTGCGCATGGGCATCGACTCCATCCTCGGATTGTTTTTTTCCGCCATTGGGTTCGGATGTGTCTCTTTGTCGGAATCGATAAAAAACTTTCTTAAGACCAAAAGGTCTTTAGCTTCAGCGTCGGTATTGTCTCGCGTTCGGTGCCTACTTATTCCAGTTCGGTTCCGAACCGGAATCTACCAACCCGCGTGCTCTCGACGCGGAAGGCCCAGTCGACGCGACAGACTCTATCGACCGATCATCATGGACCGGAGTCTGTTCAAGAGGTGCCCTGTGTGCAACTCAAAGTATCCCCACATCGACGTCCACCCGGTGTGCAACAAGTGTCTGTCACCGGATCATGATGAAGCCAAGTGTATGGCTTGTTCCCATTTCAGATCCAAGAAGACGCTTAAGCTTCGACGCGCTGCGCGCCAGGAGGCCCAGCAACATGCGCCGGCGCCTGTGGACATCTTCAATGTCTGGGATGATGAGGAAGCGGACCCGGAACTCGAGGAAGTCTTGTCGAATCCCGCATCGGAGGTCGACTACGACGAGGATGTAGAGATGTTTGAGACCGATGAGGTAGGAGACGACGACGGGGCCTTTGGGGCCATGGAAGATAGCTCGAGCGAAGAGCTAACTCAATCAGACATTGGAGCCGTACGGCTTGAACAGGCTCAGGTCGAGGGATCACCAGTAGGCCTTACCCAAGACCTTACGATGGGTTCTACGGCCCCGCCTTCGGGCTCGGCTACGGACATTATTATTGAGCCACGGCATGAGAAATCGAAACCGAAAGCAACGCAAGCGGTCTCGACGCAAGCGAAAGCACTGGTGCCCTCATCGAAACTGAAAGTGCAAGCTACCTTGGTCGGTTCGAAGGACTCAGAGCCGTCGGCGTCGACGAAGCACAAGGCTGTTGTCGAGCCGAAAACACATGTCAAGGGCGTCGAGACGAAGTCTGCCACGCCGAAGACTAAAGTCAAGGTTGTCGAGTAAATCGGCGCCAAAGAAGGTCGACGCCGACAAAAGGGTCAGTGATCCGAAGGTTCACGGGACGCCGCGCCAACAAGACAAGACCAAGAGCGGTGCAGTCCAAGAGTCCACGCCCAGTGGTGCCTCGACGGATCCCGGTGACAAGGTGCGGCCGTCTGCGGCTTTCACCAAGAAGGTTACGGACTCCCTACAACGCATCAAGGAGAAGGCCTCGATGGCCGGACCGAACGATGCTCCGCCCTCGAAGCCTGCCGAGAAACCTCATAAGGGGTCGACGCCAATTCATTTCACGTTGCCACCGAAGGCTTTCCCACCTAAGTCTGGAACGGCCATGCCCGTAACGGGGCCCTCGATGCCGAAGTCGACGACGGTGGTTCCAAAACAGAAGCATCGACAATCTTCGTTGGAGGAACACCGTGAACACTTTATTGATGCCGAAACTGGCAGGCTTTCCCTACTTAAGAGGAAAATTGCCCCAGAACAACCTATGGAGTCCTACAAGATTCCTTTAAAGAAGAAAAAGGATTCTACTTCCACCCCACTTCGTGTGGAACCACATTCTCCACATGGCCATAATGTGTCACCCACTTACTCCGACTTGGACGCTGGTGATGGTGATGATGAGGATGAGTACAGCTATCCTGTCTACACAGACACTGACGATGTCAACGAACCCTGGGCAGCTGGGGCTGACCCAGGTGATCCTCACTCTGCCCCTGACACTCAGCTCTACACGGTGAAAACGTCACCTACAGAGGATTCTGCGGCTTTTCATGCCCTCATTGAACGGTCAGCTAAAAACCATGACGTCCAGCTCCATGCAGACCCCATCGAAGAGGACTTTCTCTTTGACACCTTTTCCGTCTCGGAAAGAACAGTAAAAACTCTCCCTATGCTAAAGCATGCTGGGGACATCTTTAAGGAGCCTACCAGAGCCAGGGTAATAAACCCACGGATTGAGAAGAAGTATAAGCCAACACCTACTGACCCTACCTACATAAAGGGACAGCTGCCTCTGGACTCTCTTGTGGTTTCGAATGTCCGTAAGAGGGCTAATTCTCAGACAACGGGTGATGCTCCTCCCCCAGATAAAGAATCTAAGGTGTTCGAGGCATCGGGGAAAAGGGTAGCAGCTCAAGCGTCCAATATTTTGCGCATTTCAAACACACAAGCACTTCTAGCAAGGTACGACAGGGCACACTATGACACATTAGAAACCCTGTTGCAGCACCTGCCTGATGAATACAAGGAGGCGGCTGAGATGCTTATCCAAGAGGGGAAGCTAATATCCAATGCATCTATAAAGTGTGCATTGGACGCGGCTGACACCGCGGCCAGAGCCATCAACACTAGCGTTATGCTGAGACGACATGCCTGGCTTAGAATCTCGGGGTTTAAGCCAGACATACAGACCACCATTCTTAATCAGACGGTGAACCCTGATCGTCTGTTCGGTCCAGAGGTGGACACCACCTTAGAGAAAATAAAAAAGGACACCGAAACTGCTAAGTCCATGGGGACCTTGCAGTCCCAGCAATTCAGGGGTGGTTCTTTTCGTCGCTCCAGCAATAGAGGTGTTTCCAGAGGTCAAAGCTCCCAAAACACGCAGTATTATAAGGGCAACACGCAATCCACCTACACCAAACAAAATCGAGGTGGATATCGCGACAACAGCACCAACGGCAGGGGCCGAGGAAACAACAACTCCAGATCCTCTGCCACCAACAAACAGTGACGCCCTGTCACTGCCCCCCGACCATGCAACACCGGTCGGGGGGAGACTTCAGCAGTTCCTGCCGGTCTGGAAGTCCATCACCACAGACAGGTGGGTCACAAAACTTATCCAGTACGGTTATTGTCTGGAGTTAACATCCACTCCACCCAACATACCCCCAAGACACCGTCCTATGTCGCCCGAGCATTTGCACTTATTGCAGCAGGAGGTACTCGTCATGCTGCAAAAAGGGGCGATCGAGCTCGTGCCTGTGGCAGAAAGAGTCGCAGGAGTCTACTCTCTGTACTTCTTAATACCAAACTGGACCTCAGACCCCTCAATCAATACATTCTGTCGGAGCACTTTCACATGTTGACCCTGCAACAAATGCTCCCGTTGCTCAGTCAAGGGGATTTCCTAGCAACGTTAGATCTAAAGGATGCATATTTTCACATTCCACTGCACCCGTCACACAGAAAATACGTCAGGTTCACCATCCAAAACCAACATTACCAGTTCAAGGTTTTGCCTTTCGGGGTCACCACGGCGCCCAGGGTGTTTACGAAGTGCCTGTCGACGGTGGCGGCGCACTTAAGGAGACGAAACATTCACGTCTACCCTTATCTGGACGACTGGCTCATCCAAGCAAAGTCGGCCCAGCAGTGTGCCGCCCACATGTCCCACACCATACACCTTCTGCACGATCTGGGATTCTCACTGAATTACCCAAAATCCCACCTGCAACCCGCCCTCATACGACAGTATCTGGGTGCGACAATAGACACTCTGGCGGCCACAGCGCAGCCAAATTCGGTGAGCGTCAACAGCATTCAATCGCTGATACAGAAGTTCAGGCCTCAACACTCGCTTCCAGCCAGAGTGTTTATGCAGTTGATAGGCATGATGGCCTCCTGCATCTCCGTAGTCCCGCACGCGAGACTACATATGCGTCCGCTTCAGGAGTGCTTAGCACGTCAGTGGACTCAGGCTCACGGACAGTTGAAAGACCTAGTGTTGGTGAGCGGTCGGGCGTACAACTCTCTGCATTGGTGGAATCCACAAAACCTTTGCAAGGGACGACCGTTCCAAGAGCCTGTGCCACAGATTGTTCTGACAACGGATGCTTATCTCCATGGTTGGGGAGCTCATGTACTCCATTACACTGTGCAGGGACTATGGACGACACAGCAGAGGCAGATGCACATCAATGTTCTGGAATTGACGGCGATCTTCCTAGCGCTAAAAGCCTTCAAAGTACATCTGTGCAACAAGGTCGTGTTAATCCGGACGGACAACATGACGGCCATGTACTACATTCAGAAGCAGGGAGGAACACACTCTCCACAGTTGTCTCATCTGGCTCAGAGCATGTGGAAGTGGACCATTCAGAGGAACATCTTCCTTATGGCGGAACACCTCCCAGGCAAGGACAATCAGATGGCGGACCTGCTCAGCAGGAACAGCCACCAAACGCACAAGTGGGAGATACATCCATCGGTACTCCGCCCGTACTTCCAACAATGGGGTCACCCAGAGATAGAGGAGCTGCCTCCCTGACAATACTCGTGGGGACCTGCAGGCACTTCCGGTCGGCCGGCACGAAGAGCGGTTGGCGCTCTAGTGACTCACTTCCTTAGGGCTATTTAGCCCTCGCAGTACCACGGGCGCGCAGCGATCGCGCGCAGCCCCGCCGAAGACCCGCCAAAGAGCTGCCCGGAGCTGCCCGTCTGCGCCCGTCCGCGACAGGACGGGGCGTAGGGGCTTGGGCCCATGTGTAATGGACCCTCCTGACTTAGGTACTCGTTTTATTTCTTACTCCGCTAGCGCACTACGCCAGCTTGCACCCATAGGCATTTGTACCACACGAATATCTTGCTTACAACTCGAGGGTTGCTTTTCTTGTCGACAATGCCGCTATCAATCAATGGGGTCAATAGAGAGTTCCTATGACAAGGTAACCTCTTTAGTATCCCCTTTAGAACTGAAGTGTTTTCTTCTTAATGTACGCTCCTTCCCTAAACACCAACTTCAGATCTGGGATCTGATTTCTTCCCAACAACCGGATCTATGTTTTTTAACTGAAACTTGGATGAAACCACATACTATAACTGCTATCACACTGGGGGTTCCAGTAGGTTATAGAATCATACATGTGGATAGGCCAATTAAGACAGGAGGGGGGCTAGCTATCATATTTAAAGATTCCTTTAAGATAGCAATGTTAGAACAAAGTTTCACTCCTTTTTTGGAAATCATGGTGTTTAAAATCAACCTAGCAAGCAACATCTCATGGAAAGGAGCATTAATATATCGTCCACCGGGACATAATTCAGATTTTGCTCTTGCTCTCCTGGAATTACTTGCCCCCCATGTTAGAGCTAAGGAGGATTTTTTCCTCCTGGGTGATTTTAATGTTCATATGGATAACTCTGAAGACCCGGAATCAATACAATTAACAGCAGATCTGTCCAATCTTGGACTTGAGATAAAAAATAGTGGGGCTACCCATAGAGCGGGTCACACTCTTGACTCTATATTTTCCAATTGCTCTAAAATTAGGTGCCTTCCTGCCACTGAAATCCACTGGACAGACCATTTTCTGGTGGAGTTCTATCTGGCAGGACCTACTAAAAAACAACCTAGAACACCACCCCCTCCTATTTACCGCCGCCAGTGGCATAAAATAACAGCTGAAAATTTGCGTGAACACTGGCAACAGCCTCAGTTCTCTGAAACAGACTCTGCTGAAATGGCATTGGAAAAATATAATAAATCTTAAACAAGCCATAGATACTCTTGCCCCGCTTAAACTTCATAAGCAGTATCCCCCTGCTAAACAAGAAAAGTGGTATACCCCTGACCTTAGGAAAGAAAAACAGAAGTGCAGGAGGCTTGAAAAAGCGTGGAGGAAATCAAAAAAAGAGCAGGAAAAGGAAATATTTCTACTTGCTCAGTCTAACTATTACAAGAATATAAAACTTGCGAGGAAAAACAACCTATCCTCACAATTAGAGGAGGCGGGCAATTGTCCGAGGGAATTGTTTAAAATTCTGCTCAGCTTTGTAAAACCGTCTGCTACTGAGAGCCCTGACGATGCCTCACAGATTCTGTGTGATGAGATCTCCATCTTCTTTGAAGATAAAATAAATCTGATTTATAATAAAATCATTGCTTCTCAAGGTACAGGAACTAGGTCCTCCCCTTCATGTGTATCTTTGGCACCTATGAAAAGCACCTTTCTTACCATTCCTCCTGTCAGTGACCTAGACCTTCCACTCCTCATTACCCATATGAAAACTGGCTCCCCAAATGATCACCTTCCAGCTAAAATGGTGGCCCCACTGATCTCCATCCTAGGACCCTCCATTCAGTCAGTTATGAATACCTCGCTGGCGAAAGGACAAGTTCCGAGGGAATGGAAAATAGCGGTGGTAAACCCCATAAGGAAGAAGGCGACCTCCCCCTGGACAGATCTTTCCAACCTTCGGCCTATCTCCCTCCTACCCTACATCGGTAAAATGACAGAGAAGCACGTAAACACCCACCTATCGAATCACCTGGAAGCAGCAGAAGGCCTGGACCCCTCACAATCTGGGTTCAGGCCAAACCACAGCACCGAATCAGCCCTACTTGAAGTGAACAATAACATCAGGTTGACACTGGATAGTGGGGGATCTATGATTCTGGTGCTGTTGGATTTGTCTGCTGCTTTCGATACGGTGTCCCACAAAGTGCTTCTCGGTCGTCTGAGGGATGTAGGGGTGGGAGGTACTGCCCTGTCCTGGGTGGAAAGCTTCCTTTCCTGCCGCTCTCAAGAAGTCAGGTTGGGCTCCCATAAATCCACCTCTAGGGAGCTCACCAGGGGTGTGCCACAGGGCTCTTGCCTCAGCCCCACATTATTTAATGTGTATGTGGCCCCCCTGGCCGACTTAGTGAGGCCTTATGGGTTTACCCCGATATCCTACGCTGACGACACCCAGCTGATGTTCCCTTTTAAAACTTTCACCCCTGCCCTGCAAAAATCTTTTGCTGAAGGCATGAGAGCCGTCGCAAATTGGATGGCCGAGAATTGCCTTCAATGCAACGTGGGCAAAACGGAAGTCCTATTGTTTGGGGAGGCGGCAACATTATGGCCTGGGAAGTGGTGGCCCACCGAACTAGGACCAGTTCCTGTCCCAAAGCAGACGGTCAAAAACTTGGGGGTGTTATTCGATCAGGCCCTGACTTTCAAACATCATGTCAACCAAGTTGCTGGCACATGCTTTAGGGCCATTGGACTATTAAAAAGGGTGTTCCCTTATATACCTGATAGCCACAGGAAAACCCTGGTCCAGGCACTGGTGGTTAGTAGACTGGACTACTGTAATGGCCTTCTATTGTCAACTAATGAAGGCCAACTAAACAAATTACAAGTGGTCCAGAATACGGCGGCAAGGTTGGTCCTCAATGTTCCATCTAGAACCCCCTCCCGCCCTCTGCTAGCCAAGCTCCATTGGTTGCCTGTGCGGCAACGCACAAAGTTCAAAATCCTTTGTACTATTCATAGATGCCTGACAGGAAAGGGCCCTAAATATCTGACCAGGGCTTTTCAACCTTATGTGCCAGGCCGATCACTTCGATCAAGTAATTTGCATTTACTTCAGGTCCCCAAAATAAAAAAATCCCGTCAAGGAGGTCGTGCTCTGGCACATACAGGCCCTGTTCTCTGGAATTCCCTTCCCCTTGAACTTAAACTTATCACCAATCACCTATCTTTTCGAAAGGCTCTCAAGACCCATCTTTTCAGCACCAATTAATTTAGTTTATGATTTCTCACCTCTGTAATGATCAGACACAGGTCCAATCTCCCCCCCAACATGAGCGCGGAGATACCCCTTCGGGGATTTATTCAGGCGCTATAGAAGCACATAAATAAATAAATAAATAAATAGACCTGTTTGCCACAAAGGAGAACGCGAAATGCCCAAGCTTTGCCGCCAGGTTTCCACATCCACAGTCGCAAGGCAATGCGATATGGATGAACTGGTCAGGCAAATTTACGCTTTTCCCCCAGCACCTCTAATACCGCTGGTGGGACGCAAACTGAGGCAGCACTCGATGACTCTCATCCTGGTTGCTCCAACGTGGGCTCGCCAACCATGGTACGCCACGTTTCTGGAACTGTCCGTGGTACCGCATCAAAGGCTGCGTCTCACACCCAGGCTTTTGACGCAGAGACATGGCGACATTCAGCACCCAGATACGCAACAGCTCAACCTGGCGATCTGGCTCCTGAAGTCCTAGAGTTTGGCTACCTAAACTTGCCTCCTGACTGTATGGACATCATCCGGGAGGCAAGAAAGCCCACCACCAGAGCATGCTATGCGGCGAAGTGGAAGCGGTTTGTCATTTACTGTACAGGCCACAACATCAACCCACTGGATGCTTCTATTCAGAACATCATTTGTTATCCCTTACATTTGTACAAATGTCATCTGGCCTATGCTTCCATTCGCATACATCTATCTGCAATAGCTGCTTATCTCCAAAACAGACAGCACCTCTCCCTTTTCAGGGTGCCTGCCATTAAAGCCTTTCTGGAAGGACTCAAACGAGTCATTCCTCCGCGGACGCCACCAGCTCCGGAGTGGAACCTCAATGTGGTCCTCCCCAGGCTGATGGGTCCCCCTTTTGAACCACTGCATTCTTGCGAGCTTCAGTTCTTGACATGGAAAGTGGCTTTCCTTGTCGCTATCACGTCGCTACGGCGAGTTAGTGAACTCCAGGCACTAACTATTCAAGAGCCATTTATTCAAATTCATTCTAACAGGGTGGTGCTTCGCACTAACCCTAAATTCCTTCATAAGGTAGTGTCTCAGTTCCATATCAACCAGACTATAGAACTACCGGTGTTCTTCCAAAATCCAGAGTCCCTGGCGGAGAGAATGCTCCACACACTTGACGTCAAGAGGGCCCTAATGTATTACATTGATAGGACCAAAGAATTTAGGAAGACTAAACAACTCTTTGTTGCCTTTGCGCCACAACACAAAGGTAACCCCATTTCCAAAACTGGTATAGCCAGGTGGATTGTTAAATGTATTCAGATCTGCTATCTGAAAGCCAAGCGCACTCTCACTATTCCACCACGGGCCCACTCCACTCGAAAGTTGGGTGCCTCCATGGCTTTCCTTGGAAATATTCCTTTGGAAGACATATGTAGGGCAGCCACATGGTCTACCACGCACACATTTACAAAGCATTACTGTGTTGATGTGCATTCCAAACAGCAGGCAGCTGTAGGACAGGCTGTTCTAAAAACACTTTTCCAAACTGCTGCAGCTGGCACGGGCGGCCGCCGTTAATGGAGGGACTGCTATGTATTCTATACACAGATATGAATTCAGCAGCCCACATACCTCGAACCGAATATGCTACTTACCAGTATGCATCTGTTCTTGGCATGTAGGGCTGTTGACATTCATATCGCCCACCCTCCTCCCCGGCGCCTGTAGAAGCTGCAGCATTCACACATACTTCTGGCATGGTCATCTTTAGCTAAGTTTCACTCCATCTTGGCCACAATGGCTAAAAACAATCTGAGGATGGAGTCGATGCCCATGCGCACTGTAGTCCAGGGGAGGAGCCACCTATCTTGTGATACTTCGAAGACTCTTCCAGGACAACAATGTGCAATCATCCGGACCCAACACTAGGCGGTGTTCTATGCACAGATATGAATTTCAGCAGCCCTACATGCCAAGAACAGATGCATACTGGTAAGTAGCATAATCGGCTCTCAGCGAGCAGAGTGCACCTCTTTTGATACTTATACTAAGCCAGTGGCACCATTCCACAGGCATAAGCGGGGAGTACAACAAGGCACCGGCCTGTTTTCGTAGCAAGATGTGCCAGGCCTGTACAGTAGAGTTAACGGAGTCCAGCACGCTGCAACGCCTAATAGGTGCTTGAGACAGACAGCGGGGGTGGGGGTCAGGGCTTGCAGCTACCTCCTCTATTTGGAGGTGGGGTAGATTGTGCGGACCGTGGATCCAACTGTGAGCATGCGAGCTTTGCGCCACCCTGTTGTATAGTTCCAGATCAGGTGCCCCCAAGCCTCCCGCAGAGTAGGGCAGAGTTAGGATATCTAGTTAGAAAAGCAGAGTTTTACCAGCCCAGGCTAATTTACCCATCAGGGTCCTTAACATTTAAAAAATGTGTTTGGGTACAGCCACAGGGATATTATTGAAGAGAAAAAGGAATCTGGGAAGTAATCATTTTCATCAGGGACGTGCGACCCACCAGTGAGAGAGGAAGACAAAACCACATTTCTATATCTTCCTCCAATTTAATGATGGCCCTGCCATAATTTGCCCTAAGTACTTGTTCCACATCAGAGTGGATCTGTATCCCAGATACCTAACCGGATCTGATGTCCATTGAAGGGTTAGTCTACGGCTGTCTGCATTGTGTCCGGGGTTAACGGGAAGATTATAGATTTATCCCAGTTGATTTTAAGACTTGAGATGCCGCCATATCTCAACACCTCTCGTATCCCTGGGGAGAAATTAGTGTTCAGATCCAGTATATATAGCACATCGTCCACATAAGTAGAGACAATGAGATTGTAGTTGGGGGAAAAGTATGCCTCTATTTCCATGATATTCATGTATTGCACTGAGTAGGGGCTGTGCTGCCATGGCATGCAGTAACGGCGATAAGGGCCATCCTTGTCTCGTGCCTCTAGATGTCTGAATGGGGGAGGAGACAGCATCCCCTATGGGCACTCGAGCTGTGGGAGAGTTATAAAGAACCAAGATTAATTTTAAAAAGATTTCTCCGACTCCCAAGCGCTCTAGCACCACCAGCCTGAATTTCCACTCAACCGAATCAAAGGCTTTTTTAGCGTCTAAAAACACTGCTGCAGTCTTGACATCTGGTTTAACGTGTTATAAAGCCCCAAAAACAGTTCTCAGATGATATAATAGCGTGCAGCCAGGCACAAAGCCTTCTCTTTCTGGGCCTACCAAAATGGGCAGGAAAGGGGTCAGTCTGTTGGCCGATATTTTAGCAAACATTTTAGTGTCAACATTTATCAACGATAGTGGTCTTTAAGACGAGCACTCTTGGGGAGCCTTGCCAGGTTTCAATGTGGTTACAATCCGTGCCTCACACATGGAGCGGGGCATTATGCCAGTCTCTCCCATTTCCTGGAACAGGGTGCTCAAGTGTGGAACCAGCAATTCCCCGAAGGCCTTGTAGGAGGAGACAGTGAGCCCATCTTCGCCTGGGACACTCCCATCCCGCATGGAGTTAAGTGCCATACGGATCTCAACAGCGTCAAGGGGCCTCATGAGGTACTCTATGACTATCCGTTAACCAGGGTAGTTGTATATATTCCAAATAATTCACTATGTTCTCTTCATCTGGGGTAACGTTGGAGCTATACAGGTCGTGGTAGAATCTGCCGAATCTGTTCACTAATTCCACCTGCTCTGTTAGTACAGTGCCCCTCTCCTCTATCAACTCGTTAATGACTCCAGACTCACACCGACGGCGAGCAATTCCCGCCATATTGAGCCCAGCCTGTCTCCTTGGGCGTAGGTTCTGGCCAATGCATATTTCCCCATGTGTTTAATTTCACTATCTGCTTCCTCGTGGTCCTCTTCTAGTGTTGTTTTCAGTTGTTCTAAAATCTGGGGGTCATTCCTGTTCAGAACCTCCGCCTCCAGTGCACCCACTCGATCCTCTATAATGAAGCGAGTCTACCCATAATGGAACGGAGTACCCTAGAATGTTTATTCATGGAAACCCTCCTTATGAACACCATTTTATTTTTTTGTTTGTTTTTGTTGTCCTCATTTTGCCAGATATCTTGATGGGTTAATATTCTTGTCTTTTCTATGTCTTGTAGTGGAAGACCTGCCCAAAGACCATAGAACCAGACCCTTGCATATTTACCCACAAGTATACCGCTGTTTCCAATTCCATCTCCGCACTCACTAGACCAACCCTGGATAAAAAAGGAGATAATGTGGCCAACAGAGCAGATGGCATAATCATCAGACTCGTGATTCTTTTTCTCTCCACTTTGTCAACGGAACCCAACCTCTCTCTCTGCTTTTTTGGTCACACTCCATGTTGTATTAACTGACAAAAATAACACTCTTCAAGTATTCAAAAAAATTCAGAGAATTCCCAGATTTCCATTATTTACAAATTTCCCGTCGTGCGAGCAAAACATAAAGCAAACAAGCATTTGCAATGCAATAGGTCTCGCATTAGGAAATTTTGAGCTATTGGTATTGTAAATGACAATTTTTTTATTTCTGTGTTGGTTTTGAAAATAGCTAAATTAATAGCTTTGTCATTTACAATGCCAATAGTTATAACTTTCGCAAATGTGACACCTATAGCATTTGTAATGCAGCATGTTTTGTATTTACGTGATTTAGATGTATTGATATTACAAATAACAATGTCTTTTAATTTTTTTAAATCATTAATACTTAAATTAAAGTGATTGTAATTTATAATGGCAATAGCTTAAACTTTTGTAAATAACTTTTGTGAAGATTATGTTTAGTGTATTTTATTGTGACGAAAATCCAAGAACAGAATTGAGATATTAACATCTTTTTGTGACATTTGTAATAAAGCTTGAAACATTGAGAGAACATATTTGAACCAGTGATGCTGTGGTTGCGCTGAGTGATGCTGTGGTTGCGCTGAGTGATGCTGTGGTTGCGCTGAGTGATGCTGTGGTTGCGCTGAGTGATGCTGTGTTTGCGCTGAGTGATGCTGTGGTTGCGCTGAGTGATGCTGTGGTTACGCTGAGTGATGCTGTGGTTGCGCTGAGTGAGGCTGTGGTTGCGCTGAGTGAGGCTGTGGTTGCGCTGAGTGAGGCTGTGGTTGCGCTGAGTGAGGCTGTGGTTACGCTGAGTGAGGCTGTGGTTGCGCTGAGTGAGGCTGTGGTTGCGCTGAGTGAGGCTGTGGTTGCGCTGAGTGAGGCTGTGGTTGCGCTGAGTGAGGCTGTGGTTGCGCTGAGTGAGGCTGTGGTTGCGCTGAGTGAGGCTGTGGTTGCGCTGAGTGAGGCTGTGGTTGCGCTGAGTGAGGCTGTGGTTGCGCTGAGTGAGGCTGTGGTTGCGCTGAGTGAGGCTGTGGTTGCGCTGAGTGAGGCTGTGGTTGCGCTGAGTGATGTGGTTGCGCTGAGTGATGCTGTGGTTGCGCTGAGTGAGGCTGTGGTTGCACTGAGTGAGGCTGTGGTTGCGCTGAGTGAGGCTGTGGTTGCGCTGAGTGAGGCTGTGGTTGCGCTGAGTGAGGCTGTGGTTGCGCTGAGTGAGGCTGTGGTTGCGCTGAGTGAGGCTGTGGTTGCGCTGAGTGAGGCTGTGGTTGCGCTGAGTGAGGCTGTGGTTGCGCTGAGTGAGGCTGTGGTTGCGCTGAGTGAGGCTGTGGTTGCGCTGAGTGAGGCTGTGGTTGCGCTGAGTGAGGCTGTGGTTGCGCTGAGTGAGGCTGTGGTTGCGCTGAGTGAGGCTGTGGTTGCGCTGAGTGAGGCTGTGGTTGCGCTGAGTGAGGCTGTGGTTGCGCTGAGTGAGGCTGTGGTTGCGCTGAGTGAGGCTGTGGTTGCGCTGAGTGAGGCTGTGTTTGCGCTGAGTGAGGCTGTGTTTGCGCTGAGTGAGGCTGTGTTTGCGCTGAGTGAGGCTGTGTTTGCGCTGAGTGAGGCTGTGTTTGCGCTGAGTGAAGCTGTGTTTGCGCTGAGTGAGGCTGTGGTTGCGCTGAGTGAGGCTGTGGTTGCGCTGAGTGAGGCTGTGGTTGCGCTGAGTGAGGCTGTGGTTGCGCTGAGTGAGGCTGTGGTTGCGCTGAGTGAGGCTGTGGTTGCGCTGAGTGAGGCTGTGGTTGCGCTGAGTGAGGCTGTGGTTGCGCTGAGTGAGGCTGTGGTTGCGCTGAGTGAGGCTGTGGTTGCGCTGAGTGAGGCTGTGGTTGCGCTGAGTGATGCTGTGGTTGCGCTGAGTGATGCTGTGGTTGCGCTGAGTGATGCTGTGGTTGCGCTGAGTGATGCTGTGGTTGCGCTGAGTGGTGCTGTGGTTGCGCTGAGTGGTGCTGTGGTTGCGCTGAGTGGTGCTGTGGTTGCGCTGAGTGGTGCTGAGTGGTGCTGTGGTGGTGCTGTGGTGGTGCAGAGTGGTGCTGTGGTGGTGCAGAGTGGTGGTGCTGAATGATGCTGTGGTGGTGCTGAGTGATGCTGTGGTGGTGCTGAGTGGTGCTGAGTGGTGCTGAGTGGTGCTGTGGTGGTGCTGTTGTGGTGCTGAGTGGTGCTGTGGTGGTGCTGAGTGGTGCTGTGGTGGTGCTGAGTGGTGCTGTGGTGGTGCTGTGGTGGTGCTGAGTGGTGCTGTGGTGATGCTGAATGATGCTGTGGTGGTGCTGAGTGGTGCTGTGGTGGTGCTGAGTGGTGCTGTGGTGGTGCTGAGTGGTGCTGTGGTGATGATGTTGTGGTTATGATGTGGTGGTGCTGCTGAGTGATGTGGTGGTGCTGCTGAGTGATGTGGTGGTGCTGCTGAGTGATGTGGTGGTGCTGCTGAGTGATGTGGTGGTGCTGCTGAGTGATGTGGTGGTGCTGCTGAGTGATGTGGTGGTGCTGCTGAGTGATGTGGTGGTGCTGCTGAGTGATGTTGTGGTGCTGCTGAGTGATGTTGTGGTGCTGCTGAGTGATTATTAAAAGTGATGACAGTGAATTTAAATCGGCTGAAAGAAACAAAAGTGAAATGAATAACCAAATTTAAACTACTCCTCAGGCACTTCAAGTGCAACTATTCTCAATAGAATCATATGTAGTTGATCTTGCACCTATTAATAGCAACGCTGACAAACTCTCCAGGTATAGAGAGCCACAGGGTATTAAAACACACCAAAACATAATGCTCGTGGTGATATGACCTTTTCATTTACCAATTGCTGTTTTGGAAACTGCATCATTCGTGCTTTTCACGTCTAGGGGGTAACACTCAATTATTTAAATAAACTCCTAATGCACTGCACAGTGGCGTCACGAAAACGAATGTCCCCGCCACTGCAGATTGCGAAGAAGCCCCCCCCCCCCAATATCGTCCAGCTCTTTATTGGCCTTGGGCTGAATGGGGGCCCTCAGTGTGGAGGTGCTGCTGAAGGGTCACACCGATAACACAACTTGGGTTGAGTGCACTGAGGCGAGAAAGGCGGTGATGGTGCACTGTACAGTGATTAGCATAGCACGGCACACTGCACAGTGGTGAGCTTGGCTAGAGTGACGTGCATAGTGACGACCATGGCTATACCGTGCTGCCCAGTGAGAAGGGCACCGAACAAGCAAGGCGCTATTTGTGCAAACTAATGAACAGCGCTTGGCTCGGGAGCTATACTTCGTGATGGTGGTGCATTAAATGCCCGTCCGGCATTAAAATGAAAAACACCGGAAAAGATACGCTTGTTTGAGCGAATTGAAGAAAACCCGTCGGGCATTAAAATGAAACCGCCGGAGAACAAAGAGCTGTGAAAGCTAACACTTATTAGCTCGAAACATACAAATGAAAACTAAACAATTTAATAAGTATACGTTTGAGTGTGCACATTTAAAGGAAAACCGACGAAAACAAAGCGCCGTTAAGTTCCATTTCACATTTAAAGGAAACCGAACGAAAGCAAAGCACTGTGAAGTTCCAAAGCTAAACAGTTTAATAAGTATACGTTTGTGTGTGCACATAAAAAGGAAAACCGATGAAAACAAAGCGCCGTGAAGTTCCATTTCACATTTAAAGGAAACCGAAGGAAAGCAAAGCACCGTGAAGTTACCTAAGCTAAACAACTTAATAATAATGATAAGTTTGTGTGTGCACATTTAAAGGAAAACAAAGCATGTGTAGTAAAGCTAACAGCAAACAAAAGGGCTTTGTTGTGCAAAAATGTGACGGCAATATAAGTTAATTAAGAAACACAGCCAAGCGCTCAACTTCAAACACATGAAGACAAGCAATGGCGGCTCTAACGAAACTGGTGCTCATGTGAAGCGCTGTGATACTCGATGTCTGGGGTCTAGTTCGCGCTATATAAAAAAAGACTGGGGGGGGAAAGACACTTACGCAGCATCAGTATGATATTTTGAATATGGCAAAAAAGTGGTACTCCATGAGCGTTCGTAGCATGTGATTTAGTGGATAGCACGTTTTTACCTACAGACAAGCCAGTAGACTGCCACCGCAGAGTCGATGTACATTCCGACTGAGGAAATGCTGACATCAGCTTTTCTGTTCAACTGGCTGCCATCTAAGGTATGCTTGCAGGGCGCAGCTAAATAGCTTAAGAACGGTTGTCGACATGAGTCACTTTATCTTGATGGAAATGCAGGCAGGCGCTCAAAAGACACAAGCTGTCAAATTAAGAAAAAGTCTCTGTCTTTAATTTACTGGCTGCAGCTGAGTCAACTGCGGTTCCGAACACAAATAGGCTTTGTTGTGCAAAAATGTGATGGCAATAGAAATTAATTAAGAACCGCAGCCAAGCGCTCAACTTCAAACACACCAAGACCAGCAGTGGCGGCTCTAACAAAACTGGTGCTCATGTAAGCAGTTACGAAAGTCGAGCTTTTACTTTCTACAGCACCGTCGTAACCGGAACGAGGGACGCTTTGAAAGTGAAAGCGGGCATGGCATGTTGTGCGCGTGAAAGGCACGGCATGGGGCGGCAAAGCAGTTTCAAAGAGTGGGAGGGAGGGAAGGAGCGAGCATATGGAGATGAGGTGTGAATGAGGGGGAGCAGAAGCCTTTGATGTGGTGATGTGGTGTGCAAGGCCAAGCTCTCAGAGGCAGGCGGCTCGGGGAGCACGTGCACGAGCACATGCACTCGATGAAATCCGCGATGGATTCAGAGCTTGGTTGAGCCTCTATACTCTCGTCCTATTTATCACTTAAGTGATAGAATAGGCGAGACCTAAAAATTGGATTCTACCGCAGAAATTAGCATCTCTAGATCCAAACTAGATCCCCCAAAAAATAGACTAGTTGTTACTTTTAGTTGCGTTCCAATGATTTTTCCTAAGAAAGCATTAATCTCATTCCAAAAAGAAATGACTCTTGAACATAACATAAACATGTGTAGATCAGCATCCATCTGCGCACACCTGGGACATGTATATACCTTACCAGTGGCCTTTGAGGGCTTTTTAGGGGACCAATATGCCCAATAAGTACTAAACAAATGATTTTGTTTTAATGGTGCGGGCTTTACTACTTTATACAGTGGAGCATATGATTTACTCCACATTTGCATCAAGTCGCGAGTGTCAAATTCTTTATCCCACAATTCATGGACTTCAGTTGCAATATATTCGTCTACCTCCACAAAAGACCAGTATCAATACGATATTTCCTTAGGCCACTGTCCAGTTCTCATTACTTGATCAGAGTTATCATCTTCCGTCTCTGCCCAATCTTGCCTTGCCCACCAGGCACTGAATTGATAATATTTGAACCTAGTCAATGAACCATTGGTACAATTGCTCAAAGCTTCACAGTTCATCAGGTAATTGCCAACCTTAAGGTCTGCCCAGCGAAGAAAACCACCACTTATCAAAGGTTGACTACGTTGATCCCTTAAACACTCAGGCGTGCCGGGAGAGTCCCAAATTGGTGCCCATGACGAAAAATATGAGATTCTTAATGCTTTTCGAACGTACATCCATGTTTTCAGAGCGGATTTTAAAATCTTAAGTCGCACTTTAAAAAAAAAAATTTGGGTCTCTATACTTAGACCATCCGGTACGTCAGATAATGCCTCGAAGAGTGTGCCTATCGAAGAATTGTCCACTTTATTGGCCAAATCTCTCCTTCTAGAATCCTCATTTGCTCAGAAGATAGCCGAGGGAGGGTTGTTAACCTGAGCCACTCCTTTATTTACACTTGACTAGGTGCGATATCTTCTTTATATAGCTCCAGCATATATCAACAAGCCTCCTTGCACATGTCTAAATTAGTATTCAGAAGGTTCCCAGTTTCGCCACTAATGAGCTCTCTTATTGTATTCCTGGCTCTATCTACTTTAGTTTTCCAGGCTAATAATTAGCCACAGTTTTCACCGTAAGCAGTGTTGGAGTTTGCTCGCCTTCCACCTATCCAAAGATTTTTTATCCATGTTTGCCCTAAATGCGGCTTGTAGCCCTTCCAGCTCTTTATTTAAGGCCCCCACACTGTTTGAATCCTCCATGGACGCCTTTTGTAGCTCACCCTCCTTATTCTTAATATCTTGGATAGCCCTTTCCCTATCCTGCTTCTCTGTGCAATATTTCCCTATCATTTTGTATGTTAGGAGTCCCCTCAAATACGCTTTAAAAGCGTCCCAGACTATATCCTCTTCTGCTGACCCATTATTGAAACTAAAAAAGCTCCCTGCTTTTTCCCTTAAATCTTCAATAACCTTCATCTAAAAGGATTACTCTATCCAAGGTCCACCTTCTAGGCTCCTCGGGTAGGTGATACTTTAAAGATAGTACAACCACACAGTGATCTGATATTGCTGGAATATGAGTCCCCTCCTTCACCTCTCCACACAACTTATCAACTAAAAAGTAATCTATACGAAGGTGGTGTCTATATTTTTAGCTATAGATGGTAAATTCTCTTTTTTCCTTCTTTAAAATCCGCCATATGTCCACTAAGTTAAATTCCCTCATCATGTTAGTAAGTCTGGAGAAGGATTTCGGCGGACTATTATATTTCGCTTTCGACGTCCTGTCTAATGCCTTGTTTAGTACCAAATTGAAATCTCCACCTAGAACAATCTGAGCTGTTGTCTCCAGTGGACATGACTCCAATTTTTCCAGGAACTCTGGGTTGTCATTGTTTGGCCCATAATATACGGCACATATCTGAAAGAAACAGGTTAGTATTAGATTCCTTACCTTAGAATATCCCCAAGCGTCAGTCTGGATCCGGAAACATTTGCGTAGCAGTACCCCTGCGCGTCGGCAGGCGTCGTCTGCAGGCGTCCCCTGCGGCTCCACGTCCGTCGTTGGCGTCGTGCGCCGTGATGACGTCGCTGGAGTATATAGACGCCGCCTCCGCGCGCTGACGTCAGTTCTTCTTTTTTCCGCGCCAGTTAGCGCAGATCCGAGGAGAGCAGTACTCCGGTCTTTTGACCAAAGTTTTTGAATCTTTAATAATCTTCTTACGGTGCCGGTAGGATGCCCGGTTTTAAGAACTGTGATGACTGTGACCGCACGATGTCGGTCACGGGCCATCACCGACTCTGCCTCTGGTGCCTGGGCCCCGACCACGACGTGGATGCCTGTGTCGATTGCCGGGCCTTGACGAGTAAAGCTAGGCGGGAGCAGTCCCGCAAGCTACTCGAGCTGCGGGTGTCGGCCCCGCGCCGAGAGGTCCCGGTCCGGCCGGAGGTCAAGGGAGCGGTCGAGGGAGCGGTCGCGGAGCCGTCACAAACGCTCCGGGAGTCGTCACCATTCCTCTGGTTCCTCAGGTAGGAAACACAAGAAGTCGGGGCGTCCTCCTCGTACCCCCGACTCCCCCCCCCCGACGCTCGCGCGATGCGGCCGGGGGTTCGGGTGGCCCCACCCCCGCGGCTCCGCATGAGCCGCCGGCGCGGCCTGCTCCATACCCTACGGTCCCTGGGCAAGGCGCGACGCCCGAGGAGACAGAGGAGTTCCTCATGGCCATGAGGAAGCTGTCTCCTCCGACGGGGCCTACGGCGCCTTCGGGCCCTGTGCCCCCGTCCGAGGGCCCTAGCGGGTCGGGAGCTCCTGCCTCGATGCCGCCGGGTGCTCCGGCCCCGGCGCCGCCGACGGCTCCGGCCCCGGCGCCGCAGGGGCCTTCAGGATCGACGCCGGCTGGCCAGCCGACCTCTTCGGCGCCGATTCCATCGGGGTTGCACCCGAAGCCGTCCCCGCGCGGCGCCGGTTCTCCGGCGCCGGTTCTCCCTCTCCCCTCCTCTACCCTCTCCGACTCCGGTCACGGAGTCGGACCGGCGTCGCCCGACGCCGAGTCCGACGCCGATGGGGCCTGTAAACCCCGAGGAGCCGGTCTACCTTGTTGATCCCGATTATGATGAGGAGGTAGATTACGGAGAGGATTGGGAGGGGTCTGAGGACCCTCTGACACGTGAGTGTCAGTACAATGTGGACTGGGCAGGTGACTTGGGTGACGCCAGTGGTCTAGACGAATCCCCTAACCCTGGCTTTGTCTCGCCTCCTACCGTGGCTTCGGAGGAGGGGGCAGCTTATTCAGTGGTGTTGATGAGGGCTGCCAAGGCCTTAAACCTTGAGCTCCCCGTCGCGGCCGTGAGGACTAACATCCTCACTGAGGTCCTCAAACCGCAGTCAGGCCCACAGGAGCCACTGCTGCCGTTCAACAAGGTCTTGTCTGACGTTCTTTTGATTCAGAAAAGGGGGTGGTGATGAACAGAGTGTCTGAATTAAGCAGACCACTCTTCCCCAGTCCAAAGATCAAGGCTTGATCCATCACCGTTTTTTAGCTCACTGCACCATCCCAGCTCAGAACTTGGCTATATGCAAATTAGTCTGACCCTGGCCCAGTGCATCATGGGAACAGGACAGACCAAACTACCAAGCCAATTCTTATACTGGGACGGAAACAAGCTACCGGGGACCGGTTTCTGGCATTTTAGCCGTCTTCGGCCCGGCTTGCTTGAATCCTGATGGTGCAATGAGCTAGGGACTCACATCTGAGTATACCCTTCCACGCTTATGGTGGACAAAAATGATTCAGAACAGGGGGTGGTGATGAACGTTCTTTTGGGCACGTGGTCCAGGCCCGCTTCAGGTTCGCCTGTTGATAGGAACGTGGCCAGACGCCACCGTCCGTGTACGGATGACCCCAAGTTCCTGTCCACCCATCCCACCCCTGAGAGTCTGGTGATCCAGGCCTCGACTTCCCAGACCGCATTCCCGTCGGCCCCGCCCGACAGGGAATCTAAGAGGTACGACCAGTATGGAAAGAAGGTCTTCTCGTCCCTGAGTCTGGGACTGCGGTCTTGCAACACCGCATGCCTCTTGGGCCGCTACACCCACTCTCTGTGGGATACGGTCGCAGACTTGCTGCCGGAATGACACCCGGAGGTACGGGCAAAACTCGGCAAAGCTATGATTGAAGGCCGAGACGCAGCGAAATACTCCATCAGGTGTGGTCTTGATACAACCGACTCGCTGGGCAGAGCGATGTCCACGGCGGTGGCGATTCGTCGCCACGCCTGGCTGAGATCCGCCAACTTTTCGGCAGATGTCCAGAATGACTTGATGGACATGCCGTTTGATGGCAGTCGCCTGTT
The DNA here is from genome assembly GCF_964263255.1 of Lissotriton vulgaris. Taxonomy (NCBI): domain Eukaryota; kingdom Metazoa; phylum Chordata; class Amphibia; order Caudata; family Salamandridae; genus Lissotriton; species Lissotriton vulgaris. Next base: position 606,370,172 of record NC_141699.1, on the reverse strand, counting down.
TGGTGACAAAGCGGACCACGCTCTGGAGCGCTTCAAGGACTCCAGGGTCACGGCCAAGTCCTTGGGTCTCTCGACCCAGCGCCAGCAAACGGGTTCGTTTCGCTCCTTTCGTGGCCAAGGAAGGGGCGGTCCCACACGTGCTGCCAGCCACGCGCCGCAACAAAACTATCAACGCGGTAGCGGCCGTGGAAACAGCCGTGGAGGCGGTCGGGGACAACGGCGAGGTCAGACCACACCTCCCCCCGCAGCATCCGCCTCAAAGTCCTCCTAGTCCGTGCTTTCAGGCCCAGGTGACGCCGGTGGGTGGCAGGGTTCGCCATCACCACTCCAGCTGGCGCACCATCACCTCGGACAGGTGGGTGCTGCAGATCGTCCGCAGGGGCTACTCCCTCCCCTTCGAGACCAATCCTCCAGCCATGCCACCGCAGAACAACCGTGTGTCGGGGGACCACTTGACACTTCTGCAGGAGGAAGTTACGGCCCTCTTGGCCAAGGGGACCATCGAGCGCGTTCCTGGGCCAGAAGTAGGGTGTGGTTGCTATTCCCACTACTCTCTGGTACCCAAGAAGGACAAAGGGGGCCTACGTCCTATCTTGGATCTAAGGAACGTCAACGGCTTCCTCCGGAAGGAGAAGTTCAAGATGTTGACTTTGGCTCAGGTCTTGGCTGCTCCAGACCCGCAAGACTGGATGGTAGCGTTGGACTTGCAGGATGCATATTTTCACATCCCCGTCCTGCCGGCTCACCGGCGTTACCTGCGGTTCACGGTAGGCCACAAGCACTTTCAGTTTATCGTGCTCCCCTTCGGCCTTACCAGCGCCCCACGGGTGTTCACAAAGGTGATGGCGTGGTCGTAGCCCATCTGCGCAGGTTAGGGGTTTCAGTCTTCCCCTACCTAGACGACTGGTTGTTGAAGGCGGGCTCGCACCAGACAGTCGTCCACCACCTTCAGATGACGGCAGACCTCCTGCACGAGCTGGGGTTTTCCATCAATGTGCCGAAATCACACCTGTGTCCCTCTCAAAAGCTCCTTTTCATCGGAGCGGTTCTCGACTCGGCGCAGTTTCGGGTTTATCCTCCGGAACGGCGAGTCCAGGATATACAGGCTTTGATTCCCATCTTTCAGCCGTTATCCCGGGTTTCGGTCAGGTTGACGCTGCGTCTGCTGGGGCTGATGGCTTCCTGCATCCTTCTGGTGCATCACGCCCGGTGGCGGATGCGGGCTCTGCAGTGTGACCTGAAGTTTCAGTGGGCCCAGCATCAGGGCAACCTGTCCGACCATGTCGTGATCTCAGAGGGCACTGCAAGACAACTGCAGTGGTGGCTTACGGACCGCGATTGGGTCAGAGGCAGATCCGTCTCCCTTCCCCAACCGGAGCACGTGGTTGTAACGGACGCGTCCCTCCTGGGCTGGGGAGGCCACTTGATAGAGGCAGAGATCAGAGGCATCTGGTCTCCGGCGGAGACCCGGCTCCATATCAACTTGTTGGAGCTACGGGCGATTCGTCTAGCACTGAAAGCATTCCTCCCCTTTGTCAGCGGGAGTGTAGTGCAGGTGTTCACGGACATCACCACCGCCATGTGGTACTGCAACAAACAGGGCGGGGTGGGGTCGTGGACCCTTTGCCAAGAGGCTCTGCGCCTCTGGCAGTGGCTGGAACATCAGGATGTGACCCTGGTGGTTCAACACCTGGCTGGTTCTCTGAACGCCAGGGCGGACAAACTCAGCCGTCGGTGCTCGATGGATCACGAATGGCGTCTGAACTCGGACGTGGTGCAAGGCCTCTTTCTGCAATGGGGAGAGCCTTGGTTAGATCTATTCGCCACAGAAGAGAACGCGCAATGTCATCAGTTCTGCGCGTTGGAGTTTCCAAGACGGCACTCGCACGGCGACGCCTTTCGGCGCGAGTGGAGTTGCGGTCTGTTATACGCCTTTCCGCCTATACCACTTCTGCCCAGAGTGCTGAAGAAGATCAGGCGCGACCGGGCCCAAGTCATCCTTGTGGCTCCGGACTGGGCTCAAAGGTACTGGTATCCCTAGCTACTCAGCATGTCAGTCGGTCCCCCGATCCGCCTGCCCCTTCAGGAGGACCTTCTGTCGCAGCAGCAGGGGACGGTCCTCCACCCGAACATGTCCAGCCTCCACCTCCATGCGTGGAGATTGAGCGGCGACAGTTGAGGCCATTTGACTTGCCTCCTGAAGTCTGTGATGTGATTCTGGCAGCCAGGCGTCCCTCCACAAAGTCGTTATACGCCTGCCGGTGAAACAGATTTGTGGCATGGTGCACAGCAAAGGCTGTGGACCCTCTTTCTGCCCCTCTTTCCGAGGTTCTCCTCTTTCTTCTCTCTCTTGCCCAGCAGGGCTCTGCTCTGGGCACTATCAAGGGCTACCTTTCTGCCCTTTCGGCCTTTCTGAGGCTGCCTGATCAACCTTCTTTGTTCAAGTCCCCTATTGTAACAAGATTCTTGAAGGGCATCACACACATGTATCCACCTGTTCCGTTTGTGATGCCTCAGTGGGACTTGAACCTGGTTCTAACCTTCATTCTTGTCCTCTCCGTCTCCTGACTTTAAAGACGGCCTTCCTGGTTGCCATCACCTCTGCCAGGAGAGTGAGTGAGCTCCAGGCTCTTTCTGTCAAACCTCCTTTCATGTCCATTCATCCAGACAAGGTGGTTTTGAGAACTAGACCTTCTTTCTTGCCCAAAGTAGTCTCTGCTTTTCACATCGGGCAGTCCATCACCTTGCCCTCCTTCTTTCCGCATCCTTCAAAGGATGAAGAGCGGCTCCATCGTCTGGACCCAAAACGTGCGCTTTCATTTTATATGGATCGCACATGCCAGTTCCGGGTGGATGACCAACTGTTTGTTGGCTACGTGGGTGCGAAGAAGGGATGGGCGGTGCATAAACGGACCATCTCTCGGTGGGTCGTTCTGTGCATCAAAGCGTGCTACTCTTTGGCTCGGAAGGAGCCTCCTGTTGGGCTGAGGGCCCATTCCACTCGGGCCACGGCGGCTACTACTGCCCTGGGCCGGGGAGTCCCCTTGCAGGACATTTGCCAGGCGGCTACGTGGGCCTCGCTGCACACATTTGCGAGGCACTACTGCCTGGACAGTCCAGTCCGGAGGGATGGCTTCTTTGGCCGTTCTGTCCTCCAGGACTTTCTGGTGTAAGATTGTATTGGTTCGCAGACCCACCACCGGGGTTGGTATTGCTGGGGTATCTATTCTAAGGTAAGGAATCTAATACTAACCTGTTTCTTTCAGATGAACAAGTTACTTACCTTCGGTAACGATATGTTCGAGGCATATGGGCTGCAGATGGTACATTATGAATAGATCGCCATCTGGTGTTGGGCTCGGATGATTGCACTTTGTTTTTCTCTTGGAGAGTCTTTTGTCTCTTGGTGACTCCTCCCTTGGTTGGTAGTGCGCATGGGCATCGGCTCCATCCTTAGATTGTTTTTTTCCGCCATCGGGTTCGGATGAAGATCGAGACGCTCCAGATCAACTTCACAAGAAAGTGATTTTCGGCGCGTATTCCCTTTCCAATTCGACGGTATTGTTATTCGAACGCGTTCATTTCCATTCCGACGCGTTACAAATTCAAAATAGAAGAGAAAAATTTGGATCTACGTCGAAGAACAGGAGGCCTTTCTCGACGCAGTCAAGCCCGGAGTCCATGGAAAGGACTCCATTCAAAAAATGTCCAACGTGTGGTGCTAAGTTCCCACACAAGGACCTACACGAGGTGTGCAACCTCTGTCTATCGCCTGAACACGAATCCAGGGACTGCGAAGCCTGCGCAGCATTCTCCTCCAAGCTAACGATTAGAAATCGTCGAGCTCGAAGACACGAGGTTTCCAGAATGCAGGCGGAAGCGATCCCGGAGCTGTTCGGAGACGAACAAATCGAGGAAGAAGAGGACCAGTCGGGGTCGGAAGGGGACCAGTCGGAGGTTGAGGAACTCATCGAGCAACAAACCGTGAGTGACGACGTCCCCTTACCGAAAAACCGACCCCGTGCGGTAACGACCCCGCCCTCGGGCCCGGTCAAACCGCTGAAAAAAGTTTCCGACGCCCCGCCCTCGGGCCCGGCAACGAAACCGAAACTGAAACCGAAACACTCGGACTCCCACCATGTCGGATCCGAGAAAAGGGCGACATCGACTTCGGCACCGAGGCTACATACAAAAGAGAGCTCGGGATCGAAACATTCCATGTCGAAACATAAATATGACTTATCGCCCAAGAGACACTCGATACCAAGAAAGTCGGAATCGAGCAAACATTCGGTGTCGAAAACAACAAGATCTGACGATCGAAAACAAAAGCACCTCTCGGAACCAGGACCCTCGGTACCGATTCAGGAGCAACAGACAGATCCCAAACAAAAGATCTTGTTTATTGATCCACAAACTGGGAAAGTGGTCACGAAGAAGAGAAAGAGTGAACAGTCAGAAGATAAACCTCTTCCTTCAAAAAAGAGAACAATGGAGACGAATATAACTCCTCCTGCTTCTCCTCGTCCTAGAGTAACACCCTCTTCTCCTATTCCTCACAATAGGCCAAATATTCCTACACCTTCCACACCAAGACCAGCTACACCTCAGTCAGATGTAGACAGTGAGCTAGGGGAGGGAGAACCTCAAGGGGATGACAAAACTATCCCAGATGAGGAGGATCCATGGGAAAATTATGATGTAGGGTCAGATGAGGACAACGACCCAGAGCTATATCCCTCAAAGCCTTCACCACCTGATGATAACACAGGTTTTGTGCAGCTCATTAATAGGGCAGCAAAATACCATAAGGTAGATATACATACAGAACCTCAAATAGAGGATTTCTTGTTAGAGACTCTACCTAATGCACAGAGAACATCAGGTACTCTTCCTATGTTGAAAGGTCTTCTTACTCACACAGATGAGATATTCGAAAACCCAGTGAGAGCCAGGGTGTTAAACCCAAGAATTGATAAAAAATACAAAGCGGCTCCAAAGGACCCAATATTTATTAGAGGGCATGTACCGCTAGACTCGCTGGTGGTCTCAAACGCTCGTAAAAGAGCAAACTCATTATCTACAGGAGAGGCTCCTCCACCAGATAAAGAGTCGAAGTTAATAGATGCATCAGGTAAAAGAGTAGCATCACAGGCAGCGAATAGCTGGCGTATAGCCAATACACAAGCACTACTCGCACGTTATGACAGGGCACATTACGATGAGTTAGAAAAACTTCTTACACATCTCCCAAAGGAACATCAGAAGAAGGCAGACCAATTAATACAGGAAGGTAAAATAATAACAAATACTTCCATTAAATGTGCATTAGACGCAGCAGACACTGCAGCAAGATCGATTAACACTAGTGTCATGCTAAGAAGGCACGCATGGCTTAGAATCTCAGGATTCAAACAAGAGGTACAAACAGCCCTACTGAACAAACCATTTGATCAGAAGACATTGTTTGGTTCAAGCACAGACGAGACAGAGAAAATGAAGAAAGATACTGAAACGGCTAAGTCAATGGGAGCATTGCAACAGCCAATACACAGAGGTTCCTTTCGTAGATCCACCTATAGAGGGGGCTCAAAGAACACAGGAACGAATCAGCAATCCACATCTTTCACACCAACATCACCCACAGGTAATTCAAGAGGCAGTTACAGAGGTAACAACAATAAGGGAAGAGGCCGCGGAAATAATAATAACCGCAACGCCTCAACACCAAAACAGTGACTTCATAGAACTCCCCCCAGACCACATAACACCGGTCGGGGGACGTCTATCACAGTTCCTACCTGTCTGGGAAAACATCACGTCAGACAAGTGGGTGAGACAAATTATCCAACATGGTTATTGCCTAGAACTCACAGATACCCCACCAAACATCCCCCCCAAACAGCGTCCAATGAGTCAGGATCATCTGACATTGTTAAGAGAAGAAGTGCTAGCACTTCTACAAAAGCATGCAATAGAGAAGGTCCCAAAAGATCAACAGGGCACAGGAGTATACTCTCTATACTTCCTGATCCCCAAAAAGGACGGGTCCCTACGACCAATATTAGACCTCAGACCTCTCAATGCTTACATAAATTCGGAGCACTTCCACATGGTCACGCTCCAACAAGTACTCCCTTTACTGAAGAAAGGGGACTTTCTTTCTACACTGGATCTAAAAGACGCTTACTTTCATATCCCAATTCACAAAGCCCACAGAAAATACCTAAGGTTTGTGTTAGAAGGACAACACTATCAGTTCAAAGTCCTTCCATTCGGTGTCACAACAGCACCGAGAGTTTTCACAAAATGCCTAGCTGTGGTGGCAGCACACCTGAGAAGACAACAAATACATGTCTTCCCATACTTGGACGATTGGCTAATAAAGGCCAAGTCAAAGGAAGAATGTCTTCACAACACACAGAAGACAATTCAATTGCTGCACCACCTAGGGTTCACGGTGAACTACAAAAAATCACACCTGCAACCAAACCAGATTCAGCAATACCTGGGGGCTACAGTAGACACAGAAAAGGCAATAGCATACCCCAACCCAATCAGAGTACAGACAATGGTCGGGTTAATACAAAGATTTCAACCACAACACTCACTACCAGCACGAGTGTTTATGCAACTATTAGGCATGATGTCCTCCTGCATACTGCTAATACCACATGCCAGACTACAAATGCGCCCACTACAAGAGTGTCTAGCGACACAGTGGAATCAGGCTCAAGGTCAGATTACAGATCTGGTGTTGGTAGACGACCGGACGTATCGCTCTCTGAAGTGGTGGAACACAGAAAACATTTCCAAGGGACAGTCGTTCCTAGAGCCAATTCCACAAGTGATAATAACAGCGGACGCATCACTCTCCGGATGGGGAGCGCATATGGACAGATACACAGTACAGGGGAAGTGGAGTGTGCAGCAAAAGAAACTGCACATCAACTACCTAGAGCTATTAGCAATATTTCTAGCACTAAAAGCTTTCCAAATGCAAATAACAGGCAAAGCAGTCCTGATCAGAACAGACAACATGACTGCAATGTATTGTATTCAAAAACAGGGGGGGACACACTCTCTCCAACTGTCCAGACTAGCACAGGACATATGGAGATGGGCCATTCCTCAAAAGATCTACCTGTTAGCGGAACACCTACCAGGAGTTCAAAACCAAATAGCAGACATCCTAAGCAGACAGTCAGAACAAGTACACGAATGGGAGCTGCACGACCAAATACTACAGCCATTCTTCCAAAAATGGGGGCAACCAGAGATAGATCTGTTTGCCAATCATCAGAACGCAAAATGCAAAGAATTCGCATCCAGGTACCCACACCAAAGGTCCCAGGGCAATGCACTGTGGATAAATTGGTCCAACAGATTTGCTTACGCCTTCCCTCCTCTACCACTAATTCCATTACTGGTTCGGAAACTGCAGCAACATTCAATGACAATGATACTAGTGGCACCCACGTGGGCAAGACAGCCGTGGTTCACCACGCTGCTACAACTCTCACAAGTACCACATCAAAAGCTAAAGTTATTACCCATGCATCTTACACAGAACCATGGAGAAATAATGCACCCAGATCCCAAACAACTGAACCTAGCGATCTGGCTCCTGAGGTCATAGAGTTTGGGTATTTAGATTTACCACCAGAATGCATGGAAATCATTAAACAAGCAAGACGTCCTACAACCAGAGCATGCTATGCAGCAAAATGGAAGAGGTTTGCTATACACTGTAACAGTAAGCACATCAACCCTCTGGACGCATCCACTAAACAAATCATTTGCTATTTGTTACACTTACAGCAATGTAACCTAGCATATACCTCTATCAGAGTTCATTAAGCAGCAGCCATAGCGGCATACCTACAAAACAGACAACATCTGTCACTGTTCAAAGTACCAGCAATTAAAGCTTTCATGGAAGGACTCAAAAGAGTCATTCCACCAAGAAGACCACCTTCCCCAGTCTGGAATCTCAACATAGTGCTTACCAGGCTAATGGGGCCACCATTTGAACCTATGCATAGGTGTGAAATACAATTCCTCACATGGAAGGTAGCCTTCCTCATAGCTATCACGTCACTTAGAAGAGTAAGTGAACTGCAGGCTTTTACGATTCAAGAACCATTTATGCAGCTACACCAAAATAAAGTGGTCCTTAGAACAAACCCAAAATTCTTACCGAAGGTTATTTCAGCATTCCACATCAATCAGTCAGTGGAATTACCGGTTTTCTTTCCAAAACCACAAACAGTAGCTGAAAGAGCCCTACATACACTGGATGTTAGAAGGGCCATATTGTACTATATAGAAAGAACACAAACTTTCAGAAAGACAAAACAGCTATTTGTTGCGTTTTCTCCCACACATAAAGGCAATCCCATCTCCAAAGCGGGCATTGCCAGATGGATTGTAAAATGCATTCAAATATGCTACTTAAAGGCAAAGAGAACATTAACTGTTCCTCCTAGAGCTCACTCTACACGTAAACTAGGAGCATCTATGGCATTTCTGGGAAACATTCCACTAGATGGCATATGCAAAGCGGCTACCTGGGTTACACCGCACACCTTCACAAAACACTATTGTGTAGATGTGCACACAACACAACAAGCTAGAGTGGGACAAGCAGTATTAAAAACATTGTTTCAGACAGTTGCAACAGACACGGGCGACCACCGCTAGGGAGAGAACTGCTATATAGTCTATTCATAATGTACCATCTGCAGCCCATATGCCTCGAACGGAATATGCTACTTACCAGTATGCATCTGTTCTTGGCATAGAGGGCTGCAGAGTGGTACATGCCCACCCAGCCTCCCCGGAAACCTGTGTCTGTTCCAACATTATCTTATTTAGATACACTTACATGGGCACTCTTATCTGTATTCTACTATACTACTCCATCTAACCCTACTATGGCAAAACAATCTAAGGATGGAGCCGATGCCCATGCGCACTACCAACCAAGGGAGGAGTCACCAAGAGACAAAAGACTCTCCAAGAGAAAAACAAAGTGCAATCATCCGAGCCCAACACCAGATGGCGATCTATTCATAATGTACCACTCTGCAGCCCTCTATGCCAAGAACAGATGCATACTGGTAAGTAGCATATTCCATCTGTAAGAAACAGTAGTTAGTATTAGATTCCTTACCGCCCCACCCATCCTCCCCGTTCTGCGAACTGATACCTAGGGTTAAGGACATCCCTTTCAGGGCCCTAGTTTCAAATGGCACCAGTGTTGGTTCTTACATGGCTCTGCGTGTTCTGGCGCAGAAAAGCTGTGTACAAAGAACTGACGTCCGCGCGCGGAGGCGGCATCTATATACTCCAGCGACGTCATCACGGCGCACGACGCCAATGACGGACGCGGAGCCGCAGGGGACGCCTGCAGACGACGCCTGCCGACGCGCAGGGGTACTGCTACGCAAAAGTTTCCGGATCCAGACTGACGCCTGGGGATATTCTATGGTAAGGAATCTAATACTAACTACTGTTTCTTACAGATATATCGTTACCGAAGGTAAGTAACTTGTTCACCAGGGGCCTACAGTATACTAAAATATTAGCTACTAACCTCCTGCCTGAACAATCCGACACATATTTAAGAAGTCTTATATCGTGATTAGTTTTAACAATTATAGCAACTCCGCTAGAACTACCACTCTGATCCGAACATATCACCTCCTGTACCCATCTAAATTTTGTAAAACACTGCCTACACACCGTCCTTTCTAGATGAGTTTCTTGTAAAAGTATTATTTGGGCTACACTATCCGTACAAAATTTTGTTACTCGTGACACTTTCTTCCTAGATCTTAGGCCATTTACGTTCCACGTTAGTAGATTAATTATCTTAGCTTTATCTATGCTCATTTTCCCGAACAGAGTAGGTCTTGACCCCTTGCAATGACAGTCCCATCAAGTTCTTACATAAGGGAAAATCATAGCCTACATCTATGAGGACAATTTTTTTATTGTTTTCTCCCACTGCTCCCCACACCCAGTGCCCCACATCCCCTCTCCCCCACAGGAAACCCCCTTCTACCTCTTGGGCGATGCACTCTGCCCTTTGGAAGCCCCATCTCCAAGGACAAGGCCAAGAGGAGGCAGACAACAAAGAAAAAAGAAACAAACAAAACAAAAACTATAAGCTTGCGAGTCCCCTACTAACCCCTACTTCTTGACCTTTTAAAGTTATTTTTCATCTACATCTCATACATATCTCATTTAATATTTATTTGTTCATCTGTTGTATGAATACATCTTCCTCCTTGTGGTCGCTAATATTGTGCATCTTATTCTGCCACATAATTTTTAGCATAGCCGGGAAGTTTAGTTGCACCTTTGCTCCCTTTTCTCGGAGCTCACTTATCCTAATACCCACTGCCGCTGGGCGGTCCTCTTGCTAAGATTAGATCTTATCTGATACGTAAAATCATCATGAGTAAGGGAGCCCTCTTTTAATGCTTTTGATAATATCAACTTTTTAGAATTGAAATTCAGGAAATTTATCAAAAATTTTCTTGGGGGTTTCCTCCCTGGATTTAACCTGAAAGGGCCCGATGTGCCCTCTGAATTTCTCTCTCCCAATCAATATCCGTCCTATCAGGCATGATATCTCTTAGTAGGGTACAAACAAAGATTTTGAAATCCCCCTTTTCAGACCCCTCTGAGATTTGTAGAAACCTCAAATTATTGTGACGCGATTGTGTTCCCAATCTCTCTAAATCGTCTTGCAATCCTTTATTCTGTTGCCTGAGCCAGTCAATAGATTTTTAATTTTCCAGAACATTTCCTGACAATGTTTTGACTTCCCCCTCCAAAGTACAAGTACGTACCATTATATCATCCAAGTTTTCTTCTAGCGCGTCACATTTATCCGGTTGGACTCTAATATTTCAAATTTACAAAAAAGGTCTTGCCTTTAGTTCAAAAACAATTTTTCTATGGAGTTCTCATCACCTCCACTTCTTTGGTCAGTTAAACGCTCCTGGCCTTCCTTCTCCAGGTTGAGTGGGAAGATCCGCGGTGGGAAAATTCTGAGTTTATATGCGCCAGAGATGGCTCCCAGATTAAGATTAGTGGAAAGACTAGGGCTAGGGCAGGGACTAAAAACTGTACTGTTTGAGCCAGCAAGTACCACAAGCCCAGCGTCAACCTTTGCTCTCCCATTAGTTATAACCTTTGCATCCACGGGCAGTTGCCCCTCATCCGAAGAAGACAGCCCAGCCAATGCAGAAAACCTATTCTCCACCGGGAGTGGAGCAGGGGTTATTTGCGTCATGATTTTCTTTCCCTTGATTTGCGTGGGTTGTACTGATTGTGCAGTTATGTGTTCCATAATTTTAAAATATGATTTCAGAGAAGGAGGTTGTTTTGCTAGAGCGCGTATCTCCTTTTGCCCACACCTCCGAGATTTTCCAGAGCCCTTTAAGACTTTCTTTTTAGGGGAGACTGGGGCGACAGTAGCTTCCTTGAGTGGCAGCTCCCAATTTGCCTCTGCCTTTCTTTCTTCCTTCAGGGAAGGATCTCAGCTGGTACTGGTTTCTCACCCGACCCTTTAGCGCTGGCTCACTCTCTGTTGAGTGCACTTAGAGGGTCCAGTAAAGTGGAATTAGCCACTACTCCTGTTTTCTGCCCAATACCCACAAGACCCCTCCCCGGCAACTAAGATCGTGACCAGCCTCTCGAGCCTCTGAATCAATAGGGGAAACCTCTTCCATCGACCTCTGCACCCCAAGACACCCCTCCAGTAGCTGTATAGTCTCCACTACTTTACCCTCTCCAGCTTGCCACCATTGGGGAGTGAGCCTAAACCTCTGCAAATCAAAAGCGAACGTAGCTTCTTTTCCAGCACTGTCTCCTCAGTATCTTCTATGCCCGCTACATCTGCTGCCTCTATTGAATGCGACCTTCACCTCGCCTCGCAGTTTCGCCGTACTTCCACAGCTGACCCCGAAGCCGACAGCGAGAATCGCCGCTCTAGTCTTCCTCCACACTGCAGCTGCCCGACGCCAAGCGCCGTATCCTCTCACCCCGACGCACTCGTATGCCTCTAAACACGGTACTTAAAATAAGATATTGATCGTCAAAGCTACCGCACGTCCTGCATTACACAGTCTGTGCGGGTTTACCCGATTTTTTTTCAGTTTTCAGCGTTGCATGCCTCCTCTCTGCTCTGCCTTGTCCGGGATCTCCAGCGACAGACGTCAGCCTGCCACCATGAACACCATAAATGTCTCCCATAGGTGGCAAAGCAGTCAACTGATCCAATGTTAGTTTTAAAAAATGCAGTAATAGCGGCATTTAATTCAGCTTTAAATACCGTGTCTAATAGGGAGTAAGGAGGGAATCTCCACAAGAATGGAGGAGGGCCCCGTGGGGGAATTTCAACCGCTAACCTTATGGGGGAATGGTCGGAAAAGGAGCGAGCTAACACTGTGCAGTCCCGCATCCTGGGCATTAGTGCCTCCAATATTAACCAGTAATCTATTCTAGTGTGTGTATTGTGGTATGAAGAGTACTGCATGAACCCTCCTCTCCCCGGGGATCTGGTTCTCAAAACGTCAGTCAGATGCAATTGTAGGGCTATGTCAGCAATAGCCTTGGCAGCTGCAGATGGGCACCTAGGAGGACCCTTCGATCGATGAAGCACAGGATCTATACGCAATTAAAATCCAACCCCAGAGTAGTGGTAATAAAGGGCAGTCCTTAATGAGTGTCAATAGTGAATTGTAGAACTGAGGATTATTATAGTTGGGCCCTTAAGTATTAACAATTAGGAAGTCAGCACCCCCACCATAACACATTGAGATTACGCATCTACCAGCAGGGTCAGCCCTGCGTTCTTCTAGTTGAATACCTGATTTGGGATTTACCCAGGTGAGCACGCCCCTTGAGTGCGATGTGAAGCCAGCTGCCTGGAACGGATCTAATAGGCTTCGTCTTGTGAGCATAGCGCTGTTGGGGGCAAGGTGCGTCTCTTGAAGCAGAGCAATGTCTACTTCCTGTCTCCTCAAGTACGTACGGATTTTACGCAACTTTCTATGGTTATTCAAACCCCTCACATTCCAGGTCACATGATCTAACCATCCTAGCTACTATTTGCAATGTGTTAGTTATCATTCACGACCCATATGTCCATGTGAACCACAACAAAAGGAACAAAAAAAACCTCGCCATGCCGACCCCTTCTAGGCATAGGTGGCCTAAACACCCCCAGCCCCACTAGCAGTTCACAAGTACATATAGAACGAAAACAACAGGTGTGCAACAATAAGCACTAATTAACTTGTGATAGTTAAGCGTGGAACGCATTGGGACGGATGTTGCAGGCCATCACTTCTGCATGATCCCAGAACCGCACCACCACAAGCCAAAAGATAAGAAACTTGCACAGGAGGAAATAAGTTTCCCGGGGAACCTCGCAAGCAGTTACTGATGGATAGCGTCTCTAGCTCAAGAAGGCACAAATTATTCATAACATTGAGTCTGGCATATGCAGATAAGAGCCAGCAGATCAGTTTATTTTCTGATGGATTGGTAGTAGAAGCATACATTTATAATCCACATTAGTGAGGTTACCATTGGAAGTTCAAGTTCCAAACTCTTCAGACCTGTTCAAATGGTCTTCACGTGAGAGTTAATCGTCACTAGGGTCTGGTGCCCAGTTGTCTCAGTCAGTTTCATCAAGTCCTCCACCTGCATCATCCGTTCGATCATCCTCAGTCTCGTCTTTCCTACGCTTGCTGATCATGTCAGTCTTTGAAGGATTTTTGGAGGGACTGCGGGTCAGAGAAAATCTTAGCTTTCCCATTCAGCATCACACTCAGCTATGCAGGGTACAGCATCGAGTAGTCCACTCTTTGCTCCCTCAGCTTGCGCTTCGGAGGCGCAAATTGCTTCCTGGACTCGGACAGTGAAGTCCAGGAACAAGGAGAGAGAGGAGCCCTCATACTGTAGGTCTCCCAATTCTCTTGCCCTCCTCAGCGCTCCATCCCCGTCTCTATAGTTCAGCAGCTTCGCTATGATAGGCTTTGGGGGGGGGGGCGCCCGGGGAGGCTTAAGCCCCAGCGTACGATGCACGCGCTCTACAACAAACATGGCTGATAAGGTGGCAGCACCAAGCAGGGGAGTAGAAAGCCGAGCCGAACGCTGCGCACAAGCGCTGCTTTGGAGTGACCTCTTGGAATCACTCAGGACTTTTTGGGAAACGTGTGCATGTACTGAACTGTTACCAATAAGTACTCATGCATTTGTGGCATTTACCTTGGGGGAGTGAGCAGCTGCGTCATCTGTTTGCCATCTGTTCGGTTCCCTATTGCAAAGGCTTCGTGTTCACGTTGTGGCCGCTCGTTCGGGCACTGTTTTCTGTACAGGAGAGGGTCTCTTGGGATTCCAGAGGCTAGCAGTGGCGCTGTGCGTATATTAAGCAGTCAGCAGACTTCTCCTGACCACTAGATGGCAGCAGTACATTGCTCGTCACTATTTGGATTTTGAAACCATTCTTTAACATGTGCCGTGCTTTCCCGCTAATCAGTCTGCAAACATTTTGTGAAAAGCCCCTATAAGTAATAAAATGTGACCGAGTCCATTCTCTGTTCCGATCAAACTTTGCAAGGGATGCTACTTTGTGTCCGCTCTTTGTGTCTGCTTGTGCAGCGTGTTTGTGAGCTGTGACTGTGCCGCTGAGGGTCTCCGTGCTTCTAACATCCATTCCTACCCACCACCACCACTGTCCTGGCCTCACTTGATCTAGTGTCTGCCCACACCGCTGCCCCAGTATCTCAGGGCACCGGGGGTATTTGCGGAAAGTTTGGCGTGGGCGCAGTTTTGCACTTCAGTGGTTTAAGATGATGGCTCTGCTATGTTTTCACGCATGAGTTTTGTTGGAAGTTGGTGGGAGCTCTGGTGTGCTTTGTGAGACGCGACCACATCTGTCGTTTGTTCTGTCACTGTGTTTGTTGATTGTCATGGTTTGTTCTGTCACTGTGTTTGTTGATTGGCAGTTCTTTTTCTTTGATCTTCACGATGTGACACCGAACACTCAGTACATGCCTATTTTAGCTGGGGTGAATTTTGTTACTACACATGTGACGTCGGCGTGTGACACAGTTCCTTTCACATCCCATGTCCCATCTGTTGGGGGATTTGTGAGTTTCAGTTGTTTGGGTGTCTGGCAGGTGGTGCGGGAGACAGCCTGCATGAATGTTCTTATGTAGTTTGTATCATGTGGAAATGTAATGAATTTCGCCTGTAGATTCGAGGTACATAGCACACAGACCCCAGACACCAGCTGTGTTAAGTGTGTGACTGATGGAATGGCATTGTCTCCTTCAACCACTGTATGCTGTTAACGTGGCTTTTGTGTAGTGGATGGTACAGGCAGGTGGTTACTTAACGGGTACCCAAAGGTGTGAGAGATCCTGTGAAACCGATGTTTAGTGGAACGTGCTGCGGTGGTGCAGTTTGCTCGTATTTCCCGTCTGTACTGTAGTGATAAGAGGGTCAGCAGAGTAAAGTAAGACGAACAGTATCGCATGCTTGGACCTCCCTGAATGGTTATAAAAGGCTTGATGGCGTTAAGTCGGTGAAGGGTGACATTTTCAGTATCATCCCGAAATACCGCTTGGTACAGTTACCGTTGGTGCAGCGGTGTGAAAGGTGAAAGCGAGGGACGGTGTTATTAATAGCTCTATTTTCTGTACAACGACAGAAGGTCTGTGGGCGCTAAATTAGTAAGTGATGACAGTGTCTGTTTTGTAAGTGAAAACCGCTCTGCGCCGTTACCGCGGGACTTGCCGTGCATGTTACCGCAGTGTACAGTGACCAGAGGATCAGAGGTCTGAAGGCGATGAAGGGTGATACTAACTGCTATTTTTTTATACCGCTCTGTACAGTGAAAGGGGATCAGTGGTGTGAAGGTGTAGAAGGATGATATGAATTACACTGTTTCCTTTAACTGTTCCGAAGTAGTGTGCTACTCACCGAAAAAGCGCTTCGATTTCTCGTCAGGGGTAGTAAGCGCTATATAAATGCAATTAGAATACAATACAGTGACAGGAGGATCAGGCTGTGAAGGCGAAGAAGGGAGGCATGCACAATGCTAGGTACTCATACCAATCAGCGCAGTTAGAGAATGGTCAGCTTTGTTAAAGCAGGTCAGGGGGTACTGACAGTGCTGTTTTCTTAAACCGCTCTATACAGACAGTTGAGGATTTACATCACTCCGTACAGTAAGAGAAGGGTCACCGGTGTGAAGCGCCACACTAAGAGCTCTGTTTGTTTGAACCGCTCTGCACAGAAAGCGAAGTGTTGGCAGTGTGAAGGGAACTGGATGTCAATGACAAGGCTGTTTGCTAATACCGCTCTATGCAGAAAGAGAAGTTTCAGCTGGGTGATGAAAGTGAAGGGTGATATTGATAGACCTGTTGGCTTAGACTGCTCTTTACAGCTAGAGAGTAGTTGGTTGCTTTAAGCAGTGAATGGGCATACTGACAGCAATCCTGTCTGCGTGAGTGGAGTCCCGGCGGTTTAAGACACTGAAGGGCTATACTGACACTGCTGTTTGTTAACACTGCTTTGCAGGTGGGTGGGAGGGTGTCGGCGATGTGGTAGCAGGGACTGATATTTGGTTATACCACTCTATACAGGGTGAGAGGTGTGGTATTGGCAGGGCTCTGGGTGCACACCTCTCTGTGAATGAGGCTGAGGCGCTGTGGTGTTAACTTCGTGACAGGCGACATGATGGATGACTTTCTATCCTGTAGCACTCTGCAGCGAGTGGGGCCAGGAAGAAACTCCGGGTTGTAGGTTGAGAGACGGACGAAGAATTTAAAGGCCTCGAAAGTTTATATAAGCACGAACAAGACCCCAGTGGGCGTCAGAGCACCTTATGTATACAGTTTAAAATATAGTATATGCCAAAGATCCATCTGAAAGACCTAATTTCCTGTTTTACTTTGCTTCTTCCCCGCTTCCCGCCGTGTTCACCATGCTCCCGTCCCCTCCCGTTGTCTGCATTTCCTTTGCTCTATCAGCTGTCCCACACCATGACTCTGATTACTATTTCTGCAGAGCACCAAGGATAATGTGCCTCATGACTAACCACTTATAAGGTCCCAAAGGCGAGACCTATTGGCAATGCCAATGCTTGTTCTGTAAAGACCTCCATATTGCCTGTCACAGGGGAATCGAGTAGGCCTATAATGTGCAGGTCGCCACGCCACGATCTGGCTACCAAATTCTCAGCCCTGTCCTGCAAAGTAATCCGAATCTTCTCCATGTGTTTCTGTGCCCCATGAAAGTCGGTTTGAACCTACTCCATTTCGATGATTCTGCGTTCGACCATATCCAGACGTTCCGCATGTTTGTCGACTCTCAACATGCGTTCCATTCTATAGGACAAGGTGTCTATTTTCACATCAATGGCCGACAGACCTTTCTGCATGGGCGCAAGGATTGTTTTGATGTCACCAATGGGGTCTTCAGATAGCATGTCAGATTCTGACACAGCAGATTCTGCAGCATCCTCTCTATGCCTGGACTTTCGCTGTTGGAAGCTTAGCTTAGTCTGTGTCTTATCTGGTTTCCCCATGCTGGTAATGATCAGTATCTACCCAGTTAGCGCGGGGTCAGCATTTCCTGCAGCTCCAGCTACTTCACCAGTTAAAGTATGCGCCTGCTTACACTGGACACAGGCCTCACCAGGGGAGTCAGCGAGGGCCTCACAGCATGTAGTGTGGCAACTCACTCCGAAAGCAGGCATCCAATTTCCCTGTCACCTCTATTAATATGGCCCCCACTTTTCTTCAATCCAGGAGGGGGAGTGCTTGCATACATGCAGCTCCCAAGCATTTAGGACCCAGTGCAGAAGCGGAGCAGCACCGAGAAATGGGGCTACTTACACCCGGGAGTTAGTTCAATGGTGTCACTGATTTGCAGCTGATCAGAACCGCACACTAGTGTTTCTCACCTAGCTTCAGATCAGGTCCCCGCAGTGCCTCCCCGCCACAGGGCACACAGTGTCGGCAGGTTTTAGTCAATCAGCAAAGGTTCCCTGCGCCTTTCAGGAGGAGCGCTGCCGAGCAGGGGGTCCGGTCACCTTTTAAAGCTGGTGTTCGCGAGGGCCAGGTGATCGCGAAGACGCGACCCTGCTGGCGTCACCGCCCTCGCCGGCTGTTACGTCGCACAGCGTAGGGGAATGCAGCGTCTGGTCCAGTTGCTCCGGATCGGCTGGGCCAACAGACTTAGTTTCGCCAGCGTTCAGGGTGCCGTCAGTAGGGCTGTGTGTGCTCAGTCCCTCAAGCAAGATGCCAGGTTAAAAGCATCCGATACCTGTCGGATTATTGTGGCAGCTAGCGGAGCTCACTTAGTCAGCGCCCATCTTTAGTCCAGGCAAGCTCCGCCCCCTTCTTGCTTCATCTTTAGCAAGACGATTGGATGCGTGCTTCAGATTTGCAGGATGTTTTTTTAGTGTACCATTTTCAAAAGCCCCCAGCTTTCCTAACTATGGTTCAACGTTGGCAAAACAGACACGGAAAATTGAACTGTTTCTCCCTTTGAAGACACATCTTGCCATTTCTCAGATATGCCTGCACTGTCGAACAGTACAGTATCCTTTTGTGGGCAGATTTGATCATTTCTTGGAACTGTAGCCTTTTGCATCTTTCTAGTTACACGTGAGACATCATGAATGATTGGAGGGTCCGAGGCATCAAAGGACAAGAAGGTTGGGCGACAACGTACAGGTAATCTGGTCTCTCGAGGGCTGTGGTTTTAAATGGAGAAGGAATACCACATCAAAATTGCTCTGAAAAAGTTCTGGCCAGTGATCAAACTGGGGCCTTTTCTGCTTTCGATGGCCAATATGTTAACTATATATTATCTAAATCCGCAATAGGGTAAGAACCCCAAGGTGCTTTCCCCGTGGGCTCATATGATTTTCCACTGGATGATTGTGAGAGGATTTCGTCTGACAGGGATGCATCTTTCAGGACTTTGAAACACAAAAGCTGACATTAAGTTATTTGTTAAAACAACAAGAGTGTTTCCCAAAGGGCAAAGGTGTTGGCAGACATCTTCTCTTTCTGGGGGCAACCAGAAAAACACACAATGCTCTCTTTTAGAGCACCAGATTTCTAAAACCTCAGTCCTTGGGGAATGCACTTTCGATAGGTTGGTGGAGAAGATTTTTTTCCTGTTTTCCTCCCTTTCACTCTTTCTAGGGTGATCAGCAAGTCCAGAATCAGCAGTGTGAAGATGATACTAGTTGATCTTGATTTACCTTGCCACTTGTGGTACCTAGACCTTTTTCAGGTGTGCATTCTGCCACACAAAAGATTTCTGATTAGGTTGAATCTGATGCAGGATGTCATGCAGAGTTGTATATTCCAGCCTACTATTGCTCAACGTGACTGCCTGGCTCATGAGGTCCTGTAGTATGGAAACTTGAAGTTGCCTGATGGCATAGCTAAACACCCTTTTACAAGGTCATCTGATCTTTACTATCATTCATCAATTTAGTTTCCTTCAAAGCAGGCAACTGACCTCTACCCTTTTTACTGCTTACCAGAAGATGTATAGGGTTAGGCCTGCATTTAGCAACCTAACCCTGGAAGTCTTTGTGTATGTGCTAGTAAACGTGGTTCTACAGGTACTTAATTAGAAGGCTTAGTTCAGAAGCTTCACTCTTTCCTCCATCTGATTGGGCAACTAACACACTTACTGGTAGTTAAAATGAGATTGTTAGCAGTTGGATTTAATTTGGGTTGAGTATAAATTTGATGAGGAGGACTCATCTGGAGGAAGCTGTTGAGCTTTTTTTTTTATAAGAACCACACTGACAAATTTAGAAACCGAACTAGTTCATGGGGTCTAAGATACTAAATAACAAAATTATTTAATTTAGACCCTGATTTGAAGACTATGGTAACCTCAATAATAAACAGAGAATGAATTAAGAGATGGGTGGACTGCTGTAGATTATTCCTGTACTTGTCTTTTATTGTGAAGAAGTTACTGATGTGGCCGTTGCGTCCATTGAGTGTCACACAGAGTTTCTCAGAATATGTTTAAGGCCATGGCAATTAATTCAGAGCGTTCGCGCCAAGAGGTATTGACCAGAACGTGCAGTTTCCCTAGTCTGCATCTGGACCAAAGTAAAACTAGACTTGGCTGTTCATGTGAGCTGAAAAACCATATAGGGATGTATTGGCGTCTGTGCATGGCCATGGCAGCTGGGCTTGCCTTACTCCTTGGAATATTGGTGTGTGCAGTATCTGGTCTGCTGGATGAACATGTTCGGTTCTTTAAATTGGCTGTGCCCTCTAATTTAACCTTAAATCCAAACTGTGCTTATGTAGCAAATGTTACCTTGCTGTGTTGTACAAATGTATCCACAAGTCAAGTTTATGAGGCACTTTTGGCTACTTGGGCATTTTTTGTTCCAGAAGAGTAATAGATAAAGTTTGACAAATAAGAGTAGAAGTTAAAAAATATGTTTGCAATGAGTGTTTGTACTGCTTGTTTGTTTGTTGATAAGAGAAAAGAAATGTATTGCCCACCAAAAAGTAGGAAGAGAGAATATTTGAAGAAGCAGGGTTACAGGCTTTTGAATGACCCTTCCCTTCAGAAGGATAACAAATATTTGTGTCATTACTTAATCTTTGAAAGCTGAAAAGGAAATCCAGGAATAATATCCTAGATAAATGTTTTATTGGTATTGTTTCTTCACTGAACTTTTCGGAAAGACCCGCATTGGGACAATGTAGGAAAGTAGCATCTGCTTTCTTGGTTACCCCCACTTTTTGATTGCTGTCAGTGTGTTTTTGTCCTAGTCTGACTGGGATCCTGCTAATCAGGACCCCAGTCACTGTGCTCTACCTACATTTGACCATGGTAAGTACTTTTGTACCTCCACATTTGGCTACTGGTGTACCCTTGTAAGTCCCTAGTACATCATACCAAGGCAACCAGGGCATAGGTACACCAGGGGTTTCGTAAGGGCTGCAGCATGTATTGGGCCACCCATGGGAATCCACTTCAACTAAGACTACAGACCTGCCACTGCAGCCTGTGTGAGTTGGTGCTTGCCCCTCTCACAACAGATATAGGTTTCCTTATATCTGAGGTCACTACACTTGAAACCTGTAAGTCTCCACATGGCAGGCTCTTAAGTCCTGAGGGCAAGGTGCTTGGTTATAAGTGTGAGGGTGCCCCTGCATGAGCAGGGCATCCCTGCAAACCCCAGAAACAATTCTCCAGGCTTTGTAAGTGCGGTCAGCCTTTTCAATACATATAGAGGACATCAGTCATTAGTAGATGGATAACTATATTGTGGCTGCACCTAACCCGGTCATGTTTGGTTTCAAACAGGTTGGAATCATACCCCAACACCGATTTCAGTGTTGGAAGTATGATCCCATGTACTGTGGGCTACCATGGGTCCCCCCTGTTCTTCCAGGAACATCCTTTTAGGGTATGTAAGCTAGCTAGTGCTGCTGCAGACCACAGACATGATTTTGCCTCCTCCTCCTGCTGCTGAGCTGAGCTTGATCAGGGGAAGGTAGAAAAATAGGTTTCCTGTCACAGGGAGGTGTGACCACTTCCCAAACAGGCCTTAGTGTATTGGGCTGGGGTGGGCATGCTTACCATCATCACCATACTGCTTTGAAGGGCACATTTGGTGTCCTCCTTGCATACTGTAGTTGGAGCCAGTCCAGGGAGCTCTTGGCTCCCGCTCTTGTGCAAAACTGTAAAAGGGAAATTGGAGTATCCTCCCCTCTGTCCCACCCTCTTCTGGGAGACATCCCTGAGTTGTTCCAACCCTTTCCTTTTGTACTTAAGGGCTTACCTGTGGGTAGGTCCTAAGATTTGTCGTTGGGCAAGACTTAAGCCTGAAACGATGTCGCTCTTCAACCGACTGGACACTTGGACATCAACTGAAGCCGAGACTGCACCAAGGAAGACTCCTGCTGCTCTTGGTCTCTCTGTTCTTCAAGTCCTCTTCCTCGTCCATGCTTCTGCCAGGTTCTTCAACAGACCTGTGGGCATAAAGGACACCAGAAGAAATCTCCCTTGGAGTGAAGGCGTCACTCCCCTGCTTATGCAGGCACTGCAACAAAGCTGACTGGTCCGCTGCTTCTGTCGTCCTACGGACTTCCCACGGTTCCTCTACACAGGTGGTGGTTCTGCAACTCCCTCGATGCCTGACCTGTCCTACCTGCAATTTTTTGAACCGTTTGGACCGAACCTCTGTACGCTGCGTCAACTTTGTTGCCAAGGCTTGTTGGCTCTGCACTCGAGAGATCTTGGGTTACAAGAAGCTCCAGCCTCCAGCATCTCTTGCTCCAAGATCTGCATCCTTACCGTATCCTCTGCAACGTGGGCCTTCCTCTTTGGTGAGCTACTCGAGGTCCTCTTGCGACTCCTATTCCTTTGGCCTGTGGGTCCTCCTGAGGGTCTTCTACTGCTTAAGTGGGCTCCCCTACTTGCTCAGGCCTGCTCTGACTCTCCTGCTGTTGGTGAGTGCCTTGGACCTTGCTGGTCCCAGCGTTGCTCCTTTTTCATCTTCCACGCCAGTTGCAGCTACAAAAGTACTAAGGCTTGTTGGGACCCTGGCCACCTAGTCACCAACCACCTAGTCACCCACATTGAATGTGGAACAGCTCGTTCACAGCTCCTGGTCTTCCTCAACATCGCCTGGTCACACAACTGCAGCAACAAGGTCACCATCAACTCTCCACATCGGTGGGCATTTTGTCTTAGTGCCCCGGGTTCACTTCCGAATGGCACAGACTCTGTCCCATCTGCATGCATGTTCTCCACTTCCACAATCCACCCTTGGATTTCACCGGATTCCTTCATCTTCTCCAGAGACATTTTTTTCTAAGTTTTCCATTGTTGTCTATGGAGGTTTCTGACGTCTCTTCACCCCTATGCACCTGGCTTACCTGGTGTAGGTAACCTAGTTTCTGGGGCATCTATGGATGGGGTGGCTCTCCAATCTTCCGTCCTCCAAGGGAATTCTTTTGGGTCCTCTGGGAAGGGTCCTTCTGCAAAACTGCAACCACGACTTCTCAATGGACTTCCATTGGGCATGCAGCTGTGTTCCCACTCTGCACACAGCTTCTGTGGGGCACCTGGGTATTTACCTTGATTGGTTTCGTGTGCCCCCGGCTCCTCTCGGTCCTCTGGTCCAAGTCCAGTTCTCTTTTGCAGTTCTCATTCCACCTTTTTAGTATATGGTTTGATCTCCCCCTGGAGACCACTGTATTTTGTGCTACTTACCTGATTGCATTTGAAGTATTCTTGCGTATTGTGTTGATGTCTCCGGTTAGGAGATATACCAATATGTTAGTGAGTGTTCTGTAATGAATAGTAGTATTTTTGTATATTAACACTGTGCGGTTCTTTTTCATTTAACTCACACTACATATTAAACTGGTAAAAGAAGCTCCTTAACACTCCTTTAAGTTAAGCCTGAAGGCTGCTCTCCGCATCTACCACTTTTAGAGCTTTGTATGGTTACAAAAGACCACTGAAATCATCATAAGGATGGCCTGGAATAGCGCAATGTGTACCACTTGAATAAGTGTGCACCATATACTAAGCTAACCTCCTACAGACAGCTTTAATGTGACCAAGGTGAAAAATGAAGGTTACGATTTTGTGTGTGTTTTAATGTTCGAGGCATGTGGGCTGCTGAATTCATATCTGTGCATAGATCGCCGCCTAGTGTTGGGTCCGGATGATTGCACATTGTTGTCCTGGAAGAGTCTTCGAAGTATCACGAGATAGGTGGCTCCTCCCCTGGACTACAGTGCGCATGGGCATCGACTCCATCCCCAGATTGTTTTTTTCCGCCATTGGGTTCGGATGTCTTTGGTTCCCTCTTGTCGGAATCGATAAAAAAATAGTAAACTTTCCTCGAGACCAAAAGGTCTTTAGACTTGCGTCGGTATTGTCTTGCGTTCGGCTTAACAACTTCCTCGGCTCCGAGCCGAGCTCTGTACTTCCACGTGCTTTCGGCGCGGAAGGCCTTGTCGACGCTCCAGACTCATCGACCATCCATCATGGACCGTAGTCCATTCAAGAGATGTCCGGTGTGTTACTCGAAGTACCCACACATCGACGTCCACCCGGTGTGTAACAAGTGCCTGTCGCCGGACCACGATGAGGCCAAGTGTATGGCCTATTCGAGATTCCGGTCCAAGAAGACACTCAAGCTCCGTCGAGCTGCGCGCCTGGAGGCCCAGCAATCTGCTACGGCGCCTACGGATGTTTTCGATGCTGGGGAGGTCGAGGATATCCTGGACGTCTCGGAATCTAACCCCGCGTCGGATGTCGAGGAAGACTACGACGCTGAGGCCGAGACTTTCGAGAACGAAGAAGTCGTCGAGGAGGTAGGAGACGACGATGGGGCCCTAGGGGCCATGGAGGATAGCTCGGACGAGGAGCTTCCTCAGACTGACTCTGGGGCCGTACCAACCAATAAGGCCCAGGTCGAGGGATCGCCTTCGGGCCTTACCCAAGACCTTGATGTGAGTTCCTCGGCCCCGCCTGCTGGCCCGGCCACGAACATTGGTACCGAGTCACTCCCGGTGAAGAAACCGAAAGTGTAACCTACGATCTCGACGCCAGATGCTGCGCTAGGGCAGATATCGAAACCGAAAGTGAGCATCCCATTGGTCGGCTCGAAGACTTCGGAGGCCTCGGCGCCGAAAAACCTAAGATGGCCGTCGAGTCGAAGGGCCAAGTCAAAATGGCCGAGCCGAAGGCTACCACGTCGAAGGCAAAAGCGTCGGCTCCGAAAGCTATCGACACCGGCAAGGGTCGTGTCGACCACAAAAAGGCTGTCGACGACTCCAAGAAGTCTCATGTAGACCCGAAGAAGCGGACCGATGACCCGAAGGCCCTCTCTGCCCCGCCTCCGCACGACAAGGCCAAGGGGCCTGCGCCAGGTGTGTCGACTCCGAAGGTGGCCTTGAAGGACTCCACTTCAAAGCCGTCCTCAAAGGATTCCGTCGAACCGGCACGTCCATCAGCCGCGTTCACGAAGAAGGTCACGGAGTCCCTGCAGCGCATACGGGATGGCACCGCAGCTCCCGAGTGAGGTGCTGGGTTTTTAGGAACCCGGTGGTGCCAGGGGATAACACCCGAAGACCTCTGAGTTCTCCCTGTTCCGGACCACAGAAACAAAGAGTCTTCTAGGTGAAGTCAGAGATCGAGTTTTATTGGCTGCAACCAAGTAACGAGTGTCCTAGAAGTACAACAGCACGGGTCTAGATT
The DNA here is from genome assembly GCF_964263255.1 of Lissotriton vulgaris. Taxonomy (NCBI): domain Eukaryota; kingdom Metazoa; phylum Chordata; class Amphibia; order Caudata; family Salamandridae; genus Lissotriton; species Lissotriton vulgaris. Next base: position 606,344,858 of record NC_141699.1, on the reverse strand, counting down.
CTCAGGAGACTGTTCGTTTTTACAGAACCAGCCTTCTCCTTTTATACAAAAATAACAGCTGCGGGCAAGAATTCTTTAGTTTACAATACGGTCATATACATATTTCCACAATAAAGCAAAAAGCGAAGTCATGACGGCCAACTCACATTTTAGATGTCCAGTTCGTGATGGATTACCCAGCCAGGCCCAGAACTCCCATCAGATATCGATGAAACCCCAATAAAATCGGGCACCTCCTCATCGTAAAACTGGCCATAAACAAGAAACATGGACAGGTGTATGTGTGTGGATAACATGGTTTGTATGTAGTGAATGGTTTATGGCATGTTGTGCCTTGATGCTATCTTACTCGGCCACTGGGCGAGGAACTGCCCGAACAGGTTTGGCTGGAGGCAGTGGAGTCAGCTCGGCCAGGTCATGGGGAAGTCAGCTAAGGTGGACGTGTCCTTTCAGATCAAGCTCGGCCTCAATCAATTGACTATATGAGGGCAAGCCATAAGATGGATACCGTTCACAAAATGGAGTCCGAGGGTTCGGAACGGAAACCACGATTTAAGGGTGTTAGCATCACTCAATCACGACACAAATGCATAGGGATAATGTCCTACTCATTACCGGTCTGCCGACACCAAATTCGTCATGGTACGATGATATTTTGTGACACGAGGGTTGGGCCTCGGTACCATATTACAGCAGGGTCCAGAATTTCAGAACCACAGACCCTCCTTTTGCCCTCATATTAGGCAATAACTCATGCTAATCTGAGTCCAAATCTGTATTCATGAATTCATGGAGATGCTGCTGTAGCATCATTCTGTTGCTCAATTCATTCCTTGACATAGGCTTCCTTACACATGAAGTAGCACAGAGGCCACATATTGCAGGAGCGCACTGCACAAACAGGCAGAACATAAACAGAATGGCTAAGATCATCCCAATGAAGATTAGAGTTTTCCATCCCCAGGCAGAGATCAGTTCCCAGAACCACCCTAGTAGGGACCAATCCCCTTTATCCACGTGCAGGGAATCAGAGATTTTGTGCAGTTTGGAGATGGCCTGGTACACTGTCGGAGCATTGTCAGGGATGAAAATGCAGCAACTGGATTGGATCACTCTACATACACCACCACGGTCTGCAAGTATGACATCTAGGGCAACCCTGTTCTGAAGAGTCATGAGTCGGTCCAACTGGAGCTCAGCTGTCAAGTTACTAAGGGCACCGGCCGTTTCGGTCACGGCGGATTCAACTACCCTCGTTAACTGGCGAATGTTCCTGCTGTTCACCATAGGCCCCCAAAACGGCAGAAAACCATTAGCGAAGTCTCCAAACTCTTGACCCGCAGTGTCGTCTTGACTCACGACACCCCTAACTGTCCTTGTCCGATGGTAATCTGCCTCGGCCGTGTAGGTGGGTGGCAGCAGAAACGAGATAAAACATGTGCATGAGAAGTCAGGGGGCAACCATGTGTATGCTTTGTCATGGCAGACGAAGTAGGTACCCTTAGCCGCTAAGAATGGAGGGGAAGTTTGGGATGCAAACACATACATTTCCGTGCATACGCTCTTCCCCAACTGTGCTTTGGGATCCCTGCCAATACCTTGCAGACATAGGTGACCTCGATGGGGTACTATCCAAACCGGGGAGGATTTCTTTGTTTTCTGGCTCTCACTCAAGGAAATCCCATACTTAGTGATGTTCCATCTACTGTACTGGGTAAACTCATCTTTGGGAATCGTTCGATACGTGTCGATATCCCTGCTCATATTCCTTATTCCTGCCACTAGTGCCTTGTTGCTGGAATTGCTCCCTGTGGGACGCGGGGGATATGGTTCTATGGCAAACAGGAACATTGTCTGGAAAGCCCACAGAGAACCATAATAACTGAATGGCAGGACGAAGTAAGGGATGCCCTTATCTGTTGTGTGCGGCATAAGTCCACATATCCAACAGTTCGATGTGTTCATTATAGACTGGTGCTGGTGTAGGAGCTGGATGAATGAGTTATTTACAAATTCTAGTCTTCTGGCAGACTCGTGTTCAGGTAGAGGGTGAAAGGAGTGCGGAGAAACAGTAGGAGGAGGTGTGGTCTGAGTGTTATTTACAAAGGTAACTCGAAATGTGAATAAAGTATAACCAATCAAGAACATCGTTATGCTACACAACATTAAAATACATATTATCAAGAATCTTTTTCCGGCCATCACAGTGCATATTTTCTTTTTAAAGTTCGTGGATCTAGCAGGTCTCTCTACCCTTAGAAATTCCATCCTCTAGTTGCTGCCCGCGGTGGGAGATTGATTCTGCCAAAGAGTGCTTTCTGTTCAGCCCAGGGTAATTCCCTCGGACCAACCAGAACCGTTGACCTAAACGTCTCCAGCTGCACTCCCCAGACTGTCAACCGCGACCCTAGCAGCAGACCGGATGGTGGTTCGAAAATCAAAAATGAGCAAGTTCCCGGGGCGAGAGAGCTGTAAAATCAAAAATAGTTCGGGGGGGGGGGGGAGGGGGGGAAAGGAAAGGTCTTATTAGTTCGTTTTCATTAGTTCGTTTCTCTTGGCCTCAGATTATACCGTTGTTTCCCAGGTATGGTGTGGTCTTCAAACAAAGTTTCAGGTTCTGTAGTGTCCAACTGTATTGACGGTGGCACAAATCCTTGCAGAATACGATCACTCTCCTTTTCGGTACCAGTTCCTTTCAATCGTGCATCACTGAAGGGTGCAAAGCGTGGTACGGACTCGGTCTCAGTCAGCAATTCCCTCCTGGACCCACCGGTCATATGGAAGAGGCAGAGGGATCCGTTTACAATGGATCCCGTGGATCCAGTTCTTCTTTCCTTCCACCCGAACGGCTGATCTCGTGGAAAGAAGGACGAGGTATGGGCCGGTCCACCTGGGCTGTTCGTTCTTTGTTCTCTGAAAGCTTCTCACCAATACCCAGGTGCCAGGTTCAATTGCGTGGCCTGGATCATCAGATGCTGGCGGAGAGGAACTGTTAACCTGTTGGTGTAAAACACGCAATTTAATTGTCAATTCGCACAAATAGTCAAGCTGTACAGGGTGCTCTATCTCGCTTAGTTTCTTGGGCCTTGGCACTCCCCATATGTTCGCTGGGCCCCCGAACACGATTTCGTGGGGGCTAAGTCCCAGTCTAGAATGGAAAGTCATTCTGGTAGATAGGAGTGCTAAAGGCAAGGCGTCAGGCCATTTAAGACCTATGCTGGCTTGGATCTTGGCCAATTTTAACTTAAACGTGCCGTTGTAGCACTCTACTAATCCCGCTGATTGGGGGTGATTTGCAGCGTGGAACTTCTGGTGTATGCCTAGACATTCGCACACTCTCTTCATCACTCGTCCAACGAATTCACTTCCATTATCACTCCAGACCATTCTGGGCATACCAAATCTAGGGAAGAATTCCTTGACAAGGGCTTTGGCAGTTGACAAGGCAGTGTTGTCCTTAAGGGGATACGCTTCCACCCACCTGGAGAAGGCGCAAACAACAACAAGCACGTATTTCAGATTGTTGCATCTTTCCATGTGGATGAAATCGAGCTGCAAAACCTCAAACGGATACGTTGGAGGCGCAAAATGATCAGCTGGAGTTGGGGTTCCCCTCCCGGGATTGTACTTCAAACACACCATACAGTTCCTGACCAAATTCTCTGCGCATTTCGGGATACCACTATTCTGCCATACTGGGGCCAACAACTTACAAATTCCTTTTGCACTAATGTGAGCCATTCCATGGGCCATTGTCACCACTGCAAGCACATATGCATCGGGTAACAGCCATCTTTGATGCTCTGATAATTCGACCCAACAACCATTCGCATCCAATCTACCCTTGCTTTCTCTCCATTCATTCACCTCTTTTTCAGTGGCATCAGATTGTATAGACTTCACACTTTCAATAGTGTCCTCACATATACCCACATCAGCAATCCGTCTCGCAGGACCTACAACATACATTCGACTCGTCGTGTTCCTTGCAGTCTCTTTCGCAACCTCATCTGCAAATGCATTCCCACGACCAACATCATCTTGAATCATTCTGTGTGCACTGCATTTCACAATTGCAACTTGTAGTGGCAAGGTCAGTGACTCGAGAAGCTCGTTCACTAGCTGACCATGTTGGATTCTTGCACCATGTGACGTCAGGAACCCACGTTCACGCCACAATCTTCCAAAGCTGTGAGCCACGCCGAAGGCGTATTGGCTATCTGTATACACATTCACTCGCTTTCCTTTTGCCAACACACACGCTCTTGTAAGTGCAACTAACTCGGCTGCTTGCGCGGAATTATGGGGAATGCGCGCAGTCTCTACAATCGTGTGCAATGTTGTTACAGCGTATGCTGCAGTCGTATCACCATTTGGCAACTTGAAGCATGAACCATCAACCCATAAAGTATCATTACATTCAGGAAGGGGAGTGTCCTGCAAGTCTACTCTCCCTTTTGTCTCTTCTTCCGTCCTAAAGCAGCAATCATGTTTTTCAACCTCATCTGTCTCTGCCGGAATAGGCAATAACTTAGCAGGTTGAGTGTATCACACCTCTTTATGTGTATGTGACTTGCTAATAGTGTCAGCTCATAACTGGCCAGTCGAGCACTAGTTAAATGCTGTGTCTTTGTTCTGTTTAGCAAAATGTCTACTGCATGTGGGACCTCAACGATCAGAGTGTTATTCATTACTAATCCAGCAGACTGTCGAATACAGACAGCTGATGCAGCAGTGGCCCTCAAGCAACTTGGTAATGCCTTAGCTACAGGGTCTAGAGTCGCTGAAAAATACGCGCATGGGCGCTGTTTGTCCCCAAAGGGTTGTCAGGACTGATAATGCGCAACCTTCCTTCTCATGGACATATAATGTAAAAGGCTTACTGTAGTCGGGGTTGCCCAACACAGGAGCCGAACACAATGCATCACGCAACTCGTGGAAACTTGTCTGACAATCTTCAGACCGAGGCATAGGATCGGGTGTGTCTTTACAGATTAGTGCCAGTAAAGGTTTAGCCAATAGTGAAAAATTCGGTATCCATTGTCTACAGTACGATGTAATGCCCAAGAAAGCAAGCACTTCTCTTTGTGTCCTTGGGACACTCAATCTTGCAATTGCCTGTATTCTTTCTGGGGTCGGTTTCCTTCCCTCCTTCGATAAGATGTGACCTAGGTAGGTCACTTCTTGTCGACAAAATTGCAGTTTTGACAGAGAGACTTTGTGCTTCATGTCGCATAAATGACGCAACAACGACAATGTGGCTTGCTTGCAAATCTCTTCAGTATCTGCAGCGATCAGCAGATCGTCTACATACTGAATCAGTCGCACCATCAGGTAGAACAATCGTGTCAAGTTGTGTTTTCAGAGCCTGGCTAAATATCGATGGACTTTCACAATAGCCCTGAGGAGCGCGTTTGAAGCGGAAGCTTCGTCCTCCTAAATTGAAGCCAAAAATATCTCTGCTCTCCTCCGCAATCGGGATGCTGAAGAAAGCGTTCTTCAAGTCAATCACCGAGAACCAAGTGGCTGAAGCTGGAACCATAGTCAATAGGGCAGTAATGTCAGGGACAACTGGAAACTGTGGCACAACAATCTTATTCACTTCTCTGAGATCAATCACAAATCTGTACACAGGGGGCTGTGAAGGATCAGTACGCTTTAAGACTGGCAAAACAGGACTGTTACAAATGTTGCCTGTTGTCTCTTCAATGACATCTTTCTCGATCAGATCGTAAATGATCGCTAACAACGCCTTTTCACATTCGCTAGAGATCTTGTATTGGGGAACACGTGGTAACCTAACGTTGGCTTTCAATGTTATGACATACGGCGCTATCTCCAAAAGACCCACATCGTTAGAACCAGTAGCCCAAAGTACATCTGGGAGAGATGACAATTCTGTTGGGATATTTTCCTTTGACAGATACATCGGAGAAATCACTTTCTTACCTAGGGTAAGTTGTACTCCCGAAGGAGAGCAGTACAAAGTTGCATGTAATCTCTGTAACAAATCCAAACCTAACAAATTTTCACCACAACCTGTTGTAAGAATGAGGGGTGCTTCTAATTCACATGGGCCAACAGAAAGGGGCATAGGACTAGAGATCAGGTTTCTAACCGGGGCGCCAGAAAAACCTACTGAAACATTCATTTCGCCAGACGAGGGTGCGCCAGGAAGTTTTGAGTGCATAATCGAACTTTTTGTAGCACCAGTATCCAGCAGAAAAGGTTCTGACACTCCTGATGTAATCACCTCAACATAAGGTCCATTCTGATCTACTGGAACTGAAACAACTCCCTCTCTTTGTCCATGGCTGTCCTAGCAATTATTACCCTCATTCTCGTTTTCTGCGTAATAGTCATCAGCATAGTACTGAGCTGACCTAGAAGACGCATTATTCTGTTGATCAAAGCTATTCATAGAATTCTGAGGCGGAAAAGAACTGGCATTCTGGGGGAAATTTCCACGGCCCCTACCCCTAGGAGCCTGTTGAACACCTCTACCTCTTGTACCAGAAACACCATTTAAAAGTCGCAATAAAGCTGGACAATTATTCTTGAAATGACCCTCTTCCTTGCAATACGCACACTGATTCGGACCATACGGTAAACGCTGATGAGAAAACTCGTTTCCTTGTGAGTTTCTCGAATACTGCTGTGGTTGCTGATAATTGGGCTGACTAGGAGTGCGAGGCGGATAGGGTTGCTGGAGAAGAACTTTAGTTTTTAAATCTTTAGTCTTTTTATCTGCCTTATCTAGCTCGTCTTTGCGCCTATTTTCGTAGTACTGGGCTGTGGCTAAAATCTGCGCTGACGTGGAAACAGCCCAAGCACTCTCCGAATCTTTCAATTTATTACATAGTTCGGGAAGCAAATTATGTACGAATTTGTCTACAAACAATCTTTGGCCACCCTCGGTAGCCATATCCTGACCACTGTGGTCGATGAAAGTCTCTTCAAACCTTGTGAAAAAGTCAGACACATTCTCATCTTTCTTCTGCTTGCACGCAGACAACTTGTCCCAATTTACACGCAATTCAGGCATTAAGGTCTTCATGTACGTGACAATTCTACCAGGAAGTTCAGCTACTAAAGGCTCAGGTTTGGAACCACCAACTTGTCTAGCATCTGCAGCAGTAATATTAGCCCATGTGTCACCTAATTCTTGGTCATGGTCTGTATGACGAATCTTACTCCACAAGGGCTGAGGAACAACATTCCCAAACAACATGTCTACATCCGCTAAATTCATCATACATGAGCTTGCAGTCTGTGATAACTCCTTATAATATCCTGCAGGATTTTTACGGGGATCAGGCAATGTTTGTTTGAGTGCTAAAACCTCAGATCTTTTCCAGGGGACATGTACCCATACACGCTGGAAATGTGGTGGAATTGGTGGATTTGCATTCACGTCACCTTCCCTCCAAACTGGAGGAACCTCTCTCATGGGGTACTGTCGCGGCTTTTTCCTACCTGACATGTCATCCTCATACAGTGACCTAGAAACGTTTCCCTTGCTCCTATAAGATAACAACAAATCTATTGCTCGTTCAACATCGGCACCTACAATCATGCCTTCATAAAACTTGAAACGCATACGGAATAATTCCTGCATTTTGCGTTTGGGATCATTTGTCTCCAAATCTTCGCAAAGATATACACACATCTCTTCAAATACGTATCTCTGAGTGGGTGCATCCCACTGTCGGAAGACTTCCATAACAGACTGAACATCATACCTAACAGTGTCAGTAACCCATTTGCGTGCTAACTCATTCAGCACTTCTCTTTCCTCATAATCAGGCAGTTGACTACGCAACTGTCTACGTCCTGTCTTAGGGGTCGTTTTAGGCGACCCAAAGAAAGGTGAGAACAGACCAGTGACAGTACTTGCCACTCTCTGTCGAACAGAAGGAGAAGCTTGCGGAGAGGCAGATGTGCCGGAAAAGACAGGCTGATGAAAAGAGGAAGTCGAGGCAATAGCAGAGGGAGTCGAGGCAATGGCAGAAGTAGCATCATAAAGAACAGTTGGAGCCGTAGGTAAAGTCGTAGGGACAGTAGAGGTAGTATGTAGCAAAGGCGGCGGCCCTTGAGAAGGCTGCGCCGGAGAAGTAGGAACCAGCTGAAGAGGAGCTGGTGCTTGTGCAAGAGCTGCATTTCGTGCGCCAGGGCGCGGTATAACCAAACGCTTCGGGGGTGCAGTAATACTCGATGTATATGGGGGTGGTGAATTCAGTAAATGGGACATTAATGGATCCTTCTCGGATGTTCCCTTCGAACCTTGTCCTTCATGCGGCAACATTGGGTAGCATTTATCTATTGCTAACTTCTTGCTTCTGAGCATTTGTTCACTCTCCTGCTCTTCCTCATTATCCCTGTATGCAATGGCAGCTTGTACCATTGACATACCTCGTTTATTTTTCTTAGCTAATTTTATTTCTTTCTGTTTGACTCTTTTCGCTTGTGGCGCAAAGAAGACAAAAATCGCCGGCCGGGCTTTCTTCTTGAAGAGTTTGACCTCGAGGTTGTCTAAAACTTCTGCATCAAAGCTACCATATTGGGGCCATTTTAAAACACCATCCTTTCTGGTGTACTTTATCCATACCTCATTATATGTGATAGGGCCTACTCCGTGCTTTATATAGAGCTCATATGTTGGAGTTCCAATTGGAGGAACCGGACACAAATCCTCTAATCGGGAGTCCTTACTACAACCAAGACAAAACAAGTTTCCAAGTCTGCTAAGACCAGGCATCTTTGCTCACTAGTCTAGCTTCATACTTCAAGGGATTATCGAGTTATGATATTCTCGTGAATACACGAGTCCCTCGGTTTTGGCGCTTGCAAGTTCCAAACAAGGTGTATCTCAAAGATACCAAAACTAAGAACAAAACTAAGGACTGGGAGACGCTCCACTTATACTTAACTGAAGTATTGAAGATCGATGACGTCACTAGAAGACTCGTCTATCGTTTCGCTCTGCCAAGGATCACTGGGTCCAAAACAGGGCGATAGTCAGGGCAGCAGTCCTTCGTAGCCGTCGGGACGCGGGGTACCTCGCAGCAAAGACCTTCGGAACCACGTCGACATACAGGGGTCGCTGAAGTGGCTGGTCGTCCTCTGGAATGTTCACACGAAGCTCCTCACGAACATCTGGCTTGGACCGATACCGCTTGATACCGCCCCACGTTGGGCGCCAACTGAGGTGCCGGGTTTTTAGGAACCCGGTGGTGCCAGGGGTTAACACCCGAAGACCTCTGAGTTCTCCCTGTTCCGGACCACAGAAACAAAGAGTCTTCTAGGTGAAGTCAGAGATCGAGTTTTATTGGCTGCAACCAAGTAACGAGTGTCCTAGAAGTACAACAGCACGGGTCGTAGATTCTCAGGAGACTGTTCGTTTTTACAGAACCAACCTTCTCCTTTTATACAAAAATAACAGCTGCGGGCAAGAATTCTTTAGTTTACAATACGGTCATATACATATTTCCACAAAAAAGCAAAAAGCGAAGTCATGACGGCCAACCCACATTTTAGATGTCCAGTTCGTGATGGATTACCCAGCCAGGCCCAGAACTCCCATCAGATATCGATGAAACCCCAATAAAATCGGGCACCTCCTCATCGTAAAACTGGCCATAAACAAGAAACATGGACAGGTGTATGTGTGTGGATAACATGGTTTGTATGTAGTGAATGGTTTATGGCATGTTGTGCCTTGATGCTATCTTACTCGGCCACTGGGCGAGGAACTGCCCGAACAGGTTTGGCTGGAGGCAGTGGAGTCAGCTCGGCCAGGTCATGGGGAAGTCAGCTAAGGTGGACGTGTCCTTTCAGATCAAGCTCGGCCTCAATCAATTGACTATATGAGGGCAAGCCATAAGATGGATGCCGTTCACAAAATGGATTCCGAGGGTTCGGAACGGAAACCACAATTTAAGGGTGTTTGCATCACTCAATCACGACGCAAATGCATAGGGATAATGTCCTACTCATTACCGGTCTGCCGACACCAAATTCGTCATGGTACGATGATATTTTGTGACACGAGGGTTGGGCCTCGGTACCATATTACAGCAGGGTCCAGAATTTCAGAACCACACGAGCCGAAGGACCCCCCGCCTGCAAAGCCTCTTGAAAAACCGGCGAAGGCGTCCACGCCGATACTTTTTACCTTGCCGCCGAAGACGGCGCCGAAGGCTTTCGCTGCTAAACCAGGGGCCGTCGTGCCCGAGAAGGTCTCTTCAACGCCGAAGGCATCGTTGGTGGTCCTTGGCCCGCGACCTCGACAACTTGCAGAAGAGGAGTGTCAGGAACATTTCATCGACGCCGAAACGGGCAGGCTTTCCCTTCTTAAGAGGAAAATCACCCCAGAACCCCTATTGGAATCTTACAAAATCCCCCTAAAGAGGAAAATGGACTCTGCTGGTGCCCCAGCTTTGGTGGAACCCGTTTCACCACAAGTTCGAGGTCTGGCCCACTCACTCCGATGGGGACGATGGTGAGGGCGAAGACGAGGATGAATAGAGCTATCCAGTCTACACAGACCCAGAGGATGTGACAGAGCCCTGGTCTGCTGGTGGTGAGCCTGGGGATCCACATTCTGGAAAAGACCCTCAGCTCTTCTCTGCTAAGACTTCACCTACTGAAGACTCTGCTGCTTTCAATGCCCTCATTGAGCGGGCAGCAGCCAATCACAATATCCAGCTGCATGCTGACCCTGTGGACGTAGATTTCCTCTTTGACACCTTTTCTGTGTCTGAAAAGACTGTAAAAACTCTGCTAATGCTAAAAGGCGTTTTGAACTTTTATTAGCCATAACTGTCGTTCCCTGCCTAAACATAAGCGCAACATTTTCGATTTACTTACTGATGAAACACCAGATGCATTATTTATTACTGAATCCTGGCTTCACGACAGCTCCGGCCCGGACATCGCCGAAGCGTTGCCCACTGACTACGCCATTGTACGCAATGACCGCCCGATAAGGACGGGGGGCGGTGTGGCTATCATTTTTAACAAAAAATATCAGTGTCATTCTGACCCTATAACTTTGAGCGAATGTGATGCTCTGTCTTTTAAGCTTACCTTAAATCCCAATTATACTCTTACAGGGCTCTTAATGTATTGTCCTCCGGGCACTGTAAATTCCTGGTATACCCAGTTTCTGGACTATATATCATCTATACTTATTTCTTCTAGTAACTTCCTGGTTATTGGTGACCTAAATCTACATTTGGACAACCTCAATGATCTTTCTGCTGATAATTGTATAAATGACCTTGCTGCCATGAATTTAACTTTACTTAATAAGGGCCCTACCCATAAGGGTGGTCATCTTTTAGACCCTATTTTTTCAAATTCCTCACATATTATATGTTCTCCTGCCTTGCCTGTCCCCTGGTCTGACCATTATCTTGTCAAATTCACTATAACAAAAAACAAAACACAGACTGCAGTCAATCCTGCTATGTATCTTAAAAAGAGAGTATGGAAAAATCTGGACATAGCCGCTCTCAATAGAACTCTATATGATCTCATGTCTAAATATCCGCTTAATTTAGACAATATAAATGCATCTGCCAATTTGGTAAATTCCTGGCTCTCCGAGGCTATTAATACTTGCCTCCCTCTTACAAATAAGAGAAATACTGTCCACAATTCCCCTGCCCCATGGTATAACGAAATCCTCCGTGCTCACAAATCGCAATGCAAGAGACTTGAGCGAATTTGGAGAAAAGACTATTCAATCGCGGCTGGGCTTACATATAAAGCTGAACTGAAACTTTACCACAAGGCCTGTGCTCATACTAGAGCTACCTATGTCAACAATTTGATAACAGTAGCCATAAATAAATCCAATGTTCTATTTAAGGTGGTAAAAGACCTTGCTGGATCACATACAGCTGCTATACCCCCCCTCTCTCCAACACGAAATGTGATGAACTTGCCCAATATTTTACATCTAAAATTGACACCATTTACAAAGACATAGCAGCCAAAGAGAAGTCCGTCGTTGACGTATTCCCATCCTTCACCACTTCTTGTCCTCCCACGGCCTTATTGCAGACCTGGCCTAATCTTGTACCCGCTACCCTTTTAGAAATTTTAAACAATATTAAATCTGGCTCACCTTTGGACCCCCTACCTATTTCGGTTTTACGCCAACTTGAGTCTTCTCAACTGGATGTAATCTGTACTTTGTTAAATGCTTCTCTTGATTCAGCCACGATGCCTCAGAGCTGGAAGCATGCAATGGTGACCCCACTTCTTAAAAAACCTACTGCAGATCCAAACGTGGCTGCCAACTTCCGTCCCATTTCGCTGCTGCCGGCATTCTCTAAAATTTTGGAACGGCATATTCATGCACATTTATCTCGTTTTGTTGTTATCAACAATCTTCTTCACCCCTCTCAGTCAGGCTTCCGTCAAGGCTTCTCCACTGAATCCACTCTTTTAGGAGTAACTGAGAATATTCGCCAACTACTCGATCGAGGTGAAACAGCTGCACTGATATTGCTTGATCTCAGTGCAGCCTTCGATACTGTATCGCACAGTATCCTTCTCAGTAGCCTTGCCTCTTCTGGTATATGCGACAAAGCCTTACAGTGGCTCTCTTCTTTTCTTACTGACCGGACCTTTCAAATTTTTTCCAATACTTCCACCTCTAATACTTATCCTTCTCCATATGGTGTCCCCCAAGGTTCTATTTTAAGCCCTCTTCTCTTCAATCTTTATGTTGTTCCTTTAGCACATGTTGCTCATCACTCTGGTCTTAATCTTTTTACCTATGCAGATGATTCACAAATTGTGTTTTCCTTATCCCAAGCTGACCCTTCATCACCTTCTTCTTTACAATCAGGTCTAAGGGACATCTCCCGCTGGATGAGCTGTAACTTCCTAAAGCTCAACAGCGATAAGACGGAGGTGCTCATCTTCGGTAATAAGCCTGACCTATGGAGCTCGAGACATTGGCCATCAACTATGGGCGACTTACCCATTCCATCGGATCGAGTGAGAAATCTCGGGGTCATTATCGATAGGGAGCTATCGATGAAGGATCAGGCAAATAAAGTTGCAGCCACCTGTTTTACCATCCTTAGATGGCTGCGAAAAATCTTTTGGATCCTACCTTCTGACACCCAGAGATCTGTTGTGACGGCACTGGTGACCTCTAGATTGGATTATAGTAACGTGCTCTTTCTGGGGGCGACCAAGGCGGTCATGCGCCGTCTCCAACTAGTCCAGAATGCCGCTGCTCGGCTTCTGTGTGGCTGTCGGAAATATGACCCAATTACCGAGCGCATCAAACAACTTCATTGGCTCAACCTTGATAAACGAGTCAAATTCAAGGCACTATGCTTTATGCATAAGATAAAAATTGAAGTTGCCCCCACTTATCTGCAATCCCTGGTCAAACCCTATGTTCCCGCACGCTCCCTTCGTTCCTCCTCTCAACACCTTTTCTGTGTGCCTAAGTTTAGGCTCACTAGAGTGGGTGGCCGTTCCTTTTCTGTACTGGGACCCAGACTTTGGAATTCTCTTCCTCTGGACTTACGAGTGGAGCATTGTCATCTTCGTTTCCGTAAAGCCGTTAAGACCTGGCTTTTTGCCCAATAACTCTTTCGGTAAGCCGCAAAGCTTTATTAAGCTCTGGCTTTTGCGATCTATCTCCCTCTGGATTACTATGCTATACTGCCAATCAGCGCCGGGAAACCCTCACGGGTAGCTGTCGCGCTCTACAAGATTAATAAATAAATAAATGAATAAGCACGCTGCTGAGGTCTTCAAAGAACCCACCAGGGCAAGAGTCATCAACCCGAGAATTGACAAAAAGTACAAAGCGGCGCCCACTGATCCAACTTACATTAAAGGACAGTTGCCTCTGGACTCCCTGGTCGTCTCAAATGCCCGGAAAAGGGCCAACTCTCAGACTACGGGTGATGCTCCTCCCCCAGACAAAGAGTCCAAGGTCTTTGAGGCTTCGGGGAAGAGGGTTGCAGCGCAGGCAGCTAACATCTGGCGCATCTCAAAAACACAGGCGCTCCTCGCGCGTTATGACAGGGCGCACTACGATACCCTAGAGACCCTTTTGCAACATGTACCTGATCAGTATAAGGAAGGGGCTGAGATGCTAATCCAGGAGGGGAAGCTAATCTCCAACGCTTCCATAAAATGCGCTCTAGACGCGGCTGATACGGCTGCGCGCGCCATTAACACCAGTGTTATGCTTCGGAGACATGCCTGGCTAAGAATTTCTGGTTTCAAGCCAGACATATAAACCACCATCTTGAACCAAACAGTCAATCCTGATCACCTGTTTGGCCCGGATGTTGACACCACCCTTGAAAAAATGAAAAAGGACACTGACACTGCAAAATCCATGGGCGCCTTTCAGTCCCAGCAGTTTCGGGGTGGGTCCTTTCGTCGCTCCAATACCAGAGGCACCTCCAGGGGTCAGCTTTCGCAGTCCGCGCAGTTCTACAAAAGCAACACCCAGACTATTTATGCCAACAAGAGTCGTGGTGGCTACCGCGGCAACAGCGCCAAGGGCAGAGGACGTGGCAACAACAGCTCCAGGTCCTCTACCGCCAACAAACAGTGACTCAGTGTCACTGCCCCCCGACCACACCACACCGGTCGGGGGGAGACTCCAGCAGTTCCTGCCCGCGTGGAAGTCCATCACCACGGACAAGTGGGTCAGAAAGCTTATCCAATTCGGTTATTGTCTGGAGTTGACATCCACTCCCCCCAACATACCCCCAAGGCACCGTCCTATGTCGGACGAGCACTTGCACTTATTGCAGCAGGAGGTCAACGTCATGCTGCAAAAAGGGGCAATAGAGCTCGTGCCCATGCAGGAAAGAGGCACAGGAGCTTACTCCCTGTACTTCCTGATTCCAGAGAAGGACGGGTCCCTCAGACCCATCCTGGATCTCAGGCCCCTCAACTTCTACATCCTGTCGGAGCACTTCCACATGCTAACACTGCAGCAGGTGCTCCCGCTGCTCCAACAGGGGGACTTTCTCGCAACTTTAGATTTAAAGGATGCGTACTTTAACATTCCACTACATCCTTCACACAGAAAATACCTCAGGTTCACCATCCAAAACCAGCACTACCAGTTCAGGGTTTTGCCTTTTGGGGTCACCACGGCACCCAGGGTGTTCACCAAGTGCCTGGCGACGGTGGAGGCACATCTGAGACGGCAGAACGTCCACGTCTAAACCTATCTGGACAACTGGCTCATCCAAGCGAAGTCAGCCCAGCAGTGTGCCGACCACGTGTCCCACACCATTCACCTCCTGCACGATCTGGGATTCTCACTGAATTACCCGAAATCCCACCTCCAGCCCGCCCACATACGGCAGTACCTGGGTGCGACCATAGACACTCTGGCGGCCACAGCACAGCCGAATTCAGTGAAAGTCAGCGGCATTCAATCGCTGATCCAGAAATTCAGACCTCAACACTCGCTTTCCAGCAAGAGTGTTCATGCAGTTGATAGGCATGATGGCCTCCTGCATCTCCATTGTCCCGCACGCGAGACTACATATGCGTCCGCTTCAGGAGTGCTTAGCACGTCAGTGGACTCAGGCTCACAACCAGTTGAAAGACCTAGTGTTGGTGAGCGGTCGGGCATACAACTCTCTGCATTGGTGGAATCCACACAACCTTTGCAAGGGACGACCGTTCCAGGAGCCTGTGCCACAGATTATCCTGACGGACGCTTCTCTCCAGGGATGGGGAGCGCATGTACTCCAATACACTGTGCACGGACTATGGACGCAACAGCAAGGGAAGATGCACATCAATGTTCTGGAACTGATGGCTATCTTCATGGCACTAAAAGCTTTCAAAGTACATCCGTGCAACAAGGTCGTGTTGATCCGGACGGACAACATGACGGCAATGTACTACATTCAAAAGCAGGGAGGTACACACTCTCCACAGTTGTCTCATCTGGCTCAAAGCATGTGGAAGTGGGCCATTCAGAGGAACAAAGTTGCAAACAAGAGGGGGAGAGAGAGAGTCAGTGGATTCAGTCTCCCTGGTCATGCGAATAAACAAAGTGGAATCCACTCAGAGTGGTGGTGATCCCTAAAGTGATGGGGAGCACACAGTGTTGTTTAAATGCCCCTCACACACCAACAGGCCCCTTGGTGTCATGCTTCATCATCGGGGCCTTCGCACCCCTCTACGGGATGCGGCGTGCTACGACTCGCGGCTACGCAGGAGCACTAAATAGTGAACTATGTGAGGGGGTGTGTATGCTAAGGAGTGAGTGAGGTGAGGTGAAAAGTGAGTAGTTAAAAAATACCTGGCACGTAGGTAAAAAATAATTTTATTAAATCCTCGGCTGGTATCATTAAAAGAAGTGCAAAGATGGGGTTGTAAAAATACGTATTAGGGTATTACAACCACCTCAAAAATGTCAACATTGCCAGGTACATTACACATTGCTGTAATAGTATTTTTTCACTTTTACATTTACATGTGAGTAAGGGGAGGATATGAGCTTATCCTTGTCCTGAAGAAGGAGCCCCCGCGCTCCGAAACATGTTGACACTTTTGAGGTGGCCTTTGCACCGCACCACAAAGGTAACCCTATTTCCAAGGCTGGTATTGCTAGATGGATCGTTAAATGTATCCAGATCTGCTATCTAAAAGCAAAACGCACTCTTACCATTCCGCCAAGAGCCCACTCCACCAGGAAGTTAGGGGCCTCTGTGGCATTCCTTGGAAACATTCCTTTGGAAGACATATGTAGAGCAGCCACATGGTCTACCACACACACATTTACTAAGCATTACTGTGTGGATGTGCACTCCATACAGCAGGCAGCTGTAGGGCAGGCTGTTCTCAAAACACTTTTTCAAACTGCTGCAGCTAGCACGGGCGGCCGCCGCTAATGGAGGGACTGCTATGTATTCTATGCACAGATATGAATTCAGCAGCCCACATGCGTCGAACCGAATATGCTACTTACCAGTATGCATCTGGTCTTGGCATGTAGGGCTGCTGACATTCATATCGCCCGCCCTCCTCCCCGGCGCCTGTAGCAGCTGCAGTATTCACATATACTCATAGCATGGTCATCATTCACTGAGTTTAACTCCATCATGGCCGCAATGGCTAAAAACAATCTGGGGATGGAGTCGATGCCCTTGCGCACTGTAGTCCAGGGGAGGAGCCACCTATCTCGTGATACTTCGAAGACTCTTCCAGGACAACAATGTGCAATCATCCGGACCCAACACTAGGCGGCGATCTATGCACAGATATGAATGTCAGCAGCCCTACATGCCAAGAACAGATGCATACTGGTAAGTAGCATATTCGATGTTGTGCCATGTTTTGTATTTATATTGAATGTGTTTGATAAATCTTTTGTATGGCTACATTATTGTTAAATTTGTTAAACACTTAATAGTATGAACTGACTGTTTAAAGGTGCTTGTGTATTATTAGCTAGGAGGTTCACAATTGCTCTTAATTTAGAATGTTACTTTTATGATGTTGAGTATGACGTAGGTAAGGCCTTTATTGAAATCTCAGAGTAAACATGAAGGTCTACAAGCTAGACCTGTCAAATGGAGGTTGTTGGACCTGGGGTTACCAGTCCACACAGGGTAGCCTGGCTCCGAGTGGTAAGACCTATCCTGAAGCAATTGTGTTATACTTGCATTGTGCCTATACAGTAACCCAATGTCCATCCACCAAAAAGTAAACACCACACCGTGTTTAGAAAAGTAGAAAATCTTTATATTCTCCTTTTTTTTAGTTTCTTGTATTTCTCTTAGTTGCAAAACCAGTACCACATTTACAATGAAATCAGTGCATGTAAATTATTTGTTTCTGTAAACTTTCCTAGTTTCATATAATTTAGATTCTCTGGCACTTCCTGTTTAGTCAAAACATTCTTTAGCAGGTAAAGTGTGATTAAACTCAATTTACTATCCCCTCTTCCACCTCTGAAAGAGAAACAGGTTCGAAGCAATTCTAAAATATCCTGTCACCAGCTAGACCTCTACCTTTAGCATTCTTAGATTTATCACACCGATGGCGATCAGTACAAGTTTTTATGCGAGAAAGGGACTAAATTACTCTAGTAGTTATCCCATCCAGGGCATGGAATTAGGCAGTCAGTTGTCTCAGTCATTTAATAATGCCCTGGTGTATTCGGCAGTTCTCACTCAATGGGCACTTTCCTGCGGCTTAACTTTCCTCTCTCGTAGTACTGTGTGGAAAGTAGTTTAGTTTTGAATGCCTCTCCCCTCCCCCAACCCCCCGCCCTCCCTTTCCTTTCTCCGCTGTACTTCTCCGGGACTTTTATCAGGATTCTACTGACTCCGGAGGCGGCAATGAGGCCCACAAAACACCTGGCTTCCCAACCACACCTCCACGGTCTTACCAGGTGATTGCGGTGTTGAATTGGTGTCCGCTCACTTCGCTTACACCTCTGTCACTTCGTTCGGTCTCCCGCCCTCGCACTTCAGGGACTCAGCAGCTGTCTGAGCCGGGAGTGCGCAGCGTTTCTCTCAGCGTCGTTCTCGGCCTTAAGTCCCGCCCTCCTCTCGCTTGTCAAAGAGGGTGGGTGTTAAACACAGGCCGGCCTCCTCTGCTTCCCGCCCCCTTTCTCCCGGCGCTCACTTGGCAGAGCGTACGACCTCCCGCGACGTCACCTCAGAGGAACCAACGCACCGCTGACCAGAACCGGGCCCCCTCTCTACCACCAGCTCTCCTCAGCGGAAAAGGGGGGGGGCGTGGATACTGCCAGTCCGCAGTTGACGCACCGTTTGGCAGCGGGGAACTCAGCGGGCCAGCCGCTCTACGGTAAGGTTGATTTTCTCTCCGCGTTCTGTGAAGCAAAGTCCTGGGGCCAGTGGTGGTGATACCCCTGACTTGCTCCCCCTCCTCGTACTTTGTCCGCAGTATGCTTAAGAGTGCGGCAAAGGGGAAGAACCTGTCAGTTACGGGACCCTCTAACTCCGGGCGGCAGCAAAATATCGGGGACCCTGAGCGGGGTAATAAAGCCTTGTCCCGCAACAACCCGGCTACTCTCCCCCCGGGTCAGATGTCCCTCACCTGCCAGGCCAAATACAGGATTCCACCTCAAGCGTTCAAAAAGGGGAAAGGGAAAAGAGCGGAACAGTCTCTTCCAAATCGGAGGCTTCCCTGATGTATTCCCCAGAACCACGAGTAACCACTTCTCTCAGGGGGTTCAATGACGCTACAAAGGTTATGCGGTATAAGGTCAATAAACCGATGGTAGGGCTCAGTCAATAACTAGGGGGTGACATCCTCAGGAGAGACAGCTGACCCATGGGACAATCTAGACTCTATCAGTGCGCCTTCCTCCCTTGGCTATCGCCTCACTCCTCACCAGGTTCCCTCCAGACTCCCCCTGGTCACTCCAAAATGGCCGCCCTGATACTGGCCTTATATAGACTGGCCTCAGGCTACCAGAACCAGCTGGAAGGTTCTAGAGTTTCCCTATGTTATCCTATGGGTCCATTTCCTGAGGTAATCAGTTGTGGCAGTTACAAGCCACCATTTTGTGTCTCTACATTTTCACCATAATGAGGGACACCTAAACCTAAAAAATTATAGGGACAAGGAAGTACCTAACCCCTTGGGGCAACACCTCAAAATTCCAGTGGTCATGAAAAAAACAAAGGTTAGGAGGCAGAAAGGGAACAAAAATAAATAAATATTAGGAGGGACCACCCATAGGGCTGACAGGTCTAACACGCGTCCCCCCCCAGCTGAAAGTGGGGAGAGCTACCCAACCCCTTGGGAGTTCTCATCACTAAGGCGGAAATACCTAGAGAGACCGTCTGCATTGGCGTGGTCCACTCCAGGCCGATGTTCCACCCGGAAGTCCATTCCCTGTAGGGAGATAGACCATCTCAACAGCTTGGGATTCTCTCCCTTCATTTGCATCAGCCAACGAAGGGTTCGGTGGTCGGTCCGAACCAGGAAGTGTGAGCTAAACCGGTATGGCCGCAACATTTTCAGAGCCCATACCACCGCAAAGGCTTCCCGCTCAATTGCACTCCACTTCTGTTCACGGGGAAGCAGTCTCCTGGACAGGAAGACAACAGGTTGATCCAGACCCTCTTCATTGAGTTGCGATAACACTGCCCCAATGCCATGCTCTGATGCGTCTGTCTGGACAATGAATTCCTTGGAAAAATCCGGAGCCCTCAGGACTGGAGCTGCACACATTGCTTGTTTCAAGTTGTCAAAGGCTTGCTGACAAGCCTCCGTCCAGACTACCCGTCGGGGTTGTTTCTTGGAAGTGAGTTCAGTTACAGGTGCCACAATTGTGCCATACACAAAGCGACGGAAGTATCCTGTGAGGCCCAGGAAAGCTCGGACTTCGGTTTGGGTCTTGGGGGGCTCCCAGGCCATGATAGCCTCAATCTTTGCCTGGAGGGGCTGCACTGTTCCCCTGCCCACCAAGTGGCCTAGGTACACCACCGACCCCTGCCCGATCTGACATTTGCTGGCCTTGATTGTCAAGCCAGCCTTTTTCAGGGCTTGGAGAACAGCTTGTAAGTGACACAAGTGGAACTCCCAGCTGCTGCTGAAGACGGCAATGTCATCTAGATAAGCAGCAGAGAAGGCCTCCATCCCGGAGAAGACCTTGTTCACAAGCCGCTGAATAGTGGCAGGAGCGTTCCTGAGCACAAAGGGCATCACACAGAACTGGTAGTGGCCCTCAGGCGTGGAGAAGGCTGACCTTTCCTTTGCTCCATTTGTAAGGGTGATCTGCCAGTACCCTGAGGTGAGGTCAAAGGTACTCAAGTATTGGGCAGCTCCCAGCCGGTCAATGAGTTCATCCGCCCTAGGGATCGGATGAGCATCAGTCTTAGTCACTGAATTCAGTCCCCGGTAATCCACACAGAACCTTAGTTCTGGAGTGGTGCCCGGTGGGGTACCTTTTGGTACCAGAACCACCGGACTGGACCAGGGGCTACTTGAAGGTTCAATTACTCCTAGCTCCAACATCTTAGTGACTTCACTGTGGATGCTGGCCTTCACCTTGTCTGACAGCCGGTAGATCTTAGACTTCACAGGTGGGCTGTCTCCTGTGTCCACATCATGGGTACACAGGTGGGTCCTTCCCGGGACAAGGGAGAACAGCGAGGAGTACTGCTCCAGGACCTGGCGGCAGTCCTCCCGCTGCTCAGGAGTTTGGGATGGGGAGAGAATCACTCCCTCCCCACCCATCCTTTTCCTGAGACGAAAACAGATCAAGGAGAGGCTCACTCTCCTCTTCCTCTGCTCCATCGGTCACCATCATTAAAATGACCTCGGGCCTCTCATGGTGGGGTTTGAGGCGATTAGCATGGAGCACCCGCAGGGGCTGCCGGGGGGTCTTCAGATCCACTAAGTAAGTGGCCTTACCCTTCTTCTCCATCACCTCAAAGGGGCCTGTCTAGCGATCCTGGAGGGCACTAAGCTCTCCAGGTTCCATCACCCACACTTTCTGGCCAGGCTCCAACTCCACCGAGTGAGCATTGTGGTCATACCACTCCTTCATCACTGCTTTGCTGGCTTCCAAGTTGTCAGAAGCTTGCTTCCACAACTTAGCCATTTGGCTCCGGAAGGCCAGCATGTAGCTCACCACATCCTGGGGAAGCTTCCTGGGAGTCTTTTCCCATCCGTCTTTCACCAGGCTGAGAGGTCCACGTACAGGGTGCCCATACAGAAGTTCGAAGGGGCTGAAGCCCACTCCCTTCTGTGGCACTTCCCTGTAGGAAAATAGCAAACAGGATAGGAGGACGTCCCATTTCCTCCGCAGGCTCTCAGGCAGACTTCTGATCATGCCTTTCAAGGTTTTGTTGAACCTTTCCACTAGACCATTGGTCTGTGGGTGGTAAGGAGTGGTGAACCGGTAGGTAACCCCCACACTCCTTCCACATAGCCCGCATGTAGGCTGACATGAAGTTGGTCCCCCTGTCGGACACAACTTCCTTGGGTAAACCCACTCGGGTAAAGATCCCCATCAGGGCCCTTGCCACTGCAGGTGCAGTAATGGTCCTCAGAGGAATTGCCTCTAGGTACCGTGTGGCGTGATCCACCAGAACCAGGATAAACCTGTGCCCAGCTGAAGTTGGTGGATCCAATGGCCCCACAATGTCGATGCCCACCCTTTCAAAGGGGGTGCTAACGACAGGAAGTGGTTCCAGGGGAGCTTTCAGCTTCACCCCTGTTTTCCCACTGGCTTGGCAAGACACACATGTCCGGCAATAAGTGTCGGACGCCACCTTCATCTGAGGCGAATAAAAGTGGGGGACAAGCCGGGCAAAAGTCTTGTCCTGACCCAAGTTTCCTGCCAAGGGTATCTCATGAGCCAGTTCTAAAAGAAAGGCTCGGTAACGTTGAGGGACTACCAAGGCCCGTGACGAACCGTGCACTGGTGCCTTTGGCTCACTGTAGAGGAGACCATCCTGCCAGTAAATATGGTAGTTCCCCGTAATGTTACCTGCCGCCTGGGCTTCGGCCTGACGCCTCAGTCCCTCAAGGGTAGGGCACTCCTTCTGGCCCTTACAAAACTCCTCCCTGGTAGGCCCTCCCTCCACCTGCCACTCGGCAGGGATAGGTAGGTTCTCCAGGGAGACAACATCCCCCACTGTGGACTCATGGTCCACCACTGCAGGTGGCCTAACCTAATCACGGGGCGTGGATGCCGAGGCAGGCTTCTCCTGCTCCCGAATCTTTCCCTTTCTGGCAGCTGGCTGTGCTTTTGTTCAGGCTCCAGCCCAAGCGAACTCCCCCTCCGGGTAGTCTCGGACCTTGTGCTAGCACAGACCCAGTCAGGTGTACCCAGCATCTCAGAATGAGTCCGGTATTCCACCTCCTTCCAAGCATTGTGCTCCATATCATTCCCCAACATACAATCAACTGGCACGGCAGGGCTTACGGCAACTCGAAGTAGACCTGCAACCCCTTCCCACTCAAATGGAACCTCGGCCACTGGGTAGTGGCCCATTCTGCCGTCAGCCATCGCGGCGGGTTGGAGTACATGTGGAATCACCTGCTCTGGAGACACCAGATGACTTCTTACCATAGTCATACTGGCTCCTGTATCTCTCAGAGCTTCCCCTCTTTGGCCATTGATGGTGACCCACTGCCCATACTTAGTAGTATTTGAGGGCACCTGGATCTTAGGAACCATCTCCCGATCTCCCAGAGACACTAAGGTGACACCCGCCCACTCCCCCCTCCTTATCTAAGGGCAACTCCTCCCCAAGCACTACACTAGCTACTCCCGGGGCTTTTCCTCCAGTGGGAGGGGATGGTCTCTTTGGGCACTTAACATCTCCCTTATAGTGCCCAACTCCACTACACTCATAGCAGTGGACAACCCTTGGCTGCTGACTTTGGCCAGGATGAGGGTTTCTTGGCGGGATAGCTTTGGGACTGTATCCTGTTCCTTTTCCCGGAAAATTGTTTTGGGGACCTTTTGAGAACTCCCTCTTTTTATCTCCCCCCTCTTTCTTCTGGGGAGCGCCCAGTCCAGTCCTTTGGGAATCTCCTCCAGTCCCCTTTGAGGACACCCGGGTACTAGCCCAGATGTCCGCCTCCTCAGCAAGCTTCCGGGGGCTGGTCAGCTTGCTGTCCACCAGGTGTTGTTGCAGCTCGGGGAAACATTTCTCGAGTAGGTGCTCCTTGAGGATAAGGTCATACAAACCCTTGTAGTCCCTCACCTCGCTGCCTTGCACCCAACCCTCCAGGGCCTTCTTTGCATAGTCTAGGAAATCCACCCAATTCTGTGTGCCTAGTTTGTGACTACTCCTAAACTTCTGTCGGTATTTTTCTGGAGTCAGCCCAAATTTTTTTATCAGCGCCACTTTCATGGTGGGGTAGTGGGTCTGCTCTCCCTGCTCTAGGGCCAAAAGTGTATCCCTACCTGAAGGAGGCATGTACTTATACAAGCCAACCCCCCAGTGTCTTTCCAATATCCCATGGGCTCTTAAGGAGACCTCATAGGCAGCCAGCCACTTTGCAATGTCATCCCATGCACTGTAGCTGGCGACTATGTCCTTTGGCAAATAGGGTCTGGGTTCCCTGGTTGTATCTTTGGGTTTGCTTCCACCATTAGGAGTACTGGGAGTCCCTACTTGCAGGGCCTTAAGGCCTAACTCTGATACTCAGTTCGTAAGCCAGCCTCTTCTCCTCCCTCTCCTTCTCTAATTTTGCCAACTCCCATTTTAACTGCCGTGCTTCTCTCCTGTCAGCTAATTCGGCTTCGGTCAAACTTCTTTCTGAGACACTGCTGCCCTCCCTTGAAAGTGTCCTAGGACCTGTTAGTAGGTTCCCCTCTCCAGGTTGGTACAGTCCATTCACTTCGATGACAGTGTCCCGATCCCCCTCTCCCTCCTCCTCCTTCCCATCTGGGTGAGCTGCCACCCACGCTCTCAAGCTGGTTTGGAGTTCACCCTTTTTAGCACCACGCTTGAAAAACACCCCCTTACTTTGGCAAAATTCCCCGAGTTGGGCCGCAGTGTAGGTCTCCAACTCTTCCAATTCAAATTCCATTTTGCCAATTAGGGTCAGGGACAGCCACTTGGGAGAAGTTAAGAAAGGGGGTAAAGTGAGTTACCTCCACCCACCACCAGGAGTAAATTTGGAAAAGCAAAAATTATCAATTAGGGAGTCCGCTAGGAGAAAACTCCAGGTGTGAGTATATGGCGCACACTAAGCTACTGCTAAGCGGATGCAAGCACAAGCTCTAATCCCACCACTGAACACCAATTATGTTGGACCTGGGGTTACCAGTCCACATAGGGTAGCCTGGCTCCAAGTGGTAAGACCTATCCTGAAGCAATTGTGTTATACTTGCATTGCGCCTATACAGTAACCCAATGCCCATCCACCAAAAAGTAAACACCACACCGTGTTTAGAAAAGTAGAAAATATTTATATTCTCCTTTTTGTTAGTTTCTTGTATTTCTCTTAGTTGCAAAACCAGTACCACATTTACAATTAAATCAGTGCATGTAAATTACTTGTTTCTGTAAACTTTCCTAGTTTCACATAATTTAGATTCTCTGGCACTTCCTGTTTAGTCAAAACATTCTTTAGTAGGTAAACAGTGTGATTAAACTCAATTTACTATACCCTCTTCCACCTCTGAAAGAGAAACAGGTTCGAAGCAATTCTAATATATCCTGTCACCAGCTAGACCTCTACCATTAGCATTCTTAGATTTATCACACAGATGGCGATCAGTACAAGTTTTTATGCGAGAAAGCGACTAAATTACTCTAGTAGTTATCCCATCCAGGGCATAGAATTAGGCAGTCAGTTGTCTCAGTCATTTAATAATTCCCTGGTGTATTCGGCAATTCTCACTCAATGGGCACTTTCCTGCGGCTTAACTTTCCTCTCTCGTAGTACTGTGTGGAAAGTAGTTTAGTTTTGAATGCCTCCCCCCCCCCCCCCTTTCCTTTCTCCGCGGTACTTCTCCTGGACTTTTATCAGGATTCTACTGACTCCGGAGGCGGCAATGAGGCCCACAAAACACCTTGCTTCCCAACCACACCTCCACGGTCTTACCAGGTGATTGCGGTGTTGAATTGGTGTCCGCTCACTTCGCTTACACCTCTGTCACTTCGTTCGGTCTCCCGCCCTCGCACTTCAGGGACTCAGCAGCTGTCTGAGCCGGGAGTGCGTAGCGTTTCTCTCAGCGTCGTTCTCGGCCTTAAGTCCCGCCCTCCTCTCGCTTGTCAAAGAGGGTGGGTGTTGAACACAGGCCGGCCTCCTCTGCTTCCCGCCCCCTTTCTCCCGGCGCTCACTTGGCAGAGCGTACGACCTCCCGCGACGTCACCTCAGAGGAACCAACGCACCGCTGACCAGAACCGGGCCCCCTCTCTACCACCAGCTCTCCTCAGCGGAAAAAGGGGGGGGGGGCGTGGATACTGCCAGTCCGCAGTTGGCGCACCGTTTGGCGGCGGGGAACTCAGCGGGCCAGCCGCTCTACGGTAAGGTTGATTTTCTCTCCGCGTTCTGTGAAGCAAAGTCCTGGGGCCAATGGCGGTGATACCCCTGACTTCCTCCCTTCCTCGTACTTTGTCCGCAGTACGCTTAAGAGTGCGGCAAAGGGGAAGAACATGTCAGTTACGGGACCCTCTAACTCCGGGCGGCAGCAAAATATCGGGGACCCTGAGCGGGGTAATAAAGCCTTGTCCCGCAACAACCCGGCTACTCTCCCCCCGGGTCAGATGTCCCTCACCTGCCAGGCCAAATACAGGATTCCACCTCAAGCGTTCAAAAAGGGGAAAGGGAAAAGAGCGGAACAGTCTCTTCCAAATCGGAGGCTTCCCTGATGTATTCCCCAGAACCACGAGTAACCACTTCTCTCAGGGGGTTCAATGACACTACAAAGGTTATGCGGTATAAGGTCAATAAACCGATGGTAGGGCTCAGTCAATAACTAGGGGGTGACATCCTCAGGAGAGACAGCTGACCCATGGGACAATCTAGACTCTATCAGTGCGCCTTCCTCCCTTGGCTATCGCCTCACTCCTCACCAGGTTCCCTCCAGACTCCCCCTGGTCACTCCAAAATGGCCGCCCTGATACTGGCCTTATATAGACTGGCCTCAGGCTACCAGAACCAGCTGGAAGGTTCTAGAGTTTCCCTACGTTATCCTATGGGTCCATTTCCTGAGGTAATCAGTTGTGGCAGTTATAAGCCACCTTTTTTGTCTCTACATTTTCACCATAATGAGGGACACCTAGGCCTAAAAAATTATAGGGACAAGGAAGTACCTAACCCCTTGGGGCAACACCTAAAAATTCCAGTGGTCATGAAAAAAACAAAGATTAGGAGGCAGAAAGGGAACAAAAATAATTAAATAATAGGAGGGACCACCCAAAGGGCTGACAGGTCTAACAGAGGCATACCCGTTACAGCTATGGGGAGTCCCTAAAGGATTACAGGTCTTGGCAGAGCTCAGAGTTCCCAGAAGGACATCGGAATGTCTATCTCAGGAGGTTAGGCAGTGCAATTTTGTTTATGTTTAGGGTATAGTATAACTAGAACTTCAGGACAGACAGCTGTTTGTTTCCTTATTCCTCACTCCTTAGCCCTCATTCCTTATCTGTTACTTCTCAACTCCGTGGTGGCTTTTGAAAGTTGTCAGGCGAAAAAGTCATCTTAGACCGTCTCCGAGTGAGCAAAGCGAGTGACATTGAATGACCCAAGGGGGTTTCAGGTAGAAGGACATTGTCTCCACTTTCATTAGGTAGACTAATGTATGCAGATGGGCTTTACATTAGTCTAATCCCAAAACATGACTGAAGAGGTGAGAAGGCATATTGTATTCGCTATGGTAAACAACTTGGGTAAATGATGGATAACATTTAGCCTTTGGTTATAATTTACCCATTTACTACATGCTTATAATAGTGTCCTTTCATTTGCACATTCATAGCATACCAGTTTGGTTACAGACAGTATGCTATACATTGTTAGAGGCACAGTATAAGACTGTTTCAGGTGTGGTCATAGAAGTCTGTGAGCAACTGACCAGTGTGGCAAAAATGCATTTTTAATAAGGAGAAAACTGACTAGTTCATGGCTTCTCGGAAGCAGTGCTTCAGATAATCTAATATAAACAAGCATTGGCGTAGCCAATAGATCTCGCCTTTGGGACCTTATAAGCCTTATAGCCGCACAGACATGCAAACAAAAATTATATGAGTGGTAGTGTCAAAGTGACTTAAGTGCTAGGGGAGGTCCTTAAAGGCAATGTAAATGTTAAGAAACAGACAAAGATTATGCCCGGAGGCCAGAACATATGACCGATCTCCTGGGTAAAAGGATTTCCGAACATATATTGCTAAATCGTTACTGAATGGAGTTACTTCCAAGAAGGCAAATCCTTTAAACTACAGTGCAAAGTGGGATGCAGATATACAGCCCGACTTAAAGGGTATACATCGAAGTTTAAATTTGAAAGCTCCGCAGGCAGTGTCTCCTTTAAATGAGATTTCTATTCTATTGATGCACAGTTAAATCATGACATTCATTTTCAAAAGTGACGGAAGTCCCTAAACACTCTTTTAGCCACAGAAAATTGATGGATTGGCGTAATAATACGCACCTGACAGTTCTGGACCGGAGCACCTCACTGACTAAAGATCAAACATAAACAAGCATTTGCATAGCCAATAGGTCTCGCCTTTTGGCTTTATGAGCGTGGGAAGCATTTGCATAGCCAATAGGTCTCGCCTTTTGGCTTTGAGTGTGGGAACTGAATCTGTCTTCAGTGTCTTCAACAGAGGTATGTAATGAAAAAAAAAACATCAGGAGCATGAGGCTTTCCTTTGCAGCCAATCTTTTCACCGCTTTTAGACACAGCACTGCATTATGAAGGTATGAAAGACTTATGGGAATCGCCACATGGTGGCCATATTCTATCAGAAGAATCTCTGATAAAACACTACTAGTTAGGTGTAATGTCCAATGACATCCAAAAAGCTGGTAGTTCCACTTTGTCGCTGGAGTTTTTTGATTTCAAGTCTTCTTGTAATTTTGAGCATTTTTGGGACTCTATCACTGTGCCACTGGACAGGAAGTTGTGCTTCCAATTTAGAGTGTGAGCATTACCACTGAAGTCTTTTACATCCACATGCCAAATACAACAGAGTTAAAACTTTTACCGAACAACTGATTGCGCAGCAAGTGGAGCTGTTTTCAAAGACATTCTTGATAAGTCTGCCATTTTAAAATAAATCCTCTCTTAGGCCGTCAGGCGGGACCTGGGGTTACAGTAACTACACTTGAGAGCAGCAATTGTAAGGCCTACTTCTAAAAGTACATCAAATTACAATCAAACCGCAGCGGGTTCTCTTCCAAGCAAGCGCTCAGCCATATTTTAGAATCCCTATGGATACGTTTCAACGTGGTCCACTGAGAATGAGGCACCCGCTTCTCGCCACATTATTTGCCTGTTTTATTTAGTTTTATATAGCGGGAAATCGATCCATTACAAAAAGACTAATTCATTTTTGGTATGCACAGGGAGAGTCCTCGATTTGCCCAGAATCACAGGAGGTACAGCCGACGCCGAGACAAGAACCTTGTTCCCCACCTCAAAAGTCGGCAGCTCTGGCCGTAGGCCACATCCTCTAGGAAATTTGACGATCGCCAAACAGGCTAGTGCCCCAGAAGGGCCGGTAGAGATGGGAAGTTAATCAGGACATGAAATTCTGGCAACTGACGGACCCCAGCCAGATCTATGATCCCTTCAGACACAAAGCTACCCCTTTAGACACCAAACTTGCCTATTACCCGCTCTCATAACAAATGGACAGACATACGAACAGTGAGGTATGTAGAACACTGTAGAACACTGCTGGCAACTAATGACATGCACACAGGCTACACACAAATAGAGTTAAATAACCACTCTGTCTCAAGCAGACAGGCCTGCCGACAGCAAAGATGTCTGCCACAAGCTACAGGTCACTGGAAGAGTGACGCAGTCCACTCTACATGTCCCAAGTAGTCACATACTGTGCACTGATATCCCCTAATGACAAAAAGAATGATAACGCAGCCCATCGTTTAATCTATTCAACTGACATACCATAAGGCAAATTATGCAAATGAGCACTAACCGCAGGCCATCCCGGCACATCTGACACCCCCACACACTTTATCAACTCCTGGGACATGGCCCCTCTGCAGACTCATAAGATTACAGCTCGGAAGACCCCCTGCTACAGAAAACACAGGACATCAACCGACAACATCAAAGGGTCGCCCACTGCCATAGACCTGCTCCAGGGGATCCTTATTTTTTAACCAGCATAATAAAAGGGCCCTTCTCGGCGAATCAGAGCTGCCAGCCTCAAAACGTAATAAAAATGTGTCTAATCTCCCACTTTCTCGTCGCCCCATAACAAGCGCTGCCTTAATCGCACTGAAAGGGGAAAAAAGCCAGGGCCAGCACGAGCTCCATCTGTTTCCAATTAACGCGAACCCGGGACGCCGGTGCGATAATTTGAAACAGATGGCTCTGATGCTCGCTCCTGAGCACCCTAGGCCAGGTAAAAAAGAAGGCAGGACATGCACCCACCTTGGGTCAATTGCGTGCTGTCTTAATTAGAAAGACTCGTGCAAAGGCCAATAGTGGGAGATAATCAAAAAAAGCACACGCACAAGTATGTGTTTTCGAGTTTAAAGTCCTTACTACAAGCCTCACAGAGCAGCGCATGCGCACTGGCTCTGACAAGACCTAAAAATGGAACTAAAACAACTGTGTTCCTTGACAGAAAAAAATAAAGCAGCGTCTACTGAAGCGACTGCTGGAAATGTGTGATGTGTCATGTCGCACAATGAACAAAAAAAGTTAGGCGCTCTTTCGATTCTCTGGCTAGAAAATATATACCTTTTTGAAAAAGGACTAAAACCCAGAATACAGTAAATAAGCCGAGATTGTAATACATTTGAATAATGCAGATGAAATCTGAAGAGAACACCTTTACCTCAGTGTTAATGTCTCCAGGCACTAACAAGGACACACCAGATGGTTAATGTCAGTCACTCCTCCTCCGCCTCCCAGTCACAGATCAAACAGTCTGCGACGTCTTTAGATGGCTGCACGCAGCTCTATATGGTCCTGAGGGTTTTCTTACGTTCTGTCCACCTTGCTAAATCGTGACAAAAAAACAACACAAAAACAAATAAACAGGCGAGGAGTGTAACGATAAAAAATAAAAAGCCACGCCTGCGTGTAGAAGAAAGCATCTCTCACCGGAGGATGAACTTGTCCACTGTTTGTTTCTTGAAACAAACTCCTGGGAGAGGTAGGGATGCACTTCCCTCCTCTCTCGTAGCTTTCGGTGAAATATAGCGCACACACGCAGATCCCAGGGCTTTCAGACAGCCTCAACTGATAGGCACATCGAGCTTCTTTTCCTGCTCACGTCTCCTCCCCTAACAACGTCACCCTGACAATTACAAATAGGTCTCACACAAACCCCCGTGCCTGTCCATCTTTTTAACTGCTTTGTTTTCATTTCTTTCTCTCCCCTCTCTCTTTCCTTGTCTAGGCTAAGTAATGTGCCAGAGGAGAGGTCTTCATACAGGATTGGTACTTCTAAGGCACAGACACCGGATTTTTTGTTCATGAAATTCCCTTGCACGCACACTTTGCAGAAGCATGTACAAGGTGTATGCTTGGTTTCTGTGCCTAAAACCTACCTGGCGAGTTCAATTCGGGGGCATGACAGCACTGCGGAGTCCACTGAAACCTATTAGGCCCAAAGGACCTGAGAGGAACAAACATGGGGGAGATGTACATTTTTAGTTCCCACAGGATGGGCTGTCGCGCCAAAGAGCTACACTTGGAAGCCTGTGATAACTTCAGGCCCAGTTTGGCATTACTAATGCGTAAAAACATCCAGTCAAGCTTACATCAGTCTGTACGGATGGCATTCTAGAGCCAGCGTTGGGGATTTTTCTGGAGGGTTCAAGCTCCCAGCTGCTGAAACGCGTGACTTTCCCTTCAGGTCAATACTGACCAATAGAAAGAAATGAGGCACAGCGCCTTCAAAGGCGAACCACCGTATGCGTATGCGCAACCGTACCAACAACCAGGCTTGCTTTATTATCAATGAAGAAGTAAGATTAAAAGTTTTTTTTTAAACGCGGCCGCGAAAGTGAAAGCGACCGCGCTGTCATTAGTAACATTATCCAAGGTAAGAAGGCAGATGCCACAATGCGCGCCACTGCTTGCTCCCGACACCAAAACGCCATAGGAAGGAACATTTAGACAAAAGGTGGGACAAACACACGCCATTGGCCAATTGCGTGCTTTCATTTTTTGAAAGCCATACGCAAAGGCCAATAGGATTTTACAACCAGACGCTTGAGTTTTCTGAAAGCTTTCTAAATGTCTGGAGTGATTACAAGAGGCCCTCTCCTAGGGCAGCGCATGTGCGCTGCGTTAGGCGAGACCTAAAAATGACATCGCTGCGGCATTAATCAGGCAGGAAAGTATGCAGAGGGGCTTTACACTCTATTAGCAAGGTCATTTTTAATGTTCTAAAAAAACTATTTTACGGTTCTGCTAGGGCAGTGCCAATATTATTTCAAAATAACTCTTTGTTTACCAGATGAGTTTTTATGTGGGATGTTGGAGTGTAGTTTTATACCTCAGGCCATGATGGCTTGTGGCAAGGACTGTCAAATGAAATGATTGTGTGCGCACTATTATGATACAATCGTGTTACAAACCTTGTGGAAGCAGTTTGACCACACGGTAATACACCAAAAGCTGGTATAATATATAAAGCAGTGTGTTTCAAATCTTAAACACATGGAATAATGTCAGTTGGAACCAGAAAAATATTGCCACATGTTTGATTTGAAATGCACACGACCGAAGATTGAAATGCAGAAAGACTATCCCTCCTCTAAATTGCAATGAGTACTTTATCTTGTCTCGTTTACTTCAACATTATGTGCATATTTTTTTATCTTTCTCATGGCACTAAACGTCTTGAGTAAAAAAAGAAAATCCTAAATTTAGGCCACCTATAAACATTTAGTCATTGGCTTTGCTCAGTATAGCACCCATTTTAGCAATTTCAATGTGAAAAAATAACACCACTTTACAATTGTTTGATACAGCGGCCCTCAGCGCCTTAATTGTCTGCAGTATGTCACTTTATATAAGCATTTAGAGGAAAGGCAAGCAAAGCCTTCACACGTTGTTGGGGACAAACGGCACACGCTCAGCTCTTCTGTCAGCATGGACCTCTCTAATCCATATCTTCAAGCACACTGCCTAAAGGAAGGAAGCCCAGCAAAGAAAAATAAAAAAAACACTGCCATTCATGTGCTTTACAATAAAGTAGCACCATAATTGGCCATGTTGTATACTCTTACCACTGTCTGACTCAACAATACCCAAGCTTGGAGGGCCCTTTGAGCCAAAGAGCCAATTCCGACATAGCTCTTATGATATTTATTATATTAAATTGCATGAGGGCTGTGCCAGAATTGGATTCACAGTGCAGAACAGGGCCCTAGTGAAGACCTGTAGGGCTTTGTTAGCTGGTCCAAACACTGTCCTTAAAGCCGGGTAGATTTGGACGGAGAAGCCTAAAGTACGCATGTTAAACTCGCAGAGTCCAGAGACCGGTCAATTTGTCACACCTACTTTACTTACACAGTGCCACAGCTCTCCATGGCTACACCCCCTCGCTTTGTGAATGCATTTAACAATATAGGTAGCCAGCTGTGCTTCAGCATGAAGCCTTACAAAACTTGAGTTTTTATATTCACTAAACATTAAAATTCAAAATTAAGACTGCTAGATTTTCAATGTGGGTTACGGAATAAAACAGTCTGTCAACGTCCTTCTGCCCCTAAGGAGAAGCTGCCTCTGCCACTACTCTCATTCCTTGCTCCTTATCCATCACTTTTTGTCCATCATTCTTTGCCCCTCCCTCCTCCTGTTCACTCCTCATATCTCACATCT
The DNA here is from genome assembly GCF_964263255.1 of Lissotriton vulgaris. Lineage (NCBI taxonomy): Eukaryota > Metazoa > Chordata > Amphibia > Caudata > Salamandridae > Lissotriton > Lissotriton vulgaris. Next base: position 606,311,341 of record NC_141699.1, on the reverse strand, counting down.
CATCCTTTATTAGTTATAATTCCTGATCCCTCAATCTTCATTCATCAGTTTTCATCTTGCATTTGTCACTTTCAGTCACTTCTCATTTTTCAGTTCTCATTCTTTACTAATCCAGCATCCCTTACTTCTCAATCATCCCTTACTCTCCATTTATCATCCCTCACTCTTCATTCATCATCCCTCACTCTTCATTCATCATCCCTCACTCTTCATTCATCATCCCTCACTCTTCATTCATCATCCCTCACTCTTCATTCATCATCCCTCACTCTTCATTCATCATCCCTCACTCTTCATTCATCATCCCTCACTCTTCATTCATCATCCCTCACTCTTCATTCATCATCCCTCACTCTTCATTCATCATCCCTCACTCTTCATTCATCATCCCTCACTCTTCATTCATCATCCCTCACTCTTCATTCATCATCCCTCACTCTTCACCACTCATTCCTCACAACTTATCCCTCACCCATCAGTTATCACTCATCATCTTTAACTCCTCCTCACTCACTCTTCTTACCACATTCTCTACCCTTTTTCCTCAACTTACACTGCTCATCCCTCCCTCTTAACTTCTCTTCCTCACAATAATGAAGATTTAAGTGGACCGATGTTCTTGTCATAAAAGATGCATTAAACTGACCATTTTAGGAGTACAGAATCGTGAGCTGACCTGCTGGCCAAAATAACTGTGACTAATTTGTATTCAGCAATAAAACTATTTGCTGATTATGCTTAGCATCCAGTCCTATTTATGGGGGATTAACAGCCTGATCGGGTTTGAAATGGAAGCGTAAGCTGTGTTCTCATTGTTTACAAAATAACGTTTGTATGGTACACCTGTAATGATTAAATTAAGATAGAGTGCTACCTTCTGGTGGTATTTCGTGGGTGTCGGTCTTATGATGCTATGAGTTTTTTGGTGAGCCTTTGGTCTCCCTAAACACTATTCTAGGCAGATGGAACACAAACAGCTCATGAAAAGACCTCAGCTGGTCAGGTGTCGTGTAATACTTTGCTTTTGTTTCCGTGTGAACAGTGCTGAGAAGGTTCAAGAAATCAGCGCCTGGCTGAAGGGACACCCTGTGAGCAATCTGTCGCGTTCATCTTGTGATTTGCAGATTCTTGACGCTGCCATTGTTGAGAAAATTGAAGAGGAAATTGAGAAGTGCAAGGTATACATTTTCAGTGTGAGTGAGTTTGTGTATGGAAATATGTTAATTGGTATAACATCTGTGTTTGCTTGGCGTGTTTTAAACCACTTGAATTTTGATTGGTGTCAATTGCATGATCAAAGTCTAGCAGCTCAGAAAGGAAAGTGTTTGCAAAGACGTTTGCTTGACAAATGCCATTTTTCTGTCCCCTCATTTGTCAGTAGGTCTATAGTGTGGAGACATTCTGGCACTAGCTTACTAGCTGAATGCCCACCTACCAGCTTAGTATTATGTTTCCCCAAATCAGCTCTGCCAGGGAGCACCTGTTTCCCAAAGCTATATAACATAACCAATCATTTCCCCTTCACTGGTTCTTGGTATGCATATTGTTTCTTTCCCATACAAATACACAGCTGAACTAGCATCAAAATCCTCTTGAAATTGAAAGACACACTGCTGCTGTGCACATGTTGTTCAGTACATAAATATCACCAAGAAAAAAATATTCCTTGTGAGCTTATTTACCCCTGTGTGTTCAGCTAAGTTTCAAATGAGCGTTTTCATGAGATGCCAGTGGATAAAAATAGTCAGGATTCCTTGTCTTGTTCCTATAGTTCCTTCTGATGAGAAATGTGGACCTCTCTAGAGAGATATTTGGTAGTGATGCTCCTACAAGTCTGACTCCATATATGCCACTTTTTGGTCTTAAGTTGGCTTGTTACTCCAATAGAACCTACAGGCTGAATACTGGAGTTTAGTGAGCTTTTTGCGAAATTTAACCCAGCCTAGTGTCTGTGATGCTTTATTACAACAGGGCTGATAACCTTTCGCATTATATGTAATTTACTGGTGAAGCCAATTTATTTTACTGTTGATACCTGATTGAGATTTTATTTAATTAAATGGCTGTTTAAGGGTGGAGCAGTTCTTAAGTTCCTGGGTTGGAAATCTCACCTAAATCTTCTTATTCGGAGTGTTCTCAGGAAGGTCCATCCCACAATCTGCAACACTTAAGGGATGTCAGAAATATTTACTGTATAAGCCTCTTGACACAGCCCTTAAAAGTAATATATTGTAATTTTAATTATGAACTTGTTGATTAATTAGTATGCTTTGATTTATTCTTCCATAGCAACGAAAAAGTAAACAAAAAGTGAGAGTGACTGTGAAGCCACATTTACTTTTCAGGGTAAGTGTGACCTTTTTTTAATTTAATATTTAAAACACAAATAGATTAAGAAATGTGCCTGTATTACAAAATGTGGTGCAGTACATGTTCGTTTGAGAAAACAACGAAATCACGTTCATAAAAGTTGTGTTCCTTTTGTGCATGGTTTTGTGTTTGTTTATCTGGGAGTGAGTCCTTTTCACACCCTAGCTTTAGTATGTTTGTAACATCTGTATATTAATTGCATTGGTCCAGTAAAAGGAATAATACCTTTATTATATTAAATAGTTGCTTACAACAAAAGTGGGCATTTTATACGGTTTTAATTATTCCAAACCCTGCTCTTGCATTATGATCTCATAGGATTATGTTGCTTGCTGTGCTTCATGGCCATGATTCGTTTTTTCTGTTAACGTTTAATAGATTAAACTTGTGTAATTTCTATTTTCCCAGCTTTTCTATTGCTTTGTTTTTTCTTGTTGTTTTCTTTGGTTTCTGCAATTACATCTATTCCAGAAGTGGCTAACTGTGTGTGGTGTAGGGTAATTGATCTCATTGAAGGTTTTACTTCACTGCTTTGGCACCCCATAATTTTCTGTCTGCTCTGCATTGAGATTGTAACATATCAGAGAACATTCAATGGGAGACCAACAGTTTTGTCTTTAGAACCTCAGCGCTCGAAAAACCTGCCAATATTCAATATGTAACCTATTCACTCCATAACAATTGTTGATGATGGTAGACCAACCAAACATCAACCCCCTTGAATTTATTATGTAGGAAGAATGATGGCATTGACCCCTCAATTTGTTGTTTCTTTAATGCTGTTCTCCTGCTTCAGATGTGTTACCTGTAGAAATGCAATTCACAGTTTCTAATGGTTATGTCTGCTTGTCGATACTTCACCTTTCGAATATCCCAGTTGCCATACTGGATCCAGAAATGTATGACATAACTCTTCTGCACCATATATATATTGTTTATTTCGGGCACTGCCCATAAAACACATCAAATCCAAAGAAGATACATTTTGAGTACTTAAAAAGAATCAGTAAATATAAAAACTTTATCTAGAAGAATATAAAAAGTCTAGATTAAAAACGTTACAAAGGACATTAGTTAAAATAGACAGATAAAAAAGGCTAAGCCTGAGATTATAACTAATTTTGCAAGCCATTTGTGTATCTCCTGGTCGATCTCAAAATAATTGGGTAAACATGACTGGAGGAGCTGTGCAAAATAGCAAACATTTACGAAATACAAGAGGGAAGACAAACATGGATAAGAGTTTGCAACATCTCATATGTGGTTAATATTCGTTTGGCAGAGGCTAAAGTTAGATATAACCTTACTCTCTAAAGTGGTAGCCTGGTCGAGCAGAAAGGCAGTATCGGAGGACAGTGTAAAGCATTTGTTGTACACACTCAGTCAGCAAATGGTCTCACACACTCAAGAACTGAACTCTAGGCCAATTGTTTTGTATCAAAATACTAGCAGCCCGTCCCGACCTTGTCCGGGAGCAATCATGCTTCAGGACCCCCGCCCGCCCCAACGTTGTCCGTGGGTCCCCTGGATCCTTCCTTCATATATTGCAGTATTATACCTCTATGTTTCCTTTGTACGCTTTTGTAACCTGCACACGTCACATTTTGCTTATGTATGGCACCGTTTGCTAGCTGTTGTATTTTGTTGGCTCACGATTCTCACTTTTGTAATGCACTCACTTTTGTAATGCACGGTTTGCTACCTCTTTTGCTTCATTTAATGCTCACTGCTCCTCCCCGCCTGTATTTCACCTACGCTCACCGCTCCTCCCCGCCACTTTTTCCTCATGTAATGCACCGTTTGTTACCTCTTGTATGTTGTTGGCTCACGATTCTAACTTTTGTACGATTCTCACCTTTCTAATGCACTCACTTTTGTAATGTCCGTGGGTCCCCCGGAGCCTTCCTTCATATATTGCAGTATTATACCTCTATGTTTCGTTTGTACGCTTTTGTAACCTGCACGCGTCACTTTTTCCTCATGTAATGCACCGTTTGCTAGCTCTTGTATTTTGTTGGCTCACGATTCTCACTTTCGGAATGCACGGTTTGCTACCTCTTTTGCTTCATTTAATGCTGACCGCTCCTCCCCGCCTGTATTTCACCTACGCTCACCGCTCCTCCCCGCATGTATTTCACCTACGCTGACCACTCCTCCCCGCCTGTATTTCACCTACGCTCACCGCTCCTCCCCACCTGTATTTCACCTACGCTCACCGCTCCTCCCCGCCTGTATTTCACCTACGCTGACCGCTCCTCCCCGCTTGTATTTCACCTACGCTCACCGCTACTCCCCGCCTGTATTTCACCTACGCTCACCGCTCCTCCCTGCCTGTAGCTTTTGTATTTCACCTACCTCATCCGTCGCTCCTCCACGCCTGTCCGCCGCTCCTCACCGCCTGTCCGCCGCTCCTCACCGCCTGTCCGCCGCTCCTCACCGCCTGTCCACCGCTCCTCCCCGCCTGTCCGCCGCTCCTCCCTGCGCTGATTTCCGCCGCTCCTGATGTCAGCACGCACGTCGCGGCCGGCCGACGCTACTTCCAAGGGACTACTTTTTTTTTTTTAGGTAAATATTTTAAATAACGTATATTTTTTATTTTATATAGCCTATGTCCATCTACAGACCCTGCCAATTACAACGATGTATCGGGTGTTTGGATTGGCGCTGTGGTTCCCGAGTTTACCCGCCTCATAGGTTCAAAGTTCTTCCTTTATAATAGTAGTATAGATATAGTAGTTTTATTTTAGAACCAACAAGGTATCAAAATATACTTTCTCAGAATGAGTTACTTTAGTTAAATACTTTTCAAATAGGCAATAGACTTTTTGATTACAGTAGTTACAGTTGTTGCAATTGGCAACACAATTTCAAACACAATGATACATTGAGCTCAATGGGAATTTCTGGTTGAATGCAATTAGTTACTATAAGGATTAATTTTCTAACCACAGGAATGGATCCTAGATTCAGTCAAGGGACATCTCCTGTAAACCATTAAGTTAAAGCGTTTTGGTTACGGTAGTGATTTTTAACGAATATTATTGTATTTTAAAAGTTGACCCTTAGAAACATTTTCACATAGGATCACCAATGTTTTCCTATGGGAGGAAATTCACTTAGCAGGTAAGTAATGCTATTGTTACTTTTTCTTACTCAGTGTTGGATCCTGGATCCAGTACTGGTGCATCTCCTGTAAACAATTGAAGGAATTCGATTATATCATACAGGTGATTTTTAAAGAGTATTTGTAGTTTTTGAAAATCGACACTTGGAAACTTTTCTGGTGAAAACCAGACAATGGATTCCTATGGAGGAAAATTGAGTTAATAGTAAAGACAGTCATAATTACTTTTCGGGTTCAGTGCTGGGCTGAAAGATACAGCACTGGGTTCTCTTCCGATAACAGGTGAGTAAATCGGAATTCATTGTTCGGTTGATTTTAGATGAATATTTTAAAGTTTCATAACTCCACACTTAGAAGAAATTCTGAGTGAAACCAGTCAATGTTACCCTATGAAAGGAAAGAGTGTTATCGGCTTTTGGGTAAGTACTCGACTGGCAGTGTTAAGGCTCTAGGCATAGACTCAGGGGTCTCCCAGGGTCAGGTAGGTACAGTTGTTACACCCTCAGCGGCACAGGGGCAGCCGGGTGCAGAGGTAGTAGGCCCAATGCTAGCCTATGGGCTGCAGGGGGCCTTTGGTTGGTGGCTGCTGGCTAGCAGGCCACGCTGCTGTGGGAGCTGGGCACCTGGTAACTTGCTCAGGGCAAATGGGGAAGTAGATCAGGACAGAGGTTGCACTCCCAGGGGCGGCTGGGTTCAGGGTGCTTTTGAGCCGTCGGGCGCTCAGTGTTATTCAACGGGAGACTAGGAGATCGAACCAAGGCTGCAGGCTCGGGGACGGAGATTCTTCAGGTGCGTTCACCACTTCAAGGGTAAGTTGGGATCTTGGAGAGTTGGGCACAGGGGGCCGTGGGGTGCCGGGTGCAGGGGTGTCTTTGGACGTCAGGAAATCATACCCTCAGCTAGTCGCGGTTGGAGGGGTTCCTGGTTGTGAGGCTGCAGGCGTCATCAGGATCGTCGAGGATGGTCTTTGGGTACTGGATTTCAGGTCACAGTCGCCCGGGGGACGTCTTTGTGGTCTTTGTCCACTCAGGCACAGGCCGGGCTCGGCGGGTGCAGAGTCTACATTCGCGGTTCCTGGCTGGCACCAGGGGTTGTTTCTGTTTGAGCAGAGCCACTGCTGGTGGGAGTCCCAGTCTTTAGAGGATCAAGGCAGGCAGGTCCCTCAGGGTTTTCAAGGTTGCTGTCCGCAGGAGACGCCAGGGTTAAGCAGGAGCAGGTTCAAGGATCAACAGGCCTGTAAGGTTCTGGGGCCAAGTCAGTTGGTGTCGTCCTCTTTTTAGCAATTGCACGGCAGGTCGTCTTGTTTCTTGTTCTTTCTGTTTTCAAATCTGGATCTGAGGAAGGAAGGTTCAGGGTGCCCCTAAATACTATATTTAGGGGTGTTACAGGTAGGGCAAGGGCAGGGACCAATGGGTCCCTGTCCTGGGGTGACTACACCCACTATCCTGCTCCTCTCCTGTGGGAGGGTGGCAGGAGCCTATCTCTGATTGGGCAGGGCTCCCCATCCTCAGAGTTGTGCTTCGCATCTCCTCTCCCACCTGAGGGGTGGGGTTGGAAGAGGCTGGCACAAGCCCTTTCCTTCCTTTGTCTTTCCCGCCTGTCTTCCCGCCAAAAGTGGGGGTCAGAACCGGTGGGGGCCAGTTGCTGAGTACAGCAAGTGGCCTGGAGAAGCTCACAAAGGCGGTATGCCTTTGAAGCTTCCCCTGCCCATCCTGGGGGAGGAGGCTTGGCACCTCGTCCCAGGATGTGCAGTGTTTCGGGCCCCCGAGAGCAGCAGGCTCTCGACCCAGGGGTCCAGAAACATGTCTGGTGGTGGCAGCCTCGGTAGCCACGCAGTCAGGACACTGGGAGTTGGTTAGGTTTCAGGGGGCATCTCTAAGATGCCCTCTGTAGTGCATTTGGCATTGAATCCCACACTGGCATCAGTGTGTGTTTAATGTGCTGGGAAGTTTGATATCAAACTTGTCAGTCTTCAATGTAGCCATTATGGTGCTGTGGAGTTCATAATGACAACCTCCCTGCACCATATAGTCTTAATGGCATCACTGCACTTACAGTGCCCAGGAATGGCCCTGGGTACTGTAGGGGCACCTGGCTCATGCACCTGTGAACTTACCACTAGCATAGTGCACCCAGCTAGAGGGGTGACTGATGTATTCCAGGGCAGTGTGCTTGTGGGCATGGCACACAGGGATGTGTGCCATGTTGACTCTTTTTTTTAATTTTTTTTATTTTTTTAATTATTTATTAACATTTTGTCAAGACTTACAATTTCCAAAAAACATATCACCAATATACAGATTGCAGTACAATTACAACCATCATCCAGTATATTGCAAAAGTCAGTATTACCTTGGAACATATTAGCTCATTTTACATTTCACTACACATTTAAACAGTTTGATTCGCTTGTAGATACTCAACCAGGTACATCCAGTAATCTCTTGGTTTGGAACCAGTGGGCAACTCCTCCTCATATGTTTTTAGAGTACGCTTACAATAGGCCATGTCTTTAAGCCATTGCTTAGCTTTTGGGGCTTTCCTGCCACTCCAGCATATTGAGACCCTCCGTTTAGCCAGGAGTAAAGCTATCATGCAAAATTTACTCTTGGTAGCTCGTACACTGTGGATGAGTCCTAGCAAACATGAGCGATTCGTGCATTCAATATTAACACCCACAGTTTCACCCAGCATCTTTACAACTTCCACCCAGTATACACTAACCAACTCACAGTACCAGGCGTGATGCAATAAAATCGGCATTGTCTGCACCACAGCGTTGACACTGTGCGCCCGATCGGAGCCACATTGATAAAGTCTGGCAGGGGTATGATACGTTTGATGCAGGTACTTATAGTGCAAAATACGTAGGTTGCCATTTGGTGTGAGCATGCATGTTAAGGCACTGCATGTCGCCCATTCGTCCTTCGTGAGGTGAGTCTCAAGCGTGTTCCATCTCTGTAACGCTTTGTGCGTGGTATCATCAATGTCTCCCTCAAGTGAGTGTATAATTTCGATACCATATGCGTGTTCCGAGGCTCAGTGAGTAGCAATTGTAAGGTGGATAACTGTGGTGGTTCATTAGGGTATGACTGGTAAAGCTTCTTGATGGCTCCCTGTAAACTATAATATGTGAACCGGAAAAGTAGTGTCTGATTACTGATATATGAAAGGTCTTTAGGTTCTATAAAGGTGCCATTATTGTACAAATCCCGCATTGTATCAATGCCTACTTGCCTCAGCAAATCTGTTCCCACTTTTTCTTGGGTTACTGACAATTCTGGGTGATGTTGAAGAGGCATGGCAGGTGCATTGAGCGGCAACTTGCGTGCCAGTCTGCCCATTTTCCGCCACGCTGCATTATTAGCGTCTATAGTATTAATGTCGCGGGAGTGAAGCGGGGGCCTACTATGAGGTAAGATAGCAGGTAGCGGAATGAGATGTGCATCTCATCTTGTGGAGAAGTGTGGCTCAGTGGTTAGAGGCGGCAGACCCGGATGCTGGGATCGACCGTGGACCAGGGTTCGATTCCCGCCTCAGCGGGTCTCGGGCTCAAAAATCCACGGCCTCGACAATTCTTGCTCCGGTGCCTACTCGACTCACGGGGTCTCACTCTGCAACTCTGGGCAATAGCTTGCTTAATCTCCACAACGGCCCCTCGCGGCGGGATGCCTGGCTTTCACCCTGTGGACACCCTGCCGGGGCCTCTCACAGGGGAATACCAGGACGGGTTCCCTAAGCAAGCGCCAGGATGCCCTTTGGGTGACAGGTTGCGCTATATAAGTACACCTACATTTACATTTACATCTCCTTCTTCAATCGCCACATGTGGTATATAGGGGACGCAGTGATATCAATAGTGCACATATTGCGCCTGAGCACATAGATGGTACAGGAGAAAATCTGGGACTTTAAAATCTCCCCTGTAGAAGGGTAATGAGAGGGCACGTAATTTGATGCAGGCTTGTTTACCTACCCATATGAGTCGAATTACCATAGTGTTCAGCCTTTTAAACACGGTTGTCGGGGTGTAATGGGGATGTTATTGAAGAGGTATAAAAATTTAGGTAACATGACCATCTTGACAATGGCCAAGCGGTCTGCCAATGATAATGGAAGGTGAATCCAACGCTCTATTTTGCCTTCCTGTGTACTTATAGATCTCCAGTAGATTGTGCGGATGACTGTCTGGATCCCGATGATACCAGATCCCAAGATATTTGACTGGATCAGTCTGCCACTGAAGTGGGAATTCTGCTGGATGACGGCGTGTAGTGTCTGTTAACGGAAGTATGATAGATTTAGACCAATTAATTTGAAGTCCGGAGTGACAGCCAAATTTAATATATTCCCTCAGAAGAGGGGACAGGTGTGTATCAGAATCACAAACGTACAGCACCATATCATCTGCATATAGCGAGATGTTTAAGGGCCTTTGTGGGAATTGGAGTGCAGAGCATTTATGATCTCGTCGTATTTTGCATGTCAATGGTTCTAGGGCTATTGCAAAAAGCAAAGGGGACAAATGGCACCCCTGTCTTGTGCCTCTTGCAATCTGTATAGCATCTGATACATATTTATTGTCTTTTATTCACGCCGTAGATGCTATGTACTTTATTTGAACCCACTGCAGGAAAAAGGGGGGGAACCCCATTCGTTGTAGTATAGTGTGGAGGTAGGACCATTTAATTGAATCGAAGGCTGTCGCTGCGTCTAGAAGGACTGCAGCATCCTTCATGTTAGGGGTAAGGTAGTGCGATAGCGCAAACGAGGTTCTGCTGTTATGGGTTGTAGATCGACCTGGTATAAACGCTGATTAGTGTGGGAGGACAAGATTAGCCATCAATGGGTGTAGTCGTTTTGCAAGAAGTTTGGCCAGAATTTTAGTATCCGTATTTATTAAGGACAGCGGTCTGTATGATTCACACTGCTCAGGATCTTTATTCGGTTTTAATAGGGCAATGAGCATGGCTTCTCTTAACGTGGGGGGTAATATCTGTTTGTCATGAGCGTCCCCATACATCTCCACAAGATGGGGTGCCAGTTGATCGACAAATGCTTCATAAAATTCGCTGGTGAATCTGTCCGGACCTGGCGCCTTACCATTCGGGAGTGATTTGACCACTTCAGTGACTTCTTCCACCGTTACTGGCAGTGAGAGATATTCTCTCTGGGCATCTGATAGCCACGCTATCTCCACATCCTCCAGATAGGGTAGGATTTTGGTTGACAGGGCAGTATCTCGTGACTTGTATAGATCACCATATGTTGCCAGGAATGCACTTAATATATGCTTTGTATCATAGTGAGGTGTACCATTATCTTCCTTTAAGGAAAGGCCTGTTTGTGATGTAAAGCCAGAGAATATTTTATTCGCTAAAACTCGACATGGCCTGTCCCCCTTCGCCATATGTGCGTACAGTTTGGCATTTTGTCAGGTAATTAAGTTCATCATCTGCATATGTCTGATATTGCGACATGACCTTCGTAATGTCACCCAGTGTAGCCACATTTGCGTGTGTTCGTATTCACGCTCCAGATCTCGTAATGTGGCCTTCCCGTTTGGTGAGCTGGTTACGGATGTCTTTTAATATACCGGCATTAGTGCTAATGCAGATTCCCGGTATGGTGGATTTAAATGCTTCCCACAATAAGCTAGGGTCCTCTGTTAATGGTTGATTCAACTCAAAATAATCAGTTTTGGCTTGATTGATAGTGTCGGTGTATGTGGAATCTAGTAATGCTTTTGTATTGAATCTCCACATGTATGGCAGAGGTGCGTAGTTGGGAAGGTCCAAAGTCAATAGCACCGGGTTGTGTTCAGAGAGGGTTTTGGGTAGGTGTAGTATGTGTCGCGTCCAGGAGGCTACCACCTTTGTCCCTAGCCAGTAGTCAGTACGGGACCAACTGTTATGAAACACAGAAGTTTGAGTGGCCTTCATGAGTTGAGGGTTACGTAGCCAGCCATGTTGACTCTTTGTTTATTTCTGCACCAAGACACTCAGCCTGCAAAGGCAGTGTGTGTGTGTGTGTCAGGGTACAGGGCCCCTAAGGATGGCACACTAAATGCTGCAGCCCTTGGGGGTCTTCTCTGGTCACAATGCCCTGGGTACCTAGGGTACCATTTACCAGGGGCTGACATGTGGCCAGAGATGCCAAATGAGTTTTCTTTTCAACACAGTTTAAGGGAAGGAACACATGCCCTGGGCACCTGATTGGCAGGAGCCCAGGGCACACTCAGTCAAAGTACATCAGCGAAAAGTGGGGGCATACCATTCAAGAAAGATGGCACTTTATCACACACATACAGACATTTTAGTTGATATGGGAACATTTTGTCCAAATAGGGTTCCAACCTAGGCATACTTTTGTGATTGAGAAATTTACCAGTGATGGAATCGGTCATACGGATTTCCCAAGTTTGGCGTAGGACTGTCGCCCAGTAGGACTCCTAAATTTTTTTGGGCATCACCTTTTACTATTGATTCTGGAGCGGTCCATAGGTACCTCATTCCTATTTCATACAAAAGATCTTTAATGTGTTTCAGCCACGGTGTTCTCAAATTTCTATCAATAGTTATGAGATCTTTCACAAACTCTTTATAGGCAGCCAATTCATTGGTGGACCACAATCTGAACCAGAATAAAAGGGGTTTTAGCATCACTAAGTGAATAGGGTTGAGTGCCAGGTCTAGGCGAAGCGGTGTAGTAGGAGAGCTCAATGGGAGTTTAAAGAGTGTTTGATGAACCTATTTTCTATTTTTGTAAGGCTCTGTGTCGATATAGCCACATATCTCAGCTCCATATATTGCTGAGGCTACAGCTGAGGAGTTGTATATAGAGGTAACTGGAGAAACAGCTCAACTTGATGCTACTCTATACCGCCTCATTATGGCAAAAGCTTTCTGGTGAAGAATAGTTTTACTTTTTTCCAACTGGGGGCCCCATGCCTCGGTGTCACTTAACCTCACCATTAGGAAAATCAAAGTGATGGACTACCTCTAATGGACACCCCTCAACAGACAACCTCTATACCCTTTGTGGGTTAATCATCATAACTTTAGACTTAGACGAATTTAACTCTAGGCCCCTTTCTCTGTAAAAAGTGACAAAGGCGTTTAATTCTGATTGGAGACCCATGGGTGTTTGGGAGATCAGCAGGGTATCGTCAGCAAACATCAGTATAGGGGTTGGTGTTCCTGCCACTTTCGGGGCATCATGTTTGCATTCCATTGGTCTCTTTACTGCGCCGTTAATGAATAGACTAAACAATGTTGGCGCAGGCACCCAACCCTGTCTGACTCACTTTTGAATCTCTATCTTTTCAGTCATATCCCCCAAATAGTTCCATCTAACCCTAGCATATGTATTGGTATGGAGAAGCCTAAGAATTCTTAAGAGATCTTTAGGTGTACCATACCCGCCAATACTTACCAAAGTATCTCAAGGGACCAGGTCATGCAGTGTAGTTCCTATATTCCCAATAGGCTCTGCGCATTGGAATAATATATCCTATAGATGTGACGTAGGCGTTATGTCTACTAGGTCCATATCATTCATTCATTTTCATTCATTTCAAAACTTTATTCGGTTATTAAGACAGAATAACCATAAAAGTACATTATAAGAAAATCATGATTACAATACACGGAGGTTACTTCCACATAATTCAGATTGCAATTGATTTTCGTGATTTAAAAACATGTTTGAGGAATGAGGAAATAAATACGACACTTAAAATACTATCAAGCTTCAGTACAGCTAAAAAAGCAGGGCGACAGCGATTAATTCCCTTAATCTTCAGAAGTGGAATAACCCACGTTTGTCTAGGTACAGAATAAAATTTACAAAAGATTAATATATGTATATCCGTTTGTACTGACAATTCATCGCAGGGACATTTTATCAAACTTTTTGACCAATCATTCATTACTGGAAAACTAAGTAACCGAAACAACAGGTTTAATCTAAAACGGATTAATAAAAACCTTTCATGGTCACTCATTGGTAAGCTCAAATAAGGTTGTATATTTCTAGAAGGCACAATTTGTTCGTGGGCTACTACAGTTATTTTCTTCATTTCAATCGTAGTTCTATTCTCGTGCAGATAAGTCATACACTTTTCTTTTAAGGATTTTGTAGAAATGTTACATAAGGAAGATGGTTCTGTGAAATAATGCCCCATACCCAATGCAGTGAGGAATTTCCTCACATAGCACAGCCAACTTAATTTGTCACTCTTCTCTAGCCCAACCGCATTGCTCATTATTGTGCGGTTTAATTCACATTCGTCAACTGAACTGTCCATATTCTATGCCATAGTAGAATTGGTGCCATTTTAGGTTTCGCCCTGCGAACCGATCGCGAAGCGATCGTTGCAGCGAAACTCTATTGCAATCATTTCTGCTTTCGAGGAGTCAAGGGAGACAGGAGACAAGTGATGTGCACGCGCAACCTTGCGAACTGGGATCAGGTCGCGCGCGCTTCCTGTCTCCCATGGCTCCTTGGAAGCACAAACACACAGACGCACACACACACATATAGACCCCCCCCGCCGGCGCGCATACACACGCACACACACAGAACAGCCCCCCGCCCCCCCTCACCCCCGCAGCCGCCGCCCTCCAACTAAGCCCCACTCACCGGCACTCCGAACTTTTGCAGCGTCCGCGGGGCTCTCCCTCGGGCATGGGAGCCCCCATTACCAGCCGAGTCATTCTGTACCTCTCGCCCCTGGCTACGTGCGTGGAGCAGGTCGCCGGTCCCAGGGGGCCCGCTCACTCCTCACCGGTGCCTGCTGTGTGTCTTTAGCCCAGCTGGGGTCCCGCTATTCCATGCTCAATCGTCGGTCGCGGTCTTGGCAGGCCCACAGCGTTGCTCCCAACCTCCGGTTAGGTCTCCACCGGGCCCACAGCTTGATCAGTGCCCTCTTGCGGCGGCCCTACTCCCGGGCAGTATCACCACGTCTGCTGCACCGGCGCCTACGGCACCCGGGGCTTCCCAGCACTCACAGGCCTCTTCGTGCACAGGCTTCCAACAGTCCCGTCCGCTGCTAAGGGTAGTCCGGATCGCCGGTCTGCGGCTCGCTGGTGTGCAGCCACCCTGATAAGTGCCCAAAAAGCACAAATATGCGTTGGATATTTGTGACTAATGAGTGAAGGAGGCCGGAGAAGCGCTAGTGTGCGGCCATATTCTCCGGCTGCTGGCCACGCCCTCGCAAGCTTTCCATATATGCGTGGGGCTGACCTCAACTCTCTCTTTCGGCGCGGTGACATTAGTGATGGTGCTTGCGGGCGGCAGGCCGGTGACTGACTGACAGACAGACTGTCTGACCCGGGCTGCTTGCTGGAGAGGAGCGGAGCTCGGGGGGAGGACTCGTGAGTCACTGGTGACACTCGTCGTGTGTCACACTGCCGCTGCCACACACCCAGGCCCCGCACGCACCACAGTGAACTTGCGGCAGCGCCCTAGGCCCAGCCCCAGCCCTTGAAGAGACACGGTGACGCACTTCAAAGGTAGGACACCAGCCTCTGCCCCAGGCCATGCCGGGCCGAGCCGGCCCATCCTTATTTATTTCATTGTATTTTATTTAATGGTGTTTATATATGTTCACACAGTTCACGCTCCCTTGTTTTTTTATGTATTTATGCAATGTTATATAGCGCGGACTTTATACGAAAGTGCTTCACAATAGGAACAGTAATATACATGAGGAGGAAATTACAAGTAAACAAATTACAAAAGCAAACGTTGTTACATGAATCAAAAGTGACAATACTGGGCAACCAAAATACATGAGGTAGCAATCGGTACATTACAGAAGGAAAAAGTGATATCTGTGCAGGTTACAAAAGCGTACAAAGTTAATTAAGTGAGTGTGAGAGACACCAGGCAGGCAGCAGTGATGACAAGGCTCCTCCTTTAATTAAGTGTTAAACACAACACCCTGGCAGGAGCGGAGGGACGCAGCCGCCGGTCACGTCATCCCAGTCACAACCCCTCAACTGTGCATATGCAAATTACCAGCTGGTGAACAGGGTAGCGCAAGGATGGGACGGAGGCCTGAGGGGGGCAAGAGGGGATGAAGGTAAAAGGCAACAACATAACACGCAGACTGTACCCGAAAGGCCTTAGAGCGCTTCACAATAGGAACAGTAATTATACATGAGGAGGAAATTACAAGTGAACAAATTACAAAAGCAAACGTTAAGTTACATGAATCAAAAGTGACAATAGTGGGCAACCAAAATACAAGAGGTAGCAATTTGTACATTCCAGGAGGAAAAAGTGATGTGTGCAGGTTACAAAAGCGTACTTTTTTGACAAAAAAATATTTGATAAAGGATTTTGAGAAAGATTTTGCTTAAACTCCAAGGGATAACACTTTTGCTGCATCCATGGCCTCTACATCTAATCTAGCCTCTGAAAAAGCTCCTCTTTCAGATGTGGTAGATAAAAATGTAGAACTCTATCAAAAAGGTCGTACGCTGCTTCTAACTTTGACATCAGGTCAAATACATTTGCGGCTTATGCCATGAAAGTCCTTTATGACTGCATTCAAGAAAATGAGGATCCTTCAAAAATGTTGGCAGACCTGGAACTTTTTTCCATATTTCTCTCAGACACCACATTTTATAGTTTGTGAACAGCTATGGCCTCGGCAGGAGTAATGGTGGCAGGTCATAAGATTCTTTGGAGGAAGTCATGAAAGCTGAAATCCACTGAGAGAAATTTATTCCAGAAATAGCCATTCACAGGCCTAAAGTTGTTTGGGCCCAAACTAGATTAAATGTTGCAAAAGGCGGCAGAAGCGAAAAAAAATCCCCAACCCCTTCATGTTAGCCTCAGAAAGAAATATTTTCTTTTAATAAGGCCACACGAAAAGATTCTGGAAAGTTGTTACTTTTGTGGCCGGACCTATGGTCCAGGGGCCACGTCGAAAAATAAAATATGTGTGTAAGGTGCATCATCAGAGCTGTGTGAATAATAACAGCTGTGAGCCCGTGCCTAAGGAGCATCATCAGAGCTGTGTGAATAACAACTGTGAGCCCGTGCGTGAGGTGCATCATCAGAGCTGTGTGAATAATAACAGCTGTGAGCCTGAGGTGCATCATCAGAGCTGTGTAAATAATACCTGCGTCAGCCCCGTGCGTGAGGTGCATCATCAGAGCTGTGTGAATAACAACTGTGAGCCCGTGCATGAGGTGCATCATCAGAGCTGTGTGAATAACAGCTGTGAGCCTGAGGTGCATCATCAGAGCTGTGTAAATAATACCTGCGTCAGCCCTGTGCGTGAGGTGCATCATCCACATTGCTCAGGTCACCCAAATTCCTGCACTCTCTACCACACTGCTTTCAAAAACAGCATACTCTTGTACACACTCTCACTGCTCACCAAATCAAAGTTTGCTAAAAATTTTATGCAACACATTGTCATACACAATGCCAATAACTCAAACTTTAATGCTGCGAAACCTATTGCATTGTAAATGCTTGTTATAGTATCTTCCAAGTAGGGCTCCCCTAATTCTACATGACAAACATATGTTGAAACACTCTGTGGAACTGCTAGAAGATATTTCATGAGGAGATTTTCAACAACCTGCAATGAGCTCACATTGGCATGTCCCCATAAACCTGCGCCATATGTTACAATCGCTACACAAGTAGCTTTATATATGGTTAGCATTTCCTTGATTGGTCTCTTCCCAATTTTACAGCTAAAGTTCTTTAAGGCCATAATTGATTTGCAGAACAATAGTCTCCTAGTACTAATAGTGGTATTCCATAGGCCCTTGCAATAAATTAAAACTCCTAGGTAACAAAATGTTGGGGTAACATCAACTGGGGTAGTGCCAATATAAAGTGCCCTTCTCCTATTTTTTGATCCCGATCCACAAGACATGGTAAAGGTCTTAGAGCAATTAATACACAAATCTAACCTCGTCATGAAATCACAGAATGAGGTAACCAACCTCTGCATAGCCTGTGGTGTTCTGGCCATCAGGACGGCATCATCGGCATATAGCTGGGCTGGTATTGGCCTTTCCCCTACCATTGGGAGGTCCCTACACTCAGTCAGTAGTGTGCTCTCCACATCGTTAATATAGAGTGTGAAGAGGAATGGAGCTAGCACACAACCTTGGCATACACCTCTTTTAATTCCAAAAGATTCGGTGCATTCCCCATTTTTCCCAAATCTCACTTTTGCAGATGCTCCAGCATAAAGTTCCCGAAGAAGGTTTATGATAGAGCGATCTACACCCATGTTATCCATAACCAGCCAAAGTTTACTGTGCGAGACGCAGTCGAATGCAGAGGTAAGGTCTACAAATGTTAAGAATATTCGACCCGGGGGGAGGAGCTTCGCTGCCAACCAAGATGGTCGCGTGAGCTCGGAGCTCCGAAGACCTCCCGATCTTCCGAATTAATCCTGCTTCCTATCCTGTCCCACGATGGTGGGAATCGGTTGTTAAGCCGGGCCTGACGCAGCACCCGCTTTCGGAATGAAAATTGGACATTCCTAGCCTTAGTTGTGTCGACGACTCCCGGAGGCTCCTCCCGCGTCGCTTGTGCCAGGGAGGGTTGCAGCGGTGTCCCTACGGAGTTCCTCCCTGCCAGAGCCTCTCAGTCCCGCAGGGTGCTCCCGAGCTCCGATCGCCTTGCTGGACGATCTTGATTCTGGACCTTGGAAACCTTGTGGTGTGCACTGGACGTACCCCGCTGGACTCTCTCGCCCCTGGTATTCCCCCCCGTCCCGTGATTGCCAACATGGCGGGCAAGGGTGGCTCGGATGCGGGCAAGACTCAGCGGATTACCAGGAAGCCATCTCAGTCCCAGTCCACTATTCCCGAGCGCTTCTCCCAGTCTAAGGGGTCACCGGTGCAGGTGGTTCGCACGAGAGACCCGAGGAGGGACGAGTCGCCGGATGACTCCGAGATAACGCTCAGGGACGTCATGGGCGCGATATCGGGGGTGAGGACGGAGGTACACACTCTTCGCGAGGAGCTGTCCAGCAAGGTCGACTCCCTGAAAATTGAACTTAATCTCATCAGGACGGACCTCGGGAAAACTAATGACCGGGTGAAATCTTTGGACCTTAAGACGTCCAGCCTGGTCACGGATGTATCTGACATCCAGACGGAGGTGCGCAACTTGAAGATGGCTAATGGCGTGCTGGCGCGTCGGCTGGACGAGTTCGAAGGCCGCGCGCGGCGCCAAAATGTTCGCATCACCGGAGTACCGGAAAAGGCCGAGGAGGACTCAACTGAACTCTTCGTGGAAGAACTGGTGGTGAAAAACTTACAACCCGGGGGCCTGAGCAAGTTCTTCTCGGTAGAGAGGGCCCACAGGATCCCTGGTGGGCCGCCTAAATCGGGGGCTACCCCACGCCCCATCATCGCGAGGCTGTTCAATTATAGGGATAGAGACGCTATCCTACAGGCGTCGAGGACCGCGGGCCCTCTCCATTTCCAGAACTCTGAAGTGAACTTCTTCCCGGACTTCACCCAGGCCGTTCAGAAACAGCGGCAGAGTTTTCACCGGGGTGAAGCGGAGACTTAGGGAAATGGGCCTGCGGTACTCTATGCTCTATCCTGCCAAGCTTCGCATTGAGCGAGACCACCGGACTTTCTTCTTCGACTTTCCTGACGACGTGGGACACTGGCTCGACACCCTGCCCCAGGAACGGCCTGAATCGACCGACCAGACGGAGGAAACCACCGGAGGCGCGGCAGCACAGGAATGATTACTTGATTACTTGTCTTCTGAGACCTGGGAAGCCGTGAGGCGCTTCGGCTTTTGACATTGTTGCTTTCATTGACTCATTTTGTTATTGATATGGGGGATGACGGGGGGGGTGGGATGCCTCCTTTCTCCTTCGTGGGCTTTTTGTAGGTTAGTTAAGGGGCGACAGGCACACTGCTAGTTGGGGTGGATTTTAGTCTGATGCAGGGGTGCAGGGTGGTGGGTAGTTGGGGTGTGTTTTATTGTACTTTCTCTCTGTTTTGCCTTTTCTTCTGGCTGAGGAACTTCTGGTATGTCATTTTGCTGCATTGGG
This sequence comes from Lissotriton vulgaris, assembly GCF_964263255.1. Classification (NCBI taxonomy): domain Eukaryota; kingdom Metazoa; phylum Chordata; class Amphibia; order Caudata; family Salamandridae; genus Lissotriton; species Lissotriton vulgaris. Next base: position 606,291,788 of record NC_141699.1, on the reverse strand, counting down.
CGCTGATGTGGGCGGGGGGGGGACGCGATGCGTCCTTGATGATGGGGGGTAAATTACTTCATTTGTTGAGCTGGAATGTAAACGGGTTGGGGGATCGTATCAAGAGGGGCGTTGTGTTACAAATGCTTAAGCGTTGCTCGCCGGATGTAATATTTCTACAGGAGACCCACTTGGTGGGACATGCTTGCAAGGCCTTGAATAGACGGGGTTACAAAATGGTGGCACATGCGGGATTCTCTTCGGGCTCCAGGGGGGTGGGCATCATGGTGCGTGCGTCCCTTCCGTTGGAGGTGGAGTCTGTGCGGGCTGATGACAGAGGCAGATACGTGGCACTGGTGGGTAGATGGGAGGGCCGCACACTAGTTTTGGTTTCGGTTTATGTTCCCCCGGGGTTGCAGGAGACTACATTCAGGGACCTGGGTGGCGCCATTTTAGGTCTCCCCGAGGGATTGTTACTGGTGGGTGGGGACTTCAATTCGGTTGTCTCGGGGGATCTGGACCGCTTTCCCTCTAGGGATCTTCGCCCTTCCCAGTCTTGGATGCCTGATTTTGTATGTTCCATGGGGATGATTGATTGCTGGCGTTTGCTACACCCTACTCAGCGACAGTACTCCTTCCTCTCGGGTGCTCACGGTAGCTTTTCTAGGCTGGACTATGTCCTGGCCCCGGCGGCCCAGGCACAGTCTGTTTCCACCGCGCGTCTCCTGGCTCGAGGTATCTCGGACCACTCTCCGGTCTGGGTCTCGTTTGACTTCGCGTGTTGCCCCCATTAACCTGTGGTATTTTCGCGACCCGAAGACCCGATCTCTCCTGACCAAGACTATGGACCGGTACTTTGCCGAAAATACCGGCTCCGTTGCCTCCGCAGTCTCCCTCTGGGAGGCCTTTAAGACTGTTCTTCGTGGCGAGGCCTTCTCCCTGATAGCGGAGGCACGCCGCCGCCGCGACGAGGACGTGGTGCGGCTGGAGACTGATCTCGCAGACTTGAACGCCCGGCTGGAACTGGGTCCGTCTCCCGACCTGGTCCATGCCATCTCGCTTAAGCAATCCGAACTCCGGGCCACCGCCACTGACGCAGCGAAGGCCTTGAGTAGGGAACAGCAGGGCAGGATTTACGATTCCGGTGACAAGGCCGGCAAGCTCCTGGCCTGGTTGGACAAGCGGGACTTGGCGTCCCGGGTGGTCCCGGAACTGACGGGTGAAGACGGTTTAACCTTGACGGACCCGGCGGCTATAGCCGGGTCCTTCGCTGAATATTTTGAAGGGGTTTATACCTCCGCGACTCCCCTCCCGGAATCCGCTTCGGCCTCCTTTCTGGATGAAATTGACCTCCCCTGCCTCTCTGATCTTGAACGTGAGGACATGGACCGAGATCTGACTGATGACGAGGTTGCCCTGGCGATTCGCTCGCTGCGCTCCGGCAAAGCGCCGGGTCCTAACGGGATCCCGGTCGAATTGTACAAACTAAAGGCTGACGCGCTGGCCGCACCGCTACGCAAAATGTTCCTCGAGGCCCGTGAGCAGGGAGAACTTCCCCCAGACCAGAGACTCGCCACCATTGTGGTGATCCACAAGGAAGGGAAACCGCGGAATTTGTCCCGGTCCTACAGGCCCATTTCGCTGTTAAATGCCGAACCCAAAATCTTGGCGAAATTGTTGGCCAACCGGCTGGTGGGCGTGATCGCGGATTTGGTACATCCGGACCAGTCCGGGTTCATACCGCACCGGAACACGGCGCTTAACCTACGGAGACTCCACGCAGTTATGGCGCGCGCCCATTTGCTTCGCGATCCGGCGGTCCTAGCCTCGCTTGACGCTACTATGGCATTCGATTCCCTAGAGTGGAACTATTTGTGGGCAGTTCTAGCCAAACTGGGCTTCGGGCCATCCTATATTGGATGGGTCCGACTGTTATACTCTGCACCGCTGGCTAATGTGGCTGTTAATGGCAGACTTTCGGCCTCCTTTACGTTGCACAGGGGCACCAGGCAGGGCTGCCCGCTCTCGCCGCTCTTGTTTGCATTAGCACTAGAGCCCCTAGCGGCAAGGATTAGAACACACCCCGATGTTTCGGGGATCACGTGGTCGCCTGGGGTTGAGGACCGAGTGTCGCTTTACGCAGATGACATCCTCCTTTACCTCACCTCCCCTTGTCGCTCGCTTATCGTGGTTTTTGACCTGCTGGGCACCTTTGGGTCGTATTCGGGACTGGTGATTAATTGGTCTAAATCCTCACTGTACACATTGTGTGGGGATACTCCGCGCCTCCCCCGTGGATGCTCGATTCAGGTAGCCCAACAGGGCTTCCGGTACTTGGGCATCTATGTGTCGCGCGACCCCCGCGCCCGGTACTCACGTAATCTTCTGCCACCGCTCGAGCGCTTACGGAGGGATGTCGAGATTTGGAAGAAACTACCTATCTCTTTGATGGGCAGGGCCGCGCTGTTCAAAATGATGGCGTTGCCTCGCTTCCTATACGCTTTGCAGAACTCCCAAGACCCGGTCCCGACCAAGTATTTCGGTGAGATCGAATCCTTGCAACGGGCACTGCTGTGGGATGGGCGCCCGAGGATCTCATTGCTTAAATTAACTATTCCCTGCTATGACGGTGGTATTGCACTGCCGGATATGCGGCGGTATTATTGGGCGTCCCAACTAGCGGCGGTTAACCACGGCCTTTATGGCCCTGCGGTAAGTCCGGGCTACGCTATGGATCGGTGGCTAGTTAACGACGGTAACTATTACAGAGCGCTTTACTCCAGGTCGTTGGACCGTAGGTTGACGGGCCCCACCAGAACGATGGTGCACGTATGGCGCGCGGTCACCGACACCCTTGGCTGGAAAGATAAGATCACTCTGGCCACTCCCCTGTATGACTCGGACGTGTTGGGGAAACTGTGGAAGACCAAGGGTTTTGACCGATGGGACACCATCGGAATATCTAAAGTTGGAGACATGGTTGCACGGGGTAGGATCAAGTCGTTTGCCACGCTGCAACTCGAGTACCAGCTGGCGTTGACGGAATATTTCCGACACGCCCAGCTCAGCCACGCCCTCTCCCCCCACGTATCTGACGGTGGTGCTATCCCTGAGTCATCGCCCCTGGAGGATCGGGTGCTGGACGGCCACATGCCGGACAGCGCCATTTCCCTGACTTATAAAAAACTGATCAACGTGAGGGTGGACTTGCTTGAACGACTGAGGATGCACTGGGTGAATGATGGTATAGAAATGGACGATGAGGAATGGCAGTCGGCGGCCTCCTCCCCCAGGGAGGTGGCCATATCGGCGCGGTTACGTCTGGTCCAGTTGAAAATCTTACATAGAGTGTATGTCACCGGCCCCAGGCTCATCCATATGGGGCTTTCCACGGATGGCCTGTGTCGGCGGGGTTGTGGTGCGCTTGCTACCTTCCTGCACATCATCTGGGAGTGTCCTGGAGTGCATGAGGTGATGGAGGAGGTGACTGGTGTGACCCTGCCGGCCGAGGCACGACGTTGCCTCCTAAATGTGTGGTGTCCGAATGACTACAGTGTGGCCCAGACCCGATGGGTCACCTTAGGCAACATGGTGGCCAAGAGGGACATTGCCCTGAAGTGGGGTGCGCCCGCTCCCCCCTCCCTTAGCCTCTGGGAGACCAACATGGACTGGTGCATGTTGCGGGAGAAAACGGTGTATGTGGCCAGGGGCAAGCCCAAAATGTGGAGATCAGTGTGGGGAGCCTGGAATTCGTATCGGGGCGATTTATGCGAACCCCCGCTTGAGCCGGACTTGGAAGTCCAGTCCTCCCCATAGACTGTAACCCTTCCCGTGGTTCCGGACGGAACATCCTGGTGCGATACTCCCCCATGCCTTACTGCTGCAATTGATATTCTGTGTTGTGTTGGATGTGCGGCCCCCGACCCCCTCCCGCTGCGCCCCTTCAAATACTTATGTACTGTCCTCAGCCACTTCCCTTTCTTCTTTCTTTCTCTCATACTTTCCTTCGTGCCCAGGCACTTCGTTCTCTGGTGGCCTTCCGGGGCCCTTCTACTCTCTGGTTCTCCTTTCCAAGTTGTTAGTTCTTGAAAATTAAACCTGACTGCTTTTGCGCACTGTTTTCGTACATGAGCCTCCCTGTTATCGCAATGCTGCCTGGCCTCCAGGATGTATGGCTGAATAGCGGTGTACTTTTTCTACAAATAAAGGTTTTTCAAAAAAAAAAAAAAAAGAATATTCGACCCTCCTTGGCTTTGGTATACTTTTCGGTCAGGCTTTGCTCAATTGTCCCTAGCCCTTTCCTGAAGACATACTGTAAATCGCTTATAATTTTATTCTCGTCAGCCCATGTTTGGAGTCTATTTAAAATTACTCTTCCTAGGATCTTGACAGTGGAGTCCAATAATGATATTGGGCGATAACACTTACAGCTATCTCGATCACCCTTTTTAAAAATTGGTACTATCCATGAAGAAAGTAAGCCCTCTTGTAAAGTTGCATTAAAGAGGCGTGCAAGAATCGGGGCCCATAATTCCCTGTTGTTTTTATACAGGTCGACCGGGACCGCGTTGGGGCCCGGTGCTTTCCCTCCCAGAGATGCATTAATACATTCATGAACCTCTGCTACAGTAATTATAGGGGATAGAACACTACAGGGGTAAAAAGAAGCTTCCATCTGGGCATTCTCGATCGCACCATCCTTATTATCATGTTCGTCAGAGTTCAACCTTGCAAAGTATTCAACCCACTCTCTTTCTGATATTGCCACTTCTAGCGGGTCTGTTTTATTATAGTTTAAAAGACGTGCATGAACAACTTTCCAAAATAATGCGGGATCTTTGCTCAATGAAGCTGCACACAAGGCCTCCCATGCCTCTTTTCTGAGGGCATTTTTCCTACCTTTAAGAGTTTTCTTATAGATGTTCCTGCATACTCTAATTAGTCCACTATCCTTTACTGAAGCATGTAGTGCTTGCTTTAAATTTGAGTATGCCTTTGTGCATGGGGAATCAAACCACCCCTTCTCCACCCTACATCTACCTTTAGTATCAACCCATAACAGCTTCCTAATTTGTTCAACAATCACCAGGAAGTTCCTAATAACATCAGAGTCTGTGGTGTTTTCATCTGTGCATACATAAAATTGTGGCAGCATTCCCTCTATCAGTTTTTGCAAAAAATCTTCTGGGGCAATTTTAGTCCATTTTAAGGAATAGCCATTTTTTCTACCCATAGAAATGTTATCAACTATTGTTTTGGGCTTGGCCTTACCACAGATTTCATTAATTTCCACTCTCAGGGATAAACTTAAGGGAAAGTGGCCACTAAGTGAAATATCAAGGATAGCAAAATCCTGTATCATGTCCCCATGCCTAGCAGTCATGATAATATAGTTGATTACTATATTTGCCCCTCTTCCATTAAAGGTAGGAAGAAAAGGGGCCTCAGGACTGATCAGTCCATTCACAAAACCCAAATCATTCCCAAATATTATTTCGTTTAGGTGGTCCCCTCACTTAGTGTGATCAAAGTGGCTGAAACTAGTATCTTTGTCAAGATTTACTCCACATGTCCCTTTCTCTCCTTTAGTACATAAAGAACAATTAAAATCCCCAGCCCATATAACACAGGCTTCCTTGGAACTCCCTTCCATCGCGGTTTTAACATCATTTCCTAGTATTCTAAAAACATTGTCAACGTCTTCTCCTTCAACGTTGTTATAAAAATGTATCAAAACTAAAACCTTCACTTTTCAGCTGCAGTCCTAATAATATGATGATACCTATTGTTGGAGACTACTTCTATTTTTGTGCACCCTAACATGTTAGAGACATAGGTGCACAAACCTCCTTTGGCCCTACTGTGGCGTGAACTAATTGCTGGGGAAAAATAAGTTCTATAACCATTGATATGAATTGGTTCTGCTGTCCATGTCTCCTGTAGACTAAAAACATCGTAGGTATTCAGCAGTTTGACCCAATTTTCATTTTCCATTTTGGATCTTAACCCTGCAATGTTCCAACTCATAAATGACCAAATTCCCTCATCTATTTGGCTAACCACTGTATCTATTTCGCTATTGTGCTCAAGGATAATCCCTGGGGGAATTTCATTGTATTGCCCATTCTGTAGTAGGGGATCTCTGTGTATAGACATAATCTAATGAATAGTCCCGCCCATGTGCGTGGACCCCGGCAATCAAAAATAATCTCTTAAGTTGTCAAAATAATGCAGAAACTGCAAAGACACTTAAGAGAGAATTTAAAGACAAATAATGCAGCCTATATCCACAGGCCACACTGTCCAGTACTTCAACTAGAAATTCCACCAAAATTCACCACACACAGTACAGCCTGCTAGTTTCTACCATAGAGAAACCTGCCTCCCCCAGTCAAAGACTCAGGAATGATAGAGAGGAAGGCAGGGACAGACAAGCCCCATAGGCTGCCATTATGTGGCTTAAATAGGATACTGTGCCTTTAAGAGAACTTTCCAGAACTTCTCCCAGTATCCCAGAATGCATAGCAGGTCCCTCTTACTTCAGTTCTTTTTTCCGGCTCCTGCTTACAGGACCCTGGCATTGAGCTCTCCCTTTCTCAAGGGTTTATTGGATTTGTTTTTGCACTTTTGAATTTTAAAAGTGTTAAAGTTTATTTCTTGGTGCTCTCCTCTCCCTTTTGTGCTGTTTTTAGGTGTTTTGGGGCTCCGAAATGCCTGGCCTTTTTGTGAAGTGCCCAGCATGTGAGAGGAAGAAGGCCAAGAGTGATCCCCATGAGGTCTGCATCGTGTGCCTTCCGGAAGATCATGTCCCTGAGGAGTGTGTAATCTGCCAGCAGCTTTTTGCTCGGACCTTGAGGGACAGATTGAAGATCAGGCTGGCTGGCCTGGAGGATAGGCGTCTGCGGGCTGCAGGTGGGTCTAGGCAGCCTGGGAAGGTTCCCTCTGCCTCTGCTGAGGCCCCCGGGGGGCTCCCCGGGGGCAGGAAGTCCAGCAATCGGTCCCATTCTCCGTCGACGTCGATGGCATCGACGACGGCGTCGAGAGGGATGACGACGGCGTGCTCCCCTTCTCCCCGGGGCTCCGGGTCGAGACGACGGGATGGCTCGACGGCGAAGGAGAAGCCGACGTCGAAGCCGCCGTCGACGTCATCGTCGTCGTCGACGTAGAGATCTTCCTACCGTCGACGAAGGCACAGTGACGTGTATCGACGCTCGCCGTCGAAGCGGCGCCGACGCTCGCCGTCGAGGCGACACCGTCGGTCGTCGTCGAGGCGACACCGTCGATGGCCGTCGAGGCGACACCGCCGGTCGACGTCGAGGGGCTCCTCTACGTCGGGATCATCAAGACGGCGGCGCTCGTCGTCGAGGGCGGGCCGCCCGACGTCGAGAGGACGACGGGAGAGGTCGCGAAAGAGGAGGTCGACGTCGAGGAGTCGGCGTTCGACGCCGAGGAGAAGAGGGTCGACGCCGAGGAGACGGCGTTCGACGCCGGAGTCCAGGAGACGTCATTCGACGCCGGAGAAGCGTCGTTCTGCGTCCAGCAGACAGCGGTCAGCGTCGAGGAGTAGGTCACCCTCTCCAAAACGGCGGAAAAGGGACTCTAGTCCCAGGAGTCACGCTGCGTCCAGTGGAGGTCGCAAGAGGAAGAGGTCGCCTGCTGATGGGGATGGCTCTCCGCACCCCTCGCCTAAGGGATCACCGGGCTCGGTGTACGAGGAAGTGTACACTCCGTCTCGGCCCAGGACTCCTACTCCTCCCCCCGTGCCTAAGGAGGACCCTCCACCCAAACCACCGCTGCCTTCAAGAGATCCCTCTCCACCTCCGATCCCTCCGCATGGGCCCACACCGCAGCCGAAGGTTCCTCCGCCGAGGTCCACTTCCCTGCCGTCCCTGCCTGTTCCTCCTAAGGGGACTCCGAAACCAAAACCCCGGGAGGAACCGAAGAAACCCCGTGATGAACCACGGAAGACCCCCCCACGTAAACCGAAGGAGCGCCCACGAGCTGGCAGGTCACGCTCTCGCTCTGGGCGGAAGGAGAGATCGCGCCACAGATCATCCACGCGATCGCGGCACCGCCATAGGAGGCGCGAATCGCGCTCACACACGAGGTCCTCTGGGACCAGGGATTATTCACCTACCCTATCGGGGTCACCGGACACCAGAGTGTCCCCGATAGATGACCTGGCTGCCTTTCAGGACGTCCTGTTGAGGGGCGCGGCGAAGCTAGGCATATCCCTGACGGTGCCTACGCCAAAGACATCGGTCATTTTCGAGACTCTACATCAGAAGCATCTGTCTCGTCCTCTCCTGCCCCTGGTGCCGGGCCTGGAAGAACCGGCTATGGCTCAGTTTCTCACCCCGGCGGTGACGAGGGCAGCTCCGTCGAGATTACTAAAGAAGTACCGGGCTCCCGACTCGGATCCGGCCTTTTTGAGAGCTGAGCCCCCGCCTGACTCCGTCATCGTCACGGCGGCCCGCAAGCAACATGCCACCACTCCGACCTCCACGGTCCCCCCGGACAAGGAATCTCGGTGGATGGATTCGGCGGGGAGGAAAGTCTGTGGAACTTCCGCTACCTCCATGAAGGCGGCAAGTGCCACGGCTTTGTTGGGACGCTACGACCGCGCCCTCTGGGACTCCCTTGAGCGCTTTGCGGAGCATTTGCCCCGGGAGCAGCGTGAAGACTTCATGGAAGTCCTGAGTGAGGGGATGCTGGTGGCCAACCAGATAATCAGCGCGGCTGCGGACTCTTCCCTGTTGGCGGCTCACGGATTTTGCCACGGGATCAACCAGCGGCGCCACGCTTGGCTCCGGCTTACGTCCCTGAAACCGGACGCACAGCAGAGGGTGGCCAATCTACCGTTCTCCGGTGAGACCCTCTTCGGGAAGCATGCGGATGATGAAATGGCCCGCATGAAGGCGGAGGCAGAAACGCTGACGGCTGTGGGCCTGGAGAAGCCCAAAGAGACCAAGAAGCAGTACCGCCCCTTCCAACGGCGGTTCGGCGGACAAGGCCGTGGACGAGGACAGGCTTCGGGGCACTCACAACAGCAGCAGCCGTTCCGTAAGCCGTTCCAGAAGCGGCAGAAGGGCAGGGGAGGCCAGCAGTCGGCTCCAGCGCCCAAGGGCCAGGCGGGGTCTAGGCCCTAGGAACTTACTTCCCCCGGATCCGTTACCCACTCCGGTAGGGGGAAGCATACAACTTTTTCTGGCAGAGTGGAGAAAAATTACTCAGGACAAGTGGGTGCTGAATATTGTTTGCAATGGATACAGTCTTCGGTTCACCAGCCCTCCTCCGGCTATTCCCCCGGTCGGCTCGCAGTTACAGCTGCGCGAGCTTCAGGCGGAAGCGGATGTCCTGTTAAGGAAAAGGGCGATAGAAGATGTACCTCTGTCTCAGAGAGGAAGAGGTCTGTACTCCCGGTTCTTTCTGGTTCGCAAGAAGGACAAGAACGAGTTCAGGCCCATTCTGGATTTGCGACAGGCAAACAAATGGATTCGCAGAGAAAAGTTCCGCATGCTGTCGTTGCATCAGATTTATCCTCAGTTGCAACAGGGAGACTGGCTTTGCGCTATAGACCTACAGGATGCTTACTTCCATGTGCCCATTGCACACAAACACAGGAAGTTCCTGCGGTTCCAAGTCGGCACCAATCATTATCAATACACAGTACTCCCATTCGGACTGAAGTCTGCGCCGAGAACATTCTCGAAGTGCATGGCGGTGGTAGCAGCACACCTGAGGAAGAACAAGGTGTTCGTCTACCCTTACCTGGACGATTGGTTGATCAAGGCATCCTCCTTCTCGGAAGCGCGAGCGCACTTCCAGAAGACGTGCGTTCTCCTGAACAAGCTGGGGCTGCACATCAACATGGCCAAGTCTGTCCCGACTCCGGTCCAATGCATACAGTACTTGGGAGCCTCCATCAATACGCTGTCAGCAAGCGTGTCTCCTTCGGAAGAGCGATGATTATCACTCCTTCGGAAGGCTCAGGCTCTTATGACGACTCCATCTACAACAGTGAGGACGGTGTCTTCTCTACTGGGATCGATGGCCTCTTGTATCTTCCTGACGCCACACGCACGGCTGCACATGAGACCGTTGCAGGAGTGCTTGGAGGACCAGTGGGATCCGAGGAAAGGATCTTGGGACGACAAGATTCGACTGTCGCTGCATGCTCTTCAGTCTCTGAAGTGGTGGTGTTCGGCGGAGAATCTCCTCAGAGGGGTTCCCTTTCACAAGGACATTCCCACGCAGACTGTCGTGACGGATGCGTCTCTTCTGGGATGGGGAGCGCACTCCGGGACTCTACAGATTCAGGGCACGTGGTCACCGATGGAGACCACGTATCACATCAATTTCCTGGAACTCAGGGCTGTTCACTTGGCGCTGAAGGCCTTTCTTCCGTCCTTCCAGACCAACTCTCTGCTTGTACAGACGGACAATACCACCACGATGTATTACCTCAACAAGCAGGGGGGCTCGAGATCGCGCACCCTGTCGCAGGAGGCGCAGACGATCTGGCACTGGCTCCTGGCCAGAGGACTGACGATAACGGCCACCCATCTACCAGGTGTGCAGAATGTTCAGGCAGACGCACTGAGCAGACAGCTGCAGGAAAACCACGAATGGGTCATAAACGACGAAGTACTAGGAGAAGTCTTCGCAAGGTGGGGAACTCCAGACGTAGATTTGTTCGCCACCGCCGAAAACAGCAAGTGCAGAGACTTCGCCTCCAGATACTTCCAAAAAGGGACTCTGGGGAATGCGTTATGGATCAACTGGACGAACAACTTTCTGTACGCCTTTCCTCCCATTCCCCTGATTCCGGCGGTGCTCATCAAGCTGGCCCGGTCCAGAGCTCGGATGATACTCATCGCACCGGAGTGGCCCAGGCAGTGGTGGTTCACGGACCTACTTCACCGGTCTCTCCTTCCTCACATTCGGTTGCCGTGCAGGCCGGACCTTCTCACGAAGTTCGGGGGACGGATGTTACACCCCAACCTCTCGTCTTTGAGTTTGGCGGCATGGCTCCTGAGATAGTGCAATATGGCCATCTGAATCTGCCCGATGATTGCATGGACATACTGAAGGAGTCTAAGAGACCTTCCACTCGGACTTCATATGCTTACAAGTGGAAGAGGTTTTGTATCTGGTGCCAGTCTAAGAACCATGATCCTACGACCTGCAAGGAAGATGTCATCCTTCCTTACCTTTTACATTTGGCGCAGTCTGGCCTTAATGTCCATTCCATTAAGGTTCATCTTGCTGCATTGACTGCCTACAGGAAATGCCCTTCACAGACTTCCTTTTTCCAGATCCCTGTGATCAAAGACTTTCTGGAAGGCTTGAAGAAAGTATTCCCTCCTATCAGGCTTCCCTCGCCTTCATGGGAATTGAATGTGGTGCTGTCCAGATTGATGAAGGAGCCTTTTGAACCTATTCATAAGGCTTCGTTGCAGCACCTGTCCTGGAAGGCGGCGTTCCTCGTGGCCATTACATCGGCCCGCAGGGTGAGAGAAATTCAGGCGTTGTGTTGTAATGAACCTTATACTGTATTTCATGCTGCTAAGGTTGTTATGAGTACTCACCCTAAATTTCTTCCCAAGGTTATTTCTGATTTTCATGTCAACCAGACTATAACTTTGCCTACGTTTTTTCAGAATCCTTCATCCCCAGCGGAGAGGTCTCTCCATTCCCTGGATGTTAGGAGGGTGTTGAAATTTTATCTGGATAAAACCAAGGATATTCGTAGGTCTGACCAGTTGTTTATCAATTATGGGTCGGTCAGGACGGGTCTTGCGACCTCGAAGCAGTCCATCTCTAGGTGGATTGTGTCCTGCATACAATTGTGTTACCAGAAGGCTAATAAGACCTCAGGAGGTAAGCCTAAGGCTCATTCCACCAGGGGCAAAGCTGCCACGACGGCTCTGCTCCGTAACGTGCCGATTGCTGAAATCTGCAAGGCAGCCACTTGGAAGTCGGTTCATACCTTTGCTAAGCATTACTGCCTGGACACTGACGCCAGGGCAGACGCTCAGGTTGGCCAGGCTTCGCTGCGGAATCTGTTCGCACAGTAGTGGCGTTATGTATTATTCTCCACCGCCGCTTTGGTGTGGGGATGGGCTTGCCATTCTATTCACTAGATTATGACTATACACAGAGATCCCCTACTACAGAAGGAGTAGTTTCTGTCCTGTAACTCCAGTTCTGTAGTAGGGGTATCTCTGTTATAGTCATAAGCGCCCGCCCTCCTCCCCGGTGGAGATTTTTTCATCATACAAGAATGCGACAGGTCTGGCGTGCTTCGCCTTCAAAAATAACTGAAGTAAGAGGGACCTGCTATGCATTCTGGGATACTGGGAGAAGTTCTGGAAAGTTCTCTTAAAGGCACAGTATCCTATTTAAGCCACATAATGGCAGCCTATGGGGCTTGTCTGTCCCTGCCTTCCTCTCTATCATTCCTGAGTCTTTGACTGGGGGAGGCAGGTTTCTCTATGGTAGAAACTAGCAGGCTGTACTGTGTGTGGTGAATTTTGGTGGAATTTCTAGTTGAAGTACTGGACAGTGTGGCCTGTGGATATAGGCTGCATTATTTGTCTTTAAATTCTCTCTTAAGTGTCTTTGCAGTTTCTGCATTATTTTGACAACTTAAGAGATTATTTTTGATTGCCGGGGTCCACGCACATGGGCGGGACTATTCATTAGATTATGACTATAACAGAGATACCCCTACTACAGAACTGGAGTTACAGGACAGAAACTACTCCTTACAACACACAAATTCCCGCTCCTTGCTCGTGGGTTCCACTGTGTTTATCTTATTGTTTGCAATAGTGATTCCCATCCCACTGTCCTCATGCTCTAACCAGTTGCAGGAGATAGTGTTAGTGGTTCTTAAGTCTGTGGACAGTCAGTCAATGTCCTCTAGCCCTTGCAGAGTATGATACTGATTTGATAATGGTATATCAAAATTAAAATTGTCTCTGTGTGTGGTCCTAAACTCCCCATTCTGCCATGAGTTAAAATTAAACATCCTAGGCTTCATTGCTGGATAGCAATGGGTCAAATCCACAGTTTGAATCCAACCAGCATCATAGTCGGAGTTCCAATTACATATGTGTCTTACCACGTGTCTATCTCTAAAATTAATAATTATGCAGTCTCCAGGAAGGTCTTTATACCTGTGGCCAATCCAACTTACTCTACGGACATGCATAATCTCCACTTGGATATATTCTGGTAGGGGTTGTAGGAGAGTAGGGTCTGCAATCCTATGATCACCCAGATTTTTTGCTTTTGTTTCACTGGTTTACGACTTTCTCTGGCTGTGGGCCTGCCAATCAGACCCACAGCCTGGCTGTTCTCTTTCTAAATTACGATATGTACCCTAGGTGCATTTACCAATTGGTACTGGGCCACCTTATCAGACCCTGTAACTCAGGGCATAGGTGTACCCAGGGCCGCCAGGGGCTGCAGCATGTATTATGCCACCCCTGGCTGGCCTCCTAAATTTGACACAACTGGCTGCATGACAGCTGGGGCGAAGTCGTGTAATCACCCTTTGCTTTGGATATAGTAGCCTATATCTAACCATACAATGGACACCCGAGTTCCTATCAGTCACTCCTCTGGCAGGCCTTGACAATCCTGAAGGCAGAGTGCATGGGCTCGTGTGAACTGTGTTCTGGCACGAGCCGAGCCGGTTGCAGCTTGCGGAGAAAAGACCCAATGGCTGTTCCATGATAACGCGTACCACATCGGTAACTTCGGTGTCGCGTTATCAAGACATGTCGAGTAAGGTGTCATACGAATCGGGGTGCTGCCCTCTCACCAACCCTGGCGACGAGGTTAGCATTCCGCCCTTCTAGAGGGACACGACATGTACGTAACTGTGAACCCCGGTTAAAGTTAACGAAAGCCTCAGCTCCACAAAATGGAGGCTGCCACCACAGACACGAGTCTGACCTCCTGCTGCTGGGAGTCCTTCCAGCGAGGAGCACTTGGACAAAGGGTTTCTTGTCGAGGGCGGTGTTCGCACCGTCCCAGACAGGGTTTGTGTATTCTGGGTAGGTAGGGCTTTTGCGAGAAGGTGACTGCGGAGTGGCACCCCGGTGCTCACTACGCATCTGCCGGTTAGAACCAGTTCCAGGGGCGACAGCCCTGGCCTGGGGAAAGTCCGGCAGGGGAGAGGGGTGTAACTACCCCCCTTCCTGGTCCCACCCTTAGGGCAGGACCTAGTCATGTACCCACCCCTTTCTTTAGAATAAAGGCCGGAGCGGGGACCCTTCCAAATTAGATCATCTTTGAATCAAGAATACTTTCTACGAAAGGACTTCAAGACTCTTCTCAAGATTTCTCCCTTGTGGCTAAGGAGTAGTCACCCTGCATCAGCGGGCACCATCTAAGAACTCTGCGGTTTGCTGTAAGTCCTTCCTCAAGGAATCCGACGGCCCAGCTCGACGAGAACCGGCTTCCCTGACACCTCTGACCTCTACCCACGTCATCAGCTCAGCTGTGATCTGTGGGTGCGACGAGACCTCGAGGGACCGGCCATCATCAGAACCTGCACGCTCTTAAAACCAGCACGACCATCGAGGTAACTCTCTGGTGAGTGCTCTGGGGTCCGAGAAGCCCCGACCCTGAGCCGCTCCAGCACCGAAGTGCAGCCTCCCAGCATCTCCACGATCTGCGTGGGGCCCTTCTGCTCGCTGCTCAGCACGTTGTCTGGTCACTAGCCGCTGGCTTGTGCCCTTCTGTGACGACATCCGAGAATCATCACTGCTGGTCTGGTTGCTCCAGACCGGCCCTTGCTTCCATCTTTGCGAGAAGCACCCCGGACCCTCCTGGTCCACTCAAGACGCCATCTTAGGCCCACCACGTGGCCCTGAGAACTGCCAAGGCTTGTTGCCCCATCCTGGGCCCAGCGACGCCGACAGCATCATCCCTCGTGGGACAGCTCGCACCTCCACCGTGGTCGCCGACAACGCCTCCTGGTCCGTGAGACTGCAGAGCCTAGCGTCGCCCACTCACCTGGTCGAGGTGACGGCCAACCGGTGCCTTCTTGGTACCCTCTGACTACTGGCTAGTAGTACGAACTTGGTCCCCTCTGCTTTCAGGTTTCTTCAATCTCCGATCCAGGCTTGGATCTCTACGAACTATTCAGCACTGGTCGCCGGCCAGCAACTCCTTTTCTTCCGGCTCCTGGCTCGTCAGCGAAGACCCCGACGCCTGTAAGACTTGTGCAGCCGCAGCCCTCGTGGCTAGGTAACTCGGCATTTCGATGCCTGCATAGCCTCCTTACTCTAGGGTCCCGAGTCCCTCGCTTCCGACTTGCCTTATCGGGTCCGCCCGAAACCTTAACCTTCCCGTGTCCTCGGACACTTGTTTTTAAATTGTGCACTTGAAGTATTTGCTAAAGAGATTTGGTTTGTGCTTAGTACCCTGTCCTCATAAAGAGTACAGGGCTGTTGTGATTCTTAATAAATATCCTGTTTATTTTCATAACACTTGTGTGGTGTCCTTTCACTGGGTGTTCAAGGGGTACATGTGTGGTAAACAGCTGGCTTAACACGCCCTCTCGAGTCTTTAGCCTTAGACTGCTCGTATCCACGCTACTAGGATAGCTGGTCTATAGGTTGACTTACAACCAAACACCATAAGGGTCGTTGGTACGATACATAGCGGTCGCTAGAATAGCGAACGTTGCATATCGGGCCAACTTCTCACAGGGGTCTGTTGCTACCTAACCAATGTATCACCTTATTTTTTAGTTCTACATAGGTTTCCCCTCTTTCATTTCTTAACTCTGGTACTCCCATCATGACAACAGTATAAGGAGTTGACTGCAGGGGTAAATCCACACGTGGGTGTTTGGTCTTTTCTGTTCTGCTACTAGTTTTCTCGGCTTTTTTATCATTCTTATCCTTATTGTCTTCCCTCCTTGTTAGTCCCTTGCCAGCCTCTCTCTCTGGCCCTTCTTGTCCAGTATTCCTACGGTCTTGTACTTGAGTACCTAAAGCTGGGGTCTGTTGGACAGGGCGATTATCGCCCTTTGCTACCAATGGCGTTGACTTGCCAGCTGCCTTAACAGCGCCACTAACAATATTTGTAGATGTTGTGGGGTTAGATATAACAACTGGCTTGGCATAGGTGTTCATTTGTTTCAGTGTTTCTGAGTTAGCCAAGCCCATCTTTTCCAAGTTCCCCACTTTATCTACTAAAACCCTTAGTCTTTCCACTATTGGCAGAATAAGTGACTTCATTAACTGTTCGAATTGTTTCATAAGATCCATCTGATTTATGGATAATATGTCTTGTTTGGCCCTAAACCTCTCCTCCTTATTCTGCTGTTCAGCATTATTTGACTGTATTTTATTCTTACCCCCCTTCTGATTTGTTGGAATAGGTATCGGTTTCTTCTGTCTCCCCATCATTTTGTTCCCAGACAGTAATTTTCTACTAGGTACCAAATTGGTTTTATAGGCTTTCCCTCTTAAATTTAGTGAAGGTATCACACTTGGTATCTTATCTGCTAAATCAGTGTTATCAATACTACAAGTATCTGTCCCTTCTGCGTCATCCGACACGTTAATTGTAGTTGGTGGTTCCTCATCTGGCCTCATGTTATGTGTTAATGACAACCTGTTTTGCCGACATGCAAAATCACTAGGAGGGCTTTGGTTTGAGAAAATAACACAATTTACATCTTTTTCAGGGAGGTCTGCATATGAGTCCATTAACATGGAGTCCTGAAAAGACGCCGTTGCAATCGCAGTGTTTACATGTGTATTATTTTCTTGTGTAGATTGAGTAACAAAACACATACTTGGAGGCAATGAGAGTCGCCTCTCGGTGCTCTCTATTGCATTGGCTACGACCACTATGGTTTTTTGCAACATCTTATCTATTGCAGTTAAAGTTGGTTATGGGGTTGGTCCTAGTGCTTTTTTTCTCGAGGAAGAACGAGTTGACATAGGTGTATTTTTGCCCATGGTTTTCCTTGTTAAATACAGCTATACGAGACAGTACTTATTCACAATATACTTGCCACCAAATGGTTAGCCACAATGTACCTTATACAGATGTTTAATATAAGACCAAAGGGGGTGGCCCAGCCCGGCCTCGTTCGTCCACGTACAGCCACAGACGGCCCGCCGGCCACAGACGGCCCGCTCTTTGCCCGGGCTTAGCCCGGTGCCACCCGCGCGCGTCCAGCAACGCGGAGGGAGGGCAGGATTCTTAAGCACCTCCGGGCGCGGAAATGCGGTGGGTGGGCGTGGAGGCCCGCTGTGTGTTCTGGGGATTGTGGTCCCCCCCGCACTGCGGCCGCTGATTTGCGGCGGGGGGGGGGGGGGGCAAAAAGCCAACAGCGCACTCGTTGCACAAGAGGAGTTCAAATGTCCAGGGGTCCTCACGGGCAACCAAACAGCTAGGCGTCCCTCTGAAAGAAGAAGTCTCCCGCTCCCCCGAGGGAAGGCAGGATTCTTAAGCGCCTCCGGGCGCGGAAATGCGGCGGGTGAGCGTGGCAGTCCCGCTGTGTGTTCTGGGGATTGTGGTCCCCCCGCACCGCGGCCGCTGAGCTGGTAATTTGCGGCGGCGGGGGGGACAAAGAGCCAACAGCGCACACGTTGCACAAGAGGAGTTCAAATGTCCAGGGGTCCTCACGGGCAACAAAACAGCTAGGCGTTTCTCTGAAAGAAGTAGTCTCCCTAGGTCCATATCAAATATATTAGACTTAATTGTGAGTGCCAGCTAGCTCAGAGGTCACTAGAAACTTTCTCGAATTCACAAGAAGGGATTAGTCTCTGACAACTGCATAAACATGACAGCTTTATTTCCCCAAGATAAAACTGATCATCAGAGTCGTAGAAACAATAGATAGATATTTCACTCAGTCAATCGTGCATGCTTCGTTTCACCAGAGGTGCAGAGAAAATAGAAAGACGGGCGTTTTCAATAAAAGGATTTATTGAACAGTCTTCTTCCTCAAGCATAAGAAATGAACTGCTACAATCGTAAAACTGGTTGAAAAATATAATGCATACAGTAAAAAGTAGAATAAAATAATACTGTAAGAGCATTGTAACCATAAATAAATACATACATAAATAACAGAGGCTTAAAGTACTCAACTGGTGCTTCTAAAATATGCCTACCCCGGTGTACCTAACCTAATCTTAGTATGAGGGAAGAAGTAAGTGAGGTGTAGAATAAATAGATTATTCTTTTGCCAAGAATCTGTCCAAGAGTTCTCTTAGGGTCTAATCAGCTCTGTACCTTAATTTGGAATAAAGGAGGTCAGGCTCTGGACTCTATTTCCCAACAACCCGCATGGGTAGCTTGGAAACACTGGAGCTGGATTTCTCTGCTGGAGAAAAGACAGCTTCTCTCTCAGTGAGTCTGCTGGAGGTTCGGCTTCCTTCGGCAGTAGCAGGGTGCGTCGGGCAAATAGATAGTCGAACTGCTCCAAACCACCGTATGTTTGCTATGGCAAGTGTGGGCATATTTATACCTTGAAGTTGCCAAGTTTGACGTAAAGGTGGACATAATAACGGCATTAAAGACTCTCAGTTCTTTGAAAACACCATGTGTTCTTAGACAAGTCAGTATTCGAGCAAGGGGAAGTCCCTAGTCATTGAAGGTGAGTTTTCTAAGAAATTGTTGTAGATTTTCGGAACTAGTGGAAGTAGCCCTGCCGTATTTGGACTGCTTGAGATATCTCTAAATATGGTTATGATTCTTATGCCTATATAAGGACATAGTGATTTATACCTATATAAGCGAATGAATCGGGAAATTTACAATAGTATCCTAAAATGGTTCACAACAGTCAAACGCCGCTCTTAAATCGATAAAGGCAACGTATAGATGGTCACACAACAATGTGATATATTTCCAGGTTATCACCTTGAAGCGGAGGACCTGGTCCAATGTACTGACCTTTAATCTGAAGCCTGCCTGGGTCTCTTCCATAATACTAATCTCTGCCACCCACTCATTGAGTTTGCAAAGCACTCGTCTACTGAAGATCTTTTGGGAATTATCAAAGAGTCTTATGGGTCTGTAATTCAAAGCAACAGATCTTTCCCCTTTTTTAAAGATGGGTATAATAACAGCACCTTGCCATGAGGGTGGAATACTATTCCCTTTTTAAATACTATTTGCTAAAACATTCATAAACGGGGCCCAAATTAATGGTTCAGAAAGGAAAAGGTCTCCGGGGATGCCATCCATCCCAGGGCCCTTTCTCCTTTTCGTTAGCTCAATACATTTAAGGGTATCCTTTAGTGTAAAGGTGAGAAAAGAATCGGTAACAGAAGTATGAGGAGGACTAGTCACAATTGGTAGTCAGGGCCATGGACCTCGTTTCAACAAGGGATCACTGGAGAACATTTTTGTTGCGGGCACTCGTATAGATTGGTGAAGTGAGTAACCCAGTTATCAGGATTGATCGATAGGTCCAAGGGGTGGGAGTTGGACAGGTTTATCTCTAGAAGTTTCCAAAAAACACTTTTGGTCCCCCTTCTCTAGGGCTTCGGCAATTGATGCCCATAGTTTCTCCTCCCATTCTCTTTTGGCTTTAGTCAAAAGGATTTTATATTCTCCCCTAGTCTTTGTGATTTCTGGCCTTGAGTCCCTTTTGATTGCACTTATCAAGTGAATTTTTCCATTTCGACTTACCTTATCATACCAAGACGGTACTGGCTTACTCTATTCTCCTCTCTTCTGGGCTTTGGTGAAACACGGTTTCAGTGTGTCCATAAAGTCACAGTGTATTGGGATGAAATTAGTATTGAAGCTAATGGTTGTGTCAATCTGGGAAAGTTTAGACACAAAGAGATCATAGATTAGAGAAAGTTTGTGTTCATCCAGTGCCACTTCAGCCCCCTTAACATTTCTCAAATGGTTTGAACTTGAGATTATTGGAGATGGCATGACTATCTCTAGTTTGGGGTCTCTAAATCTATATGTTAAGAAAGTTGCACTTAGTGCCTGATGGTCACTGTCAGTTCTAGGGATAACTTGCATGTCCTGCAATTCTGGCCAGAGGTCGTGATCTACTAGGATATAATCAATTCTGGACTTATTGGTGCCTCTGTTGAAGGTAAACTGGGGAGGGCTATCCGGTATTATATTTCCATTAACTATCCTAAGGCCAAAGTCGGTGATAAGATCAATGATTTGAGTGCTAACCTTTGACGATTTTGATATTTGTTTAGGTTCGCACGGGGACAATGAATTTATCAGTAGGAGACCCTGCGTATATAGGGAGGCAGGTGTTAAAATCCCCTGCTACAATTTTTTGAAATTTGTAGTCGGACTGGCCCAATAGTTGATTGAGCTTAGATACTATTGGTGATTGTACGTTTTGAGTTAGAGATCTAATGTATACGTTTACTAGAATTATGTTTGTGGGACCATACCGGGACATTATATTGATTTCGAGGGCAAGGAGGTATTTTGATATGTATGGCAAAATTGTTATCGCTAGGAATAGATCTGTTATTATCCATATCAAAAGACCTCCGGATGGACGCCCTGTTTCGGAAGGGACTGCGGATTCACTAAATGCAACAAAACCTGAGCGATGAATTGATTTAACGGGCCAGGTTTCTTGTAGCAAGATAATATCATGAGAATCAATAAATGCCCCCCCCTCCCCCCCCTCTCTCGGGGTCAGAGACTTTGGTCCTGACACCTGCTACATTCCACAATAGGCGTTTCAGGTGCTCTACAACCGTCAACCCTGGAGTCGGTATAGTTATCATGTTCGTGCAAAGCCAAATGCCCCCCTGTAACATTATCCTTATCTATGGCCCTGGGACTCAACAGCCCAACTCTGCTCTTCTTAGGACAAGGTGAAGATCTTCTGAACAGTGACAAGCAAGGGTATTGAGATGGAGAACACAAAACAGGATGTACCAACGCTCCATCACAGCTTTAGAAAAGACACCATGGTGATGTCACTGGAGTAATATAGCACCCACCCCGGTTCCCTGACATTAGTTATCTTTTTTTTCTACGCCAACCCTTATTCTCTTCAAGTAGTCAGTCAACCCCCTGACATTCGAGGACACCAACTAAACTTTGTTTGAATTTGTTATTCATCATGAGAAGCAGTCACATAAGAGTCTAGACACCCATCCATAACGACCACCTCTACAACTTCCCTTCCACTACTTAAGATGCTCGGGTATGATACTGTTCCTATGTTCCACTAGGAAATGTCACCGCCATGCCATATTACATAAGCCAAACTCTGTGTAAACCTCAACAAAAGAAAAGAACAACCATAAGGAAATGGTATTGAAGTATACAAAAAAGTGATGGATGATGTGCATGAATTAATCTCAGCCATTGGTATTTTGCACACAATGCCACCTCAGTTTGGATCTAGACATATGCAAATCAGTTTTGACCGTGCTCCAAACAGAGCAGTCTAGCCCAAGCTGTCAGGCCTGGTCCTACATGAACCGGAATACAAGTACCCCAGGACCATTTTCGCCCTTATTATTGCTCATCAGTCCCACTTAGGGCATCACAGTGAAGTATACAAAAAATTGATGGACAAAATGCATGATTTAATCTTATTCACTGGTGATTATTCTGGTGCCGCATCGCAGTCCATTGTTATTTTGGACACATTGCCATTTCATTGTATATTAGCCCCTTAAGTGCTGCCTCGGTGCGTTGGCCGACGGCAGCACTACCTCCCCAGTGCTGCGCACGACCATTGGACGTCCATTCAGCACTAGTTCCAATGGACAGTGCAGCACTGGGGAGGGATGTTTACTAGCAGCTATGAGGTTAGAAGCGTTATAATTGATGTTTACACCACTAGATGGATGAGATTTGTTGCCGATGTCTTCATCCTCTGGACTCACTTTATGCATCATTATTGGTTGTGCTGGAATTTGCTTCACAAATAGTGAGGGAAAAGTTACAGTTTCTACTGTGGCGTCCTTGTCTGTTTTTACAAGAAGACCTGCGATACCAGTGGTGAAACAGGTATTAAAGGGATAGACCAATCTAATAGAGACTTCTTGCTGCAGATTCCTTATGTTTGAATTTCCCCAGGCGTCAGACTGGATCTGGAAACCTTTACGTGAGCAGTGTCCCAGCGCGCCGTTGGGTGGCTGCGCATGATGTCATCGTTAGCATCGGTTATGATGTCGCGGTCACATATATAGGCACGGTACTGCGGAGCTGCAGCCAGGTTCGACGCTGCGCCTCCCCGCAGTTCTTGGAGCCGGAGTGCACCCGCTCAGATAAAATAATTTTACGAGCCCATGTGCCTCGTATTTGAGCGGGTCCTGTGAGGGCGTAGGAGGCCCACCAAGTGATACGCCATTGGCTCCAGCCACGATGCAGATGGGGATTCATGGATCTGAATCCCGGTTAACGCCGGTCGTGCCAAGGCAATCTTCGCTGGCATCGGACCCGAAGCCGATGCTTCAGTGCCCACCACATCCTGATACCCTCCGAATCTGAGTCGGATCGACCCTGCTCAAAGTTGACACTGGCAGAGCCCAGAGGTTCTACACCGTTGCCTGTACAGTATGAGGACATTTCTGGCATGGATGAGGATTGGGAGGGGTCTATGGACCCTTTAGATCAACAACTAGATGTTCCAGTGGAACAGTTGGACTTGTATGAGGATCATGGGGAAGCCACTGGACTGGACACATCCCCAGATATTGGTATGCTCTCCACCTAGTGTGGCTATGGAGGAGGGGGCATTTTATGCCATGGTGGTATGAAGGTCAGCAGAGGTCCTTGGCTTGGAGGTTTCCTCTGTGCAGGTCATGACTAATCTGACCGAGGTGCTTCAGTCTGGGATTCCACGTCCAAACCCCTATTGCACTTAAGTTAAGCACTAACATATGTCCTTTTAGGTATGTGGTCCAAGCCTAGCTCAGGGGTCCTATGAACAGGAGAATTGCACACCGCCTTTGCCCTGCACATGGCGTTCAAGGTTCCTCAGTCACCACTCAACCCCTGAGAGCTTGGTGGTTCAGGATTCGACGCCCCTTTGCGCATTCCCTTCTGTTCCTCCAGATAGGGAATCCAAGTGGCTGAACGCATTTGGGAAGATGTTTTCTTCTACCAGCCTGGCATTGCGGTGGGTGACTACTGCGTACTTATTGGGACGTTTGTCTCACACCCTTTGGGAAACAGCTGCACAAGTGGTGCCATAGGTCCCAGAGGAGGCCTAGGCTGTGCTCTCCCAGGCAGTGAAGGATGGGAGAGATGCAGCAAAATTCACCATTAGGTGTGGCTTAGACACAACCGACTCGCTGGGTAGAGCGGTTTTGTCGATGATGGCCTTACAGCGTCATGCTTTTCTGAGAACATTTCGCTTCTCGGGTAATGTCCCTGTTAATCTTATGGACATGCCCTTTGCAAGACTTGTCTTTTTGGAGCGCTTCAAGGAATCTCATGCTTCAGCCAGATTGTTGGCCCTCTGGGTCACACCCCACGGCGAGTCTAGCTTTCACCCCTTTCCCCAGCCACCATCATGCGCAGACTTCCCAAGTTGTACGAGGACTTGGGCACAGTTTGGTTTTGTTTCGGGTCCATTCAGACCTCAGAATGGTAGACAAAAGTTGTCTACCACCCCAGCCCTTGGCAGCTGAAGTCTCCAAGCATTTCTAGTTTGGTTCTGCAAGACCATGTTACACCAGTCATAGGGAAAATTCAACACCATCTTCTCCTCTCGAGGTCCATAACATCGGACAAGTGGGTCTTGCAGATCATTCAAAAAGGCTATTCTCTACCTTTTCTTTCTTTCCCTCCTCCTTTACTGCC
Organism: Lissotriton vulgaris; assembly: GCF_964263255.1. Lineage (NCBI taxonomy): Eukaryota > Metazoa > Chordata > Amphibia > Caudata > Salamandridae > Lissotriton > Lissotriton vulgaris. The sequence continues at coordinate 606,267,998 of NC_141699.1, read as the reverse complement.
AAATCGGGCATGGCTGGTGGAGGATTATCTAGCATTACTCCAGGAGGAAGATACATCTCTCCTGGACAAGGGAGCTAAAGAAAGAGTTCCGATTTCAAAGGTAGGCAGTGGTTGCTACTCTCGCTACTTTCTGATTCTAAATAAGAACAAAGGGTTACGGAACATTTTGGACCTTTGGAGAGCCAATCTCTTCCTCAAAAAGGATAAATTCACGATGCTCCCGTTGGCTCAGTTTTTGTCTGCCATAAAACAAGGAGACTGGCTGGTAGCATTGGACTTGTAGGATGTGTATTTCGCATCCCCATTCTCCCGGCTCACAGGCGTTTCCTGCGGTTCAAGGTAGGCCATGAGCACTTTTAGTTCACTGAGCTTCCATTTGGCCGTACCAGCACCGCTCGGTTGTTTACCAAGGTGATGGCGGTGGTTGCAGCTCATCTGCACAGTTTACGGGTGTCAATCTTCCCCTATCTCGATGACTGAAGGTGGCTTCGCACCAGGCTGTCTTCTCCCACTTCCAGACTACGGGGGACCTCCTGCATTTGCTGGGGTTCACTATAAACATGCCAAAGTCACACTTGGCTCCTTCTCAGACGCTCCCTTTCATCTGAGTTGTTCTGGACACAGTGCAGTTTTTGGGCTTATCCTTCCAAGCAGCAAGTTCAGGATATTCAGGCTATGATACGGTTCATCATGAGCTGCTGTTGGTCCGGCTAGCTTCCATCGGGATCAGGGATAAAGCGCTTCTCCTGCTGGGCTCCTTCCTGTCAGAACGGTCTCAGGAGGTCGCGTTGGCAAACTGTTTCTCCTTCCTTTTTGATGCCTTTGGGAGTTCCTCAGGGTTCAGCCCTAAGCCCTATGCTTTTTAATCTTTGTTACACCCCTTGCCAGACTAGTAAAAAGCTATGGTTTTGCCCTTGTGTCCTTCGCAGAGGATACACAGATTGTTTCTGTGAGCAGTCCATCCAGCTCCACAGCTATCAGTTTTCATGACTGTATGAGCCATATAGCCAATTTGATGACAGATCATTTCTTGAAACTGAATTCATCTAAGACTGAGGTTTTGTGGTTGGGGAGTAATCTCTCATTTTGGACAGATAGCTGGTGGCCGGCTCAACTTGGCCCTTTACCTAAACCAGTGCTGAAGGTCAAAAACGTAGGAGTTATCTTTGATACAAAGTTGTCCTTTGAAGCGCAAACCAATTTGGTCACCTCCGCATGCTTTTTTTATCCTAAAAATGTTAAAGAAGATTCTTCCAGTTATACCTACGAACTTAAGGAACACGGTGTCTGTGCTGATATCCTCAAGACTGGATTATTGCAATGCCCTCTTTCCAAGTGCCTCTGAGTGCAGCACTCAAAAGCTGCAGACTGCTCAGAATGCAGCTAAACAATCAATAATGGTTCTGTCGGACAGAAATACCTAGTGATATAGTATTCTGATTATATTACTTTATCAGTATGTCCCCGTAGGGGTACACATACATTGGTACCTATACCTAAAGTAAATACAAACAACACTGACCACAATGATAACGAAAGTAAAGTTTTAGTCATATACTTTCTTGCTTTTTAAATTGTTTTCAAACATTAGTTTAGCTGTCCAAACGAAAATTGAACATATACAGTATACAACACTAATATTTGTGCAGGACTGGTACACATTAAAACATACATACATAAATATGTGATGAAAAACAATAATTAATTAATTAATGTCAACTGTGTACACAATAGTCAAGTAGGTCAATCAGTTAGTTCTTGGTCCTAGTTGACCACCCTTTGCTAATGAATGATAAGAAAGCATCACCGTATTAGGTGTCGAGTCGGCTGACCAGCACCTACCTAAGTAGAACATCAGGCATCTAAGAGGAATCGTAAACCTCAGAAGGCTGTCCCATATCTATCCAGTCCCGATGAAGACCCGCCCTTGATGCGCACAAATCAGCGCATCGCTCCCCAGGGTCGAAACGTCGACGCATTGTATTTGAGATTCAACTGTATAAAGTCTACTAGGACCAAGAACTAATTGATTGACCTACTTGACTATTGTGTACACAGTTGACATTAATTAATTATTGTTTTTCATCACGTATTTACGTATGTATGTTTTAATGTGTACCAGTCCTGCACAAATATTCGTGTTGTATACTGTATATGTTCAATTTTCGTTTGGACAGCTAAACTAATGTTTGAAAACAATTTAAAAAGCAAGAAAGTATATGACTACTTTCTTTCATTGTGGTCAGTGTTGTTTGTATTTACTTTAGGTATAAGTACCAATGTATGTGTACCCCTATGGGGACATACTGATAAAGTAATATAATCAGAATACTATATTACTAGGTATTTCTGTCCGACAGAACCATTATTGATTGTTTAACTACCCACCCAGGTTCCGAGGGTTATAGGGTCACCCCATTATATTTAATGCTCAGAATTCAGTAGCAAGAGTACTCCTAGGTATCTCCAAATTCGACTCCCTCTCCACGGCGCTGCTTCATTGGTTACCAGTAGCCAAGCGGATCCAGTCTAAATCACTCTGCATTGCCTTTAAATAACTCAACAACCTGGGGTCCTCACAGATGCCAAATTTTAGTAAGCCGTATATTCCAGATAGATCCCTTCGATCTGCCAAACTTGGAAACCTAATTGTTCCTAGAGTCGGAAGCGCCAGGCGGGGGCAAGAATTTCACTGCTACAAAAACCAAACCTTGGAACTCTGTGCCAACCTCACTTAAAGAAAGAGCCAAGTCTGCTAAAATTGAAAAAGGGCCTAAAAAACAGTTTTTTTTTTAAAGCTTCATTTTCATGCTCAGTCCGGTTTGATCCGTTTGTGTTAAGTGCACCACCTAGACTCCCCAGTGTATTTGTCATGCTTTTATTCCAGCTACTTTCTGATTCTAAATAAGAACAAAGGGTTACAAAACATTTTGGACCTTTAGAGAGTCAATCTCTTCCTCAAAAAGGATAAATTCACGATGCTCATGTTGGCTCAGGGTTTGGCTGCCATAGAACAAGGAGACTGGCTGGTAGCGTTGGACTTGTAGGATGTGTATTTCGCACTCCCATTCTTCCATTTGGCCGTACCAGCGCCGCTCTGGTGTTTACCAAGGTGATGTCGGTGGTTGCAGCTCATCTGCACAGTTTAGGGGTGTCGATCTTCCCCTATCTCGATGACTGAAGGTGGCTTTGCACCAGGCTGTCTTATCCCACTTCCAGACTACGGCGGACCTTCTGCATTTGCTGGGGTTCACTATAAACATGCCAAAGTCACACTTGGCTCCTTCTCAGACGCTCCCTTTCATCTGAGTTGTTCTGGACACAGTGCAATTTTTGGGCTTATCCTTCCAAGCAGCAAGTTCAGGATATTCAGGCTATGATACGGTCCATCATGAGCTGCTGTTGGTCCGGCTAGCTTCCATTACAAGTGCCTCTAAGTGCAGCACTCAAACAGAATGCAGCAGCAAGAGTACTCCTAGTTATCTCCAAATTCGACTACGTCTCCACAGCTCTGCTTCATCTTCATTGGTTACCAGTAGCCAAGCGGATCCAGTCTAAATCACTCTGCATTGCCTTTAAATCACTCAACAACCTGGAGTCCTCACAGATGTCAAATTTTATTAAGCCGTATATTCCAGCTAGATCCCTTCGATCTGCCAAACTTGGAAACCTAATTCTTCCTAGAGTCAGCAGGGCCTCACTTAAAAAAAGAGACAAGTCTGCTAAAAGTGAGAAAGGGCCTAAAACCTGTTTTTTTTTTTAAAGCTTCATTTTCATGCTCAGTCCGGTTTGATCCGTTCGTGTTAAGGGCACCAGCTAGACTCCCCAGGGTATTTTTCATGCTTTATAAATTCATCATCATCTTGATACCGATGTTTCAACCTCTATCCTGAATTTCAGTGAGAATGAGTCTGAATTTGCTGGGTTTCATGGCTTCCTGCATCCTGTTGGTATATCATGCCAGATGGCATATGCAGGCTGTGCAGTGGGACCTGAAGTTCCAGTGGGCGCTACATCAGGGGATAATCTCTGATGTGGTCCATATCTCGGATAGAAATGCAATAGACCTGCGTTGGTGGTTGTTCTGGAATTGGATCAGAGGCAGACCCCTCTCCCTTCCCCCACCAGTTCTCACAGTAGTGACAGTTGTGTCACTCCTGGGATGGGGCGACCATCTATGAGAGGTGGAAATGAGATTGAACTGAGAATGTGATTGAACGGTCCTGAGGCGGAAGCCGGGACTTTAAGCTTTGCGATATTGCTGCTATTCTGTTTTTAAAAGCCCGATATAATTGCTGCTTAATTTAAAAGCGCTCTTGTACATTTATGTTTTAAGATTGCACCCGGTGGGATCGAACCAGAGCCAAAACCACTCGTTGGTCCTGCCATCTTTAGTGAAGAGCTGGGCGAGCAGACTAGTGCTCCGCCCCTACTCGCATAAAATGGCACCCTTCCCTAGGAAGCGCAGCGGACGAGTGCAGCGGCGCGCCAAAGGCGAGCCCATCTGCGCCCGTCCGTGCCGGACCCGCGCCCAGAGCCATAACCCCCGGTCCGGTGCTACTGAGAGCCTCGACGGGCTACTCCTATAACCGCAACACCCTGTTGGCCCTAAGTGGCAACTGCAAGATTCCAGGCTGCATTACATTAGAAATGCGGGAAGATTGGCAGACCACTCCCCATTTCTGCACAAACTGTAAGCAGGCTCTTCCCAATCTTCTATGGCATACCAGCACGCTCTACACAGCTTCATTTAAACCCTTGGAGAAGAAAAAACAAACCGCTGTAAAATGTCTGCTACTTAACGCCAGATCGCTGGTGAAACACAGCATAGAACTGGCAGATCTAATACAGGATACCAAAGTTATGATAGCTTTCATAACGGAATCCTGGACAGACGCTGCCTCAGGCCCAGATATTGTTAAAGCTACCCCCCCTGACTACGAGTGTTTTGTCCAAAATAGAGAAAAGAGGAGCGGCGGAGGGCTGGCCATAATTTATCATAAATCGGTCAGAGGGTCCTTCCAGCCTGGCACCACCGACCTATTTGAAGCATTAGATTTCAACTTCACTCTATCTAACCATCAAACCATCAAGGGTTATCTCATGTACAGGCCCCTTGGGCCCAATACCCCTTTTCTCACAGGGCTCATTAACCTGCTAGAACAAACGGTATGCGCCAATACATTCACTCAGCTAGGGGACTTCAATTTTCATCTGGAGAGTGACTCAGACCCAGATACTCTGGATCTCATAGAACTGTTGCATGGGGTAGAACTAAAACAAATGGTCAGTGGCTCGACCCATAGGGCAGGACACACCCTAGATGGGATTTTTTCAAACGATCCCTACCTAGAGATGACGGGTGTACGCCCAGTCTCCTGGTCGGACCATGCTGCTGTCCACTTTGATATTAGCCTAGCCCCCCCTACCAGACCGAGCAAGGTCAAAAACCCACCCAGAATAATTAGGAAGTGGAAAAGCATAGAAGGTAGGGCACTAGAGGATTTGTTGAGAACCTCTATGGTGCCCCCTCCAGTTATTGTGGAGGAAGCGGCCACCACTTACGCAAACTGGCTGGAGGCAGCATACCTACACTTAGCTCCCCCAAAAATGTATCACTCTACACGTTCAAGTCCTTCAGCCCCCTGGTTCTCTGAGCAAATTAGGGACCATAAAGTACTCTGCAAAAAACTTGAAAGATCTTGGCGGAAAAATTATAGAGAGGAGGACAGAAGACTACTTAACGCTGAGCTGAGAGTGTACAAACACACGATCCAAAAGGCTAAATACGCGTATTTTACCAAACGCATTAAGGAAGCAAGTAACTCCCCTAAGGAACTTTTTCACGCAGTATCATCCCTGGTGGCCCCCAAACCAGTGGAGATTCCTCCAAGCCGCGAATTATGCGAAGACATGGCCAAGTTCTTCCGGGAAAAGGTGGAAAAGATTTTCCTCCCGCTAGACAAGCAAGTTAAGATCGGAGCCCCAGAAACTGACCCTGAGACAAACAGTAACAAAGTATCTGAAAGAGACACGTTAGTGATAGATTCCTTACCTTAGAATATCCCCAGGCGTCAGACTGGATCCGGAAACTTTTGCGTAGCAATACCCCTGCGCGCTGGTAGGCGTCGTCTGCGGCTCCGCGTCCGTCGTCGGCGTCGTGAGCGCCGGGATGACGTCGTCGGAGTATTTAGACGGCGCCCATGCGCGCTGACGTCAGTTCTTCTTTTTTCCGCGCCAGCTAGCGCAGATCCGGAAGAAGCTCTACCCCCAGTCACTTTTTGACTGAAAACTTTTTGATCTTTTTGATCTTCTATTTAGTCGACTATCGGTGCCAGGGATGCCCGGGTTCAAGCCTTGTTCGAAGTGCGGCCGACTCATGTCGGTCACGGACCCCCATCGCCGGTGCCTGAAGTGCTTAGGCCTCGACCACGACGATCGAACCTGCTCCGACTGCCGGGCCCTGACGTCGAAGGCTAGGCGGGAGCGGTCCCGCAAGCGTCTCGAGCTGAGGCAGTCGGCCCCGCGCCGCTCCAGGTCCCGGTCCCGGTCCCACGGGAGGTCGAGGGACAGGTCGCGATGTCGGAGTCATCGACGTTCCGGGAGTGGACACCGATCGTCTGGTTCCAAGTCCTCAGGTAAGAGGCATGAGAGGTCGGAGCCACGCCATCGATCCTCCGACCCGACGCTCGCACGATGCGGCCGGGGACTCGGGCGACACCGCCCACGCGGCTCCGCGGGAGTCGCAAGCGTCGCCGCCTGCCCCACACCTTCGGGTCCCTGGGCACGGCGCGTCGCAGGAGGAGGTCGAGAGGTACCTCATGGCCATGAGGGCCCTCCCTCCTCAGTCGGTTCCCGTGGCGCCTTCGGGCCGATTGGCTCCGTCGGGCCGATCGGCTCCGTCTGGAGGTCCTTCCGGGTCGGGCGCTTCGGCCCCGACGACGTCGGGTGCTTCGGCCCCGGCGCCGCTGGCGACTTCGGTCCCGGCGCCGCACGACCTCGCTGGATCCGGCCCCGGATCCGGGACCTCGCCGGTCGACCTTACGACCTCGCCGGCGCCGTCCCTTCAGGTGTCGTCCCCGGCGGCCGATGTGGTTGCCGCCCCCAATGTTTCCTACGGTCCTGCTCAGGAGTCGGAGGGGCGCCGCTGGGCGCCGATTCCGTCGGCCTTTGGAGACTTCTAGCTCCACGAGGAGGCCCTGGCTGTTAATCCTGGTCTCCAGGAGCCAGGTGACGAGGAGCAATGGGAGGGGTCCGAGGACCCTCTGGCACGTGATTGCCAGTCGAATCAGGACTGGACATATGAGCTTGGGGAGGCCAGTGGTATTGACACCTCGCCAGACACTGGATTTACGTCGCCCCCGACTGTGGCTTCGGAGGCGGGTTCTGCTTACAGCGTAGTGTTGACGAAGGCAGCTAAGGCCTTAAACCTTCAGCTCCCCGTCGCGGCCGTGAGGACTAATCTCCTCACTGAGGTCCTCAAACAGCAGTCCGGCTCCGCGGAGCCCCTCCTGCCGTTCAATGAGGCCTTGTGTGACGTTCTTCTGGGCACTTGGTCCAAGCCCGCCACAGGCCCCCCTGTGGACAGGAACGTGGCCAGACGCTACCGCCCGGCACCGGGCGACCCATGCTTTTTGTCCACCCATCCCACCCCCGAGAGCCTGGTCATCCAGGCCTCTAACTCCCAAACCGCATTCCCGTCGGCCCCGCCCGACAGGGAATCCAAGAGATATGAGCAGTTCGGGAAGAAGGTCTTCTCGTCTGTGAGCCTAGGGCTGCGGTCTGTGAACACCAACTGTCTCTTGGGCCGCTACACCCACACTCTGTGGGACACGGTTGCGGAGGTGCTGCCACAATGCCCTGAGGAGGTCAGGGCTAAACTCAGCCAAACCCTTGCGGACGGCAGAGATGCGGCACGCTTTTCTATCCGGTGTGGGCTGGATACCACGGACTCACTGGGCAGGGCGATGGCAACGACGGTGGCGGTTCGACGCCACGCCTGGTTGAGGTCCGCCAACTTCTCGGCCGATGTCCAGGCCACCCTCCTGGACATGCCGTTTGATGGCCGTCGCCTCTTCGGCGACAAGGCAGACCATGCGCTGGAACGTTTCAAGGACTCCAGGGCCACGGCCAAGTCCTTGGGCCTTACGGCCCCACGCCAGCAATCTGGTGCCTTTCGCTCCTTTCGTGGCCACGGAAGGGGCGCCCCACCACGGACCGTCAGCCACGCGCCGCAGAATGTTCAGCAACGCGGTGGCGGACATGGGAACCGCCGTGGCGGTGGTCGGGGTCAGCGGCGAGGCCAGTCCACACCTCCCTCAGCAGCCCCCGCCTCAAAACCTTCCTAGTCCGAGTTTTCAGGCCCATGTGACGCCTGTGGGAGGCAGGGTTCGCCATCACCTCTCCCACTGGCATACAGTCACTTCGGACAGGTGGGTGCTGCAAATTGTCCGAAGGGGTTTCTCCCTCCCCTTCGAGTCTTCCCCTCCATCCATGCCACCTCAATACCACCGTGTGTCGGGGGATCACTTGCAACTTCTGCAAGAGGAGGTTTCGGCCCTCTTGGCCAAGAGGGCCATCGAGCGCGTTCCTGGGCCAGAAGTAGGACGTGGTTGTTACTCCCACTACTTTCTGGTACCCAAGAAGGGCAAAGGGGGCCTACGCCCTATCTTGGATCTGCGAAACGTCAACGGCTTCCTCCGGACGGAGAAGTTCAAGATGCTCACTTTGGCTCAGGTCCTGGCTGCCCTGGACCCAGGAGACTGGATGGTAGCGTTGGACTTGCAGGACGCCTATTTCCACATCCCCGTCCTGCCGGCCCACCGGCGTTACCTGCGGTTCACGGTAGGCCTAGAGCACTTTCAGTTTACCGTGCTCCCCTTCGGCCTTACCAGCGCCCCACGGGTGTTCACGAAGGTGATGGCGGTGGTCGCAGCCCATCTGCGCAGGCAAGGGGTATCAGTCTTCCCCTACCTCGACGACTGGTTGTTGAAGGCGGGCTCGCCCCAGACAGTCGTCAGCCACCTCCAGACTACGGCCGACCTCCTGCACTTGCTGGGGTTCTCCATCAATGTGCCGAAGTCACACCTGTGTCCCTCTCAGAAGCTCCTCTTCATCGGAGCGGTTCTCGACTCGGCGCGGTTTCGGGTTTACCCACCCGAGCAGCGGGTTCGGGATATTCAGGCTCTGATTCCTGTCTTCAGGCCGTTATCCCGGGTCTCGGTCAGGTTGACGCTGCGGCTTCTGGGGCTGATGGCCTCCTGCATCCTTCTGGTGCGTCACGCCAGGTGGCGGATGCGGGCTCTACAGTGGGACCTGAAGTTTCAGTGGGCCCAGCATCAGGGCAACCTGTCCGATCATGTCCTGATCTCGGAGGGCACTGCGAAGCAACTGCAGTGGTGGCTCACGGACCGCGACTGGGTCAGTGGCAGACCCCTCTCCCTACCCCAGCCGGAGCATGTAGTTGTGACGGACGCGTCCCTCCAGGGCTGGGGAGGCCACATGGGGGAGGCGGAGATCAGAGGCCTCTGGTCTCCGGCGGAGTCCCGGCTCCACATCAACCTTCTGGAGCTGCGGGCGATTCGTCTTGCACTGAAGGCATTCCTCCCCTCTGTCAAGGGGAGCGTGGTGCAAGTGTTCACCGACAACACCACCGCCATGTGGTACTGCAACAAACAGGGCGGTGTGGGGTCGTGGACCCTTTGCCAGGAGGCTCTGCGCCTCTGGCAGTGGCTGGAACATCAGGGCATGACCCTGGTGGTTCAACACCTGGCCGGCTCTCTGAATGCCAGGGCGGACGAACTCAGCCGCCGGTGCATGATGGATCACGAATGGCGTCTGAACTCGGACGTGGCGCAAGGTCTCTTTCGACAGTGGGGAGAGCCTTGGTTAGATCTATTCGCCACAGAAGAGAACGCGCAATGTCAGCAGTTCTGCGCGTTGGAGTTTCCAAGGCGGCACTCGCTCGGAGACGCTTTTCGTCGCGAGTGGAGCTGCGGTCTGTTGTACGCCTTTCCGCCTATACCACTTCTGCCCAGAGTGCTGAAGAAGATCAGGCGCGACCGGGCCCAGGTCGTCCTTGTGGCTCCGGACTGGGCACGAAGATACTGGTATCCCGAGCTACTCAGCATGTCAGTCGATCCCCCGATTCGTCTGCCTCTTCGGGAGGACCTTCTGTCGCAGCAGCAGGGGACGGTCCTGCACCCGAACCTGTCCAGTCTCCACCTACAAGCTTGGAGATTGAGCGGCGGCAGTTGAGGCCATTTGACCTGCCTCCCGAAGTCTGTGATATCATTCTGGCAGCCAGGCGTCCCTCCACAAAGTCGGTATACGCCTGCCGGTGGAACAGATTTGTGGCATGGTGCGCAGCAAAGGCTGTGGATCCTCTCTCTGCACCCCTTTCGGAAGTGCTGCTCTTTCTTCTTTCCCTTGCCCAGCAGGGCTCTGCTCTGGGCACTCTTAAAGGGTACCTTTCTGCTCTTTCAGCCTTCTTGAGGCTACCAGATCAGCCTTCTTTATTCAAGTCCCCTATTGTGAGTAGATTTCTGAAGGGCATCACGCACATGTTCCCTCCTGTTCCCTTCGTGATGCCCCAGTGGGACTTGAATCTGGTTCTCACCTATCTGATGTGTGCTCCCTTTGAGCCGCTTCATAACTGCCCTCTTCGTCTCCTTACTCTAAAGACGGCCTTCCTGGTTGCCATCACCTCTGCCAGGAGGGTGAGTGAGCTCCAGGCTCTTTCTTCTTCTCCACCTTTCCTGTCTGTTCATCCTGATAAGGTGGTGTTACGTACACGACCTTCCTTTCTGCCCAAGGTTGTCACGGCCTTCCACATCGGGCAGTCCATCACTTTGCCCACCTTCTTTCCGCCTCCGCATCCCTCGAAAGAGGAGGAGAGGCTCCACCGTCTGGATCCAAAACGTGCGCTCTCCTACTACCTAGATCGCACACGCCAATTCCGGGTGGATGACCAACTCTTCGTTGGTTACGTGGGCGCGAAGAAGGGAAAGGCTGTACACAAGAGGACCATCTCCAGGTGGATCATCTTGTGTATCCAAGCATGTTACTCCATGGCAAGGAAGGAGCCCCCGGCTGGATTGCGGGCTCACTCCACTCGGGCCACGGCAACGACAACTGCCCTGGGCCGCGGTGTCCCCCTGCAGGACATCTGTCAGGCAGCCACGTGGGCCTCGCTGCACACGTTCGCAAGACACTACTGCCTGGACAGTCAAGTCCGGAGGGATGGCTTCTTTGGCCGTTCCGTCCTCCAGGACTTTCTGGTGTGATATTGGTTCGCAGACCCACCACCGGGGTTGGTATTGCTGGGGTATCTATTCTAAGGTAAGGAATCTATCACTAACGTGTCTCTTTCAGATGCACAAGTTACTACTTGTGTAACGATATATCTGTAAGAGACATTAGTTAGTGATAGATTCCTTACCGACCCACCCATCCTCCCCATTCTGCGAACCGATATCTAGGGTTGAGGTCATCCCCTTTCAGGGCCCTAGTTTCATGGCACCAGTGTTGGTTCTATCATGGCTCTGCGTATCTGGCGCGGAAAAGCTGTGTTATCAGAACTGACGTCAGCGCGCATGGGCGCCGTCTAAATACTCCGACGTCATCCCGGCGCTCACGACGCCGACGACGGACGCGGAGCCGCAGACGACGCCTACCAGCGCGCAGGGGTATTGCTACGCAAAAGTTTCCGGATCCAGTCTGACGCCTGGGGATATTCTAAGGTAAGGAATCTATCACTAACTAATGTCTCTTACAGATATATCGTTACACAAGTAGTAACTTGTGCGATGCTACTCAACTTCACCCCCATTAGTGAGGAGTAGGTCGGGAACAGATTACAAAGGATAAAATCAGGTTCCCCGTCGGACCCCTGCCAAGCCACGGTGGCTAAATTAGCCCCCGCTTCCATGGCCGCAGGTCTTACCCCGTTGTTCAATGCCATGCTCGACAACGGGGAATTTCCCTTGAGATGGAAACAAGCTTCCATACTACCCCTGCTCAAAAAACCCAACCTAGAAGTGACTGATCTGAATAACTTTCGGCCCATTGCCAGGCTACCCCTTCCAGCGAAAATCATGGAGGGTATTTTAAACACACAGCTGAGTGCCTTCCTGGGGGCAGGTCAACGTCTAGATCTGTCGCAGCATGGATTCCGGGCGGGGCACAGCACCGAATCCGCACTAACTAAATCAGCAGAGAACATAAGAACGGTGATGGATGCAGGGGGCAGAGACGCCCTGATCCTGCTGGATCTGTCTGCGGCCTTTGATACGGTCCACCACAAGTTACTGGTGGACCGACTGGGGGCCTGTGGGATTCAAGGAAAGGCACTTAAAATCCTGCAAGCCTTCCTTTCCGGCAGGACTCAGAAAGTGGCATTGGGGGCCTTTGAATCTGACCCTTTTGTGCCCCCCTGCGGAGTTCCTCAGGGGTCCTCCCTGAGTCCAACTCTTTTTAACGTGTACGTTTCTACTCTGGCGCCAGTTATCAGATCCTTTGGCTTCAACTTAACATCATACGCAGATGACACACAGATAGTGGTGTCACTGCTACCGGGTGAAACTGACAGCACAGCCGATAGGTTCAGAGGTTGCATGCGTGAGGTCAGCAACTGGATGGCTGAAAACTGCCTCAAGCTGAATTCAGCAAAAACTGAAGTGATGCTGTTTGGGTCCAGAGATAACTTTTGGTCCCAATGCTGGTGGCCAGAGGAAATGGGGACCCCCCCCCATCACCGGTCACGAAGGTTAAAAACCTGGGTGTAGCCTGGGACTCCTCCGATATACTTATTGTACATGGTGACAGCCGACTCGGAGTGGCTGCATGCTTGCTACTGTATAACTATGTTTGTCAATAAAGGTTTAAAAAAAAAGAAAAGAAAAAGATTGCCCCACTGGACATAAAGAACAGAAAATCTACAACCAATGGAACAATATTTTTTGTAAATGAACAGTAAAATGGAGATCTACAAATTAGAGAACTTGATATGGTGAAATAAAGTTCTTATAATTGCTTGTGTTTCGTACTTTCCAGCAGAAATGTATTCACTAGGCGAAAAAAAATCATTGCTTGGAAGTTGCAGTGGATTTCTTTACTCAGAAAAGCCAGGTGATTAAATAAAATATTTAACACCTAAAAAAAAAAAACCTGGGTGTACTGATGGATGACACTCTATCCTTCAGGCCTCAAATAAATGCCCTTTCCTCAAATATCCACTATGCGCTAAAAACCATCCGGAAAGTCTTGCCGGTTCTTGCGGATGAGCACAAGAAGACAGTGGTAACAGGTTTGGTGATGTCCCGATTGGACTACTGCAACAGCCTTCTGCTGAATGCTCAACAGGGGATTCTTAACAAGCTCCAAATTCTGCAGAACGCAGCTGCCCGTCTGATTACAGGTACACCCAAGCTCGCCTCGGCTGCACAGGACTTGGTGAAGCTACACTGGCTACCAGTGCGTAAAAGAATAATCTTTAAATCATTGTGCGTGGTCTTCAAGGCACTGAATGGCCTTGGCCCCCACTGTATGACCTTGCTCTTCCACTGGTACATACCGGTAAGATCCCTTAGGTCAGCTGAGCAGGGGCTGGTGGTAGTCCCAAGAGTCAGGAAAGCTCCCTGGGGGGGGGTAGGAGCTTTTCCTTGGGTGCTGCGAAAGCATGGAACGCATTGCCGCTAAACCTCAGACAGATGCCTGATCTTCTATCATTCAGGAGAGCTTTAAAGACCTGGCTTTTCACACACTAAGTTCTCAGCTCTCGCACACTAATGTCAGTCAGTCAGCGCCAGGACACCTCCGGGTAACAGCGCGCTCTAAAAATGTGAAAAATAAATAAAAATCAGGGCACACTGGTCTCTGGCAGAGTCGGGGCTCCACATCAACGTCTTGGAGCATTGGGCGATTTGGTTAGCATTCAAAGCATTTCTTCTATATCTCTCAGGGGAAAATTATTGCAGGTGTTCACGGGCAACACCACCGCCATGTGGTACTGCATAAAGCAAAGCGGGTGGGGTTGTGGACCCATTGTCATGAGTCCCTGCTTCTCTGGACATGGCTGGAACATCAGGGCATTTCCCTGGTGGTTCAACACCTGGCAGGTTCTCTGAATGCCAGGGCAAACAAACTGAGCCGTTGATGCCTAGCAGATCACGAATGGCATCTCCAGATGGAGGCGGCGCAAGGTCTCTTTCAACAGTGGGGAAAGCCTGGGTTCGATCTCTTCGCCTCTGAAGAGAATGCGCAATGTCAGCATTTTTGCGTACTGGAGTTTCCAAGGCCGCTATCGCTCGGCAACGCTTTTCGTCACGAATGGAGCTCAGGCCTCCTGTATCACACTCCGCCGATACCACTTTTTCCTAGAGTTCTCAAGAAGATCAAGAACGTTCAGGCCCAAGTCATCCTTGTGGCTTCGAACTGAGCAATCAGAGTCTGGTATCCAGTGCTTTTTTGAATGAATATCAATCTCCGATCAGGTGGTCACTTTGGGATTATCTTCTGTCGCAGCAATGACGCTGGCTGGAACGTTAGGTCAAATCCCTGGAAGTTCTACACCTGGCAGGTCTCTGAATGCCAGAGCAGACAAACAGCAGTCAATGCCTAGTGAATCAGGAATAGCATCTCCATCTGGCGGTGGCACACAGTCTCTTCCAAGAAAGGGGAGAGCCATGGTTAGATCTCTTCACTTCTGTCAAATGCTTAATGTCAGTAGTTTTGTGTGCTGGAGTTTCCAAGGCTGCTATCGTTCTGAGATGCTTTTCATCTCGAGCTGAGGTCAGACCTCATGTACACTTTTCCACCAATTTTCTTTGAAAAAGGCCTATAGCTAGTAGTGCATTATTCTCAAGAATACTTTATATATAAAAGCCCATTACAAGTAGACTCAACACCTAAAGTGGATTTGATATTTAAATTTTTATTATTTCTGTAAATCGATATTTGTTTGGTATTTTGTTTGTATATACAAAGAACAATTTTTTTTTGTTGGGGAATTTTCATCCCTCTTTTTCTTATTTTATATAGAATTTTTATAGAGTGTCATGACATAAGATTTGTACATTCATAACATTTTCATATTATATCAAAAAGAAGATAATACATCAAAAACACATCTATGGCACACACAAGAGTGAATGTTAAATTCAAATAATGATGAGGGCAAGGCGGTAGGATAGCACACACTACGCGCGTTTCGGCTTGAAAGCCTTCATCAGGTGTCCCGTCTTTAACACTATAAATAAAAACATTGGTGTCAGTCATGTTGTATATTAAAAGAGAAAAAAGCAAGAAAACACACACTAGTAATGGGCAAAACTATTTCTAAATTAATAAACTGTTTTCAAAACATTGTAACTGTGCCTGTCTATTATTTACATCCAGGGCATGTACATGCTTTCTTTTTAAAACAAAGCAAATTCTTTTTTATTTTTTAAGCCACATAGGTTAAAGTTGAGACTCACAACAAGCCACATCTAATTTTGCACGTCAGTGTTCCATGTAATTGATTAGACAGAAAAGACAAGAAAAATTTTAAGAAAAAATTCAGCAACAACTATTACATACATTTGGACTCATTTTGGATGAAAACATATATACCTAATTATACACAAGCTGATAACTCTCAGTGAAACCTGGGGCTGAGGTATGAATGCAGGTATTATTTTATTGACCCGAATCAATCGACTGAATAGAGCCACACAATAAGAGATCAAGATATCTAAATAAAAAATATTCTTTGATGCGTTTCTTTCTGTTTAGAATGCTACATATACAGTTAATGGAATATTAGGGACAGCCAGGACACATCCAGCTCTGACGTACGATCAAATCACATTTTTACTCCTATATTTCCTCACATCGAGTGGTATACATGTAAGTAATAACCAGGCACTTACAAGCCCCCCTACCACCTATCAGCTTGTGTATAATTAGGTATATATGTTTTCATCCAAAATGATATACAAAAAGAGACCGTACTGAACACAGTTAATGAATGAACTGAGTCCAAATGTATGTAATAGTTGTTGCTGAATTTTTTTAAAACATTTTTCTTGTCTTTTCTGTCTAATCAATTACATGGAACACTGACGTGCAAAATTAGATGTGGCTTGTTGTGAGTCTCAACTTTAATCTATGTGGCTTAAAAAATAAAAAAGAATTTGCTTTGTTTTAAAAAGAAAGCATGTACATGCCCTGGATGTAAATAATAGACAGGCACAGTTACAATGTTTAGAAAACAGTTTATTAATTTAGAAATAGTTTTACCCATTACTAGTGTGTGTTTTCTTGCTTTTTTCTCTTTTAATATACAACATGACTGACACCAATGTTTTTATTTATAGTGTTAAAGACGGGACACCTGATGAAGGCTTTCAAGCCGAAACGCGCGTAGTGTGTGCTATCCTACCGCCTTGCCCTCATCATTATTTGAATTTAACATTCACTCTTGTGTGTGCCATAGATGTGTTTTTTATGTATTATCTTCTTTTTGATATAATATGAAAATGTTATGAATGTACAAATCTTATGTCACGACACTTTATAAAAATTCTATATAAAATAAGAAAAAGAGGGATAAAAATTCCCCAACAAAAAAAGTGTTCTTTGTATATACAAACAAAATACCAAACAAATATCGATTTACAGAAATAATAACAATTTAAATATCAAATCCACTTTAGGAGTTGAGTCTACTTGTAATGGGCTTTTATATATAAAGTATTCTTGAGAATAATGCACTACTAGCTATAGGCCTTTTTCAAAGAATGTTTATTCCCTATGTATAGCTGGTACAGTTTCCATATAGGGGTCCCCTACTTGCAAGCCACTTTTCCACCAATACCTCTCCTGCCCAGAGTTCTCAAGAAGATCATGAACAACCGGGCTTAAGTCATTCTTGTGGCTCCGGGTTAGGCATGGAGGAGAGTCTGATATCCCGAGCTGTTACCTCTCTTTTTGAGATCGCTATCCAATCAAGCAAACTTCGGGAAGTTGCTAAAAACTTGTCTTTTCTCCTGTCTCACTAAGTAGAATTTTCTGGGGTCTCTTATAGAATGCTAGTGCCAAGACACCTTTGCATTCACACGCTTTATAAAATCTTTACTTGCTTACTTGAGCATGAGCATCAGTCTCCCGATCAGTTTGCTTCTTCTGGAGGATCTTCTGTTGCAGCAGCAGGGCAAGGTACTGCAACCGAATCTGAAAACACTCCATCTTCATGCATTGAGATTGAGTGTGAGAGTTGACAGCTTTTGACCTTCCTCCCGAAGTCTGCAATGTTATTTTAGCAGCTAGACCTCCCTCCACCAAAATAGTATACACCTGCAATTGGAGTAAGTTTATGGCACGGTGTACAAACAGACACGATGATCCTCTTTATGCACCTCTTTGCCAGGTTCTATTGTTCATTTAAATGTTAGCACCGCAGGATTCTGCTTTTGACACATTGAAAGGCTATTTTTCTGCTGTATCTGCATTTCTGTGGTTGCCAGATCAGCCATCCCTGTTTACGTACCCTATTGAACATTGTACTTAGGTTTTTGAAAGGTCTTCAACACGTTTCCCACATACACAATTCATAAAACCTTAGTGGGCTCTTAATTTAGTCCTCAACTTTCTAATGTGTGCTCCTTTTGAGTCTATATATAACTGACCTCTCAGGTTTCTCACAATAAAAATGGCTCTCTTAGTGGCAAAGACATCTGGCCTTAGGGTCAGTTAGCTCCAGGCGCCATTGGCACATCTACCGTTCCTTACTATCTATGCAGACAAGCTGGACCTTGGTACTGGAGCATCCTTGCTATTTATTTATTTTATTTATTTTTTAAACTTATAGGGCGCAAACAGCTACCCAAAAAGGGTTTCCCGGCGCCTAAGAGCACAGCACAAAGGATGGAATACGTTCAGCAGAGGTCGTTCAAGATTACTGATCGAAAAACCAGGTCTTTATTTCTTTTCAGAACCTAGAATGACTACCCTCCTTTCGTATATGAAGTGGTAGTGTGTTCCAGATAGAAGGACCCTGGTGGGCAAAAGATCTCCCTCCCATCCTGGAGAGCTTGAATCTAGGCACACAAAATTTTGCAGCTGATTGAGACCGTAGGTTTCTTTATGGGATGTAGGGATGAGCTAATGCCTGAAGGTATTTGGGTGCGGTACCTGCTTTAATTTTAAACCTATAATTTAGGGTCTTAAATCTGATGCGGTTTTCCACCCTCAACCAGTGAAGTTCACGCAAGTAGGGGGACACGCAGGTGTTTTTAGGTATATAACAAAGGAGTCGGGCAGCCGCATTTTGTACAAGCTGAAGTCTCTTTATAACTGCCTTGTTTGCACCTAAATACAGGATGTTCCCGTAGTCCAGTCGCGATGTAACTAAGGCATTGACTACTGTTTTCTGCATGGAGATAGGCAGCATCCGAAGGATCTTTTTGAGTCATTTTATGATGGTAAAGCAGAGGCCCACTACTTTGCTAACCTGTTGCTTCATGGACAGTGAATTGTCCAGAATTACTCCCAAATTCCTTGCATGGGTCACTGGTGTAGGAAGATTACCCATCTGGGCAGGCCAGTGTGATGTACTCCAAAGGTCTGGCTGCTTACCCAGAAGGAGAATCTCCGTCTTGTCTCCATTTAGTTTCAACTGGTTTGTTGTCATCCAGTTGAAGATGTTCAGGAGACCTTGTTTGAGAAGGGACGAAGATGATGATTGGGATTCAGACAGCGAGAAGACAATTTGAGAATCGTCCGCGTACGTCATAAGGGTAAGTCCAGATTTTTCCACTAGGTCCGCCAGGGGTCTAAGATAGAGGTTGAAAAAGAGCGGGCTGAGGATAGAGCCCTGCGGTACTCCATGCGGGGAGCTGAAATGTCCAGAGCATGCAGCAGATCATGCTATTTGGAATGTCCGTTGATCCAAAAAGGATCTGATCCATTGCAAGGCAGCTCCGCAGATTCCGTTTTTTTCTAGCGTGGTGGGTAGCCTTTTATGCGACACAGTGTCAAAGGCTGCGCTTAGGTCGAGTAGAATAAGCTCAACCGTATGACCGTCGTCGAGGAGTTTCCTAATGGTTTCGGAGACTCCCAATAAAGCGGTTTCCATAGAGAAACCTGCTCGGAATCCTTACTGAGTTGGGTGGAGAAGGGCGTTTTCTTCCGAGAATAGAGTTAGGGCAGAATGCACATGTCTTTCCAGACATTTGGAAAAGGCTGGGAGGAGTGAAATGGGCCTATAATTGGCAAATTTTTCCGGATCTGCTGTAGGTTTCTTTAATAGTGGGGTCACTATGGCATGCTTCCATAGGGTGAGTACTGTGGCGAGCTCCAGAGATGAATTTAGAGTGTCTGCAATGATTTCAAGGGCGGGGGTGTCCAATAATTTTATTATATTGATAGGAATGGGATCCTGCGGAGAGCCAGATTTAATTGTCTTCATGATGGATTTAAGAATATAGATTGTAATGGGCGGCCGTTGTTGTAAGGTCTGATTTACAGTCGGGGTATACTCCCACTCTTCCTTAGAAGCAGTATCAATATTGTTGCTGTCTATTTCAATGATTAGTTTGTCGATTTTGTCGGAGAAGAATTGAGCTAAATCCTGACATTGCCTCTCATTTAGCGGGCGCGATGGGGCTGTAGTTTGAGCCCCAGCTAGATCTTTGACCGTATTAAACAATGTTTTAGCTTTGTTTACAGCTCCCGTGATGGTATTGGCTACATGCACGGCACGTGCTTTCTTACATGCGGTGTGGTAAAGGTTTCTTTCTGTTTGGTACCTTATTTTTTGGTCAGGAGCGAAATCTATTCGCCACAATCTTTCAAGTGCCTTACATTTGGTTTTTTCCTCTTTAAGTGAGTCGTTGAACCATGGGACAGGGGGACGATGTCTATTACCCTTGGTGTTAGGAGTGGGTAGGCAGGACTCAGCCGCATTGCTGAGCCATTGTTGGGTGGCAGTTGCAGTACTTTCCATACCTTGATTCTTATTAGGTGGGTTCTTGCTGAGTGCTATGTTAAGTTTAGAAATATCTATGGATTTCCAGTTTCTCCTTAATGAAGCCGGTAACATAGTTTGGTCAGAGGAAATAACAGGTGGTTTAAAATTAAATTTAGTTAAGTAATGGTCTGACCAGCACACAGGGATGGTGTCCTGCCAGGTGAGTTGTGGGAGGTTAGGAAATAAAGGGTCGAGCAAATGTCCTGCCCTATGGGTAGGTCCTGAGTTAAGGAGATTGATATTTAATGCTGTAAGATCTTCTAGCAGGTTAGCACAAGTCGTGTTTGATTTGTCCTCTAAATGTAGATTTAAGTCTCCAATAAGAGAGAAGTGTTTAGAGGCCAAGAAAAAAGGGGTGATACGATTGGCTAATTCAGAAGCCCATTTAGTGCCGTTCCCGGGAGGCCGGTACATTAGGATGCCAGACAATGTAAAGTTGGGATTCAAGCAGATTTTAAAAAATGCGGCTTCACACTCAGGGATGTCTAGTGGCTCAAACGTGCAATTACATTTTTTTTTATAAATAATAGCAATTCCACCCCCAGTTTTGAGGGTTCTATCCTTCCTGACAATCGCATAATTGGGAGGAAGGGCCGTAGCCACATCCGGACCAGAGCCTTCATGTAACCAGGTTTCAGTGAGGAATAGTGCGCTAGGTTTGTCATCTAATAACAAATTAAAAATGTCCAGCTTGTGTTTGGGTAAGGAGCGGCAATTGATGTTATAGAACAAAAAAATTTCGTCAGTAGGACGGGGCTGTTTGAGACGCTTCCTCTGTCTGGATCTACGAGGGGGATAGGGTTGGAAGGACGAAATTGTGAAATTGCAATAAGGGCAGGTAGCTTTTCCCGTGCGTGGGATTTCAAGTAAAGTACAATTGTCATGTAAATTAGGGCGCAGTGCTTTAAGCTGGTCAGGTGATATTACCTGTATAGGCCTAGCCTGGGAGACATAGCCCTTCGCCCCGTGCCCCGTCCTGGCCCGGACGGGCACAGACGGGCTAGTCTTAGGCGTGTCTTTGGCACGGGGACGGCGTGGGCGCTGCGCGTCACCGCTGCACGTGTTAGGCGTCATCAGTGTTTTGTAGAGGCCGTGCTAGCGATCAGCATCGCCTCCCCACACTCTAAACCAATTACTGCCCGGCACCGAGAGGGAACCCGGAAGAAAGGTAGCGCCCTGCACCCTCCACTACAAACAAGCCTAGCGCTTGCGGTGGAACGGGGTAGCAGGGGCGGCAAGGATCGCCACAAAGAGGTCAGTAGAGTGCAATAAGGTTTTTAAAAGTCAAAGTGCATCAGTGCAGTTTAAAAACATAAATTCACGTACAATTATTAAAAAGTATCTTAGTCGCGCTTAGTGCAATTTTTAAATCAATCCACACAGAGGCGAAGTCAGCATCCAGGTCGTGCTATGAGCAATGAATGCGCGTGTCTTTAGGGAAAAAGCCTAAATCACTGGGGCTTTGTAGAGGCCGTGCTAGCGATCAGCACCGCCTCCCCACAATCTAAACCAATTACTGCCCGGCACCGGGAGGGAACCCGGAAGAAAGGTAGTGCCCTGCACTCTCCACTACAAACAAGCCTAGCGCTTGCGGTGGACCGGGGTAGCAGGGTCGGCAAGGATCGCCACAAAGAGGTCAGTAGAGTGCAATAAGGTTTTAAAAAGTCAAAGTGCATCTGTGCAGTTTAAAAATATAAATTCACGTACAATTATTAAAAAGTATCTTAGTCGCGCTTAGTGCAATTTTTAAATCAATCCACAAAGAGGCGAAGTCAGCATCCAGGTCGTGCTATGAGCAATGAATGCGCGTGTCTTGCTACCGAAGGTAGTAACTCCATTTCATGTAGCCCAGTCTATCACTCTGCCTACCTTCTACCCTCCGCCTCACCCCTCTGAAGAGGAGGGGAGACTCCATCGGCTGGACCCAAAAAGAGCATTGTTCTACCTTGACCGCACAAAAGTGCACTGAGTGGATGACCAACTCTTCGCGGGGTATGTCGGAAGCAAGAAAGAGAAGGCCATGCAGAAACGGACCATCTCATTCTGGATAGTGCTCTGCATCAAGATCTGCTAAGCATGTGCCAAAAAGCAACCTCCTGAAAATTTGCGAGCTCATTCTACTAGAGCCAAAGCTGCGACCACTGCGTTAGCTCATGGAGTTACTGTCCTGGATTTCTGTTGGGCAGCAATGTGAGCATCATTGCACACATTTACGTAGCACTACTGCCTGGACAGTCAGGTCCGGCATGGTGGTCACTTTGCCTGTTCAGTCCTTAAGTACTTTCTAGTCTAATCTGTGCCACTGTCCTATCTATGGGGAAGTACTGCTTGGGTATCTATTCCAAGGTAAGGAATCTGCAGCTAGAAGCCTTTATCAGATAAACAAGTTACCTTTGCCAACACCTTATGTAGGAAGCTGACTGTAAATACTATGCCAAAGTAATGTATAGTGTGCAGAGAGCCCAGCGGATACCCAGAGGTATAGCAGAGGCTAAAGTATGAATGAATGACTACTCATTTGTATAGCGCATGGCTACCCGGGGGCATCCCAGCGCTTCAATGAACCA
Organism: Lissotriton vulgaris; assembly: GCF_964263255.1. Taxonomy (NCBI): domain Eukaryota; kingdom Metazoa; phylum Chordata; class Amphibia; order Caudata; family Salamandridae; genus Lissotriton; species Lissotriton vulgaris. The sequence continues at coordinate 606,245,420 of NC_141699.1, read as the reverse complement.
ATTCATCCCCAGAGATTTAGGAAAATAGGAAGGTTTTCAGCATGCTCCTAAATCTAAGATGGTTCTCCTCCAACCGGATAGAGTCAGGCAGGCTGTTCCAAAGTTTAGCTGACTGAACAGCAAAGCGCCTGTCACCCATAAGGCTTCTCCTTATTCTGGGAACTGCAAGAAGGTTTTTATTACTGGATCTGAGGGTCCTGTTGGTTTGATGGGGACTAAACAAAGGTTGAATAAGATCAGGTCCTGATTTAATTAAAGCTTTATGGACAATGGTCATAGCCTTGAATTCAATCCTTTGTTGAACCGGCAGCCAGTGCAGTTTCTGGAGTGCTGGTTTGGCTGAAGTTCTGCGAGGAATCTGTAGTAGCATCCGGGCTGCACAGTTCTGTACAGTCTGCAGGATCCTGAGTGTTCCCAATGGGGCCCCTAGGTAAACTGCGTTGCAGTAGTCAAGGCGCGTTCGGATCAGGGCCTGTACTAATATCCTCCTTGCTTCAAACGGGAGCAAGCCAATGATTTTAAAGTAGATAATCCCTTACTCTCTTTTGTGGTAGAGTGGTTGAGCAGTCAGGCTTGATGCCACACACTCAAACTGAATCCAGGCCAATTGTTTGTATAAAAAGTTATTATTTTGGTATTTCATTTCTAGAACCAAGATAGACTCAGTAGGAGGTAAGTTAACTTCTTCATACAATGTAACTTTCATAAATACAGTGAAGACTGAATTTGTAGGGACATTCAGATTACTTTTGCAGTCGAGAAAAACAGTTCAGAAGCACGAGATTACTGGTAAATTACTTTTAGATTACTTTTCTAGTTCTGCATGAAACACAATCCTAACCCAGTTTGAGCAGCAATGGACATGGGTAAAAAGCTTAATTCTGGTAAAGGCATTAAGTTACTTTTGGTTGCAGTACAAGACAGTTCAACACTTAAAAGAATTTTCAGAGAAAACCCAGCATTCAGTCCTATGGGGACAACGAAGTGTTCGTTTTGCAGGTAAGTAAACGGTTTCTGAGTTAGAGTTTTGGAGGGTAGAACCAAGGTTCAGGTTGCGAACTCAAGGGGCACCACCAGCGGCTCTAGGGCAGCCGGGTGCAGGGTGCCAATGGGGCTAAGGGGGCACCTTAGTTGAGGACTGCTCATGGGCAGGCCACTCAGTCTCAGGAGCCAAGCGCCTAGGGTAAAGTTCAGGGCAAAGGGGCTTCCAGGTCGGCATCATGTCCAAACCACCAGCGACGCATTGGCAGCCAGGTGCAGGGTGCTCAGGAGGTGTCTGCAGCCCAGTGTTTTTCAATGGATGACCTCGGTCATAGAAAAGGTCTGTAGGCTGGAGCCAGAAGACTAGATGAAGTTGAAGAGTTGCTGGACACCAGGACACAGTCGGCAATGTCATGTCAGGACTCGGGGGCTGCGGTTGCAAGGGTGTCCTTTTGTGTCTGATTCTTCTTACCGGTTCCAGTGGGGGGGGGGGGGGGGGGGGGGCCTTCAGGATGAGGCTGCCGGCATTGAGGAGAAGGTTGGGGGAGGTCGTCCAACTCTGGCACTCAGGTCAGGAGGGGAACTCGCTGAGGTATTGGCCTATGCGAACTCGGGCCCTGGGGGTCGGGTGCGGAGTGGTGATGACTTGCGGATCCGGCTGGATCTGGAGTCCTGGTTTGGGTTGGTGTTGGGCAAATCCTGTGTCCATGGGAGATGAGGGTTCTTTTAGAAGGCTGGGCAGGTCCCAGGGGTTCTTGGATGCTGCTGGCTGCTGGATACGTCAGGTTCAGCTTGCAGTGGTTTAGGGCAGGAGACAGGCCAGTAGGGCTGGTTGCAAGACAGCTGTCGTCGTCCTCCTCTTCTGCAGCACAGCTCTTAGGTTCTTCTTGTCACTTCGAATCTGAAGAGGCAAGGTTCAGGAGTGTGTAGGTTGGGACAAATGGGTCCCTTCCCTGGGGTGTTTACACCCCCTAGTATACGACCCTCCAGTGGCAGGGGCGGCATAAGCCTTTTCCTCATTAGAGGGGTCCCCCCCATCTACAAGATGGCAGGGACTGAGATGTGTGTTTCATCTCTCCTACCCCCACCTGAGAGGTGGTGTTGGCAAAGGTGGGCAAACCTCCCTTCCTGACTAGGTTTTCCCGACGGTTATTGTGCCAAAAAAATGGAGGTCAGAACCTGTTGGAGCCAGTTGCTGATAGCAGCAAAAGGCTGGGCTCTGTTCTTGAGGGTCTTAGGGACACAGTCCGTAGGTTCGGACTCTGTCTGTGGGGCTCAGATGCATATGTGTTTTGGCCGACGGGTCGCTTGTGTTGAAAGCTCTCACTTTCGATGTCGACCTGGAGATGGGGACAAAACAGGATCGCTAGACCACTCTCAGCGCTGGCCTCTATGATGTTGACTTCCATTTTCTGCTGGTCGATCTTGTTGTTGTTAAAGTCCAGATTGGATCTCAAACAAGTCTTGGCTACTGCAAGGGTCTCAGTACCCCGGGTGTTCGTACAGGGCAGCTCCTGGTGTCTTTGGCCTCTCCAAGCTTAGTGGGGAGATGGATCTGACCTCTTGGAGCATGGTGACCTCCTCCTGGGCGGCTGCTGGGTCAGTGGACAAGTTGGTCAGCAATTCGGTAAACTGGATGTTGTAGTTGGTGACTGCAGAAAAGTGTCTTCTCCACTTCAAGGTAGATGCTGACAGCGTGGGGAAGTGCTGGCTGCCCTCCGAGGCTTTTGTAGGATGCACAGCTGCAGGATGAGTCGGGTTGTCACAATCGTCTGGACAGGAGGAGGCAAGCAGGGTTTGGCACCGAAGTCCACAGGTATTCCACAGTTCTTGCTTTGCAGCTCTTCTATGTCCTTCTACTACTTTTTTTTTTTTACTGAATCGGTGTTCCTGGTGTCCCCTAAATACTGCAGAGTTCCTAATTCCACCAAAATCAAGATGATTGAACCATTCCTTTGTGAAACACATCCAGCAGCCCGCCGTAAGGATGGGACTAGTTTGTTTGTGCAACACCCCTTCTTGCATAACTAATGTCCTGCCTATCCTGGTGCCAAATGGGTCTCAGTTCAGGGTTTGGCATTTCCCAGTCCTGGGGGAAGCCAGGGTCGCATATCAAAGGCAGCAGGGAATTTGAAGCCCTCAGCCTTGATATGCCAAATCACTAGCTATCCTGCTGGAGAAGGTGTGAACCCCTTCCTCCAGAGCAGGCATTGTTTCTGGCCTCCGAGAGCTTGAGCTCTCAAGTGCAGGAGTTTAGAAACGTCTGTGGTGACAGGCTGGACAATTCCAATCAGCCATCACAATAATAGGCTGGTAAGTTTTCAGTGGGTACCTTTAAGGTGCCCTCTGAGTGCATTTTTTAATAAATTCCCTACTGGCAACCATATGGATTTATTAAGACAAGATGTGTGATACCAAACACCATAGGTTTCAGCAAAGCCATCATTAGTTGGGAACTTATAATGAACTATGCCCAGTACATATACGTAAGATGGCTTCCCTGTTCACTTGTACTATTCTCTCATGTAATATAATGCACCCTGCCTTAGGGCAATAAGGCCTGCTGTAGGGGTGACTTACATATATTTCATGCAGTGTCTGGAGACATGGCACTCAGGTGTGTGCCATGTAGTGTTTTAACTTTTCTCTGCACCATTTAATGCAGCCTTCAATGGCAGGCTGCATGAGTTGGTGGTGGGTCCCTTAGGGTAGCACAATACATGTTGCAGCCTTCAGGGACCCTTCTTAGTACCCATGCCCTCGGTACCAGGGGTTCCATTTAATAGGGATTTACAAATGTGCTAAATGTCTTCCCAATTACGGAACAATTGCACAGTGAACTTGTTTTAGAGAAAGAGCACAGGCACTGGGGACCTGGTTAGCTCGAACCCAATGCATGTCAGTCAAAATTGCATCAAATACAAGGCAAAAAGAGGGGGTGCCCATGTCCAAAAGGCACTTTCTCACACCCATCCGCCCCACTCTGGATTTCAGAGTTAAGGGTTGTTTCCCTTTTTAATGGCCCCAGTTGACGCCCCATTGGTCAGTGTTATTCATGGCTCTGCGCTTCTGGCATGAAAAGTTGCGAAAAGAATCTAAAGTCAGCGCTCTGGGGTGGTGCTTATATAGTCACCGAGCTCGTCACTTCCAGTGCAGACTTAGCCGAATGACGCCACCTACTGGCTCGCAGAGGTACTGCTAATAAAATATTTCCAGATCAAGTCTGATGCCTGGAGATTATTCTAAGGTAAGGAATATGTGGCTAAGTAAAACCTTTACCAGATAAGGCATTTCCAAAGGTAATTAACTTGTTCTACTTGATTTGTGGCTTAACTATCAGCATACTCTGGTTGGGAATGGTGAGAAGCCAATGGAGTGTTTTAAGAAAAGATAAGAAATGTATGGTGTTACCAATATTCTCTGTCCATATTCCTCTCCAGTATCACTGTCCACACATCATCCTTATCTCTTTTAGTGATGTAGCAGCATTCCAATACAGATTTTCAATTTGGGAAGCATAGATGAGGTGGGATGTTGGAGAGTGGGTCAGAGAGACCTCAAGGGATTATTCACTGTGCACCCAACTTCACTGATATTTCACATAAGACACAATGTGTAGCCCTACCAGTAGGTTGTCCAAACATCTTAATAGGTGGTGAAAGTTGTTCATGTATTTCTGCCAAGAGTCCTGTAATTGCTACAGCTTTAGCTTATTTCCCGGTTAGTCATATCTTATATATGAATGACTTGTCATTCAAAGAATTAATTCTGTTCTTGTCATTTTTATGATTTTGGCAGCCACTAGAGCAGCATCATGGCGTTGTTCCTGACAGAGATGCAGAATACCGGCTGTTTGACCGTGTGGTCAATGTGAGATATGGATTTTCTGTTCCTGTTGGACTTAGAGGCACTGTTATTGGGATTAAGGGAGGTAAGCAAAGATATGCATGAATGGGTTGAGCTTGTTTATAGAGATCACTGGCCACATGAAGGAACCTAAACTGCTGTGACAATAAGAAATTAAACTGGATGTTATTAATTATTAGAAATAAAAAATGCCAACAAATTAAATAATTGAAAAGTGAGGGAACAAATCTTTAGAAGGAGATTAATGGAATAATGCATGTATGCTTAAATGTAACTTTCAAGAGCATGTTAAGCCTTAGGTAAAAAAGTGGAAAAGGAAGTAGAAATGGTGAGTTACGAAAAAGTTAGTAAACTTAAATAAAAGCAAAAGAGTACTGCACACATCAACAATTCAAGATTCTTTGATGGGCAAACATCAGTTACTTAATTCATTATTCTTTCAAAATGTATTTATTATTATTCAGCCAATATGTATTTCATGACACCCTTTTGCTTCTTCATGACTACACAATCAGCAGATCCAATTTTATTACACTTTAGGCCTCTTTCACCTCAGTTGCGTCCTTTTAATATCACTTTAGTGTAGCATCTACCCTGAAAATACAATCAGGTTCACTAAACATGTGTTCTCCAAATATTTATGGAATAGACTTTGAAAGATTAACAAATCGAAGATATTTGATTTTTGCCTCTCGAGGAACTATAATTGTGTAGGATGCATACCTGGCAGGGCAAGCCGATTTACTCAAAGGGTGCTTCACAGTGGTCTGATATTTACAATTGTCCCTTTGAATAATTACTACATACAGCACTAGTGATTGAAAGATTATAATTAAGAAAGTATACAGAAAATGAAATGACAGTCTGAGCAATAAAGGATTAAAAAAAAAAGTTTTGCATTGCAAATGACTGTAAAAGCAGCCCTCCTGGGTTGCCCAGTGTGAAATGTGGCTCCTGGCGACAAATGGAATGGCCAACTGTGGCAGCAAGGTTGTCTTCTGCCTTCTCCTCTTTGTCGTAAGCGCAGAACACAGTTGGGAGATGCTGCTCCCCATTGTCTTCTCTATTCCTCCACCTAGCGATTGGCCATCTCTAGATTTCAAACAGGATGTCTTAAGGGTAACTGAACCAGCAGGACCAGGACGCAACCATATTCGGAGGCAACACCAAATACCTCCTACCAGGTCGATGTCAAAGAGAATTGTTCAATCTTTTTTTAACTGGATAGTCGGCAGCAGGGTCTCAAACCCACTGAGCAATCCAGAGACACTGAAACTAGAAGACCAAATATATTATATAAAAGTTGCCACGTTGTACCCTGCTGTCTGAAAGCTATGTCTAATTTACAAATGCTTATTACAAACATTGCATTAAAAACCCATCAATACTGTAGACGTGTGAGAACACCGCAGACTAACATTAATTTTATTGCTCAGTGACATTTTAAAAGCGAGTGCATACCCTGAGCTAGCACATTTGGGGGTCCTACTTGGCTCCAGAAGGTCCTGGTGGTTCTTGTTTTTTTTTTCTTTTCTTTTCTTTTTTTGTAAAATCTTTATTTTGAGTAGAAACAGGAAAGTAAAAGAAAACTGCGGAGGTGCCGCACATTTACCCACGCAGGGGGCATAATCAGAAACCAAAGATCAGCGGCATTCTATGGTAACAGATGCATATCAAGTCCGTAACCAATCAATCAATGTTGTACGCAGTAAAGCGATAATGCCGGTGTGCCTGTCAACGGGCAATGCACGATAAGGAAAGCTAAATAGGGTGACTGTCCGGCCCTCGATTCCTCGTACCCAGAGTGAACAAGCTACGGATCCGTCTGCGGGCACCTCAACAAACCCAAGAACCAGGAAACTAACCTCCCCCCCACCCCCTCCCCCCAGGGTGGTGACTCTATACATACCACACGTACATACAATCATTCATACTAGACCTGAAAGAGGTGTAATGACCGCAATGATGCAGGACAGACAGCCGAAGGTAAGCCCTTAGAGAGGTATGTAACCAAGGGTCCCCACTGAAACTGGAAATTCTTGAAGTTGCCTAGGAAGATGTCCGCCACTCTTTCCATGCTAAGCAGCTTCCACAGCCGTGCGTGCCACAGGGAAATTGCTGGTGCCTCTTTCTTTTTCCATGCGGTGGCTAGCGTCAGCTTAGCAGCTCCAAGGCAGAGCCACAATCTTTTTGTCCGCACGTGTCTGATACTCAAGGCCGGGCTCACGCAAGCCCAATAGGACATAGGCCATAGAGTCCTCCAAGGGGTAGCCAAGCACTTCCCTGATGTGCGCGAGAATCTCCTCCCAGTATGGTCGAATTACCGGGCAATCCCACCAAATGTGGCGGAAGTCCCCAAGGAACCCTCAACCCCTCCAGCACCTGTCAGAGGTGGCCGGGTATATGCGATGGAGCCTGGCTGGGCATAGATACCAGTGCATGAGCGTCTTGAGATGGGCTTCCCTCAAATGCAGCGAGTGGTTAAACGCTGTCAAATCCCTCCACAACGCCGACCACTCTGTATCGGAGATATCGCTCCCCAACATCTCTTCCCACTACCCCATGTAGCGAGGCCGAGGCGCCACCGCTGATTTAAGCAAGAGTTGGTATATGAAGGAGATGACTCCTTTCATGGCAGAAGTCCGTAGTATGAAGGCCTCAAAGGGCGACGGGGGTCTCGTAGCTGCCTCCAGCACCCCAGGCGACGTGGCCCAGTGTAGCAGCTGGACATGGCGATACTGTTCCGACGGGGGGACCCCGTAGTCCCTCATACAGTTAGCAAAGGTGAGGGGTTCCTGGCCATGAAACAAATGGGTCAGAGCCCTGCAACCGCCCTCCCTCCAGACATCGAAGGCCCCCTCTCGCACCGCCGGCGGGAAGGCCGGATCGAAGTGTAAAGGCGTGAACGGCGAGGGGAATGTGGTCCAGCGTTCATCCGTGGCCAATGTGTCCCAAACCTTCAGCGTGGTGCACGTTGGGGTACTAATTTAGGCGTTCAATGGACGGTCCTTCTTGGGCTTCCAAGCCAAGTCCCAGACCGATCTGCCAGCCACGCTCCGATCCATGTGCAACCAATGTTTTTCTGACATTTGTTGGGACCACTCCACTAGCACTCTTAGTTGCGCCGCTTTGTAATAGAGCTGCAAGTCAGGAAGTCCCACGCCGCCCTCGGACCTCGGCCGTCGCAGGACAGCAAAGGAAAAGCGTGCCCGACCCCCTTGCCACACAAATCGCAACATCCGAGTCTTGAGGTGCCGGAAAAATTCGTTGTCTAGTGGAATAGGCAGTGCTTGAAATAAATACAGATATTTAGGTAGAAGAACCCTTTTAATAGCATGGATTCTGCCCAGCCATGATAAAAATTTAGGTTTCCACCGATCCAATTCCGCTCGGGTCTTTGCTAACAGGGGTGGAAAGTTAGCCGAGAACAGTTTCCCCACCGTCGGCGTTAGATGGACCCCTAGGTAAACAATCGAGCCGGTGGCCCAGGCCAAAGGCGTCAAGGGCCGTACGCGGTCCACCTCCGCCTGCGAAAGTGTAAGATTCAGGATATACGACTTGTCGTAGTTCACTTTGAAGCCGGCTACCTCTTCATAACGCATCAGGGCCTCCCGTATACATGGTAGCGAGTGTTCCGGGTCCGCTACAGAGAACAAGATGTCGTCCGCGAAGAGCGTAATTTTATGTTGCTCTCCTGTGAACGGAAGGCCCCGGATCCCTTCAAGTTCCCGCACCGCCATTGCCAATGGCTCGATGCTCAACGCAAAGAGAAGGGGGGAGAGGGGGCAGCCCTGCCTAGTGCCGCGAGAGTGCAGGAAGAACGCTGACAGATGGCCATTCACCGCCACTCGAGACCTGGGACTGCAAAAATGTGCCCTCACCTTGGTGATGAACTTCACCGAAAAACCGAAGGCCGTCATCGTATTAAACCAGAATCCCCAATCCACACGGTCGAAAGCCTTTTCGGCATCCAGACCCACGAGAACCGCCGGGATTCGGAACCTGTCTGCTTTTTCAATTAAGTGAATAACCCTTCGCGTGTTGTCATGAGTCTGGCGCCCTTTGATGAATCCCGATTGGTCAGGGTGTATGATCGCCGGCATCAAATCCTGCAGCCTGTGCGCCAGGATTGCCGAGTACAGTTTGGCGTCTATGTTGAGAAGTGCTATGGGGCGGAATGAAGAGCACTGGGCGAGGTCCTTCCCTGGTTTAGGCAAAACCGTTATCACGGCCTCTGCGAGGGAGCCAGCGGAAGAGCCAGACGTGGCCATATCATTAAAAAGGGAAACTAAAAAGTCTATGTTGAAAAGTGCTATGGGGCGGAATGAAGAGCACTGGGCGAGGTCCTTCCCTGGTTTAGGCAAAACCGTTATCACGGCCTCTGCGAGGGAGCCAGCGGAAGAGCCAGACGTGGCCATGTCATTAAAAAGGGAAACTAAAAAGTCACATAGTTCGGTGGCGTACGATTTGTAAAAGATAGCAGTATAGCCATCCGGCCCAGGCGCTTTGTGAAGTTTCAAGTTCTTGATGGCCTCCAGGACCTCCTCCCTGGTAATTGGGGCCTCCAGCAATTCATTCCACTCTTTAGAGATCTGGGGGAGGGGTAGGCGCCGCAAGTACTCCCGTTGGTCACCCGCGTGGAGACTGTCCCCCGTATAGAGGTCCGCATAGAAGCGTCCAAATATGGCCGCTTTCGTTTCGTCCCGGTGTTGCATCACGCCCGACGCATCTCTGATCCCTCCGATGTACTCGCGCTCCCTCCTATCACGCAATTGACGAGCCAGGTGGCTACCTACCTTATTCCCACAAGAGTAAGACTGTCTTCCCAACCTCAACAGCGTAAATTCAGCCCTGTTATTATAGTGGGCTCTTTGCTTCCCCCGTACCGCCGTCAGTGGCCGGAGGGTCAGTCTCGAGGGGTTAAGCTTGTGAGCTTGTTCGAGGGTTGCCAACTCTGCCTCCAGATCTTCCCGCGCCGGAATCGATTGAGATGTGCATTAAGGCCCAGACATGTGCCCCTGATCGACGCTTTAAAGGCGTCCCAGGTAGTGGAGACCGAGGTATCCGACACAGGATTAAGCTAAAAAAACTCCCTTATGGCTTTCCGCAACGCTTTATTAGAGGTATCATCCCTGACCATCGAGGCTGGGAAGTACCATTTCCGCTGCCCGTCGCCGGCTGGCGACTAGCGTAGGCAGAGCACCAGCAGACTGTGATCAGAGACTGAAAGCGGAAGAATGGCAGAGTCAAGGACATCTCCCCTAAGAGCCTGGCTGAGGAAAATGTAATCCAATCGTGAGTAGGAGTGATGCACATGTGAGAAGAATGTGTAATACCGAGATGTAGGGTGTGTAAATCGCCAGCTATCAACCAGCCCCAGCTCCCCAACCAACTGCTGCGATGAAGCAGAAAATACGCCCGTATCGGCCCTGGTGGCACCAGAGCTATCTACTGTCCTATCCCACACCAAATTAAAGTCCCCCATTAAGAACAAGTGCCCCTCAGCAAAGTCTCCCACCCTCTGCAACAAGCTTTGTAGAAACCCATTCTGACCAGCATTGGGGATATACACCACTACAAAGGTACACAACCACCCTTGAACAAGACCTTTCACCATCAGCCAGCGGCCATCCTTGTTATTGCGCACCTCCACAGGTTGGAAGTGCAGCGCAGCGCGGAAGAGGAGAGCCACCCCTCTATGTTTCGTGGAAGCAGAAGACCTGTAAATAAAGGGATATGCCCTATGCCGAAGGCGCAGTTCATCCTTGCGCGCTAAATGAGTCTCTTGGAGCCCCACAACATCCAACTGGTGATCGGTCACATATTTTCATACCTTCTGTCGCTTTTGCGGGGAATTCAAGCCCTTAACGTTCCAAGTTCCTATACTAACAGGCATAATGGGGCGACAAACCAGACCTCTCTACAATCACCTCAACAGTCTCCCCTCCTGCACCCGTGAGTCCATCAATCGCAGGCAACGCAGGAGAGCGTCCCAAGACACCCGCCACCACCAATCTGACAGTAAGCGACCTTGGAGCAAACCGCCCCCATCCCATGCACGCCACAGCCATCCTCACATGTCCCATCCACACACTCCTCAGTTCACCTGCGTCCCCACCACTGGACCCTCCCTTCCAATCCCCCCGTCAACTCACCAATCCCTCCCCCCAGGACCACCCTACCCCCAGAAGAACCCAAACACAATACCATACCAAACAAACCAATCAAAATGGAAGGACCAAACCACCCGCGAAGATGGCAGTCCAGAAAGTCCAGGAAGTCCTCTAGGGGCCGAGGGGGGAACACCTGTCGGGGCATCCCAATGACCATATACCGGGGTGTCTTCCCATAAAGTACAAATGAACCCACGGTACCTGCACGGTCACGTCCCTCCGGCGCCAGTTAGACCACACTCCACAGGTCATGCCGCCCCGGAGCCAAGCTGTGAGGCCGCCAGAGTGGCTAAAGCAACAGAAGCCACCGCCTCATCTCTTTCTTGAAGACTGGCAACCCGGTCCGGCATTCTCCTCTCTACCTCTCCGCCCACTCTGTGCCAGGAAGGGGACCGCCGCCGTCCCCTCGCAGAAGGACTCCCGCTGCCAGGTGGAGATTCCGTGCCATCGATGCCCAGGAGGTCCTTCGCCACTTGCAGAGACCTGATCTGCGCAAGCCTGTTTTGCCATCGGAAAATGATGCGGAACGGATGACCCCAGGAATAAGCAATGTTACGTTCCCTCAAAAATGCAGTCACGGGTCGAAACTCACGCCGCTTCCGTAAGGTGGATGCTGCCAGGTCCTGATATAGTTGAGGATGATGCCCCGAAACTGCAAAGACGGAGTCTCCCGTGCCTTCCTCAAAATGCGCTCCTTAACTGAAAATCGAGGACACAGACTAGAATGTCCGGCGGAGGGCCCCCTCCACGCCTGGGCAGCCCAACCCTATGCGCCCTGTCCATCTTGATCTCACTAATGCCTTCATCGTCCAAAATCTGTAGGAACAGCGCTAGCACATAGCCCCTCAGATCGCCAGACTCCCCGTCCCATGGCACCGATCGAATGCGGATGTTGTTCCTTCTGGAGCGATTCTCCAGATCCTCCGCATGCGATTGCAGGTCCAGATTTTGTTCCGTGAAGCGAAGCACGTCTTGTTGCAACTGGTGCACATCATTTGCCAAATTCAGGTCGTGGTCCTCCAAGGTAGCCACCCTTTCGCCGATACCATCCACGTCCCTCCTCACCTCCCGAAGATCCGACGCCAGCTGGGTCCGTAGCTCGGAAATTTCTTCCTTAATGGAGGCAAAAAGGTCTGTCATGAACGCCTTGGTGGCTGGGGCCTCATCGTCCCTCGACGCAGACAAAGCACTTGTCCAAGGGGACGGTGGAAGCTGGGATCCTTTGGTTAGGCCATCCTTGCCATTCTTCCCTCTCCGCGGGTTGCCCGCCATCTTGAGTCTCCTGGCCGCTGACCGACTCCCCCAGTGGCCGTTCGTGTCCTCCCCAACTAGTAACTGTGTCGACCGTGCCGATCGTTGGACCACCAGGAGACACCTCTAGCCCGGGTCACCGATAGTGCCCCCCACAAACAGACTCCTCCGTGCACAGATGCGGCCCCCAGGAAGTGGCCCCTCGCGACCAGCCAACCCACGTCGCGGTTAGGCCCAAGTCTTCCGATAGCAACCCCCAGCTCTCGGGCCACCATAAATTAGATGGGTGCCGTAGATGAACAGGCTCCCCAGTGAGCGGTCCAGTCATGGGCCTCCGCTGCTTGTCCCATTTGTCGGCGCCAAATGCTTGCTGTTCCACGAGCCGCTACCGGCGTCTGATCACCAGGCCGCAATGGCGGCGCCCTGTCGCTGCACCCACGCCGATGAAGCTGGGGTGTTGGGGCGGCGCCTCCAAGGTAGCAGCTCCAGCCCGCCACAGGTGCCCAGTGCACTATGCCCTCCAGGGGCCTACGTCCGCCCCGATCACTGCAGAGCTGCCCGCTCCGCCGGGCGAGATAAACCACCTCCTCCTGTCCCCCGTCTCGTGTGGTACTGCAGGGCAGAGGGGGAAGGGGTCCGATCAAGTGTAGCGGACCGCCGCAGGTCCGAGCCCTTAGCTCTGCTCGTCTGCAACAGGTGCAACCCCGCACTCCAGGCCGAGGTCTGGTCAGGTCTCAGATCCCTCTAGGCCGCTCACCTCAGCTGGCGTCCCGTCTCCTCCGCTCCAGGTCCCCCCTCCGGCGTTAACCACGAGCTCTCAGGGTTCCGTTCCACAGGCAGGGAAGGGGGGGGTCCGCCCCTCGACAGTGCCGCCGACTCTCTCCGGGCAGAAGTGTGGAGAAGTGTGGCTCACTGGTTAGAGCAGGCAGACCTGGAAGCAGGGTTCAATTCCCGGCTCGGCGGGTCTTGAGTCCTAAAATGTCCATGGACTCGACAATTCACGCTCCGGTGCCTACTCCATTCATGGGTTCACACTCTGCGACTCTGGGCAATAGCTCGCTTAATCTCCACAACGGCCCCTCGCGGCAGGATGCCTGGCTTTCACCTTGCGGATACCCTGCCAGGGTTATCTCACAGGGGAATACCAGGACGGGTTCCCTAAGCAAGCGCTTAGAAACCAGTGGTGATTTGCGCTATATAAATTCCTGTACATTTACATTTACATTTACTGCGCCTCTAAGCAGAGCCCGGCCTACACCACTCGCCGCCGGCCCTCTCTTCCGCTTCGGCGACCGCCCTCTACTCCAGGGCGGGGACGTCCAGGCCGCACTCTGCTGCCGCTACCGTGGCGGGCTCATTCCCTCCAGGCGGCTCCGGGAGCCGGACCAAGCCGCCAAAATACTCTCCGCAGGTGCGGGTTCGGCTCCGCAGGGGAAAACCCCGAGCAAGACACGGCTCCGGGGTGCTATACGAAGCTTATTGGAGTTCGGCGCCGGAGGGACCGCAAAACGCGTCTCACTCCGTCGCCATCTTGGCCACGCCCCCGGTTCTTGTTTTTTTTTTTTTTTTTTTTTTTTTGAAAACCTTTATTGCGCATGATGCAGAAAGACAAATACGGGCCTACAACCATCCGGCCGGCCACAAAACATTTGAGCGCAGGTGCCAACAATACAGTCCCCCCTTGGTGTCAGGCGATATAGTAACAATTACTAACGTACATAACGAGGAATCACATCGCCGGGAGGAAGGAGAAGTACAGGTTAATTTTCCAATTTTTACGAAAGAACAGAAAGCAATGAAGGATAGGTACAAAGGAGATCCGAGTCCGTACGTTAACCTCCACATGAGTAGGCAGCAATAATAATGTCAACAATTGCGCGAAGTACACCTTCAGAGTAACAGTTTAGTATAACAGTAAAGCAGATGACAGGAATCAAGCACAAGCCACTCCAAGCGCCACCCACTCCCAACCATCCTCTACCACAGACCCAGAAAGGAAAACAGTTTAAGAAAGCGCAGAAAAGTGAGAAAAAGGCCCATAGAAACTAAACAAGAGAAATAAAATCTACCCCCCCACCCTACACCATTGCGGAGGCTACGGCCTACCCCCCCCGACAACGTGCCTGTCGCCCCATAAAGAACCCGAAATGTAGTAAAAGTAAAGCAAGAGAAGAAGAGAAAATGAAAGGAAAATGATGAAATTATTACTCTGAGATATAGAGAGTGAGATTAGACCTTCCAATCGAAAGTGAAAAAACGTAAAAAGGCAAGAAAAGGCACCATAGAAATAAAAACTCCAAATAAAGATAACCCCCCACCCTACACACATGCAGAGGCTATGGCCTGCCCCCCCCCCTAGCAGAGTGTCTGTCACCCCATAAACCCGAAATATAGTGAGTGAAGAGAAGAGAAGATGGAGAAAAAGCAATAGGGAAAGCAAAAAGAAAAAGTACAGTCAGAAAACTCAGGGAGTAGGAACAGAAACCCGTCCCTGAACTCCCGCATGAGTGGGTTCAGGAGGAGGATCAATGAACATGCATGCGAACTCCGCCGTCCCAATAAGCATCACCCTCCCCAAGAACTACATTAGATAGCACAACAGTGAACAAGCTAGCAGGGAGAGCTAATGCGCAGTAGGCGGCAAAACAGGCCAGGTTCGAAGTCCACCCTACCACCACCCACCCGCCCGGATGCTAAGCTAAGAAAGTCTTCTATCCCTGGCCCGATCTGGGACTCAGTCTCTCACCCCCTCTACTCGGCAGTCCAGTGAGTAGCAGAAGAAGAAGCAAAGATGGCCGTTCGGGGGAAGGGGGAGGTGCACTGGCAAAGATCGAATGGCGTCCGGTCCCAAAGAAGGATTCCCCCTTGAGCACAGTTCCCTCTGGCATGGTCCCGCCGTTAAAGGCACAGAGCGAAGCGATCAAAGTCCAGGGCGAGCTAACTGGCAAGGAAACTGGGAGGCAAAGCACTGGTAGCTGAGCCCCCGCCATCTCAAGTGGCTGCACACAATCGAGCGTGGAGCAAGGGAGAAACAATGTATCGGTAGCTGCAAAGTAATACGGCAACATACCCCCACCTGCCGTAGCGAGAGTTACAGTATCTTCCACTGTGTGTCCTCGAAACAATGTCGTGGTGGCAGGCTGCGACAACTCCCATCCGGAGTACTGTAGAAAACAATTCCCCTGCTCCTGACTACAAGTGTGGGCACAGGCATCCAGACGTGTCCCCAGCTCGCTACAGCCATTCCGCACCTCCGTTCTCAATTCCCCCAGGGCTGCCAGCACATCTGCGAGCGTAATTTCAGACTGTAGGGACCCCATCGTCGCAGTCCCCGGGGGAGAGTCTGTTCCGGTCTCCTCCACTCCAGAGTAGTCACCGCTCCGTCTGATCGCCGTTCGATAGCCTGCCGCTGATGTCGCCATCTTGTCTTCTACCCAACGCGGTAGTGCGGGGGGAGACAGGGGGAAGTAGCGGGACACGACCCGGCCGCTGGTGATGGTCCCTAGTCAGTGGTGTTCCGTCCGGTTCCACTGGCTGCGTGGAGGCCGATGAGTGCGTGGTGAGTCAGGTAGACCCGGGCAGAGGTCACCGTCCCAGGCTGGAGGGACTCGTAAAGCACTGCACAAGCATGGCGGCCAGTACACAAAGGACTCGCCGGTCCGGCGCCTCTACCCTCCGTCGCTGTGTGGTCTAGGGAGCGTGCAACGGCCTCTGTCGGCCGGTAGCGCGCAAGTCGTGTCCCCACGGGAAGGCGCCGTCCGGCCACACCACTCAGGTCACAGGCGATCGCGGGAGGGGACCAGGTTCTTGTTTTTTAAGTATACAATTTCAATGGTCCTATTTTACTTACCAGTTATTTATATCATAGATTTTAAATTGTAGCGATCACTGCAAATTCTGTTCATTTACTATGTTATGCGGGTACGAGTTTCTACCCTACACTATCTCTTAGAAAAAGGCATGGATTCTCAACTCTGCTGTACTTTGAGATCCAAGTGCCCAAATGGAATACCCTGATGTTCGTTGCATGTGTGGCTGTAGATATGCATGCTCTGCATACTCCTGCCACCTAGCATTGGCATAGGATGTTGCTAGTTTTTATTCAAAGAAGTCTTTTGAATCATGAGGTACCCTGGACTTCTACTTGGCAATGGCATTGTCACTGACTCCATTGTTAAATTATTTTCCTCTGCTATTGGGTTCGGACATTTATTGTCAGAGCTCCCGGACTCGTATTCTCCCTATTGCTGCTCCACATCCCTACAGTAAGATTTTGATTCCTACTGACGATAGAAGCACTTCATCTACATCGGTTTTCAGTTTCTTTGCTCTTTTTTCAACACCTCTGGGACCGTTTGAGAAGACCGGGTCCCTCGACTTTGAGAATGAGTGGGACTCAGAATAATGAAGCGCCCTCAGTGTGACAAAAAGTACTCTTGGATCAGTTTACACTGGGTGTGAAATATTTGTCTTTCTCCAGAGCATATGCATGCCAAGTGACCTTTTGTTTATCTTTTTGCTGCTAAAAAACACTCTGGCATCAAAGGGATCGATGCTGGGCCCAAATAACCATGCAGCAGCAATCCACAGATATCATGCCTGATCTCTTTGCAGACGCAGGCCTACTCTGCGCTGAAGAAAAAGAGGAGGGTACATCAAGTCGTAAGGCCTGCCAGCACCCCAAGACGAACCAGAAGTAATTAACCCTGGCATATGCGAGCCAGAAGAACAGTTAGGAAGAAGAAACTCCCTCCACCTCTGCCAGCCCTCAAGTCCATGCCGAGATCCACGAATATGGTTGAAATTAAACACCATAAGCCTCACAAGAGACCACCACTAAGGCGGAGCATCATCCCTCAGGGGAATGAGCATGCATCCTTGGACACAGAATTATGCCACCCTCAGTGTCTCCCAGCCTTTGGTCAGCACAGGGGTAAGGCATCAGAGCCGATACAGGACTCAGGCAAAAACCTGGACTCCCACTGATTCTGTGACACCAAGGAACCAAAAAACTCTTAGAAGTTGAAGACTCTATCAGAATCTGCGTAACTTTTGATGCCAAAACCTCTTTGAGCCCTGTAAACAGCTTCTAAAGCCTATTTGGTACCCAAGTCTTTTTCGGGGCGATACAGTCTTATGCTTCTAGATCAGATGACTCACAGAAACCAATCCTCAAGGGACTACAAGAGGAAGTAGACAAAAGGCAAAAATGTATTTTCATCCATCCTCAAATTGGGAAAAATAGATTTAAAGAAACAAAGGCCTTGGACATTTTACCTAAAAAAAAAAGGCAGATGTTCACCAAGGAGCCCATGCCAGACTCGCATTCAGACGCTCAAACACAGCCCAAGAGTTTTAGCGATCCGACCACCAGCACCCCTCATGCAGCTTCACCTCCACTACCACCTCGACTAGACTGGTGTCCACCTCCACTACTTTTGCTCTCTTTTGCACTGCTTCACATTTGATGCTAAGCATATGTATCTAGGCCAACACATGCTACGAATGGAATTTGTTATTTACCCTGTAAGCATCTTTTCATAGTGTGTAGTGCCGTAGATTCATATGCACCCGCCCGCCTCCCTGAAAGCATTTGGTTGTATTACTTCAAAGTATTTTAAACATATTTTACATACTAAAGAGTTTTATACGCATGTTCTCTTTATTCTGTCACATTGTTTCTCTTATCTTTCTAATGCTTTCTCGTCGAGCCAAAATCAGTCTAACAAAGGAACTGAGGAACATGCGCAATACACATCGGAGGAGGAGTCACTATACCTTGTGACTCGAAGACTTCATCATAGAAAAACAGCTTGTAATCGCCTGAGCCCAACACTACATGGCAGGATAATGCTGATCATATGAATCTTCGGCACTACACTCTATGAATAGATGCTTACAGGGTAAGTAACATATTCTTTCTTCCGCCAGCCTTGCATTGCAGTCCGTGAACACCGCATGCTTATTGACCCGTCATTCCGACACGCTGTGGGAAAAAGTTGCGCAAGTGCTGCCACAGGTGCTGGAGCATGCCCGGGCCATTCTCTCTTAAGCAGTTACAAATGGGAGAACGTAGAAAAGTTTACTATATGCTGTGGCTTGGACGCAACCGACTCGCTGGGCAGAGAAGTTTAATCGACGGTGGCCCTCAGACGTCATGCCTGGCTGAGAGCATCTGGCTTTTAAGGGGATATCCAGGCTTCCCTCATTGACATACCCTTCAATGCACCCGTAATTTTGACACTTGAGCGCTTTAAGGATCCGTGGGCTTTGGCCAAGTCTTTGGGCCTCTCGCCTGCCCCACATCCCCAGTCTGCCCTTTGCTCCTTTTATGGCCATGGAAGGGGCTTAAACCACGCCAAACTTATCCCAGCCACCGAGCATGCTGGGTCGGGTAGCCAGAGGTCTAGTCCACCCACTCCCCCAACAAACCCCCTCCCCTCCCCCCTACTATCCCCGGTGGGTGTTTAACAGAGCGGCCAAAAGGGCTACACTCTCCCCTTAGAAACTTCCCCTTCCATACCTCCATCTAATGACCTGCTGATGGAAGATCATCTCTCCCTTCTCCAGGAGGAAATCACGGCTCTCTTTGCCAAGGGAGCTATAGAGAGGGCTCAGGTCCCAGAGGTAGGCTGTGGTTGCTATTCCTGCTACTTTCTGGTCTCGAAAAAGGACAAAGGCCCTCGTCCTGTCCTAGATCTCTGAGCCCTCAACTACTTCCTTAAAAAGAAGAAATTCAAGATGCTCACATTGGCTCAGGTCTTGTCTGCCCAGGAGGCTGGATGGTAGCATTGGACTTAAAGGGCACCTATTTTAACATTCCTGTCCTGCCTGCCCATCGGCGTTACCTGTGGTTTCCGGTAGGCCACAAGCATTTTCAGTTCACTGTGCTCCTTCTTGGCCTTACCAGCGCCCCTCAGGTGTTCACCAAGGTGATGGCGGTGGTTGCAGCATAACTATGCAGATCAGGGGTGCCAGTCCTCCCCCTATATCGATGACTGGCTGCTATAGGTGGGCTCACCCCAGGCTGTCGTCTCCCACCTCCAGGCTTCATTGGACCTCCTTCATTCGCTGGGGTTCACTATCAACATCCCAAAGTCACACCGGACTTCCTCTCAGATACGCCCTTTTATCTGAGCTGTTCTGGACACAGTGCAGTTTCAGTCTTATCCTCCCGAGTGGTGAGTCTAGGATATTCAGGCTATGATACTGATGTTTCAGCCTCTATCCTGGATTTCGATGAGAGGGACTCTATGGCTGTTGGGCCTCATGGCCTCCTGCATCCTGCTTGTAGACCATGCCAGATGGCATATGCGAGCTCTGCAGTGGGACCTGAAGTTCCAATGGGCACAGCATCGGTAAAAAACTCACAGACCTAGGGCACTGCGAAAGACCTGCAGTGGTGGCTTACAAACCGCAAATGGGTCAGAGGCAGATCCCTCTCCTTTCCCCACCCAGATATTACAGTAGTGACAGATGCGTCTTCTGGGGTGGCAATCTGGGGGAGTTGGAGATCAAAGGACTCTAATCTCCAGCGGAAGCCAGGCTCCTTATCAACCTGTTGGTGCTTCGGGCTATCCGATTGGCACTGAATACCTTTTTACCTCCATCAAGGGAAGGCTAGTTCAGGTGTTCTGTTCACGGACAACACTACCACCATGTGATACAGCAACAAACAGGGCGGTGTGGAGTTGTGGACTCTGTCAAGTGTCCCTATGTCTTCAGACTTGGCTGGAACAACAGGACATTTCCCTGGTGGTTCAACATCTGGCTGGTTCTCTGAAACCCAAAGCGGACAAACTCAGCCGACGATGCCTTGCGGATCTCGAGTGGCATCTCCATCCAGAGGTCGTTCAAGGACTCTTTCAGCGGTGGGGAGAGCCTTGGTTAGTTCTGTTTGCCTCTAAAGAGAACACGCAATGTCAGCAGTTTTGCGCGTTGGAATTTCCAAGGCGACTCTCGCTCAGTGATGCTCAAGAAGATCATGAGCTACCAGCCACAAGTCGTGCTTGTGGCTCCGGGCTGGGCATGGAGAGTCTGGTATTCCGAGTTTCTGGCAATGAATATCGATCCTCAGATAAGGCTTCCTCTTCAGGAGGATCTTCTGTTGCAGCAGCAGGGAAGGGTCCTCCACCCGAACTTTCAACTCTCCGCCTCCTTATGCTGAGATTGAGCGGCAACAGCTGACCGCTTTTGTCCTTCCTCCTAAAGTCTGCAAAGTTACTCTAGCAGCCAGGCGTCCCTTCTCGAAATCAGCATACGCCTGCCAATGGAACACATTTTTAAAATATTGTACAGAACAGTCTATGGACCCCTTATCTGCCTCTGTTAGATGTGCTCCTTTTTATCATTTCCTTGGCCCAGCAGGGCTCTGCTCTGGGCACTCTGAAGGGCTACCTTTTTGTCCTCTCAGCTTTTTTTTGGCTTTCAGATTAGCCTTCACTTTTTAAATCTCCTCTCGGGCAGAGATTTTTGAAGGGTTAACTCTCTTGTTTCCCCATTCTCCTTGTATTATGCCATAGTAGGACCTTAATTTGGTCCTTCCCTTCTTGATATGCACACTGTTTGAGCTGCTGCACAACTACCCTCGATGGGTGCTAACTATCAAATCTGCCTTTTTGGTGGCAATCACCTCTGCCAGGAGGGTGAGCGAACTACAGGCAAGGTCATTACAGCCTCCTTACCTGACTGTCTTTCCGGACATAGTGGTACTCCGGACTAGTGTAGAAGCTGGCTCTGTATATACTATACCAAAATGAGGTATGGTGTGCACAGAGTCCAGTGGAACCCCAAAGGTAGGCAGAGGTAAAAGTAGATAGTACCTGACTCTCTATTTGTGGTATTTTGGGCCAGAAGTAAGGCTTTATCCGAGGGTAGTGTTAAGCATTTGTTGTACACACTCAATCAGCTAATTATGTCACACACTCAGACTGACCAATTTTGTTTGTATAAAAATATTTAGTTCTATTTATTTCCTAGAACCAAACAAGCCTGGCACAGGTAAGTGTATTTGATAATTTTCAAGGCAGGTTGAACAATACAAGCAAGCTGAATGCAAATGTTTGTTACAGGTTTGTAAATGCTTTCAATACAGTTGAAATTACTGTTGGATTACTTTTGATTACTGTACAGATTACTTTTCTGCATCACGTTTTCTACTCCGTGTATTACACCTAGATGTCACACTGGGACATTTCCTAGAGAAAAGGTAAGTAGGCAGTTTTTAGATCTTTGCAGTTTTCAAAGTTCAATACAAAACCAACTCCCCACTTACAATTTTTTTTCAAGGAAAAACAGTCAATGTGCAAGATAATAGCATTATACCTATTTACCAGACTGGCTTCATGCCACAGGCTTCAACCTTGGACAACGTATTGGCACTGGCATACCTATAAGCCCAGGCAACCCGGAAGAACCACCCTCCACTTTTCTGCTGCTTCGTGGATTATAGCACAGCCTTCGATACAGTTGTTTGTAGAAGATTATGGTGGAAGCTAGAAAACTGGGGCATTGCATCAAACCTACTGAAGGCAGTAAGATCGCTCTACAAAGACACCTGGGTAAGGGTCCAAACCAGCGCTAATACAGTGTCCCCGAAAATCACAGCGAACGGACTGAAGCAAGGCTATGTGCTGCCCCCCTTCTTTTTAACCTATACACAGTAGATCTGGGGATGCCCTTAAAGGAGCCTGCCTAGTAGCACCTAGACTAGGAAACATGAGGCTGCCGGTGCTCCAATACGCCGACGACACTGCCATAGTGGACCACACGAAGGTGGGCCTACAAAGGGCCTTATTTGCACTAAATCGCTTCAACATCAATAACTTGACAGTAAACCAAGGAAAGACCAAGGTCGTCATTTTTGGGACCTATTACCAGAAAAAGAAAGCACACACAATGGCAAATTGGCAACTTGCAAATCAAGGCAGCGGAGTCATACAATTTCCTAGGGGATTGGCTGACTGAACGGGCTGAGGCGAAAGCCCACCTGAAACATCAGAGCATCAAGGCTAATATGGTCATACATCTATTTAAGCAACTAAGTCACCACCTGAACAGCCCAACTGCCGGTCCAATACTGAAAGTTTTAAAAGCGAAACTTTACCAGCAATTAGCTATGGCCACCCGGCCTTTCTCGGGTCAAAGCATGCCTGCTTAAATTCAGCACAATCTAAAGCATACAAAGCAGTGCTTCAAATTACGAGGTCAGCAAGGAAAGCAAGGCAAAGGCTGGAACTAGGTGTAGCGAGGCCAGACTTGATGTGCCAGGGGGACTTTATAAAACTATATCTCAGGATTTTAGGAGCCCCAGCTAATACACTAAAACACCAACTGAGAACAATTTTTGAAGACCCCTGCACAACCTGGCACACCACCCTTGACTAAGAGATTGAAACATTGAATATAGTGGAAGAGAGCATATCGCGGCCAGAAATTCCGATGAACGCTTGGAAAAGAGCTATAAACAAACAAGTGTGTGAAATTTCATTGATCTTGACTGCAAATCTCTCCGTTCAAGTTCACACTTAGATCCGCTGAATAGCTCTTAGACGGCAGGCAAAGCCTAGGCTTACCTAAGTGACACTCTCACTCTATTGGCCAAAAGTAAAATTCTGTTCATGATATTAACCGCCCTAGAAATTGCGTATTTCAACCCCGCATGGGCCCGAAGGGGGGATGCCACAAACTGTAGACTCTGCCCCTATAAGGGAATCGTGGCTGCACCTCTTATGCTGTTGCCCCAATTGCATCGACTCACGTCGGCGACTATTGCACCCGATGTGTACAATCAATGGAATAAAATCTTGCAGTGAAACGTCAGCCATATGGTTTTCCAATTCCAGCACGAAAACCCTAGCAAGACCGGGGACATTTATCCACCACATCAGGACGGCCTTAAAAACAGCAAATAAACGAAATAACACCCTGGAGAAGAGCATTACAAATCCAGCGGAAGACAGTTGAGGTGGTCTCGATTGTGCATAGATGCCTTTCTGCACTTCCAGCACCCCCTCTTGGTTAGTGCCGAACAGGATAACTGACATGAGGTTAAGGGGAATGAGCCATAGCTTTATAATGCCACCCATCTCCACAGAACATTGTGGGATTCTGAATTGCAATTCAAGTCACACCTCCATAGTTACAAATCCTGAGGAAGGATGATCGTGGTGGAACTGGGGAGGGGCGGCAAATCCCTTTATCAAAAACTTTTTATTTCTACTACAAACTGAAGTTTTATCATTGTTTTAGCTGTAAAATGCTGATTGCTTTTACTGTAATGATTTTAATTAATTGGACAGTTAATAAAAAAATATGGTCAATGTATTCCTATGGAGAGAAATTAATTCATTGGTTAACAGGTAAGTACTTTGTAGTGGGAGTTGCTATTCTGGGATTAGAACAAGGGTTCCTCCAGGGTCAAGGATGCACTCTCAAAGCACCCTCAGCGGCACTAGGGCAGCCAGGTGCAGAGTACTGAGGCCCAATGTTATCCAATGGGTAATAGGGGCCTCTGGTTGATGGCTGCTCACAAGCAGGCCACAAGGTTGTGGGAGCAAACCTCCTGGGGTTTAGCTCAGGGCAAAGGGGATCCGAGTGAGCACCCAAAGTACACCTGCAGCGGCTCAGGGGCGGCTGGGTGCAGGGTGCTAGTTTGGCCTTGGGTGCCCTGTTGATTTCAATGGGGATTCTCCGGTTTCAACAAAGACTGCTGGCTCGGGGACAAAGATCTTCTGGAGGTGACAACCAGTTGGAGAGGGAAGTTGGGATGCTGGGACACCGTCGGTTGGGACACCCAAGGCCGTGGGTCTTCGGGTGCAGGGGTGTTTTTAGGCGTCTGTTTTCTTACCAGCTCCGGTTACGGTCAGGGGATCCTCCAGAAAGAGACTGCAGGCTTCTGTGGGAGATTCGAGGCAGGTCAGAGAGCACCAGATCTGAGGTCAGGATGCCGGGGAGGCCTCCTCGCGGTGTTGGGCCACTCGGGCCATGGGCATCGGGTGCAGAGTGGTGGATTTGGCCATAGTCTGTGGGTGAGCAAATCCGGTGCTCACGGGAGACAGAGTCTTTTCTGTGGAGGGCAGGGTAGGTCCTCGGGGTTCTTGAAGTTGCTGGCTGCAGTACACACCAGGATTTCGCTTCTGCAGGCTAAAAGTGGGGACAGGCTGAGGCTAAGTCAGTGGACGTCCTCCTCTTCTTAGCTTCGGCACGGCTCTTCGGTCCTTCTTTTCTTCTTGGTCGGTTCTTGTCTGAGGAGGCAAGGTTCAGGGGTGCCCCTAAATACTAGATTTAGTGGTGTTACAGGTAGGTAAAGGTTGGGATCAATGGGTCCCTTCCTTGGGGTAGGTACACCCCCTACTTTGCCACCTTCTAGTGTGAGGGGGCATATGCCTCATTCTGGTTGGCTGAGTCCCCCAACTGCAAAATGGCGGAGACTGAGAGTTGTGCTTCACCTCGCCTCCCCCACTGGAGAAGTGGGGTTGACAAAGTGGGCCCATCTCCCTTCCTCACTTGGTTTTCCTGTCGATTCTCCTGCACAAAGTGGGGGGTCAGAACAGGCGGGAGCCAGTTGCTGGAAGCAACAAAGGGCCAGGGAAGCTCACAAAGGCTGCAATCCTTTGAAGCTTCCCCTTTGTGGACCCTGCCCATACTGGGGGATGAGGCCTGGCATCTCATCCCAGGATGTGCATTGTTTCAGACCCCAGAGAGCAGCAAGCTCTCGATCCAGGAGTCCAGAATCATTTCTGGACCCTGGTGTTAAGTCGTTTTTCAGGGGGCATCTCTGAGATGTCCTCTGTGTGCATTTTTCATTAAATCGCACACTGGCATCAGTGTGGGTTTAATGTGGTGAGAAGTTTGATATCAAACTTCCCAGTTTTAAGTAAACCCATTATGGTACTGTGGAGTTCGTAATGACAAACTCTCAGCACCATATACTCCTAATGGCATTACTGCACTTAAAATATCTAAGAATTGATAGGGGGTACAGGGCTCATGCACCTGTACTCTCACCACTGGTATAGTGCACCCAGCTAGAGGGGTGGCTGACCTATGCCAATGCAGTGGGTTGTAGGCATGGCACACAGGGATGCGTGCCATGCCGACTCTTCACTTTATTCTGCACCAAAATATGCAGCCTGTGTGTAAAGGTAGAGGGCAAGGGTGGCACAATAAGTGCTGCTGCCCTTAGAGGCCTTCCCTGGCCACAGTGCCCTTGGTACCTGAGGTACCATTTACAAGGGACTGACCTGTGGCCAAAGAGTGCCAATTGGGTTTGGTCTTCAATGCAGTTTAGGGAAAGAACATAGGCCCTGGGTACCTGTTTGGCAGGAACCCAGGGCACACTCAGTCAAAGCACATCAGCAATTCAGCAAAAAGTGGGGGCAACCATGCCAAAAAAGGTACTTTCTTACAACTAGGGCATCTTTTCTGCCCAAGGTAGTAATATCCTTCCATCTGGGACAGTCTGTTACTCTGCCCACTTTCTAATCACCTCCTCATCCTTCTAAAGAAGAGGAGTCTCCCACAATCTGGCCCCAAAAAGAGCATTATCGTTCTACTATAATCGCACCAAAGAGTTCCGGTGGATGATTAACTCTTTATAGGGTACTTGGTAGCAAAGAAGGGGTTTGCTGTTCAAAAGAGGACCTTTTCACGCTGGGCTATATTCTGTATCAAGATATGTTACACCTTGGTAAGGAAACAGCCTCCTGAAGGCCTAAGGGCCCATTCCACTAGGGTGAAGCCAGCCACCACGGCACACCGGTGTGGTGTCCCTAATGCGGATATCTGTCAGGCGGCCATGTGGGCATCTCTGTACATGGTCGCCAGACACTGTTGCCTGGAATCTCAAGTTCGCGAGGAGGTCCTGTTTGCCCACTCTGTCTTGCAGGATTTCTTGGATTGAAACTTTTCCGCTGTCCCACCTCTGAGGAAGATATAACTTTGGTATCTGTTCAAAGGTAAGGAACCTGAGGCTAGATATCTCTATCAGATAAACAGGTTACTTACCTTTGGTAATGCCTTATCTGAAAGAGACACGTTAGTGATAGATTCCTTACCTTAGAATATCCCCAGGCGTCAGACTGGATCCAGAAAGTTTTGCTTAGCAGTACCCCTGCGCGTCAGTAGGTGGCGTTCTGCAGCTTTGCGTCCGTCACTGGTGTCGTCAGTGCCGAGATGACGTCACGGAGAGTACTTAGGTGCCACCCATGCACGCTGACGTCAGTTCTTTCTTTTTTTCACGCCAGCAAGCACAGATCCGGATTGAGCACGCACCTCAGTCACTTTTTGACTACTCTTTTGAGACTTTTTGTCTCCCCCTTTTTTCTTCTGGTGCACGTAGGGATGCCCGGCTTCAAGTCTTGTGGGACGTGCCGCCGTAATATGTCAGTGGAGGACCCCCACGATGTTTGCCTCTACTGCCTGGAGTCGGATCACTACGCCCCGGGACTGCCGGGACTGTCGAACCATGGCCCCGAAAGCCTTGCGGGAGAGGCGTCAGAAATTGCTGGAGGTTCGGCATTCGTCACACTGCCGCTCTGGGTTCCAGGGGTCGTTGTAAAAAACAACGTTGATGGACACAATGCAGAACAATGTCTTACATTCACCCCGGTACAAAGATCTGGTCCTAAATCCATCGTTTTTTTGCACTCCACACCACCCTAGGTCAGACACTGGCTATATGCAAATCAGCCTTGACCCTGTGCCTCATGGGAACAGTCCATCCCGAACTGCCAAGCCATGTCTTTCCTAGACCGGAATCAAGCATCCAAGGACCGGTTTCTGGCTATCAGCCTTCTTCAGGCTATCAGCCTTCTTCAGCCTGGATAGCTTGACTCCAGTGATGTGGAGAGCCTGGGACTCACGTCTGAGCATACCCAGCCCACTCGGGGTGAAAATTGCAAAAAACACAGTTGATGGACAGAATGCAGAACAATGTCTTACATTCACCCCAGTACAAAGACCTGGGCCTAAATCCATAGTTTTTTTGCACTCCACACCACCCTAGGTCAGACACTGGCTATATGCAAATCAGCCTTGACCCTGTGCCTCATGGGAACAGTCCAGCCCGAACTACCAAGCCATGTCTTTCCTAGACCGGAATCAAGCATCCAAGGACCGGTTTCTGGCTATCAGCCTTCTTCAGCCTGGATAGCTTGACTCCAGTGATGTGGAGAGCCTGGGACTCACGTCTGAGCAGGACCTCTGGCAGGACCGGGAGCTGTCGCTTCCCGGGCTCCAAGTCTTCGCCTTCGGAATCCAGTAAGCAACGCCATGAAAAGAAGTCGAAGAAGTGTGTTCGCTCTCCGACGTCCCCCTGTCGCTCCTCTGAGGGGGATGAGAGGGACAGGGGCTCCGCACCTGCGCCTCCTCCGGAGTCTGGGAGTCCTGCGGCCTACCCGCCATACCCTGGTCCGTCGGCGACTCCCGATCAGGTGCTAGAGTTGCAGCTGCCCTGGACCTCCTTTTTAGGCCCTGGGCTCCCACCGGCGCGCCTTCGGGCCCTGCGGTCCCGTGCCCAGATCCTGCTGGCCCGGCGGCTTCGCCACCGGCCCTGGCACCACAGGATCCTACGCCGCTGGCTCCGGCCCCGGCGCCATGAGGTCAGCGCTGCCGTCTCCGGCCCGAGCACCAACCTCTGCTCCACCCCCGGCACCGCACTTGATGCCGTTCATCCCACCCCTGCCCCGGTTACTGGACCAATTTGTCCCGGCCTGGGATCCGAATTGTGAGGCGGCTCCGGCCCGGCCGGCGCCGTTCCCGACTCAGTTCGTCCACTCACCGGCTCCTGGTCTGCCGCCACAACCGGCTCCCTCTACGCCAGAGGCGGACGACGACTGGGACGGGTCAGAGGACCCTCTTGCCTGGCAAGGTGACTCCGAGCAAGATTATGTGGACGACCTTGAAGACGCGGGCGAACTTGATGTTTCTTATGACCCGGGGTGTGCCTCTCCTCCGCCTACTATGGAGGAGGGTGCTTCCTACACTGTGGTGCTCTGTCGGGCTGTGGAGGCTCTCAATCTCGACCTCCCTACGGTGGCCCTCAAAACTAACCTCCTTACAGAGTTGCTCCAGGCAGCTGCGGCATCGTCGGAGCCGCTGCTTCCTTTCAATGAGGCCCTTACCGAAGTACTTTTGGGGACTTGGTTGCAGCCGGCCAAAGGGGCGCCGGTGGATAAGAACGTCACCAGGCGTCATCGTCCGGCACCTGGTGATCTCGCCTTCCTGACCTCTTACCCTACACCTGAAAGCCTGATCATTCAGGCCTCAATATCACCGAGTGCCTTTCCCACGGCTCCGCCGGATAAGGACTCTAAAAGGTTGGAACAATTTGGTAAGAGGTTGGTCTCTTCGGCCAGCTTACGGCTGCGGTCGGTTAACACCGCCTGCTTGTTGGGCCGTTACTCCCACGCAGTGTGGGATTCCGTCACTCAGGTGTTGCCTGAGTCTTCGGAGGAGGTCCAGCCTGTCCTATCCCAAGCGATTGCTGAAGGGAAGGATGTGGCTAAGTTTGCCATCAGGTGTGGTTTGGAACCGCTAATTCGTTGGGCACGGCAATTTCCACGACTGTGGCGTTGAGGCGCCACACCTGGTTGCGTTTGCCAGATGTTCAGAGCTCGCTCATGGACATGCCCTTTGATGGCTCCCGCCTCTTTGGCGATAAAGACGACAATGAACTGGAGCACTTTAAGGACTCACGGGCCACAGCCAAGTCCTAGGGTCGTTCTATGAAGCACCCTGCCACTCCTGGGTTTCATTTCTTTTGTGGCCAGGGTAGAGGCACCAGGCAGGCTCCTCTAGCAAGCCTGCGCAGAACCAGCCTCAGCGCGGTCATGGCCGTGGCTTCTGCAGGGTCGGGTCTGGGAACCAGTGTGCTGGTCAGTCCACCTCTACCCCTGCTGCTTCCTCCTCCAAGCCTTCCTAATCCGAGCTTGGTGGGGTCCGCCACCACCTCCACCACTGGCGCTAGATTACATCAGACAAGTGGGTGCTGCAGATAATCTGGAAAGGTTACTCCCTTCCTCTTCAGTCCTCCCCTCCATCCATGCCACCTATATGCCACCGCATGTCGGGAGAAAGTTACTGCCCTCTTGGCCAAGGGGGCCATCGAGTACGTTCCCGAGCAGGAAATAGGGAGTGGTTGTTATTCCCACGTCTTTCTGGTCCCCAAGAAGGACAAGTGGGGCCTGCGCCCCATATTGGACCTCCGGGACGTCAATCGCTTCCTCCGGAAGGAAAAAATTCAAAATGCTGACTCTGGCTCAGGTCCTGTCTGCCATCGACCCTGGAGACTGGATGGTATCGTTGGACTTGCAGGACGCTTATTTTCACATCCCCGTCCTGCCGGCCCACCTGTGCTAACTGCGGTTCACGGTAGGCCAGGGGCATTTTCAGTTTGCCATGCTCCACTTCGGCCTCACCAGTGCCCCTCGGGTGTTCACAAAGGTGATGGTGGTGGTCGCAGCTCACCGGCGCAGGTCAGGGATGTCAGTCTTCCCCCTACCTCGACGACTGGTTGTTGAAGGCGGGTTAGGCCCAGGCAGTCGTCAACCACCTTCAGACTACGGCCGACCTCCTGCATTTGCTGGGGTTCTCCATCAATTTGCTGAAGTCGCACTTGAGTCCCTCTCAGAAGCTTCCCTTCATCGGAGCGGTTCTGGATTAGATGTTGTTTCGGGTTTATCCTCCCGAACAGCGAGTCCGGGATATTCAGGCTATGATTCCGACCTTTCAGCCTCTATCCCGGGTTTCGGTCAGGATGATCCTCCGGCTTTCGGGCCTCATGGCCTCCTGCATCCTGCTGGTGACACATACCAGATGGCATAAGTGGGCTCTGCTCTGCAGTGGGACTTGAAGTTCCAGTGGGCGCAACATCAGGGCAACCCGTCCGATCATGTTCAGATCTCGAAGGACACTGCACAACAAATGCAGTGGTGGCTCACGAATCGCGATTGGGTCCAGGGCAGATCCCTCTCTCTTCCCCAACCGGAGTACACTTTGGTGACGGACGCGTCCCTCCTGGGATGGGGAGGCCACTTGGGAGAGGCGGAGATCAGAGGCCTTTGGTCTCCGGCGGAGTCACGGCTCCATATCAATCTTTTGGAGCTCCAGGCGATCAGTCTTGCACTGAAGGCATTCCTTCCCTCTGTCCGGGGGAGTGTGGTGCAGGTGTTAAGGAACAACTCCACCGCCTTGTGGTATTGCAACAAACAGGGCGGGGTGGGGTCCTGGACCCTATGTCAAGAGGCTCTGCGCCTTTGGACATGGCTGGAACATCAAGGCATTATCTTGTTGGTTCAACACCTGGCAGTTTCTCTGAACTCAGCCTTGGTTGGATCGATTCGCCATGAAGAGAATTTGCTGTCATCAGTTCTGTGCGTTGGAATTTCCAAGGCGGCATTCGCTCTGAGATGCTTTTCATCGCGAGTGGAGTTGCGGTCTGTTGTACGCCTTTCCACCTGTACCACTTCTGCCCAGAGTGCTGAAGAAGATCAGGCGCGACCAGGCCCAAATCATTCTTGTAGCTCCGGACTGGGCTAAAAGAGAATGGTATCCCGAGCTACTCAGTATGAGCGTTGATCCCCTGATCCGTCTTCCTCTTAGGGAGGATCTTCCGTCGCAGCATCAGGGGACGGTCCTCCACCCGAACCTGTCCAGCCTCCACCTCCATGCGTGGAGATTGAGCGGCGACAGTTTTTCGACCTTCCTTCTGAAGTCTGTAATGTCCTTCTGGCAGCCAAGCGTCCCTCCACTAAGATGTAAACGCCTGAAGGTGGAACAAATTTGTGGCATGGTACACAGCAAAGGCTGTGGATCCCCTTTCTGCCCCTCTTTTTGAGGTTCTTCTGTTTCTCCTGTCTTTGGCCCAGCTGGGTTCTGCTTTGGGCACTATCAAAAGTTATCATTCTGCCATCTCCGCCTTTCTAAGGCTTCATGATCAGCCTTCTCTTTTTAAGTGCCCGGTTGTTAACCATTTCCTCAAAGGCATTACACACACGTTTCCTCCTGTGCCTTTCATAATGCCTCAGTGGGACTTGAATCTTGTCTTGACTTATTTAATGTGCACTCCCCTTGAGCCCCTTTATAACTGCCCCTTACGTCTTCTCATTCTAAAGACGGCTTTCCTGGTAGCCATCACTTCTGCCAGAAGAGTGAGTGAGCTCCAGGCTCTTTCTTCTAAACCTTCATTTCTTTTTGTTCATACGGACAAGGTGGTTCTAAGGCCCCGATCTTCTTTCTTGCCAAAGGTTGTCACACCCTTCCACATCAGTGAGACCATCACTTTGCCCACCTTCTTTCCACCTCCGCATCCTTACAGGGAGGAGGAGAGGCTCCACCGTCTGGACCCAAAACGTGCGCTTGCTTTCTATCTGCAGCTGTTCCTGGTAAATGACCAGCTCTTTGTTGGCTTCGTGGGCGCCAAAAAAGGTTAGGCTGGGCACAAATGGACCATCTCCCGGTGGGTAATTCTGTGCATCAAAGCATGTTACTCCTTGGCCAAGAAGGAGCCTCCTGTGGGTCTGAGGGTCCATTCGAACAGGGCAACTGCAGCCACTACTGCCTTGGGACGCTGTGTTCCCTTGCACGACATTTGTCAGGCAGCTACGTGGGCCTTGCTGCACCTGTTTACCAAGCACTACTGCCTTGACAGTCCGGTCCGGAAAGACGGCTTCTTTGGCCGTTCTGTGCTCTGTGAATTTCTGGTGTAATCCTGTTCGCAGGCCCACCACTGGGGTTGGTATTGCTGTGGTATCTATTCTAAGGTAAGGAATCTGACGCTAACGTGTCTCTTTCAGATGCACAAGTTACTACTTGTGTAACGATGTATCTGTAAGAGACATTAGTTAGTGATAGATTCCTTGCCGCCCCACCCATCCTCCCCGTTCTGCGAACTGGTTACTAGGGTTAAGGTCATCCCTTTTAGGGCCCTAGTTTTGTGCACCAATGGTCGGTTTCTTGCATGGCTCTGTGTTCCTGGCACAGAAAGATGTGTACAGAACTGACGTCCGCACGTATGGGTGGCGCCTAAGTACTCTCTGTGATGTCATCTCGGCGCTGACGACGCCAGTGACTGACGTGGAGCAGCAGGGCACCACCTACTGACGCACAGGGGTACTGTATTTGCGGATCCAGTCTGACGCCTGGGAATATTCTAAGGTTAGGAATCT
Source organism: Lissotriton vulgaris (assembly GCF_964263255.1). NCBI lineage: Eukaryota > Metazoa > Chordata > Amphibia > Caudata > Salamandridae > Lissotriton > Lissotriton vulgaris. The sequence continues at coordinate 606,212,980 of NC_141699.1, read as the reverse complement.
ATCACTAACTAATGTCTCTTACAGATCTATCGTTACACAAGTAGTAACTTGTGCATCTACTAGAGACATTATGTAGCTGCAGATTCCTTACTGACCCATCCATCCTCCCCGCACTGCGCAATTGTTTTTTGTGTCGGCCCTAGTTATCTTTTTTAAAACACAATAGTCAGTCACATCATGGCTTCTGGAGTGGAAAGTTGTGAAAAGTACAAACGGCAGTGCGCCGGAGTGGCGGTTATATTGAAGACGCAGATGTCATGAGGAGTATGAACGCGATGCCTACGACATCACGTGTAGTCGACCGATGCCATCTATGGCAACCCAGGGGTAATACTACGAAAATTCTTCCGGATCCAATCGGACGCCTGGAAGTTCAAAGGTAAGGAATCTGCAGCTGGTACCAGATAAGGCGTTACTGAAGGTAAGTAACTTGTCCATTTAGCCTCAGATTCCTTACCGACCCACCCATCCTTCCCTCTATGCGGAGAGATTTCAAGGGTCAGGGCTGATCGCTTTGAGGCCCTAGTTTGGACACACCAGTGTCTGTGCACATCATGTCTCCGCACTTCTGGCGTTGAACGTCGTGAAAAGTAACTGACCTCAGTACTCAGAGTTGGTGTCTATATATGTGACGCAGACATCACTTCTGCTGCAGATGCCATGCAGAGTTTACTGATGCCACCTACCGGCGCACAGGAGTACTGCTCACGAAAAATCTTCCGGATCCAGTCTTACGCGCGGGGACATTCAAAGGTAAGCAATCTGTGGTTAGATATTGTCTCTACCAGATAAGGCATTACCAAAGTTAAGTAACTTGTTCATTTAGTCTGTTTCAATTCACTTGGGCTCCATTTAAAAAAATCTCTAGATTATGAAATAAACATTCAGATTAATGGAAACACTTCTTTCGGATATACATTAATCTTCATGTTTTTGAGCTACTTAAATAAGCTGCAGCACTCAATGTTTGTTTATTTATGGGGTACATGTTTGCCTGTAGGCAAATGGTGCTAAGCTACTTAAAGAAGTTGTAAGAGGAAGAAATAGGTCACCCGAACAAGAAAGAGATTAAGCTCCTAATATAATTAAACCCGTATAGCAGAGGTACATTGCAGACCAAGTACACTGAAAGATCTGACACTGCATGAGGCCCAATAAAAGAGGGACAAATGTTCTTTCTTTTAGCAGGCCAAATGTTTGTTGGTTTGTGTTACATAGGGCTGCTTATATTTGGCTTCCATTGTAAGATGGTTTCGAAGTTCTGAATCCTAATAGTCAGTTTTCACCTAAGTTCTTTAAGGGCCAGGCTTGGCTAGCAGTTACCATGTTTTTTGTGAAATCTTGTGAACGTCTCAGTTAAGTTATTGAATACAGTATTTTCTTAGTTTTTGTCTCCTGAAAGCTTTGGAGGTTTTCTTTGTTTGTAGCTATTCTAATGCTGATGTGTTTGCCATGTGACTATTGTGAAAGAAACCTCTCAGTACTAAATTTGGAGACCTTTGTCATTGTTATATTATCTGTCTTCTGCAGCGGACAGAGAAGCAGACATCCTCTATGAAGTATTATTTGATGAAGAATTCCCAGGAGGCCTGACAATAAGGTTTGGTGAACTTCTTTGAGTGGATAAATGTTTGAAGTGTGTTTTCTCTAGTGGCTCATTGGTTGAATAATTGGCTGAGTTGGAGCATTTGTAAATGTGGTTTTATGTTTTCTATTCTTTATACTGTCAATTTTCTCACAGTCTGTAACTGGACTTATAAAACATTTTGCCTGTTTTGTTTTTTAGGTGCTCTCAACCAAGGGGTTATCGACTGCCAAGTTGTGCCTTAATTAACCTATCGCATGGTAGCCGTACTGAAACCGGAGGTCAGAAGCTGACAGCCATAGTGAAGCCCCAGCCAGCTCCGAATCCCTACATTCCATACACTTCAGAATCTGAGACTACAGGCACGCAAAAAAAGCACCTTGGAGGCCTCAACCACTCTCCCCGCTCGCCCTTTGTCCCTACTCGAGTAAGAACCTTTTTGATGCCATTTTGCAAACCTGAATCTCTTTCCAAAAATCAATGTGAAATGTATGTTGTTGGTTCTTACTTTAAAAGTAAGAGGGGGTAATACTGCTCCTAAATATTTGCTCTTGTCAATAATTGTGAGAACTGTAAAGCACCAGCATTCCTATAAACATTGCACCCGCTTCCATCCACTAAAAGTAAACGTTTTATAATGTAGGGAGTAAGACTGGAGACCCAAATAATATCTGTAGTTGCTAAATGGCGTAACCTCTTAGAAGTTCTAAGAGATTGAACCATGCCCCACTCTGCATAGCCTACACCAAATGATCTTCTCTTTTCTTGCATCAATTTATTACATGGATCATTTCATCTCTAACCCCTCCATGCTCATCACAAGTTCACAGTGTTATCTTATAGGTAACTACTACATAGGTTTGCTGAGCAACAGGATCTTTGCTGGCTCCATAGGGGTCTCAAATAGGGATATGTCATCACAGTTCGGGAAAGGGGGAGCTTAGGAAGTGGCATTATATGTCCTTGGTCCCATGGCTCCATAATGTCATCTTGGTGATGGGCTATTATACTTTTATTTTTAGGAATTGTTTTATTGAAAATGATAATCAGTGTTTATTAAAAGCCATCAGCTACTAACACTAGTAAATGTTCTTCCTCCTGTTTATCCGCTCATTATATAATCCAGCCTGTGTACTCTGATTATACAAGGACTCAGCAAGTCTTTATCAAGATGCTTGCGGTGATACGAGCCTCCCAGGAATCAATTTATTCCCTTAATTTGTTGATTGGCACCTGAAAGTGGGTTCCGCCTTTCTGGTTTTGGATTGTTTTGTTGCTACGTAAACCTACAACATCGACTGGGGTTCTCCATCAACCAGCTGAAGTTTCAAATAACTCCAGCTCAGAGGCTGTTCTTCATTTGAGGTACCCTGGACACTCCGTGCATGAGTGCATTTGCCCTGCATTAGAGCAGCTCATACATTCGGCGTTTGAGCACCATTTGTCAGACTCCAGTGCTGATTTTATTTTGAAGATTTGTCACCTTTTGGACTTGATGTCCTCATGCATCCTTCTGGTGGCTCCACCCAGTCGTTTGAGGAGCTCCCAGTGATCCCTTAGATGACTCTGGTTTCGGGAAAAAGGGAGCATCTCTTCTCACATACGGACCTTCCTACCAGTCCTTGCAAACCTCGATTAGTGGATGTGCCCTTCCTGCCTCGCGATTGGTGATTCCTTCTGTCCTCCTTAGTGGCAGAATGCCATTTTTATGGTTGCCTCATCATTCTGTTGAGGCACTCTTCTGGGAGATGATGTGTTCGAGACATGTGGGCTGCTGAATTTATATCTGTGCATAGATCGCCGCCTAGTGTTGGGTCCGGATGATTGCACATTGTTGTCCTGGAAGAGTCTTCGAAGTATCACAAGATAGGTGGCTCCTCCCCTGGACTACAGTGCGCATGGGCATCCACTCCATCCTCAGATTGTTTTTTTCCGCCATTGGGTTGGGATGTATATTTGTTAACTCAAGTTCGGAATCTATAAAAAACTTTATATTTGGCCAAAAGGCCTTTAGTTGTCGTCGGTATTGTCTTTGCGATCGGTGCCCAGTACTTGTTCCAGCTCTATCCTCGAGCCGGACGTCAAGAAGAGCCGCGTGGCTTTTCAGCACCAAGGCCCGGTCGACGCCTGAGGTCTTATCGACGATCCATTATGGAACGGAGCACGTTCAATAGATGTCCCGTTTGCAACTCCAAGTATCCTCACATCGATGTCCACCCGGTGTGCAACAAGTGCCTGTCTCCGGATCACGATGAAGCCAGCTGTATGGCTTGTTCTCGGTTCCGCTCCAAGAAGACGATTCGCCTTCGACGCGCAGCGGGAAAGGAGGCCCAGCAGACGGCACCTGACCCAGTGAACATCTTCGATGCCGAGGAAGATGAGGAAGTCGAGCAGGAAGTTCAAGAGAACCTGTCTGATCCTGCATCTGAGATCGACTCCAGTTACGACGCCGATGTGGAAATAGTCGATAATGAAGACGTCGACGAGGTAGGAGACGACGATGAGACCTTTGGGGCAGTGGAAGATAGCTCGAGCGAGGAGCTAGGCCCAACCGTTGGTACGGGGGGCTGAGACCAAAACACTCGATAAGGCTCAGGTCGAGGGATCGCTACATGGCCTTACCCGAGATCAAACGCTTGGTTCTACAGCCTCGCCTCAAGGACCGGCTACGGACATTTCCAACGAGCCATCGGTTGACCGATCGAAATCGAAACCAAAAGCATCGGTGTCTACAAAATCGAAAGCACCGGAAACGAAATCGAAACCGAAAGTGCGTATTACTTTGGTCGGATCGAAGGCTTCTGAACCATCGGCACCAGCGAAACAGAAGAGTGTTATCGACCCGGGGAGGTCGCTAAAGGGTGTCGAGCCGAAGGCCGAGGCACCGAAGAAAATGGTCAAGGACGTCGACCCGAAGAAGTCGGCGCCAAAGGCCGTAGACACTAACAAGGGACTCGAAACTCAGAACGTTCTCAATCCTAAACGTCGACTCGACAAGGCTAAGGGCAGTAAAGACCTCGAGTCCACGACTAGCAGTGGCTCTAAAGACCCCGTCGAGTCAACACAGCCATCCGCCTCTTTTTCGAAGCAGGTGTCGGACTCGCTGCAACGCATTAAAGAGAAGGCTATTGCTGTCGGGCCGAAGGCCACTCCACCCCCGAAGCCAGTCAGTAAACCTCCGAAGTCGTCGGCACCAATTCAGTTCACACTGCCGCCGAAAGTGGTACCTAAGGCGTTCGCCCCTAAGACGGGCGTCGAAGCGGCCAAAAAAGTGTCCATGGGGCCAAAGCCTACAACTACAGATGGGGGCCACCAAGCATCGACAGCCTCTGCAGGAAGATCAGTTGAGGCAATTCATCGACGCTGAGACGGGTAGACTTTCCATTTTCAAGCGAAAGATCGCCCCAGAACAGCCTATGGAGTCATATAAAATTCCATTGAAGAAAAAGAGGGATTCTGCTATGTCACCTTCTTTTTGAACCTATACAACCACATGGACAAGACACTGCTCCTATTTCACCCACATACTCCGATGTGGATGTAGGGGATGGTGACAATGAGGATTACAGTTATCCTGTAGACACTGATCCAGAAGATCACACTGAACCCTGGACAGACGCTGTTGACCCAGGGGATCCACAAACTCACCCGGACAGTCATGTCTATGCTATTAAAACCTCACCTACAGAAGACACGGCTGCGTTTAATGCACTTATTGAGAGGTCAGCAAAAAATCATGATGTCCAGCTCCATGCGAAGAGGACTTTTTGTTTGACACCTTCTCAACCTCAGAGAGAACTGTCAAAACTCTACCCATGCTAAAAGGTGTCCTAAAACATGCTGGAGACATCTTTAAGGAGACCACAAGGGCAAGGTTAATAAACTCCGGAATTGAGAAAAAATACAAACCAGCACCTGTGGACCCTACGTGTATCAAGGGACAGTTGCCGTTGGACACTCTGGTTGTTTCCAATGCCCGCAAAAGAGCGAACTCGCAAACAACGGGTGATGCTCCTCCCCCTGACAAGGAATCTAAAGTGCTAGAAGCATCAGGGAAAAGGGTGGCAGCTCAAGCGGCCAATGTCTGGCGAATCTCCAACACACAGGCACTCTTAGCCAGATATGACAGGGCTCATTATGATACACTCGAGACCCTGTTACAACACTTGCCAGATGAGTATAAGGAGGCAGCAGAGATGCTAATACAAGAAGGGAAACTTATATCAAACGCATCTATTAAGTGTGCGCTGGACGCAGCAGACACTGCAGCCAGGGCGATTAATACAAGTGTGATGTTACGAAGACATGCCTGGCTGAGAATCTCCGGCTTCTAGCCCGAGATACAAACCACCATACTCAATCAGCCGGTTAACCCTGATTACTTATTTGGCCCAGAGGTGGACACCACCTTAGAAAAAATTAAGAAGGACACAGAGACTGCAAAGTCTATGGGGGCTCTACAGTCGCAGCAGTTCAGGGGTGGTTCCTTTCGTCTCTCCCAACAATAGAGGAGCTTCCAGAGGCCAACTGTCCCAGCAGACACAATACAGTAAAGGAGGCACGCAGACCACCTACAACAAATACAATAGGGGTGGCTACGTGGAAACAGCACCAAGGGCAGAGGTCGTGGAAACAACAGCTCCCGATCCTCCGCCACTAACAAACAGTGACGTCTTGTCACTGCCCCCCGACCATACCACACCGGTCGGGAGGAGACTACAACAGTTCCTGCCGGTCTGGAAATCCATCACTGCAGACAGGTGGGTGAGGCAGCTTATCCAGTACGGTTATTGTCTGGAGTTAACATCCACTCTACCCCCATACCCCCAAGACACCGTCCTATGTCCGCAGAGCATTTACAATTATTGCAGCAGGAGGTAGTCAGCATGCTGCAAAAAGGAGCCATAGAGCTCGTGCCTGTGGAACAAAAAGGTACAGGGGTGTACTCGCTGTACTTCTTGATCCCAAAAAAGGACGGGTCCCTCAGACCCATACTGGACCTCAGGCCCTTAAACCAGTACATTCTATCAGAACACTTTCACATGCTCACATTACAGCAGGTTCTACCGTTACTCAGTCAGGGAGATTTCCTCCCAACACTAGATCTGAAGGATGCATATTTCCATATACCGCTACACCCGTCACACAGAAAATATCTCAGATTTACCATTCAGGATCAGCATTATCAGTTCAAGGTCCTCCGCCATTTCTGCCTTTCTACGGCTTCCCGTGCCTTTCATAATGTCTCAATGGGACTTAAATATTGTCTTGACCTTTCTGATGTGCGCCCCCTTTGAGCCGTTTTATAACCGTCCCTTGCGTATTCTTACTCTTAAGACGGCTTTCCTGGTAGCTATCACCTCTGCCAGAAGAGTGAGTGAGCTCCAGGCTCTTTCTTCTAGTCCTCCTTTCATCTCTGTTCATCCCGACAAGGTAGTTTTAAGGACTCGTCCTTCTTTCTTGCCAAAGGTTGTCACGCCCTTCCACATTGGGCAGACCATCACTTTGCCTACCTTCTTTCTGCCTCCGCATTCTTCAAAAGAGGAAGAGAGGCTCCACCGTCTGGACCCAAAACGTGTGTTCCTTTTCTATCTGAAGCGCACACAACAGTTCCGGGTGGATGACCAGCTTTTTGTGGGCTACGTGGGCGCCAAGAAAGGTCGGGCCGTGCATAAACGGACCATCTCTCGGTGGGTCATTCTGTGCAACCACGCCTATTACTCGTTGGCTAAGAAGGAGCCTCCTGTGGGACCGCATGCCCATTCTACCAGGGCAACGGCAGCCACTACTGCCTTGGGACGCTGCATCCCCTTGCAGTACATCTGTCAGGCAGCTACGTGGGCCTCGCTGCACACATTTACCAAGCATTATTGCCTTGACAGTCAAGTCCGGAGAGACGGCTTCTTTGGCCTTTCTGTTCTCTGTGACTTTCTCGTGTGATATTTGTTCGCAGACCCCCCACCTGGGTTGGTAATGCTGGGGTATCTATTCTAAGGTAAGGAATCTACCACTAACGTGTCTCTTTCAGATGCACAAGTTACTTACTTGTGTAACGATATATCTGTAGGAGACATTAGTTAGTGATAGATTCCTTACTGCCCCACCCATTCTCCCCGTTCTGCATACTGATTTCTAGGGTTAAGGTCATCCCTTTCAAGGCCCTAGTTTCATGGCTCCGGTGGTCAGTTTCTTGCATGGCTCTGCGTTCCTGGTGCGGAAAGTCGTGTACAGAACTGATGTCAGCGCGCATGGGTGGCGCCTAAGTAGTCTCCGTGACGTCATGTTGGCAACTACGATGCCAACGACTTATGCGGAGCCATACGACGACGCCTACCAACGCGCAGGGGTTCTGCTGACGAAAAGTTTCCGGATCCAATCTGACGCCTGGGGATATTCTAAGGTAAGGCATCTATCACTCACGAATGTCTCTTACAGATATATTGTTACACAAGTAAGTAACTTGTGCCTTTTGACAGACAGTGCACTGGGTTCCTGCTATCCAGATCCCAGTGGCTAGATTTCTTTCCCTAAACTGTGTAATTTTTCCCCCTAATTGACAATACCTTTAGCACCCCCTTTAAGTCCCTAGTAAGTTGTACCACTTGTGCCTAGGGCATGGAGGCTAACGATTTCCCCTAAAGGCTGCAGCATGAGCAGAGATACCCTGTACTGGCCATTTCAGTACTGCCAGTACAAGTGACCAGGGAAACCATTCTAAGTACATGTGCTGGGCACTGGTCAAAAACGAATTCCCTTGCTAAGATTTTTTGTATCAAACATCTTGTATTAATAAACCTATACTGATTATTAATACATGCACCCAGTGGGCACCCTAGCTGTGCCCCTGAAAGCTTACCAGCTACTAGTGTGCTACCTGCCTGCCACCGCAGTCGAGTTTCTGACGGCCAGGGGGGAGAGCCCATGCTGCCTATGGAACAAAGCCTGCGTTAAAGGCAACAAAAACAAGTCCCTATAATGCTAAGTGAAGGGCTAACTGTTGTGTCCTAAACCAAGTACAATTCTATTAAGCCAATATTAACTCAGATGACCTATGGTCATGTATTATACCAAAGCATGCACTAAGAGCCAAATATTGTTTGTAATCAACAATTGTAACTGATCTAAAATATTATAAACAATACAGAAAATGAAGTTAATTTTTTATTTTATTTATTAGTTTAAAAGATAAAAGTTTAGCTAGGCAGTTATTGTCATTCCTCCCAAAATAGGTTACAATCTAATCACAAGAAAAGCCGACGCAGCGTTTCAGTGATCTCTAAAATGGTTCCACCTTCTTCAGGACTAAAATGATTTCATCAAATCTTTCAAAATCATATCAGATAAAATACACATATTCATTCTTTGGGGGTTAAATATCCCTCTTGGAATTCACATGGATACGGCTTGTAAATGAGCCTTTTCATAAGTAGTATTGGCTTTATCATCCGCAAAAGCCCCCATACTAATATATCAAATTAGATGATGAAAAAGCCACTGCAGTCAATTCAGGACTTTATCTCAAGATTAAAAAGGTGGTGTTTTCATTTCAATTAGAAAGATCAGGAGTTTTCAAGTTCTTGTAACTCCACAATTTCCTGTGGAGTTAGAAGATCTGTGCTTCTTTTATTATTCCTCCCTTCCTCGTGACCGATTAAAATGTTGTCGGCCTCCCTGCTCCTGCATCTGCGTTGGCAGAGGGTGTTTAACACTCCCTCCAGCATGATGACCCGTAAATTAGCATTCACAAGGCTGGGAGCTTAATCACCTTTTCGTATGCAAATCTGACTTCCCTCAGAGGTTAGGGTATGCCAAATCCCCCTGACCAGGGCCCATTTGGCGCCTGGAATGACGGGAAAATTAGTAGTCAGAGAGGCGTGTTCACCCTCAGGCTAGTTCCACCCCTAAGATGGACTACCTGATGTGGACATGAAAATTAAAAGTCTGCCATCTTAGTGATGACAGAAGTAGGAACTCTGGGACAGGGTTATGCTTACTTCCCACAGAAATTGGTCATATAAGGGGTGTAGTGACCCCAGGAGTAAGTAGCCCATTGGCTACTACTCTACCCTCCATAACGCCCCTATATCAGTGTTTAGGGGAGCCCCTGGCACCAGGAAATCAAATCCTGCTGACCTGATAGAAAGACAACCCTGAAGAGCCTCGAAAGGAAGAACAAAGGAGCGCAACTATCTTGACACCAACCTACCGGGCTGTCAGCTGAACCTGGCAGTTGCACCAAAGATGACTCAACCTGCAACTGCTGTGCCTCCAAAAGCCCGAAAGGACTGCCAGCCCTTCACCCAAGACCCAGGAACTCCTGTAGCATAGCAGAGCTGCTTACCTGCATCCTGCATGCACCCCAGAATATCTGCTAGGACTCGGGACCGCTGAAATCCTGACACCGAAAAGCACCACAGCATACGTGTCTCCTAGCCCGAGTCAAAGTGGCCCAACTATGCCAGTGTGGTCCCTAGACCCTCCAGAGACGAAGCCTGCTTTGGGTTTGCCACCAGTGGACTCCCAGACAACACCTCCAGCCTCTTTGTGCAGGACCCCTCTTCCGGAGAGTGACTCCGGTTGTGAAAACCTGACGCCTAAGAACACCTCGGCACCCGGACGCCCTGGCCCGAGGAGGAGGACCAACGATGTCCCTACGTCCCCAGGGTAGAGTGCGTGCGTGTGGTGAGGTTGGCCTGCCCTCCTATAGGAATGCATCAGGAATGTATGTGCCCCTGGTAGTTCCTGATGCGTGGGGAGTGCAGGTGCGAGTTTGGTATGTGCGGACTTGTGTGATTAAATGCTGCGCAATGATGTATGCGGCGTGATTGTGTCTAGTGTGGAAGGGCCACTTCTAGAAGTTGGCATGTCTGTGTAATTTGTGTCTGGCGTGTGATTGGCTGGAGCTGGCTGGTGAGCCTGGCTCCAGGAGTCAGGATGGGTCTGCCCCGGTGGTGAGTTTTGAGATTAGCATGCTGATGTGAGGGAGGGGTGCATCTGGGACCTGAATAGGGCTGGGCTGTCCCCACACAATGCTGGCTCCGCCCCATGTGGTGCGTCTGATGACCCTAGCCTGACTAGTGAATAGAAAGGGTGGCTGAGCACATTGCAGTGCTCCAAAACCAGCTGCGACTGGTTTGCCCCCACCCCCCACCCTGCACCCTGAGACAAAGGGAAAATGTATATAAAAAGGGTCTGTGTCCCCATGAAGGTTGTTCTCTTGCTGATCTTACTTTAGAGGGGGGCCTGCTGCTGCTGGGCGCCAGGAGGACCGCCACTGGGTATTGCCTCCCTGCCTAGGAGGACCCTGTGAGCTGGCACCTGGGCCCAGCCCTGCCCCCCTCCTCCTGAAGGACTTGTTGCTGGAGTCTGGGGCATCCTAGCGCTGGGGAGCGCTGTGCTCCTACCTTCTTATTGTTGTAGCGCCTGGGGGCGCTCTGCAGGCAGCTCTGCGTGATTCCCAGCCTGCCTCAGGGGATTCCCCGGCGTGGGGATCCCCCCTCCGTGATGTAATTTGCGGCGCGGGTGCCCACCCCGCTTTGCCTGCCGCTTATTGCCCCCCTGATCCTTTGTTTTGGTTGAGCCATTGCCGCCACATAGAGGGAGTCTACCCCTCTTGTGCCTAGGCAACGAGAATCACCGCCGCTGGCCCAGAGATCACCTCGAAGGCACTGGGCCTGCCTCCTGACCGAGGGCCGCGCTGCTATTGGCGGCCCCCAGTAACAGGAAGTCAGGCAAGCAGTGACGTGGGCGGAGCCGCCAGGAAACCGGAAGCGGACGGGAGCCTACCCCGCGCTCCGGTGGACCGAAGCTGTGCCTGGGTTGCAGGGGTTATATTGGCGGGTAACTTCCTTGCCCTGACTAGAGTGGTGGTTTCTGCCTGGCTTTGTCGCAAGCCTCAGCCAACCAGAAATTCCAGTTTCTAACAGAGAGCCAGCATCATGCACAGATCGGCTCTCTGTGCTTATGGTGTTTTAGCTGTTGCATAAACCACGTCTTTGGCTCAGCTTTACAATGTTTGTTTTCACACCCACGGGTGACACAGGTGAACTTTGTTCAATGCACCAATGCTTGAATGTGAAAAAAACTGTGGTTGTAGCCCCGCAGAACCCCACCCAATACATAGTTGAAGTGGCAACCATGCTTTTGGGTTACTAATTGTCCCTAACCAGGGATCCAGGGACACTGTGGTGATTAGAAACAAACCTATTTTGTTCTTCTCAGTACCACATGCACAAACTGCCCTACGAAAAAGACACTAACTAAAAATTAACTTATTTCAACAGGCTTGCCCTGTTGCTTAGCACATCTAAAACAACCACACAGAATATAATTAAAACCGCACAAATGAATGTTGCAGACGTGAATAAAATAAACATTTCTACCATGGTTAAAATGTCATCTAACAGTCTAACACCCTGCAACCTACTTTTGTGCGCTACACTAAGACGGCATGGAATAGTATAACTTGCATCTAGACTTTATTAGGGAAGAGAAGCGCACTGCATACCTGTTTACAGCCAAGTGCTGTAATTGACAGTAGTCAGGGAGGCTGTGTTCCCTGAGAGAGGCAAACACATGTCGCACCAGCTACTCTCCTGCCAGACTTTTTTCTAATACATAATTTGTAAAGCGCAAACTAATCACCCCAAACGGTCCCAAAGTGCTGGGGGCCATCGGGAAGATTAAGCGAGCTATTGCCCAGAGTCACATGGTGCTGGGCCAAGCTTCTACCGGAAATCGAACCGTGAACCCCATGCTCTAGAGGCAGCCACCCTGGCCGCTGTGCCACACCGCTTCCCCACACGTTGGTTCGATATCAGCGTTTAGTAAAAAGTGAGATACAGCAGCATCTCTGGCAGTCAAGATTGTCTCTTATAGTATCTTGTGAGATAATATGGGGCCCAAGGACCTCCTCCTAGACGTGGTCAAGTGGCAATCCTTTAATGCTATATCTTATCTAAGATGGAATTTCCAACATCACCTTAGGGAATGTCTGGTATAAGCAATGAGCATCAAGATGCTAGTCTAAGACATATTTTTATAAAGTGAGAAGGTAAAAATATGTCAATGCGGACTACACTCCTTAGGCTCTTGTTTGACCTTAAAACAGAGACAATAAGGCACTTGCTCCAGACTGATGCCGCACAGGTGTCTTACCGATGTCTGTGTCAGAGTGGATTGGAAAGATATAGATGGACGTCTGCGTCAAAGGCAGACAAGTCGATGATTCTGCAAAAATACAGAAAATTGATTCTCGCCGTACTTAAGATACACCTGAGACCTGTATCTTTTGGTCATTAGTGCACCTCAAGGCTAGCTGCTAATCCATCACTATGGCAATGAAGCTTGTTACCCAGACATTGATGCTTAGTTACAGGAGTATCCGTTTCTTCCCTTAGCTTCTCCTTTTTCAGAACTCAAACCAAAATTCATGTAAATGTTTTGGCTTATTTTCTATTCTTTTATAGGCCAAAGCATTCATCGCTGAAGGCCTCAGATTTAATGTTTTGTAAGGTCTGTCATGGAGCTGCAGTGTCGCATCATAGGACATTTTGATCCTGATTGTTGGACTTGGCCTTTCCCCCCCGAAATGGTTCGCTTTTGACCCCCTTGTCTAGGATGTCTCCCCCATGGAAACAAACCTGTATAGGCCATGTGTGGTAGGAGTTGCCCTGTTTTAAAATTGTAATGTCACGAAATGGTGTGCAGGAAATGTTCCCCCATTTTAGAAATGCACCTGACTGAAATGTTCTGTATTTAAAATGGATGCCATGGCCATGGGTTTTGCCACCTGACGGCCATAGGTCAGCGGTCTAGATATTATTACCCAGTCACCCCTAGCTTGTGGAGGGAAAGCCTGGCACCCAGGGTGTTCAACCCCTCCCCTTGAGCCAGTTTAGGCCAGCTTTGCCAACAATCTAGAAGGTTTCTGGCACTGCCTGGGAGGAGGGTATAAGTAAGGTGGATGTGCCACCAGAGAGTCACACAGCTGGGACAGGAATGTGAGGAGACCTGCTGCGAGGTGCTACCGCCACATGGGCCTGTGATCTGGGCCCTGCACCCCTAAAACCCCCCCTCTGCTGTCCCCCTGGCCCCTGACGAAGGAGGGCCCCTACCTAGGTCACTGACGCTGTTTGGACCTGGAACTGTGCCAGCGCAGCGCGACAGAAGCCCCAGGAGTTGAGGAGTGTGCCCCTGGGCTGCCTGGGGAACTGTTGCCCCTTGTGAGGTACTGCCTATCAAGCGCTGCAGAGGGATGTTTGTGCCCCAAGGCCTTGGAGGATTGTGTGGCCCCTTGGAAGCACTGGGCTGTGAGGAGCTGTTGCTTATTGGAGCGCTGTGGGTGCCTACCCCACGTGTTCGCGCCCTTTTGCTGGAGGAACTGTGCCCCCTCGTGTTCCAGGGCCCTGGAAGTTGTGAGGCCCTGAGCGCTAAACAAATCGCAAAGTGCCCCCCTGCCACTGGAAGCGCGGTGCCTGTGTGGCCTGAGGGAACTGGATTTGCCGCAAAGCCCCGCAGGAGCCTACCCTGCGTATTGGCGCACTTATGGACGGTTTAAATATTTAACTAAAAGGGAGCCTACCCCTTTTGGCTGCCGATCTCACCGCCGCGGCCCGGCGCCGCCTTGGAGGGACCCCTGCTGCTGCCAACGCTGTTGCGGCGGCCCCCGGAGTGAGGGGAGGGCCGCCTGAGTGAGGAGTAGGCCGCACCAGGCCTCAGAAGCACGAAGCCGAAAGTGCCTGCATCACGTGATGGGGGCGCCCAGCCGCGTCATATGCCCGCCGCCGCCAACGCCGCACACGGATTGGCCCGCGCGGCCGTGTCCCAGAAAGGCCGCGCAGGGATTGGCTGCCGGCCGGGCAGCCAGCGGAGAAAAGCCGACCTGAAGCCCTGGGTCCCCGTGAGGGAGGGGGACCCGGGTGAAGCGTTGGTGCGGGGCCCCCGTGGTCAAGGGGGAGCCCCGTGAAGAGCGACCAGAGCGGGAGCCCACCCCGCCGGTCTGAGCCACGAAGGGAGAAGGCGGCCCGGGCATTGAGGAGAGAACCCGGAGCCCGTCGGCTCCGGATCGAAGACCCGGGTTCCCGGGTGGCAGAGGGAACCCGGGCGAAGCCGGCCGGAGGTGCAGAGTGCCTGCGGGGCTCCCGTGAGGAAGAGGGAGCCCCGATTGTGTTGCGGGGGCCCGGGTGAGGAAGGAGTCGCCCGCAAGACTGCCCCACCTGCAGGGCTCCGTGTGGAGGGGTAGCCCTGCCATCGAGAGGAGGAGGGGGCCTCGAGGCACTGTCTGTGCCTGCCCCTCCATCCCCCTTATTGCGTAAGAGTCCCTGAGGACCCCCGCAGCAAAGGGGCAGAGCCCACAGAAAGAGGGGGGCCTCGAGGCACCCTGTCGGTGCCTGGCCCCTCCGCAGTAAAGATCCAGCTGCCGGGATGGTGTTGCTGCCTGCGGGGCTCCCGTGTTGGGGAGAGTGCCCCGTGTGTTCCCTGCGCCAGCATTGAGGGAAAGGAGTTCCAGGAGGCGAAAGAAGAGCCCCGGAATAGCCCGGTGAGTGGGGCCTTATTCAGACTGTGAAGGGCTGGAGAGGGCAACGGGGTACATTGCGGGTGCCCGCCCCGGGAACTGCGTTACCTTATCAGATGCCCCGTCTAGCAGAGGGCACCTGCGACTTGAGCTCCAGAAGTGTTGAACTGCCCTGACTTTCCTGCGCCTAATTGCCCCACCAGACAACTCGGGAGCAAGCAGGTTGCCCTTATTGAATATTCTTGGGTGGAGAGCATCATCCCCTACTGCAGATATAGGTCCCTGATGTATGGGTTGCCCTACTGAAATGTTTATTCCTGCACAAGTGACCGGGTTAGAGGAAATGCTTGATTATCCTTGCCCATGAATGGTTGTGACCTGTTACTAATGTATACTGATGTTTTGCGCCGAGTGGGTGATTTTATGCTGATTCCAGGCCGTGATACCCATGAGGATTGTGGGGCCCCTGCGGATGTTATTTACCTGCCTAAGTGAGCCTAATGTACGTACTGGTGAGGTGCGCAATGTGTTGGATGCCCAGGGTATTGCTCAGGAATACTGCGCCAGTGTTGATATGCTCATGGTTAAATGCCTAATGTCAAACCATAATGTGTATGCCTAAGGTTTTATTGCATACAAGGTGCCTACTTACCTGAAGAGATGGTCATCTCCCTGGCCTAAGGTGATGAGACTGATATCTAATGTTGATGCCCTCATGCTTTCATGCTGGTCCCGGGCTGAGTAGTCATCCAGTACCGGTTGATTCCAGATATGCTGTTGAGGCCCTATGTTCACTGAGTTTGTGCCTAAAGTTGGATGCCCACATATTTAGGCATTACAAGTTCTGCCTAGTGTTTTATTCCCACAGGTTGAGGGTGGAGTAAAACCTTGATGTGCCCTCCTACTACAGGTGTCCTGCCCCTGTGCTGGCCTGACGTGTCATTCCAGGCCCCTGGTTACATCCCATGTTAATGAGCAAGCCTGCTGATTTATTACAGGTGCTCCTGTCTGTTGGGATTTGCCGTGATGCCATGAAGCTTTTCCTTTACAGGGGTCGGGTTGGAGTTATACTGCATGGGGTGTCCTGATGCTAATGTTGTACTTTGTAGTTACAGTCTACTGCTAAGGATGAGAGCCTGAGTTGGCCCTGCCATAGTGACCCCAGGTTTAATGACAAATTTAATCACCTTCTTTATTTCAGCCATGGACTTACGGACTCAGCCCTTACTTCCCATGTAAATAATCCCCCC
The DNA here is from genome assembly GCF_964263255.1 of Lissotriton vulgaris. Taxonomy (NCBI): domain Eukaryota; kingdom Metazoa; phylum Chordata; class Amphibia; order Caudata; family Salamandridae; genus Lissotriton; species Lissotriton vulgaris. The sequence continues at coordinate 606,196,629 of NC_141699.1, read as the reverse complement.
TGATGCACTTGGCTCTGGTGCCAGTTGGCGCCGTGTTGTGATACCACTGTTTATGCATTTTTGCCTTGCAGGTTGGAGATATACTAAACTACTTACTAATTTTCCAACTCAATCTGGTGTCCTGCCTCTTTTGTGGTGTGCCTGCTGAGTCGTATGTGGGTACGGTGTGAGTGCTTCACATGTCCTCCAAAGTTTGGCCTGCCCGCTTGGTTCCGTGCTACCCCCCTGGAGATTTGGTAACCCCATTTCTTACACTGATCATAACACAAAGGGCTGTGGTGCTTTTCATGCACTGCACTGCAAGGCATGGGGGAACAGCCACCAAGGCCTTCCCAGCTCATTATTGCTTTAAGAAAGGGAGATGTTTCTGTGAATGACGCTTCAGCCTGCTATTTGGGCTTTCAGCCATAGTTTTTCTAAAAAGAAATGGCCTAATGTCTGTATAAGTTGATTTGAGTATGCAATATCGCAGCATTTCCTTAGACAGATTGTTTTCCTTATATCTAGCCCGTTTTAACTTGTATTACTGCCTTGCAAGCCTTTCAAAAGGTGATTAATCTGAAGAACTACCTACTTGACCCTGGCAATTATATTTTCGATAGTGTTGTTTTTCCATAGTTCATTATTTCCCTGTCTCCTTTTCTTTGTGTTGCGGCTACACTCTGTGTTTTCTTATTTACTTCTCACAGTTTAGTTTTCTCGTTTCTCTGATATAGGGAGATTAGATTGTAGCTCAGTTAGAGGTAGCAGAATAAGTGCTACAGCAAGTGATAATGTTACTTTTGTGATGATGGATTTTTCAGAGCCTCTCCTCGGGAACTACTTTCAAAATAAGTCAAATCTTCAGTGGTATTTATTTCTTTAGTGAGCCATCAGCTAGAAGTGCTGAACATAATAACATTGTACGTAAAAGTTTACATAAGAATGATTAGGTGAGGAGGATAATTAACTCATTCTTTTAAATTCAAAATTAAGACTGGTTAAAGCACATAGGTTATATCAAAGTCCAAAAGGATTGTAAGCATTTAGATAGGGAATAACAATTTCTTCCCATATCTACACTGTCATGAAAAACTTGTAGCCGTGGAAACAGTCTGTCACCGATAATCAGAGAACCTTCTTACAGCTATTGTTATGGATGTTGGAGAACACTTTGTAGAACATACAATGCAAATAAAGATCAAACAATGTTGTTTTCTGTAAATACAGGAATGTTTGTCACCATGCCAAAGACCCTAAACTATTTTACTCTCAGTAACTACTTCTAAAATAATATTCATACATCTTTCTGTAGATACATATGATAAGGTGCCAGAGACTCAAGAAGCAAAACTAAATTGCAAATACATTTTGTCATCTGTAATTTACTGATTAAGTGCAAGATTATATGAAAATATAGAGGCAATCATACAATTAATTTTTTTTTACCACTTGTAGAGTAAGCAAGATGATGAATTTTGCAATGTGTGGCAGTCGCTTCAGGACACTGGGAAGTCCCAAAATATGCAAAATAAGGTTAGTGCTTGTTTGTTGTGACACAAAAATTCCCACTCCCTTGCCTCTTAAGGTGGATCTATGTCATGAATTGAAAATTAAGATGTAAATGTAATGTAAATTGATACTTGTATAGCGCACTACTCACCCGCAAGGGTCTCAAGGCGCTTGTACGAATACCGCTGTGGAACACATCCTGGCTTTCCCTGTGAGGCGTCCACTACTGGGCACCCCCAAGGTGGAGGCCAGGCATCCTTAGCGGTGTGGGGGCCGTTGTTGAGATTAAGCAAGCTATTGCCCAGAGTTGCAGAGTGGGACTCCATGATTGGAATAGGCACTGAGGCGAGAATTTTCAGGTCCGTGGAATTTTTGAGCCCAAGACACGCCGAGGCGTGGAATTGAACCCTGGTCCTGGGCTAGACCTCTGCATCAGAGTCTGCCGCTCTAACCATTGAGCCACACTTGTTCACAGATGTGAACTCCAGCATGCCTAACTTTTCTGTTCTGTATAGGTACTTATGTAGAACTTTTAATCACAAAGCAGTATTTGAGATGGGATCACTTCAATCACCTCTTTCACATTCCACCCCTGTCTATTCCCTTTTTGCTTTTCTGACAGTCACACTTTTCAACAGTCTTGTTTTCTTTCTGTTGCACCCATGGGGCAAAGCATAAGGTATGCATAGTCACATCACAGCTGTAAAACTATTTTCAACTCCACCCTTTATTTCCCTATTCATAGATACTGCTCTGGTATTGTGCCAAAACTCCCTCTTACATTTTTTGGTTCCCACTGCAGGTGCTCAGTAGGCACACAAATATTTAATATGTAACTTCCCCTTACAGTTGAAGAATAGTGCGGTTTTCCTTACCGGTATGTGCCTTCCCACTACATAGAGAATGGGCTGGTTTTACTGTGAAAGTAGCTCTGTTTTGCAATATTGGTTTAAAAATGTTTTTGCATCTATGGCTTCATGCTGTGCGTAGTTCATGGCAGAGACCAGTGTATGTGCAGAATGCAGGTATGTATTTTCAGTCATTCGACTTGGGAGACATACATATCAGCTATTTACAGCAGTTGATGCTACAGAAGTATTAAATAAGTGAGTTCTTATGGTTGATATTGAGCATTTTAGTTTTCCAGCATTCATGTGAATGCCCCCTAGAGGTATTCTGACAAGAAAATACCATGTTCGTATTAGGTGTTGCTATTGATATATACACATGCCCCGCATACTCTTGCCATCTAGTATTAGGCTTAGACTTTTTTTTTTTTTTTTTCTTCAAAGAAAGGGTTTTGAGTCCAGGAATCCACAGTGACTCCATCCTTAGTTGGCAATGCGCATGGGCACAGACTCCATGTTACATTGTTTTTGTCGCCAAACAACGGGGCTCCCAGATGCAACGTGTTCCCCAAATTTCCTTCGTGCCCACATGGCCAAATTCAACACCTATGATCGTGAAAAAGCCTTTGTCATCTGCGGTGTTCTTGATGACACCCTTTAGAGACCAAAGCCTGTCGATCAACTCCAAACTGCCAGGTCCCTGGGCCCTCTTCAGGATCAAGTTGTCTTGTCGTGTTCTATGACTTCTTAGCGGAGATAGCATACAGGGTGATGAAACAAATGCCCTTCCAGTACAGTCTCCAGTGCCATGGAAAGTACCCGTGGTGTGACCATCACGAGGTCTGTAACCCTTGCCTTTCCCCCAACCACGACACCACATTTGAAGCCTGCATTACTTTCTGATTGAAGAAGATCTTCTGATACCTATGGGAGAGGCATTGGGCATCAGAAGATGCACTGGCAATCTTCAGATAAAACATCCATCATCTTGGTATAATAGGCCCCACGTTATGTCGAGGAAGGTGAGGACACCTTCCATTCTGGCGCCCCTCCCCATCAGCCATCATCAAGTCCAGAGGCGGTCTTTACTAGGAGAAGAAGAGGCCCCCTTGATCTCAGCGACCACCAGCCCCCGAACCAGGACCTCTGCTGCAATCATGAACAGGGTCGGCACCAACACACGCTACACCTCTGAAAAAGCCTTGCACAGAGGCAAAACTCTGCCCAAAAGGGGGTCCGGCCAAGCTCTGTGTTGAAGACAACAGTCTCGAGGGCCTCTGCTAACTGTCCAAAGGGCCACACACCCGTCGAGCCCCAAGATCCATTACAGGCTTTGACTGCACTCAAAGCTGAAGAACGCTTTGACGCCGACTCCGAAGCCATTGTCCACTCCGGAGCCACTACTGGTGATAAGGACTCCATTGACAGCTGGCACTAACGACTCTGATCAACCGATCCTCCAAAAACAACGAGAGAATTTTGACCCAAGGCAGAAGAGACTTAGCAGAAGAACCCTACTGAGGCTCCCTCCCCTGTGTCCCACCTTCTCTATCTCCAGCACCACTTTGTCCTCAAGCACACCTCGTTCACCACCTCCACTGCCTCCAAAGTCACCAGAGTAATGCATACATTCCTCTTCTGTTTCCAGAAGCCCCTATATCCTCATAGAGACACTATCCAAGTCTGATCGGACAGTCTAGTCCTTGTCCATGCTAAAAATCATGTCTATGTCGGCCCCTGACACTGTCAGAGAGCCAGTGAAAGTCTGGATGGTTAAGCCAAGGGTCGAAAAGAAATAGAAGTAGTCTCCCAAAATCCCTTTCTACAAGGGCCATTTTCCGCCGACACCCTTGTTGTCCATACTGTGTGCAAGCAGGCTTGATCTCAAGCCTAGGGCAATGCTCCCCAGCCTTACAAGGAGAGAAACAACCTAAATGTTGCTGATAAAAGTGTGGCGGCAGGAGCCTCCACCCACTGAGGAATAGCCAACTCTGTGGTACTCCTTTCCCGCTGTGACCGGGCAAAGTGGGATGAGATGCAGTAGTTAATTAAGAAGCTCCCGAAGAAGTTGTGAAAGAGAGAGCAGGAAATAGTCTCAGAGAGCAAGACTAAATCCAACTCCACCATCCTCTGTGCTCTTGACGCCGCAGACACTGCCGCCTGGGGTGTCAACACTAGCGGCTTATTTTACGAGCTAGACATGGATCCTTATTTCAGGTTTCAAGCCGGAGGTCCAACAGCATCTCCATATTCTGAACTTCATGGGAAACATCTGTTTGGGCCTCATGTTGATGAGATACTGGAGAAAATAGGGGGACACCATCATTTCGAAATCCATAGCATCCCTTACAACCACTGCTGTCAGAGACTCCTTTAGGAGGAGGTATCAATCTATAGGAACCTCCAAGGCCACTTACCCAGATTCCCGCCCCCTGATGTCAAAGACAACAAAACTCATTCCACCAGCAGGTAGTAAGAAGGAACACTAGGGGTGTCCACAGGGACAACCAGAAACAAGAACAAAGGCAGGGCAGAGGCTGCTCCAGTAACGCTGCCTCCACTTCCAAGCATTGACTCGCCCTGCCTCTTCTCTCCACCGCCCCCGCCTCCCCCCCTCAATCATACAACACCTGTCGGGGAGAGATTGCAGATTGCAGGATTTTCTACCCCACTTGGAGGAAATCACATCAGTTCAATAGTTGTTAGCAGTAGTTCGCCATGGCTACTGCCTACAACTTCTCAATCTCAAGCTTCTCCAGGAAGGCTTTGGAAGTGCTCCTTCAGGAAGGCTTTGGAAGTGCTCCTTCAAAAAGGCAAGCATCCGTTTCTAGTCCATATCCAGGCTACCATCTCCCTACTCCAAAGCCTGGGGTCCAGAATAAATAGCACCAAATCTCTACTGTAAATTCTCCAGATCCTGTCCTTTTGAACAACGTTACTCAATGCGGTCTCAGGCAAGCCTATCCCAGCTCGCTGAAGATGTTACCATTCCACTAGCTCCTTCCTTTTATTCAGCCCAATTGTCATCTCAGAAATGTTTATACATCTGCTAAGCATGATGGCTTCCTATATCCCCACAGTACCCCAAACCTGGCTGAATATGCATCTACTACAAGAATGCCTTTTAACTCGGTGGTCACAAGCCGTGGGTCAGTGGGCGGAAGATCTAGTATTGGTGAAGACCACCGCCCATTGCTCTCTGCAGTGTTGGAACAGCAACAATCTTGTGCATGGCAAATCTTTCCTAAACCCCATTCCGCAGGTGACCATCACTACTGACACCTTCCTCGCCGTCTGGGGGACACATCTCAACCAAATCACTGTATAGTGTGTGTGGGCCCCAGGGGCACCACCTCAACTACCTCAGGCTCCATGCTACACATTTTGGTCTAAAGGCTTTCCTTCCACTCAATCAGGGCAAAGTAGTTGTCATCAAAACAGACAATGTGACTGTAATATTTTATTTCCTTTTTTTATGGAGCCAGCATACTTTACACACTTAATAATAATACAGAAAATAATTACTTTTACCACGCTGATAACTTAATCCAGAAAAGAAAGAGAAAAAGAGAGGCGATAGGGGAGAAGTTATAAGATACACTACAAATAAATAGAGCTGTGATTTAACACCCCATTTGTACTGCTTATGATACTCCGGACTACAGCCAATTCATGCTAAACCAGGTTGTTTCAAATTTTTTTTAGAGATCGAGGGCCTGTAGTCTTAGCTACGGCCGCTTCAGACTTAGAGACCTGTCACAGCATTGCCCACCAGTCCGTGATAGTAGGTATTGTGGGATTAATCCAGACTGTTGCTATACATAATCAGAACTCACTATATTAATCAACAGCTGTGCAGTGGGCACTGTGTGACCAGTGGCGGCTGGTAAACTTTGAAAGTGGTGTGGCGTAAATGCTGAATATTCCGGTAAGAGCTCATCTGTTCCAAAGGAGATTCGAAGGGGTTCTTCACAAAAATAGGGTAAATGTAAATATTCTGTTTTAGAGGACACTTTATTTCATAAACAACTCAAATGTCTATGTGGATACTGATTGCTCACGCACACATTAGTGCTTCATAGTATCACAACTGAAGCAATAACCTATCACAAGAATAAATCGCCCAGTTCCTGCAGGTAAACTGCCACAGCACACATTACAACAAGAACCTTGCTCAGCACCCATCTCCCAGGCCTAGAGACTTGCAGAAAAGCACTCAACGTTAAGTGTCAAGGCACAAAGCTGTCACCATTACAAAACCTCTGACAACCCTTCATACACAATGCCCTGCACTGCAACTAGGAGACTTGATTCTTCTGCTACAACTTTAAGCTTCAGATATCTTTAATATAAAGAGTAACAGCACAGTGGTACTAGAATCATGACACAGTATAACAACCAGATTGCTATTTGCAGCAATTTAATCTTCAAACTACATGGGCTACTTGCCAGGGTAAGTTCTATCATCTTGCTTTTCTGTGTGATGGCCAGGGATGTATTGCATGAATGCCACATATTGTATGCAAGCACAGGCAGCATATGAAAACCCTGGAGCTACTAAACCTTTATATTTCAGCTTGCTCTTTCTTATCAATTCTTCTGCAATCCACAGTGTACTAGTGCATAAGCATCTTGTGACTGTTTTAGGGAAGACCATTTCTATCACAAGAGTCTTTTATCATTCCATTTCACCAGTATATTGCTTCTCCATCATTCCTGTCCACCTAGTGCAATTCCAGTACTTTGACACACCCTCTGAGCTGAATAGGGCGATCAAACAACATATCACTTCACAAGCTTTAAAGATGCTGAGCTCTTGTTTTTTAACTTCCATGGCAAAGGACTTTGAAGTTGCAGAGGTGGAAAGACATTTTTATTTGCATTTTTTTCAGAGTGCCAACAATGACTACAATTTAAAAATGCCACTTTTTAGGACAGATATGAGGACAGACTTTTAATGTTGAGGCGCTCAAAGGCCTCAAAAAGGCACAGAACGCCCAATCTTTTAAAGTGATCTTTGGGATGGAGATAGAAGGGTACGTCCAGATCAGACTGACAGCCCCTTAAGTAAAGTCACAGAGGAGAGCGACATGCAGCCATGGATATACAGACACTCACAACTTATGAGGCCGACCTGCAGCAGTGGCGTAAACTCCCCATATATTTATAAATCCTCTCTATAATGTACCAACTGTAAAGATTAATCTGAAAGAAACAAGTTTGTGATGGATTCCTTACCTTCGAATTATCCCCAGCCGTCAGACAGGATTCGGAAATTTTTGGCCAGCAGTACCCCTGCGCGTCAAAGTGGTGTCGTTCTGCTCCGCGTCCGTCGTCTGCGTCGTGGTCGTTGGGATGACGCAGTGGCAGGTACTTAGATGCCGCCCTCACACGCTGACGTTAGTTCATTCTTTTTCTGCGCCAGCAAGCGCAGATCTGGGAAGAGCAAGTACCCCCAGTCAGTCTTTGACTGAGTTTTTGAGATTTTTTGTCTCCATCTTTCGAGTCTTATCGACTTCTGGTGCCGAGTAGGGATGTCTGGTTTTAAGTCCTGTGGAGTCTGTCGCCGCATTATGTCGGTGACCGACCCCCACAATGTGTGCCTCTACTGCCTGGAGCGTGACCATGACCCCATGTCGTGCTCCGCGTGTCGGGCCATGGCGCCGAAGACTTTGCGGGAGGGGTCCCGTAAGCTGCTAGAAGCCCTGCAGTCGGCTCAGCACCGCTCAAGGTCCCGGTCGAGGAGGAAGTCGATGGACCGGTCGCGGTGCCACCATCGCCATTCTTCGGGTTCCAAGTCCTCGCACTCGGGGTCAGGTAAGTCGAGGCACTCAAACAAGAAGTCGGATAAGCGCCATTGCTCTCCGACTTCCCCTTGCCGTTTGCGCGACGCGGCTGAGGGTGTGGGCGGTGCCACCCCCGTTGCTCCGGCAGAGCCTGTGCAGTCGCCCCGGCCAACCCACCCTTTGCAGATCCGGGCGCAACTCCGGCCAAGGTGCAAGACTTTTTTGCAGCCATGGCTGCCCTTTTTGGGCTATCTGTCCCCACCGGTGCGCCTTTGGGCCCCACGGGCCCGACTGGGGGTCCTTGCCCTGTGCTACCGGTGGCTCCGGCCCCAGCACTGCCGCCGACTTCGATCCCGGCGGTGAAGGACCCCCTTGGATCCAGGCCTGGATCCCGATCGATGCCGGTTGACGTCACAACTCCTCCCCCGGCAACCCCGGTTTCAGCCCCAAACTGAACACAGTGCCGATCCGGCTTCATTCGACACCCATCCCAACGCATATGGTGGATTTCTATCCCTATGTTCAGCCTCTATCTTTTCGACCTGTTTATCGGGCCATGGAGGAATGGGAGGACTGGGAGGGGTCTGAGGACCCTCTCACACAGCTGTGAGTTGGATCAGGTCTCGGCAGAAGAGTTAGGGGATGCCAGTGGTCTTGACCAATCTCCTGACCTTGGCTTCTTGTCTCCTCCTACTGTGGCTTTGGAGGAGGGAGCGATCTATAGTGTGGTTTTACGTAGGGCAGTCTAGGCCTTTGAACTCTAACTCGCTGTGGTGGCCCTGAGGACTAACCTCCTCACTGAGGTGCTCCAGCCGGCAGTAAGTTCTCTGGAGCCTCTACTGCCGTTAAATTTAGCACTAACTGACGTTCTTATGGACACTTGGTCCAGGCCCACCACAGGGGCTCCTGTGGATAGGAACGTGGCCAGACGCCACCGCCTGGCTCCAAGCAACCCTTGCTTTTCTGTCCACCCACCCCGAGAGTCTGGTTATCCAGGCTTCTACTTCCCAGAGCACATTTCCTACCACCCCTCCGGATAGAGAATCCAAGAAGCTGGAGCAGTTTAGTTAGAAACTGTTTTCATCTGTCAGGTTAGGGCTGCGATCGGTGAACACCGCATGGCTCTTGGGCCGTTATTTCCACTCTGTGTGGGAAACGAATGCGCGAGTGCTGCCTCAGTGTCCGGAGGAGGCCCGTACAGTGCTCTCCCAGGCTGTTGCTGAGGAGAGGGATGCCGCGAAGTTCACCATACGGTGTGGACTGGACACAGCAGACTGGCTAGGCAGAGTGATTTCCATGACGGTGGTGCTCCGCCGCTACGCCTGGCTGCGGGCCACTGGCTTTTCAGGGGATGCCCAAAATGTCCTTATGAACATGCCCTTTGATGGCAGTCACCTTTGTGGCGACAAAGCAGATAGTGCCCTGGAGCGCTTTAAAACCTCCTTGGGCTTATCCACAACGCGCTCGGCCACTGCTGCTTTTCGTCTCTTTCGTGGCCACAGAACGGGCGCCCGACACGTTCGTTAAGCCACAAGCCGCAGAACCGGCCTCAAGACAGCCGCGGAAGTGGGCCGGGCGGGGCAGGGGAGCCAGCGTGCGGGTCAGTCCATCTCCATCCACGCACAGCATCCACCTCAAAGCATTCCTAGTCCGAGCTTTCAGGTCCATCAGACGCAAGTGGGCGTCAGGATTCGCCATCACCTCCCCCACTGGCGCACCATCACTTCGGACAGGTGGGTGCAGCAAATTGTCCGAAGGGGCTACTCCATCCCCTTCGAGATTACCCCTCCAGTCATGCCACCCAGTACCACTGCATGTGGGGGGATAATCTGCAGCTTCCACAAGAGGAAGTTACCGCCCTCTTGGCCAAGGGGGCCATCGAGTGCGTTCCTGTGCCAGCAGTAGGTCGTGGTTGCTATTCCCACTACTTTCTGGTACCCAAGTAGGACAAGGGCCTGCGTCCCATCTTGGATGTCAGGAACTCAACCGCTTCCTCTGGAAGGAGAAGTTCAAGATGTTGACGCTAGCTCAGGTCTTATCTGCTCTCGACCCTGGAGACTGGATGGTAGCTTTGGCCTTGCAGGACGCATATTTACACATCCCCGTCCTGCCGGCCCACCGGCGTTACCTGCGGTTCACATCTGAAAGAAACAGGTTAGTGTTAGATTCCTTACCTTAGAATATCCCCAGGCGTCAGACTGGATCCGGAAAGTTTTGCGGAGCAGTACCCCTGCGCGTCGGTAGGCGTCGTCTGTGGCTCCACGTCCGGCGGCGTCGGAGCCGGGATGACGTCGCCGGAGTACTTAGACGCCGCCCTCGTGCGCTGACGTCTGTTTTTCTTTCTTCCAAGCCAGCAAACGCAGATCCGGAAAAAGCAGTACTTAGTCACTTTTTGACTAACTTTTTCGATCCTTTTTGGGTCTTTCTTGAGTCGGTAGACTCTCTGTGCCGGTAGGGATGCCCGGGTTCAAGCCCTGTGCTGACTGTAACCGCCTGATGTCGGTTACCGACCCCCACGGTCAGTGCCTGTATTGCCTTGGGGCCGACCACGGCGACAAGTCGTGCCCCGACTGCCGGGCCTTGACGTTGAAGGCTAGGCGGGAGCGGTCCCGTAAGCGCCTCGAGCTCCGGCAGTCAGCCCTGCGCCGTTCACGGTCCAGGTCGAGGTCGAAGGACCGGTCGCGGGGCCACAGTCATCGCAGCTCGGCGAATCAACACCATTCGTCGGGCTGCAAGTCCTCAGGTAAGAGGTACAAAAGGGGGTGGTGATGGACGGAGCATCTGAATCAATCAAACACTCACACCCAGTCAAAAGATCTGCTTTTAATCCATCACCGTTCTTTAGCCCACTCTGCCACCCCAGTTCAGACATGGCTATATGCAAATCAGTCTGACCCTGTGCCTCATGGGAACAGTCCAGCCCGAACTGCCAAGCCATGTCTTCCCTGGACCGGAAACAAGCTTCCGAGGACCGGTTTCTGGCATTCCAGCCGTCTTCAGCCCGGCTTGATTGAATCCAGTGGTAAAGTGAGCAAGGGACTCACGTCTGAGCATACCCTGCCACACTTATGGCGGCCAAAAGCGGTACAAAAGGGGGTGGTGATGGACGGAGCATCTGAATCAATCAAACACTCACACCCAGTCAAAAGATCTGAATTTAATCCATCACCGTTATTTAGCCCACTCGGCCACCCCAGTTCAGACATGGCTATATGCAAATCAGTCTGACCCTGTGCCTCATGGGAACAGCCCAGCTTGCTTGAATCCAGTGGCAAAGTGAGCAAGGGACTCACGTCTGAGCATACCCTGCCACACTGGATTCAAGCAAGCATGGCTTGGCAGTTCGGGCTGGACTGTACCGCTTTTGGCCGCCATAAGTGTGGCGGGGTATGCTCAGACGTGAGTCCCTTGCTCACTTTGCCACTGGATTCAAGCAAGCCGGGCTGAAGACGGCTGGAGTGCCAGAAGCCGGTCCTCGGAAGCTTGTTTCCGGTCCAGGGAAGACATGGCTTGGCAGTTCGGGCTGGACTGTTCCCATGAGGCACAGGGTCAGACTGATTAGCATATAGCCATGTCTGAACTGGGGTAGCAGAGTGGGCTAAAGAACGGTGATGGATTAAACCCAGATCTTTTGACTGGGTGTGAGTGTTTGATTGATTCGGATGCTCCGTCCATCACCACCCCCTTTTGTAGTCCTCAGGTAAGAGGCACAAGAAGTCGAAGAGACGACGTCGCTCTTCCGACTCCCACCCCGACGCTCACACGATGCGGCCGGTGTTCGGGCGACACCGCCCACGCGGCTCCGCCGGAGCCTCAGGCGCTGCTGCCAGCTCCATACCCGCCGGTCCCTGGGCTGAACGTGATGCCGGAGGAGATCGATGCCTTCCTCATGGCCATGAGGTCGCTCTCTCCTCCGTCGGGTCCCGCTGTTGCACCTTCTTACACGTGTCCCCGACTGGGAGCCCAAGCGGGCCGAGTGCTTCGGCCCCGGCGCCGTTGGGTGCTTCGGTCCCGACAACGCAGGGCCCTACCGGGTCCGGATCTGGGTCGCCGCTGGTCGACCTTACGTCCCCTCCGCTGGCGCCGACCCCCAGGGTGTCGCCCCCAGCGCCGTCCCCGGACGACGTCGTCTCCGGTCCCTCCCTCGGTCCGGATCTGGCATCGCTTGATGCCGCATTCGACGCAGAGAGAAGAGCAATTCTTCTATGATCCAGCCCTATCTTTTGCACCCGACTATCAGGAGATGGGAGACGAGGAGGATTGGGAGGGGTCTGAGGACCCTCTGACATGAGTGCCAGTCCTATCAGGACTGGGCAGTGAATCTAGGGGAGGCCAATGGTTTGGACACTTTGCCCGACACTGGCTTTGTCTCCCCTCCTACTGTGGCTACGGAGGAGGGGGCTGCTTACAGCGTGGTGCTGATGAGGGCGGCAAATGCCCTGGCTCTTGAGCTCCCCGTCGTGGCCGTGAGGACTAACCTCCTCACCGAGGTCCTTAAACCGCAGGCAGGCTCTTCGGAGCCTCTGCTGCCGTTTAATGAGGCCCTTACTGACGTTCTGTTGAGCACTTGGTCCAGGACTGCTACAGGTCCCCCTGTAGATCGGAACGTGGCCAGGCGCCACCGCCCGGCCCCGGGTGACCCTAGCTACTTGTCCCACCCCCGAGAGCCTGGTTACAAGGCCTCTAACTCCCAGACCGCATTCCCGACTGCTCAACCTGATTGGGAATCCAAAAGGTATGAGCAGTTCGGTAAGAAGCTGTTCTCCTCAGTTAGTCTGGGGTTGCAGTCGGTCAACACTGCTTGCTTTTTGGGCCCTTATACCCACTCTCTGTGGGACACGGTCGCGGACGTGCTGCCAGCTTGCCTGGAGCGGGCCCGGGTCAAACTCGCTCAAGCCCTTGCGGAAGGGCGGGATGCAGCACGATACTCCATCCCATGTAGGCTGGATACCACGGACTTGCTGGGCAGGGCGATTTCCACGACAGTGGCGGTTTGCCGCCACGCCTGGCTGAGGTCCGCCACCTTTTCGGGTGATGTCCAGAATTCCCTCATGGACATGCCGTTTGATGGCCGTCGCCTCTTTGACGACAAGGCAGACCGTGTGCTTGAGTGTTTCAAGGGCTCCAGGGCTACGGCCAAGTCCTTGGGCCTGTCGGGCCAGCTCCAGCAAACTTCTGCCTTTCGCCCCTTTCGCGGCCAAAGAAGAGGCGCCCCCCTCGCGTCCTGCCAGCCACGGGCCGCAGACAAACATGCAGCGCGGCAGCAGACGTGGTAAACGTTGTGGTGCCGCCAGGGGACAGCGGCGAGGCCAGTCCACATCCACCCCCACCCCCACAGCATCTGCCTCAAAGCCTTCCTAGTCCGAGCTTTCAGGCACTTTTGACGCCAGTGGGGGGCAGGGTTCGCCTTCACCTCCTCCATTGGCGCACCATCACATCGGACAGGTGGGTGCTGCAAATCACCGAAGGGGCTACTCCCTCCCCTTCGAGGGGGCCCCTCCAGCCATGCCACCACAGTACCACCGCGTGTCGGGGGATCTCTTGCAACTTCTGCAAGAGGAAGTTACGGGCCTCTTGGCCAAGGTAGCCATCGAGCGCGTTCCTGGGCCAGAAGTAGGGTGTGGCTGTTATTCCCACTACTTTCTGGTTCCCAAGAAGGGCAAAGGGGGCCTACGCCTCATCTTGCACCTGCGGAACGTCAACGGCTTCCTCCGGAAGAAAAAGTTCAAGATGCTGATTTTGGCTCAGGTCTTAGCTGCCCTAGACCCAGAAGACTAGATGGTAGCGTTGGACTTGCAGGACGCATATTTTCACATCCCCGTCCTGCCGGCCCACCGGCGTTACCTGCGGCACTTTCCCTTTGCCGTGCTCCACTTCGGCCTTACCAGCGCCCCTGCGGCTTCTGGGACTGATGGCCTCCTGCATCCTTCTGGTGCATCACGCCAAATGGCGGATGCGGGCTCTGCAGTGGGACCTGAAGTTTCAGTGTGCCCAGCATCAGGGCAACCTGTCCGACCACGTCCTGATCTCGGAGAACCCTGCGAGACAGTTGCAGTGGTGGCTCACGGACCGCAATTGGGTCAGCGGCAGATCCCCCTCCCTACCCCAACCGGAGAACGTAGTAGTGACGGATGTGTCCCTCCTGGGCTGGGGGGGCCACATGGGGGAGGCGGTGATCAGAGGCCTCCGGTCTCCGGCAGAGTCCCGGCTCCATATAAACCTTCTGGAGCTGCGGGCGTTCCAACTTGCACTGAAGGCATTCCTTCCCTCTGTCCGGGGAAGTGTAGTGCAGGTGTTCACAGACAACACCACCGCCATGTGGTACTGCAACAAACAGGGCGGGTGGGGTCGTGGACCCTTTGCCAGGAGGCTCTGCGCCTCTGGCAGTGGCTGGAACACCAGGGCGTCACTCTTGTCGTTCAACACCTGGCAGGTTCCCTGAAGGCCAGGGCGCACAAACTCAGCCGCCGGTGCATGATGGATCACTAATGGCGTCTGAACTCTGACGTGGCGCAAGGTCTCTTTCAGCAGTGGGGAGAGCCTTGGTTAGATCTGATTCACCACCGAAGAGAACGCGCAATGTCATCAGTTCTGCACGTTGGAACTTCCAAGGCGGCACTTGCTCGGGGACGCTTTTCGTCCTGAGTGGCGCTGCGGTCTGTTGTATGCCTTTCCACCTATACCACTTCTACCTAGAGTGCTGAAGAAGATCAGGCGCGACCGGCCCAAGTCATCCTTGTGGCTCCGGACTGGGCACGAAGATACTGGTATCCCGAGCTACTCAGCATGTCAGTCGATCCCCAGATTCGTCTGCCTCTTCAAGAGGATATTCTGTTGCAGCGGTACAAAAGGGGGTGGTGATGGACGGAGCATCTGAATCAATCAAACACTCACACCCAGTCAAAAGAACTGGGTTTAATCCATCACCGTTCTTTAGCCCACTCTGCCACCCCAGTTCAGACATGGCTATATGCAAATCAGTCTAACCCTGTGCCTCATGGGAACAGTCCAGCCCGAAATGCCAAGCCATGTCTTCCCTGGACCGGAAACAAGCTTCCGAGGACCGGTTTCTGGCATTCCAGCCGTCTTCAGCCCGGCTTGCTTGAATCCAGTGGCAAAATGAGCAAGGGACTCACGTCTGAGCATACCCTGCCACACTTATGGCGGCCAAAAGCGGTACAGAAGGGGGTGGTGATGGACGGAGCATCTGAATCAATCAAACACTCACACCCAGTCAAAAGATCTGGGTTTAATCCATCACCGTTCTTTAGCCCACTCTGCCACCCCAGTTCAGACATGGCTATATGCACATCAGTCTAACCCTGTGCCTCATGGGAACAGTCCAGCCCGAACTGCCAAGCCATGTCTTCCCTGGACCGGAAACAAGCTTCCGAGGACCGGTTTCTGGCATTCCAGCCGTCTTCAGCCCGGCTTGCTTGAATCCAGTGGCAGGGTATGCTCAGACGTGAGTCCCTTGCTCACTTTGCCAGTTCGGGCTGGACTGTTCCCGTGGGGCACAGGGTCAGACTGATTCGCATATAGCCATGTCCTTTGAAATGAATGCCTCTAATAAGCACCTCTTTTCCATGATATAAAGTAACTCATTCATCATAGCATTTTGAATCCGCAGAACAAAAAGACAGCTTAAAAAACAAAATGGCATACTTATGGATCTAAGAACCTTGCGTGTTCTGGCATTCAGTACTGTTGCATCAGAATAAAGAGTGTGCATCTTTTAATTACGTCACACGTTCTATTTAAATGATACCTCTTGCTTGGTCGCCTCCTGGGCTGTGGGTTTTGCGAGCTTTGCATACTGATGCCAAACAGCTCACCGACAAAGTGTCTTCTCTCGGAACGTTCCTAGAGCAACGTCGATAAATGCTACAAATATTATTTATGCCGTAGTCACCACAGGAATGGGGATGAAATGGGTGAACTTGAATCTTGGGGGTTGTTTTCACTGTTTTAGAAGTCAGCCCCCAAGTTGTCCTGGAGCTTGCTGCGGACTGAAACCGCTTTAAGTAAATGTGTGGTCTATTTATATAGGAATTCATCAAGTGCTTTATTGCATGAGATTGTATCATCTTTAAAAACTAGAAACATAATGTCCTAACAACATTGAGCAACGCGCAGCGGGGCATAGGGCGGGACGGCTAGGCTGGAGGGGGGGGAGGGGGGGGTGAAGCGAGCATGGAAGCTATGGCTGAACTGCATTTGTGACAGGAAGAAACTGCGTGGAGCTTGCCTTATGAAAGTGAAAGCGCGCCATGCGCACGCTGTGTTCACGTGGGGAAAGGAGCTGTGCACGCGTACGGAGTGCACATCTTCTGTCCCCCTTCAAAGGAGATGGCAGAATGGAGACGCAATGCGTGCGCACATCGGCTGTCCGTGCGTGCACATGGTTAGTCTCCCTTCGATTTTAAAAGCCACAATAGTCTAGCCAAGCGAAGCAGCGCATGCACTGCGTTCGCTAGGTGAGACCTAAAAATGCTGCTAAGTGCAATGTGTCCAATACACAATTACGGTGACTTTATAATCGGACAGAAAACGGACAGGGCACTGAATACTTTGTCTAGAGTTTACTAAATTCTGCAGGTGAAGGCGCTCTGTTGTGGGATTGCCTAATGGATTTCTATGTTGTAGCTAATGTGCAGTAGGTGTGTCTTTATGTTTTCAAAAACAACTTACGAGCATCAGACACTCATTTTTGTGCTCTTCTAAGCAAACTAGGATTTGAAATGAGCACAAAAAGAAAGAAAAGGAGCAATAGAAACAGTAACTGACCAGACTGACTTACCCAGCTTGTAAGTCTTGTCCTTTGGTCCGTCAAGTTGGTGTTGCAAACAAAGGTACTGCACACCAGCAGTCGCTTTCACAAGCTGATGAAATGCCCTTAACAGATACACAAGATGCAGAAGCACACAAAGTGTATCTGTTTAAAGCATGCAGCATGTGACCTTCCTCACAGAGCCATGAGCTAAGGGTCATAACTCTGTGACGTCAGGCCCATTAGAAGCCTGCAACAGTGCAAGTTGCAACTCCTCCATTTTCCAACTCGTCCCCTTGTGATGGCTTGCGAAAGGAAGGAATCATGAGAGCCAGCTGTAAATAAGTGACAAGCAGCCCTGGGATTACAGGGCTGAAACTGGACATGCCTGGACTGCTTCAGAATGTGACGCTTACCAAATCACTAGTGGATGGTCCTAGAGGACCCAAAAGTGTTACAGACCTAGGCTGGCAGCATGTCAGCCCGTAGAATGCTTAAGATTCACTGCTGCACTTACCACCATATAACAGGCACATTTGCACTAGCACATTTGCCTACAGTGGTAAAGTGTTGATCTGCAACCGGAGTTGAGGTAGATTGATGGAGGCGGGGAATAATGGCATCAGCAGATTTTTTTTAACTAGCATGGCGCCGGCTTTTCACAGCGTACGTGCAGCTTGGGATGGGGTGACGGAGCATATTTAAAAGTGATAGCCATTAAAGAAAAAGCACTGCATGGGGCGCGCTATTAAAAAAAAAATACTTTAAGGTACCACACACGCACATCACTCTCGTGGATCGGATCCAGTACGATGAAAGTACTGCGGCGGCCATGAAGCGGAGAGGGAGCATCTCCATTTCCGACGCACAGGGACATAAAGCAAATGATTAAAAAGTACAGAGCTGGGCGGCTGGCAGTAAAGCACCATCAAGTGTGTAGGAGTCAGTGCAAAGGAAAATGATCCATCCTGATGGGAAATGTACTTGTGAATTGGGTACAAAATGTGATACTCTGCATATATTAGTGGAATGTTTAAAAGTTACTACCCTTGCGGAAACTGATCCTACGCCCCATCCTTTTAAAATACGGAATCCAGAATTATGCCCTTGCCATAGAACTTCTTGTTGATATGTGTAATCTAGATACTGCAATAGCTATTGGAAGGTACATGACTGCTGTAAAAAGCATTTGCTTGGAGAAATAAAATGTATCACACACTTGGGTAACTAATAATTGACAGTCATAATGTGAACTGAAGTATAATATCAATGGAGTAGGAATTTTGCTTGGTTCTAGTTAAAGAATTTTAGACAGGAAAAGCCCATGCTGGAAGGTAATTTTTTTTGAGAATATGAAGTGTTATGCATCTGAAATTAATTCAATATGAAATAAGACAATGATGTTAAACCGGTCTCAGAATGTTTGTTTCTGGTCCATGGAGGACCTTGCCTGGCAGTTCAGGCTGAACTGTTACCATGAGGAGCAGGGTCAATACTTATTTGCATATGGCTAGGTCCAAACTGGGGTGGCGTGGGAGGAAAAAGATGATGCATTTAGGCCCAGATCTCTGTACTAGGAGTGAGTGTTTGACATTGTTCAGCATTCTGTCCATCAATTGCTCTTTTTGCGTTTTTTTTCTTTTAGCCTCGGTGATGCTGACGTCCCTTGTCAGCTGGTCGATCTTGGCCATGTTGGAGTCTGAATTTGACAACAAACACGCCTTGGCTACTGCAAGCGCTCTGGTACTCAGGGTATTGGTGCTTCTGGAGAGTCTAGTCTCTCGAAATTCGCTGGAGAGATGGGGCTGACCTCTGGGAGCCTTGCAAACCTCCTCCTGGGGTGCTGCTCCTTTGGTAGACCCTTGGATCAGCAGAACGGTGTACAAGGTTGATGCTATTCAGTGCCTGCAAGCTGGAAGGCAGTGGCTCTGCCACTTCCAGGGTGATGCTGGTTGGTTGTCGTACTATGTACCAGGGTACCATTTACAGGTTAGCAGGCATCAGTGTACCGTCAGTCGAAAACCAGCACCTAGTAGTTATTAAGAGGAGGAAAGGTGGTAGGACAACTGCAACAAAATTCCAGTTTCCTACAGACGCCTACTAAGTATCCGGTTTTGTTCCTTGCCCGAATTTTGGGAGGGAGATGTTGTCCAAACAGTATATGGTGTCTACAGTCTGCCTTTTTAACAACTGCTCCCTGCCCAGAGCTATTGAACGCTGTTTCTAGCACATCTCAAGTAGAAGAGCTCTTAATCTTCCTCTCCTTTGAGGATTATTGGGGAATCTTCATAAAAGGGATTCTCTTTCAACAATAGGTCTTCCTAGCCATTTATGAAACAGAGGTTATCCAGTATTAGGGTATGCTTCATAGATTCACATGCCTGAATCATTCCCAGTCGTCGTTTGGATGCGAGTCCCCGGTACATAAATAAAGTAATGTCCCATTAGACATATAGAGTAATAGGCCAAAGGCCTCACCTTAGTAACATATCCAGGTCCTTTTGTAATAAGGACCATTGTCTAGAGAACAACCAATCAGCTGCCACCACCCTCTGGAACCTTCCTGAAAGGAGCTCTAGTCTGTCAGATTTTCTACCGCACGTCGTGCTAAGGTAGTCTCCACTGAGCTCTGCTCAGGTTTTTACTTATCTCTTGGATTTAAGGTATTTTCTTTGGATATTTCTCTGAGTGAAGTCTTTACTGTCTCATGTCGGATACTCCTTAAAAAGGCCTTTTTAGGCCCTGTGATACCTGCAAAAAGAAGAAATTACATGTCGACGACCAGCACAAGGACTGCCTCTACTGTCTTTATCCAGACCATGCTCCTAAAGACTGCAAAGTATGTCGTACTTTTTCTACTAAGACTTTAAAAGATCGTGAGGGAAGGCTTTTAACTTGGCTGCAGAGGCTTAAGGACAAAGAAGACCACTTGTCCTCTGAGGAGAGTGAGAGATCATCGAAATCCTCTTCGATGACTCCTCAGAAAAGGCCCAGAGATGTCTCTCCAGGTCCTTCTACGCAGCAACCTCAAAACTTAAGTTAACTGCCAGGGAGTCTTCTCCCCTTCAAGGGTCAAAAAAGCTAGCTTCAGACCTTCTAACTCCTCTGCCGAGGGTGAAACACACTTTTTAAAAGCGTTACTCAGCCCAGTCGACTACCACCTTGTCGACGATGAACTTGACAACGTCAAAATCTCCTCATACAGCCATTGGAGTGATTTAGTAGACGACCCTGTCTACACTTTCAGTCTCGTCGGCATCCCTTTCGTCGAGGACGTCTTCGGCGACGGCACATACCCCTTTGTCGTCGACTATCAAAATCAAAAAATCTTCGGCGACGACAGCGTCGACGACTACCTCGGCGAAGAGTGCCTCCTCATCGATGATACACACGTCGACGAAGAGTGTACCGTCGATGACCATACCGTCGACGACCACTTCGTCGATGAGAGGTCCCTCATTGACGGTAGTGTCCATCGTAACCATCAATGATTTCTCGTCAACAAAGTCTATACCGACGACTACACCTAAATCAAGGACGGAAATTACATATTTTTAACAAAAAATCACATCATCCAGTAGGGTTCAACCATTACCTCCCTCTCACCTTTTGGATGAGGACAGTATGTTTAGAGCTGCAAGAAGTTCCTCTGAACTTAATGTTAAGTATCAGGAAGACTCTGATTATGATGAATGTTCAAGACATGGATGAGCAGGCGTACTATCATGACAGCCATCTTCAACAACCACAGAGGGTTTATCTTCCTTCAGCCTTGGTCTCTGACCTGCAATTTATGATCTCGGACTACAATAAGAGTTTCCCTACCTCTGCGTCGTCTCCTGCTCCAGTACTCTCTCCACCACAGAGAGCACAAGTCCCACCTCCACCGCCTCCTACCATTGAAGTGCCTGTGCTGCCTCTTACATCTACGGACGATGATGAACAACAAGAAGAGATTCAGGATACGCAGTCACGCCATGACGAATGGGACAACTTTGTTAATCTCTTCCAGCATCGCCATTGCCTCCTCAGGCGGACTCGCCTCCCGAAGATATTTATGATTTCCATTATCTCCTGGAAAGAGCAGCACAACGTTTCCAATTGCCAATGCCTTCTCACCAACAGGACTGATCCTTTACGATTTCAAGGAACCATTAAAAAATTCTGTTCGGTCTATACCTATCATACACTATATTTGGGATCAGGGCATCAAGATAATGCAAAATCTCTCTATAGTTCCTCCTGTCTTGCCAAGATTGTACAAGAAATACAGGGCTCCTGACAACGCTCCAGCCTGCCTCATTGGCCATCCAAAGCCTGATTCAGTGATTACTCCGGCAGCTCAACGCAGATCAAAAAACCCTTCTGCCCCCCTTTCAGCACCCCGGATAAAGAGGGCAGACGCTTGGACAATATTGGAAAGCGGTTTTCCTCCATGTCAGTGCTAACAGTGTGAGTGTCTAACTCATTAGTGCTATTGGGACTCTACAACAGGCAGATGTGGTCAAATATTGCACCGTACTTGGAATCCTTGCCGCAAGAGTCTAAGGAAGAAGCAAGAAAGGTGCTTCTGGAGGGCCAAAGGTCGGCTTCTGAAATTATAGACTGTACGATGGACATCGCATCCACTGGTTTCCGCCAACGGGCTGGGGCGGTAGTCCTGCGGCGCCAAGAGTGACTTAACGCAACGACATTCCGGCCTGAAATTCAGACCAAAATCCTTGACATGCCCTATGATGAACAACTCCTTTTTGGTACCCAAATTGATGAGGCCCTCCAGAGTATGAAAAAAGATACTGATACGGCCAGCGCCCTAGGTTCCCTTCAATATGAAAGCACCCCTTCTCGATGCTCAAGGATTAGAGGGCACACAGAAGAAAATCTTTCAGTGCGCCTATTCAAATCCCTCCTCGGAATGATGTCTTCCTGCATTCTTCTAGTTCCCTACTGTCGCCTCCGCATGCGTCCTCTTCAAGAGGCTCTCTCCGCTGAGTGGATTCAAATCAGCGAATCCTTCGACGACATACAGGTGACTCCTCAGATGGTCGCTGCCCTAAACTGGTGGACTCCGCCACAAAATCTGTCCCAAGGCCTATCCTTTCTAACTCAAGCCTCCCCTCAAGTTATAACCAAGGATGCGTCTCTAGAAGGTTGGGGAGCCTTCCTTCAGGTACTTCAGATCAGCGGGAAGTGGTCGTCTTCCGAGCCGAAGCTGCACATAAACCTCTTAGAACTCAAAGCGGTCTATCTAGCCCTCCTGGCTTTCCCAGGATAAGAGGTTCACAAGTGCTCGTCAGAACAGACAATACTACGACAATGCACTACCTGAACAAGCAAGGAGGAACTCGTTCACTCTCACTCTCTCAAGAATCTCAGAAAATTTGGAACTGGTCTCTTCAGCACAAAGTTTTTCTGCGAGCGGAGCATGTTCCAGGAAAAGACAATGCATTGGCAGACTCGCTAAGCAGGATGCAGACGACCTGCCACGAGTGGGAGTTATACCAAGATACTCTCAACAGCATCTTCTCTCTGTGGGGCGAACCACTGTTGGATCTGTTTGCCACACAACAGAACACCAAATGCCAACCCTTCACAAGCTGGCATCCCCAACAGGGATCTCTGGGAAATGCATTTTCAATAACATGGTTCGGTGTATTTCCCCTCGCCTTTCCAGCGATTCCCCTGATTCCCAGGCTCCTCAGGAAGACCAGGGACAAGCCCAACACCCGGATCCAGCATCTCTCAAATTACCGGCCTGGCTCCTGAATTCCACGAATTTAAGGACTTAAACATTCCTCCGAACAGCAGAGCTGTTCTATCTCGCCCTTCGAGCGGATAGTACAAACAGGAAAAGATTCTGTATCTGGTGCAGGGCGGCTGAGGTGCATCCCTTCACATCCTCTCCAGAAGAGTATAGCCATACCTCCTTCATTAAGCTACTTCGGGCCTCACTCACGCTTCCATCAAAGTTCACCTGGCTGCAATATCCTGTTTCAGGAGATCTTCTACAGGATCTTCTCTTTGGTCAATTAGATTGATGAAACAATTTCTCAAAGGTCTGTTTCGGGCTTTCCCTCCCGTAAAGTCTCCACCTCCAACATGGCAACTCAACACAGTCCTTGCACTGCTTATGAAGCATCCTTTTGAGCCAATACACAGAGCTGACCTTAAGTTATTTTCCTGGAAGACTGCGCTCCTTCTAGCCCTTGCATCCACAAGACGAGTTAGCGACCTTCACGCTTTCACAATACAAGATCCCTTTCTTCAATTCAAGAACGACAGGGTAATTCTTTGAAATAATCCAAAATGTATTCCGAAAGTCCCATCGAACTTCCACCTGAACGAGCCTATTGTCTTAAAGGCTTTCTTTCCAAATCCTCAAACAGCAGCTGAAAGAGCTCTACATTCACTGGATTTGAAACGCTGCCTTAAGTTCTACCTTGATAGAACAAAAACTTTCCGCAAGTCCAACCAACTTTTCGTGGCTTACAGTTTGCCCAGGAAGCGTTTCCCCCTTACAAAACAAAGTATTTCCCGATGGATCTCTGGCGCTATTGTCTTCTGTCACCAACAAGCTGGTTAACCTTTACAATCAAGAATTTGTGCCCATTCCACTAGGGCAGTTTCTACTACTATGGCACTGTTTGCAGGTGTGCCTATCACAGACATTTGCAGAGCGGCCACATGGAAGACGCTGCATACATTTACCAAGCATTACTGTTTGGATACAGAGCTAACGAATGATGCTGCAGTGGGACAGGCGATAGAGGTGATCCTTCATTCCTTCCCGCCAGCCTTTCTCTTATTTTTTCCACGCACAATTCTCTGTTAATGTTCTACCTTTTGCCAGACTTTCAACTTATATATATATGTATGTAATATATATATATATATGTGTATGTATATGTATACAAGGATACTTCGTTATCCGAAAAAGAGCTGTAAAAGAAATAAAGACCTGATTTTTACCACGTTGATATTGGCGTCCGTGACACTCTTCTCTCGTTACCGGCAGGGAAGTGGGATGAGTCAGAAAAGTGCTTCATTACCTACTGGCGGTCGCCAGTAGGTAGTTATAGTTAGGATTATTTTGTATAGGAAATCCGCAACATTCTATTGGGAATAACTTTGCTGCCGGTTGAGGGATCTGCCTGAAATTTTCCTCAAATTTGCCTCGCAGCGCTCCGCTCCTTCCCTGAAAAGGGGGGATTCGTCAAGCGGGGGCGAGCTAAAACGGGTGTCCCAAAACGTGTTTTCCCCATGTTAATTTCCATAGGGCGGTTGGACTCACTTTTAGCCCGAACGGCTGAATGGATTTCCACCAAACTTGGCAAAATTGTAGGGACTGGTAGCCCGATGTGCCTTTGCTATGTCTCAAGATATGTGCTCAAGTGGATTTTGAGTAATTTAGGTTAAAAAAATATATATATCTATAAGAGCGCCCCGGTACGCGCACCGGGGCGGGCACAAGCGCGCTACGCGAGTTCGCGCGCGGAAAGCTGATTGGCTCTCGGGTGTCTGTCAACATTCCAAACAGTCCGGAGCGGCCGCCATCTTGTGTCTCAGTAGGATCGAGATACAAGAGGTGGCAAAAACAAAAGGGGAAATGACCAAAAGGGGGCAGGGTAGACCCCCCCTGACCCCCTAGGTTTGATGTGGGGGCCATAAAAGGGCCCCGCGGGGCAAAAAAAAAATTTGTTTTTTCGAATTGCGCGGGGGGAGCGCCCGGTACGCGCACCGGGGAGCGAACCGGGGAGCGTACCATGAAGAAAAAAGAATGACAGATTTTTTAAAAAGTGTGACTTTTTTTTATAAATTGGAGGTAGTTCTAAAAAGAACAGTTTTTTTATTCTATTTGTTGTTTTATATTTTTTTATTGTTTTTTTGAACATTTTGTACTTTTTTGGGCTTTTATGAACAATTTTATATTTTTTTTGTTATTTTTATGGGGACAAACAAAAAACAGGGAATTGTAAACTGCTCAACTGGAGCAAAAAAATCAGGAAAAAATTAAGGTTTTTTTGGGCAATTATGGTTGTCACCAGCACGGTTGATGAGTTTAATGCTTTGCTCACCATAGGTAATCGTTTTTCCACAAAATATACAAACGATTTTGTATTGTCCAAACTGGGTTTGTATGTTTGGGACCATCTCCCTTGTCTCTGGACCCAATGGAGTGGGTTGCTTACTTTGGGAGGTGCTGGGAGAAGATTGGGGAGGGTTTCTGGTCATTTCTCGGACCTCTGCCGCAGCATAGTTGTTACGGTGCCGGCGTTGCATGTTGTGGTGTTATTGCCAAAAGAGTGATGTCATGAGTGATGTCACTGACTGCCAGGTTCTGGGACTTGGGACTGATGACCGCCAAATGACACTGGAAAGACGCAAATCCACCGCAAACAAAACATTGCTGTGCCTCTTTCAATTACTGGGCAATAGCAGAAGGCACGATTCTCCGTAGAGAAGAAACCGCGGGACGGAGAGCCATACCGATTGCGCAGACCTGGGACGACCTCCTACAGGCCTTCGGCAAGACATGTTAGGAGCGGGGTGTAACATAGACAGGGCGACCCCCTTGTAACATGAAGGCATGCAGACGGGGAAGGACACACGGTAACACCATGGTGAATAGTGCACACACAGGACACGGAGTTATAACCTAGCCCTGCCTATCCCCCCCCCCCCTCCCCCCCCCCCCCCCCCTCCCCCCCCCACCGACCTCGCACCAGCTTACACTGAGCCACAACTCCCCAACATCGGACGCACCCCGCCACTCATCCACGCACACCGATCCACAATTGCAGAGCATCCACACCTCGCATGGACACGGTACCTGGCCACAGGACTTTGACAATCAGAGCTGTAATGCAGCACCCCCTTTCCTTTGAGTTAATGTTTGCCCCCTCCCTGATATTTCTTTTACTTCCTCCCTCTGTTCGGAGGTTGGTTTTACAGACTGTTGCCCCCCAGTTGACAGCGCTGTACTATTACGATTTACGGACACATTCACAAGCACATACCATACGACAGCCCATACCACATCATTCCGCTGACGTACGACAGTGGCCATGAAGCGCTTACAGACAACAGCATCACCACACCGCACTAAGAGACCGATCCGCCCGGAGAGATCCCCTATCTGGGAAACATCACGCCGTAACACAAAGTATAAAGTTGAGGGCAGCATAGAGGGCAATGAGCCAAGGGCGCACCCTGGACGACACGATGAACCAGGTACTCTAGTGGGATAGATGACGCTACATGCAATGATATGTAACGAGGGAATGTTATCTGGTTACATTGCCGGTTTTTCCCACTGATGCCAACGGCCCAGTTATGTGGCGATTGTAATTCTCAGAATAATAACTGCTGTTATTGTTTTCATATGTCATGCACATGCTAACCTGATTTATACATCCTCATTGAGATGTGCTCACAGTGATGTAACTGTATGTTAAATGATACATATTTTAAAAAAAAGAGTGATGTCACTGACCATGTCATGATTGATGTAATATGTGACGTCATCAGCAGTGCATTGCAGGCGCGCAAGTTATAGTGAGTCCAACTAACTATAACGTGGGAATTTCAATGGTTTTATGTCAGTAAAATTTCCAGCTAACTATAACTGGTGTCAAACCTATGTTTTTTCCAGTGAATATATATATATATATATATATATATATATATATATATATATATATATATATATATATATATATATATATATATATATGTGTGTGTGTGAGTGTTATTAACTGGTGCTTTTATGTTCTTAGTGCAAAAGGAAATGTGCTCATCTTTGCTTTCTATTCTGATTCAGGCATGTGAATCTATGAAAGATACCCTAATACTGGATAAGAAATGCGTTACTTACCTGTAACTGCAGTTAACCAGTATTGGTACCTTTCATAGATTCACATGCAACCCACCGCCTCCCTTGGAAGGGCTCACCTAGTACTGTCAGTTGTACCTCTATATAGCACTGTGCTTATGAAAATCTGAGGGACTAGACCTCCTTCCTGGAAGGTTCCAGAGGGTGGTGGCATCTGATTGGTTGTTCTCTAGAGTTTGGTCTTTATTACAAAAGGACCTGGATATGTTACTAATATGAGGCCTTTGGCCTATTACTCTATATGTCTAATGGGACATTACTATATTTATGTACCGGGGACTCCCATTCCGAGGATGGGGAATGATTCAGGCATGTGAATCTATGAAAGATACCAATACTGGATAACTGCAGTTACAGGTAAGTGATGCATTTCTTCAAAAAGCATAGGATGGAGTGACCGTAGTTATCTAGCATGAAGTTAGACTCTAATACACACCACTGAGGCCATTCTTGCTGGTCTCCATTACTGTAAAATACAAACATAGATGGGCTTCCTCAAACCTTAAATTTCTATTAGGTCACACTAATCTAGAAACAGAAGTGGTGCAAAGTTAAGCAGAATATGAAGACACACACATCCCAGTGCAGTACCAGAGAATCGAAGCACATAGATGCAATGGGTAGAAATGTTTTTCCTTCAGGCAGTCTAGCCATCAGGACAGCAAACACCTGCTGGCAAGGTGCTTCCCTGTACTGGGGGCGTTGGTGATTCACTACATACCTGATCAATTTCGGGGGTCTGCTACAGCCACACGCTACATCAAGTGAATGTATCATGTTGCTGTTATGAAGTGATATTCCCAGGCTGTATTTGGTTCTCAGTCTGGTCCACCCTGTACAGCGCACTTCCATTTCAAAATGTCACTACATTTAGAGTTTTAAACCTTTTGCTTGATATTACGAAGGTTGTTACTTCATTAAAGCGAAACAGGGGAAAAAAACTGCTTAAGTTACAACCCTATTTAGATTGAGCCTAGAGCCACAGCGCATGCTCTGCAAGGCTTATTGTAGAGGAGTAGGTGAATAGAGGCTCTGCCCACTCCCTGCCCATATTTGTGATTGGCTTGTGTCATTGTCTGTCCTAAATGCTGGTTTCTTATTCGTCAATAGGTTTGTTAGTCCCTCCTTAGTACCGCCTCTTCTTCATGTATCACCTCCCATTGTGACTGTCCCCTTTACTTTGAGTGTTACACAGTACGTGTTATTGAGACTGTGAGCACTATTTTAGTTAATGAGGTTCTCCTACTGCAGGCATAAAGCGCTTTGGTGCCTTCTCCACCCCCCGCCTCCCCTCCCTCCCATTGTCCTTGCCTTCTCCCCCAGCCTTCCCTCCCACCCATTGTCCGTGCCTTCTACATCCGCCCTCCGGTTGTGAGTGCCTTCTCCCCCCTACCTGCCCTCCCTCCCATTGTCTGTGCCTTCTCCCCCCTGCCTGCCCTCCCTCCCATTGTCAGTGCCATCTCCCCCCCCACCCCGCCCTCCTGTTGTCCCTACCTTCAAAATGCCCCCACCCGCCCTCATCCCTCCCCGTTGTCCGTGCCTTCTCCCTGCCCGCCTTCTCGTTGTCCATGCCTTCTCCCCCGCACTCCTTCCTGTTGTCGTGATGCCAATCATTTGCAATGCAATGTCTCGATATTGCGAAGGATGTTAATTCAAAATAGGACAGAAAACAGCCTAAATTGCAACCCTTTTTATTCTTCGTGCTGTAATTTGTAAGATCTGTATTTTTGCTGCGATGACTAATCAATCACAATGCAGACATCTTACTGTAAGTGTAGTTACCTGCCAATGTGACTGCATTGTTGTGAATTGTAACAGCCATAGAGTAGACCAAGTCTAGAAGGTGGTGTGTATGACTGAGCAAGTGAACATACAACCAACGAAATGCATGCAGGTGGTGCCCAATACTGTTGACTACCCGAGGTTTTGAATACAACCCATCAGACCGCCCATTTGGCGGAAATTCATCATCTAGGGTTGGTACATATTCAAACCTCTACCTGGCCATTTTAGTGCCAGGGTAGCATTGAACCTCTGTGTATAATGTTCCTCACTATAATGATATTGGTAAAGTGCAGTGCTCAAATAATAATGGTGAGTAAAATTGACTACTGTGCCTCGAGAGGATTTCAGAGTGAAGGTCAGAGTGTCAAAACTTAAAAACACGCCCTGTAGTTGAAGAAGGATACTACTCTGTGGCGCTGAGCAAGGTGGTCAACATGTTTCTGCCTTCTGGGGAACTACCCCGGCTTTCTTCAGGACCTTTTTCATGTAAACTTGCTACTGCAACAAACATTAATATGTAATTGTGAGGAAAAATGAAAAAACAGTGCTTGTAAAAAGTCACATAGCTACCAGGAACTTTACATTTCCAACGTTCACTGGAAGATGGGAGGACTTCTTCCTATCGTGAGACAAAAGTTCACACACTTAAACAGGATAAGGTCATCTCCATACACCTGTATGATTACATATACACCACTCAGATTAACACACAAGCATGAACAAATTATATTCCGATTAACTAGAACAAATTATATCCTGCTTTACTAAGACAAATAAGCATATTAGCTACATCACTCAGAGGCATTTCCCCTAGTGATACTCACCCAGCTTTGTGTGGGTGACGACCCCACCTCGCCCGGCAACCGCTCGGGAGAATGAGGCCCCGCTCTATAGTGTAGACAAAGGGCACAGTAAGTGAACAACATCTTCTGTGTCCAGCCAAATAGCGCTACACAACAACCCAACAAACATGCGACAAAACCCCAAAATCAGCCCACTGAGTTGCTAGCTCGGAGTTAAGTCATGAGGTCACAAGGGACCACAGGCACCAAAGGGTTAGCTTCATAATACGCCAATAGGCATTACTCAACAACTCTGGTTAATCGCATTGTCAGTCACAAAAGAGGCTTTGATGAAGAGACCCCAGGTATGAGGTGTAAATGTGCACAATAGATTTAGACCATAATTCTATACACCATATCATTATTACAATGGGTAAGTGCTGTGGAACTCTACTGATTAAAACCCCAATAGTATATCTCAAGTGACTCACATAGGAGTATGGGGGCATCTTTTACTGGGAAAACAAGTAGTGACTATCAAGTATGAGCTCTATCTATACAGCAACCTACTCCTTACCTGTCCGTCGGTACCCCTGTTGTTAGACGAGCGGAAGTGGAGGTGTGTCTCCTACCGCCCGCCTTCTTTTTATAGGGGAACTGAGTGTTTGTTAATTAGTCACATGGTGACTAATCGAGCGCTCACACCGGCGCGCCCGTCATGGCCAATTTGAGTGGTTCCCGGAGTTTAACGGAGAGCGCCTCTTCGCCGTGTGGGGAACAACACTGCTTCCCTCGGCGAGCACGAGTGCGCATGCGCAAAGCCGAAGTCACTACTCGGCCGAGTCTGCGCACTGCACGCGGGGCGAACTGTAATTTAAAAAAAAGAAGATCAGCGCGAGAGACCCGCCAGCATTTCTCAAAGGATTAACGCTGGGCAGAAGTTATCTGAACCGGAATGTATTGTTGCAAAATGACCTAAGTGACAGACCAAAAGGTATTAAAGGGCTATGGGTGCCACAATGAATTAATTGAAAAACCGATCAGAAAAAAACATTTTGTATACACAGAACAACCCATAAGAGGTGTTTAGATGGGACTGGTTGGAGATTACAATGGCTGTAAATATTTTTACAATGTGATGGAAAGTTGTCTGAAGACCAGGGAAGGATGGACTGGACTGTGTAAGGTATCAAAGCATATAAGTTGGGTGAGCTACATATGTATGCGAGGGTGCGCATACATCAGAACAATGACCCGCAGCCATACAAGCTGCACTAGAAACTCAAAAACAAACAGTGTGGAGGGTCAAGGGGATAGTTTACCGACCTGTCTACTCACTCCCCAGAGTACGAAGACAGGTCGGTAAACTATCCCCTTGACCCTCCACACTGTTTGTTTTTGAGTTTCTAGTGCAGCTTGTATGGCTGCGGGTCATTGTTCTGATGTATGCGCACCCTCGCATACATATGTAGCTCACCCAACTTACATGCTTTGATACCTTACACAGTCCAGTCCATCCTTCCCTGGTCTTCAGACAACTTTCCATCACATTGTAAAAATATTTACAGCCATTGTAATCTCCAACCAGTCCCATCTAAACACCTCTTATGGGTTGTTCTGTGTATACAAAATGTTTTTTTCTGATCGGTTTTTCAATTAATTCATTGTGGCACCCATAGCCCTTTAATACCTTTTGGTCTGTCACTTAGGTCATTTTGCAACAATACATTCCGGTTCAGATAACTTCTGCCCAGCGTTAATCCTTTGAGAAATGCTGGCGGGTCTCTCGCGCTGATCTTCTTTTTTTTAAATTACAGTTCGCCCCGCGTGCAGTGCGCAGACTCGGCCGAGTAGTGACTTCGGCTTTGCGCATGCGCACTCGTGCTCGCCGAGGGAAGCAGTGTTGTTCCCCACACGGCGAAGAGGCGCTCTCCGTTAAACTCCGGGAACCACTCAAATTGGCCATGACGGGCGCGCCGGTGTGAGCGCTCGATTAGTCACCATGTGACTAATTAACAAACACTCAGTTCCCCTATAAAAAGAAGGCGGGCGGTAGGAGACACACCTCCACTTCCGCTCGTCTAACAACAGGGGTACCGACGGACAGGTAAGGAGTAGGTTGCTGTATAGATAGAGCTCATACTTGATAGTCACTACTTGTTTTCCCAGTAAAAGATGCCCCCATACTCCTATGTGAGTCACTTGAGATATACTATTGGGGTTTTAATCAGTAGAGTTCCACAGCACTTACCCATTGTAATAATGATATGGTGTATAGAATTATGGTCGAAATCTATTGTGCACATTTACACCTCATACCTGGGGTCTCTTCATCAAAGCCTCTTTTGTGACTGACAATGCGATTAACCAGAGTTGTTGAGTAATGCCTATTGGCGTATTATGAAGCTAACCCTTTGGTGCCTGTGGTCCCTTGTGACCTCATGACTTAACTCCGAGCTAGCAACTCAGTGGGCTGATTTTGGGGTTTTGTCGCATGTTTGTTGGGTTGTTGTGTAGCGCTATTTGGCTGGACACAGAAGATGTTGTTCACTTACTGTGCCCTTTGTCTACACTATAGAGCGGGGCCTCATTCTCCCGAGCGGTTGCCGGGCGAGGTGGGGTCGTCACCCACACAAAGCTGGGTGAGTATCACTAGGGGAAATGCCTCTGAGTGATGTAGCTAATATGCTTATTTGTCTTAGTAAAGCAGGATATAATTTGTTCTAGTTAATCGGAATATAATTTGTTCATGCTTGTGTGTTAATCTGAGTGGTGTATATGTAATCATACAGGTGTATGGAGATGACCTTATCCTGTTTAAGTGTGTGAACTTTTGTCTCACGATAGGAAGAAGTCCTCCCATCTTCCAGTGAACGTTGGAAATGTAAAGTTCCTGGTAGCTATGTGACTTTTTACAAGCACTGTTTTTTCATTTTTCCTCACAATTACATATTAATGTTTGTTGCAGTAGCAAGTTTACATGAAAAAGGTCCTGAAGAAAGCCGGGGTAGTTCCCCAGAAGGCAGAAACATGTTGACCACCTTGCTCAGCGCCACAGAGTAGTATCCTTCTTCAACTACAGGGCGTGTTTTTAAGTTTTGACACTCTGACCTTCACTCTGAAATCCTCTCGAGGCACAGTAGTCAATTTTACTCACCATTATTATTTGAGCACTGCACTTTACCAATATCATTATAGTGAGGAACATTATACACAGAGGTTCAATGCTACCCTGGCACTAAAATGGCCAGGTAGAGGTTTGAATATGTACCAACCCTAGATGATGAATTTCCGCCAAATGGCCGTCTGATGGGTTGTATTCAAAACCTCGGGTAGTCAACAGTATTGGGCACCACCTGCATGCATTTCGTTGGTTGTATGTTCACTTGCTCAGTCATACACACCACCTTCTAGACTTGGTCTACTCTATGGTTGTTATATATTCGTACTCTGGGGAGTGAGTAGACAGGTCGGTAAACTATCCCCTTGACCCTCCACACTGTTTGTTTTTGAGTGAATTGTAACAGAACATAAAAAACCTTGTTTGCCCATAGAATAAAATGTAACGCCTTCTACTCCCTTGATCCCTACTTCCTTTCATGAGGAGGTATAAAGAGTTAAGGAATATCCCATTGTAAGAGGCTAATCGTGTATGCTCTAGTTTCTAGGTGTAATCCAAAGGGCAGTATAGTTTTTGTATTTTGCTGTTGGAACTATTCGATCACATTCCCTCCTTTACTGTTTTTGCTATTTGGATTCTACTCATGCTATGTTTTGAATTCAATATCAAGATTTTCCTATAATGTTAAGTTTCGAGGGATTGATCATTCTATTATTGTTCACCCTCTCTTTAGCTTCCATGGTATAAGAATGTTTACTGCCTCTGATGCCTGTCAATATGTCAGTGATCCAGCCACACTATTACTTGCCATGGGTGGAAATGTAGGCCGTTTGTGCCTGTAACTATGCTAAGCTATTTAGTCTTGCAAATCTTAATGGATGTTTGCAGAATTTTGTTACTGAAAAAAGTAACTTTGGTCTACTTAAGAATTTTTTTTTAAAGAAAAAGGATGACGATAGGGATCTTCTACAAGAGACTACTATGGAAGTTTGTTTAAATATGTACTTTAATTTGCAGTGTACAACTATACCTTCAGAAAAGAAACTAGGAAGTTGTATGCAGTTCCATAAACCAGGCTACAGTGAATGCACTCCTAAAAATCACACAAAGAAGCAAGAAAATGTGAAAAAACGTAAGTAAAGTGAAATTTATTGCTTCCACCACTGTATCAATGTTTTGGTTTACAGACTGGTTTAAATGAACAAAAGGTTGCTTCCACTAGATTTCCAAGACTGATTTAAGACGGTGCATCCATGGACCTAAAACCCCTCTCTCTACTTGTGTAAGCCAAATGATTGGTTTGGGACTAACCTTTTTTTAAAATTAAGGACCACTCCTGTTTTTGGATTATATTTACAACCTACTATGAGCTTCATTGAAAATGGAGCCCCTAACTTTTCTCTGATCACTCCACTACCTGACACTTTTTCTAGTTGGTGAATGAATATACATATGGAATAACTACTTTGAATATTAAAGCAAAAAAGATTGCCCTGGCCCTACATGCCTAGGAATCTAGCTACTGTATGAATGCAGTCACTGATTTATTTTCAGAAACCTTTTATCAGTACTTGAATGAAAATTCTTTCACAACAAAGCATAATTCGAACTGCTGAATTCTTTTGTATCCTGACTTTAGAAGGGGAATTCTAAACTCTGTTGGACACAATATGCCTCTTTTAAGTTATCTTTTTCCCGAAAACAAAATCAGTTTCTAATAGATATCTTTCCTGTAGATTCCACAGCTTGAATCGTATTAGGTGCTAGACTAATCAGGAATGCTTTAATATCTCCTACTCCAGTAGGTGGCGCCATGAGCTTTCACTGCTAATCTGTACCGCTCCAGGAGTGGCGACACAGAGCAGCATATATGGTCCACCTTTTTTTCCAGTTAATTCATTTTCCCCACTCTTCAACTCCGATCTGGTTCTTCAATTTCGGTTTGATTTTGAACAAATTCTACATTTAATTTTGGCAGTGTAGTTAGGATGTTGCCGTTGGAGGCTATAATGTCACAAGCAGATTGTGGTCACGGAAGTGCACAATGTCACTCTGGTATCTTGAGCCTAAACAGCACTCCAACTCTTCTGGCAGTCACTCCCTTTTATATTGACAGATTTCCAACTAAAAGCAAAAGAGCACCATCAACAAGACTGCCGGACTTTGCAGATTGTGGAAAAGGTTCCTCTGTTGGAGTCCACAGCGTTGGACTCAGACTTTATTCTCCTCATTCAAGCCCACTGCAATCCTTGAAAAGACATACCCACATTTCTTAGGCCATCTTCAAATCCTAAGGAGGCTGCAGCCTTCAAAGAGACTGTGTTGCAATATTTTTCAGTGTCACTATGCCTCCCTATTATACATCTTTAGGCCCCAAGGAGATTTATGGGTCCCTAATCCCTCTTCCATAGGTGGGTCCTTCCGACTCACCCTTCTGAAAGTCTGAACCCTACACTATTGGCACTGTGCTGTAACTCAACTCCCTTGATGAAGGCCTTCCTGGTTGCCAACCCACAGGTGCTGCCAGTGACTCTATTGATGTTGGTGCCGTATCCACTCGTGCTGGTTGCAGAGTTGGAACTGTCCTCTGTGAGATTTTGCCCAAAACCATGTTGCACATCAAGAGAAGCGCAACCCTGGTTCAATGGCGAACCCCTGACTGCTCTGCTGCCATGTGGTCAAAGGCTTGCTAGGAATTAAGCCATATTGAAATCTCACGTATGCGATTCAGATGCCTCTTAGTTTCTCACTTGATGATGATGAAGATGATGATAATGAAGTATATCATTTGTTTCCTCACAGGTATACTGACCTTCACTTAGACTTGAAAAATGCCTGTGGACTTTCCCCAAGTCAGCCATTGAGTCTTTACACGAAGGAGAGTCCTTCTTTGACGATGGTAATTTACATGGCTGCAAACTTGTTGAAACTTCCTCTACTATCGGAAGAAATTAAAGACAATTTATATATGGACATTCTTCAGACTGGGCCCACCATATCTGAATCTCTTTTACCTTTTAATGAGGCGCTAGTAGATAATATAGCATCTTGGCCAAAGCCATTTTTGGCCCCAG
This sequence comes from Lissotriton vulgaris, assembly GCF_964263255.1. Classification (NCBI taxonomy): domain Eukaryota; kingdom Metazoa; phylum Chordata; class Amphibia; order Caudata; family Salamandridae; genus Lissotriton; species Lissotriton vulgaris. The sequence continues at coordinate 606,161,080 of NC_141699.1, read as the reverse complement.
CTGTAACCTCCCCAATGAAAAGCACTATAGACAAGGGCATGGCGACCCCATGTTTCTGAGGAAGCAAACGTCACCTGAAAGGATAGTGGTGCAGGTGCCCACTTGCAAGGTTAGCCTGAACTAATTTCCTCCTACCCCTCTGGACAGGTAGTTGAACCTGATTGATGGCATGGACATTTTTATTGGGCTTTTTGTTACAGCATGTTCGAGGCATATGAGCTGCAGATCGTACACTTAGCATTAGATCGCCGCCTGGTGTTGGGCTCGGATGATTGCAGGTTGTTGTCTTCTTGGAGAAGTCTTTGTAGTCACGATATAGGTGACTCCTCCCTTGGACAATACTGCTCATGGGCATCGGCTCCATCCTTAGATTGTTTTTTTCCGCCACTGGGTTCAGATGAAAGCTTCTCCGCTCCGGCTAGAAACACTTTTCCAGCAACTTCGAAGCGAAAAAACTTCCACAAACTTCCAAAAACTACCTTCGACATCGAAGACAAGGCTTTCGACGACATAACTTCCATTCCAGTCATCGAAGTGGGCCGTTAGGCCTATCGACGCCGTGCGGCCTACACCACATGGAAAGAACTCCGTTCAAGAAATGCCCGAAATGCCAGGCAAAATTCCTGCATAGCGATCATCACGAGGTTTGCAACCTCTGTCTATCGCCGGACCACAACGAGTCGACCTGCACAGCTTGTGCGTCCTTCCGATCTAAAAAGACCATCCGGGATCGGAGGGCTCGTCGACACGAAATGAGGAGATCAGCCCCAGCGCCGGACAATATCTTCGAGGACAAGGTTCCACTCGTTCCAGAAGAAGATGACTCGCCGGATCTCCAGATCATATCAGAGGCAGAGGACTCGGACGACTCGATTCCATCACGTCAACCCGTGAGTACCTCTGCCCCTGCACCTCATACACTGCCCAAGCCAAAGACGAAGGTCAGCACTCCGCCCAAAGGGCCTAGTCGAGACCAAGCGCTCCCTCTTAAAGCCCAGACTTCGAGCTCGGCTCCGAGGAAGACAACTACGCCTTCAGGTGCTTCGGCACCGAGCAAACCACATGTGCCGATCCCACCACTTCCAACGGCACCGAGGCCAAAGGACTCTTGGGCACCGAAACCGAAAGACTCTTCTGCACCGAAACCGAAAGACTCTTCGGCACCGAAACCGAAAGACTCTTCGGCACCGAAACCGAAAGACTCTTCGGCACCGAAACCGAAAGAAGCTTCAGCTCCAAAGCCGTCGCTTCTAAAGATAAAGATGGAAAGTCAGCTTCTACTCCGAAGACTGTCATTCCGGTGACAACACCTGCAAGGCCGGATCCCGAGGTCCCGAAGCCCTCGGACACGCCTGTCAAACCGAAAGTACCACCTTCGGCTCCAAGAACTTGGCCACAGGACACTGTAACACCTCCCAAGGCAAAACGACAAAAACATCCTCTGTCTGAACCGAAAAAATCGACGCCAAAGAAGGTTGTAGAGGAGGAGGAGGAAGAATTGTTTAGACCAGACCATAAACAGAAGAAAATCTACATAAATCCAAAGACTGGACATGTGGGTGCTATACCTCTTAAAAAGAGACAAGCAGAAATGCCACCTACACCTGTGGTTCCTGCCAAAAAGGACTGTGCAACTTCCCCTATGCACCCTGTATCTCCTTCCTCTCCTACCCCTCCTTACATTTCACCTCATCTCTCCTGTAGCCTCTCCTGCATCCTCATATTCACAACAAACTGATGAGGAGTATGACTTAGGTGGTGGGGAGGATCCGAATACAGACCCAAATACATATCCTTTAGATGAGGATGTCTATACCTTTCCACCTCATAATGTGCCCGATATCCCGGATCCGCAGTTATACCCATCAAAGCCCTCTCCTCCAGAGGACAGCATTGGCTTTAATCACCTCTTATACAGGGCTGCTATCTACCACAATGTTACAATGCACTCTGATGACATTGAGGAGGATTTTCTGTTGGATACTTTTGAGCCATCACACAGATCCACTCACATTCTTCCCATGAGAAAAGGAGCCATTAAGCACGCTCCAAGATCCTGTGCGTGCTAGGGTATTGAATCCAAGGATAGAAAAGAAATATAGGCCTGCACCCTCTGACCCAACCTATGTTAAGGGACATAATCCATTAGACTCTTTAGTAGTGTCCAATGCAAGAAAAAGGGTGAATTCACAGACTTCTGGGGAAACGCCCCCACCTGACAAGGAATCCAAAGTTATTGATGCGTCAGGTAAAAGGATTGCTGCACAAGCTACAAATATATGGCGCATTGCCAATACACAAGCCCTTCTCTCACGTTATGACAGGGCTCATTAGGACCAATTAGAAACACTAATGCAGCACCTCCCAGATCAGTATAAGGATCAGGTGACTGAGCTTATTCAAGAAGGCAAATTAATATTCAATGCCTCAATAAAATGTGCAATAGATGTTGCAGATACAGCTGCTAGAGCTTTAAATACTAGTGTGATACTCAGGAGACATGCATGGCTGCGCATTTCCGGGTTCAAACAAGAGGTGCAAACCACAATTGTGAACCAGCCCTTTAACCAGAACCAGTTATTCGGTCCAGAAGTAGACACTACACTGGAGAAAATGAAAAAAGACACGGACACAGCAAAGTCAATGGGAGCCCTACAGTCCACACAAACTATAGGTTCCTTTCGTCGCTCCTTTTATAGAGGAGGCTCCAAGCAGACTGGAGCAGACACAGCAACATCTTTTATAACACAAACACAAACCTTTAATAAGCGATATTTTAGAGGAGGATATAGGGGCAATAATAACAAGGGAAGAGGACTCGGTAACAACAGCAATCGCTCCTCCTCCACAACTAAACAGTGACTTCCCTCTGCTCCCCCAACAGCATTCCACTCCTGTGGGGGGCAGATTAACACAGTTCCTGCCTGCCTGGATCTCCATAACAACGGACAGGTGGGTGAGACAGATTATCCAACTTGGCTACTGCCTAGAACTTAGAGCAACCCCCCCAAACATACCACCCAGGCAGCGTCCTATGTCTACAGATCACCTGACTCTGCTTCAACAGTTAGTCCTAGCACTTCTACAAAAAGATGCTATTCAACTAGTTCCATTGGGGGGACGGGGGTTTACTTGCTGTATTTTCTAATTCCCAAAAAGGACGGCACACAGAGAAGAATTCTCGACCTCAGGCCCCTCAACCATTACATACAATCAGATCATTTTCATATGATCACTCTGTAACAAGTGCTCCCACTGCTGCAACAAGGCGATTTCCTTTCAACACTAGACTTAAAGGACGCCTACTTTCACATCCCAATACATCCTGCTTACAGGAAGTACCTACAGTTTGTAAGACAAGGACAGCAGTATCAGTTCAAAGTCCTTCCATTTGGTGTCACAACAGCTCAAAGAGTGTTCACGAAGTGCTTAGCAGTAGTAGCAGCACATCTCAGAAGACAACAAATACACGTCTTCCCTTACCTGGACGATTGGCTCATAAAAGCCAAATCATTCCACCAATGTGTACAACACACTCAGCTGACAATTCAACTGTTGCACGACTTGGGGTTTACGATCAACTGCACAGTCGGCCCTAGAGCCTTCGCACCTGCATCAGTATCTAGGAGCTCCCATAAACACATCTAGAGCTCTAGCGTATCCCAGTCCAGCCAGGATACAGAGCATTCAAGCCCTAGTCTCAACTTTTCAACACCAGGAGTCTCTCCAAGCAAGAGTGTCATGAGCTTAATAGGCATGACGGCATCTTGCATCTTCATAGTGCCACATGCAAGACTGCCCATGCATCCATTACAAGAGTGTCTAGCACAACAGTGGAATCCAGCTCAAGGTCAACTCACAGACCTGGTGTTGGTAGACAGCTGTATGCATCGCTCTCTGCAGTGGTGGAACACCAAAAACTTGACAAGAGGACGGCCATTCCTCGAGCCTGTTCCACAAATAGTGCTCACAACAGACGCATCCCTCACAGGATGGGGAGCCCATCTCTTACACCACACAACTCAAGGTCGATGGAACAACCAACAAAAGCTGTTGCATATCAACCATCTAGAGTTGCTAGCAATATTCTTAGCACTCAAAACCTTTCAGCTTCAGGTACAGAACAAAGCTGTCTTAATCTGGACGGACAATATGACAGCAATTTACTATATACAAAAACAGGGGGGACACACTCTCTGCAACTGTCCCAGCTCGCACAGAACATTTGGAGATGGGCCGTTCCTCAAGACATATATCTGTTAGCGGAACACCTTCCAGGAGTTCACAATCAGATAGCGGATCTGTTAAGTCTTCAGTCGCAACAGATTCACGAATGGGAACTGCATCCACAAGTTCTTCAACCATTCTTCCAACAGTGGGGGCACCCACACATAGACCTGTTTGCCACCCACGAAAATGCAAAATGGCCAGCCTTCACCGCCAGGTTCCCACACCCAAGGTCAGAGGGGAATGCAATATAGATGAACTGGTCAGGCAGATTTGCGTACGCTTTTCCGCCTCTCCCCCTCATTCCACTAGTGGTGCGCAAGCTCAAACAACAGTCTCTCAAGCTCATTCTAGTAGCTCCCACATGGGCACGCCAGCCGTGGTTCACCATGCTATTAGATCTCTCCCTGGTTCCACATCAAAAGTTACAGCTCACACCCTCGATGTTAACACAGAACCATGGAGAAATCAGACACCCAGACCCGAACCAACTGAATTTGGCGATCTGGCTCCTGAAGTCTTATAGTTTGGTTATCTTAACCTACCACCAGACTGCATGAATATCATTAAAGAGGCGAGAAGACCCACTACTAGAGCGTGTTTTGCCGCCAAATGGAAAAGATTTGCAATATATTGCAAACATAATCACATTGATCCACTGGATGCTTCCATCCAAAATATCATTTGTTACCTGTTACATCTACAAAGGTGTAATTTGGCATACTCTTCCATACGCCTACATCTTACAGCAATTGCAGCCTATTTACAAAACAGACAACACTTGTCTCTTTTTAGGGTACCTGCAATCAAAGCATTTATGGAAGGATTAAAAAGAATAATCCCTCCCAGGCTGCCACCTTCTCCTGTATGGAACCTAAATTGGGTCCTTATGAGACTCATGGGACCCCCTTTTGAGCCTCTGCATAAATGTGAACTGCAATTTTTCACATGGAAAACTGCTTTCCTAGTTGCCATCACCTCTCTCAGAAGAGTAAGTGAAATACAATCGTTCACTATACAAGAACCATTTTTTCAAATGCATACTAATAAAGTGGTTCTCAGGTCTAATCCAAAATTTCCTCCAAAGGTTATCACACCTTTTCATTTAAACCAATCAATAGAGTTACCTGTGTTTTTCCAAAACCCAGACTCTGTAGCAGAAAGGGCCTTACACACGTTAGATGTTAAGAGCTCTGCTATACTACATAGATAGAACTAAATCCTTTAGAAAGACAAAACAATTGTTTGTATCTGTCTCTCCTTTACACAAAGGCAACCCTATCTCTAAGGGCGGGATTGCCAGGTGGATTGTTAAGTACCTACAGATATGCTATCAAAAAGCTAAACACACACTAACAGTTCCCACTAGAGCACACTCCACTCGCAAGCTAGGAGCCTCTATGGCTTTCTTAGGAAATATACCATTAGAGGACATATGCAAGGCAGCAACATGATCTACACCACACACCTTCACTAAACACTATTGTGTTGATGTGCAAGCCAAGCAGCAAGCTGCAGTAGGCCAGGCTATCCTTAGAACATTATTTCAGACTACTGCAATGGATACAGGCGACCACCGCTAGGGGAGACACTGCTGTACAATCGATGCTAAGTGTACGATCTGCAGCTCATATGCCTCGATTGGAAAATGCTACTTACCAGTATGCATCTGTTCTTGGCATGTAGAGCTGCAGATCCGTACATGCCCTCCGGACCTGTATCCATTCCAGTTCTTATCTTACTTAGATGCACATGCATGGACATCCTTTTTTTCTTACTGTATCTTTATTAACTCCATCATTTCCCATCATGGCGAAAAACAATCTAAGATTGGAGCCGATGCCCATGCGCAGTATTGTCCAAGGGAGGAGTCACCTATATCGTGACTACAAAGACTTCTCCAAGAAGACAACAACCTGCAATCATCCAAGCCCAACACCAGGTGGCGATCTAATGCTAAGTGTACGAATCTGCAGCTCTACATGCCAAGAACAGATGCATACTGGTAAGTAGCATTTTCCTTCCTAAAGGCGTCTTTCCTGCTGCCATTGTCTTTGGGATATGGCTCAAGGAGTCCTGTCTGCATTGTTGAAGGATCTTCTCTCCTCCTTTGCTCAAACTGTACTGACCGGACAGAATGTGACCGACAGATCTTTTGTGCTTGCCTGAACTTCACAGATTCTTTTGCCTGGTCTGTGGGGACCAGTGTTATCATCCACAGACATTGCCGGATGTGCTTTAAGGGTGTTTTTTCCATACTTTCAGGGCTGTTTGATAAATGTCTTTTGATGGTGCACAGCTTTTTGTTGACAAGGCTAATTCTTCTACTGATATCAAGACCAGTAGTTGGCATGCTTTCTGGAGCTGACTTCCCCCATGGCCAATTTCACTAGCAGTATCGCAGGTTTCTCCAGGGGCTTCGCTTTCCATCAGCATTAACCATCAGAGTGAATACAGCTGCCTACATAAAACCTTTGGGCCTTCGGAGGCAGATGGAGGTGAGGGGACAACAGCAGAAGAAGCCTTCTCCCTCCTTTTCATCCAGTACCGCAAAAAAGCCCATTTGATTGTCCTTGAAGGAAACGAGCACCCAGTGTGAGGCAAAATAAGTAATTTACGGTCTCACTTGCATTCATTTACCTCTTATCAGCGAGTTGTACATATTGTTTAATTTGATTATGCCATACCGTTTCAAATTTCTCCTCTCCTACATTTCTTGGTATTTAACCTGGTTTCCATGGATCATGTGCAAATTCTCTCCAGAGTGGTGTTAATGTTTGACAAGGGCGCAATTGAGTTAGTTCCCAGACTGATAACTCAGGTGTTACTCCTGTTACTCCCTGGGCCCGTGAAAGATGGAGGCCTGTGGTGGAACTAGAACTCTGAGTTTTTAATTAATTCCTCCAAAAGTGATGGCCCTTGCTCTAGACTCGCTGTCCTTGGACCTAGAGGGCTGGTTTGTGTACCTGGGACTACAGAACACAATTTTATACTTGTGTTTTGTGATGGGTTCTACTCACTTTCAATTTTCTGTCCTTTTGGCCTTACATCAACCCCTTGGGTCTTTACGAAGGTCATGTTCATATGTTGCAGCCCATTTTCACAGCTTATGATCAAGAATATATGTCTTCTTGTCCCTTGATTGGCTGTTGAAGGTGGGCTCTACTTCTAGTTTCGGACCAGCTTCAAAGTACAATGCTGCTATTGTTGAACCTGGGGTTCTCCATCGACAACCCGCACAGAGCCTGCCACTTCTTTGGAGCCATGGAGACAGTCACTTGAAGGCCTCTCAGCCCCTGCAGTGTGTCCAGATGATTCAGGTTATAATCCTGTTTTTCTTGGTGAGAGTTCTTCTTAGGTGGATCATATATCCTGCTCTGTGTCGTCTGTTAACCTTCTGTATTCTCATAGTGCCCTTAGCTCAGTCACGCCTGTGGCTCTTAATTGGACTTATGCCTGCAATGGCTCCAGCATTGGGGGTGCCTTTCAAACCGGTTTCGCATTTATGAAGAGGGATTACAGAACTTGCAATCTAACGCAAATCATATGTACTACAGGTTATTGTCCTCTTCTCTGTTAGATGGCACAATTATAAGTGATGCATTCTTCATCAGCCGAGGAGGTCGTATAGGTGATGTAGCAGCCCAGGGTCTCTAGTTCCCATCACAGCAGTATTTCCACAGAAATCTCTTGGGACTGCGCTCTTTATGCCTGGATCTGAAAGTGTTCCTGTCATTTTGAAGCAGCAAGGCAATTCAGGTGCTGACCAACAAAACAACCTATACTGGAAAAGGCATTGTTGCTTGGGCTTGCAATTAGCGCTGGGTAGTACTCCACGTAGTCTCATCTAGTGGGCTCCCTCAACATCAGGGAGAATATGTTCAGCAAGTTTCAACTTGCCGACCACAAGTAGCATCTACACCCAGCTCTAGTTCAGGGGATTTTTGCTCAGGGGGCTTTAGTGTCCCACCTTATGCACCCTTCATTTTTCTCTTTGAGACACATTCTGCCTTTGGTCGAAAATAAACATCTGAAAGAAACATGTACTGATAAATTCCTTACCTTAGAATTACCCCCAGGATTCAGACTGGATCCGTAAAGTTTTCGTCAGCAGTACCCTTGCGCGTCGGAAGGTGTCGTCGTGTGGCTCTGCGTCAGTCGTTGGTGTCGTAGTCGCCGAGATGACATTGCGGCAGCTACTTAGACGCCGCCCTCGCACGCTGCTGTCAGTTCTTTCTTTTTCCGTGCCACCAGGCGCAGATCCGGAGAGAGCGGTACCCCCAGCCAATTTTTGACTGAGCTTTTTCGAGGCTTTTTGTCTCCATTCTTTTGAGTCGATCGACTTCTGGTGTCTTAGGGATGCCTGGATTCAAGAACTGCAGGGACTGTCACTGCATGATGTAGGTGAAGGACCCGCACCGTGTGTGTCTCTACTTCCTGGGGCGTGCCCACGACCCCAAGTCATGTCCGATTGCCCTGCCATGGCGCCGAAGACTTTGCGAGAACGGGCCCGAAATTTGCTGGAAGCTCAGCAGTTAGCTCTGTGCCGCTCAAGGTCCCAGTCCAGTGGGAGGTCGAGGGACCAGTTGTGGAGTTGTCATCATCCTTCGTCTGGATTTAAGTCCTCGTACTTGGGGTCAGGTAAGTCAAAGCATTCCAAGAAGAAGTCGAAGAAGCGTTGTCACTCTCCGATTTCACCTCACTCGTCGCGGCTGAGGGTGCGGGTGATGCCACCCCGCAGTTCCGGCGGACCCTGCAACGTCGCTGCCGGCCTACCCACCCTTTCAGGGTCCATCGGCGACGCCTGCCCAGGTGCAAGAATTTCTTGCTTCTTACTCTTTGGGCCATCCGGTGCGCCTTGGGCCACTCTGGCTCCCCTGGGGGTCCTGCCCTTCCATCGGCGCCGTCGTCCGCATCTGAAAGAGACACATTAGTGATAGATTCCTTACCTTAGAATATCCCCAGGCGTCAGACTGGATCCGGAAATTTTTGCGTAGCAGTACCCTTGCGCGTCTGTAGGCGTAGTCTGCGGCTCCGCGTCCGTCGTGGGCGCCATGATGACGTCGTCGGAGTACTTAGACGCCGCCTCCGCGTGCTGACGTCAGTTCTTCTTTTTTCCGCGCCAGCAGCGCAGATCCGGAAAAAGTGGTACCTTAGTCACTTTTTGACTAACTCTTTTTTGATCTTTTGATCATTCCTTTTTCGAGTCTTCGACTCCGATCGGTGCCTAGGGATGCCTGGTTTCAAGCCCTGTGAAGATTGCGACCGGCTGATGTCGGTCACGGATCCTCACCGTCGGTGTCTCCACTGTCTCGGCGTCGACCACGACGACAAGACCTGCCTCGACTGCCGGGCCCTTACTTCGAAAGCTAGGCGGGAGTGGTCCCGTAAGCGACTCGAACTCCGACAGTCGGCCCCGCGCCGAGAGAGGGCCTGGTCTGGACGGAGGTCGAGGGACCGGTCGCGGGAGCGGAGCCGTCATAGCTCCGGGAGTCGACATCACTCCTCTGGGTCGAAGTTGTCAGGTAAGAGACGTCATTGCTCTTCTGACGCTCGCGCGACGCGGCCGGGGGTTCAGGTGGCACCGCCCACGCGGCTCCGTCGGAGTCGCAGGCGTCTCGTCCAGCTTCATACCCTCCGGTCCCTGGGCCTAACGCGACGCCAGGGGAGACCGAGCGGTTCCTCATGGCCATGAGGTCCCTCTCTCCCCCGACGGGTTCCGCTGCGCCTTCGGACCCAGCGGTCCCGTCTGGGGGTCCTAGCGGGTCAGGGGCTTCGGCCCGGGTCATCACCGGTGGACTTAACGACCTCCCCGGCGCGACCCCGCAGGTGTCACCCCCGGCGCCGTCTTCGGGCGGCACCGTCCCGACGCCTCCCTCGACCCGGTTACGGCGCCGATTGAGACGCCGTTTGGTGAGTTCACTTACCATGAACCGGCCCCAAACTTTACTGACCCTGAGTACCAGGTGATGAGTGATGAGGAGGATTGGGAGGGGTCTGAGGACCCTCTGACACGTGAGTGCCAGTCTTATCAGGACTGGGCTGTTGACCTTGGGGAAGCCAGTGGTGTAGACACTTCGCCTGACACTGGCTTTGTCTCCCCTCCTAGCGTGGCTACGGAGGAGGGGGCAACCTATAGTGTGGTGTTGACGAGGGCAGCCTTGAGCTCCCCGTCGCGGCCGTGAGGACTAACCTCCTCACCGAGGTCCTTAAGCCGCAGTCATGCTCAGCCGAGCCTCTGCTGCCGTTTAACGAGGCCTTAACTGACGTTCTTTTGGGCACTTGGTCCAATCCCGCTACGGGTTCGCCCGTAGATAGGAACGTGGCCAGACGCCACCGCCCGGCCCCGGGTGACCCATGTTTCCTGTCCACCCACCCCACCCCTGAGAGCCTGGTCATCCAGGCCTCCAATTCCCAGACCGCATTCCCGTTGGCTCCGCCGGACAGGGAATCCAAGAGGTACGAGAAGTATGGCAAAAAGATCTTCTCCCCCCTTAGTCTGGGACTGCGGTCTTCCAACACCGCATGCCTCTTGGGCCACTACACCCACTCTCTGTGGGATACGGTCGCGGAAGTGCTGCCAAAGTGTCCGTTGGAGGTACGGGCCAAACTCGGCCAGGCCCTTGTGGAAGGTCGAGATGCAGCCATATATTCGATCCGGTGTGGACTAGATACCACCGACTCACTGGGCAGAGCGATGGCAACGACGGTGGCGGTCAGACGCCACGCCTGGTTGAGGTCCGCCAATTTCTCGGCCGATGTCCAGAACACACTGATGGACATGCCGTTCGATGGCCGTCGCCTTTTTGGCGACAAGGCAGATCATGCGCTTGAGCGTTTTAAGGACTCCAGGGCCACGGCCAAGTCCTTGGGCCTCTCTGCCCCACGCCAGCAATCGGCTGCCTTTCACTCCTTTCGTGGCCACGGAAGGGGTGTACCCACACGTGCTGCCAGCCACGCTCCGCAGGGTAATACCCAACGCGGTGGTGGCCGTGGAAACCGCCGTGGCGGCGGTAGAGGACAACGGCGAGGTCAGTCCACACCTTCCCCCGCTGCATCCGCCTCAAAACCCTCCTAGTCCGTGCTTTCAGGCCCATGTAACGCCAGTGGGTGGCAGGGTTCGCCATCACCTCTTCCACTGCGCACTGTCACGTCGGACAGGTGGGTGCTACAGATCGTCCGAAGGAGCTACTCCCTCCCCTTCGAGGCGACTCCTCCAGCCATGCCACCGCAGAACCACCGTGTATCGGGGGATCATTTGCGACATCTGCAGGAGGAAGTTACGGCCCTCTTGGCCAAGGGGGCCATCGAGCACGTTCCTGGGCCAGAAGTAGGGTGTGGTTGCTACTCCCACTACTTTCTGGTACCCAAGAAGGGCAAAGGGGGCCTACGCCCTATCTTGGACCTACGGAACGTCAACGGCTTCCTCCGGAAGGAGAAGTTCAAGATGCTGACACTGGCTCAGGTTTTGGCTGCCCTGGACCCAGGAGACTGGATGGTAGCGTTGGACTTGCAGGACGCTTACTTCCACATTCCCGTCCTGCCGGCCCACCGGCGCTACCTGCGTTTAACGGTTGGCCACGAGCACTTTCAGTACACCGTGCTCCCCTTCGGCCTTACCAGCGCCCCACGGGTGTTCACAAAGGTGATGGCGGTGGTCGCAGCTCATCTGCGCAGGTTAGGGTTCTCAGTCTTCCCCTACCTCGACGACTGGTTGTTGGAGGGCTCGCCCCAGACAGTCGTCAGCCACCTCCAGACTACGGCGGATCTCCTGCACCAGCTAAGGTTCTCCATCAATGTGCCGAAGTCACACCTGTGCCCCTCTCAGAAGCTCCTCTTCATTGGAGCGGTTCTAGACTCGGCGCAGTTTCGGGTTTATCCGCCCGAACAGCGGGTCCGGGATATTCAGGCTCTCATCCCACTCTTCCAGCCTTTATCCCGGATCTCGGTCAGGTTGACGCTGCGGCTTCTGGGGCTGATGGCCTCCTGCATCCTACTGGTGCATCACACCAGGTGGCAGATGCGGGCTCTGCAGTGGGACCTGAAGTTTCAGTGGGCTCAGCATCAGGGCAACCTGTCCGACCACATCCTGATCTCGGAGGGCACTGCGAGACGGCTGCAGTGGTGGCTCACGGACCGCGATTGGGTCAGCGGCAGATCCCTCTCCCTTCCCCAACCGGAGCACGTAGTTGTGACGGACGCGTCCCTCCAGGGCTGGGGAGGCCAAATGGGAGAGGCGGAGATCAGAGGCCTCTGGTCTCCGGCGGAGTCCCGGCTTCATATCAACCTTTTGGAGCTGCGGGCGATTCGTCTAGCACTGAAGGCATTCCTCCCCTCTGTCCGAGGGAGTGTAGTGCAGGTGTTCACGGACAACATCACTGCCATGTGGTACTGCAACAAACAGGGCGGGGTGGGGTCGTGGACCCTTTGCCAGGAGGCTCTGCGCCTCTGGCAATGGCTGGAACATCAGGGCGTGACCCTGGTGGTTCAACACCTGGCAGGTTCTCTGAACGCCAGGGCGGACGAACTCAGCCGCCGGTGCATTAAGGATCACGAATGGCGTCTGAACTCGGACATGGCGCAAGGTCTCTTTCTGCAGTGGGGAGAGCCTTGGTTAGATCTATTCGCCACCGAAAAGAACGCGCAATGTCATCAGTTCTGCGCGTTGGAATTTCCAAGGCGGCACTCGCTCGGAGACGCTTTTCGTCGCGAGTGGAGTTGTGGTCTGTTGTACGCCTTTCCGCCTATACCACTTCTGCCCAGAGTGCTGAAGAAGATCAAGCATGACCGGCCCAAGTCATCCTTGTGGCTCCGGACTGGGCACGAAGGTACTGGTATCCAGAGCTACTCAGTATGTCAGTCGATCCCCCGGTTCGTCTGCCTCTTCAGGAGGACCTTCTGTCGCAGCAGCAGGGGACTGTCCTCCACCCGAACCTGTCCAGTCTCCACCTCCATGCTTGGAGATTGAGCGGCGACAGTTGAGGCCATTTGACTTGCCTCCTGAAGTCTGTAACATCATTCTGGCAGCCAGGCGTCCCTCCACAAAGTCGGTATACGCCTGCAGGTGGAACAGATTTGTGGCATGGTGCACAGCAAAGGCTGTGGATCCTCTCTCTGACCCTCTTTCTGAGGTTCTTCTCTTCCTTCTCTTTTTCCCAGCAGGGCTCCGCTCTGGGCTCTATCAAGGGCTATCTTTCTGCCCTTTCAGCCTTAAGACTGCCCGATCAACCATCTTTGTTCAAGTCCCCTATTGTAAATCGATTCCTGAAGGGCATCACTCACACATTTCCACCTGTTCCGTTTGTGATGCCTCAGTGGGACTTGAACCTTGTACTTACATTTCTGATGTGCGCTCCCTTTGAGCCACTTCACAACTGTCCTCTCCGCCTTCTTACACTGAAGACTGCTTTCCTGGTTGCCATCACCTCTGCCAGGAGAGTGAGTGAGCTCCAGGCCCTCTCTTGTACTCCTCCTTTCCTTTCTGTCCATCCGGACAAGGTTGTGTTGCCTACTAAGCCATCTTTCCTGCCCAAGGTTGTCACAGCCTTCCACATTGGGCAGTCCATCACTTTGCCAACCTTCTTTCCGCCACCGCACCCCTCTAAAGAGGAAGAGCGGCTCCACCGTCTGGACCCAAAACGTGCGCTCTCATTCTACTTGGATCGCACACGCCAGTTCCGGGTGGATGACCAACTCTTTGTTGGCTACGTGGGCGCTAAGAAGGGGAAGGCAATACATAAGAGGACCATCTCCCGATGGATCATCTTGTGTATCCAGGCATGCTACTCCTTGGCTAGAAAGGAGCCCCCTGTTGGCTTGCGGGCTCACTCCACCCGAGCCACGGCGACAACAACTGCCCTGGGCCGGGGAGTGCCCTTGCAGGACATTTGCCAGGCAGCTATGTGGGCTTCGCCGCACACGTTTGCAAGACACTATTGCCTGGACAGTCAAGTCCGGAGGGATGGCTTCTTTTGCCGTTCCGTCCTCCAGGACTTTCTGGTGTGATTATTGGTTCGCAGACCCACCACCGGGGTTGGTATTGCTGGGGTAACTATTCTAAGGTAAGGAATCTATCACTAATGTGTCTCTTTCAGATGCACAAGTAAGTAAGTAAGTAAGAGACATTAGTTAGTGATAGATTCCTTACCGACCCACCCATCCTCCCCGTTCTGCGAACCGATATCTAGGGTTAAGGTCATCCCCTTCAGGGCCCTAGTTTCAATGGCACCAGTATTGGTTTTTAACACGGCTCAGCGCTTCTGGTGTGGAAAAGCTGTGGCTAAGAACTGACGTCAGCACGCGGAGGCGGCGTCTAAGTACTCCGACGACGTCATCACGGCGCCGACGACTGACGCGGAGCCGCAGACGACGCCTTCCGACGCGCAAGGGTACTGCTACGCAAAAATTTCTGGATCCAGTCTGACGCCTGGGGATATTCTAAGGTAAGGAATCTATCACTAACTAATGTCTCTTACAGATATATCGTTACACAAGTAGTAACTTGTGCTTCGGCCCCGGTGCCGCAGGACCCTCCTGGATCCAGGCCTGGATTCCGGTCGATGCCGGTTGACCTTATAACACCTCCACCGATGTCGACCCCCCCCTCCGGCACCACCTTGACGTAGTCAGGTGCTAACAACGATGTCCACGGTTTCAGCCCCGAAGCGGACACGCGCCGGATCGACGTCGCTCCACGCAGATCCCAATGCCGATGGGGTTATTCTATCCCCTTGTCTGTCCTCCTTATTTTCAGCCTGTTTTAAGACTTTGGAGGAAGGGGAGGACAGGGAGGGGTCTGAGGACCCTCTCGCACAGCAGTGGGAGTATGACCCGGACTGGGCAGAGGAATTGGGGGATGCCAGTGGTCTTGACACCTCTCCTGACCTTGGCATGCTGTCTCCTCCTACTGTGGCTACGGGGAAGGTGCAAGTTACGCAGTGGTGATGCGTAGGGTGGTGGAGGCCCTCAACCTCTAACTCCCTACAGTGGGTTTCGGGACTTACCTCCTGAAAGAAGCGCTTCAACCGGCGGCGTCTTTTCGGAGCCTTTGCTGCCCTTTAATGACGCACTTTCTAACGTTCTTTTGGGCACTTGGTCCATTCCCAACACAGGCGCTCCTGTGAAAAGAAACGTGGCCCGACCCTGTCCCGTCTCCGGGCGACCCACTCTTTCTCTCCCAACACCCCACCCTTGTGAGCTTGGTTGTCCAAGCCTCTGCTTCCCAAAGTGCATTCCCTTCCGCACCTCCGGAAAGGGAATCCAAGAAGCTGGAGCAGCTTGGCAAGAAGCTGTTTTCATCTGCCAGTTTAGGGCTGCGGTCGGTGAACACTGCATGCCTCTTGGGCAGTTATTCCCACTCTGTGTGGGACACGGTTGCGCAGGTGCTGCCTGCCTGTCCAGTGGAGGCCCGGACAGTGCTATCCCAAGCTGCGGCAGCAGGGAGAGATGCAGCCAAGTTAACCATTCGTTGTGGGCTTGATACCGCTGACTCGCTGGGCAGGGCGATTCCCACGATGGTGGCGCTTTAACCCCATGCCTGGCTGAGGACAACTTCAAACGCCAGTGGGCTGCAGGATTCGCCATCATCACCCCACTGGCGCAACATCACCTCGGACAGGTGGGTGCTGCACTTAGTCCAAATGGGCTACTCCCTCCCCTTCGAGACTAGCCCTCTAGCCATGCCACCTCAGTACCACCGCATGTCGGGGGACCATCTTGGGCTTCTTCAACAGGAAGCCACGGCCCTCTTAGCCAAGGGGGCCATCGAGCTCGTTCCTGGGCCAGAAGTAGGTTGTGGTTGTTGTTCCCACTACTATCTGGTTCCCAAGAAGGACAAGGGCCTTCGTCCTATCTTGGACCTCAGGTCTTGTTTGTCCTCGACCCTGGAGACTGGATGGTAGCGTTGGACTTGCAGGACGCATATTTCCACATCCCTGTCCTGCCGGCCCACCGGTGTTACCTTCGGTTCACGGTAGGCCACAAGCTCTTTGTTTACTGTGCTCCCCTTCAACCTTACCAGCACCCCTCGGGTGTTCATGAAAGTGATGACGGTGGTCGCAGCTCATCTGCGCAGATCAGTGGTTCCAGTGTTCCCCTATCTCGACGACTGGTTGTTGAAGGCAGGCTCGCCCCGCAGTCGTCTCCCACCTCCAGACTACGGCCGACCTCCTGCATTTGCTGGGGTTCTCTATAAACGCGCCGAAGTCGCACCTGATTCCCTCTCAGAAGCTCCTCTTCATTGGTGCGGTTCTGGACTCGGTGCAGTTTCAGGTTTTTCCTCCCGAGCAGCAAGTCCGGAATATTCAGACTATGATTCCGATCTTTCAGCCTCTATACCGGGTTTCTGTCAAAATGACCCTCCGGCTCCAGGGCCTGATGGCCTCCTGCATGTGGATCATGCCAGATGGCATATCCAGGCTCTGCAGTGGACTTGAAGTTCCAGTGGGCACAGCATCAGGGCAACCTGTCTGATCATGTTCAGATCTCGGAGGGCACTGCTCGACAATTGCAGTGGTGGCTCACGAATCGCAATTGGGTCAATGGCAGATCCCTCTCCCTTCCACAACCGGAACTCACAGTTGTGACGGATGCGTCCCTTCTGGGATGGGGTGGCCACATGGGAGAGGCTGAGATCAAAGGCCTCTGGTCTCTGGTGGAGTCTGGGCTTCACATCAACCTTCTGGAGCTTCGAGCGATCCGGCTTGCACTGAAGGCATTCCTTCCCTCTGTCCCGGGAAGAGTAGTGCAGGTGTTCACGGACAACACCACCGCCATGTGGTACTGCAACAAACAGGTTGAGGTGGGGTCGTGGACCCTATGTCAGAAGGCTCTGCGCCTCTGGACTTGGCTGGAAAACCAGGGCATTTCCCTGGTGGTTCAACACCTGGCAGATTCACTGAACGCCAGGGCAGACAAACTCAGCCGCAGGTGCATGATGGATCACGATTGGCATGTGAACTCGGGCGTGGCGCAAGGTCTCTTTCTGCAGTGGGGAGAGCCTTGGTTAGATTCATTCGCCACCGAAGAGAGTGCACAATGTTTTCAGCCTCAGTGGGACTTGAACCTGGTTCTGACATATCTAATGTGTGCTCCCTTTGAGCCACTTCACAACTGTTCTCTTCGTCTTCTCACTTTAAAGACTACTTTCCTGGTGGCCATCACCTTTGCCAGAAGAGTGAGTGAGCTCCAGGCTCTTGTTTCTAAACCTCCTTTTCTCTCTGTCCATCTGGACAAGGTGGTTCTTAGGACTCGTCCATCTTTTCTGTCAAAGGCTGTCACATTGGGCATACCATCACTTTGTCCACCTTCTTTCTGCCTTTGCATCCCTCAAAAGAGGCTCCATCGTCTGTACCCAAAAAGTGCGCTCTCATTCTACCTGAACCGCACACAACAGTTCCGGGTGGATGCCCAGCTCATTGTTGGCTATGTGGGCACCAAGAAAGGTCGGACAGTGCACAAGCGGACCATCTCTCGTTAGGTCGTTCTGTGCATTAAGGCTTGTTATTCTTTGGCTAAAAAAGAGCCTCCAGTGGGGCTAGGCGTCCATTCTACCAGGGCGACGGCAGCCACTAGTGCTTTGGGATGTTGAGTTCCCTTGCATGACATCTGTCAGGCAGCAACATGGGCCTCACTGCACCCGTTTACCAAGCACTACTGTCTGGACAGCCAAGTCCACGGAGACGGCTTCTTTGGCAGCTCTGTTCTCCAGGACTTTCTGGTGTGATCTTGGGTCGCACACCCACCAACGGGGTTGATATTGCTGGGGTATCTATTCTAAGGTAAGGAATCTATCACTACACGTTTCTTTCAGAAGCACAAGTTACTTACCTTCGGGAACAATATATATGTAAGAAACATTAGTAGTGATAGATTCCTTACTTCCCCAACCATCCTTCCTGTTCTGCGAACTGATTTCTAGGGTTAAGGTCATCCTTTTCAGTGCCCTAGTTTCAAGGCACCAGTGGTCAGTTTGTTGCATGGCTCTGCGTTCCTGGCGCAGAAAGTCGTGTACAGAACAGACGTCCGTGCGCGTGGGCACGTCTAAGTATCTCCAGAGACGTCATCCCGGGCTACGACGACGCCAACGACTCACTCGAATCCGCACGACAACGCCTACTGATACGTAGGGGTACTGCTGACGAAAACTTTCCGGATCAAGTCTGACGCCTTGGTGTAATTCTTAGGTAATGAATCGCTCACTACTAATGTTTCTTACAGCTATATCGTTACCGAAGGTACGTAACTTGTGTTTAGAAGGGCCAATGTGGTGATGCAATAATGTATGCTGAATGTTGGTGCAATGAGGGAGTCTGGTCGTTTTATTTTGCTAAATTGCTCAATTTTAGATTCAATAAACACACACTCCAGCATATGCTTTCTTTTTGCTTAAGTGGTCCTTTAAGAGTTTTCAAAAAGACCCAAAACCTAGATCAGCAGATGAATGTTGAAATACCTCCTAGGTCACATGATTATGTAGATAGCACAGATATGCACCATCTTATATTTTTGTGAGCTTGATTTTGATCTCATGTGATTAACGCAAGGCAACTGGCTCCTCAGTCAGTGTTGACCATGCTGGCTTAGTGATGTTTCACTCTCCACTACTGCTAACCTCCAACTGAATCTTAAGCAGGTCCAGTAAACTCAATGAGTTCTAGACAACAGGTGGTATATACACTGCCCCTTCCCCCTCCTACAAATGGCTGACATGTATAATTTCTTACTAGGGAACCAAACAAATCAGCTGCGACCAAACCTGGAGAACTACCAGTCTGCCCGCTTCAACACACTCTGAAGTAGCCAAAGAGCTGTGTGCTAATGAAAAACAGAAATCTTAAAAAAATTGATAACTCCACGTTCGAGGCATATGAGCTGCAGATTACACACTGTGCATAGATCGCCACCTAGTATTGGGCCCGGATGTTTGCAGTTTGTTTTTGTCCTGAAAAGTTCTTTGGAAGTCACAAGATAGGTGACTCCTCCTTTGGACCACATTGCGCATGGGCATCGGCTCCATCCTCAGATTGTTTTTTTCCGCCATCGGGCTCGGATATGTTTTCTGCGCTCTGGTTTGGAACCAAATTTTCTTTGGCGCGCAATCCTCAACCAGTTCAACGGTATCGTTTCGATCATGCTCCACATCGACTCGATTCTTCACCACTTCGAAGTCTTAAACTCCGGTCGTCGACGAAGGCCTTCGGGCCTACCTAGGCCTTACTCTCTGGCTCATGGAAAGGATGCCATTCAAGAAGTGACCTCAATGTGGGTCGAAGTTTCCCCACACCGATCTACATGAGGTGTGCAACCTTTGCCTCTCACCGGAGCACGAGGCCAAAGACTGTCCCGCTTGTGCCTCTTTTGGCTCCAAGAAGACGATTCGGGACCGACGTGCTCGAAGAACAATGGCTCGCTTGTCAGCTTCGATCCCCGACAACATCTTTGAAGAGGGCGTCGACGTGCCAGAACACCAGCACTCCAAAGAAAGTTCCAGCTTCTCTTAAGCCGAAGACTCAGACGTCGAGGACATCACTCCAGCTCAACTGGTCGTAAGTAAGACCGTCGACCCCAACCCTTCCTCGACACCCTCATAAAAGGCTTTGGTCACACCCTCCCCTTCGGGCCCGGGTGCATACCGAGAGACTGCTTCCCACGCCCGCCTTCAGGCCCGGCACAGAAGCCTACTAAGCCTTCAGGCGGCTCGTGCTCGAGTCAGCCTATTCCCGGTGCCGATCCTATACCGACACCGAAGAAGAAGCCATCTTCCTCAACCACGCCGACCGCTGCTCCGACACCTAAGCACACGGCGCCGACGACTGGCAGCGGCTCATCGATGCCGAAACCGCACTCGGAGCCGAGTAAAAAAACGCCCAAAGGCCCCGATTCACACGCTTCGGAGCCGAAGAAACACCCGGAACCGAAAAAACATGTTCCGGTAAAAGACATTTCAAAAGGTCACACTTCTAAACCAAAAGACCCTAGACAAGCTACCGACTCGGTGCTGAAAAAAACTCTGGTACCGAAAACTTAGACGCCGAAGGATCTGCCCTGTACAGAAGAACTTTTTACACCAGATCCTAATAAAAAAACTCTTGTAAAGGATCCTAAGACTAGCCAGCTAGCTCTTAGCTCCAAGAAGAGACCACTAGAGGCGCCAGCACCTCCTCCTCTTCCTCCAAAGAAGAGAGACATTGCAACCTCTCCATTAAGGGTCCCTTCTCCACCACCTCCCCATACTGTTCTTTCTCCTCCACCACATCATTCACCTACACCATCCACTAATCCAGATGATGATGTGGATACAGACTCTGATGACACAGGTGGGGGTGCACATGACCCAGCAGGAACCAATAGTCCCCCTCAGTCACCTAATCCATGGGATGATTACAACACCCCTGATGTGCCCTACTTCCCACAAGACGATGTATATCCTTCCAGACCTTCCCCACCAGAGGACACTATAGGTTTTAACCTACTAGTCCAGAGAGCTGCCCAGTACCATGGGGTTGACTAACACACCGATACTGTGGAGGAAGATTTCCTATTAGACACTTTTGATAACGCACAAAGGTCTACTGCCATTTTGCCAATGCTTAAAGGGGTCATCAAGCACGCAACAGAGGTTTTTAAAGATCCTGTCAGGGCTCGGTCCTCAACCCTCGCACTGAGAAAAAATATAAAGCTGCCCCTACAGACCCATTTTACATTAGAGGTCCAGCACCACTAGATTCTTTAGTAGTGTCTAATGAACGTAAACGTGCTAATTCACAAACATCAGGTGGAGCCTCACCACCAGATAAAGAATCTAAGCTCCTTGACGCCTCCGGTAAACGAACAGCATAACTGGCAGCTAACATTTGGCGCATTGCCACAACCCAATCGTTGTTGGCAAGATATGACCGGGCACATTATGATGAACCGGAGTCCATAATGCAGCATCTACCAGAAAAATATAAAAATAGGGCCAATGGACTCCTACAAGAAGGTAAAAATATTACTAATACTTCCATTAGTTGTGCCCTAGATGCTGCAGATACTGCCTAAAGGGCAATCAATACCAGTACCCTTTTGCGGAGACATGCCTCGCTACGTATTTCAGGTTTTAAACCTGAGGTACAAAATTCCATCCTCAATCAACCAATTGATGAGACACATTTATTTGGCCCTAATGTCGATGTGTCTTTAGAGAAAATGAAAAAAGACACCGACACAGCAAACTCTATGGGAGCCTTGCAGCAGCAAGCTCCCATACGTTTTTTTCGTCACTCATCATATAGAGGCAACACAAGAGGCTACTCCTCCGAAAGCCCCTCCACTTCCTACAAAACCCCTAGCCAATCCACATACACTAAGGGCTACCAGAGAGGGGGTTACAGGGGTAACAACAACAAAGGCAGAGGCAAAACCAACAACTCTCGCTCTGCCTCCACCCCTACCCAATGACTTTCCTCCCCTTCCCCCCCCAACATTCCACTCCTGTGGGGGGAAGACTGCAACAATTCCTTCCTGCCTGGACCAACATCACATCAGACAGGTGGGTGCGACAAATTCAGTCAGGTTACTGTCTAGAACTAACATCTACCCCCCCAAACATGCCACCCAAACAGCGTCCAATGTCACAAGAACATCTATCACTGTTAAAGCAAGAAGGAATATCTCTGCTAGAAAAAAGTGCAATAGTCAGTCAAACAAAACTTTATTGGGCTTGTTACAACCATAAAAGTATGATTTACCTCTTATCCTAATAGGAGAACAAGACAGAAAACAGCGGTATCAAAAATATATTCCACCTCAAAATACATATAGTTTAACTTAAAGTTTTAAATTCGGAGTATTATAACATTCTAAGTTATTAAAATCACTTAATTCATACATATACAGATTCTTCCACCTTTATGTAGTATTAAGGAGGAGCCTTTCTAGTAGTTACTCTGTGCTCTTGAGGAACACCTTGACTTTATTCGTATATTTCCCCAGAGCACAAGCTATATCTAAATTCCCCATTTCGACCAGAAGGTTAACGGCTTGCCTCCTATTCATAATCTTAAATTTTTTAAAAATCAGACATAAAAACTCCTTTCGTATATCTAAAAACTTCATACAATCCAGTAAAATGTGTAAAATATCGCAGGTTGTACCTAATGTACAAGTCCATTTACCATTACTTCCTATCATAAGGTTTCGGACCCCGTTATTCATATAGCATGGGTTTATCCCAATTCGCATTTTTAAAACTTCCCGCCTTAGACTGTAACTTGGTAGCCGGTCCACATAGGGGAAATTTTGATCGATCTCCTAGGCCAATGTCATGTGGGCTACCAAGGTTTTATCTAAAAGGTACTCCCGATCATAAATACGGGACATATCGGACACTTGAAGCCTTAATTCTTTCTTACCTATTTTTGAGTTGTCTTGAGGGGAACATACCTTCAGATAGAGTACCACATATGCGTTGCTTACTGATGCTCTAAGCGGTACAAAAGGGGGTGGTGATGGACGGAGCATCTGAATCAATCAAACACTCACACCCAGTCAAGAGATCTGGGTTTAATCCATCACCGTTCTTTAGCCCACTCTGCCACCCCAGTTCAGACATGGCTATATGCAAATCAGTCTGACCCTGTGCCTCATGGGAACAGTCCAGCCCGAACTGCCAAGCCATGTCTTCCCTGGACCGGAAACAAGCTTCCGAGGACCGTTTTTTGCCATTCCAGCCGTCTTCAGCCCGGCTTGCTTGAATCCAGTGGCAAAGTGAGCAAGGGACTCACGTCTGAGCATACCCTGCCACACTTATGGCGTCCAAAAGCGGTACAAAAGGGGGTGGTGATGGACGGAGCATCTGAATCAATCAAACACTCACACCCAGTCAAAAGATCTGTGTTTAATCCATCACCGTTCTTTAGCCCACTCTGCCACCCCAGTTCAGACATGGCTATATGCAAATCAGTCTGACCCTGTGCCTCATGGGAACAGTCCAGCCCGAACTGCCAAGCCATGTCTTCCCTGGACCGGAAACAAGCTTCCGAGGACCGGTTTCTGGCATTCCAGCCGTCTTCAGCCCGGCTTGCTTGAATCCAGTGGCAAAGTGAGCAAGGGACTCACTTCTGAGCATACCCTGCCACACTTATGGCGGCCAAAAGCGGTACAAAAGGGGGTGGTGATGGACGGGGCATCTGAATCAATCAAACACTCACACCCAGTCAAAAGATCTGGGTTTAATCCATCACCGTTCTTTAGCCCACTCTGCCACCCCAGTTCAGACATGGCTATATGCAAATCAGTCTGACCCTGTGCCTCATGGGAACAGTCCAGCCCGAAAAACAGGGAGAACAGTAGGGGGGCGAGAACACACCCCTGCCTTAAACCATTTCCAATTGGGATTCTCTCAGTCAATCCTCCCTCCTCATCCAATATTATCTGTGCCCAATTTTCTGTATGCAGTGATTGGATTAGCACTAGCAGGTCCCCCTGTATTCCATACCCTATCAAAGTTGACCACAGCTGCACCCTGTCCACCAGGTCGAAAGCTGCACGGAAGTCCACGAAGCAGCAGAATAAGTTACCCCTCTGATCGATGGACTTCCGTGCAATGGACCAAAGAGCAAAACAGTGGTCAACCGTTGAGTGGCCTTCTTTGAACCCCCCCTATTCTGGGGCTACTATCTGTTTGTCATCCACCCACTCCTTTAGTAAACCTAGAATTATTTTGGAGAAAACCTTTTCACCTATATCAAGGAGGTTTATTAGGCGATAGTTCTTAGGGCAGTTTACATCGCCTTTTTTATGTATTGGCCTAACAATGGCCCCTTTCCAACTATCAGGGAAAAGGCCAGTGTTAAAAATCCCTTGAAACATATTAGAGAAAAACTGCACCCACCATTCTATGTTCGTTTTTATAATGACTGCTGGTAGGTTATCTGGGCCCGCAGCCCGTGTTAGATTTAACCTGGTTATTATACCTCTAATTTGGTCTGGGGAAAAGTGTACTTTTATTTCTTCCCTTATTCCAGGCCAGACATTGGCTATTGTTCCCTCCCTCCTTGGCAATTTGCCATCGATTTCCTCTAGGTAGGTCACCCACTTGTCCTCTGGCATAGAGTACTGCAGGGTCCCTAGAACTTTCCCAGTGCATTCCTGTATTAACTTCCAAAATCCTTTCACATTTTTTTCTTCGATTACCTCGAGTAGGTTCCCCCAACATTTGTCCTTAAAGATCCTTTTTTTGACTCTAATCAATGCCTTATATTTTATCATTAATTTCCTAAGTTCTAATGCCGCTTCATCACTATAGTTACCTCTAAGGCATCTTTCCTGTTTCCTAATACCGGCCTTTACTTTCCGGCATTCATCATCAAACCAATGTTTGATATTATTAGGGCAGTGTTCTTCAATCTATGGGGTGGCTCCCCCCCTGGGGGGCGCGACACCTTCCCAGGGGGGCGCGCACTCCACTTCAATCTCACCTTTGTTCCCTGCGTCCGTGCAAGAAGACTCCGGTATGTGGAAGGGGGAGGGAGGGGAGATCGATGCGGCAGGGGGTGCCCGTTCTTTTGTCCTGTTAACTCGCCCAGGAGGGGGTTAATTCAACGAGCTGACAACTTCAGCTGCAGTGGGAGGCGAGGGGTCTCCTCTGCTAAAACTGAAAGCGTGTCTTTTTGTTTGCTTTCGGTTTTAGCAGAGGAGACGTCCTGCCTCCCACTGCAGCTGAGTTAACCCCCTCCTGGGAGATTTAGCTCTTCCCAGAACGGAGTCAAAGTTTCCAGAGTTCGAGTCTCTGCAGTGAAACTCAACATCCTGTGATTCTGGGCAAATCACTTAATCTCCCTGCGCCTAACAAAAACAAGTGGCTAAAGAATCAGGTGACAAGACTATACAGAGTCAACACATGCAGATTATGTCAATGTATCAGAGGGATGCTACTCGAACACAGGGATAGTAATATACACCAATGCCATAGACCAGTCTTTGATTTAAGTAGCTTGATGTGTCTACATATGTGCACTGAAACTGGCTACTGAGAGACTGGTAAGCCTCACCAGTGGCAGCAAAGAAACGAAATAAGGGACCAGAAAAGCACCCACAGACAGGGAGAAAGATCACAAATGTCAATATATTATACTGCATTTTCTCCCAGCCAGGGCTGCAGAGAACCCATTATGGGAGAAAGTGCATCTGCATGTACTCCATCTGCTCCAAGAGGGATCCAAAGATAAAGAAATGTTGCCACTCAATCCTTCAGAAGGACACCTAAGGCTGTTCCAAAAAGTACAAGGTACACTTCAAACTTGCCTGAAATTAAGTCCAAACTCCACAGCTTTAAGATTTATGGGGGCTGTTCCAAGCCACAGCCACAGCCACAGGCAATGGAACTGGAATATAACTTGCGAAGCATAAGTTAAGATTTTGAGAGCCTGGTACATAAATGCCACGTGTTCAGGCTGCTCGGACATGTTCTGACTACTTCTGAATGCGCCAATTCACACATCTCAATTCTTTTCTCTCAGCATGAAGCCAAAAGTACAAAGGAGGAGATGGTTGGTAGTTCAACAGAGGACAATAGTGTGGCTTGAATTTAAAAGTGCACTGAAGTCCCCAAATTTGTACTGTTGTAAGTGGACAATCAAGGTTATTAACAGCAACAGACTGGGGAAACCCTCATAAATGCCATGTAGATTTCATCCAAGGGGAATGGCAATGCAGAACAAGCTTGGGGAGACAGCTGCCTGAAATAAGGAGGAGGGCCAGCGTGAGGAGACCCAGGGACTAAAATAAGTACAGGGCCAGGTAGTGCCATAAGGAGAGGGCCAGGCTGAGCCAGCGCAAGGAGAATGCGGAGCTGAAATGCGGAGCGGTGCCAGCCTGAGAGGAGACTGCGGGGCTGAAATGCAGAGCTGTGCCAGCCTGAGAGGAGACTGCGGGGCTGAAATGCAGAGCTGTGCCAGCCTGACAGGAGACTGCGGGGCTGAAATGGGGAGATCCTGTGGCACGCCTGGGTGGAGAGAGGCTGTGGGCAGTTTGGGATGCACAGATCTGGATACACATGAGACCACTGCTTGAAGACTGGCAGGAGGCACCGCACTGGGCTTAAGGACTGTGTCCAGCAAGACCACCTCACCTCAATGGGAGGGACCGGTTCAGATGGTAAGACAACCCTGCGCAGGGCACCATTACTAAAGATGCAACCCTAGCACCCAGCAACAGAGGGGGTCTGATCTGGCTAGTAGCAGAGCTGTGGGCCCGGTTACTTAGAATATCAGCTCTGGGCACATGGGTAAAGAGACCATGGGTCGGCCTGACCGAGGCCGGAGGGGGGCGATCGAATGCCAACAGGTCTTTACATCTGAGGAGACCTTGGCAGCAACTTTGGGAAGAACACACACCACCGCCCCTCTTAAAGGCATTAACCAGAATAGGGAGCTCGGATTTACAGAAAATATTTGAAGAATATCAAATATTTATCACCCAGTGGGAAATGGTCCGCCCACAGTGGATTGTTAATCAGGTACAACTGCTAACTATCCCTGCTTTGTAAAATCTAAAAAACACCTCCCCCTGTTTTTAGTCGACCCTCTCCAAAAACCGGGACATGAGCTAAATATGCCCGGAATGTGCGCGTGGCGGTCGAGTTCAGAAATTTCTGTCAGGTGGTGGGGGGGCCCAACATCTAAAAAAATTCAGCTGGGGGGGCTCAAGCTACAAAAGTTTGAAGACCTCTGTATTAGGGTGTAGTTTCGCATTATTTACTGACTTGAGTTTACCGTGCTTTAATTTTATCCTGAGGCATTCCACCAGTTGCCTTAATATATCCTCATACCAGGCTATGCCCTCTTCTGGTGCTAGGTTATCTAAATTCACTGTTAGCTGGTGGGCACTCAGTTTCTTTATATATTCATCAGTAATTCGCGTTGTGATTCTCTTGGGGTATTCCACCTCTACTGGTAGGACTTTTTGTCTACGTGGGGAGCTATTTACCTGGGGTTCCACCTGCAGTGGATAATGGTCACTACCCTCCACCCTGAGTATTTCAAACTGTTTGATTAAATGTAAGTTCCAGGCCTGAATGAATGCGTAGTCTATGGGGCACATTTGTTGCCCTACTTTAAATGTGCGATTCGCGGGCCGGTCCGCGTACTTTCTTCCATTCGCGCAGACCAGGCCCATGGCCCCCAGCAGTTGCCCAAGCTCATCATCTTGGGTTGAGATGTCACAGCAGGGGAATTGTGCAAACTCTATTTTGTATACTCCTAGCAGATCCCTCAACCAGGAGTCCGTTTTTTGGGGATTTAATCTATGATTGAAGTCCCCCAGTATCATGAGCACATCTCTTGGATAACAGTCACTTACATCTTCCAGGTCTGTTTTTAAGCGTTCCAGGTCAACCTTAAACTCGTTTGTTTTCCCTTTCCGTATATACACATTTATAATACAAAGATTTTCGCCCCCCAACATATTGTTTAGTGGTCAAACTCTACTACCCAATGCCCAGTTACACTTAAGTTCGAGGGGTTCAATGTCTTTAGCAATCCTTGTTGAGACCAGTGTCATCTGACCACCAGAAGGTCTACCTACTAAGTTCTTTTTTGCTGGTTTTACATGGTGAGTGAAGCCTTCGGTTGCAGGGGTTTCGTTGCACAGCCAAGTTTCCTGGAGACATACAATATTGTTTTTCCTCAGGGTGTTTATAAAGTCTTCCTGTAACAATATTCTATTATATCCGTTTACATTCCAGGACAAAATGGATAGGCTGTGCGACGACCCTACTTCCTAATCAATATTACTCATATAACCATCTTCCTCACCGTTCATGTATGCCAACTCTCTATATCTATTCCCTGCGAGGACATTTTCAACATCCCACCTCTGTTCTTTTGGTATTATCGTGATTTCAAGGGCGTCTTTCTTGCCTCTTCCCAGGTTAATCATTTTTATTTGTCTTCCACCCAATGCCGCATGGTTCCTGAGGAATGAATTCCCTATTTTGTCCACTAACGCTTCCTCCCTTTTTTCTATTCTAATTCCTTCCCAGAGCGTCTCAGTCTCCGCCTTTTCTATTGCATCTTTTATTAGGGCTGAGTGGAGTAGGACCGTAGTTATTTCCTCTCCCTTGCTATTATCCGTAAACCCAACTTCTTTTAGATCAGCAGTACTAATATATCTTAGACTGGGACACTTTGTAAATGAGGAGAGGAGCTGGGAACGATTCAAAGGGTTTAGTTTCTTAATTATTTCCCCCCCCCTTTTCCTGTCCTATTGGCTCTACAAATATCCAAGTGTCTGCGGGCAATTCTGGCTGTTGATGTTGTAAATTTCCATCTGGCATTTCTCCCCTTGTGTGCCTGCTTACTTCTTCTCTGCCTCTTACTCTGACCCCTTTCCCATGGGTTCGGTTAGTAGGCCCGCACCGGGGGACGTATCTATCCCCCATTCTGCTTCTGAGCTCTCCTTTATCCCTGGGTGAATCCTCCTGGTAACCTTGTCACTTTTTCCCATTCTATTCTTTGTTAACCTCCTGGGTTGTTCTTCAGGTCTACTGCTACTTGCTTCTATGTCTGCGAAGTTTAGCTTTTTACTTTCTTGCCTTATTACCTTATCTGATTTCTTAAGTGCAGGGTCCCCCCCCCCCCCCCCCCCCCCCCCCATACTCCTGTTGCTTCAAGGGGTGGCGATTAACTGAGGCCTTTTTCCCTTTCCTTCGCCATGTTGTATTTTGCTTTCTATACCTTTTTTCCTCATACCTTTTTATAATCATTGGGCAGTAGGATATATATTCTGTGGGTACATCCTCTAAGGGACTACTTGCCCTTCCCGCTACTTCCCCCCTGTCCACTTTATTTTCCTTCTGGGCTTCTACTGGTCTTACTAATGCGGGCATCAAGTTTTTAATCTGTGCCAACT
Source organism: Lissotriton vulgaris (assembly GCF_964263255.1). Classification (NCBI taxonomy): domain Eukaryota; kingdom Metazoa; phylum Chordata; class Amphibia; order Caudata; family Salamandridae; genus Lissotriton; species Lissotriton vulgaris. The sequence continues at coordinate 606,131,962 of NC_141699.1, read as the reverse complement.
CCCCGATTATATCCTTAAATTGGTCACCTTGTCTTTTTAAAATGTCATTGTTTAGGACTGAAACCTCTAAAATGCCCTGCAGAGTTTTCTGGAGCATTAGCATAACCTCGAGCATGGATAGGCTGGTGGAGCCAGTCACCTCTAGACTACATAGAGGCACACCTGATACATCGAATCTGACAACATTTGAATTTTCTACTCTTTCATGTCCATTAGAACTGGGCTCCCTCCCAACAATGTTCCCTTCACCCAAGGGATTGCTACAGTCTATTCTTTCTTCATACACCACATCTGCTCCCGTGTCCTGGGTGAATATCGACTGAAACATCCTTGGCGAAGAAGACAAGCGGGGTTCCAGTGGTATCTCAGCAATGTTAAAGTCAGACTGGTTTAAAGATTCCATGCTTGATGCTACTGAGTCCACGATAGTTTGCGGGGTCTCTAGTACACTTGTCTCCTTATTTACTGTCTCTTTCCCTTTAAAATGTTTACCAATGAAGTCCTTAATGGATTTTGATACCGCCGACCCCCCCTTGTGCGCCTGCTGACTTAGAGGTTGCCGGCGACTGGCTCATAAAAGCCAGCTCATACAACAAGTTTGTGGAACACACTCATGCCACGATCCAACTGCTCCACAACTTGGGGTTCACAATAAACCACACCAAGTCTCATTTGCAACCATCCAAAGTACAACAGAAACTCGGTGCTACAATAAACACCTCAACAGCGCTAGCTTATCCCACTCCAGTAAGGATAGCCAGCATGCAAACTTTTCTCACAAAGTTTCAGCCACAACACTCCCTTCCAGCATGAGTGTTCATGCAACTCATAGGGATGATGGCCTCTTGCATTTTCATAGTGCCCCAATTCAAGACTTCAAATGCGTCCTTTACAAGAGTGCCTATCTCGTCAATGGAACCAGGCTCAAGGTTAATTAACAGACCTAGTGTTGGTAGACGGTCGGACTCATCGCTCTCTGCAGTGGTGGAACACCAAAAACCTTTCCAAGGGACGACCGTTCCTAGAGCCGGTTCCTCAGATAATCTTGATAGCGGACACATTGCTCTCCGGCTGGGGAGCCCACCTACTGCAACACACCATGCAAGGCAGGTGGGCACCGCAACAAAAGCTACTCCACATCAATCATCTGGAGTTACTAGCTATATTCCTAGCACTAAAAGCTTTCCAAAAGCAAGTATCAAACAAAGCTGTGTTAGTCCGCTCGGACAACATGATAGCCATGTATTACATACAGAAACAGGGCGGAACACACTCCCTGCCACTCTCTCAACTACAGGACATAGGGTGGTGGGCTGTACCTCAAAGCATATTCCTTCTAGCCCAGCATGTTCCAGGAGTACAAAATACCATAGCGGATCTGTTAAGTCCACAGTCACAACAGACCCATGAGTGGGAACTTCATATGCAAGTTCTTCAACCATTCTTTCAGATGTGGGGACAACCTCAGATAGACCTCTTTGTCACCCACGAAAACGCCAAATTCCCAAGCTTCGCTGCCAGATATACACACCCTCTGTCCAAAGGCAATACGATATGGATGAACTGGTCAAACAAATTTGCGTACGCTTTTCCACCTCAACCACTCATGCCACTAGTAGTACGCAAACGAACGCAGCATTCTCTGACCCTCATCCTAGTTGCTCCAACGTGGGCAAGACAGCCATGGTACACCACACTGCTACAGCTGTCTGTAGTACTGCACCAAAAATTATACCTGTCTCCACACCTTTTAACACAGAACCGTGTAGAGATCAGGCACTAAGCATGGGCGGAAAATCCGTTCCGCTTGCGGATTTTGCGGATTTTCGGTAAATTCGCAATCTGCAAACTCTCGCGAATTTACTGAAAATCCGCAAATTCGCACGCAGCTGATTTTTTTGCTTGGTGATACAATATTGCGGCGTGCAGCGTTCACTTACCGTCATTCAGCGTTTGCCGAGTTGTTTTTCTCGATATTTTGCGAGTGCTGCGCCATTTTGGATCTTGCTGCGGGATCCCGCTGGATTTTAGCGACACATCGCAAGAGTTCGCAATTGCGAACATGTAGATGCGGTGGGCAGCAACAATCTTGCACTCGCGAAATTACAAAATTTGCAATTCTGCACAAGAAATCCACCAGCAAGCAGCATAAACCTTCTGAAAATGATGATTTTTATCAGAATAACTCCTCAGGTTGACATTTGCCTGCACTTTTTTGGATTTGAGGCCTTTTTGACTTTCTTTGGATAACTTTGGATTAGAAATCAACTTTCACAAGTAAGTTTGTTTGGGGCATTACAGTTGCTGTTCTGCAGAAAAACAAGTTTTGCAAAACTGAAAGAACTCAGCAGGTGCAAAAGTTCACTCATCATTAGTAACCATTCCCTGTAGTGCTTCCTGAGGGGCCCCTCCAGAGTTCAGTTGCCTACGTTTGTTTGGGGCATTACAGTTGCTGTTCTGCAGAAAAACGAGTTTTGCAAAACTGAAAGCACTCAGCAGGTGCAAAAGTTCAAACTCATCATTAGTAACCATTCCCTGTAGTGCTTCCTGAGGGGTCCCTCCAGAGTTCAGTTGCCTACTTGCAACTATTCTATGACACTGCTCTCACCCTCACAGCAGGCTCATAGAATAGCCACAAGTAGGCCACAAAGGTCCTGGGAAAAAAAATTGCACTGCAACAGAAAGCAAATTACAGATAAGGAAGCAGGTGCCAGACAGGAACTTTAAATTCAGTGACACATTAATCAACCCCAAATTAATTCATGTCAGTTGAAGCAGGGCAGGTGTGCTTGCTTCCCCCCCCCCCTCCCCCTAATCTACAGTGATGTACCAGTGGGTGGCAGTGATGTATCAAAGGGTGGCATGGGTGAATCAGAAGATGGCAGTGGTGAAACAGAGGGTGCTGTGAACCTGTGATGATGAACCAGACGTAGAAACAACAAAGTTGCGACCGTTGCGAGCCGACAAGTAAGTTCACAATTGCGAACTGGTACAAAACCCTCGCAAACTGGCAGAAACCCTTGCGAACACACACAAAAAAAAATAACGGATTTTGCGGATTGCGAGTTCGCAAATTCGCGAACGCCAGATTCGCAAAATTCGCCCATGCTTATCAGGCACCCGGACCCAGCTCAGCTCATCCTTGCGATCTGGCTCCTGAAATCCTAGAATTTGGATAGCTTAACCTTCCTACAGACTACATGAATGTCATAAAAGAAGCTAGACATCCAACCACTAGAGCATGTTATGCAGCTAAGTGGAAACGCTTTGTAATATATTGTCACAACAACAATATTAATCCCCTAGACGTGTCTATTCAACCCATCATAGGACACTTACTGCATCTCCAAAGATGTAGCTTAGCCTACAAGTCTATTAGACTGCATCTTGCTGCAATAGCAGCATATCTGCAAAACAGACAGCATCTATCGCAGTTCAGAGTGCCTGCTATTAAAGCCTTTATGAAAGGCCTTAAGAGAATAATTCCTCCCAGCAGTACCACCTTCACCAGTGTGGAATTTAAACATTGTTCTCACACGGCTAATGGGACCTCCCTTCGAACCCTTAAACAAATGTAAACTACAATTTTTAACATGGAAGGTTGCGTTCCTAGTAGCTATTACTTCTCTGAGGAGAGTTAGTGAACTACAAGCACTAACCATTCAAGAACCTTTCTTGCAAATGCATCATAATAAGGTAGTTCTCCGTACTAATCCGAAATTCCTGCCCAAAGTCATTTCTCCCTTCCACCTCAACCAATCTGTGGAACTGCCCGTTTTCTTCTCGCAGCCACAGACAGTAGCAGAAAGAGCTCTTCATATCCTAGATGTCAAAAGAGCATTGCTATACTACATCGAGAGAACACAACCCTTTCGTAAGACCAAACAACTTTTTGTGTCTTTCTCACCACCACATAAGGGTAATCCCATATCAAAATATGGGATAGCTAGATGGATTGTCAAATGCATACAGATTTGCTAGACAAAGCTAAACAAACGTTATCTGTTCCTCCTAAAGCCCACTGTACAAGAAAAATAGGGGCTTCAATGGCATTTTTAGGGAACATTCCCCTAGATGACATCTGAAAAGCAGCGACGTGGTCTACACTGCACACATTCACAAAACACGATTGTGTAGATGTGCAAACCAAACAACAAGCTAATGTGGGCCAGGCTGTTCTCAAAACACTATTTCAAACTACTGCAACAGATAGGGGTGGTCACTGCTAGGAGTGGGTACTACTATGCAATCTATGCACAGTGTGTAATCTGCAGCTCATATGTATCGAACGAAAAATGCTACTTACCAGTATGCATCTGTTCTTGGCATGTAGAGCTGCAGAGTTGCACACGCCCACCTGCCTCCCCGGCTATCCTTGTCTGTTCCAGTATTATCTTAATTAGATACAGCTTACATGGACATCCTTCCTTTTCTTGCAAAGCTCCATCATTTCCCTAATGGCGAAAAACAATCTGAAGATGGAGTCCATGCCCATGTGCAATGTTGACCAAAGGAGGAGTCTCCTCTCTCGTGACTTCCAAAGAACTTTTCAGGACATAAACAAACTGCAAACATCCAGGCCCAACACTAGGTGGCGATCTATGCACAGAGTGTAACTCTTCAGCTCTACATGCCAAGAACAGATGCATACTGTTAAATAGCATTTTCCTTTCTTCGAGTAATCGTCCGGTTTGCTATTTTGCATCTTAGGTTGTATGGAGTGTATTAACCCCTTCGCTGCGGGGCTAATTTCCCCACAGCGCGGGGGGGAGGGGGGCCGCGCACGGCGCCGCTGTGCTCATGACGAGCCCAGGCTCGTCATGCAGCACGGTGCTCGTGTGCTGGTGACGAGCCTGGGCTCGTCATGACCAGGCCCGCGCAATGGAACGCTCAGCACAGCGGGGAAATTAGCCCCGCGTGTGAGCGTTCCACGGCTCATGACGAGCCTAGGCTCGTCACCAGCACACGAGCACCGTGCTGCATGACGAGCCTAGGCTCGTCATCAGCACAGAAGGGGTTAATGTACATAATGCATGTTTATTATATTGTATGATAACCGTGAACTGAATGCAGTACAACTTTTATTTAACATACTTAAGTGCATAGCTTGGCTAAATGATTGTGAAGGAAGTCATACCTGAGTCTTGTTTTATTCAGTAAAGAAGCACCTATCTTATCTAACCCAAAACTGAAAGCAGATCGAGATTTCTGATGGATGTTTCTAATCACTGATTCCTCACATTTCAATACTCCCCAGGCATCAGGCTGCATTTGGAAAGCTTTTGCCGTCATGCTTCCATGTGCTGCTAGGAGTCTCCTCCCCTGTGCACTGGTGTCAGTTGCTTTCTTTCCGTGCCTTCCAACGTGGATATGGAGCTCCGCTCAAACATTCGTCAGCCTTCAGTCGACTCCTAAAACAGAAATCCTGTGTGCTAGGGAATTCTGTCCCTTAAGACAACAGATTTCAAACCATTCCACTATTGAAGACAATAGTTGTCAGTCATCAACCCATATGCGGTCTGTCTCTGGTGTTTGGGCTTGAGACACAACTCGCGGTTGTGCAACAGTGTAGGAAGCTGGCTTTTTATGTTGTGTACCAAAATGAAGTACACCATGTAGAAACTCCAGACGACCCTTATTTTCTTACTGGGCTTAAAAGGATATTCCCAAACACACACTGTTGTGGTAGTGTTCACAATCCGTTTCGGCTTATCAGAGGTTAGTGTTAAGCACCTGTACAAACACAATCAATAAATCAGACCCACACTCAAGAAGAAACTCGAAACCAATTTAGAATAACACATATTTTACATAATTTCTACATCCAGAACCGTCGTAATCTGGTAATTACTTTGTCGGAGTCCTGATTGGACTACAAACAGCAAGGGGTCCAGTACCGTGGATATTGGAGCAGGCTGGCTCCTCGGGGTCTTGGTGTCTCTAAACTGATATTAGAGACGGTTCTGACTTCGTGGAGCATGGTGACCTCCCCCTGGGTGGTTGCTGCTTTGGGAGAGCCGGTAGTCGGCAGAACTGTGAACGGGATGTTGCGGTTGGTGCCTGCAGGTTGCAGAGAAGTGGCTCCTCCACTTCAAGGGATATGCTGGCTGGTTCGCAAAGTGCTGGCAGCCCTCTGAGGCTTTTGGATGATGCACAGCTGAAGGATGAGTTGTTGTCGTCATTGTCAGGACAGTAGCAGGGCTTTGCGCTAAAGTCCTCAGTTCTCACTTCTTCGGCTCTTCTTTGTCCTTTTTCTTCTTTAGTAAGGCAAATCAAAGTTCCTGATGTTAGGGGGCCACATAAATACTGAATTTTAGGGCATTAAGGGAAGTGAAGGTTAGTAGACAATGGGCTACTTACCCTCTGTCACTAGACCGCCTGTATGATCACTTTCTGTGGGCAGTGGGCATAAACCTTTCCTAGAGTTTCTAATTCCACCAAAATCAAGTTGGTGGAACCCTTCTTTCGTGGAGCACATCAGGCAGCCCACCCTAAGGTTTTAACTAGCTTGGTGGTGCAACATGCCTACTTGCATAGCATATTGCCCGCCTGTCCGCAAGCCAAATGGGCCTCAGGGCAGGGGGTGGCATCTCCCAGGTCTTGGGGAAGCAGGGGTTGCATATCAAAGGCGAGAGGGGCTTTTAAGTCCCGTGCCTTGATATGCTAAATCACTAGGCATTTTGCTGGAGGAGGTATGAGCACCTCACCATTGTTTCTGACCTCAGAGAGTGTGGGCTGCCACCTGCAGATGGTCAGAAATATGTCTGTGGTAACAGGCTGGTTGATACCAGTCAGCCAGCACACTAAGGGGCTTGTGGGTTTTCAGCGAGCACCTCTAAGGTGTCCTCTGAGTGCATGTTTTAATAAATTCACGACTGGCATTAGTATGAATTTATTAAGACCAGGTGTTTTATGCCAAATACCAAAGGTCTCAGTAAAGCCATCAAGTAGCTGGGGAACTCCTAATGACCAGTGCCCAGTACATATACTTAAGATGGCTTCCCTGTTCACTTGTGCTATCTAGTAATTGATCTATACAGCACAGGGGCATATTTTCTGAGGCAGATATGTCCTCACATGTAATATAATGCACCCTGCCTTAAGGCTTTAAGGCCTGCTGTAGGGGTGCTGGTTAGCAGGTAACTAGTGCACTTAAGTCAAAATTGCATCACATACCAGGCAAAAAGTGGGGGTGACCATGTCAAAAAGGGCACTTCATTCCCCCATCCCTCCTCCCAGCAAAGGAGAATGAGACTAACCATTCTAAAGAGAGTCTTCATCTTGTAAGTGGAAAAACCTGTAAAGGCAATCTGCATTGGCATGGTTAGTCCCAGTTCTGTGCTCCACTGTAAAGTCCATTCCCAGTAGGGAGACGGACCACCTCAACAGTTTGGTGTTTTCATCTTTCATTTGCGTAAGTCATCTGGAAGGTCTTTTGTCAATTTGCACAAAGAAGTGAGCACCAAACAGGTATGGTCTCAGCCTCTTCAGGGACTAAACCACATCAAAGGCGTCCCTCTCAATGGCACTCAAAAAGTCTTTTTTGGGGGAGCATCATCCTGTAAATGCAAGCTACAACCTGGTCATGGCTATCGTTGTTGGGCTGGAACGGACCGCTCCTATCCTATGTTCAGAGGCATCAGTTGACACTATGAACTTCCTTAGAATAATCTAGAGCTTTGAGAATGGGTGCTGAGCACATTGCTTCCTTCAAAGTGTCAACAGCCTTTTGACAGCTCACTGACCAGTTTACCTTCTTTGATTGCTTCTTGGAGGTCAACTCTGTGAGGTGGATCAGGTGTTCCTGCCAAGTGGAACTACAATTATCATCAAGATATGCTGCACTAAAAGACTCCAACCTAGCAAGGACTTCGTTTGCCAACCTTTGAAAGGTGGCAGGGGAACTATCTTTAATCCAAATGGCTTAATAGTAAACTGGAAATGCCCATCTGGGATCGAGAATGCTGATTTTTCTTTTGCTCAAGGAGTCGGACCAATCTGCCAGTACTCTGATGTCAAATCAAAGGTACTGAGAAATGTTGCTGCCCCCAACTTGTCAATTAATTAATCTGCTCTTGGGGTAGGGTATGCATCTGTCTTGATGACAGCATTGAGACCTCTGTAGGCCACACAAAACCTCAACTGTGGTTTAACACCCTTGGAATGAGGCTTGGGGACTAGGACTACTGGGCTAGCCGAGGGACATTCAGATGGCTCAATCACCCCTAACTCCAGCATCTTGCTGACTTCAGCTCAATGCTTTCCTTAACTTGGTCAGACTGTCTGTATATTTTGTTTTTGACAGGTGTGTTGTCTCCAGTGTCCACATCATGACCAAGTGTTAGGGAAAAGAGCCCAGCACATGGCCTCATGTCTGCAATCAGCTTGTTGTTGGGCAGAGAGGGTGTCTGAGAAGACAGCTCCTTAAAATTACCCATCTTTAGGACTGTTAGAGAGGAGGTCAGGAAGAGGTTCACTGTCTTCTTAGTCATCCGCGACCATCAGCATGGCCGCATCAGCCGTGTCATAGAAAGGCTTCAGGCGGTTTACATGGATGACCCTGTGAGGGCTCATGCAAGTGCCTAGGTCAGTCAAGTAGTTGACCTCACCTTTCCTGTCAAGGATAGGGTTGGGACCACTCCATGTGTCCTAAAGGGCCGTAGAAGCCACATGCTTCAACACTTATACCTTCTGCCCTAGTTGTAACTCCACCAGTTCGGCCTTTTGGTCCTACCAGAGCTTCTGGAGCTCTTGGCTTACCTCAAGGTTTTTGGTTGCTTTATCCATGTACTCCGCCATCCTTGAACATACGCCAAGCACATAGTCACAATATTTAGTTTGGGCTCTTTGAGACTTCTTTACCAGCCTTTCTTCACTAGACAGAATAGTCCCCTCACAGGGCATCAACTCCATTGTTAGATTGTTTTCTTTCCGCCATCAGGTTTGAACATGTGGGCTTGCGCTCCGGGACGAGACAGTTACGGATCTCTCTGCAGTTCCCAATCCACTCTGACCCCGCTGGTATTGTTTTTGATTACGTTTCACCACTCTGCATATCGAGGGACAAACGACATGCTTCTATTGCAGACCCACTAGAGCTCGCCTTTCAGGGCCTTCATCCTTACACTCCACCAGGTCCTCCAAGAACGGCTCTGCTGATAATGGAACATGAGTATCCAAGCATGTAAATCTATAGCACTACATGCCACTAACAGATGCTTACAGGGTAAGTAACAATCTTTCCTGATGCTGTTTGATGGTCAAGGGGACTGACTATATCAATCCCTACCCTTTCGAAGGGAACCCCAACCACTAGAAGTGTAAAATGGTGGCTATGGCTGGTTTCCTGTCTAGCCACTGGCTTTACCTGTACCGGAAGGAGTTGCAAAAGTCCTTCACCTTCTGGGCCATGTTTGGCCAGTAGAAGTGGGCGACTAGCCTACTCCAAGTCTTTGCCTGGCCAAGATGCCAAGCAAGGGGAATATCTGCTAGAGACATCTAGCCACAGATTCCTTACCTTTGAACTTCCAGGCCTCAGGCTGGATACAGAAGATTTTTCTCAGCAGTACCCCCGCACGCCGATAGGTGGAGTCCGTCGACTCCGCATGGCGTCGTGTGTGCCATGACATACGAGTCCTCAATATAACCGCCACTCCGGCACGCTGACATCAGCTCTTTTATTTCTGCGCCCTCTGAGCTGATCCATTGAAGAGAGCTAACCCATGTCATTTTTTTGACAAACATTTTTTAAAAAACTTTTAGTCGACTTCGTCAGTGTGTTAGGAAGTCATGTCAAGTAAGAAGACTTCGGAGTTCAAGCCATGCTACGCCTGTCCCGCACCATGTCGTCCATTGATCCCCATTTAGTTTGTCTTTGGTGCCTGGAGCAGAGCCACGACTCCAAGTCGTGCTCCGACTGCTGCGCCATGGCTCTGAATGCTTTGCGGTCCCTAAACCTTCTCGCGGCCCGGCATCTTGCACCACAGAGGTCGCCTCGTCGGTCTCGGTCCAGGTCTCGGTCGAGAGAAAGGTCTGAGCACTACTCCGCTTCGGTGAATCGAAACTGCTTAGTCGAAGTCAGGTAAGAGGCACCACAAGAAGCACAAGAAGTCAAAGCGTGCTTCAAGTTAGCCCTGCCCGTCTCGCAACCCGCGGAGCGGGTGCCTGGGTTATCTCGGTTTCCCTCATTTTCCGGGCCGGGACCGATCCCCGCCCAGCTGAAGGAATTGTATGACGCCATATGTGCTATATTTGGGCAGCCTGACACATCCGGTGTGCCTTCGGGCCCTGCAGACTGAGAGGATGGAGGGGCCCCCGTGGTTCCCATGCTGGCGGCTCTAGCCCGGCGCCATTGCCTCTGAGTAAACCCGTTCCCGGTTCCAGACCGACGCCGGTCGCACCTCCACAGTGACCTTCCCTGGCGTCACGATCCTCGGCGTCTCCGGCACCCACCGGCGGCGCTTCCCCAATCATCATTCCTGATGACACGGAGCCGATCTGGCGTCCGACGCCGAGACCGGCGCCAACTGAGTCATACGGCTCCATGCCGTTCACCCTGCCCTATTCTGAATGGTTAGGGATGGAGGATGAGGATTGGGAGGGGGAACAGGATCCCTTAGAAATCCTCCAGCACAAAGATCTGAGCGTGTACGAGTAACTGGGTGATGCTAGCATCCTGGACACCTCCGCAGACACTGGCATGCTTTCCCTTCCTAACCTGGCTACGGAGGAGGGAGTATCTTTTGCTATGATGGTGCATAGAGCTGCGGCGGTCCATGACTAGCAGCTTCCTACAGTGGCGGTCAAGACTAATGTCTTAACAGAGGTCCTGCAGCCTGGGGTCTCGAGTTCGGAACCCCTACTGCTTTCATTGAGGCTGCAAGAGACGTCCTCCTGGGTGCTTAGTCCAAACCCAGCACTGGGGATCCTGTGAACAGGGAAATCGTCCGCCGCCATTGCCCTGCACTGGACGACCCACTTTTCCTCACCACCCACCACACCACTCAAAGCTTGGTGGTCCAAGCTTCCAGCCCTTGTGGCGCATTCTCTTCCACGCCCCCGGACAGGGAATCCAACAGACTGGAAAACTTCGGCAAGAAAAAAACTTTCTTTTGCCAGTCTCGCATTTCAGTCGGTGAACACTGCATGCCTGTTGGGCCATTATTCCCATTCCATATATCAGATACGGTAGTGCAAATGCTTCCTAAAGTCTCACAGGAGGACCGTGCTCTACTCTCCCAGGCTATCTCAGACAGGAGGGACGCAACTAAGTTTGCCATCAGATGTGGTTTGACCATGACGGACTCGCTAGGTAGAGCGATTTCCACAACGGTGGCCTATCGTCACCATGCCTGGTTGAGAACGTTTGTTTTTTCTGGGGAATTCCAAGCTAACCTCATGGACAGGTCTTTTGATGGCATCCGTCTCTTGGAGACAAGGAGGATCCTGCCCTTCAGCACTTTAAAGACTTGCGGGCCACAGGCAAGTCTTTGGGCCACACCACCCCCCCAGGGCTCCATCCACCTTATGCTCCTTCCATGGCTACAGAAGAAGCTACCAGCTGAGCCAACTCGATTCCCGCTAGAGGGCTCTACTAGTTCAGCAACATTTACGGCGCAGTGGACGCGATTCACCCTGGCCTCGTGGGTTAGGAAACCAGAAATCGAGCCAAGCCACCATCCCCTCCTCCACCGCAAAACCTTCCTAGTCCAATCCCCCAGGATCATTCTCAGCCAGTCAGTGGCAGAATACGCCACCATCACCACCACTGGCCAAAAATTACATCGGACAGGTGGGTGTTGCAAATAGTCTGAAGGGGCTACTCCCTCCCCTACAAGACTGCTCCTCCATCTATGCCTCCAGTGTATTATCGGCTGGCGGAGGATCATCTTGCATTGCTCCGCAGGAAAGTCAAAACTCTCTTGGCCAAGGAGCTATAGAGAGGGTTCCCAGGCCGAAGTAGGCAGTGGTTGCTATTCCTGCTACTTTCAGGTCCCCAAAAAGGACGGAGGTCGTCGTCCTATCCTAGACCTCAGGCCCTCAATTTATTCCTCAAAAAAGAGAAATTCAAGATGCTCACCCTTGCTCAGGTCCTGGCTTGGACCCAGGAGACTGGATGGTAGCTCTGGACTGGTAGGATGCCTACTTTCATATTCGCATCCTGCCTGCCCATCGTTGCTACCTGCGAGTTGCGGTGGGTCACTAGCACTTTCAATTTGCGGTGCTCCTTTTTGGCCACACCAGTCCCCTCTGGTGCTCACAAAGGTGATGGCGGTGGTCGCAGCCCATCTGCGGAGATCAGGGGTTCCAGTCTTCCCCTATCTCGACGACTGGTTGTTGAAGGCGGACTCGCCCCAAGCAGTTATCTCCCACCTCCAGGCTACAGTGAAACTCCTGTATTCGCTGGGGTTCACTATCAACGTGCCGAAGTCACACCGGACTCTCTCTCTCAGATGCTCCTTTTCATTGCAGCAGTTCTGGACATGGTGCAGTTTCTGGCCTATCCTCCCGAATGGAAAGTCCAGGATATTCAGGCTGTAATACAGGTGTTTCAGCCTTTATCCTGGATTTTGGTGAGAATGACTCCGAGGGTGTTGGTCCTCATGGCCTCCTGCATTCTGCTAATGACTCATGCACGGTGGCACGTGTGGGCTCTGCAGAGGGACCTGAAGTTCCAAAGGGTGCAGCATCGAGGAAATCTCACCCACCTGGCTCAGATTTCAGAGGGCACTGCTAGAGACCTGCAGTGGTGGCTAACAGACCACGATTTGTTCAAGGACAGACCCCTCTCCCTTCCCCACCCAAATCTCACAGTTGTGACAGATGTGTCCCTTCTGGGATGGGGTGGCCATCTGGGGTGGTGGAGATCAGAAGACTTGGGTCTCCTGGTCGAAGCCAAGCTCCAAAGCAATATGTTGGCGCTTCGGGCGATCCAATTGGCACCGAAAGCCTTTTTGCCGTCATAAAGGAAAGACTTGTACAGGTGTTCACAGACAACACTACCGCCATGTGGTACTGCAACAAACTGGGTGGAGTTGTCGTGGACTCTGTCAAGAGGCCCTGCGTCTAAGGATTTGGCTGGAACAACAGGGCATTTACCTAGTGGTTCAAGACCTGTCCGGTTCTCTAAACGCCAGTGTGGACGAGTGCAGCCAAAGGTGCCTTACAGATCATGAATGGCGTCACCATCCGGAGGTGGCACAAGTTCTCTTTCAGTGGTGGGGAGAGCCTTGATTAGATCTGTTCGCCTCCGAAGAGAACACACAATGTCAGTAGTTTTGCGCGTTTCCAAGGCTGCTCTCGCTCAGCGATGCTTTTCACTGCGAGTGGAGTTCAGGCCTTCTATAAGCCTTTCCGCCCATACCACTCCTGCCAGAGTGCTCAAGAAGATCAGGAGCAACTGGGCACAAGTTATTCTTGTGGCTCCGGACTGGGCACGGAGAGTTTGGTATCTCAAGCTTCTAGACATGAGCATTGATCCTCCGGTCAGGCTGCCCCTTCGGGAGGATCTTCTGTCGCAGCAGCAGGCAAGGGTTTTCCACCCAAACCTGTTTACTCTCTGCCTCCTTGCCTGGAGATTAAGGGGCGACAGTTGACCGCTTTTGACCTCCCTCCGATTAGTCTGTGAGGTTATCTTGGCAACCAGGCGTCCCTCCACAAAATCGGTATAAAACCTGCTGATGGAACAAATGTTGTAAATATTGTACATACCGGTCTATTGACCCATTATCTGCTCCTTGATCTGAACACCTTCTGTTATACTTTCTTTGGCCTAGCAGGACGCTGATCTTGGCACATTGAAGGGCTACCTTTTGGCCCTTTCTTCTTTTCTTCAGCTACCTGTTACGCCCTCTCTTTTCAAATCTTCTCTGGTGCAGAGATTCTTGAAGGGGTACTTGTTTCCTCCTTCACCTTTTATTATGCCACAGTGGGACCTTAATTTGTTTCTCACCTTTCTGATGTGTGCACCATTTGAGCTGCTGCATAACTGGCCTCTGTGGTTGCTTACCATCAAGACAGCTTTTTGGGTGGCAGTAACCTCTGCCAGGAGAGTAAGTGAACTGGAGACACTGTCTTCACAGACTCCTTACCTGACAGTCTTTCCGGACAAAGTGGTACATGGACAGTCGGTTACCCTGTCCACCTTCTATACACTCCGCACCCTTCCAAGGAAGAGGAGCGTCTCCATCGTCTGACCCAAAAAGAGCGTTATATTTCTACCTCGATCGAACCAGAGAGTTTGGGGTGGATGACCAACTCCTTATAGGATATGTGGGTGCAAAGAAAGGCTGTGCTGTCCAGAAGAGGACTACATCCTGATGGGTTATCCTCTGTATAACAATCTGTTACGCCTTAGCAAAGGAGGATCCCCCTGAAGGGCTTGGGGCCCATTCTACCAGGGCTAAAGCTGCCACCACGGCTATTTAGCGTGGTGTTCCCGTTATCTGCCAAGCTGCCTCGTGGGCATCTCTGCACACGTTTGCCAGGCACTACTGCCTGGATTCCCAGGTTTGCAGAAAAGGCCTTTTTTAGTTGGTCTATTTTGCAGGATTTTCTGGTCTAGGTCGTTCCGTTGTCCCTTCACCGGGGATAGTATTGTTTGGGCATCTGTTCAAAGGTAAGGAATCTGCGGCTAGATGTCTCTACCAGATGGATTAGTTACTTACCTTCGGTAACACCTTATCTGGTAGAGACATGATCTAGCCGCATATTCCTTACTGACCCACCCATCCTCCCCGCACTGCAGAATTGGTTTTAAGTGTCAGGGATGTTCCCCTTCAGGGCCCTAGCAGTTCATTTTTTTAACACACCATGGTCAGTCACTTCATGGCTTTGTACTTCTGGCGTGGAAAGTCATGAAAAGTACTGATGCAAGCGCGCCGGAGTGGCGGTTATATTGACGACACTGACGTCACGACAAAAACCACACCAACAGCATCACACGAAAAATCTACCGGATCCAGCCTGATGCCTAGAAGTTCAAGGGAAGGAATCTGGGGTTAGATCATGTCTCTACCTGATACAGCGTTACCGAAGGTAAGTAACGTGTTCGTCATGGGCCAATGAAAGTAAGAACTGTCTGTATTACTAAGCTGCTACCACTCTCCTAGTGGCTTCAGGTTTGGGATTTCTAGCCTCAGTATACAGGAGCGCCTCCTCTCAAATCGTGCTGTGGGAGCCTCTGACGTCTCCCTTTTCCTCTGCAGCAGCTTGCTCTCCGAGGTTCTCAAGAGTGGGACAAGTTTTCTGTCCCTGGCACAGCTGTTTCCTAGATGGCCCCCCTGTGCCTAAGAGCTCTGACTTGTAAGGCTCAAGTTCCTGGGGCTCAGTTCCCTCTTAGGCTGATAAGTGTGCTCCCTGGCAAGAGGGGGACCTGAGCTTGTGGCTGCTCAGAAGTTTGTTTCCCAGCCTTCTTACCTTTTCACTTTGAGGATTGGGCCATTATTCCTGGCTCCAATTCCTCTTTTTCATCATGAGCTATGCTCTGTGCTCTTGTTTGTACAAACACCCATTCAGGTATTTCCAGCATGGCTGCATGGGATCTTAGCTGTACCTCAGCCCATACTGAGGTCTCCAGATCATTCACTAGCAGACGTTCAACATGAATTGCAGAGGAGACGCCCATCGTCCTTTGGACAGTAACCCCTCCTAACTCTAAGGACACCATATCCATGGGATGAACCTTAGTATGATTATCAGCGATATGAGATTTGAGTAGCTTCAGGGTGCTCTCTGACCTGGTCAAGATACACCAAGGATCCCATATGGAGACTCACCACCCCAGTGGTAACTGGAGGTGCGCTAGTGGAAGCTTTTTGGGGGCAGGAAGAGTCCCCTGTTTTCTCTCCATTGGCCTTACACATGAAGCACCAAGCCTTTTTGGGATCCCAGTTCTTATCCTGATATCTACCCTTTGCTTATGAAGTGTCTCTGGACCCACCTTCCTGAACAGGTATTTAGGGGCCTTAAGAAGACTCTTTACCTTTTTCTTTAGACAGTCCCACATCTTTCCCTTGAGGGATGGGGGGAGATTGGCAACCCCTTTCATTTAGTCACCACCACCATGACACTTTTTGGACACTCTAGTCTTGACCCAATGTGATCAGCTTTCTTCCCTAACTCCTGGAGAGAGACCAAACCTAGTTCCACTAAGTATTGATGCAATTTTTCAGAAGTACAGTTACTTGATGCTCTTTCATAAATTATAAAGTCCATCATATTCTTGCACCTTACTTGCTTTACACCAACCACCTAGTGTTTTGACTGAGAAGCCAACAAAATCTACTCGAGATTTTGTGAGTCTCATTGAACTTAATCCTGTACTCCTCAGTTGTGAGACCAAAGCCCTCAATCAGGGTATCCTTCATGAGGTCATAGGGCTCAGCCTCTTCCTCATTAAGTGGCAGGAGTCTATCCCTGCACTTGCTTGAGAATAGCTCCCAGAGCAGAGAGCCCAATATTTTTGGTTGAACTTTTTCATTTTACAAGCCGTCTCAAAGGCTGTAAACCGTTTTGGGATATCATTCCCCTCAACATATTTGGGGACGATCACTTTGGGGTTTTGAGATCAAAATGTTCCTCTCTATCTCTGTTTTCCTAGTTGCTGACACCATTTATGGGTGCTAGACCAATCTCAGCCCTTTATCTCTCTTCTGGCTAGTTTCTCAAGCTCCTGGTCGGGATCCTCTGTTTCTTCTTGAGACCTGGCCTACCTCCAGGCACAATTCTAGGGAATACCTTCTATCCTTTTTTTGGGGGGTATTGAAAGGGGAGTCATCCCCATGAGTACTGTTAGCAGTCTCAACTTCACTGACATGGTCATCATCAGTGCTGTCAATGTGTTCTTCTCTTGCCTGGGCTCTAGCAAACTCAGTAAAGCAACTCCTGGAGTTGTGCTTTGGTTGGTTTAGACCCAGTTACAATTGTGCAAGCCTTACAGAGGCCTTAGCTGTTTCACAGTAAGTTGCAGGTAAGAGATCAGGTTGAGTTCCTCGACCCTCTCCTCTGAGGTTGACATGTTTAATGTAGTTGGTACCTTTTTAGAAAATCAACAAGAATACTAAAACATACTTTTATGGCATACTACTGGTATACCCCCTAGGTACCAGGGGGTATCATTTACTAGTGACTTACAGAGGTGATAAAGGTATTGCCAATTGGAAAACGATTTTACAGTTACCTTGTTTTAAGGAAAGAATACTGGCACTGGGGACCTGGTTAGCAGGTACCCAGGGCACTTCAGACAAAATTGCATCAAATATTCACCACAAAGTGGGGGTGACCATTCCAAGAAAGGGCACTTTCCTACAGACAAGTAGCCATAATGGATCAAGAAGCTAAGCGGTTCGTTTGCGAATATAAGAAGTTGTCATATGCCTTGTGTAAGTCCTGCTTGGTGTGGACTCGCTCCCTCAATAGGTCAGCTTCATGGTCAAAGCCCTCTGGTAAGCTAAAATTGAAGTCCATATAGAAGAAAGCGAAGCGGGACTGAACCCCAACTTGACATTCTGTTCAAAGAAATCGTTTGAGAACGTCGGAGTGCGAGTATGTCTCCATACATATCTCAGATTGCGCAGCCTATTCCACAGTTAGTCCTGGTGTGCCCCACATATCCTGGGCCATCTGCAATGCCACAGCAATTTGACAACTTTAAGGAGGCCATTTTACAAATATCTGGTGTTCTTCTGGCTCCCTTTGGTGCGCCATCGGACCCTCAGTCCGGTTACTGCTGGCAGATCTATCCTCTGTGCCGACTGACCCCTTTGGACCCGTTGTGGGCTGTGTACCAGCTCTGGTGCAGGCTTCTACCACTGTTCCATTACCTACATAGGCCCCTCCCTTGTAGATGCTGGTACCGTAGGAGAATCTGATGCTGGTTCAGATTGCGGACTCTGAGCCGACTTCGGTCGCTTCTCGACAAATGTTGCGGAATTACTAAAGTGCAACTGCTTGCCACTACCCGGACCCTGATCCTGTGCCTCCCCAGGGTGGGCAAACCATCAGAGGCTTAATTATCTTTTTTGCTGCAATTCTCACCAAGGCTTTCTACCGCCTAGCGATGATCAAGGTGGGTATGGGAATGATTTACCCCATCATTATGATGACAGTTTTTACGTGGACTTACAAGAGGCAAAGGAGCTTGAATCTTACCCTTATAAGAGTTGAACTCATTATTTCGACTTCAGCTACCCATTGTTTTACCACTGTAAATGAAGTCTTGAACCTAACACTGCCTTCTATTGAAATTAAGACAAGTGTCCTTGTGGAAATCTTGCAGCTTGGGCAAGCCAAATGTTAACACTTGCTCTCTTGTTAATAAGGCCAAGAATGCCTCCTTAATGGTCACCTGGTCATAGCCCTTTTCTTGCCCACTATATGGCCAGACATCATTGACCGCCGCCAAGCGATCCTCATTTGCTCACTTAACCCCCTACCCCTGAGAGCCCGATCAGTCAAGTTTCAACCAGCAAGGTGTGTCCCAATTAATTCCCCACAACTCTTCCAGCTAGGAAGTTCGACGGTTGAGGAGTATGGAAAACAAATGTTCTCTTTGGCCAGCCTAGCATTCAGATTGGTCAATGCAGTCTACCTATTGGGATGATAGAAGCATGTGCATGGGGACATGATCAGCAAGACCTTGCTGGCGGTCCTGGACGATCTTAGGTGCCTCCCTGGCTCAAACTATTCAGGATGGTCAAATGGCATAATTCATGATGGCCTTGACACTGCTCCTGTCTGAGAAGGGTGGTTGGAACCAATGTGGTGATCCCCCGTTATGCTTGGATGCACGGTAAAAGATTTTCTGGAGACTTGGTACCCTCTCTTATGGATATGCCTTTCGATGGTTCACACCATTTCGGCAAAAAAGCATATTCTGCCTTTTTAGTGTTTCCAAGAAAGTACAGACATGGTAACTCTCTGGATCTTTTGACACCTGGCAAAGAATTTCCTCACCAGTTTAGGAAATTTCGAGGCTACTCTAGGGGGTTGACATATAGGCAACGTTAGTCTCTCCAGCCACTGCTGCAAACACCCATTCCTTACCAGGCAATGGATGTGGATTTGGCTGGCAGCATGCAGGCCACCAAGAGCTTGAGTCCTTCCTTTTCCATTCCTCTCCAGCACCAGCCACCAAGCGTGGTAAAGGCATATTCCAAAGTTAGTATCTGCGGTTGGATGGACAATCCACCAGAAAGAGAGTAAACAAAAGTAATTAACTTGTTGGTTCGGGGGACAGTCTAAGCCAAAACCAGCAAACAGACTGTTTAAGAAAGTAACATGAAGGATGCACTAAAAATGGCAGAGTGATTAAAAAGATCAACGCCACAATGTGCATGGATAGACTGTTGGGCTTAAGTGTGTTCTCTGGACCTAAACAAATCTGTCACTTTCGATGAGCATTCACTTTTTCAATGATCTTTTGCTAGGATTTTGGTTCATTGTATGTTCCTGCAAGGACTCCTCTCTTAATTCTCAACTACTGCAACACAAAACAAGAACGCTCACTTCAGGTTTGTACATGTTTCTGGTCATAGTAAGAAAGCAAGCAGTAAAGAGACATCAGGAATCTGACTACAAGCTGCAGATTCCTTCACGTAGAATTACTCCCAGGCATGAGACTGTATCCGTAAACTTTGTTGCCACAGCATCCCTGCGGCCGGGGGCCGGACGACATCAAGCGTCGTCCGCGCACGTGACGTCAGCGAGGTCACATAAGACCCGCCCCGGCGCGCCTACGTCAGTTTTTTCCTTTTCCGCGTGCAACGCGGATCCGGTCCTTGCTACGGGCCCTCTTTGGGCCCTTTTTTCTCTATTTCTTTTGGTGGAACAGTGTGCGAATGCCTTCGGGCTTCAAAACTTTACGTTTTGTGGGCAACTTATGTTGGCGGGAGTGCCGCATGTAACTTCTCTCGGCGCGTCTCTCCAGGTTGACATCCTCCCCTCGGTCTGCTTCGGTGAACGGCTTCAGGTACGGCCGTGGTCGTCGTCCTCGGCCTTCTCCGATGTCACGTGAGCGTCGCTCCAGGGTGGGTAAGTGTCGCAGTTTGTCTCCGGGACTAGTTTCCGGCCTGCTGGGGAAGTGGACTCTCCGCAGGTGATGCGGCCCCGCTTGTCGTCCTATCCACCGTTTCCTGTTGTTGGAGCGTCGAGGGTCCAAATGGAGACATACGCTGCGGCTTTGCAGGCCTCGCTGGCGTCTTCCCCTCCTGGAGCGTCCGCGGAACCCTCACCTTGCGCAGGGCCCTCCGCGGCCCCGGCGCCGACTGGTTCGGATCCAGGCTTGGAGGAATATGTGCTGTTGGGGTGCGGCTCCTCTGGGACACGTCCTTCAGGCCACGGCATCTCTACCTCTTCGTAAACTCCTGCGGGAGTCCCTGTGTTGTTGCGGGAGGTCGCCCGGCCTCGGGTAGCATCCCTGAGCCCCTCTCGGTCCTTTGACAAGATGGTCCTGTCTAAGGCAGAGATGGCGCCGATACGGCACCGGCATGCTGGACCGTGCGGAGCCACAGGGGTCGGTGTACCCTGCTCCGGGTCGAGGCCGGGTGAGGACCCCTCGTCCCTCTCCGGACCCCTCTTGTCCCTCCCCACAGGCGGCTGCTTCGATGGAGGGCGAGTCGGAGGTTGGATCTTCCCTGGCATGCCACGTGGGTTGCTGAGCGATCTCCGCCTCATTCTGGGCCGCGACTGCCAGAGGGCTTTGTGTCACTCCCCGGTCTCATACCCCAGCGCAGGTGGCTACCTCGGCGGGGGTCGGGTAGGCGCCGTTCCGGAGCCGGTTTGATTCCAGCTCCGGTCTCCGTATGGTCTGCCGGATGGTGCCGACAACCTGCCTCAGGCAGCGGACTCTACGGCTCCGCGCAGGGGTCGTACTGCGGATTCGCCTTTGGACGCTCCGACCGCACTTGGAACAGCTCCAACACCCACCAACCACGCACACATCCTGGGGTTCATCCTCGACGCTACTCTCTCCATGTCCAAACAGGTCAATGCCGTCTCGTCCTCCTCCTTCAGCACCCTCCGCATGCTGCGCAAGATCTACAGGTGGATCCCCACTGAAACTTGAAGAACGGTCACCTATGCCCTCGTCAGCACCAGGCTGGACTACGGAAACGCCCTCGACGCAGGAACCTCTACAAAGCTCCTGAAACAACTCCAACACATCCAAAATGCCTCTGCACGCCTGATCCTCATCCCCCGCCGCAGCCACATCACACCCCACCTGAGACCTGCACTGGTCGTTAACAAGAGGATCACCTTCAAGCTCCTCACCCACGCACACAAAGCACTCCACAACACAGGACCAGCATACCTCAACAGATGACTCAGCTTCTACACCCAAGTCCCGCCAGCTCCGCTCCGCCGACCTCGCCAACGTCCCCCGCATCCGTAGAGCGACCTCCGGTGGCAGATTGTTCTCACACCTCGGCGCCAAGACCTGGAACACCCTCCCCATCCTCCTACGGCAGACCCAGGACCTGCTGACCTTCAGAAGACCCCT
Organism: Lissotriton vulgaris; assembly: GCF_964263255.1. Classification (NCBI taxonomy): domain Eukaryota; kingdom Metazoa; phylum Chordata; class Amphibia; order Caudata; family Salamandridae; genus Lissotriton; species Lissotriton vulgaris. Next base: position 606,110,463 of record NC_141699.1, on the reverse strand, counting down.
CAAAACCTGGCCGTTCGAGCAGTAGCTGCATCCCCCACCCCGAGCGCCTTGAGACCCTCTTGGGTAAGTAGTGCGCTTTACAAATACTCTGATTGATTGATTGATTCTTCTCTGGAGACAGGCTGTATATTGGTGTCGTCCTCCCCGGAGACTGGTCGCTGTGTGGTGTCTTTTTCACCGGCGTCGAAGGGCGGCTCCCCGCCCTTCCTGAGGCAGAGGTGTTCGTCGGAAGAGTGGCAGGTCCCTCATTCTTATGCTCCTTCTGACTTGGTCTGGCCCTTTCCCGTCCTGCTTGGCCTCGGGGACGGCCACCTTAGTTTGCAGCCGTCGCCCACTGAGGAGCTGCTTTCCCCACCGCGGGGCCCTACGGAGGCAGGATCGACCTTCGCTCATGCGGTGTCCACGGCTGTGGGCATCCTGCGTATGGGTGACCCGGTGGCTCACTTTCCGGCCGACCATCTATTGGACGTCCTCCACCAGGGCTCTGGTGGGAGGGAAATCTTACTTCCCTTTGAAGGTTCCCTCCTTTCTTCCTTGACGGGGGCTTGGAGGCGTCCTGCCTCAGGGGACCCGGTGCCTCAACATCTAATGCAAGGCACCTCCCGGCGCCGCGTGACCCGGCGTGCCTTTCCCTCCACCCCTCTGCCTCCAGTCCTCTTTTGTGGACTGCTTTTCCCTCCCTGCCTCCGCTGTTGACTCCGCCATCCTGAGAGGCCCGCTGGCTGGACTCTTAGGGGTGCAACATGTATGCCTCGACCAGCGCTGCCCTGTGGGCCCTGAACTACTCTTGTGTGCTGGCTCTGGCCTTCTGTTTGAGGGACTCGGCTAAGTCTCTGGGATCCGCAGCATCCCAGGAGAGTGGTCAGGTCGACTTACGGCATCATGCGTTGGATGGCTCGGAGCTTGCTGCGTTTATTCTCCGCTCCGGACATCTCAGAGGTGCTGGGCCGGGCCATGGCTTCCTCGGTCGCTCTCCATCACCATGCTTGGCATCGGGATGGAGTATTCCCTGAGAATATTCGGGAGCGACTCATCGACCTTCTGTTTGATGGCAGCCTGTTGTTCCATGCCCCGGCCGACTCCGCCATCCAGAGGCTCTTGACAGGGCTCCGTCCTCCTCCTCTGCCTTACCCTCCTCCTCCGTCCCCTCCTCAGTGACTCCTGAGTCGGGTTGATTCTGGGCCTTCTTAGGCTGGTTGTTCTGGCTGTGGAGTGTGTTTTCTGGCCATTTGCATCCTTCCTTGGGACTTTGGCATTGTTGGCTGCTGGATGGCCCTTTGTTGATTGTGTGTGGGTTGGAATTGTTGCGCAGTCTTGTACCTGAGATTAGGCCTTCTGCCTGATTGGGCTGCTTGTCAAGCGTTTCGCGGAGGTGTTTTTTTCCCTGTGGCTCTTTTGTTTTTCCTCTGCTGCGTAAGTTCTTCCAAAGAAGGTTCCCATATTTTGGAACTTATGGTAGCCTAGGTGGGGTAGTGGTAGCTGTCATATGGCTTGCACTCTGCTGGAGTGTTCTGGTCGCCTTCGGGTGCCTGTTCTCCATGGCGTTTGTGTAGGTTGCTTTTGAGCCTTGAGGTCATATGTGTGGCCACTCGTAGATGTGCCCGGGCAACTCCTCCTCTCCCTGCTCCTGCCCTGAGGTCTGGGATGATCCTATGTTCTTCCTTGCCAGGCGCCGCCTACTCAGCCTTCCTGGGGCCTCGGGCTGTTCGTCTTGCGGCTTTGAATGCCAGCGCTGTTCTGGCTGGCAGGTTGTTCTCCACCTGGAGTGGGTTCGCCTTCTTTTCCCTCGCTTTCTTGGGTCTTCTAGGCTTCTTCTTCTTCCTCCCTTCCTGTCTTGGCATTGGGCGGAAACTGTGTTGCCTTGTGGGGCAGTGGGGTGCTTCGGCCTCTCCGATCTTGCCCTTGGTTCCTCTTCAGCCTTCTTCTCCCTCCTACATCCTTTTGGGGTAGGTGGAGGGTCTTCTTGTGGGGGCTCCCCTTGCCTGGCAGGAACGAGGTTTACCTGGTACATAGATCTGGTTCCCTGTGGGGCCATCTGTTCTGTATTGGCTGGTGGGGTCCTTTTGCAGACCCTCCTTCCTAGGGGGTATTGCTAGGGTATCTATTCTACGTGAAGGAATCTGCAGCTAGTAGTCTCTATCAGATGTACAAGTTACTTACCTTCGGTAACGATGTATCTGGTAGAGATGATTCTAGCCGCAGATACCTTCGCGGCCCGCCCTTCCTCCCCTATTCTGCGAGGACCCTTATGTTGGTCTTCGGTACTCGCCTCCTGGTGGGGGGCTGTATCTCCTGTAAGTGCCTTCTTTGTTCTTGACGGGTGGCTCCGTCTGGGGGCGGTTCATTCCTACTTTGGTTCTTTGGAGGATGGGCTCCCGGTGTTTCGGTGCCCCGCTGCTCTGGCTACTCCAGGTTTGGGGGGACTGCTTTCTATCCTTGTCCTCCCTCCCCTCCCTTCCTTTGCTATCCTCTGATTAAGGGTCATCTGGCCATGTTTTGCCCTTGTCCCTCGTTGGTGGTTGTCCTTTATGTTGGGGTGGCTTGGAGGTTTGTTGTCCCTGTCTGTGTTGGGACTGGTCCCTTTCCTTGCTCAGGATGGGGGATGTGGGTTTCCTACATGTACCACGACCTTACGCATGTTCCGTGCCAGCATTTGAGGAAATACAAAATCACAATTGCCTGCTGAGAAAAACCTGTAACTGAGGGGAGTTTGTGCAGGTAGGTGTGCAATTACATTTGATTCTTTACAAGTTGTTTACCTCATCTATGAAGGCTATTATATTTAAGAAAGTCAAATATTGTTCTCTCAAATTCCTTGGATATTTCTTTTTCTTTTAGTGAAAGAAGAGTCAAAATTTCCTAAAAGTGAAAATCAACCACAAAAAATGCCAGAAATGCAGGTTAGTTAATCAACTGCGTTAACTTTTGTCTTTCACCTCTGGCACAGTCTTAACAGTTGTGCATATGGTCGAGCAAGAAGAACCGGGTAATATCATGTTACATCTATACGGCACTGACTGTAGATTATTAGATCTCAATGTGTGCTAGATTTACTTCTCGGAGATTGGAATTCTATGGCTGTCATCTACACAGTGCAATTAACTCCTTAACCACTCTTATCTATACTAGAAACATACAGTTTTAAAAGTTTCAATTCTTGTTGGAGTTTCCTCACCTTGTGAATTTCTCCAGGCACCCAGACAGGATAAAGAAACGTATTAAACAGCTCTTGTGTGCTTACAAATGATGTTGTTGACCTCTGTTAGGAACCCATCCTGTTTCCAGACATGATAACAGACCGCTGCATAAGGGCACCATCTTTGCGTCCTGAATGCCCAGATGCATTGCACTGAATAGACCTTGTCTCTTTGGTGAGAAGTCACACCAAAAAGGTGATTGGAGGAATGCTTGCAATAGTTTTAACCACTGACAATTGCTCTTGGTAGCATTCCAACCCATTGTTCTTTTGCCAACTTTCCACTTCAGTTTGTACCCAGCCATATGCAAATTAGTCTTTTTTTTATTATTAACCTTGCTCCAATAACAACAGTCCAGCCTGAACTTGCAGACCAGGTCCTCCTTGAACTGGAACAAACACAATTCAAGACTGGTGGTTTTAACCTGATTTGTGCTCTGTAGTTCAGTGCAGGTTCCAGTGGCACAGTGAGCACTGAATCCACATCTAGGCATATTCTGAGTGTGTACTGTAATTAGATTGGAGGAGATATTCAGTTATGAGCCATCCTCCCATATGTCAAGCACAAACACACATCTGATGTGATCGCAAAAGGAACTTACGGCCACATGTATCAATGTTTCCCGTTTGCGAATTCTTAATTGCGAAAATTAAGGAATCGCAATTAAGAATTCGCAAACGGCTATGCATTAAGAAATCGCAATTTTTTTTGCGATGTCTTAATTTTCCTTAATTGCGATTCACAATTTGCGAATCGCAATTAAGGAATCCCTTTCCATTGATTCCTATGGGCCAAGAGGCCCATAGGAATGAATGTGAAGGCATTCTCATTTTGCTATTCGCAATTAAGGAATCGCAAAATGAGAATGCAATTTCAAGGGTGCAGGGGGGGGTCCAAAGGACCCCCTGCACCCCTGAAATGTACCTTTTAAGTACTTTTTTCACACACACATGCCCCAAGGGCATGTGTGTGTGTAAAATGAAACTCAAAAATGCAGATTAACTTCATGGTAATTTACCACTTCCTATTTGCGATTTCGCAATTTTAAAAAAATCATGCATTGCATTTAAGAAATTGCAAAATTGCGATTTCTTAAATGCAATCGCAATTTAAGAAATCGCAAATAAATTGCGATTTATTAAATTCGAAAAAAGCAAAAACCTTAATGCATCCCAAAAAAGGGATTCGCATTCGCAAACTGACGATTTTTGCGATTCGCACCGTTTGCGAATGCAAAAACCCTTGATGCATGTGCCCGTAAGAAACAGAAACAGTCCTGTTTAGAATGGAGGAGAAAGCCTCACCCACATTATAGTGGCAGGCTTTATCACAGGCTAACTCATCCCATCCTGACATAATAGTACTCACAGGGTGGCCTCAATCTCAATGAAAGGGAGTTCCAAATTAATATTTCTGGATATGGAAGGATCCAGATCAATTTTTAAAACTGTCTATACGTAAACCCAAAGGGATTCCTTTTGTTCAAGGTTACCTAGAGTGGAATTAAAAAGAAAACCCAAATGTAGGATGCATCGTGAGAATGTCTCATGTTTTGGCCCCTAATAGTAGCCTTGAAAGGTTCTTGGCCGTCGTCAAGGCTAATAGGATTCCTAATCGATTCATTACAATGGACTATGTGTGGAGGTAAGTGTTAGTCGTACCTTCAATATGACTGTGTTCACACATGATGCACTCTTACCTACAGGATAATGTATGAAAGTCCACTATATATTGAGACACACACGATTACATAGCAGACACACTGCAATTGTTATTACAACATTCAAAATGTGGGCATATATTGCAACCATGTTCCTACTTGCCCAGACTTTGGTTTAATTTTAAGGGTCTCTAGGTGATGTGTTCTGCCTTTGGTTGGACTCCGGATTCCAGTACAAGTTTCTGTCTTTGCAGCTAATCCCATGGGTCTTGAATAAATTCAGGTGGGGCTGAGCACTTGAATCTGGTGACCCCAGGTTGTGCCCAAGGGGGTTGGCGCTCCAAACTGCTGACCCCGAACTTCTGCCCTCCATTACGTTTTTGGGAGTGGGTTGCTCCCAAACTTCTAAAGTCTGCTCCTTCAAACATGGGGAATGAACTGAACCAATGGAGGGGCTTTGATCTACTATTTGAGGTGGTTGAAATTCTGATGGATGTATCGATCTGCAGATTCTCACCTTTTGAATATCCCCATGTGCTATCTTGAACAGACACTTTTCGATACCTCTCCCGGGCCGGTAGGAGGCACCAGCTCCATCCGGGCGCCACACTCGGCACCTAATGATGCCATTGGAGCCATAAAGAATCCTCTTAGGCAATATTACATAAGTTTCCAATTTCCCGTTTCTTTGATGCATCCCATAGCTCTTCAACTCTCTTCAGAGCTGGCATTTTTCGAAGCTTTTATTTCATTTTAGGTACAGTTTTCTTCCGACATGTCGCCGCATAAAAAGTGCAGCTCCAACAGTTCCAGTGCCTGCGACTCCACCTGCCCCACACTGACTCCGCCAGTTTGCATAATCCCTGCTGCTTGGCTTCCTTGGCCACATGGTGATCACATGTACCTTACTTTTCCAACTCCAGGTGCAGACCCGAGCTATTTTCTCAGTCTCATGTTTGGTATATTTAATAGGGCAATTATCCCATCAATTGTGCCTGCGAACAACACGGGTCCACTGGTCGACTCTTTGGGGGGTGTTCCAGCTCCTTACCAACAGACACTCTTCCTGCCATTATTGCAATTGGCCCAGTTCGAATGACCTACTTCAGAGCCGACTACTCCGGTGCAGAAAACCCACCATCTCAGCTGGTTCTTCCATCACTCCCTCCCGGACATGGAGTTGTCACTGCGCTGCAGTCAACCCGACCTACGCCACAACCGTTTTCGTCAACGTCGCTATCGGTGCCACAGAGTTTCGTAACACAAGGGGAACGCTTAAATCTGTAGGGACCGGGGTAAATCTGCTATTTCAAAAGAACAGTGGTCTCTGAGGTAATAATTGTTTATCAATTTGTAAAGAGGAAATCTTCTACAAAACAATGTTTTTAATTTTTAGGGGTTTCAAAACGGTGAGCATGTACATAAGTGACAGTGGGGTGAAAAAAGTGCTCGATGCTCAAGCGGAAGTGATACAAAATGTGCAATATGTGTATCGCAATCTGCAGCTATTGTGTGCAGCCTGCATTTGACAAATGTTCTTAGTTAAACAGGTCTACACTCTTCAGTTCTACATTTTGATCCACAAATAATGCTGATCATTCTTAGGACTTGAAATATAGTCGGCTGAAGACAGTAAAAGGTTAAAAACACATGAATTATGTACAGTTATCCCTGAATGATGGATGCAGTGGTTTCAGAGAGGATGTTGAATCGTCTGAGGGCTAGTTATAGGGATCCAAACAAAAGATATTGCATGTGCTTAATGGTATAGTGACAAGATTGCTGTAGGCTGAATTGTAATGTTCTCATGCCAAAACAGAGCGGTCAATCAGTCTGACCGGTCTATTTGGGCCCAACCTTTGTATATCGATCCACCATTGCCCCAACCCACAACTCTACAGCCTGTGAATCCCATAGCAGTAATGCCTCATCATTCCCAGAGGGAGGCCCAGACTTATCAAAGCGGGTTTCTTCTTTGAGGAAGATGACCCCCAAGAAGATGTTGGAGATGGTTGTGACCAGCTCTCATTGAACCTAGACTTTGAAGACAGCAAGTGGTCTAGATACAGCCCCTCAGTGGGAACTACTACTGTTCGCTACAGGTCTTCCATCTCCAGAGGTGACTTCCTACCACTCACTGATGCGCAAGGCAGCAGAAATGTTAGACTTGACTCTTCCAACCATTGAATTGAAGTCTAGCATACTGACTGAGGTTCTACTCTCACAATGTTCTGAACCTCTGCTATCCTTTACTGACAGAGCCCATGCTCTCCATTTGGAGTAAACAGTGCCACAGCTGTTTCCAGAACGATCAAAAGACCTTATAATCTTGCGCCTGGAGACCCAGTCAACACATCCCTCTCCGAAAAGTATGGTAGTCCAGGTCTCTTGCTCCTCAAACTCACCCTGGCTCCTTTCCATCCCTGCCTTCGGAAAAGAGTCTAAGAAAATGAATTAATCGGCAAAAAATATCTTTTCGTCTTGCAACATGGCTTTAAAATCAGTAAATGCCACCTGTCTGTTCCTAGATACATTTGTGTTCTTTTGGACTCATCAAAAAATGTCAATCCTAAATTTCTAACAGACATACAAGCTCACTTCACAGTGCTGCTTAATGAGGGTCAAGCAGCTGCGCGACAAGTCATTCAGTCAGTCAAATAACTTTATTTCGGTTAGTTAAAACCATAAAAGCAATACACAGTTCATAATGCAAGATTAAAATAACAATTAAACAAGTTTAGACATGATTGCAAATCATTCAATCGGGGATTGATACAGCTTATTTGGTGGCAAGAGCTATGGACTCTTCAGTCGTTCTTGGTTAAGAAACTCTGTTTTTTCACACGACATCCAGATCATCTACAAGTATTTTCTATTTGATGGGTCCAGCCTCTTTAGAGCCAAAGAAGATTTGGCATGTGAATGGTTTAAAGACCGCAAACCCTCAGCCAGTTCACTTGGCCTTCAGTCACCAAGTCGTTTGAGGTTTCAAGGCTTCAGCAGAAGGGTTTCATTTTGAGGACACCAACAATATTCAGCTCAGCAACGACGACGGCAACAGCAGTCAAACCCCCTTTTCAAAAGTTACAGAGGGCCTGCTAGAGGAAGACAGCAAGCCCTGCCACTTTCTCCCTCTTCCTCTTTCTCTTCCTGCTATTCGTCCTCAGCCAACGTTGGGGAGCAGCCTTAGTTTTCCCTTCATGGAGCATCATTTGTTGGTGGGAGAATGGTGTTCTGCTATGGAGGGCAACAACATTGGAGTTTTGGGACTTCTTTTTCCAGTCTCACCTCCTCCAAGAAGAGGTGCAATCCCTACCCCTAAGGGCGCAGTGGAGTTTATTCCAGAGCAGGAACGGGGTCAGAGATGCTACTCTGGTATTTCCTTATCCCCAAAAAGGACAGAGGTTTGCATGGGATCCTAGACCTCAGGATATTGAATTGGTTCCTCAAACAGGAAAAGTTGGAAATGCTGTCCCTAACTCAGGTTTTTCTTGCGCTAGAAGCGGAAGACTAGATGGTGTCTGTTGACCTGCAAGGTGCCCACTTCACATTCCAATCCTGCAGTCGCACAGGAAGTATCTTCGCTCCATGGTAGGATGCCAGCAGAATCAGTTTGCAGTCCTTCTGTTGGCCTCACTTCTACTCACAAAGGAGATGGTTGTGTTGGCGGCCCAGGTCAGAAGGCCCAGAATCCCAGTATTCCCTTACATGGACAATTGGCTCATCAAAGCAAGAGCTCCAGAATTTGTGTTGCACCACTTGCAAGTGACAACTCCGCTGTTATTCCCTCTGGACTTTTCCATCAACAAGTCCAGATCCGGGGGAGGAGCCTAGCCTGCAGCCGAGATGGCCGCCTAGCTCTTCGGCTCCGCCGGCCCTGACGCCCTTCGCTGAGATCCTGGTAAAATCCTGTGCCTCCGAGCATCACGCTAGCATCACGCTTACCTGCGCTGCACTCCTGATCACGATGCTGTGTCTCCGGTCGAAAACGGACCTGCCACGGCGGAGTTGAGCCTCGGTCACCATTCCGGCCTTTTGTAGAGGGAGCAGCCGTGCCATTGTTTGGTGGGGACGGCCGGTGGAGACTACGACGGCGGCGGCCGCTGCGGCGAGGGAGGAGCCGGTGCACCGGACCTGGAGCGCGGCGCTGGTGGATTCTTCACAGTAACCTTTTCCCTGTTCAGCAGCCCAGCGCGACTCGCTCGCAACATTGTTACCGGCTCCCGCTTCATGTATCCCGGACCAGCAGAAGGGGGCCGGGATCGCTTCTTTGTTGCAGCTTGTAGCAGCGGTCGCCATCTTCTGCTACGGACGCCCTGATCTTGCCGGTGGGTCTCCCTGTGCTACAGTTACTCCTACCCTTACAGCCTCTTCCCAACCGGCTGTACCACGTTTCCTGCACCATCGGGGCCTCGCAGAGATTTCACTACTCTCCAGATACCGATGGCTGGTGTCGGGGGCTTGCTTCCCGGGGCGCTCAATGGTTGTATACTTAAGATGGCGGACACGGCAGCACCCTCCATCCTTGCTCCACCGCTGAGGCTCTGCGACATCCTGGCTGCACTGGGGGACCTGCGATCGGCCTTCCGCGACCTTACTGCTGAATTGGGGGACCGGCTTGAGGGGGCCCTGTTGGCTGGCCATGAGGATTCTCCAGTGCGGCGTGTTACGCCATATCCTCAGCCGACTGTCGGTGGATCATTTGAATTGGGGCATGGGGCGGTGGCGGGGGGACGTGTCCCAGATCCCGCTGCGGTACTCCTCGGATCTTCTCTGGAGGAGTATGACAATACTGCTTCCTTGGTACGGCCGGGGCTCGAGTCCCCGTCGTCGCTTCCCCCATCCCCTTTATCCTTGGGTGCCACGTTCTCGAGCGTCCACCTGGACTTGCTTCCTGTGCACCGGCCGGCTGCTACTTTGGATCTTGTACATCGTCCTGCCTCCTGTTGCTCCAACCGTGGCATGGAAATGGTGCGTCCTTTGGTTCCTTACAATCAAGCCTCACTCCAGTTTGCCTTGTCTCCTGCACCTCAACTTCTACAACGGTCTCCATGGCGGTCCATTTCGTCCAAGCTGGCGGTACTGACACTGGTTTCTGTTGGACTGCAGATTCGAAGGGGTCAAGGCTGATGAAGGGGACTTTCTTGTTGCACACTGGAACACATAAGGCTGGGACTGGGACTTGTGACTGCTGGAGGTACTTGTAGAATGGGTGTTAGGTTGGGGCCTGGGGTTGGGTGACCGCGGGTAACGATTTTGCTTGCTTATATAAATCCTTGGCCCTCCTCCGATCAACCGTGACATTCTATTTCTTTTTCTTCTCTTATTCTTCTTCTACATTTCGGGACTCTTCTGGGGCGACAGACACACTGCTAGGGGGGGGTAGGCCGTAGCCTCTGCATGCGTGTAGGGTGGGGGGTATATTTCCTTGTCGGTTTTTTCTTTCTATGGGCCTCCTTTTTCTTTCCTTCTTCTTTCTTTCTCTCTTCTCTCTTTCTACTCTTATCCTTCTAGCTGACTCCTTCCTTTCTTCTTTCTTGGGTCTGTGGGGGGAGTGGGTGCTTATGGGTAGCGTTTGGGGATCGCCATTTGATATGCTTCTTTACTATCCTGATTTTGTTCAGCGCGATCGCTTGCCTTACGGATAATGCTTGCTGACCCTTGTTGTGATCGTTGCCCAGTATAAGTCCTAACTTCATTGCTCTGATTCAGATCCTTCCAGACCTGTTGCTACGGACTCATTTCAGAACTCTATTTAAAAATTAAACCTCATCATCCTGACGCTTAGCGGCACGATTGTGTATAACGTAACCTGGTCTATTCGTTGATTTACTGCTTTGTCGCTGAGAAGTGTACTTGCTTGCTGATGTGCTCTTTATTGTCGAGGCCGGCCTGAGGGTTGTAGGCCCGTATTTGTCTGCACATACTGTTCAATAAAGGTTTTTTTTTAAAAAAAACAAGTCCAGATCCCACCTGGTGCCCTCTAAGCGCATTCTGTTTTTTAGGGTAGAACTGGACCCTACTTTGATTCAAGCACCTCCTCCTTCTAAGAGGATTCATGACATTTAGTCTATGATTGAGATGTTTCAGGATGGAGCGATCATACCAGCCTGCTAGGTCTGCTAGCCCCCTTCATTCTGTTTGTCGCCCATGCATGCTGTCAAATAAGGGCCCTCCAGTGAGTGCCCTGCAAAAAATTACTCTAACACAACAGCATCCACCAAGATCTCCAGGAACACTGCAGCGGACCTACACTGGTGGAGGCAGCAACCTTTCTCAAGGAAGACCGTTTCACCCTCTTCCTCCGGTGGCAATAGTGATCACAGATGCCTCCGCCCTGGAAAAGGGGGCATGGGGTATCTGAAGGAACTGGAGATCAGAAGTCTCTGGTCCACTGAAGAAAAGATTTTACACATGTTGTTGGAATGCAGGAGATTCATCGAGCTCTCAAGGACTTTCTCCCTTCCCTTCAGTCAGTCATACCAGATCTTGATGGACACCACGACTGCAGAATGGTGCATCAACCAGCTAGGGGGAGTAGGGTTGTATTCTTTTAATGCAGAGGAGCTCTACAACCCTGGTCCTGGGCTCAGGACCATCAGATTTGACTGGTAGCAAATCACCTGGCTGAGGAGCTCAATGTGCATTTAGAAATTCTCAGTCGGCGTCATCTAGACGATCATGAGTGGCTTCTCCATTCGTAAATAATGCTAAACCTCTTCCAACTAGATGGATAGACCTGTTTACCACTCAGGAGAATGCTCACTGTCTGTCATTCTGCACCCTCCAGTGTCCGATGTTGGGACCAATGGAGACCGTGTTTCAATTGAGCTGGAGCTCTGAGTTTCTTTACGCGTTTTCATCCATACCTTTGATTTCTTGGATGCTTAGGAAGATTTCACTTTACTGGACCCAAGTAATCTTAATAGCCACCTCCAGAGCCCCCACCTACATGCTTGGAGAATGAACTGGCTAATCGGAGTTGCTTTTCAGTTCTCCTTGAAGTGGTGTACTTTATTTTATTTTCCAGAAGACACTCCATTAAATCTATTTTTGCTAGCAGGTGGGTTAGATTTGCTACATGGTGTGAGGAATCCTCTTAAAGCTCATCTATGTGATATACTTTTTTCTGCTCTTGTTTTGCCCGGCAGGGCTGGGCAGTTGCCACAGATGAAGGTGGCTTGTCATCTCTATCATCTCTTATATATACATACTTCTTCAGGGGTGGCTTTCTGCTATGGCGGAGGAGCGTCGCCCTACTGCTTTTATGCATTGTAAAGAAGAGAAACATATAATAACTTTCTTTTTTTTTTTTTTTATATATTTCTTTATTGCCATTTTAGGAACTTACATTGTTCAATTTACATGCATCAGACATCTGCATATATTCAGTATAACATCTTGACAATCTGTGTACATTTTTAGGCATTGTTACAACAGGTTCATATGTGTTCCAATGCACCATCTTGTTTCCTGAATCACAGGATAACTATACAATTCCCAATTGCCCCTATCCCTCTCCTCCTCACATTAACCTCAACTCTTCAGCATCACTTCCCTTTTTTATGTCCTATATCTGATTGAGACTGTGAGAAGTTGGCCTGATATATGATGTTCACTAGTTCTAGTGATCACCTTGTATCAGTCCAAACAACCCTTATGGTGATTGGTTGTAAAGTCAACCTTATAGACCAGCTATCCTAGTAGCGTGGACTAAAGCAGTCTTTAGGCTAAACTCTTTATGGCATGTGAAGCCAGCTGTTTTACCACATATAACCCCTTGAATACCAAATGAAAGGACACCACACAGGTTGTTATGAAAATAAACAGATATTTATTAAATAACATACACCTCTGAACTCTTTATGAGGTCAGAGGGCTAAGCACATGACAATACTAAAAAGGAAATACGAGTTTGCACAATATTTACACAAGTGCCTTAGGGGCACGACAAACCATATACTCAAAACAATGGAATGCGAGGAAGGAAAATACTGTAAGGAGATCCAGAGGCTGGAGGATCGCTGGGACTACGCTACAAACTAGGTAAGTAAGGAGCAGGAGGCCCACAAGACTCACGTGCAGAGTGGGAACTCTCACGCGGGATGCGTACCAACGTCTATGGATCTTACAGTTTAGAAAGTTACGGATTCCGGACAAACCCGGCTGGATGGAGGGAAAACAACAGTGGACCTGGGCACTAGGATAGTGGACACAGGCTTCAGCACCTAGAAGCTTTAGTTACCTAACCCACAGGCTGCGGGTGCATAGGGCTGAAGTTGCGTCGGGTTTGCTGTGTTGTCCCCGGTGATGCCTGAAACAAGAAGTTGCTGGCAGGCAGCCAGATGGAGGAAGTCCGGTGGTTCCAAGGATGGCACTGGAAGGAAGAAGTCCTGAGAAGGAAGGGGACAGAGTCTCGGTCACTAGCCAGTGACAGTGCTGGAACCAGGAGGGAACCAGATGCTGTCGCCGCGTTCAGGTGGAAGAAGGGTCGCTTCTCTCTGTAGCTGCGCGGACCAGGAGCTGCTCTTCTCGACCAGGCTGGAGGCACGAGCTGTCCCACGTAGTCTGCTGCTGTTGGCGGTGTCGGATCGTCGATCTGGACAACAGGCCTTGGCTAATGCAAGCCACGCGGTGAAACAAAGATGGCGTCTGGTGCGGACCAGGAGGGTCCGGGGTGCTCACCCTTTACAAGGAAGCAAGGGCCAGTCTGGGGGACCAGACTAGCAGTGATGGATTCTTCAGGTCGTCGTCTCGGAGGTCACAAGCCAGCCGGCAAGTGACCAGACAACAGGACAAGCAGCAACCAGGCAAAAGGGCCCCACGCAGATCTGGAGGATGCTGGGGGGCTGGTCTTTGGTGCAGGAGCTGCGTCGGTGTAGGGCTTCTCAGGCCCTGGTGCACTCACTCGAGGATCCCTCGGCGGTCGTGCTGGAAGCGCTGTGCAGGTTTCTCAAGATGGCCGTCTCCACGTTGCTCGTCGCACCCACGGGTCCCAGCTGGGCTGTGGATGTGGGTAGAGGTCAGAGAGGTCTGGAGGTCCGGGTCTTGTCGAGCTGGGTCGTCGGATTCCGGGATGGAAGGACTCTGCAGCAAACCGCACAGGAGCCTGATCGTGCCTGCGAAGCAGGATGGTCACTCCCTGACCATAGGGGAGATTCTTCAGTCTTCTGGTAATCAGGAGGTCGAAGGTCAAGAGTTTCTTCGTGGAAGTTGTCAAGAGTAATCTGATTTTGAATGGGACCAGCTCCTACCTTTATTCAGCTAAAGGGGGCTGCACAACGACTAGGTCCCTCCTCTGGGTGGGAACAGGAAGGGGGGTTGGTTACACCCCCTTTCCTTTGTCCGGTCTTGCGCCAGCTCTGGGGCTGGAGGGCCCCAGGAACTGGTTTGGACCAGTGTATGCACAGGGCACCTTGTGTGCCCCAGGCATGTCTCATTCCTTTGAGTCCTGTCCTACCTAATACACAAAATCCTGTCTAGGGTGGTGCTAGCACCTCCCAAGGCAGGAAACCCTTTGTCCAAGCCTCCCTCGCTGGAAGGACTCCCAGCAGCAGGAGGTCAGACTTGTGTCTGTGGTGGCAGCATCCATTTTGTGATGCTGAGGCTCGAGTTAACTTTAACCGGGGTTCACAGTTACATACATGTCGTGTCCCTCTAGAAGGGTGGAATGCTAACCCCGTCGCCAGAATTGGCGAGGGGTTAGTATTCCAATTCGTATGACACCTTACTCGACATGTTTTGATAATGCTATGCCAAAGTTAGCATTTGACAGCGAGGTTCATAATGCACTTAAGAGTATATGGTATAGCGTTATCATGGAACAGCTATTAGGACTTGGTTCCGCAAGCTGCAAACGGGCTCAGCTCATGCCAGAGCACTGTCTCACAAAATTCCAAGCACTCTGCCTTCAGGATTGATAAGGCCTGCCATAGGAGTGACTGATAGGAATAGATGTGTCCATTTTAGGGTTAGATATAGGAATACTATATCTAAAGCAAAGGGTGATTACACCACCTTGCCCCAGCTGTCGTGCAGCCAGTTGTGTCAGATTTGGATGGCCAGCCAGGGGTGGCATAATACATGCTGCAGCCCCTGGTAGGCCCTGAGTACACCTGTGCCCTGGATACCTAAGGTATGCTGTACAGGGACTAATAAGGTGGCCCAGTACCAATTGTTAAATGCACCTAAGGTACATGCTTGTCAATTTAAAGAGAGAACAGCTAGGCTGTGGGTCCGATTAGCAGGCCCACCGCCAGGGAAAGTCGTAAACCAGTGAAGCAAAAAGCAAAAATCGGGGTTGACCATAGGATTGCAGACCCCACTCTCCTACAGAGACTACTAGCCGCAGATTCCTTAACGTAGAATTATCCCCAGGCGTCAGACTGGATCCAGAAAACCTTTTTGCCACAGCATCCCTGTGCACCGGGGGACGGCACCACGTGACTCCGCCTGACGTCGTGCGCGTCCGTGACGTCAGCGAGGATACATAAGTCCCACCCCGACGTGCCTATGTCAGTTTTTTAGGTCTCGCCTGAGACCGCGCATGCTGTCTCTTCGAAACATTTAGTAAGTGGCTTTTAAAAGGGCCATCAGAGGCTTTTGCTGGCCTCCAGCTTGCGTTCACGAGCGCGTGCACATGCACAGCTGCCATCTGTGTTTTTATTGCTGTAATCCGGCTCCTCTGCTCGCACTCCCCCCTCCCTCTTCGTCAGTTTCATTTGTGTATTCTATCACTGCGAATGCACCTCCCCTCGCACTCCCCCTCCCTTCTCCCCCTCCCTCTTCATCAGTTTCATTTGTGTCTTCTATCACTGTGAATGCTGCTTTGCTCGCACTCCCCCCTCCCTTCTCCCCCTCCCTCTTCGTCAGTTTCATTTGGGTCTTCTATTGCTGTGAATGCTCCTGCTTCCACCAGGCACACACACCATCAGTCGTCAGTGCACGCTTTCACCAGGCACACACACCACCAGCAGTCAGTGCACGCTTTCACCAGGCACACACACCACCAGCCGTCAGTGCACGCTTCCACCGGGCACACACACACCACCAGCCATCAGTGCACGCTTCCACCGGGCACAACCACACCACCAGCCGTAAGTGCGCGCTTCCACCGGGCACACACACCACCAGCCGTCAGTGCACGCTTTCACCAGGCACACACACCACCAGCAGTCAGTGCAGCAGGCAGGCTCGTCTCAGAGTTTCTTGGTAAATATGTGTTCGATGCCTGGGAGGGAGTGGGTCGAGTTTCCTTAAACCATGTGGAGTATGCAGGTGCAGTGCATGAACTCCTGTGTGAGTGAGTCATGCTGCCTGGGGCTCACTCACTCCACGCTTGTAAATTGCGCCTGCACCATGCTTTTTCTCTCATTTGCAAAGTTTGGAGCATGGGCAGCCCCCACACCTCCGGGAATGACTGCTTCCTACAACCAGAATGGAAACAACATTCAGAGCAATGAAAACAAGTTCATTTGATGCAAAGAACTGTTAACAAAAACCATGTCCAGCTCTTGTAGAACAAACAGCAACATAAAACAAACAAGCACTGGCATAGCCAATAGGTCTCGCTTTTTGGACCCTATAAGTATTTAGTTATGCAGTAGAATATCCTTGGTGCAACAACACCAACTGTTGCATGGCTAAACACTTATAAGGTCCCAAATGCGAGACCTATTGGCTATGCCAATGCTTGTTCTCTTTTTCGCGTGCAACGCGGATCCGGATTGTGTCCTGGCCTGTTTTCAGGCCTTCTTTTCTTTTTTATGCTTTGGAGTTGTGGAACAGTGTGCGAATGCCTTCAGGCTTCCAGACGTGTGCCTCTTGTGCACGTCCCATGTCGGCGACGGACCATCACCCGATTTGCATGTGGTGCCTGGTCGAGCACCACGACTCGACGGATTGCGACGCCTGTCAGCACCTTAAGCCTAAATCACAGAGGGAGTGCCAGATGAAGTTGCTGTCGGCCCGCTTGTCCAGGTCGGTGTCGTCCCAGCGTCCGTCCCCCACCTCGGAGGCCAGGAACCGCTGGTTCCATCTGCAACATCGTCCCTCACCACGGCCCCAAGGGTGTTGCTCGCCGACTGGTAGGTACTTCAGCTTGTCTCCGAGGCCCTGTCCTCCTTCAGCGGTGGGCGCCGGTTCCCCTCGGGACGTGCGCCCGGCCTGTCGCCTTTTACCTGCCGTTTCCTAGCGTTGGGGCGACTAGGGCCCAAATGACAGCCTACGCTGCGGCTCTGCAGGCTTCTTTGGCCCCTTCTCCACCTCCTGAGACGTCCGCGGTTCCCTTGCCTCACGCTGGGACTTCAGCGGAGTTGCCGCCGACTCCGGCACCAAAGGTTTCGGCTCCAGGTCGTAGGAGGGTGGTGTCGTTGAGGTGAAGTCCTTTAGGGCTCCCCTATTAGGCGCTTGGCGTCCCTGCCTCACCGCTAATCCCTATGGGGCTTCCTGTGGTGTCGCAGGGGATTGCCGGGAGATAATATCAGAAACAAGTAGGACGGACCAAGCTATCAACGCAGGAAATTATCCCTTCTGGAACACCAGACTGGGGACCAAGCCAAATGGCGGACAAAAGGGCAAAATCACCACAATTATGAGTGGATCGGTTCTATCTGGAGCGGTCTCCTTCTAGGGGCATTGCAGCGTTGTCATTGCCTTAGGTGAGGGTGCCTGGCTGCCTGACTCCTGTGGCAGGAGAGCAGGAGCAGAGAAGTTGATGGACCCGTCGAGGTAAGATTTTTTTAAATTATTTGGACTTCACCCGCGACCACCCCTCGTGAACCCCCGCCTATCTCCAACCCACCCCTACCAGCGAGCCATGCCGGCCACCGCTGTACTTCTTTTCTGATAGGTTGATGTTGAGAACCAGGGCTTCCTTCCTGCGAAAAGTGGTTGCTCTTTCCATATTTTATCCTCTTCCACATCCATCCAAATAGGAGGAAAGGCTTAATTATCTTGAACCCAAAAGATCTGTTGAATTCTACATGGATATAACGTGTGAGTTTAGACTGGATGACATGCTCTTTGTTGGGTATATTTGAAAAATGAAAGGCAAGACAGTCCACAAGCAGACTCTTTTTAGATGAAGTATTCTGTGCATCAAGATCTGCTGCGTAATGGCATGCAAGGAAACCTCCCGAAGGTATTTGTGGTCATTCTCCTTGATCCAAATCTTCTACCTCAGCCCCTGTTAGATGAGTCCTTCTGGCAGACATTTGCAGAGCAGCGACTTGGTCGTCTCTTCACACAAATGCAAAACATTATTGCTTGGATTCTGAAGTATGGAGGGATGCACTCTTCCCTTGCTCTATTTTGCATGATTTTTTGGTATAGACATTTACTTTCCTCTAGGTGTGACACTGCTTGAGGACTCTATTCAAAAGGTGAGGAAGCTACAGATGCTTGTATTCAGAAGAACAAGTTAATTACCTTTGGTAACACTTTTTCTGGTGGATACAGTACTACCTGCAGATTCCTCACTGACCCACCCTCTTCTCCGTTGCATGCCTTAGTACACTAAACAATCCAGTTCATCTATTTAGCTGTATATTTACTTAAAGGAAAATTGCACTTATGTTTTTTGATGTTAGTTTCATACGATTCACCTCAAACAAGCATTTGCAATTCAATAGGTCTCGGATTTGTGAGAGTTCGAGCTATTGGCGTTGTAAATGATGTCTTTTACTTATGTGTTTTTATCTGGAGTGTAGTGTATGTATGTGTTGTGGAATTATGTAGGTTGCATTGGAATTAGTTGGGGAATTGTGTGGTGTGTAGTGTATTTGTGTAGTTGAATTATGTAGCATGGTCAATAGATAGGGATGAGCTTCACAGAATAGCTTGAAAGGAAGATAGAGCGGGTAGGTATTTGATTAGAAAGTGGTGAATGAACTCGAGACAGAGGAGCAGAAAGTGTGTGAGAAAGAGTGGGAGAGCAGGGAACAGCCTCCTAAAGAGGGAACACCTGTGTACTCGGAAGACACTTTAAGAAGATGAGGACAGCGTGGGTTTGAGGGGCACAAACCTTGAAAAGACATGGGAAAGAAACTGCTTGAACACATTATGTAAATTATATGAGAGAATCAGGAACAGTGCGTCAGAGAGTGAGAGGGTTGAGAGAACGAGAGAGAGAGACAGAGGGACAAGTGAGAGGGGCACCGGGAATGGTGGAGGGGGGGGGGGGAGGGGGGGGAGTACCAGTGCACAGAGTGACGAGGTACAGCAATGTACCATGTGTGAGCAGGCAGTATAAAGAGGAGACGGAATGTGAGGGAAGGATGAGAGTGGGAAGTGGGACGGCAAAATGAGAGGGGTAATCAATCAATCAATCAAAGCTTTTATATAGCGCACTACTCACCCAGAGGGTCTCAAGGCGCTGGGGGAGGGGGGTCCGCTACTGCTCGAACAGCCAGGTCTTGAGTTGCTTCCTGAAGGCGAGGTGGTCCTGGGTCAGGCGGAGGTGGGTCGGGAGGGAGTTCCATGTCTTGGCGGCGAGGTAGGAGAAGGACCGTCCCCCTGTGGTGGCTCTTTGGATGCGGGGGACGGCGGCGAGGGCGTGCCCGGTCGATCGAAGCTGGCGTTTGGGAGCGTAGAAGTTGAGGCGGCTGTTGAGGTATCCTGGGCCTTGGTTGTGTAGGGCTTTGTGTGCGTGGGTGAGGAGTCGGAAGGTGATTCTCTTGTTGACCGGGAGCCAGTGCAGGTCTCTTAGGTGTCCGGAGATGTGGCTGCGACGGGGGATGTCCAGGATGAGTCGTGCTGAGGCGTTCTGGATCCGCTGGAGTCTCTTCTGGAGTTTGGCGGTGGTTCCGGCGTAGAGGGAGTTGCCGTAGTCCAGACGGCTGGTGACGAGGGCCTGGGTGACCGTCTTCCTGGTCTCGGTGGGGATCCACCGGAAGATCTTACGTAGCATGCGCAGGATGTTGAAGCACGACGAGGAGACGGCGTTGACTTGTCTGGTCATGGAGAGGGAGGAGTCCAGGATGAAGCCCAGGTTGCGTGCGTGGTCTGTTGGTTTGGGTGCGCTGCCTAGGGCGGGGGGCCACCAGGAGTCGTCCCAGGCGGAGGGTGAGGATCCCAGGATGAGGACTTCCGTCTTGTCCAAGTTCAGTTTCAGGCGGCTGTTCATCGTCCACTCGGCTACCTCTTTCATCCCTTCGTGAAGGTTGGCTCTGGCGGTGGCGGGGTCGTTGGTGAGGGAGAGAATCAGCTTGGTGTCGTCGGCGTAGGAGATGATGTTGAGGTTGTGCTGGCGTGCGATGTCTGCGAGGGGGCTCATGTAGACGTTGAAGAGGGTTGGACTGAGCGAGGAGCCTTGAGGAACGCCGCAGATGACTTCGGTGGCTTCAGATCTGAACCGGGGGAGGCGGACTCTCTGTGTCCTTCCGGCGAGGAAGGAGATGATCCACTCCAGTGCCTTCTCCTGGATTCCGACGTTGCTGAGTCGCTGCACTAGTGTACGGTGGCAGACAGTGTCGAAGGCCGCGGAGAGGTCTAGGATGATGAGGGCTGCTGTTTCTCCGTTGTCAATCAGTGCTCGGATGTCATCGGTGGCTGCGATCAGGGCGGTCTCGGTGCTGTGGTTGGCCCGGAAGCCAGACTGCGAGAGGTCGAGGGATCCGTTCGTCTCGAGGAAGGCGGCCAGCTGCTTGTTGACGGTCTTCTCGATGACTTTTGCAGGAAACTGGAGCAGCGAGATGGGGCGGTAGTTCTTGAGGCCGTGGGGTCGGCTGATGGCTTCTTTAGTAGAGCGCTGAGTTCGGGGTGCTTCCAGCTCTTCGGGAAGGTAGCGGTGTCGAAGGAGGTGTTGATGAGGGGTAGTGGGAGTGTAGTGGGAGTGTGAGGGGTAGTGGGAGTGTAGTGGGAGTGTGAGGGAGAGATGAGAGGGGCATTGGGTGTGAGGGGAAGAGATGACAGGGTTTGTGGAAGAGCAAGGAATAGATCTATTGTAAAGAAAAAAAAAATGGCCTCCCTGCTCATTAAACAGGCCCATGACCTGCTAAAAAACACAGGCCACATATTGATCTGTAAGACCAGCCCATTAGGTACTGACTGAACGCGCTACAGGGCAGTTCCACTTTGCAGACAAGTAATGAAATATCTGGCAGCGTGGGGTTTACGAGAGGTGGATGAAGTGAGCAGGCCGCGACTCAGTGTGGGGTGAATCTGGTGGAGACATCTAGCCGCAGATTTCTTAACGTAGAATATCCCCAAGGCGTCAGACTGGATCTGGCAATTTATTTATTTTTGCAGCACCTCTGCACGCCGGGGGACAGCACCACAAGACCCGCCCGCGTACGTGACATCAGCGAGGTCATATACGTCCCCGGTAGCTTGTCTCCTTTCTGGTGAAGAATTGGCTTGGTAGTTTGGTCTGCCCTGTTCCCATGATGCACTGGGCCAGGGACAGACTAATTTGCATATAGCCAGGTTCTGAGCTGGGATGGGGCAGTGAGATAAATAACGGTGATGGATCAAGCCCTGATCTTTGGACTGGGTAAGAGTGGTCTGCTTAATTCAGACACTCTGTTCATCACCACCCCCTTTTCTGTATCGTTTTTGGCCACTATAGGTGTGGCAGGGTATACTCAGACATGAGTCCCTTTCTCACTGCTCCATCAGGATTCAAGCAAGCCGGGCCGAAGAGGCTGAAATGCCAGAAACCGGTCCCCGGTAGCTTGTCTCCTTTCTGGTGAAGAATTTGCTTGGTAGTTTGGTCTGCCCTGTTCCCATGATGCACTGGGCCAGGGACAGACTAATTTGCATATAGCCAGGTTCTGAGCTGGGATGGGGCAGTGAGATAAATAACGGTGATGGATCAAGCCCTGATCTTTGGACTGGGTAAGAGTGGTCTGCTTAATTCAGACACTCTGTTCATCACCACCCCCTTTTCTGTATCGTTTTTGGCCACTATAGGTGTGGCAGGGTATACTCAGACATGAGTCCCTTTCTCACTGCTCCATCAGGATTCAAGCAAGCCGGGCCGAAGAGGCTGAAATGCCAGAAACCGGTCCCCGGTAGCCTGTCTCCTTTCTGGTGAAGAATTGGCTTGGTAGTTTGGTCTGCCCTGTTCCCATGATGCACTGGGCCAGGGACAGACTAATTTGCATATAGCCAGGTTCTGAGCTGGGATGGGGCAGTGAGATAAATAACGGTGATGGATCAAGCCCTGATCTTTGGACTGGGTAAGAGTGGTCTGCTTAATTCAGACACTCTGTTCATCACCACCCCCTTTTCTGTATCGTTTTTGGCCACTATAGGTGTGGCAGGGTATACTCAGACATGAGTCCCTTTCTCACTGCTCCATCAGGATTCAAGCAAGCCAGGCCGAAGAGGCTGAAATGCCAGAAACCGGTCCCCGGTAGCTTGTCTCCTTTCTGGTGAAGAATTGGCTTGGTAGTTTGGTCTGCCCTGTTCCCATGATGCACTGGGCCAGGGACAGACTAATTTGCATATAGCCAGGTTCTGAGCTGGGATGGGGCAGTGAGATAAATAACGGTGATGGATCAAGCCCTGATCTTTGGACTGGGTAAGAGTGGTCTGCTTAATTCAGACACTCTGTTCATCACCACCCCCTTTTCTGTATCGTTTTTGGCCACTATAGGTGTGGCAGGGTATACTCAGACATGAGTCCCTTTCTCACTGCTCCATCAGGATTCAAGCAAGCCGGGCCGAAGAGGCTGAAATGCCAGAAACCGGTCCCCGGTAGCTTGTCTCCTTTCTGGTGAAGAATTGGCTTGGTAGTTTGGTCTGCCCTGTTCCCATGATGCACTGGGCCAGGGACAGACTAATTTGCATATAGCCAGGTTCTGAGCTGGGATGGGGCAGTGAGATAAATAACGGTGATGGATCAAGCCCTGATCTTTGGACTGGGTAAGAGTGGTCTGCTTAATTCAGACACTCTGTTCATCACCACCCCCTTTTCTGTATCGTTTTTGGCCACTATAGGTGAGGCAGGGTATACTCAGACATGAGTCCCTTTCTCACTGCTCCATAAGGATTCAAGCAAGCCGGGCCGAAGAGGCTGAAATGCCAGAAACCGGTCCCCGGTAGCCTGTCTCCTTTCTGGTGAAGAATTGGCTTGGTAGTTTGGTCTGCCCTGTTCCCATGATGCACTGGGCCAGGGACAGACTAATTTGCATATAGCCAGGTTCTGAGCTGGGATGGGGCAGTGAGATAAATAACGGTGATGGATCAAGCCCTGATCTTTGGACTGGGTAAGAGTGGTCTGCTTAATTCAGACACTCTGTTCATCACCACCCCCTTTTCTGTATCGTTTTTGGCCACTATAGGTGTGGCAGGGTATACTCAGACATGAGTCCCTTTCTCACTGCTCCATCAGGATTCAAGCAAGCCGGGCCGAAGAGGCTGAAATGCCAGAAACCGGTCCCCGGTAGCTTGTCTCCTTTCTGGTGAAGAATTGGCTTGGTAGTTTGGTCTGCCCTGTTCCCATGATGCACTGGGCCAGGGACAGACTAATTTGCATATAGCCAGGTTCTGAGCTGGGATGGGGCAGTGAGATAAATAACGGTGATGGATCAAGCCCTGATCTTTGGACTGGGTAAGAGTGGTCTGCTTAATTCAGACACTCTGTTCATCACCACCCCCTTTTCTGTATCGTTTTTGGCCACTATAGGTGTGGCAGGGTATACTCAGACATGAGTCCCTTTCTCACTGCTCCATCAGGATTCAAGCAAGCCGGGCCGAAGAGGCTGAAATGCCAGAAACCGGTCCCCGGTAGCTTGTCTCCTTTCTGGTGAAGAATTGGCTTGGTAGTTTGGTCTGCCCTGTTCCCATGATGCACTGGGCCAGGGACAGACTAATTTGCATATAGCCAGGTTCTGAGCTGGGATGGGGCAGTGAGATAAATAACGGTGATGGATCAAGCCCTGATCTTTGGACTGGGTAAGAGTGGTCTGCTTAATTCAGACAATCTGTTCATCACCACCCCCTTTTCTGTATCGTTTTTGGCCACTATAGGTGTGGCAGGGTATACTCAGACATGAGTCCCTTTCTCACTGCTCCATCAGGATTCAAGCAAGCCGGGCCGAAGAGGCTGAAATGCCAGAAACCGGTCCCCGGTAGCCTGTCTCCTTTCTGGTGAAGAATTGGCTTGGTAGTTTGGTCTGCCCTGTTCCCATGATGCACTGGGCCAGGGACAGACTAATTTGCATATAGCCAGGTTCTGAGCTGGGATGGGGCAGTGAGATAAATAACGGTGATGGATCAAGCCCTGATCTTTGGACTGGGTAAGAGTGGTCTGCTTAATTCAGACACTCTGTTCATCACCACCCCCTTTTCTGTATCGTTTTTGGCCACTATAGGTGTGGCAGGGTATACTCAGACATGAGTCCCTTTCTCACTGCACCATCAGGATTCAAGCAAGCCGGGCCGAAGAGGCTGAAATGACAGAAACCGGTCCCCGGTAGCTTGTCTCCTTTCTGGTGAAGAATTGGCTTGGTAGTTTGGTCTGCCCTGTTCCCATGATGCACTGGGCCAGGGACAGACTAATTTGCATATAGCCAGGTTCTGAGCTGGGATGGGGCAGTGAGATAAATAACGGTGATGGATCAAGCCCTGATCTTTGGACTGGGTAAGAGTGGTCTGCTTAATTCAGACACTCTGTTCATCACCACCCCCTTTTCTGTATCGTTTTTGGCCACTATAGGTGTGGCAGGGTATACTCAGACATGAGTCCCTTTCTCACTGCTCCATCAGGATTCAAGCAAGCCGGGCCGAAGAGGCTGAAATGCCAGAAACCGGTCCCCGGTAGCTTGTCTCCTTTCTGGTGAAGAATTGGCTTGGTAGTTTGGTCTGCCCTGTTCCCATGATGCACTGGGCCAGGGACAGACTAATTTGCATATAGCCAGGTTCTGAGCTGGGATGGGGCAGTGAGATAAATAACGGTGATGGATCAAGCCCTGATCTTTGGACTGGGTAAGAGTGGTCTGCTTAATTCAGACACTCTGTTCATCACCACCCCCTTTTCTGTATCGTTTTTGGCCACTATAGGTGTGGCAGGGTATACTCAGACATGAGTCCCTTTCTCACTGCTCCATCAGGATTCAAGCAAGCCGGGCCGAAGAGGCTGAAATGCCAGAAACCGGTCCCCGGTAGCTTGTCTCCTTTCTGGTGAAGAATTGGCTTGGTAGTTTGGTCTGCCCTGTTGCCATGATGCACTGGGCCAGGGACAGACTAGTTTGCATATAGCCATGTTCTGAGCTGGGATGGGGCAGTGAGATAAATAACGGTGATGGATCAAGCCCTGATCTTTGGACTGGGTAAGAGTGGTCTGCTTAATTCAGACACTCTGTTCATCACCACCCCCTTTTCTGTATCGTTTTTTGGCCACTATAGGTGTGGCAGGGTATACTCAGACATGAGTCCCTTTCTCACTGCTCCATCAGGATTCAAGCAAGCCGGGCCGAAGAGGCTGAAATGCCAGAAACCGGTCCCCGGTAGCTTGTCTCCTTTCTGGTGAAGAATTGGCTTGGTAGTTTGGTCTGCCCTGTTCCCATGATGCACTGGGCCAGGGACAGACTAATTTGCATATAGCCAGGTTCTGAGCTGGGATGGGGCAGTGAGATAAATAACGGTGATGGATCAAGCCCTGATCTTTGGACTGGGTAAGAGTGGTCTGCTTAATTCAGACACTCTGTTCATCACCACCCCCTTTTCTGTATCGTTTTTGGCCACTATAGGTGTGGCAGGGTATACTCAGACATGAGTCCCTTTCTCACTGCTCCATCAGGATTCAAGCAAGCCGGGCCGAAGAGGCTGAAATGCCAGAAACCGGTCCCCGGTAGCCTGTCTCCTTTCTGGTGAAGAATTGGCTTGGTAGTTTGGTCTGCCCTGTTCCCATGATGCACTGGGCCAGGGACAGACTAATTTGCATATAGCCAGGTTCTGAGCTGGGATGGGGCAGTGAGATAAATAACGGTGATGGATCAAGCCCTGATCTTTGGACTGGGTAAGAGTGGTCTGCTTAATTCAGACACTCTGTTCATCACCACCCCCTTTTCTGTATCGTTTTTGGCCACTATAGGTGTGGCAGGGTATACTCAGACATGAGTCCCTTTCTCACTGCACCATCAGGATTCAAGCAAGCCGGGCCGAAGAGGCTGAAATGCCAGAAACCGGTCCCCGGTAGCTTGTCTCCTTTCTGGTGAAGAATTGGCTTGGTAGTTTGGTCTGCCCTGTTCCCATGATGCACTGGGCCAGGGACAGACTAATTTGCATATAGCCAGGTTCTGAGCTGGGATGGGGCAGTGAGATAAATAACGGTGATGGATCAAGCCCTGATCTTTGGACTGGGTAAGAGTGGTCTGCTTAATTCAGACACTCTGTTCATCACCACCCCCTTTTCTGTATCGTTTTTGGCCACTATAGGTGTGGCAGGGTATACTCAGACATGAGTCCCTTTCTCACTGCTCCATCAGGATTCAAGCAAGCCGGGCCGAAGAGGCTGAAATGCCAGAAACCGGTCCCCGGTAGCTTGTCTCCTTTCTGGTGAAGAATTGGCTTGGTAGTTTGGTCTGCCCTGTTCCCATGATGCACTGGGCCAGGGACAGACTAATTTGCATATAGCCAGGTTCTGAGCTGGGATGGGGCAGTGAGATAAATAACGGTGATGGATCAAGCCCTGATCTTTGGACTGGGTAAGAGTGGTCTGCTTAATTCAGACACTCTGTTCATCACCACCCCCTTTTCTGTATCGTTTTTGGCCACTATAGGCGTGGCAGGGTATACTCAGACATGAGTCCCTTTCTCACTGCTCCATCAGGATTCAAGCAAGCCGGGCCGAAGAGGCTGAAATGCCAGAAACCGGTCCCCGGTAGCTTGTCTCCTTTCTGGTGAAGAATTGGCTTGGTAGTTTGGTCTGCCCTGTTCCCATGATGCACTGGGCCAGGGACAGACTAATTTGCATATAGCCAGGTTCTGAGCTGGGATGGGGCAGTGAGATAAATAACGGTGATGGATCAAGCCCTGATCTTTGGACTGGGTAAGAGTGGTCTGCTTAATTCAGACACTCTGTTCATCACCACCCCCTTTTCTGTATCGTTTTTGGCCACTATAGGTGTGGCAGGGTATACTCAGACATGAGTCCCTTTCTCACTGCTCCATCAGGATTCAAGCAAGCCGGGCCGAAGAGGCTGAAATGCCAGAAACCGGTCCCCGGTAGCTTGTCTCCTTTCTGGTGAAGAATTGGCTTGGTAGTTTGGTCTGCCCTGTTCCCATGATGCACTGGGCCAGGGACAGACTAATTTGCATATAGCCAGGTTCTGAGCTGGGATGGGGCAGTGAGATAAATAACGGTGATGGATCAAGCCCTGATCTTTGGACTGGGTAAGAGTGGTCTGCTTAATTCAGACACTCTGTTCATCACCACCCCCTTTTCTGTATCGATATACGTCCCTCCCGGCGCGCTGACGTCAGTTTCCTTCTTTTCCTCGTCCAACGCGGATCTGACGTAAGCAGTTCCTCTGGCCTGTTTTCAGGCCCCCCTTTTTTTTTTTTGAAAATGTTTTTATTAAAACATATATAGAATCGGCAATTCTGACAGTTAACAAAGAATCATCTCGTCTGGTCAATGTACACCTGTTCAAACTGAATGTCTGCGTGAAAGTATTAAAATATATTACACTTCTTAACATTACCCGCAGCAATTTGTTCCCTTCCCTGTCCCCACCCACCCCTTCACTCTTCGTCTGAGCTGTCTGTATCAGATTCCGGCACTGGATAGCATATGTCCTCTCGGAAAGTGTTCCATGCCGCCCAGATTCGAGTCCATTTTCGTGGGCTCCCTCTAGCCGTATACACTGTGCGTTCTGTGATCATTGCAAGGTCCATGTTTCTGCACCATGCTGCTAGTGAGGGCAACTCTGCCGCCCCCGTTTCTGTGCGATATCTCTTAGCGATCATGAGGCCCAACGTGCCCCATGTTTGTCCGTTACGTGTGAGGTCATTTGGTTCCCATACATTTAGTAAGCATCTACGTGGTTCCGGCAGTAGCAAAACCTCCATTGTTGGTGATATTGTGCGTAGCACCTGACGCCAATAATTAACTATCGCTGGGCATTCCCATATGGTGTGGAGAAAAGTACCCTCCTCCCCGCACCCCCGAAGACAGATGGATGTTGTGCCCTTTGTAGTTTGTGTAAGATGGTCCTGGTGTAGTATATGCGATGTAGGATTTTAAGCTGTACTAACCTAAGCTTGGCAGAGATTCCCACCTCTTTAGGTGACGCCAGGGCTTCTATTCACTCTTAATCGTCCATGTCTCCCACCTCCGTCACCCATTTCCCTCTAGCGTAACCGTGGGGTCTGGCATGTTATTCAACAACTTCAGGCATGTGATCAGTGAGCAAATGATCCTCCAGCGGGGAGGCCTCAGGGACCTCCGTGTCTGGCTGGAGTACTGTCAATAATGCATGTCTTTTTTGTATATATCTATACATCTCATTCGGGCCCAGGTCATATTGTTGCTGGAGTTGGGTGAAGAGTTTCACTGTTCCTTTGTCCCATAGGTCTCCCACCGTGGATATGCCTATATTGTCCCACTGTGTAAATCCCTTATTACGCCGCAGGTGGCCTAACGCTTTGGTATCCCAGAGCGGGGTAAGTTTAGTTATAACTCCCGTCCATCCCAATCTCGTCTGCGCCGTGTACCACACTGTGGCCATGTGCTTTGTGGGTCCCCCCAATTTCGAGGCCAGCCCTCTATTATAAAGCACGGCTAGCATGCTATTCGTGCCCAACTGTGCCCTGTCTGCCCTATATGCTGGGTCATCGTGAGGTGCATGGATCCATTGGTTGATGACTTTGAGTTGTGCTGGCCAATAGTACAATTGTAAGTTCGGGAGTGCAATCCCTCCATCGTACCAACTTTTATATAGTTTTGTCTGTGCTATGCGCGCTGGTTGGTGACTCCAAAGAAGGAACAATACTTGTGCTGCTATCTGTTTAAAATACCGGGGTGGGACCGGATAGGGTGTATTGTCGAGGACATAGAGAAATCGAGGCAGAGCCATCATTTTGTATAACGCCGCTCTATCCAGGAGCGTGATGGGGCAAAGACGCACAATGCGCTACATCACGCTTTAGGCGCTCCAGAGGGGGTGCCACGTTTTTAGCGAAGAAGTCTGCTGTGTCGTTAGTAATGTAGATTCCTAAATATTTAAAGGAGCCCTCAGCCAACACCAGCGGACAGTTGGCGAGGAGTGCCGGCGCCGTTCCCTTCAGAATGTAGAGGACTGATTTGGCCCAGTTTATTGTGTATCCCAACACTCTGCCCAGGGTTTCGCAAATTTTAAGAAGCTCTGGTATGCCATGTTCTGGGTCTGTAAGGTATATTAACATGTCATCAGCGTAAAGCGAAAGACGATCTTCCCAACTCTCCCTCCAGCTGATTCCCTTTAGCATTGGGGTCGTCCTAATCAATGTCGCTAGAGGTTCCAATGCCAGTGCAAATAACAGCGGTGACAGGGGACATCCCTGGCATGTCCCCCTTGCCAGCGCTATCTCGTGTGATATGTGGCCGTTGGCTGTAACCTGAGCCAAAGGCTTATTGTATAAGAGTCATATCCATGCACTAAATTTAGGACAAATCCCATACGTGATAGGACCGCAAATAGATATTTCCATTCCACCATATCAAATGCCATTTTCGCATCTAATGACAATATCACCGCCGGATCTCACAACAATGAAGCCTGTGCCAGTGCCCCATGTATGCGTCGAAGATTGAGAGCCGTGTTCCTATTGGGCATAAAACCTGATTGGTCCGGGTGGATCAGTTGCGGGAGGTGGGTCATCATTCTGTTGGCTAATACTTTAGCTAATATTTTGGCTTCTGCATTTAGCAGTGATCGGGCGGTAGGAAGTGCACTCCTTCAAGGGTTTGCCGGGTTTTGGGATCGCCACTATCGTCGCTATTCGTTGGTCTAGTGGAAGCTCAGCCTTATCTAGACTTTCGTTAAACATTGCCAATAGAGACGTGCTCACAGTCTCGGCCATTTGCTTGTACCATTCTATGGGGATCCCGTTGGGTCCCAATGCTTTCCCTGATTGTATTGAGCGGATTGCATTTTGCAATTCTTCAATGGTGAGGTTCGCCTCCAATTCTAATGCTGCCTCTGGTGTAAGGGTTGGCACCTCTATAAGTCTGAGGGAGTCCTCCACCTCGGCCTCTATCCGTTCCAAAGTCGGAGTATAGACCTCCCTGAAACATTCTGCTATTGTATGCACTGTGTTCTGGATGCGTCTGGAGGCGTCCCTCCAGTGTCCGCAGCTGCTGTATTCCCTTCGCGCCATCCCCCCCTCCTATCTAACCATGCCATCATCCTACTAGCTTTGTCTCCCACATCATATATTTTATGCTGTGTCGCCGTAATGTTATCGACCGTCCGGTTTCTTAGGTGATCCCTATATTGTTGTTGTCTGAGGCATAGCGCATGTGCCGTATCCGGTGAGGGGTCTGTCATGTGCGCTGTGTCAGCTGCTTGCAGGGCTAACTCTAATTCTACCAATTCCTCCCATTGTGTCCTTTTATACCCAGTAATAGAGGCAATCGCTTGACCTCTCAGGACCGTTTTGTAAGCTTCCCATACTATTGACGGCGAATCTACTGACGCCGTTTTTTCCTCAAAATAGTGTTCAGTGGCTTTCTTGAGTTCTTTCTGAATGCCTGGCACTTTAAGATAGCTAGGGTAAATGGGATACAACCGCCAGCAGGATTTCTTCCGGCAGGAGAGGGTAAGTAGCACCGGGGAGTGATCCGAGATGCCTCTGGGCCTTATTTCTACCTCCTCAACTTTTTGGAGCCTGGCGCCCAGCATCAGTAAGTAATCTATCCGGGACAGACTATTGTGTACAGTGGAGTGATATGTGTATTGTCGGGCAGTGGGATGTGTGTGTCTCCAAACGTCCACCAACCCCATAGAATCTATGAAGCTACGGAATCGGGAGGGTCCGGATGTTTGTGATCGCATGATCCATGTTTGCGTCTATAGTAGTGTTGAAGTCTCCCCCTATGATGAAATCACCCTCCGGTAGGGAGAGAAGGAATTCGCCAAAGGCTGGAAGGGCCACTGAGTAAAGCGCTGGTGGTATATATACCGATACTATATTCAGGAGCCTGCCTTCCCACTGACCCTGTACTGCAGCAAACCGTCCCTGGTCGTCCGCCTTAGTTTTCAGAACTATGAATGAAGATGCTTTCCGCACTAGGATACCTGTCCCCCTGGATCCCGAGGAGAATTCTGAGTGTGTCACCATTTTTTACCCCCATCTGTCCATTGCCTTACATTCTGTTCCTGTGAGATGCGTCTCTTGTAAAAGCGCAAGTGCCGGGCCCTGGCGTTTCAGTGCCTGTAGTACCAATCCCCTCTTTATTTTATCACCCAGACCTCGCACGTTCCATGTCACTATTCTTAGGAGGGCGACTGCTGTGATAAGCCGCAAGAGGTGTCAGGTTGTAAATCTAGTGCCATGAGTATAGTGCGTAGAAAAGAGCAATTGTTGCTCTCTGAACTCAGAAGTGGATCTGGTAACCATTCGGACTCTGGACATGTCAATCTTGCCAACGTAAACAATAACCAAACTAAACAAAATACGAACAGCCCTACCCCTTATCCCTCCCATCCTCCCTGCCTCCCTGCTTAACGGACTTGCAACCGCCCGCCTCCCCAACTTAGCAGAGTACTTCTTCCCCCCCTGAACCATTGTACTTGCTTGTCGGGGTAAAGGGTCCAATGGCAGCAGCAGCCCTTCCTGCCCTCCAAGGCCCGCCTTAGACCATTGTCCACTGCAGGTCCGACCAATATTGTCTATGTGAACAGGTAGTGTCTCGGGAATCCACCGTTCAGGAGTTTGGATCGTGGTCTGCCCCCTCTGTTTCCGTCCCTGGTAGGTGGTCCGTGTCTGTTCGTCTTGATGCTTGAGTTCCAGAGTCTTCCTCTTCCATCCGGCGGCGGTGGTTTTTGTTCCCACGGCGGGGTCCCTCTACTTGCCTCCCCTCGAGCCAGTCATATGTCGCTTCCGGTGTCTCAAAGAACCACGTTTTCCCTACAGCCACTACTCTGAGCCTTGCTGGAAACAGCATGGAGTAGGGCAATTCTTGTGCCCTTAGTGCCTTTTTGACTTCCATGAAACTTCACCTTCGACGAGAGACCTCGGCCATGTAATCCGGGAAGAAGGCAATTGTCGAGTTTTGTACTCGAATTGGTGGCGAGACTCTTGCTGTTTGTAGGATCACGTCTCTGTCTCGAAAGTTAAACAGTCTGGCTAGCACCTGTCTCGGGGCCGCTCCTGGTTTTGGCCTGCCGCCGGGGACCCTGTGCGCTCCCTCCACTGAGAAGAAACTGGATAGTCCCTTGGGTTGCAATCTCGTCTTTTTTTTATTTTTTAAATCTGTTTATTAGCATAGTAGTTGGAGCAGAAACATACATATTCTAGCGCATCAATACTCAGGATGTAACATGCATCTGCTTGCTCAGGATGGATAGATACATAGTATTACTGGTTTTGTTGTTTTCCAGAACCATTCAACATAACAATCCCTTACTGTTCCTAGACCCTCCCCCCACCCTCAAAAGTCCCTCCCGACACTCCTTCAGCATGCGTATAATCATAACAATTACATCTGAGTCACCCATGTCACCGTGAAATGCAGCGGTGTCCATACACACAGGCAGGTAAGGGTAGGATTAACAATGGTACGGGGTTCCTCGTACCAGTTCTCAGTGCACCACAGTCCGTGACAGTGCATGAAATGTCAAGGAGGGCTAGACATGTCCATTATACGTGCAGCGAGTTATTCGTGTCCCCATCATCCCCAGTTTCAAACATTCCCATTATGGCAAACCAATCCTGTGAAATCAGTGTTTTTCTGAGGCCTCTGCGTTCCTCTCGCTGTAGTGCTTCGCCTTCCGCCTTGCCCCACCGTATTACCTCCGCTTTCCATAGGTCGGGGTCGGGTGGTCTGGGTGACTTCCACCTCATCGTGATTGCTCGCTTCGCTAGCAGTAGGGCCATGTCAGTAAAGCGTGTCGCTACGCCCCTTGTACGTGCTGATGGCCCCAGCCCTAACAGTGTATATTCTAGGGTGAGTGATTGGGGCAGGGTGCCAGTTCCCTCAAGCATGTCATTGATAGTGGTCCAGTAATAACCTAACTTAGGGCATTGCCATAGCATGTGTATTAGTGGTGCGTCGTCAGTGTCACACCGGGGGCACTTGCCATCTGCATCAGGGAACATCATGTGTATGCGGTGCGGGGTCAGGTAGGCCCTATGTAGCAGCATCAGTTGAATAAACTTAAACTTGGGGTTTCTAGCTACCTTCTTGGGAAACTGTAGGACACGCTCCCACTCTTTGTCCCTCAGTGGCCTCCCTATATCTCCTTCCCATGTCGCCCTGAGAGGCGACAGAGGGATCGCCCTCCCGGTTTTGATGCTAGCGGTGAGCCATTTGGTCAGGTGGCCGCCCGTGCCCATGAGGTAGTGCATTGTTATCAAGGGGTTTATATTTGGCTCTCGTCCCTCAGGAGACCACTTGTGTGATATATAATGGCGAAGGCCTGCGTGTAAAAGGAATGAGCCCCTAGGAACACCATGTGTAGCTCTGAAATCTTCAAAGGACAATAGGTGTCCCTCAGCAAACAGGTCACCCACATGCGACACTCCTGCGTCATGCCAGGACATCAGTTTGTTCGTCGTGAGTGTTCCCGAGCCCAGTGGGATACATAGGAGCGGGATTGTGGGAGCGTAAGATGTCGTGGGGGACGTGTACTTTAATGCCTTCCGCCAGTATTGCACTGCCAGCCGGAGGAGCGGTGGGGCATCTCCCGGTAGATCCGATCGGGGTAAAAGCAATGTGTGTATACTCCCTTTGGCATGCTCATCCCCTGACATGTCGATCTCATGAAGGTTGCGACCTGCCACCCAGTAGGCCAGCCATTGCAGCTGGCATGCGTAGTTGTAAGCCCTAAAGTCCGGCAGGCCATACCACCGGAGCCGGAGGGGAGCTGTAGCTTAGCGAGGCCTATGCGCCGTCGCCCGTGCCCCCAGACAAGTTCCGTGAGTAGTGTGTCAAGAGTCTTAAAGGGCGCTGCTGGAATCAGGAATGGTAGGTTGGTGAAGTGGT
Organism: Lissotriton vulgaris; assembly: GCF_964263255.1. NCBI lineage: Eukaryota > Metazoa > Chordata > Amphibia > Caudata > Salamandridae > Lissotriton > Lissotriton vulgaris. Next base: position 606,076,469 of record NC_141699.1, on the reverse strand, counting down.
AAATGAGGCGAGGGAGCATCACCATCTTAGAGATGGCCGCTCTGCCGGCTACCGAAAGGGGCAAAGTTAGCCAGAATTGAATTTGCGATTTCAGCGCTCTTATGGCCCTCCCGAGGTTTCCATCTATCATCATGTCAGCTTCCCTGTAGATGTGCATCCCAAGGTATCGGAAGGTGGTTCCCGCCATCTGGAATTCGTATAGGGCGAAGGGCAGGGGAGTGGACACGCCCGCATCCCTAAAGGTGAATCCATAAGACTTAGGTTCGCTTATGATGAGGCCTGAGATTGACCTGAATTCCTCGAATATTTGGGGTATAGGGCCCAGGTCGCCCCGCAGGTCCTGAAGATATAAAATGATATCATCAGCGTAAGCGGACACAATGTGTACCGTCCCGTGCCTCTGAATACCACAGCGGGGGGCCGCCGCCCTAAGCCTACAGAGAAGTGGTTCGAGGGCGGGTTGCAATCTCGTCTTAATCAGTTCCTCCACATACAGGTCCATTGCTTGTTTGCCGTCGCTCTCTGGAATACCGAGGATGCGCACGTTGTTCCTTCTCGAGCGCCCTTCTTGGTCATCGATCTTCTCCTTTGGTAGCTTGTTTTCTGCCTCGATTCGGGCTAGGGCCGTTTGCAGCTCTGATGTATCTTCCAATAGAGACTTGGTGACCACTTCTACCTCCTTAACTCTGTCGGCCATTTTCTGGAAGTCCGCCCGTAGCAGTGAGACATCTGTTTAGATCGTCCGCACTGTGGTTTGGACGCTTGACAGTGCTTTCATTATGTCTTCAAGTGTGACCTTCGCCCCCTCGCCTTCTTGGCGCGCCTCTGGTGACCCCGTTATGTTGCTGACCTGGTTCGCCGATGCCGTCTATCGAGTCGCGCCCCAGCAAGCTCAGCGGGTGTTGGAGCTTACAGCGTCAACCTGCTCCTGCCGGGTTGTACTGTATCCAGGTAATCCCCATGTGGGGGGGGGGGGAGATGGGGTCACCCACCCGCGTCAGGCCCGCCTCGTTCAATTATGGGGACTGCGTGCTACAGTGCCAGGTGTTCGGTAGTACTATTGGCCCCCCTGGGTTCGTGCTCCTGGCTGTCTCACTTTCACCGGGCATCACCCCCACTTCACCGATGTTCTTGCAGGCAGTTGTGCACCACGCACCGCTCCGGTGCTATCAAGGAGTGTCCCACACGTACTGAAGGGCAGCACGACCTCCACCACCTGTGCAGTACCAGCTGTGCACCTCCGCGCCCCTCCCTTCGTTTTCGGGCTGCAAACTAATTTAGGTCCCTGCTTCCATGTAGGAGGTAGGCTGTCGCTTATTATCCCTCTACCCACGTCGTCAGCCTTCCACCTTTTTTTGGGGGGGTGGGTTCTACAACCCTCGCTCTCCTTAGCGGTGCTAAAGTCGCCTCATCGTTTGCCGGGGGTGTCACGTTTCTGTTGTCTTGCAGGGCAGGTATTGCACAGTCACCCTGGGGCCGGAGCTCCTGTCCGTCGCGCTGTCTGCCTGACCCCACCGCACTCTGGCTGCTTCCCATGCTGTTGTTCGCATGTCACTGGCTGTCCCTGTGCTTCCCCGCAGCTCTCTGATTGTGATATCGCTGGGTGTGACGTCAGTCTTCGGTGTGCTGTTTGCCGAGCCCCTCTTCACCTCCGTCGCATCCCCGGGCCTTGAGTAACTTTAGGCCGCGGTCTCTATGTTCCGTGCAGGCCGCCACCGGTCGCTGTATGCTTCAGGTGGATCCCAGCACTGGTTTCGATTCGGAGTTTCACTGGTCGTCTCCGTGTGGTCCCGGACCTCGGGACAGGCCTTTGGAGCGTTGTAGATTCCGGATTAATAGGCGGATTGATGGGAAGGTCTGAGCTATCCTCGGAGCTCTTCAACTATACAGCCATCTTGTTCAGCTGCTAGCCACGCCCCCTTCAGGCCTCTTTTTGACGCTTCGCGTCTGGAACAGTGTGCTATGCCTTTGAGCTTTAAAATTTGTACCTCCTGTTCGCGGCAAATGTCCGCGACGGACCCACACCGTATCTGTATGTTGTGTCTGGGCGAACACCACGACTCGACGAATTGCGACAAACACCTCAAGCCAAAGTCCCGGCGGGAGTGCTGGATGAAGCTCCTTTTGGCTCGCCATTCCTGGTCAGAGTCCTCTCGACCTCCGGCCACCTCTTTAACGACAGGTCCCTCTGGCAGTGGTTTCGGTTGCGGCGTTGGTCGCCCTCAGGGACCCGGGGACGTCGTTCGCCCCTTATGGGTAAGTCGCGGCGCACGTCACCGAGGTCCTCAACCTCACTTCCCTCTGTTTTCGGGGGCTTCCTTCATTTGGGTATTGGTCGCACCCTCAGTTTCTTGGTCAACCTCCTTGGGGTGGAAGACTTAGCTTACAGCCCTCACCTACGGATAGTTGCTGTCCCCTCCTCGGAGGGCTACCGAGGCCGGTACAGCATTTCTTCGAGTAGTCTCCCTGGCCGCTCGTGTTCTAAGCATGCAGCCCCCTTCGGTCCCCTTGCCTGTGGACCCTCTGCTAGATGTCCTCCACCACTAGTTGGGGAATGTGGAGATGCATCTGCCCTTTGAAGCTTCTTTTTATGACACCCTTTTGGACACCTGGGCTCGGCCAGCTTCCGGTGATCCGGTGGCTCGTTCTGTCTTGCACCGCCACCGTCTTGCTCCACATGATCCAGTTTGCTTATTTGTTCACCCAGACCTGCAGGGGTTTGTTCTTCAAACTGCCTTCCCTTCTTTGCCTCAGTTAATGCTTCCTTCCTCCCGGGAGTCCAGATGGCTTGAGTCGTGGGGTCGTAACATCTTTGCCTTCTCTAGCACTGCCCTTCGTTCACTGAATACAGTGTGTGTCCTGGCTCGGGCTACCTCTGCCCTGTGGGACTCTGCAGAGTCTCTGCTTTCCATCCCCTCTGAATGCGCTTGTGTTGACCTACTTCATCTTCTTCTGGATGGCCGTGACCTTGCTGAATTTACGATCCCCTCGGCCTTGGATACTGCTGGTTCCTTAGGCCGAGCTATGGCTGGTTCGGTTGACTTACGGTGCCATGCTTGGTTGCGGGATAGCGTCTTCCCGGAGAATATCCAGGAGCGCCTTGTTGATCTGCCCTTTGTTGGGGTCCTATTGTTTGATGCCCATGCCGAATCGGCTGTTCAGCGCCTCCTTGCGGGCTTTCGGCCTCCCCCATAAGTCTGTATTTAGCAAGTCTTCTTTTCACATGTTCTGGGGTGGTTACCCTCTTATTTGGCATCCTTCAGATGCATTAAATGTTTTAGCTGGCAGTAAGCCTACTGTGGCAGTGTTCCACATGTCGTTTGGGTTTGGTCCTCTGATTGTGGTTGCCCTAAAAGTTGTTCCCCGTTGTTTAGGGGTGTGACATACTCCAAGTGGGGTACTTGTATGCTATTGTATAGCTCTGCTATCTGTCACGTGGTCCTGGAGATCCTTTTAAGCTCTATACGTCCACTGGCACTTTATCTTACCGTTGTACAGTGTTTAATGTTGTGACTTTTGGTGCTATCTCCTTTATACCATGGGTCGCATTGCATATGTGCCTCATTCTCCTTGGCGGTTTTCACAGTAATCACGCATAAAATGCAGCTCCCTCCTGCCATGAATGCACTGAGTGAGTTCCTTCTATTACACCTGTATGGGGTGTTCGTGGATCATTCACCCCCCTTTTTTTTTTTTGCTACATCTACGGGTGGCCTGCGGGTACCCTTTTTTCTACATCTCAAACTCTCTACCCTACTGCGAGATTTGGTCCTATGTCCCCGTATTTCAAGGAGACTCTCAGTGCTGTACGCTGGCTTGCCTTTGTTCTACGCGACAGTGTCTCTGTCCAGTGTGGTTAAGTGCACTTCCTTGCTTTTTCCTGCATCTTTAACTATAAGGGTTCCTTTTGCGCCCCACTCCCTAAGGTGGTACTCCAGCTTCACGCTGCTCCTTTCTGGTGTTCAGATGCTGGACGATATCTCTCTCTCTGAGGGGGGGAATTAATTTTCCCACAGTCCAAAGTTGTGGTTTAGAACTTTAAGGTTCTTTTCAACGTTTATACGTGTTCTCTTCACAGCTCCTATTGGAGCTTTTGTGCCTCTGCAGCCACTCCCTTCGATGGTGTCCTTTTCATTTGGATATAACCCCATTTTATCTCTGCTGTGCCTGCGGGACAGCTTCTCTGATGCCGGTCGTCCCAGGTTTGGTGTCCCTCATCTCTGTATTCATGAGTTAGTTCTCACCTTGGCATTCAAACTGCCTACTTGGGCCATTCTCTGTTCATTTTAGCTATTCCACCCTATTGTCTCGGTGGCTGTCTGCTTTGTGCATGTTTCAATTGTGGCTGCACCAGTGTGCTTCAGGTTGGGTTTGTTCGCCATGTCGCCCTCTTGGGTGGCTCGGTGTGCACTTGGCTTGTTTCTTGCTCCCGCCTGTTCTTCTAACATGTTACTCAGTTCCTGCCTACTGCCCTTCGGTTCTTAGATGTGGCCTCTCCGGCCTTCCTTCCATGAGCTAGCCTGGTAGGTTCTGGTTACATCTCTTCATGTTTTCCTCAACCTTTGGTTAGTGTCCATATAGTGCACCATTAACCTGAGAGTGGTCCTTCTTCCTGCTTCATTCTGGTCTCTCTCTCTCTTTTCCTGGGATATGGCTGGTGCTGTTAAACATCCCATACTTATACGGGTATGGTGTTGCACCATTCTGGCATTCTTGAGATGCTTTGTTTCCCGTTATCTTTTGCTCTTCACAAGCTGCTTGGGTTGCTGTATGGCTGTTTCTCCACAGCTTTTCCCATAGTCTGTCACTCTGTTGCCTGATCAGTGCTCTGGGCACTTTCCGTTGTTCTGTCGCAGACCCACCTCGCCGTGGGGTATGGCTGTGGTATCTATTCTAAGTTAGGGAATCTGCGGCTAGATGTCTCTATCAGATGTACGAGTTACTTCCCTTCGGTAACGATGTATCTGGTAGAGACGTTGTCTAGCCGCAGATTCCTTAACTCCCTCCCATCCTCCCCGTTCTGTGAGGGCCTTGCCAAATGTGTTCTCCACTGGCCTCTTTTCTGTTGCCATTGATCTTCTTCCACAGGTGCTCACATTCGTGCGCCCCTTTGAGAATTGCTATATGCGGCTGACTACCTCCAAGGGGCTTCTTTCCTGTAAGATGGTATCTTTTGATTTACCAGGAGGTTTTTTCTCTTCTCCTGCTGCCTTCCCTCCCTCCCGCCTTTTCTTTTGATTGAGGACTCTTGTCTCCTCTATAGTAGTCTTCTTTGGGGATCTGTGGAGCTCTGTTTCAGACCTCCATTACTATAGGGGAAGTGCCAGTCTTTCATGCTCTCTTGTAGTGGATTGTTGTTCTTTCTGTGCTCCGTCCTTGCTGGACAGCACAGTTTTACATGGTAATAAGTCTATTTTTGTCTGTTGAGATACTCTTCCCTTGTTGCTCGCAATTGGGGAAGGGTCTACGTTTCGCTTTGCGGGGTTCTTTCTCACAGCTTTGCTCCACTCTAGCTTTTCACTTCTATGTAGACAGTCTCTGATACTATCTTTTATGATGGTGTTTTGCACCATTCTACTTTATTTCACAGATTTTTCATCCTTCGCACAATGTTCCCATACTTTCACAGTTTTTGTTGGTGGCTCAGCGTTGTGCCTTTGTAAAAGTTTCTCCAAAGAAAACCGACATTGGTGCACCGGGATGGACTTATATGACCTCGCTGACGTCACGTACGTGGATGCCGTCAGGGCGGGGTCATGTGGCGCCGTCCCCTGGCGCGCAGGGGTGCTAAAAGCATATTCCGGATCCAGTCTGACGCCTGGGGATATTCTAAGTTAAGGAATCTGCGGCTAGACAATGTCCCTATCAGATACATCGTTACCGAAGGTAAGTAACTCATACGTTTTGGCGATCAGGCTGCATGCAAGGACCTTTGTAGAGGCCAATTATTACACAAAAGACATTTTTGCAGTAATTATTTTTTTACCTCCACCCCTGCAGTTTTGCCTGAAGAGTTCAGTTGCTAGAATCTGGTAGGGAAACCTGACAGGCCCTTGGTGTTTCCACAGACCTTGTAATTTTGTACTGGGGCTGATAACTAGAGGATTTCCTTATTTAAAGCACAGCTTTTAATCCAGGCAGCAGCTCAGAAGATTACATAACAGGGAGTGTGCCACAGGAATCTGTATCATTGGAAGTTGTTTCACAAGAATAGCCAAATTACCAATATTGTTTTGTAAATGGTCACAATCATACTACGTGCCGCGCAATAAAGATATTTTTTCATTTATTATTGCCAGAATTTAACTATAAATAGAACCATGTTTTTTTTTTTACTTGGGAACCAACAATTAAAACACAAACAGGAAACATTTTATTTTTGTGAATTTCTTTAGGTTCATTTGAAAGCATTTGCTATAGTGAAAGCACGCAACTTGCAATTCGTACTTTTGGGGACGGGGGCATTTTCTGTGAATAGATACTACTACTGGAAGATGAAAGTAGGGAAAAGGGACAAGTGAAAATGGGGAGAAAGAAGAACACAGAGAAAGACCGAGTTGGCGGGATAAATAAATAGAAAATTGTTTACTTATATATAAAATAAACTGTGTGAGATGAGTGTATCCGGGCCTGCGCTTCTCACTGTGTAATTATAGCGATGGAAGGGGCTGGGTGAGATCCCAACAAAGAGACATTAGTATGGCGCGCACTTCATGTCCTGACATACATCATATCGGAATCTGTAGCATACTTTACTGATATTCCCCCATCTGCAGAAGTTGTTTACAGGAGAGATTTTGTTATAGAAGGATATAATTGTAATTAAAAGACGGAAAACAAAACCTTCTGATGGATACAACTGCTTTTGGATTCCTCACCTTTTGAATACCCCCTGCCCCAGCATTTCCGCAGCAATTCTTTTCCTAGCTCTCCGACGTTGAAGAGGATGTCACAATAGCACGGCTCCACTTGCGACTCCGTATGACATCATCTGAGCCATAAGAAGACCTTGTCGGCATGCTGACATCAGTCCCCTTTTTTCCACACCGTTGGCGCGTAACAGTGTTTTTCTGGGACTCTCCATTTTCTATGAGATTACTTTGTTTCTTTGTATTTGCTTCGATTTCCTGTAGAAATGGCTACTTCAAAGAAGTCTGGTTTTAAGAACTGCAGGGAATGTGGGGGTCATATGTCGATTACGGACCCTCATGATGACTTTCTCTGGTGTCTTTCTTTGGATCACAACGTCGATGGGTGTTTGTGTTGCAGAAAGATGAATCCCAAGGCGTTGAAAGAGCGAGGCGAAACTCTTTATGGCAGAGGTGAAGAAAGAAAAGAGAGGTCTTAAACGCTCGAAGTCGTCGACCTCGCATACTTCTAAATCCAAGAAGCATAAGAAGTCGAAGAAGAGATACAGTTCTCAACTTCGCTCTTCGAAGGGCATGGCTTCGAGGTCAGCTTCACCTGTTCAGCGGCGCCAGGGAAAGGAATTTGTTTCTCGGTCGCCTTCTCCGCAAGCGACTCCAATACACTCGCCAACTCAGAGGGGTTCGCCGGCGTCAAAAGGCTCTTCAGCGCCCAGAGAGTCTGGGGCGCCAAGGTGGTCTCCGGCACCCAGAGGTTCTCCGGCGCCCAGGGAGTCTTCTCCTGTGCCTGTGGTTTCACCTGAGTGGGCGCCGTCCTCACCGGCTCCATGTCGGCCTCAAATGGATCCTAATCAAGGAGGTATGGATCCTTATCCTCCTTTTCCAGGACCCGGAACTGATCCCATGCATTTTTTAAATGCTATGTATGGCATGTTTGCCAGGGCATCCTACCCTACTGGTGTGACTTCTGGCCCTGTGGATCTGTTTACCTTTAACTTGGGTGTGCCCCAGCAGTACGCCCTGGCGCCCTTTGTGCCTTTTATGCAGCTCCATCTTGGCAGGTTCTGGCGCCGAGGTTTTCGACTCTGAATCTTCAGACTCCATCTGGTGTCGATTTGGCGCCGCCTCGCATTCGTGCAGCGCCGTTGCCTGTTTCTGAAGGTCCTCCTTCGATGCTGGCTCCATTCTTTCCGGCGCCGAGTGCGGCACCATTGTCTTCGACGCCGCGGGTGGCACCGTGGATGGTGCCGCTAATGCCAGTTCCAAAGCACCGTTCCAGGAGGGATGCACAAAGGCTGCTAGAGGATGATGAATATCGACAGAAGCAAGAGGAAGGAGAGATACTTGACTCCGTGGATGAATTTGAGGGCCTACAAGAGGCCAGTGATTTAGATACTTGTCCAGAGTGGGAGATCTCTTCTCTAAAGGCTGTCATCTCTCAGGATGTTGCTCCTTATCATGTAGTGATTAAGACGGCTGCTGAGTTGTTGAATCTTCAGTTGCCTTTGGCAGAAGTTAAGTCGAACATTTTGACTGAAGTTCTTAATACTGCTTCTTCAGTTAGTGAGCCTCTTCTGTCTTTCAATGAGGCATTGACGGAGCCCATCATGGAGGTGTGGCAAAAGCCCTTTTCAGGTCCTGCAGTTTCCAGGTCAATTGCAAGGAGATATAGGTCTGCTCTTGGAGACCTAGCTTTTCTTTCTGCGCATCCATCTCCGGAAAGTTTGGTGATTCAAGCTTCTTGCTCCAAGCAATCGTCTGGGTCCTTCCCTACCACCCCAGGGGATAGGGATTCTAAAAAGACGGAACAGTCGACAAGGAAAGTGTTTTTCTCGGAAAGTATGGTGTTGAAGTCTACGAATGCCACTTGTTTACTTGGGAGAATATTTATGCCCTTATGGACTCTGTCAAACAGTTGGCCCCTAAACTTCCTGATGAAGATCGGGTTCTTTCAGTTCTTCTGTTGCAACGAGGAGGCAGGCCTGGCTCAGATCTTCTGGATTTTCTCTGAATGTTTAGGCTACTTTATTAGATCTGCCTTTCGATGGATCAAGGTTGTTTGGCACAAAGGCGGACTCTGCTCTGCAGCGCTTTAAGGACAGTAGAGTAACTGCAAGATCGTTGGGCCTACAGTCTCAGCCTAGAGGGTATGGCTATAAGAGATATTGAGGCTTTGGGAAGGCGGCTTTCTTTCATGGCCCTCGGCAGTAATCGCAGCAAAACCTCCTGTACAGGTCGTACAGGGAAAGAATAGAGGCCGTCTTCGAGGAGCCATCGGCAGCAGTCCTCCTTCTCCTCTTCTCCTGCCCCTTGTGAGAAGTTGGCCTGGCATATGTCTACTATTCTAGTGGACACCTTGCACCCTTATTGATGGTAGGTTTTAGACAACCTTTATAGAAAGCTATCCCAGAGGTAGCTGTGTCTTGAAGGAATGTAAAGCAGCTTGTTTTACCAGTCTATAATCTCTTGAATGATCAAATGAAAGAGCACCACTTCAGGTATATATATAAAATATATGTATTTATTTATTCTAAACCCAACCCCTCTAGCCTCTTTATGAGGCTAGAGGCAAAAGTACAATACAAGAACTTAAATAGCACACAGTAAACTAGCACAGTATACGTTTTGCCCTAGGGGCCTCACAAACCATATACTAAAAAAGTGGTATAAGAACCACTTGAGAGTTAGAAGTGAGGCCTAGGGCCTGTAGAACCGCTGGGGCAACCAGGAACCACCCAAGGGAGTGACGCAGGAGACCCACGTGGGACGCGTGCAGTGTCTAAACACAGCCGCGAATCACCATTGACTTCTATGGAGAAAGTTTAAGTTACAGTTTTAAAGTTTACGGACACTTAGGAGTAGACTGCGGTGAAACCCCTTTAGAACTAGACACTTCGAGAGTCAAGAACCACTGGGTGCATAGGTGTCTTTTTGTGTCTGGTTTCGTCGTTGATTCCAATGGAGAGCTGCAAAGAAGTGCTGCAGGCGTCCAGGAGAAGAGTGTCTGGATGGATCCAAGGGTGGATCGGAGATCTGAAGAAACTGAAAGCAGAGGGGACAGAGTCTGGGTCACTAGCAAGTGACCAGGATGGCGACAGGAAGATGCCAGCCAATGTCGTGTGCTTTAAGGTGAAGTAGGTGAAGCTTGACTCTTCAGCCACGAGGTCCAGGAGGCGTCAACGACAACCAGGAGCTGGATTCGAGCTGTCCGACGTCGGATGCTGAGTGCTGCTGCGTCGGTATCCGTATTGGACCCAACAAGCCTTGGCAACAGCAACCCACGCAAGATGACAAGATTGGCTTCGGTGCAGACCAGCAAGGTCTGAGGGACTCACCCTTTGGAGGGGAGTCAGGGCACGTCTGGAGCAACCAGGAAAGCCCAAGAATCAAAGGATTGTCCTTCGTGGGCACCCACTAGCCAACAGACTAGGTATCGCGAAGGAGCCTTGAGCGGAAATGCTGAAAGCGGGCCCACGGAACACTCGTGGAGTGTAGGCCCACAATCTTCGAGGCAAAAGGTGCTTAGGGCTTGGACTACAAGAAGCCCAATGCACAACTTCGGTAAGAATCGAAGTCGATGCACTAGCAAATGTTCAAGATGTCCAGGAGTTCCGGTCCCAGGTCTCTCGTGATAGCTACAGGTCTCAGCTTCGCTGGGGACTCGTGTCCGCCTCGGAGATGTCTGGAAGTCCGTGTCCTGTGTCGCAGATTCTTCGGGAGCCTTGAAAATGGAGACCAGCAAGATGCTTCTTTGGTGCCTGTTTGAACAGGGGGGTCACTCCTTGACCCCAAGGTAGATTTCTTCTGTCTTCTAGTCGAAATGGAATGTCGAAGGTCCAAGATTTCTTCTTCAGAGTATCGTCCAGGGTAATCTAAAGTCTCAGTGACTGGGTTCCTATGCTTGTACTAAGTTTAGGGGTTGGACTAACTCTAGGGTTACACCCCTTCCCCTTTGTCCTGTTTCGCGCCAGAGATGGGGCTGAGAGTCTGAGCAACCGGTTTGAACTGGGAAATGCATGGAGCATCTTGTGTGCTCCAGGCAGTGTCTGAATAACATTCACTGAATGAAACCCACCCTGCCCCAATACACTACAGCCTGTCTGGGGAGGTACTGCAACCTCCCTGGACAGAAAACCTATTGTCCAGGCCTCCCCTGCCAGAGTTTCGTCCAGCAGGTCAGACTCTTGTCTGTGGCGGCAGCAGCATCCATTTTGTGATGCTGAGGCTTTCTTAAACATTTACCGGGTAAGTAAGTGTGTACATGTCTTCTCCCTCTAGAAGGGTGAAATGCTACCCCCGCCGCCAGAACTGGCGGGGGAGGGGTAGTATTCCAAAGTGTTTGACACCAAACACGACAGGTTTTGATAAAGCCATTCCAAAGTTAGCATTAACCGTGAGGATTATAATGCACTGAAGAGTATATGGTATGGCTATATCATAGAACAGCTATAAGGAAGGGATTCCAAAAGCTGCAGAGGGGCTCAGCTCATGCTAGGGCACCCTCTCACACAAAACCAAGAACTCTGCCTTCAGGATTGTCAAGGCCTGCCATAGGAGTGACTTGTAGGTTAATACGTGTCTCTATATATAGGTAGATATAGGTATACTAGATCTAAGTAAGGGGTGCTTACACCACCTTACCCAGGCTGCAAGTGCAGACCTGTGGTGCCATGTTGGAAGGCTTCCCAGGGGTGGCATAATACATGCTTCAGCCCCTAGTAGGCCTCTAGGGTACCTTTGCCCTTGGTACCTAAGGTACCTTATACTAGGGACTCATAAGAGTGACCCAGTAACCAATGTGGTATGTACCTAAAGTACATGCAATCAATTTAGAGAGAGAACAACTAGGCTGTGGTCCTGATTAGATTAGCAGGGCCACAGCCAGACTAAAGTCGAAAAACCAGTGAAACACAGCAAAAAGTGCGGGTAACCATAGGAAGCAGATCCTACTCTCCTACACCCCTCCCACTGGTACAATGGGAAAGCAGCCCTAGATCCCCTATCTTGGAGCACGTTGGTCCTGTAATGGGTCAGGTGTCCCATTTTCGACAAGATTGGAATTGGTTACCTCAGATCATTGGCTTTTAAGTAGTGTAGAAAATGGGTACGCCCCTCCTTTTCTGGAGTTTCCTCCTCCTTACCCTCCTAGCCAGGATTGGTGTTCAGAGGACCATTTGCTTCTCTTACAACAGGAGGTTCTCGCCTTGTTGCAGAAAGGGGCGATCGAGGTGGTTCCGGAGGAGGAAAGGGGTCAAGGTTGTTACTCCCGTTATTTCTTGATTCCCAAAAATGATTGCCGGTTGAGCGTGATTCTGGACCTCAGGATTTTTAATTTTTCCCTCAGGCAGGAAAAGTTCAAAATGTTGACCTTGGCTCAGTTTCTTCTGGCGCAGCAACAGGAAGACTGGATGGTGTAGCTCGATTTGCAGGATGCATATTTTCATCTTCCCATCCTGAAATCGCATCAGAAGTATCTCCGGTTTACGGTGGGATCGCAGCATTACCAGTTTGTGGTCCTCCCGTTCGGTCTTACTTCCGCACCTCTGGTCTTCACAAAGGTGATGACGGTGGTGGCAACACCTCTCAGAAGTTCAGGGGTTCCTGTTTTCCCTTATCTGGACAACTGGCTTCTAAAAGCGGAGTCTCCCGAGAAAGTGTTGTGCCACTTGTATGCAACAACGCAGTTGTTGTCTAGATACATGTACCCAAATCTCACCTGGTGCGTTCTCAGCGCAGCCTGTTCATTGGGGCAATACTGGACACTACTGTGTTTCGGGCATTTCCACCTCCACAGAGGATTCCCGACATACAGGAGATGATTCCTTTGCTTCACGAATGAGCGATTGTTCCAGTCCTGAAAGTTCTTCGCCTGCTCGGTCTGTTTGCTTCCTGCATACTGTTGGTCAGCCATGCACGCTGGCATATGAGGGCACTCCAGTGGTGCTTCCGCAGGCAGTGGTATCAACACAATGGGGATCTCTGGGAGAGTATCAGAATCTCCAGAGACACTGCAGCTGAGCTGTTTTGTTGGAGTGTGCAGGACAACCTGTCTCAAGGAAAGCCCTTTCAGTCTACTCCACTGGTGGCCACAGTAATCACAGATGCCTCCTCTCTAGGGTGGAGTGCTCATTTGGGGGATCTGGAGGTCAAAGGTCTTAGGTCTCCAGAGTAAAGGTTGCTTCACATCAACCTTTTGGAATTGCGGGCGTTACGATTGGCACTAAAGGCCTTCGCGGTCAGTCAGTTCAAGTCCTGACAGATAACACTACTGCGATGTGGTACATCAACAAGCAAGAAGGGGTAGGGTTGTTTCGTCTCTGCAGAGAGGCTCTGCGAGTCTGGTCCTGGTTTCAGGTCCAGCGGATTTGTGTGGTAACCAATCATCTGGCCACTGTGCTGAATGTTCGTGCTGACAGTCTCAGTCGTCACTCTGCTGAGCACGAGTGGCAGCTTCATCCGGAGGTGGTCCATCTTGTCTTCGTGACGTGGGGATTTCCTCGGTTAGACCTCTTTGCCACTCGCAAGAACACGCACTGCCCGTTGTTCTGCAGTATCCGATGCAGGAAGCACTGGGGAACGTGTTTCAATTACATTGGAATTCGCAACTCCTTTATGCATTTCCCCATACCCTTGTTTCCTCGGGTTCTGAGGAAGATTCGCCAAGACTGGGCCCGTCCTATTGATCGCCCGGCTTGGCCAAGAAAGGTGTGGTACACAAGTCAAAATCGGCTTTATTCGGTGCAGTAAATTCAACATAAAAGCATGTACATACAAAACTACTAAATATTAAACATCATAATAGTACTACAGATTAAAATAACATACAATTGTTACTATGTATAAGCTACATAAAGTGCATGATAGCAATAATAAAACATCCGTAGGGGGTTTTGGGGTATAAAGATATATAGATATAATTCCTACCGATTAGAATAGCTGGTAATCAGGAGTACATATTGATGTATATAAAAGATTCTAAAATGTTTCTAAGATTCGTCATCCAATCATGGTACACAGATCTACTTCACCTCTCATCGCACACTCCGTCTCCCTTTCAGGGCAGATCTCCTCACGCAATCACAGGGGCAGATTCTACACCTCCACCTCCAGAGCCTGCACCTTCATGCCTGGAGATTCTCTCTCCCACTGGATGTGGTGGATGTTATTTTGGTGTCATCTAGGAGACACACTACCAAATCTATTTATTCCTCCAGGTGGTCCAAATTTGGAAAGTGGTGTGAGGAGAGATCCATTGACCCTTTGAAGGTTCGTTTGTCTGACGTGCTGAGTTTCTCTTTCCTTGGCTCAGCAGGGTTGTGCTGTGGCTACAGTTAAAGGTTATTTGTCGGCTTTCATATGTTTGCCGGAGCAGCTGTCTTTGTTTAAATCTCCTGTAGTTATGAGGTTCATTAAGGGCCTTACAAATAAGTTTCCTCCCACTCCTTTCATTTTGCCTCAGTGGAATTTAATTCTTGTTCTTACTTTTATGATGGGTTCTCCATTTGAGCCTCTTCATAGTTGTTCATTGAGGCTTCTTTCTTTCAAAACTGTGTTTTTGATCGCTATTACTTCGGCCAGGAGGGTAAGTGAGCTGCAAGCTCTTAGCTCTAAACCTCCATTCTTGACCATTCATGCAGAAAAGATGGTTCTTAGGACCAGGGCTGCTTTCCTGCCTAAGGTGGTTACTCCTTTCCATTTAGGACAGTCCATTATCTTACCTATCTTCTATCCTCCCCCGTCCAAGGAGGAAGAGTGTCTTCATCGCCTGGACCCTAAGAGGGCGGTCAGTTTTTACCTGGACAGGAGACTGGATGATCAGCTCTTCGTGGGCTACATTGGTCAAATGGAAAAGCTGTCCACAAGAGAACTCTCTCCAGGTGGATCATCTTGTGAATAAAGATCTGCTACGCCCTGGCCAAGAAGGAGCCGCCTGAAGGTATTAGAGCTCAATCCACCAGAGCTAAGTCATCTTCTTCTGCTTTGGCTAGAGGTGTTCCTGTTGTTAATATTTGTACGGCAGCAATTTGGGCCTCCCTCCACACCTTTGCGAAGCATTACTGTTTGGATTCTGATGTTAGGAGGGACGGCCATTTTGCACGCTCTGTTCTGCAAGATTTTTTGGTATAGTCAGATGGACACCCTCCTCCGGGAGAGGTACGGCTTGGGGATTCTATTCAAAAGGTGAGGAATCCACAGGCAGATGTATCCATCAGAAGAATAAGTTTCTTACCTTCGGTAACGTTTTTTTCTGGTGGATACAGTATCTGCCTGTGAATTCATCACTGACCCACCCTCCTCCCCGTTGTCATCCTGTTTCTACCAAAAACTGTTTGACGTTGATGTTTTCAAAATGTCTTTTTCATGCTTACAGTTTTCTACTGGAAAATGCTTTGTGGGCCTTTTCCATTGTGTTATTGTATATACTGTGTGTATTTGCACATATATATATTTATAGTATGCAATGTATACTTGTGAAAATGTTGTCGGTCCTGTTTGCCCCGAGGGCATGGAAAAAATGGGTGGAACTGACGTCAACACCTCAACAAGGTCTTCTTATGGCTCCGATGACATCATATGGAGTCGCGAGCAGAGCTGTGCTATTGTGACTTCCTTGTCGACTTGGGAGAGCTAGGAAAAGAATTTCTGCGGAAATTCTGGCACCGGGAGTATTCAAAAGGTGAGGAATCCACAGGCAGATACTGTATCCACCAGAAAAAGCGTTACCGAAGGTAAGTACCCTGTTTTTCAGTGTTGTAGTTAACTAGTTTGTGTGTTTTACATCCCTATTAAACTGTTGGTTCTAAATAAAAGCAACCGTAGTTCAAAAAGTGCAAAAATGTAAATGCCATCGCACCAAACACGTAAAGGTTGGGGGACAAAGCATGCAGCTTCCTTGATATACATATTAAAGAGAGACTGGCATTTCAGGTCAGCTAGAAGAGACTGGTTAGATACAGTAAGGTGCATGTGAAATGATATCCGGAGAGTGTGCCACAACGAGTATCCTTTTACAATCTCTCCAAACCTGCTGACAAATACAATAAAGCATTTCCAGGTACAGTTTATGCTACAATTTGTCAAACGAAAACCCAAAATGAAAGGGTTCCGTTTTTATAAGAGAGCTGACTGGGGAGGGTGGTGAATGATGGCTTTGATAATCAGGTAGCTGTCTTTACTGTTGGATATCCCAATGCGATTAAAAAAAAAAAAACACTAGCTAAGACTATGAAAATAGTTTGCGCTACTAATCTTCCAGTTAGTACAACCATAAGAAGCATCTATCAATGCAGGCACATAGGCATGCCTTGGCAATGAGGGCAGGGGGAATGGGAGGGGTAAAAGAAATAGTACCTGCATTTTTCAGGCAGCACAACTGCACCATGGTAAATGTGCAGTGCGGTGCAAGCTAAAGCGCAACGTTGCGGCAAATACACAATTCAAGCAGAACATGCTGCAATCACAAAATCTCATAATTCTAGTGGCCCTATGTATAAGCACAGGATGCATTTGCCCAGTATTTAGGGAGCAGCAGAGAAAATTGAGACTTAACTGAGAGGGAACTGAGGGTGAAGAATGAAATGTATGGGGTGAATATATCACCATTGTATAGTATAAACCACTAACATGCAGAGTATAGGAGGATCTATCACAACTGAAAATCTTTCATTAAAAAAATAACCTTTGTTATTAAATGCCCATAAACATTTTCTTAATGCAAAACTACAATTCCCACTGAACTTATTTTGCAAGCAACCAATATATTCAGTCAAAACTTTTTTCAGGTAGTGGAGGCACAGGGGAATTGCCATGACATGCCCATCAGGTATTCAGGTTGCTGGGGAGATGTTAATCCTTATTGCTACTGGCAACATAATGTGTGGGTAGTTGAGACTTATTGTCTTTCCGTGCACTCTCCTCACAGATTTTTTCCCTTCCTCGCCCCCCCACTGCTCTGACATTTATTGCTCACCTCATCCCCATCATTCCACCCTCTCTCCACTCCCCCCCCCCTTTTTTTTACCCCCCATACCCCCCCTCTCTTTGGCTAGTACAGGGACAGGGATGGGCGGGACGGGACGGAGTATCTGGAACCTGTCCCAGTTGGTCAGGATATATTATATATTGTTGTAGGTGTACTGGGAGGTTGTGATATTATTTGCATGGATATGGGTTGATCTCCTTAACATGATACCATGGAGAATACACAGATTTGTGAGTTGTAATGTACAGGGTTTGAATACTTATTTAAAACTTTTCAGGGTGTTATCCTTTCTAAAACTCCACAAGATCCAAATAGCTTGTCTCCTAGAAACACATCCTGATACAGAGGCTGGTAAATTTACTAAGAAGTGGCAGTTACAAGTCTACCACACTTCCTTCTCTACATATGCAGGGGGTATTGATTTTGGTAGTGCCAAGGGGTCCCCTTCTCACTGACGTACTCTGAGGCAGATGTGGTGGTCTGCTAATCTGATAGAGACTACTAGCCGCAAATTCCTTAACGTAGAATTATCCCCAGGGGAGACTGGATCTGGAACTTTTTTGCCACAGAATCCCTGCGCGTGGGGGGGACCGCACCACGTGACTCCGCCCTGACATCGTCCACGACATCAGCGCGGGTACATAAGTCTCACCCCGGCGCGCCCACGTCAGTTTTTTCTCTTTTCCGCGTGCAACGCGGATCCGGATTATGTCCTGGCCTGTTGTCAGGCCTTCTGTTCTTTTACACGCTTGCCGTTCAGTGGAACAGTGTGCAAATGCCTTTGGGCTTCAAGACGTGTACCTCCTGTGCGCGTCCCATGTCGGCGACGGACCCTCACCCGATTTGCATGTGGTACCTAGGTGAACACCACGACTCGGAGAGCTGCGGCGCCTGCCAGCACCTTAAGCCTAAGTCCCGGCGGGAGCGTCGGATGATGTTGCTGTTGGCGCGCTTGTCCAGGTCGGGGTCATCCCAACTTCCGTCCCCTACCTCGGAGGTACGGAACCGCCGGTTTTGTCTTTCGCTGCGGCCCCAAGGGCGTGGCTCGTCATCCTTTCGTTTGTCTCCACGGCCTTGTCCTCTTTTCGCAGTGGGCGCCTGCTCCCCACGGGATATGTGCCCCCGCCTGTCGCCTTTCTATCCGGCTTTTCCCAGCAAAGAAGCAAACTAGGGCCCAAATGACAGCCTACGCGGCGGCGCTGCAGGATTCTTTGGCCCGTCCTCCACATCCTGAGACGTCCGCTGAACCCTTTCGTCGCGTGGGGCCTTCCGCAGAGTCGCCGGCGACTCAGGCCCCGGCATTTCCGGCTCCAGGTCATGGGAGGGTGGTGCCGTAGAGGTGCGGTCCTTCGAGGCTCCCCTCTTCTGTGCCTGGCGTCCCTGCCTCGGTGCAAAACCCTACGGGGTTCTGTGTGCCGTCGCAGGAGATAGCCTTGACTCCGGGCTTGCCCCTCCTTACCCCCCCCCCCCCCCGAGTTTCGCTCGGGCCTCTGAGCAGGCAGCTGCCTCCCTCGCCGTTCTGGCATTGACCCCGCCACACCCTCGTGGCAGGAGTCAGCCCAGCACCACGAATACCCCCTCCAGCGCCGATTGATGTCGACCTAGAGCCGGTGGCGGACTCCACGGAGCCACACCGGCGTTGGGTTCTGAAGTCGTCCCTGAGTTCCTTTCTACTCCAGGGGCCGGCCATTTGTTGGTGTGTTCCTCCCCAGAGACGGGGCGCTGTATTGTCGCTTTTCCACAGGCATCCACCCCCTTCCCCTCCCCCGCCGGTCTAAATTCTCTAGCCCTTCTTTCTGTGGCTCGCCTATGGTTTCCCCCCGGCCTCTCTGCCTTCTGGGGCTCCTCAGGTTCCCCATTCTTCTGTGGACCCCCCCACTATTCCGGGGCGGGTCGCTTTCCCCTGGACATGGGGACGGGCGACTCAGCCTGCAGCCGTTACCCACGGAAGAACTTCTTTCTCATCTGCAGCGCCCTACGGAGGCTAGTGTTGCCTTTGTTCAGGCCATTTCCACGGCTGCTGGTATTCTACGGATGGGTGCACCTGTTGCTCCGTTTCCTACGGACAACCTTTTGGAAGTTCTCCACCAGGGCTCTGGTGGATGGGAGTTGTTCCTTCCCTTTGAAGCGTCACTCCACGATTCTCTTATGGGGGCGCCCTGCCACGGATGATCCGGTGCCTCGGGCACTCCTGAATAGTCATCGCCCTACTCCGCAGGACCCTGTTTGTCTTTCTTTCCACCCCTCTGCTCAAGGCTCTCTTCTGCGGAATGCCCTTCCGTGTTTATCTGTGGTGTTGCTTCCTCCGTCTCTGGAGGCCCGATGATTGGACTCATGGGGGCGTAATGTCTTCGCTTCTTCTAGCGCTGCCTTGTGGGCGCTTAATTCTTTGTGTGTATTGACCAGGGCTACCTCCAGTCTGTGGGACTCTGTAGAGTCCCTTCCTTCTTATGTCTCTCATGAGGGTGCCCATGCTGACTTACGGAGCCATTTATTTATAAATTTTTAAATAGCGCAAACTTGATCCCGATTGGATGGTAGGGAGTTGGCCGCATTTATTCTTCGTGCGGCCTTGGATGTTGCTTATGTTCTCGGCCGTGCTATGGCCACTTCTGTGGCTCTCCGTCGCCAAGCTTAGCTACGTGATGCTGTTTTTCCTGAAAATATCAGGGAATGCTTGGTTGATCTACCCTTTGACGGGGTCCTTCTGTTTAACACTCATGTGGACTCTGCCATTCAGCGTCTTCTTGCGGGGCTCCGTCCTCCTCCTCCTCTTCTTCCTCAGTAGGTGGTTTTGTTGATCCTCCGCTGCTTAGTGGGAGGTGTTATCCCACTGCTCCTGGAATCTAGTGTTGGGTGACCGTTACACTTTCTGTGCGGGATACTGTGCCCTCGGGGTCCTGGGTTGGCCTACCTCTTCAGTTGGTTTAGCCCCCCCTTTTTTGGCGAAGTGTGTTTTTTTTGGCTGCTTCCTAAGCCTTCAGTGATTTCTGCCGCAGGTTTTCTAATTTGTTCTCTGATGCAGGATTTTCTTCCCGAGGAGTGGTTCATATACTTCTTAGGCTGTGTCCTACCCTGCGTGGGGTATTTATAGCTATTGGATAGCCCCGTCATACACGGGGAAGGTGTGGACTCCCCTTGCGGGTTCCTAGCCCTTCCTGGTGTTGCTGTATGCCGCTGGTGCGTTTTCTTGGGCAGCTGTGGTGTTGTGCTGCGTTTTTTTTGCCCTTTGTCTACCTTTTGGCCTGGCCCTCTGTCTAGCGTCCAGAGGTGGTATTTTCCTTGGTTGACGACTTGGTTTGTCCTTCTTGTTTCTCCTCTGTTTTTCCGTCTGGTTGCTTGTTGGCTCCCGGCTGTACCCGCCTGGACGTTGTGGTCTGGACGTTTAGTACTGTGGCGCTTGTCGGCATCCGGCTGCGCCGCCATTTCTTATGGGCTTCGGCCAGGGGCTATGGAGTGAGGCCTGGCGTCCCTGCTTCTGTTGTTTTGGGATCCTTATGGGACTATGTTTTTTCTCTTCCACCTGCCTTATTTCTGAGGCGCTGTTCTGTCTGGCCTGTTGACGTCCAGCTGTGATGAGTTCGGCCGCCCTCTTCACTGGGTGGGTTCCCGGTGGAGGGCTCTTGCCCTTGTTTCTGCCTCTTCTCCTTGGAGTCTCTGAGTTACTCTTCTTCCTCAGTACTCCCCTGCGTTGCCTATGCCGGGGGCTTTCGGTGGAGGTCCCTGGTACATTGACTGCTGACCTCCCTTAGCATTGCCTGTACCTGGGGCTTCCAGTGGAGGTCCCTGGTACATTGGCTGCTGACCTCCTCTTGTATTGCCTGTACCTGGGACTTCCGATGGAGGTCCCTGGTACATTGGCTGCTGGTCTCCTTTCGGATTGCCTGTACCGGAAGCTTCCAGTGTAGGTCCTTGGTACATTGGCTGATGGCCTCTGCTGCTTGGTGAGGGCGGGGCTGCCACTTGTTGCTGGGACACATCCCCTGTGGGGCGGTGTTCTCCGCGACGCTGGGGTTCTCGTCTGCCTAGGGGGAAGACAGGGCTCTTTTCCCTGTGGCTCTTCCCCTGTTGGGGGACTGGGTTATTTCCCTGTCCCGGCGATTTGCCCCCTGTCGGGGCCTTGGGTTCGCCTGAGCTGGGGAGGTCCTCTTGCAGACCCTCCTCCCCTCTGGGTATGGCTAGGGTATCTATTCTACGTTTAGGAATCTGCGGCTGGTAGTCTCTATCAGATGTACGAGTTACTTACCTTCGGTAACAATGTATCTGGTAGAGACGATTCTAGCCACAGATTCCTTCACGACCCGCCCTGCCTCCCTGTTCGACGAGGATTCTTAGCTTGGTCTTCTGAATTCGCCTGCCTCTGGGCGGTTTGTCTTCTGCGAGTGCCCTCCTTCACTTCCTCCCTAGTGGGATGCTTGTTCTGTTTGTTTACATCCACTCCTTCCTCTCTGGTAATTGATCGGTAGGTTTGTGTGTACTTCTGCATCCCTACAGCCTGGTGTTTCCAGTGTGGGGCCTACTCATACCTTTCTCCCCTTTTCATTGCTTGAAATTTCTGGCTCATATGCAGTCTTTTGAGTTTGGGTCTATTGACTGTGCCTCAGCCTTAGCTCTTTTTAGGAGATACGACTCTCCTTGATGGTATTGTCTTAGGGTAATTTGTCATTACTCTTCTGTTGTGGACTTCTTGTCCTTCACTGTTTTAATGGTCTGTGGTTGCAGGCTTCTTCGTCTGCTGCACCATTTTTCACTTGTTTTTTCTGTCTCTAGGGAGAATGTTGTATCTACTTGCGGGGTTACCCTGCAGTAACTGTGATCTGCTCTTCCCTTCTAGGACTTTCAGTGCCACTGTGCCTGGCACTTCCCGAATGGTGCTGTTCCTCACCATTTGCTTCTTTCCTTTCTGTTTATCTGATTTTTCGCACACTGTTCCCATAGTCTAACAGTTTTGTTTGTGATGGCTCTGCGTTGTGGCACGTAAAAGCTTTCCGAAGAAAACTGATGTCAGCGCGCCAGGGTGGGGCTTATGTGACCTCGCTGACGTCACGCCCGCGGACGACGTCCGGGCAGAGTCACGCGGTACCGCTCCCCGACTCGCAGAGATGCTGGGGCAAAGAAACATTTTCTGGATCCAGTCTTACTCCTGGGGATAATTCTACGTTAAGGAATCTGCGTCTAGAATCGTCTCTACCTGATACATCGTTACCGAAGGTTATTAACTCGTACCTCATTGCCATCACTTCAGGTTGTCTTATTAGCGAGCTACAGGCCTGGTCATTTTATCCTCCGTTTTGCATTTCATGACAAACTGGTGGTCAAGACGTGTGTGTCCTTTCTTCTTGAAGTGGTGCCACCTTTCGTCATAGTGCAATCCATTGTGCTTTCTATGTTGTTTTGTCTGCCACATTGATTTTTAGGATGAGATGATGGTGCATTTGTTGGCTACACAGTATGCCCTTGGTTTCTACATTGATAGGACTTGTGTAAGATTGCTGATCATATGTTTGTTGAGTTCACTGGAGTGAAGATGGGAAACGCGGTCCCCATGGATTGTCTTCCATGCGTGCAAGGCCTTGGTCAAAAAGTCCCTTCTGAGTGCCTTGGTCGTCACTCCACCAGGGTGAAAGAAACTACTGATTCTATGGCTTGATCAGTTCCTATTGAGAAGATTTGCAAGCCAGCTACGTGAGCATCTGTCCTTCTTTCACCAGGCACTACAGCACCAATGAGCAAGTTGGCATAGAGAGTCATTTTGTCCACTCAGTTCTTCAGGGCTTCATGCAATAAAGTCCGCTCCTGGGATCCTTCTCCATGAAGGTGGCATTGCTTTATGTATGCATTTATATGATAGGGAGTCTTCGAGTTGAGGTATCCATCAGAAAAATAAGTTACGTTCCTTCACCACCGCTTTCTGGTGGATACTCTATCTAATCACAAATTCCTCACTGCCAGCCCACCTTCACATCTGCAATCTTGAGCGCAGAAACCGTCTAATTCTAATGATTAAACTGATATCAGCATGCAGGGATGATGCCTATATGCATCTGCAGGTCGTCCTGTGCGGTGATGGGGTGGGGTTGTAATGGAGATCGATGGTGTGACCCATCATTGCACTCAAACTATTGCAAGAGTTATCAGAAAGAAACACATTAGTTAGATTCCTTACCTTAAAATAACGCCCAGGCGTCAGACTGGATCCGGAAAGTTTTTGTCAGTAGTACCCCTTCGCGTCGGTAGGCGTCGTCTGCAGCTCCGCATCCGTCTGTCGTAATCGCCGGGATGACGTCGTCTGAGTACTTAGACAACGCCCTCGCGCGCTGACGTCGGTTCTTCTTTTTTCCGCGCCAGCAATTGCAGATCCGGGAAGAGCGTACCCGTCGTAATTTTTTGTCTAACTTTTGGACTTTTTTGGTCTATCCTTTTCGAGTCTGCATCAACTCCTGGTGCCGATAGGGATGCCCGGTTTCAAGCCGTGTGACGCCTGTCACCGACTAATGTCGGTTACCGACCCCCACCGCCGGTGTCTCTACTGTCTTGGGGCCGACCACGACGACAAGTCGTGGCCCGACTGCCGGGCCTTGACATCGAAGGCTAGGCAGGAGCGGTCCCAAGCTACTCAAGCTTCGGCAGTCTGCTCCGCGCTGCTCAAGGTCCCGGTCGAGTTGGAAGTCGAGTGACTGGTCACGGAACCGCAGCCATCACCGCTCGTCAGCTTCGAAGTCCTCGCACTCCGGTAAGTCTAGGCATGGTAAGAAGTCGTCGAAGCGACGCCATCGTTCTTCGATCTCCCCTCACCGGTCCCGCGACTAGGCCGAGGGTTCAGGTGGCGTTGGCTGAGCCGGTGGGGTCGCATCCAGCCCCACACCCTCCGGTCCCTGAGCTCAATGCAACTCTGGAGCAGATTCGAGACTTCCTCGGGGCAATGAGGACTCTTTCCGCCGTCGGGCCCTGGCGGCGCGCCTTTGGGTCCCGCTGGTCCGACTGGGGGTCCTAGCCCTGTGTTGCCGGCAGCTTCAGCCCCGGCGCCACCGGCGACTTCAGTCCCGGCACCACAGGACCCCGTGGGATCCAGGCCTGGATCCTGGTCGACTGCGGTTGACCTCATGACTCCGCCGGCGCCGACCCCATCCGAGCTATCTCCTGCGCCGTCCGCGGGCAACGCCGGTCCCTGTTTCAGCCCCGGCCCGGGTTCGGCGTCGGACTGGCGCCGATCAGCGCAGTCTCCGACGCCGACTGGTGAGTTATTCACCTATGCCCAGGCTCCGTCATTTCTGCCTGTTTATCAGGACACGGATGAAGGGGAGGACTGGGAGGGGTCTGAGGACCCTCTGGCACAGCAGTGCCAGTTAAGTCAGGACTGGGCAGATGAGCTAGGGGAGGCCAGTGTTCTTGACACTTTACCGGACACTGGCTTTGCCTCCCCTCCTACCGTGGCTATGGAGGAGGGAGCTACTTATGCTGTGGTGCTGCGCAAGGCGGCCAAGGCCTTGGGCCTTGAGCTCCCTGCAGCTGCCGTGAGGTCTAACCTCCTCACCGAGGTGCTTCAACCGCCAGTAAGCTCTTCGGAGCCTCTGCTGCAGTTCATTGAGGCCCTCACTGACGTTCTGATGGGCACTTTGTCCAAGCCCACCACAGTCCCTCCTGTGGATCGGAACGTGGCCCGGCGCCACCGCCCAGCTTTCTGTCCACACACCCCACCCCTGAGAGTCTGGTTATCCAGGCCTCTATGTCCCAGACCGCCTTCCCGACCGCTCCACCGGACCGGGAATCCAAAAGGCTGGAACAGTAATAATAATAATAATAATAATAATAAGCATTTATTGAGCGCCTGGCTACACAAAGCTGTGTGTCCCCGCGCTGACTACAAAATGCAGACCCATCAAGAAGAGCTTGAACCATGAGATGACAAAGGTTAGTATTTAGGGAAGAGGTGAGTTTTAAGTTTAGCTCTGAAACTCATTTCGGAGGGCTCCATCCGCAAATGGATTGGCAGAGCATTCCAGAATTTAGTGGCCAGATAGCGAAAGGATTTTCCTCCCATTTTAGCTTTTGTGATGCGGGGGACTTTAAATAGCGTCATGCCCGACGATCTTAGATCTCTAATCGGCCGATGGATGGCGATGAGACCTTTCAGATAGCTTGGGCCTTTGTTTTGAGCAATGCAATGTGCATAGCAGAGAGTCTTAAATATGATTCTCTCTTTAATAGGGAGCCAGTGAAGTTTAGCAAGCGCGTGTTTGGTAGATGTTTTCCGAGGGAGACCGAGCACCAATCGTGCTGCTGAATTCTGTATGCATTGTAATTGGTGCAGTCCCTTCCGATTTAGACCAAGTAAGAGAACATTGCCATAGTCCAAGTGAGGGGATATTAAAGCATGGACTATGGTTTTTCTCGCTTCGGTCGGCAGAAGGTCAAGTACTTTACGAAGTACTTTTAAGGTGCCATAGCATTTGCTTGTCACCTTATTCACCTGGGCTTTGCCTGAGAGGTCGGCGTCCAGCATGACGCCAAGATTGTTCACTTTTTCCACAGGCATGGGTAATTCTCCTTGTTCGCTAGGCCACCATGCATGGGACCAAGCAGATGCAGCTTTACCTACTATCAATACCTCTGTTTTATCTCCGTTTAAACGGAGGCAGTTGGTATTCATCCAAGTCGCTATCGCTGACATACAGTTAGAGAAGTTGGTAGCTAAGTCTCTACTGTCTGGAGTTATTTTGAACACCAACTGAGTGTCGTCAGCGTAGCTGACAATGCCCACCCCAAATTCCTCCGCAATGTGTGCCAGGGGTTCCATGTAGATGTTAAATAAAGTAGGGCTCAGACTAGAGCCCTGTGGAACCCCATGGCTAACACCGTGAGGCGATGACTTAAAGGGTGGGCAATGAAGTTGGAATGTTCTGTCAGTGAGGTAGGACTGGAACCAGGTGAGAGCTAGGCCTTTTACTCCCATGTCTGAGAGTCGAGACAGCAGCGTTGAGTGCAGCACGGTATCAAACGCTGCACTTAAGTCCAGTAGGACCAACGCTGCTGTCTCTCCCTCATCCACCATCTTCCGGATCTGTTCGGTGGAATACAGAACAGCTTATTCGGTTGAATGGCCTGATCTAAACCCTGATTGAGAGGGGTGGAGGAGCGATTCTTTCTCCAAAAACTCCATGAGTTGAAGATTGGCCACTTTTTCTATGATTTTGGCACAGAAAGGGAGAAGCAAGATCGGCCTTAAATTTTGGAGCTGAGAAATTGTGATATTAGGTTTCTTTTTTAAGGGTATCACTTGGGCAGATTTCCAATTTTTCAGGACATGGCCTTCCTGGAACGATAAAGTGATCATGTTGCTTATTTGATCAAGTAATATGTTTTCCATGACTGCTTTATACTGTTCCGGGGGGCAGGCATCCATAGGGGGGCCTGAGCAAATACCATTTATAATTTTCATTAATTCCTGTTTGTTAGGGGTCCTGAAGTTGGTGAAAAGGGGTTTATAGGAGAAGGAGCCTAGATTATCTACATTGTTTTTGACTATCCTGGTGCTACTTGAAAAAGTAGCATGGATTTTTTCTACCTTCTCCACGAAGAAATCCGCTATCTGGTCGCATATCTCTGTGGAGTAGGTATCTTTAGTATCTAGGCGGAAAGAGATGATAATTTCTCTGTAGATACCGAATAGTTCCTTAGTGGGGTTTTTAGATTCCACAATTCTACTTTTGTAATAAAAACTTTTTTCTAATCTTACCAATTTTTGATATTTTTTCAATTCAATTTCAGTCTGGCAAGAAACTGTTTTTCTCCCTTAGTTTAGGGTTTCAAAGCATTAATACCGCATGCATTTTTGGCCGTTAAACCCACTCTCTGTGGGATACGGTGGCGGACGTGCTGTCCCAGTGTCCGGAGGAGGTCAGGGCACGGCTCGCCCAAGCTCTTGCTGAGAGGAGGGATGCAGCACAGTATTCCATCCAATGTGGACTTGACCCCACGGACTCGCTGGGTAAAGTGATTGCAACGACGGTGGCGATTTGTCGTCATGCCTGGCTGAGATCCCCAAACTTCTCGGGGGATGTCCAGAGCACTCTAATGGACATGCCTTTTGATGGCCGTCATCTCTTTGGCGACATAGCGGATAGTGCGCTGTAGCGCTTTAAGGACTCCAGGGCTACAGAAAAGTCCTTGGACCTGCCTGCCCAGTGCCATCAAACTTCTGCTTTTCGCTCCTTTTGTGGCCAGGGAAGGGGTGCCCTGGCACTTCGACCAGCCTCAGGCCGCAGAACCAACCTCAACGCTGTCGCAGACGTGCATTCCATCGTGGCGGAGAAGGGGGACAGAGAGCCGGTCAGTCCACATCCGCTCCCGCAGCATCTGCCTCAAAGCCTTCCTAGTCTGAGCTTTCAGGCCCATTCCATGCCAGTGGGAGGCAGAGTTCGCCATCACCTGCTCCACTGGCGTACCATCACTTCGGACAGGTGGGTGCTGCAAATCGTCCGAAGGGGCTACTCCCTCCCCTTCGAAGCGACCCCTCCAGCCATGCCACCGCAGTACCACCGCATGTCGGGGGATCACTTGGAACTTCTACGGGAGGAAGTTACAGCCCTCTTGGCCAAAGGGGCCATCGAGCGCGTTCCTGGCCCAGAAGTGGGACGGGGTTGTTACCCCTACTACTTTCTGGTTTTCAAGAAGGGCAAAGGGTGCCTACACCCTATCTTGGACCTCAGGAGAGTCAACGGCTTCCTCCAGAAGGAGAAGTTCAAGATGCTGACGTTAGCTCAAGATTTGGCTACCCTGGACCCTGGCTACTGGCTGGTAGCGTTAGACCTGCAGGACGCTTATTTCCACATTCCTGTCCTGTGGCCCACTGGCGTTGCCTGCAGTTTACGGTGGGCCTCGAGCACTTTTAGTTTACCGTGCTCCCCTTCGCCCTCACCAGTGCCTCGCGGGTGTTCACAAAAGTGATGGCTGTGGTCACAGCTCATCTGCGCAGATCAGGGATTCCAGTCTTCCCTTATCTCAACGACTGGTTGTTGAAGGTGGGCTCGCCCCAAACAGTCATCTCCCACCTCCAGACTATGGCCGACCTCCTGCATTTGCTGGGGTTCTCCATCAAGGTGCCGAAGTCACACCTGAGTCCCTCCCAAAAGCTCCTCTTCATCGGAGCGGTTTTGACTCGGCGCAGTTTCGGGTTTATCCTCCTGAGCAGCGGATTTGGGATATTCAGGCTCTGATTCCGATCTTTCAGCCTTTATCCCGAGTCTCGGTCAGGATGGTCCTACAGCTGCTGCGTCTGATGGCCTCCTGTCCTGCATCCTGCTGGTACATCACGCCAGGTGGCGGATACGGGCTCTGCAGTGGGACCTGAAGTTCCAGTGGGCCCAACATCAGGGCAACCTGTCCGACCACGTCCTGATCCCGGAGGGCACTGCAAGACAGTGGCAGTGGTGGCTCACAGACCACAATTGGGTCAGTGGCAGATCCCTCTCCTACCTCAACCGGAGCACACATTGGTGACGGATTCTTCCCTCCTGGGATGGGGTGGCCGCATGGGAGAGGCGTAGATCAGAGGCCTCTGGTCTCCAGCGGAGTCCCGGCTCCTTATCAACCTTCTGGAGCTGCGGGTGATCCGACTTGCACTGAAGGCATTTCTTCCCTTTGTCCGGGGAAGTGTAGTGCAGTGTTCACGAACAACACCACCTCCATGTGGTATTGCAACAAACAGGGCGGGGTGGGGTCGTGGACCCTATGTCAGGAGGCTCTGCGCATCTGGACATGGCTGGAACATCAGGGTGTCACCCTGGTGGTTCTACACCTGGCAGGTTCCCTGAATGCCGGGGCGACTAACTCAGCCGTCGGTGCATGATGATCACGAATGGCGTCTGAACTCGGACGTGGCGCAAGGTGTCTCGCAGCAGTTGGGAGTGCCTTGGTTAGATTTATTCGCCACCGAAGAGAACGCGCAATGTCATCAGTTCTGCGTGTTGGAGTTTCCAAGGCAGCACTCGCTCTGAGACGCTTTTCTACGCGAGTGGAGTTGCGGTCTGTTATACGCCTTTCCGCCTATACCACTTCTGCCCAGAGTGCTGAAGATCAGGTGCGACCGGGCCCAAGTCATCCTTGTGGCTCCGGATTGGGCACGAAGATACTGGTATCCCGAGCTGCTCAGTCTGTCAATCGATCCCCCGATTCGACTGCCTCTTCAGGAGAACCTTCTGTCGCAGCAGCAGGGGACGGTGCTCCACCCGAGCTTCTCCAGCCTCCACCTCCATGCGTGGAGATTGAGCGGCGGCAGTTGATGCCATTTGACTTGCCTCCTGAAGTCTGTGATGTCATTCTGGCAGCCAGGCTTCCCTCCACAAAATCGGTATATGCCTGCAGGTGGAACACATTTGTGGCATGGGGCACAGCAAAGGCTGTGGATCCCCTTTCCACCCATCTTTCTGAGGTTCTCCTTTCTTTTTTCCCTTGCCCAGCAGGGCTCTGCTCTGGGCACCATCAAGGGATATCTTTCAGCTGTTTGTCTTCTTAAGGCTTCCTGATCAGCCTTCTCTCCAAGTCCCCAGTTGTAAATAGTTTCTTGAAAGGCATTACTCACATGTTTCCTCCTATTCCCTTCGTAATGCCTCAGTGGGACTTGAATCTGTTGTTAACCTATCTGATGTGTGCTCCATTTGAGCCACTCCACAACTGTCCTCTTCGTCTTCTGACTCTGAAAACTGCTTTCCTGGATGCCATCACCTCTGCCAGAAGAGTGAGTGAGCTCCAGGCTCTTTCTTCTAAACCTCCCTTCCTCTCTGTCCGTCCGGACAAAGTTGTTCTGAGGACTCGTCCTTCTTTTCTACCCAAGGTGGTTACTGCCTTTCACATAGGGCAGACCATTATTTTGCACACCTTCTTTCCGCCTCTGCATCCTTCGAAAGAGGAAGAGAGGCTCCACCGTCTGGACCCAAAACATGTGCTTTCCTATTAACTGAACCACTCACAACAGTTCCGGGTGGACGACCAACTTTTTGTTGACTATGCGGGCGCTAAGAAGGGACGGGCGGTACACAAACTGACCATCTCTCGGTGGGTCGTTTTGTGCATCAAGGTCTGTAATTCCTTGGCTAAAAAGGATCCTCCTGAGGGGCGGCACGCCCATTCCACTCGGGCCATGGCGGCTACTACTGCCCTGGGTCGGGGAGTCCCTTTGCAGGACATTTGTCAGGAAGCTACGTGGGCCTCGCTGCACACGTTTGCCAAGCACTACTGCCTCGACAGCCAAGCCTGGAGGGATGGCTTCTTTAGCCGTTCGGTTCTCCAGGACTTTTTGGTGTGATCTTGGTTCGCAGACCCACCACCGGGGTTGGTATTGCTGGGGTATTTATTCTAAGTTAAGGAATCTAGCTAACGTGTTTCTTTCAAATGCAAAAGTTACTTACCTTCGATAACGATATATCTGTAAGAAACATTAGTTAGATTCCTTACCGCCCACCCATCCTCCCCGTTTTTGCAAACCGATATCTAGGGTTAAGGACATCCCTTTCAGGGCCCTAGTTTCATGGCACCAGTGTCGGTTTCTTGCATGGTTCTGCATTCCTGGTCCAGAAAGCTATGTACAGAACTGACATCAGCACGTGAGGGCAGCGTCTAAGTACTCCGACGTCATCCCAGCGATTACGACGACGGACGCGGAGCAGCAGACGACGGACGCGGAGCAGAAGACGACGCCTACCGACGCGCAGGGGTACTGCTGACAAAAACTTTACAGATCCAGTCTGACGCCTGGGGATTATTCTAAGGTAAGGAATCTAACTAACTAATGTTTCTTACAGATGTATCGTTATCGAAGGTAACTAACTTGTGCTTCTGGTCCACTCTGGTGCCTGGAGAGATTCACAAGGTGAAGAATCTGCATTAGACTGAGTGTCCGCTAGAAAAAGAGTTACCGAAGGTAAGTAACTTATTCATCAACAGTGCTGCATGAGCATGCCATGCTTCATACCCATAAGCCTTTTCCTCTTTCTATCTGCCTGGAGAGGACAGATCCTGCATTGTCTTATTTATTTACAATTGCTTCTTCTTTTGGCATGAAAAGTTTTCATTATGGGCATAGTTTTCATTCTGGCCTTTTGTCTGCTGAATATTTTTTTCATTATCTTTGCCCAGTTGATATTGAAAGTTGCTCATGCCAGGTTTCAAAGAGTGCATGATCGAGATGGTGTTGTCTACAAAGCCTGTCTCTGTTGGTTAGGCAGTCTTACTTCCAGCATTTATTGTCAATTACACAATGGGTTTGGTAGACATCGCTCATCATTATTTGCAGAATATGCAAGAGGAGATGGTAGGATTCATGCTCTTCAGTTCTATGCTAACTTTTTGGTAAGGGTATAATCAGTACAGAGGTTGCCATTATTTATCCCAAAGACACTGCGCTATTACATGCACACCACTCCTTCCCAAAAGAAAGTCTTCTCTTGGGGGTCTTAAGGTATTATCTTAAATTGAGCCTCACAGTTGACTCTATAGTGTGTTCAAAATAGCAATATCAATGCAGTTTTCTCTTATACAAGTGAAAAGGTTGTATCACAAGCAAATTAACAGTTACTAGTCTAGCTCATGTTTTTAATGAAACAGGTGGTTCTCTGACCTTAAGTATCTGCGAAATGAAAGGGAGATGCTAGCATTGTTTGGGTCACTTGAAGGCTTTCTGAATCATGACTTAATAAGACTTGGATGCTCCCTGAAATTACAGGTTTAGAGCTCAGCAGAGTTGCACTACTGACCAAGAATATACAAGATCAGTAATAATTTCCCTTTGGGAAGTGTTTACGGTACATCATGCATACTTTTCTACCCTCCACTTATGAAGGTTTGACAGTCATTCTCAATTTAAAGACATACATTTCTGGATGTGGATTTGTACATATGAGGTATCACCCCCCATGATTTGGGTTCTTGTTACTTAATATTTATGGGTTTTCAATATGTGGGCAATCTAGTTTCCAAACTCAAAGGTACCTGACTGACAAATCGGGACAGTGACCACACTTAGAAATGATGGAAATGGAATGAGCTGATTAGTTCATTTGAAAACACAAAGTAAAGGAGAAGAATATATTTTACATATTAAGCTATCGTGGGAATTTGTCTATTGTATGATATTGTATAGCAGTTTCTTACTCATTGCAGTGCCTACAGTGCATTTTTGATGGTTGACTCAGTAGCTTCTTTATATTGTGGAGCAATCCGATTTGGACCAGGTTCTTGGGTGCTCTTCTGAATGAAAGGCTCAAACAGTTTTGATTGTGTTTTGATCGACAAAGGATGAATAGGGTGCGCTGTGTGATGCTAGGAGAAGTAGTGTGGCTATAGTGCTTCGGGCATCGCTGCACGTAGCCATGCGGAGTCATGTTGCCACACAGTATTTTGGGAGGAACGTAATAAAAGGATTATATAACAGAGGGTTGCTCCTTGCACATGCTGACTGATGGGTATTCTCAGTTTAGTCCAGTAGATATTGTTTAAAGAAACAGTGTGAGAAGTTGGCCTGATATATAGTGATCACTATTCTAGTGATCACTGTGTATCATACCAAACAACCCTTATTGATGATTGGTTGTAAGTCAACCTTATAAACCAGCTATCCTAGTAGCGTGGACAAAAGCAGTCTTTAGGCTAAACTCTAGAGGGCGTGTTAAGCCAGCTGTTTTACCATCACATATACCCCTTGAACACCAAGTGAAAGGACATCACCCAAGTTGTTATAAAAATAAAGGATATTTATTAATAACAAGTCTACCCTGAACTCTTTATGAGTCAGGGAGCTAAGCACAATACAACACTCTTACGAAAATACTAAAAGTGGAATGCGAAATACTAGCAGGTGAGTAACTCGATCCAAAGGCTTCAGGATCGCTAGGACTACACTACTGAACTCTAAGGTTAGGAGCAGGAGGCCTAGGGAGATCGGGTGCAGATTGTGCACTCTCACGCGGGATGCGGGACAAAGTCTATGGAGGCTAGTATTTCTAAAGTTACTGTTTTCGGACGAATCCGACTAGGTAGACTTAAAACTAAAAAGGATCTGGACACTTGGATAGTGAACCTGCGTTGGAGCACCGAAATGCTCGGGTTACCTAGCCCAGGGGCTGCGGCTGCATAGGGTTCAAAAGACGTCGGGAATCCTCGTTGTAGTCCATGGAGCCTGAAAGAAGAAGTTGCTGGCAGGCGACCAGCGAAGATGTTCGGTGTGATCCAAGCCTGGATCGGTGATGGAGACAACCTGAAAGCAGAGGGGACTCAGTTCTTAATCACTAGCCAGTGATTGTGTGGGCACCAGGATGGCACCGGATGAAGTCACCTCGACCAGGTGAGTGGGCGACGCTGGACTCTGCAGTCAGACGGGCCAGGAGGCGTTGTCGGCGACCAGGCTGGAGGTGCGAGCCGTCCCACGAGGGTGTCTGCTGTCGGCGATGCTGGACCCAAGATGGGGGCAACAAACCTTGGCAAAGGCAAGCCCACGCGGTGGAGTCAAGATAGCGTCTGGAGTGGACCAGGAGGGTCCGGTGTGCTCCTCTTTTGGGAGGGAGCAAGGGCCAGTCCGGAGCAACCAGACCAGCGGTGAAATCGTCGTGGTACGTCGTCAGGAGGGCCACTAGCCGACGGGCAAGTGACCGGACAACGTGGCAAGCAGCAAAGAGCAGAAGGGCCCCACGCAGATCTCGTGGATGCTTGGGGGCTGGACTTCAGTGCTGGAGCTGCTCTGGGTTGGGGCTTCTCAAACCCCTGTGCACTCACTCGAGGATCCCTCGGAGGTCGTGCTGGTTAGGCGTCGTGCAGGTTTTGAAGATGGCCGGTCCCTCAGGTCTCGTAACACCCACGAATCTCAGCTGGGCTGATGATGCAGGTGGAGGTCAGAGATGCCAGAGAATCCGGGTCTCGTTGAGCTGGTCAGTCTTGATCTGGAGGATAGACGTGCAGCAAACCGTGATGCTTAGGTGGTGCCTGCGGGTGCAGAGTGGCTACTCCTTAGCCACAAGGGAGAGTCTTCAAAGAAAGTCAAGAGTTCCTTTCGTGGAAAGTAGTTCAAGATTCAAGATGATCTAATTTGGGAAGGGGGCCCGCTCCTACCTTTATTCTAAGAAAAGGGTCTGGCACGCGACTAGGTCCTGCCCGTGGGTGGGACCAGGAGGGGGGTGGTTACACACCTCTCCTTTGTCCGGTCTCTCCCCAGCTCAGGGGCTGGGGTGCCCCTGGAACTGGTTTGAGCCGGCATATGCACAGTGAGCACCGGGGTGCCACTTGCAGTCACCTTCCTCTCAGCCCTGCCTATCTGGGATACACAAAACCCTGTCTGGGATGGTGCTAGCACCGCCCCTGACAGGAAACCCTTTGTCCGAGCTCTCCTCGCTGGAAGGACTCCCAGCAGCAGGAGGTCAGACTTGTGTCTGTGGTTGCAGCATCCATTTTGTGATGCTGAGGCTCGAGTTAACTTTAACCGGGGTTCACAGTTACATACATGTTGTGTCCCTCTAGAAGGGTGGAATGCTAACCCCGTCGCCAGAATTGGCGAGGGGTTAGTATTCCAATTCGTATGACACCTTACTCGACATGTTTTGATAAAGCGACACCAAAGTTGGCAAATAACCGCGAGGATTATAATGCACTTAAGAGTATATGGTACGCGTTATCATAGAACAGCTATTAGGACTTGGTTCCGCAAGCTGCAAATGGGCTCAGCTCATGCCAGAGCACCATCTCACATAATTCCAAGCACTCTGCCTTCAGGATTGATAAGGCCTGCCATAGAAGTGACTGATAGGAATACATGTGTCCATTTTAGGTTTAGATATAGGAATACTATATCTAAAGCAAAAGGTGATTACACCACCTTGCCCCAGCTGTCGTGCAGCCAGTTGTGTCAGATTTGGATGGCCAGCCAGGGGTGGCATAATGCATGCTGCAGCCTCTGGTAGGCCCTGGGTACACCTATGCCCTGGGTACCTAGGTACACTGTACAGGGACTGATAAGGTGACTCAGTATCCAATTAGATATGTGCCTAGGGTACATGGAATCCATTTTACAGAGAGAGCAGTGGGCCTGGGGCCCTGATTAGCAGGGTCCCAGGTCAACTAAGTCGAAAAACCAGCAAAACACCAGGCAAAAAGTTGGGGGTAACCATAGTTAGATATCCACCTTCCTACAAACGGCATCTTCTTTCTAGCCCTTCTTCCTTCAATTTTGTTGCTATTAATTCTTTTTGTCCTCAGGATTGTGCCCCAGGGTTAGGAAGTGTGAACTGAGAAAAATAACCACTAATAGCTTTTTTATTCTTTATAAGGGGGAGTTATTCAAAGTGGCACTGTTTAGGATCTGATAGTCCCCATTGTGGTAGTAGAGTATGATTCTTGATTAACGAGAAGGAAGTTCTGTTCCATTGATCACCTGGTAGGCAAGACAAAAGGCTACATTTATAGGTTTCTCTAGCGACCAGGAACTGATTCAAACCCTTTATGGCATGATTGATGTGGAGGCACCTCCTAAAGTTTGGCAATTGTCTTGGTGGTTGCAGTATTCTGGATCCGTTCTAGTGCGCAGACTATGTGTTTAAAGTGCCTGATATGAAGCCCATAACCATAATTAATGTGTTACACCAGTAGAACATTTGAAGTAGAACCCTATAATAGTCCAGTGAGGAAAAATCTTGGAAAAAGTGACAAAGCCTCTTTGGTCAATTGCTGGACCAATGATTGGTTAGAATTCTTATTCACCATTAGGTATTTTGCAAGTGTAGCGATTTATTTATTTCATTTATTTAATGAGTTTTATATAGCGCTAGCTAGACCCGGAGGTATCCGAGCACTATACATGAGGTTCCACAAAGTTACAAAATGTACCAGTTACATCAATTACAACATTGCATACGTTACTAGTAAAACATTCAAAGAGCTTAGGAGATAAGATAGCTGGAGCGTAGAAGGGTAAGGGGGTAGGGTGAAGGGGAAGGAGGGCGGTACGACGGCTAGACGAAGGAAAGTCTGCCCCAAGTCCGGCTGGGTTGGTGACGGTCTAGAGGGAAGACCACAGCCCATCTCCTCTTTAGCTATCAGGTAGCTCCACCGGGCATCAGCCAAATGGCAAGGTATTGGTTAAAAATATTTAAAGAACATAGGAAGGCGAGATAAATGGAGCGTAGAAGGGTAGGGTAAAAGGGAAAGGGGGAGATACGACGGCGAGACAAAAGGTCTGCCCAAAGTCCGGGTGGGTAGGTGACGGCCGAGGGGGAAGTCCACAGCCCATCTCCTCTTTAGCTGAACAGGTAGCTCCACAGGACATCAGTCAGCTAGCTTGGTCTCAACAGTCGGAGGAAGATCCCATAATTTATGTCATGATGGGAGAGCCAGGTGGGGAATGATGGTGGGGGAGCACCCCTAGCCTCGCTGGTGTGCGCTCGGTGAGCCAGTCCATGGAGTCCGGAGTGGGTGGTTGGGCTTCTCTATTAGCTGCAGTCCGGTGGAGCGAGAAGGGGTGGGTGGAGAAAGGGCTTCAAGAGTGGGGTATAGTAGGTAGGAGCCTAGTTGTTTAGACCGTTTGTGTGGTGGCCAAGTCGAGGTCAGGCACCAGGGTAATCTGGGATCCCTCGACCCCTGTCTCCTGGTGATTCGGGCTTGCACAGCCGCCATGTTGGAGTCAGCGCATTCTCACTTGGATACTACACCGGAGGGAAATCTCCTGGTAGACTTTCGCGTGTAGCGTGGCCCAGACGGTGAGGGTTCATGTCCTGCTAACCTCTGGCGTGCTCCCATTTTCAGCAGGTACCTTCCTAGCAGTCAGGTTCCATTGTTTTGGCTACAAAAGAGGTAACTCTTCAAGCCTTTTGCAGTATAGGGGATATTGTAGTACCACGGGGGAGCAGCCGCTTACTCCGGGGATCAAGGCGGTCAAATTACTTACGCAAGTTTATCTGAAATGCCTGCTGTCATCGGGGCTCAGTCGCTCGTTCCGCCGGTATGTTCAGGTGATTCACGTTATCCACTACTCCGGGTTACACCATAAAGTCCTGTCCCGCATCCCTGTTGCGGCTGCCATTTTGCTGCATCTGAGGAGGAGCGGTCCGTGATATCCGGCTGGGCTCCGGCAACGCTGCACGTACCTCGGTCTCGTCACGCAGATGCTTTGCCATATGGTGGCTCCCTTGCCCTCGGGCACTCTTATCAGGGTTTCAGCGTCTTCCAGGGCCTTATCTAAATTAGGCTCGAGGGTCAAACGCTGCCATTTTGAGCCAGGCAGGCCAACTCTCCACCGGAGTCTCACTCTGCTGTTTGTTAGGAGTGGTTTGGTTTTTATAGGCCATATGATAGTGGCATCGTATATCTGCCATTTTCCGTAAGTGGTAAGTTTCGGTTTTAGAAAAACGTACCATTATGTTGTTTCATTGCATCCAAATAACATAACCTGCGTGTCGAATTATTACTAGGACAAAATCACTTTTCCCAAAGTTCCCAAATAGGCTCCAGGAAGAATGACCATTATTTTATGATGGTGATTTTTGTAATGCTGCATAAAGTTACTTTGGTTTTTAGGCAAAACAGTACGAACCAGTGAGATACCCAAAATGTTTCTTTAACTACAGGTAGGTATAGGCCAGGGCTGTAGATACAAGTTGCAGTTGCTTATTACTGCCATATTACATGTGTTATAAAGGATCTTACAGGACCAAAGAGCCATCTCTCTACGGTGCTTCAAGAGCACCCTGGAATGCGGATGTCCACATATTCTGCTGCATTTTACCGAGTTCTTTAGATCTGTGAAGACCACATCTCAGATAGCATTTTTCAGTGAGCTCCCTTAGGCACTTCTTAAATGATAACAGAATTTCAAAGAGGTTTCTTTTCCCTCACCAATTTACCTAACCAAGCCAAATACAACCTTACTTGCACCTGGCTAGTTATGAATGGTACATTGAAGACAGCCATGTACGTTTTACTGTGTAGCGTAGCAAATCAAAGTGCTAGGAGGATGTTTTTAGATACATTTGGAGGGCACTGTTAAGCTGGATATTCAGCAATGGAGGCAGACATGAATTTCAGTGGTGTCATAGTATCTTAAACATGCAGATTTGGGTTGAGTAGATTTGGGGCTTACAATTTGCATGAAGAACGTGTCAAAGTTTGTTCTTGATTGAAAGTGAGATGTTGTTTTTTTTCTTTTTCAATTAAATGTTGAGCAGGTGAGTTTCACGTCCTGCAAGTAATTGTCCCAGTTTTGGGTTGCAGTCTTGGTTACTGAACTCAAAGATGATTTTGAAGAGCTCCTTAGTTTGGCAAGCAGCATCTGAGATCCATTGAGAGCTGTGTGAACTCTAGCCTTTCTTGATGATTGCTTTGTCTTCTTTTCTACTGCCTATGTATTTGATGTTCTACATCATAATTGCATGTTTTCTCCACTGACTCTATGGTTCTAGTTAATGTTTTTGTAGTTTTACATCTGAGGACAGCCAGCACATCTTCCAATAAAAATTATGTTTTCATGAGGCTTTGAGGTGATCCACTTTGTCAAATACCGCTGAGATAATTTGATGGAATTGATTGTCATCAGTGGACCCTATGGTCATATGCAAATCAGCTGTATCCAGAATAAGTCAATGTTCAGTTCTATCAATGATTTGGGAAGTGTATTTGTGCACAAGTTTGGTGGCGCGGCTAGAGTTAAGATTAGGTTGAAGTTGATGATGTGGTGATAGTGAAAGTAGCAAAGAGCTTTCATGTCTCTGCAGTCAATCTGTTGTGGACTGTGATCGCATCAGATGCTGGCCTTGTGTCTGTAGCTGCAGATGCTCTGGTCAGACTGTGCTTCTGAACCTAGTCTTCGAAATGAGCTTGTAGTGAAGTGAAGTATGTTGTGACAGTTCCTCCGTGTGATGCCAGGAGTGATGACGTGATGCTTGCCTTAACAATCTTTTTTAGTTTTTCAATAGACTCACGGTTTGCCTCTCCCTGAGAATCTCCTTATCAAGGGTGATTGGCTGCTGTTGACTGTGTCTTTGCTCTTAGCAGAAACAAATTGGGGATTACTATTTATCCAATATACAGGATTGTATCTGTAATGTGCATCAATATTGCCTGCTGCAGTTAGTATTTGTTTTACTTTGTCCCTAAGCCTTGCGATAATACAAGTTAAGATTAAGTAAGAGCCTAACAAAAGCAGAAGAGAAATTTTGAGAAAACGCTGGTAACCTTTATAGCTAAAGGTGTATTGCCTAAGGAAAATATGATAATCCACCATTTTGGGGGTCATATTTACATTGGGACACTGCTGAAAGTAAAATCAATGGGCATTTTGCTCTAGTTTGATTTCTGCATTTTGCCTAGAGAGGTTTTGTGAAATACTGTTCATTTTGTTTTAGTCACATAATTAATGAGATAACATTCTCTTTATCAGCCTCTCCCAGACTTTTCAAAGCAGAACTTTAGACTTTTAAAAAGGAATGAAAATGTAAGCCTTACAGAAGATCAACAGAATACATGCAATACCAAAACACCCGAAAAGGTAAAACACTTTCTAATGCATCTGTACATACATTGATTACCATTTGTGCCTTTCATGAGTTACTAAATGTGTAATTGTGCCTAGGCAGCTCTTGGTGTGACAACATTACAGGGAAATCATTATAAGGTTATATCATTACAGTGGTGTGTGTGTTTAAAATAACTGAAAAGGAATTGGGGGGTGTATATATTTGGGGCACTGTTGTATTACAGATTTCAAATGGTTTTAAAAGCTATCTGGTTTGGGGAGCGGAGCCTGGGGTCGGGTGGTTAAAATGTTAATAAACATTTTGCACCTTTGGGTGACAGGTGGAAACAATGATGCGAGGCACCACACTTTTCCTACCAGTATGCCTCAAATTTTTATTTTTATTTTATTTCTTCATTAAAGATTTTCATGTAGCATGCATCTGGCCAAAACAGCAAAAACTCTTGACAGGTAACAATTTCATGTAAAAGAAATTCAAGCGCAGTAGTGTAGGCAAGTTCAGTTAATTAGTAGTAGGGCAATAGAATTAGTTCTTAAGGTAAATTCTGAATATGTGAAATTTCATAGCTTTTTGTAAGAAGTTCAAGTTAGGGTTGGGTTTAAGCTCCTCTAGTAAACCTTCCTGCATCTTTGTTTATGACAGAAGACCTGGTTTGATCTTTCTAAAGTTTCTAGGAGTATGGGCAATGTATGGTGCTATTTCCCTCCATTATTCAACCTTCATCTTTCAGATATTTTATTATGCTGAGATGTAGTACTTTTTGGGAGACACTTCATTTTGAAGTGAATTCTGGTTTCAAGAGGAAGCCATTATTTGTCTCCTAGAATGGCAGTGATGCGATTAGATTTATTTGCACCTTTGATTAGGTGGGCTGAAAGAAGGAAGTTAAATTTAAGAGAAGCTGCTTCTGATTTTGGGAGGTCAGCCGGCATCCTATTACACAATATGTGAATGAGCGAATCAGAGCTTGAATAATTGTTCTAATATTGGAGATAAGCATGGAGGGTTTCAGTTTTCAGGGTAGATTGAGTTGAAAGGAGTTTTTGTAAGATTGTAAATGTTCAGAATAGTTAGTTCAATGTTGAAGCCTAGTGATTTGTCAAAAAGAAACAATGTTGATAAGATGCCAGCATCAGAGACTTTTCTTTCTCTTTTAGCACCAGAGATGTGGATTCTCTGGAGTATACTAGGAGGGATTTTGTTTCTATTGGATTCAGTTTCAGAGATCTTTTTTTTTTTAAGGACGATATTAGTGCAATGTTTGAAGGATTAGAGATTTTAAAGTACACTCATATATTGTTTTCAATTAAAATTGTTATTTTGGCTGTAAAGCATAAAAAGGCAATAAAACATAGTATAAAACATTAAGATCAAGCAAGTATACACTAAAAAGACCTACTTAGGTCAAACACACTTAAAACTATTTGATACAATCGATACAGCCAAAACAATTCCTCAAATCAGTAAAATAAGTCATAAAAGTAAGAAAATGCAATCTTGGACCGTAGATTCTCAGAATGCAGGTGCATAGGGG
The DNA here is from genome assembly GCF_964263255.1 of Lissotriton vulgaris. NCBI lineage: Eukaryota > Metazoa > Chordata > Amphibia > Caudata > Salamandridae > Lissotriton > Lissotriton vulgaris. The sequence continues at coordinate 606,035,582 of NC_141699.1, read as the reverse complement.
AAAACAAAGTCTCTAAGGGCACCCTGTGATTTCATAATGTGCCGATACAGTCATGGACTACAATATCTCAAAGTGCTAGTGCATGAGGAGTAGCGGAGGCACTAAGAGCACCCTGTGCTGTTGTGATATCGGGTCCCGCACTAAGCTTGGACATCATGCGCCTAGTCCTCTCTGTCCCCAGAAGGTTAAGACACAGCGAAAACAATGCTTTCTCTTGTGACTTCTTACCATACCTCAAGGGAAGGCTAGTTCAAGTGTTAACTGATAACACTACCTCCATGTGGTACTGCAACAAACAGAGGGGGGTGGATTCGTGGACCGTCTTTCAAGAGGCCCTGCGTCTCTCGGCTTGGCTGGAACTACAGGGTATTTCCCTGGTGGTTCAACATCTGGCCGGTTCTCTGAACGCCAGAGTATATGAACTCAGCTGTCTGTGCCTCACTATGAAAACAGCATTTTTACTGGCAATATCTTCTGCCAGGAGAGTGAGGGAACTGCAGGCTCTGTCATCTCAGCCTTCTAACCTGACAATCTTTCCTGACAAGGTAGTGCTCTGCTTTAGGGCTTCTAATTTGCCCAAGGTAGAAACACCTTTCCATCTGGGACAATCGGTCACCTTGCCCACCTTCTATGCCCCTCCACGTCCTTCCAAAGAAGAGCGTCTCCAACGTCAGGATGCAAAGAGAGGTGTCATTTTACCTTGACCCCACTAAAACGTTCCAGGTGGACGAGCAGGTTTTTGTAGGGTATGTAGGAGCAAAGAAGGGGCGTACTGTACAGAAGAGTAGCATATCATGTTGGGTCATCCTCTGCATTAAAATATGTTACACCTTGGTGAAGAAACCGCTTCCTGAAGGTCTTGGGACCCATTCTACCAGGGCGAAGATGGCCAACACCGCTCTTCCACATGGTGTTCCGGTTCTTGACATCTGCCAGGCAGCCACGTGGGCATCTTTGCACACGTTCGCCAAGCATTACAGCCTGGATAACCAGATCCGCAGGGAGGGCCTTTTTTGTCTGTTCTTTTCTACAGGACTTTTTGGTTTGAAGCTTTTCTGCAGTTCCTCCTCCGTGGATGGTATTGCTTGGGTATCTGGTCAAAAGTAAGGGATCTGCGGCTAGATGTCTCTATCAGATGGACAAGTTGCTTACCTTCGATAACGCCTTATCTGGTAGAGACATGCTGTAGATTCCTTACCGACCCACCCATTCTTCCCACAATGAAGATTAGTTTTAGTGTAAGGGCTGTTTCCATTCAGGGCACTAGTTGTTTTTTGACACACCATGGTCAGTCACTACATGGCTCCTTGCCTCTGGCGTGGAAAGTCATGGAAAGTACTGATGTCAGCACGCCGAGGTGGTGCCCATATAGACGCGGACATCATGGCGATGAACCAGAAGCCTACGAAGTTCAAAGGTAAGGAGTCTGCGTCTAGATCATGTCTCTACAAGATAAGGCGTTACTGAAGGTAAGTAGCTTGTCCAACCATTCCATTTCTTTGTTGGTAAGCTCACCTGGAGCCTCACTCTGTCCCTCACGCATCTGTGGGACCCCCACATGAACCATGACATGGGGGCAGGAGGCTTATGGTAGATCATTCACTGGGTGACGCTGAAGTGGGGGCGTGAGCTTCTGCTGGGTATAGTCGGGCCTAGGTGCACAATCCTTACTGCCCATGGTGGTCCTTTGGCGGCCCAAGTATCAACTAGAGTGTAATGAAGAAGCTGTGTACTGTGTAGCGTGTGTAGAGGGAAAAGCAGGTAGGAGGTAATTATTTTTCGCTCATCTGACGTGGCAGGAACCACGGGGCTAGGGCAGTAGACTGACCAGATACAGCCCGCTGGCTGTCCCTGGGGGCGGTGTTTAAGGCCCTAGAAGTATGTGAAGTGTGGAACTGACCTAGCATAAGACCCCAAGCCCTTGTTCAATCGCCAGCAGCTGGTCGCAAATGGGAGAAAGTTCAGCAACAAGTATATTTTTAAAATCTCTAATAAGGGCCTTCTTTAGTTGAACAAACCAGAGGGGGGCAGTAGCTGGCCCATCGACTGCAAGACCGTTTTCAGGGGGCTATGAAGTGGCCTTGGAGCCTGGAATAGAACAAGATCTCACCTTGTTATTAAGTGTCAAATGATGACTCTGGGCCTGTCACCTAGTATAGTCCTATTTTGTTATCCTATATATAGATGGTGATTATTTTTTCATGGAGTCCCATGGAACGTTTGATCAGTGCGAGAGCTAGGGTTAATCCTTTTGGTACACAGTGTAATCTAATGAAGTTATGTAGGAAGTTGGCTTTTTAGGTCTCGCCTACGCAGCACGCATGCGCTGCATAGGAGACCTTTAGGAATCGATACAGTTTTTCGGCCCAAAACGTGCACGCTTTGCATTGCTTTGAATGGCATCGCGTGCACATTTGGCGAATCCCTTGCGGGAGCAAGCTTTGAAACCATCTGTTTGTAATTAACTTTCAAACAGATGGTGTCCCTACTCCTCCTGCAAGGGAAAGGTCTTGGGAAGTTTACATCAGTACGTCACGCCGTTTGCACGCTGATTGGCCACTGCGTGCTTCAATCCCGCCCGCAGAGGAGGCGGACTTTCTCCTTAGTCGGCGCCCTTGTTCCTGGCAATGGGGCCAGTTCCCTCGTAGCCCCACGGAGACGTCAGGTCCCCTCCGCTCACGGGGAGACCTTCACCGCACCGGCTCGAGCGAGGAGGTCGCAGCCGCTATCTGGGAGTCTACGCCGTGTGCTGAGCCTCCTCGCCGTGGCATCTTTCTTTGTTCCGGATGATTGCGCAATCGCCAAATGTGGGTATAACCATAGAGCTTCTGGCCAGAATAGGTCAATCTTGTACACTTTTCCTGCATTCAGGCCTGCAGACATATCCATGCACTATAAAAAGGCGCACTTTTAACTCTAGGTTCCCAAATAAGTCAATCAATCAAGGTATTGGTCTCAGACTTGTGTTACTCAATAAATGTAAAGGACACCATGATCCCGAACTGCTGAAGAAGTGCTGTACCTATCATAAATAATGTAGGAAAACACTTACGGATGTAACAATTTACTTCACACTCGTTTCTTAAACTTGATGCTGAAGTATCTATTCACAGAGGTGACACTCTGCGACATAAGGCGTGTAAAATTAATGCAGCTCAACGCATTGCATGACCCAGTCAAACGGAACTTAAATAAGGTGTCTTGTTTTAGGAATAAGAAGGATGGTCCACTACCACTTCCAATTATTTGTGTACTTGTGATTTTGCAGTACATTCACAACTCAGTGGGTGGCAGGATGCCCTAATATTCTCCGCCCGAAATTACATTAAAACTACAGCACGTCGAGTCAGGTTTGTGTGGCATCTTTCCATCCAATGTGTATTGAGTTAGGTAGAGTTATATCCCCAATGATGCGTATCCAACCTATCCGAATGCTCCAAATCGCAATACGTCATACATGGCACTCGGTTCAGAAAATCCGCTGATAGGGTTGGATCTACTTGTAAACTTGATGAAACTGGTTATGAAAGGTGGTACAACGTTGAGACATTACGAGTAAAAAGATATAATTCAGGTGTCATCTACCTTCCTTTCACATGATCTTAAATGATCAGAAGTGTATTACATATCAAGATACATTTAGGTTGATGTCTCCATTAGGTAAACAAGCATTGGCATAGCCAATAGGTCTCGCTTTTGGGACCTTATAAGTATTTAGTTATGCAGCACAATATCCTTGGTGCAACAACATCAACTGTTGCATGGCTAATCACTTATAAGGTCCCAAAGTCGAGACCTATTGGCTATGCCAATGTTTGGTATGTAATTGGCCAATGTAGGGGCACACCATGCAAAAAGTCCAGACGACCCTTATTGGTTTGCAGGGCTTACTTTAATAATCCCAGTGCTTTTTTGTGGTAGTGTGGCCTAGCAGCTTAAGCATATTAGAAGGGAGTGTTAAGCTTTTGTTGCACACACAGCGCAAAAAATGACACACACTCAATAAGAAAATTTAGGCCAGTTTGGAAAAATAGATTTTTATATAATTTTAGACAACAAGATCATCGGAATCGGGTAAGCACTTTCGGAGTTATGAATTTTACAAGAAAACAGTAAAACACTCAAATAGCGGCTTTTGAGGTATGAGCCTTGAATGCGGTAATGGTATCCTATTGGAGAAAATGCATATACTTGTAAACGGTTGTAGGGGGGTGCCCTTTTGGACTTAAAGTGCTTGGGGGCCAAGGTCCAAAGATCCACCAGCAGTTCAGGTTCACCTGCTCTGGTGTGTCCGGGTGCAGAGGTGCTGGTCGCAATGGTAGCCTCGCGTGCTACACAGTTTAGTCCAAAGTACCTGTAACAAAAAGGCTGCAAGTGCAGACTTTGGGACAAGTCCAGCAGAACCCAAAGGGGTGGCTCAGCTCGTGAGGTTTTCTGGAGAGAGGAGACTCAGTCTGTTTCCGTGAACTCGTGCTGTGGGGCTCGGATGCAGAAGTGTTTGGCTGGCTAGCCACTTGAGTTGGAGGCTCTCATGGTTCTTGGGTTGACCTGGAAAGTGGAAGAAAACAAGACAAGTCCACTCTGTATGGGGCTCGTCGGTCCTGAAGTCCCTCTTCAGCAGGTCTGCTTTTGCGGCAGTGGTGTCCAGGCTGGACCCTCAATACGCCTTGGGTGCAGTAAATGCTCTGGTACCCAGGGTATTGGTGCAGGGAGGCTCCTGGAGTGTCTGTTGTCTCAACTCACTGTTGAGACGGGCTGACCTCTTGGAACCACAGTAACCTCCACCTGACAAGATGCTCCCTCAATGGGCCCGATAGCAAGCAAAACGAAGTACTGAGCAGGTGCGGTCTGTGCCTACAGATGCAGGTGGATCGCTCCTTCACCCCAAGGGAAATGCGAAGTGCTGGACAGTCTCCCAAGGGTTTGGGAAGGATGTTAAGCTTCTGGACGAGTTGGTCCTGCTATTGTTGAGGTTACCAGCAGCCAGGAAGGGTTTGGCCCCAGTTTTGAAGCAGGTCCTCTGTTCTTACGGTGTCAGCTCTTCTTTATCCTCTTGTTTCAGGTAGACAAATCCGTCTTTCTGGTGTCGGGGGACCCCTAATTACTGAATTTAGGGGCATTTTGATGAGTGTAGGGTAGTAGTCAATGGGCTACCTACCCCTGGGGTGTCTACACCCCTTATATGTACAAAAGAATGAGGCTGTGCACAGCTGAATTTCAACTCTTTGTGAACGTATATTAGACCTTTCTCCTAGGGATAACTCCCTGCTCGGGAGTAGACAATATTACAACAAAGTAGCATTAACACAGTTGTGTGGGTGTCCGCTAGGGCACTGGTAAAGGTGGGCTATTAAACAACAGCAGACTTTTCGGTGATTTTCAAAAAGACACAAATATATTCGCTTGTCATTCAAATTTAATCATGACGAATCAAATAAAAAGTTATGTTGTCACTCTATTCTTCAATGACATGATTCACAAGATAGCGGTATTAATTAGCTATCATAAATCCAGTATTCAATCCCAATGCATTTCGGCATGTGCCTTCATCAGGGGTAATCTGTTGGAAAATAATACATTTTGTTGTACTAATCTGTATCCGTCTCTGAACATATATCCATCACCATGTCAATACAACTTTAAAACATCATTGTTAATAAAACATTTCAAAAATGATTTCAAAAAGGAAAGATAACTGTTATGTGAACTACATTAATCGCTCGCTGTGACAAACTTGTTATACTGATATCGTGCGATAATGTGAGGAGGCTGTTGGTACTGCGTGGATTCTCAGCGTTGACAAATGCATATTAGGTTGGTAGCTTACCAGTTAATAAAAACGATGTAAGTAAGGGGCAATGTTACGCGCTTTTACGTAAAGATACCAACATAGGAGCTAACTGATGCATTATATACGCTGGCTCATATGAGCTTACCGTCTGAATACACAGAGTTTCAACAAGTTAACCGGCAGAACGCCATCGCTATCACTGTTGGTGAAAAGCCGCAGCGCATGACGCGCATTAAGGGGTGTGGTTAAATGCCGTGTTTACTTAGCGCGCAAAGCGTATTTAAAGAGACGGTAACATTTGTTCCTTCGCTTGTATCCTAATAAAGTAAACATAAATCTACCTCCAATGTTAGCGATTAATGGAACAATAAAATAAAATTAAAAAAGAAATAAGGCGTGAAGTTCTACTGTGAAAAATGTTCCCGCATCAGGTAGTCCCAGCTCCTGTAGAGCTATATTAGTGCATGAATCACAAAAATAGGAATCAGAAAACTAATTTATAGATAACATCCAAATCTGAAAGAGACACGTTAGTGATAGATTCCTTACCTTAGAATATCCCCAGGCGTCAGACTGGATCCGGAAATTTTTGCGTAGCAATACCCCTGCGCGCTGGTAGGCGTCGTCTGCGGCTCCGCGTCCGTCGTCGTGAGCGCCGGGATGACGTCATCGGAGTATATAGACGGCGCCCATGCGCGCTGACGTCAGTTCTTCTTTTTTCCGCGCCAGCTAGCGCAGATCCGGAAGAAGCTCTACCCCGAGTCACTTTTTGACTGAAATCTTTTTTGATCTTTTTGATCCTATACTTAGTCGATTCTCGACTATCGGTGCCAGGGATGCCCGGGTTCAAGCCTTGCTCGAAGTGCGGCCGACTCATGTCGGTCACGGACCCCCATCGCCGGTGCCTGAAGTGCTTAGGCCTCGACCACGACGATCGAACCTGTGACGACTGCCGGGCCCTGACGTCGAAGGCTAGGCGGGAGCGGTCCCGCAAGCGCCTCGAGCTGAGGCAGTCGGCCCCGCGCCGCTCCAGGTCCCGGTCCCGGTCCCACGGGAGGTCGAGGGACAGGTCGCGAGGTCGGAGTCATCGACGTTCCGGGAGTGGTCACCGATCGTCTGGTTCCAAGTCCTCAGGTAAGAGGCATGAGAGGTCGGAGCGACACCATCGGTCCTCCGACCCGCCCCGTCGCTCGCACGATGCGACCGGGGATTCGGGCGACACCGCCCACGCGGCTCCGCGGGAGTCGCAAGCGTCGCCGCTTGCCCCACACCTTCGGGTCCCTGGGCACGGCGCGTCGCAGGAGGAGGTCGAGAGGTACCTCATGGCCATGTGGGCCCTCCCTCCTCAGTCGGTTCCCGTGGCGCCTTCGGGCCGATCGGCTCCGTCTGGAGGTCCTTCCGGGTCGGGCGCTTCGGCCCCGACGACGTCGGGTGCTTCGGCCCCGGCGCCGCTGGCGACCTCGGTCCCGGCGCCGCGCGACCTCGCTGGATCCGGCTCCGGATCCGGGACCTCGCCGGTCGACCCTACGACCTCACCGGCGACGTCCCTTCAGGTGTCGTCCCCGGCAGCTGTAGTGGTTGCCGACCCCAATGCTTCCTACGGTCCGCCTCAGGCGTCGTAGGGGCGCCGCTGGGCGCCGATTCCGACGACCTTCGGAGAATTCTATCTCCACGAGGAGGCCCTGGCTGTTGATCCTGGTCTCCAGGAGCCGGGTGACGAGGAGCAGTGGGAGGGGTCCGAGGACCCTCTGGCACGTGATTGCCAGTCTCATCAGGACTGGACATATGAGCTTGGGGAGGCCAGTGCTATTGACACATCGCCAGACACTGGATTTACATCGCCCCCGACTGTGGCTTCGGAGGCGGGTTCTGCTTACAGTGTAGTGTTGACGAAGGCAGCTAAGGCCCTACACCTTGAGCTCCCCGTCGCGGCCGTGAGGACTAATCTCCTCACTGAGGTGCTCAAACAGCAGTCCGGCTCCGCGGAGCCCCTTCTGCCGTTCAATGAGGCCTTGTGTGACGTTCTGCTGGGCACTTGGTCCAAGCCCGCCACAGGTCCCCCTGTGGATAGGAACGTGGCCAGACGCTACCGCCCGGCACCGGGCGACCCTTGCTTTTTGTCCACCCACCCCACCCCCGAGAGCCTGGTCATCCAGGCCTCCACTTCCCAGACCGCATTCCCGACGGCCCCGCCCGATCGGGAATCCAAGAGATATGAGCAGTTCGGGAAGAAGGTCTTCTCGTCTGTGAGCCTAGGGCTCCGGTCAGTGAACACCAACTGTCTCTTGGGCCGCTACACCCACACTCTGTGGGACACGGTTGCGGAGGTGCTGCCACAATGCCCTGAGGAGGTCAGGGCTAAACTCAGCCAAACCCTTGCGGACGGCCGAGATGCGGCACGCTTTTCTATCCGGTGTGGGCTGGATACCACGGACTCACTGGGCAGGGCGATGGCTACGACGGTGGCGGTTCGACGCCACGCCTGGTTGAGGTCCGCCAATTTCTCGGCCGATGTCCAGGCCACTCTCCTGGACATGCCGTTTGATGGCCGTCGCCTCTTTGGCGACAAGGCAGACCATGCGCTGGAACGTTTTAAGGACTCCAGGGCCACGGCCAAGTCCTTGGGCCTTGCGGCCCCGCGCCAGCAATCGGGTGCCTTTCGCTCCTTTCGTGGCCACGGAAGGGGCGCCCCACCGCGGACCGTCAGCCACGCGCCGCAGAATGTTCAGCAACGCGGTGGCGGCCGTGGGAACCGCCGTGGCGGTGGTCGGGGCCAGCGGCGAGGCCAGTCCACACCTCCCTCAGCAGCCCCCGCCTCAAAACCTTCCTAGTCCGAGCTTTCAGGCCCATGTGACGCCTGTGGGAGGCAGGGTTCGCCATCACCTCTCCCACTGGCATACAGTCACTTCGGACAGGTGGGTGCTGCAAATTGTCCGAAGGGGTTTCTCCCTCCCCTTCGAGTCTTCCCCTCCATCCATGCCACCTCAATACCACCGTGTGTCGGGGGATCACTTGCAACTTCTGCAAGAGGAGGTTTCGGCCCTCTTGGCCAAGAGGGCCATCGAGCGCGTTCCTGGGCCAGAAGTAGGACGTGGCTGTTATTCCCACTACTTTCTGGTACCCAAGAAGGGCAAAGGGGGCCTACGCCCTATCTTGGACCTACGGAACGTCAACGGCTTCCTCCGGACGGAGAAGTTCAAGATGCTCACTTTGGCTCAGGTCCTGGCTGCCCTGGACCCAGGAGACTGGATGGTAGCGTTGGACTTGCAGGACGCCTATTTCCACATCCCCGTCCTGCCGGCCCACCGGCGTTACCTGCGGTTCACGGTAGGCCAAGAGCATTTTCAGTTTACCGTGCTCCCCTTCGGCCTTACCAGCGCCCCACGGGTGTTCACGAAGGTGATGGCGGTGGTCGCAGCCCATCTGCGCAGGCAGGGGGTATCAGTCTTCCCCTACCTCGACGACTGGTTGTTGAAGGCGGGCTCGCCCCAGACAGTCGTCAGCCACCTCCAGACTACGGCCGACCTCCTGCACTTGCTGGGGTTCTCCATCAATGTGCCGAAGTCACACCTGTGTCCCTCTCAGAAGCTCCTCTTCATCGGAGCGGTTCTCGACTCGGCGCAGTTTCGGGTTTACCCACCCGAGCAGCGGGTTCGGGATATTCAGGCTCTGATTCCTATCTTCGGGCCGTTATCCCGGGTCTCGGTCAGGTTGACGCTGCGGCTTCTGGGACTGATGGCCTCCTGCATCCTTCTGGTGCGTCACGCCAGGTGGCGGATGCGGGCTCTGCAGTGGGACCTGAAGTTTCAGTGGGCCCAGCATCAGGGCAACCTGTCCGATCATGTCCTGATCTCGGAGGGCACTGCGAATCAACTGCAGTGGTGGCTCACGGACCGCGACTGGGTCAGTGGCAGACCCCTCTCTCTACCCCAGCCGGAGCACGTAGTTGTGACGGACGCGTCCCTCCAGGGCTGGGGAGGCCACATGGGAGAGGCGGAGATCAGAGGCCTCTGGTCTCCGGCGGAGTCCCGGCTCCACATCAACCTTCTGGAGCTGCGGGCGATTCGTCTTGCACTGAAGGCATTCCTCCCCTCTGTCAGGGGGAGCGTGGTGCAAGTGTTCACCGACAACACCACCGCCATGTGGTACTGCAACAAACAGGGCGGTGTGGGGTCGTGGACCCTTTGCCAGGAGGCTCTGCGCCTCTGGCAGTGGCTGGAACATCAGGGCGTGACTCTGGTGGTTCAACACCTGGCAGGTTCTCTGAATGCCAGGGCGGACGAACTCAGCCGCCGGTGCATGATGGATCACGAATGGCGTCTGAACTCGGACGTGGCGCAAGGTCTCTTTCGACAGTGGGGAGAGCCTTGGTTAGATCTATTCGCCACAGAAGAGAACGCGCAATGTCAGCAGTTCTGCGCGTTGGAGTTTCCAAGGCGGCACTCGCTCGGAGACGCTTTTCGTCGCGAGTGGAGCTGCGGCCTGTTGTACGCCTTTCCGCCTATACCACTTCTGCCCAGAGTGCTGAAGAAGATCAAGCGCGACCGGGCCCAAGTTATCCTTGTGGCTCCGGACTGGGCTCGAAGATACTGGTATCCCGAGCTACTCAGCATGTCAGTCGATCCCCCGATTCGTCTGCCTCTTCGGGAGGACCTTCTGTCGCAGCAGCAGGGGACGGTCCTGCACCCGAACCTGTCCAGTCTCCACCTACAAGCTTGGAGATTGAGCGGCGGCAGTTGAGGCCATTTGACTTGCCTCCCGAAGTCTGTGACATCATTCTGGCAGCCAGGCGTCCCTCCACTAAGTCGGTATACGCCTGCCGGTGGAATAGATTTGTGGCATGGTGCGCAGCAAAGGCTGTGGATCCTCTCTCTGCACCCCTTTCGGAAGTGCTGCTCTTTCTTCTTTCCCTTGCCCAGCAGGGCTCTGCTCTGGGCACTCTTAAAGGGTACCTTTCTGCTCTTTCTGCCTTCTTGAGGCTACCAGATCAGCCTTCTTTGTTCAAGTCCCCTATAGTGAGTAGATTTCTGAAGGGCATCACACACATGTTCCCTCCTGTTCCCTTCGTGATGCCCCAGTGGGACTTGAACCTTGTTCTCACCTATCTGATGTGTGCTCCCTTTGAGCCACTTCATAACTGTCCTCTTCGTCTCCTTACGCTGAAGACGGCCTTCCTGGTTGCCATCACCTCTGCCAGGAGGGTGAGTGAGCTCCAGGCTCTTTCTTCTTCTCCGCCTTTCCTGTCTGTTCATCCTGATAAGGTGGTGTTGCGTACACGACCTTCCTTTCTGCCCAAGGTTGTCACGGCCTTCCACATCGGGCAGTCCATCACCTTGCCCACCTTCTTTCCGCCTCCGCATCCCTCGAAAGAGGAAGAGAGGCTCCACCGTCTGGATCCAAAACGTGCGCTCTCCTACTACCTGGACCGCACTCGCCAATTCCGGGTGGATGACCAACTCTTCGTTGGTTACGTGGGCGCGAAGAAGGGAAAGGCTGTACACAAGAGGACCATCTCCAGGTGGATCATCTTGTGCATCCAAGCATGCTACTCCATGGCGAGGAAGGAGCCCCCGGCTGGATTGCGGGCTCACTCCACTCGGGCCACGGCAACGACAACTGCCCTGGGCCGCGGTGTCCCCCTGCAGGACATCTGTCAGGCAGCCACGTGGGCCTCGCTGCACACGTTCGCAAGACACTACTGCCTGGACAGTCAAGTCCGGAGGGATGGCTTCTTTGGCCGTTCCGTCCTCCAGGACTTTCTGGTGTGATATTGGTTCGCAGACCCACCACCGGGGTTGGTATTGCTGGGGTATCTATTCTAAGGTAAGGAATCTATCACTAACGTGTCTCTTTCAGATGCACAAGTTACTACTTGTGTAACGATATATCTGTAAGAGACATTAGTTAGTGATAGATTCCTTACCGCCCTCCCATCCTCCCCGTTCTGCGAACTGATATTTAGGGTTAAGGTCATCCCCTTTCAGGGCCCTAGTTTCAATGGCACCAGTGTTAGTTCTATCATGGCTCTGCGTATCTGGCGCGGAAAAGCTGTGTTATCAGAACTGACGTCAGCGCGCATGGGCGCCGTCTATATACTCCGATGACGTCATCCCGGCGCTCACGACGCCGACGACGGACGCGGAGCCGCAGACGACGCCTACCAGCGCGCAGGGGTATTGCTACGCAAAAATTTCCGGATCCAGTCTGACGCCTGGGGATATTCTAAGGTAAGGAATCTATCACTAACTAATGTCTCTTACAGATATATCGTTACACAAGTAGTAACTTGTGCATTCTGTACGCTCATTCATTCCTTTGGGTTTCAGTGTCTGTAAGTGGTATATCCAAAAGTTCTCTCGTTTGAGGAGCGTTTTCTTAATGTCTCTATCTTCACTTTTTGCTATGATTTCCAACACACATGCTTTAATTTGACTCACTTGGTGGTTAGCCTCAATGTGTGTGGCTACTACTGACTTTAAAGCTTTGGTCCTGATGTTGCTTTTATGTTCATTTAGTCTCACTTTTAGTTTTCTTTAAGTCTGACCAATATACGCTTTTCCGCACGGGCATTTAATCATGTAAATGATATTCGAGGTGTCACATGTTGCATTCACTTGTAGTCTTATTCTGTTGCCCCTCAGTGGGTGAGTGATGCTGTTGCCTTGTTGAATGTTGTTACAATTATTACAGTTCCAGCACGGAACTGTGCCTTTGTAGTTAACTGTGCATATTTTCGAAACTGGTTGCTTGATAATTTCGCCAAGGTTTCTCCCTCTGCTAAATGCAAATACAGGAATTTCTTGAAAAATGTGGTTGAAGTCTGGTTCAACTTGAAGTAAAGACCAATGCTTCTTGATGATACTTTTGTACCGGGCACTAGCTGTTAAAAGTTTACTCACGCATGTGATTTTGTGTTTTTTCGGGGTTTTCTTAAATGTCAAAAGTTGCATCCTATCTTTTGAATTTGCTCTCTCCATCTCTTGTTTCAGAGTACATTCAGGATAACCTCTATCTTTGAAACGTTGTATCATGTTCTTTGATTCTATCTTGAATTCCTCTTGGTCTGAGACTATTCTTTTAACTCGTAGAAGTTGTGAGAAAGGTAACTGCTACCTCAACGCTTGTGGGTGAAAGCTCTGGTAGGCTAACATATTGTTCCAATCTGTTGGTTTTGTGAATAGTGTAGTTTCAAAATTCGTGTCATGCTTTATAATAGTTACATCCAGGTAGTTGATCTTATGTTTTTGTATTTCAAAAGTGAATTGTATTCGCTCATTCACTTCATTAAGATCCTTGATGTTATTGATCAGTTCATCCTCGCTTCCTTTCTGTAAAATGAAAATATCATCTACATAACGAAGATATAGACGCAGCTTGTCCTGCCATTTCTGGCACTTTAATATGTGCTGATTCTCATATTCATGCATGAAGATATTGGCGTATGTGGGTGCCGCACAATTCCCCATAGATGTTCCACTCTTTTGTAATACCATTGATCCTCCCAATTGAAATAGCTGTACATTAAAGTAAAAATGAGGAGTTCAAGCAAGAATATTTTCATGGATTCCTCATATTCCATGTCCAATAGGGCCTTTTCAACAGCCTCTATGCCTAATTGGTGAGGTATAGAGGTGTACAATGCTTGCACATCAATACTACACATGAGAATATTTTCTCCTTCCTCGATTTGTATTTCTGCCAGTTTGTTGAGAAAGTCAGTGGTATCCTTTATAAAAGAACCCATATTTTGGATGAATGGTTGTAGATATTTGTCCAGTAGTTTACCAACTGGTTCGTGGAGCCTTCCGCATGTGGATACTATTGGACGGCGAGGTGGTTTCAAATAGTTCTTATGTATTTTAGGCGCCATGTAGAAGCGCGTTTTTTTAGGAAAGGTTGTGATGAGAAATTTTTTCATTAATAGTACCTTTATCCTTTGCGTTCTCCACTATTTTATATAGATTGTCTTGAATCTCTGAAGTGGGGTTGAAATCTAGACGCATGTAGGTGCTATTATCCTGGAGATGAGTCTGTATTTGTTCTCTGTAGTATGAGGTGTTTAAGATTACCAGAGCTCCTCCCTTATCGGCCTTCTGACAGGTAATTTGTGGGTTATTGGCGATAGATTTCAATATGCCATATTCTTTTTTTGAAAGATTCCTTCTTGTTCCCTTTTTGGAATAGTTGATTTTAGACAAGTCTTGCTTTACTAGCTGTTCGAATAAATCGAGTGTTTTGTTGCTAACTGGAGCCATGAAGGTACTTGTGGTAGATAAACCTTTTAATGGATCACTCTCCATCACTTTGGGTTCAGTTATAATATTCTCAAAGAAATGTCTCAGTCTAAGTTTCCTCATCAGTTTGTAAAAACTTATATTGAGCACTAGGTGATTGGTTTGAGCTGTCGGGACAAAGGATGTCCCCTTTTGTAAAGTTGCTGTTTGAATCCGAGAGAGTTTTACATCAGAAATATTAATGACTAAGTTATTCAATGTTGTGTTTTCTTTTTGTCCCTCTTGGTCGTCACATTGCGTGTCTGTGGTGGGTCCTTTACTTTCTCTTTGTTTGCCTCTTCTCTTCGTTCAGTCCTGCCCCTAAAAAAGGCTGAGCGACTGTACTGGTGCTTGGTTGTTGTTTGTTAATAGTGTTTGCTCTTCTCGATGTTTCAGAAGCATTTGAACCAGTTGATGATGTATCCGTTTGCGTCGTGTATGGACGATTCTGCCGTCTTTTCGCGTATACTTCAGCCCATGTATAAACTTCACCGAGTTTATAATCGATGGTATCTCTTCGGTACTTCCTTAGTTTACGTTCATTGACTTCTTCCAAATTTTTGGCTAGTTGGGATTTGACGTCGTCTAGAATGCTGTTAAGTTCTTCTGTTGACAATGTTCTTTCTAATTCTTCTTTGACTGTTGCTATGTCCTTATCTAATTCCTCTAGAATATTAAACAGCTCTTCTATGAATAGTAAAATAAGGTCGAGAGAACATTTATTTAAATCACGAACCATTAGTCTGTGAATTTCTTACAGTTTTTGCACAATGAAGGTTTAAGAGAAATTCTAAGACCCTGGGGAATCCTTTGTGCTTTATGATAGCGTATCATAGTACTTGCATGCAGGCGCTGGTTCATGGATTTGCGGGATAGGTATAACAGTTGTTTAATTTGTTGTTCTTTGGATCTGGTGGTGGTGTGTTCAGAAACTTCCTCATTGATTAGTGAATATATTCTTGAATTCTAATCATGAGCATAAGCAAAAGTTTCCGCTCGAGATTCAGTGAGGTTAGTGATCTCTTCATACTGCATGTTTATGCGTGCTACAGTCCGTTGAGCAGGAGAAGTATATATACCAAAGAATGTGGCTGTGCACAGCTGAATTTCAACTCTTTGTGAACGTATATTAGATCGTGCTCCTAGGGATAACTCCCCGCTCGGGAGTAGACCATATTACAACAAAGTAGCACCGACACAGTTGTGTGGGTGTCCCCTAGGGCACTGGTAAAGGTGGGCTGTTAAATAACAGCAGACTTTTCGGTGATTTTCAAAAAGACACAATTATATTTGCTAGTCATTCAAATTTAATCATGACAAATCCAATAGAGAGTTATGTTGTCACTCAATTCTTCAATGACATGATTCACAAGATAGCGGTATTAATTAGCTATCATAAATCCAGTATCTAATCCCAATGCATTTCGGCATGTGCCTTTATCAGGGGTAATCTGTTGGAAAATAATAAATTTTGTTGTACTAATCTGTATCCATCTCTGAACATATATCCATCACCATGTCAATACATCTTTAAAACATCATTGTTAAAAAAACATTTCAAAAAGGATTTAAAAAAGGAAAGATAACTGTTATATGAAACAACTCGTTATACTGATATCGTGCGATAATTTGAGGAGGCTGTTGGTACTGCGTGGATTCTCAGCGTTGACAAATGCATATTAGGTTGGTAGCTTACCAGTTATTAAAAACGATATAAATAAGTGGCAATGTTACGCGCGTTTACATAAAGATACCATCATAGGAGCTAACTGATGTATTATATACGCTGGCTCATATGAGCTTACCGTCTGCGGCATTCGTCCAAAATATGGGTTCTTTTATAAAGGGTACCACTGACTTTCTCAACAAACTGGCAGAAATACAAATCGAGGAAGGTGAAAATATTCTCATGTGTAGTATTGATGTGCAAGCATTGTACACCTCTATACCTCACCAATTAGGCATAGAGGCTGTCGAAAAGGCCCTATTGGGCATGGAATATGAGGAATCCATGAAAATATTCTTGCTTGAACTCCTCATTTTTACTTTAATGCACAGCTATTTCAATTGCGAGGATCAATGGTGTCTCCAAAAGAGTGGACCATCGTTGGGGAATTGTGCGGCACCCACATACGCCAATATCTTCATGCATGAATATGAGAATCAGCACATATTAAAGTGCCAGAAATGGAAGGACAAGCTGCGTCTATATCTTCGTTATATAGATGATATTTTCATTTTATGGAAAGGAAGCGAGGATGAACTGATCATTAACATCAAGGATCTTAATGAAGTGAGTGAGCGGATACAATTCACTTTTGAAATACAAAAACATAAGATCATCTACCTGGATGTAACTATTATAAAGCATGACACGAATTTTGAAACTACACTATTCACAAAACCAACAGATCGGAACAATATGTTAGCCTACCAGAGCTTTCACCCACAAGCGTTGAGGCAGCATTTACCTTTCTCACAACTTCTACGAGTTAAAAGAATAGTCTCAGACCCAGAGGAATTCAAGATAAAATCAAAAAACATGATACAACGTTTCAAAGATAGAGGTTATCCTGAATGTACTCTCAAACAAGCGATGGAGCGAGCAAATTCAAAAGATAGGATGCAACTTTTGACATTTAAGAAAACCCTGAAAGAACCCAAAATCACATGCGTGAGTACATTTTCAACAGCTAGTGCCCGGAACAAAAGTATCATCAAGAAGCATTGGTCTTTACTTCAAGTTGAACCAGACTTCAACCACATTTTTCAAGAAATTCCTGTATTTGCATTTAGCAGAGGCCGAAACCTTGGCGAATTTATCAAGCAACCAGTTTCGAAAATATGCACAGTTAACTACAAAGGCACAGTTCCGTGCTGGAACTGTAATAATTGTAACAACATTCAACATGGCAACAGCATCACTCACCCAATGAGGGGCAACAGAATAAGACTACAAGTGAATGCAACATGTGACACCTCGAATATCATTTACATGATTAAATGCCCGTGCGGAAAAGCGTATATTGGTCAGACTGAAAGAAAACTAAAAGTGAGACTAAATGAACATAAAAGCAACATCAGGACCAAAGCTTTAAAGTCAGTAGTAGCCGCACACTTTATTGAGGCTAACCACCAAGTGAGTCAAATTAAAACATGTGTGTTGGAAATCATAGCAAAAAGTGAAGATAGAGACAACAAGAAAACGCTCCTCAAACGAGAGAACTTTTGGATATACCACTTACAGACACTGAAACCAAAAGGAATGAATGAGCGTACAGAATTTGGATGTTATCTATAAATTAGTTTTCTGATTCCTATTTTTGTGATTCATGCACTAATATAGCTCTACAGGAGCTGGGACTACCTGATGCGGGAACATTTTTCCCAGTAAAACTTCACGCCTTATTTCTCTTTTTTATTTTATTTTATTGTTCCATTATTCGCTAACATTGGAGGTAGATTTGTTTACTTTATTAAGTTACAAGCGAAGGAACAAATGTTCCCGTCTCTTTAAATACTCATCGCGTGCTAAGTAAACACAGCATTTAACCACACCCCTTAATGCGCGTCACACGCTGCGGCTTTTCACCAACAGCGATGGCGCTCTGCCGGTTAACTTGTTGAAACTCTCCGTGTATTCAGAAGGTAAGCTCATATGAGCCAGCGTATATAATACATCAGTTAGCTCCTATGTTGGTATCTTTATGTAAACACTTGTAACATTGCCACTTACTTAGATCGTTTTTAATAACTGGTAAGCTACCAACCTAATATGCATTTGTCAACGCTGAGAATCCACGCAGTACCAACAGCCTCCTCACTTTATCGCACGATATCAGTATCACGAGTTTGTCACAGCGAGCGAATAATGTAGTTTCATATAACAGTTATCTTTCTTTTTTGAAATCCTTTTTGAAATGTTTTTTTAACAATGATGATTTAAAGATGTATTGACATGGTGATGGATATATGTTCAGAGACGGATACAGATTAGTACAACAAAATTTATTATTTTCCCCTGATAAAGGCACATGCCGAAATGCATTGGGATTGAATACTGGATTTATGATAGCTAATTAATACCGCTATCTTGTGAATCATGTCATTGAAGAATTGAGTGACAACATAACTCTCTATTGGATTCGTCATGATTAAATTTGAATGACAAGCAAATATATTTGTGTCTTTTTGAAAATTACCGAAAAGTCTGCTGTTGTTTAACAGCCCACCTTTACCAGTGTCCTAGGGGACACCCACACCCCTTATATGGCCACTGCCTGCGAAGAGTGGGGCTAATCCTGACCTAGAGTTCCTAGTTTCACCAAAAACCAAGATGGTGAAACCCTTCTTCGACTGTCCACTTCAGGTGGCCAACCTTAAGAGTGTGCCCAGCCTGCAATTGAGACACTTTGGGAAGCTGGCTATATAGTGTACCAAAATAAGGTGTACTGTGCAGAAAGTCCATGTATCCCTTACTAGTGTACAGGGACTTACTTTACCAATCCGAAGGTGCTCTATTTCTGATAGTGTGGTTGAGCAGCCTTAGGCTTATCATAGGGGAGTGTTAGGCAATTGTTGCACACACAGAGTCAATTAAGGAGACGCACTCAATAAGGAAATCTGTCACCAATTTAGAAAAATAACATAAATTTTTATATCTGATCGAGACATCTAGCTGCAGATTCTTGAAATTTTCCCCAGGTGCCAGACTAGATCTGAAAATGATTTACAGCAGTACCTCTGCGCGTCGGTAGAGGGTGTTGAGCGACAGGGTTCAGACCTGTGGGTCCTGTGGACAACAAATGTCTGCTACAGACCTTCACTCTGTTTGTATGTGGTGCCTGGGGGAGCACCATGACTCTTAGGAGTGCGACTTCTGTCGGCAACTTCGCCCAAATGCACTGAGGGAAGGTTGACTGAAACTCCTAGTGGTGTGGATGTCATAGTCTTCCAAGACTGCCTTTCGACTTTCGTCCTCTTTGCGCTCCATGAGTGGCCCACAGGCCTGATCCAGGAGCAGTTCTTGTGGACGTCCCTCTCCATCGACGTCCCGAGGTAAGTCACAACGCAGGCGTCGTACGAAATCATGTCATCCCCCCCCCCCCCCCCCCCCCCCCCCGACTGCGCCACTCCTGACTGCGCCACATGAAGCCTGTTCCTAATCTTTGGTTGAAGAGTTGGTGCACAAGTCTGTCCCGCGCCACCCAACCTACTCCGGAGCCGGGGCGACTCTGACCCAGATAAGAAAATATTACAATTCTCTTCATAGTATTTTTGGGTCTTCACCTTCCCCTGGAGGGCCATCGTGCCCCAAGGAGGTGCATGAAGTTGTGGCTGTGTTCCGCTGGCAGGTTTGCCCTCTGCTTCACTGCGACCGGCTGATTCCAAATCAGTTTAAATGCCGGTGCACAGCCCTTAAGGGTTATTACGTTCGGCGGCTTGGTCCGGTCAACTGACTCTGACAATGGTGTCTGGGTCTGGTCAGCCAACTCCAACCGCGCCGCTCGATGCCTCACCACTTTCTGGCCTCCAAGTGTGAGCTCTCACCTAGAGGGGAACTGAAACTTATATGTGGTGACAGGCTGGATGATACCAGTCAGCCAACACACAGGAGGACTAGTAGGTTTGCAAGGGACACCACTCAGGAGCCCTCTGGGTGCCTGTCGCAATACATCTAATACTGGCATCAGTATAGGTGTGCCCTCTGGGCTCCTGTTGCATTAAATCTGATACTGGCATCAGTATAGATTTAATGAGACGAGGGGTTTGATACCAAACACCATTATTATCAGTGAAGGGATAATGTAGCTGGGTAACTCATAATGCCCAGTGCATACCTTCAACACGGCTTCCTGATTACTTGAACTGTCTGAGTAATGGAACTAGACATCACAGGAATATATCTGCTCATGCATATGTGCCCTCCCAAGTAATATAATGCACTCTGCCTTGGGGCTCTAAGGCCTGATGTATGGGTGACTTACATATAGGACATGCAGTGTATTTGTGCATGGCACACAGGGAGTGTGCAACGTCAAGGTAAATGGCTAGTGCCATTTTATGCATCCTACAAGGCAGTCCGCAGGCCGTTTTTGTGGGGTTCCCTGGGGTGGCATAATACATGCTGTACCGCATGGGGACCCTCTTTAGTACCCATGCCCTGAATACCATAGGTACCATTTTTCTGATGGATACATCTGCCAGTGGATTCCTCACCTTGTGAATATCCCCTGCGCCAGCAGCATTCGGAACTTTTTTGTAGCTCTCCACGCCGACGAGGACAACGTCACGGAAGCATGGCTCCGCTCGTGGCTCCGCTGACATCACTGGAGCCATAAGAGAACCTCGTCGGCGTGATGACGTCAGTTCTGTTTTTTCTGCGCCGTCGACGCTAACGGTTTTCTTAGACTCTCCGTGGTTTCACTTGCTACTTTGTGTTTCTGCTTGTATTTCTGGTCTTCTTCTTGTTTCCTTCTCGAAGATGTCATCGAGAAAGTCCGGGTTCAAGCCCTGCAGGGAGTGCGGAGGACATATGTCTATTACAGATCCTCATGAAGATTGTGTCTGGGGTCTGTCGTCGGATCAAGACTTCGAGGGATGCGCCTGCTGTAGAAAAATGAATCCAAAGATGTTAAAGGAAAGAATAGCTAAACTCTTCATGGTGAAGATGAGGGAGGAGAAAAGAGGTCAAAGAAGGTAGAGGTCTCGTTCCAGGTCGAGGTCGGGCTCGAAGTCGACGTCGGGGTATGCTTCTAGATCTAAGAAGCATAAGAAGAAGAAGAGGCATGGATCAAGATGCCGTTCAGATAAAGACACGGCTTTGAAGTCGACCTCGCCAACTCCTCAACATCGTAAAGACTTCGTCTCTCCTTCTCCCTTGAATCAGGGTTCTCCTGTAAGATCAGCTTCGCCAGCACATTCTCCGACGCCGACTCCATCTCCGACTTCGGCACATTTTCCGACTTCGGTGTAGGAAATTCCAGTGCCAGATGAGCCGTTGACTCCAGTGGCTCCACCGTCAGCGCCGATTGGCCAGAGTCCGGTAATGCCTACGCCTGAGCTTTCTCCAGGCGTTTATCCACCTTTCCCTGGCCAAGATCCATTGCTTTATTTAAATGCGATGTATGGAGTCTTTCAAAGGGCGATGCACCCCTCTGGAGCACGCTCGGGTCCCATGGGTCCTATGGCATTTAATCTGGGGGTTCCTCAGGCCTATGCTCAGGCTCCCTTTATACCATTTCTACCAGTGGCACCGTCTTGGCATTTCCCGGCGTCAAGGACGTCGACGCCCTTCCCTTCATCTCCGGCGCCGTCAGCTCGACCTCGTTCGACACAGGCTGTGCCTCCAGATCTGTCCGAGTCGTGTTTAGCTCCACCAACGCCGGTTCCGAGAATAAGTTATAGGAGAGAAGAAGAGCAGAGGTATCGTTTGGAAGAAATGGAGAAAGGTGAGATTCAGGAGTCCGATGACTATTTTGAAGAATTGAAGGAGGCAAGTGGCCTTGATATGTCTCCAGAATGGGAGCTTTCACCTCCATCTGATTCTCCTTCAAAGGATGTGGTTCCTTACCACACAGTAATAAGGAAGGCAGCAGAACTTTTAGACCTCCAGCTTCCCACGGCTGAATTTAAGTCAAATATCTTGATGGAAGTACTTCATTCACCTTCAACTGTGGTAGAGCCTTTGCTGCCATGCAATGATGCCATCTCTGAGCCTGTAATGGAGGTTTGGCGTAAGCCCTTTTCGGCTCCAGCAGTTTCTAAGTCTGTTGCCAGGAGATACAGGTCAGCTCCAGGGGACCCGGACTTTTTAACTTTCCATCCTTCTCCTGAGAGTCTGGTGGTTCAAGCTGCCTGTTCCAATAGATCTTCTGGGGCTTTTCCTCAGGTTCCTGGAAATAGGGAGTCGAAAAGGCTTGACTAGTCTGCAAAAAAGGTGTTTTCCTCGGCGAGCATGGCCTTGAAGTCCACAAATGCCACCTGTCTTTTGGGTCGTTACATCCATGCCCTAATGGATTCTGCTAAACAACTTGCCCCTAAATTGTCTGAGGAGGACATGCAGAATTTTAATGAGGTCTTGTCAGACACTCAAGCGGCTGCTCGTCAGGTGATTCAAAGTGGTCTAGACACTGCAGACTCTGTTGCCAGGATCATGGGGTCTTCTGTTGCCACAAGAAGCAGTGCCCGGCTGAAATCATCGGAGTTCTCCCCAGATGTGCAGGCAACACTTTTGGATCTTCCTTTTGATGGTTCTGGGCTGTTTGGAAAGAAGGCGGATGCAGCCTTGGAAAGGTTTAATGACAGTAAAGCCACTGCCAAGTCTTTGGGCCTTCAAGCTAAGCCTAGAGGTTCCTTGTACAGGAAGTACAGAGGTTTTGGGAGGTTGTCCTTTCGGACCTACAGACCGCCTTAGCAGCAGCAGCAGCAAAACACCTCGTACAAGTCCTACCGGGGCAAGAACAGAGGTCGTCCACGAGGTCATCAGCCCTCCTCCTCCTCATCCTCTACCTCCCCCCCTCTTACCACAGCAAAGCAGCCCTAGATACACCATTCTGGGTCATGTTGGTCCTGTGGGGGGTCGGCTCGCTCATTTCCTGCAAGATTGAGAATCGGTCGCTACAGACCTTTGGGTTCTCAATCATGTAGAGAATGGGTATGCTCTTCCCTTTCGGGAATTCCCTCCAAATTACACTCCTTGCCAAGGGGCTTGCTCGGAGGACTACCTTCTTCTCCTGCAGGAGGAAGTGCTAACTTTACTGAAAAAAGGTGCAAAAGCGGTGGTTCCAGAGCGGGAAAGGGGTCAGGGATGCTACTCCCGGTATTTTCTGATTCCCAAGAAGGATTGCAGGTTACGTCCAATCCTGGATCTCAGGATCTTGAACCTTTTTCTGAAGCACAAGAGGTTCAAGATGCTCACCCTTGCGCAGGTTCTTCAAGCGCTGCAACAGGAGGAATGGATGGTGTCTATCGACTTGCAGGACGCGTATTATCAATCCCGATCCTGAAGGCGCACAGGAAGTATCTCCGTTTTACGGTAGGGTCGCAACATTATCAGTTTGCGGTTCTCCCTTTTGGACTTACTACTGCACCCCGAGTCTTCACAAAGGTGATGGCAGTGGTGGCAGCCCATCTAAAGAGATCACGGATTCCAGTTTTCCCCTATCTGGACGACTGGCTAATCAAAGCAGAGTCACCAGAGAAGGTGCTTCATCATCTGCAGGTTACAACTCAGCTGTTGTACAAATTGGGTTTCTCGATAAGCGTGCCCAAGTCTCACCTGGTGCCCTCTCAGCGCAACCTGTTCATAGGGGCAGTACTGGACACTACTGTGTGTCAAGCATTCCCACCTCCACAAAGGATTCTTGACATTCAGGAAATGATTCCCTTGTTTTACAATGGAGCGCCGTTCCAGTCCTTAAGGTCCTTCGCCTTCTCTGTCTGTTTGCTTCCTGCATTCTGTTGGTCGACCATGCACACTGGCACATGAGGGTGCTCCAGTGGTGGCTCCTCAGGCAGTGATATTAACACAACTGAGATCTCAGGGAGTCTATGAGGATCTCCAGAGAAGCTGCAGCGGATCTGTCTTGGTGGAGGACAATCTGTCTCAAGGACTGCCCTTCCATCTATCTCCATTGGTGGCTACAGTGATAACGGATGCACACACCTTAGAGTGGGGTGCTCATCTGGTGGACCTGGAGATCAAGGGTCTTTGGTCTCTGGAGGAAAGGTTGCTTTATATCAACCTTCTAGAGTTGCGGGAGATACGTTTGGCGCTCAAGGCCTTCCTCCCTTCCCTTTGCGGTCAGTTGGTTCAAGTCCTGACGGACAACACTACTGCGATGTGATATGTCAACAAGCAGGGAGAAGTGGGGTTGCATTGTCTCTGCAGAGAGGCTCTGCGTCTCTGGTCCTGGGGTTCGGGACCATCAGATTTGCCTGATGGCAAATCATCTGACCAGACTTCTAAATGTGCGTGCAGACAGTCTCAGTCGGCAGTTCCCTGCAGACCACGAGTGGAGGCTTCATCCGGAGGTGGTTCGTCACGTCTTCCGGACGTGGGGAACTCCTTGGGTGGACCTGTTTGCCACTCATGAGAACGCTCACTGCCAGTCATTCTGCAGTCTCTAGTATCCATTGCAGGGAGCGCTGGGGGACGCGTTTCAGTTGAGTTGGGGCTCACAACTCCTTTACGCGTTTCCTCCCATACCCTTGATTCCTCGGGTTCTGAGGAAGATTCATCAAGACCGGCCCAAGTCATATTGATCGCCCCGGATTGGCCAAGAAGGGTGTGGTATACAGATCTTCTCCACCTCTCCTTGTGCCCTCCGCTCCGTCTCCCTCTCAGGGCAGACCTCCTCTTGCAGTCGCAGGGGCAGGTTCTACACCCCCCACCTCCAGAGCTTATACCTTCATACCTGGAGATTGAGCGGAGCAACCTGAATTCTTTCTCTCTTTCTTCTGACTTGGTGTACATTATTTTGCCCGTCAGGCGTCTCTCCACCAAATCTATCTATTCCTATAGCTGGTTCAAATTTGTTCATTGGTGTGGGGAGAAGTCTATTGAACGTTCGGGTGTGGGCCACGCACTCCTCAGTGTGAAAGCGTAAACAGGTTGTGGCGTGCTTCAAAGATGTCACCCCCTGACAAAGAAGGTGTGGGAATCAAACTAATGGTCGGTGACATCTAGCGTAGATGCCAACTCTTTGAGCACAACCTAAGAGAAACAAACGAGGTTTCTATAATGAATGTTCCAAGAGATTAAACAAAATTGGTTTCCATGTTGCTCATGTTTTATTCACATGAATTTCATCAATATCCACGATGATCCATTTGATTTATACAACCAAATACATTGTGTAGATAATCATGTCCCAATGCATTTCGGACACTAGGTCCTTCGTCAGGGGAATCCTAGAAAAAATGATAATAATGCAATCTAAGTATAATATACGGAGTAGCAAGTCTCAATTTTTACAGTTGTTTTTTTTTTGCTCATACATGCGTTTTTTTAAAAAATGATGAATCTAGCGTGAAAAGAAGCACCCGACTGCGTGTTGATCACAGTTTCCCAATTCGTGAATCATAAAAAAAGGAAGAGTAAGTTGCTATTAATCTAGAAGATTGTGCGAGATCGAGATAAGTTTGATATCACCGGAAAAAAGAAGATTATTAAAAGGTCACCGTGAATGAGAAAGGATAGACCCTCGTGAAAGTCTACGGGTTGTAAACCAAGTGAAAACGCTAAAACGGTGTTCCAGTACTTACGGAGAAGTAAATGCAAGATCACGCGTCCTGCCGATACGCCCTTCGCTAAGGTGTGTGAAACACCCATCTCGTATATACGGAAGAGGAAACAGAGTAATGTGTATAGAAAGAGGACTGTAGATCTAGCGGCCATTATGGAGTGGTGTCGGAAAACGAAAGAGCCAAACAGAGAAAACATCATGTGTGCAGTATAAAAAAGGATAGAAAGATGAAACGAAAACGGAATAAGTCGAGGTGGTGATCATATTGGTGTGTGAACTATGTGCAATCAATTAAAAATCAATATAATCATGCATGTCAAAAATTACATTTCCACAGATGATAAACAGATCTACAAATAGCATAGAAATTCCATCCGATCATTAAGACCAGATGGTTTCATAGATTGAAGGAATTTAATCCAATGGTTTTCACGCTGCAATAAAAAGTTGTTATTGTCTCTGTCGTCACGCTTCTTGACCACCTCTACTGCAGCGAACCTGAGCTGGCTGATGTTATGTCTGTTGTCTTTAAAATGGATAGCCAGGTTGGATTTCATGTTAACAGTTCTTATATTGCTTTTATGTTCATTTATTCTTTGTTTCAGTTTTCGTGTAGTTTTTCCAGTATATATCAGTCCACATGGGCATTTGATGATATATACGACATTTTCCGTATCACATGTGGCATTCAATTTCAATTTAATATCGGTGCCCTTCATGGGATGTTTAAGCACAGGACCCTTCATCATGTTGTTACAGTTTTGACAATTGAGGCAAGGTTGATTACCTTTGTATTTGACCATAGATGTTGGTTTAGGCTCTTTTATAAGTTCTTTGAGATTCTTGCCTCTTTTGTAGGCAAACAGTGGTTGTTCACTAAATATTCCATTAAAATCTTGTTCTCGACAGATGATTGGCCAATGTCTCAGAATAGCGGTTTTGTATGCCCTTGAGGCCTCAGAATATTTGGATACGACCACTGGTCTTTTCTTATTGTCTTTGGGTTTGGTGACCAACGCTTCTTGGCGTGTAATTTTGTCACAACGTTCCTTAGCATGAGTTAAAATGGTTTCAGGGTATCCTCTTTTGGCAAAACGTTCCAGCATGTTGGAGGCTTGTTCATCATACTTGGTGGTGTCAGATGTGATTCGTTTCACCCGTAAAAGTTGTGAATATGGCAGATGATTCTTTAATGGTTTCTGGTGATAAGAACTGTAATGGAGAGTATTGTTTTTGTCAGTGATTTTTCTGTAGAGATCGGTCTCTAAGTGATCTTGATGTCTCGTTATTCTCACATCCAGAAAGGTGATACTTTGTTGACTCATTTCCGATGTAAATTGAATGCGATCGTTGATTTGATTGAGATTGGTTACTGCTTTGAATAAGGAGTCATAGTCTCCTCTCCATAGAACAAGGATATCGTCTATGTATCGCAAGAATGTCATGGCATGTGCAATCCAAGGTGGCTGGTTCAGGATATGATTTTCTTCGAAGAAGATCATGAAAGCGTTGGCATAGACAGGTGCCGCACAATTGCCCATGGAAGTCCCGGACAACTGTGCGAAGAATTGATCATCCCAAGAAAAATAACTCTGGTAAAGAGTGAAGTGCATAAGTTGCATTAGAAAAATTTGAAAATCTTGTGAGAGATCAGAGTGTACTAGAATATTCTCAATTGCTTCCATCCCCAAATCATGCGGAATGCTCGTATATAGAGATTTCACATCTATTGAACATAGCCAGATGGTCTCATCCTCTCCAAAACTTATCCCATTGATTATCTGTAGAAGATGGGTTGTGTCCTTTATGTAAGTACGAGATTGTTGAATTAGTGGCTGAAGATACCTGTCAATGAGTTTACCAGTGTTCTCATGAATGCTGCCACGTGTGGACACGATGGGTCTGAATGGAGGTTGGGTTACGCTCTTATGAACCTTTGGTAGCATATACATGCTTGGTGTTCTAGGGTTGCTTGGTGTCAAAAATCTTTTGGTTTTGGGATCTATAGTTCCATTCTCTTCTGCCATGGTTAAAATGTTCATCAGTACTTCTTTGTATTGACTGGTGGGATTGAAATGGATAAGATCATACGTGTTCTTGTCTGCCAAATGTTCTCTGACTTGGTTTTTGTAGAATGTGGTGTCCATTAGGACCAGTGCACCCCCTTTGTCAGCTGTTTGGTACGTGATATCCACATTATTGGCTAGGTTGTTGAGTAGTGAATATTCTTTTTTGGTTAAGTTCAGGTGTTTGTTTTTCTTGGTATAATTGATGTTGCTAATATCATTCTTGACTAGGCTTTCAAATATATCAAAGGATTTATGACTCGTGGGTGCCATGAATGTGCTTCTGGCTCTTAATCCTCTCAATTGATCTTCCTGTTCCTGATTTTGTGGAGGTGAGACGTTTTCGAAGAAATGTCTTAAACGTAGATTACGCATACATTTGAATAGGCTAATTTGAAGCTCCAGCTCATTGGTGTGGCTAGTGGGAATGAATGAAGTGCCTTTTTGTAACACATTGACTTCTTGTGTAGACAACGTATATGAAGATATATTAATCACTAGGTTGTCTTCTTCTTCGGTTTTTCTACCCTCTGATTCACTGTTGTACTTCTCAACTCCCTGTCTTTGTCTCTCTCTCTTTTTCCTTTTCTTTTGACCTGGCTCCTCCTGGGTCGTCTCTTTCTCCCGGGCCTTCCTCTAAAAAAGGAACCGCAGAGAGGGTAGAAGATTCAGTACTGGTTGAAGGTTTTTGTAGGTTGGTACGTCTTTGATCGGTACGTGATTCTTCCTCTGAAGATGAAGTCTCTGTTGTAGTATTGGTGTTACTTTTTGGTGGTCTATTTTGTCGTCTCCTGGCATACACCTCAGCCCAAGAGTACACTTCCCCCAGCTTATAATCTATGGTATCTCTCCGATACTTGCGTAATTTCCGTTCAT
This sequence comes from Lissotriton vulgaris, assembly GCF_964263255.1. Taxonomy (NCBI): domain Eukaryota; kingdom Metazoa; phylum Chordata; class Amphibia; order Caudata; family Salamandridae; genus Lissotriton; species Lissotriton vulgaris. The sequence goes on along the minus strand of NC_141699.1, from coordinate 606,007,327 downwards.
TAATTTCCTTGGTGTGTTTGTCCAATTGAATAGTGATGTCCTCCAGTATCTTGGATCAGTCTTCCTTGGGCAACATGTCACTTAATTCTTGTTTGCATTGTTGAATGTCTCTGTTGAGTTCTTCCAAAGCTCTAGATAGTTCATCCACTATCAACAATATTAAGTCTAAGGAGCACTTATTTAAGATGGCATACCATCTTTCAACAAATTTCGAACTGTTCCTGCATAGGAGTGGCTTCAGCGGGACTCGGAGGCCTCAAGGGCATACAAAACCGCTATTCTGAGACATTGGCCAATCATCTGTCGAGAACAAGATTTTAATGGAATATTTAGTGAACAACCACTGTTTGCCTACAAAAGAGGCAAGAATCTCAAAGAACTTATAAAAGAGCCTAAACCAACATCTATGGTCAAATACAAAGGTAATCAACCTTGCCTCAATTGTCAAAACTGTAACAACATGATGAAGGGTCCTGTGCTTAAACATCCCATGAAGGGCACCGATATTAAATTGAAATTGAATGCCACATGTGATACGGAAAATGTCGTATATATCATCAAATGCCCATGTGGACTGATGTATACTGGAAAAACTACACGAAAACTGAAACAAAGAATAAATGAACATAAAAGCAATATAAGAACTGTTAACATGAAATCCAACCTGGCTATCCATTTTAAAGACAACAGACATAACATCAGCCAGCTCAGGTTCGCTGCAGTAGAGGTGGTCAAGAAGCGTGACGACCGAGACAATAACAACTTTTTATTGCAGCGTGAAAACCATTGGATTAAATTCCTTCAATCTATGAAACCATCTGGTCTTAATGATCGGATGGAATTTCTATGCTATTTGTAGATCTGTTTATCATCTGTGGAAATGTAATTTTTGACATGCATGATTATATTGATTTTTAATTGATTGCACATAGATCACACACCAATATGATCACCACCTCGACTTATTCCGTTTTCGTTTCATCTTTCTATCCTTTTTTATACTGCACACATGATGTTTTCTCTGTTTGGCTCTTTCGTTTTCCGACACCACTCCATAATGGCCGCTAGATCTACAGTCCTCTTTCTATACACATTACTCTGTTTCCTCTTCCGTATATACGAGATGGGTGTTTCACACACCTTAGCGAAGGGCGTATCGGCAGGACGCGTGATCTTGCATTTACTTCTCCGTAAGTACTGGAACACCGTTTTAGCGTTTTCACTTGGTTTACAACCCGTAGACTTTCACGAGGGTCTATCCTTTCTCATTCACGGTGACCTTTTAATAATCTTCTTTTTTCCGGTGAGATCAAACTTATCTCCATCTCGCACAATCTTCTAGATTAATAGCAACTTACTCTTCCTTTTTTTATGATTCACGAATTGGGAAACTGTGATCAACACGCAGTCGGGTGCTTCTTTTCACGCTAGATTCATCATTTTTTTTTAAAACGCATGTATGAGCAAAAAAAACCAACTGTAAAAATTGAGACTTGCTACTCCGTGTATTATACTTAGATTGCATTATTATCATTTTTTCTAGGATTCCCCTGACGAAGGACCTAGTGTCCGAAATGCATTGGGACATGATTATCTACACAATGTATTTGGTTGTATAAATCAAATGGATCATCGTTGATATTGATGAAATTCATGTGAATAAAACATGAGCAACATGGAAACCAATTTTGTTTAATCTCTTGGAGACATTTGGAACATTCATTATAGAAACCTCGTTTGTTTCTCTTAGGTTGTGCTCAAAGAGTTGGCATCTACGCTAGATGTCACCAACCATTAGTGAGAAGTCTATTGACCCTTTGAGGGCTCGCTTATCCAACATCCTTCAATTTGCTTTCTCTAGCCCAGCAGGGCTTTGCTGTGGCTACTGTGAAGGGCTAATTTATCGGCTTTGTCAGCGTTCCTTTGCTTGACGGACCAGCCGTCCTTGTTTAAATCACCCATTGTGTTAAGGTTCATTATGGGCCTTACTAATAAATTTCCGCCCACTCCCTTTATTGTGCCTCAATGAGACTTAAATCTTGTCTTAACTTATTTGATGGGTTCTCCTTTTGAGCCCTTGCACAAGAGTCCCTTGAGACTATTGTCTTTAAAGACTGTATTTCTTGTTGCCATTACTTCGGCAAGGAGGGTAAGTGAGCTTCAAGCTCTGAGTTCAAAAACCCCATTCCTGACTATTCATGCTGATAGAATGGTTCTCAGGACCAGGGCTTCTTTTCAGCCTAAGGTGGTAACTCCTTTTCATCTGGGGCAGTCCATTACCCATCCTTCTTTCTATCCTCCCCCTCACCCTTCCAAGGAGGAGGAGCGGCTTCACAGCTTGGACCCTAAGAGGGCGGTGAGTTTTTATCTCAGTAGGACTAGAGACTATCATGTGGATGACTAGCTCTTTGTGGGCTTTGCTGGCTGCAGGAAAGGCAGAGCGGTGCACAAGCGCACCCTTTCCAGATGGATTATCTTGTGCATCAAGATCTGTTACTCTTTGGCCGGTAAGGACCCTCCAGAGGGTATAAGCCTGTAAGGTGTCATTCTACTAGAGCTCAGTCTTCAACATCTGCCTTGTCTAGAGGTGTTCTGTGGAGGACATTTGTAGAGCGGCAACTAGGGCCTCCCTCCACACCTTCGCGAAGCATTACTGCTTAGATTCCGAGGTGAGGAGGGACAGTCACTTTGCGCGTTCCGTCCTACAAGACTTTTGGTATAAAAGGGTGCAGTGGGTGCAGTGGGTCCCAGTTCCCGAGGGTATATGGATAACTTTAATATCTGGGCCCCTGCTAGCAAATAAAAAGGCAGTCGGACGTAGTGGAGTAGGTTATGGGCTCCCACGTCCTATGTGGTCTACATGTTTCAGCCAGGCCTTTTATTTATTTACATCTGGCTTTCCTCAGGACCAATGAGAATGTGTAAGTGCAAAGATATAAATTATATTAAGTGATAAGTGTTGTTTAAAAAGTGTCGCACGCGCTAAGGTGCTATACGTGTATGGAAGGGGATTCCCTCCGCTTTAACTTGCTATTTGCTGTTAAAGCCTCCTGGGTCACCTGGCAGGGGGAGAGGACCGAAATTATCGGTCTGCGAGCTCCTTGAACCTGTCGTCCTGCTGCGACACTTTTTAAACAACACTTATCACTTAATTTTATTCGCTAGCAGGGGCCCAGATATTAAAGTTATCCATATACCCTCGGGAACTGGGACCCACTGCATAGCTTTTAAATCACTTTCTTACACACCCCCCTCACAGCACACTCAGAGAAGTATACCAGCTCCTCCGTAATCTGGAGTCGAAGCACACCCGGGACACATTCGGTGTCACTGTGGTGGGCCCGATGATGAAGCATGCCACCAACTAGGTTGGTGGGTGAGGGCTTAACAACCAAACCAAGTGGTTTGCCGTCATACGTACGCACTGAGTCTCCCTAAAACACAACCAAGCTAGTCCTTTATTGATAATACAGACCTCATAACACCTCACCCGGTGCTGATTCCACCGGCACCACGTCCACAGTTCACGCCGGTTGTGTCCCCAGCCGGCGTCAACCTTGGCCTCCACCCTGACATGGACCGGGAGCTGGACCGACTCGACCGACGCCGGATCCGGCACCAACGGCTACTTTTGTACCCCTGTTCTACCCAGAGGGGGATGGAGACCTTTAAACTGACCAGTTGGAGTATGACCTGGACTGGAGAGAGGAGTTGGGGGAAGCCAGTGGTCTGTATACCTCCCCTGACCTTGGCATGTTGTCACCTCCTACCGTGGCTATGGAGGATGGAGCTTCTTACGCAGTGGTGTTGCGTAGAGCGGCGGAGGCTCTCAACCTCGAGCTACCTACGGTGGTAGTCATGTCTAACCTCCCGACAGAGGTGCTTCAACCAGCAGCGCGCTCTTCGGAGCCCCTGCTGCATTTCAATGAAGCCCTAACTGACATTCTTTTGGGCACCTGTTCCAGGCCCAACACAGGGGCGTCTGTGGATAGGATCATTGCCCAACGCCACCTCCCGGCTCCGGGCAACCCCACTTTCCTCTCCGAACACTTAACCCCTGAGAGCTTGGTGGTCCAAGCCTCAACATCCAAAGGTGCATTCCCTACTGCACCGCCTAATATGGAATCCAAAAATCTGGAATCCAAAAATCTGGACCATCTTGGGAAGAAGATGTTTTCTATCTCCAGCTTGGGACTGTGGTCGTTAAACACTGCATGTACGCTGGGCCATTACATTCACTCTGTGTGGGATACGGTAGTGCAGGTGCTGCCCCAGTACCCGTAGGAGGCCCGGCATGGCATTGGCTGCGCAGTGGTGTTTGGTAGCAGCCTATGACGAAGCATGTCATACAACTGTGTGAGTGAGGGCAGTATTAAGACACACAGCACGTGCGACCTCGAAATAGAGTTACTTTTATCACTCACTACTCCTTCAGGCGTATAAAAGCTACATGGACATCTCTGCCCGCGTTCACAAAACATTACTGCCGGGGCAGCCAAGTCCGGAGAGGCGGCTTCTTTGGCCTCTTTGTTCTCCAGGACATTCTGGTCTGAACTTGGTTCGCAGACCCACCTCCGGGGTTGGTATTGCCGGGGTATCTATTCTAAAGTTAAGGAATCTATAACTGTCTTTTTCAGATGAACAAGTTACTTACCTTTTGGTAACAATATATCTGTAAGAGGCATAGATTAGTTCTAGATTCCTTACCACCGCACCCATCCTCCCGGTTCTGCGAACTGACTTCTAGGGTTAAGGACTTCCTTTCAGGGCCTTAGTTTTGTGCACCAGAGGTCAGAGTCTTGCATGGCTCTGCGCTTCTTTAGTGGAATGACGTGTAAAAGAACTGACGTCAGCGCGAGGGCGGTGTCTAAGTAGCAGCCGCAACGTCATCCTGGCGACCACGACACCAACGACTAATGCGGATCCGACTGGCACCACCTTTCGACGCCCAGGGGTACTGCTGACGAAAATTTCTCCGGATCGAGTCTGACGCCTGGAGGTAATTCTAAAGGTAAGGAATCTATAACTAATCTAAGGTAAGGAATCTATAACTAATCTATGTCTCTTACTGATAAATTATTACCTAAGGTAAGTAACTTGTTCGTCACACCTACAGCAGGCCTTATAGCCCTAAGGCAGGGTGCATTATATTACACATGAGGACATATATGCAAGAGTTGATATGCCCCAGTGCAGTCTAGTTCTATTACTACATGGTATATGTACCGGGCACTGGTTATTTCGAGTTCCCGAAGTACATGATGGCTTTGCTGAAACCTATGGTGTTTGGTCACAAACACCTTGTCTAAATAAAGCTGTACAGTTCCCAGTACAAGATATATCTGATAAAGACTACTAGCCGCAGATTCCTTAATGTAGAATTATCCCCAGGCGTGAGAATGGATCCGGAATTCTTTTTGCCACAGCATCCCTGCGCGCCGGGGTCTGCACCACGCGCCTCCGCCCTGACGCTGTCCGCGAACGTGACGTCAGCGGCGTGACATAAGTCAGACCCCGGCACATTGACGTCAGTTTTCTTCTTTTCCGCCTGCAACGCGGATCCGGAGTGAGTTCCCTTGACCTGTTTTCAGGCCTCTTTAACGCCTTTGCGTTGGGAACAGTGTGCAATGCCTTTGGGTTTCAAGACGTGTGCTTCTTGTACGCGTCAGATGTCGGCAACAGACCCTCACCCTATTTGTATGTGGTGTTTGGGTGAGCACCATGGTTCTACGGACTGCGACGCTTGCCTGCATCTCAAGGCAAAGTCCCGGCGGGAGCGCCGGATGAAATTGCTTTCGGCCCGCTTATCCAGATCGGTCTTGTCGCCGTGTCCGTCCCCTACCTTGAAGCCGCCGATTCCGGCTGCGGCATCGTCCTTCACCGAGGCCCCACGGGTGTCGCTCGCCCGCCTGTAAGTCTTGCAGCTTGCCACGTGGCCCTGTCCTCGTCCTGCAGAGGGCACGGGTTCCTCTCAGGACGTGCACCCTCACCAGTCGCCACCTTATCGGCCGTTACCTGGCATTGGGGTAACAACGGCCTAAATGAATGCCTATGTTACAGCTCTATATGCTTCTTTGGGCCCCCTTCCTCTTCCTGAGACGTCCGCGGATCCCTCTCCATGCGCAGGGCCTTCCGAGGTCTCGCCAGCGGATTCGCCCCTGGCGCCAATGCGTTCGACTTCAGGTTTTGGAGGTGTGGTGTTGTCGAGGTGCGGCCCTACGGGGTTCCCCTCTTCGACCCACGGGGTCCCTGCCTTGCTGCAAAATCCCCCGGGGTTCCCTGTGGTGTTGCAGGAGGTCGCCGGGACTCACGGCTCATCCCCGAGTCCCCCTCGGTCCTCTGGGCAGGCGACTGTCTTACTGGAGGCTGAGCCAATGCCTTCCCGGCGCCAACGGTTTTCCTTTCTGGCGGCGCCGCGGGTGGAGGTCAGGACCCGGGGCGCTTCCCCAAGTCCCTCTCGGTCCTCTGCGCAGGCCGCTGCCTCGTCGGAGGTCGAGCCGGCGCCTTTTCGGCACCTTTCATTGGCCGCTTCGGCTCAGACCCTGCCCCTTTCTCCTATGAGGCACGTGGTGGTGGTCGACACAGCACCCCTGGTGGACACTTCGGCGCCGATCGAGGACACACTGGTGCCCATGGCGGACTCCCGACGCCGGGACGGCGTCGGATCGTCGATACTTCTCCGGATGTCCCTTCTAATCTGAAGGATTGTCATCCCCTTTTTCTCCTCTTCACTGGAGACTGTACGCCGTAACGTTGCCTTTTTCCCAGCGGCTTCCGGGGCAGGTTCTTTGCCGTCTCCGCGTACACAGCTCCGGGACCCACTCTTCCGCACATTGCAGTTGGTTGCCCCGCAGGTTTCTCTGCCTTCTCCAGAGACCCCTCAGGCCCCTCACTCCATGGGTCCTACATCCTACAGGGGCTTTGTCTGTTTGGCGGTCGCTCCCACCTACCATTATATTTGTTCTGGTAATAGTCTTCTTGTAGAAATGGATAGACTTTCTCTTCAGCATATAGTTCGATATCCTTCTTTAGCTTGTTAGTTTTCTTATTCAACAGATACGTGCTATATCCTTCTACATCCCGGTTAATCTCAGCCAGCTTTTTTTTGGCCTCTTCAAGAGCGGGGCAATTTTTTAGTTCGTTTTCTAGTTTGTCAATTTCCTCTTTTTCTAGGATAATAAGGCCCTGAGCGGTCTCAATGATTAACAGCATCCAATCTCGGCTGCATCTGTTTGAGATTAATGCCCACGTCTCAAGGAACTTCCTGTTGTCAGTAAAGACCCCTGGTTCATTGCGAACCTGTAGGCCAATGGGGATGGTCCCAGATGTTACATATTCGACCAGGAAGTCAGCATGGGCTTCTGTTCGAATAAGCTTCTTCTTGAGGTTGACTAGTTTGCCCCAATTTTCCCCTTTACCAGAAGCTACCGTAATTCTATTGCCACTTTTAGTGCTGATAAAACTCTGTACTCACCACCGAAACGCGTCGATGCATAAAGGAGTTATACATGGTCAAGAAAGGGAGGACAATTCAGTATCATTGTATGAATTTAGTCCTCAACCTGTACCTCCTTTGTTTACTGGAATGTTTTATTAATTGACTGTATATGTTTTCCATTTTTGTATGTTTCCCATTTTTTAACAAATATAGTGTATACTAATAAATTGTTTAGATTAATTTTATTTGAGTGCTTACTTGGTTTTAATTCTGTTTACATTGCTTCCTATGTGTTTATGTGGTATATATTGTTGTATTTTTATGTGTTTGGTTTGCAAGAACTAGTTGTTCTGTGTCCATTTGCCCAAAGGGAATTTCTCTTTTGACTCATAGTCATTCACGGAACCCCCTCCCTTTGGTTTTGGGGTCCCTCTCTCTTTTACTAGAGACGTCCTCAGGTTGGACCATCTGTGTCTTTTTTTTTTTTTAGCTGATTGGTAAGCCGTCTGTGGTGATACCCACAGGTCTTTTATGTTCTTGACCTCTGCTGCGGGTTTCCCTTAGTGGTGTTCCCCTGTTTTGTTTTGTTTTGGGATGTGTCATCCCCTAAGTGGGGTACTTGTTGGCTATTGTATATGTGAGAAAGTGCCATCTTTCTTGCACTGGTATGCCCCCACTTTTTTCTGAACTGCTGATGTGCTTTGACTGTGTGTGCCCTGGGTTCCTGCCAACCAGGTACCCAGGGCCAGTGTTCCTTCCCTAAAAGCTGTGTTGAAACTAAAACCCAATTGGCATCTCTGGCCACCTGTCAGCCCCTGGTAAATAGTACCCTAGGTACCCAGGGCATGGTGACCAGAAAAGACCCGTGAGGACTGCAGCACTTATTGTGCCACCCTCAAGGGCCCTGTACCCTGACACCCACACACTGCCTTTGCAGGCTGAGTGTCTAAGTACAGAATTAAACAAAGAGTCGACATGGCACACAACCCTGTGTGCCATGCCCACAGAACCCACTGCCCTGGCATACTCCAGTCACCCCTCTAGCTGGGTGCCCTATGCCAGAGGTGTGGGCACAGGTGCATGAGCCCCTGTGCCCCTACAGTACCCAGGGCCTTGCCTGGGCACTGTAAGTGCAGTGATGCCATTAAGAGTATATGGTGCTGGGAGGTTGTCATTACGAACTCCACAGCACCATAATGGCTCCACTGAAGACTGACAAGTTTGGTACCAAACTTCTTAGCACATTAAACCCACACTGATGCCAGTGTGGGATTTAATGTAAAATGCACCAAAAGGCATCTTAGAGATGCCCCTGAAAACCTAACCTACAATTCCCGTCTGGGCTGAGTGGCTGCAGAGGCTGCCACACAGCAGACAAGTTGCTGGACCCCTGGGTGTCCTATCCTGCTTCCCCCTTTGCCCTGAGCAAGTGACCAGGAGCCCAGCTCCCACAGCCGCATAGCCTGCTAGCCAGCAGCCACCAACCGGAGGCCCCCTGATAACATTGGGCCTAACTATCTCTTCACCCGGCCGCCCCTGCGCCGCTGAGGGTGAGCCAACTGTACCTACCTGACCCTGGGGGACCCCTGAGTCTATGCCCAGAACCACAACTTCACCAGTCGAGTAGTCACCAGGAAACCAGTAACTCACTTACCTGCCATTGAATAACATTGACTGGTTTCGACTCGAAAAATCTTTTAAGTGCCTACTTTTGAAAACTTTACATATTCCTAAAATCATCCGAATTCCGAAATACTCACCTGTGATCAGGAGAGGAGCCAGTGCTGTGCCGTGTAGCCCAGTACTGAACCGCAAAAGTAATCCCTAGCGGGTTTACTAGTAACTTGTATGTTCGAGGCATATGAGCTGCAGATCCTACATTTAGCAATAGTATTGGGCTCGGATGATTGCAGGTTGTTGTCTTCTTGGAAGAAGTCTTTGTAGTCACGAGATAGGTGTCTCCTCCCTTGGACAAGACCAGAACCAGCGGCATATCGAGGACGGCATCAGAAACCCATCAGATATGGCCCAGCGCACAGCAGCCACGACCGGGGATTTCAAGTAGCCAAGCATTTGAGCCGGGCATACGGAGAATTGCAGAAGAATCCTAAGATCTGCATTAGGCCCCAAATTACTTTTAGCCTGAGAGCAGACCCAGACTATAGAAAAGATTAAAGATAATCTGAACCTAGACCGGCAATACGAATGAGGCAGTGATCTGGGCGGAATCAACAGACATCCTGCAGGAAATATCGACCACCCCCTTAGAACCGAGTTTGGGATACAGGAAGCATCCCTTACCTGCTACACACGAGTCTGATAGACATTGAAACACAGCTTAATATAAGCATCATTCAAGACACACAGATTTGGGTCAACGCGATCCCCGCGCAGAAGTGTAAAAATAGATCTATCAGAAGCCCTGCCGCTCCTATTATTAAGCCACGGTTATTATATTAAAGAACAAGGCAGCTTTCCTGAGGAAGGCGAACGGCCGAAACGCGTTGAAGGAATTAATTCTGCGTTTACATTAAGTTTCAGAATAGTGATGATGTGGTTTTAAAAAAACAGTTATTTATGTGAAAATATCTTAATGTTTTGTATGTGATAATGTCTTTGATAACAAAAAAAGTAAAAGTATATATATGTACAAAAGCAAAATAAGAAAAAAAAGCCAAAAAAAGAAACTGAAAATAATCTGAGAACAAATATCAAATATATACAACAAATAAATGACATCTATCAGAATTTTATGGGTGGAGAATGAGTTATTATAAAATGCATGTCTAAGTTACTCTCGAATGACCAGTACACTTAACCCGGTGTGCACATTCCTTTTTCCAAAACATCCTCCCTTGGACAATACTGCGCATGGTCATCGACTCCATCCTCAGATTGTTTTTTCCGCCAATGGGTTCGGATGAAAGTTTTCCGCTCAGGCTAGAGAAATACTTTTTTCGAAGCGAGAATCTTCAAACAAACTTCTTTCGACATCAAATAGACTTTCGACATCACCAGCTACATTCCGGTGCGTCGACGCGGGCCGTTGCGGCCTACGCCTCATGGACAGAACTCCATTCAAGAGATGCCCGGTATGTCGAGCAAAATTCCCTCATAGCGACCTCTCACCTGCAACCTCTGTCTCTCGCCAGAAGACGACGAGTCGACCTGCACAGCCTGTGCCTCCTTCCGATCGAAGAAGACCATCCGGGATTGGAGGGCCCGTCGACACGAAATGAGGAGATCAGCACCGGAGGCCATCTTTGAAGAGGAGATCGTCGAAAAACCCAGGACGAATATCCAATCGAAGATATCTCCGAGGACGAGGCTCCACTCGGCGCAGAGGAAGACTCGCCTGATCTCCAGATTATATCGGGGGCAGAGGATTCGGACGATTTGATTCCATCTCGACAACCCTTGAGTACATCTGCCCCTGCACGACAGACATTACCCAAACAAAAGGCGACGGTCAGCACTCCGCCCATGTGGCCCAGTCGAGACTGAAATTTACCCTCTAACGCCCCGCCTTCGGGCCCGGCTCCGAGGAAAGAGAAAACTCCTTCCGGTGCCTCGGCGACGAAGAAACACCATGTGCCAGTTATACCTCCTCCATTGGCACCGAAACATCCTTCGACACCGATGGATTCGTCGGCACCGAAAATAAAACACCCTTTGGTGCCCAAAGACAAGGACACTTCACCACCCGTACCATCGGTGCCGAAGCCAAAACCTTTACCAGACCCGAAAGCTTCGACTCCGAATCCTTCCGGTTCAAAAACAAGGAGGGGAAGCCAGTTTCCGGCGCCACAGGACCAGCAAAACCTGTTTCTACGCCGAAACCTCTAATATCGGTACCAAAGACCCCAGACACGACTAAACAACCTTCGGCACCGAAAACATTGCCAAAAGACTCAGTTACTCCTTCTAAGGCAAAAAACACTAAACAACCTCTATCGGCTCCGAAAAAATCGACGCCAAAGAAGATTATAGAAGAGGAAGAACAGTCTAGACCAGATCCTAGACAGAAAAAGATCCATATTAATTCAAAGACTGGACATGTGGAAGCAATTCATTATAAAAAGAGACCAGCAGACACACCACTTACACCTGTGGTTCCTACAAAAAAGGACTGTACAACTTCTCCAATGCACCCTTCCTCTCCTTCACCTTCTTCTTCTCCTATTACTCCATATGTAGAACCTATAACTTCTCCTATTCAATCTCATGCATCATCACACCACACTGACGAGGAGTATGATTTAGGTGGGGGGGATGATGTTCCTGAGCCATATACATACCCTTTAGATGAGGATATCAACACAGAATATCCCAAGGATGATGATTCATATAATTTTGCACCAAATAATACATCAGACATCCCTGATCCTCACTACTACCCAACAAAACCTTCCCCTACAAAGGATAGTATTGGGTTTAACCATTTATTAAACAGAGCTGCACTTTACCATGGGGTTCCTATGCACTTTGATACCATTGAAGAGGATTTTTTGCTAGACACTTTCGAACAGTCACAAAGGTCTACCCAAATATTACCAATGATCAAGGGGGTCATTAAACATGCTCCAGAGATTTTTAAAGATCCAGTACGGTGTAGGGTGCTAAACCCTAGAATAGAGAAAAAATATAGGCCAGCACCAGGTGATCCAGTATACATTAAGGGTCATCTGCCATTAGACTCCTTGGTAGTGTCAAATGCACGAAAAAGGGCCAATTCTCACACTTCTGGGGATACACCCCCGCCTGACAAAGAGTCCAAAATAATTGATGCGTCAGGGAAGCGAATTGCTGCACAAGCAACAAACATATGGTGCATAGCGCAAACACAGGCTTTACTATCACGCTACAACAGGGCTCATTACGATCAGCTAGAAAAGTTAATGGAGCACCTACCAGATCAACACAAGGATCTGGCAGCAGAACTTTTACAAGAAGGCAAATTAATATCTAATGCCTCAATTAAATGCGCACTAGATGTAGCTGACACAGCATCCAGAGCAGTGAACACTAGTGTTATTCTCAGGCGTCACGCATGGTTACGCATCTCGGGTTTTAAGCCAGAGGTACAAACTACCATTCTAAACCAGCCCTTTAATCAGAACCAATTGTTCGGGCCAGAAGTAGATAATACATTAGAAAAGATGACGAAAGACAGAGACACCGCTAAATCTATGGGGGCATTACAATCCACCCAAACTAGAGGTTCTTTTCGCCGCTCCTATTATAGGGGAGGCTCCAAGCAGACGGGCGCAGACACATCATCATCTTTTAAAACACACACACACAGACCTCCTCTAATAAAGGCTATTTTAGAGGAGGATACAGAGGCAATAACAACAAGGGAAGAGGTAGAGGCAGTAACAACAACCGCTCCTCTTCCACTCCTAAACAGTGACTACCCTCTGCCTCCCCTACAGCATTCCACTCCTGTGGGGGGCAGACTTTCACAGTTCCTACCTGTCTGGAACTCCATCACAACAGACAGGTGGGTAAGACAAATTATCCAACATGGCTACTGCCTAGAACTCACAGCAACCCCCCCAAACATACCACCCAGGCAGCGTCCAATGTCTGCAGAACACATAACTCTGCTTCAACAGGAAGTTCTAGCACTTCTACAGAAAGATGCTATTCAAGTAGTTCCGTTAGAGGAACAAGGAACAGGAGTTTACGCCCTGTATTTCCTAATTCCAAAAAAGGACGGGACATTAAGACCAATTCTCGACCTCAGGCCCCTGAACCACTACATACAATCAGATCATTTTCACATGATTACTTTACAACAGGTACTCCCATTACTACAACAGGGAGATTTTCTGTCCACACTAGACCTAAAGGACGCTTACTTTCACATTCCAATACATCCTGCGCACAGGAAGTACTTAGTGTTGTCCTTGTATGGCAAACCTTATCAGTTCAAAGTCCTTCCATTCGGGGTCACAACAGCACCACAAGTGTTTACAAAGTGCTTAGCAGTAGTGGCAGCACATCTCAGAAGACAACAAATACATGTCTTCCCCTACCTCGACGATTGTCTCATAAAATCAAGATCGCACAACCAGTGTGCACAACACACAAAACAAACAATTCAGACACTGCAAAACTTAGGGTTTACGATAAACTACACCAAGTCGCACCTAGAGCCTTCGCACGTTCATCAATATCTAGGAGCTACTATAAACAGATCAGTAGCTCTAGCGTATCCCAGTCAAGCCAGGATTCAAAGTATTCAAAACTTAGGCTCCCTTTTTCAATGCCAGCACTCTCTACGAGCCAGAGTGTTCATGAAACTAATAGGCAAGATGGCGTCTTGCATCTTTATAGTTCCTCACGCAAGACTGCAAATGCGCCCACTACAAGAATATCTAGCACAACAGTGGAATCAGGCTCAAGGTCAGCTCACAGACCTGGTGTTGGTAGACAGCCGTACATATCGCTCTCTGCAATGGTGGAACACCAAAAACTTGACAAAGGGACAGCCGTTCCTAGATCCAGTTCCAGAGATAGTGCTCACGACAGACGCATCCCTCACAGGATGGGGAGCCCATCTCTTGCATTATACCACACAAGGTCAGTGGAACAATCAACAGAAACAGTTCCACATCAACCATTTAGAGCTGCTAGCAATTTTCCTAGCTCTCAATACTTTTCAAGTACAAATCCAAAACAAAGCTGTCCTAGTCCGGACAGACAATATGACAGCCATGTATTATGTACACAAACAGGGGGACACACTCTCTGCAACTGTCCCAACTTGCACAGAACATTTGGAGATGAGCCATCCCTCAAAACATACATCTGACAGTAGAACACCTTCCAGGGATCCACAACCGGATAGCAGATCTGTTGAGTCGCCAGTCCCAACAGATTCACGAATGGGAGTTGCATCCACAAGTTCTTCAACCATTCTTTCAAATGTGGGTTTATCCACAAATAGACCTGTTTGCCACCCACGAGAACTCAAAATGCCCAACCTTCGCCGCCAGGTTTCCACACCTACGGTCGGAGGGGAATGCAATATGGATTAACTGGTCAGGCAGATTTGCGTACGCTTTTCCGCCTTCCCACTCATTCCACTAGTAGTGCGCAAGCGCAGACCACAGTCTCTCAAACTAATACTAGTGGCCCCCACATGGGCACGCCAGCCGTGGTTCACCAAGCTACTACATCTCTCATTGGTTCCACATCAGAAATTACGGCTCACGCCATCCCTGTTAACACAGAACCATGGAGAAATCTGACACCCAGACCCAAACCAACTGAATTTGACGATCTGGCTCCTGAAGTCTTAGAGTTTGGTTATCTTAACCTACCACCAGACTGTATGAATATCATTAAAGAGGCAAGGAAACACACTACTAGAGCGTGTTATGCCGCCAAATGGAAAAGATTTGCAATATATTGCAAAAATATTCATATTGATCCACTGGATGCTTCCATCCAAAATATCATTTGTTACCTTTTACATCTACAAAGGTCTAATTTGACATACTCTACCATACGCCTACATCTTTCAGCAATTGCAGCCAGTTTTACAAAACCGGCAACACCTGTCTCTTTTTAGGGTACCTGCAATCAAAGCATTTATGGAAGGATTAAAAATAATCATCCCTCCCAGGTTGTCACCTTCTCCAGTATGGAACCTGAATCTTGTCCTTACGAGACTCATGGGACCCCCTTTTGAGCCTCTACATAAATGTGAACTGCAATTTCTAACATGGAAAACTGCTTTCTTTGTTGCCATCGCCTCTCTCAGAAGAGTAAATGAAATACAAGCGTTCACTATACAAGAACCATTTTTTCAAATACATCCTAATAAATTAGTTCTTAGGTCTATTCCAAAATTTCTTCCAAAGGTTATCACATCTTTTCACCTAAACCAATCTGTAGAGTTACCTGTGTTTTTTTGCCAAATCCAGACTCTGTAGCAGAAAGGGCCAATTACACACATTAGATGTTAAAATAGCTCTGCTATACTACATAGATAGAACTAAATCCTTTAGAAAGACAAAACAATTGTTTGTATCTTTCTCTCCTCCACACAAAGGCAACCCTATCTCTAAAGGTGGGATTGCCAGGTGGATTGTAAAGTGTATACAAATATGCTATCAAAAAGCTAAACGTACACCAACAGTTCCTCCTAGAGCACACTCCACTCGCAAACTAGGAGCCTCTATGGCTTTCTTAGGAAATATACCATTAGAGGACATATGCAAGGCAGCTACCAGATACATCGTTACCGAAGGTAAGTAACTTGTACATTATGACATGCACCCGAGGCACTTCAGAGGTGCCCCCTGAAATACCTACCTGTATCTAGTGTGCTGGCTGACTAGTATTGATGGAACCCCAGGAAAAGACCTTTGTGCTCCAGAAGGTCAGATTTTTCACCCTGCCGTGTTAGAGAATGCCAGGACTCCCAGGAGTCAACCTTCACCAATATCTGGGGTACCGGAGCCAGTTAAAAGCACCAAGGTTTGTTCTTGTTCATCTGGAACACAACCACAGCCAAAAGATACCTTCACATTCAGGGACTCCGAGAGGCCAGCTCCACACCAATAGTGGCCTTGCTGTGGTTCTATTTTCCTCCCCTGCAGGAATACAGAGAGACGTGAGAGTCTCTTACTCACCGACTCACCGAACAAAACACCTTTGCACCCTAGCTCCCCAGCCCGGGCCCACGTAAACCGATGGTGTCTGTGGTTCTGAGACCCTCAAGAGCCGAACCCCGCCTTGGGTTCTAATGGACTGTCCACCTTGCAGCCTCTTTCTGTAGGTACTTTTCCCATTGACCACAGCGTGTAGCATTCAAGGCTACCACAGCTGAAAGCACCTCTGCACCAGGAGACCCCAGGGCAGGTAAACTTGAACTCTTGGTGCTTTCTTGGATATTGGCCCCTACTTACCTTAAGTCCTGAAGAACAGTTCTGTAAGTACTCTGTAAGTGTGCGTATGCAGTGAATATTTCTCCCATAGGTTAAAATTACCACTTTTGTCTGTCATTTTCTACTGTTTTTACTGTAAAATTTGATAACGTCTAAAGTACCTGCCCGATTACGAAGATCATGGTGTCTAAAATTATAGAAAAAATGTTATTTTTCTAAGTTGGTCTCGAGTTTCTTCTTGAGTGTGCATCTTATTTATTGACTCTGTGTTTATAGCACATGCTGAACTCTACCCTGTGATAATCCTTAACTGCTCACCCACACTACCACAAAAGAGCGCATTTGGGATTAATTTAAGCTCTCTACGCCAAAAAGGGTCGTCTGGACTTTCTACATGGTGTATCTCTTTTTGGTACACTACATAAAAAGCCAACTTCCTACAGTGACTGTGTCAAAAAGAGGCACTTTCCTACTGGCCTGTTTTCACAAATAGTGATCATGGCGGGAAAAATAACGAAAATCACACGGTTTCTACCATGCCATTACTGTAGGAAATAGTTAGCAATCACAGATCCGCACGAGGTCTCTCTGCCATTTGTGCTTGGGACATGACTCGAAGTCCTGCAATAAGTATGCCCCCATACATTAAAAGGTGATCCAAGATCGAGAAACAAACTTGTACATTGCAGAACATAAGAAGATGTTGTGCCCCTCATGTAAGCCCCTCTCCAGGTCACAGGTGTGGATTGGGTTTCTGTGAGAGGCCTACTTTGTGGTTGAGTTCCTCCAGTAAGTCCAACAAGTCCAAGAACAAAAACAAAGCAGAACTCGACTCCATCCCGTTAATAGTATTCAAATAGAAAGTGATAAGATATCAAAATGCCATTCGGTCTCCCTCCAGGTCCCTGGTCACTGAGATGATTTCCAGAAACTGATCCCACTGTGTCCTGAGTTTCCCCAGCTGTTGGTGTCACTGCAGCAGATCGAGGCCTTTAAAGAGGCCATACTGCAGATTTTCAATGCACTTCTGGCACCTTATGATGCACCTTTGGGCCCCAACAAGCTGCCGGGCCCTCCAGTCAGGTTCCTGCCACTTGGTCCTTTAGGATCTGTTCTGGTTTCTGTACCAAATCCAGCCACAAATAGTTCGAGCCATTGAGACCCTCAGGTTCTTGCTATCCTTATCCCTTGCCAGGTCATTTCTAATAGACACCGGTACTACGCCACTGGCAATGAAAAGAGGATCTAGTATTGATTCCAATGCCTGAACCCGAAATGACTTCAGCCTAATCTCAACCGATGACGTGCTAAAAAAATAACTAACGAGCCACATGTCATCATACAGCCCAACCCTGTACCAATGCTTCTACCCTGATGGACGCACCTGCAGAGACTCCATTGTCTTTTTGCTCTGCATCTGAACAATGTACACCACCAGAGGAAGATGATGATGATCTCCCCCCTCATTAAGACTATGCCAGTTTTTATAAACACTTAGAAGAGGCCAGTAGGCTTGACACTTCCCCTATTACAGAGATGGACTCTCCATTTGAGCCACCAGCAAATGAGAGTACACCATTTGCAGTAATGATCCAACGGGCAACTGAATTCCTGGAATTGCAGCTGCCTATAGTTGAGACTAAGACTAACGTCCTAACAGAAATAATTGCAGCCCGGGCCACAATGTCTGTGCCCTTACTTCCCTTTAACAAGTTCCTCACTAATGCTTTGATGGACACTTTGTCAAAGCCCTATTCTTGGCTACTGGTAAATAGGCAGGTGGCCAGGCCTCAGACGGGGACCTATTGACCCTGATTTTCTCACTAAACACACTACCTCACTAAGCCTGGTGGTTCAGATGTCAACCAGCTAGGTGAGACCTTGATTCATTCCCTCCAACTGCTTCGGCGAGGGAGTCCAAGACGATTATGGCTTTTGGAAAATAAATGTTCTACTTGATCAGCCTGGCATGGAGACAGATCAATGCATTTTATTTGGTTGCTATATCCATGCCGTCACAGGATATGGCGGGTGAGATCTTAGAGGTGGTCCTGGAAGACCTTCGATCCTCTGGCTCAAACAATGATGGAAAAGAGTATTTTCCTGCAACGAGCAGTTGGTACCAGTGTTTGGCTCCGTCACCACGCATGGATGCGTTACACAGGTTTTTCTGGAGATGTCGCAACCCCTTTCATGCATATATCTGATGGCTCTTTTCTGTTTGGTGAAAAAGCTGAAGTGCTTTAAGAACTGTAAAGACGGGGCGTGATGGCCGCAGCCTACGGAGCTCCGAGGTTAGGAACCTCTCCCCACTAATCCGTGCTATAATCCAACTATAATACTGTGCACAGAGCCTTTGCATAAGTGAAGGAGCGGAAGCGATGCACAGACGTCCAGTGCTGGTCGAAATCGAGGGACTCTGAGCGGAGTTGCGACGGTGCGGAGATTGCGGCCTACCTGACTAACATTGCCATACTGAGTGATACAGAGGTGCTAGACTGGGGTAATAAGCGACTGGCTGATTGAAAGAAGCATACAGGTACAGGCTGCCCCACGCCAGCAGAAAGAGAATAAAGCGTATGCATTGGGGGTGCATTGATGCTGCCAAGAATTGGGAACACACAGAGAGGGCCGAGATCGGGCCGTGTTTAGCCCCCCCCCCCCTTTCTAAAACACAGGGGTGACCAGAAGCAGAGGGGAACCAACATCTGCTGGTGAAAGATAAGGCCCACATGGGATCATAACAGAAATTGGGACCATATCATAAGTTATACAGAGGACCATTCAGGCTTCCTGATCGTGCCCCTGGTGGGGCTCTTGGCTGTAATGATTCCTACTCTAGAAGAATGGTGAGGGACTATTTTTGAACCTACTGCCACCAAATATACCACACAGCGGTCAGCGGCGCTATCCCCTATGGATTATTAAATTCACATTGACACCCAGGCTCACTGCTTAGGGACTGTGGGGCTAATGGACGATAATCATCATCAGCCTGGTTAGAGATACAGTGACGCACTGGCGCACACAGGAGGAGACGCACGGCTGGACTCCTGGCGACAGTGACTTGGTGTGACAATTGGTGCGCTGGACGGCGGTTGGCACGCTGACCTGCGTGGAGTTTCTCCCGAGAGCGACGGACTAGCGCCCCGTGGACTGCTCAGTGACTTTCCACTTGCACGTGGTGGGGCGGCTCATACCAACACACCGTGAGCGGCAGAGGGACACGTGCAACCCAGCAGGGTAAGCTAGATAAATTTGCTTACACCAAAGACTTCCCCCATTGCCAGAACGCAAGGACCAGGCGACCAGACCCAAAGAAGACGCAGGTAATCCCAAAGTAACGCTAGAAGATATTATGGAAGCGCTACATAACGTACAAACAACGGTGGGTACCATATCCACGGATGTTACATTCCTGAGAGCAGATTTCCCAAAAATGTCCGCCAGAGTAAAGGAGGTGGAACACGTGACTGCTAACCTCTCCAAAGACACTACCATCCTGAATAAAAAGGTGTCACAGCTGGAGGCCGAAAACAGGCGTATGTCGGAGAAGCTGGACGAGCAAGAAGGGCGCTCCCGGTGAAACAATTTTCGAATCACAGGAATTCTGGAATCGGAAGGAGGCCCCGCCATGGACCTTTACATAGAAGAGCTCATAAAAACACGCCTACAGCCGAAGGGACTTTCCACCTTCTTTTCGGTGGAACGAGCTCATAGAGTCCCAGGAGGTAAACCAAGACCCGGGCCCCGCCACGTCCAGTGTTGGCCCCTATTTTCAACTTTCTAGATCGAGACGCCATCTTACAAACGGCGAGAGTAACACCGCCCGTTCGCATACAAAACTCCAGTTTCCTTCTTCCCTGACTATACGGCAGCAGTCTCAGCATGACGCAGAACCTTCCTGGAGGTCAAAAAGATGGCAAGAGCCCGAGAATTGCCGTACTCCATACTCTTCACGGCACGGCTTAGGGTCGTCGCGGAAGGGAAAACCTGCTTTTTGAGACGCCTGCGGAGGCTACGGACTGGCTGGAAGGATGGCGAACAACGGGGAAACCTGGAAGAGCACCAAGGGACAGAGGACTTCAGATGCGCACCGAAGAGCCGGAAAGTGACCCACAGGAAGGGGCAGAAAACGAGCATCGCCTGGGAAAGGCTGGGGAGTGAGTGCCGAAGCAGCCCTGGAGGACTGCCCGCTGTTACAATAGAGTGCGGCCTCCATCGAAGCTCCTAACAATGAGACCACCTTGACTTTCTGGTGGATAAAGACTCACTGTGCACTCAGGACTCTGGCACTTGGGGATTGAAAGGTCTGCCTCGGACCTCCCACCCCGGTGAACGCAAGTACTGTTATATTTATGGGGTTTTAAGCACTCTGCTCAGTTGGGGAGGCGGGCAGTTTGGGGCCCGCAAAGCAGGGAGGCAGGGAGGGGGGTCGGGGGGGGGGGGCTTGTTGTATGGTTACTTTGTATTTAGTGTATATCGAGGCTCAGACCGTGGCAGATTATGTATCTCTCTCCAGATCGCAGACACACTCTGATGGCATTTCATCGCACGTCACATATATCCCTAACATTGCTAGACCATGACAATGGAGGACCGTACAAGGACTGACTTCATAGGAGACTCTAACTCCACGGTACCGCCCCTCTCACTACTTACCTGGAATGTGCGGGGATTGGGGGATAAAATCAAGCGTGGCTTGGTGCTACAGAGCATTAGGAGAGAAAACCCGGCAGTGGTACTCCTGCAGGAAACGCATCTCACAGGCACATCCACCAAAGTGCTAGACAGAGGGGGCTACAAGATGATAATACACTATGCATTTACGTCCAACTCCAGGGGAGTAGGTATATTAGTAAAGAAACAATTCCCCCTGATAATCAAGCAGGTTAGGTCGGACGATTCAGGGCGATTCACTGCCATACACGCCCAATGGGAGGGTAGACCCCTTAACTTAGTCTCAGTATATATTCCACCAGCACTGCATGCAGTGACCTTCCCGGAGCGGAGTACATTTTTGCTTAAGCTCCCAGAGGGGGTAATGCTCATCGGAGGAGACTTCAATGCGCTCATCCAGGACTCTATAGATAGATTTCCTCATAAGGCAGACCCTGTTGCCCCTTCCCGGCTTGCCGGTTTCATGGAAGCAATGGGAATGGTTGATATATGGAGAAGACACCACCCTGTAGATCGTCGGTACACGTATTATTCTAATGTGCATAATACTCTTACCAGAATAGATTATTTCATGGGCGCGATAGATAGTCTCCAACAGATTGACACAATAGAAATTAGACCGAGGGAAATCTCTGACCACTCCACTATATTGCTCAGATATGCTTGCCCCCAGCACGAGCGGTGACAAATATACCTGATACTCCCCGGTTATCTTCAAATCCGAAAGATCGAACGAGAACTCCAAAAGACCACTAAACAATATTTTCAGGATAATCTACGCTCGGTTGATATACCAGTCATTCTCTGGGAAGCGTTTAAGACAGTCTTAAGGGGACAAGCCATAGCCTCCATCACAGCTCATAAGCGTGCGGGGCATCTGGAATTAGACATTGGAAACAGCACTAGCAGCTGCAGATTCAAGACACACCGCGGACCGAACCCCTGACACCACATGCCAATTACATTATGCACAACAACAACACAGAGCACACTTGGAAGAACTCACTAAACAGCAATTGTTACACACACGACACAAAATATATAATGTTGGCGATAAGGCGGGAAAATTATTGGCATGGCTAGACAAAAAGGAAAGAAAGGATAGATGGATAGCAAAGATTACCACGAGGGAGGGGCAATCCTTGACCGACCCCCGTGATATAGTGCAAGAGCTGGCTCGCCACTTCCTGGCCGTATACTCGTCGTATTCAGACATAGATGTCAATGAAGCACTAACCTATATCAAAGACCTAGACATGCCCACCTTGACACCTGAAGAAACGAGGGGATTAGAGGCTGACCTCTCGGAAGAAGTGAGGGCGGCCATTGGGGCACTTCAGCCGGGCAAGGCGATGGGTCCCGATGGTATCCCAATTGAACTTTATAAAAAAATGTCTGACTCTGTGACACCACATCTGCTACAGATGTACACTGAGAGCCTGCAGAAGGGAGAGCTTCCACTGGACCAACGCACTGCCACCATAGTGGCAATTAAAAAGCCGGGAAAGCCTGCGGATGACTGCGCCTCATATAGGCCAATCTCGCTCATAAATGCAGAGGCTAAAATCCTTGCTAAGGTGCTAGCGCTCAGACTCACGCCACATCTCACACAGCTATTACACCCGGACCAGTCGGGCTTTATGCCTGGCAGGAGCACGGCGCTCAACCTACGAAGGATACATGGGGTAATTGCCCGTTCTGCATATGTACAGGAGCCAGCAGTGGTGCTATCTCTGGATGCACATGTGGCATTCGACATGATACATTGGCCTTTCCTTTTTGTGGTGCTTCGTCACCTGGGTTTTGGACAGAAGTTCTGTTCTTGGGTTCAATTGCTCTATACTAAACCAATAGCGCATGTCGCTGCAAATGGTCACATCTCTGAAGATTTCCCCCTGGCAAGAGGTACGCGTCAAGGCTGCCCTTTGTCACCACTTCTATTCGCACTGGTACTGGAGCCTCTGGCAGTATGGATACGGTGGGACCCGATGATGAAAGGCCTAAGATGGACAGATACATGGGAGGACCGTATTTCCCTCTACGCAGACAATATTTTATTATATTTGACCCAACCCAGACGTTCCATAATTAGCCTGTTGGACGTATGTACAGCGTATGGTCGGGCATTGGGTTACACCCTTAACTGGTCCAAGTCTCTTCTATACACATCACACGGCCCGCCACCGCGGATGCCAGAAAATTGCCCACTTAAAATAGTCAACAACACGTTTAAATATTTAGGAGTTCATATTACGGCAGACCCACAGGAGTTTTATAGTATGAATTTGCAACCCCCATTAGACATTGCCGCTTACCCTGTTGGGGAGAGCAGCCCTTTTTATTAAAATGATGGCCCTACCGCGGTTCCTCTACATCTTGGAAAATAACCCATATATGGTGGCGCCCTCCTATTTCAAAGCCATTGCGGCTCAGGTATCCAGTCTATTATGGAGCAATAAGCCGGCGCGTATTGCGCAAACCAAACTGATACGTAGTTGGTATGATGGTGGGATAGCGCTTCCAGATGTTAAACTTTACTACTGGGCAGCTCAATTAAAAGTGGTGAATCAATGGATACACCTCCCACAGACAGACCCGGTGCTGCAGGCAGACAGGGCGCAACTGGGAGTGAGGGGCATGTTGGCGCCCCTTTACGACAAATTAATGTATACTAAGTTTGGCCCGCTGCGACACACCCTGGAATTGTGGTATGCAGGGCTGGCAAGATTAGGATGGCAGGGAGTGATAACCCGTCTTACTCCATTGTGGGACTTGAGACGGTTAGGAAGCCTCAGACACAGTAAAGGGATTGACCGTTGGGATGACATTGAGATATCAACGGTCGGTGAAATGTGGCAAAAGGGAGAGGTGGTGTTCTTTGACAGCTTACAACGACAATACGCACTGGCCCCTTCCGAATTGTTTAGGTACACACAAATAAGACACGCCCTGGTGCGGGTCTTGCAGACTGGCTCTGATGTCCCGGAGGCATCGCCAATGAAGGATAGGCTATTGACAGACTATATGCTGAGGAGGGCCACCTCTCACACTTATCGGAAGCTTGTAAATAATCTCCCTGATCCAACGGGAACATTGAGGGATAAATGGGTGCATGACCTGGCTGACATTGATGACTCAGACTGGCAGGAGGCATTGGCATCCCCGAGGGAGGTGGGTATCCCCTCACGACTCCGACTTGTACACCTACGCATTTTACACCGCTCCTATTACACCAGACATACTCTACATCAAATGGGAAAAATTACACATCCCCATTGCCTGAGAGGCTGTGGGGAGGAAGGGACCTTTTTTCATACCATATGGGACTGCCCCGTGCTCATGAACTATTGGACGCAGGTGATGAGGACAATTTCCCAGGTAGGGGGAGTGTCACTGATACCGGAGCCCAGACGGTGCCTTCTCAACATATGGGAGCCTAATGACCTTACACGTGTGGGACAAAGTTGGGCTACACTGGGCATGAGGGTGGCAAAAAGAAATATAGCGCAGAAATGGGGGGCCATGGAGGTACCGACCCTAGCACAGTGGAGTAAAGATATGGATGCAGCCATGGTGACTGAGAGGGCAGTATACCGCACTAGAAGGTGCCCCAAAAAATGGGGAAAAGTGTGGGGTGCGTGGAACACATACAGGGGTGAGATTTGTGATCCTCCATCGGACTCCGAAGATAGTGACACTGACTCGGAGGTGGATTGATAATCCAAGGAAACGTCTCAATGGTAAAGTTTCAGGCAATATAATAATAGAAAAGGTGATGTATGATTATGGATATGCGATGTCTGCTGTTGACTTTAAATTCGGTGTGCTGCAATTTGGGCTCTCGATATACTCTGAGATGTTTTATTATGTTTACATAACGAAAATCAATAAAACTGTTTTAAAAAAAAAAAAAAGAACTGTAAAGACATGGCTTGCTCTCTGGGTCTCTTGACGCCAGCAAAGCGGTCCTCACATCGGTTCAGAAAATTCAGAAGCTACTCTTTGGGGCTGGTGTTTACACTGGGATAGTCACCCCGACTGCTTCAACAGACACCCCATTCCTGGAGCTGGCAGGAAATGCACAGGCCATCAAGGGCACCACTCTTCACAGTCAACTTTCTCTGGGGTAAAAGCCACTAAGCCCTTTATTTTGCCTTAAGCAGCATATGCCCATCCATTGGGGAAAATATTTCCTCCCAGGGTTGCAATCCCTAATATCCAGCAGATGAGTTGTACAGATTATTTAGCATGGCAGTTCCCTACCCTTTCTTTTTGCTCCACTAAATTTTCCTCCCACTTGTGACCTACTTTCAGAGGTGCATCTCTTCATGCTGTTACAGGAGACATGAGTGCTACTGTCACTAAAAGTACTATTGAGAGGATTCTAGATTCGGAAAGAGGATAGGATAGTTTTCACCTGCCGAGCATTGATAGCCTATATTGGACCTTTGATGTCTGAATCCTTTCCTGCGGAAGGACAAATTTGAAATGCCTACACTATCCGAGATCTTGACTGCTCTCTACGTTTGGGACTGGATGATGCCCTTGGATATGTGGGACGCCTATTGTCTTATGCCTGTCATATACAGTCACACAGACGTTACCTGTGGTTCAAGGTCAACCAGGAGCATTTTCAATTGGTGTGCTCCCCTTCATCCTCACCACCGCCTTTCAGATGTTCACAAAATTGATGGCGGTGGTCATGACATACCTCTGGTGGTTGGAGATACCAGTTAGCCCCTACCTTGATCACTGGCTGTTGGAAGCAGGCTTGCCACAGTCCTTCATAGACCACCTCCAGATGAAGACCTTAAACCTATTGATATTACTGGGTTCACAGTCTACGAGCCAAAGGCACACCTGCCTTCTTTGCAGAGGCTGCCATTCAGTCAAGCAATTCTGGATACAGTATAACTGAAGGCCTTGCCTCTGCCACAACAGTTGAGGACATTCAGTCTATGATCCTTATGTCTCAGCGTCTGATCTAGATCCCAGTGAAAGCATCTCTAAGGCTTCTTGGACTCTTTGCATCCTGGATCGTACTGGTCGACTACGCCACTTGGTACATCTGGGCTGTGCAACAGAATCTGAAGTTTCAGTGGGTACAGCATAGAGGAAATCTATTCAATGTTGTCCAAAGTACGGAAGAAATGGTTAGTGATTTCCAGTAACCCAAACGCAATTGTTCCAGTGTCACGCCGCTCTTTCTTCCCTTCCAAGAGCTTGCAGTGGTGATGGCCATGTCACTGCTTGATTGGGGAGCCCATCTGACGGTGGTGGTGATCAGAGGGCTTTGGTCTTAGACAAAAGCCTGGCTCCATATCAAGCTGTTGGAGTTGTGGGCCATTCGCCCATATCTGAAGCCTTTCTGCAGTCCATTAAGAGAAGGGTGGTGCAGGTTCTCTGATAACTCCACCACCATAAGGTATTGAAACAAGCAAGCTGTAGTAGGTTCCTTGGTCCTGTGGCAGGATGCGCTGCACCTCTATAGTCCATTTTCCTGATCGCAACCCACCTGGCATGTTTCTTGAATGCTAGAGCAGAAGAGCAAAGAAGGTGATGTCTGATAGATCAGATAGCTTTATAATCTGAGGTGGCTCAGGGCATCTTCCGACAGTGTGTATTACTCTGGCTAAATCTCTTCATCACCCCTAACAAAGTGCAGTGTTAAAAGTGCATTGGGGCTTCCACTAGAACGCTCACTAAGCTATGCATTCTATTGGTCATGGTACTCCTTTAAGCCTTTCTGCCACAGTCTCTCCTTCTGCAAGTTCGAAAAATATCAAGAATGACAGGCCCTTGTGGTGCCATATTGGGTCATTACGTTCACTTCAGCTCAACTCATGAGTGAGCTTCAGGCACTATTAGTGCAACAGCCCAACGCCACCAGTTTTTCAGACAAACTGGTATTAAGGACTTACGCACCCTTTGTGCTTAAAGTCGTGACTCTTTTCCACATTGCTCAATCCATCACTCTCCCAGCAAACTTTGCCCTTCTGCACCCCCTTCAAGGATGTGAAGAGTCTTCAATGGTTGGATCCCAAATGAACGTTATACTTTATACTGTTTGTACCAAGGACCATCAGGTCAGTTATCAGCCTTTTGTAGGATTCTCCAAGGCGAAGAAAAGGAAGTTTGTTTAAAAAGAAGACTCTAGTTATACAGTTGGTGGTCAGCAATAGGCAAAAAGGCGCTCTAAGGTCTATCTCAAGTACAAATCCGTTATTACGGTGCATAAGGTAGAGAAAAACCACCAGATCCCCACTTGTGTGGCCAGCAGACCACTTATGCTATATATACAAATCCTCTGCACACGTTCAAATTCCAGGCTGCTAATTTGCACGACGAACACACCATGGCCTGGAGATCCGAAGGGTTCTACTGAATACTGCCAGATGGGGCTGCTCTTTTAAAAGAAAACTTCCTTACATTTGGAAAAATATTTAGCTTTCCGGACACACGACTAACTGGCCCCCTTCTCCAGAAGCAGAACTTATAGGAACACCTTCCTGGTTGGAAGTATCAGTGGAATTCAGAGACTACTGGAAACTGACCTCAGCCCTGAAGAAGTTGCAGGGTAATCCCTTGTAACGACAAGACACGTGTTTGCTAAGAAGGCTTAAAGATTTTGAATTAAAGACATCTGGAAATATAAAGACAAGCATCATTGTGATATTTTATGTAACTTTATGTATTTACTTTTGAACGTGTGCAGAGGATTTGTGTATATATAAAAGTAGACTGTTGAGGTGCATAGTCCTCTGCATTGTTCTGCTACGCACTGCAAAAGAAGTGGCTGTCGAAAGATCTGCAAGTGCATTCCACCACATCTAACGCCGCTACCACTGCACTGGCATGTTGAGTACCTCTCTGATATCTGCCAGGCTATGACGTGGGCATTGGTGCATACGCTCAAGAAGCACTATTGTCTTGGCAGCCCAGACCGATGGAAAGGACAATTCACCCACTTGGCCCTGAAGATGTTGTGGCCTAAGTACACTCCACAGACGCTTGAGAAACACTGCTTTCTTTTTTATTCTACAGTTAAGGAATCTGAGGTTAGAATTATCCATGAGAAGAACCAGTTACTTACCATCTGTAACGCTCTTTCTGGCGGAACTCTTCAACTGCAGCTTTCTCGCTTTCTTTCCACTACCCCATACTGTGGAGTGACTTCTTTTTGCCATCTACAAGGGTCCCTTATTAGAGCTTAGCACACTGTTACTGACATTTGTTATGTGCTCCATGTCCAAGGGTGCTGAAAAAGTCAGGCAAGAAATTGTCGTCCGCGCACAGGGGTGGTGCTTATATTGAGCTCCTCTTTGTTCGCTTCTGGGGTGAAATCAAGCCTTCTTGGAACGGCTCAGTGCCACCTAGTAGTATGTGAGACCACTGCTATGAAATGTTTCCGGATTCAATCTGGAGTCTGGATAGTATTTGAAAGGTGAGAACTTTGCTGTTAATTAGAGTATCCACAAGAAAGAGATTTTTCAAAGGTAAGTAACTTATTCATTGGTGGCTAGAGAAGTCCACCTTCCTCACAAACATGAACAGAACAGATTAAACCCTAGGAACATGTTGAACTCTGTCTGATTGCATGTCAAATTGGATTTATCAACATGTAAAGACTTCAAAAATATTATCACCACTGTCATTTACATTTAAGATAAGACGCATTTCATTGTCAGATGAATTCATTGTATCATCTTGATTCTGTGATGTATTTTTTTAAAAATAATATAGTAACCATTAAGTACTGCTAAACATCATGTATTCAAGGCATCTTACCCAGTTTATCAAGTCAGACGTCTGTTTACTAATAGGTTTTCTAAAAAGCATCCACATTGGTTCATTCTCATCATTTGGTGGGCTGGAATGAAAGTGCTTTAGAAGCAATTGTATAACTGTGTTTTCTTATTCCTCAGGCTTGCACTGAATTTGAAAATCTCATAGCTTCTTTAAAGATTTCAACTGAAAGCGAAACAAAGTGTCCTCAGAACAAGGATGAAGGAGTGAACAAAGAAGAGCATTTGTCTCCGCAGTCGTTTGCTCTGGTTTGTAATTTATAGCACTGAATTAATCTTTAATAATATGGCATAACGTTAAATAAATATTGTTTGGAGTTGTGACCTGCATCAAGTGGTTTTAGATTTCACCTTTCATCTTCCTAGCCATTTTGACGCAAGCATCTACAAATGCAGTAGGTTATGTCTAGCCCAATCAGATCTCCGAATCTCGAGCACTGGCAAAATATATATCTGTTAGTGGTTGTGGAGTAAGGTTATTTAAGCATGTACATTTTATTTATTTGTGTTTTATAGAGCTTGAACTTGAGCCGTTAGGGTATCAGAGCGCTTTACAGGATTAGCCGGTTGAATGCAAGAGACTTGGAAGGGGGGTGGAAAACATATTGGATACAAACATGTAAAAACATTATACGATAAGATAGAGGTCCCAGACCCTTGGGTGGGATGACCAGAGGTGCCGGGTGGCTTACATCCGTTTGGTCCCAGGTGTGGCGGTAAATGGAAAAAGATCAGCAACACTGAGGCGGTTGCCCCGCAAGAGATTAGGAGAGGAATTTGCCCATTAGGAAGGTTTTGGCCTTCTTTTTAAAACTTTCCAGGGATGGAATTCTTCTAATGGCAGGAACGAGCGAGTTCCATATTCTTGGTGTGGCCCCAGAGAAGGCCCGATTGGAAGATTTTTTTTTTTCCACAAGCGTGCTGGTTGGAGTGAGAGGTCTTTGGCGGACCGAGAGTTTCTGGTTTCTCTGAATATCACGAGTTTTCGGGCAAGAAATACAGGGGAATTTGAATATAGAGCCTTGTGAGTGATACAGGCCAGTTTGAGTTGGATTCTGGTCTCAAAAGAAAGCCAGTTCAGAACTTTCAGGTGTGGTGAGATGTGGTTGAATTTCCTTGTGCCTGTTGGTAGTCTGGAGGCCGCGTTGAGGCACTTTGCTCCTCTTATCAAATGCAACTTCTGGTACCAAGAAGAAGAAGTGGGGGATAGGACTTTCTCAGTGGCAGCGTGTAATCTCTGGAATTCCCTACTCTTTGCACTTAGATCTATTCCTCTTCTGCTCCCATTTAGAAAAGCCCTTAAGACCTGGCTGTTCTCACGCAAACGGTGAGCTGAAGCTCCTCCATTCTTCTTCTGGACGATGTGTTATTTGAGGTCTTTTTCTAGCGCCTTGATGCCCTCGGGTGACTATTGCGTTATATAAATATCAAAATCAGAGTGCATGTTAAATACATTTACTTCCACTCTTCCACTTTAATGTATTCATACCCGCTTACAGTACCTTCTT
The DNA here is from genome assembly GCF_964263255.1 of Lissotriton vulgaris. NCBI lineage: Eukaryota > Metazoa > Chordata > Amphibia > Caudata > Salamandridae > Lissotriton > Lissotriton vulgaris. Next base: position 605,976,993 of record NC_141699.1, on the reverse strand, counting down.
GGCACTATCAAACTTTGGCTGCCTACACCATGCCCAGAAGTATCAAACAGTAAAGAAGGCCAGCATTATGCACTGGTGATAACCATCATGATGTGCATGCCGACAGAATGACATAATTTACCACAAGAGTGCTGAGGTTACCAATGCAAGTATGGGTGCAAAATGTCAATTACCACCAGTGTCCAATGTATGCTAAGAGTGCTGCAAGAAATACCCCCAATACTGACATTTTATTGGCTTTTATTTTATCTTTTATGGCCATGATTGGTGAATAAAGATTCATTGAATTGAATACTCCCATACTGCCAGGTTGTACATTATGACAGGTGTGGGGTCCATTATGCAGTGGGTGTGCATTATGTAGCATGACTTACCACCTTACTTCTAGGAAAGCTATGATGCTATGAGTGTGTGTGTCCCTGTCACATTGATGCACACAGTATTTCAACAGTTGATACCATTCTGTCATGCCCAGCATGTTTGAGATGCCTCAGTATGCCAAGAATGATCACCTTTATGCCAGGATATAAATGTTACTCATGATAGGCATTATGCCATGGAGGCCCGCAAATTGCTCACATTTACTGCCATTATGTGATTAAGAGCTTTTGACCATAAGTAGTTATGTTATGCACGCACCCCTATTTGCTTATTATTGCCCTAATTTGGCACGGGTCAGCATTTTACTGATGACAGGCAAGGATGATCAGAAGCCATCAAGAATTACCATCATTATGCAAGGGCCGCCCTGGTCACCAATTAGCATAATTCCATGGATGTGCACATGTCAGTAAGTGCCACAGTTATGCAAGGGCCAGCACAGCTAGACAATGGGCATCATACCACAGGTGCTCACAGGCTGCCAAATATAATGACCATTATACCTGGCCAGTAGGTTTACTAGGGCTGAGCAATGTTCATCATTCCATAAATGCTCACAAAGTGCAAATAAGTACTACCTTTTTGTGTGAGCAGAGGTCATCATGCATGCACACATCATACACCTGGCGCAAGTATTTGACCACACAGACACATACACAGTATTGAGACTTTTTGTTTGCATACTTACCTTTCGTTGGTGCTCAGAGCTGCTTCTAATCTCCATCCCTTGGCCAGTACCATGCTGCCTCACCCTGATCAGATATCTATGAAGGATGGAAGAGTAGTCTGCAGTGTCCTGCTTATTCAGGTGGGAGGTGTGTGTGTCCTCATGCCAGAAATATGGGGTATGTTTTAGTCCTTAGGGTAAGGGACAAGCTGGTGTGCTTGGACAGCCTGGGAAAGGTGTGGAGGGCATTGTCATCAGGTGGTCATGGTTGCATCCCAGGAGGTTATGGGATTCAGACTGAGAACTTCAGCCAGCCTGTACGTGGAGCATGCAGGAGTGTCAACTGGATAGTGCAGGAAAGGAGGTAAGCAAGCTGTCCAGGGCGAAGCAGGGTTGACTGAGTTGACTGATTGGAATGTCTCTGACAGACTGAGATGGGCTCAAGGGCTTGACAAATGTGTTGCTGCATTTGGAGGGATTGCATTTGGAGGGATTCTCTACCAGTTTGCACACTCAGCTGTCTGGCATTGCTGGCACATGCAACTACTTGCTATGCAAACTGAACGATATTTTTTCCACTCACAGAGCAATGAGTTGTGTCCCCCTCTTTAGGAAGGTACCATTCAGCCCTTGTCAAGATTACCCACATCTTACCCCTCAATATAATTCTATACTGAATCGTTGAGGCGAGGCTTTAAGTCCAATGGAGGAAAGGGCTGGTACCTTGTGTGTTATTTTTCCAATAAAAAATTAAATTATTTGAACTGAATCTCCGTTTTAATTTATATTAACTCCACTTGAAAAATTGACCAAGAGTTTCCCTCTGTTTGTTTTAGAAAGGTACACAGATGCTTAAAGAAATCTTAAAAATTGATGGTTCAGACTCTGCAGAAATTCATAAAGAAACAAAGCTGTTATCTGTGGAGAGCGGGAAACGAGATTGTCATGGTCCTTTCTCACAGCGTCGACAAACTAAGAAGATAGGTGGGATATTTTCTTAAATTGTTCTAGTGCAGTGTGTATGCATGCTTCAACTCGAGTACTCCAAAACTAAAAATATGTACCCAAAAACATGCTTTCATATGGATGTCTGCATATGAGTTTTATTGAACCTGGACTATCTAAATGCTTTGGTTGCTGTCATCAAAAAGTCTACATTGGCCTGCTGGTTCAGGTGAATTATTCAGCAGTATTTGCCCTTTTGTAGGAGCTAGAAAATGCAGCGCTGTGGCTCCAGTCATATAAAATCTTTTTGCTGGTTGCCACTTGAGTCTATGATCTATTATGCTGTTTTACCTCATTTAGAAAACATCTTATACAGGGTAAAGTGTATAATATACAAATTATAAAAATAAATAGGCTTTATGAGTATGGGTCAGTGATGTTTGCAGTGGAAATCATGCACTTGTTTCTTTGGCAATAGTTACATTGCTACAAAGAATACAGGTTCTCATTAATTTTTCGTGTTAATTCCTAAGAATCTATAATACCGCCCCAACTGATAAACGCTTTATTCACTTACTAAATTCCAGAAATCTCTGCACTTGCATTTGTTGTAAATAAGTTCCCCAGAAAAATAATGATTATAATCCTTGCTTATATGTATGTTACTTCTTTATATAAAATGTTGTCATTTTGTCTGATTAAATGTTTTCCACTTGCAAACATTTCAAGTGGTATAGTAACTAAGCTGTGGCTGTTAAGCTTTGTGTTTGGTTCCTTCCTACTTGGCCTGAATGTTAATGTGTGCTGTCTCTTCGCAGCTGCTCACATGAGCAAACCACAAGGGATTGTAATGCCTCCTGGTACAGTGACCCCAGAAACGGTAGGCCAGCCTCCACTATCTCAGCAGCCTGCCATTGGTACCCCTGTGTCTGAACTTTCCCGGATTTGTTCATGTGTTAGAATGCCACAGCCTGAATTCACCTTCCTCCGAACATCTTCGGTATGTGCTGTCTTTTTCCAATATATGCATTATTAAATTGCAAGGTCCAAGTTGCAGGTTGAAAGCACACTTATAAACAAGTGCATCCTTTTCCATTTGTAAAATAGCCAGGTTTTTGTTCTTTTTCTTTTCTGAAAAATGATTACTTTTTGCTTCATTTTCATAGTGCTGAGACTTGTGGTAGAGACTAAACTTGGTTCTATAACCATCCATCATCTAATGGTCAGTGACAATAATAGATTACCTTACCTTACAATAATGAATACCTTGTCCTTTCCTTAGATGCCAAGCCTGTCTTTGAGATAGCAGAGTTCAATCTCCCAAAGGTAATAAGAGATTCTGATGTGCCAGTGTATTAAAATTAATCTGGTTTTCCATTGGCATCCTCTCTATCTTCATCACAGTTGACGTTGGGTTGAAGGTAAGCAGACCAGGTGATCACTGTCCAGATGCAGCTTTAATGGGCATCTGCATTCTTGCTATCCAGCCCTTTCAAATAACTTATTTCATAGAGCAGAACTCCACTACTGTTGTTAATTAACAACCTCTCATCTTTGTTGTACCTAAATAAGCACAGATATGGTCTTTCATCTTCTCTGTCAATTGGCTGCAGAGGTTTTGTAAATGGCCATAAAGTGCATCCTCTAGCTTGTTACAGTACTTTGTTCTGGGTTGTAGGATGTGGAGAGATATGCTTGCCAATCTCTTTTCCCCCCACCATTTATAGACTTCAAATCTAAAGCCTTCAAGTGCATCTTCAACACGTGGTGCCTTCAAGTTGATCACTTTATCACTGGGCACCAGTCCAAATGCAATGTTATCCGTCCTTAAGATAACATTTCTCTGCATAGCTGGCAACAGCTGTACAATTATATCCTGTCAATGTTTACTAGCTTGCTAGAAAGGTCTGCTGTCTCACGAGTCTACTATAGATACTTTACTTTGCCTGTTTATCATCATAGCTGAACTCTGATAACTTGGTAACACCCAAAATGTACCCTCATTCTGAGAGGTGGTGGTTAGCACCCCCTCAATCCTTACTATGTGATGATTGCCTGCTGGTGTAGTAGAATAATAACCCAATGGCAAAGAGTTTTCCATGTATGCCTGTTGGAGACTGCCTGCTGGCTCTCCCTACCCTCATTGTGAACAGAATTTGATAGTGATTGGCTAATAGATGCTTAAGGGTGGTTTCCACCCCATGTGGATGATGTTTAAGTGGCTTTACTTTTGAAAAGCTAGGTGTTTCCATTTTGTTATATCAGCCTCCACATACTCTTTCTCTGGATCCCTTCCCTAAAACCTTTTCTACCTGGTGGGTACCACTCCCTTACTTTGATCAGAGTTGCTATCCATCCCACCATCTGAAATCTACCCATCTTCCCTTTTCTGGCATTGCTGCTAGTGTCCCAGAAGCATGGGAGTAGATGCAGAGCTCTTCCTGACAAACAACCTTATCTAGTCTGAACTGACCTGTGACTCTTGGCTTTAACGCCCCCAAAAGAATTGACAAGTAGATACACACCTAATGGACAGGAGGAAGGCTTGAACGTTGAAATAAAGCAGAAGTTTGGTTGGCTCTGACATCCCACAGTAGAGCAAATGAGTACGGAACTTCCTTCACCCTTCCTTGGCAGATTGTCTAGACATCAAGAAGGCCCTTCAAACCAATGTAGGAAACTCTACTCACCTGAAATGGTACCTCTACAGATGTGGTGGGTTGGAGAATAGTACAGTGTGGTAATTGTTGCATTAAAATGAACTTCCTTCTCTGCCCCCTCCTATAGAGACGCGTGCTTACTTTTCCTCTGCCTGCTATAAACCCCATAAATTCACTACATTTGGGGGGGGGAACACCACGACTTAATGGATTGCGACGCCTGCCAGCACCTTAAGCCGAAGTCCCGGTGGGAGCCCCGGATGAAGCTTTTTTCGGCTCTCCTGTCCCGGTCGGAGTCGTCTCGTCCTCCGGCCTCCTCATCGCCGGCAGGCCCCTCTGGTTTCCAGTTGCGCCGTCGGTCGCCCTCTGGGGCCCGGAGACGTTGTTCGCCCCTTATGGGTAATTCACAGCGCAGTCGCCCCTCCCCTATCCGCCCTAGCCGGGTGCGGGGCCAACTCTGTCCCACATGGAGGCCTATGCCGTGGCTCTGCATGTTTTCCTTGGGTCCTCTCCTGTCCCGGTGATGTCCTCAGGGCCTTCGCTACTTACAGGGTCCCCGACGGACTTGCTGGTGGATTTGCCCACGGCGCCACATAAGCCCTTGCCCTCCAGGGACAAAGGAGATATGGTGTCATCAGGGTGCGACCCGGCTGGGTCCCCCTCTACAACCTATAGCACTCCTGCTGCGCCGCATAGTCCCGTGGGTCTCCCTGTGGCATTGCAGGTGGTTGCTGGTGCTCAAAGTCTTGCTTCGAGCACACCTCGGCCTTCCGGGCAGGTGGCCGCTTGCCCGGAGCTGGGGTCGGCGCTGGTCCGGCGCTGTAAACTCACCTCCCCGGCTCCGACTCTGCTTCTTACTACAGAGTCGGAGCCTGTTGTAGTTGAGGCTGAGTCGGCGCGGGCGTGGCGCCGGAGACTTGCCTCCGGCGCCATCCCCTTCTTAAGAGGCGAAGCTTGTCGTCGTGGAATCTGCGCCGGACAGGGCCGTCTCTGCGCCGGACGAGGCAGGGCCAGCGCCGACCGAAGTCGTTTTGGCGCCGCATCAACACCGGGTTGTTGACTCTACTCCGGAAGCTTCGGGAGAGAGTTTGACGTCGACTTCACGTCCGGTGACGCCGGATCTATCCTTGCCCCCCCCTTAGAATGTGTGGCCCCGGCAGGATCCCCTCCTCCTCAGGAGCGCCATCAGGAACCCCATTCGTCAATGGGGCTTCCTTCCTTTGGGCATTGGTCGCGCCCTCAGTGTCTTGGACAGCTTAGTTTACAGCCCTCACCTACAGATGAGTTGCTGTCCCCTCCTCGGAGGGCTACAGAGGCCGGTGTGGCTTTTCTAAGAGTAGTCTCCTTGGCTACTCATGTTCTGAACATGCAGCCCCCTTCGGTCCCCTTGTCTGTGGACCCTCTGCTTGATGTCTTCACCGTGGGTCAGGGAATGTGGAGCCGCTTCTGCCCTTTGAAGCTTCTGGTGATCCGGTGGCTCGTTCTGACTTGCACCGCCATCGTCCTGCTCCACATGATCCAGTTTGCTTATTTATCCACCCTGACGTGCAGGTTGTTTTTTTTTGCAAACTGCCTTCCCCCTCCTTGCCTCATTTAATGCCTCCTCCCTCCCGGGAGTCCAGATGGCTTGAGTCGTGGGGTCGTAACATCTTCGCCTCTACTTGTGCTTCCCTTCGCTCACTAAATACAGTTTGTGTCCTGGCTCGGGCTACCTCTGCCCTTTGGGACTCTGCAGAGTCTCTGCTTCCCGCCACCTCTGAAGGTGCTCGTGTTGACTTCCTCCATCTTCTCCGGGATGGCTATGACCTTGCTGAATTTACAATCTGCTCGGCCTTGGATACTGCTGATTCCTTAGGCCGAGCAATGGCTGGTTCCTTTGCCTTGCGCGCCATGCTTAATTGCGGGATAGCGTCTTCCCGAAGAATATCCGGAGGCACCTTGTTGATCTGCCCTTTAATGGGGTCCTATTGTTTGATGCCCATGCTGAATCGGCTGTTCAGCGGCTCTTTGCGAGTTTTCGCCCTCCCACCTTCAGCATGTATTTCCCAGGTCTTCTTTTTGCATGTTCTGGGGTGGTTACCATTTCATATATCATCCTTTAGATGCATTATGCCTTTTGAGCTGACAGTAAGCCTACTGACGCAGTGTTCCACAGGTTGTGGTGTCTGGTCCTCTGACTGTGCTTTGCCCTAAGAGGTGTTCCCCGTTGTTTGGGGTGTGCCATACTCCAAGTGGGGTACTTGTATGCTATCATATAGCTCTGCTTCGTGTCAAGTGGGCCTAGAGATCCCTTTGGGCTCAATGTGTCCCCTGGTGCTTTTATTTTGACATTGTACTGTTTTCAATGTTGTGGCTTGGCGCTATCTTCTATACGTCATGTCGTCTTGCTAATATGCCTCATTCTCCTCCTTGGGAGGTTTTCCTAGTGTTTATCACGCTTAAAATGCGGCTACCAGCTACTGTTAATGCACTAAGTGTGCTCCCTAATCATGGCTCCTTAATCTTTCTTTGATATATAGCAGTGGCCCGCATCAGCGTGCTTCGGATTGTTACTGGTCGCCCCTGTCCCCACTTTGACTGGGTGTGCACTTGGCATGTTTCTTGTTCCCGCCTGTACTTCTAAGACAGTGCTAAGTGTCTTCCTACTGCCCTTTGGTTCCGGGCTGTAGTCTCTCCGGCCTTCCTTCCGTGGGCTAGCCTGGTGGGCTCTGTTTGCATCTTTTCATGTTTTCCTCAACCTTTGGTTGGTGTCCACAGAGTGCACCATTAAGCTGAGAGTGGTCCTTCTTCCTCCTTCGTTTAGGACTCTCTTTCTTTTATTCGGGCGTATGGTTGGTGCCGTTTCTACATCTCATACTTATACGGGTATGGTGTAGCTCCATTCTGGCATTTTTGGGCGCCTTGCCTCCCGTTATCTTTGCTCTTCCGAGCTACTTGGGCTGCTGTCTGACTGTCTTGCCACAGCCTTCCCCATTGTCCGTCACTCTGTTGTCGGCTCATTGCTTGGGCACTTTCTGTTGTTCTGTCGCAGGCCCACCTCCCCCTTGGGGTACTGCTGTGGTATCTATTCTAAGTTAAGGAATCTACGGCTGGATGTCTCTGTTAGATGTACGAGTTACTTACCTTCGGTAACGATGTATCTGGTAGAGACGTTGTCTAGCCGCAGATTCCTAAACGCCCACCCATCCTCTCCGTTCTGCAAGGACCTTGCCAAGTGGGTTTCTCCACTTGCCTCTTTCAGTTGCCATTGGTTTTTTTCTAACGGGTGCTCACATAGTTGCACCCCTTTGAGAATTGCCATATGTGGATAGCTCCCGCCAAGGAGTTTCTTTCCTGTAAAATGGTGCCTTTTGATTCACCTTCATCAGGAGATTATTCTTTTTCTTCTTTTCTTCTCCTGCTGCCTTCCGTCCCTCCCGCCTGCTCTATTGACTCAGGAATCTTGTCTCCTCTATAGTAGTATTCTGTGGGAATCTGTTGAGCTCTGTTTCAGACCTCCATTGCTATAGGGGAAGTGCCAGTCTTTTCATACCTTCCTGCAGTGGACTGTTGTTCTTTCTGTGCTCCGTTCTTGCTGGTCGGCACAGTTCTACATGGTAATAACAGTCTATTTCTGTCTGTTGAGATATTCTTCCCGTATCAGACTTGGGGAAGGCTCTTCGCTTCGCTTTGCTGGGTTCTTTCTCACAGCTTTTTCAATTATATGGAGACAGTGTCTGATTCTGTCTTTTATGATGGTGTCTTGCACCATCCTCCTTCTTTATTTCACAGATTTTTTAACCTTCGCACACTGTACCCATACTCTCACAGTTTTTGTTGGTGGCTCCACGTTGTGCCGCGGAAAAGTTTATCCGAAAAAAAACTGACGTCAGCGCGCAGGGAGGGACTTATATGACCTTGCTGACGTCACGTACGTGGACGACGTCAGGGCGGGGTCATGTGGCACCGTCTCCCGGCGTGCAGAGGTGAGGTGCCGGGTGGATGCCTAGACATTCGCACACTCTCTTCATCACCCGTCCCACGAATTCACTTCCATTATCACTCCAGACTATTCTAGGCATCCCAAACCTAGGGAAGAATTCCTTGACAAGGGCTTTGGCAGTTGACAAGGCAGTGTTGTCCTTGAGGGGATACGTTTCCACCCACCTGGAGAAGGCGCAAACAACAACAAGCACGTATTTCAGATTGTTGCACCTCTCCATGTGGATGAAATCGAGCTGCAATACCTCGAACGGATACGTTGGAGGCGCAAAATGACCAGCTGGAGTTGGGGTCCCCCTACCGGGATTGTACTTCAAACACACCATACAGTTCCTGACCAAATTCTCTGCACATTTCGGGATACCACTATTCTGCCATACTGGGGCCAACAGTTTACAGATTCCTTTTACACTGATGTGCGCCATTCCATGGGCCATTGTCACCACTGCGAGTACATATGCGTCCGGTAATAGCCATCGTTGGTGTTCTGACAATTCGACCCAACAACCATTCGCATCCAATCTTCCCTTGCTTTCTCTCCATTCATTCACCTCTTTTTTAGTTGCATCAGCTTGTATGGACTTTACGCTTTCAATAGTGTCCTCACACATACCCACATCGGTAATCCATCTCGCAGGACCCACAACATACATCCGACTTATTGTGTTCCTTGCAGTTTCTTTCGCGACCTCGTCTGCAAATGCATTCCCGCGACCAACATCATCTTGAATCTTTCTGTGTGCACTGCATTTTACAATCGCAACTTGTAGCGGTAAGGTCAGGGACTCGAGGAGGTCGTTAACTAGCTGACCATGTTGGATTTTTGCACCATGTGACGCCAGGAACCCACGTTCACGCCACAATCTTCCAAAACTATGGGCTACGCCAAAGGCGTATTGGCTATCTGTATACACATTCACTCGCTTTCCTTTTGTCAACACACATGCTCTTGTAAGTGCTATTAACTCTGCTGCTTGCGCAGAATTCTGGGGGATGCGAGCTGTCTCTACAATCGTGTGCAATGTTGTCACAGCATATGCTGCAGTCGTATCACCATTTGGCAACTTGAAGCATGAACCATCGACCCATAAATTATCATTACATTCAGGAAGGGGTGTGTCCTACAGGTCTACTCTCCCTTTTGTCTCTTCCTCTGTCCTAAAGCAGCAATCATGTTTTTCGACCTTATCTGTCTCTGTTGGAATGGGCAATAGCGTAGCGGGGTTGAGTGTATGTGTATGTGGCTCGCTAACAGTGTCAGCTCATAGCTGGACAGTCGAGCACTAGTTAAATGCTGCGTCTTTGTTCTGTTTAGTAAGATGTCTACTGCATGTGGGACCATAACGATCAGAGTGTTATTCATGACTAACCCTGCAGACTGTCGAATACAGACAGCTGCTGAGCAGTGGCCCTCAGGCAACTTGGTAACGCCTTAGCTACAGGATCTAGCGTCGCTGAGAAATACGCACATGGGCGCTGTTTGTCTCCAAAGTATTGTGTCAAGACTGATAATGCGCAACCTTCCTTCTCATGGACATATAATGTAAAAGGCTTGCTGTAGTTGGGGTTGCCCAACACAGGAGCCAAACACAATGCTTTGCGCAATTCATGGAAACTTGTCAGACAATCTTCAGACCAAGGCATAGGATTGGGTGTGTCTTTACGTATTAATGCCAGCAAAGGTTTAGCCAGTAGTGAGAAATTTGGTATCCATTGTCTACAGTACGATGTAATGCCCAAGAAGGCCCGAACTTCTCTTTGTGTCCTTGGGGCACTCAATCTTGCGATTGCCTGTATTCTTTCTGGGGTCAGTCTCCGTCCCTCCTTCGATAAGATGTGACCTAGGTAGGTCACTTCTTGTCGGCAGAATTGTAATTTTGAGAGAGAGACTTTATGCTTCATGTCACATAAATGACGCATCAACGACAGTGTAGCTTGCTTGCAAATCTCTTCAGTATCTGTAGCGATCAGCAGATCGTCTACATACTGAATCAGAGTCGCACCATCAGGTAGAACAATTTTATCAAGTTGTGTTTTTCAAAGCCTGACTGAATATTGATGGGCTCTCACAGTAGCCCTGAGGAGCTCGTTTGAAGCGGAAGCTTCGTCCTCCTAAATTGAAGCCAAAAATATCTCTGCTCTCCTCGGCAATCGGGATGCTGAAGAAAGCGTTCTTCAGGTCAATCACCGAAAACCAAGTGGCTGAAGCTGGAACCATTGTCAATAAGGCAGTAATGTCGGGGACAACTGGAAACTGTGGTATAACAATCTTATTCACTTCTCTGAGATCGATCACGAATCTGTATACAGGGGGTTGTGAAAGATCAGTACGCTTTAAGACAGGCAAAATAGGACTGTTACAAATGTTGCCTGTTGTTTCCTCAATGACATCTTTCTCAATCAGATCGTAAATGATCGCTAACAACGCCTTTTCACATTCGCTAGAGATCTTGTATTGGGGAATACGTGGCAAATCAACATTGGCTTTCAATGTTATGACATACGGCGCTATCTCCAAACGACCCACATCATTAGAACCAGTAGCCCAGAGTATATTTGGAAGAGATAACAATTCAGTTGGAATATCTTCCTTTGACAAGTACATTGGAGAAACTACCTTCTTACCAAGGGTAAGTTGTACTCCCGAAGGAGAACAGTACAAAGTTGCATATAATCTCTTTAACAAATCCAAAACTAACAAGTTTTCGCCACTACCTGTTGTAAGGATGAGGAGTGCTTCTAATTCGCATGGGCCAACAGAAAGGGGCATAGGACTAGAGATCGGGTTCATAACGGGGGCGCCAGAAAAACCCACTGAAACATTCATTTCGCCAGACATAGGTGCGCCAGGAAGTTTTGAGTGCATAATAGAACTTTTTGTAGCACCAGTATCCAGCAGAAATGGCTCTGACACTCCTGATGTAATCATCTCGACATAAGGTCCATTCTGATCTACTGGAACTGAAACAACTCCCTCTCTTTGTCTATGGCTGTCCTAGCAATTATTACCCTCATTCTCGTTTTCTGCATAATAGTCATCTGTATAGTACTGAGCTGACCTAGAAGATGCATTATTCTGTTGGTCAAAGCTATTCATAGAATTCTGAGGCGGAAAATACGTTTTATTCTGGGGGAAATTTCCACGGCCCCTACCCCTAGGAGCCTGTTGAACACCTCTACCTCTTGCACCAGACACACCAGAAACACCATTCAGACGTCGTGCCAAAGCTGGGCAATTATTCTTGAAATGACCCTCTTCTTTGCAATAGGCACACTGATTCGGGCCGTACGGCAAACGCTGATGGGAAAACTCGTTTCCTTGCGCGTTTCTCGAATACTGCTGTGGTTGCTGATAATTGGGCTGACTAGGAGTGCGAGGCAGATAGGCTTGTTGGAGAAGAGCTTTAGTTTTCAAGTCTTTGGTCTTTTTATCTGCCTTATCTAGCTCATCTTTGCGCCCATTTTCGTAGTACTGGGCTGTGGCTAAGATCTGCGCTGACGTGGAAACAGCCCAAGCACTCTCTGAATCTTTCAATTTATTGCACAGTTCAGGAAGCAAATTATGTACAAATTTGTCTACAAACAATCTTTGGCCACCCTCGGTAGCCATATCCTGACCACTATGATCGACGAAAGTCTCTTCAAATCTCGTGAAAAAGTCAGACACATTCTCATCTTTCTTTTGCTTGCACGCAGACAACTTATCCCAATTTACACGCAATTCAGGCATTAACGTTTTCATGTACGTGATAATTCTACCAGGAAGTTCAGCTACTAAAGGCTCTGGTTTAGAACCACCAATTTGTCTAGCATCCGTAGCAGCAATATTAGCCCACTTGTCACCTAGTTCTTGATCATGATCTGTATGACAAATCTTACTCCATAAAGGCTGTGGAACAACGTTCCCAAACAACATGTCTACATCCGCTAAATTCATTATACATGAGATCAGGTAATGTAAAAGCGGTGGAACAGGTGGATGCGCATTCGCATCACCTTCCCTCCAAACGGGAGGAACTTCTCTCATAGGGTACTGTCGTGCCTTTTTTCTACCTGACACGTCATCCTCGTATCTTTTCCAGGGGGCATGTACCCATACACGCTGGCTACAATGATCTAGAGACGTTTCCTTTACTCCTATAGGATAATAACAGATCTATCGCTTTTTCAACATCTGCACCTACAATCATGCCTTCATAGAACTTAAAACGCATACGAAATAATTACTGCATTTTGCGCTTTAGATCGTTTGTCTCTAAATCTTCACAAAGATATACACACATCTCTTCAAATACATATCTCTGAGTGGGTGCGTCCCATTGTCGGAAGACTTCCATAACAGACTGAACATCATATCTAACAGTGTCAGTAACCCATTTGCGTGCCAATTCATTTAGTACTTCTCTTTGCTCATAATCAGGCAGTTGACTACGCAACTGTCTAGGTCCTGTTTTAGGGGTCGTCTTAGGCGACCCAAAGAAAGGTGAGAACAGACCAGTAACAGTACTTGCTACTCTCTGTCGAACTGAAGGAGAAGCTTGCGGAGAGGCAGGTGCACCCGAAAAGACAGGCTGATGTAAAGAAGAAGTCGAAGCAACAGCAGAGGAAGTCGAGGCAGTGGCAGAAGTAGTATCAGGGTAAACAGGTGGAGCGGTAGGCAAAGTTGTAGAAGAAGTAGATGGAGTATGTAGCAAAGGACGCAGCCCTTGAGAAGGCTGCGCCGGAGAAGTAGGAACCAGCTGAAGAGGAGCTGGTGTTTGTGCAAGAGCTGCTTTTCGTGCGCCAGGGCGCGGTATAACGATACGCTTCGGGGGTCCAACAATACTCGATGTATATGGGGGTGGTGAATTCAATAAATGGGACATTAATGGATCTTTCTCGGATGTTCCCTTTGAATCTTGTCCTTCATGGGGCAACATCGGGTAACATTTATCTATTGCTAGTTTCTTGCTTCTGAGCATTTGTTCATTTTCCTGCTCTTCCTCATTTTCCCTGTATGCGATGGCAGCTTGCACCATCGACATACCTCTTTTATTCTTCTTTGCTAGTCTTATTTCTTTCTGTTTGGCTTCTTTGCGCCATAAGCGAAAAGAGTCAAACATCGCCGGCCGGGCTTTCTTCTTAAACAATTTGACCTCGAGGTTGTCTAAAACTTCTGAGTCAAAGCTACCATATTGGGGCCATTTTAAAGCACCATCCTTGCGGGTGTATTTTATCCATACCTCATTATATGTGATAGGACCTACTCCGTGCTTGATATATAACTCATACGCTGGAGTTCCAATCGGAGGAACCGGACACAAATCCTCTAACCGGGAGTCCTTACTACAACCAAGACAAAACAAGTTTCCAAGTTTGCTAAGACCAGGCATCTTTGCTCACTAGTCTAGCTTCAAACTTCATGGATTATCTAACTATGATATTTTCGTGAACACACGAATCCCTCGGTTTTGGTGCTTGCAAGTACCAAACAAAACCGTATCTCGAGGATACCAAAACTAAGAACCAAACTAAGGACTAGGAGACGCTCCACTTATACTTAACTGAAGTATTGAAGATCGGTGACGTCACTAGAAGACTCGTCTATCGTTTCGCTCTACCAAGGATCACTGGGTCCAAAACAGGGCGATAGTCAGGGCAGCAGTCCTTCGTAGCCGTCGGGACGCGGGGAACCCCGCAGCAAAGACCTTCGGAACCACGTCGACATACAGGGGTCGCTGAAGTGGCTGGCCGTCCTCTGGAATTTTCACACGAAGCTCCTCACGAACATCTGGCTTGGACCGTCACAGCTTGATACCGCCCCGAGTTGGGCGCCAACTGAGGTGCCGGGTTTTTAGGAACCCGGTGGTGCCAGGGGATCACACCCGAAGACCTCTGAGTTCTCCCTGTTCCGGATCACAGAAACCAAGAGTCTTCTAGGTGAAGTCAGAGATCGAGTTTTATTGGTTGCAACCAAGAAACACAGGTCCTAGAATTACAACAGCACGGGCTGTAAGTTCTCAGGAGACTGTTCGTTTTTACAGAACCAGCCTTCTCTCTTTATACAGGAATAACAGCTGCAGGCAAGAATTCTTGAGTTTATGATATGGTTATACACACATTTCTACAATATTACAAAGAGCGAAGTCATGCTGGTCAACACATATTTTCGATTTCCGGATCGTGATGGATGACCCAGCTCGGCCCAGAACTACCATCAGATATCGACAAAACCTCAATAAAGCAGGGCACCTCCTTGTCATAAAACTGGCCATAAACAAGGAACATGGACAGGTGTATGTGTGTAGAAAACATGGTCTGTATGTGGTGAATGGTTTATGGCATGTTGTGCTTTGATGATATCTTACTCGCCCACTGGGCGAGGAGCTGCCCAATCAGGTTTGGCTGGAGGCGGTGGAGTCAGTTCGACCAGGTCATTGGGAAGTCAGCTAAGGTGGACGTGTCCTTTCAGATCAAGCTCGACCTTAATCAATTGACTTATATGAGGGCAAGGCATAAGATGGATGCCGTTCACAAAATGGAGTCCGAGGGTTCAGAACGGAAGCCACGGTTTGAGGGTGTTGGCATCGCTCAATCACGACGCAAATGCACAGGGATAATGTCCTAATCATTACCGGTCTGCCGATGATATTTTGCTACACAAGTGTTGGACCTCGATACCATATCACAGCAGGGTCCAGAATTTTGGAACCACAGAGGTGCTGCTGCAAAACATTTTCCGGATCCGGTCTGATGCCTGGGGATATTCTAAGTTAAGGAATCTGCGGCTAGACAACTTCTCTACCAGATACATTGTTACCGAAGGTAAGTAACTCGTACATTACACTGCCACTCTGACAATCATTCAACCCTAGCAATATAAGATCCTAAAATCCTAGAATAAAACGAGTAGCTCTCTAGTGTAGGAAGCTACTCAACCTCGCTATCCAGTTTGTTTCACTCCTTCAAAAACAAGTTGCCCGCTTCCCTAGGTCGTCTGTCTAAAGCCCCAAATAACGAGACCATACAAAATGCGAGAGGCAATGTACCAAAAATAGTTAATTGATTTAAAAAAAAAAAAAAAAGTGCTAAATGACTTGAGGCAATTTCCATGCAGCTAGTGTTTTTCGGTCATACACAACTCGCTTCCCCAGGACTGCAAATAACAAAATTAAAAACAATTAAAATCACAAAGAAATCACAAAATTAATTACACATAAATTGGAGTAGGTCCAAACCTACTGCAACAATATCAGTGGAAAAATCCTATCCAAAAACATGAGAAAAAGAAGCCACCAGAACAGCGATAATAAAACATTAATTTATATTACAGAGAGAAGAAAATACATTTGCTATCAATTCAATACACTATAGTCAACCGGGCCCAAGTCTCAAACAGAAAATAACAATTATTATCTCAATATCAAAAAAGTAAAACTTTAAACATTTTTTACGGATGACCAAATATATTATTTGGATACCAGATTCAACGTAATCCTTAAAAACTATATATTAACATTCTTAGAGTAAGAGTAAGATTCATACAATAGAAGATCTAAGCTTGTCATTTTGACTTCGATTTTAGAATATTATTCATTCCTTGACGAAGCTTGCTCTGTGTATACTATACCAAAGTTTTACATTTTTTGTTCACAAAGGGTCTGGCATTGGTCACGGCATACCTTCATAGATCGGTATACAGGTCTTCCTCCTACCTCAACGATTCGCTGTTGACAGGCTTACTACAGTTAATCGTGCACAAGCTCCGGACAACTGTGTACCTCTAGACATTGTGGTGGTTGTAGGAGAGTAGGGTCTGCTTCCTATGGTCACCCCCACTTTTTGCTGCAATACTCTGGTTTTTCGACTTTAGTGGGGCTGTGGGCCTGATAATCAGACCCACAGCCCAGCTGTTCTCTCTCTAAATTCATATCATGTACTTTAGGTACATACCTAATTGGGTATTGGGTCACCTTTGTGAGCCCCCGTTTAGTGTACCATAGGTACCCAGGGCATAGGTGCATCCAAGGCCTACCAGGGGCTGCAGCATGTATTATGCCACCCCTGGCTGGCTATCCAAACTGACACCACTGGCTGATCACTCAGCTGGGGCAAGGTCTTGTAATCACACCTTGCTTAGGTATAGTATTGCTATACCTACCATTATATATAGACACATATATACCTATAAGTCACTCCTATGGCAGGCCTTAACAATCCTGAAGGCAGAGTGCTTGGTTTTATGTTATATGGTGTTCTAGCATGAGCTGAGCCTGTCTGCAGCTTTCGGAACCATGTCCTTATAGCTGTTCTATGATATAGCCATACCATATACTCTTAAGTGCATTATAATCCTTGCGGTTACTGCTAACTTTGGTTTGGCTTTATCAAAACATGTCGTGTAAGGTGTCATACGCTTTGGAATACTACCCCCCCTCCTCCCCCGCCAGTCCTGGCGGCGGGGGTAGCATTACGCCCTTCTAGAGGGAGAAGACATGTAGTTGTAGCTTTACCCGGTTAAAGTTAAACAGAGCCTCAGCATCACAAAATGGATGCTGCTGCCACATACACGAGTCTGACCTCCTGCTGCTGGACGAAACTCCGGCAGGGGAGGCCTGGACAATAGGTTTCCTGCCTTGGGAGGTCCGAGCACCTCTCCAGACAGGCTATAGTGTATTGGGGCGGGGTGGGTTGAAAGACATTAGACACTGCCTGGGGCACACAAGGTGCTCCATGCATAGCCCCGTTCAAACCAGTTGCTGGGGCACTCCAGCCCCAGCTCTGGCGTGAAACTGGACAAAGGGAAAGGGGTGTAACTACCCCCTTCCCTGGTTCCACCCATAGGAGGGACCTAGCAGGTAATCCAGCCCCTTAGATCAGTATGAAGTTAGGAGCTGTGTCTAGAGACATTAGATTATCCTGGAAAGAAACTCTGAAACGAACTCTTGGACCTTCAATCTTCCATTTCGACTGGAAGACTGGAGACATCCCCCTTGTGGTCAAGGAGTGACCACCCTGTGCAAACAGGCACCACCAGTAACTTGCCGGTTTGCTTTGTCGACGCTCCCGCCGGAACCCAAAGACTTAGCGACGCAGCCTCTGGACTTCCAGACTTCTCTGACTCTGACCCACATCCACAGCAAAGCTGAGACCCGTGGCGGACATGAGACGTGGGACCGGACAACCTGCAGTACCTGCTTTTTGCTAACTGTGCAGCTTCTGAGGCGTCCTCAAAGTTGTGCATTGGGGTTTGAGAAGTCCCAACCCCGAGCAATAAGTGCACCGAAGCTCAGCCCTCCACATTCCACGAGTGCCGCATGGGGCCTGCGCCTGCTTTTCTCCTCGACGCGTCTTCGCGGTTGCTAGCCCATTGGCTAGTGGCCCTCCTGAAGACATCCTATTGAAACAACGCTGCTTACCTGGTCGGTCTGGGCTTGTTCCTGCTTTCCTGTAAAGGGGAAGCTCCCCAAACCTTGCTGGGCTGAACAGAAGCCGATCTCCCCTTCCTGCGTGGATTACCTTTGCCAAGGCTTGTTCACTCCGATCCGGAAGCTGACACCGCCAACAGCTAGACCCTTCGTGGGACAGTCTGTATCCAGCTCCTGTTCGTCGTCGACGCCTCCTGGTCCACGTGGCTGCAGAGACAAGCTTCACTTCTTCACCTGATTGCATCTCGACATCGCCTGGTTCCTTCCTGTTTCCTTCCTTGTCACTGGCTAGTGACCCAGACTCTGTCCCCTCTGCTTTCAGGTTCTTCACTGCTCCGATCCACCCTTGGATCCATCCGGATTTCTTCCTCCTGGTCGCCTGCAGCATTTTCTTGCAGCTCTCCATAGGATTGATCGACGAAACCCGACACGAAAGAACACCTATGCACCCTGCTTCCCTGGGTGAGGTAACTAGAGTACTCCGGTTCTTCCGTGGGTAACAACTATCCAAGTGTCCTAGTTTAACTGGGTTTTCCCATAGTCCACCCGGAAGTGTCCGAAATCTACTACTTTGTAACTTTTACGGTCACATTGAAAGTCTATGGTAACCCGCGTGTGTGTTTAGACACTGCACACGCATCCTGTGGGACTCCTACTTCCTAACCATCAGTGTAGCCCCAGCGATTTCCTAGGCCCTAGGCCTACTCACCTTTCCTGAAGTGGTTCTTATACCACTTACTTAGTAAATGGTTCGTGAGGCCCATAGGGCAGAATTTTATTTGTGCAACTTATAGTATGCTTATTGAGTAACTTGTGCTGTATCTCGAACTCTGAACTCATAAAGAGTGCAGAGGGGTTGTGTTAGTAATAAATACATATATATTTGATATATACCTTGTGTGGTGTCCTTGCATTTGTTATTCAAGGGATTATAATTGGTAAAACAATTGGCTTCACATGCTCTCTGAAGTATTAGCCTAAGACTGCTTTGTCCATGCTATCACTAGGATAGCAGGTCTATAAGGTTGACTTTACAACCATCCCCATAAGGGTTGTTTGGAATGATACGGGGTGCCCACTAGAATAGTGGACATCACATATCAGGCCAACTTCTCACAGTGGTTAATTGTCAAAATGCTGAAGTCACAGTTCCATATATGGTGCATTATTAGGCCTTCCCTCTGTATCAAGGAGTCCAAGACATTCAGCCTATGATTTCAATGTTTCAGCCTCGGTGCTTTGTCTCAGTGAGGGTGGCTTTGAGGCTTCTTGGCCTATTGGCCTCCTGTATCCTGCTCATAGACCCTGCCAGATGGCATATTTGGGCTCTGCAGTAGGATTTGAAGTCCCAGGTGGCCCAACACCAAGGGACCCCATCCGATTCCTTCCATGTTTCGAAGGAGACAGGAAAAGATCTACAGTAGTGGCTGCTTGAATGCTTTTGGACCAGCAGCAGACTCCTTTCCTTACTGACTAGAGCTGATTGTGGCGACAGATGCATTGTTTTGGGATTGGGGATGTCATTTGGGAGAGGTGGAGATAAGAGGCCTCTGGTCTCAATCAGAAGGTTGACTCTAGATCAGTTTGTTGGAGTGGCGGGAGATTCACTTTGCAATGAAGGCCTTCCTGCCCACCATCAGAGTAAGGTTGGTTACACAAAACACTGCCATGTTGTTCTGAGATCTTGGGTCCTGTGCCAGAGGGCTTTTCACTGCTAAAAATGGCTGGGCAGCCAAGGAATTTCCCTGGTGATGAACCACATGTCAAGAGGTCTACACTCTAGAGCAGACAAACTCAACTGCTGACGCTTAGCTGCAAGTAACACCCAGAGGCGGCACAAGCCGTCTTTCATCAATGGGGAGAATCCTGGCTCAACCTTTTTGCTACCCCCGAGAATGCACATTTCAACCCTTTTGCATGTTGAAGTTCCCAAGAAGGTTTTCTCTCACAGAAGCAGTCTGCCTAGTGTAGAACTTGGGATTCCTGTGTTCCTTCCTGGCCACTGCCTTTCCTGTCCAGAGTTCTGAGAAAGATCAGGAATGACTGATCCCAAGTCATTCTCATGGCACCAGATTGGGCCGAAAGAGTATATCACCCAGAACTCCTTGGCATGAGAATCTGTCTTCTGATCAAGCTACTGCTTCAGGGTGCTCTTCTGTCTCAGCAGCTGGTCAGGCTGTTACACAGGGGCCTGCGCTTATTGCATTTTCATGCTTGGAGATTGCACACCAGCAGTTGACCTCATTTGACCCCCTGCTGAGATCATTTATGCCGTTGTGGTGGTGAGGCATCCCTGTATAAAACCAGTGTATGCAAGTCATTGGGGAAAATGTATTGTTTAGTGCGGAACCTTCTAAATTGATCTAGTGTAAGCCAAGTTGCTTGAAGTTTTGTTGTTTATGTCCCTGGCCCAGCAAGGACTTCGTTTGTTCACTGTTAAAGGCTATTTGTAGGTTTTTTCTGTTTTTTTCCCCCAGATCAGCCTTCTTTATTTAAATGACCTGCTGTGATGAGATTTTTGATAAGTTTGCAACTCTTGTTTCTGCCAACACTCACTGTGATGCCACAGTGAACCCTGAACTTTTTTCTCACTTTTGTTCATGTGCATCCCTTTTGAGCCACTTCATAGTTGTCCATTATGACTTCTGATTTTGAAAATCGTCTTTCTCATCGGCTAGGTCCATGATCGAGCTGCAGACATGTTATGTTAAGTATTACATGGGTGAACAACCATCTCAACGCCTCCGTTTACATCGCTTGCCGTTACAACGCACGCGACGTTACGCGTGCGTTCACAACGCATGCCATTACATCGCATGCAACATTGCAACACATGCTTTCACACCGACGGGTCGTGCGCCGGGACGGGCTCCAGGAAGGTCGTGCACCCGGACGGGGAGACAATGCTGGAACCACACCGATAGACCAGTAAGGACAGCACTGGACTCATAGTGTTTTAGGGTTTAGGGTAGTTGATGGGGAGTGTAGTGGAGGGTAGTGTTTTAGGCTTTAGGGGTTAGGGTTTAGGGCTTAGGGTTGAGGAAGTAGTATATGGTAGTGTTTTAGGCTTTAGGGGTTAGGGTTAAGAGTAGTGTAGGGTACTGTTTTTGGTTTTAGGAGTTAGGGCTTAGGGTTCATAGTAGTGTAGGGTACTGTTTTTGGCTTTAGGGGTTAGGGCTTAGGATTGGAAGGTTTCTATATTAGTGTTTGGGGGGCTGATAGGGAGAAATTTACGGTGTAATTGAATGCGTGGTATTTGTGTGCGTTGAAAAGGTATTTTCAATGCATGTGAAGGGGAATGCAAGGTCATGGTTTGGGTGATAAATTCATGCGATGAACTGTGCATACGATGTAAAAAATTCGATGTAATGACGTGGTGTTTTTGTTTGCGTTGTATCAACATACAACCATTACATGTTATGTTTTTTTGTAGAGCGCTCGACTCACCAGGAGAGTATCATGGTGCTGAAATCAAAAGCTGCATAGGCTAATCCTGGGTTCTAGCTAGGCGTACATCCACATCTTCAATTTCTTGAAAATTCAAGACCTTAGGAGGAGGCTTTTATGTACAGGGGCAAGTTGTTCCAGGCTTTAGAAGTAGTTCTTCTTATGCAGGGGATGTGTGCAATTAAAAGTCTGGCTGAACGGAGCTGTCTGGAAGTTTGTGATTGTTGAGGTAGGTGGTGTAGTGTAATTCCTATATCCCTAATAGGCTCTGCGCATTGGAATAATATACACTATATACACTATAGATTTGACATAGGACTTAGGTCAGTATGTCTCTATCGAGTACATTAAACTTAATTGTGTGTGTGCCAGCTAACTCAGAGGTCACTAGAAACTTTCTCGAATGAAGAAGGGATTAGTCTGACAACCGCATAAACATGACAACTTTGTTTCCCTTCGCGTCGGAACAATACCTTCAGAGTCGTGGAAACAATAGATAACTATTTCACTTAGTCAATCGTGCATGCTTAGTTTCTACAGAGTTTGCACAGAAATAGAGAGACGAGCATTTTAATAAAAGGGTTTATTGAACAGTCTTCTTTCTCATGCAAGAGAGGTGAACTGCTACAATCGTTAGACAGAATGCGAAGTATAATGTGTACAGCGTAAACAGTAATATAAAATAATACTGTAATAGCATTGTCTGTTGCTATGACATATATAAAAATACATTCATAAATAACACAGGCTAAAATACTCAACTGGTGCTTCTAAAATACGCCTACCCCAGTGTACCTAACCTAGGTCTAGTACGAGGGAAGAAGTAGGTGCCGTCTAAGTTTAGTTTTGCCAAGAATTGCCAAAAGTTTCTCTAGGTTCTAATCCGCTCCAGAATGAGAGGTTGGTATCTCTGTCCCGGGACTCGTTTTCCCAACATCCCGCAAGGGGAGTCAGAAACACTGGAGCTGGATTCTCTGCGAGGAGGATGACAGCTTCTGGCCAGTGCGTCAGCTGGGGAGTTAGCTTCCTTTGGTACTTGCTGTGGCGAGCTACGTCGTGCAAGTAGATAGTCGAACTGCACCGAAACACACTGTGCTTTGCCATAGCAAGTGAAGGTATATTTATACCTTGAAGGTGTTTAGGAATGCCAGTATTGCGGTACAAATCGGGCATGTGAACGTCATGAATGAACCCCTAAGGAATAGATGTTCATGCATAATAACGGAGTTCTTGGAGAATTCAATATCCAGGCAAAGGTAAGTCCCTAAAGCTTAAGAGTCAGGTTTTCGAAGAAGTCGTTGTGACGTAGATGAACGGATGTAAGTAGCCATGCCTGTATTTGGATAGCATGGACTATGCCTAAATAAGGACTGGATATCTATGCCTATATAAGGGCAACGTGAATTATAACTATATAAGGGCATAAATCGGGAAATGCACACGGAATCTAAATCAAAACACAACACCCACTCCACTATGAACGACATTACTAAATACTAAACATAACATATCTCAAAGGTATCTATACACGAAGTGCTAAAAGCATATTTCAAACAAATTGTAAATAATGTATTCAAACTATTGCATTGGTGCTGTACACATTAAAGCAATGTTTCATTCTAATTAAATGTAGACATTTGAAATGAAAATTCAATGAATCATAAAAATATACATTTATGAAATGGCTTGTAAATACAGAAGAAAAAGACCGAAACCATTTCATGTCAGAATACATAAAACTGTTTGTTTGTGGAGAAGGTCATATATTGTCTCTAGGAGTATTCAAAGAATTCTTGTTCTCTACGAATATAAGCAGATTACTTTGTGCCAAAAAGAAAATACAATTTTGGAGAAAAAAAATTAATCATAGGAAAAAGTTCTTTGTTTTGTAAAAAATGAAGGTCAAATTCAAAGTCTTTCAGAACACTGTGTGCCAAAATCAAAAGTCAGTGTTAGGGCCTGCAGAAAACATGAAATCTTCTATGTCTGTAGACAAAAAAATTGCCTGTCATTGTAGGCGGAAGTTGGATTACCTAGTTTAGAAGATTAACCGCACATAGATGTGAAGCATCACCTTCAGCATTGGTCGCTTCAGCAATGTTCGAATTGGATGGTACCTTCGTGCCTATTATTTCCTCTCGTACCTCAGCGTCTGCAATTTGCGCCTGAAATTTCAATGAATGCCGTCATCAGAATTGGTAGCCGCTGAGGACAACACAGAGCATGGGCCGTTACCGGATCAAGCAAAGTATCAACATCTGTTGATGTGAATGATGGGAGTGTTAGCCAGATGTCTAGCACACATTCTTCTCCGCATAGCAGGCAGCGTAGAAAAGGTAAGATGCAATCTTGCCAGATTGGTCTGAATGACAGAAACCATGTGGTATTTAATCCTCGTAGACGAGGTAACCCCAAAATTTGGACGATGCGCTCACAATACTTCATCTCCAATAGAGCTCTCTCTATGGTGCTTGGAGTGGAGCTGGTGATTTGGCTTGCCATATCACAGCAGAAGGAGCAAAAATAGTATCCCTGCAACGAGTCCTAAAAGGAGGGGCAGTCCGCCTAACACAGAGTGCACAAATTTTGGAAATATTCTGAGGACTGCTTGAAAAGGTGCTAACAGTCCGGAACACACGTTCTCAAATAGATGTACAATTCCGCTCGTATCGGACATGTTTAAGATATGACTTAACATTTCTGAGAAATGTATAGGGCAGTTTGTATTCAAAAGGGCATGTATCTCGGGGCGTGGCTTGGACGGCAGTGGAGATGGCTGCCTAACTGGTCGCTCCGCAGAACGGGGGAGCGATTTCTGTTCTCCCAGGCAATTTACCGACTCAAGACCAACAGGGAACACGTTCCCAGAGCCTCCATGCAGTGCGACACATGATGTGAATATCCAGAGGGAATGATCTTACCCTCCGTCTCAGAAATCCCGGGGCTCCGTCTTTACATGCGGGAGGCTCGGCTTCACCCAAAATGGCGGCGCACATTGATCGCGACCCGGCCTGCCTGCTGTGAATCAGCGATATGCCCGCAAGGAAGATCCTTTGAGCTCTGACTGAGCTACAAGTCACCTGCCAGGAAGATCGGAAGGTGAGCGACTGGCCGGTAAATCTGGGAAACTTATCACGCGAAGTCCGCGCTGCCTGCCTGACCCTAAAATGGCGGCGATTGGGACAGTTCACCCGCGTTTTCGCGGCAACTGCCCGTAGCTCCTCTGCCCGGTTACAGCCAGGAGGTGCACCCTCTGCCTATTTCACCAGACATATGTGGGAGCGGTCTGGAGCTCTCTGCTGCTTACACCCAACTCCTCGAGCACACGAGAAGGCTTGCAACCGACCTAAAATGGCGCCGCACTCTCCCCCTCTCAGATCTTTATGATGCAGTCTCTATCGCTTCACCTGGTTCATAGCCCAGACC
The DNA here is from genome assembly GCF_964263255.1 of Lissotriton vulgaris. Lineage (NCBI taxonomy): Eukaryota > Metazoa > Chordata > Amphibia > Caudata > Salamandridae > Lissotriton > Lissotriton vulgaris. The sequence continues at coordinate 605,952,079 of NC_141699.1, read as the reverse complement.
TGCCTGCTAATGCCTTAGAGAGGAGCGCTGACTCAAGCCTGCTACCACACGTGGCTGCACACCATGCAGTATCTCATGTGATCCACCAGATCTGACTGACTGCAGCAAATAGAAGCAAATGGAAGCAAACTGCTTATCCTGATACCGCACTCTGGACAATCCCCCTACTTGGAACCCCATAGCCTCCACATCAAGGCTACACCCTCCGCGATACCCTGTGCTGGGTACAGCATCACAGCGCTCCTGCACTCCAGTGCTTTAGATCTCCTTTACTGAGCCACTCTGGTCCTCGCTAGGTTCCTAGAGCAAGTCACCGGCAACCACGGAGTGGACCTAACAGCAAAAGCAGGAGTAACACAACACTCTACAATGGCGGAAAAAGACAGCAGGGGCAACCCCAAGAAAGTGCGACCGGAGCCAACGACTTCTGACTCTCCCATTAAAGTCAGAGCGGACATGGTTGCAACCATGGAAGTAATCCTGAAGAAACTAGCCGATCTCCATGACTTGTCCAAATCTACCAAAAGTAATACGGACTCAATGCAACTCGAACTCACAGCGATACGAGCGGACATGAGCACCATGAACAAACACTTGGGCGAAGCAGAACAATGTCTGAGCTATGTCGAAGATCTGTCCCTACTATCAACCAAAGTATTAAAGCGTCTTGAATCCTCCACGTATGCCCTCAGGAGGCACAATGCAGAGTTGGAGGACCGCAATAGTCGGGGGAATGTTCGAATCTTTGGCGTACCAGAAGACTCCGAGAAGGACGCAGACTCCTGCGTGACTTTCCTTGAATCATGGATCCCGATGATCGCCAAAATTGAGTTGCCGCACGGTTTTGAGTTGGATAGAGCACACAGGATTCCCACTTTCGCTGACAAACACAGGAAAGGCCCACGTCCAATGATATGTAAGCCCCTCAGATTCCAACACGTGGAAGCTATCCTTCACTTCGCGAGAACCAACCACAATATATTTTGGGAGGACACCGCATAATCTTCACCCAGGATTACTCCAAAGACACAGTGAAGCTGCGGAAGGGTTTCCTCCAATTACGTGAGAGTCTAAGAGCGAAGAAGATTCCTTTCTCATTTGCAGGCCCATCGAAATTCAAAATCATAGAAAACGGAAGATCGCTTTTCTTCTCGGACCCCAGAGTTCTGGCGAGTCATCTGGAAGAATGCCAGGCACAACATATGGACCAATCCAGCGGTTCTACAAACAAGAGGAAAACCAACTCTCAGGACGACCGGGTCTCTGATCCAGCTGAAGGCTGCTGAGGGAATACATCCGAGATACTCTGGGGGTAATGTCGATGCGGACTGTTGGGCTGTTTATCTACCGAGCTCGGTACACATCATCCACAGAATCTGTCCCACGTCGCCACCGACCTCGTTACCTCCCACCACTTTGACTGTCCAGTACCGTGAGTGCTGGCTTGGTTTTGCCCAGGTCATTTTACGCTATCAGGCTGCGTTTTTGATATTGGGCTTTCAGTTTCAATGAAATACTGTTCACTGTTGCTTCACCACTGGCACAACATTATTGCTTGCATGAGTCAAATGGGTGTCCGTCTAGATTCACTCTTAATGAAGTCCAGATATAGTATAGTGCTCCTCCATCACAAACAGACTGCCTGGTTGACTTTGATTGCTCTGTGCTCAAACGAAGTTCCATAAATGTTTCCTAGTTACATCCTAGTTTTTTCCATCAGGGAGTATCTCCCCTACATGTTTCCTAGTGAGGCCACAAACCTCTAGCTAGGCCATAGCTCACATGTTCCATCACCTTCACCCCAATTTTTGGGATTTTTGGGGACCCCTAATCTATCCTAAATGTTACTTTGCTTGGTCATATACCATTTACTACCTTGTTCTGCTGAGTGACGGTACTGTCGTCGTTCTCCCCAAGTACGTATACTGAGGGGGGTGGAAGGGGAGGGGTGGGAGGGGGGCGAGGGAGTTGGTGAGGGGGGAGTGGGAGTGGGTGAAAGGGAGTTGACATGTATGTTATTTGCTTTAGGTTATTCTTGTATTCTTTTCTTTTTCCTTTTTGATAACAATGCAACATCCTACACTGGCCTTAGTCTACACGCCTTACCCTTTCCCATGTACCCTTTTTAGAAAATAGTCTCCTGCGCCTCTTGGCAGGTACCAGCACATCTCACGCCTCATATCACTGTACTGATGTCATACTCAACGATCCAATCAGACCCCGATGTCCGATACTAAGTCTCTCTCAGAAAATCTCAATATAATCTCTCTGAACGTTAAGGGCCTTAACGGCCCGGTAAAGATGCGGAAAATATTTGATTATCTTGCCAAAACAAAGGCTGATATCCTCCTACTACAGGAGACCAAGCTGTCGGAGGAAGACACACGATTCATTAACCTCCACTGGACCTCAAATACACTCTGTTCCCCCGCTTACCACAAAAAAGGAGGTGTCATCACACTAATCACAAAAAAATCTAACTTGACTGTTGTCGCACATTCGCACGAGACGGAGGGCAGACGTCTAATCACAGATCTGTTGAGGGATGAGGACCCAATACATGTTGTGAATATCTATGGGCCAAACGCAGACGACCCGGACTTCTGGGATTCAACTGCCCGAGCCATGGAGGATATCCCACAGGACGACCTTCTCGTGGTAGGGGGCGACTTTAACCTTCCACTAGACCCAATCCTTGACCGACAATCCCAATGCTCTTCCCACCATTCCAGATCGCATGAGGCGCTGCTGCGCCTCTGCAATCGATACCACCTCAAAGATTCTTGGCGCCTTCAAAATCCCAACGGCAGAGTCTACACCTTTTACTCGGCCCCACACAATTCATACTCTAGAATTGACTTCATTCTTATCTCGAGCTCCTTTACCCAACTCATTGAGGAGACAGATATTGCCCCGAAACTAGTCTCCGACCACGCATGCATTAGTACCAAACTTGCTGGGTCTCGCTCAATCCTACCTCCTAGGAGATGGCGTTTCAATGAAGAAATTCTAACCGACCCCATCAACAAACAAAAGATTATAGCCGCCATAGAGGAATATCTCTTGATGAATGACCTCCCTGACACAGCTCCATCCACCATGTGAGACGTGCTTAAGGCCACAATTCGTGGTGTTATTATTGATATAAGAGCAAAAACCAACAAGAAACTAAACAAAGACTTACTAAGTCTTGAAGTAGACATCAGACAATTGGAAGCCTCCCATAAATCTAACCCTGATGACACCGCAGCCCTTAACCTCTTAATCAAGAAAAAATATGAATACCGTACTATCACCAGCAAACGAGCGGGGTTTGGATCAACAGATTCGAAGCCCTAAAACTGTTTTAGGAGAACAGGGCAGGGAGACTTCTAGCTTCATATCTCAAGCACAAGCAGTACTGATTTTGTTGGACCTCACGGCAGCGTTCGACACAATCTCCCACCTAATACTCCTAGACAGACTTAGGGACATTGGCATCTCTGACCTGGCATTGGATTGGATAATATCTTTCCTTTCCGAAAGATCACAATCCGTTAAACTAGGACCCTTCAACTCCGCAGAGAAAAAGATTCGATCAGGAGTCCCACAGGGCTCTATTTTAAGCCCTCTGCTCTTTAACGTCTACCTCATACCCCTCATCTCTCTGATCGAATCATACGGTATCACTGTTACATCCTACGCTGACGATACCCAACTCATAGTCCCGCTTGAAGAGAGCTCCACGACTGCTGAACAAAATTTAACAAACTGCCTGAAAGATGTCTTCCTGTGGATGGAAACCAACCACCTCAAGTGTAACACAGGGAAGACAGAAATCCTCCCCATAGGGAAAAACGTCAACTTCCGTCCCCATCTCTGGTGGCCAGAGGACTCCACAGCCCCCCCACAGACTGTCACCACTGCAAGAAACCTTGGAGTTACCTTCGACACTGACCTGTCCTTTGACCAGCATGTCAGGACAGTCGCAGGAAGCTGCTTCGGAATCATTAAATCCCTCAAAAATTTTTTTGATTTCCTACCAATTGAAGCCAGAAAGACGGTCACCGTGGCACTAGTCCTATCGCGCATAGATTACTGCAACGGCCTCCTGGCAGGGGTGAAAAAAACCACACTCAAAAAACTCCAGAGTGTCCAGCATTCGGCAGCGAGGCTGGTGCTTAAACTCCCCAGAAGATCTTCAGCCTCCTCCGCCCTGAGAACCCTCCACTGGTTGCCCTTGCACAAAAGGATTCTATTCAAGATCCTAACCGTGGCTTTCCGGGCATTCAACCATATTGGTCCCAAGTACCTAGTCAAACACTATCCCCACTACAACCCACACAGGTCCCTGAGATCCTCCAACAACAACCTTCTAACACTAGTTAAGTTCAACCTAAAAACCAAAGGGGGTAAAACCCTTACCCACCTATCCTCCAAAGCATGGAACGCCATGCCCCAGCATCTGAGATCCTTGACAAAGGAAAGCCAATTCAGGAAACAACTGAAAACATGGATCTTCAGCTTATCAGACGAGTATGTGCGGGATACCATCTAATCCTGCCTCAATTCTCCCCCTTCCGCACACCTTCCAGTCAGCGCCAGGATGCTTCTTCCGAAGCGATAGTCGCGCTTTATAAATACCGCTTCCAATTCCAATTCCAATTCCAGAAACTGTCCACTATTACCTCCATTAAAGACCCGGCAAATAATATTCACACCAAACAATCCAAGATCTTAGACACATTCAAAACATTCTATGAGGGCTTGTACAAAAATGACCTGGCCTTTGACGAGGAAGCCTGTGACGAGTACCTGAAGTCCCTGAACCTACCTACAATCTCCGCAGAAGACAAAAAGCAACTAGGTTCCCCCATCACAAGTACAGAGATCCTGTCCGCCGTAAAAACGCTTAATAAAGCGCCCAGGCCTAATGGTTACTCTGCAGCCTTCTACAAAGCTTTTGCCACTCAGCTTACCCCCACCCTCCGGTCGCTATTTAACTCAATAGCGTCCTCTGGCAGCGTCTCCCCTTCCATGGGTGAGTCCACCATTATCGTGATCCCAAAAAGGGCAAAGATCCTCTATTAACAACAAGCACTGGCGTTGCCAATAGGTCTCGCAGTAGGAAAGTTGGAGCTATTACAATTGCAAATAACAATGCCTTTTATTTTTGTTTTCATTTTAAAAACATAAAGGGCTTTGTCATTTACAAAACCAATAGCTCCAACTTTCCTACTGCGAGACCTATTGGCAACGCCAGTGCTTGTTTCAGTTGGTTCTAGGGGCACCAAATTGGGTCTAAAATGTCTGTGCCAGTTTCTCTTGTTCTGATTTCACTAAATTTTTTATTTGTTCATTTTTTAGATCAGAATCTTAAATATATATAGTGATTGGTTTACCAACAAAGTCGGAAATCTGCACCCCTAGAAGTACTCTTGGAATGGATCCTCATTTACAACTTTTTGCAATTCTCAAACATTGGCAGAGGTAGGCTTAGAAAGCTGTACTTGTCTCAGGTTTCCAGGCACAGAACTGGCAATCAAACACCTAAAAGGTGATGGGATGAATGTTTACAAATAGTCTAACCAGTGGCAAGCATTCAGGGTAGCATTCCAAACCAACGTTTTTAGCCCACTGTGCCACCCAAGACAGAGGCCCACCTAATGAAAATCAGTACTGACCCTGTTCCTCGTGGAAACAATCTACCCAGACTCCTGGACATCCCACCCCTCCACCCTGAAGGCCAATTCAGTTTTAGTTAGGAAATGTGAGATTCGAACATCCTGATTATCGATGACTATGTTCCGCCCCGGTGGATGATTTCCATCCTCTGTAGACAACAAAGGGCCTTAAACTGTATTCCTTTTGGCTAAAAGTACTTGTGTAAGGCATAAAAATGCAGTTCCTTCTGCTAACCCTTATGAGCCGGTGAGCAGCTCTCTCGCCATTCTAGACCCAATGTAGTCCGTATACCAAAACTCCTGGAAGATCCTGCAATTGGAAGCTTATGAGGCCCAGCTTGAAAGACAACTCTGCACCAACCATATGTAAATGGTGGGGGATGAGAACAATGGGAAGATGTCAAGCATTGATTCAGGTGGCCAAAGCAAGAGCTGCTTTGTGAGGCGGTAGGGAAATGAGTCATGGAAAGGCTGTGGCCAGGAGAGGACTTTCTTTTAAGGCAGGAAAGGACCCGTTCTCAGTACTGTTCATACTCATTGTTCATACTCATTGCACAACGACACTAATGCTATTTTGCGAATCAGTTGAAATTTACTGTAACATGTAAATTGGTGAAAAGTATTATTTAGGAGTTCTATGTAATTAGAAGATGTGCGTTCTTTCCATTTGTTTGGATTATTTATCATTGCCGTACTCACTTCATGTTAATATACTGCTACCGTAAGCATCTCTAGAGAACAGCTGTACATGGACGAATGCCTTTGTATTAGCCCAACTGCGAGTTTTCTATTTCTTGAAGTCTCCACGGGGAAAACATGTTTACCTTTGCAAAAATGCCTTCCTCTACACCCATAAAAAAAATACTTCTGCCCATAAGAGGAGTAAATTACTATTTCTAGTATTCGAGTGGGTCCAACAAGAAAAAAACCCTAAAACAAAACACCTCTTCAAAACATGTTAGAATGATGTTTCCAGACTTTCAAGGCATTTCCCACTCTGGAATGACCATTCATCCTCCCTGGGAAAACATTCAGTACCACAAAATGTTACTCGATACTGAGGGAAACATGTTGTGTGAGCAAATGTATCCTTTGTTACTCCAGTATAACAAGCACTGGCAAAGCCAACACGTTTGGCCTACACCAGATCTATTGGCTTTCTCTGGGTTTTTTTTAGACGTGCGCTGTCTCAGGGAAAGTATGAAAAACAATCCATCGTGTATGCAGATCTTGCACACGCAAATAGCGTTGAGAACCAGGTCCTGAGTTCAAAGATTTATTACATTTCAGCAGCTAATATCCGTGGACCACTAGGGCTAACTAGTTTAGGAGACCCAGCTAAAGATGAGTTGGGGAGCCTATTGCACACGAAGCACGGCTACTTAAAGTGCAGCAAGATACAGGGGCACAGGGAGGTGGGCCATGAGGGGTAAACTGCATTCTATTTATAACCAACTGAAATTCGAGAAGGAATGTTCGTTGCTTGCATTGAGGCCCAGGGTACCCAGAGAACTCCATGGCTTTTAAGGGAACGTCAGGTGGTTGATCAACGAACAACAGCATGCGTATGAGAAGAGTTGCCCTGTAGAGGCCGAGTGAGAACAGGCCGAGAGACTCTGTCAGAGGAGCTCGCAGACCAAAATTAGATTTATTTCGATCTGCTAACAATATGCCAAGTCAGAGGTAAATGGAAAGATAAGTAAAACGTCAATAGCAGCTGCAGAAGCAGAGAGACCGTAAACCAGACATACAAACCACTTTCTTGATCTTTACTAAACTAGAGAGATTCTGCAAATAATTACCTTTTATGCAGCATAAGTTCACGTTCTGCGAAGCCACCTTGGAAAACTATAAAATACAATCGAACTATGCATCTTAATGTATCAAGACACTCAGCTAAAGAGTATGTAGAATGACTAAGAATGTGTTTTTTAATGCTAACAATGTCATGTCATAATAAAATGTTATGTACTGCAGGCATAGTTATTTAAAGTTATATTTAAACAGCATAGGTTAGTGAGAGGCACTGCAAGAGCATATCAGTTGATCACACAATTGTTTTCATACGATTAACTCTCACTTGCCAGATATTGTCAGAATACAAAGACAGACAAAAACAAATAAAGGTGTAAATACCTTCAACAGAAGTACATTTCAATAATTAAAGTAAATTAATGTACAATATTGCAATGGAATACTACCTAATCTCAAAGCCTTCGGGTTGCTAGTTTCATTCATAACAAGACGGAGGGAAGGCAGAGAAGGGGAGGGGGGAGGAGAAATGCGACACGGCGGGCATGGGAGGGGGCCGAGCGGCAATGAGGGTGTGAAGCAGCAGGGGCCTGGGGGAAGCTGGCTGGGGAGGGGGAGGAGAAATGAACAGATGTCCGTGAGGTGTGGGAGGAAGAGAAATGAACCAAATGTCTGTGTTATATGTCACCACATATAAATAAGTGCGTTTTCTTTAATGATTATTAGGTATTCTTCATTTTGCCCCGTTCGGTCGCTTCTCGTTTCCTGCAGCTAAGCTGAGTCATCAGAATAATTTGCACAGGCGTGGGAGTGCAGAGGGTGCAGAGGCTGGGCTTGCATGCGACACATCAGGCAGGGGAGGGGGCTGAGCGGCGATGAGGGTGTGAAGCAGCAGGGGCCTGGGGGAAGCTGGCTGGGGAGGAGAAATGAACAGATGTCCGTGAGGTGTGGGAGGAGTGCCTGATGCGCGTGCTTGTTTGTTCACGTGATTCACGTGAACTTCAAGAAAACCGCAACAGAAAGCCCTTGGTTTGACGAGGATTTTGGCCACTTGAATTCCCGCTCCCTCAATTCGCTTGCGCGCATTGTAGGTCACAAGACCTAAAAAACTATCGCCCCATATCACTGATAAACCTAGATTGTAAAATTTACGCTAAGATCTTGGCGACTAGGCTCAACACCCAGCTTCCCAAACTGATTAGTACCTCCCAAGTAGGCTTCCTAAAACACCGGATGTCAAACGACAACACCAGACTCCTATGCCACATTTTAGAAAAAGCGAAAACCTCAACAGCCCCAATGGTGGCTATAACATTGGATGCCGAAAATGCCTTTGACAAGGTTTCGTGGGTATTCCTTGAGCACTGCATGCAGTCTTTTAATCTTGGCCACTCATTCATCAATATGGTAATGGCCCTGTATGCCTCTCCGTCCGCCAGAATCGCCATCAATGGCACCCTCTCTAATCCGTTCCGCCTTTATCAAGGCACTAGACAAGGCTGCCCTCTTTCACCTGCCTTGTTCCTCCTGGCCCTAGAACCCCTACTATCTGATATCAAACGCAATAATGAAATAGCAGGTGTGACTCAACGACATGCGGGTGAAGCTAGCGGCTTATGCCGATGACCTACTGATTGCAACTGCAAACCCTGAGAACTCCATAAAAGCTCTTATGTCCTCAATCGACAGGTATGCAGCCCTCTCCGGCTATAAGCTGGACCGCGACAAATCGGAGGTCAAACCTCTTAATATACACACCACCAGGAACGTCATCGGCGATTCTGGATTATCCTGGCAAACTGGCGTTATCAAATACTTGGGTGTTGAGTTTGAAGACTCCCTGCTTGGTACGCTTCGCAATAATGAGTCTGCCACCCTTGACAAAATTAAGCGCCTCTTGGATGGTTGGTCCCCTCGCTTCATCACGTGGTGGGGCCGGATCGAATCCATCAAGATGATGATTTCCCCCTTGGTCAACTACCTCATCACCATGCTCCCTCTCACACTTTCCGGGGACTTCCACCATAAACTTGACTACCTGATCTCCTCCTTTATCTGGCAAGGGAAAAGAGCCAGAATCAGTTTAAAAAAATTGCGTCTCGACAAATCCCAGGGTGGGGTTAACCTAGCAAACTTCAAACTCTACCAAACGGCTTTCCTTGCCAGACAAGGATCTCATTGGGTTACATCCCAACCAGATTATGTCCCAGTATGGATCACGGTCGAAAGAGCCATCTTTCGGTCCCTCGACCCTGCCTCCTTTCTGACCATCAAATTCCGTCCCTCCGTCTGCTCTGGTTCCATTTGTAAGACTACGAGGTCAGCTTTCTTGCAAATAAGCAAACACCTCCCGCACCAATTCAAGAAATCCAAATGGGAATCCCTGTGGTACAACTCCTCCTTAACATACAAAGGGAAAGCCCTATACAACGAGACTTGGATCACACAAGGTTTATTTTTCCCGCACCAGCTCTTCAATACCTCCGGCCCGCTCCCATTTTCTGAAGTCCGAACCAGATTTGACCTCCCGGAAGCAGAATTTTATAACTTCCTGAATGTCAAAGTGGCCATATCCAAAGCCAAACTTAACAACAGCATTCCCTCTCTCACTGCCTACTTTTCATCCCTTAACAAACTTGGCCATCAAGTCTCTAGGCTGTATAAACTATTGCGCCCGCAGTTGCCCAAACTGACGTAACCCATACGTCTCTTTTGGGAGTCCTACTCCTCAACACCGACCTCAGAGGCAGAGTAGGCCAGAACCTGGGAACTCAGCACGCGTCACAAAATTAGCCCTATTCTCTCCCAGACTAAATTCTGGCTTCTACACAAAGCCTTCTGGACGCCCAAGCGTCTCTTCCTACACAATATTAGAGACGACGACACATGTTTGGACTGCGCAGAGTCGGGAGGTGATCTCGAACACATATTATTACAGAATACTGGGACAGAATCTTTGATTTTATCACAAAGGTGCCCAAATCTCTCCACCACGAGAATTTTTCACCCTGGTATTAGGCTCTGCCAAAGCTGATACTCTTAATGACAATGATGAGGCTCTGCTGGATATACTTCTCACCGCAGTGGTGAAATTGATTTTAAACAACTGGAAGGACCCCAATAAAGCATCCTTTCCACATTGGCTCAACTGGGTCTCCAACTGGAGATGAGCCGATAACATTGCACTTAGGATCACCCCATGGCGCCCCCCCAGAAAATTGTGGTCCTCTCTAGACGGATATTTAAACCTCCAGAAACCTCCTTGACTTTTAATAAGCCTTAGATCCTCCATATACCTCCCCCAACCACTTATCTCTTGATAATATGCGCGCCTACTTGCACCAATGCCGCATGGGGTCATCCGGTGGGATACACTGCATTGGTATGATTAATGTTAATATTATTATTATTATTATTACTATGTAATGTTATCTCCTTATTTTATTATTTCCTTCTATGTTTTCATTATCACAGATGTATGCAATGTCGCTTCATATACCATTCTAAGTTTCTAATTTTGTGTATGTATTGTTTTCTCTTTATGTTGAAACTCCCAATAAATTTTTTTTTAAATAAAAAAAGGGCATGTATCTCAGCAGTAGTCTTTGCTACTTGTAGATCATAGGTCTCTTTGGCCGAGGTCAGTGGCACAGTTTTTTGAAAAAGAATGGCTTTCATTCTGCGTAGAGTATCAATTCGTATAGAAGAGATGCTCAGTGAAGGCCATAGAGGCGACTCCCTGACTGTCTTGGTTTGTGGAAACAATACTTGTGTGGATCAGCAACTGCGCGGACGAACTCGCCCCACTGAGGACCCCGCCTAGCAGACCCGGCAGCAAGAAGGCCCCATGGTTCACCGACGAACTCAAGAGCTCCAAGAAGAACTGCCGAGCCCTCGAGAAAGTCTGGAGAAGGGAACCGACACCGGACAACAGGACCTCCTTCAAACTTGCCACCCGGAAACACCACCAGCTGATCCGCGCCGCCAAGAAAACAGCATTCAAGGACCGGTTGGACAACAACGCACACAACTGCAAGGAACTCTTCAACATCATGAAAGAGCTTTCCAACCCCAGCGCAGGAAACAAAGACATCACCCCATCGCAAGACCTCTGCAACTCCCTCGCTTCATACTTCCACAACAAGATCGCGGACATACACAACAGCTTCAACAACCAACCAACGCACACCATGACCGAACAACCACCCCCCACCACCACCCTACACGCCTGGACCCCGATCAGCACCGAAGATACCATCCGCACGATGAACTCCATCCACTCCGGATCACCGACCGACCCCTGCCCTCACCACGTCTTCAACAAGGCCGACGCTGTCATCGCACCCCACCTACGAGACATCATCAACACATCCTTCGACACCACCATCTTCCCTGAGAGCTGGAAACACGCCGAACTCAGCGCTCTACTCAAGAAACCAACAGCGGACCCCACCGACCTCAAGAACTACCGCCCCATCTCGCTCCTCCCGTTTCCAGCCAAAGTCATCGAGAAGACCGTCAACAAGCAGATGGCCGCCTTCCTCGAGACGAACGGATCCCTCGACCCCTCACAGTCCGGCTTCCGAGCCAATCACAGCACCGAGACCGCCCTCATCGCCGCCACCGATGACATCCGAGCCCTGATGGACAATGGGGAAACAGCAGCCCTCATCCTCCTAGACCTCTCCGCGGCATTCGACACGGTCTGCCACCGCACCCTAGTACGGCGCCTCAGCAACATCGGAATCCAGGACAAGGCGCTGGAATGGATCATCTCCTTCCTCGACGGAAGAACACAGAGAGTCCGCCTACCACCGTACAAGTCAGAGGCCTCCAAAGTCATCTGCGGCGTCCCTCAAGGATCATCTCTGAGCCCCACCCTCTTCAACGTCTACATGAGCCCCCTCGCGGCCATCGTACGCAAACACAACCTCAGCATAATCTCCTACGCCGACGACACCCAGCTGATCCTCTCCCTGACCAACGACCCCGCCGCCGCCAGAGCCAACCTGCACGAAGGGATGAAAGAGGTAGCCGAGTGGATGACGACCAGCCGCCTGAAACTGAACTCGGACAAACCAAACCAACAGACCATGCACGCAACCTGGGCTTCATCCTGGACTCCTCCCTCTCCATGACCAGGCAAGTCAACAACGTTTCCTCGGCGTGCTTCAACATCCTACGCATGCTACGGAAGATCTTCTGGTGGATCCCCACCGAGACCAGGAAGACCGTCACCCAGGCCCTCGTCACCAGCCGACTGGACTACGGCAACGCCCTCTACGCCGGTACCACCGCCAAGCTCCAGAAGAGACTCCAGCGGATCCAGAACGCCTCAGCCAGACTCATCCTCGACATCCCACGAACCAGCCACATCTCCGGACATCTGAGAGACCTTCACTGGCTCCCCGTCAACAAAAGAATCACCTTCCGCCTCCTCACCCACGCACACAAAGCCCTACACGACCAAGGCCCGAGCTACCTCAACAGCCGAGTCAACTTCTACGCTCCCAAACGCCACCTCCGATCAGCCAACCACACCCTCGCCGCCGTCCCCCGCATCCGAAGAGCGACTACAGGAGGAAGGTCCTTCTCCTACCTGGCCGCCAAGACCTGGAACTCCCTCCCTCCCGACCTGCGCCTGACCCAAGACCACCTCTCCTTCAGGAAGAAGCTGAAGACCTGGCTGTTCGAGCGGTAGTGGCACCCCCCCCCCCCCCCCCCCCCCCCCCCCCAGCGCCTTGAGACCCTACGGGTATGTAGCGCGCTCTACAAGTGTCACTGATTGATACTTGCATACAGCAAGTGACCCTGGATGACACAGTTACTAGATATGGTATACCTGGCAAAATGCCACAGCAGCTGTGATCGTTCAACATAAGGTAACTCCCATTCGAAAGTTGCCCAAAAATTGGATCAATCACTTGCAGGTGATAGGATAAATTGTTAGGGGAAACATCGGTAGGCCCCCTTTAAATTAATACCCTGACAAAGGAGAGAACCGCTTAGTGCAAAGTTCACAGTTTGTACCGCTAAGGAACACTTCACGTCCCCCACGCCAACATCTGTGTGTGTATGGTAAATCCCAGGATGTCTTGATGTATTCTTTACCCAACCTTTCATATGTGCCTGCTAGTATGTGTTTTAGGCAATACTGAAAATGAAAAATTGTAACAGAGTGATTGTTCCATGTATTAACCATTCAGTAGCTGTTTTTTTTGCTACCATAAATGGCAATCTTTCCAGTTTTTCAATGCTCAGCACCGTATAGTCTGCTCCCCTTTGTGTCAATCGGATCTGTTTATCAGTGAGATTGAATTCTGAAAACAGTGACGTGGTATTGATTAAACGCCAAGACACATAGCCTTATTGAAGGTTTTGTAACGTCCAGCCTAATAGCATGATAGAACGTAGTTGCGAGTGACCATGTTGCAACATGACCAAGTCCTGTACCAAGATGTCTATGGCAGAAGATACTATGCTGTCCAATGAATATATCCTGGACGACAGTCGTTAACCCATTGTCAACTACAGAGAATGATTTCTCTAAATTAATATGATCAATTTCTCGTATTCGTTCTGCAGTCTCTGTATGTGTGTACTTCCATATTTCGTTATATGCAGCATATTTAAAACATTTTTGACACAGTTTTCTTGGTCCTAGCAAGAATTCCCTAAGATCAGCACCAACTTTAGGTAAATAGAAGTGTTGCTTTACATCCTTAAGTGTAGATCTTTGTAGCCAATCAAGGCAGAGCTTACCTACACTGTATGTTGTTACTATTCCAGGATGCTGTCTTTGAACACAACTTGAGTCTGGCCTATTGATTTTAAACCCTTGTGTTTTGTTCAGTAATCTATCTTGACAGTTGTTTGTGTCTTTGAGCCAGATCAACCATTTATTCCAATCTGGATGTGTTCTTTTGTGATGCAAAATAGTATGTACGTCGACCTCCCCCTCTGAGGTGTTGTCACTCTCATGTGTAGGCGTAGGTATGGATGGATTATTCCTGTCTTTGATCTTGGCTAACCCGAGGCAAGACGTCTGTTGGACAGTGTCATTCAAAATCATAATTTGCTCAGGGATGACACAAGCTCTAAACAAAGCTTCTAACTCCTGCACTTGCCAGTCTTTTGTACCCCAGACAGTTTTTGTCTCAATGTTGTCTTTCCAAAAGTCGAAACCTAGTAGAGACAGTTGAGCAAAAAAGGCTGCAGAATAAATCTGTTTGTTATTGGTCAACATACTATTTTTTTGCTGTTCTGTTCACATTTCTAAAGTAAAATGTTTCTGGATTGGACACCCTGAAAAGTATGGAAATTTCATAGCAAATATTTTTGAGCTACCCTTTTGTGGCGTAGGACAATGTTCCCATTGGTTATACATTAATACATTTCTAGGACTTGTAGATTTGTGCAAGAAATGATTACCATAATGGTTATAACAATATATATGTTCATAGTCTGAAGAATCTTCTAAATATTCATGATTTGTGAATACTGCAGACATTTCTAAATCTGACATCATATTAATAACAGTCTCAAAGTCCCAATCATCAGACAAGGTACTAGATGAAACAAAGTCACTTAATGAAATCTTGAACTGGTGTGGAATCTTCCATAGCTCTGACGGGCCAAAAATATCATATTCTGTTTTGTCCAAAGCTTTACCATCAGGTATAGGAATGGCTGTGATGTTCACTGCTGACAAATCTCTTTGTTCACAATGAGATGATTTGTGTGGTTTGAGGAGTAAGTTGACGTTCTTACTTGCTGTGTCTATTTTGACATATCTTCCATTTATCAGCACACCCAGAGTTATTCAGTCAGAAGAACTTTATTTCGGCAATTACTGCCATAAAATCACAATAATATTACTTCTGATAGATACATCTGCCAGTGGATTCCTCACATTGTGAATATCCCCCTGCGTCAGCAACGTTCGGAAAATTCTTTTGTAGCACGCCGGCGTGGACGACGTCACAGGAGCACGGCATCGAGCGCGACTCCGGCTGACGTCACCGACTCCTTATTAGGCCTGCGTCGGCGTGATGACATCAGTTCCCTTTTTTCCGCGTCGTCGACGCTAACGGTTTCTTGGGATCTCTTGTGTTACGGATAGTAACTTTGTTGCTATTTGTGTGTTTCTGTATCTTTTCGAGTTGCTGTCTTCCGCCGAAGATGTCGTCGAAGAAGACAGGTTTTAAGCAGTGCGGATCGTGTGCCAGGATGATGTCTATAACCGATCCTCATGGTGATTGCTTGTTGTGTCTTGGATCGGACCACGATGTTGAAGGCTGTCGATCCTGTTCTAAAATGAACCCGAAGGCTCTGCGAGAACGAGAAGCTAAACTCCTTCTGGCCAAGGTAAAAGGAAAGGATGCCAAGAAGTCTTCAAGACGCTCAAGGCCTAAGACGAGGTCTAGATCGAGGTCCCGATCGGAGTCGGCGTCGAAGTCTGCTTCGGGACATGCTTCGGGTTCCTCGATGAAAAAACATAAGAGGAAGAAGCATAGCTCGAGGCATCATTCTGGCAGGGAGTCGGACTCGAAGAAGAGGTCTTCTTCTCAAACATAGTAAGGACTTTTTGTCTCCCTCACCATCTCGTGAGCCTGTAGGTGAAGCCTCGCCTTTACAGTCCCGAGGGCCTTCTCCGGATCCGGGACCGGATCCGTCTCTGGATCCCTGTCAGTCTTCGGCACATGAGGAAGAAGACGTTGTAGATCCTCAGGCTTCGGCGACTCCGGTGCATCATCCAGAGGAACAGGAAGGTCAAGAAGAAACGATTCCGGCGCAGCCTCCTTTGGAGCAGCCAGTTGGTTCGTACCCTCCGTTTCCTGGTCAGGACCCCTCGCATTTCCTTGATGTAATGTATGGTGTGTATGCGAGGGCAATGTACCCCACTGGTGCACCGGCTGGTCCCATGGGTCCATTGTCGTATAACTTGGGTGTCCCTTAAGCTTACTCTCCGGCGCCTTTTCTACCATTTATGCAGACGCCATAGCCACCTTGGCTTGGTTTGGCGGCACAGCCCAAGTCATCGACTCAGCACACAGCTTCGCCGGCTCCGGAGCAACCTCGGGATCGGAATCAAGGCTCGACGCCGGTTCATTCTTCCCATTCTCAAGCTGTTCCAGCTCCTCACTCGATGCCGGCCCGACTCAGTCGGAGTCGTTACCGGATCCGACGACTTCGGTTCGATAGGAGTGGTCGAGGCGTAGAGCTCAGCGTCTCATGGAAGAGAAGGAATATGAGGACCCTGAAGTGGAGGAAGGTGAACTTCAGGAACAGGAAGATTATTTTGAAGAGCTACATAGTGCAAGTGGTTTGGAACTTTTGCCAGAATGGGAGTTTCCTGCAGTTTCTGATGCACCTTCTAAGGATGTAGCTCCCTACCATGTTGTTATTAAGAAGGCTGCAAAACTGCTGAACTTGACTTTGCCTTCTGTAGAGTTTAAATCTAACATCCTCACTGAGGTTCTACATTCACCTTCTTCTGTTGTTGAGCCGACTCTCCTGTTCACTGAGGCTCTTTCTGAACCGATATTATAAGTCTTGAAAAGGCCTCTGTCTGCTCCTGCGGTGTCTATAACAGTGGCAAGACTCTATAGGGTGGCACCTGGTGACCCTGAGTTCTTGATTTCCCATCCTTCGCCAGAAAGTCTGGTGGTTCAGGCGGCATGTTCAAAGAAGTCGGCAGGTGCTTTTCCCGAGGTTCCAGGGGATAAGGACTCAAAAAGGTTGGATCAGAATGCTAAGAAGGTATTCTTGTCAAGTAGCATGGCCCTGAAATCGACAAATGCTACTTGTCTGCTGGGCAGATATGTACATGCTTTGATGGACACGGTTATGCAGTTATCATCTAAGCTTCCGGAGGAGGATAGAAAGAACTTCAATGAAGTAGTGTCTGACACGCAGGCTGCGGCTCGCCAGGTGATTCAGAGTGGCATGGACACGGCGGACTCTGTGGCTAGAATAATGGGATCTTCAGTCGCCACTAGAAGGGCCGCTTGGTTAAAGTCGTCCGAATTTTCAACTGATGTTCAGGCTGCTCTAATGGATTTGCCTTTTGATGGCACTGGCATTTTTTGGGAAAAAGGCTGACGCTGCCTTAGAAAGGTTTAAAGATAGTAGAGCAACTGCAAGGTCCTTGGGCTTACAGACAAGAGGCTCTTTCACTAAGAAGTACAGGGGCTTTGGAAGATCTACTTTTCGTTCCAATAAGCAGACCCAGCAGCAGCAGCAGCAGCAAAATCCCTTGTACAAGTCCTATGGAGGTAGACAAAGGGGTCGTGGTTGTGGACGTCAAGCCTCCTCCTCCTCTAGTTCCTCCTCTAATACCCACCCCCCACCTACAACAGCAAAGCAGCCCTAGATCCACCATTCCTGATCATGCGGGTCCTGTAGGGGGTTGGCTTACTTATTTTCTACGAGATTGGGAATCGGTTACATCAGATCTTTGGGTTCTCAATCTCGTAGAGAATGGGTATGCTCTTCCCTTTCGGGAGTTCCCTCCCAATTACCCTCCTTGCCAAGGTTTTTGCTCGGAGGACCACCTGTTGCTCTTGCAGGAAGATGTCCTGGCACTGTTCAGAAAAGGTGCGATAGAGGTGGTTCCGGAGCAGAAGAGGGGTCAGGGGTGCTACTCCCAGTATTTTTTGATCCCCAAGAAGGATGGCAGACTTCGTCTGATCCTGGACCTCAGGATTTTGAACCTCAATCTCAAACAGGAGAAGTTCAAGATGCTCACTCTTGCGCAGGTTCTTCAAGCGCTGATGGAAGAAGACTGGATGGTGTCGATCGACTTACAGGATGCTTATTTCCACATCCCCATCCTGAAGTCACACAGGAAGTATCTCCGTTTCACGGTTGGGTCGCAACACTACCAGTTTGCGGTCCTCCCATTTGGTCTTACTACTGCGCCTCGAGTCTTCACCAAGGTGATGGCAGTGGTGGCTGCACATCTCAGAAGATCGGGGATACCGGTATTTCCGTATATGGATGATTGGCTGATCAAAGCAGAATCTCCGGAGATAGTGCTCCATCATCTGCAAGAGACAACTCAGTTGTTGCACAGGTTGGGTTTTTCGATAAATGTTCCCAAATTTCACCTGGTGCCCTCCCAGCACAACCCGTTCATAGGTGCGGTACTGGACACAACTGTGTGTTGTGCATTCCCTCCTCCTCAAAGGATTCATGACATACAGGAAATTATACCTTTATTTCACAATAGAGTGTGTGAGAAGTTGGCCAGATATATAGTGCTCACTATTCTAGTGATCACTGTGTATCATACCAAACAACCCTTATTGATTGGTTGTAAGTCAACCTTATAGACTAGCTATCCTAGTAGCGTGGACAAAAGCAGTCTTTAGACTAAACTCTAGAGGGCATGTTAAGCCAGCTGTTTTACCATCACATATACCCCTTGAACACCAAGTGAAAGGACACCACACAAGTTGTTATAAAAATAAAGGATATTTATTAATAACAAGTCTACCCTGAACTCTTTATGAGTCAGGGAGCTAAGCTCAATACAAAACTCTTACGAAAATACTTCAAGTTGCACAATTTACATAAATGCCCGAGGGGCACGAAAAACCATATACACTAAAAGTGGAATGCAAAATACTAGCAGGTGAGTAACTGGATCCAGAGGCTTCAGGATCGCTAGGACTACACTACTGAACTCTAAGGTTAGGAGCAGGAGGCCTAGGGAGATCGGGTGCAGAGTGTGCACTCTCACGCGGGATGCGGGACAAAGTCTATGGAGGCTAGTATTTCTAAAGTTACTGTTTTCGGACGAATCCGACTAGATAGACTTAAAACGAAAAAGGATCTGGACACTTAGATAGTGAACCTGCGTTGGAGCACCGAAATGCTCGGGTTACCTAGCCCAGGGGCTGCGGCTGCATAGGGTTCAAAAGACGGCGGGAATCCTCGTTGTAGTCTATGGAGCCTGAAAGAAGAAGTTGCTGGCAGGCGACCAGTGAAGATGTTCGGTGTGATCCAAGCCTGGATCGGTGATGGAGACGACCTGAAAGCAGAGGGGACTCAGTTCTTAATCACTAGCCAGTGATTGTGTGGGCACCAGGATGGCATCGGATGAAGTCACCTCGACCAGGTGAGTGGGCGACGCTGGACTCTGCAGTCACACGGGCCAGAAGGCGTTGTCAGCGACCAGGCTGGAGGTGCGAGCTGTCCCACGAGGGTGTCTGCTGTCGGCGATGCTGGACCCAAGATGGGGGCAACAAACCTTGGCAAAGGCAAGCCCACGCGGTGGAGTCAAGATGGCGTCTGGGTTGGACCAGGAGGGTCCGGGGTGCTCCTCTTCTGGGAGGGAGCAAGGGCCAGTCTGGAGCAACCAGACCAGCGATGAAATCGTCGTGGTACGTCGTCAGGAGGGCCACTAGCCAACGGGCAAGTGACCGGACAACGCGGCAAGCAGCAAAGAGTAGAAGGGCCCCACGCAGATCTCGTGGATGCTGGGGGGCTGGACTTCGGTGCTGGAGCTACTCTGGGTTGGGGCTTCTCAAACCCACGTGCACTCACTCGAGGGTCCCTCGGAGGTCGTGCTGGTTAAGCGTCGTGCAGATTTTGAAGATGGCCGGTCCCTCAGGTCTCGTCACACCCACGAATCTCAGCTGGGCTGATGATGCAGGTAGAGGTCAGAGATGCCAGGGAATCCGGGTCTCGTCGAGCTGGTCAGTCTTGATCCGGAGGATGGACGTGCAGCAAACCGCGATGCTTAGGTGGTGCCTGCGGGTGCAGGGTGGCTACTCCTTAGCCACAAGGGAGAGTCTTCAAAGAAAGTCAAGAGTTCCTTTCGTGGAAAGTAGTTCAAGATTCAAGATGATCCAATTTGGGAAGGGGGCCCGCTCCTACCTTTATTCTAAGAAAAGGGGCTGGCACGCGACTAGGTCCTGCCCATGGGTGGGACCAGGAGGGGGGTGGTTACACCCCTCTCCTTTGTCCGGTCTCTCTCCAGCTCAGGGGCTGGGGTGCCCCTGGAACTGGTTTGAGCCGGCAGATGCACAGTGAGCACCGGGGTGCCACTTGCAGTCACCTTCCTCTCAGCCCTGCCTACCTGGGATACACAAAACCCTGTCTGGGATGGTGCTAGCACCGCCCCTTACAGGAAACCCTTTGTCCGAGCTCTCCTCGCTGGAAGGACTCCAGCAACAGGAGGTCAGACTTGTGTCTGTGGTGGCAGCATCCATTTTGTGATGCTGAGGCTCGAGTTAACTTTAACCGGGGTTCACAGTTACATACATGTTGTGTCCCTCTAGAAGGGTGGAATGCTAACCCCGTCGCCAGAATTGGCGAGGGGTTAGTATTCCAATTCGTATGACACCTTACTCGACATGTTTTGATAAAGCGATACCAAAGTTGGCAAATAACCGGGAGGATTATAATGCACTTAAGAGTATATGGTATAGCGTTATCATGGAACAGCTATTGGGACTTGGTTCCGCAAGCTGCAAACGGGCTCAGCTCATGCCAGAGCACCATCTCACATAATTCCAAGCACTCTGCCTTCAGGATTAATAAGGCCTGCCATAGGAGTGACTGATAGGAATACATGTGTCCATTTTAGGTTTAGATATAGGAATACTATATCTAAAGCAAAGGGTGTTTACACCACCTTGCCCCAGCTGTCGTGCAGCCAGTTGTGTCAGATTTGGGTGGCCAGCCAGGGGTGGCACAATACATGCTGCAGCCCCTGGTAGGCCCTGGGTACACCTATGCCCTGGATACCTAAGGTATGCTGTACAGGGACTGATAAGGTGGCCCAGTACCAATTGGTAAATGCACTTAAGGTACATGTGTGTCAATTTAGAGAGAGAACAGCTAGGCTGTGGGTCTGATTAGCAGGCCCACAGCCAGGGAAAGTCGTAAACCAGTGAAGCAAAAAGCAAAAATCGGGGGTGACCATAGGATTGCAGACCCCACTCTCCTACATAACCCCCCCCCCCCCCCAAACTTAGGGACATTAAACTAACCTTGACCAGGTGAGTCTTCTTGTTCTAAGTGGAAGTACCAGGAGAGACCATCTGCATTACCATAGTCAGTCCCTGGGCGGTGCTCCACTGTAAAGTCCATCCCCTGTAGGGAAATGGACCACCTAAGAAGTTTGGGGTTTTCACCCTTCATCTGATTTAGCCATAAGAGGGGCTTTTGGTCGGTCTGAATCTTGAAGTGAGTGCCAAACAAGTATGGCCTCAACTTCTTCAGGGCCCAAACCACAGCAAAGGCCTCCCTCTCAATAGCTGACAAACGTTTCTCTCTAGGGGTCAGCCTTCTACTTATAAAAGCAATGGGCTGGTCATGACCATCAATATTCAGTTGAGAAAGAACAGCTCCCACACCCAACTCAGAAGCATCTGTTTGGACAATGAATGGCTTGGAGTAGTCTGGACTCTTGAGAATAGGTGCAGTGCACATGGCCTGCTTTAGGTCATCAAATGCCTTCTAACAGCTAGCTCTGACCTGTGTCTGGGTGGTTGGAGGAGCCCAGTCCTTTATGGCCTGTATCTTGCTCTCCTAAGGTTGAACTTGGCCTCCACCTACAAGGTGGCCCAAGTATACAACTTGACTCTGCCCTATCTGGCACTTGGTAGCCTTGGTAGTGAGGCCTGCCTTTTGCAGGGCCTCTAAAACTTTCCTCAGGTGGATCAGGTGATCCTCCCAGGTGGAGCTAAAGACAGCAATATCATCTAGATATGCTGCACAGAAGTCATCCAGCCCAGAGAGAACTTGGTTCACCAACCTTTGAAAAGTGGCAGGTGCATTTTTCAAACCAAAGGGCATCACCACAAACTGGTAATGACCTCCTGGGGTAGAAAATGCTGTCTTGGCCTTGGCATCCTCAGCTAACCTGATTTGCCAATAGCCAGCTGTCAGGTCAAATGTGCTCAAGAACTTGGCAGAAGCCAATCTGTCAATGAGCTCATCTGCTCTAGGTATTGGATGGGCATCTGTCTTAGTGACAGCATTGAGACCCCTGTAGACTACACAAAACCTCATCTCTCTCTTACCATCCTGGGTGTGCGGTTTAGGCACTAGAACTACAGGACTAGCCCAAGGGCTCTCTGAGAGTTCAATGACTCCCAATTCCAACATTTTCTGTACTTCTTGTTTGATACAGTCCCTGACGTGGTCAGGTTGCCTGTAGATTTTACTCTTTATAGGTAGTCTGTCACCAGTGTCCACCTCATGGGTGCACCAGTTTGTCTGACTGGGTGTCAGAGAGAACATTTGTCTGAAGGATTGAAGAACCTGTTTACAATCCTCTTGCTGATGCTCAGAGAGGCTGTCAGAAAAGACTACACCATCTACTGACCCATCATCAGGGTTCTGAGTGAGCAGGTCTGGGAGAGGGTCACTCTCTTCCTCCTGTCCCTCATCTGTAGCCATGAGCAAGCCCATGTCTTCCCTGTTGACAAATGCCTTGAGCCTGTTCACATAAAGTACTCTGTGAGGGCTCCTGGGAGTTCCAAGGTCCACCAGGTAGGTGACCTCTCCCTTTTGCTCAATAATTGTATGGGGTCCAGACCACTTGTCTTGGAGAGCTGCGGGGGCCACCGGCTCCAACACCCACACCTTCTGTCCTGGGTGATACACCGTCAGGGCAGCCTTTTGGTCATGCCAAGCTTTTTGGAGTTCTTGGCTGGCCTCAAGGTTTTTAGATGCCTTCTCCATGTACTCTGCCATCCTGGATCGGAGACCAAGTACATAGTCCACTATGTCCTGTTTAGGCTTTTTGAGAGGTAACTCGCATCCTTCCTTCACAAGACACAGGGGTCCTCTTACAGGATGCCCAAAGAGAAGTTCAAAAGGGCTGTAGCCAACCCCCTTCTGTGGGACCTCTCTGTAAGCAAACAGAAGGCAGGGTGAAAGGATGTCCCATCTTCGCCTAAGCTTTTCAGGTAACCCTTTTATCATCCCTTTGAGGGTCTTGTTGAACCTTTCAACAAGCCCATTGAATTGTGGATGATAGGGAGTGGTGAACTTGTAGTTGACACCACACTCTTTCCACATAGCAGTCAAGTATCCTGACATGAAGTTTGCACCCCTGTCAGAGACAACCTCCTTAGGAAACCCCACTCTGGCGAAAACTCCAAGTAGGGCCCTGGCCACAACAGGAGCTGTAGTGGTCCTAAGGGGAATAGCTTCTGGATACCTGGTGGTATGATCCACTACCACCAGTATAAATCTGTGCCCAGATGCTGTTGGGGGTCCATTGGTCCAACAATGTCAATCCCCACTCTTTCAAAGGGTACCCCCACCATAGGTAGTGGTATAAGGGGGGCCTTTGTAGTGCCACCTGATTTGCCACTGGCTTGACAGGTGACACATGAGCGACAAAACTCTTTATGTTTAAAGTATTTTATTGAAGGAGTACACAGATAGAAAAAAACATTCAAGCAATGACATCCGTGCTATAGACCCGGGAGCCCCCCTTAAAGTAGTGTCAAACCTCAACTGTAGTAAAGGCGGTGTGGGCTCCGCACCCATGTGCATAACATTAAACAACACCCTGAGGTAGAAAAAGGCTCTCTGTACACACCCCATTTTCTAGAAACTGTTCCCCCCCCCAACTCCCTCCCACCCTATCCCTCTCTCCCTCCCCCGCCCCATCCAGTGCCCTGCTCAGCTAAATGTACTTGAATCTGCCCCGACCCTCCCCTCTCACCCCCCCCCCCCCAGGTTAAATGGCTGCTAAGCAATGTGGGCGATCGGTGGTGTGAGTCTCAATAATCTCAAGTATCTTGGGCAGGTTAATTCCTTGAACTCGGTGGCCAATAGTGCATGAAAGGACTGCCATAGTTCTTCAAATTGTTCCACCTCCCCGGCCATCATAAGTGACAGTTTCTCCAAGCCCAGGACATTCCATAATCTGTGCAACCAACCCGTAATGGACGGAACAGTGGTAGTGCGCCAGTGTATTAGGATGTTCTGAATCGCCGTGCCTAGTGCTATGGCAATTTGCCTGCCTCTGCGTGATTTCAGTGGGTACATCAACCCATTAGGTAATCCCAAAAGGACATATGCTGGGAAGCGGGGCAACTCAATCTCGAAATGGGCATCGATCTCATCAAGCACCTCCTTCCAGTAAGGAAGCAATATCGGGCAGTCCCATAGAACGTGTGTCAGAGTGCCAAGTTGTCCACACCCCCGCCAACAGGTGCTATCAATATGCCTATCCATCTCGTGTAACCATTCCGGGGTATTGAACCAATATGTAGATACCTTGGTGAAAGTCTCAGTCAGTCCTACATGATAAGCGGAGTGCCGTGCACAATACAAGACCTGGTCCCACTCCTTGTGGCTCAATGTCCTACCTAGCTCCCTGTTCCAGCGTTCCCTACCAGGATTATGAAAGTGGGTGGGGGGGTTGCAACATCTTATAAAGATCCGTAATTAGTTTTGCATCCGTAGTGCGCGTCGCCAACCATTTCTCGTACGGCAGTAGCTTCCTGTCAGCCCAGTCCCGTACCTGTGGCTGTAAAGCCCAGTGTCGTACCTGCCAATAGCACATCCTGTCCGTCTCCAATAACCCATATTCCTCTTTGAGACTCTGAAAAGGGAGGACCCCTTCCGACCCGTACAGATGGAAAAGAGCCCTGCATATGGCCGCCCACCAGTGTGTAAAGGCACCCGGGGCAGTCCCCGGCGTGAAGTCAGGGTTGTCCGCAATAGGCGTAAACGGGGAGGGAAACGTGGTGAGCTCGTGCGTTTGATTGGTAACATCCCACACTCTCAGAGGAACCCGCGTAACAAAAGATGCATAGAGGTTCGGAGGGCGATGCGCTTTGCGCAGAAAGGGCACTTCCTGCAAGGGACGGCCCGCCACCGCCTGGTCCCACCGACTCCATTCCACCAGGTATCTCAGCTGCGCCGCCTGAAAGTATTTGCGCAAGTCTGGGACTCCCAATCCCCCCGATTCCGGCGCCAACATGGAGAGAGCCCTCTTCATCCGAGGTCTGCGGCCCTGCCAAACAAAGTGGGATAAGGCCAGCTGCGTCTGCTGAATCCAGCCTTTGGGTGGTTGCAGTGGCAGCGCCCGGAACAGGTATAAGATTTGGGGGAGGACCGTCATTTTAATCGCCGCCACTCTCCCAAGCCAGGATATCATGCCTTTACTCCATCTCCCCAGTTCCTCTTTAATTTTTCTACCCAGAGTGGCATAATTGGCCGTCACCGTTGCCTGCAGCGTGGGCGCTAGCAGAATACCCAAGTACTGGACTTGACTGGCCGACCACTGCATAGGGAAGAGGTCTTGTAATTCCCGTCGTGTTGCAGACGTAAGAGAGAGGTCCAGGGCTGCCGATTTCCCCATGTTCCTCTTGAACCCCGCCACCCGGGAGAAGGCCTCTAGTTCAGAAACGCACGCCGGCAGAGCACGCCTTGGCTCCTCTAAGGTCAATATCACATCGTCGGCGTAGAGGCTGACTGTGTGTATATATCCTCCCATTTTCACACCGATCGCGTCCGGATTCTGCCGTATTCTCTGGGCAAACGGCTCCATATATAAAGCGAAGAGGAGTGGGGACAACGGGCACCCCTGTCTGGTGCCTTGCTCAATATTAAACCTCTGAGAGCTGCAGCTGTTCACCCGCACCACCGCCGACGGGAACCGGTAGCAATTAAACACCCAAGATCGAAATTTCCCGTCGATGCCCATCTTCTCCAGCACCCGCTCTAAATAAGGCCAGTGCACCCGGTCGAACGCTTTTTCAGCGTCGACCGACAATAGCATCCTTTCTCCGGGAATCCGTGACGCCTTTTCCAAGATATGTACCACTCTCTTGGTGTTATCCACCGTCTGCCTCCCGGGCACAAAGCCGACCTGATCTGATTCCACAAGACCCGGTAGATAGAGCGCCAAGCGTGCCGCCAAAATTCCTGTGTACAGTTTGAGGTCAACGTTTAAAAGGGAGATCAGACGGTACGAGCTGCACAGGGCCCTGTCCTTCCCGGGTTTGGGTATGACCGACACCATGGCTTGTAAAAGATCCGGCGGGAATCGCCCCCGGTTCGGAGAAGGAGTTGAACAGTTTCGTCAGTATAGGCGCCAGCGTGGCACTAAACGTCCTGTAAAAGAGCGCCGTGTAACCATCTGGGCCAGGGGCCTTACCGTGTTTAAGCTTACAGAGGGCGGCGATAACCTCCTCAGTCCGGATCTCCCTTTCCAGATATTCCGTCTGGGACGTTGCTAGGGACGGGAGGGTGACCGAGTCTAGGTAGTCCTCCGTCTCCTGCGCCAGCAGGCCCTCCCCTGCATACAAATCGGCATAAAAACGACGAAAGGTTTCGGCTATCTGTGCGTCCTCTGATACCACCCCGCCATTCCCCACCGCGATCTCCTTCACCCGGTGGCGTTCGTGGGTCACTCTGAGTTTGCTCGCCAGAAGGCGACCACACCTGTCCCCCCCGTATAATAAGCATGTTTCAGCCGCAGCGCAGCGTACTCCGCTCTATCCATATCTAAAGAGGACAGGAGTTTCCTCGCTGCCTTCAGCTGCTTCCAGATCCTGAGGGCCCCTGTGCGGCGATGCACCTCTTCAAGTTTCTTGACGTTTTGCGTGAGCTCGTCCCGTTTCTGCCTCCGATCCCTATTCTCTGCCGAGGAGATCGCAATGAATTCCCCTCTGACTACCGCCTTAAGTGCGGCCCACTGAGTTGCTACTGAAGTGTCTGTGTTGTCATTGTGTGTTTGAAAGTCCCTAATTGCCTCAGTAACGCGCTGCACAACTGTTTTCCGATGTAAGAGAGCGTCTCTAAGGCGCCAGACTCTGCGAGGGGCCCGATCAGCTGGCAAAGAGAAAGACCCCGAGACCGGCGCGTGATCCGATAAGGAAATGACCCCCATCTCCGATGTCGTGGCCAAGGCACGGACCGGGTCAGAAACCAGTAAGTGGTCCAGCCTGGCGTACGTCTTACGCATGTGAGAGTAGAAAGAGTAGTCCCGGTCTGCAGGGTGCAAGTAGCGCCAAAGGTCGTGTAGATCCAGGTCTACTAATTGGGACTTTGTCTGCTGTGATAGTTCCCCCGACTGTGGGGACCGCTGGGCTGACCTGTCTGTAGCCGAGTCAAACACCATGTTTAGGTCACCACCCAGAATAATGTGTCTGTCTGGAGATGCTGTGATGTCAATTAGTGCCGAGCGCATGAAGCTATCCTGTTGTTCATTTGGACAGTATATCGTTCCGAGTTTGAACCCTTCTGCTCCCCGAATTTGTGTAATACCTCCCCCCTAAACGCGGCAGACACTAAGATCGCTACCCCAGCTGTTTTGGAGGTGTTCGATGAGAAGAACTGCGCGGGGAATTTGCGTGATCGTAATCTATGGCAGTCCCGTGTGAGCAAGTGAGTCTCCTGAAGGAGACAAATGTCAGCCTGAGTGTTCTCTAGCAAGGACAGGACTGCCCTTCTCTTAACCGGGTTCTTAAGCCCTTTGACATTGAGGGTCACGACCTTAAGGGACCCCATGATCAGTCAGTACAAAGTGACATACGCAGCAAATCCACTTTAGGGAGGGTCGGGGTGTAAGCCTACGCAGCGACATGACCCTCACCGGGTCCTCGCGGAAACAACAAGAGCACTGAACGGACTGAACCCACCCCTCACTCAACACCCAGCCCCCCTGTCCCCCAACTCTCCCTCCTCCGCATCCCTCCCGCTCCCCCAACTTCCCCCAACTCCCTCCCCTTCCAGGTCCCCCAACACCTCCTGAAGAATTGTCCCAGCCATGTCCCTGCGGACAAGTCTGTGGTAAAGTATCGAAGTGGACGTCCAGCCACTCCCTTCCACCCTCCGCTCCCTCCCCGCCCCACAGAATCCCGAGCCTGCGATAACTACAATGCTATGTCGTTCTCCCCCCGGAGCAATCTCACGCTGTCAGCACGACACCATCGCTCATCGTAGTATCTCCCGCAGCCGCTTGGATAGCGCTCGCCATTTCGGCCCTGATGGTGGGCGAACTTGGACGTTGAGGCGTCGCCACTGTTCTACGTCTCGAGACCCTGCGCCATCCGTCTTCCGAGGTGCGTCTCCTGCGCGGCGTAGCAGAGTCCTCCTCCTCCGCGGTGATCCCCAATACCTCACATGTGTCCTGCAGGGATCTCAGCTGATGTACCTCACCGTTCCACTTAAAAATAAGGCGGAAAGGATGACCCCATGAATAAGGCGTTTCGTGTTGCTTTAGGAAGTCTGTCGCGATCTTAAACGCTTTACGTTTTTGTAAGGTGATCACGGACAAGTCCTGGTACAGGGCCACCGGGTGCCCTCGAAATACTCGATACGCTCTTTCAGTGGGAAATCAGGAAGAAAGGCCAAAATGTCCGGTGGTGGGGCATTAGCTCGTCTCCGGGGCCCCACTCTATGAGCCCTATCAATCCTTATTGGGAAATCCGCTGCTTCGCCCAAGATGTCTCTGAAGAGTTCCCGCAGGTATCCCGCCACATCCGACTCCTCTTCCGTTGACGGAATTCCTCGGACCCTTATGTTATTCCGCCGGGAGCGGTTTTCCAAATCCTCATTATGGGCCTGGAGGTCCATCTGTTGGTCCCTCAAGCGCAGCACTTCTTGCTGTAGCTGCGTGATTTCCTCGTCCTGTCTTTGCGTAGAGCATTCTGTCGTGGCCACCCTCTCTCCTAGGCCATCCACCTATCGCCGGATTTCACGGACTTCTCCGGCAACTTCCTGCTTCAGCGCTTGAAAGTCATCATGCAACGTTCCGAAGAGCGACTCCAGGAAGGACCTTGTGACCGGCGGTTCACCGCCTCCTGCCGATTGGTAGCCACTCGCTGCGTTCGGTGAAGGCTGATTCCTGTCCCCCCTGTTCTGCGACCTACCAAGCATTTCCGGGAGCGTGCGCTCATTCTTCTTACCACCTCTCTGGTTCGCGATTCCTTCTGCCGGGCAGCACCGCCGTCCACTGCCCCCGCCGCCAATCAGGCCTCCGATCCGCGACCACACGTGGCACTACTTGATGGGGTCAGAGGAATTCGCTCGCTCTCTGTCCGGGTGTGCCACTCCAGAGGCCCCACGCCCGCGTCCACTCTTTAGGACGTGCCAGTGACCGCCGCGGTCCGTCCGCACCCCCGAAACGCCCAAATCCACCGGCCACGTGCCGTGGTCGCGGGAGCAGGGAGGGGAAACAGTCCGGCGTCCTTCCGCCACTACTGGCTGGCTGCCCAGGGCCCCAGCGGCCACAACCTCCAGAGGTACTCCCTATGTGGTGGCCGAGGAGCCAGGCGTCTGTGCAGTTCTTTCAGGCCCTCGCGCCCAATGGTCTTGTGAGTCCCCTGCACTCCCAGCCAAACCCCCGGATAGCTGCGGGTCCGGCCTCCTCCAGCTATTCTCAGCAGCCAAACCCCAAGTGTCTACAGGGGACGTCTCTCACCCCTCTCTCCCGGGGGAACCGGCTCAGTGGGCCTCGCGGTGATGTCGCACCTCGTTGTCCGCCACAGAGGAGCACCGCTGTCGGGCCACCAAAGCTATGGGGGCGCCCTCCTTGGACCGGACACCACCTACTGTTTACGGGGGTGTAGCGAGCAAGCGCCAGGCCAGCAGCCCGGCCGTCGGCCTCGTGGCGTAGGGCCCCCACTGCCAGGAGCGCCTCCCCTCCTTGCCTCCTCACTTGTGGATCTCCGCCGTGGTCCTCGGGCCGCCAGTCAGCTCCAACTCTCCCCTCAAGGGCGCAATGTCCATCAGTAGTCCATTGACCCCCTCCTCACTCTCCAGGGCGGCCCCGGCGGGCCCACGCACCTCCACCAGCTGCGTCACTGCTCCCGGTGCAGGGGTAGTCACAGGCCTCCTCTCCGGCCAGGCTCGAGGCCCGATGCGCGCCGCTCCGTGGGGGCTCCCCCTGCGCCGCTCTGCTGGCCGGCGTTAGTCCCGGTCCTCTCTCCGAGGCCCCCTATGCAGGCCGAGTCTACCGGAGCTCCGCCCCTCCGGCCTACAGGCCTCCGGAGATTTAGGCCGCAGCCACGGCCCCGAGTTGTGGAAGGGCCGACCCCAAGGGGAGGGGCGTCCCGGCAGGCAGCCGCCACTCTCCTGGGCACCCTGCAGCATTGCGGCACCCAGGCGCTCCACGGCTGTCCCTCCCAGTGCTACCGCAGGCTCCCTCGGGCATTGGGCAGAGACCCGCTTTCCGCTCTGATGCTGGCGCCGCCCTCCTCAGCTCCGGCTCCGATGCTGCTCAGCGCTGATCGCGCCGCGCTCCAGTCTTGCTTCCCGGGCCCTCGCACGGCTGAACTCCAGTCCCAAGAGTGCCCGGCCGGTTCACACACCTTCCCCGTCCGGTATGGTGCCGGGTGGGGGGGAGAACAGGCGATTCCAGAGGCTCTAGGTTAGGGCTGGGTCGGGAGCTCCGGGAGAAAGCGACTCCTCACCCCGCCATCTTGGCCACGCCCCGACAAAACTCTTTAGTGTCCTCAGACATATGAGGCCAGTGAAAGTGTGGGGCAAGCCTGTCCCAAGTCTTGTTCTGGCCTAGGTGACCTGCAAGGGGAATTTCATGGGCCAAGGTGAGAAGGAAACCTCTCAGAGACAAGGGGATGACCAGCCTCCTGGTAGCACCAGGCTTGGGGTCTCTTGCCTCAGAGTAAAGGAGTCCATCTTCCCAATACACTTTATGGGCACCTGTGGCATTCCCTGCAGCCTCAGCAGCAGCTTGCTGTCTGAGGGTTTCCAGAGAGGAACAGTCTAATTGTGCTTGTCTCAAGTCTGCCCTGGAAGGTCCCCCTGTCCCAAGAAACTCAACCTGTTCAGGCTCAAGTTCTTCTAGGACAGTTCCTTCTGGGGTCTTTGGGTCAGTCTCCTGTGAGAGCTGATCCTCTCCTTGAGGCAAGGGGGAAGGCACTGCCTTAACCCTACAGTTCTTTCTCTTGGTGAGTGTCTGGTCCATTGTTCCAGGATCCAGCACTAGTTCAGCTGGGCATTTCTTGGCCTGTGACCTAGTCACAGCAAGGACATGTGCTGACAAACCTAACATCTCCACATGAGTCCTATACTCCACATCTGACCATAGGGAGGATTCCAAATCATTGCCCAACAGACAGTCCACTGGGAGGTCTGAACTAACAACAACCCTTTTGAGGCCATTTACCCCTCCCCAGGAGAAATTAACAAGTGCCATACTATGGGTGGTAGTGACATTGCTAGCATTGGTCACTAGGTAGTCTGAACCTAGTATTACCTGATCAGGGTCCACAAAGTTTGGTGTCACCATAGTGACACTGGCACAAATGTCCCTGTAGGCCTGAGCCAATTTTCCATTGACTAAATGCGTCTGCCTGTACTTGCCCAGAGTACTGGGACTTATTGTAGGGGTCAAATCCGTGTCCCCAGTACAAACAAGAACAGCCTGGGTAGGTACTCTGACTAGGTCAGAGCCTGCCTCAGATACCAATGTCAATCCCACTAAAGTCTTAGGGGGAACACTACCACTACTAACTAAACTAGGGGTTGCAGGTGCCTTAGGGGCAGTAGTGGTAGGAGCTGGGCCCTTCTTGGTGCACTCATTAAACCAGTGAGTATTACTTTTACAGTATTGGCACCATGGTTTCTTCTGACCATTGATCTTCTTCTTTTGGGAATTCTGGGACCCACCCTCCTTAGATTGTTGGGGCCCTGTTGAAGACTTCTGGTCATTTTGTTTACTCTCATTACCCTTCTGGTCTGCTTTCTTCTGGCCACCACCCTGGTTCTAGTTCTGCTGCTTGACCCTTGTCCTGACCCATCTGTCTGCCTTCTTTCCCAATTCTTGGGGAGAGGTCAGATCTGAGTCAATAAGGTGCTGATGCAACAACTGATTTTGACAATTACTTAAGATTTGTTTTCTCATAATTAAGTTATACAATCCTGTATAATCAGTAACTTTACTTCCCAGTAACCAGCCTTCAAAAGCCTTAGTGGCACAATCTACAAAGTCAGCCCAATCCTGAGACTGAATTTTCTGGGTATCTCTGAACAGCAACCTGTACTGCTCAGTGGTTAGGCCAAACCCATCAATCGGTGTATTCTTCAGGACTTGGTAATTGTTAGCATCCTCAGCTCTAGTAGTGAGGAGCTTAACTCTACCTTTACCTTCAAAGGAGAGCCACAAAATAGCTGCCCACTGACTCTGGGGGATGCACTGGACAGTGCAGGCCCTCTCCAAAGCAGTTATCCATTTGTGGATGTCATCCCCTTGTTTAAAGGGGGGCACTATTTTACTCAGGTGTCTAGTATCAAAACTCCTGTCTTTATCTCTAGGGATAATGTTGCCACCAGTGGGGTCTGCCCCACTCAATTTCTGCTCTCTGGCAAAGGCAAGTCTCTCTTTGGCAAAGGCAAGTTCTCTCAGTCCTCAGATTGACTTCCCTCATTTTAGCTTCATGCTCTCTTCTCTTGAGGGGATGTCATCCCTCTGTGAGAAGATGCCTGAGAGCCATTGGTATGAATAGATCTGTTAGAGCCTCTGGAATGAGACCTAACTCGTCTACTCCCAATGTTAAGCCTGCCTGAGAGTGGGCCTGGGGGTCCCCCAGTTCCATTCTCATGTATGCTTAAGTTGGTCCTGGTGAGCCTACTGACTACTACCTGACCTTTGTCTGCCTCATCCCCTGACAACTCCTGTTCCTCTTCCTCCTCTTCACTTTCGGTTCCATTGAGGTTGAGGTCACGGTCCCCAAGGGTTCCCTCTAAGGGGGGCATGCTCCCATCTGGATTAGAAGGGCCTGTGTTAGAAGCCCTTCTGGCATCATAAGTCTCTAAGAGACCTATCAGAAAAGGAGTGGTAGGGTTAGAACCCTGTTTTAGTTTCCTGGAGGTACACAGTTGTCTCATCTCCTGGAAACTAAGAGCTGCATATCTTGACATGACCTGTGGATGGTCAACTGACACAAGGGGAGCCACTGATTTCTCTCCTGTGTCAGACATGCTTTTCTAGTGAGGTGTAAGTGGTGCACTTACCTACACTATGCGTTTACCTACTGATCCCTTGCTAAGAGTTGTAGTCAGGGTGTGCTAGGCCCTGTTACACTACAACAGCTGGTTCAGTAGAACTCAGAGTATTCTAAGCTAAGTTATATGTACCTGGGTACTTATGTGATCTTTCAAATGATATTCTTAGGATACGTGCGAGGTAAAACAACAGCAAGCTCAAATCCCAACCGCTGCACACCAATGTGCGAAATTGGCCTGATATATAGTGCTCACTATTCTAGTGATCACTGTGTATCATACAAACGACCCTTATTGATGATTGGTTGTAAGTCAACCTTATAGACCAGCTATCCTAGTAGCGTGGACAAAAGCAGTCTTTAGGCTAAACTCTAGAGGGCGTGTTAAGCCAGCTGTTTTACCATCACATATACCCCTTGAACACCAAGTGAAAGGACACCACACAAGTTGTTATAAAAATAAAGGATATTTATTATTAACAAGTCTACCCTGAGTTCTTTGAGTCAGGGAGCTAAGCACAATACAAAACTCTTACGAAAATACTTCAAGTTGCACAATTTACATAAATGCCCGAGGGGCACGAAAAACCATATACACTAAAAGTGGAATGCGAAATACTAGCAGGTGGATCCAGAGGCTTCAGGATCGCTAGGACTACACTACTGAACTCTAAGGTTAGGAGCAGGAGGCCTTGGGAGATCGGGTGCAGAGTGTGCACTCTCACGCGGGATGCGGGACAAAGTCTATGGAGGCTAGTATTTCTATAAGTTACTGTTTTCGGACGAATCCGTTTAGATAGACTTAAAACGAAAAAGGATCTGGACACTTGGATAGTGAACCTGCGTTGGAGCACCGAAATGCTCGGGTTACCTAGCCCAGGGGCTGCGGCTGCATAGGGTTCAAAAGACGTCGGGAATCTTCGTTGTAGTCTATGGAGCCTGAAAGAAGTTGTTGCTGGCAGGCGACCAGTGAAGATGTTCGGTGTGATCCAAGCCTGGATCGGTGATGGAGACGACCTGAAAGCAGAGGGGACTCAGTTCTTAATCACTAGCCAGTGATTGTGTGGGCACCAGGATGGCACCGGATGAAGTCACCTCGACCAGGTGAGTGGGCGACGCTGGACTCTGCAGTCACACGGGCCAGGCGGCGTTGTCGGCGACCAGGCTGGAGGTGCGAGCTGTCCCACGAGGGTGTCTGCTGTCGGTGATGCTGGACCCAAGATGGGGGCAACAAACCTTGGCAAAGGCAAGCCCACGCGGTGGAGTCAAGATGGCGTCTGGGGTGGACCAGGAGGGTCCGGGGTCCTCTTCTGGGAGGGAGCAAGGGCCAGTCTGGAGCAACCAGACCAGCGGTGAAATCGTCGTAGTACGTTGTCGGGAGGGCCACTAGCCAACGGGCAAGTGACCGGACAATGCGGCAAGCGGCAAAGAGCAGAAGGGCCCCACGCAGATCTTGTGGATGCTGGGGGGCTGGACTTCGGTGCTGGAGCTGCTCTGGGTTGGGGCTTCCCAAACCCTCGTGCACTCACTCGAGGGTCCCTCGGAGGTCGTGCTGGTGAAGCGTCGTGCAGGTTTTGAAGATGGCCGGTCCCTCAGGTCTCGTCACACCCACAAATCTCAGCTGGGCTGATGATGCAGGTAGAGGTCAGAGATGCCAGGGAATCCGGGTCACATCGAGCTGGTCAGTCTTGATCCGGAGGATGGACGTGCAGCAAACCGCGATGCTTAGGTGGTGCCTGCGGGTGCAGGGTGGCTACTCCTTAGCCACAAGGGAGAGTCTTCAAAGAAAGTCAAGAGTTCCTTTCGTGGAAAGTAGTTCAAGATTCAAGATGATCCAATTTGGGAAGGGGGCCCGCTCCTACCTTTATTCTAAGAAAAGGGGCTGGCACGCGACTAGGTCCTTCCCATGGGTGGGACCAGGAGGGGGGTGGTTACACCCCTCTTCTTTGTCCGGTCTCTCCCTAGCTCATGGGCTGGGGTGCCCCTGGAACTGGTTTGAGCCGGCAGATGCACAGTGAGCACCGGGGTGCCACTTGCAGTCACCTTCCTCTGAGCCCTGCCTACCTGGGATACACAAATCCCTGTCTGGGATGGTGCTAGCACCGCCCCTGACAGGAAACCCTTTGTCCGAGCTCTCCTCGCTGGAAGGACTCCCAGCAGCAGGAGGTCAGACTTGTGTCTGTGGTGGCAGCATCCATTTTGTGATGCTGAGGCTCGAGTTAACTTTAACTGGGGTTCACAGTTACATACATGTCGTGTCCCTCTAGAAGGGTGGAATGCTAACCCCGTCGCCAGAATTGGCGAGGGGTTAATATTCCAATTCGTATGACACCTTACTCGACATGTTTTGATAAAGCGATACCAAAGTTGGCAAATAACCGCGAGGATTATAATGCTCTTAAGAGTATATGGTACGCGTTATCATGGAACAGCTATTAGGACTTGGTTCCGCAAGCTGCAAACGGGCTCAGATCATGCTAGAGCACCATCTCACAGAACTCCAAGCACTCTGCCTTCAGGATTGATAATGCCTGCCATAGGAGTGACTGATAGGAATACATGTGTCCATTTTAGGTTTAGATATAGGAATACTATATCTAAAGCAAAGGGTGTTCACACCACCTTGCCCCAGCTGTCGTGCAGCCAGTTGTGTCAGATTTGGGTGGCCAGCCAGGGGTGGCACAATACATGCTGCAGCCCCTGGTAGGCCCTGGGTACACCTATGCCCTGGATACCTAAGGTATGCTGTACAGGGACTGATAAGGTGGCCCAGAACCAATTGGTAAATGCACTTAAGGTACATGTGTGTCAATTTAGAGAGAGAACAGCTAGGCTGTGGGTCTGATTAGCAGGCCCACAGCCAGGGAAAGTCGTAAACCAGTGAAGCAAAAAGCAAAAATCGGGGGTGACCATAGGATTGCAGACCCCACTTTCCTACAGAGCGGTCTTTCCAGTCCTGAAGGTCCTTCGTCTGCTCGGTCTGATGGCCTCTTGCATTCTGTTGGTCAACCATGCACGCTGGCACATGAGGGCACTCTAGTGGTGCCTCCGCAGGCAGTGGTATCAGCACAACGGAGATCTCGGGGAGTCAGTGAGGATCTCCAGAGAAACTGCGGCGGATCTGTTTTGGTGGGGCGTGGAAGGCAATCTGTCTCAGGGAAAGCCTTTTCAACTGCCTCCATCGCTGGTCACAGTGATAACTGATGCATCCACTGTAGGGTGGGGTGCTCATTTGGGGGATCAGGAGGTCAAAGGTCTTTGGTCTCGAGGACAAGTTGCTTCACATCAACCTTTGAGTTGCGGGCCATACGTTTAGCGCTCAAGGCCTTCCTCCCTTCCCTTCGCGGTCAGTCAGTTCAAGTCCTGACGGACAACACGACCGCATGTGGTATGTCAACAAGCAGGGAGGAGTAGGGTCGTGGTATTTCTGCAGAGAGGCTCTGCGGCTCTGCGTCTCTGGTCCTGGGTTCAGGACCATCCGATTTGTCTAATGGCAAATCATCTGGCCGGTGTTCTGAACGTACGTGCAAACAGTCTCAGTCAGCAGTTCTCAGCCGACCACGAGTGGAGGCTTCATCCAGAAGTAGTGTGGGAAACTCCTCAGGTGGACCTGTTTGCCACTCAAGAGAATGCTCACTGCCCATCATTCTGCAGTCTCCAGTTTCCGATGCAAGGGGCGCTGGGGGATGCGTTTCAGTTGAGTTGGGACTCACAATTCCTTTACGCGTTTCCTCTATACCCTTGATTCCTCGGGTTCTGAGGAAGATTCGCCAAGACCGGGCCCAAGTCATATTGATCGCCCCGGATTGGCCAAGAAGGGTGTGGTACACAGATCTTCTCCACCTCTCCTCGTGCCCTCCGCTCCGTCTCCCTTACAGGGCAGATCTCCTCTCCCAGATGGAGGGGCAGGTTCTACAACCCCACCTCTAGACCTTACACCTTCATGCATGGAGATT
This sequence comes from Lissotriton vulgaris, assembly GCF_964263255.1. Classification (NCBI taxonomy): domain Eukaryota; kingdom Metazoa; phylum Chordata; class Amphibia; order Caudata; family Salamandridae; genus Lissotriton; species Lissotriton vulgaris. The sequence goes on along the minus strand of NC_141699.1, from coordinate 605,914,753 downwards.
GAACAGGGCAACCGGAGTTCTTTTTCTCTCCCTCACGATGTGGTGGATGTCATCTTATCAGCTAGGCGTGATTCCACCAAGTCCGTCTATTCTTATAGGTGGTCTAAATTTGTTGCTTGGTGTGGGGAGAAGTCCATTGACCCTTTAAGGGCTCGCTTGTCCAATGTTCTTCAATTTGCACTTTCCTTAGCCCAGCAGGGTTTTGCAGTGGCTGCTGTCAAAGGTTATTTGTCGGCCTTGACGGCTTTTCTCTGTTTGCCGGATCAGCCGTCACTGTTCAAATCTCCTGTGGTTTTAAGGTTTCTGAAAGGTCTCACTAATAAATTTCCTCCTACTCCCTTTATTGTGCCTCAATAGAACTTAAATCTTGTCTTAACCTACTTGATGGGTTCTCCCTTTGAACCCTTGCACAAGTATCCTCTGAGACATTTGTCTTTCAAAACGGTCTTCCTGGTCGCAATTACCTCGGCAAGGAGGGTTAGTGAGCTTCAAGCTCTTAGTTCAAAGCCCCCATTCTTGACCATTCATGCTGAAAGAATGGTACTCAGGACCAGGGCTGGTTTTCTGCCTAAGTTGGTAACTCCTTTCCATCTGGGGCAGTCCGTTACCCTCCCTACCTTTTATCCTCCCCTTCCAAGGAGGAGGAGAGACTTCCCCGCTTGGACCCTAAGAGGGCGGTGAGCTTCTACCTGGACAGGACAAGGGAGTTCAGGTTAGATGACCAGCTGTTCGTTGGATTTGCTGGCTGCAGGAAACGAAGAGCTGTGCACAAGCGCACATTTTCAAGATAGATAATTTTATGCATTAAGATCTGCTACTCTCTGGCGGGTAAGGACCCTCTTGAGGGTATAAGAGCTCACTCTACTAGAACAAAGTCTGCTACTTCTGCTTTATCTAGAGGTGTACCTGTTGAGGATATTGGGCCTCACTCCACACTTTCGCAAAGCATTACTGCTTGGATGCCAAGGTGAGGAGGGACGGCCACTTTGCGCGCTCTGTCCTTCAGGATTTTCTGGTATAGGAGAGTGGACTCCCTCCTCCGTGAGTGGAGACTGCTGTGGGACTCTTTTCACAAGGTGAGGAATCCACTGGCAGATGTATCTATCAGAAGAAGTTACTTACCTTCGGTGACGCTTTTTCTGGTAGATACAGTATCTGCCTGTGGATTCCTCACTGACCCACCCGCCTCCCCGTTGTCCACTCTGCTTTACCTGAGTTTATGTATTTTTATGTATATTTATATTTGTGTATATATTGGGTCTTTCATACCTTTGCTACGCACTATGTGTGCTGTTTTGAATTGTATGTACTATGTACACTGTATATATGTAGATCTACTGTCATTGGTCCGTCTGGGTGCCTCGAAGACACAGAAAAAAGGCGGAACTGATGTCATCACGCCAACGTAGGCCTAATAAGGAGTCGGTGACGTCAGCTGGAGTCGCGAGCGATGCCGTGCTCCTGTGACGTCGTCCACACCGGCGTGCTACAAAATAATTTTCCGAACGTTGCTGACGCAGGGGGATATTCACAAGGTGGGGAATCCACAGGCAGATACTGTATCTACCATAAAAAGCGTTACCTAAGGTAAGTAACTTGTTCATTATAAACATCACGTCATAAAATAACATATTAAGATTATGAAAAAATGGGAAATAGTAACTGAATGATAGGACATTTTACATTTAAATCCGAGGAAACAAGTAGGTAGCGGAGGGAAGAAGATTTTCACTCCAAGTTATTAAATCATAGGGTACATGGTACGGTGGCGGACGTGGAAACTGCCGTAGCGCTGGTCGGGGTCCACGGCGAGGCCAGTCCACACCTACCCCTGCAGCATCCGCCTCAAAACCCTCCTAGTCCGTGTCATGGATTGGCAGCAGTGCAGGCTCACACACGCCACTAACCTTAGCTCAGGGTGTCCGGCAGAAACGACTTCGGATGCTAAGCTCTCCTTACCCCACCAGACACGGAACCCACAGTGGAAGCGAAACACACTGTGCGCACACGTACCTAGCCGCGAAAGGGGAAGTGGATAAAATAAAAAATGGGTAGCGATGATTCCTTGGGATCCCCCGGGAGTCTGGTCACCAAGATGCTTAGGACAGCAGGAGAGGACCCACCTGATTAGGGAAAAGTAAGGAACACAGTCAACACTACACTTCAGGTGTCTCGGACAGTATATGAAGCAATTTGTAGGCACACCACTCACCGGAATCATACAAAACCCTGGCAGTGAATAGAGGACACCACAGCAAGCCTGCAAGGACTATGACTCGTTCTGTAATGAGTTCAGAAACTGTGGCCTGAGGTAGTCAAAAAAAGGAAATGGAAAAATAGCGGTTGTTTAAAATGGCACAAACCGCTCTCAGCGTCAGCCACAAGATTGCTTCAGGGAACCCACAAGAAAACGTCCGTGGAATAATGTCTCTTTCTCTGTGTGGCAAGAACTGTCCGTGAACAAAACAAACAAAACAATAAACAGTTCTGAGACTACATCTCCCAGAAACCCTCTCTGGAGAGACAGTACAAGGAATATTAGCGCAGCGCGTCTTCAGGCAGAACGCTGCCTAATATGAGTTGCAAGAACAAGCAATCGTCCCAAGAGTGCCCTAATCTAACTAGCTAGGGACTTTTAAACAACAAGGCAGAAAACGAAAACGAGCCCGTTTCCGTTTTTTGAGTACTTATCAGAAAAGCGCTGACAGTTCCAAACGCTGGGTAAGCACGGCTTCTCAAATCCAGGAATCTTCTAGCTTCTCGCTGGAATCCGGCGGGGAACACCTTCCGCCACTCCGATCCTCTCAACAAACAAAAATTGACAAGCACCGTCCATGAGAAGGGGAGGGGCTAATATGCCTTAGGTCTCATGGCTCTTCCTGCTTGCCCCTTGGAATGCTGGTCACTGTAGTTCACTCTGCCTCTTCTACAAACGTCCCCACACGCATACCATCTTCGGGATCTTGATAGTAGTACCATCCCTCGACCCCCGGGCACCACAATCGCTACAGTCCGTGCTTTCAGGCCCATGTGACGCCGGTGGGGGGCAGGGTTCGCCATCATCATCACCACCACCACTGACGCACTGTTACATCGGACAGGTGGGTGCTGCAAATAGTCCAAAGGGGCTACTCCCTCCCCTTCGAGGCGTCCCCTCCAGCCATGCCACCGCATGTCGGGGGATCACTTGACACTTCTGCAGGAGGAAGTTACGGCCCTCTTGGCCAAGGGGGCCTTCGAGCGCGTTCCTGGGCCAGAAGTAGGGTGTGGTTGTTACTCCCACTACTTTCTGGTACCCAAGAAGGGCAAAGGGGGCCTATGCCCTATCTTGGACCTACGGACGTCAACGGCTTCCTCCGGTAGGAGAAGTTCAAGATGCAGACGTTGGCTCAGGTCTTAGCTGCCCTAGACCCTAGACCCTGGAGACTGGATGGTAGCGCTGGACTTGCAGGACGCTTATTTTCACATCCCCGTCCTGCCGGCCCACCAGCGTTACCTGCGGTTCACGGTAGGCCACGAGCACTTTCAGTTTACCGTGCTCCCCTTCGGCCTTACCAGTGCCCCACGGGTGTTCACGAAAGGGATGGCGGTGGTCGCAGCTCATCTGCGCAGGTTAGGGGTTTCGGTCTTCCCCTAACTCGACGACTGGTTGTTGAAGTTGGGCTCGCCCCAGACAGTTGTCAGCCACCTCCAGACTACGGCCGACCACCTGCACCTGCTGGGGTTCTCCATCAATGTGCTGAAGTCACACCTGTGTCCCTCTCAGAAGCTCCTTTTCATCTGAGCGGTTCTGGACTCGGCGCAGTTTTGGGTTTATCCTCCCGAACAGCGGGTTCGGGATATTCAGGCTCTGATTCCAATCTTTCAGCCTTTATCCCGGGTCTCGGTCAGGTTGACGCTGCGGCTTCTAGGGCTGATGGCCTCCTGCATCCTTCTGGTGCATCACGCCAGGTGGCGGATGCGGGCTCTGCAGTGGGACCTGAAGTTTCAATGGGCCCAGCATCAGGGCAACTTGTCCGACCAAGTCTTGATCTCGGAGGGTGCTGCAAGACAGTTGCAGTGGTGGCTCACGGATCGCGATTGGGTCAGCTGCAGATCCCTCTCCTTACCCCAACCGGAGCACGTAGTTGTGACGGACGTGTCCCTCCAGGGCTGGGCAGGCCTCATGGGAGAGGCGGAGATCAGAGGCCTCTGGTCTCCGGCGGAGTCCCGGCTCCATATCAACCTTTTGGAGCTGCGGGCGATTCGTCTAGCACTGAAGGCATTCCTCCCCTCTGTCTGGGGGAGTGTAGTGCAAGTGTTCACGGACAACACCACCGCCATGTGGTACTGCAACAAACAGGGCAGGGTGGGGTCGTGGACCCATTGCCAGGAGGCTCTGCGCCTCTGGCAGGGGCTGGAACATCAGGGTGTGACCCTGGTGGTTCAACACCTGGCAGGTTCTCTGAACGCCAGGGCGGACAAACTCAGCCGCCGGTGCATGATGGATCACGAATGGCGTCCGAACTCAGATGTGGCGCAAGGTCTCTTTATGCAGTGGGGAGAGCCTTGGTTAGATCTATTCGGCACCGAAGAGAATGCGCAATGTCATCAGTTCTGCGTGTTGGAATTTCCAAGGCGGCACTCTCTCGGAGGGGCTTTTCGTCGCGAGTGGAGTTGCGGTCTTTTGGACGCCTTTCCGCCTATACCACTTCTGCCCAGAGTGCTGAAGAAGATCAGGCGCGACCGGGCCCAGGTTATCCTTGTGGCTCTGGACTGGGCAGATATTGGTATCCAGAGCTACTCAGCATGTCTGTTGATCCCCCAATTTGTCTGCCTCTTCAGGAGGACCTTCTGTCGCAGCAACAGGGTACGGTCCTCCACCCGAACCTGTCCAGTCTCCACCTACAAGCTTGGAGATTAAGCGGCGACAGTTGAGGCCATTTGACTTGCCTCCTGAAGTCTGTAATGTCATTCTGGCAGCCAGGTGTCCCTCCACGAAATCGGTATACGCCTGCAGGTGGAACAAATTTGTGGCATGGTGCACAGCAAAGGCTGTGGATCCACTCTCTGCCCCCCTTTCTGAGGTTCTCCTCTTCCTTCTTTCTCTTGCCCAGCAGGGCTCTGCTCTGGGCACTCTCAAGGGCTACCTTTCTGCCCTTTCCGCCTTCTTAAGGCTACCTGATCAACCACCTTTGTTCAAGTCCCCCATTGTAAATAGGTTTTTGAAGGGCATCACACACATGTTCCCTCCTGTTCCATTCGTGATTCCCCAGTGGGACTTGAACCTTGTACTGACTTACCTGATGTGCGCTCCCTTTGAGCCACTTCATAACTGTCCTCTCCGCCTTCTTACTCTGAAGACTGCTTTCCTGGTTGCCATCACCTCTGCCAGGAGAATGAGTGAGCTCCAGGCTCTTTCTTCCAAACCTCCATTCCTTTCTGCCCATCCAGACATGGTTGTGTTGTGGACAAGACCCTCTTTCCTGCCCAAGGTAATCACAGCCTTCCACATCGGGCAGTCCATCACCTTGCCCACCTTCTTTCCGCCTCCGCATCCCTCGAAAGAGGAAGAGAGGCTCCACCGTCTGGACCCAAAACGTGCGCTCTCATTTCACTTGGATCGCACACGCCAGTTCCGGGTGGATGACCAACTCTTTGTTGGTTATGCGGGCGCTAAGAAGGCGCTAAGAAGGAAAGGGCGGTGCACAAACGGACCATCACTCGGTGGATCGTGTTGTGTATCCAGGCATGCTACTCCTTAGCTAAAAAGGAACCTCCTGTTGGGCTGAGGGCCCATTCCACTCTGGCCACGACAACTACTACTGCCCTGGGCCGGGGAGTCCCCTTGCAGGACATTTGTCCGGCATATACGTGGGCTTCGCTGCACACGTTCGCAAGACACTACTGCCTGGACAGCCAAGTCCAGAGGGATGGCTTTTTTGGCCGTTCCGTCTGTAGGAGAGTAGGGTCTGCAATCCTATGATCACCCAGATTTTTTGCTTTTGTTTCACTGGTTTACGGCTTTCTCTGCTGTGGGCCTGCCAATCAGACCCACAGCCTGGCTGTTCTCTCTCTAAATTACAACATGTACCCTCGGTGCATTTACCAATTGGTACTGGGCCACCTTATCAGACCCTGTAACTCAGGGCATAGGTGTACCCAGGGCCTACCAGGGGCTGAAGCATGTATTATGCCACCCCTGGCTGGCCTCCTAAATTTGACACAACTGGCTGCATGACAGCTGGGGCAAAGTCGTGTAATCACCCTTTGCTGTAGATATAGTATACCTATATCTAACCCTAAAATGGACACACAGATTCCTATCAGTCACTCCTATGGCAGGCCTTGACAATCCTGAAGGCAGAGTGCTTGGAATCGTGTGAGATGGTGCTCTGGCATGAGCTGAGCCTGTCTGCAGCTTGCGGAACCAAGTCCTAATAGCTGTTCCATGATAACGCATACCATATACTCTTAAGTGCATTATAATCCTCGCGGTTAAATGCTATCTTTGGTATTGCTTTATCAAAACATGTCGAGTAAGGTGTCATACGAATTGGAATACTAACCCCTCACCAATTCTGGCGACGGGGTTAGCATTCCACCCTTCTAGAGGGACACGACATGTATGTAACTGTGAACTCCGGTTAAAGTTAAACGAAGCCTCAGCTCCACAAAATGGATGCTGCCACCACAGACACGAGTCTGACCCCCTGCAGCTGGGAGTCCTTCCAGCGAGGGGAGCCTGGACAAAGGGTTTCCTGTCAAGGGCGGTGCTAGCACCGTCCCAGACAGGGTTTTGTGTATCCTGGGTAGGCAGGGCTTTACAGGAAGGTGACTGCTGAGTGGCACCCCGGTGCTCACTACGCATAGGCCGGTCAGAACCAGTTCCAGGGGCACACCAGCCCCTGGCCTGGGGGAAGTCCGGCATGGGAGAGGGGTGTAACCACCCCCCTCCTAGTCCCACCCATAGGCAGGACCTAGTCACCAGGTCAGCCCCTTTTCTTAGTATAAAGATGGGAGCGGGCCCCCTGTTCAAATTAGATCATCTTTGGAATCAAGACACGACTTTCTGCGAAAGGACTTCAAGATTTCTTCTTCAAGATTCTCCCTTGTGACTAAGGAGTAGTCACCCTGCATCCGCAGGCACCATCTTAAGAACACTGCGGTCGGCTGCAAGTCCTTCCTCCGGAATCCGACTGCCCAGCTCGACGAGACCCGGCTTCCCTGGCACCTCTGACCTCTACTCACCTCTACAGCCAAGCTGAGAACCGTGAGTGCGACGAGACCTCGAGGGACCGACTATCGCCAAGACTGCACGACTTCTTTACAGCACGACCGCCGAGGGATCCTCTGGTGAGTGCTTTGGGGTCCGAGAAGCCCCGACCCTGAGCAGCTCCAGCACCGAAGTACAGCCTCCCAGCATCTCCACGATCTGCGTGGGGCCCTTCTGCTTTTTGCTGCTCACCGCGTTGTTTGGCTACTAGCCCGCTGGCTTGTGGCCTTCTGAACGACGCCCGACGACATCACTGCTGCTGGTCTGGTTGCTCCAGACTGGCCCTTGCTCCCTGCCAACAGAGGAGCACCCCGGACCCTCCTGGTCCACTCAAGACGCCATTTTAGGTCCACCGCGTGGGCTTGAATTAGCCAAGGCTTTGTTGCCCAATCCTGGGTCCAGCGACGCCGACTGCTTCATCCATCGTGGGACAGCTCGCTCCTCCATCCTGGTCGCCGACAACGCCTCCTGGTCCTTGAGATCTGCAGAGCCCAGCGTCGCCCACTCACCTAGTCGAGGTGACTACCATCCGGTGCCCTCCTGGTGCCACCTGACTACTGGCTAGTAGTCACGAACTTGGTCCCCTCTGCTTTCAGGTGTCATCTCTCTTCAAGATCCAGGCTTGGATCACTTCGAACTCTCTTCACTGGTCGCCTGCCAGCATCTTTCTTCCAGGCTCCTGGTCCGTCTACGAGGATTCCCGACGTCTTTTGAGACCTATGCAGCTGCAGCCCCTGGGCTAGGTAACTTCGGCATTTCGGTGCCCCAGCATAGCCTCACTATCCAAGGGTCAGAATCCACTTTCGTTTTCCTCCTACCAGGTCGGGTTCGCCCGAGAACACTAACTTTGTCTTTACTTGCTACCATAGACTTTGTCCCGCATCACGCGTGAGAGTGCACACTCTGCACCTGAGTCCCCTGGGTCTCCTAGAAGTAATCTAAAGATTCTATAGTCAAGTCCTAGCGATTCCAAAGCCTATTAGTACTGTACTTACCTGCTAGTAATTTCGCATTCCACTTTCAGAGTATATGGTTTTCCGTGCCCCTCGGGCATTTGTATATACTCTGCTAACTTAAGTATTTTCGTAAGAGTTTTGTGTTGTGCTTAGTACCCTGCCCTCATAAAGAGTACAGGGCTGTTGTGATTTTAATAAATACACTGTTTATTTTCATAACACTTGTGTGGTGTCCTTTCACTGGGTGTTCAAGGGGTATATGTGTGGTATAACAGCTGGCTTAACACGCCCTCTCGAGTCTTTAGCCTTAGACTGCTCGTATCCACGCTACTAGGATAGCTGGTCTATAAGGTTGACTTCCAACCAATCATCAATAAGGGTTGTTGGACTGATACATAGTGATCACTAAAATAGTGAGCACTGCATATCAGGCCACCATCTCACATTGGTGAGCAGCGGTTGGGATTTGAGCTTGCTGTTGTTTTACCACACGTATCCTAAGAATATCTTGTTGAAAGATCACATAAGTACTTCAGGTACATATAACTTAGATTAGAATACTCTGAGTTCTACTGAACCAGCTGTTGCAGCTCCTCAAGGCTTAGCACACCTTGGCTGCAACTCTTAGCAAGGGATCAGTAGGCAAACACATAGTGTAGGTAGGTGCATCACTTACACCACACTAGAAGCATGTCTAACCACGGAGAGTCTACTGAGACCCCTCTGGTGGTTGAGGACCCTCCACAGGCCTCTTCCAGATATGCAGCCCTTAGCTTCCAGGAGATGAGGCAGGTGTGTACCTCCAGGAAGCTAAAACAGGGGTCTAACCCCATCATCCCATTTCTGATTGGTCTCTTAGAGACTTATGATGCCAGAAAGGCAGAGAAACTTCTTAGCTCTTCTCATCCAGAAGGGGACATGCCTGCCCTAGAGGGAACCAGGGGTGACCCAGATCTCATCCATCTCTCAGCAGAGGAGGATGATGATCAGGAGCCATCTGAGGACGAGGCAGACAAAGGTCCAGAAGTAGTTAGCCAGCTAACTAGGGACAACTTAAGCAGGCATGAGAATGGTACTAGGAGACCCCTGGGACCCCTCTCAGGCCAGCTTAACATTGGGAGTGGACGAGTTAGGTCTCTCTCAAGAGGCTCTAACAGATCCATTCAAACCAATGGCTCTCAGGCCTCTGCTCTGAGGAGGATGACCTCCCCTCAGAGGAGAATCTATGAAGCCAAGGAAAGGGAAGTCAATCTGAGGATTGAAAGGGAAGAACTTGCCCTGGCCAAAGAAAGACTTGCCTTTGCTAGAGAGCAGGAATTGAGTGGGTCAAAACCCACTGGTGGCAGCATTGTACCTAGCAATAGGGAAAGGAGTTTTGATACAAGCACCTGAATAAGATAGTGCCCCCCTTTAAACAAGGGGACGACATCCACAAATGGATTACTGCTTTGGAGAGGGCCTGCACTGTACAGTGTGTCCCCCAGAGTCAGTGGGCAGCTATCTTGTGGCTCTCCTTTGAAGGTAAAGGTAGAGATAAGCTCCTCACTACTAGAGTGGAGGATGCTAACAATTACCAAGTCCTGAAGAATACACTGATTGATGGGTTTGGCCTAACCACTGAGCAGTACAGGTTGCTGTTCAGGGATACCCAGAAAACTCAGTCTCAGGATTGGTCTGATTTTGTAGATTGTGCCACTAAGGCTTTGGAGGGCTGGTTGCTGGGCAGTAAGGTTACTGATTACACAGGATTGTATAATTTGATCATGAGAGAACAAATTTAAACAATTGTCAGAACCAGTTGTTGCATCAGCATCTTGTTGACTCAGATCTGACCTCTCCCCAAGAATTGGGAAAGAAGGCAGACAGATGGGTCAGAACAAGAGTTAAGCAGAACCAGGGCCAGAATCAAGGTGGTCAGAAGAAAGCAGACCAGAAGGGTAAAGATTCTAAGGGGGAACAAAATGACCAGAAGTCTTCAACAGGTCCCCAACAACCCAAAGAGGGTGGGGGTCAGGCTCCCCAGAAAAAGAAGAATCAAGAAGGCCAATCTAAAAGGTGGTGCCAATACTGCAAAAGTAAAACTCACTGGTTTAGTGAGTGCACCAAGAAAGGAGGAGGGCAGACTCCTGCCACTGCAGCCCCTAAGGCACCTGTGCCCCCTAGTACAGTCAGCAGTGGTAGTGCACCTCCCAAGGGTTTAGTTGGGTTAACCTTGGGTTCTGAGGGGTATGACAACTTAGTTGGCACACTCACTCAGGCTGTCCTTGTCTGTACAGGGGATGTGGATATATCCCCTGATATAAGTCCCAATACTTTGGGCAAATACAGACAGACACCTTTCATTAATGGAAAAATGGCTCAGGCCTATAGGGACACTTGTGCCAGTGTCACAATGGTGACACCTAACTTTGTGGACCCTGGACAGATCATGCCAGGTACAGATTTCCTGGTGACCAATGCAAGCAATGTCACTACCAGTCACAGTATGGCAATTGTAGCTTTCTCCTGGGGAGGGGTAACTGGCCAAAAGAAGGTTGTAGTTAGTTCAGACCTCCCAGTGGATTGTTTGTTGGGCAATGATTTGGAGTCATCACAGTGGACAGAAGTGGAGCACAGGACTCACATGGAGATGTTAGGCTTGCCAGCACATGTGCTTGCTGTGACTAGGTCACAGGCCAGAAGATGCCCCACTGAACAGGTGCTGGATCCTGGAACAATGGACCAGACACCTTCCAAGAAGAAGAGCAGTAGGGTTAAGGCATTGCCTTCCCCCTTGCCCCAGGTTGTGGATCAAGTCTCAGAGGAGGCTGACCTACAGGAATTGAGGGAAACTGAGCCTAAAGAGTTCGAACTTGGTCAAGTTGAATTTCTGGGTTCAGGTGGCCCCTCAAGGGAAGACCTGGGGAAGGACCAGTTAGACTGCCCTTCCCTTGAACCCCTCAGACAGCAGGCTGCTGCTGAGGCTGCTGGGAACGCCACAGGTACCCACAAGGTATACTGTGAAGATGGACTCCTGTACACTGAGGCAAGAGACCCCAAGCCTGGCATGACCAGGAGGCTGGTTATCACCTTGTCTCAGAGAGGTTTCCTCCTTACCTTGGCCCATGAGATTCCCTTAGCAGGTCACTTAGGCCAGACAAAGACTTGGGACAGGCTTGTCTCACACTTTCACTGGCCTCACATGAATGAGGATACCAAGGAGTTTTGTCGCTCCTGTGTCACTTGCCAAGCCAGTGGTAAGTCAGGTGGCACAACAAAGGCCCCCCTTATACCAATGCCTGTGGTGGGGTGGCCTTTGAAAGAGTGGGGATTGACATTGTTGGTCCAATGGAACCCCAGACAGCATCAGGGCACAAGTTTATACTGGTGGTAGTGGATCATGCCACCAGGTATCCTGAAGCTATTCCACTTAGGACCACTACAGCACCTGTAGTGGCAAGGGCCCTAGTTGGAGTGTTCTCCAGAGTGGGCTTCCCTACGGAGGTTGTCTCTGACAGAGGTGCAAACTTCATGTCAAGCTACTTAACTGCTATGTGGAAGGAATGTGGTGTCAACTACAAGTTCACCACACCCTATCACCCACAATGCAATGGGCTTGTTGAAAGGTTCAACAGGACCCTAAAAGGGATGATTCATGGACTACCTGAAAAGCTCAGGCGAAGATGGGATGTCCTGATTCCCTGCCTTCTGTTTGCTTACAGAGAGGTCCCACAGAAGGGGGTTGGTTACAGCCCTTTTGAACTTTTGTATGGGCATCCTGTAAGAGGACCCCTGTGCTTGGTGAAGGAAGGTTGGGAGAGACCTCTCAAAAAGCCTGCAACCAGCATAGTGGACTATGTACTTGGTCTCCGCCCCAGGATGGCTGAGTATATGGAGAAGGCATCTGAAAACCTTAAGGCCAGTCAAGAACTACAAAAAGCTTGGCATGACCAAAAGGCTGTCCTGACTGTTTATCAGCCTGGACAGAAGGTGTGGGTGTTGGAGCCAGTGGCCCCAGCAGCACTCAAAGACAAATGGTCTGGGCCCTACACCATTCTTGAGAAAAAGGGAGAGGTCACCTACCTGGTGGACCTTGGAACTCCCAGGAGCCCCCACAGGGTGCTCCATGTCAACAGGCTCAAAGCATATGTCGACAGGAAGGACATGAGCTTGCTCATGGCCATAGATGAGGGACAGGAGGAAGAGAGTGACCCTCTCCCAGACCTGCTCACTCAGAATCCTGATGATGGGTCAGTAGATGGTGTTGTCTTTTGTGGCAGCCTCTCTGAGCATCAACAGAAAGACTGTAAACAGGTTCTTCAGTCTTTCAGACATATGTTCTCTCTGACACCCAGTCAGACCAATTGGTGTACCCATGAGGTTGACACTGGTGACAGCTTGCCAGTCAAGAGTAAAATCTACAGGCAGCCTGATGATGTTAGAGACTGCCTCAAAACTGAAGTGCAGAAAATGTTGGAGCTGGGAGTCATTGAACCCTCAGATAGCCCTTGGGCTAGTCCAGTAGTTCTAGTGCCAAAACCTCACACCCAGGGTGGTAAGAAAGAGATGAGGTTCTGCGTAGACTACAGGGGTCTCAATGCAGTCACTAAGACTGATGCCCACCCAATACCAAGGGCAGATGAGCTTATAGATAGATTGGCTTCTGCCAACTACTTAAGCACATTTGACCTGACAGCTGGGTATTGGCAAATCAGGTTAGCTGAGGATGCCAAGCCCAAGACAGCATTTTCAACCCCTGGTGGGCATTATTAATGGTCATGGGGGACTTTAATTGTACATTCGAGCCCCTGTTGTCCGATGAATCTTTGGACTCATATGACGAAGATTCAAGGAGAGGTGTCCCGTCTCTTGATCTTCCAATTGTAAACAGATGGACCCCTAGAATTATTCAATTAAACTCCCTTACACTTGAGCACGGCTTGAGAGCAGCTAACGGGAGAACACGCTCAGACCTAGCGGGGGCACATACATACAATAGGGTGGGTCACTCATCCAGGATAGATTATATCCTTTTAAACTTTTCCTTGTGGGCTCACATGAAGGATATGATAGTTCTACCTTCCCTGGATAGCGACCACAACGCACTTTCATTATCCCTAACATGCTGGTGGAGGGAGAGTTGCTCATCTTGTGGAGTTCATGATATACCTGAGCTAAGGTCATCGGGAGGGGTGGTTCCCTCAAACTGCCTAAGACGCTTAAAATGGGACAAAGTGGTAATCGATGAAGATAAACTATCATGCATTAGAGCTGTTACCACTGCAGCCTGTGAACTTTTGGATAATGAGCTTGTCAGCCCAAACCAGATTTCATTAATGTTTAGCGAGGTCTCGACGTCGATTGGGGACCTATTCAAGGTCAAAATAAAAAAGGGAAACAACAACCTTGACAAGCGCCAGGGCAAATTTGGCTGGTACTCGACGGAGTGTCGTGCTGGTAAGAGAGCACTAATATTGGCAGTAAAAAGTGGAGACGCAACACTAATAGCCACTATACGCAAGAGCTACAAATCCGAGTTAAAGGCAGCAAGGAGAGACTGGGAAGATGCATTTTGGCAGGAACTCCGTGTCGCCAGTGCAGAAAAAAATGCAAAAGGCTTTTGGGACTTATTGCGAAAGAAAAACAGACCCCTAGATACTGTCATCACATGTAATATAACGGAGGATCTATGGTATTCACATTTCTCAAAATTGTATACAGCATCTGTAGCAGAAGCGACGGATTTTCCATTACCACAGATCTCTCGAGGTGATGGGAGTTATGAGGAAAGTCTGTTTACCCGGAAAGAAGCGGAAGGTGCCATAAAATCTCTTGTCCCGCGTAAAGCGGCTGGTCCCGATGGCCTTCCTGGCGACCTGCTTCGTGCAGACTTAGGTGATTGGAGGACGCTAATTGCATCAGTATTAAATGCGGCTATGGCGGGTGCTCCTCTGCCCGCTTCATGGATGGCCGCCGAGGTGGTCCCCCTGCACAAGAAAGGCTCAAGAGACGACCCAGCAAATTACAGGCCGATCAGCCTGATAGATTGTTCGCAAAAAGTAGCGGGCAAGGTCCTTTTAGCCAGAGTTCAACAGTGGGCAGACGAAAATAAGATACTTTCGGATTTCCAGGCTGGGTTCCGAGCTGGCACAGGAACAATAGAACAATCGTTAAGGCTGCTCATGATCCACTGGAAGGTCGTCACGATTGGGAAGGGTACCTTATATCTGGCCTTCATCGACCTCCGGACGGCCTTTGATTTGGTTCCAAGAAACAACTTATGTAAGGTTTTGTGTGACCTTGGCATGCCACCCTATTTGCTTCACCTGATCATGAGGTTCCATGAAAAGAACTATGCCCAAATACGCTGGGGGCCGAATGGTCAAAAGACCTCAAGAATAGACGTGAATAGAGGTGTACGGCAAGGTTGCGTACTTGCCCCAACCCTCTTTTCGCTCTACGTAAATGGGGTGGTGGATTACTTGACCAGGATACCAGCAGATGCACCCCGTTTGGCAGGCCGTTTAATCCCCACTCTGCTTTTTGCGGATGATACTTTACTTCTGTCAAAATCCCCAATGGGCCTTCAGCAGCTTCTCTCTGGTTTTGACGATTTTTGCAAGCAGAGAGGACTCTGCATTAACACAGATAAAACAAAGTATCTCATCCTGAACCCCCCGCAAAAACTTGGCCCTCCTCCAACACTGGGGTCTGTTGCACTGGAAAGGACCAAGACATTTGATTATCTGGGTATTCGGCTGGTGGACTCAATGAAATGGGACTATCACTTGACTAAAATGTTGTTGAGTTTAAAAAGAGTAACTGGGGCCCTGCTGAAAGAGCAGAGAGCAGCTTCCACAAAACCAATAGCAGCAGTCATGGACATTTATTCGGCCAGAGGAGTAAGTGCCGCTCTTTATGGGGCGGAACTCTGGGGAATGTCTAACATGAAAGAGCTTACCCGAGCAGAGAACACCTTCTTGAGAAGTTTGATGTCCCTTGGTCCATCTGTCCCCATCTTACCATTGCAATTGGACATGGGCTGTCGGGCGATTGAAGACCAAGCAAAGTTACGCCCCTTGCTTCTGTGGGCCCGCATCTGGAGAGTGCCAGAGCTCTCAAGTTATGCAGATGGCCTGCGGGAGATAATCAAATCTACAGGTTGGGCAAAAATAAAATGGTTAAGGGACATTAAAGCACTACTTGCCAATCTGGGGCTGGAAGAAGCATGGCATCAACAGACAGCCCCGCCCAAATCAATGTTAAAACAACTTTACTGGAGATGGGTGGCAAACAAAAGAAACTCTTCTGCTACGATTTGCAAAACGACTAGGAACTTTATGGAGTCTAAAGATGTTCCCATCAGAGAGTTGTATTTGGATATTATCTCAGCCCCATGGGAAAGATCCCTGTATTTTAAATTCAGAATAGGTCTTCTCCCTGTAATGGAACTCACATGTCACTGGAAGATTCCTTACCAGACTGCTCCGTGGTGCCCCTTCTGCCCACAGCGCCGTGAATCTGTCCCTCATTTGTTATTTGAGTGCCCTGCCTATAAGGTTCCACGGATGAAATGGCTAAAACCCATGTGTCTCACCTTGGGCACACGACATTGTAATGTGGCACTAAGGATATTAATTTCAGACACTCGCACATTTTATGCATGCGCCACCTCGAAGTATCTTGGGTGGGCATGGCGGATTCGGTCAAAGAGACTTAGGCAAATTGTTTAATCATGTTTTTACTTCTGTGGTCTGTTTTTTTAAACATACCTCTTTTAGGTAATTTATATAATTTTCCCCCTAAAAATTATAGTAAAAATTGCTGATTTATATCATGCAAGGGGTTTTTACACTTTTTACATTCAATGTTCCAACATGAATTTTATATGTATGTATGCTTTTTAAGATATTTTTAATGTCGAAATAAAGCCTATTTGACTTGACTTGATTATTAATTTGTGGTAATGCCCTTTGGTCTGAAAAATGCACCTGCCACCTTCCAAAGGTTGGTGAATCATGTTCTCACTGGGCTGGATGACTTCTGTGCAGCATATCTTGATGATATTGCTGTCTTTAGCTCCACCTGGGAGGATCACCTGGTCCACCTGAGGAAAGTGTTAGAGGCTCTGCAAGCAGCAGGCCTCACTATCAAGGCCACCAAGTGCCAGATAGGGCAGACACAGGTTGTGTACCTGGGCCACCTTGTAGGTGGAGGCCAGGTTCAACCACTGGAGAGCAAAATACAGTCAATCAGGGACTGGGCTCCTCCAACCACCCAGACTCAGGTTCGAGCTTTCTTGGGCCTGACTGGTTACTACAGAAAGTTTGTCAGGAACTATGGATCAATTGTGACTCCATTAAATGAACTGACAAGTAAGAAAATGCCAAAAAAGGTTCAGTGGACAGCAGGCTGTCAAAAAGCATTTGATGACCTAAAGCAGGCCCTGTGCACAGCACCTATCCTCAAGAGTCCAGACTACTACAAACCATTCATTGTCCAAACAGATGCTTCTGAGTTGGGTGTGGGAGCTGTTCTATCTCAACTGAATTTTGATGGTCAAGACCAGCCCATTGCTTTTATAAGCAGAAGGCTGACCCCCAGAGAGAAGAATTGGTCAGCTATTGAGAGGGAGGCCTTTGCTGTGGTTTGGGCCCTGAAGAAGCTGAGGCCATACTTGTTTGGCACTCACTTCAAGATTCAGACCGACCATAAGCCCCTCTTGTGGCTAAATCAGATGAAGGGTGAAAACCCCAAACTGCTTAGGTGGTCCATTTCCCTACAGGGGATGGACTTTACAGTGGAACATAGACCTGGTACTGATCATGGCAATGCCGATGGGCTCTCCAGATATTTCCACTTAGAACAAGAAGACTCACCTGGTCAAGGTTAGTTTATTGTCCCAAAGTTTGGGGGGGGGGGGGTCATGTAGGAGAGTAGGGTCTGCAATCCTATGATCACCCAGATTTTTTGCTTTTGTTTCACTGGTTTACGACTTTCTCTGGCTGTGGGCCTGCCAATCAGACCCACAGCCTGGCTGTTCTCTCTCTAAATTACAACATGTACCCTCGGTGCATTTACCAATTGGTACAGGGCCACCTTATCAGACCCTGTAACTCAGGGCGTAGGTGAACCCAGGGCCTACCGGGGGCTGAAGCATGTATTATGCCACCCCTGGCTGGCCTCCTAAATTTGACACAACTGGCTGCATGACAGCTGGGGCAAAGTCGTGTAATCACCCTTTGCTGTAGATATAGTATACCTATATCTAACCCTAACATGGACACACAGATTCCTATCAGTCACTCCTATGGCAGGCCTTGACAATCCTGAAGGCAGAGTGCTTGGAATCGTGTGAGATGGTGCTCTGGCATGAGCTGAGCCTGTCTGCAGCTTGCGGAACCAAGTCCTAATAGCTGTTCCATGATAACGCATACCATATACTCTTAAGTGCATTATAATCCTCGCGGTTAAATGCTATCTTTGATATTGCTTTATCAAAACATGTCGAGTAAGGTGTCATACGAATTGGAATACTAACCCCTCGCCAATTCTGGCGACGGGGTTAGCATTCCACCCTTCTAGAGGGACACGACATGTATGTAACTGTGAACCCCGGTTAAAGTTAAACGAAGCCTCAGCTCCACAAAATGGATGCTGCCACCACAGACACGAGTCTGACCCCCTGCAGCTGGGAGTCCTTCCAGCGAGGGGAGCCTGGACAAAGGGTTTCCTGTCAAGGGCGGTGCTAGCACCGTCCCAGACAGGGTTTTGTGTATCCTGGGTAGGCAGGGCTTTACAGGAAGGTGACTGCTGAGTGGCACCCCGGTGCTCACTACTCATAGGCCGGTCAGAACCAGTTCCAGGGGCACACCAGCCCCTTGCCTGGGGGAAGTCCGGCATGGGAGAGGGGTGTAACCACCCCCCTCCTAGTCCCACCCATAGGCAGGACCTAGTCACCGGGTCAGCCCCTTTTCTTAGTATAAAGATGGGAGCGGGCCCCCTGTTCAAATTAGATCATCTTTGGAATCAAGACACGACTTTCTGCGAAAGGACTTCAAGATTTCTTCTTCAAGATTCTCCCTTGTGACTAAGGAGTAGTCACCCTGCATCCGCAGGCACCATCTTAAGAACACTGCGGTCGGCTGCAAGTCCTTCCTCCGGAATCCGACTGCCCAGCTCGACGAGACCCGGCTTCCCTGGCACCTCTGACCTCTACTCACCTCTACAGCCAAGCTGAGAACCGTGAGTGCGACGAGACCTCGAGGGACCGACTATCGCCAAGACTGCACGACTTCTTTACAGCACGACCGCCGAGGGATCCTCTGGTGAGTGCTTTGGGGTCCGAGAAGCCCCGACCCTGAGCAGCTCCAGCACCGAAGTACAGCCTCCCAGCATCTCCACGATCTGCGTGGGGCCCTTCTGCTTTTTGCTGCTCACCGCGTTGTTTGGCTACTAGCCCGCTGGCTTGTGGCCTTCTGAACGACGCCCGACGACATCACTGCTGCTGGTCTGGTTGCTCCAGACTGGCCCTTGCTCCCTGCCAACAGAGGAGCACCCCGGACCCTCCTGGTCCACTCAAGACGCCATTTTAGGTCCACCGCGTGGGCTTGAATTAGCCAAGGCTTTGTTACCCAATCCTGGGTCCAGCGACGCCGACAGCTTCATCCATCGTGGGACAGCTCGCTCCTCCATCCTGGTCGCCGACAACGCCTCCTGGTCCGTGAGATCTGCAGAGCCCAGCGTCGCCCACTCACCTAGTCGAGGTGACTACCATCCGGTGCCCTCTTGGTGCCACCTGACTACTGGCTAGTAGTCACGAACTTGGTCCCCTCTGCTTTCAGGTGTCATCTCTCTTCAAGATCCAGGCTTGGATCACTTCGAACTCTCTTCACTGGTCGCCTGCCAGCATCTTTCTTCCAGGCTCCTGGTCCGTCTACGAGGATTCCCGGCGTCTTTTGAGACCTATGCAGCTGCAGCCGCTGGGCTAGGTAACTTCGGCATTTCGGTGCCCCAGCATAGCCTCACTATCCAAGGGTCAGAATCCACTTTCGTTTTCCTCCTACCAGGTCGGGTTCGCCTGAGAACACTAACTTTGTCTTTACTAGCTACCATAGACTTTGTCCCGCATCACGCGTGAGAGTGCACACTCTGCACCCGAGTCCCCTGGGTCTCCTAGAAGTAATCTAAAGATTCTATAGTCAAGTCCTAGCGATTCCAAAGCCTATTAGTACTGTACTTACCTGCTAGTAATTTCGCATTCCACTTTCAGAGTATATGGTTTTCCGTGCCCCTCGGGCATTTGTATATACTCTGCTAACTTAAGTATTTTCGTAAGAGTTTTGTGTTGTGCTTAGTACCCTGCCCTCATAAAGAGTACAGGGCTGTTGTGATTTTAATAAATACACTGTTTATTTTCATAACACTTGTGTGGTGTCCTTTCACTGGGTGTTCAAGGGGTATATGTGTGGTATAACAGCTGGCTTAACACGCCCTCTCGAGTCTTTAGCCTTAGACTGCTCGTATCCACGCTACTAGGATAGCTGGTCTATAAGGTTGACTTACAACCAATCATCAATAAGGGTTGTTGGACTGATACATAGTGATCACTAGAATAGTGAGCACTGCATATCAGGCCACCTTCTCACACCGTCCTCCAGGACTTTCTGGTGTGATTATTGGTTGGCAGACCCACCACCGGGGTTGGTATTGCTGGGGTTTCTATTCTAAGGTAAGGAATCTATCACTAACGTGTCTCTTTCAGATGCACAAGTTACTACTTGTATAACAATATATCTGTAAGAGACATTAGTTAGTGATAGATTCCTTACCGATCTTACCATCCTCCCCGTTCTGCAAACCGATATCTAGTTTTTAGGTTATCCACTTCAGGGCCCTAGTTTCATGGCACCAGTGTTGGTTTTTATCATGGCTCTGCGTTTCTGCGCGTAAAAGCTGTGTATAAGAACGGACGTCGGCACGCGGAGGCGGCGTCTAAGTACTCCGACGACGTCATCACGGCGCCCACGACGCCTACCTGCGCGGTATGGGTACAGCTACGCAAAAAAATTCGGGATCCAGTCTGACGCCTGGGGATATTCTAAGGTAAGGAATCTATCACTAACCAATGTCTCTTACAGATATATCGTTACACAAGTAGTAACTTGTGCATCAGGATGAACTGTTATTTGGGTTTCAAGAGGAGCGAGTTCCATGGCTTTATTGCATAGTCCTTCTTTTCTTACTGTAGAATCTTCAAAGGTGATGAGTCTCTGTTTGAACTTCTTGGATTGTAGGTAGCAGAATGCGTCTGCTACTTGGTCGGAGTCCACTTGGCCTACTGCTTCATATCGGCCACATAGTGTGGTTTGATCAGGTCGATAGACACAAACCTGTTCTCCTTTTTACCAGCAAGGGGCGGCAGGAAAACTGTTCTTGGTCCGTGCATTGCTAGGACAGGCACTGGTTGTTTGTAAGAAGGCCCAAATTCCTTCTGGTCCGCGATCTGTTCTCTGACTAGTTCACCAAGCTTTGGGATCCAGACAGGCCTTGCTGGGACGGTTTGTTTTTTCCCCAGTGGTGGTTGGCTTCCGTAACACGTTGCTTTGTTTCGTTCTTAGTTCATTTATGTCCTGTAAAACAGCCAGACAATCTTGGATACCAAATTTCTTTTGTACCACCACTGATGTGTGACAATCAAGGTCCAAGACCAACATTCTTGTCCCAAAGAGGACCTTATATGGAGTGATACCCCCTAGAGAATTTCTTGGCCAGTTGTTAAGACTACGTTGGACACTTATTAGATGTTTAACCCACCCGTCACCCGAACCTAATACCCTAGCTGTTATAGACTGCTTTATGTCCCGGTTTTTTCTTTCCACAACCGAATTTCCCTCAGGATGGAATGGAGAAGAGTACCACAATGCAACGCCCAAACTGGTCATGACTTCTTTGTAAGCTCGAGAGCTAAACGCAGGACCCTGGTCAGAATGTAGTGTGCCAATTGCGTATGTGCAGATAAAGACTCGCTAATCTTTTATAACAGTTTGAGCGTCAGCCGAGCGCTGGGGCCACGTCCAAAGGAACCTTGAACACGACTCCACTGTGACCATGATATATTTATAGTTGCCATCCCTTTGTAAGGGACAGCAGTGGTCCAGGTAAATACAAGTTAATGGTTTATCTGAAATTAACAGGGGCGTCTGCGCAGGAGGTTTCACAGTAGACTTTCATCTTTTGGCATATTTCACAGTCCAAGACGTAGTTTCTGGTCTGTTTCCTCATGCCCGGCCACCAGTATCGTTGTTTTAATAATGATACTGTGGCGGAAACACCTGCATGTGCAGAAGCGAGCCATTCAAGTGCTACTAGGATTAGTCTTAATCTATGTTCCTTGTTTGGAATTACCCTATCCCCCACTCCAGGGATTCGAGCAAACGGAACATTGTATCAGTTATATATGAGTATTTGATTGGAAACCCTTTAGGTAACACTGTACCGCTGCCTTTGCTTGTAGCATTGACAGCCAGCATTATTTCACTGTCTACTTTTGTTTTTGAACGAGTGATTGCAGCTACGGAAGCCATTTGAACAGCTGCCTTTGCGGCTTCATTAGCCAATTAATTCCCTTCATTGTGAACGCCATCACCTTGATGACTCAGCGTGTGTATCACGTGAGTGCTTTGTAGTCCTTCTCATAACTGAACTACTTGTTCCCAAAGCGTTTTATCCTTAATTGTGCCACCTTTTGCATCTTTGAAACCGTTTAGAAGCCAATTCTTTAAATATTCATTGTAGGATTGAACACAATCAAAAGAATCGCACACTATGAGTGTGGGGAATTCGTGATCCGTTTTTTCAATGTTCCATTTTGAATGCTTGTAGTTCAGCTCGCTGAGCTGTACAATCTCCTAGAGATTGCGTTTTTGTGACCATAGGTCTGAATTTGCCATCGCGCATACGACCTTTAACGATCGTGCATGCCGCACTATAAGCTTGTTAACCCCTGTAGCAGGTTGAGCTGATCCGTCAGTATAAATTATACATTCATACTGGTCTAGAGGCAGAATTTCAGTAGGCAGCGGACATTCTTGTTTGTATTGCTGGAATGCTTGTGTTTTTAAATATGGATCAAAAACATATTCAACATCAGTTGCAGTAAGATAATTAACCCATTGTATCCTTCTCAGATGTAAAGCTTTAGCATTTGGAATGCTCGCTTTTGTCACTGCCTCTAAGGCATGTATGGAAGTTATGACCATAATGCGTTTTCCCTGTGCTAGAGCTCTTTCTCTTGCTACAGCAGTTTGAACAGCTGTCAGAAATGTTTCTGTTGAAATGAATTTCATTTCTGCTTGTGTATACAATGGTGATTTGTGTGCAATTTGTACTTTTTCACCTTCGTTAAAAATTAAGTACTTGAATCTGCATTGACCCGAAATGTTTCGGATCACTAAGTTGCGTACATTTCAGCATGTTTGTAAATGTTTAGTTGCTAACATGTGTGTGTGATTTTGTATCCAATTTTCTGTTTTAAAATCAGGCTTGATTAGTTCGTAGAGAGGTTTAACCCTTTCTGCGTAGTTAAGATGTAAGTTCTTCCAAAATTTAGGAAACCTAGAATCGACAAAGTATTTCAGTGTTTTTGGAGGTTGGAGCAGCGCACACTTCTCTAAAAAAGTTGGCTGCCAGGCTTTTGCCTTCACTTGGTAGTTCATATCCTAGAAAAAGGACATTGAGATGGGCAATTCTCGATTTCTTGAAATTGAATTTATACCCTTCAGAGGCGAAGCCAAGTATAATGGTGTTCACCCTGTTCAAGTGCCTATCCGGGTCCTCGTCTGTCAGATAGATATCATCGACATTTGACAATGCCTGGTCATCATAAATTTGTAGTAACTCTATTACTCTCGCTGAGAATAACCCAGGACTATTCTTGAATCCTTGAGGGAGACAACAGAAGTGACGCTGTGTCCCCATTATTGAGAAAGCGGTCAAATAGCTACTTTCAGGTGCAATATTTTGACAAAAGAAACAGTTAGAAATATCTTATGTGGTTTTATATTTTACAATGTTCTTCATTAATGCTGTACTGTGTGCATTTTGCACTGCAAATGTTTTACAACATGAGTTTAAGTGTCTGTAATCCAAAACTAGCCGATATGTATTGTCTGGTTTGGAGACCGGAAACAAAGGATTGTTTATTGAGGTGCCAGTTTCAATCACCCCTTGGTAATCTCCCTGACCTGTTTTTTAGCTTCTTGCTTAACTGGGTATTGCCTTTGTGCAGTTGGTTGATTTTTATAACTGGATTTTATGGTGAGGCGAGTCCTCATTTCATCCTACATGATTCTTATATAATGCTGGGGCAACTGCCCATTTCCTGGCATAAGTATATTTTAAATCAATTGGAATATAGCTAGAGAAGGCTGGCATAATGATGTCTTTGCCATGTGGGCACTCCCAAACAAATTCTGGTGGCCAGTCTTGTTCTGTCAGAAGTATATCATAACCCTTAGAAAGTCGCTCTCAAAAGAGTGCTTTCACTTTTCTTGGTATGTCTCCCTTCATCCGGAGTGTTATTTCATATAACCTATGTGGAGAGCTAACTCTGGTGTCTGCAGTTTCAACTTCAATGTCCTCATTCAAGTCCACTGTCTCCAGAAGTCCCTTCAGGTTCTGGCGAGCTATTTTACTTCTGCTGCGCTGTCCAACATTGTCTGAGCCGATTCTCCGTTCTTGAGTTGTGTCCTCAAGATCCTCAGCATGTCTGATTTTTAGACCTGCTACCTTCTTTTTGGTGAATTGAGTTTTTGGTTTACTTTTCTGAACATGTTGATCATCTTTGGACTTCACGCGTTCTTCTTTTTGTTCTGACTGTCCTCTTCTTTCGGATTTCTGTAACAAAGTCTGAAAGGTACGAGAGGAACGTGTATCAGTATCTTGATACCAGTCAGGTTTTCTCAAATTATCCCTTTTCCTGAGGTTGTACCTCCTTTCAGAGGGCTCCTTTTGAGGAGACCTACCGCGGGAATGAAAAGGCGTCTCTTTGGAAGTTTGTTTGCTATTCTCCCACTTCTTTTTAGAAAAGTTTGGAGTGTTTTTAGTAAAGAAATTTTCAGAACTTTCAGACAGTTGTGGCTTCACTGGTTTCCCACCCAGACTGTCTCTGCCTAATTCTTCATAGGATTTTTCAAGTATTCTGGCTAGTTCTTGTGGTTGTTCTGTTACATCAAATTCCCTTAATTTCTGGTGGATCGTCACTGATGCTGCTTCTCCTTTAATAATAGATAATATTATTGATCAGATCTGGTTAAAAATTTTCAGTAATTTCATACCTAAATTTAGAGCACGCTCTGCCCCGTATTCGTTTTAAATTTGTTTCAGGACGTCCGGTATTACCGCCATACACGGAACACCATGTGTTTTAATGTAGATAGCAGCAAAGACTGTGCCCCAAGTGGTGCAGTCTTACAGATGTGGTGCTATCCCCATTGGTAAACAGAATGTTAGAATTCTGTGTTTCTCATAAGGGCTGGTATTACCGCTTCGATTTGAGTACTTTTTTGAGCTATCCAGAACAGAATTTGTTCACGTTTTGCGGGTAGTTTACCCGTTGTGAGAAGTTGGCCTGGTATATGGTGTTCACTATTCTAGTGAGCACCTTGCACCAGTCCAAACGACCCTTATGGTGATTGGTTGTAAGTCAACCTTATAGACCAGTTATCCTAATGGTAGCATGGACAAAAGCAGTCTTAGGCTAAACTCAAGAGGGCATGTGAAGCCAGCTGTTCTACCATATGCAATCCCTTTTAATACCAAATGAAAGGACACCACACAAGTTATATATTATAAAACATATGTATTTGTTTCTAGAATAACCCCCTTAACTCTTTATGAGCACAGGAGCACAAGTGTTAAACAAAGAACACAGTATAACATACAATATAGTAGAGTACCTGAAAGAAGAGGGGACAGAGTTCAGGTCACTAGCCAGTGACTAGCGAGGAACCAGGAAGGAACCAGGCGATGTCTGGTTGCAATCAGGTGATGTCGAGGTGTTTGTCTCTGCTGCCACGTGGACCAGGAAGGATCGAGGATGACCAGCTGGTGAACACGAGCTGTCCCACGAAGGCTCTTTCTGTCCGCGGTGTCGGTACTCGATTCGGAGTCACCAAGCCTTGGCAAAGGCAACCAACGCAGGATACGAAGATGGCTTCTTGATCGGACCGGGAGGGTCAGATCGATGGCTCCTTTTCAGGGGAGCTGGGGCCAGTCTGGGGCAACCAGACCAGCAGTGTTGTTTCGAGGTTTCGTCGTCACAGAGGCCACTAGCCAACAGGCAATCGACCGGACAACGCGCCGAGCAAGAAAAGTGCAAAAGGGCTCCATGCAGCACTCGGAGAGTGTGGAGAGGTGATCTTTGGAGCACAGGCTGCTCGGGGCTGGAGCTTCTCAAACCCCAAAGCACAGCATCAAAGGTGCCCCGGGAACTGCGCTGGAAGCACTTCAGTGACTTTTCAAGATGGCCGGTCCCACGTCTCTCGTCGCCTCCACAGGTATAAGCTTTGCTAGGACTGTGCATCGGGCTGTTGGAAGTCTGGGAGTCCAGGTCTTGTCGGTCTCTGTTCGAGCTCCGGCTGGAGCAACGGCAAAGAAAGTCTTGTCGCGCTGATGGTGCCAGCTTGCACAGGGTGGCCACTCCTTGACCACAGGGGAGATTCTTCAGTCTTCCACGTCGAGTGGGATGTCGAAGGGTCCAGAGTTTTGTTTCAAAGTTTGTCAGGATCATCTAAATTGCACTGGCACAGCTCCTACCTTTATTCCAAATCAAGGGGCTGGATCACCTGCTACGTCCCTCCTATGGGTGGGACCCAGGAAGGGGGTGGTTACACCCCTTTCTCTTTGTCCAGTTTCGCGCCAGAGCTGGGGCTGGAGTGCCCCAGCACCGGTTTGAACTGGACTATGCATGGGATGCCTTGTGCGCCCCAGGCAGTGTCTAGTTTCATTCAACCCTCCCTGCTACAATCCACTATCTCCTGTCTGGGGTGGTGTAACACCTCCCTGTGACAGGATACCATTTGTCCAGGCCTCCCCTGCTGGAGTATCGGTCAGCAGCAGGAGGCCAGACTTGTGTCTGTGGCAGCAGCATCCATTTTGTGATGCTGGGGCTCTGGTTAGATTTAACCCTGTTTGAGCAAAGTAACATGTCTTCTCCCTCTAGAAGGGTGGAATGCTACCCCCGTCGCCAGAACTGGCGAGGGGGTAGTATTCCAAAGCGTATGACACCTTACACGACATGTTTTGATAAAGCCAAACCAAAGTTAGCAAGTGACCGCGAGGATTATAATGCACTTAATGCATTGTATGGTAATATCCCAGAACAGCTAAGGGAGTTGGTCCCGAAAGCTGCAGACAGACTCAGCTCATGCTAGAGCACCATCTCACATAAAACCAAGCACTCTGCCTTCAGGATTGATAAGGCCTGCCATAGGAGTGACTTATAGGTGCATATGTGTCCAGATATAGGTTTAGACATAGGTATACTATATCTAAGCAAGGGGTGATTACACAATCTTGCCCCAGCTGAGTGATCAGCCAGTTGTCAGTTTGGATAGCCAGCCAGGGGTGGCAAAAGATATGCTGCCGCCCCTGGTAGGCCTTGGATGCTCCTATGCCCTGGGTACCTATAGTACACTGTACAGGGGCTGATAAGGTGACCAAATGTCCAATTAGAGATGTACCTAGGGTACATGGAGTCCATTTTACAGAGAGAGCAGATAGCCTGGGACCCTGATTAGCAGGATCCCAGGCCAACTAAGTCGAAAACGAGCTAAACACTAGGCAAAAAATCTGAGGTAACCATAGTCCGGTTTCCACCTTCCTACACCCGTGACTGCATGTAAAGTCTGTGGTGTGATTTTTAGTGTATTCCCCTGGTGAGAGGTTTGTTGTGGAATAACTAATCGTGGTTGGACTGTAAGAGTCTGCATGACATATTGAACCAATTGGCTATAAATTCTGATTAAATCTTTGAATTGAGCCAGTAATTCTATGTCTGATATGTCTTCAATGTCAGGATGAGGTGTATAGCCGGCTAAAATCGGACAAGTTGCTCCTGGTCTACCTAGTGGACGGAACCTGGTAATGTGATTTAAATGTTTTAGGGCGCCTTTAAACCAGAGCTCATGCTCCTGGTATGCGAGTGGAATTTCAATATCCTCGAAAGGAATATATTCATCCGGTGGTTCATCTTCTTTGTAGAAGTGAAACAAATGTGTTACTGGATTTGATTCTGGGAATACTATTAATGAATAGAATACCTCTGTCTAGTGATATTCATGTGCCTCTGTCACAAAAAAGTTTTATTTTGATGGCTTTCCTTAAATTTGGAGGAATGATCATGGCATTCACATAGGTTTCAGTAAAACCTGTAATGTTTAAAATCCTGTCGGCGTTGTTGCTTGTAGCTGCACTCGAGGCGTTATCCTAGTCGGCCATTTCAATGAAAGTTGTAGAACGAGTTTCAAGGAAACAAAGATAAGGTGCACAATATTTTGGAACACTGTATCCTTCAACGTTGAACAAACCAAAAGCTAATACATAGGATTTTCATCCTACTCCTCTATGGCGGATATTTATCCCTTACTCACTCCAGACGTCTATTGGAGTATTATGAGTAGGGGTCTCTGAGAAAAGCACAACTGAGTTACTTCAGTATCTAGCGTTAAATTAGTGCCTTACCAAACGTTGGGCGCCATGTAGTGTAGTTCCTATATCCCTAATAGGCTCTGTGCATTAGAATAATATACACTATAGATTTGACATAGGACAGGGGTCAGTATGTCTCTATCGAGTACATTAAACTTAATTGTGTGTGTGCCAGCTAACTCAGATGTCACTAGAAACTTTCTCGAATGATCAAGAAGGGATTAGTCTCTGACAACCGCATAAACATGACAACTTTGATTCCCTTAGAATCGGAACAATATCTTCAGAGTCGTGATATTGACATAGTGCGCTTTGCTGCAGACCAGCTTGCTGCTTTTGAGGGCCTTTTTGACAGTTCTACGAGTGTTGATCGGAAGCCAATTGAAAATCTTTTTGAGCATCTTGAGTATGTGGAAGCCAGTTATAGTGAGCTGGTTCTTGACCACTACTCCATGGTTCTTTGCATGGATTGACAGGTGGGGTGTAGGTCCGAGTTCAGTGGGCCAGCAGATGGTGTCTTTGCTAAAGATGACTACTTCTGTCTTGTCTGTGCTGAGCTTGAGGCAGTTGGCTTTCAGTCATCCGGCAGCTTTAGACATGCAGGTGGAGAATTTGGTCCGGATGTTAAGCTTTTTGTCTGTCAACCCACCTTAAACAACATTCTTCCCAGATAAGTTGGTGTTGAGGACTTGAGCTTCCTTTTAGCCAAAAGTGGTCACTCCATTTTATGTTAGGCAGGCTGTCACTGTTCCGGCATTCTTTGCCCCACCTCATCCCTCCACAGGGAAAGAGATAGTCCTTTGAAAAGGAATTAAGGTTTTATGTAGATGACATAAAACACCATTGGCATTGGATGAAAGATCAGCTCTTTGTGGCATTCTCCAGTGCAAAGAAGGGCAAGGTAGTGCATTAGCTGACCATTTCACAATAGAGTGGTGTCAGCATAAATATCTACTATACACTCAAACGGACTATGGGCTTGTGTTTCAGTTTGGCATGGGGAAGCACTGCCATTTGTACATGTACACTAGTTCCTTCCTAAAGTTGCCTTCTCTCTTTCACAGTGACTTTTGCTACACATTTGCAACCGTGACAGTGCAGAGTAGTTTCTAGGAAACTGTACTTGCTTACAAACCAACATTGCAGGAACACTGTCATGATACCTTGACACACCATGTACAAGGTTAATACATACATTGTGCAATTGTGATTTGTTTCGTACACATGGTGACAGAGCTATCTATAACTCATAAACAATGGTGGCCTGACCAAGATCTCGGCCCAAGGTAAGGATGCCTTTGTTATAAATAAATATCAATTTTCGGGTATTGGCAGAGGAGAGCTTTCTCTACATTCTGATGCTTTGACCCAGCAGCCTGCTGATATCTCTGAGGGGTATCCAGTTTGTGACCACAACGTGGACCTACATTCTTTCCCTTCAGGTAGTAGGGGATGGATCATCCAATATGGGGATTCTTGGCAGAACACGCACACCCCCTAGACACTTAGGTTAGAGGATGCATAGTAGGAGTACTCCAGATTTCCATTTTGTTTTAAATGCTTGCAAATAATTACATTATTTTAGCACAATGGTGGAACTTTTCATTCTGTTTGCTGCCCTAATACTTCTAATAACTTTCATTTGCTTCTGTCTATTGATCATTGCAGCACATATATTTTATACAAGAATCATGAGAAAGAGAGCACGAGTGACTGAGCAAAATGGGTCCTAGATCTGTGCCTATGATTCCGGGGGAATTGGGGTTGTCATGTTCATTGGTTGCCAAAACCACTTGCTACCCGCCTAGGCGTAGGGGGTTTATGGTGGCACTGTGAGCTAGCTGGCCTAGGGTACGATATATCCCGAGTTGGTGCATGGAATCATCCTGGCTCCATCCCAAAGGCCCAGTTCCTGCCATAGGGTGAAAGCTATGCAACAGGCTTATCCCACCAGAGCCAAAGTTGCTTCCACTGCACTGGCACGGGAAGTGCCTGACCTTGGATGTGTGTCAGTTGGCTATATTGGCTTTGGTACATAATGTTTGCACTGCACAAATGCCTAAACATTCAGTGCTGCAGGCCTTTTTGGTCTGAGCCAATGCACAGACCCACCACGTGGTGAAGTACTGTTGCCTCTATTCACAAGATGAGGAGTTTGCACTTAGAAGTATCCATCAGAAGAACAAGTTATTTACCTCTGGTAACATTATTTCTAGTGGATACTCTGCCCAACTACAGATTTCACGCCAACCCTCCCATTTCCCAATTTTGTGAACTGGACTTTTTTCCCTTCTAAAAATGTCACAATTTAGAGATCGGCAGACTGATCATTACAATTTGCCGATAGGCTCTGCGTCTGCAGGTATGGACAGCCTGAGGCATCAACTGACACCAGCACGCAAGGATGGCCCTATTTGTGTCTCTGCTCATCACTTCTGGAGCCAAACAGTATTGACTACCAGAGTGCAAGAGAACTGCTTTAAAGTTTCCGGATGCAGTCTGACACCAAGGAAATAGTCAGAAGGTGAAGAATCTGTGGTGAGTATCCACCAGAAAGATTGTTAATGAGAGTAAGTAACTTGCTTATCCATCCAGAGATTAACAAAAAAAACATATCCTCAAACGTCTTCTTGGCTACTGTAGCTCTCTATCACCACCAGGCTCTGGTCTCCAGTGGAATTTTTTAAACCAGGGCAAGTGTTTTCTGAACCCAATGCAGATGCGAAGTCATACCAATGACAGAATACACTATATATAATGGGTATATGAATTCAAGACTGGGAATACTGTGCAAACCCTTTAGACAAGATTGGCAAATTACCAGCCTCCATGAGATGGGGAGCTATACTCTGCCTTCCAAGAGGAGCTAACCTGATAGAAGCAAGACTACTTGGAGAATCTGCATGAAGAACATATTAGTGGGCTGAGGTTCGCCAGAAGCCACACAATCCCCACAACCCACTTGGCCAACAAAAGAATAAACCAGGAACTGCAAAACTGAATTGTGGCGCAGCATAGCGGCCTAGTGTTTAGGAACACTTGGAACTCCCTTTGTTGATTTGGCCTACTAGTGCATCTGTCCCAATTAAATACCTCCCAGACATTCCTTAGCTGATTGTGATTTGCACTGTGTCAAGCTGAATGCAGTTGGATATACTTCTTGTCATCATTTACTTCAACAACCGGATTACTCTATTGACTTTCTTAGGTTGTGTTTTTGGATGGAGGATGTTTTTTGTTCAGCATCTTTAGTTTTTTTTGGTGTTGGCAAATCAGGAGCGGAGAAGGCTTCAGCTAATTAAGTTGCCCAGTTGGGTTCCATAGCTTGGTCCAGAGGTCTCATGTGTATCTCTTAAAGAAACGTTAATCCCTTAGAGGAGAGGAGGAAAGCTCCCACAAATACAAAGATGTCCACATCCCCAGAAAATCTGTATCCTACCACCGAGCAGGAGGGGCTTTAAAAAGGTTTGGAGGTCATATCTCATTGCTAGGAAGTGCTAGCACCTTCTCGTTTTTTCCTTGTAAGTTATTTTTTAACTGATTAATCTACCTGCTGTTAATAATAGTAATTTTCTGTATTAACACATGTACCGTACATAGAAGTTATTGAGTGTGATTTAATGTGTCATACTCATAGTGTATTTGAATTTAATTTTTAACCCCTACCTCCTCCAAGAGCGTTTCACTGCTCTTGGTTGTCAGTCTGAAATGCAGTACTAATGTGGCCCTGGGACACCAGTGGTTAAGGACAGTACCTTCACATATACTTTGTAGTTGTTCCCCACTGCTCCTGGACCACGGGAAAATGCCTCACATATACAGTTTAGAAAAGTATTTGCATCCTTGACTGTACTCCCATTCTGACAGCCACAATCTTACACAAGGCAGATCTGTTCTATGGGCAGCGTAATATGTGACCTTCGTTGGAAGCATACTCTAACTTTAATTTTATATATATATTTTTTAAAGACCTTTATTACCACAGAAGCATTTACACAGCTTTACGCCTACAACCCTGGGGCCGGCAGCACCTGGTTAACGTTTGTGTTCATAGTTAAGTCACACAACCCCTTTGCCGACATCCCAGGGGTACGGCGGCGTTGTACAACAGTGTGTGTGGTTTGGTTGTCGTTCAGGATGCGGATATATGTAGGTCTGGTTTTATATTTTATAGCATTAACCGTTGTTGAAAGTGTTCAAGAAGCACGTGTGGCCAAAAAACAAAAAGGGGGGAAAAAGAAAAAGAGAAAAGAGATGAAAAGAAGAAACAAACACGGTCAGTGTAGTGTTTTGATTTCGACTCCATTTAGCACCAGAGATGCATCCGAAGTGTATTCAGTACCACGATCACAGCCACTTGGGAACAGCCTAGACTAGATCTTCTGTTCCGGACTGCGGGATAGGAGGAGGCTCACAGATGTTACCCGAAAGTCATTCCACCTTGACCACACTTCTCCCCACTTGCTATGTACACAGTCTTTTCTTGCAGCATTCACCAATCCATGTCGCTTTTCCAGTCTGTCAGTTTCGGTGGAGTAGGGGCTCCCCACAGCCTAGCGATGTTCCTCTTTGCTATCATCTGTCCTAGCGTCGCCCAGATTCTCCCTCTCGAGGGCAGGTCCGTGGGTTCCCAGATGTTCAAGAGGCATCGCTTGGCCTCAGGCCGAATCTCAACTTCCCAAACCTCCCGCATACACCGCACCACTCTCGTCCAGTACTTTTGCACTATCGGACAGTCCCACAATATGTGAAAGAAGGTACCTGCCCCTCCACAACCTCTCCTGCAGAGCCCGTCTCCCCCCTCTTCATCGCTTGAAGCCTAGTGCAGGAGATGTACGCCCTGTGTAAGATTTTTAATTGGACTAGGCGCAGTCTGGCCGATATCGCTACCTCCCTAGGAGAGGCGAGAGCAAACATCCATTCCTCCTCATCAATCTCCAGTCCGTCATTGACCCATTTCTCCCTTAGGGGAAGGAGCGTATCAGGGGGATTATTTATCAATTTTCTGTAGGTAAGGGAAATAGCGTGTTCTGGAATGAGTCCGTCCAGTATTCTGTCCTCTAGTGGGGAAGCCTGCGGCAGTGTCGCAGCCATTGGAATGTTTGCCTGTAGGGAGTGTCGCACCTGCATGTACCGGAAGTGTTCGGTTTGAGCCAGGTCATATGTGTCCTGTAGGTGGGCGAAAGTGTGGATGCCTTTAGGGCCCCAGAGGACTTTTATTTGCGAGATCCCTATAAGGTCCCAGTTACAGAACCCTTTGGTACGCCCTAGATTACCAAGCTTATCGGAGGCCCAAAGTGGAGTTGACATCGTAAGGACACCTGACCACCCCAGTTCCTGCTGAGCAATGCGCCATATCTGTACTGAGTGTTGTTTCGGGCCTGTGAGGTGTAGTTTGCCTGGTTTTGAGTAGAGTGCAAGCTCATAGTTTCCCCCAGGTAGCAGCCATCTATCCATACCGTACCCAGGTTCGTTCCCGTCACTGTATGTCCCGTGATTGATCGCTGCAAGGTGTGCGGCCCAATAGTACTTGCGGATGTCGGGGAGGGCGATTCCACCATCGTACCACCCCAATGTAAGTTTACGCAGTGCGATTCTGGCCGTCCCGGCCCATAGGAGTTCACGTTGTGCTGCTTTGACTGCTATAAAATAGGATTTAGGTACTAGGTCAGGGTAATTCTGCAGTGCGTATAGAAATCTTGGCAATGCCGCCATCTTGAAGAGGGCTGCACGGACCAGCAATGATAACGGGAGTTGCTGCCAAGCTTTTGCGTCTCGTTGGAGCCGTCGTAAAAGTGGCAGCAAGTTCTACTAACTTTAATTTTAAAACTGTAAGGGGGACCTATCAACTTTTACTATCTCAGAACTGGTTTACCTGCTCGATAAAGAACTAGCATTGAAAGCAACTCCGATAGTCTCCCAATTTACTGTACCAAAGTTAGACTCTGTTACTGGTTGTTTCATTGAAAGATAATGTTCTCTTTTTCTTGCCACCTGTCTTAATCTTTACCTTTTGTCTGTCATTTATAAATTATATTACTTTAAATCCTCCAACATCGATTGCTTCTGAGACTCGTGCTATTGGATTCTTTCCCTGCTGTTGGGTAGGATCCTGACCAAATATCAAATGACGCCTTTATGAACTACTGCTAATGTGTTTATTTGACACAGTTCTCTCTTGATCAAGAGAGGGTGGCATGCACCATCTGATTCTCTTCAGCCTTGCTTTTTATGTATGCTGTACTGTAGACTCTCCAGACATTTGCTCTCCATGCAAGGTTCAGCTATTTATGACATTATTTCTCCTGTTATTTTTTTATCAGCAAAGATGTTCCGTAGCAAATTTTTCCATCTGGGTCGAAGTCTGTTTGCCCCATCTTTGTTTATCTTGGACATGCCATATTTCCACATTTTAAACCATGAGCCATCTTTGTAGTGAAAATGAATGTCCAATGGCGATCTGGCTTGCATGTCCTATCTTGTTTATGGCCTCCATACTAATGGTTTAGCAGTTAGTCTGGAAAGAATTCAAGGGCTCTGAGGAAAGGAACAATACAAGTGACTGTAGCTTCATCACTGAAGGACAGGGCTTATATTTCACTTTCCAAGGACAAGATAACCAAAATCTAGTCGTCCTCACTGTAGATACAGTGTGGGGATAATAGGTGTCTGGTATGACTAAGGTCATTGTTACAGAAAGTCCTTCGGACACACTATTGACTGCAACTTCTCCTAGTGTAGTCCCTAGAGTTAAGTGACCATATTTCTGCCCAGGTCAATATTAACCCTCTTGTTGGAACAGCTACACCTAAGGTCAACTCTACCAAGGGATGTTCATAGCAGAAGGGTTTTTTCAGTGAAATTCCTAGCACCTCTGTCGAGTAGTTTTATTTAGTGCCAGTTTAGTTTTCAGAGTTATGGTATTCCTTGATTTCATTCTTTACCTTGAGCTAAATACCTCCCGACCTCACTCCCCACACTCAATCAACATTATTATTTTTTTTTTATATATTTTTTTGCAGATACACAGGAAAATATCATCAAACAAGCAGTATTCCAGCTATTCTCCAGTTGTAGTACACAATAGAGTCTGTAAAGCAACACACAGCCATTTAGCCCACAACCCGAGGGTCGGGCGGCAAATATCGTTAAAGCGCTGGAAATACAAACTCAGACACAAATGTAGGCATCTAGTGAAAGGTCCGCTCATCTGCTTTTCTTTTCTTTTTTTTTCCCCTTTCCCACCCCCCAATAAACAAATAAACAGTTTGCAGTTTTATTATTGTAACACCTGAGAACAAGTATAATACAGTCATGTCTTTGTCAAGCAAAAGGCCCCACTGCCCCCCCCCCCTCCTCCCGCACAACCCAGCAAAGGTTAGGAGCTACTCATCAAAAATCAATCGTACAAGTAATACTCGTCAGTCGATACCCCCATAGTGCATCATGTCTCGAGCTCGGGGAGCTCCGTCTGGTGTATACATCTTGGCCACTCATAACCGGCAGACCCTATAGTGCTCCATCCAAACCATGGTAGTGCCTCCACTTGCCCCATATTCTGCTGAATTTCTTCGGGCACCCCCTTGCCTTATACGTATCCCTCTCGGCCGCCATATACAGATCCATTCCCCTCTTCCATTCTCCTAGTTGAGGGGTACTTGGCGCTCCCCAGTTCCTAGCTATGTCCCTCTTGGCTACCACTAGCGCTAGGGCTAAAAAGGTCAGCAGGTGGCGGGTCAGGTCCACGTCATTTGTCATCCCTAGGAGTATGAGTTTCGGGTCCATCGGGATCTCAAATTCCAGTACCTCCCCCAGTTCAACCGTGACCTCCCCCCAGTTAGTTTTAATATGAGGGCACGACCACAGTATGTGTAAGAAATCCCCAGGTGCCATCCCACAACGCAGACAACTAGAGTCAGTCACTCTTCCCATCTTAAAGAGCCTCTGTCTGTCAAAGTATGCCCTGTGTAAGATTTTGAATTGTATCGGGCAGAGTCTTGATTTGATGGCTACCTCCCTAGGGTGCATCAGCACTACCCCCCAGTCTACGTCGTCCATCGTTCCCAGCTCTTCCTCCCAGGTGGTGCGGAGTCCAATCAACCTATCTGGCTTATTATTCATGATTGTTTTGTATGTCAGGGATACAGCCTTTTCAGGGATCTTTTCCTGCAATAAGCGGCCCTCCAGTGGGGCGTATTCAGGAAGCGCTTCCTGCAATGCCCTCTCCGCCCGCCAGGCATGTCTGAATTGTATATATTTGAAAAATTGGGAGCGACACAGTCCAAATTCCGTTTGCAGGGCCTGGAATGACTTTAAGGTCCCGCTTTTAACCACATCTCCCAGGGAGGAGATGCTGATATTATCCCATTCACGGAAGCCTTTTAACTTACTGAGTTCTTTTAGCCATGCACAGTCCCAAATCGGGGTCTGTCTCGAGGGCCTATGAGTCCACCCTATAGCTTTCGTGGCCTTCTGCCAAGCCCCCAGTGTAAGTCTGGACTGATCACTCACTCATTAAAATATACATCACCAGTACCACCGTTAACAAGCTTGAAAACTGTCGTCCAGCTGAATTTACATACCGGAACTGGAAAGCTCTAGGAAAGCTCGGTTCTGCTACCCCTGTTTTCAATATAGATGAGTGTCTCCCCCACTAGCTCGGTGGAAAACAACTACAGAACCTTCAGTAGCAGGATAACTTCTATCACGGATTCCATCGTCCCTTTAAAACGCGGCATTCTTAAAGGGCGAGGATCCGCTCCCTGGTTTACTGATTCTCTGAAAACCCTCAAGTCAGCCTGTAAGCAGGCCGAGAGGAAGTGGAGACGCGGTTACTGTGACATTAATAAAACCCTTTGGAAAAACAAACTTATTGAATATAAAGCGGCCATTAGAGTGAGCAAATCGACCTACTATTGCTCCTCAATTGTCAATGCAGCTAACAGCTCAAAAAACATTTTTCAGATCTTAGAGAATCTCATACATCCAGACTGTACGAAGAAAACTATTCCCCCATCCCAGACGCTCTGTGATAATCTCGCGGAGTTCTTTCTGGATAAAATCACGAGAATCATTAACAACCTGGGATCTTCTCAATCCCAATACCCACCTACCTCTCATGCAACCTGCCCCACAAATTACACCGCAAGGCCAGTCGGTCTGCCCAGGGAAAGTCTCCTGGCCCTCCCCCAGATTCCCGAAGCAGATTTTGAAAGACTGGCACTGAGCATTACCTCTGGGTCCCCCCTTGACCCACTGCCCCCAAAAATCTGGAAGGCTTACGGGCACGAGCTATTCCACACGCTGCGGAGGATTTGTAATCAATCTCTCCGCAGTGGAGTGGTTCCAAACCCCTGGAAGCAAGCGTTGATCACCCCGCTTCTGAAAAAACCATCCCTGAATCCAGAATGCCTCTCCAATTTTCGCCCCATATCGCTTCTGCCCTTTCCAGTGAAAGTGGTGGAGCGATGGGTCAGCACCTGCCTGTCATCTCACCTCGAGCAGAATCACGTTCTGGACGATTTCCAATTTGGATTTCGTCCAGTCCATGGCACCGAAACAGCTGTACTTACGGCCATGGAAGAACTTCGAGTGCGTGCAGACAGGGGCCAGGCGGCGGCCTTGATCCTGTTGGACCTGTCTGCCGCATTCGACACCGTCAACCACTTGATCCTGCTAGAGAGGCTGAGAGCGGCTGGGGTTGATGGCTCAGCCCTGATTTGGTTCCACTCTTTTCTCAGCGACAGGAAACAGGCTGTATCCCTCCCCCCTTATCAATCTGCCTTCTCCCCAGTCCCTCACGGTGTACCCCAGGGTTCTTCTATCAGCCCGATTCTCTTTAATGTTTATTTACTACCACTGGTCTCTCTCATTAAATCACACAACATTACCACAGTAAACTACGCAGACGACACCCAGCTTATTTTTTCCTGGGAGGGTGAAGACTCTATTACTTTAGAAGCATTCCACGACTGCCTGAGAGATACTGCTGGCTGGTTACACCATAATTCCCTCCAATTTAACTCCTCTAAAACCGAGGTTCTGTTTTGCCCAGCCAGCCGCATACCTCGCCCTTTGCCTGCTGGTTTCTGGCTTCCAGAAAACTCGGACAATCCGTCACCTGTGGCCAGTGTTCGGAATTTGGGCGTCATGCTTAATAACAAGCTGAGCATGGAAACACAGGTTTCGAGAACAGTTGCCACCTGCTCTGCCCTTATGCGATCACTACGCAAAATCCTGCCACTACTTCCACTATCCGCTAGAGCGCAGATAGTCGGGTGTACCATTCTTAGTCGCATTGACTATTGTAATGCTCTCCTGCTTGACTCTCCCTTGGTACTACTGGACCGACTCCATCGTGTCCAATCAGCAGCAGCCAAACTGGCCCTTGGATGGACCAGAAGATCCTCAACCAAGGCTGCTCTAGCCGAGCTGCACTGGCTTCCCTTGAAGCAACGTATTGCCTTCAAGTCTCTTTGCTTGGTCTTTAAGGCATTACATGGGCTAGGACCTATCCCTTTACAACGGATGTTCACCTGGTATACACCAACCAGAGCTCTTCGATCCGCCACCGCTCGACTTGTAACAGTACCCAGATTTAAGAGAGCTAGGATCGGGGGAAGATCATTCCGAGTGGCGGCTGCAAAGCTCTGGAACAGTCTGCCCGCCGACATCCGCCATACTTCACAGCTCCTGCCTTTTCGAAAACTAATAAAGACTTGGCTTTTTCCCTAGAGTCCCTCCGTCACTACTAAACATTCTTCCACTATTTCTATTTTAGGAGTAGCCACCCTAGCGCCAGGATGCCTGCCAGGCGACAGCTGCGCTCTAT
Source organism: Lissotriton vulgaris (assembly GCF_964263255.1). Taxonomy (NCBI): domain Eukaryota; kingdom Metazoa; phylum Chordata; class Amphibia; order Caudata; family Salamandridae; genus Lissotriton; species Lissotriton vulgaris. The sequence goes on along the minus strand of NC_141699.1, from coordinate 605,876,022 downwards.
AAATGTTTTAAATAAATAAATAATAAGTCTGGTAGCCGGTAGCAGTTTGTTCCGCCCCCTCCCCTCGTAGATGTAGTATATGCAGCTATGTGTGTCCATATTGTGTCTTTCTAGTGCGTAGGTGGGATGCGCAGCCGGTGCGTGGACCCAGTCTTTGATGGGGGCTAGAAGTTCCGCCCAGTAGTAGGCCTCTAAATCAGGTAAAGAAATTCCCCCATCATATTGGTGCCTCTGTAGGGTCGCCAATGCCACCCTGGGGTGCTTCCCTAACCTTAGGAAGGACCTTAGTTCCGCATGTACCTCTAAGAAAAACCTGCGCAGTAACGGGGGATACTCGTTTTGGAATGCATAGAGGAATCTTGGTAAGTAGACCATTTTGAACATGGCCGCCCGTCCAAGAAGTGTCAGGAGGAGCAACTGCCATCTGCGTGCGTCCAACTTAAAGTTAGTAAGCACACAGAGAATATTGCGCTCGTAGGCCAATGTCCTATCTGTTGTTATGAATATCCCCAGGTACGTGAAACCTACAGTAGTCGTCTGCAGTCTGTTCGGTAGGTCAGGCCATTCCGCCCGTCTCCTAGGGTCAAAGAGCGTTGATTTATGCCAATTAATTTGGTATCCCGATCTGGCCCCATACTGGTCCAGCTCCAGAAAGAGCGCCGGAATAGTAGTCTCCGGCTTTGTCACTTAGAGCAGCACATCGTCTGCATAGAGGGACAGTTTTTCCTCCTGTTCTCCCGCCTGACCCAGCCGGAAACCCGACACCTCAGGGTTTTGCCTAATCGCGCACGCCGCGACCTCAATAGTCAGTGCAAACAGGGGGCATCCCTGCCGGGTTCCCCTCTGTATGGGAAAGGCCTTGGACATCGCCCCGTTGACCCTGACTCGTGCAACAGGGCCCGAGTAAAGGAGTCTCACCCTACTTCTGAACTTGGGCCCAAACCTTAGATATTCTAGGACTCCCTCTAGGAAGGGCCAATGTACTGCGTCGAACGCCTTCTCAGCGTCCAGGGACAAGAACCAGTGAGGTTCTGTCCTCTTCTCCACTTCACACAACCAATTATGTGTCCTACGCAGATTGTACCTGGTCGCCCTCTCCGGAATAAAACCTGTTTGGTCCATATGGACCAGTTGTGGTATAACTAGTCGTAAGCGCAGAGCCAAGATCGTGGCATATAACTTAGCCTCCACATTCAGGAGGGAGATGGGGCGATAGGACGCACAGTCATCTGGAGGCTTTCCCGCTTTGTGGATTGGGACAATTGTGGCCTGTCTGAGGTCTAGAGGAAAATGGCCCTCCCTTTTAGCATCCTCAAATAGTCCCAGAAGGTGTTTGGCTAAGAGGTCTGCCGTTTTCTTAAAGAACTCTGCGGGGAATCCATTGGGTCCCGGGGTCTTACCCGCTCGGAGGTTCGTAAGTGCTATCCCAACCTCTTCCAATGTGATGTCGTCTTCTAGGTCCTCGCAGTCTGCGTCTTCAAGCTTAGGAATCTCAATACCTGTCATATAGGACAGCGCGTCCTCCTTGCTCCCTAGATCGCGTGCTTCATAGAAGGCCCCATAATAGTCAGCAAAGGCATCCGCTATCTCGTCATCGGTGCATGCCCATGCCATCGGGCCCGTCCTGACTCTTTCTACCCATCTCTCGCCTTTTTCTTTTCTACTCAGCCATGCTAGGAGCTTTCCAGCCTTATCTCCCACATCATAGTCAGTGCAGGGTCGCCAGTGCCTGCGTCTTCGCCTCCCCGGTTACAGCCTGCCGGTATTGGGCCTGGACGTCCACAAGGCGTCTCAGGGTCTCTGGGTCTTTAGTCCGGAGATGCTCCGTCTCCAGTTGCACCATTTGCGATTCCAGCGCCAGGATTTCCGCCTGTTCTTTCCTTCTGGCGTCTGCCAGCCGGCAGTGTGCCCTATCACGAAGCACCACTTTGAGTGCCTCCCACAGGCCCACCCTAGAGTCCACCGTCCCTACATTGTCCGCCAGATATACCTTAAGATCGGCTCGTAATCCCCTTAGGAGCTCTGGGTTCTGCAGATCCCAGTTCGAAAGGCGAAGAATGCTAGGCCCGGTCCGCCGCCTCCTGCCCACAGCCAGCACCAGTGGCGAGTGGTCAGACACCCCTCTAGCACAGTATTCGGCCGAATCTGGCGCCTGAAGCATGTGTCTCGGCATGAAAATATAGTGAAGTTGTGAATAGACTTTATGAGCTCCCAAAAAGTAGGAGTACGTCTGCGCCGTCGGGTGTAACCACCTCCATACGTCTAGAAGGCCCACGGTAGTCATTGTTCTGGCCAACGGGGTCAGGGTCGCGGGACGGTCGCGTTCCCCGGTTCTGTCCATCGACGGGCACATGACATCGTTAAAGTCCCCGCCAACGACCTGTATCGTGTCCGATGTGTTAAGTATTATGTCTGTTATACCCCGAAGCATAACAGTCTGTAATTTGGGTGGCGCGTAAGTCGAGATAAGTGTGTATTCCCTCCGTCCCCACTTCCCCGGACCCCTACATATGTGCTGTTTGGATCGGTCAAAACTTTTGCTACTTTCATTGGTGGACACTTCTTTATCAGTATCGCAACCCCCCTTGAGCCGGAGGTAAACCCAGCGTGAGCCAGGACTGTGTACTGCCCCCTCGCCAAGAAAGCACACTTCGTGCCCTTCAGGTGTGTCTCCTGTAGGAGTACCACATCTGCCCCAGAGCGTTTTATGTAATTGTTAACCAAACCTCTCTTAATCCTACAGCCAAGGCCATTAACGTTCCAAGTCATCACCCTAAGGGTATCCCCCTGTGGCCTGTTTCTATCCGGGGTCCCCATAGCTATCTCGGTGCATTCTCCATAGTGGGCCCCTTTCGTCTCGCACCAGTAGAGGCCTTGGGGTGTAGAAGTGCTGCCTATCTCATGTGCCAAGGAATTCCAAGTGGAAAAGGAAAGTTGCCGGTGGTGTATGGTGGTGAGAGTGCGTGCCTGCCTGACATGTGACTACATGACTCATATTGTCCATCCCTCTTCTCCTCCCCATCCGCCCGCCCCCTCCCGTCGTCCCCTCCCCGTCCCCGCCCCGACAAACCCAACTGATAAGTGCCAACCAAACCAAACTCCCTTCCCCTCCCCCACCCCACCTCCCTCCCCTTTCAGTCCCACCCCTCTCTGAGGCGGAACTGTCAGTAGGAGAGGGTCTGTCGCCCTCCCAGAGGTCCCCCTCCCTGTCAACCTACGTTATCCAGGTCAATACAGAACATGCAATACATTCCCAGCGTAACAACTACGTGAGTCAAAGTTAAAGAATGTGTGCATAAGAAAGTCAGTAACCAATGTAACTAATAGGTGTAAGGAGGGTGCATCAACTTGCGTGTCTCCGCCGGGTCGAGCTGCAATGTCTGCTGCCCTGTAGTCCCCTGTTTAGGACCGTGAGTCCTGTGTGTCCGGTCTGGGATCAGTCGTGTGCCCCGATGCATCCTGCTCCATCTCCCGGATCGCTTTCTCCAGCGGGTGGACGGAGCGTGCACCTCCCTCCTCTCCTTCCGATGAATGCACTTCTGAGTCTTCTCTTTCATCTCCTTCCGATCTGGCAGTGTTGTCCAGGCATCTGAACCTGGATCCCGTTGCGCCGCTCCTGCCGGGCCTCCTCCTGGGTAGGGCGTCAGTGGTGTCCGCCTCTTATTTCTTTGGGCCCTCTGTCGCTTGGTCTCGGCCTTTCCCACTGTGTACCGCTCGTAGTCGGCCTGCCTGGCCCTTCTCTTCTGTTGTTGGTCTCCTGCCTATGGAATATGGGTTGCTCCTCCAGCCACTGCCAGGTATCTTCCGGGTGATTAAAGAAGTGCGCTTTGTCCTTATAGATTACCTTTAGTTTTGCCGGGAAGAGCAGCATATAGGTAATGTTCATGTCTCTCAGTTTTGCTTTGACCGCGTCAAAGGAGCGGCGTTGTTTCTGCAGTTCTTGGCTGTAATCCGGGAAAATCATAATGTTTGTGTTCTCAACGCGTATCTCTCCCAGCTTTCTAGATTCTCGTAATATCAGATCCCTGTCCGCAAAGTTAAGAAAGCGGGCGATGACAGGCCGGGGTCTCGCACCCTCCGGTGGTCTCGCCAGTAGGGCCCTATGCGCCCTTTCGATGATGAAGCACGTCGAGAACTGCGCCGCCGGTAAGGTTGTTGTGATCCAGGAGCGGAGGAAAGCTGCCATGTCCGCCCCTTCAATTCCCTCTCTAAAACCAACAAAGCGTAGGTTATTGCGTCGCGCTCTGTTTTCTGCATCGTCCACCTTCCATAATAGCTGGCGATGCGAGGCCTGGAGTTCCGCCATATCCCTCCTCATGGTGGTGATCGAGTCTTCCGCTTCTCCTATTCGCGTCTCCGTCGTAGTCACCCTTTCGTTCAACTTCCGAAAATCCTGCCGCAGTAGCGTTACTTCTGACCCAACTTCACCGATTTTTACCTCCAGGGCCGCCCTCGATTCCTGAATATATGCCCTCGATGCCTGCATGGCTACCATCAACAAGTCTGTGTCCGAGCGCACGCCGGGCTCCGCAAGCGCTGTCTCAGTGGGTTGGCTTGGCGCTGCAAAGTTGTCCATTAGGCCCTGTTTGGGCGGTTTGGCAATCGTCTCTCTCTTTCTCATGGCTGTCGACTGCGAATGGCGAGTCCCACTTGAAGCTGACACCCCCCACCACCTTCACTGAATGTCCGTGTCCTCGGGTTCCAGTACCTCGTGCCTGAAGCCTCCAGTCGCTCCCCAGATCCTTCAGGACCAAGTGGCGTTTCAAGTAGGATGTAATGTTTCTCAGCCTTTCCAGGACCCCACTCGTCTCCACACGGACCAACCACTGCCTCGCCGCCTCTTCCCTCGGGTCCCTGTGTCAGGCAACAACGTGAGCAGGTCCGGCGCTTGATAGAGTATACCTCCGGCCTCCTCCTATCCGCCTCTCCTCAGCAGCCCTGAAGTATTAAGCAGGGAGTGTGATCCGTGATTCTGGCCCGGCGTCTAGTCCTTCCTTCCCTCCTCTCCTGACTCAGCCTGCATGTAGTCGCGTGTCCAGGGCGAGACCGGCTATCCGTGTGCTCAGGCCCTCTAATGGCGTTGCGTCGTCGGTGGGGGCGATCCCTCTCACCCCCGGGCCTCAGTGTTAGCTCTCAGGGCAGGGCGAGGGCCGAGGGGGGGGGGGGGCAGTCTGTTTCTGCGCTACACAAGCCGATGCCGTCCAGGCGCTCTTAATGCACAGGGCCACTCACCCCTCTCTCTGTGCAGCCGCCGGTGACTCAGGGCAGCCTGGGGGTTGCAGCGCCGGGCGCCGCTGGCATATTCCTGTAGTTCCGGCGGGCGGTCCCGCCGCCCCGGTGCAAGCCGCTCCCGTCTGTATGCCTCACTGCTTCCCCGGGGATTCAGGGGCCTCAGTCGGCGCCCGTGACGGGCCCCTCCCACTTCAGGAGCTCTTTGTTCCGAGGCCCGGGTCGCCCACACACCTCACAGGGGGTCCTCCGGTCCACCGCAAGCACTCGGCAGTTGTCTCTTCTCGTGTCAGGAGGTCCCGGCGGCTATCACGTCTCCGGGTCGTTCTCTGTCGATTTACAACGCCGCCATCTTGGTGTTCTCGGCAGGCCGGTGCAGTCTCCGCTCTGTTGTTTTGGGGGTGATTGCGTTGATAAATCTAGCGGGTATTGCGCCCAGGGAAGCACAGCACCTGTACAGTTGCCGTGGAGTCGAAGCGGGGTTTCAGGGCATAAGTTTTAAGCCGGATTCAGCGCAGCCCGACCGGAGCTGCGGTAGAGCACGTCTTGGCCACCATGCTGCTGGCCACGCCCCCCTCAATCAACATTATTGATCTTTTTCTCTTCCACATCACTCTGGGAGTAGATATAAGACATGAAGGTCATGTACCTGGTTCCTCCACTAGATGCACTTTCTTTGTCTAGGTTCTGACAAAGAGTGATAATCAAGATGATGCATATGATCGGTGTGTTGAATTCAAACCTTCATTTCCCCTTGATCAGGATCATTCAGGTGGTATTCTTCCCCTTATGACAACGTTTTTTGCATATTTGTTTTGAATTTACTGTTGCTTTATTAAAGGAATTCAGAATTGTCATCATAAGTGCACGGGCAACTGCTTGAACAGGCCACAGGTCATTGTGTGACACATTGATGTTAGTTCAGATACACCTACAAATCCAAGGCAGTAGCACTTTCTTTTAAGGAACTTGGTTCACCCACACATCTGCTGTGGCAGGGAGTGGCTGTTTAAAGGTTGTCATAAAAAGGTGAAGATTAAGTAGCAGTCTATGTGGTAAAAAAAAGGCCAAATACATATTCCTGGTAAGCTGTTTCTGCCATTACATTCCATGGCAATGCAAATGTATAATTCATTAGCATACATGAAACGAGTGTACGCCTAGAGCTATGTTATTCAAAGTTCTCTGTTGCGTATATCTGTTCTCTTAATGCTGTTGTTTTTGTTTTTTAATATATTTATTTGTTTAAAGTATCTCTCAGCCAACATTTTGCTGCCATTCGAAACACAAATAGATTGCTGGGTAACATATTTAGTTCGATATGTTAGTGCAGGCTCTCATTGCCAATGTAGTTAATGTTTCTATTTTGTTGCTTTTGACAGGCAATGACTGTGTGCCAGGTAACTCTATCTAATGGCCTGATTACCCATGGACCTCCATGCCACTCTGAAAATGAAGCCAAGGAGAAAGCTGCATTGTTTGCTCTTCAAAGATTGGTAATACAATTCAATGTTGTAATTTCCACTTTTCGTGTACACATTTTTGTGTGTTCTGTGCACCAAGAGGTTAACTTTTTTATACTCTTGTATGCAGAGCGCCTTCGGAATGAATTTTCCATTACCTCCACTGTTTCCAAATTTTCAAGCCATGGGAGCTACTTTACCACCGGGACCCGCTCCACACTCATTCCCTCAGTCTGCTGGTATGTCAGGTGTATATTTTATCAGAATATTTGATTTAATGCTTAATTGTTTTATTTCACACATTTTATTGGTACTACAGTTAATGTTATGTCATCTTAATAAATACCTCTGGACCATTATCTCCTAGTAATACTATTAAACAAAGCTCATGTCATCCTAGCTAGCATCTCATATCTGAAAGAGACACGTTAGTGATAGATTCCTTACCTTAGAATATCCCCAGGCGTCAGACTGGATCCGGAAAATTTTGCGTAGCAGTACCCTTGCGCGTCGGTAGGCGTCGTCTGCGGCTCCGCGTCCGTCGTCGGCGTCGTGGGCGCCGTGATGACGTCGTCGGAGTATATAGACGCCGCCTCCGCGTGCTGACGTCAGTTCTTCTTTTTTCCGCGCCAGCCAGCGCAGATCTGGAAAAAGCAGTTCCCTGGTCATTTTTTGACTAACTTTTTGGATCTTTTTGATCTCTTTCGAAGTCTTCACGACTCCGACGGTGCCGTTAGGGATGCCCGGCTTCAAGCACTGCGGCGGTTGCGAGCGACTCATGTCGGTTACGGACCCGCACCGACTGTGCCTGACGTGTTTGGGCGTCGACCATGACGACGAGGCCTGCTCCGACTGTCGGGCCCTCTCGAGGAAGGCCAGGCGGGAGCGGTCCCGCAGGCGACTCGAGATCCGCCAGTCGGCCCCGCGCCGAGTGAGGTCCCGGTCCCGGTCCCACGGGAGGTCGAGGGACAGGTCGCGGGGGCGGAGCCGTCACAGCTCCGGGAGTCGGCGCCACTCCTCCGGGTCCAAGTCGTCAGGTAAGAAGCATAAGAAGTCGAAGAGACGTCATCGCTCTTCCGACTCCCCCCGACGCTCGCGCGATGCGGCCGGGGGTTCGGGTGACACCGCCCACGCGGCTCCTCAGGAGTCGCGGGCGCCGCGTTCGGCTCCATACCCCCCGGTCCCTGGGCTGAACGCGACGCCGGGGGAGATAGAGCGTTTCCTCATGGCCATGAGGTCCCTTTCTTCCCCGACGGGTTCCACGGCGCCTTCGGGCCCAGTGAACCCGTCTGGGGGCCCTAGTGGGTCGGGTTCAACCCCGACGCCGTCGGGTGCTTCGGCCTCGACGCCGCCGACGTCTCCGACGCCGGCGCCACAGGGCTCTGCGATCCCGACGCCGCCGCTGCCCTCGGGCTCGGCGCCGCAGGGTTCGGCGGTCCCGGCGTCGTCGGTGCCTTCGGGTCCGATGCCGCAGGGCGCCGTTCGGCCCTCGTCGGGCGATGGAGCGTCCCCGGTGGACCTTACGACCCCCCCGGGGTCGGTCCGTGTGGTGTCCCCGCCGGCGTCGGTCCCGGCCGACGCCGTCCCCAATTCCTCTTCTGTATGGGTTCCGGCGTCGGGACGGGGCCTGTCGGCGCCGATCTCGACGCCGGTCGGGGATTTCCATCCCTGTGACCCATCCTCATTCACTTACGACCCTGAGTCTCAGGAGATGGGGGAAGTGGAGGATTGGGAGGGGTCTGAGGACCCTCTGACAAGGGAATGTCGGTCTAACATGGACTGGACAGGAGACCTTGGGGAGGCCAGTGGCCTGGACACCTCTCCAGACACTGGATTCGTCTCTCCTCCTTCCGTGGCTTCGGAGGAGGGCGCTACATATAGTGTGGTGTTGATGAGGGCTGCTCAGGCCTTGGGCCTCGAGCTCCCCGTCGCGGCCGTGAGGACTAATCTCCTCACTGAGGTCCTTAAGCCGCGGTCAAGCTCCATGGAGCCAATGCTGCCGTTTAATGAGGCCTTGTCGGACGTTCTGTTGGGCACTTGGTCCAGGCCCGCTACGGGTTCGCCTGTAGATAGGAACGTGGCCAGACGCCACCGCCCGGCTCCGGGCGACCCATGTTTCCTGTCCACCCACCCCACCCCCGAGAGTCTGGTCATCCAGGCCTCTAACTCCCAGACCGCCTTCCCGTCAGCACCCCCTGATCGGGAATCCAAGAGGTACGAGGCCTTTGGCAAAAAAGTCTTCTCGTCCCTTAGTTGTGGACTGCGGTCTTCCAACACCGCATGCCTCTTGGGCCGTTACACCTATTCTATATGGGACACGGTGGCGGAAGTGCTGCCAGAGTGCCCGTTGGAGGTACGGGCCAAACTCGGCCAAGCCCTTGTGGAGGGTCGGGACGCAGCGAAGTATTCGATTAGGTGCGGACTGGACACCACTGACTCGCTGGGCAGAGCGATGGCTACGACGGTGGCGATTCGACGCCACGCCTGGCTTAGGTCCGCCAACTTCTCGGCTGATGTCCAGAATACTCTCATGGACATGCCGTTCGATGGCCGTCGCCTCTTTGGCGACAAGGCAGACCACGCGCTCGAGCGCTTTAAGGACTCCAGGGCTACGGCCAAGTCCTTGGGCCTCTCGGCCCCGCGCCAGCAAGTGGCTGCTTTTCGCTCCTTTCGTGGCCACGGAAGGGGCGTCCCCACACGTGCCGCCAGCCACTCGCCGCAAACTGTCGTCCAGCGCGGCGGCGGCCGTGGAAACCGCCGTGGAGGCGGTAGGGGAGGCAAGCGGAGCCAGTCCACACCTGCCCCCGCAGCATCCGCCTCTAAACCCTCCTAGTCCGTGCTTTCCGGCCCAGGTGACGCCAGTGGGAGGCAGGGTTCGCCATCACCACTCTCACTGGCGCACAGTCACTTCGGACAGGTGGGTGCTGCAGATCGTCCGAAGGGGCTACTCCCTCCCCTTCGAGACGACCCCTCCAGCCATGCCACCGCAACACCACCGCGTGTCGGGGGATCACTTGCGGCTCCTGCGGGAGGAAGTTTCGGCCCTCTTGGCCAAGGGGGCCATCGAGCGCGTTCCTGGGCCAGAAGTAGGACGTGGTTGCTACTCCCACTACTTTCTAGTACCCAAGAAGGGCAAAGGGGGCCTACGCCCTATCTTGGACCTGAGGAACGTCAACGGCTTCCTCCGGAAGGAGCGGTTCAAAATGCTGACACTGGCTCAGGTCTTGGCTGCCCTAGACCCAGGAGACTGGATGGTAGCGTTGGACTTGCAGGATGCGTATTTCCACATCCCCGTCCTGCCGGCCCACCGGCGTTACCTGCGGTTCACGGTAGGCCTCGAGCACTTTCAGTTTACCGTGCTCCCCTTCGGCCTTACCAGCGCCCCACGGGTGTTCACGAAGGTGATGGCGGTGGTCGCAGCTCACCTGCGCAGGTTAGGGGTTTCAGTCTTCCCCTACCTAGACGACTGGTTGTTGAAGGCGGGCTCGCCCCAGGCAGTCGTCCACCACCTCCGGACTACGGCGGATCTCCTGCACAGGCTGGGATTTTCCATCAATGTGCCGAAGTCACACCTGTGCCCCTCTCAGAAGCTCCTTTTCATCGGAGCGGTTCTCGACTCGGCGCAGTTTCGGGTTTACCCGCCCGAACAGCGAGTCCGGGATATACAGGCCCTGATCCCGGTCTTCGGGCCGTTATCCCGGGTTTCGGTCAGGTTGACGCTGAGGCTTCTGGGACTGATGGCCTCCTGCATCCTTCTGGTACATCACGCACGGTGGCGGATGCGGGCTCTGCAGTGGGACCTGAAGTTTCAGTGGGCCCAGCACCGGGGCAACCTTTCCGACCACGTCCTGATCTCGGAGGGCACTGCGAGACAGCTGCAGTGGTGGCTCACGGACCGCGATTGGGTCAACGGCAGATCCCTCTCCCTTCCCCAACCGGAGCACGTAGTTGTGACGGACGCGTCCCTCCAGGGCTGGGGTGGCCACTTGGGAGAGGCGGAGATCAGAGGACTCTGGTCTCCGGCGGAGTCCCGGCTCCATATCAATCTGTTGGAGCTGCGGGCGATTCGTCTGGCACTGAAAGCATTCCTCCCGTCTGTCCGAGGGAGTGCAGTGCAGGTGTTCACGGACAACACCACCGCCATGTGGTACTGCAACAAACAGGGCGGTGTGGGGTCGTGGACCCTCTGCCAGGAGGCTCTGCGCCTCTGGCAATGGCTGGAACATCAGGGCGTGACTCTGGTGGTTCAACACCTGGCAGGTTCTCTGAACGCCAGGGCGGACGAACTCAGCCATCTGAAAGAGACACGTTAGTGATAGATTCCTTACCTTAGAATATCCCCAGGCGTCAGACTGGATCCGGAAATTTTTGCGTAGCAATACCCCTGCGCGCTGTCAGGCGTCGTCTGCGGCTCCGCGTCCGTCGTCGGCGTCGTGAGCGCCGGGATGACGTCATCGGAGTATATAGACGGCGCCCATGCGCGCTGACGTCAGTTCTTCTTTTTTCCGCGCCAGCTAGCGCAGATCCGGAAGAAGCTCTACCCCCAGTCACTTTTTGACTGAAAACTTTTTTGATCTTTTTGATCTCTACTTAGTCGCTTCTCGACTATCGGTGCCAGGGATGCCCGGGTTCAAGCCTTGCTCGAAGTGCGGCCGACTCATGTCGGTCACGGACCCCCATCGCCGGTGCCTGAAGTGCTTAGGCCTCGACCACGACGATCGAACCTGTGACGACTGCCGGGCCCTGACGTCGAAGGCTAGGCGGGAGCGGTCCCGCAAGCGTCTCGAGCTGAGGCAGTCGGCCCCGCGCCGCTCCAGGTCCCGGTCCCGGTCCCACGGGAGGTCGAGGGACAGGTCGCGAGGTCGGAGTCATCGACGCTCCGGGAGTGGTCACCGATCGTCTGGATCCAAGTCCTCAGGTAAGAGGCATGAGAGGTCGGAGCGACACCATCGGTCCTCCGACCCGCCCCGACGCTCGCTCGATGCGGCCGGGGGTTCGGGCGACACCGCCCACGCGGCTCCGCGGGAGTCGCAAGCGTCGCCGCCTGCCCCACACCTTCGGGTCCCTGGGCACGGCGCGTCGCAGGAGGAGGTCGAGAGGTACCTCATGGCCATGAGGGCCCTCCCTCCTCAGTCGGTTCCCGTGGCGCCTTCGGGCCGATCGGCTCCGTCTGGAGGTCCTTCCGGGTCGGGCGCTTCGGCCCCGACGACGTCGGGTGCTTCGGGCCCGGCGCCGCTGGCGACTTCGGTCCCGGCGCCGCGCGACCTCGCTGGATCCGACTCCGGATCCGGGACCTCGCCGGTCGACCTTACGACCTCACCGGCGCCGTCCCTTCAGGTGTCGTCCCCGGCAGCCGTAGTGGTTGCCGACCCCAATGCTTCCTACGGTCCGCCTCAGGCGTCGGAGGGGCGCCGCTGGGCGCCGATTCCGTCGGCCGTCGGAGAATTCTATCTCCACGAGGAGGCCCTGGCTGTTCATCCTGGTCTCCAGGAGCTGGGTGACGAGGAGCAGTGGGAGGGGTCCGAGGACCCTCTGGCACGTGATTGCCAGTCTCATCAGGACTGGACATTTGAGCTTGGGGAGGCCAGTGGCATTGACACATCGCCAGACACTGGATTTACGTCGCCCCCGACTGTGGCTTCGGAGGCGGGTTCGGCTTACAGTGTAGTGTTGACGAAGGCAGCTAAGGCCCTAAACCTTGAGCTCCCCGTCGCGGCCGTGAGGACTAATCTCCTCACTGAGGTGCTCAAACAGCAGTCCGGCTCCGCGGAGCCCCTTCTGCCGTTCAATGAGGCCTTGTGTGACGTTCTGCTGGGCACTTGGTCCAAGCCCGCCACAGGTCCCCCTGTGGATAGGAACGTGGCCAGACGCTACCGCCCGGCACCGGGCGACCCTTGCTTTTTGTCCACCCACCCCACCCCCGAGAGCCTGGTCATCCAGGCCTCCACTTCCCAGACCGCATTCCCGACGGCCCCGCCCGATCGGGAATCCAAGAGATATGAGCAGTTCGGGAAGAAGGTCTTCTCGTCTGTGAGCCTAGGGCTCCGGTCAGTGAACACCAACTGTCTCTTGGGCCGCTACACCCACACTCTGTGGGACACGGTTGCGGAGGTGCTGCCACAATGCTCTGAGGAGGTCAGGGCTAAACTCAGCCAAACCCTTGCGGACGGCCGAGATGCGGCACGATTTTCCATCCGGTGTGGGCTGGATACCACGGACTCACTGGGCAGGGCGATGGCAACGACAGTGGCGGTTCGACGCCACGCCTGGTTGAGGTCCGCCAATTTCTCGGCCGATGTCCAGGCCACTCTCCTGGACATGCCGTTTGATGGCCGTCGCCTCTTCGGCGACAAGGCAGACCATGCGCTGGAACGTTTTAAGGACTCCAGGGCCACGGCCAAGTCCTTGGGCCTTGCGGCCCCACGCCAGCAATCGGGTGCCTTTCGCTCCTTTCGTGGCCACGGAAGGGGCGCCCCACCACGGACCGTCAGCCACGCGCCGCAGAATGTTCAGCAACGCGGTGGCGGCCGTGGGAACCGCCGTGGCGGTGGTCGGGGCCAGCGGCGAGGCCAGTCCACACCTCCCTCAGCAGCCCCCGCCTCAAAACCTTCCTAGTCCGAGTTTTCAGGCCCATGTGACGCCTGTGGGAGGCAGGGTTCGCCATCACCTCTCCCACTGGCATACAGTCACTTCGGACAGGTGGGTGCTGCAAATTGTCCGAAGGGGTTTCTCCCTCCCCTTCGAGTCTTCCCCTCCATCCATGCCACCTCAATGCCACCGTGTGTCGGGGGATCACTTGCGACTTCTGCAAGAGGAAGTTTCGGCCCTCTTGGCCAAGAGGGCCATCGAGCGCGTTCCTGGGCCAGAAGTAGGACGTGGCTGTTACTCCCACTACTTTCTGGTACCCAAGAAGGGCAAAGGGGGCCTACGCCCTATCTTGGATCTGCGGAACGTGAACGGCTTCCTCCGTACGGAGAAGTTCAAGATGCTCACTTTGGCTCAGGTCCTGGCTGCCCTGGACCCAGGAGACTGGATGGTAGCGTTGGACTTGCAGGACGCCTATTTCCACATCCCCGTCCTGCCGGCCCACCGGCGTTACCTGCGGTTCACGGTAGGCCACGAGCACTTTCAGTTTACCGTGCTCCCCTTCGGCCTTACCAGCGCCCCACGGGTGTTCACGAAGGTGATGGCGGTGGTCGCAGCCCATCTGCGCAGGCAAGGGGTGTCAGTCTTCCCCTACCTCGACGACTGGTTGTTGAAGGCGGGCTCGCCCCAGACAGTCGTCAGCCACCTCCAGACTACGGCCGACCTCCTGCACTTGCTGGGGTTCTCCATCAATGTGCCGAAGTCACACCTGTGTCCCTCTCAGAAGCTCCTTTTCATCGGAGCGGTTCTCGACTCAGCGCAGTTTCGGGTTTACCCACCCGAGCAGCGGGTTCGGGATATTCAGGCTCTGATTCCTGTCTTCGGGCCGTTATCCCGGGTCTCGGTCAGGTTGACGCTGCGGCTTCTGGGACTGATGGCCTCCTGCATCCTTCTGGTGCGTCACGCCAGGTGGCGGATGCGGGCTCTGCAGTGGGACCTGAAGTTTCAGTGGGCCCAGCATCAGGGCAACCTGTCCGATCATGTCCTGATCTCGGAGGGCACTGCGAAACAACTGCAGTGGTGGCTCACGGACCGCGACTGGGTCAGTGGCAGACCCCTCTCTCTACCCCAGCCGGAGCACGTAGTTGTGACGGACGCGTCCCTCCAGGGCTGGGGAGGCCACATGGGAGAGGCGGAGATCAGAGGCCTCTGGTCTCCGGCGGAGTCCCGGCTCCACATCAACCTTCTGGAGCTGCGGGCGATTCGTCTTGCACTGAAGGCATTCCTCCCCTCTGTCAGGGGGAGCGTGGTGCAAGTGTTCACCGACAACACCACCGCCATGTGGTACTGCAACAAGCAGGGCGGTGTGGGGTCGTGGACCCTTTGCCAGGAGGCTCTGCGCCTCTGGCAGTGGCTGGAACATCAGGGCGTGACTCTGGTGGTTCAACACCTGGCAGGTTCTCTGAATGCCAGGGCGGACGAACTCAGCCGCCGGTGCATGATGGATCACGAATGGCGTCTGAACTCGGACGTGGCGCAAGGTCTCTTTCGACAGTGGGGAGAGCCTTGGTTAGATCTATTCGCCACAGAAGAGAACGCGCAATGTCAGCAGTTCTGCGCGTTGGAGTTTCCAAGGCGGCACTCGCTCGGAGACGCCTTTCGTCGCGAGTGGAGCTGCGGCCTGTTGTACGCCTTTCCGCCTATACCACTTCTGCCCAGAGTGCTGAAGAAGATCAAGCGCGACCGGGCCCAGGTTATCCTTGTGGCTCCGGACTGGGCTCGAAGATACTGGTATCCCGAGCTACTCAGCATGTCAGTCGATCCCCCGATTCGTCTGCCTCTTCGGGAGGACCTTCTGTCGCAGCAGCAGGGGACGGTCCTGCACCCGAACCTGTCCAGTCTCCACCTACAAGCTTGGAGATTGAGCGGCGGCAGTTGAGGCCATTTGACTTGCCTCCCGAAGTCTGTGACATCATTCTGGCAGCCAGGCGTCCCTCCACTAAGTCGGTATACGCCTGCCGGTGGAATAGGTTTGTGGCATGGTGCGCAGCAAAGGCTGTGGATCCCCTCTCTGCACCCCTTTCGGAAGTGCTGCTCTTTCTTCTTTCCCTTGCCCGGCAGGGCTCTGCTCTGGGCACTCTTAAAGGGTACCTCTCTGCTCTTTCAGCCTTCTTGAGGCTACCTGATCAGCCTTCTTTGTTCAAGTCCCCTATAGTGAGTAGATTTCTGAAGGGCATCACACACATGTTCCCTCCTGTTCCCTTCGTGATGCCCCAGTGGGACTTGAACCTTGTTCTCACCTATCTGATGTGTGCTCCCTTTGAGCCACTTCATAACTGTCCTCTTCGCCTCCTTACGCTGAAGACGGCCTTCCTGGTTGCCATCACCTCTGCCAGGAGGGTGAGTGAGCTCCAGGCGCTTTCTTCTTCTCCGCCTTTCCTGTCTGTTCAC
The DNA here is from genome assembly GCF_964263255.1 of Lissotriton vulgaris. NCBI lineage: Eukaryota > Metazoa > Chordata > Amphibia > Caudata > Salamandridae > Lissotriton > Lissotriton vulgaris. Next base: position 605,860,294 of record NC_141699.1, on the reverse strand, counting down.
CCTGATAAGGTGGTGTTGCGTACACGACCTTCCTTTCTGCCCAAGGTTGTCACGGCCTTCCACATCGGGCAGTCCATCACCTTGCCCACCTTCTTTCCGCCTCCGCATCCCTCGAAAGAGGAGGAGAGGCTCCACCGTCTGGATCCAAAACGTGCGCTCTCCTACTACCTAGACCGCACTCGCCAATTCCGGGTGGATGACCAACTCTTCGTTGGTTACGTGGGCGCGAAGAAGGGAAAGGCTGTACACAAGAGGACCATCTCCAGGTGGATCATCTTGTGCATCCAAGCATGCTACTCCATGGCGAGGAAGGAGCCCCCGGCTGGATTGCGGGCTCACTCCACTCGGGCCACGGCAACGACAACTGCCCTGGGCCGCGGTGTCCCCCTGCAGGACATCTGTCAGGCAGCCACGTGGGCCTCGCTGCACACGTTCGCAAGACACTACTGCCTGGACAGTCAAGTCCGGAGGGATGGCTTCTTTGGCCGTTCCGTCCTCCAGGACTTTCTGGTGTGATATTGGTTCGCAGACCCACCACCGGGGTTGGTATTGCTGGGGTATCTATTCTAAGGTAAGGAATCTATCACTAACGTGTCTCTTTCAGATGCACAAGTTACTACTTGTGTAACGATATATCTGTAAGAGACATTAGTTAGTGATAGATTCCTTACCGCCCTCCCATCCTCCCCGTTCTGCGAACCGATATTTAGGGTTAAGGTCATCCCCTTTCAGGGCCCTAGTTTCATGGCACCAGTGTTAGTTCTAACATGGCTCTGCGTATCTGGCGCGGAAAAGCTGTGTTATCAGAACTGACGTCAGCGCGCATGGGCGCCGTCTATATACTCCGATGACGTCATCCCGGCGCTCACGACGCCGACGACGGACGCGGAGCCGCAGACGACGCCTGACAGCGCGCAGGGGTATTGCTACGCAAAAATTTCCGGATCCAGTCTGACGCCTGGGGATATTCTAAGGTAAGGAATCTATCACTAACTAATGTCTCTTACAGATATATTGTTACACAAGTAGTAACTTGTGCGTCGGTGCTCGATGGATCACGAATGGCGTCTGCACTCGGACGTGGCGCAAGGCCTCTTTCTGCGTTGGGGAGAGCCTTGGTTAGATCTATTCGCCACCGAAGAGAACGCGCAATGTCATCAGTTCTGCGCGTTGGAATTTCCAAGGCGGCACTCGCTCGGAGACGCTTTTCGTCGCGAGTGGAGCTGCGGTCTGTTGTACGCCTTTCCGCCTATACCTCTTCTGCCCAGAGTGCTGAAGAAGATCAAGCGCGACCGGGCACAAGTCATCCTTGTGGCTCCGGACTGGGCACGAAGGTACTGGTATCCCGAGCTACTCAGTATGTCAGTCGATCCCCCGGTTCGTCTGCCTCTTCAGGAGGACCTTCTGTCGCAGCAGCAGGGGACGGTCCTCCACCCGAACCTGTCCAGTCTCCACCTCCATGCATGGAGATTGAGCGGCGGCAGTTGAGGCCATTTGACTTGCCTCCTGAAGTTTGCAACATCATTCTGGCAGCCAGGCGTCCCTCCACAAAAACGGTATACGCCTGCAGGTGGAACAGATTTGTGGCATGGTGCACAGCAAAGGCTGTGGATCCTCTCAATGCCCCTCTCTCTGAGATTCTTCTCTTCCTTCTTTCTCTCGCCCAGCAGGGCTCTGCTCTGGGCACTGTCAAGGGCTATCTTTCGGCTCTTTCAGCCTTTCTGAGGCTGCCTGACCAACCCTCTTTGTTCAAGTCCCCTATCGTAAATCGATTCCTGAAGGGCATCACTCATACTTTTCCTCCTGTTCCCTTCGTGATGCCTCAGTGGGACTTGAACCTGGTTCTGACATTTCTGATGTGCGCTCCCTTTGAGCCTCTTCACAACTGTCCACTTCGCCTTCTTTCTTTAAAGACTGCCTTCCTGGTAGCCATCACCTCTGCCAGGAGAGTGAGTGAGCTCCAGGCTCTCTCTTGTAAGCCTCCTTTCCTTTCAGTCCATCCGGACAAGGTTGTTTTGAGGACTAGGCCCTCCTTCTTGCCTAAGGTGGTCACGGCCTTCCACATGGGGCAGTCCATCACATTGCCCACCTTCTTTCCGCCTCCGCACCCCTCAAGAGAGGAGGAGAGGCTCCACCGTCTGGACCCAAAACGTGCGCTCTCATTCTATCTGGATCGCACACGCCAGTTCCGGGTGGATGATCAACTCTTTGTTGGGTACGCGGGCGCTAAGAAAGGGAAAGCGGTGCACAAGAGGACCATTTCTAGATGGATTATCATGTGCATCCAGGCGTGTTACTCCTTGGCAAAGAAGGAACCACCTGTTGGGCTGCGGGCTCATTCCACTCGAGCCACGGCCACTACAACTGCCTTGGGCCGAGGTGTGCCCCTGCAGGACATTTGCCAGGCTGCTACGTGGGCTTCGTTGCACACGTTTGCGAGGCACTACTGCCTGGACAGTCAAGTCCGGAGAGATGGCTACTTCGGCCGTTCCGTTCTCCAGGACTTTCTGGTGTGAATATTGGTTCGCAGACCCACCACCACGGGGATGGTATTGCTGGGGTATCTATTCTAAGGTAAGGAATCTATCACTAACGTGTCTCTTTCAGATGCACAAGTTACTACTTGTGTAACGATATATCTGTAAGAGACATTAGTTAGTGATAGATTCCTTACCGACCCACCCATCCTCCCCGTTCTGCGAACCGATATCTAGGGTTAAGGTCATCCCCTTTCAGGGCCCTAGTTTCTTGGCACCAGTGTCGGTTTTTGTCATGGCTCTGCGCTTCTGGCGCGGAAAAGCTGTGGCTAAGAACTGACGTCAGCACGCGGAGGCGGCGTCTATATACTCCGACGACGTCATCACGGCGCCCACGACGCCGACGACGGACGCGGAGCCGCAGACGACGCCTACCGACGCGCAAGGGTACTGCTACGCAAAATTTTCCGGATCCAGTCTGACGCCTGGGGATATTCTAAGGTAAGGAATCTATCACTAACTAATGTCTCTTACAGATATATCGTTACACAAGTAGTAACTTGTGCATTTAGTCTTCACAGTTATGAACAGAACTGACTGGTACATTTTCTTCTTATCTAATTATTTTTTTGACAGATATTATTGTAGTATTATTCAAATAAGGTGACTATGAAGGGAAGCTTGCATTTAAAATGTTTGACATTTTGTCTGAAGGCTGACATGCGATGAGTGAAATTTTTGTAAGTTCTTCTGTGTACATTATGCTTCTTCTATCCTGTCTGCACCAAAGTTCCTTTTTAATCAGTCAAGTAGGACATTTCAAAATTAACCTGCAGAGGCTTCCTCAGCCTTACCTGCATTGTCAGTTTTAGTTTTACAAATACACATTTATAAGGTTCAGCAGGCAAAATGGCCACTCAACATTGGATTTTAGGTAAGTCATACCTAAGTGTGCAGCCTTTTAGTGTTTTGAACACAAGGTCAAACGCAGGACGCAATGGCATTCTGAATGACGAATCAGGCAAGAGAATGTTTTCTCTCCCGATAAACCACAAGTGTCTATTATGTGCTATTTCTTGCCCAGCTCAATTAATCACTTTACTCTCTGACACTTACTTTGCTTGATCACATCCATTTGTCTCTACCTTTCTCGTCTCATAGCTGTTTCTTCTGCCCATCTCTTCTCCATCTTCCTTTTTCAATCACCTAGTCCCTCCTCCACACTGCTCCTCTTACTTTCCACTTTACTTTGTTTTCCCTTTAGTGCTCTTATAAGCTTCACTTAATCTTCCTCTTCTCATGCCTTCACCTTTATGCCTCCCATCCCTTTTCTCATTCAGATAATTTCTCTGGAATCCTTCCAACTCCTCTTAGCTTCTTTCCTGATTACATCTTCTTTTACCCAACATTTCACCTATTCCATCTTTGTATCCCCTCTCCTTTCTTCTTTCTCATTCATCCCTTTCCGTCAATATCACCTCTTTTGTATCCTTTAACCTCAACTCACGTCAACCCCTTTCCCATGCCATCCACTGTTGTCCTACTTCCACTCTTTTATCCTCTCTCAATTCCCCTTCTCGTCTTCCCTCTTTTATCCTCTCAACCCTCTTTGCTGCTCCTCCCTCATTCCACCTTTCCTCCTCTTCTTACTCCACCCTTCTCCTGTTTACTTACTTTACCTTGCTGTCTTCCCTGTATAACTGTACTTCTCATTCTGAACCCAAAACACCTGACCTAGTCTCTCCTGTTTCTTCTGTCCCATTTATTAATTCTCTTCCTCTTTTTCCTGCATTAGTTGCCTTCCTTTTCTCTCTATTGCCTCGTCATCTTTTCTCATTCCTAAGTACATATTCCCTCCTCTTCCTCTACCCTTTTAATTTAGCCTTCATCTCCTCTGGATACATTTCCTTCTCATCCTTGATTACTTCCTATTTCACTGATCTACTCTCATCTTTTCCAACCTTCTCCCCCTTTTAATTCCTCTTCTCCCATGCGCCATACTCTTCACCTGCCCCTCTTTTTTAGAACTCTTCTCCTCTCTTCTGCCCCCTTCTAATTTTAGTCCCACTATAATAATAATGTCAGAGGCTGGAATAGTATGACTGTGCTCCTCAAGAAGAGCACCCAGACCACAGGAGAGGTTTAGGGTGTAGTTGTGAAGGGTGGTAGCTGGTGCAGTGGAATATGCTATGAGTCATAGAAAGTGAATGCAGCATCACTGTCTGCCCAGCCATCTAGGTTGTGCATTCTCTCAGTCCCTACACCCCCATCCCCGCTGAAACAGGCCATAGACTTTATTTTATTGTTCTCTCCTCCTGGTTGAGTGCTTCACAATGAGGGATCGTATGGGTTGGTGGAGGGCACTGACATACAGATTGTTTTTTATACCAGTCAGCCAGCACTGGACAGTGGCAAATGACTGATCACTGTGTGGGTGTCATTTGCAGCCACCCTGCCTGACAAGCAACTTTTGGGTTCTACTTTGTAGGTGGAGGGGAGGAAGAATGTAGGAATGAATATTTGCAACAATGGTGGCAGAGTGATTCTGCCTTGGCTTCGAATTTGCTTAGAACTGCTGAAGTTGGTGACTATCAGAAGCCTTTGACTCATATAGAAAGGATGCTGTGGAGTGCCCACTAAGAACGTAGGGTCATCAGTGATAATGTTATCTTCTTTTCACCCTTCTTTGACTTAGTGGAGACTGATAGCTCAAAGCCGTAAGATGCATCATAGGAGGTTTTTTTAGGGAAGGCTGTTACTTGGTTGTTTTTTTATCCTCGAAGAGTGGTACCATTGGGAACCCTTCTAGGTAGCAAGACACACCTCCTCCACCCTCAGAGATGCAACGAAGCATTGGAAAAAACGACAGAGGAGATTAATAAAATGCCAGACAGGGTAAATAACGCTTTGCTGAAACTGGAGACAAGGATTAATATTAGGGAGGTTGATGATATACAGCAACAGTGATGATGCACAGCACGAGGTTGGGCATATCTGTTTAGTGATTTGAAATGAGGAAGATCAAATAAGTGGGCTGAACTGAGAATAGGAAACTTGAGACTCGTCCAACCTATAGAGACCACCTGAGAGCAGCGTCTCCAAAGAAAATTCTGACTGATAGACACCAGTTGATCTCATGATAGTCATCTGTGTTATCAGTGAGTCAGCCTGGGATCATCGTTTTGGGCTAAGTAAAGAAGGGGAGGTTTTATCCAATGACTTTATAATCCTCATGTTTCTCTACATTAGCACCATCCTCCAAAAAGGACTAAAGCTGCCATCAAAGGCCTTCTTGGTCTTTGGAACTCTTGTAGGGATTTTATTCCCTGACAAATAGGTCATCTGGGTCACTTTTAGAGGAACGGGAGAGGAGTTGAGGTACTTTTTTGCTGGTGGTATGGCACACGTGTCCTTAATTGATGAACAAATGATGTGGAATAAGTACCTTACCTACTTCTCACTATTTGAGGTTTTTGCAAAAAGGATCTGATAGAGACATCTAGCCCCGATTCCTTATCTTCGAATTCTCCCCAGGCTCCAGACTGGATCCGGAAAAGGTTTCAGCAGTACCTCTGTGCGTAGGTAGAGGGTGTGGCACGACTCTGTGGTGACATCAACCATCAGATGTCATGTCAACAAAGTCCATATGACGCGCTGATGTCAGTTTCTTCTTTTCTGTGCTTTCAACGCGGATCCGGTATAGTTCCTCAGTACTTTGACGTTTTTCAAACAGAATAGTGTGCCTTTCTCTCCATGTCTTCGGGGTTCAAGCCTTGTGGGTCATGTGGACAGCAAATGTCGGCCTCAGACCCCCTCCTTTTTGTATGTGGTGCCTGGGGAGCACCATGACTCAGAGGAGTGCACTTGTGTCATCCTCTTCGGCTGAAGGCACTGCAGGAATGTCGTATGACGCACCTAGCAGAGCAGATGTCGCAGCCTTCCAAGACTTCCAGTAGACCCCAGTCTCCTCCTTGCTTCACGGACCGCCTGTGGTGCCACTCTAGGAGCTGTTCCGGTGGATGTCACTCTCCATCGACATCCTGAGGTGTGTCAAGGCACAGGCAGTTGAAGTTGCTGCATCCGCCAACCTAACGGTTAAAATCCTCTCTCTCCCACACCTCCTCCCGCTCTTCAGTTGAGGAGTCTGTACACTAGTCCATCCCGCACCTCCCTACCTTCCTTTGACTATGACCCTGATGCGAGAATACTATACATCTCTTCATGTTATCTGGATCTTGACCTTTCCCTGGAGCGCATTTAGGCCCCAAGGAGGTGCAGGGAGCCGTGACTGTGTTCATGCCTACATCATCATTCTTGACGCTGCTATTCTATTTTCCAGAGACACTAGGTCAGTATCACCTTATGGAAGTACCCTAGAAAAGGAAGAAAAGAGTAGAAGGCTTGTGATCACACAGTCATTCCATTCTTGTGTGTAAAGCAGTAGAATCATCCTCATCATTGTTTATTTTGATTACTGGAACATAAATAAATAGTCATTAAGAAAAAACAGCTTCCTTCTCATCTATATGTCCGCCCATCCCTCTTACGCCTGGTGTCAGAATTGGGATCAGGAAATATGGAGGCCACTATTAACAAGATGGCAGAAAGCCACGAAAAACTTGAGCTGGTTATGGAAAAGTTAGTCAGTCAGCAACTGAAGACCGGGAAGCCATCCATAAACATCGACCAACCAATCACAGTCCCAGGACACAGATATACGGAGATTCACTTATACCCTGGGACAACAAAGAGGACACACCAACCTACCCTCAATAGTACTCCAGAAATATGTAGGGGGAGAGGATCCAGTTTTTTTTTGTTTAAAAAAAATAATAATTTTGAGAGAATGGCCCAGGCAGCACTGGACAGATGGGACAATATCTTGGACCATTGCTGGCGCTTGAGTTTCATTCTGCCTATCTCATAGAGACATCTAGATGCAGCTTCCTTACCTTTGAACTTCCAGGCATCAGGCTGGATCCAGAAAATTTTTCTTAGCAGTACCCCTGCGCACTAGTATGTGTCATTGGTCGACTCCTCATGACATTGTGGGAATCGTGTTCTTCGTGACGTATGTGTTGTCAATATAACTGCCACTCAGGTGCGCGGATGTCAGTTCTTTACTTTCCGCGCCAGCCAGCGCCGATCCGTTGAAGAGAGCTACCGCCTGTCAATTTTTTACAGACTTTTTTCAACCCTTTGTCGAATGTGTTGGTTTGTTTAGGTTATGTAGAGTCTGAAGACTTCGGGGTTCAAGCTGTGTGGCGCCTGTCACTGCGCCATTTCGGTCACTGACCCCCATTTAGTGTGTCTCTGGTGCCTGGAGCACAACCACGACTCAGTCATGCGCCTATTGCCGGGTCATGGCGCCAAAGGTTTTGATTTTGAGGGAGCGGTCCCTAAAGTTACTTGCGGTCTGGCATCCGGCACCGAGGAGGTTTCCTCGTCGGTCGTGATTCCTCAAACAGTAATACAGATGATGGCTGCCATCATCTGCCACTAACTAGGAGGCTTTAACACCTTGCGTGCGGCCCCGATTTCCTCAGTGTGCTGGACATTCCATAACTGGGTGTGGTTGTGACGGAACCATTCCGTCATCAGCACAGCTCAACCGTGACTGACGGAATGGTTCCGTCACAAGCATCGAAGGGGTTAAGAACGGGACCTCCAAACATCAACCATTCTTCTGCTGTGTAACAATAATAACAGGACTGTATTAGCCTTATTTGTATTACTGACTGTTGTAGATATTGGTGTCCTAGACATGATTGTAGATTTCTAGTGGAACACGGTTATGAAATGAAAAGAAAATTTGTAGAGCGCGATTGCTCTCCTGGGGCGTCCAAGCGCTAACAAAGAAGTGGTGCTACCTACCAGACACAGTCATCAGAGTGATTTAGTGATATTTGTTGAAAAGAAAAGTTTTAAGTTGTTTCCGAAAGGAAGGCAGATTGGGGTTGGACCTAAGTTGGATAGGAAGCGACTTCCACAACTTGGCCGCGTTATAAGAAAAGGACCTGCCCCCTGCTCTGGTTCTCCTAATTCGGGGAACTGTAGCCAGAAAGGCATGACTTGAGCGAAGCTGTTTGCTGGGGTGATACGGGATGACCAAAGAGTGGTTAATCGCCGGGCCCGTCTGCCAATAGGCTTGATGAGAGATGCACATTGATTTAAAACGTATTCTTTCCCTAACCGGGAGCCAGTGCAGGCTCCTGAGCCCAGTCTTTGCTGACATCCTGCTGGGAAGCTGAAGCAGCGTGCGTGCAGCGCAGTTCTGGATCAGCTGCAGTTTCCGCAGGGTGTAGTCGGGTGCACCTAAGTACAGGACATTGCTGAAGTCCAACCGAGACTGGTTCAGGCCTTGGATGACTATTTTCTTGGCTTCAAAAGGTAGAAGTGGGAGAACCATCTTCAGAAGCCTAAGAAGACCAAAACAAGTGGCAGAAAGCTTGGTTGCATGGGTGTTGAAAGTCAAAGACTTATCCAACCAGACGCCAACACTTTTTATATTATCTTTAGGTGTAGGTGGCGTGCCGAGGCTAGGGGGCCATACGGAGTCGATAGTAGGCGAGGCAGGAGGACCAAGGAGCATCAGCTCAGTTTGTTCTCCGTTTAACTTGAGACAGGATGCAGTCATCCAATTTTTTACTTCCTCCAGGCAATTCCTCAAGCCGATCTGTGCTAGCTGGCTGTTTTCCTGCACAAGGGAGACCACTAGCTGAGTATCGTCCGCATATGTAATGATCTTAATACCATATGGATTGAAATTGAATTTGTTAGTGGCACGCTGTTCAAAATACCGCACACTCACACGCATTGAGGGATCAGCTCCTACGGTAGCTCGACCTGTGCCTGCACGCCCGGTCCGACCCTCCATCCAATCACGGGTGCGGAAGGCGGGGCAGAGCCAGGCACATTCAGGGAGGCGAGCGGTTAGCGCTCTAGTTCTCCCCTACTCGAGGCATATAAAGCAACTCTTCGGCTACAACGCGCAGTGTTGACGCGCAGTGTGTGCCTACTCCAGCGCCTAAGACGAGCCGAAGACTAGCCCGTCTGCGCCCGTCCGCGACAGGACGGGACCAGGGGCAGGGGGCTATGGCGGACTGCATCTCTCGTCAGGAGATATCCTCCTGTAGCAGGCTTACATATACCAGCCAGACACTATTGAATATCGGTAGGTACGCTCCTATACTATGCACCCACAGGGTGGGAAACAACCTAGAGGGGCCTTTCTCTTGTTGGGGGTGTCATGAGCAATTTTCCATCTGCGCTGAAACCGGACCAAGTCAGCCAGGGTCTAGGTTGCTGGTCCCTATTATACATCATGTGGGGCTGATTGACACTCCACCTAAGGGCCCACCCCTAGACTGTAAGAGCTTATTGTGCAATATCCGCTCCTTAGTTAGACATGCAACCCAGGTATGGGATCTCATAACTTCTGAGAGACCACATTTATGCTTTCTCACTGAGACATGGCTGAAGCCACATACCTTCTCGGCCATAACACTGGGGGTACCACTAGGGTATAAAATGGTGAGGATGGACCGCCCAATAAAAACACGAGGGGGGATAGCCATTGTGTTCAAACAGGAGATGGATGTTCTCATCACTGAGACAGTGTGTACTCCCCAGATGGAGCTCCTGATCTTTACAATTAATCCTAGTTCAAGGGAAACCAGGAAGGGAGCTTTAGTCTACCGCCCTCCAGGCCCGAGTGAGAACTTCTCTATCCAACTTGTTGAAGCTTTGGCACCCCATGTGCAGGAGAACTCGGATTTCATCCTGGTAGGGGACTTTAACGTCTACAGTGAAATCGTTAACTGTGTTGAGGTTCAGACTCTACTAACCGACCTGGGCACACTGGGGCTCAAAAAGATAAATCAGGGGCCCACACACTCGGCAGGCCACAGACTGGATTTAGTGTTGTCCAATTCAACTGCCATAAAATGTATGCCTCCCACCCAAGTGGAATGGACAGACCATTCCATCATTGGATGTTATACTCGTACCAACTATAAATCAAAGCCCACACAGAGGGTAATGGCAGACATCAGGAGGCCCTGGCACAAATTAACACCAGAGGGTTTTAGGGGGAAATACATTGAACCCAGTTGGGATGAATGTGGGTCCAATGTTACCACCGCACTGTGTAAGCTTGATGAAGCGGTGACAGTGGCTATAAACCATGTTGTACCTTTGAGAAAATTTAAACCCCGATCTGCTCCCAAACAAGAAGTTTGGTTTACGGATGACCTGAGACAGTTAAAACTAACTACGAGAAAGTTAGAAAATCTATGGAGAGTCACACGCAAGGCTGAGGATAAGGAGAACCATAGGATTTCTCTAAAAAGCTATCATAAAGCCATTCGGGCTGCACGAAAACATCATATAGCAACCCAATTATCAGCAGCAGGTAAAAATGCAAAAGTTTTGTATCAAGTCCTACAAACCTTTACTAAGCCTGCTGCTTGTGAGACCATGGAGATAGCATCCCAGGAACTTTGCGACAATATCTCTCAGTTCTTCACTAGAAAGATTGAGGGCATATATGATAAAATATTAGCCTCCAAGAACAATAGTAATAATATGGACACAGCTGACAACATGGCTCAGTTACCCACTGGAGTACAAATGCACTGCGTCAGTAAGCTTGCAGAATACCCTCCCATATCAACGGAGGAGGCAATTGCCTTAACTACCCAAATAAAGAGCGGGTACCCCTCAGATATCATCCCGGCACGCATCATGCCATTACTGGCCAATGATCTGGGTGCTGGAATTCGACACGTAGTTAACCTGTCCCTGAGTACAGGGGAAGTTCCCCCGGATTGGAAGCGTGCACTGGTGAGACCACTGAGGAAAAACAACACCATCCCTTGGACTGAATTGACAAACTTGAGACCAATCTCACTCCTCCCTTTATTAGGGAAGCTTACTGAGAAGTTTGTTAATCGGCACCTGTCAAATTATATCAGAAGTGCTGGGGGACTAGATCCCTCCCAGTCTGGGTTTAGGCCGAGGCACAGCACCGAGACCGCCTTGCTGTCCGTCGCTGACGATCTTCATATGCTACAGGATAGAGGTTTTTCCGTTATCCTGGTGCTTTTAGATCTGTCAGCGGCGTTTGACACTGTGTCATATGACATCATGACCTCCAGACTAATTGACATCGGGCTGGAAGGCAAGGCGCTGGCCTGGCTAAGGAGTTTTCTCACAAAGCGTACCCAAAGTGTCATCTTGGGTTCGTATCGGTCGGAGGAGGTGGAGATCTCAAAGGGGGTGCCACAGGGCTCCTGTTTGAGCCCCACGTTATTTAACATCTACGTGGCCCCCCTGGCTAACATCATGAGATCCCATGGCTTCATCCCGGTATCGTATGCGGACGATACTCAACTCCTCTTTCCGTTTAAAACACTGACACCTGAAGTGCGAAACTCCTTTGCCCGGGGGATGAAAGAGGTGGCCTATTGGATGGCATCAAACTTCCTGCAGTGCAACGTTTCCAAAACGGAGGTGATGCTCTTTGGGGAAGCTAAACGCCTGTGGACTCCTGACTGGTGGCCTCAAGATCTGGGCCCAGTCCCTGAGCCCAAACAGGTTGTGAAAGATCTTGGAGTAAAATTGGATCAGGAGCTCGCCTTGAAACAACATGGAAACCAAGTGGTCGGCTCCTGTTTCCATGTTATTGGGCTTCTCAGGAAAGTGTTCCCCCCGCTCCCTGATACCACCAGAAGAACTTTGGTACAGTCGCTCGTGTTGAGTAGACTAGATTATTGCAATGGATTGCTGCTAGCCGCCAACGAGGGGATTATTGCAAGATTACAGGTTGTGCAAAACACCGCTGCACGCCTTGTTCTCAATGTCCCTGCTCGTACTCCATCCAAACCCCTGTTAACCAAACTTCACTGGCTCGCAGTGAAACGGAGGGTGATGTTTAAAACATGCTGTGTCATTCACAAGTGTCTCACAGGGAAAGGCCCCGACTACCTGACTAAAAAATTTAATTTATATGTCCCCTCCAGATCTCTTGGATCAGGAGATCAAGAATTGCTATCTGTCCCCAGGTTTAAGAAGACAAGACAAGGGGGAAGGGCCTTGTCGGTGGCGGGCCCGAAGTTGTGGAATGGTCTCCCCATGGAAATCAGACTATGTAGAGAACACCTTCCTTTCAGGAAAAAATTAAAAACTTTTCTCTTTCAGTACTAGGCCATCTATCTAGGGAGGAATGTTATATGATTGGGTCTTCTTTGCTCACAGATGATGCCAGAGGTGCGGAGATACTCCTTCGGTAGTCGATTCCTAGCGCGGTATAAGTTTGCAAATAAATAAATAAATAAATATGGACGGACGATCCCAGCCAGCGGTCTCATATATACGTTGAATAACGTAGGGCTTAATGATGAGCCCTGCGGTACCCCACAGCCCAAAGGTTTACTGGAGGACACAGTATCTCCCTCAAAGACCTGAAAGGTCCTGTTGCTCAGAAAGGAATTGAGCCAGATTAATGCGGTCCCTGATATTCGCAGGCTGAGAAGGCGATGCAATAGCGTATTGCGATTCACTGTGTCAAACGCGGCACTCAGATAGAGGAGGACCACTGCCACCGATTTTCCCCCCCCCCCCCCCCCCCCCCCCCGATCCAGCTTATCTAAGGTTATTTAATATTAAACCTGATATCTTTTGAATTCATGTTTCCTGACTAGTGTTTCCTGTGAGTTGTCACATTTAGTTTGCTATGCATCCTTCAGGCTTACAGCCATAAACAAATGTTAATTTGAATTTTGAGAGTGCAGCGGTACAATCTTTTGTACCCTCCAGGATCACTCTCAGCCGGTCTGTGGCAGAGTACGCCATCTCCACCACTGGTGAAACATCACATTGGACAAGTGGGTATTGCATATAGTCCAAAGGGGCTATTCCCTCCCCTTCGAGACTACCCCTCCATCCATGCCTCCAGCGTCCACTATCCTGGATTTCTGAGAATGATTCTGAGGCTGTTGGGCTTCATGGCCTCCTGCATCCTGCTAGTGACCCTTGCATGGTGGCACATGCGGGCTCTGCAGTGGGACCTGAAGTTCCAATGGGCACATCATCGAGGAAATTTCACCGACCTGGTTCAGATTTCAGAGGGCACTGCGAGAAACCTGCAGTAGTGGCTGACCCACTATGATTGGTACAAGGGCAGACCCCTCTCACTGCTCCACCCAGATCTCACAGTAGTGACTGATGTGTCCCTTCTGGGGTGGGGTAGCCATCTGGGGGAGGTGGAGATCAGAAGACTCTGGTCTCCGGCAGAGGCCAAGCTCCATATCAATCCGTTGGAGCTTCAGCAATCCGACTGGGACTGAAAGCCTTTTTGCCATTTATAAAGGGAAGGCTTGTGCAGGTGTTTATGGGCAACACTACCGCCATGTGATACTGCAACAAACAGGGTGGAGTGGGGTCGTGGACTCTCTATTAAGATGCCCTGCATCTCTGTACTTGGCTGGAACAACAGGGCATTTTCCTGGTGGTTCAACACCTTGCCGGTTCTCTGAACCCCAGAGCGGACTAGCTCAGCCTTTGGTGCCTTGCGGATCATGAGTGGCGTCTCCATCCGGAGGTGGCACAAGGTCTCTTTCTGATGTGGAGAGAGCCTTGGCTAGATCTGTTTGCCTCCAAAGAGAACGCGCAATGTCAGCAGTTTTGAGCATTGGAGTTTTCAAGGCAGCTCTCGCTCAGCGATGCTTTTTGCCGCAAGTGGAACTTAGACCTTCTATACGCCTTTATGCCCATACCGCTTCTGCCCAGAGTGCTCAAGAAGATCAGGAGCGACCGGTCACAAGTGGCTCTGGACTGGACACAGAGAGTTTGGTATCCCAAGCTTCTAGACATGAGCATCGACCCTCCGATCAGGTTGACCCTTCGGGAGGATCTTCTGTCACAGCCGCAGGGGAGGGTCCTCCACCTGAACCTGTCCACTCTCTGCCTCCTTGCGTGGTGATTGAGCGGCGACTGTTGACAGCTTTCAACCTTCCTCCTGAAGTCTGTGAGGATATTTTGGCAGCCAGGCGTCCCGCCGCAAAATCTGTATATGCCTGCTGATGAAACACATTTTGTATATATTGTACAGACTGGTCTATTGACCCTCTATCTGCATCCTTATCTGATGTCCTCCTGTTTATGCTTTCCTTGGCCCGGCAGTGTTCTGCTCTTGGCACCTTGAAGGGCTATCTTTCAGCTCTTTCCTCTTTTCTTCAGCTGTCTGATCAGCCTTCTCTTTTCAAATCACCTCTGGTGCAGAGATTCTTGAAGGGGTTAACAGACATGTTTCCCCCTTCACCCTTTATTATGCCACAGTGGGATTAATCGGTTCTCAACTTTCTGATGTGCGCACCGTTTGAGCTGCTGCACAACTGCCCTCTACGGCTGCTCACCATCAAAACAGCCTTATTGGTGGCAATAACATCTGCCAGGAGAGTGAGTGAACTGCAGGCACTGTCATCACAGCCTCCTTACCTGACAGTCTTCCCGCAAAAAGTGGTGCTCCACACAAGGACTTCTTTTCTCCCTGAAGTGGTGACACCCTTTTACATGGGACAGTTAGTTACTCTTCCCACTTTCTATGCACCTCTGCACCCTTCCTAGGTAGAGGAGCGTCTCCATTCTTCTGGACCTCAAAAAGAGCGTCATTGTTCTATCTTGATCGAACCAAAGAGTTCCAGGTGGATGACCAGTCCTTTGTAGGGTATTTAGGTGAAAAGAGAGGGCGTGCTGTCCAAAAGAGGACTATATCCTGCTGTTTATCCCCTGTATCAAAATGTGCTACGCCTTAGCGAAGAAAGATCCCCCTGATGGGCTTAGGGCAAAAGCGGTCACCACAGCTCTACAGCACCACCCTGTTTCTGATATTGCCAGGGAGCCACGAAGGCATTGTTGCACATTTTTGCCAGACACTACTGCCTGGATTCCCCTGTTCGCAGAGAAGGCCTGTTTGGTCGCTCTGTTTTTCAGAATTTTCTGGTCTAAACATTTCTACAGTCCCTCCTCAGGGGATGGTATTGCTTGGATATCTGTTCAAAGGTAAGTAATCTGTGGCTATATGTCTCTGTCAGATGGACAAGTTACTTACCATCTGATAGAGACATCTAGCCGCAGATTCCTTAACTTAGAATATCCCAGGCATCGGACTGGATCTGGAATTTTCTGGAAATTTTTTTTTGCAGCACCTCCCGGCGCGCTGACGTTAGTTTCCTTCTTTTCCGCGTGCAATGCAGATCCGGAGTGAGCTGTTCCTCTGGCCTGTTTTCAGGCCAATTTTTGACGTTTCGTGTCTGGAACAGTGTGCAATGCCTTCGGGGCTTTAAAACTTGTAATTCCTGTTCGTGGCAAATGTCCGCGGCGAACCAACACCTTATCTGTATGTGGTGTCTGGGCGAATACCACGACTCGACAGATTGCGACGCCTGCCAATACCTCAAGCCGAAATCCCTGCGGGAGCGCAGGATGAAGCTGCTTTCGGCTCGTCTGTCCCGGTCGGATTCGTTGCAGCCCCTGGCCTCATCGGGGGCAGGTCCCTCTGGCAGTGGGTTCCACTTGCGGCGTCGGTCGCCATCTGGTTCCCAGGTGCGTTGTTCGCCTTGCTCAGGTAAGTCACAGCGCATGTCGCTGAGGTCCTCGACCTCACTTCCTTCTGTTGTTGGGGGCACTAGTTCCCGGAATCCTCCGGACGTGCGCCCCAGGGAGTCGGCCCTACCTTTTCCACCTTATCCTGGTGCGGGGGCGTCTCGGATCCAAATGGAGGCCTATGCCGCGGCCCTGCAGGCCTCCCTTGGGTCCCTCCTCTCCCTGTGGCGTCTTCAGAGCCTCCGCTATGTGCGCGGTGTCCGGCGCAGTGAACGGCGGGTTCGCCCCTGGTGCTGACTGAGCCCCTTGCCTCTAGGGATGATGGAGATATGGCGTTGTCAGGGTGCGCCCCGGCTGGGTCCCCCTGTTCGACCCATAGCACCCCTGCCGCGCCGCATAGCCCAGTGGGGCTCCCTGTGGTGCCGCAGGTGGGTGATGGATCTCGCAGCCTTTCTTCGAGCACGCCTCAGCCTCCCGAACAGGCTACTGCCGGTACGGAGGCAGGGACGGCGCTGGTCCGGCGCTATAGACTTGCCTCCCCGCTCCGACTCCATTCCTTACTTTGGAGTCTGAGCCCGTTGTGGTTGAGGCTGAGTCGGCGTCGCAGGCTTGCTTCCCCTGCTCGTCGCCATCCCATTCTTTGGAAGCGGAGCTTGTCGTGGTTGACATGGAGCCTCTCCGGAGGCTTCCGGGGGAGTTTGGCGTCGCCTCAATGCCTGGCAACGCCAGATCTGTCCTTGCCTCTTCCCTCTTGGAATTTGTGGCCCAGGCAGACCCTCAGGAGCCCCATCAGGACCCTCATTCGTCAACCGGGTTTCCTTCTTTTGGGCATTGGTCACATCCTCAGTTCATTGGTCAACCTCCTTGGGGTGGAAGACTTAGTTTACAGCCCTCACTCACGGATGAGTTGCTGTCCCGTCCTCGGAGGGCTACCGAGGCCAGTGAGGCGTTCATTAGGGTTGTCTCCTTGGCCGCTCATGTTTTAAGTATGCAACTCCCTTCTGTCCTCAACCATGGTTTGGGGAATGTAGAGCCGCTTCTACCCTTCGAAGCCTCTCTTTATGATGCCCTTTTGGGCACCTGGGCTTGGCCAGCTCTGGTGATCTGGTGGCTCGTTCTATCTTGCACCGCCACCATCCTGCTCCACATGATCCAGTTTGCTTATTTGTTCACACTGACGTTCAGGAGTTTGTCCTGCAAACTTCTTTCCCTTCCTTGCCTCAGCTGCTGCTTCCTCCCTCCCGTGAGACCAGATGGCTGGAGTCGTGGGGTCGTAACATTTTCGCCTCCACTAGCGCAACTCTTCGATCACTAAATACAGTGTGCGTCTTGGCTCGGGCTACTTCTGCCCTTTGGGACTCTGCAGAGTCTCTTTTATCGGCCATTTCTGAGGGTGCTCGTGTTGACCTCCTTCATCTTCTCCGTGATTTGGCGGAATTTACAATCCACTCCGCCTTGGATACTGCGGATTCCTTAGTCCGTGCTATGGCTGGTTCGGTTGCCCTACGGCGCCATGCTTTTAGCTGCGGGATGGCGTCTTTCCGGAGAATATCCGGGAACGCCTTGTTAACCTACCCTTTGATGGGGTCCTTTTGTTTGATGCCCATGCGGGCTTTCGTCCTCCCCCATAGGTCTGTATTTCGCAGGCCTCCATTTGACATGTTCTGGGGTGGTTATCTTTTTGTTCAGCGCCCACCAGTTGCACTATGCGTTTTTTAGGCTGGTGCTAAGGCTACTGTGGCGGTGTTCCACAGGTTGTTTATGTTCGGTCCTCTGACTATGGTTTGCCCTTAGAGGTGTTCCCCCGTGGATCTTGTAGATGTGCCATACTCTAAGTGGGGTACCTGTATGCTATTGCATAGCTCTGCTGTGCGTCAGGCGGGCATAGAAGTCCCCTTGGGCTCTCTTAGTCCATTGACGCCTTTGTCTTACCGTTGCACAGTGTTCAATGTTTTGCCTTTTGGCGCAATCTCCTATGCGATATGGGTCTCGCCTTGCTTGAACCTTGAATCTGTGCCTCTTTCGCCTCTTTTGGAGGTTTTCAGTATATTTCAACACACTTCAAAATGCGCCTACCTCCTGCCACGGGTTCACTAGGTGGTCCTCCTACGGCACCCGTATTTGCGCGGTCGTAGCTCGCCTCCTTTTGCTAGATATATTATATCTACAAATTGTCTGGTCCTATGTCTGTGTTTCAAGGAGCAATTCAGTGCTTGTACTCGAGCTTGCCTCGTTCTGCACGGCGGTGTCTTTTCTAGTACGTTTAAGTGCACTTGGGTGCCTTTTCCTGCATCTTCTGCATTAAGGGTTCCTTGCGTTCCACTCCCTGGGGTGGTTCCCCTGCTTCACGATGCTTCTTTTTTGGTGTTCATATACGAAACAGTCCCACTCTTCTGTGGGGAGTGGATTTTTCCTTAGTCGGAGGAAGTGGTCTGGAGATCTGAGGTTCTGCTCAACAGTTATGCATGTTCCTATTGGCACTTTCGGTGCCTCTGCGGCCACTCCCTTCGAATGAGTCTTTTTCGCCTGTGTGTCACCCTACTCTGTCTCCCGTGCCTGTGGGACAGCTCCTCTGATGCAGGTTGTTCCAGGTGCTTCACACTCCTGTGTATTTCGTGGGTGAGTGCTCACCTCAGCCTTCAAGCTGCCTGGTTGGGGAGTTCCATGCTCATTTTAGCTTTGCCACCTTGTTTCCTCCGTGGTCGCCCCTGCTACCCCTATTGGTGGCTAGGTGTGCACTTGGCGTGTCTTTTGTTCCCGCCTGTATTTCTAAAATGTTGCTTAGTTCCTGCCTCTTGCCCTTCGCTTCCTGGATATGGCTTTTCCGGCCTCCCTTGCGTGGGCTAGCCTGGTAGGCTCTGGTTACATTTCTTCATGTTATCCTCTAGCTTTCGTTGGTGTCCACTTACTGCACCATTGAGCTGGAAGTAGTCCTTCTTCCTACTACGTTCTGGACTCTCTCTTCTGTTCTGGGATATGGCTAGTGCTGTTTATGCATCTCATAATCATACGGGTATGGTGTCTCCCTTCTGGCAGATTGGAATGCCTTGTCTTTTGCTCTTCGAGCTACTTGGGTTGCTGTCTAGCTGTTCCGCCACAGCCTTCCCCATAGTCCGTCACTCTGTTGCCGGCTCAATGCTTCGGGCACTTTCTGTTGTTCTGTCGCAGTCCTACTTCCCCCTTGGGGTATGGCTGTGGTATCTATTTTAAGTTAAGGAATCTGGAGCTAGATGTCTCTATCAGATGTACGAGTTACTTACCTTTGGTAACGATGTATTTAGTAGAGACGTTGTCTTGCTGCAGATTTCTTAACGCCCACCCATCCTCCCCTTTCTGCGAGGACCTTGCCAGGTGGGCTTCTCCACTTTGCCTTCTTTCAGTTGCCATTGGTTTTCCTACAGGGTGCTCACATGGTTATACCCTTTTTTAAATTGCCATATGCGGCTGCCTCCCTTCAGGTGGCTTCTTTCCTGTAAAACTGTGTCTTCTGATTCACCATCATCAGGAGATTCTTCTTCTTCTTCTTCTCCTGTTGCCTTCCCTTCCTCCCGCCTTCTCCATTGACTTAGGGCGATTGTCTCCTCTATAGTGACTCGCTCTGCGCTCTGACCGGAGTGGTCGCTCCCAGTGCTCCCTGGTGTGGACTGGTATCGTTAGTGCAGCGCTTCCGTGTGTTTTGCTTCATCTGTGCATCGTATTGATCTGCCTGGCTGCCGCTTTGAATATAACGCGCATTGCCTTTGATTTGCTCTTTTCAGCTGTTTAGCGCGTTGTCCCCAAGCGCTCTGTTGTGCTCCCCCCTCCTCCATTTTGTTGGTTGTTGTTTGTTGGTAAGCCCGCCCCGCCTCCCAGCTGAGTCGCCCTCCCACAGGATACAATCTGCGCCTTCCTACCCGGCAGCGCTGTGACTCGCTCTGCGCTCTGACCGGAGTGGTCGCTCCCAGTGCTCCCTGGTGTGGACTGGTATCGTTAGTGCAGCGCTTCCGTGTGTTTTGCTTCATCTGTGCATCGTATTGCTCTGCCTGGCTGCCGCTTTGAATATAACGCGCATTGCCTTTGATTTGCTCTTTTCAGCTGTTTAGCGCGTTGTCCCCAAGCGCTCTGTTGTGCTCCCCCCTCCTCCATTTTGTTGGTTGTTGTTTGTTGGTAAGCCCGCCCGCCTCCCAGCTGAGTCGCCCTCCCACAGGATACAATCTGCGCCTTCCTACCCGGCAGCGCTGTGACTCGCTCTGCGCTCTGACCGGAGTGGTCGCTCCCAGTGCTCCCTGGTGTGGACTGGTATCGTTAGTGCAGCGCTTCCGTGTGTTTTGCTTCATCTGTGCATCGTATTGCTCTGCCTGGCTGCCGCTTTGAATATAACGCGCATTGCCTTTGATTTGCTCTTTTCAGCTGTTTAGCGCGTTGTCCCCAAGCGCTCTGTTGTGCTCCCCCCTCCTCCATTTTGTTGGTTGTTGTTTGTTGGTAAGCCCGCCCCGCCTCCCAGCTGAGTCGCCCTCCCACAGGATACAATCTGCGCCTTCCTACCCGGCAGCGCTGTGACTCGCTCTGCGCTCTGACCGGAGTGGTCGCTCCCAGTGCTCCCTGGTGTGGACTGGTATCGTTAGTGCAGCGCTTCCGTGTGTTTTGCTTCATCTGTGCATCGTATTGCTCTGCCTGGCTGCCGCTTTGAATATAACGCGCATTGCCTTTGATTTGCTCTTTTCAGCTGTTTAGCGCGTTGTCCCCAAGCGCTCTGTTGTGCTCCCCCCTCCTCCATTTTGTTGGTTGTTGTTTGTTGGTAAGCCCGCCCCGCCTCCCAGCTGAGTCGCCCTCCCACAGGATACAATCTGCGCCTTCCTACCCGGCAGCGCTGTGACTCGCTCTGCGCTCTGACCGGAGTGGTCGCTCCCAGTGCTCCCTGGTGTGGACTGGTATCGTTAGTGCAGCGCTTCCGTGTGTTTTGCTTCATCTGTGCATCGTATTGCTCTGCCTGGCTGCCGCTTTGAATATAACGCGCATTGCCTTTGATTTGCTCTTTTCAGCTGTTTAGCGCGTTGTCCCCAAGCGCTCTGTTGTGCTCCCCCCTCCTCCATTTTGTTGGTTGTTGTTTGTTGGTAAGCCCGCCCCGCCTCCCAGCTGAGTCGCCCTCCCACAGGATACAATCTGCGCCTTCCTACCCGGCAGCGCTGTGACTCGCTCTGCGCTCTGACCGGAGTGGTCGCTCCCAGTGCTCCCTGGTGTGGACTGGTATCGTTAGTGCAGCGCTTCCGTGTGTTTTGCTTCATCTGTGCATCGTATTGCTCTGCCTGGCTGCCGCTTTGAATATAACGCGCATTGCCTTTGATTTGCTCTTTTCAGCTGTTTAGCGCGTTGTCCCCAAGCGCTCTGTTGTGCTCCCCCCTCCTCCATTTTGTTGGTTGTTGTTTGTTGGTAAGCCCGCCCCGCCTCCCAGCTGAGTCGCCCTCCCACAGGATACAATCTGCGCCTTCCTACCCGGCAGCGCTGTGACTCGCTCTGCGCTCTGACCGGAGTGGTCGCTCCCAGTGCTCCCTGGTGTGGACTGGTATCGTTAGTGCAGCGCTTCCGTGTGTTTTGCTTCATCTGTGCATCGTATTGCTCTGCCTGGCTGCCGCTTTGAATATAACGCGCATTGCCTTTGATTTGCTCTTTTCAGCTGTTTAGCGCGTTGTCCCCAAGCGCTCTGTTGTGCTCCCCCCTCCTCCATTTTGTTGGTTGTTGTTTGTTGGTAAGCCCGCCCCGCCTCCCAGCTGAGTCGCCCTCCCACAGGATACAATCTGCGCCTTCCTACCCGGCAGCGCTGTGACTCGCTCTGCGCTCTGACCGGAGTGGTCGCTCCCAGTGCTCCCTGGTGTGGACTGGTATCGTTAGTGCAGCGCTTCCGTGTGTTTTGCTTCATCTGTGCATCGTATTGCTCTGCCTGGCTGCCGCTTTGAATATAACGCGCATTGCCTTTGATTTGCTCTTTTCAGCTGTTTAGCGCGTTGTCCCCAAGCGCTCTGTTGTGCTCCCCCCTCCTCCATTTTGTTGGTTGTTGTTTGTTGGTAAGCCCGCCCCGCCTCCCAGCTGAGTCGCCCTCCCACAGGATACAATCTGCGCCTTCCTACCCGGCAGCGCTGTGACTCGCTCTGCGCTCTGACCGGAGTGGTCGCTCCCAGTGCTCCCTGATGTGGACTGGTATCGTTAGTGCAGCGCTTCCGTGTGTTTTGCTTCATCTGTGCATCGTATTGCTCTGCCTGGCTGCCGCTTTGAATATAACGCGCATTGCCTTTGATTTGCTCTTTTCAGCTGTTTAGCGCGTTGTCCCCAAGCGCTCTGTTGTGCTCCCCCCTCCTCCATTTTGTTGGTTGTTGTTTGTTGGTAAGCCCGCCCCGCCTCCCAGCTGAGTCGCCCTCGCCCCTCCCCCTCCACCATCCATATATGACAGGAGTTCCCGCGCGCAGCGTTCACGCGCAGCGACCGCGCCCAACCCGCGCCGAAGGTGCGCCAAAGGTAAGCCCGTCTACGCCCGTCCGCGCCTGGACCGCGCCCAGCGCCAGACCCCCTGCCCCTCGCGCTGCCCAGCCCCCCCGCATTACCTACGATGCCGCCACCCTCCTAGCCCTCAACCCCGGTCGCGCCCCCAACTGCGTCCAAGCCGCTCCTGGACGCACCCATGGACCTTTCTCCTGCTTCTCCTGCAAATTTAGCGGCACCGACAACATCTCCGCTACGACCACACCACAGATTCCCGACCCCAATCTCTTACAATGCATCCTTCTCAACACCCGCTCGATCCACAGACACGCCATTGACCTATGGAATCTACTAGACACCATCTCTCCAGACGTCGCCTTCCTAACGGAAACATGGATGAACGCTTCCTCCGCCCCTGACATCACCATCGCTATCCCCGATGACTATAAGATCACACACAAGGACCGCACCGACCATACAGGAGGAGGAATCGCTATCGTCCATAAGAAATCCATCCGCATCTCTACCAGCTCTGACGCCAACCTCGCTAACTCCGAACACCTTCACTTCCAGATCCACATCGACCCTAAGACAACTCTGAGGCACCCTCCTCTACAGACCACCAGGACCCCGCGCAAAATTCAGTGAAGACATCACGGACTTCATCACCCCTCACGCGCTCCCCTCCAAAGACTACATCCTTCAGGGAGACCTCAACTTTCACCTCGAAAAGATCAACGACCGCAACACCGCCACCCTCTTAGACAACCTCGCCAACCTCGGACTTAAACAACTGGTCACTTCCCCCACCCACATCGCAGGTCACACACTCGACCCCATCTTCACCTCCAGCAACCACGTCTCCTTCAGCCACACTACGGATCTCCTCTGGACGGACCACAGCTGCGTTCACTTCACCTACAACAAGCCGAAACCCATCATCCACCTTCAACCAACTCTACAAAGAAACTGGAACAAAATCACCACGGATCAGATCTCCGCATCGCTCCTTCGAACCTCCCCAGCCCTCTCTTCTAACGCCAACGAAGCCGCCTCCAACTTCACCCTTTGGTTATCCAACACCGCCGACACCTTAGCACCACTGAAAAAACGTCAACACAAACTTGGCAACAAGAAGGCCTCATGGTTCAACGATGATCTCAAGAAGTCCAAGAAACTATGCCGCGTCCTTGAAAAGGCCTGGAAAAAAGACCCATCCACCAGCAACAAGGACGCCCTCAAAAGCGCCACCCGCACTCACCACCAACTGATCCGAAAAGCCAAGAAAACAGCATTCAGGGATCGACTTGACAACAACGCCCACAACAGCAAGGAACTTTTCAACATCGTCAAGGAATTTTCCAACCCCTCGGCCAACTCCAACGACATCACCCCCTCTCAAACCCTCTGCGACTCCCTAGCCTCTTTTTTCCACAACAAGATTGCTGACATCCACAACAGCTTTGACAACCAACCCGGAAGCCAACCCACCCTACCATCCGCTGACCATCTTCCCCCGTGAACACCCTTAACGCCTGGAACCCAATCTCCACTGAG
Source organism: Lissotriton vulgaris (assembly GCF_964263255.1). Taxonomy (NCBI): domain Eukaryota; kingdom Metazoa; phylum Chordata; class Amphibia; order Caudata; family Salamandridae; genus Lissotriton; species Lissotriton vulgaris. The sequence continues at coordinate 605,836,202 of NC_141699.1, read as the reverse complement.
GACACCATCCGCCTGATGAATTCCATCCACTCTGGATCCCCCACAGACCCATGCCCTCACCACATCTTCAACAAAGCAGACTCCGTCATAGCACCGCACCTCCGAGACGTCATCAACTGCTCCTTCAACTCCGCTACCTTCCCAGAAGACTGGAAACACGCTGAACTCACCGCCCTTCTGAAAAAACCAACAGCAGACCCCACTGAACTCAAAAACTACCGCCCCATCTCGCTTCTTCCATTCCCGGCCAAAGTCATCGAGAAAACCGTCAACAACCAGCTCGCCGCCTTCCTCGAAGCCAACAAATCCCTCGACCCCTCACAATCTGGCTTCCGAGCCAAACACAGCACTGAGACCGCCCTCATCGCAGCAACAGACGACATTCGAACTCTACTGGACAATGGTGACACAGTCGCCCTCATCCTCCTCGACCTCTCTGCAGCATTCGACACAGTCTGCCACAGCACCCTTCTACAACGCCTCAATAACATCGGAATCCAAGGAAAAGCACTTGATTGGATCACCTCGTTCCTCACCGGAAGAACCCAGAGAGTCCGCCTCCCACCATTCAAGTCCGAGGCCTCTGAAGTCATCTGCGGCGTACCTCAAGGATCCTCACTCAGTCCCACCCTCTTCAACGTATACATGAGCCCCCTCGCGGCCATCGCCCGCCAACACAACCTCAACATCATCTCTTACGCGGATGACACTCAACTGATCCTTTCTCTCACCAAGGACCCCAGCACCGCCAAAACTAACTTACACAAAGGAATGAAAGAAGTCGCCGAATGGATGAAACGAAGCCGTCTGAAACTGAACTCAGACAAAACAGAAGTCCTCATCTTTGGTACATCCCCCTCTGCATGGGACGACTCCTGGTGGCCGGAAGCCCTCGGAAAAGCACCCATCCCGACAGACCACGCACGGAACCTTGGCGTCATCCTGGATTCTTCACTCTCAATGAACAGACAAGTCAGCGCCGTATCCTCTTCCTGCTTTAACATTCTTCGCATGCTCAGAAAAACATTTCGCTGGATCCCCTCCGAAACAAGGAAAACTGTCACCCACGCTCTAGTCACGAGCCGACTGGACTACGGAAACACCCTCTACGCAGGTACCACCGCTAAACTCCAGAAGAAACTACAACGAATACAAAACGCCTCAGCCAGACTCATATTAGACATCCCACGCAACGAACACATCTCTGGTCACCTTAAAGACCTCCACTGGCTACCCGTCAATAAGAGGATCACTTTCCGACTGCTTACCCACACACACAAATCACTCTACGACATCGGACCAGATTGCCTCAACTCTCGACTGTCCTTCTACACCCCCTCCCGCCAACTTCGCTCTTCCAGCCAAGCCTTCGCTACTGTACCTCGCGTCAACAAGTCCACCATGGGAGGCAGATCCTTTTCATACCTGGCTGCTAAAACATGGAACTCACTCCCCGCTTACCTTCGCCTCACCCAGAACCACCTAGCGTTCAGAAAGCAGCTTAAAACGTGGATATTTGACAAATAATTCCTCCTCCCCTTCCTAAGCGCCTTGAAACCCTCTGGGTATGTAGTGCGCTATACAAATTTTATGACTTGACTTGACTTGACTATAGTCACCTTCTTGGGGATCTGCTGGGCTGTGTTTCGGCCTCCCTCTTTGTATAGGAGAAGTTCCATTCTTTTCATACCTTCTCGCAGTAGACTGTTGTTCTTCATGTGCCCCGTCCTTGTTGGCCGGCACAGTTCTATGTGGTAATAACAATCTGCCTTTGTCTGTTGAGATATTCTTCCCTTGTTACTCAGCCTGTGGGGAGGTTCCATGCTTCGCTTGCGGGGTTCTTGGTAAGACCTTGCTCTGCCTTTACTTCTTCACTTATATGGAGGCAGTGGCTAATACGGTCTTTTGTGATGTTTTGCACCATCCCCTGCCTTTCTTTTATGGATTTTTCATCCTTCGCACACTGTTCCCATACATTCACAGTTTTGTTGGTGGCTCCACGTTGTGCCGCAGAAAAGTTTCTCTGAAGAAAACTGATGTCAGCGCTCCGGGAGGGACTTATATGACCTCGCTGACGTCACGTCCGTGGACGACATCAGGGCGGGGTCGTGAGGCGCCGTCCCCCAGCTCGCAGAGGTGTTGCTGCAAACATTTTTCTGGATCCGGTCTGACGCCTGGGGATATTCTAAGTTAAGGAATCTGTGGCTAGACAACGTCTCTACCAGATACATCTTACCGAAGGTAAGTAACCCCTACTTCTGTAACTCCTTATCTAGTAGAGACATGATCTAGCCACAGATTCTTTACCGACTCACCCCTCTGACCTGCACTATGGAATTGTTTTTAGTGTCAGGGATGTTCCCCTTCAGGGCCCTAGCTGTTTATTTTTTAACACACCATACTTAGTCACTTATTGACTTCGTGCTTCTGGCGTGGAAAGTCTTGAAAAGTACGGACGTCAGCGAGCCACAGTGGCTGGTATATTGACAACACGGACGTTACGACGGAAGAATAATCTTCCGGATCCAGCCTGATGCCTGGAAGTTCAAAGGTAAGGAATCTGCTGTTGATCATGTCTCTACCAGATAAGGCGTTACCGAAGGCAAGTAACTTGTCCATCTGGCATTAAACTCCCAGGGAACCACCCCCTATACTGACATCAAGAGAAGCATCCTTGAACGACTAGGAGTAGATGATGAGACCTATCATGTCAGACTTCGCCAAATTAAGGAAGGACAGCAAGAAACCCCATGGGCCCTTTACTATCTTGTCAAGGACATGACAGACAGCTGGCTTAAACCTCTTACTGCTTCAAAAGAGAAAATCTACATGGAACAGTATCTTTCATCCCTTCATCCCCCGGTACAGAAATAGGTTTGGCAGCATACCCAGTTAACATTGGAAAGAGCCGTTGAAATAGCCAGTGCCTACAGCCGGGCTCAGGAACTCCATAAAGGAAGAGAAGATGGGTGGAGACCCCTTGGATCTAACATTACACAACCCCTTCCGAAGCCTCCCCTGATCAAGAGGCCAGAAACAGTGACTGTGATACCAGGCCCAATGCAAAGACCTATGCCTATCCCACCTGCTCCTCAATGCTATCAGTATGGGGGCTTTGGTCATGTACCCTGCTTTTGCCCACAGATAGAAAGGAAAAGGGAATAGTTTTCTCTCTATATTGTATACCCTCTGAAAACGCCCACCCTATCATTGTCATCAACTGTTAATGGAGACCCGGTCACCGCCCTGGCTGACACTGGTTGTCTACAGAGCATAATGCAACCTCAGACCCTTCAAGGGGTCATACCTAATACTACGGGAACAGTACATATACAATGAGTAAATGGGGATACAAAAAGATGCCCTACCACGGGGTACAGATTCGACATCAGTCCAACCCTCTTATACCTCTAAATATAGGCTTGATTCCAAAACTATCGGAACCCTTAATAGTCTGAAATGATTACCCCAATCGAGAGAATCTGGTCCAGGAGACCTGGAAAGACTGTATAAGCTGGAGGTCACCTGCACCTTTCTCCCAGGACAAAGACCATGGATGGCCCCCTCGAAACCCAGGAAAAGCAAAAGACAGAGGATAGAAGGGAAAGAAATTCCCAGACCAGTGTTTCCTTCAGATGCTGATAGTTATATATGGGACACAGATAAAAACTTCAGGTCTTCCAAACGTGAGGATCCCTCCTTCGAAGAAGCATGGAACAACGCAACCGAGCTAGTCGACCCTGTGAAAGTAGGTCACCAGTTTTACCTGAATAATGGTTGCTATATGGTAATAGAGGGAAAACTGATCCTCCCCCGCTGTTGGTACCATCTCCTTTCTGAGAAAAGGTGTTATTTTTTGCCCACAGTCACCTGATAGGAGGCCACTTTAGTACAGTGAAAGCTGAAAAATCCATATTGCAGACATTTTATTTGCCAGGAATTTACCAGCAGGTAAAAAGATATTGTAAGGAATGTTCTGTTTGCCAGAAAACAGTAGATAACGGCCTATTAAAGTCCCCTAATGCCTTTACCCATAATCTAGGAACTTTTCGCCCCGGTGCGAACGGATATCATAGGGCCCCTTTTCCCCCTCCCGTAGTGGGTGTCGCTATGTACTAGTCCTTGTTTATTATGCCACGAGATTCCCTGAGGCTGTGGCTTTACGACACCCTAATGCAACCAACATAGCCAAAGCAATGATTAATATATTCACCAGGGTAGAATTTCCTAGAGACATTCTGATGGACCAGGTACCTCCCTGTGTTTCCAAGCTTATGAGACAGGTATGTCTGCAGTTAGGGATTAAGCAAATCCCGACTTCAAACTATCATCCCCAAACTGATGGCATGGTAGAAAGATATAACGCTACCCTGAAAAAACTGCTTGACCTGGAAATGCGAAAACGTGAAGATATGCTACCCCTTGCTTTATTCACTATCCGATGCAAGGTACAAAGCAGCACAGGATATTCCCCCTGTGAACTATTGTATAGAAGACCACCCTGATCCCTCTTAGATATGTCGAGGGAAGGTGGGAACAGGAGAAGTATGGAACCAACCCTCTGCTAGAATGTGTAACAAATCCCAAGCCCCATCTATGACAGATCTTGAAGATAGTTAAAAATAATCTGGAACAGGCACAGATGACGCAGAAAGGTCAGTATGATAAAGTGAGAGAGGTCCACCCAAACAAGAGACTGTATTTCTAAAGATAGCCATTACAGAAAATGGGGTTACCCACTTGGTCTTGAACCTGGGTGTATTCTGGTACAGTAAACAGTGGTTCTGAACCTTATTTAAAAGTCTAATAATTGTGATACTTAGTTCAATAGGTCAATCAATTTACGAACATGCTAGAGGAACAAATGTCTGCTCATGGTATTCAATACATTATTCATACAAAAAGAGAGAAAAGGCAACAGAAGCTTCTAAATCCACAGACAATCTGGTTTGTCTTTTTGTTTGAGTAACTTAATACAGTAGGTAACCAGTGAGACCTTCTCTACTACTTGATAGGGACCTTGCCACTGCCCCAAAAGTTTGTGGTTTGATGTTGCTATCTTTAGAAATACTAGTTCAATAGGTCAATCAATTTACGAGCATGCTAGAGGAACAAAAGTCTGCTCATGGTATTCAATACATTATTCATATAAAAAGAGAGAAAAGGCAACAGACCAGATTCTAAATCCACAGGCAATTTATTTTCATTGCAATTGGTGAATTGAATATACTTTGCAGTTATTATTACATTTGTAAGGGTTGCTCCAAAAAAAAGGGGGCGGGGACGTTGCAAAGAAGAAAAGAGCTCTAGTGTGTAGTGGTAAGGGAAAGGAAAAGTATTTTTGGTCGTCACATAAGAAAGATGATCTAGTTGTAAAATGAGGACTGATTATCAATCACCATCTTTAATGGCCTAACCACGGATGCAGTTAACGCAGTAATTGTAATACAATTCTCTGTTAAGGGATAGACATTCCCATCTGGCACGTTAGGCATGTAGGATTGGGGTCCAGGCCGAATATTTAAAAGGGCGTCGATGTTTCGACCCGTCTTGGGGCCATGCAGGTAAGTTAGACCTTGGCCGTGCGGGTCTTCATCAGGACAAACTGTGGCAACCCAGAGGATGTGAAAGGACTTCTGAGTACCCCCCTGGGTGATTCATGGACTGCGTTGAATCCAATTGCTTAGGTAATGGCCAGTGTAGTAGATCACTGATGTGACATATGCAAAGTTCCAGAAGAGTCAATCTATGCGGGGGGAGGTAGGTCCAAGTAGTTGGGACACTCCTCATCCATGCTTGAAATAAATTCAAAACTTAAGCTGCAGTGAGTCAGCGTCTCGTAGGCTGCACGAGACGTGGCCTAGTGGTAATCTCTAGAGAGGAAACGCCCCTGTATTTGCAAAGTATTGATTCTTATCTCCCTGGCCCCCTGAAACAGGAATTGATGCAATACTTCCACTCCTGTCAGTAGGTTTTCTCTCTTCTACCAGGTAGAACCAATTTAATAGAACATCCCATCAATACCATACCAGGACAGGAAGTGTGACTACGACCTTACTTTATACCTGATGCTAGGATGGACATTATGGCCAAAGAGGTGAACCAAATGCTGCAAATGGGTGTTATGGAGCCATCTTGTAGTGAATGGAACTCTCCAATTGTGTTAGTGCTCAAACCGGACGGATCCATCCACTTCTGTATTGATTTCCTGAGAAGTCGTCAAAATATCACAGTTTGATGCTTACCCACTCCCTCGTGTGGATGAGATGGTAGAATGATTAGGCAAGGCCCAATTTGTTTGCACCCTCGATCTATGCAAAGGGTGCTTGCAGGTACCCTTAAGAAAACAAGACAGAGGAAAAACTACCTTCTCAACTCCAGGAGGATTAGATAAGTCTTTAGTCCTACCTTTTGGGCTTCGTGGGCTCCATCGACTTTTCAGCGCATGATGAACACTATAAAGCAACTCCATGAAAAATACACAGCAGCGAATATAGCTGATATTATCATCTATAGCTCCTCATCGACATAACATTTACAACACTTACAGGTAGTCATACAAGCCTTAGGCGAGTGTGGATTAAAGATCAATCCAGCAAAGCGCCATTTAGCGGCACGATAAGTGAAATACTTAGGATTCCTCTTGGGAGAAGAGTACCACAGACTCCTACTTGAGAAAGTGGCGACTTTTTCCTGAGTTCCTGTCCCTAGAACAAGAAAAGAGCTCAGGGTCCTTCTTAAGGCTCTTTGATTATTAGCGACGTTTTATACCTTGTTTTTCTCAGAGTGGCCCCCTGACGATCTGTTACAGAAAATGCTAAAACTGAAAATTTTCTGCAAAATAACACCCCAGAGATCCTAGAAACCTTTCATCTCTTAAAACAGACTCAGACCTCTGAGCCTGTTCTAATCCGCTCTGATTACGCAAATCCCTTCATCGTCCAGACAGATGCATCGGATGTGGGGCTAAGGCCATCCTATCACAGACGGACAACAAGGGGCAGAACGACCCATTGTGTTCATCAGCAGGAAGCTATCTTTTCAAGAAAAAATTATGTGGTTGTTGAAAAAGAGGCCCTAGCCATCAAATGGCCCATTGACTCACTCAGTTACTATCTGGAAAGGGAGGTAATTTGCCCTCTTTACTGATCACGCTCCCTTAGAGTGGATGGCCTGTAACAATGAACCCACAGTAAGGTGATTTTTGGCTTTGCAACCTTTTCGGTTTCTGACCCTACATAGAAAATGTATAGAACAAGCAAATGTGGATTATCTGTCCATGTATCTCCAAGACAGTATTCTTACCAGTAAGAATGTAAGGGAAGAGAGATGTGAGGAAGCCCGAGACCGGCCCCGGTACTCACCTATTGTCCGCTCCAGCGACCGCTGTTCCTGGAGAAGATACACCTGTGCAGGAGAGAACGAGAAAGGGTAAATACAAACCCGGAGAAAACAATCCACCAATAAAATTAGAGTCCTGTTTCTTTAAACAGGAAGGCCTAACATCAAAGAAAGAGGACCAATCCTTGACGCTGAGGGGAGTAGAAAAGGACCCTGGCAGCAGAGTAGAGCGGCGCACACCAGGAAGCGCGAGACCGGAAGAGGAGAGAAGCCTTTTGCCTTCGGAGGAGCGTGCCTAGACCCAGGACACCATAGAGGACGCCGCAGAACAGGAGGATGGCGTGGAGGTCTGGAGCGAGGACTACTGGTTACCACTGGGGTCTCTGGCAGTCGGCTGCAACTCCGGAGAGTTCAGGCGTAGCGGGTGAGTCCCGATAACAGGGGTTGGGTATTTTAAAGGGGACGGAGGGAGGAGATTACTTTGGGAGGGCAGGCATTTGTTTGGTATTGGGACTGTGTTTCTGTGTGGTTGTGTTTCAGAGGGACTCTTCGTTCTGTTCCTCTTGCTCTCTTCCCCCCACCCCCGACACAAAACGAGGGCTCTCGGCACCAACCAATAGTACTAGGTTCAGAGGAAGGAGCAGTACGGCCCTTATAAAGGTATATTAGATTTCTTTTCTGTTAAAGGGGAGAGGCTTAGAAAAAAACACCATCCTCCATATTAAAGCTGTTGGTTCTTTACTATACTGGTTTTCTTTCACCAACCCTCTCCTCTACCCCGTCCTCAAAGGAAAACCCCCTACCAGGAGTTAAGCGGCCTACTTCAGAGATGTCACCCCAGCATATGTAGAACTACACCGTATAAGATTAAAACAAAATGTCAGCACTTTTCTTTTTTATGTGTTTGCGCACATGTGGTCAGAGTGAAAAGACAGAGTAGAAGCACTTACATCATCATACTTACCGCTGCTATTCTCTTCTCCCAAGACTCCGGATCAGTGGCACCTCGTGGAAGTCCCCTAGAAAAGGAAGAAAAGAGAAGAATAATTGTGATCACACAACACGGATGAAAATAATGAAGCAAGATAGAAAAATTCAAAATATGAAAAAGAAACTTTCAGAACAAATTGAAAGAGAGACTGTTTGTATGGTATACATTGTCATTGAGTGCACAAGGGTATTGCGCCTCTGGGTCAGAGGTTAGCATCTACTTATATTATGACCACACAGTCATCTCCTTATTATTTGTGTAAAGCAGGAGAATCATCCTCATCATTGTTTATTTTGATAACTGGAGCATAAATAAATTATCATTGAGAAAAAACTGCTGCCTCCTCATTTATACTTCTGCCCATTACTCTTACAATGGATCAGGTGATACTGCCAGGCGAAGCTAAAGACCGCACTATCAGCCTGATAAGTGGCACTAAACAATTCCAATCAAGCAAAGACTTTGTTCATTAACCTCTGAAAAGTGGCAGGTGCATTTTTCAATACAAAGGGCATCACAGTGAACTGATAATGCCCATCTGGGGTGGAAAGTACGGATTTTTCATTTGCTTCTGTAGTCAGAACTATCTGTCAGTATCTTGATGTGAGACTAAAGGTACTCAGATACTTGACTACTCCCAACCTGTTAATCAGTTCATCTGCTCTAGGAATTGGGTGTGCATTGGTTTTGGTCACACCATTGAGGCCCCTTATAGTCCACACAGAACCTCATCTCTTTCTTACAACCCTGGGTATGAGATTTGGGGACTAAAACAGCTGGGCTGGCCCAAGGCCTCTCAGATGGCTCTATGACTCCCAATTCCAGCATATTGCTTACTTCAACTTAGATGCTCTCTTTCACATGATCAGACTGCCTGTATATTTTATTCTTGACAGGTAGGCTTTCGCCAGTGTCCACATCATGGGTACACCAGTTAGTCTGACCAGGGGTCAAAGAGAAGAGCTCTGCAAACTGATTTTTATGACTTTCCTGCACTCATTCTGCTGTTGGCCAGTGAGGGTGTCTGAGCAGACCACTCCTTCAACAGACCCATCTTTTGGATTGTTGGACAAGAGGTCAGGAAATCCTCGTCTGAAAACCATGAGCATGTTCACATCTGCCATGTCATTGTAGGGTGTAAGCCAATTCACATGGATGACCCTCTTAGGTTTCCTACAAGTGTTGGAAAGTGGGTTTCTGTTACAATATCTCCCCGCATACGTTTTGTCTGACACTTGATACACTTTGACTTAATGTGCCCAGGTTCTCTGCCAATCAGGTTCCCAGGACCTGTGTTCTTTCCCAAACCTGTACCTTTGTACCCACAGTTTCCACATCTCTGGCCACAGGTAAGCCCCTTGTAAATAGTTCCATGGCACTGTGACCAGGAAAGGCCTCTAAAGGGCTACAGCACCTATTGTGCCACCCTTAGAGGCCCTGCACCTTCACACCCACACACTGCCATTGCAGGCTGTGTGTTTTGGTGCAGAGAAAAGTGAAGAGTCGACATGGCATACATCCATGTGTAAACATCAAAAGTTTGTAAGATGCACACCAACGTACTCCCAATTTCAACTAAACTTCAACATCTTTCAGAACCATGGAGGCGTGCATGCTTGTTACACGCCCCATCCCTGTGTGCCATGCCTGCCAACAACTGCGTGGGGCCTAGGTATGTCACCCCTTAGGCAGGGTGCACTAGCCCCCAAGTGAGGCTACAGTTGCATGTGCACTGTACCCCTACAGTGTCTAATTCCATTCATAGACATTGTAAGTGCAGAAAAACCATAAATAGTATATGGTCTAGGAGTTGGTCATCACAAACTCCACATTCCCATAATGGCTTTACTGAAACCTGGAAAGTTTGGTAGCAAACCTCTCAACACATTAAACCCACACTGATGCTAGTGTGGAATTTAATGTAAAATGCACTCAGAGGGCATCTTAAAGATGCCCCCTGAAAAATTAACAGCCCTGCTGTGGTCCCTAAATGTCTGCCCACCATTTGCCACCACCAGACTGGTTTCTGGACTCCCGGGTAGAGGGCCTCTGCTCTCTGGGTTCAGAAACAATGCCCATCCTGGGCAGAGGTGTCATGCCTCCTCCCCCAGGATTGGCTGGTTCCACGAGGGGGAAGTTTCAAAGGCCTGCCATCTTTGTAAGCTATCTCCTGCCTTTTGCTGCCCCCAGCACATGGCTCCCATCGGTTCTAACCCCTACTTTGGGCAGGAGAATCAGTGGGAAAACCAAGTTAGGAGAGGTGTGCCCACCTTTGCCAACCCCATCCCTCAGATGGGGAGACTGGGTGAAGCACACATCTCAGTCCCCTCCATCTTGAAGATGAGGGGAACCAGCCTGTGAGAGAGAGGTTCATGCCCCCTCCCACTGAAAGGTGGCATTATAGGGGGTGTACTCACCCCAAGGAAGAGATCTATTGGTCTCGACCTGCACCCCCATTAATGTAGTATTTAGGGGGACCCTGAAACTTACCTCCATAGATTCCTGCACCCTACGAAGAAGTAGGACGGAAGAAGTCGCACAGCAGAGAAGACTTTGGAGAGGAACTGACTTGGCCCCTGCCCTACCAGCCCGTCTGCAGTTTCAGGAGATTCTGCGCCAAAAGCCGACTTGTCCCGCATCCAGCGACCTCTAGAACCCCTGGGAGGACTGACTGCCTTCAACAAAGACCAAGTCTCCTACGAACAGCAGTTCCAATCCAAAGAAACTCCAAAGAAAGACTCAGAGACTGCTGAGGATGAAGAAACTCGATGCCTGGAACCACCATTGCACCCATCGCCTACAGCCTGAGTCCAAGTGGCCCACTGGTCCCAGCTAGGTCCCCTGGTGCGTCAGAGTCCACCGTGGGTTGACTCCTCCAGAACTCCCCAATGTCGCCTGCAGCCTCTGCACAGAGAGCCCTCCAACTGCGAGTGGCCCATTAAGGTTTAAGAAAATCTCAGAAGGTACTTCTGCATCCAGCGCTCTGGAGAAGAGGACCTGAGGTGCACCTATGTCCCGGAGCCCTCCAACTTACTTGACCTGCTGTTGGTTCCTCCTGGAAGTCTTCCTGGGCCGAACTTGCAGCCAAAATCCAAAACCAGCAACTCCCATAGGATTGCATTGAGCTCCCAACACCACTTAAGCACCCTGCACCTGTCTGCCCCAGCCCCGCTGGTGGTGTGGACTTGGTGCTGACCTGGGATCCCCTTTGCTCCGACCTTAACCCTAGGTGCTTGGCTCCCAAGACCGAGTGGCCTGCCCGTTAGCAGCTCCCAATGAGGTGCCCCATTGGCTAACATTGGCCCTCTGCACTCAGCCGCCCTAGTGCTGCTGGTGGTTCGATTTGAGTGCCCAACTGAACCTTGGCGAACCTTAGTTCTAATCCCCAAAACCTACTCTAGCAGGTTGTTTACTTACCTGCAAACCGTTAACCTTTTTTTCTCCTGTAGGAACCAGTGTTATGATTTTTGTTCCTAAAAATTTTGTAAGTGTTGAACGGATTTTTTGTATGAAAACCATAGTAGCTTTCTTTGAATCAGAAATTATTGTACTTGCCTGTAACATCTCAGCAAATCATCCCCAGTTCTGAAAGTAACTGAAGAGTAATAAAAAAATATTCAAAAGTAATTTCTATGTATTTTAAACTGTTTTAAAAGCAAATACAAACCTGTAACAATTCTAATTCCATCCACAATTGCATGTCTTGTAAAGTTTTGCATCTGAAAGTATATATCTGATAGAGACTACTAACCGCAGATTCCTTCACGTAGAATTATCCCCATGCATGAGACTAGATCCAGAAACTTTTTTCCCACAGCATCCCTGCACGCTGGGGGGCGGGGCGACACCACGTGATTCCGCCCAGGCGTCGCCCGCGCACATGACAGCGAGGTCACATAAGACACGCCCCGGCGTGCCTACGTCAGTTTTTTTCCTTTTCCGCTTGCAACGCGGATCCGGTCCTTGCTACGGGCCTGTTCGAGCCCTTCTTTCTCCATTCTTTTGGTGGAACAGTGTGCGAATGCCTTCGGGCTTCAAAACTTTTACGTTTTGTGGGCGTCTTATGTCAGCGACTGACCCGCACCTCATTTGTATCTGGTGTTTGGGGGAGGATTACAGCACTATCAACTGCGATGCCTGTCAACAGTTGAAGCCAAAGTCGCGGTGGTAGCGCCGCATTAAACTTCTTTCGGCGTGTCTCTCAAGGTCGGCGTCCTCCCTTCGGTCTGCTTCGGCGGACGGCTTCAGGTTCGGCCGTGGTCGTCGTCCTCGCCCTTCTCCGATGTCACTTGAGCGTTGCTCCCCAGTGGGTAAATGTAATGTAATGTAATGTATAGGCATTTATATAGCGCACTACTTACCCGGAGGGTCCCAAGGCGCTTCGACCGCTGCGAAACCCTTCCTGGCTTCCCTGAGAGATGGTCCCTTAATGGGTATCTCCAGGGTGAGACCAGGCATCCCCGGCGGTCTGGTGGGGCCGTTAGTGAAGATGAGGCAAGCTAATGCCCAGAGTTGCCGAGTGTGATCGCTGATCAGAGTGGGCACCGAGGCGAGAGAATTATCGAGTCCGCTGACCCTAGTCCAGAAACCTGCTGCGCCGGGAATCGAACCCTGGAAGTATCACAGTTTGTTCCCGGGGGCTGGGTTCCGGCCTACCGGGGGCGTGCACTCTACGCGGGTGATGTGGCCCCGCGCGTTGCCCTATCCACCGTTTCCTGGTGTGGGGGGGCGAGAGTCCAAATGAAGACATACGCGCGGCTTTGCAGTCTTTCTGGGGTGCCAGCAGACCCCTCGCCTTGCGCAGGGCCCTCCGCAGCACCGGCGGTGGCTCCGGCGCCGACTGGTTCGGATCCAGGCTTGGAGGGTGTGGCTCTGTTGGGGTGCGGGTCCTCTGGTGCACCTTCTTCAGGCCACGGCGCCTCTGCCTCACTGCAAACTCCTGCAGGAGTCCCTGTGGTGTCACAGGAGGTCGCCAGGGCACATGTCGCATCCCCGTGCCCCTCTCAGTCCCTTGTCTAGGGCCGAGGTGACGCCGCTATGGCGCTGGCAGCAGCTGGACCGTGTGGAGCCACAGGGGTCGGTGAACCCTCCTCACCCCGCTCCGGGTCGAAGCCAAGTAACGACCCCTCTCCCCTCTTCGGGCCCCTCTCGTCCTCCCCCGCAGGCGGCTGCCTCGACGGGGGCGAGTCGGAGGTGGAATAGTCCCTGGCACCGCCTCATGGTAAGCGATTTACGCCTCATGCTGGCCTGCGGTTAGCGGAGGGCTTTGTGTCACTCCCAAGGACCATCTCATTACCCCGCGCGGATGGCTACCTCGGTGGAAGTCGGGTAGGCGCCACTCCGGAGCCTGTCCGGCTCTAGCCCGCTCCGGTCTCCGCTCCTGTCCCCGGTGAGGGCGCCTGGGAGGAACCTGGTCCGGCGACGCCGGAAGGGGCAGGCACTCATGCGGCAGATTCTACGTCTCCACGCAAGGGTTGTGCCGCGGATTTGTCTTCGGACGCTCATTCTTCTCCGTAGGCAGCCTGTATTTTGGTGTCATCCTCCCCGTAGACGGGTCGTCATGTGGTGTCTTTTTCACCGGTGTCGAAGGGCGGCTCTCCGCCCTTCCTGAGGCAGAGGTGTTCGTCATAAGGGCGGCAGGGCCCTCATTCGTCGCCCGCTTCTGACTTCTAGGTCTGGCCCTTGCCCGCAACGCTTGGCCTCAGGGACGGCCGCCTTAGTTTGCAGCCTTCGCCCACGTAGGAGCTGCTTTCCCCGCCGCGGGACCCTACGGAGGCGGGTGCGGCCTTCGTTCACGCGGTGTACCCGGCTGTGGGCATCCTGCGTTTGGGTGACCCGGTGGCTCATTTTCCGGCGGACCATCTACTGGAGGTCCTCCACCAGGGCTCTGGTGGGATTTAACTATTGCTTCCATTTAAAGGTTAACTCCTCTCTTCCTTGACGGGGCTTGGAGGTGTCCTGCCTCAGTGGGGATTCTGTGCCTCAAACGGTACAAAAGGGGGTGGTGATGGACGGAGCATCTGAATCAATCAAACACTCACACCCAGTCAAAATATCTGGGTTTAATCCATCACCGTTCTTTAGCCCACTCTGCCACCCCAGTTCAGACATGGCTATATGCAAATCAGTCTGACCCTGTGCCTCATGGGAACAGTCCAGCCCGAACTGCCAAGCCATGTCTTCCCTGGACCGGAAACAAGCTTCCGAGGACCGGTTTCTGGCATTCCAGCCGTCTTCAGCCCGGCTTGCTTGAATCCAGTGGCAAAGTGAGCAAGGGACTCACTTCTGAGCATACCCTGCCACACTTATGGCGGCCAAAAGCGGTACAAAAGGGGGTGGTGATGGACAGCATCTTCTGCACCAACATCTCCCGGCGCCTCGTGACCCGGCGTGCCTTTCCCTCCACCCTTCTGCCTCCAGTGCTCTTTTGCGGATTGCTTTTCCCTCCCTGCCGCCACTGCTGACTTTGCCGTCCCGAGAGGCCCGCTGGCTGGACTCTTGGGGGCACAATATGTGGGAAAAAAATTCTCCTATCTTGCTTCTCTCCTCTTGCAACCACAAGAGGATACACCTATAGTCAGTGTCTTTCTCGAGAACTCTAGAGGAAGCTTGACTTGGTTGTTTTGGTAATACCCAGATGATGACACTGGGCACGCTTCTCTGTGCAATGATGGGATACCATACTATCTTGGATTGGGTATGACTCATCCCTCTTCTTCTTTCATGCCTTATCATAACGTGTATTGATAGTCGCTGCTTTTCACCACAGTGCTTTTGTTCCTACGCTCACATAACTGTTTAAATTATAGACAGAGAGCGTATACAGCGGTATGTAGATTATACTCCTGCTTTTTGAAAAGAGCACCAATTTTTAGTATTATGGTTGGCACAATATGTTCGCCTTGACCAGTGCTGCCCTGCAGGCCCTAAACACCTTGTGTGTGCTGGCTCTGGCCTTCTCCTGTTTGTGGGACTCGCCCGAGTCTCCGGGATCTGCAGCATCCTAGGATGGTGCTCAGATGGACTTAAGGCATCATGCGTTGGATGGCCGGGAGCTGGCGGCGTTTATTCTCCACTCCGCCCTGGATATTTCAGAGGTGTTAGGCCGGGCCATGGCTTCCTTGATCGCTCTCCGTCGCCATGCTTGGCTTCGGGATGGAGTATTCCCTGAGAATATTTGGAAGCGACTCATTGTTCTTCCGTTTGATGGCAGTATGTTGTTCCATGCCCCGGCTGACTCCGCTATCCAGAGGCCCCTGGCAGGGCTCCGTCCTCCTCCTCCGCCTTATCACCCTCCTCCTCCATCCCCTCCTCAGTGATTCCTGAGTGGGGTTGAGTCTGGTCCTTCTTAGGCCGGTTGTTCTGATTGTGGAGGGCGTTTTCTGGCCATTGCGTCCTTCTTGGGCCTTTGGCATTGCTGGCTGCTGGACGGCCGTTTTGTTGATTATGTGTTAAATTGTTGCGCAGACCTGGCCCTGAGATTAGGCCTTCTGCTTGATTGGGCTGCTTGTCAAGCCTTTTGCTGGGGTGTTTTTTTCCCTGTGGCTCTTTTGTTTGTTCCTCTGCTGCAGAAGTTCTTCCACAGAAGGTTCCCATGTTTGGGGTTTATCGTACCCTAGGTCATATGGCTTGCGCTCTGCTGGAGGGTTCTGGTCACCTTCGGGGGCCTGTTTTCCATGGCGATTGTGTAGGTTGCTTTTGCTCCTTGAGGTTGTGGGTGCGGCCACTCGTAGTGGTGGCCCGGGCATCTCCTCCTTTCCCTACTCCTGTCCTGAGGTCTGGGGTGCTTCTGTGTTCTCCCTTGCCAGGCGCTGCCTACTCGGCCTTCCTGGGGCCTCTGGCTGTTTTGCTTCTTCTTCTTCTCTTCTTCCTGCTTCTGGCGGCTTGACTGCCGGCACTGTTCTGACTGCTCTCCATCTGAAGTGGGTTTGCCTTCTTTTCCCTTGTTTCCTTGGGCCCTCTAGACTTCTTCCTCTGCTTTCCTGTCTTGATATTGGACGGAAGCTATGTTGCCTTGTGGGGAGTGGGGTGCTTCGGCCTCTCCGCCCTTGCCCTTGTTTCCTCTGTTGTGGGTGCACAAGCCTCTTTGACCTTCTTTTCCCTCCTACATCCCCTTGGGGTCGGTAGGGTTCTGCTTGTGGGGGTTGACTTTGCCTGGCAGGGAGGAGGTTCTTCCTAGTCCACAGATCTGGCCCCCTGGTGGCTCTCTGTTCTATATTGGCTGGTGGGGTCCTTTCGCAGACCCTCCTTCCCAGGGAATATTGCTAGGGTATCTAGTCTACATGAAGGAATCTGCGGCTAGTAGTCTCTATCAGATGTACGAGTTACTTACCTTCGGTAACGCATCTGGTAGAGACGATTCTAGCCGCAGATTCCTTCACGGCCCGCCCTTCCTCCCCTATTCTGCGAGGACCCTTGGGTTGGTCGTCGTCACTCGCCTCCCAGTGGGGGGCTGTGTTTCCTGTGAGTGCCTTCCTTGTTCTTGATGGGTGGCTCCGCCTGGGGGTGGTTCGGTCCTCCCTTGGTTCTTGAAGGATGGGGTTCCGGTGCTCTGGTGCCCTGGCTACTGCAGGTTTGGGGGATATTGCTTTCTATCCCTGTCCTTTCCTCCCCTCCCTTCCTTTCAATGCTATCCCCTGATTTAGTCATCTGGCTATGTCTTGCCATTGTCCCTTGTGGGTGGTCGCCCTCTTTGTTGGGTGGCTTGGAGGGTTGTCGTCCCTGGCTGTCTTGGGACTGGTCCCCTTCCTTGCTCTGGATGGGTGTGGTAGGTTACTACGTGTACCATGACTTTAAGCATGTTCCTTGCCTCTTGGGCACGGGAGTGGGAGGCTGTCTATGTGCTGACAGGGTGGCTGCGCAGGGCTCTGCTTGCTCTTTCTTCTTTCCTGTCTTTGGGTCCTACGGTGTTCTGTGTTGTTAGTCACCGCTTCTTTCCCAATTTTCTGCTCTTCGCACACTGTTCCCATGCTTTCACAGTTTTTAATCTGGTGATTCCGTGTTGTGATGCGGAAAAGTTCTCCGAAGAAAACTGACGTAGGCGCGCTGGGGCGGGTCTTATGTGACCTCGCTGACGTCACGTGCGCGTACGACGCCTGGGCAGAGACGCGTGGTGTCGCCCGGGGCGCAGGGATGCAGTGGGGATAAAGTTTCCGGATCCAGTCTCATGCCTGGGGATAATTCTATGTGAAGGAATCTGCGGCTAGAATCGTCTCTACCAGATACATAGTTACCAAAGGTAAGTAACTCGTACTTCATTTACCTGTGTTAAGTCCTGCTTGGTTCTAGAAATTAAAACATAAATTGGTGTAGATGCCGTCTGAGTGTGTGCCATTAGTCTTGATTGAGTGAATATAACAAATGCGTAACACAACTTTCTGAGAAGCCTAACTGCTCAACCCCACTACCACAAAGAGAGTTAAGTGATTATCTAATTTAGTCTCTGCTATACCTCTGAGGATCCCCTAGACTCTGTACACACTATACCTTACTTTGGTATAATATATACAGAGCCACCTTCCTACAGCAAGTGCCAAAGTCCACCAGATATGTGACCTTCCATTTTCTTTCTAGGATAGGGTAGGGTCCACTCCAATTATCTTTAAGAGCCCTAGGAGCCACTGGCTTCAAAACCCACACCTTCTGCCCTTGTTTGAACTCAACCATTACCATCTTTTGGTCATACCATTGCTTCTAGAGCTCCTGGCTGACCTCAAGGTTTTATTTGCTTTCTCCATGTATTCAGCCATCCTAGAGCATCATCCAAGCACAAAGTCAGTCCTCTGTATCTTGTTTAGGTTCAACAATAGGTTTCTCCCATCCCTCCTTCACAAGGCACAATAGTCTCCTAACAGGACGACCAAACAGAAGTTCAAAGGGTGAGAACCCCACCACTACCTTCTGTGGCTCTACCCTGTCGGCAAAAAGCAGACATGGAAGTAAGACATCTTTCAACAAGGCCATTACACTGAGGATGGTAGGGGGTAGTGAACCTGTAGGTCACTCCACAGTCTTTCCAAATGTGTTTCAGGTAGCCAGAAATGAAGTTTGTACCTTTGTCTGACACCACCTTCTTAGGAAAGTCCACTCTAGTCCATATAGTCCTCGGGAGAATAGCTTAAGGATACCTGGTGGCATGATCCACTACCATCAGAATATTTCTGTTCCCTGATGCTGTAGGAGGGTCAGTGACATCAACAATGTCAATCCTTACCCTTTCAAAGAGAACCCAAACCACTGAAAGTGGAATTAAGGGGGCCTTTGGGTGGCCACCTATTTTGCCACTAGCTTGACAGGTGGCACAGGAGTTGGAAAACTCCTTCACATTCTGGTGCATCCCGGGTCAGTAGAAGGGGAAAACTAGCCTACTTCAAGTCTTGGTGTGACCAAGGTGTCTATCTGGGAGATGTCATGGGGTAAAATGTGGAGGAATTCCCTAAACGCCTTCGGCACTACCACTCTCCTAGTGGCACCATGTTTGGGGTCTTTGCTATCAGTGTAAAGGATCTCCTCCTCCCAATAGTTCCTGTGGGAACCACTGACAACATCACCTTCCTGTGCAGCAGCTTTCTGTTGCAGGCTTTCAAGAGTGGAACAGGTCATCTGCCCCTGGCACAGATCTTCCCTAGAGTGTCCCCCTGGGCCCAAAAACTTAGCCTGGTAAGGCTCCAACTCTTGAGGCTCGATTCTTTCTGGGGCTGACTTTTCTTCCCCCTGAGGAGAAGGGTCTGGTGTCTGCTTTGCAGCTGGTACCCCAGTCTGCCTGCCTTTTCTTCTGGAGGGCTGGGTTATTCTTCTAGTCTACAACACCTCTTTTTCACCCTGGACTCTGTGCATTGGTTTTTTCACACACCCAATGTAGGAAGGTAGGATCCTTCTGCATTGTTTCCCCCACTTTTTGCCTGGTGTTACTGTGGTTTATGACTAGTCTGACTGGTATCCTGCTGATCAGGACCCCAGTCTCTGTGTTTCTTCCCTAAAGTGGTTATGGCGAGTACTTAGGTACATCCCAGATTGGCTACTGGTGCCCACTTATAAGTCCTTAGTAGATGTTACTAAGGTATCCAGGGCATTGGTATCCAGGGCATAGGTATCCAGGGCATAGGTACACCAAGGGTTTCCATGGGCTGAAGCATGTATAATGCCACATATGGGAGACCACTCTAGTTGTGACTACAGGCCTGCCCTTGTAGCCTGTGTAAGCTAGTGCTAGCACCACTTACGACAGATATAGGTCACTACACTTAAAACCTGTAAGTCACCCCTAAGGCAGGCTTTTAAATCATGAACGCAGGGTGCTTGGTTCTAAGTGTGAGGGTGCCCCTGCATTAGCGGGACACTGCTACAACCTTCAGAGTCTATTCTCCCCGGTTGTAAGTGCATCAGCCATTACGATACATAGAGTGGCCATACGTCATTACGCACTGACCATCTCTAAACTGGCTATAACAAACCCTGTCATGTTAGGTATCAAATATGTTGGAGTCATACCCCCACACCGTAAACGGTGTGGGGGTAGGATTCCATGCACTGTAAAGCTCCTCCGGGAGGCCCTCAGTGCTCCTGGTACCAATCTTCCAGAACTAGACATCAAGCTAGGGCTGCTGCCGACCAGAGACTTGTTTCTGCCCTCCTGCTACTGAGCCAAGCTTGAGCAGGGGGAGGCAGAACAATAGATCACAGGGAGGTGTGACAACCCCCCAGACAGGGTTTTGTGTATTGGGGAAGGGTGGGGGTGTTTGCCAGCGCCACTGAGACAACTTGAAGGGCACATTTGGGCCCTCCTTGCATACTTCAGTTCAAACCAGTTCAGGTAGCCTTTGGCTCCTACTCTGGCGTGAAACTGGACAAAGGACATGGGAGTATCATCCCCACTGGCCAGCCCCTCCTCTGGGAGGGACCCCTGAATCGTCCTGACTCTTTCCTTAAAGTATTTAAGGGCTTACCAGTGGCTGGGTCCATAGATCTTCAGGCTCCAAGTAGCCTCCACCTCCAGCATCTCCTTTGACCAAGATCTTCGTCCTCACTGCATCTCTTGCACCGTGGGCTTGCATTTTTAGTGAGCTGCTCTAGGTCCTCTTGCGACCCCAGTACCTCCGACCTGTGGGCCCTCTTGAGCGTCTTCTTTGATTCCAGTGAACTTTCCTGATGTCTCTGGGCCTTATCTGACGCCCCTGGTTGTGGTGAGTCACTTGGACCTTGCTGGTCCTGGCACTGCACCTTTTTCGCTTTTCACGTTGTTTGCAGTTGCCAAGGCTTGTTGGTGCTCTTGACGGACACCGACCCCTCAACTCTCAAATCGCCACATCCGACGTGGGACAGCTCATGAATGGCTCCTGGTGTTCCAGAGCGTCGCCTGGTCGACACAGCTGCAGCTCCAAGGTCACCGTCAGCTCTCCTGCAACACCCAACATCGGTAGGCCTTCGTCTTCCGTACCTCCTGGTCCCTCCTGAGTGGCATAGACTCTGTCACCTCTGCTTGCAGGTACTTCTCAGCTTGAATCCACCTTTGGGTTCCACCGGCGACTTTCCTCTTCTTCGCCAGTGGCCTCTTCCTGCAGACCTCCATTGAGTTTGACGGTGGTTTCTGACTCCACTTTGCACCAATGCACATGGCTTCACTGGTGTAGGTATCCTGGTTCCTGGGTATCTGCGGGTGTGGTGGCTTTCCAACCTTCTGTCTTCCACTGGGTTTCTTCAGTGTCCACTGGGAAGGGTCCTTTTGCTTTAAAATTGCAACTGCAACTTACCCATTGACTTGAATTGAACACGCAGTCGTGTTCCCACACTGCACACGGCCTCCATGGGGTTCCTGGTTACTTACCTCGGGTGGTTTCCAGGGTCCCCAGCAATTCTATGTCTTCTGGGTACAGTCTTGACTCTAGTTGTGATTTGCATCTCTCTATTTTAGTATATGGTTTGGCCTCCCCCCAGCGACCACTGTGTATGCATGCTATTTATCTGTTTTGTTTGCAAAGTATTGTGTGCAGTGTGTATATCTCCGGGTAGGAAATATTTTTATATGTTAGTGAGTGTCTATAATAAATATATATATTTATAAATACACTGTGTGGCTCTTTTTCACTTAATCTAAACCAATAAGATTATGATCTGATAGAGACAACTAGCCGCAGATTCCTTCACGTAGAATTATCCCCAGGCGTGAGACTGGATCCAGAAAACGTTTGCCACAGCATCCCTGCATCAACACCACGCGAAACCGCCCAGGTGTCGTCCGCATTCGTGACGTCAGCGAGGTAACATAAGACCCACCCTAGTGCACCTATGTCAGTTTTTAGATTGAGGACCGAAGGCTACGCTTGCGCAGTCTCCGGGAGGAGATTTAATGTTTTGGAGTAGGGGGCTTGAATCCGCCCCTCTCCTCCATTGGCTGGCTTCCTAAACGGAGGCCAGCCATTGGAGGAGACAGGCGTCACTCCTTTAAAGCCCCGTCTCTTTCAGATTCGGGGGCGTGTTTTTTTGCGTTCTTTCGACTGTGACGTCACCAGTCACTCAGAACGCCAAAACAAGCCCCCGATTCCGAAATTTTCGGAGCTTTGCGTCCACCATTTTTTTCCCTGTTTATGCAGTTTTTCCAAACTCATCCATCCGTGTGGGGGTCACTATCTCGTCCTCGCCAAGTTTATCCAACAGTTTCGCTGCAAAAGAAGAAACTCCGGAGGTACAGCGCAGCCCGTCCGCACCGCCACTGCTCCGAGACACCGCACAGCCGCCTCCAGCCTCACCGTCCCGGGCTCAACCCTCAGCAGCGCCCAGCTCCGCCCGAGCCCTGCAGCCAGGGCGCTCCGAGCCGCCGCCCGTCCCAGCAGCTCATCTCCCCGTCTCCACCGCCGCGGGCTGGACTGTTTTCTTGGCGTTGCTGCTGCTTTCTTTGCTCCTCTTCGGCGGAGCCCCGCTCCCAGGAATACAAAGTGCTGCAGGGGTCGGTAGAAAGAAGCTCCCCGCGGTCCGCGCCTCTCCCGCCCTCGGCTCTCACCTCGGGAGCAGCCTCTCTCAGCCCCACGGACGGGCCGGGCCAGCACACGGCGCCTCTGCCTCCGGCCACAAGGCTGCCGCAATCCCAGAGCAAGGTAAGGCTGCTGTGAGCGGGCTCTGCTGCCCTCTGTGGGACCAGGTGCCCCGCTGCTGGCACAGGCAGCGCCACCCCGGGACACTGGGGATACATGTCTCAGCAGAACTTTGGAACTGAAGTATCTTCTTTCTATTCGTAAATTGTGGTGTTTTTTCTCATATATCAGTTCTGGCCTTGCGAGCACGTAGGGGCAGGCGGGGCAGAACGGACGGGCAGAGAGCAGGCAACCTTGTGATCAGAGAGGCAGAGTGGGGCAATTGTGTGCTCAGAGAGGCAGGGCAATGGCTGATAGGCAGAGTGGGGCAAATGTGTGAATAAGAGGCAGGGGTAGTTGCTGGTGGAGAGTGGGACACTTAAATGTACAGATGCATGGGGGAATGGCTGGTGGATAGGGAGCGATGGGACACTTGTGTGATCCGAGCCACAGGGGGTGGTTGCTGTCGGACAGTGGGCCACGTGTGTGATCAGAGGGGGTGTGGGGGGGTGGCTCGGCTCGTGGTGGCTGGCGGACAGAGTGGGGCATTTGTTCTATCAGATAGCCGATGTGTACATGGAGTGGCACTTGAGTGATCGACGAAGCAGTGGGGTTGTTGCTCGTGGAGAGAGTGCGGCACTTTAGTGATCAGAGAAGCAGGGGGTACCTAGTGGACAGAGAGGGCCACTTAATCAGGCAGAGGCAGGGATCGATTGCTGCTGGTCAGAGATGGTATGTTCGGGCATTGCAAGGGCAGTAAAGGTAGCCGGCAGTGGGCACCGGTTGTGGCCCGAGGAAGCACTGAGCGGGCAGAGCTGCCCGGAGTAGGCAAGTGTGGAGGGAGCCCGTGCACCTGTGCTGACGCAGGCGGGGCGCTACGGACGGACCTAAGAAGCCGAATGTGGGCACTTTGGGCGGTGGGAGCAGTCGCTAGTGGTCGGAGCGGCAGAAAACTGGGGAAGACATCCGGCAGCGGTGAGACAACTGATGATTTAGGCTTGAGTGGTCAGGGAGGCAGGCGCTGTTTGACAGAGCAGTCACAGGTGGTAAAACGATTTTTGAAAAAATCATTTGCATTGAAGTAATTAATATTTGAATGAGGATTGAAACTACAGAGTTCTTTGTAAAGTGCACCCTTCTTATCGGAACAGAAATTTTTCTGCACCACACACTAATGAGTTATTGAGGGCTCCTGAAGACAAGGAGTCAGGAAGGAGTAGCACTGTGAGATTAAAAAATTCGAAAGTAGAAAAACCGAGTGCCCTGAAGGACTTTCTTTTTGATGCACATAAGTGCAACATACTATTTATTAGTGATTCCCAAACTGTGTGTGCATCTGTTCGTGGCGCCCCTAACTAGTTTTCATGGCGCACAGGGGCAGCGCACAGATTGGGAACCACTGCCTTTGAGGATTCGCTCCTTTCTTCCCTGACGGGAGCTTGGAGGCGTCCCGCCTCAGGAGACCCGGTGCCTCACCACCTTCTGCACCTGCATCTTCCGGTGCGGCGTGACCCGGCATGCCTTTCCTTCCACCCCTCTCTTCCAGTCCGCATTTACGGACTGCCTTTCCCTCCCTGCCGCCACTATTGACTCTGCCGTCCTGGGAGGCCTGCTGGCTGGATTCTTGGGGCGCAACATGTTCGCCTCGACCAGCGCTGCCCTGCGGGCCCTTAACACCTTGTGTGTTTTGGCTAGGGCCTCCTCTTGTTTGTGGGACTCGGCTGAGTCTCTGGGAACCGCAGCCTCCCAAGAGACGGTCCAGGTGGACTTACGCCATCATGCTGTGGCTGGCCGGGAGCTAGCGGCGTTTATTCTCCGCTCCGCTCTAGACATCTCAGAGGTGCTGGGCCAGGCCATGGCTTCCTTAGTCGCCCTCCGTCGCCATGTTTGGCTTCGGGACGGCGTGTTCCCTGAAAATATTCGGAAGCGGCTCATTGAACGTTCGTTTGTCGGCAGCCTGTTGTTCCATGCCCCTGCTGACTCCGCCATCTAAAGTTTCCTGACAGGGCTCCGCCCTCCTCCTCCACCTTATCCTCCTCCTACTTCCCCTCCTCAGTGACTACTGAGTTGAAGTGGCTCTTGGCCTTCTTAGTGGAGTGTGCTTTCTGGCCATTGAGTCCTCCTTGGGATTTTGGCATTGTTTTCTGCTGGACGGCCCTTTGTTGCCTATGTGAGTGTGTGTTTGCTGAAGTTGTTTCACAGACTCGCCCCTGACATTAGGCCTTCTGCTTTGCTTGGGCTGCTTGTCAAGCCTTCTGCAGAGTGTTTTTCCCAGTGGCGCTTTTGTTTTTTCCTCTGCTGCGGAAGTTCTTCCAAAGAGGGTTCGCATATCTTGGGACTTAACAAACCCTATGTGGGATAGTGATAGCTGTTATTTCTCCAGTGTTAGGGGTGTCTTTCATAGACTCACATGCCTGAATCATTCCCCGTCGTTTGAGTGGCAGTCCCACAGTACAAAAAAAGCAATAATATGCCATAAATATGTAGTAAATACCAATAAAAACAAACCAGGAAGTAAAGTAGCCAAAGCTACAGTAGAAAAAACTTCCACACCTATGACTATCCTAGTCATTTTGTATAGTCCAAACTACAGCCAATCAGGCGCCAGCACCGACCAGAAGGTTCTCCCCAGAGGCTCAGTCTCTCAGATTTTCTACCGCACGTCGTGTGAAGGGACTCAGTTTTTTCAACTCTTATCTTCCTTTTGGATCTTTTCTTCAAGGATGTCTTCAATGAAGTCTCTGTTTAGAGCCTGTTAATCTTGTGGTAAGCTCCGGCTTTTTAAAGAGGACCCCCACAAAAAATGTATTTATGGTCTGTATCCAGATCACCAAGTCAAGGACAGTAAGATCTGCAGAACTTTTCCTCAAAAGACTCTCAGAGAGGATTGGTTGCTTTTGTGGCTACAAAAGCTTAAGGATACTGATAATCCTGTGTCTGAGGTTGGCAGCATTGCCTCTGGTTCCACTTCAGCGTCTAGAAAGAGGTCTGCGTCTGAGGTATAGACATCGCCTGGGGCTAAGGTTGCTAAAAAACATCAACCTTCTAAGGGATCTGACAAGCCTTCCACTTCTAAGGCTGCCCCCACAGGCAAGGACATGGAGGATTCTTCTGCACCTCAAAAACGGTCCACCAAAAGATTGCCTCTGACAGCTGACAAAGTTTCACCTCAGGAAACTTCTTCATCGTCGACGACGCCATCTTCTGACTTCTCGTCGACGAAGACCTCCGTCAACGCTACATCTACGTCGACAATAACTTTCTCATCTCCCAAACCCTAGATGATCATGTCGACGACAGCTTCTTCACCAACTATGGTCTATGTATCCGTTAGACCTCTCTCGTCGTCGACGACGGCCGTCGTCGACGCCTCGTCGTCGACTCCTCTGAAGGCTCTACCGTCGACGAAGAAGATGCCGTCGACAGGCTCGTCGGCGAGCTCCACTCCGTCGACGAAGTTACCACCGTCGACGAAGGCATCGACGAAGGTTGTACCGTCGAAGACGAACATTCCGTCGACGAAGCCCAATCCGTCGACGACTGCCATCCCGTCGACGAAGTCTATACCGTCGACGAAGCCCATTTCGTCGACTAAGTCCATCCCGTCGACGAGACCTTTGCCGTCGACATAGCCTATTTCGTCGACGAAGTCTATACCGTCGAAGCCGCAATTGTCATCTTGCACTGCATTGCAGGTCTGGTCACCGTCGACGGTGTTCTTTACACCAAAGCAGTCTTTAGTTCAAGGGCGTGAAATCGTTTTCCAACTCACCCCTACATATTTCACCTCAGAAGACATCGTCGCAGGTTCCTGACCAGCTTTTAGACTCGGACAGTGAGGATGACGTGGTTCAATCTACATTCGGAGCAGCCACTAGTCTTTCTGAGCTAAATATAAAGTATCAAGAAGAGGAACAGGAGGATGTACAACCACCTGTACAAATGGCGTCCCCGATACACAGTGTACCTGTCGCGCAAGTGCCAGTTGCTTTATTGACCAACCTACAATATATGTTGGATGATTATTATAGAAGGCTTCCGCCATCTGAATCTACAGGCTCAGTGCCTGTTATTCAGGCTACTGAAGCACCTGTGCCACAAGTGGAGGAAGCCTTACAGACGATAAAGAAGGATACGGAAACAGCAAAATTCTTGGGCACCCTTCAATTCCGCAAGCTGCCCTTTCGAGGAGCGAGAGGACGGGGAACGTCGTCCAACAGAGGTGGATATAACCAACAATCCTCCTACAGACAAGGCAACCAGCGCTATCACACCCAGCGCTACCAATCTTACGGCCAGAGAAAGTCTACTTATACCCAGAACAAGAGAAAGACAAATTACAGCGGAAAGGATAAGCGCCAATGAGACATTTCACCTGCCACCACCACTGCCCCACTCTCGAGAAAAAATTGGAGGGCGAATATCAAAATTTTACTCATCCCAATTGAAACCTTCTCAAAGACGAGCTTTCTTAGGAGCAACAATGGACACCCAGAAGCTCCAAGCTTTTGTCTCGGAGGAGAGGCAGATGAAGATAAAACACATGGCGCAGAATCAGCTATCAAGAAGGTCAGTTTTCGTTTGGCTGTACAAGTCTTTTCTGGGGATGATATCATCTTGCATCCCATTAATACCAAACTGTCGCCTCAGGATGAGATCGCTCCAGGAAGAACTGAGCCTGCAGTGGCTACAGGTCTCCGGCACTTTCGAAGATCTCATGAGGATCACACCGTTCATGCGGAATTCTCTCCTCTGGTGGACACGAGCGCCATCTCCAACAGGGGTGCACATTCCTTCAAGATGCACCAAGCCTCACCATCACTATGGATGCGTCTCTCGAGGGCTGGGGAGCGCTTCTTCAGGGTCTTACAATCAGCGGCAAGTGGACTGCTCAGCAAAGGTGTTGGCACATCAGCCGTCTGGAGCTGAGAGCCATTTTTCTGGCACTCAAGGCGTTTTGTGCACTCATTCAGGATGCCAATGTGTTGATAAGAACAGACAACACAACAAGCATGCATTACGTCAACCAGCAGGGAGGAACACAATCACTTCTCCTATCCCAAGAAGCCCAAGAACTATGGGCATGGGCCTTAAAGCACAATATAAATCTTTAAGCAGTGCATGTACCGGTAACAGAGAACGTCTTGGCAGACGCACTCAGCAAGACGACGGTCTCCACTCACGAGTGGGAACTGCATCAACAGACAGTGGAACGCATCTTTCACCTGTGGGGTCGGACAGACCTAGATCTATTTGCGACAAGGACCAACAGCAAATGCCAATTCTTTGCCAGCTGGCCTCCCCACAAGGACTCTCAGGGAAATGCGTTTTCGATAGATTGGTCTCTGACATATGCGTACGCTTTTCCAGTGATTCCACTAGTCCCCAAGGTTCTGCGGAAAATGAGGAAGGAACCGGGCCGATTGATCCTAATTGCTCCCAGATGGCCGCGCCAGTATTGGTTTACAGAACTTCTTCTTCTGTCGGAGTGCGAACCGATTCAGTTGAATCCAATCCCGAACTTACTCAGCATTCAGAACGGTCAGGTTTACCATCCGAATCCAACATCACTGAGATTAGCGGCCTGGCGCCTGAGTACTGTGAGTTCGCCCACCTAAACATCCCGGAAGAATGCAAAGAGGTTCTGGCCAAGGCAAGGGCACCCGCTACCATAAGACATACAGTCTTAAATGGAAGCGTTTTTGCATCTGGTGTCGCTCAAACGGGGTTCACCCTTTTTCAGCAAAGCCAGAAGAGATTCTACCTTTCTTCCTGCAATTAGCAAGATCAGGCCTGTCTCACACAACCCTGAAGGTTTTTCTGGCGGCAATCTCAAGGTATCGGCAGGATGGGACTAATTCCCTATACTCTGCGAGGATTATACAGCAATTCTTTAAAGGCCTCTTTGAAATGTTCCCTCCAGTACGCCGACCACCTCCTGCGTGGCATCTTAATGTAGTCCTGGCACAACTCATGCGTCACCCATTCGAACCCATCCACAAGGCCGACCTGAAATCTCTCGTGGAAGGTATCACTGCTGCTGGCTTTAACATCCTCCAGGAGAGTCAGTGATATCCAGGCTTTCACTGTTCACCATCCTTTCCGTAAGTTTACTAGTGACTCTGTGATACTGCGCACTAATCCGAAGTACATCCCTAAAGTACCTTCAGATTTTCACCTCAACGAACCTATAATTCTAAAGTCATTTTTTCCTAACCCGCAAACACCAGCGGAAAGAGCGTTGCATACGCTGGACGTTAAGAGATGTCTTAAATTCTATCTGCAGAGGACATCCACTTTGCGCACTTCTGACCATCTATTTATCACCTACGGTGCTATTCGTAGGGGGCAGGCAGTTTCGAAACAGACTATTGCGAGATGGATATCTTCTGCCATTGCCTTTTGCCATACACAAGCAGGACGACCGTTGCAATCAGCTCCTAGAGCTCATTCCACAAGAGCAATGTCATTGTCTACGGCCTTATTTGCTGGAGTTCCTCTTCAGCAGATCTACAGATCGGCTACTTGGGCCAGTCGCCATACATTTACCAGACATTACTGTCTGGAGGCAGCCAGCGAAGCTAATACTTCTGTGGGTCGAGCAGTTATACGAAATCTTTTCAACTAAGGTGAACCTCTGTTTTCCCACCTCCTTTACTGCTGTCAGACGCTTCATATGTTTTCTGTTGGTTACGCATGCTTGCATGATTACATTCTGCTATGCTCAAAATGATATGTGTATTTTCAGTTTGCACTGTTATATGACTTATGGGCTGGCAAACTTGACTACCATGGGCGTCTGCCTAGCACGGATATGTACTGCTAGCTACTCTGATTCAGGCATGTGAATCTATGAAAGACACCCCTAATACTGGAGAAGAACAATAGTTACTTACCTGTAATCTGTGGTTCTCCAGTATTGGTGTATTTCATAGATTCACATGCAACCCGCCCACCTCCCCTAAGAGGCTTTTAGGCTATTTTGGTTTACCTTCGCTCCTTGCAAGAAAATCTGAGAGCCTGAGCCTCTGGGGAGAACCTTCTGCTGGCGCCTGATTGGCTGTAGTTTGGACTATACAAAATGACTAGGATAGTCATAGGTGTGGAAGTTTTTTCTACTGTAGCTTTGGCTACTTTACTTCCTGGTTTGTTTTTATTGGTATTTACTACATATTTATGGCATATTATTGCTTTTTTATGTACCGTGGGACTCCCATTCGGACGACGGGGAATCATTCAGGCATGTGAATCTATGAAAGAAACCAATACTGGAGAACCAGAGATTACAGGTAAGTAACTATTGTTCATAGCTTGAGCTCTGCTAGGGAGTTCTGGTCGCCTTCGGGTTCCGGTTCTCCATGGCGTTTCTGTATGTTGCTGTAGCTTCTTGAGGTCGTGTGCGCGGCCCCTCGTAGTGTTGGGGCTGGGCATTTTCTCACCTTCCTGCCCCTGTCCTGAGGGCTGGGGTGATTGAGTGCTCCCTTGTCAGGTGTAGACTGTCCAGTCTTTCTGGGGCCTTGGGCTGTTTGGCAGCTTATGACTGTTGACGCTGTTCTGGCTGGGCTGTTGCCTTCCATCTAGAGGGAGCTCGCCTTCCTCCCCTTTTTTCCTTGGGCTCTCTGGGCTTCTTCTTCTGCTTCTTCCTCCTCTTTCTGTCTTGGCATTGGACGGAAGCTCTGTTGCCTTGTGAGGGAGTGGGGTGCTTCGGCCCCTCTAGCCTTGCCCTTGGTTCTTCTGCTGTGAGGGTACGGGCCTCCTCAGTCTCTTTTTCCTCATATACCCCCTGGAGTCGGTGGTGTTCTCCTTGTGAAGGTTCCTCTTGCCTGGCAGGGATGAAGTTTCTCTTCTTGCACGCAGATCTGGTCCCCTGTGGGACCTTCTGTTCCGCCCAGGCTGGTGGGTATTGCTAGGTTATCTATTCTATGTGAAGGAATCTGTGGCTAGTAGTCTCTATCAGATGTACGAGTTACTTACCTTCGATAACAATGTATCTGGTAGAGACGATTCTAGCTGCAGATTCCTTCACGGCCCGCCCTTCCTCCCCGTTCTGCGAGGACCCTTGGGTTAGTCTTCAGTACTCTCCTCCTGGTGGGGGACTGTCTCTCCTGTAAGTACCTTCTTTAGCTCCTGACAGGTGGCTCCGTCTGGTTGCGTTTCATTCCTCCTCTTGGTTCCTTGGAGTTTGGTGTTACGGTGCTTCTGTGCCCCGCTGCTCTGGTTACTCCAGGTTTGGGAGGGTTTTCCCTTCAATCTCTGTCCTTCCCTCCCTTCCCTTCCTGTTGCTGCTGAGGCTCCTGGCCCCTCTGCTTTCCTCCGAATAGCGGTCATCTGACTAGGCCTTGCCCTTCTTCCCTGTGGGGTGGTTGCCCTCTATGATGGGGTGGCTTGGAGGTTTGTGTTTTTGTCTGTCTTGGGGCTGGCCTTCCTTCTTTCTGGATGGGGGTGGTGGACCTGTTACGCGTATCATAGCTTACGCATGTTCCTTGTTTCAAGGGAAAGACTGTCTATGTGCTGGCAGGGTGGCTGCTCAGGGCTCTACTTTGTTCTTTCTCTGCCCCTGCCTTTGGACACTGCAGTGTTGCACTGATTTTTCTGGTGTCGTTTGTCTCTCCTTTTTCTACTCTTTCGCACACTGCCCATGCCTTATCTGAAAGAGACCTGATCTAGCTGTATATTCTTTACCTTTGAACTTTCAAGCTGGATCTGAAGATTTTTCTTAGCAGAACCCCGGTGGGCCGGTAGGTGGCGTCGGTCGACTCTGTGTGACATTGTCTGCATCGTGAGTCATCTTCGTGACGTCCGCGTCATATCCCTGTCCTGCCGGCCCACAGGCTTTACCTGCGGTTCACGGTAGGCCACAAGCACTTTCAGTTCACCGTGCTCCCTTTTGGCCTTACCAACGCCCCTTGGGTGTTCACAAAAGTGATGGCAGTGGTCACAGCTCATCTGCGCAGATCGGGAGTTTGTCTTCCCCTATCTCGACGACTGGTTGTTGAAGGCGGGCTCGCCCCAGGCAGTCTTCTCCCACCTCCAGACTACGGCCGACCTCCTGCATTGGGTGGGGTTTCCCATCAACGTGCCATAGTCGTACCTGATTCCCTCTCAGAAGCTCCTCTTCATCGGAGCGGTTATGGACTCGGCGCAGTTTCATGTTTATCCTCCCGAGCAGTGAGTCTGGGATATTCAGGCTATGATTCCGATCTTTCAGCCTCTATCCCGGGTGTCGGTCAGGCTGACCCTCCGGTTACTGGGCCTGATGGCCTCCTGCATCCTGCTAGTGGATCATGCCAGAGGGCATATGCGGGCTCTGCAGTGGGACCTGAAGTTCCAGTGGGCACAGCATCAGGGCAATCTGTCCGATCACGTCCAGATCTCGGAGGGCACTGCACGACAATTGCAGTGGTGGCTCACGACTCGCGATTGGGTCAATGGCAGATCCCTCTCCTTCCCCAACCGGAACACACATTTGTGACGGATGTGTCCCTTCTGGGATACGGCGGCCACATGGTAGAGGCGTAGATAAGAGGACCCTGGTCTCTGGCGAAGTCCCGGCTCCATATCAACGTTCTGGAGCTTGGGGGCGAATCTGATTGCACTGAAGGCATTCCTTCCCTCTGACATGGGGAGAGTAGTGCAAGTGTTCACAGACAACACCACCGCCATGTGATACTGCAACAAACAGGGCGGGGTGGGGTTGTGGACCCTATGTCAGGAGGCTCTGCGCCTCTGGACATGGCTGGAACATCAGGGCATTTCCCTGGTGGTTCAACATGTGGCAGGTTCTCTGAACGCCAGGGCGGACAAACTCAGTCGCAGGTGCATGATGAATCACGAATGACGTCTGAACTTGGGACGTGGCGCAAGGTCTCTTTTAGCAGTAGGGAGAGCCTTGATTAGACCTTTTTGCCACCGAAGAGAACGCGCAATGTCATCAGTTCTGCACATTGGGAATTTCCAAGGCAGCACTCGCTAGGCAACACTTTATGTCGCGAGTGAAGTTACTGTCTGTTGTACGCCTTTCGACTTATATCGCTTCTAACAAGAGTGCTGAAGAAGATCAAGCGCGACCGGGCCCAAGTCATTCTTGTGGCTCCGGACTGTGCTAAATGTGTATGGTATCCCGAGCTACTCAACATGGCTATCGATCCCCCGATCAGACTGCCTCCTCGGGAGGATCTTCTGTCGCAGTAGCAGGGGACGGTCCTCCACCCGAACCTGTCCAGCCTCCACCTCCTTGCGTGGAATTTGAACGGCGGCAGTTGACGTCTTTTGACCTGCCTCCCGAAGTTTGTAATGTTGGCAGCCAGGCGTCCCTCCACAAAAACGGTATACGCCTGTAGGTAGAAGAAATTTGTGGCATGGTGCTCAGTAAAGGCTGTGGATCCCTTTTCTGCCCTTCTTTCAGAGGTCCTTCTATTTCTCATTTCTTTGGCCCAGAAGGGCTCTGCTCTGGGCACTGTCAAGGGCTGTCTCTCGGCCATTTCAGTCTTTTTATGGCTTCCAGATCATCCTTCACTTTTCAAGTCCCCTGCTGTAAATCGATTCTTAAACATCATTACTCATCTTTTCCCTTCTGTTCCTTTCATAATGCCTCAGTGGGACTTGACATATCTGAGGTGTGCTCCCTTTGAGCCACTTTACAACTGTCCTCTTCGTCTCTGTACTTTAAAGACAGCTTTCCTGGTGGCTATCACCTCTGCAGGAAAGTGAGTGAGCCCCTTGCCCTTTTTTCTAAACCTCCTTTTCTCTCTGTCCATCCGGACAAAGTTGTTCTAAGGACTCGTCCTTCTTCTCTACCAAAGATTGTCACTGCCTTTCACATCGGGCAGACCATCACTTTGCCTACCTACTTCCCACCTCTACATCCCTCAAAAGAGGAAGAGAGGCTCCACCGTCTGTACCCAAAATGTGCGCTCTCATTCTACCTCAACCGCAGACAACAGTTCCGGGTGGATGACCAGCTCTTTGTTAGTCACGTGGGCACCAAGAAAGGTCAGGCCGTGCACAAGCTGATCATCTCTCGGTGGGTCGTTCTGTACATTAATGCTTGTTATTCTTTGGCTAAAAAGGAGCCACCAGTGGGGCTACGCGCCCATTCTACCAGGGCGATGGCAGCCACTACTGCTTTGGGACGGGGAGTTCCCTTGCATGACATCTGTGAGGCAGCTACGTGGGCCTTGCTGCACACATTTACCAAGCATTATTGCCTGGACTCCCAAGTCCAGAGAGACCGCTTCTTTGGCCGTTCTGTTCTCCAGGACTTCCTGGTGTGATCTTGGTTCGCAGACCCACCACTGGGGTTGGTATTGCTGGGGTATCTATTCTAAGGTAAGGAATCTATCACTACGTGTTTCTTTCAGATGCACAAGTTACTTACCTTCGGTAACGCTATATCTGTAAGAAACATTATCTGAAAGAAACAGGTTAGTATTAGACTCCTTACCTTAGAATATCCCCAGGCGTCAGACTGGATCCGGTAGCAGTACCCTTGCGTGTCGGTAGGCGTCGTCTGCGGCTCCGCGTCCGTCGTGGGCGCAGTGATGACGTCGTCGGAGTACTTAGACGCCGCCTCCGCGTGCTGACGTCAGTTCTTCTTTTTTCCGCGCCAGCAGCGCAGATCCGGAAAAAGTGGTACCTTAGTCGTTTTATTACTAAACTTTTTACGACCCCTTTTGATAATTTTTCTTGAGTCTTCGACTCCGGATGGTGCCGATAGGGATGCTAGGTTTCAAGCCTTGTGAGGATTGCGACGGACTGATGTCGGTCACCGACCCTCACCGTCGGTGTCTCCACTGTCTCGGCGTCGACCACGACGACAAGACCTGCTCCGACTGCCGGGCCCTGACTTGGAAAGCTAGGCGGGAGCGGTCCCGCAAGCGGCTCGAACTCCGGCATTCGGCCCCGCACTAAGAGAGGTCCCGGTCCGGACGGAGGTCGAGGGACCGGTCGCGGGGTCGGAGCCATCAGAGCTCCGGGAGTCGACATCACTCCTCCGGGACTAAAGTCGTCAGGTAAGCACAAGAAGTCGAAGAGACGTCATCGCTCTTCCGACTCCCCCCAACGCTCGCGCAACGCGGCCGGGGGTTTGGGTGACACTGCCCACGCGGCTCCATCGGAGCCGCGGGCGTAGCGCCCTGCCCCACACCCTCCGTTCCCTGGGCAGCACGCGACGCCGGAGAAGATCGAGTGCTTCTTCATGGCCATGAGGTCCCTCGCTCCTCCGACGGGCTCCGCGGCGCCTTCGGGCCCAGCGGACCCGTCTGGGGGCCCTAGCGGGTCGGGTGCTTCGGCCCGACGTCGTCGGGTGCTTCGGCTCCGACGCCGCCGGCGCCTTCAGCTCCGGCGCCGCGGGAACCCACTGGATCCGCTTCTGGATCCGGGCTGTCGCCGGTTGACCACACGACCTCACCAGCGCCGGTCCCCCAGGTGTCACCTCCGGCGCCGTCCTCGGGCGGCGCCGTCCCCAATACCGCCCTCGATCCGGTTCCGGTATCGGAACGGCGCCGCTTTCGACGCCGCTTGGGGAGTTTTACTTCAACGAGCCAGCCCCATCTTTTGACAACCCTGATTATCAGGGCATGGGTGATGAGTGATGAGGAGTATTGAGAGGGGTCTGAAGACACTCTGACACGTGAGTGTCAGTCCTAGGAGGACTGGACAGGTGGACTTGGGGATGCCAGTGGTCTGGACACCTCGCCAGACACTGGTTTTGTCTCGCCT
Organism: Lissotriton vulgaris; assembly: GCF_964263255.1. NCBI lineage: Eukaryota > Metazoa > Chordata > Amphibia > Caudata > Salamandridae > Lissotriton > Lissotriton vulgaris. The sequence goes on along the minus strand of NC_141699.1, from coordinate 605,801,084 downwards.
CCTCCGTGGCTTCGGAGGAGGGGGCAACCTACAGTGGGGTGTTGACGCGGGCGGCCAAGGCCTTGGGCCTTGAGCTCCCCGTCGCGGCTGTGAGGACTAACCTCCTCACTGAGGTCCTTAAATCGCAGTCAAGCTCGGCTGAGCCTCTGCTGCCGTTTAATGAGGCCTTGACTGACGTTCTTTTGGGCAATTGGTCCAGGCCCACTACAGGTTCGCCTGTAGATAGGAACGTGGCCAGACGCCACCGCCCGGCCCCGGGCGACCCATGTTTCCTGTCCACCCACCCCACCCCCGAGAGCCTGGTCATTCAGGCCTCCAATTCCCAGACCGCATTCTAGTCGGCTCCGCTGTACAGGGAATCCAAGAGGTACGAGCAGTACGGCAAGAAGGTATTCTCCTCCCTGAGTCTGGGACTGCGGTCTTCCAACACCGCATGCCTCTTGGGCCGCTACACCCACTCTCTGTGGGACACGGTTGCGGAAGTGCTGCCAGAGTGCCCGTTGGAGGTACTTGCCAAACTCTGCCAAGACCTTGTGGATGGCCGAGATGCGGCACGGTATTCTATCCGGTGTGGCCTGGATACCACCGACTCACTGGGCAGAGCGATGGCAACGACTGCGATTCGTCGCCACGTCTGGTTGAGGTCCGCCAACTTTTCGTCCAATGTCCAGAATACACTCATGGACATGCCGTTAGATGGGCGTCACCTTTTTGGCGACAAGGCAGACCATGCGTTTGAGCGCTTTAAGGACTCCAGGGCTACGGCCAGGTCCTTGGGCCACTCGACCCCGCGCCAACAAACTGGTGCCTTTCGCTCTTTGCGTGGCCATGGAAGGGGCGCCCCGACACGTGCTGCCAGCCACGCACCACAGACTAACATCCAACGCGGTGGCGGCCGTGGAAACTGCCGTGGTGGCGGTCGGGGACAGCGGCGAGGCCAGTCCACACCTTACCCCGCAGCATCCGCCTCAAAACCCTCCTAGTCCTGCTTTCAGGCCCATGTGACGCCAGTGGGGGGGCAGGGTTCGCCATCACCTCCACCACTGGCGCATCGGACAGGTGGTGCTGCAAATCGTCCGAAGGGGCTACTCCCTCCCCTTCGAGGCGACCCCTCAAGCCATGCCACCGCAATACCACTGCGTATCGGGGGATCATTTTCGACTTCTGCAGGAGGAAGTTACGGCCCTCTTGGCCAAGGGGGCCATCGAGCACGTTCCGGGGCCAGAAGTAGGGTGTGGTTGCTACTCCCACTACTTTCTGCTACCCAAGAAGGGCAAAGGGGGCCTACGCCCTATCTTGGACCTAAGGAACGTCAACGGCTTCCTCCGGAAGGAGAAGTTCAAAATGCTGACACTGGCTCAGGTCCTCGCTGACGTAGACCCAGGAGACTGAATGGTAGCTTTGGACTTACAGGACGCTTATTTCCACATCCCCGTCCTGCCGGCCCACCGACGATACCTGTGGTTCACGGTAGGCCATGAGCACTTTCAATTAACTGTGCTCCCCTTCGGCCTTACCAGCGCCCCAGGGGTGTTCGCGAAGGTGATGGCGGTGGTTGCAGTTCATCTGCGCAGGTTAGGGGTTTCAGTCTTCCCCTACCTCGACGACTGGTTGTTGAAGGCGGGCTCACCCCAGACAGTCGTCAGCCACCTCCAGACAACGGCGGACCTCCTGCACCAGCTGGGGTTTTCCATCAATGTGCCGAAGTCACACCTGTGCCCCTCTCAGAAGCTCCTCTTCATCGGAGCGGTTCTCGACTCGGCGCAGTTCCGGGTTTATCCACCCAAACAGCGGGTCCAGGATATTCAGGCTCTGATTCCACTCTTTCAGCCTTTATACCGGGTCTCGGTCAGGTTGACGCTGCGGCTTCTGGGGCTGATGGCCTCCTGCATCCTTCTGGTGCATCACGCCCCGTGGCGGATGCGGGCTCTGCAGTGGGACCTGAAGTTTCAGTGGGCCCAGCATCAGGCCAACCTGTCCGACCATGTTCTGATCTCGGAGGGCACTGCGAGACAACTGCAGTGGTGGCACACGGACCGCGATTGGGTCAGCGGCAGATCCCTCTCCCTACCCCAACCGGAGCACGTGGATGTGACGGACGCGTCCCTCCAGGGCTGGGGAGGCCACATGGGAGAGGTGGAGATCAGAGGCCTCTGGTCTCTGGAGGAGTCCCGGCTCCATATCAACCTTTTGGAGCTGCGGCGATTCATCAGGCACTGAAGACATTCCTCCCCTCTGTCAGGGGGAGTGTAGTGCAGGTGTTCACGGACAACACCACCGCCATGTTGTCCTGCAACAAACAGGGCGGGGTGGGGGTCGTGGACCCTATGCCAGTAGGCTCTGCGCCTCTGGCCGTGGCTGGAACATCAGGGCGTGACCCTGGTGGTTCAACACCTGGCAGTTTCTCTGAACGCCAGGGGGAACGAACTCAGCCGCCGGTGCAAGATGGATCACGAATGGCGTCTGAACTCGGACGTGGCGCAAGGTCTCTTTCTGTAGTGGGGAGAGCCTTGGTTAGATCTATTCGCCACAGAAGAGAACGCGCAATGTCATCAATTCTGCGTGTTGGAATTTCCAAGGGGGCACTCGCTCGGAGACGCTTTACGTCGCAAGTGGAGTTGCGGTCTGTTGTACGCCTTTCCGCCTATACCACTTCTGCCCAGAATGCTAAAGAAGATCAAACGCGACATCCTTGTGGCTCTGGACTGGGCACAATGGTACTGGTATCCTAAGCTACTCAGTATGTCAGTCGATCCCCCGGTTCGTCTGCCTCTTCAGGAGGACCTTCTGTCGAAACAGCAGGGGAAGGTCCTCCACCCGAACCTGTCCAGTCTCCACCTCCATGTTTGGAGATTGAGCAGCGGCAGTTGAGGCCATTTGACTTGCCTCCTGAAGTCTGGAATATCATTCTGGCAGCCAGGCGTCTCTCTACAAAGTCGGTATACGCCTGCAGGTGGAACAGATTTGTGGCACGGTGCACAGCAAAGGCTGTGGACCCTCTCTCTGCCCTTCTTTCTGAGGTTCTTCTCTTCCTTCTTTCTCTTGCCCAGCAAGGCTCTGCTCTGGGTACTATCAAGGGCTACCTTTCTGTCCTTTCAGCCTTTCTAAGGCTATATTATACACAAACATCAATGCACATCATTTACAGTTGCTATTATCCAATTCGGCAATCAGCCTCCAAATCCAGTGTCTCTTGTTTTTAGTATTAAATCTGTTTATTCAGAGCAAAAAATACCGACCCGTGCTTGTGGAGGCACCAGTCACACAATTACAATGCTTAAGTAAGATCATAGCGGGCATCGGTGTCATTCAGGACGCATTAAACACAGCAAGCCGCCTACAACCCAGTTGGGCCGGCCGCGTCGAAAAGCAATGGAGCGTGTCGGATGCTGAAATGATATGTGCAACAAAACCAAACCCCAAACAATCCCAAATGACCCCCCACCCCCCTTCTTGTCCGCTAAGTAATCCATGCCCAACACCATCTAGCCCAGCAGCCCTAAAGGGCCGGTTCTTGAACTATTTCACTCTGAACTTTACGCCTGCGGGTCTTGGTCTTAGGCTCAGGGAGCGGGGTGTCTGCGAGATGCAGCAATCGCAGGTATCGGGGGCTGCTCAGCTCCCGAAATTCCCCGGTGAGCAAAGTCAAAAATGGCCGCCAGATGTCCGCAAACTCCTCGCCCCGCCCTGCCGCTGTCAGGGACAGTTTCTCCATCCCCAAAACTGTCCAGAGTCTATGTAGCCAGCCAAGGTGTATGGGTGGCTGTGGGTCTCTCCAGCGTGCCACAATGTTCTGCACCGCGGCTCCCAGAGCTATGGCAATCAATCTCCCTCTCATGGATTTCAGGGGATACATCAGCGCGTTTGGCAAGCCAAGAATTACATAGGCAGGGAAGCTGGGTGTCTAAGTGCGCGTCTACAAGATCTAGGATGGTGGCTCAATATTGTCGTAGCCTCTCACAGCTCCATAGCAGGTTTTCGAGTGTACCCCGTTCTCCACATCCCCTCCAACAGCGATCGCTTGCCTTGGGATCCCAACGATGGATGCGCGCTGGGGTATGGTACCAATACATGGCTACTTTAGGCAGGGTCTCCGTGAGGCCGGTGTGGTAGGCCGAGTGTCTGGCTCTATGATAAATCCCCTCCCACTCCTTCCGCGTGAGCTGCCTCCCCAGGTCTTCCTCCCATCTAGCTTTCCCTGGGTGATAGGTGTATATGTGAGTGAGGAGTAAGTGTTGGTACAGATCTGAGAGTAGTTTCTTCTCAGACGTGCGCGTGAGGAGCCATTTCTCATACGGCGTGAGGAAACGCTGCGCTCCTGGCCGAATGGAGGGGTGTAAGATCCAATGCCGGACCTGTAAGTATGGGAGTCTGTCTGCCTCCTGTATCCCATACTCCTCTTTCACTTTCAGAAAGGAGAGGATGCCCTCCAGATTGAAAATGTGCCCCATCTCCTTACAGGGAGTGGTCCTCCAAGTTTTCAAAAGCTGTGGGTCCAAGCCCGGAGTAAAGTCGGGATTCCCGAATATGGGCGTCAACGGGGAGGGAAACGAGGGGAGTCCTCTCCGGACAGCCACTTGATCCCAGACCTTCATCACCGTGCTTGTGATGTATGATGCATAGAGGTTAGGGGGTCTATGACGCCGCGGCAGAAAGGGTACACCTGGGAGGGGTCGACCAGCAACAGCCTGGTCCTGAAAGAGCCAGTGTTTGCTGGACTCAAGTTGGTACCATTCCACTAGAGTATGCAGCTGTGCCGCTTGAAAGTACAGGGTGAGGTCCGGCAGACCCACGCCTCCATGTGCAGGGGGGAGAGTCGCTATTCGCTGCTTAAAGCGGGGGCGGCGCCCGTTCCAGACATAGCGCGCTAAGTCCGCTTGTGTCTTCTGGAGCCAACCCGCCGGTGGGCGTAGAGGGAGGGTCTGAAAGATGTACAGAACCTGCGGCAGGAGGGTCATCTTGACCGCCGCTACGCGTCCGAGCCAGGAAAGTGTGAGGCGGTTCCATTTCCGCAGCGTCTCACTAATTTGCGCGCTCAGTTTGGCGTAATTGGCTTCTGCCGTGCCCCACACCGTCGGCGCCAGTAGGACCCCCAGATAGGGGACTGTGGAACTGGACCACTGCAGGTCAAACTCGGTTTTGGCATCTGCTAACACGTCGGGGGGCAGGGACACTTTCAGGGCCACCGATTTTTCCACGTTAATTTTAAAACCCGAGGCCTGCGCAAAGGAGTGCAGTTCAACCAGAAGTGCCCGCAGGGATTGCATAGGGTCCATTAGGGAAAACAGGATGTCGTCTGCATACAGGCTGATCTTGTGCGTGTCTCCCCCAAAGGGGATGCCCCTAATGCGGTGCTGATGCCTGACCCTTCGTGCCAGTAGCTCCGTGTAGAGCGCAAACAGGAGAGGGGAGAGCGGGCAACCCTGCCTGGTCCCCTTGCCTATCGGGAAGCGCGGTGAGGTGTGGCCATTAACCCGTACCGTCGCGGTGGGCTGTCTATAGCAATTAAATATCCGATTTCGGGTAGTCTCCTCTAGGCCGAATCTCTGGAGCGTCTGTTCAAGATAGGGCCAGTGCACCCGATCGAATGCCTTCTCAGCGCCAATGGCAGGAAGCATACATCCCGGCCTCGTGCGCGAACTGGCCTCAATAAGATGGAGGACGCGCCTGGTGTTGTCGCTCGTTTGCCGCTGGGGGATGAAGCCGGCCTGATCAGGTTCGACCAGTTGCTGCATGTTCGGCGCCAACCGGCTCGCGATGATACCCGTGTACAGCTTAAGGTCTACGTTCAATAGAGATATTGGTCTGTAGGATCCGCACTGGGTGGGGTCCCTACCTGCTTTGGGTATCACCGATATCGCCGCCTCCAGCAGTTCCGGGGGATAGACCCGGCCTGATCGAAGGTGTTGAAGAGATCCCGCAGTAGGGGGGCCACTTGCTGGCAGAACTTCTTATAAAAAGCCGCAGAGTATCTGTCCGGGCCCGGGGATTTCCCCAGCTTGAGGTGGGAAATCGCGGAGATGACCTCTTCCAGACCAATGGGCCTGTCGAGGAACTGAGACTGCGCTTCGGTCAGCGATGGGAGGGTTGCCCCGTCGAGGTAATCGCTACCGCGTTGCATGTCTAGCCTGTCCGCCTCATACAGGTCGGCACGGCATAAAAGGTCCCGAATGCAGCCGCTATGGCAGCGTCCTCGGTGAGCGTGTCTCCTCAAGCGGATCGGATGGCGTGGATGCGCCGTTGCTGCCGCTGTTCCCGCAGCTTGCATGCCAACAGTTTCCCGCAGCGGTCCCCACCGGTGTAGTAGGCATGTTTCAGGCGTATCGCAGCGAATTCCGCAACATCCTGATCCAGCGCGGCTAGCATCTTCCGCTCTGTGCAGAGCTGGCGCCACGCCCTGGCCGCCCCGGTGCGTTGATGCAGTTGTTCCAATTCCTTTACGCGCTGTGTGAGGTCGGCCCTTTTCTGCGCGCGCTCCCTATTATTGGCTGCCGCCAGTGAAATAAACTCGCCTCGGAGGACAGCTTTTAGCGTTGCCCATTGGGTAGATTTGGAAGTGTCCCCGTTAGCATTGTGTGTGAGAAATTGACTGATGGCTGCTTTGATCTTCTCCACTGAGGAGGGGTTCTGCAGCAAGCCGTCGCGAAAGCGCCAGTGATGTTGTGGGCTGGGTGTATCAGGTACCAGAAAGGATGCCGAAATCGGGGAGTGATCAGAGAGCGAGGCCAGATGGATCTCCACCTTCTGCGCGCGTGTTGCCAGTTGGGCGGAGGAAAGCAGGTAATCTAGTCGCGCATAAGACTTATGGGCTGGCGAGTAGTGGGTGTAGGCTGTGTCGTGAGGATGGAAGTGTCTCCACAGATCGATCAGTCCCAGGTCCGCAGGACGTGCGTGGCCCTCCGTCGACAATGCCCCCACCTGGCCCACCCTCTGGTTAGAGCGATCGGCGACGTTGTGGAACATCAGGTTTAAGTCCCCCCCCAGTAGTAGGTGTTGGTGTGTGTTGGCTGTGGCCGCCTCAAGCGCGGAGTGCAAATACCTTTCCTGACCTTCATTGGGTGCGTACATGGAGCCTATTAGTAGTGTCTGCCCTGCCACAAGGAAGCGATGGATTAGTAGCCTGCCCTTCACTTCCGCCTCCTTCTGCAACACCCGCCCGTAAAAAGACCTTGATACCAGTATGGCCACCCCAGATACTTTCTTGGACGCGGACGAGAAAAGCTGCGTAGGGAAGGCGCGGGACCGAAGCCTGTGATGGTCCTTGGACAGCAGATGTGTCTCCTGCAGGAGGCTGATGTCGGCCTGGGAGCGCTCTAGGAAGGAGAGGATCGCCCTGCGCTTGTTGGGGCTTTTAAGCCCCCTGACATTTAGGGAAAGAATAGTCAGTGGAAGCATCATTCCAGGCGCGAAGTTGGGGCGAGCTCATGTTCAGTGTGGGCTGGTGGCCTGAAGGATAAAAAGTCAATGGAATCTCTCAGCGTCTGCGGAGAAGAAGGTTCCCCTCCACCCTTCCCCCTTCCCCCCCCCTCCAAAGGACTGTCTCTCCCGAGCCCCGACTACTGAGTCCCACAACTCCCACCCCTCCCGTACCCAACCTCCCTCCTCATCTCCTCCCCCCAACAGAACCCCAACTTGGAACCCCAAAGAACAAACCATAGTCCCGGTCCTGGTGGGCAGCACAGGTCCGTAGAAGGGTCTCTGTAGGAAACGTGACAATGGCGGCTTCCCCCCGACCCCCTGACCCTCCCCCCCTGACCCTCCCCATGTTAAAGCAAAGTGTGGTGAGTGACCCCCATCGTGCTGCTCACGGGGTAACAGTGGTATCCCGCACCACTTCCTGGAAAGCCGCTGCCTGTTCCTGGGCTATTGTCTCAGGGTCTGGCTTTAGGCGCGCACCACGCCTGCGCCTCGGTCCAACCCTCTGCCAGTCGTCCTGGTTGCGCTGCGCCGGTCTGTCCTGTGAGCCATGGGGCAATCCGTCCTCCGAGTCCGAGAGGTCTGGCAGGTCGATGTTTAAGAGGGAGCAGGTGTCTCTGAGAGAGCGAAGTTGGTGCAGTGTCCCTTGCCATTTTAAAATGATCCGGAATGGGTGGCCCCATGAGTATGGTACCTCTTTCTCGCGCAAGAAGGCTGTCGCGACCTTAAATTTGCGCCTCTTTTGCTGCGTGATAGCCGACAGGTCCTGAAACAATGCAACGTTCACCCCTCGAAATTGCAAAGGTTGCTTTCGCTGAGCCTCCTGGAGAATCCGTTCCTTCATCGGGAAGTCAGGGAGGTAGGTCAGAATGTCTGGTTGCGGGGCCGGGACCCGTCGCGGCAGGCCCACCCTATGAGCACGGTCTATGCGTATGGGGAAGTCCTCCGCTTCCCCCAGCACCTCCCGGAAGAGATCCTGCAGGTATCCAGTGACACTGTTCCCCTCGGCACCCTGTGGCACATTCCTGACCCGTATATTATTCCTCCGAGAGCGGTTCTCCAGGTCCTCAGCGTGTGCCTGAAGGCCCACCTGTTGCTCCTGAAGGCGGAGGACTTCCTGCTGCAGGTGCACCAGTTCTTCACTGCGGGCATGACCGGTCTCCTCCACCGCCGCCACCCTTTCCCTTAAACCATCCAGGTCTCGACGGAGTTCCCGTTGTTCCCTGGCGATGTCTTGTTTGAGAGCCTGGAAGTCGTCTCTGAGGGTATTGAATAGCGCTTCCAGAAAGGTGCGCGTGATGGGAGCTTCATGCTCCTCTTGGTGCTGCGCCCCTGAGTCAGCCGGGGTGGAGGGGGGCGTCTGAGTCTTCCCTCCCTTGGTGGTAGGTTTGTTGAGCATGTCCGTGATGGTGCGGTTAGTCCTGCGGCTTGAGTTGGCCATGTTGCCCCCTGGTTCAGGCCCGCGTCTTGTTCGGGCCCGGGAAGGAGCCTGCTCTTGCCTGCCAGCGAGGTTCTCGGTCCCACCGGCGATACCCCTGTGGCCTTCAGACCTCCTTCACCGTCACCTCCGTTCCAGTTCCTGTCCGTGGGGCTAGCCGTTGCCCGCCCCCATCCGCCTCTACAATCCCGGATCACCCTGCCCCCCGAGATACACGGCACAGTCCTCACTTCGTTTCGGGCTTCCTTGCACCCCGAGGCTCCCTCAATAGCAAAGGAAGTGCGCAAGCGACGGACCCCGCTCCCTGCGCTCCGGGGGGTATCCGTCTCTCTCCGTGTGCCTCGGAGGTCCGGTCTTCCTTGTTGCCGCCTCCAGGTTCGGGCCTTCTGCTCTGCCGCCCAAACTCACGCTCGCTAAGTAGCAGAGGTCCCACCCGGCCGGGGGAGTTCGTGTCTAGCCGGCTAGGCCCAAATCCGGGTCCTCGAGGGCGATGGCGCAGCGCTCCGCCCAAACCTCTGGTCTCCGAGTCTGGTGTACAGGCCCAGTGCCAACAGCGGGGGCCCAGCCGCTCACACCCGGGACTCCTGTAGCCCACTCCGCCTCCGAGTACCGGCGCTGTGCTGTCCCCAGGGGCGCGCAAGCTCACCTCCAGTCCCGGCCTAGTCCTGGTCTCGCCGCTGTGGTCACCGGGCGCCGTGTGGGGAGCCTCAGCTTCTTCTGGGGTCAGCTCTGTGTTTGTTGGGCCCCCACCGGACCGGCCCAGTGCCGCTGCTGCACCCGGGCTCCGCCGTGTCCGCCTAGGCCCAGAGCCGGGGCCTCGATTTGGTCAGCCCTCCGGTCGGGGAGCCGGGCGGTCACCGCTCCTCGTTGCCTTCTGCGCCTCAGGGGGATCGCGCGGCCCCCACCAGCGGCCGCAGCCGATCGGGCTCTGTGTGGCGTACTACGGATGCGACCGTGTCACCTGCAGGACCTCCGCTGCTCCCGCCGGCGAGGCCCCGTCGCAGCCGCCCAGGCCCGAAGCCGGGGGCCTCGATTTAGTCAGCCCGCCAGCCGGGAGTCGGGCAGCCGCCGCTTCTCACTGCCCCAGGGGAGCCTCGCCACTCCGGCTATCGGTTGTGTCCGGCAGCTCCTCGTCGGGCGACACCACTGCCCCGTCTGCTGCTTGCGGGTCGATCCGCTGTTCCCGCCAATCTGCCCAGCCTCCGGGGCCCACCTCGGCAGCAGCTGTCTCCCACTCCGGGCCGGAGCGCCGGACGCTTCGTACCCCCTCGCAGGTCCGGGCCGGGGGCCGGTCTCGATGCTGGCGACCTCCTGCCCACCTCGCAGGAGCAGAAAATCGCTTGTGGTAGAGGCCACCACCGCTGTAAAGAAGCTGATTGAGGCTTGGGCCGGGGAGCCGAGGGCAACCACGTCTGCCTAGCTCGCCATCTTGGCCACGCCCCCCGTCTCTTGTTTTTTAACACCACTTTCTCTCAATCCAAATGGAAACGTATTGAGTTGATCAGTACAAAAGTTTCTTTATTTATTCCTTTTCTTATCACAGCCGACGCGCGTTTCGCCCCCAATGGGCTTTTTCAAGGCTGCAGATTATATACAAAGAGAAATCCATATCAAATTCATGTTTTATGGTCCACCTAAGATTTTCTATTTGACAATTTATATAAATATAACAAAAAGGTGTCACTATAAAATCACTGCATACATGATTTGAAAATGTACCCAGTGCATTAAATCACTCTCACTCCTTGCTCTAGTAATCCTACTTTGAGCTAATACCTTAAGGGCAATCCTCCTGTGCGACCACCTTCACCCAAAACCCAATTTGTGACATGATAATATCATGCAAATCGCATGTGCCACCGTGCTTGTGAGCCTCGTGTACATCTAATAACACTCACCATGCCTACATGGAGCACAGCTTCAATCTGATGTTAGGACACATTCCACGAGGGCTAAAGTAGCGTTGGTGACATTCTGTAAGCAAGTGCTTTGGACATTGTGCTCTTAAAGCATTATTTCTCCTCCTCCTCTCTTTGTTATCATGACTCGATACATAATCTATCCACAGGTTGAAAATATGAAAGCGCCAGTGAGTAAGAGTAGAATAAAGTTACCTTCAATGTAACTATTTCTTCTTAGTCTGCAAGCTCTTTTCCATTCTTACTGCCCTTCAGCTGACCCCCCCCCCCATATCACTGATCCGAAATTACACACCTATTGGTACTTGAGTAGAAATAGAGAGGCCCACTTACATGCAGTTTTGTGGATGCATATGTACTTTGTCAGAGCACATGTATTAAAATAGTTATAGAAGTAGTTTGAGATCTGTCACTGTGTGGGAAGGATACCCACAGTTTGAGAGTGGTAATGAGCCCTAACACAAGAGTAAGAGATACGTATTTTGGGAAATGTTGCTGCTAATGCACACTGTGCTATTGTATCTCCCACCTCCCCACACCTTAATAGTATTCATAGTTCCTGTGTCACTTGAAATGTTTTTTGATTGTGAGACATGGGTGCAGTGGTACCATTTATTCTCTAGGGTATCATCACATCCAGTCATTGTCTCACTGTGCCATTGAGACACCCTTGGACATAATCTGTGCTCTCTGACAGTGAGGGACAGGTTTCTTTAGTCCAGTTTCTCAAATAGGCAACTTTATAAAATGAAGAATCTGAAGAAGGGTCAGAGAATACACTAGCACCAATGGTATGCAAGTGTCTTGCTTGCCTGTTGTATGTAAAGAGGCCTACAGTTATTTTGGTTCATCTCTTGTCAACCACTGATACTGCTCTCTTTATGTAAACGCTGTTCCCACAACATAATTAGTATTCTTGTGCTAGAAAATACTCAATCTTGACCCTATTTAATCTACTACTAAAAATAGTAATTTTACAAAGTACAAAGAATACATGTTATGTTTGATGGACACAGCAAATATTCCCTGAAAGCTGTGTTCCTTTAGTGAAATGATCTATAACATATTTATGAACACATCTTGATGAAAACACATATTTATTAATGTCAAATATTGTATGTAAATTTAAAGTGCATTTTATCATATACATATTTCTATTACTAAATATAGTTTTAAACATAATGTGAAGTAGACCTAATTTGTTTGTTAACAGTTAACAAACTTTGGATATCTTTGTCCTTTAAAATAGGCCTTAACATGAAATGTGAGTGTGAAATTCACATCTGAAATTCCCTGCATGTGAATAGTTGAGACTAGGTGGATTAATATGTGGCCCCCAAAAAATGCCTACAGTTTACTTTTTTCTAAAGTATTTTTTTAAGTATTTGTCCTCTTTAAACCATACTAATGTTTTTCAAGCTGTTTCTTTCTGGATGTAAATGTTACATTTTTCAACTGTATTTTACAAACTACTTCTAAGAAATTATATTGTTCCAGTGAGAGGAAATGCATTATCCTTTTCCTCCTGAAAATGTTAGTTTAAATGCATAATTAACTTCATATTAATTTCTCAACACAGCTAACATAATGCCCCCGTCACCTCAAATGTTTGGAACAGTGCCTTGGCGGTCACCAGCGCATATTCCTGGAAAACCTTACTATCAGGGTTCATACCCTGGGAACATACCTCATGCAGGACCAGTGCCTGGTAGCTCTTACAATCAGTTCATACCTCTTCAGGTACAAATACAAATGTTATTGCAAACAATTGTTATGTAAGTAGGTGATGGCACATGCACATAAATCAAATATTATATAAATAACTAGAAGCAGTGTAAATGTTAAATTAGTGAAGTGGGTAAAATCACTTATAGTATGCTTGATATATGTAATCATGTTTATGCTGTACTAATATCTGTATTTTTGCATTAATTGTAGGTACACAATATAACCTGCTAAGATTTAAGAACCTTAACCAGCTATTAAATCTTAAAACATGGAGTGTGTATTGTAAAATGTCATACGACATAGAAGCAGGTGAAGACACAGTTGAGTTGTGTTTTAGTGGCTGATCAAATTGTTGAACCAACAAATTAGATAAAAGTTAATTGGTTACATATGAGATAGAATTGAATATATCTAAGATTGGTGTACTTGCCTCTTTATAAAAGATATGTGTAGGTTTTATTTCAAATAAATAGGTTTATCATCTTATGAAATAAGCTTCTGTCGAGGTGTGCTTTTAGAAAACTCCATATGCATATCAATATGCCCTCTGCATTTTCCATCTTTGCAATTGCATCACTGACATTGAAGTCCTTCTTAGAAAATCAAAGCTACCCAATGATGCCTACTATGTTTGTCCTTCACAGCCCCAGCAGAGAAAGTCATACTTGTCAGACTTTCACCCTCCCTTAGATGCTGACCTGTTTTCTCTTTAATATAGTATGCACCCTCTACTGACCTGCACTTTCATTCATTGAAAAGGAAGCAGGGCAGTAGACCCCCCCCCCCCCACTTCCAAGCCTCAGAGAATGTTTTCTTCTGCAAGATGTGAATCTATGGCTGGCTCCAGAAGGCAAAGCAGCAAAATGCCACACTATGTGTTTCTTTGTGCAAAGAACTGCAATTCATACTCCAATCTGCAGCCAAGGTATGTCATTAACCCTCCACTACCCCCTTTCTCATAGGCCTGCTTAGTTAGGTGACTTCACACTAGTGATAATAACAGTATTAGCACAGAATAACTTTGCATTGCAAGTAGTTCACCCTGTTTCTGCCAACCGAATTCTTTGCTGGAGTGTGCTCCTAGCACTCTATGGTACAGTTATACATCAAAAATAGCAGGTATACATTTTTGGTCTCTTGTATCTCTCGTTTTTTCAGTAACCAAATGGTGGAATGATAAACGTGAAAACCTGCTGCAGCACGATACTGGTCATATTGTTGCACCTACGTCCGACTCATCTGTACTCTTATTTAATTGAAATATGCTGCCACCTTATGATAAACAAGAAAGGTCGTAAGCTGGTAAAATTGCAAGCAGTGTACTATCAATACTCTAGATGAACATTCTTCTATGTGTATGCTCACAGCTGTACCCACTGCACTGCAGTTCAATATTTTCCACTATAGAGTGTAGAATCTGATGGAGCCTACTAGCCGCAGATTCCTTAACGTAGAATTATCCCCAGGTGTGAGACTGGATCCGGAATTTTTTCTTTTCCCAGCATCTCTGCGCCCTGGGGCGGTACAGCGTGACTCCGCCCTGCCGTCGTCCGCATGCGTGACGTCAGTGAGGTCACATAAGCTCCACCCCGGCGGGCTCACATCAGTTTTGTCCTTTTCTGTGTGCAACGCAGATCCAGTTTGTGCTCTGGGCCTGTGTAGGCCTTTGCCTTCGCTATTGAGTAGTGATTTGTGGGAACAGTGTGCGGATGCCTTCGGGCTTTAAAACGTGTAGTCGGGGGCGTGGCCAAGATGGCGGCCTGAGATCTCTGTGGCTCCCTGCCCCGAACCCCTTTAGTGCCCCTTTTCATCGCCCTTGGACCCCCCCTAGCATCCCGGCACCCCTGAGCTTGGTGGGGGCGCCTTGCATCAGCTCCGATACGCCTGTACCCTGATCTGCGCGTCACTGGGCCCCCCTGAGTGGCGAGATGCACACAGGCTCGTGGCGGCTGTAACGGCGGCCGGGCCTGCCCTCTGACTGCGCCGCTCTACACGACGGACACTCGCCTGCTGTGCCTGCCGCGGGCTCGCTGCCGCTCCCCAGCCTGTGAGATGAGCGGGCGGAGCTGCGTGCGAGCGCCCACCACCGCGGCGCACCTGACGGTGAGTGACAGAGCTGGCCGGGCGGTGCACTACTGGAGACCCCGGTCTGGGCCGCCGTGGAGGGGGCCCCCAGCCGCCGTCCGCCTTCAGTGGAGGCCCCGCCACGGGCACCGCCTACTTCTCACGGTGCCGGCTGAGCACCGATCACAGAGGCTCACTACAAGGTGAGGAGCGCACTGGTGTGCTGGGGGAGCGAGAAACTCGGGGGGCATAACCAAGCCCCCGGTGCTGGCCTGGCCAGGCCTGTTCACAAGGCTCCACCTGCTCGACACTAACAGAGGACTGAGGGCGCCCACGCCTGTGAAGACGAAGGCTGGGTGAGGCGGTGGGGGGCCGGGAGCGGAGGGGCCCCGGCACGCATACACCACCCACCGGTTGAGCGGGCCACAGCAAGGGGTCACTGGGCGCCGTAGCGAGGACTTTGCTCGCGCTTTAGCAGGGGTTTGTCCCGAGGTGTGCACCGGGCCCCCTGCAAGATATCCAGCGCTGGAACTCGGGAGAATATACTACTGACGCACGACTTACCTGCCCCTGCCAGCCTGTTAGACTGTAACCAAGCTTCCGCAGCAGTCACTCCGCGGCCACTGAGACGGTGGCCCCACGCTGGGGTTGCCGACGCAGATCCCCGGGGTCATCAGCACCAGACCCGCAAAATAGGGGGACGTCGGGACCCACTGAGACGCCGACACGAACACGCCTGGGCCCACATCTACGCGCCATAACGCCCAGCGCCCCCGGATTCAACACTCATACACAGGCTGGGCGTGAGAGTCTAGATGGCGGGTTTCAGAAAGAAAGGGGACCGCACGCTCCCGGAGCTGCTTGTGAAAATCAACTACGGACCAAGAAGGGGCCACCCTCTCCTGAGGCCGCCAGAACACAGCCGATACCCTTCGACGATCAAGTCCCCATCACTAAATTCTTCCTGGAGTCCTTGTTTAACTCTCTCCGGCAGGACTTCAAATCCGTGAAGCAGGACGTGGCCGGGGAGGTTAGAGAACTCAGGAGGGATGTGGAAGGCTTCGGGGAGCGCGTGGTCGCCATTGAGACCGCCGATACCGCTAGGAGGGAGAAAGTCGAGCAACTTCAGCAGGAGGTCATCCGACTCCAAGATCAGCAGTTAGACCTCCAGGCCCATGCGGAAGACCTGGAAAACCGGTCCCGTCGCAACAACATACGGATCCGTTGGGCCCCTCAGAAATCGGAGGGGTCGGATATCACAGCCTACCTGCAAGACCTCTTCCGGGAGATCCTTGGGGAGCCCGCCGATTTTGCCATCAGGATCGACAGGCCGCATAGAGTGGGGCCTCCCAGACGCACGCCTGCCCCGCCACCGGACATTCTGGCGTTCCTCCCCGACTTCCTGCTTAAGGAAAGAATCCTCTGTGAGGCCCGGAGAAACCAAACTCTCCATTTTCGCGGACACCCCATCGCTTTTTCCTTTGCTTTGTGGACATAGAGGGTGGGGGGGGGGGGTAATGGGGTCGGACGATATTTCCCCTTTGTAGTGACCCTACAAATCCGGCGTTGTCATTATCCTCACTGCCGCATACCTGCGTTTGTGTCTCTCGGCTTGCATGTCCAGGCCGGCTTTGTCACCTCGATCAGCTTCTGCGGAAGGTTTTCGAAGCAGCCATCATCGTCGTCGCCCTCATCCCTCTCCTGTGCCGCAAGAGCGTCGTTCCCCTGTTGGTAAGTGTCGGCGTTTGTCCTGAGGGCTGGTTTCTGGCCTGTTGGGGGTGTGGGCTCTCAGCGGGTGATGCGGCCCCGCGTATTGTCCCTCTATCCACCGTTTCCTGGTGGGGGGGCGTCGGGAGCCCAGATGGAGGCATATGCAGCGGCTTTGCAGGCCTCGCTTGCTCCTCCTCATTTCCCTCCTGGGACGTCAGCGGATTCTTTGCGCGGTGCGGGGCCTTCCACAGCGTCGCCGGCGGCCCTGGTACAGACTGGTACAGAGCCAGGCTTGGAGGATGTGGTGCCGTTGGAGTGCGGGCCTTCGGGGATCCCTCCTTGGACCACGGCGCCCCAGCTTCGCCACAAACTCCGATGAGAGTCCTTGTGATGTCGCGGGAGGTCGCCGGGACTCGGGTCTCATCCCTGAGCCCCTCTCGGCCCTTTGACAAGGTGATCTTGTCTAAGGCCGAGGGGACGCCGCTACAGGGCCAGCAGCTGCGGGCGCCGGGCGGTGCCGCAGGGATCGGCGGACCCCCCTCGTCCCATCATGGGTCGAGGCTGGCGCGGGACCCCTCGTCCTTCCCCGGGCCCCTCTCATCCCTCCGCGCAGGTGACCGCCTCGTCGGAGGTCGAGTCAGCCTTGATGGCGGCACAGGGGTCGGAGAACCCCTCTCGTTCCCTAGTGGGTCGAGGCTGGCGGGGGACTCCCTGTCCTTCCCCGGTCCCTCTCGTCCCTCAGCGTGCAGGTGGTTGCCTCACCGGAGGTCGAGTCGGCCTTTGCGCCTCCATGGGGGTCGGGGCACCCTCCTCGCCCACTAATGGGTCGAGGCTGCCGGGGGGGGCTCCTTCCCACTCCCCGGGTGCCCCTCGTCCCTCCACGCAGGCGGCTGCCTCGTTGGAGGACGAGCCAGCGCCGCCCATTAGCCTCCTCGGCTCCGTCCCACCCCGTTCTCCGGTGCTGTGTGATGTGACGAAGGCATGTCCGGCGTCTTCGGTAACGCTAGACAACTATGCCGCCCTGCTCCAGGTTGCGAATTCTACGGCACCGGACAGGCATCAGGTCGTGGATTTGTCTATGGACGTCCCCTCTTCCCCGGAGGTTGGGCCCCTGCTGGTGTCATCCTCGCCGGAGATGAGCCGCTGCGTAGTGGCTTTTTCCCCGTCATCCAAGGATGGCTCCTCAGCGTGGCCGCGGTTTTCGCCAGAGGAACCACAGGTCCCCCATTCCTCAGTGCCTCTTTCTCCCTTCCGGACCTGGACTTTCCCCACTCTGATTGGCTTAGGGGATGGCCGCCTTAGCTTGCAGCTTTCACCGACAGAGGATCTGCTTTCCCACCACTGGGCCCCAAGGAGGCGGGTATGGCCTTCGCTCGCGCGGTTTCCACAGCTGTGGGAATTCTGTGCATGGGTGATCAGGCTGCTCATTTACCCGCGGATCATCTTTTTTTTTAGATCAAATTTATTTTTATTGAGTTCAGCAATGTAATACATAATAGCATTTGGACAAAAATGACGTTGCAGGTGACTGCCAATCCCATTCGCTACATATGCGTTAGATATCTGAGCATTGGGGGCGGATGCCATGTGTCCATGTGAGCTCGTGAGATAGAACTCTGTCAAGACAATGCAAACTAGAACTCCTGTACCCATACCCCCCTCGAGGCCCTCTAAACCCAACTGCCTCCCACCCCTGGTGCCCTCCATCCTTCATCCCCCCTCCCTCCGGTGTGTTGTGATGAGTCGTCGGTGGGTGACTGATAGGACCTGATTTAGACATTGCGCCCCGAATCGTCTGTTGTTTTGTGGAATTCATCTGCTAATCTGAGAACCCTTAGGTATTTAGGGCACGTAAGCTTGTTAAATTCTTGGGTTAGCAGGGAGACCAATGGCAGCCATATTTCTTTAAAAGTGTCTGATGTTTGTGTGAGTGAGGCTTGTAACCTCTCCATCCCCAGTATGTACCATAGCCTGTGAAGCCACCTTGTGTGTGTAAACCATCGTTAGGTAACTTGAGTAAATACAAGAAAATTATAACAACATTGTTTTTATTCACAACGTGTATCGTAAAAAATCATTCATAAAATAAATACATAGTAGATCACATTTGATGCCCCTAAAGAATTGGACAGGGAAGGGTAGTAATGGGATGGTGAAGGTATTGAATGGGAATTATAACAGTGGTCACTAAGACCTCAATAAACCAGAAATTATAATTGATTAACACAATGGAAATTACAATTTATCAATTAGTTCAAAAATCATGCCTCAAACAGAACAGAATCACAAATGACAAATCAGGGAAGAGGCTGAACACAGGAGGAAGTGTCGATGTTTCGACACTTGAGTGGCAACAGCTGAGCACTTTTGGCCTACCTCCTGAAGTGTGTGATGTTATTCTGTTAGCCAGGCGTTGTTCCACCAAGTCTGTATATGCCTGCCGTTTGGATAAGTTTGCGATTCGCACAACATCAACCTTCTTTCCGCACCCCTTTCCAAGGTTCTTCTGCTTGCTTTATCATAGGCCCAGCATGGCTCTACTCTGGACACAGTTAACATATCTTTCAGCAATGTCAGTATTATTGCGGTTGCCAGACCTACCTTCTTTAAGTCACATGTTGTCTCTGGGTTTCTGAAAGGCTTTTAGCACGTTTCCCTCTAGGCCATTCCTCATGCCCCAGTGGCATCTAAATCTTGTTCTCACCTTTTTGATGTGTGTACCCTTTCAGCCTCTACACTATTGCCCTTTTAGGCTATTGACTATCAAAACAGTCTTTCTACTGGCCATAACATCGGACAGGGAAATCAACAAATTGCAGGCACTCTCGGCGTACCTTCCTTACACCACCTTCTACACGGACAAGTTGGTCCTCCGTACGCATGCCAACTTCCTTCCGAAGGTTATGAGGCCCTTCCAAGGAGGCCAGAACATCATGCTCCCTATCTTCTTTGCTCCTCCTTGCCCCTCCAAAGAAGAGAAGAGACTCCACCTTCTGAATACAAAAAGAGCGTTGTCGATCTACCTTGATCACATGAAATAGTTCCGGGTCGACGGTCAACTCTTTGTGTGGTTCGTAGGAGCCAAGAAAGGGAAGGCTGTGCAGAAATAAACCATGTCCAAATGGATAGTGTTCTGCATAAAGATCTTTTAGGCACTGTCCAAGAAGCAACCCCAGGAGGGTTTGGGTGAGAGAGAGAGAGAGAGAGAGAAACTTGTTTATTTAGACCATAGTCTTTTAAACAATACAAACAAAATGCAAACAGAATCGGACAAAGTACGAGCAGACAAAATATTCCTACGTCATAAATAGTTAAAATTCATATTTGTTAAAAAGAAAAAAAGAGAAGGTTAAAAGAGGGTAACACCTCCTGATACACAATTCATTAAACCCAAATTTTACCAAAGTTTTCACATATCTGGAAGAATAAAAAGACAGGTTTAAACTTTATAAAAGGCTTAAAAGAACTTAAAATCAGTGCCCATCCTTCGATATCTCCCTACCAAAATCTTTTACGGCCTTCAGGAATTTGCCCAATGCGATTGCAATTTCTAGCGAATGCATCTCTGTTAGTAAGCCTATCGCATGGGCACGTGTAAATGTCTTATGTGATAGGAATATAGGAT
The DNA here is from genome assembly GCF_964263255.1 of Lissotriton vulgaris. Taxonomy (NCBI): domain Eukaryota; kingdom Metazoa; phylum Chordata; class Amphibia; order Caudata; family Salamandridae; genus Lissotriton; species Lissotriton vulgaris. The sequence continues at coordinate 605,781,184 of NC_141699.1, read as the reverse complement.
GTAAAAACAATTTCCTTAAATCCTGTACAAATGTGCAATCAAGCAAAATGTGCAACATATCGTTTCTTATACCACGCCCACACTTACAATTACCTTCTGGAGCAATCAGTACAGATTTTAATTTCCCGTCTATCTTCCAGGGGGTTGATCCCAACCCGGGTCCTTAATATTTCATGTCGTAACCCTTGGTTAGGCAATATTTCCAGATAAGGGAACCAGCCTTCATTTACCCATGAGTTCTTTAACCACTGTACTGACTTTTTCTCCTGCATGTAATTTAGGTCCTGTGACCTTGAGAGCGACTGGCCTTGTTCCCTAAGTGTTTTCTTTGTAAAGTGGCCTATCAGATTGTTATGGGCAGGACTCGATGTAAGACGCTCTGATACTTTCTGGAGAGTCTTTCTCACCTCCTTTGCCCAGCCAAGATTGCTTGTCAGGATTTCCTCTCCACACCATTGTGAGACCTTAGGTGTCACTCCTGGGTCTTGGCGCTTCCAGAATCTTGCTAGGGCCATTTGAGATTGTACACTCCAGGAAATCAGCCCTAGTTCCATTCTGATTGCTTGAACCATTGTACAATTTGGTAAAGACAATAACATTTTTAAAATTTTTCCCTCTTCCCACGTATGTTTACCGCTCAAGTATAACACTTCTGCCCCATACAATACTTGGGGGGGGATCATTGCTTCAAATGCCTTTATCATTGGTTTGTGTGTCATGTCTCCATATTCTTTATTAAACTTTTTTAGCCCACAAGTGGATGAGAATGCTTTTGCCTTTTGAGCCTCCAAATGGGTGCGCCATTTTAGTGCACTGTCAAACCAGAGGCCTAAATATCTATATTCATTAACTGTCTCTAGTTTGTCATCACCCAAAAAACAATTGAAATTCTTCTTACTCTTCCCAAAACATAAAACCTTAGTTTTCTCCCTATTTACAGTCAGTATTTTCCTATCACAATAGTGTTTAAAAGCGGTTAATTTCCTTTGAAGTCCTATTTCAGTTTGATCCATGATCACTAAGTCATCAGCATAAAGAAGGCAAGGGACTTTATGGCCATTCATTTTTGGGCTTGCACTTCTTTCTACTTCAAGGGCAGCGGGGAGATCTGCCAAAAAGATTGAAAATAACAGGGGTTTGAAAATAACAGGGGTTGAAAATAACAGGGGTGCTCATTCTATCAGAGCTAAGGCTGCACCCACTGCTTTATCCCGCCAAGTACCTGTTCTGGACCTCTGTCGGTCAACAATGTGGGCTTTGGTCCTGCAGGACTTTTCAATTTGAAATTGGCTTTACAGACCCACCTCAAGGGAGATATCGCTTGTCATCTTCTTATCTCCTCTTCCCCGGAGACAGGATGCTGCATCGTTGCTTTTTCCCCGGCGTCTTCCAGGAAGGGCTTTTCGACGTCCCCGTGACCACAGCCCCCGGAACCTCTCTTCCACAACTCGCTGTTAGTTGCTCCACCCTCCCCGGAGGCCCTTCAGGCCCCTCACTCGTCTGTGGATCTTCCACCATTCAGGGGCTGGCCGTTTCTTCCTCCAGCTGGACTCGGAGATGGACGGCTTAGCTTACAGCCGTCGCCCACGGAGGAATCGCTCTCTCTCCCACGATGCCCTACGGAGGCGAGTGCAGCCTTTGTCAGGGCCATTTCCACTGCAGCTGGAATTTTGCAGATGGGCGACCCAGTCAACCCATTCCCTAAGGACTATTTGTTAGAGGTTCTCCACCAGGGCTCTGGTGGATGGGAGCTGCTTCTTCCATTCGAAGCTTCGCTCCATAATTCACTTCTGGGGGCGTCCTGCCAGGGGTGAGCAGGTGCCTCAGCTGCTTCTACACCGGCACCGTCCTGCTCTGCGAGATCCAGTCTGCCTTTCTTTCTACCTCTTCTGCAGACTGCATCTGAAAGAAACAGATTAGTGATACTTTAGAATATCCCCAGGCGTCAGACTGGATCCGGAAAGTTTTCGTCAGCAGTACCGTTGCGCGTCGGTAGGCCTCGTCTCCGGCTCCGCGTCTGTCGTCGGCGTCGTGATCGCCAGGATGATGTCATTGGATTACTTAGATGCCGCCCTCGCGCGCTGGGGTCAGTTCTTCTTTTTTCCGCGCCAGCAAGCGCAGATCCTGGAAGAGCAATACTCCAGTCAATTTTTGACAAACTTTTTGATTTTTTTGATCACTTTTCGAGTCGACTCGCGGTGTCGCTAGGGATGCCTGGTTTTAAACCTTGCGAGGACTTTAACCGCCTGATGTCGGTGACAGACCCCCACCCTTGGTGCCTTTATTGCCTCTGGGCCGACCATGATGACAAGTCGTGCCCCGACTGCCGGGCCTTGACCTCGAAGGCTAGGCTGGAGCGGTCCTGTAAGCTGCTCGAGGTCCGGCAGTCTGCAACATGCCGCTCTGGTCCCGGTCGAGGAGGAAGTCGAGGGACCGGTCGCAGAGCCACAGTCATTGCCGTCCGATGAGTCACCACCACTCGTCGGGCTCCAAGTCCTCAGGAAAGCGAGGCATTCGAAAAAGAAGTCGAAGAGGCGTCATCGCTCTTCTGACTCTCCCCGGGGGGTTCTGTCGCACACCCGCCTCCTTTTTGGGGTATGACTGTCGTATCTATTCTAAGTTAAGGAAGCTGCGGCTAGATGTCTCTATCAGATGTAAGAGTTACTTCGGAAACGATGTATCTGGTAGAGACCTTGTCTAGCCGCAGATTCTTTAACGTCCACCCAGCCTCCCGGTTCTGCGACAACCTTGTCTAGTGGTGTTCTCTGCTGGCCTCTTCAGTTGCTTTTGGGTTATCTCTCAAGGGGGTTCAGATTGTTGCACTCCCCTGGGTGTTTTCATATACAGTGACCTTTTGCTGAGGGGCTTTTTTTCCTGTTATATGGGGCCTTTGATTCACAAGGAGATTTGTTTTCCTCTCCAGTTCCCCTTCCCTTCCTTCCATCTTCTCTACTACCCCCGGTGCCTGGTCTCCTCGTGGTCATCCTCTTTGAGGGTCTGTTTCCACCCTCTGTTTTGGGAGGGGTAAGGCCAGTCTTTTCATACTTTCCTACAGTGGACTGTTGTTCTTTCTGTGTTCCATTCTTAGTGGACGGCACACTTATACATGGCACTATCAGTCTATTTTCTGTCTCTTGAGATGTTCTTTCCTTGTTGCACTCAAGGAAGGGTCTTTGTAGGAAGGTGGATATCTGACTATGGTTACCCCCAACCTTTTGCCTGGTGTTTTGCAACCAGGTCCCCTGACTTAGATACTCTTGTCTGTGAGACTGGCATGGGGTTTGCCAACTTCACAGCTTGTCCCAACACTTTGGACAAGTACAGACAGGAGCCCCTCATCAATGGTTCAAAAGTTGAGGCCTATAGAGATACAGGGGCTAGCATCACCATGGTGACTGAGAGCCTAGTCCCCTCAAGGCAACTTATACCTGGAGCCACGTACCAGGTAACCAACATTGATGGAGTGCAGAGAGATCATCCCATAGCAGTGGTCAATCTCAGCTGGGGAGGTATCACTGGCCACAAGAGAGTGGCAGTGTCACCAAACTTGCCTATAGATTGCCTACTGGGGAATGATTTAGAGATCTCAGCCTGGGCTGAGGTAGATCAAGAAACCCATTTTAAAATGGTAAACCTCCATGGTAAGGTTAGTGGGGCAGTGATAGCCACAGCCCCAGTCCAAGATGTCCTCCCTGAACAGGTCAGGAGGGCTGTGCCAGTCACAGCCCAATCTCAGACAGATTCCTTTCCTGAACAGGTTGGCAAGGCTGTGATGGTCACAGCCCATACCCAAACTGAGTCCCTTCCTGAAAAGGTTGGTGGAGTTGTGATGGCCACAGCTCAAACTCAGACAGATAATAGTGTTGTGAAGCCTGAAACTATGGATCACTCCACTCAGACAGAGAGCATTGAGGAGGAAGAGAAATCTCCCTCCCACCAGACTTTAGGAAAGGATCAGCCTCCTCAGGGAACTGATCTGACCCCTTGTGAAGAAACTGCCCCAGAGGTAGTCAGGCCTGGCCTGGCAGAGCCCCTGATGTCAGTGGACCCTTCCAAGGTGGGACCCAGTCTGGAGCAGGTAACCTGCCCCTCTCTACCCTGCCTCAGTCAGCCCAGGGCTGTAGAGGTCAGGGAGGTCAGTGGTGGACCCCAAAGGGCCCCCTGTCCAAAAGAACTCCCCAATCAGCAGATTAGGATCACTGAAGCTAGTAGTCCTAGCCAAGTGAAAATAAAACAAACTCCTGAGGGATCCCCCTTAAAATTAGCTAGGGACCTCCCACAGATGGACACTGTTGGGCACAGCCAAACCTGGGGCCTAAAAACCCCAAACCTGACCTGTCCCTCCAGTAAGCCAAACAGACGGACTCAGCCTCCAGCTTTAGGTAGCCAGAGGTTGACCCTGAGAGCTCACAGCAACTCAGTCCTGGAAAGAAAGACACATATGGTGGATAGTGATTGGAGGAAGTTGAGCCCAACATTAGTAGAGTCTCACTTCAGTACTCCATCCCAACACCAGCCTTTTACTTTGCCAAAACACACCACAGGTAGAGATTCCCTATGGTGTAGACCCTCAGATACCCTTAGGGTGAGGGATTGCTCAGTGGACCATAATATAGGGGGTAACCATGCCAGTGCATATACCACCTCATATGGCCACTCAGGCAATATAGGCTTACCTGGTTAAGGATAGCCTTATCTCCTTTCGTTTGGGGGGGGGGGGGTTTATGTAGGATATCTGACTATAGTTACCCCCAACTTGTTGCCTGGTGTTTTGCTGGTTTTCCGACTTAGTTGACCTGGGACCCTGCTATTCAGGGCCCCAGGCCTACTGCTCTCTCTGTAAAATGGATTCCATGTACCTTAGGTACATATCTAATTGGATACTGAGTCACCTTATCAGTCCCTGTACAGCATACCTTCGGTATCCAGGGCATAGGTGTACCCAGGGCCTACCAGGGGCTGCAGCATGTATTATGCCACCCCTGGCTGGCCATCCAAATCTGACACAACTGGCTGCACGACAGCTGGAGCAAGGTGGTGTAATCACCCTTTGCTTTAGATATAGTATCCCTATATCTAACCCTAAAATGGACACATGTATTCCTATCAGTCACTCCTATGGCAGGCCTTAACAATCCTGAAGGCAGAGTGCTTGGAATTATGTGAGATGGTGCTCTAGCATGAGCTGAGCCCGTCTGCAGCTTGTGGAACCAAGTCCTAATAGCTGTTCCATGATAACGCATACCATATACTCTTAAGTGCATTATAATCCTCGCGGTTATTTGCTATCTTTGGTATCGCTTTATCAAAACATGTCGAGTAAGGTGTCATACGAATTGGAATACTAACCCCCTCGCCAATTCTGGCGACGGGGCTAGCATTCCACCCTTCTAGAGGGACACGACATGTATGTAACTGTGAACCCCGGTTAAAGTTAACTCGAGCCTCAGCATCACAAAATGGATGCTGCCACCACAGACACAAGTCTGACCTCCTGCTGCTGGGAGTCCTTCCAGCGAGGAGAGCTTGGACAAAGGGTTTCCTGTCAGGGGCGGTACTAGCACCATCCCAGACAGGGTTTTCTGTATCCCAGGTAGGCAGGGCTGAGAGGAAGTTGACTGCAAGTGGAAACCCCGGTGCTCACTATGCATCTGCCGGCTTGAAGCAGTTCCAGGGGCACACCAGCCCCTGAGCTGGGGAAAGTCCGGACAAGGGAGAGGGGTGTAACCACCCCCCTCCTGGTCCCACCCATGGTCAGGACCTAGTCGCGTGCCTGCCCCTTTTTTTAGAATAAAGGTAGGAGCAGGCCCCCTTCCCAAATTAGATAATTCTGAATCTTGACTACTTTCCACGAAAGCACTCTTGACCGTTTTCTGAAGACTCTCCCTTGTGACTAAGGAGTAGCCACCCTGCACCCGCAGGCACCATCTAAGCATCGCGGTTTGCTGTAAGTCCATCCTCCGGATCAAGACTGCCCAGCTCGACGAGACCTGGATTCCCTGGCATCTCTGACCTCTACCTGCATCATCAGCCCAGCTGAGATTCGTGGGTGTGACGAGACCTGAAGGGACCGGCCATCTTCAAAACTGCATGACGCTTAACCAGCATAACCGCCGAGGGATCCTCGAGTGAGTGCTTTGGGGTTTGAGAAGCCCTGACCCTGAGCAGCTCCAGCACCGAAGTCCAGCCCCCCAGCATCCACGAGATCTGCGTGGGGTCCTTCTGCTCTTTGCTGCTCACCGCGTTGTCCGGTCACTTGCCTGCTGGCTAGTGGCCCTCCTGACGACGAACCACGACGATTACACCGCTGGTCTGGTTGCTGCAGACTGGCCCTTGCTCCCTTCCAAGAGAGGAGCACCCCGGACCCTCCTGGTCCACTCCAGACGCCATCTTGACTCCACCGCGTGGGCTTGACTTTGCCAAGGTTTGTTGCCCCAATCCTGGGTCCAGCATCGCCGACAGCAGACACCTTCGTGGGACAACTCGTACCTCCAGCCTGGTCGCCGACAACGCCTCCTGGTCCGAGGGACAGCAGAGTCCAGCGTCGCCCACTCACCTGGTCGAGGTGACTTCATCCGGTGCCATCCTGGTGCCCACCGAATCACTGGCTAGTGATTAAGAACTGAGTCCCCTCAGCTTTCAGGTCGTCTCCATCACCGATCCAGGCTTGGATCCCATCGAACATCTTCACTGGTCGCCTGCCAGCAACTTCTTCTTTCAGGCTCCATAGACTTCAACGAGGATTCCCGACGTCTTTTGAACCCTATGCAGCCGCAGCCCCTGGGCTAGGTAACCTGAGCATTTCGGTGCTCCAACGTAGGTTCACTATCTAAGTGTCCAGATCCTTTGTCGTTTTCAGTCTATCTTGTCGGATTCGTCCGATAACTGTAACTTTGCGAATACTAGCCTCCATAGACTTTGTCCCGCGTGAGAGTGCACACTCTGCACCTGATCTCCCTAGGCCTCCTGCTCCTAACCTTAAGGTTCAGTAGTGTAGTCCTAGCGATCCTGAAGCCTCTGGATCTTGTTACTTACCTGCTAGTATTTCGCATTCCACTTTTAGTGTATATGGTTTTTCGTGCCCCTCGGGCATTTGGGTAAATTGTGCGACTTAAAGTATTTTCATGAGAGTTTTGTTGTGTGCTTAGCTCCCTGACTCATAAAGAGTTCAGGGTAGACTTGTTATAAATAAATATCCTTTTATTTTCATAACAACTTGTGTGGTGTCTTTTCACTTGGTGTTCAAGGGGTATATGTGATGGTATAACAGCTGGCTTAACACGCCCTCTAGAGTTTAGCCTAAAGACTGCTCTTGTCCATGCTACTAGGATAGCTGGTCTATAAGGTTGACTTACAACCAATCATCAATAAGGGTCATTTGGTATGATACACAGTGATCACTAGAATAGTGAGCACTATATATCAGGCCAACTTCTCACAGTCTTCGCTTAGCTTGCTGGGCTCTTTCTTGCAGCTTCCACTTATATGTGGGCAGTGTCTAATTCTGTCTTTTACGATGGTGTCTTCCACCATCCTCCTTCTTCATTCATGGATTTTCATCCCTCGCACACTGTTGCCATAGTTTCACAATCTTTTTGTTGGTGGCTCCGCGTTGTGCCGAGGAATAGTTTCTCCGAAAAAACTGACGTCAGTGCACCGGGAGGGACTTACATGACCTCGCTAACGTCACGTACGTGGACGACGTCAGGGCGGGGTCGTGTGGCGCCGTCCCCGGGTGCGCAGAGGTGCTGCTGCAAAAAAATTCCTGGTCCAGTCTCACGCCTGGGAATATTCAAAGTTAAGGAATCTGCGGCTAGACAACGTCTTTACCAGATACATCATTACCGAAGGTAAGTAACTCGTTCATCTGGCCTGATCCTGATCGGTTGGGCGTCGCAAATGCCTGACAAGCACTCACACTGGGGCTCTTTATTGGTTATATTTTTCCTATGCGAGCCTGCTGGGGTGTGCCTAATCCTACAGGGAAAGGTAGTGGTGTGTGATGTGATGAAGGGACATATATGCAGGTCCCTGTTGTCATGTATTGGAGGCCAAAGTTGCCCCATACCAGTGTGTAGGAGCTATGGAAGCATTTCCATATCTAGTCTGACACCTGTCAGTATTCAAATAATGGGAAATCCACAGATGGATACAGTATCCACCATTAAGAGCCTTCCCAATGGTATGTAACGTATTGTTGCTCCGTTGCTCCGTTGCTCCTACTCTTGAACTCTCTCATACGACCAAAATCTACCCTTCCTCTCATATAATTTTTGTCTCTCCAACCGCCAGCTCTTGATTGATCTTGAGGGGGGTCCAGCGGATGTCTGGCCGTGTTTGTGTAAAGATGGGCATGGACACTTCCAATGGAGTGTTTCTGTATTTTGTAATGTTTTTAATTAAAGTCATACCTATACCCACCACTTTGCCCAGAGTTGATGCAAGTGTGGCTAGGATTAGACATATTAGAGTCACAATAACCTTGAACACATGGTTGATGGATAATTTTACTCTCCAGATAGGTTCCATGAAAGCTGAGTTGTAGATTTTGTTGGTGTTTAATGCATTTCACTGGTCTTGTTGAAGTAGAGCAATGGCATAAGATACACAAAGCATTTAAAATGTTGTGTGTTTTCTAAGGTAACCAAAAAGAAGGCTGCTATTCGGAAGAATTATGAACTCAGCGATTCGCAAATTAATTTGCAAGCTGCCTCTGCCAACAGCGACCAACCACTAGTTTTGGATACCCACGAGCAGATGCCTCCTGAGAGTTCACCGAGCATTATAAAGTCTCCTCAAGCTGATCAGCCTTCTCCTTCATTGCAAACTGCAGCAACAACTCATGGTACCACTGCTACACCTAGGAAATCAGCTCCTTCTAATGCGTCAAAGCGAAAATCAAGGAAGCTGGCAGTCAACTTCTCTGCAGCCAAGCCTTTGGATTAAATACGGTACTGTACTAAGAATCTGTCTTCTTTCTTTTTGCATTTCAGAGATTTACGTTGTGTAGTACTGCTTTCAGTTGAAACTGTTGGGCCCCAAATATAGATGGTTTTCCTTTAACTATACAGTTGTGTTAAGACTAAAAGAATATTTCCAAACCTGTTTTAAAAGCAACTCTTTGCGTATGGTTATGTTCTATGCACTGCTTTGTGACCGGTCCCAGGTTTCAGTATAGTTGCAATGTAGCATTAGTAGTCTTGTATGACAAGCAGTAAGTTAAATGTAGAACATCAGCTAAAAAGTCACAGGCTAACAGGAAACAAAACAGCCTTCATAAAAGACACAGATTAGAAACCCTACTTCTGGTTCTGTGAGTCAGAATAGTCAGTGTTACTAAATGTATTACATGTTCCAAAACATTAGCAGGACTGGTTGGTGCATAGCCTAGAAAGGGTTCTGTAAGTCTGGCTTACATGCTCATGAGGAGTGGATTGATAAAATGCAAACACAACACTTCCAGGAAACAACTCTGTCTTCCAAAGAGATAGGAAGAACTTATTTGGACTTAAATTAGAATCTCCTAGTCTTTCTTTGTAGACTTTTTTTAAGGAACAGCCATTGGCAAAGGCACAACAGGGTTGGCTTTGCATTTTTAAATGTAAGACAGGCCTGTTCTTTTTCCAGAAGCCATGAGGCACACTGAATTGTATTTCAGCTGCAGTCCGGGTTCATGAGCAGGGAATTGCCAGGCACATTATGTTGCTTTTTATCAGCAGCCTGGGAGCTGAATGAGCATGAAAGGGACACCAAATTGTCATCCCTCTGTGGAAACCAGCAGAGGAAAAAAAAATACGTTGACATCCCTGGCAATTTATTCGTTTGATTTAAAGTAAACAAATGTTTCTTGTATGTGAAAACAAAATAATAAAAAGTTTAACGTTTTGGGTACAGTGCATGTATGAGATAAAGAACTGATTAAGAAAAAATTGTAAAGATTGGGTGTAATTTTTAGGTGTAAAGCAGCCCTTAATGCATTGCAATGGAACCCTTTCTTGGAAGATCGAATGATCAACCAAACAGCCAGTAGCATGTATTGAGAGATGTATACTGTTCTGGGCCGTACTCAGATGTAATTGACACTGTCATTTAATGGCTGATATCTGCACTAAGCTGGTATCAATATTGAAGTCTGACTGTAACCAAGCATTGGTAAAGCTGGTAGTTTTTACTTTTGCAAGGGGTTAGCTTTGCCAATGCTTGAAAAAAAGCTTTTTGAAGATGCTGAACAGCATTGGCAAAAAATATATGTTCGAGGCATATGAGCTGCAGATCTCACACTAAGCATTAGATCACCACCTGGTGTTGGGCTCGGATGATTGCATGTTGTTGTCGTCTTGGAAGAAGTCTTTGTAGTCACGAGATAGGTGACTCCTCCCTTGGACGACAGTGCGCATGGGCATCGACTCCATCCTTAGATTGTTTTTTTCCGCCACTGGGTTCGGATGTAACTTTTCCGCTCTGGTTCAAAATCTACCTTTAATAGTAGTGTGACGCGGAAAAACGTTACAAAACAACTTCCGATATCAACAAACATTGACTCGACTTCATCAGCTTGATTCCGGTCGTCGGCGCGGGCCGTTGGTCCTATCCATGTCGTGAGGCCTACAACTCATGGAAAGGACGCCATTCAAAAGATGCCCAGAGTGTGGAGCAAAGTTTCCACACAGTGACCATCACGAGGTCTGTAACCTGTGCTTATCGCCAGAACACGACGAGTCAAGCTGTACAGCCTGTGCATCCTTTCAATCTAAAAAGACTATTCGAGCTCGGAGGGCCAGTCAACAGGACATGCAGTGATCGACTCCGGAACCGGTGGATATCTTCGACGAAGAAGTTCCACACGTCCCAGAAGAAGATTCAGACGATCTCCAAATCGTATCCGGGGCAGACAACTCCGATGACTCCATACCATCGGGTCAACGCGTGAGTACTACTGCCACCGCCCCATCCCGAGCACCTTAATCGAAGGCAAAGGTCAACACTCCGCCTCCGGGGCCCAGTTGCGACCGAAAGAATACTTCGAAAGCCCAGCCATCGAGCCCGGCTCCGAAGAAAATACTCAAGCCTTCTGGTAGCTCCATATCGAGCAAACCGCATGTGCCGATACCTCCAGCTCCCTCTGCACCGAAACCGAAAAAAGTCCCGGTTCCGAAACCGTCGACTTCGAAAGACAAAACGGCTCCGAAAACAATGAAGCCTACTTCTGACGCTTCGAAGCCGACAAAACCAGCTTCCACTCCGAAGCCAATATCTTTGGTACCGAAACCTTCAAGGCCTGATTCTGATGCTCTCAAGCCCACGAAACAGCCTTCGACTCCAAAGACAATACCTTCAGTGCCGAAATCTACGCCAAAGAACCCTATCACGGCTCCTAAGGCTAAAGACAAGTAACAACCACGCCCGGAACAGAAAAAATCGGCGCCAGCAGTGGTTCCGCAAGGAGAAGACCTTTTCCAACCTGATCTTCTACAAAAGAAGATCTACATTGATCTAAATACAGGTCATGTATCCACTAAACCACTCAGGAAGAGGTAGTCAGACATAGCACCTACACCTCCAGTGCCTGTCAAGAAGAAGGACTCTGCCACATCTCCTATGCACCCTTCTTCTCCTGTACTTCCTTCACCTTCACCTCCTCTTCCTCCTAACATTTCTCCTAAAAATTCTCCTCCTCATTCTTCACCACATACACCTCAGAATGATGATGAGTATAGCATGGGGGGAGGGGTAGACCCAGATGAGCCTTTTCCCTACCCAGGCGATGATCCAGACTGGGAGTACCCAAAGCCACAGGATGTGCCAGATATTCCTGACCCACATATGTATCCATCCAAACCTTCTCCTTCAGAAGACAATATTAGGTTTGGACACTTACTTAATTGGGCTGCCATCTATTATGGGGTCACAATGCATTCAGATGAGCCAGAGGAAGATTTCTTATTAGATACTTTTGAACAATCTCAAAGGTCTGTTCAAATACTACCTATGATTAAGGGCTCATTACACATGCTCCAGAAGTATTTAAAGATCCTGTACGTACTAGAATATTAAACCCAAGAATAGAAAAAAGTACAGGCCTGCTCCTGGGGATCCTGCTTACATTAAGGGACAGCTACCCCTAGATTCCCTAGTCATATCAAATGCTAGAAAAAGGGCAAACTCACAAACATCAGGCGAAGCACCGCCCCCTGATAAAGAATCTAAAGTAATCGATGCTTCAGGCAAGAGAATAGCTACCCAAGTTAGTAATACATGGCGCATCGCTAACACACAAGCCTTCCTCGCAAGATACGACAGGGCTCACTATGATCATTTAGAAACAGTCTTACAACATCTACCTGACCAATATAAAGCACAGGCAAATGGCCTTATACAAGAAGGCAAGCTAATTTCAAATGCCTCAATCAAATGTGCACTTGATGTAGCAGACACTGCAGCTAGAGCTATAAACACTAGTGTCCTACTTAGACGTCATGTGTGCCTACTCATTTCCGGATTTAAGCAAGAAGTGCAAACTGCTATCTTAAATCAGCCATTCAACCAACAACTGTTTGGACCAGAGGTAGACACTGATACAGCCAAATCTATGGGAGCTTTGCAATCCACCCAAGCTGGAGGCTCCTTTCGTCGCTCCTTTTATAGAGGAGGCTCCAAACAAGTTGGAGCAGACAATTCAGCTTCCTTTAAATCTAATACACTAACATCCTCCAATAGAGGATATTTTAGAGGAGGCTATAGAGGCAACAACAATAAGGGTAGAGGACGAGGAAATAACAATAGTCGAACCTCCCCCACCACAATACAGTGACTTTCTTCTGCTCCCCCAACAGCATTCCACTCCTGTGGGGGATAGACTAACACAGTTCCTACCTGTCTGGAATTCCATCACAACAGACAAGTGGGTAAGACAGATTATCCAGTATGGTTACTGGCTGGAACTTACAGCTACCCCTCCACACATACCACCCAGACAGCGTCCAATGTCTGCAGAACATCTTACACTGCTCAAACAAGAAGTTCTATCACTACTTCAGAAAGACGCAATATAAATTGGTCCCTTACAACATCAAGGAACAGGGGTTTACTCGCTGTATTTCCTAATACCCAAAAAGGATGGGACACTAAGACCAATTCTCGACCTCAGGCCCCTCATTCGGTATATACACTCAGATCATTTTCATATGATCACTTTACAACAAGTGCTCCCATTGCTGCAACTAGACGACTTCCTTACTACATTAGATCTAAAGGACGCCTACTTCCACATTCCTATACATCCTTCTCACATGAAGTATCTAAGGTTTGTACTGGAAGGGCAGCACTATCAGTTCAAAGTCCTTCCATTCGGGGTCACAACTGCACCAAGAGTGTTTACAAAGTGCCTAGCAGTAGCAGCAGCACATCTCAGAAGACAACACATCCATGTCTTCCCATATCTATACGATTGGCTCATAAAAGCCAATTCATTCAATCAATGTGTCCAACACCCATCTCTCAAACAATTCAAACATTACACGACTTAAGGTTCACAATCAACTACACCAAGTCGTATCTTCAGCCCGCTCATTGACATCAGTGCCTAGGGGCTACAATAAACAAGTCTACAGCTCTAGCCTATTCCAGTCCAGCCAGGATACAGAGCATTCAAGCCTTAGTCATAAAATTTCGACAGCAACACTCTCTCCCAGCCAGAGTGTACATGCGACTAATAGGGATGATGGCATCTTGCATTTTTATTGTACCGTATGCAAGACTGCAAATGCGTCTAGCACAACAGTGGGACCAGGCTCAAGGACAACTTACAGACCTGGTGTTGGTAGACAGCCGCACAAATCGCTCTCTGCAGTGGGGGAACACCAAAAACTTGGCAAAAGGGTGGCTGTTCCTCGAACCTGTTCTACTAAAAGTACTTACAACAGACGCATCTCTCGCAGGATGGGGAGCCCATCTCCTACACCATACAACTCAGGGAAAATGGACCACTCAACAAAGAGTGCTCCACATCAATCACCTAGAGCTGCTAGCAATATTCTTAGCGCTCAAGTCTTTCCAAGTACATGTACAGAACAAAGCTGTCTTGATCCGGACGGACAACATGACAGCCATGTACTATATACAAAAACAGGGGGGAACACTCTCTGCAACTGTCCCAGCTTGCACAGAAAATTTGGAGATGGGCCATTCCATAAAAGATATATCTACTAGCAGAACACCTTCCAGGAGTTCACAATCAGATGGCAGATCTGTTAAGTCAACAGACACAACAGATTCACGAATGGGAACTACATCCACAAGTTCTTCTACCATTCTTTCACAAGTGGGGTCATCCAGACACACGAAAACGCAAAATGCCCAACCTTCGCCGCAAGGTTCCCACACCCGCTGTCCATGGGCAATGCGATATGGATGAACTGGTAAGGCAGATTTGCGTACGCTTTTCCGCCACTACCACTAATACCACTAATAGTGCGCAAGCTACAACACTCGCTCAAACTCATTTTAATAGCTCCCACATGGGCACGCCAACCGTGGTTCCCAACACTACTAGAATTATCCCTAGTTCCACACCAAAAACTACGTCTGACCCCATCCATGCTAACGCAGAACCATGGAGACATCAGACATCCAGACCCAAACCAACTGAATCTGTCTATATGGCGCCTGAAGTCTTAGAGTTTGGTTACCTTAACCTGCCACCAGACTAGGAATATCATTAAAGAAGCCAGGAAACCTACTACTAGATCTTGCTATGCAGCAAAATGGAAAAGATTTGCCATTTACTGCAACAATAACCAAATTGATCCCCTGGATGTTTCCATCCAAAATATCATTTGCTACCTTCTACACTTACAAAGATGTAACCTGGCATATTCATCTATACACCTACATCTTGCAGCAATTGCAGAATACTTACAAAATAGACAACATCTGTCATTATTTAGAGTGCCTGCTTTTAAAGCACTTATGGAAAGATTACAAAGAATCATTCCTTCCAGGTTACCACCCTCTCCAATATGGAACCTAAATATTGTTCTTACCAGGCTCATGGGACCCCCTTTTGAACCTTTACACAAATGTGAACTGAAATTCCTCACATGGAAAACAGCTTTTCTTGTGGCTATTACCTCTCTTAGGAGAGTAAGTGAGATTCAAGCTTTCACTATACAAGAACCATTTTTGCAATTACACCATAACAAAGTGGTCCTAAGAACTAATCCAAAATACCTTCCAAAAGTCATTACTCCATTTCATTTAAACCAATCTGTAGAGTTACCAGTATATTTCCAAAACCCAGACTCTGTGGCAGAAAGAGCTCTACACACCTTAGACGTTGAAAGAGCCCTTCTCTATTACACTGACAGAACCAAATCATTTTGCAAAACAAAACAAATGTTTGTAGCTTTCTCTCCACCACATAAAGGCAACCCCATCTCTAAAGCTGGAGTTGCAAGGTGGATTGTCAAATGCATACAAATATGCTATCAAAAAGCGAAGCATACATTAACAATTCCTCCTAGGGGGGGGGGCGTGGCCGAGCAAGAAGCGAGATGGCCGCCTAGTCAGCGAGCTCCGCTCGCCACGGCATGAATCCTGTTAAAATCCTGCCTTCCCCTGCTTGCACAAGCTCGGAGCCGACTTGACGCGGCGTCGGAAGAACTGGGGAATAGCGGGCGGCAATTTTGGAGTCTGGACGTGACCGGCAACCCATTCTCTAATCCTTTCCGCATGGGCCGTGGCGGAGTCGGGCTGCTAGCTGAGGAGCCGGAGGTCGACGCCGGCCGCTGCTGCTACTTGAGGACGCGGCTGTGCGGGCCAAGACGCCCATTGCTCGGCGCTGCGGGAGGAGACACTGGACCTGCGCTGATGGAGGTGGTGAACGAGCGCTGTCCCAGAAACGACGCACACACTAAAGATTCCACTCCGCCAGCCCGTGAGACTGTTTCTTTGTTCTCGAGGCTGCTTGTGTGGGTCGACTGGACAGGGGGGGGTCGCCATTTTGGATTGGGCACAGCATCACAACCACTTTTAGGCTTGGGGCAGACCTGTGCAGCATGTTTTTCGGACCTCAGCGACATGGAGGTCAGCGATCTTGCACGCGTTTGGTGGGTCTATCCTTGATATTATGACCCCGTGCCACACAGCGCAATTATTGCCTGCGCTTCCCATAAGGTGTCCAAAGACTGAGTGACCTGTACATGGCCATGGTGGAAATGGCGGATTGCCCCTAACTGCTGAGTGTGTTGTCGGCCCTCGTTTGGTGGATCTACTAATAGCTCTTCGGCTAGGTGGAACTGTGTGGGCTTCTGGTGCTGAGTTGGGGAAGGAGCTACATTGAGTGCGAGAGAGATTGGACCGGACACGCAGGATGGAGCCCACGGTCCGGGACCTCTTTGTTGCTCTGGGCTCCCTCCATACTGTTTGGGTGGGAGGAGCCAGAGAACTTGGACGGAGACTGGACGCCATTGTTGCCCCACCGATGGATGAGAGCCCCGACGATCCAAGGAAGAGTGGTGCCGCATGCGGCTCTGCACCGGCACGGGGTGGAACTGCTATGCATCTACAGTTGGTTCCGTGGGGGGCCCTGGCTGGTGTTGGAGACGGGTTCAAGTCGACCGATCGCGTGAGTGCAGCATTGGGGCCTGAAATTGCAATGCAGGCAGACTGCTTCCACGGAACGGTTCTTTTGCCCACCCGACCTGCGTTGCCCTGGTTGTGTCGCGATTTGGGAGGATGGCTCGGAACCTTGCTGTTGCGCCTGCATGTCTGGAAGGACTGTTTTATCAGCCCCTTGATGCTGGTGTCTCCCATGGAGTCGGCTTTGCCTTGCTTGCCTGGTTACCCTGATCGTTTGAGGTTGTACTGTATTGCTAACATTCAGTTGCCGCGTACCGATGGAAGGGTCAAAGTGGGTCAGGGGTGAATTCTTCTTCCATATGTCAAAGGACGGATGCCCGGCCAGCTACTGCGATGAGGATGCTTTATTGCTCTGTATTACGACGCCACCATTGATTGTTGATTTGTGGGCTCATTTGTGATCGAGCCTGAGCTACTTGGTGCGAGCGGGGGGGAGGGCAGGGGTCTGGTTTTAATGACTCTCCCCCGTCATTTCCCTTTCTCTGGGGTTATTTCTGGGGCGACAGGCACGTTGGTTGGGGTTGGGCCATAGCCTCTTCAGACGTGCAGGGTGGGGGGGTGGGGTTCTTGGTTTCGTATACTCTCTACTCTATGGCCCTTTTCTTTATTAAGTCTTTTCTTTCTAAATTTCGGGTATTTGTTTTGAGGGCGACAGGCACGCTGTCAGGGGGGGTAGGCCGTAGCCTCTGCAGGGGTGCAGGGTGGGGGGTTGGGGGCTGGGGTTATTGTTTTGTTCTCCCTTAGTTACTATGGGCCTTTATATTTTCTCTTCTTCCTCTTTTTCTCTTGTGTTTCCTTTCTTTTTCCTTTTTCCTTGGATCAACATGCTGGGTCAGTGGGGTACCTCTCGTTGTCTTCCACTTATTGCGGTCCTGTGGGGGGTACTAGGGTTGTCCTACGTTCTTGGGATGGGCGATGACTGGTGTGATACTCGTATAGCTACCTTTTATCTTGTTGATAGATTTAGCACCGGTATCCTGAATATTTGCTACTGTGCTGCCCTGTTGTACGCATTGCCCACTCGGTACTTATTGTTAGACTGTGCAGCATTTGATCCTTTATATTTTATAAATTTTAAAAATGAACCTTATTTCCTCCTGTATCTCAGTGGTCGCTTTGTTTCCAGCGCAACTTGAAATGCTTGCTGTTTTTATTGGTGTACTACTGAGTTACCGTAAATTTGCTAATGTGCTACATACTGTAGCTGAGGCCGGCCAGGTGGTTGTAGGCCCGTAACTGTCTGCTGATACTGCACAATAAAGGTTTTAAAAAAAAAAAAAAAACAATTCCTCCTAGAGCGCACTCCACATGCAAACTAGGAGCCTCTATGGCTTTCTTAGGGAACATTCCCCTAGAAGACATATGCAAGGCAGCGACATGGTCTACAACACATACCTTCACTAAACACTACTGTGTTGATGTGCAAGCCAAGCAGCCAGCTGCCGTAGGCCAAGCTGTCCTCAAAACTCTCTTTCAAACCACTGCAACAGATACAGGCGACCACCGCTAGGGGAGACACTGCTATATAATCTATGCTTAGTGTGAGATCTGCACCTCATATGCCTCAAACGGAAAATGCTACTTACCAGTAATCATCTGTTCTTGGCATGTAGAGCTGCAGAGTCTTGCACGCCCACCCGCCTCCCCCGGACCTGTGTCTGTTCCAGTTCTATCTTAATGAGATATACACGCATGGACATCTCTTTTTTTTCTTCTAACTCCATCATTTCCTATCATGGCGAAAAACAACCTAAGGATGGAGTCGATGCCCATGCGCACTGTCGTCTAAGGGAGGAGTCACCTATCTTGTGACTACAAAGACTTCTTCTAAGACGACAACAACATGCAATCATCCGAGCCCAACACCAGGTGGCGATCTTATGCTTAGTGTGAGACTCTGCAGCTCTACATGCCAAGAACAGATGCATACTGGTAAGTAGGATTTTCCATATATATCTGCCTGATGGCGCATGCATCACCATGTATGGCAGCACGTATGTACTCACATGGTGGACATTTTGTCTTTGTTTTTTTGATTTACCAGTCCAACTTGGCTTTCACCCTTTTATGAAGCAGTAAATTAAAACCAAAGGTGTGCAAAAAAAATTGAAGTTTATAACAACAGAGGGGAAGGAGAATAACAAAGGTGCTAGTGATGTAGAACGGTTATTAAAAGAAAAAGTAAAAAAGCTGAATGGTATAGGGATGAGTCAAGGAACAACAGACGAGCTTGAGGGAGATGGCAACACAAAAATGGATGTGAAGGAGGAATCAGCCCACAGGGAAGAGAGAGAGTGAGCAATAACACACATGAACTACTGTAAACAAAAAAATAGTTACCTGAATTTAAGCAGAGGGGCCTCCAAGTCATCCAATCAAAAGGATGTTAAGATATTGTTCTGGGGACGGACATACACATGAAGAGGAAGGAAAGCAGTTGAATAATAAGCAAGCAAATGCAATTGACAAGCATTGGGCTGACCCAAGCCCACTCTAAATATTGATATTGTACACAACAGATCTTGGGAAAACAGCTGTAGATTAGACCTAGTGCTGAAGTTTCCTGTTTAAATTTTTGCAGAAAAGAGATCAGAAGAAATGTTGCAGGAGTATCTACAACTAAGCAGAAACATTTTTTGTCTGCTTGTGATCATTGGCTTCTATTATTATTTACAGTGTTTGACTTCAGCAGCTAGGGAATATTGTTCAAATCAGTGTTGCCCCAGTTGATTGCATAGTTGTTGGTACATACCGTTTTCCTCTATACCAGCAAGAACTCAGTCTTATCGGCTTGCTGCAAAACATCTAGGACAATGTTGTGAGTCCAATAGTGCCTATTTGTGTTTTGGAGTAAGCAAGAAGATGTTGCCCATTAATTAATCTGTCCTTTGTTCACACTTAGTGCATGGAAACATTCAGATAGTTGTGAACTGAAGAAATTAGAAGGTATAAATAAGCAATACTGCTGGTCCCCTAAATACGTTTAGGATACAATTTCTAGAATAATTTTTATCGTTGATATATGTATTGTCCGATAGCATGATACCAGCTACACAGAATTTCTTTAGATTTTTAAACTACACCAATGCGCTTTTCTTATTCTGTATTGCACGTTTTTCCCACTATTTAGAAGAAAAGGGGGAGGATATGAAACATAGCCTCTTCACTCAAATCATAGAAATAATTTCACCATTTACCCCAAGTAAGTTCTAACCCGAACATAAAGCAGGAGCTTTTAGTTAAATCCTATTTTCAAAATGTATTATGCAGTGTATGACAGGCTTGCTTTGTAGTGATAGGTTTATACAATTTCCTTCACAATTCTAACACTTTTGTTGTGGCAGCTCTCCAGCAAACCAGCATCATTTACTCTGAGAGACACATCTACCTGTGGATTTCTCAACTTTTGAATTACCCTATGTGCAGCATTCCACGAAAACCTTTCTTCATAGCTCCCCCACGTCAACATCACAATGGAACGGCTCCACACGTGACTCTGCGTGACGTCATCGGAGCCATGAGAAGACCTTGTCGGCAAGCTGACATCAGTTGCCTTTTTTTACACGCCGCTTTTCCTGGGCTCTCCATTTCTGGTGTTTCATTGTTGCAGGCTCTTCCTGAAATTGTAGCAGTGAAATGGCTGCGCCGAAGTCCAGTTTTAAAACTTGCAGGGAATTTGGGGGTCATATGTCTATCACTGACCCCCATGAAGATTGTCTTTGGTGCATCTCGTCGGACCACAACGTCGAGGGGTGTTCTTCAAGCTGATGCATTAATCTGAAGGCCCTGAAAGAGAGGGAGGGCCAACTGTTTATTGCCAGGGCGAAGAAACAGAAGAGGGCCCGGAAAAGAACAAGATCCAAGTCACCAACTCTGCATACCTCAAAGTTGTTGAAAATGCACAAAAAGAAGCGGCGTCATGGATCAAGACGTCGTTCGTCTAAGGATAAGGCTTGGTCAAGGAACTCCGGCGTCACCGCAAGGATGAAGCCTCTCCTTCCCCTTCACCGGAGGTGAATCCGGCACACTCTCCTGCGCCAACAGAAGCTACTCCTTCGCCTCTGGCCCCTCCAGCCCCGGCTCCGGTGTCACATCCGGATCCAGTCAAACGGTTTCCTCAAGCGATCTCAGAACCAGTGATACTGGATCCGTACCCACTCTTTCCGGCTCCAGGTACGGATCCTTCGCATTTTTTAATGCAATGTTCGGCATGTTTGCCAGGGTGTCCAGCCCTGCTGGTGCTCCTTTTGACCCCATGGTACTGCTTTCATTCAACCTTGGAGGTTTGCCTCCTCATTTTGCACAGGCACCATTCATGCCTTTCATGCTGATGACCCCGGAAAGTTGGCCTCTACTGACGCTGAGGTTCTCGAAGCCGGTGCATTCCCTCAAGGGAAGAGTGCACTCGGAGTCTTCTCCAGTGCTGTCCGGCTCTGGTATGGTGCTGACTCTGCCTCACTCGGCTCCCTCCGCTAATCCTATGGAGCCTCCATCGCCGCCGGCCCTGAAGTCACCGGCACCGAGCCTAGTGCCGACGCCAGTACCCAGGATGAGATCCCGAAGGGAGGAGCAGGCACTGCTGGAGGAGGAAGACTTTCAGGAGCAGCAGGAAGAGGCTGAAGAGGGGGAAATTGTTGACCTTATGCAGGAATTTGAGGATCTGCAAGAGACTAGTGGTTTGGCCACATCTCCAGAGTGGGCGCTCTCTTCACCGAAAGGCCTTCCATCGCAAGAGGCTTACTCATACCATTCCATACTAAGGAAGGTAGCTGATCTGCTGAACTTGCCTTTACCAAATGCAGAGATAAGTAAAATATTTTACCCAAGGTGCTTCATTCTCCTTCTGTATCGGAACCTCTGCTTCCATTTAATGAGGCTTTGACTAAGTCCATTTTAGAGGTTTTACACAAGCAAATGACTGCCCCTGCTGTGCCTGATCAGTTGCAAGGAGATTATAAGGTGACGCCTGGAGAGCCAGCTTTCCTTTCCACACACCCGTCTCCTGAGAGCTTGGTAGTCCAGGTGTCATACTTTACTAAGCAGTCTACAGGCTCTTTCCAAACCACACCTAGGGATAGAGAATCTAAGAGGATGTTGCAATCAGCCAAAAAGTTGTTTTCTTCAGCCAGTATGGCTCTGAAATCCACAAATGCAACGTGCCTTCTGGATCGATATAGCTAAGCTCTGATGGATTCTGCAAAGGAGGTAAGCCCCAAGCTTCTGGAGGACGTTCAGGGCCATTTTGCGGAGGGACCATTGGACACGCAAGCAGCGGCCCGTCAAGTCATAGAATCAGGGCTGGATACAGCGGACTCTGTTGCTAGAGTTATGGGTTCCTCAGTGGCAACCAGGAGGCACGCCTGGCTAAGGGGGGTCTGGGTATTGATCAGATGTACAGGCCACCCTATTGGACTTGCCTTGTGATGGCTCTCGTCTCTTTGGTACCAAAGCAGACTCCGCCGCTACATCGCTTCAAGGGTAGTAGAGCCACAGAGATCGTTGAGTCTACAGTCCCAGCCTAGAGGTTTTGGGTATCGCAGATTTCACACGTCTGGCAAGACTCCTTCCTTTCTGGCCAGGCATCATCAGCAGCATGCAAACACTCTGTATTAGGTTGTACAGAGGAAAGGGTAGAGGTTACCTGCGAGGCACAGCTTGGCAGCAAGTCTCCTCCTCTCCCTTTCCCCCAACTGGTAAAGCAGGGAAGCAGTTTTAGATCCTCCATCCTGGAGCATGTTGGCCCTGTGGGAGGTCGGGTGTCCCATTTTGTACGAAATTGGAGATCTTTTACATCAGATCTCTAGGTTTTGGATCTCGTAGAAAATGGATATGCCCTTCCCTTCCAGGAGTTCCCCCTCCTTTTCTGACTCATCAAGGCTGGTGCTCAGAGGACCACCTGTTGCTTCTGCAGCAGGAGGTTCTATCTTTGCAACAGAAGGGTGCGATAGAGGTTGTTCTGTAACAGGAAAGGGGTCAGGGTTGCTACTCCCAATACTTCATGATCCCCATGAAGGACGGACAATTGAGGCGGATCCTAGATCCCAGGATCTTGAATTTTGTACTTCAAGCAGGAGAAGTTCAAGATGGTGTTGATCGATTAGCAGGATGCATATTTTAACCTGAAATCGTATCTGAAGTATCTCTGTTTTACTGTTTTACTGTGGGATCTCAACACTACCAGTTTGCTGTCCTTCCGTTTGGTCTTACATCCGCACCACAAGTCTTCACAAAGGTGATGGCGGTGGTAGCAGCACATATCAGAAGGTCAGGATTCCTGTTTTTCCCCTATCTGGACGACTGGCTGCTCAAAGCAAAGTCACCGGAGATGGTGCTGCATCACGTGCAAGTAACACCGCATTTGAAAGAGACTATTAGTTTTAGATTCCTTACCTTAGAAATACCCCCAGGCGTCAGGCTAGATCCATAGAATTTTTTTCTTAGCAGTACCCCTGCGCATCAGTAGGTGGCGTCGGTCATGTCAGTCTGCGTCGTGGTAGCCGGGATGGCATCGCAGTGTCTACTTGGATGACACCCCTGCGTGCAGACGTCCGTTCTTTTTTTCTGCACCAGCCAGCGCAGATCAGGAGAGAGCGTGCCCCTTAGTCATTTTTTGACTAACCCTTTTTCAACTTTTATGAGTCTTACGACTCCTGGTGCACGAGGGATGCCCAGCGTCGGCCTGATTTCAAGCCCTGTGACTCCTGTCACAAGCTTATGTCAGTCACTGATCCGCACCTCGTGTGCCTTTGGTGCCTGGAGCTCTCGACCATGACCCGAAGTCGTGCTCTGACTGCAGGGCCCTGAACCCGAAGTCTTTCTGGGAGCGTCCCCGAAAGCTTTTTGTGGCCCGGCAGTTCTCCTCGTGCCGTTTGAGGTGCCAGTCGAGGGGAAGGTCGTGGAACCGGTCGCGGAGACATCATCATTCATCCTTGAAGTCTTCGCACTACTCTGGTAAATCGAAGCACAAGAAGGCGAAGAAGCATCGCTGCTCTTCCCCTTCTTTTCGTCCGTCGGCCGACGTGCCGCGGGACCCGGAGCTTCGTTGCTCTCCGGTTCCTTCCATGGAGCCCGCTGGGACGACTCATCGCCTCTCTCACTTTACTGGAGCCGGAGCGTCCCCAGCCCAGCTTCAGGCATTTTACGAAGCACAGCATCTTTTGGCAGCCTGACTCCGCCGGTGCGCCTTTGGCCCCGCAAACTCAGTTGGGGGCTTTGGGCCTTCAATGCCGGCAGCTCCAGCCTCTGCATCGCAGGTTGCCCCAGGATCCAGGCCTGTCCCCCGACGCCTATTCCTGTGACGACGCCCCGAAGCCGGTTGTGCCCACATCTGTCATAGACCCCAGCCTCACCTCTGACTTGGACACGGCACCAGACCGACGCTGGTACCGGCGCCGAAGGGTACTTTTGTACTGCTGTTCTTCCCTGGCGTTCCCTACTGCCCTGACTGGTGAGGGTGAGGAGGACTGGGAGGGGTCTGTTGACCCTCTAGCAGACCAACTTGAAGAGCCGGACTGGAGAGAGGAGTTGGGTGATGCCAGTGGTCTGGATACTTCCCCATATCTTGGTATGCTTTCTCCCCCTACCGTGGCTACGTAGGAGGGAGTTTCCTACGCTGTGGAGTTGCGTAGCATGGCTGAGGCCTTAGGCCTTCGAGCTTCCTACGGTGGCAATCAGGACTAATCTCCTGACTGTGGTGCTTCAGCCGGCAGCAGCCTCTTCGGAGCCCTTGCTGCCATTCGATGAGGCCCTATCTGTCATCCTTCTGGGCACTTAGTCCAAACCCAGCACAGAGGCTCCTGTGAACAGGATGATTGCCCGGCCCCGGGAGATCGTCTTTTCCTCTCCCAACACCCTACCCCTTAGAGCTAGGTGGTCCAAGCCTCATCCTCAAAAGGTGCATTTCCTACAGCTCCCCCAGATAGGGAATCCAAGAAGCTGGACCATCTTGGGAAGAAGATGTTCTCTTCCGCCAGCTTAGGACTACAGTCCGTGAACACCGCATGTCTTTTGGCCGTTACACACACGGTGTGGGACACGGTTGTTAAAGTGCTGCCACAGGGCCCGGAAAAGGACCGGCTATGCTCACCCACGCTGTTGCTGAGAGTCGAGACGCAGCAAAGTTTACCATCCGGTGTGGGCTGGATGCAGATGACTCGCTGGGTAGAACGGATCTACGTTGGTAGCACTGCGGCGCTTCGCCTGGCTGAGAATGTCTGGCTTCTCTGGGGATGTCCAATCTACTCTTTTGGACATGCCCTATGATGGCTGTTGCCTGTTTGATGACAAGGCGGACAACGCGCTCAAGTGTTTCAAGGACTCTAGTGCTACGGCCAGATCCTTGGGCCTCGCAGAAACTTCTTTCCCCTTGCAGTGCCCCACCACGTTCCTCCCAGAGCCACAGGACCGCGCAAGCTACCCAGCCTTTGCGTGGTCAGGGACGTGGGACCCAGCGTTGTGGGTCTGGGGCCAGCGGGCAGGCCAGTCCCCTAATCCTCCACTGCAGCAGCCTCCAAACCTTCCTAGTCTGACCTTTCATGGCCACCAGTTGCCAGTGGGCAGCAGAATACGCCATTACCTCTCCCACTGGCACAGCATCACATCGGACAAGTGGGTTTAGCAGATAGACCGAAGGGGCTACTCCGTCCCCTTCGAGACTACACCTCCCTCCATGACACCAACACTCCATCGCATGTCGGAGGATCATCGGGCCCTTCTCCACAGGAAGTTACTGCTCTCTTGGCCAAGGGAGTTATCGAATGCGTCCCTGTGCCAGAAGTAGTACTCCCCCCTACTTTCTGGTACTGAAGAAGGACAAAGGCCGGCGTCCTATCTAAGACATCAGGGACGTCAACCGCTTCCTCCGGAACGAGAAGTTCAAAAATGCTAACCTTGGCTCAGGTCTTGTCTGCCCTCGACCCTAGAGACTGGATGGTAGCGTTGGACTTGCAGGATGCTTATTTTCACATTCCCATCTTGCCTGCACACCGGCGCTACCTACAATTCATGATAGGCCACAAGCATTTTCAGTTTACCTTGCTCCCCTTTGGCCTTACCAGGACCCCTCAGGTGTTCACGAAAGTGATGGTGGTGGTTGCAGCTCATCTGCACAGATCAGGGGTTCCAATCTCCCTTTATCTCGATGGCTGGCTGCTGAAGGCGAACTTGCCTCAGGCTGTCGTCTCCCACCTCCAGAGTACGGCAGACCTCCTACATTCGCTGGGGTTCACAGTCAACGTGCCGAAGTCGCACCTGAATCCCTCTCAAAACTCCTTTTCATCGGAGCAGTTCTGGACACAGCACTGTTTCGAGTCTATCCTCCCAAGCAGCAAGTCTGGGATATTCGGGCTATGATACCGATGCTTCAACCTCTATCCCCGATTTCGGTGAGAATGACCCTGAGGCTGCTGGGCCTCATGGCCTCCTGCATCCTACTGGTGGATCATGCCAGATGACATATGCAGGCTCTGCAGTAGAAGCCGAAGTTCCATTGGGCGCAGCATCAGGGAAATCTTTCCGATGTCTTCCAGATCTCAGAGGAGACTGCAAGTCAGTTGCAGTGGTGGCTCACGAACCAGGATTGGGTCAGCGGCAGATCCCTCTCCCTTCCCCAACCAGAGTTTAAAGTAGTGACGGATGTGTCACTCTTTTATGGGGCAGACACATGTGAGAGGTGGAGATCAGAGGCGTCCGGGCTCCACATCAACCTTCTGGAGCTCCAGGTGATTCATCTTGCACTGAAGGCATTCCTTCCTTCTGTCAAAGGAAGAGTAGTGCAGATGTTCACGGATAACACCATCGCCATGTGGTACTGGAACAAACAGGGCAGGGTGGGGGTCATGGACCCAATGTCGAGAGGCTCTTCGCCTTTGGACATGGCTGGAACATCAAGGCATATCTCTAGTGGTTCAACATCTGGCAGGTTCCCCGAATGCCAGAGCGGACAAACTAAGCCGCCGGTGCATGATGGATCACAAATGGCGTCTTCACTCAGAGGTGGTGTTAGCTCTTTCAGCAGTGGGGAGAGCCTTGGTTAGATCTATTCACCACCGAAGAGAAAGCACTATGTCAGCAGTTTTGCGCATTCGAGTTACCAAGGCAGCACTCGCTCAGTGACACCTTTAGTCACAAGTGGAATTAGGGCCTCCTATTATGCTTTTCTATCTGTAACACTTCTGCCCTGAGTGCTGAAGAAGATCAAGCGTGATTGGGCCCAAGTCATTCTTGTGGCTCCGGACTGAGCATGAAGAGCCTGCTACCCCGGAGCTCTTGAGCATGGCCATCGATCCTCCAATCAGATTGCCTCTTTGGGATGATCTTCTGGCGCAGCAGCAGGGGTCGGTCCTCCACCCGAACCTGTCAAGCCTCCAACTCCTTCCGTGGAGTTTGAGAAGGTACAGTTGACCGCTTTCGACCTTCCTCCCGAAGTCTGTAATATCATCTTGGCAACCACGAAAACGGTATACGCCTGTAAATGGAACAAATTTGTGGCATGGTGTACAGCAAAGGCTGTGGATCCCCATTCTGCCCCCCTTTCAGAGGTTCTCCTCTTCATTCTTTCTTTGGCCCAGCAGGGCTCTGCTCTGGGCACTCTTAAAGGCTATCTTTTGGCCATTTTGGCCTTTCTTCGCCTTCCTGATCAGCTTTCTCTTTTGAAGTCCCCGCTTATTAACAGATTTCTGAAGGGCATTACTCTTTCCTCCTCCTCCTTTAGTAATGCCTCAGTGGGACATGAATCTTGTCCTCACTTATCGAATGTATGCTCCTTTTGAGACACTACATAATTGTCCTCTTTGTCTCCTTACTTTGAAGACCTTCTTGCTTGCCATCACCTCTGCTCGCATGGTGAGTGAGCTTTAGGCCTTATCTTCCAAATCTCCCTTTCTTGCTGTTCATCCGGACAAAGTAGTCATCCGTACTAGGCCCTCTTTTCTGCCCAAAGTGGTTACCTCTTTCCTCATAGGTTAGACCATCACATTGCCCACCTTCTTCCCGCCTCCTCATCATTCCAAAGAGGAGGCACCATCTGGAGCCAAAACGTGTGCTGTCTTTCTACCTTAACCGCACTAAAGACTTCCGGGTGGATGATCAACTCTTCGTGGGTTATGTGGGCGCTAAGAAAGGTCGGGCAGTGCACAAACGTACCATCTCTTGATGGGTTCTCCTATGCATTAAGATCTGCTATTCTTTGGCTAAAAAGGAACCTCCAGTGGGTCTGCGCGCCAACTCTACCAGGGCGATGGCAGCCACTACTGCTTTGGGGCGTGGAGTTCCCTAACTTGACATCTGCCAGGCAGCCACGTGGGCATCCTTGCACATGTTTACAAAGCATTACTGCCTGGACAGCCAGGTCCAGAGAGACCGCTTTTTTGGCCGTTCTGTTCTCCAGGACTTCCTGATGTGAACTTAGTTTGCACACCCACCTCCGGGGTTGGTATTGCTGGGGTATCTATTCTAAGGTAAGGAATCAATAACTAATAGTCTTTCAGATGAACAAGTTACTTACCTTCGGACATATATTAGTTATAGATTCCTTCCGTCCCATCTATCCTCCCTGTTCTGCAAACTGACTTCTAGGGATAGGGACTCCCTTGCAGGGCCCTAGTTTTGTGCACCAGTGGTCAGTATCTTGCATGGATCTGCGCTTCTGGCGTGGAAAGTCGTGTCAGAACTGACATCAGCGACCAGGGGCAGTCTCTAAGTATACACCGCAACGGCATCCCGGCTACCACGATGCCAACGACAAAATGCAGAGTCGACCAACGCCACCTACCGACGCACAGGGGTACTGCTAAGAAAATATTTCTCCGGATCCAGTCTGACGCTTGGGGGTAATTCTAAGGTAAGGAATCTATAACTAATAGCTATATAAAACTCAAGTAAATAAATAAAAATAAACAAAAAATATCTCTTATAGATGCATCGTTACTAAAGATAAGTAACTTGTTTGTCTGTAAAAGGTGGCTTTTTAGATGAACAAACGCACATCTCACCTGGTAACCTCTCAACCCAAACTGTTCATTGGGGTAGTACTGGACACTACTGTGAGTTGTGCCTCCACAGAGGATTCTTGGCATCCAGGCTATGATTCTGATTTTTCTAAATGGAGCGGCTGTTCGAATTCTGGAGGTCTTGTACCTGCTCGGTCTGTTCGCTTCCTGCGTACTGTTGGTCAACCATGCACGCTGGCAGGCAGTGGTATCAACATAACGGAAATCTCAAGGAGGTGGTCAGAATCTCCAGAGACATTGCAGCAGAGCTGTTATGCTGGACTATTCCGGGCAACCTGTCTCCAGGGAAGCCATTTCACATCCTTCTCCAGTGGCCACAGTGATAACGGATACCTCCACTCTAGGGTGGGAAGCTCATCTGGGGGATCTGGAGGTGAAAGGCCTTTGGTCTCCACAGGAAAGATTGTTTCACATCTATCTTCTAGAATTGCGGGTGATATGTTTGGCTCTCAAGGCCTTTCTTTCCTCCCTTCGCGGTCAGTTGGTTTAGGTCCTTACGGACAACACTACAGTGATGTTGTACATCATCAAACAGAGAAATTTAGGGTTGTATCAACTCTGATTAAGAGGCTCTGTGACTCTGGTCCTGGGCTCAGGACCATGAGATTTGCATGATTGCAATCATCTGGTCGGAGTGTTGAATGTGCGTGCGGACAGTTTCAATCGGGGTACTCGGACAATCACGAGTGGCATCTTCATCTGGAGGTGGTCCTTCACATTTTCAGGATGTGGGGGTTTCCTCGGTTGGACCTGTTTGCCACTCACGAGAACGCTCACTACCCATCGTTCTGCAGTCTCCAGTATCCGATGCAGGCGCATTGGGGGATGCATTTCAGTTTGATTGAGGCTCACAGCTACTTTTACTCGTTTACTCCCAAACTCTTGATTCCTCTGATTATGAGGAAGGTTTGCCAAGACCGGGTCCAAGTCATATTGATCCCCCCGGATTGGCCAAGAAGGGTGTGGTACCAGGACCTCACTTTCCTCTCATTGTACCCTCCTCTCCGTCTCCCTCTTAGGGCAGGCTCCTCTCTCTTGCAGTCGCAGCAGCAGGTTCTACACCCCCTCTCCTCCTCAAGAGCCTGCACCATCATGCCTGGAGATTGAATGGGGCAACCTGAGCTCTTTCTCTTTCCCGCTGAATGTGAGGGGATGTTATTTTATCGGCCAGAAGGCACTCAACCAAATCTGTCTATTCCGGTAGGTGGGCTAGGTTTGTAAAATGGTGTGGAGAGAGTTTGATTGATCCCTTACGAGCCCATTTGTCTGATATTCTCAGTTTCTCTGTTTCCCTAGCACAGCAGAGTTGTGCAGTAGCAGCGGTCAAAGGCTACTTGTTCTCTTTATCTGAAAGAGACACGTTAGTGATAGATTCCTTACCTTAGAATATCCCCAGGCGTCAGACTGGATCCGGAAACTTTTGCGTAGCAATACCCCTGCGCGCCGGTAGGCGTCGTCTGCAGCTCCGCGTCCGTCGTCGGCGTCGTGAGCGCCGGAATGACGTCGTCAGAGTACTTAGACGGCGCCCATGCGCGCTGACGTCAGTTCTGATACACAGCTTTTCCGCGCCAGATACGCAGAGCCATGATAGAACTAACACTGGTGCCATGAAACTAGGGCCCTGAAAGGGGATGACCTTAACCTTAGATATCGCTTCGCAGAACGGGGAGGATGGGTGGGTCGGTAAGGAATCTCTCACTAACTAATGTCTCTTACAGATATATCGTAACACAAGTAGTAACTTGTGCATCTGAAAGAGACATGTTAGTGATAGATTCCTTACCTTAGAATAGATACCCCAGCAATACCAACCCCGGTGGTGGGTCTGCCAACCAATATCACACCAGAAAGTCCTGGAGGACGGAACGGCCAAAGAAGCCATCCCTCCGGACTTGACTGTCCAGGCAGTAGTGTCTTGCGAACCTGTGCAGCGAGGCCCACGTCGCTGCCTGGCAAATGTCCTGTAAGGGGACTCCTCGGCCCAGGGCAGTTGTTGTTGCCGTGGCACGAGTGGAATGAGCCCGCAATCCAGCGGGGGGCTCCTTTTTCACCATGGAGTAACATGCCTGAATACACAAGATGATCCACCGCAAAATGGTCCTCTTGTGTACTGCCTTTCCCTTCTTCCCGGTAGGCGTCGTCTGCGGCTCCGCGTCCGTCGTCGGCGTCGTGAGCGCTGGAATGACGTCGTCGGAGTACTTAGACGGCGCCCATGCGCGCTGACGTCAGTTCTTCTTTTTTCCGCGCCAGCTAGCGCAGATCCGGAAGAAGCTCTACCCCCAGTCAATTTTTGACTGAACTTTTTGATCCTTTTGATCTCTCATTTTTGTCGAGTTCTGGACTCTATCGGTGCCAGGCATGCCCGGGTTCAAGCCTTGCTCGAAGTGCGATCGACTCATGTCGGTCACGGACCCCCCATCGCCGGTGCCTGAAGTGCTTAGGCCTCGACCACGACGATCGGACCTGCTCCGACTGCCGGGCCCTGACGTCGAAGGCTAGGCGGGAGCGGTCCCGCAAGCGTCTCGAGCTGAGGCAGTCGGCCCCGCGCCGCTCCCGGTCCCACGGGAGGTCGAGGGACAGGTCGCGAGGTCGGAGTCATCGAAGCTCCGGAAGTGGACACCGATCGTCTGGTTCCAAGTCCTCAGGTAAGAGGCACGAGAGGTCGGAGCGACGTCATCGATCCTCCGACCCGCCCCGACGCTCGCACGATGCGGCCGGCCGCCCACGCGGCTCCGCGGGAGTCGCAAGCGTCGCCGCCTGCCCCACACCTTCGGGTCCATGGGCACGGCGCGACGCCGGAGGAGGTCGAGAGGTACCTCATGGCCATGAGGGCCCTACCTCCTCAGTCGGTTCCCGTGGCGCCTTCGGGCCGATCGGTTCCGTCTGGAGGTCCTTCCGGGTCGGGCGCTTCAGCCCCGACGCCGTCGGGTGCTTCGGCTCCGACGCCGCTGGCGACTTCGGTCTCAGTGCCGCAGGACCTCACTGGATCCTTTTCCGGATCCGGGACCTCGCCGGTCGACCTTACTACCTCGCCGGCGCCGTCCCTTCAGGTGTCGCCCCCGGCGGCCAATGTGGTTGCCGCCCCCAATGTTTCCTGCGGTCCTACTCAGGCGCCGGAAGGGCACGGCTGGGCGCCGATTCCGACGGCCTTTGGGGATTTTTATCTCCACGAGGAGGCCCTGTCTGCTAATCCTGGTTTCCAGGACACAGGTGATGAGGAAAATTGGGAGGGGTCCGAGGACCCTCTGGCACAAGATTGCCAGTCACAGCAGGACTGGACATATGAGCTTGGGGAGGCCAGTGGTATTGACACATCGCCAGACACTGGATTTACGTCGCCTCCGACTGTGGCTTCGGAGGCGGGTTCTACTTACAGCGTAGTGTTGACGAAGGCAGCTAAGGCCTTAAACCTGCAGCTCCCCGTCGCGGCCGTGAGGACTAATCTCCTCACTGAGGTCCTCAAACCGCAGTCAAGCTCCGTGGAGCCCCTGCTGCCGTTCGATGAGGCCTTATGTGACGTTCTTCTGGGCACTTGGTCCAAGCCTGCCACAGGCCCGCCTGTGGATAGGAACGTGGCCAGACGCTACCGCCCGGCCCCGGGCGACCCATGCTTTTTGTCCACCCATCCCACCCCCGAGAGTCTGGTCATCCAGGCCTCAAACTCCCAGACCGCATTCCCGTCGGCCCCGCCCGACAGGGAATCCAAGAGATATGAACAGTTCGGGAAGAAGGTTTTCTCGTCTGTTAGCTTGGGGCTGCGGTCTGTGAACACAGCCTGTCTCTTGGGCCGCTACACCCACACTCTGTGGGACAAGGTTGCGGAGGTGCTGCCAAGATGCCCGGAGGAGGTCCAGGCTAAACTCAGCCAAGCCCTTGCGGACGGCCGAGATGCGGCACGCTTTTCTATCCGGTGTGGGCTGGATACAACGGACTCACTGGGCAGGGCGATGGCAACGACGGTGGCGGTTCGACGCCACGCCTGGTTGAGGTCCGCCAACTTTTCGGCCGATGTCCAGGCTACACTCCTGGACATGCCGTTTGATGGCCGTCGCCTCTTCGGCGACAAGGCAGACCATGCGCTGGAACGTTTCAAGGACTCCAGGGCTACGCCCAAGTCCTTGGGCCTCACGGCCCCACGCCAGCAAACGGGTGCCTTTCGCTCCTTTCGTGGCCACGGAAGGGGCGCCCCACCACGTACCGTCAGCCACACACCGCAAAATGTCCAGCAGCGCGGTGGCGGACGTGGAAACCGCCGTGGCGGCGGTCGGGGACCGCGGCGAGGCCAGTCCACACCTCCCTCAGCAGCACCTGCCTCAAAACCTTCCTAGTCCGAGTTTTCAGGCCCATGTGACGCCTGTGGGGGGCAGGGTTCGCCATCACCTCTCCCACTGGCATACAGTCACTTCGGACAGGTGGGTGCTGCAGATTGTCCGAAGGGGCTACTCCCTCCCCTTCGAGGCATCCCCTCCATCCATGCCACCGCAATGTGTCGGGGGATCACTTGCAACTTCTGCAAGAGGAAGTCACGGCCCTCTTGGCCAAGAGGGCCATCGAGCGCGTTCCTGGGCCAGAAGTAGGGTGTGGATGTTACTCCCACTACTTTCTGGTGCCCAAGAAGGGCAAAGGGGGCCTACGCCCTATCTTGGACTTGCGGAACGTCAACGGCTTCCTCCGGACGGAGAAGTTCAAGATGCTGACTTTGGCTCAGGTCCTAGCTGCCCTGGACCCGGGAGACTGGATGGTAGCGTTGGACCTGCAGGACGCCTATTTCCACATCCCCGTCCTGCCGGCCCACCGGCGTTACCAGCGGTTCATGGTAGGCCAAGAGCACTTTCAGTTTACCGTGCTCCCCTTCGGCCTTACCAGCGCCCCACGGGTGTTCACGAAGGTGATGGCGGTGGTCGCAGCTCATCTGCGCAGGCAGGGGGTATCAGTCTTCCCCTACCTCGACGACTGGTTGTTGAAGGCGGGCTCGCCCCAGACAGTCGTCAGCCACCTCCAGACTACGGCCGACCTCCTGCACCTGCTGGGGTTCTCCATCAATGTGCCGAAGTCACACCTGTGTCCCTCTCAGAAGCTCCTCTTCATCGGGGCGGTTCTCGACTCGGTGCAGTTTCGGGTTTTCCCACCCGAACAGCGGGTTCGGGATATTCAGGCTCTGGTTCCCATCTTCCAGCCGTTATCCCGAGTCTCGGTCAGGTTGACGCTGCGGCTTCTGGGACTGATGGCCTCCTGCATCCTTCTGGTGCGTCACGCCAGGTGGCGGATGCGGGCTCTGCAGTGGGACCTGAAGTTTCAGTGGGCCCAGCATCAGGGCAACCTGTCCAATCATGTCTTGATCTCGGAGGGCACTGCGAGATAACTGCAGTGGTGGCTCACGGACCGCGACTGGGTCAGTGGCAGATCCCTCTCCCTGCCCCACCCGGAGCACGTAGTTGTGACGGACGCGTCCCTCCAGGGCTGGGGAGGCCACATGGGAGAGGCGGAGATCAGAGGCCTCTGGTCTCCGGCGGAGTCCCGGCTCCATATCAACCTGCTGGAGCTTCGGGCGATTCGTCTAGCACTGAAGGCATTCCCTCCCCTCTGTCCGGGGACGTGCAGTGCAAGTGTTCACCGACGACACCACCGCCATGTGGTACTGCAACAAACAAGGCGGAGTGGGGTCGTGGACCCTTTGCCAGGAGGCTCTGCGCCTATGGCAATGGCTGGAACATCAGGGCGTGACCCTGGTGGTTCAACACCTGGCAGGCTCTCTGAATGCCAGGGCGGACGAACTCAGCCGTCGGTGCATGATGGATCACGAATGGCGTCTGAACTCGGACGTGGCGCAAGGTCTCTTTCAGCAGTGGGGAGAGCCTTGGTTAGATCTATTCGCCACAGAAGAGAACGCGCAATGTCATCAGTTCTGCGCGTTGGAATTTCCAAGGCGGCCCTCGCTCGGAGACGCTTTTCGTCGCGAGTGGAGCTGCGGTCTGTTGTACGCCTTTCCGCCTATACCACTTCTGCCCAGAGTGCTGAAGAAGTTCAGGTGCGACCGGGCCCAGGTTATCCTTGTGGCTCCGGACTGGGCACGAAGATACTGGTATCCCGAGATACTCGGCATGTCAGTCGATCCCCCGATTCGTCTGCCTCTTCGGGAGGACCTTCTGTCGCAGCAGCAGGGGACGGTCCTGCACCC
Source organism: Lissotriton vulgaris (assembly GCF_964263255.1). Classification (NCBI taxonomy): domain Eukaryota; kingdom Metazoa; phylum Chordata; class Amphibia; order Caudata; family Salamandridae; genus Lissotriton; species Lissotriton vulgaris. Next base: position 605,746,360 of record NC_141699.1, on the reverse strand, counting down.
GAACCTGTCCAGTCTCCACCTACAAGCTTGGAGATTGAGCGGCGGCAGTTGAGGCCATTTGACTTGCCTCCTGAAGTCTGTGATATCATTCTGGCAGCCAGGCGTCCCTCCACAAAGTCGGTATACGCCTGCAGGTGGAACACATTTGTGGCATGGTGCACAGCAAAGGCTGTGGATCCTCTCTCTGCACCCCTTTCGGAAGTGCTGCTCTTTCTTCTTTCCCTTGCCCAGCAGGGCTCTGCTCTGGGCACTCTTAAAGGGTACCTTTCTGCTCTATCCGCCTTCTTAAGGCTACCTGATCAGCCCTCTTTATTCAAGTCCCCCATTGTAAGTAGGTTTCTGAAGGGCATCACACACATGTTCCCTCCTGTTCCCTTCGTGATGCCCCAGTGGGACTTGAATCTTGTTCTCACTTATCTGATGTGTGCTCCCTTTGAGCCTCTCCATAACTGTCCTCTCCGTCTTCTCACGTTGAAAACTGCCTTCCTGGTTGCCATCACCTCTGCCAGGAGAGTGAGTGAGCTCCAGGCTCTTTCTTCTTCTCCACCTTTCCTGTCTGTTCATCATGACAAGGTGGTGTTATGTACACGACCTTCCTTTCTGCCCAAGGTTGTCACGGCCTTCCACATCGGGCAGTCCATCACTTTGCCCACCTTCTTTCCGCCTCCACATCCCTCGAAAGAGGAAGAGAGGCTCCACCGTCTGGATCCAAAACGTGCGCTCTCCTATTACCTAGATCGCACACGCCAATTCCGGGTGGATGACCAACTCTTTGTTGGTTACGTGGGCGCCAAGAAGGGAAAGGCAGTACACAAGAGGACCATTTTGCGGTGGATCATCTTGTGTATTCAGGCATGTTACTCCATGGTGAAAAAGGAGCCCCCCGCTGGATTGCGGGCTCATTCCACTCGTGCCACGGCAACAACAACTGCCCTGGGCCGAGGAGTCCCCTTACAGGACATTTGCCAGGCAGCGACGTGGGCCTCGCTGCACAGGTTCGCAAGACACTACTGCCTGGACAGTCAAGTCCGGAGGGATGGCTTCTTTGGCCGTTCCGTCCTCCAGGACTTTCTGGTGTGATATTGGTTGGCAGACCCACCACCGGGGTTGGTATTGCTGGGGTATCTATTCTAAGGTAAGGAATCTATCACTAACATGTCTCTTTCAGATGCACAAGTTACTACTTGTGTTACGATATATCTGTAAGAGACATTAGTTAGTGAGAGATTCCTTACCGACCCACCCATCCTCCCCGTTCTGCGAACCGATATCTAAGGTTAAGGTCATCCCCTTTCAGGGCCCTAGTTTCATGGCACCAGTGTTAGTTCTATCATGGCTCTGCGTATCTGGCGCGGAAAAGCTGTGTATCAGAACTGACGTCAGCGCGCATGGGCGCCGTCTAAGTACTCTGACGACGTCATTCCGGCGCTCACGACGCCGACGACGGACGCGGAGCTGCAGACGACGCCTACCGGCGCGCAGGGGTATTGCTACGCAAAAGTTTCCGGATCCAGTCTGACGCCTGGGGATATTCTAAGGTAAGGAATCTATCACTAACTAATGTCTCTTACAGATATATCGTTACACAAGTAGTAACTTGTGCGTCGGCGTTTCTTTGCTTACCAGACCAGCCCTCTTTATTTAAATCTCCCATAGTCATGATGTGCATTAAGGCCTCACTAATAGGTTTCCTCCCACCCCCTTTATCATGCCTCAGTGGAATTTGAATTTAGTTCTTACTTTCTTGATGGGGTCTCCCTTTGAGTCCCTAAATAGTTGTCCCTTGAGATTACTGGTGTTTTAGACAATATTTCTCAGTGCAATTACTTCTGACAGGAGGCAGAGTGAGCTGCAGGCCCTTATTTCTAAGCCCCCATTTCATGTGTATAAGATGGTTCTTAGGACCAGAGCTCTTTACCTGCCTAAGGTGGTCACTTCCTTACATCTTGGGAAATCTATCACGTTACCCACTTTCTATCCTCACCCTTCTAAGGAGGGGGAGAGACTTCACTGCCTGGACCCTAAAGGGCGGTCAGCTTCTACCTGGACAGGACTAAAGACTTCAGATTGGACAACCAACTCTTCATTGGTTACGTGGGCAAAATAAAGGGTAAGGCTGTCCACAAAAGAACGCTGTCCATGTGGGTCATCCTCTGCATCAAGATCTGCTACGCTCGCCGACTCTGGCAGCATGGAAGAATGATCTAGACTGGTGCATGTTCAGGGAAAAAACTGTCTACATTGCACGGGGATGTCCCAAAAAGTGGTCCTCAGTATGGTGTAAGTGGAATGTTTACTGGGGAAATATATGTACCCCCCTCAAATGTCCCCTCAGAAGATGAGTCTCTCACTCCCTGATGCCCTTTCCCGCTAATTGTGGTTTGTCCCAGATATCTGTGTCGCCAAAACGTACATGCCATTCTTGTCTGCATACCTCAAACCATATAACCTGTATTGTTGTGCTGTTTTCATGTTCAATATAAAAAAATAATAAAAAAAGAGGTCTGCTACGCTTTGGCCAAAAAGGAGCCTCCTGAAGGTATTCAAGCTCATTCCACCAGAGCTGAGTCTTCTTCTTCGGCTTTAGCTAGAGGTGTCCTTGTTGTAGACATCTGCAAGGCATCAACTTGGGCCTCCCTCCACACTTTCATGAAGCATTATTGCTTCGATTCGGAGGTCAGGAGGGACGGCCACTTTACACGTACTGTGCTGCAATATTTTTTGGTATAAGTAGGCGTGCACCCTCCTCCAAGAGCGAGACTTCTTGGGAATTCAAAAGGTGAGTGTTAGAACTGGCTATTTCTGGTAGGCTAAGGCTTACGCCAAAGCCAGGCAGAAACCACCATTCTAGTCTGGGCAAGGAAGTCACACGCCAAGATAACCCCTGCTCACCCCCTTGGTTGCTTGGCACAAGCAGTAAGGTTAAACTCGGAGGCAATGTGTAAAGCATTTGCGTCAGCGCACAACAGCAACAACATACTAGGCACACCACAAAAGAGACTCCACACAAGGTTATTATAAAAATAACCTTTGTATTGTAAAAACACATCAGATAAAATCACACATATACATGGTGCCAACTGGCACGGGCAATATTCACATGGGATTATTTACAAGACAGGGCCACATTGGCCACTGTCATAGTCAGATATAGCACTTCTAGAATAAGAATAAATGTAACATAAAATAATAATCAAAGATAACAACCAGTAACCACTGGTAACAGGAACCAGGACCTTACTAGGACCACCCGTACTAAGAAAGAAGAACCACCTAAGTATCACACAGCATTTAGGGGTCTAAGAAAGAATACATTACTCATGATGCAATAAACCTACATTCAGAGGAGTAGAAAAGACAACCACCTAAGTATCACTCAGCGTTTAGGGGTCTAGGAAAAGAACACATTACCCATGATGCAATAACCTACATTCAGAGGAGTAATAAAGAGAAACACATGATGCCTAAAGCATTCAGAGGTGTTAAGAATTAAGCACATGATGCAATAAAATACATTCAGGGGTGCAGCGCAAGAAGACACCTGATGACTAAACATTCAGAGGTGCAGCGCATGGAAAGAAAGACACATGATGCAGTAACACATTCAGAGGTGCATAATAAATCAATAGCGCAAAAACTCACATTAGGCAATCACTATTAAAAAGCATAGAAATCACATTGCGCCAACACTACATATGCCACCACCTGTGGCAGTCCCTAGGCCAACTGGCCTTGTGGGGCAAAGATGCCCTGAGTCCAAAGTCAGGGTGCGCTGCCATGCAGCGCCAGTCACAGAGTACCAAAAAGCCTAAATGTGGCAGTTGCCCACAAAGTGCTAGGCAACTGTGGAATCGACAAAACTGCGCTAGGGCCCTCACTGGCCCTTAGGCGCCAACTGCGCCACTGCTGGAGCCACACAGGTTCTAAAACAAACGTTGGAGCCACACAGGCTCTTAAAAACACATATGGCCCCTCTGAGCCACACAGGCTCTCTAAACAATGATGCCCCCACGTTGGAGCTCTCAGGCTCTGGCACAAAACATGCCTTCAGGGAGCCTCTCGGGGCTCTGGACTGCGTTGGGGCGACCCGCTGCCAACTGGGGCCGTCCTAATTGCACCACCAACACTGGACCCCACGGAGCTCTCAAAACACGTTGGGGCGACCCACTGCCAACTGGGGCCGCCATTGAAGCCCTCATGGCTTCAAACAAACAAGCAGCACGAACTCGCACTATTGGGGGGGGGCGGACACCGACTATGTGTCCCAGCGCCCCTCCCTTCTCCTCTGCCACTCGCTCACCGGTTAAGCTGACTCCTGCGCCGGCGGACAGTACGGCACCTGCGGGGCTCCCTCCTTCCTTACGGGAGCTCTGCGCTGCTACCAGCGGCCTCAGCCGCTATTTCCCGCACTTCACCCGGGCCGGCAGAATCCCTGGTCTCCCTCGGCACACGGGAGACCGGGAGGACGATCTCCAATCAGGGCGCGGCGCTTCCAACGAGCCCCTCGTGACGCGGCACCTTCTTCCCGGGGCCCGCCAATCCCAGCGCGGCTCTCCGGGACCCGCCTCCAACAGCGGCCCAATCAGCGCGCGGCCTAACAGGGCGAGCCTCCCAGGCGCGCCAATCACAGCGCGGCACCTTCGCTCAGCTTCCCTCGGCGGCCATGCACCACAGCTCGGGCCGCGGCGGTGAACAAAGGGGCATAACGAGGGGTAAGCACCCTCGAGGAGTATGCGACAGTCAGAAGCAAGGTGGGCACTCGCCAAACAATCCAATAAACGGGGTGGCACCCGCAACGAAGCAAATAGCGTTATCGGGCATGAAGCAGTATGGCACCTGCAAAACCTCACGCAAAATGCGTGATAGCGACACGCTCGCTATGGGTCCAAAAATAAAGCGCTCTCAAGCGCTATGGGACAAAAATAAAGCGCTTCCATCGCGCTGGGGACACTGGCAGGACCCACAGGCCCCTGGAAAGGACCCCTATAACAAGAAGGGTCCCAGCATCACAGGTTAAGGTCTCCAGGGCAGAACAAAGTCCAGCAAAAGTCCTCCAAGATGCAGCCAGGCAGGGGGACAGCCAGGAAGAGTCCCCCAGCAGTCCATCCGATGTCCAGGAGCTGGGCAGGGCCCAGGGATTCCCCTGAGCCCCAGCAGCAGCATGCCCCTGGCAGATTCAAGTTAGAAACAAGAACATTTTGGAAGGGGACACAGCCCCTTCTTATACACAGAAAAGCCTTTGAAGTCATTGGAAGTCCTTTGAAGCAGGCAGTGTGAGAACCAGCCAGAACTGGTTACAGGGAAGTCCCTTCAGTATCAGGGACAGAGGTGCCAGTCGCCCAGCGGGAGGTGGAGCCAGCTTTGTAGTCAGGCAGGCACAGCCCTTCACTATCAGGTGCCATCTCCTCCCACTTCCCTGGCAGCAGATGCTGCCTTTCATCCATGGGCTGACTTCAGACAACCTCCTGGGCTCTCTAGCCCCTGTCATCCTCAAACCAGACAGTCAATCCACAAGCAGGCCCAGGCACTCTGGGCCAGGCTCACCAGCCAATCACACGCTAGCACCAACTTACACAAATATGCCAACTTCCAAAAGTAGTACTTCTAGACTAGACACAGTCATGCCGCATACATCATTTTTCAGCATTCACTCTCACGAGTTCATACATACCAAACTCGCCCCTGCACTCCCCACACATCAGGAACTACCATGGGCATACATATTACTCATTCATTCCTATGGGAGGGCAGGTCACTCACCACATATACAGAGAGCTCAAGCACTTACACTGTACCACAGTGAAAAAGTGCGCAGAGGCCTAAAATCACCAACACCAGGTTCCATAAACAGGCTAGGAAAAAGCAAAAAGTCTAGGGGTGAACCTGCCCAACGGGCCGGGTCCAATAGTGAGAAATCCACAGGCAGATGTATTCATAAGAAGAAAAAGTTACTTACCTTCGGTAACTTTTTCTGGTGGATACAGTATCTGCCTATGGATTCCTCACTGACCCACCCGCCTCCCCATTGCCTGCCTGTTTGTACAGAAAAATAATTGACATGTGATTCATGCATTTTATCCTGATATATTTGAAATGATGTGGTATTCGTTACTAGGAAATGTCTGTTTTAGAATTTCAGGTTTCTTTCTTTATTTCTGTATACACTTATGGAAATGTTGTAGGTTCACCCGTTTGCCTAGAAGGCACGGACAAAATGGGTGGAACTCACGTCAGCACACAGACAAGATCTTCTTATGGCTCCAGTGACGTCACACGGAGTCGTGTGCGGACCCTTTCCATTGTGACATCCTCTTAGACGTGGGAGAGCTATGGAGAAAGGTTTCTGTGGAATGCTGCGCATAGGGTAATTCAAAAGGTGAGGAATCCACAGGCAGATACTGTATGCACCAGAAAAAGCGTTACCGAAGGATTACTAACTTGTTCTTTGCGTATTTGAATTAAAATCCTTTTTCTCTTCGTTCCAATCATGTTGGAGACATGTTTCATAAATCCTGTACACATCATAATGTTGGCACACTGAATAAAAACAAGCAAATATATGTGTACTCCTGCACAAGTTTTGGGTTCAGATATCAAGCACCTGACTTGGAGCACAACCACTACCCTAACAGTAAGATTCAGTATCGGGCAAATGGTGTGGACCGGACAATCTGGTCATTGAAAATGAAAAATATACCTTGCCAGAAGACTTCAAACTTTCCTAAAGCAGAACTATGGTGTCTTGAACCAGAAGGGTGACACAGGCCAAACCCCTACCAGAGTTACCTCAAAATAAAAAATCTATATAATACATAATTGTATATTAATTTCTGAATTCATGCTTTAATTATTTAATATACAGTATTGATATGAGTGAATAATAAGATTGCTATTTACCGGGCTGACAAGTAGCAGGAAAGAGGAAGTTCTGTCTTCAGCTACAGAGTTTAGGGATTGTGACCGATGAATTCTTTTTACTTGTGAGTTATTGATTATTTTTAATTGTTAACAATTTTATGTAATGCCAAGTCTTTGTATCTGATAGAGACTACTAGCTGCAGATTCCTTTACGTAGAATTAGCCCGAGGCGTGAGACTGGACCCGGAAAACGTTCTTGCCCAGCATCTATGCCCGCCGGGGGTGGGGCGGTACCACGCGACTCCGCCCCGACGTCCTCCGCAGGCGTGACGTCAGCAAGGTCACATAAGCCCCACCCCGGCGCGCTGGCGTCAGTTTTCTTATTTTCCGTGTGCATCGCGGACCCGGATTGTGTTCCTGGCCTGTTTCAGGCCTCTTTTTTCGGCTTTTGAGCGTTTTTCTTGGGAACAGTGTGCGAATGCCTTCGGGCATCGACATGCTCGTTTTGCGCGCGCCAGATGTCGGCGACCGATCCTCACCCCATCTGCATGTGGGGTTTGGGAGAGCACCTCGACTCCACAGACTGTGAGGCGTGTCAGCAAATGAAACCGAAGTCCTGGCGGGAGCGCCGGATAAAACTCCTTTCTGCATGCATGTCCATTTCTTAGTCATCGCCGCATCCCTCCCCTGCGTCGTCTTCTAGAACCACCGTCGCCGTCTCTGACATCATCCTTCTCCCAGGCCGCAAGAGCGTCGCGCACCTGTTGGTGTCGCAGTTTTTCCCCGACGGACAGTCTCTAGCCTTTTGGGGGCGTGGGTTCTCCGCGGGTGGTGCGGCCCCGTGCCCTGTCCCTTGCCGCATGCGGGGACTTCTGGGGCGTCGCTGGCAGCTCCGGCAGGTTTAGCTCCAGGTTCGGAGGATGTGGTGATGTCGGGTGCGGCCCTTCTGGTTTCCCTCCTTCGGACCATGGCGCCTCTGCCTCGCTGCAAACCCCGTGGGGGTCCCTGTGGTGTCGTGGAAGGTTGCCGGGGCTTGGGCGTGTCCTCGAGTCCCCCTTGGTCCTCTGGGCAGGCGGCGGCCTTGTCCGAGGCCTAGGTGATAACGCTCGGGCGCCGACGGCTGCTGACCCTGGCGGCGCCACAGGGGCCGGCTAGGGGTTGGGGCGTGTCCCCGGGCCCCCCTTGTCCCTCCATGCAGGCGGCTGCCTCGTCGGAGCTCGAGTCGGCGCCTTTTCGGTGCCGTTCCTTAGCCGCTCCGACCCAGCCTCATCTCCTTCGCTGCGTGTTGTGGTGGAGGTCGTTCCGGCGTCTCCTTCAGCTCTGGTCGACGTTGACCAGTCGTGAACTAATGAGTGGGTTCACACTCACAGCATTGTCAATTGAGATTGTGTACACTCCACTCCAGGCGACACTGCTATTGATCTTTGATTTATTTACAGTGCCCTGTTCTTGCTCCTTTTTCCTTTGCCTGAAAAACACCCTTTCACGTTACTTCTATTTTTATTTTCCCCTTTTGGTACGGCACAGGCTTGTGTCATGTTATCTTAAATGTATTGAATATTTTTTGACATTGTTCGTTGAAAATAAATTCCTTTCCCGGCTGGGTTAGGAAAACCTAAAAAAAAAAAAAAAAAATTTACAGTGCCCTGTTCTTGCTCCTTTTTCCTTTGCCTGAAAAACACCCTTTCACGTTACTTCTATTTTTCTTTTCCCCTTTTGGTACGGCACAGGCTTGTGTCATGTTATCTTAAATGTATTGAATATTTTTTGACATTGTTCGTTGAAAATAAATTCCTTTCCCGGCTGGGTTAGGAAAACCTAATATCGTATAGTATTCCATTGTGTTCCTATACTGTATTGTAATTATGTTTTAATAAGCTAAGCACCTTTGTTTCATATAACGCAGTCGTGAACTCTACGGCGCTGGGCCGGCGACGGGTTGTTGATTCGTCTTCGGTAGCCCCCTCTTCTACAGAGGTTCGGCAGTTGTTGGTTTCATCTTCTCCGGAGACGGGTCGCCACGTCGTGGCTTTTTCCCCGGTGTCTTCTAAGGATGGCTCTTCAGGATGGCTCTTGGCCGCAGTCTTCGCCGGAGGCACCTCAGGTTCCACATTCCTCGGTTCCCCTTCCCCCTTTCCGGGCTTGGCTTTTCCTTCCTCCGGTTGGACTGGGAGACGGCCGCCTTAGCTTGCAGCCGTCGCCCACAGAGGAACTGCTTTCACTACCGCGGGGCCCTATGGAGGGGGGTACTGCCTTCGCTCAGGCTGTTTCTACGGCTGCTGGAATCTTGCGCATGGGCGATCTTCTGGAGGTCCTCTATCAGGGTTCTGGTGGGCGGGAGCTGCTTCTTCCCTTTGAGGCTTCGCTCCACACTTCTCTTTTGGGGGCTTGGGGACGGCCCGCCACGGGGAACCCGGTGCCCCAGCAACTTCTGCACCGCCACCGTCCTGCACCACATGACTTTGTCTGTCTTTCCCTCCACCCCTTTACCAGGGGCCCTCTTTTAGAGACTGTCTTTCCCTCGCTGCCATCGGTGTTGTCTCCCCCGTCACGGGATGCCCGCTAGTTAGATTCCCGGGGGCGCAGTATCTTCGCCTCCACCAGTGCGGCTTTTCAGGCCCTTAACACTCTTTGTGTATTGGCTCGGGCCACTTCTTGCTTGTAGGATTCGGCGGAGTCCCTTATGTCTGCCGCTTCTCAGGAGGGTGCCTGTGTTGATCTGCAGCACCATGTGTTGGATGGCCATAAGCTGGCGGCATTTATTCTTTGCTTTGCTCTGGACATTTTGGAGGTGCTTGGTCATACCATGGCTTCTTCTGTGGTCCTAAGTCAACATGCCTGGCTACGGGATAGTGTGTTCCCTGAGAATGTTAGGTAACGGCTGGTGGACCTTCCCTTTGATGGCACTCTTTTGTTCCACGCCCCTGTGGACTCTGCCATTCAGAGGTTTCTTGCGGGGCTTCGTCCTCCTCCTCCTTCTCCCCCTCAGTGACCTGTAAGTCGGTCTGGTTTTTGGGAGGTGTTCTTCCCTTGTTTTCTGGGGCCTTGTAGTGGATAGCCTCAGTTGTGTGTTCTGTATGGTTGATGTGCCTTCAGGTCCTTTTGTTAGGACTTTGGTGCTGTTGGCTGCTGGTCCGGTTTGTGGTTTTGACTGTTGGTAAGCCGTATTGGCCCTGGGATTTGGCCTTCTGTGTATTCTTATTGGCTGATTGGCAAGCCGTCGGTGGTTCCTCCACAGGTCTTTCTGTTTGTCCTCTGCTGCAGAATCTTTTTCCTAAGAGGTTTCCCATGTTCTTGGGACGTAACATACCCTAAGTGGGTTAATGGTAGCTATTATATAGCTCTATCATGTGCTGGGGAGGTGTGGTTGTCCCTCGGGCCTCTGCTCTCTGTGGCGTCACAGTATGACGCAGGTACGATCCTCTTGCTGTTGGTTTAGGAGTGGCTTGCGTTATGCCCAGGTCCGTCCTTCTCCTGGATCGCTGTGTCGCTGGCCTGCTGTCCGCGGCCTTGCGTTGTAGCTCTGCCTGGTTCCACTTGATTCGTGGACCTGTGTGTGCTGGCCCCTCGCTTGGGACGTGTCCTGGGCCTTCTTGGTCTTTCCTGGCCTCTACCTTCGGCTGGCGTCTGGCTTGTCCTGGGTGCACCGTTCCGTGGTGTTGTCTGCTGCTGGCTGTGCATGCCAGTGCAGGCCTTTTGTTCTTCTAAACCATTGTGCCTTTCTTCTTCCGTCTGCACTTTTAGCGGTGCAGCCGTCCCTGTCTCGTCCGATGCTTAAGGCTGGGGTGTGTTCGGATTTACTTCAAGTGGGCCCTGCCTCCGGTTCTACCTCTCCTCCCTAGAGGTTGAGGTGCTCCTTGTGTTCCTTGAGGCTTTCAGGCGCTATATGCCTCTGCGGGGTGTTGGGCATTTCTCCCTTGGTGAGGCTTAGTATATCCTGGCCTTCCCTTCTTGTCCCTATGGCGTGTCCCCTGCTGGGGCCCGGAGTCTCTCCTGGCTCTCTCGCAAGCCCTCCTCTGTTTGGGTATGGCTAGGGTATCTATTCTACGTTAAGGAATCTGCTGCTAGTAGTCTCTATCAGATGTACAAGTTGCTTACCTTCAGTAACGATGTATTTGGCAGAGACAATTCTAGCCACAGATTCCTTCATGACCCACCATTCCTCCCCGTTTTGCGAGGACCCTCTGCTTGGGTCTCTGCGGTCGCCCCCCTCTGGGTGCCTTGTCTTCTGTGGGTGTCCTCTTAATTTTCTTCCGGTCAGGCGTCCCTCCAGCTGGTTTCTCTCCAACGTGAGGGCCTACTTTTGCTCTTTCCCTCTGTTGTTGGAGTTTCTGATCCCCACCTGGTCTTCTTGTTGGGCGTTCATTTACATGTCCTTGGCCTCCTGTTCCTTTCAGATGGCACTGTAGTCTGCGGATGGCTTACCTGTCCTTGACCTCATCCTCCTTTTAGGAGGTATGGCCATCCTTGGCAGTGTAGTCGGAGGATGGATTACTGTTGCTCCTCTTTACTGGGCTTGTGGCCCTTCCCCTTGTGGTTGTAGTTGCAGACTCTCTCTCTCTCTTTCTGTCATGGCGCTTTCACATGATTGTGCCTCCAGGATGGCTCTCGCCTTGGCTTGCAAGGTGGTTCCACGGAGTGGTGCTTTGCGCTTTTCTTGCTATGGCTTCACTGCTTTGGCCTTCTGGTGCTTTACGGCCACCTGGTGCTTTCGCCTAGGCTTTCACAAGTTGTGCAAAACACACAAGATGATGGACGGAATGTTGCACAATGGCAAAACATTCACCCCCAGTCACAGATCTGGGTTTAATCCATCGTTTTTTTGCTCACAAAGCCACCCCAGTTCAGACATGGCCATATGCAAATCAGTCTTGACCCTGTGCCTCATGGGAGCAGTCCAGACCAAACAGCCAAGCCAGTTCTTCCCTGGACCGGAATCAAGTATCCTAGGACCAGTTTCTGGCTATCATCCTTCATCAGCCAGGATAGCTTGACTCCAGTGACGTAGTGAGCACAGAACCCACGTCTGGGCATACCCTTCCCTCATAGGGTGAACAGCAAAACACACAAGATGATGGACGGATGTGAATGTTTTGCCATTGTGCAACATTCCGTCCATCAATTGTTGTTTTTGCATTTGTCACCCAGAGTGGGATTGGTATGCTCAGACGTGAGTCCTGTGCTGTCCATGCCACTGGAATCAAGCTATCCTGGCTGATGACGGCTGATAGCCTGAAACCGGTCCCAGGATGCTAGGTGGTGGTGGTGGTGTTTCTCGCCTTTTGTTTTTCTCTATTTTGTCTGTTTTTTTCGTACACTGTTTCCATGCTCGCTTCAGTTTTGTTGATATGGCTCCGCGTTGTCGCGCGGAAAAGTTCTCAGAAGCAAACTGAAGTCAGCGCTCCGGGGTGGGGCTTTTGTGACCTCGCTGACATCACTCCCGCGGAGGACGTCAGGCGGAGTCGCTTGGTACCACCCCACCCCCGGCGCGCATAGATGTTGGTCAAGAAAGTTTTCCGGTTCCAGTCTCACGCCTGGGGATAATTCTACGTTAAGGAATCTACGGCTAGAATCGTCTCTAGCAGATACATAGTTACCGAAGGTAAGTAACTTGTACATTAGCTTTAAATATTGCTGCTATTCAAACAAACCTCAAGTTACAATGGCAAAATCTAAATTTACCCTGCTTCATCACAAATAACCTGCGTCCCTGCTCACTGTAGTCATGCTTTTGCTGAGAGCATTGTATTATTTTTAATAGATGCTCATTTTCTTATTGACAGTCTGTAATATTTCTTGTCTTTTCTCTCCTTTTCATTACAGGTGTCCTACGAATTGTGTTCCCGGTGCTCAGTGAATCAATGAATTTATAAAGGCTGTCAAAAGTTATGGTGCCTAACAATGGATATGCCTGTTTGATAACTGATTTCAACATGTTTACTTTTCACTTTCAATATTATGGATTATGTTAAGCATTTGTTTCCCCCCCGGAGAAATACATATTTTTAAGTAGTAAATTTTACATTAGATCTTATACAGAGCAGTATTTTATAAAGAGAAAAGAGAAACATTTTATGTGATAATTTCTTTCTAGTTTCATATTTTTTAAGAAAAGAATTTAATTCTTTTATCTGCCAAGGGGGGTGTTTTAAATTTCCACATATATGGATGCACAATTCTCTTTATTGTGCCGTGTTGTATTTTGTGTGAAACTGCCCATTTGCAGGATCCTAGCATGCAGCTGTGGAGAAGACAGCGACAATATTTTTAAGCAGGACTGCAACCGGTTATGAACAACTATAACATATAAAGGTTTACAGAGACTTTTGTGGTTATGTACAATTATAAGAATAAATCACTTTTTCCTTTTGTCATATTTTTTTCATGTGCCCAGTTGAAAAATGTAAAGGTCACTGGCCTCCTTGTGGACAGTGACCAATGGCAAGAATACCTTAACAAAGTGTTGAGCTGGCCAACAACTTAAATTTGAGCAGAATCAACATTTTTCTTTTAGAGGAAAGGAGTGAATGTTTCCAGTTGTCATTTATGCAAAATGATTATTTTAAACTGGTTTTAGAAGCACAAAAACAAATCTGATCTTAAGTACATAGCAAAGATACCACTTCATTTCTCCAAACAACTGATGATGAAAAAGATGTTAATAGAAATGTGGAGGTTCAGGGGACAAATGCAGTCGTAGGGCTTCATTTTCAAAGGATATATAAGGTGTGTATTATAATTAGGTTATATATGTGTGCTGTCATAGGATGGATTCTGAAAACATGAACATTTTCTTTTCACTGTAGGAAGTTTGATATGCCATACACCCCAACACAGCATCTTCCAACTGCCCTAACTCACCCTTTTGACAGCAGGACAAACGTGAGAGGCTCTCTGAGTGAAGTATGCACTGAAAACCTAAACCTGGCTTTGTTTGCACAGCTATTTTGGTGGTTCTTTTGGTTCACTGTGAAAGTAAATTGTCAAATTTGTACTAACTACCATCTATAGGAATTTGGCATACATGCCCAGTGACGTTACCTCCTGATGCCTCCTCGTTTTTGTACCCATACCATTATTTATTAAAGGACTGTTTAATTTAACTAAACCTGATAGCAAGTGTTTTATTTTATTTCACTTCTTCAAGTCTGCAAAAGACTGCATGATTATCCATAAAACAATGTTCTATATTTGTATGGGTGTATTTTTGTAGCATTAGTATTATTGTTGTTCTGGTATTGATGCTGATACTGTTGTTATAAGTATTATACATTTTCTAAAGTGAGTCTGCACAGCATTTTGTCTGAAAGACTTCCAGCTGCAGATTTTTTACCTTAGAATTATCCCCAGGCGTCTGACTGGATCAGGAAAGGTTTTGTGAGCAGTCACCTGTGTGCCGGACGGTGGCATCGTTCAGCTCCACGTGCCATCGGTCACACCGGAAGTGGTTTGTGCAGTGCATATATAGGCCTCACCCCAGTGCGCTGGCATCAGTTGCTTTTTTTTGTTGCCAATCGGGGCAGAACCGGAGAGAGTTACCCCCAGACCTTGTGGCTCAGGGCTGGGCTTTGTAAGTTTGGTATCCCAAGCTGTTGAGCATGTCCATTGGTCCTCCAATCAGGCTGCCTCTTCAGGGGGATCTTCTGTCTCAGCAGGAGAGGACGATTCTCCACTCGAACCTGTCAATGCTCTGACTTCATGCGTGGAGATTGAGCGGTGACAGTTGACAGCTTTCGAGCTTCCGCCTGAAGTCTACACTGTGATCTTGGCAGCCAGGCATATCCCTCCATCATGGCTGTATACGCCTGCAATGGGCGCAAGTTCATGGCATGGTGTGCAGAGAAGCAGATTGACGACTTTCTGCTACCTTCTCTCCGGTCCTTCACTTTATCCTTTCTCTTGCCCGGCAGGGCTCTGCTCTGGGCACCCTAAGGGGCTGTCTTTTATCCATTTCCACCTTTCTGTGGTTGCCTGATCAGCCATCCCTTTACAAATCTCCTGTTGTGCATAGGCTCTTGAACGTTTTTAACACGTTTCCACCTCCGCCTGCCTCAGTGGGACCTTACTCTGGTCTTAACTTTTCTGATGTGTGCTCCCTTTGAGCCAATGCACAATGGTCATCTCAGGCTCCTTACTAGCAAGACAGCATTCCAGGTGGCAATAACATCTGCCCAGAGGGTCAGTGAGCTTCAGGCTTTATCTATGCCCCCGAAACTGAACATCTACCCAGACAAGCTAATTTGTCGCACTAGAGCTCCATTTCTGCTTAAGTTGTCACTCCCTTTCATGTAGGCCAGTCCATCACCCTGCCTACATTTTACACTCAACCACATCCCACCAAGGAAGAGGAGCAACTTTGCCGCCTGGACCCAAAAAAGAGCGTTGTTGTTTTACCTTGACCGCACAAAAGAGTTATGAGTGAACAACCAACCCTTTGTGGGGTATGTCAGAGCGAAGAAGGGAAAGGCTGTGCAGAAACCGACCATCTTCTGTTGGCTCGTGCTCTGCATTAAAATCTGCTATGCATTCGCCAAGAAGCAACCCCTTGAAGGCTTGTTTGCTCATTCCACCAGAGCCAAGGCTGCGACCACTGTGTTAGCACTTGGAGTCCCGGTCCTGGACATCTGCCAGGCAACAACTTGGGCCTCTTCTCTGCACACTTTCACCAAACATTATTCCCTGGACAGTCAGGCCCGTTGGGACTGGTACTTTGCCCGTCGGTCCTGCAGCACTTCCTTGTGTGAAATTCATCTGCAGACCCACCTCCAGGGAGGTATTGCTTGAGTATATATTCTAAGTTAAGGATTCTGCAGCTAGAAGTCTATCTGATGAACAAGTTACTTACCTTCAGTAATGCCTTATCTGGTAGAGACTCTATCTATCTAGCCACAGTTTACCGACTCACCCATCTCCGACACTCTGTGAACAGATTTCTAGGGTCAGGGCTGTTCTGCTTTCAGGGCCCTAGTTTTCCACACCAGTGGCCTGTGTTCTTCATGGCTACGCTCTCCTGGCGTGATAAGTACTGTAAAGAAACTGATGTCAGCGCGCTGTGGTGGTGTCTATATAGGCACTGCGTGTAGGAGAGTAGGGTCTGCAATCCTATGATCACCCAGATTTTTCGCTTTTGTTTCACTGGTTTACGACTTTCTCTGGCTGTGGGCCTGCTAATCAGACCCACAGCCTGGCTGTTCTCTTTCTAAAATTACGAGATGTACCCTAGGTGCATTTACCAATTGGTACTGGGCCACCTTATCAGACCCCGTAACACAGGGCATAGGTGTACCCAGGGCCGCCAGGGGCTGCAGCATGTATTATGCCACCCCTGGCTGGCCTCCTAAATTTGACACAACTGGCTGCGTGACAGCTGGGGCGAAGTCGTGTAAGCACCCTTCGCTTTAGGTATAGTAGTTCTATATCTAACCATACAATGGACACCCGAGTTCCTATCAGTCACTCCTATGGCAGGCCTTAACAATCCTGAAGGCAGAGTGCGTGGGCTCGTGTGAGCTAGGTTCAGACCCGAGCCGAGCCCGGTTGCAGCTTGCGGAATCAAGACCCAATGGCTGTTCCATGATAACGCGTACCATATCGGTAACTTCGGTGTCGCGTTATCAAGGCATGTCGAGTAAGGTGTCATACGAATCGGGGTGCTGCCCTCTCACCAATACTGGCGATGAGGTTAGCATTCCACCCTTCTAGAGGGACACGACATGTACGTAACTGTGAACCCCGGTTAAAGTTAACTAAAGCCTCAGCTCCACAAAATGGATGCTGCCACCACAGACACGAGTCTGACCTCCTGCTGCTGGGAGTCCTTCCAGCGAGGAGAGCTTGGACAAAGGGTTTCCTGTCGAGGGCGGTGTTCGCACCGTCCCAGACAGGGTTTGTGTATTCTGGGTAGGTAGGGCTTTTGCGAGAAGGTGACTGCGGAGTGGCACCCCGGTGCTCACTACGCATCTGCCGGCTAGAACCAGTTCCAGGGGCGACAGCCCTGGCCTGGGGAAAGTCCGGCAGGGGAGAGGGGTGTAACTACCCCCCTTCCTGGTCCCACCCTTAGGGCAGGACCTAGTCATGTACCCACCCCTTTCTTTAGAATAAAGGCCGGAGCGGGGACCCTTCCAAATTAGATCATCTTTGAATCAAGAATACTTTCTACGAAAGGACTTCAAGACTCTTCTCAAGATTTCTCCCTTGTGACTAAGGAGTAGTCACCCTGCATCAGCGGGCACCATCTAAGAACTCTGCGGTTTGCTGCAAGTCCTTCCTCAAGGATCCGACGGCCCAGCTCGACGAGAACCGGCTTCCCTGGCACCTCTGACCTCTACCCACGTCATCAGCTCAGCTGTGATCTGTGGGTGCGACAAGACCTCGAGGGACCGGCCATCATCAGAACCTGCACGCTCTTAAACCAGCACGACCATCGAGGTAACTCTCTGGTGAGTGCTCTGGGGTCCGAGAAGCCCCGACCCTGAGCCGCTCCAGCACCGAAGTGCAGTCTCCCAGCATCTCCACGATCTGCGTGGGGCCCTTCTGCTCGCTGCTCAGCACGTTGTCTGGTCACTAGCCGCTGGCTTGTGCCCGTCCTTGACGACGACCGACAATCAACTCTGCTGGTCTGGTTGCTCCAGACTGGCCCTTGCTTCCATCTTTGCGAGAAGCACCCCGGACCCTCCTGGTCCACTCAAGACGCCATCTTAGGCCCACCACGTGGCCCTGAGATTTGCCAAGGCTTGTTGCCCCATCCTGGGCCCAGCGACGCCGACAGCATCATCCTTCGTGGGACAGCTCGCACCTCCACCGTGGTCGCCGACAACGCCTCCTGGTCCGTGAGACTGCAGAGCCTAGCGTCGCCCACTCACCTAGTCGAGGTGACGGCCAACCGGTGCCCTCCTGGTACCCTCTGACTACTGGCTAGTAGTACGAACTTGGTCCCCTCTGCTTTCAGGTGTCAACGATCTCTGATCCAGGCTTGGATCTCTACGAACTATTCATCACTGGTCGCCGGCCAGCAACTCCTTTTCTTCCGGCTCCTGGCTCGTCAGCGAAGACCCCGACGCCTGTAAGACTTGTGCAGCCGCAGCCCTCGTGGCTAGGTAACTCGGCATTTCGGTGTTTGCATAGCCTCTTTACTCTAGGGTCCCGAGTCCCTCGCTTCCGACTTGCCTTATCGGGTCCGCCCGAGACCTTAAACTTTCTGTGTCCTCGGACACTTGTTTTAATTGTGCACTTGAAGTATTTGCCTAAGAGATTTGGTTTGTGCTTAGTACCCTGTCCTCACAAAGAGTACAGGGCTGTTGTGATTCTTAATAAATATACTGTTTATTTTCATAACACTTGTGTGGTGTCCTTTCACTGGGTGTTCAAGGGGTACATGTGTGGTAAACAGCTGGCTTAACGCGCCCTCTCGAGTCTTTAGCCTTAGACTGCTCGTATCCACGCTACTAGGATAGCTGGTCTATAGGTTGACTTACAACCAAACACCATAAGGGTCGTTGGAACGATACATAGCGGTCGCTAGAATAGCGAACGTTGCATATCGGGCCAACTTCTCACATTGGTGAGCAGCGGTTGGGATTTGAGCTTGCTGTTGTTTTACCACACGTATCCTAAGAATATCTTGTTGAAAGATCGCACAAGTACTATTAGTACATATAACTAAAGCTTAGAATACTCTGAGTTCTACTGAACCAGCTGTTGTAGCTCCTCAAGGCTTAGCACGCCTTGGCTACAACTCTTAGCAAGGGAACAGTAGGTAAACACGTAGTGTAGGTAGGTGCATCACTTACACCACACTAGAAGCAGTATGTCGGACAAAGGAGGAAACTCTGGGTCTCCCCTTGTGTCAGTTGACCCTCCACAGGTCATCCCTTCAGGATATACTGTGCTGAACTTCAAGGAGTTACGACAGCTGTGTCACTCCAGGAAGATCAAGCAGGGGTCTAACCCCACAACGTCCTTTCTGATTGGTTTCTTGGAGACTAATGATGCCAGAAGGGCTGAGAAACTTCTCAGCTCTTCTAATCCAGAAGGAGACATGCCTCCCCTCGAGGGAACCAGAGACGATCCTGACCTCATCCACCTCGCAACTGAGAACGAAGATGTGGAGGATGATGAGGATGAGGATCCCTCTGGGGATGAGGCAGATAAGGGACAGGTAGAAGTCGTTAGACTAAGCAGGTTCAACTTAAGCAAACATGATAGTGGTACTGGGGGACCCCCGGCGCTACTGTCAGGTCCGCTTAACATTGGGAATGGACGAGCCCGATCTCTGTCAAGAGACTCTGGCGGATCCCTTCGAACCAATGGCTCTCACAACTCTTCTCAGAGAGGGATGACGTCCCCTCAGAGGAGAGTGTACGAAGCTAAGGAAAGGGCAGCTAATCTGAGGATCGAAAGGGAAGAACTTGCCCTGGCCAAAGAAAGGCTTGCCTTTGCTAGAGAGCAACAGTTAAGTGGGGCAGTCCCCACTGGTGGCAGCAATGTACCTAGCAATAGGGAAAAGAGTTTCGATACGAAACACCTTGGTAAGATAGTGCCCCCCTTTAAACAAGGGGACGACATCCACAAATGGATTACTGCTTTGGAGAGGGCCTGCACGGTGCAAGGTGTTCCCCAGAGTCAGTGGGCAGCTATCTTGTGGCTCTCCTTTGAAGGTAAAGGAAGAGACAAGCTCCTCACCACAAGGGTGGAGGATGCGAACGATTACCAAGTCTTGAAAAATACACTCGTTGAAGGGTTCGGCCTAACCACTGAGCAGTACAGGGTGCTGTTCAGGGATACCCAGAAAACGCAGTCTCAAGATTGGTCTGACTTTGTCGATTGTGCCACTAAGGCTTTTGAGGGCTGGTTGCTGGGCAGTAAGGTTACTGATTACAAAGGATTGTATAATTTGATGATGAGAGAACAAATTTTAAACAATTGTCAGAACCAGTTGTTGCATCAGCATCTTGTCGACTCGGATCTGACCTCTCCCCAAGAATTGGGAAAGAAGGCAGACAGATGGGTTCGTACGAGAGTTAAACAGAACCAGGGCCAGAATCAAGGTGGTCAGAAGAAAGCAGACCAAAAGGGTAAAGATTCTAAGGGGGAACAAAATGACCAGAAGTCTTCGACAGGTCCCCAACAACCCAAAGAGGGTGGGGGTCAGGCTCCCCAAAAGAAGAAAGAAGGCCAATCCAAAAGATGGTGCCAGTACTGTAAAAGTAAATCTCACTGGTTTAGTGAGCGCACCAAGAAAGGAGGAGGGCAGACTCCTGCCACTGCAGCCCCTAAGGCACCTGTGCCCCCTAGTACAGTCAGCAGTGGTAGTGCGCCTCCCAAGGGTTTAGTAGGGTTAACCCTGGGTTCTGAGGGGCGTGACAACTTAGTTGGCACACTCACTCAGGCTGTCCTTGTCAGTACAGGGGACGCGGACGTGTCCCCTGACGTAAGTCCCAATACCCTGGGCAAATACCGACAGACGCCTTTCATAAATGGAAAGATGGCTCAGGCCAATAGGGACACTTGTGCCAGCGTCACCATGGTGACGCCTAACTTTGTGGACCCTGGACAGATCATGCCAGGTACAGAATTCCTGGTGACCAATGCAAGCAATGTCACTACCAATCACAGTATGGCAATTGTAGCTTTCTCCTGGGGAGGGGTAACTGGCCAAAAGAAGGTTGTAGTTAGTCCAGACCTCCCAGTGGATTGTTTGTTGGGCAATGATTTGGAGTCATCGCAATGGTCAGAAGTG
Source organism: Lissotriton vulgaris (assembly GCF_964263255.1). Lineage (NCBI taxonomy): Eukaryota > Metazoa > Chordata > Amphibia > Caudata > Salamandridae > Lissotriton > Lissotriton vulgaris. The sequence goes on along the minus strand of NC_141699.1, from coordinate 605,725,764 downwards.
GAGCACCGGACTCACATGGAAATGTTAGGTTTGCCAGCACATGTGTTCGCTGTGACTAGGTCACAGGTCAGGAAATGCCCCACTGAACAGGTGCTGGATCCTGGAACAACGGACCAGACACCTCCCAAGAAAAAGAGCGGTAGGGTTAAGGCTGCGCCTTCCCCCTTGCCCCAGGTCGTGGATCAAGTCTCAGAGGAGGCTGACCTACAGGAATTGAGGGAAACTGAGCCTAGGGAGTTCGAACTTGATCAAGTTGAATTCTTGGGTTCAGGGGGACCCTCAAGGGAGGACCTGGGGAAGGACCAGTTAGACTGCCCTTCTCTTGAACCCCTCAGACAGCAGGCTGCTGCTGAGGCTGCTGGGAACGCCACAGGTACCCACAAGGTATACTGGGAAGATGGACTCCTGTACACTGAGTCAAGAGACCCCAAGCCTGGCATGACCAGGAGGCTGGTTGTACCCTTGTCTCAGCGTGGTTTCCTACTTACCTTGGCCCACGAGATTCCCTTAGCAGGTCACTTAGGCCAGACGAAAACGGGGGACAGGCTTGTCTCACACTTTCACTGGCCCCACATGAACGAAGATACCAAGGAGTTTTGCCGCTCCTGTGTCACCTGCCAAGCCAGTGGTAAGTCAGGTGGCACGACAAAGGCCCCCCTTATACCAATGCCTGTGGTGGGGGTGCCCTTTGAACGGGTGGGGATCGACATCGTCGGTCCCATGGAACCACCGACAGCCTCAGGGCACAAGTTTATACTGGTGGTAGTGGATCATGCCACCAGGTATCCTGAAGCTATTCCCCTTAGGACCACTACAGCACCTGTTGTGGCAAGAGCCCTAGTTGGAGTGTTCTCCAGAGTGGGCTTCCCTAAGGAGGTCGTCTCCGACAGAGGTGCAAACTTTATGTCGAGCTACTTAACTGCTATGTGGAAGGAATGTGGTGTCAACTACAAATTCACTACACCCTATCACCCACAATGCAATGGGCTTGTTGAGAGATTCAACAGGACCCTAAAAGGGATGATTCATGGACTACCGGAAAAGCTTCGGCGTAGATGGGACGTCCTGATCCCCTGCCTCTTGTTCGCCTACAGAGAAGTCCCACAGAAGGGGGTTGGCTACAGCCCTTTTGAACTTCTGTACGGGCATCCTGTAAGAGGACCCCTGTGTTTGGTGAAGGAAGGATGGGAGAGACCTCTCAAAAAGCCTGCAGCCAACATAGTGGACTATGTGCTTGGCCTCCGCTCGCGGATGGCTGAATACATGGAAAAGGCATCTGAAAACCTTAAGGCCAGCCAAGAACTCCAAAAAGCTTGGCATGACCAAAAGGCTGTCTTGACTGTTTACCAGCCCGGACAGAAGGTGTGGGTGTTGGAGCCAGTGGCCCCAGCAGCACTCAAGGACAAATGGTCCGGGCCCTACACCATCCTGGAGAAAAAGGGAGAGGTCACCTACCTGGTCGACCTGGGAACTCCCCGGAGCCCCCACAGGGTGCTTCATGTCAACAGGCTAAAAGCATATGTCGACAGGAAGGACATGAGTTTGCTCATGGCCCTAGATGAGGGACAGGAAGAAGAGAGTGACCCTCTCCCCGACCTGCTCACTCAGAATCCTGACGATGGATCGGTAGATGGTGTTGTCTTTTGTGGCAGCCTCTCCGAACATCAACAGAGCGACTGTAAACAGGTTCTTCAGTCGTTCCGACATATGTTTTCTCTAACACCCAGTCAGACCGATTGGTGCACCCATGAGGTTGACACTGGTGACAGCTTGCCCGTCAAGAGTAAAATCTACAGGCAGCCTGATCACGTTAGAGACTGCATCAAGAGTGAAGTGCAGAAAATGTTGGAGCTGGGAGTCATTGAACCCTCGGATAGCCCTTGGGCTAGTCCCGTAGTTCTAGTGCCGAAACCTCACACCCAGGGTGGTAAGAGAGAGATGAGGTTCTGCGTAGACTACAGGGGTCTCAATGCGGTCACTAAGACTGACGCCCACCCAATACCAAGGGCAGACAAGCTTATTGATAGGCTGGCTTCGGCCAACTACTTAAGTACGTTTGACCTGACAGCTGGGTATTGGCAAATCAGGTTAGCTGAGGACGCCAAGCCTAAAACCGCATTTTGAACCCCTGGTGGGCATTATCAGTTCGTGGTGATGCCCTTTGGTCTGAAAAATGCACCTGCCACCTTCCAAAGGTTGGTGAATCAAGTCCTTACCGGGCTGGATGACTTCTGTGCGGCGTATCTTGACGATATTGCTGTCTTTAGCTCCACCTGGGAGGATCACCTGGTCCACCTGCGGAAGACGTTAGAGGCGCTGCAAGCAGCAGGCCTCACTATCAAGGCCACCAAGTGCCAGATAGGGCAGACACAGGTTGTATACCTGGGCCACCTTGTAGGTGGAGGCCAGGTTCAGCCACTGGAGAGCAAGATACAGTCAATCAGGGACTGGGCTCCTCCAACCACCCAGACTCAGGTTCGAGCTTTCTTGGGCCTGACTGGTTACTATAGGAAGTTTGTCAGGAACTATGGTTCAATTGTGACACCATTAAACGAACTGACAAGTAAGAAAATGCCAAAGAAGGTTCAGTGGACAGCGAGCTGTCAAAAAGCATTCGATGACCTAAAGCAGGCCATGTGCACGGCGCCTATCCTCAAGAGTCCGGACTACTCCAAACCATTCATTGTCCAAACAGATGCTTCTGAGTTGGGTGTGGGAGCTGTTCTTTCTCAACTGAATTTTGATGGTCAAGACCAGCCCATTGCTTTTATAAGCAGAAGGCTGACCCCTAGAGAGAAGAATTGGTCAGCTATTGAGAGGGAGGCCTTTGCTGTGGTTTGGGCCCTGAAGAAGCTGAGGCCATACTTGTTTGGCACTCACTTCAAGATTCAGACCGACCATAAGCCCCTCTTGTGGCTAAATCAGATGAAGGGTGAAAACCCCAAACTGCTTAGGTGGTCCATTTCCCTACAGGGGATGGACTTTACAGTGGAACATAGACCTGGTACTGATCATGGCAATGCCGATGGGCTCTCCAGATATTTCCACTTAGAACAAGAAGACTCACCTGGTCAAGGTTAGCTTATTGTTCCGACGTTTGGGGGGGGGGGGGTCATGTAGGAGAGTAGGGTCTGCAATCCTATGATCACCCAGATTTTTCGCTTTTGTTTCACTGGTTTACGACTTTCTCTGGCTGTGGGCCTGCTAATCAGACCCACAGCCTGGCTGTTCTCTTTCTAAAATTACGAGATGTACCCTAGGTGCATTTACCAATTGGTACTGGGCCACCTTATCAGACCCCGTAACACAGGGCATAGGTGTACCCAGGGCCGCCAGGGGCTGCAGCATGTATTATGCCACCCCTGGCTGGCCTCCTAAATTTGACACAACTGGCTGCGTGACAGCTGGGGCGAAGTCGTGTAAGCACCCTTCGCTTTAGGTATAGTAGTTCTATATCTAACCATACAATGGACACCCGAGTTCCTATCAGTCACTCCTATGGCAGGCCTTAACAATCCTGAAGGCAGAGTGCGTGGGCTCGTGTGAGCTAGGTTCAGGCCCGAGCCGAGCCCGGTTGCAGCTTGCGGAATCAAGACCCAATGGCTGTTCCATGATAACGCGTACCATATCGGTAACTTCGGTGTCGCGTTATCAAGGCATGTCGAGTAAGGTGTCATACGAATCGGGGTGCTGCCCTCTCACCAATACTGGCGATGAGGTTAGCATTCCACCCTTCTAGAGGGACACGACATGTACGTAACTGTGAACCCCGGTTAAAGTTAACTAAAGCCTCAGCTCCACAAAATGGATGCTGCCACCACAGACACGAGTCTGACCTCCTGCTGCTGGGAGTCCTTCCAGCGAGGAGAGCTTGGACAAAGGGTTTCCTGTCGAGGGCGGTGTTCGCACCGTCCCAGACAGGGTTTGTGTATTCTGGGTAGGTAGGGCTTTTGCGAGAAGGTGACTGCGGAGTGGCACCCCGGTGCTCACTACGCATCTGCCGGCTAGAACCAGTTCCAGGGGCGACAGCCCTGGCCTGGGGAAAGTCCGGCAGGGGAGAGGGGTGTAACTACCCCCCTTCCTGGTCCCACCCTTAGGGCAGGACCTAGTCATGTACCCACCCCTTTCTTTAGAATAAAGGCCGGAGCGGGGACCCTTCCAAATTAGATCATCTTTGAATCAAGAATACTTTCTACGAAAGGACTTCAAGACTCTTCTCAAGATTTCTCCCTTGTGACTAAGGAGTAGTCACCCTGCATCAGCGGGCACCATCTAAGAACTCTGCGGTTTGCTGCAAGTCCTTCCTCAAGGATCCGACGGCCCAGCTCGACGAGAACCGGCTTCCCTGGCACCTCTGACCTCTACCCACGTCATCAGCTCAGCTGTGATCTGTGGGTGCGACGAGACCTCGAGGGACCGGCCATCATCAGAACCTGCACGCTCTTAAACCAGCACGACCGTCGAGGTAACTCTCTGGTGAGTGCTCTGGGGTCCGAGAAGCCCCGACCCTGAGCCGCTCCAGCACCGAAGGGCAGTCTCCCAGCATCTCCACGATCTGCGTGGGGCCCTTCTGCTCGCTGCTCAGCACGTTGTCTGGTCACTAGCCGCTGGCTTGTGCCCGTCCTTGACGACGACCGACAATCAACTCTGCTGGTCTGGTTGCTCCAGACTGGCCCTTGCTTCCATCTTTGCGAGAAGCACCCCGGACCCTCCTGGTCCACTCAAGACGCCATCTTAGGCCCACCACGTGGCCCTGAGATTTGCCAAGGCTTGTTGCCCCATCCTGGGCCCAGCGACGCCGACAGCATCATCCTTCGTGGGACAGCTCGCACCTCCACCGTGGTCGCCGACAACGCCTCCTGGTCCGTGAGACTGCAGAGCCTAGCGTCGCCCACTCATCTAGTCGAGGTGACGGCCAACCGGTGCCCTCCTGGTACCCTCTGACTACTGGCTAGTAGTACGAACTTGGTCCCCTCTGCTTTCAGGTGTCAACGATCTCTGATCCAGGCTTGGATCTCTACGAACTATTCATCACTGGTCGCCGGCCAGCAACTCCTTTTCTTGCGGCTCCTGGCTCGTCAGCGAAGACCCCGACGCCTGTAAGACTTGTGCAGCCGCAGCCCTCGTGGCTAGGTAACTCGGCATTTCGGTGCCTGCATAGCCTCTTTACTCTAGGGTCCCGAGTCCCTCGCTTCCGACTTGCCTTATTGGGTCCGCCCGAGACCTTAAACTTTCCGTGTCCTCGGACACTTGTTTTAATTGTGCACTTGAAGTATTTGCCTAAGAGATTTGTTTGTGCTTAGTACCCTGTCCTCACAAAGAGTACAGGGCTGTTGTGATTCTTAATAAATATACTGTTTATTTTCATAACACTTGTGTGGTGTCCTTTCACTGGGTGTTCAAGGGGTACATGTGTGGTAAACAGCTGGCTTAACGCGCCCTCTCGAGTCTTTAGCCTTAGACTGCTCGTATCCACGCTACTAGGATAGCTGGTCTATAGGTTGACTTACAACCAAACACCATAAGGGTCGTTGGAACGATACATAGCGGTCGCTAGAATAGCGAACGTTGCATATCGGGCCAACTTCTCACACTGCGCACATCACTTCTGGCGCGGACGACGCCATGGGGAGCCGGACAAAGTTGCCTACCTGCAAGCAGGCATATTGCTCACAAAAATATTTCAGATCCAGTCGGAGGCCTGGGGTTAATTCTATGGTAAGGAATCTGCGGCTAGATAGTCTCTAGCAGATAAGGCGTTAACCAAGGTAAGTAACTTGTTCAATAAGGGTGCTTAAAAGAGAACTTGTTAAGGATGCATCTAGAATAAACACTGCCTAAACAGCAGAATGACAGGAGTTTGAATAACACGAAATGCATAACATTTAAGTTATTTAGCAAAAGCTATTGGGTGTATTTCATGTAACGTTGTTGGGTAAATAAATAGTAATAGAAAAAAACTTTGTAATATGTAAGTTGTCTTGGCATGTGGGAGGAAGATTAAGATTTGTTAAAAAAACAAAGGCAGAAATTGTTTGGTTTTATCTGTCTTGGGATTGTCTGTTCCAGCAGTATTGTAATCAACATTAGTGTTCTTTTTTCCCCTTATGTGGGGTTGAGGATCAGGCTCAAGCGTCTTCTTCCTCAACTCTAGGAACCCTGTGAGAAGATGGCCTGGTATATGGTGTTCACTAAAACCTTATTGACCAGCTATCCTAATGGTAGCATGGACAAAAGCAGTCTTAGGCTAAACTCAAGAGGGCATGTGAAGCCAGCTGTTTTACCATAATACCAAATGAAAGGACACCACACAAGTTATATATTATAAAATATATGTATTTATTTCTAGAATAATCCCCTTAACTCTTTATGAGCACAGGAGCACAAGCGTTAAACAAAAAACACAGTATAACATACAATAAGCTGCACAATTTTGGATAGGCCGGGTGGCCACTCAAACCATATATTAAGAAAGTGGTACAAGTACCACGTCACGAACAATGAATAGGCCTAGGGCTTTGGGAATCGCTGGGCCTACACTGGACTAACGAAGGTTAGGTCGGGAGAGGCCCACAGGATACGGGTGCAGTGTCTATAGGCAACCGCGTTTACCATATAAGTCAATGGTGCGTAAAAATCAGAAAGTTATAGGTTTCGGAGACTTCCGACTGGACTAGAACTTAGCCACTTAAAAGAAGGACACTAGAGGTGTAAACCACTATAAGAGCACCGGAGTTAGTTCGTTACCTCACCCACAGGAAGCGGGTGCACAGGTGCCAAAGTGTGTCGGGTTTCGTCGTGAAGTTCTATGGAGCCTGGAGATGAAGATGCTGCAGGCGGCCAGGAGAGAAGAGTCTGGTTGGATCCAAGGGTGGATCGAAGATGTAGAGTACCTGAAAGCAGAGGGGCTGAGTTCAGGTCACTAGCCAGTGACCAGCGAGGAACCAGGAGATGTCGGGTTGCAATCAGGTGATGTCGAGGTGTTGGTCTCCGCTGCCACGTGGACCAGGAAGGATCGAGGATGAGCAGCTGGTGAACACGAGCTGTCCCACGAAGGCTCTTGCTGTCGGCGGTGTCGGTACTCGATTCAGTCACCATGCCTTGGCAAAGGAAACCCTCGCAGGATACGAAGATGGCTTCTTGATCGGACCGGGAGGGTCAGATCAATGGCTCCTTTTCAGGGGAGCTGGGGCCAGTCTGGAGCAACCAGACCAGCAGTGTAGTTTCGAGGTTTCGTCGTCACAGAGGCCACTAGCCAGCGGGCAAGCGACCGGACAACGCGTCGAGCAGGAAAAGTGCAAAAGGGCCCCACGTAGCACTCGGAGAGTGTGGCGAGGTGATCTTTGTAGCACAGGCTGCTCGGTGCTGGGGCTTATCAAACCCCAAAGCACAGCGTCGAGGGTGCCTCGGAAGCTGCGCTGGAAGCACTTCGTCGACTTTTCAAGATGGCCGGTCCCACGTCTCTCGTCGCCTCCACGGGTCTAAGCTTTGCTAGGACTGTGGATTGGGCTGTTGGAAGTCTGGGAGTCCAGGTCTTGTCGGTCTCTGTCGTTCGAGCTCCGGCTGGAGCAACGGCAAAGAAAGTCTTGTCGCGCTGATGGTGCCTGCTTGCACAGTGTGGCCACTCCTTGACAACAAGGGAGATTCTTCAGTCTTCCACGTCGAGTGGGATGTCGAAGGGTCCAGAGTTTCATTTCAAAGTTTCAGTCAGGATGATCTAAATTGCATTGGCACAGCTCCTACCTTTTATTCCAAATCTAGGGGCTGGATCACCAGCTAGGTCCCTCCTATTGGTGGGACCCAGGAAGGGGGTGGTTACACCCCTTTCGCTTTGTCCAGTTTCGCACCAGAGCTGGGGCTGGAGTGCCCCAGCGCCGGTTTGAACTGGACTATGCATGGGATGCCTTGTGCGCCCCAGGCAGTGTCTCGTTTCATTCATTGAGAAAAATTGTCTTCTCACCCGGTTGTCGGGCTTGCAAGACATGAGAAAACAAGAGGTATAGAATTTATCTGAGGACGGAAAGGTACAAAACAGAGCACAATTTCTCCTTTCCTTCGGATTAAGAAGTAGTGCAAGTAGCAGATAAGACCTCTCTGGGGTTGTGGATGCATTTTAATTTGGTCCTTCTCCACGATGGAATCAATTAGTTGCATGAAGATGCTTGTGGGGCTGCTGGGTAAAGGGTTGAAGATTAACAGATGCAGACAATGTCTGACAAAAGAGACAGCAACCTTCATGCATGATCTGAAGAACCAAATGGCCTGAATTTTAATCTCTTCTATGAAGAAATGTGACCGCCTGTCTCTTGAACAGAAGACTGAAATTCCTGAAGGATCAATGGTTTAGGGGTATGTAGGAGAGTAGGGTCTGCTTTCCTATGGTCACCCCATTTTTTTGCTTTTTGCTTCACTGGTTTTTCGACTTTATGTGGCTGTGGGCCTGCTAATCAGACCCACAGCCTGCTGTTCTCTCTCTAAATTCACATCCATGTACTTTAGGTACATAACCAATTGGACATTGGGTCACCTTATCAGCCCCTTTACAGTGTACTATAGGTACCCAGGGCATAGGTGCATCCAAGGCCTACCAGGGGCTGCAGCATATCTTTTGCCACCCCTGGCTGGCTATCCAAACTGACACAACTGGCTGATCACTCAGCTGGGGCAAGGTGGTGTAATCACCCCTTGCTTAGATATAGTATACCTATATCTAAACCTATATCTGGACACATATGCACCTATAAGTCACTCCTATGGCAGGCCTTATCAATCCTGGAGGCAGAGTGCTTGGTTTTATGTGAGATGGTGCTCTAGCATGAGCTGAGCCTGTCTGCAGCTTTCGGGACCAACTCCCTTAGCTGTTCAGGGATATTGCCATACCATATACTCTTAAGTGCATTATAATCCTCGCGGTTACTTGCTAACTTTGGTTTGGCTTTATCAAAACATGTTGTGTAAGGTGTCATACGCTTTGGAATACTACCCCCTTGCCAGTTCTGGCGATGGGGGTAACATTCCACCCTTCTAGAGGGAGAAGACATGTTACTTTGCTTAAACGCGGTTAAATCTAACCACAGCCCCAGCATCACAAAATGGATGCTGCTGCAACGGACACAAGTCTGGCCTCCTGCTGCTGACCGAAACTCCGGCAGGTGAGGCCTGGACAAATGGTATCCTGTCACAGGGAGGTGTTACACCACCCCAGACAGGAGATAGTGGATTGTAGCAGGAAGGGTTGAATGAAACTAGACACTGCCTGGGGAGCACAAGGCGTCCCATGCATAGCCCAGTTCAAACCGGTACTGGGGCACTCCAGCCCCAGCGCGAAACTGGACAAAGGGAAAGTGGTGTAACCACCCCCTTCCTGGGTCCCATCCATAGGAGGGACCTAGCAGGTGATCCAGCCCCTTGATTTGGAATAAAGGTAGGAGCTGTGCCAATGCAATTTAGATCATCCTGACTGAAACTTTGAAACGAAACTCTGGACCCTTCGACATCCTACTCCACGTAGAAGACTGAAGAATCTCCCTTGTGGTCAAGGAGTGGCCACGCTGTGCAAGCAGGCACCATCAGGGCGACTAGACTTTCTTTGCCATTGCTCCCACCGGAGCTCGAACGAGAGAGACCGACAAGACCTGGACTCCCAGACTTCCAACAGCCCGATCCACAGTCCTAGCAAAGCTTAGACCCGTGGAGGCGGCGAGAGACGTGGGACCAGCCATCTTGAAAAGTCGACAAAGTGCTTCCTGTGCAGCTCCCGAGGCACCCTCGAGGCTGTGCTTTGGGGTTTGAGAAGCCCCAGCCCCGAGCAGCCGGTGCTCCAAAGACCACCTCTCCACACTCTCAGAGTGCTGCGTGGGGCCCTTTTGCACTTTTCCTGCTTGACTCGTTGTCCGGTCGCTTGCCCGTTGGCTAGTGGCCTCTGTGACGACGAAACATTGAAACTACCCTGCTGGTCTGGTTGCTCCAGACTGGTCCCAGCTCCCCTGAAAAGGAGCCATCGATCTGACCTTCCCGGTCCTTCCCGGTCCGATCAAGAAGACCTCTTCGAGTCCTGCGTGGGTTGGTGACTCCAAATCGAGTACCAACTTCGCCGACAGCAAGAGCCTTCGTGGGACAGCTCGTGTTTACCAGCTGGTCATCCTCGATCCTTCCTGGTCCACATGGCAGCGGAGACAAACACCTCGACATCACCTGATTGCAACCCAACATCGCCTGGTTCCTTCCTGGTTCCTCGCTGGTCACTGTCTAGTGACCTGAACTCTGTCCCCTCTGCTTTCAGATACTCTGCATCTTCGATCCACCCTTGGATCCAACCGGACTCTTCTCTCCTGGCCGCCTGCAGTATCTTTTCCTCCAGGCTCCATAGAACTTCACGACGAAACCCGACACACTTTGGCACCTAAGCACCCGCTTCCTGTGGGTGAGGTAACAATATAAGTCCGGTGCTCCTATAGTGATTTACACCTCTAGTGTCCTAGTTTTAAGTGGCTAAGTTCTAGTCCAGTCGGAAGTCTCCGAAACCTAACACTTTCTGATTTTTACACACCATTGACTTGTATGGTAAACGGGGTTGCCTATAGACTCTGCACCAGTATCCTGTGGGCCTCTCCCGACCTAACCTTTGTTAGTCCAGTGTAGGCCCAGCGATTCCCTAGGCCTGTTCATTGTTCGTGACGTGGTGCTTATACTACTTAATTAATATATGGTTTGAGTGGCCACCCGGCCTATTCATACTTGTGCAGCTTATTGTATGTTATACTGTGTTCTTTGTTTAACGCTTGTGCTCCTGTGCTCATAAAGAGTTAAGGGGATTATTTTAGAAATAAATACATATATTTTGGAATATATAACTTGTGTGGTGTCCATTCATTTGGTATTTTAAAGGGATTGCATATGGTAAAACAGCTGGCTTCACATGCCCTCTTGAGTTTAGCCTAATACTGCTTTTGTCCATGCTACCATTAGGATAGCTGGTCTATAAGGTTGACTTACAACCAATCGCCATAAGGGCCGTTTGGACTGGTGCAAGGTGCTCACTAGAATAGTGGCCACCATATACCAGGCCAACTTCTCACAACCCTGCTGCCTCTTGGGCCGTCATACCCACTCTCTGTGTGACACGGTTGTGCAGGTGCTGCCTAACTGCCCGGAGGAGGCCCAAGTAGTTATTTTCCAGGCGATTGCGGCAGGGACAGACGCAGCAAATTTCACCATACGTTGTGGGCTAGACACCGCCGACTCACATGGCAGATCGATTTCCACGACGGTGGCGCTTTGGCGCCACGTCTGGTTGAGAACAACTGGCTTCTCCGGGGATGTCCAGAACACTCTGATGGACCTGCCCTTTGATGGCATTCACCTTTTTGGCCATAAGGCAAATAGTGCGCTGGAGAGCTTCATGGACTCCTGGGCTACGGCAAGTCTCCTTGGGTCTGTTGGGCGCTCAGCCTTCTCCGCCTTCTGCTATCTGATAGAGACTACTATATGCAGATTCCTTCACATAGAATTATCCCCAGGCGTGAGACTGGACCCGGAAAACTTTTTGCCACAGCATCACTGCGCGACGGGGGACGGCATCATGCGACTCAGCCCAGGCGTTGTCCGTCTACGTGACGTCAGCGAGGTCACATAAGTCCCACCCCGGCGCGCCTACGTCAGTTTTTTCCTTTACTGCATGCAACGCGGATCCGGATCGTGCTCTGGGCCTGTTTAGGCCTTTTTTCCCTTTAAGCTGTTGCGTGTGTGTGGGGACAGTGTGCGAATGCCTTCGGGCTTTAAGACGTGCTCGTCTTGTGGACGCCTGATGTCGGCGACGGACCCTCACCCCATCTGCATGTGGTGTTTGGGGGAACGCCACGACTCCACAGAATGTGCGGCGTGCCAGCAGATGAAACCGAAGTCTCGGCGGGAGCGCCGGATGAAACTTCTTTTGGCCTTTATGTCATCACCCCGCCCAGCCCCTGCGGAGGGTTCTCGAACCCGCTACTTCCATCGTCTGCATCGCCACTCTCCGAGGTCACAGGAGCGTCGCTCACCTGTCGGTAAGTGTTGCAGTTTGTCCCCAAGGGTCAGTTCCCGCCCTGTTGGGGGCACAGGCTCTCCGCGGGTGGTGCCGCCAGCGTGTCGTCCCCCTATCCGCTGTTTTCCAGTGTGGGGGCTACTAGAGCCCAGATGGAGACATATGCGGCGGATTCGCGGGCCTCGCTGGCTTCTCCTCCTCCTCCTCCTTCCCCTCCTGAGACATCAGCGGATCCCTTGCAGTGTACGGGGCCCTCTGTGGCATCGCCGGCAGCTCCAGCCCCGGCTGGCTAAGATCCAGGTTCGGAGGATGTGGTGCCATTGGGAAGCGGTCCTTCGGGGGTCTTTCCTTCGGACCACGGCACGTCTGCTATGCCGCAAACTCCAGCGGGAGTCCCTGTGGTGTCGCTGGAGGTCGAGGGGGCTCGGGTCGCACCCAGTGCCCCTCTCGGTCCTCTGGATAGGCAGCAATTTTGTCTGAGGCTGCCGTGACACCGATTTGGCGCCGGCGGCTCCTGGCCCTGGTGGCGTCGCAGGGGTTGGCGGAGGGCCTCTCTCGTCCCGTCACGGGTCAAGGCTAACGGGGGACCCCTCGTACCTCCCTGGGTCCCTCTCGTTCCTCCACGCAGACGGCTGCCTCATCGGAGGTTTGGCCGGCGCCGCTCCTTCACCGCCACAGCTTCGGGCCGGCCCAGGCCTCCTGCGCCGAGCGCTGCGGCGGAGGTCGTTCCGGTCTCTCCCCTGGCGTCGGACGACAAAGTCCTGCCTCAGATTGCGGACTCTACGGCGCCAGGATGGCGGCGGGTCGTTGACTCTTCCTCGGACTCCCCTTCTCCAGAGATTCGTCACTTGTTGGGGTCATCCTCCCCCGACACTGGCCAACACGTCGCTGTTTTTTCCCCGGCATCATCTAAAGGCGGCTCTATGCCGTCGCCGCGGTCTTCGCCAGAGGAGCCGCAGGTCCCCCACTCCTCGGTCCCTCTTCCTTCTTTCCGGACCCGGCCCTTCCTCCCTCCGGTTGGCTTGGGGGATGGCCGTCTTAGCTTACAACCGTCTCCTACCGAGGAGCTGCTTTCCCTTCCGTGGGGCCCTACGTAGGCGGGTGCGGCCTTCGTTCGCACTGTTTCCACAGCTGTGGGAATTTTGCACATGGGTGATCCAGCTACCCAGTTTCCCGCGGATCATCTTCTGGAGGTTCTCCATCAGGGCTCTGGTGGTAGGGAGCTTCTGCTTCCCTTCGGGGGTTCACTCCATTCTTTTCTTTTGGGGACTTGGGGCTGTCCTGACACGGGGGACCCGGTGCCCCAACACCACCTACACCGCCACCATCCGGCGCCGCAACACCACCTACACCGCGTGATCCGGCGTGTCTTTTCCTCCACCTCTTTACCAGGGGCCTCCTTTTGCAGAATGCCTTTCTTTCTCTGCCGTCGCCGTTTGCTCCCCCGTCAAGGGAGGCCCGCTGGCTTGACTCCTGGGGGCGCAATATGTTCGCCTCAACCAGTGCGGCTCTGTGGGCCCTTAGCACACTATGTGTCCTGGCTAGGGCCACTTCTTGTTTGAGGGGCTCGGCGGAGTCTCTTATATCTGCCGCTTCTCAGGAGGGTGCCTGTGTTCGAAGGCACCATGTGTTGGATGGCCGGGAGCTGGCCGCGTTCATTCTTCGCTCCGCTCTGGACATCTTGGAGGTGCTGGGTTGTGCCATTGCTTTGGTTGCCCTTTGTCGCCATACCTGGCTTCGAGACAGTGTGTACCCGGAGAGCGTTCGGGAACGGTTGGTGGACCTCCCCTTCGATGGTGCTCTTTTGTTTCACGCCCCTGCTTACTCGGCCATTCAGAGGTTCTGGACGGGCTTCGTCGTCCTCCTCCTCTGGCTGCTTGACGAGCCTTTCTCCGGGTTTTTCCGCAGGTATTTTCTGTTGTCCTCTCCTGCGGATGTTTGTTCCCAAGAGGTTCCCATGTTTTGGGACGTAACAAGCTCTGTGGGGCAGTGGTAGCTTTTATATAGCTCTGTTCTGCGCTGGGGAGTTGTGATTGCTCTTGGGCCTCTGTTCTACGTAGCATTAAGGTATGTTGCAGATGTAATCCTCTTGCTAATGACTTTGGATGGCTTAAGTTGCGCCCCGGGGTGTCCTTCTCCGGGGTCACTGCTCTGTTTGCCTGGTCTGGCCTGCTGTCTGCAGCCGAGCGTCTTGGTTCTGCCTAGTTCCTCTTCTTTTTTTTTTTTTTTGTTTAAATCTTTTATTGAGTTTTGAAGAAGACAAACACAGGACAGAGGAATCATACGACAATACGGACAAATGCCCCTATAGTGGCGTCCACCCCTCCCCTCCATAGGAGCGCATCTCACCGATGCTTCGTAGAATGTGTCTATGTAAGCTAGTGAGGGCCCTGAGGGGGTAGCAAAATCCTGAAGCAGTCCCAGTAACGACAAACAATCCCTTACCCTCCCTCTCCCAACTCCCGTCCCTCCCTCGTTCCCCTTCCCCGGTGTGGTAAGTACACTGCTGCTGAATGTGTTAAGGCCTATAGAAGGTGTATATTTCAGGTGGATGAACTGGGGTCCCCTCTGAAGTCCTCAGGCAGCCGGAGGACCCTGAGATATCTCGGGCATGTGATCTCCGTGAATTCCCCTGAGAGGAGAGAGACCAGGGCCTGCCACGTGTCGAGGAACGTGTCTTGGGTCTGGGTGAGGGAGGCTTGTATCTTTTCCATTCCCATGATATACCATAATCGATGGAGCCAGCCCGTGAGAGTGGGTTTCCTAGATGTGCCCCACAATGAGAGAATGTGTTGAGTGGCAGCCCCCATTGCCAGCCCCATCTGCCTCCCCCATCTGCCTCCCCCTGATCGATTTAAGTGGGAATGTGATGGCGTTGGGAAGGCCGAGAAGCGTGTACGCTGGAAATCGGGGGATCTCTGTTTCAAAATGTTCGTCAAAAGTCTTCAGCACTTCCTCCCAGTACCCTTTGATCTCCGGGCATTCCCACAAGATATGAGTGAGTGTCCCCTGGTGGCCGCAGCCCCTCCAACAGCCGGGGTCCCTCCGTGGGTTGCTCTGATGCAGTCTCAATGGCGTAAGATGCCAATAGTATGCAATTTTCACCGCCGCCTCTTTGCTGGCTACATTACGGGCGGTGTGGTGGGCCCTGAAATATATGTCCTGCCATTCTTTGTCCGTAAAGGAGCGTCCCAACTCTCGTTCCCATCGGATCTGACCCGCAGACCGTGTGGCGGATGGGGGTGGGCTGAGCATCGTGTAGATATCTGAGATCGCGTGTTTGTCTGTTGTTTTCGTGTGTAACCATCTCTCGTAGTTTGTGAGGTGTCTATTTACATGGGGTAGCACGTCTTTCCCTGTGAGCCAGTGTCTGATCTGAAAATATTGAAAACGGGGAATCTGTGGTAGTGTATAGTATTCCTGTAGGGTGCGCATCTGCATGAAGCCTGCGGGGTTGAAAAGGTCGCCAGCCGCCTTGCACTCTGACGCCCGCCATTGCGGGAACGACCCAGGGGTCATCCCAGGAGGGAAGGCTGGGTTCTCGAACAGAGGAGACACCGGGGATGGAAACAAGGTGAGGCCTCTTGGGGCTGCCACCTTGTCCCACACACGCATCACCGTTATCATGATGGGCGATTCTTTAAGATATGAAGGCCTGTCTGTGCGCTTCAGAAAAGGGACCTTCAACAATGACATCTGGGCCATAGCCCGGTCTTGAAACAGCCACCTTTTCTCCGATTCGGGTATGTGCCATTCTAGAAGGTAACGAAGCTGAGTCGCGTGGAAGTAGCGAGTTAGGTCTGGAACCCCGAGGCCGCCCTCCGAAGTAGCCCGCGTGTTCAGGTCCCTGCGCAGTCTCGGGCGTTTGTTGGCCCATATAAATTGTGTAATGCTGTCCTGTAGTTGTCTGAGCACGCCTATTGGAGAGGTTATTGGGATGGCCTGGAACAAGTACAGGACCTTTGGCAGGAGAGTCATTTTTACCGCGGCCACCCGTCCCAGCCACGAGAGTGGTTGCCGGCGCCACCTCTCCAGGTCCCCTCGCAGGGTAAGTAAAAAACAGATTGATTCCCTTGGGTAGTGTACAGGAAAAGCTAAAAAATTGGCTATAACAAAGTGGAATTTTGCTCCTCAAATTAAAAATATAAACAACATTCAAAGTACATAACAATTTATTGAAATATTAAAAAAGCATACAATACATTTGTAAAATAGTATAAACACACAATTAAAAACAGATATATATTTTTGTGACCTGCACAAAAGTATAGGACAGACAAAACTAAATTGTAAATCATAAGACTTGAAAGTTTACAAGGCGTACATTCACAGAAAAAGTTTCAAACAGCCCTGGTGTTATAACCTCACAATCTTATATGCATCAGGGAGGAACAACATGAATTGTACTTAAGCTTGCGTCGACGCGTTTCGGTGGTTTTGCGTTTGATTCGGTGCCACCTTTATCAAGACTGTAATTTTCGTTGTCTGTCATACAGTTGGATCCTCATAGGTCTCCTAAGATGGATATACATGAAATTAGATATCTAATTTTCAAAACAGATTAACTCCATCTACTACAGCGATTCTAATCTGTCTGTCATCTAAACAGTGCTTTACGGAGAATAAATCGCTGTTTAGATGACAGACAGATTAGAATCGCTGCATATAAGATTGTGAGGTTATAACACCAGGGCTGTTTGAAACTTTTTCTGTGAATGTACGCCTTGTAAACTTTCAAGTCTTATGATTTACAATTTAGTTTTGTCTGTCCTATACTTTTGTGCAGGTCACAAAAATATATATCTGTTTTTAATTGTGTATTTATACTATTTTACAAATGTATTGTATGCTTTTTTAATATTTCAATAAATTGTTATGTACTTTGAATGTTGTTTATATTTTTAATTTGAGGAGCAAAATTCCACTTTGTTATAGCCAATTTTTTAGCTTTTCCTGTACACTACCCAAGGGAATCAATCTGTTTTTTACTTAGGTCTAACACCCCAATTCCCTTGCTTGTTTCAAGGGGTTCCTCTCTATCTTTACACCCCTCGCAGGGTAGCCAGCAAGGTTGAGTAGTTTTGTTCAACCGTTTGGGTCGTGCTCGGGGTTAAGGAGATGCCTAGGTAGGGCAACGACATCTGGGTCTGAAGACCTCCGTACTGCTGCTGACCTCGCATTGCGGCTTTTGCATTCCGTCCCAGGGGTAGGATCAGTGACTTCTCAACGTTCATCTTGAACCCCGATACTCTTCCGAAGTTCTCCATTTCAGATAGGAAGGCCGGTACCGACGTTGAGGGGTCCTCCAGGGCCGGTAGGACATCGTCCGCATAGAGACTTATGGTCTGTGGTTCTCCGCCAAAGCGAACTCCCACAATGGTTTGATTGTCGCGGACTCGCTGCGCCAGTGGTTCAATGTACAAGGCGAATAGCAGAGGTGATAGAGGACACCCCTGTCTGGTGCCCCTTTGGATGATTAGTGGCTTGGAACGCACCCCATTAACGCTGATTGTGGCCTGCGGGGCGGCGTAGCAGCTAGCAACCCACGTGCGAAACCGGTCCCCTATCCCAAAGCGCGCTAAGACAGCATCCAGGAATCCCCAGTCCACCCTGTCAAACGCCTTCTCGGCATCCACCGACAGGAGGACCGCGTCAGAGTCATTGAATTGGGCTTTATCTATGACATGGAGCAGGCGCTTGGTGTTGTCTGCGCACTGTCTATTTGGTATAAATCCTGCCTGGTCTGGTTCAATGATACCCTGCAAACATGGGCCCAGTCGCGCCGCGAGCACTCCTGTAAATAGCTTCAGGTCAAGGTTAAGCAGTGAGATGGGTCTGTAAGCTTTGCAGTGGGACGGATCCTTGCCCGGCTTGGGGATGACCACAATGTCGGCCTCTAACATGTCTTGGGGGATAGAGCCCCTGCCTTGGAAGGAGTTAAATAGCCTGGCCAGTACTGGTGCTATCAGGGGGCAGAACGCCTTATAAAAGCTCGCTGAGAAGCCATCTGGACCTGGGGCCTTGTAATGGCTGGATTTTCTGAGTAGGTGGGATCAGCCCCCAGGGGCCCCTCCAACCCAGCCAGAACGTACTCACCTTCCCTCCTCAGGACTCCTCTATATCCAGGCACCTGGTACCTACCTGAGGATGGGGAACTCGCAATATACAAGCTCATATTATTAAAAACACCACTAAATCTATAGGGATACTAAGAATACTCACTGATTACTAGGGATATCCATACCCTACACCACACTTATTCACATCAGTTGGTCTCGCGGCCACCCTGACCCAGACCGTTCTACCCTAGGGCAGATATGACACACAATCCGGTGTGTCTACACATGGGCCTGCAGAACCCAATGCTCCCTTTTCCAAATTGTTCGCGATCCTGCGAAACTAAGCGTCAGTATCCTCCCTGACGTTCTCACTTATTCAAGCCACAATCCTGTGGGTATCGGCACTGGTCTCCCACCCAGTGTTCTCATTAACGCCGCATATCAACGACGACCACATTCCTATGAACACCTATACATATATATATATATATTGGGATATTATCTCAGCTGTCTACTCGGGATGAAACTACAATAATATTATGGGATGGTGTACTAACTTAGTCCCTTGGTTGCAAGTCTCCTCTCTCCCTCACTATTACTTACCTGATCAGGGGTAGCATCTGTTCAAACAGCAATACTTACCAGGAAAGATTATTCTTACTGTATGAGGACAAAGATATACACACTATGTGATAGAGTTGTTCTTTGATTTAAGCGCTCCTACCCCCCTTATCCATCAGTGGCTCAACAGCAACTGGCTTGAAGCCAGGATAACTTTATCATAAAAGAACTCATGCACACTAATTCACTAATTAATGGGGTCATTTATTATTAGTACAATATAAACCTTCACACAGATATGACAAAGACTATAGGTAGAACACACCGCTTGAAAGAGAAAAGATTAAACATAACAGGAACACTCCGCTGAAAGGGAAAAGATTAGACATAAAGTGTAAATGTAACTAATTCAGACTACCTCACCTATTAGAAGGAAGATTTCTCTCTCTGCCTCTGGTGGGATTAGGGCTCTCTCTGTCTCTCCCTCCTTCACCACATCACCACGCCTCTGGTTCAGTTGCTCCAGCTGACAGCCTTCTTTGATGCTCTCTGCACTGCTGTCTCTCTCCTCATCTTCAGCAATCGTCTGCCTTCTTTCTCCATTCAAGAACTGCACTCTATTCTGCAGCTCCCAGCAGACATCCTCTCTCTCTCTGCAAGCTATTCGGAGCTCCAAGCTGTTCTGGGCTCCCAGCAGTCCTGTGCTCCAAGCTGTTCTGGGCACCACGCTGCACTGACTTCCAAAACTGAACTGACCACTCCTCCTCTCCTGTAGCTCACTAATATGGATTCCTCTCCCCTCATGGAAATTTCCACAGGAGGGCTGTCTCCTACCGAATTCCTGTGCCAGCTCCCAGGCTTCCACGCAACCGCAGTGCGCCTCTGCATGTTACGTCTGGGCCCAAGAGAAAAACACATTTCTCGGATAAGAAGCAGTCCTAACTGGATTTTCCCTCTAGCACAACAGCCTTAACTGAAAACATTGCCTTTGCCCTAAAAAGCCTCTCTGCTTCCATCAAGATGGAGTCTCTCTAGCTCTAGGCCTGTAGGCCTGAAAGGGGTAAAATGCTCCTTAGCTCTGTCAGAATACCTACATAAACCATACCAATATGTCTAATATGTCAAAGCCAATAGGCAATAGACAGGTTAAAGTCAAGAATAAAGGCATATTAAGCAGCTATCCTCTTCTAGATCTGGAAAAAGGGCTTAAAAGGGCCAACACAGGCTAAGAATACCTATACTAGATGCGAGCAAGATTAATGATCTATATCACTGCTAAATAAAGCCAAAAACTCTGCCATAACAGGCCTTCAGCGGCTTAAGGCGTGCGATCGCGGAGATGACCTCCTCGATTCTGATGGGCACTTCGAGGGAGTCCCTAGTGGGGCCGTCAAGGGGTGTGACCGCCGTGTCATTGAGATAAGATTCAGCCGTGATCCCTCCTGTGGGTGGCTCTGCCGCGTACAGCGAGGCATAGAACTCTCGGAAAGCCTCCGCAATATGATCATCTTCCTGGTCCGTCGTGGGTGTGAATGGAGGGGACCTTCGCGCGCAGGGTCTTTGCCTTGAGGCAGCTCGCCAGCAAGCGCCCCGTTCTATCGCCGCCCACATAGTAAGTGTGGCGCAGTCTCAGGGCAGCGTATTCCGCTCTGTCCAGGTCTAGGCTTGCGAGCTGAGCCCTGACTGCCTTGAGTTGGCGCCATATCCTGGGAGCTCCGGTACGGCTGTGAGCTTGCTCCAGCTCGAGCACCTGTCCGGACAGAGATTGCCGTTTCTCCCTCCTTGTCTTGGCTTCCGCCGCGGCTATAGCGATAAGTTCCCCCCTCACCACCGCTTTAAGCGCTCCCCATACTGCCGTCAGGGGGACTTCCGGGGTGTCGTTCATCTCCCGATATTCAGTGATGCGATCTTGGAGTCGTTGCGTTAATCCCTTGTGTTGCAGGAGTGCATCATTGAGGCGCCATCTACCCTTCCGCTGTGTGATTGTAGGGACTCGTATGTGTGTCATGAGTGCATTGTGATCAGATAGTGCTGCTGGGAATACCTCCACATCATCTACCAGGGGGGTTATATCGGTATTACCGAAGAAGTGGTCAATTCGCGTGTAAGTGTGGTGTACGTGAGAGTAATATGTGAATCCCGGGCTGGTGGGATGGTGTTTCCGCCATAAGTCCGTAAACCCCCTATCTGACAGCCATTGGCCCCCTTCTTTCGAGATCGCCCCAGCGAACCCCTGGCGATGGCCCGACCTGTCTGTGTTGGGGTTCATTACCAGGTTTGTGTCTCCACCCACCAGCACCAGCTTAGTATTAGGTTGCAGCGCGTCTGCCAGGGTCCCCTTAAGAAATGGTTCCTGTTTGGAGTTCGGGGCGTAGAGTGAGCCCACCACCATCTCCATCCCCCCGAGTCGAATGTGGTAGGCTAAGAATCTCCCCTTGATGTCAGCCACCCGGTCCCCAACCATCCCCTTGAAGTGACGTGCTACCAATAGGGCCACCCCTGCTTTCTTGTCTAGAGTCGAGGAGTAGTATTGGAGTGGGAAGGCCTTTGAGCGCATTCTGTGCCAGTCCTTAGACAGCAGATGAGTCTCCTGGAGGAGGCATAGGTCTGCACCAGTGTTCTCCAAGTAGGACAGGACAGCCCTGCACTTAACGGGGTTGTTAAGCCCCTTGACATTCAGTGTGAGAGCTTTCAACTTAGAGATCGCCATATTCGAGACATGTGGCGCCTGCTCAGTGGGCTAGAGGCTCGGTCGTCTTCCAGACCAGAATTGTCTGTGTCAATGGTACCACACCGGCAGGGTCCCCTCCCCATCTCCCCCCGGACCCAACAACCCCCCCTCCCTCTCCCAAATGTTGTCCCTCTGGTGCAGGTCGAGGTTCTCGATCTCCCTCGCCCGCCCCGCCACCCCTCCCCAAACAGTCCCCTGTAATTTTTCTCACAGTCTCGGGCCTATCAGGACAGAGTCCAGGTCCGTAGAGTGTCATGGTAGATGAGGACATGGCGGCGGCCGACTCTTCGGCCCCCCGACCCCATCCCCCCCCATGAGGGAGGCTTTTGAAGGCAAACCCCTGTGTAGATGCGCCTTGCTGTTTAGCCGCTGTGTTGTCCGCTACCTCCTGCACAGCTGCCTCCCGTTCTTGGACCGCCACCTGAGGGTCTGGTCTCTGGAAGGATCTGGGGGAGCGTCGTCTTCGCACAGTCTGCCAACCATCATCACGACGGCGATCAGACCCCTCCGCCGAACGGCGCTGGGGATTCCCATCCAAGTCTGTCTCCTCTGGTGGATCGATGTCCAGCACCGCGCACGTGCCGTGGAGGGATCTGAGCTGGTGAAGTGACCCCTTCCACTTGAAGATGAGGCGAAATGGGTGGCCCCATGAGTAAGGCACCCCTTTGTCTCTCAAAAAGTCCGTGGCCACCTTGAAGGTCCGTCTTTTCTGTAGGGTGATGACCGAGAGGTCTTGGAAAAGGGCCACCTGGTCTCCCCGGAAGGTGATCTGTTGTCGCGCTCGGGCCTCTCTCAAGATGCGTTCCTTCAGAGGGAAGTCCGGTAGAAAGGCCAATATATCCGGCGGGGGGGCCTGCGCCCGGCGCGCCGGGCCGACTCTGTGGGTGCGATCAATCCGGATTTCGAATTCGCTGGGTTCCCTGATGATTTCCCGGAATAGATCTTGTAGGTATGCGGCAGCGCTGTTCCCTTCTGTTTTCAATGGAACACCCCGGACCCGTATGTTGTTCCTCCGGGAACGGTTCTCTAGATCCTCCGAGTGTTCTTGGAGGTCCAGTTGCTGGTTCTGGAGACGGAGGACTTCTTGCTGGAGTCGTTCCACCGCCATGCTGCGGGTCTGGTCCGCTTCGTCCACCTTTCCCCCAGGCTCTCCACGTCCCTGCGTAGTTCTCGCTGCTCACCCGCAAGCTCTTGCTTCAAGGTTTGAAAGTCATCCCTCAGGGTGTTAAAGAGGGAGGCCAGAGAGGCCTTTGTGATGGGCGCGGATTCGTCATCCGCCTCGGCAGCGGTGGTCGATACCTTGGGAGGCGATTGCGCTGGGGCTTTCTCCGTTTTGGAGGTGTTTTTATGGAGCATGTCTGTTATGGTGCGGTTGCTTTTGCGTGCCGCGTTGGCCATATTGTCGGCGTGCTACAATCCAGGGGCCGTTCTCCCCCACGTCATGCACTGGGTGCGGGAGCGCCCGGGTTCAGGGCCCCTCTTCCGTCAGGAGCTCGGGAACCCCCTCTGTAACGGAACGTGGCTGCGTGGACCCTTCTTGCTCAGTGGCTCCGTTCCTTCAGTGTGAAGCTTTCGTTGCGTGGGGGGGCCCTCGGCGCCGTCCCCGGTTGTCCAGGCCGCAACGCCTCGTTGACCACCAGCTCCCGCACGTGGGACGCCAGCAGCGCCCTTCCACTGTCTCAGCTCAGGGCGCGATACCAGCTGGATGGGGGGTACATTCTTCACCCCCTCAGCCACAGGGGCGATTCTACTCTTCGCGTCCCAGCCGGACTCTGTCTCTTCAAGGTTTTCCCCGCCGCCGCATCAGGTAACTTACTCTCCACTGGTGGTCCTTTCTCACCCCACTCAGCTAGGGCCCAAGTCTCAGGCGCTAGGTCAGCAGCTCCACCATGTGCGCAGAAGCAGGGTCTTGTCGCGACCCTCCACCGGAGGGCCCTTGGTTCAGCCCCGTCCCTCCGCAGGGGCCTGTCTGGATAGGGCTACGGCACAGTCCCCGGCCCTCAGGCAGTTGTCCGCCCCCAGCTGGTTCACCCTCCACGCTGCGGTCAGGTGTCCCGGGGCAGGAGGGGGGGCACGCGCCTTACCGTTGCCTCAGATGCGGTCTCGGTGTAGACCCGTGGCGGCTCTCGCAGCACGATAGGCCAGGCCACCGGCCGTCCCCTGCGCCCCCGGTCCTATCACCGCTGGCTCTCCAGTTCCTCCGAGCCCCCGCTCCTTACGGTGCATCCGCTTCTGGTGGGCGTCCGCTCGCAGCTCCCCAGGAGCCTCTGTCTTCGCTGCTCAGGCCGGCTCTCACCGCAAGCCCGGGCCCGAACGCCGCTCCTCGCGGACTAGGCCTGAAGCCGGGGGCTAAAGTTGTGCAGCCTCCGCTGGGCGTCGCTCTGGTCCGGTTGGGTCGCGTCCCGCTTCAGGGTGTCGCAGCCGCCCGGGCGGCGCTCCGGTCGTCTCTCTCGGCCTCTCCTGACAGAGTGCTGCTCTCGGCTCTTACCAGCGGGCCAGCACTTCCGTCACGCCGGGCCCCGCGGCTAAAGAGCTCCCCCGGGCGCCGCAGTTGCGTCAGCTCTTACGCGCCAACCCGTGCCGGGGAAGGCCAAAACCTCGGTTTCTCCGCTGGTGCCAACAGCGACTTCCCGCTCTGGCTGCTCAGGGCTCCGGGGGTGGCGCTGCGTTTTATGCGCCGTTTTGGTGGAGCGGGGAGGGTATTTGCCTGCTATAAGAGGGTGAAAGGGGGTCTAGGGCCGAGGAGCCTCAGAAAGCACGTATTGTCAGGCCGCCATCTTGGCCACGCCCTGTTCCACTTCTTTTTAGACTGTGGGTGCGAACTCCTCCTTGGAGCGTGTCCGGACCCTCTCGCCTTTTTGCACTTGGTCGTCCGCTGACGTCTGGCTTGCCCTGAGAGCATCCTTCCGTGGTGCTTTCAGCGTCTGGCTGCACTTGCTGGTGCTGACCTACTGTTTTTCTGCACCATTGTGCCTTCTTGGCGATTTGGTGAGACAGTCATCCTTGCCTTTTCCGCTTCTTCCAGTGGGCCTTGCACTCAGTTCTACCTCTCCTCCCTGTCTGATGAGATGGTCCCTGAGTTCTTGTTCCTTTTCGGGTGCAGTCTGTCTCTGCGGGGCGCTGGACGGTTCTTCCTGGGTGACCTTGAGCTGCCCTTTTTGGCTTCCACCTGCTTATTGCAGACGGCGCCGTTCTGTCTGGACTTTGCCTTCTGGCTGTGTTAGGCTCAGCTGCCCTCTTTGCTGGGTGTGTTTCCGGTGGAGGGAGGCTTGTCTTTGCTCTGCCTCTTCTCCTTGGGGTCTCTAGGTTGCTCTCCTCCTTCGGTGCTCCTCTTCCTTGTCTTGGCCTGGGAGGAGGTTTTGTCGCCTCGTATGGGCGTGGGGTGCTTTGGCCTCCTTTCGTCTTTGCTTGTTTCCTCTGCTGTGTGAGGATGGGCTACCTCTTCTCTTCTTTTCCCTGCATCCCCTTCGGGGTTGGTGGCCTTCTGCTTGCGGGGGTTCCCCTTGCCTGTGGGACGGGGCTCCTCGTCCTGTCTTTGGGACTCAGTCCCTGTAGGATCCTCTGTTATGACCAGGCTGGTGGGGTCCTCTCGCAGACCCTCCTACCCCCTGGGCATGGCTTATCTATTCTACATGAAAGAATCTGTGGCTACTAGTCTCTATCAGATGTACGAGTTACTTACCTTCGGTAACGATGTAACTGGTAGAGATGATTCTAGCCGCAGATTCCTTCATGGCCCACCCTTCCTCCCAGTTCTGCAAGGACTTTTGGCTTGGCCTTCCTCACTCGCCTCTCTGTGGGCGGCTGTGTCTTCTATGGGTACATTATTTCCCTCTTTCTGACAGGAGGTTCGTCCTGTTTATTTGTTCTTTTTCCTCCCCTTATGGCATATTGGAGTATAGGTTTATAGGTACTTCTGTGCCTTTATGCTCTGGTTGCTCCAGGTTTGGGCCTACCTTCCTCCCCCCCCCCCACCTCCCCTTTTATTACTAGGGTTCTGGGCCCTCTGCTATCCTCTAGGTTGGGGTCTTTTGGCTGTGCCTCTGCCCTTTGTTCCTTATGAGGGTTGTCACACTCTGTGATTGGGCTGTCTTGGAGTTTTTCCATTCCTGGTTTGTCCCGGGCTGGTTCCCCTTAATGGTAATTAGTTGGGGTTTTGGTCCTGTTACATGTTTTCATGACACTTTTCATGTGTCCTTGACTCCAGGGGGGTGGGGGGTGCGGCTATCTTTGTGCTTGCAGGTTTGCTGTTCAGGGCTATGTTCTGTTCTTTATTCTTTTCCCTGCCTGGGGTACTGCAGTGTCTGGCACTGTTCTTTATGGTATTGTTCCCCACCATTCCTTTTTTCTTTCGCACACTGTTCCTATACTCTCACACTTTTGTCTGGTGGCTCCGCTTTGTAGCGCGGATAAGTTCTCTGAAGGAAACTGACGTAGGTGCGCCGGGGTGGGTCTTGTATGACCTCGCTAACGTCACGTTGGCGGACAACGCTTGGGCGGAGTCGTGTGATGTCGTCCCCCCTGCGCGCAGGGATGTTGTGGCACAAAGTTTTCTGGGTCCAGTCTCACGCCTGGGAATAATTCTACATGAAGGAATCTGCGGCTAGAATAGTCTCGACCAGATACATAGTTACCGAGGGTAAGTAACTCGTACTTTCGTTCCTTTCTTGCCCACGGAAGGGGTGCCCCACAGCATTCGCAGAGACACAGACCACAAAAGTAACAACCTCAGCGTGGTCGCGGACGTGGGAACCGTCGAGGCGGTTCAGGGGGCCAGCGGGCGGGTCAGTCCACTTCCACCCCCTCAGCATCCACTTCGAAGCCTTCCTAGTCCGACCTTTCAGGCCCATTAGACGCCAGTGGGTGGACGAATAAGCCATCATCTCCACCACTGGTGCAACATCACTTCGGACAAGTGGGTGCTGCAAATTGTCCGGAGGGGATTCTCCCTCTCTTTCGAGAACACCCCTCCAGCCATGCCACCTCAGTTCTACCGCATGTCTGGGTATCGCTTGGCGCTTCTCCAGGTGGAAGTTGCAGCCCTCTTGGCCAAGGGGGCCAGCGAGCGCGTTTTGACGCCAGAAGTAGGTTGTGGTTGTTATTCCAGCTACTTTCTGGTTCCAAAGAAGGACAAGGGCCTGCGTCCTATTTTGGACCTTCGGAACGTCAATCGCTTCCTCTGAAAGGAAAAGTTCAAGATTCTCACACTTGCTCAGGTCTTGTCTGCCCTAGACCCGCAAGACTGGATGGTGGCGTTGGACTTGCAGGGTGCCTATTTTCATATTCCTGTTCTGCCTGCCCACAGGCGCTACCTGTGATTCACAGTATGCCACAAGCACTCTCAGTTTACCGTGCTCCCCTTTGGCCTTGCCAGCACCCCTTGGGTGTTCACGACAGTGATGGCGGTGGCCGCAGCTCATCTGCGCAGATCAGGGGTTTCAGTCTTACCCTATCTCGACGACTAGCTGTTGAAGGCAGGCTCGCCCCAGGCAGTTGTTTCACACCTCCAGACTACGGCCGACCTACTGCATTGCTGGGGTTCTCCATCAACATTCGCTGGGGTTCTCCATCAACTTTCGCTGGGGTTCTCCATCAACTTGCCGAAGTTGCACCTGATTCCCTCACAGAAGCTCCTTTTCATCGGAGAGGTTCTGGACTTTGTTTCGGGTTTATCCTCCTGAGCAGCGAGTCCGGGACATTCAGGCTATGATTCCGATCTTTCAGCCTCTGTCCCGGGTTTCGGTCAGGATGACCCTTCGACTACTAGGTCTGATGGCCTCCTGCATCCTGCTGGTGGATCATGCCAGATGGCATATGCAGGCTCTGCAGTGGGACCTGAAGTTCCAGTGGGCAACAGCGTCAGAGGCCTCTGGTCTCTGGTGGAGTCCAAGCTCCTCCTCAACCTTCTGGAGCTTCGGGCGATCCGACTTGCATTGAAGGCATTCCTTCCTTCTGTCATGGGGAGAGTAGTGCAGGTGTTCCCCGACAACACCACCGCCATGTGGTATTGCAACAAACAGAGCGGGTGGGGTCGTGAACCCTTTACCAAGAGGCTCTGCACTTCTGGGCTTGGCTGGAACACCAGGGCATGTCCCTAGTGGTTCAACACCTGGCAGGTTCTCTAAATGCCAGGGCGGACAAACTCAGTCGCCGGTGCATGATGGATCACAAATGGCATCTGAACTCAGACGTTGTGCAAGGTCTCTTTCAGCAATGGGGAGAGCCTTGGTTAGATCTATTTGCTACCGCAGAGAACGTCCAATGTCATCAGTTCTGCTCGTTGGAATTTCCAAGGTGGCGCGCACTCGGCTACGCTTTTTGTCGCGAGTGGAGCTGCGGTCTGTTGTACGCCTTTCCGCCTATACCATTTCTGCCCTGAGTGCTGAAAAAGATCTGGCGCGACCGGGGCCAGGTCATTCTTGTGGCTCTGGATTGGGCACAAAGGTACTGGTATCCAGAGCTACTCAATATGGTGATGGATCCCCCGATCCAACTGCCTCTTTGGTAGGATCTTATGTCGCAGCAGCAGGGGATGGTCCTTCAGCCGAACCTGTCCAGCCTCCACCTCCATGCGTGGAGATTGAGCGGCGACAGTTGACCGCTTTCGATCTTCCTTCCGAAGTCTGTGATGTCATTCTGGCAGCCAGGCGTCCCTCCACAAAAACGGTATACGCCTGCAGGTGGAACAAGTTTGTGGCATGGTGCACAGATAAGTCTGTGGATCCCCTTTCTGCCCCTCTTTCCGAGGTTCTTCTGTTCCTTCTTTCCTTGGACCAGCAGGGCTCTGCTCTGGGCACTATCAAGGGTTATCTTTCTGCCATCTCTACATTTCTGCAGCTTCCTGATCAGCCTTTTCTTTTTAACTCCTCGGTTGTTAACCGTTTCCTGAAAGGTATTATGCACACGTTTCCTCCCATGACGTTCACAAATCGTCAATGGGGCTTAAACCTTGTCTTGACAAATCTGATGTGCTCTCCCTTTGAGCCCCTTCATAACTATCCCTTGCGTCTTCTTACTCTAAAGACTGCTTTCCTGGTAGCTTTCACCTCTGCCAGAAGAGTGAGTGAGCTCCAGGCTCTTTCTTCTAAACCTCCTTTCCTTTCTGTTCATCCAGACTAGGTGGTTTTAAGGACCTGTCCTTCTATCTTGCCAAAGGTTGTTACACCCTTTCACATCGGGAAGACCATCACATTGCCCACCTTCTTTCCGCCTCCGCACCCCTCGAAAGAGGAAGAGAGTCTCCCCCGTCTGGACCCAAAACGTGCGCTCTTGTTCTATCTGAAGCGCACACAACAGTTCTGGGTGGATGACCAGCTCTTTGTTGGCTATGTGGGTGCCAAAAAAGGTCGGGCCGTGCACAAACGGACCATCTCTTGTTGGGTCGTTCTCTGCATCAAAGCCTGTTACTCGTTGGCTAAGAAGGAGCCTCCTGTGTGGCTGCGTGCCCATTCCACCAGGGTGACGGCGACCACTACTGCTTTGGGATGCGGTGTTCCCTTGCAGGACATTTGTCAGGCAGGTACATGGACCTCGCTGCACAGGTTTACCAAGCATTACTGCCTTGATGACTGATGTCTGTCACCAACACAAACTAGAGTTTTTGTGATGCAGAATCTTCCCTTTGTGAATCCCAAGCCAGTGGAAGAGAATAAACTAATGTTGGCCTCTTACAAAATTCCTTTGCTGTCGGCCGCTAGGAGAGGGACCTGTTCCTGGAGTCGTTCAACTTTTCAGCACTACAAGTAGTATAAGAGGAACCACAAAGAACATAAGAACATTCCCTCCAGGCATGGCAAGACGCAACAGAAGTCAACTGACTGATCCACCTCTTATTCTGAAACCACTCCGGTACTGCAATTGATCAAGTTCCGTATGTTGGGTTCTTTCATTAAGGAAAGGCAGGCCTTTAATAAAGCTGTTGTCTGTTTGGTAGTTGCACCCGTAATGCTCCTATGATGACATTCTGAACCTGTTGAGCTTGATGCCTGTCAATACCAGAACAATGCCAATGGTTATGACTCTGCCCTGCTGACTACATCTCAGCCTCCTCCAAAGCAGCTCCAACACCACTTCTGCCATTTCTTTCCAAAGCCTATTTCATCATCAAATTAGGTGTCTACTCCTATTTCAGTGCCTGGGTTTTCTCATGCTGAGAGAAAGCAAACATTGGAAGGTATGTTACCTTCCTATAAGGCTATTGCTGATGGAATGATCCAAGCATAAGATGAGGAAACATCAGCGTGTTCAGTAGCTAGGAATGCTGCCATGAAATATAAGACCATACCTACCGATTCAACTTGCTTATTCAAACATCCTTCTACTGAAAGTTTGGTGGTCAAGATTGCTCTGCCACAGTAAAGGGTGGCCCTGTTGCTTGATATCTGCAACAACGACCAAATGAGAAAGAAAAATCTGCACTTGGTTTTGTGAGATTAAAGCAGAATAATATGTTTTGCTATCTAGCTTGCTACACCTGCGTACTTTGGGAAATATCAAATTAAAACTGGTTAACATTCACCAGAAGACGTGGAATTCTTTCAGAGGCCTGTAAAAATTACAGCAGGGATGCGACTAAGCATGTAAAGCAAACTGACCTAAACACTTTGGATCCAAGATCGAGCTTCTTATTAAGACAGCATCTGTGGTACCACAGGATTTTCTGGTTTGAAGCCATCATCTCGAAATTTCATTGGATGGGCAGGCCTTTAATCAAGAATGACAAAGCTTCCATTTAAAAGGGTAAGGCAGTTGTGATGGCATTATTTTTATCCCCATGAACAGAGAGACTTCTTTGCCACTATAAACAGTTTGGAATTCAGCTGGAGCTGCACCTTACAGACTCATAACATTGTAAACCACAGTTAGAAGACAAGATTACTTAATGACTTGGATTAGGCTCAAAAAGCACTTCATAATACAGTGGCATGCACAACTGGGGCAGAATGCTACAATGTTACAGATCTCTGGGAAGAAAGTTCAGTTTTGCTGAATACTTAAGTGTAGTAAAACACCAAACCACAGGCACGCTTACACCAAATGCAGACGGATTATCCACAGAATGGTAATAGAGATGTGTTGATGCCAATTAAACCACAAACCCATAGTGAACAGAATCTTCCCACCGTAACATCTAGAAGTGGCGCCTGAGAGACATTTTCTCCTATAATGTCCTCTATGTAAAGATATTTGGAATAGAGCCTAAAAACTAACATATGCCCTACAGGAGAATCCATTAGATAGTACAAAGAATGTAATTTCTAATGTGTTTACTTTAGGAAACACTTGTCTGACATCATATAAGCAAAGTATTTTGTATTCTATTGTATTGTCATAAAGAGGTAAATGGGATCATACCCAATTTTGAAACATGTCTATAGACCTGTCAAGTAAAAAATGTTAAATACCTGATAGAGACTTCTAGCTGCAGGTTCCTTACCGTAGAATATTCCCCAGGTGTCAGACTCGATTCGGAAAATTTTGGTGAGCAGTACTCCTTAACGTCAATATGTGGTGTTCAGCTCCAGTTGGCACCAGAAGTGCTATTTGTGATGCCTATATAGGCACCACCCCGGCCCGCTGATATTAGTTCTTTTCAGTTTCAGTTTTTCAGTTTTTTAACGTCTTTATTTCGAAGTTTTTCTTCATAAAAGACAAACATATAAAATATATACAAAAAACACACAACAGGTATGTACAACCATATACAAACAATTTAAGTTATCATAGATCTTGTTTTAAAAAGCGATTAAATAGCATAGAAAGACGATTTTTCCAGAGTTAATAAAAAAATAAAAAAGATAGTTCAGAATTGCAATCCAGAAAGCATAAATTTAGGACAACACATTTAGCATTCAGCTATTAGCTCCTTGTAAGCACCTTGCTCTGATAATCCAGGCCCACCCAAGATATTTTGCCACCCCTATGGATAGCCATTCTGCTGTATTGTATCTTAGGATCGACAATGCTTCATTGCTCACTCGGGTGTTTAATCTTTTGCATATTGGTTTTAGCCATTTATGGCGTGGTGCACGGTAGGCTGGGCAGGCAAACAGGAAATGCCCTAAAGATTCCTTTCGCTCGAGACACCAGGGACAGGATAAGGACGGATGGTTATGCCACTTGTTAGTAAATTCTCTTATTGGCAGCGTCCCTACACGAAACTGATGGTACAGTTTCCTGTCAGTGCTTTTAAGGATGGTGTCCCAATAGATCTCTGTATGTGGAACCACTTTATCAATCAGAAACATACTAGTCAGGTTGGATTTCTGAGAAAGCTCAACCTGTTCCTCTTTGACTATGCACCAATATAGTTGTTTAAACTCTTTTTTTGATGGAAAGATGTGATCTCCCGGCTCAGTCCATAGTCTATGGAGACCCATTCTAAATAGGGTGTTCTTGATAGATCTAACCCAGGGTATATCCCCTGCCCCTTGTATCGATCTCACTTCCAGTAATTCTTTGGCGAACATGGATAGTTCCGGAGTGGACCAGATACGTCTCCATAGCGAAACCATCCTATATTGGGCATGATGTTTAACCTCTTGGCTGCTAGGCGTTTTCCCGCTGTGTGCTGGAAAATGCCATTTTAGTGGCACTATGACGAGCTCAGCTCGTCATCAGCATCGAAAGGGTTAATAGAGTGGAAGCCCATATCTAACATGAGAGGGAGTGATGGTGTTGATGGTGTTGATGGTGGGAGACTCACTAGGCTGCGAAAAAATTTGTTCTGGATTTTGTCCAGAGCGGCCAGATCTACATTCCCCCATAAGTCCGCCCCATAAAGGATAGCAGTGCTGATTTTGGCGCTATAGATTTTAAGCGCTGGTAATACTCTTTTAGTCAAGGAACAGCGTTGTTCCTTCACAAGACACCCTGATAAACGAGCAAATTTTAGACTGAGTGCCTCTATTTGTTCCTTCCAACGTAGCCTGTAGTCGATAACAACTCCTAAGTATGTCATTACCTCTACTTGTTCTAAGCTTGTCCCATTCATGGTTACATGACCCCGCTGGGGTTTGTTCTTTGTCAGGACCATAAACTTTGTCTTAGAAACATTACTTTCGAGGTTGTTTTGGCTACAGAAGTCCACAAATTTATTTATTGCTAACTGGAGGCCCATCTGCGTTTTTGCCAGGATTAGGGTGTCGTCAGCAAAGATTAAAAGGGGAAACTTGGTCCCACCCAAGGTTGCGCATCTGTCGGGGTTGCTGAGAGAAACTGGACAACCTGGTTAATAAAGAGTAAAAATAGGGTAGGGGCCAGAACACAGCCCTGCCTCACTCCACGGGTCACAGGGAAAGAATCGGTCACCTGGCCCTGACAACCCCACCTTACTCTGGCAAAGTTATCCTCATGCAGCCTGATTGTAAACTCGAGAAGGTCAGATGGTATACCTATTCTTCTTAATGCTTCCCACATCTTTCCTCTGGGGACCAGATCGAACGCAGATTTAAGATCCACGAACGCTGCGTATATTATGCCTCCTCTTAAAAACACAGTCTTCCAATAGATCAAGACAAATCTGAGCACGTGGTCGACTGTGCTTATATTAGCCCTGAAGCCAGCCTGCAGTGGAGACAGGATGTTTTCATCTGTCATCCAAAACTGGATTCTACCCAACAGCATTCTGGCAATTACCTTCTGCAGGGGGTCAATAAGACTGATGGGGCGGTAGTTCCCCGGATTCGTCTTATCGCCTTTTTTATACACAGGTAGGATCTCCGCCCCTTTCCAAGAGTCAGGAATTCTGGCACCTCTAGCTATGGCATTGGCCAATAAGGTTATATAGGGGACCCATTTTTCTTGGTCATACTTAAATAGGTCCGCTGGGACACAGTCCATGCCGGGAGCTTTCCCATTCTGAACTAATTTTAGGGCATTTAAAGCCTCCACCTCCGTGAAAACTAACTGATCACGAGGTAGAACTACAGTCGGAGCCCAAGTATTCTCTCCTGTGTTGCAAGAGCCCAATTCTGTATTACCAAACTGCGCCGAGAAGTGCTTAACCCAAGTCTCCGCCGGAACATGGTTGGTTGGAGTTTGCAGGTCCCCAGTACCTCCCCATTTCACTACTTGCCAGAATTTTTGCTGGTTAGTGGAGAGGCTGGCCTTAAATAAATCTACCCAACGTTGTTCGTCCCAATTTATCTTTGCCTGCCTAAGCACCTTCCTATAATTTTCCCTTGCTTTTCTAATATCTGTTGCTAGTCTAGTTTTAATAGCAGCAATCAAAGAACTGTGGGCAAGACGACAAGACTTGTCATACCATTTAGCTCCTATATGAGTCAAGCCAGTTTTCCTCCCTCCACCAGGTTTAATAAAAAAAGTTTTAATTTTGTTAAAAAGGGATTCATGAATCACCCCAATTTGTTCCAGTAACCCCACATCCTCTAGCAGAGGCGCAATCAGCTTAGTCGATGCCGTTACCTCTGTCGAAACATTTTCAATGGTGTAAGGGTCTTCCAGAAACCTAGCCCAGCGTACCCTTCTGCAGTCATTCGTGAGGACTGCATCTGCTGTGATTAAATTTGTTACACTATTTCTTAATGGGTCGCCATTTGCTAATAAGTTTATTACTAGGGGATTATGATCACTTTCTGGCCTTGTGACTATTTCCATGTCCACTAATGAACTCCAGAACTCCATCTTAATTAAGAAGTAATCAATACGGCTCGAGCTATGGCAATTGTCAAAAGTAACATTTCCCACCATATCAGATTTTGTCCTCCCATTTGCCGCCCGCAAGTCCCATTCTAGGCAGAGACCAAGCCACTGCATAACGGCCTCTGTAACTTTTTTTTACAGGTGGGATGGTCAAGTTAGGAATATTCCATAACTGGTCTACCTCACCATAACACCCATTATCCAGATTGGGGACAGGTTCGAATGTACAATTAAAATCCCCAGCCACCAAAACACATTTATCTCTACCAATGCTGTTCAAAAGGGGATCTAGATCTTCAACCGTTTTCGATGACTTCCCTCCTGGTCGGCCCCTAGCATATATATTGATTAAGAAAAGATCTTGGCTGCTTTCACTACTCAGTTTCATCCCTAAAATATCATTACTCAGTGTTGGTAAGTCAGAAATCTTGTAACCTAAAGATTGTCTGATCCAAATAACCAGACCCCAGATGGACGACCTTTTGGGCCTTTACAGGCTGGTTTATAGAAGGTTAAATAACCAACCCGATGAATGGCATCAACTGACCAGCTTTCTTGAAGTACAATTATATCATGATGTTCTACAAAGAACCCCCAGTCAGCATCTACCAATTTCCCCTTCAGCCCAGCAATATTCCAAGATAATATCTTAAGGGTATGTACTGGTGTCTCTGATGGTATATCAACAGAGCTGACAGTCATCCCACTTCCCTCGGGTGTAAGAACAGGACTTAAGGGTTCATCCATCCCTTTCTTTCCATGGGGGGTATTTCCACACTCAGACTCTATCGGATCCACAATATTTACAGTATGAATTGCTATTGTGCTATTTTCTGAAACCCCAGGGGATCTGGGGACCAAAGGCCCATTGTTAAGTCAATCCACTCCGTTCTTTTCTTTCCACACCAGTCAGTGAAGCTCCGGAGTGAGTTACCCCCAGTCCCTTTTTTACTGTCCCTTTTTTACCTTTTGTCGAAGATTTTTTGAGACTTTGGACTTGATTTATTTCTTCGTGGACTGGTTAATCCGTCACAATGGTGACAGATATCCCATACGCCAAAGTAAAAATCCCATTCTACCCCATGGGATTTATATTTCAGCTGATGGGATATGCGTCACTCTTGTGAGTGACTAACCCGTTTACCAAGATCTCAATCAGGCCCTTTGTTTCCTGGTGTGAAGGATGTCCACCAGAAAGGCAGGTTTTAAACTATGCTGTGCCTGTGACAGACTTGCATGTGGTTTGCTTTGATGTCTGGAGCGCAATCAGGACACCAACATATGCGAGGATTGCCGTGTCATGTATCCTAAGGTGCCAAGGGAGCAGTCCCTCAAACTCCTCGCTGCCAACGCCAACCGACCCTTGTGTCATTCCAGATTTCGGTCGCGATGTAGGTCCTGAGATCGTTCATGAAGTCGTAATCGGCAATCGCCGTCCCACTCCAAATCGTCGCGTAAGTCCTACAAAAGAAGTAGTTACCGAAGAGGTCTCTAACTTCTTCCGGCATGTTTTTGGACGAGTTGAAGGGCCTTTGGAAATAAGGTCTACCTCTGTGGTGGCGCTTGCGCCTGGCTGTCTCCACACCTCGCAGTGTTTCCAGGAGCCGGAGTGACCCCGCCCACCTCATAGAATTTTATGAGCTCATGCACCTCATCCTTGGGTGGTCCAACCCATTCTGAGGGCCCTCAGGCCCCATGGGTCCCAGAGGGGCCTCTACTGGTCTTCTGCCAGCAGGCTTTTCCTATATGCTAGTTGGGCCCCAGGGATCCAGTGACTGATTCATAGCACCGCCGCTGGAGCGACCTTGACCTTCCCCAGCACCCGCTCCAGTACCGGTGCAACCCCATCATCATTCCTGACTCCGGCGCATTGCCAGATGAACGTCATCCGAGACTGGCATCAAGCAGGCGCAGACTCCCCATGTCAGAGCCAGTGCCTTATTCTTAAAACAGGCCTGGATTGGTTGATGATTGGGAGGGGACTGCTGACCTTTTTGGATACCAACCATTAGAAGAACCTGAGGAAACCTGGTATGAGAATTTGGCAGATGCCAGTGGACTGGACACCTCCCAGACACTGGTCTGTCACCCTATCATGGCTACAGAGGAGGGTTCCTTATTTATAATGGTGCAAAAAGAACAATTGATGGACGGAATTCTGAACAATGTCAAACATTTATCCCCAGTACAGAGATCTGGGCCAAAATCCATAGTTTGTTTGCTCAGCATACCATTCCAGTTTGGACCCAGCCATATGCAAATCAGTCTTGGCCCTGCTCCCCATGGGAACAGTCCAGCGCGAGCTGACAGGCCATGTCCTCCCCAGACCGGAAACTAGCATCCTGTTAATGCTTTCGGGATATCACCTGTGCCACTGGATTCAAGCTAGCCTGGCTGATGAAGGGTGATGCCCTGAAATCGGTCCCAGAATGCATTTCTGGCTGGACTGTACCCATGGGGAACAAGCTCATGACTGATTTGCGAATGGCTGGATCTAAACTGTGGTGGCATGGTGAGCAAAAGAATAATGGATTTGCCTGGATCTTTTTTGGGGGTGAATGTTTGATTTGTTCAGCATTCCATCCATCATTTGATTATGCATCATTTAAAATTGTGGCTATGGTCGGGGACCTTCCTTATCCCTCACTGGCATGACAAACGTCTTCAGCCCGGAGTTGCCCTGACCCCCCCGCCCATCAAACTGTTACTCCCATTTAAGGAAGGCCTTACCAACGTCCTACTTGGGGCCTGGTTTAAGTGCAGCACAGGGTCTCCTGTGCATACGACAATTGCCTGTCGCCATTGCCCGCCCCAATGGACTCCAGTTTCCTCACCCAGCACCCCACCCCAGAATGCTTGGTGGTCCAGGCCTCCAAAATCAACCCCAACGTGTTCTCTACCACTCCACTGGATAGGGAATCCAAAGGGCTGGTTACATTTGGGAAGAGGATCTTGTCCTCTGCCACTCTGACACAGCAGTTGGTAAACATTGCGTGCATCTTGCACCAATACACCTATACAATCTGGGACTCAGTTGTGCAAGTGCTGCCTATGATCTCGGAGGAGGTCCAAGCTACACTCTCTCAAGCAATTGCTGATGCAAGGGACACAGCTAAGTTCACCATATGATGTGGCTTGGATATGTCCGACTCGCTGGCCGGAACAATTTAATCGTCGATGGCCCTTCGGTGCCACGTCTGGCTGAAAACCACTGGCTTTTCTGACTATGTCCAGGCCTCTCTTATGGATATGCCCGCTGTTGACTCTTGGTTGTGTAGAGAAAAAGTGGACTGTGCGCTTGTGCGCTTTGAAGATAGCAGAGCTACAGCTAGGTCCCTGGGCCTTTCCATGGCCCTTGTCAATCCCAGGTCACCTCCCGCCCCTTTTATGATCACAGAAAGGGCTTCCAACCACATCTTTGCATGCCCAGCCAGCAAACCGCACAATCTTTTTTGGCCGAAGACACAATTGCCAGAGATGTAGGACAGGCAGCCAGAGGTCAAACCAAACCATCCCATCCCATCCCATCCCACCCCACCAGCCACAACCTCTGCCTGCGCTTCCAAACCCTTTTAGTATGCCCTCCGAACGTCATGGGAATCCAGTGGGGGCCGGGATGCACCATTTCCTGTAACACTGGAGGCCAATACCATGCAACCATTGGGTTTTGCAGCTAGTCCAAAGATGCTGCTCCCTGCCTTTTGTGACAAACCTCTTCCATGCCACCTACTTGCGACAAACTGATGGAGGACCACCTCTCCTTGCTTTGTCAGGAGGTGTCTCCTATCTTGGCCAAGGGAGCTATAGAGAAGGTGCCAACATGAGACGGTCGTGTTTGCTATTTCTGCTACTTTCTGGTGCCCAAAAATGACGGAGGCCTCCATCCTATTTTAGACCTGCGCCTTTTTAACCTCTTCCTGAATAAGGAGAAATTCAAGTATGCTTACGCTAATACTTTCTGCCCTATACCCAGGAGTCTGGATGGTAGCATTACACTTGCAGGATGCATATTCCCTGTCCTGCCTGCACACGTTACCTGTGGTTCACGGTGGGCCAAGAGCACTTTCAGATTTCCATGCTTCTTTTTGGCCTTACCAGCACTGCTTGGGTGTTCACCAAGGTGACAGCGGTGGTTGCAGTACATATGCGGAGATCAGAGATTCCAATTTTTCCGGGCCTTAACAATTGGCTCTCGTCTTCCACCTCCAGACTACAGCAAACCCCACTCGCTGTTCACTATGAACGTGCCGAAGTCACACCTGACTCCCTCTCACACCTTTTCATTCATCTGAACTGTCCTAGACACACTGCAGTTTCAGGCCTATCTTCCCAAAATGCGAGTCAAGCATATTCAGGCTATGATACATATGTTTCTGCCTCTTTCTTGGATTTTGGTGAGAGTGACCTTGAGGTGGTTGGGCTTCATAGCCTCCTGCATCCTGCTTGTAAAACATGCCTGTCCGCATATGCTGACTCTGCAGTGAGACCTGAAGTTCCAATGGGCGCAGCATCAGGGGAATCTGTTCAACATGGTCCAGATCTCAGAGGGACCTGCAAAAGATCTGCAGTGGTGACTAACGAATCGCGATTGAGTCAGTGCACATCTCTCTCCTTTCCCCAACCAGAGCTTACTGTAGTGACAGTTGCTCCACTCATGGGGAGGGCCAGACATCTGGGAGCGGTAGTAATCAGAGGTCTCTGATGTGGAGCCCAGATTCTGACAGACCAATCTGTAGCTTTGCCGATCCAGTTTTCATTGAAAGCCGTTCTTCCTATCAGGGGAGATTGTTACAGGTGTTTACGGACGTCACCGCCATGTGATATTGCAACAAACCAGTCTGGGTGGGGTCGTAGAGGCTTTGTGCCTTTGGACATGGCTGGAACACCAGGCCATATCACGGGTGGTTCAACACCTGGCGGGCTTTCTAAATACTAGAGCAGACAGAATCATTTGTCAGTCTGATGACGAATGGCGACTCCATCTGGAGGTGACGTAAGGTCTCTTTCAAGAGTAGGGAGAACCTTATGAAAAACAAAAAAGATGCATAACTTTGCAGCAATATTCTGAAAAGTCCTTTGAATAATAATTCTCTAAGAATCCACCAATTCGTTGTACAATGGTCAAGTTTTTTCTTTTCCTTAATTAGTTCTTTCTTTAAAAGACAGACAGCCAAGGCGTTTCATCCTAAAAAAAAAGGACTTCTTCAGGGCAATGTAGGAATTATGTAGAGAATTTTGGGGTGATAACCCTGGCCAAATGTTATGTTGCGACAGGGGTGGTATTTAGACCCTTGCGTTGCGCTCATCTATCCGAGCCGGTGCGTAATCCAATCAAAGCGGAAAAAATGCTAAAAGGTTAGGTATTCTTCCTTTTTCTTACTATCACTTGTTAATTTTATAGCCAGAAGTGCAGCCTGTGTGGTATGATAGCCACAGCAATTCAATACCACAATGCAATTGTTATTCCATAGGCCATATCGGAAGTGTAGCCAATGACCCTGTTACCATGTAGTCTGACGCCACATCGCATCACCGGTTGGGCGGCAGGAGAACGCCATCTGCGATGTGGCATCGGACTACACCGTAACAAGGTCATTGGCTACTGGCTCTGCTCCAGGCTTGGAGGATGTGGTACTGTTGGGGTGCGGCCCTTCTGGGGTCCCTTCTGCGGACCACGGCGCCTCAGTCTCGCCGCAAACTCCAGCGGGAGTCCCTGTGGTGTCGCTGAAGGTTGCCGGGTCGCAGGTCGCATCCCCGAGCCCCGCTCGCCCCTCTGGACAGGCGGCGGCCTTGTCCATGGCTGAGCTGACGCCGCCACGTCGCCGGCACCTGCTGGACCGGGTGGCACCACAGGGGTCGGTGGACCCTCCTCGTCCCGCTCTGGGTTGAGGCTGGACGGGGACCCCTCGTCCTCCTCCGGGCCCCTCTTGTCCCTCCTTGTGGGTGGCTTCCTTGTCCGAGGGCGAGTCGGAGGTTGAATCGGCCCTGGCAGCACTGCATGGGTCAGCGGGCCACCTTAGTCACATTCTGGGCCGAGGCTGGCGGAGGGCGTCGTGTCACTCCCCTGGTCCCTCTTGCTCCTCTACGCAGGCGGCTGCCTCGTCGGAGGTCGAGTCGGCGTCGTTCCGGTGCCGCCCCTTGGCCACTTCTGCTCCGCTCCGGTCCCCGGCGCGTTGTGACTTGGGGAAGCCCTGTCCGGCGTCTCCTTTGGCGCCGGATGGTGATGACGTCCTGCCTCAGGTGGCTGACTTATCTGAAAGAGAAACGTAGTGATAGATTCTTTACCTTAGAATATCCCCAGGCGTCAGATTGGATCCGGAAACTTTTGCGTAGCAGTACCCTTGCGCGTCGGTAGGCGTCGTCTGCGGCTCCGCGTCCGTCGTCGGCGTCGTGGGCGCCGTGATGGCGTCATCTGAGTACTTAGACGCCTCCTCCGCGTGCTGACGTCAGTTCTTTTTTGCGCCAGCCAGCGCAGATCTATAAAGTGCAGTTACCCAAGTCAATTTTTGATTAACTTTTTGATCATTTTGATCATTCTTCAAAGTCGAACGACTCCGATCGGTGCCTTAGGGATGCCCGGATTTAAACACTGTGAGGAGTTCGACCGCACGATGTCGGTCACGGACCCCCACCACCTGTGTTTGACCTGTCTAGGCGTCGACCACGATGACAAGGCCTGCTCCGACTGTCGGGCCCTATCTTCGAAAGCCAGGCGGGAGCGGTCCCGCAGGCGACTCGAACTCCGGCAGTCGGCCCCACGCCATGGGAGGAGTCTGAAGACCCTCTGACCAGGGAGTGTCAGTCTCAAGTGGACTGGGCAGGAGAACTTGGGGAGGCCAGTGGCATGGACACCTCTCCAGACACTGGTTTTGTCTCTCCTCCTACCGTGGCTTCGGAGGAGGGGGCAACCTATAGCGTGGTGTTGACGAGGGCTGCCAAGGCCTTGGCCCTTGAGCTCCCCATCGCGGCCGTGAGGACTAACCTCCTCACTGAGGTCCTTAAACCGCAGTCATGCTCGGCCGAGCCTCTGCTGCCCTTTAATGAGGCCTTGACCGACGTTCTTTTGGGCACCTGGTCCAAGCCCGCTACGGGTTCGCCCGTAGATAGGAACGTGGCCAGACGCCACCGCCCGGCCCCGGGCAACACATGTTTCCTGTCCTCCCACCCCACCCCAAGAGTCTGGTCATCCAGGCCTCAAATTCCCAGACCGCATTCCCGACGGCTCCGCCGGACAGGGAAT
Organism: Lissotriton vulgaris; assembly: GCF_964263255.1. Lineage (NCBI taxonomy): Eukaryota > Metazoa > Chordata > Amphibia > Caudata > Salamandridae > Lissotriton > Lissotriton vulgaris. Next base: position 605,684,488 of record NC_141699.1, on the reverse strand, counting down.
CCAAGAGGTATGAGAATTTTGGGAAGAAAATATTCTCCTCCCTTAGTTTGGGACTGCGGTCTTCCAACACCGCATGCCTCTTGGGCCGCTACACCCACTCTCTGTGGGAGACGGTGGCGGAAGTGCTGCCAGAGTGTCCGTTGGAGGTACGGGCCAAACTCGGCCAAGCCCTTGTGGAGGGCCGAGATGCAGCCAAGTATTCTATCCGGTGTGGGCTGGATACCACCGACTCGCTGGCCAGAGCGATGATGACGGTGGCGGTGAGACGCCACGCCTGGCTGAGGTCCGCCAATTTTTCGGCAGATGTCCAGAACACCCTGATGGACATGCCGTTCGATGGCCGTCGCCTTTTTGGCGACAAGGCAGACCACGCGCTTGAGCGCTTTAAGGACTCCAGGGCTACGGCCAAGTCCTTGGGCCTTTCGGCCCCGCGCCAGCAAACGGCTGCTTTTTGCTCCTTTCGTGGCCAAGGAAGGGGCGTCCCCACACGTGCCGCCAGCCACTCGCCGCAGACTAACATCCAGCACGGCGGCGGCCGTGGAAACCGCCGTGGAGGCGGTCGGGGACAACGGCGAGGTCAGTCCACACCTTCCCCCGCAGCATCCGCCTCTAAACCCTCCTAGTCCGTGCTTTTCGGCCCATGTGGCGCCAGTGGGGGGCAGGGTTCGCCATCACCACTCTCACTGGCGCACTGTCACTTCGGACAGGTGGGTGCTGCAGATCGTCCGGAGGGGCTACTCCCTCCCCTTCGAGACGACTCCTCAAGCCATGCCACCGCAACACCACCGCGTATCGGGGGATCACTTGCGGCTCCTGCAGGAGGAAGTTTCGGCCCTCTTGGCCAAGGGGGCCATCAAGCGCGTTCCTGGGCCTGAAGTAGGACGTGGTTGCTACTCCCACTACTTTCTGGTACCCAAGAAGGGCAAAGGGGGCCTACGCCCTATCTTGGATCTAAGGAACGTCAACGGCTTCCTCCGGAAGGAGAAGTTCAAGATGCTGACTCTGGCTCAGGTCTTAGCTGCCCTAGACCCAGGAGACTGGATGGTAGCGTTGGACTTGCAGGACGCGTATTTCCACATCCCCGTCCTGCCGGCCCACCGGCGTTACCTGCGGTTCACGGTAGGCCACGAGCACTTTCAGTTTACCGTGCTCCCCTTCGGCCTTACCAGCGCCCCACTGGTGTTCACGAAGGTGATGGCGGTGGTCGCAGCTCATCTGCGCAGGTTGGGGGTCTCAGTCTTCCCCTACCTCGACGACTGGTTGTTGAAGGCAGGCTCTCCCCAGACAGTCGTCAGCCACCTCCAGGCGACGGCAGACCTCTTGCACCAGCTGGGGTTCCCCATCAATGTGCCGAAGTCACACCTGTGTCCCTCTCAGAAGCTCCTTTTCATCGGAGCGGTTCTGGACTCGGCGCGGTTTCGGATTTACCCACCCGAACAGCAGGTTTGGGATATACAGGCTCTGATTCCAATCTTCCAGCCTTTATCCCGGGTTTCGGTCAGGTTGACGCTGCGGCTTCTGGGGCTGATGGCTTCCTGCATCCTTCTGGTGCATCACGCCCAGTGGTGGATGTGGGCTCTGCAGTGGGACCTGAAGGTTCAGTGGGCTCAGCATCAGGGCAACCTGTCCGACCATGTCCTGATCTCGGAGGGCACTGCGAGACAGCTGCAGTGGTGGCTCACGGACCGCGATTGGGTCAGCGGCAGAGCCCTCTCCCTTCCCCAACCGGAGCACGTAGTTGTGACGGACGCGTCCCTCCAGGGCTGGGGAGGCCACATGGGAGAGGCAGAGATCAGAGGCCTCTGGTCTCCGGCGGAGTCCCGGCTCCATATCAACCTTCTGGAGCTGCAGGCGATTCGTCTAGCACTGAAGGCATTCCTCCCCTCTGTCCGGGGGAGTGTAGTGCAGGTGTTCACGGACAACACCACCGCCATGTGGTACTGCAACAAACAGGGTGGGGTGGGGTCGTGGACCCTCTGCCAGGAGGCTTTGCACCTCTGGCAATGGCTGGAACATCAGGGTGTGACTCTGGTGGTTCAACACCTGGCCGGTTCTCTGAACGCCAGGGCGGACGAACTCAGCCGCCGGTGCATGATGGATCACGAAGGGCGTCTGAACTCAGACGTGGCGCAAGGTCTCTTTCTGCAGTGGGGAGAGCCTTGGTTAGATCTATTCTCCACCGAAGAGAACGCGCAATGTCATCAATTCTGCACGTTGGAATTTCCAAGGCGGCACTCGCTCGGAGACGCTTTTCGTCGCGAGTGGAGTTGCGGTCTGTTGTACGCCTTTCCACCTATACCACTTCTGCCCAGAGTGCTGAAGAAGATCAGGCGCGACCGGGCACAAGTCATCCTTGTGGCTCCGGACTGGGCACGAAGGTACTGGTATCCCGAGCTACTCAGTATGTCAGTCGATCCCCCGGTTCGTCTGCCTCTTCGGGAGGACCTTCTGTCGCAGCAGCATGGGACGGTCCTCCACCCGAACCTGTCCAGTCTCCACCTCCATGCTTGGAGATTGAGCGGCGGCAGTTGAGGCCATTTGACTTGCCTCCTGAAGTTTGCAACATCATTCTGGCAGCCAGGCGTCCCTCCACAAAGTCGGTATACGCCTGCAGGTGGAACAGATTTGTGGCATGGTGCACAGCAAAGGCTGTGGATCCCCTCAATGCCCCTCTTTCTGAGGTTCTCCTCTTTCTTCTTTCTCTTGCCCAGCAGGGCTCTGCTCTGGGCACTATCAAGGGCTATCTTTCAGCTCTTTCAGCCTTTCTGAGGCTGCCTGATCAACCTTCTTTGTTCAAGTCCCCTATCGTTAATCGATTCCTGGAGGGCATCACACATACGTTCCCTCCTGTTCCCTTCGTGATGCCTCAGTGGGACTTGAACCTGGTTCTTACATTTCTGATGTGCGCTCCCTTTGAGCCACTTCACAACTGCCCTCTTCGCCTTCTCACTTTGAAGACTGCCTTCCTGGTAGCCATCACCTCTGCCAGGAGAGTGAGTGAGCTCCAGGCTCTATCTTGTAATCCTCCCTTCCTTTCAGTCCGTCCGGACAGGGTTGTGTTACAGACAAGGCCCTCCTTCCTACCCAAGGTAGTCACGGCCTTCCACATTGGGCAATCTTTCACCTTGCCCACCTTCTTTCCGCCTCCGCATCCCTCGAGAGAGGAAGAGAGGCTCCACCGTCTGGACCCAAAACGTGCGCTCTCATTCTATCTGGATCGCACACGCCAGTTCCGGGTGGATGACCAACTCTTTGTTGGTTAAGTGGGCGCTAAGAAAGGGAAAGCGGTGCACAAGCGGCCCATCTCGCGGTGGATCATCTTGTGTATCCAGACGTGTTACTCCTTGGCTAAGAAGGAACCCCCTGTGGGGCTGAGGGCTCATTCCACTCGAGCCACAGCGACTACAACTGCTTTGGGCCGAGGTGTGCCCTTGCAGGACATTTGCCAGGCGGCTACGTGGGCCTCGCTGTACACGTTTGCAAGACATTATTGCCTGGACAGTCAAGTCCGGAGGGATGGCTTCTTTGGCCGGTCCGTCCTCCAGGACTTTCTGGTGTGATTATTGGTTCGCGGACCCACCACCACGGGGTTGGTATTGCTGAGGTATCTATTCTAAGGTAAGGAATCTATCACTGACGTGTCTCTTTCAGATGCACAAGTTACTACTTGTGTAACGATATATCTGTAAGAGACATTAGTTAGTGATAGATTCCTTACCGACCCACCCATCCTCCCCGTTCTGCGAACCGATATCTAGGGTTAAGGTCATCCCCTTTCATGGCACCAGTGTTGGTTTTTGGCATAGCTCTGCGTTTCTGGCACAGAAAAGCTGTGTCTAAGAACTGACGTCAGCACGCAGAGGCGGCGTCTAAGTACTCCGACGACGTCATCACGGCACCCACGACGCCGACGACTGACGCGGAGCTGCAGACGACGCCTACCGACGTGCAAGGGTACTGCTACGCAAAAGTTTCCGGATCCAGTCTGACGCCTGGGGATATTCTAAGGTAAGGAATCTATCACTAACTAATGTCTCTTACAGATATATTGTTACACAAGTAGTAACTTGTGCTATGGCTCCCTTTATGGCTCCAGACAGGCGCCGGGTCGCGGATTCGTCTTCGGACACTCCCTCTTCTCCGGAGGTTGGGTGCCTACTGATGTCATCCTCCCCGGAGACAGGCCGCCACATGTTGGCTTTTTCACCGGCGTCCTCGAAGGGCAGCTCCCTGCCATTCCCAAGGCCAAGGTGTTCGCCGGAGGAGCAACAGGTCCCCCACTCTTCGGTTCCTTCTAACTTCCAGGTCTGGCCTTTGCCCGACCCGCTCGGCTTCGAGGATGGCCCCCTTAGTTTACAGCTGACGCCCACGGAGGGCTGCTTTCTCCACCGCGGGGCCCCACGGAGGTGGGTGCGGCATCCACTCACACAGTGTCCACGGCTGTGGGTATTCTGCGCATGGGCTACTCAGTTGCTCATTTCGCTGCGGACCATCTTTTGGGGATTCTCCACCAGGGCTCTGGTGGGAGGGAGCTTTTGCTTCTGTTTGAGGGTTGGCTCCTTTCTTCCCTGATGGGGGGGGGGGGCTTGGAGGCACCCTGCCTCAGGGGATCCGGTGCCTCAACACCTTCTGCACCGGCACCTTCCGGTGCCGCGTGACCCGGCGTGTCTTTCTCTCCACCCCTCAGCCTCCAGTCCACTTTTGCGGACTGCTTTTCCCTCCCTACTGCCACTGTTGTCTCCACCGTACCAGGAGGCCCGCTGGCTGGACTCTTGGGGGCGCAACATGTTCGCCTCAACCAGCGCCTTTCCTGGGGGGACGGGGCTCTTCGCCCTGTCCATTGGACTAGTCCCCTGTGGGCCTCTCTTATCCTAGGGGTATCAATGGCCAGCAGTCATCAGGCTAAGACTTCAGTAAGCGAGTTAAGCAAGTTGTTTTACCAATTAAAATCCCTTGAGTACCAAATGAAAGCACACCACACAAGGTATATATCAAATATATATGTATTTAATCTAAACACAACCCCCCTGCACTCTTTGAGGTCAGAGGTAAAAGTACAATACAAGTTCCAAAATTCTTTATTCGGCATTTTACATTAACGCCATTAAAGTACAGATTAAAAATAACAATAGTGTGCAGTTTAAAAAGGATACAGAAACTATTACTCTTGCAATTCATTGAGCCCGTCTCCCCCCCCCACATATTAGTCATGATTATGGGGGTATATTACTCAACGGGTCCCTCTAGTGTCTCTTAATTTTACTGCTAATCTTAAGAAACTTGTCACAGTAAGTAAGGTCAGGGGTCTTGGACCATTTGTAGGTATAAAAGGGCCTCCTTCGCGTGCCTAAATTTGGCTTTTTTCATCAAACCTACTAAAAAACGTCGCCTGGGCAATGAATAAAATGGACGTAATAAATCAAAATGAAGGGTGTCCTGCGGAGATCGTTGATCGCAGCCGCAGGGACCCTTTGACTCAGGGACCCTTTGGGCATTATGTATGAGGGCAAGGTAAGGCTCCATTCCTTCACAGGTCCTCACTAAACCATGGGCTTTGACTGATTGTTTGCCCCATTCATTAACTTCTCTGGCTGAGGCTTTGTATTTGAAAAACATCTCCTGTACCCTAACCTGATCCCGACCTATTATGCCGATTTCTAATGACGGTCGGCATTAGAAAAAGGTCCTTACAGCCAATATTATCCAAAGCTCCATTTATGTACTTCAGCCATGGGATATTCATTCCCCTGTCCCTCCCCAGGCAATCCATAATTATATGCTTAGTCAGTCTGGCCTCTGGGTTAGCCCAGATCTTAGGCCATGCTAACAGGGGCCTACTCTCCACCCTGTCCTCTATAAACGCTCCACCCAGTTCTTTATGTGTAATATAAGAGGGTACGCACTCTGGGACTTTGAAGAGCCTTCTCAGATATTTGTTCTCCTCTGTCTGAAGCTTATCGACGTTGGCGATCCCCCCACAATTCTGCCCCATATGCAGCTTTAGAGTAGCAAATTGAGTTGTATAAGTTCATCATTTTCTCTGGCGTCCATCGCCCTAGTCTGCGACTGAAATTCATTATTGCCCCTGTGCTAGATACTAGCTTATTGCATCATTCCTCAATCAGTGGTTTAAAATGTAAGCTCCTATCGAATAAAATGCCCAGGTACGAGAAAGACTGTACCTTCGCTAAACTGAGTGCGCATATTCTATAGTTAACATTTTTTCTGGGTTTGGACCCCATCTCCATGACATACGACTTGGTCAAGTTTGCGGATAAATCTAAACTGTTCATAAAGTCCATGAAACTGTGTATCAATCGCTGTAGTCCCAGTGGAGTACGTGCCAACAGGACCGCGTCGTCTGCATAGAGCAGGACGGGGATTGCTCTACTGCCTACTCTAGGTGAGTCCACCTTTAGGCTTCCTAGCGATTGTTCTAAGCCATTTATGTACAGGGAGAACAAGAACGGAGCCAGAATACACCCCTGTCTTACCCCGCTGGTGCAAATAAAAGGCTCGGTGTTACCGCCTTCCAGATTGTACCTAACTTTGGCCGATGTATTCCAATGCAAAGTTCTCAGGATCTTGGTCCGCCCCTAGGTTAGACATTAAGGCCCACAACTTCTCCCGGTTCTCACAGTCAAACGCTACGGTAAGATTCATGAAGGCTAAATAAACCGCTTCATTATTGGCAATGGTGTATTTTGCCACTAATAAATATAAATTTAAACATTGGTCTGTCGTTGATCTATTGGCCCTGAATCCGTACTGAACATCAGTAAGGATGTGGTGGTCCTCAGCCCAGCTCATCAGGCGATTTAAGACAACTCGGCCCAACACTTTAGCAGTCACGTCTATCAAGGAGATAGGATGATAGCATTGGAGGCTGTCTCTGTTCCCCTTTTTGAAAATGGGCACTATTATAGCCGTTGACCATGAGCGGGGGAGCCCCGAAGCTATGGCAGCGTTTATCACTCTTGTTAAAACTGGCCCCCATAGGTCCACCTTGCTTAAAAAAAGGTCCGGGGGGGGATCCCATCTGAACCCGGAGCCTTATTTCGGGTAAGGCCCAGGATACCTGCTATAATCTCTTCTAGGGTAAATTCTAGCGCCACCTTCCACCTCCTCCCACCCCCCTCATTCTTCTGTATCTCTGTGTTCCCCCGATTATATAGCCCTCTAAAGTGCTCCGCCCACTCTTTTCCTGAAGCACATTAGACGCTATCTGCGGGCTATTTGTATATTGGAAGCAAGGATTATTAACTATCTTCCAGAAGGTGGTCAGGTCTTTCCGGTCAGCAGCTCCTCTCAAGTCCTCCCACGTTTGAGCTTGAAGTGCGTTCTTCCCGCGCCTTACTGCCTGCTTGTAGGTTAGTCTGCAGTGCATAACCCTCTGTTTATCCCTTGGGTTATGTTTAAGGGCTGCTCTTAGATTCCTCTGTGCTAAGGAGCACCCTCTGTCAAACCACTTGGGGTCATTTTTACGCTTGCCCTGCCCGCTCGTCTGCGTAAGACCATCTATCAACCGCCTATTTCTTCAAATGCCTCCACTAACGGGGGTCCTTCCACTGCTATATCTAGGCACACCTCTAGAAGCTGTTTCGCCTCTTTCGCAAGGGACTTATAAAAGCTTTCTCCGTTAAGCCTAGACCATTTCAGGCCCTGCCTTGATCCGTGACCACCTCCATATTTGTCCCCACCCCGCTCCTTATAACCTTACTAACATTTGTCTCTGCCATCGACAATGTTAGTGGGTTATGGTCGCTAAAACCGCTCCACTCTATTTCAAATTCCAATAGCCACTTCTTAAACAGTTGGGACACTAATATAAAATCAATGTATGAGCTGCAGCCCCTTCCTTTAAAGGTGGGGTTAACCTGCTTGTTGGGCTCAATGGTCAATAAGTCCATTGAATGTTCCATTGTGTGTTCTTTCATCACCCTACTCAGTACCCTGCCTTCCAACGTATGCTCAAAGTGTACTCCCTCTTCTAGGCTACATGAGGCCCAGTCTTCTGTGATAGGTATCAGATTTGGGCACAAGTGCAGTTAAAGTCCCCCGCTATTAGAAACAATGGAGCCATTCTACCCTGATCCTGCTCTCTCAACAAATTGAGTCTTTCGTCCAGCTCTCTTGCTCTATATCCTACTGCATTATAAATGTTGACCAATATTATATTAAGGCCCCTGCTTTTAAACCGTACACCTATCATGCAGTCCGAGTTCCATTTTAGGTCAGTCCAAACCCCTTCCAGGCCCAGGTCTACCAATGTTAAAAGGCCGCCCCTTGCTCTTCCCGCCGTGGACTTGCTTGCTGGAGCCCCAAATGACTTATACCCAACTCAATGAAAGTTAGTGTAGTCTACTTCCCAGGTTTCCTGCACGCAGATTATTTTAAATCTGTTGATATATTCAAGCCACTCCTGGTTTTGGAATTTGGCTAACAAACCTGCCACATTCCAGGATACTAATTCAAAGGAGCTCCCATGGCAGTGTGTGAGGGGACGAATGGGTATGATGGACCTATTACTGTTTTGGGTGACTTCAAGCCTAGCTGGGTTTAGGCTGCTAGAGGTCGACTGATTCTCTTTCAGAGAAGCACATTCCAAGTGCTCCCCTGCTTGCAGTGTTGGATTTGGCTCCCTTTCTTGGCCTAACTCCTCTCTCTGTAGTCAGTTTACTTCACTGAGATGTCTTCCCTAGCCAAGTGGCGCATATTTATTAAATTATGGGAGTGCTGGCCCTCGACCTGCCCTCTGTGGGGCTGCCTGACAGTCGTATGTGTTTCCTCCCACTGTGACTGTTTCCAGAAACTTGCTCCTTTCCCCATCAACCCCGCCTCTCATTCTGCCCGGCTGGCCAATCCTCTCCCTATGGGGTCTCCACGTGCCCACAGTTAAACCTATAATCTACTGGCCTGTAGAAATAGCTTATATTACGCACCTGGATTTTGGATCGTGAACCTGTCTGAGGGCCTTGGGTGACATAGTGCACTGCCTTTGGATCTTTGAAATTAAAGACAATGCAATCCCCTGCTACATTTTTTTGCCTGTGTCCCACCCATCTCACTCTCCTCATAAAGAGAATCTTGCAGTGAACATCACGGGGCAGTGATCTATTACTGTTTAGCCAGTGTATTGTCTTGTTTTTAAGTTGGTCATAAGATTCAACTATACCCTGTTCCAATTCAGGGACGTCGGTCAGGACAGTGACATAGGGCGTACAGTCTGGAGGTAAATCTAAATGGGGATGCGGGTACTTTGCCTCATTTCTTCCCCTATCATTACATATTACCCCGTGTAACTCTGCGGGATCTGTGTTTCCACTACTTACGATTCCCCCCCCTGACTTATCAGTGCCCAATAATTTCATAGCATGAACCGCGATGGGTGGGACAATAATGTTCGAACGGGGTGCGCCATCCATTTCTCCCTCCCTTCCTGACTCCTTGGTATGACCACAGCTCACTATTTTGTTGTCAATGCTACCCAGAGTGTTCCTTATCAGTCCTTCCGCCTTCCCACGTCTATTCTCAATTGCTGATAGTCTTTCCATTAGTGGCTCCAAGCTAGATGTTATAAGTACCCCTATTTTTGTCCAGTACGTTTGCTCAGTCTGCAATGATCCAATTACGGTTACAGTCTCGACCATGTTCGGAGAATTTTCTGCGGACTGGGATCCTTGTGGGGCTTTAATAATTGAGGGTCCAACATTATGGGTCTCTCTCTGGGTGCTTAGGTTAGAGGTCTTGGGCTTCTTCCCTTTCTGCTGTGTGCCTCCTCGTGTGGCTCCTCACTTCCTTTTCGAGACAACCCCCTGCAAGTGTTCAACTTGTTGTCGGGTCTCTTCGTGAACTACTGCCACACTCGTTGCTATATTCATTGGCGGTTTTGGCAGTACGCTACGGGGTGGTGAGGATGCTGAGATTTCCTGTATACTTGTATTCTCAGTCTGTGGACCAATGACCGAAACAATCTGGCCATGGTTTTCTGGCGAACACACATTCGTAATGGCCCCCAAAGATGATCTTTTAGAGAATACTGGGTCCATTGAAAGGCGTCGTTCCGTGAGGGCAATCTCGTGTGCAATTTATGATGTGGCCCTCAATATAAATTGATCAAGAGTTCCAGCAACATACCCAGTTCTCCCTCTTCCCTTTCGGGCTGTCATTTTGAATCCAGAGAGGGGGGAACAAACAAAATTAGCACATAAACAATAATTAAGACCACTTACAGGACCACCGTTGGTGTCGGAGGCCTTAGAGGGGAGGCCCAGCCCAGTCTCTGCCTGGCTGTAACAGGCTCAAACGGGCCCGCCCTTGGCCCTGGCTTCGCCCGGCGCGCGTCCCACGCAGCGGGGGCCACGAGCAGTGAAGTAGCGCTGGTGGGCGGGCTGGCGTCCAAGCACAGGTGCAACAAATCGAGGGACTCTTGGTCCTCGTAGTCCCCAGCAGTCCAGAAACCAGGCAGCGAGCGGCTCCCGCGCAGCGGGGCCGCGAGCAGTGAAGTAGCGCTGGTGGACGGGCTGGCGTCCAAGCACAGGTGCAACAAATCGAGGGACTCCTGGTCCTCATAGTCCCCAGCAGTCCAGAACCCAGGCAGCGAGCGATAAGTTGCACAGTATACGTTTGCCCTAGGGGCCTCACAAACCATATACTAAAATAGTGGTATAAGAACCACGTGAGAATTAGAAAGCAGGCCTGGGGCCTGTGGGATCGCTGGGGCTACTCTAAACAACCAAAGGTTAGGAAGTAGGAGGCCCACAGGAGACGCGTGCAGTGTCTAAACACAGCCGCGGGTTACCATTGACTTTCTATGGGAAACGAACAAGTTACAATTTTACAATTTAAGGATACTTCCGAATGGACTACGATGGAACCCTTTTAGACTTAGACACTAGGAGGGCCAATACCCTCAAGACTACCAGAGTACTCGTGTTACCTCACCCACGGAAGCCGGGTGCATAGGTGTCTTTTGGTGTCAGGTTTCGTCGTCTATTTCAGTGGAGAGCTGCAAAGAAGTGCTGCAGGCGACCAGAGGAAAAGTGTCCGGGTAGATCCAAGGGTGGATCGAAGATCTGAAAAACCTGAAAGCAGAAGGGACAGAGTCTGGGTCACTTAGGATGGCGATGAAAAGCTGCCAGCCAATGTCGGGTGATTTCAGGTGAAAAGGTGAAGTTTGTCTCTTCAGCCACGAGGTCCTTGAGGCGTCGACGACAAACAGGAGCTGGATTCAAGCTGTCCCACGAAGGATCTAGTAGACTGCGGTGTCTGTATCCAGATTGGACCCAACAAGCCTTGGCAACCGCAACCCACGCAGGATGTCGAGATTGGCTTCGGTCCAGACCAGCAAGGTCTGTGGCACTTCTCCTTTGTTGGGAAGCTGGAGCAAGCCTGGAGCAACCAGGAAAGCAAGTTAGATTGAAAAGAAAGTCTTCGGGGGGCTCACTAGCCAACGGACTAGGAACCGCAAAGACACGTCGAGCTGGAATGCAAAAGCGGGGCCCACAGGACACTCGTGGAGTGGGGGCCTCTGAGCTTCGGTGCAAATGTTGCTCGGGTCTGGGGCTTCAAGCACCCCAATGTACAACTTCGAGATACCTTGTGAAGTAGGTGCAGCTTGCAAAATGCAGGATGTCCAGGAGTTCCGGTCCCACGTCTCTTGTGTCCGCCACGGGTCTCAGCTTTGCTGTGAGTGAAGGTCAGGGTCAGAGATGTCTGGAAGTCAGTGTCATGTGTCGCAGATTCTTCAGGATCCGGCGGGAGCCTCGAAAATGCAGACCGGCAAAGTTGCTGTTGGTGCCTGTTTAAACAGGGTGGTCACTCCTTGACCACAAGGGAGATGTCTTCCGTCTTCCAGTTGAAATGGAATGTCGAAGGTCCAGGATATATGTTTGAGTTTCGTCCAGGGTAATCTAAAGTCCTAGGGACTGGGTTCCTATACTTATACTAAGTTTAGGGGCTGGACTACCTTTAAGGTCCCTCCTATGGGTGGACCTGAGAGAGGGGTGGTTACACCCCTTTCCCTTTGTCCAGTTTCGCACCAGAGCTGGGGTAGAGTGCCCCAGCAACCGGTTTGAACTGGGAAATGCATGGAGCACCTAGTGTGCCCCAGGCAGTGTCTGGAAAGCATTCACCGAATGCAGCCCTCCCTGCCCCAATACACAAAACCGTGTCTGGGAAGGTGCCAGCACCTCCTTGGACAGGAAACCTATTGTCTAGGCCTACCCTGCCGGAGTTTCGTCCAGCAGCAGGAGGGCAGACTCGTGTCTGTGGCAGCAGCATCCATTTTGTGATGCTGAGGCTCTGTTTAACTTTAACCGGGTTTACCAGTAACTACATGTCTTCTCACTCTAGAAGGGTGGAATGCTACCCCCGCCGCCAGAACTGGCAGGAGGTAGTATTCCAAAGTGTTTGACACCTTACACAACATGTTTCGATAAAGTCAAACCAAAGTTAGCATTAACCGCGAGAATTATAATGCACTTAAGAGTATATGGTATGGCTATATCATAGAACAGCTATAAGGAGATGGTTCCGAAAGCTGCAGAGGGGCTCAGCTCATGCTAGGGCACCCTCTCACATAAAACCAAGCACTCTACCTCCAGGATTGTCGAGGTCTGCCGTAGGAATGACTTATAGGTTTATATGTGTCTATATATGTTTATAGAAATAGGTATACTGTATCTAAGTAAGGGGTGATTACACCACCTTACCTAGGCTGTATGAACAGACCTGTGGTGTCAGTTTGGAAGGCAAACTAGGGGTGGCACAATACATGCTGCAGCCCCTGGAAGGCCTAGGGTGCACCTATGCCCTGGGTATCTATGGTACACTATACAGGGGCTCACAAGGGTGACCCAGTACCAATCTTGTATGTACCTAAACTACATGGAGTCCATTTTATGTTATGTTATGTTATGTTAAAATTTGGTAGAGCGCAAAACAGCTGCCCCAGCAAAGGGGCGTCCCGGCGCTAAAGAACCACAGAATCTTCACAAAGAGCAGAAACAAGGGGTCGGAAACCTAAAGGGGAGGAAATAGAAGGGTTTTGACAGCTCTCCGGAAGGCAGAGAGATTTTCCATTGAGCGAATGTTCACCGGCAGATTGTTCCAAAGTTTGGCTCCTAGTACTCTAAAGGAGCGCCCACCTGTGCGAGCTAACTTTGTGAGGGGAACTGTCAGTAAATGTTGGCCAAGTGAGCACAGATTGCGCTGTGGCGCATAAGGTATAAGGGGTGGCCGGAGAAGTTTTGGGCGTCCAGTTTTAAGAATTTTAAAGATCATAACGAGAGCTTTAAACTGGATACGGGACTCAATCGGAAGCCAATGCAGCTTTCGTATTGTGGCTCTAGCCGAGCACCTACGGGGAAGTCTTACCAAGGTTCTTGCCGCGATGTTCTGCACGCGTTGCAGACGCGCAATCTCAGCTTTGTTGGCGCCCAGGAGTAAGACGTTAGCATAGTCTAGACGGGACAGAATTGTGGCTTGAATGATCGTTTGACGAACCTTGGAATCAAAGAAGCAGAGTATGGGATTAAGGCTCCTCATCAGGCCCACACAAGTGGCCGCTACTCTTTTTGTGTGGGTCTGGAAGTTGAGTGATGAGTCCATCCAAACGCCCAGGTTTTTGACCAGGGATTTGGGGGGGAGGAATGGTGCCTAGCGACAGAGGCCACCAGTGTTGGTTCCAGTAACTGGTATTCTTTCCAAGAAGCAGTACCTCCGTCTTGCCTGCGTTGAGCTGCAGGCAATTATCCGTCATCCATTGGGCTACGGCAGCCATCCCATCCCTGAACCTTGCTGCAGAGATAGAGGGACCCTCAGTGAGAGTGATAGCTAGCTACGTGTCATCAGCGTATGACACCAGTGAGAGGTCCCATTCTCTGGCTACAGCCGCAAGCGGCTGTACATATAGGTTTAAAAGGGATGGGCTGAGTGCGGAGCCCTGAGGGACTCCCTGTCCGACGGAGTGGGACTGGGAGAGGAATGGAGGGGCTGATACCCGGAAAGACCTGTCCTCCAAAAAGGAGCGGAACCAGTCCAATGCACGGTCCGAGATACCTGCCATGGTCAGACGATACAGTAGAATGTTATGTGATACCGTGTCAAAGGCCGCGCTGAGATCTAATAGGATCAGCGCAGCACTTTGGCCGGCATCAAGTATCGTGCGAAGATGTTCTGACGTGGCTAGGAGGGCAGACTCGGTGCTATGGCCTGGCCTAAAACCGTTTTGGGATGGATCTAAGATGTTATTTAGATCCATGTGCTTGGACAGGATGGTGTTAACGTGAGCCTCTGCGAGTTTGGAAATCCATGGAAGCAATGAAATGGGTCTATAGTTCTCCGGTTTGGAGGGATCGAGGGTCGGTTTTTTAATGATGGGAGAGACCCATGCTTGCTTCCAAATAGTTGGGACAGTGGCCGAGGAGAAGGACATATTTAATATAGATGCTAGAGAGGGTAAAAAAATCCAGGGATTCTAAGAAGTGGGCCGGTCTCATGGGGTCTGCTGGGGAACCAGATTTGACCTTCCTGCAAAGTACAGCTAGGTCTTCATGAGAGATTTCAGGTATAAGCTCCATCCTGGTGCATTTATTAATGGGTGGAGGGAAGCTGAGAGCTATAGCAGAGTGGCGTGGAAAGGATTTGTAAATGTTTTGTACTTTGTCCACAAAAAAAGAAGCAAGATCTTCACATTGCTGTGCTGACATAGTATTGGAGGAAGGAGATCTATTTTTCTGCAGCTCATCTACTAGTTTAAACACAACTTTGGAGGTGTTAGTACTAGAATTAATTTCTTCAGCATAGAAAGTGGCCCTAGCGGAACAGATAGCTTTGTGATAAAGCTTTTGTTTGAGTCGATAGGCAGATTTGTCTTTGGTACTGTATTCTCGTCTCCATGTTCTTTCGGCTGTCTTGCAGTCCTTACGCATGGCTTTCAAGGTGATGTTATACCAAGGGTTGGAGGGGGAACTACGTCCTTTAATCCATTTAAGAGGTACAAGGGTATCCAATCCCTGATTAATCCAATTATAGAAAGCAGCATATGTGGTGTTTATGTTTGTATGTGCTTCTTGATGGAATTCTCCTAAGGTGGCGTGCAGGTCGTTAGTTGAGAGTTTGTGCCATGCTCTTTTGAGATGACGGGTAGGTTCAGCTTTATTAAACACTTCCTTAATCAGTTTTGTGAATTTGATTAAGTAGTGATCCGACCAATCCATAGGTTTGGGCGTCTCTATTATAGTCTCCGGGAGGTTAGTAAAAACAGGATCTAGGATGTGACCAGCTGAGTGGGTCAGTGGGCAGAGTTGAAGGGCTGACAGGTCGGCTAGAAGGTTTTTAATAATGGGATCTTGATTCCTGTCGAAGTGGAGATTCAAGTCTCCCAGTATCGTAAAGTTGGCCGAGCTCACCACCAGGGAGTTCGCCGTTTCAAGGAGAGCTTCTATAAATTTAGAAGAAGGACCGGGGGGTCGATAAATATAGAGGCCAGATAAAGAGAAATGGGGGCCTGCTGTGATCTTAAAGCGAGCGCTTTCACAATTCGAAATAAATTCTTTAGTGAAGGAGCAAAGAAATTGCTTTCTATAAATGACAGCAATGCCACCTCCTCTGGTATCTCTATTTATCGACTTCATATGATAGCTCTCTGGCAGCGCAAGATTGAGGATACTAGTCATGTCATCATATAGCCAGGTTTCACAGATAAAAAGGATATCAGGGTTTTCTTCAAGTAGGAGGGTGTTAATCTCTTGATGGTACTTACATAGTGATCTCACATTGAGTTGTAAAATAGTGAGAGGGGTGAGTTTGTACGCAGCTGAGAGGCGCTTTGAAAAGCGGGGGTTAGGTGTGGAAAAGTGGCACGACTTACAGTGTAGGTATGTCTGTCCAACATTTCCCGATATGCTCTCGCAATTTTTTTCCGGATTTAGAGCGAGAAGGCAGTCTCTATCGTAACGATAGACTTCCCGGGTGATTTGACCAGGGGGACAGGCGAGAGGCGATGTCTTGGCAATGACGGACGCAGACGGGCTTGCCTTAGGCACGCCTTCGGTGCGCAAATGGCGCGCCCGCTGCGCCCATCCGCTGCACGTACGGTGAAAGCACATGTTTATCAGGGGGTAGAAGTGGTGGTGGGCGTGGCCTCGCGGCTCGCCAGCGATGGCGGCGGGAAATGTTTGGTTGTTTGGGTCCGCTACCAGCGTTCACTCGGCTGTGCGGTGTGCTCAAAGGACGAAGTCCTGGGGTCTCAGGAAACAAGTGAGTGCTTTTAAATCAGGAAATTAGAGTGACATCAAGTTTTTAAAATTACAACAAAGAACTCCCGGCTTCCGCCTCAGGAGGATATGTGCTTCTGACTGCGGCGCTATTGATCAGCGCTTTTATGCAGGGTGGCGGTGGGCGTGGCCTCAGAGTGGGCGTGGCCTCGCGGCTCGCCAGCGATGGCGGCGGGAAATGTTTGGTTGTTTGGGTCCACTACCAGCATTCACTCGGCGGTGCGATGTGCTCAAAGGACGAAGTCCTGGGGTCTCAGGAAACAAGTGAGTGCTTTAAAATCAGGAAATTAGAGTGGCATCAAGTTTTAAAAATTACAACAAAGAACTCCCGGCTTCCGCCTCAGGAGGATATGTGTTTATAGAGAAAGCAGATAGCCTGGGACCCTAAATAGCAGGGTCCCAGGCCAACTAAGTCAAAAACCAGCAAAACACCAGGCAAAAAAGTGGGGGTAACCATATAGTCAGATATCCACCTTCCTACAGGGTCCTTCCGCAGGACCTCCTTCCCATGGGTATGGCTAGGGTATCTGAAAGAGACACGTTAGTGATAGATTCCTTACCTTAAAATATCCCCAGGCGTCAGACTGGATCCTGAATTATTTTGCTGCTTAGAAGTACCTCTGCACGTCAGGTGGCGTTCTGCGGCTCTGCGTCCGTCACTGGCGTCGTAGGCGCCGAGATGACGTCACGGGGAGTACTTAGGTGCCACCCATGCTCGCTGCCATCAGTTCTTTCTTTTTTGCACCGAAAGCGCAGATCCGGATTGAGCACGTTACCCCCTCCCCCCCTCCAGCCATGTCAACTCGGTTCCACCGGCTGTCGGGGATCATTTGGCTCTTCTCCGTCAGGAAGTCACGGCCCTCCTGGCCAAGGGGGCCATCGAGTGCGTTCCCGAGCAGGAAGTAGGGAGTGGTTGTTATTCCCACTACTTCCTGGTCCCCAAGAAGGACAAGGGGGGCCTGCGCCCCATCTTGGACCTCCGGAACGTAAATTGCTTCCTCCGGAAGGAGAAGTTCAACATGCTGACTCTGGCTCAGGTCCTGGCTACCCTGGATCCTGGAGACTGGATGGTAGCGTTGGACTTGTAGGACGCTTATTTTCACATCCCTGTCCTGCCGGCCCACCGTCGCTACCTGCGGTTCACGGTAGGCTAGGAGCATTTTCAGTTTGCCATGCTCTCCTTCGGCCTTACCAGTGCCCCTCGGGTGTTCACGAAGGTGATGGCGGTGGGCGCAGCTCATCTGCGCAGGTCGGGGTGTCAGTCTTCCCCTACCTCAACGACTGGCTGTTAAAGGCGGGCTCGCCCCAGGCAGTCGTCACCCACCTCCAGACTACGGCAGACTTCCTGCATTTGCTGGGGTTCTCCATCAACGTGCCGAAGTCGCACCTGAGCCCCTCTCAGAAGCTCCCTTTCATCAGGCTGTTCTGGATTCGGCGCTGTTTCGGGTCTATCCTCCCGAGCAGAGAGTCCGGGATATTCAGGCTATGATTCCACTCTTTCGGCCTCTATCCCGGGTTTGTCAGGATGACCCTCCGGCTTCTGGGCCTGCTGGCCTCCTGCATCCTTCTTGTGACACATTCAAGGTGGCATATGCGGTCTCTGCAGTGGGACCTGAAGTTCTAGTGGGCTCAGCATTGGGGAAACTTGGCCGATCACGTCCAGATCTCGGAGGGCGCTGCGCGACAGTTGCAGTGGTGGCTCACGAATCGCGATTGGGTCAGTGGCAGACCTCTCACTTCCCCAACCGGAGCACACAGTGGTGACAGATGTGTCCCTCCTGGGATGGGGAGGCCACATGTGAGAGGCGGAGATCAGAGGCCTCTGGTCTCCGGAGGAGTCCCGGCTCCATATCAACCTTCTGGAGCTGCGGCTATCCGACTTGCACTGAAGGCAATCCTTCCCTCTGTCTGGGTAAGTGTAGTGCAGGTGTTCACGGACAACACCACCGCCCTGTGGTACTGCAACAAACAGGGCGGGGTTGGGTCATGGACCCTTTGTCAGGACACTCTGCGCCTCTGGACATGGCTGGAACATCAGCGCATCATCCTGGTGGTTCAACAC
Source organism: Lissotriton vulgaris (assembly GCF_964263255.1). Classification (NCBI taxonomy): domain Eukaryota; kingdom Metazoa; phylum Chordata; class Amphibia; order Caudata; family Salamandridae; genus Lissotriton; species Lissotriton vulgaris. The sequence goes on along the minus strand of NC_141699.1, from coordinate 605,666,146 downwards.
CTGGCAGGTTCTCTAAACGCCAGGGCGGACGAGCTCAGCCGTCAGTTCATAATGGATCACGAATGGCGTCTGCACTCGGAGGTGGCACAAGGTCTCTTTCAGCAGTGAGGAGAGCCTTGGTTAGCTCTATTAGACACCGAAGAGAACGCACAATGTCATCAGTTCTGCACGTTGGAATTTCCAAGGCAGCACACGCTCGGAGACGCTTTTCGTCGCAAGTGGAACTGGGGTCTGTTGTACGCCTTTCCGCCTATACCACTTCTGCCCAGAGTGCTGAAAAAGATCAGGCGCGACCGGGCCCAAGTCAACCTTGTGGCTCCAGATTGGGCACAAAGGTACTGGTATCCCGAGCTACTCAGTCTGTAAATTGATCCCCCGATTCGACTGCCTCTTCAGGAGGACCTTCTGTCGCAGCAGCAGGGGACGGTCCTCCACCCGAACCTGTCCAGGCTCCACCTACATGCGTGTAGATTGAGCGGCGACAGTTGATGCCATTTGACTTGCCTCCTGAAGTCTGTGATGTCATTCTGGCAGCCAGGCGTCCCTCGACAAAATCTGTATACGCCTGCAGGTCGAACAAATTTGTGGCATGGTGCACAGCAAAGGCTGTGGGTCCCCTTTCCGAGGTTCTCCTCTTCTTTCCCTGGCCCAGCAGGGCTCTGCCCTGGGCACCATCAAGGGATATCTTTCAGCTGGTTCAGCCTTCTTGAGGCTTCCTGATCAGCCTTCTATTTTCAAGTCTGTTGTAAATAGATTCTTGAAAGGCATTACTCACATATTTCCTCATGTTCCCTTTGTAATGCCTCAGTGGGACTTGAATCTGGTGTTAGCCTATGTGATGTGTGCTCCCTTTGAGCCACTTCATAACTGTCCTCTTCGTCTTCTGACTCTCAAGACTGATTTCCTGGTTGCCATCACCTCTGCCAGAAGAGAGAGTGAGCTCCAGGCTCTTTCTTCTAAGCCTCCTTTCCTCTCTGTCCATCCGGACAAGGTTGTTCTGAGGACTCGTCCTTCTTTTCTGCCTAAAGTGGTTACTGCCTTTCACATTGGCCAGACCATTACCATGCCCACCTTCTTTCCGCCTCCACATCCTTAGAAAGAGGAAGAGAAGCTCCACCGTCTGGACCTGAAACGTGAGCTTTCCTTTTACCTAAACCGCACACAACAGTTCCGGGTGGACGACCAACTTTTTGTTGGCTACGTGGGCGCTAAGAAGGGACAGGCGGTGCACAAACGGACCATCTCTCGCTGGGTTGTTTTGTGCATCAAGATCGGTTATTCCTTTGCCATTTGCGCACCCATTCCACTCGGGCCACAGCTGCTACTACTGCCTTGGGACCAGGAGTCCCTTTGCAGGGCATTTGTCAGGCAGCAATGTGGGCCTCACTGCACACGTTCGCCAAGCATTACTGCCTGGACAGCCAAGTCTGGAGAGACAGCTTCTTTGGTCAGTCAGTTCTCCAGGACTTTCTGGTGTGATTTTGGTTTGCAGACCCACCACCGGGGTTGGTATTGCTGGGGTATCTATTCCAAGGTAAGGAATGGAACAATAACGTGTTTCTTTCAGATGCACAAGTTACTTATCTTCGGTGACGATATATATGTAAGACACATAAGTTAGTGTTAGATTCCTTACAGCCCCACCCATCCTCCCCGTTCTGCAAACCGATATCTAGGGTTAAGGACATCCCTTTCAGGGCCCTAGTTTCATTGCATCAGTGTCGGTTTCTTGCATGGCTCTGCATTCCTGGTGCAGAAAGCTATGTACAGAACTGACGTCAGCGCGCGAGGGCGGCGTCTAAGTACTCCAGCGACATCATCTCGGCGATCATGACGACGGACGCGGAGCCGCAGACCACGCCTACCGACGCGCTGGGGTACTGCTGATGAAAACTTTCTGGATCCAGTCTGACGCCTGGGGATATTCTAAGGTAAGGAATCTAACACTAACTAATGTTTCTTACAGATATATCGTTACCGAAGGTAAGTAACTTGTGCATCGTTACACAAGTAAGTAACTTGTGCATCTATTCTACGTTAAGGAATCTGCGGCTAGTAGACTCTATCAGATGTACGAGTTACTTACCTCCGGTAACGATGTATCTGGTATAGACGATTCTAGCTGCAGATTCCTTCATGGCCCCCCTTCCTCCCTGTTCTGCGAGGACCCTTTGGCTTGTCCTTCTGCACTCGCCTCCCGGTGGGTGGCTTGCTGAGTGCGTGTATTCTTACACTCTTTGACGAGCTGTCGTCTTGCTTTTTGTTCCTTCCTCTTCCTTGAACTGTTGAGGCTGGATCTATAGGCGCTCCTGGGCTCCTCTTCTCTGGTTGCTCCAGGATTGAGGCTGGCCTTCCTTTGTCCCTCCTTTTCCCTCTTATTTCTGAAGGTCCTGGCTCCTCTGCTACCCTCTGGGCTTGGGTCGTTCGGCCGTGCCGTGCCCTGCCCTGGCTCCCTTGGTGGGGTGGTCGCACTCTGTGCTGGGGTTGCCTTGAAGGTCTGTCGTTCCCGGTTTGTCTTGGAACTGGTTTCCCTTCATGGGTCTTAGTTGGGTTTGTAGTCCCGCTATATGTTGTCATGACATTTTGCATATGTTCCTTGTCTTAAGGGGGCACTGTTTTCATGACTGGCAGGGTGGCTGCTCAGGACTGTGTTCTGTTCTTTCTCCCTTCCCTTCTTTTCGGTACTGCCGTGTTGGCACTGATCCTAACACTGTTCCCATGCTTCCACAGTTTCTCTGCTTGCTCCGCGTTGTGGCGTGGGAAATTTCCCCGAAGAAAACTGACGTAGTCGTGCCGGGGTGGGACTTATGTGACCTCGCTGACGTCATGTACGCGGACAACGCTTGGCCGGAGTTGTGTGATGCCGTCCCCCCAGTGTGCATGGATGCTGTGGCAAAAAGTTTTCCGGATCCAGTCTCACGCCTGGGGATAATTCTACGTTAAGGAATCTGCGGCTAGAATCGTCTCTACCAGATACATCGTTACCGGAGGTAAGTAACTCGTACGTCAGGGGCTCTGGTTCCCGGAACTTTCCGGACCAGCGATCCAGACGGTCGTCCCCCTTCTGTCTGCCCTTTCCGGGTGTGGGGGCAAATCGGGCTCAAATGGAGGCCTAAGCTACGTCCTTGCAGGCCTCACTTGGGTCCTCTCCCGTTCCTTGGGCGTCCTCGGAACCTCCGCCTCTTAAGGCGTCTCCGACGGACTCGCTGGCGGGTTTGCCCCTGGAGCCAATTGGGCCCTTGCGGCAGAAGTTGTGTGGTTAGAGTGCGGCTCTCCTTGCTCCCCCTGTTCGTCCCACAGCACCTCTGCCGCGCTGCATAGCCCGGCGGGGCTCCCTGTGGCGCCGCAGGTGGTTACCCGTGCTCGTTGCCCTGACTTGAGAACACGCCAGCCGTCTGGGCCAGCGGCCGCCTGTCCGGAGCTATCCTCCTCGGCCTCGCCTCTGCTCCTTTCTCAGGAATCAGAGCCCGCTTCAGATGAGGCGGCGGCGGAGTGGTGCCGAAAGATTTCCTCGCCGGCCCCAGCGACGGCTTATTCTTCTTCAGAGGGGGAACTTATCATAGTTTCGGCGTCGACTCTACGCCAGAGGCCGCCGAGTCGGCGTCTGACGAAGCACAATCGGCGCCATCATGTGTTGTTTCGACGCCGGGTTCCTATATTCTTCTATACAGGACTCTGGAGAGGGTTCGGCGCCGCTCTCACGTCTGGCCTCGCTGGAGCTCGTGCTACCAGTGCCTACCTTGGAATTTGTGGAGCCTCCTCAGTAGCTCCCAGATCTGGCAGGCCGTTTGCCTCCCCAGGAGCCTCGTCAGGATCCTCATTCTTCCATGGGGCTCACTTCTGTGGAGCATTGGGCCCACCCTCAGTGTCTTGGGAGGGTCACCCTAAAACCCTCCCCCACTGATGAGCTGTTTAGCCCTCCGCGGAGCGCTACTGAGGCTGGTGCGGCTTTTTTGAGAGTAGTCTCTTATGCCACCCGCATTTTGAATATGCAAACCCCCTCTACCCTCTTGTCGGTGGACCCCTTGTTGGAGGTCCTCCACCGTGGGTTCGGCAATGTGGAGCTGCTTTTGCCTTTCGAGGCATCCCTTTATGATGCCCTCTTGAATACAGGGTCCGACCTGCTTCAGTCGACCCGGTGGCACGTTCAGTTCTGCACCGTCACTGCCCAGCTCCACATGATCCGGTCTGTCTTTTTGTGCACCCTGATGCACAAGGGTTTGTGCTGCAGACTGCCTTTCCTTCTTTGCCCCCTCTAACGCTTCCTCCCTCTCGGGAGTCCAGGTAGCTTAAATCCTGGGGTAGGAACGTATTTGCTTCCACTAGTGCAGCCCTTCGGTCTTTAAATACCATGTGTGTTTTGGCTCGGGCAACTTCTGCCCTGTGGGACTCTGCAGAGTCTTTGCTTCCTGCCACCTCTGAAGGTGCTTGCGCTGATCTTCTTCATTCCATTCGGAATGGCCGCGACATGGCCAAATTTACAATCAGTTCAGCCATAGATACTGTGGATTCATTGGGCCGAGCCATGGCGAGTTCTGTTGCTTTAAGGCGTCACTCTTGGTTGAGACGCAGTGTCTTCCCTGAAAATATCCGGGAACGTCTGGTTGATGTACCCTTTGATGGGGTTTTGCTCTTTGATGCTCACGCCGAGTTAGCGGTTCACACGTTTGGCCCTTTTAGGCCTGTCTTCTGTGGTACTTTTTCATTTTTGCATGCGTTAGATGCGTTCTGTGTTTAACATGGGCAGTGAGCCTTACGTTCTCCTTTTATGTGGGCAAGGGTGTTTACCCTTTTATTAGGCTCTCTTGGATGCATTTGGCATTTAGTTGCCTGTTGGCCTTTGGGGCCGTGTTTCACAGGTTGCTGTTGTAGGAGAGTAGGGTCTGCAATCCTATGGTCACCCCCGATTTTTGCTTTTTGCTTCACTGGTTTACGACTTTCCCTGGCTGTGGGCCTGCTAATCAGACCCACAGCCTAGCTGTTCTCTCTCTAAATTGACAAGCATGTACCTTAGGTGCATTTACCAATTGGTACTGGGCCACCTTATCAGTCCTTGTACAGTATACCTTAGGTATCCAGGGCATAGGTGTACCCAGGGCCTACCAGGGGCTGAAGCATGTATTATGCCACCCCTGGCTGGCCATCCAAACAGACACAACTGGCTGCACGACAGCTGGGGCAAGGTGGTGTAATCACCCTTTGCTTTAGATATAGTATCCCGATATCTAACCCTAAAATGGACACATATATTCCTATCAGTCCTGAAGGCAGAGTGCTTGGAATTATGTGAGATGGTGCTCTGGCATGAGCTGAGCCAGTTTGCAGCTTGCGGAACCAAGTCCTAATAGCTGTTCCATGATAACGCTATACCATATACTCTTAAGTGCATTATGAACCTCGCGGTCAAATGCTAACTTTGGTATAGAATTATCAAAACATGTCGAGTAAGGTGTCATACGAATTGGAATACTACCCCCTCGCCAATTCTGGCGACGGGGGTAGCATTCTACCCTTTTAGAGGGACACGACATGTATGTAACTGTGAACCCCGGTTAAAGTTAACTCGAGCCTCAGCATCACAAAATGGATGCTGCCACCACAGACACAAGTCCAACCTCCTGCTGCTGGGAGTCCTTCCAGCGAGGGAGGCTCGGACAAAGGGTTTCCTGCCTTGGGAGGTGCTAGCACCACCCCAGACAGGATTTTGTGTATTAGGTAGGACAGGGCTGAAAGGAATGAGACATGCCTGGGGCACACAAGGTGTCCCTGTGCCTATGCGGGTCCAAACCGGTTCCTGGGGCACCCCAGCCCCGGAGCTGGCGCAAGACCGGACAAAGGAAAGGGGGTGTAACCACCCCCCTTCCTGGTCCCACCCAGAGGAGGGACCTAGTCGTAGTGCAGCCCCCTTTAGTTGCATAAAGGTAGGAGCTGGTCCCATTCCAAATTAGATTACTCTTGACAACTTCTACGAAGAACTCTTGACCTTCTCCCTCCTGAACCATCAGAAGACTGAAGAATCTCCCTTATGGTCAGGGAGTGACCATCCTGCTTCGCAGGCACCATCAAGCTCCTGTGCGGTTTGCTGTAAAGTCCTTCTATCCCGGAATCCGACGACCCAGCTCGACAAGACCGGGAACTCCAGACCTCTCTGACCTCTACCCACATCCACAGCACAGCTGGGACCCGTGGGTGTGACGAGCAACGAGGAGACGGCCATCTTGAGAAAACCTGCACAGCGCTTCCAGCACGACCGCCGAGGGATCCTCGAGTGAGTGCACTGGGGTTTGAGAAGCCCCCCACCGACGCAGCTCATGCACCAAAGACCAGCCCCCCAGCATCCACGAGATCTGCGTGGGGCCCTTTTGCCTGGTTGCTGCTCTTCCTGTTGTCTGGTCACTCGCCGGCTGGCCTGTGACCTCTGAGACGACAACCCGAAGAATCCGACACTGCTGGTCTGGTCCCCCAGACTGGCCCTTGCTTCCCTGTAAACGAGAAGCACCCCGGACCCTCCTGGTCCGCACCAGACGCCATCTTTGTTCCACCACATGGCTTGCATTAGCCAAGGCCTGTTGTCCAGATCGACGATCCGACACCGCCGACAGCAGCAGAATATGTGGGACAGCTCGTGCCTCCAGCCTGGTCATGAAGAACAGCTCCTGGTCCGCACAGCTACAGAGAGAAGCGACACTTCCTTCACCTGACTGCGGCGACAGCATCTGGTTCCCTCCTGGTTCCAGCACCGTCACTGGCTAGTGACCGAGACTCTGTCCCCTTCCTTTTCAGGACTTCTTCCTTCCAGTTCCATCCTTGGAACCACCGGACTCCTCCATCTGGCTGCCTGCCAGCAACTCCTTGTTTCAGGCATCACCGGGATCAACGCAGCAAACCCGACGCAACTTCAGCCCTATGCACCGGCAGCCTGTGGGTTAGGTAACTAAAGCTTCTAGGTGCTGAAGTCTAGGTACACTATCCTAGTGTCCAGGTCCACTGTTGTTTTCCCTCCATCCAGCCGGGTTCGTCCGGAATCCGTAACTTTCTAAACTGTAAGATCCATAGACGTTGGTACGCATCCCGCGTGAGAGTTCCCACTCTGCACGTGAGTCCCGTGGGCCTCCGGCTCCTTACTTACCTAGTTCGTAGCATAGTCCCAGCGATCCTCCAGCCTCTGGATCTCCTTACAGTACTTTCTTTCCTCGCATTCCATTGTTCTGAGTATATGGTTTGTCGTGCCCCTAAGGCGCACTTGTAAATATTGTGCGAACTCGTATTTCCTTTTTAGTATTGTCATGTGCTTAGCCCTCTGACCTCATAAAGAGTTCAGAGGTGTATGTTAGTTAATAAATAACTGGTTATTTTCATAACAACCTGTGTGGTGTCCTTTTCATTTGGTATTCACAGGTTATATGTGGTAAAACAGCTGGCTTCACATGCCATAAAGAGTTTAGCCTAAAGACTGCTTTTGTCCACGCTACTAGGATAGCTGGTCTATAAGGTTGACTTACAACCAATCACCATAAGGGTTATTTGGACTGATACAAGGTGATCACTAGAACTAAGGAACATCATATATCAGGCCAACTTCTCACATTGGTGTGCAGCGGTTGGGATTTGAGCTTGCTGTTGTTTTTACCAAATATAATCTGAGATATCATTTGAAAAATCACATAAGGTACCCTAGGTACATATAACAAGCTTAGAAATACTATGAGTTCTACTGAACCAGCTGTTGTAGTAGAAATGGAGTAGCACACCCTGACTACAACTCTTAGCAAGGGATCAATAGGTACACCCATAGTGTAGGTAAGTGCACCACTTACACCTCACTAGAAAAGCATGTCTACCACAGGAGGGAACACAGAGGGCCCCCTTGTGGTTGATGACCCTCCACAGGTCACTTCCAGATATGCAGCTCTTAGCTTCCAGGAGATGAGACAATTGTGTACCTCCAGGAAACTAAAACAGGGTTCTAACCCTTCCACTCCTTTTCTGATAGGTCTCTTAGAGACATATGATGCCAGAAGGGCTTCTAACACAGGCCCCTCTAATCCAGATGGGAGCATGCCCCCCTTAGAGGGAACCGTGGGTGATCCTGACCTTAACCTCCACGAAACAGAAAGTGAAGAGGAGGAAGAGGAAAAGGAGTTATCTGGGGATGAGGCAGAAAAAGGTCCAGTAGTAGTCAGTAGGCTCACCAGGACAAATTTAAGCATACATGAGAAGGCAACTGGGGGACCCCCAGGCCTATCCTCAGGTAGTCTTAACCTTGGGAACAGACGAGTTAGGTCTCACTCCAGAGGCTCTAACAGACCTGTTCATACCCATGTCTCTCAGGCATCTTCTCAGAGAGGGATGACATCCCCTCAGAGAAGAGAGCATGAAGCTAAGATGAGGGAAGTCAATCTGAGGCTTGAGAGGGAAGAACTTGCCCTTGCCAAAGAAAGACTTGCCTTTGCCAGAGAGCAGAAATTGAGTGGGGCAGACCCCACTGGTGGCAGCATTATCATTAGAGATAAAGACAGGAGTTTTGATACTAAACACCTGAGTAAAATAGTGCCCCCCTTTAAACAAGGGGATGACATCCACAAATGGATGACTGCTTTGGAGAGGGCCTGCACTGTCCATTGCATCCCCCAGAGTCAGTGGGCAGCTATACTGTGGCTCTCCTTTGAAGGTAAAGGTAGAGATAAGCTCCTCACTACGAGAGCTGAGGATGCTAACAATTACCATGTCCTGAAGAATACACTGATTGATGGGTTTGGCTTAACAACTGAGCAGTACAGGTTGCTATTCAGAGACACCCAAAAAATTCAGTCTCAGGATTGGGCTGACTTTGTTGATTGTGCCACTAAGGCTTTTGAATGCTGGTTACTGGGAAGTAAAGTTACTGATTACACAGGATTGTATAATCTAATTATTAGAGAACAAATCTTAAGTAATTGTCAAAACCAGTTGTTGCATCAGCGCCTTATTGACTCAGATCTGACCTCTCCCCAAGATTTGGGAAAGAAGGCAGACAGATGGGTCAGGACAAGGGTCAAGCAGCAGAACCAGAACCAGAGTGGTGGCCAGAAGAAAGCAGACAGAAGGGTAATGAGAATAAGCAAAATGACCAGAAGTCTTCAACAGGGCCCCAACAATCCAAGGAGGGTGGGTCCCAGAATTCCCAAAAGAAGAAGAATAATGGTCAGAAGAAACCATGGTGCCAATACTGCAAAAGTAATACTCACTGGTTTAGTGAGTGCACCAAGAAAGGCCCAGCTCCTACCACTACTGCCCCTAAGGCACCTGCAACCCCTAGTTCAGTTAGTAGTGGTAGTGTTCCCCCTAAGGTTATAGTGGGGTTGACATTGGTATCTGAGGCAGGCTCTGACCTAGTCAGAGTACCTACCCAGGCTGTTCTTGTTTGTACTGGGTGTAGGAGAGTAGGGTCTGCAATCCTATGATCACCCCAGATTTTTGCTTTTTGCTTCACTGGTTTACGACTTCTCTGGCTGTGGGCCTGCTAATCAGACCCAAAGCCTTGCCGTTCTCTCACTAAATTGACACATGTACCTTAGGTGCATTTACCAATTGGTACTGGGCCACCTTATCAGACCCTGTAACTCAGGGCATAGGTGTACCCAGGGCCTACCAGGGGCTGCAGCATGTATTATGCCACCCCTGGCTGGCCATCTAAATCTGACACAACTGGCTGCACGACAGCTGGGGCAAGGTGGTGTACTCACCCTTTGCTTTAGATATGGTATACCTATATCTAACCCTAAAATGGACACCCGTATTCCTATCAGTCACTCCTATGGCAGGCCTTAACAATCCTGAAGGCAGAGTGCTTGGAATCGTGTGAGATGGTGCTCTGGCATGAGCTGAGCCCGTTTGCAGCTTGCGGAACCAAGTCCTAATAGCTGTTCCATGATAACACATACCATATACTCTTAAGTGCATTATAATCCTCGCGGTTAAATGCCAACTCTGGTATCGCTTTATCAAAACATGTCGAGTAAGGTGTCATACGAATTGGAATACTAACCCCTCGCCAATTCTGGCGACGGGGTTAGCATTCCACCCTTCTAGAGGGACACGACATGTATGTAACTGTGAACCCCGGTTAAAGTTAACTCAAGCCTCAGCATCACAAAATGGATGCAGACACAAGTCTGACCTCCTGCTGCTGGGAGTCCTTTCAGCGAGGGAGGCTTGGACAAAGGGTTTCCTGTCAGGGGCGGTGCTAGCACCATCCCAGACAGGGTTTTGTGTATCCTGGGTAGGCAGGGCTTTAGAGGAAGGTGACTGCAAGTGGCACCCCGGTGCTCACTATGCATAGGCCGGCTAGAACCAGTTCCAGGGGCACACCAGCCCCTGAGCTGGGGAAAGTCCGGCATGGGAGAGGAGTGTAACCACCCCCCTTCCTGGTCCCACCCATGGGCAGGACCTAGTCGCGTGCCAGCCCCTTTTCCTAGTATAAAGATAGGAGCGGGCCCCCTTCCAAATTAGATCATCTTTGAATCCTGAAACTACTTTCTACGAAAGGAACTCTCGACTTCTTCTCAAGATTTCTCCCTTGTGGCTAAGGAGTAGTCACCCTGCATCCGCAGGCACCATCCAAGCATCGCGGTCTGCTGTAAGTCTCTCCTCCGGATCAAGACTGCCCAGCTCGACGAGAACCGGCTTCCCTGGCACCTCTGACCTTAACCTACATCTTCAGCTCAGCTGAGATCCGTGGGTGTCACGAGACCTCGAGGGACCGGCCATCTTCAGGACTGCACGACGCTTGCCCAGCACGACCGCCGAGGGATCCTCGAGTGAGTGCTTTGGGGTCCGTGAAGCCCCAACCCTGAGCAGCTCCAGCACCGAAGTTCAGCCTCCCAGCCTCCACGAGATCTGCGTGGGACCCTTCTGCCTGTTTGCTGCTCACCGCGTTGTCTGGCTACTAGCCCGCTGGCTTGTGGCCTTCCCGACGACGAACGACGACATCAACACTGCTGGTCTGGTTGCTCCAGACTGGCCCTTGCTCCCCTCCAACAGAGGCGCACCCCGGACCCTCCTGGTCCACTCCAGACGCCATTTTGAGTCCACCGCGTGGGCTTGCATTTGCCAAGACTTGTTGCCCCAATCCTGGGTCCAGCGACGTCGACAGCAGATACCATCGTGGGACAGCTCGCACCTCCATCCTGGTCGCCGACAACGCCTCCTGGTCCGTGAGACTGCAGAGCCCAGCGTCGCCCACTCACCTGGTCGAGGTGACTCCATCCGGTGCCATCCTGGTGCCCATCTAATCACTGGCTAGTGATTCAGAACTTGGTCCCCTCTGCTTACAGGTGTCTTCCATCTTCGATCCAGGCTTGGATCCCTCCGAATCTCTTCACTGGTCGCCTGCCAGCAACTTCTTCTTTCCATAGACTGCAACTAGGATTCCCGACGTCTTTCCAGACCTATGCAGCCGCAGCCCCTGGGCTAGGTAACTTCGGCATTTCGGTGCCCCAGCATAGCCTCACTGTTCAAGGGCCCAGATCCTTTTTCGTTTCAGATCTACCTAGTCGGATTCGTCCGATAACACTAACTTTGTAATTCCTAGCAACCATAGACTTTGTTCCGCATCCCGCGTGAGAGTGCACACTCTGCACCCGATCTCCCTAGGCCTCCTGCTAGTAATCTGAAGGTTCAGTAGTCAAGTCCTAGCAATGCTAAAGCCTATTAGCGTAGTACTTACCTGCTAGTAATTTCGCATTCCACTTTTAGAGTATATGGTTTTTCGTGCCCCTCGGGCATTTGTGTAAATTGTGCAACTTTGCGTATTTTCCTAAGAGCTTTGTATTGTGCTTAGCACCCTGTCCTCATAAAGAGTCCAGGGTTGTTGTGTTCTAAATAAATACACTTTATTTTCATAACAACTTGTGTGGTGTCCTTTCACTTGGTGTTCAAGGGGTATATGTGATGGTATAACAGCTGGCTTAACACGCCCTCTAGAGTCTAGCCTAAAGACTGCTCTTGTCCATGCTACTAGGATAGCTGGTCTACGGTTGACTTACAACCAATCATCAATAAGGGTTGTTTGGACTGATACATAGTGATCACTAGAATAGTGAGCACTGCATATCAGGCCAACTTCTAACACTGGGGACATGGATTTGACCCCTACAATAAGTCCCAGTACTCTGGGCAAGTACAGGCAGACGCCTTTAATCAATGGAAAATTGGCTCAGGCCTACAGGGACACTTGTGCCAGTGTCACTATGGTGACACCAAACTTTGTGGACCCTGACCAGGTAATACTAGGTTCAGACTACCTAGTGACCAACGCTAGCAATGTCACTACTACCCATAGTATGGCACTTGTTAATTTCTCCTGGGGAGGGGTAAATGGCCTCAAAAGGGTTGTTGTTCTTTGAGACCTCCTAGTGGACTGTCTTTTGGGCAATGATTTGGAATCCTCCCTATGGTCAGATGTGGAGTATAGGACTCATGTGGAAATGTTAGGTTTGTCAGCACATGTCCTTGCTGTGACTAGGTCACAGGCCAAGAAATGCCCAGCTGAACTAGTGCTGGATCCTGGAACAATGGACCAGACACTAACCAAGAGAAAGAGCAGTAGGGTTAAGGCTGTGCCTTCTCCCTTGCCTCAGGTAGAGGATCAGCCCTCACAGGAGGCTGACCTACAGACCCCAGAAGGAACTGTCCTAGAGGGGGAGCTTGAACCTGAACAGGTTGAGTTCCTTGGGACAGGGGGGACCTTCCAGGGCAGACTTGAGGCAGGCTCAATTAGACTGTTCATCTCTTGAACCCCTCAGACAGCAGGCTGCTGCTGAGGCTGCAGGGAATGCCACAGGTGCCCATAAAGTGTACTGGGATGGCGGACTCCTTTACTCTGAGGCAAGAGACCCCAAACCTGGTGCTACCAGGAGGCTGGTCATCCCCTTGTCTCTGAGAGGTTTCCTTCTCACCTTGGCCCATGAAATTCCCCTTGCAGGTTACTCAGGCCAGAACAAGACTTGGGACAGACTTGCCCCACACTTTCACTGGCCTCATATGTCTGAAGACACTAAAGAGTTTTGTCGCTCATGTGTCACCTGTCAAGCCAGTGGCAAATCAGGTGGCACAACAAAGGCCCCCCCTTATACCACTACCTGTGGTGGGGGTACCCTTTGAAAGAGTGGGGATTGACATTGTTGGACCAATGGACACCCCAACAGCATCTGGGCACAGATTTATACTGGTGGTAGTGGATCATGCCACCAGGTATCCAGAAGCTATTCCCCTTAGGACCACTACAGCTCATGTTGTGGCCAAGGCCCTGCTCTCAGTTTTTACTAGAGTGGGGTTTCCTAAGGAGGTTGTCTCTGACAGAGGTGCAAACTTTATGTCAGGATACTTGACTGCAATGTGGAAGGAGTGTGGTGTCAACTACAAATTCACCACCCCCTATCACCCACAGTGCAATGGGCTTGTTGAAAGGTTCAACAAGACACTCAAAGGGATGATAAAAGGGTTACCAGAAAAGCTTAGGCGAAGATGGGGCATCCTTTTACCCTGCCTTTTGTTTGCTTACAGAGAGGTCCCACAGAAGGGGGTTGGCTACAGCCCTTTTGAACTTCTATTTGGGCATCCTGTAAGAGGACCCCTGTGTCTTGTGAAGGAAGGATGGGGAGAGACCTCTCAAAAAGCCTAAGCAAGACATAGTGGACTATGTACTTGGTCTCCGCTCCAGGATGGCAGAGTACATGGAGAAGGCATCTAAAAACCTTGAGGCCAGCCAAGAACTGCAAAAAGCTTGGCATGACCAAAAGGCTGTCCTGACTGTATCACCCAGGACAGAAGGTGTGGGTGTTGGAGCCAGTGGCCCCAGCAGCTCTCCAAGACAAATGGTCTGGACCCCATACTATCATTGAACAGAAGGGAGAGGTCACCTATCTGGTAGACCTTGGAACTCCCAGGAGCCCTCACATAGTACTTCATGTGAACAGGCTCAAGGCATTTGTCAACAGGGAAGACATGGGCTTGCTCATGGCTACAGATGAGGGACAGGAGGAAGAGAGTGACCCTCTTCCAGACCTGCTCACTCAGAACCCTGATGATGGGTTAGTAGATGGTGTAGTCTTTTCTGACAGCCTCTCTGAGCATCAACAAGAGGATTGTAAACAGGTTCTTCAATCCTTCAGACAAATGTTCTCTCTGACACCTAGTCAGACAAACTGGTGCGCCTATGAGGTGGACACTGGTGACAGTCTACCTATAAAGAGTAAAATCTACAGGCAACCTGACCACGTCAGGGACTGCATAAAGCAAGAAGTACAGAAAATGTTGGAATTGGGAGTCATTGAACCCTCAGAGAGCCCTTGGGCTAGTCCTGTAGTTCTAGTGCCTAAACCTCTCACCCAGGATGGTAAGAGAGAGATGAGGTTTTGTGTAGACTACAGGGGTCTCAATGCTGCCACTAAGACAGATGCCCATCCAATACCAAGAGCAGATGAACTCATTGACAGATTGGCTTCTGCCAAGTTCTTGAGTACATTTGACCTGACAGCTGGTTATTGGCAAATCAGGTTAGCTGAGGATGCCAAGGCCAAAACAGCATTTTCTACCCCAGGAGGTCATTACCAGTTTGTGGCGATGCCCTTTGGTTTGAAAAATGCACCTGCCACTTTTCAAAGGTTGGTGAACCAAGTTCTCTCTGGGCTGGATGACTTCTGTGCAGCATATCTAGATGATATTGCTGTCTTTAGCTCCACCTGGGAGGATCACCTGATCCACCTGAGGAAAGTTTTGGAGGCCCTGCAAAAGGCAGGCCTCACTATCAAGGCTACCAAGTGCCAGATAGGGCAGAGTCAAGTTGTATACTTGGGCCACCTTGTAGGTGGAGGCCAAGTTCAACCTTTGGAGAGCAAGATACAGGCCATAAAGGAATGGGCTCCTCCAACCACCCAGACACAGGTCAGAGCTTTCTTGGGCCTGTCTGGTTACTATAGGAAATTTGTCAGAAATTATGTAACCATTGTGACTCCACTTAATGACCTGACAAGTAAGAAAATGCCAAAGAAAGTTCAGTGGACAGTTAGCTGTCAGAAGGCATTCGATGACCTAAAGCAGGCCATGTGCACTGCACCTATTCTCAAGAGTCCAGACTACTCCAAGCCATTCATTGTCCAAACAGATGCTTCTGAGTTGAGTGTGGGAGCTGTTCTATCTAAACTGAATATTGATGGTCATGACCAGCCCATTGCTTTTATAAGTAGAAGGCTGACCCCTAGAGAGAAACGTTGGTCAGCTATTGAGAGGGAGGCATTTGCTGTGGTTTGGGCCCTGAAGAAGTTGAGACCATACTTGTTTGGTACTCACTTCACGATTCAGACCGACCATAAGCCCCTCTTATGGCTAAATCAAATGAAGGGTGAAAACCCCAAACTTCTTAGGTGGTCCATTTTCCTACAGGGGATGAACTTTACAGTGGAGCACAGACTAGGGACTGACCATGGCAATGCAGATGGTCTCTCCAGGTACTTCCACTTAGAACAAGAAGACTCACCTGGTCAAGGTTGGTTTGATGTCCCTAAGTTTGGGGGGGGGGGGGGTTATGTAGGAGAGTAGGGTCTGCAATCCTGTGGTCACCCCCGATTTTTGCTTCACTGGTTTACGACTTTCCCTGGCTGTGGGCCTGCTAATCAGACCCACAGCCTAGCTGTTCTCTCTCTAAATTGACAAGCATGTACCTTAGGTGCATTTACCAATTGGTACTGGGCCACCTTATCAGTCCTTGTACAGTATACCTTAGGTATCCATGGCATAGGTGTACCCAGGGCCTACCAGGGGCTGAAGCATGTATTATGCCACCCCTGGCTGGCCATCCAAACAGACACAACTGGCTGCACGACAGCTGGTGCAAGGTGGTGTAATCACCCTTTGCTTTAGATATAGTATCCCTATATCTAACCCTAAAATGGACACATATATTCCTATCAGTCACTCCTATGGCAGGCCTTATCAATCCTGAAGGCAGAGTGCTTGGAATTATGTGAGATGGTGCTCTGGCATGAGCTGTGCCCATTTGCAGCTTGCGGAACCAAGTCCTAATAGCTGTTCCATGATAACGTTATACCATATACTCTTAAGTGCATTATGAACCTCGCGGTCAAATGCTAACTTTCGTATAGCATTATCAAAACATGTCGAGTAAGGTGTCATACGAATTGGAATACTACCCCCTCGCCAATTCTGGCGACGGGGGTAGCATTCCACCCTTCTAGAGGGACACGACATGTATGTAACTGTAAACCCCGGTTAAAGTTAACTCGAGCCTCAGCATCACAAAATGGATGCTGCCACCACAGACACAAGTTTGACCTCCTGCTGCTGGGAGTCCTTCCAGCGAGGGAGGCTCGGACAAAGGGTTTCCTGCCTTGGGAGGTGCTAGCACCACCCCAGACAGGATTTTGTGTATTAGGTAGGACAGGGCTGAAAGGAATGAGACATGCCTGGGGCACCCAAGGTGTACCTGTGCCTATGCCGGTCCAAACCAGTTCCTGGGGCACCCCAGCCCCGGAGCTGGCGCAAGACCGGACAAAGGAAAGGGGGTGTAACCACCCCCCTTCCTGGTCCCACCCAGAGGAGGGACCTAGTCATAGTGCAGCCCCCTTTAGCTGAATAAAGGTAGGAGCTGGTCCCATTCCAAATTAGATTACTCTTGACAACTTCTACGAAGAACTCTTGGCCTTCTCCCTCCTGAACCATCAGAAGACTGAAGAATCTCCCCTATGGTCAGGGAGTGACCATCCTGCTTCGCAGGCACCATCAAGCTCCTGTGCGGTTTGCTGTAAAGTCCTTCCATCCCGGAATCCGACGACCCAGCTCGACAAGACCCGGACCTCCAGACCTCTCTGACCTCTACCCACATCCACAGCACAGCTGGGACCCGTGGGTGCGACGAGCAACGTGGAGACGGCCATCTTGAGAAAACCTGCACAGCGCTTCCAGCACGACCGCCGAGGGATCCTCGAGTGAGTGCACTGGGGTTTGAGAAGCCCCCCCACCGACGCAGCTCCTGCACCAAAGACCAGCATCCACGAGATCTGCGTGGGGCCCTTTTGCCTGGTTGCTGCTCTTCCTGTTGTCTGATCACTCGCCGGCTGTCCGGTGACCTCTGAGACGACAACCCGAAGAATCCAACACTGCTGGTCTGGCCCCCCAGACTGGCCCTTGCTTCCCTGTAAACGAGAAGCACCCCGGACCCTCCTGGTCCGCACCAGAAGCCATCTTTGTTCCACCGGGTGGCTTGCATTAGCCAAGGCCTGTTGTCCAGATCGACGATCTGACACCGCCATCTGAAAGAAACAGGTTAGTATTAGATTCCTTACCTTAGAATATCCCCAGGCGTCAGTCTGGATCCGGAAACTTTTGCGTAGCAGTACCCCTGCGCGTCGGTAGGCGTCGTCTGCAGGCGTCGTCTGCAGGCGACCCCTGCGGCTCCGCGTCTATCGTTGGCGTCGTGCGCCGTGATGACGTCGCTGGAGCATATAGACGCCGCCTCCGCGCGCTGACGTCAGTTCTTCTTTTTTCCGCGCCAGTTAGCGCAGATCCGAGAAGTGCAGTACTCCGGTCTTTTGACCAAGTTTTTGATCTTTGATCTTTTTGACTCTTACGGTGCCGGTAGGATGCCAGGTTTTAAGAACTGTGACGACTGTGACCGGACGATGTCGGTCATGGATCATCACCGACTATGTCTATGTGCCTGGGCCCCGACCACGACGTGGACGCCTGCGTCGATTGCCGGGCCTTGACGAATAAAGCTAGGCGGGAGCGGTCCCGCAAGCTGCTCGAGCTCCGGGTGTCGGCCCCGCGTCAAGAGCGGTCCCGGTCCGGCCGGAGGTCAAGGAAGCGATCGAGGGAGCGGTTGCGGAGCCGTCTCGAGCGCTCCGGGAGTCGTCACCATTCATCTGGTTCCTAAGGTAGGAAGCACAAGAAGTCGGGCGTCGTCATCGTACCCCCGACTCCCCCCGACGCTCAAGCGATGCGGCCAGGGGTTCGGGTGGCCCCACCCCCGCGGCTCCGCCTGAGTCGCCGACGCGGCCTGCTCCATACCCTACGTTCCCTGGGCAGGGCGCGTCGCCCGAGGAGATAGAGAAGTTCCTCATGGCCATGAGGGCTCTTTCTCCTCCGGCGGGTTCTGCGGCGCCTTCGGGCCCTGTGAACCCGTCCGGGGGCCCTAGGGGTTCGGGTGCCCCTGCCTCGACGCCGTCGGGTGCTCCGGCCCCGGCGCCGCCGATGGCTCCGGTCCCGGCACCGCAGGGGCCCTCAGGGTCGACGCCGGCTGGTCAACCGGCCTCTCCGGCGCCGATTCCATCGGGGCAACCCCTGGCGCCGGTTCCGGCTGGCGCCGTCCCCATTCCCTCTCCAAATCCGGACGCGGAGTCGGACCGGCGTCGTCTGACGCCGGGTCCGACGCCGATTGGGCCTGTGAACCCCGAGGAGCCGGTCTACATTGTTGATTCCGAATATGGTGAAGATGTAGAATATGGAGAGGAGTGGGAGGGGTCTGAGGACCCTCTGACACGCGAGTGTCAGTACGACGTGGACTGGACGGGTGACTTGGGTGACGCCAGTGGTCTGGATGACTCCCCCAACCCTGGCTTTGTCTCGCCTCCTACCGTGGCTACGGAGGAGGGGGCTGCTTATTCAGTGGTGTTGATGAGGGCTGCCAAGGCCTTAAACCTTGTGGTCCCCGTCGCGGCCGTGAGGACTAACATCCTCACTGAGGTCCTCAAACCGCAGTCATGCCCACAGGAGCCACTGCTGCCGTTCAACGAGGCCTTAACTGACGTTCTTTTGGGCACGTGGTCCAGGCCCGCTTCAGGTTCGCCTGTTGATAGGAACGTGGCCAGACGCCACCGTCCGTGTTCGGACGACCCCAAGTTTCTGTCCACCCATCCCACCCCTGAGAGTCTGGTGATCCAGGCCTCCACTTCCCAAACCGCATTCCCGTCGGCCCCGCCCGACAGGGAATCTAAGAGGTACGACCAGTATGGCAAAAAGGTCTTCTCGTCCCTGAGTCTGGGACTGCGGTCTTGCAACACCGCGTGCCTCTTGGGCAGCTACACCCACTCTCTGTGGGATACGGTCGCGGACCTGCTGCCGGAATGCCCACCGGAGGTACGGGCTAAGCTCGGCAAGGCTATGATTGAAGGCCGAGACGCAGCAAGATACTCCATCAGGTGTGGTCTTGATACGACCGACTCGCTGGGCAGAGCGATGTCCACGATGGTGGCGATTCGTCGCCACGCCTGGCTGAGATCCGCCAACTTCTCGGCAGATGTCCAGAATGCCTTAATGGACATGCCGTTTGATGGCAGTCGCCTGTTTGGCGACAAAGCGGACCACGCGCTGGAGCGCTTCAAGGACTCAGGCCAAGTCCTTGGATCTCTCGACCCAGCGCCAGCAAACGGGTTCGTTTCGCTCCTTTCGTGGCCAAGGAAGGGGCGGTCCCACACGTGCTGCCAGCCACGCGCCGCAACAGACTTATCAACGCGGTGGCGGCCATGGAAACCGCCGTGGTGGCGGTCGGGGACAGCGGCGAGGTCACACCACACCTCCCCCCGCAGCATCTGCCACTAAATCCTCCTAGTCCGTGCTTTCAGGCCCATGTGACGCCTGTGGGGGGCAGGGTTTGCCATCACCTCTCCCACTGGCGCACAATAACATCGGACAGGTGGGTGCTGCAGCTCGTCCGAAGGGGCTACTCCCTCCCCTTCGAGACAACTCCTCCAGCCATGCCACCGCAGGACCACCGTGTGTCGGGGGACCACTTGGCACTTCTGAGGGAGGAAGTTACAGCCCTCTTGGCCAAGGGGGCCATCGAGCGCGTTCCTGGGCCAGAAGTAGGACGTGGTTGCTATTCCCACTACTTTCTGGTACCCAAGAAGGACAAAGGGGGCCTACGTCCTATCTTGGATCTAAGGAACGTCAACGGCTTCCTCCGGAAGGAGAAGTTAAAGATGTTGACTTTAGCTCAGGTCTTGGCTGCTCTAGACCCGCAAGACTGGATGGTAGCGTTGGACTTGCAGGATGCGTATTTTCACATCCCTGTCCTGCCGGCCCACCGGCGTTACCTGCGGTTCACGGTAGGCCACGAGCACTTTCAGTTTATCGTGCTCCCTTTCGGCCTTACCAGCGCCCTACAAGTGTTCACCAAGGTGATGGCGGTGGTCGCAGCTCATCTGCGCAGATTGGGGGTTTCAGTCTTCCCCCTATCTAGACGACTGGTTGTTGAAGGCGGGCTCGCCCCAGACAGTCGTTCACCACCTTCAGATGACGGCAGACCTCCTGCACGAGCTGGGGTTCTCCATCAATGTGCCGAAATCACACCTGTGTCCCTCTCAGAAGCTCCTTTTCATCTGAGCGGTTCTCGACTCTGCGCAGTTTCGGGTCTATCCTCCGGAACGGCGAGTCCAGGATATACAGGCTTTGATTCCCATCTTTCAGCCGTTATCCCGGGTTTCGGTCAGGTTGACGCTGCGGCTGCTGGGGCTGATGGCTTCCTGCATCCTTCTGGTGCATCACGTCCGGTGGCGGATGCGGGCTCTGCAGTGGGACCTGAAGTTTCAGTGGGCCCAGCATCAGGGCAATCTGTCCGACCATGTCTTGATCTCGGAGGGCACTGCAAGATAACTGCAGTGGTGGCTTACGGACCGCGATTGGGTCAGAGGCAGACCCCTCTCCCTTCCCCAACCGGAGCACGTTGTTGTGACGGACGCGTCCCTCCAGGGCTGGGGAGGCCACCTGGGAGAGGCAGAGATCAGAGGCATCTGGTCTCCGGCGGAGTCCCGGCTCCATATAAACTTGTTGGAGCTCCGGGCGATTCGTTTGGCACTGAAAGCATTCCTCCCCTTTTGTCAACGGGAGTGTAGTGCAGGTGTTCACGGACAACACCACCGCCATGTGGTACTGCAACAAGCAGGGCGGGGTGGGGTCGTGGACCCTTTGCCAGGAGGCTCTGCGCCTCTGGCAATGGCTGGAACGTCAGGGCGTGACTCTGACGGTTCAACACCTGGCAGGTTCTCTGAACGCCAGGGCGGACGAACTCAGCCGTCGGTGCTCGATGGATCACGAATGGCGTCTGAACTCGGACGTGGCGCAAGGCCTCTTTCGGCAATGGGGAGAGCCTTGGTTAGATCTATTCACCACAGAAGAGAACGCGCAATGTCATCAGTTCTGCGCGTTGGAGTTTCCAAGACGGCACTCGCACGGCGACGTCTTTCGGCGCGAGTGGAGTTGCGGTCTGTTATACGCCTTTCCACCTATACCACTTCTGCCCAGAGTGCTGAAGAAGATCAGGCGCGACCGGGCCCAAGTCATCCTTGTGGCTCCGGACTGGGCTCGAAGGTACTGGTATCCCGAGCTACTCAGCATGTCAGTATGCAGCTAGGAGGTTTTTTAAGTTACCAGAGTAATTGGGCGCACAACCTGAGTGGCCGCAAAGTGAATAGTGATATGAAGTGGATGGTATAGGCAATAGGGCGAGCGGTAATCCCTCACAACCGCTCAAGGTTGGACCAGGATGATCCACACAAATAGCAACAAACAACAAAGCCCCTGCGCTATACAAAATTAGAACATTCTTGTTAATGTTGGTGTCTCTAGAGATGGTAAGTTGTGTACATCAACACTTTCGGAGTTTTTGGCAAACGGCGCCGGGAACCTCAAGAGGGAGCATATCACAAACAAGGTGTACCCGCCTATGTGATACCAGTGCATTATTAGATATACTTTTTCGACTCCTCCCGCTTACAGCTCCTTTTACTAATGAGCAAGAAACATTACGCGGACAGCGTTTTCCGAAATCTTTGAGTACCCAAAAACAAACAAATTGAAGCACCGCCCTAAACGGGTATAACCAACACGAATTTGCCCGTGTCCACATGAGGCCCTGAAGATTCGCAGTGTGTTCCCTGCGATGAAACACGTGTTGGCCTAACTAAAGGAACAATAAACTGACACTTCACACCAAGAACAGAACGTCTTTCTTGAACTTCTATATTTCTATTTGGATGATTGTAATTCTCAAAAAGTTACTCCGAAAGTGTTGATGTACACAACTTACCATCTCTAGAGACACCAACATTAACAAGAATGTTCTAATTTTTTATAGCGCAGGGGCTTTGTTGTTTGTTGCTACTCAGCATGTCAGTCGGTCCCCCGATCCGCCTGCCCCTTCAGGAGGACCTTCTGTCGCAGCAGATGGGGACGGTCCTCCACCCGAACCTGTCCAGCCTCCACCTCCATGCGTGGAGATTAAGCGGCGGCAGTTGAGGCCATTTGACTTGCCTCCTGAAGTCTGTGATGTGATTCTGGCAGCCAGGCGTTCCTCCACGAAATCGGTATACGCCTGTCGGTGGAACAAGTTTGTGGCATGGTGCACAGCAAAGGCTGTGAATCCTCTCTCTGCCCGTCTTTCTGAGGTTCTTCTCTTCCTTCTTTCTCTTGCCCAGCAGGGCTCTGCTCTGGGCACTATCAAGGGCTACCTTTCTGCCCTTTCGACCTTTCTGAGGCTGCCTGATCAACCTTCTTTGTTCAAGTCCCCCATTGTAACAAGATTCTTGAAGGGCATCACACACATGTATCCACCTGTTCCGTTTGTGATGCCTCAGTGGGGCATGAACCTGGTTCTAACCTTCTTGATGTGTGCTCCCTTTGAGCCACTTCATTCCTGTCCTCTCCGTCTCCTGACTTTGAAGACGGCCTTCCTGGTTGCCATCACCTCTGCCAGGAGGGTGAGTGAGCTCCAGGCTCTTTCTGTCAAACCTCCTTTCATGTCCAGATAAGGTGGTTCTGAGAACTAGACCTTCTTTCCTGCCCAAAGTTGTCTCTGCTTATCACATCGGGCAGTCCATCACCCTCCCTTCCTTCTTCCCGCCTCCGCATCCTTCAAAGGATGAGGAACGGCTCCATCGTCTGGACCCAAAACGTGCGCTTTCATTTTATATGGATCGCACATGCCAGTTCCGGGTGGATGACCAACTGTTTGTTGGCTACGTGGGTGCGAAGAAGGGACGGGCGGTACATAAACGGACCATCTCTCGGTGGGTCGTTCTGTGCATCAAAGCGTGCTACTCTTAGGCTCGGAAGGAGCCTCCTGTTGGGCTGAGGGCCCATTCCACTCGGGCCACGGCGGCTACTACTGCCCTGGGTCGGGGAGTCCCCTTGCAGGACATTTGCCAGGCGGCTACGTGGGCCTCGCTGCACACCTTTGCGAGGCACTACTGCCTGGACAGTCAAGTCCGGAGGGATGGCTTCTTTGGCCGTTCTGTCCTCCAGGACTTTCTGGTGTAGGATTGTATTGGTTCGCAGACCCACCACCGTGGTTGGTATTGCTGGGGTATCTATTCTAAGGTAAGGAATCTAATACTAACCTGTTTCTTTCAGATGAACAAGTTACTTACCTTCGGTAACGATATATCTGTAAGAAACAGTAGTTAGTATTAGATTCCTTACTGCCCCACCCATCCTCCCCGTTCTGCGAACTGATACCTAGGGTTAAGGACATCCCTTTCAGGGCCCTAGTTTCAAATGGCACCAGTGTTGGTTCTCACATGGCTCTGCGTGTTCTGGCGCGGAAAAGCTGTGTACAAAGAACTGACGTCAGCGCGCGGAGGCGGCGTCTATATACTCCAGCGACGTCATCACGGCGCACGACGCCAACGACGGACGCGGAGCCGCAGGGGACGCCTGCAGACGACGCCTACCGACGCGCAGGGGTACTGCTACGCAAAAGTTTCCGGATCCAGACTGACGCCTGGGGATATTCTAAGGTAAGGAATCTAATACTAACTACTGTTTCTTACAGATATATCGTTACCGAAGGTAAGTAACTTGTTCGACAGCAGCAGACTACGTGGGACAGCTCGTGCCTCCAGCCTGGTCGTGAAGAACAGCTCCTGGTCCGCGCAGCTACAGAGAGAAGCGGCCCTTCCTTCACCTGACTGCGGCGACAGCCTCTGGTTCCCTCCTGGTTCCAGCACCGTCACTGGCTAGTGACCGAGACTCTGTCCCCTTCCTTTTCAGGACTTCTTCCTTCCAGTTTCATCCTTGGAACCACCGGACTCCTCCATCTGGCTGCCTGCCAGCAACTCCTTGTTTCAGGCATCACCGGGATCAACGCAGCAAACCCGACGCAACTTCAGCCCTATGCACCCGCAGCCTGTGGGTTAGGTAACTAAAGCTTCTAGGTGCTGAAGTCTAGGTACACTATCCTAGTGTCCAGGTCCACTGTTGTTTTCCCTCCATCCAGCCGGGTTCGTCCGGAATCCGTAACTTTCTAAACTGTAAGATCCATAGACGTTGGTACGCATCCCGCGTGAGAGTTCCCACTCTGCACGTGAGTCCCGTGGGCCTCCTGCTCCTTACTTACCCAGTTCGTAGCGTAGTCCCAGCGGTCCTCCAGCCTCTGGATCTCCTTACAGTACTTTCTTTCCTCGCATTCCATTGTTCTGAGTATATGGTTTGTCGTGCCCCTAAGGCGCACTTGTAAATATTGTGCGAACTCGTATTTCCTTTTTAGTATTGTCATGTGCTTAGCCCTCTGACCTCATAAAGAGTTCAGAGGTGTATGTTAGTTAATAAATAACTGGTTATCTTCATAACAACCTGTGTGGTGTCCTTTTCATTTGGTATTCAAAGGTTATATGTGGTAAAACAGCTGGCTTCACATGCCATAAAGAATTTAGCCTAAAGACTGCTTTTGTCCACGCTGCTAGGATAGCTGGTCTATAAGGTTGACTTACAACCAATCACCATAAGGGTTGTTTGGACTGATACAAGGTGATCACTAGAACTAAGGAACATCATATATCAGGCCAACTTCTCACAGCTGTGTCCCCTGCTTGTGGCTTTCAGACGGTAGTTCAGCTCGGTAATGTCATTACGGGCCGGAACTCTGTTAATGGGTTCGGTTTGTTCTGCATTCTTTTTGACCTGGCTTTTGCCCTAAGAGGCGTCGCCCGTTGTCTGGGGTATACATACTCCATGTGGGGTACTTGTACGCTATTATATAGCCTTGCTTCACTCACCTGGGCCTGGTGATATTGTGGGCTCCGGGCACCCATTGAGTGTCAATTGTACAGTGCTCTCTGTTTTTCCTGGATTCTGCTTTTTCCATGGTTATCCATCTCATCAGATAGACTACTAGCCACAGATTCCTTAACGTAGAATTATCCCCAGGTGTGAGACTGGATCCGGAATGTTTTTTGCCACAGCATCCCTGCGCGCAGGGGGAACTGCATCACACGACTCCACCCAGGCGTGGTCCGTGTATGTGAAGTCAGCGAGGTCACAGAAGTCCCACACTTGCACACCTACATCAGTTTTTTCCTTTTCCGCATGCAACGTGGATCCGGTTTGTGCTCCGGGTCTGTGTAGGCCCTTCCCTTCACTTTTGGGTGTATTTGTGAAAACAGTGTGCGGATGCCTTCGAGCTTTAAGACATGCTCGTCTTGTGGACGCCTGATGTCAGCGACGGACCCTCACCTCATTTGTATGTGGTGCTTGGGGGAAGATCACAGCTCCTCTGATTTCAAGGCGTGCCAACGATTGAAGCCGAAGTGTCGGTGGGAGCGCCGGATGAAACTTCTCTCGGCTCGCATGTCCAGATCGGCTTTGTCACCTCGATCAGCTTCTGCAGATGCTACACATTCGGAATGGCCGCGACATGGCCAAATTTACAATCCGTTCAGCCATAGATACTGCGGATTCTTTGGGCCGAGCCATGGCGAGTTCTGTTGCTTTAAGGCGTCACTCTTGGTTGAGAGACAGTGTCTTCCCTGAAAATATCCGGGAACGTCTGGTTGATTTACCCTTTGATGGGGTTTTGTTCTTTGATGCTCACGCCGAGTTGGCAGTTAACATGCTGCTGGTGGGCTTTCGTCCTCCCGCTTTGGCCCCTTTAGGCCTGTATTCTGTGGTACTTTTTCATTTTTGCATCCGTTAGATGCGTTCTGTGTTTAACATGGGCAGTGATCCTTACATGTGCTCTGTGTTTCACATGAGCAGTGAGCTTTACGTTCTCCTTTTATGTGGTCAAGGGTGTTTACCCTTATATTAGCCTCTCTTGGATGCATTTGGCATTCAGTTGCCTGTTGGCCTTTGGGGCCGTGTTTCACAGGTTGCTGTGTCCTCTGCTTGAGGCTTTCAGCCGGTAGTTCAGCTCGGTAATGTCATTAGGGGCCGGAACTCTGTTAATGGGTTCGGTTTGTTCCTGCATTCTTTTTGACCTGGCTTTTGCCCTAAGAGGCGTCCACCGTTGTCTGGGGTATGCATACTCCATGTGGGGTACTTGTACGCTATTATATAGCCTTGCTTCACTCACCTGGGCCTGGTGATATTGTGGGCTCCGGGCACCCATTGAGTGTCCATTGTACGGTGCTCTGTTTTTCCTGGATGCCATCTGCTTTTGCCATGGTTATCCATCTCATCAGATAGAGACTACTAGCCCCAAATTGCTTAACGTAGAATTATCCCCAGGCATGAGACAGTAATGTTTTTTGCCACAGCATCCCTGCGCGCAGGGGGAACGGCATCACGCGTTTCCACCCAGGCGTGGTCCATGTATGTGACGTCCGCGAGGTCACATAAGTCCCACACTGGCACACCTACATCAGTTTTTTCCTTTTCCGCATGCAACGTGGATCCGGTTTGTGCTCCGGGCCTGTGTAGGCCTTTCCCTTCACTTTTGAGTGTATTTGTGAAAACAGTGTGCGGATGCCTTCGAGCTTTAAGACGTGCTCGTCTTGTGGACGCCTAATGTCGACGACGGACCCTCACCTCATTTGCATGTGGTGCTTGGGGGAAGATCACAGCTCCTCTGATTTCGAGGCATGCCAACGGTTGAAGCCGAAGTCGCGGTAGGAGCGCCGGATGAAACTTCTCTCGGCTCGCATGTCCAGATCGGCTTTGTCACCTCGATCAGCTTCTGCAGAAGGTTTTTCGAAGCAGCCGTCATTGTCGTCGTCCTCATCCCTCTCCTGTGCCGCAAGAGCGTCGCTCCCCTGTTGGTAAGTGTCACAGTTTGTCCCAGAGGGATGGTTTCTGGCCTGTTAGGGGCGTGGGCTCTCCGTGGGTGATGCGGCCCGCGTATCTTCCCCCTATCCATTGTTACGTGGTGAGGGGGCGTCGAGAGCCCAGATGGAGACATATGCGGCGCCTTTGAAGGCCTCACTGGCTTCTCATCCTCATCCGTCCCCTCCTGGGATGTCGACGGATCCCTTGCATTGTGCGGGGCTGTCAAGTCACCCGATGTCCACAGAAGTCGATGATGGTCCCAACGCCACTCCACCTCAAATGCCACCCCAAATACTCAATCTAGAGGTGCGCCTCAAGCAGACGGGAAAGGGGAAGTGGAAAGAAAAGAGAGACATAGCCTCCTCCTGATAGCGTGGTATGTTTCTTCACTAGGTCAATGTGGTGGCTTCACATGAATTAACCTGCATGGAGATATAATTGACAGACATGCAACTCAACTGTTTTAATGTCAATGAATTACAATTACATCAAGCGCTATCATTAACCTTACCCACTTGACCTTAGGCTGTTGCTTCTCTCTCGTGAAATGTTAGTTTTTGCTGTAAATCACTGCATAGGAATAAACACACTATTTAGTATTAGTCCTAGTCCTGCTAACTATTAAATCGTATCAAGAGATGAACTAAAAACTCTGACTAACTTCTAGCGTCTCCAGAAACAACAAAACTACAGAACCCATGCGCGGACGGAAAACACTGCTTCCGCGCGTTGGGCTGTAGCTGAAGTGCGCAGTTCCTTCTTGGAACGCGCCCTTCGTAATGGGTGCCGGTCGCGCGATCTAAAACACTAGACCGCAAACCTGCGTTAAGATAGTCTTTACTTTTCTCTGCATGAGTTCTGAATATATTTCAAGCAACGTCTCACAAAGAGTCTTGTCACTGGAATCTTTTTATGTCGACACATGTTTAATCAGGTTCGGTGAGTGTGTGTTTGTTTTTGCAGTTATGTCTGCAGAGTGCATGGTTGCCACATTAATCCTGACAGTACCTCCCTCCAAATGGTTCCCCCCAACTTGGGTTTGGTTGGAAAAGTCTTATGAAACTCTTTAATTAATCGGGGGCATGCACAATGGTGGAAGGCTCCCATGATCTCTCCTCCGATCCAAAACCCTTCCACTCAATTAAGTAAAGTAATCTTTTCTTGGAAATTTTAGAAACTAAAATTCTACTGATTTTGAACTCCTCTCTCGATTCTTCCTCAAATGGCTTTGGAGTTTGTTTTAGCCTTACATTGGAAGGATTTCTTTTTAAAAGTGAAATGTGAAAAGCTGGATAGATTTTTAGTGATTTTGGGAGCTGCAATTTTACAACTACTGGATTAATTATTTTCAATACCTTGAAAGGATCAATGAACCTAGGTTTAAATTTCCTATTCCCTTTTAATCTAAATTTCCTATTCCCTTTTAATCTTAGATGTTTAGTGGAAAGCCAAACCTGATCACCCACCTCAAAATTTGTGCCTACCCGCCTTTTCTTATCAGCTTGTTTCTTGTAGGAAGCCTTAGCCTTAAGTAAGTTTCCTTGAGCCTTTTTATATGTATTTTTCAACTCTGTGACCATGTCAGAGACTGCGGGCCCTGTTTCATCTTGTTTCCCTATCATTACACTAGGATGCCTTCCTGAATTTAAGTAAAAAGGAGAATACCCAGTGGAATCATGTACTGCATTGTTATAGGCAAACTCTGCGGTCCACAATAGATCCGACCAGTTCCCCTCCTGCTCTAAAAAATAGAGTCAAGTATTGTTCCAATTCTTGATTGACTCTCTCAGTTTGTTCGTCAGTTTCTGGGTGGTAAATGGTCGGATATCGTGAATCTATGCCCAAACTAAGCATTCATTTTTTCCAGAATTTAGACAAGAATTGGGTACCCCGATCAGAAATGATTATTTGTGGTACTCTGTGAGCTCTGACTATGTGTTGGTTAAACATTTGAACTAATTGTGGAGCAGTAGGCACTGATTTTAATGGAACAAAATGACCCATTTTAGAAAACGAATCAACAAACACCAAGACTACTGTATACCCCTGACTAGAGGGGAGGTCCACAATTAATTCCAAGGACACTGTGTGCCAGGAATAAGGCGCATTGGGAAGAGGTTGCAACAACCCCTGCGGAGCTGGTCTGCTAGCTTTACCCTTTATGCACAACTCGCAAGTCGAAACATACTGTCCCACCTGAGATGCCATGCCTGACCATCAAAAATATCTCTTAATTAGCTCCAAAGTTTTCTTAAAGCCTTTATGACCAGCCATCCGATCATCATGACAACTCTTCATAACCTTGTCCTGCAATTCCTTGTTAGGGAGATACAACTTCCCTTCGTAGTACGGCAAACCTTCCAAAATAGTTTTCTTTGCATCGTTGCCAACTCAATTTTCCCAATTTCTGTTTGAACCACTCTTTTGTCTCTGGTAAACTCTTCTAAATGAACAGCTAACACAATTTTGTCCAACTGTATGATAGGATCTTCTGATGGAACTCTGAGTTCATTGGGCGCATTCATTCTTGAAAGAGCATCAGCGGGGGGAGGATCTTCGCGCGCAACCAAGATGGTCGCGTGAGCACAGGGCTCCCGGAGCCTCGCCGCCTCCCGCATATATCCTGCATCTAATCCTGACAACAACAACGGGTTATTGAAGACACAACCCAGCTGATATAATAGCTGTTTTCAGAAATCAATTTGGACGCCGGGAACCGAACTTGCGCCACTTCGAACTTTAGTGGCCTGCTCCATGGAACCGCCTGGGACTCGAGTCACCGTGGTGCCCAGGTGGTAGTTGAACAACAACGGCCTGCGGGAATCGGCTTGCGCCCCTGAGTTGACTTTCGGTTTCGTTTTTATTGATTATTCTACCTCAGCCTACCGCCGCCCAACTCTGGCAGCCCACCATCTAGACCTCGCAACTGCACCTGGTGCCGGCTGTCTAGAGCTCCTGGTCGGGTGGTCTCCTGCCGAGACCCACACTTGAACTTTCTTGGGGCTGAATCGTGAGGAGCCATTTTCACCAGGTCCCAGAGGCCCCTCCGGGGCGCAACATCTAACATGGCGGGCAAACCTGACAGCGAGAAGCGGAAGACCAAAACCACTCACCTTGGGGGCACCGTCCAATCGAACATTATGGATCGTTATACCCAGCCTAAAGGGACCCCCGGTGGTGCAAGTAGGTCTATGGAAGAGGCGGGTGATGGCTCGGCTGCATTGGATGATTTGACCCTACGTGATGTCATGGGTCCCATTGCTAGCATGAAGACCTCCATAGGCCAACAGTATGAGACATTGGCCCTAAAGCTCGACACGGTGGCGACCGATGTCAACCTGATCAGGACAGCCCTATCGAAGACCAACGAAAAGGTCAAATCCCTAGATTTGAAGACCTCCAGCCTCACGACCGATGTGTCCGACTTGCAAACGGAAGTTCGCAATCTACGGTCCTCCAATGACCTCTTTGCCCGCCGGCTGGAGGATTTTGAAAGTCGGGCAAGACGCAACAACGTCCGTATCATTGGGGTTCCTGAGAAGTCGGCCGAGTTGACTACAGATCTCTTCGTGGAAGATCTTATTTTGAATCACCTTGCCCCCAAAGCCTGAGCAACTACTTTGCAGTGGAACGTGCGCACAGAGTACCGGGTGGGAGGCTGAAACCGGGCGCCCCTCCACGGCCTATAATCGCAAGAATTTTTTATTATAGGGATAGAGACGCTATCCTGCAGGCATCACGGGCAGGTGGCCCTACTAAGTTCGAGAACACCACGGTCAGCTTCTACCCGGATTTCACCCAGTCCGTTCAGAAACAAAGGATGGGGTTCCACGGGGTGAAGCGGAGACTGAGAGACATGGAAATGAAGTACGCAATGCTTTTTCCAGCTCCGCTTCGCGTTGAACACAGCGATCGGACGTTCTTCTTTGATCGCCCCGAGAGCGAGAGTGGCTGGCTTGATACATTGCCTACGCAGCAAGATCGCTCGGAACATTCTGGAGGTGCGGAAGGTGGCCCGTTGGAACAAGAATGAAGAGTGGTAACTGGTTCCCGGACAGTGTACAGAACTGGCAGCTGTGGTTTGATGACTTTTGTACTTGCAATACTTCTGGTGTAGTACCCAGAGGTGGCGAGGGGGATGGGACTCTCCCTCCTCTGGGGTTTCTTCTTGTAGATTAGTTTGATGTTAGGGCGACAGGCACACTGCAAGTTGGGGTGGCTCTTGAGTCTAACGCAGGGGTGCAGGGTGGGGGGATGTGTTCTAGGGATTTGTTGGGGGGTGGAGGGGGTGGGGTTTGGATGTGTTTTATTTTGTTTCAAGGCAGCGCATTATTGTGCATTTTGATCTGGGTGTTGTGTTCGCTGTGGGGTGGATTCTGCCCTTACTTTTGGGATGGGTGGTAGGGGGTTGAAGGTACTATGTTGGAATGTTAAAGGACTGGGAGATAGGATAAAACGAGGAGTGGTATTACAACTGCTTAGACGCCTTTCCCCTGATGTAGTATTACTGCAGGAGACACATTTGATCGGCAATGCGTGCCACGCCATGAATCGGCGAGGTTATCGTCTAATCGCACACTCTGGATTTACCTCTGGATCTAGGGGGGCGGGTATCCTAGTCAGGAGTTCCCTCCCCCTGGAGTTAGATGATACAATTCTTGACGACAGGGGACGCTATGCCGCCATCACGGGTAGGTGGGAGTGGAAGACGATCTCATTACTCTCTGTATGTTCCACCGGGTTTACAGACCATGACCTTTGCTGATTTGGGGAGAGTAGTGTTGGGACTCCCTGAGGGCATTCTTGTCATGGGCGGGGATTTCAATTCTGTCGTTTCCGGTAGGGAGGACCGCAGCCCCCCCAGGGACCTCACGAGATCACAGTCTTGGTTGAGTGGCTTCCTGGAGACGCTGGGTCTGGTAGATTGTTGTAGGCTGATGCACCCGGGACAGACACAATACACCTTTCACTCTGGTGCTCACGGTAGTCTCGCTAGGCTAGACTATGTCCTGATGCCAGCTGCACAGGCCTCTTCGGTGAGGGAAGTCAGACACTTGGCTAGGGATATATCGG
This sequence comes from Lissotriton vulgaris, assembly GCF_964263255.1. Taxonomy (NCBI): domain Eukaryota; kingdom Metazoa; phylum Chordata; class Amphibia; order Caudata; family Salamandridae; genus Lissotriton; species Lissotriton vulgaris. The sequence continues at coordinate 605,634,040 of NC_141699.1, read as the reverse complement.
ACCCCTCCCCACTGTGGCTTCTGATGGACATGAAGATGGGCTCAGAGGGTCGAGTGGCTCCGATCAATCCTTGGCATCTCGGTAACCCCAAAACCCGGGCTGAGTTGGTTAAGACTTTAGACCATTATTTTGCTGAAAACGTGGGGTCAGTGTCCTCTTCGGTTTCGCTGTGGGAGTTTCAAGACGGTTATCCGTGGTCAGGCACTGTCGTTAATTGCCTGTGCAAAGAAAAGCAAGAATTAGGCGGTGGTCCGGCTGGAAGCCGAGATAGCTGGGCTGGAGGGGGAATTGGAGTTGGGCATTACTCATGATAAATTGCATGTCCTCAGTCTCAAACAGCTTGACTATAGGGCTTTGGTAACGGATGCTGCTAGAGCTATGAGTCGAGAGCAGCAGGGACGGCTGTACGATGTTGGAGACAAAGCTGGGAAACTGATTGCCTGGCTAGATAGAAAGGAGAGGGCGAGTCGTGTGGTACCCGGTTGAGATAGTGGAGTGTTTTGCTGAACACTTTCGTAATGTATATTCCCCAGTCTCTGACAGACCTGAAGAAGACTCGCATTTGTTGTTAAGAGACATCGCGTTGCCTCGCCTATCGGATCCTGATAGGGATCTGATGGATGCAGAGTTTTCCGACGATGAGGTAGCAATTGCTATTCGTTCCGTCCGCTTGGGAAAGACTATGGGCCCAAATGGTATCCCCGTCGAGCTTTACAAGCTGCGTCCGGGCAAAATGGTGCCGTATCTCCGTGAAATGTTCATGGAATCGCGAGACGTCGGTTCCCTTCCCTATGATCAGCGACTTGCTACCATCGTGGTGATTCATAAGGAAGGGAAGCCACGGGATCGCTGCACATCCTATATCGCTCCTGAATGCAGAACCCAAGATCCTTGCAAAATTGTTGGCAAACCGATTGATAAAGGTGATCAGCGATCTGATTCATTCGCATCAGTCTAGGTTTCATTCCACATCGCAATACCGCATTAAACCTGCGTCGTCTTCATGGCGTCCTGGCGAAAGCGGAGTCGCTGCGTGAACCTGCCATCTTGGTTTCCTTGGATGCTACGATGGCCTTTGATACAGTGGAATGGCCATATCTTTGGGCTGCTCTTGCAAAGTTTGGTTTTGGCCCTGGTTTCGTTGGTTGGGTAAAACTCCTGTATGAGGAACCGCTGGCCCAGATTGTGGTAAATGGTAGGGTCTCTTAAGTCCTTTGTTCTGGGGAGGGGCCCGCAACAGGGGTAGCCATTGTCCCCACTGCTTTTTGCCCTCGCCTTGGAACCCCTTGCCGCTTGGCTGCGGTGGGAACCATCACTTAAGGGTATTCGGTGGACCCCTGATTTTGAGGATCGAATATCACTCTACGCGGATGATATTTTGCTGTATCTCACGTCGCCTTGGAAGTCGCTGATAGTAGTGTTTGATGTGCTGAACTCGTTCGGGAAAAACTCCGGTCTCGTGATTAACTGGACTAAGTCCTGTGTTTATGTACTCTCTGGAGACGCTCCCCCTTTGCCACGCATCTGCCCCATACAGGTAACGCAAATAGGTTTTAAATATTTAGGGGTCTTCATTTCACTGGACCCTGCTGTCCGTTACGAGCGTAATTTGCTTCCCCAGCTCCAACGGTTGAAGTCTGACGTTGCGTCCTGGTGTGGTCTGCCGTTGTCCCCTCTCGGACGGGCAGCCCTTTTCAAGATGATGTCTCTACCACGGTTTTTATATGAGCATCAGAACACGCTCGATGTTATACCGGCGAGTTACTTCCGGGAGGTGGAGACTTTACAGAGGCGGTTGATATGGGGCGGACGTCCTCGTATCGCCCTTGCTAAATTGACACTTCCCTGGTATGACCGTGGTATTGCACTTCCGGATATCAAGCGCTACTACTGGGCCTCCCAGCCGGGAGCAATTAATCATGCAATGTATGGCCCCACGTCAAACCCTGCGTTTGAGATGGATAAGTGGCAGCTGCCGGGTGGAGACTACAATAGGGCGCTTTACTCCAAGTCAGTCAGAGGGAAACTCTCAGGACCCACTAAGATTGCAGTGCGAGTGTGGCAGAGTGCGAATGTGGCAATGGGGTGGTCAGATCGATTGACTCGGGCAATCCCGCTCTACGTGTCTGAAAGATTGGGTAGCTTGTGGAAGACGAAGGGCTTTGAGAAGTGGGATATGATTGGTATTTGTAAGGTTGGAGATCTCTGGAACAAGGATAGGATTAAGACCTTTGAGGAGTTGAAGGTAAAATACGAACTTAGTGACAGGGAGTACTTCCGCTACATACAGATCCGCCACGCACTGAGCTCGGTTCTTCAAGCTGGGTTCGCAATTCCGGAATCATCCCCTCTCGAAGATCGAGTGCTGGACGGATACGTTCCAGACAGCACCATTTCTTTGATATATAAAAAACTGATCAACGACCGTACAGATTTGCTGGTGCACCTCCGTGAGGTATGGACCAGCGATGGGCTGGAGTTGAATGACTAGGACTGGCAAGCTGCGATATCCTCTCCTAAGGAGGTCGCGATCCCAGCCCGTCTCCGGCTGGTGCAAGTCAAAATCCTACATCGGATTTATATAACTGGCCCCGCCTAATTCGTATGGGTTATTCTGTGGATGGGTTGTAAAAGCGTGGAACGGGTACTTTCCTCCACATAATTTGGGAATGCCTGGAAGTGGTTGTGTTTTGGAATCGAGTGCATGCAGTTATGGAGGAAGTCACAGGAGTTTCGTTGTTGTCCGAAGCTAGACGCTGTCTGCTGAATGTCTGGGAACCGACTGATTATGATGTTGCGCAGACTCAATGGGCAACCCTTGGGAATATGATAGCCAAGAGAGATATAACACAATTGTGGGGGTCCCAAAGAGCACCCACTATCACGGCGTGGAAGGAAAATATGAATTGGTGCATGTTCCGGGAAAAACGGTGTGTGTGGCCCGCGGCAGACCGAGGAAGTGGGGTAAAATTTGGGACTAGTGGAACTCATACCGGGGTGGGGTGTGCACTCCCCCCCTCATTGATATTCCGGAAATGCCGCCTTCTCCCTAAATCGGACATTCCTAGTGTTCATTAGTCTTGAGAACATGTGAATCTGCTTCCCCCCTGCTCCCCCCTCTTTTCATTTGATATTGATGATTTGTATTGACTTGTAACGTGCTTTTCCCCCCTTAGAACATGTACCCAGCAGTATTGCCTTTATTGCCTTGTTTGTTGTTGTTTATTTTATTGTGAATAAAGAGTTAAAAAAAATCTAAAAAACAATAGACCTTAAAATTGTTTGACACGACACAGATTGCAACGGATGTTAAAATGCTAGGATACGCCGCTGGACCTCAGGGTTGTCGGCCTTATGGCTGTGTACTATCGAATAATGCTGAAGGAAACATACTATTGATGCGGCCGGCCCTAGAGGTTGTAGGCCCTATACTGTGTTCTCGATTTTGCATTGATTTCAAATAAAGGTCTGGGAAAGAAAAAAAAAAAAAAAGAGCGAGCATCAGCTTTACCGTTCTTCACTCCAGGCTTGTAAGTGATCACAAAATCAAACTCAGAGAAGTATAAAGACCATCTTAACTGACGAGGGGTGAGTGTTTTAGCTGATTTTAGAAACTGCAAGTTTCTATGATCCGTGAACACCGTCACACAATGTTTTCTCCCAATAGATAATGACGCCAGTCCTGAAAAGCCTCCTTCACCGCTAATAATTCCTTATCAGCTATGGAATAGTTGATTTCGGGTTCTGACAGTTTTCTGCATCTAAAAGCCACTGGGTGAAGTTGCCCTGCTAATTTGTCTCCCTGAGACAGGATTCCCCCTGTAGCAAAGTCTGACGCGTCAGTTTCCACAAAAAAGGCCTGCTCAGGATCTGGATGCATTAAAAGTGGTGCTGTAATGAAAGCCTTCTTTAAGAACTGAAAAACTTCTTCTGCGTCGATGGACCAAACAAACTTCTTCCCTTTTTTCAAAAGCTTGGTGATGGGTGTCACTTTGGCTGAAAAATTAGGAATAAATCTCCTGTAAAAATTAGCAAAGCCAATAAAACTTTGTATTTCTTTTACATTTTTTGGAGAAGACCAGTCTTGTATCGCCTGAACTTTTGATGGATTCATGGCTACTCCTTCAGCAGATATTACAAACCCTAGGAATTCCACCTGCTCAACGTGGAAGGAACACTTTTCAAGCTTAACATATTGTTGATTTTCTAATAACTTCCGTAGAATTGAACGCACATGTTTCACATGATCCTCCATGCTGTCAGAAAAAATTAATATGTTATTGATGTACACGACAGCCACTCGATCTAGAAACTAATGCAACACATCATTGACTAAGTGTTGAAATGCTGCTGGCGCATTGCTTAATCCATAGGGCATTACTTGGTACTCAAAAAGGCCATATTTTGTTCTGAAGGCGGTTTTCCATTCGTCACCTTTGTCAACTCTCACCAAATGGTAGGCACCTCATAAATCGAGCTTAGTAAATACTTTTGCTCCTGATCCAACAACTGTGAGATCAATGGTAATGGATATCTGTTTTTTACAGTCACCTGGTTTAAAGCTCTGTAATCGATACAGGTGTGAAGAGTTCCATCCTTCTTGGGTCGGAAAAATAATGTCGAGGACACCGGGGATTGAGATATTCACGATGCAGAGGAAGTTTCTCAGCATTTTTCTTATCTAACACACTGGCTAGATCTTGATATTCTTCTAGAATTTCTTGTGTATTTACGGCACATATTCTTTGAGTGAGGTAAGCTAACTCTGCGGCCGGCGACCCTTCAGATTTGGGAATGCTTCGATTAAAACAATGATCTTTACAATGTTCGGAGTCCATTTTCACAGTTCTTCTTTCCCAATCAATAGTTGGATTATGCGGAGTTAACCAAGGTAATCCCAGAATTAGCTGAAATTCTGGGGCATCAATGAAGTTGAATCTTATGTATTCATGATGACCCATCAACCCAATCAATTCTAAAGTCTGTTTCTTCTGTAATTGGGCCGGAGGTGAGATTAGTGCCGTCTACCGCCTTGACCACCTCACAATGTTCCTTTTTTATGGCATTTATTCCAATACTGCGAGCATATTCTAGATCGCAAAAGTTGCCTGTAGCAACTGAATCAATCATGACTGACACTCCTTTGACCTCTTTTGGTCCAAACTTGACAGTGAATGAAACTATCAAATGGGGAGCTGCCAATTGCAGAGTATTGACTAATTGCTGATGTTCCAGAGTTGACTCTTTTTCATTTCCCACCAGGGCAACTAACTTCACTGATGGGATCTGTCTTTTAAACTCAAATTGGTTTTGGGTTTCTTAGTACAATCCCTTACGAAGTGTCCAGCCACAACACAATACATACACAAATTATTTGTGCGTCTCTTGTCACGTTCTTCTTTAATAAGAGGACCTCTTATTGATCCTATCTGCATAGGCTCTTCGCCGCTTGTCGCTTCAGTCTTGCTTCCTTCCGATCTAATTCGGTCTAATCGAGGAACGAAAGGTCGAAACTCCTTCTTTTCTGAACGTCTTTCAAAAAGACGATGCTCAATTTGTAGAACTAAGGGCTAGATGTAGGTAAATCCTATGTAGGTAATAATTCGGTAAAAATTACCGAATCGTTAAGAATCGGTAATTACCGATTCGGTAATTGCCATTCATTCCTATGGGCCTGGAGGCCCATAGGAATGAATTTCAATTACCGAATCGATAATTACCGATTCGGTAAAATAGAGAAAGAGTCAAGGGTGGCAGGGTGTCACTTTGACACCCTGTTGCACCCCTGAATAGTGCTTGTGTGCACATGTGGCACACATACATGCCCTAAGGGCATGTATGTCTGTCACATGGCACAGGTGTAAATGCACAGATTTGCATTTACAGAGGTATTCGTTATTTACCACCAACTAATAGTTGGTGGTAAATAACGAATCTTGTAAGCACAGAAGCACTCTTCAAAGCGCTTCCTACATTTCATTTACCGATTCGGTAAATACCGAATCGGTAAATGATGATTTGGTAAATACCGAATCGGTAAATTTGCCACCTACATAGGAAAAGCAGATTACCGGTCGGTAACGGCCGATTTCGGCCATTACCGACTGGTAATAGCCTTCCTACATCTGGCCCTTAATCAATTAATTCTGAAATTTCCTGAGGCCCCTTTGGTATCTGCACGAGGGCATCCTTAAATTCATCCTTGAGCCCACAATAGAAAATGGCTGAACGCTTTGCCTCAGGCCAATCCGTTTCCACTCTTAATTTATTAGATTGAGCAATGTAGGCTACAAGGTCTCGGTTTCCTTGTCCGAGATCCAACAGCTCGTTGTCAGTGGCTTGGTTGGCAGTTCTTCTGTCAAAAATTCTTAAGAACTCCTTCTTAAACAACTCGAAATCATAAAGTGCTGGGTCATTATGCGACACTAAAGGCATTGACCAGGCGGCGGCATCACCACTCAAGTAAGACAGCATGAAAGCGACTTTAGCTTGGTCTTCTTTGAATACTACTGACCTACAAAGGAAATGCAGGGAACACTGGGTAAGGAAAATCTGGGCCTTATGTTGGTCCCCACTAAATCTCTCTGGATTTGCTAATGGCACAATGGGTGCAACTGAATGTATGACCTGCGTAGCAACTTCCGCTGCTGAACTGCGAGTGGAATCCAACCCTGGTAAAGGAGTAGTACCCGCTATGAGTTCTTCCATTCTTAGTTTGATTTGATGAGTTTCTTGTTGGGACTTCCTAATTTCATCCCTTAGAGTTCTATTTTCCTCAGCCGACTGAGTCAACTGACTTGTAACCCCTCCAGCACACCAACTAGAGTCTTAAAATCAATACCCTCAGCCATATCAACTTAGGTGGACATGTGGCACTTCAATCTGTCAAGTCACTTGATGTCCACAGAAGTTGATGATGGTCCCAACGCCACTCCACCTCAAACGCCACCCCAAATACTCAATCTAGGGGTGCGCATCAAGCAAAGGGGAAAGGGGAAGTGGAAAGAAAAGAAAGACACAGCCTCCTCCTGATAGCGTGGTATGTTTCTTCACTAGGTCAATGTGTTGGCTTCACATGAATTAACCTGCATGGAGATATAATTGACAGACATGCAACGCAACTGTTTTAATGTCAATGAATTACAATTACATCATGCGCTATCATTAACCTTACCCACTTGACCCTAGCCTATTGCTTCTCTCTCGTGAAATGTTAGTTTTTGCCGTTGCTGGAAGCCACAAGAGATGAACTAAAAACTCTGACTAACTTCTAGCGTCTCCAGAAACAACAAAACTACAGAACCCATGCGCGAACGGAAAACACTACTTCCGCGCGTTGGGCTACAGTTTAAGTGCGCAGTTCCTTCTTGGAACGCGCATTTCGTAACGGGTGCCGGTCGCGCGATCTAAAACACTAGACTGCAAACCCGCGTTCAGATAGTCTCTACTTGTGCCGCCATTTTCTCTGCCAGAGTTCTGAATGTATTTCAAGCAACGTCTCACAAAGAGTCTTGTCACTGGAATCTTTTTATGTCGACACATGTGTTTAATCGGGTTTGGTGAGTGTGTGTTTGTTTTTTCAGTTATGTCTGCAGAGTGCATGGTTGCCATGTTAATCCTGACAGGGGTCCTCCGCAGTTTCGCCGGCGGCTCCGGCCCAGGCGCCGACTGGCTTGGCTCCAGGCTTGGAGTATGTGGTGCCGTTGGGGTGCGGCCCTTCGGGGGTCCCTCTTTTGGACCACGCGCCTCTGCTTCACCGTAAACTCCCGTGGGAGTCCCTGTGGTGTTGCGGGAGGTCGCCGGGGTTCGGGTCGCATCCCCGTGCCCCTCTCTGCCCTCTGGACAAGCTGCGATCTTGTCTGAGGTCGAGGTGATGCCGCTACGGAGCCGGCGGCTGCTGGCCCTGGTGGCGCCACAGGGGTCGGCGGACCCCTTCGTCCCTCATGGGTAGAGGCTGATGGGGGGCTCCTTGTCACTCCCCGGGTCCCTCTCGTCCCTCCACGCAGGCGGCTTTCTCATCGGAGGTCGAGTCGGCGCCGTCCCGGCTCTGGCCTAGCCCCGGTCCCCTGCGCCTTGTGGTGTGGAGGAGACCTGTCCGGCCTCTTCTTTGGAACTGGACGACGATGACTTCCTGCCTCAGGTTACGGTCTCTACGGCTCGGACAGGCGTCGGGTCCTGGACTCGTCTTCGGACGCCCCCTCTTTCCCGGAGGTTGGGTGCCTGCTGGTGTCATCCTCGCCGGAGACAGGATGCCGCGTCATGGGTTTTTCCCCGTCCTCATCAAAGGACGACTCCTCACCGTTGCTGCGGCCGCGATTTTTGGCAGAGGAGCCAGAGGTCCCCCACTCCTCTGTCCCTCTTTCTCCTTTCCGGACCTGGCCTTTCCCCACTCCGATTGGCTTAGGGGACGGCCGCCTTAGCTTGCAGCCGACGCCTACGGAGGAGCTGCTTTCCCCTCCGCGGGGCCTTACGGAGGGGAGTGCAGCCTTTGCGCATGGGTGATCCGGCTGCCCATTTCCTCGCGGATCAACTTCTGGAAGTTCTTCACCAGGGCTCTGGTGGGAGGGAGCTGCTGCTTCCCTTTGAGGGTTCGCTCCATTCTTCTTTGATGGGGGCTTAGGGGCGCCCCGCCACGGGGGATCCGGTGCTCCAACACCTTCTGCACCGGCACCTTCCAGCTCTGCGTGGCCCGGTGTGTCTTTCCCTCCACCCCTCTGCCAGTAGCACCCTTTTGCGGACTGCCTTTCCCTCCCTGCCGCCGCTGTTGTCTCCACTATCGCGGGAGGCCCGCTGGTTGGACTCTTGGGGGCGCAATATGTTTGCTTCGACCAGTGCGGCTCTGCGGGCCATTAACACTTTGTGTGTTGGCTAGGGCCACCTCTTGCTTGTGGGACTCGGCGGAGTCCCTTGCATCTGCAGCTTCTAAGGAGGGTGCTGGTGTTGAGTTGCGGCACCATGCGTTGGATGGCCGGGAACGGGCGGCGTTTATTCTTCACTCTGCTCTGGACATCTCTTAGGTGCTTGGTCGTGCCATGGCTTCTTTGGTTGCCCTTCGCCGCCATGCTTGGCTTTGGGACAGTGTGTTCCCCGGAGAATGTTAGGGAACGGCTGGTAGATCTTCCCTTTGATGGCACTCTCGGCCATCCAGAGTTTCTTGGTGGGGCTTTGGCGTCCTCCTCCATCTTCTCCCCCTCAGTGACCTGTGAGTTGGTTTTTGGGAGCTGCTCTTTCGTTGGGCCGGGTCGCTCCAGTTGTGTGATCTGTATGCTTCATGTGCATTCGAGTCCTCTTGTTGGGACTGTGGTTCTGTTGGCTGCTGGCTGGCCCTTCTTGACTGCGTGTTTTTCCTTTGGGTTATCTACACCAGGTTGGCCCTCAGATTGAGCCTTCAGTTTCTTCTCTTTAGCTGCTTGACAAGCCTTCTGCAGGAGATTTTTCCCACTGATCTTTCTGTTGTCCTCTGCTGTGGAAGTTTCTTCCTAAGAGGGTTCCCATGTCTTGGGACTTAACATACCCTATGTGGGGTAGTGGTAGCTGTTATATAGCTTGTTCTGTGCTTGGGAGTTATGGTCGCCTTCGGGCCTCTGTTCTCCATGGCATTTAAGTATGTTGCAGGTGCAATTTTCGCATCTTCACACAGTGGCTCATCAACTGCACGGACGACCTCGCACCACTGAAGAACCCTCCCAGCAGACACGGCAGCAAAAAAGCCTCGTGGTTCACCAACGAACTCAAAACATCCAAGAAAAACTGCTGCACCCTCGAAAAAGCCTGGCGCCACGACCAGACCACAGAAAACATGACCGCGCTCAAGAACGCCACCCGCACACACCACCAGCTGATCCGCACCACCAAAAGGACATCTTTCAAAGAACGCCTGGACAACAACACTCACAACATCAAGAAACTCTTCAGCATCGTCAAAGAGCTCTCCAACCCCAGCGCCGGAAACAACGACATCACACCCTCGCAAGACCTCTGCGACACACTCGCCTCTTTCTTCCACCGCAAGATCGCCGACATACACAACAGCTTCGACGCACCAAGCACGCACCCAACCACCTAAACAACGCCCCCCACCACCACCCTCTGCAACTGGACCCCGGTCAGCACCGAAGACACCACCCGCACGATGAACACCATCCACTCCGGATCCGACCCCTGCCCCCACCACGTCTTCAACAAGGCCGGCTCCATCATCGCACCCCAACTCCGGAACATCATCAACATCTCCTTCAACACCTCCACCTTCCCGGAGAGCTGGAAGCATGCCGAGCTCAGCGCCGTCCTGAAGAAACCGCCAGCGAACCCCACCGACCTCAAGAACTTCCGCCCCATCTCGCTCCTCCCTTTTCCTGCCAAAGTCATCGAGAAGACCGTCAACATACAGCTCACCGCCTTCCTCGAGACAAACGGATCCCTCGACCCCTCTCAGTCCGGTTTCCGAGCCAACCACAGCACCGAGACCGCTCTCATGGCAGCCACCGACGACATCAGATCCCTGCTCGACAACGGGGAGACAGCTGCCCTCATCCTCCTTGTTCCTCTCTGCAGCATTCGACGCAGTCAGCCACCGCACCCTAATACAGCGCCTCAGCAACATCGGAATCCAAGGGAAAGCACTGGAGTGGATCACCTCGTTCCTCGCCGGAAGAACCCAGAGAGTCCGCCTCCCCCCGTTCCGATCCGCGGCCACCGAAGTCATCTGCGGCGTACCTCAAGGATCCTCGCTCAGCCCCACCCTCTTCAACGTCTACATGAGCCCCCTCGCAGCCATCGCACGCCAACACAACCTTAACATCATCTCATACGCCGACGACACCCAGCTGATACTCTCCCTCACCAACGACCCGGCCAACGCCACAGCCTGCCTACACGAGGGAATGAAGGACGTCGCCGAATGGATGAAGAACAGCCGCCTGAAGCTGAACTCAGACAAGACGGAAGTCCTCATCCTGGGATCATCCCCCTCCGCCTGGGACGACTCCTGGTGGCCCTCTGCCTTGGGCACCACCCCCAAGCCAACGGACCACGCACGAAACCTGGGATTCATCCTGGACTCCGCCCTCGCAATGACCAGACAAGTCAACGCCGTATCGTCATCCTGCTTCAACACCCTGCGCATGCTCCATAAGATCTTCCGATGGATCCCCACCAAAACCAGGAAGACTGTCACCCAGGCACTTGTCACCAGCCGAATGGACTACGGGAACACCCTCTACGCGGGAACCACTGCCAAACTACAGAAAAGACTTCAATGCATACAGACCACATCTCCGCCCACCTGAGAGACCTGCACTGGCTCCCTGTCAGCAAGAGGATCACGTTCAGACTCCTCACCCACGCACACAAAGCTCTCCACGACCTGGGCCCCAAATACCTCAACAACCGCCTCACTTTCTACATGCCCACCCGCCAGCTGCGATCGACCAGCCTCGCCCTCGCCACCATACCACGCATCTGCAGAGCCACCGCCGGAGGAAGATCCTTCTCCTACCTGGCGGCCAAGACATGGAACTCCCTCCCCATCCACCTACGGCTGACCCAGGGCCATCTCTCCTTCAGGAAGCAACTCAAGACCTGGCTTTTCCAGCAGTAACGGACCCCCCCCCCCTCCATCCCCCCCCCGGGCGCCTTGAGACCCTTCCGGGTGAGTAGCGCGCTTTACAAATTGATCTGACTGATTGATTGATTGTTGGGTTGGAATGCCTTTGGTGGCACCCAGGGTATTCTTCTCTGGGGTCGCTGCACTGTTAGCCTGGTCTGACCTGCTGTCTGCGGCCTGGCGCCATTGCTCTGGTCCCGCTTCTTTTTGTGCTGTGTGTGCGGGCCCTTCCTGAGGTGTGTAGGGGCCCTTCTTCGCCTTCCTGCTTTTGTCCTGGGGGCTGAGATGGATTTTGTATTCCTCCCTCTTTCAGGCGCAGCCTGCCCGGTCTTCTTGGGTGCCCCCGGGCTACTGTTTCTGCTTCCGCCTGTTTTATTGCTGTCAGCGTTGTTCTGTCTGGTCTATTGACTTCTGGCTGTGGTAGGCTTGGCTACCCTCTTCGCGGGTGTGTTCCTCGCCCTCTTTCTACCTCGCCTCCTTGGAGCCTCTAGGTTGATCTTCTCCTCTTTCTTGCCTTGGCCCTGGATGGAGGTCCTGTTGCCTTGTATGGGCGCGGGGTGTTTCGGCCTCCTCTTGCCTTGCCCTTGTTTCCTCTGCTGAGTTTGAATGGGCTTCCTCCTCTTCTTTCTTCCTGCTTCCACCTTGGGGTCGGTGGTGTTCTGATGGTAGGGGTTCCCCTTGCCTGGGGAGACAGGGCTCCTCGCCCTGTCCGTTGGACTTGTCCCCTGTGGGACCCTCTGTTACGTCCAGGCTGCTGGGGTTCTCTCGCAGACCCTCCTGCCCCGTGGGTATGGCTAGGGTATCTATTCTACGTTAAGGAATCTGCGGCTATTAGTCTCTATCAGATTTACGAGTTACTTACATTTGGTAACGGCCCGCCCTTCCTCCCCGTTCTGCGAGGACCTTTGGCTTGGTCTTCTGCACTCGCCTCCAGGTGGGTGGCTATGTTTTCTGTGAGTGCATTCTTTCGCTCTTGTTGACGGGATGATTCGTCCTGTCTCTTGTTCCTTTTCTCCTCTTTTGGCACATTGGGGAATGGGTTTATAGGTACTTCTGTACCCTTCTGCTCTGGTTCGTCCATGATTGGGGCGTACCTTCTGTGTCTTCCCTCCCCTTCCTCTCCCCTTTTATTACTACGGGCTCTGGCCCCTCTGCTATCCTCTAGGTTGTGGTCATTTACCTGTGCCTCAGCCCTTTGTTCCTTTGAGGTGTTGTCACACTCTGTGTTGGGGTTGTCTTGGAGGTTTGTCGTTCCTTCTTTGTCTTGGACTGGTTCCCCTTCATTGTTCCTGGTTGCGGTTGTAGTCCTGCTACATGTTGTTGTGACCTTTTCACATCTGCCCTTGTCTCTAGTTGGGGGCTGTCTACGTACTGGCAGGGTGGCTGCTCAGGGCAGTGCTCTATTCTTTCTTCTTTTCCCTGCTTTTGGGTGCTGCAGTGTTGACACTGTTCCTTATGGTGTCGTTCGTCACCATTCCTTTTTTTCCACCCAATTGTTTCTGCTTTTTCGCACACTGTTCCCATAGTTCCCCAGGTTTGTCTGATGGCTCCGCGTTGTGGCGCGGAAAAGTTCTCCGAAGAATACGGACGTAAGCGCGCCAGGGTGGGACTTCTGTGACCTCGCTGTCAGAGACGCGGACCACGTCTCGGCGGAGTCGCCTGATGCCGTCCCCCCGGCGCGCAGGGGTGCTGTGGCAAAAAAAAATCTGGATCCAGTCTCACGCCTGGGATAATTCTACGTTAAGGAATCTGCGGCTAGAATTGTCTCTACCAGATACACCGTTACCGAAGGTCAGTAACTCGTACTTATAGAGGTTTCATGGTCTTCTCTTCGAAAACAGCTCCTACCTGCTCTTTAATCAATCAATTAATCAATCAATCAATCAGGACACTTGTAGAGCGCACTACATACCCGTGAGGTTCTCAAGGCGCTGGGGGGGTGTTGCTACTGATCGAAGAGCCAGGTCTTGAGTAGTCTTCCGAAGGCCAGTAGGTCTTGGGTCTGCCGTAGGTTGGTAGGGAGGGTGTTCCAGGTCTTGGCGGCGAGGTGGGAGAAGGATCTGCCTCCGGCTGTTCTTCGGATGTGGGGGACAGCGGCGAGGGCGAGGTCGGTAGAGCGGAGCTTGCAGGTGGGGGTGTAGAAGCGGAGTTGTCTGATGAGGTATGCTGGGCCGGTGTCGTGGAGAGCTTTGTGTGCGTGGATGAGGAGCTTGATGGTTATCCTCTTGTTGATGGGGAGCCAGTGTAGGTCTCTCAGGTGGGGAGTGATGTGATTGCGGCCGGGGATGTCGAGGATCAGACGTGCCGAGGTGTTCTGGATGCGTTGCAGCCGTCTCAGGAGCTTGGCCGATGCTCCTGCGTAGAGGGCGTTACCGTAGTCCAGCCTGCTGGTGACGAGGGCCTGGGTGACTGTTCTTGTTTCAGTGGGGATCCACTTGAAAACTGTACTTAGCATTCGGAGGATGTTGAAGCAGGAGGAGAAGACAGCGTTGACCTGTTTAGTCATGGTGAGGGTGGAGTCGAGGATGACCCCTAGGTTGCGTGCATGGTCTGTGGGTGTCGGAGCAGTTCCCAGTGTGGTCGGCCACCAGGAGTCATCCCAGGCTGAAGGGGTGGACCCAAGGATAAGGACCACCGCTTTGTCCGAGTTCAGCTTCAGTCGGCTGTTCCTCATCCACTCGGCGATGGCCTTCATCCCTTCGTGGAGGTTGGTTTTGGCTGTGTGGTGTCTTTGGTGAGGGAGATGATCAGCTGGGTGTTGTCGGCGTAGATGATGTTGAGGTCGTGTTGACGGGCAATGTGGGCGAGGAATGCCATGTAGATATTGAACAGCGTCGGGCTGAGGGACGAGCCCTGGGGTACGCCGCAGATGATCTCGGTGGTCTTGGAGTGGAAGGGGGGGAGGCGGACACTCTGAGTTGTGCCGGAGAGGAAGGATGTGGTCCAGTCCAGGGCCTTCCCTCGGATTCTGGCATCGTGTAGGCGTGTGCATAGGGTGCGGTGGCAGACCGTGTCAAAGGCGGCTGACCGGTCCAGGAGGATGAGGGCTGCTGTTTCTCCGTTGTCCAGCAGGGTCCTGATGTCATCTGTGGTGGCGATGAGGGCAGTTTCGGTGCTGTGGTTGCTGCGGAAACCAGATTGGGATGGGTCCAGGATGTTGTTGTCTTCGAGGTAGCGGATCAGCTGTTTGTTGACTATTTTCTAGGTGACCTTAGCCGTAAATGGGAGCAGGGAGATGGGCCGGAAGTTCTTGAGGTCCTTGGGGTCCGCCTTTGGTTTCTTGAGTAAGGTGTTGATCGCTAAGTGTTTCCAGCTTTCCGGGAAGGTTGCCGTCTAGGAGATGTTGATCGCCTTGCTGAGATGGGATATGATGGATGCGCTGACTTTGTTAAAGATGTGGTGGGGGCATGGGTCTAGCGGTGAGCCGGAGTGGATGGTCTTCATGATCTCGCTGGTGTCCTTGTTGTTGATGCTTGTCCAGGAGAGTAGATGGTTGGTGCATGTGGTGGTGGTGTGGGCGGTAGTCGGTGCGGTCGTGGCGTTGAAGCTGTCATGGATGTCGGTGATCTTACGGTGGAAGAAGGTAGCCAGTAAGTCGCATAGGTCTTGCGAAGGCGGGATGTCGTTGGCGTTGGAGCTGGGGTTGGAGAGTTCCTTCACAATGTTGAAGAGCTCCTTACTATTTTGTGCGTTGTTGTCAAGACGGTTCTTGAATGAGGCCCTCTTGGCGACTATGATGAGTTGGTGATGGCTGCAGGTGGCGTTCTTTTGGGCTGTGTAGATGTCCGGTGATCATTCGCAGAGACTGTTCTTCTACAGTTTTCAGCATTTTCGTTTGGAGGCCTGGAGGTCTTTGGGGAACCAGGTGACTTTCTTACTGGTGTGGCTGTTGGAGGGTGTCTTGAGCGGGGTGAGGGTGCTGGCACAGTCGTCAATCCATTATCTGAGGTTGCGGGCAGCTGTGTTGGGGTCGGTGGGTGGGTTCAGGGCGAGGGTGATGGTGAACTGGTCCTCGGTGACTTTGCTCCAGCATCGTCGGGGCAGCAGTTGGGTGCGGTGGTGCATGGTGGGCTTCCTGAAGGAGGAGTGGATGCAGTGGTGGTCAGTCCAGTGGGGTTCGGTGGTGCGGTTGAAGGAGACGTGGGGACATGCGGTGAAGATGGGGTCGAGCGGGTGGCCGGCGGTGTGGGTGGGTGTTGTCACGAGCTGTCTGAGTCCAAGGTTGGCGAGGTTGTCGAGCAGGGCGGTGGAGTTGGTGTCTTTGTTGTTCTCGAGATGAAAGTTCGGGTCTCCTAGGAGGATGTAGTCTGTGGAGGCGAGGGCGTGTGTGCTGAAGAAGTCGGCGATGGAGTCGCTGAACTGTGGTCTGGGTTTGGGGGATTTGTAGATGAGGGTTCCTCTGAGGGAGGTGTTGGGATCGGTGTGTATCTGGAAGTGCATGTGTTCGATGGTGCTGAGGGTATCGTCAATGTCGGTTGATACTCTGAGGGTGTTCCTGTGGACGATGACAATTCCTCCTCCTGTTCCGTTGGTGCAGTCCCTGCGTGTGATCTTGTATCCTTCCGGGATGACGATGGCGATGTCTGGTGTGGAGGTGGGGTTCAGCCAGGTCTCTGTCAGGAAGGCGACATCAGGGGAGGTAGAGTCGAGGAGGTCCCAGAGTTTGATGGCGTGTTTCCGGGCGGAGCGGGTGTTGAGGAGGATGCATCTGAGGAAGTTGGGTTCCTTGGTGGGTGGTTTGGCTGGCCGGATGCTGGTGAAGTTGCAGTTCCGGCAGGAGAAGGGTCCTTGGGTGCGCTTTGGGGTTGCCCAGTAGCAGGTGTGTTCTTGGCTGGGGTTGAGTGCGTGGAGGGTGCTGCGTCGTAGTGCAGTCGGGTGTCGTTGCGTCTCCGGCCATAAGCTTTTAGTTGTATTGGTGCTTCCATCCCTCGCAGAGATGAGCTTCCAGCTCTAAAGTGTTACTTAGCAACAGGCTGCATCATTCTCTCTCATCCGCACAGCAATGTGAAGGGGTCCTTTAAGGAGCCTAAACTATACTCAGCATATATTCGAGTGATTTAGCGTCCTCTCCCTACCCTCTTGGCTTTCTTTTGGTGCTCCGAAGCAATTTGATTAAAGGATATAAATGGAAAATGGAGCGCAGTCAATATTCGTCAATCAACATTCTCTTCAATGTGCTGGGTATGGTCCGGGGTATACATTATGTCTACATGCTGGTTGCCTTGGGTTCCTCTTCCTACCTTGCCACTTCTTGTCATGGTTGAGTAGTTTGGGGCAATATCTCCATGTGTGGGGGAGCCATTTTTAGGTGATTGCAAGTTCCCATAGGGTCCTCCTTGCTTCTACTTCCTGGGGTGATTTTCCTGGTTATCCGTGTCTTTTGAAGTGTTGGTCCTGCATTTAAGGATCCTTTCGCCATTAGTTCACATGGCGTTTTGGACCTCTCCCTTCGGAGTGGCCTACTCTTGTTAGGACTACGCCTGTGGGACAGTTCTTCTGACGGCAGTGGTCTTTAATTACTGTCGACAAGTCTATATGGAGGTTGTGCCTCCTTCTGTCTTCGTGCTGCCCAGTCGGGCACCCTTCTGTTCCTGTGTAAGCCACTTAAGGTCTCTATTGCCGTTTGCCAGTGGCATATTCTACCTGCTTCAGCGGGTTAGGGGCTGATGCTTTTGCCCCTCTTACCCTTTAGGGTTGGGGGTGCGCTTGGCGTGCTTCTTGTCCTGCTGGCTATCTCCTATGCATTGCTCAGGTTCAGGCTTACCTTTTGGCTCTTGCTACCGGCACTTTCGGGCCGCCTTTTTATAACTGGTCTGTTAGGCGCTGGTTGCATCTCTTCCCTTTCATTCCAAGCTTGGGTTAATACACTTTCGTGCGCCATTTAGTGGAGAGGGCTCTCTCTCTCTCTCTCTTCTGGGGATCGTACGGTTCTACCTATCATTTCATACTGGTATGGTATGGCGCCATTCTGGCATGTTGTCGGATATCTTATCCTGTGATTTCTGCTCTTTGAGCTGCTGGGGTTGTTGTCGGACTGTTCTGCCACAGTTTTTCCCCTTTCTCCGTCACCTTGCCGGGCGCTTTCTATTGTCCTGTCGCAGACCCGCCTCTCTTTTGGGATATGGCTAGGATATCTATTCTAAGTTGAGGAATATGCGGCTAGATGTCTCTATCAGATGTATGAGTTACTAACCTTCGGTAACAGTGTATCAGGTAGATGCGTTGTCTAGCTGCAGATTCCTTGACGCCCTCCCAGCCTCCCTGTTCTGCGAGGACCTTTCTAGTGGTATTCTCCACTGGCAACTTCAGTTGCCATTGGGGTTCATCTTCAGGGGGTTTCAGGGTTTTGCACTCCCCTAGGTGCTTTCATATAGTTACCCATTGCTGAGAGGCTTCTTTTCTGTTATATGGTACCTTTGATTCACGGGAAGGTTAGTTTTCCTCTCCTGTTCCCTTCCCTTCAGTCTGCTCTACTGCCTCTGGGTCCTGGTCTCCTCGTGGTCTTCCTCTTTGAGGGTTGGTTGTGCTCTGTGTCCTTCCTCTGTTTTTACAGGGAACAGGCAGGTCTTCTCTTTCTTTCCTATAATGGACTGTTGTTCTTTCTGTGTTCCGTTCTTACTGGACGGCACAGTTCCACAAGGCTCTATCAGCCTATTTCTGTCTGTTGTATGTTCTTCCCTTGTTGCACTCAGGGAGGGGGCCCCACTTAACCTGCGGAGCTCTTTCTCACAGATCCACTTATATGTGTAGGCGGTGTAGGAGAGTAGGGTCTGCAATCCTATGGTCACCCCAGATTTTAGCTTTTTGTTTCACTGGTTTACGACTTTCCCTGGCTGTGGGCCTGCTAATCAGACCCACAGCCTAGCTGTTCTCTCTCTAAATTGACAATCATGTACCTTAGGTGCATTTACCAATTGGTATTGGGTCGCTCTTGTAAGTCCTTGTACAGTGTACCATTGGTACCCAGGGCATAAGTGAACCCAAGGCCTACCAGGGGCTGCAGCATGTATTATGCCACCCCTGGCTGGCCAGCCGAATCTGACACAACTGGCTGATCAATCAGTTGGGGCAAGGTGGTGTAATCACCCTTTGCTTTAGATATAGTATCCCTATATCTAAACCTAAAATGGACACATATACTCCTATAAGTCACTCCTATGGCAGGCCTTAACAATCCTGGAGGCAGAGTGCTTGGAATTATGTGAGATAGTGCTCGGGCATGAGCTGATCCTGTCTGCAGCTTTCGGAACCAAGTCCTTTAGCTGTTTCCATGATAATGCTATACCATATACTCTTAAGTGCATTATAATCCTCGGGGTTATTGCTCACTTTGGCATAGCATTATCAAAACATGTCGAGTAAGGTGTCATACGAATTGGAATACTACCCCCTCGCCAATTCTGGCGACGGGGGTAGCATTCCACCCTTCTAGAGGGACACGACATGTATGTAACTGTGAACCCCGGTGAAAGTTAACTCGAGCCTCAGCATCACAAAATGGATGCTGCCACCACAGACACAAGTCTGACCTCCTGCTACTGGGAGTCCTTCCAGCGAGGGAGGCTTGGACAAAGGGTTTCCTTCCTTGGGAGGTGCTAGCAGCACCCCAGACAGGATTTTGTGTATTAGGTAGGACAGGCCTGAAAGGAATGAGACATGCCTGGGCACACAAGGTGCCTCTGTGCTTAGCCCGGTTCAAACCAGTTGCTGGGGCACTCCAGCCCCAGTTCTGGCGCGAAACCGGACAAAGGATAGGGGGTGTAACCACCCCCCTTCCTGGTCCCACCCATAGGAGGGACCTAGTGGTAGTACAGCCCCCTTTAGCAGAATAAAGGTAGGAGCTGGTCCCCTTCCAAGTTAGATTATCCTGAATTGATTTTACAAGAAGAAACTCTGGACTTCGACGTTCTGCTCCACAGAAGACTGAAGAAATCTCCCTTGTGGGCAAGGAGTGTCCACCCTGCACAAGCAGGCACCATCAAGCGTCCAGCGGCTTCACTTTGTCGTCTTCCCTCGAGGATCCAGACTTCAGAGCCCGACGAGACCCGGATTCCTAGACCTCTCCGACTTCTACCTACATCTGCAGCACAGCTGAGATCCGTGGGTGCGACGAGACACGTGGGACCGGCCATCTTGAAGAAACTGCACTTCGCTTCCAGCACGACTTCTGAGGTATCCTCGAGGAAGTGCTTTGGGGATTGAGAACCCCCAGCCCCGAGCAGCTCCTGCACAGAAGATCAGCCCTCCAGCATCCACGAGATCTGCGTGGGGCCCTTTTACTTGATTACTGCTCGACGCGTTGTCTGATCACTTGCCGGCTGGCTAGTGGCCTTCCAGACGACGAACCTTAAAATCCACACCGCTGGTCTGGTTGCTCCAGACTGGCCCCTGCTTCCCTGCAAAGGAGAAGCACCCCGGACCCTCCTGGTCCGCACCAGATGCCGATTCCACTCACCGCGTGGGTTGCCTTTGCCAAGGCCTGTTGACGCCGAATCCGGATCCAACACCGCCGACAGCGAGAGCCTGCGTGGGACAGCTCCTGCCTCCATCCTGGTCGTCGAAGACACCACCTGGTTCACGTGGCTGCAGAGTCCAGCGTCCACTCTTCACCTGATCGCGACGACAGCCTCTGGTTCCTTCCTGCTTCCACTTCAGTCACTGGCTAGTGACTTTGAACATTGTCCCCTCTGCTTTCAGGTCTTCAGCTTCACTGATCCACCCTTGGATCACACCGGACATCTTCCTCCTGGTCGCCTGCAGCATCTTTTCTTTCAGGCTCCATAGACTTCAACGCAGAAACCCGACATGACTTCGCACCTATGCACCCGCAGCCCATGGGTGAGGTAACAAGGGCATTTCGGTGCTCAAGGGTAGATTGACTCTCTTAGTGTCTAGATTCACAGTCGTTTTAGTCCCATCTAGTCAGGATTGTCCGTACTCACCTTTTTCTTGAACTGTACTGTCCATAGACGTTGTTACGCATCTCGCGTGTGAGTTCACACTCTGCACACGCGTTCCGTGGGCCTCCTATTACTTACCTAAGGTTAGGATAGGTAGTCACAGCGATCCTACAGCCTCTGGACCGCTCCATTCCTTCTATCGACTTTCTTATACCACTTGTTTAGTATATGGTCTGTTGCGCCCCTTGGGCAACATTGTAACTCAACGTATTTTTCTTAAGAGTCTTGTCATGTGCTTAGCCCTCTGATTTCATCAAGAGTTCAGAGGTGTTTGTTAGTTAATAAATATCTTGTTTATTTTCATAACTACCTGTGTGGTGTCCTTTCATTTGGTATTCAAGGGGTTATATGTGGTAACACAGCTGGCTTCACATGCCAAAAGAGTTTAGCCTAAGACTGCTTTGTCCATGCTACAATTAGGATAGCTGGTCTATAAGGTTGACTTACAACCAATCACCATAAGGGTTGTTTGGACTGACACAAGGTGATCACTAGAATTAGTGAGCATCATATATCAGGCCAACTTCTCACAGGCGGTGTCTATTCTGTCTTTAGGATGGTGTCTTCCACCAACCCCCTTTATTCACAGAATTTTCATTCCTTGCACACTGTTCCCATACTCTCACAATTTTTTAGTTGGTGGTACCGCGTTGTGCAGCAGAAAATTTTCTCCGAAGAAAACTGATGTCAGCACGCCGGTAGGGACTTATATGACCTCGCTGACGTCATGTACGAGGACGCCGTCAGGGCGGGGTCATGTGGCACCGTCCCCTGGCGCGCAGAGGTGTTGCTGCAAAAAAGTTCCAGATCCAGTCTCATGCCTGGGGATATTCTAAGTTAAGGAATCTGCGGCTAGACAGCGTCTCTACCAGATACACCGTTACCGAAGGTAAGTAACTCGTACTTTAATGCAGAAATATGAAATAAAACTGATGTTTAGATCATTCACTCATGGGGCTTCCCCCTCTTTCCACCTCTCCCCACCAGAGTTCCCCCAAGGAATGTAGTTTGCATAAAACATCAAGTGCCAAATGTTGTATAGTTCTGATCTACGTTGTTCTTTATCTTTCTGCACTCATGTCTACGATGGGAACCGGATCCTACAGTGTCATGGAGGGACACTCCCAATACTTGTTTAGAACGGCATGTTGTATCCTCGAATGTTGACTTGTAAGAATATGTTTAATGGTTTCAGCAATATGGGTATTTCGGTTACTTAAGAATGCTATCAGGTGTTACCTGTACAGGATGTCACCAAACTAATAAAGACATTATTAAAAATATCATCCATCCTAGTGGCGATGAAATCTGCCAGATGGTCAGTAAGTTACAGACACTATCTGTACATCTTTCTGTTGGGTGACTTGTATGCTTCTCCATTTTAGATGCAACTTCTTAAGTGGACATCTCGTTCTCATTGTGCCCTTTGCTGTACTTTTATTTTTTCTGCTAGCGCGTGAATGTGCTGTATGTGTATTTGTGAAAGGCACTGACACTCTTTAGTCTGTAGTTAGTTCCAGGGTTGTACCTAAAAACTATGATACCACTGCTTTCTTTCTTTCTGTGCTCATTAGGAGACACTTCACTTTAGCTAGACAAAACCAGATGAGCTGCTCTGCACCTGTGCGACAGTTTGATAAAAAACACGTTTTATTATCAAAACAGCTTCTATGCTAAGACTCATTGAGAGGAGCATTTCCATGCTGGAAATCATCATGGAACCTCTGCAGACTGGCTGATATGCAGCCCTGCTAACTCTGACCTCCATCCTGCCAAGGAAGATAGCCTGTGCATTGAAACCAGCTTCCTGACATTTAAGACCAAGGTATGGCAGTTAGACTATCCTAGTTAAACTGGCAGAATAATGCTATTGCTATGATCTCTTAGTAAAGTGTAGGTACAAATAGGAGTAGACAAACAGCAAGAATTACCATGGTTGAATTGCTATTCTAACAATGTGGACTACAGTAACGTCTCCTCGTTCTGATAAACGTAGCTCATGCTGTTTATGCAAGAACACGATCATTTCAATAAATGTTTGAAAATCCATTGTCAAATCTTTCTTGTATTTACCTTTGGGTGTGCAACAGTGTCAAGCGAAAGGGTTAGATCTATTTCTGCTCCAAGTTACCAATATCTGTTACCCTCTTTGGTTTAGGAGTTAGTTGTGGTACTGGGAGCTAGCCAAAGCCTACCAACACTCACTGATAATATATGTGGACTAAGTCTCTATTTTTTTAAGGTTTGTGTTGGTGTAATCTACAGTCCTGTGATATTTGTAGGAACCAAATAACATGGCACCACCAACAGTCTATGGTCAGGTACGTATTTAATGTGTCTCCGGAATAGTTTTGTCGTGTATGCCCAAGGCTCCTTTTCACCTCTACACTGAGACATATGTAGTGAAAAGGATCTATCCTCCTTAGTTTAATAGGAAGAAACTATTTTGTCAGTAGATTGTTTAAGCTTTAACCTTTAAAAGGATAACCCCACTATAATCTTTACCTTCTTTAAAGTCAATTCATTAAAAATGGTTCTAACAGTGAACATTCCGGTAAATTGTAGACAGGCAGTAACTGCACCCTTAAACT
This sequence comes from Lissotriton vulgaris, assembly GCF_964263255.1. Lineage (NCBI taxonomy): Eukaryota > Metazoa > Chordata > Amphibia > Caudata > Salamandridae > Lissotriton > Lissotriton vulgaris. The sequence continues at coordinate 605,610,884 of NC_141699.1, read as the reverse complement.
TACATGGGCCTGTAAATACGGGTGGAAATGTTACCTTTGTGGTTGAGACACACAAACCCTACACATTTGAAGTGTACTATTCCTGGATAACCTTCCCTGCAGTCGATGCTCAAATACAAACATTTCATACATTCACTGAAACAACACCTCTGCCTGCATATAGACCTTATGAATCTTTAGAATTATCACTAACATACCAGGGCATCAAAATTGGTTCAAAGGTTCACTTCCACATATACCACAAAATGTAAGACTGGGTCCTCTCAGTAAGGACTGGGCAACCTGGCCAGTCTTATCCAGCTGCACACCATTTCCAAATACAGCAGCACTAAATATTGGCAAAGTACATGCTTTATATAATCAGTTAGACTATATAGACATCTAATGCAGTATGTTATACATTGTGAGAAGTTGGCCTGGTATATGGTGTTCACAATTCTAGTGAGCACCTTGCACCAGTCGAAACGACCCTTATGGTGTTTGGTTGTAAGTCAACCTTATAGACCAGCTATCCTAATGGTTGCGTGGACAAAGCAGTCTTAGGCTAAACTCAAGAGGGCATGTGAAGCCAGCTGTTTTACCATATGCAATCCTTTATAATACCAAATGAAAGGACACACACAAGTTATATATTAAACAATATATGTATTTATTTCTAGAATAATCCCCTTAACTCTTTATGAGCACAGGAGCACAAGCGTTAAACAAAGAACACAGTATAACATACAATAAGCTGCACAATTATGGATAGGCCGGATGGCCACTCAAACCATATATTAAGAAAGTGGTATAAGTACCACATCACGAACAATGAACAGGCCTAGGGCCTTGGAATCGCTGGGCCTACACTGGACTTACGAAGGTTAGGTCGGGAGAGGCCCACAGGATACGGGTGCAGAGTCTATAGGCAACCGCGTTTACCATACAAGTCAATGGTGCGTAAAATCTGAAAGTTATAGGTTTTATCTGAAAGAGACACGTTAGTGATAGATTCCTTACCTTAGAATATCCCCAGGCGTCCGACTGGATCCGAAAACTTTTGCGTAGCAGTACCCTTGCGCGTCGGTAGGCGTCGTCTGCGGCTCCGCGTCCGTCGTCTGCGTAGTGGGCGCCGTGATGACGTCGTCGGAGTACTTAGACGCTGCCTCCGCGTGCTGACGTCAGTTCTTCTTTTTTCCGCGCCAGCCAGCGCAGATCTGGAAAAAGCAGTAACCCAGTCAATTTTTGACTAACTTTTTGGTGATCTTTTTGATCCTTCATCTTTATCGACTCCGACGGTGCCGTAGGGATGCCCGGCTTAAAGCATTGTGAAGATTGCGACCGCACCATGTCGGTCACGGATCCTCACCGCCATTGCCTGACGTGTTTGGGCATCGACCACGACGACGAGGCCTGCCCCGACTGTCGGGCCCTTTTGAGGAAGGCCAGGCGGGAGCGGTCCCGCAGGCGGCTCGAACTCCGGCAGTCGGCCCCGCGCCGCGTGAGGTCCCGGTCCCACGGGAGGTCGAGGGACAGGTCGCGGGGACAGGTCGCGGGGACGGAGCCGTCACAGCTCCCGGGAGTCGGCACCACTCCTCCGGGTCCAAGGCGTCAAGTAAGAAACACAAGAAGTCGAAGAGGCATCATCGCTCTTCTGACTCCCCCCCGACGCTCACGCGACGCGGCCGGGGGGTTCGGGTGACACCGCCCACGCGGCTCCTCGAGAGTCGCGGGCGTCGCGTCCGGCCCCATACCCTCCGGTCCCTGGGCTGAACGCGACGCTGGAGGAGATTGAGCGTTTCCTCATGGACCATGAGGTCCCTTTCTCCTCCGACGCGTTCTGAGGCGCCTACGGGCCCAGCGAACCCGTCTGGGGGCCCTAGTGGGTCGGGGGCTCCGACCCTGACGCCGTTGGGTGCTTCGGCCCTGACGCCGCCGGCGCCTTCGGCCCGGCGCCGCAGGGCCCCACGATCCCGACACCGCCGGTGCCCTCGGGCCCGGCGCCGCAGGGCACAGCGGCTCCGGCACCGCCGGCGCCTTCGGGCCCGGCGCCGCGGGACGCCGATGGGTCTGCCTCGGGCTCTGGACTGTCACCGGCGGACCTTACGACCCCCCGGCGTCGGTCCGTGTGGTGTCACCTCCGGCGCCGTCCTCGGGCGGCGCCGTCCCCGATACATCCTTTGTTTCGGTTCCGACGTCGGGACAGGGCCTATCATCGGCGCCGTACCCGACGCCGTTTGGAGATTTTTACTTCTATGAACCGACCTCATGCAATTACAACCCTGAGTCTCAGGAGATGGGTGATGAGGAGGATTGGGAGGGGTCTGAGGACCCTCTGACCAAAGATTGTCAGTCTGATATGGACTGGGCAGGAGACCTTGGGGAGGCCACCTCTCCAGACACTGGATTTGTCTCTCCTCCTACCGTGGCTACGGAGGAGGGGGCTACCTATGGTGTGGTGTTGACGAGGGCTGCCAAGGCCTTGGGCCTTAAGCTCCCTGTCGCGGCCGTGAGGACTAACCTCTTCACAGAGGTCCTTAAGCCGCAGGCATGCTCCATGGAGCCTCTGCTGCCGTTTAATGAGGCCATGACCGACGTTCTTTTGGGCACTTGGTCCAGGCCCGCTACTAGTTCGCCCGTAGATAGGAACGTGGCCAGACGCCACCGCCCGACTCCGGGCGACCCATGTTTCCTGTCCTCCCACCCCACCCCCGAGAGTCTGGTCATCCAGGCCTCTAATTCCCAGACCGCATTCCCGTCGGCCCCGCCGGACAGGGAATCCAAGAGGTACGAGAATTATGGCAAGAAGATATTCTCGTCCCTTAGTTTGGGACTGCGATCTTCCAACACCGCATGCCTCTTGGGCCGCTACACCCACTCTCTGTGGGAGACGGTGGCGGAAGTGCTGCCAGAGTGTCCGTTGGCGGTACGGGCCAAACTCGGCCAAGCCCTTGTGGAGGGCCGGGACGCAGCCAAGTATTCCATCAGGTGTGGACTGGATACCACTGACTCGCTGGGCAGAGCGATGGCTACGAAGTGGCGGTCAGACGCCACGCCTGGCTGAGATCCGCCAATTTTTCGGCAGACGTCCAGAACACTCTGATGGACATGCCGTTCGATGGCCATCGCCTCTTTGGCGACAAGACAGACGACGCGCTTGAGTGCTTTAAGGACTCCAGGGCTACGGCCAAGTCCTTGGGCCTCTCGGCCCCGCGCCAGCAAAAGGGTGCCTTTCGCTCCTTTCATGGCCAAGGAAGGGGCGTCCCCACACGCGCCGCCAGCCACTCGCCTCAAACTATCGTCCAGCGCGGCGGCGGCCATGGAAACCGCCGCGGAGGCGGTCGGGGAAACAGGCGGAGTCAGTCCACACCTGCCCCCACGGCATCCACCTCTAAGCCCTCCTAGTTCGTGCTTTTCGGCCCATGTGACGCCAGTGGGAGGCAGGGTTCGCCATCACCACTCTCACTGGCGCACTGTCACTTCGGACAGGTGGGTGCTGCAGATCGTCCGGAGGGGCTACTCCCTCCCCTTCGAGACGACTCCTCAAGCCATGCCACCGCAACACCACCGCGTATCGGGGGATCACTTGCGGCTCCTGCAGGAGGAAGTTTCGGCCCTCTTGGCCAAGGGGGCCATTGAGCGCGTTCCTGGGCCAGAAGTAGGACGTGGTTGCTACTCCCACTACTTTCTGGTACCCAGGAAGGGCTAAGGGGGCCTACGCCCTATCTTGGATCTGAGTAACGTCAACGGCTTCCTCCGGAAGGAGAAGTTCAAAATGCTGACTCTGGCTCAGGTCTTAGCTGCCCTAGACCCAGGAGACTGGATGGTAGCGTTGGACTTGCAGGACGCGTATTTCCACATCCCCGTCCTGCCGGCCCACCGGCGTTACCTGCGGTTCACGGTAGGCCACGAGCACTTTCAGTTTACCGTGCTCCCCTTCGGCCTTACCAGCGCCCCACGGGTGTTCACGAAGGTGATGACGGTGGTCACAGCTCATCTGCGCAGGTTGGGGGTCTCAGTCTTCCCCTACCTCGACGACTGGTTGTTGAAGGCGGGCTCACCCCAGACTGTTGTCAGCCACCTCCAGACTACGGCGGATCTCCTGCATCAGCTGGGATTTTCCATCAATGTGCCGAAGTCACACCTGCCCCTCTCAGAAGCTCCTTTTCATCGGAGCGGTTCTCGACTCGGCGAGATGATCAACTCTTTGTGGGATACGCGGGCGCTAAGAAAGGGAAAGCGGTGCACAAGTGGACCATCTCCCGGTGGATTATCTTGTGCATCCAAGCGTGTTACTCCTTGGCTAAGAAGGAACCCCCTGTTGGGCTGAGGGCTCACTCCACTCGAGCCACGGCCACTACAACTGCCTTGGGCCGAGGTGTGCCCTTGCAGGACATTTGCCAGGCAGCTACGTGGGCCTCGCTGCACACGTTTGCAAGACACTATTGCCTGGACAGTCAAGTCCAGAGGGACGGCTACTTTGGCCGTTCCGTCCTCCAGGACTTTCTCGTGTGATTATTGGTTCGCAGACCCACCACCACGGGGATGGTATTGCTGGGGTATCTATTCTAAAGTAAGGAATCTATAACTAACGTGTCTCTTTGAGATGCACAAGTTACTACTTGTGTAACGATATATCTGTAAGAGACATTAGTTAGTGATAGATTCCTTACCGACCCACCCATCCTCCCCGTTCTGCGAACCGATATCTAGGGTTAAGGTCATCCCCTTTCAGGGCCCTAGTTTCATGGCACCAGTGTTGGTTTTTGTCATGGCTCTGCGCTTCTGGCGCGGAAAAGCTGTGGCTAAGAACTGACGTCAGCACGCGGAGGCGGCGTCTAAGTACTTCGACGTCATCACGGCGCCCACGACGCCGACGACGGACGCGGAGCCGCAGACGACGCCTACCGACGCGCAAGGGTACTGCTACGCAAAAGTTTCCGGATCTAGTCTGACGCCTGGGGATATTCTAAGGTAAGGAATCTATCACTAACTAATGTCTCTTACAGATATATCGTTACACAAGTAGTAACTTGTGCAGCAAGTCAAATCCTAGGGGAAATGCATAGATTCTCCAATTGGGAAATAATACTGGAACCGGGAAAAAGGCCTGCTTATCCCACTCCACTCCTAGAAGGAAGTAATAAAGATCACCCGCAAAGAGTCAAATCGATTCTAAAAGGAGCACGTAGTAACTCCCCAGGACCGAATAACAACCTAACACCCTTGACAACACAGCAACCTAACCCAGCTGGGCAAACATAAGGCAGACAATAATCGCAGGTGTCACAAAGTGACATAGGACATCAAGCCAGTCTTCTATAAAAGCTGACATCTCACAAATTAAAATATGTATTTGGAACATAAATGGTCTGACCAGCAAACTGGACGATCCAGCAACATTAAACTATCTAAAATCATTTGACCTGATTTTATTCCAAGAAACTTGGGAAGAGAAAGAGTTCTCCCTACAAGGATACTCAACCCAAATCCATCCTGCTATTAGATGCTCGTCTTTTGGACATAGCTCAGGAGGCCTGGCATCACTCGCCTCAATATTTACAATAGGAAAAATTAAACCAATAAAGGCAAAAATTACACCTCCAAGCGCCATACAGGCAATAGCAATAACAATTGGACAAAATCAGGTAGCCCAAAAACTACACATAATAAACATATACCTACACCCCAAGCACAGATTAAAAGGGGCGAGAGAACTGGTCATGGAGGTGGCAAGACTGATGGAAGAAAGGGAAATGGAGAACTTACTCCTGGCGGGCGACTTTAACCTTCAACTATTCGGAAATAAATCAGAAGACGAAATAGTACAGGATCTTAACATCGCGTGGGGAATTCCTGATAAAACCTTAGTCATTCTTAACAAGCAAACTAGATGCTCAACTAGGCATGGGCGGAAAATCCGTTCCGCTCGCGGATTTTGCGGATTTTCGGGAAATCCGCAATCCGCGAGATTTGCGAATCTCCCGCAAAATCCGCAAATCCGTGAGCAGCGGATTTTGCTCGCACTGCTCGCACTGTTCGCGTGAGTTCGCGTGAGTTCGCGCCCCGCGAATAAGTGCAAAATTGCAGAAATACGATCTTAGCAAAACTGAAAGTAACTACTTACCAGGTTCAAAAGTTCAGGCTCATCATTTGTAGCCATTTCCTGTAGTGCTTCCTGAGGGGCCCCTCCAGAGTTCAGTTGCCAGTTGAAACTATTATGTGACCCTGCTCTGAACCTCAGAATAGTTACACATATGCCACAAAGGTCCTGAATTACAGCTAAGGGAGACAAGCAGGAGCCAGGCTGGAAGTTAAAATCCATTAATCAGCCCCTAATTCATTATTGTCAGTTGGGGCAGGGCAGGTGTTGTAACTAATTTTGCAACAATGAAAGCACTTAGCAAGTGCAAAAGATCACTAATCAGGGCGCACTAAGGAAGCAGGTGCCAGCTAAAAAAATATTCTGTGACACATTAATCAGCCCCAAATTAATTCAGGTCACTTGAGGCAGGGAAGGTGTGCTTTGCTTTGCCGAAAATAATGTACACTGGACAACCAGAGGGTGTGGTGATGAAACAGAGGGTGGCATGGGTGGGCCAGAGGGTGGCATGAGTAGTCAGAGAGTGGCAGTGGTGACAGAGAGTGGCAGTGATGAAGAAGAGTGTCCCAAACAGGCTGGACACGTAGAAACAACAAGTTCGCGAAACTTGCGACCCGACAGGTAAGTTCGCAATTTGTGAAAGTGTACAAAACCCTCGCAAACTGGCAGAAACACGGGCGAACACAAAAAAAAAAAAATCCGAGAATTCGCGGATTTTGCGGATTGCGAATCCGCAAATCCGCAAAATTCGCGAACGCGAGATCCGCAAAATTCGCTCATGCTTATGCTCAACTCAGCTACTAAAAGACCTAGAGCAGTTAAACCTGAGGGTACTAAATGGTTGATTTATAGAGGACACAACCCCAGCATTTACGTACTTTTCCTAAACTACCTCTTCACACCTCGACTTCACCCTTGCATCACTCCCTCTGTTTGACACTATATGTTCATTCAAGATCGGTATAAATGGTCAAAGCGACCACCTACCACAAGAAGAGGAACTACATGTCACTAGTGGGAAAGACCTGGAACCAAGAAAAACTGTTGGCACGGAGCACACCACCAATTTCAGACAAATAAGGTGTAAGACCAACAAAGTAGAAGAGTTAACAACTAACGCAAAAACAATTCTGCACCAGATCACAAGCTCGTCAACGAACCCATTAGAGGCTTGGGTAGACTTTACATTGGAACTCGGAACAAAATTCGCCACAGAGCAAAAAATCAACATCAGGAGCACATCAACCTAGACAACAGCGAAAGTAACCTCACCAGAGATAAAAAAAAAACTAAAACCGGAAATAAACCAGACCCTTAGGAAGCTCTGCAAACAATCAATCAACGATGCCCTGTGTTAGAACTGGCTATTTCTGGTAGGCTAAGGCTGACGCCAAAGCCAGGCAGAAACCACCATTCTAGTCAGGGCAAGGAAGTCACACGCCAAGATAACCTCTGCTCACCCCCTTGGTAGCTTGGCTCAAGCAGTAAGGCTAAACTCGGAGGCAATGTGTAAAGCATTTGCGCCAGCGCACAACAGCAACAACATACTAGGCACACCACAAAAGAGACTCCACACAAGGTTATTATAAAAATAACTTTTGTATTGTAAAAACACATCAGATAAAATCACACATATACATTGTGCCAACTGGCACGGGCAATATTCACAGGGATTATGTACACCAGACAGGGCCACAAGGGCCACTGTCATATTCAGATATAGCACTTCTAGATAAAATGTAGAATATAAAATCACTTCTAGAATGAATGTAACATAAAATAATAATCAAAGATAACAACCAGTAACCACTGGTAACAGGAACTAGGACCTTACTAGGACAACCTGTACTAAGAAAGAAGAACCACCTAAGTATCCCACAGCATTAGGGGTCTAAGAAAGAATACATTACTCATGATGCAATAAACCTACATTCAGAGGAGTAGAAAAGACAACCACCTAAGTATCACTCAGCATTTAGGGGTCTACACCAGAACACCTTACCCATGATGCATGAACACATTCAGAGGAGTAATAAATCAAAAGCGCAAAAACTCACATAAGCAATAACTATTAAAAAGCATAGAAATCACATTGCGCCAACACTACATAAGCCACTACCTGTGGCAGTCCCTAGGCCAACTGGCCTTGTGGGGCAAAGATGCCCTGAGTCCAAAGTCAGGGCGCGCTGCCATGCAGCGCCAGTCACAGAGTACAAAAAGCCTAAACGTGGCAGCTGCCCACAAAGTGCTGGGCAACTGGAGAATCAACAAAACTGCGGCTGGGGGCTCTCACTAGCCCCAGGAACAAACCGCGCCAGGGTTGGAGCCACACAGGCTCTGCATAGCACATGCCCCCAGCGTGGGAGCTCTCAGGCTCTGGCCACAACAATGCCCTGTGAGCTTAGCAGGCTCTTCGAAGAAATATGGGGTCGTTGGAGCCCCCCTCTGGGGCTCGACGTCCTAAAAATGGCCCCTGTGAGCCTCAACAGGCTCTCAACAAACTGCGGGGGTCGTTGGAGTCCCTCACGGGGGACTCGAGCAAAAGAAATGCGGCAGGGAGCCCCTCGGGCTCCAAACAGACCAAAATGCCCCCACGAGCCTCTCTCAGGGCTCAACACCAACAATGCCCTCTTCGGTGGGGCGGCCCGCTGCCATCTGGGGCCGCCCTACATGCTAGCAGCCCACGGGGGGGGCGGGCACCGGTAATGTGCCCCGAGGCGCCCCTCTGCCACCACCACACCGGCCCCAACTCACCGGCTGCTTTTCCTCTCTCTCCGGCGTCGGGACCAGGGCAGGCTCCTTCCTCCGCTGCGGGGCCGGCCTCACTCTCCCGGTCTGCTCCTCTCGCGGTCGCCATTCATCTCCTCACTCGGGGTCTTCTCCGGTCTCCCTCCAGGCATGGGAGACCGTCCACACCTCCTCTTTTCCGCAGGGCTCCCTCCGCTCATGGGAAGCCCTGCAAAGCCGCCATGCTTCTCCTCGCCACTCGAGCAGCCTCTCTCCTTCCCTCGGGCTGCGGGGCGGGGCTTCCGGCCGGCCGCGCTGGGATTGGCCGGCCGGCCATCCACTTCCGGGTCGTCGCGGGCAGCGCGGCGGCCCGTTTCCAGAAAGGCAGGCGGGCAGAGATTTTCCCGAGGAGTGGGCTCCCTCGCGGAACGTGATGTTTAAAAGATAAAGGTGGCGGCAACGCCGCGGTGACAATGCCGGGTGGCACCGGCCAATTAAAAATCACACTAAGCGAGGTGGGCTCTCGCCATGTAAATAAAGCGCTCCCAGCGCTACATGACGACCCACAGCGCTCCCAGGAGCAGGAATAAAGCGCTCTTAAGCGCCAAAGGAAATCCAAAGCGCTCCCTGCGCCAAGAAAGACGAATCCAGCGCTCCCAAGCGCTATAGCCAAGAAAAAGCACTTCAAGGTGCTTAGGGGGGCAGAAAGTTCAGCAAAGTTCCCCCCTCAGCCCAGGCAAGGCAGAGGGGTCCCCCCAGAAGTCCTCCAGGCATCCAGGGGCTGGGCAGCGCCCGCCCCTGGTAGATTCAAGTCAGAAACAAGAACATTTTGGAAGGGGACACAGCCCCTTCTTATACACAGAAAAACCTTTGAAGTCCTTTGAAGTAGGCAGTGTGAGAATCAGCTGGACTGGTTTAGAGGGAAGTCCCTTTCAGTATCAGGGACAGAGGTGCCAGTCGCCCAGCGGGAGGTGGAGCCAGCTTTGTAGTCACACAGGAACAGCCCTTCACTATCAGGTGCTAATCTCCTCCCACTTCCCTGGCAGCAGATGCTGCCTTTCATCCATGGGCTGACTCAAGACAACCTCCTGGGCTCTCCAGACCCTGTCATCCTCAAACCAGACAGTCAATCCACAAGCAGGCCCAGGCACTCTGGGCCAGGCTCACAAGCCAATCACACGCTAGGACCAACTTACACAAATATGCCAACTTCCAAAAGTAGTCCTTCCAGACTAGACACAGTCTTGCCGCATACATCATTTTGCAGCATTCATTCTCACGAGTTCGCTCATACCAAACTCGCCCCTGCACTCCCCACACATCAGGAACTACCATGGGCATACATATTCCCCATTCATTCCTATGGGAGGGCAGGTCACTCACCACTCATTCACAGAGAGCTCAAGCACTTTACACTGTACCACAGTGAAAAAGTGCGCAGAGGCCTAAAATCACCAACACCAGGTTCCAGAAACAGGCTAGGAAAAAGCAAAAAGTCTAGGGGTGAACCTGCCTAATGGGCCGGGTCCAACACAACCCCTTTCCAGCCAAAACGCAGGGTAGACCAATCACACCACTGATGGGCTTCACTGCTTTGGGCGACAAAACCACGGACACGGCCTCGCACAGCAGGGACACTGTCCAGTTTTTCGCCAAATAATAACTCTCTGACTCAACTAGGGTACCCCACTGGTACACACTAGTCATCCACAGCCAAGACCAGGCCATCCAAATCACAGGTCCTAACTAATCCACAGAGTGGGGGGTAGTAACCCCTGGCACACAATAGCCATGCTCCACTCTCTCTCTAAGTGTAGCTACAACTACCACTGATCCAACAACCTAGGGTCCACACCCTCAGGCTGACCAGAGGTCACGGGCAAGAATGCCCCACCCTACCTCTACTTCTGGGTTTCCGCACCCTCACAGAGAAGCACTCACCAGAACACAATTCTACTACCAGATCAGGACCTTACTCCATCACTGGTCTACCACCTGGAAACTATTCCACTTCTGAGGTACAAAGCACACAGCACAGTCCCTTTTCAAGCAGGTGGGGGGACACAGCACACAGCAAAGCCCCCTTTCCTCTGCCTTGGTGGAAACAACAAACTGCAGGTGAGCCCCAGAACACACAGCAAGGGCAGCCCCCTCAGTCTCTTCAGCTGATCCACTTTGGTAGAGATTCCTCTTGACCTAGAAGTTTCCTAATCTCCCAACCTAAGATCTAACCCCTCAGGTTACACGGGGGTCAGAAGTAAGGACACCGTCCCTCTGCACCCCCTTCCAGTTCCAGCATGTCTCAGGCTAGACCGAGCACACGCCAGCGGCGTATCAGCGACACACTCTCCTCCAGTACTCCTCCCAGGTCAGGCCACACCCCAACCTGGCTTTCCCCCCTCCTCGGGGAACGACCTCCAGAGGCCCCACAAATGGTCAAGCACTCTAGACGGTCAAATGCTCAGCGAGCCAGGACTTCTGCACCCTATACTTAGGAGCGGTACTGCCCAACACTAGGACCGCCGGAGTTCTGGTTACAGACACTCCGCGTCCTCTAGACACAGGAAGATCCTCCTCAAATGACCTATGTACAGCTTAGGCCCCTGACCTGGCGCTCCCTTAGGGAACCCTCCAGGCCCTGAGATAGGGTTTCAGGCCAACGTGGGACACACCGTCCCACACTCACTCCGCCTCCACTGAGACAGGGCGTGAGCCCCTACACCCCTACCATACTACTGGGACCTAACTGGGTTACACAGTAACCTCTTCCCCTTCACAGGATCATCAGATACACAAACCACTCCTTTTGGAACCACTCCCTAATGCCTCTGCAAGACATCTAGCACACCGCCAGACATCCACCTTCTTGTCCAGTGCCTCTGCAGGACCTCCTGCACACCACCAGAGGTACACCTCTCATGCAAGCTCTTTAACAAAAAGAAAACTCACACCAACTCCTCCAGTTCAGCACATCATTCGTTCGCACACTCCCCCCCCCTCGGACTGGTAAGGCAGTTTCCACCACCCCTGATCACTCAACCTGACCACACGTGACACAGGTACCAAACTCTGGGAGCGGGGAATGGGAATTAACACACTGGACACATTAAAGCTGCCACCACTGGATCCTACCACACTGGGGAATCCAGACACACCCACTACACTCAGGGAACAACCACCCTCCTGAGCTAGTCATTTCTCCTCACACTCCCTCTCTTCCATCTACCCACACAGGGACAGGATTTGGGATTGGACACGGGACCCAGCAAGGAATTCCTAATCTATGGGAACCTCCCCCTCTAATGGCGTCCCGCCCTGTCACTTTCTCTCATCTGCCACTAAACATAAAGCGCAGAAACACATTTGAAAATGACACTCTAGGAAAAAAATCAAAAACAATAATCCCAAACATGTGACTATCTGAAAAAAATTGCAGAGTTTTGTAATGTAGCCAGTTGTCGCTATGGCACTGAGCAAACACAAGTCCAAAATCCGCACCGCTGACCAACAATGTTAGAACTGGCTATTTCTGGTAGGCTAAGGCTGACGCCAAAGCCAGGCAGAAACCACCATTCTAGTCAGGGCAAGGAAGTCACACGCCAAGATAACCTCTGCTCACCCCCTTGGTAGCTTGGCTCAAGCAGTAAGGCTAAACTCGGAGGCAATGTGTAAAGCATTTGCGCCAGCGCACAACAGCAACAACATACTAGGCACACCACAAAAGAGACTCCACACAAGGTTATTATAAAAATAACTTTTGTATTGTAAAAACACATCAGATAAAATCACACAAATACATTGTGCCAACTGGCACGGGCAATATTCACAGGGATTATGTACACCAGACAGGGCCACAAGGGCCACTGTCATATTCAGATATAGCACTTCTAGATAAAATGTAGAATATAAAATCACTTCTAGAATGAATGTAACATAAAATAATAATCAAAGATAACAACCAGTAACCACTGGTAACAGGAACCAGGATCTTACTAGGACCACCTGTACTAAGAAAGAAGAACCACCTAAGTATCCCACAGCATTAGGGGTCTAAGAAAGAATACATTACTCATGATGCAATAAACCTACATTCAGAGGAGTAGAAAAGACAACCACCTAAGTATCACTCAGCATTTAGGGGTCTACACCAGAACACCTTACCCATGATGCATGAACACATTCAGAGGAGTAATAAATCAATAGCGCAAAAACTCACATAAGCAATAACTATTAAAAAGCATAGAAATCACATTGCGCCAACACTACATAAGCCACTACCTGTGGCAGTCCCTAGGCCAACTGGCCTTGTGGGGCAAAGATGCCCTGAGTCCAAAGTCAGGGCGCGCTGCCATGCAGCGCCAGTCACAGAGTACAAAAAGCCTAAACGTGGCAGCTGCCCACAAAGTGCTGGGCAACTGGAGAATCAACAAAACTGCGGCTGGCGGCTCTCACTAGCCCCAGGAACAAACCGCGCCAGGGTTGGAGCCACACAGGCTCTGCATAGCACATGCCCCCAGCGTGGGAGCTCTCAGGCTCTGGCCACAACAATGCCCTGTGAGCTTAGCAGGCTCTTCGAAGAAATATGGGGTCGTTGGAGCCCCCCTCTGGGGCTCGACGTCCTAAAAATGGCCCCTGTGAGCCTCAACAGGCTCTCAACAAACTGCGGGGGTCGTTGGAGTCCCTCACGGGGGACTCGAGCAAAAGAAATGCGGCAGGGAGCCCCTCGGGCTCCAAACAGACCAAAATGCCCCCACGAGCCTCTCTCAGGGCTCAACACCAACAATGCCCTCTTCGGTGGGGCGGCCCGCTGCCATCTGGGGCCGCCCTACATGCTAGCAGCCCACGGGGGGGTGGGCACCGGTAATGTGCCCCGAGGCGCCCCTCTGCCACCACCACACCGGCCCCAACTCACCGGCTGCTTTTCCTCTCTCTCCTGCGTCGGGACCAGGGCAGGCTCCTTCCTCCGCTGCGGGGCCGGCCTCACTCTCCCGGTCTGCTCCTCTCGCGGTCGCAATTCCTCTCCTCACTCGGGGTCTTCTCCGGTCTCCCTCCAGGCATGGGAGACCGTCCACACCTCCTCTCTTCCGCAGGGCTCCCTCTGCTCATGGGAAGCCCTGCAAAGCCACCATGCTTCTCCTCGCCACTCGAGCAGCCTCTCTCCTTCCCTCGGGCTGCAGGGCGGGGCTTCCGGCCGGCCGCGCTGGGATTGGCCGGCCGGCCTTTCACTTCCGGGTCGTCGCGGGCAGCGCGGCGGCCCGTTTTCAGACAGGCAGGCGGGCAGAGATTTTCCCGAGGAGTGGGCTCCCTCGCGGAACGTGATGTTTAAAAGATAAAGGTGGCGGCAACGCCGCAGTGACAATGCCGGGTGGCACCGGCCAATTAAAAATCACACTAAGCGAGGTGGGCTCTCGCCATGTAAATAAAGCGCTCCCAGCGCTACATGACGACCCACAGCGCTCCCAGGAGCAGGAATAAAGCGCTCTTAAGCGCCAAAGGAAATCCAAAGCGCTCCCTGCGCCAAGAAAGACGAATCCTGCGCTCCCAAGCGCTATAGCCAAGAAAAAGCACTTCAAGGTGCTTAGGGGGGCAGAAAGTTCAGCAAAGTTCCCCCCTCAGCCCAGGCAAGGCAGAGGGGTCCCCCCAGAAGTCCTCCAGGCATCCAGGGGCTGGGCAGTGCCCACCCCTGGTAGATTCAAGTCAGAAACAAGAACATTTTGGAAGGGGACACAGCCCCTTCTTATACACAGAAAAACCTTTGAAGTCCTTTGAAGTAGGCAGTGTGAGAACCAGCTGGACTGGTTTAGAGGGAAGTCCCTTTCAGTATCAGGGACAGAGGTGCCAGTCGCCCAGCGGGAGGTGGAGCCAGCTTTGTAGTCACACAGGAACAGCCCTTCACTATCAGGTGCTAATCTCCTCCCACTTCCCTGGCAGCAGATGCTGCCTTTCATCCATGGGCTGACTCAAGACAACCTCCTGGGCTCTCCAGACCCTGTCATCCTCAAACCAGACAGTCAATCCACAAGCAGGCCCAGGCACTCTGGGCCAGGCTCACAAGCCAATCACACGCTAGGACCAACTTACACAAATATGCCAACTTCCAAAAGTAGTACTTCCAGACTAGACACAGTCTTGCCGCATACATCATTTTGAAGCATTCATTCTCACGAGTTCGCTCATACCAAACTCGCCCCTGCACTCCCCACACATCAGGAACTACCATGGGCATACATATTCCCCATTCATTCCTATGAGAGGGCAGGTCACTCCCCACTCATTCACGGAGAGCTCAAGCATTTTACACTGTACCACAGTGAAAAAGTGCGCAGAGGCCTAAAATCACCAACACCAGGTTCCAGAAACAGGCAAGGAAAAAGCAAAAAGTCTAGGGGTGAACCTGCCTAATGGGCCGGGTCCAACACCCTGTATGAGGAGCTGCAATCCCTAAAGACTTGGTACAACAAGTCAACCTGGGAAAAGAACAGAAGAACAGCGCCAGGTTCTGGAAAACAATTCAAAGCCTCCAACGCCCAAGCCATAATGGAATAAACTCCCACATATCTGAACCCGAATGGGCACACTATCTATTGACACACTTTACTGACAAAAATCCAGAGGGGGGCTTACTTAGAGGAAAAAACCTGACAAATCCGAGGAATAACAAAAAGTAATAGGAAAGCAACAATAAATCATCAAGCAAACGAAGACACTATCTGGTGGAGATCTTGTGTAACCCCACAACGCTGCAGAAAGAAGGAACAGCAAGCCTTAAATCACCTTCAGGCAGAGAGGATAAACAACACACAGCAACAGCGGCCAGGATTAAGCTACAAATATCCAAAGGGAAACTAGAAGAAGCTCCTGGGCCCAACGGAGTCCCGCCAATAATGTACAAGCACGAAGCTAACTTCTGGAGCGAGACACTGGTCCCACTTTTTTTGGAAGTCAGGGAAACGGTGACATGTCCTTCCACCTGGAGAGGATCAATACTTAGTTGGATCCACAAACGGCGAAAGGAGCAATCCAAGTAATTATCGCCCTATTGCCCTAATCAGCATAGAGGCGAAGTACTACGCGGGCCTCCTCCTGGAGGAACTAACATCTTAGGCAACCCTAAAACACGTCATCCCTGTAAATCAAACCGGATTCTGCAGAGGACAGGGCACAATTACAAATATCATGGCATTAACCCTACTGACAGACGCAGCCAAGATAACCAAGAGCTCACTATTTCTATGCTTTATAGATTACAGTGCAGCGTTTGATCACGTAGATCGAAGCAAACTCTGGCAGAAACTGGACAGTTGGGGTATACCGGGGCCACTCCTGAAGCAGCTGATACTACTCCACACCAACACCTGGTTTAAGATCAAACTTGGCAGCGGGACGCACCTCTCCAGGCAAATTAACACCACTAAAGGTCTTAAACGAGTTTGCGTCCTTGCCCCCATGTTGTTTAACCTTTTTCTCGCAGACTTGCCCGGATAATTGGATAAAATCAACTCCCACGCTCCTCGGCTGGGAGACATCTCGCTATCAAACCTTCTTTACGCTGATCACCTGGTCTTAATACATCGGTCCCCAATTGGACTGCAACATCTCTTGGACACTACTAACACATTTTCAATAAATGACGCATTGAAAATTAACTTAAATACATCTCAAGTCATGTCAGTGAACTACAACAAAACAAAGAAACTGGCACGGTCCCTGGATGGTCAGAGTTGGATCGAGTCACCTACTATAAATACCTAGGCGTATTACTAGACAGCAGAGGCTCGTTCAAACACCAACTAGAGGCTATAACACGGAAGGGCACTACTTTCTATTTCTCAATGAAACCATTGAAGAAATCTCTCCCTGATCGATCACTTGACCCCCTTCTACAGGTGATCAGAGCACACCTACAACCTATGCTTACATGTGGTAGTAAACCCATGCAAGGGAAAGACGCTAACGCTCTAGACAAAATATTCAGCAGAGCATATAGGTCAATTTTCCATCTGCCAAACTACGTTTCTCCTGCCCAAATCCGCCTCGAATTTGGTCTCCAGAAACAAACGGTGGAGAGAAGAGGCGCCTACATAAAATGCTGGCGCAAAATCAAAGGGGCGGAGCAAGGAACCCTAAACGCTCATCTGTGGACAGAACTGTCAATACGATCGAACTCACCCGACAAAAAATACCTTCTAGATTCACTGGAACACCTGGAATTAACCAACCTTTGGGAGTCATCGACTGACAACAATAGTTTCAAAAAGGTGGTAACAAAAGGTACTAAACTGATATCATCTATTGAAGATAAACCCTGGCCAAGAGGGCACACGGATGGGCTGTGCTGAAAGATTACAATACCCCGAAACCACAGGAATACCTGAAAATGGGTCTCACGCGGAAGACAAAAGATACATTTCTAAACCTGCGCTTCGGAGTCCTACCAATTCTACCTCACTTGGCACCCTGGAAAGGAGGCCAGAAGATCATCTTTACCATCTCTGTAGTTCAGAGAATGAGGATCTAATACACATAATCTGCATCTGCCCTAACCTGATAGACATAAGGCGCGCACTACTTCGATCACTATGGAATCAAAAAGGTATAACAAGCTGCAGGCAAGCTGTGATGGTATGCTTCAATCCTGAAGAGGTCCGGCTAAATTGTAGACTGACAAAGTTCTTTGATATTGTAGCCACAAGACTCAAGCACCAACCACATGGCGTAGCGGTTAACAGCATGTAACAACTTGCTAATCAAGGAACAGTCTGCTAAGATCTCGCCAGGTCAAAGCACGCACCAGCACATTGAGTTACATTTTTAAACCTATATGTTGATTACAGACAATGAAAACGAGAACAATGACTTTATAGGGTTGTAAACACCTTTTCACCTTTTTAACAATATATGTGAATTCAAGCTTAAAACAATTTTAACGTTGGAAGTTTTAATATTGTGAGTTTTAATTAATTGTACAATAAAGCAATTCAATTCAATTCATTACCCCTGGGGAGGTATTACTTGGATATCTATTCTAAGGTAAGGAATCTGTGGCTAGAAGTCTCTATTAGATAAACCACTTATCTTTAGTAACGCCTTATCTGGTAGAGACTCTATCTAGCGGCAGGTTCCTTAATGACCCCCCCCCCCCACCTCCTCTATCCTTCCCACTCTTTCTAGGGACAGGGCTTTCCCCTTTCAAGGCCCTAGTTTTCCACACCAGTGGTCAGAGTTCTTCGTGGCTACATGCTCCTGGTGATCCTGGTGTACAAAGTTGTTAAAAGAAAATGACATCAGTGAGATGGGGTGGTGCCTATAAAGGCACTGCACACATCACTACTGGCGCGGACGCCGACGCACAGAGCTGATCAACGCCACCTACTGGCGCACAGTGGTACTGCTCATGAAAAAGATCCGGATCCAGTCTGACTCCTGGGTATAATTCTAAGGTAAGGAATCTGCGGCTAGATAGTCTTTACCAGATAAGTCATTACCAAAGGTAAGATGCTTTTTCACCTGGACCGTAGCAAGGACCTACAACTTGATGACCAGCTCATCGATGGGTACTGTAGTGCTAAAAAGGGGAATGTGGTGCAGAAGAGGACCTTTTCATGGTGGATCATATTTTGCAATCAAACTTGGTACGCTTTGGTCAAGAAGGATCCTCCGGAAGGGATCTTTCCACCAGAACCAAATCCACCACTTCTGCCCTTGCCAGAGGCATCGTCATATCAGACATCTGCAATACAACAATGTTGGTGTCCTGATACATTTTAGCCAAGCTTTACTGCCTGAATCAAGAGGTAGGTAGGGCCGGACACGTTGCCAGATTCGTTTTACAGGATTTCTTTGTTTAATTACCCCTTCAATCCTGGGATGTTCTTCACAGGCTGAGTGGTCGCTCCCAGGGTCCCTACAGACATAGCATTTAGAAAGCAACTTAAAACGTGGATATTTGACAAGTAATCCTCCTCCCCTCCTAAGCGCCTTGAAACCCTCTGGGTATGTAGTGCGCTATACAAATTCCATGACTTGACTTGACAGGTGACGAATCTGTAGGTAGAAATATCCCTCTATAACAATATTTCTGGTGGATGTTCTATCTAGCTGCAGATTCCTCAATGACCTGCCTGCCTCCCTGTTTGTTGAATGTATTATAGGGAAAATTAATAAGATCCCAACATCTGTTTTGGTACTGCACTACTTTTTGATTTCAGTCCATTCATTTGCTTCGAAAAAATGGATGGAAAGGTATTTTTCATGGCCAGGCAGCCATCCGCCAAATTGGCTTGTTTCAGGCTTTATAAGCATTTTTTGCATTTGTGCACTGGAAAGAAGAAAAAACATCCTTTCACTGAATGTATCAGCTTGCAATTTATGGTGTCCTTAGCTTTGGTTGATCTTAATTTGGACACAATGCGAGGTTACCTCGCTCGTTTGTCACCTTTTCTTTGTACAGCAGCACATGTGTCTTGTTTTGGCGGCTGTCTTCATCATCTTTCTAAAACAACTTCAAAATCCCTTTCCTCCGAAACTCCAGTCTCACCTGAATTTGGATTTTATTCATCTGCGGACTACCTTTTGAGCCTCTTCATATGTTTGTGGAAACGTTTAAATCTGTAGACTCTTACTGATGGTGCTTAGATTTGCCAATAGGATCGAAAAATGACAGGTGTTGTCTTCCAGGTTGCCTTACATCCTCTTTGGCACCAGATATAGTCAATCAGAGAATGTGACCTATGTTACTTACTAAGTAGAATTCTAATTTTTAAATCCCTTGGAAGGGTTCAATCAATCCACAAATCTGCCTAGTCTGTCTACCTCCTTATGTTTCCCCAGATAGCCCAAGGTCTCCCATAGTGGAGCCCAGAACCTTCAATGTATTGTAATGTTTACAGGCACTCATACATCCAGTACATGTACAACACATACTTGTTTTCCAGCACTACACACCAAATCAATGTGGTCCAAAGATTAGTTGAGCACACAGCAGCGGAACTATAAATAACTGAGCCCATAGGCTTCACTCCAATGACATTGTTAAAAAAGCCTGTTCACTCCAACTGATCACTACATGGTATGCATGGCATGCTGTCACTACCACACAGGAGGTTCTGGTTCTCTTCTTCGCTCTGGCTGAAGCCCAGTCCCCACTGGACTACCAGTTCCCCTGTGTCGCGGTCACAGGCCAATCCTTCCTGGGTTGATAACTTCCCTTCTGAGGGCCCCAGCAACTATCCAACAGCACTCCTGGACTCAGCGAACTCTGGTTTAGCTCTGTGCCGGGTGTTCTGTGCTGCACGTCAGCAGTGGTAGCAGCTTGAAGACTATGGGCTATCAACTTGTCCCAGCAGACTTCTTCAGCTGTTATGCCCCTGTGCTGTGAACAGAAGGCCAGTCAGCTGGACTTTGGAGTTCTCTTGGCTTGACTGGGTTCTGGAGACTGCTTATCCTTAAGTAACATACATCAGGCACAGTCCCCCTCCTTGCTAGCCACCAGGCGCAGTCCTCTTCTGTGCAGCCTCTCTTAGCTGGTCCCTCAGTGCTGCAGGGCAGTCTTTCTTTGGTCCTTTTTCCAAGTCGGTCGAGATCTGAGGTCTGGGTGCCTTCATGCTCAGAAAGCGCCCTCAGAGCAGGATGAGGTTGGTAGCCAATGGGCTACCAGGTTCCCTCCCATGTGGTGACCACTCCCTGGCAAGTGTAGCATCTGGCTTTCCCAAGATGGTGAGGCCCATCTCTCAGTGTTCAGACTTCACTAACCCAACTCCGGATGTGTCTACCTCAGGGGAACACACCCCTGGGGATACTTCTTTCCCCTCTCTACACCCCATGCCAGCCTATTAACACAATAGGCAATAGGGCAGCACACAACCACCCCCCCAGTGTCACACATTTGCCCTTCAAAAGTGACTTTTCCATTGAAGCCTGCCTTTTGGGGCTAACACCCAAGTGGCTTCCTGCAGGAGGGAGCTGACACCTCTCTGGCCTGCAATCTCTCCTTGTTCTCCTTCCAATTCCTAAGAGTCGTTGACGTGTCTCTCCAGGGCTGAAAGCTGTCTCGTGGAACAGGCTCCATGTGTGCCCGGGGAGGCACAGTAGCTTTAAAGGCAACAAAGTGGCAGCTTTGCCAAAGCTTCCCACTACAACAAGTTAAATTAATTTTGACTTCAGATACAAGTCAGGCTTAATGTAACAAGTTGTTTGATACCTCGGAGTACCCACTTTCGTCGCACCATTCAGTAGTTAGCACAGCTGAGGGGATCAGTGTGTAACCCAGTACTGGCCAAGTGGGCCACCAGGACTTTCCACAATAAAACAGTAGTTTTGTGTGTTTTACTGTCAGGACATGCAGAGTGCATGTCCTGCCTGTGTCATATGTTGCACCCTGCCTTTAGGCATGGTAGAAGTAGGAAAGTGGAATGTTATGTGGTATGGTTGGTGAGCCTTACCATGTAATAGTACCGCAATACCACAAAGATGGTCCTTGGATTCACACTAATAACTTCTTAGCTCAGTCCTGGTGGAGTGGCAAAGAGAAGTCAGGCTTTACTAGAGGAACGTGTTAAGCATTTCAGAGTACCAAGATGGACAATAATTAATTGGCACGACTCAAGAGAAATTCAACACCAATTTATAAAAATAGAGTTTATTTTTAGTCACCAAAATGATTGGAATAGCGTACATATAACTGGAGTTATAGATTTTGTTAAGCAATATTAAATCAGTGCAGTAAAATACATGGAAAAGATAACATTGCTTTCAACGGCAAAAACCACTAGTGACAATCAGTCACTTGCAGGTCGAGTTATGTTGAACCCTTACAGGGTTAAGGTCATGCGGGCCCCAGGACCAGGCCACAACAGCCATATCAATTTTACCTAGCCCGTGGAGTCCGGTGCAGAGTTGTCCTGACTGTCCTTGGTGCTGAACGGGATCCGCGCTGTGCTGATTTTACTTCTTACATGGTGCTGCAAGAAAAAGAATGCTAAAAAACACAACAGATACACAGCTGCTGATTTCGGATGATGGTTGCTCGATGTTTCCTGTAGATGCTACGTCGAGAGTGGTGCTTGGTTACGGGATTGGTGACCAACAAGTCTTGGCAGAGGTAAGCACTGCGAAAAGGTACTAGAACTTCACTGGGTGGGGAGTGAGGTAGCGACCTAAAATTTCTGGACAGGCTGGACTACAACTCCCACAATGCACTGGACCACCTGGATTTGGGTGATCTGCAGAGGGCCCAAAAGCCAGTGATTCTTTAGATCTATAGAGTGTTTTTACTTGCAGCTTGCAGGGGACTAGTACCTCTAGTCCAGGGGCGTCTGAGGGTGCTTCTGGCTTCCACATGGAGGCCCTCTCTTTGGGAGTGCAGAGTTTTAGCCAAGGATGGGGGTTAATCACTCTGGTCCAGGTCTGTTGCCACAGGGGCAGAGTATCCCTCTTTTGCTTTGGTGCTGCGGACAAAGTCCTGTTGGCGACACTGGTCTCTTCTTGGTCCTTCCTTGAAGCAAGTTGTTCAGATCTGAGGTTCTGGTATCAAGCGGGGTCCCTTAAATCCTAGATTTAGAGGATTTAGGGGAGTGGCTGCTGGTAGTCAATGGGCAGCTAGTCCCTGCAGCTAGCCCACCACTGAGGTGACCAAATCTGGTGGTGTAGGTCACTTTTTCTACCTAGAACCCTCTATTCTGCCAGTCCTAAAGATGGTAGAAATCAAATTGTGATATACAGGCCAGACTGCTCACCCTGGAGGTGTGGCCAATGTTCTGGGGGCTGTACATCTCCCTGCATAGCGTTTTTCCCGCCTGCCTGGCTGCAATTGTGCCTGGAGCAAGGGGAGGGCTGTTTTCTCCACTGGGAGTCAGCCTTGATGCATATTGAAATTAGAAATTGCTAAACATGCTGCCGCGGACTGAAACCCCGCCTGTGCATTTAAAACGCTGCTCTGATACTCACGTAAACTTTTTAGGTGCAGCCTGATTTAGCGGGCTTCCTAAAACTTTAAAGCTACTCCTTGCACTCTCACCATTTGCATTGCTTGCATACTAAAAATTGAATTACACCACTCACCATCTGGTGAGCCCTCGCTCTCTCTCGCCTCCCTACCGCCATTTTGGGTGAGGGACCAGGGACTCCTGCACGCTTCCAAGACGCCATCTTGGTTAGCGCACTAGTGTTGCAGGGATTCCTGACAAACACTATTTATGGACCAGGAATGCAAGCGCGCCTACATAGAAATTGCTAAACACGCTGACGCGTACTGAAACGCGCCTGGGCATTTAAAACGCTGCTCTGATACTCACGTTTTTTTAACATTGCATTTAGTCGTTCTAAGCGACTTCTGAATTTTTATTTGACTAAACTTTTTAGGTGCTGCCTGATTTAGCGGGCTTCTGAAAACTTTAAAGCTATTCCTTGCACATTCGCATTGCTTGCATACTAAAAATTTAATTACACCACTCACCATTTGGGTGAGCCCTCACCCTCTCTCGCCTCCCGACCGCCATTTTGGGTGAGAGACCAGGGACTCCTGCACGCTTCCAAGACGCCAGCTTGGTTAGCGCACTAGTGTTGCAGGGATTCCTGACAAACACTATTTAAAGATCAGGAAAGCAAGAGCGCAGCGCGCGCACGCAGCGGGCACGCTGCTGCCACACCGGAGGCGTGCCACAGGCAAGCCCGTCTGCGCCCGTCCGTGCCACGACGGGCCCAGGGGCCCGGACCCCTGCTCAACTCTATATCTACCCCTGTGAGACACTACTGGCCTTAAGAACGGGCGACGAGGTGCTAGACAGCACCACGCTAGCCAAGCTACGAGAAGAGTCATTACTGAGGAGAGTGAAAGGACCTACACGGGTCCAGAAACAGTCCCCTATGTATACGATCCAGGGTCTGCAAGTTGCTGTGCTCAATACACAATTTTTGCCAAAGCACCATCTAGAAGTGTTCTCTCTCCTCCTTGAAGGGGATATTGACATCTTAGCCCTTACAGAAACCTGGCTGGGGGCATCATGTACCCCGGATATTCTGGCTGCATTACCGCTGGAATTTGACGCGCTGTGGTACAACCGACCCGGGGATTTCAGAGGTGGGGGAGTTGTAATCCTATTTAAAAAGACTCTTATGGTCGCCCAAATTGTCGCAGAAAACTGTGACAGCGCAGAGCTTCTGGGAATAAAAATCTCCCTGAAATCTTCCTGCTTTATGTTGCTAGTAGTGTATCGCCCACCGAAAGGCTCCCCAGATTTTAATGAAGCCTTTCTGGAGCTTTTAAAAGATCTGGGATCTAGATATAAACGTCACCTGGTGGTAGGGGATTTCAACTATCACTGTAGAGGCTGGGTTCGAAATCAACCTCTTTGGACCTGTCACAACTGGTTACAGGCCCCACCCATGTTAAGGGCCACACTCTTGACCTGATTTGGTCTTCCATGCCCCAGGTAGAGATAACCGATATTAGCCCTTGTGTTTGGTCAGACCACTCTCTGATTAAATGTTGGGTCCCGTGTGACTGCTTACCTTTACTGTCAGATCTTCTATGGAGGAAGGTCAGATCTTGGAAGAAGGTGGAGGCTGAAGCTCTGGTCTCGACGCTTCTCTCTACTCCATCCCCAAATATGAGTGAGGGTAATCTTGACCAACAAAGCACAGCATTAATGTCCTGGTTTCAGGCTGTAATTGACACTCTAGCTCCTGAATGGATAGAGAGGACCAGAGCGAAAGGGAAAGGAGCCCCTTGGTTCAATGACTCTCTGAGAGAGAAAAAACAAGCTCTGCGCCAAGTAGAGAGAAGGTGGAGACTCAATTATAGCCTTGCGGAGTCTGACACATACAAAGCTCTCCTGTCTAAATATAAGGCTGATATCCTACTAAGGAAGGCTGCTTTCTATGAGGACAGAATTGTCCGAGCCGGGAATAAGCAAAAGGAGATTTTCTCCATCCTGAAGGAACTCACGCAGATGGGGGGTAAAGCCCCAATAAACGATCGTCCGGACTGTGATACCTTCCAGAAGTACTTTCTTCAGAAAGTCCAGGATATCATCATGGACATTAGTAGAACCCCGGCTGACCTCAGGGTGCTAGATCCATCTAATCCCCAGGACTTGGCCTGGGACCTGAACAGAATTCCACGTCTTGATGAAGGGAGTTTGGCGGCAATAGCTCACCAGATAAAATCAGGCTCCAGAATGGACCCTTGCCCTCCGCGAATATTCCAAATGGCCTTGCCTGGCTTGGAAAAGCAGCTGCTGGATTTATTAAATGAGTCACTAGAATCAGGGTACCTGCCAGTGAAGCTGAAGGAAGCCAGAGTTATCCCCCTTCTGAAAAAGTAGGAGCAGACACTAAGGCTCTAAAAAACTATAGGCCCATTTCCCAACTCCCTTTCCCAGCAAAGATCCTGGAAAAGCAGGTCTTGAATACCATGGCCCGCTACTTGGAGGAACATGGCCTCCTCCACCCCAGACAGGCAGGCTTTCGATCACAGCACAGCACGGAGCTGGTGATGCACGGTTGTTGACGATCTGAGAATCAGGGCCAATAATAAACAGCCTTGTGCCCTGATTCTCTTGGATCTGTCACCAGCTTTTGATACTGTCAGCCATGCCATCCTGCTGAACCGTGTATCGAAACTGGGAATTACGGGGCAAGCATTTAAATGGCTCAAATCCTTCCTAACTAGCCGGACTCAGAGAGTGCAAATGGGAGATCAACTTTCCGCTGCTAGTTTCGTGACCTGTGGCGTACCTCAGGGATCTGCATTGTCCCCTCTGCTATTTAATATTTCTCTACAACCGTTAGTGGAAGAACTCACGCATAGAAACTGTCAAGTTTTTAACTATGCAGACGACATTCAATTGTTAGTCCAACTTGATAACACCAGCCAGGCGCAAGACTCAATAAAGAATCTTCTTAGATTCACGGTTAACTGGATGGCAAACAACCTCCTGAAGGTTAACGCAGTTAAAACTGAGGTGCTTGTCATCACTACACAAGACAGCCCCTGGTGTGAGCTCTTCTGGCCCCCCGAATTAGGGGAGGTGCCAACTCCGGGAATAGTAGTGAAAAGTCTAGGACTAAAAATTGATGCAGATCTGTCCATGGCCACTCAAGTTTCCGCGGTGGTATGCTCTTGTATAGGCCTACTTGAGCAACTCCGGAAACTTGTTCCTATTCTTTCTGTTCCAACACTGCAATCCATTGTGTCCACCACAGTCATCTCGCGGCTGGACTATGGTAATGCCCTCTATTTGGGTCTTCCGCTGAAGTTCCTTAGGAAACTACAGGTGGTGCAGAATGATGCGGCCAGGCTGATCTTCTCCCTACCGAGGAGAACACGAGCGACGCCCCTTCTACAGAAGCTGCACTGGCTGCCCATTGAACATCGAGTGCAGTTCAAGTGTCTATGCATTGCCTATAAAGCCATCTATGGAGAAGCCCCCAAATACATTAAAGACCGTCTGAGAAAGTACATCCCAGGCAGAACCTTGCGGTCCTCCAAAGCATGCAAACTAACTCCACTGAGATTTAATCTTAAATCAAAGGGTGGTAGAGCTTTGTCGGTCCTCCTTCCGCAAATCTGGAACGAGCTACCGGTAACCTTGCAAGGGGAGCCAGTGCTACTGTCCTTCAGAAAGGCGTTAAAGACCCACCTGTTTAAAAAGATAACATCTATACTTTAAACTGTTTGTGTGGTCGCGGGCGGTCCATCGGTGGCAGTGTGTTGTGTTCCTTTTCTTTGAAAGCGCTTAGAGACCAGTGGTGATTTGCGCTATACAAAACTATAGTAACATAACATAACATATCAGAGTGGGTGCAGCCTCTGAGGCTCACCACCTTGATGTGCCACTTCACCAGTCTGCGTGGGAGGAAGGAGGTGTGACCTCCTTCCTACCCAAGACTTTGTTCCTGACTCCTGGGAGTGATCACACTGCTTGGCAGGAGGTCAGAATCCAGTCTTGGCGTCAGCAGGTGTGGAAAATGTAGGCTGGTCAGCCAGAACACAGTGAAGCTGGGGCAACCAGGTGAGCAACATCTACGCTAGTCACCTGAATGCATACCACATCACCCAGGACACAAGATTTGTGTCAGGAGTGAGAAGGCACATTGTTTGATACCAAACATGACATATGTTAGTGGTGCCTTAATGGAGCTGCCAATCTCAAGAGTGCATGGTTGGCAGCTCATGTGATCCAATGGACAGCTAACAATTATAGTATTTTCCGATGTGGAACACCCCTACAGGGACATATAGGCTTGCACCTATATGTCCTCAAGTTTAATATACTGCACCCTGCCTCCTGGGCTGAGGTCTACCTTGGGGGTGCCCAGCGTATAACATAGGAAGTGCATTTGTCTGTGCTGAACATGGTGAGGGCACAGTCCAGTTCTAGCAGTTTTCACTGCTCCTGCAGTCTGCAATGTCAGGCTTGCTGTCAGTAGTTAGCTTGGGTCACCCTGAGAGTCACAAAACTGTGCTGCACCCCTGGGGTCCCCTTTACCACCTATTCCCTGGGTACCACTGGGACCATATACTATGGACTTATAAGGGGGTATAGTCCTTGCCAATTGGGGTTACCAATTTACACATAATCGTTTTGGGGAAAGAGCACTGCACAGGGGCCTGTTTAGCAGGCTAAAGTGCACTGTCAGAGTTGAAAACCAGCATCTAGCAGCACAAATGGAGGTAAACAAATTGGAGGGCATCTGCAAAGAGCCCTGCTTTCTTACAGTATACCTGCTGGGGGGCTTACACAGATGTACATGGGAAGTGGTGGCTTTGCCATTGCTTTCAATGGCAAAGTCGGGTTAGCAGTGCATAAATGCTCTACCAGTCTGCAGTGGTGGAACTGGGGGACTCAGTTTACTTAGGGGACCTCCAGGGTGGCACCATCAGTGATGCAAGCCCTGGGGTATCCCTCTAACTTACATGCCCTGGGTACCAGGGTACCATTTACCAAGGATTGACAGGTAAGTTAACCTTTTCCAATTAGGTCAGCCAGTTCAACCTACACTTAAGGGTCAGGGCATTGGCACTGAGGTATGGGTAGCGGCCTCTGTGCACTCTGAGTCGAAACACCAGCAGCAGCAGTCGAAAAACGTGGGCGTGACCATACAAAAAGAGGCATTTCCTTACAATACTTTTTGGGACTTTACTAAATATTTGTAGGTAGTTTTCTACCCTGAAAAACAAAGTTGCAAATGTACTCCTATCTTTCACAAGAGAGAGTCTACTTTTTGAGTTAAAAAGGGGAGGAAACATCTATAGGGAAATGAGTTTCTTCACCAGTGAGAAACAAAAATGTATTTTTAAATGCACTGAGGATATAACATTTACATATCTGGAAAGAACACATCCTTTATCTTTGGTAACCCTTTTAATTGTGGACACTCTACCTAACTACAGATTCCGCACCTTGTGCATCTGCTCTAGTGCAAGACTGGATCCAAAAAATCTTGAAGCTCCTGGGGGCTTGCAGATGGTTAAATCCAATTAGTGGAGTGTGGAAACCGCAGCATTTATAGACCACCATAGAATATAGAAAGAACCTCGAGTTCAATCTACAGACTTAAGTTCCCTGATGAAGGGCAAATGCCCGAAATGCATTGGGCGAAAAGTAAAAGGAATAAGACATTATGAATGAATAATGTGGAATTCAGACACCTGAAAAAGAATAAAAATGAACATTGATTAAATATACAATACAAGAATTGTTATCAAATTTGTCAAAGAACTCTCGTTCTATTGGAGTGCACCGAAGGGACTCTGCTCCCACGGGAAACAGTGCTAACCTTTCTAGGCTTGCAGATGGTGGCATGGCCTCTGTTGTAACTTTGTTCCACCTCCGGATATGATAACTTGGAGCTGCACCTATGCACCACCTAGTTGCGCTGACATAATCTTTTTTATTGTTCTTATCTGTATCCTCATACTCTGACGGCAACTGACGGAATAAGTACCTTGACATTGTGCAAATTAAACTTAGAACCTTAGGCCTCAGCCCATTTCACTGACTGGGGAGGAGAATGTCAGTGAGGAATGAGTGGTTGGATTAACCACCAGAAAGAGAATTACCTAAAGTATGTAACTTATTCTTCTGATGAATACTTTTAACCAAAGATTCATCTCCTTGTGAATTCATAATATAGCAATGCCATCTCCAAGGAGATGGGTGTGTAGAGTGGCCATTACACAAGAATGTCCTGCAAGAATGAGTGGTCAAAATGACCTTCAATGTGGATCTAAAAATCGATACAGGTGTGCCTGGTAAAGCTACGGATAGGGGTCCACATTGCTGTCTGACAAATATCCGTAACGAGGACATCCCGAGCCAGGCCTGCAATTGCTGCCTTTGCCCTGGTGCAATGAGCTCTAAGCCCTTATGGATAGCCCTTTTGGCCAAGGCATAACAAAGTTTGATGTAAAGGACAATCCAACCACACATTCCTCACTGACTTTCTCCTCCCTAGTCAGTAAAATGGCCTAAGGTTCCCCATCTCCTTGGAGAGGGCATTGCTATGGTATCAATTCACAAGGAAATTATTCTTTGGTTAAAAGTATTCATTAGTCAAATAAGTTACACACTTTATGTAATTATCTTTTTGGTGGATAATCCGTCACAATAATGCCCATTTAAGAACCACATTTGCTTCCTTTGCGCAGCAAATCCAAGGGAAATTTGATCACCCATCTAGTACTCCTCAGTCCTAATAATGTAGCAACTTAAGGGTCACTGTGATGCCACCAAGTCTGGCGTCTCCTGTTCTTTGGAAGGATGCGGTGGAGAGAACATGGGGAGGGTGACCGACTGCTCCCACATGAAAGAGGAGCGATATCACTTTTGGAATACAGGATGTACAAGTCCTAAGTGTCAAATTGTCATAGAAGGAAGCTGAGCTGCCAATGCCTGCAGTTCGCTGATGCGACACACAGTGATGACTCAATGAGCATTGCAGTCTTCAAAGTTAAGAATCTTATAGTACAACTATGAAAAGGCTTGAAAGGAGCACACTACATTGAACTACACTGAGGGCCCGCTGTGGCACAGAACTAAAGGGACACTTACACAAGCCTTTGTAAGAAGCGCTCACAACAACTGATTTGACCAAAACTGATATATTCAAACAAATGAAGAAAGGTTGAAAGGGCCTGCAAGCAATCTTTAAGAGCAGGGACGTGAAATTCCTATCACCTGACGGACAGAACATACCATTTGGGGTCAAGGACAACCATTTTTAAATGTTTTTTTTAATCCAAATGTTCGAGTTGTTCAAAAATGTGTCATCTGATTAATATGAATGCAAAACATTTACTGCCTGGTTCAGGTTCTGCTAACTTTCCATGCACACCATGTGTGCCCAAGAGTGGTACAATACTTGGAGGATGAAGTGCTGTGCAGTGCATGCATTATAAATGCTTGCACTGGATGTATGTGCACCTATGAGTGGTGCAGTACTGGGATGATTCAGTTGAGTGTGTGCATGTATGGTATAAAGAAAAACCAAAGGTGATGATGGACGGAGCATTGACAATACAAACACTCACCCCCCAGTCAACTGATCTGGGTTTAATTCATCACCGTTCTTTAGCTCACTCCGCCACCCCAGTTCAGACATGGCCATATGCAAATCAGTCTGACCCTGTGCCTCATGGGAACAGTCCAGCCCGAACTGCCAAGCCATGTCTTCCCTGGACCAGAATCAAGCTTCCCAGGACCGGTTTCTGGCATTACAGCCGTCTTCAACCGGGCTTGCTTGACTCCAGTGGCAAAGTGAGCAAGGGACTCACATCTGAGCATACCCTGCCAACTTAGGGCAAACAAAGAAAAACCAAAGGTGATGATGGACGGAGCGTTGAAAATACAAACACTCACCCCCAGTCAATTGATCTGGGTTTAATCCATTACCGTTCTTTAGCTCACTACGCCACCCCAGTTCAGACATGGCCATATGCAAATCAGTCTGACCCTGTGCCTCATGGGAACAGTCCAGCCCAAACTGCCAAGCCATGTCTTCCCTGGACCGGAATCAAGCTTCCCGGGACCGGTTTCTGGCATTACAGCCGTCTTCAGCCGGGCTTGCTTGACTCCAGTGGCAAAGTGAGCAAGGGACTCACGTCTGAGCATACCCTGCCACCCTCGGGCGAACAAAGAAAAACCAAAGGTGATGATGGACGGAGCGTTGACAATAGAAACACTCACCCCCAGTCAACTGATCTGGATTTAATCCATCACCGTTCTTTAGCTCACTCCGCCACCCCAGTTCAGTCATGGCCATATGCAAATCAGTCTGACCCTGTGCCTCATGGGAACAGTCCAGCCCGAACTGCCAAGCCATGTCTTCCCTGGACCGTAATCAAGCTTCTCAGGACTGGTTTCTGGCATTACACCCGTCTTCAGCCGGGCTTGCATGACTCCAGTGGCAAAGAGAGCAAGGGACTCACGTCTGAGCATACCCTGCCAATGGTATATACATGCACTAGGTGTGTGTGCGTGCCTGGGGATGGTACAATACATGGAGGGCCCCGGGTTCCATTTTGGGAAACACAGGCCAGCATGGTTGTAGGAAAGTGGAATAATATGTGGTATGGCTGGGTAGCCTGACCATGCAATATTGTCACAATACCCCAAAGAACGTCCTTGGATTCACACTAATAAATCCTTAGCGCAGTCCTAGTAGAGTGTCAAAGAGCAGTCAGTCTTTAATACAGGAACATGTTAAGCCTTTCAGGGGCATATTCTCAAAGACTTATCGCCGAGTTAGTGACACTTTATCGCAGCCAAAGTGGCAATAGATTTATTGCCGTATTCACAAGCTGGTGCTAATAGCCGATATCGCCAGTTTACCTGCGGTAGCAGCCGCAAAAAACATTGCCACGTTTGATACCGGCAACTAACGCTAATGAGATGCAGAGTAGGCGTTCCCGTGCAAAAAGCCGCGACAACACCACTTTGCAACATTTTCAACGACCAGCCCGATCGGCGATAAGATCATGAAACAGTCAATAAGGTGTGTTAGCAGTCGGCAATTAACACCTGCTCTTTCCTGGTATTAAGTCGGACGATAACCTGCACCAGAAATGGGAGGCCAGCCCGCAGGCACACCAGAAGAACAACAGATGCCATGGAGCTACTGATCATGCAGCTCGGAGCCCCAAGAGGGCTACAACAGGAGGGGCGTGGTCTGGGCGCCGATGGCGGAGGTGGCGTGAGCGGCGAGCTCCGTCCCTGAACCTGCCGATTATCCTGAAAAACTGCCCTGATCACGGTGATAAAGACTGCAAAGGATGTAGTAAGGTGGTCAGAGGCATCTGTGTCCACCGGGTGGTGAATTGGTACCTCCGGGAGCCCCTAGATGCGTGTTAAGATCAGTGGCCGCATCGATATGAGCGGAGGCAAGATGGCGGCTGGACCCGATCGAGGGAGCTAGTTCGAGGCCACATCAGAACAAGGTGCAGTGGAGCGAATCTGGGCACGGCAGCAGCGAAAGTGCGGTCGACCCACTACAGCCTCGCATGTACTTTTGAGGCGGACTGGGACTCGGCCTGAGGAAGGGCTACGGAGTGAACGAAGAAACTAAAATGGCGGCCGTGGTGACGACGGCATCAATAAAAGTGCCCAACGCTGAATAAACCCCGTAAGCTTGTCTCCTTTCTGGTGAAGAATTGGCTTGGTAGTTTGGTCTGCCCTGTTCCCATGATGCACTGGGCCAGGGACAGACTAATTTGCATATAGACAGGTTCTGAGCTGGGATGGGGCAGTGAGCTAAATAACGGTGATGGATCAAGCCCTGATCTTTGGACTGGGTAAGAGTGGTCTGCTTAATTCAGACACTCTGTTCATCACCACCCCCTTTTCTGAATCGTTTTTGGCCACTATAGGTGTGGCAGGGTATACTCAGACATGAGTCCCTTGCTCACTGCTCCATCAGGATTCAAGCAAGCCGGGCCGCCGACGGCTGAAATGCCAGAAACCGGTCCCCGGAAGCTTGTCTCCTTTCTGGTGAAGAATTGGCTTGGTAGTTTGGTCTGCCCTGTTCCCATGATGCACTGGACCAGGGACAGACTAATTTGCATATAGCCAGGTTCTGAGCTGGGATGGGGCAGTGAGCTAAATAACGGTGATGGATCAAGCCCTGATCTTTGGACTGGGTAAGAGTGGTCTGCTTAATTCAGACACTCTGTTCATCACCACCCCCTTTTCTGAAACGCTGAATGCACAGCGCAGCCAGGAGCAGGTTGGCCATAGGACACGGGCAGGTCCGATACGCTGCACGTGAGAGCGGAGGACCAGGAATCGACACGGGGATCCGGTGCCCCGGTTCTGAAGTTATTGGAACTGCGGTGTGTCTCCGAGGGCACGACGACAGAGGCCTGAGACGGTGAGGCAGAGGCAGGAGTGCCCTGGAGTGGTGCGGCTGGAGTTGAGGTGCTCGAGGCTCCCCTGCTGGGGTCGTCGGTGAGGGCGGTGTTGCGGGCCTGTTCTTAGCGCTGCGGAGGTGGGAGCGGGAGCAGGCTCGCGGCGCTGTGCAGCCGGGGGCTATGGAGGGCTAGCCAGCGATATGCGCCCATGGCGGACATTAGATACGGCTAGCAGCAAGAGCTGATCGCACGGACCAAGTTTTGGGGGCTGAAGACAGGGCCTACTTACTGCTGAGACATGAAGCCCAAAAATAGGAAGGAGGAAGACGCGGACCCCGCGGGGGCCCACGGAGACGGAGATGTCGATGAAACGTCGACATCGGAGCAGAGAATGAACAAACGCTTTGATCAGATCTTGGATGCTATAAAAGCAACAAAAGAGTCCCTCCAACAGGACATATCTCAGGTGGCAACGGGACTGGGACTACTAAGAGCGGATCATTCAAAATTGGCGGATAGGGTCAAAGAATCTGAACTGCTTCTTCAAGACCTCAAACCAGCGGTCGTCACAGTAGAACATAAACTGGATGATGCACTGAGGCGGCTGGAGACCCTGGAAAGGAGGGCCGAGGACACGGAAAGCCGCAATCGGCGCAACAACGTCCGAGTCGTGGGTCTGCCGGAGCGGATTGAGGGGACGGATATGGTTGCATATCTGGAGAATTGGTTAAAAACTGCAGTGGCCCTAACGGGTCTATCACCCTTCTTTACACTCGAAAGAGCACAAAGGGTCCCGGCCAAACTGCCTGCCGGGGTGGCTAGAGTCCTCCATTACAAAGATAGAGATCTCCTTATCCAAAATGCACGCTCGGCTGGTTCTTTTCAAGTGGACAATAGTGCTGTAACGATATTCCCGGATTACACCCAGGAGATACAAAGGCGTAGGGCATCATACCTATCTGTTAAGAAAGAGCTTAGGGAAGAAGGCACACAGTACTCTTTGTTGTTCCCTGCTAAACTGAGGGTGATAATGGATGGGTCGATGCAGTTCTTCCAGACACCGGAGGAAGCTTGGTCGTGGCTTGAAAAGTACAGGGCAGGCATGGATCGTAGGACTATGGGGGATAGTGGAATGCCCAAACCACCACGGATGCGCCAATCACAGCGTCTCCGCAAGAAAAATAAACTACAAAAAGAACTGCAACCTGCGCGGATGGCAGCTGATAAGCAAGGAGCACTGGAGGCTACAGCCGCGATCACTGGTTCACAGCAGGAGGACTCAACCAAGGGGACTGACTGCGAAGGGGATAAGAGGCGATCTGCATCAGAACCGTCGGACGACGAAAGTACCAAGGGCCCGGAGGTGACGCCCAGATCGGCTGATGATCTGTAGGTAGCTTATAGCTGATTGAGATCACGGGACACAAACTGCCTTACTGACACTGGGAGGCCTGGTAACAAATGTGAACTTTATCATTGTGCCTTATTATTGCTGGGTGACGGGGGCGGGGGGCTGGAACGGGAGCTACCGCCTGTCGGAATCGGACCACAATCCCAGTGCCCTTAAGGCAGCCTGTAGTGGCTACTGCAGGATAGTAGTATGTGTTTTGGTATGGTAGTTTGGACGGGAACTAATGATGTGTTATTGGGACCGGTTCTGGGGGGAGGGTCAGGAAAGTTTTAAGGGGTTCATTGTGTTTAGGGTTTGGCAGTGCTGGTGTGGGCACACAAAACTTAGAGGGGGAGGAGGACTGTAGGAGCTGCAATGGGAACATTACCTGAGTTAAAGTGTATCACATGGAACGTGCATGGATTACATACTATGTCAAGGCATCACAAGGTACATGCATATTTAATGAGAAGGGGGGTACAAATAGCGTTGTTGCAAGAGACGCATCTTACCAAACAGGAATGTGTCGCACTACAGAAAAGATGGAGGGGTCAGGTGTTTGGCACAACTTACTCAGCGTTTGCCAGGGGGGAATTAGTGTGGGTGAGGGCGGGAATCCCGTTCCAGGCAACACAAACCGTAGTGGATCCTGAAGGCAGATATGTGGCGGTAGCGGGGAAGCTATATGGTAGAGAGATGGCACTATGTAGCGTATGCGCTCCGAATGTAGGCCAGCCCCGATTCTTTGACTCCATATCTGGAAAATTAGCGTATTTCCTGGCGGGTCAGGTAATATTAGGTGGAGACTTCAACTCCATTACGGATGTGGAGCTGGATAGGTCACATCCCCCGTTAGGGGAATCCCAGGTCCGAAAGATGGCAAAGAAGAGAGCGGAGTGGCAGAGTGGGTGGGGGTTAATTGACGTGTGGCGAGTGCAGCACCCTGAGGATAGAGACTACTCCTTCTTTTCTGCTCTTCATGAGCTACATGTTAGAATTGACGCAGTACTGTGCACCCAATCACTAGCACCATTGGCAACACATTCAGAGTACCTAGCAAAGACTATATCTGATCACATTCCACAGTTGGTGTCCTTTAAATGGCAGCAGGGAGGGCGGAGGTTCCCACATGGCGACTTAAACCAGAAACACTGGAAGATCAGGCCTTTAGGGACGATATTCAGAGGGGTATTGAACAATATTTCACTATAAATAAGAATTCAACATCTGCTAGAGGAACGGAGTGGAATGCTTTTAAAGTGGTAGTGAGAGGGCTCTGTATTGGTAAATATAGGGGGGAAAGGACCGTAGTACTGAATGATGTTCAGAAGGCAGAGGAGGAATTAAGGGAAGTTGAGAAGTTGAGACCGGAACAGAGAGAATTGCAGGATCGGCTTCTGACGGCTAGGGAGCGCTTGGCCACTGAGACAGAAAGGTTACGTAGTTATGACTATAAGCAGTATAGAGTAAAGGTACATGCGGAAGGAGATAAAGTAGGCACGCTCCTGGCGAGAATGGCGAACCCAAGAGAGGGGGGTCCCTGATCCTAAATGTCCGATCAGAGTCCGGGGAGGTGGTCTATTCTCAGACTGAAGTTATTTCGCGCTTCTTCAGGTACTATACCACTCTATACCAGAGTCACTTAGAGGCGGAAACGTCTGATATTGAGGACTATCTAGCGGGGCTCACGCTTCCGCAGCTAGAAGAGGAGGACGTTAAAGAACTTGGCCAGGTTGTCACAATAGCTGAGATCAGAGGGGCAATCAAACACATGGCTAGAAACAAGACCCCGGGGTAGATGGTCTCCCAATAGAATTTTATGCAACATATATCGACTCTCTAGCGCCCCAGTTGCAGGAGGTTTACAATGAAGCGTTTGAATTGGGTAAACTAACTGAATCCATGAGGGTGGCGCTGGTCGTCCCCTTGCTGAAACCTGGAAGAGAGAGCAAGGACGTGACCTCCTATAGACCGCTGTCCATGCTGACAGTGGACTACAAAATACTGAGTCGCATTCTGGCTTCGAGGTTACTACCTCACATGACGGCCCTGGTTCATGCTGATCAGGCGGGGTTTATACCAACCAGGAATACCTCACATAATGTCCGGCGCTTGGTAGGAGAATTAAGTACTGATCTTGGGGCGGAGGTGACGCCAGCGGTACTATCAGTGGATATAGAAAAGGTGTTTGATAGCCTTGAATGGGAATATCTGGATAGGGTTCTAGAGAAATTCGGACTGGGCGAGAACTTCAGACGTTGGACAAGGGTCTTGTATTCCTCAGCAGCAGCCAGGGTGCACCTGGGCTCGACCATATCGCCAGAATACCCGGTACGGAGAGGTACGAGACAGGGGTGTTCGCTATCACCACTGCTGTTTGCGTTCACAATGGAACCATTAGCGATCTACGCCAGGTCAGGGGCAGAGTATAGCGGCTTGGTCTGCGAGGGTTTTCCGCACTATATATCATTATATGCAGATGATTTGCTCCTGTTCTTAGCGAACACGACTGTTGCCCTGGAGGGGGCAGTGTGTATGCTGAGGAACTTTGGGAGGCTATCGGGACTGCGGGTGAATTGGAACAAAATATGTGTATTCCCACTGAGGGCGGACACACCCCAGCCGCAACTAGATGTTGGTTTGGTGTGGGAGCGCTCGTGCTTTACTTATCTGGGGGTACGGATATTTCATAAAGTAGAAGATATGTTGGAAGGAAATATAGGGCGCTGCATAAGGGCACTGAGGGGCAACATAGCATTTTAGGTAACACTACCCCTATCGGTGTTGGGGAGAGTTGCACTACTTAAGATGATGGCCTTACCACGCCTACTCTATTACTTCCGTACACTCCCGATATGGGTGCCTCCTCGGTACTTCCGGGAGCTGAGGACACTTACCATTGATTTTCTATGGGGGGGCAGGACGGAGAAGGGTTGCAATGGATACGCTGTTACAGCCGAAACAGGAGGGAGGACTAGCGGTCCCTAGTTTTGAACTATATTATTTGGCGGCACAGCTGCAGATCCTAACACAAAATATAGCACAGGAGTTTAGGGGCCCAGAAGAAGCGCGCGGATCGGGGATACCGAGGCATGTCCTATCTTATATAGTTATGCAACAGCACCTAGTGATCCGGGATTTAACCTTGGAGGAGAGGACCCTGAGGATGTGCTGGAATAGGAGTCAAAAGAGAGCAAAAGTGGTGCACCCGTATGCACCTGAGATCCCTCTAGGCATGCTAACCGCATTGCCACATGGAGGGGACTGGTCCCCTCCATGCTGGAGTGGGAGGAGATGGTGCTGCAAATCGTGGGCGACCTATATGCCGATGGCGAGTTGTTGCCCTATGGGGCGCTACAAGAACAATTCGGACTTCCTGACGGAGGTTTTCTATTGCACATGGCAGTCACCACTGCGATGCGGAAACATTAGAAGACCGGGCAGTCAGAACCGCAGACCACAATGGCTTGCCAATATGTGGTGATGGCGGAGGGAACGGTCAAGGCGGTCACTTGCCTGCACACACGGATGCTAAATGAAGGTCTGATGCCTCTAACGGGTCTCAAGCAGAAGTGGGAAACGAGCGTAGGGAAGTCGATACCAGATGCAACCTGGGGCCGCATCATGTTAAGGACCTGGAAGGGATGCAGGAATGCACGATTTCAGCAGGTACATTTCTTTATGATTCACAGGGCGTACCTAACACCGGGAAAGATCAGGAAGTATTTCCATGTGCAGGACGCGGCATGTCCCAGATGCCTGGCACCCAATGTAGAGATAGAACACATGATGTGGGAATGTCCGAAACTGGGAACATACTGGACTGAGGTGGGAAGGCTTCTTAATGAGGTTACTGAGAGGCAAGTGGAATATACTATGGCGACTTGTTTGTTGCTGTGGTTTCCTCACACCAGGAAGACCAAGCTAGCTAGCAAATTCATTGATCTGGGCCTCATTCTGGCCCAGAGGGAAATCACTTGGCACTGGAAGTCAAGGGAGGGTCCGTCCAGTAAGCGATGGGCGAACAAACTCCATAAATGGGCCCATAGTGAGAGCATGATCAGATTGCGCCAGGCAGCCCGTACGGCCAATGAGTAAAGTTTGGAAGCAGCGCGCACATGGACCGGACTAGTGAGGGTGTTGAGTGATACCCTATCCCCAGACGAAGAATAAACCAAGAAAGACTAGAGAGTTGTTCCATGTGAGATGCGGATGCATAGATGGAATCCAACAGGTCTCCTCCTTTTGAGTTGTTGGAAGAAATTGTCGTTGCCCACTCCACCTGCAGTTCGGGGGGGAGGGGGGGTTTTAGTGGGGAAGTTCGAAACATTTTGCACCTGTAGTATATTAGGACCTATTAGTACCCAACAAATGGTGTGTTCTAAAGTAATAAGTAAGAAAACTTCGGCTGATGACTCCATAAAGAATAGGATGGGGAACAGAGCACTACTAGTAGTTCACTACAGGTAGTTAATCAATACCACTAGGACGAAGCTCCAAACTGACAGTACTTGAGTAGCACATACCACTAAGTGCATGGGTTTGGTTATTTAGGTGATTAGTAGGGTGGGGAAGTATAAAAGCAGATGCTAGACGTCTCTGACACACAGTGACTAAGGTTTTATCACGCAGGTACTGCTTGCGACATTGATTACAAACGCCGCCCGACCTCCGGGTTGTGGGCTAAATGGCTGTGTCATACTTATGTTGTACTGTAAATTAACATGTCGCGATGTACGCTGGTGAGTAAACCAGAATGAATAGATGTACAATGTCTAGCTATGAAACAAAAAAAAAGTTTAAAAAAAAAAAAGAGGGCTACACCCAGGCCTGCTACCTGCTCCCGGGATCTCCCCTCTGGACTACAATCTGAGGCAGCGCAGACAAAGACAGCGGACCTTCAGAAAATGCACCAGCCTCACAGACTTTAAGCCAGACGAAGTCATTGCCCACTACAGGCTCAAAAGGACAACCATCCTCTGCATCCTGACCATCATTGTCCACAGGCTGACAGTACCAACACAGCGGACAACCAACATCCCTCTGCAGCCAAAACGGCTGGCTGTGCTGCACATGTTGGTCTCTGGTACCTTCCAACCAACAACCGCCACAGTCGGAGGAGTCTCACAGCTAGACCAATCAAAGTTCCTCACACCTGTCTTGAATGCTATCATCAGCTTGTTACCCCAGCACCTATACTTCCCCCACACTTCACAGGAACAGCTGGAGACCGAGCAAGGCTTCTACGCCATAGCTGGCTTCCCGCACGTGTTGGGGACAATTGACTGCACACATGTCCTACTTGTTCCCCCTGCCAACACTGCACACAATTCCGCAACAGAAAGTACACACATTCCATCAATGTGCAGGCAATAGTGGACCACCGGGGCCTCTTCACCAATGTTGTTGCCAACTACCCAGGCAGTGTGCATGATTCCTTCATCTTCTGACAGTCCATCATCAACCAGCGCTTCGAGGCTGGCACCTACGGAAATGTACTGCTCCTTGGTAAGTACCAAATGAACACACCACACACCTCAACTCCATAATTATGTAACTCACAACTCTGGGAATGCACTTGTTAAAAACTCAAATACAACATGCCAAACAACATGCCTACCTACCAGACACGACAGCACAGCTTACTGTGGTAACCTGGGCTAGCCATGTACACAAGCCATAAACGGCATGGCACCTCAGCCACACAATAGCAGAATGTGGGGAGAGGAGGGAACCAGGCATGTGCAAAGGAGGCAAGTGACCTATGAATGAGAATGTACTCGATGTCAAGTGTGGCGTGGATGTGCTGGCCACACTCCAGTATGCAGACCACAGACATGTCCTTGTGGGCATATACTGCTGGTGTTTGGAGTGTGGTGGACAGTGGACGCAACCATGTTACCCCAGGCAGTGGGGAAGATCAGGGAAATGTAGCTCGTTCGGCCCCCTCCTGTAAGTGGAGTGGGTTGGCCCGGCGTATGCCAGGCCAGCGTAGGGGTGTGAATAAAAAGCATGTTGCTCTGGGCATCGTATTTTTCCGGACTTGCCAACGTGTCTGCCAGGGCGGCGCCTCTCAGCCCGCCACGAAGCCGACGCAGTGAGCGGTGGTGCCTGCAATTCTGTGCCCCTGCTACACCCCAAGCCGCTGGTCCCCAGATCTGTCTTGGCCGCCCCTGCGCAACCAGGCCTCACTGCTCACCTGCAGACACCGGCGTGTGTCAAAGAGGGCCCACCACGTGGCGTTGCAAGCTCCAAGCCAGAAGCCGAGACCTTGGCAGCCTTCTCAGACCATCACGGCCTCCGTGACACAGGCCCCCAGCACTCCTTTCTCGTTGACGTACTCCACCGCTGCCTCTGGCCTACACTGCGGTCCAGTAGGTCACACATGTGGAACTGAGTCTTGATTTCGTGATGGCCGAATTCATATCATTGTATGCAAGGAGAGGAGTAAGAGGAAGACGCGGTTCAGTCTGAAGGAAAAAAGGATCATCGTTACGGAGGTGATCGAACACTACCAACAACTGCTCTGGTGCCCCTAACACTGTGCATCGCAAGCCAACTACATGTGGCTGCGGCCCCTACTTTTTTTTTTTGTATGTTCTTATATAGCGCTCGACTCACCGGGGAGGTATCCCGGCGCTTGCCTTGGGATCCCGTCCTGGCTTTTCCCTGTGAGATAGCCCCTACAGGGCATCCCCAAGGTGAAAGCCAGGCATCCCGCAGCGGGGGGCCGTTGTGGAGATTAAGCAAGCTTAATGCCCAGAGTTGCAGAGTGTGAACCCATGATTAGGTCAGGCACC
The DNA here is from genome assembly GCF_964263255.1 of Lissotriton vulgaris. NCBI lineage: Eukaryota > Metazoa > Chordata > Amphibia > Caudata > Salamandridae > Lissotriton > Lissotriton vulgaris. The sequence continues at coordinate 605,569,539 of NC_141699.1, read as the reverse complement.
GAAGCGAGAATTATCGAGTCCGTGGACATTTGAGCTCAAGACCCTGCCGCGTCGGGAATTGAACCCTGGTCCCGGGTCTGACCTCTGCTTCAGGGTCTGCCTGCTCTAACCAGTGAGCCACACTTCTCCTACTGACTTCTGCCTCCGGCCTACACTGCAGTCAAGTAGGTCACACATTTGGAACTGAGTCTTGATTTCTTTATGGCTGAGTTTATACCATTGTACAGGCCTCATGGCAGGCTGCATCCCCTTTTAGCTCTGGTTCCACTAACCTTGTGCCCCGCAATTCATGGACACTCTCTGGTTCAACTTTGGTAGCGTCTGAGAATATGGCCTGGGGGTTGTCTTCATCATCATGTAGCTGATACTGACTTTGTGTTAAAAATGAGTCTGTAGCATTCATCTCCTCCATATTGCCTGTTTCAGCTTGGTTCTGCCCTCTGGATCATGGCCTGGAAGAACACCTTCCACTGTCCCCCGAAACACTCTGCGACATTCAGCTTCGACATCGACGAGTGTAGTTCCTGAAAAATTCTGGGACTCGTGCAACAAACTTTGTCATAGAATGACGATTTTTATACCAAAAGACCGATAATGGCTAGTACACTATGCACAAGTATTTTCGTCATAATCGAGTAACGTTTGAACCTCGAAATCGTCATTTTCGTTTTTGAACCCTTGGGTTCCATTTTACGCTTGGCAGCCATTTTGTGAGTTGCCCTTCACATAGGCTTATTGCCACAGCTGAATTCGATATCAAAGGACACGTACACCTTAGATTGACTTTTCCGTGACCTGGGCAAGCTGGAACCATTGCCCCAAGCCAAACCTGTTCGGTCAGTTCCTCACCCAGTGGCCGAACGAGATAGCATCAATGCACACAGGCCATAAACTGTACCCATCGCACACACACCCCCGCCCAAATCTTGCTCACACCTGTTTCTGCTCTTTTCTTCTTCTTGCTTTATGATGAGGAGGAGCCCGGTTTTATTGGGGGTACACCGATATCTGATGAGAATGTTGGGCCTTGCCGGGTAATTGATAACGAACCGAACACACTGAAATGTGAAAATGTCATCATGACTCTGCTTTTTCTTTGTAGCAAAAATATGTGAATAGCCTACTGTAAATCTAAGAATGCTTGCACTGTAAATTTAAGAATGTTTGCCTGAAGCCCATTTTTCTGCATAAAAAGAGAAGCCTGGTTCTGTAAGATTGAGCAGTCTCCTGAGAACCTACATGCTGTTGTACTTCTAGGACGCTTGTTACTTGGTTGCAGCCAATAAATTACAACTTTGACTTCACCTAGAAGACTCGTATTTCTGTGGTCTGAATCAGGAAAGTACTCGAGGGCTTCGGGTGTTATCCCTGACACCGCTGGGTTACCGGATCAGTACCGGTTCTGAAAAACCCAGTACCTCAGTTGGCGCCCCTCGTGGGGCGGTATCAGCGGTACTGGTCCAAGCCAGAGGTTCGTGAGGAGCTTCGTGTGAAAATTCCGGAGGAAGGCCAGCCACTTCAGCGACCCCTGTATGTCGACGTGGTTCCGAAGGTCTTTGCTGCGAGGTTCTCCGCATCCCGACGGCTATGAAGGACTGCTGCCCTGACTGCCGCCCTGATTTGGACCCTTGATGTTTGTAGAGCGAAACGATAGACGAGTCTTCTGGTGAAGCCATCAATACCTCAGTTAAGTATAAGTGGAGCGCCTCCCAGTTAGTCCTTAGTTTTGTTTTGTTTGGTACTTGCAAGCACCAAAACCGAAGGACTCGTGTATTCACGAGAAATATCGTAATCAATAATCCTTTGAAGTTCTGAAGCTAGACTAGTGAGCGAAGATGCCTGGTCTCAGCAGACTTGGAAATTTGTTTTGTCTTGGTTGTAATAATAGGGATTCCCGATTGGAGGACTCGTGTCCGGTTCCTCTGATTGGAACTCCAACCTATGAACTATATGTGAAACATGGGGTAGGCCCCATCACATACAATGAAGTATGGATCAAATACACCAGGAAGGATGGTGTTTTAAAATGGCCCCAATATGATAGCTTTGACACAGAATGTAGGAGAGTAGGGTCTGCAATCCTATGATCACCCCAGATTTTTGCTTTTTGCTTCACTGGTTTACGACTTTCTCTGGCTGTGGGCCTGCTAATCAGACCCACAGCCTAGCTGTTCTCTCACTAAATTGACATGTGCCTCAGGTACATTCACCAATTGGTACTGGGCCACCTTATCAGTCCCTGTACACAGGGCCTAGGTGTACCCAGGGCCTACCAGGGGCTGCAGCATGTATTATGCCACCCCTGGCTGGCCATCTAAATCTGACACAACTGGCTGCACGACAGCTGGGGCAAGGTGGTGTAATCACCCTTTGCTGTAGATATAGTATACCTATATCTAAACCTAAAATGGACACATGTATTCCTATCAGTCACTCCTATGGCAGGCCTTATCAATCCTGAAGGCAGAGTGCTTGGAATTATGTGAGATGGTGCTCTGGCATGAGCTGAGCCTGTCTGCAGCTTGCGGAACCAAGTCCTAATAGCTGTTCCATGATAACGCATACCATATACTCTTAAGTGCATTATAATCCTCGCGGTTATATGCCAACTCTGGTATCGCTTTATCAAAACATGTCGAGTAAGGTGTCATACGAATTGGAATACTAACCCCTCGCCAATTCTGGCGACGGGGTTAGCATTCCACCCTTCTAGAGGGACACGACATGGATGTAACTGTGAACCCCGGTTAAAGTTAACTCGAGCCTCAGCTCCACAAAATGGATGCTGCCACCACAGACACGAGTCTGACCTCCTGCTGCTGGGAGTCCTTCCAGCGAGGAGTGCTTGGACAAAGGGTTTCCTGTCCGGGGCGGTGCTAGCACCATCCCAGACAGGGTTTTGTGTATCCCAGGTAGGCAGGGCTTTAGAGGAAGGTGACTACAAGTGGCACCCCGGTGCTCACTATGCATAGGCCGGCTCAAACCAGTTCTAGGGGCACACCAGCCCTTGAGCTGGGGGAAGTCCGGCATGGGAGAGGGGTGTAACCACCCCCCTTCCTGGTCCCACCCCTGGGCAGGACCTAGTCGCGTGCCTGCCCCCTTTTGCAGGATAAAGGTAGGAGCAGGCCCCCTTCCAAATTAGATCATCTTTGAATCCTGAAACTACTTTCTACGAAAGGAACTCTCGACTTCTTCTCAAGATTTCTCCCTTGTGACTAAGGAGTAGTCACCCTGCACCCGCAGGCACCATCCAAGAACACTGCGGTTTGCTGCACGTCCTTCCTCCGGAATCCGACTGACCAGCACGACGAGACCCGGCTTCCCTGGCACCTCTGACCTCTACCCACATCGTCAGCTCAGCTGAGATCCGTGGGTGCGACGAGACCTCGAGGGACCGGCCATCTTCAAGCCTGCACGACGTTTGCCCAGCACGACCGCCGAGGGATCCTCGAGTGAGTGCTTTGGGGTCCGAGAAGCCCCAACCCTGAGCAGCTCCAGCACCGAAGTTCAGCCTCCCAGCCTCCACGAGATCTGCGTGGGGCCCTTCTGCTCTTTGCTGCTCACCGCGTTGTCTGGCTACTAGCCCGCTGGCTTGTGGCCTTCCCGACGACGAACGATGACATCAACACTGCTGGTCTGGTTGCCCCAGACTGGCTCTTCCTCCCCTCCAACAGAGGAGCACCACGGAACCTCCTGGTCCACTCCAGACGCCATTTTAAGTCCACTGCGTGGGCTTGCATTTGCCAAGACTTGTTGCCCCAATCCTGGGTCCAGCGACGTCGACAGCAGAGAACATCGTGGGACAGCTCGCCCCTCCATCCTGGTCACCGACAACGCCTCCTGGTCCGAGAGACTGCAGAGTCCAGCGTCGCCCACTCACCTGGTCGAGGTGACTTCGTCCGGTGCCATCCTGGTGCCATCTAATCACTGGCTAGTGATTCAGAACTTGGTCCCTTCTGCTTACAGGTGTCTTCCATCTTCGATCCAGGCTTGGATCACTTCGAACTTCTTCACTGGTCGCCTGCCAGCAACTTCTTCTTTCAGGCTCCATAGACTGCAACGAGGATTCCCGACGTCTTTCCAGACCTATGCATCCGCAGCCCCTGGGCTAGGTAACTTCGGCATTTCGGTGCCCCAGCATAGCCTCACTATCCAAGGGTCCAGATCCTTTTTCGTTTTCAGCCTATCTAGTCGGATTCGTCCGATAACTGTAACTTTGCATTTACTAGCCTCCATAGACTTTGTTCCGCATCCCGCGTGAGAGTGCACACTCTGCACCCGATCTCCCTAGGCCTCCTGCTCGTAATCTAAAGGTTCAGTAGTCCAGTCCTAGCGATCCCAAAGCCTCTGAGAATAGTTACTTACCTGCTAGTGTTTCGCATTCCACTTTCATAGTATATGGTTTTTCGTGCCCCTCGGGCATTTGTGTAAATTGTGCAACTTAAAGTATTTTCTTAAGAGTTTTGTATTGTGCTTAGCTCCCTGACTCATAAAGAGCCAGGGTAGTCTTGTTATAAATAAATACACTTTATTTTCATAACAACTTGTGTGGTGTCCTTTCACTTCGTGTTCAAGGGGTATATGTGATGGTATAAGAGCTGGCTTAACACGCCCTCTAGAGTTTAGCCCGAAGACTGCTCTTGTCCATGCTACTAGGATAGCTGGTCTATAAGGTTGAATTACAACCAATCATCAATAAGGGTTGTTGGAATGATAAACAGTGATCACTAGAATAGTGAGCACTATATATCAGGCCACCTTCTCACACAGAAATCCTGGATAATCTTGAAGTTAAACTGTTTAAGAAAAGAGGCCGGCCGGTAATGTTTGACTCTTTCCGCCTATGGCATAAGGAGGCCAAACAGAAAGAAATTAAATTAGCGAAGAAAAACAAACGAGGTATGTCAATGGTACAAGCTGCCGTTGCGTTTAGGGATAATGAGGAAGAACAGGAGAGCGAACAAATGCGTAGAATAACGAAACTAGCGGTAGATAAGTGCTACCCAGTTTTACCGCACAAAGGACAGGAAGCAACAAAAGAGCTTGAAAAAGATCCCCTAATGACGCATTTGTTAAGTTCACCACCCCCCTATGCACAAAATGCTACAGCACCCCCACAACCTTTAGTTGTGCAACCCATGGTTGTTATACCCCCTGTTCCTCCGGTACAACCTTCTCAAGGGCCACCGACTTTGCTACCTGCTTCGTCTTTTCCTCCTACGACTTATCCACCTATTCTTGCTATCTCCTCTACTACTGCTCCTGCCTTAGCTTCTTCTCAATCTGCTTTATCTCCTGTCCTGTCGACTTCTCCTTCAGTTCGACAGAGAATGACAAACACTGTTACTAGTCTCTTCTCTCCTTTCTTTGGGTAGCATAGTACGACCCCTGATTTGGAACGCACACAGTTGCGTAGTCAACTGCCTGATTCTAGAGAGAAAGAAATATTGGATCGCCTTGCGTGTAAATGGGTTAACGACCCCGCAAGATATGAGTTAGAGTCTGTTATGGATGTCTTCCGCCAATGGGAAGCACCGAAGCAGAGGTATGTCTTTGATAAAATGTGTACTTTTCTTTATGAGGATTTGGAGGAAAATGATTTGAAGCCCATTCCGCCTGAGCTGTGTCGCGTCCGGTTCGAGTTTGCAAAGGGTACGATTGTGGGTTCTGATGTGGACAAAACAGTTGCAACATTACTGTCATTCAGGAATGAGGGTATTTCTCAGTCGTTGTTTGAACATGATTCATCCATTAAGAGAAAAGCGCGACAGTATCCCATGAGAGAGGTTCCTCCTGTATGGAAAGAAACAGTTGCCGCTGGTCCGGGTAATAATCCACCAGCTGTACCGTCTCATTTTCAGCGTGTTTGGGTACATGTCTCCTGGAAACGTGCGGAAGTTTTAGCCATTAAGCAGTATTTGCCTGATCCAGGCAAAAACCCAGCAGGGTACTATAAAGAGCTGACCCAGACTGTGGGTTCGTGTATTATGAACTTGGCAGACATCGACATGTTGTTTGGCAATGTTGTTCCACAACCTATTTGGAGTAAGATTCGTCATACAGATCATGCGGTTGAATTGGGTGATACATGGGTTAATCTTAGAGACGCCGACAATAGGCAAGTAGGCGGTGCTAAGCCTGAGGATTCGATTACTGAACTCCCTGGTAAGATCATCGATTACATGAAAACCATAATGCCTGTGTTGCGCGTAAATTGGGATAAGTTGTCTGCTTGTAAGCAGAAGAAAGATGAAACTGTGTCTGATTTCTTCACTAGGTTTGAAGAAACGTTTGTCGACCACATTGGTCAAGATATGAGTACAGAAGGTGGTCAACGACTGTTTGTCGATAAATTCGTGCACAATCTACTACCAGAGTTGTGTAAGAAGTTGAAGGATTCGGAGAGTTCATGGGCAGTTTCATCTTCAGCGCAGATATTGGCCACTGCGCAATACTATGAAAATAGAGACAAAGATGAGAAAGATAGAGCAGAAAAGAAAACTAAAGAGTTGAAAACGAAGGTCTTGTTACAGCAAGCATACCCCCCACGTGGTGGTAGTGGCCAGAACAATGGTAGTCAGAATATCTATCAGAACGATTATCAGCAGCCTCAGCAGTATTCGGGGAACTCGCAAAGAAAAGAGTTTTCCCAACAACGTTTACCATATGTTCCCAATCAGTGCGCGTATTGCAAAGAAGAGGGTCACTATAAGAATAACTGTCCCGTTTTATTACAATGCATGAATGGTGTTTCTGGTACTAGAGGTAGAGGTTTTCAGCAGACACCTAGAGGTAGAGGACGTGGAAACGTCCCTCAGAATACACGCTCCCTTCCACCTCAAAATTCTATGAATAGGTTTGATCAGCAGAATAACGCATCTGGTAGGACAGCTCAGTACTACGCTGATGATTACTATGCAGAAGATGAGTGTCTGGAAAATAACGATTGCTAGGACAGCCATGGGGTTCCACAGGGCTCTAGTTTGAGCCCTACGTTATTCAACATCTATATGGAACCCCTGGCACACATTGTAGAGGATTTTGGGATGGGCATTGTTAGCTACGCTGACGACACACAGTTGATATTCAAACTAACTCCGGACAGTAGAGAATATGCCACCAATTTTTCAAACTGTATGTCGGCAGTAGCGACCTGGATGGATAATAACTGTCTCCGTTTAAATGGAGACAAGACCGAAGTATTGGTGGTAGGGAAAGAAATCTCCGTATGGTCTCATGCATGGTGGCCCAGTGAATTGGGAAAACTGCCCAGCCCTGTAGAAACGGTGAGAAATCTAGGGGTCATGCTGGACTCAGACCTCTCCGGCAAGACCCAAGTCAATAAAATAACAGGAAAATGCTTTGGCATATTAAAAGTCCTCCGAAAAGTACTTGATCTTATCCCCATTGGTGCTAGAAAAACAATAGTCCATGCCTTAATAACACCTCACTTGAACTATGGAAACGCCCTCCTGATAGGTCTCAGCCAAAAGGGCCTTCACCAGCTTCAATGTATACAAAACGCAGCTGCCCGACTGGTGCTGGGTCTCTCAAGAAAAACATCTACCAAAGCAGCCTTAGCAAAGCTTCATTGGCTCCCTATTAAGGAGAGAATTAGATTCAAGAGTCTCTGCTACGCCCATCGTATAGCTCACAACAAAGGCCCCAATTACCTTAGAAGTCTTCTTACCATTCATTGTCCGATTAGAGACTTAAGATCATCAGACATGATGCTATTCAAACTACCCTGAATTACAAGAGCTAAAATGGGAGGAAAATCCTTCCGTCACTTGGCCACAAAATATTGGAATGCTCTTCCACTCCAACTGCGGATGGAACCTTCCGAAATGAGATTCAGGGCAAAATTAAAAACTCACCTATTCCCTAATTGTTAAGTGGTCGGATGAGCCCCTTGCCCCTACTCCTCTGGATTGATTTGTTTAGCAGTTAGCGCGGGGACACACAGTTTTGTGCAGCCAGGCGCTTTACAAACGTTTTATTATTATTATTATTATTATTATTTAGGACAGCCATAGACAAAGAGAGGGAGTTGTTTCAGTTCCAGTAGATCAGAGTGGATCATACGTTGAGGTGATTACATCAGGTGTGTCAGAACCTTTTCTGTTGGATACTGGTGCTACAAAGAGTTCTATGATGCACTCAAAACTCCCTGGCGCACCTTTGTCTGGCGAAATGAATGTTTCTGTAGGTTTTTCTGGCGCCACGGTTAGAAACCCGATTTCATGTCCTATGTCCCTGTCTGTTGGTCCTTGTGAATTCGAAGCACCCCTTATTCTGACAACAGGTTGTAGTGAAAATTTGTTGGGATTGGATCTGTTAAAAAGATTGTATGCGACTCTGTACTGTTCTCCTTCTGGAGTACAACTTACACTAGGTAAGAAAGTGGTTTCTTCAATGTATTTGTCAAGGGATAAAATTCCGACAGAATTGTTGTCTCTACCTAATATTATTTGGGCTACTGGTCCTAACGATGTGGGTCTCTTGGAAATACCACCATATGTTGTGACCTTGAAAGCTAATGTTAGGATGCCACGAATTCCCCAATACAAAATTTCTAGTGAAGGTGAAAAAGCGTTGTTAGCGATCATTTATGATTTGATTGAAAAAGATGTGATTGAAGAGACAAGAGGCAAAGTTTGCAATAGTCCTGTTTCGAAACGAACTGACCCCTCTCAGCCACCTGTGTACAGATTTGTGATTGACCTCCGAGAGGTGAACAAAATAGTAGTGCCACAATTTCCAGTTGTTCCTGACATTACTGCCCTATTGACTATGATTCCAGCCTCTGCAACATGGTTTTCAGTGATTGATTTGAAGAATGCTTTCTTCAGCATCCCAATTGCTGAGGAAAGTAGGGATATTTTTGGCTTCAGTTTAGGAGGACGAAGTTTCCGCTTTAAACGCGCTCCCCAGGGCTACTGTGAAAGTCCATCAATATATAGTCAAGCTCTAAAAACACAGCTTGATACGATCGTTTTACCGGAAGGCGCTACGCTCATTCAGTATGTTGATGACTTACTTATTGCTGCAGACTCTGAGGAAATCTGTAGAGAAGCCACGTTGTCTTTGTTGCGTCATTTGTGTGATCTGCACCACAAAGTGTCCCTCTCAAAATTACAATATTGTTGACAAGAAGTGACCTACTTAGGTCATCTCTTATCGAAGGAGGGGAGGAAACTGACCCCAGAAAGAATTCAGGCAATAGCGAAATTAAGTGTGCCAAGAACACAGAGAGAAGTGCGTGCTTTCCTGGGTATTACATCGTACTGTAGACAGTGGATTCCAAATTTTTCTTTGCTGGCCAAACCGTTGGTGGCATTAACGTGCAAAGATACACCCAATCCCGTTCCTTGGTCTGAAGAGTGTCAGAAAAGTTTTTCTGAATTGCGCGCAGCATTATGTTCGGCTCCTGTGTTGGGTACCCCCAACTACAGCAAGCCCTTTACATTGTATGTCCATGAGAAAGAAGGTTGTGCATTATCGGTGTTGACACAATTATTTGGAGACAAGCAGCGTCCATGTGCATATTTCTTGTCGACTTTGGATCCAGTAGCTAAAGCGTTGCCAAGTTGTTTGAGAGCAACAGCGGCAGCAGCTGTCTCTATTCGACAGTCTGCTGGTTTAGTGATGAATAACACATTGCTGATGATGGTTCCACATGCAGTGGACATGCTACTGACCAGAACCAAGACACAGCACTTAACTAGTGCTCGATTGTCTGGTTATGAACTAACCTTGTTAGCGAGTCATGTGCACATCAAAAGATGCAGCACATTAAACCCAGCCACGTTGTTGCCAATTCCAGTTGAGACAGAGAATGCTGAAGAGCAGCATGATTGTTTTCTCAGAACAGAAGAAGAAACGAAAGGGAGAATGGATCTCCAAGATACTCCCCTTGTTGAAAGCGATGGTACCTTATGGGTGGATGGTTCATGCTTTAAGCTTCCGAATGGTGACACGACTGCAGCATATGCTGTCACCACTTTGCATACAGTCGTTGAAGCTGCACGTATTCCACATAATTCAGCTCAAGCAGCAGAATTGATTGCACTTACAAGAGCGTGTGTGTTGTCGAAAGGAATGAAAGTAAATGTGTATACTGATAGCCAATACGCATTTGGCGTGGCCCATAGTTTTGGACGACTGTGGCGTGAACGTGGATTTCTGACCTCGCATGGAGCCAAGATCCAGCATGGTCAGTTGTTGAATGAGCTTCTTGAATCACTGACTTTGCCTCTACAAGTTGCGATTGTGAAATGTAGTGCTCACAAGAGGGTGACTGATGATGTTGGTCGTGGCAATGCATTTGCTGACGAAGTAGCGAAAGAAACAGCCAGGAATGTGATGAGCCGAATGTATGTTGCAGGCCCTGCAAGATGGGTAGGTGATGTTGGAATGTGTGAGGACACCATAGAGAGTGTGAAGTCAATACAGTCTGAGGCTACAGAGAAAGAGTTGAACATGTGGAGAGAAAGTACGGGTAGAATGGATGCAAAGGGTTGTTGGGTTGAATTGTCAGAGCATCAGAGATGGTTGCTACCCGATGCGTACGTGCTTGCAGTGGTTACAATGGCTCATGGAATGGCTCACATCAGTGTGAAAGGGATCTGTAAGTTGTTGGCTCCAGTATGGCAGAATAGTGGAATTCCTAAATGTGCAGAGAATGTGGTCAAGAATTGCATGGTATGTCTGAAACACAATCCTGGTAGGGGAACCCCAACTCCAGCTGGTCATTTTGCTCCTCATACGTATCCGTTCGAGGTTTTGCAGCTAGATTTAATCCACATGGAGAGGTGCAACAATTTAAAATACGTACTCGTTGTTGTTTGTGCCTTCTCAAGATGGGTAGAAGCATATCCCCTAAAGGACAACACTGCCTTGTCCACAGCGAAAGCCCTTGTGAAAGAGTTCTTCCCCAGGTTTGGAATGCCGAGAATGGTTTGGAGTGATAACGGAAGTGAATTTGTGGGAAGAGTGATGAAGCAAGTGTGCGAAGGGCTAGGCATCAGACAAAAGTTCCACGCTGCAAATCACCCCCAATCAGCTGGATTAGTAGAATGCTACAATGGCACTCTAAAGCTAAAACTCGCCAAAATCCAAGCGAGCACTGGCCTTACATGGCCTGACGCTCTACCCTTAGCACTCCTATCCACCAAAATGACTGTGCACTCCAGAGTGAAACTTAGTCCCTACGAAATAGTCTTCGGTCGTCCGGCCAACATATGGGGAGTGCCCAGACCCAAAACGTTTAGTGAAGTAGAGCATCCTGTGCTGCTTGACTATTTGTATGAACTGACAACTAAATTACGTGTTTTGCACCAACAGGTTCACAGTTCCCTACCACCAGTTTCTGACGATCCAGGCCACACTATTGAACCTGGCACATGGGTCCTAGTGCGCAACTTTCAGCGAACCAAGAACGAACAGCCTCGCTGGACGGGACCCCACCAAGTGCTGCTGGCAACCCGCACCGCAGTCCGTGTGCACGGCAAGAAAAGCTGGGTACACGGTGTGCATGTTAAACAAGTACCTTTACCTTTGCCCTATGACCGCTGGGCCCAGGAGAAAATTGCTGACTCCGAGGCTGAGACTGTGCCTTGCTTCATACCTTTTAGCGATGCTCGTATAAAAGGAAGGAACTCTGAAAAAGAAAGCGACAACATTTTGCAAGAAGCTGTGCCTCCATCGATTCGATTGAACACTGCGGAGCCTGAACTCCTGTTTCTGGACCACACAGAGCCTGGCAGGAACCGCTACGATTTGAGGCCAAGACCCATGACTATGGACAAATACATCTTTTTTCATTTTTTCGTGCAGCTCTCATCTAGGAAACTTGCTAATTTTTGTTTTTTTTGAACCGCCATCCGGTTCTGCTGCTAGGGCCGCGGCTGCCACAGTCTTCGGAGTGCAGCTGGAGACGATTAGGTCGACAGTTCTGTTGGTCTAAGGGAGTTGCCCTAAACTAACAGAAGCACTCCGTAGCAGAATCAACCTCCCGCCGCGGGCAGCAAATTAGAGTGGATGGAGTTTTCCGAGATGAAGAGACCTGCCAAACCCGCGAACTTTAAAGCAAGAATATGCACTGTGATGACAAAAATGCAATTTTCGATAATATGCATCTTTATGTTATGTAGTATAATGATGTTCTTAATAGGCTATGCTTTATTCACCTTTCGAGTCTTATTAGCACCCACTACACAGCCCATACCTCCTCCTACTGCTTCCTCGCACTCTTTTCACCCCCTACCTGAACACAAGTCTGCCAGGAGATTGGAGTTCATAAATAACTCATTCATTCAACTTCTACACCAACACCAGATTGTAATAAATACGACAAATTGTTGGGTATGTGGACTTATGCCACACACGACCGATAAGGGTATCCCGTATTTTGTCCTGCCTTTTAGCTATTACGGTTCTTTGTGGGCATTTCAAACGTTGTTCCTATTTTCCCTCGAACCATATTCCCCACGTTCCACAGGGAACAACTCAAGCAACAGGGCACTATTAGTAGGAATCAGGAATATGAGCCAAAATATCGACACATATAGAACTCTCCCCAGAGACGAACTAGAAGCCTACAGTAGATGGAATATAACGAAGTATGGAATTTTCCTTAAGTGAGAGTCGAGCAAAGAAATCCTCCCCAATTTGGATAGTGCCCCATCAAGGTCACCTGTGTCTGCAGGGAAATGGCAAAAACCCCAGAGCTCAGTTAGGGAATAGTGTCTGTACCGAAACGTACGTTTTCCCGTCCCAGACCTCCCCTTCATTTTCAGCAGCAAAGGGTACATATTTCATCTGCCACGATAGAGCATATACATGGCTGCCCCCTGACTTTTCGGGCACATGTTTCATCTCGTTCCTGCTGCCACCCACCTACACGGCCGCGGCAGATTACCATAGGACAAGGACAGTTAGGGGTGTTGTGAGTAAAGACGACACTGCGGAACAAGAATTTGGGGATTTCGCAAAAGGTTTTCTGCCATTTTGGGGGCCTATGGTGAACAGCAGGAACATTCGCCAGTTGACAAGTGTAGTTGAATCCACCGTGATCGAAACGGCTGGTGCCCTTAGTAATCTGACTGCTGAGCTCCAGTCGGACCGACTTATGACCCTTCAGAACAGGGCCGCATTAGATGTCATTCTTGCAGACCGAGGTGGGGTATGTAAATTGATCCAATCGAGTTGCTGTATTTTCATACCGGATAACGCCCCAACAGTGTACCAGGCCATCTCCAAACTACATAAGATTTCCGAATCTATTCATGCGGATAAAGGAGATTGGTCTTTCATGGGATGGTTCTGGGAACTGATATCCGGCTGGGGATGGAAAATTCTGATGGTCATTGGGATGGTCTTAGCCATTCTTTTCCTGTTCTGTCTGTGCGTACAGTGTGCTCCTGCAATATGTAGCCTCTGCGCTACATCATGTGTAAGGAAGCCTGCGTCATAAGACGAACTAAGTACCAGAATGATGTTACAGCAACATCTCAATGACTTTAGGAATATAGACCTGGACTCAGATTAGCATGAGATTAGGTTTAATTGCCTATGTAAGGGCAAAAGGAGCGTTTGTAGTTCCTGAAAAATTCTGGGACTCGTGCAACAAACTTTGTCATAGAATGACGATTTTTATACCAAAAGACCGATAATGGCTAGTACACTATGCACAAGTATTTTCGTCATAATCGAGTAACGTTTGCACCTCGAAATCGTCATTTTCGTTTTTGAACCCTTGGGTTCCATTTTACGCTTGGCAGCCATTTTGTGAGTTGCCCTTCACATAGGCTTATTGCCACAGCTGAATTCGATATCAAAGGACACGTACACCTTAGATTGACTTTTCCGTGACCTGGGCAAGCTGGAACCATTGCCCCAAGCCAAACCTGTTCGGTCAGTTCCTCACCCAGTGGCCGAACGAGATAGCATCAACGCACACAGGCCATAAACTGTACCCATCGCACACACACCCCCGCCCAAATCTTGCTCACACCTGTTTCTGCTCTTTTCTTCTTCTTGCTTTATGATGAGGAGGAGCCCGGTTTTATTGGGGGTACACCGATATCTGATGAGAATGTTGGGCCTTGCCGGGTAATTGATCACGAACCGAACACACTAAAATGTGAAAATGTCATCATGACTCTGCTTTTTCTTTGTAGCAAAAATATGTGAATAGCCTACTGTAAATCTAAGAATGTTTGCACTGTAAATTTAAGAATGTTTGCCTGAAGCCCATTTTTCTGCATAAAAAGAGAAGCCTGGTTCTGTAAGATTGAGCAGTCTCCTGAGAACCTACATGCTATTGTACTTCTAGGACGCTTGTTACTTGGTTGCAGCCAATAAATTACAACTTTGACTTCACCTAGAAGACTCGTGTTTCTGTGGTCTGAATCAGGAAAGTACTCGAGGTCTTCGGGTGTTATCCCTAACACCGCTGGGTTACCGGATCAGTACCGGTTCTGAAAAACCCAGTACCTCACGAGGACCCGCTCAGCTCTCGTGGCCCTACCTCAGTGCACCACAAGTCACGTCCCCTGGCGGTGTGCCTGTGTCGGGTGTAGTGCATCCGGGGCCACTAACTCTGTGCAGCTCAAGTCATGGACCCATGCTGTTTGAACTTTGAACTTCTGATTGTCTGACCACTGTTGTAGTTGTTGCCAGCATCAACCACTCCCTGAGGGCTGGCTTACACTCACCCCACACCCATCCAGCATAGGCGTCACTGGACATGTGACCCTGGCAATAAAAGGGGCTATGCGCACGTGCCCGTAGCTAGTTCCACAAACTATCTAAGTGTGTCCGTGTGGTCATTATGTATGCATAAGGGTCCTGGGCCCAACCACATTACATTGTGCTGTGTACAGCAGACGTAACCATGTCACCTCAGGCAGTGGGGAAGACCTAGGACATGTAGCTGTAGTACCCCCCTGTAAGCATAAGCGGAGTGGGCTGGCGTACGACAGTCCAGTGTAGGGCTGTGGATGATCACCCCAGGGCTCTAGGCATAGTTACGTTTTGGCCTTGCCAAGGAAGTAACTAATGCGTGTGCCTCTGTTGTAGTGTTGGCATACTGACACTGGAGACCGGGGAGACCAGGCAGACGGTGCGCGCTTACGTACAATAAGATGATAAGGCTGCCTTAAAGTAAAACAAGGAGTGACGACCACTACAATCCCCATATAAACCAAGGAGTGGGAAGGTGGATACAACCGGCATAACCTGTAATAAACAAAGCCCTGTGGAGTGTATCTTTTAACTCGCACGACTCTACGAACATCTACAAAATCCTTTGACGAAAAAGCAGAGGCGTAGGAGATTATATAAGGCTACCTCAACTCCAGGATCAAGACTGGTACCGCAAATTGAAAAATGCTATAAATATTGAAGAAGTTTTTAACATAGTCCTGAGGAAGGTGTTCCAATCATCCAAGCACCGAAACGCGTCGACAACACTGGCTTTTTAACTGACTTTCTACATGTTGATATATTGAATTCTTTTTTTGTGATCTATAATGAAATATGTATGAAATTTTATGTGCAAGAAATTGTTTATATCAAGTTGTTTGATAAAAAACCTTTCTTTTTTAATAAATATGGTTTTGATATAATCTAAGTTATGTTTTGATTGGTATATGTGTAATTGAGGACAGAATAGTTTTCTAGGAAGGTGTCTAGTCTTAAAAGTTACATTTAAGATCTTAACTAAAAGCCACAGAAAGGAATCTTCTTTTTGTCACAATATTTCCCAGTCCTTTCTGGGTTCATTAGGGAAAACTCTCTCTTTTTTTAGTTTAGTAGTGTTGGCGCCACCCGTCCCGCAATGGACAATGTTGCAATGTAGTATGCCCCCGGAGTGCGGGCTCGGCCAAAGGGATTCATGAAGGAGCGCAAGCCCGCTCGGGGTCCGGGATCATACATGCCAACTGTTGTGTGTGTCGCTATTACCAAAGCATAAGCCAAAGGTCTAGCCTCAACCGTATCGTGAGTTCAGCCACCATGAACTCTACATCTGTGTGTGCCCTATCCTACCCATAGGCCTACACACACGTGGCCGCCCACCTTCAACGCGCAACATCACAGTGTCGTTGTCAGGCTTGTGGACATGCGCAGACAGGCATGACAATGGTGTGCCGTAGGAGTGCAAGTGATGCAACCACACTGCGCACACTAGTAAATAGGTTTGGGGAGGGAGGAGCAGCAGTGAGGCTACATATACACATTGATGCAGCGCATTTGCTACAAGCAGTACATGTCAAACAGGAATCACTAAGTCACACATATCACACACCAATGAACTAGTGAGTGAGCCAGCACATCATGCATAACCAACTATTGACTCATGTCTCTCTGCACTGTCACAGGTGATCAAGGATATGCACTCTGCCCTTGGATGATGACACCCCTCCGAGCCCCGAACACACAGGCCCAGAGGCAGTACAAGTTGGCTCACAAACATACCAGGGGCATCGTGGAGCGCACATTTGGCTTGTTGAAGTCACATTTCAGGTGCCTGGACATCACAGGTGGAAGGCTCCTGTACAGCCCAGACAATGTGTGCAAGATGATCGTTGCATGTTGTGCGCTGCACAACATATGTGTACGCACTAATGCCCCATGGCTACAAGTGCCAGATGCACTGGACGATGATGAGGAAGATGAGGCAGGTGGACAACACCCCACTTCAGCTGCAGCAGGAATAGCCTGTAGGAACATCATTGACAATTTCTTCTCATGAGCACGTCACATTGTGACAGTCCTTAATACTCATGGGATAGTACAAAATGACCACAGGCACAGCATGTGCAAATAAATTCATTACAACACACATTCCCTGAGTGCATGTCACTCCTCGGTACAAGCATATCACTCTGACAGGTGTAAGTGCAACATGTAGTGTCCTGGGGTTTGTATCCATCATCACTGACGTGATGTAGGGTATGCTCTGCAGGAGGTTTTGATTGTCCCTCTGCAATGTAAAGGGGAGATGCAGTGTCAAGTATGTTCCATGTGTGTTGACGCATTGGCGAAGTTTAGATTCAGGCTGCATGACAATGCACATTGTGACTGTTTGTGAGGAGTTGCCTATTTGATAAGGGACAGTGGACATTTGTACTACTTCACGGATGTGAGGTTGTACTCGTACATTGTCATCTTACAGTTTACTGCTATGCCAGATGTGATTGTCCATTTTGTACACACATGCGGCACCAGTTGTGTACTGTGTTCTGTTGTGAAAGTGTTGCAGTTTGTACCACATTGTTGTCAATGTTGAGGTGCTCTTATTCTTATGTGTGTGTGCTGCATTGTGGGTGAGTCGCCCCTGCAGCTCTAATTTGGCTGCCCCTTATTCCTCTCAGGCAGTCTGCCTTTGACTTCTGTGCTTCTACAGTGCTGAGATGTTGCGGACTTGGGTAAGTTGGGCTCTTGGTCGAGTTGTGACTCTTGGGCATGGTTTGTCTGCAGATGTGTTGTTGACGTTAGGGGTTGTTTGTGCACGTGGATGAGTCAGAGTGTGACCTGCTCCTTTCCGGATGTGGTCCACACTCAGCCAACTCAGTGTCATGGCGTGCACAATGTCATGACGATTGGACAGCAGCCATGCTAATCGTCATGTAGTGTCACTTGCATAGTCAGTGTGGCTCACAAATACGCAGCTTTGCTGGGTTTCGCCCGTGTGCATGGTATACGAAGAGATGCTGCACAGATGCACCCGTCTGTCGTCCCAAGGCAGCTCCGTCTAAAAGCTTAACGTACTCTTCTTCAACGCCCAAACTCCGTGGAGACACACATGTCTAATTCATTAGAAATCTCCACCACCCTTCATCCAACGCGTATTGGAGTGTCCCACATCATTTTTTCACCTTGCTATACCACGCACCACGGATATAACAATTGATAGAATTCTCCAACTACCGCCTTATTAGCTAACAGTCCAGGGCCCTGTTGGGTCAGAAGTATCACCGACGGAGCGACCCTCCCTACGACACTTCAATTTTCTGTAGCCCTGAGGAGTTAGGGGAAGACTGTCCCACACGCGATGAAACACGTGTCGGCTGGTTCTCTTGAACATTAAAGACACCGATTTTTGTATCGCGATTTGGGACATCGCCGCTTTTTTCACGTTTGCATTTTTTAGTCGTCACGTTAATTTTAACGTGGTCATATGACGTGTTATCGGTAGACTATATGGTACCGCCATGTTGAGGATTCAACGTTAACACTGCGTTATTTTCCCACGAGAGATTGCGATATGCAAAGTTGCGTTAAGCTAATTTTACGATAAATATCACACGTTCTTGTGAATATCCCCCTCAGAGTACCAACATGGACAATAAGTAATTGCAATGCCTTGAGAGAAATCCTACACCAATTTATAAAAATAGAGTGTATTTTATCTTAGTTTATAACCAGAGTAATAGATTTTTGAAGCCATATTAAATCAGTGCAGTAAAATACAGAGACAAAATAACATTGCTGTCAATGGCAAAATCCACTAATAACGATCGGTCACTTGCAGGTGGAGTTTCTTAGAACCTTTATAGTGGTACGGTCATGCGGGCCCCAGGACCAGGCCACAACAGTCAGATTATTTTTACCTAGCCCATTGAGTCAGAGTTGTTCTGGCTGTCCTTGGTGCTGAATGGGAGCAATAGAGGCTGCTGTTTTTACTGCGTACACAGTGCTGCAAGAAACAAAATGCAAAAACACAACCGGTACACAGCTGCTGATGTTGGATGATAGTTGCACGATATTCTCTGTAGATGCAGTATCTCTGGGTCAATGGGAGTAACGTTGCGACCTGAGACTTCAAGGCAGCCAAGACTACAACTCCCACAATGCACTCTACCACCTGGATTTGGGCGATCCCTCTGAGGGCCCAATGGCCAGCGACTCTTTAGATCTGGTGAGCGTCTTTAGCTGCAGTTATCAGGGACTGGTGCCACTAGCCCTGGGGAGTCTGAGGGTGCTTCTGGCTTCCACAAGCGTACCTCCCTTCTAGAATGTCAACTTTTAGCCAAGGACGAGGGTCGTTCAACAGTTTTAATTCTGTGATCTCAGGGACAAAGTATCCCTTTTTTGCTTTGTGCTGGCAGGCAAAGTCCTATTGTTGGCAAACTGGGTGTTTTTTTGTTCCTCTTTTGAAGTAAGTTGTTCAGATCTGAGGTTCTGGTGTCGGGGGCGGGGGTGTCCCTTAATCCTAGATTTAGGGGAGTTAGTGTTGTGGGAGCTAGTAGCCAATGGGCAGCCAGTCAGCCCCCGAGGTGACCACATCTTGGGATGTAGGCCGGTCACCTTTTCTACCCAGAACCCCCTATTTCTGCCCTCCTAAAGATGGCAGAATTCTATTTGAGATGTACTGGCCAGCATACCCACTCTAGAGGTGTGGACAACCTTTCTGGGGGACCAGAGACCTCTGATCTTTACCTTGTCTAAGCAAACACTCCAACCAAAAGTGGACACATCCATCTCACTGATACCTCTGAAGGAGGAGGGGAGAACCACCTGCTACACATCAGATTAGCATCCCACATGTGCCACTAAAGGTCTACGGCTACCTTGTCTGAAAACAGTGAGTTGTGTGGCACCAAAAGGAAACAAGACAGCATACTGAGTAGCTTCAGAACTATCAACACTGGGAAAGCAGCTATTGTCTGAAACGTTGGGTTCATAGCTAGGTGTCCTGGATTCTCAGCAGCAGTGGCAATGCTCCTTGATAACCATATACAGCATTGTCCCTGGAAACAAGTGGAAGCCTCTGAAAAGGTTCAAGATGGGATTGTGGTTCATTGATTGATAATCTGAGAGGGGGCAGTAAAAGTATTGTTGTCTGAAGTGGTCCCCAACTAGCTGAGGCAATTCAGCCTTCAGCAGCCTTTTGTGATACAGGAATATATGTATTCACGACTTGTGAAGATGGATCGCCACCACAGATATGACACTGGCATTTTGTTGGTCGGAATAAGCCAGCATCAGTGTAATGAGGAGGCGGCAAATGGGACGCCTCGTAATTGCCTTTATTGTTGAGGACCTTCTCAAGGCCTGGATGACACAAAGTCAGAGCCAAAGAGGCCCCCATCCTCATGCAACACAGCCTGTGAGGCAAGGGGTCAGGAGGAGTGTCTTCCTCAAACTGTGGTCGAGCTTTGTTAATTGTTCACAACTATATGGGGTCCACAGCAGCCAAAGTGTTTTCTGGATCTGCAATCGTTGTCGGGGTTCATTCCGGTACCAGTGCCTCTGGAGTTCAGGGTGGAGCCATCAAAGGAATAACCTATGAGACCACTGCAACAGAGTCGCGGCTTGGTGCTGGGGGTGCAGCAGGCTCAGGCCTGGGGAGCTCGAATGCCTTGACTTCAAACCCGGAAGTAGAACAGAATCGGACATTGAAGCTGGAGTTGGAACTTTGGAGAACTGACTGGGACCTCTGCCTGGAGCTGGAGCCTCAAGTAGGCGAAGAGCTCCGTTTGGACTTTTTGTGTTTTCTTTACAACTTGTCTCATGACGTTGTCTTGGACTTACCTGAAGATGGAGAATGGGAGCAAGATTGGGATTGGCCTTGCAACTCGGTGTGGGGCATACCCTATTTCTTATGCTCTGTGACATAGAGTTGAGCTTCTTAGCCTTTGACCTCCTTCGGGTGCATTAGGGAGCATCTACCGCAAGCCTCTGTGACGCCCAGGCACCAACGACAGACAGTGTGCGGGTCTGTGACAGACATCTGCAGTCAACATGCATGGCGCGGTTTGAACCCTCTTCTTGCTCGATGCCAAAAAGTTGTATTTAGAATCAACAAAGGAGCGACGCGCCCTATAAGCGTGGGAGGGGACGGAAATAAGAGAAGATGACAGCCTGCAGGAGTGTCTCCTACCTTCGTCTCTGTGTATCATATCTGGTTCGCGACAGAGGCCGATGATGCCACCTGTAGGCCGCAGGAACTATTACAGGAGTTAGGATCCAGGCTGACGCCTGGGGAGAGTCACGAGGTGTGAATCTGTGCTTGGGTGTATCCATCTAAAGGGCAACCACTGCCGTTCCCTCTGTAGAAATATGTACGGGTGCGGGCACTATAAAACTTTGATAGTAATAGATTCCAAAAATACGCCAGAATTCTTTTAGAAGTGAATGTATGTTGGAAATTTGCTTAAAACATGGTTAGAAGCATAACCGAGCACATTTCGGACATTCATTTTTAACTGGACCCTCGGAGTTTCTATGTGATTTTCTCTTCCATGTTAGTGCCAGTTGATTTTATCTTCTTTAAGGTAAGGGAGAGCCAAGGAGCACATTGTGCTTGAATCCTAGACTCTCATACTAGGGCAAGTATGTTATAACTGCTCGAATAGCTTACGGTATTTTTAAAGACTACATCAAATGAGCCTTTTTGGTCCAGTCAGCCATTTAATCTGTGTGTGGAACAAAGCTGGTCCCTGTCAGTGGGGCTGTGGAACTCTTCATGAAAAATTGAAGCCACACACTGTGCCTGATGAAGCCTGCCAGTGGCTCAAGTAAGTATTAAACCATACACGTATATTCAACACGAATGGAGAAGTGTGGCTCACTGGTTAGAGGAGGCAGACCTGGAAGCAGAGGTCAACCCAGGACCAGGGTTCAATTCCCGGCTCGGCGGGGTCTTGAGTCCTAAAATGTCCATGGACTCGACAATTCTCGCTCCGGTGCCTACTCTATTCACGGGTTCACACTCTGCGACTCTGGGCAATAGCTTGCTTAATCTCCACAACGGCCCCTCGCGGCGGGATGCCTGACTTTCACCTTGCGGATACCCTGCCGGGGTTATCTCACAGGGGAATACCAGGACGGGTTCCCTAAGCAAGCACTTAGAAACCGCTTGGTGATTTGCGCTATATAAATTCTGTACAATTACATTTACATTTACGAATACCGTTAGCAAGCGTCACAATTCAGAAGAAAGAGTTCACAGTATTAACACGTCTCCGCTAAGAGCAATAAACTTGATTTAAAAAAAACAAGGGCTAAAATCCAATACACCAGAACAAATCGAACACTAAATCTGATGGAAAAAAAGGGAAAGCCTTCTCCACATCCTGTGTAGTTAATTTTGACGCATTTGATATAGCCATTACTACTACAACCACACATATGGATACCTGTTGTCAAACGCATCAGAATGAAGCTCTGCTGCTCCTGGTAATGTGATTTCAGGGTTCGGGCCAGATTCCCGGAAGAATTTTGTACAGATGTCTGAATATTACGTCTCATTGAAAATGGCAAGTCTTCAAACCTCACTATACCATGACATGCCTGCAGCATTCTGATTTACGTTGTAAATTGTCTGTGTCCCTTGTGAGCAACAACAAATTCCATATATGTTAAGACTTATTGAGTTACATGACGCCTATAGGCAGAGGATACTGACATGCAATATAGGTAGAATGGCCATTTCTGATGAATACTGCAACCCAGAGATACCCCACTTTTAGAATAATCTCAGGCACAAGACTGATCCAGAGACAATAGGTGGCCTAGGTTGCTCTGCGGTGACTCCATAACCACCCCTGAAGTGACAGAGCAGAGCCGCATATAAGCACCACCAGTGCACAGTCATGTCAGTCTCTTCCTTTTTGCGCCCTTCGATGCAGAGTCTGAGATTTGCTTTGTCAGTCTTCTTAAAACTTCTAAATCTACCCTTGGCATTGCGCCAGGGACTGCGTCGCCCCCCACAACAACAGGATTCAAGCCGTGCGGTGACTGCAAGAAGCAGATATTAGTTGTGGTCAGCATGACGTGTGTCTGTGATGCTTGAGCTCCAGTCACAACTTGAAATTGTGCAATAAATTTGCCCTCATGCACCCAAAGGTGATCTGAGAGTGGGAGGTGGAACTATATTGCCGGACATAAGAAGAGGTCATGGTCAAAACAAAATCAACCCCGCATGAAATAGTGGCTTTCAAGGAGGCCATGCTGCAGCTCTTTCAGACCCTTCTGGGCCCCGAGGAGCCGCGTGGCTTCAGTTAGACTTCCACCGGCAAGTCCCCTCTCGGCACAAGCGGACCCTGTGGGACGTGTAACTGGACCGGTACTGGCATTGGTTTACTCTTTCACCCAGCACCTGGGTCCACACCAATTGTAAATGTAAATGTATTTGAGCTTATATAGCGCACAGCTACCCGCAGTGGGTTTCCCGGCGCTTGCTTAGGGAACCCGTCCTGGTATTCCCCTGTGAGATAACCCAGGCAGGGTATCCACAAGGTGAAAGCCAGGCATCCCACCGCGAGGGGCCGTTGTGGAGATTAAGCAAGCTATTGCCCAGAGTCACAGAGTGTGAACCCGTGGGTCGAGAAGGCACCGGAGCGAGAATTATCGAGTCCGTGGAATTTTTATCCCAAGACCCGCCGAGGCGGGGAATTGAACCCTAGTCCAGGGCCGATCTCAGCTTCCGGGTCTGCCGCCTCTAACCCCTGAGCCACACTTCTCCACTTCCATGACAGCACTGATGCCGACACTGGTTGCCATCATCAGGTCCCTCCAGGCCTTGGTCACACTACGAGATCACAAAATCATAACCAGTCAGTTTGCAATCCTCTGCATTAACACCCATACAGTTAGGAACTAGCGGCCTTACGGTTTAGGGTATGCAAAATGTTCCTTACAAAACTGATGATCATGATGATGAGGAGGAAGCGGTGGACCACCTTTTCCCCCTCATTTTTACAATGAGTCATAACCTGAATCCTCAGGAACCATACCTCCTAGAAGGCCACCTTCTGGCAGCACAAACTCTGATTGCACTAGCACAGAGTATCAGTTTGGCCACAAAAGGGAGGGGTGTTAGGGAGGGTACAGATGGGAAGGAGATCTGGAAGCAAAGTCAAGTCATAGAATTACTGCTAGAAGTAGAAATCAAAAAACACAAGTCACCAAATAAACACATTAAGTACTTGTTCATTGATTAGCATATGTATCACTTCACCAACATCTATCCTGTATTTGCTTTCCTTTTGTGTTAATCAGTTTTACATACACTGCCTTTCAAATCTTAGAGAGAAACAGGATCACTTTTCACATAGTCTTGTAACTTCCCAATAAGTTTGTTCCGCAAAGCTGTCAAAGTAGTTCTTTAGTTTCCTTTTTTTGTATGATCTATTTTCCTCAGAAGACAATTATGATCAGAGTTGTAAATTGGAGCCCCCTCTCTCTTTCCTTTCTTACCTTGTTTCTATTGAATAAGCAGATTGAGACTTCTCAAGGAGTATAAACAAAACAAGCTTACCATATCATTGAAGTCTCTTCCTCTTCCAGTAGTTACTCGCCAATAGAAACGCTTCCGCTTCACAGAGTTTAAGGATTACCAACTGTACCTTTATCTTCTCCAATGCAAACTGATTAACTGACCCCATGCAATGGCACATTTATGCATGACCCTTAAACAAACGGTGGTCAGGTGTGGCATTTGCAAGACTGGCCATTTACAAGAAAAGGTGTCTGATGTCCTTTAGTTTGTTTTATTTTTGTCCCAGCAATTCCTTGGTGTGGGCATTATTAAAATGCTCTTTGTTGGGCCTTGCTATATCTGCCATATCAACCGTCCTTGTTTAAATCACCTGTTGTCGATGCAATTTATCAGTGGTTTGGCTCACATTTCATCCCAAACAGTTCGTGATGTCACAGTGATACCTTAAATTGGTCTTGATGTTTCGCACGTGTATGCCTTTTGAGCTGAGGCATAGCTGCTCAGTGAGTCTCCTGACTTTAAAGACCATCTTCCAGATTGCGATTACATCCGCTTGCCACGTGAGTGAACTTCAGGCACTTTCAGACCAACCGCCCCCCCCCCACCGTTTTCCTAAACAAATTGGTGCTGATGGCCTGGGCGACCTTTTTACCAAACATCGGGACTCATTTCCACGTTGGTCAATCCATCACCCTACCAGCATTCCGACTCACTCCTCGACAGAGATGGACAGGTTCCATTAACTGGACCACTTAAGGGCATTCATCTTTTACATTGATCACTACAAGGAACACCATGAGGACGGGCAGCTTTTTGTGGGAGTCTCTGGAGAAGGAAAGGTAAGGCAATGCAGAAGTGGACACTTTGGAGGTTGAAAGTCCTTTACATCAAGATCTAGTAAGCACTTGCCAAAAAGCAGCCTCCAGAAAATCTGAGAGCTTATTCTACCACACTAAGTGGCCTGTCCTTGACATCTGCCAGGCTGTGACGTGGGCGTTAAGAAAGCACTACTGCCTCTGAAGCCAGGCAGTCAAAAAGAGCATTTTCACCCGATCGGTCCGGCATGACTTTTTGGTCTGAGTCCTCTCCACAAACCATCCATCTGGTGAGGTGCTTCTTTACTATCTGTTCTATGGTGAGGAATATTCAGTTAGATGTATGCATCAGAAGAACAAGTCACTTATCTTCCATAACGCTCTTTCTGGTGGATGTACGACATTACAACGCATGCTTTTACATTGCATGCTTTTACAACGCGGGTTTTACAACGCATACCATTACAAGGCATAGTGCTTTGAGGCGCTGGATAGTGAATAGTTTAATTTACTATTCCAACTCCAGTCCCCGTGGATAGTAGGGAAGGTGTTGGATAGTACATAAAACCTATTCCCTATCCTAGAGCGCCCCCCAGCGCAATGCGTTGTAATGGTTTGCGTTGTAAAAGTTGCGTCGTAAAGGCACTGCGTTGTAAAAGTTGCGTTGTAAGTGATGTTTCCCCTTTCTGGTGAATACTCTATTTAACTGCACAGTCCTCACTGCCTGTTCGCCCCCCTATTCTGTGTACAAGCCTATTTTTCATATCAAGATAGAGCATCATTTGGAATTGGCGCACTGGTACAAGCAATTGTTCACACTTGCCTCGAAGGCACAGAATGGTATCAATAAGAAACTGATGTCGGTGCACAGAGGTAGTGCTTATATGCAGCTCTGCTCCGTCACTTCCTGGGCAGTATGGAGCCAACGTGGAGCTGTATGCTGCAACCTAGCTGGAGTATTACTGGAGAAAAGTTTCCAAATTCAGTCTGGCTCCGGGGGATTATTATTCTAAGGTGATGAATCTGAGGCTAGATAGAGTATCCACCAGAAAGCATTACCGAAGGTAGCTAACGTGTTCAATAGATGACATTTCGCTTGATTCACTTCTGTGTGCACCTTCAATATTCACTTTCAAGAGACATTGCTACCGTTCGAGTTAAAACAACAGTGTTTTAATATGTATTTGATGAGTATTCATTTTTAACTATCCCAATTCAAAAGGATTAAAACATTTGTGTGGTAAGTGGCTTTGCGGCAGCAGTCATGGTGGACTTAACTCTATGAGTTTAATTGTCTAGGAGTTATAAAATATTGTACAACTAGTTAAGCTATAGTTTTTATCTAACCGTAGGATGTACTGGGGAGTGTTCCTGCCCCTGCTGTGATTTGCTCCTTCTATCTATAATTGCTTTTTTTGTTCTGTCTAATTATCCCCACTACCCTTACCTCCCCCTAATGGATGTAAGGGGTGGAGATATTTAGGCTGGGTGGTTAAAGTAAAAATCTGATGGCTGTGTGAGTTGATCTAACAATGTACAAATAGTTGTGGACCTCTAATTCAGCATACATAGCAATGGTCAGGTCCAGGGTCTGGCCTTTGGAGTGTGTGGTTCAGTCGCTAATTGAGAAAATTCAACATCGGCTAACCAACGTATGTGTGGTACACTGTTGACTAATGTAGAGTGGTCCACAGATGAAAACCATTACCTGTGCTAAAAATAGGTTATTAGCATGTGTGTAATCAGGTTTCATTTTATTGCAAACGTAGGGCCACAGCGTGGCATTTGGTGGGACACAGCACTGAGAAAGAGAACTCTCCAAATAAACAAAATACAAACTTTATAAGTATTAATTCATATAAAAATATGTTCACAATATTTCATCATTGACTATATACACGAAGGTCTTTAATAAGCATAGAGGTTACCTACTACTCTAGTAAGAACATTCATTCCTTTTCCATTAATTGACTCAATCCAAATATTTGATTTGTCATGAAATAGGTCATAAATATGTGCCCTTTATATTTGGCACATTTTATTCAATTGCCCTAAGAAGTATTCATTTTGCTAATATTTGGTATTCTGCTATACCTTACGTGGGTGTCTATCCACTCTTATAAAAATCTTTATGAACAAATGGGGATAAAAGACTTAAAATGATAAATGGGAAGAAACTGTCAGAACACTAACATGATTAATCTGTTTAGGTTTTTAAATATGTGTTCCTATCAAGTACCAGAGGCATAGGTTCATCTCTACAGAAAAACAAGAGTGATACATTCTAAATAGCAGGATTAAGTTATATAAAAGTCCCTATTTGTTAAGTGTTTATCCCGCTGTCTCAAATGGTGAAATATTATATGAGCTCTGGTCACCAACCTTCAATTTCTAGTGCCAAGTAGAAGGCGTTTGTTATGTGCCCCATGTAATTAATCTGTCTAAGTGGATTAGGGATGCTATAATTCCCAGGAATATCCATTTAGTAGGTGTTGATTTCTATTCTTCATGCCAGCTCACCCTGCAACAGTTCTCCTGTCCAGCTTGCCCGTAGTCCGCTACTCTCTGCTGCCTATCTGCTGCCCTCTGTTTGTGCCTCCTCTGCTATTTTCTTGCTCTGTTTTGCCCTTTCTGCTCATTTTTTGGCCCTCTGTTTTGCCATTCCTGCTCGTTTTTCTGCCTTCTATTTTGCCTTGTCTGCTTATTTTTCTGCTGTCTGTTTTGCCCTCTTCTGCTCTGTTTTGCCTTTTCTGCTGGGTTTTCTGCCCTGTTTTGCCTTTTCCTACTCTTTTTTTTCTATCCTCTGTTCTGCCTGCTTCTGCTCTGTTTTGCCTGTTTTGCCTTTTCTGCCCTCTGTTCTGCCTTTTCTGCTAGTTGTTATGGCCTCTGTTTTGCCTTTTCTGTTTGCTTGTTTTTCGGCCCTCTGTTTTGCCTTTTTCTGCTTGTTTCTTCCCTCTTCCAGCTGTTTTCTCAAGACCTGGCTTTTTGACGGAGACCTCGCACCCAAGAGCCCAGATGCCCCAAGGGGTGAAAGTGCAGTGCTCTACAAATGCTGATTGATTGATTAAAAGTATTTGCTTTGCTAGTTGCTATTATTGAGGTTTTTTGTTTAGGCTCGGGAACCCGATAAAACCTATTATCAAGGATGGCCACTAAATACTTTATTAAGGGAAACAGTCGGAACACCGCGGTCTGAACCACACGTGTTCCAACTACGCAAGCTCTACCATGCTTGCCTTAACCACGCATATGCGTGGTTTAGGCAGTGCGAGGTCTAGCTGCTGGAGCAGGAAGATGCTGCAGTGAGGTAAATGGGGCTGGGGTTTTATTTTTAGGGCTTGGAGGGGGTTGTGGTAGGTTTTAGGCCAGTGGAAGGGGTTGAGATAGTTTAAGGGACAGTGCAGGGGGGGTGGGGGAGTCGGTAGTGTAAGTTAGGATGCAGGGTTTTATGCCTTAGGGCAGTGGGAGGGGGCTGGGTAGTTGGGTTGGTGTTTAGGGCAGGGGGGTCGGGTAGGTTTTAGTGCAGTAGAAGGGGTTAGGGTAGTTTAAGGGACAACACTGGGGTAGTGTAGGGTAGGGTTTTAGTTCTTATGGCAGTGGGAGGGTAGTTGGGGTAAGTTTTAGTGTTGGGGGTCGGGGTAGGTTTTAGAGCAGTGGAAAAGGTTGGGGTAGTTTAAGAGACAGCACAGGGGCAGGGTTATGGTGGTCAGGGGGAGGCTGGGTAGTGGTAACCTTAGCCACACATACCCCTTTACCATTGTAGGAAGATGGGTTTCTGTTGCAGTAACAACACCCCCTTTTGCCAGATTTCTGATGCACTTTGACATGATGTACCCTGGCTCCTTGCCAATCAGGTTCCCAGGGTATGTGTTCTTTTCCAAAACTGTACCTCTGTACCCCCCATTTGCGCCTCTCTGAGCAGCATGTAAGTTCATTGTAAAAGGTACCAAGGGTACCAAGGGCACTGTGACCAGGGAAGGGATGAACCAAGAGGGCAGATTCCCGCAACTGACGAAGAAGGACGAAAAAAGACGCCCAGCAGAGGAGACTAAAGAGAAAATTTGACTTGTCCCCAGCCCTCCCGGCCCGTGTGCATTTTACAGAGACCCCGCGCCAAAAGTCGCCTTGTACTGCAGCGAGCGACCTCGAGAATTCCTGGGAGGACTGACTGCCTTCAACAGAGACAGGATCTCCTGTGAACAGCCGCTCCATTCAAAAGAATCCCCAAAGAAAGACTCTGAGCCTGTTGAGAACACAGAAACCTGATGCCTGAAACCACCACTGCACCCATCGCCTACGGCCTGAGTCCGAGTGTCCACCGGTCCCAGCGAGTTCTCCCAGCGCTCCAGAGTCTGAGTCGACTGTGCGGTGACCCCTCCAGGACTCCCAACATGCCTGCAGCCTCTGCACAGAGACCCCCACTCCAACCGCAAGTGGCCCGGTAAGGTGAAATTCGACATCAAAAGGCACCCCTATATCCAGCCGCCCTGCAACCTGGAGAAGAGGACCTGAGGTGCATCAATGGCCCTGGGCCCTCCAACTTACCTGCCCAGCTGTTGGTTCCTCCGGGAAGACTTCCTGGACCGAGCCTGCAGCCAAAATCTAAAACCGGCAACTCCCATTGAAAACAACAGGGCACCCAATGCTAGAACAGCACCCTGCACCCAGCCGCCCCTGTGCTGACGTGGGTGCACTTTGTGTGCTAACTCGAATCCCCCTTTGCCCTGAGCATAATTTCAGGAGCTTTGCTCCCACAACCTTGTGGCCTGCTCGTGAGCAACCACCAACCGGAGATCCCCTATTCCCCATTGGATAACATTGGACCTCAGCACTCTGCACCCGGCCACCATAATGCCGCTGAGGGTGCTTTGAGAGTGCATCCTTGGCCCTGTGGAAATCCTGGTTCTAACCCCAGAAAAACAACTCCCAAACCTAAGTACTTACTGTTAAGTCAATAACATTGTTTTCTCCCATAGGACTCCATTGACTGCTTTCTTGTGAAAATTGTTTTGTGTGGAGTTGGTTTGTATGAAACCTTAAGAAACTGCATAAGTACAAAAATGATTTACTTACCTTTCCTCTAGGAAATGTCCCAGTGTGATATCCAGGCATATCACACTGAGTAGAGAAAGTAACTTGCAAAGTAATCTGAAAAGTATTTCAAACTGCTTTATAAACAAATGACTTACCTGTAACCAATCCAATTGCATTCAACTGCATTTAAACTGTATTTAAACTGCATAATTCTTGCAAAGTGTTATTATACTTACCTGTACCAGGCCTGGCTTGGTTCTAGAAATAAAATCCAACTAAATAATACTTTTATACAAACAAATTGGTCTAAGTTCAGTCTTTGAGTGTGTGACATCATTCCTTTCCTGAGTGAGTACAATAAATGCTTAACACTACCCTCTGATAAAGCCTTACTTCTCACCCACACTATCACAAATAGAAAGTAAGGTATTATCTATTTTTACTTCTCGCTACCTTTGGGGTTACACTGGATTCAGTGCACATTTTACTTTACTTTGGTATAGTATATACAGAGCCAGCTTCCTACAACCATTCATGCCTATACCATGAAATTTCATGGTAAAGGCATGCGTGGTAAAGGAATGTGTGGTTAAGACGCATTCATGGTTGAGCTGTGTAGTAGAGGTATGCGTGGTAAAACCATTTGTGCTTCTATCATACAACCCTTTAATAATAATGTCTACGGTTCGGCTTGCAGAAGCATCCTGTCTTGAAAGACTGTTCTAGGTAGATTATGGATTCTTGATATTCCTTACTGTGCATGTCTGCCTCCTATCTTTGGTTTCCATGTTGGCGAACCCAGGGGGTAGCACATTCAACCTGTAGCCTTCCCTTTGATACCCCTGACATTGCCTTTGCTACTACTAGTGTCGCAGGTCTTGAAGGCAGGTTTTCTACCATATGCTCTTCCCCAAACTCATCAGCAACTAAAGGGAGGCTATAACAGACCGAGACAAGAGGATCAACGCTGTGATGCTATCAAGTATCAAATGTAGGTGATGTTACTTCACCTGCCTCCAGCCTTTTGGTGAACAGACATGCATGTTTACAATTGGCCGGCACTGGGAATTGCAATGACTGCATCACCTAACCTTGTCCTCACGCAGTTGACATTAGTGTTTTGCCTAAGGTCTCAGAAGGGTACTGAAGAGTGGAGCACCCATGCAAAGTTGGAAACGTTTTGAGAAAAGAAACCTTTTCTTGAACTTTATGCCTGCCTTGAGGAGGTAATAATTTTGGGTGCAATTCCTTTCTACCTTTTTTCAGTAGACGGGGATTTGTGTCAAAATGTATGGGTAGATGCTCTCTCCACTCCACATATTAACTTTTCAGTCATCCAGAAGTGGTTCAACACAAAATGGCAATGTGGGAAACTGTAAAACTGTCAAAATTGTTGTTATTAAATGCTATTAATGTTTATTCAGCATTTCTCCCTCACAAAAGTTGTTGTTTTCATGGATTAAGTGACAATTTACAGATATATGGACTAATAGATAATACACATTTTGAAAATCAAATATATATATTTGAAACATTTTAAATAGCGTAAACTTTGTGAATATCACCTAAAGTGCATATTTTGTCTTACTGTTGTTTCAATTAATGATAGACTGCCTAATAACCATAACTAAACATAAAAGACAATCAGATACTGAACAAGAGAATACACCACAATAAATCACTACCAGCATCAAAGTACAATCAAATTCTCTTTGGCTTTATAGCGGACAAGTGCTGTGTTCAAATAGAGATTGTCCAACAATCCTCCCGGTTTCCCATGTTAGATAAGCACCTCTAACACCACAAGCAAGTGAGATCCAACATCAATGTCTTGCCATAAATGACAGTTTTCTATCAAAAATGCTTTTCGTCTGTTATTCTAAACTACGTTAGCTTTCGCTACTTAACTCTTTCTACTGCATTCTGCTGTCATGATAACCTTTTTATCTTCCCCTACACACCTGGGACTCGTCTCCTTATTATATTATTTTAATTGTATTTATATAGCACTTACTACCCCAGACAAGGCGTTGAAGGGCTTCTTTGGCAAGTAGCACACTACTCCGGAACCCAAAAAGGATTAGCTGTGAATTTGTAGAGGGAGATATAAAAAATTATTTGAGCGGTGGACATACGAGTTTGTTATTTTAGATGAAAAGGATAGTGGAGGGTTAGAAGAGGGAAGGTGTTGCTACCCCCTGATGAGGTGTTCAGACACTTTTTGGCTGGTAGCACGCTTCTCGGCCACCCAAACCGGATTAGTAGGGAATTAGTGTAGGAGAGTAGGGTCTGCAATCCTATGATCACCCAGATTTTTTGCTTTTGTTTCACTGGTTTACGACTTTCTCTGGCTGTGGGCCTGCCAATCAGACCCACAGCCTGGCTGTTCTCTTTCTAAATTACGATATGTACCCTAGGTGCATTTACCAATTGGTACTGGGCCACCTTATCAGACCCTGTAACTCAGGGCATAGGTGTACCCAGGGCCGCCAGGGGCTGCAGCATGTATTATGCCACCCTTGGCTGGCCTCCTAAATTTGACACAACTGGCTGCATGACAGCTGGGGCGAAGTCGTGTAATCACCCTTTGCTTTAGATATAGTAGCCCTATATCTAACCATACAATGGACACCCGAGTTCCTATCAGTCACTCTTATGGCAGGCCTTGACAATCCTGAAGGCAGAGTGCATGGGCTCGTGTGAACTGTGTTCTGGCCCGAGCCGAGCCGGTTGCAGCTTGCGGAGAAAAGACCCAATGGCTGTTCCATGATAACGCGTACCACATCGGTAACTTCGGTGTCGCGTTATCAAGACATGTCGAGTAAGGTGTCATACGAATCGGGGTGCTGCCCTCTCACCAACCCTGGCGACGAGGTTAGCATCCCGCCCTTCTAGAGGGACACGACATGTACGTAACTGTGAACCCCGGTTAAAGTTAACGAAAGCCTCAGCTCCACAAAATGGATGCTGCCACCACAGACACGAGTCTGACCTCCTGCTGCTGGGAGTCCTTCCAGCGAGGAGCGCTTGGACAAAGGGTTTCCTGTCGAGGGCGGTGTTCGCACCGTCCCAGACAGGGTTTGTGTATTCTGGGTAGGTAGGGCTTTTGCAAGAAGGTGACTGCGGAGTGGCACCCCGGTGCTCACTACGCATCTGCCGGTTAGAACCAGTTCCAGGGGCGACAGCCCTGGCCTGGGGAAAGTCCGGCAGGGGAGAGGGGTGTAACTACCCCCTTCCTGGTCCCACCCTTAGGGCAGGACCTAGTCATATACCCGCCCCTTTCTTTAGGATAAAGGCCGGAGCGGGGACCCTTCCAGATTAGATCATCTTTGAATCAAGAATACTTTCTACGAAAGGACTTCAAGACTCTTCTCAAGATTTCTCCCTTGTGGCTAAGGAGTAGTCACCCTGCATCAGCGGGCACCATCTAAGAACTCTGCGGTTTGCTGTAAGTCCTTCCTCAAGGAAT
Organism: Lissotriton vulgaris; assembly: GCF_964263255.1. Classification (NCBI taxonomy): domain Eukaryota; kingdom Metazoa; phylum Chordata; class Amphibia; order Caudata; family Salamandridae; genus Lissotriton; species Lissotriton vulgaris. Next base: position 605,535,986 of record NC_141699.1, on the reverse strand, counting down.
CCGACGGCCCAGCTCGACGAGAACCGGCTTCCCTGGCACCTCTGACCTCTACCCACGTCATCAGCTCAGCTGTGATCTGTGGGTGCGACGAGACCTCGAGGGACCGGCCATCATCAGAACCTGCACGCTCTTAAAACCAGCACGACCATCGAGGTAACTCTCTGGTGAGTGCTCTGGGGTCCGAGAAGCCCCGACCCTGAGCCGCTCCAGCACCGAAGTGCAGTCTCCCAGCATCTCCACGATCTGCGTGGGGCCCTTCTGCTCGCTGCTCAGCACGTTGTCTGGTCACTAGCCGCTGGCTTGTGCCCTTCTGTGACGACATCCGAGAATCATCACTGCTGGTCTGGTTGCTCCAGACTGGCCCTTGCTTCCATCTTTGCGAGAAGCACCCCGGACCCTCCTGGTCCAACCAAGACGCCATCTTAGGCCCACCACGTGGCCCTGAGACCTGCCAAGGCTTGTTGCCCCATCCTGGGCCCAGCGACGCCGACAGCACCATCCTTCGTGGGACAGCTCGCACCTCCACCGTGGTCGCCGACAACGCCTCCTGGTCCGTGAGACTGCAGAGCCTAGCGTCGCCCACTCACCTGATCGAGGTGACGGCCAACCGGTGCCTTCCTGGTACCCTCTGACTACTGGCTAGTAGTACGAACTTGGTCCCCTCTGCTTTCAGGTTTCATCAATCTCTGATCCAGGCTTGGATCCCTACGAACTATTCATCACTGGTCGCCGGCCAGCAACTCCTTTTCTTCCGGCTCCTGGCTCGTCAGCGAAGACCCCGACGCCTGTAAGACTTGTGCAGCCGCAGCCCTCGTGGCTAGGTAACTCGGCATTTCGGTGCCTGCATAGCCTCCTTACTCTAGGGTCCCGAGTCCCTCGCTTCCGACTTGCCTTAACCTTTCCGTGTCCTCGGACACTTGTTTAAACGTGCACTTGAAGTATTTGCTAAAGAGATTTAGTTGTGCTTAGTACCCTGTCCTCATAAAGAGTACAGGGCTGTTGTGATTCTTAATAAATATACTGTTTATTTTCATAACACTTGTGTGGTGTCCTTTCACTGGGTGTTCAAGGGGTACATGTGTGGTAAACAGCTAGCTTAACGCGCCCTCTCGAGTCTTTAGCCTTAGACTGCTCGTATCCACGCTACTAGGATAGCTGGTCTATAGGTTGACTTACAACCAAACACCATAAGGGTCGTTGGAACGATACTGTTAGACGGACCGGGAGGGTCGGCCGAGGATAAGGGGAGAGGTCTCCGGGGAGAGCCGTCTCCAGCGATCGTACAGACAAGTAACTTCCCCCCCACAGACGGACACCACACAAGGTTAAAGTTCAACGAGACTTTATAGGCAATTCTTTAGGTTTACGATGGAATGGTACAAGGAGGTCTGGACTCAGGGGTCCCCTCGATTCTGGTCTCTGGTTTGGGAAAAGGGTAGCGGGACAGTCTTGTTACCAAAAAGATGAAAATAGCTCTCAATCCTCGAGCTCGGCGTTCTAGATGATCGGGCCGCGGCGGAGCCAGCAGGTCCCGAGATGGACGAAGGAAACGACGGTCCGCGGCGGAGCCAGCAGGTCCCGATGAAGGTGATGGTTACAAACGGTCCGCGGCCACGCCAGCAGGTCCCGACGACGATGGAGGGTATGAAGGTTACGAAGGTTGCGGCAGCGCCAGCAGGCAAGACGATGGTGCACGAGACAGAGCTATGGCAACGCCAGTAGTCCGTCAAGGATGAGTTCTTCTCTGCGTCTCTCAACTCCAAGATACAACTGCCTTCCTGCTCTGGAGCTGCCCCAGTTATAGGGCTGGTGTTCTTTGATGTCCGGACCCTCGCACTTGGAGGTCGGGAGGTCCGGGATGAGGGAGTCCAGACACCCAGCAGGGGGGTGGAGCCAGCGCCCGGGGAGGCGATGGGCGAGCGGCACTTGGCGGGGGAGAGCCATCGACACCTCTTTCTCCCATTGACTTGCCAAGTAGCCCGCTCACCTCCCGGGTGGATGGTGGTGCCGGGATGTCTGAGGCCTGGCCAGGCCCAGGGTTGGGGTCGATCGGGGGCCAGGCGGCCTCGTGGTGGAGTGTCCAAGATGGCGCCCAGGATGGGCGCGCAGGCCGGCAGTGGATCGGGCCCACGAGGTCAACATGTTCGAGGGTAGGCCTGAGGGGACGGAGGACGTGTAATGGTGGTGTGTGGTACCTGCGTGACCGGGCTCGGGCCTGGTCGGGCCGGGGGAGATCGGTCCTTCATGTGGCCTGTCCAACATGCGTCCCCCCCAGCTGAAGGCGGGGAGAGTTACCCATCCTCTTGGGGACTCTCCTCGTCGAGGCGGAAGAACCGGGACAGGCCATCCGCGTTGGCGTGATCTGGCCCAGGCCGGTGTTCAACCGTGAAGTCCATCCCTTGAAGGGAGATGGACCAACGTAGTAACTTCGGGTTTTCCCCCCGCATCTGCATCAGCCACTGCAGGGGTCGGTGGTCGGTCTGCACCCGAAAGTGTGTGCCAAAGAGGTAGGGCCGGAGTTTCTTGAGGACCCATACCACGGCGAAGGCCTCCCTCTCGATGGTGCTCCAGCGTTGTTCTCGTGGGAGGAGTCGCCTGCTGATGAAGGCCACTGGCTGATCAAGGCCTTCGGTGTTCACTTGAGACAAGACTGCCCCAATGCCATGGTCGGAGGCATCCGTCTGGACGACGAACTCCCGGCTGTAGTCGGGGGCCTGGAGCACAGGGGCGGAACACATGGCGGCTTTCAATTGTTCGAATGCTGTTTGACACTCTGGGGTCCAGTTGACCTTCTTGGGTTGATTTTTTGACGTGAGTTCTGTGAGGGGCCCCACTATAGTACCATAGTCTTTCACGAACCTTCGGTAATAGCCCGTGAGGCCCAGGAAGGCTCGTACTTCGGTCTGGGTGATGGGGGGCTGCCAGGACTGGATGGCGGCAATTTTGAGCTGCAGAGGGGCCACCAGGCCGCTTCCCACCTGGTGCCCGAGGTAGGTTACAGACCCTTGACCAATTTGACATTTGCTGGCCTTGATCGTGAGGCCAGCTCGCTGAAGGGCTTGTAGCACTGCTCAGAGGTGATGGAGGTGCTCGGACCAATGATGGCTGTATACAGCGATGTCGTCTAGGTAGGCAGCGCTGAACCCTTCGAGCCCCGCCAGGACCTGATTGACGAGCCGCTGAAATGTTGCTGGGGCATTCTTCATGCCGAAGGGCATGACCTTGAAATGGTAATGGCCATCGGGGGTGGAAAAGGCAGAACGTTCTTGGGCCCGGGGTGTGAGGCCGATTTGCCAGTATCCCGCCGTCAGGTCGAAAATACTGAGGTAGCGGGCAGCTCCCATGCAGTCGATTAGTTCATCTGCCCGGGGAATGGGATGTGCGTCTGTTCTGGTGACCGCATTCAAGCCCCGGTAGTCGACGCAGAACCGGAGTTCCGGTGTGGTGCCAGGGGCGGCCGCTTTGGGGACCAGTACTACAGGACTGGCCCAGGGGCTGTCTGAGGGCTCGATGACCCCGAGCGTGAGCATTTTTGCTACCTCTTCCTGGATGCAGGCCCGTACCCGATCTGGCACGCGGTAGGCCCGGTGGCGGATAGGGGGGCTGTCCCCCGTGTCCACATCGTGCACACACCAGGAAGTGACACCGGGGGCGAGGGAGAACAGGCTGGCGAACTGTGACAGGAGGACTCGACACTCCTGGCGTTGCTCTCGGGTGAGGGCCTCCGAGAGTCGGACCCCATCCACGGAGCCGTCTTTCTCCTGAGTCCGTAGGAGGTCAGGGAGGGGCTCGGAGTCCTCTTCAGCCCCATTGTCTGTGGCCATCAGGAGGCTGAGTTCTGAACGCACAAAGTGGGGTTTCAGTCTGTTAGCGTGGAGGACCCGGAGGGGGTTCCGGGAAGATTCCATGTCGATGAGATAGGTGGCAGGACCCTTGCGCTCGACTACTTTGAAGGGCCCTGTCCACTTGTCTTGCAGGGCGCAGGGTTCGGTGGGGGACATCACCCATACCTGTTGCCCAGGTTCAAATTCGATGGAGGAGGCATTCCGGTCATACCACTTTTTCATGTCCTCTTGACTGGCCTCTAGGTTGGCTTTTGCCAGCTCTCTGAACCGCCGGGTCTGGTTGCGGAGGGTTAGGAGGTACCGGAAGACATCTGGTGGGTTCTTTAGAGGGGGCATCTCCCAGCCTTCCTTGATTAGGCTGAGCGGCCCCCGCACTGGGTGTCCATATAGCAGTTCAAACGGGCTGAAGCCCAGGGACTTCTGGGGAACCTCTCGATATGCGAAGAGGAGACACGGCAGCAGCACGTCCCACTGGCGACGGAGGGGCTCTTCCAACCCCCGATCATCCCTTTGAGCGTGCGGTTGAACCGCTCAACGAGTCCGTTTCCTTGAGGGTGATAGGGGGTCGTGAAGCGGTAGGTAACCCCGCACTGTTGCCAGAGGGACTTCATATATTTAGAAATAAAGTTCGTGCCTCTGTCGCTGACGACTTCTCGGGGGAAGCCCACACGGGAGAAGATCCCCATTAGAGCCCGGCCGACTACCGGGGCTGTCACAGTTCGCAGGGGAACAGCCTCGGGGTAGCGGGTGGCGTGGTCCACTAGCACCAGGATAAATCGATGGCCCTGTTTTGTGCGCGGGTCTAGGGGCCCCACGATGTCTATCCCGACCCTCTCGAACGGGGTGGTGACCACGGGAAAAGGTTGCAGGGGGGCTTTTAGTTTGCGGCCGCTCTTTCCACTGGCTTGGCACGTGGGGCAAGATCGGCAATGCTGGTGTACATCGTTCCTCATTTTGGGCCAGAAGAAGTGGGTCACCAGACGACTATAGGTTTTATCTTGACCCAGGTGTCCCGCCAGGGGGACATCGTGGGCCAGGTTTAGCAGAAAGTCTCTAAAACGGAGGGGCACCACTAGTACTCGGCTGGCCCCCAGCTCCGCGATTCTTTGCTCACTGTACAGCAGATCATTGTCCCAGTAGACCCAGTGAGTTCCGGAGGTATCCCCTGCGCTTTGGGCGAGCGCTTGCTGGCGGAGTCCCTCGAGGGAGGGACAGGTCTTCTGTTCTTGGCGAAATTGTTCTTGCGTGGGCCCCCCCTCTTGAGGCCACTGGTCGAGGTTAGCGAGGTCTGGAGGTTGAGCTGGTTCTGGGGGGACGTCACGGTCGGTGGTTTCGGCTGGGGCGACCGGAGGCGGTGGCGCCGGCCATTCGGGTTCCTCTGGGCGGGAGTTGGTACGGGCGGCCATGGACCGGGTGGTGACGCACGCCCAGTCCGGGACGCCTAACATCCCCAGGTGTTCTCTTCGTTCTACGGCTGCCCACGGAGAGCTTTCCAGGTCGTTCCCCAGGAGGCAGTCTACGGGGGCATCGTCTCGGACCGTTACCTTCAACATGCCGGAGACCCCTCCCCATTCGAAGGGGACGCAGGCCATCCGACACAGACTTTCGGAGTTATCGGCTGAACGTACAGGGCAGAGAATGTTTGGTAGATATTGTTCTGGGGTTACCAGGTGACAGCGGACGGCTGTTACACTGGCCCCGGTGTCACGAAGGGCTTCGGCCCGGCGTCCATTGATGCTTACCCATTGGCTGTACTTCTGGGTGTTAGCGGGTAGGGGGACCCGCGGGACCATGTCTCTTCCCCCTAAGCAGGCTAGAGCCATGGCGGCTGGCTCCCATTCTTGGTGTTCCTGTTCATATTCCTCTTGTTCCTCTGAGATCTGTTCCTCCCCCAGAGCAGCAGCGGCTACTTGGCAGGGTCTTGGGCTCTGGTACTGGGGGCAGTTTGGGTCGTTTGCATAGTGTCCGACTCGTTGGCATCGATGGCACGTAACATTGGCTCGATATCCCGGTCGTGCCGGGGTGCTGCCCCGGTTGGCCGGGGGGGTGGTGCTGGTAGCGGGGGCGACCGGAGCGTTGTCTCTTCCGCGTCCTTGGCCTCCTCCTCCGCCTCGGGGACGGTGCTGACCATTGTTGTTCCGGTTCTGTTCGTAGGACCCATTTCGGCCCACTCTGGTGATTTCCCACCGGTCAGCTTCGGCTGCGAGCTGCCGGGGATCCGTTAACTTGCTGTCGAGGAGGTGCTGGCGGAGTTCAATGAAGCAATTGTTCGACAGATGCTCCCATACCATAAGATTGAACAGTTGTTCGTAGGTTGTGACCTTGCTTCCTTTGATCCAGCCCTCGAAGGCTCGGCTAAAGTAGTTTACATAGTCCACCCAAGTTGTACCCGGGATGCGGGTGCAGTCTCGGAACCTCTGACGGTACATCTCGGGTGTGAGGCCATAGCGGGTGAGGAGTGCAGCTTTCATATGGTCATCTGGTGGTCCGGGAGTTGCAGCAGGGCGTCGCGGCCCTCATTGAGGAATCTCCCCCATAGACCGGCTCCCCAATCGCTTCTATCGATCCGGTGTGCAGTCATAGCGATTTCATAGGCCTTAAACCATTGCTGGATGTCGTCCTCTCGGAAGTATTCTCGAACGACATCCTTGGGGATGTGTACCTTTTTCTCTGTTGCCCCTGGGGTGTGGGGTTGCTCGGACACCCCTACTTCTTTATTCTGCTTGCGTAGGTCGATCTCAGCTAGTTTCCGCTCATGTTCATATGCCAGTTTCTTTTCCTCGAGCTCCCTTTGTCTCTGTTTTTCCTCTCTTTCTTCTCGGAGATGCAGGTGCTCTAAGTTGATTTTTTGTTCGGCCAACTTAAGTTCAACGTCCATTTTGAGCCGGGCCATTTCCAGCTCGTGTAGTCGGGTTTTTTCTCGTTCCTGGATCTCGTCTTGCGAGAGACCCGTTCCTCGCTCTTCAGGGGCCGTGGTGGTTTTTGCTGCGATGCTTTGGTCGGGGGTTCCGGCGGCCCCGGTTTCTGCCCAAGATTCTAGGGCATGCTTAAAATCGTCTTTGGTACTTAGTCCGGTGGTAGCGATACCTAGTTCGATGCAGAACTGCTTTAGTTCACGATGGCTGTACTCGTCCAATTTCTCCATCTGGAATTTCTCCGTTGATCCGCTTTCTTTAGTTGTCATCGTGATTCGCCGTGGGGTGAGCTACTCTCTGTACGGTTATGCGGTGATTCGGATCGCGCCGCTGGCCACCAATGTTAGACGGACCGGGAGGGTCGGCCGAGGATAAGGGGAGAGGTCTCCGGGGAGAGCCGTCTCCAGCGATCGTACAGACAAGTAACTTCCCCCCCACAGACGGACACCACACAAGGTTAAAGTTCAACGAGACTTTATAGGCAATTCTTTAGGTTTACGATGGAATGGTACAAGGAGGTCTGGACTCAGGGGTCCCCTCGATTCTGGTCTCTGGTTTGGGAAAAGGGTAGCGGGACAGTCTTGTTACCAAAAAGATGAAAATAGCTCTCAATCCTCGAGCTCGGCGTTCTAGATGATCGGGCCGCGGCGGAGCCAGCAGGTCCCGAGATGGACGAAGGAAACGACGGTCCGCGGCGGAGCCAGCAGGTCCCGATGAAGGTGATGGTTACAAACGGTCCGCGGCCACGCCAGCAGGTCCCGACGACGATGGAGGGTATGAAGGTTACGAAGGTTGCGGCAGCGCCAGCAGGCAAGACGATGGTGCACGAGACAGAGCTATGGCAGCGCCAGTAGTCCGTCAAGGATGAGTTCTTCTCTGCGTCTCTCGACTCCAAGATACAACTGCCTTCCTGCTCTGGAGCTGCCCCAGTTATAGGGCTGGTGTTCTTTGATGTCCGGACCCTCGCACTTGGAGGTCGGGAGGTCCGGGATGAGGGAGTCCAGACACCCAGCAGGGGGGTGGAGCCAGCGCCCGGGGAGGCGATGGGCGAGCGGCACTTGGCGGGGGAGAGCCATCGACACCTCTTTCTCCCATTGACTTGCCAAGTAGCCCGCTCACCTCCCGGGTGGATGGTGGTGCCGGGATGTCTGAGGCCTGGCCAGGCCCAGGGTTGGGGTCGATCGGGGGCCAGGCGGCCTCGTGGTGGAGTGTCCAAGATGGCGCCCAGGATGGGCACGCAGGCCGGCAGTGGATCGGGCCCACGAGGTCAACATGTTCGAGGGTAGGCCTGAGGGGACGGAGGACGTGTAATGGTGGTGTGTGGTACCTGCGTGACCGGGCTCGGGCCTGGTCGGGCCGGGGGAGATCGGTCCTTCATGTGGCCTGTCCAACAGATACATAGCGGTCGCTAGAATAGCGAACGTTGCATATCGGGCCAATCTTCTCACATTGGTGAGCAGCGGTTGGGATTTGAGCTTGCTGTTGTTTTACCACACGTATCCTAAGAATATCTGGTTGAAAGATCGCACAAATACTGTTAGTACATATAACTAAAAGCTTAGAATACTCTGAGTTCTACTGAACCAGCTGTTGTAGATCCTCAAGGCTTAGCACACCTTGGCTACAACTCTTAGCAAGGGAACAGTAGGAAAACACATAGTGTAGGTAGGTGCATCACTTACACCACACTAGAAACAGTATGTCGGGCCAAGGAGGAAACTCTGAGTCTCCCCTTGTGTCAGTTGACCCTCCACAGGTCATCCCTTCAGGATATACTGTGCTGAGCTTCAAGGAGTTAAGACGACTGTGTCACTCCAGGAAGATTCAGCAGGGGTCTAACCCCACAACGTCCTTTCTGATTGGTCTCTTGGAGACTTATGATGCCAGGAGAGCTGAGAAACTTCGTAGCTCTTCTAATCCAGAAGGAGACATGCCTCCCCTCGAGGGAACCCGGGACGATCCTGACCTCATCCACCTCGCAACTGAGAACGAAGATGGGGAGGAGGATGAGGATGAGGATCTCTCTGGGGATGAGGCCGATAAGGGACAGGTAGAAGTCGTCAGACTAACACGGTCCAACTTAAGCAAACATGATAGTGGTACTGGGGGAACCCCGGCGCTACTGTCAGGTCCGCTTAACATGGGGAATGGACGAGCCAGATCTCTGTCAAGAGGCTCTGGCAGATCCCTTCATACCAATGGCTCTCACAACTCTTCTCAAAGAGGGATGACGTCCCCTCAGAGGAGAGTGTACGAAGCGAAGGAAAGGGCAGCTAATCTGAGGATCGAAAGGGAAGAACTTGCCCTGGCCAAGGAAAAGCTTGCTTTTGCTAGAGAGCAACAGTTAAGTGGGGTAGTCCCCACTGGTGGCAGCAATGTACCTAGTAATAGGGAAAAGAGTTTCGATACGAAACACCTTGGGAAGATAGTGCCCCCCTTTAAACAAGGGGACGACATCCACAAATGGATTACTGCTTTGGAGAGGGCCTGCACTGTGCAGGGTGTTCCCCAGAGTCAGTGGACAGCTATCTTGTGGCTCTCCTTTGAAGGAAAAGGAAGAGACAAGCTCCTCACCACAAGGGTAGAGGACGCTAATAATTACCAGGTCTTGAAGAATACACTCGTTGAAGGGTTCGGCCTAACCACTGAGCAGTACAGGGTGCTGTTCAGGGATACCCAGAAAACGCAGTCTCAAGATTGGTCTGATTTTGTCGATTGTGCCACTAAGGCTTTTGAGGGCTGGTTGCTGGGCAGTAAGGTTACTGATTACGCAGGATTGTATAATTTGATGATGAGAGAACAAATTTTAAACAATTTTCAGAACCAGTTGTTGCATCAGCATCTTGTCGACTCGGATCTGACCTCTCCCCAAGAATTGGGAAAGAAGGCAGACAGATGGGTTCGTACGAGAGTTAAACAGAACCAGGGCCAGAATCAAGGTGGTCAGAAGAAAGCAGACCAAAAGGGTAAAGATTCTAAGGGGGAACAAAATGACCAGAAGTCTTCGACAGGTCCCCAACACCCCAAAGAGGGTGGGGGTCAGGCTCCCCAAAAGAAGAAAGAAGGCCAATCCAAAAGATGGTGCCAGTACTGTAAAAGTAAATCTCACTGGTTTAGTGAGTGCACCAAGAAAGGAGGAGGGCAGACTCCTGCCACTGCAGCCCCTAAGGCACCTGTGCCCCCTAGTACAGTCAGCAGTGGTAGTGCGCCTCCCAAGGGTTTAGTAGGGTTAACCCTGGGTTCTGAGGGGCGTGACAACTTAGTTGGCACACTCACTCAGGCTGTCCTTGTCAGTACAGGGGACGCGGACGTATCCCCTGACGTAAGCCCCAATACTTTGGGCAAATACCGACAGACGCCTTTCATAAATGGAAAGATGGCTCAGGCCTATAGGGACACTTGTGCCAGCGTCACCATGGTGACGCCTAACTTTGTGGACCCTGGACAGATCATGCCAGGTACAGAATTCCTGGTGACCAATGCAAGCAATGTCACTACCAATCACAGTATGGCAATTGTAGCTTTCTCCTGGGGAGGGGTAACTGGCCAAAAGAAGGTTGTAGTTAGTCCAGACCTCCCAGTGGATTGTTTGTTGGGCAATGATTTGGAGTCGTCACAATGGTCAGAAGTGGAGCACCGACTCACATGGAAATGTTAGGTTTGCCAGCACATGTGTTCGCTGTGACTAGGTCACAGGTCAGGAAATGCCCCACTGAACAGGTGCTGGATCCTGGAACAACGGACCAGACACCTCCCAAGAAAAAGAGCAGTAGGGTTAAGGCTGCGCCTTCCCCCTTGCCCCAGGTCGAGGATCAAGTCTCAGAGGAGGCTGACCTACAGGAATTGAGGGAAACTGAGCCTAGGGAGTTCGAACTTGATCAAGTTGAATTCTTGGGCTCAGGGGGACCCTCAAGGGAAGACCTGGGGAAGGACCAGTTAGACTGCCCTTCTCTTGAACCCCTCAGACAGCAGGCTGCTGCTGAGACTGCTGGGAACGCCACAGGTACCCACAAGGTATACTGGGAAGATGGACTCCTGTACACTGAGTCAAGAGACCCCAAGCCTGGCATGACCAGGAGGCTGGTCGTCCCCTTGTCTCAGCGTGGTTTCCTCCTTACCTTGGCCCACGAGATTCCCTTAGCAGGTCACTTAGGCCAGACGAAAAACGTGGGACAGGCTTGTCTCACACTTTCACTGGCCTCACATGAACGAAGATACCAAGGAGTTTTGCCGCTCCTGTGTCACTTGCCAAGCCAGTGGTAAGTCAGGTGGCACGACAAAGGCCCCCCTTATACCAATGCCTGTGGTGGGGGTGCCCTTTGAACGGGTGGGGATCGACATCGTCGGTCCCATGGAACCACCGACAGCATCAGGGCACAAGTTTATACTGGTGGTAGTGGATCATGCCACCAGGTATCCTGAAGCTATTCCCCTTAGGACCACTACAGCACCTGTTGTGGCAAGAGCCCTAGTTGGAGTATTCTCCAGAGTGGGCTTCCCTAAGGAGGTCGTCTCCGACAGAGGTGCAAACTTTATGTCGAGCTACTTAACTGCTATGTGGAAGGAATGTGGTGTCAACTACAAGTTCACTACACCCTATCATCCACAATGCAATGGGCTTGTTGAGAGATTCAACAGGACCCTAAAAGGGATGATTCATGGACTACCGGAAAAGCTTCGGCGTAGATGGGACGTCCTGATCCCCTGCCTCTTGTTCGCCTACAGAGAAGTCCCACAGAAGGGGGTTGGCTACAGCCCTTTTGAACTTTTGTACGGGCATCCTGTAAGAGGACCCCTGTGTTTGGTGAAGGAAGGATGGGAGAGACCTCTCAAAAAGCCTGCAGCCAACATAGTGGACTATGTGCTTGGCCTCCGCTCGCGGATGGCTGAGTACATGGAAAAGGCATCTGAAAACCTTAAGGCCAGCCAAGAACTCCAAAAAGCTTGGCATGACCAAAAGGCTGTCTTGACTGTTTATCAGCCCGGACAGAAGGTGTGGGTGTTGGAGCCAGTGGCCCCAGCAGCACTCAAGGACAAATGGTCCGGGCCCCACACCATCCTGGAGAAAAAGGGAGAGGTCACCTACCTGGTCGACCTGGGAACTCCCCGGAGCCCCCACAGGGTGCTTCATGTCAACAGGCTAAAAGCATATGTCGACAGGAAGGACATGAGTTTGCTCATGGCCCTAGATGAGGGACAGGAAGAGGAAAGTGACCCTCTCCCCGACCTGCTCACTCAGAATCCTGACGATGGCTCGGTAGATGGTGTTGTCTTTTGTGGCAGCCTCTCCGAACATCAACAGAGCGACTGTAAACAGGTTCTTCAGTCGTTCCGACATCTGTTTTCTCTGACACCCAGTCAGACCGATTGGTGCACCCATGAGGTCGACACTGGTGACAGCTTGCCCGTAAAGAGTAAAATCTACAGGCAGCCTGATCACGTTAGAGACTGCATCAAAAATGAAGTGCAGAAAATGTTGGAGCTGGGAGTCATTGAACCCTCGGATAGCCCTTGGGCTAGTCCCGTAGTTCTAGTGCCGAAGCCTCACACCCAGGGTGGTAAGAGAGAGATGAGGTTTTGCGTAGACTACAGGGGTCTCAATGCAGTCACTAAGACTGACGCCCACCCAATACCAAGGGCAGACGAGCTTATCGATAGATTGGCTTCGGCCAACTACTTAAGTACGTTTGACCTGACAGCTGGGTATTGGCAAATCAGGTTAGCTGAGGACGCCAAGCCTAAAACCGCATTTTCAACCCCTGGTGGGCATTATCAGTTCGTGGTGATGCCCTTTGGTCTAAAAAATGCACCTGCCACCTTCCAACGGTTGGTGAATCACGTCCTTACTGGGCTGGATGACTTCTGTGCGGCGTATCTTGACGATATTGCTGTCTTTAGCTCCACCTGGGAGGATCACCTGGTCCACCTGCGGAAGACGTTAGAGGCGCTGCAAGCAGCAGGCCTCACTATCAAGGCCACCAAGTGCCAGATAGGGCAGACACAGGTTGTATACCTGGGCCACCTTGTAGGTGGAGGCCAGGTTCAGCCACTGGAGAGCAAGATACAGTCAATCAGGGACTGGGCTCCTCCAACCACCCAGACTCAGGTTCGAGCTTTCTTGGGCCTGACTGGTTACTATAGGAAGTTTGTCAGGAACTATGGTTCCATCGTGACACCATTAAACGAACTGACAAGTAAGAAAATGCCAAAAAAGGTTCAGTGGACAGCGAGCTGTCAAAAAGCATTCGATGACCTAAAGCAGGCCATGTGCACGGCGCCTATCCTCAAGAGTCCGGACTACTCCAAACCATTCATTGTCCAAACAGATGCTTCTGAGTTGGGTGTGGGAGCTGTTCTTTCTCAACTGAATTTTGATGGTCAAGACCAGCCCATTGCTTTTATAAGCAGAAGGCTGACCCCTAGAGAGAAGAATTGGTCAGCTATTGAGAGGGAGGCCTTTGCTGTGGTTTGGGCCCTGAAGAAGCTGAGGCCATACTTGTTTGGCACTCACTTCAAGATTCAGACCGACCATAAGCCCCTCTTGTGGCTAAATCAGATGAAGGGTGAAAACCCCAAACTGCTTAGGTGGTCCATTTCCCTACAGGGGATGGACTTCACAGTGGAACATAGACCTGGTACTGATCATGGCAATGCCGATGGGCTCTCCAGATATTTCCACTTAGAACAAGAAGACTCACCTGGTCAAGGTTAGCTAGTTGTTCCGACGTTTGGGGGGGGGTCATGTAGGAGAGTAGGGTCTGCAATCCTATGATCACCCAGATTTTTTGCTTTTGTTTCACTGGTTTACGACTTTCTCTGGCTGTGGGCCTGCCAATCAGACCCACAGCCTGGCTGTTCTCTTTCTAAATTACGATATGTACCCTAGGTGCATTTACCAATTGGTACTGGGCCACCTTATCAGACCCTGTAACTCAGGGCATAGGTGTACCCAGGGCCGCCAGGGGCTGCAGCATGTATTATGCCACCCTTGGCTGGCCTCCTAAATTTGACACAACTGGCTGCATGACAGCTGGGGCGAAGTCGTGTAATCACCCTTTGCTTTAGATATAGTAGCCCTATATCTAACCATACAATGGACACCCGAGTTCCTATCAGTCACTCCTATGGCAGGCCTTGACAATCCTGAAGGCAGAGTGCATGGGCTCGTGTGAACTGTGTTCTGGCCCGAGCCGAGCCGGTTGCAGCTTGCGGAGAAAAGTCCCAATGGCTGTTCCATGATAACGCGTACCACATCGGTAACTTCGGTGTCACGTTATCAAGACATGTCGAGAAAGGTGTCATACGAATCGGGGTGCTGCCCTCTCACCAACCCTGGCGACGAGGTTAGCATCCCGCCCTTCTAGAGGGACACGACATGTACGTAACTGTGAACCCCGGTTAAAGTTAACGAAAGCCTCAGCTCCACAAAATGGATGCTGCCACCACAGACACGAGTCTGACCTCCTGCTGCTGGGAGTCCTTCCAGCGAGGAGCGCTTGGACAAAGGGTTTCCTGTCGAGGGCGGTGTTCGCACCGTCCCAGACAGGGTTTGTGTATTCTGGGTAGGTAGGGCTTTTGCAAGAAGGTGACTGCGGAGTGGCACCCCGGTGCTCACTACGCATCTGCCGGTTAGAACCAGTTCCAGGGGCGACAGCCCTGGCCTGGGGAAAGTCCGGCAGGGGAGAGGGGTGTAACTACCCCCTTCCTGGTCCCACCCTTAGGGCAGGACCTAGTCATATACCCGCCCCTTTCTTTAGGATAAAGGCCGGAGCGGGGACCCTTCCAGATTAGATCATCTTTGAATCAAGAATACTTTCTACGAAAGGACTTCAAGACTCTTCTCAAGATTTCTCCCTTGTGGCTAAGGAGTAGTCACCCTGCATCAGCGGGCACCATCTAAGAACTCTGCGGTTTGCTGTAAGTCCTCCCTCAAGGAATCCGACGGCCCAGCTCGACGAGAACCGGCTTCCCTGGCACCTCTGACCTCTACCCACGTCATCAGCTCAGCTGTGATCTGTGGGTGCGACGAGACCTCGAGGGACCGGCCATCGTCAGAACCTGCATGCTCTTAAAACCAGCACGACCATCGAGGTAACTCTCTGGTGAGTGCTCTGGGGTCCGAGAAGCCCCGACCCTGAGCCGCTCCAGCACCGAAGTGCAGTCTCCCAGCATCTCCACGATCTGCGTGGGGCCCTTCTGCTCGCTGCTCAGCACGTTGTCTGGTCACTAGCCGCTGGCTTGTGCCCTTCTGTGACGACATCCGAGAATCATCACTGCTGGTCTGGTTGCTCCAGACTGGCCCTTGCTTCCATCTTTGCGAGAAGCACCCCGGACCCTCCTGGTCCAACCAAGACGCCATCTTAGGCCCACCACGTGGCCCTGAGACCTGCCAAGGCTTGTTGCCCCATCCTGGGCCCAGCGACGCCGACAGCACCATCCTTCGTGGGACAGCTCGCACCTCCACCGTGGTCGCCGACAACGCCTCCTGGTCCGTGAGACTGCAGAGCCTAGCGTCGCCCACTCACCTGATCGAGGTGACGGCCAACCGGTGCCTTCCTGGTACCCTCTGACTACTGGCTAGTAGTACGAACTTGGTCCCCTCTGCTTTCAGGTTTCATCAATCTCTGATCCAGGCTTGGATCCCTACGAACTATTCATCACTGGTCGCCGGCCAGCAACTCCTTTTCTTCCGGCTCCTGGCTCGTCAGCGAAGACCCCGATGCCTGTAAGACTTGTGCAGCCGCAGCCCTCGTGGCTAGGTAACTCGGCATTTCGGTGCCTGCATAGCCTCCTTACTCTAGGGTCCCGAGTCCCTCGCTTCCGACTTGCCTTAACCTTTCCGTGTCCTCGGACACTTGTTTAAACGTGCACTTGAAGTATTTGCTAAAGAGATTTGGTTGTGCTTAGTACCCTGTCCTCATAAAGAGTACAGGGCTGTTGTGATTCTTAATAAATATACTGTTTATTTTCATAACACTTGTGTGGTGTCCTTTCACTGGGTGTTCAAGGGGTACATGTGTGGTAAACAGCTAGCTTAACGCGCCCTCTCGAGTCTTTAGCCTTAGACTGCTCGTATCCACGCTACTAGGATAGCTGGTCTATAGGTTGACTTACAACCAAACACCATAAGGGTCGTTGGAACGATACATAGCGGTCGCTAGAATAGCGAACGTTGCATATCGGGCCAACTTCTCACAATTAGTATAGGGAAATATAGTCTTTCTCTGCCATAGCTGTGTGAATCATGACTACTGAAAGGTTTGTCTATAGTAGCATAAGGCGAAGATGTAAGTTTTTCCTTTATTTAAAAAACGTTGTTATGTTTAATAAAGAGCAGTATATATAAATATCCAGTAAGATGGCGTTCAGGAGTTAATGAAGGAGTGAAAATACATAGAAAGGAAGAGGGAGTCATAAGGATGTCAAGTACCAGATAATTATGCTGTAAGTAACCATTGTGGGAGGCAATATGATCATTCATCAAATGGTTCAAGATGGAGCCAAGTGGTAGTGAAGGTAGACATTTGTGAGAAAAGGATGTGAAACGCCTAGAAGAAGCAGCCAAGTCAGGACCAAAATTCATTAAGTCTACCTATTCATGATGAGAGCGGTGATTATCGAAATCTAAAGGAACAGCAATGTTTCTGCTTTCAATCTATACGTTAGCAAGATGAAAGAAAAGTAGACGCAAGGTGGGGGATATAGCTCAATAAAACGTTCTAGGGATTTCAAATATGGGTTGTGTTCGATCTTTTGTAGGGTCCTTTTGTATGTAGATTCCAAAACATTTCCAACAGCAAACCAATTTCCACCACTACCCACGCCACAAGCAAAACACAAGTACCCCTACCTTTTTTTGTTAAACAAAAAACTACTCTTCGAAGCCTTCAAGAACATATTGGAGGAAAACGTCTATGCCATTATCCGCCTTGACGCCCACCGGGCTTAGTTGCGCGTTAAAAATTGTTTTTCATTTCATTTCATACCCCACCTTTACGTCTCCATCAACCACAGTCCACTGCTGTCACCCCCAAAGTCCTCTTAGCCTAATATGAGGCGACAATGTCCACCTTCGCTGTGGTTGGCAGAGCACTTTAGGTATGTATACTGATGTTTACGCTCAACACTCAACAAAATTGGCACTGAAGAAGGATCACGGAGTGCAGTTGCATCACTACCTATCGTCACATGGGTAGGTGACAGATAAGGCCCTGCTTGGAATCAACCTCAAGATCCAAACATTTCCCCTTAGTTTTGAACTTTTTTCAGCAGTATTTGCCAAGTTTTTGTGTGTGAACTGCCTGACTCTGACAGTTTGTATCTAACCTGGCAATGAATTTAGTGGGTTTTGTAGTCTTAGATTAAACACCACTAGGCGTTCAGCATTTGCTATGATCTCGAGGTGAACTATTTTGGTAAGAAATGTTTACAGGTAAACAGTGATAAAAATAGAGTGATTAAAAACAACGATTCCACTAGTCGCGTCTTTTGAGAACTTTACAAATGATTGGCTATAAGAAATATCTAACTAATAGCGGAACGTAATTTAGTAGAGTTTTCAATATTTGATTGAGTCCTCATAGACTGAAAACCCCATTATTGAAACAACAAAGTACTGCAGAGAAAGGCAGAGGGTGGTTTTCAGCCTCTGCTTTGTCAGTGCAGGCAGCACACCTTCTGAGTTTAATGGGGGAACAAGGGTTTCCCTCTGTAGTTGCACACTAGCTCTGCCCTAGGCTGTCCGCTCTCTTCAATGCGGTTTGGCTTGGGTCCTCAGCACAATGCTGTCTTCACGCTTGCCTCCTGGGACTTGCCTTCTCCCGGTGTAACTATTTATTCAATGAGGCTTGTTACCATATTAAACAATTTACATAAGCATTGATAATTCGAGGCATGCTGCCAGAGCAAATAGCTGTAATGAGGCAACATTGTGGGACCGTCCCTGAGGGTGTGGGTGCAAATACCACAAATCATTTTCAGTTTAATCCTGCATTTATAATTTTGTATGAAGATATTATTTATCTTTTCCAACATTCGTATATACTTATTTGTCATTGTGGTAGACAATTTAGTATTATTAGTATTTAGTTGATTGTCTCCTTGAACATTATAAAGCACTCTGATACTCTCAAGGGTCACGTTCGCAGTATATAAAACGTAATAAATAAATAAATACACAATGTCTCAAAGAAGAATGAGCAACACTGTATCAAAGCCAGACATTGATGAGAATGAGGGGACTTTTAAGGAAAATCTCTGAAATGTTATTGACAATTCTGTTGCCGGTTAAATAAAAAAGGTTATGGCAGCCATTGTGGTCATAATGGTGAAGCACATAGGAAAAAGGTGAAGGAACCTATCCCAGCCCAGCTCTAGTCTGCTGCTGGTGACAGCAGGGTGGTGTTGATCAACACCAGAAGAATATGTCGTTTATTTTCCAACAAAATGCAAGAAGGCTTCTACTATGAAAATCAAATGCGATTAAGAATTTGTGCACAGACTCGCAAACTATTCAATTTGTTTCTGGCAAATACATAAACACGAGTAAGGGTGTTTTATCTTTTTCTCATGTGGACTGTCAGTCTTTTTAGTTCTGTACCATTTTAAAAATGCAATCAAATACATGATTGCCAAACATACTATTCTGGTCAGACACACCTTAGTAATGTGTAAAAGTATCCACAGTGTGATTATTAGAAATGGGGGTGGGGGTTTGAAGAATATTTAGAGTCCCTGCCCATTTGGCGCCTTCTTACAGCCCGGATATAAATGACAAAAGATCTAAATGTTGGACAATTACCGAGCGTCATACTGCCGCTCATTTTTCTCCCGCTGAAACACTGTTATCAGCATAATGTGTCTTTTTGCCAGAATCTTGAGCCTCCCCTGCAAGCAGTTGAGCCCCGCCCCCCAGGGGCCTGCCCCCCCAGTTTGAAGACTCCTGATCTGGGCTCTGTAACACTGAGCTTATATGAAGGCTAGAATTAGATGTTCACAAGACTCAACGTTCAGAAGCAGGCTAAAATCTGAGTGCTCTCATCGACTGATTCCAGCTCAGGTACTCACTCCACCAGACCAAGATCAAAAAGTTCTACCATAGAAGGGTATAGATGGATTTGGAACCAGTTCTTTTTGACAGGATGAATTCCTGGATGTGTTGAATATTTTGACACAGCTGAATAGGCCAAAGAGGGTACAATTTTGACTGACCTAGTAGAACTGTCTAGCTGGATACAACAAACAATCTGTCTAATTAGTAATGTATACTCTGCCATATCTCTGGAACACCACAGAGTTTACTAATAAAAATATATCCAAAACTTGGCGAATTAGCTTCTTCAAAACCAGACTCGTCAGCCCAGGGTCATCTTTTCTGAGACAATGAAAAAAAATTAATCTCCAAATACTTCAATATCTTCACCTCCATTAGTAAAGCCCAATCTTCCTTGACTAAAGTATTCCGACATAGGGTTTAATCTCCAAATACATCAATATCTTCACCTCCATTAGTAAAGCCCAATCTTCCTTGCATAATATGTCAATATCTTCACCTCCATTAATAAAGCCCAATCTTCCTTGCATAAAGTATTCGGACATAGGGTTTGGGGCTAGACCAGTAGAATGGGTACCAACACTGGTTGCTTCACATTCAATAATAGGGTCCAATTTTCCAGCCAAAGAGGACATTATGGATTCCAATCCAGGCCCACCTACTTTCCTCAAAGAAGATGGGGTTCTCACCAATGGACATTTAGAGGACAAACAAAAAGCAATCCTGTCTCCAGAGTAATACTCAACCAGCCCCTCTACAGGGGGTCAAATTCAGTTTTTAATTTAGAACTGGCTTTCTAAATCCACCAATCCCTGGATAATTCAAGTGGTTAAGAGTTTCAAAAAAAGAATGTATTCAAGAGACAATTCAGATAAGGTTTCCAATCTCTTTTCATCATCCTCTCACAGAATGTTCCTTGGCTCATCAGGAAATTGAATTGCTATTTGCAAAGGTCACTATCAAAGAGATATATCTAGGCTGTTTGAGTTTTGCAAACAATCTGTCAAAAATACAAGTAAAAAGTTACATCTAGTCACCAACTTTAGACATCACAATACATTTGTTACAAGCCATTACTTCACGATGGAGACTCTTCTCCATTCAAGAGACAGTATTCAACCACAAGATTAGATGACCCATCTGGGCCTCAAAGTTGCATTTATCTCACTGTCACAGTTCATGATCATCACAGGCATTTCTTATGGAATGCTTGGCAACATCGTCCTATCAATTTTCCTCTATTCAATTTGGATTATCTTTTACTCTATGGTGTTTTACCAAGTTACACAAACCAGTGGTAATCTTTTGCAGATCTTTAGGTATTACTCTATCTATTTATTTGTATGATATTCTAATCATGGCCAATTACAGATCTACTCTTCTTCAGCATCTTCATTTTTCAATCTCTCTAGCAGAGAGTTTGGAGTTTGTAACTAACCAGGAAAAATATTTACTCCTTCCTGTTTAGTAGCCGGGATTTCTAGGATTCTGGATCTACTCTCTACAAGCCACTCTCCAATTACCAGAACTAAAGCTCAATATGATACAAAAAGAACTATCTAATTTGCTAACATTGTCCCACATCTTTCTATGTCACCAAGACAAAATAGTGGATCTTTTGGTATCTTCAATGCAAGTAGTGTTCTCTGGCACTCTTCACTTTCGCATTCAGAAATGATTCAGTTGGATTTTGGAAACAAAGGAAAAATAAGTAAAATACACAGCCATCTTCAATTCCATCCCAGCTGATACTCATCTGAAAGTGCACAGTCTTAGGAGTCCACCATACATATCAACTGTTTAGAGCTGCTTGCTGGCTCCTTTGCAATTCAAAGATTCACAAAGCACTGCGCCTGCTGCTTGGTTATTCTTCAAATTGACTATTTCACAGCTATGAGATATATAAATCATCTCAGCGGCACTCATTCAAAGGAGCTGTCAGAACTAGCAAAACAGTTCTTGGAATACCATCTTCCACACCACAGTCATGGTTGAGGATATTTTGGACTCTCCAATTTTTGAAGCAGGTTTGTTCTCCTGTCATTTCAAAGAGGCCAGAGACTGGGATTGAAATTCCATTTTTTTCAGGCAATTCAGGATCTTTTGGGTCTTTTCTTCATGGACATATTCATTACCAGGATCAATTCACAAGTCTGTCTTTTTTACAGTTGGAGGTCATATTCAGTAGAACAGGATACTGAAGCTATTTTCCATCCTTGGAGTCAGGGTCTTCCTTCCACATTTCCTCCTATTATAATGACCTGCAGATGTTTGTCTAAACTTAGGAGAGCATCAGGCTCTCTGGTAATTATAACCCTTCTCAGGGTGTTTCAGGTATGGTATCCAGATCTTTTTCAGATGTCAATTGATAAGCCTACACTTCTCCCCCTCCTTGATCACCTTCTAGCCAATACAGTAGGTACCTAGCACAATCTTGTCTCACTAGGCAACTACAATCTCGTATCTTGGAAGGTATCAGGCTTTCCTCAAATGTCCCAGGACTTTGGACAAATTCCCAAATTTGTTGACAGTTTTTGGGCCCTGGTACCAAGAGAGTTTTCAAATCTGCAAGGGCTTCTTGGGATCGCTGGTGCAAGGAATCACATCTCAATCACATTTCAGCACATTTCTCTTGTGGTAGATTTCCAGAGTTCTTTAGCAGTTACACATAAGTTCTATAGAACAGTAAATACTCACAGATCACCATTTGCTGACATTATGAATGCATGAATGGGTGAGCAGTGGGGAAACATTCACTAATCTGTCATCTTTTAAAAGACGTTAGGACGTGGAGAAGTGTGGCTCACTGGTTAGAGCAGGCAGACCCTGAAGCAGAGGTCAGACCCGGTACCAGGGTTCAATTCCCAACGCGGCAGGGTCTTGAGCTCAAATGTCCATGGACTCGATAATTCTCGCTTCGGTGCCTGACCTAATCATGGGTTCACACTCTGCAACTCTGGGCATTAAGCTTGCTTAATCTCCACAACGGCCCCCCCGCTGCGGGATGCCTGGCTTTCACCTAGGGGATGCCCTGTAGGGGCTATCACAGGGAAAAACCAGGACGGGTTCCCAAGGCAAGCGCGGAGATACCCCTTCGGGGGTCGATTCTGGCGCTATATAAGAAACATAATAATAATTATTCCGTCTTTACAAAAAGACATACTTTTATGGGATGTTAACTTATTCTTTTCAAAGCGCCACTTGCCTGTTCATTCTGCAACCATTGCCAGATTGGTCAAATGGACAATGCAGCAAGCTCATATTTATATTTCAGTTTTTGAGTCTCATTCTTCCAGAGCAGACATGATGTGAGGAAGGCCGTAACTTACCTGAGGGTTTGACTCCGATGACTCTGACTCATGGAGTACAATCTCCTACTGGAAGAAAATAAATAATTAAAAATTTTAAAAAGGCACTAAAACAGAAAGCAGTCACAAGAAGGAAAGGACACTAAAGACAGACTTCAATTTCTTCCCCTTCAGGGTTTAAATCCAGAGGAGGAGGAAGCTGAAGACAAGACAGATGAGAAGAGAGAAAGGAGAACCCAGTGACCGGCAGTTCAGAAGGGGAGAAGAACCAGAGAGAGAGGAGAACACACCTGATATTGAGCCAGCACAAGCAGATGTGGGGAAGAAGTCAAGTGGAGTGTAGGAAGGTGGATATCTGACTATGGTTGCCCCCAACTTTTTGCCTGTGTTTTGCTGGTTTTTCGACTTAGTTGACCTGGGGCCCTGCTATTCAGGGCCCCAGGCCTACTGCTCTCTCTGTAAAATGGATTCCATGTACCTTAAGTACATATCTAATTGGATACTGAGTCACCTTATCAGTCCCTGTACAGTGTACCTTAGGTATCCAGGGCATAGGTGCACCCAGGGCCTACCAGGGGCTGCAGCATGTATTATGCCACCCCTGGCTGGCCATCCAAATCTGACACAACTGGCTGCACGACAGCTGGGGCAAGGTGGTGTAATCACCCTTTGCTTTAGATATAGTATTCCTATATCTAACCCTAAAATGGACACATGTATACCTATCAGTCACTCCTATGGCAGGCCTTATCAATCCTGAAGGCAGAGTGCTTGGAATTATGTGAGATGGTGCTCTGGCATGAGCTGAGCCCGTTTGCAGCTTGCGGAACCAAGTCCAAATAGCTGTTCTATGATAACGCGTACCATATACTCTTAAGTGCCTTATAATCCTCGCGGTTATTTGCCAACTTTGGTATCGCTTTATCAAAACATGTCGAGTAAGGTGTCATACGAATTGGAATACTAACCCCTCGCCAATTCTGGCGACGGGGTTAGCATTCCACCCTTCTAGAGGGACACGACATGTATGTAACTGTGAACCCCGGTTAAAGCTAACTCGAGTCTCAGCATCACAAAATGGATGCTGCCACCACAGACACAAGTCTGACCTCCTGCTGCTGGGAGTCCTTCCAGCGAGGAGAGCTTGGACAAAGGGTTTCCTGTCAGGGGCGGTGCTAGCACCATCCCAGACAGGGTTTTGCGTATCCCAGGTAGGCAGGGCTGAGAGGAAGGTGACTGCAAGTGGCACCCCGGTGCTCACTGTGCATATGCCGGCTCAAACCAGTTCCAGGGGCACCCCAGCCCCTGACCTGGGGAGAGACCGGACAAAGGAGAGGGGTGTAACCACCCCCCTCCTGGTCCCACCCATGGGCAGGACCTAGTCGCGTGCCAGCCCCTTTTCTTAGAATAAAGGTAGGAGCGGGCCCCCTTCCCAAATTAGATAATTCTGAATCTTGAACTACTTTCCACGAAAGGAACTCTTGATACCTTCTGAAGACTCTCCCTTGTGGCTAAGGAGTAGCCACCCTGCACCCGCAGGCACCATCTAAGCATCGCGGTTTGCTGTAAGTCCATCCTCCGGATCAAGACTGCCCAGCTCGACGAGACCCGGATTCCCTGGCATCTCTGACCTTTACCTGCATCATCAGCCCAGCTGAGATTCGTGGGTGTGACGAGACCTGTGGGACCGGCCATCTTCAAAACTGCATGACGCTTAACCAGCACGACCGCCGAGGGATCCTCGAGTGAGTGCTTTGGGGTTTGAGAAGCCCTAACCCTGAGCAGCTCCAGCACCAAAGTCCAGCCCCCCCACCATCCACGAGATCTGCGTGGGGTCCTTCTGCTCTTTGCTGCTCATCGCGTTGTCCGGTCACTTGCCTGCTGGCTAGTGGCCCTCCTGACGATGCACCACGACAATTTCATCGCTGGTCTGGTTGCTCCAGACTGGCCCTTGCTCCCCTCCAAAAGAGGAGCACCCCGGACCCTCCTGGTCCACTCCAGACGCCATCTTGACTCCACCGCGTGGGCTTACCTTTGCCAAGGCTTGTTGCTCCAATCCTGGTTCCAGCATCGCCGACAGCAGACACCTTCGTGGGACAGCTCGCACCTCCAGCCTGGTCGCCGACAACGCCTCCTGGTCCGAGGGACAGCAGAGTCCAGCGTCGCCCACTCACCTGGTTGAGGTGACTTCATCCGGTGCCATTCTGGTTCCTACACAATCACTGGCTAGTGATTAAGAACTGAGTCCCCTCTGCTTTCAGGTCATCTCCATCACCGATCCAGCCTTGGATCACTCCGAACATCTTCACTGGTCGCCTGCCAGCAACTTCTTTTTTCAGGCTCCATAGACTACAACGAGGATTCCCGACGTCTTTTGAACCCTATGCAGCCGCGGCCCCTGGGCTAGGTAACCTGAGCATTTCAGTGCTCCAACGTAGGTTCACTATCTAAGTGTCCAGATCCTTTTTCGTTTTTAATCTACCTAGTCGGATTCGTCCGGAAACAGTGACTTTAGAAATACTAGCCTCCATAGACTTTGTCCCGCATCCCGCGTGAGAGTGCACACTCTGCACCCGATCTCCCTAGGCCTCTTGCTCCTAACCTTAGGGTTCAGTAGTGTAGTCCTAGCGATCATGAAGCCTCTGGATCTTGTTACTTACCTGCTAGTATTTCGCATTCCACTTTTAGTGTATATGGTTTTTCGTGCCCTTCGGGCATTTGTGTAAATTGTGCAACTGGAAGTATTTTCTTAAGAGTTTTGTATTATGCTTAGCTCCTTGACTCATAAAGAGTTCAGGGTAGACTTGTTATAAATAAATATCCTTTATTTTCATAACAACTTGTGTGGTGTCCTTTCACTCGGTGTTCAAGGCGTATATGTGATGGTATAACAGCTGGCTTAACACGCCCTCTAGAGTTTAGCCTAAAGACTGCTCTTGTCCATGCTACTAGGATAGCTGGTCTATAAGGTTGACTTACAACCAATCATCAATAAGGGTCGTTTGGAATGATACACAGTGATCACTAGAATAGTGAGCACTATATATCAGGCAAACTTCTCACATGGAGGTCCTTAACCGGAAGGCGAAAGGCCAATGGAGAGTAGAAGGCGAGCAGCTGCACCGGCTACTGGTCCACCCACACACAGAAAATGCTACCTGATTGAGCCACGCTCCAGGAGGGGTGTGGTTGTCGTAAGTGGGGGTGTGCTTTAGGAGCAGGACATGCGGGTTGGAATGGACAGCGAGGACTACGGTGTGAATGAATTAAGGGAGGGAAAACCCAAACGTGATAAATAACCCCTAGCACTCAGGTGGTTATCATTTTCTTGTGTATCTGCTTAGACCCTCCATCTGTTCTACTTATTTTCAGCATGAAGGTGAGGGACACCGCCTAATAAATAAATACCTTAATTTCTGGATTTTATGTTACTTTGTTTGTTGCTTGTGTCTTTACAATGTACCAAAAGAGGCAAAAAAGTACCTAGCCTAAAAACCTTTATCAGAAGAGAAACAGAAGAGCGAAATCTAGATTGTCCTAAGAAAAATGGAGAGAAGGTAGTAAGGATTATGAAAAAATAAAAAACCCTTTTTTTTCTTTTACTCACTAGTATAATTATTTTCTGTTGTGCGACTATCCTGTCTGGTGCTGGACTTGGGGAAAAAGAATCGTGAAGAATTAAAGACACTCCTAATTCGGCTAACCCTCCACCCAACACCAGCAATATTTACATTTTCAAGGAAAGTTGTCTTCAGAAGGGACTTTTGAGTGAACTGATTAATAAAACTATCATAATAACGTCCGATAAGAAAAGTATCCTGAGAGAGCAAGACTTAACTCTTTTACAATCACACAGATGCGAGAACCCAGTTTGCAAACGCATGTCTTCTAAAGCTTTCCATCTGGGTTCTAGATCAGAGGACCTTCTGGGATCAACACTGGTGTCAGGTGTGGAAGTACGGTGAATGAAAGTGAAGGAATGATCCTGAATCTTTGGATTTGTTTGGTGGGAGGTGGTCATGTTGGGGCAAGATTTAAGTGTGGGGGGATAGTTTGTTTAATGTATTAGTGCAGTGGAGTTTATATACTGTAGTCTATTAAGTTCAACTGCATACCAGTCCTAATCAAGCAGCATTTTACTCTATTTTTTGGTTGTGGCTATTATTGTTCCACCTCACACAAAGTATCAGTGACGTGACAAGGCTTCCAGTATGAAGGCTCTGACAGTATGAGTCTGAAGGACCTAACAGAATGCAGACCGCTGCTGATCATAACATCCGCTTCTAGTGCTACTTTCATGACTGCAATTCGCAATTCAAAATTCGTTATTAGGTTACCAAGCCATAAAAGCTCACATAAAACTATAAAAAATCATGCCGTTTTTAAAGCAATTCATTTAAAACGTAGACCGCCACAAAGCAGTACAATAAATCCACCTAATATCGTTGTAGGAAACAGAAGTACTGACAGCGAGACAACCAATCCACTGAAATATTAGATCTTCTGAGTTCATGGGTATTCTGTCACAAGCTATATATTCTCTGTACTAATGTCATCCTTTTTGCCCTGATTAATCCCCATTTGTTGACTGATACTGGTGGTCACTGGCTGTGAAAGTGCTCTGGGCTCTGCAAAATCAGGGCCAGGGCCAGTGCTCTGTCCTTTAAATGTATATGGCAATTGGTATCATTCTAATTGACCAAGACAACCTACTTGTAAGTCCCCAGTATATGTTGGGCAAGTAGGTTTAGAGACTCCAGTGGACTTAATGCACTTAAGTGTGCACTGCTGTGGTTTCTGGTGCCATTTTAAAGCCATATCTGCTTAGCTGGCTGGATTTAAAATAGAACTTTGTCGAAATTTGACTCTGGAATTAAAAGTACTCCCATAGGCAAAAACGTATAAGTCACCCTTAAGGTCCGCCCTAGGTGCCCCAAGGGTAGGGTGCATTGTTATAAATAGAAGAGACAATCTAAAATATGTTTTATATGCCGGGTAGGGAAAACAACCAAAGTGTTTTTTTCCCTATGGTAGAGCTGCTAGACCCATAGGCTAACATGGGAATGCTCAGTAAACTTAATAAAGTTAAATTTTTGATTGGCGCTAGCAATTCCATTCAAAGTACCAAATAATAGTTATAATAAATCCAACAAATTGCCAAGGTTGGGTTTATTACAACTATTACAGAAAAGTCGTTTTAGAACTTACTATCCTGAAGTTACATAAAACAGCTTTGTAGCTGCCTCTTCTAATTGGCCAGACAGATGAGCCAAACTGCTCCCTGCGTAGTTGTGAAGAGGCATGGGGCTAAAACAATACAGCCATTTGGAGGGCGGAAACTCCCACTTCCTTGATCCTCAACCAGATAGGAGCCCCTCTAATTAGATTAGGAGAGAAGCTGGAAAGGGAGTGTAGTCAGATGTTAGCCACACCTTTGGGTTAGGTTGCACAGGCGCACACACACACACCAAGGAAACATTTTCTTGATTTTGATTTTTAGGGAACAGTGCATTCGGTGTCAAAAATATGCCACTCTTCACAGGAAGTGGTCATAGCAGAGGGAGGTAACTTTACCCCTATTGGTTGGGGCTCCCCCTCTCTTGCCAGCCCAGAAGGGAGGATAAATGTGGGAGAGCTGCAGGAGCTTCTAAGAATACGGCTGGAAAAAAGAAGGACTGCCCTGCTGGCCCCGTGGACTGCACCACAGAAGGCTATCACTCAAAAGGACAGCACCCGCTGCACTCTCAAGGCTCCACATAGAGAGGACTGTGTCTGACTCAAATGAAAAGGAGTGGACTCCCTGATCAGCAACATATACAATAGAGTTGGAGGAGTCACCCTCAAGACCAAAGAGGGGATCCCCCTCAACTGACCAGTTGCAACTGGATTTTTCCTGGACTGTGCAGATGCATTATGGGAGACTTTGCAAACTTTCCACAAAGTTTTCCTGAAAAGCTCCTGAAGGAAACTGGCTCAACGTCTAGTTTTGGATTACATCAAAAAACATCCGCGAGCTCCTCCTTTTACACTACCAAGGAGTTGTTGCTCCTTGGTTGCACTAGTGTGTAGCTGAGAGGAGATCCTAAATGATGAAGCATGGCACTTCGGTGGGTGATGGGAATCCGTCCTTTTAATTGAGACTCCTCTTATGTTTACTTTTTCCTGTTGTATGTACTGCTGAAATGTCTGTCTAAACATTTCTTTTTGAGACCCGCAGATTTTTTTTGTTTTATATATGGATAGGGGACTTATCCGCGCAGGTCTATAAATTTCCCTTGGACCCTTTTCTTCACCTGGTAGTATATTGTCCTTGAGCAGCTGTGGCTGCGGGTCCCTTTTTGGCACTCGACACATAGCTTAGTGTGTGATCTACTTACGCTATCGTGTATTGTGTTATTAATTTTCTTTTTCTAATTATTGTGGGTTTGCATTGAGTCTGCCCCATGGCAGAATTTGCAGGTCTGTCATTTGATGATGACATGGCAAGAGCCATCTTGACCACCCCTCCAGCCATGCCACCACAGTACTACCGCATGTAGGAGGATCACCTTGGCCTTCTCCAACAGGAAGTTGCGGCTCTCTTGGCCAAGGGAGCCATTGAGCGCGTTTCTGTCCCAGAAGTAGGTCGTGGTTGTTACTTCCACTACTTTCTGGTGCCCAAGAAGGACAAGGGGCTGCGTCCTATCTTGGAAATCAGGAACGTCAACCGCTTCCTCCGGAAGGAGAAGTTGAAGATGTTGACACTTGCTCATGTCTTCTCTAACCTCGACCCTGGAGATTGGTTGGTAGCATTGGACTTGCAGGATGCTTATTTTCACATCCACGTCCTGCCGGCCCAAAAGAGTTACCTGCGGTTCACGGTAGGCCACAAGCACTTTCAGTTTACCGTGCTCCCCTTTGGCCTTACCAGGGCCCCTCTGGTGTTCACGAAAGTGATGGCGATGGTAGCAGCTCATCTGCGCAGATCAGGGGTTCCAGTCTTCCCCTATCTTGACGACTGGCTGTTGAAGGTGGACTCGCCCCAGACTGGCATCTCCCACCTCCAGACTACGGCCAACCTCCTGCATTCGTTGGGGTTCTACATCAATGTACCGAAGTCTCACCTGATCCCCTCTCAGAAGCTCCTCTTCATCGGAGCAGTTCAGGACACGACGCCGTTTCGGGTTTATCCTCCCGAACAGTGAATCCAGGATATTCAGGCTATGATTCCTATCTTTCAGCCTCTATCCTGGGGTTTGGTCAGGATGACCCTGAGGCTGATGGGCCTCATGGCCTCCTGCATCCTGCTGGTCGACCATGCCAGGTGGCATATGCAGGCTTTACAGTGGGACCTGAAGTTCCAGTGTGCGCAGCATCAGAGGAATCTGTCAGATTGTGCCCAGATCTCAGAGGGCACTGCACAACAACTGCAGTGGTTGCTCATGAACCAGGATTGGGTCAATGGTAGATCCCTCTCCCTTCCCCAACCAGAGCACACAGTGGTGACGGATGCGTCCCTTCTGTGATGGGGCGTCCACATGAGAGAGGCCGAGAGCAGAGGCCTCTGGTCTCCGGCGGAGTCCAGGCTTCACATCAACCTTCTGGAGCTCTGGGCGATTCATCTTGCACTGAAGGCATTCCTTCCCTCTGTTCGGGGAAGAGTATTGCAGGTGTCACAGACAACACCACCGCCATGTGGTACTGCAACACACAATTCAGTGTGGGGTCGTGGACCCTATTTCAAGAGGCCCTCCGTCTCTGGACATGGCTGGAAGATCACAGCATATCCCTGGTGGTTCAAAACCTGGCAGGTTCCCCGAATGCCAGGGTGGACGAGCTCAGCCACCCGTGCATGATGGATCACGAATAGCGTCTTCACTCGGAAGTGGTGCAAGGTCTCTTTCAACAGTGGGGAGAGCCTTGGTTAGATCTAGTCGCCACCGAAGAGAACGCGCAATGTCCGCAATTCTGCATGTTGGAATTTCCAAGGCGGCACTCGCTAGGCAACGCTTTTCGTCGCAAGTGGAGTTGCGGTCTGTTGTACTCCTTTCTGCCTATACCACTTCTGCCCAGAGTGCTGAAGAAGATCAAGTGTGAATGGGCCCAAGTCATTCTGGTGGCTCCCGATTGGGCACGAAGAGTATGGTATCCCAAGCTGCTCAACATGGCCATCGATCCTCCGATCCGACTGCCTCTTCGGGAGGATCTTCTGTCGCAGCAGCAGGTGACGATTCTCCACCGAACCTGTCCAGTCTCCACCTCCTTGCGCAGAGATTGAGCGGCAGCGGTTGACGTTATTTGACTTGCCTCCCGAAGTTTCTGATGTAATCTTAGCAGCCGGGCGTCCCTCCACTAAGACGGTATACGCCTGCCGGTGAAACAAATTTGGGGTGTGGTGCACAGAAAAGGCTGTGGATCCCCTTTCTGCCCCTCTTTCTGAGGTTCTCTTGTTCCTCCTCTCTTTGGCCCAGCAGGGCTCTGCTCTGGGCACTATCAAGGGCTATCTTTCAGACATTTCTGCCTTCTTTCGGCTTCCTGATCAGCCTTCTCTCTTCAAGTCTCCGGTTGTAAATCGTTTCTTAAAAGGCATAACTCATCTTTTTCCTCCTATTCCCTTCGTTATCCCTCAGTGGGACTTGAATCTGGTCTTGACCTATGTAATGTGCACTCCCTTTGAGCAGCTTAACAACTGTCCTTTAAGGCTTTTAACTCTTTAGACTGCATTTCTGGTGGCCATCACATCTGCCAGAAGAGTGAGTGAGCTCCAGGCTCTTTCATGCAAGCCTCCTTTTCTGTCTGTATATCTGGACAAGGTTGTCCTCCGGACGTGTCCATCCTTCCTACCCAAGGTAGACACTTCCTTTCACATTGGGCAAACCATCACTTTGCCCACCTTCTTTTCGCCTCAACATCCTTTGAAAGAGGAAAAGAGGCTCCACCGTCTGGACCCAAAATGTGCTCTTTCTTTTTATTTGGATAGCAGGTTTGTTTGTTGGCTACGTGGGTGCCAAGAAAGGTCGGCCATACACAAGCGGACTATCTCCAGATGGGTTGTTTTGTGTATCAAAGCCTGCTATTCTCTAGCAAAGGAGCTTCCACTGGGGGTGTGCGCCCATTCCACCAGGGCGACAGCAGCCGCTACTGCTTTGGGACGAGGAGTTCCTCTAAATGACATCGGTCAGGCAGCTACTTGGGCATCGCTCCACACGTTTACGAGACACTACTGCCTTAACGGCCAAGTCCGGAGAGACAGCTTCTTTGGCTGTTCTGTTCTCCAGGACTTTCTGTTGTGAACTTGGTTGGCAGACCCACCTCCCGGGTTGGTATTGCTGGCGTATCTATTCTAAGGTAAGGAATCTATAACTAACTGTTAATTTCGGATGAACAAGTTATATCTGTAAGAAACATAGGTTAGTTAAAGATTCCTTACCGCCCCTCCCATCCTCCCCGTCCTGTGAAATGATTTCTAGGGTTAAGGATACTGACGTTGATGGAGTTGTGCACTACCAGGATATCCAGGCGATAATAAAGAAGGTCAATCAGTTTCTTTGTTGTAAAAGTCTTTATTTGATATAATTCCAAAATATAAAAGCAACAGCCAACGCGTTTCGTTCTTAGAACTTCGTCAGGGCAGTCAGTAAGTTGCGTAAAAGATCGTCTCGATCTGTCCTGCCTGTGGAGTTTGGCAGTCTTTCACGAATGCTGCTGCCTGCGTCCCACGCAGGGGGACATCAGCGGGCAGCCTCTCTAGTGGACACTAGTCCAGCCCCCTCCCGTGTTGGTTTGGTGCGCCGGGGTGGGTGAGACCCCCTGGTAGCCACACGCCCCCCCCTCCCCGGCATCCAGCCATGCTTCCCGGGGGAGGTTCCTGGGGGGTGGGAGGGCCGGGCCGGGTATTTAGGGCCTGGCCCGCCTCCTGGTCTCTCTGCTTCCTGTCCCGGCCCTGCGCCCGGTCCTCGCTCGCGACCCGCGCTGTCCGCCTCCCAGTGTGCTGCGTTTCCCTCCCTGCCACTCTCCCAGCAGCAGAACAGGTGGCGCGATATCCAGAACGTTTTAATGTTTCTTTTGTGTTGCAGGCGGAGTTACAGGGCGATCTGGAGGCGGACCGGTACAGTAAGGGTACCTCTGCGGCAGACGGGTACAGTAAGGGTGCCTCTGCCCGGCACAGTAAGGGTGCCCGAGCCTAAGACCGTGAACCACAGGAGGTTCCGGAAATCACGACGGCGCCCCGTTAGTCCTTCGGGCGGTTGGGGGGCCTGAACCAACCGGGGTGAGCCATGCCGCTCCGCCCTGAAAGGGGTGGGAGTCCAAGGAAAGGATCTACAAGGTGCAGCACTGTCTGGGCGTCGTCCCCAAGGTGCTGACTGGCTCTACAGGCGGGCGGGTCAGCGAGGGGCTGCCACCCTGGATCGCCCGTAAGATGACCCACTAATGCCATACTATGTTGTATGAGAATAAACCTGCAGCAGTTCTTTCCCCATAACAGAGTGTCTGGTGTATCATTTATGGGGTGAAATTTTGTAAGTGTCGGGAGGAGCGGGTGACAGTGTGGGCACTATGTGTGCCACCTTGATAAGGGCCACGTTATAGAGCTGATAGTAAGTCGTCTCCACGAGGTGCGGGATATCTCCTAGAGGTTAAGGATATCCTTTTTCAGGGCCCTCATTTTGTGCACCAGTGGTCTGTGTCTTCTGGCACGGAAAGTCGTGTACAGTAGTGACGTCAGCGTGCGATGACGGCGTCTAAGTAGCTACCGCGACTTCATCCCGGCGACGACAATGCCAACGACGGACGCGGAGCCGACTCTCTCCACCTTCCGATGCACAGAGGGACTGCTGACAAAAAAACCTTCGGGATACAGTCTGACGCCTGGGGTTAATTCTAAGGTAAGGAATCTATAACTAACCTATGTTTCTTACAGATATATTGTTACCGAAGGAGAGTAGCTTGTTCTTTAAAGCACTGTTCAACCACACTGTGACGAAAGCCAAATTGTAGATCCAAAATGATGTTATTTTCTGCAGCCCAAGGACCCAACCTAATATTTTTGACAGTCAAGCAAAGAGATGGGGCAGTAACAGGAAAATTGCTCTTTGTCTCCCTTTTTAAAGATCGAGACAATGATGGGCATTCATGACTAATTCCTTCAGTCACAGCTGGCAGCCTGTCAATAGTTGTGCATTTAATCATGTGTTAAGTTTACCCAGACTGCACATAGGTTTTTAGTCACGTCAATAAACAGCATAATTTCACTTGGTCACGTCAATAAACAGCATAATTTCCCTGCCAAATCATGTTTTTCGTTTAATCTGCCAAAAAGTGCTGTTTCCGGAACAAGACATTTTCTCACGTTCCTGCTTCACAAGTTCTCGCCTTGTAACCAATCAGTCGCGGTCCCCGCCCTCTGAATTGCACACTTCAAAAACAGAAAAAATGAGCAAAGTATAATATTTCTAAACCAGTTTCTTTTTTTCTGCCATGAGGCGATACCCACTCATAGGTCGCCACCCAGCTGGATGACACAGCGTAACCACCATTGGCTGAAGAAAACTGTAAAACGGAAGGCGATTGGTTACTATGGTTCAGCTGATGTTTTGGAAGTTAGCTTGTACAGCCCTCCCTTCTGCAGAGCGCTATTCCTGGCTGGTGTAGCGCTAACCAAAATAAACTGCAGTAAAACACCTCGCAACGCCGTGGTTAAACATGTGGGCTGTGGTGTGATTTCCAAATCTTATTTAGTTGCCACCAGATGATCGTGAGGAAATCTCATTCTCTTATTCTGCCTCCCTTTTCCTCCTGCCACAACCGGTGTCACGTGGATGCAGACTAAACCCTAGTACCGGGAGCATCATAAGTGTATGCTTAAGGCTTGATAACCGGAAGCCAGATTTTGGGGTGGACTCCGTGCCCGGCCGCCTCGGGGGATAGGATGGAGCCGCTGCTGAAGAATGGCTACCAGGGGCACGGCCGGTACGTGCTGGCAGTGGACGTGGGCAGTACCGTCCTCAAATGTCACGTCTACGACAAGGCGGCGACGATCAGGGGAGCCGGCAGCAAGAAGGTGACTGGGGGGAAAGAAAGGGGGTTGTGGGAGAGAAGGAGGGGTGTGTCGGCAGGGAGTGCATGAAATGACCCGGGCTGTAATAAACGGACAGTGGGGCAATGCAGGTTTGCAAGAAGAGGTCAAGATGGGAATGCAAGAGCGGAGGTTATGCAGAGCTGTCATGTTTCCTAAATCTATGCTTCAGTGGGTCACCCGGCCCAAGTTTTTGCTTTGCTTTTTGGGACTTAAAATTGTTCTTTTTATGGAGAGGTAAACAGGACTGCAAGTCCCAGCATGCAAAGGAAATCCTTGAATTGTTGACTTACGACCCTGGGAAACACTAGAACTCTGTCTGTGATACATTTCCACTGACCCACATTTTGCGGGTGTCACACATCTTAGGCTCATCTTCACCTTCCAAACGAGAAATGCCTTCCTTGGACTTCAATGGGGTCACAGAGGAACCTCCTTACCTTCCGAAAATGCATCAATTGAGTTCAATAGGTTCCCCCTCAAAGGACCCCCAATGTACACACTCTTAGGATACGCAAAAAAGGGGGGGGGGGCGGTGCTGTGCGTAAGAATGGTCTGTGGGAACTGGCTGCATAAGAGAATGCTTTTTAATGCATTAAAGAGACTAGTGCAGTGCAGAATATCCACTGTAGCACTTGCTCAGTGTGCCATGCAGTGTCCTCGAGAGAGAAAAAACTAAATAAATATGGGGGCGTGGCTTTTTTAGATATATATATATAGTGTGCATATATCAAGTAGTCAGTCCTATGTAGGCTCTGCAGCTGTTGGAACCTTGAGGCATAACGCATACTCCGTGCACTATGATTTGTGATAGCCGAAGTGTAAACGTGCACTGTTCCTTTATCACGTAGCAGTGTGAAGTGCAATTGCTGAACTTGGCACACAGCTCAAAAGGTGGTAGATAAATAGACACATAATTAGGTTATGGAGACATGGCAACCTATAGTATTTTCTAAACGAGCAGTCTTTCTCGATGCATTTTCTGACAGTCGTACATATAGTAAGTATTCAGTATATGACAGATATCACATTTTTACAATTACCCACAATAAATATAACGATTAGACATAATATGATAAATCAAGGGCAAAAAAACATAATAAACAAGTAAAATTAGAATTAATGTTGTAAGCACATGGTAGGCAATACTTGCCCAGTTTGCTGTATTGGAATGAGTTTATATGAATTATTATGTTAAGCAGAAAGATATATCATGCTGAATAACAAGTAAGAAAACATTATCCGTATTCAGTGGCACGTAGAAATAAAAAACGACAAGAACACTAAAAGGCGTAGACCGTAATGCATATGTCAGTGTAACGTTTAGCATGTATTGCGTGTGGTTGTTAAATTGTCTTTCGGTGGCAGGAGTATGCAACTATGAATCTTTCCTGTGACTCATAGTTCCACCATCATGATAAATAAGCATTCAACAGTGATGTGACAGACAATTGATTGCTTACGTTGTGTGCACTACAAATTGTCATGAACGGGGATGGTTGCGCACTTTCCAGCTGAACATTCCAAACTCAACATCAACTAGACTAGTAAGTGACAGTCTCTGAGAACAACGAGGTATGATTTACCGCACTTGGCCTGCGGTGTGTTCTATGCTGGTACTCAGGGCAAACCCAATACGTTATGTTGTCATTGTTGGGCTCATGCTAGTTTTGCAACATCGAGAAGCCAACGTCGGCCACTAGGCTAACGGTGAGGTAGAGTCTGTGACTAGTGTGTGTTGGAAAAGCACTGCCATTTTGGTAATGCCTCTGGGGGAAATCTTAGGGCACCCTCTGGGTGCTCTAAACAGGCTTGAAGCCTGCTTATGTAACTTGAAGTTAAGTACACCAGGCACAAGAGTAGTATTTGGTTGTACATAGTATCTAAGTAAGCACTGGTAAATGCAGCGTAGTACAGGCTGACATCCATCCGCTGTCCTTGGAACTAAGAATATAGCCTACTACAGCTTATATTTGAGCAGGGGAAAGTTCTAAGTTTAGTCCAAACACTTCTGCATGTTTTATGAAGCAGCCCAAGGCTTTGATCAATGATTTGCTTCATTTATAAAAACATCATGAATAGCACCTGACTGTCTTGTAGACATGGTCACCATTCCTGGTGGTTCTGGCCACCATGTCTTTCAAAGAAAGGAAAAGGAGTGTCACTGCACAACCACAAACTGTCATTCAAAGAAAGGAAAAGAAGAGGGAAAGAGTCATTTTTTATTTCTTCTTGAAGGGGCCTATACAACATAACGTTGTTATGCAAGGTAACAGCAAGAAAGACTAGGCTAACATTATTCTTCTTGAGTTTTGTTGTTTAGGGATGTCACTAAATATTGTCTTCTTCCTTTGCTTTTTTTGGTTTTGCGGTCTTTGGTCTAAAGATGCAGAGTTTAGAAGCATGTTTTAGGTCTTATTTAGTTATTTTATAAACTGTTGAGAATCAGGAAGTATCTGAATCACATTTGATATTTTCATACTGTTTGATTCTTTTACTGATAGGTAAAATTGCTGGTTTCATAAGAATCATTCCCAATATTTGGCATCACACTTACCCACAAACAGAGAATGGGTGAGACCCTTTAATACAGCAGCTCCCTTTTCTAGCAAGTTAGCATAGATAGTAGATGAATTGTCAAACACCCCAGGCTTTAAACATTCAATGCAATGAGTATTGACAGGTATATGTGAAAAGAGTGCTGTCACCAAGCATCTGGGATAGTGGTGAAAACATGAAATCAGACTTTTGGAAAGCAGTGTCACGTGGAATGCTGCTGCAACAAGTTCTTACCAAGTTCAACAAAGATTGGAGTCATATTGTTTGTATTTGCAGTGATTTAGCTACGTATATGAAAAAGTTGTGTAATGACCTGTCAAAATCGATACCTGAGCTGAAGTGCTTCCCTGTAAGAGATCCTTGCCACTTGCTAGATGGTATGCTGAAAGCATCTTTACAATCTTCAGAGTTAATAAAGAATGCAATTGACTTTGTAGTTCATTCTGGTGCACTGTTTTGTTATTTGTGGAAACTAAAAAGCAAATATTTCTAATTTTGTGCTTTGTGTGGCATCAAAGAAAGAGTCAACCCAACTGTGTAATTTAGCGAATGGTTCTAGTCCTCGAGGCAGTGAATGCTATGTTGTCCTTATGGCGATTGTTTACAGAATTTTTGCTTAGTAATAATGTCAAAGGCAAGTAATGTGAGGATGTTTTGATTGCATATTGATAGTGATGTGAAAAAAGTACACTCTACTGCATTCTTAGATTTTTACAGGAGCACATGACTGCTGTAGTGAACATTAAAAAAACTAGAGTCTGAAAACACTCTTGTCTACCAAGATTTCAGCGTTATTGGTGTAAATGTGAAACATCTCATTGAGAGTAGGGTGGGCGACACTTTAGTTACTTTGGCACTGCAACATGTTCCATGTTAGAATGCTTGCTACTAGGTAAGCAAAGAAATGTTAAGGGGCAATTCAGGAAATTCTACTTTACAATGCAGGAGAAATGGCTTGCAATGATGCATAGAAATTTCCCCTCACCAACCAAGGCATTTGAAGTCAATGAAGCCTCACTGTGATACTATGCACAAGCTCCAGATCTATTCCGAAATGGGGAATTTTGTCCTAACTTCGAAAAGTACTACTTCATTTTTGACCACTTCAATAACTCTGAGGGCAACCGTTCAACGCATATGTTGCAGAACCTGTCCCAGAGAATCACAATCTTCAGGTGCACCAGTATTGGCATGGAAAGCGGGGCCGGACTGAGAACCAAAACCGGCCCTGGCAAAGTGCTCGGCTGCCCTCCCCCGGGGGTTGGGGGTGCGACCGCGCTCGTTGCCAGGGCCGGTTTTCGGCCGATTTTGCTACAGGGCTGTTTTTGCAGCAACGCTGCAAAAACGGCCCTGTAACGAAAACTGCCCCCAGGGGCCCAAAATCGGCCCCCACCCTTGCGGCGCACCGGGGGATTGCCCTGTGCCCGCAACGGCCAGTCCGGGCCTGATGGAAAGCTATGTCAGTTGAGGTGCCGGGTTTTTAGAGACCCGGTGGTGCCAGGGGACCACACCCGAAGACCTCTAGGTTCTCCCTGTTCTGGACTTACAGAAACACGGAGTCTTCTAGATGAAGTCAAAGATCGAGTTTATTGGCTGCAACCAAGTAACATGCGTCCTAGAAGTACGACAACACGGGCCGTAAGTTCTCAGGAGACTGTTCGTTTTTACAGAACCAGACTTCTCCTTATATACATAAATAACAGCTGCAGGCAAGAATTCTTAAGTTTACGATATGGCAATACAAATATTTCCACAATAATACAAAGAGCGAAGTCATGCTGGTCAGCACATATTCTAGATGTCCAGTTTGTGATGGATTACCTCGCCAGATCCAAAACTCCCATCAGATATCGATGAAATGCCAATAAGGTCGAGCCCCCTCCCACCATAAAACGGGTCATAAACAAGAATCATGGACAGGTGTGCGTGTGTATGGAAAACAGGGTTTGTATGCAGTGAAGGGTTTATGACATGTTGTGCTTTGATGATATCGGGCTCGGCCACTGGGCGAGGAGCTGCCCAAACAGGCTTGGCTGGAGGCAGTGGAGTCAGCTCGGCCAGGTCATGGGGGAGTCAGCTACAAAGGATGTTTCCTTTTAGATCAAGCTCGGCTTTAATCAATTGACTTATATGAGGGCAAGCCATAAGATGGATGCCGTTTACAAAATGGAGTCTGCGGGTTCGAGACGCAAATCAAGATTTGAGGGTGTTAGCATCGCTTAATCATGACGCAAATGCATGGGGATGATGTCCCAATCATTACCGGTTCGTAGATACCAAATTCGTCATGATACGAC
Source organism: Lissotriton vulgaris (assembly GCF_964263255.1). NCBI lineage: Eukaryota > Metazoa > Chordata > Amphibia > Caudata > Salamandridae > Lissotriton > Lissotriton vulgaris. Next base: position 605,496,955 of record NC_141699.1, on the reverse strand, counting down.
GGTATTTTATAACACGAGTGTTGGACCCCGAGGCTGGTGAAACGGAGGGGTCCAGAATTGCAGTACCACAGTTCCTCCTTTTGCCCTTATATAAGGCAATGACTCACGCTTGTCAGAGTCCAAATCGGTACTGATGAATTCACGGAGATGCTGCTGTAGCATCATTCTGTTGCTCAGTTCGTCCCTGGACACAGGCTTCCTTACACACGAAGTGGCGCAGAGGCCACATATTGCAGGAGCGCACTGTACAAACAGGCAGAACATAAACAGAACGGCTAAGATCATCCCAAGGAAGATCAGAGTTTTCCATCCCCAGGCAGAGATCAGTTCCCAGAACCACCCTAGCAGAGACCAATCCCCTTTCTCTGTGTGAAGGGAATTGGAGATTTTGTGTAATTTGGAGATGGCCTGGTACACTGTCGGAGCATTATCGGGGATGAAAATGCAGCAACTAGATTGGATCACTCTACATACACCACCACGGTCTGCAAGTATGACATCTAGGGCAACCCGGTTTTGAAGGGTCATAAGTCGATCCGACTGAAGCTCAGCTGTCAGGTTGCTAAGGGCATCGGCCGTTTCAGTCACGGCGGACTCAACTATCCTCGTTAATTGTCGAATGTTCCTGCTGTTCACCATAGGCCCCCAAAATGGCAGAAAACCCTTTGCGAAGTCTCCAAATTCTTGACCTGCAGTGTCGTCTTGACTCACAACACCCCTAACTGTCCTTGTCCGATGGTAATCTGCCCCGGCCGTGTAGGTGGGTGGCAGCAGAAACGAGATGAAGCATGTGCCCGAGAAGTCGGCAGGCAACCAAGTGTATGCCTTGTCGTGGCAGATGAAGTATGTACCCTTAGCCGCCAAGAATGGAGGGGAAGTTCGGGAGGCAAACACGTATGTTTCCGTGCATATGCTCTTCCCCAATTGTGCTTCGGGATCCCTGCCAATGCCTTGCAGACATAAGTGACCACGGTGGGGTACTACCCAGACTGAGGATGATTTCTTTGATTTCTGGCTCTCACTTAATGAAATCCCATACTTGGTGATGTTCCACCTACTGTATGGGGTAAACTCATCTTTGGGAGTGGCTCTGATCGTGTCAATATCTCTACTCATGTTCTTGATTCCTGCTATTAATGCCTTGTTGTTTGAGTTCTCTCCCCGAACGTATGGTTCAAGGGAAAACAGGAACATGGTCTGGAAAGCCCACAAAGAACCGTAATAACTGAAGGGCAGGACGAAGTAAGGGATACCCTTATCGGTTGTGTGCGGCATGAGTCCACATATCCAACAGTTCGTGTTGTTCATAACAGATTGGTGCTGGTGTAGGAGTAAGACAAATGAATTATTTACAAATTCGAGTCTTCTGGCAGACTCGTGTTCAGGTAGAGGATGGAAGGAGTGTGTCGGATCAGTGGGAGAAGGTACGAGTTGTGTGTTGTGTATGAATGGAATTCGAAAAATGGACAGAGCAAAGCTAGTCAAAAACATTACTATACTACACAACATTAGGATGCTTAACACTAGAAAACGTCTCTTTGCCATTATAGTACATATTTTCTTTTCAAAAGTCATGTGTCTAGCAGGTCTCTCAACCCCTGGAAACCCCATCCTCTGGTTGCTGCCCACGGTGGGTGGTTGCTTCTGCCAAGATGTGCGCTCCGTCCAGTCCGGGGTGATTCCCTCAGACTGACCAGAACCGTTGACCTAGGCGTCCCCGGCTGCACTCCTCAGACTTCAACCGCAGCCTTAGCAGCAGAACCGGATGGCGGTTCGAAAATCAAAAATGAGCTAGTTCCCTGGGAGAGAGAGCTGTGGAATCAAAAATAGTTCATGGAAAAAGGGAAGATCGCACTAGTTCGAGTATGTCAGTTCTTTGGTCTTGACCTTAGATTATATCGTTCCTTTTCAGGCACGGTGTGATCTTCAAACAGTGTTTCAGGTTTGTTAGTGTCCAACTGCAGCGACGGTGGCACAGATCCTTGCAGAATACAATCACTCTCTTTGTCGGTATTAGTTCCTTTTAATCGTGCATCGCTGAAGGGGACAAAACGTGGTACAGATTCGGTCTCGGAGTCAGCGACTCCTTGCTGGACCCATCGGTCGTATGGAAGGGGCAACGGGACCCTTTTGCAATGGGCGCCGTGCACCCAATGTTTCTTTCCGTGGACACGCACTGCAGAGCGGGTCGATAGTAAAACCTGGAAAGGTCCGGTCCAGCGAGGCTCCTCGTTCTTGGCACGTCTGAAATTCCGAATCAGGATCCAGGAGCCAGGTTCGATAGTGTGGCCTGGATCGTCAGACGCAGGTGGAGAGGAGCTGTGGACCTGTTGATGTAAAGCATGCAGTTTAGTTGTCAATTCGTGCAAATAGTCAAACAGTACAGGGTGCTCGATCTCACTTATCCTCTTAGGCCTTGGCACACCCCAGATGTTAGCTGGGCGGCCAAACACTATCTCGTAAGGGCTAAGTCCTAATCTAGAATGGACAATCATCCTGGTAGACAGGAGTGCTAAAGGCAGGGCGTCGGGCCACTTGAGGCCTGTGCTGGCTTGGATCTTGGCCAGTTTCAATTTTAACGTGCCATTATAGCACTCTACTAATCCTGCCGATTGGGGGTGGTTTGCAGCGTGGAACTTCTGGCGGATGCCTAGACACTCACACACTCTCTTCATCACCCGTCCCACAAATTCACTTCCGTTATCACTCCAGACAATCCTAGGCATGCCGAATCTAGGGAAAAATTCCTTGACAAGGGCTTTGGCAGTTGACAATGCAGTGTTTTCCTTAATGGGGTATGCTTCTATCCACCTGGAGAAGGCGCAAACGACAACAAGGACGTATTTCAGGTTATTGCACCTCTCCATGTGAATGAAGTCGAGTTGCAAGACCTCGAACGGATACGTTGGAGGTGCAAAATGACCAGCTGGGGTTGGGGTTCCCCTACCGGGATTGTGCTTCAAACACACCATACAGTTTCTGACCAGATTCTCTGCACATCTTGGGATACCACTATTCTGCCATACTGGGGCCAACAGCTTACATATTCCTTTCACACTGATGTGTGCCATTCCATGGGCCATCGTCACCACTGCGAGCACATAGGCGTTAGGTAACAACCATCGCTGATGTTCTGACAGTTCGACCCAACAACCATTCGCGTCTAACCTACCCTTGCTTTCTCTCCATTCATTCACCTCTTTCTCAGTCGCGTCAGATTGTATAGATTTCACGCTTTCGATGGTTTCCTCACACATACCCACATCAGGGGTCCATCTAGCAGGACCTACAACATACATCCGACTCATTGTGTTCCTTGCAGTCTCTTTCGCGACCTCATCGGCAAATGCATTCCCTCGACCAACATCATTTCGGATCTTCCTATGCGCGCTACACTTCACAATCGCAACCTGTAGGGGCAAGGTCAGTGACTCGAGAAGGTCGTGTACTAGCTGGCCATGTTGTATTTTTGCACCATTTGACGTCAGGAACCCACGTTCACGCCACAATCTTCCAAAACTGTGGGCGACGCCAAAGGCGTACTGACTATCAGTGTACACATTCACTCGTTTTCCTTTCGCCAACACGCACGCTCTTGTGAGTGCGATTAGTTCTGCCGCTTGTGCGGAATTCTGGGGGATGCGAGCTGTCTCTACAATCGTATGTAATGTTGTCCCGGCATATGCTGCAGTCGTGTCACCATTCGGCAACTTGAAACATGAACCATCAACCCATAAATTATCATTACATTCAGGGAAAGGAGTATCCTGCAAGTCTACTCTCCCTTTTGCCTCTTCCTCTGTCCTAAAGCAGCAGTCATGTTTGTCGATTTTATCTGTCTCTGCTGGTGGAATGGGTAGTAACGTAGCAGGGTTGAGTGTATCACACCTCTTTATTTGAATGTGGCTTGCCAACAGGGTCAATTCATAGCTGGACAGTCGAGCACTAGTTAGGTGCTGTGTTTTCGTCCTGTTTAGTAAAATATCCACTGCATGTGGGACCATAACGGTCAGAGTATTATTCATGACTAACCCAGCCGACTGTCGAATACAGACAGCCGCTGCGGCAGTGGCCCTCAAACAACTCGGTAATGCCTTAGCTACGGGATCTAGAGTCGCGGAGAAGTATGCACATGGGCGCTGTTTGTCCCCAAAGTGCTGTGTCAGGACTGATAATGCGCAACCTTCCTTCTCATGGACGTATAATGTAAACGGCTTGCTGTAGTCGGGATTGCCTAACACAGGAGCCGAACATAATGCTTCACGCAACTCATGGAAACTTGCCTGACAATCTTCAGACCAAGGCAAAGGATTGGGTGTGTCTTTACGCATTAATGCCAGCAAGGGTTTAGCCAGCAGTGAGAAATTCGGTATCCATTGTCTACAGTATGATGTAATGCCCAAGAAGGCACGCACTTCTCTTTGTGTCCTTGGGACACTCAGTTCTGCAATCGCCTGTATTCTTTCTGTGGTCAGTCTCCTTCCCTCCTTCGATAAGATGTGACCTAAGTAGGTTACTTCTTGTCGGCAAAATTGTAGTTTGGAAAGCGAGACTTTGTGCTTCATGTCACATAAATGACGCAACATGGCTTGTTTGCAAATCTCTTCAGTATCTGCAGCGATCAGTAAGTCGTCTACATACTGTATCAGAGTCGCGCCACCAGGTAGAACAATCGTATCGAGTTGCGTTTTTAGAGCCTGACTGAATATTGATGGACTCTCGCAGTAGCCCTGAGGAGCGCGTCTGAAGCGGAAACTTTGTCCTCCTAGATTGAAGCCGAAGATATCTCTGCTCTCCTCGGCAATCGGGATGCTGAAGAAAGCATTCTTCAGGTCAATCACCGAAAACCAATTGGCTGAGGCTGGAACCATTGTCAATAAGGCAGTAATGTCGGGGACGACTGGAAACTGCGGTACAACGATCTTATTCACTTCCCTTAGGTCGATCACGAATCGGTACACAGGGGGCTGTGAAGGATCGGTACGCTTTAAGACAGGCAAAACAGGACTGTTGCAAATGTTGCCTGTGGTTTCTTCAATGACGTCTTTCTCAATCAGATCGTATATTATTTCTAGCAAAGCCTTTTCACATTCTTTTGACATTTTATATTGGGGAATACGTGGCAACCTGACGTCATTTTTCAATGTTATGACATACGGTGCTATCTCCAAATGACCCACATCATTAGAACCATTCGCCCAAAGTACATCTGGAAGAGATGATAACTCAGTCGGAATTCTTTCTTTTGACACATACATTGGGGAAATCACTCTTTTACCAAGCGTAAGCTGTACTCCTGAAGGAGAACAGTACAAGGTCGCATATAGTCTCTTCAGTAAATCCAAACCTAACAAATTTTCGCCACAACCTGTGGTAAGAATGAGGGGTGCTTCTAATTCGCATGGGCCAACAAAAAGGGGCATGGGACTGGGGATCGGGTTTCTAACAGGGGCGCCAGAAAAACCTACTGAAACATTCATTTCGCCAGACAAAGGTGCGCCAGGAAGTTTTGAGTGCATAATCGAACTTTTTGTAGCACCAGTATCCAGCAGAAATGGCTCCGACACTCCGGATGTAATTACCTCTACATAAGGTCCATTCTGATCTACTGGAACTGAAACAACTCCCTCTCTTTGTCCATGGCTGTCCTAGCAATTATTACCCTCATTCTCAGTCTCTGCGTAATAGTCATCTGCATAGTACTGAGCTGACCTAGAAGATGTATTATTCTGTTGGTCAAAGCTATTCATAGAATTCTGAGGCGGAAAAGAAGTGGTGTTCTGGGAGAAATTTCCACGGCCCCTACCTCTAGGAACCTGTTGAACACCTCTACCTCTTGCGCCGGAAATACCGCTTAAACGTCGTGCAAGAGCTTGGCAATTACTTTTGTAATGACCCTCTTCTTTGCAATATGCACATTGATTCGGGCCATATGGAGAACGCTGGTGGAAAAACTCGTTTCCTTGCGCGTTTCTCGAATACTGCTGTGGTTGCTGATAATTTGGCTGACTAGGGGTGCGAGGCGGGTACGCTTGCTGGAGAAGAACTTTAGTCTTTAGTTCCTTAGTCTTCTTCTCTGTCTTATCTAGCTCGTCTTTGCGCCTATTTTCATAGTACTGGGCTGTGGCTAAAATCTGTGCTGACGTGGAAACAGCCCAAGCACTCTCTGAATCTTTCAATTTATTGCATAATTCAGGAAGCAAATTATGTACAAATTTGTCTACAAACAATCTTTGGCCACCCTCGGTAGCCATATCCTGACCACTATGATCAGTGAAAGTCTCCTCAAATCTCGTGAAAAAGTCGGACACATTTTCATCTTTCTTTTGCTTGCACGCAGATAGCTTGTCCCAATTTACACGCAATTCAGGCATTAACGTTTTCATGTACGCAATAATCCTACCTGGAAGATCTGCTATTAAAGGCTCGGGTTTAGAACCACCAACTTGTCTGGCATCAGTAGCGGTGATATTAGCCCATGAGTCACCTAGTTCCTGATCGTGATCTGCATGACGAATTTTACTCCATAAGGGATGCGGAACCACGTTCCCAAATAACATGTCTATATCTGCTAAATTCATTATACATGAGCTGGCAGTCTGTGATAATTCCTTGTAATACCCTGCAGGATTTTTACGTGGATCAGGTAGTGTCTGTTTGAGTGCTAAAACTTCGGATCTTTTCCAGGGGACATGTACCCATACACGCTGGAAATGCGGTGGAACAGGCGGTTGCGCGTTCGCTTCGCCTTCCCTCCATACCGGAGGAACCTCTCTCATGGGGTACTGTCGCGCCTTTTTCCTACCAGACACATCGTCCTCATCAAACGATCTAGAGCTGTTTCCTGTGCTCCTATAAGATAACAACAAATCCATTGCTTTCTCAACATCTGTGCCTATAATCATGCCTTCGTAAAATTTGAATCGCATGCGGGCTAGTTCCTGCATTCTGCGTTTTGGGTCATTGTCTCGTACATCTTCCCAGAGGTACACACACATCTCCTCAAATACGTATCTTTGAGTGGATGGGTCCCACTGACGGAAAACTTCCATAACAGACTGAAGATCACATCTTACAGTATCAGTAACCCATTTGCGTGCTAACTCATTCAGTACTTCTCTTTCCTCGTAGTCGGCTAGTTGACTGCGCAACTGTCTACGTTCTGGTTTAGGGGTCGTTTTAGGCGACCCAAAGAAGGGCGAGAATAGACCAGTGACAGTTCTTGCCACTCTCTCCCTGACAGAAGGAGAAGCTTACGGCGAAACAGATGCGCCAGAGAAGACAGGCTGATGTAAAGAGGAAGTCGAAGCGACAGCAGAGGAAGTTGAGGCAGTAGCAGACGTAGTATCGTAGTGAATAGTTGGAGCAGTAGGCAAGGTTGTAGAAGTAGAAGGAGTATGTAACAAAGGCGGCGGCCCTTGAGACGGCTGCGCCGGAGAAGTAGGAACCAGCTGAAGAGGAGCTGGTGTTTGTGCAAGAGCTGCATTTCGTGCACCTGGGCGCGGTATAACAAAGCGCTTCGGGGGTGCAGTAGCATCTAGCGCATATGGGGGTGGTGAATTCAATAAGTGCGACATTAAAGGATCGTTCTCTGATTTCCCTTTTGAACTTTGTCCTTCATGTGGCAACATCGGGTAGCATTTATCTACTGCTAACTTCTTGCTTCTGAGCATTTGTTCACTTTCTTGCTCTTCCTCATTATCTCTGTATGCAATGGCGGCTTGCACCATTGACATACCTCTTCTATTTTTCTTAGCTAGTTTCATTTCTTTCTGTTTGGCTTCTTTGCGCCATAAGCGAAAAGAGTCAAACATCGCCGGCCGGGCTTTCTTCTTGAACAATTTGACCTCGAGGTTGTCTAATATTTCTGAGTCAAAACTACCATATTGGGGCCATTTTAAAACACCATCTTTGCGGGTGTATTTTATCCATACCTCGTTATACGTAATAGGACCTACTCCATGCTTTATATATAACTCATATGTTGGAGTTCCAATCGGAGGAACCGGACACGAATCCTCTAATCGGGAGTCCTTACTACAACCAAGACAAAACAAGTTTCCAAGTCTGCTGAGACCAGGCATCTTTGCTCACTAGTCTAGCTTCAAACTTCAAGGGATTATCTAATTATGATATTATCGTGAATACACGAACACCTCGGTTTTGGTGCTTGCAAGTACCAATAATACAAACCGTATCTCTGGGATACCAAGACTAAGAACCAAACTAAGAACTGGGAGACGCTCCACTTATACTTAACTGAATATTGAAGATCGGTGACGTCACTAGAAGACTCGTCTATCGTTTCGCTCTACCAAGGATCACTGGGTCCAAAACAGGGCGATAGTCAGGGCAGCAGTCCTTCGTAGCCGTCGGGACGCGGGGAACCTCGCAGCAAACACCTTCGGAACCACGTCGACATGCAGGGGTCGCTGAAGTGGCTGGCCGTCCTCCGGAATTTTCACACGAAGCTCCTCACGAACATCTGGCTTGGACCGTCACCGCTTGATGTCGCCTCGAGTTGGGCGCCAACTGAGGTGCCGGGTTTTTAGAGACCCGGTGGTGCCAGGGGACCACACCCGAAGACCTCTAGGTTCTCCCTGTTCTGGACTTACAGAAACACGGAGTCTTCTAGATGAAGTCAAAGATCGAGTTTATTGGCTGCAACCAAGTAACATGCGTCCTAGAAGTACGACAACACGGGCCGTAAGTTCTCAGGAGACTGTTCGTTTTTACAGAACCAGACTTCTCCTTATATACATAAATAACAGCTGCAGGCAAGAATTCTTAAGTTTACGATATGGCAATACAAATATTTCCACAATAATACAAAGAGCGAAGTCATGCTGGTCAGCACATATTCTAGATGTCCAGTTTGTGATGGATTACCTCGCCAGATCCAAAACTCCCATCAGATATCGATGAAATGCCAATAAGGTCGAGCCCCCTCCCACCATAAAACGGGTCATAAACAAGAATCATGGACAGGTGTGCGTGTGTATGGAAAACAGGGTTTGTATGCAGTGAAGGGTTTATGACATGTTGTGCTTTGATGATATCGGACTCGGCCACTGGGCGAGGAGCTGCCCAAACAGGCTTGGCTGGAGGCAGTGGAGTCAGCTCGGCCAGGTCATGGGGGAGTCAGCTACAAAGGACGTGTCCTTTTAGATCAAGCTCGGCTCCAAGTGTTGGACCCCGAGGCTGGTGAAACGGAGGGGTCCAGAATTGCAGTACCACACAGTGGCCAGCATTAGCAAATGGTGTACTGACTGTTTTGGCATTGCCCGTCTGAGGTGCCAATGTTGAGAGGGCCTTTTCACAGATAAAAGTTTACATGGGAAGGAAAGAGTGCGCATGCATGACCAAAGACTCTCTGAAGATGGATTGTATGGTGTACTGCAAAGAGTTTGATTTAAAAAAAAATATTTGGACCTCCTGTACAATGTCTATATACCATGCACTATCCGTGCTGAAAGCAAGCAATAACAAAAGCGAACCACTCCCTAGACACCAGAAAAACACTGTTTCTATTTTTTAATGGCACGAAAATGTGTAACCACTGATATTTATTTTCAGGTATTGAAATCATTGGAATACACTGAAAAACTTCCACCAGAATTTAACAAAAATAGAAACTGAAATCAGGAAAGCCTTATTATAACCAAGTATTCTCTAGATATTTTTTTGGGACATAACTACTGCACAGAAATATCTTAACTAACATTAATCTAAATGTTTGTGTGTAGTATTACACTGTTAATTTTGCCAATTAGGAATCTTCAGCAAAAATACCTCCATCTTTATTTTTTGCAAGAGTCAGGAAATCAACCCATTGATTGGGAAGAATTGATAGACATGTGTGAAGTATTTAGAGGCTTTAGATGGTAAAGAACGTTGTTCTTCAAGGAAGAAAGTCTTTGTTCTAAGCACTTTGGGCAAAGAAGGACAGTGTTTGAGTTAAGTGTTTACCAGCAGCTGTGGCTGAAGATGGCCAAACAATCCCTGACACCTACAGCAAAGAAAACATTAGAGAACAGATTTACTAAAGACACTAATATAGTTATGAGCAGATTTAAATTTTACATACATCCACACAGGGTATGTGTGATGGCAGATGAGTTAATTTCTGGACTAAGAGAATGGCCAGTCAAGTGCCAATTTGGCATGATGACTGACACGTTAATGTGTGACCATCTAATAGTCCAGGGCATAAGTTAAAAAAAAAAAAGCAAAAAACAACAACAAAATCACTCAAAAATGAAATACAGATAGGTAAAGTGATATCAGAGCATGAGAGAGATGGAAAAGAGAACATAGGGGCAGTGGTGAAGTTTCTTGCATATGTGGAGAAGATATTGACTAAAGAATATGACAAACCTAACAAGAGCATAGCATCACATAAGTACATTAGTAAAGTGTATACTAGATGTGGAAAAATGCTTTCACAATTCAAACTCCCAGAATTGTTTTGTGTTGGGTAAAGATTGCAAAAAGTGTGGGAGTCAGGGCCATTTTGCGTGGATATGAAAGATGACTCCAAACCCAAATTAGTGGCAAAACAAGAAATCTCAATAAGAATCCAGAAAAAGTGGCTAGGATTCTGTGTATAGGTAATACTTTTTGTAATGGAGGTAGACAACGTGGACATAAAGCGGAGTTTTGGCTTAAGGGGAAGAGGGTTCCTCTCATGGTGAATTTGGGTTCCAGTTATACAATGATGCCAAGAGATATGTTTCTCTTAATGGCCATATGTTGATCTACTTCCACAAAGACGTAACCTCAGCTGGTCATCAAAGGGACAACATAGGCATACTTGGGGTTTTATGTTGACAAAGATAGAATTTCAAGAGAGGCTGGTAGTGGGAAAGGTGTATGCAGCAGCAAATGGTCGGTTGATGTTTGGGTGGGAACATCAATAAGGTCTGCATATAATCATTGATCCCAGAACCAACAACCAAGTCTTGGTAGTCAAGGACACATCAGTGGCCAAGATTGTTGAAGGGACTAAACAGGTGTTTGCAAACAAGTTGGAATAACTGGAGGGATACTTTCATAACATTATTGTCAAACGTGATGTAATTCCTTTTCAGCATAGTTTAAGAAGGGTACCAGTAGTTGCCAGGATAGAGGTAAAGCAGATGCTTCATGACTTGGTTAAAGAGGGAACTATTGAACCTATTGAAACATTCAAATGGATTTCCCATTTGGTAATCACAGAAAAATCAGATGGAAGTTTAAGGTTCTGTGTTGATCTACACACTATCAGTGATCATATTGTGGTTGACAATTACCCTTTGCTGAATATTAATGAATTGGTACAACTACTCCAAGCTGGAATGTTTTTCAGTAAGTTGGATCTCAAACGTGTGTACCACTAGATCGAACTGGTTAAAGACTCAAAACCCCTTACAGCTTTTATTACAATGAAGGGCATCTTTCAATTCACCAAGATGCCGTTTGGTTTGTCATCAACAGCAAGTGTTTTTCAGAGAATGATGGAGGAATTATTCAAGGACATGGATAGGGTGATTTATTTCCAAGACGACATCTGGTGTTTGGAGAAATAACTGAAAACCACAACATTGCTCTCAAACAAATACTAGATTGGGTTGCTGAGGATGGCCTTACTTAAGAGGGAAAAGTTCAAATTTCTTGTTGTAGAAATTGAATATCTGGGTTATACATTGTCCAAAGCTGGATTCAAGTCGAAAAGAGATCTGTTGGATGTACTGAAGATAGCTCCTGCTCCCCAAGATAAAAATCTGCTCCAGTCCTTTTATGCCTTCTAGAATATTGCTAAAAATTCATGAGTACATTTGCAAATAAAACTAAGAACCTAAAGAAACGTTTGAGAAAAGTGTGCAGCTTTGTTTGGGAATAGTGTTAACAATGGAGGTCTATGAATATAAAAACGAAATTTGCACAGCAATTGTATTTAGTCTTTTTGACATAAAACTCCGAACTATGCTTACTGTGGCAGCTAGTGTGCTAGGTATAAAGGCTATATTCTCCCAAGATAATAGCAGTGACATATCATATGATATGATAAACACTTTTAAAGCACACGTTTACCCAGAGCTGTCTTGATGCAAAGATAGCCAGTCCTGATAGAAGAAGATCCTTTTTATATTTATAGGGAAAAGAGAAAGATTTTAATAAGTTGCCTAAATCGGAAATGATCAACAGCGGCTTTGACTTCATTAGGCGGAGACTTAGACAGTTAGCTTTAAGGAAGGAACATGTGTCTCCTCCTCATCTGCCCTGTCTAATTCTGGGACCCATCACATCTCTTCTGTTGGAGGATCTCAGAGGTCTCACTTGGCCTTGATGGAGCCTGACCTAATCTTATGTAATGCTCTGTGAATCATACACAGAGCTTTAAACATTGACCGGTTCCGGACTGGCAACGATTGCAGACTTACTAATGCAGACCTTTCATAGTCTCAGAAATGGAGTGGTATCTTGGGATCCCCAAAACCAAGCGGGCTGCTGCATTTTGTGCCACCTGCCATCTTGCACACGGCATCGGATTCATTCCCAAATTCAGTGCATTACAATAATCAGGATGTGATGCTATAAGTGCTTGCATCACCGTTTTCCCAGACGAAACTGAGATCGAGTGAAAACATTTTCCTGACAATTGTAAGATGTAAAAACATGTTGGCAGCACCTGATTGCTCTGAGCAGTAAAAGAAAAAGCTTTGTGAAAAATGTATCCATTTTCTTGTAGAACCCACTTGTAAGGGGAGACTACAACGTTCAGTTGGCCGCCACAGACATGACCATACATCAGGAGCATTAAAAAATATTAAAACCTCCATCTTCTCACAGTTTAATTTCAAACGGTCTTCTTCCAACTCTCTCATGTATTTCCAAACTTTACTGCAACAGCTTGCGTATCTTTCAAGATGTTGATAATGTTCTGGCTAACATCAGCAAAGAGTGATACTTGCACCAACTCTGCTACAGAGACATCTAAATATTAAGAAATAGTGGGGCTGAGGGTTCAGCCCGAAGGATTACACAGGGTAGGGTGAAGGTTTCCCACCTAAATGGTTTGCACACTACCGATTGTGTTTTCTCTGTCAGAAACAACTAGAGAAGCGGAAGTGCCTTGCCTTTGATTCATAGCTTCAATAGTCAGGCCACTAGCACAGAGTGTGATACTATGTCAAATGCCATGGAGAGGTCCAAGAGGATCAAAGCCACTATCCTTCCTTGCCTCGGTATGCATCTGTTGTAATCTGAGACCAATACTGGCTCCATGCTTAGGCCCATACTAAATCCAGACTAAGAATTATCTAGCAAGTTTTGACGTTCTAAGACTACAGATAATTGTTGATTTAAGGCTCTCTTCAAAATCTTGGCTGGTAACAACAATAAAGAAATGGGCCTCTAATTTAACACCTTGGCTGCTATGGCTTTTCCCATCCTGTGCTGAAAAAACTTGGAAAGCAGCATTTCATGACAAGCTCACCTGGTCATGAGCACAGCTCCAGTGTGCCTCATGACGAGCTGAGCTCGTCATGAGCATGGAAGGGGTTAACGCCATATGAACAGCAGTCATTTTTAGGTCTCGCCTGAGCCAATGCGCTTGCGCATTGCTTTGGCGAGATTATAGTAAGGGAAAAGAAAAACTCTACCAAAACAGCAGATTAGCCACAGTTCACGTGAGACAGGCGCGTGCACAACGCCAGCCACGTCACACACCACCCTCTGTCTGTGCCTCGCATCAGACTTCAAAGGCTGCCGCTCCCCCTCCCACCCCCCCCCCGCCACAGCAATGCCGAGAGCTTGTTTCTGGACATCAGACTTCAAAGGCTGCCGCTCCCCATGCATACAGAGCTTGTTTTTAACACAGCTCGCACTGCGCAATGTTGAGCCCATGCTGGGACTCTAAGCCGTTTCCGCAGTCATTGCTTTTTATTTTGCCAGTGCCCTTTTACATTACTATCAGCAAACAGTTTGTATACTCTCTGCTCTCTTTCTGCACATTCCTCAACACTCAGCTTTTTCTGTATTAGTGAGTACTATATCCCATCCTGGACCTTTCCCACTGCTTCTGTACAGCGCAACAACTCTCTGCCTTCCCAACTCCTTTGAAGGTTGTCACATGCTGCTTTCCGGCTTCTGTGTAAAACCACTAATATGGATCTTGCCTCGTTGTCGAGTATACTCGTCTGTCGGTTGTCCTCCGACTCCCGGCTCTCATGTTTCCTCGTCACTCCTGTTTGCAGATACCTTCTCCTTGCGGTTACGTGGGCTCACCTGCCTCGTACTCTCCTCCGTCACATGTCGCGGCTGCTGGTGTGCTACCTGAATTTCAGTAGTGCCGCTTGATTGAGGCCTCCGAAATATTGAACAAAAACAAACGTCCCGATCTGGACATTAGAACGGCACTCCACAAAGCTGGTGATTTTTCAAATTCGATATTTTATTCCTAATTCGTCACTTCACCATCTGCGCGTTTCGGCTTTTAACATCAGCCATGTTCATGATGACGCTTTTACATTGAGCTCTATATTTGTCTTACTTCCCTTGTTCTTTTTCTCCAATTCTTTTTGCATATCTCGCTCGTATTTTCTCTTTTCATCTCCCCTTCTGCCTCTTTGTTTCCCTCTCTGCCCTTCTCTGTTTAACCCACCTAGGCCCTAGGCCTCCGTTGCTCTCCATCTAAGCCTCTCTCTTCCAACATATTTTTGTTTTACATGCTCTTGATTACATCAAGTACCCCCGGCCCCCCGTATCAGAGTTCAAAAGAATGCGCTCCCCCATCCCTGCCACATCAATGCCGAGAGCTTGTTGTCTAAAACCCGTCAAGCACATAAACACGACCCAAAACAAGTGACCGGCTTGAAACGCATGAATCTTTGAGGCCACTTGTACATAGGGGGTTCAGCTGTTGCAGGGGAGGTAAAAGTGGTTGGACGCAATGCAGCTGCATGAAATCTAGAGTTTCAGAAAACTTTTTGGTAAAGTTTATACCCAGCGCTCCGATTTTGTTTGAAGGAATCCAATTCTTTCTTCAAAAGTAACCTTTTTTTTCTTACACTTTAAAAATGCCCGTAATGGAAGTAAATTGGAGAATGTATTTCTCTCGATATTTTAGATCTGTGTAAGAATTTCCTTGTGCCTCCCTCCTGATATTTTTTACATGCTCTTGATTACATTAAGTACCCCCGCCACCCCCCGCATCAGAGTTCAAAGGAATGTGCTCCCCCCGCCTCCGCCACAGCAATGCCGAAAGCTTGTTGTCTAAAACTCGTCAAGCACATAAACACGACCCAAAACAAGTACAGATTCGGCAGACTAAAGGCAATGAAAGCCATCAGAAAAATTAGAGCTGGCTAGTTTTAGGTAAAGTAAAACGTAATTGTGCTTATCTCTAAAAGCATGCTCAGAGTCAAGTCACAATTAAACGAGGAAGAAGACTGCTGCAGATTGAAATTAATAGTTTAGACGGAATGCAATGCCATAATGATAAATGCCCAATACTCCCTCAATTGATACCGTGTGGTCGCCATTTTTTAGTACAATCCAATCCCACTATTTCGCTGACCACGCTTTTACCTCAAATATATTTAAAAACAGAGAGTGAATGCGAGATTTTCAAGTTGTTAGTTGCTGAATAATGCATTTGAAAAGGGCAAAGACGAGAAAGCATTCATTCCCATATTTCGTGTACCTCTTTGATCCTTGCGTGTTCCTAAAACTGTCGGCACGGGCAGGTAACGTTACTTCCTGGGTGACGTCCGTTCCGGTGCCACCGGATGTCCGCCACAACGTGCTTTAGAAACGGGCTTGAAACGCATGAATCATTGAGGCCACTTGTACATAGGGTGTTCAGCTGTTGCAGGGGGAGGTAAAAGTGGTTGGACGCAATGCAGCTGCATGAAATCTAGTCTGCTACCTAACCTTTGAATGCCCCTGACCCACCGTTAGCACTCTTCTTAGTGTCAAATTGACCCCCAGGGGCCCAGCTTTTGTAGACTTGTCCCCTTGTGTCTGCTTCTATCCTTTGAATACCCCACCCCCCCCCATGACCCACTGTTAGCAACCTTCTTAGTGGGTCATTGACCCCCAGGGCCCACCGTTCGCTCCCTTCTCAGTGTCACCCACAGGACCCCCTGTATGAGATTTGTTCCCTTGTGTCTGCTCCCTAACCTTTGAATGCCCCCAACCCCGACCCGCCGTTGGCACCCTTCTTAGTGTCAAATTGATCCCCAGGGGCCCAGCTCTCTACACCCCTCTCTCTCTACACCCCTCTCTCTCTACACCTCTCTTTCTCTCTACACCTCTCTTTCTCTCGACACCCCTCTCTCTCTCTACACCCCTCTCTCTCTCTCTACACCCCTCTCTCTCTCTCTACACCCCTCTCTCTCTCTCTACACCCCTCTCTCTCTCTCTACACCCCTCTCTCTCTCTCTCTACACCCCTCTCTCTCTCTCTACACCCCTCTCTCTCTCTCTACACCCCTCTCTCTCTCTCTACACCCCTCTCTCTCTCTCTCTACACCCCTCTCTCTCTCTACACCCCTCTCTCTCTCTACACCCCTCTCTCTCTCTACACCCCTCTCTCTCTCTACACCCCTCTCTCTCTCTACACCCCTCTCTCTCTCTACACCCCCTCTCTCTCTACACCCCCCTTCTCTCTACACCCCCTCTCTCTACACCCCTCTCTGCACCCCACTCTCTCTGGACCCCACTCTCTCTGCACCCCACTCTCTCTGCACCCCCTCTATGCACCTCTCTCTCTCTCTACTCCCCTATCTACATCTCTCTACACCTCTATCACCCTCACTCTATCTATCTATCTATCTATCTATCTATCTATCTATCTATCTATCTATCTATCTATCTATCTATCTATCTATCTATCTATCGCCCTCCCTCTATCGCCCTCCCTCCCTTTATCTATTTCCCTCCCTCTATCTATCTATCGCCCTCCCTCTATCTATCTATCTATCGCATCACCACTGCATCACTCAGGGGAACCGCAACATCACTATGCGCTACCACAGCATGACTGAACGCCACAGCATCACTCGTCGCCACTACAACATCACTCAGCGCCACCACAGCATCAATCTGTGCAACCATTCAACCCCCGTTGGCACCCTTCTCAGTGTCACATCGACCCACAGGAACCCCTGTATGAGATTTGTTCCCTTGTGTCTTTGAATGCAGATATTTACAAGAATAATTACAAATAACAACTGTATTCAATTCGATCATTGAGACCGTTTGGTTTCAGAGTCTGTAAACGGTATATCCATTCAAGTTCTCTTTTTAGAAGGAGTTTGTGGTTGTCTATTCCTTCTCTTTTGGTGATTATTTCCAGGACGGTGTATTGAACTCAACTTCAATACATCGTCCTGGAAATAATTTGTAATTATTCTTGTAAATATCTGATATGTGCAAATACTTTACATTGCTCTTTACTCCGGTTTATCCTTCAGTCCTGTTTATGCTTTATTCCAATTACTTTCCTTTTAACTACCCCACTCCAAGATGACCTTTGTTCCTTTGTAGTTTAGTCCTTTTTTAATTTTTCCCACTTCACCATGTTCGCTTCAGTCCCATTTTCATGTCACCTCTCTAGCTTATAACCAACCCTCCCCACCACTCACCTTACACTCGCCGACAGCACCTCTCTGCTGAGCACCTTGATTATCCTTGGAAGTAGCACGCCGCTACGTTCGCACATGAAGTAAGTTATAATACCTTCTAAGCAACCCTTGTGTTCTATCTCACCTTCCATTCTTTTCCCTCACACCATATTATTTTGAACTAGCCGTACCCCTAATGGTCACTATGCTACGTTGACCCACCCCCGTTCACCTTTTTGAATTTTTTTCCCCCTTATTGATCGGCACTTTAACTAGTAGTTTTTCACTTGTTTCTATTACCCCGTTCTGATTCTCTACTCGTCTTCCTTTCAGCTCTCCGTGACCAAGGGCTTTCCAGCCCGAAATGCATAGGAGGAGTTCGCATTTATTGTACTTCTAAGGAATTTCCTCATGTTGGATTGATATGCTGTTAATATTGATGAAAAGATCAACTAAAACTTTGAATTACTAATAAACATTTGAGTTACTAAATCTATACAACCATCTTTGGAATCATTTACGACCACCTTTGGAGTGCCTCACCTGGGGATGTAGCAGCACTTTCGTGCCTACACTACTTCACTTCATATAACCAGTGTTTTTGACGGAAACACCTCCCACGAGTGCACCCAGAACTTTAACAATCACCTGAACTTCTTTTTCACCAATTAGCTGTGCACCTCCTACCTTCGTTTCTAGTCATTTTTCAAATCCGCCAACGGACGGCAGCACGCTCAACACCATGCAATTTGAAGAAATCACTAAAAGTACAGAAGCCAGAGCACATACCTTAGCCTACAATGAAGACGAATGCCAACGAATCTACTCGCTGATCGAGGACGACATCAGCTCCACTAACACATCACGTAATAAAGAGCAATGTATAAAACAGTTACTATATCTTTCAAAACGGCACATTAACCAGAAGCTCCATGCGAGCACACTACTTAAATACCATCGAGCGCTCAGAATCCCTCGCGGATTACGGATAGCTTTGAAACCCTCCCTCTGTAAGAATTCTAAGTCATTCAGGGAAAAATGGAACGGGATCCTTAACAAATGCAGCTTGGACCATATTTTGTTAATAGTGGAAGAATTGGCCGGTATACTTAAAGAACTTGAACAAGAAATCAAAGAAATTGACAGAGAACTAAAAAATTTGCTGACCCCCGAGGAACTCACCAACACCTTAGAGGACTTGAAAAACACCCTTGACAAACACCAAAAAGAAATAAACGAACGAAAACTAAGAAAATTCCGAAGAGATACGCTTGATTACAAGCTAGATGAAGTTTATTCCTGGGCCGACGTCTACGCCCAGCGACGTCGCAATAAACCTCCCACAACACAAACTGATACTTCATCATCAGACAACAACTCCACATATCGTCCACCACGTAAAACTCCCACCTCGGTACCAACAGTCAGCGACAATCAAGCCAGTACCTCTGCAACCGCACATGATCTACCATCTGCGGTTCCTTTTTTAGAACCAGGCCAAGAAACCACTGAAGACCCCGGCGGAGCCAGAACAAAAGAAAAAGAAGTAAGTGCTCCAACCACACGGAGCACAGTCACCAAGAAGGACCAAAAACTCAAAAAGAACGTCTCGTGATCAATATTTCGGATACCATCATCCCTCCTCATCAAATGGACCTACTTGAGAAAGGCACTTCATTTATCCCCACGGCAAACACCAACTTACTTGAACTCGAAGTGAGCACCTTCAAGTTCACTAGAAAACTCAAACTACGACATTATTTTGACAACGTTTTACCGCCGTCTACCAAAACCAAAGACGATGAACTCAGAGGCTTAAGACCAACCAGCACGTACCAAGCTCCTTGCAGTCATAAGTGCATCGACTTATTTGAAAACTTAGTTCGTAATGACTTATCCAGAATCAATTTCAAAACAAAACCCAAACATCAGAATCTTACCACCAAAGATCGTGACACTCTTAAAGCGTTGGCTAACAACCCTTCGATTAAATGTGTCAAGGCGGACAAAGGCGGGGCTCTTGTCATCATTAACTCCACTATGTATACCCAACGGCTTCTCGAACACATTCAGGACACGACAATCTACATGCCACTTGACAATAACCCTACCAGGGAATTTCAAAACACCTTATTTCACATCGTGAACACCGCACATCAAGCTGGCATTATTGAAGACCGCACCAAGAATTTTTTGATCCAAGAACATCCAAGAAGCCCCACCATACATATGAGTCCTAAAATACACAAAAACCTCCATAATCCACCTTTCAGACCCATTGTTTCCACCAAAGGATCCATACACGAACCCACCGGCAAATTCATTGACAAGTATCTTCAACCTATCGTCACCCAATCAAACAGCTACATCAAAGACACTACGGACTTCTTACTCCAATTGTCTCAAATCAACATCAACGCCAATGACTCACTCACATTGTGTACTGCTGATGTCAGCTCCCTCTACACTTCGATACCCCACCAAGGAGGCATTGCAGCAATTGAACCAGCCCTTCTTAAGAGCAACATTGATGTCAGGATGCAATCCTTCCTCATGGAGTTAATGGTATATACCTTATACCATAGTTACTTTCAACAAGACCACCAATGGTACCTTCAACTGTCTGGAATGGCTATGGGAAACTGCGCTGCTCCCACGTATGCTAATATCTATATGGAACATTTTGAAAACCTCCACATATACCAAAATCCCACTTTCCATGATAAAATAAAAATGTACGTTAGATACATCGATGACCTGTTTCTAATTTGGACTGACACCAGCGAGTCTCTCAACCAAGCTCTCTGTGAACTCAACACAAAGGACGAAAGAATCAATCTTACCTGGCAAACTAGCAATACAGAAATTACATTCTTGGACGTAAACATCAAAATCACACAAAATGGATTAACCACCGACCTACACAGAAAGAGTACGGACAGAAACAATACCTTGCACTATACTAGTTTCCACCAAGGTTCACTCAAAAAACATCTGCCATTTTCCCAAATGCTACGCGTCAAACGCATCGTATCAGACGAACACATGTTGAACACTCGGATTCAAGAAATGCATATTCGCTTTTTGGACAGGGGTTATCCGGAACTCATTCTTAAGGAGGCCCAAGCTCGTCTATCAAAAATCACTCGACAAAGTCTTTCTAAAACTTCCAAACCAAACCAACAACGCATCGTGTTAGTCTCTAAATTTTCATCCACCAGCACCACCTTCAAAAAAATCATTCTAAAGCACTGGCCAATTCTACAAATGGAACCCGACTTCGGGGATATTTTCAAGAATCCTCCACTATTCGCCTACACCAGAAGCAGCAATCTTAAAGAAATTCTCTCCAAACCCACCACGACATCCAAACAACACAAAGGAACACAGCCTTGTTTAAATTGTAACCACTGCAATTCTGTTATCAAAGGCAACACAATCCGGCACCCCATGAGAGGCCATGCGATTAAGCTTCAGGTTGATGCCACATGTGATTCTACTAATCTGATCTATGCTCTCAAATGCCCTTGCGGCAAATTATACATTGGGAAAACCGAACGCAAAATCAAGACACGTTTAAACGAACACAAATCAAATATTCGTTTAAAACATGAGAAATCCAGCATAGCCATGCACTTTTTGGAAGCTCGCCATACCATCGCTCAACTTCAATACATCGTCCTGGAAATAAGCACCAAAAGAGAAGGAATAGACAACCACAAACTCCTTCTAAAAAGAGAACTTGAATGGATATACCGTTTACAGACTCTGAAACCAAATGGTCTCAATGATCGAATTGAATACAGTTGTTATTTGTAATTATTCTTGTAAATATCTGATATGTGCAAATACTTTACATTGCTCTTTACTCCGGTTTATCCTTCAGTCCTGTTTATGCTTTATTCCAATTACTTTCCTTTTAACTACCCCACTCCAAGATGACCTTTGTTCCTTTGTAGTTTAGTCCTTTTTTAATTTTTCCCACTTCAACCTGTTCGCTTCAGTCCCATTTTCATGTCACCTCTCTAGCTTATAACCAACCCTCCCCACCACTCACCTTACACTCGCCGACAGCACCTCTCTGCTGAGCACCTTGATTATCCTTGGAAGTAGCACGCCGCTACGTTCGCACATGAAGTAAGTTATAATACCTTCTAAGCAACCCTTGTGTTCTATCTCACCTTCCATTCTTTTCCCTCACACCATATTATTTTGAACTAGCCGTACCCCTAATGGTCACTATGCTACGTTGACCCACCCCCGTTCACCTTTTTGAATTTTTTTCCCCCTTATTGATCAGCACTTTAACTAGTAGTTTTTCACTTGTTTCTATTACCCCGTTCTGATTCTCTACTCGTCTTCCTTTCAGCTCTCCGTGACCAAGGGCTTTCCAGCCCGAAATGCATAGGAGGAGTTCGCATTTATTGTACTTCTAAGGAATTTCCTCATGTTGGATTGATATGCTGTTAATATCGATGAAAAGATCAACTAAAACTTTGAATTACTAATAAACATTTGAGTTACTAAATCTATATAACCATCTTTGGAGTCATTTACGACCACCTTTGGAGTGCCTCACCTGGGGATGTAGCAGCACTTTCGTGCCTACACTACTTCACTTCATATAACCAGTGTTTTTGACGGAAACACCTCCCACGAGTGCACCCAGAACTTTAACAATCACCTGAACTTCTTTTTCACCAATTAGCTGTGCACCTCCTACCTTCGTTTCTGATCCAGAGGGAGGCATTGGCTGTAGTTTTGGGTGTGGAGCTTTTTAGGACCTACATCTGGGGCCTTCAGATAATACATTGCACATATTTATTCCTGCAGTGTTTTATTTCTTATTGATGCCATTTGTTTTGTTTCCAAGAAGAGGACCTGTTATAATTTTAAGTCTGGGTGCATCTTCCAAGCTTAAGAAAATTTTCATCCAATGTTCTATTTCTATTTTATTCTTTAAGAGTGGGCATCCCATTAGCATTCAGTTGTTGGCTGCCTGGTGAGGGAGTAGCATGCTTGGGTCATCCCTAACAATCAAGTCAATTTTTATCTCTACTTAACCTCCTTCTTCACAAAGACTCACTTCCTAAAAGAATGCAGCAACCGTACACTTCCGGCAGAAACCAGCTCTTCTCCTACTATTCGTTGAAAATATACCTTTGAGCCTGTAAAGCTCCCATCTGCATTTTTGGATAGGAGTGTGCTATACAAAGATTACATATATATATATATATATATATATATATATATATATATATATATATATATATATATATATATATATATATATATATATATATATATATATATACATATATACATACATACATAATACATGCATAACTGAAGGAATATGCACTATAGAACTCCCAAATCTGACTAGAGGATCAACTTCTAAACCTGTCTGCTCTAGATTCCTCTTCAGAGTTTGAACTAGGGGGCAATGTGATCACTCTTTCTGACACAGAACGTAGCTAATATTGCTGCTAAAGAAGCAAGCATCCAGAGTTTGAAAGACTGGAGGTAGAGGAATTGAATTTACCTTTGGTCCACTGCAGGACAAGAATGCCGGCAGTATCACAAAGAAGGCAGATCCCTCTACCACTACCTCCATCTCTTCTCAACATGTCTCTACGCCAACAGTCTTTTACATCTTCCACTTCTGCTCCCTTCCCGTATATCGACTCTTTGAATCCCTTTTGACAATAGTGCACCTATATTGCTGGCAGTTTCTCTTAGTTTTTTTGCATGACCTTATTCTGTTACAACCAGGGTTCATGTAGTCTGGTTCCTGTGACTCCCAGTGGCCTACCTCCATGTTTTAGTTATTTGAAGTTCCATTGTTGGATCTGGTGCTGATGCTGGTCATAGGTTCCTGGTGCAGGGTTTAGCAGGAATCGAGGTTTGCAGGCAGCCAAGTTCTTTGTTCTAGTAGCCTTTGGTGGTGGTAAAGAAGGTCTAGAATTGTATCATTGATTCCACTTGGAGCCACTGGAGTGCTATAAAGGTTAGTTTGCTGTGGCTCTGTTTCTACAGGCTTGGGCTGCACGGTTCTGAATCAGTTTCATTCTGTCTGTGAGCCTTTTGGCACTCATTTTCGAGGACTGGTGTATATTTTTCAACAGACTTTGATCTAGAACAAGAGAGAGACAAAAAAGAAACCAAGGAGGAAGAGAAATATATAAAACAATGACAAAAAGAGATAGGGGGGTAAAAAAAGAATCCACCAGAGTGAGGTAAAACAACAGAAATTTAAGGGTGGTGGAAAAATGAGGCAGAATCAAGGCTAGGCAGCATTGGCCAACTCATTTTTTTTTTTTTAACATCGTTTTTATTGCATCACCAATATAAATGTACAGACATTAAAATCAAAGTGCAATCAGAAACATAGCAAGAAAACACAGTGATTGTCGACCCTCGTTCTGAGTGGCTCGTCTCCATACCGAAGACAGTTCAGCCTCCATCCGTAGAGCAGTCCTTGCTGTATCTTACATTGTCTGATGTCATTACTGCAAATAAGAGTGGGCTGCTTTTGTGGTTTTCGCCCCTCCCCCATCCCAACATACATCTGCCCCTCAACAACCCAACAATTCCAACATCCCCCCCCCCCGTGGTCGCGCTGTGCAAAATCACTACTGAAAAGAGAGTCTGGTGTGTAGTAGGAAGTTTATACATTCACTAAGGTGTGTCCCCCGGTAAGGTGACGGGGTTGGCTGCACCCAAGTCCTCCAATTCCTCATGCTCCTCGTCAGCAGCATCTCGGAGCGCCTGTACCATCACTTCCCATGCAGTCGCCCTCTCCATAGCCTTCTCATCATTCGTTCTCCAAGCCACTTGGTACCTCAAGGTGCTTTCACACGCTGCCCACCGCAAACATTCACCATACCATCTTTTAAATGTGGGCCCCGTCCTCGATTTCCAATTTCTCGTGATCTCCCGCTTAGCAAGGATCAGCCCCAAATCTATGAATTTGCTGGTATTTTTATTCTTAGGCGTGTGTGGAAACCAATGGAGGACCCCCACTGCTTTGGTGTACTGAATGTCTCTATCCGTTGCAGTGTTGAAGGCCCGCCCAATCTCCTGCCAGTAGTCTCCCAAGGCAGGGCAATCCAACAACATGTGACCCAAGTCTGCTCCAACTGTGTTGCATCTGGGGCAGGCAGCCTGTTCCACCCCAAAGTATTGTCATATTTTCCCCGGTGTGAGGTACGCCCTATGAATGACATAGAAATGGATTAGCTGAAACCTGGCATTTCTCGAACTTTTCTGCGCCCGTCGCAGCAGCTGGCCCCAAGTCTTATCAGGGATCTCCAGTTGAAGGTCCAACTCCCACTTGGCCTTCAGAGCTCTGAGAGGCTGCAGAGCCTCTCGCAACATTCTGGAGTATGAACAGGTGACAGCCTTAAAGGTCCCGGCTGCCATCATCGTGTACTGACATGCCATGGAGGTACCCGGTTCCTGCAAACCCTCTCCCCAATGGCCCTGCATAGCGCCCGTGACCGCCGCATGCAACAGGTAGTCGCCTCGCGGTAGGTCGAACCGCTCTTGCAGTTCCTGAAACGGAAGCAGCACCCCATCCTCGTATAAGTCGCCCAGCATCTGGATCCCAGCCTCTTCCCAACCTAGCAGCCGCGACCAGTCCCCTCCATAAGGGAGGGCCGTAACCATCCCCAACGGGATTTCAGGAGCATACATAAGGCGGACCCCCGCTCGTTTGCGCGCCCGATTCCAGCAGAGTCGGAATGTCTGTTCCTCCTCCGTCAGGTCCCTGACCAAGAGCCTCTGGTGCAGTGTAATATATGCCAGCACATGCCGCGGAGTACCCTCTTCTCTAGCATGCTCCGGGCCTCTATATACCCTCGCGACCTCCTGGGTGAAAACCTGCAACTGTGCTGCTAGATAATACCCTTCAAAATCAGGCACCGCTAAGCCTCCCTCATCCTTGGGACGCAGAAGGGTGTCCAGCGCTATGCGCCTCCTCCCCGTGCCCCATAGGAATGCTATGACCAGAGACCTTAGGCGCCGAAAAACAGAGCCCGGGATCCATACCGGGAGCGTCCTGAAGTAATACAGCAGCCTGGGCAGAGCCACCATCTTACGTAGGGAGATCCGACCAGCCAGGGACAACGGAAGAGTGGACCAGAAATCCATACTCCCTCTCAGGGCAGTGATACAACGGGTGGTGTTGCCATCCAGCATATCCGCCGGGGTGTGGTGGACGTAGACTCCTAGATAATGCAAACAATGTGGTTCCCACCGGAGTTCCTGCGCCGTGAGAGGGCACGGTTCTCCCAATCTTAAAGGGAATAAACAGGATTTAGGCCAATTGACCTTCAGGCCCGATAGTTGCCCGAACCGCTCTAGCAGCCGTCTCGCCCCTAGAAGCTCTGTGTCCGCGTCTGCCAAGAACATCAGCAGGTCATCCGCGTACAATGAGATGAGATGTGGCCTGTCCCTGTATAGCAATCCGGCGTAGTGGCGGCCCGATCTGGCCTCTACAGCAAAGGGTTCCATCGCCAGGGCAAACAGGAGAGGGGAGAGGGAGCACCCCTGCATAGTGCCTCGTCGCACGGGGTACTGCTTCGAGATCAATGTGCCAACCCGAACTCTAGCTACTGCATCGGTGTACAGGACTTTGGTCCAGTTTATGTATCCTTCCCCCAGCCCGAAGCGCTGCATCACCTCATATAAGTATCCCCATTCAAGACTGTCGAAGGCCTTCTCGATGTCAATAGAGAGTACAAACGGAGTGATGGCGTCCGGCCAGTGGGCCCCCATCAATCTTGTAAGCCTGCGGATATTATGAGTGGTGTTACGTGTAGGGATAAAGCCGCACTGATCCTTATGAACAAGTCCAGTTATGTGGACCAGTAGTCTGTTCGCTAGGATTTTACTTAGGATCTTATAGTCCGTCGTGAGCATGGACAACGGACGGTAGGAGGATAAAGCCGCTCCCTCCCTGCCCGGTTTTAACAGCGGGATCATGAGGGCTTCACACATGGAGCCCGGGAGCCGACCTCGCGATTGCGCTTCGTTGTAAACTGATTGCAGCCGAGGGGCAAGGTACTCCAGATATTTACTATAGAACTCAATCGGGAGACCGTCAAGACCCGGAGTTTTATTTCTGGCCATCTGCTTTACTGCACACCCAATCTCCCCGACCGTGACGGGCCGACCCAACTCCTCAGCCTCCGATTCCTCCAATCGCGGCAGCTGTAACCCGTCCAGGAAGACGTCCAGCTCGTCCGCCCCGCCCGTCTCCCCGCTCTCGTATAGACCTTCATAGTACGCCCGGAACCTGTCCAGTATCCCGGCTTGGGTATGGCAGGGCTCCTCCCCCACTTCCTGGATCATCATAATCTGCATGCCCCGCCTGACTGGGTTGGCAAGCCACGCCAGCATTGACCCCGCCTTGTCACCTTCCGCATGCGCCTTCGTCATGTACGTTTTATGGTCAAAGCTACGCAGCCGTTCCAACTCCACCGCTAGCGCCTCCCTGGCACCACTAAGCTCCTCCTGTAGCTCAGGGTGATTCGGGCGACCCCTCTCCATCTCCCTCAACCGTTTTTCCGCCTTCTCTAGATCATCCATCAAAGTCTTGCGGGCCCCTGCCACGTTCCCAATACAGTGCCCCCGTACCACCACTTTAAACGCATCCCACTCCACCGCCCTAGTGGAGGCGGAGCCATTGTTCTCCTCAAAGTAACGCTCTATACGTTCCCCAAGGGCCTCCCTAAAAAGCAAGTCATCCAAGGTGTCAGGTTGCAGTCGCCATGTTGGCACGCAGTTAACTTCCACCATCCAGTTCAGGGACAACAACAAAGGATTGTGGTCCGACATCGTCCGAGCCAAATACTCCGCCCCACCCACCGTGGAAAGCACATGTGACGAGCACAGAAAGGCGTCCAACCTGACATGCAGATCATGCAAATGCGAGTGAAAGGAGTAATCCCTAGTGGTGGGGTGCAGTGTCCTCCAAGCATCTCTAAGAGCCCAACTCTCCTGCCACTCCAGCCTGCGCTTGGCCATCCTATGTGCTGGGGACGCGCGCAGCGGGGGATGGGATCTGTCCAAAACCACATCTACCACCGAATTAAAATCCCCCCCTAGGAGCATCGGCCCTGCCAGATAACTCGCCAGTTTGCCCGAGAGTGCGGACAAGAATGCGGGTAAATCCACATTGGGAGCGTACACGCTACAGAGGGATACCACCCTGCCCCTCAGCCTCCCCTCCACCGCTACATATCTACCCTCAGGGTCTACCAACGTTTTAGTGACTTGGAAGGGGACCCCCGCACGTATCCAAATCAGCATCCCCCTTGCAAAGGCTGAATACGTTGTGTTAAATAACTGCCCCCTCCACCGCCTCTGCAGCGCAATCCCTTCTTGCTTGTTAAGATGTGTCTCTTGCAAGAACGCTATGTGCACCCCCCTACGCTTGAGGTACGCTTGAACCTTGTGCCTACGTGTCATAGTCTGCATACCCCGCACGTTCCAGGTCACACATTTCAAAGCCCCAGTACTAGCCATTCCCCTTTGCACACACAGACAGAACAATAGAAATCATCGACCACGTGCGCTGACCAACCACGAACTGTCCCCCCCTCCCTCTCCAAACAGAAAAATTCCCCCCCCCCATCCAGAAACAACATCCAGAGCAACCCCAACTACTCTCGATTCCCACCCCCCCAGGACAGGCCCCCCCACAATCGGAAGTACAGCATTGGCCAACTCATGCCCGGCAGTGGGCCTCCTAAGAAATAATTTGGGCAGCTATCTATCCATCTGTCTGTCTATCTATCCATAATATATCTATCACATTAAGCGCTGGCTGTGAGCAGGAGATATCATCTAGCGACTCTGAGTCTGTGGCAGCGGAGTGTCCATACTGGCACTGGTAGGGTTTGCTAATGGTGCCGGGGTCATGGACATAAAGCAGGTGCAGTATGAAGTCTGAACTGCACTTGAAAGTTGCCCTGGATGGGATCCTTCTGTTTTGGGCCCTTGGTAGTTAGGCTGTGAAAACCCTGTATTATCTACATTGTTTTCAGACCACATGCCTTTCTATCAACATTTTCATATTGGATGCAAACGTGTATGGGCCTGTAGCCAAGGACACTGCGATTAGGATGTTTATACAGAGCACTTGTTAAAAAATATTGACCCATAATTTCAGAGTACACAAACTGATTAGACAGCCAGCGCTGCCACCCTCTTTCTTTTTTCCCCAGATAAGAAGGGCTTGTGGGACTGCTCGGATGTAATAAAACAAGCATTGGTAAAATCAGTAGGCCTGGCTTTATTGTGCCAGCTCAGGTAAACACAGACATTCCCACATATTTTTACATGTACCGATGTTGTTTATTACATTAAAGCCTCCCCTATTGGCATTTCCGTTGCTGTTTAAAAAGGCAACTCCGTTGATTGCTTTTCTTTAAATAAACAAATGTGTGTAAAAGATAAACATTTGAATGTGACAAACCATGTGATCATTGAGTGTGTGAGAGTCCCTAAGGCATTTCAATGGAAGCACTTCCTCAAAGGCAGCATTTCATGTGAGATAGCCAATGGCATGCGAGGAAAGGGCAGTACCCCTTTGGGTAGAACCAAGACGCATTCTATGCATATATTAAAGAATTTGAAGATTCTGTGTAGGGTTTTGGAGTGTACAAGAAAAAGTGGCGCCTATGCTGGTAGCGGTTAGTATGGGTAAAGACAATAAAAATAAGAACGGTGCAACACGGTCAGTGGAGACACAAAGAACCTCTGTATGAGTTGGCAAGGGCCCAACAATTTGAATACAACACAAGTCTTGTGCACACGTTATAATTAGTTAATCATGCAGGTTTTCATCATGCCAAGAGCATGAAGCGCAAGTCTTAAGTGATGAGACAAGGTAGACACATGTAGGTCGTTCTTTTAAGATGTATTAGTCCCTCCTGTTCTGGAAGGGTGGCATCAAGACACAAAAACATATAACCAGCCGACACGTGCTGGCTGGTTATATGTTTGATGTTGCAGTGTATTGTTGATATGTTTTCTGGATTGATCTCTACTCTAATTTTTGTTGTTGTTGTTGTTATCTGTAACTTACTAAGGACCCGAACTGATATTTGCTGTGACTGCTTTCCCTTGCTTACTTGATCTACAGTTGTATACATTGTACTATAATGCTTACCTCCTTATGGGCCGGTTGGGATCACTGCAGCATTATTTTTTATGAACGGATTCTTTTTCAATCTATATTTCATAATTTTAAAAAACAATGAAGACACTTAAAAAAGATAAAGAATCAAACTCCTCCAAAGCACGGAAAAGCAAACCAAACCTGCGAATTTCCTTTCAGTTTTAATGGAAAACTCCTTAGCTAAGCATGGAAGCAGTGTAAATGAATGCACTGTTTTTGTAGATGAAAAGACAATCCCATTGAGGTTACTTGGGAAAAATTGTGTCAGTAGGCCTCTACAAAAAAAAATTACATGTAATGGGGTAACCCTGTAACCCTGAGAACCTGGGTGGGTAATAGACAAAATATTAATGGTTCTGTCGGACAGAAATACACACTGCTTTAGTATTTCAATGTTTCCTTTTCCTTTTGAAGACCCGCCCTTGATGCGTGAAAACACCGCATCGCCCCCCCAGGGTCGAAACGTCGACGCAATCCCCGCTTTTGGCGTGAACAAACTATTCAAAACCCTGTAGGATCCAAGACTGAATTGATATACCTACAGGATTATTGTATTTATATAGTTGTTGATTCCAAAAAGTATATGAAGTAACACATTTTACTTGTTGTTTTTAGTGTGTATTATGCTTTAGCACAAAGTTGTTGTGCCATATATGTTTTAAGTATTCGTTAGGGACAGTAATTGAAATAATTTGTCTTCACATGTGAAAGTATTTGAGTAAAAATTTGCTTTCATTTTTCATTGTGGTCAGTGTGTTTGTTTGTGAATGTATTAGTACACCCATCTTGATATCCTGGTTAGGAACCAGACTTACAAAAGGAAACATTGAAATACTAAAGCAGTGTGCATTTCTGTCGACAACCATTATTATTTTGTCTACAAAAAAAAAAGCATTAAAAAATATTCAAACCTAAGTAAGCCAAGGAAGACACCTATGTCAACAGCAATATGTCGCCATTTGTTTTGATATGGTTATTATATTGTGTTGTTAATAGAACACTTTCTATTTGTATGACTGTATAGTGTTATTTCTAGATCAATTTCTGAGTTGTCTGTGTATTGTTATTTCTAGATCGCATACTGGGTTGGCTGATTGTACAGTGTTATTCATAGATCACTTTCTGAGATGGCTGATTGTATTATGAATGTGATCCTTCATACCCCTTGAGAGGTTGTGAAGCGTTGCAATTCTCATTTGGTTAAAGGCACACCTCTAAGCGCATTGTTCAACAGGTGTTTTGTAATTGTGAGTATAAATGAAACTACAATCAACTGTTTATTATATAGAGAGGAGTAATCTAATTTCTTCCCTCCCTTACACTCCTAGACCCCCACCTCCCCCGCTCCCCATCAAATCCAACCCAACAAAAAACACTCAAAGCTAGTAGTAAATGTACATACCTTTTGAAGGGGAATTCCTTACACACCTTCAACTCACTTCACAGCCTCACCTCTTGCCAAGTGGAACCCATAATAATAAAGAAACTTGTAAAGCGCACCGCTACCCCAGATGGGGTGTCCTGGCGCTAACACGGACATTGGTAGAGATAGTGGTCAGTATACCTTAGTTATACGACTAAAGAGCCAAGTTTTCAAGGTCTTTATAAATTCTTATTCAGACTGCAATGTGCGCAGTTGAAGAGGAAGGTATATAAACAAAACACTACCAGAAGAATGTGGCTGAAAAGAATTCAAGCAGGGTCTGCACTGTGCCAAACAAGGACATTATTATGAAACAAGCATTGGCAAAGTCAAAAGGTGTGATTTTAATGCGCTATTGCATTAAGCCTACTCACATTAAAGCCAGCCAAGAAACGAAAGGTATGATGTAGTAAAGATTTTTCAAGCTAGCACACTTGTTGCTAAACCCCCCACCGCCCAAAAAAAATTCCTGTCCCAGTGGCGCTGCCAGATGGGAAGATTGGATAAGATGAAAAGTGAGCAAACAGGATAGTGGAGTGGGAGGGAGATAGTAGAGATTGACTGCCATGGAGAATAATAAGCACACAGGGGAATGGAAGAACAGAAGGGAGATACAACAGGGTGGTTGGTGGGAGGAATTAGGAACACACAGGGGAAGGGGGCTGGAAGAGGACAGAAACCGATCTATTCACATGGTAGGGAGTCAGCAGGAGGTCACAATCAATCAATCAATCAGTACATTTATAGAGTGCACAACTCACCCGTGAGGGTTCCAAGGCGCTGAAGGCGGGGGGGGGGGGGGGGGGTCGGGTGCTGCTGCTACTGCTCGTATAGCCAGGTCTTGAGGTGTTTCCTGAAGGTGAGATGGTCCTGGGTCAGTCGTAGGTTGGCGGGGAGGGAGTTCCACGTCTTGGCAGCCAGGTAGGAGAATGATCTTCCTCTGGTGGTGGTTCTGCGAATCCGTGGGACGGTGGTGAGGGCGAGGCTAGCGGAGCTTGCGGGTTGGCGTGTAGACCGTGAGGCGGTTGTTGAGTTATTCGGGGCACATGTCGTGGAGCGCTTTGTGTACGTGGGTGAGGAGCCTGAACCTGATCCTCTTGTTGACGGGGAGCCAGTGCAGGTCTCTCAGGTGGGCAGAGATGTGGCTGCGGCGAGGGATGTCGAGGATGAGTCGTGCAGATGCGTTCTGTATGCGCTGGAGTCTTTTCTGCAGTTTGGCAGTGGATCCAGCGTAGAGGGCGTTCCCGTAGTCCAGTCGGCTGGTGACGAGGGCCTGGGTGACTGCCTTTCTGGTTCTGGTGGGGATCCACTGG
Source organism: Lissotriton vulgaris (assembly GCF_964263255.1). Classification (NCBI taxonomy): domain Eukaryota; kingdom Metazoa; phylum Chordata; class Amphibia; order Caudata; family Salamandridae; genus Lissotriton; species Lissotriton vulgaris. Next base: position 605,464,421 of record NC_141699.1, on the reverse strand, counting down.
AAGATCTTTCGGAGCATGCGCAGGGTGTTGAAGCATGAGGATGAGACGGCGTTGACTTTCTTGGTCATCGTGAGGGAGGAGTCCAGGATGAATCCCAGGTTGCGTGCGTGGATCGTGGGTGTCGGAGCCGTTCCCAGCGCTCTGGGCCACCAGGAGTCGTCCCAGGCGGATGGGGATGGTCCGAGGATGAGGACCTCCGTCCTGTCTGAATTCAGTTTCAGACGGCTGAGCTTCATCCTTTCTGCGACGTCTCTCATTCCTTCCTGGAGGCGGATTCTGGCGGTGGCAGAGTATCAGCTGGGTGTCGTCGGCGTAGGTGATGATGTTGAGGTTGTGTTTGAGTGCGATGGTGGCGAGGGGGGTCATGTAGATATTGAAGAGGGTAGGGCTGGGCGAGGAGCCTTGGAGTACGCCGCAGATGATCTCGGTGGTAGCGGAGCGGAAGGGGGGGAGGCGGACTCGCTGGGTTCTGTCGGAGAGGAACGAGGTGATCCAGTCCAGGGCTATTCCTTGGATCCTGGTGTGAGAAGTTGGCCTGATATATAATGTTCACTATTCTAGTGAGCACTTTGTATCAGTCCAAACAACCCTTATTGATGATTGGTTGTAAGTCAACCTTATAGACCAGCTATCCTAATAGCATGGATACGAGCAGTCTTCGGGCTAAACTCTAGAGGGCGTGTTAAGCCAGCTGTTATACCATCACATATACCCCTTGAACACCAAGTGAAAGGACACCACACAGTTGTTATGAAAATAAACAGTGTATTTATTTAGATCACAACAGCCCTGTACTCTTTATGAGGACAGGGTACTAAGCACACAACAAAACTCTTACGAAAATACTTTAAGTTGCACAATTTACACAAATGCCCGAGGGGCACGAAAAACCATATACTCTAAAAGTGGAATGCGAAATTACTAGCAGGTAAGTACTGGACTAATAGGCTTTGGAATCGCTAGGACTTGACTACTGAACCTTCAGATTACTAACAGGAAGCCCAGGGGACTCGGGTGCAGAGTGTGCACTCTCACGCGGGATGCGGGACAAAGTCTATGGAGGCAAGTAAAAGCAAAGTTAAGGTTATCGGACGAATCCGACCAGTTAGGCTGAAAACGAAAAAGTATTTGGACCCTTGGATAGTGAGGCTATGCTGGGGCACCGAAATGCCAAAGTTACCTAGCCCAGGGGCTGCGGCTGCATAGGTCTGAAAAGACGTCGGGGATCCTCGTTGCAGTCTATGGAGCCTGAAAGAAGAAGTTGCTGGCAGGCGACCAGTGAAGATTGTTCGGTGGATCCAAGCCTGAATCGAAGATGGAAGACACCTGTAAGCAGAGGGGACCAAGTCCTGAATCACTAGCCAGTGATCAGATGGGCACCAAGATGGCACCGGATGGAGTCACCTCGACCAGGTGAGTGGGCGACGCTGGGCTCTGCAGTCTCACGGACCAGGAGGCGTTGTCGGCGACCAGGATGGAGGTGCGAGCTGTCCCACGATGGTTGCTGCTGTCGACGTCGCTGGACCCAGGATTGGGGCAACAAGTCTTGGCAAATTCAAGCCCACGCGGTGGACCTAAAATGGCGTCTGGAGTGGACCAGGAGGGTCCGGGGTGCTCCTCTTTTGGAAGGGAGCAAGGGCCAGTCTGGAGCAACCAGACCAGCAGTGTTATTGTCGTCCGTCGTCGTCGGGAAGGCCACAAGCCAGCGGGCTAGTAGCCAGACAACGCGGTGAGCAGCAAAAAGCAGAAGGGTCCCACGCAGATCTCGTGGATGCTGAGGGGCTGGACTTTGCTGCTGGAGCTGCTCAGGGTCGGGGCTTCTCTGACCCCAAAGCACTCACCAGAGGATCCCTCGGCGGTCGTGCTGGATAGAAGTCGTGCAGTTCTGATGATGGCCGGTCCCTCGAGGCCTCGTCGCACCTACGGTTCTCAGCTTAGCTGTAGAGGTAGGTAGAGGTCAGAGGTGCCAGGGAAGTCGGGTCTCGACGTGCTGGTCGGTCGGATTCCGGAGGAAGGACGTGCAGCAAACCGCAGTGTTCTTAGATGGTGCCTGCGGATGCAGGGTGACTACTCCTTAGTCACAAGGGAGAAATCTTGAGAAGAAGTCGAGAGTTCCTTTCGTAGAAAGTAGTTTCTTGATTCAAAGATGATCTAATTTGGAAGGGTCCCCGCTCCTGCCTTTATCCTAAAGAAAGGGGTGGGTACGCAACTAGGTCCTGCCCTAGGTGTGGGACCAGGAAGGGGGGTGGTTACACCCCTCTCCCATGCCGGACCTTCCCCAGCCCAGGGGCTGGTGTGCCCCTGGAACTGGTTCTAGCCGGCAGATGCGTAGTGAGCACCGGGGTGCCACTTGCAGTCACCTTCCTGTAAAGCCCTGCCTACCCAGGATACACAAAACCCTGTCTGGGATGGTGCTAGCACCGCCCCTGACAGGAAACCCTTTGTCCAAGCTCCCCTCGCTGGAAGGACTCCCAGCTGCAGGGGGTCAGACTTGTGTCTGTGGTGGCAGCATCCATTTTGTGATGCTGAGGCTCGAGTTAACTTTAACCGGGGTTCACAGTTACATACATGTTGTGTCCCTCTAGAAGGGTGGAATGCTAACCCCGTCGCCAGAATTGGCGAGGGGTTAGTATTCCAATTCATATGACACCTTACTCGACATGTTTTGATAAAGCGATACCAAAGATAGCATTTAACCGCGAGGATTATAATGCACTTAAGAGTATATGGCATGCGTTATCATGAAACAGCTATTAGGACTTGGCTCCGCAAGCTGCAAACGGGCTCAGCTCATGCCAGAGCACCATCTCACACGATTCCAAGCACTCTGCCTTCAGGATTGTCAAGGCCTGCCATAGGAGTGACTGATAGGAATCTGTGTGTCCATTTTAGGGTTAGATATAGGTATACTATATCTAAAGCAAAGGGTGATTACACCACCTTGCCCCAGCTGTCGTGCAGCCAGTTGTGTCAGATTTAGATGGCCAGCCAGGGGTGGCATAATACATGCTGCAGCCCCTGGTAGGCCCTGGGTACACCTATGCCCTGAGTTACAGGGTCTGATAAGGTGGCCCAGTACCAATTGGATATGTACCTAAGGTACAGGGAATCCATTTTACAGAGAGAGCAGTAGGCCTGGGGTCCTGATTGGCAGGGTCCCAGGCCAACTAAGTCGGTAAACCAGCAAAACACCAGGCAAAAAGTTGGGGGCAACCATAGTCAGGTATCCACCTTCCTACACCCAGTGTTTTGGAGGCGGGTTATTAGGGTGCGATGGCAGACTGTATCGAAGGCAGCTGAGAGGTCTAGGAGGATGAGGGCGGCAGTTTCCCCGTTGTCGAGCAGGGTCCTGATGTCGTCGGTGGCTGCGATGAGGGCTGTCTCGGTGCTGTGGTTGGCTCGAAATCCAGACTGGCATGGGCCAAGGGAGCCGTTTGCCTCGAGGAATGCAGTCAGCTGTTTATTGACGGTCTTCTCGATGACTTTTGCAGGGAAGGGGAGAAGAGAGATGGGGCGGAAGTTCTTGAGGTCTTTGCGATCCACTGTGGGTTTCTTCAGTAGGGTGTTGATTTCTGCATGCTTCCAGCTCTCTGGGAAGGTGGCGGAGGTGAAGGAGTTGTTTATGACGTACCGGAGTTGGGGTGCGATGATGGTGTCAGCTTTGTTGAAGATGTGGTGAGGGCATGAGTCGAAGGGAGAGCCGAAGTGGATGGTGTTCATCACGTGGGTGGTGTCTTCAGTCCTGATGGGAGTCGAGGTGTTGAGGGTGGTGATGGGGTGCGCTGGTTCGGTGGCTGGTGGCGGGGTCTGGGCGCCGAAGCTGCCGGCGATCTTGCAGTGGAAGAACGCGGCGAGGGAGTTGCAGAGGTCTTGCGATGGGGTGATGTCGTTGTTGCTGGCGCTGGGGTTTTGAGAGCTCTTTTATGATGCTGAAGAGTTCCTTGCTGTTGTGTGTTGTTGTTGTCCAGCCGCTCTTTGAACGATGTCCTTTTGGTGGTGCGGAACAGCTGGTGGTGTTTGCGAGTGGCGTTCTTGAGGGCTGTCAGGTTTTCTGTCGTCTGTTCGTGGCGCCAGGCTTTCTCGAGAGTTCGGCAGGATTTCTTCGAGTCTTTAAGGTCGTCGGTGAACCATGTAGCTCTCCTGTTGCTGAGCTTGCCTGAGGGGTTCTTCAGTGGTGCAAAGGCGTCAGCGCAGTTGGTGATCCACTGAGTGAGGTTGAGGGCTGTGGCGTTGGTGTCAGCAGTGTCCGTTAGTGGGTTCTGGTGTTGTGGTTAGCTGGTCGGTGGTTACTTTGCTCCAGCATCTGTGGGGGATTTTTTTTGCGGGAGGGTGGTGGGATGTCATCTTCTTGAAGGTGAAGTGGATGCAGCTGTGGTCGGTCCAGTGTAGTCTGGTGGCGTGGCTGAAGGTGACGTGGCCGCTGGCGGAGAAGATGGGGTTGAGTGTGTGGCCGGCGTAGTGGGTGGGGGTGTTCACCAGTTGCTTGAGTCCGAGGTTGGCGAGGGTGTCGAGTAGGGTGGTGGTGTTGCTGTCGTTGTTGTTCTCCAGGTGGAAGTTCAGATCCCCTAGGAGAATGTAGTTTGGTGAGGCGAGGGCGTTCGGGGTGATGAAGTCAGCGATGGCTTCACTAAATTGTGTGCGTGGGCCCGGGGGTCTGTAGATGAGGGTTCCTCTGAGGGTGGTTTTGGGGTCGGTGTGGATCTGGAAATGTAGGTGTTTGGCAGCGGTGAAGGTGTCTTCGGAATTGGTTGTGACGCTGATGGTGTTCCTGTAAATGATGGCGATTCCTCCTCCGGTTTGGTTGACGCAGTCCTTCCGGCGATGGCTGTAAAGTAGTCTGTCATGCAGTTCACTTCAAGCTACCGAAGTGAGGCAAAAGGAAGCAGCAAATAGCATTAGGTGACAGGTGGAAAGTCCACTAGGCTGAGCCAGGATTTGATTGACTAAGTTTCAACCAACAGCTGAAAAAAGGCCGGTCAAAGAAAGCCAATGGTTGAAAGGGGCAGACCCAAAGCCCACTCTATATTGTAAGCAGCTGGTCTCTTTGACAGCTGCTCTAGATCTAAAATCCATTTTGCGTAGTTTTTTTCGTTAGAAAGTTTTGCTTATGTGCCTTTTCCATAGTTTAAATTGGGTAAAGTGTAAGGTACCCACACCACTGAGAGAATTCTGTGTTTGCTCATTGGTTAAATCGGAACTGGTGGATGTGTTGCATGTTGTCTATTGGTTGACATAAACATAACTATGTAATATATAGCAATTACTACCCCAGACAAGGTGTCTAAGCACTTTTTGGCAAGTAGCACACTACTCCGAAACCCAAACGGGTTAGTGGTGGATTATTATAGGGAAATACAAGTTAATTTAAGTGGTGTACATGTGAGTCTGTTAGTCGGATTTAATGAAATAATAGAGGGATAGAAGAGAGAAGAGTCTAGAAAGTTTTATTTGAGAGATCATATTGAGATGAGGTTTGGGATGAGTAAAAGGAGAGATGGAGGAGGAAATATTCTCTAGAAAAGGATTAAGGAGATCATAGTAGTAACAAGCATTTACAATGCAATGGTTTCGCCTTTGGAAAAGTTAGAGCTATTGGCATTGCTCATGACTTTTTTTTTTTACTTATAAATAAATGGCATTGTTATTTACATTGCCAATAGCTCTCTCAGCCCACACAGCTCGCTCAGCTCTCACAGCCCACACAGCTCTCACAGCCCGCACAGCGCTCACACAGCCCACACAGCCCACACAGCTCTCACAGCCCACACAGCTCTCACAGCCCACACAGCTGTCACAGCCCACACAGCCCTCACAGCCCACACTATGCTGCTGTCTCTAAGAGATGATTTAGAAAAGGGGGTGGTGATGAACAGAGTGTCCGAGTTAAACAGACCACTCTTACCCAGTCCAAAGATCAGGGCCCGATCCATCACCGTTATTTATCTCACTGCCCCATCCCAGCTCAGAACCTGGCTATATGCAAATCAGTCTGTCCCTGGCCCAGTGCATCATGGGAACAGGGCAGACTAAACTACCAAGCCAATTCTTCACCAGAAAGGAGACAAGCTACCGGGGACCGGTTTCTGGCATTTCAGCCTTCTTCGGCCCGGCTTGCTTGAATCCTGATGGAGCAGTGAGAAAGGGACTCATGTATGAGTATACCCTGCCACACCTATAGTGGCCAAAAACGATTTAGAAAAGGGGGTGGTGATGAACAGAGTGTCCGAGTTAAACAGACCACTCTTACCCAGTCCAAAGATCAGGGCCCGATCCATCACCGTTATTTACCTCACTGCCCCATCCCAGCTCAGAACCTGGCTATATGCAAATCAGTCTGTCCCTGGCCCAGTGCATCTTGGGAACAGGGCAGACTAAACTACCAAGCCAATTCTTCACCAGAAAGGAGACAAGCTACCGGGGACCGGTTTCTGGCATTTCAGCCTTCTTCGGCCCGGCTTGCTTGAATCCTGATGGAGCAGTGAGAAAGGGACTCATGTCTGAGTATACCCTGCCACACCTATAGTGGCCAAAAACGATTTAGAAAAGGGGGTGGTGATGAACAGAGTGTCCGAGTTAAACAGACCACTCTTACCCAGTCCAAAGATCAGGGCCCTATCCATCACCGTTATTTACCTCACTGCCCCATCCCAGCTCAGAACCTGGCTATATGCAAATCAGTCTGTCCCTGGCCCAGTGCATCTTGGGAACAGGGCAGACTAAACTACCAAGCCAATTCTTCACCAGAAAGGAGACAAGCTACCGGGGACCTGTAATGGTTACAGACGGCTGTAATGCCAGAAACCGGTCCCCGGGAGCTTGTTTCCTTCCCAGTGTAAGAATTGGCTTTTGTAGTTTGGTTTGCCCTGTTCCCATCATGCACTGGGACAGGAACAGACTAATTTGCATACAGCCAGGTTCTGAAACTGGGATGGTGCAGTGAGCTAAAAAACGGTGTTGGATCTAGCCCTGATCTCTTGACTGGGTGAGAGCTTTCTGCTTAATTCAGAGACTCTGTCCCTCACCACCCCTTGTTGTAAATATTTTTGTCCACCCTAAGCGTGGAAGGGTATTCTCAGATGTGAGACCCTTGCTCATTGCACCATCAGGATTCAAGCAAACCGGGCCGAAGACGGCTGTAATGCCAGAAACCGGTCCCCGGGAGCTTGTTTCCTTCCCAGTGTAAGAATTGGCTTTTGTAGTTTGGTTTGCCCTGTTCCCATCATGCACTGGGACAGGAACAGACTAATTTGCATACAGCCAGGTTCTGAAACTGGGATGGTGCAGTGAGCTAAAAAACGGTGTTGGATCTAGCCCTGATCTCTTGACTGGATGAGAGCTTTCTGCTTAATTCAGAGACTCTGTCCCTCACCACCCCTTGTTGTAAATATTTTTGTCCACCCTAAGCGTGGAAGGGTATTCTCAGATGTGAGACCCTTGCTCATTGCACCATCAGGATTCAAGCAAACCGGGCCGAAGACGGCTGTAATGCCAGAAACCGGTCCCCGGGAGCTTGTTTCCTTCCCAGTGTAAGAATTGGCTTTTGTAGTTTGGTTTGCCCTGTTCCCATCATGCACTGGGACAGGAACAGACTAATTTGCATACAGCCAGGTTCTGAAACTGGGATGGTGCAGTGAGCTAAAAAACGGTGTTGGATCTAGCCCTGATCTCTTGACTGGGTGACAGCTTTCTGCTTAATTCAGAGACTCTGTCCCTCACCACCCCTTGTTGTAAATATTGCTGTCTCTAAGAGAAGCACTTCCCAAATTCAAAACAGATCTCAGTTTCAGAGACACACACACACACACACACGTGTTAGTTTCTCTTCACCACATACGGGTCCTCAGTCCTTTGGGCATGTCTGGCCTGGTTTGTGTGATGAGGAGGAGGGGTGGTGGCTGTAAAGAGGCCTGCCTCTGTGCAGGGAGTCCCCCTGGACTTAACACCACACCAGAACACATTTATATGGAGGTGGTCCCCACCCCAAACACCCCCCTTGCAGCTCTGCCCCAGGGGTCTGTGGTGACACTCGAAGGCTGCCTTTCTGCTCAGTCCCAGAGCAGGGCTAAGGATAGATTCAACATGTCAAATGGAGACACTCGTGGGTTTGTGCTGTGTTTGCATGAACCGGCTCCATCCATTTCCAAACAAAATCTACCCCTTGAGGACACGGGCCCCTCTGACTGGACACGGGCCCCCTCTGACCGGACACGGGGCCCTCTCTGACCAAACCCGCTCAGCACATACCGCACAAGTGTTAAACAAGCTTTTTCAAAGCAGGCGTTTTAAATTCCCACCGTGACTGTCGCAACCCCAGCAGCAGGCACACACTGTGCAGGCTTTTACTATTTAAAGAGCGAGACAGTCATTTATTAATTATTTATCAATACAAATCCATCGGGTGGATGCTGGTCTCGTGCACGCCACGGGCCAGGAATCTTTTAATGTTTATGTACATGACAGGTGTCCACAAACCACCTCCCCGCAGTCAGTCTGTGGTGAGCGAGGACTCACTTCATTCACCCCGGACAGGCCTCCTTCAATGAAGGGGTGGGTCAGTCCGGGTCCGGCCCGGGCCTGCTCCCTACATCGGAAGTGACGCTTCACCAGTGCAGGGTCTGCAGGAATCAGAGCTAAAATCCATCCTGAATACCCCAATGTCCCCGAACTCGCGCCATAAACAAGCCGCGTGAAACGAGCGGATTGAAGTCATTTCAGAGCGCTGTACAACTAATTTTACGAGACACACTAGTGCATTCTGGGGGTTGTAGTTCTGGCTAGCTTAAACTAACCCATTATGAAAAACGTAATAGCATGGTCTGCATTTTACAAACCCCGGGGTGATGCGGGTGTTAGATCTCCCTCGAGCACTCTCTCGCGTTGTTTGCCTCGTTTTAACTTTGATCATTTGACGCTATAACCTCAAAATGAAACATTCAGAACGTAGCAGCGGGTGGAGATAGAAATGAATGCAGATTGAAAGAACGTTCAAAAAGGCAATTTTCATTGAGAAAAAAACCCAATGCGAAATAAATACACAGAAAACAAAATGAACACTATTTTAGGCGAGGACAAATTTAAGTAACTTATAGAGTGACTGCTTCAACAAGCATTTAACGCGCCAACACAACGCTCTGGGAAATGCTCTCAAACAACCCGAGGCGCAGAGGCGGACATGGGTCCGAGGGGGTCATGCGCCCCACTCTTCAAAGCAAACACAAGTGCCGCGTTCAAGCATCGAATGGAGACCTCGGGGCAGCGAGGTCTGTAGTAAGGTCCAGTTTGGGGCCACTCCTAGCGCTGCACCGGCACATTTATTCAGGACCCCCCCTCTTCACACCCACGGACCCCTTTCAGATGCCCCCACCCGGATTTTACTAGAGCGCAAACTGCCCGGTAATTAGTGGAACATGTGGCGTTTGGAGCAGTCAGCAGGTTATTCCTCAAAAACTTGGACTAGGCGCTATTAATCGCACTATAGACCGGGCCACTTGGAACGTTGGCCTGAGAAGTGGCTCTGTGGTCACTTTAATGGTCACTATCTGCAGGATTAAAATGCGTTGTGCTGAAAGCCAGTACAGGCACGGTCATCGAGGAAAGGTCGCAGGGGTCACGCCCTGGACGTTACAATTCTTCTATCCACCGTACAGTGAACTGACCTGCGGGATTATACAGACACTTTCCAAGCGGCCATATGCGTAAAACATGAATGCAAAGATGCTGATTACTGGTGAAAAACTTGGTGCTTATATGACCTGCAAGGGCCACGAACCGCTAGTAAATGAAACACATGCAGTATCTACTAACCAATCGATAAAGCGCTTTGGGGGAAAGCGCTAGATACATGACAACAATACAATGAATCCATAGCATTTCATGGAGGGGTCCGAGTCACGCAGTGGAGATGTGTAACACCTACACTCGCACTGCTCCGCGCCGAGGGGCAGCCCTCCAGCCCCCCCCCCAGCCAGTGTCAGCCCTGCAGGTCTGAGTCTAAACCCACCTCATATTCAGGGCTCATGCGGACTCCACACACATCAGCACCACAGCGATGCGAGGAGCCCGTTGACTGCCCCAACCCCTCCAGAACACTGGAACCACCGAGTCTACATGAAGGAGCGCCACGAAGAAGGACCGAAGCCACAGCACCCCCAAACACTGTTGGGGACAGGACTCCGATGCCCTTCTGTAATGCAACTGGTGCTTCCCAAGAGAGAGCGAGCCCAGAGTAGAAAAGTCCCAGACCTCTCAGTATAAACGCTGCAGGCTCTGCAGACTCAAGAGCCGCAGTCGGGGGAAACAAAATGTCGGCCGGCATCCAGTCAGGAAGGCGCTTACAGCTCATACTCGTAGCATTCCCGTCTGTTAGGGAAGCGAATCAATTCGCGTCCATAGATGCCAAAGAAAGGCACGTAAGGCACAGTGTCACGCAAGGTACCGACAGAAACTCTGATAGCTGTATACAGATCAGTTAAAGTAACGCAACATATTTATAAACAATTTTGATTTGAAGATAATTTGGAAAGTCTCTTGGCGGGAGGGGGAGGGGGGCGGGAAAGGAACGGACAACGGGAGGGGTGGGGGGGGGGGCGGGAAAGGAACGGACAACGGGAGGGGTGGGGGGGCGGGAAAGGAACCACTCACCTGGACTTCCTCGGCCGGCGGACAAAATTAGTGGCATGCTGTGAGATATACTGGCACACAACTCTCAAAGACGCACGGAAAAGCCAGCGGTGGGAGTATAATAACCCTTTAACACAAGCTGCTGAATGGAGGGTTGAAACATGCTTGAACGCTCCTCATGAAGGACTGCATGACACGGCCCTGGCTGTAGACGGACAGCTGAGACCCACGGAGAAGGAGACCCGACACGAGGGAAGGAGGAGGCGCACGGGGATGCACGGGACAGAGGCGCAGGGGACATGGTGACTTCTACTACGGGGGGAGGGGCGGACACCGAAAGTGTGTCCCGACGCCCCTCTCCCCTTGCAGGCACTCACGGGTCCGGCGGCTGCTGGAGGAGAGCTCCCGCTCCTCGGGACTCTCCGGGGCCGCGGAGGGACGTTCTCTTTCCCCGGGGCTCCTCCTGTGCTCGGGAGCCTCGGGACGGTCGATGCAGGCTGCTTCCTCCTTCCGGCTCTCTCCTCCTCCTCCTGCGATGACGCGGAAGGGGGCTCGGCCGGCTGGGCCAATCCCAGCGCGGCCCGGGCTTGAAGGCGGGAGCTGCTTCCTCCTCTCACTCGGGGCCGCGGCGGTGAATACACGGAGCGATGCCGGGTGGGCACCGGCCTTAAATCTAAATATTAAGCGAGGTGGGCACTAGCTCGGGGTATCACAACAGCGGCAAGGTCCCTGGCAGGGTGGGCACCTGCCAGCGGACAAAATAATCGAAAATCAGGTGCCGGCAATGCCGGACCCGATTCGGGGGCGTTCCCGGCTTTTGGCTGACGTCGCGTGACGTTGCCAAAAGCCAAAAAATCTCGGGAACGCCCCCGAATCTGGTCCGGCATTGACGGACAGGCCCATCGTCCAATGGCTAGGCTCCATTTATGGAGCTAGCCAATAAATCACGGGGGACGTTCCTAACTCCACTACAATACTCATTAGGTTTTCGCCTGCGCGAAAAAGATGCGCAGAGCGCATCTTTTCGCCAGGCAAAACCTAAAAATGAGGTTTAGTGTTAGCCAGGAGGTATAGAGGAGGGAAGAGTCTAGAAAGGGTTATTTTGGAGATCATTGTAGTAGAATGAGGTTTGAGATGAGTTGGAGAGTGGAGGTAGAGGATATATTGAGTGAGGTATCGGGTGAGACAAAGTAGTGCATTTGAGAGAGTGAAAGTGTTTTCTTCTTTTTTCTACAGTAGGAGTGAAATAATAAATATTTAGATACATGACTACATAGAAAGGGTAAAAATTGAAACACAAACAAAGTGATCAACTGAATGCTCAACACATGGTTCAGAAAGTGTTCTCTATCATCAAACCGAACAGATCCTTGGAATGTCTCTGCCTGGCATATCTCTTGAAATCCCGCTTTCAAATCCTTATAGCGAACATTTTCTAAGGGGTGATTTGCCCACAGCAAAGTTCAAATTGATTATAAACAATCCATAATCACACCAAATCCAGTAATGCATCTGGATCTATGGCCAAACCCCGCAGGCACCTCACAGCGGGCAGGGAAACAAATAAAAGGTTTGTTCCCAGCAGGCGGGTCCACATTTTCCTGCTCCCACCCGCTGGGAGTGGACGTACTGTTTGCTTTCACTTGGCAGGAGCTTTAAATTTTCTCCCGCCAAGAGATAGCAAACAGAGGTTGCCCTTCCCACACTAGTGCGGACACAGGAAAACTGCTGTATCCTGAGGGTGGTCACCCCGGGACATAGCAGGGGCTGGCCCTGGGGAGTGGTGGTCTCCTGGGAATTCAGGAGGGGGGACCACATGGCCCCTCTTTTTAAAGTGCACGACCATGCCCCAGGGAGGTGGTGGTCCCTGGGGTCGGATACAGCACGGGGGTGCATGCGCCTCCTCCCCCCATTCTTGTAATTTAATGTATATGGCGCTGTCTAACCCTAACGAGGTGTCGAATCCCTTTACGCTGGGCAGCACGCTAATCTGGAACCCAAAGTTGATGGTTAGGTCAGTGTTATGGGTTATGGTTTTTCATTGGGATTAGTCTTGTGTGCTCAAAGCAAACCATTCCATGCAGTCATTTCAATTTTTATGGTATAGTAAAGTAATAGTGGTTGGTTGCTGTCATCAGTGGGGGGTACGGGGTGAGCCTAAGTACATGGTTGGTGGGATTAATACAGGAGTTATAGGAGATAAGGTATTGCTGGGTTGCATAGGTATAACTTTCATCGGAAGGAGGAGAGATTGTGATCTTGTAAATGAGTTGTGGGAAATTTGCTGAAACAGAGAATAGTTAAACGTGCATGTGTAAGAGAAGGTTCTGCTCAGACAGAGGATGCATGCAGAGAATGGAAGGGAAGGTAAGGGGCATCTATCTGAAAGAGAGAAATAAAAAGGAGAGATGAGAAACAGACTTTTTAATTAAAGGACAGTATTTTAATGCCGTATGTAAAGAATGTAGTGAATATTTTTGAGCCAGCATGCAGTTTGAGAAAACAAAAATGTAGACAGAAGCAACATTATTTACTTGTGAAGATTGTGCTATATTGGAAATTTTTATTAGGTATTAGAATGAGGTAAACTATCTATGTGTTGCTACAATACTGCTAGACCAACCTATCCAGCCAGGTTAGGTGATCAGCTCAAGGGTTAAAAGTGAAAAGTGAAAAATAATGGCTGGACGCATATGTCGAGAAAATACATGGGAAATAATGTACACATTGAAAAAGAGATTTGGGCTTTCATCCTCAGATTCGAATATTAATTATACAGCAGAGTGGAATACATTTAAACGCCTCTTATTGGTATTGGCGCCAGATGGAAGATGAGGAGATCTTCCCAGACAATGGAAGTGGATTACCTGCATTCCAGTGGCTGAGGGCAGGGGATGCAAATAATGCTGTGAGTGGGGGGTGGTGAAGTGGCTCCCTTTACACATTCAATTAACACTTTTGTTAGCAAATGGCTGCTGGTTAGACTTTCTGAAGCTCTGCCCTTTATGAAGATGATGTGGGTAAATAGCACAGGAGGTGCAGGTTGAAGCGGACACTCTAGTTGAGGCCAAGCATTTTTCTACCTTAATCACACTTGAGTGCAGAGGGCTCGCACCGCTTTGTGCCTCAGTTGTGGGTGCTCCAGGCATTTGAAATGGAAATGTATTTATTCATTCAAGAGTTTTATATAGCGCTGGCTAGACCCGGAGGTATCAGAGCGCTTTACATGAGGTTCCACAAAAATTACATTACAAGATTAAATCTGTTCCAGTTTACATCAGTTGCTAGACAAACAATAACAAGAGCATGGGAGACGAAATAATTGAGGTGTAGAGGGGAAGGGGTACGGGTAAAGGGATGGGAGGGAGAAGTGGCAGAGAGACGAAAGGAAAGTCTGTCCAAGGTCCAGCTGGGTAGGTGACGGTCGAGGGGAAGTCCTAAAACCCATCTCCTCTATAGCTATCAGGTAGCTTAACCGGGCATTGGCCAAATAGCTAGGTCTCAGTGGGAAAAATATTTAAAGAAACGTGGAGGGCAAAATAGATGGGGGTAGAGGGGAGGGGGCATGGAAGTAGAGAAAGGGGGGGTAGGGGAAGAGACAACAAGGAGAGACAAAATGAATTCTGTCTAAGGGCCGGCTGGGTAGGTGACGACCAAGGAGGGATTCCACGGCCCATCTCTCCTATAGCTAAACCAGGAAGCTCCATCGGGCATTCGACAAAATAGTTCAGTCTTAGTACATTGAGAGAGGAGAGAAGGAGAGACAAAAATAGGGGGAGGGTGCAGGAAGGGGCGACAGGAGAGACTAAAGGAAGTCTGGCTAAAGACCGAATGGGTAGGTGACGTCCAAGGAGGGGATCCCGACCTGTCTCCCCTATAGCTAAACCAGAGGGTGCTGTTTTCAGGCAACACTCTGGTTCCGTGGTGTTTGTCTCCCTGGTTTCGGAGTGCAATGCACGTTGTCGGAGCCTTATAGTGAAGGAGCTTCGCTGCCCAGGGTAACGCCTAGAATATTTCTGGGTCAGTAATTCACTAAATGTTCCTATTTTGACACCCTGATCGGGGTCTGTACTGTGGAGTTATGCAATTAGACACCCTGCGGAGTCTGTACTACGCAAGGCTTCTTAGAGCCAGTGGAGGGGAGACAGTCCCAGGCAGTTGTTTACCCTGTCATGGTAAGGGTGTTGGTGTCCCCAGTATTTGAGCCATCATAATAGTGTGCCTTTGGCCACCCACATAGCCTGGCCTCCTTCCCAGCTTAAATTCCATACACGCTTGTGTGTGTTTCATCAGCAAAACACACAAGATGATGGACGGAATGTTGCACAATGGCAAAACATTCACCCCCAGACACAGATCTCGGTTTATTCCATCGTTATTTTGCTCACCAAGCCACCCATAGTTCAGACATGGCCATATGCAAATCAGTCTTGACCCTGTGCCTTATGGGAACAGTCCAGACCGAACTGCCAAGCCATGTCTTCCCTGGACCGGAATCAGGCATCCTAGGACCGGTTTCTGGCTATCCGCCACCTTCAGCCAGGATAGCTTGACTACAGTGGCGTAGTGAGCACGGGACCCACGTCTGGGCATACCTTTCCCACATAGGATGAACAGCAAAACACACAAGATGATGGACAGAATGTGGCACAATGGCTAAACATTCACCCCCAGTCACAGATCTGGGTTTAATCCATCGTTATTTTGCTCACCAAGCCACCCCATTTCAGACATGGCCATATGTTTCATCAGGGCAACCTAATCCCAACTCCTTCAGATCTCCCCTTCTAGATGCCTCGCTATTATTAAAATGCAGTTTCCTCAAACCACTTATGTGGAGGAGTCTCTGTCCTTCCTCCAGTGTGACGAGGACTTTTACGAGGCTGTATATTCCTCAATTTATAGGGCAGTGAATGACCTGGTGGGCCTTATGAAACAACGCCTGTCTGTGCACATAGTGAGGGAGTGTACCAGGTCCAGGCTCTCCTCTACAAAGGGACAATCTGTCGCTCAGAGACACACCCCAACGGGTTTCTCAGCAACCTTTTTCTTGTTGATAAGTCTGACGGGGTCACAGTCCGGTAATCACCCTCTGGAGTTTGAGTGGCCCGTATACCACCACTTAAAAATGGAGAGCATCTACCTCCTCAGGGATGTGTTGCTTCTGTCTGATTGATTGGTATGCCTGGACCTGAAGGATGCATGCCCGACTGTCCCAGTGCTTCCTACTCACTGCCCTTTTCTGAAGTTCCTTTGGTGTTCCCAGACTTTCGATTTCGGGACTGTTAGAAATGGAGGTCTCTAATTGGCAGCGGTAGATACCTTTGTCCAAATAGGGACCCTTGCTTGTAGTCAGGGTAAGGGGGATACACACTTTAGATAACCCCTGATAACCCCCTGTGTAGCATTAGGAAAAGTGGCTGCCACAGGCCTCGTTTTTGCGGATATTGGCTATTTTAACGTACATGTGCATTGGCTCCTCCAGCACATAGGCGTGTGATTGTACAGCATCCTGTGTGAAAGTACATCTGTACTTCTATTGTGTCTTACAATATAGCCTCTAGATAGAATCCTTCTGCCGCAGCCGCTGCCAGTTCCATTTGCCCTCACTAGGGCAGCCATCCCGAATATCATTTGGAGGAGCCCTCTGTTTCTGCCTGTCCTTGTCTCCTGCCTGCAGTGGAGTTACAGCCTTTTATCCCCAGAGCCCCACTTTCATCCTGCCTCCAAAAACTGAAGCTCTGTGAAAAGCTGCATTGTTAGTGTGCAGGCCAGAGCAACCGCACAGCA
This sequence comes from Lissotriton vulgaris, assembly GCF_964263255.1. Taxonomy (NCBI): domain Eukaryota; kingdom Metazoa; phylum Chordata; class Amphibia; order Caudata; family Salamandridae; genus Lissotriton; species Lissotriton vulgaris. The sequence continues at coordinate 605,448,011 of NC_141699.1, read as the reverse complement.
ATGGCGCTCCCAGTGCACTTGCAAATGTCTGCGGGCTCTGGCAACCTCCTCTCCATTCAGGACACAGGAATGTATGTTTTGTGTCTTGGTTTCTGGTGGAGTGGGGGTGTGAGGCTGTGACTTGCTCGCCCATCCCCTCAGGAATCCGAATTACTTAATCTGTTAAATCTCCTCAGGGTCACTATCCACAGTGGTTTCCAGGAAAGAGGAACATACTTGGAGGAAAATGGAAGCTTGATCCTTCCTATTACTCTGATATAAACTCTCTTCCCCTTACTTGGTAACTTTTCTCTTAATATCTACTCTTGTTGCTTTGGGATTCATTCTTCTTTCTTTCTTTTCTTCATTTCTCTCTTTTTTCCTTTCCTTCATTTATATTTTTATTTTTGCTTCCTCATATTTGTTATATCTTATGTAACTTTTTTACTCATTTGCACTATTTTTCATTTATCAAAGTTTTATTCTGCTTTATTATTGCATTTGTATTTTCATCTCAAAATCTTTAATAAAAAATTTCACACACAAAAAATCTCCTCAGCTGACACCGACGTAGACTGCCTGTATTTCTAACCAACCCTAAGAATATACACATCCACCACCAATGCCTACCTTTTTAATCAACACATTCACAATAGCAACATTTCAGCATTTAGATTTATCATTTAAACACACAACCAACAACTATAATATGAAATTCATCCAACTCTGACCAAGAGGGAGTACTGTTTTGTTTTATGATCATTTCTGCCTCTCCATACGCACACTTTCCTGGTTCTGATGCTGCATCTGATCCAAACAAACTCACCAGCACCCATCCCTCTATCCATGACTCCATCAATAATCCATTCATGCACTCAACCAGCCTTTCATCCGTGGGTCCATCCATGCAGAACAATTAAAGATTAATTCATCCATGCATCTATCCATCCATAGAAGCATCCAAACATCCATCTATCCGAAACTACGCCACTTCTTAAATGCTCCAATTGCCCGGAAGGGAAGAATACGATATTTTGGAAACATGTAAGCTCACTAGGGGCAGGGTCGCTGGAATTATGCAATTCTGTAGCCACAACATTTTTCACATAATTATGGATTTGCCACATATTCCACAATCTGCTACAAAATCCGCAGATTTTAACAGACATTGTTTCTAGCCCCAAAGGATCAAAAGTTACTAAAAACGTTGCAACGTGTTAATAAAGTAATGCTACCACAAAATGTGCCACATAGCGCCACATAATTTCCATTTTCTGGCTGCATAATTCAGTCAAAGCTGCTGCATCATTTGGCCCTCCCCTGCTACATAATTCCTGTGGCCCCAGTACTTTAAATGGGTTAATACTATCAAGTATTTAGTACCTCCACTTCTTTAATTTGGAAAGGATAGTACTGGCACTGCTCCAATGCTTTTATTGGGAGAGCGCCGGCCCTTCTCATCAACCAATGGGTACGCTGGGACAAGGAGTACCTGCACTTATATTTTGTATTTCAAGCACTGTGTGGCCCTGACTGTTCATGCAATCGTGGACAATCCAGAGCCTCGGAGTATGTGCATTTTAAATGCTGGGCCTAGTAGTTATTACATTTTTTGTTCTAATTTTGCATTTTTAGTTCCATAGTGGGATGTGGGTTTATAGGGGAATAGGGTGGGAAGTTATTTAATTGCCTCAAATTGGAAAGCGATCTGATATCCTTCGGGATCAAGTTTGCGCTATATAAAACTTTATAAATAAATAAATGACATTAAACCGGCGTCACATTTTTTTTCTGTGTACAAAGGGGCAAAACACTACCAGGCAGTTCGTAGATGAGAGTTCACGATAGGGTGCTCTGTGTTCAGCAGTAAATTGCTCTCAGCTTTCAGGGAAAGATGTTAATGTTAATGTTAATGTTATTGGGATTTGTATAGCGCTCGGCTGCCCCAGCAAAGGGGCGTCCCGGCGCTGCGAGCAGAGCTAAAGACAGAAAAAGAAGAAAGCACCAGAAGGGAAGAGGTGCGGTTACTGAAAGAGGTGGGTTTTGATGGCTTTCCTGAAAGCCAGAAGGTCCTGCATGCCACGGATAGTTTCCGGGAGGCTGTTCCAGAGCTTGGCAGCGAGCAGGCTAAAGGATCGACCGCCCATTCTGGCTAGATTGGTACGGGGAATGACCACCAGATGTTGTCCTTCTGAACGAAGTGACCTCCCAGGAATATATTCCGTCAGGAGGGGGCGCAACATCGGGGGGGAGGCGGTTTTAAGGATTTTGAAGGCAAGGCAAAGTGCCTTAAACTGAATCCTTTTTCCCACCAGGAGCCAGTGTAGTTTTTTCAGAGCGCCAGCCACTGAGGAGTGGCGGGGGAGACCTACTAACGCTCTGGCGGCAGCATTCTGCACTCTCTGAAGTCTGGTAGTTTCCGCCAGGTTAGCGCCCAGTAGGAGGGAGCTGGCATAATCCAGCCTAGAGAGGATGGTAGCTTGGACAATTACCTGGTGGGTGTGACAGTTGAAGAACTTCAGAATAGGTCTTAGATTGCGCAGGATGCCGAAGCAGGTGGCTGCGACTTTTTTGGTGTGGTGAGTGAATTTCAATGCTGAGTCGACCCAGACTCCCAAGTTTTTTACACATTCCTTGGGCTCAGGAGGTTGGCCTAAAGTATCAGGCCACCAATTATCGCCCCAGGATGCGGTGTTTTTCCCCAAGAGCAGTATCTCCCTTTTCCCCGCATTGAGCTGGAGGAAATTGGCCGTCATCCAGTTGGTGATGTCAGTAAGGGTCTGCTTGAAGTGATGAGCCTCCAGACCGTTGTTACCATTGAGAGCTACCACCAACTGGGTATCATCTGCGTAAGATACTAACGTCAGACCACTCTGTTTAACCACTTCTGCTAGAGGTCGGACGTAAACATTGAACAGGGTGGGGCTCAGTGATGACCCTTGAGGCACCCCCTGTCCAATGTTGTGCTCTTTAGAGATGTAAGGGGGGGTGGAGACTTTGAAGGATCTGTTGGCAAGAAAGTCTTTAAACCATCCCAGGGCCGTACCTGTGATTCCAGCTTCCTCCAATCTCATCAAGAGGGCCTCGTGTGACACCGTGTCGAAGGCAGCACTGAGATCCAACAGGATCAGTGCTGCCGTTCCGCCGGTGTCAAGAATGGTACGGAGGTCCTCTGTAACACTAAGCAAGGCTGTCTCGGTGCTGTGACCAGCTCTAAACCCGTGTTGGGAGTCATCCAGAATGTTATTGGTTATGAGGAAGTTGGTGAGGGTGGTGTTGACGTGTGCCTCTATGATTTTAGCTGGCCAGGGGAGAAGTGAGATGGGCCGAAAATTTTCAGGAAGGGTGGGGTCCAGGGTGGGCTTTTTCAAGATGGGGGATACCCATGCCTGCTTCCATTTAGAGGGAATTTTAGCCGTAGAGAGAGACATGTTAATGATGTTCCGTATCTGTTCTGTGACAAGCTCATTGGCTGCACAAAAGGTCTCGGGTTTTAGGGGGTCAGCCGGGGAGCCAGATTTTATTTTTTTACAGATTTTATGGAAGCTCTCACGTTCTAGTGAGGGGAGGTAGGAAAAACAGGGCCTACTGGGGTCTAAAGTAACGGAAATCTGGGGGGAATAAGGGAAGGTCTCGTAAATTTTCTTTATTTTGTTGGTAAAGAAATTGGCCATGTTATTACATAAGTCTGGAGAGGTGACGGCAGTGATGGTGGTTTTTTTTGCAGTGAGGTCTTTTAGAATTTTAAAAACAGTTTTAGCGGCGTTGGTGCCACTGTTGATTTCAGTGGCATAATACGTCGCCCTTGTTCTACAGACATGACGATGATAGGTTTTTTGTAATTGAACATAGTTATGCTTGAGGTTGGTGTCATAATTTTTCCTCCATCCTCTTTCCGCCTTTTTACATTCTTTTTTCAGGGTGGCTAATTCTGAATTGTACCAGGGGCTAGCCGCATGGGCACGAGCCTTGACCCATTTAGCTGGAATCAGGGAGTCCAATGCTTGGGTTATCCAGTGGCAGAACTGGTCATATCCTAGGTCAATGTCATCCCTCAGGGGAGGGGGATTAGTCCTTAGGAGATTATGAAGCTCCTCCAAGCGGAGTTTTCTCCACGGACGCTTCTGAACTTGAGGGGTGGGTGCAGATGCAGGGGCGGGTTTGCAAGGGACTGTCATGATCACCAAATGGTGGTCTGTCCACGCCATAGGAATAGGTGTACCGGCAGTTCCATTCTCGATGTTGGAAAAGATGGGATCAAGGAGGTGTCCCGCTCTATGGGTGGGGCCACTCACAAGTTGATTAAGCTGGAGGGCAGCAAGATCCGCAAGAAAGGAGGAGATTTTGGGCTCCGTGTCCCGGTCAAGGTGTAGGTTAAGGTCACCTATGATCGTATAATTGGAAGTTTTAGTGATGTTAGTGCCCAGGTACTGTAGGAGCGAGTTGATGAATGGAGTGTCAGCGCCAGGGGGTCTGTAAATCAAGAGGCCAGTTGCGCAAAATTGAGGGTTGGCTTTAATGGAAAATCTAGCACTTTCGCTGCCCCTAATATCAGCTTTGATTAATTGGCAGGCGAGGTGCGATTTAGCTATGAGTGCAAGTCCGCCCCCTCTTGAATTTCTGTTTACGGTACATGTTGTAAACCCCATAGGAGTGGCCAGGTTGATGACCGAGTCCATGTCGTCATGGAGCCACGTCTCGGTCATAAACAAGGCATCAAGGGAGTAGTCAGCTAGGAGATCATGTATGTCTAGATGATGCTTCTGCATCGATCTGACATTGAGGTGTCCCATCCTGAGGGTCGTCTGTGTGGATTGAGGAGGTCTTGGTTTTAATGTAGTGAGGTACATAACTTAGAAGGGTGTGGCAGTGGGTGCAGGATATGAGCTGGGTTCCGCCTGGTACAAGTGCAGGTATGATGCTGAAGATTCAGTAACTCTTGCTTGGAGTAGCACATCTTACCATGCAGGTTACAACCCCGGAATAGCAGGGGGTCTGGCGCCTGGCGCGGCCTTAGCGCAGACGGGCTGACTCAGGCCAGACTCCGGCGCTAGGGACGGTGCTCCCGCAAACGCGACCGCTAGCGCGGGAGACAGCTGTTTCCTTTTATGAGGGACACTAGAGCGCTCCCACCGCTCTTGCCCTCACAAAGATGGCCGCCGTGAAAGGAACTTCCTAGCCCTTCATAAAGCCCCAAAACGGCCGATAGAGCCGTGTAAATGATGCGAAAATTAGTGCAGGTAGGCTGAAAGAATGCTGTCTGCAATACAGAGTGAAAAAATTACAATTTTAAAATAGCGCTAAAAACGAGCAAAGTGACTCGAAAATGACACACAATACACCATTAAAAGGCAGTGCATTACAGGTCGCGTTTTTAGAAAGTAACTCGCCAAGAATCTCGCGACACAGGGATTTAGCCAGGGAGCAGGTCCAAGGTTGCACTTACATTTCCAGATTACATAAATTGCCCTGGCACCGGTACAATTCCACAATAGCATTTGGATTTATATGCAGATGCAAAATGTCATTTTTAGATTGTTGTTCCTGCAAGTGTCACGTTATGGACTTTTCAGGTAATCCACTGAAAAGATGCACTTGCACCAGCAGTGCAAGCTATGTGAGAAAGGTACGTAGAAGCATGCAGTCCGCCCAGACCAAAAGGTTGCTATACAGACATACCCTAGCTCGTGACAAAACATTTTTAGATACATGACCCCTGAACCCTCACAGTAATACTTTGAGAGTAACCTCGTGACAGACCGACCCCTTACTTTAGCCTGGCCAGGCACACACATTCTTGGCTACTAGTCACGTCCTATCTTGAGAAGGACTTACAAATAACATGAAACCGAGTTTGGTTGTGCACTGAGTGGCAAAGGCTGTCAAACAGCCGAAACGCGTCCCGTGTCTGGTGCTGCCTGATGCAATAAACAGGCGTCAACCTTGTCGTTCTTTGAGTGCTGGTTCATTGATTGTGGAACACAACTCCAAACAACATAACTTGTACAGGGACTTTATCAGGATACACTTATAATACACCTTCTATATTAATATGACACTTTACTGCAAACACAGAGTGAACCTAGACGCACGACTACTTGGCTTCACACTACATAAAAGATCTGGGTCGGCAAACCACTATTGCCTCATGCGCTCAACAGAAGAAGAGGGAAATGGGTTAATCAAAAAGACCTGTTTTTGATGGGTAGTTTTCAGAGATATTCCGAAGTCGGCTATTCGAATCAGGATCATCACAATATCCAGAATTCATTACTGGGCAATGAACATGTGCCTCTTGGACCATCCATATTCTATTCATTTGGTACCTCAGGGGATCTATTCTCACAAGCAGGTAAGTTTCAATTAATGAGCTTCATTTAACACAATTTTGATTAGTGCACAACAGAAACGCCGTCGGTTGCCAGAAGCACTGAGACACCTCGGACGAAGATTCAAAGCCCACAAAGACTGAATCAAAGAGGGTTTATTCCCAACAACCAAGAAGAAGCGAAAAGCCCACAAAGTGCCAAGCTCTCTGCATTAATATACCAGTTTGAGATACATGATGGCATTCTTGAATGTCCTGCCCAGCCCTGAGGAAGACCTTCTGAAAATCCTTACGGTCCCCACACGAAGGTCGAAACGTGTCAGCACCCCCCTCACTGAGGTCAAGTAATCCCTGTTTGGAACTACATAGATTTTGAAAGACTTCTAGTCTAGGCTGGATTTAGACAGCCAAGACACCGACTTTGACAGTTTCTCCCTGACCTCATCACTTTGGACCCAGGAATACTTACACTATTGAGTATAGTTAAACCAACAAAACCCGATACTTTATAACTACAGTAGGACTTTCAAAAGTAACCAGATGAAGTTTCATGTAATTTATGTATTGTATGTCATGTTGTTATGTCTTTGTATATAGAGTCTTATGAAAATTGTACGGACATTTTTTTCAGTATGTTTGCATACAGGTTTTTTGTTACGAAAAAGAAAACTAACAAAAAGAAAAAGCAAAAAATACTTTTTTTAAAATAAAATTATTTTCATGTTTTGGTTTCACAACAGTTAGAGCCATCATACATACATATGATGGCTCTAACTGTTGTGCACTAATCTAAATTGTCTTAAATGAAGCTCATTAATTGAAACTTACCTGCAGGTGAGAATAGATTACCTGAGGTACCAAATGAATAGAATATTGATGGTCCAAGAGGCACATGTCCATTGCCTTGTTTTAACTGATTCCAGCCTCTTTGGTCATTAATAGATTCAATCCCCCCTTTTTTGAACTGCAGACTTGATTACTGTCACTTCCTGTTATTGTTGTTTCCTGAGAAACAATTCACAAATTGCAGGTAACGCCTAAACATGTTGCCAACATCATGTACTATTCAGCAGTTCGAAACCCTCGTCCTCTTCTGAAGGTCTCCTTTAGCTGTCGGTTTCAGACAGCATTGCATTCTTAGCATATTTCTGAAAGCCTTCTGGCACACTGGACTCTGTTACCATCAAGACAAATTGTAGCAGTCCCTCCATCGGAGTGCCCTATGATCTACCAAGCAATCACTAGTGAAGATTCCTGCCTAACGGGACCAATGCAGTGACTATTCACATAGTTACCAAGTGTCATTGCTGTGGACTGACTAAACAGTGGAGCTTTGGAGTTTAATGACTTTAAATAAGTTAAGAAAATTCTTAAGACTCTAGTCTTCAGTAAATGTTACCATATTTAATTGATGAGCTCAAGTCTAATTTGACTATTTGTTTTAAGGAATCGTGAATTCCTGATACTAGGACTTTTTATTAGGTCGAGCCTACCAGACCATGAAGCTGTATGATTGTGGTAGACTGACTGTTTACTTGCCAAGAGCTTACAGTGAGCTCAAAGTTCCCCTATTTCTAACCATTGGTTGGCTTTATTGTCCACTCTCATTTTTCTTCTTATTCAATGGCTTGCCTTTTCCATCATGTAGTGTCCTCCCCAGCCTGGGTACCCGCTAATAACCACACAACACACAGAGCTTAGATTTACACATCTTTATTTGTCTAAAACACCCTTCAATGCTTTCTGCTATAACCCTTACGGCCCAGTTCCTGGGAGTACCTCAGGAGCCAAAAGGGTTAATTCATTTCTAACTCTCAAAACACTACATCTCCCCCACTCTAAAATAAAAAAAGTATTCTTTTACACAATATATAGATAGATACACTTATACAATTACATCTCTTCAATCAATATTTTTAGCACTTTAATTGTTCAACCTGATCTTGTTCTTGGAAACTGGGAACTGTCATCACCAATGTCCAGGATCTGTGTCAGCGGTGTAGAGGTAACAGTAGTCACTGATGGTTCAGACCCAGTTTCTCCTACAACAGTTAGATCTGGAGAATGATTAGTTAAAGGCCTAAAGTGAGAAGAGACTTTGGTGATAGACTTTCCAGAGCGCTGTGCCACCACCATGTCCTTGGTAGATACCACTTAAAAAGGTACGCAATCGAACGAAGCATCAGATTTTCTTCTCAGCATATGACATGTAAGCACTTGATCTTCTTTCCTGAAGATAATTCTTCGCTAGTCATCTTTGGTCAGCATATGTTTTCATCTTTTGTTTGTTCACCAAGTCTTTCTCATGAGTTGCTTTCTCTTCCTCCGATTGATCAATTGAGACAACTTGGTGTTTTATTGCTCTCCTGAACATCAAGGTCACAAGACTTTCACCTGTGGTCTAGTGGGATGTTGAACGAAAAGCTCTAAAGGTAGAATTCAACATAGTTTTCAAATTGAGATTCTCAAGATTAGCAAACTGAACTACTTTCTTTAGGGTACTCCTAAACCGTTCAACAAGTCTGTTGGCCTGCACCCACAGAGGTGTGCTCTTTCAATGCGTTATTTTCAAATGCTCCAATAAATCTTTCAGCTCTTGACTATTGAAAGGCGAGTCATTGTCAGACTTAACTATGGCTGGAACACCCCATGTCGCAAAGATGCCATCTAGTCTTTCAATGACTAGTTTTTTTATAGTAGATGAAAGATCTTCAATTAATGGGAATTGTGAATACTCATCCATAATCGCCAGCAGGTGATGCTCATTGTCGTGTGGACTGAAAAATTCAATGAATATTCTCACCCATGAATGCTTTGGGAGTTCTGATATGCTCAAGTTGTGGTGAGTAGTATTTGTAGAAAGGGAGTTGCATAGATGACAGGCCTTTAATTCCTTTTAAACCCCGTCATCAAGATAAGGAAACCAGACATGGTCTTGGAAAGCTTGTTTGTTGCAACAATTCCACTAGGTCCTTCATGGGCCACTTGAATTATTTTTGTCTCAGACTCTCCATAATCAGAATTCTCAACCCTCGTAGGATAAATCCTTCTTGATCTTTAGACATTTCCTCCTTGACAATTTTGTATTGTTGATATTAACCAACACTGGTGAACAGTTGAGGGGTTTGTTTCCATGACCGATGTGCAATTATATCATTCAGCTTTAGCATGCCACTTTCATGGCTTGTGGCAGTGATAATCTGGGCTAATGAAATAACAGCTGGAGTGTTTGATTTTACAATAAAATTAATATAGGCCCTAGCCGTCTTGGAGGGAGTACCGTAACCTTGTATAGGTATTTTGGAAAAGCAGTAACGGGGTTCAGAACTTTCCCTGGACGATGCACAAAGATGTAATTATACTTTTGTAACCGTAGCCCCAATCGTTCAATGTGAAGAGGCATTTTGGAGTTTGGATTGACAAATATAGTCAGTAAAACTTGATGATCCCTTACTAGCATAAAACGCTTGCCATATAGGAAGACATGGAAATGTTCACAAGCCCATACCGGAGCTAAGCTTTCTTTTTCAGGTTTTGAGTAAGCACCTTCTGCTTCAGACAAGCTTCTATTTGCATATGCCATAATATGCCTTTGAGCATTCAAGTGTTTGCTGTGTTGTGCACGGATAACGCCTAACCCGACACGGCTAGTCCCAACAACAACAACCTCTGTATGAAGCTTAGTATTGAAGTATGCTATTTCTGTAGCATTCTCAACAGCTTGTTTAAATTTTTTTAAATTTTTCTTGCATTCATGTGACCAATGAAACAAAATGTTCTTTTTCGTCAAGTCTCTCAACAGATCACTTACAGTGGAAAAGCCTTGTAGGTATCTTGAATAGTAATTTGCCATGCCTAGAAATGAACACACCATACAAACCTCCTGCGGGGAATCAGCATTTGACAGCCCTTGTCCTTTAGCAAGAACTGGTGTCATACCCCCCTCACAAAAGATATGGCCAAATATTTTTTGCTTTGTCGGATGGCACTCACACTTGTTTGCATTCAAACTTTTTTTATTTTTTTATTTTCAAAACCTTTATTTGGAAAGAATTGCACAGCACAATTACATAATTCCAAAATAGCAGATGATTAAACACGTCAATACATTGCAGCAGAGATAGTTGCACATTTGTATCACATTAGAGACAATCCCATGGAGAGTTGTCAAAAATCCCAGTGATGGGCGAAAGCAGACAACCAGGGGAGGCATCGGACACAAAGGGGAAAGGCAGGGAGAGTGGAAGGGCCGTGAACAAGATGGGAGCAGCTCATGGATTAACACCGGCGGCCGCCGTGGTCGGGGAGCCGGCTGGGAGCGCGGTAGAAGTCACAGAATGATGGGGTCATGGCTTGAAAGGTAGGTAACAAGTGGGCCCCATATGTCCCGTGGACGAGAACCGGCTGGCAAGAGGTCCCAGAACTCAGACAGGAGGGTTTGACAGCGGGACGCATCTTCGAGCCAGAGGGCCACCTTTGGCACAGGCCTGTGACCCCAACACATCGAGACCCTAGGCCATGCGAGGACCAACAGCCTGGCAGTCAAACGGCAAGAGGCATCCAGGCAGAATTTAACGAAGCCTAAGAGGCCGATCACGGGGTCAGGTTGGAGTGGTGATGAGGTGATTTCGGAGATAATTGCACAAACCTCCTGCTAATATGTCGAGACCCGGGGGCTTGTTTGCATTCAAACTTAAACCTGCTTCAGCAAGTAAACAACATACTTGTGTAAGAGCTTTATCATGTTCTTTTTTTGTAGCTCTGAAAACCAATATGTCATCACTGTAATTGAGCGCATTCATGACAGGCTGTGGATGACGCACCAAAATGTAGTCTTTTGTATGGAAACAGACCAGCATGTGTAGAAAAGGTTGTAATGTACCTGCAACTTTCTTCAGGTTCTAACTGTGGATAACCTTTATTTAAATCAAGGTGAGAGAAGACCTTTGCACCATTTATGTCGACCTGGATGTCGTTCTCGTTCAATTGCCTTGTTTGCCTGATGCATGTCAACGCATATGCATACAGCGCCTTCACTATCCTTTTTAGGAACTACCACTATTGGAGAAATCCATGGCGTTGGATCATTTCAATGCTCAATACTGGTATGAAGTAACGCTTCAAGTTCTTTTTTTCAACATGTTCTTACAAATGAAAATCAATTTGTCTATGTCTCTGAGCAACAAAACAGACACCCTGATTATTATGCAATTTTACTTTTATAGTCTTAAGTTTTCCCAAACCATGAAACAACAAAGGGAACAAACTTACTATTTCATGGTGAGGATTCATGTTGTAAATCACAGAAATCAGTCCATGCCAGCGGCTGTTCTGAAACTTGAGTAGACAGGCTCTTAACACTGCGTTAAAGTACATGGATTGGTGTTAGTACCTTTGTATAGCGCTATAACATGGGTAGTTGCACAGCCACAGTCTAGTCAGTGGCTAATAGTCACCCCCGTACCACCCAACACAACTTGAGCTAGTCAGTGCGCTAGTAATGAAGCTGAAAACTGAGCAGAAACAGACTGCGTGACCCACAGTACAGGGGTGCAGGCAACTCCGAATGAAGCCTGATAGCTGCAAAGTTAGCACTTCTACATACTGTGTCTCATTGACCTGACTCTCCGCACACTTACGTCGAGGTGAGAAACAAGCTGGCACCACGCCAACCGTTGGCATGCGAGCTGCAAGCTGTGCAGTGCCATGACTGTGTGCAGGAGCCGCACCCGCCTATTAAGTGCAACCAACTCTAGGTAACCAAAAAAAGAAGAAATTCCTTTCTGTGTAGTGCAGCTTAAAGCATTAATATAACTTGTAAACAGTGACACCTATTTAAATCAATTATATCCCCAACTCATCGTACATTGCATTTAAATCAAATCAAAGCATTAAATGTATCCAGTTTGACAAAACTGTTTTTAACTGATGATTGTTTATTTATGTATCAAAAATTATGTACTGTGACTTATGAATATATGTATATTGTTGCTTTAGAAGAACTGGAGAATTCTATTTTTATGTGTGATAAGGTGTTTATATTAAGTTCATTGATGAAACCTTTTTAATAAAAAAAGTATCTGGATACATTTAATGCTTTGATTTGATTTACATGCAATGTACGATGAGTTGGGGATATAATTGATTTAAAAGGTGTCACTGTTTACAAGTTATATTAATGCTTTAAGCTTCACTACACAGAAAGGAATTTCTTCTTTATTTGATTACAACACTTCCCGGTCCTTTCTGGGTTAAGTAGGGAAAACTCTCTCTTTTTTCTACCAACTCTAGGTAGCCATTGGGCGCACTGACTCCAACCTTTCCTCCTGACGCCAGTGATATCGCCACATGGTGTCCTTAGTAAAATGTTACATTACAAAACCACTCTCTATGCAGCTGAGTTGTACCAGCTGAGCCAGAAAGCCCGAAGTCTGCCGGGAGCATTGCGTACTGTGCGCTACCACTACAGCTCGTATTTTGCCATATTATAGCAGTGCTCCCAACTTGACTACTGAGGAAGGGATATAATGTGTGAAATTGCATTTCAGTGCGGTGATGCCGGCCACCACACTGAAATGCGTTAGTCTAACGACTGATACCTGGTACTTGGCAGGGCTGAATATGAAGACTTCTATACAATGCTTTCTTTGTTTTCAACTTGTTTACAGCAGCTGGAGTTGCGTTTTGACTTCACATGCGTTAAGTGTTGATTCTGTACTTCGACTGCAACATATGTCGCATGCACAAGCAGTTTTCTTGGACCACGTCAAACTCTCTAGGAGAGGACTGTCGATCTTTGGGTTACTTATCCCCTAACTCCTTGCCAGTGGTACCGTCCTCCTCAGCCCAGGTACCCAGCAATGACTACGCCACACTAGGAGTTTAGGTTTACACGTCTTTATTCATCTGCATGTAACTGCGAACTCAACATTCTAAAACAGCCTTCGATGCATTCCGCTCTAACACTTACGCCACAGGTCTACGGAGTCCCTCAAGAACCAAAGGGATACTATCATTTCTAACTCACAAGACACTACACATCTTGTGTTTCTTTCATGTGGAGCATAGCCTCTCTACTTGTGTCACTTCCACTGCTCACGTTTAGGGAAATACTATTATATTTTTGCATAAGCACTCCATAAGAGCGCATGTGTTTTATATCAGTCTCCCTCATGAGCTTCTCTCCGGCCTGTGCTATATTTTAATCTATTTCACACATGTGCTTATTTTTTTGTTTATTTATTATTGGGAGTGCCATGTGGCAAAATTGTGCATTTTCTGCACGTTTACATATGTTATCACGGGAAACATCCTTTAGAACGCAACTATTACCACGCAGTGCCTTTACCACGCAACTTTTACAACGCAAACATTTACAACGTATTGTGCTGGGGGGCGCTCTAGGATAGGGAATAAGTTTAATTTACTATCCAACACCTTCCCTAGTGTCCACGGGGACTGGAGTTGCAATAGTAAATTAAACTATTCACTTTCCAGCACCCCAAAGCACTATGCGTTGTAAAGGTTTTCGTTGTAAAAACCGCGTTGTAAAGGCATGCGTGGTAAAAGCATGCGATGTAATGTCATACATCCGTTATCACTGATTGATAAATAAAAAAAAAAGCTGCTTGTGCCTCACGCTGGCAAAATGACACATGGCCGACCCATCGCTTCTTTTTTTTTTTTCTTGCCCCATTTGTTCATGCTGTACAGCATCAGCAATGTTGATGCTATAAACAAAAAGCATTGGTAGATCCAATAGCCTGGACATTTTTTCTATGCCAATGCTTGTATTCATTCAATTGCTGGCTCCTTCTTACCTGTTCTTTTGGTTTCTAAACATAGTATCCATTTTCATGATATTGGCCTAGTCTGACACTTATCATAGAGTCCATCTTGTATTCCAGTAGTGCTGCGAAGCAGCAATCAAGTGACAATAGCTCTATAAAAAAGGTGTATTAGCACACAAAGTAAAAATGTTTGTTGTATCTATAATATTTTAAATGGTGCTGTTAATATATGCTAGTTTTACTTTAGCAAATTAGTTATATACAATTGTTTAAATCTTGTTTCTTCATTTTTTTGTTGACTTCCTGCTTATTCTCTTCCTACTACGGTGCCTTTAACTTTCTCCCCTCAGCTCTGACCTCTACTTCTGAAGTTACTCCTCATATACTCCTTTACCTCTTTCCTACTTGAAGCCTATCACTCAAAGTTATTCATTCGCTGGACTCCTGCTTATTAGTTCTCTACCGGAGCCTTCTTTATCCACATTCGTTCCCCTTGAACTCCACAGACCCACTCTACCACCCTTTCATCTCTTCCTGACTTTGAATCTTACAGTAGTTTTGTCTTACTTTGCTACCTAATCTCTTAGAACCTTCGTGCTTGAAGTCTCCTTTTTCATAATGTCTTAATTCCTTTGCCCTATTGTTATCCTATTATCCTACCTTCTAAACCCTTTGCCTCCTTCCTTTCTTCTCCTTTATCACGCCCTTGGGCACTTAACCTGATGTTTCTTTTTAGGTCTCGCTCTCGAGACCTATTGTCTTCGAGATGCCTCTCAAGGGAGACAGACCGGGGCACGCGCGGCGATTCGGGTCTGTGGACGCGGAGGTACAGGCACGCGCGCGCACACACACACACACACACACACACACACACACACACACACACACACACACACACACACACAGCGTTACTGAGACCAGCCGGCACACACACACGTGTATACACACCCAGACAGACGCACACACACGCACGCACACACACAGACACACATACACACACACCGCCGCACCCGCCCCACACACACACGCACACACACACACGCACACACACACACACACACACACACCCACACACACACCGCCAAGCACAGAAGCCAATAAATACCCTCAGGACCTATGGTCCCCTCCCAGGGGTCCTCTGTACTGCATCATACGTACTCCTGGGACCTTCTCCCCGTCAGGGCGTCGTACTCACCTCTCCCTCCGCCTCCGCCTCCTCCTCCTGCGCCAACAATTGAGAATCCCGGGAAGTCGAGGCCTGCTCTCCGTCCATCTCTACGGGGTTGCAGCTGGCTACCTCCATTTAACTCTCTATTTACACTGCGGCCTGCGCGCACGCCTGTTAGAAGCCAGCCCAGTCTGTCAGTGCTGTCCGTACCTGTGACGTCAGCTCATTACGTGCCGCGTCGACTGTCTGACTCTTCGTCAAGGAAAGTGTGCTGCTGCAGGAGTCCGATCTAATTTTTTTGGTCTCTTCTGCAAGACCATTTTTAGGTTGAGCGTCCGCTGTAGCAAGGCCTTCTTTAAACACTCTACCATAGTGTAATCTGGCAATATGGCCTGCTTCTTGCAATTGCCATTTTGTTTCCTTGGTCCTTATTTGTTCCTGGTCCGATACATCATTTCCAATTTTACCCGGGGAGCACCAGCTAATTACTGTTCCCTTACTCTCGTAAGTGTTTTTGTGTTTTTTGGGGACTACTTGTTATTTTGTGTCCTTTCTATGGTGCATGCCTTTTCCAACTCTGCCTTTCTGATAGCCACGCCTCGCTGTTCTATGTCATTGCTGAATATCCTTGTGCACGGCAGCCCCTTATTCTGCCCGTCCTGCGAAATCCGCCCATCCAGCATCCCTCACTCACTGCTTTTCACATCTCTACTCCACGGTTCTGAGGAGTCCCCGGGAGAAATAATGTGGCATAACAACGACCCATCCCAAATGGGACATTCGGATCACATCTCCCCTGTTGGTTCAGCGCCGCATCCCCTCCCCCCGCAAGAAACAAACGGCGTTGTAGCAGGGCCTGCTCCCAGGAGCATTGCTACGATTCGTGCTCCGTGCTGTAAGGCGCCTCTCGGTACAGTCGGGTACAGCGCTCTAGAAAACATCTTATATTCATGCTATCGTTGTCACATTAGAATCGCCGGCCTCCCTAGCCGCACACCCCTGCTGGCCCAACTTAGTCTTTTGCTTATAATGCTGCATACAAGCAACCTTGTTATGGAATATATATCGGGGGTTTCTGGACAGATTCGGGCGTGGCTCTGCTGTCCCCTGCTGTGTTAATATATTGTACAGACAAGTACCTCACCTCCAAAGGGGGTAGATCACCCCCCACCGGACAGGGTTTCTCCAACTCTTAAATCAAAGAGGTACCCAATCCGACAATCTTAAATAAGCTCTCTCTGATACACATCAGTCCTTTCATTGTCAGCCGCACCCCTCTGCTGCATACTATATATTTTTAAACTTACAGCATACATCACACAGCCCCCCAGCTCCTGCTAGTGAGATCTATGTGATCAGTCAGCGCCTGCATAGATCTTTGTTATCACACAGCCATGGCCATCAGCTCCTGCTAGTGAGATCTATATGATCAGCCAGCTCCTGCATAGATCTTTGTTATCACACAGCCATGGCCATCAGCGCTTGCTAGTGAGATCTATGTGATCAGTCAGCGCCTCCATAGATCTTTGTTATCACACAGCCATGGCCATCAGCTCCTGCTAGTGAGATCTATATGATCAGCCAGCTCCTGCATAGATCTTTGTTATCACACAGCCATGGCCATCAGCTCCTGCAAGTGGGATCTACGTGATCAGTCAGCGCCTGCATAGATCTTTGTTATCACACAGCCATGGCCATCAGCTCCTGCTAGTGAGATCTATATGATCAGCCAGCTCCTGCATAGAGCTTTGTTATCACACAGCCATGGCCATCAGCTCCTGCAAGTGGGATCTATGTGATCAGTCAGCTCCTGCATAGATCTTTGTTATCACACAGCCATGGCCATCGCCTCCTGCAAGTGAGATCTATGTGATCAGTCAGCTCCTGCCTAGATCTTTGTTATCACACAGCCATGGCAATCAGCTCCTGCTAGTGAGATCTATGTGATCAGTCAGCTCCTGCATAGATCTTTGTTATCACACAGCCATGGCCATCGCCTCCTGCAAGTGAGATCGTTGTGAGTACACTTTACACATCAACTCCATACACGTGACATTTTGCTAGTACTAAGTACAGATCACACATGCCCAAAGAGCCTGTGCGTGTGACTTCTGTAACGGGGCACAGATCAAACATACTTCAATGAAGGCACAGACAAGAGAGGCCACCTTGGCTCTTGCAGATACAAATGTGAGGAGTTCACTTACCAGATCACTTTGACCTCGCGCTCTGGTGCCTGAAATCTATTTGAGTATGGAACTCAGCCTTGAGGAGGCCTATGTCTTCACAAAGATGGCATGTGCAGGAGATTAAGGACTGTGTGATTTATAAACTGCATTCACAGGGCCCAAGAATTGCTCTATGATCTCTATGTTCTCTACGTGTGCAAGCAAGATCTTTCCGTCTGCACAGGCTTCAATACCCTTCACTTTTAGAAGCACACATCACACAACCCACATACTCATGTGCATGATGTTTTTGCGAAGACAGTGTACAAATGACAGAAGCCTCAATTTCTTTCATGTGTGTGTCTGTGGCTCTGTGCGTGTGTGTATGTGGCTCTGTGTGTGGCTCTCTGTGCATGTGTGTGCAAATGCAATAGGTCTTGCATTTGCGAGAGATTAAGCTATTAGCATTGTAAATTACAATGCCATTTATTTATCTGTTTTCACAACCAATCTATAAATAAAAAGTTTGTCATTTACAATGCCAATAGCTAACTTTTTCGAAGACGAGACCTATTGCATTGTAAATGCTTATGTTAACCGAGCACACAGACCATAACTGCTCTGGCACAATTTGGCTTTATAAGAGTGTAATAGAGGTGCGGGCGGGCGGATGGAACACTTAGCTGAAGGTGTTGCTAACGATAGGAAGAGAAAGCAAGGGACCTTTTGGGGAGTTAAAAAAAAATTTCAAAGCTAAAAAAAACAATACCATTCGCAAAACAAATTGCTTGAACTTAAACTAAGGCGAGACCTATTGGATTTCCAATGCTTGTTTTATCCTGCGATTTCTTCCCTCAACACACATGATTGATACTGACTTTGAACTGTTTGTCGTTGTCTTTTTCCTTGACTTTCTGCTCTTGGTATCTTTGTAAGGGGTTAACTGAACCCCACTTGATTTTCTGTTGTAAAGTGCTCTGACACCTCCTCAGTTGAATTGTGCTTAACAAAAACGATCCATAAATATTTAGTTTGGTCTTTTCTAAAAAAAAAATACAAATAAAATACTTTTATTAGTTTCTGTGTTGTCCAATCATATTCTCTGTTATTATTTCAACAGCTAGAAGTAGTGCATCCTCACCATGGCTGGGTTGAAATAGACCCTGACTTTCTGTGGAGTCAATTTATTGAGGTCATCAAAGAAGCTGTGCAAGGTAATTCGTAACTTTAAAAAATATCTTTCACGTTTTCCAACTCTTATTTCTCCATTAAAATGCATAATTATTTTTTGTTCTATCAACCTGTTTTTTTCAGTCATTCAGTTATATTAATTTTGATGAACATGATGTGTCAATCAGACAAACAGCCTTCTCGACCATGGTCAGGCGCTAGGTGTTAAAGAAACAGCAGGCAATCACATTGAATTGCCTCTATCTGGGAATCTTCAAGCGGTTAAGACAAAATAATTTGTGTAGATGTACATAGCTTTTTAGAGGTCGCAAAGTTAATGAGCTCAAAAAAGCCTTTTTGATTGTACAAAACACTATTTTGCAATTCGGTAACCTATTACTCATAATAGGTTAGCACTTCGGTATTAGGAAGGTGCGTGTTAAGGGAGTTACTTCCTAATAGCGACTCACAATGATTTGTGAGGCTGTTTTACGATTGAAATGCAGTTTCAAAAGATTCTTATATTACCCCCTACTTTAAGTAGGTGGTAACCCATTCACAAATGTGAAGGGGCCCCCTAAGGACCTATTCCCCTTTGTGAATAGTTGTAAAAACGGACCACTGCCATCACTTTTTTTTTTGTTAGTCCTCATATGTTTGATCAGTTTAAAACTAGAGAAAGAAGAGATTTATGACTGTCTCTTACCATCCAGACAGAGTGATACCCGCTCACTTCACTTGGAGGGGATGGTAACCATCACAGGATCCTTCTCTTCGAGGTCAGCTTACTCTTTTCTTCTAAATTACAGGTTCTTACTTAAATTCTCTTTCTAGGTTCCTCAATCCTTCTTGATGAATCTCCTAGATTTTTTAGAACATCCTGTATTTACTGATACTTAATCATAGGTTTAATAGTAGTCATTGTTTCAATTAGGAAGTTAAATTAAGATATACTTTATATATTATATATTTTATATAACAGGGTACCAATGCTTCTCCAGTAAGGTTTGAGACGTTGATTTAAAATTATGATGGTTCCCATGGGGAATAGATGAAGGTGTGAAAAGGAGAAGAGATTTAGTTACTACAAAAGCCAAACATTCTCCACCCAGTTATCCCATATACTCCAGCACTTCGTTCTCTTATTAGAGCGAGTTGCTCTGTCCACTTTGGCTATTCTGTTGATCGAATTTATCCATTCAAATTCTAAGGGTTCGATAGGTAGGATCCAGGCGGCTGGTGACATTTGAAAGTGGTGGGGCGTAAACTTATTGTGGTACCCGACTGCGGCGAACCAGTGTAGCAAGGATGCCCAAAGAACCTACAGGGGGTTCGAGGGGTTCTCCCCTCGAAAAAAATTTGGAAAAAGAGTGGACAAATGGTGCATTTTCAAGCAAATTTAAGAAAGCAGGAAGAATAATAAAGCAATACAATTGAATTAATCATCATTTGAGAAATTGCCAAATTTTATGAGCTATAGAGGACAATATTTGCGTATGCTGATGTTATCATTTGCCTATATTTACTTGTGAACATACTGATACACTTGTAACTGTTTTGTGCAATATAAAAAAACATTTGCTCATGCTATGCAAGCAAAAACACGCATAGGGAGCACGGAGGAATAATCCCAGAACCGGCGTCTTATGCACACACTATATCTGTGTTTGTGTATACATGCTATTAGACGTCAGCTGAAGGCCTACTCACTGAAAAACACAGGGAGTGGCCAAAACAGCAGTATTAAACACCCTGGACTGTAATATATTTAACACTAGTGCAAAACCTATGGAACTAGCATAAAACTGTGCGCAGCCCTGGCTTCAGCAGCAACAATATGGAAGAACATGCAATACCCGTCTTGCGATGAAACTGAAAATGACACGACCAGTACAGACAAAAGCTACTACTCTCTCATCACCTACCAACAGTAATGCCTAAAACAACAGATGACACCTTGTGAGTGAAGGGACAAACAGAATCGAACGTGAGGAGACCAGGAGGCAGAATGCAAAACCTGCATTGATGACAGCTCCGTATGCGGGAGAAGAGAACCTCTCCTTGTCACTTATTTTGTTAGAGCAGTGCGCAGTTTTGGAAGTCTGTCTCAATGTAATTAATTGCAGTAATGAACCTTCGCTGCTAATAAGCACACTCCATTCTTGTACTAGAGCCGTTCATCATTAATTTCCAAAAGACGGTCATTTCCCTCTAGCAACTTTCTCCATAATAACTGTCTGCACTGGTATCTCAGGAAAGAGAGTGGCGCGCGCTCTGTTGCCCAGGCAATATTTTCCACCACCAGCATCATCAAGGGTCATTTATTGCTTAATGCTGGCATTTAGCTGATCCATATGCCCGCCGAATTTTGGAAGCTAATGAGATGAAAGCAAAAGGACAAAAAGTGATTTTCGCTGCATGACACAGTTCGGTCTAGTGCGCAGCCATGAGGAGAAGTTTATTCTGATTGTTCAACGCCACCTTGTCACTAGGACACATTTTTTTTAACAAATCTACTCAAGGCAAGCAGAGAATTATTAGACACGGGTCGGCGGGGGGCATCCCAAGTGTGTAATTAAAGCGTGGGAGCGTTACCATGCCGATATCCTGCACTCTGCCCCACACGGAAATCCCTAGCACCTTCCAATTATCAAAGTTGCGCACTTACCTTACCGCCGGTCAGCGCCGCATCTTCTTCTGGGAGTGGGATCTTGGCGCCTTCACACTGGAGCGGAAACCGGTACCCCGCCCTCCGTCCTCAGCCAATCCTGGTGCTGGAGCAGCACCAGGAGTGACACAGGGCATGGTTGCTTTCTGCCCGCATGCCCATTAGCAGAGCGAGGTTTCGCTCTTCTAATGGGCATGCGCAGGCACAAGTGCGCATGCGTGGGCAAGGTTAAAAAACGTGCCTCCATGCCCACTCATGCGCACCTGTGTGTTGCTGCCTGCCTCACACAATGCCTTATGCCTGTCAGTCAACATGACACAGGACCGCCCACCCCCTTCAGACTCTGAATGGGGTGGGCGGTCCTGCATCATGCTGACTGACAGGCATTGTCCGTCGGCGCTTTGAACTGAAGTAAACTGAGAGTTTACTTCAGTTCAGACTAGAGCAGTACGCCGAGGGAGCTGCAGGTGCGGGCGGGGGGGCAACGCCCCAACGCCCCCAATGGACGGTCCGCCACTGCTTAATACACATTTCTGTATGAGCTAGTAGGATTAAAGTCAAGGTAAGGGCCTTAAGAGGTTTAGGTATGTTACTAATAGATTCTTCTTCTGGTATCACCCCAAATATTACCAATCCAGACTCCCTTTTACTTCTTGGCCCGCCATATCTGACAAGATTTTACCCACTTTCTGGCAAAACGTTTTGATGGAGGGACACCACCGAAACATATGCGTTTCATCTACGTTGAGTTCTCCGCACTTTTGGCACTTCCTCACCGTTTGCAGGAATAGGGGAACAAGGCGGCCGTGAGGTAGTCTCGGTCGCGAGCTCTCAAATCCCGATGGGCAGATGCAGTACGAGTTGCGTTCTGCGTGCCCGTTAAAGCGGGATTTTTCCCTGTAATCGTTTCTGATCCATTTGAGCCCCTGAAAACTTTATCATTTCTTTGTGTTTTTGTTAATTTTTACGTTTCCTTTGTTGCCGTTTTCAACGGCTGGCGGTGCTGGTGGTTCGTGTAGCTGCAAAGCACTGGGTGGAGTTTGGGCGGAGGATGCGGCGTGGCTCAGCTGGAGCCGTTGCGCCGCAGCAAGAATCTGCGT
Organism: Lissotriton vulgaris; assembly: GCF_964263255.1. Lineage (NCBI taxonomy): Eukaryota > Metazoa > Chordata > Amphibia > Caudata > Salamandridae > Lissotriton > Lissotriton vulgaris. The sequence continues at coordinate 605,425,640 of NC_141699.1, read as the reverse complement.
CCCGCGGGGAGTCAGCGGGGAGTTTTGTTTTCGCTCTGCAAGCCCCTTTAAAACCGTGAAAATCACCTCACGATGGCAGTGTGAAGCCGGGAAGTTTCCACATATGAATGTGGAAAGGAGGGGGGAAGAACTGCAGGAAGAGTGTGGGGATCTGGAGGAGAACTCTGATTTGAAAGTAATCCCCTGTATAGTTAAAGGAAAAAAAGGGATACTGAACCGTCTTACAAGACCAGAAGAAGAAATAAACAGATATACTTTACGGACTAGAGGAGTTTGTGGGAAAAAGGAACTGGAGTGCTCTTCGTTCAAAAAACACATTCTAAGGGTCAAATAACTGCCTCACTTTCTCTCAATCAGCCAGATCAACTAAAACAGGCAGCTTTGTGCGTAAATCAACCGAAAGTGGTACCATTGAGTAAAAAGGTGGTAGAAGCTACTAATCCCCAGTCAAGTATAAAGAAACAACTAAGGAAGAACCCAGGGAAAATAAAAGTGACTCCTTCACTCCGCTTATACTTTAAAGTAAAAGCACAGGCTTCGACAGTCACGGCAGAGACCTGTACAGCACTTGTAGAGCCCCAGCCGGAGAACTTAAATATAAAAGGTAGGATGGCATTTGGTCCTGCTCCTGGTCCTAATGAAGCTCCTTCAAAATAGGTTTTATTAAAAAACAGACATGACCCTCTGCTAAGCATTGAAGAAGATAACATTGACAACCATAACCCTTTATTTTACTCTGAGCATCTTACAGCCATGGTCACTCTCTAACCAGCTAGTAAGGAGTCGAACACGGCAAAGCTCGAAAACACAATGGCAGTAATGCTAACAGAGTTGAGAGAGAGGTTCGTAACATCCAAGCTCAATCAGCAGAACATTCAGGGGTATTGTGAGACCATGGAGGAAAAAATCAACAGTCTAGTAGAAAGGGTTGGGGCGATGGAAATGATTCAAACCGAGATATCAAATAAAGTGGCCACTAACCAAGAAGAGATTCTGAAACTTGAAAAAAATGAACGAGATCTTAGAGACATGCTAGAGTCTCTAGAAAATAACGCTAGAAGAAATAATGTCAGAATTTTAAATGTTGATGAAGGAGTGGAAGGGGAGATATCAAGATTTTACGTATTTACCCTTCTAAAGGAGTATAATTCGAACTTGGATTCTGACATTACAGAACAAGATGTGCAGAGAGCGCACCGTGATCCTTTTGGAAGGCCAAAACAGATCGAACCAGGAATAGCATTAAGGATCTGTACAATCAAGTTATGGGTGATGCCATCACTGAGGACAGAGCCATTGAGCAGGAAGTTTTTTGTTTTTTCAGGAACTCTATACAGAAGATTTAGTCCAAAACAATGGACAGCTGCTTTTTTTAGCGACATAGATCTTGCGCTGTTAAGTAATGAATATAGAGAGGAACTTTCGGCTCCTATAACATTGGTAGAAGTCCATAGCTCAAATATGAACTTGAAAAAGCTGCTGGCCCTGATGCTAGCCCCAATGAGTTGTATGTTTTGCTGAGGGAAGAATTGGCCCGATACTGCTTAATCTTTTTAACTTGGCATACATTTTAAAACAAGACATCCCCCCCTCCTGGGATTTGGCAACCATAATCCTTCTTCTGAAACCCAACAAAAACCCCAGAGTGTGTGAATCATACAGGCTGATATCACGGCTCAACAGTGATTACAAAATATGCGCACAGATTTTGAATAAAAGGTTGAAGCTAATGGTGGGCTCAATCATTCATAACGACCAGAAGGGATTCATGAAGGGGAGGCATATAGAAAATTTGAGACAGGAGTTAATTGGCGCAGTAGATCTTACCATAGAATATGAAAGACCCTGGCTATAATAACCTGTGAAGCTGCGAAAGCTTGCGACAGGGTCAACTGGCCCTTTCTCAATTAAGTAATCCAGTGTTTTAATATGGGGAAAGTATTCGGGTCAGCAATTAAGGCTATCCTATGGCCCGGATATTAGTAAATTGAACCCTTTCTGAAAAAGTACAAATGAGAAGAGGTTCCAGACGGGGCTGTCCACTTTCCCCCCCTTTTATTTAATCGATACATTGAGCCACTGGCCATCAAGTTAAGAGCATGTAATAACATTTATCCATTTACATGTGATGACTGGGAAAAAAAGATAGGGCTTTATGCCAATGACTTAATGATTTTTACAAACCACCTTGACCGAGTAATATCTGTTATTTTGGAAAATCTACACGACTTTGGTATATTATCAGGATACGCTATAAACCCTTCAAAAACAGAGATCATGCAGTGGAATAACAGTTCCCAGAGCGAGCTTATTAAAACGGAGATTAGATATTTAGGGATTGAGGTGGTTCAACATTTGTAAAGTCTACCAAAGGTGAACTTTGATTCAGTCACTTCAAAAGTCAAGAAACAACTTCAGCAGTGGGGCTCTTTACCTTTATCTTTTTTGGGTAAATCAAATGTATTAAATATGTCTATTTTACCCAAATATACATTTATTTTTAATACAATTCCACTGGAAGTCAAGAAGGAATGGATTAAAAAAGTACAAGGAGCCTTCTACAGCTTCAACTGGGGGAAAAGAAGACCCAGAATCGCATGGAAGAAATGTAGGGAAAAAAGTAAAATGGGGGTATAGCGAGCCCAGATCTCCTACAATATCTGAGAGCCTTTCATTGGAAAGTTTTAGACAGCTATTAAAGGATTCCAACAATATCTCCCCTATGTTCTGTGCCTTGACGTACTGCCCACCAGACTTATCCAACCACTTTCTCTATAAGTTCAGAGACCCCAAATTAAAAAAAAAATCAGACTGAAGTCTCTCCATTGGGCCTGTAAAGTGTGGTATCAAATCAGGAAGATTCTACAGATTCTACATTATAGCCACTATGCACCAATATGGAGATCGCCAGGAACCCCCGCACGTTTGCAAGACTCTTTAGCAACCCCAATAAGGTAAAAGGGAATTTGCAGATGGGGCCAGTTGTTGGAAGGTACTAGGTTAAAATCTTGGCAAGACTTTCAGGAGATCACAGAAGGCGCTGTCTCTCGTTTTAAATACTGTCAGTAACTAAGCTGGGCAAAAACTTTGAGACAGGCGGGGAAACAAAACTAACTTCACGAGGCAAAAATAGCATTGCGTCCTGGATTACAGAAAGAGGTCTCGGTATGGTACTGGTTACTGGTACAATCATCAAAAGACCCCAGTACAAGGCATACAGAGACGTGGAGGAGGGAACTACCGGAGTATGATCTAGAAGCACTTTGGCAAGTATCTACATCTCTTTTGTGCCATTGTGTGAAATCGGTACAAAAGGGGGTAGTGATGGACCAGGAAAGGCATGGCCTGGCAGTTCGGGCTGGACTGTTCCCATGAGGCACAGGGTCAGACTGAATTGCATATGGCCATGTCTGAACTGGGGTGGCAGAGTGGGCTAAAGAACGGTGATGGATTAAACCCAGATCTGTTGACTGGGTGTGAGTGTTTGATTGGTTCAGATGCTCCGTCCATCACCACCCCCTTTTGTACCGCATTGTGTGAAATCGGCGCCTTTAAAGAAAAAACACCTTTTTACTATCCATAAGACCTACTAGACGCCTGGAAAATTGAAAAGAAAACTTTCCATTTTAGTTTTTGAAACTCATCCTGTTTTACGTTAAGGAAAACAGGCTTCATTAAGAAAAAAGAAAAAAAAGTGCATTATTTAAAAGCAATCACAGACATCGGGATCTGCCAACCCCAGCAGGCCATCATTCCTGTGATCTTCGCAATCCCCAATGGGTGGCAAATTACGACCTATCTCATGCATATTAATGAGGTAGGTCTATTTGCACCCAACTGGGAATCACAAACAGCGTAAAACATACTTTAGTACATGTGGCGGGGTTGATGAAGGGGCACGGAGACAGGTGCGAGGTAGGTATGGTTTTTATTTTTATGAATGTTTTTTTTCTTCCTTAAGGTCTGCCTTTCTCAGGCTAAAGCAGCCGGGTCTATGGTAGCTTGTAGGGTGCGGGACCTTCTGGGGCTTGTCAGTCTCTGTCCGGGCTCTTCACGGGCCACTTCTCCTCCTCTCTTTGCGTCCCAGCGTCACATGCGGAGGAAAGATGACTCAATTAGTGAGGTGTTCGGTTTAGCTGATATCCCAACGGGTACCCGGGATGTGAGGACACTGGTGCAGGTGTAATATACAGTCCGCTCGGTGAAAAGCACGTGAGGGGTAGTTTGTGAGGGAAAAGAAGGTAAACGAGAGGAAGGGTAATGAAGGAGAAGGGGATATTTATACTGTTTTACACAGCGTCGCCTCGCCTCCCCAACCAGCCCGATACACGCTGACGTACCTGGCTGAGCCACACTCCTCCGTGAGTGTGGCTGGGCGCTTCGCGGTACTGTTGGCCTCCAGGCACACCGTTCTCCATCCTTTTCTCCTCTGGTTCCGGTCTCCTTCTCGCTCCGTCCTCCTCTCTTCTCTCCACTCTCCGCGGTGTCGGAACACCCCGGTCCTTCTTCTTCCAGGCTTTTGACTAATCCGCAGTGCAGCGCATCATAGGGGGTGTGTTCCCGTCCTCGATGTCGGCCCAGTTAAAGGAGCCCTCCCCATGTCCTCTCGGTTGCTGGTTCCACCATTCTTCGAACTCGGTTTCCCAAGTAGCCTGATACAGTGGAAGAGAGGGGATGGAACGCAAGTCAGTTGTCCACCAGTCAATGCATTTGTTCGTGCCCTCTTCTTGTCCCGTCCCACGGCTACAATACATCATTGTTTGCTATTACCTTATAGCGAATCACAAAAAGTCACTATTAGGTAATCGCAAACACAAAGGTATGTACATCTGACCCTTGATCTCTAAAAAAAACCTTTGTCACTTGTGGGTTCCCCTAAGGCTCATCGCTATCTCCCCACTTGTTCAGTATATATGTTTTACCCTCGGCTAATGTTTTGCTTGAGCGAGGAATGAACGTACAAATATAAAAAATTAAGCTTAAAATTAGTTACTTGTTTAGCACTCCAACGTCCTACAGCGATAAAATAAACAGTGCGATTGTTAGGGCAGTGGATGGAAAGAAATAAACTCAATCCTAATGCTGACAACGCAGAGGTTCTTACAGACCATGGTAGTCTATGCCTGGCCTCTTACTGCCCACAAGCACTTGGTAACATTCTCTACCCAACAAACTGTGTAAAAACAGCTGCGGCCCATGCAGGTAAGAGTGGTGGGACCCGTGTAGGCAATAGAGGTGGGGCCCAGTGCTGGTGGGATTTGAACGGACGATAACGAGGGAAAATAAAATAAATTGTTCATTTTCGCTCATTGCCGTCGGTCAAAATCCCCCCGACCCCCACCGGGCGCCACTGCTCTTACCTGCACGGGCCGCAGCTGCTCAAAAAGGTTTGGGGGTTGATAATTGGTTATCTGTGAACCCTCAAATCTCTGCTGTAGTCGCTGTCTGTACATATCGCATTCAAATCATAAGAAAGATCTCCCCTAACTTTCCTTGGATAGGTACAGCATGGCAGTATCCGCCTTAACTGGATCTAGACTGAACTAATCTGAATCTTTAGACGATATCTTCTTCATAGTCTGCAAGGGATTCAGAAAACTGCAGTTAGACTAGTGTCTGGGGGCTTTTTGCTTTGACCATGATAGACCAAGTTTGAAAAAATGATAGATTCATTTTAAAACCCTCAATGCAGGGAAAATACCGGCCTGCATTAAAGAAGACAGCGTAATTATCAAGCCAAGAGGCTCCTGCGGTCCTCTGCCACTAACCCAATGATAGGGCCCAAGTTCAATAAAGCTAAAATAGGAGAACACAGTTTCTCTACATGCACCCTTAAATGATGTAATACCGTGCTGGACAATCTGTGATTGTAAAGTTCACTCCCGCTCTTCAGGCACCAATAGAAAACTTGGGTTTTTAAACAATCTTTTCATTGGACATCATAAATTGCCTATAGGATCTGCTTCATCCTCTTGATTTAGAGCCTAGAGACGTATTGGTGATAGAATGCTACAGAAATCACTTTTTAGCTTAATACAACACTTTAGTTTTTAAGGCCTTTCATTGTCTTATACATCTGTCCAAGTGTTTATATTCCATCTTATTCATTTCTCACAACGTTCTTTCTTTCCTTCGTTGCTAGCCTCCTTGTTTCTTTGTTTTCTTCAGACGCCTTTAATCTATTTCTTTCTGATCTAGCCCTTTGCCCAGACCTCTCTTCCTTCCGTTGCACCTTTCATTCACAATCCCACTATCCTTCATCTTTTTTTTTCTTTATCTCCTCCTCCTTCCTTTATGCCTTTCTATCTTCCTTTGTCCCTTAGATTATTTGTCAACTCCTTCCTGTCACTGCTTCCTTCGGCTGTTCCTTATTTTATTTCATCCTCCATTTTTTCATCCTTACCTACCCTTTCTTCCTGTGTTGTTCAAATCTCTGTCCTTCTCCGCCTTTTTTTCTCCTCCTCTTTCCACAATACCACCCACATAGCAGGACACATTCACACTGAAGATGACATTGTGAGTGAGTCCTCAGGACGTCTTTACGAATGGCCTCTTAATTTTGATTGCGCAAGTAATGGTCGCTACCAGCGCAATCCGAATGATGCATTCACCCAGAGATTTCGGCTGCTAAAAACAGCTTTTCATTTTTGTTTTTACTGAAAAATTGTGTGTAAAGTTGTTTCAAATTAATTATTGAATAACGTGGGTCATTACTTTGAGGTCAAAATTATGCCCATGAAAGACTTAATACCATAATACCTGTTATTAGTTTTCATATGTACAGCGCTCTGATACCATTGGGTCATGTTAGGGCTTTATAAATCATGAGGCCTGAATAGCAGCATACAAGCATCAGAGGCCCTTTTTACCAACTCTGCATAACTTGCGTAATGACCTTAAAGCAAATTGTAAGCGCTGGGATTTGTAAGTAAAGCTACCATTTAACAGAAGAAAATCCATATATGATAGTCGATGTTCAAGGCTGGTATAGTTGTGGCCAGTTCTAAATGCCTTGGGTTTATCCCTGTGCTGCACTGAGGTGTATGGGTATTTTGAGGAGATGTGATACTAGTGGGTGTGAGCTCTGATGGGTTGGCATGCATCCACCTATGGCTTGACATGCAGCAGTACAGAGTCTTTGGACATAGGTGTGGTATCCTTAGCATCAGCAGGTTAGACCTACTCTGTAATCTCAAGACGTGATCCCATTGTGGAGGCTGTCAAAAGATCCTAAGCACCTCCGCGTCAGTGTTCATGCCTTCAGTCATATAAGGTTAAGTTATGAACTCCAGTGACCATATCCTGTTGAAGCAGCATCATCGTTCATCCAGTTGTCCGCCACCATCCTGCTGATTGACTCTGAGATTGGTAGAGTCAAAGTGATGTCTGTTTTGTTTTTTTATTCTTGTACTATAGAACTCTTTGACTTTTCTGTTGGTTTTTGGGAAACAATGTTGCTACAGCCTCTCTGCCAGAGGGCTGCACTACACACATGCATTCACCCACTGGCATTGCCACTCAGTGGAACCTGCTCATCAAAGAGATACTGGGCACACATACCCTCACTCTACCGAGTCACGAGACCTTTGGTGTCCTGTTCTCAATTTTTTAGGTAGACCAGTGAAATTTAAAACCGAATATTGTAGTTATGTTTCTCCTTCTTTTATTGTGGACTACTTAAATAAAAAGCTATGGTTGAACCCAATAGTAGTTAAAAAAAAGGAACATTTTAGTGCATTTAAAATAAGGGTGCACATAATCTATCCACTTTAGGTTTCTCTATTTTATTACTGTATGTTAGTTTGTATATTAAAATGGATATTTGGGGCATGCTATTTATCCTTGTATTTAAGAAGTGCTTTGATCGTCTAGATCCAGGGTATTTGTCTGGCAAAATGCTAGAATTGAATTTGCCTTTATTAAAAAACAAATATGTGCATTTGACAGCTTTGTGGTTTACATGCCATCAATTTTATGTTTGTTTTTAGATGCAGGTATTCGAATGAATCAAATTGAGGCAATTGGCATATCAACTCAGAGAGCAACATTCATTACGTGGGATAAGTATGTATTTGATACCGTTTTACTTACTAGCATGGATACCGCTCTCACATGTTATGTTTTTGTTTAAGGAGTATCTCAAGTAACTTATGTTAACGTCTACAAATAGGACAAAGAGAGTGGCTTGGGAAGTAGTTCCAGGGTAGAGGTGTGTTTGGATAAATCCACACCATCCTCTTGCCAATTACAGGAAAGGTCTCAGGAGTTTGGACTCTTGGCCTGGATCTAGATTAGCAACATTTAACACCATGTGTTGCTGTGCGGTGGGAGGAGACCCTCTTGTTGCAGGATACGTGTGAACCACCAGGAACATTGATTTTAGCAACTTTATTGGAAGGCATAAGGGATGACTACTAAGCCAGCAAGTAGGAGCGAATAAATTGGAATGTAAATGTTGTTAGGGTTATTTTGTGTTTCGAAACCTTTTAGTTCGCAGATAAATATAATAGGTATAGAATAGGGAGAGTAAAACCGAGAAATTAAGGGAAGAATCTTCCGCGCGAGTTTCTCAGGACCCTTGGCACCTGGCAAACCAATCAGTACCAAATTAGCTACAACATGGAAGCTGAAAAAAATTATGTGTTTATTTATTCAAGGGCAAAAGGCCCATAGTTCAGGGGCATTAACCAAGAAGTAGCTAGACTAACCTAGACTTAAGAAAAATATTATGAAATTTATTGAAACATCCCGCTCACCGTGGGATCAGATCTGTTTTTGAAGTCCTGACTCACAATCTTATTTATAACCTTGCATTGCCTGATAAATGTAATAGTTGAACATTGTATTTTAAATCCTCCGTTATTTCCTTGATATCAAACAGGAAGGAGTGCTGTTAGGTAGTTGCCTAAGATGTAGGGTGACCACCAGTGCTGGAGAGGGACCCAAAGCAGTCTGGCAAATTTGTTTAGACCAGCCCTCCTATGGTGTATAACAAGCGATCCTGACCACTAGAAGGGGGTTTTTGGGGGTCTCTCTCTCCCCCCCCCCCACCCCCAGGAACATTTGGGAACAAATGACAAAAATGGTGCAGTCTGCTAAACACATTTTCCCAAATATATTAAAAACATTATTAGTTTTTTAAACAAAGTCAACGATTACTTTACATTTCATTATGATACAACAATCTTTTTTGGGGCTCTTCTTTGATTCCCTCAATATCACCCTCCAACAGTGCCTCTCATTTCTCCTTAGCCCCTCTCTCACATGTATTTTATTTGTTTTATAGCTCCTCTCATACCAGTGTAAGGTGTTGGAGCACTTTACATCACAAGCACACATACTGAGACAATGAGCATGTGAGTGTAAATCAGTGTATTGAAAATGTTTCATAACACAAGGGGACTACAAGGTGTAGGATTCACATGTCATTCTAGAGTGCTTAGTCGTTGAGAAGCACAAACTCAGGATTCAGAACGCAACACGATGGTTAGGGTTGCCTTTACTAATAAGAATGTATTTTTATTCAAACCCTTTTTAGCAGCATTAGGATAGTAAAAGACTGGGAATAAACATAACTTTCTAATTTGTACCATGCAGTTTCCATGCAGCTCTTTCGTTGCAGTTCGTATGTTATGTTATGTTAAATTAAATTTATTAAGCGCACGTACGCCCGTAGGCTTCATGGCGCTGTGGAAGACTGGCAAAACATAACCTGTTACAGAAAGAAAAATTAACTAAGGATAAGCTTGCTTAAAGAGCCAGGTTTTAAAAGCCTGTCTAAAGGCTAACAGATCTTCGTGGAGTCTTAATGGCAGTGGCAAAGAGTTCCACAGGGAGGAAGCTAGGAAGTGGAAAGATCCTCCTCCCTGGCGTTGTTTCCTGATCCGGGGCACAACTAACAAATTCTTTTGGCCAGAACGGAGAGCACGGGAGGGAGTGTAACTGACAAGCAGGCTGCTAATGAATCCAGGGCCCTTACCTTGTAGAGCCCTGAAGATAATGCATCCCGCTTTAAATGCTGCTCTCTGCGCTATAGGCAGCCAGTGGAGACTGGCCAGTCCAGGTCTAATAGACTGCCACTTAGGAATTTTACAAATCAACCTGGCCGCTTGGTTCTGGACCAGTTGGAGTCTCTTGAGCTGCCCCGCTGGTAGACCCAAATATAAACTATTGGAGTAATCCAAACGTGACAGCACAAGAGCAATAATGACCTGAATCAGAGCAGGGTGGGTTAAAAGGTGGACAATCTTCTTAATCTTGCGAAGTTGGAAGAAACTTGCAGATACCACAGTCCCTACCTGGCTTTTGAGCGAAAGATCTTCATTGAAAGTGATTCCTAAGCTCTTAACTGTTTTGGATTTAGCTGGAGGATCTCCCATTTCTGGAGGCCAGAAGTGTGGTCCCCAATACAGTTCACTCTTCCCAGGCAAAATCAATTCAGTTTTGCCTGGGTTGAGTTTCAGATGATTTAGGCCCATCCATCTCTGAATGTGAACCATGGCCTCCCGAAATTCGGTGACAGCACCAGGGGAGTCCAGACAGAAGATCAGTTGCAGATCATCTGCATAGTTAAAAATTAAGGCTCTAAACTTTTTTAGTGAAAATAACAAGGGTCGTAAATACAAATTAAACAAAAGTGGGGACAGGGACGAGCCTTGAGGGACTCCACATTCGTTTTTGATTTTAGGAGCTGTAAAAGTTCCTAATCTCACTGCCTGGGTACGCTCCGAGATAAGTGACTTCAGCCATCTAAGTGCCGAGCCTCTCAGGCCAGCCTGTTCGACACGGTCGACCAAGATGGTGTGGTCGACCGTGTCGAATGCGGCCGACAGGTCGAGAAGTACCAATGCTTGGTGAATGTCCCTATCTGCATTGCTTCTTAGTACATTCTGGACCGCCAGTGTCACCATCTCGGTTGAGTGCCCTGGTCGAAACCCAGCTTGATTAGGCTCCAGATATCCAGTGGTTTCAACGAAGCTAGAGAGACAGCTAGCAACGTGTGCCTCCAGAATTTTTGATAGGAATGGCAGCAAGGATATCGGGCGATAGTTCGATGGATCGTGGGGGTCAAGACTGGGTTTTTTGATCAGGGGAATCAATAGAGCATGTTTAAACCCTGCCGGTACCTTTCCCTGGTTAAGTGAGTCGTTAAGTAGAGAAAGGATCCCGTGAGGGATAGAGTGCCCAATCTCTGTAAAAATGTGGGGTGGGCAGATGTCATCGGGTGATCCAGACTTAACCCGTGCCAGGAGAGTTGAAAAAGTTTTAGAATCTATAGCAGGAAGGGTGTCTAAAGTAGTGGGGTTATTAAAAATATCATCTAAAGGGGACGATTTAGGAGAGCTAGCAATGTTGCGTTTTATGTTTAGAATTTTCTCTCTGAAGAATTCATTCAGAGAGTCACACAACTTCTGGGTGGGGGCTATTGATGGGGCTGTCCTATCATCGTCACAAAGCTCGTTGACTATGTTAAAAACATCTTTAGTTTTATTTGAAGAATTTAAAAATTTTTGGGAGAAATAGTTAGATTTATGTTGGAGCAAGATTTTTTGGAACTCCTTTCTTGCGGTACAAAACACTGTCCTGGCTTGAGGGGAGTAGCTTTGTCTCCATTTCCGTTCCTTCTGTCGAACTCCCAGTTTGAGATCTTTCGTAGCTTTTCGTAGCTCACTGTGCTAGATTATGGTTGTACCTTTTGAACTGAACAGTAACAAAGGGATCTCTGTGACAACAGCAGTAACCCACTGAGCTAAGCATATATGATGCTGTTAGGTGATTTGCATGTTACATGTTCTTTGCAGCAGGCATATTAACCCTCTGCGCCTTCTTAGATGAGTCAAAACTGCCACTGGATAAAACTCCCATCTCTCTCCAGCAGGTACCTTAATCGCCAGAGAAATTTTAGTCTGAAAACTGCTAAATATTCAAAGGACTCTGCAGTGGGTGCTTTTAAAACTGCTGTACTGCTACAAAACTGGCCCCCAGTAACAAAACGTCCCCATCCTGCTGGGGAAATGAGCAATGCACGGCCCATCCTACCTTTGTGACCACCTCCCTCCATGTCATTATGGACACTTGTTTTCAGTCCTGGACTTTTCTGCGATTGCCTATTACATTCTTATTGTTGTAGTCTTGTTTTACATTCGTTGACTAATTATACTAACACGCCTTAAATCAGTGATTTGTAGATGGAACATTCAGGACTAGAGACCGTGGCCATTAATGACCTCGAGTGAGCATGTCACCCTATTAAGATGTTAACAAAAGGCACCCTTGCAGGCATTAAGAGGCCGAGTGGAAACGGTATCATGTGTGCACAAGAACAAGAGTCTCAAAACAAAATGTACTTAGAGAAAAGAAAGATACACTTGTTTCTGTTGTAACACAATACATTGATCATTTAATCCTAAACTGTTGTGAATGAGAGGGCAGATTATGAGGCTGAGCGTCTGGCACTGATTGTGGGTGTACCTCTGGGCATTAACCGTGAGTAGAGTTGGCACATATGCAAAAAATGAGTGAGAAGGGAGTACGGTGGTGGCTGCCACTGTACATGTATAAGTCACATATACTATTTATTATAGACTATATAGACCTAAAGCATATCGCTATTTTGGAACCCAGGTTTCTAGATTTCAAACCCAGCCATTACATCCCAATTCCTCTCATGATATTTCCGTTCGCCTACCAGGAACGGATAGCAGGTGATGACTGCCTGAATTGCCCTTTTTTTTAATGAACAGTTATTGCTTTTGACTTTTGAATTGCCAGAAGACACGAGAAGCAATGTTGAGGTGGTAAAGCGTAGGCAACAATAGAGGAATATTGCAAGTCTCCTGCGATTCCGCTAATCGCTCCCATTTTCTATCTTAATCTCTCTTCTTCGTACTCAATCTGCCTCCCATACCTGTGCTGTCCCCCCTGCTACAGAATAGATTTACACTGACTCAAAGAGCCCAGTACTGATATCCAGTACAGAGAAAATCCAAGCAGAGTCAAGTCATCCAGTGACACTGCGCTGTGGGCCTAAAGCCGAAAGATCCTTCTGATGTGGGGGATCATAAAACATGGCCGAGAACTGCAGACAAGAAGCTGTTCAAGGAAACACATCACATGCCCGTTGTAAACTACTGACACATTGAACGCTGACAAGATCTACGCTAACACTTTACTTTACCAGGATAGGATTTAAAGAAATCAGGGGCAGATTATCAGCCTTGGCAGAGACTGCACTTTGCACTGATCTCATAACCTGGTATTATTATATTTTTTTAATGGCTTAGCAACCCCGCTGCTGTCATCCGAAACAATGTTAGTCCAGTATGGCTACGTTTTTTAAACAAACATCGGCAAAACCAATTGGTCTTGACTCTAACTTGCCGAGCTATTGGCCTTGTCAATCTTTTTCTGGTAACTGCACATGTGAGCATACTTGAAAACGTATGCGGACACATGGCTGACAGTTTAGCAATTGGGTTGCTATTAAAGAAATCTCATTCCAAGATGGCCACTGATGTGCGTGCATGCATGCTCTGTAATGCTTGTTCACGTGTGTTGTGACGCATGCCTAATGATATGTGCATGTACATGGTTTGTGTGACACAGGTGACCATTGTAATATGGCTGACGGCGAATGGAACATTGAAATGGGAAAAAAAGTAAAAATGAAGTGCGCATGAATCATCAAAAAAAGTAACCGAGAGGCACACCAACACTTCGCAGCTTCATGGCCCTTGTAAATAAATATGTAAGTAAATCAACTATGAGTTGGGGAGCGGGAAGAGGGTAAATCAAGAGTGAGTAGGGTTAATAAGTAAAAATAAATAAATCACAGGGCGTGGAGTGGAAACATCAAAGTTGGTGAAGAGGGAGGCAGATTGCAAGGAGCTTTCTTGAGGGGGAAGAAAAAGCAGAGGGAGAGAGTAGGTAAACACGTGCATTTCCATGGAGTACTGAATTTTACTCCCCTCAGGTATGCAGTGGAAGGATACACCCATTCAGTCACAACTTCGTGAGACCGAAATGCTCCTGTGCAAGACAAATACAAGAATAAGGAGAAAGGCTATTGAATCAAGAGGAAACCACTGAGATAGACCACAAAACCACCAGTCATAAGCAAGGGAGTGGCCCACAACCCATTCAGTGTTCTATATTAGAAACAGTTGGGCTGCCTACAGAAAGATAAAGCTGTCCCTATCCAAGGCCTACAAATGGCCACCAACCAGCAAGTGCTAATAGTTTTCTGATACTCAGCAATGGTTACCTTTCAGATCAAAATGGATGGGTGTGAGGGACTACTCTTTTGGGTAGCAATTCTTATATGCATCGAAGCCATGTTTGCAAACAATGTTGGTGGGGCCAAGGTCATATGAAAAGCTCCACCCCAAATGCTACATGCACCAGCTGGGGTACAGCAGCTCCTGCACTGCACGCCAAGAGAGAGTGAGCCAGGAAGGGCCCACCTTAGAAACCCTACACCAACCAGCACATGCTTCCTTTGCACATGACTGACTTATAGATGTTTTCATGCATGTAAAGATTGTGTAAAACTCATGAAATGCCATAGGAATGTTTTTTGCACACACAGGGCTGGCAACATCTTTGTTGTTTTGTATCAAAAACCTCTATAGGTTTTTGACGAAATGAGCAAAAAACAGTTAATTGCAGTGAAATATTGTGGGGCCATGCTTTAGGATTTAGGTAGGGACATTCTAATGTTAAGGAGTTTTCTACATTGCACTGAAATGTTTAATGAGCAAAACGGAGGATGTGTGCCATGTGATATATTGCTTTGCTCTCCAAGTATGTTCTTGTGATTCTAAACGCCTAAATATAGAAACCTAAAAAAAAATGAAAATATTATAGTGATCTGCTATAGGGTGAAGTGATGAAGTGCTTCATAAATCATACCGTTACTCATAATTAACATGATATTGCACGTGCCACAGATGCATGGATTTGATGTCTGTCTGTTCTATCTTTCCTTCTGTCAGTCTCTCTAATTGGAGAAGTCTGTTTCACTATCACATTCATGTATTCTTTGCCTGCTTCTTTTCTGCTCACTCGCCCTCATTTTCACTCATTTACTGCCTTCTCTCCTCTCTCTATTTGTATGCCCTATCTGTTATATCTCGTAATTTGTTTACTCCCTCTAGCCCTTTCTCTTTCCCATTGATGGCCTCGGACTTCATCGTATCCATCTTCTTTTTATTAATCTCCCCCTTTCTGCTCTCCAAAGCGCTAGTCCACTCTAAGACCTCCTCCCACCCTCACGCTACCCTATTGTATAACATTTTCACTCCCCTCTCTTGGTCATCATTTTACTCTACCATTCTGTTGTTCTTCCATTTTACCTTCTTTTCTCTCCTCCTTCCATTCTTCAGTTTCTACCTTCAGTTCTCTTGTTCTCTTCGCTGTTGTCCTTCCTATATATTTCCTGGTCTCCCACCTTCCTGTCCTAGGACAGAAAATGATCCAAAGTTGTAAGAGCTGCATTCGTCATCCTCTTTCTTTCTCCCTCCCTTGCATCCTTCTTCCTGCCATTTCTTTCTCTCTGCCTTCCTTCCTCTCTTCACCTTTTCTTTTTTCTGCCTCTCTTTCTTCTTCCTTCCACATAGCAGACCCAGTCATGACTGAGCACTAGCCTGTTCATGTTGGCCCATGTTTGTAAGTAGTCTCACTAGATAGTTCATCATAATCGGGTGAGGCCTAATCTCAACAGTGGTCGATTGTAGAATGGAAAGTCACACCTAGAGTTTGTCCTATGATCGAACCCTTCACAGGAAAGCCCATCCTACGAACAATAATCTAACAAAGGAAATCGTCTTCTAATGGTATAGCTTGCCTCGTGTTGGCTTGTCTCATCAGAGAGATCATCCTAGTATAGCAGTTTAGCCAGAAAGATCATGTTAGTAGGGGCAATTTACAACTAGATTCCACCTCGTGGTAACCAATTTAATATCTGATAGTGGCTGCTTTCACTAGTGAGCCATCTGATGACGGTTGCATCACTAGAGCACCTATCAGATGATGGTTTGAGCATCAAAATAGCATATGTAATGATGGCTATTGTCAGCTGAGATTACAGCTGTACTGACTTGTTGATCTCACCAGAGACCCACGTAAAGACAGCTAGTACAAGCAGATCATCCATTTTATGATGGCCACTTTCACCAGAGAGTCATTCTTGTAATGGGTAATGTGACCAAAGAATTCATCTCATGAGGCTTATGACTGCTAGTCCACTGATAGAGACCACACAAGTGTGGCTAGTCTCAGCAGAGTCTGTCCTTGTATGATAGTCCCAGAAAGAATCTCCTAGGTAGGATGGTTTCACTAAAGAGGCCACATCATGCTTGCGACTCACCAGAGTGCATTCTAAGCCGCTTGAAGCACTAGAGACACCATCAGAGGATGCGTAGCATGAGCAGGTAGGCCATCCCACAATGAACTCCATCACCTGAGAGCCCATCATTGCATAGCTTGAGAGGCTATCTCATGATGACTTGTCTCCCACACTCTGCAGTGCTAAAGAAGACGTACTTTCCTGTGGTCTCCATTCTCCTTCCATTTGGTTGTGCTGTTGTTGCTCCTACTACAAATCCGGCAACCACATTTCAGAGTATTAATTAATATTATAAACGGAGGGGACTGTTGCTTTCAAATGTTAAAGTGCTTTCTCCTTTTCTGTAAAATGGATTAGGTTGTGTGCCAATGAAACCGATTTTACTTTCAATGTTATTTCCTAGGACAAATGGCCTTCCTTTTCATAACTTCATAAGCTGGCAGGACCTGAGAGCAGCTGAACTTGTGAAATCCTGGAATGAGTCCATTTCAATGAAGGTAAATCTTCCTCACAGGTTAACATGAGTGGTATCACTTCTTAAATGCTGAATGTGGAATAAATGTTTTGTGAATGACAGAAAAGGACTTGTGACATAATGAACTCCGCATAACAGTTTTTGTACATACGGTCCGTAAGCCGCTAGCTTATCTGCATTAGACCATATCTTTATAATCTGAATTTTTGTCTGTCATTTGCCCTAAGAAAATGAGTTTTAGTACATGAATGGAACGAAACACCTGAAGTCCGGATTAAAAATGAAGTTTTGTATACAAATTAAGGTAACGGCTACAAGCATGTAAAAAAAAAAAAAACATTAAATAGCTTGTAACCTAGTTGTAGGCAAATGTTCCCTACATCAAGCAAGATGATTTTGATGAATTTGCTTCATACAACCTCTGTGAATACTCAAAGGTCCAGATTACTAGAACCCTATGTTGATGGTCGTTTTTTATCGCAACTGGTAAAATCCTGTCTTCTGAGGTGCATAATTTACAGGGGTTGAGAAATACCACATATTTTGATTTCCTTCTCCAAAATGGGAAACAAAATGCATGCTCTGGGAATTTTTTAACCAAATTCTGCAGATTCTGGTAATTAACGAGAATGTCCTACTGATACATTTTTTCAGGTTTGATCTGGTGAAAATTTCTGGAGTGCAATTGTTAGAAAGGGCCACCGTACATATTAGAATTTTGCATGGCACTAAGAAAATGTCTTGTAGTCTCTTCAGATCTTTGGTGACAAGACAAATCAATCAACGCCATGTCTTGTAGCCTCCACTGTTACATACTTCACATAGGACACACGTGTAGTTCTTTTTGTTGGCTCTTAAAGCCACTTTGCTGTCTGCTTCACTTAACGGAGTTAAGAAGGACAACAATGGGAGACAAATTGAAATGGGACTTTTTGCTGAAGACCTTGTGCCAAAAACAACAAAATACGAACCTACTAAACTTTTTTGAAAGTGTTTGCATGGTATATAACTGTAATCTGATTAATCAGTTTTAGATTCACATGTAGAAACTCAGCGACCCTTACTAAACACGGAGGCCCCTTTGTCATTTAAAAATAAATCTAGGGAGTTTGGTTTCAGAATGAAACAGATTACAAATAAGGGGTACATTGGTGGACATGATTTTATATGTAGAGTTTCTGCAGATTACACCGAATTGGAAATGCTTTAAAGTTGGTGCAACTGCATTTTGGCTGTAACTGGGATGACTACAGCTAATCTCCTTCCTCGAGCGTTGTATAATCAAATAATTGCAATATGAAGTCCATTTACAACACATTTATCTACAGCAAAAACAAATTACATAATTTTAATTGCTTAACGTAGTTATGAATTCTCAATTGTATGTCAGCTTACCTATTGAAGACATGTATTTACTGCACTAGCACCTGTATGAATTATTTGAATTAATTATTTGTTAGAGATTTCTATTGGCACCTTTTTATTCTTTTCTTTTTTTTCCTTTCTTCTCTCACACCATCTGTTTAATTTATTTCCTCCCTTTCCATTTCTCGTATAAAAACACCTGACTATAAAAGTTAGGGCTTTAACACGTATCAAGGATAGTTCAGTGTTACTTATTCATTTTACATATAACGTTAAGTAATTTTTGTTATATATTTAAATGTCTAATGGTTCTCATCTCGTCTTATAGTTAATACATTGAATATTATATATAATACCTAAATATGGTATTTATATTTAAGTCAAATGAACTTACAAAAAGGTATTTTTGGAGTGGGAAATTTAGGGGAAACCTTGGGACTCCTTGCAAACCTTGGGACTCTACAGTGACCTCAAAGTAAAAGTGATGTGAAAGTAATATATGTTCTGAGGCTCCAGGAGTTCTGAGGCCCTGATGAAGTCGGTCCAGAAATCGAAGGAGGTTGGGGCACCTAAGACAGCATGACGTTGTCATGTTGGCTACTAGAAAAGGCCAGTGATAATGGATGCCCTCCCAATGAAAGAGGTGGCTGCAGAATGTTTTAGGAGTGTTGAAAAATACACTTATATCTGCCCCGGCTCCAAAATTAGAACTGTATGCACAGACAATTTCATGGCGGCTGGTGATCTTAGAAAATAATGGAATCTAAATAGGCACCCTGAATTTCACTCAGCGAGATCACTTCCCCTTTGGGTATTTGGGTCAATCCAACCCCATGTCAAATATATTTTAAAAAAAAATAAATAAAAAAAAAAAAAATATATATATATATATATATATATATATATGAAGCAATATTTTTTTACTTGAGGTGACTTACTGTGCAGCATATTTCTTAAAATATAGAAATCGATTTTCATTTAATATTACATATATTTTCGTCTTCTAAAGATAGTTCAACATATAGTATATAGTATAGTATAGTCAATGGTGAATTTGACTTGCATTTCCACTCCTGTTCCTACTCACCTTGCTGATTTTGGGTAACCACAAGGAGTTACAAATCGAAAGACAAGATGGGAGACAAATAGAAACTCAGCTAAAATATACCTCTATATAACAGAACTGGCCTATCTTTTTATCTGTGGGTTTCTCCAGCCAGAAAGAGGAGTCTCCAAGTCATAAAGTTAATAATAAATCACAGTTTTGGCATACCAAAAAAGAATAAACTTACACAAACGTGTAATTTTACCGTGAAACCGGCCCTTAGTAATGTGTGCTCCATTTTGTTGTGTCAATTAATGTACAATCTTTCTTTTGCATTTTTTTTTTATTTCATCTCGTTACGATATTGTCTTTTTTTTTGCTTCTTTATCTCTAACTTTTTTGTTGTTTATTCTAATCTTTCTTTTTCCATAACTATGTATTCTTTCTTATCTTTCTTTCTTTTTTCTTACATTCTTTTCTATTTTACTTTATAGCTGCCTCACTTTATTAGTTTCTCCGGGTATCATCCCTCGTTTCCTGCAGCATCCTTTTTTACTCCTCCTCGCTTTTTGCTTTTTTGACCTTCCTATTTAAATTTTTTCTTTTTTCCTTCAGTTCTTATTTATTCGTTTCTCTGTGCTATTGTTTTTTCCCTTTAGTTCCCCTTTCTTTATTACACTGTTACTTCTTCTTCCTCTTTACTCCCTCTTTATTTTTCAACGGGTCCCATTATTCTGCCAATTGGTTCCACATTCTCACATTTTCCTTTTTCACTTTGTCTTTAATTCTTTCCTTTGTATATTTTTTTTATCTTATTCCATTTTCTATAATGTTTTGCTCGTTTTTATATTCTGTCAATCATCCTTGTAGCATTCTACATTTTTTCCTATTTCCCGTGCATTAATTTTGGTTTAAGCTTCGGTTGTGTGCTAGTTACCGTGCTTTGTGCAAATGATCGTGGCAAACGTTCTTTCTAATTCACAGATATGATACATTTGCACGAATAAGCGTTGCAAGTTACAAGTTTCTGTTTCAATGTACCTTACAAACCTGCTGTGTACTGACCGTTTATTGAAACCTAATACATGCCATCTGGAAAAGTGTAACTGTAAGGTGTACTCTCCAGGAAAGTGTTATTCTAAGGTAGTATAACCCTCAGAAAAACCGCAGAGCAACAAAGTGCTTTGTATAAAATCCGGGGTATGAAAGAAATTGAAGGTTGTGTGTATAAGGTTAAATGTAGCATTCTCATGTGCTTGGGAGAAGGAGCTGACCTCTTCCAGTTACGGCAGGTTTCCTTGTAAAGCATATTTAATAAGGTAGAACCGTAATGGTTAAGCTTTAACCCCATATATCCTGGCACAATTGATTTAAGTGAATGGTCAAAAAGAGGAACATTCTAAAATCAGGAAACGAACAAATGGCACAGAGAGCCATAATGAACTCTGTGCTGCCCTCTCCAACATTTTTTTCCCAAGACCCAATCACAAAAACTTTTTTTTGTCTCACAACTGTTGAAGGTGTTGTTACACCTGCATTACCCTGATTGACTTGGTAGTAGTTTGCCTTCAAGTCCTACTTTTCACAACTTGCTGCTTGCTTCTTCTGTTTTTCATGCTTTGCAGGTGTTTCAGATTATATCCATGATGCATTGTTAACCAGAATCAAAATATTCTGCGCATAATTACTATGTGCAATAATTGTATTTCATTTTAGTTAGCTTGATCTTTCTTTTTGTTCTTGTTTTTTTTTGCATTTCAAAACAGGTAATCCATGGTTCTAGCAAAATGCTTCATTTTTTTACTCGACGAAATAGATTTCTAGCTGCGAGTTTGCTAAACTTTACCCCGCAGCATGTTTCCTTGAGGCTGGTGTGGGTGCTACAAAACATTCCGGAGGTAAGAAAGTCCAGGTAAAACCATTTCTGCCTGTAGTTCTCTTGAAAAGAGTTATTTCACATGTAACTAGCAATGGCCCACTTCGATCTTGTTTATTTGTTTGAGGTTGCCTTCCATTTGAATATAAACCGTGAAAGGAAAACGCAGTTATTAACCCTACCTGCCTGGTCTGATCTTTGCGAAAGAAAAAAAAAAGTAAAAAGAATTGGTAACAAACATTTTTATTCAAATACCTTGGTACGTTCTAATACTCTGGCTCATGTACAAAACATAGCTCCGCTTAAGGCAACAGCATTGCCAAAGGAAATATATATGTATCTACATATGGATTGGGCCACTGGAACAGGGCCGGCTTTAACCCGTTTACCGCAGCGGCAATTCCGCTGCGGTGCAGGCGTTCGATTGTGCGGGTGGGGCCACATCGGCCAACGGACGTGCGCAGCACTACTGAGGTAGTGCTCGCGACGGCCGTTGGCCGACCGGAGCACTTAAGGGGGTAAACACTGATGGCGCCCTGTGCGTCGATGTTCGTTGGCGCCCCCCAATGGCCACCTCTGGCACAGATTCCCTCACTAGCACCCTTTAACAGTGCCACTCAAGTCTCCATAACCGTTGTCTCTCAGATTCATTTAGTTTTATAGCTCCACTCATACCAGTGTAAGGTGTCAGAGCATTTTACATCACACACCTATTACACAGAGACAATCATGTGTGTAAATCAGTGTACAGGAAATGTTACATCAGACCGGACTACAAGGTGTAGTGTAGGAGTGACATGTCATCGACACTGGTAGGCAATATAGTTTAAGAGACCTTACTCTGGAAAAGCACAAATTCAGAATTTAAAACGTAACATCATAGTTAGGGGTTCTCTTTAATAATAAGAATTGTTTTCTATCCAAATGAACCCTTTTGGGAAAATGAGGATAATGAAAGACTGTGCAAAATAACATATAGCTCTAACATATACCTTGTAGTTCGCATGCAACCGTTAGTAGCTCAATGTTATTTTAGGATCTTGACTTATAAACTACAAATAGCAAAAAGAGCTCTTTTACAGAAGCAGAAACCCACTGACCTATTTATATTATATGAACATTGTGATCTGCACCCCAGGCATTTTAACCCTCCGCGCTGCCTTTCCAGGAGTCAAAACTTCCACTAGACAAACCTCCAGTCTCTTTTCAGGAAGACGATTACTCACTGGCGTTATCATGACATTTTAATTGGTGCCTGAAAATTGCTGGAGGCCTGGAACGCAGCAGAAGTTACTTTTAAAATGTTAATATCCTTGCAAAAATGACGCCCCCACCCCAAGTACGCGCCCGGTGCGGTGGCACCAATCGCGCCGCCCTAGAGCAGGTCCTGCTCTGGAATAATGCAGCAGAGGAGTATCAAATTATGTGGTAGTGTTGACTAAACTATGGAGCAAGAAAAGGCAAATTATGCGGCATAACGAAGCACACTTTTTGTGAGTAATGCTTCATCATTTTGTAATTTTTTTACACATGGTAATACTATCTGGGCAAAGATTTCACCTCATTGTTATCAGTTTAACAACCAAATATAGAAATAAGTTACTGAAAGATGACCAGTTAACCTTTGCAACGGACCTTACTCTGCGCAAGAGCTTCTTGCCACATTTTAGTAACTTTTGTCCTTTTTCAGCTAGAAACACATTTTATATTGTTAAAATCTGCTGAATAAGTCTCAGATGATAGATCTAGTGGCAAATGCAGAAAATCCATTATGATGCTAAAAAAAGTCATGGACTCAGAATCACATCATTCCAGTGGTCCTGCTTAGAGGGGGTGTTAAGGTTGCTGGCAGTGTTTAATGAAGCAACAGCACACAGCCTCAAAGGACATGGGACCTGATTCCCAGTTCGAGTTATGCATGTTGGGTGTTAACAAAAGAATACAAAGCAGGCATAAATATGTTTACTCAGACAATTACTCAGAAGTAAATCTTAGGCAAATGTCGCAGGCCAGGTTAGCCTTATGAGTATGTGAACACTTAAAATGCCTTAATTTGTGAGCATTCATAAACCTTTTCACCCCCTGGAAATGGTCAGTGATTTATCCCAGTCAGGGGCTGGAGTAAATCTCTCTCCAGTGTGGAAAGAGAACAGAACACTTTCAAACTTATTTGGGGTGCAGGAGAAGGAGTTTCTCCACAGGGAAATAGGAGGTCATTGCCATGCTAGAAAAAGTAAACTACATGGCTACCACAGAATCCAATGACGCTTATTTTCATATGCTGATGAACAACAAACACCAGAAATAGATCAGATTTGAGGTAAACAACTAACATTACCAGTTCCTTTTGGATTAAAGTCAGCCCAATGGTATTCACAAAGTGCCTCACTCTGGTGTCAGTGTACTTCAGATGGCAGGTAAAACATGTGTATCCCTAGCAAGACAACTGGATGGTAAAGGACAGCTCTATGCAGAAGTGCAGAGAAAGTGGAAGTAAAGTGATACACACATTGCAGAGGATGGGATTCACCCTACATATGTAGCAATCATCCACAACACCTCAGAAACAAAAGGGGTTTCTAGGGGAGCCCCTCAACTCCAAAAAAGGAAGAGCTTTTTCCGGTACAGAAAATGATCACTGCACCAACACATTGGGCTCACCTCTACCAGAGGGAACAGTTGCTGACGTGAGAACATTGATAAAGCTACTGGGTATGCTGGCCTCTTGCATACTAATGTCCTGATTCTCCATGTTACACATGTTACACATGTGACCAATTCAAGAATGGTTATAGATCCAGCGGTTTCAGACAACGTGGAACTGGGAGGATCTTGTGACTGTTACAGAGTTCAAAGGGAAATCAATGGTGGAATGTTCAGAATGTGTCAAAGGGCAGCATATTGAATTAGCCACCCTCATTCGTGATCATCATGACCATCACAACAGATGCATTCCAAACAGGTTTGAGAGCGCACATGGGTCCAAAGGAGACATCTGGAGGCGATCAAACCCATAAACATTATGGAACTCAAGACTGTCTTACTTGCTCTTGAGGGCATTTCACATGCATATCAGGGGATCATGATACTGATTCATACACACAACACAACAACAATGTTTTACCTCAACAAGCAGGGTGTGGTGCAGTCTTATGATGTGTCAAGACTAGCTCAAGAATTTTGGAAATGGTCGGTATAGCATATAGAGACATACTGTTAACAGCCATACATCTGCACGTGTCCAAAACTAAGAGGCAGACCCACTACGCAGGCTACGAAACTCATCACACAAATGGGATCTCAAACAAGACACAGTCCATGACATTTTCCAACAATTGGGTACACTACTCATAGACTTGTTTGCCACACCTATAAAATGCCCAAGTCTCTAGGGGATGCCCTATCAATAGATTGATGAATAACCTTTGCATATATTTTCCACCGATACATTTAATACTTCTGGTCATAAGCAAGTACAATTAGACAACCAATCACAAGATGTTTCGTACATGCTATCCAAACATGCTATATGGCAGCAGGGGTACCCAAGGCGAGACACCAAGGGCGCACTTCACTAAGAAGAAGGGGGCACACTAACCTTTATAGCCAAAACATCCATAAATGATATTTCTATGACTGAGATGTGGTCATTTGTCCACACATTCACAAAACACTATTATGAATATATCCAGATGAACAAGGAAGCACAAGTAGGACAGATTGTTCACACTCACTTACTTTATTCAACCCTGCCTTGCGTATGGGGAATACCATTATTGAAAGAAAAGTCTTCAAGCTGCAAAACTACACGAACAGGGAAGTAACCATTTCATTTCTTGCTAACAGAATGCATGGGTTTTGCCAAAGATCGACCGTTAGCTCTTAGTATAGTATTCTCTATTGGCTAGAGAGACCTTTTGCAATTGTGGGGCAGAATGATGCAGGGCATGATTAAGTAGGCATTGGCAAAATGCTTGAAATTCATAATATATTTACTGTATCTTCATTCTAGGCACTAATGCACCCCTAGTTAAAACGTAAAAAATTGATGTAAACATAAGAATACTCTGAGCCAGTGTCCTTTGGAAAGACCAAGTCTTGTACAAGATAGAATTCTGGAACACAATCTCCATTCTTGATCCCCGGTTGCATGCAAGATCTTCCTAGTGCATGACACTTGCCTTGTGTTGTCGGGAGATGTTGTCAGCTGCATCCCTTTGGCCTACGCCCTCCTTCAAAGTCCCTTTTACTTCATGTTAGATATTTTCATTATGATAATTTCTGGCTTGTCACTATCAACTTACTTAATCATAAAACGGACAGGTTTTGTTTCTGCAAGCATTGATTGGGGGAGCAATCACATAGTCTCTGATGCATTGGGGCATATTATGCCAGGCAGTACTCCTAAATAAAATGCACTATCTTTGCTTTTTTCAGGTACGGCAAGCTGTAGAAAAAGGAAATTGCTGTTTTGGGACTATAGACACCTGGCTGCTATATAAACTCACAAAAGGTAAATACCCAGACAGTGGTCAACTAGCTGTATAAGGCACCCAATTCTCCTCACACCTGGGATAATGTACCCTTAATTCATAGGATGTCGTAAGTCTTCGACAAGTTCCTTTACCAAATGAGGCACAACTCCACGTTCCTTTATTTTATTTATTTGAACGTTTTATAGAGCGCAAACCAGATCCTTGTGGATATCAGAGCGCTTTACACTAAATAAAGTTCTTTATACATCCATTGAAGGCAGGTCAGAGCACGAATATATCACATCATGTAAAGGCAGCATAGTAAAGGTACAACTTAAAACTATCACGTAGCGTTAAATAAAGGGAAGATCTAAAGACTAGGTTGCCTAGGTGGTCCCTAGGTCATTTAACTCCCAAGTGGTACATAATAACCGTTTTATGTACAATAGTGGATGTTTTATTCCTTATAATGTTTGGTTGTAGGTGTCCAAAGTTGTTGGTCGTATAACAGGTGGAGCAGTGACACTAGGGGTGTTTGTGCAGCATTCCCACCCTGTTGTGACATGATTGAGGGAGGTAATCCATTAATAAATAAAGTGACTCTAAGCAGAGAATGAATGGTCACCTGGGAAGATTGGGTTTGCAGATATATGATGCAGGGAAACAATTTCTGACAACATACAATCTGGAACAGACCACTTACCATAGCACGGTCAGATAACTACTGGATGTATCATCTCCGTCAACAATGGGAAGATTAGCAACACCGCAACAATGCCACAAAGAAAGGAAGAAGTCCCTCTGTCGCCAGGTTTTCTTATGCCCTCTGCTTCCTGGTGTAAACAGCATTTTGTGCAGCCAATCACTGGAAAAGAAAGGCTAATGCAGGGCAATCAAAAATCAAATACCCCAGAGGAGTTGTCAGTTCTTGATGGAAAATCTTCCACCAATACTGTACATATCCCTTGATGTCATAGCACCAGCTGACACCATGAGCCAATGGGTAACACACACCTAGTCCCTCTTTTCTGCCCATTCTCAATTCCAATGATATTTTCTGAGTCGTCTCTAAAACCAGTTCCCTCGTTTATTCCATGACCGGTCACTGAAACGGCCCTACAGGATGATTGTTTGTTCCTGTCGAAGGACACTAAAGGGTATGACTAATTCTCTGGCTCCAATGGCTGGGCCTATACCACCACCACTTAATGCGTGCCCATACATGCTGAGGTAAAGGACCCTTCAGTCACAATGAGGCAACTACCCAAATCAATCTAGCCTGGCAATTCCCGTCCTTAGCCTGGCACATGGGGAGGCTGCAGTGCATCAGCATCCAGGTGAGACAGTCCCTACAAGCTAGAACTACTATAAATCCTTCCATACACAAATATTCTTTTGCTCCCTCTGCCTCAAGAATGGGAGAGGTGTGGTGCAGCGACCAGAGCGGGTGACTCCGGGGCGCGGGACTCCCGGTTCAGTCGCCGGCAGCAGCTCGGCATCATGTTATATTATGTTATGTTATTTTTATTTGTACCGCGCACAGCTGCCCCAGCAAAGGGCTCTGGGCAATAGTTCACTTAATCTCCCGATGGCCCTCAGTTCCTTGAAACCTTAAGGGGTGATATGTTCGCGCTTTACAAATATGGATTATTATTGTTTATTAGCATCAAGAGACCCTTGAGTTGTAGAAATGTAGAATACTTTCGGAAGCTGTTCTGTGAAAGACAACTCCGATATGCACCCTGTAATTTGTGTGGCATTACCAAATCTAACTTGGTGGTTTACAATGATTGGTAGTATGACACAATCCGTGCCAAGAAAAGTTAACAGTGTCCTCTCACAGGCCTCTGGTACTACGAGCACCCACCCTTTATAGACATTGAATAATTAAATGCTGGATTTTGTTTTTATTGTATTCTGAACAAGAACTTTTGAAGGTCTGTGATTGACACAGGTGCCAAGTCCTACACCTGGATTTACTTGAAGGTTATGTAGTAAGTTATGGGAATGTTGAAAAAAGAAGGGCATCAGGAATATCTCAGAACTTTGAGAGATCACATTTTTTAAGGGAATTGATTAACTGTAGTGCTGGTGATGTGGAAATGTATCTATTCCTGCGGATTGAAAACCTATCCCCATTCTTGAATCCATTATGCAGGATTTTGAGGTTAGAAGGGTTGATAATTCCCAATAATTAAATTTCCTTTGATGGCCAGGGAAAGTCCTTCTTCTTTCAAAAGTGTAAGTCACATATTTTAATATTGCTAGAGGGAAAAAAATGTAACATTCAGTAAAAGAAAATGCTACACTGCAGTTACGATAACTGAAACCTTTGAAACTGAATTTCTATTATTAATATGTCTTGTGTGCAATTTTCTAATGAGACCCGGGGTGTACAAAAAGATTTTTTTCAAATGTGAATTTTGGAGCTTGGGGCTATCAGCTCAGTTCCTAAAGATGTTCTATATAGCCAAGAACAACCTGTAAAATTGGATTTACATTTTTACTCAAATGCATGATAACATTTTAGTAAAACAAAATCAGTTTTTACCTTAAATTGAAATAGCCTAACCCTAAAGTTGAAATACATTTTAACCACAGGGATGAATGGCGAATAGGAAATGTATTCAAATGGTGTGTGTTGTCCATATTCAGAATTCCCTCTACATGAATAATGACAGTAACAGTCGATCTGCAAAAGGGTCGTTCACTTATTTTGGCATGTTGGGATACCTTGCGTTTTTCCTGAAGGTGATTTGCAGGAGCCAACCACTTCCGCACTTTCAGGGAGGGATTTTTTTCCCCTTAGTTATAGCCCGAGTCCTAAGCAATATGTAAAACAGAAAGGATCAATATTCGTCCAAAAAGAATGTAAGCCCATTTTTCATGGGCCTGGGCCATTTCAGCTCCCAATCCCCTAGCAGAGAATTCAAGTGTGCACATATTTTATCAAAATCAAAAAATTATCTTTTTCAAACCACATTGTAAAGGATTTCCATCCATTTGCCTTCAGCACGACAGAGGGAGAGGCTGCTGCAAGTGGGTTGAGTGTTGTTTGCCATCGATGCATTGATGTAATAATACTTGTTTTTCATACAGTGCTTTATACTTCACTCTGCTATTTCTAAGCAGGCTTGGGTGCTTTTTAGGAGTGTTCAAGTTTTTGGTAAGATAATTATCAAACAACAAAATGTTTGGAATTTATTGGGTGCTTACAGCACCAAAATCTGAAATTCTCAATAATTACTGGGAATTTTTCTCCATTTACATTCCAGTAGAAGTGACCTACTGAAATTTAACAGGGATGAAGTTTTTATTGCTTCCAGTAAATACTGTTTGCTATAAAAAAAACCTCATAATTTGCATATGTGTGACAACAGCAGGTATTCAAGTCAAGTCAAAATAACTTTATTTCGGTCAACATGACCTAAAAAGTACAGAATTTAAAAAACATTCATTTACGAAAATACATCAGAAGAGTTTATAAATCATAACATATCAAGGAGATTAAAAGACGCTAAAGGTATCATTAAATAAATACATGGAATTAATTTTAACAAGCATTGGAAATGCAATAGGGCTCGCATTAGGAAAGTTTGAGCTATTGGTCTTATAAATGACATTTTATTTATGTGTTATTTTTTAAAATAGCTAAATTAATAGCTTTGTCATTTACAATGCCAATAGTTATAACTTTCGCAAATGTGACACCTATAGCATTTGTAATGCAACATGTTTTGTATTTACTTGACTTAGATGTTTTGATATTACAAATAACAATGGCTTTTAGCACTTTCTGGGTGGGCGAGGAAGTAGCTAATCTGTTTGTATTATTTATACAGTGTTTCTATTCCTGACAGCGTCACACTATACTGAAATCTCACAGAAATATACTTTTGTGCTCTGAAATGAACATTACCCCATACCCAGATTAGTATAGAAATATTCTGAAATGACGATATAAAATAATATTTTGGATAATAAAGCCTCAACCCGAATATAATTTCACTTTGTGATTGATATAATCTCACGCTATGAATCATCATGAACTCACAGTCTGATATAAATGTGCATTCTGATATGATCTCAAACTCTGAAATAATGCGTCTTCCGGTGCTCCCTTCCCTCTATCCGGACGTGCTCAGTATGGGTCCCCTGAAGCTCTCGCGCTCACATTGCTAGACTGCGAGTGTAGCCGGAGGAGCCCTTATCTTGTGATATTTACGAAAGTTTTTCATTGCTTGTTAATTTCTACGTGGGCAAATTGCAGAACGCGTGAGCGCATTGTGGAGTGTGACTGAGCTTGGATCCCGCTCCAGCCATGGTCCGTGTGTGTCACGAGTTTACTGCATGCAGGAAATAAACAGTGTATGGCAGGGAGGGAGACATGACGGGTACAGGCCACAAGCTCAGGTAGCACTCACACATGAGGGAGGTCGTCATTGGAGAGGAAAGGGGGAAGCGAGAGGGTGAAAGAAGGGACGACAGGTTTAGAGGCAGCGACTACAGCAGAGCATCAAAGGGCTGGGCGAGAAGGGAGGGGGAATGCGAGGAGATAAGGACCCAGAAGGGGTAGGAGGGAAATGCGAGCAGACTTTAAAGGGATGGGCTAAAAGGGAGGGGGGAATTCAAGGCATTTTGTCCCTGCAAACATCGGGATAAGCCGCATCACTCAAAGTAGTGGTTACATTTCATAAATCTAAAGAACTTTACTAAACAAACCATAGTAAAAGACGACTAAACATTAGGGTACATTGAGTGGAATGCTTAAAAGCTGAGCGCGCAGTTGTTGCAGCAAGGGGCGGGAAGATTAGGAGACGAAACTGAAAGTACGGCCGGCAGGCCGTGAATAATTAGGGGGTGACAAATGCGCTGGGAGGGCTGCCTTTGATGTGGTAATGCGAGGCAGGCAGGCAGGCGGCTGGTGGCATTGTGCACGCGCTTTTTAGGGCTTGCGCTTGCGCAATGACCTAAAAAGCGCATGCACTCAAAGGAATCGCCAGTGGTGGTTAAACACTGGATAAGCCCCTATAGAGCTTCCCCAGCTGTGCGCATGCGCACAGCAGGCGAGCCCTAAAAAGCAGGGTAGCAAATATACAATGGAAACACGTCACATGTACATAATAATTTTGTTGAAAGTGCATAGTGCTTCATAAATAAATAACTAGAGCTAAAAAACCTTAATAAAAACCGGAAAAAACCCTTCAGTTTAAAAACATATAACATTATATTGATGGGAGATTTTGCCCGATGGTAGTACTGAGATTGACATCTACTAATTCTTATCCAGTGGCTCATTTAATGCTTTCAGAAATACCCTTCTTGCACACCACATAGAAAACAGAAATCCTGCAACTGAGTAAACAACTGGAGTATTGAGGTCATACTTCAATATCCTAAACATTTCGACATAGTGCCTACTGCCCAGGTTTCTGCAGATCTGCACCAGCCATCTTTTTCTCACTTTGTTTTAGCCATGGCAACCGAAAAAGACATGCAGCTCTGATTCCTCAGAATAATCACAGGCAGGACACCTAACCTCATTCTGTGCTCTCCACTTTGATGTAAAACAGCGGAGAGGCAGAACCCCAAATCTGAATTGTAAATAGAGTTTCCTAGCAGTCGCTGGTTAATGAGGTCGAGAACCTTCTCATAGATAGAATTATACTTTATTTCCAAGAAGGATTTAGTTAATCTACCTATATTGGAGCTGGAATGCAGTAAGGCCATTCTATAGTTCTCATAATGGGCCTTCATTTGTTTCCTAGGGATTAGTGGGCATTCTAGCTCTGGATCAGCCCAACATTCCCCCAGACCCATGTCTGTCAGCAGATGTTTGATGTGGGAAAACCAGGGCAGTCTAGCAGCGCCCCTAATCTTTAGAACTTTGACAATTCTTCTCTATATGGAAGGAGTTCAGGTGTCGACATAAGCGGCGCGAGTATAAAAGGGGTCTGAGACACAGCACTTCTCCTAATGCCATCAATCCCACATCTAGACGAAGTAGAATTAAAGGAGTATTACGCGGAAATCTAAATAGGTTCCTAATGTATTGGTTCTCAACCTGTAATAGAGACTTGGAGTTGTAGTGGCCCCAGAGCTCTGCGCCATAAAATGCACCCCCTCATGCATGGACCCTGTAGATTACTAGCACCGGACTGACAGCGCTCCTGTCTGATTTATTAAAGAACTTCAAGATACCCCCTGTTGACTGGGCTAATTTTAATGTTGACTTCACTATGTGTGCCCCCCAGTCCATGGACTCAGTAATGGTGATGCCTAGATACATAAAGGATGTCACTCTTTCCAGGGGTTTACCATTTAGTGAAGGATTTTGACGGGTGCTCTTTGGTTTGTTAAATACCATAAATTTAGTTTTCTGTAGGTTGATTCAAGTCCTCTTTCCTCACAGAACAACTGAAATCTGTACAAAACCCTTTGAATCCCCATAGGTGATTTAGACACCAAAAGGATGTCATCGGCAAACATCATAGCCGAGATCCTATGTGAACCTAGTTTTGGGGCATCTAGATCTTTTTCTTGTGTCAGAGCGTCTATCAGATCGTTAATGTAAAGGCTAAATAAAGTTGGGGCAAGCATGCAGCCCTGAGATATGCTATATTGAATAGGTATGGGTGCTGTCAGTTTTCCATCCCTACCATATCTTATTT
Source organism: Lissotriton vulgaris (assembly GCF_964263255.1). Taxonomy (NCBI): domain Eukaryota; kingdom Metazoa; phylum Chordata; class Amphibia; order Caudata; family Salamandridae; genus Lissotriton; species Lissotriton vulgaris. The sequence continues at coordinate 605,393,388 of NC_141699.1, read as the reverse complement.
GCGCAAAATTATTTTTATGCTAGCGCCTAATAAGTTGTATGAGATACATGGGAACCCCCAACTCAAGTAAAACAGACCACAGTTTTTCCCTTGGCACCATGTTAAAAGCTGACCTCAGGTCTACAAATATTAAGTAAAGACTACCCCCCTCCAAGCAGACCGTCTTCCAGTGTAGTAGTTGTAATCTTAATACTTGATCCAGGGTTCACAATTTTTCCCTGAACCCTGCCTAGAAGGGAGAAAGTACACACTCATCATCCATCCAGGATTGAAGCCTGAGGAGCAAGACTCGAGCACCAATGTTTTGAGGGATATCGATTGGACTGATTTGTCTATAATTACTTGGTAATAAAGAGGAGCCCTTTTTAAAAATCGGGATTATCTCTGCGCCCGCCCAACTAACAGGGATCTTCATACCCATCAGTATTGCATTAAAAAGGACTCGGAGGTAGGGGGCCCAGATGGATGGCTCGCTCCTAAAAAAGATTCCCTGGAATCTTATCCAAGCCGGGGGCTTTGTCTGGGGCTATTTTAGCTACTGCGCCCTTTATTTCCTGTAAGGTTATGTTCGGTCCTGGGCTATCGTCCAAATAATGGTTAATATCATTTAGTACTGGCAGATAATCTGCTTGTGAGGGGGATCCAGCTATTGGGAGCAGCTCATGACTCTCCTCCTCCTTATAAAGGTATTCGATGTACTCCCTCCAGACCTCTTCTTCCAGATTAGGTTCTAACGCTCTTTTGGGTATAGTCGAGCCAGAGTTTACAACTCCCCAAAATGTTCTCATGTCTCTCTCCCCTAGAGATGTTTTTAGTAGGTCCGAGTTTTCCATTTCCCACCTGTGATTTGCTTCCTGGACAGCTACTTTATAAACCCTTCTCAAAGTTTTAATTTGGGGGCGATCCTTTGCTTTCATAGATTCCACCAGTGCGCTTTTAGCTTTGCGGCAAGGTGCATTATACCACTGCCGGGGTACAGGCCTACTAGGTATTGCACATCTTTAAAATTATCAGCCCATTCGCAGTCAGGGCCTAACTGACAGATGTTAGAGTTAACCCATTTAATAGGGCTCAATTCAGCTCTGACTGATTCAGCCATTTCGCCAGCATTATGCTTGACACCCTGGATGTCGATGAAATTCCTATCTGTGATGGTGTTTGGGCATAAAGGATTTTCTAATGGTCTACAAGGAGTGCTGCATATATGGCACTGTGGCTCACCCAAAAAGTAATTTGTAAAAATCTGGGCATTGTACAGCATCACACAGGGGACCTCAGGGCTTCCTTTTCTTGCACTACCAAACTTACTAGATCCTGGAGATGGTCAGGAGGAGTTAATTTTCCTTTGTTTTCCCTTTGAAAGTAGAGAAGACAAGCTTCTGTCTCAGTATTTAATAAGGACTGACATGATGGTAATAGTGAACATCCTACAATCTCTGATCTTTGCCAGGCAGTGCACAGAAGGTTGGTCTGTGAAATTCTAAATTTAGCATTTATTATGACTTAAAGTAAAGGTGAATCTCTTTCCTTTTACCTATTCTCTCTGGGAATAGGGTTACAGTTCATGAAAACATGAGCAGCACTAATGGAGGTCCATGACTTAATTAGACTTGCCTTGGAGGGGGAACTCAGTCATGCTGGTTTAACTAGACTTGCCTTCTGCATTCAACACCATCTCTCACGCAATTCTAATAAAAAAACAAGGGGATATAGGTGTTGGGGGTGCAAAGCATTAGGCTGGTTGAAAAACTTCCTAACCAATCAAACTCATTCAGTACAGCTTGATCTTTTCAACTCCAGAACCATTGCTGTAGACAAGGGGGCCCACAAGGATCATCCTAGAGCTCCACCTTTTTTAAGATCTATGTGACCCCCTAGCCAAAATAATAAGAACTTGCGGCTTTGATGTAATTTCGTATGCAGATGATGCACAATTGTCATCACGATCTGGCCCAACCCGTACTCCACTGAACTCAGATTCAGGAAAATATGACAACAGTGGCTTCTTGGTTGTCGGCCATCTACCTCCAGATGAATCCAGTAAGACAGCGATTCTGATTTTTGGGAATGCCCGTTCATTTTAGTCTAAAGACTGGTGGCCCATGAAATTGGGGCCTACTCATATCCCCAAAAAAGTAGTAAAAATACTTGGTTTCCTAATTGATGAAAACTTGTCCATGAAAGAACACGTGTACTGAATCTCTGGATAATGCTTTGGTCTGTTGCATATGGTTAGGAACACCTTCTAATAGCTACCTTTTCAGACCAAGAAATCACTCACCCATGCACTCAATGAGAGTCGCCTGGATTATGGAAATGCCCTAATGGGTGAAATAAATTAGAGCCTTTTTGCCAAGCTCCAGATTATTCAGAACACTGCTGCCCACCTGATCTGCAACCTATGTTCTCACTCTCCTTCTGAACCCACACTAAGATCCGTGCACTGACTTCCCATAAGAAAGCGTGCCCACTCTTCGTTTTTATGTCTGGTCCATAATTATTTAAATGGAAGTGGTCCATGCTATCTGCGAAACAAGCTGCAGTACTACATCCCAATTCTTAAACTCCGGTCCAGTAAGCAACCCCCGGTGTATCCGTACGGCCAGACATGGGGGCCGCCTTTTTCTTTTCTGGACCCCCAAGATTGTAATCAGTTGCCATTACATTTATGCTCCTGCTCTGATCTAGTTTGATTTAAAAAATACCTAAAAACATAGCCTTTGCATCTTTAAATTCGGTAAATTGTTAACCTCCGACCTTTGTTAGTGCTCCAGCACAGAGAGAGACCCCTTCGGGGCGATACGTGTGCTTAATTAATTCAAATAACATCAACATGGAAAGTGGTAGACAATTTCTCTTGAATGAATGATGGACTCTACAGAACGTGTGAGTAAACAAACAGTGGTTGTGCATTCCAAAACAGGGAATATCCTTTCATAAGCTTCAATCAATAATGAGATGAAAATATTCACAAATGCATTCTCCAGAAGTGACGAGTGGGGACATATAGAAGTGTTACCTATGCATGCTGACATCCGTTCCTTTCTTTCCGAGCCTTCAGACACGGATCTGGAGCACTATTTCTCCCATCTTTGAGTTTTTTCCCCAAAATTTTTCTTTTTACCAGTTGGTAAGGGAAATAAGTCAACTCCCAAAACATCATGGTTTAAACCTTGTAGGGACTGTTGCAACCAAATATCTGTGACAGATCTCGGTGAGGGATGCCTCTGGTACATGAGGGCTGAACATGACTCCAAGGCTTTCACAGACCATGCCGAGATGATCTCGAAGGCCATATGAGCCTGTGAAGTAAAACTCCATGTCACCAAACATCAGAAGACTCTGCAACCCGACTGGTCAAAGTCGAAAGGAACGTCAGGTTCTCGCTCCTGAAGTCCTTTCCGTTGCAGATCCATGTCTTTGTTGAAGTCTTTGAGCCTGTGTTCCGATCCTTCTGGAGCTCAGCTAACGTTTATGACTAATATGTTTCTTCACCACACAGCAGAGTTCATACATTACATCAGCTCTTTGATTGTGATTCTGACAATGACTATGATGGAGACACATTTGTCCCACAGCATGAGGAGGCAAATTGGTACGCGGAATTACAGCATGCCAGTAGTCTAAAAACCTTTACAGGCAATGGACTCTTCCCCCTGAACCTACCACATAGGAGAGTGCTTTTTTCACAATTGTTATGCAACAAGCTGTTGAGGTCCTTTACCTGCAGCTCCCTACCATGCAAATAAAGACCAATGTCCTCGCATGGGTTGTTAAGTCTGGCCAGCCACCTACTGAACCTCTCCTGCCATTGAACAAGGATCTTACAGATACCAACTTGGGCAAAACCATGTTCTGGGCCCCCAGTCTATAGGCAGATAGCTTGCAATGCAGACCAGCTCTGGGCGACCCTAACATCCTGATTTATCACCCACCACTGGAGAGATTGGTGGTACAGGTGTACACCAGCAGACTAAACCCTTATACCTTTCCTACGACCTCTCCTGATTGTGACCTCAAATGCATGGAGACCTTTGGCAAGTGCATATTTTCTTGTGCCAGCCTTGCTTTACGATCTTTCAATACCAGCTATCTCCTGCGTAGCTAAACCCATGTTTTATGGGACATAGGAGGACAAATCCTACTGCAGTTACGAAGGACCGATGGGCATCTTTAGTCCAAACAATCCAGGAAGGCTGCAATGCAGCAAAAATGTTTATTTGGTCTGGCCTAGATACAACCAGTTGCTTAGGTCAGGCAATGAACATAAGTGTCTTTCTTCAGCGTCACGACTGGATGAGGTCTACAGGCTTCTCAGGGTATGTCCGGGTATCCTTATTGAACATGCTATTCCATGGCTCCCGCCTCTTTGGTGAGAAAATGGACTCTGCCCTGGAACACTTTAAAGAAAGTCATGCCAAAGAACACACTTTGGGGTTGTCTGACCCTCCCAGGTACTTTCCCCATCAGTTATATCCCTTTCCGGAATATGTCGGGGGTTTTCATTCTTGCCAGACCTCATCACTGGCACAGCCAACTTGTCAGACCTTTCATGGGCAAAGGTGCGGCTCCCAGAGACAGTGTTCAGGGCATCAGGGACAGCGTGAAAATTAGTCCTCCACACCTCCGGTAACCACACCTGCAAAACCACTTTTGTGTGTCCTTTTCAACACGCATCCACACTGTAGAAGACAGGATCAGACATTTCCTCCAACAGACATCGTTCCTAAGCATGGGTTCTCCAAATTTTCTGATTGGGTACACCCTCTTATTTCTTTCTACCCAGTCACACATTCCACCCCCATCAATTTGGTTGACGGAGGATCACATATCCATTTTGTATGAGGAAGTGCCTGCCCTTTTGGCCAGAGGAGTCATAAAGATGGTTCTGGCCTTGGAAGTAGGAACCCCCGTGGCATTTAATGAATGCCACAGTGCGGACGTGTCGATGGCGCGCCGAAGGCAAGCCCGTCTTCGCCTGGACGTCGCCAGTAGCCAGGGACTCTGCCTCATTTGAGGCACAAAGACTAGCCTACTCCTGTGAAGCTTTTTTTGCCGTACAAGGAGTGGGTGCCTGTGGACTCACACCTGGTCCCCAGATGACTGCCCTATCCTTTGTGGACAGTGTACCTTCGGGATTAAACGTCCTGGTCACCCTATACTCTCAGGTTCTAGGGCTCAGACATAAACCATTCTGAGTATCAACTGCCGATCCCTGACTAAACACCACGCTGGGGTGTTCGACCTCCTTCAGGATCGGTGCCCTGAGGTCCTTTTTCTAACGGAAACCTGGCTTTCCGAGGCCTCTGTGGCTATACTGGCATTATTCCTCCCCACAGGATATGCAATTTGCTGTCTAAATAGAACAGGGGGGAGAGGGGGTGGTATTGCGATCATCTATAAATCAGTCCACTCGTGCAGGCTTATCCCCCAAGACATAACGGACTGTAAGAGTACGATCTTCAAAATCGCACTGAGTGCAAATTTCACTTTCTCTGGCCTACTCATTTATCGCCCACCTGGTCCATCTAAAACTTTTAGAGAAGCCCTGGCAAATACTCTCACAATACTAGCACTCCAGACTGCCAATTTTAATATCATTGGTGACTTGAACCTCCATCTAGATATGCTGGAATCCCCAGATATTCTTAGTTTCCTTGGGGACTTGGCAGTCTGCCAACTGACTCAATTGGTCCCTGGCTCTACACATATCGCTGGGCATCTCCTTGACCCAATCTTTTCAAATCTCGAGTCTTTAGAAGTCCAAGCACCTCGCCCTATGATCTGGACAGATCACTTTCTCATCTTAATCCGACTAACGCCAGCCGGCCCTGAGGCCCAGTCAAACCAGCACCCTTCACTTAAACGGCCTTGGCACAAACTTGACCAGGAGGCTTTCCTCACAGCCTTGAGCACACTGCCACTAGATAAAGCCATTAATATGGGAGAGGCTGATGCTCTCTTTCAATGGTGGGTAACCCAAGCACTGGACATTGGCATCCCTTTCAAACTCGCCGACTCTAAAGGTGCCCAAGCTAACACCTAGTTCAACGAGGACCTGACCATAGCCAAGAAGAATTGCAAGGTTTTCGAAAGAGTATGGAGGCGTTCATATGATTCCCAGGCTAAATTACAGTATAGATCAGCAATCAAGTCTTACCATAAATTGGAGCGTAAAACTAGGGCAGCTCACTACTCCAGCCTGATCACTTCGAGTATTAATCGCAGCATAACCATATTCTCCCTTCTGAAGAATTTGGTTACCCCTCCGTCGGCATCAGGCAGCATTATATCGTCCAGCCAACAATGTTAAGAGCTGGCGGATTTCTTCCTGGAGAAGGTGGAATGTATCCACCATAATTTCGATCACGGCGTAACATCCAGCGCCACCGGGAGGAACACTTATAAAGGCCCGGAGATCGTCCCTCTTACGTCACTACCCACTATTCTTCTTAAAGAATTGGAAGAGTTGGTGGTCAAAATAAAATCAGGATCTCCAGACGACCCCTTGAGACCTGATGCCTTCCGGAAAGCTCAAAAGGGCCTCCTACCGGAGTGTCTGGAGCTGCTTAATCTATCCCTTACTTCGGCAGTGATTCCAAAATCTTAGAAGCATGCAAAGTGTTTCCCTTACTTAAAAAACCAACACTGGACACATCCAAGTCAGAAAATTATGAGCCAATTTCGTTGCTTCCATTCCTAACCAACATTTTGGAAGCTCATGTGAATTCAAGTTTAACACACTTTCTGGAAGTTAATTCCATACTAGATTGCTCCCAGAATGGTTTCCAACCACGATATAGTACTGAGTCTGCACTGCTGATGGTTTGGAACAACTGCGGTCCGCCTTGGATGCAGGCAGAACCGTAGCTCATGCTCTGTTGGATCTGAGCGCGTCATTTAACACAGTATCCCTTGAAATCTTGCTCCACCGCCTGTAGGAGATAGGGGTCAGCAACAAAGCCTTATCGTGGTTCTCATCCTTCTTGTCCAACCAGACTTTTCAAGCTCCCTCCTTTGCCTCACCTATCTGCCCACTGTGCTGTGGGGTTCCTCAGGGATCCGCATTGAGCCCCACGCTTTTCAATATCTTTATGAGCCCAGTGGCGCGGATGGCCAAAGCGCGTGGAATCTCCTTGGTGTCATATGCAGATGACACTAAACCAGTTATCACCCTGTGAAAACAACCCTAGCCAGGATAGAGCGAAATTTAAAGAAGACATATTGGCCATTGCAGAGTGGATGACAGCGAACTTCCTGCAGCTGAACTCAGCTAAATCTGAGATTCTTCTGGTTGGCAAAGACTCCCATCTCTGGAACAATGAATGGTGGCCTCTTGCCCTTGGAACCCCTCCTGCCCCTAAATCCACAGTGAAAAATCTGAGGATTATGTTTGATAAAGACCACAATTTTGAGACGCATGCCAAATCAGTGTCCGGGAAATATTTTGGGTTCCTGTGTGGCCTTAAGCCGATACTTGGTCTATTTGACGCCCAAACGCGTCAGCTGATCAGCCAAGCCTTCATACTGGAGCGATTAGACTACGGCAATGTGCTTCTCTTGGGCTCTAATAAGTCTGTGATGAACCGATTGCAGCGGGCCCAGAACGCTCCAGCGCTTGCCATATTCGCCCTCCCCAAGTACAGCCATGTTTCCAACCTCCTCCACCGCCTGCATTGGCTGCCCCTTGAATATAGAGTGCATTTCAAGGCGCTCTGTACTACGCATAAGATCCTGACAGGCATCCGCCCAGAAATCCTGATCGGTTTGTGGGCCCACTACACACCACCTTGTCATATGGATACTTCATTACATATATTGCGTTAAGTTAGCATGAGTGTATTACATGTTTAAACAGCTGGTTTGCCTTCGGCTTCAGTTTTGCACACGACACATACTTGTTGTTGTAGCTTTCACCCTAGAAGCGGTGAGGTGGTTTATTTGAGAATAATATGTTATTTCTATGCTATCAGCTTTGCCTGGTACACTTGGTACAACTGAGAGCTGCACACTCTAAGATTAACCTAACACAAGGTTGCTGGGAGGCCTGATCCTCGCACCACATTAGACATAACACAAATAATGTTGATGCCAACATTTTGGGCTCTACGCGGGTTTAAGATAGAGTTACACGGAATGAACGTAGACACTTGGTGCTGCGCATGGAGAGAGCTGGTAGCTGTTGATGTGAACTGCTCCTACTGACATTGAGAGGTATGGGGCCGCCCTGCTAAAGCCCGAATGAGACCTTCTTAGATATAAAATAATATACTAGATAGGGTGCGCGAAATATAGGTGATATCGATTTCTATAGGTTTTACATTATAACATGCTAGCACCTTTTGCTTACTATGGATTAGTGACTATGCTGCTGACTCTGATTTTTATAATCTGCATTTTGGTATTATACAAGATACTGCGTTTGAGAACTTTGCATTGAATAATAAATATTTCAAACTTGCACTTGTGTTCTTTGACTCCCAGTTTTTGTTTGAAATGATTATATAACGAAAGAGTGTTCATGTGTTCCACGATTCCTGAGGTATTCTAAAGATCATGTTCTGGTTTGTCTAAGACATGGTTCATTCCATAATGATCCATGAGACACTGTAGCTAGCTAGGTAAGGAGATTTCTGACACTGAGATGAGTTTTGGATCATCCTAACTCACTGAGGTTCTAGATCTCTATGCACAGTTCTGTGGGAGAACGGAAACCCTGCTACATGGCGCCCAACGGTTTGGTTGGCCTTAAAACATGACACTCGAGTAGTATATCATTCAAACCTTAACACCTTCATTCCCGTTTCCGGTAAACGGTGGTGTCGGAAAAACCTACCTATTTTTGAAATAGGTTTTTTCAAGCTTGAATTCTACTTTAAACGGTTTCTTTGAATTACTACCCAGTTGTGCTACAAAGTGTTCTTTGTTTTTTTTTTTCACTTCCGGTGCTACCATGGCCGTGGACATAGCGCAGCATAGCCGCGTCGCGGTTCGCGACCACTTGCGGGCATATAATGTCCCGGCGGAAGGTTTGGCTGTGGTTCTAGTGGTGAGTGCGGAACACGCGTACCCGTACGAATTGTTTTATTCCTGGGTGACGTTTCCGGAAATAAACGCTAATTCGGGTGTCTATCATTCATACACTGCCTCGGCTGTACCGGCGGCTTATGCTCCGTACAGGGCACTGGAAGTACCTATCGATGCTTGGCAGCACGGAGTTTGGTTTGGTGGCGTCCTACCCCACTCTTTAACGGCTCCGAGGTTAGGTCCGTTGTCCATTCCGGGCACAGCCTGGCCCGCCTTGGGCGGATTTACTCCTCATCCTAATCGCGCCACTTGTAATGTGGGTGATCTGCGGCGTCTGCATGATGTCGCGGTTGACGTGATTAGAGCGCTTGTTCATTACATTGGTCGTAATATACATGGCGCAGCCCCCGCAGGTGCGCAGCTTCGAGCGGAACAGGCTGGTTTGAAAATCAGTCCTGTCTTGGTGAATTCCGTAATGGGCAGAAAGCCAGAAAATAAGGATGATTTTCCTTACTTGCTTGCCGAGAAATTCGACCAGCTGGAGGCTGTGTTTCCTAATACGACTCCGGGTGAAAAACACTGGATTCTTACGCTTAGTTTACCGAAGGATTTAGCCCCTGAACTTGCTGACTGTGAAACATGGGGTAAGACTTTTGCAGCGGTTTACTCGAGGTGCTTTGGCACACCGACAGTGTCGAACCTGTCTGCGATCCTCAAACGTGTTCAGGATGATCACGGACCTGAGTCGGCGGTTGAGTTGGGTATGCGCCTGAACGGTTCATTTGAGACAGTTTGCGGTATTATCCTTGCCAATGTAAAAGGGGATGCTGTGAACTTTCAGGTGGCCAATGGTCTGGCGTTAATTCCCGATGCCGAGAAACCCCGTCAGCTGGCAAGAATTATTGTGGCGGCTTATAAAACGGTTGGCCGCAATTCTAAGGGTGCAAAGGTTTTTCTTGAAAAAGAAAAGAAGCAGCCCCAGGGACAGTCTTCGGAAACAAGTGGACAGCCCAAGTCCAAAAAACAAAATTGGCCTAAAAAGCAGAATCAGGGTAAGCAACAACAACAACAGACACAGGTTTCGAGTCCGGCGCCTTCACAACCTGCGCAGTCAGAGCGAGTTTATGAATTGCGCGATCGCGCTACGATTAAATCGCCTGAGAGATATCAGGCATCTGACCAACGCTCTCCTCGTTCCTTTCAGGACTCATCGGCTCCGTCAACCGGTGGTGGAGGGGGCGGCAGGGGCAGGGGTGGCCAGCAAGGACGTGGCCAGCCCCGCACACGAAGTGAAGGGGATCAGCGGGACGACTCTACGCCAAAGAGACCGCAGTTTGCCAAGAAGAAAGTCGCTGCCTTGACGGCGCATCGATATGCCCCAGATAGTGAGAACGCGGCTTCGGAATCTGACGTGGGCTCTGACCTTGCTGGACAGCGCGGCGGAGATTACCATAGTGAGAGAGGCCCTCCGTCCACTGTTGAAGGTGACAGCGACTGAGACTTTTATTGTGATTGAAACAGCTGATACACATGTTGCTCCCCCTGAAAGACTTTTTGAAATTGTCCTGTTAATTGAAGGTGACATGCAGCGAACTGTAAAAGGGGTATTTTGGGAGAATCTTTCGGATACGTATGACATTTTGCTTTCGGAGGCTGACTGGCCCCCACCTTTTGTTCTCGCAGCTCCGCGAGGGGAGGAGGTGATCCTCCCCAGTTTCGCGCACACTGTGCCGAGAGTGGAAGCGCTGCATTTTGCAGAAGAGTGGGCTCTGGCGCTTGCGCCGGCTGTGTACCGGAATCAGTGTGGCTGGGATAAATTGTCCCCTAGCCATGAGATTCCGTTACGGTCACAGCCGCAGCCACAACCCCAATATCCCATACGGCGTGAAGCTAAAGCTTCGGTCGCGGCTATCCTTGAACAATTGGAATATCAAGGTGTAATTGAAACGTGTGTGTCACCGATGAATAATCCCCTTTTTACTGTTAACAAGCCGGACGGATCGTATCGTCTGGTTTTGGATTACCGGCATTTGAACTCGCATTGCCGTAACTGTGCAGTACAGAATACTCACGGCTCTGCCCTAGTGAATAGTCTTGAGCGTAAACGGTTCAAAACCACGCTTGACATTTCCAATGGTTTTTATGCACATAGATTAGATGGTCTAAGTTCCCAATGGACCAGTTTTACGTGCGGCGGCGTACAAAAAAAGTTTAATCGACTCCCAATGGGATATAAAAATAGTCCTGGAGTGTTTTCCGCCCGCATAGTCTCTCTTTTAGAGAGTTTCGATCCAGTTGCATGTTCATATGTGGATGATATTTATCTCACAGACGACGAGCTTTGGGTGCATCTGTGTCGAGTAAACAGCATAATTTGTAACTTTGCAGACATGGGTTACAAGTTTAACTTTGCAAAATCGCACATTGCGGAGTACACAGTGTTGTTTCTAGGTTATGAACTTAACCATGAAGGAAAGGGATTGGCTCCTCAGTTCCTGGAGAAATGCGCGCAGTTGCGCTCTCCGACAACGCTGAAAAAATTACAGTCTTTGCTGGGTTTTTTAAATTTCGGGAGGACATACATTCCGGAATATGCCCAGCGTATCAAGCCTTTATATGCCTTGGTACAACCATCTTTTTCCAAATCATGCTGGCTGCCTGAGCATTCAGCCATTCTGCAGTCCTTGCAGGCTGATATGCTAGCTTCTGACTACTTACAGACTCGTGATAACCAGACCAACCTGGTGATAAGAATTATCCCTGGGACGGTGGGTTTCACGTACCTGACTTTTAATGAAGGGGATACTGTACCTATTGCTTACAAGTCACACTTGTACACTTCGGCTGAACTGCGTTTTTCCACTGTGGAGAAAGTTTTAACGGCTGTGCAGATGGCAATTCTTAAGGAACGTGCCCTGTCACAGGGAAAGCGCATGTTGGTTGTCACCCCGTGTCCAGCCTTGGAGGCAGTCACGAAAGCCAGTGTACCAAATTCAAAAGCTTTGCACCCTCGGTGGATTCAGTGGGCTACATCCTTGACATCTCAGGATGTCACGTTTATTTTTGACGCCGCTTTACGGTCGCAGGAGTATTTACAGTATGAATTTGTTCATCCTGCTCCTTTAGCGATGCGGCAGTTGGAGGATTTCCATTGTATCATTTACACGGATGGTTCGGCGCAGGTTGCGCATGGCTCTAAACACGCCTACGTTTCCGCTTGCGCCATTGTGGTCGGTGCCATGTTGAACGATGAGTTCAAGTCCAGTGTTGTGCACACGCAAACGCTGGGGGACTGCACCGCACAATTAGCAGAGCTTCGTGCTCTTATGCTTGCATTGGAGTACGCTGATCCTGGTGTGACGACTTTAATCGTAAGTGATTCTTACTACTGTGTCCAGTCTTACAATGAGAACTTGTTCTTTTGGATTCAGAATGATTTTCGTGATTCCAAGGGTAGCACAATAAAACATAAAATGATCTGGGTCCGAGTGGCAGAACTTAAAGAGAAACTGCCGCTCGTGTTTGTGATTCATACTCTCGGCCACCAGCGCGTGGGGGTCCACGCTGTTGGCAACTCGCTTGCTGATGAAGCAGCGAAAAAAGCGGTATCAAAATACTTAGTTGCAGCGGTCACGAGGTCCAAAAGCAAAATAGATGATGACATCTTGGCGGCTGTTGCTGCCACGGAGAAGGGAGGTAAATATCCTGCGGGGTTCCCTTCGAAGTACACATACCACTTAAGTCCCGATAAGGTTCCTTATGTGAAAATTCCTGAAGTTGGAGAGCGTCTAGTTCCCAACTCGGATCGCAGAGCTTCTCTGATTACAGCGGCTCATGAAGGTGTGGCGTCTGCGCATGCGGGCGTCTCAGCCACTGTATCTCAGCTACAACAGAGGTTCTGGTGGCGGGGACTGTACAAACAGACGCGCGAATATGTCCTTATGTGTGACATTTGTCAGCAGATCAAGCCTTCTACTGCTGCGCGTCCGCCTCAGACACAGTTGTACATCTCTAATAAACCACTTGGATGTGTTTATTTGGATCACTGCGGTCCTTTTTCTTCTGATACTGCGTGTAAATACATCTTAGTAGCAGTTGACTCATGCACACGCTTTGTATGGGTATGGCCGCATCGAAGCGCTGATTCGCGAACTGTCATTAAGGATTTGCGTGTCTTTGTGGGAATCTTTGCTTGTGGTACTTTCCATTCGGACCAGGGTCCGGCTTTCGCCTCTAAGGCGTATAAGGATGCTATGGTTTCGTTGGGAGTACAGGTGAAGTTTTCAAGCCCCTACAGGCCTGAGGGCAATTCTGTAGTAGAGAGAATGAACCGCGACTTAAAGCAATCTTTGACAGCCCGTGTTATAGGCACTGGTAGAAACTGGCTGACCCACCTCTATGGCGTGCAGCGTGCGCTTAATAATCTCCCTAGGAGGTCTCTGGGTGGGCGGACCCCATACGAAATGCTCTTTGGTATCAAGATGTATGTACCTGACCTTGATGGGCCGGACTACAAGGCCCAGGCCGGGGCCTTTGACGTAGATGAACATTGCAATGTTTTACAGAATCTACAAAAGACCAGAGACAGTCTTGCAAAGGAACACTTGCCCTCCACTTCGGATGATGCGTTGCAGATCCCGGTAGTTGGCTGGCTACCCCAAGTTGGAGAACTGGTTCGAGAGAAGATCGATAACAAGAAAGAGTTTGGTCCCTCATATCGACCGCCGGTTCGAGTCCTTGGAGTGAAGGGCACAAGAACAGTCATTTTACCACCGCTTCCAGGTCGTAAAGAAAACAGATTTATTTCTATTGACAATGTCAAGACACACAGGGTGGCCGATTCTTCATAGCATGACACCGGCTGCATCCTGTCCTTCCATGGTGAGGAACTCTGTGCTGGCTATTACATCTGGTACAGATCAGGAGGTGTCCCTCGAGATGCCTGCTTTATCCAGTCCTTTATTAAATACTATTCCTCTTGCTAACATTGATGAGCTGACCTATGCAGATCCTGCTGATTTATCTATGTCCGACCTACATGCCCGTTTGGCTAACCAGTCCAGATTCTCTTTTGACTCTGATTCGGAACTTTCAAAGAAACCATCGACTATTGCAAAATATGCCACGTTGTTTAAAAAACATTTTCTAATTCCACCTTGGACATACGTTTGGCTGATACTATTTTCATTTTATCTTTTTATGTCAATTGGTTTTGTGTTTTATTTTTTCCGCTTGATCGATGGCCATTATGTGATAGAAAGAACAGGAATTCGGTACCTTAATGGAACATTGGCCCCTCTGTCCTCCTCACATTCAGTACACAGACTAAAGAGAGACTTACATTCAGTACAGATTACTGCTTGGCCAGTCCTTGATGGGATTGTGTGGGATGCGGTTAGGTTTCAGATACATGGCCCCACAGAAGTTATTAATGTTCCTAATGTGCTTAGAGTAAACATGGGAGATGTGATTAAGCAAAATGTTCGTTCTGATGACTGGGATCTTCAGGCTGTAGAAGCATTGTTCTCTGATTTGAAATATTATGCGGCCTTTGATGCTGAGGATTTGTACTTAGATTCTGTCAATTATGGTGATTTGTTTTGTTATCAACATTATGGGAATCATTTCTTACACAAGACAAGTTCCAGGAGGGTTCCTGTGAATTACACTCAGTGGGAACATTGCCCTACTCCCTTACAGGGGAGCTCAAGTACATTTCTGGGAAAATACTCTTATTTTACAGATTTTAATCAATCAAATCCTGAATCGTTTTATTTTAAAGTGAACCAGAAATTCATACCAAAAGTTAGACTTACAGATACAAAATTGCTGTATTCAAAGTCCTTTTTAGATAGGTTATCTGTGGATGGCTATGAGTTATGGAAGGATGCTATTGACCTTAAATCGGTTTGGGGTACCAAAGATTGGCAGGTACAAGGCACTGAGGCTTTGCATCGTGCATGTCTCATCCCGAATCACATGTTGTTTTTAAATTCTACTGTTTCTCAAACAACGTGTTTTGGATTGGCTACATCTAAAAAATTAAATACCCCTACTATCCCTGACTTAGAAGAATATTCAGGTTGGAGTAATTTCACTACAATATCCATCAATGGGATACAAGCACTTTTGCAGAATTCCTCCTTTAATATTTCCCATTTTGATCCGGAGGGGTGGCTTTTGTGGCAAAGAATCACTGATGCTTGCCAACGTAGGTTTTTGGGTTTGTCTGAAGGTTTTACAAACATCAGGCCGGATCCCAGGTTTGAAAAGGATCACACTGTTACTACTTATTCAGTAGGCAAATTGTGTCAGAACTGGTTACAACATTCCACTTTGGCTGCAGTTAAGCTGCATCTGTCCCAGTTGAATGAAAATATTGACCTAAATGATTTCATAAAAGGCCCAGCTAGGGGTCGATCTAAACGCTTTCTTTATGCTATATACAATGAGATTTGGAAATTTTCACAAGTTGAGGCAGCTAAACGCCTGAGAGCTATTGATCAAGCAAATTTGGAAAAAGTGCTTGCAGTGGTCGATAACAGTATTAACATGCTTTCTTCCAGGATTTACACATTGGATAATATTGTTTCTTCTGTTGTTGATATTGTACATGATGAAGTGTCCACGTTATACCATGGTCAAAATCAATTGCGTTCTGTAATGCAGTTTGCCTGGACTCTACAGACGATTAAGGCTGGTCGAGTTCCCTGGACCTCATTGAACGTTTCATCCCTTTTCGCCCCTTTTAATCTTACTGAAAAACAACGCATGCTTTCAATGCGTGATGCATCATTTTCTATGTTACATATTGAGAAGCTAGAATCCTTGCCTTTTTCTGTTGCTGAAACCACTACTGCCACGTGGCTTATTCATGGTTTAATTACATTACCGTTTCCTTTATATAAATTTACTAACTGTATGCGGTATATTGCTATAGGACGATATGAACCACTAGGCAATGCATTCCTACATGAGGCATGGTCATTACCATACACATACAGATGTCTGAAGGATGGGAAAGAAGTGAATCTTAATGGTGAGGAATGCACACAGTCACCTGACCATTCATTAATATGCAGACACATTCAGTTACACGGTTCTTGTAATCAGGACCGTCCAAATTTAGCATGTGTTTTAAAAGGCACGCCAGTTCCAGCAGTGGTTCCCACATTTACATTATTAGCTAATGGTAGTTATTTGCTTTTAAACAACGAATTATGTTGTGGTTTATTAATTGGTGTGGCATATGTGGTAACTGTATCAGAGCGTGTAGTGTGCTGCAAGAATGTTCTATACCCACCCACGCATGGTTCTTCAGATGTCTCCATCTGGCCACGGATTCCAACCTTGGAAGCAAAATTCAATGGTTTAAGCAGAATAAGGGCCCTTTTGTCTCAAAAACAAGTGACCCTGAGTTCGGCCCGGGAAACTTATGTCCTTCACATAGCCAACACCCGCACAGAGGTGCAGGCGCTTTTAAATACTGATTTGCCGTTTCATTTCTGCGAGCTGGTACACCAGATATTTAATGCTTCTTCAACGACTGGGCTGGCACATTTTTTCAAGTTAGTCAGCAATGGCCTCGTGACTACGTTTGAAAAGGTTTTTGGTATCATTCCCACGTTTTTCCACACTATTTTTTCGAGTTTGTTTGGTGGATTACCTGTGTTACTGGCTGTAGCAGCAGGCATTCTGTTGGTGTTTTTCTTCATAAAACATGGATGCCCATCCTGCGCAAGACGCCGTTCAACGCCTCCTGACACTGTGCCGTAATCGGATGCTCAATTACTATGGAACATTGCCGCTTGCAGCATTAAGCACGGCCTATAGATTGTCATTTCGGTTCACCGACTTCACGTGTGTCCAACCTGTGTTTCACTGCCTGAGCTGCGAGTTCGATTGGGCCATTGATTTGTGCCTATGCTTGAGAACTGCTCCTGACGTCGATTTTGATCAGCTAATGCGTCCCGTGGTGGCTCACGAGTTGATCTGTTCTGGCGAGAGAGTTATGGCCTTGGCAGCGATAAATGGAGTTCTGGGCCAATGGGAGATTTCTGCAGCGGCGGATGCCTTTCTGACACACAGCGATCTGGTGAACCCACCGAGTTGTCCTCTGACGTTACAGGAGGATCCGATGCTAGAGGAGCACGTATGTTCTTTCCCATTGCTAAATTGGATTGCTGAACTATTTTCGGATGATGGCAGTGATTTCATGCTGGAGGCTGTGGCAACTTTCTTTGCATATACTTTCCAATCGTGAGATGCCTGGGAGGAATGCTTTGTTGTGTAATATGACTTTCCCCTCGCTGGATTGGAGGGATGGACTATGTTCAGCTGATGGAGAGTACAATCATGTGATGTCGCTGGGGATAACGTCAATGTGGCACATGACTTTGGAAATCGGATACGTGCCTTGTTTTTTCTCTTCCAAACATTTGAATTGATGAAACCTGGTCCTACGTTTCATATTTTTGAGACCTGGTGGATGACTTTTGGTTCAAAAGTTTTGTTTTTATTTTTTAGATTTGAGGCCACTGTAGGCATTCATACATATTCATTCATACATATTTTTAGCTTATTTTAGCTCAAGATTATTGAACTTTGCTTTCAATTGTTGTGTCTGATTTAGTATTGCCTTTTCTCTTATGTTTGACGGTGCTCGGACCAATGGGGGGGTGTCATATGGATACTTCATTACATATATTGCGTTAAGTTAGCATGAGTGTATTACATGTTTAAACAGCCGGTTTGCCTTCGGCTTCAGTTTTGCACACGACACATACTTGTTGTTGTAGCTTTCACCCTAGAAGCGTTGAGGTGGTTTATTTGAGAATAATATGTTATTTCTATGCTATCAGCTTTGCCTGGTACACTTGGTACAACTGTCTGCACGCTGAGAGCTGCACACTCTAAGATTAACCTAACACAAGGTTGCTGGGAGGCCTGATCCTCGCACCACATTAGACATAACACAAATAATGTTGATGCCAACATTTTGGGCTCTACGCGGGTTTAAGATAGAATTACACGGAATGAACGTAGACACTTGGTGCTGCGCATGGAGAGAGCTGGTAGCTGTTGATGTGAACTGCTCCTACTGACATTGAGAGGTATGGGGCCGCCCTGCTAAAGCCCGAATGAGACCTTCTTAGATATAAAATAATATACTAGATAGGGTGCGCGAAATATAGGTGATATCGATTTCTATAGGTTTTACATTATAACATGCTAGCACCTTTTGCTTACTATGGATTAGTGACTATGCTGCTGACTCTGATTTTTATAATCTGCATTTTGGTATTATACAAGATACTGCGTTTGAGAACTTTGCATTGAATAATAAATATTTCAAACTTGCACTTGTGTTCTTTGACTCCCAGTTTTTGTTTGAAATGATTATATAACGAAAGAGTGTTCATGTGTTCCACGATTCCTGAGGTATTCTAAAGATCATGTTCTGGTTTGTCTAAGACATGGTTCATTCCATAATGATCCATGAGACACTGTAGCTAGCTAGGTAAGGAGATTTCTGACACTGAGATGAGTTTTGGATCATCCTAACTCACTGAGGTTCTAGATCTCTATGCACAGTTCTGTGGGAGAACGGAAACCCTGCTACAACCTCAAGCGCTGCGCTCGGCGAACTTGCTTCTTGCAAGAATTCCACATATACGAAGGACCAGATCTGGCGGCTCCTTCAGGCGACTGGCCCCGCCTTATGGAATTCTCTTTCTCTGCACATCCGCAGTAATTCTGACCACCAGGCCTTCAGACAGCTTGTGAAGACCTGGCTCTTTTCTCAACGCTAACTTATCGCCTGCTTCCCACTCCCTCCTGCTTTAGCCCTGGGACGCCTCATTGCCGAGGCAGCCATGCGCTCTAAAAGTATTCTAATCTAATCTAATCTAATCTAACTGGGTGTTATCCCGTAACTTCCTTGTGCCAAGAAGGACAGGGATGCCCGTGTCCTATTTCCGATCTTTGTACTCTAAATGCCTATCGGTGGAAGGACAAATTCAAGATGCTAATGTTGACCCATGTGTGGTCTGCACTTGATCCTGGAGACTGTATGGTAGTGTTGGTCCTGTTTTACACGTATTTCCATATTCCTGACCTGCAGGTCCTCAGGCTTTATCTTCGGTTCACAGTGGGCCAGGGGCATTATCAGTTTGCAGTGCTTCCTTTGGACCTTACCAGTGCCCGTTGAGTGTTCAAGAGGATGAATGAGCCAGTCTTCTCTTACCCTGATGACTGGCTGTCGAAGTCGTAGACCGCCTCTTGACGACAATGGGCCATCTAGCATCGTTGGCGTTCACTATTAACGTGCTGAAGTCACACATGACTCATTTGCAGGCACTCTGTTCATTGGAGCCATCCTGAAATGGTGTAGTTTTGGGTCTTCCCCCTGGAGCAGAGAGTTATGGCATTCAGGCTATGATCCTGATGTTCAGTCTACTGAATCTCAGTGAGGATGACGTTGAAACTGCTGGCTGCTTGCATCCTGCTAATCAACCAAACCAGGTAGCAGTGAGGTCTGAAATCCCATTGCGCACAGCACCAGGGTATTTATTGGATTTCATTCAGGTTTCGATGAGAGTCCAAAAGGTGTGCAGTGATGGCTTCTAGATTGCATTTGGGCCAGTGACAGACACCTCTCCTTACCAAACCCAATGTTGACAGTGGTGACAGATGCATCACTGCTCAGCTGGGATACCCCCTGGGAGAGGTGGAGATCAGTGGGTAAACCCATCTTCACATCAATTTGGTGGAGTTGCAGGCAATCCACTTAACGTTGAAGGTTTTCCTACCATGCACCAAAGGGAGGGTAGCACAGGTATTCCTAGAAAACACCACTGCCATGTGTTACTGCAACAAGTAGGGCATGGGTCTTGTGACTTGAAGTTCTGCTCCTCAGGAAGTGGTCAAGTTGCCACAGCATTTCTCTTGTTGTGAACCTAAGCACCAGGGCAGACAAACTCAGTAGTCAACCCCTAGCTTATTACAAATGGCAGTTACATCTGGAGGTGGCACAGGGCATTTTTCAGCAATGAGGAGAATCCTGGCTCTATCATTTTGCCCCTTTCAAACAATTGAATTTTTAACACAATTAAATGAGGGAGTATGTGTGCTCCTCTGTTGTGTGAGATGGATTTTCTGAAGATACACAAAGAAACAGATCACAAAGGCCCAGGTTTACTATTGATCAGTGTGGGTGTTGCACAATGCTTAGGGCCCGATTCACAAAGGTCATTTATATTCGTAGAATTATTCATGTGTAAATCTAGTAGTAACTTTACATTTTCTGTTGTATTCAACATTTCAAAGTAACTCCTAGTTGTAGACATAAATATCCCCACCCATTAGTGGAGCTTCTTAGAACAGGATTTACAAATGTAAAGTTACTACTCACAATGTTTCACATCAAAAAGAGGACGTCTCCGTCACGAGGGCAGATATCTCCCTATGGTTAAGTATAGGGAAATGCATTATAGTTCTATAAGCTTAAAAATAGAAATATATATTATTATGAAATATTAATGTAATATTTTTATTTTACATATAGAATGAATACACTGTTACAGCACATTTCCTTAAATGTAAGATATAGTTATTAATTATTTAAAATAGACTTATTTCGTTTTTAATAGTCCCACCCACAATAAAAATTTTATGTAAATGTATTAAAATACGTTAAAAGGTCTGCATATAATTAATGTACTTAATAATGGCTTAACACTTTTTTAAATGATAGTTTTACTATTAAAATACCTTCATTATTAATTTTTAAGTAGCATATTTATTATATTTTCTAAATAAATGAAACATATGCATTTGTTTTAAAAGTGGATTTCAAAATTTTTTTATTTTAGTATTATTTTCTTGCAATACCTGTGAGTGGCCATGTATTTTTCCTGGACTTACCCCAGTGCTAGGATGGGGTACATTTACAACAGCTTTGGGACCTTTTTCGCCGCAGAAATCTGAACAGTGTTAATGGCAATGGGCTTACCCATGTGTGGGTGGGAGGTTTGTTTGGCATGTCCCCCCCCTAAAAAACCTCTCCCAAACGCCCCCCATTCTGGTCTAAGTATTTCCCATTTTCTGGCCACTGCCCCGTGTACCTCCCACATTTACTATTAAAACGTAGACCAACCTGTGGAGAGATAGCTAGTCTTGTTGCTGTGATATCTTTATAGAAAACATAGGAGAGGCAGCGACCTCTGCATGTTGGTTTGTGAATTGCATTTTGTAGTAAATAAGTAGTACTACTACTATATATACTACAATGTGAATTTTGTGAATCAGACTTAAGTGGCGCTTCACAACAAAAAGCGCAGCAGACTGCACTACTGGTCAGATTCTGTGTGTAAAATGAATCTTTGCGCTGAAAGTTGACGCGAGAGCTCCATTAGATGTCCTTGCATCAACAGCCGACAAACCCCTTCTAATCTATGCAAAGAGGGTACAACTGCCTGATCACATCACAAGAATCCTTAAGATTAAAATGATATCAGGTGCATTAGATTTAATTAATGCAAACCAATACATTTTATACAGCTTGTCTTCAGATGAGTGGTTGCGCATGGATGCTTGCTCTGAATTGGCGCACCTTGAGTACAATTTCATGTGAGACATTGCCAACTTGCATTGAAATGGCGTTGTGAGCACGAGAACAGCAAATAACATCATCAGGGTGCTATCTTACGTAAATATGATGCTGCTTATGTTGTTTTACAGTGAAAATAGTTCTCTCGAATTAATTTGTACTAACTCTGGGCCATAGCTTGAGTAGTAACTTTCAAACTTAACTATGAGAAACTATCACAGAAAGGATCAGAAGGTTAAAAATTCACATTTCAACAAGAACTGTTCCTTATAGTATAGTGCTAGGCCGCAAAGGGTAGTTACTTCCTCGCCTTTTTGCTCTGTAATATTATGTTTTAAGCAGCTGTACAATTATGTTGTATTAATTCATTAGCTTGTTGAGGACAAAGAGCCCTGCATAACCCTTTTTTAATCCCAATAGTTGCATTATTTAACTGTCTTGTTACTATTGATGGATTGTTCCCAAGCTCTGGTGGATGCCAACACAAAGCAGGAATGAATAGGTCTGTGTATGTGAATGGTACTGGCTCTGCCATGAATTGTAGTGTGCAGTGCGATGCACGCTGAGCAGTGTGCCCACAGAGCTTGCAATCCATTCTGCCCAGCCCATTTGTAGTTGTACGGTTATTTGCACACATCTACAACTGTGGAGTGTGTGCAGGTTAACTGGGAATTCGGACTGTGGAGGTCACTAATGGCAGTGCATATGTAGGCAGTGGTGGCTCCTCCGCTAAGGCGGAGGAGCATCGCCCCACTGGTTTTCCCACTGCTTTTAGCAGTGCAAAGAAGGAAAAATAAAATGGTAACACAATGTTATTTTATTTTTCGTTCTGGAGCAGGTTTTGGTGCGGGCGGGGCTTGGCTGTGTACGCAGCCAGTAGGGGGTGGAGGAAATATGTGCACTAAGTGCACGTGATGGTTGGGCCAGCACTACTGGGCCGGCCAATCTGTCATGCGCACTTAGCATGTTCCCCATCAGACTCTAATGCACAGGCTGGTGGTGAACATGCACAGGCTCCCACTGTCTGTCTGAGCGCCGAACGACGGCACTCAGACCAATCACAACACTGCATTGCAGCATTGTGATTGTCTTAGGGGAGCCTATTTGTGCTTCCTGTTCTGGTCAGACCAAGCAGACCCTCCGCCACCCTCCTTTAGTACCCATCGCAACTATATATAGGCACTGCAAATGTGGAACTATTACTGCCATAAGCGTGACCCAACTGCAACTCCAGGGGCTTGGAAGTAACAAGAGCCTTCATGCACCATTCTTCGTCCTCTGTTCCACAGCTTGCTGGGGGACTGCCTGGAGCCTCTTATGGGCAAGTCCAACATTTCTGGCCTTGCTGAAAGATTGAGTAACAAAACATGAACTTGTTGGAGGAAATATAAACAAGCATTTGCAAAGCAATAGGTCTCACATTTGTCTGAGTTAGAGCTATTGGCGCTATAAATGACAATGTCTTTTATCTATGTGTTTTGGTTTGGGGTGTAGTGATGTATGACATTTAAAGTCCTCTGTGCAGTGCTGCTACTCTGTTCCTGTCATTAATTACTCATTCTAAGTCCTCTAGACAGTACTGCGAGCTGCTTCTCTGGTACCATTGGTAATTCCTCACTTTGGGCCCGATGTAGGTGGCAAATACCGGTCGGAAACGGCCAAAATCGGCCGTTTCCGACCGGTATTTGGCACTTTGAGATGTAGGGGGCCAGTATTTACCTATTCGGTATATTTACCGAATCGGTAAATTTACAGAATCTGTAAAATACCGAATCGGTATTTTTACCGATTCGGTATCTTCCAGATGTAGGTGGGATTCTTCTGAGTCCCACAGGCCTTTCAGATTCGGTATTTTAACACCCAATCCAATTGGGTGTTAAAATACCGAATCCAGGTGTGCATGCACATGTGTGCATGCACACCTATGCCATGTGACAGACAGACATGCCCTTAGGGCATGTCTGTGTGCCACATGGCACACAAGCCAGTATTGGGGGTGCTAGAGGGTGTCAAAGTGACACCCCCTGCACCCTTGCAGAAATCGGCAATTACCGAATCGGTAAATACCGATTCGGTAATGCCTATTGATTCCTATGGGCTTCAATGCCCATAGGAATCAATGGGCATTACCGATTCGGTATTTACCGAATCGGTAAATACCGATTCCTTCCGATTCGGTAATATTTAAAATAAAATTACCTACATCTGCCCTTCTCTTTTTTACCACTTCTTAAATACCGATTCGGTATGAATCGGTATTTATGAAGTGGTAAAAAAGATTTACCTACATCGGGCCCTATAAGTCTTCTATGCAGTACTATCCTACAGAAGACCTTAGTGAAGCGTACATTGGCTAAATTTCAGTTGATAACATTTGGTGATTTGTTTCTTGGAGGACATATTTTTTTGTGCACAGAAGACTCCCGCTGTAGAACCGCTACTACAAGGGACCATTTTGTGCTGCTGAAAGTGCAGAGGGCTTTGCGCGCATGCATGGATAGTTACCCTTTGAAACCCCTGAATTTTCGATGTTAACAGGGGTTATCAAGGGCTGGAATGGGAGCCATTTGGTGGCACGGATGTACAAGGCGCCAGTAGCACTACTCCTGTGCCACGATACGAGTGTACGGGCAGCTTGGGAATGTGATCTCGGTTACCCGTTGACAGATGTGCAGTGGGGTAGGTGCTGCGCACAAACACTTCGGGTGTCTCCAAACCATCAGCACAAATTGTTGCATTTCAAATTTCTGTGAAGGGCATACCTGATCCTCAGTAAACTACATTGTATGGACCACTCTCGTCCACATGTATGCCCGAGGTGTCACTCTCCGGATGCCGACTTTGCACACATGACGTGGACCTGCACTAGACTAGAGCGCTTTTGGAGATCGATTTTTGGGGAAATATCTAAGATGGTAGAGGTTGAGGTCTTGCCGTTTCCCCTGTTGGCACTGTTGGGTTATGTTCATGATCTTCCCAAATCCAAGCGCTGTTTTGTTGCCATAGCGCTTCTTATTGCTAAGCATGAGGTGGCTACCAAACGGGCCTGCACGCAGCCCCCCACACTCAATGCATGGCTTCATAGTATGACATATTGTAACACCTCGAGTGACACCTATGCACAGCTGCAGCCACCGGCTGCTAGGCCCATGGACTTTTGGCAACCATTTCAATCCTACCTCCTGGCAACGCGGGATAGTAATAACACCCCCACACAAGATCAGCCTGCACCCACTGGACCTGAAGCCCAATAAAGCCATAATTGGAATACGTGTACCATTGTCAAATTAGCTGTGTCAAATAACTGGTTATCCTGCTGGACTTATTGTGGTACGGATTTGTATCTTGTATTTATGGATCTAGCTATGACCACACTTGGATATACTGTCATGTACGATGCTGTTCAACATTTTTTCTTTATTACCCATATCGCTATACTGTAATGCAATGCCCTTTTTATGATTCTTTCTTTCTGTTTGTTGTAATTTTGAAAATCTTAATAAAAAAATTATAAAAAAAAGAATGAGGAATTTACACTGGGAACAGAGTGCAGCTGCAGCACTGCCTAGAGGACTAAGAAAGGAGAATTACCACTGAGAACAGCAGCTACTTTTGTGACCAACTAAAGAACAAGATTTACAGCCCTGTTTACAGAAACGGAGCAACGGAACGCCGAGCGAGTGAAACATAATAAATGCTAAAAACGAAAGCTTTGGTTGAAAGGGAACTAAAGTCAAATTTCAAACACTCTAACTTTGTGACTGCTCAACTCGATCTTCAGTGACCCAGACTTTGTAGCTCCTAAGTGTAAGCTTAGGTGCGAATGGAAGAACACATGGAGAAACGGTGGGTGGGAAAGGAAAGCGGTAACGCTGGTCAGCTGCTCGCATTTGCAATATTTCCAGAACACCAGCAGACAACTGGAAAAAATAGTGCGCGAAACGAACTGAAATGGACAGAACCACAATTTGCCCTGTAACCGGGCCAGTCCCTATGGGAGGGAACGACAGACCAGAAGGAGGGACAAATGGGCACGATTTACCGTTCAAAAGTAAGAAATTTAGAAGGGCACCCGGTACAACCAATGACAAGCAATGGGCCGGATTGAAGCTCATGTACTGAATACACCATGCCTCGCAGAGCAGCGTATGCCTGCTGTAGGCTCGATCGAAAAAATGAATGTGTCCTTGTGTATTGTAACTGGTGCTCATGTAAAGCACTCCAATAACTTTGGGGCGAGTTTTCTCTATTTAAAACTGCAAAAAGGAAAAGAAATGTAGCAAAACTCTTTGAAGTAGAGGCACAGGCATTGAGAAGGAATGCATAAAGAAAAGAAAATGTGATGCAAATTACTTAATGGCACTCCTTTCCATGGAACCAGCAGTAAAACTTGGTTTATACAAAATGTAGTCCAAATCAATTGACTTTGTCTGGCCTGTTGTCAGAACATAGTCACCAAGTGACCCCATGCCCTATGTGACCCCAGCAAGTCCTGGCTTTTTCTGTAAACTGCATTCTAAAACATTCTGTTATCTTTTTCTCATTTAAATGCTTGGGTTTCCATGTTCAGCATGCTAGTGATTTTGCATGAGAAGAATGTTCCCTGAGAAATGAAAATCTAAGCTCTGAAACAATGCAAATATTCTCACAGGTTTATGATAAAATAATTTGATATTGATTTTAACTTGGAACACTTTATGTATGAACTTCCCTCAACAAAATAAGCAGTTACAGAGATATTTCCACATAATGTGTGCAGTTAGGCTACACAGGGTAGGCCCAAAGCCATGTTTTCTTTTGTCACACTAGTGGATGGCACAATAAGTGCTGCAATCCACATGTGACAGTTAACTTTTCATGCCATGGGTGTATTTCTGCACCATACAGCTGGACCACATAGAAACATTAAATTCTTCAGTCAGGAATAAGCCATTGTCTGCATGTTTTAGGGATCAGACCACATACATATGGGAACTGGACATCAGTGCCCTAGTGTACAGAATCTAAAAAACAGCAATAAAATAGGTTCCAGCAAAAGGGAAAACATTGGGGGATTCACACAGAAAAAGAAGATTTCCTACATATTCCTTCAGAATTATTTGTCATAACACTCAGCATCACTACGGAAATGTATCTTGCCTATTGTATCTACATTTACGTTTTTTTCTGTTCCACACACAGGTTCTGTGTATGCTACAGATTATTCAAATGCCAGTGCTACAGGGATTTTCGATTCTTATCAGGTTGGTGTTGTCTGTTAATTTTATTTTTGTTTCCTTTTGTATGGTAGAGAATAAGGGCATTCTGTTTAAAGAAAGATTATTATCATCAATTACTATTTGCTTATATCTTTGCAGATGTGTTGGAGTTCATTTTTCTGCTCAGTACTTTCAATCCCAACGTGTATTTTCCCTCCTGTGATGGATACAAGGTAAGGGACAAAATGTGTTACTTCACTAGTGAAAATATTCAGAATCTCTCTCAAGTTGTCCCATGTAAGACATGTGTAGCTCAAACAGTGAAGTTTATTTTTTTGCATTCTGAAATTTTTAATTTTCGAAAATCTAGATTTGTATTTAGGTTACACACCATAATTAATAGTGAGACATCAATATACATTTAGAAAGACATTTTAAAACTTCAATTTAAACTTCAATTTAAATGATCCAGAATAATTAAAAAACACAGACCTAATTACAAATCAGCTGAAACCTTTCAAACAATAGTTTTACAGAATATGATCTGTTCATCGTTGTATTAATTTCACAAACAAAAATTATTAAAACATTTTAGGAATAGGTCTGCTCTCTTTTGTAACTCTGTCATGAAATATCCATAGACCTTCCGTACATTCATACTCTGTTGTCCTTTAAACATGGTTTCGATAAACCTTTTTTTAGGTTTAAAGTATTTTATTGAAGCAGGGTGGGATAGGACACAGAGGGGTAAGAAACAGGTGACCCCCAAGATCCGCGCTTCAGTGCGCATCATATAGCCAGTACAATCAATGCAATCATAATTCGTGAGAGGCTCCATCCAACTCGGGAGCGTAGCTTCAGCACCTGTGGGTACGGACAAACGACGGGGGGAGGGGAGGGGGGGGGGGGGGGAGGGGGGGAGAGGAGGGGAGGAGTGAGGAGAGGAAAAGGGGGGGGAAACTACCCCGCTCCAAAAAACCTACCCAACCAAACTAAACCCTAAACAACCCTTTCCCGACCCACCCCCTGTACTGTGCCAGCATCTACAGTCTCCGCCACTGTGAACTCTCAATGAAACACTACTATGCAACACCGACCCCACCCATTCAGGCAGGCGGGTCCGGCGGCGGTGTCAGCCTCAACAGACGCAGATATCTAGGGCAGGTAATCTCTCGGAACTCAGAGCATAACAGGCTGTGAAAGGGCTCCCACAATTCCGCAAAGGTATCCGTATCCCCCAGGGCCACTAAGGACATCTTTTCCATTCCAAGAACGTGCCACAATCTGTGCAGCCAACCAACTACAGAAGGAAGTGTTGTAGTGCGCCAGTGTATGAGAATATTCTGCACCGCTGACCCCAGCGCAATTGCGATCTGTCTACCCCTCTTGGACCTAAGGGGATACATCAACCCATTCGGCAACCCCAACAGGACATAAGCCGGAAACCTAGGCAGTTCTATCCCGAAGCATCTGTCAACCTCGCTCAGGACCTCTTCCCAGTACGGAGCCAGCAGGGGGCATTCCCACAGAATGTGTGTCAGTGTACCAGTGTTGCCACAGTTGCGCCAGCATGTCCCTGGTATCGCCCTATCCATCTCATGCAGTTTCTCCGGAGTGCGGTACCAGTAGGTCGAAATCTTAGTAAAGGTCTCTGTAAGACCCGTGTGATAGGCCGAGTGGCGCGCGCGGTAGGAGATGTGGTCCCATTCTTTATGACTCAGCTCACGCCCAAGCTCTCGCTCCCAACGTTCCCGACCAGGGTTGTGAATGTGAAATGAGGGGGGCTGCAGCATCCTATACAGGTCCGAGATCAGTTTGGCGTCCGATGTGCGAGTAATTAACCAACGCTCATATTCCGTGATCTCCCTGTGTGCCGCGTCGCGCACTTGGGGTTGTAATGCCCAGTGGCGGACCTGCATATATCGCATGCGTTCCGTCTCAGGGAGGCCATAATCCCTTTGCAAGTCCTGGAAGGAGACAACTCCTTCGGGGGAGTACAAGTGGTACAGAGTGCAGCAGCGTGCCACCCGCCAGCGTTCATAGGCTCCCCGTACCATCCCCGGGCCGAAGTCCGGGTTGCCAATGAGCGGCGTGAAGGGAGAGGGGAAGGTAGTCAGCTCGCATCTGGCAGCCACCGAGTCCCACGTCTGGAGCGGGACCCGCGTCACCAGGGACGCGTAAAGATTGGGAGGCCGATGGGTTCTCCTCAAGAATGGGACTTCCTGCAGCGTCCGACCCGCCACCGCCTGATCTTGGAACAACCAGTGTTTATCTGATTCCCACCGGCTCCATTCCACGAGGTATCGGAGCTGGGCGGCCTGAAAATACTTCCGTAAGTCCGGTATTCCCAGCCCTCCGGACTCCGGTGAGAGCATAGCGATGCTTCTCTTGATCCTCGGCCTACGGCCCTGCCACACGAATCGTGCAATGGCGGTCTGAGTCTCCGCAAGCCACCCCGCAGGGGGGTGGAGCGGTAATGCTCTGAAGAGGTAAAGCACTTGAGGCAGAAGGGTCATCTTCACTGCGGATACCCTACCCAGTAGCGACAGCGTGCCTTTATCCCACCGGCCCAGTTCTTCCTTGATTTTAGTGCCTAGAGCTGCGTAATTGGCCTTGACCATCTCCGGGAGGGAGGGTGCCAGCAGGATCCCCAAATACGGGATCTGGTCCTTGGACCAGCTCAGAGGGTAAAGCCTCTGCAGTTCCACTCTAGTGGCAGCAGAGAGCGAGATATCTAGGGCGGCCGACTTACCCAGGTTCACCTTAAAGCCCGCCACATCAGCGAATAAGTTCAGTTCCTCCACACAGGCCGGAAGTGATCTCCGCGGGTCATCCAGTGTCAGTATGACATCATCCGCGTACAGGCTAATCGCGTGGCGAAACCCTCCCATCTGGACACCGATAATGTCAGGGTTCTGCCGAACTCTCTGGGCAAATGGCTCCATGTACAAGGCGAAGAGCAAAGGGGAGAGCGGGCACCCTTGTCTCGTGCCCCGTTCAATGGGGAAGGGTCGAGAGCTGCCGCCGTTCACCCGGACCACCGCAGATGGAAACCGGTAGCAGTTAAAGATCAGGTGACGAAACTTCTCCCCTATCCCAAATTTGCTCAGAACTTTCTCAAGGTAGGGCCAGTGCACCCTGTCAAAGGCCTTCTCCGCGTCAATGGACAGGAGCATCCTCTCTCCAGGGACCCTAGAGGCCTTCTCGAGAATGTGCGTCACCCTCTTTGTATTATCCACCGTTTGCCTACCGGGCACGAAGCCTGCTTGGTCCGCGTCAACCATGCCAGGGAGATGCAACGCCAGGCGCGCCGCCAAGATACTGGTGAACACCTTCAAGTCGGTGTTCAGCAGCGAAATGGGACGGTAGGACCCACAAGCGGTCCTGTCCTTGCCCGGCTTAGGGATCACTGAGACCGTGGCCTGAAGAAATTCGGATGGGATGGCCCCCGGTTCTGCGAAGGAGTTAAAAAGGCGAGTCAACAGAGGCGCCAGCTCCTGACAGAAGGTTTTGTAAAACAGCGGGATAAAGCCATCCGGGCCCGGAGCCTTGCCCAGTTTGAGCCGGGATATCGCCGTGACCACCTCCTCAATGCGTATGTCACGCTCCAGATACTGAGCCTGATCCTGAGTCAGCGACGGAAGCGGAACCGAGTCCAGGTAGTCCCCCTCAGCCTGGGCCGATGGGGGCTCCCCGGAGTAGAGGTCCGCATAAAAGCCGCGGAAGACGTCTGCTATGTGGTCATCTGTCGTGACTCTGCCTCCGGCCGGGTCTAGCAATTCCTTCACTCGGTGCTGCTGGTGCTGCACCCTGAGTTTGTTAGCCAGGAGCCGCCCACATCGATCGCCTCCCGTGTAATATTTGTGCTTCAGGCGGAGCACTGCGTACTCCGCCCGATCCGTGTCTAGGGCTGCCAGGAGCTTCCGCGCCGCCTTCAGCTGCCTCCACACCCTGGGGGCCCCTGTCCTGTGATGAACCTGTTCCAGCTCCTTCACCTGCTGGGTGAGCTCATCCCTCTTAAGTTGCCGGTCCCTATTCTCGGCAGCGGAAATCGCGATGAATTCACCTCGGAGCACTGCCTTCAGGGCCGCCCACTGTGTTGCACGGGAGGTGTCCCCATTATCGTTCACGGTCTGAAAAGCCAAAATGGCCGCCCTGATCTGCTCCACTACCGACCGCCTATGCAAAAGCGTATCTCGGAGCCTCCAGACCCCCCTCGGCCGAGCCGCCTGCGGAAGAGTGAAAGTGCCCTCAACCGGGGCGTGGTCAGAAAGAGAAAGGACCCCCATATCTGCATTCGAAGCCAAAAGAAGCAGCGGGCCCGACACTAAAAGGTGGTCTAAGCGCGCATAGGACCTATGGGCGTGTGAAAAATAAGAATACGCGCGGGTGGCGGGGTGGAGGTCTCGCCACAAGTCATGCAGATCCAGCTCCGCAAGTCGAGTTCGAATCGAGCCCGAGAGCTCACCCAACTGCTGGCGCCGCTGCACAGACCTATCCAGCGCTGCATCAAAAACCAGATTCAAATCACCCCCCAACACTATGTGCCTATCAGATGTGAATGCAACGTCGTCCAAGGCCCTGTGTAAGAATTGGTCCTGATGATCATTGGGGCAATAAACGGAGCCTACAGTCAGTGCTAAGCCCCCCACCTTGATTCTATATGCCAGGAGTCTTCCTTTCTGCTCCGCCACCTTGCTCACAACCTCACCCCTGAACCTTCTAGAAAACAAAATGGCCACCCCTGCCGTCTTGGAGGTACTAGAGGAAAATAGCTGAGTGGGAAACCTGGGGGTTCTCATCCGTGTGCAGTCCTTAGCCAGCAAGTGGGTCTCCTGCAACAGGCAGATGTCCGCCTGTGAGTTTTCCAACAGGGACAACACTGCCCGCCGCTTAACCGGATTATTCAGTCCCTTCACATTGAGAGTAAGCACCTTAAGAGCCATCTAAGAGAGAGGTCCGGAAGCACATATCAGTAGGCGAAGCCTGGTCAGCAAACGCAGAAGGCCACTTTCGAGACCTCAAAACAGAGCAACGTTGAATCAACCATTGGCACAGTACAGTCCCCGGACCCCAACCTCCCACAACCAAAACCCCCCCCCCCACCCCCACCCCAACAAAACCGCGCCACCCCTCGCAACTGACCCCCCCTCTAGGTCCCAAAAACGAAACAACTACCCAACCGCCCCGACCCCTTCCCCCGCTTCTCGAACTTTTCACAAGAAACATTGTCCCAGTCCGGCCCAAACGGGCAAGGCCGTGGAAAGTCAACCTAGTGGACGTCCAGCCACCACCTTTCGCACTCGCCCTTCCTCCCTCGCCACCCCCCGAAACCCCGCACCTGCAATAAGAATATGCTAAAGTAGACTCCCCCCGGAGTGAGTTCAGGCCGTCAAGGCCACTTCGCCATTCGTCGCCACTCTGGAGGCCTCCTGGATGGCAGCCGCCATTTCAGCCCGGATTGCAGGCGAGCCCGGGCGCTCCGTCGGGGGAGAGGCCCCCCCCTCAGCTCGTTGCCAGCCGTTACGATTGCTGCGCCTCCGTCGCGGGGCCGGGGTATCCGTGTCCGTTGCAGTAAGGCCCAGCACATCGCAAACATCCTGAAGGGACCGAAGTTGATGTAAGACCCCGTTCCACCTGAAGATCAGGCGGAAGGGGTGCCCCCAGGAGTACTGCGTTTCATGCTCCCGAAGGAAGTCTGTAGCGATCTTGAAGGACTTCCTTTTCTGCAACGTGACCGTAGATAAGTCCTGAAACAGTGTCACAGGGTGGTCTCGGAACCGAAAAGGCTGCTGCCCTCGTGCCTCACGGAGGATCCGCTCCTTCAGAGGAAAGTTCGGGAGGAATGCCAAAATGTCCGGGGCGGGCGCCGTAGCCCTGCGGGGGCGACCCACCCGGTGCGCCCGGTCAATGCGAATCCGAAAGTCCTCCGGCTCTCCCAGGATCGCTCGGAAGAGGGCCACCAGATATGCCGTCACGTCTTCCCCCTCTTCACCAGACGGCACTCCGCGGACCCGAATGTTGTTCCGCCTGGACCGATTTTCAAGGTCCTCGGCATGGGCCTGTAGCTCGATCTGTTGCTCCCGGAGCCGTATGACCTCCTGCTGCAGATGGGTGATCTCCTCATCCCTGGAGTGGCCCGCTTCCTCCACCGTGTTCACCCGGTCCCCCAGGGAGTCCATCTCTCTCCTCACTTCGCGGACTTCCCCGGCCACTTCGTTCTTGAGTGCTTGGAAGTCTTCCCTCAGGGAGCTAAACAGGGACTCGAGAAAGGACCTCGTCACCGGGGGCTCTCCACCTTCCGCCCCCCTGGCTGGAGCCGGGGAGGTCGCAGCCAGCTGAGCACCTCCGCTGCGTAGGGCGCCTCGTCCCAGCATCTCCGGCAAGGTCCGGTCGCCTCTTCGCTGTCCCCTGGCATTCGACATCGTTGAGCGAGAACAAACACTGAGACTCGCTGAATAGCAGAGAAAGCGGCTATATGCCAGCCGGGAGTGTCCGTAGCGAGCGAGGGGATGAGCCGCCCGGCCGAGTCCCCACAAAATGGCCGCTCGGCAGTGTCTTGGGGACAACGCCCAAAATGGAGACCCTTTGTCCTTCTCCGACCCAAAAACCAGAAATCCGGTCAGGGGGCCAAGTCACAATGCCACAGCCACCGGGGTCCGCTGCGTCAGGGAGAGGGTAACCTCGAAAGACTCGGTCCCCAGATCCGCACAGATAACCAGCCGAGGCGACCCCCACCGGCAGGCCTCGCCGAGCCGCGGGCTGGCGTAGCAAGGGGGCACCGACTCCGCCACCGCTCTGCGTCTCCGCTCCGCTCCGCTCCGTACAGCTACTGCTGGACAGCTCCAAGCCTCGCGCGGAGCCGTCGCCGAATCCAACTCCACCAGCCCTTGCACCACCGCGGACTTCACACCTCAGGGGCCGATCACCCCGTCGCGCTCCGAGGGTCGGGAGACGCGCGGCTTCCAGCTCCCAATCGGGTCATGCAGCGGGGTCCGATCTGGGCTACACCGGCCAAAATCTCGTCCCCGACGGCGCTAACCAGGCTCAGCGGGCTCTCCACACATCCACCGCAAGCACCAGGCTCGGTGGCCGCTTGATCCGGGGGGGAATCAGCGGTTCCAAGCGGTGCAGAAATTCAGGGGTCCGGGAGCCCTCGGCAAGTGCGACCGCTCAGCCCGCCATCTTGGCCACGCCCCCTAAACCTTTTTTTAAAGTGAGTAATGCCTGACAAATAAAGTGGCACATTCTACATAAATATAGTTTCTAACTCGCAAATCTCTAATAAGTTCATCTCACAGCCCACATAGTGCTAATATGATATTACCACAAAAAGTACTACACTGTTTTCTCAACACAGGAATGCAAAACTAACTTAAAATAATTTTAGACGAGAGGGGAAGAGACAATCGACACTAAATGGAAACATTTTGCCAAAGCACAGCCACTCCCAGTTTATCTGGCAGAGGCTTAATGATCTGAATATTCAGTAGTATTTTCATGTTGATCAAATTCCCTAAATGATCAGTCCATTCATTTACCATGTCTACTTAGGTAATAATTAAACATATTCGAACAATAGCGTCTCTGCATTTTTATTTACTGGGTTATCAAGAAGCTTACAAATAGAGCCTTATTTCAACCATATACAGCTTTCCTCAGTATAAAACAAAAAAACATTGTTTATTTTCCCTTTATATCCTTGCACCGATTACTCTAGCCTCCAACTGTATTTTTGTTCCCACCCTGTTCTATCCCTGCATTCACAAGTTCCTTGTGGTAAGAAGAAACCTGATCTCTGGTGCCTATAAAATAAACCATAGAGTTTTCAAAGTCTTTAAATTGCCTAGTGACTCCAGCACATTTTTTGATGTCGTGACCCAGGAACCAAGTTTGAAATAGTGTAAGCTTTGTCCTTTCATCCTGCCTAATTCACATTTACATGCCTCGAATAATTTAATGTAATCCTTTTTTAACATGCCTATTATTACTCTGCATCCTTCGCTTTTCTACATACAACAAATATTCATCTAGGGCTGTGGATATAAAGGGGGCAGGATATTTAGTCAGTGATATGTTAGTTAGTCTACCACATGATCTTAAAAAAGGTGTTGTAATCTGGTCGATATAGAGAGATCAAGGCAAAGGTGGTTTAGGGAGCTACAAATGTCTCCACAATGACGGAGATGCTGTTACGTGATCCATGACTACTCCGTGCTGTTCAGATTCTTGGGTATCCAGTCTTTGATTACCCTCCCTCAACTGCCTGATACTTTTGGTCCACATTAGGGCACAGTAGTCGGTCCACATTAGGGCACAGTAGTCGTCCCTTCATTCTGGAAGACATAAGTGCCTACTGCTCTCTCTTGCTTTTTCCGCTTCCTAGTAAAATTAAATATCTGGTTTTGTAATCCCTGAATTTCCTTTCATGGCTCCTCCACTGATAATATTTGCACAATTGCAACTGTTTGGGCAATACAACTGATATTTTACATAACCATGATATTTGTTAGACTTTTCTTTACTTGTCTAAGTCGCAAATTCCCTAAACAGTTTTCCATAATTTGCCTTCTCCTTTTGTTTGTTCATCTAGTCGCTTGGTAGCTCTCTCGTCTATCAGCTAGATTACCGTCTCAATCTAAGCTCTAGTCATCTACTTCCTTCCACCACTCTCATCCTCTGCCCAAGTTGATCCGCCGTCTCCTGCAGAGCCCATGTCCGTGGTACTCAGAATATGCTCAGTTTACCCTTCTGTGCCTCTCAAAGTGGTGGTTATGGAGCTTTTCAGGTCTTTTTGGATTTTAACGACTGGGCTCTCCTTTTGTTCTAATTCTCATACAGCAACTAGCGAATCTCTGGTTTTATACTGTGGAGTGTTCTATTGCCTCCTCTGGAACCTCTGCTTTTCCACCCCAGACCTTTTTCTTGCATCCCCTTCATCCCTCTTACTGGTGAACTTGGATCGGGCTGAAGCACTGTGGCTCCTTCACCTAGGCCCTTAATTCTTTGTCCAGGTGACATAATTTCTCTGCTCCATGGGCTGCTATTTTTTCTGCTGAAGCTTCTCACACCATGCGCCCCATGCTCATCAGCCACCTCCTCCATGACTACTGCTCTTGCAGCACCCTTCTGACCATCGGTTATCACATTTTATTAAAACTCTCCAACCCTTCCCTACTGAAAAAGGAGTGCAAGAAGGGGAGTGGGTGTGAAGGAGAGAATACATTTCAAACAATGTAAAGTGCAGTAAACTCTCCTGTAAGGGTCCATGAGAATCCTCATTTCATCACACACCAATCCCATCATCAACAGCCATATAAAATGAATATATGACACCTGTACTGGGTCATGAAGGTTGCAAGGGAGCGCTACCCTGCAGCGGGCTGCCTCTCCTTAGACCTACAACAGGCATTTGATACATTGGGGTGGGACTACAGGTTCTCAATGCTGGTTAAATTCAGTGTTCCTCCCGCCTTCACCCGCTGGGTCAGGATCCTATACACTAAACCCACTGTAAGAGCATGGAGAGGTGCATAGATATCATCACAGTACCCAGTGTTCCATGGTACATGACAGGGATTCCCACTATCGCCTCTATTTTTCATCTTAGCAATGGAACCCTTGGTGCAATGCCTCAGTTTGGTGGCTGATGACTCTGGGAATTCCAGAGGGGCCTCTGATCCACACCATCTCCATGTATGCAGATAATATGATTTTATACATCTGTGTCCTTAATGCAGACTTGACACCTTTTTCTAACATACGTTAATCGTTCAGTGACCTGTCCGGTTTTCAAGTCAACCACGCCAAATCCCATGCATTCTCATTCCAGGATAACCTGGAATGCGATACACAGCTCTCAGGTGCACACAACGTACAGGTGGCACACCACACATTCTAATGTCTGTGCATCCAGACCTACAGACCACTTTGAATTTAATAGACAGGAACCTAATAAGAGCTATCACATCGCTGAAGTCCCAAATACAATTTTGGATCGGACTGCCTCTGTCAGTAACGGGCTGGATAACACTGGCTTAGGTCAGGATGTTGTCTCATATGTTGTACTACTTTGTTAACTTACTTGTCCTTGTCTCCACATCGATTTTCATAACAATAAATTCTTTACTGATTGAATTGATATGGGGCACAGGACGGTTTAGGGTTGGCTTACTCAAAATGCAATAGCCACCTGTAGGGGGGGAGGGCGCCCCTGACTTCAAAGCTTATTACTTAGTGGGGCAACTACAATGGCTGTCCCACTGGTTGGTGGGTTTCCACTTAAGCGAAATCGGCTATACACAACATATGTTGCAATTGGGCACGCTTTATATATTATTACTACAAAGAGCAGTGCGACCCACTCATCTCCCACTACTGCTCGCAATGCACTAGCATTCTGCAGATGTGCTCTCCTGTACGCAAATTCACCCCTGAATCACACCCTTAGTATACCACTGAGGGAGTCTGCCCACTAGGCTACCACCCTGGGAAAGTGAGGGGATTACAACGGTGGGGGATCTGTTTGCGGAGTGTGCACTAATGATCCATCTTGACTTTACACAACTCCATGGTCTGCTGGATTAAATTTTCCTGACACGCGCCAACCTTCTTCAATAAGTCCGTACACTCTGGGCCTCAACGGGGACGGAGCCAGCTACTCACACACTAATACAAGCAGTGTATGAAATGGGTCATGGTGGATACCTGGTTAAGAGGCTATATTGAGCAATAAATATCCATTTACATACATTTTTGGAACCTCTACGAGCTATATTGGAGGAGGATTTGACCCGCACCTTGCATGATAAGAAGTGGTGCTTTATCCTGGAATATCCAAGTAAGATCCCCTGCAATTCACAAGTTAAATTCATCCATTTTTCTCTTTTACACAGGGCATATCTGACACAGTTAAAACTTCACAAAATCTTCCCTGCAGCCTCACCTAACTGCCCGCGGTGTCAAGCGGGTTCCGCAGATCTGTTGCACATGTTACGGGCATGCCTTCACTGACCCCTTACTGGGTGAATATAGTTAGCAGACTTTTGGCGCTTACAGGTGTTACCTATTGGGATAGTGTTGAACACTGCCTCTTGGGCCTATACCCTAGGCATAAGAGTTTTAACCCCTTGCGTGCGTGCGTGCGTGCGTGCATTGACCAACGGCGGTCATGAGCACTACCTCGGTAGTGCTGAGCACGTCTGTTGGCCGACGCAGCCCCGCCCACTTAATAGAACTCCCGCACTGCGGCGGAATTTGCGCTTCGGTAAAGGAGCTAAAACCATAGCAAGGTTTGTGGGCTTGGCGCTCCTTCTGGTCAAGCGTTATATTACCAGATGCTGGGAATCCCCCAGGGTGCCCCTCGTATTATGCTTGAGGGACGAGGTCCTACACTGGGGCACAGCAGAAAGTTATGCATTACGCAGAGAAGAATACAGAGGTCTGCGTAAATGGCCTCTTGCTCTAATCTAGAGCGTTCTACTGGAGACTTGTAAGTTCCAAGATGACAGTGAATAATACTCACCACATACACAACAAGGCACACACTCCATCCCCCTAACCTGAGGTGGCTTTTCGGCATAGCATAGATATTGTGTTGGGGCCATACCATAGGACATTAAACACCATGCCCCTCTTGGAGGGCAACATTACCTACATAATTGTGGACCTGACTCGTCCCAAGGGCATAATTACACAATGTAACGCGGTCCCCTTTGGACCTCCAAATGCACAAGACGTTTCTACTCAATATAACCATATCAAAGCAAAATGCATCAAAGTTCTCAGATTAAAGTCGCATAATATGATCCGAGGAGTTCTGGCAGTCCTCCCCAAACCTCTATACACATTCGACAGTGACTTGAGTCTCCAGCTCTGAAGTTTCTACTAAAGGAGACAGACCACCAGCTCCAAAATCTAGTGTTAATATCGAAAATTCTTGATGAACATCCACAGTAACTGCAGCTGTTACTTTCGCCTGCCACATTTTATTAATCCTCTTTCCGGGCAGAGCAGCATTGGGCTGAGCCTTTTGTGCATGCCACTCCTCAAAGTTAAAGATTTAGGATCCTCCCCACATGCAGGTCCGCCTTCAGGATATCTGAGTGTCCCATCATGACAAACCTGGCCTGCAGAGCCTGTCCCAGGACTGGTGCACTCCTCTAAGGAGACAAATGTGTGCCTTTCCATGAGGAGTAAAGTACCCCATGTTTCATCAAGGAATTCAGTGTACTCAAGTGCCATGCACTTACTCCAATGTTTATTAATTTATTTTGCAATTATACATATCATGGACTGGACCCAATCGGTTGACAGCTTTTCACATAAGAACAGTTTCACACATAGTACATTTCAGTTTGTTACAATTTATTGACAACACGTTTCAAGTTACAGGTTAACAAATAAGCATGATCAATTTCTTTGAGGCAGTTTGTTTATAAGTAATTAGACCCAAGAGTAGTATGATTGCATTAATGGAGCTAATTACCTAGAAATAAAGACTGTAATAAAATACTGTCTGGCCATCAAACAAGCATTTACAATGCAACGGTCTCGCCTTTGCCAAAGTTAGAGCTATTGGCATTGTAAATGACAAAATGTTTATTTATGTGTTGGTTTTGAAAACAGATAAATAAATGGCTTTGTCATTTATAATGTCAATACCTTAATCTCACTCAAACGCGAGACCTATTGCATTTGCACCCACAGAGAGCCCCCCCCACACACACACACACAGAGCCACACACACAGAGTCCGAAACGCACACACCGAGAGACCCACACACACAAGTCAAGAATTAGTGATTTGTAAGTTAATAATGAGAACCTGTAAACCGGTGTTACCGTGGTAGCGCAGGTTGAACTGTCCAAGGCTTCTTGGTGGGGATGTAGATGCAAAGTTTACACAGGCAACAGACTAAAAAAAAATATTCAGCAACCCCAATAAACGATTGTCCAGTAAAATACTTGCTTTTATGAAAAAAATATATGTATGGACATAAAGTGAAGTATGGCTGGGGGCGACAGAGAGCCTGACACAATATGGCTGCGCCTTAGTGCTGCTCTGCCGGTCAAGGTATAACAATCCGTCAAATATCCTGCTTACATTGCCACCATCCAGTGGAACAAAGATAATGACTGGGCTGCACTAGTACAGAGGAACGTTTTGCTAAGACTTGAGTTACTCTCCGAGCCAGTTATGCGTCATTATTGGCAGCCACATTTATTCCTCAAGATGGCGGCTCCTGTGGGACAGTAGCAGACGTCAAATGTTGTGCAACTACGAGATCGGCTGAGGGCTTGATGGAGCTGCTTTCCTGTGGTCTGCTGTCGGATGAAAAGGGTACCCTTGCATCGCCTCATCCCTTGAAGAGGCACGATAAGGTGCCGCTGTTGGGTTGAACTCGCTCTGCTGATCCGTGCGGTTGACGGGTAATGCTGTGCGGCGCGGGGCTGTCCTCTATCTCACACATCCTTGAGAGCCGGCCGCACAGATCGATTGCCCTGAAGTTGCAGATGTGAACGCGGCATGGCGGAGTAACTGACGGACTATCCCTGTGTATGCCGTTGCCCTCTGATAGGCGGTGGCACTGGTCCCGGTGTTACGGAGCAGGATGCCCGCCACTGCCATACTACATTGTGGTGTTGCGGCGTCACTATTAACTGAGCGGTCCCGCTGAAGATCAGTCATCAGTGAAAACTGGGTGGCTGTGGACAGGAACGGGGACCGCTGCTGCGGGAGCTGTGGTATCCGGATACATGTGTAGCACCTTTCGACCGGCTCTGTGGGGGGCGCCTGATACACCATACCGAGAGGAGCCGATGGTGCTACCGCTGCTATTGACATTTGCCTAGAACAACATGGTCATACGCTTGCAGTCTTGATTTTTAGTGCCAATCCACTGGATTTATTTAACCTTCACTCTGCCACAACTGTTGCTGCTGGTGGGCGAGGAATCATTGTTGCTGCATTGTTAGCTGCTCGCCTGACAACCTGCAAGTACTGTTAAGCACGTATGCGTTTCTCTTTCCTGCTTGGTGCTAACGAGGTGGCGTGGAGCCTGTCATATAGCTCCCCCATGGTGAATACTGTACCAAGTGGATGTTCCGGTGACTGTTGACGGGCGTGAGGGGCCCCTATGAGAGCTTGCGGTGCTACTGTGAGACAGGGGATTGTATCTCACCCCACGGCCGGATTACAATCCTGTGTGAGGCTTGGTTACTCGCTTGGTTACTATTACGACACTGCAGGACCGTGTATGCAATAATTTACAGTGTCAGCCTTTACCAGATTGCCCGCCTACTATCTTATTCTTCAGGCTGTAGTGAGTCGCAACATTGGTAATAGCGCATAGACAATTGCACAGTGGTAATTTATCTGCAGTGTTTCATCACCAGTGTGAGCGCCGGTGCGGGTGACCTGCTCTGCTCTTCTGGCTCCAGTAGTGGTGCTTCCGCGACACACTCACGAACGGCGGACACCATGGGCATAACTCCCAGGAGTTTGTAGAGTCCCCGCCGGGCCGCCGCAACCGGAAGTCCCGCCCCCATCGCGGCGCGAGAGGGAAGCCACTGTCCGAGGAGCCCCGAGGGCTCCTGATCGAGTCCCGGTCCCGAGATGGGGGACCGGGTGAAGAGCGGCCGGGCGCATGGGGAAGGCTGGGCTCTCATGTGATGAGAGAGCCCCGCAAAGCGCTACCGCCGTCCGAGAGCCAGAACCGCCGCCGAGCACCGCCAGAACAGGTGAGTGTGTTGAGGGAGAGGATGGGTGAGTGGGGGTGGGGTGTACGCGCGTGTGTCTGTTGGAGTGTGTCTGTGCGTGCGTGCGTCTGTCTGCGCGTGTGTCGGTTTAAGGGGGGTGCGTGTGTGTGTGTATGCAGTGTGTGTATGTGCGCATGCGTGCGGGAGCCTTTCTGTGCATGGGAATATGAGGCACGCCGACGTGCGCGCTCACGAGCTACAATCTCCGGCAGGAGAAGCTCGTGACAGTCTGCTGTCCACATTCCCCTAAAAGTGATTGCATAAGTTGTCTCGCCCTAGACGCAAAAGCTTCGCTTTTGCTTCGTCTGGGCGAGACCTAAAAAGGTCTTGGGTGGTGGATTTTATTTCATCATCCCTTAGCGGACTGCACTTCATTTACAATATTCACTTCAAGACAAGTAAACATGCATTTGTTAAACCAGTGCCGGCTCCTCCGCTATGGTGGAGGAGCATAGTCCCCCTCCCCTCCAACACTTTCAAAAATGTGAAAAATAAAATGAGTTTATAACCCATTTTATTATTTTTTTATTATTCTTGTGCCGAGTGTTGGGGGCAGGGTCATTGACGGTCTGGAGGGCACTGCCTTCGCCGCGCATTTGGGTTTGGCCGGCTGTCTGAGGCGTGCCAAACCCACATGTATAGTGAAGCTATCTCCAACTCCAGCTACTTTGCTGTAGTTATGTGGAAAATTAATACGTTTCGGTGAACATTATCTGCGCCATCTTCCCTTTTGCCCCGATGCCACACTCTCTGTCGCACAGACCCACCCTCTGCACACCCCTGACCCCCAGCACGGCTCTTTGCCTACACAAGCACCCCCACGCACTGATCACTCCCGCTTTCACGTGTCTTGCGCGTAAGCGGCAGCCATTTTTAAACACCATGACCTTCCTACCCCTCGCTGATAGCCAGCGTCTCTCTCTCTCTCTCTCCTAACCTCGCAGGCATCCCCCGCACGCTGACAACCCCCCTCGCTCTCACATGCCTTGGGTCATAAACCCCTCTTCAGCGCAGATCTGCCTCAGAATCCCATCCTGTTCCCAGCGCTACACCTCCCTTCATTCCTTTCATAGTCTCAGACCCTCTGATGCAAACCCCCCTTTTTCCTGTGTGCCCGTCTGTCTTCCTTGTTCCCAAGCCACCACCTGGCCCTGCGGATACTGTTTATTACCCCGTACAGTAGGAAGCCTCCCCTCCCCATCAAAAGACCCTCGAGCCGATCAAAGCCCCCACCCTACGAGATCCGATCAAACTCCACACATTCCGTGAATCGGCGGAATGTCCTGCTGCGCGATAATCATCACCTGTTGTGACCGGGGTGGGGAATTCAACTGTAAATGTAT
This sequence comes from Lissotriton vulgaris, assembly GCF_964263255.1. Lineage (NCBI taxonomy): Eukaryota > Metazoa > Chordata > Amphibia > Caudata > Salamandridae > Lissotriton > Lissotriton vulgaris. Next base: position 605,350,451 of record NC_141699.1, on the reverse strand, counting down.
GTGGGAACGGGCCTGAAGGGGCGATTCCGAGGATGTTCTTTCACATATCAAAGTGTTGCAAGAATGTGTTACGTGCAATAAAGATCATAAACCTGAATATAAGAGGCCAGGCCTCAGAGATGCGGTTAGAGCACCTCGTGACGATACTTGCTGTCTGAATTGATGTGTTCTCCTCCGGAGAGAATAAACCCTCGTTTCCTGCCTTTCAGTCTCCAGCGCCTGCTTCTTCATTGAGTAAATATTGGTGGGTCATAGAGGCGATACCGCCGGGCAACACAAAAAGGGTCTTTGGTCACTGGTTGTCTTTGCACCCTTTTACAATTGGCGTCCCAAGCGTGGGGCCCATCAGCGACTCGTGGATCCAGTGGGAGAGGTCCTGACGACAGAGTGAACGACTGCAACGATCGGAAGGTACCCTGTCCGATAGACCCTCGTCTGACAGCCGATCATCCGAACTTCACTGGTTCCGAACAGACCTCTCTCGAGTGATCTACGGTCCTGACTGGGAACCATCAGGAGTGCCACGAGGAGTACGAAGGAAAGAGGACGATCGGGCGCTGGATTCGGAAGACAAGAAACTGTCCATACGGTCCGGGTAAGGTCGTGTAAACACGACAAATCGCGAAATAATTGATAATTGATGGAAAATACTAGTATTTGTTCTTTGTTAATTTATTTGGAGTTTCGCTGTCGGCAAACGGAGAAACAACCGGCTCTCTCTTTGCAAGCAGTGAAGGATAGGTAACGCACCCGTCGTGCCTATCTTTCTCCCCCACTGATCAATTGCCCCTCCCCATTGATTAACTGTTACGGATTGTTGTCTGGAGACTCTCTGTCTGCAAACAGGAAAGAATAGGTCCCCTCTTTGCAGATAGTGAAAGGGTAGGTGACGCAAACCTTTGCGGGCCTACTTATTCTCCCCATTGACCATTTTTATTATTTTATTGACCAAACATTGATTGCCCGATATTGGTTCTTGAGGTATTCACTGCCTGCAAACAACGTAGAATAGAAATATTCTGTGTAGTCTATGCACGCAGTGATAAGATAGGTAGTGCTGACTATTATCCCCATTGTGATCCGTCATGCCTGTCTTCTCCCCACTGATGGATAGCTGGTTCAGCCCGGACCGTTTATTAGAGGTGGACCATCTAGCTCCGCTGGAAGGCACCCCTAATAAAGAAATGTTCACAAAGTATGGATTAATTACCATAGCCTATAGTAAGCTATGGCACAAGTATACCAAAGCAAACCAAGAGAAACAATGGCCACTGATAGGATCCTTCGATTTAGACAAAATAGAAACGGTAGAAATAGCCCTTTGTAATAATAAGACAACGCCTATTATGCTCGATAGTCTCGGTATGTGGCGCAAAGAAGCTACGCAACGAAAGGAAAGAGACGAAGTCAAAGTAGTTAAAGAAACGCGACAGGCAACCCTCCAAACGTCTGGTAGGCAAAGGGAAGGGCCAGCGACGACACAGTTCCGAGGGTTAGACACAAAAAGAGAACGGTGTAAAGGGATGTGCCGACGGGACAACCCCGAGACACAACGACCCAAAAGTAATCCCCCGACACTATGCACAGGACGAACAGATTTAAGGCAAAACCAATGTGCTTTTTGTAGATGTCTCGGGCACTTGAAAGCCCAATGCCCGACTCTACAGAACATAGGTAAAAGCGGAGGGTCGACAGAAATAACAGGTCGGCAGAAAGGGAGAAGGCGCGAGATAAAAACAAATCAGACTAACACGGACAGGACGGATAGAACCACCACGTTTGATTATGCTCGATGGCACAGATTTCGTCAGACCAATTTCAACGACATGTCTGAGTTCTGGGACTGATTGCTCCCTGTTGCCCCCCCCACTCTGAAAAACAGAAGCAATTACAGACCCGCGTAGACAATCCCCCGTTAGAAAAAGGACTCAAGGAAACCAAGCATCTGTTATATATAATTTAGGGTTTAATTACGATAAAGATAACACACAACTAACGATAAATAGAAAAACTAGTAAAACATTCTTTAAAGTAAACTGTACTAATAGGAACAATACAAAACATATTACGCTCACTCCGGAAGTTCTCAAAATGTAACAAGTCAACGGTCCCGCCCATCCGGAAGGTGAAACACACAGCACGTGTGGGGCGGGGCCAGTCATCAGCCATAGACCAAAAGAAATCGCAGGCGAGAAGGTACAGGAGGCTCCATGGGCCGACATGAAATGGTCTTCCCATACTCTCCTTCCTGGGGTGACGTCCCCTGGGCTACGAGTAGGGAGGGGGCGGATGCAGATGACCCCCTCCCTCGTATCTCCTGGTCCGGCCATCACGAATTCCTCCATCGAACTGGCGCAGGGGGACTGGGAGGGAGAGGCGACGCGGACGAACCTCTCCCACCTCCACAGATAGGAGGCTTCCCAGCCCCGGCCCGGCGCCGAAATCCTCCAGCCGGGCCACGGATATACTTGTGCAGCACAGAACGTACAATGTTCGACGGACCTATTTTCTCAGCATAGGACATACAATGTCCGACGGGCATATTTGCGTAGCACCGGACAGACAATGGTCCCCCAAGAGTCGGAGTCAGGGGTGTAGGGTGGTCATCATGTGCACCCCTGATTCAAAGGGGCGGCGTGGGATGCGCCGGGAGAGGAAGGCGGCACGGACGAGCCTCCCTCACCTCCCCAGGTGAAGGCTCCACAGCTGCACCCTGGCGCCCCGAACCAAATGTCCTGCTCCAACAGCATGGTGTTCTGTCTCTGTCGCCACAAGAAGTTTCTTCCACTCCTGAAAGACACGACGAAGGGCGGCGGCTGCAGGGTCTCAAAATCGCGTCTGGGCCCTCTGGAAGGCGGGTCTAGGCCGCTGGAGTAACTTTGTCCGGAATTGCAACTCGGGCACTTGCCCACCTGGGCACGAGCCTCCACCTCCGACAACATCCCCACAGCTTTGAAGATTCTACCAGAGTCCCAGAAGCCCACGGCCCCTACAGGCTTCCGGTAGGGAACAACTGGAACGACCACGACATAGCAACAAGATGGTGGTGCTCTCGTGTCTGCGCCAGCTTCAATCTGAACCACCCAGGAACATTATGGGCTAACGAACTCGAGTAAGTTCCGGCTGAGCATCAACGTGACCCGGTAAGAAAGATTCTACCTCCCTCCCCCTTTTTTGATTGGCGGTCCACACCACCAGCCCCTCTGTTAGCACAGGTTTTCGAACTGCCGAAAGGGACTCTGGTCCAACCGTCAATCGTCGGAGACATTTTGCCCCTGATGCTACTTCCGGACTAAACCGGCCTCGTCCAAAATGGCGCCGGTATCAAATAGGAACTAACGGACACCTCGTGGTGTTCTTTAGCTAATGAGACTTGATGTACTATGATATATGTGAACCTTTGCACACTTGACGAAAGGGAGAGGAGGGTTCGCTTGGCGAACATTTGAAAGGGGTCCTGTCAAAATGTTGATTTCAATGAACGATTTATTTTTGATATTTATTGTAACTGGTACATAATGTCGCTTATGATGCACACCCACGGTATACATCTAGGAAATGTGATTACAATGAGCTTGACTGTGTTCCCATTTATGAACTAAAATGCCCCTGATCCCTCATCACTTAACGAGACGTTTTTAGTTACTGGCAAATAAATAATTAGGCCTTTTTTTTAACATGTTCTTATGCGACAAACCCCCCTACTGTATGTGCTTCCACCATCGCCACGTCCAGCCAAAATATGATTGCACTCTCACGTTTTACGTACTGAACGATTATGCAAATAAAGGTTTTCCAAACTATGAATGGGTATCACGTACTTTTGTAAATATGGGAATCGGCGGGAGGGCTATTTTTTGCACAACCATTTTGCTCTCTTTTTAAGGTTACTAGAAAAATGGCTGTTCGGCCCCGGATTGATGATCGAATCTAAGGTATGATACGCTGCCTCCAAATATGCGACTAAGCTCAGGAACTAACGCATGAAGAAGGACCTCGACTTCGGAGAATGGGTAAAAGCAAAACGGTATGAATGTTAGAATGTCATAAGGGTATGAAGATCGAAGGTACCAAGGGACAGGGTTAGCCGAAGAACTGATATGCCCCAGAACATCACAGCGTTGGGAGTGATTTTAAAGGTTCCCCAATAGCTGGATACATTCACACACCAGATACCTTGCGCTAGGCACCTCTGATTTCTTTTTAGCGTTCTCCCCACACACACGATCTATAATGCCACCCTCGGACCGTCTCCCCCATGAGCAACATATCGCTCGCCACCCTTGCCACGCTGCCCACCCCCTTGGCTTCAGAAACCAAGACCCTAGGGATTATATCCCGAGAAGATAAGTACGAGTATGTGGTAAGTAAATAACTTTCGTGCCCGTACATTTGATATGCTCGAATGTTGTCCCCCCTCCCTTTCTTCCTTTTTCTCCCTCTACAGGTTACATTGGAATAACGACTAGGGTATGGTAAAAGATCTGGAGCCATACCATGTCCGATACATGAAGCGGACCTACGCTGCAAGATGGCTCCTAAAGACACCCGACTCAATGCATGTCCTTATGTACCTGGCCTAATGCTCTTCCGTCCCAAACTGCATGCTTTCTACATTCTAACACAAACCCAAAATGTCTCATGTTGGGTAATGCACTGAATAGCCTAAATAGTACATGGCCACTCTCCATGTCACACGTGTACTATTTAGCCTATTGTTGATCTCTCTCTCTCCCTCTCTATCTGTCTCTCTCTATCTTTCTCTCTCTCTCACTCTCTCTCTCTCTCTCTCTCTCTCTCTCTCTCTCTCTCTCCTCCACTCTTTCGCTCTTCCTAGCAACTGGCACCTAATTGGCGAACCGCTACCCCTGGTGCACCACCTGATTGGCTCCAAATACCACAAGTATTTGCACAAATTTGTCTTAAATATACATTGCACCGATACCACGTTACTACCTCTCCTTTTCTGCTAAATATTGATGAAACCTAGATTGACCGAAAAGAAAGGGACAGGTAAGACGACTAAGGTTCTCTGATCTGACCCATTTTGAGGGAACTACTTGTCAATGGCATCCATGATAAAATGTTTCTGGTAAACGCGACCTTCCCTGTCCCGAAATTATCTCAACACCCAAACAGTAAAAGTGATCGAGACATCCCCGTTTTCCCAGAATGCCCCCAGTTTTGTATCAGCTGCCCGGGACGAGAGTTTAAAAATGTCCCTTGCCCCAGTTCGCTATATTCCTAGTTGTTTTTCATTAGACCCCGCTCACCCCAAGGGTGGGTTGAACAGCCATCGCAAGTCCGAGTTTTTTAATAAAGTAGCCAGGTTGTAGGAAACTATGCAGAATTTAGAATAATGTTTGCGAAGTTAGAATTAAGTCAAAAATGAAAGAACTTGTTGCAAGTAAACCTGTTGAAAGTAAAATGTTTAGCCGAAAGATAGGATGCATTGATATAATGAAAAATCGTTTAGCCTATGTTCATCCCTCAGAAAGATATCTATCAGACCATGGTGAATAACACGTTACACTTTCCCGTAAAATACAAAGCCCTGAAGACCGGTCAAGCATTGCAAGACTCGTACTAGAGAAATGGGTCACTACCAGGAGAACTGACATGACTGTAATAAACGAATGCAATGAATGGGTATCAGACCTCGTACCACGACAAATGAATGTAATAAACCGACAAAACGCTAAAGAAATAACCACAAAGGGAAGTTGTTGGGAATCCAGCAAACCCATCATCAATTGTTTATACGTTGGCTGCAGACCTCAATGTTGCGGATGTTTACCCCAGTTGCTTGGTGTTGGGAGAGGAATAGATTTACGTAATTACCTTCCTCTGCAAAATCTCTAAAGACTGTCTTTTCAAACTCATTTAAGGGTACCACTGTCGGAGGAGAAAGAGACCGGATGTGGGAGCACGCGGCCTGACTGCAGATCGTGGAACCTCAGTGACGGAGGCCAAGGCGAGACCACAACAGTAAGGAGTTGCAGGACAAGGCACTGTTTCCGACAAAACTAAAGGAAAGGGCTGACCTGAGGCCCCTGCTCTATGATCGACGCGTGCCGAAAGGTCCCCGCTCTCTGAACGTGATTATGGACTCGCCTGTCTAAAATTTTCCGTCTCCCTGGTCTGTTCCCGACCTGGCCCTGCTCCATCCCCTCCTCCTCCGACCTGCCATAAGGACTATTCACCCACACACCCTCCCTCCACCTGAACTTTCAAAATCCTCTAAATCCTACTGTGCCATCCGGAGAAGGGTATTTCCTGCGTCAAAGAGGAGAGAGCCCCGACTAAGTAGACCACGAACTGTGTTAAAACTCAGAACACGTGACCTAAAAACACCACCAAGGGTCACCCCAAAGAAAAGCTAAACGAAGTATGTGGTTCTGCCCGGTACCGAACACCTTGAAGATGATGGAAGCAACAGGAAATACCCACCACAGAAACCCAAGAACAGACAGACTCCACAACTCAAAGACAATTGCACCCTTCACCACAATCCTTTTCTGTCTCCTTCTAATGACCACTCCCTGGATTATGGAAGAAAATGCATCTGCTCCAAAACCGTAACGCATTTCTCCCATGAGGTCTGGCGAAACAATACAAAGGCACTCTCCTGCCCGCAGACCTCCAACGGCTCAACCCACATGGACATTCCTGCTAACGAACGAATTGTAATACAGGTGTTCAACAGTGCCAACAGAAGACGACAAAGAATGCTGAGAACTGACTAATAATGGTCCACGACCATAAGACACTGGGAACACTGATTATTGTTTTTACTATGTCTCATTTCTCTCCCAACCACCATTGAATTGACTATGCGCCAACCGAGTACAAAAAGAACCTACTTACGTGGTAACCTATCGGCTCCTATTCCGAATGACTACAAGCATCTACGATCTGTACCCAACGCTCTCACTGCATAATTTTTGTCTGATATTGCATTACTATGACTTTCCTGCAACAAAGCTTAACGATGAGCCCGCCCACTGGATGAAAAGATTTTAAAAATGTGATGTTTTCCTTCACCTGGGTTATCACTTCCTTACTTATGACCACAACGGTAGACATAGATAGGGAATAGGCCAGCAAGATGTCTTAGAAATGTTAAAGGGAGGACTGTGGAAAATTAATACGTTTCGGTGAACATTATCTGCGCCATCTTCCCTTTTGCCCCGATGCCACACTCTCTGTCGCACACACCCACCACTTTAGCTGCCTTGACCAGACCCACCCTATGCACACCCCTGACCCCCAGCACGGCTCTTTGCCTACACAAGCACCCCCACGCACTGATCACTCCCGCTTTCACGTGTCTTGCGCGTAAGCGGCAGCCATTTTTAAACACCATGACCTTCCTACCCCTCGCTGATAGCCAGCGTCTCTCTCTCTCCTAACCTCGCAGGCATCCCCCGCACGCTGACAACCCCCCTCGCTCTCACATGCCTTGGGTCATAAACCCCTCTTCAGCGCAGATCTGCCTCAGAATCCCATCCTGTTCCCAGCGCTACACCTCCCTTCATTCCTTTCATAGTCTCAGACCCTCTGATGCAAACCCCCCTTTTTCCTGTGTGCCCATCTGTCTTCCTTGTTCCCAAGCCACCACCTGGCCCTGCGGATACTGTTTATTACCCCGTACAGTAGGAAGCCTCCCCTCCCCATCAAAAGACCCTCGAGCCGATCAAAGCCCCCACCCTACGAGATCCGATCAAACTCCACACATTCCGTGAATCGGCGGAATGTCCTGCTGCGTGATAATCATCACCTGTTGTGACCGGGGTGGGGAATTCAACTGTAAATGTATGTGGGAACGGGCCTGAAGGGGAGATTCCGAGGATGTTCTTTCACATATCAAAGTGTTGCAAGAATGTGTTACGTGCAATAAAGATCATAAACCTGAATATAAGAGGCCAGGCCTCAGAGATGCGGTTAGAGCACCTCGTGACGATACTTGCTGTCTGAATTGATGTGTTCTCCTCCGGAGAGAATAAACCCTCGTTTCCTGCCTTTCAGTCTCCAGCGCCTGCTTCTTCATTGAGTAAATATTGGTGGGTCATAGAGGCGATACCGCCGGGCAACACAAAAAGGGTCTTTGGTCACTGGTTGTCTTTGCACCCTTTTACAGTTAGAGATAGCAGGCACAAGCTCCCAGTTTGTCCTGGAGCGCAAATCATCGGCGCTCAGGCCAATCCTGAAGCTGCTCTCATTCATGAGCCGCAGGGCTGGGTGGGAGCCTGTGCCTGCCTGCAGCGGAGAGAAGAGGACAGGAGAGGAGCAGAGCAGCGCAACACAATGCTGGAGGGTGGCAGGTATGTTCTTTTTCATTTTTTCCTATTTGTCTCCTTTGTCTCCATTCCTCCACTCCCCGACCCCCTCCACGTCGACATGAGCCGCTCCTGAGTTAAACCAATAAATATCAGAAAAAAGTTAACTTTTCTTCATAGGACCCATTGAAAAAGCAAACTGACCTGCTTAACATTTTATCGGAATAATCATGCCCCCCTCAGTTTTTTTAGCAACATAAAATAGTGATTCACAGATTATTTTGCTCGCTTTTACACTTAACAATCTTTTGTGTGCAAATGATGTGTTGGTCTATCATCATTTTGCAGGATTTATAAGATGTACACTAGATTTAAAACGCTGAGCATAGCAGACACACGAGATTAACTCTAAAACTTAGTAACAACAAGCATTTGCAATGCAATAGGTCTCGCATTATTTAAGTTTGAGCTATTAGCATTGTAAATGGCAATTGTTTTTTGCTTTGTGCTATAGTTATTTTTTTACATAAAAAGCTACATATAAAATATGTTTTATTAAAGTTATTTATGCAGTATCTAAATTTTGTTTGCATAAAAGAGTACAATAATATCTTAGTAAAAAAGTCAAATATTTTAATGGTAATTCACCAAATGTTCATTTATGTGTTGGTTTTGAAAATAGCTAAATTAATAGCTTTGTCATTTACAATGCCAATAGTTATAACTTTCGCAAATGTGACACCTATAGCATTTGTAATGCAACATTTGTATTTACGTGACTTAGATGTATTGATATTACAAATAACAATGGCTTTTAATTTTTTTTAATACTTAATAAAAGTGATTGTAATTTATAATGGCAATAGCTTAAACTTTTGTAAATAACTTTTGTGAAGATTATGTTCAGTGTATTTTATTGTAACGAAATCCAAGAACAGAAGTGAAATATTAACATCTTTTTGTGACATTTGTAATAAAGCTTGAAACATTGAGAGAACATATTTGTGCTGTGGTGGTGCTGAGTGATGCTGTGGTGCTGCTGAATGGGGCTGTGGTGGTGCTGAATGGGGCTGTGGTGATGCTGAGTGATGCTGTGGTGGTGCTGAGTGGTGCTATGGTGGTGCTGTGGTGGTGCTGTGGTAGTGCTGAGTGATGCTGAGTGATGCTGTGGTGGTGCTGAGTGGTGCTGTGGTGGTTCTGAGTGGTGCTGTGGTGGTTCTGAGTGATAATGTGGTGGTGCTGAGTGACTGTACTCACTGTCACTCTGCACTCACTGTCACTCTGCACTCACTGTCACTCTGCACTCACTGTCACTCTGCACGCACTCTGCACTCACTGTCACTCTGCACGCACTCTGCACTCACTGTTTCTGCACGCACTCTGCACTCACTGTCACTCTGCACTCACTGTCACTCTGCACTCACTGTCACTCTGCACGCACTCTGCACTCTGCACGCACTCTGCACTCACTGTTTCTGCACGCACTCTGCACTCACTGTCACTCTGCACTCACTGTCACTCTGCACTCACTGTCACTCTGCACTCACTGTCACTCTGCACTCACTGTCACTCTGCACTCACTGTCACTCCGCACTCACTGTCACTCTGCACTCACTCTGCACTCACTCTGCACTCACTGTCACTCTGCACGCACTCTGCACTCACTGTCACTCTGCACGCACTCTGCACTCACTGTCACTCTGCACGCACTCTGCACTCACTGTCACTCTGCACGCACTCTGCACTCACTGTCACTCTGCACTCACTGTCACTCTGCACGCACTGTCACTCCGCACTCACTGTCACTCTGCACGCACTCTGCACTCACTGTCACTCTGCACGCACTGTCACTCCGCACTCACTGTCACTCTGCACGCACTCTGCACTCACTGTCACTCTGCACGCACTCTGCACTCATTGTCACTCTGCACGCACTCTGCACTCACTGTTTCTGCACGCACTTTGCACTCACTGTCACTCTGCACTCACTGTCACTCTGCACTCACTGTCACTCTGCACTCACTGTCACTCTGCACTCACCCTGCACTCACTGTCACTCTGCACGCACTCTGCACTCACTGTTTCTGCACGCACTCTGCACTCACTGTCACTCTGCACTCACTGTCACTCTGCACTCACTGTCACTCTGCACTCACTGTCACTCTGCACTCACTGTCACTCTGCACTCACTGTCACTCTGCACGCACTCTGCACGCACTGTCACTCCGCACTCACTGTCACTCTGCACTCACTGTCACTCTGCACGCACTCTGCACTCACTGTCACTCTGCACGCACTCTGCACTCACTGTCACTCTGCACGCACTCTGCACTCACTGTCACTCTGCACGCACTGTCACTCTGAACGCACTGTCACTCCGCACTCACCCTGCACTCACTGTCACTCTGCACGCACTCTGCACTCACTGTCACTCTGCACGCACTCTGCACTCACTGTTTCTGCACGCACTCTGCACTCACTGTCACTCTGCACTCACTGTCACTCTGCACTCACTGTCACTCTGCACTCACTGTCACTCTGCACTCACTGTCACTCTGCACTCACCCTGCACTCACTGTCACTCTGCACGCACCCTGCACTCACTGTCACTCTGCACGCACTCTGCACTCACTGTTTCTGCACGCACTCTGCACTCACTGTCACTCTGCACTCACTGTCACTCTGCACTCACTGTCACTGCACTCACTCTGCACTCACTGTCACTCTGCACTCACTGTCACTCTGCACTCACTCTGCACTCTGCACTCACCCTGCACTCACTGTCACTCTGCACGCACTCTGCACTCACTGTCACTCTGCACGCACTCTGCACTCACTGTTTCTGAACGCACTCTGCACTCACTGTCACTCTGCACTCACTGTCACTCTGCACTCACTGTCACTCTGCACTCACTGTCACTCTGCACGCACTCTGCACTCTGCACGCACTCTGCACTCACTGTTTCTGCACGCACTCTGCACTCACTGTCACTCTGCACTCACTGTCACTCTGCACTCACTGTCACTCTGCACTCACTGTCACTCTGCACTCACTGTCACTCTGCACTCACTGTCACTCCGCACTCACTGTCACTCCGCACTCACTGTCACTCCGCACTCACTGTCACTCTGCACTCACTCTGCACTCACTCTGCACTCACTCTGCACTCACTCTGCACGCACTCTGCACTCACTGTCACTCTGCACTCACTGTCACTCTGCACGCACTGTCACTCTGCACGCACTCTGCACTCACACATGCAACAGTAATGTAAAGCTCTCAATGGACCTTAATCGGAGCGCGTTTCTGATTTAAAAGGCTGGCATGAAATAAATTAAGCGCATGTAAATTAGAAAGGAAAAAAAAAACGAAAAAGCTATTAATATTGGGATAGAGTTTACGACATGCAGAAACCACACAGATTAAAGATGCAATCTGGCTGGGGACAAATGCCCACAGGCAAGACAGCAAACTAGAGAGCGCTAGAGTAAGAGTCTTCAAGGAACAAGAGCGGACGCACCGTAATCTCTTGGTGCTCACAGCTGCTTGGAAACTGTAATCAACGAACACGGGGAAATTCTCCGCATCACTGCCTGTAATTCTCTCCCAGCCTTCCACCAGCCCATCCTCTATGCACGTATGCTCATGTTACGCTTAATAAAATATTGACCTTCTATTCAATAAAAAGTGGTGCTATGTCCTTTATACAGCCACTCCATGTAGGCTCTGCGTCCCCACGCTCCAAGAGAAGCAAGGCACAAAATGTGCACTGCATTCAGAAATAATTTTTTTTTAAACATGCCCTAGCTGCGTAGTTGAGGTTCATTTCCGTCATAATGAAAACAAAAAACCCAACATGAAGATAAATCCTTCAGAAAGAATAACCTTAGCAATTGTGTGCAAATGGTGTGTGATAATTAATAGGAAATGTAATATAATATTAGGAGTGTGCGATATTTGCGTAAATTCTTTTGCAAAAAATACATGGAATTCTTCAATAAGTACACGAAATAACAAAAAAACATCGGTCCAGCATTTGGCAGCTGTTTTGCCATGTACATCCTCGCATTCATTCTTGGATACAAGGACATATTTTGCACTAAGAAAAAGTCGCAAAATCACGCGTGCACGAACAGCATCTGCACACGTTCTCTTTGCAAACCTTGTTTCCTGTGTTTATGCCATGGGATATTGACCCGAACAGAAGCTTCTTTACTTGATCTGGTCACGGTGTAATCACGTAATTGCCATGATTTCATCACAAATGTAAAGCAAATGCCAGAAATTAACTGAGATTACACTGTGTAACAGAAATTTCACCAGGACATACATAAAACCACAGAATTAGCGATAGCATCATAAGCGTGTCCTTTCACTGCAATTGCTTAATCCTCTGCATGTACACGGAAATCATTTGTCAAATATCAGGAAATGTAATCAAATAATGGAACAAAACAATTAAATGGAAAGGATAGCAAGGGTTATGAAAACATGTTCTTTGCTCACATAGATTGATTATGCACTCAGCTGTCTGTTGTACGTGCACCACAATATGCTTACAACGTGTGCAGTCTCCGAAGCTGTACGTCGTTACCGAAAGCACAGTGACAGTCCAGTATGCAAATAAACACAGTGCTAGGTGCTTGTGTGCTGACCAAATGGCCGTCTCTTCATCGCGGGCGCACTCTGGAAGTCAGGCAGCCTTTGTTTGGACGTGGGCGGGGCTCGTCAAAGAAACAGGAAGTAACCGCCGAGGAGGACGTCCGAAACATGCAGGCTCCACGCTGAAGTCCCGGGGCGCTTCAGAGAGACCGGGCGAAAGAGCGAGGGCAGACTGCATGGTAACAGAGGCAACACGGGGCTCCCGAGTGGTGAGGAGACCCCTGCGGCGTGCCAAAAGACGGCCCAGGAACCTGCACACCGAGCCGGTAAGTGAGAGCTTGCAGGCGGGGCGGGGCGGGGGGATTGTCTGTGCGTGTACTCTCGTGTGTGGGCGGCGGCGGCTGGGGGGCGGGGGCGGCGGCGGCTGGGGGGCGGGGTGGGGGGGGCCGCCTGGGGAGGTGTAGTGTGTGTCTGTATGTGTGCGCTAGTGTCTGCCTGCGTGTGCATGTGTTGTGAACAGCCTGCTCTGTGTGTGTGTGTGTGTGTGTAGGTGCGGCGGCGGCGGCGAAGGGGGGGGGGAGGGAGGAGGTGTGGCTGTGACTGTGATGTGCGCGGCTGTGATGTGCGCATGCGTGAGTGTGCGCGTGCACGCAGCTGCATCCAGACGAGAAAAAACTCGTGACAGTTTTGTGTCCTTCATTCCCCCGTGTCAGGCAGCTAAAAGGCTCCAGCTGGACGCATCCTTCGGATGCAGTACCAGCGAGCCCTAAAATAAAAAAGGAGCACAATTTTAAATTGCATGTCCTTTTCAATATATTAATTTACCTTCTCACCAATGTTCTTCTAAAAGAAAAACAAATCCAGGTGAAATGTGTAGGACCATGTTTGTCTCTGCCCATATGCTGGGACAGGCAATACTTCGTTGGTAAACTAACTATGCAATACACTGGAAAAAAAGACTGAGAAGTGGTTCAAAACAAGTGCATAAGAAAACTAAGGCTTCATTGTTATTATCTGTCATACAAGGTCACCAAGCACTATGATCTCAAAGTAGATAAATACATCAAATACATGACATAGTGGTTAGAAGGGATTTTTTCTTGCTCACGAAAGCCTGATGAAAGGATTCAAGAATCCGATGAATGTTGACTTCTAGAGAATTAAGATCAGTGTACTGAAAGAGTGTTCAAAAGCAACGCTCAACGAAGGAGAAGCAATGAAGCAAATTACCAATCATCTGCGACATAAGAAAATTCACTGTAGATGAACACATTGTTCTGGTTACTCCTTTGAAATGAAAGGGAAGGCTCATTGTATCCTGACTATAGAGAAGTGCATAATCAAGCTAAGAATATCAGCTAGGACCATCAGAGACAAAACCGGGTAAAGTGAGGAAACCATTTTCAGAGGAGCCTCTGAGGATAAGTTAACAGGAGCACGCGAAAAAGATGCAATGAGATGAAGAAAGCCCAAATAAAGGATAACCTCAAAAAATGTGTTCAGGAGTTTTTTGCCCCTTCCATTACAGTATACATTGTCACAAACTAGGCTTTTTGACCAATTCTTCTCGATATCAGAAATGTTGAGGCCACTCAGTTTCTTCTTCCAGGCCAACTGATGATGATAGTTCATTGCTCTTTCTGGGTCAGTTTGCACTTTATTGCTCAGGTGGTTGTTGATGTTAGAGACTGAAGATAGATGCTGTCTTTGGTAGAGGGAGAGCAGTGTTCATATCTGGTTTACCTTTCACTTAATTTGAGCCAGATAATGCATCTTCTGACGATTCGTGTTTACCTTGTTCATCAACTTTTCCCATCCAGAAATCAAAATTCTCCTGTCCAAGGAGTTGCCAAGGTGGCATGTTTATTACAAAATCTCTTCCAAATTGGTCCATAGGAATACATATCCTTCTTGCCAGTGGACAGGCCTGTCTTTCTGGTTACATCTTCTTTTTTCCAGCCCCTGGGGGGGAGCTGAACAGTCTCACATCTTCCTCTCCATCCTAGCTGCCGCCCTGGATTTAGCCATGCTCTTTGTCCATGGTGGCTGCTATCGAGGCCTGGGAGCCCTTGTACAAACTGGCCGCTAGCTCACCATCTCTACAATGGACAATCCTTCACTTTCCTGCAATACGCAGTGCCTCCTTCAGACGTCCCACTACACTGTCCCCTCACTGCTGTAAAGGTTTTGGGGGCAAATAGAGGAAAGGCGGGCATCCTCACATACTAAGCAATCCTAAAGTCTTCTAGGACGTCTCACCTCCTTCCTTGACTTTCAGCATAGCAGACATCTTCTGCCCGTCATTGCACAGGTGCCTGGAACGAACCAATTTACTAGGCATTGACCACGTTTGGTTCTGAGGCAGTCTTTTCGGCTGTCTGCTGCACCACATAAGTGGCTGTAATTGGGTGTGGATTCTTTTCTTTCGCCTCAACATTGTTTTGGTTTTATATTAAGTACTGTGAGAAGTTGGCCTGGTATATGGTGTTCACTATTCTAGTGAGCACCTTGCACCAGTCCAAACGACCCTTATGGAGATTGGTTGTAAGTCAACCTTATAGACCAGCTATCCTAATGGTAGCGTGGACAAAGCAGTCTTAGGCTAAACTCAAGAGGGCATGTGAAGCCAGCTGTTTTACCATATGAAATCCTTTCAAATACCAAATGAAAGGACACCACACAAGTTATATATTACAAAATATATGTATTTATTTCTAGAATAATCCCCTTAACTCTTTATGAGCACAGGAGCACAAGCGTTAAACAAAGAACACAGTATAACATACAATAAGCTGCACAATTATGGATAGGACGGGTGGCCACTCAAACCATATATTAGGAAAGTGGTATAAGTACCGCGTCCCGTACAATGAACAGGCTTAGGGCCTAGGGAATCTCTAAGCCTACACTGGACTAACGAAGGTTAGGTCTGGAGAGGCCCACAGGATACGGGTGCAGAGTCTATAGGCAACCGCGTTTTCCATACAAGTCAATGGTGCGTAAAAATCAGAAAGTTATAGGTTTAGGAGACTTCCGACTGGATTAGAACTTAGCCACTTAAAACTAGGACACTAGAGGTGTAATCCACTATAGGAGCACCGGAGTTAGATCGTTACCTCACCCACAGGAAGCGGGTGCATAGGTGCCAAAGTGTTTCTGGTTTCGTCGTGAAGTTCTATGGAGCCTGGAGATGAAGCTGCTGCAGGCGGCCAGGAGAGAAGAGTCCGGTTGGATCCAAGGGTGGATCGAAGATGTAGAGTACCTGAAAGCAGAGGGGACAGAGTTCAGGTCACTAGCCAGTGACCAGCGAGGAACCAGGAAGGAACCAGGCGATGTCGGGTTGCAATCAGGTGATGTCGAGGTGTTTGTCTCCGCTGCCACGTGGACCAGGAAGGATCGAGGATGACCAACTGGTGAACACGAGCTGTCCCACAAAGGCTCTTGCTGTCGGCGGTGTCGGTACTCGATTCGGAGTCACCAAGCCTTGGCAAAGGCAACCCACGCAGGATTCGAAGATGTCTTCTTGATCGGACCGGGAAGGTCAGATCGATGGCTTCTTTTCAGGGGAGCTGGGGCCAGTCTGGAGAAAACAGACCAGCAGTGTAGTTTTGGTGTTTCGTCGTCACAGACGCCACTAGCCAACGGGCAAGCGACCGGACAACGCGCCGAGCAGGAAAAGTGCAAAAGGGCCCCACGCAGCACTCGAAGAGTGTGGAGAGGTGATCTTTCGAGCACAGGCTGCTCGGGGATGGGGCTTCTCAAACCCCAAAGCACAGCGTTGAGGGAACCTCGGGAGCTGCACAGGAAGCACTTCGTCAACTTTTCAAGATGGCCGGTCCCACGTCTCTCGTTGCCTCCACGGGTATAAGCTTTGCTAGGACTGTGGATCGGGCTGTTGGAAGTCTGGGAGTCCAGGTCTTGTCGGTCTCTGTCGTTCGATCTCCAGAGGGAGCAACGGCAAAGAAAGTCTCGTCATGCTGATGGTGCCTGCTTGCACAGGGTGGCCACTCCTTGACCACAAGGGAGATTCTTCAGTCTTCTACGTTGAGTAGGATGTCGAAGGGTCCAGAGTTTCGTTTCAAAGTTTCAGTCAGGATGATCTAAATTGCATTGGCACAGCTCCTACCTTTATTCCAAATCAAGGGGCTGGATCACCTGCTAGGTCCCTCCTATGGGTGGGACCCAGGAAGGGGGTGGTTACACCCTTTCCCATTGTCCAGTTTCGCGCTGGGGCTGGAGTGCCCCAGCACCGGTTTGAACTGGGCTATGCATGGGACGCCTTGTGCGCCCCAGGCAGTGTCTAGTTTCATTTAACCCTCCCTGCTACAATCCACTATCTCCTGTCTGGGGTGGTGTAACACCTCCCTATGACAGGATACCATTTGTCCAGGCCTCCCCTGCCGGAGTTTCGGTCAGCAGCAGGAGGCCAGACTTGTGTCTGTGGCAGCAGCATCCATTTTGTGATGCTGGGGCTCTGGTTAGATTTAACTGCGTTTAAGCAAAGTAACATGTCTTCTCCCTCTAGAAGGGTGGAATGCTACCCCTGTCGCCAGAACTGGCGAGGGGGTAGTATTCCAAAGCGTATGACACCTTACACAACATGTTTTGATAAAGCCAAACCAAAGTTAGCAAGTAACCGCGAGGATTATAATGCACTTAAGAGTATATGGTATGGCAATATCCCGGAACAGCTAAGGGAGTTGGTCCCGAAAGCTGCAGACAGGCTCAGCTCATGCTGGAGCACCATCTCACATAACACCAAGCACTCTGCCTCCAGGATTGATAAGGCCTGCCATAGGAGTGACTTATAGGTGCATATGTGTCCAGATATAGGTGTAGATATAGGTATACTAAATCTAAGCAAGGGGTGATTACACCACCGTGCCCCAGCTGAGTGATCATCCAGCTGTCAGTTTGGATAGCCAGCCAGGGGTGGCAAAAGATATGCTGCAGCCCCTGGTAGGCCTTGTATGCACCTATGCCCAGGGTACCTATAGTACACTGTACAGAGGCTGATAAGGTGACCCAATGTCCAATAGGTTATCTACCTAAAGTACATGGATGTGAATTTAGAGAGAGAACAGCAGGCTGTGGCTCTGATTAGCAGGCCCACAGCCACATTAAGTCGAAAACCAGTGAGGCAAAAAGCAAAAATTGGGGTGACCATAGGAAAGTGGACCCTACTCTCCTACAAGTACCTTCATTTAGATGTTCACTTTCTGAAATTGTGCTTATTTTCTTCTTTAGTGCTAGTTTGGTGGACCATGTTTTTGGCACTGTCCATGGAATAGAATACCTTTGGACCAACACATTTTGATTAATGTAAACATAGTATGTAAATCACCAGACATTCTATGAAGTCATTTGTGAGGTATGAACATTTCCTCTTGGAAAGAGAGACATGGGTTTGCCCTGTTGCAAAAAGCAGTAACCTTTTCTGCTTTTTAGGTCGAGCCTAGAGCAGCGCATGCGCTGCTTGCTCGACTTTTAGTAAAGGGGTTTTCAAAGTGCTACCAGAGGCTGCCTAAAGCTTGTGTTCACTATCGCGTGCACGCGCACAGCCGCCATCTGTCTTTTCTCCGTCATGGGTAATTGAGTGCATCACTATCGTGATGCACTTTCACTTTCGTCGCCCGCACGGCCAATGCTTTTCTCGCGCGCGCTTGTTGCTAACTGCCCCTTCTCCTGTAATATCAATTAAATCGTTAGACTCCAGAGACGATAAAGCATATCTACAACAAAACTAAAACATCTTTCCTTGTAAAGTTGCAAAACCATGTAAATCATTTAGTAAAACAGCTTAATTTAATTAGACTTAGTCATTTGTGACAAATACGAATGGGTGATTTACAAAATACAACTGGTCATTCCTTTCAACTCCGATTTATACCTCACGTCTAACAATGCCTTTCCTTTCATCAAAGCCATATATTTCTTTGTTTAAGGGCTGTAAGTGTGTTCGTTGTTGCATTCTGTCTCACTTCCAGTGCTCTGCATTCTAGCTCCATGTGGCTGGCAGCTCATAAAACCTCAGTATGTTGAAATTGCTGCTATAAATAGTAAGCAAACCACTTGCACAAGATGTACTGGTACCAATTTAAAGCACCGTTTCAATGGGGCCACATTTCTTAGGATAAATAAGGGAAAAATAACATTGATTCATTTGTTTGTCCACCATACATCTAACAGCTGCAGCTCCTTCCAATGTCCTCATGCCCAGTCCCCAGAAAGCAGCCATTGCGTGTGTGCACACAATTTAAATAAACAAACAAAGTTTTGAATGTGGGCCGAAAAGAAAGCAGCCTTCGCGCATAAAACATGAAACATTTTTTTAAGTTTTACTTTTAATTGTTTATATTCCAGCTGGTTAAAAAGACACGCTTACTCACTCATAAGTGCCCCATTCAAGTACAACTGTAAGTTATTTTCCTCCCCATCTCCCACATGTATACAGTTAGCATTTTACCAGGTCTCTCGTATCTCTGGTCCTTTCACGGCCCCTTTCCTCATTAGAAAATCACATTCTTTCTGATGTTCCAACATACCCTAGCCTTAAAGAATGCAGCACCACATCCACCACCATGTCCACCACATCACCATGTCCATCACCACCATGTCCACCACCACCACCAGATCCACCATCACCACGTCCATCACCATCACCACGTCAACCAACACCACCACCACCGCGTCCACCACCACAGCATCCACCACAACCGCGTCCACCACCAACTCGTCCACCACCACAACCACCACGTCCATGTCCACCACGACCACCACATCCACCACCACATCCACCACCACGTCCACCACCACCACGTCCACCACGTCCACCACCATGTCTACCACCATCACCACGTCCACCACCACCACGTCCACCAGCACCGTATCCACCACCACCATATCCACCACCACCATGACCACCACCACTATGCAAACCACCACCACCATGCAAACCACCACCACCATCACATGTCCACCACTTTCACCACCATGTCCACATCCACCACTACCACGTCCACCACCAACATGTCCACCACCACCACATCCACCACCACGTCCACCACCATCTTCACCACGCCCACCATCGCCACGTCCACAACCACCACCACGTCCACAACCACCACCACGTCCACAACCACCACCACGTCCACAACCATCACCATGTCCACCACCACCACGTCCACCACCAACATGTCCACCACCAACATGTCCACCACCACGTCCACATCCATCACCACCACCACATCCACCACCACCACATCCACCACCACCACCACGTCCACCACCACCACGTCCACCACCACCACCACCTGTGACAGGTAAAGTTTCACTGGAGGGCAGGAGTAATAGGTGTGTCAACCCTGGCTGTACATGGGACATTTAAGGATGCATTGGGTGCGAGAAGACTGGAATAGGGGATATAAGTATTACACCAGACCCGAGATCCATTTTGAAGAGGCAAAATGGCACAGGGGCTCCTGTAAAAGCACTCGCAGCATCTCTACCTCACAGTGGCATACCTACACAAGCCACTCACTCAAAACAAGCATTGGCATAGCCAATAGGTCTCACCTTTGGGACCTTATTAGTGTTTAGCCATGCATCACTTGATGTTGTTGCACCTAGGATATTGTGCTGGATAACTAAACACTTATAAGGTCCCAAAGGCGATACCTATTGGCTATGCCAATGCTGGTTACATTTAGGTTTGGTTTGTCAGCATATTATTACAATCTAACCATAATAATAACATCGAAGATTGCATAAAATGAAAGAACGATATGTCCTATGAATAAAGAATTCCCTCAAAGAGTGAAAAACTATTGGTTCGTATCTGCAATAACTTACATTCTTTTCCTTAAAGGGACACTTTTATGTGCCCTGGGCTCGTATTACATATAGGGTGCACTGTCCTTGTTTATGCGACAGTGTACCTTTAAGCAGGTGCCGCAGGCCCAAAAAGGGACAGTGCACCCTATTACAATGAATGCACTGCACTCTGGTGAGCCACAAACCTTCGCTCTCCTGGAACAGTGTATTTAGTAAAAAAGAGACTGGCTGCTTCTAAGCCGCATCATATTTAACTGTACAGGTGGCATTCCACCTGTACTTGAAAGAGAGGTTACAGATCCCCCTGCAGGCGGTTACAGTGAGTGACTGTACCCGCCTGCAGGGGAATGCTTGGGTGAAATGGGGGCCATGATACTCCCTTTGACCCCTCGTGAGAACTGCTCACAGGAGGTGCACTGACAGTGGGCTATCTCTTGATGGCACACTGCCAGTGTGCCTTCTAAGGCATGTTTCCCCCTGCGTTTTCAAAGGTCTCAGAAGCACAGTTAGTCCCTCATTATCATGGGGCCACACCCCCATGCAAATCAATGAAGGCCGTTTCAGGATAGTGCTCTGTGTGCGCCAGTGCTCTCATTATTACAGAAGTGGCAGCACAAGCATCTGCAGCCCCGTTCTATAATACCATAGTGTTGGGTGCAAAAAGCAGATGCACACACCCTTTTTTTCCCCCCAGGGCACTATGTGTAGTATGGCCTCTGGACTCTTCAGAACACTAATCTTGCTCACTTGTGCCCCTAACAGGTGCTGCTAATATTCAACTGTATTTTGCTACCTGTTAAGCATTGCTTAGTTTAACCCTGGGTGCATTTAAGTACAGAGGCACTTTCATGACTGAATTAATGCACCTTTTGTTTTTCCCTTTCAGTCACAACTTTGGATCAGTCGATGCAAGTATATTTGGTGTACCCATACCAGTAAGGGCTTTGGTAAGTACACGTCAACTGATGCATGAGAGAAATCTGTTGAACTGTAGGCATACAACACCTTCACAATTCTCTGTAGGTGACCACAACGAAACATGTATAGAGATTAATTTCTATTTACGGAATTTTGGCATAGAAAGCACTTCTAACTAGTTAGTCAGTTTATCTGATAAACTTAAAGCTGGAAGCAGGTGAACTGACCAGGGTACTGTTGCGGAAGTGGTTCCCACTACCTGTCAATAATCATGACTGGGGGATACAGGGACTTTTACCCCTCTCATACACCTGTTCAATACAGGTGCACTCCTACCAATCCCATAGAGGCTTCCTCTCAAGTCTGAGGTATATTGAAGGGGAAGCAAAGTTGCTGATGGCATTGAGATTTATGCAAAGGAGTTTTATTCATGTTAAGGAGTTCTTTTTTTTAATTAACTATGGGGAGTCTTACAACGGGGGCTTGGGTTCTTTCACTTCTGGCTCCAGAATCCTCCACTGCTTCCTACTCCAGGTGCTTGCTTTCCCCGCTTCCATCTGGTTTCCATTCCAGCAGTAACTACAAATCCTCAGTAGATAGTGTCTGCACCAACACAACTGTCTTTTCATTGGCTCAGGCCTAAAGCATTGCAAGCTTTCCACTCCCAGGCACCATAATGCTGAAGCCCATACCTTGCTGGCTGATCTAGCAACTCTGGGCTTCAAACAGTGTAACCAGGACCCTACTCATCGTGCTGGTCACACTCTTGACCTTATCCTGTCTAATTCACACACTCTGACCTGTTACCCTCCCACACAGGTGGAGTGGACCGACCATTTTTTGATAAGCTTCTCCCTCCCTACCCTTACAGAGGAACGTCCCCAACCTGCTCTCCTCCCTTTATGGCGTAGGCAGTGGCACAAGGTGTCCACAGAAACGTTTAAAGATGTTTTTATCTCCCCGGACTTCTCTCCCTTGGATACTCCCGACACGGCCCTCTCCAAATACAATGTTGCCTTGAACACTGCTGTTAATCTCATTGCCCCTCTAAGACTTTGTAATCAGCGGTATAACCGCAGGCAGGAACCATGGTACTCCGACTCACTGCGTGCAGAAAAGAAAGCATGTAGGAAGTTGGAGAAGGCCTGGAGGATCTCCCATAGTGTAGTAGATAAATCCCGCTATCACTCTGCTTTGAGATCCTACCATAGAAATATCAGAGCTGCCCGCAAAACCCATATTGTTTTCCAATTATCTGAGGCAGGTAATGACCCTAAAATATTGTATCAGGTTCTTCGAACCTTTACTAACCCCATCGCGTGCGACAGCCCAGAGACGGTGTCCCAACAATTGTGCGATGATACTGCTGGGTTTTTTGCAAATAAAATCGACACTATCTACCAAAATATTGCTCAAGCCACCACTTTGGTCGATATTAAGGATTCTTCGCCGAGCCCTCAACTCGGAACAGTTGGCCTTGGCCCTCCGGTACTGTCCGCTATCCCCGAGATCAGTCTGGATGATGTCAACTCACTGATTGGGACGATTAAATCGGGCAGCCCGGCGGACCTTGTTCCCGCCCGAGTGATGCATCTTATAGGGAATGCTCTGAGTCCCACCATTCAGATGGTGATTAATCGTTCCCTCTCTGAAGGATTGGTCCCTCTGGAGTGGAAAAAGGCCCTGGTTAAGCCCATAAGGAAAAACACCTCCATTCCCTGGTCGGATATGACCAACCTGAGGCCTATCTCCCTTCTGCCGTTTGTCGGCAAAATAATGGAGAAACACGTTAATCTCAATCTCTCCAGTTACATAGAGCAGACCGGCTGTTTGGACCACTCTCAGTCAGGGTTCAGACCTAGGTATAGTACCGAGACGGCTCTTCTTTCTGTCACGGATACTATACGTATGTCTCTGGACAGGGGTCTATCTGTGGTGTTGGTGCTGTTGGACTTGTCCGCAGCATTCGACACCATATCCCATACCATTCTCCTAACAAGATTAAAGGAGATCGGCATAGAGAAATCTGCCCTGGCGTGGTTCACCAGCTTCCTTGCAGATCGTACCCAGCAGGTTAACATGGGCGCCTTCAGTTCCATCTCCACCAAAATCACCAGAGGAGTCCCGCAGGGCTCCTGTCTCAGCCCTACGTTATTTAACGTTTATGTCTCCTCCTTAGCAGGTACTATGAGGTCTTTTGGGTTTTCACCCATTTCATACGCTGATGATACACAGCTGTTGTTTACCTTTAAAACCTTTACCCCGGAGATAAGGCAAGCTTTCTCGAATGGCATGACTGCGGTCGCCGGCTGGATGGCCATGAACTTTCTCCAGTGCAATGTGGGGAAGTCGGAAGTCATGCTGTTCGGGGAAGCAAAAATTCTGTGGACCCCTGACTGGTGGCCTACAAGTTTGGGAGAGGCCCCTTCCCCCAAACAGGTGGTGAAAAATCTGGGGGTCCGTCTGGACCATGACCTCAATCTTGTACATCATGCCAACACCACGGTGGGGTCTTGTTTCCATATCATCAGCCTCCTCCGGAAAGTGTTCCCCCTTCTCCCTGACAGCACAAGGAAGACCTTGGTCCAGGCCCTCGTATTGAGTCGCCTCGACTATTGCAATGGTCTACTTTTAGCGGCCAATGAAGGAGTGCTCAACAAACTTCAAGTGGTGCAGAACACCGCAGCACGCCTGGTGACAAATGCCCCCCCCAGAACACCATCTCTGCCCCTTCTCAAACTGCTCCACTGGCTTCCTATCCGGAGACGGGTGGAATTTAAGACCTGCTGTGTGGTGCACAAGAGTCTCCATAACTTAGGGCCGCTCTATCTGGCCGAAAAATTTTTTCATCATCACCCCCCTCGCAATTTACGGTCCAGTAACCAGCTGTTACTACAGATTCCCCGTCATAACAAGACCAGACAGGGAGGACGTGCTCTTTCTGTTATGGGTCCGCGTCTGTGGAACAACCTCCCCCTCTCCCTTAGACAGTGCTCTAGTCATCTAGCCTTCAGGAAAAGTCTTAAGACAACCTTATTTCAGTATTAGCGCCTGCCTAGACCTGTTTCCTCCCACAGCACTGCGCGGAGATACACCTTCGGGTGTGATTCCGGCGCGTTACAAACCCACAAATAAATAAATAAATGGTTCCTCCCTCATCTGGCTTATCTAAGCTCTTGGACTGGGGGACATGGGGTCTGACCTGTAATGGAGAGCAGAGACGGGGAGTGACTCTGCGAAACATGAAGAGGAGGGTTTCCATTGCTTGATCAGATTTTTTTTTTCCAATACAACTAAACCAGCTACATCTTCCCAAGTGAGGATGGGTACTTTGGCCCCCATTTAGCCATAAAGGCATGATAAGATGGCTTCCATTTCCCTCTAAGCATTTTTGGCACAATCGCCGCTCAGCACCAGTAATCTCCCAAAAAGCTTCACGGCGCATAAAAGGCTCCTGCCTGAGAGGGATTGTGCTTGTCTTGTGTGCATCTTAGGGTAACTGTGTAAATATCAGTTAGTTTATCAACTCCATGGGGAAAATACTACAGCAGTGTCTGTCTTATTTGAGTAGTGGGCTTCTTTCCATCAACCAATTTTGCACCAGGAAATGCCAGTGTACCCCTCTTACAGTAGTAGGCGTTTCGTACGTATCACAGAAGGTGCAAACAACAACTGGTGTAAAACAGGACTGTGTTCTAGCCCTCCCTCCATTTTAATTTATTCTTGCCAGACCTCTCCACAGATCTTGATGAACAGAAGGCCCATGCACCAAGCACAGGAGGAGAACAAACAATGCACATCCTCTATGCTGACGATCTGGTATTGTTTAGCAACACTCGAATAGGCTTTCAAAGGCTGCTTAATTCCCTCGGAACCTATATTGAAAACTCCGGCCTGGAAATAAATATTTCTAAAATGAGTGTGATGGTATGTAATCGTGCCTCCAAGAAAAATCAAAAATGGTTTATCAAGGGAAATAGAATTGAGGAGGTTAAACTCTATGTACACTTAGGAGTGAAAATAGACGCAAATGGCTCCTTTATTTCTCAAAAGAAGGCGATAAGAGCAAAAGTACAGGCCCTTAATTACGGCTTGTCGTCACTGGCCGGATCCATTCACGGCCACAATCTTAAACCTATGGGAACAGTCATGAAAACTAAACTGTTGCCAACCCTCACATATGGATCAGAGATAATGCTGGGTGATGAGGCGCCTTTGCTAGACAAACTATTGATAAGCGCTTATAAACAAACCTTTAGGCTCCCTATGTCAGCCTCGCCTACACAGCTCAGGCTAGAATTTTTACTCACAAAACAGACTCTCGCTAGGCCGGCGGCGTTCATAAAGCTTTGTTATAATCTCCAAGGAGCAGCAAAAACACCCTGGCCAATTTAGTCTGGTCTGAAATTAACTTACAATGGGGAAATGGCCTTTACAAGAAACATTTAGAAAATAGTATTAGGTTGATGGAATTGGGAGATTTGTGGATTTCGAATATTTCTGGGCAAACCTTCAAGAAACTGGTAAATAAATCAACCAGACTGCAAAGCTGGACAGCTGATAAGGAAAGCCTGTCTAGGCACCGCCATGGGTGGCTGGTGCTGAAATCATATTCTATTTTAAGAGAATCATCCCTGCTGGCTGCGCCCTTCCACCAAAAGACCAAACAGTTTTTTCTTGCCTTAAGATTTGGAGAGATACCCACCCTGGACCTTATTCCAAAATGGAGGATAGTTGGCTTTGGAGAAGAACGGTCCTGCAGTTTATGCCACCCGGGGAACAAGAATTTGCTCTACATTGTATGCATTTGTCCTATGCTGATGCCCCAACGAAGATCTCTATTAAGACAGGAGTTCCTCGACCGGAGAATTAGGTCCTGTCGGCCTTCTCTGGTGGAGTCCATGGACCTGTGCAAAACAATGTTGAACAGTAGACTAACCCAGTTATTGAATTTTTTTTTTTTAATGATCAGTATATAGGGTGGACGATGGGTAATCTGGTGGGGGTTCCCAATTCTAACTGTAGAACATCATGAATTCTTGGCTTTTAAGCTAAACGTCTCTTGAATAGGTAATTTTTTAACGAACAGCAGGCGGCAAGGGACTGTTGTAACTAGCTGGTTTCCTATCCCGCCCGGCTCAAGTAATCAATTTGTTTAAACCTGACATTTTAATGACGCATAGTTCTGTATACCTGCACTTTTATAGGGGGGAAAACCATGGTCCATCTAGTACCGGATAAATACCCGTCCCAGCCCTGTATAATGCACTTAACCATCTATAGCGACCTATGTATATGAATCCAAGTTACTTGTATGGCCATTTTGCACTTTGCACATTAGGGAAATAATCAGTCCCGACTAGCCATTCCTGTTCATTTATTATTTTAATGTGGCACACCTACTAACATACTTGGGAAGGAAAGCTAAGGAAACCGAAGGACTAATGACAAGATGTTTAGCGGTTGAATTAGATGTATGACAAATCTTTTTAAATTCCTCTTATATGCTTTTTTAAACTTTATGAATTGTATGATCTTGTTTATGATTTTAATTATATATATATAATTATATATATAATATAGCAAAAAACAAAAACCCTCCTACAGTGGGGAGACCTGTGTACCCTCAATTTAAATCCCCTTTACCAGACCTACCAGCTTGCACGGTGCTATGGTGTATGTATCGCACAACATTGGCACTCTTCATCTGGTCTCCCTGTGAAGAGCCGATATCACATGGTAGAAGACAAGTTGAGCTGGAAACCCTGCTTGGTGGAGTTTTCCAGCTCCTGTTTGGTGCTCTGTGAAGCTGGTGTCCATTGCAGGTTTTGAGACCTCCACTGGACACATTGACAGCAGCCTCAGAGGCTTCTTTTTTTTGTTTTTTTGTTTTTGGAAGGTGTCCAAGGGAGGGTAGAAGTATTCAACACAAAACCCTGCTCCTTTCCAAGGCTTTGCCCTCTCTTCTCCCACAGTGAAACGTTTTTAGAAATTGGCAGGTCTGCTTCAACCTCTTTTCACATCACACTTTCTGTCTCTGCTTCCACTGTTCCTCCCTCCTGCTCACCGTAACCATATAAAATGCTGTTTTGTGTCTTCCTGTCTTTTCCTGCGCCATCACATCCAGCCCCTTCTCCTTCACATTTCTGGCATACCTGTTCAATTTTCTGCTTTTTATTTGTCTTCTATGTTTCACCTCTTGTATCCTGGATCCCCTTTCCACCCTCAATTTTTTGTTTCTCAGTCTGCCCCACAAACCCTCTTTCAGGTCATGCCTATTTGTGCTATGAGCATTTTTAGAATCCCTAGGTAATATTTCTGACACTGAAATTTGAGTCATTGGTGAAGCATTTTGATAGTGCACAGTGATCACAAGGCTGGGAAGTTTGCTGCAGTTTATACTAAATCCGCCCTATCAAGCTTCATACAGTTCATGTTAAGTTTGCTTATTTTAGTAAATTTCTCCGTATACCTTCAAGAACCTGATCAGGTAAGGGTCGCCCTGTGTTAAAATCTCTTTATTTCATGCCGGCCTAGCTACTTTTTCCTGCCAGTGCTCGTACTGTGACACACAGCTCTGCTTATCTTGCTGCCAGGGGAATATTCAAGGTTGTCTTTCCTAGTTTCCCTAAGGAGGGTGGTGTCCTTCACCCTATTTGGATTGCAGTATGTAAATTGTGAAGGATTTCTCTTAGTCTACTGGTGTACTGATTGGATAAATCTGAAGCAGTGCCCCTGTAAGTCTTTCCTGGTTTGCATAAGGAGGGTGGTGTCCCTCACCCAACTTAGAATACAGTATGTCTGTTTTGTATGTATCCTCTTAGTCTAATGGTGTACTGATTGGATAAGTCTGAGGCGGTACCCTTGCACGCTCTCCGCAACCTGCAATCGCAACGCACCCACCTGAACAAAAGCAGACCAAAGGACAAACTCAGTGATGCGAGTCAGAAGTCTGTAGCTAAGGACACTAGGCAAAGAGTTGGAGTGCCCTCAACACTGAATCCCCACCACCACCACCACCAAGGTGTTCCACTGACTTTCATGCAGTATCAGTCCCCGGACTGAATCAGTCCCCAGAATTTCAATCATGAGCCAGTCCCTGGACCTCCACCACTTTAGTTATTTACTAAGAAGAAAGTTACTGTTAGAGCAAAAGTTACTCACTTGGGAGCACACCCTCTTTGCACTGGGAAAGCCGCTATGATCAGAACAAGCACTGCGTGTACGCCTGGCTCACTAAATCTGAAGCCAAGGGCCGCACTGACACCATAAGACATGCATCATGAAAAGTAGAGACGCGGTTATTGGTTATTTCTTGAAAGACCATCATTGCTGAATTTATCGAGTTTGTACCCATAGACAAGCCAAAGCATCCGGCAATCCTATTGGAGTTACTAAATTGAGGGCCATTAAATTGAGTCATTCCAAGACCTATTGTTTGAAGCACGGAGAAATGACAAACATGTGATTTGAAGAGTTATGTAAAAACAAATAATAATTACTAATCAAATAAGAAGACTCTGATTGTTAGCTATAATATCTACATTTTTACCACCACAACCAACAGGGCTGAATCAGGCCTGCCTGCATTGGGGCACTCGGAATGGATTTTTTCCAGCAAATGTCCAATCCTCAACTGTATACTCACAAATTATAATATCTTGATGTGTTTCATGTTTAATATGGAGCCTTCTCCAGGAAAATATATAAGATCCATTAAGTGTGTTAAAATTATCTATAAATATTTAAGGAACATTTTTTCAAGCCAGCAAACTCTATAAATTAATTTAACTCTGGGTAATGTTAATTTCAGTCTCACCTGTGGCCTTCAACTATGAATGACCTGCCAGATATAATACAAGCGCCAAACAACCATGGTTTTGAAACAGTTTATTGAAACTTAAAGATCATAAGCCTAAAGAAATTAGTACATGTACACACATAGAACTCTGTCATCCGGTGTCAGTTGGGGTTTTTTATTTTTTGTGCTGATATATTTTATGAATTTGTGTTTATGTAAAACGTCATACTCATTACAGGGCGCCAAAGTATATTTGTGGCCTTCGAGCCTGATTTAGAGTTTGGCAACAGGAACACTGTCATAAACTTGAAAGAGTACCTACCCGCCAAATTCTAAATCCGGCTCTAAGTACGCTATTCCAAGCTCATTGCTGCATGTTTTCAGCAGTCTATGCCATGCACACACAGCAAGAAAATGCTTCCAATATATGCCATACTACTTTAGCATATAATGCACTTGTATTTGGCGGACGGGATATCCATCATGTTTGTGACCGAGTACCCATCTGCCAATCTCTAATTCAGGCCCTCAGCATGCTACTCCATGGTAGTGCTTTGGATGGAAGAGTGTGTGTTTATCATGTAGCTTATTGTTACATTCTGTATCTTGCCTCCTATTTATTTATTTATATCTGCTTGCATGACATCATGAGGTTCTTCAGATGCCTGCCTTCACACCATGTTATGATTCTAATAGGACTCTGTATTCTAGAAGGTGTAAAAGGCTGTAAGGCAGTTCTGACCTGGACCTGTTACAGAGAAGTTGTGAATGCTGTGCTGGACATTAAATCTACAGTTCATCCTACTTTGATTCCTGTTTAATTTCAACACTTATTCTTCATTATCTGTTGTGAATTGTGTTGTTATCTTGTTTCATCACTGCACTGTGGTGTTAATAAAAACAAAGGGGAACGAGGGAGAAGACGCTTGAGCATTGAATGGAAAATTAGGGCTGTGCGACCTATATCTGAAGTGTTTTTGTTGTTGCACGTGCTTGGCAGAGACTGCTCAAACTGTGCCCCAGGACTCTTTAATAAATGTAAGTCACCGCTAAGATAGTCCTAAAAGGCCCTAAATCAGGTTGCTTTATGTTAAAAAGTGGAACATGTACTTTTACATGTTCCAGAAGTAAAACCCCAAATTCTCGCTTTTACTGTGGAAAGGCTAACAGCCCCACTGGAAAGTACAGAGTTACAGGCTTATACCGCAGCCCTGCAAACTACTGAATGGGACTAATAAAGTAGGTACTGTATGGTATCAAAAGAATCGGTGCATTATATCCGATAAAATGGTTACATTGAAATTAATGTCACTAGTGGGCAAAGTGCAACTTTAGAAGTTACCACTTTAGTTGCCCAGGGTTTCCAGTGGCCATTTACTAGTGTACTCTGGGTCTGTCCTACAGACAGCTTTCTGCTCTCCTGGGGAGAAGTGATAACTTCCAGGGAAGATAACAATAGAGGCCTGCCACTGGAGGTGGTGTTACTTGAGGGGCCCTGAATATTTGAGGAAACGTCTTCAATGATATGTCCCTGGGAGAACATTGCGATCCGCAAAGGCAAAGCAAGTGGTCGTCCCTCGAGTTAAAATAGCCACCTGGGGCGGCAGAAGTTTCATCGTCGGTGCTGCTAAAGCTTGGAACAATCTGCCATCACATCTCCGGAATGATACCGAGGTCCTCTCCTTCAGGAGGGGGCTCAAAACTTGGCTGTTTACCCAATAGCCTTTTTTCTGGGAACCAGTTAGGCATCGGCTAGCATCAGGACACCTTTGGGTAGAAGTGTGCTTTAAAAGCTTATTAACATCACATAACATAACACATAACTGCCCCCATGCAGAGAGCAACACAGATGTTCTCCCTAAAGGCAAGCTTTAAAGGCGAAGGGCAAATGGGGGAACAGTTGGGAGAGGGTCAGCTCCATTGTTTGAGCACACAGACTGGCACTAGGGACAGGAAAGGGGAAACGAGTTGCCAAACTGGTTTTCCAGGGTGTGTAGCCCCCTTGGGAGCCACACCTCTGGGTTGCACTAGGAAGCTCCACACGCCTGGAGAGGGGTCCTTCCATATTGGAAGTAGGCAGAATGGTGCATCCTGGAATACCTGGATACCACACTTCGCCTGAAGTGGTCATCGGGTGGGAGGGAACTTAGTAGCCTAAGTGCATTTTCTGAGCATAATAAGTAAGGCACCCCTGACGCTCCAGACTCTGATCTCGGCTGGATTGGAGAAGGACCGAAAGAGGACTGTCCGCAAATAAAGACTATACCACCGTGGACTGCACCTGTTGAACCTGATGGCTAATAAAGGAGTTGGACTGTGCCTGTTGTGTCCTGCTCAAAGAGAAGTCTTCTCTAGAGTCCAGTCAAAGTCAAGCGACTCCAAGGGTCAGTCAGCTAGGCTCCTGCTCACAGCACAGGAACACAACTGCTGAGAAGTCTGCTGGGTCAAGTTGGTAGTCCAAATCTTCAACCTCCCACCAAACTCTGCCATGCAGCACCAGATACCTGGACCTGACACTCAAAGTTGCACTCAAGTGCGCTGAACCCAGGAGTGTCATTGAAGTGCAGCTGAGACCCCCAGAGTATGTGTTTTGAGCCCAGGAAGGATTGGTCTGTGACCATAATGTAGGGCGATCGGTAGGATTGTGGTGCATGGGCTTCTGTCAGCACCAAGAGGACTTTGTGGGATGTTGACCCTGTGACCAGGACCGACTCACCCCCTTTGCATGTCATCCGCAGCACCCTTTGAGTATCTTCAGCGTCCTTGATTTCAAATTTTCCCATAGGAGGTGTGAGTAGTTAATCGAAGCCTGTTTTTTCCATTTAATTCAGGTAGGTTAGATTTACTGTTTTCCAATACATACGCCAAATCTGCTGTACTGCAATGCAACAAATAAAACAACATTTTCTTTCTCAACCTTGCCTGTGCTATTTTTTAACTGCACATGGCAAAATCACACATTAGACTTGTAAATACCAAACATAGGCAGGCTGCAAACAGATAAATATTTTAGACCCACATACCGAGCATGTGGCAGGTATGCTAAAGTTGAAGTTTGCTCCCTGATGTTATGATGGCCTTTTTTATATATATAATTTATTTTCTGTTTAAAAAAACTTCATATAATTCACATTACATGTCCATCCGTTTAATAATACCACAATATATAATCTGATATTGTAAAGCATTCTTATTAAAATAAATCAACCACTTTAACTGATTGGCCATTTCGACGTTTTCTTTAGTTGTTTATCAAGCTAGACAAGTCAATAGATCTCCAGAAATAGATGTTATGCGCAACTGTAATTAAAATACTGAAAGAAAATGAAGGGAAATTCATCCTGATATGATTTGGTTGGACTCCCATTGACTTCAATGGGAGCCTGTATACCGAACGTGTACACAGGCTCGCACTAACAAAAGGGGTGGTTGGGGATAATCATGCACACTGTTGCGGGCACCCCATGGTGCCTGCCACATTGTGCATGGTTGGGAAGAGGGGACCCATGGGTACCCCCATGTGACCAATTTGGAAGGCCCCGGGTGAATGGGGGCCTACTACAAGGCACAAAATGACAGATTCTGGAAGCCTTTTCGATCTGGGCAAACCAAATCGGGAAGGCTGTCCGAATCGCTCATCGTACTTGCTTGCTCAGAAAACTTAGTCCATAGAGCTGTACAAATCGGCTGCAGTAGGTTCCATCTCTCCGAATGCCTTTTGGAACCGAATCGGTCAGCGCTAAGGCTTTCCAGGCATCGTGTTGGTCGTTGGAACTTTGAGCGATTCAGTCAGAAACAAGGGCTCCGGATCGGTTTACGCAATTCCGAATCCGATTCGGAGCCCTTCCAACCGAGATTGGAATCGACCCCTAAGTCTTCCTCACTAAGACCCAGCTCATCCCCACATCCGCCCCAGACATTGCCACAGCAACCCCGGGCATATATAAAATCACTCACAAGGACCGCACCAACAAGCCTGGAGGAGGAACAGCCAACATCCACAAAGAGACCATACAGTGCACCACCCCCAACACCACACCCATGGAACATCTCAACTTCAAGTTCCACAAGGACGACAAGACCACCATCAGAGACACCCTCGCTTATCAACCCCCAGGCCAGCGGTCCAGCTTCTGCAACACCATTGCAGACTTAATTGCGCCCCTAGCCTTAGACTCTGAGGACTCCATCTTTCTCGGCGACCTAAATTTCCACATCGATGACCCCAACAACATAAACACCGCACACCTCTTTGACAGTATGGGCAGCCTTGTATTTACCCAGATTGTCCACGAGCCTAAACACACCACAGGACACACGCTGGATCCAATTTTCACCTCCAGCAACCGTGTCAAATACAGCCATGTCACAGAACTCACATGCACTGATCACTCCATCACCCATTTCAGCCTCTTCAGCCCCTGCACCACCCCCACAAGATGACCAACGCTCCCCACGCTTAGGTGGATCAGCTGAGCGAATGCCCTCAACAATTCCAACCCTGCTACTGCCACCAACTCCAGGGAGTGAAAAATGTCAACACCTGAAATCAACAATTGTGCAGAAAGCATCGTCCCCATCAAGAGCAGCATCCAGAGAAAATCCTCCAAAAAGGCCAGCTGGTACACCCAAGAACTCAGAACAGCAATACGAGATAGCAAACAGTTGGAGAGGAGATGACCCACCATCAAGGACAACTCCGACAGGGCAGCCTTCAAGACATTTTTCAAACTCTATCACCGCCTACTGAGAGCAACAAAGAAAAAAACCCTTGCTGCACGCAGCAGAACCAGAGCCAACAACACCAAGAAGCCTTTCAACATTGTTAAGGAATTCTCCAACCCAGCTGCCAGCGAAAACAACATCACAACCTCACAGGAGCTGTGCGACAACCTCTCCCACTTCTTCCATGACAAGATAGCAACCATATACAGAAACTTCGAACCGCAACCCACACCTACCCACTCCCTCGACAGATACACCAACACCCTAACTAACACGAACCAAATACTGACCACCTGGAAAATCCTCCCCAACCAGGACACCACCTCCACCATGAAAACCATTCACTCTGGAGCTCCCACAGACCCACGCCTCAGCACTTCTTCACCCTCGGAAAATAAAGGATCTGCCTGGAACTTACCACCCTACTCAACACCTCTATCACTACCGCAATATTTCTCAATTCCTGGGAACAGGCCGAAGGCAGACCATTACTGAAAAAAACACCTCC
This sequence comes from Lissotriton vulgaris, assembly GCF_964263255.1. Classification (NCBI taxonomy): domain Eukaryota; kingdom Metazoa; phylum Chordata; class Amphibia; order Caudata; family Salamandridae; genus Lissotriton; species Lissotriton vulgaris. The sequence goes on along the minus strand of NC_141699.1, from coordinate 605,315,784 downwards.
TAATCTGACCCCAGCAAATTCAAAAACTACCAGTCAATCTCCCTGCTTCTATTCCCAGAGACGATATTGGAAAAGATCCTCAACAGTCAACTCCTGACACGCCTGGAGCAGAACCAGCTACTCGATGCCTCCTAATCCGACTTCCAGAGCAATCAAAGCACCAAAACCGCCCTGATTGCAGCCACTGACGACATCTGAACCCTCCTCGTTCGAGGAGAAACAGCAGCTTTGATATTCTCCACGACCCCTCAGAAGCCTTCGACACCAAATCCCGCCACACACTAATTGAAAGACTCCAACAAATTGGCATCCAAGGGGATGCGCTCAGATGGATCACCTCCTTTCTCAACAGAAGAACGCAGAAGATCCACCTCCCACCTCTGAATCCAAGGAGATCACCTGTGGTGTGCCCCAGAGTTCATTCCTCAGTCTCCCGCTTTTCATCGCATATGTGACCCCGCTGGCCAACATCGTCAGATCCTACGGTCTCAACATGTTTCCTATGCAGACAACACCCAGCTCATCCTCTCACTCACCGACGACCCCACCACGACACGAACCAACCTCCACAGGTGCATGACAAATGACGCAGACTGGATGTAGAACAACTGCCTGCAGTTGAACACAACTGGCTCCCCATACAGAAGAGATGCAAATTCAAGCTGCTGACCCACACACACAAGCTCTACACAACCTAAAACCTGCCTACATTAACCACCGCCTGAACTTACACCAACCATCCAGAAGACTACGCTCTGCCTCCCTTTCACTTGTCCATTCTCCCTGCATCTACCGAAGCAAAAGTGGAGGACTCTCCTCCTACAGTGCAGCAAAGACCCGGAACAGCCTCCCCACGCACCCCTGGACCATCAACTCACTTCCGCAATTTCAAACGGGCCTCAAGACCTGGCTGTTTGAATAGATTTCTGGGACCTGCAAGCGCCTGGATACTCCATCTGGTGATTAGCCACGCTTTATAAATCCTCATTGATTGATGCTTTGGGGCAGTATGACATAACTTGTTGGGTAGGTTATAGATCATTTGACTTGTGTGTGTGTTTGGCCCCCTTACTGCATGTGTGTAGAATGTCCTTACTCCATTACAGACAAAAACATTGTGCTATAATCTTGCTCGCACTTTGGCACCATAATTGTAGCTACCTGAGGTCACACCCGTGTTTTGCACTCTGGCTCTCTACCAACACTCATATGCACATATACATTGCTATGTGAACTTGACCTCTTGCTTTGTTTGTGGAAGAATGTGGCACCATGATAAAACTTTAATTTCAAGATTTTTAAAAGATATTTTGGAGGAACTTTTCTTTGCAAACTTGATTGTTAAGTATGAATGTTGTTACATATGCAAAGAAGCTGTACCTAAAGTGTGGCTGAACTCTTGCACCATTTGTTCTATAGGTAGCCGACCAGCAGTCGGCTATGTTTGGAGAATGCTGTTTTGACGTTGGAAACGTTAAGCTCACCATGGGAACAGGCACTTTTATGGCCATTAACACTGGGGACACACTTCATACATCCATGGCAGGTAAACTGAAATGCTACATCTATTTTATTGTGACAAAAAAATGTGGCCCGATGCTCCTGCCTGGTTGTATAATGCCCTTTATCAATTGTCCACTCTTGAGGTGAGAGCCAAGTTATAGTTCTAAAATTTGCTAATGAATGTTGAGTTTTTCTCCCCAAAATCCAAGATAAAAGTTGATGTCTTGTATAGTCGCACAGAAGGTTCGTTTGTGAGTAAGATAGACAAATGTAACTTTTTCTTTTAATTGTCCTTTTATTCTCCTTAATTTATCTCTTGGATTTAATCACATAATATTCTCCTCCATTTTGGGCAGAGATATTGAATGAGAAATGGGATTGAGCCTGTGATGGATCTCACCTAACTGGAGGATTTAACTTATATATTTATGAGCCTTGAGAAAGCACCAGGCCATACAGCCTCATATGGGGCAAAAGACATGTTGGCTGATCTGGAAATGTCAACAACAAAAATCACACACTGAAATGTGATGTAATTCAAGAAATAAATTAGGCTTGTCTGAAAATGCCAATAACTAAATCACACACTGGAATGTGATGTAATTCAAGAAATACATTAAGGAGACTAGAATGTGATGTAAATAAAGAGATAAGTTAAGTAGAATAAAAGAATAATTAAAGGAAAAGTTACATTTGTGAATCTTATTCACAATAGAACCTTCTGGGCGACCTTTGAAGACAATCAATTTTTTCTTGAATTTTGGGTAGATACACTCAACATTCATCTGCACAGCTATTTTATTGTATTTATGCTTATGTAAGTAAAATTAATGATCTTCATTGGCCTTATATTATGGTACAGTGCTGTACTTTTCTTCCTCATTAAATGCATCAGACGACAACACCCCCAAATAAAAATCAATAAATATATAAGGAAGACACCCCCCCCCAGAAAATTTGTTCCATTTTCTCTTGCAGTTCATTATGTGATACAATGTTTAACCAAGCATATGACAGAACTCTGCTACAATAGTGGGATTTTGATGGACATCTGTATATTCTTGGCTTGTTGTACTATTTAGCAGCTCTTACTAGGCGGTTAAGTTCGGAGTAGCCATGTTGAAAATTTTAAATAGGCAAACTAGGTCCCCTTTCGGCTGCCACATGTTGTTGTACTGCCAAGCTTTCATCAAGTGTGTTGTGGGGTTTCAGATTTTTAAGAAAACTGGCAGAGACATGAAAAAGTCACACTGTATCTTCAGCGACTACTTTATTATCGTGTATCTAAACACAACCTGCCTGGTGTGCCTGCCCTCCTGCCAGCACATCCCTAACCAGGCTGTAAATCAATAGCTTAGAGAGAAAGCAAACACCACCTAGCTTTCACTGGGATATGGGCCAAGACTTTGAATTCCCCTTTGCCCCTCATCCTTACTCCTTCGCTGGTGCAGTATAGAAAAGCTGCAGAAATCCAAGTCTTCCTAATCTTTTTAACATCCTATCCTGTACCACTAATAGTCACCTAGTGAACCCTATTCTGATATCACATTTCAGATGTCTTTTGAAGATGTATGTGCTCATTGTTCTCTTTGTTAACATACCTGGATGTCTGCATGATTGTCCTTGTGGGTTTCTTTTCCGGCTGTACAGCGCTCTGCTATCCTTTGCAGCTAGGATCTGATAGAGACATCTAGCCGCAGATTGCTTAACTTAGAATATCCCCAGGCGTGAGACTGGATCCGGAATTTTTTTGCAGCACCAACTCTGCGTGCCGGGGGACAGCGCCACATGACCCCGCCCTGACGTCATCTTCGTACGTGATGTCAGCGAGGTCATATAAGTCCCTCCCGGCGTGCTGATGTCAGTTTCCTTCTTTTCCGCATGCAACGCGGATCTGGTGTGAGCTCCTCTGGCCTGTTTTCAGGTCTCCTTTTCGACGCTTCGCGTCGGGAGCAGTGTGCGATGCCTTCGGGCTTCAAATCTTGTAATTCTTGTTTGCGGCAGATGTTCGCCACGGACCGGCATGTTATTTGTATGTGGTGGCTGAGCGAGCACCATGACTCCACGGACTGTGATGCCTGCCAATGTCTGAAACTGAAGTCTTGGCGGGAGCGCCGTATGAAGCTTCTCTCGGCACGGCTGTCCCGGTCGGAGTCGTCTTGTCCCCCGGCCTCGTTGTCGACTGCAGGTCCCTCTACTGTCTGGTTCCACCGTCGATCATCCTCTGGAGTACGTAGCCGTAGTTCTCCACTTGGTAAGTTGAGGCGCTTGTCGCTCAGGTCATCAACCTCACCTTCTTCTTTTCTCCGGGGCTCTGGTTCCTGGAACTTTCTGGACGTGCGCTCCCGACGGTCGTCCCCCCTCTATCCGCCCTTTCCGGGTGTGGGGGGGACTCGGGCCCAGATGGAGGCCTATGCCTCAGCTTTGCAGGCCTCCCTTGGGTCCTCTCCCATTCCTGGGGCGCCCTCGGAACCTTCGCCTCTTGTGGGGTCTCCGACGGACTTGCCGTCAGGTTCGCCCCCGGCGCCTATTGTGCCCTTCCCTCCCAGGACCGTCGGAGATGTGGTATCAGGGCGCGGCCCAGCTGGGTCCACCTCTACGCTCCACGTGGGGTCGTTCGGGCACTGCCCTCCTGGGTCCCCCTCTTTGTCTCACAGTGCCTCTGCCGTGCTGCATAGCCCCGCGGGGCTCCCTGTGACAAAGCACCATTGCCGCCGAACATGTTTTGACGCCGGGTTCTAGATTATTCTATACAGGACTCTGGAGAGTGTTTGGCGCTGCTCTCCTATCCGGCCTCGCCATAGCTAGTGCTACCAGTGCCTCCCTTGGAATTTGTGGAGCCTCCTCAGGAGTTCCCAGATCTGGCATGCTGTTCGCCTCCCAGGATCCTCATTCTTCCATGGGGCTCCCTTCCGTGGGGTCATTGGGCGCACCCTCAGTGTCTTGGGAGGATCAGCCTACAACCCTCCCCCACTGATGAGCTGTTTCCCCCTCCGCGGAGGGCTACAGAGGTTGGTGTGGCTTTTTTTAGTGTGGGCTCTTGGGCCACCCACATTTTGAATATGCAAACCCCCTCTACCCCCTTGTCGGTGGATCCCTTTCTGGAGGTCCTCCATCATGGGTCTGGCAATGTGGAGTCGCTTTTACCTTTTGAGGCATCGCTTTTTGGATGCCCTCTTGGGTACTTGGGTCAGACATGCTTCAGGGGATCTGGTCGCACGTTCAGTTCTGCACCGTCACCGCCCAGCTCCACATGATCCGGTCTGTCTTTTTGTGCACCCTGATGTGCAAGGAATTGTGCTGCAGACTGCCTTTCCTTCTCTGCCCCCTCTAACGCTTCCTTCCTCTCTGGAGTCCAGGCGGCTTGAATCCTGGGGTAGGAACGTCTTTGCATCCACTAGTGCAGCCCTTCGGTCTTTAAATACCGTTTGTGTTTTGGCTCTGGCAACTGCTACCTGGTGGGACTTTGTAGAATCTTTGCTTACTGCCACCTCCGAAGGTGCTCGCGCTGATCCTCTTCATTTTATTCGGAATGGCTGAATTTACAATCCATTCAGCCTTAGATACTGCGGATTCTTTGGGCCAAGCCATGGCGAGTTCTGTTGCCTTAAGGCTTCACGCTTGGTTGAGAGACAGTGTCTTCCCTGAAAATATCCGGGAACGTCTGGTTGATTTACACTTCGATGGGGTTTTGCTCTTTGATGCTCACGCCGAGTCTGCCGTTCACCGGCTGCTGGCGGGCTTTCGTCCTCCCACTTAGGTGCCTTTAGGCCTGTCTTCTTTGATGCTTTTTCATTTTCGCATCTGTTAGATGTGTTCTGTGTTTAACATAGGCAGTGAGCCTTACATGTGCTCTGTGTTTCACATGAACAGTGAGCTTTACGGTCTCCTTTTATGTGGTCAACTGTGTTCACCCTTTTATTAGCATCTCTTGGATGCATTTTAAATTCAGTTCCCTGTTGGCCTTTGGGGCTGTGTTTCACAGGTTGCTGTGTCCTTGCTTGTGGCTTTCAGCCGGTAGTACAGCTCGGTAACGTCATTACGGGCCGGAGCTCTGTTCATGGGTTCAGTTCGTTCCTGCATTCTTTTTGACCTGACTTTTGCCCTAAGAGGCATCTCCCATTGTCCGGGGTATACATACTCCATGTGGGGTACTTGTACGCTATTATATAGCCTTGTTTCACTCACCTGGGCCTCGTGATATTGTGGGCTCCAGGCACTGATTGAATGTTTTTCCTGGAGGTCATCTGCCTTTCCCATGGTTATCCATCTTTTTAGAGGTTTCATGGTCTCCTCTTCGTATGCGGCTCCTACCCGCTCTAAAATGTGCTGGGTATGGTCCGGCGTATACATTATGTCTGCATGCCATTTGCCTTGGTTTCCTCTTCCTACCTTGCCACTTCTTGTCATGGTTGTGGAGATTGGACCAATATCTCCATGTGTTGGGGAGCCCTTTTTAGGTAATTACAACTTCCCATAGGGTCCTCCTTTATTCCACTTCCTGGGGTGATTTTACCATTGTCATATGCCCCTTCTTTGGTGTTCGACACTATCTGTGTCTTTTGAAGTGTTGGTCTTGGATTTAAGGATCCTTCTGCCATTAGTTCACTTGGCGTTTTTGGCCTCTCCCTTTGTGTGTGGCCTACTCTTGTTAGAACTATGCCTGTGGGACAGTTCTTCTGATGGCAGTGGTCTTTAATTACTGTTGACAAGTCTATATGGACGTTGTTCCTCCTTCTGGCTTTTGATGCCCGGTCGGGCGCTCTTCTGTTCCTGTGTAAGCCACTTAAGGTCTCTATTGCCATTTGCCGGCAGCATATTCTACCTGCTTCAGCGGGTTAGGGGTTGATGCTTTTGGCCCTCTTACTCCTAATGTTGGGTGTGCGCTTGGCGTGCTTCTTGTCCTACTGGCTATCTCCTATGCATTGTCAGGTTCTGGTTGCCTTTTGGCTCTTGCCACCCACACTTTCAGGCCCCTTTTATAACTGGTCTGTTAGGGGCTGGTTGCATCTCTTCAAGTTCATTCCAAGCTTGGGTTAATGCACTTTTGTGCACCATTTAGCGGAGAGGATCTCTATCTCTGGGTCTTTCTCTTCTGGTGATCATACCGTTCTACGTGTCATTTTGTACTGGTATGGTATGGCGCCATTCTTCCATGTTGTCGGATATCTTATCCTGTGATTTCTGCTCTTTAAGCCGCTCGGGTTGCTGTCGGACTGGTCTACCCCAGTTTTTCCCCTTTCTCTGTCACCTTATTGACGGATCGCATGCCTGGTGCTTTCTGTTGTCCTGTCGCAGACCCGCCCCCCATTTGGGGGATGGCTATGGTATCTATTCTAAGTTGAGGAATCTGCAGCTAGATGTCTCTATCAGATGTACGAGTTACTTACCTTCGGTAACGATGTATCTGGTAGAGACGTTGTCTAGCCGCAGATTCCTTAACGCCCATCCAACCTTTCCATTCTGCGAGGACCTTTCTGGTGGTGTTCTCCACTGGCAACTTCAGTTGCCATTGAGGTTTATCTTCAGGGGGTTCAAGGCGTTGCACTCCCCTGGGTGCTTTCATATACAGTTAACCTCTGCTGAGAGACTTTTTTTGTGTTATATGGTACCTTTGATTCACGGAAAGTTCGTTTTCCTCTCGTGTTCACTTCCCTTCAGTCTGCTCTAATGCCTCGGGGTCCTGGTCTCTTCGTGGTCATCCTCTTTGAGGGTCGGTTGTGCTCTGTTCCCTGTCTGTTTTTACAGGGAACAGGCAGGTCTTCTCTTTCTTTCCTATAGTGCACTGTTGTTTTTTCTGTGTTCCGTTCTTTCTGGACGGCTCAGTTCTGCATGGCACTATCAGTCTATTTCTGTCTGTTGTATGTCCTTACCTTGTTGTACTCGGGGAGGGGTCCCACTTAACCTGCAGGGCTCTTTCTCACAGCCTCTACTTATATGTGGAGGCAGTGCCTATTCTGTCTTTAAGATGGGGTCTCCCACCATCCTCGTTCTTTATTCACAGAATGTTCATTCCTGGCACACTGTTCCCATACTTTCACAGCTTTTAGTTGATGGCTCTGAGTTGTGCCACAGAAAAGTTTCTCTGAAGAAAACTGACGTCAGCATGCCGGGAGGACTTATATGACCTCGCTGATGTCACGTACGAGGATGACGTCGGGGTGGGGTGCTGCTGCAAAAAAATTTCAGATCCAGTCTCACGTCTGGGGGTATTCTAAGTTAAGGAATCTGCGGCTAGACAACGTCTCTACCAGATACATCGTTACTGAAGGTAAGTAACTAGTACATCACACTCTATAAATACATCCAATAAAATAAATAGAAACTGAACAGTGTGCCCAGGACTCTAGTTACACAGAAGTCTGAAATGTGGTGGACCTGGTTTCCCATAAGTAGTCATGTGTTTTTTTGTGGTAACAGAAGTTATGTGGGCGTACAAAGAACTACAATAGAGGGAACTGAAATTGGCACACATCTTTGTGACATGAGCTACAGTGCCTGACCAGAGCATTAACTGTGTTGCATAAACTATTTGGAGAGAAAATGTAGACATTAGTTTGAGAAATTCAGGAGAGAAAAGAGACTCCTCAAAAAATGCCATGACAAATAGGACAAGCAAAAGGAAGCCAAGGAGTGGTCTGAGAAGGGAAGTGTCACAGGGTGTTGTGTTGCATGAGTGGTACAGCCAGATCAGGGGAGAAGACTAACCGAAACAGGGAGACATTCCGTTGGTCTAGAGACATGTGTAAGTGATGGGACATTCAAAGGGGGATGACAGGGAATCCTCAATGGTGAGCATAGCATCAAAGGATGAAGTACAGAACATGAGCGTAAAAACCATAGTCCAGAACAGCTTCTCAGTGCTGTGGACCAGGTGACCTTTCGTCTCTCATTTGTTGCCTATGCATTTCCTGTTGGTCTTGTGTAATGTAATCTTGGAAATATCATTTGATGTATTATACAACTTCTTTTGTGTTCGTAAAGGTCTCTACCCTTTGATTGGCTGGAAGATTGGCCAAGAACTTGTCTGTTTAGCTGAAGGTAATTCGTCAGACACCGGCACAGCCATTAAATGGGCTCAGAAACTAAGTAAGTGATCTAATTGTATATATATATATATATATTATTTAGTTACTATTTCTCTTTTCTGATAGAGACTTCAAACCGCAGATTCCTCACCTTTGAATATTCCCCAAGTGTAACATTGAATCTGGAAACTTTTCAGCAGTACCTCTGCATGCCAGCAGGTGACGCCATGTGTCACACTGATGCTTTCCACTCTGGAAATGATGTGCAAGGCATTTGTATTCATCACTCCCACATGCTGATGTCTGTTCCTTTCTTTTCTAGTTTCCAGGCGCTGAACCGGAGCACTTTTTGTATCTCTCTTAGACGTTATCCCTACAGAGGTCTTCCATTTTGTTTCTGGATCTATGCTCTTGCAACGCCTTCTTCCTGAAGCAGAAATTCAAAATGCTCACTGTGACCCAGGTCTTGTCTGCCCTTGACCCTGGAGACTGGCTAGCGGCACTGGACCTGCAAGACACCTAGTTTCATATACTTATCTTGTAGGCCCATCAGCGCTACCTGTGGATCGTGGTAGGAAAAGAGCATTTTTAGTTACGTGTGCTCACCTTTGATCTCACCAGTGCCCCTCAGGTGTTCACTTAAGGGATGGTGGGAATGGCAGTACACCTTTGGGTGTCTGGAGTGCCAGTCTTCCCCTACCTTGACAACTGGCTGTTGAAGGCGCGCTCGCCCCATGCACTCGGTAACCACCGCCAGACTATGGCGAACCTACGGTCATCCTTGGGGTTCACCCTCCTTGGGGTTCACTATCAACATGCCAAAGTCACAGCTGACTACTTTATATATGCTGCCTTTCATTGGAGCTATTTTGCACATGGGTCAGTTTCATGCCTTTCTCCTGAACGCCTTCTTCCTGAAGCAGAAATTCAAAATGCTCACTGTGACCCAGGTCTTGTCTGCCCTTGACCCTGGAGACTGGCTAGCGGCACTGGACCTGCAAGACACCTAGTTTCATATACTTATCTTGTAGGCCCATCAGCGCTACCTGTGGATCGTGGTAGGAAAAGAGCATTTTTAGTTACGTGTGCTCACCTTTGATCTCACCAGTGCCCCTCAGGTGTTCACTTAAGGGATGGTGGGAATGGCAGTACACCTTTGGGTGTCTGGAGTGCCAGTCTTCCCCTACCTTGACAACTGGCTGTTGAAGGCGCGCTCGCCCCATGCACTCGGTAACCACCGCCAGACTATGGCGAACCTACGGTCATCCTTGGGGTTCACCCTCCTTGGGGTTCACTATCAACATGCCAAAGTCACAGCTGACTACTTTATATATGCTGCCTTTCATTGGAGCTATTTTGCACATGGGTCAGTTTCATGCCTTTCTCCTGAAAAAGAAAGTGAAGGACATTCAGGCTGTGATCCCAATCTTTCAGCCTCTGGTCTGGATTTCAGTGAGATTGACTCTGAGACTGCTGGGTCTGATAGCCTCCTGCATCCTTTTAGTGGAGCACACCAGGTGACATATGCAGGCTTTGCAATGAGTCCCACTGAGCCCAACATCAGAGGACACGTCTAGATTTCAGAGGCAATTGCAAAAGATGTGCAGAAGTGGTTGCTGGACTGCAGTTGGGACGGCAGCAAATTCCTCTACCTTCCCTACCCAGACCTGACGGTGGTAAACGATGCATCACCTCTTGGTTGGGGTGGCCATGTGGAAAAGAAGATTAGAGGTCTTTGGTTTTGAGTGAAGTCCCAATATCACATCAACCTTCTGAAGCTACAGGCCATCCATTTTTCATTGAAAGCCTTCTTTCCTTCCATCCATCAAAGCGATGCTGGTACTATTGCTCACGGACAACACCACCGCCATGTGGTACTACAACAAACATGGTAGGGTTGCAGATCCTCTGGAAATGGTCGGACCGCCAAGGATTTTTCCTGGTAGTGAGCCAATTGGCAGGATCATGTAGCAGACCACGAGTGTAAGTACACCCAGAGGTGGTCCAAGGTCTCTTCCCTGAATTTTGTAGAACTCTGGCTCGATCTATTCACCACTGCTGAGAACTCACAATGTCAGCACTTATGCACATTTCCAAAGCATTTGCTGCTTGGAGACGCGTTCCACATCAGGTGAAACTCAGAACTCCTCTATGCCTTTCCGTTGATACCACTCCCTCCCAGAGTCCTCTAGAAGATCAGAACCAACCGGGTCCAAGTCATCCTAGTGGTTTCAGACTGGGCACAGAGAGTAAGGCATACAGAACTCCTAGGCTTGAGCATCTGTTGTCCGATCAGGCTGCCCAGGCTGTCGCAGCAGAAGGGCAAAGTTCTTCATCCAGACCTTCGCAATCTCCACTGTCATGCTTGGAGATTGAGCGGTGACGACTGAACACCTTCGTTCCTTCAGAGGTTATGGATGTCCTCTTGGCAGCCAGCTATCCCTCGACAAGAATTGTATATATGCCTATCGCTGGGTCAAATTTGTGGTTTGGTGCATGGACGTCATTTGGGAGTAGTTAGGGGTCGCTGCTGTGACCTCTAGCTTGCTCTCTGTTACTGCTGGCACTTTGACCCCTGACCTCCGAGGGGGCAAAACATTGTAGCAGGAGCAAGAGCAAGCTAGACGCCACTGCTGTGACCCCTGACTACTCCCAAATTACATCCAAGGTTTGGTACAGTACATGCCAGATTGACCCAATCCATGTAAAGTTAGCTGGCATTCTCATATTTGTTTTGTCATTTGCCAGGCAAGGTTTTGCTTTGGGCACAGTTAAGGATTATCTTTGGGCCCTTTCGGCCTTCTTACAGTTGGCAGATCAACCCTTGCTGTTTAGTCACCACTTGTGATGCAATTTGTTTAAAGGCGTCCTTTGTAATGCCACAATGGGTCCTTAATATGGTCCTAGCTTATCGGATGTGAACTCCGTTCGAGCAACTTTCCAGCTTTCTCTCGCAGCTCCTTATTATTAATACTGTGTGGCTTATCACCATCACCTCGAACGGTGTGAGTGAACTAGCAGCTAGAAGTCTGTATCAGAAGAACAAGTTACTCACCTACTGTTGCACTCTTTCTGGTAGAGACTCTATCTACCCCCAGTTTCCTAACCTACCCTTTCATCCTCCATGTACTGCGATTGAACTCCATCCATTATTGAGAACCCAAGTCTAGGAATCTGCACACTGTCTACCGATTTGCAATTAGGACTCTGCGTCTCAGGACGCAGACAGTCTCAAAAGCAACTTACGCTAGTACGCGGGAGTGGCACCTATACAGGCTCTGCACATAATTTCCTGAGTGGAACAGCATCCCTGCAGAGCCTCACGGTGCCACTTTCCAGCCCACGGAGGTACTGCTGAACAGTTTCCGGACCCAGTCTGTTACTGGGGCATATTTAAAAGGTGAGGAATCTTCAGCTATTAGTAAACTGGGCAAAAATGTCTTTTATATACCAAATAAGTATTTCAGTATTCATTTGCATTGATTGAAATGTGGCAGCCAACTTGTGCCAATTTATGTGCTAATCACATTGTGTGGCTGTTGGAAAATTTAAAAAAACATAGCCACACTTCAGGGACCCACTATAAGTGATACAATAGAATGCTATTAATAGTTAGAAAAAAATAATTAGTAATCTTTTGACTGCTTTTGAAATCTCCTGAAGAGTAATGACAATTAATAAATAATGGACTTGTTGCAGGTGTTGGCAACAGTGCAGCCAGGGGTGGGTGTCCGACTACTTCAAAGATAAATACTTAGACATTATGCCATGGAAACATAATCAAGGGTGTCTTAGGCCTTTGTGGTGGAACTTAAAAAACTTTTTTTTTTGTTTGATTGCAAGTATTTGGGTATTCTCCAATAAGCGTGACAGCATCTCTTTGCTGTCGGAGTGTTTACAACTAACCTGTTTACCCTCTACAGCCCTTTCAAAGAGTATCCTGTTGAGACTCTCATCTAAGACTATAATTTCTAAAAGAGAAGCTCAAGTGACATCTCTACTCCATGCCAACAAGAATAATGCCTTCCCTCCTTCAGGACGTTCAATACTGGATGCCACTGACGCTCACCAGACCCACAATTACGCCTTGGCTTCGGAGAATGTTGAGCCTTGTGAACCTTTCTGTCTACAGTTAATCAAGGCAGACAATAAGACCGACTCCCCTTCCACCTGTTTACTCATTTTGGCCAGTCCACTGATGTCCCTGAGAAGACAGTCCCAATTCCTTCCAGCCTTTTCCTAGTTCCCTCACGGTGCTCTTTGAACTCGATCTACTTCTAAACAACACTCATTTTCTCCCACTCACATATTTAAGTCTCTGTCATCCCTTCACATTTTACATACTCTAGAAGATATAGGCAGGGAACCTCTCCAAAAGTCTTCTTGAATGGTAAGCACATATACTGGCACAAACATCATTCATCCCTCTGCTCTTAAGAAAAGTGGTCCAAATCCACACACACACCGCTCAATACTGGTGAACGACGTAGGGATCCACAGCAGTGTGGCACAACAGTTTTTTTTTATCAAGGTGCTTTCTTTGGCGTGGTTGCATGAACTATTTAGATACAGTAGGTCATTGTTTGTTTAGTAAGTTAAGTGGTTGCTCATAGATATTGACAGGAATCATGTTTGATAGATATGTTCTATATAGATTGAATTGTGGATGCACAAGCACTTCATATCACTAAAACAATATTTTTTGATAGTTTGCTCAGTAGATTTATTTTTCTTCCCAATTCTCTATTTTGTATTGTCACACCGTTTTATGATGTTTCTATTTATGGCATGCATGTTTAATGGGTTTATAAAAAACCCGAAATAAACTATTTGATGATGATCTGTTCTGTGGAAAGCAAAGCATAAATCTACATCTGAGATGCTTTATGGTGGCGGAATTATGATTATGACCTTTTTTTGGATAGGCTCATCCAGTGATGTAATGTGTTTTTGCTCAGGTTTTTGAAGCACTTTCCTGCATGCATTTGCGGGTGCCTTTTTGTGTGGCCTTGCTATCAACTTGAGAGCTGACAGATAGCAACAGGACCTTGAAGGTTCCTGTCTGATGTCACAGTGATAGCATCATTCCTGACCTATTAGGTGCTCTGTGGCTCTGTGAGAATGAGCTGATTTAATGAAGGCAGGTTTTTGCCTATTAGCCCTGGAAAAGCCATTTTAATTTTTTTTATCTTGCAGTGTTTATTTTAATGTATGTATTGTTTTTTATTGTTTAAAACAAAATGTTTGTGGCAATATTTAGATGGGTAAAAGTAGTTTTCAATTAATAGACAAAGTCATTAGTTCATAGTCCTAGGTAGAAGAGCTTTACATATTATGTTATTTGTATGTTATTTTGTCAGAAACATTCAGTATAGAATATTTGTGGAAATGTTTGTGAAACACTTGCTAGAGGTTGCTCAGATTTTGACTTGGGATTCTTATCTATGATCCTGAATAATAAGCTTTCATACCAGTTTAGGGTGGTATTCTATTTGACTGTTTATATTGTAGGTGGATATAAATGGCCACCAAACGTTTAGCTGAGATGAGAATTTGTTAAAACTTGAAGATGCTAGCATAATGTCCTTGAGAATATATACTTTTATACATTTTTAAAAAAAAATACTAGAGATGTCAGACATAAAGTTGAATTGTGAATCATGTTGTCTGTTTTTTCTTGATGCTTTGCAGATTTGTTTGACAGTGCTGAAGAAACCGCAAAAATGGCAAAAAGTGTGCCCGATTGTGATGGTGTTTATTTTGTTCCTTCTTTTAGTGGATTACAGGTAAAACAGCTTTTTGAAACATATGTAACGCAGTTCCTTAAACTGCCTGGTAGAATTGGGTGTTAAGGCTTGTTTTATTCATTTACATGTTTATAAAAACAGTGAGGAGAAATAGAGTTGAATGCTTAGTGAAGCAAACCTTGTGCCATGGTTGAGACCTTATCTTCCAAAGAATGAACGTTTTGAAGTTGCAGTGACACTCTCCATGAGTCAGTGGGGCATTGGAGGTAATATAAAGTAGGAACTGTACATGTAGGTGCTGGTAGAAGGTAAACGTTTGTCAGGGATGGGAGATTGCAGGAGGAGGAAGTCTGGATAGGTTTGAGGTGAACATCAAGACGAGGTCTAAATCTGTCGTAAGAAGAATTGAGTTAAGGATTTAGTAGAAAGAGGAAGCTATAAAAAAGGGAGTTGATATGGGTGGGCGAGGTTTAGTCTGGGAATTCAGCAAGTATGGGTGGCAGGACTTATTAGACATGCGTTACTGGGTGTGGTACAAATGAGTAGGAGTGGTGTGATTTGAAAAAGCAGAATTTGAAGGGCAGGGAGGCTATAGGGAAGTCACAGTAGATGGGAGTTATTGGGGTGGAAGATTATGAAGTGTTGTAATTGGGTGGTGGTATCGAGTAGAATGATAGATTGTGAGGCAACTGTTAGGCCTAGGAGTAGACTAGTGTAAGATAAGTGTGAGTAGGTGACAGAAGTGGAACTGAGGCAATAGATGGTCAGACAGGAGTTTGCAGTAGTGTTAGATTGAAAGAGGTGGTAATTCGCAGTGTGTGTTTAGTTAGTTGGTAGTGGAGTTGCCCTTAGGCTGTTTTTGGGGGTTGGTCAGAGGAATGGGTTGTCACAGACTAGTAAATGATTAGGGCCTGGTGCTTGTTGAAAGCAAGAGTTGATTAGGGTCTGGGGTAAATGGCTTTGGCTTATTAAAAGAAGATGAACGTAAGTAAAACTAATCCAAGAGACATTGTTAAATCAGTTACTCAATGTGTTTGGAATCACCATCTTAATAAAGTAACTGTTGAAACCTGAAAATCTAAATTTCAAATATTTGTTATAATTTGATAGTCAAGTTTGGCATTACTAATGGATACCACTACCATGTTTTGGCACTTTAATATTAGTTGTACATGGCAGGCAGTGTGATGGATGGCATGAACTTGTTGGTGGATGGCACGAGTGGAGGTAATAAGATTTAGTAGACCGTAGTTGTTGCTATTTGAGAGATTTTTATGAGAATTAGTTGATAGGAGGTTATGTTAGTTAAAGTTAGTAAGGTGTGTGATGTAGGAAGACCTAGGGTTAGGAGCAGTAAGTTCTAGCAGACCAGTATCAGTATGGTTATGAATTCGCCAGAGGTGAACTTAATGCGAGGAGGTTTGAGTAAGGCAGTTGTCACACATAAACCGCACTCTAAACCTGAATGAATCAAACCTTCCTGAGCATGATACACCCGCTGATTCCTGGGGCAAGTCTTCTGGTTTGTTAATGACTGCTTTAGAAGTGCAGGACAAAGCTGCATTTTCATCCAGTCCCTCTCCCCTTTTGTGATGAGTATCGAGTGTCTATGTCTTATTTGTTACGCTTGTGTCTGGCCCTTCACTGTCTCACTCCTCTTGCCTTGGGGACAATGATGGATGCTCTGAAAACTGAAAAGCCCAATAATATTGTATTTCATAAGGTATCATTTTTGTGCTGCATTACTATTTATAAAGTCGCAGATCATGTCTATACTTTCTGAGCAATTCTTTATGGTTAGGGAATGGCCGTCTGATCTGAAGTGCATTAATTTACAGCAAGTTAGTTTTTTAGGAAAGGTAAATACAATACAACATACGTGCTTATTGTATTAGAGGTATGTTTTACGTTCTGGATCTGATCAATTTTGGACCGAGAGGGATAAGATCACTTCTATTGCAAATGTTGGACTTGACTTTCATGGTGTGGTTTTTCCTTAACCTTTTGCCTTCAATCCCATTGTTTTTGCTGACTTTGATTTGCTGGCCCTGGAACCCTGCGCACTTTCACACTGTTAAGCAGTGCTAAAGTGCTTGTGCTCGCTCCTTTATACATGGTGAAACTGGTTTACACCCAATTGGCACATTTAATTTACTTGTAAGTCCTTTGTAAAGTGGTACTACATATACCTAGGGGATTTAAATTAAATGCTACCAGTGGGCCTGCAGCACCGATTGTGCCATCCACTTAAGGAGCCTTTTAAACATATCCCTGGCCTGCCATTGCAGGCTGTGTGTGAAGTTTGAAAGTGCCATTTCAGCCTTGCAAAATAAACCTTTTGCAAGGCCTAAATCTCACTTTTTTTAAAATACATATGCCACCCCAAGATTATACCCTAAACAGCCCAGAGTACAAGGAGCAGTGTATTTAAAAAGCTGGACTTTAAACTCTTACATATCCTGGTAGTGAAAAACTCTTACATTTGTCTTTCCCTACTGCAAGGCCTGCTACTTTCATAGGATAACATTGGGTTACCTTTATAAGTGCTAACTTCCAATTGGGAAGTAGGTGGGAAAGTCGAGTATGGTCTCTAAAGAATTGTAATTTAAAACCCTCTTTAATGGTAAAGTTGGATTTTAAGTCACAAATCTAAAAATGCCACTTTTAGAATGTCGGTATTTTCCTGTCCTAACCATTTGGTGGCTGCAGTCTATATCATGGGTCACATGATTAGGTGTAGCTGGCAGTTGGTCTTTGTGTATTAGTTCCTGACAGTGAGGCAAAGGGGGACTACGTTTTGGCAGGATAGGCCATTTCACACTTGCACATCACAAAGGCTCTGCCTCAGCACACAGATATCAAAGGGTCTACAAAAAATATGCCTAAAGTGATAAGGACACCAAACATAAACACTATATTTATCCTATACCTCAAGGTTGATTCCCAGACCTCCATAATGGTCGGTAAAGGATACCCATCAGTCACCACACGGAACCACCCTTCATCATTTGGGATTCCTTATTGACCAAATGATGGAACCCCTGCCTGCCGCAGATGGGGACAAGATGAAAAAAGCCCTCACCTACTCAGACAGGTCTCAGTATGGTCTCGTTACTCTGAACTAGAGTTCATGAATGAAACAGAGTGACTGATGCAGCAGTGCAAAAAATAATAAAAGTGTGGAAAAAATTGTGTGTTAAAATTGGGTGAGGGAGTACTGAAGAGGTTTATTCTGGTGCTACTCACTCTTCCAATGTTAAAAAAGTCAATGGCAGTTTATTAAGATAGCTGCCTAGGTGTGATGAGAGGTCAACATGTTTCAGCAAATCTCGTGGACAACTGAGTCCTTGCTTTCTTCAGGACCTATATGACTAATGCTACTGCATAATGTGAAAAAGAAGAAAATAAAGTGTGATTCCATAATTATTGAGAAATCACAGTAAGACAAGCTTAGAGATCACCACCTGGTTCCCTAGGTGTCCACTCCATGTCCTGTCTCATAGACTGTGTATGTCACTAAAAACAAAAGAGGAGAGATATCAAATGAAAATGTAGGTGAATTATCACAGCATGTAGGCAACTATGAACGTCAGTGAAAATAAACATGTACATTCTGTATCTAAAAAGTATATAACCAAATTTGCTAGGAGAGTGTACTATTATCATCATTTTAGATATAAAATTATATTCCAAAAGGGATAACTACATCTTACCAGTGTCTTAAGATGTAGAGACCTCACCCCACCTGGCTGCGGCTCAGGAAGTGAATGAAGCACCGCTCTGAAAAAAGGGGGCAAGCAAACCAGGATATGTCAACATGCTCCCTTCATTCCAAACAAATAAACACTTAGTGCAAAAGGGTAACAAAAAGTAGCGAAATGACACAGCACATAGTTGTCACAATCTCGACTGTGCTGAATGTAAAGTGGGAAAGAGTGGCGTGCTGAATAACGCTCTATCTCATGCAGTCAAACAATGCCCACGCGTGCGAGAGGCGCACAGGAAAACATGCCTTGACAGGCTCATGTCCGAAGGAATGAGGACACGAAGCACTAATTATGGCGTATAAAGACATGCCCCCAGCGGGTATTCAAGCGCCTGTACTCGAGTTAGAGTGGTCATGGCGGAGTGCTTACCTGTCCGTCGGTACTTCTCTGCCGGCATCCAAGCCGACTGGGGAGGTACCGGGACCGGGAGCACGCTGAGATTTAGGAGCTGTTGTGCCATTGGCAGCAGTGGTCACGCGGGTACGTCAGGACGTGCCCTATTGGATAGTACTGTTTTAACTTCTCATTGGCTACTAGCTTTAACCACACGGATTCCTCCCCTGCCTTCCGCGGGAGTGACAGCTAAGCCCTGATTCCTTTTAACCCCCAGCTAGCATAGCGCTCGCTTAGCGCTTTTTTAACTTACCCTCTCCTGCATCCAGGGACCTCTCCCCTGCCACAGTCTTTCCCGCGCAGCCGAGCTTGACGCTGCAGCGGACACAGGACTCCCCGTTCGCCGCCTTCAGCGGCTGCTCCCCGGCCACGCCCACTTATTTGGCCACGCCCACCTGAAACCTTCATTAGGAGCTGACTACTAGCTTTAACCACACGGATTCCTCCCCTGCCTTCCGCGGGAGTGACAGCTAAGCCCTGATTCCTTTTAACCCCCAGCTAGCATAGCGCTCGCTTAGCGCTTTTTTAACTTACCCTCTCCTGCATCCAGGGACCTCTCCCCTGCCACAGTCTTTCCCGCGCAGCCGAGCTTGACGCTGCAGCGGACACAGGACTCCCCGTTCGCCGCCTTCAGCGACCGCTCCACGGCCACGCCCACTTATTTGGCCACACCCCTTTTCGGCATTACGAACCATGTGCTTCCACCGTACGCGCAGCGGACGGGCGCAGCGGGCACGCCGTTTGCGCGCCGAAGGCGCGCCTAAGGCAAGCCCGTCTGCGCCCGTCTGCGCCCGTCCGCGACCGGCCGGGACCAGGGGCCACGGATCCTGCCCCTCTTGTGTCCTATACCTCCGCTCAACTATCCGCACTTATGGCCCCCATTCCTGCCTCTCCTTTGTTAGTCTCCCGTATTGCTTCACTTAGCCTTTCTGCGCCTCCTTGTTCAACTTCACCCCCCTCCTCCTCTCCCCCCACTCTTCCTCTGACGGTTCATCAGGTATCCTCTTCTCTCATACCGTCACCTCCTGTAGCTTCTGCTCTACTGCTAAACACCCGGGCAGCAGTTAAGCATCAAACTGAACTTTTCAACCTCCTTTCTTCAGACTGCCCCGATTATCTTTTTCTCACGGAGCCTTGGTTCTCTTCTGACTCACTCCCCGACCTTTTAGCTATTCTTCCTGACACACATTATGCCCTCCGAATGGACCGCCCGGCCGGTAAAACCGGCGGTGGAGTGGCAATGATTATACGATCTTCGCTGAAATTCCAGCTTCTTGATCACTCTCCAATATCCAACGTGGATTTCCTGGTCGCCCGGTCCACTAATCTTGTCGATCCCCTCACTTTTGTCCTTGTCTACCGGCCCCCTCTGTCCATGCCTCAATTTGTTCCCCTACTACAAGATATTTTGGCCACCTTGGCAGTGAATAACTCGGCAGTTGTTCTATTAGGAGACTTCAATTATTGGCCTGACGATCCTCGAGAAAGTCTAGCTTCTAAAGATTTTTCTGCAACTCTCCAGTCTCTAAACTTTATCCCTCACATTTTTTCACCCACTCACGTTAAGGGTCACACCCTGGACCAAATTTGGTCCCTGCGTCGCCCCCTCTCCGTTCTCTCTACCCTTCCCTGTCTCTGGTCGGATCACTTTTTAATTTCTTTTAATATTTCCTTTCCCTCTTCCACAAAAGCCCCTCTCCCCAAAAACCAGTCAGCCCGCTGCTGGAATCAGACAGATCTCTCTCTTCTCTCTTCCTCTCTGGCCTCCACTGTACCCGACATGACGGACCTCTCTCTGGAAGATCAAGCCGACGCTGTTCGTGCCTGGTTATCCTCCTCCTGTGACCTTGTCGCCCCTCTTAAAAACATCAAATCTGTGCGGCCCCATGAGGCCCACAGATGGTTCACGAGTGAACTCAAAGAGCTCAAACTCAATCTCAGGCGATCGGAGCGCCACTGGAGGCACAACTACTGTCCCCTTCTCCGCATTAAATATAAATCATTGCTTAACAGTTACAAAAAAGCCATTATTTCGGCGAAAACAGTATACTTTTCTGAAAAAGTTGCCCACTCCTCTAACAAATCCCGAGAGATCTTCTCACTTGTCAAACAACTCGCCACATCTGATCGCACTAACGCTAGTTTTGCCCCATCCCTTTCGTTCTGTCTTTCCCTCAACAATTACTTCATCGATAAAATTACCATTATATATATATATATATAAAATCTTTATTCGGTTTGTTCACAGTGGAAAAACCATAAAAGTACACAAAATAGCAAACACAGTAAAAATACACATGTTACATATATTTCTGATAAAATTCGTTTCATAGTTAAAAAGAGAAATATTAATCAAGAATGTGCAAAGTACCGCTTATTCTCACACTGGCAAGGTTTTTAGAGATTCGTTCTGTGTTTCATGATACACTTTAAGAAACTGCTAATAAAATAACAGACGTTTGGTGTTTCCAACATTTGCAGTCTTAAAAGGGCAGGTCTGCATTGTCGCAAGCCCCAGGATTTTAGTATCGGTAAAAGCCAGATCTTTCTGTGGGCTTGGTGGTATTTACAAAGCAAGATCACATGCAAATTCGACTGCATTGATATACCGTCACAAGGGCAAGGCGGGAGTATAGCCTCCCAACAGTTTTGTGACGGGAAGGTGACCATTCTAAAGAATATATTTAGCCTGAATCTTGTGATGAGCATTCTCTCGTAAGTTGGTATTTGGAGTTCTAAATACGGATGAATGACAAAGGCTACTTGGATCATGTTTGAATGGATCACTGCCGTTTTTGTCGAGTTGGATGCGAGTCTTAACGACTCCAAGTGGCATAATGCTTGGCGTTTAAGAACTTTTTTTGGAATGTCCGTTATTGATGTCGGGTCTGAATAGTACTTCTCAAGGCCTAAATCAGTAAGAAAGTTCCTAACATATAGGAGCCACTTTATTTTTGCAGAATTGTCCATATTCATAGAATCTGTGATGATGGCTTGAGTCAGAGCATTTTTGTTTGATTTCCAAATGCGGCGCCACAGCATCAGAGGTTCAATTTTAATTAAATCCTCTAGATATGGTATGGCTAATTCTAGGTGCATTGCGTAAATAGAGGTGCCTTTGGGGGTGGCTAGCAAGAATCTTAAGAAGGTGTTTTCCGCCCTCTGAATTGGGCTAACATCAGTATACCCCCAGACTCCTGCACCATATGTTGCTATTGCCTGGCATTTGGCGTTGTAAATCTTAAGGAGCTCTACTGGAGGCCTCTTGCCTAGTTTCTGGGAAAAGGTTATTAGTGCTGCAATTGATCTCCTAAATAAAAGTGCCCTTGTGCTCACTGCTTGCTTCCAACAGAGTTGGTCATCTATCATAACCCCCAAGTAGGGATAGTGTGGGGTAGATTCAAGCTTTTGATTATTGAGGACTATTGGATAGGTTCTTTTTCGGTGTCTGCCAACAGTCATTACGAACGTTTTTTTTACGTTCACTTTTAGATCTAAATTGCCCATGAAGGACGTGTATCTGTTCACTGCATTCTGAAGTTCTTTGGGTGTTCGCGCTAAGATGACGGCGTCATCCGCGTAGAGCAGGGCTGGGATCAGGCGGCGGTTTATGCGTGGGAGGTCCTGGGCCCCCCTCAACATCTCCTCCTCCAAGCCATTGGTGTAGAGTGAGAAGAGGAAGGGGGCCAGGACGCATCCCTGCCTGACCCCACGCCCTACGCTAAACGGGGACGTCAACTCACCATTGACGCCGAAGCGTACTCTGGCTGTGGCCCCAGTGTAAAGCTCTTTGAGAAAATCTAAAAGGGGTGGCTCTACTCCCAATTGAGCTAAGACCCTCCACAGCTTTCTGTGCGAGACGCAGTCGAAAGCTGCGGAGAGGTCAACAAAGACCATATATATCTTGGTAGGGATGGCCTGTGTATATTTCCCCATTATTAGGGTAAGGTTAAGGACCTGCTCTAGGGTACCAAAACCTTCTCGGAAACCGAATTGGATATCCGAAATTATGCCCCGGTCCTCAGTCCACTGCTGAAGGCGCTCAAGAATCACTCTCCCCACTACTTTCCCAAGAGAATCCAGCAGTGATATGGGCCGGTAGCATTTTACATCTTGTCGGTCCCCCTTTTTAAAAATGGGGACCATTACTGATTTTGTCCAAGATGTTAAGATTCCCTCACTTGCTGCTGCTGTACATACTCTAGTTAAGATGGGGGCCCAGAGATCTTGATTACTTTTGAAAAGGTCCACCGGGACCCCGTCGGGTCCTGGTGCCTTGCCTGTTTTACTACTCTGCAGAGCGTCTATAAGGTCTGAAATGTCAAAAGGGACCAGGATAGGGTAATTTACCTTGGGGAGAGGGGATTCTGTTGGATGGGTATTCTTAAAGATTTCCTCAAAGTGGGAGACCCAGGTGTTTTCGTCGATAGCGACTTCTATTTTTGGGGTATCTCTGTCTGTGAGGTATGGGGTTCTGACCGTGCGCCAGAAGAGCTCACTGTTTTGTGAAACTGCACCATGGTGGAGATCATCCCATAGCTTTTGCTTTAGTTGTGCAGTTCGCAGCTTTCTTTCCCTTGTGTATTGGCGCCTGAGCAGCTGGATCTGAGCCGCATCACGTGGATTATTTTTGAGAGCGGATTTCAGCTTTGATAGGGCCGCTGTGCAGTTATGATTAAACCACTTTGGTTTTGAGGGGCGGTTTATTTTAGGTTTTGTGGTGAGCAGGTCTTTTATAGCGTCTAATATTAGATTAAAATTTCTCAAGACTTCTTTATGGCTAGTTGTAAGATCCAGGCATTTCATTATGTTTGGGTAGGACTGCGTTACTAATTTTTTCATTATGTCAGATGGGTTAATTTTAGCCCATCTGATTGTTAATCCATTGCGTTTACCGACCTCTATCTTGTTCTGCCTGAGAGTGGTCGCCATCTCTGATTTATGTGAAAGGTTGGCAGGCATGGGCATAGTTAGTATTAAGGCTGCGTGGTCGCTAAAGGGGGTGACAATGACTTCAAAGTCTTTAAATGTCGACATTAGGGTTTGGGAGAGAAATATGAAGTCTACTGTTGTCTTATGTCCTCTACCCACATAGGTCGGTATGAATTCGTTTGGATCTGCTTTTACCTGATTGGCAATCTGGAGATCCAGATCTGATAGGGCAATGTTAATTATGTTTCCCAGTTTAGAGTGTGCGAGATGTGCTAGTGGAACATTAAAGTCGTCCACGATCCCACAACACAGTAAGTTGGGAGCTGTGCAAGGATGAAGATTGAAATCGCCTCCCCAAATTAAATGGGTTGCTTTATTTGCAGGGCTCTGATGGAGTACTTGTTTTAATTTATCGGTTATGGTAGTAAGGAGAGTTATAAAATTTTCTTCCGATAAATTATTATATATGTTGGTCAGGATGATAGTGTCTTTGTTGGGAAAGGTAAGTGATAGGATTTGATGATTGGCGTCCTGAGAAAGTGTGGCCACTTTATTAAGAGGTAGGGAATTTGAGATATAGATGGCTAACCCACCTTTTGGTCTGCCCATTGTACTGGTTAGGGCTGGAACATTATAGGTTTTATAGCCTTGTAGATGGAGTTCTTCTACGGACCATGTCTCCTGGAGACAAATTATTTGGCATGAGGCTAAAAACTTCTGCGCAGAGCCATCCTCGATTTTATTTCGGAGGCCCGCGATGTTCCAATAAGAGACTATGAGAAATGAAGGGTCATCGGTAGATTCTGCTTCTGGGGTTATCGTGTTCTTGTTACTGGTAAGTGAGGCGGTAATATTGGGCTGCAAAGGGGGAGATAATTGGGTGTCAGTGGGAGGAATTTCTATTAGTGGTCAGTCGACCATTTCTAGGCCGCTAAACCTATTGCTTAGTGGGATGTTTTGCCATGGGTCCCATCGTGTTTGCTCTCTATGTGGGGGCCAATGTGTATAAGGTCTTCTGTCGTCCCACCTTCCTCCCTGGCGGCGCTGTCTCACTGGGTGCCAGGAATAGTCTGGCTCGTATTGATTATGGGGGCCGTTATAAGTGGTGTTTGGAAAGTCATCCTGCCTGGGAAATGGAACGGACCAAGGGGGCTCCTGCTCCTGTGTATAACTGTCTATTTGCCTGAAGGGGTAGAAAAAGGGGAGGGACTTGATCTTGATTCCTCCATTTGGGGTGATGTCTTCCCAGGCACAGACATAATCCGCTATTCGAGGGTCCTCGAACGTGATTGTGATACAGTCCCCGGGAATGGTTTTTCGGGTATTGCCCACCCATGGTACCCTGGCTACGGATCTGATTCTACCGCGCCAAGAGGATGGAATTGGGCGGTTGGTCTGGAGCCAATGCTGAACTTTATTTTTCAGGGACCAGACCGGTTCTGGGGTAAGATCTGTTAGTTCTGGCACTCCAGCCATGACTGCCACATAGGGTGAGGCCTCTGGAGGGAAATCTGCTGAGAATCTTGGAGGACCAGGATTCCCCGCAGTGTTTCTCTTGGGCCTGCCCGCAGGTGTTTTTGGTGGTGCGGACGGGGGGGGGGGTAAGGTTTTTGTTGTTGCGTTATGCGTGGTTTTCCCTGAGGTTTTGTTGGCTGTGCTGCTCGGTGCCGTCGGAATTGCGGCAGTAGTAGCAGGCACAGTTGTCGCAGGCACAGCTGAGGGAGTCAAAACGGTGGTCTGTTGTGGGTTGCTAGTAGAGGTTTGAGCTGCTACAGTTTTTGTTGTTTTGATTGAATTTGAGGTGTTTTTATTGGTCAACAAATTTGGAGTAGTTATCCTGAGAGTCTTTTGTAGTGGATTGGGTAAAGGTGGATTGGCGATTGATGCATTGGAGCTTATTGGTTTTTTGCTATTGTTTTGTGGTGGTTTTTGAGGACATGGTGGTAGAAGTGACTGCTGATTTTTTAGAAGCTTGGAAATTTGCAATTCTAGGGTTGCTAACCGATGTTCTAAGGGTTGTAGCGCATGTTTGACTACGTTGGCTATGCTGGAGAGTGTTAGTTCCTGAGCCTCAACAGCGTTCAGATCCACCGGGGTTTGTTTTGTGGAGTAAGGGTCCAAAACTATCGGGGAGGATGGCTCCTTCTCTACCTGATGGACTGACGCTAGGATCTCGACATGTGTCGCCCTATCATCCTGGATTTGTGGGATACTTGATGTTGTTACCAAGTTTTCTGGGGTAGTTGGGTTTCTTGGTGCCCTTTTCTTACTGATTGCTCCCTCCCTCCTACCCCTTTCTAACCTTTTTTCTGACGAAGAGATTTCTGCAGGAGTTGTTGGAAGCAGTTCGGGGGTTTTTTCTAGGTCGAAGCTGAGTTGGGAGTCCGCTAGCTGAGATACCGACAGGTCCACTGTGTTTGGTAGGCTGCGTCTCTCTCTAGTTGGAACCAACTCTGCGTTTGGGACTCATAGCGCTGGGGATCTGGCTTCCGCCAGGATTCCTAATGAGGATCTTTTAGCAAATGCTAGATCTAGAGAGACCCTTTCTTCAATGAGTGTTATGCTTTCGTCTATGAGCGTGTTTGCCTTCGCTAGGAAGTCATCCATGGGACCAAGCAGTTTACCTGCAGCGCTGGGGGCTTTAGCTTTAGTTTTATTCCCTCTCGTAAGGACCATTGCTATTCTTTTTAGGTTGTGGGGATGAGGTAAGTCGTGAAAATATTGCTATTAAAAGCAGTGAATCGGATAATAATATTGGTGTCAAGGGGGGTGGCCCAGTCCAGTCTCTACCAGCCTCTAACGGCCTAGAACGGCCCGGTCTTTGCCCGGGTCTTCGCCCCGGGCTGCGACCCGCGGCGCGACCCGCGGCGCGTTAGAGACTGGCCAGATATGGAGGACGGAAGGAGGGCGTGGCCGCCGGGGGAAGAGGCGCCGGCTGCAAGGAGCGGTGGTTTCTGGGCCTCGCAGTCCCCCGGTGGGCTGTTCGTGGACACAACCAATGCACTGCTACCTGGGCGGGTCGCGCTGAGAGCGAGATGGTGAACTGCCGATTGCAGTGACGCTCCCACCAGCCGACCTCTGCTCCAGGGAGTGCGGTTCAAGATTTGGGCAGAAAAGCAGTTCCTCGTTTTTGGCACAAAGAGCAGGTCAGTGAGCGGCACCCGCGCAGCGGGTGTCGCGAAAGGTTATGAAGCAGCGTTCCAATCAGTGGGCGTGGCCGCCGGGGGAAGAGGCGCCGGCTGCAAGGAGCGGTGGTTTCTGGGCCTCGCAGTCCCCCGGTGGGCTGTTCGTGGACACAACCAATGCACTGCTACCTGGGCGGGTCGCGCTGAGAGCGAGATGGTGAACTGCCGATTGCAGTGACGCTCCCACCAGCCGACCTCTGCTCCAGGGAGTGCGGTTCAAGATTTGGGCAGAAAAGCAGTTCCTCGTTTTTGGCACAAAGAGCAGGTCAGTGAGCGGCACCCGCGCAGCGGGTGTCGCGAAAGGTTATGAAGCAGCGTTCCAATCAGTGGGCGTGGCCGCCGGGGGAAGAGGCGCCGGCTGCAAGGAGCGGTGGTTTCTGGGCCTCGCAGTCCCCCGGTGGGCTGTTCGTGGACACAACCAATGCACTGCTACCTGGGCGGGTCGCGCTGAGAGCGAGATGGTGAACTGCCGATTGCAGTGACGCTCTCACCAGCCGACCTCTGCTCCAGGGAGTGCGGTTCAAGATTTGGGCAGAAAAGCAGTTCCTCGTTTTTGGCACAAAGAGCAGGTCAGTGAGCGGCACCCGCGCAGCGGGTGTCGCGAAAGGTTATGAAGCAGCGTTCCAATCAGTGGGCGTGGCCGCCGGGGGAAGAGGCGCCGGCTGCAAGGAGCGGTGGTTTCTGGGCCTCGCAGTCCCCCGGTGGGCTGTTCGTGGACACAACCAATGCACTGCTACCTGGGCGGGTCGCGCTGAGAGCGAGATGGTGAACTGCCGATTGCAGTGACGCTCCCACCAGCCGACCTCTGCTCCAGGGAGTGCGGTTCAAGATTTGGGCAGAAAAGCAGTTCCTCGTTTTTGGCACAAAGAGCAGGTCAGTGAGCGGCACCCTTCTCAACCATTATCATTATCAAAGCTAACATCCCCGCAGTCTCACAAACCCAGGTCATCCCCCTTCTTCCCCCCCCGCCTCTTATATTAGATCACTTCCCCCCCCATTTCTGCTGTACAATTTTCCGCTCTGCTTGTCAAGGTTAAGTCAGGATCACCAGCTGATTGCGCGCCGGCTCGGATCCTTCAAACCCTTTTCTCTCACTCTCCTGGACCCCCCCTTACATTACTTAATTCATCCCTGGCTCTGGGATCTGTTCCTTCCTCCTTCAAAACTGCCACCGTCCTCCCTATAATAAAAAAACCTGGCCTGGACCCTTCCTCACCCTCCAACTTCAGACCCATTTCTCTCCTTCCCTATTTGGGAAAGATCGTGGAAAGCCATGTCACTTCCTGCCTGTCCTCACATATTGAGAAGTATGGTCTCCTGGCTTCCCACCAGGCGGGCTTCCGCCCGGGTCACTCTACCGAGACTGTTGTCACCGCTGTCTTGGACGAGCTTAAGGGTAAGGTCGACTCCAATCTCCCCCAGGCACTGGTGCTCCTCGATCTGTCGGCTGCGTTTGACACGGTTGACCATGCCATTCTTCTCGACCGTGTCAGCGCAGCCGGCATCAGGGGGGTAGCACTTTCCTGGTTGAAGTCCTTTCTCCAGGACAGGTCCCAGGCAGTCCAGCTCGCTGGTTTCTCTGCTCCCCCCTGCTCCCTTGCGTGTGGGGTCCCCCAAGGCTCCTCTCTTTCCCCCCTTCTCTTTAATCTTTACATCTACTCTCTTATTTTTTCCCTCCGCGAGCTGGGGGTCTCCGTGTACAACTACGCTGACGACCTCCAGCTCATCTTTGATCTTTCTACCCCTGATTCCTCTTCTTTTTTTAGTTCCACTTTAGTTTTTATTTCGGACTGGATGATCACGAATCACCTCAAACTAAATCCTGACAAGACGGAGCTTGTCCTCACTGGTGGTCCCTCTAATCCCTGGTCCCCTACTCATTGGCCCCTTTCTCTTGGTACCCCCCCTCTTCCAGTCCCCTCTGTTCGCACTTTAGGCATCAAGGTCAGCAGTGACCTTTCCATGCATTCCCAAGTTAGCTCTGTAATTTCATCTTGTTTTTTATCCCTCCGCCTCATTCGCAAAATTTCCCGTTTTTTTACCACTGAAGCCCTCAAATCCATCATTACAGCCCTCATCACCTCTCGTCTCGATTACGGGAACGCTCTTTACTCCGGCATCCCCGCCTTTGAAATGCGCCGGCTTCAGGCCATCCAAAACCAGGCCGCCCGGCTCGTTTTTCACCTCCCCAAATTCTCCCACGTCACGCCCGTCCTGAAGTCCCTTCACTGGCTTCCTGTACGCTTTCGCTCTTCTTTTAAATTAGCCTGCCTAGCCTTTTTAGCCTTCACCCATTCCGCCCCTCTCTTTATCGTTTCTTTGATCACTCCCTATACTCCCTCTCGCACTCTTCGGTCATCATCTCAACTCCTTCTTCAAGTCCCCCGCTACCGTAAAACCCGTATCGGTGGCACCCGTTTCTCGGTTCTGGCTCCTCAGTATTGGAATAGTCTTCCATTATCTATCCGCTCGATCCCCACTTACCCAGCTTTTCGAAAGGCATTAAAAACCTTTCTTTTTCTTCAGGCCTTCCCCGGTTAGTCCCTTCGGTTGCAGTGCAGAACCCGTCTTCCCTCCCTCAGCGCCAGGAAGCCGCTCGGCCACAGTGCGCTTTATTAAGTTCCTTTTTCATTTAATTTATTTCATTTCATTGGCTGATGGTCTTAGTTACGGCGAGTCGAGCTCGCTAGTGTATTGATTCCTAGTCCGTATATGCAGAAAAGAAAACTGAAAGCTGATCGTGGAGATAAGGCACGATTGCAATGATAAGAGAAAGAAGGAGTAGTAGGAGTACAAGTACCGCCCCTGTTCCAAAGAATTGCAGAGGTAATCAGATCCATCTAGAGACTAAATAATAATTAGAAAAACGGGAGCAATGAGGTCCAAAGACTGATTACCTGTAGAAGCTCCACAGTATACTGGGTAATCTTTCAGTGAGCTTCATTTGAAGTGTCTGATACCTGTATCAATTTAAATATAAGAGAGGGTCATCTGGCAGTGATAATACAGTGTGTAGACAGGAGTAAGAGGTGTTATACCCAGAGAGCGTGATGCATCACTAATGATCATACCGGAAAAAAGTGTGCACATGGTTGCCACAGCGTATACAGTAATCACCGGACAATCTTCGCCCCATGGTACAGGAGATGCCCACATTTCTGAAAGATACTACAGACGTTTTGCGTCTATTACATGAAATTGATTTTGATACCACCACTGACCTTCTTGTTTCATTCGACGTCGAGTCGTTATATACATCTATACCACAGGATGAAACTTTAGAGGTAATCTGTTCTCTACTACAGATGAGAGACCTTGAGAGCATCACTCCAGTTCATTTTATTATGGTCTGCGCGACCCTAGCAATGAAACACAATTTTTTCAGGTTTGAGGATACTGTGTACCTACAGACGTCAGGTACCAGTATGGAGAGCATTTATGCTCCCAGTCTAGCTAACCTCTACGTTCATTCCTTTGAACAGGAACATATCCTCACCACCTCAAACCCTTTCCTTAGCTCCATCAAGCTATGGAAGAGGTATATCGATGACGTCTTGGTGGTGTGGCGTGGGTCTAACGAGAGATGTCTAGAATTCCTAAACTGGCTAAACAACAGGAACGCTTTTCTCCGCTTCACAGTGGAAGTGGGCAGAAACAAACTTGCCTTCCTGGACCTGATGATTGTTGCAAACCCAGATGGCCTTCAGTCAGAACTCTACAGGAAACCTATGGTGATGATTTCTCTGCTTTGCTTGGACAGTCACCACCCCAAATTGCTAAGGGAGAATTTGCCATATGGGCAGTTCCTCAGAATTCAGAGGAATTGCGCCAATGAGATGGCATTCAAGACACACTCTGCAGCACTACTTGACCAATTATGTTCACGCAAGTATACACCTAGACTGGTTCAGCGCTCGTTAAAACGCGCCAAGAATAACAACCGTCTTGCTCTGTTGGAACCATCTACACCTGAACCTCAGCTGGAGAGACTTACATTTGTCAATACTTTTGGAACACTTTCGAATAAGATACAGAAAGTGGTTAGAAAACACTGGCCCATTTTCAACTCTGGACGTGAATCAATCCAGACCCCCCTCTTTTTATTCAAGAGAGGGCCCAACCTCAGAGACCAGATCATCCGCACTAGACCACGCAATGAGAGGCCTAGGGCTCTAGGCACCTTGTGGGATCTACCTCCTGTGACGGGCCACCACCCCTGCGGCTCATGCCAAGCTTGCCCTCAAACCAAAAAATCAGTTGAGATAGATGTAGGAACAAACTGACCCTGGATTCAGACCAAATTTACAACTTTCAATAGTGACAAATTAATCTATCTCATCACTTGTCCCTGTGGGCTTAAATATGTTGGGATGACGACCCAAAAAATTAGGGTTAGGATATCCAAACATAAAAGCACTATAAGGTGCAGAAGACAGGCCACCAAACTGACCAATCACTTCCTAGAGGCACGACATCCCTCAACGGCCTTTCAATGGACAGTCCTCTAAGAACTCTTCATCCCGGCTCATGTTACAGACGTGACCAAATACCTCTTATTGAAGGAACAGAAATGTGTCTTCAAATTGGGCACAAATCAGATGGGGTTGAACGATGAAATACCATGGTCTGCCCCTATAATGTTATCGGAACCAGCATGGCTCTATGTGTGCCTCAGTCAAAACTGACATACCTGGGTGTGTCCGGTGATTACTGTATACGCTGTGGCAACCATGTGCACACTTTTTTCCGGTATGATCATCAGTGATGCATCACGCTCTCTGGGTATAACACCTCTTACTCCTGTCTACATGGGGCACTGTATTATCGCTGCCAGATGACCCTCTCTTATATTTAAATTGATACAGGTATCAGAGGCTTCAAATGAAGCTCACTGAAAGATTACCCAGTATACTGTGGAGCTTCTACAGGTAATCAGTCTTTGGACCTCATTGCTCCCGTTTTTCTAATTATTATTTAGTCTCTAGATGGGTCTGATTACCTTTGCAATTCTTTCGAACAGGGGTGGTACTTGTACTTTTACTACTCCTTCTTTCTCTTATCACGATTGTGCCTTATCTCCACGATCAGCTTTCAGTTTTCTTTTCCGCATATACGGACTAGGAATCAATACACTAGCGAGCTCGACTCGCCGTAACTAAGACCATCAGCCAATGAGAAGTTAAAACAGTACTATCCAATAGGGCATGCCCTGACGTACCCTCGTGACCACTGCCGCCAATGGCACAACAGCTCTTAAATCTCAGCGTGGTCCCGGTACCTTCCCAGTTGGCTTGGATGCCGGCAGAGAAGTACCGACGGACAGGTAAGCACGCCGCCATGACCACTCTAACTCGTGTACAGGCGCTTGTATACCCGCTGGGGGCATGTCTTTATACGCCGTAATCAGTGCTTCGTGTCCTCATTCCTTCGGACATGAGCCTGTCAAGGCATGTTTTCCTGTGCGCCTCTCGCACGCGTGGGCAGTGTTTGACTGCATGAGATAGAGCGTTATTCAGCACGCCACTCTTTCCCACTTTACATTCAGCACAGTTGAGATGGTGACAACTATGTGCTGTGTCATTTCGCTACTTTTTGTTACCCTTTTGCACTAAGTGTTTATTTGTTTGGAATGAAGGGAGCATGTTGACATATCCTTGTTTGCTTGCCCCCTTTTTTCAGAGCGTTGCTTCACTCACTTCCTGAGCCGCAGCCAGGTGGGGTGAGGTCTCTACATCTTAAGACACTGGTAAGATGTAGTTCTCCCTTTTGGAATATAATTTTATATCCAAAATGATGATAATAGTACACTCTCCTAGCGAGTTTGGTTATATACTTTTTAGATTCAGAATGTACATGTTTATTTTCACCGACGTTCATAGTT
This sequence comes from Lissotriton vulgaris, assembly GCF_964263255.1. NCBI lineage: Eukaryota > Metazoa > Chordata > Amphibia > Caudata > Salamandridae > Lissotriton > Lissotriton vulgaris. The sequence goes on along the minus strand of NC_141699.1, from coordinate 605,283,348 downwards.
GCCTACATGCTGTGATAATTCACCTACATTTTCATTTGATATCTCTCCTCTCTTGTTTTTAGTGACATACACAGTCTATGAGACAGGACATGGAGTGGACACCTAGGGAACCAGGTGATCTCTAAGCTTGTCTTACTGTGATTTCTCAATAATTATGGAATCACACTTTATTTTCTTCTTTTTCACATTATGCAGTAGCATTAGTCATATAGGTCCTGAAGAAAGCAAGGACTCAGTTGTCCACGAGATTTGCTGAAACATGTTGACCTCTCATCACACCTAGGCAGCTATCTTAATAAACTGCCTTTGACTTTTTTAACATTGGAAGAGTGAGTAGCACCAGAATAAACCTTTTCAGTACTCCCTCACCCAATTTTAACACACAATTTTTTCCACACTTTTATTATTTTTTGCACTGCTACATCAGTCACTCTGTTTCATGCATGAACTCTAGTACAGAGTAACGAGACCATACTGAGACCTGTCTGAGTAGGTGAGGGCTTTTATCATCTTGTCCCCATCTGCGGCAGGCAGGGGTTCCATCATTTGGTCAATAAGGAATCCCAAATGATGAAGGGCGGTTCCGTGTGGTGACTGATGGGTATCCTTTACCGACCATTATGGAGGTCTGGGAATCAACCTTGAGGTATAGGATAAATATAGTGTTTATGTTTGGTGTCCTTATCACTTTAGGCATATTTTTTGTAGACCCTTTGATACCTGTGTGTAGTAAAGTGTTATGAGGGAACGTGTCAAAGCCTGGTCTCTAAACTCCCTTGGACCCCAACCCCATCGTATTGTTTTTATTCTGCCTCAGCACATTCAAAAAGGGTTTCACACTAGTCTTTTTTCCCCTCAGATAAGCTGGGACCAGGGCAGGGAGGCAGGAAATTCCATACACCTTTCTAAGGGGAGGTCTGTAGGAGCTTCTCCCGCTTCAAAATGTGCATAAATGGATATAAATAATGGACCCTCAAACCCAACTATTCAAATCGCTTCTGGACCTGTGAACTCTGCCTGGAAAAAGGACTACCCGCTGTGAAGTATGCCTTGCTGACCTGCTTGCTACCTAAATACTGCTTTGCTGCCCACGGCCTGATGTTACGGCACCAGGTTTCTTCTGCTGCTGTGAGCTGCCCTGCTGAACCCAAACTGCTTATGGGGACCTAGAACTCCAGGAAACCTCCAGGTCAGGTAGCTGGCTCCCTGTTCAAAGCCACAGAGATATAACAGGCTCCTACGACATTGACACATCTCCACGCATCTAGACGCAGTGTGACACAGCCCGACATCAACTCTGGCCCAGTGCAATGCAGCTCTTCCGCGACAAATCTCAGCACAAGTCTTCACAAGCACCGGTGGCTTCTTTGACGCCAATGCAGCCAGATGTCAACACAGGTCCAGAGCGACACATCTTGTCTCCTGTGCCAGAGCATAACAGCCCAAGTCACAGTCAGCCCCACCAGCTTACTCACCGATGACGCAGGACCTTGCATCGCAGCTCTTCGTCGATGGTCATCGACTCCAACGCTGTGCGACCCCTCTTGACGCTGGCCTTTGCATCGGAGCTCCTAGTCAATGGCTCCTCGACGCCGGCCTGTGCATCTCGACGCAAGCCCTTCATATCGAGATGCCCAGGCCGCAAGGTACTTTGTTGGCAAATTTAATTCAGCCCTGTATCTAGCCCACACTCCATTGTGGTTGGCCTAAATGTGTGATTTGGACCCGGTCTGTCGTGACCAGTTAACAGCGAAGGGCAGTTTTTGCTTCTTAGCGCTTGATTTTCACAACACCTTTAAAATTTCATAGTTCCAGTTCTAGTTATTGTTTTTTTGTCATTTTGGTTTCAAATAATTGATTAATATTGATATTTGTATTCTTTTTTCTAAATTGGGATTTTTCTTGTGTTGTTTGTTTTCACTTTACTATTTAGTGCTGCATAAATACTTTATACATTATTGCCTCCAAGTTTAGCCTGACTACTTTTGTGCCAGGCTACCAGTGAGTTAAGCACAGGTTAATTTTCGGGTTGCCTGCGTTTCACCATGGTAAGAAATATGGTTGCTGTTCAAATAGCTTCCCCCTAACCATTAAACCTAGTTTCCTACAAGAAAATAAAATGTACATGAGCTAACTCAGTCATGAGTTAGCACATTAATGTGCACTATATATACACAAGAGCTGCCACCAAGCAAGATTTTCTTGATATTTACTTGAAGTACATTTGCATACAATTAATCTAAATGGGAATCATTTACATAGTCTGCACTTATTCTGAAATATTGCATGATCTGGCCATCCTGCATGCCTTTTTCAAAAGTGCCTTGAGTTCAGTCAATGTCTGTGTTACGATTGTGGAAATCTTCTAGAGACTGCCGCATCCTGATTATGCACAAACTCCCTTTTGGTTTACCTCATTTTAATATGATTTTATGACTTGTATTCTCACTCTTAGCCTACATAGGAAAGTGGAGATTGATTTGGAGTCGTTCTAGTGAGAGCAGAGAGAATTAAAGATGTAAACTTTTAGAGTATATTCTAGAGTATATTCACATTCAGTCTGTAAGTTCAGTATTGTCACATTGAGATGTTCTAAACTGATCGCATTACATTGCTTATATACTCTCTCAATTTTCTTCCTCTCAATACGCGGCATCTTTTTGGTTATATGTAAGTGTTTATTTTTATGTTTTCTTTTTTATTACTGTATTACTCCTTCAGTTCCTTTCAAGTCTTCCACCACATCGGTGATAGTTCTGTGCTTCTTACTGTCAAGTATGTATTCTAGGCTCCAGTGAACGATCCTTGTGCGTGCGCCTCTTTCATGGGCCTGAAGCCTTCCACCACCAAGCACCATCTTGTTCGAGCCATACTGGAATCTATAGCCTTCAGGTATTCATCTATTTATTTTAGAACTTGTATAGCGTCGGCCTCCCCACATAGATAGCTCAGCACTTAAACTATAAAACATTGAACACAGCAGTCAAAAGGCGAAGTTCTCCTGCAATGAGTGGGAAATAGAAGAGGGGTACGACTTAGGGAGTAGAATAATTGCAGATGCTTCTTGAAGGAGAGGAGGGGTAAGAGTTAGGGAGTAGAATAATGGAAGATGCTTCTGGAAGGAGAGGTGGAGTAAGGGTTTGGGAGTAGAATAATGGAAGATGCTTCTTGAAGGAGAGATGGGGTAATAGTTAGGGAGTAGACTATTGGAAGATGCTTCTTGAAGGAGAGGAGGGGTAAGAGTTAGGGAGTAGAATAATGGAAGATGCTTCTTGAAGGAGAGAAGGGGTAGTAGTTAGAAGTAGACTATTGGAAGATGCTTCTTGAAGAAAAGGAGGGGTAAGAGTTAGGGAGTAGAATAATTGAAGATGCATCTTGAAAGCTCATGGACATCAGTGAGCTAGGGAGATATTGATCTTTTTCAGGAGGTTGGTCCACGCTCTTGCAGCACAGCTTCTGGAGGTACCCACCTTATCTATGTTGTCTGTTGTCTCTGCACTTAAGCTCGTCTGCATTTTATTTGGACCTAGCCTTATATTCAGGGACACCTAACTTCATTCTGCTCCATCATCGTGTGACTAAGAACATATTGCACAAGTCGTTTGCATTCACGATGGCGCCAGTACCCTTTAAACGCAGCGAGTCATTTAGTATTACAGCCAGCAGTGATAACATCTTAGAGAATTCTCAGTATGGTGTTTTTTCCAACAGTAGTCTAGTATTCGGTACCTTCTAAAATGCTTGTTTTTTTCTCGATTTTAGAAATAAGCAATTGTTTGATACAATGTTGAGGGAGACAGCGATTCCAATTACGGACATCAGGCAAGTGTGTTAAATTCCACAGTATATTTTATAAGCTCTGCATACATAATGCATTTTTTTATTTCATTTTCCCATTTAAGTTCACCATATGATTGACCAATATCGATTACTGCATACGCTATTTAACTTTTGACTTCGAATTTTTGCTTAAACCAGAATTCATCCAGTCTCTTTTCAACGGAAACATTCAGATCCCAGTGGAATTACTGAAAAAAGCAAGATGGAAGAATGTCCTTTATGAGCGGTTGCTACTTTTTGAGTTACAATAATATAAATGTTTTGAAATAGAGTGTGAAGGCAAAAGGGCAACAGGTTTGTTTCAGATTGGGGGGCAGGAGTATTAAAGCGCAGAAGGAATAAGAAGGCCATGTTGTGTAAATTATAAAGCTTTAGTACTGCTACTTTCTATAGTTCACGAAACTATGGTGCTCACTGGCATCCATGTGTTCTTGTAATCGATTACCACAGTTGTAATTCTCACACAATATTTCATGATGATCAGACATTCAAGATTTAAGGTTAACATGCATTTTGTTACGTGTTTTTGAAGCGGTTCTGTTGTAGTAGCTAGTATGCCCCAAAAATATACTGGTTCTTACTTCGGATCTTTGTATACTGATTTGAATAACAATGAAACTGTAAAAGCTTTTTCCACCATCTGCTAAGGTGGTATTACCAAGAGTCTCAGACATAGTAGTTTGAGTCACAGATTGTCTCAAAAAATAGAATGTCTTTTCCATTCTAGCTTTGTGTTCCCTGCACTGTTATGATTTTGTGAGCCTCAGACACCGGGAACTACCATTAACGATTCACTCAAGTAGGCTGCCAGGATAGCTACTTAATGTAGTGTCAAGAACATTCTAATACCACCTGGCCCTCCAAGCGGATGCGACAAGAACATCACTTTATTTATAAACCATTATCTGATTAGTGTGCCAACATTTGAGGCAATTGGGTGTTTATTGATCAGCTTTACTACTAACTGCGCAAGGTAAAGTAAACCGAAATTCAATCAGGGGAAATATTATGTTGTCCAAATAAAGACATTTGAAAGAAGATATTAGGTTGAATAATCATTGGGTCAGATTCACAGAACTAACTTAAGACAAAATCCTAAACTTACTACTATTTTGGTATTCACAGAATGCACTTACTCATTTTGGTATTCACAGAAGGCACCTACTCATTTCGGTATTCACAGAAGTTAGGACTCCTAACTTTAGTACTCCTAAACTGAGAAAAATCCTAACTTTAAGACTTTCGGTATTCACAGAAGGCATTTAGGAGTCCTAAAGTTAGGACTCCTAACTTCTGTGAAAACCGAAATGAGTAAGTGCCTTCTGTGACTACCAAAATGGTAGTAAGTTTAGGATTTTGTCTTAAGTTAGTTCTGTGTATCGGGCCCATTGAGTCTAATCCCAGTCAAATACATGGATGTTTTGGTCAATCATTTCTATTACCAAGTATTGCCAGTCATAGTTCATATTTTAGAATATAAAGTTTACAAATTATGAATTCATGCATGCAGTACGTTGATGGAGATTTTTAAATCATTATAACTCTTAGCTTGGTCCTGTGATATTTTCAGGTTCTGTTGTGATCTCCCAGTACCTAGAGACAGTACCGGAAGTTGCTTCTTACGTGTCCAAAAACAAGTGCTGAGCAGGCCTGGTACTCTGATGTGCGTCTTTCTGTATTGCTGATCTGGCTCCTCTGTTGTACAGAATTCTGCCTACCAGTGTCAACTAAAAGCTTTGAAGCTCTTAGACTGCTTCTCCTGCCTGTGGCTTTAGCACCATGAGTTTTCTCTCCTTCTCTCAGGATCCTCCTTTGTTTTCGCTCTGTTACTCTTTTCATTAGCCCATGCCTTAGCAGTCCAGATTCAAGTCATGTTTGACATTTAGATGGATTTTTATGGCAGTCAACACAAATCACTTGCTTAAGGAACCACTATATATGTAACCCTGTTGAGGTTCTATATCAAGACCTCAGTGGCAGTGGCAAAATCATATAGACTGCAGTCTTATACACCCCAATAACATTGGCAACACTAGCTCCTGAGGGAACCTTGCCAATGGTCTCTTGGGCATTAAATCTCCCATCTGTAAGCATCCCGATCTACCGAGAACCCCCATTTAAGACACATAAGGTGACTTGTAAAAAGTGATAGTTCTCTACGTATTGGCATTGAAGAGTTTGCAACTAAACCTTCCACTGATGCCAGTAAATATATGACTAAGTCTTTCATTCATCCCTCATAGAGTCCCCTACTCTGCTTCAGATTGTCAGTGGGAGATGGGAAGAGCTCCCAGGTGTTTTCTGTGAACCAGGAACCATCTGTGGTGCTGGAGTATTAAGTATATTTCTTTAAAATAAACCTCTCGTCCACTAAGCCCATGATGAAATGAGAAACGGATAATCAGTGTCTTCATGCTGACTGACGTTCGGTATTAATTTCTTTGACTTTGATCATTGCTTTTTTAGTTATTGATATCCTCATGCATGGGCCTTAGAGAGTTGACATTCTTATCCCCACTTAGGAACCCCCTGAATATAGACAGCTTAAACTATCAGGTTGCAGTAGTTGTTAAGGTTTTTATAGCTTTAAACAACTGGCCTGTTCTCCTAGTGTTGCTCTGCTTATTCTACAGTTCCCAGCAGGGGACTTGTCTTAGTTTATTCCATTTCCCCATTGGAAATAGAATGCATTGAACTGGGTTTCCCTTCTGCCCGCTCCTTCACCACTGCTGGCACTGCAGGCCAATATATAGTCTTCTGATCTCTACTCTGGTTGGCTCACTGGCTGATGATGGTATCTGAAGCCATTGTCTGAGTGGTCATTAATACTTCAAACCATGGCGGAAGCTGCCATCACCTCGACTACTTGAGCTTTTATCCCCTAAAAGGAACCTACTCTTACAGCTTTTGGCCGAAACTCTTACTTCAGAACATGTACCAGTACAATCATTTTTCCTTTGCCATCTAATGCTTTGCTCCATACAAGGCAGCATAGTAGTAAACATGTGTGCAGGTTTCTTCTTTACTGGTGTGCAGTGTAGGCAATAGTACACTTCCTAGCAATGATTGTAAAACATCAAATTTTTTGAAGTTCTTATGCATCTAAAAATCTTCAGTCTATCAACATTAACTAACATCATATTAAATCTATCACAGCAGGCAGCAGCCTGAGGAGTAAATAACTTTAATCAGGTGATCTTGGAGACCAACTCACCAACGTCACGTTCTTCTACCGATCACTTTAGAATCATAACGATGCAGTTGGATAACACCACACATTATTTTATATCAAGAGCCTGCGCGACGCCTACTTCGGTGGTGACTGGCCATGGATCCGTGGGATGAGTCTTGCTGCTTTGCTTTTCTTGAGTGATCCTCAGATGCCCACATCTTGCCCTTCAATAATGAGAGCAGCATTTGCCAACATTTCATCGAACTTCAAGTAAAGTGGTATTCTCCATACTAATTTCTCTCCATGAACTAGCCCAATCATCTAACATTGCCGTCCTGGATGCACCAGGTTTATTGCTCAAAAACAGATACTTTTGTCGACTTGTGGTGAAGCGATCCCAAATGCATTTTCCATTTCCCTCTCATCCTCAGGCTGATCTTAAATGTTTATTTTTCTCAAAACAGATCCTTGATATTCATAGGATAGACATTTCTGATGCCCATCAAAACTGCTATTTTGAATGAGAGGAGCTACGTCAGCAAACAAGATGGCCACGTAAGCTCCCGGCTCCGCCGACCTCCGACTCCTGCCAGAAGATCCTGTTATTTATCCAGTTTTTGCGCCCTGCCTCCGTGTGTATGAACCGGACTGGAGCTTAACGGTGCAATCCTGAGATTTCTACCAGTTTGGTAGACAAAGATAAGTCGTGTGGCAGTTTGCGGCCTAGACCAGCCTGGAAGCTGGGGTCTCGAGTACTGGCCCAGACGGGTTTCAGTTGAACAACATCAGCTGTAGTTGTGTGACCGGGTCCGGTCTACCGAGGTGAAAAAAATTTCTTGGACCGAAGTTGACGATGGTTGGCTGAATTGGTGAATATCGAAGGAGGGGTGACGACGCACAATTGGAGCGGTGGACGGGGGTCCCTGGCCTGGTGGCCCGGTTAGGGCCCCGCCAGTGTTCTCTGGGTTGGGATCTCCGCCTGCGGTGGCAGAGTTCGGATTGTTATTTTCACCAACGATAAGTCCCCCTCTGAAGTCGTCCGTTCCGCATCCACCTATTCTCCCCGGGGAGACCGGGCTCTCTGGGGACGCGAATATGACCGAAACTGAGCGAGATGTTGTGGAGCGGACTGAGAGTGACCCGTCACTATGAACTGTGTTGGCAGCCATAGGTTCACTTCATGTTTGCATTGAAGCCCACATCCATAAAATGATAGTGTTTTTGTCTGGAACTGGACGGATGGGACCGGACCCTGGTCCACTACAAGAAAGGAAACGACTCGAGATACCCAAGATGGCCACTTCGATGGAGGAAGCAGACCCCGTACTATGGGAGGCGTTGGAGCCTCTGACCAGTGTTTTGGGTGCTGAGAGCAAGCTTGATGCCACAATTGGATTGTCAGGCCTACGATCGTTGCCGACTATGGAAGGACTACTTGATGCTCCCTTTCCGGAGACTTTTGATGGGAACTGTTGTTGGTTTGAAACTGCGTCACTCCCCTATACTTCGGCACCGCTAAGATGGCGGACGAAACAACCTTGGGAATCCATGACGATGTGGGGAGTCTTTGGACTTAGCGGAGTTCTCAACACTTTCATCTCTCTGCTTTGTCTCGGTTTGAACTTTGCTACAGCTTTTTCGTGCATTGACTATCCTGCGGAAGCGACAGTTTGTCCGGAAGGGGCTCACATTTTTGATCGGAAGGGTCAAGGATGAGACTGTGTGATTGAGTTTGCCATCGGGTATTACTGGACACGGGGTTTGCAACCATGATGCGTTCGGGAGGTTGAGCGGTGTTTGGAGTTTCCCCTGTTGTGCTACGTATTTGCAGCTTAATAGATTTCGAGACCTTAGTCAGGGGATTCTTGGTTTTGGCGGTGGGGAGCGGAGGCCAGGGGCATGTATGAAGATGCCCTCCTCCATTTTCTACGTTTAGTATTTAGTTAGTTGGGGCGACAGGCACACATATGCAGGGGTGCAGGGAGGGGGGATGGGTTTATTGTTTTGTCTTCATTTTTGTTTTTATGGTTTCTTTTTCTTCACGCTCTCTTTCACTTTCCTTATAAGTATAGTTGGTGGAACATCCTGACTTTGTTGGTATTCCAGTATCTGGTGCTCATGCTTCTTCTATTATCCTGATTTTATGGGTGGGCAGACTCTGAGAGCTTGCGCCTAATGTGAATCGTATATTGTACTGTGGCACATCCTGTTTCTCATACATTGGCGTAGGCGTCTCAGTAGTATCTATCCTGTATCTACATCTGTTCGCCTTATTATTATGTCTGAATGTATGGCACCTGATATGTATATTACCTTCTTTGTTTTGAAACTAATAAAAAGATTTTTAAAAAAAACTGCCATTTTGAGTTTTTCTTCTGCTGTTTTGTGAGAAGACTATTGTGGAGACTATTTCACTGGTTTTATTGCATCTGAATCAGCTTATGAAATCCTGGGTCATGTGTGAGATTTTAGTCTGCTCCTGGATAATCTCACACAGAATCTCTTAGAGTACACAGCACTTCACACAAGTAGTGTGGCTCACTGGTTAGAGGCGGCAGACCCGAGAGCAGAGGACGGCCCGGGACCAGGGTTCGATTCCCGGCGCGGCAGGTTTCTGGACCAGGGTCAGCGGACTCGATAATTCTCTCGCTCGGTGCCCACTCTGATCAGTGATCACACTCGGCAACTCTGGGCATTAGCTTGCCTCATCTTCACTAACGGCCCCACCAGACCGCCGGGGATGCCTGGTCTCACCCTGGAGATACCCATTAAGGGACCATCTCTCAGGGAAGCCAGGAAGGGTTTCGCAGCGGTCGAAGCGCCTTGGGACCCTACGGGTAAGTAGTGCGCTATATAAATGCCTATACATTACATTACATTACACTCCCACGGTTGTCCAAATTGTGACTTTATTTAATTGTCTTGATTTAAAGTGTTCTTGAGGCTCTTTTGTACCTTTCTCTTGCTGCTCTTTTTTCATAAGGACATGTTAATCCCAACATTCTTTCCTTTTAAAATTTGTTTCCAAAGTCCAAATACAACCAGAAACCTCCTGCTCCATTTATTTGGCAACTCTGCAAAACCATTTATTCATCTAGACAGCCAAATGGAGTTCCTTCGTTTTGTTAGTCTTTTTTTGGGTCTTGGGATATCTTTCTCCAACTGTCCTGTCAAAGTCACTGTTGCACATTCATTCTTTTCTCCTGTTTCACTCGCTTTTGGGCTAGATGGGGCTAGACCTTGTGATTTAAAGAATTAAGTGGCCTTCTCCTTCTGCTGGAAATGACACAGAGTAATACACGGCTGTGGCAGAAAAAATAACTTTTCACAAGCATATACCCAGTTCATGAAATTTACAAGGTAGTTAACTGGGCAGCTCCTAATGGCTTTATCAAGTTTTACACCAGAGATGCTTTGTCTAGAGCAGAGTGGGGAATATGCCAGGGCATGGAGTAAGAGTAAATAAAGAGATTTAAAACCGAGATTCAATGCTCGGATGAGCTCTGGTATAGTCATATCAATGACCCACCTGCACATTGGTTTGAAAGTTCCCTTAAGCTACAGGTTTGAGAACTGGGATTATGCGAACCTCATGTTGGGAGGAGAGAGGGGGGTCAGCCATCCAGCGAGCGTATCTTCTCCATAACGGGTTCGCCAATTATATTTAGAACTTCTTTGTAGTTTCTAGTGCTGTCATTATATAATCCATAATTCAGTGGTCACCATATCAGTACCAATTTAGATTGCCCTTAAATCTAGGTACTCCATTAAATTATTTTTCACTTCCCTGACCTTAGATTTTTTTTTTAGGCTTTTCAACGAGCTGTGCTAGGTGTGTGTGTGTGAACGCAATACTTTTTGAATATACTAGATATTAAACTGGATTGTGTATACTGACTATCAACAACCAGTTGCCACAAACTTTCTGGCCATATTTCTATTGAACACCACAGTAAGCAACGTAATGGGATTGTCATGGCGATTTGTGGTCACGTTATGTAGCCGCAAATTCAGAATTTACTGCAGAAATAACTCCTAGACTGGACATCTCTAATTGAATGCCTCTGTTTCACCACCAAAGCGACTTCAATTGGCAAATCATGACCCTCCACGTAATATCCGAGATATTTCAATTTTCTGACTAGGCATGAAAAAGCAAGTTCTAAATTTGCATCACCCTGTTGGCAAAATAGACAGCAAGAGTCTACCAATTATCCTTCCATTTCCAAGATCATCCGAAAGGACCGCACCAACCAAACAGGAGGAGGCATCGCCATTGTCCATAAGAACACCATCCGCATCACGACCAGTTCAGACGATAACCTCACCACCGCCGAACACCTCCACTTTCAGATCCACACTGACTCCAAAACCACACTCGGTGGCACCCTCCTCTACAGGCCACCAGGACCCAGCACACAATTCAGCGAAGATATCACTGACTTCATCAGCCCACACGCCCTCTCCTCCGAGGACTACATTCTCAGGAGACCTCAACTTCCACCTGGAAAAGAAAAACGACAGCAACACCACCACCCTTCTGGACAACCTGGACAACCTCGGACTCGAACAACTTGTTGATACCCCCACCCACTATGCCGGGCACACTCTCGACCCAATCTTCACCTCCAGCAAGCACATCTCCTTCAACCACACCACAGCTCTCCATTGGACGGACCACAGTTGCGTTCACTTCAACTACAAAAAGACCACGACCCACAACCACCCACAACCAATTCCCCGAAGAAACTGGAACAAAATTACCATCGACCAGCTCTTCACATCGCTTCACCAAAACCCTCCTGCCAAATCATTGGACCCAAACCAAGCAGCCACCAACCTCACACAATGGATCACCCACAGCGCCGACGAACTAGCACCCTTGAAAAACCATCAAATCAAGCAAGGTAGCAAAAATGCCCCCTGGTTCAACGATGACCTGAAGAAATCCAAGAAGTGCTGTTGCACCCTCGAGAAAGCCTGGAGAAAAAACCCAACCACTGACAACCTGGCCACCTTCAAGAACGCCACCCGCAAACACCACCAACTAATCCGATCCACCAAGAAATCAGCATTCAAGGATCGACTTGACAACAACGCCCACAACAGCAAGGAACTATTCAACATCGTCAAAGAATTTACCAACCCTACCGCTGGCACCAACGACATCACTCCCTCCCAAGACCTCTGCGACTCCCTAGCCTCCTTCTTCCACAACAAAATCGCCGACATACATAACAGCTTTGAAAACCAGTCCGGAGACCAGCCCACTCTACCCACCTCCGAACCAAAACCCCCCTCTAACAACCTTTTCGCCTGGAACCCAATCACCACTGAAGACACCATCCGCCTGATGAACTCCATCCACTCAGGATCGCCAACCGACCCATGTCTCCACCACATTTTCAACAAAGCAGACTCCATTATTGCACCCCATTTCCAAGACGTCATCAACTGCTCCCTCAACTCCGCTACCTTCCCGGAAAGCTGGAAACATGCCGAACTCAGCGCCCTTCTGAAGAAACCCACAGCAGACCCCTCTGAACTTAAGAACTACCGCCCCATCTCGCTCCTCCCATTCCCTGAAAAAGTCATTGAGAAAGCCGTCAACAGTCAGCTCGCCACCTTCCTCGAATACAACAAATCCCTCGACCCCTCACAGTCCGGCTTCCGAACCAAACACAGCACCGAAACCGCCCTCATCGCAGCAACTGACGATATTCGAACACTACTGGACAACAGAGAAACAGCTGCCCTCATCCTACTTGACCTCTCCGCTGCCTTCGACACTGCCTGTTATAACACCCTCATACAACGCCTCAGCAACATCGGAATACAAGGAAAAGCATTGGACTGGATCATCTCGTTCCTCGCCGGAAGAACCCAGAGAGTCCGCCACCCCCCTTTTAGATCTGAGACCTCCGAAGTCATCTTCGGCGTACCACAAGGATCATCACTCAGTCCCACCCTCTTCAACGTATACTTGAGTCCCCTCGCATCCATCGCTCGCCAACACAACCTCAACATCATCTCATACGCAGACGACACCCAGCTGATCCTCTCCCTCACCAAAGACCCAAACACCGGCAAAACCAACTTACACTAAGGAATGAAAGAAGTAGCCGAGTGGATGAAGAACAGCCGTTTAAAGCTGAACTCGGACAAAACGGAAGTCCTCATCTTAGGTTCATCCCCCTCTGCTTGGGACGACTCATGGTGGCCACCGGCCCTGGGAACCGCACCCATACCTACGGATCACGCACGCAACCTGGGCTTCATCCTAGACTCCTCCCTCTCGATGACCAGACAAGTCAACGCCGTCTCATCATCATGCTTCAACATCCTACTCATGCTCAAAAAAATCTTCCGTTGGATCCCCACCGAAACAAGAAAAACGGTCACCCACGCACTGGTCACAAGCCGACTGGATTATGGAAACACCCTTTACGCCGGAACCACAGCCAAACTACAGAAAAAACTCCAACGCATCCAAAACGCCTCAGCCAGACTCATACTAGACATCCCCCGCCAAGCTCACATTTCCGGTCACCTGAAAGACCTCCACTGGCTCCCCGTCAACAAGAGAATAACGTTCCGTCTCCTCACCCATGCACACAAAGCCCTCTATGACCTAGGACCCGAATGCCTCAACACGGGCCTGTCCTTTTACACCCCCATCCGCCAACTACGATCGTCCAATCAAGCCCTCGCCGCAATTCCGCGCATCCATAGATCCACCATGGGGGGAAGATCCTTCTCCTACTTAGCGGCCAAAACCTGGAATTCTCTCCCCACCCACCTCCGCCTTACACAGAACCACCTCTCCTTCAGAAAGCAACTAAAAACGTGGATATTCGATAAGTAAAGTACCCCCCCCCCCCTCCTCAAGCGCCTTGAGACCCTCTGGGTGAGTAGTGCGCTATACAAATTTTGAACTTGAACTTTTTTTAACTTGATCCCCCGTGTTTACCTCTTCATTTTTTTTAGTCGTCAAATTATGAAATTTTTTTTACATTTGAGATTGATTGCTAAGGCCAACTGAATAAATGCATTATTTAAAAAAATGAGAAAAGCAATCACTGCGTTGTTTCTTATCTCCTTTATCTTTCAGGGCTGATGGGGGAGTCTGTAATAACAGTTTTGTCATGCAGATGACAGCAGATTTATTTAATCGGCCTATAGACAGACCGCAGCACACGGACATGTCTTCGTTGGGCGCAGCTTTCCTGGCAGGCCTCGCAGTAGGTATGTATGATGTGAAAAAAGCATGTTTATTTTCATGACTGATTACACCTTGTGTGGCAAAGGTTTTGCTGTGTGTCCGTTGCCCATGGAAATATGAAGAGCTTTTTTGTGTTGCATGCTTCATTATATTTCTGTTCTAGTTTGAAGTTTCTTAACTGCTGCTAGCCTCTTAGTTTTCATGCAGCACAGAGGAGTGTGATTAATGTACCACTATATTGTTGAAGACTCCTGTACTAGAAGAGAATTGCATTATAGGCCGAATTCTGAAGTAATAGAACAATTAGCCTACTCTTTTATTAAAGAGCAGTAATTACATCTCTTGGATTATCCTTTCCCCTCATATTCTTTTGGTCTAGTGTTAGCCAAGACATTTTGCTTTTCCTTTTACTAAATGTGACATGTGTCACACTTTTATGGGCTTTCAGCCTGCCCACTTCATCTATTAGTCTGTTACTATGTCATTTACATGTGTCTTCCACCCTCTATACTGCATCAGACAGTGGGTCCGCCCACATGAGCCATTGGCTAACCTCACTGTGAAAAATGGCATTCGGCCCTTTCACATGGAGCACTTTCTCACACAAAGTAGTTCCCTTCAGTGTCAAAGACTAATATGGTAATGTGTACATTTTGCGACAAAAAATGGTTTTGTTTTTAGCCACTGTTTTTTTGTAAATTGAGGAGGGCCCTACAGCTTTCCCAAAAATAAGGTTTTGCAAAAACTATGACAAAACAAAATAAGCTGGAGCCAACACCTGACTTGTTGGCTTTGCCATTGCCTGTTTTCTGTGTATTTACCCATCAGCAGTTCAGGTGTCATCCAATATCTTTCTTAACTAATGTTATGATGATCAATTTCGGAGTTTTTCACCACCTGTTTCGTTTCCCTGATACACCAAGCTTGTCCCTGGCTTTACCCAAGGATTATAAATGTGCATTGTTTATTTTTTTCTGGCTAATGGTAACCTGGTCAGGAAGAAGCAGCCTCTCTCATCATCATCTCTGTGGGCTTTTGGAAGCAGGAGGAGTTCAGATCTCAATAAAGAATATCAAGGTGAAATCGACCCTCGGGCTGTTAGTTCTGGAATTGACATCTTGATGTGTTGTAGTCGAGTGTGTCGGCTTTGGATTTACAGATGTCCAAATGAGAACTGGTGAAAAGCAGGGACTGGGGCTGGATGGCCTCCTTAGTACAGGATGACAGCACATGGCCCTCTCAGATATAAACTTAAGGGGAATACTAAGTTAAGACGGGAATAGCTAATGCACCTGCAAGAAATTAGGGTTAAACATCATACCAAGCAGTTGTATGTCACTACAACGCAGGCTATTACCACGCATGCCATTACTACGCTGTTTTTACAACGCAAGTCGTTACAGCGACTTGCGCTGGATAGTGGAATAGTTTAATTTTCTATTCCAACTCCAGCCCACCTTACAGTAGGGAAGGTGTTGGAATAGAAAATTAAACTCTTCCCTATCCAACAGCGCCCTCCAGTGCAAGCCGTTGTAACGACTTGCTTTAAAAAAGCAGCGTAGAAATGGCAGCGCGTGGTAATACCCGCGTTGTAAAGGCTGCTCACCTACCAAGCGGGCATGCTTCCATGCACTCAGCCTGCTTCGTAAAGGCTTTCATTTCCTACCCTCTTCCACACGCAAGACCCTGGTACATGCTCTGGTTCTAAGCCGCCTGGACTACAGCAACGCCCTACTGATCTCTGCAAAGGAAACCTCCCTGAGCAGTCTATAAGTGGTCCAGAATACGGCCGCTCGCCTAGTAACCAGTGCTCCCCCAGAACACCCTCACTCCCCCTGCTTCGCAAGCTACACTGGTTGCCCATACGCAAAAGGATAATATTTAAAACCCGCTGTATGGTATTCAAAGCCTTAAATAAAATGGGACCAAGATATCTGGCGGACAAACTGGTCAGATACACTCCTTCGGGAACCCTCCGATCAGGAGGAAAGGACCTCCTTTCTATACCTCGTATAAAACAAACCAGACTAGGAGGCAAAGCCTTTTCCTACCTAGCAACTCAAACCTGGAACCAACTACCTTTGGACATTCGTCAGTGCACCAACTTCATGGCCTTCAGAAAGAAAAGAAAAACCTTACTGTTCTGAGCCATCTACTTCCCTGTCTCGATTGCGGTCTTAGCGCGGAGATACCCCAACCGGGGTGATTCAAGCGCTCTACAAATTATATAAATAAATAAATACCTACACGCCTCATTCATTGGGGTGGAGGGGGAGGCGGGGGTAGAGTTCTCCTCTTCTCGAACACATAACTGGTCACACATAACTAGCCACCAACCAAGAGTGCACTGCTTACCCTTTGAGTTTGGGTCCATTGGTTTCTTTTAGCAACATCTTCCAAAGTATTAGATTTGGGTAATTGCAGCTGTTGTTGAGAATGTGTTGCAGATCGTGCGTTTAGTTATGTAATAAGGTGTATGAAAAGATCAGGAGCACGGGCAGAACAAAACTGAGATTCCAATTAAAAAGTGCAGTAGAAGTACTAGGAAAAAAACCTCACTTAAATAACTGGTTAAATATTGCTTTTGCTATCCATGGGTGTGCTACGGACCTCAAGATCTTTTCGGTGCAACACAACAGCTTTTTAGTTTATACCGGTGACTTAAACAAAATTAACAAGTTTTGAATTCTAGACTCAAGGTTTTTCTGGGTTTGCAAATGGAATACAAAACAAAATAAGGTTTAACATATCCAAAAATCTGGGAGCCAACACCTGACTTGTTGGCTTTGCCATTGCCTGTTTTCTGTGTATTTACCAATCAGCAGTTCAGGTGTCATTCAATATCTTTCTTAACTAATGTTATGATGATCAATTTCGTAGTTTTTCACCACCTGTTTCGTTTCCCTGATACACCAAGCGTGTCCCTTCTTGTCACTTTCTCTGTTTGCGCCCGGCGCACTTGTTTTAAGGTGCGCCGGACGCAAACAGGGAAAGTGCGCCCTTTACATAATTGTGCCCCAGGTGTGATAAAAACCACAAAGCTCATAATTCTGATGTGCAGTGACTGGAGTTGTGCACTTAGCTAAAATCATTCGGCCTCTAGTACTGAGGGCCTAAGACTATCATTCGTCCTTAAGTTAGAGAAGGACTACAGTCTTGTGCATTCATTCACAAGTCTTTCACCACTTACACCTAGCCAATACTGAAGTCCTCATTCAGAACATCACAATATACTTGCTTGAACTGTAGTTTATTCTGGAGAGTTACAAAGACTCAAAAAATATATGTGCCGCCAACGACCCCAGACCAGTTACTGCATTACAGATGTTCAAATCCCACACAATCTTATATGTTCCGCATTTCTTTTGTACAGAGAGCAGCTTACTACAGCACTGTCTCCTAGAAATAGAGGGACAAAGGTCTCGGCTACTAAGATTAGAGCTTAGCTGCAGTGCCATCTACTTGACTTTGTGTGTGAAATAGTTCCCTTCAGGAACTGACCTTCTTGAAGTTAACGATTTACCGCTTTATATGTGTACATGTTTATGTGACAGTGTGAGGTAATCACGGCAGGGCTGCTGACTCCATGGTTCCTTTGTTATAAGCTTTTAGTGATCTGATCAGGTGCTCCGTTAACCTACAAAGGACCTCAATCTAAACATGTAATTTGTACTTGTAAAGCGCACCCCAACTGGGGTGTCCTGGCGCTGTAACGCATACCGCTGTGGAACCCTTCCTGGCTTTTCCCTGTGAAATGTCCACTCCTGGGCACCCCCAAGGTGAAGCCAGGCATCCCGGCGCTGTTGGGGCCGTTGTTGAGGTTAAGCAAGCTATTGCCCAGAGTTGCAGAGTGGGACCCATGATTAGAATAGGCACTGAGTCGAGAATGATCAGGTCCGAGGAAATTGAGCCCAAGACCCGCAGAGGCGGGAATTGAACCCTGGTCCTTGGCCAGACCTCTGCATCAGGGTCTGCCGCTCTAACCATTGAGCCACACTTCTCCACAACATCATGTAATGATCTTCACAGTTAGGTGTCCTTTTATCCCTATATTGACTCCACTGAATATTTGCCCATGGGGGTGTAATTCTACAGCCATTTACTCATCTTTAGGAAGGAATCGACCAGCATATTGAGGGTCAGGTGACTGCATTCCGTAACATAATTAGATTTACTTGTAACAACTTTAAAAAAAACTGTAAGATATCTCTTTCAGAAATTGATTCTCTTTGCAATTATGATGAGGAATGACAGGGAGTTTACTTGTAATCCGCGTTTTGTCAGAGAGCCCATTTTCAACCTGTCAGTGATCCCTTTTCGCTATCAGGAGAGCACTATATCAATTTTGATAAAGGCAATCATTTTAAGATGCCATCCTTTTAATATTCCTTTTACATCTACTCGATGCTCCCTATCTGTCCTTTAACTCTTTTGAAAGTGAGACCGGCTTCTGTCCTTTAGACATCTCACTCTGACTTGCAGTGTACAACTTGCTTCCCTTGAGCTCGGGGACTTTCTCATTTACACCTGAACCATTTCATACACGGCCTTTACTTCACTAGTTATTCATTCATGAATCATTGTGAAATGATTTACTCCCTCAGGAAGTATGCCTCATTCTGTCTAGACCTCAGCAAAGAACAACATGCCCCGTGAAGTTAAGGAGGTTTGCATGACTTCCAAATAATGACCTAGATATTGTGGTTGTATCCCGTTTCTGAGTGAACGGCTCAGTTTAATTTTAGTGTATATTTATATACCACTAACAAGCTAGGGGAGCAAATGAACACTGCACAGTATGCCTGTGCTGGTAGGCTAAACAAGATCATGTACATCAAATGGAGATTTACATCTTACATATTTACATTACACATACTTACATTTGATTTTTACAAATGCCCTTTTTCAGGTACACAGAGATTATTTGACCTGCCCAGAATCACACAGTTTTTACTCAAGCGACGAGACGGAGTTTGAAACTGGTTCTCAATGTAGCCACTAGACAAAATCTCTCCAGGTTGGGGACAGTGTGAGGAAGCAGATCCTGGATGTCATCCTAATGGACAGCTTGATGGGGAAGTTGACAGACTCTTATCGGGCTTCCTGACCTCTATTTTATCCCTCATACCCTGCCCATCAGCCCAAGCTCTGGTCTTGCTGTGCGAAAGTGGGGACATGCATTGGTCCTTTGACTTCCACCGTCATTTGTGTTCCTTACAAGAGTCCGCTTTATTCTGTTAACTTATCAAGCATCCCTTTTTAGGGTAACTCTGCCGTTGGGGTTCCTAGAGCCTACCAACTCTATATGAGTGGGCACCGACCTCTCACACAGACTCAGTAACACTAAGATAGCTTAATCAAGGGCATTTGATGTAATGAGCAAGCGGTACCTCGCCACACTTAATAAGGAGATGGTCCAATGGAGTCTCGCCATACAACACCACGGGGGAAAGATTTCACCGCGAGGAGGAATTTCCACCGACTTGATGTCCTTTCACTGACAGTCAAGTCAACCTCAAGAATCTAAGATGACTGATTGACTGACCAATCCGATCACATTCATACAACAATGTGACTGCCTAGCTTTTCATATGCAGCACTAGACCGCTAACTGTTGTCACCAAATGGCACACTTTCACGGCACCTGTGTACATAATGCAGCATGATATACACTCCCAATTTCAGCACACCCAAATGAGGATAAAAGTGTCGTAAACCCAAAGAGAGAAACCTACAACAAACAACCCTCCCACAGGTAATTCAATGACACCTGAAAAAAACAATACTGTATATAAACGTCACTCACATTAAACTTAGGAAAGGGATACAAAGGTCCATCCACCTGACCATAGCAGCTGCAAATGTGTTAAACTCTGTAGCAGGTTTTTCTTATTGAAAGATGAGGTAGCATATGTGTGATATGTTGTGCTGTGTTAGATGCAGGTCACGGTATGTGGTAATAACAAGACACTGTGGTTATTTCCCTTTAGGATTCTGGAGCAGCAAAGAAGAACTAAAGAAACTGAGACAGACGGATGTTCTTTTTAAGCCACAAAAGACGCGAACGTTTTATGAGCCTACGATGGATAACTGGACAAAGGCTGTTCTGCGCTGTATGAACTGGTACAGCACCCAACGGTGACAGAGCAACACGCCATTTCTACGTCTAATGTTTTTTCAAATTCTGCCAAAATGCTGCCTTATTTCCTCCAGTCTAATACCTCTGAACTTTGCTATAAAAATATGCCGTAGTAGGAGTTTATGCCGGAGAGGGACCACTGTCTGCACGTTTTTCAAAACATGCTGCTATGGAACTTAACTTTTATACAAGGACTTAACATAGTTGATCTGGTTTTCAACTGTACAGGTAGGTTCTTCAGCAATGGAGTATTAGGAACAAAAAATTACACAGGGTTCACCCTTTTTGATAATGTTATTTGCTGTGATTTATTACCTACAAATCGTTTACGCTATAGTAAGAAATTGGAAATTGAGTGCCAGTGCTGCTATTAGACTCTATTGTGTGTGACAACTTTAGCTAGTCCTGATTTATTTGCCATTAGAGATTTTTTATTTTGGATGTGTGATTTCACACCATGAGCCAAATGTATCAAAGTGTCTTTTCATATGTAAGTTTTTATGGAGCACTTCCAGAAAATACTGCAGTCATTTTCTTCATATACATATATATATATATATATATATATCCATTACACAAGGTTTGCCTGGAATGAGGGAGCCACAAACAGGAAAATTCGATTTTGCCTTTTAATGATGATGCAAACGGCGCAGGAACAGCTTGCTGCCTCACAAGAATAATGTCCAGCCCTGACGCGTTTCGTGCTCTCTGCCGCACTTCTTCAAAGGGTTGAGGACTTACTGTGAATGAAACCAGTCTTTTAATGCCTGCACCAGTCTTTGATAATCCCCGCCTCAGTGGGCGTGGCCATAACCATGGCCTGATGGTTCTTGTAGTGCAGAAGTTTTTGCGTGTTTCATTCTCGGTGCAAAATTGAAATAAAATCCCCCAGTGGGTTGTGGGGTCAGTGTCACAGTTCAAACACCCCATTAATCACATCACCGGCTTTTCCCTGCTCCTCTCACTGACTCATCGCTTGATGCTTCAGCTCGGACTGCAGACTGCAGCTGGGTTCACCTCGTGGCTCAGGCAACAAGCCACCTTAAATCCATTACACAAGGTTTGCCTGGAATGAGGGAGCCACAAACAGGAAAATTCGGTTTTGCCTTTTAATGATGATGCAAACAGCGCAGGAACAGCTTGCTGCCTCACAAGAATAATGTCCAGCCCTGACGCGTTTCGTGCTCTCTGCCGCACTTCTTCAAAGGGTTGAGGACTTACTGTGAATGAAACCAGTCTTTTAATGCCTGCATCAGTCTTTGATAATCCCCGCCTCAGTGGGCGTGGCCATAACCATGGCCTGATTGTTCTTGTAGTGCAGAAGTTTTTGCGTGTTTCATTCTCGGTGCAAAATTGAAATAAAATCCCCCAGTGGGTTGTGGGGTCAGTGTCACAGTTCAAACACCCCATTAATCACATCACCGGCTTTTCCCTGCTCCTCTCACTGACTCATCGCTTGATGCTTCAGCTTGGACTGCAGACTGCAGCTGGGTTCACCTCGTGGCTCAGGCAACAAGCCACCTTAAATCCATTACACAAGGTTTGCCTGGAATGAGGGAGCCACAAACAGGAAAATTCGATTTTGCCTTTTAATGATGATGCAAACAGCGCAGGAACAGCTTGCTGCCTCACAAGAATAATGTCCAGCCCTGACGCGTTTCGTGCTCTCTGCCGCACTTCTTCAAAGGGTTGAGGACTTACTGTGAATGAAACCAGTCTTTTAATGCCTGCACCAGTCTTTGATAATCCCCGCCTCAGTGGGCGTGGCCATAACCATGGCCTGATGGTTCTTGTAGTGCAGAAGTTTTTGCGTTTTTCATTCTCGGTGCAAAATTGAAATAAAATCCCCCAGTGGGTTGTGGGGTCAGTGTCACAGTTCAAACACCCCATTAATCACATCACCGGCTTTTCCCTGCTCCTCTCACTGACTCATAACAGGGAACTACCAAGACCAAAAGGCCATCTGTTTGGCAACGCCCACTGAGGCGGAGAGTATGTTGTTGCCTGATAAAAATGCTTGCCTCCGAGCACAAGCCCAAGCCTCTGATGAAGTAAGGCTACGAAACGCGTCAGGCTGGACTTTGATGCTTGCTGCTGGAAATTTGCATCCATTTCACAGCTGCTCCCAACAGGAATAAAAAGCCGAGATTTCACCTTGCTTGTGGGCTCCTTCCTTTGCAGGCAAACGTGTTGTTAATGTTTGAGCGGTGAGCCTGAGCCGCGGAAGGAGGTCCTGGGGCTTGCTGGCCCCCCATGGAGACGCCTAAAAACGCCACCGGTATGGAAGCAAAGGGGCACTTGTTGGCAGACTATGGACAGCTTTGAATTGAGAAGCATAACAGCACACCCCACTCGGGTTTTAATGTGACATTATCTTGGTGCTTGGGGGCAGGCAACTCACTCGAGTTAGACAGGGAACTACCAAGACCAAAAGGCCATCTGTTTGGCAACGCCCACTGAGGCGGAGAGTATGTTGTTGCCTGATAAAAATGCTTGCCTCCGAGCACAAGCCCAAGCCTCTGATGAAGTAAGGCTACGAAACGCGTCAGGCTGGACTTTGATGCTTCCTGCTGGAAATTTGCATCCATTTCACAGCTGCTCCCAACAGGAATAAAAAGCCGAGATTTCACCTTGCTTGTGGGCTCCTTCCTTTGCAGGCAAACGTGTTGTTAATATATATATATATATATATATATATATATATATATATATATATATATATATATATATATATATATATATACATAATTTAATTATCTACCAATGTTGCAGTTGTACTGGTGGCAAACCTCACCCAAACAACTATAAAGAATTATGTTATTTGTGGCACTTAAATTATGTTCTCTTTAGTAATCCACTTTTAAACAGAAAAATGTCCTCCTTGTCAGTCTCACGGAGAACCCCTTATAGAAAACTGATTTCAAACCTTTTACTTAACTGGCTGAATTTGAGCAAATCGTGTTCACTTTAATTCAGGCTTCTAATTAATCTTTTGGATAGAAAATAAAAACGTTGTATTGTGTTTATCGAAAACAATAGCAAATCTATATATTTAAAAGCTTATGGGAAAGGGCAGCCTGTTCAGATAGTGTAGATAATGGTAACATATATGTTGATATTGAGGCGTATACCCGAATCAAGACGTGTGTGCCTTTTCGGGTAACGTCTCATTAACCTTCTACCTTTTCAAAGAGTTTCTACCATATGCATCCTTTACTGGGTTGTAGTATGAAAGGGGATATCAATGATCAAACTGGATTGTAATTGTGTAGCAATCATCCTGAATGTTGACCAATAATTTGCTAAGCTTTCCAGGCTCCTGCTGTGCGATTTCACACACAAATCTGAAAAGACAAGCATACATTATGGACCATTCTTGAAGTTCCTATAAGGTGGTTTTAAATAAGTCCAGGGAAAACAAGGTGGGGATTAGATGGTGAGGATTAGATGGAGCCTCTATAGTATAGTTTGTCTAGAAGTGTTTAACGATCTGTTGTCCATTAGGTGACCTGCGTGAAATGATATGGCATTGATCCTAGTGGACACTATACCTATCATTATACATGTAATTGCCTGCGTGTTTTGGTTCTTGGTAGAGAGAACAAAGGATACTTAGATTGATCTACATTCTCTCACACATACAAGAAGGTCCTTGCTTTATAGGTTGGGAACACTTTGTTTGAATAGTGTTAGAGTTGTAGAATGGAAGACACCAGTCATCTGTAATATGTTCATTAAAAAGCCTTGATATAGAAATACATTTGGATTGGTTTCTAATGAGTGTTTTAATAGGCTACTTCAAGTGTACTTTGGAAAGTGTAGGAGAGAGTGTCGGGGCTTTGACTCTGCACTGCGTCTTGAATATACTTAAAAAAGAGGGGCTATTTTAAGAAAACAAGACATGGCATAGTGTGCAGGTCTGTTGAAGAACTAACTAAAATAAAAAAAGCTAATGATAGCCGTTGCCTGACTGTTGAAGTGCATTAAATTCCTTAATCTAAATTGCAAACATAGCTCTCTCTTTTCCATGGAATCTTCCAAGATCCTGAAATTTTCCTTTCTGTCAGACCTGGAAGTGACTGCTGATAGCTAGCGCACCGCTCACTGTTCCCTGAACATTGACTTTCAGAGGTCTGAATAGCATTTAAGGAAAGACATTTTTGAGAAAGCTGAACTAGAGAGCACATGAAAATGAATTAACTTTGCACATTCGCTTTAGTATATTTAGTGGCCCTGATCAGAATTCTGCATAGTATCAGACAACAGCGACACCAACATCTGATCTGTCTTCTCACCAGGAACCATTTTTCCTGTCCGAGCATTATAAACTTGAGAGGTTTATGGCTGGAGCCTCTAAATATCGCCCCAGGGATAAACAGTTTAATGTAGATCTGCGTAGAATTTGCTCATTGATGGAATACGAACAAAAACATTAAACTAAATAGATATGGGAGGAACACCACGTTTTATAGAGTCATAAGACAGAAAGGTGGCATAAAAATCGAATAAATGGCAAAAATGTATTCTAGGTGCCATATATTTGGCAACCCTCACACACACTACTCTACATAAAGCAAAGAAAAATGTATGAATGTGATAGTAGCCAGTTGTTACAATTAACTCTCATATGCTCAACTAAGATCTTCTGCTACTGTGTTTTTTTTGTTTTACTTCTGCAAGAAAACACTGACAAAATATGTTTACATATTCCATGTTTCTTACATCAATCTATTTATGTATGTATGTTTCTTTAAGCATCCCCTTCATTTTGAGGTTTTCCCCCAAACAACTCTTAACTGTTTCTTCTGGAAGCTCTATTATGAACAATGCAATTCATAGAGTGGGCTTTGAGTGAGCAACTTCCTTATTACTTAGTTGCTTTCTTGTCTGTCTAGCTTCCCTGATATTGATGTGATAACGTTTTCCATCCTATTCTTGTGGTTATCTTGCCGAAGGAGCATTTCATGTTAACTGAGTTTTGATTGTATGGCATATATCATTCTACTGTTGAGGTCCAACCTTGCACTTCAGTGCATCCGAGGGTCTGTTTTCCCTCCCTATGGCTCCCTGTTGCCCTCACCCTCTTCTCTTAATTTGAACTCAGTACCCACATTCGACCCGAACTCTTGAGTTCCACACAGATCTGCAGTGCCAATCTTTGAGTGGAGTTTCTTAAAGTATAAGAACATTATTCTGATAATTGCTGGTGATCATGTCTGGTGGCCATCTAAAAAAAAAAAAAAAGACTAGCATATACAAAGACAGGTTTAACGTGTAAGACCTTTTGGCTTTGGCAATGCGTGTTTAAGGGTGCCTGTTACACCTGTATGTTCGCCAGAACTGGATCCATCTTGAGGACAGATTAGTGATCACCAGCTACATGTCAGAATGGTTGACTGTTTAGAGTATTACTAGGATAAATCATACAGAGGACTTTGTCGAGCCCTGGAAGATTGGTAGGTAGCAAATTCAAGCAACTATCCTGTAAGCTATTATGAAGATGGTATATGAGCCTTGTATTGCTAAGGACATGTTATCCATCATTGTTAGTGATATACAAGGGATGCAGGTGGTTTTCAAGCATGGTACTTTGCCTAGTGTGGAAAATCCAAAGCTTTTTTGATTGTGGGGTCGGGGCTTTCTTTTTATTATAATATGGTACATTTTCTCTTAACAATTTTATCATGGGTAATTTTGCTAAAATGTATTTGGGAAGTTACCTGAGAATGGGACTAATCTGTGAAAACCAGCAGTTCTTGGCATCTTGACTTCTCTGGACTCCCCCTGAATCCTTAGTGGAATGTGGGAGCCTCCAATAAGTCATTATTGGAAGCCGGGGACCCCAACCTCAGCAATTTCTATAATTTGAACCTCGAAACAATGCACAAAAATATAGAAGCAAGCATCCCAAAAAAATTACTGAAACATTATGTTTAATTCACAATCACGATTTGTTCTTTATTTGCATATACTTATTAATTTTAATATTAAATTTTGCAAAATAGTTGGGGACCCCCAGAGTAGGCCTCGCAGACCCCCAGTGGTCCTCAGGCTACAGGTTAAAAACCACTGCTCTAAATCATTTCTGCATACCATGGTTCTAGTTATTGGTAGTGATCTTTACCGACAGGGCACTCTATAATGTTGTATGGTGTAGATATGCCAACGCAAAATGACAGACCCGCAGATACCTGCAAATAGGCATAAATTACAATATCGGTTAAAACATAACAAAACAAATGGTCAACTGTGATATTAGTGGTGCTAATTTCGCAGGTGACCGGTGACATATCAATACTGATTCCTTGACAATGTAATATTAAGTAAGTCGGAATTGTCTATTTCTTTTCTCCTCTTATCTTTTCATCTTGCATGTGTTTATTATGTGTGTTGGTATTTTTGTATTGCTCGACATGTATAACAAAAATGACGTATGAAAATGTGTCTGTGTTTTCCAAAGTGTGATTCTAAATTTCTGAATTTGACAAGGAGCATAGAATTCATGAACTTAGAGAACCATTCTGTGTATCGAGTCTTCTATTGTTTCCACCCAACATAATACTCTAGAACCCACATAACTTCTGTCCTACTACTTTGGTATTGTAAATTAAGATATGGTTTAGCTTTTTGCCTTCTTTAATGGAGGCTGATCCCAGTTTACTGCACCCATTTCAGAACAACACACTCCCATGATTTCTTCTGAGATGAGTTTACCATTTTCCTCCAATAACTGCCTTCTTCCTCACTTGGTCACCAACGAAACTGGAATAGCACATTGTTATTTTACTTTATTATTTTCAGAGAGGCTTGTTAACACCTGCCTAATTGTTCTACCTTACTTCACTTAACAGATGTATCCCTTTTTGATCCTGACTTGCAGAAATTATTATGTGAACCATTAATCCATCTTGGATAGGGCTTATTCATATTGAATCCAAAAACTTGAAGCTTTATTAGTCTAATGATGTCTGAAATCTCTATGACCACTTTTGAAGGGATCACAAAATTGATAACAGGTGGTTATTTCACATACATTGCTGCACTAGACTTCTTTGGCTTGTATTTGTTGAGGATTTGGGAGGACTTTTAAGTGAAGCCTAGTTTACAGGGTATATTAGCAATGTTGCTGTTTAGTCTTCAAGTTTGCTAAAAACCCATTGGTGTATACCAAAATCCCATTGGTGTATACCAAAATCCAACACTAGAAGCGATTGAACTTCACAAGAAAGTGTTGGCTTCTGCTTTTGAAGGGGATTTCTGCCTAATAAGTGAATAGGTAGAGATCGGCCTTCTGAAAGTTAAAGTTGCAGTGTAATAATGTGGTACCATAGTTAGCCTATATTCTTTGTTAATGTTTGTGCTTCAGCAGATGAGATTTGTCTTTTTGTGCCCCCTTTACTGTAGCAAGGGGAATTTTGTTAGTCAAAGACAAATGTAGGTCACAATATCAAGGTCAAAATTATGGACCTACACATATATTGATGCCACTGTATTGATTACAAACAAATAACCAAGGTAAGCATGTAAAAGAAAATATACAATTACAGTTCTCAACTTTGCATCTGTTTACCTTAAGCAATATGTTAATAGTTGATATACATGTCAAAGTTTTTATAAACTTTGATACTGTGGGAGAACTAGTAAAAATTGCATTTTGAGAGTAAATAATTCCATGGGATAAGCTGGAAAATGTTTAATAAGTGGCGACAGGAAATATGTGATCCAGGGAGAGAGACTGCCTTAGCATTTATATCTAAATATTTGAATATGCCGCAGAGTTATTAATGCTACAAAGAATTAAGTGGATACAATTTCTAGAACACAGTTGTTGCATGTGTCGGAACACAGTAGAAGTCTTCATTGAATATATTTCAGTAGTTTAATGACTTGGTGGTTCATATTCTGTACAAACTATTTTGTTTACAGCCAGAATGGCCAATCTAACCTTGAACAATAAAAAAGTAATTTCTAATATTTGTTTTCTTTTTTTTAACTTTTTGTTGACCTTTGACTAAGTGATGTACGAGTGATTGCCAAACATTGTCACAATAATCAAAAGGAGATACTCCATATATTTTTGTGAAAAATCCTAATTGTTTGACATTTCCGATTAACTGTGTAACAGTAATGCATATTGTACAAGGTGATTTGCATTTTCAAAATCAGTTGTAAAAAAGAAATTACACAAATCTAACCATGATTTAAGACTCCTTAAGTAGAAGTTCTTGAATTAAATAATTGATAATTTGGTGGTGATTAATTTGCATTTGTTTATTCTTTTCCATTCTCTAGCAGTTTCATTGAAGTGCCTACTCACATGATTGTGCATGTAATTGTACATTAATTCTTTTTGAATTCAGTGGGTATTCAGAAATTCAACAAATATGTCCATATATGATTTTTTTAATATTCGAAAATGCAAGCAAATAATGTGTTTTTTTTATTGAGAGCTCGTGAGAGAATACATGTCAATTTTAGTAACAAGCCAGCATGATTATGTGCAGCCTTACACTGAATAGAGAAAACGATCCTCTATTATACAACCATATCCAAAGTTCAGGAGACTCCTCTTACAACTTCTTTGCTTTTCAAAAATATTAACTTGTTCAGTATACAGCACAAATAGGTGCAAGACAAACATTAACTTAGAGAAGCGTGCTTGTCAGCCGGTTTGGCAATCTTACTCATATGCATTTTATCTGCTTCTGACCTTTCCAATACATCTTTGACCCACTCTTTCGATTCGGGTGCTATCCAAAGAGACTAATACATTTCTATCCAACTCCTATTCTATAGCAACGTAAATGGTGCTACTTTTTTGTCTTAGTCTTCTTTTTCATGTTAAATGGAGTTACCCATAATAGACCAACTTTGTGTGTCATCTGCAGTAGCATCTTAACGTATCTATCATAACGTCCACAACATCCTTCAATGATTCTTTTTTCTAGACCGGTCCAAGTCAAGTGGCAGAATGTCACTGCATCTACACTGCAACTGGGGCACATTGGTAACCTATCCATTTTGCGTAACGTTGGTGCTGTTATGTAGGCCTGGGCAGTGAACTTCGCTCCGTTCGCAGAGTTTGCAGTATTTTCTGCACTTCAGAGTTTGCGGAGTGCAGAAAACTCTGCTTTGCGATGTGCAGCGGAGCTTTTTCACTGCTCGCGAACGGTAAGTTCGCAATCTCGAACCGTAAGTTCGCGAGCGTGAGCTGCCGCTCTGAGAGAATTTCTACCCGAGCAGCAGGAATACCAGCACCACCTGCAGTTCACACTGCACTCCGCCACTCGTGGAACTTCCTAGAGTTTGTTTGTAACTCCGCAAATTACGCCCAGGCCTGCTGTTATGTAGGTCCTATTAAATAAATGTCAATATTTAAGTCAAAAACTTGCATTAATTAATATCTGTTGCGTCTTCAATAGGGCCTTTATCCCGTTACTAAGATTTGCTGTCTCAACCTTTTCTCACCTCGCTAATGTTCAGATCTTTATCCATTCTATAATTCCATATGCCTTAATATAACATAGAAATCACTCTGGTATTAATTGCATTATCTATTAATGTGAAAACCATTTGTGATATTGATGGGGTAAGTAAAGAGCAATGTCTTTCAAACAGCTTTGTACAGTCTATTGTATTCTAATTGCAGGGGCTGTACTTTACCAATAGTGTAATTCCACCACAGATTTCCAGACATGAGAAACATATTCCTCGTCTATGGCTTTCCCATTGTGACACATCGTCCTTGATTCCTCATTGGTAAATTCATATTTCAGTTTCACAATTCTGGGAGAATCCACAATGAAGCCTCTGGTGCACAGCTTGTCCTAATTTTATGTTTTTCTTTTTGTTAAATCATGTCCACTGTGTTGTTTCTAAAGATATTTCATGATGCACCAAAATGAATCTTTCCATTGAATAAAGCATATAAATTGTGAATATTTTACAGACAGTAAAGCACTGTAAAGGATCAGAGTAAGATGATAAATGTATATGGTAGAAAATACAGTATACAGGTAAAATTATTGTTTGATGTTTCTCTGTGGTTTTTAGAAATTGTGTAAGATGGAATCTAGAGATTAGTTTTCACACTCCATAGCCATTGCTTGATTCCATTTTAGGACAAAGGGAGAGGGTCAATTTGATTATTTTGTCATTGTAATCTGTACCTTGGTTCTTAGGTCAAAGCCTACCATACAGCGCAGCTGTCTCTTGCATATCTCTAACAACATCTTGGACATTCTAAAAGCTTCCCTGGGTAATGCATTCTCCCATTGCTGACCATTGGCTTTGTGTTTTGTAATTCACATTTACTTGTTTTCTATTTGCTGGCTTTATTTGTTTTAGGCTGTCCAGCTTGAGTTTGTCCCTTCTGTGGCCCACACCTTTTGTACTGTATTCCTCTACCAGTACACGTTTTCTGTAAAAAGGCCTTAAAATCTTGTTCTTATCTTGTCATATTTGCTGTGCATTCAGAGACAGTGGTTAGATGCCAGGCTCTGTGTTTGGAGAGACCTTGGTGTTTACTTTTCTTTCTCAGACTTGGAAATGAGAGGTTTAATGTGACAATCATGCCCTTTACCAGGGCTGTGCAGGAGGAAGGCTGTACAATGTTATTTTTTTGTAGCACACAACATAATGTAAATGTCTGTAAATGAACTGTCCAGATATTTGAGAATATACCAGAATTAGGAAAGCACAAATGAAGCACATTTTTGGTAATTATGACATGTAGTGGAAACAAATATTTGAATACGATCAAAAGAAATCAATATACTAGTTGATGACATCTCCACTCATTATCGTTTGTGCACTTTGTAGCATTAGTAATACCGTTTATTGTATTATTCAATGATTACAATAAAAAATATGAATCAAATATAATAGATTTTTAAAAGGATAAAATAAATCTGCAATTAAAACGTACAAATCTGACTTGCAATGAT
This sequence comes from Lissotriton vulgaris, assembly GCF_964263255.1. Classification (NCBI taxonomy): domain Eukaryota; kingdom Metazoa; phylum Chordata; class Amphibia; order Caudata; family Salamandridae; genus Lissotriton; species Lissotriton vulgaris. The sequence goes on along the minus strand of NC_141699.1, from coordinate 605,252,029 downwards.
CAAGTTCAGTGCATACATCTCAGAGTATAAAAATTATTTTTGTGGTCTTACTTCAACTGTAGTGTACATAAAATTAATCCATATATTTTCCTTAGTCTTCTAACTATTATAAGACTACATAAGTAAACCTCCCAATTTCCACAGTTAGCAGCACTGACCATGTTGTTAAAATCATTGACCACCACATTTACAACCTTCTCTCAATCTTGAGTGACTTACTTCATTTTACCAATATAATAAGGTACTAATGTGCCAAAAACATGCACGACACACAGTGGTTCATAACGTTTATGAAACTAATAATTTATCCAAAAGGGGAATCAAATCCAATGTTTTCTCCTTATAGATAACATTTCGGCAAATACATATCATATATAAAATTCTACTATTAAAACGTACAAATCTAGCTAGCGACATTCAGGTTCCATACATGAGTCTCCTGAGCATAAATTCTATTTATATTGTGACTCCAATTGTAATCTAAGTTCTATCAATCCATTAATATTTCATAGGTTAACTTGCACAATTACAGCCATTGGCAGCACTGGTCACATAGTTCAAACTATCGACTAAGCCCGGGCGGAGTTGGCAGAGTGCCACTACGTGGAGTTCTACGGAGTTGGAAAAAAAACTCAGTGGAACTCCCCTCCACCCTCCCTAATTTAATTATAAGAAATAAAAGACACTTACCTGCTGTGGCATCTCCGGGCTGCCTCCTCCTCGCCGTGGTCGCTCCTCCTCTTCCTCGCCGTCCTCATCCACTCAAACCCCTACGTTGTACAACTTGCGCGCGTATGACGTACAACGTAGGGGTTTACGAGGATGGCCAGTACAAGGAGGAGAGAGAGAGACCACGGCGAGGAGCAGGCAGCCCAATGACGCCACAGCAGTTAAGTGCCTTTTTCTTTCTTATAATTAAATTAGGGAGGGTGGAGGGGTCGGTTAACTCCGGTTCGGAGTTTTGCCTGAACCCCGGCTTTCTCAACAGAGCGCGGAGTATGCAAAACTCCATAAACTCTGCTAGCGTAGCAGTTCTCTCCCAGGGTTACTATTGACCACTGCATTTACAGCCATCTTTGGCCCAGTCGATTGCCTTTTACTAATATGATAAAGTGCTAATGTGCCAAAGTGTGCAATAGGCATACAGGTCATTGAATTTGTGCATCCGGACATGTGTCCCAAAAGAAAAATCCAATGCTCAATCATATAAAAGTTATATGGCTCCCCCTTAAGTGCACAGGTAAAGGTTAGGATTCACGCAGATAATGATTTATAGGCCTGATCTAAAAAATTTCTTATCATTATTATTGCACTGTCTTATTCTAAAACAATATCTAACGGCTTCTGCTGTTGTTCTTATTTTAGCATTTTTAAACAAGGAGCCTAAGGGAATTTTCCTTATTGACAACAGTTTGGGGCAGATACATATAATAAGTATGAGGGATTCAACTGCAGAGACGACAGGCTGTATTTCCTTTAAAAACTGGGTTCCATTTCCGTTCAAACTCCCAGATCAGAATGTATAACAGTCTGAATCTTAAAAAAATATTTTTTACATGCCCCAGCAAGTATAGCCCTAGATATTCTTGGCTCTGTGCAGGGCAACTGTCAATCGCTAAGTCCATGTCCTTATATTTTGTGGCTTGTGTCAGATCTAAGGCCCACTGCCTAATAGCAAACATATCGCGGATTACATTTTTCCAGGCAGTGCTGTTCATTTGCCCCAGTGCATGTCGGTCTGTTCGGTCGTAGGATTCTAGTCTCGTCAATAAAAAGTGAAATTCTGTACCTTTACATATAGTTCCCCCCAATTATTCGTATATCAGACGTTTTAGTGAAGATGAATCAGCTTTAGCACATTCAATGATGTAGTTCACAGTACTTCTGTAATGAAGTGATACTAAGTATTTTAGGCCCAATCCCATAATGCAATGAGGAGTTGTAGACCTTAAGTACAATAAATTACAAACACATTTCATAAAGATGTTGTCTAAACTTGAGATGATCTCGTTGTTTATTACAGGGGATGCATATGCATGAAATGGAACCAATGTCATGTTTAGTGCTTTGTGTGATGGACTAATCGCTTTTCCTCCGAACATATTTGTGAATGAAAAATTTCATAGCTAACGCAAAGGAAAGTTTCAATTCTATTAAGGGCATGGAGGGGAGGATTAGGCTGTAACTGTCTTAGCGGTATTAATATATTTTTTCTCCAGCAGCCATTTTTTCAAGGTAAATAAATCAACAAACAACTACAATTCCCATGAACACTAGGGAGAGGATCTAGAACCGTCCATCCAATCACAATGCCGGGTCCGATACAATAGTCCCTGTAGCTTCTCTGTTCCTCTTTCTTCCTGCATCGGCAGCGTCTTCCCATTCAGGACACTCTTGTTTGTTAGCCTCCAAACCTAAATAAATCAAAGCACAGAATATTGGTCATCACGGACCCGCACATATTTAAAGCATAACCATACAGTCGGAGAACGACAAGAAAACCTACATCTCCATCAAGTTAAACAACAAACTTGTCCATGATTATAAATCTATGTATGTGGACCATCCAATGGGGTGTTGGGGAGTAGGTCAGTCTACCTGAAACAGTTAGGGTGGGCTAATGCTCGCCTCCATGTCCTCAATAGAATTGAAACTTTCCTTTACGTTAGCTAGGACATTTTTCATTCTATGTCAGGACACGGAGGTGAGGATTAGGCTGGTATAAAGCTTATTCACCGCCACGCTTGCCAGTGAAGGAATCGGTTTAAAATAAAAGGTCTTTTAAGGTAGAGTCTGAAGACAAGTCTGCAGCATTAAGGATATCCTCAAGACGAGCCCCAGCCCAAAGGCCTTGGAGGCCATTGCACCTCTCGCTGGATGGGCTCCAAATACTGGAGTATCAATATGTGCTTCCTGCATGACCCATCTGACCCACCTGACAATCATAGGAGATAAAACAACTTTATGGGGTTTTGTGAGAGCAATCAGCAACTGTCTCTCACCATGTGGACGAATCTCGTCCATAATCACCTCATACCTTTTAATGTCCCGCACCACACAACTTAGGAACCTGGGGAAAGGCAGGATAGGAAATCAACTTAGAATTACTTTTTGTCCCGTGAGTAATATGAAAAGTTACCCCATCCGGGGTGAAGACTTTACCTGTAATATCCAGGGCTCCTACATCCGAGATTCGACGATACGAGAACAAACATAGTAACATAGCTATCTTTGCGAATAGCTGCTTCCTGGATAGGTACTTATTCGAGGGCCAGGACTTAAATAAAGAAAGAACCTTATTAATGTACCAAATGGTAGAATACCAGCATTCAGGCGGAACTGAAGGAACTGAAAGTCTTATTCCCCTCATAAGTTTACAGACCAGAGGATGTTCTCGCACTGGGTGACCGTCCCCTGGAAATTGCAGATCTAAAGGTATTTAATCAATCAGTCATATCATTTGTAAAGGGCACTACTCACCCGTGAGGGTCTCAAGGCGCTGGGGTGGGGAATGCTGCTACTGCTCGAACAGCCAGGTCTTGAGGAGTTTTCTGAAGGTCAGCAGGTCTTGGGTCTGCCGTGGGTGGATGGGAGGGTGTTCCAGGTCTTGGCGGCAAGGTGGGAGAACGATCTGCCACCGAAGGTCGCTCTTCGGAAGCGGGGGACTGTGGCGAGGGCGGCGGAGAGGAGCTGGCGGGTGGGGGTGTAGAAGTTGAGTCGTCTGTTGAGGTACGTTGGTCCGATGTTGTGGAGTGCCTTGTGTGCGTCTGTGAGGAGATTGAAGGTTATCCTCTTGTTGACCGGGAGCCAGTGCAGGTCTCTCAGGTGGGGTGTGATGTGGCTGCGGCTGCGGAGACAGATATCGATGATCAGCCGTGCAGAGGCGTTCTGGATGCATTGGAGCCGTCTCAGGAGTTTGGCCGAGGCTCCTGCATAGAGGGCGTTTCCGTAGTCCAACCTGCTGCTGACGAGGGCCTGGGTGACCGTGCTTCTCGTTTCAGTGGGGATCCACTTGAAAATCCTGCGGAGCATGTGGAGGGAGTTGAAGCAGGAGGAGGAGATGGCGTTGACCTGTTTAGTCATGGAAAGGGTGGAGTTGAGGATGATCCCTAGGTTGCGGGTGTGGTCGGTGGGTGTTGGAGCGGTTCCCAGTGCGGTCGGGCACCAGGAGTCATCCCAGGCCGAAGGGGTGGATCCGAGGATGAGGACCTCCGTCTTGTCCGAGTTCAGCTTCAGTCGGCTGTTCCTTATCCATTCAGCGACGGCCTTCATTCCTTCGTGAAGGTTGGTTTTGGCGGTGTGGGGGTCCTTGGTGAGGGAGAGGATCAGCTGGGTGTCATTGGCGTAGGAGATGATGTTGAGGTTGTGCTGACGGGTGACGTGGGCGAGCGGTGCCATATAGATGTTAAACAGAGTTGGGCTGAGGGATGAGCCCTGGGGTACGTCGCAGATGATCTCGGTGGCTTCGGAGTGGAAAGGGGGAATGTGGACGCTCTGTGTTCTGCCAGAGAGGAAGTAGGTGGTCCAGTCCAGGGCCTTCTCTGGGATCCCGGCGTTCTAGAGGCGTGTTCGTAGTGTGTGGTGGCAGACCGCGTCGAAGACAGCTGACCGGTCCAGGAGGAAGAGGGCTGCCGTTTCTCCGTTGTCCAGCAGGGACTTGATGTCATCGGTGGCGGCGATGAGGGCAGTCTCGGTGCTGTGGTTGCTGCTGAACCCAGACTGGGAAGGGTCCAGGATGCTGTTCTCCTCGAGTTAGTGGGTCAGTTGTTCGTTGACGGTCTTCTTGATGACCTTTGCCGGGAACGGGAGCAGGGAGATGGGCCGGAAGTTCTTGAGGTCCTTGGGGTCCGCCTTGGGTTTCTTGAGTAAGGCGTTGATCTCGGCGTGCTTCCAGCTCTCCGGGAAGGTTGCTGTCTCAAAGGAGGTGTTGATGACTTTCCGGAGATGGGGTGCGATTTTGGATGTGCTGGCTTTGTTGAAGATGTGGTGTGGGCATGGGTCTGACGGAGATCCGGAATGGATGGTGTTCATGATCTTGATGGTGTCATCGTCATTGATGTTGGTCCAGCAGAGTAGGCAGTTGGTGCGGATGGTGGTCGTGGGGGCGGAGGACTCAGTGGTTGTCGAGGCGGTTGTGGCGTTGAAGCTGTCGTGGATGTCTGCGATCTTGCGGTGGAAGAAGGTGGCCAGCGAGTCACCAGGTCTTGCGAGGGTGGGACGTGCTTGGTGTTGGAGCTGGGGTTGGAGAGTTCCTTCACGATGTTGAAGAGCTCTTTGCTGCTGTGCGCATTGTTGTCTTGGCGGTTTTTGAAGGAGGCCCTTTTGGCGGATCTGATGAGGTGATGGTGTCTGTGGGTGGCGTTCTTGTGGGCTGCGTGGCTGTCTGGTGTTCGTTCACGGAGCCAGATCTTCTCCAGCTTACGGAAGGTTTGCTTGGAGGCCCGAAGGTCTTTAGTAAACCAGCAGGCTTTCTTGTTGGTGTGACTGTTGGAGGGTTTCTTGATCAGGGCGAGGGTGTTGGCGCAGTCGTTGATCCACTGAGATTGTGTGCGGCGGTGTCGGGGTCGGTGGGGTCGGCGGGTGGGCTCTGGGTGAGGATGCTGGTTAGCTGATCTTCGGTGACTTTGCTCCAGCAGCTGCGAGTCATCTGTTGGGTGCGGTGGTGGGTTTCTTGAAGGTGAAGTGGATGCAGCGATGGTCGGTCCAGTGGAGTTTGGTGGTGTGATTGAAGGAGACGTGGGGGCTTGCGAAGAAGATGTGGTCAAGCGTGTGACCAGCAGAGTGGGTGGGTGTTGTGACAAGTTGTCTGAGTCCGAGGTTGGCTAGGTTGTCGATCAGTGTGGTGGAGTTGGTGTTGTTGTTCTTCTTAAGGTGGAAGTTCAGGTCCCCGAGGGGAGGATGTAGTCTGTGGAGGTGAGGGCGTGTGTGCTGACGAAGTCGGCGATGGATTCGCTGAACTGTGGTCGGGGTCCTGGGGGGTCTGTAGATTAGGGTTCCTCTGAGGGTGGTGTTGGGGTGGTGTGGATCTGGAAGTGCAGGTGTTTGGCGTTGCTGAGGGTGTCGTCGGTGTTGATCGAGACTCTGAGAGTGTTCCTGTGGATGATGGTGATTCCTCCTCCTGCTCCGTTGGTGCAGTCCCTGAGGGTGATCTTGTAGCCTTCTGGGACGGCTATGGCAATGTTGGGTGCCAAGGTGGGGTTCAGCCAGGTCTCCCTCAGGAAGGCGACGTCTGGGGATGTTGAGACGAGTAGGTCCTAGAGTTCAACGGCGTGTTTGCGGGCGGAGCGGGTGTTGAGAAGGATGCACCTGAGGTTGTTGTGTTTTTTCCTGGTCGGCAGCATAGTGGGGTGGATGCTTGTGAAGCTGCGGTCCTGGCAGGTTGAAGCTCCGTGAGTGTGCTTCGGGCGGCCAGGAAGCAGCTGTGTGATTGTCCGGTGTTGATTGCATGGAGGGTTCTGGCATCGTAGCGGTGTCGGTTGTCGCGACGTTCGCGGGTCGAGGGGTCCTGGTGCTGGGCGCCGTCTAGGCACAGACGGGCGTGCCTTAGGCGCGCCTTCTGCACTCCAGCCGCGCGGCCGCTGCGTGGCCTCCATATGAGGGGATGTGGGAGGGAGGAGCAGCTGGGATACGGGAGCAGGGTGGTGAATGGGATTGCAGGGGGCAGGGGCGCAGTGGCTGGAAAAACAGGCGGGTCACAGGAGAACTGGGTACAGGAAGGAAAAACAAGTTTAGGCAAGAAAACAAGCACAGGCACAGGGGAATAAAAACAAGTCTGGGCAAGAAAGCAAGTACAGGCACAGGAATAAAAACAAGTCTGGGCAAGAAAGCAGGTACAGGCACAGGGGAAAAAACAATGCAGGCAGAGCTGTGCATCAGCGTGGGGAGCGACCTGCCGGACGATCACACACCTGCTTCCTGGCCGCCCCGAAGCCCACTCACAGAGCTTTCACCGTTCGATAAGCAAAAACTCTGGGAAACCAAACTCGCTAAGAAATTCAAGACTTGGGTCACTTTTGCCTGCGTGGCATCCACTTGTTTTTGAATACACCAACCCGTCCACCTGGCCCAGGCAGATCGATATTGTTTATTTGTACCATCTGCCCATGCCCTGGCAAGTTGGGAGGTAGCCTATCGTGAAAGGCAAGTGACCTCCCACCGTTTCCGGTAACCCTCTAGGCCATGAGACGGAGATATGCCGCTAGGACCAGTGGGTGAGGATTGTTCTGGGGATCCCGAAGGAGATCAGGAGTAAGGGGTTGAGAGAATGGACAATCCCAAGAAAGTTCCATCATCACTGGAAACCATGCTTGCGATCTCCATATCTGGGTACCCACAATAAGATCCGCCTCCTACCTCCATACTCGAACCGTCAATCGCATTATCATTAGGAATGGCGGGAAGGCGTAGGACTGTTCCTTGCTCCAGTCCAGGAGAAAAGTGTCTGTGGCTGGTGTAGGGGATCGGATCTCCAACTGCAGTACCAGTCAAGTTGTGTATCCAGATGCGAGGCAAAGAGCTGTTGAAAAAGATGTGTGATCCACTTTCCAGAGGCTGTTATCCTTCCAGTGACGAGAGTGTTGATTCGCCACCTGGTTGGAGTGCCCTGGGAGGTGTTCTGCTGATAGAGAAATCTGGTTGGCCCGACAGTACTCCCACAGGGTCTGGGCTAGATCCAACAAGGTTCTGGACTGCCTCCCCCCTACATGATTTATGTAGCGAACCGCCGCTATATTTTCCATCTTTAGCAGGACCGAACATTTCACTTTCTCCTTGGTCCAACACCAGAGAGCAAAGGAGCCCACCATGAATTGTAGCCAAATAATAGATTGTTCTGCGGGCGACGAATTTCCACCAGTGGAGAATTCCCCACAAGTAGCTCCCCATCCTGAGCCGCTGGCATCTGATTCGATTACCAGGTCAGGTTGGGAGCCGAAGATTGCCAGGACATTCCAGGCTTCCATAGGGGTCAATCACCAACTCAACTACATTTGAGAGTGAAATTAATTGTCAATATAAAAGGCCTTCTGTAGATGCTCTATTTTAAATGGTTGTAACAAGGGGAGTTGGGCCCAGTGGGCCAGATACTGGCTGGGCCGTTTATAAATGTGTAGCAAGGAAATGGGCCAGGACCTGTGTCGTTTTTACGTCTTGAATTAGTGGTAGACCAAAATATTTCTTTTATTTGATCTGGTACTTTATTTATACCTTTCTTCAACTTTGAACAGTTGAAGAAAATTATAAATAAAGTACTGGATCAAATAAAATAAATATTTCCTTGCTACACACCTATTTTAAAAAGTTGCATCGCCTGGAAGTGGAGAGGGCCCGGGGAGATCTCTTGAATAGATGACGAAAGGAGACCCATGATCCGTGCCAAATGTCGAAGGGAGATATGGGGTTTGGAGATAGTTCTCCTGAGTTTGTGCCTGATTTTGGCCAATTTCCATTTCTGAAGACTCAGGGTCGCCTCTATCGAGTTTACCAGGAACCCAAGAAATTCCACTGATTGGGATAGGGTCAACTCAGACTTTTCCGTGTTGATCCCAAAAGACCAGATATTCCAGAAGATTTATTGGCATTTGTATATGAAGGGAAAGCTGGCATGGACATTGGTCCATGATCAGAATGTCGTCCAGGTATACGAGTAGTCTCACTCCATGAGCTCTTGATGTTCAACAACCGGCTTCATCAGCTTGATGAAGCACCAAGGGCCAATGATAGCCCAAAAGGAAGGGATGTAAATTCGAAGACCTGAGAGTCCCAACGGAACTTTGGGAAACACCTTTGAGGGAGAAATATAGGGACTACCAATTAGGCATCCTTCAGGTTCAGACAAGCCATCCAATCCAAATTCTGAAGGAGGTCCCTCAAAAGATGGATGCCCTCCATCTTGAAGTGATGATATAGGAGCCAAGTGTGGAACTCCCTGAGATTTATCACTGGGAGTTCACCGCCATCCCTTTTCTCAACCAGGAAAAGGTTGCTGACAAAGCCCCGGGGATGAATTGTTGACCTCAAGATTGCCCCTTTCCGAAGTAGGTTGGTTATCTCTTGGTCCACAAGCACTCGCTGATTCTTGGAAAAGGCCCAAGGGCTAGGACAGTGGGTTAGGCATGGTCTTCTGTAAAACTCTATATGGAAACCCTCTATCATCTGAAGAACTCAAGCATTGGAGGAGATGTTTTTACCGTTTCGATCAAAAAAGGGTCAGGCGACCTACAATCTAGAAACCCCCAGGGTCTTAAATACTTAGCTTGTGCATTGTTGAAGTTGCCGCCTCCAACTCTACCTCAACCCCTGTGACGTTGCGGGTAGCACTTGGTCTGGTAGAAATTCCTGAACTTGTTTGGGTCTTGCCACAGTGAGAGTCACCAGCTCTGGAGGCTAGCTGGAAGGTTTGGCCAGTCAAGCGCCCTCTACCTCGACCAGCTGCGGCAAAAACACAGGGTGAATATCCTCTGAATAGAGAACTGAGCTTTGACTGAGGAAGTAAAGGTGTTGACAAATTTGCTCAACTCACAGATGAAAGGATCTCCATAACTGTTTCCCGGAGCTATGGTCCCTGTCTCCCACGTGGCAAGTTCTCCTAACTTCGTGTCAATTTCGATCAATAGGGACCTGTGTCGCTCCATAGATAATGCTCAGTTGGCATTTCCCAAGAAGATGATGGCTCTCTGAGCCCAGTCGGATAAACCGTTGGTAGAAATCAGGGTCCCGGAGGCTTTTGCATCCTCCGCCATATCCATTATTTTTTCCAAGGGTCCGGCCACATCCAAGAGTTTATCTTGGCATGAGCGCCACGACCTGTCAATGCCCTTCTTTGGGTCTCGTACAAACTTGGTGAGGAAGGGGGCCATATTAGAATCTATCTCAGGTGTAGCGGCTGTCTTCCCCTCCAAGGATGGTCTGGGACGTTCTGCCTTAAGGCACCCCCCTCACTTCTTTATCGAGGGGCTTCCTCAGGCGATCCGCCATGTAGACTGCCACCTTGGGTGCAGGGCACCAGTCTGCCAAGCATGGGTGCAGCAGGTCATTGGGATCCAGTAGGTCTGTTGCCGGGTCTTGCACCTGTCATTTGGGGACACCACATTGGTCGAGGGGTTAGTCAAGGGACGCCATGGTCTAGAGCCTTCCCCGTCCCTATCTGAGGTGTTAGGAGATTCATCTCCATCCCCTAGGTCAGTTGGAAGTGTGGAAGGGGTTAGCCCTGAAGGATCAGGAACTTGAGCATCTAGCTGTATTTGGGCGTCCAGGAACGGCTTCTTAAAGCATGCAAAAGCATCTAATTCGACCCCCGGGTCTTCCGAGCGCTTGCGCTTTTCTACATTTTGGGTAGGGGGGAGTGTTGGGGTAGCCAACTGACCTGGAGGTAAGAGGGCTTGTGGCCCCGTGGTGACTTCCCGTCCTTGAAGGGGTTTATTGCATTGCGCTTGGAGGGCCAATATTTTCCTCTCCAGGGGGCTTCCACTTGCAAAACAACTTTCAAGGTGGAGTCATTGTTATTTTTCATGGAGTACCCCTATATAGGCCCGAGTATCCTCCTAACCTTTCACCTACATTTGCCGTACCATTACACTACGTAACAGGTTTTTGGTGTTGACCTTTTACCTAGTTATGCACTGCATAAAAGGTTGTATGGTTTTCCCCAAAAACTAGCCTCATTAATTTTGTATGAGGATTCTCAGAATTACAGCAGGATTACCATCTTCTGCATAAAAACTATGTATAAGCATGCAGCATGGAAGTACTAGCACCTTATGTTAAACATCTCTTAGCTCTGTCATTCGAATCTGGTAGGGTGCCGAACACATGGAAGCAGGCTGTTGTACTCCCACTTAAGAAAAAGCCACAAATCAGCATAACTCAACTCGGCGATTTGCGCCCGATCTCCCTCCTCCCCTACTTCTCTAAAATAGCCGAAAAGCTGGCTAGCCATCAATTGACGGCTCACATCGAGGCGCACAGGCTCTACCATCCCTCCCAGGCTGGCTTTCGTGCTTATCACTCAACCGAATCAGCCCTTCTCTTTTTCACAGAGGCACTGAGGAAACATGTAGATGAGGGCCAGACAGCAGCGCTGATTCTTCTTGACCTCAGCGCTGCGTTCGACACTGTAGCTCATCACACCTTGCTACAGTGTCTGAGGAAAAGTGGAGTGACTGGGAGAGCCTGGTCATGGTTGGAATCTTTCCTCCATGACCGCAGCTTCTATGTGGAACAGGGTGCTTATAAGTCAGAGGTACTGGACCTAAAGCAGGGTGTTCCCCAATGCTCCAGCCTCTGCCCTACCCTGTTCAATTTGTACATAGCGCCGGTCGCTACTATTACTGAGCAGTATGGGATAGAGGTGGTAACTTATGCCAATGATACTCAGTTGGTTGTGACTTTGTCACAGCCAGCTGAGCATGCAGCCAGCAGATTCGCATCCTGCCTTCAAGATCTGGCAGGATGGATGGCCAAAAACTGTCTCAGACTGAACGGGGACAAAACCGAGGTGCTTATTGTTGGCAAGTCCCCCTCGGTGTGGACCTCTGCTTGGTGGCCTCAGGCTTTGGGCCCATTACCTGTCCCCAAGGATCAAGTGAAGAACTTGGGCATGTGGTTAGATTCCAAAATGTCCTATGAGTACCATACTTGGCGTGTCGCAGGGACGTGCTTTGGAATCCTCCGCAGTCTAAGAAAGACACTTGACCTACTCCCAGCGTCTGCCAGAAGAGCCCTGGTTCATGCCTTGGTTACTTCTAGGCTGGACTACGGGAATGTCCTCTACCTGGGAGCTAACGCGAGCTGCATCCTAAGACTGCAGCATATCCAGAACGCAGCCGCGCGATTAGTGCTACATCTTCCCAGGAGAGCCTCCTCAAAAAGAGCCTTGGAGACACTGCATTGGCTCCCTATCAAGGAAAGCATAGAATTCAAAGCGCTTTGTGTCAGTCATAAGATCGCCCATGGCAATGGCCCAGGTTTTTTGCGCAATCTGCTTCTTCCTTACAAGCCCACCCGGCTCCTGCGCTCCATGGGCGCTGGCTTGTTCTTGGTCCCTAGAATTAATAGGGCAAGAATGGGAGGGCGCTCCTTTCGTTTCTCAGCTGCACGAAGATGGAACTCCCTCCCACACATGCTCCGTGCGGAGCCCTCGGAGCTGTTGTTCCGAAAGGAGTTGAAAACTCTCTTGTTTCCGAAGCACTAATTTTCCGGCGCAGAACCTGTCTTGCACCATCTGTCCAGGCTGCTGCTCAGTCCTTGATAGCGCGGGGACACACTGGCAAGTGTAACCAGGCGCTTGAAAAACTCAGTATTATTATTATTATAGGGGTCATCCCTTCCGTCATCCTCGACTGACATGACACAGCAAGGTAGAATCCTCTGAGGGTACCTTTTGGGTATATATATACACTACATCTTTGCCCAGGAAGGCAGAGGAGAAAGACTTCCATGCTGACAGGCTGACGCGAGATGCTGAGGTTCCTGCACGCAGACACTCCAGCTCACAGTGGTCTGACATCTCTCGCAGGGTGTCCATCTCGAGACCCAGACGGGGTCCCACAGTCTCTCACTTCAGGTGATGGGGTTGGCTTCAGCCTAGGGGGGATTCTTGGCTCTACACCTACATACATGCTAGGTACACTTAGATACATCTAGTTAGGGTTGCGTCGTAGGAATACGCTTTTTTACTGTCATGTATTTATATACCTGCCTGTATTCATTATCTATGTCATATTGGATACAAAACCTCTCCATTCATCGGCCGTATTAAGACCTTTATTTATGGAATTGATCTTATCAATCCAATGGCACTCGCGACGCTGCAATATTTGGGCAATATCGCCGCCTCTTTCTGGTAATGTTGCGATATCAATCACTTGCCACCTCATTTCATCCGCAGAATGGTTTAACTCTTTGAAGTGGGCAACAAGAGGTGCAGTCAAAACAGATTTCCTTATGCGGCCGCAACATTGACATAGATAATATGTTAGATTCTGTAAACATTCAATTGGTTGACTCGATGGTGTAACATCGTTATTGGGTCTAGTATGTGCAATAATGTAATTCCAAATATTGACATTGTGCATTCAGTGTTTCTGTAAAGAAAGGAGTCTTCTTTTGCAAAATGTTTTTTTAAAAATGTATATATGTGTTAATGCCTGTATATAGTTGTGGCTTCATTATGTTTTCATAAGGGTGGGTGCCCATGAAATTGTAGAGCTCCATTGTAATTCACTGGTTATATAATGCAATTGTGATTTGTTATTTGTAAAATGCTCATTACTTGAACTGGTAGCTATGAAAGAACGAGATATAATACGTAAATATCGGCACAGTGGCCATTTGCAAGAGTAAATACTATGAGGACGCGCAAGTCCTCTTTCTATGCTGACACACACCGCCCTTCATGTCATAACGGCGATCACGCCGCCTTCCGTGACACTCCCCTTACTAGAGGTTTGATCGGAGCCGCCATCGAGCAGCACGACTCGAAAGCGCCAAGGTATGTGGAAGCCCTGTAAAAGCCTGTAACTAACTAGGAAAGATAGCGGAAGTATTTCGCTCTACAAGAGCGGTTGACTCAGTTTCACTTTTTATCTTTAGCACACCTGTGAAACTTGGCGGTGGAACGGCATTGACCGCGAATATTCAATATTCAAAAGTAAATAAAACAAAGACACGCTACCAACTGTGGCTACAGTGGTAAGTTGCATTTGTAATTGGGCACCCCCGTTTTTTGAGGACTCAGTCATTTCCAGATATATTACATTGACGCTTGGTCTCTCCCTGTTTCTGACAGTGCCCGGCCGGGTTCACTGTAAGTAAATTCAATTTACTATCACACGCTTGGGCTATCTACACCCTGGTGCAAGGTACAAAACCTCCCTGACTTTATTCATGAATATTATTTATTCATGGCGACTGCCAATAGTTACAAACTATTTTTGTTTCTGTATTTTGATAGATGTCCCTCACTGCCCAGTCCTGATGAGACCTTTATTCTAATGGTCGAAACGCCGTCGACGCTTCAGGAAACAAATCAGACCAACACAGTTTCTATAATTTTATAGCAGCTGGCTAATCATTTGTTGATATAATTGGTTTAGAGTCTAGTTTCCTGTCTTTTGTAAATATTCACAGCTGAAACCTGTATAGTTCACTTTTTTATACACTTTCTTGGTTCACTTATTATTCACTTGGGATACACTGCACTTTGTGTAATATATGTATGTCGCAAGTTATCTACATGTATTTTTCATGATCAAATTCTTAAATATAAGGAAATGTCCTTTATGGTACGAGTGTGCGTCTCTCTTTCCTTTGCCACCCTCCTTCCAAAGTTTCCATTGCCATTGAGCCTGTTATAAATATTAAGTGATTTAAAATCGTATGCCATAGGAACCATTGTCTTTCTCCCTCAAGCGGCGGCGGCTATTTTGTTTGTACCCTGTTGCTTCGCTCTGCGGTGGCGGCTGTTGTTTTTTAATCTTGCCGCTCCCTCCGCGGTAGCGAGTATTCTCTTTAGGGTTATCGCCATTTCCTCACAGTCGGCGTTGGTGTTTCCCTCGCGGCAGTGTTGCCGCTTCTCCCGCGGCTGCATTCTAATTAACCTGGGCGCTTGGAACTTGCTGTATCGTGCCTTAATTATTGAGCAGCTCTCTTCTTTCCAACCTGTTTGTTCCCTGGTGTAAGGACCGCCTTCCTTTATTGGGTGGACATTTTGTCATGAAGGATTGTACCAGTTACGTTTGAAGCTTGGATTCTTGTGGGACTATTCTGCACAGATCATTTTGCTTATTCCAGTGTGGATATAGCCCTCATCTCTACGCATCCTCGTTTGCTGATAATGGTAAGTCAAGAGTGGTACGCAACATAAGTTGGCATTTAGTTATTGAGATACTTATTGTCAGTATTAACCTGTCTCATTTTTGGTTTGCCTCCTATTAGGCTTCAGCAATAACACCAAATACTTCTGCAGTGTTTGTACAAAACACACTGGTCCTTCATTTGGGTGGTCCTGAGCTGTCTCTTTTTTCCCTTAGGGGTCGAGGTCCTTCTTCGCTCCCGAGGATTAGGCCTGGAATAGCGACACTATTCTCTCTTTGGTAAGAGGAGTTTACAGTGGCACTGTGAGCCGGCTGGTAAACAGGCAAACATACCCGGTGGGGGTGTCGAGAATCAGTCTGGACACCAATCCCACAGTCTGTTGTCTGAACGCGAAGATCCTATATAGGTTTATAGGAACTACACGACATGGCGCTGCCAACTTTGGTTTGGTACTTATTTAGCGGTCAAATTTGAGTAGTTCAGTCATGCTTCTTTCCGAGACCCCAACTCACATTTACCCAGAGACATCTGGAGAGGGAAGGGAAAAATCAGCCACTGCTGAGTAGGCATATCCTATGTATTGTCTAGGTTTATTCAAGCTTCAAGCACAAATAGTTCCTATTGTGCATAAAACCTTATCTCGGTGCCCTTGAAACGTTTTCAACAATGGCTGACGAAGACCTCGCTGCACCAGCACTACATGCAAATGCAGTGGAAGAAGGGGAACAAGAAGGCGAAATAAACAATTCAGAAAATGTCAGAACTGCCCTTACTCTAAAACTAGTAGACTATAGAGTCACAGATAGGGGTGGGACAGTAACATTTGTGACTAAGGCACACAAATTATATAGAACTGAGGTATTCTATTCATGGTTTAAATTCCAAAAAGCAGATGCACGCACAAATACATTTCATTCTTACACTGAAGATGAAACGCCAGAGGAATACTGTCCATATGAGGACATTGAAGTTCCACTCACCTACCAGGAGTACATAAACTGGTTTAAATGCACCCTCCAACACACAAAAGAAGAAAGTAAGACTGTCCGCTCTGCAGAGACGGAGCGACTTGGCCGGTCCTAGCGGCTTACACCCCTGTGACACTAAAAATATTGACACCTTTTGCCTCTGTGACTCAGCTTTGCTGTCACTTCCGAGGCTAGACCCGAACCTAGATGTTGACGATCTCACCTCCCAATGCCTCTCAGTCCTTGCAGTCGAAATCAATAACGTCGCTCCTCTCCAAAGCAAAAAGAATAGGCCCATTCCCTCAGCACCTTGGTTCAACAAATCCCTCTATGAAGAAAGAAAGCACCTAAGACTCCTGGAGAAACAATGGAGGCAAGCGCCCTCCACAGATAATTTGGCCACGCTTCGTTCAGCAAGATCCAAGTACCACAAGCACATCTTCCTTGGGAAAGCATCACACTTCAGAACCCTCCTTGACTCAGCCAAAAATAGACCCAAAAAACTATTTGATCTCATCAAGAATACTAACTGCTCTCCCCCAACCTCCAAGTTGGAGGATTCTACAAAGAAATCAGCGGATTTCGCTGTATTCTTTGACGACAAAGTGAAATCACTTGTGGATCGGGTCGCTCATCCTACCCCTCCAGAGGAGCACAAATCACTAGCCATTTGGCAGAACTTCAACTACATCTCTGAAGATGCCCTCCTCAAGTGCATCTTCGAAACACAGCCCTCCAAAGATTCTCTTGACCCCATCCCTAGTGCCATTGCCATTGACTTCTATACCCATTCTCTTCCCTATTGGACCACTCTGGTCAACCTCTCCCTCTGTCAAGGCTCCCTTCCTGTTCCCTTCAAAACTGGGCAGGTCACCCCTGTGCTTAAAAAACCCAATGCTGATGCAAATGACCTCAACAACTTCTGCCCCATCACTAACCTACCCTTTCTTGCGAAGATCACAGAAAGATGTGTTGCGAAACAACTCTCTCGTCATATCAAGGACAATGATCTTTTTGACAATTTTCAGTCCGGCTTCATCCAAAATTGCAGCACTGAAACAGCCCTGCTGCAAGTGATTGATGACGCGCTGCGGATACTCGATTCGGGGGGTCTTGTCTTCTAATTCTCCTTGACCTTTCTGCAGCCTTTGACACTGTAAATCACAACACCCTCAACACTCTTCAACAGAGAATGGGCATGGAGGGCACTGTGCTTAAATGGTTTGCTTCCTTCCTCTCTGATAGATCCCAAATGATCAAAATAGCGGACAGTCTTTCATCTCCTTTGGTGGTGGGTCAAGGTGTTCCTCAAGGCTCTATTCGTGCACCCACATTGTTCAATTTCTATTTTGGAACCACTGGGAAATCTCCTAAGTAAATCCGGAGTCCACTATCATCTCAACGCATACAACACTCAAATCTACCTCAAGGTTGCCTCCACTCACGATCTCTCCGTCCTAAGCTCTACTCTGGACTCCATTCAAAACTAGATGTCAACACATCAACTGATTCTGAATCCCTCCAAAACTGAATTCCTCCTCCTCTCCTCCTCACTTTCGCCTCCCCCGGTTCAATCATGGATGGATCAGATGAATTTACTGAACAATAAACCCATCATTGTCGACAGCGCAAAATCCTTTGGTGTCATACTCAACACAAAACTCAATCTACTCTCCCACATTAATTCAATTGCAAAGTCTGCTCCAACTGCGCCTTCTTTGGGGGATTCGTCGCTTTTTCCTGGAGCAAGACCTTAAAACCCCGGTCCAATCGCTGGTCCTCTCCAGACTGGACTACTGCAATTCTCTTCTTACTGGCCTCCCCAAATCCCACCTGTCCCCCCTTAAGTCTGTTCTCCATTCAGCAGCTCATTTCATTTATGGGGCCAAAAGAAGCAACCACATCACACCGATGTTATCCAACCTCTGCTGACTTTCCATCGAGTCAAGATCTATCTACAAGACTGCCTGCATCAACCACAAAGCCTTGCACACCTCCTCTCCTAGCTACCTGGCAAATAAACTGAAACTTTCTGGAGGCTCTAGACCATCACGAAATGCGGAAAATCTACTGCTTGAACCTCCCACTTTCAAGAAGGAAAGATCGTTGGCCCAATCCTTTTCAGGCAACGCAGCGAGAATCTGGAACTCACTTACGCCTCCGCTCCGGACCACCTCCTCCTCCCAGGCCTTCAAAACTGGCCTCAAAGTTCTCCTCCTTCAAAGACACTTCCAAATTTAATTCATGCCCTCTCTATTATCTGAAGGAAGACCTTTTATTATAGAAAATGTATATTCTCCATGACTATGGAAGTGCCTTTCCAGTGTGTTCTTGTGGTTTGAGAGTCTGCCATTTATTGCAGTATTACCCTTTTACCTGTGTTTGGTACTCTTTTGTAACATGCACACGTCACTTTTCTCTTGTAACACACTGTTTGCTACCTCTTACATTTTGTTTGCTTTCGATACTTGCACAAGTGCCACCATTGCCTACATAACGTTTGTTCTTGTGTTTGAGTGTCCTCCATTTATTGCAGTATTATACCTTTACTTGTACTCTTTTGTAACCTGCACACATGTCACTTTTTCCTCCTGTAATGCACCGTTTGCTACCTCTTGTATTTTGTTTGCTCTCGATTGTCACTTTTGCCTCATGTAATGTATCCTTTGCTTTTGTAATTTGTTCACTTGTAATTGTTCTCATGTATCAGTTCTGTTCCTATTGTGAAGTGCTCTGACACCTTCGGGTAAAGTCTGCGCTATATAAAAACACATAAATAAATTTTAAAAAATGCCCTTCTGGATAGCTCAGATAATCACACAGTTAGAAGCAGTGTTTCCACACACAAGCCCTCAAGAAAAACACAAAATGCTAACAATCTGCTTGCCAATGGGGATATCTCTCCAGATAGTACCTCTTGGGGTACAGTTTTCACTGCCATATATACCAGAACTCATGGTATCCCTTCAATAGCATTAATACCGGATGTATTAAGACAAATACAGAATGAGTAAGGAGTAGAACCTGCTATGAACTCAGCGATTAGATTGTTAGGAAATTTTGCCCAGGTATAAACTATTATATTAACAAACATAAAAGGTGAGGCAACAGCAGTGGCAATACCGGAGGGATTTCACTCCGTTACATCAGGAGCGGGAATTACCTAAAATGATCGAAGATACCTATGCCGAAATAGGTAGAGATAGTTTGGGAGCTACAGTAACAAAACCTCAACTCATGGTGGACCTGAAAAGGATAACACCAAGCAAGCACCTTATTCTTCCAAGAAGAAATGGGATAATAAAAAACAAAAGAATAGAGCGAATAGGTCACAATCCAGGAGTGGGTCTCCTCAACAGGAGCCCTCCGAAATGAGGTACTACCTTAGATATCGTGATAACATTAAAAAACCTGCCCGGCATCAGGATACTGATACACGTTTCTCTTGATCCTTTCAGGATTCATGAAAAAACTCCTAGAGGGAAGGACGATCAGAACACAGACAAGAAGAACGTACAAAGTCCAGAGACACACAGCGTACTTCGGATCATAATATCAAAAAAGAAGATAACCCAAATTCAAAACCTCAATTTAAAAATAAATTAGCAGGTCTTAAAGTTAGACATGCCTAGAATTCTGAGGACTCAACTTCTGAATGGGCTCTGGTGATGCTAGACAGCGCAGCGGAAGTAACAATAGCTCGCCAGAACCTGATGGAATTTCTGGTGACAGCGGCGTTGAATTGACATATCACGGTGGAGACACTTGATACCAGGGTAAGTGTTCCACACCTGTTATATGAAAAAACGTCCAAATGGAGGGAGACAAACCCAGAAAAATTAAAGGTTTTTTTTGGGAGTACCTGACTTATGGCTTTGACATCCTTTTGGCTGAAAAAATGTGGCTGCCTCAGATTGTCATGGATTGCCCAAAGGTAGAAACAGTAATTTTTAAGTTTTTTTCTGATCTCGTACACATGCTCAGGAGGGGGCAGCAGCACTTGCTCCAGCATTATATTGCAACCATGTAGGGTGGGATGCTGAGTCACCTCACCATGTAATTTCAGTAAAAACTACTCCAACTCCACAGAGACAACCCCCTATTAAACAAGAAGCAAAAAAGCAAGTCTTAGATCAACTTGAATACCATGGTGTAGTAGAAACTTGCACCTCTTCAATGAATACTCCTTTGTTTCCTTTAATAAAACCTGATAATTCATATTGTCTAGTTTTAGACTAGAGACATCTGAACACATACACAAAGACATTTGCAGTACAGAATGCACACAATGCTGCATTAATGAATAACCTTGTGTGAAACAAATGCAAAACAACACTAGATATCTCAAATGCATTTTTCTGCCATAATATAGTGCCTGAGAGTAGATTTATTTATTTATAAATACGTTAAAGGATCATTTGATCAGGGTGAGCAACATCATTCTGGGGTTTGCATCTGAGGGCTACAAACAACAACTTAAAAAAATTAAAATAGCTCACCTCATGCAGTTAACCTGTAGATTGATATAGATGATAAGTCACACTGTTTCTTTTTTGCCTATATTTTAACAGATTATATCTAAGTTTATAGTAATTACCTTTTATTAGAGTTTTTAAATCATCCTCCTCGTCGGACTCTATTCAATTGAGATGTAAAAACTTGAGGCTAGGGTTAACAGGTTAACTGCGAAAGGTATTAAGTACTCTTCTATCAAGACTGTTTTGAAAATTATATCAGGAACAAAGTGTTATTTTCAAAGAATCAAACACTATTATTCAGGATAAAAGGTAAAGATAATATGGCATCTGCAATACCTCTTTAAATTTTATTTAAAAGTTATGAGAAAAAAGAATATGACATAGAACTGAAATATTTCGTTCCCTTGCTAACCAAATAACAAGTCATTCGATTCAATCATTTCTGTATTGTCCTTGAATGCAGTTTCTAAATGTTTTTATAATACCATTTGAAAACAAGCGGTTCTAAATATAAAGTCTACCTGGCTCAAATTTTATCTACTTATAAAAAAGTACTGTCTTAATATAAATTTGTTAAGACGAATGTCAGTAAATAGATAAATAATCTTTCTCTACCTGGTTTAATCTACCATACAGCGACTATATTGGAGCATTTCTGAGTATCTTGGTAGTTATCTGCCCACTATTATGGACAGATATCTGTTTCTTGAGTGTAGTTCAACTTAGATAGGTCAGACTATCATTATAGTTTTGTACTTAGATATACTTATTTAAGTAGAATACGAGTGGAAAGTATTTACTGTTTTGTATTTAAAAAAAATTTAATTTAAAATTGCTGTGTTTATTAATTTAATACAAAATTGGTAATATTGGTCTTTTTTGTATAATTTTGTTTAAATAGATTTTAAATACGTGGCTTCCTGAAGAAGGCGTCTCCACTACGCCGAAACACGCGTCGAAAAGAATAAATTTCTGCCACAATTTGATTTTATGATTCACAGTATTATAATGTTCATTATTTTAATGTCTTTTTGTGATATATATATTTAGTCAATGTATGTTTTGTTTTTAATCCTTGGGTGAGGATTTTTTAATTAACTTTTTATAAAAATAAAACAATTCACTCTGATTTTTTACTTCATTTTTTATTGGTTGTCATTTGATTTAGATAATGTACATTAATGCTGTCTGACCTTTTGTCTAGTTGTTTATACACTATTATATATTGAAGATTGCCTAGGAGTGATAATACATTGATGAAATTTTCCCTGTCCTAGGAATCAACCTATGAGTGGTTCAAGGGGTCCTTGCTTTTTCCACAACACGAAAGAATTGAGACTATCATACAGAAAGCCTGTACCTGTCCTGGCTGTGGAAGGAACAAGAACAGTACTTCCTGAATAGCAGGCCACCTGGACCCAGAGTAGCCGCCTCTCTCCTCTCGCTACCATACAGGAAGTTCAGATAGAAAGACTTCTACTGTTCGAAGAGTCTACAATTTGAAGTAATGAAGTTTCCAACAATGAAATGGAACTATTTCCTATTGAAATTGAACGACAACAGAATTCAAGTGAAACACAAATATCGATTTGGCCTAACACCGACATCCAGTCTAGGGAAAATCCCTGGGTTCACACTAGAACAGAGATTCACTCTGTTTTTATCAATCTAGATATTCACTCAATCATACTCCCACCAACACAACCCAATCAGTTGCAGTGATGGTAAATTGTCAATTTGAAATTGACAGAGTTAACTTGGAAAAGGCTTTGTTTGTGATTGACAATGGTATGACCACACTTACATCCAAAATTTACTCACTGGGCAACATTGCATCTTCTGCTATAGATATAATAGATATAATCACAATGACGTTCCATTATGTTGGTAAGCTGGACGCTACAATTCTTGTGCTCTGGTCATGTGCCCTGGAGATATATCAACAGTACGGCTCTGTTCTCTGCATATAATTTGACTGAATAGCAGATAACAATGGCACAAAGGGATGCGAAATATACAATGCGACACATTGAAAAGTTAGACCAATGACCTTTTACTATGTCAATGTCATTATCCATGGAATGGTTAATTCATGGCCATATAACATTGCCAGTAACAACTTTTAAGTTTCAATATTGCCTAGAACACCACCAGGTAGGCATATGCGATGTAATGAGTACGGAATTCATCCATGAATCTTGGGAATTACTGTATAGATTTAGATGCAGAACAGGAACATTGAAGTATTTCCCAGTGGTACAGACTGCGAGAATTCTTTGAGTGGATCTCTACTTTGCCAGGACATTATGCTTCACACGGTCTGTAATGGTTCAGTAGCAAACTAATCCTGTCACCTTAAAGGTTCCCCAGCTGCCGTGATTAATCTAGTGTTCAGGCTGCTCTTGAATGGGAGTTACTTCATGCTGAATGATCAAGGTTGTTGCAGGATGCTTCCAGGCATCGCATATCTTGTCATGCAAGTTCCAGAGTTACTTGTTGTATGCAAGTATTGTTTCCACCGACCGCACAGTAAGGGAGGCGCCGTTTTGGTCTTCGTTGAATGTTTCCTTTATACGGTTTGATACTTTGAGCCGAATGAAAGCCATGCTTTTACAGAAAGATGTGCCCTTAACCTCAGCCCGAGAGACTTTTAATCTCCAGGTTGCAGCAGGATATGTTCCAACATCTTTTAACAGTGTATAGTGGCAGATGATTACTGATTTGTAGAGGGACTTAATATGAGTTTCCTATATATCACTTGGGATAAACCGATCATCTAGCTGCTTATATGAGGTTGTACCATATCCTGCCAAGGTCCAATAAGCTCGTTCATTTTGAGATGAGATAGCATGGAATAATTTCGCATAGGCGTCATCCTCACTGACCCGCTTTATTTGCATGTTTCTGTTCTTAAATTCCCTTTTTAATTTTTGCAACCTCAGATCACGATCCTTAGACGCAGGAAGTTATAATGTATGTTGCACCATCTTATGATTCAATTAATTGCTGAGTATTGGTTGAGGTAAAAGTATATAGTTGTGGCTTTTGTAGCTCAGTCATCAGGACTGATAGTATGCACTTTAAAATGGATTGCCAGGTGTTCATCCAATCATCACCGGCTTCCAATTGTGCAAAATCTGTATGAATGAATAATGGCAAGGCTCCACCTAGGTTAGACGCCTTGTTCTTTAGCATGCTGTTCCAGATGAGCTATTTACTGTTGACTGCACTCATTCTATCACTGTTTACCATTGCTTGGGCCTTCCAAGGATCATATTTGATTTTGGTGACTATCCTTTGAGAGTCATGATCACTCTTGGGTCTTTGAATGATAGCATATCGTTTACATGTATGGAAATATGAATAATGTACAAATGTATAGTCTATGATGGCGATTCAACGCCGAACCCCTGAGGCGACGGGACGCAAGATTTTAGCAGTAACCTTGTCCGTTTGGAGTGATCTATTGTGATTCCTTACATAGAAGCCTACGTTTACAAAGACTTCAATGTGACAAGATTTCTGTCACAGATCCGCAACAAGCACGGACCCACTCTCCGAAGTCCCATATTAGAGGACACCGCTTTCCCACAATTTATGCTTAAAAAGTCCGCTAGTTGAGGACAACGTTTTTCATAGATACGAGTAGAATACTGATGTTCCATCACACTTTATCCACATAGAACACAAGGCGTGATATCTTGAATGGGCGGAGAGAAAAAAAAAACACAGCTTTAAGCAAACAACCACTGATAGAGCAGACTTAGACCTGCCCACTTTCAACTACAGTCTAGTGATAGCAAGAGGTGAAACTATTTATCTTGACTCCGCTTACATGACAGAAAATAAGATTAAGTCTTGAGAAAGATGGTGTAATTTAACGTATCCATCGAAACGCATCAACACACTTTTCCTGTACAATCCATGATCCGTACACTTCTGTTGGAACACAGATGTAATAATTGTACAAAACAAAGTGTCATCATTGGCAATTGGATGTACTAATTGTATTGAACAATTTTTCATGTCTTACATGTTTCTGTCTGTGTTTTTTTGATTATGAGGGTCATAATCGATTTCGTATAAGTTTAACTTTATTGTATTTTTTGTCTAATTCTTTTAATTGATTTTTATCTGATGTGTATTATATTGTGTTTTTTATGACTTGTATAAAAAAAATCATTGAATAAATAATACAGCTGTTTTCTTAACATTTTGCTACTTATTATTGTTTACTAGTGTACTAAATTGTGAATTTAGATCAAGGGGATAGACTCTTTATAGATATGATGGTGGAGGCCATGGGTCCTCAGCAAGTTGGTGCAGCTGGTTGGTCTTCTGCCAACCTTCCATTTAGCGCTATATAACCGAAGTCTACCAAAAGGCCATACATAAGCAGAGATTGAACATTGGTAACCTTTAGTTTTTCCTGTAATGAGATTATTGAATGAGGAATATTATGGCTCAAGTTTGGCTCCTCAATGTTTGAGGGCTGGTTCGCAAATGGCAATAGTGTTGTATTGCAATCCCCCGTCACAATAACAAATGGTTGACCATATGCATCCATTATGTGCTCCAGTTCCTCTAGTATTTTCCAGTATCTATAGTTGTTTTTCATAAGCTGGTGGGGTGAGGGGGAATAAATATTTATAAATCAATAGCTTTGCAAGAAGGACTGGCAATATATACTCCAGGGATATATTTATTTTTTCAGGTGTCATACAGAGTTTATTACTAATTGATATTGTCAGTCCTCCACTCGGCCTTCCAAAAGCATTCCTTTTTGCTTTAATTTCATGTGTAGTGTAGTTTGAGGTTGTTAAATTTCAAGATTGCCAAGTCTCCTGAAGACAGATTACACACTCTTCTTGAATGAAACTAGACATTTTGTCTTTACTTTTTTCAGTTGTCGCACGTATCCTATAATAATTCACCATAAAATGGAAACTTCATTATGCCACGCTTCCCTTACTTTCTGTTCGTTAGGAGTACAGTTTAGGTAAATGTGAATGGTGTGCTATTAGTGGGTTTACTGGCCCTATGACTGATCGCCCACTAGGATCTTTTTCCCTTGAAGTGATTTGTAGATTTTCAAATCTTATTAGTGTCTCAGGGCCTTTGTTAGATGGTCTGGTTCTTTTTGTTGATTTTCGGTACTCTGGTTGCCTGTGAGAAGCTCTTAACATATGCAGATAATTAGGTTTTTCTGATTGTGTGACTGTAATTTCCCAGTCTACTAGGGTCTCCTATGGCCAGTATTCTTAATGCCACATTTTGTGATGCCCATATTG
Organism: Lissotriton vulgaris; assembly: GCF_964263255.1. NCBI lineage: Eukaryota > Metazoa > Chordata > Amphibia > Caudata > Salamandridae > Lissotriton > Lissotriton vulgaris. Next base: position 605,226,478 of record NC_141699.1, on the reverse strand, counting down.
TTCTAGAGGTCTTGTAGTTTGCGTTTATTTTATGGTACACAAGGAACGGAACATTTAAGAGTCTAGATCTTTCAAGTCCTCAAAGGAATTTAATAGCTTCAATACATTTTGACGATTTAATATATTGTGCGAGCTTTCTGATTTATTTAGAGGCGTGAAGTCAATTGTATGCTTCTCTTGACAGAGATGGTTTCTTATATGGTGTTAATTTACTGTCCTGGGTACTTTTATCAGTAAACCTTTGTTCAAATGTAATGTTCATTTCAGTTGACATTGTGCTGTCTGTAATGGCAGTACACTACCACACGATGGGGCCACTTTACCCCAGTTCACCCTACTATGCACCCTTGCACGCGACTCCACTCTACCCTTCACCATATGTCACTCTTCACCACTCTAACACTGCACTCTACTCTCCACCACTTCAATCTACGCCTCTCTACTCTACACCACTCTATTATATGCCAATGCACTGTATCCTGTTCTACTCTGCTGTACACCTCTGCACTCTGCACCACTCCAGTCTAGGCCATTATGCACTACTCTGCACCACTCAACTCCACTCCACTATGCAACACTTGCCACTGCACTCTATGCCAATGAACACTATTCTGTACCACTCCACGCCAATCCATTCTATGCCAATGCACTCTATGCCACTTCAATTTACTCTGCACCACTGCACTCTGTGCCAATCTACTGCACTCTGTGCCACTCCACTCTACTACTGTGCACCGCTCCACTCAACTTCACTCTGCTCTATTACACTCTATGCTGCACCACTCCACTCTGCACAACTTTATGATAATTTTGCACCACTGTACCCTAATCACTGCAATCTAGGCTAGTGCGCTCTATGCCAATGCACTCTACACTACTTTACTCACTATCAATGCATTCTACGCCACTTCAATCTGCAACACACTACTCAATGTCACTATACTCTACAACCCTCTAATCCTTTGCACTCTACGCCACTGCACTCTATGCCACTCTATTCCACTCTGCACCACTGTACTCTACACCAATGCATTCTACGCCACTATACTCTATGCTATTCTACTATACACAATTGAATTCTACTTTACTCAATACCAATGTACTCAACGTCATTTCATTCTACGCCACTAGACTCTACTCAGCAACACTCTGCTTGATACCACTCTATTCTACTCTGCACCAATGTACTCTAATCCACTGCTGTATGCCACTGCACTCTACTCTTCACCACTCTACGCCACCCTTTTGCACTCCATACCAATGCACTCTGCGCCACTGCATCACTCTACTCTATGCCACTCTACTACACTTTACGCCAATGCACTCTATGCCACTACAGTCTGCATCACTCGACTCGGCCATTGCACTCTATGCCAATCCACTCTACGCCACTCTAATCTACTGAGCTTCACTGCACTCTGACACTGCACTCTACACTACATCACTGTATGCCTCCCTACTCTTCTCTATGCAAATGCACCCTACCCCAGTCTACTCTGCTATGCACCATTGCTCTCTTAGCCACTACCCTGTAAACCACTCCAGACTATGCCACTCTACTCCATTCTGCAACACTGCACGCTATGCCAAAGCACTATGCTCTGGATCACTTCACCCTAGGCCACTGCCCTCTATACCACTGCACACCAGCCTGAAGTACTCTATCATCCACCACTCCACTCTGTCACTTTACTCTGCTCTGAAACAATCTGCTCTACATGACTGCACTCTACCCCACTGCAATCTATGCTGCAGAACTCTACATCCCTTCAGTCAACGCCACTCTACTCTAGACCACAGCACTCTATACTACTTTCTCAAAACCAATGCATTCTACACCACTTCACTCTACGCCTACCTCTGCACACTATGCCACTTTACTCCTTTGTGCTCTATATCACTCCAATATACATTATATTCTACTCTGCACCACTCTACTCTATTGCACTACACTGTATGCCAGTGCACTCCACACCACTCTACCATAGACCGCTGCACTCTACAACACTCTACTCTGCAAGGCTGCACCCTCCGCCACTGAACTCTCCGGTACTCTATTCTGCGCAACTGCACTCTACGTCAATGCACTCTATGCCCCCACACTCTTGGCCACTCCACTCAATGTCACTGCACTCTAAGCCACTCTATGCTTCACCTCTGCACTCTACCTAGCACCACTCCACTCTGCTACTTCACACTACTCAGAAATAGTCAACTCTGCGCCACTCCACCCTATGTCACTGTAATTTATGCTGCGCCACTCCACTCTATGCCACTCTACACTGCACCACTCTAATCCACTGTATGCTACTCCACTCTATGCCAGTGCACTCTATGCCAATCTACTCTGCTTAATTACACTCTACACCACTTACTCAGTTAATGCACTCTACGGCACTGCATTTTACACCAATCTACTCTGCACCACTATACCTTATGCCGCTTTACTCCAGGCCACTCTACAACACTACACTCTATGATGCTCTACTTCATTAAACTTTGCTCTACTCCGGCACTCTACACCACGCTGCTCTACAACACTCTACTCCATGCTATGCCACTCTACGACACTACTCAATTCTCCATCTACGCCACTCCATGCCACTGTACTCCACTCTGTCCTGTGACACACTACTCAACGCATTTCATGCTACTACACTGCTCCACTTTATGCCACTCCATGAGAATCTACTCCACTCTACACTACTCTACAACACTCTACTCCACGCAACACCCTCTACGTCACTCCACTCTGCTCTACGCAGCACCACAACACTCTATGCCACTCCACTCTGACATTCTTAGACACTCAACTCTACCACACTCTACTCCACTTAACGTCCTTCCACTCTACAACACATCTCCTACCACGACACTGTATGCCACTCCATGTCAATCCATTCCAAGCAGCTCTACTCTATGCATCTCTACAACACTCCACGACTCTCTACACGATTCCACAACATTCCATGATTCCTTGCCACTCCACTTTAGGACACTCTATTCCACTTCACGCCACTCTCCTTTACGCCACTTACTTTTAGCCATGCTGAACAGCAGCCACGCTGGTGCATAACGTGGCTTAAACATATTGGCAAGGCCAATAGCTCTTGTATGTGTGAGACCTATTGGCTTTGCCAATGCTTTTCAATTTTTGCCTTCGAGGAATTTTCTTTGTGTAGTCACCAGAATAAGATATCTATTGTTGTTCGTATATATTGTGGCTATAGTACTTAATGCAAAACGTTACTCCTTTCTACTGCACTACTCCGCAGGTCACTCTCCTCTATTGCACTGAATTTTAGCCGCGCTGCTGTACAACATGGCTAAAACACATTGGCAAAGCCAATAGCACTTGCATAAGTAAGACTAACTGGCTTTGAAAATGCTTTTTTTTTTTTTTTTTAATTTTTTTTACAGACCAGCTCTTAAATAAGGGCCACTTTTATTTGCCTATTCTGTGTCCCAGTCCAACCCAGTTTACGAGTTAAGGTCGAGTTAAGTGGTGGGGTTACCCTGCTCAACAGTGTTGTGGGCGAGAGTGTTAAATCCCTGAGCATGTACATAAGGAGTTAATGCTTAACTAAATTACTGGAGCCACTGTTTTATGTTTACATTTGTTTTATTGTTGTTGCAACCAAAGCAAAAGATATATGATAAGCAACAGCTGTAGAAGCATCAATATTCGCCCCGGTCTGCAATCTTAGCAACTTTTAGAAATTAAAAATGAAAAAGTTCCCCCTCAATCCCTTGTGTGCCTGTGCCTGTGCGAGCCACAATGTCCAGTAAGGTCGAATCGCCCATGTCTCTCGTGGGAAGTAGATTACTCTGTTGGTGTTGTCAACCTTAGTAGCTTTAGGTATCTCGGACAGGTTAGCTCTAGTGCCAATAATGCAAGAAAGGGCTGCCAGATATCGCTATACGTGTCGCCTTGTTGTGCAAGTGTCAGCAATACCCTTTATCTCCAACAAATGCCATAGACGATATAGCCAGTTCAATCTTGTTGGTACCCTGGCAGTGCCCCAACATGCAAGAATGGATTGATGTGCTGCTCCAGGGCTAATGCAATATGCCTGCCTCTTCTAGATTTGAGTGGGAGAGTCTGTGGGTTAGGAAGGCCCAATCCAACGTATGCAGGGAATTGGGGCAATTGGGTGTTAAAATGTGTATCAATGTCTGTCAGGATCTCCACCCAGAACTGTGCTAGCTTAGGGCATTCCCACATGATGTGCACCAGTGTCCCCGGGGAAATAAAACCTCTCCAGCACCGGTCTCCCTTTTCTGTATTCTCTATGTGTGAACGGACCGGGGTTAGAAACCAGTACGTAGCAATTTTTGTTGCCATTTCTATACTGGAAGAGTTGTATGCTGTGTGTCTTGCTCGGTAATATATATACCTCCATTCCTCTGGAGAATAATGTCAGCCTATCTCCCTCTCCCACCGTAGTTGTGCAGGATTCTCTAGATCGGGTAGCTCCTGGAAGAGCATCATGTATAATTCGGAGACAAGGCTTCTCTCGGAATCTTTGGCTAGGAGTCATCTCTTGAACCTTGTTAGGCGTCGCTGATCCGCCTCCCTCAACGCTGGTTGCATCACCTAGTGTCTTATCTGCGTATATCGGAATCGGTCAGTTTCTGGAATAGTGGACCCGGTCCATAGAGTATTGAATGGGATGGGACCCTTCTCATCAAAAAAATAGCCTCAGGATCTACATCCGAATCTTTGCCACTCGCTGAAAGCGGCACAATCTGGTCCCGGTGTGAAGTACTGGTTCTCAACCACTGAAATGATTGGAGAGGGGAAAGGCCCCTTTTGGCTGCCACCATATCCAAAACCCTCAATGTGGGTTCAGTAATCGCCGATAGGTAGAGATTGACAGGGTGATGAGACCGGTCCAGGAATTGGATCTTCCACAAGGCCGATCCAGTGAGGGCCCTGTCCATGAACAGCCAGCCCTTTTCGGATTCCGGGCGAGCCCATTCCACAATGTATCTAAGTTGCACAGCTTGGAAATAGCGTAACATGCATGGGACGCCTAGGCCGCCCTCTCTCGGGCCTGCCAGCTTCTGTCTTGTTCCATCCAGGGATGGCAGCCTGCCCAGACAAAGCTCTGGACGGATCTCTGCAGGGTCTGGGATGTCCCCCTGAGGTCACAGAGGCAGTGTCTGGAAAACCTAAAGTATCCAGGGAAGGACCGTCCTCTTGAGAGCAGCTATCCAGCCCATCCACGAAAGCGAGTATTGCTGCTATCATGAGAGATCTGACCGCACTTGTGTGACAAGGCTCTGACAATTAAGAGAAACCACCTCTGTTATTGTCAGATCTAGTTGGATACCCAGGAATGGGATGGAGCTTCGCGCCCATTGGATGGAAAGGATTCGGGTAAGGTATTCTTGGGTGTCTTTGGAGACTGTGAGTCTCAATGCCTGTGATTTAGCGAAGTTAATCTGGAACCCTGACACTGGCCTGAACAATCTCACCACTTCCAAAAAGCTAGGGAGGGCCTATCTAGGGTCATCAAGAGAAGCAATGACATCATCCACATGCAGCGTTATGAGGTGCTCCTCGTCCCTAAAGCAAATCCCTGTAATCAAAGGGTTGTCTTGAGTTCCCTGGGCGAATGGCTCCGTATAGATCACGAACAGTAAGGGGGGGAACTTGGCCTCCCCTGCCTAGTGCCGCATTGAATGGGAAAAGAGAGAGAGCTTCTGCCATTGACCCGAACAGAGGCCCTTGCCTCACCATATCCACTTAGAACCCATGCGCTGAAAAACTCCCCTAGGCCAAGCTGGTCCAATACTGCTGCTAAGTAGGGCCAGTGTATGTGGTCAAATGCTTTCTCCAAGTCTATGGAGAATGGCATAGATTTGCGTTGAAATATTCAGCCTTGAGCCTCTGTCAATAAGGTGTAAGATCCGTTTGGTGTTGTCTGGGCACTTCCTATTAGGTATAAAGCCCACCTGATCCGGGTCCACCAGACCCGACATAAAAGGAGCGAGGCACGCCAATAGGATCCCAGTGAACAACTTTGCATTGATATTTAAGAGCAAGATGGGTCGATAAGCTCCACATAATCTCATGTCCTTTCCTGACTTTGGTATAACCACGACTGAAGCCTCTGTCATGGAAGGGGGTAGTGTTGCTGGCCTCGTGATTGAAGTATAAAATCTGGTAAGGAATGGCGCCAATGAGTTACAAAAACGTTGTAAAATGCTGCCGGAAAGCCGTCAGGACCAGGTGATTTATGAGGGTTCAATGTGGCTAGAGCGGCTATGACTTCCGTCTATTCTAATCGGGGCATCCAGGCTCGCGGCTTGCTAACCTGTCAAGCGAGTGACATTCGCCCCTTTCAGGTATGTCAAGATACCTTGTAAAGGTAGATGTTGCGCGGAGTATACATTTTTGTAGAGTTCCATAAATCCCGCTGCCACCACCTCTTCACCTTCAATTGTGGTCCCTTTGTCAGACATGAGGGCCTCAACCGCATTCCTTTGAGCTTATTCACAAGCATTCTCCCACATTTGTTCTCCCCCACAAAGAAGGCATGTTTAAGACGAAGTATTGAATACCCTGCATTGTCCCAGTCTAGCTACCTAGCTGTTTTCTAGTCGTTTTCAACTGACGCCAAATCCTAGGAGCACCAGTACAATGATGTATTTGTTCGAGTTCCTGTACTTGCAGCTGTAATTGCATAGGCTTCTCTCGCGTAGCTTTATCTGCCGCTGTGTAAGCTAGGAACTTACCCCTGATCACTGCCTTCAATGCGTCCTAAACTATAGCAATGGTTGTCTCAGCGGTATCGTTAATCTCCGGATAGTTTCTTATCTCCTTTTCTATCTGTATGGTGACTTCTGGTCTGCGGAGTAGTGTTTCCCTCAGCCGCCATGAACGGGGGTCTGGTCTGGAAACAGGATGGCTAGGTCTAATAGGACCTCCGAGTGATCCGATAGGGAGCAGGGGTATAACTCAACAGCCTGAGTCGCTACCTCTACCTCTCGGAAGCCTAGGAAACAATCCAGCCTAGCGTAGGATTTGTGGGCATGGGAGTAGAATGTATATCCCCTGACCTTTGGATGGGCAGCTCAATCCCAGCTCCTGTGACCATCTAGCTCCTCCTGGGCCAAGAGCTCTCACTGTCCCTTGTCTCTGGGTCCATCGGTCTTGCTCATTATGAAATACTAGGTTTAGATACCCTCCCATGACCACACACCAATCCTTAGTGAACATGATTTCCGCAGCTGCTCCCCGTAGAAATTGCTCTTGGTCCTCGTTGGGTGCTTCTATAGATTCTATTATAATTGAGAGGGGACCCAAGTGGATACGATATCCCAGGAGGCGGCCTTTAATCTCAGCAACCTTTGTTTCTATTTTCCCTTGGAATGTGCTGGAGAAAATCAACGCCACCCCGGCCAATTTATCTGACAGTGATGAGAAGAACTGCTGTGGGAAGGCTTGTGAATGTAGGCTGGGCCAGTCTTTACGTAATGAATGGGTCTCCTGGAGAAGACAGATATCTGCCTGTGATTGCTCTAGGTAAGACGGAATTGCCCTCCTTTTGACAGAGTTGTTCAAGCCTTTAACAATAAGGGTCATCACCCTCAAATGCTTCATCCTGGACACCACACCAAGCGACTAACACATTTCTGACAAGCTTTTGGGATCCCCACCTCCCTGATTAAAGTGTTGGTGTATTTGGACATTGTGTGAAGATAGACATGAACTTTGGCTTAGTTGCTGGCACCAGCTGAAAAACCTCTAAACATAAACAGAGAAAATCAAAAGTCCGTGGTGCGGGGAAAAAGACAGGTAGTCCATCCCCTTACCAGTGGTTGAGTCTTCGACTGGAACAGTAGTGAAGCCCATAACGTCGGTCCCCCCACCCTGGACGCCCACACCCTGTCAAACCCACAGCAACCCTGTAGTCCCTCAGGCAGGGCCTTTAGGTGTTGTATTCTCCACCAGCTTATCCAGGTGGTCCTCCTTTCTGAAGCCATGGTCTCCAGGTCAGGCCCAGTGTTCTTGTGGCCCATTGGAATCCTACACCATCTCAGGCGGCCCTCTCCCCTGCGTGACCAGTTTGCATCATCGGGTTGTCTTGTGGCGCTATTTGCAGCAGTTCACAGGTCTCCTTTACGAATTTGGTCAATCCGATCCTGCCAGCTAATAATCTATCCAAAAGGATGACCCTAGGAGTAGGCAACTTTCTAGTCTCGCAGGAAGTTCGAAACTGGATGGAAATCTTGTCGCTTCTGTAGAGTAGAGGCTGCCAAGTCCTGGTACAGATGGTGATCACAGAAAGACACCGCCGTCAGTGCTCGAGGTTCTCTCAGAATCCGCTCTTTAGGGGGAAACTGTAAACGCAGGTCAAGATGTCAACATAGCGGGATGAGCTGGGGCTCCACCGACCCACCCTGTGGGTGCGATCCAAGCGAATCTCGGCTGCTGGTGTGTCTCCCAATATTTGGGCAAACAGAGCCTTCACATGGGCTTCTATGTCTTCCCCCTCTGTGTCGCAGGGGACCCCATATTCTGATGTTGTTTCACCTAGAGCGATTTTCGAAGATCTAGTTGTTGCTCTGACAAGCAAATTTCTTGTTGTTGTAGCTGTTTGGTTTTCTAGTCTTGTGAGGATTCCCGTCGTTCTAGGTCATTGACCCTGTCGCAAATGTCCGTCCCCTCCTTCTGTACCGCTTGTTCGCACGTAAGGTCCTTCTTAACTGACAGGATGTCTTCCCTCAAGGTGGAGAAGAGAACTTCTAGGTATGTGCGCGTGACTGGGGCCTCCACATCCTCCCCCAATGGGGAGGCGGCCCGGCTTGGACCTCCCTTGGGCTCCCCCTCCTGGGGCCTCCTAAGCATGTCCTTAATGGAGCCCCCTTTCTTCGCTCTTGAGCACGCCATCAGCACACTCCCCCTGGGGTCTTGAGTGGAGAGATATGTAGCTTGCACCGGCCTGTCTCTCCACCTCCCCGCCGCTCAAGTGGAACTCTTGCTGGTGTCGTATCACGACCTGCTTCCGCCAGGGATTGCTCCTTTTCCTGCTCTTTAGAGGCGTCTCCACCACCGACCACCAGGTAGGGGTCCAACCAAGGTATACACCCGTTACAACGCATCTTTTACAACTACCTACTATTACAACGCATCTTTTACAACGCATACCATTACAACGCATTGCGCTGGGGGGCGCTCTAGGATAGGGAATAAGTATAATTTACTATCCAACACCTTCCCTAGTGTCCACAGGGACTGGAGTTAGAATAGTAAATTATACTTACCACTATCCAGCACCTCAAAGCGCTATGCGTTGTAATGGTATGCGTTGTAATGGTCGCGTTGTAATAGTAGGTAGTTGTAACGGTATGCGTTGTAACATGGTACATCCGTCCACCCAATAGAGAAATAGCGTGCCTGGTGACCTTCAAGGACCCCACCAGGGACCCTCCTGTGAGACAGCTGTTTCTCTCAGTGCCAATGTCCCGCCTCTAGGAGGCTAACTTTGCTTGCTTACGGGAGGGAAGTCAAATGCTTCCAGCTCCGGGAACCAGGAGTGGGCGTATAGCACTGCTGGGGCTCACTTAAGGATATGTCTTGTCGCGCAATCTCAAGATAGGTTTTAGGCTGGGGGGATGGCGGTGAAGCTCCAGCCCTTCCAGCCTTTCGTGAGGCCCGGAGACTGAGGCTCCACTAGCCACCAGGTCTCTCAAGCCCTCTGCCGATCTCCCAGTCACTACTGTTGAACGAGCTATGGTTGCTCTGCTTCCTTCGGGCTCGTCAGTCTGTGGGGAGGCTAGGCAGTGCTAATTCAAATTGTTCGGCCCCTGGACTGTGGCACACGTCATGGGGGGCAGATCGGTCAGTGCTTCCCAATACCCCGGCTCAGGGCAGCAGCCTCCATAATCACTACTTGGTATTGTCCCTTTAAGGTCTGCCGAGATGTCCTCCGCCCGATTGCCGCGGTCAGCCTTCACTCTCAGGATTATAAGCGTGTAGGGCCGGATCTAGTTGGACCCCAGCGGGCGATCAACGAAAGGCCCCACCTCGCTTACATATGAGCCGGGGTCGGTCGCTCATGTCCACTTCCCAGGGTCGGTGTTCTCCGGGCCCGCACTGCGGAGCTGCTATCTCATGGCCTTCTCCTTCCTCTTCCAAGATGGCTGGGCGGCCTGGGCATTTACAGGAGGTCCGTCTCTGCGCCGAGCCTCCAAGGTTGCTCTTGCCTCTACGCCCAACGCGATCCAGATTCCCGGATCAGTACTCCTATGACCCCGTATATGCTAGGAGCCTCCACCTCCAGGCCTCCATGGCAGCCCAGTCTGAGGACCCGCCATCTGCAGCTTCAGACGTTAAAATGGGTTCCGTTCTTCTCTCTTCCGCCATGTGCACTGACCTTTTTCGGCACTGAAGAGGTACCCCCTCTACCCATGTGTAGTGATGTTGTGAGGGGTAGCTGTTAGAGGCTTCTTGGGGTTCCGCAGGGAGGCCACGGAACACCAGGGCAGGAGAGCTGGAACCACTGTTTTGATAAGCTGGTAATTTGTGACCCCTCTGTAACAAAAACATGGTAAAAGGAACTACTGGATTTATTTGAGAAATGTGCAATATCGGGATTATCTAGCACGAAACAGACAGGTATACTTTACTTAAAATAGTTGCGTTTTACTGTATTGCAATCAACAATCCTACCACAGGTTTTTCATATCCTACAAAAATATATTTTCCACGCATTTAATACCAAAGAATACGACAAGAGAGTACCAGGCTGAAGAGGAGAGCAACTGCAGCTATCTGACCCAGAGCCCTATAAAGCACATGCTCGAAGAATGGTTTTCTCACAGTAAACGTTTGTCCCTGCTTCTGAAAGGAAGGAATTTATAAAGTAGGCATGTGGGTAACTGTTTCCTGGCAGCGTAAAGCTCGGAAACTGACTCAAGGGGCGACAGGTGGCCTGATCCATGAACCACTTTGCATGGATTCCTGCTTTTGAAATGTATTTGGTTCTTTCTTGTCAAAGGCCCGTTTGCTGTTGTTCTGAAAACTTCCTAAGCCGCGGGTTTTCCTTAAACAAGACATTAGGCTACAGATAATACTTTAACAAGCGTCTGCGTAAATTGAAGGCGGGAAAATGGTTCTAGGACTAAAGCTGCTGTAAAAATCAGTTATTCATTCAAACTCAAAACATTTTGGCGAGAACATTTGTACGCAAATGTTGTTTTATGGTTGTCTTACAGAATTAAATTAAATGTGTGATAGTTTGCAACCAGGTAACAAAAATAAATAATATGATTAAAGGATAGTAAAAAACACCAATATAGCAATAATGTTTTGTTGCTATTATTATAAGTAAGAAAAACAATATATTATTATTAATAATAACAATGAGGATGATGATGAGATGAAGAGTGAAAAAACACGTTTTTCATTTTGTAGTAATGCCACAACTTCTACCCTTTGTACGTGCTCTCAATTATCTGTCTCACTTTCCCCAATATTAATGGTTTAATGGTATACATATCCCCCCCCTTTCCCCCACCGAGATTACATATATGAATGATTTTCTACTTTTCCTGTGACATACAGAGGGAGGTTGCATTGCTCTGGGTCAAGCTCTGATAAGGAAAAATAAGTTCCAGTCCCCAAAAATGAGTGCCGGTGGGCACCACATGCAACCACTGGCTGAAATTGAGACTGAGTATTCCAGAATGTTCTTCTTTGGCTCTGCCTCGGCCAGATTCGTCAAACCATCACTTTCTATGACAGAGACGTGCAAAGCAGATTGGTCTCAAGTGTTCCCAGGAGCCTAAACGCTTGTTCCCTTTGTACTTTCCTAATTGTTTGTCCAGCTGCTTTTCTTTACACTGAACCATAGTCGCTAACGAGGGAGTGAAAGCCACAATGGTGACGTAGATCACAAGGCGGATGGTAAACTACCCCAGTCTGCTCTCGTATCACTCTCATGTTCTCGCCATGGCTTCCGCAGAGAGAGATAGAAGCTAGAAGACCAGTATGATCGATGGTGAACTTTTCTTGTTCATTGCCTATTTTTGGCAGCCATTTTGAATAAACAGTTCTTCATTTCTCAAAAACCGAAGTTGAAAATAAGTTACAAATAAAATAGTTTAATAATTGATTCAGATCAGAATGTACTTAGCAGCAAGTTTTTGTAGCGTTCTAGTTTATTTACGTCACGTCGACGTGACGTAGGGCGGCCATGTTGGCGCCGTGTGCGCGCGGAGGCATTAGCGCGCCGAGCATTGAACAGAGCAGAGCGCCGGCCGGCGCTCCTCGGGTAATTAGATTCATATAATAAATAAATAATAATAGCACCTCAACCACTGGCTAAGAGTTCTGATTTACATACATTACAGTGGCGACGAGGTAGGGGAGAGGCGACCAGACTGACGCCAGGAGCACAGAAGGGAGTTAGCACTCCATGTGGCCACCACGAGGCACAGGAAGACTCACGCACAAGATCACCTGGCCCACCCAGACACCAGAAAGGTCTGCCTGGATCAGCACGATCGTGGAAACGTCACAGCCAGTCACATCTGGATTAACTGAGGTATAGTGAAACCGAGGAGCGTGGCAGTGCCACAGCACATCACAGAAGCGGCATATAGGCCAGAGAGGCAGTACGACCACAGCACAGTCAAGGGCACACGTGCCACCTTCCTGCATACCCACGCACAGGGAGCGCTGCGCTGGCTACCAAAGAGGAGGAGGTGGGGACTAGCAACAAGAGCCCCCAGAGGAACACGCACACAGGGACCAAGAACAGCGCCCCAGGCAGCCCCCCAGGTAAAACCACCGACGGGACAGGCGCCAAGGAAGTGAAGATGAGTACCCCGGCGGGGTATGCGATTGCACCTGTACAATTCCTGCCGAAGCCCGGAGATCCACTGATGAAGTGGGAGGACTGGAAGGAATATATAGACAATTTCATAGGGGTCCTAGAGGATGAAAATGAAGAAAAATTCACCCCTCAGAGAAAGAAACGTATCCTGCTACTAAATCTAGGACCAGAGGGACTCAGAATATACAAGAGTCTAGTACCGAAAAAAAGAGAAGACACAGATGACTATGTGTATGCACATGCAGTGGAGGACCTAGATGAACGTTATCGCCCCACCATCTGCGTTTCAGTGGATAGATATAACTTCCAGCAAAGGAAACAAAAGGCGGGAGAAACCATCGAAGAGTATGTAGCAGCATTGAGAAAACTGTCAGCCACGTGCAAATACGCGCTGTGGGAAGATGAATTCATAAAAGACCAGGGGCCTTATTTATGAAGGCCTTGCGCCACCGGTGCGTGTCTTTTTCCCATTTTAAAAGTCACGTAAAAGTGGCGCAAGTCCTTCATAAATAAGGCCCCAGGTGGTCATGCACACCACGAGCGCAAATGTACAAGACAAACTGTGGGCGAGCGGCGACACCACCCTCAAAGAAGTGTTGGTCATAGTGAAGAGGGCAGAACTCGCAAAGAGGTGCGCAAATGCAACCAAGAAAGAGGTGGCCACCCCAACCATGGTGAACAGGATACAGGAAGAGGATCACCGCAAAGACCAAAGAAACAAGCAACCAGGAACCAAAGGAACCAGCAGATGGCAAGGGAAACAGGCGAGCAGTGAGAACAAGAAAACGTGTTACAGGTGCGGAAGTTGGTCCCACGAAGCCCACGACAGAAATGTCCGGCATTCCGGGCCAAATGCCTGCACTGCGGCATCGTAGGTCACTACGAGAAGGTATGTCAAAAGAAACAGCAAAAGGGAATGGTGAAATACGTTGACCAAAGCGAAGAAGACCTAGAGGAAGTCACGGAGGAAGAAGTGGTCACCGTCTTATGCATATACGACCAAGTGTTGAGCGTGGACGGCAAGAGATCAACCAAACCTGTCCTAGACATGTCCATGGGCGGCATCACCATCACAGTAGTGGCAGACACCGGATCCCCATTTACCATCATACAGAGAGCAGTGTGGGAAGAAGAGTTCCAACCCAAGTTGGGCCCAGAACTGGAGAAACTAGACATACGGCCAGTCACCTACAACGGGGATCGCATTCCCATGTTAGGCTTCCGACACCTATTGTTTGAGTTCAGAGGCCGATCAGCCTGGTGCAAACTATATGTCGCAGAAAAAGGACCCTCCGTCTTAGGATGGCTAGACCAGGGCGATCTAGGAATAAAACTCGACCCAGGAGGGAAGGAACAAATTCTACTTACAGAACAGGAGTAATGGCCGGACATGAACAGATGGAAGAAGAACTACCCGAAGGTGTTCGGGGGTACAGTAGGAAAAATGGAGAAATTTCAACATAAGATTGTGCTTAAGGAAGAAGCCATTCCAGTAGCACACAAGGTGAGAAATGTGCCCATCGCAGTGAGGGAAGCGGTCCAGATGGAACTCCAAGAACTGGAGAGAAAGGGCATCATAGAACCTATCACATGCGCCGAATGGCTAGCGCCCTTGGTAGTAGTAATGAAACCCAACGGGAAGGTCAGGCTCTGTGTGGACCTGAGAGAACTTAATAAAAACATAGTGGTGGAGAAATTTCCCCTCCCCAGGATAGAGGAGATGTTGGCCAAAACTAGAGGAGTTAAGTGGTACTCCACCATTGACCTTACATCGGCCTACCACCAGATAGCACTGCACCCGGACAGCAAGAGCCTAACGTCGTTCATCACCCCGTTTGGGTGCTACCGATTCTGTCGCATGCCGTTCGGACTGGCCTCAGCGGCAGCAGTATTTCAGAAGATGATGCACCAACTATTCAGAAACTGCGAGGGCGTCCAGTATTTCCAGGATGATATTCTAGTGATGGGGAGTGATAGGAAGGATCACGACCGGAAACTAGATAAAGTGCTACAAACACTGGAAGTCAAAGGCCTCACGGCAGAATGGTCAAAATGTCGGTTGGGACTGCAATCGGTGACATACTTAGGCCATGAAATTGGACAGCAAGGGATCACACCAAAGACAGAGAACGTGAAGGCCATCGCTGATGCTCCGCCCCCCAAGAACAAGGAAGAAGTCAAGTCGTTCCTGGGAATGGCGGAGTACTATAGTAAGTTCGTGGTACACTTCGCTTCAAAGACCTACAACATGAGGTTGCTGACCAGAGAGAGCACGGCGTTTCAGTGGACACCGGAAGCCCAAGCAGAGTTTGAAATTATCAAAAAGGAGATTTCGGGAGCAACACCGCTCAAGGGGAATGACCCACAAGGCACTACTGTGCTCATCACCGACGCCAGTGACAAAGGGCTAGGCGCTGTACTTATGCAAGACCGAGGAAGAGGGGACATGGAGACAATCAGCTTCGCATCCAGGGCATTGACGGAGACCGAAGGCAAGTACAGCGTCATCGAGAAGGAGATGCTAGCGGTAGTGTGGGCCATGACGAGGTTCCGGCAATTCGTGTGGGGCACCCGATTCCTGCTCAAGACGGACCACAAGCCGTTGGTGAAGGTACTAACATCGTGCGGACATGCCAGCGCCACACCCAGGATATCAAAAATGTCATTAAAGTTGTTGGAATTCAGATATGATGTAGAGTACATCCCCGGAAACAAGAACCGAGTTGCCGACTACTTGAGTAGAGCAGCGGCCATGGAACCTGGAGAAGAAGACCCAGCAGACAGAGGAGAGATGGTAGCTCTCATAGAAGACCAAGAGAAAATAATCAGCCTACAAGAATGGACTGAAGCATATGAAGAAGATACCGACATCAAGGATGTAAAGGCGCACATCATACAAGGTTGGCCAGAAAAGAGAGAGGTGAAGACGAACCTCAAGCCATTTTACGAAGTAAAGGAGGAACTGTCAGTAGGAGACAAGGGTATATTCATCTACAGGGGAGACAAGGTGATTCCCCCAAGGAATCTCATCAACAAGTTGCTGGACTTACTACATGAGGGCCATCTTGGCATTGGAAAGCTCAAGGCCAGATCGAAACAAAATTACTGGTGGCCAGGTATGGACGTAAGAGCAGAAAGGCATGTCAGAGAGTGTCCCCAATGCCAAGGGGCCGACAAAACATTGAGACCACTACGTCCAGCTCTTGGAAAGTTCGACAATCCCTCCAATCCATGGGAAGAGTTGTCCATAGACATTTTAGGACCGGTGCTTGATGACCAGAGCACACAGAGATATGTGTGTGTCCTCATAAACTGTTACTCAAAATGGCCAGAGATAAAAGTGAGTGAATCCATGGACACTGAGAACATTGTAGAGTTTCTTTCCGAAACGTTCACCAGAGAAGGAATTCCCAAGTCCATTTTAAGCGACAATGGACCACAGTTCACGTCGGAAAGATGGAAACAATTCATGGAGAGAAATGGCATCTCCATCAGGCACACGGCCATTTACCACCCGGCGGGAAACGGCCTAGTTGAACGATTTAACAGAGTAGTGATGGGAGCCATACAAGCGGCCATATCCAGCAACAAAGACTGGAAGAAAGCGCTAGAGAATATGGTGTGGGCCTACAGAATAACCCCTACAGGCACGGGTTACAGCCCGTTTCAAATATTGAGAGGACGTGAACCCTTCACGCATGACAACAGGATCTGGAAGGAGAAGGTGGTGACCAGTGAGTGGTCTCCTGCCGTAGTAAGGGCCAACCTGGAAAGAGCACAAGCCATCTACACCAATAACTACAACAAACGGAGGAATGTGAAGGACACTCGCTTAGAGAGGGGAGAGTGGGTGAGAGTAAAGCTAGCCACTCTACAAAGGAAAGGAGACAGCAAGTATAGCAAGCCGATGCAAGTCAAGGAAGTATACGATCGAGCGGCTCTGCTCAGCGACGGAAACGTGTGGTCGCAGGACCGCATGGCCCGGTGCAACAAGATATTGAGATGGGGACGATGGTCCTCGGATGGCGAAGACATGGATGACGAGAATGTGGAGAGTAAGTTCAGCGGAAGTGAGCAAGGGGATGGAGCAAGTGCAGTGGAGGTGCAAGAAGGTGAAGAAGGGAGCGAGACTCCGGGAGCGGAGCTGGACATGCCGGGAGGAAATATGAACAGTGAGGGAGCGGTGAGCGAAAGAACAGAAGATGCGGAAACGCAGGGTCAAGGGACTCGAGAGAACACTGGTAAGGTGACCAGGAGTGGAAGGCAAGTCGTAAGGCCTTCTAGATTTCGAGACTTTGAACTAGACAGCGAACTGTAAGTGATTGAACTTGGTTTTGGTAAAAGGGGGAGATATGTAGCGTTCTAGTTTATTTACGTCACGTCGACGTGATGTAGGGCAGCCATGTTGGCGCCGTGTGCGTGCGGAGGCATTAGCGCGCCGAGCATTGAACAGAGCAGAGCGCCGGCCGGCGCTCCTCGGTTAATTAGATTCATATAATAAATAAATAATAATAGCACCTCAACCACTGGCTACGAGTTCTGATTTACATACATTACGGTTTTCTCTTTTATTGCTAAGGCAGTTGAAAGTTAACCGTAGCTATTTGAATTTTTTTTAAATACTTTATTGACTTAAAGTAGTGCACCCTGTGAATCATTTATGATGTGTAGGTCCGGAATAATACTTGCATGTTGCAGGAATGCTGAAATTGCTGGGTCCAAAATTAACGACTCCAGTCGGTAATTGCACATGCACCATTTAATAATCATGCGTACCCAGAATTACTGGGTCCAATTCTGCATGAGTATTTCTGTTTCCGGGGACAATTCTGCTCCTGTTTCCCATCTGCTCTGAGTAGTTGGTAGATGTAAAGGAGTTGTGGGTCAGAATTGGGGAAGGTGCAAGGGGCAGGATCGGGCCAGTAGGGAAGTGCATTGCATGCTCCCCGTATTCTGTAAGAGGGGATGTGCAGGGAACAGGCTACGCTTATATCACAGCCAATGCCTGGACCCGCACATGATTTTACCAACCGGCTTTTCTAGTTGATAATATCAGGCCTGGTGGATGCACAGCGTAAATCAAGATTCTAGGAAAGTCCACGGCGTTGGCACAGTATTATAGACTGGTAAGCAGAGGTACAGGCTGGGCGCTGTTGGGCGCTTGTAAAATTACATCCTCAGTCAAGGTCCTGATTATTTCTTGTTTCTTTTTGTCTCCACAGTTGTTTTTGGTCCTGCTGAGAACACCCAAAGTGGGTGGGGTTTGAAACGCGTAGACCTTTTTTGTTTGTCCACTATCAATCAATTGATTACATATTTTGATTAAGACTGTGGGTGCACTGTCAATATCTGTTTGATTTAGAAAAAGTGGTGCACACCTCTTAATATCATAAGCAGCACTTTGTTTGTATAGTGGTTTGGCCTTTCTTCAAAAAATTTAGATTGTCCGCCTACGACTTTGTGTTTTTCGTTTGTTTGTGTGGTGATTGGAATATTTGTGAGTGGATAATTGAATATTCGAATGGGTTATAAGTGGAAGCAATAGTATGTTGTAAATATTTATTTGTCCTGCATTTTTGTGTATGTATATCCCCTGTTTGTGTTTCTAAAAAAGAAAAAATCCTTTTTGAAAATTGAAAATAAAAGCAATTAAGAAGCGCATTGGTGCTTGGTTTAGTTGTCCTTGCATTTACTATTAAGTAGTTAAGAAGTGTTTCATCAGTATTGGCATTTCCTTTGGTTGTTGGTTTAGTGGACTCAGCCTTACTGATTAGAGTCAGGCCCTTTACTGTTACATAGATTAACTATACTCAGCGGTCAATATGCTTCTTGGGTAATGCAAACTCAGCAAATTTGTTAGACTGCCTATGTGCCTTTGGTAAAAGTAGACCATAAGTTTGGAAACCTTATATCTACTTAGGATGGTCGATATGTCTGTGGAGCAGTCTTTGGTGACCAATTCATCAAGGAGATGGGAAGTAAATTTCGGCCTTTGACAAAGTTAAGGCATCCCTGGGGAGAGGAGTTGGCCTAACAGCTAGGGCGGTTGATCTCAAATCTGGGGAACTGGGTTCGAGTCTCGGCAAAGACGCGGAACATTCTGTGATTCTGGGCAAATCACTTAATCTCTCCGTGCATAATAAAAAAAAATGTGTGTGTTGTCATGTAACACAACCGGTGCTATGTAAAGCGCTCTGATACCCGATACCTTCGAGTCAAGTTTGCGCTATATATAAAAAAAATCCCTTTAAAGGTTTATGGGCCATATGCATGAACACATTTTCCCGTAGACATAGAATGGGCAAAACCCTTTGATGCATCTGACCCTTTGTCCCCAGGTTTTTAGCAGGGCTGGTGGAGTAGGCACTCACTCGCCTGGTTGCTTCCGGTTAAAAAAACAATTCCTTTATTAGAACATTGGAATGTTGGGAGCTCCATTGAAAACAATGGAGTGCTTTGGGCTTATAATGGCTGGTATAACCCTGGAGCTCCAACATTCTAGTTTTTCTTTGTTCTCAGCTCTGGCTGTGAACAAAGGCTTCGGGGAGCCTGAGGGGATTCCAATCCCCTCACGCTTCCAAAAGGCTTTGTTTGTTTGTTAGAACATGCTGTCCTTTAGTGACAGAATGTTCTAATAGCCTTATAGCCCTTCGTCGATGGGCTATACCGCTATTAAAGTCCCTCTCCCTTGTTAAAGGCCCTCGCCTTCGGCTCGGGGCCTTTAACGCTGGAGAGGGCCTTTAATAGCCGGTATAGCCCTCTACGGCGGGCTATAAGGCTATATTAAAACATTTTCACGTACCAGAAAAATGTATTCATTTTTTCCCAGATTACACAGGGATGCAGGGTTTGTTGTTTGTTAAATGGAAGCAAAATTTATCCTATCCCTGGGTTTCTTTCATGGTTCAAAGTTTGCAAAATTTCACAGTTCAAAGTTTCTGAAAAAGTTCAGATATCATCCATTACGTTTTTCAGACAGCAAACTCTCCTTAAAAATTGGATTCGGAATTTAACACAAAATCTGGAGCAAGATGGAGTCAGCGTGATTGCTCGCGCTGCTAGGCTGCTCAAGCCGGACGTGTGATTGATCGGCTGGCTGCCCTGCACTGCCTGAGGTGATGCTGGTCCTGCGAACGCACAGAGCACAGAGGTGGCAGAGAACGCTGCAGCTGCTTTCCTGTGGCCGCGAGTCTTTCCAAATCCGCATCGGTAGCCAGAACGGCAGTGAGGCGACCCGCAAGGCTTGCCTGTATTCTTTTCCAGTCTCGTCGGATCCACACGTTTGGTATATGGCCTACCTAATCGCGGCTGTGATCCTGTCTTCACCACTAGCATCTCTGGCCCCTGCAGCTGCCCACGGATTTCCAGGCAGACTGATGTGAGAAGTTGGCCTGATGTATAGTGCTCACTATTCTAGTGATCACTGTGTATCATACCAAACAACCCTTATTGATGATTGGTTGTAAGCCAACCTTATAGACTAGCTATCCTAGTAGCGTGGACAAAAGCAGTCTTTAGGCTAAACTCTAGAGGGCGTGTTAAGCCAGCTGTTTTACCATCACATATACCCCTTGAACACCAAGTGAAAGGACACCACACAAGTTGTTATGAAAATAAAGTCTACCCTGAGCTCTTTATGTGTCAGGGAGCTAAGCACAATACAAAACTCTTACGAAAATACTTCAAGTTGCACAATTTACACAAATGCCCGAGGGGCACGAAAAACCATATACATTAAAAGTGGAATGCGAAATACTAGCAGGTGAGTAACTCAATCCAGAGGCTTTAGGATCTCTAGGACTACACTACTGAACTCTAAGGTTAGGAACAGGAGGCCTAATGAGATCGGGTGCAGAGTGTGTACTCTCACGCGGGATGCGGGACAAAGTCTATGGAGGCTAGTATTTCTAAAGTTACTGTTTCCGGACGAATCCGACTAGGTAGACTAAAAACGAAAAAGGATCTGGACACTTGGATAGTGAACCTGCGTTGGAGCACCGAAATGCTCGGGTTACCTAGCCCAGGGGCTGCGGCTGCATAGGGTTCAAAAGACGTCGGGAATCCTCGTTGTAGTCTATGGAGCCTGAAAGAAAAAGTTGCTGGCAGGTGACCAGTGAAGATGTTCGGTGTGATCCAAGCCTGGATCGATGATGGAGACGACCTGAAAGCAGAGGGGACTCAGTTCTTAATCACTAGCCAGTGATTGTGTGGGCACCAGGATGGCACCGGATGAGGTCACCGCGATCAGGTAAGTGGGCGACGCTGGACTCTGCAGTCACACGGGCCAGGAGGCGTTGTCGGCGACCAGGCTGGAGGTGCGAGCTGTCCCACGAGGGTGTCTGCTGTCGGCGATGCTGGAACCAGGATTGGAGCAACAAGCCTTGGCAAAGGCAAGCCCACGTGGTGGAGTCAAGATGGCGTCTGGGGGGGACCAGGAGGGTCCGGGGTGCTCCTCTTTTGGAAGGGAGCAAGGGCCAGTCTGGAGCAACCAGACCAGCGGTGAAATCGTCGTGGTACGTCGTCAGGGAGGCCACTAGCCAACGGGCAAGTGACCGGACAACGCTGTAAGCAGCAAAGAGCAGAAGGGCCCCACGCAGATCTCTTGGATGCTGGGGGGCTGGACTTCGGTGCTGGAGCTGCTCTGGGTTGGGGCTTCCCAAACCCCGGTGCACTCACTTGAGGATCCCTCGGCGGTCGTGCTGGTTAAGCTTCGTGCAGGTTTTGAAGATGTCCAGTCCCTCAGGTCTCGTCACACCCAAGAATCTCAGCTGGGCTGATGATGCAGGTAGAGGTCAGAGATGCCAGGGAATCCGGGTCTCGTTGAGCTGGTCAGTCTTGATCCGGAGGATGGACGTGCAGCAAACCGCGATGCTTAGGTGGTGCCTGCGGGTGCAGGGTGGCTACTCCTTAGCCACAAGGGAGAGTCTTCAGAGAAAGTCAAGAGTTCCTTTCGTGGAAAGTAGTTCAAGATTCAAGATTATCTAATTTGGGAAGGGGGCTCGCTCCTACCTTTATTCTAAGAAAAGGGGCTGGCACGCGACTAGGTCCTGCCCATGGGTGGGACCAGGAGGGGGGTGGTTACACCCCTCTCCTTTGTCCGGTCTCTCCCCAGCTCAGGGGCTGGGGTGCCCCTGGAACTGGTTTGAGGCGGCATATGCACAGTGAGCACCGGGGTGCCACTTGCAGTCACCTTCCTCTCAGCCCTGCCTACCTGGGATACACAAAACCCTGTCTGGGATGGTGATAGCACCGCCCCTGACAGGAAACCCTTTGTCCGAGCCCTCCTCGCTGGAAAGACTCCCAGCAGCAGGAGGTCAGACTTGTGTCTGTGGTGGCAGCATCCATTTTGTGATGCTGAGGCTCGAGTTAACTTTAACCGGGGTTCACAGTTACATACATGTCGTGCCCCTCTAGAAGTGTGGAATGCTAACCCCGTCACCAGAATTGGCGAGGGGTTAGTATTCCAATTCGTATGACACCTTACTCGACATGTTTTGATAAAGCGATACCAAAGTTGGCAAATAACCGCAAGGATTATAATGCACTTAAGAGTATATGGTACGCGTTATCATGGAACAGCTATTAGGATTTGGTTCCGCAAGCTGCAAACGGGCTCAGCTCATGCCAGAGCATCATCTCACATAATTCCAAGCACTCTGCCTTCAGGATTGATAAGGCCTACCATAGGAGTGACTGAGAGGAATACATGTGTCCATTTTAGGGTTAGATATAGGAATACTATATCTGAAGCAAAGGGTGATTACACCACCTTGCCCCAGCTGTCGTGAAGCCAGTTGTGTCAGATTGGGGTGGCCAGCCAGGGGTGGCATAATACATGCTGCAGCCCCTGGTAGGCCCTGGGTACACCTATGCCCTGGATACCTAAGGTATGCTGTACAGGGACTGATAAGGTGGCCCAGTACCAATTGGTAAATGCACCTAGGGTACATGGAATCCATTTTACAGAGAGAGCAGTGGCCCTGGGGTCCTGAATAGCAGGGCCCCAGGTCAACTAAGTTGAAAAACCAGCAAAACACCAGGCAAAAAGTTGGGGGCAACCATAGTTAGATATCCACCTTCCTACAACTGACACCGCTCTTTTTCTCTGCACAGAAAGGCAGCCTTGACATGAGCGCCCGGGGACACGGAAAGGCGGCAAACAGAAAAATTCGGCGGACTCCTGGGGCACTTTTTCAACTGAAGGCGCCCTCAACTCCAAGCAAGAGGTCAGTGGCATTAAAAAACTGTTGGGGAGAAAAGGGGGGGGGGGCTGCTTAGAGACTCCAAAGACCCTGGATCCACACACCGCCACCTGGCGAAAATGTTTTTGGGAGCCAAATATCAACCCTCTAGCGCCAATCCTAAGACCCTTGTGCTTCCAACAGGGAATGCCCCCTCAGCCACACTCAAACCAGGCTTACTGCAGGAGGGTATCACTGCGGAAGGCAGGCCTAGTGAAACCCCGTCCCATGGTTCTGACAGGAGTGTTATCAACTCTTCTATGGAATTACCTCAGCCCCTGCTGCACCAGGGCATCTCAGCCCAGACACTTAACAGCGACCAACCAGCTGGAACAGCAGCACAGCAAGCGGCTACACTCCGGATTTCCTCTTCTGCTCATGAACCAGATCCTGATAATGGACCCAGTAATGGTAGTCTTGGTATACCATCCACCACCCTAGATGCCCTAGATGCACAGATCCAGTTGGCAGGCACAAACAATGTCATCCAAGGCCTAGTGGTCCCCCCAGCGCGCAAAATCCTTGGACCCGTGAGGCAGGGCCCGAGCACTTCTACTCAGTCTCAGATAGCACGCCTACTTCGTCTGGAGAAGGGGAGACAGACGACGCTAGTGAAGGAGACAGCGAGGTTTCCCACAAAGCCACAGACACAGTCGAGCGCTCCAAAAAACCTAGAAGCAAGAGTAAACGGCGCAGCCAGCTGAAGTGGGACTATTCTGATTCCCAAATGTCCTATCCCCTGGAAGAAGATGAACCCAATACAACTCAGCGGGGAAGTTCCAAAAGCTTGCAAATAGACTCAGCCGAACCCTCCCTTGCCTCTATACTAGCCTCTATCAAGGAATTTCAGGAGGAGGTGCGGGTTGACAATCGGGCCGCCAAAAACGCTGCCAAGAAACTTCAGGGGGGCCTAAGATGGCTGAACAAGACCTGCACGGATATTAATGAACGGGTCAGTATGGTGGAAGCATGAACCGAGCACCTGGAATCCGAATCCGTGGCTACCAAACAACAGAGCGAATCCAACACCGCCTGCCTGGTAGATCTGATGTCTAAACTGGAGGACCAGGAAAACCACCAGCGCAGGAACAACCTCTACCTGCTCGGCATCCCGGAAGGGAAAGAAGGGGACGATCCAAGACGCTTTATTGTCAAATTACTACAAGACTCTTTTCCTGAGCACAGGGGCTGGGACTGGGACCTAGAAGTGCAGAGGGCACATAGTTTCACCTTTTATCAGAAACAGCAATACAGCGGCGGCAACACGACTGGAGGACATCCAAGGGTATTCCTTGTCTATTTTGGAAACTTCCTCAGGCAGCTAATATACGATCAGGCTCGCCCCAACTCAAAGAAAGGGGCCAACGAGATAACATTCTTTGCCAAGCCCGATTTCTGTCACCAGACGGTGGAGCGGAGATGGCGCCTGAGACAATTGATCTCCTCTTTTAAGCAGCAGGGGGCCGAAGTCTACCTTATGAATCCCGCCAGGCTTAAAGTTATCTCAAACGGTGCTACCAAGGTTTTCATATCTGAAATAAAAGCTGGCGAATTTCTGGAAGAACTGAAATCCAAGAAGAGCAACAGATGAAAAGTTTATCTTCCTCTCTCTTGCAACAATCTCACATCATCATAGATTGGTACAACAGCCTTGAATACGGCAGACACTCTTGGACTCTGCTAGTCACCAAACTCTAGGCTTTGCTCAAATCTTTCATTGAAGGGGTATATCTCTCTTCTTCACAGACCGGTTCTAATCTCTCTAGAGACTCCGGAAAAATACTAATGCTTATTTTTCTCACCTTGCTTCTTTTTTTTTTATTGTTTCTTACAGGGCCGCTAGCCGATCGAATTTACTAAAAATTCCTCTTAGGCGTGTAGGCAGCCGGGGCTCATGTTTGACTACCATCACTCAGGTTATTCCTGATTGCTCGAAGATGGGGTGGGTAGTGGGGGGTCGGGGCGGGGTAGTCGGGAGGGGCACATAAAATCAGGCGCAGAAATTTCAAGGGCACTTTTTTCTGCACTCACTTATTTCGGACGTTCACTTTTTACTACTTTAGGTAGGATCGAAGGACCTAGTCTATTCTCGTTTACTTCCTAAATGGCTACGGTAGATTCATTGAGAATTGTTTCTGCCAACATTTGTGGGCTTAACAAACTCTCTAAAAGGCAAAATGTGGCCCAAGGTCTTCAATACTTAGGGGGGAATATAATTTGTTTATAGGAAACCCACATAGAAGGTTCACAGAGACATCTACTAGACACAGTAGGGTTTAAAGTTGCTGGGGCAACTACACAGGGGGCAAAAACAAAAGGGGTTGGAATACTGGTAGACAGAAGATTCTCGCTTAATATTTCCCGCGATAAATCCGACCCACCGGGCAGATGGGTCATAACAGAGTGCCACCTTCCCAACAACCTTTCCTTTACTCTCTGCTCAATTTATGGAAGTAACACTGACGACCCTGGGGTCATCAACCTGGTTTCAGTTGAACTTGTACACTGGCCCACCCCCATTGTTCTGTGCGGCGATCTCAACATACACTTGCCTTGCGAATGGGAGACCAACAATAAATGGCGGTACAAAAGCAGGAAGCCTTTGGTCTTTCAGGCTCTAGCCAACCTCGCTCAAGTACATGGACTGAGGGACTCCTGGGCCAACCTAAACCCTACTCTGCCAGGTTATAACTTCTTTTCGACCCTGCACTGTTCTTCAGTCAGACTAGATTATTTATTTGTCTCATCCTCACTTGTTAACAGCTGTACCATGGATATAGCCCCTGGTTTTATGTCTGACCACAATCCCCTCATTCTTAACATCAAGGGTTTTGGGAGGTGGAAGGAAGCGCCCAGGTGGAGCTTCGAGAAAGCTCTTTTGCATGACAGCAACTACCAAGCACATATGCAAGGATGGATCCCGGAATTCCTGGAAATAAACATTGGTTCTGCTTCCCTAATGACTGTATGGGACACTCTTAAAGCGGGGGTTAGAAGAGAAACCCTGAGGTTTTCAGCCCATAAAAACAAAAAAGAGAAGCTCCTAATCAGCAACTTGCAAGATAAATTAAAGATAGCAGAAGCTAAACTTGTCCAATTGATCCAATCAGGACAAGATATTGAAAAAGTGCAAAAATAAGTAGTCCTGGCCAAAGCCGAGATAGGGGCTGTCTTCGCTGAAAAAATCGCAGCTAAGCTGGCAAGCGCGCGTGAAAAGTGCTATGAGTGTAGTGACAGCAGTGTGCATCACTTGGCTGTCAGGACCAGGCAACAGGCTACCAGTAGTGAAATACATGCAATAAAACTTCCCTCAGGGATCAAGACCAGCGACTTTAACCTTATACGGGAGGGATTCCAGGAATTCTATGCCAAGTTATGCACAGAGGAAAACCTTAGTGCGGTGGACATGAGATCGCTGGGTATCTTAGTGAGATTGACCTCAGACTGCTCAGCCTTGAAAATAGTGAGCTACTAGACCTCACCCCAACTTGGGAGGAAATCATGGAATCCCTAGTAAGTCTCCCTGACGATAAAGCTGCTGGCATGGACGGCATTCCGGTGGAGTTTTATAAGATCTTTGCCCCTCAAATTAAATCAATCCTTACTGAAGTGGTAACTTCTATCTCTAATGGGGTGCCCCCTCCTGCTTCTTGGTCTAATGCCAGAATATCTATATTTCCAAAAAAGGACAAATCCCCATTGGAGATGAGTTCCTATAGGCCCATTACTCTCATCAACTGTGATTGTAAAGTTTTTTCCAAAATATTGGCATCCAGAATCTCCTCCGTCGCGGAGTCTCTGGTGTCAGAATGGTAGCATGGCTTTATTCCCAAAAAAGGTACAGCTGAACATGTTAGGCGGCCATCTCTCTGTTTGATGCCGCACAAGCAGCCGGAGACCCGAGGTCACTCACACTGCTCGACGCTGAAAAATATTTCGACCGGGTCTCCTGGCGATTCTTGTGGGCCGTCATGAGCAGGATGGGATTCGGGATAAAACTTACACAGGCGGTGCAAGCTCTCTATCTTAAACCCACGGCCTGTGTATCCATAAATGGGCAGCTTACTGGTCAGTTTAACATCTCTCGGGGCACCAGGCAGGGCTGTCCCTACTCCCCTCTGTTGTTCGCCCTATACCTGGACCCATTCATCAAACAAATTGAAAGAAATCATGACATCTCAGCAGTGAAGTTCCAGGGCATTAACACCAAAATCATGGCATATGCGGACAATCTGGCCATCACTTCTCCTGACCCCTCGAATACTATTCTGGCCCTAGAAATGGAGGCTCAAAAAATTTGGGAGACTTTCAGGCTATGCTTTGAATAAAAATAAAACTCAAATAATAACAAACAGTGAAATTGTCTGGTCCGATGGCAGGGTGGTGCCGAAGGCCAAATATCTTGGAGTCCTCATTTCATCCAAATTGGACGAAATTGTAGCAGACAATTTAACTCCGCTCGCTGCACACACCAAAAAGGCCCTAAAGCAAATTGACAACCTGCATTTAACCCTTGTCGGCAGATGCAATGTCATAAAAATGACATATTTCCCTAAACTCCTTTATTTCTTCTGGATCATACCCCTGGAGTTTAGCAAAGCAAACTTGCTGAAATTCCAACACATTTTTACACAGTTTATCTGGGCCTACTTCCAACCTAGTCGGGCCTTAAGACTGCTAACGCTCCCGAAAGAACGAGGAGGATGGTCCTTTCCCAACATCATGCTATATTACTGGGCCTCAGTCTTGCAGAATAGCTCCGAACTGGTAAGGCAACCACCCTCTCCCTCCATACCTGGGCTTACCTTGCCCTTTTAACTTTTGCTGGGAGAGCAGCATTGGGGCTGTCCGCTCCAAGAGATTACCTATGGATACTACAAACGTGTGAGATTCAAGACCTTAATGAACTCATACAAAGTCTTTCGCAACATTCGTAGAACTTTTGGACAGGGAAGATTTAATTATTCCTCTCCCATCACTAATAATGACAATCTCCCTGCCATCTTTGGAAAGTCCTATCTCTCAGACTGGCACAAGGCCGGCATCACGAAACTGGGTGACCTTATCACCAGTGAGGGAGTTAAATCTTTTATAAACCTACAATCCAAATTCGGTCTGAAAAATCAAGCCGCCTTCAAGTATTTCTCAATCTGTGATTTTCTTTCTAGGAAAGCTGGGGGGGGGGGGGTCTCTGGGTTTAGGGAAGTTGAACTACTGAATACACTTTGTAACACCACGGCCCCCCGAATTGGCTCTCTATACAACATTATAAACGGACAAACCCCAGACGACTTACAAACTATAGCAGATAAATGGCGTATAAAACTCGAATCTCCTCATGGTATATTTTTTAACTCCTTAGCCCTTTCTCAAAATATTTTACTCTCAGCTAAACTGCAGGCGCAACATTTTAAAACTATCTTTTTCTTGTACATCACTCCAAGTAAGATTGTTAAATGGGGGGACAGGCAAAGGGACACTATGTCCTCGATGCTCGGAATTTGCCTCCGACTCAATTCACATATTTGCAACCTGTCCCAAACTTGCCTCAACAATCCATCGGGTACAGGAATTTCTCAGTCCATCTCACTAAACCCCACTATTATTTTGCTGGGGACCCAGTCTGAAGCCCCTAGGGTCAAAAGCGATGAACTAATCTTCATCGCAATGGCAGTCTGGCGTATCTGCGTTGCTTCCGCCTGGTTGAACCCTGATCCCCCCTCGTTTTCTCAGTGGCTGGCCAGGCTTGTGGCTACTTACCACCTAGAAAAAGCTGTCTATGCTAAAAAGGGGCGTAAGAGTCGCAAGAAGGGCCTGGAGGTGTGGGAAAAGCTAACATCCTGGTTGGAGCAGTCGGGATAGCTATTGAGAACTATGTTGGTGTACTACCCTTCTCTCTCCCTCCTCCTCTCTCTTTTCTTTCTCCCCTCTCTTTCCTTCACAATTCCCACTAGCTTCTGCTCATTCAAACTCTTTTTCTCTTTCTTTTTTTCTCTTTATTTTTTCTAAACTCGACAGCCCAGTGCCATTCAGATGCTCCTTGTGTATTTCTTTTTTCTGTGCCTCTTAAATAATTCGTAGGTCTATAAACGGGCTGGGTTGGGGTTGGGGGGGGATTTGCTCCGTACTGAATTGCCCTATTTCTGTATTCTTCTCCATTGTTGTTTGTCAATAAAAACTTTTTTAAAAAAGGAACTTAATACAAAAAAATTCAGCAATTCCTCCTTCACAGCGATATATTGGCAACTTTTCCTTATGCTGAAAGTTTGGTGAACAATATTTTTCTAATCTAAAATATAAACAATAGAGACCGGTTTTCCGTTTGAAACACTTCAATTTTTTTTTCATTGTTGTCATTACAAGAATGGGACTATGTAGATGTCACGTATGTCTTCCAGGGGACTGAATACCTTGGCTGGATCTCAAAGATGTTAACTCTTGCCCTATTTCAAGCGCAAATAGGGTTTTTAGGTCTCGCCTGTCGATGCGCATGCGCATCGAGCAAGCGAGACTATGGGGGCTTATCCACTCTTTATCCACACTGCAAGGAATCGTGGCGATTCCTTGCAGTGCCCGTGACTTTTAAGCTCAATGCGCATGCGTATTGAGCTTAAAAGCGCGTGCACGTCCGTCTTGTTTTACCCGCTCCGCCCCCTCCCCGCCGTGTCGCATTTCTCCTCCCCCCTCCCCTCTCTTCCCTCCGTCTTGTTTATTTTACCCGCTCCGCCCCCTCCCCTTCCCGCCGTGTCGCATTTCTCCTCCCCCCTCCCCTCTCTTCCCTCCGTCTTGTTTATTTTACCCGCTCCGCCCCCTCCCCTTCCCGCATTTCTCCTCCCCCCTCCCCTCTCTTCCCTCCGTCTTGTTGCCTATGGGCGGCTGTGCTGGCAAGCAGCGCTGCTTCCTCTCCTCTTTCTGTTGAAACAAACAGCAGGGAGGGGAGGCGTTTCCAGGGCCAGCTCACTCTCGCTCTCTTCGTCTTCTTTTGCTTTCGATCTAGACCCGTCTCCAGCAACAGCCTCTGCTGCCTTAACTTTTAGTTTTGATACTGCGGATAATTACCCAGGGTCCTTCTAACTTCCATTTTCAAACGCATTGAGAACAGTGAAACAATTTGGGATTTCGTTGTTTTCATCCAGCCAGAAATTAAAAAAGGTAACCTTTTTTTTCTTAAAAGCAGTACGGTTTTGCTTCGTCCCTCAATACTCTGTTCGTTCAAAGTATGTATTTGTTCTTTTTCTAATCTTGTATGTACAGAATCATCTTTTTTTTTTAAATACCAAAAATAAATCTACATTTAATGTATTAGACAAAAATTACCTTGCTTTGTTTAACTTATTTCTGAGTGTATCGCTTTTTTGAAGTAGCGAAACACGTAAACATTTCAATATGGCCATTATGTTCAGCTTCTTCCGCCATACTACAGTAGCGTATCCGTTTTTTTCGAGTGACGGACATTCAGTTAGTTTACTTCCCATTGCCGTCTCTTATTGACTACACAGTTACAGTCTGGATGACGTAACCACGTCACAGATAGGAACGGCTTGCCGGGCGCTGTAGTCCTTAACTATGCTGCCTGTAGCCCCACCCCGCTTCTTTGGTCTAGTCTCCCTCAACCCCTCACCCTCACTCACCCTCACTCACCCTCAACCCCTCACCCTCAACCACTCACTCACCCTCACTCACCCTCACTCACCCTCAACCCTCACCCTCACTCACCCTCACTCACCCTCAACCACCCTCAACCCCTCACCTTCACTCACCCTCACTCACCCTCAACCCCTCACCCTCACTCACCCTCAACCCCTCACCCTCACTCACCCTCAACCCCTCACCCTCACTCACCCTCACTCACCCTCAACCCCCACTCACCCTCAACCCCTCACCCTCACTGACCCTCAACCCCTCACCCTCAACCCCTCACTCACCCTCACTCACCCTCACTCACCCTCAGCCTCACCCTCACTCTCTCACCCTCACTCACCCTCACTCTCTCACCCTCACTCACCCTCAACCCCTCACCCTCACTCACCCTCACCCTCACCCTCACTCACCCTCACTCTCACTCACCCTCAACCCCTCACCCTCACTCAACCTCAACCCCTCACCCTCACCCTCACTCACCCTCACCCTCACTCACCCTCAACCCCTCACTCTCAACCCCTCACTCACCCTCACTCACCCTCAACCCCTCACCCTCACTCACCCTCAACCCCTCACCCTCACTCACCCTCACTCACCCTCACCCTCAACCCCTCACCCTCACTCACTCACCCTCAACCCTCACCCTCACTCACCCTCAACCCCTCACCCTCATTCACCCTCAACCCCTCACCCTCACCCTCACTCACCCTCAACCCCTCACCCTCAACCCCTCACCCACCCTCACTCACCCTCAACCCCTCAGCCTCACCCTCACTCACCCTCACTCACCCTCAACCCCTCAGCCTCACCCTCACTCTCACTCACCCTCACTCACCCTCAACCCCTCAGCCTCACCCTCACTCACCCTCACCCTCACTCACCCTCACTCACCCTCAACCCCTCACCCACCCTCACCCTCAACCCCTCACCCTCACTCACCCTCAACCCCTCAACCTCAACCCCTCACCCTCACCCTCACTCACCCTCACCCTCACTCACCCTCACTCATCCTCACTCATCCTCACCCTCACTCATCCTCACTCACCCTCACCCTCACACCCACCCTCAACCCCTCACCCTCACTCACCCTCACCCACCCTCAACCCCTCACCCTCACTCACCCCCTCACCCTCACTCACCCTCAACCCCTCACCCTCACTCACCCTCACCCTCACTCACCCTCAACCCCTCACCCTCAACCCCTCACCCTCAACCCCTCACCCTCAACCCCTCACTCACCCTCACTCACCCTCACTCACCCTCACCCACCCTCACCCTCACTCACCCTCAACCCCTCACCCTCACTCACCCTCAACCCCCCTCCCTCACCCACCCTCACCCTCACTCATCCTCACCCACTCTCAACCCCTCACCCTCACTCACCCTCAACCCCTCACCCTCACTCACCCTCACTCTCACTCACCCTCACTCTCACTCACCCTCACTCACTCTCACTCACCCTCACTCACCCTCAACGCCTCACCCTCAACACCTCACCCTCACTAACCCTCACTCACCCTCAACCCCTCACCCTCACCCTCACTCACCCTCAACCCCTCACTCACCCTCACTCACCCTCACTCACCCTCACTCACCCTCAACCCCTCACCCTCACTCACCCTCAACCCCTCACCCTCACCCTCACTCACCCTCAACCCCTCACCCCCTCACCCTCACCCCCTCACCCTCAACCCCTCACCCTCACTCACCCTCACTCACCCTCACTCACCCTCACTCACCCTCAACCCCTCACCCTCACTCACCCTCAACCCCTCACTCACCCTCACCCACCCTCACCCTCAACCCCTCACCCTCACTCAGCGCAACCACAGCATCTTCACTAAATATATTTAATACACTTTAAGCTATTGGCAATATAAAATAAAATCCATTTTATTTACGTATTAATTATTGTTTTTAAAGCCATTGATTTTTTTTATATCAATACATATAAGTCACATATAAGTCCCGTTAATACAAAACATGTTGCTTTACAAATGCTAGAGGTGTCACATTTAGAAAAATTATAACTATTGGCTTTGTAAAAAAGAAAGCTATTAATTTAGCTATTTAGAAAAAACAACACATAAATAAAAAACAAAAAAATAATTAACACCTATAGCTCAAACTTTCCTACTGCGAGACCTATTGCATTTCCAATGCTTGTTTTATGGTACAAGCAGAAGTGGCAATTTACCTTTCTTCCATTCAGTCTCACATATGCCTAGAGGTGATTCTCAAAACTAACGAAGATTTTTGTGTTAGAATGAGATTTAACGGCATCCGTATGCTGCCTTACCTGGATAAAATATTATTGTACTGTGGTTCCAAAAGAATATAGGGGCATATTAGCAAGGGCAATATCGCCGCTTTAGCTGGACTTTTCCCTGCTAAAGCGTCGATATTTTTATCGCCCTATCAGCAAGCTGTCGCTAACAGCAGTTAGAGACAGCTTTTAGGCGATAGCGACCGGTTTGGGGCCCCCTTTGCATGTCAGCAATATTTATCGCTAATGACATGCAAAGTGGGCGTACCCAAACTGTTAGTGACTGAAAGCAGTTGCTAACACTGCTATCGCCTATTAGCAACGCAGGCTTAGCGCTAACAAAAGTCGCGCTAAGCACGATTATCACTAGAATCTAACGCCTGCTAATAGGATAACTTACCTGTATATTCAATGGGAGGTGGATTGTTAGGTTAAGCCCCCTTTGGCGTTAATGCGTGAATATTGATGGATTTCCAGCGATATTCACGCATTTCGCCGCTATCGCTGGATATTTTAGCCCAATGGAGAAAAACGTTGCTAATAGCATGTTTTCTCCGCTAACATATCCAGAGATAGGCAGTGATAAAAAAAACCTCGCTAATCGCGTATTGCGATAAATATCACAATTCCTTGCTAATATGTCCCACATTTCGAAAGCTATTAGTGTTCCACAGATATTTTGATTTGTTATCAGTTGAGAGAACTGTTACGTACGTATGTTGTGCAATACGGATTTTTGGACTTCATAGTAGGCACTCACTTACCACCTTCGCAACTTCCAGCAACCAAAAATATCACAATTCGTGAGAAGCTGTGTGCAGCTTTTTTTGCACTAACATTTCCCCTTCAGTATTTGGACAAGTTAGTGAGTTTGCGTCATTATTGACTGAGCTTTATTTCATGGTTTTCTGTTTTACAAGGCTTTACAGCTGCTACAGATTTTAAAAGTCCACAAGTCCCTAGCTACACAGATTTTGTGCTATTATATTCAGAAGCTTAAACAAAACTCTCTTGGTGGTTGGACCGTGTGAATGTATGGAACATTACTAAAGCAGGTCTCAGAGTCTGGTTGAAACAGTTTAGGTTGTGGAGATCAATGTGTTCTGTTTTTGATTGGGAGGCATGGCCAAGGGAGGAGTGCTGTAGTAAAGTGCCCCTTTTTTGCATGGTTGCCCCCCACTTTTTGCCTGATGTTGAGGCTCTTTGACTCTCTGGGTTCCTGCCAACCAGGTACCCAGGGCCTGTGTTCTTACCCTAAATCTGTAGTGTTGCACACCCAAATTGGCAACTCTCTGGTCACATATAAGTCCCTTATAATAAGTACCATAGGTAGCAAGGGCACTGTGACCAGTGAAGGCCTCTAAGGGCTGCAGCACTTATTGTGCCATCCTTAGAGACCCTGTATTACACACATGCACTGCCATTGCAGGCTGAGTGTTTTGGTGCAGAACAAAGTGAAGTGTTTACATGCACACATCCCTTGTGCCATGCCTACAACCCACTGCCTATGGCATAGTTCAGCCACCCCTCTAGCTGTGTGCACTATGACATTGGTGAGGGTATAGATGCATGAGCCCTGTACCGCTACAGTGTCTAATTCCATTCTTAGACATTGTAAGTGCATTTATGCGATAGAGCATATATGGTCTGGGAGTTTGTCATTACGAGCTCCTCAGCTCCATAATGGCTTTACTGAAAGCTTGGAAGTTTGGTATCAAACTTCTCCAGACATTAAACCCACACTGATGCCAGTGTGGGATTTAATGAAAAATACACTCAGAGGTCATCTTAGAGATGCCCCTGAAAAACAACCTGACTCTAATGTCCTGGCTGAAGGGCTGCTCGCCAGCTACCACCACCAGACATGTTTCTGGACCCCTGGGTCTAGAGCCTGTCTCTCCTGGGGTCCTGAAACAAAGCACATCGTGGGTCAAGGTACCAAGCCTGCTCTCCCAGGATGGGCAGGGTCCATGAAGGGGAAGCTTCATAGGCTTGCCGCCTTTGTAAGCTGACCCAGCCCTTTGCTGCTCCCAGCAACTGTCCCCCACCGGTTCTGACCCCCACTTAAGGTGAAAGAATCGGCTGGAAGACCAAGATAGGAGGAGAGGTGTGCCCACCTTTGACAACCCCACCCCTCAGGTGGGGGAGGCAAGGCAAAGCACAACTCTCAGTCCCTGCAATCTTGAAGATGGGTGGACCCAGCCAACCAGAGTGAGGCTTATGCCCCCCTTCCCACTGGAGGGTGGCACCCTTTGACAACCCCACCCCTCAGGTGGGGGAGGAAAGGCAAAGCACAACTCTCAGTCCCTGCAATCTTGAAGATGGGTGGACCCAGCCAACCAGAGTGAGGCTTATGCTCCCCTTCCCACTGGAGGGTGGCATAACAGAGGCTGTACCCACCCCAAGGAAGGGACACATTGGTCCCAACCTTTACATACCTGAAACGCCCCTAAATTTAGTATTTGGGGGCAACCCTGAACCTTGCCTCCTCAGACAAGATGAAGAAGAAGGATGAAGAGCGGTGCTGAAAGAAGAAGAGGAGGACACCAACGGACTTGTCCCCAGCCCTACCGGCCTTTCCCGAGCTAGACCTGCTCTAGCGAATCCTGGTGTGTCCTGCAGCCCGCAGCCCCCCAGAACGCGGAGGACCTGTCCTGCCTTTCCCAACCAAACTGTCTCCCCTGAGCACCGGATTTGCTCACCAACAGACTCTGGCTCTGTCCAAATCCGCGAGTCTGCACCCAACGCCCACAATCCGAGTTAGAGTGACCCAACACCATAAGGAGGACTCCCTGGCAATCCTGACCTGGAATCTGGTGATCCCTGATCTGCCTCGAGTCTCTCGACGACACCTGCAGCCCCTTCCATGAGGATTCCCCCGACCGGAGCCGGTGAGAAGAATCCAATGCCAAAAGACACCCCTGCACCTGATGGCCCACGGCCTTGGGTGGCCCAACCGACGGTGTCCCGGCATCCCACGACATCCCAACTTACTCCTCCAACCCATGGTCACCTCCAGAAGATCCGCATGCCCGAGCCTGCAGTGTTTGTTCCAACCGGAGTGCCGCTGTGGGTGTACCTTGGGTGCTAACTTGAACCACCCTTTGACTTGAGCTTAAGTCCAGGAGTTTTGCTCCCTCAACCTTGTGGCCTGCTGGTAAGCAGCCACCAACCGGAGGCCACCTGCTCCCCATTGGATAACATTGGGCCACAGCACTTTACACCCGGCCGCCCTAGTGCTGCTGAAGGTGCTTGAGAGTGCATCCTTGACCCTGGCGGAACCCTGGTTCTACCCCCAGAAATGTACCCCCAAGACCGTTTACTTACCTGCAAAACTATAACCCTATTTTCCTCCATAGGATTGCATTGACTGTTTTCCTTTGAAAAACTTGTGGAGAGTGTTTTGAATGGGAACCTAAGAAACTGTGTTTTGAAAAAAAACAGTTTTACTTACCTTTTATCTAGGAAATGTCCCAGTGTTATATCTAGACATATCACACTGAGTTAGAAAAGCAATCTGAAAAGTAATCCAAAATGTAATCATGCAATACCTGAAAAGTAACTGAAAAGTAATCTCAACTGTTCCTAAATGATTGACCTACCGGTATACAGAACAAGTAGATACCACTGCATTCAACTGTATTGTTTTGCAAAGTATTATTTCACTTGCCTGCACCAAGCCTGGCTTGGTTCTAGAAAAAGAAAAATACAACTAAATAATATTTTTATAAAAACAAGTTGGTCTAAGTTCAGTCTTTGAGTATGTGACATTATTCCTTGCCTGAGTGTGTACAATAAATGCTTAATGCCACCCTCTGATAAAGCCTTACTGCTTGCCCACACTACCACAAATAGAGAGTAAGGTATTATCTACTTTTACCTCTGCCTATCTTTGGGGTTCCACTGGACTCTCTGCACACTATACCTTACTTTGGTATAGGATATACAGAGCCAGCTTCCTACAAGTGTGCATTGCACATCAGTGGTTTAGAGGTTTGGAGCTTTGTTGCTATAAAAAGGTACACCAAAAACCGGACTCAGAGATTCAGATGGACAGTTTTTCTGCAAAGTGGTACATAAATCTCCTGGTGGAACTTAAAGAAAACTGTTGGTTGATATGACTAAATAATTTTGTCATTTTTTGCCAGGATCATCAATTTCTTCTTGAGGCAGAATTGCTCTAATGGGGTTATAGTGAAGTTGAGTTTTGGAAATGCAGGAACTTTTGGAATTCTAGCAAAATAAAGCTTTACAAGTTTGGACCATATTGAAAGCGATCTTTTTGTGTCTAAGCTAAACTCCCAGGTGCTTAAAGTCTTCAGCTGGAATCTGGACCAGGCATTCAAAATTGGATTGGACAGACACAGAGAAGGTCAGAGTGGTAATGAGAATGAAATAGCGAGAGAGGTGAAGAAGCGGTAGAAGGAAGGTAGAAATGGAGATGAGGTAGGGAGACATCTTCTAAAGTGACCAAGGTGAGGAAGACAGTAGGAAAAATACTAAGTTGTAGGAAGCATGTTGTAGAGAAAAAGATGAGTTCGAAAGAATGATGGGTATTCGGAACGAAATGTAAAGAGATTACTTAGGTGCAAAGAGGGATTAGGTCGAGAGAGGTTAGTTAGAAACAGATATGTTAGTGATAGGTAGAGACAGAGAGAGGTAGAGGGTTATAGAGGTGTAATAGTGAGGGGGTATTAAGAGATGGAAGGTAGAGAGAGTGACAAGGCAGTGAGTGAGAAAATGAGAAGTATATAAGGTATAGAGGGACAGGTTAGGTAAAGAGTGGTGAGGTAGGGAGAAATAATTGAAATAAAGAAGTAAGTATAGAGAGAAAAGAGGTAGAGGGAAAGAACGAGAGAGTGGAGGAGATAATGATAGTCAGTCAGTAAAGCTTTATTTGGCTAATAAAAGCCGTTAAAGCAAACATGTGACAATTAATCACCCATAAAAATATGTTATCATACAGAAGTTAAAACCAAATAAAATAGATTGAAAGACAAGTGCAAATTCATATCATGTACATATAGAGTAAAATCATCATGGGGAGGTCACGCCTAGGACACATGAGTTAGGGAAGGGGAGACATAAACATTTATTTCTTTAAATACCAGGGGGGCGGTGCGATACATTTACAGTGGGACGACTAGGTTGGTGAGGCATCTCTTTACATATTTTGGATGAGGCGTGATGTTATGACGATAGTTTTCTTGTTTGTTTTATGTTTGATTGTAACAGTATCAATTGTATCTGATTTTGCCTCAATTTGTCACTGAAATGGATGGCCAGGTGAAATTATAGACATGTACAGCTTCTTGTATCTTCCTGGACACTAAGGATGGAACTATGGACAGCTGATGGATGTGTAACATACTAAGAAGGAAATTCGTGGCCAGTGGCCTGCTGTATAGTCTTAGGTTTATTACAGGGGGTGAATGTTCGGTAAAAACAGCTGTAACCTTTATTGTAATTGAAATGGCTATCCGTTCCATATCCTATCCTAGTCCTTTACTCCTCCCTTTTCCTGTAACTTTCCTTAAATGCAACCTATATGTTTGCCGAAATGCAAATAAAGATATAAAAAAATAGAGTAAAATCAACATATCAGCCAAGCAACCTCTTCCTGATCCTGAGAGCCCCTGTCAAAGAAAATGCTATTTTAAAACATATTTGAGGGCTTGTCAACATTTGTAGGTAAACCAGAGCTGGCTGGTCTGACTTGCTCAATACTTTGCTTCTTTAGTAAAGGCACTATATAACGATCCTGTAAGGTTCTGTAATAATCACAGAAGAAAATAAAGTGCATAGTGTCTTGTTGGGAAAAATTGTCACAAGGACCTCTCTCTTCCACCTTATGTCTGCCTTGCCGGACTGCCAAAGATCAGTGTAAAAGATTGAATCTGAATCTTGTCAACAGGTGTTGTTGTTAGGATAACGTTACTGTGTTTAAGTATGCCTCAGCCGAGGGGCAAGTTTTTAGCGTGATATAGGATCGAACTGTGGGTTTAATGTGTTCCTGCGTCTTTCTTTCTGAGCCCATAATACAGAGGAAATGCTCCTTCACCCATCTCAAAGCACTCTTTGTGATACCATGCGGGTTCTCGAATAAATTTGGGTGTCCCAATTTACATGTAAAATCCTTGATGCATTTGATCCCTGGGATGTGTAGTGCCGTGTCTAATGTCCAGCAATCCTCAATAACTGCACAATTTATGGGCTAGCACCAGGTTACACCATACCCTGATCCCTCTAGGCTAGGGCGCAAGAGCTGATTGGTCACCTATATACCCCAACTCTTCATACATTATGTTTGCAGGTACTGACTGTGGGACAGCTTTGAGAATTTATTTTCAACAATATGTAGATTCCTCATGCCCAAGTAACCCCAGATGTTGCTACCATACCTGGCGATTGAAATACGTTTAGCCTGAAATACATTGATGAGTGCCTGCACCGGCTTAGCTCTCAAACTTTTAGCAGAGTCAAAGGGCGCAGCTGCAGCTCTCAAAAATATATTCCTGTTTACCTTCCTCATTTGGGGGCCCCCATGAACCTCTTTCATCGAAAAGGAGCCCTAATTATGAAAAGGTAGGTAGGTACCCTGGATAATTCTGTGACACCTCGAAAGCATTTTCCTGATCCCTCCATAGAGCTTACAACCTTGGTATGCGATTTAGAAAAATTGGAGCTCAAATCTAGTGCACTCATAAAGGTCACAAAAGTGTTGACCAGCTGTTGCAATCCTACTGCAGTCCTAGAAATTAGGACTGCATTATGCGCATAAAGAAGCATGGGCACTAACTGCGAACTGACCCTTGGAATATCCTTACAAGCAGCAGACAACACAGAACCCAAGTCATTAATGTATAAGGTATATAAAAATGGGGCAGGATGCAGCCTTATCTAATCCCCTGTACAAATTAACATGCCCAGATAAGCTCCCTGCCTGATTATACCTTATAGAGGCAGCAAGATCCAAGTGCAATTCATGTAGAAAGTTAACTGTGTTTTGATCCATCCCAAGGTCAATCAACACCCTCCACAGTTTCAGTCTATTTACTCAATCAAACGCAGAGATGAGATCCATAAATACCATAAACAATAAACCTTTCTTTGCCACCGTGTATTTTCTCCGGTAATCAATTGTAGGTTCAGGCATTGATCCAGGGTGTCTTTGCCTGGCCTGAACCCATATTAAAGACCCAAAATTACGTTATTCTGCTCTGAACACTCCATTAACGTAGAAAGAATAACTTTCCTAAAACCTTGTCAATCGTACCTATAAGGGAGATTGGTTGGTAGCATCTTGGGTCTGATCTTAGGCCCTTTTGAAACATGGGAACGATTATGGTCTTGGACCCAGTCTGTGTGATATCTTTCCTACACACAGTATTACCTATGTGAGTTAAAATTTTTGCCCATGGTTGTGGTTTAGATTCTCCTTGGGCATTGTTACAGTGGCGTCAATGATCTCCCTCTTGGTTAAACTCAAGGTGTATTTTCCGCTCCATTCAGCCTGACTGTGTCTCTTCCCTGGCATTTTCAAAGATTCCCTGGAAACGCAAGACCCAGATATCAGGGGCGATGATATAGTCCATCACTCCATTTCTGGACTCCTTAAAAGATGGCTGATTTATAACCTCCCAGGTCTTTGCACTATTATTCAGAACACTATCCTGCAGGAGATCATCCCAGGCTCTCTTTCTGATTTAATTTTCTGACCGGCCAGGGATTGATTATTTGCTTTTCTCCTCATTTTTTTTCTTGTTTCTATCACTAGGGGTGTGACTCAGCACCCTAATCAGGTCCTGGTCAGCATTTGAACCATCTCTCCCCGTCCACATCCGTTTTGCCCAAGGGCCTGCTGAGATCTTTCAAAACCTGCCCACAGATCCTATAAAGAGCGGTCCGAACCTCAGCATCATTTTTGTCCGTACTTAGATAGATATTAAAATCATGTTCACATACGCTGGAGATTACTAACAAAGGTCTTGGGCTTAGCAGGAAGAAGGACTCCCCCATGCCAAAGTCCGTATTGAAGCAGTTTATAAAGAAGTCTGTGTCATCCATTAGCTTGGTCAGAGATATTGCTTTAAGCCAACCCAAGTTGTGCAATGAGGTCCTTTGTGGGGGACGCATTGGGAAACAAACCACAGCTCTATCTAACTTGGAACCTATCTCACAGGATCAGAAGGCTGATGCTCTTGTTGAGACTCTATTTGTTGCCCTTAAGAGAAATTACCAGTATTTTAGACAAAATACCGAAAAAGGAGAGAATTTGCAAAATGTGTCGTTTACAAGTCCACGATTTTAATCATGAGTTATCTGTATTCCGGAGTTGCAAAAGGCTAGGTGCATTTTCCTACGACCGTCATTTTTTAAATGAGGCCCATTCATTTATTGTATCCCCACCAAATGAAATGATTTGTCATAGGATTTATCGATTTAAAAAAAAAAACATTTTTGCCTGTTTATTAGGAAATTTAAATATTATTTTCTTATGTTATAATATTTTGACTTTTCTTCATTCTGCTGTATATGCCTTATAATATTTTTACTCTTGCTTTTTAGAAATGTTTTGTTTTATTTAATTCCTTGTATGTTGCACTTTGCTGTCTTACATGACCATTTTATTCTCCCCTGCATTCTGCATAGTATGTATGATAATAAAATTTAAGGAGGCAGCTTTGCACAATGAGAAAAACTATTTATTGCAGAAAATGCATTTTTGTTTTATCTGCAGAGTATAATTATGAAGACCTCCATTGGAGTTCCATATCAAAATTAACTTGACAGGAAATGAACTACTAGGTTCCTGATGGTCCCTGTGGGCGAGTCACCTCACCTAAACACTGGGAGCTATGTCCCCCACCTGCTTCACAGTTTGAGGTTGTAGGTTACATTGATCTGTGGGAGCATTTCTCTGCCCCCCCACCAGCTTTCGAAAAAACAAAAGATAGTGAGGACACTTTTTAATCTCAGGTCGGAACATGACTGTTTAAACTTAAACCGCCGGAATCTCAACTAAATTGACCTCGAGACTGATATTGAAATTACATTGTTAAGTTCTGCCTGGCATCACATAGGATATTCAGTCCCATGATGAAGGGTCTTGATGGAGCGAGGTGAAGAAACACAATTTTGTATACCCCTTGTGAAGTCATTTCCTCATAACTGTAACCTTTATTGATTGTGTGGTTTGATATACTAATCAACGTAGTATAGAATGCACACACAAATATACGTGGGAATATTAATCTGCTTGCATGGAAAACTATAACTGACTAATTTAGTAATGTTGTCATGGTGTTTACTAATGCAAAAGCTTTAACTTAATCAAAAGCGGCTTAAATGTGCTTTCTGTTTATGTATTTTGTGGCAAAAACATGAAGACAGGTGAGCATACCATGCATATGTGTTGCTTATTTGCTAGGTAACAACTAACAGGAAAAACCTTAGTATGGGGGGAGGTAAACAGAAGGGTTATACTTCAATAATTAACATTTATTTGTTTTTGTTTCTATGATAGTTCCCATTATGGCTCGTGAGGCCTACCTAAAAATGGAGGTTTTCGATTACTGTGACTGTGAAAGATACTGGGCAGTGCGGCTAGAGCCGAGACTGAATGTGAGCTGCCTGTGCCTGAGCGAGAGCGGTTTAAGGACAGCTTGCCCTGAAAGTCCAGTTGACTGCCAATAAATTATGGACATCTGAATTATGAATCGTGGGCAAGGAACTTCATATTACCAGTTGAGGACGTGACTAAGCTGGACACTTTCAAAACAATGAATTCTTTAATTTCAGCTGATGCTACAGAAATTGAATATTAGAATGATGAGGTGATGCTCATCCACACTCAAATTGTCCAATCAGGACTTGAGCTTGTACTGATAGTTACTTTTGTAGATAGATAAAGTTAGTGAAATAGGGTATAAAAAGACGTGACTTTACTTACGAAAAAAACTCTCTTTTCAATTTCCTCCTGAGATGCTGTTGGAATGCTGATTTTTCCTGAGATGTAAGACTTTGAATACATTTTCTATTTTCTTTGAATGAGAAATGAGTTTTAGTTGAGGTTATTAGTTGGGGAAGTTAGGAGAAAATTAACTTTGGGAACTATCTGTCCTTTTCTCATACTCGTGTCTTATAATTTAAAATGATAATGTCTATTTCTGAATCTCTGAAATAAATGAGAATAACTGTTTGGGATAAACTTTTATTGTTGGAAGGTGATTTGCGAATAAAGAAATAAATAAAGCGAATTAACTGTTAGACATGCTAAACTTTGCTTCGAATAAAAATTAGAGAAATGGAGAATTAAGCTGGTCTTGTATTTTCCTTAGCCTAATTTTTACTAGCAGATCCATTGACCATAATGGTGGTGTATCTGAATAAATATCTCATTGATAAACCATGGTAAAATTCATTAAAGTGCAGGTGTAAATAGTATAAATATTTAGTTTTGATTTAGACACTCCGCTATGATCCAGTTGCTCTCCTTTGAGTCTCACAAATCCAAGAAGTAGAATGAAAGTGTGTATGAGTGACTCGCAGTGTCATGGGCCCCACTGATGAGTAATGTATGATTTGGTACTTCAGGGAAAGGTGATATGGTTTTAGAAAACATTTCTGGAGTAGCGCTGCATCAGTAATTAACTTGGTAGCAGAGCATTGGTTGCTATAGAATTAGCTAGGATTATGTATAAAGTGATATATAAGGGATCTGATGTACAGAATTATGACTAACATCTGTTGAGTTTGTATTACGTTATATGCAGTCCTGAAAAGGCTTCCAAGGATTGTGTGAAGCTAGTCACTCTGTCTGCAGGCAGAGGAAGTGTGGCAAGTAAAGTCGCATATCACATAGTCTGTTTCAAAAGTAGTATCGTTGTATACTACAGTGGTATTTGCGTATATCACAAGTTTAGGGACCTTTACATGTGAAAGGATAAATGCATAGCGAGGACAGTCTATAAAATCTTAGTCTTCAAGTACAGGGATCATTGTGTATCCTGATTTAAAACTTACTGCTGGGAGAGTAATAGAGCTTAACCCGAGCTTGAGAGAAGGGTAAAGTAGAGGAAGTGGTGCTACTTTATCGGCGAGTCTAAAATTCTGTGGTAGAGAAGAGGTAAGCGCTGTCTACTGGAAATGCAGAATACTTGTATGATTGACAATTCTATCACTTTGTTTAGCGAAACAGACGAATGGAGTTGTTTTGTGTAAGTTACTAACCGATTCAGTTGTATATCTTGTAAATACGGCTTCTCGATAAACCTTGTAAAGGAGGGGTCAGTCGAAGCTGCAGAAGCTGGAGCGAGAACTGACGTCAAAAGTGTTGCGCAGAGATTGGTTCTTGTGACCAAGACAAAGTAAAGGCTGATTGGTGCATCAGTAAAGCAGCGAAACTATTGGTTAAGCACTAAGGAGACGTATCTTGTTCTATTTGGTACGCTAGTGTAAACCGGGCTGTGATAGGTTGGTGTTACGGAACAGCAACAGAGGAGTAGGGGATCTTTTGAAAGACAGGGAATTATCAGGAAAATGGATTAATATTATAGAGAAGAAAAGGAGAAACCTTCATGGTTTAAGAAATTGAAAAATGTGTTTAAAAAGGACAAGGCGATAGTAACAAGAGAGGTAAATTACTTCCTCCACCAAAAACGCCTTCTTCCTATATGTTGTCAAAATATGGTTACCATACATGTGTTTGGCTAGAGAATTGGGCTAGGTATACCAGGAATGATGGTGTGTTAGTTTTTCCAGAAGTCGGATCTTTTAATGTGGCAGTTTTGTAAAACTTGAGAGATAGGATGATGAAACT
Organism: Lissotriton vulgaris; assembly: GCF_964263255.1. Lineage (NCBI taxonomy): Eukaryota > Metazoa > Chordata > Amphibia > Caudata > Salamandridae > Lissotriton > Lissotriton vulgaris. The sequence goes on along the minus strand of NC_141699.1, from coordinate 605,181,658 downwards.
TGAACCAAGACCTAGACCAACTCAATTTGAAGCTCTAGTTGAATGGGAGGATGAGATGCATGAAATAGTGCGAGAGAGATCGGAAAGACATCTCAGACCAAGAGGTAGATTGCGCAGATTATGAGGAGAGACACATGAGAGTAGAATGCGCAGATGGAGAAATGCTGATTTGTGTTCTGGAATGTATCCACTTAGATTAGTGGATGAATATTAAGGGCGGTAATGTACAGAGAATAGGAATAATGTAGAAACAGGGAAAGAATGTTATGGTGATCATGAATCAGAGGATACCGTGCTGGAAGAAATATTAAATAGGAGACCGCCACCATATCAACCGGGTTCTTTATGGACCAAACCTAATGCTCCACAAGTAGAAGATAGAATTAATGAAACCCCAAGACAATTTTCAAATTGTAGAGATATACCAGAAAGAGTAAATATGAGATATAATCCAAATGCCCCAATGACAGAAACAAGACTTACCGGTACTCCTAAGCAAAATAGCAAAAGAAGAAGCGTAAATAGAGTAGAAAAACGAGTTGAAGAACAACCAAATACTTCCGAATATATACGATCTACAAATGAATTGACAGAAAAGATACCAGAGCTTACCAAAAACCTAGGATCAGTAACAGTCCCAGTAACAATAGGACCTGTTAGTTATCCCAGTGTTTGAAAATCAAAGGATAAAAGAGCCAAGTTTGACAATCCCTTTACAACAAAGTTTGCAAAAGGTCAAAGAAAATATTTATCCAGATTTGTCAGAAATTAGGCGAACAAGTAATGAAATCTGCCTGACTTAACTTTTAATCAGAGTTTACCCTATAAGTATGCAACTGGAGCAGAATCTGATTCTGCTACACCTGAAAAGGGCATAGAAAAAATAGATTTAACACAGACTCCTATAGGACCATCGGAACAAGAATTAAGTGATTGGATTAAAACTCTGAAATTAAAAGAACATGAACCTAAAGTATTATAAGTGGCAAGATTAAAAGTAGACATGGAAGAATTAATTATTGGTACAATTGGAACAGACAGATTAAAAACGTATCAAGATGATGAACTAATGTTCATATGTAAAAGTATAACATGGAAAGCAAAGTCTATTCATGATCAATTAGAAGGTTTAGCGAGTGAATTCGAAATAGAATTCGCAAAGAATAAAACATTGCAGAAATCCTACAGAGTAGACTTTTCAGAAAAAGATATTGAAAATATGAATTCTGCAGGAAGGTTGACTCAAATCAAAGAATTAATTGTACTACTAAGGAGATGGGGAGATGTGAATAAGTGTAGAATAAAATGGGCAAAGAAGAAAGAAGAGGCCAGTGATAAATCTACATAAGCACTCCCTGTGAGAGAAAAAGAGATGGTAGCAAATGAATTCCCCATGGAAGAAATACCTGGAGGAGGATATGTACATGTTCCTTGGAATAGACAGGATATTTTATCATTTACAAATGATTTCCCCAGATTGAGATAAAAACCAGCAGAATGGTTTCGACAGGTAGATTGATTTGTGAAAGTTTCAAAACTACTATGGGTTGATCTGGATGGATTGTTTGATATAGTTGTATCAGCAGATCTGTGGACTGAGTGCAAGATAACTGTAAAGTGACCGAATGAGGAATATCCTCGAGACAAAGTAACAGGTGCTCCGTCGCCTGAAGTGATGGGTAAATATGAACAAGTTATAGTGTTTTTGAAGAATAAAATTCCACCAAAAGAAACAGATTGGGTTAAAATAGACAGAACTATACAGGAATCGAAAGAATCTGTGCATGCATTTTATGAAAGACTGTTGTTGGTGTTTAAACAATACAGTGGATATGAAGAACTGAGCGCAAAAGACATGAGTCATTTTGTGTATCGATTTGTATATGGTTTAAGACCAGAAATTGGAGACATGATTAGACATAGTTTAATAGAATGGCAATCGAGTACAGTAGATGAAATACTGAGACAGGCTAAATATTGTAGTGATGAAATTGAAGCTAAATAAAAGAAACTAAGGGAAAAAGCAATGTGGGCACAAGTGAAGGTAGCAGAACACCAAGTAGCACAATTGGAGAATAAAAATACTGATGCAAGTCAAGGAAAATTGAAAGGAAATTTCAACAAAACAAAATTGGTAGGAAATATAGAAGAGCTCAAGAAAAAGTTCCCTTGTCATAATTGCAGTAGAATAGGGCATTGGAGAAAAGAGTGTAAGTGTCCACCAAAAGTTAATCCCGAAAATACATCATTGAATCCACAGGTGCAGCATGAGGTAATTCAACAGCCCCCGCAACAGCAGCAGATAGTTACTCAACAAATTCAGGTGCCACAACCACCACTTCCACACAGTGTAAATCTGCAGAGATACAGTTCAGAGACAGGATTCACCGGAGGCGAGCAGGTAAACCGATCGCCCAGAGTGAATGTGAGTCCCCAGTATTGGTTACAAGAGGGAGACGGGAGTGAGTCGGATGAAAGCTTCTGACGGTGCCTGAGAGAGGGAGTAGAGGAAGTACAAAACCTTCCTCTCTCGGGAGAGCATATCCAAGTTGTAGGTGTAGCTAATAGACAGATTAAAACCTCCTTAACACAACCAGTTGAAGTAGAAATTGGAAATTTCAAAGACATGCGTCGATTTGTGGTGTGTGATAGTAGACCCGTAAATTTGTTAGGCCGATACATTTAGTGCAAAATGAACTGGGCCATATATTGTTCACCGGATGGCATAGAATTGCAAACCACAGATGAAGATAGTTTGTATAAAATGCCCATGTAATGATTGAGGCAGAGAAAAGTAAGTTGTTTCCTGTGTTTGATCAAGAAAAGATACCCAATGAATTGAAAAAGGTAGTGAAAGAAAAGGTGTGAGATTTCACAGGAGAAGATATTGGATTAATGAAAGACGTAGATCCAGTAAAAATTTCTATAAAAGAAGGAGTGAGTTACTCGAACATTCCCCAATATAAAATGACAGCAGAAATAATTGACGGAATAACTCCAGTAATAAACAAAATGATTGATCAAGGCATACTGAGAGAGATAGAAAGTAGTCCTTGCAATTCACCGATAATGGGATTGAAAAAACCAAATGGAACCTTTAGAATCGTACAAGATTTGAGGAAAATTAATAGAATTGTTGTCCAATTGTACCAAATCCAGCAGTGATTTTAAATCAAATTCCTCATGATGCAGAATGGTACACTGTGATTGATCTGTGTAATGCGTTCCTTACTGTTCCATTGCACCCAGAAAGCCAGCCAATATTTGCGTTCCGATTTGGAGATCGTATTTTGGCATGGTGCCGAATTCCTCCGGGGTATACTGAGAGTCCATCTATCTTTAATCAGTTGCTAAAGAAATCACTAGAAAGTTTGAGCATGCCTGGAGAGTCTGTATTGGTTCAGTACATTGACGATCTCCTAGTGGCATCAAGGACAAAAGATGCATGTATGACAGATAACGTTGCATTGTTGAATCATTTGGCAGAGGAGGGACATAATGTGTCTCCATCAAAATTACAATTTTGTCAGAAAGAAGTACAATACTTAGGTCATAAGAATCCCAAAGGAATCAGACAAGTCACTGCAGAAAGAATCAAAATGATACAAGGAATGCAGCCACCAAAAACTCAAAGACAAGTAAGAATGTTTCTGGGATTGGTAGGTTACTGTAGACAATGGATTAGTGGATTTTCACTGATAGCAAAACCATTACAGAGATTAACAAAAGCAGATATCAGAGACCCTATAGTATTGACCAAGACTGAGATGGAAGCATTTGAACAGCTAAAAACGAGCTTATGTGAAGCACCAGCTTTAGGGATGCCTGACTATGAAAAAGAGTTTGAACTGTATTGCAGTGAACGAGAAGGATGTGCATTGTCAGTGTTAATTCAAAGACATGGAAAACTGAGAAAGCCAATTGCATATTTCTCAGCTGTTTTAGACCCAGTTTCAAAGGTGTTGCCAGGTTGTCTGAAAGCAGTAGCAGCTACAGGCATAAGTCTAGAACAAAGTGAAGGAATAGTAATGGGATTTCCTGTGAGGGTGTATGTACCTCATTCTGTGAAGATTCTCCTCACTAGTACAAAGACCCATTATCTCACCAACAATAGGATGACCAAATATGAGAAGGTAATTCTGGGAGCAGAAAATGTGACAATCTCTAGATGTGTTAACATAAATCCTTCTACGTTGTTGCCTGATACCATGGAAACTGAAGTAAGAAATGAGGTTGATCATAAATGCCAAGATGTTCTTGAATACTGTACCAAACCAAGACCAGACATCAGAGATGAGCCATTGCCTTAATCAGATTACGTAATGTTTGTTGATGGTTGATGTCTGAGAACAAATGAAGGTGTTTTGAGTGCTGCTTATGCAGTTTGCACAGTGGTAGATGTACAGGAAGCATCTTGTCTGAAAGGAATTTGTTCTGCTCAAATAGCAGAATTGATTGCTTTGATTCGAGCATGTGAACTGGGAAAAGAAATCAAGGTTACCATAGTGACGGACAGTCAGTATGGATTTGGGGTTGTCCATGATTACGGACAACTGTGGTCCCAAAGAGGTTATTTAACTTCTGCAGGATCCCCCATCCGTAATGCTGAATTTGTGAAAATATTGATTGATGCCATACAATTGCCTGGTAAAATTGCAGTTGTTAAATGCGCTGCCCACAAGAAGGGGGATGATTATATCACCTAAGGTAACAGGTACGTAGATTCAATTGCAAAATATTGTGCCAGAAATCTTCCATCCATAAATCAGGACAGAAATACAGAACATGTTTCAAGTCCCCTAATGCTAACAACAGTAGTTGAGACTTGGCAGGAAGTGAGACAAATGCAGGAAGAAGCTGATGAGGAAGAGAAAAATGTCTGGTTAAAAGCAGGATGTAGGCAAAGAGAAGAAGATGAAATTTGTGTTTACAAAGATGAAAGACCAGTAATGCCTGATAGCATGATCTTAAATATGGCCCGAATGTATCATGGTCAAGCTCATGTTGGAAGTGATGCAATGCTTCGTCTATTTAGACAGACATGGTACAATCCTAAATTCAGGAGGATTGCTGAAAGTCTGTGTCAAAGATGCCTTGTGTGTCAGCAGTTTAATCCAAACAGGAAGACAATTGTGAGTTTGGGAACCATAGGACGGGAGGGAGGTCCAGTCACACGAATGCAGTTGGATTTCATAGAGCTTCCACCTTGTAATAGACTCAGATATGTTTTGGTGATACATTGTCTGTTCTCTCAGTGGGTAGAGGCTTTCCCCACTAAGAGAAACGATGGACTAACTGTTGCAAAATTGCTTTTACGTGAAATCATACCAGGGTACGGATTTCCAGTAACGATCAAAACTGATCGAGGAACACACTTTCAAAACGAACTACTGCAGATGATATGTGAAGCACTGGACATTCGTCAGAAATTGCATTGTGCTTACAGGCCTGAGGCTTCAGGGGTAGTTTGACAAGTGAATGGGACAATAAAAAAAAATTGCTAAAATGTGTTTTGCAACAGGACTAAAGTGGCCGGATGCCTTACCACTTGTTCTGATGACCTTAAGGAGTATACCCGACAGAAACACTGGATTAAGTCCACATGAGATTTTAATGGGCAGAGTGATGAGACGATCATTTGTGCCAGTTGATAAATTGTTAACTATTAAAGATGACATCATACTGGATTACTGCAAAAACCTGTCTGACGTGGTGACTTCTGTGTTCCATCAGGTGGAAACTGAATTAAACACGAAAGAGAAACATGCAGCTGATGATCTAGTTCCAGGAGTTTGGGTTTGGATAAAGGTATAATGCAGAAGAAACTGTTTGGTGCCTCGCTGGCAGAGGCCAAGACAAGTTATACTGGTAAGTACCACTGCAGTTAAATGTGCTGGAGTAAAGAGATGGGTGCATGCAAGTCACACCATCCGTGTGCCTAAACCTGAGAATCCAAACGAGGAAGGTGAAAGCACAACTGATTCTGATTCTGAAGGTGTACCAGAGAAGAATCCAGATACTGAAGCTCGACAAGAGTGTTGACATCTGGAAGTATCAGATGCTAGTTCTGCGTCTGAAGGAGAAGGAGAAATTGTTGAAATACCAAATTCTGAAGATCAATCCGAAAATCGAGATTTGGTAGAGACTGACACCAGTAAGGACACTTATCAATGTGAAGATAAAACTGGTGATCAAGGAAATACTGAAGGACAGTCTGAAAGCTCTGAAAGCAGGAACCAAAATCCTGACACTGGAAAAGAGGAGGTAACTCACGATAAGGATGAGATTCCAAGTACCAGCATGGAGATGTTCCTAACAGAGTGCAAGAACTGTCAAAAGAGAAAGACATTATAAAGTTTGTCATAAATGAAACTGTCGAAGAGACTGAAAGTGAAACTGACGATAGTGCAGATGAAACTCCATTAAGAAAGAGTTCAAGAAAAAGGGCTTGGAGAATGGAACATAACACCACGGAGCCTAAAACAAAAAGGGTTTGTAAAGGAGATAATTGGCCTAAAGGAAGTGATGGACTGAAATTCAAACTGGTTAACAAAGCAAGAAAACCAGAAGATCAAGTAAATGAAATAACCAGTCAAAAGGAGTTGTTGGGAAAAAGAATAGAAGTTGTTCAAAGGCCAAAAAGAGTGAGAAGACCAAATCAAAAATTGAAATCACCTGAATGGTCGTACATGATTTTACCTCCTATTGAGGAAGTAAACAGAAGTCAAGAGAATCTGAATTGCCCTAGTCAATTGAAAGAAAGTGAGTAAAACTGAAACTCAAAAGAAAGGCAAAGTATTTGATTGTAAAGTACCAGGTAAAAGCAAGGCCCAAAACCTGGGTATAAGAAAAGACAATGAAAGTGCAAATGAGTCTATTAAAGACCAATTTTCAGATAGATTGTACTGTGAAAGTCGTTTAAAAATAAATATGGCTGCTAATGAGCATAAAACGAAATGTTCTATTTTTATAAAATGGTGTAGAATGTGTTTAATATGTACTGGATTATTAATTTTGATGTGGATAATTTTAGCTATTATCATTCCTTTTCATGACAATATAGCAAAGTTGAAACGAAATGTGAGTTCGAATGAACAGAATATTGAATCAAAGTCTGATAAACCACCTGTATATAAACCTGAAATTCATCAAGATAGATCCATAAGTGATTACACCAGAAACACATTTTCAAGACTGTTATCTGAGTATGTTAGGACCATGGATGCCAGTGATTGTTATGTGTGTGTGAAATTGCCAGCATCAGTTTCAGAAGGGGTGACATATCATCACCTTCCACTTACATATGGTGTCACATGTAGTGTAATTGCAAGTTTGTTTTATCAAACAGGGAAATTAGAATATTACTATTCAAATTCTGATGATATATTTGCAAAATTGAAAGTCATTAATGCAATGAACAAAGTAAAGCTTGCTAAAGTAATGGGAGAATTTTTCTTAGAAATGGATGAATTGAGTCATGAATATGCATTCAGAAATAATTTGACTTGTAAAATGAGAAATGAAGAAAAAGCATTTTTAGATATGGTTGAAGAGAGAAGAAGGGCTTATAAACTGTTAGGAGTGGTAGAAGTCACTGACTCATTACGAGTGTTCAACATTCAGTTTTCACAATACCTTTATTTACATTCCCTAATATTCGTGGTCCATCTATGCATTTAGAGACGCTCCCTTACTGAGTGAAAAGGAAGCCTCTCCCACGAATCCCTGCTTGGCTTACTGATCCGGTTAGTGACCACGCCCCTTTACCCAGTGCTCAGCTGTGTGAAGACCTCGTAGCATTCTTGTTACTCTCGCCTGTTAGAGATATTGCTTTCCTGATTCCTGAGACTTCGGCTCCTGTTCTCTTATCCCTGACGGTATTCCTTTTTGGGTGCCTCGCTCCTTGCTCTGTTTGCCTGCCTCCTTATCCTCCCCACCCCTTTGCATTTCCTTTTGCACGCTATTTCTCCCGTAGGGAGTGTTCCCATCCTTCCCCCTTGCATTCTCTATTCCTGTGTGGCGTTTTGCTCTCAGTATCGAGAGAGCATTCTGTTTCGCTGACAGGATTTGTTTGTGCTGTGTTTTTCCGTGTCTTACGTTTATTTGTCACGCTGGCTCTTTAAGGTTCCCGCTCACTCTGTCTTCAGTTTAGGAGTGACCGGAGCCTCCCGCATCTCACCTGTGTTCACTCCCGCTTCGCTCTGTGTTTAGTTTTTTGAGCTGAAGGCGTGGAGAGTTGTTTGTGTTCATTTTAGTGTATTGTATAGTTTTGTGTCGTGTGTGTTCTGTGTGCACCCGTTCCGCTCAGTCCTCAGTTTAAGAGACGGACGTGGTGTGTGTACCCTGTGCCACCTTGTCTTTAGCTCTATTGGTGGCCAGAGTTTGTTACCAGCTATTCTGTTTCCAGTCCTTACTCTGTCTTTAGCTTTATGAGTTTGACTGGTGGCTCAGTTCTACCCTGTCTTTAGTTTACGGGTAGGATTTCCCTTCAGAGCCTATTCCACCTGGTGAGTTTTCGCCCATTTATGCCACCCTGTTTCAGCTGGTACTTGAACCCTTCCTAAGTACCTTTTTGGCTGCTCAAGCATTGATGCTCACCATAGTGAGGTAAGTGCAGCTTTATGTTGAACACTTGTTTCTCTGTTTGGGGAGTATTCCTGATATAGAGCAGTATTGTATATTTTTTTACAGCTTTCTCCTGCCTTCAAGACTGCAGCTACACCAGCCCTTCTGGGGGAGAGTTGGAATACTCCTAGGATTAAATCCCCCCACACTTTTTGTAGACACCTGGTCTGGAGTGTGTTTATCTTCCACTCGGGTCCGTGTTTTTGGGAAGTGTGTGGGATTTTTCATCTTTGCTCCTGTGGAATTTACATCCTCCTCCTAATTGGGGAAGGAACCATAACATAAACGCAGTGAAAGAATGAACCATGCTAAAGTATTGGGCATTTGAAGATGACAATCTTGATGATAGAAATGTGAATGTGGCCATAAGTATAGACACTCCATTGTTAGGGAAATTTTGTATAAAAAGAGACAATACTGTGTACGACAATTATTTCGTGGGAGCAAGTCAATGTAAAGACACTTATTGAATAATAGGGGGTTGGGGATTTAAAGGAGGTAAAGATCCAGTTTTCCCTGGCATATACTTTATATGTGGGAGCAAAGCTTATTATAAATTACCAGACCATTGGTACGGGACATGTTATGTAGGACTAGTCTTTCCTAAAATCTTTCATGTAGATAGAGGTACTAATGGAATACATGAGATGGGTAAACCTTTAAGTCGTACAAAAAGAGAGAGTGTAATTGAAATAATAGGAGATATTTTTGGAGCACTGATACCAGCAGCGGGAATATCTTTCAATGCAAACTGAATTCGAAAATTATCAACGATAGTAGATCGTTTGTCAACAGACACAGCAGGTGGATTTTTAATGGTAAATACTAAAATGGTTGCTATGAGAGCTATGGTGATGCAAAATCGCCTTGCTCTTGATATAATTTTGGCAAAAGAAGGAGGAGTTTGTGGAATTTTGAAGGTACAGCACTGTTGTACCTACATTCCAGACAAAAGTCAAAATATTTAAAAGTACATTACAAACATTACAGAATTGCATAAGGAAATTGAACCACTGGAGGTTGATGGTGTTCTTGAACGACTTGGTAAAAGTTTTTCAGCAGTTAAACATTGGTTTCTTGAAATAGGTAGTTCAATTATAGGTAAAATACTAATCCAAGTAACAATAATAGTATTAGTGATTTTGATGTTAAGATTATGTTGTATATATAGAAAAAGAAGGAATGTTAGACAATCAATAAAGAAAGCAATTCAAATAAAACGAGAGAGGGAAAGAGAAAACTGTGATATAGAAATGGAGGAATTTCAAGAAAAGGTCTTTAAAGAAACCAGAGAAGAAGATACTAGAGTATAAACCGTACTAATCTAAAGAACTTGAAACATGTTTGGATAAACATTTTCACAATTGTGGGAGATATTTGGTGATAAGATCACCAAAGGAGGGAGTTGATGGAGTGAGGTGAAGAAACAACATTTTGTATACCCCTCGTGAAGTAATTTCCTCATAACTGTAACCTTTATTAATTGTGTGGTTTGATATACTAATCAACGTAGTATAGAATGCACACACAAATATACGTGGGAATATTAATCTGCTTGCATGGAAAACTATAACTGACTAATTTAGTAATGTTGTCATGGTGTTTACTAATGCAAAAGCTTTAACTTAATCAAAAGCGGCTTAAATGTGCTTTCTGTTTATGTATTTTGTGGCAAAAACATGAAGACAGGTGAGCATACCATGCATATGTGTTGCTTATTTGCTAGGTAACAAGTAACAGGGAAAACCTTAGTATGGGGGGAGGTAAACAGAAGGGTTATACTTCAATAATTAACATTTATTTGTTTTTGTTTCTATGATAGTTCCCATTATGGCTCGTGAGGCCTACCTAAAAATGGAGGTTTTCGATTACTGTGACTGTGAAAGATACTGGGCAGTGCGGCTAGAGCCGAGACTGAATGTGAGCTGCCTGTGCCTGAGCGAGAGCGGTTCAAGGACAGCTTGCCCTGAAAGTCCATTTGACTCCCAATAAATTATGGACATCTGAATTATGAATCGTGGGCAAGGAACTTCATATTACCTGTTGAGGACGGGACTAAGCTGGACACTTTTAAAACAATGAACTCTTTAATTTGAGCTGATGCTACAGAAATTGAATATTAGAATAATGAGGTGATGCTCATCCACCCTCAAATTGTCCAATCAGGACTTGAGTTTGTACTGACAGTTACTTTTGTAGATAGATAAAGTTAGTGAAATACGGTATAAAAAGACGTGACTTTTCTTAAGAAAAAACTCTCTTTTCAATTTCCTCCTGAGATGCTGTCGGAATGCTGATTTTTCCTGAGATGTAAGACTTTGAATACATTTTCTATTTTCTTTGAATGAGAAATGAGTTTTAGTTTCGGTTATTAGTTAGGGAAGTTAGGAGAAAATCAACTTTGGGAACTATCTGTCCTTTTCTAATACTCGTGTCTTATAACTTAAAATGATAATGTCTATTTATGAATCTCTGAAATAAATAAAAAATAACTGTTTGGGATAAACTTTTATTGTTGAAAGGAGATTTTCGAATAAAGAAATAAATAAAGCGAATTAACTGTTAGACATGCTAAACTTTGCTTTGAATAAAAATTAGGGAAATGGAGAATTAAGCTGGTCTTATATTTTCCCTATGTAGGAGAGTAGGGTCTGCTTTCTATGTTCACCCCCACTTTTTGCTTTTGCTTTACTGGTTTTCGTCTTTAATGTGGCTGTGGGCCTGCTAATCAGACCCACAGCCCAGCTATTCTCTCTCTAAATTCATACCATGTACTTTAGGTACATATCCAATTTGGTATTGGGTCACCTTTGTGAGCCCCTGTATAGTGTACCTTAGGTACCCAGGGCATAGGTGCATCGAAGGCCTGCCAGGGGCTGCAGCATGTATTATGCCACCCCTGGCTGGCCATCCACATTGACACAACTGGCTGATCACTCAGCTGGGGCAAGGTTGTGTAATCACCCCTTGCTTAGATATAGTATACCTATATCTACCCTTATATATAGAAACATATGCACCTATAAGTCAGTCCTATGGCAGGCCTTAACAATCCTGGAGGCAGAGTGCTTGGTTTTATGTGAGATGGTGCTCTAGCATGAGCTGAGCCTGTCTGCAGCTTTCGGAACTATGTCCTTATAGCTGTTCTATGATATAGCCATACCATATACTCTTAAGGGCATTATCATCCTCGCGGTTGAATGCTAACTTTGGTTTGGCTTTATCAAAACATGTTGTGTAAGGTGTCATACGCTTTGGAATACTACCCCCTTGCCAGTTCTGGCGACAGGGGTAGTATTCCACCCTTTTAGATGGAGAAGACATGTTGATCCTACTAATCCCGGTTAAAGTTAACCAGAGCCTAAGCATCACAAAATGGATGCTGCTGCCACAGACACAAGTCTGACCTCCTGCTGCTGGAAGTCCTTCCAGCGAGGGAGGCTTGGACAATAGGTTTCCTGTCTTGGGAGGTGCTAGCACCACACCAGACAGGCCATAGTGTATTGGGGCAGGGAGGGCTGAATGAAATGAGACACTGCCTGGGGCACACAATGTGTCCCATACATAGCCCGGTTCAAACCAGTTACTGGGGCACTCCAGCCTCAGCTCTGGCGCGAAACTGGACAAAGGGAAAGGGGTGTAACCACCCCCTTCCCTGGACCCACCCATAGGAGGGACCTAGCAGGTAATCCAGCCCCTTTGATTGGTATAAAGGTAGGAGCTGAGTCAAGAGACTTTACATTTATCCTGAACTGAAACTTGAAACGAAACTCTGGACCTTCGACATTCTATTGCAACTAGAAGACTGAAGAATCTCCCTTGTGGTCAAGGAGTGACCACCCTGTGCAAACAGGCACCATCCAGCAATCTGCAGTTTGCTTTGCCGACGCTCCTGCCAGAGCCCGAGCACAGATCCTGACAAGGATCAGACTTCCAGACTTCCTTGAGTCCGATCCACAGCCACAGCAAAGCTAATACCCGTGGAGGCGACGAGAGACGTGGGACCGGCCATCTTGAAAAACCTACAATTTGCTACTTGTGCAGCTTCCGAGGCACCCTTGAAGTTGTGCATTGGGGATTGAGAAGCCCCAGCCCCGAGCACTTTCTACACCGACGCACAGCCCTCCACACTCCACAAGTGCTGCGTGGGGCCTGCTAGTGTTTTTGTGCTTGTTGCGTCTGTTCGGTCACTTGCCCGTTGGCTTTTGGCCTCTGTGACAACGAAACTTCAAATCTACACTGCTGGCCTGGTTGTTCCAAGCTGGCCCTTGCTACCCTGAAAAGGAGAAGCCCCCCAGACCCTGCTGGTCTGCAACAGAAGCCATCTTTGATTCCTGCGTGGGTTGCCTTTGCCAAGACTTGTTGACTTCAATCTGGAAGCCGACACCGCCGACAGCGAGATCCTTTGTGGGACAGTCTGTAACCAGCTCCTTGTTGTCGTCGACACCTCCTGGTCCACGTGGCTGCAGAGACAAGCTTCACGACATCACCTGATTGCTTCACGACGTCGCCTGGTTCCTTCCTGGTTCCTTCCTGGTCACTGGCTAGTGACCCAGACTCTGTCCCCTCTGCTTTCAGGTACTCTTCATCCTTGATCCACCCTTGGATCCAACCTGACACTTCTCTCCTGGTCGCCTGCAGCATCTTTTCACAGGTCTCCATAGGATTCAGCGACGAAACCTGACACACTTTGACACCTATGCACCCGGCTCCTGTGGGTGAGGTAACGTGAGTACTCCAGTGCGCCTGTGGGTATTGACTATCCTAGTGTCCTAGTTTTCAGTAGCTTTCTCCTAGTCCATCGGAAGTGTCCTAAAAGAACTATTTTTCCAATTCTTGTGTTCCCATTGTATCCCTATGGTAACTCGTGTGTGTGTTTAGACACTGCACACGCATCCCGTGGGCCTCCTGCTTCCTAACCTTTGGTAGTACAGCATAGCTCCAGCGATTCCCTAGGCCCTAGACCTATTCCTTGTTCGTGACGTGGTTCTTTAACCACTATTTTAGTATATGGTTTTGCGTGCCCCTGTATTTTGTGCAACTTATTGTATGATAATTAAGTATCTTGTTATGTGCTTGTGCCTCTGATCTCATAAAGAGTTCAGAGGGGTTATGTTAGTAATAAATACATATATATTTGATATATAACCTGTGTGGTGTCCTTTCATTTGGTATTAAAGGGGTTGCATATGGTAAAATAGCTGGCTTCACATGCTCTCTGAAGTTTTAGCCTAAGACTGCTTTGTCCATGCTACCACTAGGATAGCTGGTCTATAAGGTTGACTTTACAACCATCACCATAAGGGTTGTTTGGACTGATACAGGGTGCCCACTAGAATAGTGGACATCACATATCAGGCCAACTTCTGACACCTTAGCCTAATTTTTACTAGCAGATCCATTGACCATAATGGTGGTGTGTCTGAATAAATATCTTATTGATAAACCATGGTATAATTCATTAAACTGCAGGTGTAAATAGTATATATATTTAGTTTTGATTTAGACACTCCGCTATGATCCAGTAGCTCTCCTTTGAGCCTCACCAATCCATGAAGTAGAATGAAAGTCTGTATGAGTGACTCGCAGTGTCATGGGCCCCACTGATGAGAAATGTATGATTTCGTGCTTCAGGGAAAGGTGATATGGTTTTAGAAAACATTTCTGGAGTAACGCTGCATCAGTCTCCGACCTGATTGATATGACATGTTGAACATCTATGATACCAAGAATTAATTATCAAGACGTACATGCATCCATGAGATTTATCATAGTGATGTTATGAATAGGCAATAAAAAGAAATTCACTTGAACAAAGAAACTGCGAATAATTGTGGGCTCTATTTTAAATTGAGTAAGGTTACTACAACCGAACCGGAGTGCAACAGGGGGACACTAAGTAATGTCCAACTTAGTGCTATATTTTGAGTATTGCCCCCACCAGCTTTCCCACACTCGGCAGAGCGAGTGTCAGCGGAGCTCGAACCAACCAGAGTGGGTGGAATGCATTGGAGAACTACCGGGTTCTTTAAGAGCACCCCCCGCACTCTGCTCACTGGAGAACAATTGTGCACCTCTGAATCCTGCTATCAAGGTTTTCAGGTCGGCCATGGATGATTCAATAGCCCCCAGCTTTGCGTGCAAGCCCTCCATAGAGCTTAATAGAATTATACCAATTTAATCAGAAAAAAGGGCGGATTCCAGGATGGATTTTAACTGTAATTGAAAAACGTTCAATTCTATAAAGGTGGCGCTAGGGGAACGATTTGCCAAGTCAATAGACGAACCAGTGTCATTGTTAGGCATTAAAGAGGTAACAACCGGGACACCCCTTCATATCAAGGTTTTTCTCCCTTTCTTTTGATCCCTGAGGTTTGTTCACCCTCTTGAGTTCCACCACTAAGTTGAGCTTTGACTTGAGTCTTTCCTGTTCCCAGGGTCTCGGCTGTCACCAAACTCCTGTGCACCTCACTCGGGGTAATATAGGCCCCCCTCATCGGCCCATAAGCCATCACGAGAGCCATGTGGGCTGGGGTTTTTAGAAAAATTGTTTGCACCATAGCCCAATCTTTGTTCAGCATTTTGTATTACCCTTAAAGCCCCCACCGCTGAGGTAAAATAAGATATGATGGATGTGCACTTGTGTGTTTTTTTTAAAATTCTTTTTGGTGTTTGGAATTGGTATGAACGTTATCAGATTTACAGAACAGTGAGACCAATAATCGCTTTACAATATAGCATTTTTCATCGTTACATGCTTCCTTATACAATGTAGCATCAATTCTACACATTTGGGATCACCATACAGTCCATGATTCATTTACTGTTTTCCATTGACAGATCGTCGGTCGGTAAGGCACATATATTACCTCTGAAGGCATTCCACTTTCCCCACACCCGTTCCCACTTCTTGGGGCATCCTCGTGTATGTATACTGCTCTTTCGGCCACCATATCCATATCCACATCTTTACCCCAATCTCTTACTTATGTGGGTTTCTTGAAGAATCCAAGTCTGTGTCCTGGGAGCTTGTTTACTTTCTCTTGCTCATCACAGCATCCACAATGCAAAATTAAGGGGGGAAGTCTTGCCCTGCCTCTTCCTGGCACTGGCAGGCGCAGGATGGGCCCAGGCTTTGCCCTCGCACGTCACGCAAAGCGCAACGCTGCAATGTGCTTAAAAGCGCAGAGTGAAGGAAAGGGGAAGAGGATTACAGGGACTGCCTCCAGGGGTGGCTCCTCCATAAGGGCGGAGGAGTGTGGCCCCACTGCTTTCTCACAGTGCGAGAAGCAGACACATGAAATGGTATTTTAAATAACATTTTATGTTTCTGCTTCTCGCACTGTGAGAAAGCAGAAGGGTATGCCTGGTTGGGGGCGGGTGGGTTGGGTAAGAGTGGCTTGCCCAATGCTGTGGGCCCTGACTGTTTGGTCAGCCCTCTGGGGCCGACCAAACCAGTCATGTGCACTCTGCCTTTCCTCTATGTAGGCTGCATGTAGTCTACATAGAGAAAATGGACTCCCCACAGGCGCCCGTCTGGGCGCCGTACCCACAAATCACAACGCTTCCATTGCAGCATTGTTATTGGCTTAGGGGAGGGAAGAGAGGCTGCCTGTGGCTGCTTCCTGTTCAGCAGAGCAGCAGGAAAAAGCAGGACCCAGCCAGGAGCTGAGGCGGGGCGGAATCCGGGAAGGTAAGTTAAAAAATGTTTTTAATTAAACTAGCGCCGTCCCCGCACCCCTCCCCCCCTCTGCGAGTCATGCCGGCCATGACTGACTGCCTTCTCCTGTGGCCCTGGAATGCTTGTAATGGTAGTCCCGTTCCAGACAAACTTGCAATGCTCCTCCCACACAGCAGAACGCTGTGGCACGCTTTATGGTACAGAGTGAAGGAGAGGTGAAGGGGATTACAGGTACCGCCTCCAGAGCCCTGGAATGCTGGTATTGGTAGTCCTGTTCCAGCCAAACTGATGCTGCAGCTCTGATAGAAAAAAGAAAAAAGTAGAGAAAGGCAGAAAGAAGTAAGTTAGTAATAAAAGTGAGGCAGCAGTACCAGAGGTGGAGTTAAATTGGAGGAGGAGAAGAGAGAAGTATCAAGTAAATTTACAGGTCAGATAAAGAAAAAGGAGAGAGAGAAAGAGGAAGAGTAGAAAGAGATGAGACAGTGAGTTAGATTTGGGTTAAATAAGGAAAAATACAAAAGTATGAGGAAGAGCGATGAGGTGGAGAGGGTGTTGGGAGAAAAATAGAGAAAGGTTGATGGAGGGGTTGGTAAAGACAGAGATGCTGTTAAGTAGGTTGAAGTAGATACAGGAAGGCAACAGGAAAACACAACGGTGAGGTGCAGAGAGGAGGTGGGGTAGAGAGAGTCGTGAGTAAGAGAGGGTACAAATGTAAAGATGTATATGTAGGCACATAGTGGTAGAGAGAGGGTGGGGTTATGAAAGAAAGAGTTAGCGTATAAATAGGTGTATTTGAGAGAGAGGTGAGGTAGAAAGATTGAGATAGGTACATTGTTATGCAGAGAGACATGGAAAAGAGAGCTGTTGTTAAAGAGGTGGGTTGAAGCATAGCAAGAGACATGTTGCTCCAATAATAGTTCAAGCACTGGAAGGGAGTTAGTGGGTGAAACCAAGAGGTGACTTGGAGGTAGTTGGAAATAGGAGTAGATGCATAAATGAGGTAGGAAGAAAGGCGGTGATTTAGGGATTGGTGAGGTGGAGATAGATGCAGTGGTGGCCGCTACCGGGCAGTAGTGGTATGGTGAGGAGAGGGGGGTTTAAAAAAAAACAGGGGGAAAAATCACTTACCTTCCCGGTGGCCTCTTTCCTCGTCCTTTTCTGTCCACGAAATGGGAAGCACCCAGGCTCCCAATCCACTGACCATTCACAAAGCTGCCTTACAGCAGTGTTGTGATTGGTCTGAGCGCTGTGGTTTGGTGCTCAGAGAGAGACTGGGAGGCTCTGCATGTTCTCCACCAGGCTGTACAACACACCCTGGTGAAGAATATGCCAAGTGCGCATGATGGTTTGGCTGGCCGAGGCGACCAGCCAGACCCTCATGTGCACTTAGGAGGGTGCCACCACTCCTCCCTCTGTTCTGCGTGCAGTGAAGCCCCTCCTGGCCCACCTACATCTTTACATAGCCAAGAATAGAATTAAAAATAAAAAGATATTAACATTATTATCATTTTATTTTTAATGCGGGGCGACACTCCTCCGCCTTAGCCAAGGAGCCATTCCTGGATAGATGGGATACAACAAAATAGAGATGCGCAAAATCATTTAGCGAAAGAGGACCTAACATGAGACAGGTGAGGAGAGAAAGAGTGAAATATAGAAAGGTAGAGAAGGTTAATGTAGGACTGGGTAGAGGGAGGCAGGTAGAGGTAGGAAGAGGGAGGGGGAGAGTTTAAGAGAGAAATAAACAGATGTGAAATAGAGAAAGATCACTCTCCCAAGGGGTCCTTGGAAAGAGGGGGGGCTTCATGCCATAAAACGGCTCTGCCTCCATGCTGTCCAACAGGTTTGTATTAATCTGTCCATGCCACTTGTAGTAAAGCGATGTTATCATCAAATAGTTTCTAATCTCAGGAACCTCCATTCTTGACATCACCACTGTTCCAGCATCCGTATATGTGTGCATTCAAAGTGACTTACATTTATGTCTTATAAAAGGACGTAACAAGTGCTCAGTCTGTAAGAAAAATTATTAAGGGTACTCTAAGATTTTCTTCGGAGCTCAGTGCAGCTGGCGTTGCCGAATTCCAACTCTGCTTTGCCTTAATTTCACCTTGTTCCTATTTCTTCCTCCACCCTATATTTCCTGTCTCGCACTTGCAGGTTCTTTTCCATCACTGTTTCCTCCTTTTGCCCCCCTATTTTCCTGTTTTTTTCTTCCTACTTGTTTTTCCCTTTTCTGCCTTTCTCTTAAGCATGAGCGGGAAATCCGTTACGCTCGCGGATTTTGCGGATTTTTGGGAAATCCGCAATCCGCGAATTTTGCGGATTTCCCGCAAAATCCGCAAAAAAAATCCGCGAACGTAACAGGTTCAAAAGTTGAACCCCCACTCATGCAACTATTTTACAATGGCGCCAGCAAGCTGCCAGCGCCGTTGTAAAATAGTTACAAAGTTAGCTTGCACAGGAACCACTAGATAAAACGAAGCAGGTGCTTCCTGTGCAAGCTAACTTTGTAACTATTTTACAACGGCGCTGGCAGCTTGCTGGCGCCATTGTAAAATAGTTACAGCCTTACACAGGTCACTCAAGGGACCCCTGCACCCTTCAGGGCGATTGCATAGTAACACACACATGGTCACTCGAACTAGTTGATGCTCAAATTCAGTGACTCATTCATTAGCCCAAAAACAATCATGAGCGTCTTCGAGGCTGGACAGGTGTGCCTCTTCCCAAATCTACCGTGGAAAATCAGCTGTGATGCTGGGTAGAGGCCCTTGCATCCTTGACTTTCATGAGCGCAATCCCCGTGCTGTTCCTATGACCAGGAGCTTCTTTCTCTTCATATAATTGTGTTCGCACGGGTTGCTGCAAGTTCGCACGCGTTTTGTACAATTTCGCAATTTGCGAAATTGTACAAAACCCTCGCGAACTTGCAGAAACCCGTGCGAACATTAAAAAAAAAAAATCCGCGTGGATTTGCGGATTTTGGCAATCCGCAAATTCGCAAATCCACAAATTCGCGGATTGCCAATCCGCAAAATCCGCTCATACCTACTTTCTCTCTCTTATGCTGGGATCGAAGAGTGATGGATGAAAATAAGTTCTGATCGCGGGAGTGCACCACCTGCGACCACCGGCACAAATAAGGCACTAGGAGTGATGAGGAATGATATTCCTTATTCTGACTCCACAATCGGTGGCCAGGGTCAGACTGGCCTATAGGGTAATCCAACAGTGCCTGATAGGCTGGTCTGACAGATCAGTGTGTGGGCCGATTTTTTGACTGGTTGTCGCCCGGTTTTACTGTTGATTTCCCAGATATTACCACAAACTTTGCCAGCAGGAAACGCAAATACATGCAGACTGCAAAACCTTGCAAATTAGGCTGCCCGCCGCCCATGCAGGGGCCCCCCATAGGAGGGCGGCCACCTTAGTGCCACATGAGGGCCCAGATATCATGCCGTCTTGGTCTCCCTCTGGACCGATGTCCGGTTGTGCCCTGTTCGTCGTCATCGTGGTGGTGAGTCTGCCCTTCCCATCCAGCTCCCCACTCCCCGTTCACACATCGCTGGTCGGGCATGGAGTGTTTACATTGCTGGTCACGGCCGGTGTAAGGGAACTGGTGTGGGTTGCTCCCTTTCCTTTGGGTGGCTCCCGGGGGGCACTTGCCTTGCCCCCAGCTGTGGGGGGGGGACATTGGAAGCTGCTGGGTTTTGCTGCACCGGTATAGCAAGGGGGGCCTGCTGCCGTGACTCACTGGGAAGTCGGGCATCTGGGTGCTCGGTTTCAGAAGCCAGAAATGTTCCACGCAGGTCCCTGACGCCTCCCCTTCCGGGCAGCTTATTGCCGTCTCCAGTCTGGTGTTTAGTTTTTGATTAGTCGCGCGGAGGAAAAACGAGAAGCACAGTGGGGGGAGTCTGGGCCCTGCAGTACTGGTGGGTAGTTTAAGGCTGACTGTTTCCTCGTCCCGCCAGCAAGGGTCACGCTTGGCCAGGCGCGCTGGAGGGTGTCATGTCGTCATGCCTGACCTCTGTCCAGGGACAGGGCAGGCGAGTGGGAAGGGGAGGGACAGGAAACGGGAACCGGAACAAGGGGAAGTCTGTTAGCCAGTTGAATGCTGGTAGGCATTGAATAAAGGTGCATTCATAAGAGCTCCGACTCCCGTGTCTCCTTACGAAGGGCAGCTGCGACAATGGCGACGAGGGTGGGATCCACACACACCCACTGATAAAGGATCGCAGCCCAGCCGTTTGCACACGGCCCGACCAGCGAGTCTGCAGTCCGTCCCTCCGGCAGCGCAAAGAACGCGCGAAACGAAGACCGGCGTCGGTAGCTGCCAAGAGCGAGCACCCCAGGGGAGACGGCGCCGCTTACCCAGGAACTGCTGCGCAGACAAGAAGCTCGTGCCCAGCCTTGAAGGTGACCACAAGGGAGCCCCAGACACTGAGCGGTGCGCAGCGGACGTGAGAGACACGTCAGTCCGCGAAGGAGCCGACAAAGCAGGGGTGAGTCCCGTTTCCACAACGGAGAGAGAGCGTGATTGTGGCAGCCGATCAGAGAGAGAGACGAACAAGCAAACAAGAGTCTGGAGTAGCCAAGGCCCGACAGTACAGCGTCCCATACGGCGGCCATTTTGAGGTCAGGCGCTGGCCATAGGATAACCCATGACCTGAACACGGCGGCCATTTTGAAGTCAGGCGCCCTTCACTATAACTCAGGAACTGCAGCATTAAAAAGAGCGGGAAGCTCCTATCGGCCAAAACCAAGCCACTGAAACCCACAAATGTCTGATACTGAACCCACCAGCACTTCTGGAGGAACCACCACGGCAGGCCCGGCAGCACAAGCCACTCCAGTCATGATGCCTCACGCGCACATGGGGGTGCCCTATCTGCGACCGCCAGAACCCCTGTCTCTGACGCCAGGCAACAGCATGGGGCCCGTGTGGAAAAGCTGGAGTGAAGACTTCGAGGACTACATGGCTGGGTCCCTGGTACAAGACCCCAAGCAAAAACTCATAGCCCTAAGAAACCTAATAGGCAAAGAAATAGCACAGATCATCAAAGAACTGCCAAATTCTGCGACTGCTCAGTATGAGGAGATCAAGGAAGCCCTTAACAGACGATTCCTCCACAAGCGTAACGTGGACTATGAACGGTATACGTTCAACCTAGCCACCCAAGAAAAAGAAGAGTGCATGAGTGATTTCATCATGCGCATCAAAAGGATGGCACGTCACTGCGAATTTGACAACTTTAAGACAGAGGACGCGCTGCGACTCCGCATCATTGAGGGATGCCAATCTGAGTCCCTACGCCGGCGACTCCTGAAGAAACAATACACCCTTGAAGAAATTGAGGAACTCACGAGAATCAACGACCAGGCAGAGGAACATGTGAAACGGATGGAGACTCACAAGTATGACCGCAAAGAACAAGCCCTCCGGATGCAAGCACACAAAATCACCAGACACGCGACAAGCTCTCGCAAATCGAGCAAGCCACCTCACACCTCCCGAAAAACATCCTCCAGACAAAGATCGCGACACAACAGGTCCGGCAGACCAGCACCTGCATGCTACAGCTGTGGACAGGACTACCCCCACTCAGGACAATGTCCAGCGATTGGTCAGCGGTGTCACCGCTGTGGGAGGGACAATCATTTCGAGATAGCGTGTCAGGCGAAACAATCAAGACGCAGGCCATCAGACTCTCGGCACGGTGCACGACACCACGCACGTGCTATAAAGGGGAGAGAAGGACGCTCATCCAGCTCGTTGATATCCAGCACTCAATCAACAAGCCCACATCAATCACGAGGTCGGTCCACGAGTGCCCACCGCTCTCGACACCACATAATGGACTCTTATCGGTCACGCAGACCAACGTCCAGCGAATCATCATCACACACACCTGTGTCACAGGACAGTGATGAGTACATCTGCATGGTGTCGGACCCTGACCGTTTGAAATGATACCCTAAGCTGGACATCAAGATTGGAGAACACCCGGCGAAATTTATCCTTGATTCAGGAGCGTCACTGAACTATATCTGCGCACTTGAATATTACAACATGAAACAGCGACCCAAACTAGAACCAGCAGCGGTTCGCATATTCACGTGGATGTCACGGAAGCCTCTACCATGCCTGGGTCGTTTCCACACCACACTATCATTTAAAGACAGAAAGATCCCGGCCTACATCAACGTGGTAGAAGGACCAGATGTGGCTGATTGTCTACTCAGCCTGCCGACAGCAGAAAGACTAAAACTAGTAGAACTCCTTTACATGACCGAAGACGCCCCTGACACTGTGGCAAAATTTCCGAACCTTTTCAAGGGTTTGGGAAAACTGAATCACTTCAAGGTGAAATTGCACATTGACGAATGGGTGACCCCCATTGTTCAACACCACAGGAAGGTGCCCTTCCACCTGCAGCAAGCCGTCGACGACGAACTCCAAGACCTTTTACAAACGGACATCATTGAGCGCATGTCAGGACCCACACCGTGGGTATCGCCAGTCGTGGTAGTCCGCAAAAAGGGGCAGGACAACAAGGTCAGGCTATGCGTGGACATGTGCACACCCAACACTGCCATCGAGCGGGAGCGCCATCCGGGCCTCCACATAAGTGACATGATTACGCGACTCAATGGGGCTACTGTATTCTCCAAGCTCGACCTTAACAAAGGTTATCACCAGCTAGATCTTCATGACAAATCGAGATACATCACGACATTCACCACGCATCAAGGCCTTTTCCGCTACAAGCGCTTGAACTTCGGCATCTCATCAGCCGCCGAAATCTTCCAAGAGGCCATCCGGCGAGTCATACAAGGAATTCCCAACGCCTTCAATTACAGTGATGATCTACTAGTCTTCGGAAAAGACCAGACGGAACACGACACTGCTCTGGACAGGGTATGTCACGCCCTACTGAGTGCCAACCTGACACTTAATGCCAACAAATGTGAGTTTCACAAGGACACCCTGAAGTTCTATGGACACATTTTCTCCACGGAGGGAATGAAACCTGACCCGGAAAAGGTATCAGCACTCGCCGACACCCCGGGATGTAAGTGATCTCCGCTCGTTCCTTGGAATGGCGAGCTACTGCGCGCGCTGCATCCGCGACTACGCCACAATCAGCTACCCGCTACGAGAACTCACACGTCAGGGCCAACCTTTTGAATGGTCCGACGCGTGCGAACAGGCATTCACCGAGATCAAACAGGCTATTGGCCCGGCCATCAATCTCGCCTACTTCGACACGAAAAAAAGAACAGAAATCACAGTTGACGCCTGCCCGGTGGGTCTGGGCGCTATCTTGGCCCAATATCGCGAGGACTCTGACCAGCGCCATATCATTACGTATGCGAGCCGCAGCCTCACAGACACCGAAAAAGCATATTCACAGCCGAAGAAGGAAAGCCTGGCTGTGGTGTGGGCGTGCGAGCACTTCCACCTGTTCGTATATGGTAAACATTTCACAATTGTCACGGACCACCAGGCACTCATCACTATCTTCGGCAATCCCAACGCCAAGATGCCGCCGCGCATTGTAAGGTGGGGACTGCGTCTCCAGGACTATATCTACACCATAGTCCACAAGCCTGGAAAAGCTGAGAATCCAGCCGACTATATGTCTCGACACCCTCAGCTCATCACCAATGTCGCCCACTCCCTGGCCGACGACTACATCCACTTTGTCATTGATGCGGCCTGCCCTCCTACAGTTCCGCTGGAAGCCATCCAGGAGGCGTCAGCGCATGACCCGCTCGTGCAGAATGTCATGGCCCGCATCCGCACCAACTCCTGGCGCCATGTGAAAGACACACCTCAGGACTCTGAACTATCCCTCCGCGAACTTGTAGCCTTCCAACATGTGCAAGATGCAATGGACTACTTCTGAGAGGGGGGAGGATTGTCATTCCACACAAGCTACGCCAAGGGGTAATCAACCTGGCCCATGAAGGCCATAGAGGCATAAGCGCCACAAAGAAGACCCTACGAGAACGTGTCTGGTTCCCCACGCTAGACCAGATGGTGGAATCAACGCAAAAAGACTGCATGACATGCCAGCTGGTAAGTTGTGAGGAACCACCTGCCCCACTTCAAATGTCAGAACTGCCAGACGGGGTGTGGCAGCAGGTTGCAGTTGACTTCTTCGGACCACTGAAATCAGGACAATATATCATAGTCGTCATGGACGAGTATTCACGGTTCCCGTTTGCACACATAGTGTCGTCCACCAGAGCAACAGCGGTCATTCCAATACTGGACGAGATCTTCGCAGCCTGGGGCATTCCCTTACGAGTCAAATCTGATAATGGACCCCCATTCAACGGCCGGGAATTCACAGACTTTGCGGAACACCTCAATTTCAAACACCAGAAAATCACACAACTATGGCCACAGGCCAACGGCATGGTGGAACGTTTTATGGGGACACTAAAAAAGGTGATTCAGCAAGCTGAGCTAACACACCGAGACATTCAGCAAACCTTGAACGAAGTACTGAGGGCGTACCGTACCACACCGCATAACACCACCAATCAGTGCCCAGCCACTGTGATGCTAGGGAGAGCGCCCCGCACTCGACTACCCATGATGAGCAACACGCCTCAACCACGGACCGTAAACATTGATCATAACACCCTAGTTGAGATTGATCACGAAAAAAACCTCAAGATGAAAACATACGCTGATCGGTGCAGGCGCGCCAAGGACGTTGACATTCAGGAAGGAGACTGGGTGATAGTCCGGGGTGACCGGCGAGCAAAAGCGGACAGCCGATATCTTGACCACCCCCTCCAAGTAAGCAAACGGAAAGGAACCATGATCACGGCGAAGGCTGACCACAAGCAAATAACAAGGAATATATCGCACTTCAAGAAATGCAATCCCAGTAATCGCCGTGAAACCTCCTCGAGTCAAACCTCAAGTGACTCAGCAAGCCACAGCGACAGTGGTGACCAAGATCATCACAGCCCTCTGAGTCTCAACAATGACGCGAGCCATCACATCCGAACACCAGAACAAGAGAGCCGCCCGAAGAGCCAGATAAGAAAGCCAAGGCGACTCGTTGAAGAAATGTGAGAGACGGTGAGACTTTTGTACAAAAGGGGGAGATGTCATGTCGTCATGCCTGACCTCTGTCCAGGGACAGGGCAGGCGAGTGGGAAGGGGAGGGACAGGAAACGGGAACCGGAACAAGGGGAAGTCTGTTAGCCAGTTGAATGCTGGTAGGCATTGAATAAAGGTGCATTCATAAGAGCTCCGACTCCCGTGTCTCCTTATGAAGGGCAAATGCGACAGAGGGGGGAACAATCTGAGCCGCATTCTCATTGCCTGGGTGCGGAGCTCCCACTACAACTACTAGCCTGGGTTTCCTTTTCCGTTTGTGTGCAATGGCTGTGGCCGCCGGAGCGCCACTTGTTTGCCCGGCTTGTGGGTGCATGAGAGCTGTTTGCTGGGGGCCCGTGACCTGGTCGGGCCCGACTGTGCAGTCTTGTTGTAGGTGCAGTGGTGGTGGTGGTCTTGACTCATCAGGTGGAGGATTGTCGGGGTGGAGAGTTGGTGTCCCTGCCTCTTGTGCAGGGGAGATAGGAAATCGGAAAGACTGAGCTCACCTGTGCTTTGGGCACAGCTAGGGTTCATGAGGCCCCCAGTTTAGGGTTATTTGTGTCTTCCACCTAATGCCGTCACTCCCTTCGAGGTTTGCTCCATGTAATGGTTAGCGCTCCTGTTGTTTGAGGAGCGCGCATGTCATTCGCAGGCCAGGCGTGGCCTGTGGAATTAATATATGTAAGCGCACGCTCTGGGGCAGTACTTCCGGCACATCCACACTGCGTGTCGAGTGTACTTCTTCTCGTCAGCGCTCATGCCCGTATGCCATAGCGGGCCCACACTCCCCTGCTTGGCGCGCCGCTACCCTGGCGACAAGGGGGGCCATGCCCCTCGCTCCTTCTCCCAGGCGGTCCGCCACTGCAGCCAGGCGCACCGATCATCGTGGGAGCCACTACTCCGAGAGCGGAAGACCACTGCGCACACGTGCACGTTCATATTCACGGGTGAGTGCACCCTGCCGCCTCGCTCCTCACAAGTCTAGGAGAAGACACATCGCACTTCTACACGCTTCCATGCCTCACATCCTTCTGCACAACCAACGCATATATGCCACACCCCCCAGGACTTCACAACTGACACAGCCTGCCAGTGGAGTGCCTGCCCAAACTCTGCCCAGCCATTTAGGCCTACGTTTTGTTCCTTTATGCTGCTGCCACTCCTCGCTTACATCAGACGGCCTGGAGCATACCACAGGCTCACCACCTGACCATCTCACCTGCATGAGACGGCCATGGGAGAAAATGAATAACTTGCAGCACCTTCCCATCCCCCCTTCCAGCATGCAGCTTCAGGTGTATTGCCGCCATTTAGTGAACTGGAGGATCCGGCGACAGCTTCCCCTAGATGGAAAATCTGGATTGAGCGCCTAAATAATTACTTTGTCACCACCCTGGAAACCGACGAAGCGGTGAAGAGGTCTTTGCTTTTGCACTATGCTGCTGATGAAACCTTCAAACTCTTTAAACACTTACCTAACACAGGGGCAGCCACAGATTACAATGCAGCAGTGACTGCGTTAGACGCCTACTTTGACTCCCAAGTTAACCCAGACTTTGAACGCTTTAAGCTGCGTCAAGCCCGCCAGAGGGAAGGGAAGTCGATGGACAAGTTCTACGCCCGGTTATGTGAACTCACCAGCACATGCACCGAAGATGATCAACCGAAAGAAATCAGGGCTCAGCTCATCCGGGGATGTCGAGACAAGACCCTGAGAGGCCTCATTCTACGACAACCAAAGATCGCACTCGAAGATATCCTAATACTGGTGAGGTCTCATGACCTGTCTGCGGCCAGAGCAAATGAGATGGACCAAGCACTCTTTAACCTCTAGGGGCTGACGGACGCCATCAAGACGGAGCGGGCAGATGCCCTCAGAAGCAAGTCCAAGGGGGATCCCTTTTGAAAACAAAAGCCTGAAACATCCAGACCGAGATGTGGGTACTGCGGACATGAGCCGCATGCGGCAAAAGACTGTCCTGCGCAGGGGAAAACCTGTACCAACTGCGGGACACCTAACCACTTTGCCACCGTGTGCTGAAGAAGGAACAGAGGCCGAGATCACAGGAACCAAAGACCCCCATCACGGGCAGTACTACAACTATCAGAAACAGAGGCAGCACCTTCTGAATAGGCCCCAAGGATTAGCCGGAGATACCAAGGACCAATCGAGGAATCGTCAGAAGAGGACGATGAAGCGGTGTACTTGATATCTTTTGCACATGCACTTAAGTGACGCCGGAGGCCACAGCCAACCTGCATGATCCACGGCACGGAAATAGAGGCAGTCATCGACACTGGAGCGATGGTGAATATAATGGGCCTCCAACAATATTGACGTCTGCGGCCATGCCCACCAGTGACACCGTCAAAAACCAAGATATATGCGTACGGAGCCGACACACCTCTCCAGTTGAAAGGGAAGATATCAGTCCCCATCAAAGCAGATGTCCTGGAAGTCACAGCAATGATCCATGTGATCGACAGAGAGGCAGACACCCTACTGAGCAGCCTCACGGCAGAAGACCTATGCCTCGTCTCCTTTGCCAGGCGAGTCCAAACTCATCAAGTAGAGGAACTACTCGGCCAATTTCCAGAGCTATTCCAGGGGCTAGGGTGCATCAAGTGTGACCCCATCAAGCTACACATCGACAAGAAAGTCACCCCAGTTGCTTTACGACACAGACGAATACCATTCCATCTAAGGCCGCTGGTAGAGAAAGAACTAAAGACCTTGGAAGAGCAATGCGTCATCGAAAAAGTCTCAGGGCCGATGCCGTGGGTATCCCCAATGGTCATCGCGGATAAACCAAAGAAACCAGGAGCAATACGCCTCTGCATCGATATGAGGCTATCCAACAAAGCCATCATACAAGAACGTCACATCACGCCAACGATGGATGACATCATCGCAGATGTCAACGGATCAAAGTGGTTTTCAAAAATCAATCTGAATGCAGGATACCACCAGCTGCCACTGTCAGAAGAAAGCCGTTACATCACCACTTTCAGCACCCACCTAGGGTTAAGGAGGTACAAACGGCTCAACTTCTGAATATCCTCGGCGGCAGAGGTGTTCCAAAACACAATACGTGAGATGCTATCAGGCTTACCAGGGGTATTAAACGTCAGTGACGATATCCTGATTCACTCAGCAAACGCAGCCGATCACCACAAGCACCTCCGCAACACCTTGAAATGCCTAAGCGAGCACGGGGCAACGCTTCACAAAGATAAATGTCAGTTCTTCCAACCATTGCTGGAATTCTTTGGGTACGTATTCAACCAGGAAGGTATCCAAGTGGACCCTAGGAAGTCCCACACCATCAAGACCGCCCCCACTCTGACAACACCCACCGAAGTGAGAAGTTTCCTAGGTATGGCTACCTACTGCTGGAGGTTCATCCCAGGACTAGCAACCCAAGCAGAACCGCTCAGGGCCCTCACCTGGACCTACACCAAGTTGCAATGGGGTCAGAAAGAGGAAGAAGCTGTCCAAGGAATAAAAGATGCATTTCTGGAGGAAGTCACGCTGACATACTTCGATCCGGCCAAGAAAACTGAGGTACTCGTTGATGCTAGCCAGGGAGGACTAGGGGCAGTGCTGGCCCAAGAACATGAACCCGGACGATGGGCAGCCCTGGCGTTCGCCAGCAAGTCACTCACACCCACTAAGACGAGATATGCTCAAATCGAGCGGGAGGTGCTAGCCATAAGTTGGGCCTGTAGCCATTTTCATCTATACCTAACAGGACAACCTTTCACCATGGTCACCGACCATGAGCCCCTCGTTCCTCTCTTCAAAGTGACTGCGCCTCACCCCCCTGCCAAAATTGAGTGATGGGAAGTCCAGCTGCAGTGATATGAAATGAAGGTGGTATACAGGCCAGGAGCCAAAAACCCTGCTGACTTCCTGTCAAGGCACCCTATACCGCAGGATCTACAAGAAGACACCGAAGGGACCGAACAGTACGTTGACATGGTATCAGCGGCTGCATGCCCACAAACCATGACTCTTGACGACATCAAAGAAGCAGCCACTACGGACCCAGTGTATGTGCGAACTCTCTGAGCAATCCAGGAATGGTCGTGGACGGATTACCTAAGACAAGCCAACTCCTGGGCCCTGGAAGACAGAGAAAATCTCACGAAGATATGGCGGATAAGGAAAGAACTCAGCGCCACAGAGTACGGAATCCTGCTACGAGGATCGAGGCTACTGATACCTCAAGCACTGGAACACAGAGCAACTCAACTAGCTCAAGGAGGCCATTAAGGAGCAACAAAAAGGAAAGTACGAATGAGGGAAAGAGTTTGGTTCCCAGAACTAGAGAAAATGGTTGAAGACTTTGTCCTGCGCTGCCCGCCGTGCCAACTGACAAGCGCCCCAGAAAGGCTGACACCGATAATTACCGAAGAAGCATGCACCACCCCATGGTCTAAAGTGAGTATAGACTTCAGAAGCTTCCCTGGAGGGAAACACACACTAGTGCTTGTAGATGCATTCTCAAAATACCCCCTAGTGGAACCTCTAACATCAATTGCAGTCAGCCATATAGGCCCTGTCCTGGAAAGGGTGTTCGCCATGTTTGGATTTCCCCACGAGATCTGCAGTGACAACGGACTGCCTTTTCAAGGACCAGAGTTCGCCACATTCCTAAAGCAACCAGGAATACACCATCGCTGAGTCACGCCTCAATGGCCTCAAGCAAACGGTGATGTCGAAAGGTTTATGCGTACTTTAAAAAAGATGTTCCACATAGCTGTGGTAGAACAGGCCGACCCAGAGAAGTGACTCCATGAGTTTCTGAGAGAATACAGAAGCACACCTGCCACCCCCCCAACTGCACCATGCAGAGGAGCCTCTGGTCGCTAATGCTACATGGTCCAAGGAGATACCTCCTCCCCACCTGTCCAGGGTGGATGTCCCAGCCCCTAGAAGCAGAGGAAACACAAAACCGGAGAGAACATCAAAACAAGCGAGCAAGTACTCCATGCTGTGCGGTTCCACGAATACCCCGAACAGGGACAACTGTCCTTCTTAAAGACCGCCGGCCAGGAGTGAAGTTCAGAACAAACTATGAACCAGGTGCCTGGAAGGTCATTGCCAGCAACGGAACCATGGTAACTGCCCAGAAAGGAAATGAAGAAGTGTCCCGAAACATCTCATGGTTCAAGGAAGTCCCGGCTGAACGTCCGACAGAGCCTATTGAAGATCGACCAAGTGGCCCAACCATCACAGCTCAAGAGGATCTAAGTTGAGGGTCAGGAAGCGACGGTGGCGCAAGGGAACCGGAAGTCAACATGTCGCCACCCACCTGTCTGCCTTCCAGCAGTGTCACCCGACAGCACACACCAACGAAGCTGTCCTCAGGGATATAACCTGCAGCCCAATCCGCACCCAAATCAACATCTGCGAGACTTCGCCTGCTGATGATGCAAGGACCAACGCTACTGCACTGTGTACAGGTACCCCGAAACTGTGTGCACGTCACTAAGACTTATTGAACTGTTGTTTTCAAGGACCGATTTGGAAAGGAATGTAATGGTTAGCGCTCCTGTTTGAGGAGCGCACATGTCAACCGCAGGCCAGGTGTGGCCTGTGGAATTAATCAATGGAAGCGCTCGCTCGGGGGCGGTACTTCCGGCACATCCACACTGCGTGTCGAGTGTACTTCTTCGCACCAGCGCCCATGCCTGTATGCCATAGCAGGCCCACACACCACTGCTAGGCACGCCGGTACACTCCGCGCCTTCCTCTCTTGTGACTCCGCTGAGATGTCCGCTCATGTGTGGTAATCTTTGACTTCTTTTGATCACTGCTAAAAGCATCACTTCTTGTGACCCACCATGCGAAAATGAGAAGGTTTACTTCATACAGATTATGAGATCATGGCCGGAGGAGATTGCTTCACTAAATGGCTGTGTGTCATGTTTCTGGGTATGATTGTAGGGCATTAAAGTCGTGGCTCCGTGTAGAAGAGGAGCGAAGTTGGAACTCCGTCTTTGCTCGGGCCTGCGGAGCAACATTCACATTTGGCACCCACCTCTCCTCTACTCATTGCCAGATTGTGGTTGTGAGCGTGATGGTCAGATGGAGAGTTTACGGGCCTATGTAATCGACTACTAGATACAGCGTGATGCCTGTTTCCCTGATGCCTGTGTCCCTGTGGATAGTAGGGAAGGAGTTGGATAGCAAATTAAACTATTTACTATCCTGGAGCGCCCCCCAGCGCAAGTCATTGTAACGACTTGCTTTGTAAAAGTTTTGTGGTAACAGTACCGCGTTGTAAAACCTTCGTTGTAAAGGTTGTTCACCGTGTTATAGGTGTAGTATTGCTTTTGTAGAACCTGATTTGAACACCATTACGGTGGTGCAAGGGCTGTTCAGTCCAATGATTACATTTAGACAAATTTGGTAGTTAGGAATGTACAGAAAAACAATGGCCTATGAGTTCTCTCCTTAAGATGGTTCCCCCAAAACGCATATGATACAGCTCCAAATGTATTAATTCAAATGAAGGAAGTTGGATATTAGGAATTTGGAGTATGTGAGAAGACTTGAATGATTTACTCGCCAAGATTGGTCCTTTCAGATAATGATTTCCACTGGCGCGGAGTGGACATGCTTCTTTGAGGATGGTTCCTATGAGACAGGGGAGTACACAGGGTGGATGTCTTTTAATCATGATGCAAGCGAGCTATGCAACAAAGCCATAATTGGGTCTTCAATATCTTGTACAACTAAAAAGCATTGACAAAGCCAATAGTACTGGCGGGTAGGTTTAAGGTTAATTTTGTAGGGTATAACCAGACAATATTCTTACAGCGAAGCCATAAGTTGGTGCGTAAGTACCTATGCAATTAACAACCAAAGCCAATAGTCCTGAATTGCTGTAGGTGTCAGTTTACACGCTGAGTAAATATATGGATACAAGGGCAGAAGAGGAAGAACCATGTGGCAGTCTAGACCAAGCAAACAATTATGCAGGCTAAAATGTTTTATTCCAATGCCGAAGAGAGAGCCTCAAGTGTTTAGGCCAGAATCACCAGGACTTCTAGTGACATGACAAAGTACCTTTGAACGGGCGGATAGCACATGTGAATAGGGTGCTTGCTAAATATTCTTGAAGGTCCACTTTGTGCCAGTCAAATGGGGATGATTTGGACAGGATTGGAACAAGAGTGGTTATTCAGCACTTTGTTCAGTTAGTAGGGATGAGTTGTCTAATTCGATATGCCCCAGGACAAGTATCTTTGGATTTGTAATTTGTGCAGGTCCAGCTTGTCTATGTAGGGTGGGGGCGAGTTCCCAACACCTGTTATGTAGCAGTGATTCAGATTCATAAACTTTTATTCGATTATAAAAATTTGCATAATCATAAAAAGTACAATTTGTAAAAACCATCAGTTTTGTACAGAAATTCACATATTACAGTTTATAAAACAATGCCCTGTCGGGTTTTCATTACTTTTTTTAAAAAGGTCGATATCATTTTGGCTTCGTGCGGGTTTGCCGGTGACTGGAGATAAGCGAGCGCTGGATATGTGCTTCTGTGACCGCTTGTACGTAGAAGGGGAAGAATCCATTTTTTCCTGGCTACACTGTAGTATTTGCAGAATAATATGACATGGACCGTTGACTGCTTGGAGGCCCCGTCACACGGACAACAGATCAGGTTCCGAGACCAATTGTTCTGTTCTGGAAATGAGACCAAGCGGAAAAAAAGATCAAACCGGAGTCTTGTCAGTAGAAACTTTTCATAGTTCGAAAGAAAGAACGTAAGGTAGGGCTGTATCAGTTTCTCTGTTTGCAATAGGCAGATTTTTCCGTTTTGCGTTTTTACAATCTCAGCCTGATTGCGGAGTTCTCTTAAGTGGCCCATGCATAGTTCTTTGAGCTGTTTCTTTGAAATGTCTTCAATTGAAGGTGGATCAAGAAAATATTGCTCACGGTCGAGATCTTGAAAAAATTTAAAAATGTAGTTGAGCCAGGGAATTTTCCTCCAGTGAGCTAGGTTAAGGCAATCGGTGATGAGGGAGCGTGTTACATGGCTTTCTGGATTACACCATATGCGGTGCCATAGAATGAGAGGCTGGCAGCGTATGGTGTCTGTCACAAATTCCATCCCAAGCTCTCGATGTGATGCTAGAATCGGAGAGCTTTGGGGAAGGGCCAGAACATACTTAATAAAGGCGTTCTCCGTTACCTGTAGTTGGTTAATGCTTCCGTGACCCCAGATGCCTGCTCCGTAACTGGCCACGCTGTGGCATTTTGCATAGTATAGAGTTAACAGTTCCGACGGAGCTGGTTTGCCGAGTTTCCTGGAGAAGGCACAAAGTGCTGATGTTGCTCGGCGGAAGTTGAGGTTTCTGGCTTCAATGGCTTTACGCCAGGTCATTGAATCGTCCACGAGTATACCCAGGTAGGGATATACTGTTGTTTTTTCCAGCTTGGTGTTATTTATATATATGGGTTTTGAAGTTCCGGGTTTGGGTCCTATAGACATTGTAAATGTTTTCTTTGTATTTACTTTTAGACCCAGAGAGTCCATAAACGTCACATATTTGTTCAGCTGTCGTTGGAGTTGGTTGGCTGTTCGGGCCAGGATGACCGAGTCGTCGGCATAGAGGAGGATAGGTATAGGGCGGCGTGCTATCTGCGGAAGGTCCTGGCTCCCTGCCAACATAGCTTTTTCAATCCCGTTGGTGTATAGATTGAATAGGAAGGGAGCCAGTACACACCCTTGCCTTACTCCTCGTGTGATTTTAAAAGGACGTGATAGTTCGCCGCCAATGCCATAGCGCACTCGGCCTTCTGCGTTGGTATATAGACCCCTAAGAAAGGCCAGTATCGCTGGGTCTACTCCAAGGTTGGACATAATTTCCCACAGCTTTGCATGCTGAACGCAGTCAAAAGCCGCGCTCAGGTCTACGTAGACCAGGTAGATTTTTCCTTCTTTTGCGTGGGCGTATTTTCCGGCCAGGAGGGTCAGATTTAGGGCCTGCTCCACCGTTCCGAGCCCCTTCTGGAAGCCATATTGCAGGTCTGTGAAGATGTTGTTTGCCTGGGCCCAAGATTGTAATCGGTCCAGGAGTAGTCGGCCTGCAATTTTGCCCGTGGAGTCCAGAAGGGAGATCGGCCGGTAGCACGCGGGATCGTTGCGGTCCCCTTTCTTAAATATTGGCAAGAGGGTGGATGATGACCATGATGGAAGGAGACCGATTTCAGCGACTGCAGTCATTACCCGGGTTATTATTAGCGACCAATAGTCACTATTGTATAAAAACAAGTCCATAGGTACCCCGTCTGGGCCGGGAGCCTTGCCAGATTTTGACGCTTTGATTGCTTTTCTGACCTCAGTGACGGTGAAGCGTAAATCAATGGGAAGAAAATTTTTCTCTGCTTCGTCCTCGCGTTCTAGTCGAGGTATGTCAGATGGCAAGCCAAAAATTTTTGTAAAGTGGTGAACCCAGTCGTTCTCGGTAACTGCTACGTCGAGGTGGTATGGATCAGTATTGTTGTCTAAAAAGGGTGATCTGATGGTCTGCCAAAATGTGATGCTATCCTTTTTTAGTGCGCTCTCGTGTAATTGGCACCAAAGGTCTCTCTTTATCTGGTGCCTTCGATTTTTTCTAGCTTCGTTGTACGATTTCCTCCGAAACGAAATTAATTGGGCATCTCTTGGTTCCTGCCAAAGGGCTTCTTTTAAAGACGAGAGGGCCTTTCTGCAGTCTGAATTAAACCATCTTTTAGTTTGGAGTGTTGGTTTGTTTGCCCTGTGTTTGAATAACTCGTCTCTTATTGCCCCTTGAATGTTATGGAATGAGGTAATGATTAGTTCGGGGGAGGCCTCTGCGGACAAACAGTCCCTTAGCCAGGGGTGCGTTTTTTCAAGTATCCTTTGCGAGGTCACTTCAGGGTCGACTTTTGCCCATTTGATGGCAAACCCGTTCTTCTTCTTCATTGTTATTGTTTGTTGGTCAAGAGAACTGATTTTTATTGTGGAAGGACCTGTTTTCTCCATTGTAAGCTCCACATTCAGGGGATAGTGATCGCTAATCGGACTGGACCCTACTTTATAGTTTTTTAGCGATCTCTTGCAAGTATTAGAGGCTAAGATAAAGTCGATGGTGGACGTGCAGCCTCGCCCATGGAAGGTGGGTAGAAATTCCTGGGCCGGATCCACTAGCTCGTTTACAAAGTCTAGGTCCAGGGTAAATAAGATTTCGTTTAGCTTATTTCCGCTTTGAGTGTGTGCGAAATGAGGGATAGAGTTTCCGGATTCAGATTGTAAGCCGCAAATCCCGATTTTGTGGTTTGGGCATAATGGGTGGTTGAAATCGCCTCCCCAAATGTATTTTATTGTCGAGCTTAGATTCGCGTTTTGAAGTGTAGATATGTGAGCCACCATTTCGTCTAGATTTGTACAGCAGTCCAGAGTACCTATGTTATTATAGTAATTTATGAGTATATATATGTTCCTCGTTGCGGTGGTATGGTGTGTAATTTGGATGACTTGAAAGGTAGGTGTTTCTTTCGTTAGTTTTGCCGTGACTGCTAAGGTGTTGGAGAAATAGATCATGAGACCACCTTTTGGTCTTCCCATTGTGCTTGGCGTTGCTTTGGTGAAGAATGTCTTATATCCCACTAGGTGGAGGGGGGATAAACGCCAGGTCTCTTGTAGGCACAAGATTTGGTGGCTTCCTGCTATTTTCAGCCATTGAGGGCATGTTATTTTTCCGGTTAGACCTGCGACGTTCCAGAAAGCTATGCTTATACTCATGACCTCATTGTCTGTCGAGGTGGCGAGTACTGTTTTGCAGTTGATAGGGATTTCAGTGGCTAAAACTTGTTCAGTGAATGATCTTACGCTCGTGTCCGGTTTCTCTAGGGGAGGGAGGGTCAAAAGGTTGTTCAGTTGGGTCGTTGAGGTCTCTGATGTTTCAGTCAGTTTTGGTGGGATTATCTGGTACTTGTCAGAGACTGGGTGATGTGAGACGGCAACTGTATGTGAAACGGCAGCTATGGGTTGGCTAAGGTCAACCGTGTGTGGTCAATCGACCATGTCGAGGCACTCGTAACGATTTTGGATCGGGAAACCCTGCCAACCTTCGTATGCTGGGTAGGGTCTGTCCTGCCAATATGGAACTTGGCCATCGACGTACCTTTCTCTTGGCCCCCCCCTGTCTAGGTACTCGCGTGGGTAATCCCTCCGATTCCATGGTGTTTGACGCCATGGGTCCTGGTTCCGCGGGTCTTTGGGATGATGGTGCCATTCCCAAGGTGGTGGGTTGTGTTGATGTTTCATTGGGGGGTAAAAAAGAGAGAGGTGGCGGGCGTCTATTCCCCCTTTTTTCTCGAGTTGTGGCCAGGCACATATATAGTCTACCGTTGCGGGATCTCTGCATGTTACAATGATGCAATCACCGCGTATTGTTTTCTTGGTTTTGCCTATCCAGGCTACCCTACGTGCTGACGTAATCCCTCCTGATAGGTGTGATTCGAGAGGTCTGTTTATGCTGAGCCACTGCATGGCCTTGTTTTTAAGTGACCATGCAGTTTCTGGGGTGTCTTCTGCTAACTCGGGTACTCCTGTTAAAACTATTGTGTAGGGAGTAGCTTCAGGGGGCAAGTGGGCAGGACGTCTAACTGCGGGGTATTTTTTCGGGGTGGTTTCCGATGTGTTCTTGGGTGTTTTTTGGGGAGGTAGGGGATTCGTAGGCTGGGAGTCGGGTTTCTCCGTGGGGATTCTACTGGAGTCTGGGTTTTGTGCTGGACATGGGGTGTGTGCCGTGACCTTTCCTTTGGTGACTGCCTGCTGTGCTTTGTGTTGTGGTGGTTTCTGTTGTGGTGGTTTCTCCTGCTGGGGATGGAGCGTATTTGCTATTGGTTTGGGTGTGATAGACGATGGGTTTGGGTTTGGGTTCTTCTGTATTGTAGATGTTGCGTTTGGAGGATTGACTGCTTTCTGAATGTGTTTTTGATTTTGCTTTTTTGATGGGTGCGAGGTGTTTCGCTGGCCCTTTACGTCTATCCTGGTATTTGTATCTAGGAGAGTGGCTGATATTATTGTTAGTTGAGCTTCGAGGTTTCTAATGCTCAGCTGAATGGGCTTTAGGTATTGGTAGAGTAGGTCTTTGGTGGTGGTGAGCACTTGTGATGTAATTCTGCAGGTCTTACATTGCTCAGTTGTATTATTGTTGGATATTGCCTTATGTGGAAGAGTGGAATCGGGAATGTGCAATATGCTATTGGAGCATGGGGAGTTTTAGTGGGTCATGGGTGAGCTTTGTGTTTTTTCACTGAGTGATAGTCGGGTCTCCGATGTTGCCCTTTCCCTCTCGCCATGCTGGGGCAGGTTGTCGAAGGTTTGGATATCTCCTTGGGTTTGACATCCAGCTAGGTCGGGGGTTGCTTCCAAATCTTCTGATGTTATTGAGGGATCCGACTCAGAATGCGTGACTGACAGATCGACTACTGAAGGAACGGTGTTGAGTTCTGTGGTTGGAAGAGGCACTGGAAGTGAGCTGTTTTGGGAGGTCAGATTGATTGGGGATGCAGCATTCGCTATGGCACCGAGTGATGAGCGCTTGGCGTTTGCGCTCATAAGATCCATTGAGACTCTCTTTTCCATTAAGGCTATGCTTTGGTTTATTGTTTCGTTAACCCGCGATATGAAAAGGTCAATGGGGCCTGTTACTTGTGCTACCTCCTGCGCATGTTTGGTTTTAGGTTTGGAAGCACTTCTAGTTTTTGGCGGCATGCTTGTTTATTGCTGGGTCGTCGATGAAAGAGGAATGGCCCGGTCCGGTCTCTATCGGGCACTAACGGGCAACAACGGGCCCGCCCTTGGCCCGGGCTTCGCCCCGGGCTGCGTCCCGCGCGCGTCCCGCGCAGCGAGTGCCGCGAGAAGTTATAGCGCTTCCCTGGGGGCGGGGCACTGGAAGGGGGCGCGGCTCTCGCAGGAAGAGGACCAGCTGAAGATGGTAAATGCTGGTCCTCGCAGTCCTGGGGCCGGCGCCTCGACCTCCTCTGCGGCCTCACGCTCCCGGTCACGCAGCAGGGCTTCAGATGTTAGGCTGGGCTACTCCTGTAGCGGGAATCAGCGGCTGGAGCAAAGAGAGAGTCCTTTTGCAGTGAGTCTGTCTCCACGAGTGGCACCCGCGTAGCGGGTGCTGCGAGAAGTTATAGCGCTTCCCTGGGGGCGGGGCACTGGAAGGGGGCGCGGCTCTCGCAGGAAGAGGACCAGCTGAAGATGGTGAATGCTGGTCCTCGCAGTCCTGGGGCCGGCGCCTCGACCTCCTCTGCGGCCTCACGCTCCCGGTCACGCAGCAGGGCTTCAGATGTTAGGCTGGGCTACTCCTGTAGCGGGAATCAGCGGCTGGAGCAAAGAGAGAGTCCTTTTGCAGTGAGTCTGTCTCCACGAGTGGCACCCGCGTAGCGGGTGCTGCGAGAAGTTATAGCGCTTCCCTGGGGGCGGGGCACTGGAAGGGGGCGCGGCTCTCGCAGGAAGAGGACCAGCTGAAGATGGTGAATGCTGGTCCTCGCAGTCCTGGGGCCGGCGCCTCGACCTCCTCTGCGGCCTCACGCTCCCGGTCACGCAGCAGGGCTTCAGATGTTAGGCTGGGCTACTCCTGTAGCGGGAATCAGCGGCTGGAGCAAAGAGAGAGTCCTTTTGCAGTGAGTCTGTCTCCACGAGTGGCACCCGCGTAGCGGGTGCCGCAAGAAGTTATAGCGCTTCCCTGGGGGCGGGGCACTGGAAGGGGGCGCGGCTCTCGCAGGAAGAGGACCAGCTGAAGATGGTGAATGCTGGTCCTCGCAGTCCTGGGGCCGGCGCCTCGACCTCCTCTGCGGCCTCACGCTCCCGGTCACGCAGCAGGGCTTCAGATGTTAGGCTGGGCTACTCCTGTAGCGGGAATCAGCGGCTGGAGCAAAGAGAGAGTCCTTTTGCAGTGAGTCTGTCTCCACGAGTGGCACCCGCGTAGCGGGTGCCGCGAGAAGTTATAGCGCTTCCCTGGGGGCGGGGCACTGGAAGGGGGCGCGGCTCTCGCAGGAAGAGGACCAGCTGAAGATGGTGAATGCTGGTCCTCGCAGTCCTGGGGCCGGCGCCTCGACCTCCTCTGCGGCCTCACGCTCCCGGTCACGCAGCAGGGCTTCAGATGTTAGGCTGGGTTACTCCTGTAGCGGGAATCAGCGGCTGGAGCAAAGAGAGAGTCCTTTTGCAGTGAGTCTGTCTCCACGAGTGTCTAATTCGATATGCCCCAGGACAAGTATCTTTGGATTTGTAATTTGTGCAGGTCCAGCTTGTCTATGTAGGGTGGGGGCGAGTTCCCAACACCTGTTATGTAGCAGTGAAAGTTCAGATGGCTCGGAGATGCTTGGCCTGCTCGCGGGGCAGGTGATTTCTTCGCAGGATTAGCCTCGCAGGTGTCCCTGCGTTTGGTTTCACTGACTAGGGTGAGACACTGACAGGGGCAGCAATTTTCAGGAAGAATTTAAGATACTACATTTTAAAACAGCATCAGTAAGCGAACAATCGCACGTCCCCACAACACACACATGAGTAAATCCTCAGTAATGGCATTACTGGCCTCTCTCACTAATGCACAAAGCAAGTTCAAAATGAAACAGTAAAAACATGAGCCACATTCGCAAAGGTTACTCATAGGAGTAGCACATAGCCCGAAATGAACAGCATGTCATGGTATAGCGACGACCAGTCTGCATGTGAACGTTTTGTTGTAACCTGGGACTTGTGGCAGCACTTATAAGGGTACGTATGGCCTAAACCTCGGCACGCAAGGCATGCACCCTGGGGCATTGCGCACAAATGACTGCCTTCACTGTATGAACAATGACGGGCAAAGCCAATAGGTTGGGTATTTCGCATAACAATATTAATGGAATAAAAAATTGCTTTCAAACAGGCCTGGCGCAAACAATTGTAATGCAATTTAGTCGCAGCTTCAGCCAGCTGATCTCATCCGAGTTTCAGTGGCTGAGGGGTTGTCACCTCCATACAAAACATTCCCAGTTCAGGAGCAGGTGGAAGCGGATTTTGGGGCAGGTTAGCATACCAACTTTTGTCTCTGCGGGTTTGATGTGTCTTTCTGGTCATTCGGACCAAGTAGAGCCATTCTCACGTTGCATACTGCCTTGGTCTTGTGTTCAACTGCCCCCCGCAGAGACATTTAGAGGTATAGCCATGGTGAAATTGTGTGCTTATTAAGGTTTGCATGACCAAGGTGGGCTGTTTTATCTTGTCAGAGGGGTGAGATATAAGTTAAATATATAATTGGTGACAACAAAGCACTTTAACCCCTTCCATGCTCAGCTCGTCATGCAGTACACTGCTCGTGTGCTTATGACGAGCTGAGCTCGTCATGAACAATGGGATTTCAAGGAGTTCAGCATCCAAGGAGAATTGCTGCAGCAGTCAAGGTGTTAAGGTGGGCGGCGAAAAATGTCAAGTTGCAAACATTAGATTACCGCATTAATGTCAGCAATGGCTCACATTGCTAGCAGTTAAACAGCTTAGGAAGACTGGGGCAGAATACAGATTAATCAGTAACATGCAGATTTCCTGTAAGAACGGAGGGACACATGGCAAATACATGACAACACCCTGGCTTCATGTCATATATTTCTAAGCTCATCCATAGTTGTGCTGTCACACAGCATAATGGGATGGTCACCAACGTAGAACAGACGGTTGGGTCTGCCTTTTTATGACATGACACACACTGCATGCGAACTGGAGCCTTTAAAATCAGGGTACAAGTTGCACAGTCATAACAGTTCATAACACACCACAGTTACTCTTCAGTTAAACTAGAAATTACTCACCTGCAGCTATGCGGGTTTTGGGAGTCTTCATCTAACAAGTGTGCTGTGGTTCCAAAAGTTGAGGGAACGCTGGTTTAGAGCACAAAAAGGCTATACGATAGTAAAAGATTGGCTCCATTTATTCGGGAAAGGGCAGGGCACTGTACAAATGGTTCTCCTCCTGTCCCACCCATTTGCTGGCTTCTGGTATGCTTCAGCAGAAGTTTGGAATTGGACGACTTATGCCAGGGTGGGGCATCAGCATGGCAACACAGCACCCAAATTGCAGTCAAACGGTGAGGGGCCTGCAACCAATATGGTCATGGAATAAGCAGAATACTGGGGGTGCAGGACTCTCCCTCCTCACCATAGTGCATTAGAGGGTAGTGCGGTGGACCTGCAATGCTATAGGCATTTACCTGTGCCCACAAAAGGGCTGACGGGTACTGTGGCAGGGAACGGCAATAGAGTGGGTTGTCAATAGGTTTTCCTTTTGTCCATAAAAGATGTGCACCCTGTAAGTGGGAGGACGGGTAACAGGAGCCTGCAGCGTAGCAAGCCTGGCGGTCTGCGTAAGTTGTCACTCCAAAAAGGGTGCAGTGACTGCAATAGGTGTTCAAAGAATTTACCTGCCATGGTAGCTAGGCAGGTTGTGGAAGCTGTCATCTAACTGGTGTGCTGCTAGCCCAAAAATTTGTGGAAACATGGGGTTAAGACATTATGGTTCCTTCTTCAGTGGACCAATGTTTAAGGGAGCTATGTGTGTTTACCCAAGCACTAGGGACCAGGAGGCGTTACAAAGCTTGCGTTGCTATTTTCTGCATGGTGGGTGGGGCCTGGGCGGAAGGGACAATATCCTTGGAACACAAGGTCCAAACC
This sequence comes from Lissotriton vulgaris, assembly GCF_964263255.1. Classification (NCBI taxonomy): domain Eukaryota; kingdom Metazoa; phylum Chordata; class Amphibia; order Caudata; family Salamandridae; genus Lissotriton; species Lissotriton vulgaris. The sequence goes on along the minus strand of NC_141699.1, from coordinate 605,139,517 downwards.
TTTAAAATGTGGGCTAAGGGCAAGAGTAATTCTTGGGTTTCAGGCAACCGGGCTGCAGTGAGTCATTATGCTAAGTTGAAGGGCCAGCCAGATGCCATGAAGTCATTCCTCATCAGGGCAGCAAGAGCAGGTCCTCGGGTCCCTGACTCCAGGTCCCCCATCGAATTCAGAACATTACAGGACATGATCAATGTAGTACACAGGGCCACCATTTCTCCTTTCGAAGCCGCCCTCAGCTTTCAGCCTGGCATTTTTTGGGCTCTGAAGATAAGTGAATTAGTGGCCAGGTCTAAGAAGGATAGTTCTGGGAATGCAATAGGGGGAGAGGATACCTTGCTCACAGGTGAACCCCTGAGAATCCTAGAAGAGATACAAAACAGACCAGGCAGGCCTGGGGAAGGTGATCTGGTTACATCGACAGGGAGATAAGAGGTACTGCTCGGTGGGCCTGGTCTCTGCTTACGTAGCCCTTCGCCCCCCCCCCCCCCCGGGGGAGGCTACTTATTTATCCATGCTGACCGCACACCCCTTGCTAAGTTTCAGGTGGAACAAGTCATTAAGTCATGCTTATTACTACGGGACCTGGCAAGCATTTTGAAGCCATTTCTTTAGGATAGGGGCAGCTACTTCAGCATTGAATGTGGGCATGTCACCGGACCTCATCAGGCAGGTGGGGCGATGGGAGTCTCAATGTTTCAAGCGTTACATCTACCAGTGAAGTCTCCCGGGGTAGAGTGCATTTTTAGCACCATGTGCTGCTAATATGTGCGCAGTGTGATTTCCGAGCAAATCAAGTTCAATCTTGCGTAGTATTTGATTACAATTGTGTGCAGTGTTTTCAATGGAAGGTGTTTGCAACTTTGCATTTCTTTATTTTGCCAGGATCAAAGGTGTGGGTGACCGGCCACTCTTGCATCGCTAGAGTGGCGCACTGGGCCGAATAGCAGGCATTGGAAGCAGGGGCTTTCCTCACTGAGAGAGTCTGGTTGGGGATCCCAGGCATGCGTCGGCACAGCTTGCTGAAGAAGCGACGGCTCAGACTAGTGGGATGCGGATCCCCCTAACATTTTAGTCATCCATCTGGGAGGCAATGACTTGAATTTCATGGGTAGAAAAGTTCTGCTACAAACAATGAAATGCACAATGAGGAAGTTAAGCAACCTATTAGGCGCATGTGAATTATGGTGGTCCGAGTTTACTTCACAGTTTATTTGGCATGGGGGCCAAGTCTGGAGAGGGCTTTGAAATTTCTCACAGGAGGGTAAACAGCGCCATGAGCAAATTCATGGAACATAGGGGTTTTGGCTTTATCAGACAGGGACTCTTGCATGCCAAGATCACTGGTTGTTTCGATGTGGATGGGGTCCATTTGTCTGGAGTGGGCATGGACCTGTTTCTGCTGGACCTGGGTGATGCCCTAGAATCAGCAGGGTGTAAATAAGAATGCCTGTCTTGGTGGGGGGCCCAGGGTGTGATAGGTGCCATACCCAGAGCTATGGTGGAGTTACAGGGAGATCCAGAGGCGGAATGGTACATAGGGGTACACTTTTCAGGAATACAAGAGGGGTGCAAATACCAAACAACCCCAGGAAGTCCTTACGGCAGGACCCTGGATGAACGACAGCGCCCGTTTGTCCTTAGGGCGGTTGTAAACCTGAGCAACCGGGAGATTGCCTGGATAAGCTCCGCCCCCGCAAGAGGCGTGAGTAAATGGGTGGACTGGTGCTCCACAGGATGTAAGTGGTAATCCCTCAAAAGGTTTAGCACCGATTGATTAGACCACATTGCAATTTGGTACTTCAGGTCGGCATGGAAGGGGCGTCACTGCTGCCTGCCCCTGGATTTCCCTAAATTGACCCACCATGTTGGCATATTGCTTATGCAAAATAAACCTGCAGTGATGTTTTCTCCAACAACCAATGTGTCTTGTGTGTTCTTTATTATGGTATTGCTGTGTTTGCGGGGGGGAGTGTTGCTGATATTGGCACTATTATGCTGTCTGCGGCCCACGCAGGGGGCCTCCATAGGAGGGCGGCCACCTTAGTGCCACATGAGGGCACAAAACCCGACAGGTCTAGTGTTTGGATCCCCCCGGGGTCTGGCGCTACCTGCGTCATTTCCGGCACGCCAGTGGACCAGGTATATCTACCTCCCGCCCATCTGGTGATCCTTTCGCGGCAAGACATCACGCGGTCTCCCTCCCTACTGCTTACCTGTTGTGTCGGCTAGAAGGGTGGCTTGGGTAGGAAGGCCGTCAACTTGTTATTTTGTGTTGCAGGCGGAGTTACAGGGTGATCCAGAGGCTGAATGGAATATAGAGGTACCCTCTTCAGGAGCACAAGAAGGGTGCAAATGCCAAACAACCCCAGAAAGTCCTTACATCAGGACCCTGGAGGAACGACTGCACCATGTTAGTCCTTAGGGCCAGTGGTTCTCAAACTGTGCGCCATGGCAACCCGGTGCACCACCAAAACCAGCCAGGGGCGCCACAGTCACATTTGCTGAGAGGAATCCATTAGGAATCCCGTCGGCTGCTGGTATGTAGGCCGGGTGCACTGCACCTAGTGCCCACTAGGTGGTGCACTTGTTTGTACAATCCAGCTTGTTTCTTTCCATTTTGGGACCCATAGTCCTGAATTTATAGTCTCAAACAAAACTACAAGCACCATACTGCAAAGAAAAGCATGTGCTCAAAAAATGACTTGTGCATGGATCTGGGGAACTCAAGAGCTCCGTTAGTGCTTGGATTCTTGGTAAATCACTTAATTAATGTGTCTTTGTGCAATGTAACTGAAGCTTGTGTAAAGCGCTCCAATACCTTTGGGTCGATTTTGCGCTATATAAAACTACCCAAAAAAAAATATACAGCCCATGCGTGTTTTAATTTTGACTGCCATTCTAAGGTTCATTAAATTGGTTCCACTGTGTAGTAGTAAGTAAACCATTATTAATGAGTGCCAAAAATCGATGCCTTTAATAATTTTGTGACAGATAAATGGTTGAGTGTATATTTGTTTACATACATACACTGATGGCAAGCCGGGGCTGGGTTTAAATCCCCCCTTACTTCCTCCTACCCGCCAAAAAAAAGAAACATAAAGGGGAGCTGTAGCCATTGGCCAATAGGTCAAGGGAGCCAAGGGTCAGAGAAGTTTGGGGACCACTGCCTTAGGGCGGTTATAAACCTGAGCAACCCGTAAGTTGAACCACCATGTTCACATATTTCTTATGCAAAATAAACCTGCAGCAATGTTTTCTCCAACAATGTGTCTTGTGGTTCTTTATTACGGTATTGCTGTGTTTGCGGGTGGGGTGTGTTGCTAATATTGGCACTAATACACATAGAAGTTCAAAACTGCCCTGATTTGCAAATATGGGCTATTTTTTGGGCTATCTGGTTCGCTCATGGGGCCACTTTTTTTGGTGCCCTAGCCAATTTTATGCCCCAGTCCGACCCTGTCGGGGCTCTGAATCCATCCATCCATCCATCCATCCATCCATCCATCCATCCATCCATCCATCCATCCATCCATCCATCCATCCATCCATCCGTCCATCCATCCGTCCATCCGTCCATCCATCCGTCCATCCGTCCATCCATCCGTCCATCCGTCCATCCATCCGTCCGTCCATCCATCCATCCAGTTTCTGATATTGTCGAGGAAGATTCTCTCCTAAGCTGTCTTCCCCGACCGGTCACATCTCAAGATCACCGTGGCCCACATGTATATTTAGCCTCCGCTCGCCCAATCAGATCTCTGTGCCCATGAGGCTGCTGTCAAACACGTTCAACTCAACTTGCAATACATCAATAGTGAAACTGTTCTCCTCGTAATCTTAAAACAAGCAATTAGAGCAATTACGTTGACATCCTCCACGTTGAATCCTGGCCGTGCTGTTACAGCAGACATAAGATGCATTTTTATCCCATCACCCAGGATATTTTCAAAGCCACTTGCTAGGACTAGATCATACTGAACTCAGCAACTCCCTGTAGTGCATTCAAACTCGTTTTTTCAAAAACTAATCCCAAACAAAATTCAGGTAAAATATATTTTCTGAGACTATTGAGACTGACCCGAGATTTAACAAGGTTTGTGCAATTCAACGCTGCGTGGAAATCTGCGGTCTTGCACTGCGTGACCAGCAAAAAAGGATTTCCGCTCCATCTTTTTTATGTAACATGCACCAATGATGTCATCAACTGCCCTCGAACAAAAAATAACATCATAGCGCGACACTAAAACACAACAACTTAGTATTGCGCAGCAGCGAACGAGCAGTGTCTTGCGTGACGCGTACTTTTGTACAACACCCTCCAGTACACATCTTGTTCATGCAATTAATCACCAGTGTTGACGCCGTACTATTGTGTACCGTCGCAGAAATTATACGTATTACGTCTGAGAAAATTACACGTTTCCTTTTGGTCGTTTGCACCTGTTTTCATTTAGCACTAGGATTCCACACAAAGTGAAGACGTGCTCCTTTGTGTGACTTCCGTCGATCTATATTTGCCTGGAATCCGCTTTTGCACTGTTCCAGCCCGTCACGCATACTTTGAGTTATCGGGTATTTGGCGCCACATATCATACAGCCTTTTAGTGCTGAGCTCATGTTAACTTTCGGTGCAGAAATCCTTTTGTGTGCGTTGTTAAATAGATCTCCGTCAGGTCATCCTCCCCTCGTTATATTTCAATGAGTGCATTGCAATCGTTATTCGTCGTCCTCAAACTGCTTCTTATGGGGTAGCATGTTTTTTGGGGTTCATTAATGGCTCCTTTTGTGTAACTTTCCCAGCTCAAATATGACAAAATAATCCGTAAGCTGAAGAGGGCACAGTGAGGACTTCTAATGAACCACAATCAAGCTGGTTCTGAGCAGAGCCAGTGAAAGCTTTGTTGGTTCCTGGGTGTAAGAAACTGTGCTTTTTGCAGATGTCCCCCACTTTTTGCCCCCATTTGGACTGTTAGATGCTGGTCGTTTAACTCTGATAGCGCTTCGAAGCCTGCTAACCAGGCTCCAGCGCCAGTGCTCTTTCCCTAAAACTGATATGTGTGAAATGGCAATCCCACATGACAGAGACTTTACCCCCTTATAAGTCCCTAGGGCCTCATTTATGAAAGCCTTGCGCCACCGGTGCGTCACTTTTTCCCATGTTAAAAGTGACGCACCGGCGGCGCAAGGCCTTCATAAATAAGGCCCCTAGTATATGGTACCGGGGTACCAAGGGCATGTGAGATGGTCCCTCCTCCCCAGCTCTGGAGCACACAAATGACCACGCTACACGCAGAGCTCTGTAACGGATGTCTTTATTCTTCGGCATGCAAACATCAACTGAACACATTACGCCATAAACTTTATTGACCACACCCAGACACACCCAGATAACCCCGAACTGATTGCATAAGTTTGAATGGAGACAGCTGAGGTCCACAGGGGTCCTATCGCAGATGATCACACAACACTACATCTCCCCCTCCGTTAAATAAAAAGTACAGTATATATAAATATATATATATATATATATACACACACACACACACACACACCCTCACACACACATACACACACACACATACATATTATCTACTGACGGTCACCAGTAGGTAGTTATAGTTAGGGCCTTGTTTCAATAGGAAAAGCGTTTCTTTGTTTCCTAATGTTATTTTCCATAGGAAACTTTAGACAAAGCTGCAGCCGAACTGCTTAACGGAATTACACCAAATTTGGCAAAAAGGATGGTCTTGGTTCAGAAAGAGTCCTATTTGTTAAGTGGTGTAAATCCGTTCAGTAGTTGCTGAGAAATTAAAAAAAGATAAAGTTTCGATATCTATGGCCGCAGTGGATTTGCGAACCCTCCCGACCACAAGCTTCATTCTAATTGGCTGCCAACACTCCAAACCAGTAAGTGTTGGCAGCCATATTGTGACTCGGTAACCCAGTCACAAGAAATCAGAAAAGAAAACAAGAAAAGGGGGTGGGGTAGAAACACCCTGACCCTCTAGGCCTGCTCAGGGGGTCCCATAGCTTATTTGCTGGGTGTGCAAATCCTGCCGATAAAATGTAAAAAAACGAATTGCGGGCTCCCGTGCTTCATTGTATTTAAACCCCAGGGTGGGCCAGGTCCTGGGGGCATGAGTAATTATGTTGTGGGGGCCCGGAGGGGCCCACCTCAGCCCCGGGGACTGCCACCTCCCTGGGGCTTCATTTATGATTTGCGTGGGGCACACAGCCCCTCCCCCCCACAGCCCGGGGACCACCACCTCCCTGGGGCTTTTACTTAAAAAAAAACTGTGGGGGCTCGAATCCCCCCACACACCCCGGGGACCACCACCACCCCAGGGCTTTGCACATCAAATGAGGGAGGCATGCGACCCCCGCAGCCCTGTGGACCGCCACCTCCCCGGGGCTTTCTCTTTTTTAAAAAAAAAACAAGTGCTCGAGCCCCCTCCCATGCCCCGAGTACCGCCACCTCCCCAGGGCACTCTATATTTAAATGCAAACCCCATGCCCTGGGGACCACCACCTCCTCTGGGCTTTGCACTCTTGGGGAAGGGGGCTGCCCGGCCCCCCTCCTGGAGCCTTGCGTGGCCCTGGAGACCGCCACCCACCAGGACCGGCTCCTGCAGTGTCCCAGGGTGCCCACCCCTGGGACAATGCTGTTTGCTATGGCAGGGCGGGAGCCGTGGGCTCTTGCCCTGTCATAGCAAACACTGGTTTGGATTTTGCAAGCGAGAGCAGGGAAACCTGCTCTGTCTTTCAGAATCCAAACCTGATTGCTTTTCCACAAGGGGAGCTGCATGCCAGCAGCTCCCCGTGTGGAAAAGCAATTCCGGCACCTGCAGGAGGGGGGGAGCCGGCAGGGACCTTGGGGAATTTGGGCTCCCCATACGGTCCACAAAGGAGCGGCCAGGCCCCGGGGGATGGGGTCCCGGGTCCAGAAGTGACCCGGGAGGGGGCCACGTGGCCCCCCTTCCCAATAAAAAAAATAAAAACAAATGAGGCAGAGTCCCGGGGGATGGGGTCCCCGTAGCTAACAGAGGCCTCAGGAGGGGGGCCATTCAGCCCCCTCCTTTAAAAATATATCCCCAAGGCCCAAAATATTGTAACAAAAAAGGTGGCCACACAGCCACCCTTTAACAAAAATAAAGTAAATTAAAATGCCGGCATTGCGCCGGTGGCCCGCCCCTCCCTGCAGCACTCAGCAAACGCACCCCCTGGCGAGTTGTAAATTGGAGAATTCATTCCCCTTGAATACTGGGGCGCCCTGGGTGCCAACTAGCCCACCAGGTACCTCCAGTTTGCGACACAGGGCTGCGCTGCAGAGAGGTGGTTTGAGGCCACGCCTCTTTTGACACCTCTCTGCAACGCAGCTCTTTGGCGCTTACTGGAGGTACCTAGTGGGCTATTTGGCCCCCAGGGACACTCAGGATTCAAGGGGACTTAATCTTCCAAGTTACAACGCGCCAGGGAGTGCTTTTGCACAGTGGTGCAGGGAGTTGGTGGGGCCTCCAGCGCAATGCCGGCTTATTTATTTATTTTATTTTTGTCGAAGGGGGCTGTGTGGTCACCTTTTTTTTCTTACAATATTTTGGTCCCTGAGGACCCCATTACCCAGGGCCTGACCCATTTTTGTACATTAAAAAAAACAAAAAACAGAAATGGGGTCACGCTGATCCCCTCCAGAGGCCAATTTCGGCCCTGGGGCATGGCCATATATATTTTTTTTTGTGACATCACTGATGACATCTCAAATGACATCACTGATGGGATCATCCACTTGATAATCTGATACACCTCCTCATACCCTGATATAACCTTTGATACACCCAGTCTAAAATACAGACTACCATTTTCACCCATACAGACACTCATAGATGCAGTCAATCATTAATACAACACTATCATATGCACTCACACACCTATACAGATACTCACACACCACCACTCATCCAGAGTTACTCACAAACCTTGTCAGTCATGCAAAGAATAAACCACACTTCCATTTACTCACCTATACAGTTAGACACACTCCACATCCCTTATTCATACAGATACTAATGCATACTTTCTCTCTTACACAATCACTGATACAAGTATACACTCATCCACACAGCCACTCTCACAATCACTGACTTTTACGTATAGTCTTTTATATACTCCAACTCTCACATACACTGCCTTTTGCATCTGTAGTTACTTCAATATGTAAAACTGAGACATCCATTCACTCACCAACACACCTATACACACACTCACCCACCCATACAGCTGTTTTCACATGCACTCTTGAACCCAACCACCCAGTGTATCAACCACTCACACATCTATGCACAGAGTCAAACACCTCCCACTCACCCACACACACACACTCAGGCACCCATACAAATACTCAGGCAACGAATCGATAGCCCATATAGACACTCATGAAGCTACTGACCAACCCATGCAGCAGCTTACACAACAACAGACAGACTGATACAGACATTCACACAGTTTAGTTTCTAACCCATGCATTCAAGAAGACAAGTTTAATCACTCACACACCTACTAAATTCTCCATCCAGACACTTATACACCCACTCATTCTTCAATACACCTTGGCATATATATAAACCATTTTTAAACTTTATAGAAACACACAGTCACCGATTGATGTCATCAGTGATGTCATCAGTGATTTCATTTGAGATGTCATCAGTGATGTCATCAGTGATGTCACAGACCATGTCATGATTGATGTAATATGTGATGTCATCAGCAGTGCATTGGGGGGCGCGAGTTATAGTTAGCTGAACTAACTATAACTGTGGAATTTCTCGGGTTTTGTACGAGTGAAATGTCCAACTAACTATAACGTCCCTGAAACCTATGTTTTTTTCAGTGAATTTCTAAGGTTTTTTAAATTGTAATTTCTAACTATAACGGGCCTGAAATCTATATTTTTTTCAATTTATATATATATATATATATATATATGCAAGCACACACACAAATATATATACATGTATACAAGAGTTCCTCAATTAGTCGTTCAGGTGCTTGCACCAATATTCCCAATCGGGGAAGGAGTTGCTCTGGCATCGTAGATGTAGACTCAGGTGGACTTGTCTTACCAGTGATGTCTGGAGCCGACGAACATTGAGACAGATGCTTGAAATGTGATGAGTCTCTCGCGATGGACTTTCCGAGACTTTGAGAGGTCATTAAATATGCTTTACATGCCACAACTCTAAATGGGTCAGCGTCAAATGGAGCATCAGTCTGGCACTTCTGTTTTTGTTTGACTAGGACCCGGTCTCCTTTTCCAAAAACCATATCCTAAAGGCATCTGCACCTATCTGCATAATTTGCAGATCCACCCCACCCCACTCAGTGCCTTGAGACCCTCCCGAGTGAGTAGATGCGCCTTCTAAGAATCCTGATTGATGGATTGTATAAGCCTGACCTGAGATCGATTCCTTCTAGCACTTCGCGCTGAAACACTTTCTTGAGGTTGTCCATAAATCGTTCAACATCGCCATTTGCCTCTGGCCACAGAGGTGTGCTTTTCTGATTCTTGCTGTTCAAACAACTCCGAAAATCCTTAAACTCTCTACTATTGAAGTGTGGACTGCTGTCAGATTTAAGAATGGAGGATACACCCCATGCTGGGAAATGTTTTCTGTGCAGAAACACATGAATATTTTCACCAGCCCACACTGCAGCCTGGCTCTCTTTTTTTGGCTGAGAATAGGCCAGTTCAGTCTGAGACAGACTTCTGCTAGCATAGGCCACAATGTGTCACTGAGCAATTAGATGTCCATTGTGTTGAGCAAGGATCATGCCCAACCCCACTGGGCTTGTTTCTACTATGATCTTAGTATATAATTTTAGAGCAAAATAAGCCTTTTAGTTGCATATTCAGTTGCGTGTTTGATTTTCTTGAAACTTAGGTCACATTCAGAGAACCACTGGAAGGGAGTATTCCTCTTTGACAAATCTCTGAATAGGGCACTCACCGTGGCGAAGTCACAAATGTATCTGGAGTAATAGCTGGCCGTGCCTAAGAAGGATTGCAGCATGTTACATCTTGTGGAGGACAAGTGGATGACAATGCTTATACCTTTTCAGGGTCAGGAATCATTCCCCGTTCAGAGAAAATATGCCCAAAGAATTTGAGTTTGGTTTTGTGAAACTCACACTTTTCTGCATTTAAAGTGAGACCTGCATGAGCGAGCAGACAGCATACTTGTGTAAGAGCTTTGCATGCTCTTTTCGTGTGGCTCTTGACACTAATATATCATCACTGTAGCTAAAAGCATGTGTAACAGGTTGAATTACTCAGTAAATGACATCCTGAAAAATGTCTGCAGTTGAAGACACCCCAACGCTGAGTCTTTTGTATCTGAACAAGCCAACATGAGTTGAAAAAGTAGTAATGTACCTACAATTCTCTTCCAGCTCTAGTTGATGGAATTATTTTTGCAAATCAAGACAGGAGAATACTTTGGTGCCATTCAGCTGTGTAATCCATGTCTGCTAGGTGTGGACCTGGATGTCTTTCTCTCTCGATTGCTTTGTTGACCTGGCACATTTCAACACAAATGCTCACTGCACCGCCACTGCCCTTTTGGAACCCTCACTATTGGTGAAACCCATGGCAACAGGCCTCTAGCTTGGTCAATGATGTCATGCTTTGATAATGTTTTTAATTCTTTCTCAACGGCCTCCTGTAAATGAATAACAATCCAATGTTGTAGCTGAGCAACAGTTTGAATGCCCTAATTAATGAGAAGTTGCACCTTAATTGTCTTGAGTTTCCCTAGTCCATGAAACGACAACAGGAACTGACTTTCTATTTCAGAATGTGCATTGAGGTTGCAATTGATGGATATCAGCTCCATGTCAGGAGCAGTGCTGAAACTGAGTAGGCATGCACTCAATGAAGTACCTTGGAGGACATGAATTGGTGCTTGTATTGTCATTTTCTTATGACTCATGGTCACTACAAAAGACCCTTGTAGTTACAATTGTGCAGTAGGAGCACATGTGTACACCTTTGTTTTCAATGGCGTCAGATGTGGTACCAAAGACAGTTCATTTTATTTTTTCTATTGATATGATATTAATCGATACACCACTGTCTATAATAAAAGTTGTGGGGCAGACATTCATCTTTAGTGTGATTTTGGGGCAAGATACAAATGAGTTTGCTCGCTTCACATGGCAATTTCTTTTTTTGTTGTGTTCTTTGCAAGCAGCCAAACCTGCAGGTGCATGTCATCCTGTGGTCAACATCGACAGTGAACATTCTTCACTTTCACCCGACAGTGACATTGAGGATCCTTTGGAAGATGAATTGGGTGACGATCAACTTCATTTAGTCTCTAATTGCTTCAATTGATGCTGCAGTTTGTCCTTGTGGGCATGGCTAGAATGCTCCTGGAACTTTCTGACATCTATGTTCTCTTCTCATTGTGATGCACTTAGTTCTTCTTTCGCTTTGCATACCAGTATGAAATAGTTTTCTTTCCTACTGTCTTTGCATATCTGCTCAATGGCGGGACATTTACCTTTGTGTGGAAACGAGAATCCACATCAGAAACACATAGGGACTCCATCGCACCCCACCTACGCAACGTCATCAATCTCTCCCTTGAGACTGCGACCTTCCCAGAGAGCTGGAAACACGCAGAGATCAACGCCCTACCCAAAAAACACAAGGCAGACCCAAGAGACTTCAAGAACTTCCAACCCATCTCTCTGCTCCCCTTCCCGGCCAAGGTCATCGAGAAAATCGTTAACAGACAGCTAACCCAATACCTCGAAGAGAACATAATCCTGGACTGTAAGAAGGTGGCTACCTGACTATGGTTACCCCAGATTTTTTTGCCTTGTGTTTAGCTGGTTTTCGACTTAGTTGGCCTGGTTCCCTGCTAATCAGGGCCCCAGGCTATCTGCTCTCTCTGTAAAATGGATTCTTTGTACCCTAGGTGCATAACTAGATTGGCTTGGGTCACCTTATCAGCCCCTGTACAGAGCACTATAGGTGCCCATGGCATAGGTGCATCCAAGGCCTACCAGGGGCTGCAGCATATTTTTGCCACCCCTGGCTGGCTATCTAAAATTGACACAACTGGCTGATCACTCAGCTGGGGCAAGGTGGTGTAATCACCCCTTGCTTAGATATAGTATACCTATATCTAAACCTAACTGGACACATATAAAACTATAAGCCACTCCTATGGCAGGCCTTAACAATCCTGGAGGCAGAGTGCGTGGTTTAATGTGAGATGGGACTCTAGCATGAGCTGGGCCTGTCTGCAGCTGTCGGGACCAATTCCCTTAGCTGTTCCAGGATAATGCCAAACCATATACTCTTAAGTGCCTTATAATCCTCGCGGTTACTTGGTAACTTTGGTTTGGCTTTATCAAAACATGTCGTGTAAGGTGTCATACGATTTGGAATACTACCCCCTCGCCAGTCTTGGTGACGGGGGTAGCATTCCACCCCTCTAGAGGGAGACGGCATGTTACTTTGCTAAAACGCGGTTGATTTTAAAAAGAGCCTCAGATCCACAAAATGGATGCTTCTGCCACAGACACATGTCTGACCTCCTGCTGCTGACCGAAACTCAGCAGAGGAGGCCTGGACAAAGGCTTTCCTGTCGCAGGGAGGTGTCACACCACCCCAGACAGGAGATAGTGGATTGTAGCAGGGAGGTTTGAAAGAAACTAGACAGTGTTCCCAGCTTTCATACTTTTTCTTGTCAAAACTATTAGGTTTCTTTTTTCACATTTTTTCTGATTGGTGTAGATTTTTTTTTTCTCCACAATCTTACCAACCACCTCCTCCTTTTTATCTTGTGAAAGAGTTACTTTGGCACATCTTTCTGAAAGTTCAGCCTTTTTCACTAAAGCAATAATATCCTTCAAGCAATTATCACCTTCCACCCATAATTTCTCTTGTAGAGTTCTATTTTTAGAGTACATGACGATTTGGTCTCTAATCAAATCGTCATGCAACTGTGCAAATTTACATTTTGCAGCTAATTTTTTCAAACTAGAAACATATTCTTCTATGGACTCATGTTTTTGTTGCTTCCTGTGGAAAAAAGAATGTCTGGTGACAGCAATACAAACTACAGGAGAGAAATGATCATCAAGATCTACAATAGCTGCTTTAAAAACATCAAAATCTCCCTCCGCACTTTGATGTTTATGCATTTCATTAAAAATGCGAAGACCTTCAGGACCTAAAGAGTACAGTAACATTCTTTTTTTCCTTTCAGGAGTGAAAACGCCATTGACATCTTCCAGATTCGCTATATAATTCAAAAAGTACTCCTTCCAGTCTAACCATGACACCACTGGTTCTCCAGGTATTGATAAAAACTCTTTAGGCGAATTAATTTGTAAGTAAGATAGATGGTTGTCTCTATTTGAATTGGCATCTCCTGTTGGGTTGGATCTTGAAGGAGTAGCTTCAATAGACATCTTGAGAAGGAAAATGTCCTGAAATAAGGTGATATTAAGCTGAAATATTGATAAAACTAATACTGTTTTTTATGCCAAGAAGAGAACGAAAAGAATGAGCTTCAAGAAGAGAATTCACGCTGCATGCACTTGGGAAAAAAATGTTATACTTCATGTAAAATGAGCTATAAGATTTGCTTGCTGTCAAAAGCGCTTGAAATTTCAGTAAAAATAAGTTATAAATACCAAATGTTGACCGGAGAAAACGCTCTTCGTTTCAGTGATTGCGTTGTCCTAGCAACCACAAGATGGCGATGGAGAGCGTGATGGCGCTACCAGCGTCGATGAATTGTGGAAATGATGGAATCACGTAAGCGCGCGTAGAATTCAGTTCTGCAAAGCGTCGCTGCTGCGTGATTCAAAACTGCTGAGAGCGAGGCACTCGTGCATTCAGTAAGCGTTAATTATTATTTAAAAATTAACAACGCTGATAAACCGAATCGCACGGTGTAAATATAGAAATCAGCCCATAGACTCTCAAAGCGGTCGGATTTCCTTTCAAATACGGTCGGTTTTTCTTTTAAATAGAAAAAAAAAATAGTCAATGGTGAATATACACGTGAGGGTAACTATTTTCAGTACAGTCTTGAGGTTGCAAAGTTCATTTACGATGAACGTTGCAGCCACAACGTTATAATTGTCCACACACGACTTTGACGAAAGACATGTATTCTAGAAATAATTCCCAGTATGAAGTACTCATGATTAGAGTTGAGAAAACGAAGTTTTAACGATGAATTTCGAAATACAAGGCAAAATCGTAGTAGTACTTGAAATTATACGTTGTGCCCATCTCGTTGCCAAATCTGTAGTGACCACTTCACCAATAAGACGACATCCAAGGTGTAGTAAGAAGTATTTATTTGACTCGTAGTTCAGGAGATAAAAGTGCATGCAGCAGAACAAGCAGGTAGCAGTACAATGAAGTCATCACATTCCTACTACGCTCAGAACAGCACACAAGATTCCATTACATAACACAGTTCTAATAAAGCTTAAAGAAACATACCATCACCACAAAGCCTTATTGTCATACCTGTAAACAGGTTGGGCATTACAAAACAGACAGCTGTTGTCCCAAGAATGGCAATAAAGAGAATACACCTCCAAAGCCTGCTCCAACACCTCCTGTTACTGTCAGCAGTAATCCCCCAGGAAGTGGGAGCACACCCAGGAATCTGGGTGGGTTTACTTTTGGAGCCCAGGTGGACCCTGGCCTATCCAGGTCCCCATCCCCAAGTGATCTTGTTTATGAGACCGACATGGGGTTTGCCAACTTCTCTGATTGCCCAAATACCTTGAGCAAATATAGACAAGAACCCATCATCAATGGTTTGAAAGTTGAAGCCTTTAGAGACACAGGGGCTAGCATAACCATGGTGGCTGACTGTATAGTCCCCTTTAAGCAACTTTTACCAGGTGCCACATACCAGGTAACAAACATTGATGGCATCCAGACAAATCATCCCATGGCAGTAGTAAGTCTCAGATGGGGAGGTGTCATGGGCCCAAAGAGAGTGGCAGTGTCACCAAACTTGCCTGTAGACTGCCTACTGGGTAATGATTTAGAAATCTCAGCCTGGGCTGAGGTTGAACAGGAAATCCATTCTAGAATGGTAAACTCCAATGGAAAGATTAGTGGGGCTGTAATGGCTACAGCCCCAACCCAAGATGTCCTTCCTGAAAAGGTTGGTAGGGCTGAGCAACTCTCTGCCCCATCTTTAACAGAAGCTCTTCCAAAACAGAATAGCAAAGCTGTTATGGTAACAGCAGAAACCCAAACTGAGTCTCCTCCTGAAAAGGTTGGTGGGGCTGTGATGGCCACAGCCCAAACTCAAACAGATATGTGTGTTGTGAAGCCTGAAATGATGGATCACTCCACCCAAACTGAGAGAGCATGGAGGAGGAAGAGAAATCACCCCCTCACCAGACATTAGGACAGGATCAGCCTCCTCAGGGAACTGATCTTACCCCTGATGAAGGAACTGCCCCAGAGGTTGTTAGGCCTGGCCTGACAGAGCCTCTGATGGCAGTGGACCCTTCTCAGGTGGGATCCAGTCTGGAGCAGGTAACCTGCCCCTCTCTACCTTGCCTTAGCCAGCACAGGGCTGCAGAGGACAAGAAGGACAGTGAGACCCCCCCAGGGCCCCTGTCAAATAAAGCACCCCCTCAACAGATTAGGGGCACCAAAGCTAGTAGCCCTAGTAAGGTGAAAACTTTAAAAACTCCTGAGGGAGCCCCCTTAAAAGTAGTTAGGGACCTCCCACAGATGGATTCTGTTGGGCACAGCCAAACCTGGGACCCAAAGGGCCCAAACCTGAACTGTCCCTCCAGCAAGCCAAACAGAGGGACCCAGCCTCCAGCTTTAGGTAGACAGAGGTTGACCCTGAGAGCTCAGTGCAACTCAGTTGAAGAAAGAAAGGCACACATGGTGGAAGATAATTGGAGGAAGTTGAGCTCAAAATTAGTGGAGCCTCACTTCAATACTCCATATCCAAACCAGCCTTTAGCTTTGCATAAACACACCCAAGGTAGTGATTCCCTATGGTGGAGACCCTCTAATACCCCTAGGGTGAGGGACTGCTTAGTAGACCATGAGACAGGGGGTACCCATGCTAGTGCAGGTACTTCCTTATATGGCCACTCAGGCAATATAGGCTTACCTGGCCAAAGATAGCCTTATCTCCTTTCGTTTGGGGGGGGGGGGGGGGGGGGTTATGTCGGAAGGTGGCTACCTGACTATGGTTACCCCAGATTTTTTTGCCTTGTGTTTAGCTGGTTTTCGACTTAGTTGGCCTGGTTCCCTGCTAATCAGGGCCCCAGGCTATCTGCTCTCTCTGTAAAATGGATTCCATGTACCCTAGGTGCATAACTAGATTGGCTTGGGTCACCTTATCAGCCCCTGTACAGAGCACTATAGGTGCCCAGGGCATAGGTGCATCCAAGGCCTACCAGGGTCTGCAGCATTTCTTTTGCCACCCCTGGCTGGCTATCTAAAATTGACACAACTGGCTGATCACTCAGCTGGGGCAAGGTGGTGTAATCACCCCTTGCTTAGATATAGTATACCTATATCTAAACTTAACTGGACACATATAAACCTATAAGCCACTCCTATGGCAGGCCTTAACAATCCTGGAGGCAGAGTGTGTGGTTTAATGTGAGATGGGACTCTAGCATGAGCTGGGCCTGTCTGCAGCTGTCGGGACCAATTCCCTTAGCTCTTCTGGGATAATGCCAAACCATATACTCTTAAGTGCCTTATAATCCTCGCGGTTATATGGTAACTTTGGTTTGGCTTTATCAAAACATGTTGTGTAAGGTGTCATACGATTTGGAATACTACCCCCTCGCCAGTCCTGGCGACGGGGGTAGCATTCCACCCCTCTAGAGGGAGACGACATGTTACTTTGCTAAAACGCGGTTGATTTTAAAAAGAGCCTCAGATCCACAAAATGGATCCTTCTGCCACAAACACATGTCTGACCTCCTGCTGCTGACCGAAACTCAGCAGAGGAGCCCTGGACAAAGGCTTTCCTGTCGCAGGGAGGTGTCACACCTCCCCAGACAGGAGATAGTGGATTGTAGCAGGGAGGTTTGAAAGAAACCAGACAGTGCCTGGGGAGCACAAGGCTTCCCCTTGCATAATCCGGTCAAACCGGTTCTGGGGCACACCAGCCCCAGCTCCAGTGCGACCTGGACAAAGGGAAAGGGGTGTAACCACCCCCTTCCTGGGCCCCACCCATAGGAGGGGACCTAGCAGGATGTCCAGCCCCCAAGATTGGTATAAGAATGGGAGCAGTGCTAAAGCACTCAGATCATCCTGAATCAACTTTAAACTAAGAAGACGACCAGACTTTGACATTCTGATGAATAGAAGACTGAAGAGCATCTCCCTTGTGGCCTAGGAGGGGCCACCCTGTGAACACAGGCACCATCCAGCAACTCGACATCTGCTTTGCTGCCGCCTCCCGCCGGAGCCCGAGTGCAGAGCCTGACAAGACCCAGACTCCTAGACTTCTCACAGTCCGATCCACAGTCCCTGCAAAGAAAGGAGCACCCTCTCTGACCTTGCTGGTCCGAGTAATAAGCCTTTTTCACTTTCTGCGTGGCTTGCATTAGCCAAAGCCTGTTTGCTTCAATCAAGTTGCCAACACCGCCATCAGCTAGAACCTTTGTGGGACAGCTCGTGATCGACTCCTGGACGTCCTTGACCTCTTCGTGTTCACGTGGCTGCAGAGAGAAGCAACACCTCATCACCTGTTTGCACCCGACTTTGCCTGGTTCCAATCTGGTTCCACGGTGGTCACTGGTCAGTGACTTTGAACATTGTCCCCTCTGCTTTCAGGTCTTCACCACTTCAGATCCACCCTTGGGTCCACCGGACACTTCTCCTTCACATCGCCTGCAGCATCTTCAGCTTCAAGCACCAAGAGCCTGCGTGTCAAAACCCGACGCCACTTCGACCCTATGCACCCGCTTCCTGTGGGTGAGGTAACATTGCAACGCCGGTGTTCCCACACTGGTACACACCTCTAGGGTCTGTGTCTAAAGTTTGGTTCTTCTAGGTTCAGCTGAAGTGTCCTTAAACTCTATTTGTGTAACTTTTACCCACCATTGACATTGCATTGGTGCAAGCCGCACTTTAAGTGCTGCACCCGAGTCCCGTGGGCTTTTCCCGACTTCAGCATTGCTTGTCCCGACTGCTCCCAGCGATTCCGTAGGCCCTAGGCCTAACCACTGTTCGATTGGTATCTCTTATACCACTTTTTTAATATATGGTTTGAGTGGCCACCCTCCCTCATCCATAACTGTGCAACTTTGTATGTTATACTGTGCTTTTGATTTAACGCTTGTGCCCCTTTGCTCATAAAGAGTACTGGGGATTAATTTAGAAATAAATACATATATTTTTATAATATATACTTGTGTGGTGTCCTTTCATTTGATATTACAGGACTGTGATTGGTAAAACAGCTTGCTTAACACGACCTCTTGAGTTAAGCCTTTAAGGCTGCTTAGTCTATGCTACCCTTAAGATAGCTTGTCTAATAAGGTTGACTTACAACCAGACACCATAAGGGATTGTTTGGACTGATACAAGGTGGTTCCAGAATTGGAAACATCATATATCAGGCCAACTTCTCACATGGACCCTTCCCAGTCAGGGTTCCGCAGCAACCACAGCACCGAAACCGCCCTCATCGCCGCCACCGACGACATCAGGACCCTGTTAGACAACGGGGAGACTGCAGCACTCATCCTCCTAGAACTCTCCGCCGCCTTCGACACCGTCTGCCACCGCACACTACGCGCACGCCTCCAAGCCGCAGGGATCCGAGACAAGGCACTGGAATGGATCACCTCCTAGCTCTCCAGCTGAACCCAGAGCGTTTGCCTCCCCCGTTCCGTTCTGAAGCCTCCGAGATCATCTGCGGCGTACCCAAAGGATCCTCCCTCAGCCCGACACTGTTCAACATTTACATGGCCCCGCTCGCACACGTCACCCGACAGCACGACCTCAACATAATTTCCTACGCTGACGACACTCAACTGATCCTCTCCCTCACCAAGGACCCCATCACCACCAAAGCCAACCTCACGGACCTGATAATTCTCGCCTCGGTGCCTATTCCAATCATGGAGTCCCACTCTGCAGCTCTGGGCAATAGCTTGCTTAATCTCCACAACGGCCCCCACAACGCTAAGGATGCCTGGCCTCCACCTTGGGGGTGCCCAGGAGTGGACGCCTCACAGGGAAAGACAGGATGGGTTCCACAGCGGTATTCGTACAAGCGCCTTGAGACCCTTGCGGGTGAGTAGTGCGCTATACAAGTATCAATTTACATTTACATTTACATGAAGGAATGAAGGCCGTCGCCGACTGAATGAAGATCAGCCGTCTGAAGCTGAACTCGGACAACACAGAGGTCCTCATCCTCGGCTTCAACCCGTCAGCCTGGGACGACTCCTGGTGGCCAACGGCACTGGGGGCAGCCCCGACCCCCACCGACAACGCACGCAACCTGGGAATCCTCCTCGGCTCAATGCTCTCAATTACCAAGCAAGTCAACACCGTCTCCTCCTCCTGCTTCAACACCATCCGAATGCTCCGCAAGATCTACAGATGGATCTCGACAGATACAAGAAAGACAGTCACCCAGGCCCTCGTCAGCAGCAGACTCGACTACGGAAACGCCCTCTACGCAGGAGCCCCGACCAAGCTCATCAATCGACTACAACGCATCCAAAATGCCTCGGCACGACTGATCCTCGATGTACCATGACACGGCCACAACACCCCCCACTTGAGAAACCTGCACTGGCTTCCCGTCAACAAGAGGATATCCTTCAAGCTCCTCATCCACGCACACAAGGCACTCCACAAGACCAGCCCAGCCTACCTCAACAGACGGCTCTCCTTCTACACCCCCAACCGCCAGATACCCTCCACCGACCTCTCACTCGCCACCGTCCCGCGCATCCGAAGAACAACCACCGGTGGGAGATCCTTCTCCCACCTCGCCACCAACACATGGAACACCCTCCCACTGAGCCTACGACAGACCCAAGACCTGCTGACCTTCAGGAGGATACTAAAGACCTGGCTTTTCGATCAGTAGCGGCCCTATCTCGCCCCCTAATGCCTTGAGACCCTCGCGGGTATGTAGTGCGCTTAACAAATGTCTGATTGATAGGGGCATATTAACAACACTTGGCGATAATTATCCCTAAATGCGCTTAGCGCGTTTTTTTCTATCGCCGGCTATCGCGGGATATTATTGCCATGATATCGCTGTATAAACAATGCTTTGCGCATTGGCGATATAAAATCCAGCGATAGCGGCCAAAAACCCCTTCAACGCGAGAAATCCGGAGATAAGTGATCAGCGATAATGGCAGACCTCGCTGATACTGATGTGTGGATTTAACTTCACAATCCACCTCCCATAGGACATAATGCAAAGTCTGCTTTTTTGCAGATGTTAAAATCAGGCGATAATGGGGGCTTAGCGCGAGTTCAGGCATCACTTTGCGGATCCGCTGCTGGCTTGTTAATTTGGGGAAGCCGTGTCAGCACGTATTGCAATTCTGTGTTCCTCAGGAACACCTACTTTGCATCTAATTAGCGATGCAAGGTGAGGCGTTAGGAAAACTGCTGCTAACATGCGCTAATGCATGTTAGCGGCGCATTGTAAAGATCATGAAATTATGATCGCTGCTTTTCCGGAGCTACGCGGCGGAAAAGCAGCGATATATCCATTGTTAATATGCCCCATATTCTTTTCCTTCGCAAGCTTTGTCTTATGGGCCTCCACTTTGTTTCTGCTTACTTTTCATGATCAACACTAACTCATTCTGGGCTAGTCCAGCTTCCATATGAGCAGCCCTTTGATCTGTACATTCCTCAGTTCTTGCAGCCATCTGTACCTTTTATAGACTGAGTGTCTCTCTTAGCAAGTAACTTCTGAACGAATCAGAGATGCAACCATTGATGACTCAGACGTATGGCTTCTTCGTCATTGAATTCACTGAATTTGCAGTGCTTGATTACGGCATCAAGTCTTTCGACAAAGTCATCCATCATTTTACCAGCTTGCTGTCTTGCCTAGTTGAAAATGTGACTTTCATTGTCAACAATTGACATGGGATTGAACTTGACTTCCAACATTTATTTTATTTGACCGTACAATACTTCACCAGCTTGTAATATTTTCCTTTATGACTTCTTACACTTCATCACCTGCAAAGTTCAAACGTTTTGATCCATGCTGTCCATCTGGTGCCAATATTCTGCTTTCTGGTGGTATCACATGATGGTGGGGGTGTCAGGACTGCGACTGTGCCATATTTGATGCTCCTTTCTGGCAAGCATTGAAAGATTTCACAATTCTGACTTGTTTTCGGTCAGATTGGATGCACCGGCTACTTTGGACACACCAGCCTCTAACCAGGGCATGATCAGAGGTCGGTAGCATTTTATTTGTATGCGCTGCTAAGTGCACTTGTACTCTCTGTGCCTTGTTGTCACTGCCTTTAGAGCTTCTTGGTGTCTGGTCGTCTCTGCCTTTAGCGCTTTCTTCCACCTGGTTATTGCTGCCTTTAGTGCTTCTTCGTACCTGGTTGTCATTGCCTTTAGCATTTCTGCTTTGTATGGTCAATGGCCCTGCGGCGCAGTATCTCTTCTTCAGGCCTTACTAGTAGGCTTCTGGCGGGCTTTCGGAATGTACTCCTCTGTAGGGCCTTCACCTTCTTCAAGGGCCTTGTACGAGCTTTGACTCCACATATGCCAACTGTAGACTGCTTCTTGGGGCGTGCGTGGCATGCACAAGCAGTTTTCTGAACCTGAGAAAACTTTGAGGGAGAACAAACTTGTTTCTTCTGGGCACGTATTCCCTACTCCTCGGCAACGCGTAACGTCCTCCCCAGCTCTGAAGCATGCAAATGACCACGCCACACACAGAGCTCTGTAATACGTCTTTATTTTTCAGCATGCAACCATTAACTGAACGCATTGCTTCATAAACGTTATTGACCACACCCAGACACGGTGCAGAGCAGGAATATCGACGGAGAAATATCGTCTGACATAAATATCCCCGCAGAAATATCGAATGGAAGAAATATCGATAACAAAACTATAGTTTGACCAGAATATCGACTGACAGGTAAGTAATATCGATAACAATAATATAGTTGTAATAAATATCGTTTGCAAAAATATAGTTTACAAAAATATCGATTTTTTAATAATGTTATGTATTTTAGTGTTTTTATTTATTTATTATTTATTTAGTGTGTTTTGGTATCGCGCACAGCTACCCCAACGGGGTGTCCCGGCGCTCCTGTGTAACTACATGCAGACCTTCGATGGTTGTTTGAGGCAGAAGTCAATCAGCAGAACAGGTGAGTTTTAAGTGCTCGCCGGAAAGGTTGTTCATCTTTGATCAGCCGGATGGCATTAGGAAGTTTATTCCAGAGGGCCGGTGTCAACACTGGGAAAGTTTTCCCACCTGAGCGGGTTTTCCTGAATCTGGGAACAGAAAGGAGGTTTGTTGACGAGGAACGTAGAGTCCTGAAGTTATTATAAGGGATCAAACAAGAAGACAGATATGCGGAGCCTTTACCTTGCATGGCCCGATGAGCTAGTACCAAAGCTTTAAATTCGGCCCTCCTATGCAGTGGTAACCAGTGAAGTTCACGGCGGTGGGGGGCAATGTGCTCACGTAGGGGTAGACCGGTAACCAATCGCACCGCCGCATTCTGTACTGTCTGAAGGCGATGACTGAGCCCTGCAGACAGGCTAGAATAAAGACCATTGGCGTAGTCCAGGTGCGAAGTAATTAACGCCTGGACTACAATCTTCCTGGTATTACTAGGCAGAAAATGAATGAACTTTTTTATCATTCTGATCTTGGCTAGACAGGCAGGGGAGACTGTATGCACTTGATGATGAAAAGTAAGGTTGGAATTCCATCTCACTCCAAGATTCTTCACAGAGTCTTTTGGGAGAGGGGGGGCACTTAAGTCGGTAGGCAACCAAATATTGGGGTCCAATGGGGAAGGCTGGTGAAAAAAGAGAACCTCCGTTTTCCCAGCATTCAATCTTAGGAAATTATTGTCCATCCAGTGGGCAATAGTATGGAGGTAATTTTTTAATGGATCAAATGTTGAGGGGGAAATGTTATTGAATGAAAACATAAGCTGGATATCATCAGCATAGGAGGTGACCTTTATACCAGTTTGGGCGATGATATCTAAAAGTGGGGAAAAATAAACATTAAATAAGAGGGGGCTCAGCGAGGAGCCCTGAGGGACTCCCCACCGAAGCGAGCGACTTTCTGAAATAAATGGAGGAGTAAACACTGCCTGGGTCCGGCTGGACAAAAAGGATGAAATCCATCCTAAGGCCGTGCCCTGAATACCTTTCAAATGCAAGCGGTCAAGCAGGAGGTGGAGGGAGACGGTGTCGAATGCTGCCGACAAGTCCAGCAGCACCAACACCGCTCTTGATCCCTCGTCCAGCCTCCATCTTACTGCGTCTGACATCTCGATAAGAGCCGACTCAGTGCTGTATCCTGGTCTAAAGCCGTGCTGAGAATCACGAAAAGCACCTGATGTTTCGAGAAAGCTAGCTAGTTGTTGTTGAGCAAGTCTTTTAATGAGAATTTTTTGTCATTTTAATATATGTTGTAGAATTCTAATAGTTATTAATGTATATTATGTTGATTTTTGTGTTATTAGTTCCATAGCGGGTTGTGGGTTTATAGGGGAATAGAGTGGGAAGTAATTTAAATATATAAAATTAATTGATTAATTAATGTGTTAATTTACTAATTATGTGTTAATTAATTTCAATTAGTCAATTATTAATTAATTATGTTGATTAATTAATTATGTTAATTAATTATGTTAATTGTTTAATTAATTGTAGGTGTGTGTAGGGGAGTTTATATGTGTAAATGGTGTGAAGTAATTGAATTGTTATTGAATAATTATTAAATACTTTATGAATTGATTACCATTAATTAATTAGTAATTATTAATTGTAAATGTGTAATTAATTTTAGGTTTGTGTTGTGGTGTTTATAAGTGTATATGGTGTGAAATCTGTCAATTAAATAATTATTTACTTAATTGAAAAAATACTTTAATGTTCATTAATTAATTAGCAAATATTAAATGTAATTGTGTAATTAATTTTAGGTGTGTGGTGGATATTATAGTGTTAAATAATGTGTAAATATATATTTGTTATTATCTTTGTTAATAGTAATATATTTAAATGTATATATTAATTATGTTTATATTGTAAATTAAATTTAATAAAAAATGTGATAGGTTTTTTTTTTTTTGGGTTCCAGTGCTTTCCCTACTCTTGTACCCTGTGGAGTGGGAATAGTAATTTTTACCCCTACGCTATCCAACGCTTTGCCTACTGTTGCACTCTCTGGAGTGGGAATAGTAATTTTTACCCCTAAGCTATCCAACGCTTTCCCTACTGATGCACTCACTGGAGTGGGAATAGTAATTTTTACCCCTACGCTATTCAACGCTTTCCCTACTGTTGCACCCTTTGGAGTGGGAATAGTAATTTTTACCCCTACGCTATCCAATGCTTTCCCTACTGTTGCACCCTCTGGAGTGGGAATAGTAATTTTTACTCCTACGCTATCCAACTTTTTCCCTACTGTTGCACCCTCTGGAGTGGGAATAGTAATTTTTACCCCTACGCTATCCAACGCTTTCCCTACTGTTTCACCCTCTGGAGTAGGGATAGTAATTTTTACCCCTACGCTATCCAGCGCTTTCTCTACTGTTGCACCCTTTGGAGTGGGAATAGTAATTTTTACCCCTACGCTATCCAACGCTTTCCCTACTGTTGCACTCACTGGAGTGGGAATAGTAATTTTTACCCCTACGCTATCCAACACTTTCCCTACTGTTGCACTCACTGGAGTGGGAATAGTAATTTTTACCCCTACGCTATCCAATGTTTTCCCTACTGTTTCACCCTCTGGAGTGGGAATAGTAATTTTTACCCCTACGCTATCCAGCGCTTTCCCTACTGTTGCACCCTTTGGAGTGGGAATAGTAATTTTTACCCCTGCGCTATCCAACGCTTTCCCTACTGTTGAACCCTCTGGAGTGGGAATAGTAATTTTTACCCCTACGCTATCCAGCGCTTTCCCTACTGTTGCACCCTTTGGAGTGGGAATAGTAATTTTTACCCCTTCGCTATCAAATGTTTTAACTACTAACGTTTTAATTTTGTTATTAAATGTATGTATTATTATTTTTAAATACTTTTATGTGTTAATTAAATATAGAACATTTTATTTTATTCAAAATGTTTTATATATGGTATTATTTTATTTTTATATTATTATTAAAGTTTATAAATTAAATAAAGATAATAATAAAATGTATTTAAGAAAATGTATGTATATGTACACAGTTATTAAGTTTATAATGATTAAATTAAGTATATTTGTTATAAATAGTTAAAATATAAATGTAATTTAATAAATTTTGTTAATATTATTAATAATATTTAATTATTTAATTTAAGTTATAATATTTTTTAAAGTCGATATTTTTTACATCTATATTTTTGAGTCGATATTATTGTACTTACCTGTTTAAGTATAGGGAGTCGATATTTATGTAATCGATATTTTTACATCTATATTTTTGCAAACTATATTTTTGTAATCGATATTTAAACATGGAACCGCACATGACCACATGACACTACAGGTGGTAAAGGATTTCCCAGGGCTGCATCATGGTTCTGTGCCACACTGGGTGACCCAAGAAAACTGTTGACAGCGGGCCTGCACTTGCAGACCACAGAAGCAGTGCAAACTACTTGAACTCGACTGTGCCCTCATCATGCGTGGTACACTCAAATGTACTGCTTTTGGTATTGTATTGTAATTGCATTTATATAGCTATTAAACCCCCTGATTAGGCGTTGAAGTGCTTTTTCGGCAAGTAACATGCTACTTCAGAACCGATAAAGGATTAGTGGTGAATTAGTATAGTGAAATATGAAAGTAATTTGAGTGCTGGATATGTTAGTCAGTTTTTTGGATTGAGAAGGTTAGTAGAGGGATAGAAGAGGGAAAGGTTTGCATTTACATAGCGCTTGCTACCCCTGATGAGGTGGTGAGGTGTTATTTCGGCAAGTAGCATGGTACTCTGGTACCCAAAAAGGATTAGTGGTGAATTAGTATAGTGAAAAAAAGAAATTAATTTGAGTGGCGGACCTGTTAGTCTGTTATTTGGATTGAAAAGGATAGTGGGGGGATAGAAGAGGAATTATTTTGAGCTGAAAGCAGTAGAGGGAGGCTTGGGGTGAGTAAAAGGGAGTTGTAGGGGGAAGTCTCAGAGGGTAGGGATTAGAAAGGCTTGTTTGGGAGATCTGAATAGTAATAGAGGTATGAGATGATGCAAGGAGGGCTAGAGTAAGGAAGAGTTTATAGAGGGTTATTTTGGGGATCATAGTAGTGGTATGGGATTTGGGATGAATGAGAGTGGAGGTAGAGGATATATTGCTAAAGGTATAGGGTGAGAAAAATGGCAGTGTATTGGAAAGAGTAGTAGAATGAGGTTTGAGATGAGACAGAGAGTTGAGGAAGAGGATATATTTAGAGTAGTAGAGGGTAAGAAATAGGGTAGTACATTGGATATTCTGAATTAGAAGAAAAGTAATAAATATATAGATGTTTTGTTTTTGTAATTTAATAGTGAAGCAATTGTAGATAGTTATGATAAAAGGTTTATTTATTTATGCATTCACGTATATACATGTTAAAAACAGAATAATGTAACTATCAGTAATATGTACATTTGTGAAGCAGAACTAACGAATATCTATATTTTTAGAAACATAATTTTTATACATGTTTATACAAGGTAATAAACATATATAACTACATATCTATAGTCCAAATAAATGCTTATATACAGAGGAATATGCTGTATATTTCTGTTTGTGTATGTTGGACTATGAGTCACCCCTAGAGAAGGACTCCTGTGCCCAGGAGATAGGGTGCAGTATATTAAAAGTGTAGACGTATAAGTGCAAGCTTATATGTCTCAATAGTGACTTTACCATTAAAGTACACTATAAATGATTGGCAGTCCATAGGATAACATGGGTCTGGAACCCGGGAAAACCTGGGTTGCTAGCTACTTTATTGTATTACCTCGATATGTCAAGTTTGGTGTCAAACAACGTGACTTCTCCCCCTCGCACAAATCTGGTCTTCAGGTAAGGCTGGCATGCACCCAGGTGGCACCTTAGAGGTTGCTCACCTGGTTGTACCAGATTCACTGTGCACTGGCACGCAAGCCTGAAATATTTCCTGTACCTGCTGCAGTGAAGAAAGGATTCTGATCTCCTGCCAGGCTGTGTTATCACTACCAGGAGTCGGGAACAAAGGCTGGGCAGGAAGGAGGTCACAACTCCCTCCTCCCCAGTAGGCTAGTGAAGTGACTCACGAACACCAGTAAGCTTTAAAGGCTGCACCGCCTCTGATATGCATCTGGCTTGCACCCAGACAAGGATGGACTTTATGCAGGAAGTGTACACTTCTATGTTAGGCTGGCCACACCTCCAGGGTGAGCAGCCTGATTTGCACACCTTAACTAGAATTCTGCCATCTTTAGGAGGCAGAAATAGTGGATTTGGGGTAGAAAAGGTGACCTCGGGGCAGATTGGTATAGGGACTTACTGCCCAATGGCTTCAAGCTCTCACATCCCTTACCCCTAAATCTAGGATTTAAGGAACCCCTCTGACATCAGAACCTCAGATCTGAATAACTTGCATCAGGGAAGGACAAGAGGAGACCCGAGTCACCTTCAACAGGACTTTGCCCACAGCACCAAAACAAATGATGGATACTTTGTCCCTGAGGCAACAGAATTGGAACTCTGTGAACGACCCTCGTCCTTGGCTAAAACTAGGCACTCCTGAAGAGAGGGACCTCTGTGGAAACCAGAAGCACCCTCAGTCTCTCCTGGACTAGTGGCAATAGTCCCCTGCGAACTGCAGGTAAACACACTCACCGGATCCACAGAATCACTGGCCATTACCCCCTATGGGATCGCCCTATTCTAGGTGATCTAGTGCATTGCGGGAGTTGTGGTTCTACCTGTCCTGATGTTTCAGGCTGCTACATCACTCCTACGGACCCCACGAAGTTACAGAAGCTTTTCGTTATGCTTACCACTGCTATGGCTTGTTGGCCATCAATCCGGTATTCAACCACCACACATTACGCTGCATCTACAGGGAACACTGTGAAATCATCATCCAACGTCAGCTGTATTTATGTTTTTGCATTCTGTTTCCTGTAGCAACACAGCAGCTCCCATTCAGCACCAAGGACAGCCAGAACAACTCTGCACCTGGACGCCCCGGGCTAGGTAAAATTGATCTGACTGTCGCGCCTGGTCCTGACCTTAACCTTGTAAGGGTTCCACGTAACTCTATCTGTAATTAGAACATTGGAATGTTGGTAGCTCCATTGAAAACAATGGAGTGCTCCCGGCTTATAATGGCTGGTTTACGCCCGGAGCTCCAACATTCCAATGTTTCTTTGTTCACAGCTCTGGCTGTGAACAAAGGCTTCAGGGAGCCTGAGGGGATTTTAATCCCTTTGCGCTCCCTGAAGGCTTTGTTTTATTTGTTAGAACATTCTGCCCTCTGATGGCAGAATGTTCTAATAGCTTTATAGCCCTTCGTGGCAGGGCTATACCGGCTATTAAAGTCCTGCTGCCTTGTTAAAGTCCTTCGCCTTCGGCTCGGGCCTTTAACGCTGCAGTGGGCCTTTAATAGCCGGTATAGCCCGCTATGGTGGGCTATAAGGCTATAGTGAGCAATTGTCACTAGTGGTTTTTAGGTCTCGGCCTGATCCAGCGCATGCGCTAGTCTCTGCTGAGACCTTTAGTGGTCTCTGAAAATGCTACTTTGCCGGCGATCAGCTTGCTAGAACGTTCACAAGAGCGCAAACGTGCATGCGCGTTATAGCATGCTGATCGCCGGCAAGGTAGCACTTGCGGTGATGCGCGTGCACACCACTCACGTCATTCTTGCCATGACGCACGATACTGCGCGCGCATCCCTTGTTTTTTTTATTGCCGCGCGATGTTACTTTTTTTAGGGCCTCGCGGCGCCAATGCTTGTTAAATGTGCTCTTACATTTACATTGGTTAGGGCCTGCAGCTCTCTTAACACTGCTACTCATGTGTCCCTGGTGTTCTTACGATATGCTCTGAAAACCATAATGGTTGAATTGTACTAGCTGCCAGCATGTTGTAAAAACTGTTCACAAGACTTTACCTCTTTGTATTGAATCGTTTTAGAAACTGAAAATACATGGTTGCACAAAAGTTTTTTTTGCAGTTCATACTAGATTTCTGCTTAATCTTTCATATAGAGGATCACTAATTCTAACTTTAGAATTAGTATCAAGTCCGACCTAAACCTCATTGTTAGTGTCTGCCTCTTACAATCATCCGGATACTAAACAGCTTAAAAGTGAGATTTCATAACACAAGAGAGGGAAGGGAATTTGGGTACTCGTTGAAAGTTAGAAGTGCGAGATACCGATTAGTGTTCTAAAATTTGGGTTGTCTGTTTTTTTTGTGCTTATCAGCCGAAAGCTTGATGTGACTTCAATTATATAGTTCATTGGCATTATTTGGTCCTGCCAACTGAGTCCAGCTGAAAGATGCAAGAACTAGAGGCGACAGTATGATTTCAGTCACTGCTGTTAAGGTTTAGGTTAAATATTATGGCATTAGTCGGACTTTAATTTTAAGGTGAGGTCTTCCAAAGAATTTCTTAGTGATTATTGGTCTTTAGTGCACGGCGTTCAGACTCTAGGCAGAGATGAAGACTATGAGAAGAGTGGCAATGGTATCCAAGCACAAGGGGTGCCATAAGTTAAATGTCCATAGATTCTGTGCCAGGAAAAAGAACTCCTTTTAACTGTAGTTGCGTTAATGGCTGCGAGCCATGCGTGGAAGTGAAAAACATGGAATAATGTGTCACCAAGATCTTTTCAATAAACCATGTATTTACTCCTGGCACGTTCATTTTTTTCTTATTATTTAATACCGACCTGGTGGTATTGGTATACTAGCAGAGATATTGACCTCACATTAATTATTATAATTTTTTTAATAATACTGACATGGTTATATACCAGCTGAGATAGTGACCTCTTAACTACATACAAAATGCCTTATGGGCATTTGCTACCGGTTTGTAATATGCTGAAAACCCAGGGTGAGTCCATTCAAGTCAAATTATTGAAACCTGGCAGGGCCTTATTAACCTCTCAACCTACTTAGGTCGGTAATTGAAGTGCTAGTAAATAGGATAAAGGTGCCCTTTATAAGTATTTTTTATCTTATCTTGAATTAGCGCCGGCTCGCTCCCTGCCTCTGTTTGCTCTGAGTAATACTTGTGTTTTACATTCATACTGCAAATGGACGGCGATGCGGCCAGGCTCGTTTACCAAGTCAAACACAGTTGGTAATGTATTCATCCCCGATGTGCCACTCACGGGGGTGCGCGCCAGGCTTTAAATGCCTCGAAGAGCCGAGACACACTTTAAAAGCCCTCAAGAGCTGATTAGCAGCAGCCCACACACAACATGAGTGTGTCTATATTTGCACTCTTTCATCCACCTGTTTGCGGTTTGATCTGCATTGCAGTATTGTCGTGGTCAGCTCTCAAAAAAACGTAAGTCCAATGATTGTTTTTTATTTGCATCCCGCTTTTAGCCAAAGCCCCCTCCACGTGCTAAGACAGCAGTGCCTAAGAGATCGTGAACTCCAGCACGTGAACTGTTCAAAGACTCAGCGCCCAGAAGCCCCTAGGGGTGACCATGTGGCGCTTTACAAATGCTGTCTGATTGATTCATCGATTCAAAAGACAAACAGCTGTGTGAATGTGTGTAGATATCTACACAGCGCAAGCTACCAAGTGATCGATCGTGCACACCAAATGCAGCCCCACTAGGGGATTGGTACAAACTGAAAGAAACAGAAACAAGCATTGGCATAGCCAATAGGTCTCGCTTTTGCGAGAGTTTATGCTATTGGCATTGGCATTGTAAATGACAATGCCTTTTTGTTTTTTTTAAACAACACATTAATAAAAGGCATTGCCATTTACAATGCCAATAGCTCAAATTCTAGTAAATGCGAGACCTATTGCATTGCAAATGCTTGTTGCTATTGACCGCAATGTTATGTTTTCTATATATTTTACTGCACTGATTTACTATTGCCTCACAAATTTATAACTCTGGTTATATATATATGCAATTACATTCATTTTGGTGTCTAAATTAAGATAAACATACACTCTACCTTTATAAATTGGTGTTAAAATTCTGTTAAGTTGTGGCAATTATTTATCATTCATGCTGGTACTCTGAAATGCTTAACGCATGTTCTTCTAGTAAAGCCTGACTTCTCTTTGCCATTCTACAGAGACTGAGCTAAGGATTTATTAGTGTAAATCTAAGGACCATCTTTGGGGTATTGTGATAATATTACATGGTAAGGATACCCAGCCAACCCACATAATATGCAACTTTCCCAAACCTAGATAGTAATATTATTGCCATCCACTCACTTGGAACCGTGGTCCAGTAGCTCATCTTTGATTGTGGTGCCCTTAATGACTAGCAGGTATTTCCGTAATGGAACAACAGCCCTGACTCAAGTTCGCAACATGGGCTTTTTTGTGTGCAGTTTTATATAATGCAAACTCCCAAGGTATTGGAGCACTTTACATGAGCACCAGTTACATTACAAAGGGCCACATAATTATTACTATTATTTGTAGGCACGGGGAGATTAAGTGATTTGCCCAGAAGCACAGGATGCTAAGTCGATGCTGAGACTTGAACTGGGTTGCTCAGTTCCAAAGTTGGAAGCTCTGACTGTTATGCCCATCCTCTCCCACTGTTAAAGGTCCTAAGTTGAATGTGGGTCAGCTAGTATGGACACAGTCAGGGGAGTAACACAAAATGATGGGCCCCCATGCAGAATGTGGAGTAGGGCCCTTAGTCGCCCTTATCTCATAGATATTTACTGTCCCGGAGGTGAATGGGGCCCTGCAGGGTTGAGGGGCCCCTGCATGGTTGGTGGCCCCATGAGCCATAGTGGGTTCAGGGGCCTATGGCACGCCCCTGGACACACTGGGAGTGGAGGCCCAGGTTTCCAAAGCTTTACTGAACTCTATGAAAGTAACAAGGCTACCACACCCCGCTCTGTCACCAAGTGAACTGGAGTTCTGGACTTTTTTGGTTCCGTCCAGAGGTGTCAGGGTACAACACCC
This sequence comes from Lissotriton vulgaris, assembly GCF_964263255.1. NCBI lineage: Eukaryota > Metazoa > Chordata > Amphibia > Caudata > Salamandridae > Lissotriton > Lissotriton vulgaris. The sequence continues at coordinate 605,107,124 of NC_141699.1, read as the reverse complement.
AAAGACCCCGGAGTCCCACCTGCCTTGGTGCACAAATGAACAGAAACACGGGCTTCTCGATGGTGGCGTCAAAGACCAAAGGTTTATTACTGCAGGGACACAGAAGTCACAGAATCTACACACGGGCAGAATCTAGGAGACTGTTCGATTTGTACAAAGTGGGTTGCTCCTTATATACTAAAAATTGTGCTCTAGGCAAATATTTCACATGTCGGTACATTCCCAAACCTTTGTGTCTCTAAACAATAAATATTTGGCGTTACACAGGAACTGTCGATAATATCTGATACCAAACATCACGAAGAGGGGTTCCCACCAGTTCATCACAATCCCTTGTCAATATTGCATTCAAGACCCGGACCGCCTCATCGTAAAGTTCGCTACTTCCCCCTAATAAAGGCCCAGAAGGAAAGGAGCAGAGCCAGGTGCAGAAGATAGAAAAGCGGGATAAGAGATGTTTGTGGGTTGTAAATGGGCAAGGCTACCGGCTTCGGCCGCCTAATCATGATCAGGTACAATGGACAGGAAAACCAGTTCAGGTGGGCTGGCCTCGGGCAGAGGAGGCAGCCTTTGTCGAGTCATGCAGCTTCAGCGTGATCTGGTTTAAGGTGCACGTGTCATGTAAGAGGTGAATCTCCGGCTAAGGCTACGTGTCCTTAATCAAAGTGAAGTGAATGAAATGATCAGAGGCTATTGCATATGTGAGGGCAAGGAAACACAAAATGGCGGTCATGATCTAAGATGGATGCCGTGTGTATATCAGAAATGTGTCAGTGGAAGGAGTGCTCTTGCTCGTAGCGTAGCGAAAACACTAGGATATACTAAATGGATCATTTGCGGTTCGCTGATACTAATTTTATGTATTTCCGACAAACTTGAAAACACGGGTTCAAGTCGTCACGGAACCGTCACGGAACCTCAGACCCTCCTTTTGCCCTTACATAGGCAATTACTCAATCTATGTCTGAATCTAGTTCTATGCTCATCAGGTCAGTGACATGCTGTTGTATCATCATCCTTTCTCGTGTCTTTTCTCCAAATGCAGGTGGTTTCCTAAAACAGGTTGTAGCACAAAGACTACACAGAGCAGGACCACACTGGATAATCAGACAACATGAGAATAGTAATATCAAGATGACACCAATGACCATTAGAACCTTCCATCCCCACGCTGAGATCAGAGTCCAAACCCACTCCATAAAGGACCAGTTTCCCTCATCTACATGTATGGAGTCCGAAATCTTGTGCAACTTAGAGATCGCCTCGTAAACTGTTGGAGCATTATTAGGAATAAAGACACAGCAGCTCGATTGGATCATTCTGCATACCCCACCTCGATCTGCAAGTATAACATCTAGAACCATACGGTTCTGCAATGTCATGAGCCTATCCGCCTGAAACTCAGCTGTCAGATTGCTAAGGGCACCAGCAGTTTCGGTAATAGTAGATTCAACTACCCGTGTTAGCTGACGTATGTTTCTACTATTGGCCATAGGCCCCCAGAACGGAAGGAAGCCTTTGAAGAAGTCTCCAGCTTCCTGACCAGCTGTATCTTCCTTGCTGAAGACACCTCTCGCTACTCTTGTTCTGTGGTAATCAGGTGAAGCAGTGTATGTCGGAGGCAATAATCGAGCAATATAACATGATCCTGAGAAGTCGACAGGCAACCATGTATAAGCTCTGTCTCGACAAATGAAATAGGTACCCCTAGCAGTAAGAAAGGCAGGGGAAGAGTTAGCCGGAAACACATAAGTCTCTACGCACTCACTCCTCCCTAGCTGAGCTCTCGGATTTCTCCCATTACCTTGCAAACAGACCTGACCTCGGTGAGGTACGACCCAGATTGGAGTTGAGCTTTTACGCTTGCTTTCTCCTAAACTAAGGCGATACTCTGAAGTATTCCAACTTAAATATACTCGCAATTCGTCTCTAGGGTATGATGGAGTATTATTGACGTCTTTGACCATGTCAATAATTCCCTGGACTAAAGCTTTGTTGGCAGAGTTATATTTAGTGGAGCGTGGTGGACGTGGAGGATAGGTCTCAAGAGCATAAGCAAAGATGGTTTGAAGGGCCTGAAATGATCCATTGTAGCTGAAAGGCAAAACCAGATAGGGAATACCTTTATCCATAGTGTGGGGTATCAAGCCACACACCCAACAGTCTGTCGTGTTAACTACCAGTTGGTGTTGGTGCAAGAGCTGTACAAAAGTATTATTAATGAATTCTGAGCGTCGAGCTTGCTCATGTTCCGGAAACGAGTGAAAAGAGTGTATAGAAGAAACAGTAGAAATAGCAGGATCAAGGGGAGGTACTGTAGATACTGGCACAAAAATCAAATTTATGCTAAAGACAATTCCACCCACCAGTGTTGCTAAAACAATCAAAAATGTAATGGCACATTGCATCAAGAAACATTTGCTATGAAGAATTCTATTTAGTCTGTTTCTGCGAACGTAAATCACATTTTCTCGTTGCAGCGCAGGAAGTTCCATCTTCTACAATCCGCTCGCGACCACTGATGATGTGTACGTAGATGAAAATGCCTCTGTCAGCCCTGGGAGTTCCCAGTACTAACAGAAAGATCGACCTTGTGTCAGACCCCTGCAAATTCAAACTAGGCACACAGCCACGACCCTACGGCTACCCAGACGGCAAGGCAATTTTAAAAACAATAAACAATAACAAACTTCCTGGCTGAAGGCAAAAGTTCAAAATATATATATATATATCAAAATCACAGTATGCAGTTGCCTGCTTTATTAGTCCTTTTTATGGCTTCTAAGGTTGTATCTTTTCTTCGCTGGTACTGTTTGATCGGAAAATAGTGTATCACTAGCAGCTGTTGCAGAGTTTACGTTCGCAGATGGCAAAGTTTCTTCTGATGCTGGAGACAAATTTTCAATGTTCAAAGCAGTCTTTTCAAGAGGAGAGTCACGTTTCAAAGTGTCAGAAATCAAATCGGCATCGCTGAAAGGGACAAATTTTGGAGTTATTTCAGATTCGGAGGCACCAATTCCCTTCTTCACCCAGTCGTCGTAGGGCAGCGGCAGTGGAACACGCTTTACGTGAGAAGCGTGGATCCAGTTCTTCCGGCCAGCAACACGTACAGCTGTCCTCGTTGCCAGCAGGATTTGGAAGGGGCCGATGTAGCGAGGCTGAAGATTCTTTGTCCTCGCAAAATTTCTGACCACCACGTGGTCGCCGGGTTTCAGCTGATGCCCTGGACTCTCCGGAGGTTTTGGCAAAGCATCAAAGACCTGTTGATGAATAAGACTTAATTTAGCAGTCAAGTCGTAAAGATAGTCTATCAACATAGGATATTCAATGGAGCAGAATTGTTTAGGCCTTGGCACACCCCAGACATTTGCCGGGCGGCCAAATACAATCTCATATGGAGAAAGCCCTATTCTAGAATGCACTGTTGCTCTCGTTGATAACAAGGCCAAAGGAAGTGCGTCTGGCCAAGCCAAACCTGTGGATGCTTGAATTTTGGCTATTTTAAGCTTGAGGGTGCCATTGTAACCCTCGACTAAACCAGCAGACTGGGGATGGTTCGCACTATGAAATTTTTGTTTCAATCCTAGACCAGCACACACACTCTGCATAACTTTCCCTATAAACTCACTTCCGTTATCTGACCATACAATCCGTGGCATTCCAAACCTAGGGAAAAATTCTTTGAGAAGAATTTTGGCAGTTGATAAAGCAGTGTTGTCCTTTAGTGGGTATGCTTCTATCCACCTGGAAAAAGCACAAACTACCACCAGGACGTATTTTAAATTGTTGCAGCGTTCCATGTGAATGAAGTCTAACTGTATTACTTCAAAGGGACAGGAAGGAGGAGCAAAATGACCAGCTGGAGTTGGAGTTCCCTTGCCAGGATTATGCATCAAGCACACCATACAATTTTTCACCACTCTCTCTGCACACTTACTGATTCCCTCATTCTTCCAAACCGGAGCTAACATCTTACATATCCCTTTAGAACTTATGTGCGCCACTCCATGCGCCATCGTCACTACTGCAAGCACATACGCATCAGGCAACATCCAACGCTGCTGTTCTGTCAAATCGATCCAACATCCATTCGAGTCCAATTTGCCCGTACTTTCTCTCCATACGCGTTTCTCTTCCTCAGTCGCTTCTTTCTGAATCTCTTTTACACTTTCCATTGTGTCTTCACACATTCCAGACTCAGCAATCCATCTTGCAGACGTAGCAACATACATTCTACTCATCATGTCTCTAGCTGTCTGTTTAGCGGTTTCATCAGCAAAGGCATTTCCCCGACCAACATCATCCGTGATTGCTTTATGAGCACTGCACTTCACAATCGCAACTTCAGTCGGTAAGGTTAGAGATTCTAACAAGTCGTTAACTAGCTGACCATGTTGAATCTTAGTCCCATGGGACGTAATGAAACCCCTTTCTCTCCACAACCGGCCAAAACTATGGGCCACGCCAAATGCGTACTGACTATCTGTAAACACATTCACTCTCTTTCCCTCAGCTAAAACACACGCTCTCGTAAGAGCTATTAACTCTGCAGCTTGGGCAGAATTCTGACTCACTCTTGCAGTCTCCACAATCGTCTTCAAAGTCGTTACCGCGTAGGCAGCAGTCACATCACCATTCTCCAATTTAAAACATGACCCGTCCACATACAGCGTACCATCTGGGTCGGATAGAGGGGTATCTCTCAAGTCGATACGACCTTTTGTCTCTTCCTCCGTTTTGAAATAACAGTCATGTGGCTCAGAATCACTCGACTCTTGATCAGTCGGCAACAATGTTGCTGGGTTCAATACATTGCATCTTTTGATCTGAATATGACTCGCTAATAACGTCAGCTCGTAACCAGATAATCTCGCACTAGTAAGGTGTTGTGTCTTCGTTCGGTTCATGAGTGTGTCCACTGCATGAGGAACCATGACCACTAGCATATTGTTCATCACCAAACCAGCAGATTGTCGAATGGAAGCTGCAGCTGCCGCTGTAGCCCTCAAACAACTAGGCAATGCTCTAGCTACCGGATCTAATGTTGATGAGAAATACGCACAAGGGCGTTGTTTGTCACCAAACTTCTGTGTCAAGACACTCAACGCGCAACCTTCTCTTTCATGAACGTAGAGCGTGAATGGCTTACTGTAATCTTTTATTCTTTCTGGGGTCAACTTCCTTCCCTCCTTTGACAAGAGATGACCTAAGTAGGTTACTTCTTGGCAGCAATATTGCATTTTGGAAGGTGACACCTTATGATTCAAATTAGACAAATGATGCAATAGTGAAATTGTAGCTGCCTTGCAAGTTTCCTTGTCATCAGCAGCCACCAAAAGATCATCTACGTATTGTACTAGGGCAGAGCCTGGAGGAAGGACAAAAGAATCTAACTGACTTTTTAAAGCTTGACTGTAAATAGATGGACTTTCACAGTAGCCTTGTGGAGCGCGTTTAAATCTGAAGCTTCGACCTCCTAGACAGAAGCCAAAAATATCTCTGCTTTCCTCGGCTATCGGAATGCTGAAAAAGGCATTCTTCAAGTCGATGACTGAGAACCATGTAGCTGTAGCAGGAATCAATGTTAACAAAGCAGTAATGTCTGGCACTACAGGAAACTGCGGAATTACAATCTTATTAACTTCTCTAAGGTCTATGACAAACCTATAGACTGGAGGCTTTGTAGGATCTGTTCGTTTCAAAATCGGCAATACAGGACTATTACAAACATTTCCTCGCGTTTCTTCAACCACACCTTTTTTAATCAAATCTTGCACAATCAATAAGAGTGCACGCTCACCTTCATTCGATATTTTATATTGAGGAATTCTTGGAAATTTCACATTCGCTTTCAAAGTTACTACATACGGTGGAATCTCTAGTAGACCTACATCATTGGGACCAGTCGCCCAAAGAGAATCAGGGAGTGAACGTAGCTCCGGCGGGAGTTTGTCCATTGACAAGTACATCGGAGAGGTGAGTCTTTTACCCAAAGTAAGCTGTACTCCTTCCGGAGAACAGTACAATGTCGCATATAGTCGTTTTAACAAATCTAAACCAAGCAGATTTTCATTACAACCTGTCGTCAAAATTAAGGGTGCTTTCAATTGACACGGTCCAACAGAAATAGACAAAGGACCAGATATCGGGTTGTACACAGGGGCGCCTGAAAAACCTACGGAAACATTTGTTGAGCCAGACAAAGGTGCGCCAGGGAGTTTCGCATGCATGATAGAACTTTTTGCGGCACCAGTATCCAACAGAAACGGTTCGACTACACCTGATGTTGCTACTGCGACATAAGGCCCACTCTGATCCACTGGAACTGATACTACTCCCTCTCTCTGTCTATGGCTGTCCTAGTACCCATTTTGTTGAAATCCCTCTTCAACTTCACAATAATCCTCAACAAGATATTGCTGAGACCTATTTTGTTGAGCTGACTGTACATTTCTTTGATCAAAGTGATTGGAAGGACGATCATTAGTTTGTGGAGGCATAGCACCTCGTCCCCGACCTCTAGAATTCTGTGCAAAACCACCACGACCTCTCTGAGCTGCTGCCGCATTATTTTGCGCTAAAATCTGACAATCATTTTTATAGTGACCCTCTTTCTTACAGTACGCACACTGATTCCACTGGTATTGAGGCCTGGTCGAATTATAATCTGTCTTTTGATACGAATTCTGTTGCATATTAGTCTGATTCGTGCGAGGCGGATACGCCTGCTGTAAAAGAACTTTAGTCTTTAAATCTTTCGTTTTCTTCTCTGATTTCTCCTTTTCCTCTTTATCCCTATTTTCATAGTACTGTGCAGTCGCAAGTATTTGCGCTGTCGTAGATACAGCCCACGCACTTTCTGAGTCTTTCAATTTATTGCATAATTCGGGTAACAAATTATGCACAAATTTATCGACAAACAATCTCTGTCCTCCTTCAGTGCTCATATCCTGACCACTATGGTCTACAAAAGTCTCTTCGAACCTCGTGAAGAAGTCGGAGACACTTTCGTCTTTCTTCTGCTTGCATGCGGATAATTTATCCCAATTAACACGCAATGCTGGCATCAGAGTCTTCATTAAATCTATTATTCTGCCAGGAAGATTAGCAATTAGGGGTTCGGGTTTCGCACCACCTGTTTGTTGAGCATCTGCTGCAGTGATAGCTGCCCAATCACCACCTAAAGCAGCCTGATGATCCTCTCTACGAATTTTAGCCCACACTGGTTGTGGAACTACATTACCAAACAACATATCAATGTCGGCTAAGTTCATTATACAAGCCTCAACTGTCTGTGTCAATTCCTTGTAATATCCGGCTGGATTCTTACGTGGATCTGGCAAGGCCTGTTTCACTGCTAACACTTCTGCTCGCTTCCATGGAATATGTATCCATACTCTTTGGAACTGTGCTGGAGCAGCTGCAATACCCGCATTATCATCACGTTGTACTGCTTCGCGCCAAATTGGAGGAACTTCCCTCATAGGATATTGGCGACTTAGCTTCATTCTACCTTTCTCTAAATCTCTCGGCGAACGAAGAGATGGATCATTCCTAAAACTCAAAATGAGTTCCATCGCTTCCTTTATATTATCGCCCACTATCATTCCAGCAGCAAACTCTTTTTGAATCTTAATTAAATCTTCCAAATCTGATTCGACATCGTCTTCTTCTATTTCCTCACGCAACAACGAGCACATCTCGTCGAAGACGTATCGCTGTGTTGGCTCTCCCCATTGCATAAATGTCTCTAACACATCTTTCGTACTATATCTTCTAACTTTTGTAATCCATCTGAGAGCCGTGGAGTCTAAAACTCCCCGTTCCTCAGTACTTGGAAGCTGACTCCGTCTCTGAACAGAGTCAGGAGTAGGAGTCTTAATCAAGGTTTTATATATAGGAGACAGCATATTAGTAACAGAATCAGTAATTCTTCGACGAACAGAAAGTGGAGTTAGTACACTCGCAGACATAGAGAACGCAGTAGAGGTAGGAATAGATGACGAAACAGTAGGAGTATCGAGGAAAATAGTTTGAGGACCAATAGGTACAGTGGTAGGTATAGGAGCGGGCAGTGCAGGAAGAGGAGGAGCTGTAGGAACATTTACATTCACCACGGGAAGTATAGGAACTTGATTCTGAGGAACAAGAACACCAGGTTGTCCAGCAACCGGCAATTGAACATTCGGGATCAGTGGAGCCGCAGCACCTTGTGCATACGGTGGAGGCGACCGTAACAGATAAGATAGCAGAGGATCGTTTTCGGAATCCTCCAGTATCTTAGCCATTTTCGATGGCAAGGCAGGATAGCACTTGTCAATCGCTAAGTTACGCTCTCTAATGGCTACATCTATGGCTTTCTCACACTCGTTAGCCTGCAACTGCTTAGTCGCTTGCTCTAGAGTTAACTCTTCTAGTTCTTTTTGCTCTTTTTTCAACCTTTTCATTTCTCTCTGTTTGGATTCTTTCCGCCAATAACGAAAAGAGTCAAACATTGCCGGCCGGGCTTTCTTCCTAAACAATTTCGCTTCTAAATTGTCGAGAATCTCTTGTTCAAAACTACCATGCAGTGGCCAACTAAGGACACCATCCTTCTTACAATAGCGGACCCATATCTCATTATAAGTTATAGGACCCACACCATACTTACAATATAGGTCATATAGGGGAGTCCCAATCGGAGGAACCAGACAGGAATCCTCTAATTGTGAGTCACTGTTGCAACTAAAACAAGACAACATTTTCCGACTTACCATTCTCAGTCCGGAACACAAAACAAACAAAACACGAAACAAATTGTGCACTTGAACCAAGAACTTAGGCCTACCAAAACGAACTGATGTATCGATACCCAAAACTGAACCAAATAGATTATCGTAACCAGAACAACTAGTGATAATCTTACAAAACCAAACCAAACCAAGAACCGATCAAGGATTTTTAACAATCCTCACAAAAGTAACCAGCTAGCTATCACTAAATACTTAACTGAGGCACTGAAGACGTCACCAAGGAGAAACCCGTCACGTTTCGCCGTACTAAGGACTGCACCACTTCGGGTCCAAGACAGGGCGACGGTCAAGGCAACGGCCCACTGCAGCCGTCCTGAACGGGAACCCTCGTGGAAGAGAACTTCAGGGCCACTTTTGCGATATGCCGGGATCGATGAAGTGGGGCGCCTCCCTCAGGAATCTTCACACGAAGCTTCTCGAACTCTTCAGGCTTTTGGACCGGTACCGAATGACGTCGCCCCACGTTGGGCGCCAATTGGAGTTCTGGACTTTTTTGGTTCCGTCCAGAGGTGTCAGGGTACAACACCCAAAGACCCCGGAGTCCCACCTGCCTTGGTGCACAAATGAACAGAAACACGGGCTTCTCGATGGTGGCGTCAAAGACCAAAGGTTTATTACTGCAGGGACACAGAAGTCACAGAATCTACACACGGGCAGAATCTAGGAGACTGTTCGATTTGTACAAAGTGGGTTGCTCCTTATATACTAAAAATTGTGCTCTAGGCAAATATTTCACATGTCGGTACATTCCCAAACCTTTGTGTCTCTAAACAATAAATATTTGGCGTTACACAGGAACTGTCGATAATATCTGATACCAAACATCACGAAGAGGGGTTCCCACCAGTTCATCACAATCCCTTGTCAATATTGCATTCAAGACCCGGACCGCCTCATCGTAAAGTTCGCTACTTCCCCCTAATAAAGGCCCAGAAGGAAAGGAGCAGAGCCAGGTGCAGAAGATAGAAAAGCGGGATAAGAGATGTTTGTGGGTTGTAAATGGGCAAGGCTACCGGCTTCGGCCGCCTAATCATGATCAGGTACAATGGACAGGAAAACCAGTTCAGGTGGGCTGGCCTCGGGCAGAGGAGGCAGCCTTTGTCGAGTCATGCAGCTTCAGCGTGATCTGGTTTAAGGTGCACGTGTCATGTAAGAGGTGAATCTCCGGCTAAGGCTACGTGTCCTTAATCAAAGTGAAGTGAATGAAATGATCAGAGGCTATTGCATATGTGAGGGCAAGGAAACACAAAATGGCGGTCATGATCTAAGATGGATGCCGTGTGTATATCAGAAATGTGTCAGTGGAAGGAGTGCTCTTGCTCGTAGCGTAGCGAAAACACTAGGATATACTAAATGGATCATTTGCGGTTCGCTGATACTAATTTTATGTATTTCCGACAAACTTGAAAACACGGGTTCAAGTCGTCACGGAACCGTCACGGAACCTCAGAACCTTAATGGAGTGCATGTACACACCTTGTGCTGTGCACTTTGCTCATTAATCTGGGAGTCCCAAAATGGTGGTCAGATCTAAGAGTATTGATGAGCTCTACCAAAATCTCACAGTATTTGGAAATTCACCAGAATTTTGTCTGACACAAAATTTCAGTTGCTTTGACTTCGTCATAAGGTTTACATTCTTCTTTTGATGCCAGTTATTCTTTTTTTTTTTTCTTTTTTTTTTAAACCTTTTTTATTAGTGGCATTCAACAGAGAGTCATGACAGTAACAGCATCGATAATCCAATACAGCAGTATTCACGGTACATTCAGTGGATAATCATCATCTTTACAAGGGCTGGTACAGTGCAAACACGCCACTCAACGTCCTGCAATGAGAGGCCAAACCACAGGGACCTCTTCCCCCATCCAGTCAGTTGCAGAAGGAGCGGGGAGACCACCTCACCCCCGTATACAAGCGCAATAGCAGGCAGGGAGGAGAATTATCGCCGCACCCACCGACCCATGGTTGTCTTAGTCCCGTCCGGTCATCTAGCTACGTAACCCTGTGCAGCAGTGTTTCATGTGTGCTTCAAGTGAGCGTGGCCCCGCTTAGCACATCAGTGAGCAGTCAGTGTGAGGGCAGTCGGAATGGAGTACAGCCTGAATCGGTGCACAGCGCCCAACAACCCAGATGCTATCCTTAACGACTTGCATCTGCAGGGTCCAGCGCACACGTCTGTCCTCATTGGGCTATTGTGTCAGAGTATCAGGAGGAGTAAAAAAACCTGTCGTCTAAGCTGTGCCATATGATCCGTACGTATCCCGGGCCTCCCAACATCGCCCCCGCATAAACGCCATGCTGGTCCTGGCAATACGTGAGGTCGTCCAGCCATTCCTTAAATTTTGGTGCCCTGCCCCTCCCCCATCTGCAAGCAATCCTCCTCTTAGCAAGTAGCAACGCGATATCAACAAATCTACGGTCTGACTTGGGTACATTTCTGGTATATCCCAGCAGCATCACCACCGGTTCCATGGGAAGAGGGCCAGCAATCATTACTTGGAGCGCAGCATGTACCTGTTCCCAGTATGCCTGTATCGCTCCACACTCCCAGGCCAAGTGGAGGAAACCCGCGCTCTCCGCCCGGCATCTCGCACATCTATCGTCCTCCGAGAGGTGAAATCGCAGCTCCCTGACTGGAGTATAATAATATCTCTGTACGAACTTGTAGTGGATAATTTTTAGTCTACAGCTGGAGGAGACTTTGGCCGTGACCGAGCAGCAATACCTCCACTGCTCATCAGTGAGTGCAGTAGGTAGGTCAGAGTCCCAGGCAGCTCGCGCCCTAGACAGAACCAATGGGCGTTGCTCACGAATGGCAGCATACAACTTCGACACCAAGTGCCTGCCGTCCGATACGAGCAAAATGTGCAATGGCAATACTGTACCCGGTTCCTCCGGGAAGCTAGGGAGTATATCCCTCATACCCTGACGGAGTCGAATATAATAGAACACCTCCATAGGCGTTGGGGGAGTAGTCCGGAAGATCTGATCCTTGGTACGGAACAGTCCATCCTGAAACAAGTCACCCCAGGTATTAAGGTGTACGCGATTGCACATGGATCGAAATCCATTTTCCATTAAAAGCGATAGCTTCGGGTGGTACGCAAGGGGCATCGCCGGTGAATAGAGCATAGGGGCTCCCAGCAGTTTAGTCACTCTCCGCCACGAGTCTATAGTACAGGTAACAGTGGTAGCAGGCGTCTCGACATCCCCGACTAGACCCATCAGCATGCCCCTGAGCGGCAGTGGGTGCACGATCCAGTCCTCAGCAGCAACCTGAGGCATAAAGGGAGAGGGGCTAACCCAGTGGTAAGCATGCTGAGTCTGAGCACTGAGGTAATACACCTCCAGATCTGGTATATCGAATCCGCCCCTATCATATGGCTGCGTCAAGACATTCCAACTGAGGCGCGGCTGCTTACCGCCCCAGAAAATGCGAAGCAACTCAGATCGGAGTCTTTTAAAAAAGTAGGCACCCGGGTAGTAGGGTATGTTTTGAAAGAGGTATAGGAAAGGTGGGAGGATGACCATTTTTATCAGGGAGGCTCTGCCTGCCATCGACAGCGGGAGGGCTAACCAGCGGGTTACGTTGTCGGTCAATCGTGAGATAGCCACTCCATAGTTCAACCGAATCGTGTCGTCCCTGTTGAGCGACACTTCAATGCCCAGGTACCTTAAGTCAGAACTGCACCACTCCAACGGGTAAACTAGCGGGAAATGGGTTACGGAGGCCGTGAGGGGGAAGAATTGCGACTTCTTCCAATTAATGTGCACTCCGGAAATGCCACCGAACAGCACAAATTCTCTCAGAAGTGGGTTGAGGTGGTCCTGTGGGTGCCGCACATACAAAGTGACGTCATCCGCATAGAGGGAAATGCCAATCTGCCGTTGGTTACAGTTAAAGGCACTGGCTTTATGTAACTGCCGGATCCTGCAAGCCAGCGGCTCGATTGCCAGGGCAAAGAGCAGGGGTGACAGGGGGCAGCCCTGTCTAGTACCCCTCGTGATCGGCATCTGTGCCGAAAGCACACCGTTGACGACGACCCTGGCGACTGGAGAAGTGTAGAGCAGCGTCACCCAGGCGATGAATATCCGGGGGAACCCCATTCTGCCCAAGATGGCCAACAGATAACCCCACTCCACCGAATCGAACGCCTTGGTGGCGTCCAAAAACACAGCAGCGACTGGCAGGTCGGGCGAAATGGTAGGTATGAGGGAGAACAGGGTGCGGAGGTTATGGGACGTGGCTCTCCCTGGGACAAATCCAGATTGATCCGGCAGCACCAGGGTAGTCATAAGCAGGGACAGCCTAGTCGCAAGCACTTTTGCCAGAATCTTCGCGTCGCAGTTGAGCAGCGATAGGGGTCTATAGGCATCGGTATCCACCGGGTTCTTCTCCGGCTTCAGAAGCGAGGTGATCGCCACCTCCCTCATAGAGCCCGGCAGTATCCCCTCCTCTAGCGACTCTTCAAAGACCTCTTTCAGGACCGGTGCCATGATGTCAATGTAGCACTTATAGAATTCGGCCGGTAGACCGTCCAGCCCTGCAGCTTTGCCATTACTGAGTGACATGATCGCTTCCCGGATCTCATCCAGCTCGAAAGGGCATCCCACGAGCGCCCTGTCGCCATCGCTTAACTAGCAGAGTGCTATGTCATCTAGGAAATTCCCGAACTCCACCCCGCCTGCCTGCTGTGTGGAATATAGCCGTTTGTAGTGCTGCAGGAAGGTGTCCTGAATCCCTTTAGAATCCTGGTAGGTCCTGCCCTCGCCATCAGAGATTTCTAAGATATGTGTGGCGAAACGCTGGTGCCTTGTGAGTGCCGCGAGAACTTTTCCCGGCCGATCCCCCTCGCAATAGCGCCTAGCTGTCCAGTATTTGCCACGGAATTTCACCTCCCTGGCCGCCGCCTCCTCATAGGACGACAGCTTGGCCCTGAATGCCATCGCTAGGTCAGGGCAAGGATTTCCGACCATCTCTGCCTCTAGCGCCTTAAGCTCCGTTTCGAGATTAGTCAACGTGCGCACTATTTCCCTCAGCATGCCACAGTTTTTAGAAATTGTGACACCTCTCACAGTCACTTTAAAAGCTTCCCAGATCGTTTTGACCTTATCCACAGCCCCCTTGTTCCTAGGGAAGAAGGCCTCAATCTCCTCGCCAAGTTCCTGTTTAAAGACAGGGCCGAGGGGAAGAGCCGCCACGGTGGCCGCATCCGTGCATAGCCAGGCATCTCCAGAACGGTCAGTACAGGGCAATAGTCCGAGTAGGTACGAGGTAGATGTTTCACCTGAACGACTCCCCCAGCTAAGTCCCGTGAGATAAAGCAGTAGTCGATCCTTGCCCATGAGCGCGCGTGTGCAGTGAAATGGGTACCTTCCCTAGCTGCCGGGTGTAAGTGCCTCCAGCTATCCAATAATCCTGCCTCCGTCAGTATGCCCTGAAGTGTGTCCCTAGCTTTTATGTTGTATTGTACACTACCGTCTGATCTGTCCGCCCCGGGTGTAGTGATAAGTTGAAGTCCCCCCCCCAGACTATGTGCGTGGCTTCGACCTCCAGTACATGACCCCACAACGTCAAGAAAAAACCAGGTGTGTCGACATTAGGTGCATAACAATTTACAAGCATTATCACATCAGTGCCCAGCCTCCCCCAAAGGATCACATACCTCCCCTCACTATCCGCCCGCAACTTCTGGAACGGCAGTCTTTTATTGATCAGAATGACCGTCCCCCTAGAATAGGTGGAATAGGAAGAAAACTCTCTTACATTCGCCCATCTGCTTGCGAACTGAGGGACTCTACGTGGGCTCAGGTGGGTTTCCTGGAGCATCGCTATCTGCACCTGGTGCCTATCTAAATATGCAATTACATTCTTGCATTTCCGGGGGTCATTAAGGCCTCGTACATTCCAGGACAACATGGATACAGTAGTCAAAGCGTGATCACCCGTGTTTATCACCATATCCCCGAAACAAGCAAATGTCCAGCGCTCCTGCTCTCAGTAGGAACGTACCAAGTACCATACTCCCCGCTGTCCAGAACAGTCGCTTCACTCGATCATCCATGCCGACACACACCTTAACACCTGTCCTAGCATACATGCCATGAACGTCATCCACAAGAACATGTCCACTCTCAACCGCACCCATCCCAACAGTCAAACACCCCCCCTCCCTCCACGCACAGCAACACAACCCCCGTACTACTAGTCCTCCCCCAACCCACTGAAGCAACCCAAACTTGCCAGTACCATGACCCCTCCCCCCACCCCAGACCCCATACTCAATAACCGTAGAAAAGCCATGTGGGGAATCCCCTCCTGGGGGCATTAGAGGTACGCACCCATACACCCCAACACTCCCCTCCCGCCCCCCATATACCATACGGGGAAGACAGAGAAGAAGGGGTGGTGCCTGGCATACATAACTCCTGCAGGTTTAAGCCCGCACATCAAACCATCGTGTCTCACCGCCGCCCCCCAATCGGATAGGTTACCAATGAGTTCAGGCGGTCCGTCCATATACCAGCTGCTGCCCACACTGTCACCTGTATTACCACCAGCACGCGCAATCCAAGAACTGTCCCAGCAGCGGGGTAAAGTGTTCAAGACCAGCTATCTCTCAGCAGCAAGTCTACAATGCAAGATAGCAGCTATCCACGTCTCCACTGGTAGGGCAGGACTGCCCCAGCGCAAGCAGGTCTCATAATCCGAATCAAGCACCAGTAATTCAACAGGGGGCCAGCAAGCAAGTGTTCACAAGGACCATGTCTCATCGCCGCTCCCCAAGCGGACAAGGTACTGATCAGTGCAGACGAATCGCCCATATATCAGCTGCTGCCCATACTGTCTCTCGCATCGCCATCAACCTGCGCGATACCAGCACCATCCCAGCAGCGGGGCAGAGTGTTCAAAGCCAGTTATCGCTCAGCAGCAAGTCTACAATGCAAAAAAGAAGCTACCAATGTCTCCACAGGTAGGGTTAAGGTAGCCCCAGCTTAAGCAGGGCCCAATAACTGAATCAAGCACCAATAGTTCAACAGGGAGCCAGCGAGCAAGCGAACACAAGGATCATTTATGACTCATCGTGAGCGGCAGGATTCCCACCTGCCTCGTCTTCCTCCTCGTTACGCCTGTCCCTTCTAGCAGTGCGGAGTTTCTTAACGTAGTCCTCAGCTTGCTGCGGGTTCGTAAAGAAATGTTGTTTGCCCTGATGGGTCACCCTTAGGCGCGCTGGGTACAGAAGTGCATAATCCACCTGCATGTCCCTCAGTTTCTTTTTCACATCCAAGAATTTCCTCCACTGGTCCTGCACCATGGGCGTGAAATCCGGGTATAGGGAGAACTGCACACCATCACAGGCCAGGTTCCGGCTTGTTCGAGCTGCGCGTAGCGCCACATCACGATCGCGGTAGTTAAGCAACCGGGCGATGATAGGCCGCGGTTGCGCCCCCGGCTTGGGGATCGGGCCCAAAGAGCGGTGCGCCCTCTCGACAATAAACTGATTAGAGAAGGCCTCCTTACCCACTGCGGTGATCAGTATGCGTTCAACATAGTCCTCCATACGTCCCGTGTTGGTGGACTCCGGAACCCCCGTGACGCGAATGTTATTGCGTCTGCTCCTCGCCTCCAACTCCTCATTCTTCGCTGCTATCACTCTGAGGATATTGTCCATATGGGTAAGGCGTGTTTCGTGGGTCGTGGTCGTGTCCTCCGCAGTGGAAATGCGTCTTTCCGCCTCCGTCAACCGTTCCGCGTGGACCTCCAATTTCTGCGCAATACCATCCATCCTGGAGGATAAGCGGTCAACCTTATCCACAATAGTGGCGAATCCCTGTCGCATCTCATCTATGAGCAGTCGCAGTTCTGGAGCCATGGGCGCAGGGGAGGGCTCAGTGCTCGATGGTCCCGGGGCACCGCCGGCCCCCGTCGTGCCACGCAGTGATTTCTTTGCGGTTGCAGGTTCAAAGGAGAGCTTGGGCTGTTTAGCATCATTCTTGCCCATCGTGCCCCGCCTATGGGCACCCAATGGGACCGGTGAGTGGTAAGAGGTCCCTCGTTCCCCCTCGTCCAAGTCAGATCGCTCTCCCCGGTAGGCCTGCGCGTGGTGGCTACGCACGAGGCAATATCATCAATGTGGACAGTCAGACCAACAGCACAAAAAGATCTTCTTGCTCCCCCCGCACTCCGTCTTCATTGACTAGGGCCAGTCGGGAACGCCCGCGTTGGATGACGGGCAGCGGATCGCTGGGGTAGAGCCAGGCAGGCCCCGGCAGCGGGAGCACCCTGTGGGTGGAGGGCCGTGGGGCGAGGGGCGGCTCAATACGCCCCGGTAGAATCCCCAAAAACGGGCTCCTCCAATGGCCTCCAGCGGTTGTTCGTCACCCCCCAAGCCGCCTCGCCCGGATGCAGCAGCGTCTCGGATGAATCCCGGGGGATCAGCGGGGAGGTGTGCAGTAAGGCCGGGTAGAAGGCAAACCGCCTCGTCAGGCCCAGGCGAATTACGCCGTCTTTTGTCCGTTGTTCTAGCAGGGCACCGGTGCGGTGCACAGCTTCTCCCCTCGCTGCAGCGATACTAGAGGGGGTGTGACTCACCTCCGTTTGCGCCCGGTGAGCCGTCAGCAGGCCGCCAGCCCAGCAGGCCGATCACCGCGGCCTCGAGGCCTAGCCGCCTCGTGGAAAGCCGCGGCCTCGCGTAGCCCGGCGTCCAGTCTGCCGCAGTAGCTCTCCGTAGCGGCGCCCTCCGGGGAAAGTTCACAGCGCCGTAATTCAGGCGCCGGACCTCGGATCTTCACCAGAGTTGGACGGGCACTGCAGCACAGGTGGATCTAACAACGGTGTGACTTCCAGGCGTCCATCTGCAGGTTAGGCGGATAAATGTAGGATGTTTCTGGCCAGGCAATGAAGCCATTATGGCCACCGGCTCCCCCCGTCACATGACTTGTGACAAGCCAATCACGGCGCACCCACCCTAATCACATGATCGCTCTCCCAGCCAATACTCAGGGTGCCTGCCAAGCATCCGGAAGGGTTCGACTGAGAGCAGCCTCAGTGACCGGCATCCGCGGAGAACTGCTGTCTCCCACTGGTAAGCTCGCTGTTTCTAACCTGACTAGAACGCCCCCGTTCTAGAAACATGCCACAATCTAACTTCCTTCTCCTTTAACCCGCAGCGGACCAGTTATTTACCTGGCCGCATTCCCTCACCCGGCTCCATTGTAAGACGCGTGAGGACAGTGCACCCGCCCGGAAGGCATCTGGTAACATAACGCGAACCGCCGGCACCCCCACAAACTCTTCACTTTACCCCTAAGCTAATTGTGCTCTTCCACGTTTCTCCTTATAGGTTGACCAATGTGTCGTGCTCCAATTAGATCCAGCAGACTGTACCTTCAGTAACTGCCTCAAACCTATGCCATATCTATGCCATTCCCCACCGAACGAGGGTAACTGCAGCCTATTCGACACTCCATGTTACCGCTAGCATAAAAATTAATGTAAATTAATCCCTGCTTTCTCTCATCCGCTTAATAGCAAATAATTGCGGAGGTGCAGACGCCCCTAAACTGAACAAATCCAAGAATTGTGACTTCGTTATTATTCAACCCAAACCAACCTAGAAGGTAACCCATTTAAATTCCTCACCGTGGCAATACCTTAAACGTGCATGCACCTAGTAAAAGTATGCAACCTTTATTTATTTTTATTTTTAGATCGGGCCATGCCATCTAACCTATACCGGTGCTCCCACAGAATCTCAAACGAAACTGCAATCTGAATTACGGTGCACCTACCAAGGTACCCAGGCTCATTGAACACCAAGTTTCCTTTTTTCCTATGAGTTTTGAGACCGGTATTAATACCAATTATTCTCAACAGAATCACGAGAGCGCACGCTCTCCCCCGCAAAAAGGTCCTTCCCAAGTGAAGCCTAAACTACCCCGGGCCACCAACCTGGTAGGTTTCCCAGGCCTACATTCACCCCAAGCCCTGATAATTCGCCTCCAACGACTGTCCCACCAACACAAGCCTCACTTATTCACGGCTTACTTAATTTCCCTCAACCACTTTGATTCACAATTCCGATGTGCCCTATCACAGACACTTCACCCCACCATGGTTGACCGCCCACAGTAAGTGCATGCTTTTCAGAGGGTTTGCACGGAATACGCACGCCTCATGGCAACACCGACCACTGCGTTTCCGAATGCAAAATCTGTTGGTACAATGTGAGCTATGACTATACAAACAATGACTATGTATATCTGTGTTTTTCTTCCATCTTTATTTCTCCTTTTCAAAACAGGTGTTATAAATAATTACGTTCAGGCAATATTAATTTCTTGTCCTGATGATGATCCCGTGATACTCGAGCTAGGGATCGAAACGTCGACCTCAGAGTAGTTCATACATGTACTTATATGATACCACTGTGTGTATGAATGACTCCAGGATACACTGCTAATGTATATTTAATGCCAGTGACCTGCTAGCTCACTTTTGTTTGCCTGATAACTTTTCTCACTTACCTTTACCCTCTTGTCTTGCTTTTCTCTGTACGGCACAGGACTGTGCCCCAATTTAACCCTTACCATTTGGGTTAATTTTTGTATCTTTGAGATCTTAAACAATTGAACCAATAAATATTCCCTGACCGGCTGGTCAAGGAATCTTAAACTATATAGAATTCCATTGTGATCTATATATACCATTTTTCTCGTTATCTTTGTATGCTCAGGATCACTTGTTGTTTTGATAAATACTTGCTACCCATGGTCCCGAGTGATTAAATGGGTTCCCCTTGTCCTCGTTGATGTTTCTGGCCAGGCAGCCAGAGCCTCACTGAAGTGCGGCCATTAGCTTGTGCGCCCTCTAGCGCCCCTGCCAGTTATTCTTTAATGTATTTTTTCAAATAGGCATCAAGTGATATATTGATGTGATCAGTATCCATTTTCCACTTAGATGAATAAAGCAGGGGAAGGGTTTCCGTTTAATAAAGCATGGGTATGGATCCCAGAGTATGGATGGCTCACAACACTTGTCTCGCTTTCTTCTTTTATCAGGACTCTTGCCCTAGCCAGACAACCTCTGTTATCCAAATACTACCAGATGAAGAATATTTGGGCATTATTTGATTTGTAGGTAATCTGTAATGGGTGAACCACTCCCTTTGATTTCAAGTGTGAGTTTACAAGTGATATTTATGTGCTGTTTGAACTGGGTTCAACCTGAAGACTGAACAGTTTACTGTGAACGTTGTACATGGTCATGCAGTTAGCAGAATTCTTGGTATCCTTATTACATGTAATATCATATTACTTAGAATATTTATTTGCCTGACTAAGGCAATTCCTACATTTCTGCTACAAAAACAACAAAACAAACTGTAGCCGTTTATGCAGGGATTTGTGAGAGGGAGTTTGCGGTTCCGCTGGGTTCTATGGCCATTTTGTTCCTGGTGCCAGTAAAAAAATGTATATTAATGTTTTTAATTATTTGGAAAGGGAGCCTGCTATCAAGTGACATTTGTTATATGTACTCTTTTTTTAAACTTCTGCAGCTCAGCGATAAAAAAAAATTGTTGGGTTAATCGGGTATAGGTAGGGAGAAAAGGCTGTGCAAAGACAGACCACTGTATCTTCATGCATTTATTGGCTTAATTACATTTGTAAATTTATATCAGGGAGCAAATACACAAAGAGGGTCCCTCTGGTGCTGAAAGCCAAAACAATTTTGAAAAACAACTAAGAACAGTAGCGGAGTGTGGGCTAGAGGAGTTTTGAGAAGCTTCTGAAAATGCAGCAGGTTGGAGATATCCTTCAAATAGGATTGGCTGAGTTGTACAGGGGAATTACATGGTACAAGACATACCAAGCCACTAAGGACATGTTTGGGCAAGGCTATCGGGATAGGGTGGAAAGATGTTCTGGAACTGGTCATACATAAGCCAAGAAGGCTGGTGCAGGACATAGCTTTTAAAGGTGTGAGTCAGATAGTAGATGATCAAGATGTGAAAATTGGTCTTTAACCGTGGTGTAGAAAAAAATTATTCAAAATATTTGGGCAATTATTTTTTTTGATAAACAATTTTATTGGTTTTAGGTAAAGGTAAACAGGCCAGCAGTACAGTGCATTTCTGCATTGATAAGAAGGGTCACATTTGCTTGAACATCAAACCATGAGAGTGCATGATGTTCAGACTACCAAATGAGAGGTGTTCACCTATTCTGTTTGGCCCACCCTTTTGCCCCACACCTTCTGATGCTTATTCGGCCATCCCCATGCTTCATATAAGGGTTTCTCTTGTGTTGCGTGTGAGAAGTTGGCCTGATATATGATGCTCACTAGTTCTAGTGATCACCTTGTATCAGTCCAAACAACCCTTATGGTGATTGGTTGTAAGTCAACCTTATAGACCAGCTATCCTAGTAGCGTGGACAAAAGCAGTCTTTAGGCTAAACTCTGAATGGCATGTGAAGCCAGCTGTTTTACCACATATAACCCCTTGAATACCAAATGAAAGGACACCACACAGGTTGTTATGAAAATAAACAGATATTTATTAACTAACATACACCTCTGAACTCTTTATGAGGTCAGAGGGCTAAGCACATGACAATACTAAAAAGGAAATATGAGGGGGGCGTGGCTAGCAGCCGATGATGGCGGCAGCATAAGGGACAGGCTCCGTGGTTGAGGCGGCCTCTCCGACGATCCGGCAAGCGATCCAACACAATTTTCCATCCCTGCAGGAGGGAACCAGAGCCCAGGACCGGGCGGTGCAAGCGGCGGCAAGCGGTGTCCGAATCCGACGTCTGGAAGCTGAACGCCATCGAAGCTGCGGGCAGGCCCACATGGACTGATCAGGCCGGGGACTGTCCCGACGACCTTGCCCGGCAGGAAGTGAGGCCGCTCCGGGGGACCCGCGCCGGAGGTACCCCTGCCCCTCGGGGGAGTGCGGAGATCCGGAGGGTGCACCGATCAACTACACTCGGATCGGAATCGGAGACACGGTAACGGTGCCTACTCTTCTCTCCCTTCATCCCGGCGACCGCATCAGGCGCTGCTGACCGATAAAAGGGAAAATTGCGAAACGAAGAGGTGAGCCGCCATTTTGCACAACGGAGGTCGCTGCTCACCAGGCGCAAACTGCACACAGACTAAGTGCTCCGTTCCCAGCGTTATGTGACACGGTGATTGCGGGTGGTGGACACTCCTGCAGCAGGCCGGACGACTGGGTGCACTCCGGAAGGGTGGAGGAAACACCAAGCCCACCATAAATTGGATGATTGTGATAGCCGCCCACACCCTACTCTAAACTCCACCGGTGGGGCCATCAACTCCGAACGCGTGGCGTTGGGGGGACAGACACCCCCCCTGAATGTGCCACTAATCTGTGAGACCTTAGATCGACTACACAGAACTGCGGTCTGAAGGTAACAGAGGGGCCTGTGACACACCTCCGGCGCTGGTCCCACACGGCGACACAGGGGAACTATTGTCGCAGCAGCACGCCGGGCTCCGCCACCCGGAGGGCCCGCAGTGGAAGGACAGCGCAACCTGACATTGGGGACGAGGAGTCGAGGCGACGCACATGGCATAGCTTTGCCCTGCGGGTGGATCCGACCACCCGCTGCCAACACACGTCATTGGGGATTTAGGCGGCGAAGGGACGTTTGGTACCCCTGCACAGCGCCGTGCGCAGACACCCCCTAAGATCCTATCCTGCCTTTTGCTTTGAAACTGGTCGGCGGCACGCTACATGCAGAGCTGGGAACAATCACCATCGCAAAGCGGGTCTCATCCTGTAGAACTCGCCTGGTACAAAAGAGGCGGTGTGGATCTGCAGAACTTTGCCTGCAGGCTCCCCTGGACGGTTGCGAAGTTCCCTGCCTGACCACGAACTCGGGCACCGACGTCAGCATACAATAACAATTGCAGGAGGAGTGGACGCGGTCCTCTGGGTCGGGAGTGCCTGAAGACCGCGAAGATCACAGGCATGGCGGGGAAGGGACCAAAGACTGGCACCACACAGACCCGAATAGATCGCTACGCCTACGACAAGCCAACCACCTCCCTGACAACAGGGAAAGAGACAGCCGGCAAATCCGCAGATGCACCAGGGGGCAAGAAGGCGACGCTGGACGATGTGATGCAGGCCTTGGCACATCTACAAACGACAGTGGGCTCGATTTCGACCGATATAACATTGCTCAGGGCCGACTTCCATAAAATGACGGAGAAGGTCAACGCCATGGAAGTGGTAACAAAATCCCTAGTGGAGGATGTGTCTGATCTTCAGCAGGTGGTAGAGAAGTTGGCGACAGACAACAAGGTACTGCATGAGAAGCTCGATGAGCAGGAAGGGCGCTCTAGACGGAATAACATCCGCATAATTGGCGTGCCAGAGTCGGAAGGCACGAGAGCCATGGACTTGTACGTTAAAAGCCTGATCACAAATGAACTTAAACCGAAGGGACTGTCCACTTTCTTTTCTGTAGAGAGGGCGCACCGCGTGCCAGGTGGCTAACCAAAACCGGGGGCGACCCCGCGACCTATCGTTGCCCGACTGTTCAATTTCCGGGACCGGGATGCCATCTTGCAGGCAGCACGGACATCCCCCCCTATTAGACTTCAGAACTCCACTGTGGCTTTCTTCCCAGACTATACGGTGGATGTCCCACGAAGGTGAAGAACCTTTTTCGAAGTGAAGAAAGAACTTAGGGCAAGGGAAATCCCATACTCAATGCTCTTCCCGGCCAGGTTGCAGGTTGTAGCGGACAATAAAACGTGGTTCTTCGATACCCCAGAATCCGCGCAAGACTGGCTGGAGGGATGGAGGACGGACGCCCACCCTCGGAGATCTAACCGGCGTCAGAAGGGTCGTAACGCCGGACATCATCCGGAATCCCAAGCGTCAGGTGGAGGGACAGAAAGCGGCTCACCCTTAAGAGAAGATGTGGGTGAAGAAGACAACGAAGAACAATGACTTCCAGGTTTTACATTCTGTCGGATTTATTGTGCAGCACGCCTAAGGCCCGCCACTGGACACTGGGCGATGGACCTCCGGGGAAGAGACTGAGGGGCCGCTGACTTCGGAGAGTCCTTTACCCCGGCGCGCAAGTACACTGTTTTGGGGATGGGGCATGCACTCTGCTAAGTTGGGGGGGTGGGCAGTTTTGAGTCCGTGTAGCAGGGGGGCAGGGAGGGGGGCGTTTAAGGGAAGGGGAATGGTTCATGTTCGGGATCAGTTGGTCCTAAAGGTTCAGGGTTTGACTCACAACCACACTATACAATATGACACTACCGCTACACAGCGTCACATGACTCAAATAAGGACACACAACAGTAGGCATGCTGGCGATACACCTGCTTTGCTCCTGATCAGACACACTGCCCCATGCACGAGGCGGTGGGCTAGCCCCCACATCAGATCTTTCCACGGGATACGGGATAGAATGAATCCAGAGACACTAATTGGGCCCCGTGAAAAGCCACCGCCATGGCCAGGATAGATAGCCTCACCCCGACAGCCCCGCTACAAATCATGTCATGGAACGTAAGGGAACTGGGCGATAGGATCAAAAGAGGCTTGGTTGTACAGGGAATTAAGAGGTTGGGTCCCGCCCTGGTCCTTTTACAGGAGATACACCTAGTGGGTGCTGCTACACGGGCGATGGATAGAAGGGGTTACCGCATGATTGCACATGTGGAATTCACCTCGGGATCCCGCGGTACTGGCATAATGCTACGAAAATCCTCCCAACACATAGTAAAGTCCACCAAGATAGACGACCAGGGCCGCTTCGCGGCGGTTCATGGCCAGTGGGAAGGCAGGCCATTAAATGTGGTGTCGGTCTACATCCCACCGGCGCTGCATGCTGTGGCAATGCCAGACCTCGGCAAGTTCCTCTTGGGTCTCCCAGAAGGGGATTTAATCATTGGAGGAGACTTTAACACAATACTGCATAACGCTCTTGATCGATTCCCTGTACGTGCACACACAGAAGGTCCCAGTAAGCTTCATGGTTTTCTGGAAGCACAAGGGTTGGTGGATGTGTGGCGCCTATTGCACCCAGAACAACTGCAATACACCTATTACTCGGCTACACACAATAGCCTCTCAAGGATAGATTACTTCCTCACATTAGGAAACGGTCTCCTTACCATAGACGAAGCACAGATACAACCGAGGGGTATTTCGGATCATTCACCGATTACTTTGACTATGTCTAGTTTAGAAAAAACATGCAAGAGGATCTATCCAATCTTTCCAGGGTATCTTAAGGTTCCATCTGTTAGTAAGGATTTGAAGAAAGCAACCCGACATTATTTTGAAGAGAATCAGTCCTCGGTACAATCACCTTCAGTACTATGAGGAGGCGTATAAAACAGTGTTCAGAGGGCAAGCCATTGCAGCGATAACGCACCACAAGAGAACGCAAGGGAGGGAAGCTTTAGAGTTGGAATTGGACCTAGAAAGGGCCAACACTGCCCATATGGCAGATCCATCAGATGACACACTACTTTCCCTACAACTACATCAGCGTCGCCTCGACGACCACCTGAGGCGATTAACCATGGCGGATATTGCAGCCACTAAACACAGGGTCTACGACATTGGGAACAAAGCTAGCAAACTCTTGCCGTGGCTCGATAGAAAGCAGGGGGGCAACAGGAGTATACTGCAAATTACAGACTCACATGGGGCAGTGCATACACGGCCGGAAGAAATTGTCGACGTATGGGCCGATGACTTTACCGAGGTATACACCCCGGCGGTAATTGTGACGAAGAAGAGGCTCGGGCTGCCCTCAATCATGTGTCCCTGCCAACGCTGACGGAGGAGGCGGAAAAAGACCTTGATGCCACTTTGACAACTGACGAAATTCAGTTGGCCATCAATGCGCTCCGCTCAGGCAAGGCTCTAGGCCCAAACGGGGTGCCCATTGAATGTTTTAAAACGATGTCGGAATCCCTGAGTGCACCCCTTCTTCAGATGTATGAGGAGAGTAGAGAGAAGGGTACGCTGCCCCCAGACCAACGGATGGCGACCATAGTGGCCATTCCAAAGCCGGGCAAACCGCCTAACGAATGTAAGTCCTATAGGACTATCTCATTCCTGAACCCTGAAGCGAAAATACTAGCAAAACTATTGGCAAACAGACTCATGCCGTGCTTAACCCAGCTGATCCACCCAGACCAATCTGGCTTTATGCCGCACAGAAGCACAGCATTAAATCTTCGTAGAGTGCAGGGAGTATTGGCGAGAACCCCACTGTTGACAGAACCGGCAGCGATACTGTCCTTGGATGCCAAAATGGCATTCGACATGGTGGAATGGAACTACCTATTCGCAGTACTCACCCGCATGGGGTTTGGGCCCACTTTTATCGCCTGGATCAGACTACTGTACAAAGACCCAGTGGAAAGAGAAGTAGCAAATGGCCACATATCACGTGATATACGTTTGGCGCGGGGAACTAGGCAGGGATGCCCGCTCTCACCCCCCTTTTTCGCCTTGGTCCTAGAGCCGCTGGCAGTTACTATTCGAAAGACGCCGCTATTGAAGGGGATTAGATGGGATAATAATTGGGAAGATAGAGTGTCCTTATACGCGGACGATATGTTGATTTACCTCACGGACCTGGGAAGTAGTCTTCCGAACCTCCTAACAATATGCAACTCACATGGGCGGGTGTCCGGCTACACTATTAATTGGTCGAAATCGACAATTTATGAGCTTAAGGGACCGACCCCGCCCCTTCCGGAGTCTTGCCCTCTGGAGGTGGCTGATAATTCCTTTAAATACCTAGGCATACATGTCACCCGAGATGCCACAGACTTCATTACTCTTAATCTACAACCCCCTCTCATTCGGCTACGCAATGACGTACAACACTGGAAGGAACTTCCATTAACATTGCTGGGCAGAGCAGCATTATTTAAAATGATGGCACTGCCGCGCTTTTTATACATACTTGAAAACACTCCAACACTTATACCCACCAGCTACTTTCAGAGGGTGACTGCACTGATGTCGAGTTTACTATGAGGGAATCGTCCGGCCCGAATAGCCCACATGAAGCCTAACAGGAGCTGGTACGATGGCGGGATTGCACTACCTAATATGCAACTGTACTACTGGGCGGCCCAACTCAAGGTTCTCAAACAATGGGTGCATGCCCCACAGGACGACCCGGCATTTCAGGCGGACAGGGCACAACTAGGCACCCACAGCCTACTGGCGCCTCTGTATCACAAGGGTACTGCGGCGAACCTGATAGGACCCACCAAGCATACCGTGCAGCTATGGTACAAGGCGCAAACGAAACTACACTGGGAAGGGATAATTACGAAACTCACACCACTGTGGGACACCAAGGCACTGGGACATTTGAGACGTACAAAGGGTTTCACCCAGTGAGACAACATTGGGATATCAACAGTGGGAGACATGTGGTCCAGAGAGGGGGTGATTCCATTTGGGTCCCTTCAGGAACAATACGAATTAGGGGACACTGAACTGTATAGATACATACAAATTAGGCATGCCCTCCAGGCGGTGATCCCATCGAATACCACACCCCCGGAGTCTTCCCCGCTTGAAGACCGCCTGCTCACGGACTTCATGCAAGAGGGTGCAACGTCCTTAACCTACCGTAAGCTGCTTAATAACCTGCCTGACCCACTGGGGAAACTAAAAGATAAATGGGTGGAGGATGTCGGTGATTTTGACGACTCTGACTGGAACGCAGCTATTGCTTCCCCACGTGAAGCTGGCATATCAGCTAGGTTCCGCCTGGTACAGTTAAAAATCCTACATAGGATATACTACACAAGAACTACTCTACATAAATTGCAGAGGGCGGATCACCCTTATTGTCTTAGGGGGTGCGGTGAGGAAGGCACTTTCATACACACACTCTGGAGCTGCACGAGCCTCGTGAGTTATTGGCAGCGGGTACTCCGCACCATTGCACAAACACTTGACACCTCACTAACACTAGATCCACGTGTGTGCTTGCTGAACGTGTTGGGTTCCTACTGATTTAACATTTTATGGTAGGTTGTGGACCACGATAGGCCTCATGACAGCCAAAGGGGACATTGCACAAAAATGGGGGACGGCCGAGCTCCCCACCTTGGCACAATGGAGTAGAAATATGGATATGCTCATGTTAACAGAGAGGGCGGTATACAAAATGAGAGCCAATCCGTGTAAGTGGAATGGACTTTGGCAGCCCTGGAACACGTACAGAGGGGACATTTGCGAACCGTTGCCGGAGGATGATATTGATAGCTCAGAGGATGAGGAAGAAATTGAGTGACGGCCAAGGGTTACAGAAGGTGGCACGCACAATGGGTACGGACCTTGTCTGATGCAATAGGAGCTGATGGGAGGGGCGGTTGGGAGATGGGGTGTAATCTTGTGTGGCTTGCAGGCATGGCGTCCAGCAGGGTAGCGTTCATATCGATCAGCAAAGTATATGTTATTTATTTATTTATTTATTTATTATAACATTTGTAGAGCGCGAACGAAGGCCCTAGGGCATCTCGGCGCTATGTGTGTTACAACTGAGTCACGTGTTGAGTTTTTTAGTTTTACATAAAACGCAAAATGCAAGTTATCATTATGTACGTATCTAACTTGTTTCTAGAGATTCAACAACCTATCTGACCGATAATATGACAACGACCTGAGTAGGCCAGAATGCATACTTGTGTACCATTCGTATGACACCTTATACGCCGGCCTCAGGGTTGTAGGCACAAATATGTACAGTTGTTGGTAATAGCTATATAATCTTGCAATTAAAAAAAAAAAATTTTTTAAAAGGAAATACGAGTTCGCACAATATTTACAAGTGCGCCTTAGGGGCACGACATACCATATACTCAAAACAATGGAATGCGAGGAAAGAAAATACTGTAAGGAGATCCAGAGGCTGGAGGATCGCTGGGACTACGCTACAAACTAGGTAAATAAGGAGCAGGAGGCCCACGGGACTCACGTGCAGAGTGGGAACTCTCACGCGGGATGTGTACCAACGTCTATGGATACTACAGTGTTAGAAAGTTACGGATTCCGGACGAACCCGGCTGGATGGAGGGAAAACAACAGTGGACCTGGACACTAGGAGCGTGAACACAGACTTCAGCACCTAGAAGCTTTAGTTACCTAACCCACAGGCTGCGGGTGCATAGGGCTGAAGTTGCGTCGGGTTTGCTGCGTTGCTCCCGGTGATGCCTGAAACAAGGAGTTGCTGGCAGGCAGCCAGATGGAGGAGTCCGGTGGTTCCAAGGATAGAACTTAGAAGAAGGAGTCCTGAAAGGGAAGGGGACAGAGTCTCGGTCACTAGCCAGTGACGGTGCTGGAACCAGGAGGGAACCAGATGCTGTTGCCGCAGTCAGGTGAAGGAAGGGTCGCTTCTCTCTGTAGCTGCGCGGACCAGGAGCTGCTCTTCACAACCAGGCTGGAGGCACGAGCTGTCCCATGTAGTCTGCTGCTGTTGGCGGTGTTGGATCGTCGATCTGGTCAACAGGCCTTGGCTAATGCAAGCCACGCGGTGGAACAAAGATGGCGTCTGGTGCAGACCAGGAGGGTCCGGGGTGCTTCTCGTTTACAGGGAAGCAAGGGCCAATCTGGGGGACCAGACCAGCAATGCTGGATTCTTCGGGTCGTCGTCTCAGAGGTCACAAGCCAGCCGGCAAGTGAACAGACAACAGGATAAGCAGCAACCAGGCAAAAGGGCCCCACGCAGATCTCGTGGATGCTGGGGGGCTGGTCTTTGGTGCAGGAGCTGTGTCGGTGTGGGGCTTCTCAGACCCCAAAGCACTCACTCGAGGATCCCTCGGCGGTCGTGCTGGAAGCGCTGTGCAGGTTTCTCAAGATGGCCGTCTCCAAGTTGCTCGTCGCATCCACGGGTCTCAGCTGTGCTGTGGATGTGGGTAGAGGTCAGAGGAGTCTGGAGGTCTGGGTCTTGTGGAGCGGAGTCGTCGGATTCTGGGATGGAAGGACTTGCAGCAAACCGCACAGGTGCTTGATGGTGCCGGCGAAGCAGGATGGTCACTCCCTGACCATAGGGGAGATTCTTCAGTCTTCTGGTAATCAGGAGGTCGAAGGTCAAGAGTTTCTTCGTGGAAGTTGTCAAGATTAATCTAAAGGGGAATGGGACCAGCTCCTACCTTTATTCAGATAAAGGGGGCTGCACTACGACTAGGTCCCTCCTCTGGGTGGGACCAGGAAGGGGGGTGGTTACACCCCCTTTCCTTTGTCTGGTCTGGTGCCAGCTCTGAGGCTAGAGTGCCCCAGGAACTGGTTCAGACCGGTGTATGCACAGGGACACATTGTGTGCCCCAGGCATGTCTCATTCCTTTCAGCCCTGTCCTACCTAATACAAAAAATCCTGTCTGGGGTGGTGCTAGCACCTCCCAAGGCAGGAAACCCTTTATCCGAGCCTCCCTCGCTGGAAGGACTCCCAGCAGCAGGTGGTCAGACTTGTGTCTGTCGTGGCAGTATCCATTTTGTGATGCTGAGGCTCGAGTTAACTTTAACCGGGGTTCACAGTTACATACATGTCGTGTCCCTCTAGAAGGGTGGAATGCTACCCCGTCGCCAGAATTGGTGACGGGGTAGTATTCCAATTCGTATGACACCTTACTCGACATGTTTTGATAATGCTATACCAACGTTAACATTTGACTGCGAGGTTCATAATGCCCTTAAGAGTATATGGTATAGCGTTATCATGGAACAGCTATTAGGACTTGGTTCCGCAACCTGCAAACGGGCTCAGCTCATGCCAGAGCACCATCTCACATAATTCCAAGCACTCTGCCTTCAGGATTGATAAGGCCTGCCATAGGAGTGACTGATAGGAATATATGTGTCCATTTTAGGGTTAGATATAGGGATACTATATCTAAAGCAAAGGGTGATTACACCACCTTGCCCCAGCTGTCGTGCAGCCAGTTGTGTCTGTTTAGATGGCCAGCCAGGGGTGGCATAATACATGCTTCAGCCCCTGGTAGGCCCTGGATATACCTAGGCCCTGGATACCTAAGGAAGCGGATTGTGTTCAAATCTATGACGCTGATGCACAAGGCTTTGTTTGGCTCAGGCGCTGGATATCTGAAGAAAAGATTAGCTTTCTATTGCCCGGCTCGCTCACTGCGTTCAGAATCCTTATTCACTGCTGTGGTTCCACGCGTGAGGAAGGCCCGCATTGGGGGGCGCTCTTTCAGCCTTAAGGCTTCCCAGCTGTGGAACTCGCTTCCATTGGCACTTCGTAGCACTCCCAACTTGCTTCAATTCAGGAAGAATTTGAAGACGTGGCTTTTTAATCACTCTGTTTAGGTGGGTTTCTTTCTCCTTCTCTTTTGGGTTCTGTTTTACTTGTTATGTTGTTTATACACTTTAAGTTGCCTGTGGAAAGCGCCGGGACACTCTTTTAGAGTAGCCGAGCGCCATAAAAATGCACTTTAACATAACATAACATAACATGCTGTACAGGGACTGATAAGGTGGCCCAGTACCAATTGGTAAATGCACCTAAGGTACATGGTTGTCAATTTGGAGAGATAACAGCTAGGCTGTGGGTCTGATTAGCAGGCCCACAGCCAGGGAAAGTCGTAAACCAGTGAAGCAAAAAGCAAAAAATCGGGGGTGACCATAGGATTGCAGATCCTACTCTCCTACATAACCCCCCCCCCCCCAAACTTAGGGACATTAAACTAACCTTGACCAGGTGAGTCTTCTTGTTCTAAGTGGAAGTACCTGGAGAGACCATCTGCATTGCCATGGTCAGTCCCTGGTCTGTGCTCCACTGTAAAGTCCATCCCCTGTAGGGAAATGGACCACCTAAGAAGTTTGGGGTTTTCACCCTTCATTTGATTTAGCAATAAGAGGGGCTTATGGTCGGTCTGAATCTTGAAGTGAGTGCCAAACAAGTATGGCCTCAGCTTCTTCAGGGCCCAAACCACAGCAACGGCCTCCCTCTCAATAGCTGACCAACGTTTCTCTCTAGGGGTCAGCCTTCTACTTATAAAAGCAATGGGCTGGTCATGACCATCAATATTCAGTTGAGATAGAATAGCTCCCACACCCAACTCAGAAGCATCTGTTTGGACAATGAATGGCTTGGAGTAGTCTGGACTCTTGAGAATAGGTGCAGTGCACATGGCCTGCTTTAGGTCATCGAATGCCTTCTGACAGCTAACTGTCCACCGAACTTTCTTTGGCATTTTCTTACTTGTCAGGTCATTAAGTGGAGTCACAATGGTTCCATAATTTATGACAAATTTCCTATAGTAACCAGACAGGCCCAAGAAAGCTCTGACCTGTGTCTGGGTGGTTGGAGGAGCCCAGTCCTTTATGGCCTGTATCTTGCTCTCCAAAGGTTGAACTTGGCCTCCACCTACAAGGTGGCCCAAGTATACAACTTGACTCTGTCCTATCTGGCACTTGGTAGCCTTGATAGTGAGGCCTGCCTTTTGCAGGGCCTCCAAAACTTTCCTCAGGTGGATCAGGTGATCCTCCCAGGTGGAGCTAAAGACAACAATATCATCTAGATATGCTGCACAGAAGTCATCCAGCCCAGAGAGAGCTTGGTTCACCAACCTTTAAAAAGTGGCAGGTGCATTTTTCAAACCAAAGGGCATCACCACAAACTGGTAATGACCTCCTGGGGTAGAAATTGATGCCTTGGCCTTGGCATCCTCAGCTAACCTGATTTGCCAATAACCAGCTGTCAGGTCAAATGTACTCAAGAATTTGGCAGAAGCCAATTTATCTATGAGTTCATCTGCTCTTGGTATTGGATGGGCATCTGTCTTAGTGACAGCATTGAGACCCCTGTAGTCTACACAAAACTTCATTTCACTCTTACCATCCTGGGTGTGAGGTTTAGGCACTAGAACTACAGGACTAGCCCAAGGGCTCTCTGAGGGTTCAATGACTTCCAATTCCAACATTTTTTTTACTTCTTGTTTTATGCAGTCCCTGACGTTGTCAGGTTGCCTGTAGATTTTACTCTATATAGGCAGACTGTCACCAGTGTCCACCTCATGGGTGCACCAGTTTGTCTGACTGGGTGTCAGAGAGAACATTTGTCTAAAGGATTGAAGAACCTGTTTGCAATCCTCTTGTTGATGCTCAGAGAGGCTGTCAGAAAAGACTACACCATCCACTGACCCATCATCGGGGTTCTGAGTGAGCAGGTCTGGGAGAGGGTCAATCTCTTCCTCCTGTCCCTCATCTGTAGCCATGAGCAAGCCCATGTCTTCCCTGTTGACAAATGCCTTGAGCCTGTTCACATGAAGTACTCTGTGAGGGCTCCTGGGAGTTCCAAGGTCTACCAGGTAGGTGACCTCTCCCTTCTGTTCAATTATAGTATGGGGTCCAGACGATTTGTCTTGGAGAGCTGCTGGGGCCACTGGCTCCAACACCCACACCTTCTGTCCAGGCTGGTAAACAGTAAAGACAGCATTTTGGTCATGCCAAGCTTTTTGGAGTTCTTGGCTGGCCTCAAGGTTTTTAGATGCCTTCTCCATGTACTCTGCCATCCTGGAGCGGAGACCAAGTACATAGTCCACTATGTCCTGTTTAGGCTTTTTGAGAGGTAACTCCCATCCTTCCTTCACAAGACACAGGGGTCCTCTTACAGGGTGCCCAAAGAGAAGTTCAAAAGGGCTGTAACCAACCCCCTTCTGTGGGACATCTCTGTAAGCAAACAGAAGGCAGGGTAAAAGGATGTCCCATCTTCGCCTAAGCTTTTCAGGTAACCCTTTTATCATCCCTTTGAGGGTCTTGTTGAATCTCTCAATAAGCCCATTGCATTGTGGGTGATAGGGGGTGGTGAACTTGTAGTTGACACCACACTCCTTCCACATAGCAGTCAAGTATCCTGACATGAAGTTTGCACCTCCGTCAGAGACAACCTCCTTAGGAAACCCCACTCTGGAGAAAACTCCAAGTAGGGCCCTGGCCACAACAGGAGCTGTAGTGGTCCTAAGGGGAATAGCTTCTGGATATCTGGTGGCATGATCCACTACCACCAGTATACATCTGTGCCCAGATGCTGTAGGGGGGTCCATTGGTCCAACAATGTCAATCCCCACTCTTTCAAAGTGTACCCCCACCACAGGTAGTGGTATAAGGGGGGGCCTTTGTTGTGCCACCTGATTTGCCACTGGCTTGACAGGTGACACATGAGCGACAAAACTCTTTAGTGTCTTCACACATATGGGGCCAGTGAAAGTGTGGGACAAGCCTGTCCCAAGTCTTGTTCTGGCCTAAGTGACCTGCAAGAGGAATTTCATGGGCCAAGGTGAGAAGGAAACCTCTCAGAGACAAGGGGATGACCAGCTTCCTGGTAGCACCAGGCTTGGGGTCTCTTTCCTCAGAGTAAAGGAGTCCATCATCCCAATACACTTTATGGGCACCTGTGGCATTCCCTGCAGCCTCAGCAGCAGCCTGCTGTCTGAGGGGTTCAAGAGATGAACAGTCTAATTGTGCTTGTCTCAAGTCTGCCCTGGAAGGTCCCCCTGTCCCAAGAAACTCAGCCTGTTCAGGTTCAAGTTCTTCTAGGACAGTTCCTTCTGGGGTCTTTGGGTAAGTCTACTGTGAGAGCTGATCCTCACCTTGAGGCAAGGGGGAAGGCACTGCCTTAACCCTACTGTTCTTACTCTTGGTTAGTGTCTGGTCCATTGTTCCAGGATCCAGCACTAGTTCAGCTGGGCATTTCTTGGCCTGTGACCTAGTCACAGCAAGGACATGTGCTGACAAACCTAACATCTCCACGTGAGTCCTATACTCCACATCTGACCATAGGGAGGATTCCAAATCATTGCCCAAAAGACAGTCCACTGGGAGGTCTGAACTAACAGCAACCCTTTTGAGGCCCTTTACCCCTCCCCAGGAGAAAGTGCCAAACTATGGTTGGTAGTGACATTGCTAGCATTGGTCACTAGGTAGTCTGAACCTAGTATTACCTGTCCAGGGTCCACAAATGCTGGTGTCACCATAGTGACACTGGCACAGGTGTCCCTGTAGGCCTGAGCCATTTTTCCATTGATTAAAGGCGTTTGCCTGTACTTGTCCAGAGTACTGGGACTTATTGTAGGGGTTAAATCCATGTCCCCAGTACACACAAGAACAGCCTGGGTAGGTACTCTGACTAGGTCAGAGCCTGCCTCAGAAACCAATGTCAACCCCACTATAGCTTTTTGGGGAACACTACCACTACTAACTGAACTAGGGGTTGCAGGTGCCTTAGGGGCAGTAGTGGTAGGAGCTGGGCCTTTCTTGGTGCACTCACTAAACCAGTGAGTATTACTTTTACAGTATTGGCACCATGGTTTCTTCTGACCATTATTCTTCTTCTTTTGGGAATTCTGGGACCCACCCTCCTTAGATTGTTGGGGCCCTGTTGAAAACTTCTGGTTATTTTGCTTATTCTCATTACCCTTCTGGTCTGCTTTCTTCTGGCCACCACCCTGGTTCTGGTTCTGCTGCTTGACCCTTGTCCTGACCCATCTGTCTGCCTTCTTTCCCAATTCTTGGGGAGAGGTCAGATCTGAGTCAATAAGGTGCTGATGCAACAACTGATTCTGACAATTACTTAAGATTTGTTCTCTCATAATTAGATTATATAATCCTGTGTAATCAGTAACTTTACTTCCCAGTAATCAGCCTTCAAAAGCCTTAGTGGCACACAGTGGCGGCTGGTCCATTAGGGGCGTTGGGGCAGCGCCCCACTTCTCACAATCAAGACAAACTGTAACGTACGTTGCAGGCAGCAAGAAATGTAAGCAGACGCAATTCTCGTCTGTTTACATTTCCGGCCTGTGCTGGCAGCTGCTTCACAGCCTCAAGTGCGCATGCGTCACACACAGTGCATGCACGCAGGCGGGAGCAGCAGGAGTCCAGAAGTGGACTCCTACTGCGCAACTGCGAGCCAGGGGCGCTTTTTATTTAGCACGGCCAGTCCATTCCCATAACATTAGGCATGCAGCGCATGCCTAGTTTAGTGCAGAAGTCTGCATATAGGCTCCTCTTCGGGCGGTGACGTACAGTCGCCCCATGCCCTTTCAAAAGGCCTGGATGCGACTGGGGGCGGTATCCTGCCAATGATTTGTCACGTTGGACTCGGAGTGAGACGTGCTGTGACGCGGAACCGGCCGCCGGCGGAGGACATGCCTCATCCTGTTAAGCTAAGTTTAGTTTTTATTGTATTTAATTGTTTTATTTATTTTGGACCGTTGCTTTTCCTCTTAAAATGTATATCTTTAACCTGCGTAGAAGATAGTGCCCAGACTGCTAAATTATAGTGCCATGTCGGAGCGATCATCTCATTCAAAAAGTATTGCGCCCTGATTACATGGATGTAGCGCCGTGAATTCCATGACTATGATCCGTGTGTACTGTGTGGATAGATTCTTTTACTATTTGAGGGGGGCTTCGTGGTGCACAGACATAGCGTTGTGTACTGCATGCAAGTGAAGTGACTGAAAATATAGCACACGCTTAGCTGCTTGCACTAAGAATAAATCCACATTGACGGACATTACCCCCTCATGGGTCCTCCCCGTCCCAGTCCTTACCACGTGAGGCAGTCCTGCCTCCACCCAGCCAATCAAAACGCCAGAAATCCAAAGGTCGAAGGTGACATAAGCCCCTCCCACCCACCGCCATGCCTGTTTTTTTTCTGCTCCGACGGCTGTCGGAACGCTGGTGCTCCCGGTTCCTGCCTCTGTTCCTGTTTGCTTCTGGGTGTTTTGGCGGTGCCGTGAGTGTTTCTTTTGCATTTTTAAATGCTTCTGTTTATGGTCTTTTCATGTTTTTACCGGCGCGGCCGCTCCGGTCCTCCGGCCGGCCATGCTCCTGTTCTGGGGTCAGGATGCTCCCCGTTCATGTGCTGGGCTGGGGCGGGGAGCCCTCCTGGTGTTCTGGCCCCAGGTCGTTCCGGCGCTGGTGCTTTAGTGCAGTGGCCGGCCCCTGTGGCCATGTTCTTAATATATGGCTGTGGGTGGAGACTGCAGGGCTGCCCTTTTTTGTTTATTTTCTGTTCTCACATGTGAGATTACTGTTTGGGGCAGTGTTTCCTGGAGGTTGCTGGGCACTTCCTTTCAATTCCACCACCAATGTGTGTTGGGTGTTTTCCTGGTGCTCGCTTCGGCAGCACATATACTATGCTTGGAACGTTACAGAGTAGATTAGCATGGTCCCTGCACAAGCCTCTGGTGTCACAGGCTATCATGTGCTGAGGGTTCAAGTCCTGCCTATGCTGTCAATGTGACTTGGGATGTTCATTTTCATGCTGTGCTTTGGAAATTTGCATTCTCTTTGTCCACGTAGCATTTTTTGCAGTTTTTCTTGGACTGTTTTGCGCTGTCTGCGCTGCTGGTGCATGCGGCTATGCCATCATCTCTTGTTGGTGGGATCAAGGACGTTTTTTCCCTGTTGGGGTATACATTCGGGGATGGTCCATGAGATTTCTGGCGTTTTGTTGCTGGGTCTTTCTCCCTGATTCATTTGCTCCGGCGGGGTTTATTCCCATTTTTTACCGGCCATTTCATGCTGTCCTGTTGGCTGTACTGGCTGCGGTGTGGCTTGGCATTGCCATGCGGGGTGTTCCTCTCTTTCTGGGGACACGATTTTTTCAGGCGGTCTTTGTCACCGGGTATCCTCCATTTTTCTTCTTTTTTGCACCTTCTCCCTCGGTCTTCGGAGGCTTCTTCCCTGGAGGTCCGGGTTGGGCGGTTGGTGGATTCCGCTCTCAAGAGTTCGTATGCTGCTTCTCCTTTTTGGGGTGTGTGCTTGCTCTTTTTCGGTCTGTGCTTTCTTGGGGTCCCTCCTTCCGGTCCCGGATGGTTGGGCCTTGTCCTCGGCTACCGGGGCGGCGGGGGCTTGTGAGATTTCTCACTGGCCTGCGTTTTGGTGCTTTGCCTTCCCCTAGTGCCTTGGTCCTATACCTGCATTTTTTGCACTACGTTTGGTTCCCTGCCTCTGCGGCGCCTGCTGCTGCCCCTGAATGTCAGTCCGATATGTTGTGCCCGGGTGGAGTCTCTGTGGCCTGGTGGTTGCATCTCTTCCTCTTCAGGTTATGTGTTCCACTCCTGGTGTTGCCCTGCTTGTGGGTCGCCTATCTCCTTTGGTGTCATTGGTCCGGTCTGCTTTGAGAATGGTGATTCCTGTTGGTCGTCATTCTTGGTTGCCGGTTTCCATTCCGGGCTGTCCCCCTTTTAGGCCATTCTTCTTTGGCGTCGGCCAATTTTTTGTCGCTACGCTCTGTGGTGCTGGTTTCGGTGATGGAGTGGGGCCGGGGGTCCTCTTTCTCTCTGTTCCAGGTCCTGGCTCCCGTTGGTCTTTCTGTTCGGTTCTGCCTCCCGGGGCTTTGGTCGGGTTGGTGCGGCTGTGTCCCTTTCGGTTGAGCCCCTTGCAGCCTGGTTTTCCCCTCTTCTTGGTGGGTAATTTTGGCTTCCCTAGGTGTGGGAGTCACCTGTTTTTCTCGTTCCCCTCCATCCGGCTGCTCAGAGGTTTGCGGTGGTTGAGTTCCGTTTCCTGTTTTCAGGTGTTTCCTTTCGGTCTCTCTCATGCTCCTCTGGTTTTTTCCACGGTGCTGGCTCCTGCTGTGGGGGTTTGCTGGCCTGGTTCCGGTTTCTGGGGTCGTTTTGGGTCTGGCCGTTCCTCGTCTGGTTCCTGTTCGGGGGCTTCAGTTCCTCGGGACCGGTTTGACGCTTTGCTGGGGGCTGTTTCTCAGTGCTCGCTTCAGCGGCTCGTATGCTTTCTGCTGAGCGTTGCTGGAGGGGGTTGACATGGCCCCTGCGCTGGGATGACACGCATTTCGTGAGGCGTTCCATATATCCGGATCTGTTCTCTGTCCTGTTGGGTCTTCTGCGGGTCCTACTGGGTCTCCCTCCTGCCCCGGCTCGGGGTTGGTTTTGTGTGCGGCAGATGGTGGTTGCCTCCTCGGCTGTGGTTCCTTGGGCTCTTGTGCACCTCGTGTCCTTGGTGTTTCTTCTGATGTCTTGTTGGGTCCTTTGTCTTGCTGATTGCGAGGCTCTGGTTCCTCTCTCCCCTGGTCTGGTGGCTTTGCTCTCCTGACCTGGTGTGGGGGGTGCATTTCTGCTTTCCTCTCTCCTCTTGTTGTCCTTGGATGCCTGTCCTTGGGTTGGGGGCCCCGTTGGGGTCCTTGGTGGCCGGCTTGTCTGTTGTTCGGGCTGGCGCTCTGGGGGCTCGTTGTTGTTTGGGCCTTCTTGGGGGGTCCCGGTACGTGTCTCTGTTCCTGCGAGCTTCCCTGTCTTGTTTCTGGGCGGCGACTTCTCTGTTGTCTTTCAGAGGGTCTTGAGAGGCATCCCTGTTACGACGGTTGGTTTCTTTACTGGAATGGTACTCTGGTTGTGCCTTCTTTTGGTGGCTTAGGCCGCTTCCTGCCGTCCTCTGTTTGGTGCTGTCTGGTGCTTGTTTCGACGGGACATGTCCTTTTGTTGGGACATTGCGTGGGTGCTTGGGACTGTGCGCTGGTGCTTGGAATGGCCCTGCGCTGGGTTGTCTTGCTACTTCGTGTAGCATTCCCTCTGTCTGTTCCTCTGTTCCAGGTCCTTTTGTCTTTGGTTTGGGTCTCTTGGTTTGGTCATTCTTGCTTCCCCTCCGGTTGCTCTTCTCCCCCGGTTTTTGTTCCGGGGTGGTCTGTCCTCGGGGGTTGCTCTCTCGTTTCCTTGGCCTTCGGGTTTTCTGTATGCCTTCCCTCCCGTTTTTCTCCTCCCGGGCGCTCTGCGGAGGTTTGGGGGGTGTCGGTGTTGTTGGGTTGGCCTTGCTGTTTTTGGTTTCCGCTCCTGCTGTTGCTGTTGGGAGTCGGATTTGGCCAGCCTCCCTTGCCTCCGGCTCTGCTTCTGGGTCCGCAGCTGTTTTTGCCCTGTCTTTGGCGCTTGCTTCTGACTGCCTGTCTCTTGAGCGGCTGTCTTTGGCGTCTTTGGGCTGTTCTTCTGTGGTGGCCTGTGGCGTGTGTTGGTCGCGTTGGCCTTCCGCTCTTTGGAGCTGTGATGCACTTTGGGGCTCTTTTGTTTCCTGGTGCTCTTCTCTTGGTCGGAATCCATGGTGGGGTTCCTGTTTCTGTGCTGGTTTCTCCAGCTTGGGTTTGTTGTTGGGATTTTTCCCCTTCTGCTTTGTCTGCTCGTTGACGGCGGTTTGTGCTTGTCGGGGCCTTGGGGCTTCCTCGGTGGTTGTTGTCCTTTGATGGGTCGGCTTCTTCGGAGCTTTTGCTTCATTGTCCGGGCTCTCCTGTTCTAATTTCTTCTTTGGGCCTTGCCTGCTGTTTTGCATGGTCTGCGGTTG
The DNA here is from genome assembly GCF_964263255.1 of Lissotriton vulgaris. Taxonomy (NCBI): domain Eukaryota; kingdom Metazoa; phylum Chordata; class Amphibia; order Caudata; family Salamandridae; genus Lissotriton; species Lissotriton vulgaris. The sequence goes on along the minus strand of NC_141699.1, from coordinate 605,066,992 downwards.
CCCCTTTCATGTCCTTGTTAGTGGTGGACGTGTTGTGGTTGTCCACTGCTGTGTTTTTTTTTGCTGGCCTTCTCTTCCGCTTGTCGGTTGGGTGGGTTGGGTGCCTTACTCGTTTTGTTTCCTTCTTTGCAGTTTCTGCAGGTTTGAGTAGTTTTGCGGCTTAGATCGGGCTTTTCTGCCTCTTTCTTCGTGTTTCCTTTTGCGGCTGGAGGTGTTGCCTCCTGTTTTGCCCGCTGTGGGGGTTTCTCCTTTTCCCCTTCTTTGGGTGTTCGCGGGGCTCTTCTGTTTTGCCTCCGATGTTCACTACAGTCTCGGGTTTCTCCTAACCTGTTTGTCTCCTGTGGGTTCTGTGTCTGCTTCCTGTGCTGATGGGGCGGGGTCTCTATCCTAGTGCTTTGTGGGGCGGCCTTTTGGCGGTCCCGTCACACTTTTGTGCGACATTCTCGGCTTGATGTTTTTCTTGCCTCTTCTGACGATTTCTGTTGGCGTCTTGTACGCTGCTGTTCGTCGATGCTTTATTGTTTGAAGTTTTGTACTTTTGCATGGATCCCTGGTGTCCTGCATTTTTTCTTCTTGGTTTTCTGCTTGTGAGTTCCTCACGTGGTAAGGACTGGGACGGGGAGGACCCATGAGGGGGTAATGTCTTATTACTTACCGGTAATCTTCATTACCCCGATTAGGGTCCTCCCCGTCCCAGTCCTCTTCCCTCCCTCCCTCCCGCTGTGTTTGTGTCTGAGTCTTGTTGATAACAGGCATGGCGGTGGGTGGGAGGGGCTTATGTCACCTTCGACCTTTGGATTTCTGGCGTTTTGATTGGCTGGGTGGAGGCAGGACTGCCTCACGTGGGAAGGACTGGGACGGGGAGGACCCTAATCGGGGTAATGAAGATTACCGGTAAGTAATAAGACATTGTGCACTGTTCTGCGTTACCGAAATTAACGCACAGATGTGGGGGCCTGCACTTCGGACGTATTGCTTCCTGTTCCACAAAGGCTACTATAGTGCACACACAGCGCGGCTGTTCTATATGCTAAGCAGCACGTGCCCATAATGCATTGCTTTTAATTTATTTCATATTCTACTTCCTAGCCCTAGCGAGGCACCTGAAACTTTGCCGCAGGTTCAGAGCAGTGTTGGTCATTTGTGGGCTTTGGTGTACCATTTCTTGGTTAAAAACGACAATTTCTCGAAACCGAGTCAGCGCATTTGAATGGAAAGTTTTGGTTCTGCACTTCCGCACCAGGGGAGCTTCACCACAGACATCCCTGATACCGAGCGCGCCCTAAACGTGCAGAGGGTTCTCCTCCGTTCTTTGGGTCCCGGTGAGTTCATAATTATTTATTTTTGGTCGAGCAATCAAATCATCCAATCCAATATACACGCTCATGTCTATTCCGTCTCTTCCTTTTTCTCCCTTCCTTGAGATAATCTTATCCTCTCACTTGTCATCCTTCTGCTCTTTATTTATTAATACAATGCAAGCCCCTTATCCCGTTCTTTAATTTAATAACATTAAGGTTTCGACATCGACAAGTTCTAATAATTGTGAAATAAATATGTGCTTCCCCAAACCGTAGTTATTATGGGCAGCTTGATGAGCACTAACCACGGCAGACAGAACATTTCCAGGAGCCCTCATGCGGGAGAATTCTTATTGGAGGAAGACTCCACTTTAAAGGACTGTCAGTAATTATAAGGAGAGGCCCTGGGGAGAGCAGGTCTGCCAGGATAAGGCAGGCGTTATTACATAGGGATCAACCTCATTGTATTCCTGCTTTGATCTTTGACACATTCTAAGCATTTACCTATTTATGAAAAGAGGATGGGTTATAAAGATATTCCTCGATATACGGTTTTGAAAAACAAATAGTGACATATGGTGCATTTTACACGTTTCTTCCAACACCATACAATAAAAGCAAAGGTTTCCCAGCCAGTACTGAAAGGGTAATGACATCATGAAATATTACACTTTTATTTAGGGTTCGACACCATAAACTCTGGTCAGAAGCACTGTTAACCTGTGAGCCGGTGGAATGAAATAACTAATCTGAGGGCTGTAGTAATCCAGGTTCAGGCACAAAAGGGAGTTAGCATTTAATGATTATGGAATACAAAAATACCACCCCAGGTCTGCATCGATTTCGCCAGGTAGACCTCGTGGAATTGGTTTACTCAAACCTCCAGTGCACCAAGTCTGTAGCATGTAAAACACTAGGTGTGCAGTAGGGGGTAGCTTTCACTGCTGCAGCAGGTGTAGTGGCACCGCTACCCAAAGTCTTGAGGGCCCGCTGAACCCTGATTACGGTTGTGTGTCGTATGTCAAAAGGCGGTGTGCTCCACCACTAATGTTACGCCTCACCAGTTTCAAATGTCACCAGCCGCCACTGGTGGCACAATCAACAAAGTCAGCCCAATCCTGAGACTGAATTTTCCGGTTGTCTCTGAACAGCAACCTGTACTGCTCGGTTGTTAAGCCAAACCCATCAATCAGTGTATTTTTCAGGACCTGGTAATTGTTAGCATCCTCAGCTCTAGTAGTGAGGAGCTTATCTCTACCTTTACCTTCAAAGGAGAGCCACAGTATAGCTGCCCACTGACTCTGGGGGATGCACGGGACAGTGCAGGCCCTCTCCAAAGCAGTCATCCATTTGTGGATGTCATCCCCTTGTTTAAAGGGGGGCACTATTTTACTCAGGTGTCTAGTATCAAAACTCCTGTCTTTATCTTTAATGATAATGCTGCCACCAGTGGGGTCTGCCCCACTCAATTTCTGCTCTCTGGCAAAGGCAAGTCTTTCTTTGGCAAGGGCAAGTTCTTCCCTCTCAATCCTCAGATTGACTTCCCTCATCTTAGCTTCATGCTATCTTCTCTGAGGGGATGTCATCCCTCTCTGAGAAGATGCCTGAGGGACATGGGTATGAATAGATCTGTTAGAGCCTCTGGAGTGAGACCTAACTCGTCTATTCCCAAGGTTAAGCCTGCCTGAGGGTGGGCCTGGGGGTCCCCCAGTTCCATTCTCATGTATGCTTAAGTTGGTCCTGGTGAGCCTACTGACTACTACTGGACCTTTGTCTGCCTCATCCCCAGATAATTCCTCTTCCTCTTCCTCCTCTTCACTTTCTGCTCCATGGAGGTTAAGGTCGGGATCACCAAGGGTTCCCTCTAAGGGGGGCATGCTCCCATCTGGATTAGAAGGGCCTGTGTTAGAAGCCCTTCTGCATCATATGTCTCTAAGAGACCTATCAGAAAAGGAGTGGTAGGGTTAGAACCCTGTTTTAGTTTCCTGGAGGTACACAGTTGTCTCATCTCCTGGAAGCTAAGGGCTGCATATCTGGAAGTGACCTGTGGAAGGTCATCAACCACAAGGGGGGCCTCTGTGTTCCCTCCTGTGGTAGACATGCTTTTCTAGTGAGGTGTAAGTGGTGCACTTACCTACACTTTGGGTTTACCTACTGATCCCTTGCTAAGAGTTGTAGTCAGGGTGTGCTACTCCCTTTCTACTACAACAGCTGGTTCAGTAGAACTCAGAGTATTTCTAAGCTTGTTATATGTACCTATGGTACCTTATGTGATCTTTCAAATGATATCTCAAGATTATATTTGGTAAAAACAACAGCAAGCTCAAATCCCAACCGCTGCACACCAATGTGAGAAGTTGGCCTGATATATGATGCTCACTAGTTCTAGTGATCACCTTATATCAGTCCAAACAACCCTTATGGTGATTGGTTGTAAGTCAACCTTATAGACCAGCTATCCTAGTAGCGTGGACAAAAGCAGTCTTTAGGCTAAACTCTGAATGGCATGTGAAGCCAGCTTTTTTACCACATATAACCCTTTGAATACCAAATAAAAGGACACCACACAGGTTATTATGAAAATAAACAGATATTTATAAACTAACATACACCTCTGAACTCTTTATGAGTTCAGAGGGCTAAGCACATGACAATACTAAAAAGGAAATACGAGTTCGCACAATATTTACAAGTGCACCTTAGGGGCACGACAAACCATATACTCAAAACAATGGAATACGAGGAAAGAAAATACTGTAAGGAGATCCAGAGGCTGGAGGATCGCTGGGACTATGCTACAAACTAGGTAAGTAAGGAGCAGGAGGCCCACGAGACTCACGTGCAGAGTGGGAACTCTCACGCGGGATGCGTACCAACGTCTATGGATACTACAGTGTTAGAAAGATACGGATTCCGGACGAACCAGGCTGGATGGAGGGAAAACAACAGTGGACCTGGACACTAGGAGAGTGAACACAGACTTCAGCACCTAGAAGCTTTAGTTACCTAACCCACAGGCTGCGGGTGCATAGGGCTGAAGTTGCGTCGGGTTTGCTGCGTTGCTCCCGGTGATGCCTGAAACAAGGAGTTGCTGGCAGGCAGCCAGATGGAGGAGTCCGGTGGTTCCAAGGATGGAACTTAGAAGAAGGAGTCCTGAAAGGGAAGGGGACAGAGTCTCGGTCACTAGCCAGTGACGGTGCTGGAAACAGGAGGGAACCAAATGCTGTTGCCGCAGTCAGGTGAAGGAAGGGTCGCTTCTCTCTGTAGCTGCGCGGACCAGGAGCTGCTCTTCACAACCAGGCTGGAGGCACGAGCTGTCCCACGTAGTCTGCTGCTGTTGGCGGTGTTGGATCGTCGATCTGGTCAACAGGCCTTGGCTAATGCAAGCCACGCAGTGGAACAAAGATGGCGTCTGGTGCGGACCAGGAGGGTCTGGGGTGCTTCTCGTTTACAGGGAAGCAAGGGCCAATCTGGGGGACCAGACCAGCAGTGTTGGATTCTTCGGGTCGTCGTCTCAGAGGTCACGAGCCAGCCGGCAAGTGACCAGACAACAGGATAAGCAGCACCCAGGCAAAAGGGCCCCACGCAGATCTCGTGGATGCTGGGGGGCTTGTCTTTGGTGCAGGAGCTGCGTCGGTGTGGGGCTTCTCAGACCCCAAAGCACTCACTCGAGGATCCCTCGGCGGTCGTGCTGGAAGCGCTATGCAGGTTTCTCAAGATGGCCGTCTCCAAGTTGCTCGTCGCACCCACGGGTCTCAGCTGTGCTGTGGATGTGGGTAGAGGTCAGAGAAGTCTGGAGGTCCGGGTCTTGTGGAGCGGAGTCGTCGGATTCCGGGATGGAAGGACTTGCAGCAAACCGCACAGGAGCTTGATGGTGCCTACGAAGCAGGATGGTCACTCCCTGACCATAGGGGAGATTCTTCAGTCTTCTGGTAATCAGGAGGTCGAAGGTCAAGAGTTTCTTTGTGGAAGTTGTCAAGATTAATCTAAAGGGGAATGGGACCAGCTCCTACCTTTATTCAGCTAAAGGGGGCTGCACTACGACTAGGTCCCTCCTCTGGGTGGGACCAGGAAGGGGGGTGGTTACACCCCCTTTCCTTTGTCCGGTCTGGTACCAGCTCTGGGGCTGGAGTGCCCCAGGAACTGGTTCAGACCGATGTATGCACAGGGACACCTTGTGTGCCCCAGGAATGTCTCATTCCTTTCAGCCCTGTCCTACCTAATACACAAAATCCTGTCTGGGGTGGTGCTAGCACCTCCCAAGGCAGGAAACCCTTTGTCCGAGCCTCCCTCGCTGGAAGGACTCCCAGCAGCAGGAGGTCAGACTTGTGTCTGTGCTGGCAGCATCCATTTTGTGATGCTGAGGCTCGAGTAAACTTTAACCGGAGTTCACAGTTACATACATGTCGTGACCCTCTAGAAGGGTGGAATGCTACCCCCGTCGCCAGAATTGGCGAGGGGGTAGTATTCCAATTCGTATGACACCTTACTCGACATGTTTTGATAATGCTATACCAAAGTTAGCATTTGACCGCGAGGTTCATAATGCCCTTAAGAGTATATAGTATAGCGTTATCATGGAACAGCTATTAGGACTTGGTTCCGCAAGCTGCAAACGGGCTCAGCTCATGCCAGAGCACCATCTCACATAATTACAAGCACTCTGCCTTCAGGATTGATAAGGCCTGCCATAGGAGTGACTGATAGGAATATATGTGTCCATTTTAGGGTTAGATATAGGGATACTATATCTAAAGCAAAGGGTGATTACACCACCTTGCCCCAGCTGTCGTGCAGCCAGTTGTGTCTGTTTAGATGGCCAGCCAGGGGTGGCATAATACATGCTTCAGCCCCTGGTAGGCTCTGGATACACCTAGGCCCTGGATACTTAAGGTATGCTGTACAGGGACTGATAAGGTGGCCCAGTACCAATTGGTAAATGCACCTGAGGTACATGGTTGTCAATTTGGAGAGAGAACAGCTAGGCTGTGGGTCTAATTAGCAGGCCCACAGCCAGGGAAAGTCGTAAACCAGTGAAGCAAAAAGCAAAAAATCGGGGGTGACCATAGGATTGCTGACCCTACTCTCCTACATTGCGCACCAGTCCACCCCCTTGTGACACTTCGTAACACTGGGTGGAGTGGGAAGCTTCCAGGCCGCAGCTATGTCCCGCTTGGCTACGATCATAGCTGTGGACACATTTTTATTTTACTATCGTCACCCTCCGGCCACGATTTGGAGGGTCACTCCTCAACCCATGGAAGGGTTTTCAGTTAAGCATTTTGTATGTACTGCAAGTTGGTAGCTATGTAAGGGGAGACTAGACATTTTGTTAAGTGGGCACCTTTTGTTATCATTGATTTAAAAATGCTTTTATAAAAAGTAATGCAAACATAAGAGCTGTATGCATGTTCTCAATATTTAGCATGCATTGGCTGACTGGTGTGATCTTCACCTCTTGCAGTGGAAGAAAGACTGTATTCCAAATCTTTCTTCCTTGCTCAAATGTCTATTTCTGACATAACAACTCAGAATTTGTAGCAGTTGTTCAGCCTTACCTTTCTGCCCCATTATTTTGCTTGAAGAATCATTTTTTGTTACGGGTGCCCCAATAAACAGGGCCAGCGTCTACCAGCCATTTGCTGGCTAATTTGTCAATCACGTCATGGCTCAGTTTAGTGGTATTACCCTCTCACCTAATGCCATTGGCTGTTTCGAGGTATCCGTCTGCCTCCATTCACGTCTTGCATTTAACTGCATGAGGAATTACTTTACAACTATAGCCCACTCTGACTCCCTTCCACATGAATATGCTAATGAAGCATGTGTTAGCATATTAAACCTGACCTCTAGGCTTTGTCAATGCTTGGTATAACAGGTGCCAAGAATAAAAAGTGCCAGCTTGGGGGTCACGGTTTTCACCATCTCGGCCTTGAGCAGTGCACAGGATCAACCTCCATCTTAAATCTCGGAAAACAGAAGATTCGTCGTCCCATCAGACCTGGCTGAAAACTTTTTTTCATTTTGCTGGCTCCTATATTTCCTCTTCGTTAGCACTTTTGCGCTCATTTGCCTTTTTATGTCCACGCATTGTAGAAATATAATCACACTAATTAAACACATTATTCTGCTTGAGTGCCACAATTAGTTCATGAGAACATGCAAATGTTTCAGTCATAAATGAAAATTGTGATGAGTTTTTTTTTGCACTTTTTCCTCATTTCTAAATGACGCTCGCATTTAATGATCACAGCCTCAGGGCGTTCGCTTTCAAGCGCCTTTGAGTATCACATCACAACAGCGCACAGGAAAAGCACGGATGTCCCTATGCAACCAGGTGGCTTTTTGTAATGTGTTCATTCTGAGAGCCCTGGAGATTTGCCCTGGCAGGTGATGCTGTAATCCTCTGTAATTCAGCAGCAACTCCCGTATTTACTGTAAAAGCACGTGTCTTCGTAGCTTTTGGTTCCGGAAAGAGGCAGCCACCTCTCTGTTGCTCATCTCGTGCGCTAAATTACCAAAAGCTGATGCAAAGACCAAGATTACGAGTTTCCTGAAATGTATGGGGTAATTATCGCATCTGATATAATTCGACACCAACATGTTCGGAATTTTACTGCGACAATTATCACATATTCGATATTTTGTGGAATAACATGACAGGGGCGGTTTTAGGCATGTGTAAGCTGTGCACCTGCACAGGGCCGCCAAACCCCAGGGGCCACCACGCCAATATATATCCTTAATATAATAATCCTCTGAGGATGGATACATATTTGAGTGGCGGCCCCTGGCAGGGATTTGGCGGCCTCCGGCTCTGTTCCACTTGCAAAAACACCCTGATCCCCCACCTCATCACTGGCCTCTGCGCTCTGCCCCACCAGGACCCCTCTTCCGGGGCCCCCTACCTACGCTTCCTGCCCAGGGCCACCATGAGCATAGAGCTGCCCCTGAACATGAAGATTTTGTTGCCCCTAAAAATTGACTTATGAAAGTAAATGGACACAATCTGGGACAATTAAAAAATTACCCTCTGTAGTACATTTAGTAGTATTATAGTAGCACTACTCAATTACGACAAAAATGCTATTCACAAATCAACATACATTTTTATGTTCTCCTCCCCGGCTGTCCAGGTCTCTTCATATGTAGGTATACATTTTAGTAGTAAATGGCGGAGGAAATTGGGCATGTGGATGAAAAATTGGAAATTCTTACTACTAAATCGGAGGGCATTTAAAAGGGGGGTAAAAAAGGGTTAAGGAAAGGTAAGGAGTGTTTTAGAGAGGAACATGCAAATACAAAAACCCATCCGCAATCAAGTAAGCCCATTGCAACTCTCAAACTGCACTTCTAAAGTTAGTACAGCCAAAGAGATCCCAAAACAATCTTAAATGTACTTTAGCCCAGTTGTGGAGTAAGCCCAGCACCAAACATGGATACTCATGGGTGCTGCAATGCCCATAGAAAACAATGGAGGCAAGTTCTACAATAACACACCATATGAAATACTGTAAAATAAAATATATCGTTACTGAGCAAGAGTTATTATTGGTTTTGACGATTTATGATTCTGCCCATCACAAGTACAAGTACATGTATTCACTTGTTAAATGTATTTTTCAGTAATTTTTTTTCTGTTCTCCAGTTTTTCTACTTCTAGCTGGATTATTTTCTGGAGCAATGTGAGAATTCTTGTTAAATCTGGCATCTGGTACTGCCACCGAATATAATTAACCATTCCTGCAAGCTAAGAAGACTCCAAAGCATCCCTTAGAAGCAGGTGCAGCCGGCACAGGTAAGAGGGTGGTGCAGGGGGAAGTCGGCAGAGGACGGGATAGGTAAAATGAAATAAATAAATAAAACAACTTACCTAGCCCTCACATTATCGCCAACTCGGCAATGCTGCGAGCGCAAGGTAAGTGGTTTTATTTATTTAATTTTACCTTTCTCGTCATCTGGTGACTTCCATACCAACCCTTCGCTCTTACCTGTGCCAGACGCGCCTGCTTAGAAGCCCAGCTCTTAACACTAAATTGCTCTTACTCGTTGGGAGCTGAACGCCACACTTACGCAACAGACACCTTTCTGACAGTACTTGGTTGAAGGAGGTGGTGTCCCTGTGAGGTTTTTGGAGGTGGGACTTGATCGGGTCTCCCAGCTTAGAGATATCTGGTCAGGGACACACATGAGATCATATTAAGAACTTCAAACTATGAACGCATTGCTTCGCACACAATTTAATAAACATCTTCAACTGAGACATGCTCTTCAACCCTATCTTCCTCGGACTGCCTCACTCCCGGAATTCAGCCCACTGGAGGCCAAGGTCCTGATGGGTGACTTAGGCAAAGGAGGGGTCTCCAAAATGTGCTGAACACTGATAATTAATACACCAGGTTCCTTGGATCACTTTAGGGTCCGTTGGGAGGCTTGGATAGGACCTATAGAAGATGATGACTGGCATCATGCCTGCCTCGGTGGTGCCAAGGACTATGACGATCTCTTCTAGGCTATGCCTGGTCCAAACGTATTACTTATACAGGGCCTATCTCCCCCCAGCTCGGATATATTGGGCGAGACTACTCCTTGAGCCCTCTTGCCCTTGATGTGGTCTTTTTTTGTGTAAACACATTTTATTCATTTACCACAAGTGCATAAGGATCCCCACTCAGGGGACATAGGGCCCGATGTAGGTAAATGCCATTTACCGATTTTAAAATACCGAATCCTACCGATTCGGTATTTCAAAATCGGTAAATGGTATGTAGGTCCCAACATCTGGATTCGTTACCGAATCCTTAGCAATTCTTTAATTACCGATTCGGTAAATACCGAATCGGTAATGCACATTCATTCCTATGGGCTTTGAAGCCCATAGGAATGATTAGGCATTACCGATTCGGTATTTACCGAATCGGTAATTAAAGAATTCACAAGGGTGCAGGGGGTGTCACTTTGACTCCCTCTGGCACCCCCAAAACAGGCACAGGTGCCATGTGGCAGGCATACCTGCCCTAAGGGCAGGTCTGCCTGTCACATGACATAGGTGTGCATGCACACATGTGCATGTACACCGGAATCGGTATTTTACCATGGATTTGTATTCCATGGTAAAATACCGATTCTGTAAGCCATGTGCAGAAGGTACATTGCCTACCTACATTGCATTTTCGGTAATTTTACCGATTCGGTAATGATACCGATTCGGTAAAATTACCGAAAATGTGCCCCTACATCTCGGTAGCCCTTTACCGATCGGAAACGGCCGAAAATCGGTATTTTCGGCCGATTCGGATCGGTAAAGGGCTACCTACATCGGGCCCTTAGTGCATAGAAAATTACCTTCTTTAAGATCTTGTGCAGATATAATACCACAGTCGTAACCATTTCTTCCTCGCTGATGTCCTCGCCTTGTGGTACTGAAAATTCTGGACCCTGCTATTGTATTGTACCGAAGCTCTACACTCGTGTCAAAAATATCATCGAATCATGACGATTTTGGTATCAGCAGACCGGTAATGATTGAGATACTATACCTAAGCATTTGCGTCATGATTGAGTGACGAAAACACCCTGAAATCGTAGTTTCTGTTTTGAACCCTCGGGTTTCATTTTGTGAGCGGCATCCATTTTGTGATTGCCCTTACATAGTCAAATGACCAAGGCCGAATTCGATCTGAAAGGACCTGTACACCTTTGCAGACTTCTCTGTGACCTGGGCGAGCTGACTCCACTGCCTCAAGCCAAACCTGTTCGGGCAGTCCCCATCCCAATGGCCGAGTGAGATTAACATCAAAGCACAACATGTCATAAACCATTCATTGCATACAAGCTATGGCTAATCACACACACACCTGTCCCTGTTTCTTCTTTATGACTAGTTTTACGAGGAGGTGCCCGATTTTATTGGGGGTTCATCGATATCTGATGGAAATTCTGGGCCTTACTGGGTAATCTATCACGAACTGGACAAACTAAAATATGGGCTTGCCATCATGACTCTGCTTTTTCTTTGTAGTGAAAATATTTATATGACCAACTGTAAAAACAAAGAATTCTTACCTGAAGTGTAATATTGTGTATAAAAAGAGAAGACTGGTTCTGTAAAAACGAGCAGTCTCCTGAGAACATACATGCGCTTCATGCTGTTGTACTTCTAGGATACCTGTTACTGGTTGCAGCCAATAAACTTGATCCTTGACATCACCTAGAAGACTCTGTGTTTCTGTGGTCCGAAACAGGAAGGACTCAAGAGGTCTTTGGGTGTTCCCCTGGCACCTCCGGGTCCATAAAAACCCGGTACCTCAGTTGGCGCCCAACTCGGGGCGGTATCAAGCGGTATCGGTCCAAGCCAGATGTTCGTGAGGAGCTTCGTGTGAAAATTCCAGAGGACGGCCAGCCACTTCAGCGACCCCTGTATGTCGACGTGGTTCCGAAGGTCTTTGCTGCGAGGTTCCCCGCGTCCTGACGACTACGAAGGACTGCTGCCCTGACTATTGCCCTCTTTTGGACCCTTGATGCTTGGTAGACCGAAACGATAGACGAGTCTTCTAGTGACGTCATCGATCATCGATACTTCAGTTAAGTATAAGTGGAGCGTCTCCCAGTCCTTAGTTTGGTTCTTAGTTTGGTATCCTCTGAGATACGCTTTGATTTGGAACTTGCAAGCGCAAAAGCCGAGGGACTCGTGTATTCACGAGACTATCATATTCGATAATCCTTTGAAGTTTGGAGCTAGACTAGAGAGCGAAGATGCCTGGTCTTAGCAGACTTGGGAATATGTTTTGTCTTGGTTGTAATAGGGACTCCCGATTGGAGGACTCGTGTCCGGTTCCTCCGATTGGAACTCCAACGTATGAGCTCTATGTGAAGCATGGCGTAGGCCCTATCACGTATAATGAAGTGTGGATCCGATACACCAGAAACGATGGTGTTTTAAAATGGCCCCAATATGGTCGTTTTGACACAGAGATTTTAGATAATCTAGAGGTTAAACTTTTCAAGAAGAAAGCCCTGCCGGCGATGTTTGACTCCTTTCGCCTATGGCGCAAAGAAGCAAGACAGAAAGAAATGAAATTAGCAAAGAAAAATAAACGAGGTATGTCAATGGTACAAGCTGCCGTTGCATTCAGGGATAATGAGGAAGAGCAAGAGAGTGAGCAAACGCTTAGAAGTAGGAAGTTAACAGTAGATAAATGCTACCCAGTGTTGCCATGTAAAGGACGAGGATCAAAAGAAGAACTTGATAAGGATCCTTTAATGTCTCATTTACTGAGTTCAGCACCGCCATATGCGCAAAGTGCTACAGCACCGCAACAACCTTTGGTTGTACAACCCCCTATTGTTGGACATCAGGTCCTAACGCACTCACCGGCTCCTCTTCAGCTGGTTTCTACTTCTCCGGCGCAGCCCTCTCAAGGGCCGCCGCCTTTGCTACCTACTCCATCTACCTTTTCTACGACTTCGCCTACTGCTCCAACTGCTTATCCTAATACTCCCTCTACTACTGCCTCCACTTCTGCTTTACATCAGCCTGTCTTTTCTGGCGTTTCTGCCGTTCCGTCAGTTTCTCCTTCTGTTCGACAGAGTAGCAAAGACTATCACTGGTCTTTTCTCACCTTTCTTTGGGTCGCCTAATACGACCCCTAACCCAGAACGAAGACAGTTGCGGAGTCGACTGCCTGACTATCAAGAGAGAGAAGTACTGAACGATTTAGCGCGTGAATGGGTTACCGATACTGTAAGATATGACGTTCAATCCGTCATGGAAGTCTTCCGTCAGTGGGAAGCATCTACACAGAGATACGTTTTTGAACAAATGTGTGTATATCTCCGTGAAGATTTGGAGGGAAATTATCCAGAGCACGACATGCCTGAATTATTCCGCGTGCGGTTCAAGTTCGCAGAAGGCATGATTGTGGGTACCGATGTTGAACAAGCGATTGAGATGTTGTTGTCTTATAGGAGTAAGGGAAGCAATTCTCGATCACTATCTGAGCATGACATGCCAGGTAAGAAAAAGGCGCAACAGTATCCCATGAGAGAGGTTCCCCCAGTTCGGAGAGAAGGTGACGCAAATGCGAATCCAGCAATTCCGCCGCATTTTCAGCGTTTGTGGGTACATGTCCCTTGGAAAAGATCAGAGGTTTTAGCGCTCAAACAGACATTGCCTGATCCCCGTAAAAATCCTGCAGGGTATTATAAGGAGTTATCACAGACTGCCAGCTCCTGTATCATGAATCTAGCCGATGTAGACATGTTGTTTGGAAATGTTGTTCCATAGCTCTTATGGGGAAAGATTCATCATACAGACCATGACCAAGAGTTAGGCGATACATGGGTTAATATTGCTGCTGCTGATGCTAGACAAGTTGGTGGCTCTAAGCCAGAGCCTTTAGTAGCAGAACTTCCTGGTAGGATTATTGCGTATATGAAGACTTTAATGCCCGAAGTGCGTGTGAATTGGGACAAGTTGTCTGCGTGCAAACAGAAGAAAGATGAGAATGTGTCTGACTTTTTCACGCGGTTTGAAGAGACTTTCTTCGATCATAGTGGTCAGGATATGGCTACTGAGGGTGGCCAGAGATTGTTTGTTGACAAATTTGTACATAATTTGCTTCCTGAACTATGCAACAAGTTGAAGGATTCTGAGAGTGCTTGGGCTGTTTCCACGTCAGCGCAGATTTTAGCTACAGCCCAGTACTACGAAAATAGGTGCAAAGATGAGCTAGAGAAGGCAGACAAAAAGACTAAAGAATTGAAACCTAAAGTCCTTCTGCAGCAAGCTTATCCACCTCGTACTGCTAGTCAGCACGATTATCAGCAACCCCAGCAGTATTCGAGGGACTCGCAAAGAAAAGAGTCTTCTCAACGGCGTTTACCGTATGGTCCGAATCAGTGTGCGTATTGCAAGGAAGAGGGTCATTTCAAGATTAATTGTCCGGTTTTGTTACAGCGCATGAATGGTGCCTCTGGTGCGAGAGGTCGAGGTGTCCAACAAGCTCCTAGAGGTAGGGGCCGTGGAAATTTCCCCCAAAAAGCTCGCTTCTTTCCGCCTCAGAATTCTATGAATAGCTTTGACCAACAGAATAACGCGTTTTCCAGGACAGCTCAGTACTATGCTGATGACTACTATGCAGAAAACGAGAATGAGGGTAATGATTGCTAGGACAGCCATGGACAAAGAGAGGGAGTTGTTTCAGTTCCAGTAGATCAGAGTGGGCCCTATGTTGAGGTGATTACATCAGGCGTGTCAGAGCCTTTTCTATTGGATACTGGTGCTACAAAGAGTTCTATTATGCACTCAAAACTTCCTGGCGCACCTTTGTCTGGCGAAATGAATGTTTCAGTAGGTTTTTCTGGCGCCCCGGTTAAGAACCCGATCTCTAGTCCTATGTCCCTTTCTGTTGGGCCTTGTGAATTAGAAGCACTCCTCATTCTGAAAACTTGTTGGGATTGGATCTGTTAAAGAGACTATAAGTGACTTTGTACTGTTCTCCTTCGGGAGTACAACTTACACTGGGTAAGAAAGTGGTTTCTCCAATGTATTTGTCAAGGGAAAAACTTCCAACAGAATTGTCTTCTCTTCCAGATATACTTTGGGCCACTGGCTCTAATGATGTGGGTCTTTTGGAAATAGCGCCATATGTTATACGTTGAAAGCCAATGTTAGGCTGCCACGTATTCCCCAATACAAGATCTCTAGCGAAGGCGAAAAGGCGTTGTTAGCGATCATTTATGATCTGATTGAGAAAGATGTCATTGAAGAGACAACAGGCAACATTTGTAATAGTCCTGTTCTGCCAGTTCTGAAGCGTACTGATCCTTCCCAGCCACCTGTGTACAGATTTGTGATTGATCTTAGAGAGGTCAATAAGATTGTTGTGCCACAATTTCCAGTTGTTCCCGATATCACTGCCCTATTGACTATGATTCCAGCTTCAGCCACTTGGTTCTCAGTGATTGACTTGAAGAATTCTTTCTTCAGCATCCCGATTGCCGAGGAGAGCAGAGATATTTTTGGCTTCAACTTAGGAGGCCGAAGTTTCCGCTTCAAACGCGCTCCTCAGGGCTACTGTAAAAGTTCATCAATATTCAGTCAGGCTCTGAAATCACAGCTTGACACGATTGTTCTACCTGATGGCGCGACTCTTATTCAGTACGTCGATGATTTGCTAATCGCTGCAGATACTGAGGAAATTTGCAAGCAAGGCACTTTGTCATTGTTGTGTCATTTATGTGATCTGCGCCACAAAGTCTCTCTTTCAAAGTTGCAATATTGTCGACAAGAAGTGACCTACTTAGGTCACCTCTTATCGAAGGAGGGAAGGAAACTGACCCCAGAGAGAATTCAGGCAATTGCAAAATTGAGTGTCCCAAGGACACAGAGAGAAGTGCGTGCTTTCTTGGGCATTACATCATATTGCAGACAATGGATACCGAATTTCTCCTTGTTGGCCAAACCTTTGGTGGCATTAACTCGTAAAGATACACCGAAACCCATTCCGTGGTCTGAAGAGTGTCATAAAAGTTTTTCTGAGTTACGCGATGCATTGTGTTCGGCTCCTGTGTTGGGTACCCCCGACTACAGTAAGCCTTTTACATTATATGTCCATGAGAAGGAAGGTTGTGCATTATCAGTCCTGACACAATCTTTTTGGGGACAAACAGCGTCCATGCGCGTACTTTTCGGCAACTCTAGATCCGGTAGCTAAGGCATTGCCAAGTTGCTTGAGGGCCACTGCGGCAGCAGCTGTCTGTATTCTACAGTCCGCTGGGCTGGTAATGAATAATACGCTGATTGTCATGGTCCCACATGCAGTAGACATTTTGTTAAACAGAACAAAGACACAGCACTTAACTAGTGCCCGATTGTCAAGTTATGAGCTGACACTGTTAGCGAGTCATGTACACATAAAGAGGTGCGACACACTAAACCCAGCCACGTTATTGCCCATTCCAGTAGAGACAGATGAGGTCGAAGAACATGACTGCTGTTTTAGGACAGAAGAAGAGACAAGAGGGAGAATAGGCTTACAGGACACTCCTCTTCCTGAATGTGATGATGCTTTATGGGTTGATGGTTCATGTTTCAAGTTGCCGAATGGTGATACGACTGCAGCATATGCTGTGACAACGTTGCATACGATTGTTGAAGCTGCACGTATCCCACACAATTCTGCGCAAGCAGCGGAGTTGATTGCACTCACAAGAGCATGTGTGTTGGCAAAAGGAAAACGAGTGAATGTGTACACGAACAGCCAATACGCCTTTGGCGTGGCTCACAGTTTTGGACGATTGTGGAGAGAACGTGGGTTCCTGACGTCGCATGGTACTAAGATCCAACATGGTCAGTTAGTAAATGAGCTTCTCGAGTCACTGACCTTGCCATTACAAGCTGCGATTGTGAAATGCAGTGCACACAAAAAGGTGACGGATGATGTTGGTCGTGGGAATGCGTTTGCAGATGAAGTCGCAAATGAAACTGCAAAGAATGTAATGAGTCGAATGTACGTTGCAGGCCCTGCGAGATGGATTGGTGATGTTGGTATGTGTGAAGATACGATTGAGAGTGTGAAGTCCATTCAGGCGGAAGCCACAGAACGAGAGTTGAATGAATGGAGAGAAAGTAAGGGTAAACTGGATGCGAATGGTTGTTGGGTTGAATTGTCAGAGCATCCAAGATGTTTGTTACCCGATGCGTATGTGCTTGCAGTGGTGACAATGGCTCATGGAATGGCTCACATCAGTGTGAAAGGGATCTGTAAGTTGTTGGCTCCAGTATGGCAGAATAGTGGAATCCCTAAATGTGCAGAGAATGTGGTCAAGAACTGTATGGTGTGCCTGAAGTACAATCCTGGTAAGGGAACCCCAACTCCAGCTGGTCATTTTGCGCCTCCAACTTATCCGTTCGAGGTTTTGCAGCTAGATTTTATCCACATGGAAAGGTGCAGCAATTTGAAATACATACTCGTTGTTGTTTGTGCCTTTTCCAGGTGGGTGGAGGCGTATCCCCTTAAGGACAACACTGCCTTATCCACAGCTAAAGCCCTTGTCAAAGAGTTCTTCCCTAGGTTTGGAATGCCTAGAATGGTTTGGAGTGATAATGAGAGTGAATTTGTGGGACGAGTGATGAAGACAGTGTGTGAGGGGCTAGGCATACAACAGAAGTTCCACGCTGCAAATCACCCCCAATCTACTGGATTAGTAGAGTGCTATAACGGCACTCTAAAATTGAAACTGGCCGAGATACAAGCAAGCACAGGCCTTAAATGGCCTGACGCCCTGCCTTTGGCACTCCTATCAAAAAGAATGACTGTTCACTCTAGAATGGGACTCAGTCCACATGAAATTGTGTTCGGCCGCCCGGCCAACATATGGGGAGTGCCAAGGCCCACCAGGTACAGTGAAATAGAGCATCCTGTACTGCTTGACTATCTGTATGAATTGACGGCTAAATTGCGTGTTTTACACCAACAGGTCCACAACATCCTACCTCAGGCCTCTGAAGCTCCAGGACACCCTATCGATCCTGGAACCTATGTCCTTGTGAAAAACTTCCAGCGAACAAAGAATGACCAGCCCCGGTGGACCGGCCCCACCTAGTTCTCCTCTCCACGAGATCGTCAGTTCGAGTGGAAGGAAAGAAAAACTGGATCCACGGGACCCATTGCAAGAGGGTCCCGTTACCTCTGCCTTACGACCAGCGGGTCCAGGAAGGGATTTCTGACTCTGAGACCGAGACTTTGCCTCGCTTCTTGCTCTTTAGTGATGCACAGATAAAAGGAACAAACTCTGTACGCGAAAGTGACGACATTCTGCAAGGATCTGTGCCACCGTCAATGCGATTGGACACTGCAGAGCCTGAACTCTTGTTTTTAGACTACCCAGCACCTGGTCGAAATCGCTACAATCTGAGGCCAAGACCTATGACTATGGACAAATAAAAGTTTTTTTTCTTTTTGATTGTGCAGCTCTCTCATCCAAGAACGTGCTAATTTTTTGATTTTCGAACCGCCATCCGGTTCTGCTGCTAGGGTCGCGGTTGCCACAGTCTTTGGAGTGCAGCTGGAGACGGTTAGGTCGATAGTTCTGTTTGGTTCAAGGGAGTTACCCTTGATTGACAGAAGCACTCCTTAGCAGAAACAATCTCCCACCGCGGGCAGCAACTTAGAGGATGGAGTTTCCCAAGATGGAGAGACCTGCCAGATCAACGAACTTTGAAACGAGAATATGCACTGTGATGGCAAAAACACGATTTTTAACAGTATGCATCTTCATGTTGTGTAGTATAATGATGTTTTTAATAGGCTATGCTTTATTCACCTTTCGAGTATCATTTGCACACACCACACAGCCCACACCTCCTCCTACTGTTTCCCCGCACTCTTTTCACCCTCTGCCTGAACACGAGTCTGCCAGAAGATTAGAATTTATAAATAACTCATTCGTTCAGCTCCTACACCAGCACCAGTTTGTAATGAACACAACAAATTGTTAGGTATGTGGACTTATGCCACACACGACAGATAAGGGTATCCCATATTTTGTCCTGCCATTTAGCTACTATGGTTCTTTGTGGGCATTTCAAACAATGTTCCTATTTGCCATCGAACCATATCCCCCACGTCCCACAGGAAGCAATTCAAGCAACAAGGCACTAGTGGCAGGAATTAGAAATATGAGCAGGGATATCGACACGTATAGAACGATTCCCAGAGATGAATTTAAGCCTTACAGTAGATGGAATATAACAAAATATGGAATTTCCTTGAGTGAGAGCCAGCGAGCAAAGAAAGTTAGGGGTGTTGTGAGTGAAGACGACACTGCAGAACAGGAGTTTGGGGATTTCGCAAAAGGTTTTCTGCCGTTTCGGGGGCCTATGGCGAACAGCAGGAACATTCGCCAATTGAGGAGAGTAGTTGAATCCACTGTGATTGAAACGGCTGGTGCCCTTAGTAACTTGACTGCGGAGCTCCAGTCGGACCGCCTTATGACTCTTCAGAACATGGTTGCTCTAGATGTCATACTTGCAGACCGTGGTGGGGTATGTAAGGTGATCCAATCAAGTTGCTGCATTTTCATCCCCGATGATGCTCCGACAGTATACCAGGCCATCTCCAAACTGCATAAGATCTCTGAATCCATTCACTTGGATAAAGGGGACTGGTCCTTAATGGGGTGGTTCTGGGAACTGATATCTGCCTGGGGATGGAAGATTCTGATCGTCATTGGAATGGTCTTAGCCATTCTGTTCATGTTCTGCCTGTGTGTACAGTGCGCTCCTGCAATATGTGGCCTCTGTGCTACATCATGTGTAAGGAAGCCTGTATCAAGAGATGAACTAAGTAACAGGATGATGCTACAGCAGCATCTCAATGACTTTATGTACACAGACCTGGACTCAGATTAGCATGAGTATAGGTTATTGCCTATATAAGGGCAAAAGGAGGGTCTGTGGTACTGAAAATTCTGGACCCTGCTATTGTGTGGTACCGAAGCTCTACACGCGTGTCAAAAATATCATCGAATCATGACGATTTTGGTATCGGCAGACCGGTAATGATTGAGATACTATACCTATGCATTTGCGTCATGATTGAGTGACGAAAACACCCTGAAATCGTAGTTTCTGTCTTGAACCCTCGGGTTCCATTTTGTGAGCAGCATCCATTTTGTGATTGCCCTTACATAGTCAAATGTCAAGGCCGAATTCGATCTGAAAGGACACGTACACCTTTGCTGACTCCTCTGTGACCTGGGCGAGCTGACTCCACTGCCTCAAGCCAAACCTGTTCGGGCAGTCCCCATCCCAATGGCCGAGCGAGATTAACATCAAAGCACAACATGTCATAAACCATTCATCGCATACAAGCTATGGCTAATCACACACACACCTGTCCCTGTTTCTTCTTTATGACTAGTTTTACGAGGAGGTGCCCGATTTTATTGGGGGTTCATCGATATCTGATGGAAATTCTGGGCCTTACTGGGTAATCTATCACGAACTGGACAAACTAAAATATGGGCTTGCCATCATGACTCTGCTTTTTCTTTGTAGTGAAAATATTTATATGACCAACTGTAAAAACAAAGAATTCTTGCCTGAAGTGTAATATTGTGTATAAAAAGAGAAGACTGGTTCTGTAAAAACAAGCAGTCTCCTGAGAACATACATGCGCTTCATGCTGTTGTACTTCTAGGATACCTGTTACTGGTTGCAGCCAATAAACTTGATCCTTGACATCACCTAGAAGACTCTGTGTTTCTGTGGTCCGAAACAGGAAGGACTCAAGAGGTCTTTGGGTGTTCCCCTGGCACCTCCGGGTCCATAAAAACCCGGTACCTCAACCTCCTCCCGCACTCCTGTAATCATCCGTGTAGCCAGCATTGCTAGGATATTTGCGATCTCCAACTCTATCTAGCTTTTTGAAGCCTTACTACTCCAGGATTGATCATATTCTGTTTCCTTCCAACAGTCAAAGGATTAACAAGATAACAACCCTCCCTGTTCTTCTCCCCCCACAAACCCTGACCACCCCCCTTCCCTGTCAGACATGTCGCTCTACCCCGTACCCCACTGTGTCGCGCCGCACTCACTCTCACAGACCATTCGGAACCACTGTGTCAGGAAGAAAGCATCCACTTAAGGGGATGCTCTCATACCGTTCAAACCACCCAACATCCAAGCCTCCTGCTCAACAAAGGCAACGTTCCAGTTCACAACTTGCCCATGTTGTGGTGATGCTCCTGCAGACTTCTATCATGTGGTCTGGCAATGCCCCATACTTAAAAGATATTGGTCCACAGTGGAGGGAGAATTAACTGAGGTGCTGGGATGGGAGGTCTCCCTTTCTCATTTAATGCTCCTGCTGAGTGTCCTTGGGGGTTCCGGGGGTCCAAAGGGAGACTGATCATTCTTGGGGATGGCTCTCATGGTTGCCAAATGTGACATTGCTGCCCGATGGGTGTCCTCATCTTTGCCCATCCTTTCACAATGGAGTTGGGAGTGGATTGGTGTGCCCTGCAGGAGAACCAGTTTACGAAGCCTGGGGTTGCCCCCTTAAGCATAGTCGAGTATGGGATGAAGTGGTTTGGTCAATAAATCTATGGTACTGTTCGACGGTTGGGATACCAGTGTTATTGCTGCTTTGTAGTGGTGTAATGTACCAATTGTGTGTATGCGCTTTGTAATTGCACTACGTGATTTTCCTTGCTTAGTAACATGTGAGTTGTACTGTTCTTCTATGCATAAACTCCCCCAAAAATGTGTTTAGCAAAAAAAAAACTATGGGTGTCCTGGATGGGACAGGGCACCCCCTAAAAAATAAAGAATGTGGTGCAAGGCAGATAAAAGGTAACAATAGATGAGTGGCTGGAGACGCTCATTTATTTTTTACTGCTCCATGCAAGAAGCGCCCATAATACAAAATGTTACAAAAATGTGTGGGGCGGCTACAGAGAGTGCAGAAGCCCCCCAGGAAATAATTTCTTTAAGTAACCCTGTGTTAAATGGTGTGTATACAATGTAACCCCAGGAAATGTTTATGGTGTTTTTAAGCATTTCCCAAGGTGGAGTTTTTGATTTTCAGCTGAGGATGGATGCATGTCGTTACAACGCATACTTTTACTCCGCATACCATTACAACGCGGTATTTACAACGCATACCGCTACAACGCATAGCGCTTTGGGGTGCTGGATAGTGGTAAGTATAATTTACTATTCTAACTCCAGTCCCCGTGGACCCTAGGGAAGGTGTTGGATAGTAAATTAAACTTACCTCTTATCCTAGAGCGCCCCCCAGCGCCATGCGTTGTAACGGTATGCGTTGTAATGCCTGCGTTGTAGTGGTAGTGCGGAGTAAAAAATGCGTTGTAACAGGTGCATACCCTGAGGATTGCAGCGAATCCTTGTGGTTGGTTCAATAGCTACATTATGTGGTCTGATGAGTGTAAAGGTCTCTGCCACTGTTTGATATAGTTTTTAATAAATATGATTTACTCAAAGTTTTTTTACAAACATTGCAATTCTGGTTATTAATTATAAATGTCTTTGAATATGGATTTGGATTCTGGTGATTTTAATGTTTAATCCTAACATGATTGCTGTAATCATGGTGGTACCCCTTCACAATTCCAAATGGCTTGCCTTTGTATACTTATTTGGTGAACCCTTGACTAAGGCCAGTATACCTGCCGTATTTAAAATATCTAAAGTATACAAAAACGCCCTGAGTTTGAGTGTATGCCCAGACATGGGTCCCATGCTCACTGGAACCAAACTACCCCCACTTACAAGCCCCAATGAGGGGAAACTGGCCTTGAGTTGCTTGTGTTCTTCTTCAGGGAGGATTTGGTCTAGCAGTTCAGTCTGGACTGTTCCTAATTGAGCAGGGCCAAGACTGACTTGCACATGGCTGGACCTGGTTCAAAACCGAGTTGGCATGGTGGGCAAAAAACGATGGATTGGGATGTGGCCTGAGTGATTGCCTGTGGCTGAGATTAAATCAAGCATTCCACCCATCACCTTGTTGTTGCATTTATTTAAAATGACACCCCGTTATAAGTGCCCTCATTGGCTGGCCTTGCATGGGGTATTGGCCACCTCTAGTGGGGTTGGGTGCAGGGCTGCCCGCCACAGAACAGTGACATTATAGTTAAGCATGGTCGAGAGCTCATACTTTGCATTAAAAAACAGTAGAAATTCAATGAAACATTAAAAGCTAAAAGTGATGTTATAGTTAGGTTGGGTAATAAGATCTTACTTTACGTGAAAAATGTTATGAAATTCACAGAGAAAACAAAGGTTAAAGTTATTATTAGGTGAAAATGTCAGCTAAGAATTAGGGGCCAGATTTCTCAATATTTGACACAGCGCAACGCAGCAAGACAACTTGCTGCGCTGCATTGCATGAATTAGAAAGAGAAGGAATGCAGCATATTTACTAACATATGGTGCATTCCTGCTCTCTATCTGCACTGGTGCACTGTGTGCTGCCCAGCGCCAACACAGGCACTCTTGCTCCATGATGCAAGGGCTCCTGCGTTGCAGCCATATTCTTTTTGTTCAGGAAGGGATACCTTCTTGTACAAAACCAATCCTTAGAGGCATTTCCTCCTCTTCCTAAGTGTACTGTAGAATGCAGCACATTTAGAAAGAGGAAAAAGATATTTCTCCTTGTTGCGCCTCTATCAGGAAGGCATGCAATTTCAACACATTCTTAGGTTTACTCATCTTTGTAAATCTGGGAATGCACAAAATTACATGGGTGGGTGTGTCTAAACACCCTCTCTCCACCCATGTAACACCATCCCGCAGCAAAGTTCCCCAAAAGAAAATGAAATTCACCAGTTATATCTTACTGAAATATCTATAACTTGCGCCCCTGCCATGCACTGCTTACGACCTCACGTATTACAACACTCATACAACACTCATGACAGGTTCAATGACATGATTGATAACAGTTGGTATACGCTTATTATACTGGAAGATATTCTGCAAGGTACATCTTATACGATTGGTGTTTGGAGTATCAGTCCGCTGCCTTTGAAGTGGGTCCTTTGTACTGCGTCAAGAACTATTTTACATCTGAAAGTGCATTCAATCATCACACCCTTTCTCAAACTCAATTCTTTATCTCATACATGCATTGCATACACAGAGCAATCTTTTATTTTTTTCACTTCAAGACACATTATTTCACTTCAAGGCAAAACAAAAGTCCTTCTGGGGACATCATAGGATAGGCAGTCTGATGGTTTTAATTTGAAAACAGACCATTTGGCATCAATGTCCACCATGTTCAGCTCCCGGGCTTCTGGTAAGATTCAGCATGCCCTTTCTACTGCAGAAATACAAATCCTGTATGCCATACAGCTTAGTAGCCTGTACCTCTGGCTTATAACTGAAAATTCAAGACGGACCTATTGGCTTTGCCAATGCTTGTTTTGTATTCCGACATTTCAGCTATGGGGCATTAAAAAGGTCACAAGCAGACTTTTAAGTTCACAGCTTCTGGATGGGCCTTTAAACATCTGGCGGTGCTAGTGCCCCAGTATCTCTATAAACCAAATAAGTATGCCAAATTCATTTCCAGAGAGAGGAATATTTCCATAACCTGAATAGGTGCAAATAAATCTCCAGAATCCTCAACATCTGGAACAGAATGAATCCTTTTCTTGATATTCAATTTTATTGATTTTTGAAAAAACAATGACAACAGTACAGCACGTTTCAGCAACGCAGTAGAATGAGTCAATATTGTAGTGACATACATTGCCACACACCACCCCATGTTGTTATAAACAGGTTTAGACCAAGAAGAGCTGGGAGATTCAACTATACAACCATTCCCAACCATTTGCCCCATATTTTACGGTGTTTGGCAGGGCCTCCCCCTGGTCTCATATAATGGTTTTTCCCCCGCGCTGTGCACCAACCCACTCCCCTGAAACAGAATAAACCCTTCAAAAAGAATCTACTTTTCAAAATATGCCCCCACGTTCTAACTATGCCCCCCACCTTCTAGCCCATGCTAATTTTGTTTAACCTAACGAGTTGCAGTCATCATTTAAATAATTTTTTTCCGGAAGTCTTAATCCTGCAAGCTGCCGAGCTGCTTCAGGGACTGGAGGCTTCTCTGCATGTTGACGCCATCTGTTGGGAGGCCTTTGTCTGCTGCAGACTAGAGGTCACGGCAGATGGTGAGGTCAGAAAGTTTGGCTTTTTCAGTTTCACAGACTGTGTTCATGGGGCTGGAAGGAGAGGACCACCTGTTACTTGCAGGCTGCAGGCTTGTTAGCTGAGTGGCTGGAAAAGTCGGTCTATTCACAGAGGAAATTATTCGTTTTCTCGGGCAGCAGCAATCATGGCAGCTGCAAGCCTTAAGATCTGTGTAGAATAATTCCTCCTTGTAAAAACAGTAATAAAGACAGCTAAAATATGGGTAATGCGGTTGTTAATCATCGAATATTCTGCTTGCACGTTCATATTAAACGTTTTGTTTGCTGTCAGGCAAGGGGTGGTGACTGCCGGTTGCACATTAGATGACTTTTCTAAGTCCTTTTCACATTTGATATACGTAATTTGGGCCATGTGGGCTATTTCCCTGGGGACCCCTTCCAAATTGCGACTGCGTTACCACCCTCTTGAAGAGGGTGCTAATTTGCGAGTGTTTTGCGACCGCAATTGCGGTCACAAAACATTCATACATTGATTTGCGGACGCAATTAGGTAGGGAACACCTGTTCCTAATTGCGACTCGCAATTCCTAAATAGCGAGTGGCATATAAATTGGGACTCACTATTTAGGAATTATACATGGCCCTGGGCCATTTTGCAAGCGCAAACAGGTCGCAAACCCATTTGCGAATGTAATTTAGGATCGTACATCTGGCCTCTAGTATTTAAAATCTTCAGATTCCCATGTTCTTTTTTTTTTTTCAAGTCTGGGCAGCGCATGCGCTGCTCTGCGAGCCATCCTGTATTGGAGTATGGACTTGAAGCCCCGTCCACTCTCCACCCATATTTGTCATTGGCTTTTGCCATTGTCCTTCGTAATTACTGGCTTCTGATTTGTTAATAGGCTTGTTAATCCTTCCTTAGTACCACCTTGTCTTCATTTGTAACCTCCCATGAAGACTGGCCCTTTTACTTCGGTTGTACACAGTGGGGCATATTATCAAGGGGGTTTATCTCCGCTTTTTTGGCTTTAAAAGCCAAGAAAGCGGAGATAAAATTATCTCCCTATTACCTAGCTGTCGCTAACACCAGTTAGCGACAGCTAGTAGGAGATTGCGACCATCTTGGGCCCCGCTTTGCATGTCAGTGATATTTATCACTAATGACATGCAAAGTAGGCGTGCCAAGATGTTAGCGACTGGAAACAGTCGCTAACATCGCTATCTCCTATTACCAACTTTTGGAGATATTCGCGCTAAGCGCGAATATCTCCAAAAGCTAACACCTGCCCCTGAGCAGTTCTTAGCCATGTTATCCAATGGTAGGTGGATAACATGGCTAAGAGCATTAGCTTGGTAATGCATGAATATCGCGGACTTTTCAGCGATATTCATGCATTTCGGCCGATTTTTATTGCTTAGGAGATAAACCTTGATAATAGCAAGGTTCCTAAGCGATAAAAATCGCCGCAGCTCGGCGATAAAAATATTGCCGCTAACCCAACATAGCGATAATTATCGCTAATTGTTGGTAATATGCCCCAGTACGTCTTATTTAGTCGGTAAGCACTATTTTCTTTAATGAGTTTCTCCAACTGCAGGCACCACATGCTTTCCTGCAACATTCAGCATGCCATGCGTGCTTTCACTTACCAAGCAATAGGTCTCACATTTAAAAGAGTTTGAGCTATTGCCATTGTACATGACAATGTCTTTTATTTATACGCTAATTATCTCATTGTCATTTACAATGCCAATAGCTTAAACTCTTGCAAATGCGAGACCCATTGCATTGCAAATGCTTGTTTTTAATGTCCTCATCCCACCATCACTTTCTTGCTGGTGCAGCTCTCATTTCCATTTGCCCACGTAAAGATATTGCTGCTCCACGGTGATCTCCCCCAAAATCAAAGAGAAAGAGGGGAAAACAAGGGAGCCCAGCAAACATGGCTTAATAATTGGACCAGTTAGTTTGTTGCCAATTTATGTTATGTACCCAGACCCTCTCCAGGCTTTGGGGTCACTAGCTATATCCATCTTACTTATATGCCTGATGTTTTTAACACAGTCAGAAAAAAGTGGGAAATTAGCAGATTTCCAAAGCCTACATATCTCTCGTCTTGCCAGCAAAACCACATAAAAATTAAATTTTCTAGAGGAGAGCTTGCCCCAAAACCTGCATCAGGGTTAAGCCCAAAAAATGTAAGTTGATCGCTTACCTCAATTTGGTATCCTGTCACCTCATAGATAAAGATGCATACAGAGATCCAAAAAGGGGCAAGCATCAGGCATTGCATAAACATATGTATATCATCTGCCATTAGGGACTTATACTTTGGACATCCAATTTCTCTCCTGTTGATTTTTGAGAGCTTACTTGGTGACCAGTAGACCCGGTGTGAGGCAAACAAATGATTTCTCTTGAGTGAGGCGCATTTCACCACGCATATAATGTGGACAAAGATACTTGCCATAATCACCTTAAGTTCCCTTCTACAATTCCCCCTTCCCAAATTGTGGTAATATCTGGCATTTTCTTGTCTTCGGCCTCTAGAAAGGCCCAATACCACATTGATACTTCCTTCTTTAGGGGGACATCGTTCATCACCTGTTCAAGCCATGTTTCCTCCTCCTCTTCTGCCCACTCTTGAGTTGTCCACCATGATCGCAGCTGATAGTATTTGAATCTTGTTGGCAGACCGTTAGTCTCAGCACTTCCTACTTCACCAAACCCGAACCTGCTCTGAAATCACCTTAGACCAGATACATTTAAGGGTCGACTTAGCTGATCCACCAGGCAGACTGGAGTACCCAGGGAATCCCAGATCGGTGCCGAAGACGTATAGTATGGTATACTAAACCTCTTTCGGAAATATACCCATGTTCTCAATGCCATTTTCAGAACTTTCAACCTGACATTTTTAAAGTATTTCGCGTCTCCGTATTTGAACAAAAAATGACTCTGCCCCAGTCCACTAAGTATTGCCTCATATATCCTACCCATAGAGCCGTAGTACTCATACTTGGCGGTCCGCGGACCTTGCAGGTAAACTACCCATGGCCCCCAGCTTTTCAGAATTTCACAACAAAATTAGGCAAGGAGCACTCGTTGCTATTTGCTTTGCCGGTGCAATTTTAAAAATGTCCAGCCTTGGGAAACCCAATATTGTGAGTGACAGAAGAGAGTGGAGAGAGAGAGTGTAGAGAGAGAGAGAGAGAGAGAGAGAGAGAGAAAGAGAGAGAGAGAGAGCGAGAGCGAGAGAGTGAGAGAGAGAGAGAGAGAGAGAGAGAGAGAGTGGGCTTAGAGCGAGAGTGGAGAGAAAGAGGAGAGAGGCGAGTTGAGAGAGAGAGTGGAGAGAGAGAGAGAGAGGAGAGAGAGAGAGTGAGTGAGTGGAGAGAGAGAGAGTGGAGAGAGACTGACTAACTGACTGAGAGACTGACTGACCGAGAGACTGACTGACAGAGAGGGAGAGAGACTGACTGAGATAGAGAGACCGACTGACTGACTAGGAGAACATTACTGACTGACTTAGAGAATGACTGACTAACTTAGAGAGAGACTGACTGAAAGACTGACAGACTGAGAGAGTGACTGACTGAAAGAGAGACTGACTGACTGAAAGAGAGACTGACTGACAGAGAGAGAGAGACTGACTGACTGAGAGAGAGAGAGAGAGAGAGAGAAAGACTGACAGAGAGAGACTGACTGACTGTGAGAGAGACTGACTGACTGACAGAGAGACTGATTGATTGAGGGAGAGAGATAGACTGACTGACAGAGAGAGAGATACTGACTGACTGAGAGAGAGACTGACTGACAGAGACTGACTGACAGAGGGAGACTGACTGACTAAGAGAGGGAGTGACTGACTGACAGAGAGCGAGAGAGAGACTGTCTAACAGAGAGAGAGATTGACTGAGAGAGACTGACTGAGAGAGAGAGAGAGTGAGGCTGACTGAGAGTGAGACTGACTGACAGAGAGAGAGACTGACTGACAGAGAGACTGACTGACTGGGAGAGAGAGAGAGAGATTGACTGACTGAGAGAGAAAGACTGACTGACTGACAGACTGACAGAAAGAGAGAGACAGAGAGACTGACAGAGAGAGAGAGACCGACTGACAGACTGATAGAGAGAGAGAGAGAGACTGACTGACTGAGAGAGACTGACTGACTGAGAGAGACTGAATGACAGAGAGAGAGAGAGACTGACTGAAAGAGAGAGACTGACTGAAAGAGAGAGACTGACTGATTGAGAGAGAGAGAGAGAGAGAGAGAGAGAGAGAGAGAGAGAGAGAGAGAGAGAGACTGTGATGGAATTGGGGTCAAAGTGTGTTTGAAGCTATGCAATGCCTCCTAAGATTGCTATTGTCTACTAATAAAAATGTATTATCAAACAGAGTTATCAGTACTTTGTGAAGTCAGTACTTTGTGCCAGAGGGAGGAAACATCCGGTTTCAAAACTAGGACTACAGTTGCCTCTGACCATGATGCCGGTGCCTCTTCCCTCTATAACATTAAACATCCCCTTTAAAAAGGGCATTTGCTTCTCTATCATTACTTTACATAACTCTGCTGGAAGACCATCCAAGCCCGTGGCTTTCCCACTGCTCATTTTCTTACACTGAGCCATTATCTCCTCCTCAGTGATCTCCGACCCTAATAAGTCCACTTGCGCCCTTGTAATTTTTTGAAAAACTATCCCTCTATTAACTCCTTTCCTGGCAGTAGATTTTCTTTATAAAAGACATAAAGACTGTTCATGTACTGCCAAGCTTCTGCTCTAATGTCTGCATTGTCTTTAAAAGTACCACGGTTTCCAAATCCTTCAAACCCTGTATCATACTCCTGGCTCTGTCTACCTTAGCTGTCCAAGCCAAAAGCGAGCTACACCTCTCCCCACATGAGAAATGCTGCAGCTTACTGATTTTCCATCTATCCTGAATTCTCCTTGCGAGCTGAGACTCATACTCTGCCTGCAAATCCTCCAGGTCTGCTCGGAGAACAGGTACTCTAGAGGATCCCTCTAATAAAGCCTTCTGAAGATCTGTTTCTTTCATCTTAATTTTTACTAGAAACATCTCATCCCTCACCTGTGTAGCTCGCCTCTTACCCACCGTTATAGCGTTTATTACCGCCCTTAAATACGCCTTATACTTGTAGCTAGGCAGAGTCTTCATTAAAATAAAAGAAGTCAGCAGTCTTATCTGCCAGGCCTACAGCCACCTCCTCCTCCAATAATATTGTTCTATCAAGGGCCAACCTTCTCTGTTCCTGCTGTTTGCAACCCCCTAAGGATAAGACCACAGGAGAGTGATCTGAAGGTAACTGTGGGACATGAACAACTGACTCAACTTCATCACTTAGAGACTGGTCAGCCAAAAAATAATCTAACCGTGCGTGATGCCCATACTTTTTGCTATAGAAAGTAAGATCTCTGACTGCACTCATCCGCCTACGCAAAATGTCTGATAAATTCAATTCGACCATCATATCTTTTAGACCTCACGATGTCTAAGGGGAACTTATGTATTTAGCCCTTGACCTTCTATCCAGATCTTTATTTAAAATGATATTAAAATCCCCTCCAAGGATGATGGGAATTGTTGCCGTCAAAAAGACAGGATTGCAACTTCTCCAATGCATCTGGAATATCGCTACTTGGACCATAATAGGTTGCACACTCAACCTGCCTGTCTCGAACCCCCAGGTGA
Organism: Lissotriton vulgaris; assembly: GCF_964263255.1. Classification (NCBI taxonomy): domain Eukaryota; kingdom Metazoa; phylum Chordata; class Amphibia; order Caudata; family Salamandridae; genus Lissotriton; species Lissotriton vulgaris. Next base: position 605,036,292 of record NC_141699.1, on the reverse strand, counting down.
GATTCTCATGTTCTCCACAATGTTGGAAAACACATCCTGTGGGGACAGATCAATCCAAAAAATGGATGCACACCTTTTTCTGTCCTTGCCTGTTGTGTGACTGTGAGACTGGAACATTCTTTGGTCTCACTGTTATTCTGGTAATGCACAATGGTGTGGTTTTAATAACTTTGGCCTCCTGGCACATTGAACACAAATGCTTAATTTATGCAGGTTGCAGCTGGAAGGCTCTAACTCTCATTTTAAATACATAATTCCAGATTTGTAAAGAGCGACTTATCACCCCTGAGGGTATCAGGTACTGGGGGCCAACGGGGAGTTAAGTGAGCTATTGCCCAGAGTCACATGATGCTGAGCTGAGCTGCCACCGGGAATCGAGCCGTGAGCCCCATGCTCCGGAGTCAGCCGCTTTGGCTGCTGCGTCATACCTCTCCCTCTTCTCCTTTCTAGGGACTTGAACTTATTTTTCATTATCTGACTGTCCCCCAGAGAAAAAGAAAGACAAAGACTGAAGATTCAGCATGAACAAGGATGAGAAATACATGAAAAAGTGTGAACAAGGGAGAAAGCAGGGATGAAACTAACCTGCAATAGGGAGAAATACGAGAATTCTAGGTTGATGGAAAAGCTAGCCATGAGGTGAGCAAGGCCGCTTTGATGTGTGGCAACCCTGAAATTTGTGGGCACTGGCAGTGGACTCCTAGGATATTTTTTCAGCCTCTGCATTTATTTTACTTCTTTCCTTCTGTTACCGTATTGTGATACATGTGAAGTTCTGAGATTCTCCACTGTTGATCTTGGATCATGCCTACTTTGTGTTTTTTCGCTCTTCTGTTGTGAGCACCATGAACAGGTACTCATTGTCTTTGCCTCGCAAAAACTCATTTGAGGCCCATATTTGCAGTTGACTCTGCATGTTTCTGAAATGGCTTTCCCTGCTTTTTTTGTCCTTTGGTCTGTATCCAAGCCATCAGCAGGGATTCAGGCTTGAAATACATTGTAATCACTTGCTATGCTTTGCATGCTTGGAAAAGATTAGGCAGGGACAGGTGTGTTACTAAACGGTTCTTTATTCAGTGGCGGCCACCCCAAAACAAAGGTGGGAGGGCAGGGAGAACGGGGAATTTAAGGTAAAATAATAATTTTTAAAACATACCTGTCGCTGCCTTTGACGCCGACGGCCGCCTCGGTGCTTCTCTACCGCCAGTTACTGGGAAAGCACAGGCTTTCTACCCAATCCAGACACTGCTCTCATGCTATGAGAACTGTGCCAAGATTGGTCTGAGCGGCCTGGCCTACAGCTCAGACAGGGCCTGGGATCCTGCTTCTTTTCTCCAACCTTTCTGTGCAACACAGCTGGGTTGGAGAAATAGACCGGCCAGCCAAACTGATATGCACACTTCTAAGTGCCCAACATCCTCCCTGTCATGGCCCGACCGTGCCCACCCTACACACATATGCCTCAGCTATATCCAGTCACTGAAAAATAAAATTATAATTTTGTGTTATTATCCTTTTATTTTTCTGTGACTGACTCTGACGAGTGGGACAATGCTCCTCCTCCATTACGGAGGAGCCACCCCTGGAAGAAAAATAAAATAAAAGCAGGGTGTTAAATTCAGTAAAATAAAGATGAAGGGTCCTTGTTGTAATGTACATGTAGTATATTTATTCTTGAGATTAGATAGAAGGTACAGCATTCAGGTAGGAATGTAATATGGTAAGAAACCCCACCAGGAGCAGATAACTTCCTGCTCAGCCTCCAGGTAACTGATAAATCCCTTGAACAGCACAGGTAGAATCCTGGATGACATCACAGAGACATGACATAGACAAGCAGACACTAACACTAAGGAGGGACAAAGAGAGAGGAAGCACACAAAGAGAGAGGAAGAGCAGGATATAACACACCTCCCTCCTTTGATTGAAAAAATGGATAAGATGAAACAGAAGATGGCAGAAGCAGAAAAGCAGAAGAAAGAACATATATGCACAGGAAATAAACACCCTCTTCAACGTAATGGAAAGAAGAGGTAACATCAAAGGGGCGCAGGCACAAAGGTTGTACAAGCACCATAAGCTAACAAAAGAATGTAAGCTTAAATGAAATGAAAACTGAACATCTCAATACAAATGAGCAAGGGTACAGTATGGCTCAGTACCGTAGATAGAAAATGAAATATCACTTCCTCAAATTTGAATATTTTCGATTCCTTTAAAATAAAGCACAATAAAATGAGCCCAACTCCTCAAAGTAAATACATGAACTCCTCTAAACATAGAGCACAGTAAAAGTGGTTCATGACAAAACGGCTCTTCACAGAAAATGTGCAACTTCTCTATCAATAGAATAAAACTGAGAACATGCAGCTCCTCACAGTAAGTAACAGAAAATCAGCAATAAAACTGAGCCCTGCGGTTCCTGACAGTAAATAGATGAACTCCTCTAACCATAGAGCACTATAAGTGGTTCATCTGAAATGACAATAAAATTAAGCCCCTTTGGCTTCTAATAGCAAGCGCATGAACACCTCTAACAATAGAGCACTATAAGCGGTTCATAACAGAAATAAACATCAAAATTGAGCATCACTCTAGCTCATCATCACTAAGAATGAAAACAAACTGGAGTACCTCAACATAGTTGAGCACATAAATGACCCCAATAAGCATAACACCTACAAATCATCACCAAATTGAAAGCAAATGAGCACCTCAACAAAGGTTGAGCACAAACGTGGCTCCAGTAAAGTAGGCAATAATAGAATATATTATTTCAAAATGCATCACTTGCAAATCCACACAGAAAAGAACATGTAACAGCATACATACATAACCTAGAAACAGAATTCTAAGCATTGAGCATATAAATCGATATTTAGCACACCACAGTACTTAGAAGAAATGCACCCAAGGGTAAAGTACAGCGCAAACTACACATTGCATAAATTAGGAAAAATGCAAAATTGTACACAACATCTTAAACATAACAAATCAAAATAATAAAAGTAGTCACCGTTGTCATTTGAATGAAGGGAGACACAAACAGCTCTGTAGAAATCTCCATGGGAAAATTTTAAGAAAATCAAACAGTACCTTGTTGGAGAACACCCTTTTGTTTAAGGAACATAAATAAATAAATAAATAAATAAATAAATAAATAAATAAATAATTCATGAAACAGCAAACACCGGTGAGCGATCTCCCACCCGGGTTGTAGATCCAAACGTAGTGAAATGGTGTGCAAATCAAGTTCTCGAAGTCAGGAATGTAGACAGACTCCTAAATGGTGTCGAGCCAAGCGCTGGCATGTGAATTCCAGACGACAGTGCACAAATATCGAAGATTAGAAGTTAAAGAAGAAAACGCTGTAGTGCTGCATGACAGAGAAGTTGACAAAAGTACACACCAGAAGTACACGCAGTACTGCTGCAGAGTATGCGCAGGACGTGGTTGGCAAGAAATAGGCATCAGGTTTCAGCGTAGGCCACACGGCAAGCTAAATAATAAAGTAGAATAGCCGTCTCTTCACTCAAACTGCCAGTGCACATCCTCCAAGGTACTGAAACATGGAGTTAACACAGATTGATGCAGGCAGACTTTAATTTTAATTGCAGGTTGTAACAGTCCCAGTAAGTAGCGCTTTTGTAAACAGGAGACCTTTAAACAGCAGGTTGGCACAAGTTGTGGAGGCAATAAACTGAAGTCACAAAGTGAGCTGACAATCTTTTAAACAGCAGATTCCAGAAATAGCACAGGCACACTTCCATTTAAACAGGAGGTTGCAGAAGTAGCACAGGCACACCTAGGACAGACAGCAGCAGTAACGTTACTCACGTAAAACGCTGACTCACTAGATGAAAACAGGGAACCCTTTAAGTTTGCTCTAGTGCCCGATGATATAGTAGTAGTATTACTACTTCAGCAAAGGTTGTTCCAATGCTCTGGGTTGAGGCTGTCGGTTGGATTTAGACACCGGTGGGGTACCCAGAAGCAGGAAAGGAACTTTAAACGTTTCTCTTCTTGTCTTTGGTTGCAATGATGTCCTTTTTAAATTCAATGAAGTCCTTTTTCTTTTAAATGGGTCCTTTTTTTACCTCGTCGCCAGTGTTAAATTCAGTAAAATAAAGATGAAGGGTCCTTGTTGTAATGTACATGTAGTATATTTATTCTTGAGATTAGATAGAAGGTACAGCATTCAGGTAGGAATGTAATATGGTAAGAAACCCCACCAGGAGCAGATAACTTCCTGCTCAGCCTCCAGGTAACTGATAAATCCCTTGAACAGCAACAGGTAGAATCCTGGATGGGATCACTGAAATATTATCGACGGGCACATTATCGACTTACCAAAATATCGTTGACAAATTATCGACGACAAAAATATCGACTTACTATACTTATTACACAAACTACAAAAATATCGAGTAAAAAATATCGAGTACTAACTATATCGAATACATAAATATCGCTTAAAAAAATATCGACTACAATTATATCGTTGGACATGAAATTAGCCCTAACACTACAAAAATATCGACTACAAAAATATAGACTACCACAATATCGTTAAAAAAAAAATATCGAGTTCATGTTTGCACACTTTTCTTTCTAAAATACCATCTTTATCATCAATAAAAGTCATTTCTCACTAAAAAAAACTTTTCACATATAATACCTGTTTCTTACATGAAATTACTATTAATCCACATTTGCTATACATTCTATTACATGCATTTTATCATTTTCTATTATTCTTTGCATTTAACTAACATTTTCATTACTTATTTTCACATATAAATATATTTCATTTAAACACGAACCTGCTTTAATGCGGGAATAACCACATACCACCATTCTCACATCAACAAACACTCCAATTAACTTAAAAAAATTCAAACTAGCCTATACTATGCTTCCTTACATCCTACAACCAATCAAATCAAAGCACACATAACACATATACTATAAAAGGGATACATGCATTCTACCATTTGTGGCTGCTACCTCTCTGGAAAGTAGATGCCAACACTTTGAAGATTTTGTTGCAGAATAAACATCTTTAAAGATCCAGCTCACTAGCTAATTAATCAAGTAAGTAACACAGCATTTTTGTAGAAAACTAAATTAGAAGTGCACTATTTTCCTTACATCTCCTAAGTCTTACACTTATTTTATTTTCATGTCTTCCTACTTTTCTGATAGAAACTACTCCAACACAATTCCTATTACATGGTCATATTTCTTCACGTGCAAAATCAGATAGTAAGTATATAATAATTCTCTGTTACACACCAACTGCTGTTTTTAAACACTAATTTACAAGAGTATTTATTTTTCATTAACATTATATTTACAGATATACTGAAATTGTGCTATTTCTACAGCAAAAACGATAAAACTACCCAAATTACACATGTAAGTAAAGATGTGTTTGTTATAAAACGGCCAATTTCATTAATGCACATTTTTAAACAACATATCTTGCTTTTTACATCTTCCCTATAGATCATTTGAAAGATCCTATATCAACTATAGCAAAACACAAGAATACCCTTCAGAAAAATGTAAGTATAATTGTTATTTGCTAAAATGTGGGCACAAAAAACGCTAACTATATTCATAACACCATTTTATTTATTTTGAATTGCCTCTACAGATATTCAGAAAACATCATACATCTATTCTACATATCATATGAAAACATCCTACACAAAATATACCAATATAGAAGAATAGCCTTGTAAAAAATGTAAGTATATTTGTCATTTCTCTAAAACTGCCGAAAATAACACAGACTATGTTCTTAACAACATCTTATCTATTTTATATTTCCTCTACAGATATTCTGAATCCATCATACAGCTATTCTACCTACAACAAAGAAAACAACATATTTAGAAGTTAGTATACGTTTAAATCTGTTACATTTCCAAACGGTTCAGTATTAAAATTATAATCTTTTGCTTTTATTTCTTCTATGTACTCTACAGATCATACCTGTACTAAATTGATGAACTCCAGCAATTACTACTATTCTACTATTTAAACAAGTAAGTATATGTAATGTTTACATCAAATGCACTAGTAGACAAAAATGACAACTGCTTTTGAGTAGGAAATACGTTTGTTATATATAAACATTAACGTTGCTTTTCTATATTTTCATACCAACAGCAAATAAAGACATACATACAAGAACATCATTCGAAAGACATTTCTGCTTCTGTGACTACTACTTTGATTAACTGTAAGTATAAATGCATCACTAATGATGTTAGCACCACATAAGTAAAAAAATGTGTACTGATTTTGTTTCTTTCTACTCTTTCCTAGAACAAGTAAATCAAAATGACTGAAGGTGCAGAATTTGTCATGTCTCAGAAAAATAAATTACTATTATGCTACATGGGTTATGTGTATAATCAGGAGAGACAAAGTGGTAAAAAAGGTTTTTTGGAAGTGTACAAAATATTACTCCAACAAATGTTATGGGAGGGCCACTACCGAGGAAAGTAATGTGCTATTTACTAGAGAACATAATCATCCCCCAAATGTCACAGAAATTGAAATTAGAGATGCTTTAGAAAGTATTAAAAGTGCTAGCACACAAAGTGACAAACCCACCACACAAATACTTAAAGAAGAACTGGTAAAAATCCCTGCCCATGCTTCAGGGCAACTACCCTCTATTGACTCCCTGAAACGCACAATTGCACGCACCAAACGACTCACTAGCACAACCCAACCCAACCCAACTTGTTTTGAAGAAATTATTATTTCACCCGAAATGGCCATCACACACAATAAAGATAAATTTATTCTTTTTGATAATGAAAGCAGTACAAACAGAATAATTATGTTTGCAACTGCAAGTAATTTACGCAAAATCCAACAGTGTCCCCAATGGATGATGGATGGAACATTTAAACCCTGCCCAAAACCTTTTTACCAACTGTATTCCATCCACGGTTTATACCATCATTCTAACATACCTTTCATTTACTGTTTGCTACCCAACAAACAGCAAACAACTTACACCGAAATTTTAAATGTTCTCAAAACGGAAATCAATAATTATTTTCCCGAAAAAATAATTATTGATTTCGAATTAGCTATGATAAATAGCATTTTGAGAACATTTCCCCACACAGCAATCCAGGGTTGCTATTATCATTTTAATCAGAGTATATGGAGGCATCTCCAAAAATCTACATTAAGTGTACTATACTCTACAGATAGCACCTTTGCCTATCAAGTTAAAAAGTTAATAGCCCTGGCCTACGTCCCTGTTACAGATGTTGCTGAACATTACAATTTATTAATTGACAGCGCATATTATAAGAGGAATGAGGATAAACTAACACCATTGCTAGACTATTTTGAAGACACTTGGGTGGGAAGGTTGCACAGATCAGGACATCGACGCCAGCCCAAATTCCAAATCCCTTGGTGGAATGTCTATCTCAGTACTTTAAACCAAGAGGCTAAAACCAACAACAGTGTTGAAGGGTGGCATAATGCTTTCCAAGCAACTACAAACAGAGGCAAACCCACATTCCACAACCTTCTAGAAGCTTTGAAAAAAGAACAAAGCTATCAGGAACTAAGAATGGAACAATCAGTGTCACAAATAGGGCCCAAACTCACTAAACAAACCCAACAAATGTTCCGACTACTTCAAAGTCAAGTCACATTATACCCTACAACTAGAGGTTTAGAATACCTGGCAATAATAGCAAAAAGTCTACTATAAAAATGTCAAGTAAATATACGAATGTCTTCTTACAATACTAATAAAATTCACATATCATAAACATATATAATGAATTATAAATAAAACATATTTGTTTGACAAACTTTGTAAATTTATGTAAAAAAATTCGTAACAAATATGCAATGTTTATAATTTTTTATAACATACACATAACATTAGAAATCGACATTTCCCACCCAATCAAAATTGTAAAATAAATACTTACAATTTGTGGACTTGAGAGACGCAACCAAGGAAAAATCAATCCATACAATCCAATCCAATATCTTACTATTCCAAAATGGGAAACCCTCAAAAACCCGAAAATAAATTGTAAAACGTAAAAAAACGCTCCAGGAAATCCCGAAAACAGTAGTGTGTACACGTTAGGATTTAAAGTTATATACACACTATTTTAAAAAAACGGTCACGCATATCAATGTATCAATCCGAATCGAAACCCTCCAAAAAACCCGAAAAACCGCTCCTGGCAAACACGAAAAATAGGAGATAAAAGTCAAAATATAAGCATAATAACTTAAACATTTGTTTCTCCGTTAAAAAACACGCTTCCTTCCATGTAGTTTTCATGCGAGGAACCGAAACCTGTAAAATAACATACATAACAAAAGCCACCCACAAATACCCCCTTCACATTTGTAAATATACTAACAATTAACATTAACCATGTAAGAAGACATTTCCGAACACTTAAAATTAGACTTGAAGGAAAAAAAGCACGACACATCTATAACGGAGACTTTTCACCCAAACGCTACTTAAACTATTAATACATACACCAAAAACACACTACAGAGTTCGATTATACCCTCAAACATGACCACTTACTTATAATTTGTAGTTAAAAATAACCTTACCTCTCTCCACGCGAAGCAACTCCCAACCGCGAGCTTCTCCAGTCCTGAATGGAGCGCAATAACCTTACGCGGTAAAAAACCCATTTGTGTAAAAGGATAATAGAATAAACAATGTCAAATGTAAAATATATAATACATACACATGTATAATGTAACAAATTAATACACTATACTCATGACATTTTTCCTTTATTAACAAAAAATAATATATTTAATATAAATTAATATATAATATGTATTATATATTAATAATATTAAATAATTATGTAAAACTTTGAATAAAAAATGTAAATATTTAGTTATTAAGTATATTTATATGAATAATTTTGTGTATAATTTTAATAAAACATTATAAATGTTTATGGGAATAAATAATAATGATAAATAATATAACTTATTTATTGTTATTAATATAACATGTAGAACCATTTAGTATATAAAGAATGGCCTGAAAAAAGTATCTATTTTATCTGTGAATGTATATATTTTTGTTAATAATAAATGAATGTTTATGTTTATTAATTAATAATAATAATAATAATTAATAAAATAATTATTATTTTTATTAATTATTAAAAATAGTTATATAATTATTTCTAACTGTAACAAAATTATATAATTGCTTTACTAATATTTGATAAATACCAGATATTATAATTAAACATATTGTTTCCCTATACAATTATAAACTTTACAACAAATCGATTTATATGTTTTATGTAAAAACAACATTGTGTGAAATATACACCAAGAAAATTTTTTTTTGTATTTCAATTTATCCTAACAAATGTAATAATAGTCATGTTACTTGTTAAAAAGAAATATGTATTATATATTTTATTATATTAATATTTAATATTAACATTATTAAATATTAATGTAAGAAATATATAACAAATCATTGTTTAATTTATTTCTATATAAATACTTTAAATTGTAAGTGACTGATGGGAATATGTTAAATTTACTGAAAGAATCTAGTAATCCAACTTATTTTTTACATTGACCACATGTATATAAATGTAAAGATGTTATTGTGTGAATAATAAAAGTCAAAAAAAATGTGATGTTATATTTGGTAGTGATTTTATTGTAGTACACAATAAAAAAATTAAAAATTGTTTAATAAACTTATTTGAAAACATCTATGTTGCATTAATTTTTATTATTAAAATACAGTAATGAACAAATGTATACAAATGTGCTGCACACTAACCAATTTTATATGTATTGTTACTACTCCAGTCAATATAAAATCATATAAGCTGCAGGACACTAGCAAAAATTATTTTACTATTCCTACTACACTCAAGGTAATACCATAAAATGTGGTGGAGACTAACCAATGTATTTTTATTAATCCTACTCCAGTGTAGGTAATATTACTGATGGTGCTGGACACCAACCAATTAATAATTTGAATTCCAACTCCACTCTAGCTACTGTCTGGAAACATGCTAATACATAAATTGTTTTGATCTAAATAAAGGCTACTAATGAAAAGTTATAATAATAGCTATTTTCGTGTAATAAATTTAATTTATCACTGTTAAGTTAAACTATACATCAGCACTCTAAAATACCCAAAACTGTCCCAAAACACTAAAAAGACCCCTTCACCCTAAAGGCCAAAACTGACCCAGAACACTACAAATACCCCTTTATCAACAAACTGAAAACTGACCCTGAACCCTACAAATACCCCTTACCCACAAACTGAAAACTGACCCTGAACCCTACAAATACCCCTTTACCCACAAACTGAAAACTGACCCTGAACCCTACAAATACCCCTACACCCACAAACTGAAAACTGACCCTGAACCCTACAAATACTCCTTTCCCAACAAACTGAAAACTGACCCTGAACCCTACAAATACCCCTTTACCCACAAACTGAAAACTGACCCTGAACCCTACAAATACCCCTTTACCCACAAACTGAAAACTGACCCTGAACCCTACAAATAGCCCTTCACCCACAAACTGAAAACTGACCCTGAACCCTACAAATACTTCTTTTCCCACAAACTGAAAACTGACCCTGAACCCTACAAATACCCCTTTACCCACAAACTGAAAACTGACCCTGAACCCTACAAATACCCCTAGACCCACAAACTGTAAACTGACCCTGAACCTCCAAAAAACTCCTTTACCCACAAACTGAAAACTGACCCTGAACCCTACAAATACCCCTTTACCCACAAACTGAAAACTGACCCTGAACTCTACAAATAGCCCTTTACACAAGAACTGAAAACTGACCCTCAACCTCAAAAATACCCATTTACCCACAAACTTAAAAATTTCCCAAATCCCACTAAATACACCTTTACTCACGACTAGAAAAATGACCCAGAACCCTAAAAAATTAACCTATAACAAAAACTATGAAACTGAGCCAGAACACTATAAATAATAATGAACACAACATTAAACATAAATATATTTAAAGATAAAAATTTATTTTAACAAAACTATTATGAAATATATTATCACATTAGCTATAATAATAATTTAGATTAATTAATATTGTTTAATTCCAATTCATTAATTAACATCAACATAAATTAAGACATTACATTAAAATGTATCCAATTAATGTAATTAAGTCATTATTATAAATTAATTACCAATTAATTTAGTTAAATGATATGCAATATATTAATTACATCATTAACAAATTATAATTAATGTGTTAGCAATTAATAAATGTAAATAATATACTAATTCTTAATACAATAAATCACTATTATTATTAATTAATAACCAATGTATCAATTAAAATCATATACAAATTAATTATTAAAAATAATAATTATTAATAATCAATTAATCAATTAATCAACTAAATTATATGCTAATTAATCAATTAAACAATTAACTAATTAATATTAATTAATTACCAATTAAAATCTAATTAAAACAATTACCAAACATATATTAACTAATTAATTATTATTAAATGACTTCCCACCCTATTCCCCTATAAACCCACAACCCGCTCCTAAACATTAGGTACTATTTATTTATATATTATATATATATTATTTTATAAAATCAATATTTTCTAACATTTTCTCGATATTTTTTACTTTCACTATATTTCGATATTTTGTCTAGTCGATATTTTTGAGTCGATATTTTTGTATTCGATATTTTTGGGTCATTTTTGCAGTCGATATTTTTTTCAACGATATTCCTATAGTCGATATTTTGTTAATGTCGATATTTTTCCGTCGATATTTTGTCCATTCGATATTATGTAGTCGATATTATGTCCAGTTACCTCCTGGATGACATCACAGAGACATGACATAGACAAGCAGACACTAACACTAAGGAGGGACAAAGAGAGAGGAAGAGCACAAAGAGAGAGGAAGAGCAGGATATAACACAGGGGTACACATTTCTGTGCTTTTGTGCAATACGTAGCCACATGAACAAGCTTTACATTCCAGGGGTGATATCAAATAAAAAGGTGCTTCAAACTTGAAAAAGATTTTCCTTGCAATTATTGTGTCTTCTTTATTATTTCAGATCGCTAATAATATATGGTGTTCCTAGTCAGCTTCTTTCTTTCTTCATTACGGGGAAGAGGAGAACTGTGCCGTATTCACAAGGATGTGGAACTGGTCAGCTCTCTCCCTACGCTGGTGCATTTGTGGTTGTCTAGTGCCATCGAAGGCAGCCTTGAGCCATGGTGCAAGGGTAACTGTGTTGTGGGCAGGATTGTTTTTGTGCAGGAAGAGATAAATTACTTAACAAAAATAATCTTTAGAGACTTTTTCCACTTTGTATGTGTGCTGCAAAATGCAGCACACATTCAAAGAGGAAGCAACAAGGAGAAATAAAGATATTTCTCCTTGTTACGCCAAGGTTGCATTAGTAGATTAGTAGATCTCAGTTTCCAACAAAATACATTGGTGGATGCACGGGAATGCCCAGGCCCACCCACGCAGCGCCTCCCCAGCGCAGTTTAATGTAAGGCAGCGCAAGGTGTTGCGTTGCATTATTTTGTAGGTGAAAACTGAAGCAAATATCGATTTATGTGGCTTCGTAAATGTCAATTAAGCACTTTCTTTGCCTTGAGTGAACTTGTTTGATACAAGGACAACACAAGTACTTAGTAAATCTGAGCCGTAGGGAGGAACTGAAGTCACTGCACGTGGGTCAGATAAAGATGGAAAAGGAGTTAACAGAATGATACGTATTTTACTTTAATACTGTGCAACAATTTTGTATGTGAGCTATCTGCAACTATAGTATTAAGAAAACAAAGTGCTGTAATACTTAGGAATGTATATGCAGTTAAGCGACACCTGGTTGTAAAAGATTTGCAGTGGTGTGAGCCTACAGTATATTTGGGGGAAATGAAGCCTCATATTTTATAAACAAATAATTCATTTGGACTAACCGCAAACAATGAACTCGAACCTGTGGGAGCACAAAGCATACCTTACACGAGAACCACAGATTAAGTTATTGGAGGGATTAACAGTATCATTGTTTATTAGAATTTGGGAACTCAAGGAAGTCTACATGACATCCACAAGATAGTACAACAAGAGAAGAACATTCACCACAACTGGGACAGTGCTTGGTGCCCAATAATATGTTAGACATCTTTGATGCGTTATGTCATGTTATGAAGTTATAAAACACATAAACCCATAGGGTTTTTATGGAACTCAGAACAGAGTTCAGACTGCAAGGGCCTAAGGAATTATAGATAAAATGAGTAAAAATTTCAGGCTTGAAGCTTTTTCACGAGGAATAGATGATCTTGATCAATTTAGGTAGACCGCAAGTTAATTCCAAGTAGATGGATCCAAGACAGGAAATGATGTGCCCTCTTTACACAAACTACAAAAACTAGGACTCATTAACAGGCAAAATCTTTGTACTGGAGACAGTATCCACTGGATTTATGCACAGTAAAAAGAACATTAAAAGTGGTCTAGGGATCAGGGATCAATACAAAGTGTACAGAAGTGGACAGCATCGCAGAAGGGAATTTTCATACATCAGTACCAAGACTAGCTACAATGTTTTTCAACAATTTAAGACACCTGAAGGACTGCTTGGTTAAACCGAGATAAGAAAAAACAGAAGTTATGATGATGGCCGCAGGGACAACTGATACATGGACGGATGGAGTAAGAACGGGGGCTATCTACAAAAACAATGAAGCCATTGAGATCTGGAATACCAGTGCCAGCTCCAAATCCACCTCAAAATCCACATCTATTTTTTTATCACATTTACCAGTCCTGAGTCCATATGGATGGGACCCACAGATTTGTATTATCATTCAAATCCATTGTTTTGTCATAATTGAGCTTCAGGCAGTGTGTCTCCATCCAGGGCCACACCTCCAACAGGGACTGATGGAAGTTGGGTGCAGCCGGACATCAGTTCCCTTCCAAAAGAAACAAAATAGAATCTAGAAGTTTTCCACATAGAAGTAGGACAGAGAGTGATGGGACCGGTTAAAATAGGCCAAAGTATTTTACTCAGAGTTTGGGGCTGAGGCTGACCTGACTGGGCTCATCGTCGTGTGCAGAAACAGCGTTGGATTGTGTTCCTTGATCCCCGGTCGCGGCACCCGCTCCTCGGCTGCTGCTGGACCCCAGACCCGCCCACTCCGCCCACACCGCTGCTGGACTGCGAGGCGATCTCCACACCTGCAGCCTCTTCCCGCAGCGGCAACGCCCCCCCGCCTGGCTATCGCATAAACTTTCGCAGCACCCGCTGCGCGGGTGCTACTCAGAGTTTGGGGCTGAGGCTGACCTGACTGGGCTCATCGTCGTGTGCAGAAACAGCATTGGATTGTGTTCCTTGATCCCTGGTCGCGGCACCCGCTCCTCGGCTGCTGCTGGAACCCGGACCCGCCCACTCCGCCCACACCGCTGCGGGACTGCGAGGCGATCTCCACTCCTGCAGCCTCTTCCCGCAGCGGCAACGCCCCGCGGCCTGGCTATCGCATAAACTTTCGCAGCACCCGCTGCGCGGGTGCTACTCAGAGTTTGGGGCTGAGGCTGACCTGACTGGGCTCATCGTCGTGTGCAGAAACAGCGTTGGATTGTGTTCCTTGATCCCCGGTCGCGGCACCCGCTCCTCGGCTGCTGCTGGACCCCGGACTCGCCCACTCCGCCCACACCGCTGCGGGACTGCGAGGCGATCTCCACACCTGCAGCCTCTTCCCGTAGCGGCAACGCCCCCTCGCCTGGGAGGATAAAACCAGCATAACCGTCTCGCGCAGCGGGACGTGCGCGGGATGGATCTCGGGGCGAAGACCGGGCAAAGAGCGTGCCGTTTGAGGCCGTTCGAGGACGGTAGAGGACAGGCCGGGCCCACACCCCCTGCTCGTAAATTCCATTCAAAGAAAGAAACCATGTGTACCAGGGAAACCAGGAGCAAATCTTCTTTGGCTGCGGCTGGAGCCGCTAAAGGTACCATCGACAACTATTTTGTCAAAGCTGGATCACTTTTGATCGAGGAAATAGAGGTCCTGGAGAGAAGAATTTCCCAGGAAATAGACTGGGTCAGGAGATCCTCAATGGGGCCAATGGCTCAAGCTAGAACTCCAGAGGGGAGACTAAAACCTATAACCAATGTATCGAGGGATAGGGGGACAAACCAGTTATCTAGCGAATTAACCATCAACCCAGATTTTACATTAGAGGCTCCCAGCGACCTTGACGATATGAGCCTAATGGCCCTGCCCAAAACCCAAACACCCCATAATTCACCTGTAATCCCGCCTCCAACCCTTGAACCAAACATAGCTATAGTCAACGACAAAGAGACTAGCTCTGATCAAACTAGGGGCACTAGGGAAGGCGCAATTCAAAAAAAGAGAAAGGGGGGGGGGGGCAAAACAAGGAAGGCAGTAGGACAAAAGCACCAAAATCTAATCCACTAAAGGGTAATATTGTCAACGGTACCAACATCGACATCAACCAGAACATGCCTAGTATAACAATTTCACCTCTGGCTCCCACACACACTGCTAAATCGGCTGATTCAAACAACATCGCAGTGGAAGATTCTAGTGATGATATCACACTGGCTGATATAGGTGTACTTTTTAGGTCCTTATTGAGTCCCCTTGAACCTCGCTTGATCAAGATCGAAGCTAGGTTGGTCAATATAGAAAAGTCCACTGTCCAACTAGCAGACTCAATGAATTCTGGATCGAAAGGAGCTAAGGGGGCCATAGATCCAAAATGCACAAAAGGAATTGAGTCCATAACAATTCCAAACAAAAAGGCCTCGGCTATAGCCATTCAGGACCCACAACCCATATTACTTCAAAATAAGACCCCCCAATCTCTGCCTAACCCTAACACAAATACCGCCCCTCTAAAGACCCAGCAGTCTTCGATTCCAACTCCCACTATTGTTCCCCCACCCAAAGACCCTGCTACAATCCAGACCACACCTCAGATTGAATTAACTCTTTCGGGGAAAAAAACAATCATTCCCTGCAAATCGAAACCTGTGAATCTCCCACCAGAGGCGTCCCCTTATACTGTGATCCTGACAGGGGTCCCTGAACTAAAACCCACGACACAAGAATCAATCCCCTCCCTCAAAAACAAAGTCATTAGCTGGCTGTCTATAAACAGACCGCTCCCACAAGGCATAACTAGTGACATTATCATGGTTAGGCGGGCCTCGTGGGTGGGATATTCTAGAAAATCAATCAGAGGAGACTGTGTTTTGGTTACTTTTAGAGAGCCAAACACAGCCTCCTACATTTCCACATGGCCTTCTGATGACCAAGGTAGTAACATCCAAGTCCTCCCGCTCTCGTTCTTCTACCCTTCGAACTTATATAATTCGGAGGATCAGAGATGGGGGGCAACACCAGGAAATGTTGGACAATTGGGGGAGCTGTCGTAGGGAGAGAAGGGATCCATACTATCAGAAATGCAGAGTCCCTGATCACTTCTTACCATATGGCGAGGAGGCAGGATGGGAGCACAAATTTGGGAGGAGGGGTGGAGGGGGGGGGGGGGAATTAGGAGAGGAGTTCCAGGGCCACACAGAATGCACTACCCAGCCCATTTCCCAACTTACAACAGATACAGCAGTCTGGAAATGGTTGACTGACAATTCAACCCACAGGAAAGAGAGTCCTCTCCACCCATTTGGACAGGGAAGAGTACATCCCCAGAAAGACCGCAATCCACAGGAGTACATAGGGAATCAACATCTCACCATATATCAGAGCCTCCCCTAGTGGACATATCCGAGACTAATTCCAACAATGCTTCGGGCCAGGGGAAATTGCCGCCTCTTCTGTTGGTCAACCATGAGACCAATGGCTCCAAGGTCCCAAATACAGGGTCACCTACTAGCAAACCATCATCCATGACAATGATTTCATGGAATATTGCTGGGTTGGCCAATAAAATTGATAATCTGGAGTGGGTCTCCTTTATTAATTCAAAGAGCGTATGCCTCTTCCAGGAGAGCTGGGCTCGAGAAGAACTCATACCACAAGGCAATGCAGTATTCTCTAAACCAGCCAAGTGGGGGGGACGGGGAAGACCATCAGGAGGGTTGGCAACTTGGGTAGCTTCAGATCTGGGCTGCCAGGCCAGTTGTATGGAGACAGGTTCTGATGACATCTTAGCTGTCCGCCTAGAGTGGCCAAACTCCACGAAATTGGTGGTAGTTAATGTGTATTCGAGACCTGTACCCACATCACAAGAATCCACCACTTTAGAGGAGCTCTCGGCTTTCCTAGCTAGTATCCCAGGGGAACTCCACTATATAGTGAGTGCTGACTTAAACTCGCACTTTGAACCATTACCAGGCCTTCGTGATGGATCCTCCTTTGAAGAAGACTCACAATGGCTAATCCCGGCCACGGTGGCGCCGCCACCCAGAGCTTGGACTCCCCTCGCCCTGCAGATAACTGCCCTTACTTTAAACCAAGGTTTAAGGGCCTGCAATGGGCGTTGTAAATCAGACATGCCCAGCAAACACACCTACAACAAACCAGGCAGCAAATCGCGACTCGACTATATTCTTGTTAAATTACCGCTGTGGTCACAAATCATTGATTTCAAGGTCACCGAGAGATGGGATAGTGACCACAACGCCCTAGAGCTTGAATATGTTCTGCCAGCAAATGAGGATATAGTCCCCGGTCCTAGTAACAATAAGTCAGGCCTGCTCTTGGAAAATAATCGGAGAAGAGTAAGGTAGGAGAAACTGGCTACTAGTAGCAATAAGCTACCAAAATTGTATGCCAGAATTACCCCACTCTTAGAGAGCGCATTCTCCATTGGGGCGAAAATAGAAGAAAAGGGTAACAAGGAAAAGCTGGGCCAGATTCATGTAGATTTAATTAGTACCTTGGATCTGGACCTTTTTTCAAAACAAGGAGGAAAAACCGGCCCAACAACTAAGAGGACATGGTACAATGCTACATGCAGGGACGCAAAAACTAAATTGCTATCAGCAATAAAGGAGCACAAAGGCAGGGGAGAAATTCAATCCTGGAGAAGGGCCTATAGGAAACTCCTGGTGAATGCCAGGGCTGAGTGGGACCAACAATACTGGGAGGAACTAGCAAGATCACTTACCATCAGAGATTCCAGTAAATTCTGGCGTATAGTGGCCAATGGAACGGAGGATCCATCCTCGGCTATCGAACCTAATATAGCTCCTAGCATATGGCAGAACCACTTCCAGTCACTGTACTCAATAGAGGAGGGGGCTCTGACCATATCACCCAACAGGATAGTATCAGACTTCAAAGGGGAACCATTCACAGAAAAAGAGTTGAGGGTAGCCATGGCTGGGTTATCAACAGGGAAAGCCCCAGGCCTTGATGGGGTACCCGGTGACCTATTTAAGCAAGAACCTGGGATATGGGCCCCCTACCTCATGCTGATATTCAATGCTGTCTTGGGGGGGATGGAAGTCCCAGATACTTGGCTGGGGGCAGAGTTGGTTCCTATCTTTAAAAAGGGATCCCCTCTGCTCCCATCCAATTATCGACATATCCCAAAAGCTTTTTGGGAGTCTGATCTTGGATAGGTTACAGAACTGGATCGAAGAGATGGAGATCTTGACTCCTTACCAGGAGGGATTTAGGCAAGGGGTGTCCACAACCGACCAAATCTTTAGACTGAACCTATTATACTGGAAAACAGCATTAATCGAGGGCGGCTCCTTGAACACAGTGTTTGTGGACTTACGCGCCGCCTTCGATTTGGTTCCAAGAGCAAAATTATGGCAGGTTATGGAGGAGATTAATGTCCCGGGAGATATTTTGGCAATCCTTATGAGACTGCACCACAACAACTACGCGAGGGTCAGGTGCGGTAGAGGCGGTAAATTAACCGGAAGGTTCCCCGTTTACAGAGGGGTAAGGCAGGGTTGTGTGCTTGCACCGACCCTGTTCTGCCTCTTTGTGAACGGGGTAATCGCTCATTTGGATAGGATTCCCAATATTGATGCCCCAAAATTGACCGGCAGCAGGGTGCCTGCAATTATGTTTGCAGATGACACCCTGCTGCTGTCTAAATCCCCGATGGGCATACAACGAGTCTGGAATGGTTTTCTGGAGTTCTGTACAGATAGGGGACTCGAAATCAACCCGCAGAAAACCAAATTCATGATTCTCAACCCCAAACCCCCTCAACCGCCCACCACCCACCCTAGGTACAGTCCAACTGGAACGGGTTCACACTATCGAATACCTGGGGATTACGCTCAATGAAAATTTAACGTGGTCACCCCATCAGTTAAAAGCAAATATTAAACTGGCACAGTTGGCGGGTGGCATTATGAGATTAGCGAATAAATCACCCTATCGGTCGCTCACCCCCGTTATTCAAATTTACAAGGCACAGACCCGGGGAGGTGTCATTTATGGGTGCGAACTGTGGGGCCATATCCCATCACCAAAAATATTGACCACTGAGAACAAGTTCCTGAGGCAGATTACCGCTCTCCCATTGAGCACTCCAATTCTCCCTTTAAGGTTGGATTTGGGCCTCCGGCCCATAACGGAGGAGCTGGGGCTCAAACCTCTTGCATTTTGGAGACGCCTATGGAGCAGCCCAGATCTCTGTACTTATAGAGTGGAGCTACAGGAATTCCTAACATTGCCGAATGCCACAAGAACACCGTGGCTAAACTACATTAAGAGAACTTCTGAGGCAATTGGATTCCCTGAACTTTGGTTAGATCCGGTAAATACAAGTAATAGGACCTCTAGAAAGGTCCTATCGAGAGCCTATTATGACCATATGCTCTTACAATCCGCTGATGGCATCCGAGATGGATCTCTAACCAATCAGTTCATACAAATTAAAGACTCCTACCAACTGGAAAGTGTCCTGGATGCCATGACTCCGGCAATAACTAGGAAACAATTCCTTCAATGGAGATATGGGACCCTCCCCTTGGCATCTTTCACAGCAACATGGTCTTCCCACTCCTCTACAGAAAATTGTCCTGCATGTGCCCATGTAAAAGAGAACGATGTACATGTGATTTTCTTCTGTCCAGCCTATGAGAGGAGCAGGAAGTACTGGCTTGTTCCTTTACTTAAAAACATGGGATTCAGAACTTTTTTGCCTGCCTACAGAGTTTTAAAGACTGATTTGGCCCCAACTATGGTATTTGCACTATCTAAATTTTTAACTTCAATGTGGTATGCCCGTAAACGCTATATCAAGAGACTTGGCGATTTAGTATAGATTCGATTTCCGGCATACCTCAATCATATTAATTAACTATGATCACTACTGTTATTTAATACGTTCTTAAATTGTAAATGAATTGTTTTATGATGTCATGTATATCTTTTATGATCATGTGATCGAAATGAAGATTTTTCGAACTCGAACTCGAAAATTGAAGATGCTGGTTTGACAGCATCTTCTTGACAGCAAGGACCCATACGGGACACCATCCCTGTGCTGTTTAACGTGAGAAGAGGACTCAAATTTTCAGAAAGATACAAGAGAGCCTGGTCTACAACACTGCAGATATCAAATACCAACCTTAGAGCTTCCGAGTTTTCTGGTTTGAGAGGAATTTCAAATGAAATGCATCACTAATAACCTGGACTCAAAACAGTTTTGAAACAGTTGAGCCACAATGGACTCTAAGTCATCTGTAACAATAGCAAGATCTGGCAATTGTTGCCAAGCTTAGGATCCAGGGATGGTTTTCAGGCTCTATGGTACACTTTAGAGTAAGAGAGAAGCCACCACAACTAGCACCCCTGTTTACCTGGCAGACAGGCTCTGCTTCTCTGGTGGTTCCAGGCACACCACCAGCAGCCAGGATACCATCAGACTTGAGTATTAGAAGTGTAAGAAAAGAAAAAGAAACAAGGCAGCAGGCCTTTTTCCTCAGTAAAGCTACAATCTGGAACAATATCCTCATATCCATCAGGCCTGCCTGAATACTGCTCCAATTTAGGAAAGAGCTGAAGATACACCTCTTTGAACAACAGTACTTCACAATGCATTGAGTCCACAAACCAGCTATCTCTCCTATCATTCCTCGACGTTCTGCTTGTCTTTGACCCTGTATAGTGCTCCACTGGCTGTGGCTGGGTCTGTGCTATAGAAATATCACATAGATCCATACACTCCGCCCCAAAGTTCAACAAATTGTTATTAGAACAGGGCTCACCTCTGATTAAGATCAAGATTCCACTGGTGACCCTAACTTAAGTTTATTCCAGAAGTCCCATTGTTGGTCCACTCAGGTGGAGCGAAACTGCTAAGCCGGGAAGAGCATTTACTGACGATAAAGCATAAGGTCAGACAGCTGCTCACACACTGCATGCCCTAGTGTAAGTGTGAACAGTGGCGGCTCCTCCGCTAAAGGGGGGAGCATCGCCCCACTGCTCCTTGAGCATGTCAAAAGAAAAATAAATTAATAATAATAACAATAAGTTATTATTATTTAATTTTTCTCTGCAGGACTCCAGCCAGGTCGGGCGGGGCAGGGCCGGGCTGGGCTCGGCACCATCAGAGGGAGCAGGAGTGGTTTGTATTCCCTCCCTAACTTCACATGACGGCTTCATCAGCCCTCTAGAGCAGCCAAACAGCCAGGTGCACTTGGCATGTTCTCCACTGGGCTGTGCAACACGGCCCAGTGGAGAACATGCCCAGGCTCCCAGGTACTGACTGAGCGGCCAAACTGGCTGATCAGACCAATCAGGATGCTGCTCCTGCGGCGTCGTGATTGGGTGGGAGAGTCCGGGAGCCTGGGAGGCAGAGAGCGAGGACAGAGGAGAGACATGCGGCGCCGGAGAAGGAAAGTTTTTTTTTTCATGCCTCCACCCTGCCCTCTCCTCAGCAAGCTGTATAGAGACAGCCACCACTGAGTGCGAACTTGATGACCCTAGTAAGTTTCCCAGATCCATGCGTGGCTAGATAGTCCAGTCGCACATTTCTTTTTTTTTTTTAGAATTCTGGTTCTTGTAGTCTCATTTATTCCATTATAAAAGCAGAAGTCCCAGAGTTTTATGAAAAAAAATGGGTCTGGGCTTGCTAGTCATGCATTGCTTAGGAAACCTACCAGCTATGTAGAGAGTTATTTACCAAACTCAAAGATCTCTTTTTCTTTTTGCTTGTTTTCTCCATCAATCTCCTCATGTAGGGCTGATCCCATAGAAACAATATACGATCAGTTAGACTTAATGTGGATTATTGCTTGCCTTTTTAAAGTTTTAAATAGTTGTATCATCTTATGTAGTTCAACCAGAAAAGGCAAAACAATACACAATCCGCCATCTAACACATTGAGTGGCCTGCAATGGTGGTAACAAACAAAAGAACAATATTTTCTTTTTTTGTTTTAAATTCTATGACAAAAAAAACAATGGAAAGAACACTTCCCCCTTGGATAACAGGCATGAGGGTTTGGGAGCTGAGGGACAAAAAGTAGGGACAAGAACTTTAGGACACGATTACAAATTATTGTACATGATGGACAAGTGTTACAACCTGTGCTATTGTCCTCCTGTTCATGTATGAGGAACAAAGTCAGACTGAAACCATAGTTAGAGGCTACTCCATACCTATTTTTTACTAGGTAAAGATTCTAGAAGAATTTACATCCCATCAGGCATAACTTTTATAGGTAAAAGATTTTTACGTGTGCCCTCAGGATTTGCAAACTAGTGTTATGTAGTTCCTTGGAATCACCAGGACCCTTGCGTTTTGCATGACCTAAACTGAGGGCTTGGTGTCCTGACCGCTTCCAGACACCCCGACAGGATATGTCGGCCGTTAGACCAGCTAACTCTACAGTGCCACTACCACCCTCTGTATTCTACATTGGTGTAAGTAGTTTTTGACAACCACTGAACATGACAACGCTGATTCCTCAGGGATCGTGGAAAACAGTACAGTATGTTTCACTCAGACACTCGTGCTTGCGTACTCTCAGAAAATAACACAGGATGGTCATTAGGACATTTCAATAAGTATTTATTGATCCAGTGTCAGCCTTGTGTAAAGCATATGTGCTGCGACAATCAGAACACCGAAGCATACAAAAGAGATTGCAAGTACCAATATAGTTAATAGTAGATACATTTCTACCATAGTGCTAATAAGATGAACATAAGCAGTTCTGATAAAAACAGTAGCACTTGCATATTCCTAAAAACGCGCCCTAAGTAATTTGCCTAAATGTACCTAGCCTAGATCTGTATGTGTAGCATGTATATGCAGAGAGCTATGTATCTCTGTACCCAAGAAACCCCTAGGGAAGAACCAGCCCCCTCACTTAACTGTTGAGAATGAAAGACCCCATCTCTGCGTCGAGGAAGACATCCCGCTAGGGATGTCAGACCGCTGCGTGTCGAAGATTCAGTATGCAGGACCCTGTGTCAGCTTGGAAGGAATTCTCTATAATTTGTAGGGGTGAGTAAGGGTCTTTTATACTAAAGTGGTCACTCCAGTGTTTTTTGTAGAATCAATATGTTTTTAAAACAAATGTGGATGTGTTGAAAACAATCATAAATGTTTTGAAAAAAATCGCCAATGCTTTTCTAAACAAATGGATCATGCCCAGCATGCTGTTGGCCAAGGATGAAAAAAGTGGTGACCCTTATACAGAATAATTATACCGTGCCTGGGGACATGTTTATGTACGTCAGGTACAGGGATTATGATAGAGTACCGAGAGCCTGGTGTCGAAGAGACAGGAGCAAGCTACTAGGAGAAAGGTCACCTGTTTAGAACCGTTATTGTTGTGTGGATGGGATAGATGTATGTAAAATGGGTATACATGACAGGACTAGCCTTAAGGACATGACAGGGTACCAAGAAGACCCCTCTAGTTCCCTGGCAATCATCTTCTTCTTGACTATTTCCAGTTCTCTCCCACTCCTCAGTATCACAAAGCTCAAGACGGAGATCTTTCTTGTTGCAATTCTGCACAGAGAGGTGTCAGCCAGCTCTGCCAACACAGGGCTTATACCCTGGTTTTGCTCCACAGGGCTATTAGGAGGTAGCCAGGTAGCTTTCAATACTAGGACTTCAGGCAACATACCTCTATCAAATACCCATTTTTGTAAGAAACTCTGCATCTCTTTCTTCAAATCCCCAATTTCATCTGGACCTGCTGGTCCCTGGAGAGACAGGGCCAGATTTATCATTGTATTGTGTTGCCCTTGCATTACGCCCTTGGTGTTACAAGGGCAACTCAATATGTAAGTCAGATTTACCAAGCAATGCAAGGCCAGCCTCCGTGGCCCTGGATTGCTTGGTAAATATGGAGTTATACAAGGCAGCGCAAGTGGCTGCCTCGGGTTACTCTGCCCTTGGAAGATGTTCCATGGATGGAGTATGGCTGTTCCCATCCTTCCACCCATGGATTTTTGGTGCATTCCTGAGTTTTCAAGACTGCTCAACCTGGGAATACGTAAAAATGCTACGACTTCCTAGGGGAAGCATAACAAGGAGAAATATTTTTATTTCTCTGCATTGTTTCCTCTTTCTAAGTATTCTGCATTCTGCAGCACGCTTACAAAGAGGAAAAAGCCTCGAAGGATTGTTTTTGTGCAGGAAGGTGCCCCTCCTTGTACATAAAAAATCCTGTTTGCAACGCAAGCATCCTTGCACCATGGTGCAAGGGTGCCTGCATTGGCTTTAGGCAGCAGATTATGCAGCAGCACAGGCAGAGAGCAGGAATGCATCATATATTGACAAATATGGTGCATTCCTGCCCTCTCCCTTTCACGCAGCCCAGCATAGCAAGTTGTCTTTCTGCATTGCGTGAAATAATGCTAAATCTGGCCCACAGTGTCTTTTCAACATTTTCTAACTGTTCCCCCTAATCCACCAGATTCAATATGGATGACACAGCACAGCCTTTATATCTCTGGTAAATTCACACCGCCCAGAATCACTTTTACTTGGTTGTTTAAAGAACTGCCCTTTTTCTCCATAGCAGATATTCTATTTCATGGCTTATGGCATTGATCATCCCGGGATGGAATATAGCTTTCTGTTCTATGTGCGGTGCTCTGTGAGCACTTACATTACTACATTTCTTCCTTGGCAAGACAAGTTTCTACACCTTCGGGATACTGAGACCTCGATCACTGGACATTATTTAGGGCTGTCCCCAGGGTCAAACTGGGAACCAAAATAAAAGTGGCCCCCATTAGCAAATTAGAAAAAAACATTTGGAAAGGGTGGAAGTTTTCAACTTATAAAGACACACTGCACAGGTGTTTTGCAGGGTTTGGAACACTGCATGCACTTTGTAGTATGCTTTGTAGTACTACAATCGTACTACAAAATGTGCCACAAAGTGCTATTTATAAACTGCGCTCTTGTTTTTAACTTACATTTTTGTACTAACTTACACTTTTGTAGTAAGTTTCTACCTCCATTGTTTTCTGTATAAGGGTGTTGCAGTACCAGTGATTTGGCAATGTTTACTTTTAGACTTACTATAAAAGTGTAAGTTACTATAAAAGTGCAGTTTGTGCCTAATAGTAGTAAGCTAACTCAAAAGTGTAAACCTTCTCAAAGTGTGAGTTACCTTTGTAAATCTGGCCCTATGTTCATGGTAATATCAGGGAAATCAACACTAGAAATAGTCCTACCAGAGAGTATAACATGCCCACAAACAGACAAATAACCAGCCCACATATTGACTTGTCAGAGCAACCCTTCCGGCATCGCATGATTGCCGTATAGGCCAATCTGATCTTGGCTGTCTCTGCGTCCCACAAAATCTGCTCTTATCTCACCCTAAGTGATGTTTTTCAGGGGCACCACAGTGGATGGGGAGAAGGGGTCAGTCCAGCACTCTGTCAGGTCCCTCTCAGCTCCGTCCTCCTGGACTGTCTGTCTTCAAATCCTTGTTGCCATCCCAGAAAAAACCACTGGGGTCCTTCCTCAGGGACTGCCAAGTCACCATTCAACTACTGTCCCTCTATGGCAGTTACTCCTTCATTCCTTTTTGACATCTTGCCAAAATCCACCAAGTTCCTCCTCAAGGGGTCAGCCTCCATCAATGGCACTGGATTCACCTGCCGTACTCAAGAATTGCCTCTTGATCTTACCATGTTCTTGGCCATTAGAACAGGACAGTCATGTGCCTTTCTCCTTATTTAATGCTGCTGGTGCCAAGATCTCCAGTCTGTTGTGTCTTCAAGGCAGGCTTGAATCTGAAGGAGATGATGCTAGTGCCATCACTGTCTTCGGAGGCTTTCTGCTTCCCATAGCAAGAGAGTCCGATTCCAGGGTGGCGCCAAACATCTAGCAGAAGCTGGCCATCTGGGAGCCTGGAAGGCCTGCCTCACTTCTTTGTTTAAACATGCGTGCATTAAGGTTTGAACACTATAATTGTGGCGAGCAATGTAAGAAATGGGGAACAAATCTTCCTGTGTTCACCAAGGCTTCATAAACAGTTAGCAAGCCTTGAGTCCGTGACTTCAAACATGAGGCTTGTCATCTGGCTGTGTTCTATGCCTGTGACACAGCCATCACTCGGACAGAGAGCAGATCCTAATAGTGATCTTTCTCACCCGCTAGGTTTGTAGCCCTTTAATGGTGGCTCAACATGCCCTGCTCTCTTATTACTCTGCAGGAGTCTGGGAAATCTGGATTCCAACAACTCTTCTTTAGGATCAGGACAAATTACCCACTTCTAAAGGACTCTGGAAAACTGCCCGCTTGTGGTTCAAGCCAAGTTGGTGCTAATCTGAATAGTCCTTGGGCCCCAGAGGCTCCTGCCCCTTTGCTCCTTGGAGACACAATAATAGGCTGGTGTCTTCCAGTTCTTTACCTACCCACTTCCTACAGGCATGGACTTACGGATGGCAGGACTCCAAGGACTAACTCACTGACAGAAAACTGAGTTAGTAGTACATTTGCCCTTCACTCACACACAGCCCCACAAGTTGAACAACTCAGGTGCTGTCAAGCAAACCAGACCCATCTCATGCACACTCCTTGGAGCACCCCCTGGCTGAATGTCAGGGTGACCATGGTCTTGCATGACACTCAGATTAGCCTCTGCGAGGAAGAAGTTCCTACAAACCTTATAGTCTTTTCAAGTATATTTGAATAAAAACCTATGCCCTATCTGTTACGTATGGCAGCAGTTTATGGAGCTTGAAAATACAACCAGTATAACTGTTTGTCAGAGAAGCTCCCAACCATGTAACCTGAGAGCCCTGGATTTAATTATTACATAACTTCACAGCATTCCCTTTAAGGACAAATCAGAACATCACCATGTTACTATTACGCTGATACCATAATAACTGCCTTATACTTTTGAGAGGGAGTTTAAAACTTGAGCACCAATGTATTAATGTTATTAATATTTAAATGCTTCACACATATCCATAGCTTGAACCCTTTATGATATAGTATTATCACACATTTAAATGTGACTATTTGTATGAATGCTTAACCTCTTAAGCGATATCCCCACAAAACTGAATTTTAAACATTGTCCTTCCAGAATATTGCTTATTACAATATTGTAAAGATAGCTAAGTACACGAATGTATAGGTTTACAATACTTAGCTCCTAAAATATGTACTTTAATGATATATGTCTTGAATGTACGCAGTTGTAGATATTGTGATGCTGCCACAAATTATCATTTTGCAAATAAAAACGCACTCAAGTCGAGAAGCGCAAAAGTCTATGTCAAATAACACATAAAATAAGTAAATATTTGTAGTAGCGAATCATACTTAGAGAATATACGTAAGAAAAAATAATGTGTTGATTTATGATTTAAGTTAGTTTAACTGTCAATGCCATATTAACCGCAAATACACTAGTATTGAAAGGCCTGTTTTCCACACTGAGCTATTGTTTTGCATGAGATTTTTGTTTCTCTTCACTGCAGATTCTGTAACTTTCCAAAAGCTGTCTGTTAGTAGGTGAATAGGCATTTGTTTTGTAGTAGACAACTGAAAGTGAGGTTCTCACTGGGAGGAGAGGAGGCAACAGGAAGGATTATTCATGGGAACAACTGCTTGAAGTGCAAAATGTGAATGAAGTATATTTTCAAGGACTTGTGTCTGTGGCCATTGTGAAGATGTGGGAAATTGAGGAGTTTACCTATTAGCAAGGGTTTACTAAAACCCTATTGGATGTTGTGAAAGAAGAATGTAATACATGTTTCCATTTGCAATAATGTGTGTTCCTGGAGTAAAGGGTTGCTTCTCTCACTCACATTTTCTGGCGATCCATTTCTGGGTTTCTTGAGACCATATCGCTCTTTGAGAGAGATTGCTTTTGAGCCTATTCCCTGTTTTTTTAGATGTCTGCGGTTTTATATCTGAGAATACATTCCAGCTTGACCCAATCTTTTAATTAGATTACAAAGGCATTATGCTTATGCATATCTTCTCTCATCAAAATTCTTTATTGGGTTTCTGAAATGACACCTTATTCTATTTCATTCTAATTTAATTTCGTTTAGGTAAATTCCTTCATGGATCGCGTTTGCTGCATTAATGCAATATTAACTGTTATACTTGCAAATATTGTGTTCTTTCTTATATTGAAATATTGATTATTGGATATTCTTTACTGATGCTTAAAAGACTAATACTTATGGAGTAAATAATGAAGACTTCAGAAATTGATGATAAAACCCTTTAATTCACACAAATTTTCTTTATCGAAGTCTTAAATGCTTTAATGCTGAAATGGGATTGATGTGGATGATCGCTTCTTTTCACTTCTCATTGTCGATGAGCAAAGGTCCATACAACCAGTGGCAGGGGTTATTTAATAATTATACCCAAATATTAAGATATAGAAAACCCTGCTATGCTAAGTGGCAGGCAGAGGACAGTTTATGTCACAGGAGAGAAAGTAGCTGAAATAAGATGCCCATGTCTCTTAAGTCTAAAGCCTGAACTTGAAGACCAAAGGAGTTTGCTTTTCCAAAGGCCGTTGCAGTGGTGGAGGTGTGAGTATCAATAGGATTAGGTGCCACGTTTGTCTTTATTGAGAATTTGTCATAGTGATGAGGTTATGTGTCTATGCGTTTGATGTTGAGCAGTTGAGGCTCTTATTACGTTCGGAATATTCCAAGAACCCAGGTTAGTTATGAACTAATAAGCTGTTGTTTTATTTGTCTGCATGGGGTTTTGTGGTGTAGGTTCGTGAGGTATCATCGACTGCACAATTAAGATCGGGATTACAACAATTTGTTGTCATAGTAGTAATATTTATTGGTACTAGTGGAATCTATTTCAGAAAGGGGAAACCTTATCAGTCAGAATGATTTCCACCTGGTCGAGATATCATCTGTGTGAGCGTGTGTGAGGAAGTCGGGAGGTATTAGTTTGTAATTTCAGATTTGTTACTTCTGCAAATTAACTATATTAAATTCTTCAGCAGTGCAGACAAAAGTTATTCGTTTATTGTGCTTGCTTAAAGTTGTGGAATTTCATGTGCGTGAAAATTGTAAACAAGGGTGAACTGCTGTTAGCAGTGAGAATTATGTAAGAGTGTGCCACGCTGGGATAGGTCAATTGATGTGAAGTGCTGCACCAGGATTTATTGGTGAATCCTTTGGTGTTATACTGTGATAGGTTTATTGTAGAAGGATTGTTCTGGGGTTGGAAGTGAATATTGATATGTAAGGAACTGTAAATTGAACAAAAACATTGAAATGTATTGACTCAATAACTGCTCCTTTAATGTTGAATTTTTGCACTCATTAAACATTTTAAAGCTCTTTGAGATTTGATGAGAGATGATGTGCGAGTCCCTGTTCGTGAGGGTGATGAGGTTCTACCAGAAGGTATGCCAGGTCATTATATGGTAACAATTGTAGAGTTTCATGTATGTTTGTGGCTTTGTCAATATAACAAGGGGCCAGAATCACAAAAGTAATCTGAGAAAAAATCCTAACTTTATGACTTTCGGTATTCACAAAGGCATTTAGTAGTAGTAAAGTTAGGATTCCTAACTTTACTACTACTAAACGGGACAAAATCCTAACTTTACGACTAACTGTACTACTACAAAAGGCATTTAGTAGTAGTAAAGTTAGGAATCCTAACTCTACTACTTATAAATACCTTTTGTGAATACCAAAAGTCATAAAGTTAGGATTTTGTTTCAGTTTAGTAGTAGTAAAGTTAGGAATCCTAACTGTACTACTACTACTAAATGCCTTTTGTGAATACCGAATGTCATAAAGTTAGGATTTTGTCTCAGATTACTTTTGTGAACCGGGCCCCACATCACTGAAAATGAAAGAGCATTCAGATTTCTACAATATGGTACTTTTGAATAAAAAAATATTGAACATTTGAGGGAAAAGTTATATGAAATGAAACCACCTCCTAGACCCACATAATATGAAGCATTAAATGCCTGGGAGTGAGCAGCTGATGCTAAAGAGAAAGAAAAGTATCAGAACAAAGCAAAGAGGGCAGCACACAATTACACTGAAGCTCAATGGGATAAAAGACAACAACCTCCTGTATAGCATTTTAAACTTCACTTATCTCACCCCCTCACTGCACACTCAGCAATATACCAGCTCCGCAGTCACCTGGCGTTGTAGCACACCCGGGGCACATTCGGTGCCACTGTGGTGGGCCCGATGATGAAGCATGCCACCGACTAGGTCGGTGGGTGAGGGCTTTATAAGGAAAACAGTGCTTTTTTCCTTATTTATTATTGTCTGACGTACCTGAGTCATTTAAAAACCTCCCCCCTAAACTAGCTAGTCCACATTGATTTATATATGGAGATAGAATGTACCCAGCAATAATGACAAAAAAGCCTAAAAGGAATTGGAACAAGGAAATGATGATTAAGAGTCTGCAAGAAAAACTGACACTGAAGCGATTCTGGGGATGACATTTTAGGTGCTTTGTTGTCCTCACAACCAGCACTATTTGTAGCTCCAAAATCCAGTACAGAAGGTGTTACAACCACTAGTGGCACAGTTGCTACAGCTCTTGTAGACCTGAATATAATTCAGATTGACAAACTACTTCCAGTCCTTTTAATTGCCACTGCACCTGTTGAAGCAACATCTACGGTTAATGCTCCTATTTTGACTGTTCGTGCCCCAGTCAACAAACTACAATAGTCATGTGGGACTTATTTTGGTCTGAGCTGCTATCATGAATCGTGAATGAGCCTTTTATTCTTAATCATTTCTTTGATTAATCCAACATTAAATTATATCTCAATTTCTGTATTTATATAATATTAGAACAATTCACAAAAAGAAGCTGGACATATCATATGATTTATCAGAAATTTATATATATCAGATACAATTATTAGTCATATATCTCAAAATCAACATAAACAGTGTGTGAAGAAGGGAATAAATAGTGCAGTCGATGCATGCTCCCATGAATATACAAAAACACATATAAACAAAACATCACAATGGCACATGTCTGTTGGGTGGCCTGTATGTCGAATACCAATAAAAAGAATTAAGAAGAGTTTTCCTAGGGCCAAGGCTGCAGTAGAAGGGTAGGGACAACACATTTAGAAGAAGACGGAGTATGGCTAGTGATGCCTCACAATGAATATGGTACATAAGCTAAATGAATTAATTGCAAGTTAATCGCTAAACGTTTTGTTTGTTTTGCACAAGAAGAAATTTGAGCAGATTACTGAGTCTGCCTGCTGCTATATTCTACTAAGGGTTTGACTGTAGACAAACATGTACGTCCTTACCAAGGCTAAGTGTAGAATAGTTATGGCTTTTACATTAATATTTGTTTTGCTAACATTTATAATTCTTTTAGTTGGAATTAGTTTTACCCCAGAAACATTTAAATCTACACCGAATCAACATCACCTGTGCACACAATGTATGAGAAGAAACTAAAAGCTTCATTTATAGATGTCTCAAAAGAAGATTTTACCACAAATGTTTATTCTAGATTAGTTCAGGAATACACCCAAGCTTTAGATGCTGAAGACTGTTATGTCTGTGCATATTTACCTTCTTCAGCAGCAGAGGATATGACATATCATCACATTCCACTTTCATATGCAGTTACATGTAGCATATTGCTTAGTTTATTTTATAGACAGGAAAGTTTTAAATATTATTTTTCTAACTATGACATGATTCTTTCTAAAGTTCCCCTTTAGAAAAAAACAACCCTCATCCACAAATTATGAGTGTGGAAATTGGGTGGTATTTCTTTAGGTCTCCTACAGTTATAGACACTGTTAAGTAATACGAACAAAATCTGACATGTCTAATGCGACCATTAGAAAAGAAATTCATTTACTTATTAGCAGAAAGAAGAGCTCACATGTTTCACAATTCACACAAGGAGGAAGATGTTTTAAAGGAAGTTTGTAAGGAGGAAGATTAATACAAGAAGAAAATGATCTCTCCTGATTAAAAATTAGGCAGTCGACAAAAAGGGAAACTATGTGTTTGCAAAAGGAGAAATCAGTTTAGAAAGAGACACATTGGGATACGTAGCTGTGAACACACATTTGAAGTTCTTGAAGGGCCTGTTAGAATATTAACGGTAGAGGAAGCAGTTATTCCCTTATTCCTGGAGTCTATTTTGTTTGCAGCCAGGATGTATGTTTCCAGTTACCTGCAGATTGGGAGGGTGTTTGCTATTTAGCTCTTTTATTTCCTAAGAAGCATCATGTAAATAGCATAGATGCTTTAACAATGATTCCATTTCACAGACACATACGTAGTACCATTGGTGGGACACAATTGGTGGGAAATATTTTTGGAACAATCATGCCATCAGTGGGAGTAGTTTTAAATGGCGAGAAAATTAGAAACCTCTCTACTGTAGCAGCTACTAGTTTATGTTTCGCGGGTTTATAAAGCGCATAGCTACCCAAGTGCTTCCCAGCGCTGGCAGAAAGAGATGCTGGCAATGGTACAAATTGGGTAATCATCATGGGAACAACCATGCCTTGAGTTTTTTACTGAAGCTGAGTTCTTCTTCCAGCAACCTCATTTCCCTGGTCATGGATTTACACAGCTTCGGGGACAAGAATGAAAAAGATCTACCTCCCCATCTTGATCTCTTGATCCTCAGCATCTTTCTAAGGCGGTCTTGAGATGACCTGATGAACCGCTTTGGTACATATGGTGAGAAGAGTTCCCTGAGTATGGCTGGACCCCTGCCATTGATTGCTTTGCTAGCCAGGCAGAGGGATTTAAATATAATCCTGGCTTTGATGGGCAGTCAGTGAAGCTATTCCAGGGAGGTCTTTACTAATTCCTGTCTTGAAATTTTTAAGAGTAACCTGGCCACCCCATTCTGCGCCACCTGCAGTCGGTTAATAACATATTTTGGGGAACCCAGATACATGGAGTAGACATAATCAAGATGTGAAACCACAAGGGCCTGGGTCGCTGTTCTTCATGTCGGTTCTGGGATAAGTCCTATGATCCTGCGGATCATTCAGAGTATACCAAACCAGGTTGCTGCTAGTTTTTTAGCTTGGATTTCCATTGAAAGTGTGTTATACAGCCACATGCCCAGATTCTTTATTGATGGTTTGGGGACGGAAGGTATTCCCCAATCTTCTGTCCAGCTAATCATAAACCTGGGCCAGTGATTATTTCCCAGGATCATCAACTCAGTTTTGTTGCCATTTAATTTTAGGCTACAATTGGCCATCTAATTAGCCACCTTTTCCAAACAGGGTACCAATTGAAGGTGATTTGAGTTTGGCCCAAACTCCTGAACGATTTTCACCAATGGACGCATATATATATTTAAACAATGTGGGGCTAAGTGACGAGCCGTGTGGAACTCCGCATGAGACTGGCTGTGTATCGGAAAGACAGGTGGATTCCATGACCTAAAATGTTCTACCACTCAAAAAGGAGGTGAGCTATTGGAGGGCTTTGTCCTGGATGCCAACTTCCCTCAGCCTATGTGCAAGGGTAGAATGGTTCATGGTGTCAAAAGCGGCTCTTAAATCTTAAATCCAGAAGCATGATTACAGCTGAGCCCCCTTGATCTAATATCCCTTTGAGCTCCTCAGTGACCACCAGAAGAGCTGATGCTGTACTATGTACTAGTACATCTAGTGCTTTGTTAGCAGTTAATACAGAATTAATAGCTATTAGATCAATGGTTTTGCGAGTTCGATTAACTTTAGATATATTATTAGCAGGAAAAGGCAGAGTCTGTAATACATCCCTGACAAGAGTAGAAAAATAGAAGAATTTGCATAGAACATTTCTGACCTGAAACCTGAATTAGAAACTTTAGAAACAACCAGTGTGTGGGAATTACAGGCAAGTGAGTTTCTGCCATTTGAATTTGGTTTGCAACTGTAGGAGGAGAACTTTTTAAGGTAATATTGAAACCTATAATGATTGCTGGCATTTGTTTAATATGCTTTTATGCTATATATAGAGGATTTTAGATGTTACCCAACAATAAAAAAAAAAGGACAAAAGAGCAGAAATAGAAATTGAAGAAAGAAAGAATAGGGCATACAAACAGGTGAAGGAAGTTAAATCTGTGAAGAACTGAATTTGATGACACAGCTAGGAAGGAATGTGCACTCTAGAGATTCATTTGTGGAAAATTGTGTTAGTTATTCTATCCATCGGGCGGGTTAGTTGCTGCTGCAAATTTTCCTTTTGCATATAAAAACACATTTAACATTTAAGTATAGAAGTGCCAAAGTCTATGTCAAATAGCAAATTAAAAGGGAAATAATTTGTAGTAGGTAATCGTACTAAGGCAATATAAGCATACATAAGAAATAATGATGTGCTGATTTAAGTTAGCTTAACTGTCAATGCCATATTAACTGCAAATAGTACTCTAGCATTGAATGGCAAGTTTTCTACATTGAGCTTTTCTTTTGTACGAGATGCTGCAGATGCTGTAACTTTCCAGAAGCCTTCTGTTAGTTATTCAATAGGCATTTGTTTTGTAGTGTACTGAACTGACATGTTATCTATTTAATTCTAATTTAAATAAGGTTAATTCCTTTATGGGACTCGCCTTCCACATTATCACAATATTAACCGTTATACTTACTGTAGGAGAGTGTGGTCTGCAATCCTATGGTCACCCCCGATTTTTGCTTTTTTGCTTCACTGGTTTACGACTTTCCCTGGCTGTGGGCCTG
Source organism: Lissotriton vulgaris (assembly GCF_964263255.1). Classification (NCBI taxonomy): domain Eukaryota; kingdom Metazoa; phylum Chordata; class Amphibia; order Caudata; family Salamandridae; genus Lissotriton; species Lissotriton vulgaris. The sequence goes on along the minus strand of NC_141699.1, from coordinate 605,001,033 downwards.
CTAATTAGACCCACAGCCTAGCTGTTCTCTCTCTAAATTGACGTGTACCCTAGGTGCATTTACCAATTGGTGCTGGGCCACCTTATCAGTCCCTGTATCCAGGGCATAGGTGTACCCAGGGCCTACCAGGGGCTGCAGCATGTATTATGCCACCCCTGGCTGGCCACTCAAATCTGACACAACTGGCTGCACGACAGCTGGGGCAAGGTGGTGTAAACACCCCTTGCTTTAGATATAGTATTCCTATATCTAACCCTAAAATGGACACATGTATTCCTATCAGTCACTCCTATGGCAGGCCTTAACAATCCTGAATGCATAGTGCTTGGAATTATGTGAATTGGTGCTCTGGCATGAGCTGAGCCCATCTGCAGCTTGCGGAACCAAGTCCTAATAGCTGTTCCATGATAACGCATACCATATACTCTTAAGTGCATTATAATCCTCGCAGTTATTTGCCAACTTTGGTATCGCTTTATCAAAACATGTCGAGTAAGGTGTCATACGAATTGGAATACTAACCCTTCGCCAATTCTGGCGAGGGGTTAGCATTCCACCCTTCTAGAGGGACACGACATGTGTGTAACTGTGAACCCCGGTTAAAGTTAACTCAAGCCTCAGCATCACAAAATGAATGCTGCCACCACAGACACAAGTCTGACCTCCTGCTGCTGGGAGTCCTTCCAGCGAGGAGAGCATGGACAAAGGGTTTCCTGTCAGGGGCGGTGCTAGCACCATCCCAGACAGGGTTTTGTGTATCCCAGGTAGGCAGGGCTGAGAGGAAGGTGACTGCAAGTGGCCCCCCGGTGCTCACTGTGCATATGCCGGCTCAAACCAGTTCCAGGGGCACACCAGCCCCTGAGCTGGGGAAAGTCCGGACATGGGAGAGGGGTGTAACCACCCCCTTCCTGGTCCCACCCATGGGCAGGACCTAGTCGCGTGCCAGCCCCTTTTCTTAGGATAAAGGTAGGAGCGGGCCCCCTTCCCAAATTAGATCATCCTGAATCTTGAACGACTTTCTAGGAAAGGAACTCTTGACTTTCTTTGAGGACTCTCCCTTGTGGCTAAGGAGTAGCCACCCTGCACCCGCAGACACCACCTAAGCATCGCGGTTTGCTGTAAGCCCATCCTCCGGATCAAGACTGCCCAGCTCGACGAGACCCAGATTCCCTGGAATCTCTGACCTCTACCTGCATCATCAGGCCAGCTGAGATTCGTGGGTGTGACGAGACCTGAGGGACCGGCCATCTTCTGAAACTGCACGACGCTTAACCAGCACGACCGCCGAGGGATCCTCGAGTGAGTGTTTTGGGGTTTGAGAAGTCCTAACCCTGAGCAGCACCAGCACCGAAGTCCAGCCCCCCAGCATCCACGAGATCTGCGTGGGGCCCTTCAGCTCTTTGCTGCTCACCGCGTTGTTCTGTCACTTGCCTGCTGGCTAGTGGCCCTCCTGACGACGCACTACGACGATTACACCGCTGGTCTGGTTGCTCCAGACTGGCCCTTGCTCACCTCCAAAAGAGGAGCACCCCAGACCCTCCTGGTCCACTCCAGACGCCATCTTGACTCTACTGATTTCACGCATAGATTATGGAAATGCCCTCTACCTTGGCCTACCAAAAACCTTGATAAATAGACTACAGGTGGTGATGAATGATGCCGCTCGTCTTATCTTCAGACAGCCAAGACACACTAAAGCTTCCCCCCTGCTACAAAGCCTCCACTGGCTCCCTATTAAGGAGCGAGTGGAATTTAAAAATCTGTGCATCGCCCATAAAGCCATCTATGGCATGGCACCTGCTTACATCAAAGATCGCCTGGCAATGTATAGCCCAAAGAGAGCTCTTAGGTCCTCAGACTCTCAGCTATTAGTCTGCCCTCGGTACAAACTTGCCACCAAGGGCGGTAGAGCCTTTTCGGTGCTGGTTCCGCATTTATGGAACACACTACCTGAGCCACTACGAAAGGAAGGAAACCTCCTACGTTTCAGAAAGGGGCTGAAAACGCTGTTGTTCAGGAGAGCCCTGTGAGCCACGTAGGCTAGTGGATGCCCTCTGTACTGTCAAAGTTGTTGTTTACCATCGATTCCCGAGCGCTTAGAGGCCTGTAGGTGATTGAGCGCGCTACAAATAAAAAATAACAATAACAATAACAATAACACTGCGTGGGCTTGACTTTGCCAAGGTTTGTTGCCCCAATCTGGGGTCCAGCATCGCCGACAGCAGATACCTGCATGGGACAGCTCGCACCTCCAGCCTGGTCGCTGACAACGCCTCCTAGCCCGTGTGACTGCAGAGTCCAGCGTCGCCCATCCACCTGGTCGAGGTGACTTCATCCGGTGCCATCCTGGTGCCCACACAATCACTGGCTAGTGATTAAGAACTGAGTCCCCTCTGCTTTCAGGTCGTCTCCATCACCGATCCAGGCTTGGATCACACCGAACTTCTTCACTGGTCGCCTGCCAGCAACTTCTTCTTTCAGGCTCCATAGACTACAACGAGGATTCCCGACGTCTTTTGAACCCTATGCAGCCGCAGCCCCTGGGCTAGTTAACCCGAGCATTTCGGTGCTCCAACGCAGGTTCACTATCCAAGTGTCCAGATCCTTTGTCGTTTTTAGTCTATCCAGTCGGATTCGTCCGATAACAGTAACTTAAGAAATACTAGCCTCCATAGACTTTGTCCCGCATCCCGCGTGAGAGTGCACACTCTGCACCCGATCTCCCTAGGCCTCCTGCTCCTAACCTTAGGGTTCAGTAGTGTCCTAGCGATCCTTAAGCCTCTGGATCGAGTTACTTACCTGCTAGTATTTCGCATTCCACTTTTAGTGTATATGGTTTTTCGTGCCCCTCGGGCATTTGTGTAAATTGTGCAACTCGTAAGAGTTTTGTTGTGTGCTTAGCTCCCTGACTCATAAAGAGATCAGGGTAGACTTGTTATAAATAAATATCCTTTTATTTTCATAACAACTTGTGTGGTGTCCTTTCACTTGGTGTTCAAGGGGTATATGTGATGGTAAAACAGCTGGCTTAACACGCCCTCTAGAGTTTAGCCTAAAGACTGCTTTTGTCCACGCTACTAGGATAGCTGGTTTATAAGGTTGACTTACAACCAATCATCAATAAGGGTTTTTTGGTATGATACACAGTGATCACTAGAATAGTGAGCACTATATATCAGGCCAACTTCTCACACTTACAAATATTGTATTCTTCTTATATTAAAATATCGATTATTGGATTATATTAATTTCTGATGCTGATGCTTGAAAGACTAATACTTATGTAGTAAATAGTGAAAACTTAAGACATTGATCAATAAAACCCGTTAATTCACACAAATTCTCTTTATCAACTGTACTAAAGTGTTAAATTCTTTAGTGTTTATATGTGATTAATTATATTGTTTTATAATTGCATTTATATAGCGCTTACTACCACCTGACCATGCTTTGAAGTGCTTTTTCCCAGAGTAGCACGCTACTTCGGAACAAATAAATGATGTAGATGATTGCTCTTTTTCACTTCTCCTAGTCAACAAGCAAAGGTCTATACAAGCAATGGTGGGGGAATATTTAATTATTGTACAGGAAGAGTAAGATTAAAAAAACCTGCTCTGTCAAAGACATACAACCAGTGGCCAATTGCCAGAGGCACCCCTATAGGCCTGTTTAACAATGAGGCACTGACAGAAGGAGAGGCAGGAAGATGTAAAATAGTCCTTCGTGCATTGGTATGCTTGCATTCCACTGGAGGCAGAAGGATGCACTCAGTTAATGACATGTGACAGAGAAATATTCCTCTTCGCTGAGCCAAGCTGTTATTAACAAAGTCTCAAGTAAAGGCTGAAAGAAGCTGGTTAAAAAAAAAAAGTTGTTGAAAGGGACGGACTGAAAACCCACTGTAATTTGAAAACCATATGTGGGTTTAGACAGCTGCACTGTCAACCCCAGACCTTAAAAAGCTTCATCACTCGATTATGCAAACTTCCCATGCACACACCTTTATTCTTATCGAGTCAGGCTGGACAAAGCCAAGTTAGGTATCATATATGCCTGTCCTCCTGTTTCCTCATGCAGACATATGAGTCTAGCTGGTAGCTGTGCACTTATTCCCTTGGTCGCTATGGACCATGAAGTATGTTCTTGACTGCTGCAGGCTGAAGAGCACTCTCACCTTTTAAATGGAGCCAGAATGAAAACACATTGTACACACTGTGACTTCACAACAGCATTCATAGATTTTCATTGTGCACTGTTGTGACTTCACAACATTACACTTGCTATTGTGACTGCTTCTGACTTATGAAATAGAACCTTTACACAAAAAGCTGCCACCAACTCCGACCAGACAGTAACTAAGCATGTTGTCTAGCTCAGCCCTGTCACATCGCATCTTCCTCATTATGTTACACCCCATCTACACAGGGGCGTAGCTTTCGGGGGGTGGGTGGTACACCTCCCTAGAAAATGTATTTTGTTGTAAAAAGTTGGGTACAAGTTTTTTCAGTCAGGTATGGTGAAGTGTCTGTCAGATTTCACCTTGGATTTTATATGCCCACACTGACAAAACACACACACACACACTCTAGCCTCTATTCTGAAGGCCTTACAATTGCAGATTAGTTGGGAAAATGTTGTTGGAAGTGCTGCTAACCATCTGGCCTTCTCTCTTTTTCCACTACCCCTTAAGTCTCCTTTACATTGTGCTTCTTATATAATGTATGCTAATAAGATATCTCAGCATGATGGTTGGGACATTTGAAGCTCACACACCCCCAATCTTATTGACCAAGCTCGGCCCCTGCATCTGTAGATCAATATTTGGGCCAATTAGTAGTCACACTGCAATTGTCTTGAACCTTTCTATTGGCCACTTAAGAGTTCTCAAGAAAAAGCCAGAAAAAATAAAGAAATGACAAAGAAAGGGGGGCTTAGCGTCTAGTTGTTCACATGAAATGGTCTTCGAACTGACATTCTTTGTTTACCCCTTGGAGATATTGAAGTATAGTTAACAGATATGGTGATCAACTTGTTTTCAAGAGTTTTATGAACTGCAGGTAGTGAGACAGGGAGTGAAGCTGTGCCCTGATAGAGTACCAAAGCTGCCCAAGACCTGTTTCCATGTTTGAATCTTTTGAAGGATCCCTGTTGGATTAGGGGGCGGATGCTGATTTTCTGATCCTGGTTGTGATGTAATTCGGAGCCAGACTGAAAATAAGTTGAGCTTTTGTCCCAGAAGCTTTGTGCATAATGAAGAAAATTGTAAACTTGATTCTATACATTCCTGGAAGCCAATCCAATACATTCAGAGCTGGCTTGATGCGATATCCTCTGAGTAGCCACAAGTTCATCGTGGACGGCTGATTTAGTAAACATAGTAATGTGGAGGTTAACGGGCTGATTTTCAAAAGCATTTATGAGTATGAGACGTAGTACCACATGAATACTCTTTTAAGTACTCTTGCATGACTTTGTGAATGATCCCAAAATATTTAACTCTTTATTAAAAGTACAAAGATGGCACAGTGCTCTCTATGTTTTGTTTTTTTACACAGTTTTATATAGCGGGAACTTGACCCGAATCGGGTATCAGAGGGCTTTACATAGCACCAGTTGCATTACATGAGGAGACATTAATTTTTGTTAGGCACGGGGAGATTACGTTATTTGCCCGGAATCACAGGATGTTCAGCGTCATTGCCGAGACTCTAACCCAATTCCCTAGATTCTAAGTCTACAGGCCCTAGCCGTTAGGCCAACTCCTCTCCCATATGCCAACTCCTCTCCCTCTATGTGTACTTATTGTTCATGTGTAGTTCCTGAATATTCGTATCTTACTCCACTTTTAGATGTTTTTGGGGCCAATTCACAAAGGCGTGGAAGATTATGCAAAATATTACTTCAGGAGTACTACTTCAGGTACTCCCTGGTACTGTTCAAGTACTTGCAGCAGGGTAACATGTAGATGTCTGCTTCTAAAAGTCATCCTCTGTTCCAAGTGTTTTTGCTCAGCCAGACACCTTACATCAGTCACTGTACAAGTTGAAGAGGGCCAGTCAAAATGCACTGCTTTAGTGAAAGTAGGCCCACGCAACAAATTTTAGCCAAAGCTTTTGCTTTGATTATAAAATTATAACATTCTCTTGACAGTCTATTTTCCTTATAAAATACAAGTACCCAGCAGTTGCAAGTCAAACCAAAGCACTTCAAATCCATTGCTGCCAACTTAATTAGCAATATTTAAATATGTATTTCAATTACAGCTTCAGAGTCTATTCTGGGAGAACGGACAGATTCTGCACAGAGCCCTGCTTGGGTAAATATATATCCAACATGGAATAATGCTTTTGGTTCCGCCTTCATTTACAAAACCCAGAAAAGTGAGTGATTTAGGAAAATTAATCACTGCACTAGAGTCATAGCCTGTGGAATCTAAAATGTCTTGATTGCTCCCACCAATAAGCATTGACAAAACCAACTGCCACTGACAGACTAATCATTTTCTTAGGTCTTACCTTCGTAGCGTGCGTGTGCTGCATAGGAGGACCTTTAGCCGTCCCTCTTCTCTTTTTGGAAGCACACACTCGTGCTTGTGGCGGCATCCACCTTGCGGGAGCGAGCAGGGGCGTGCCTTAAGCACGAGTATGTGCTTCCAAAAAGAGCAGACTGCGCGTGCCCGCGTGCACGCACGCAGACATCACTCCCAATCTTAACCGAACGAACCAGGGTGAAAGGTCTCTTACCTCACTTCAGTGCCATTCTACTTTGGGGGGAGGAGGGGCACTCAAGTGACAACTTCCTAAAAGAACACTAAACACAAGCACATGAACTACTCTGCCTTCTTGCATGCACAGCTGAACACACGCAACTCGACTCTGACCTGCACGGCTCATGCCAATGCTATTTCTTTCATAGGTCACGGTAGGACGTCCATACGCCCTCTAGAAATCGGGTGACAAATGCCATGCTTCCATGAATGGGTCTGTCTGGGCATTGCGGTGTGGCCCAACTATCCAGGCGTGTCTGCAGCTTGCAATTAAATACTGTAATCTTATCTTCTTTTTATTACAGAGTAGGTCAATCAATAAATATTATCTCTTAAGAAGTCTCTTTTGCTCCAATTATAGTTACACCCTAATAATAAAACAAAGCTAGGAGGCCTTATTTCAATTGCAACTGCTACACTTTCAGCACTAACTCCAAGATCAGCAGAAGAACACTTTTTCAAAGCCAGGGTTTACTTTTCAGTTCTTTTGCAATTATAAAGCATAAGGTTCAAACCTTTCCAACAACAGTGGTAAACAATTTATCGGATATGCACATAACTGTGTATTCCCCACAAATAAAATCTCCCGACATAAATCATTTAATCGCTGCTTCTTACAGTCTGATCTGTTTAAATAAAAGCATTCGCCAATCACCATAAATCCATAAATGGGGAAGGATTCTACAGACTCACATCACAGCTTCATTTTTTGTAGTTTTACGTTTGTGAATATATGTTTAAACCTCAGCCATTTTCATGAAATTCAAAAACAGACTTTTAAAATGTGCAGGAAGGTTTTACAAATCGTAATTACTATAAACAAAATGTGAACTTTTTTCTATGCATTCCTTATTTTCTGAAATTTGAATTTTCCAAGCTGTTTAAAACAAGGTCTGGTGTTTAATAAAATTGTTTGTACATGTTTGTAGTTAGCTGGAGTCAAAAATAAGTGAGCATGGAACATTTTGGACAAATGTTTCTAATTAGGAAGAAATCATGACTAATTTAAAAAAAAATCAATCTTTACCTATTGTTTATATAAAATCACAACTGCAAAAGTAAATTTAAAAAATAGACAGTTTATACGGTCGTATTATGCCATAAAAACACTTATAACGCTATGGGTAAATATAGTATCTTGCTACTAGATGAGTAGGAAGCATTCTAGGTGCAGAGCAAAAGGTAATAAAACAAGCGTTGGCATATGTGCTACTACAGGAAGACTTAATGAGTACATTCCTGTGTTTCCAAGTGTTTGCACATTAAAGCCAGACCTATTGACTTTGCCAATGCTTGCTAATATTTGTAAAGTTTATATTTTTTACAGAATTAGGACACCTTTCTCCTGCCCCCTCCTATTCTCCTATTTCTGTTCAAAACCAAAACTTTCCATTCTATTTCTGAACAATATAGCCCAAAGTCAGCCTCTAATAACTGTCTTTTGCTCTTCACGACACACGGTCTCGTGCACACCATCAATTGGTACCCATTCCAATGGGAAATACAGAAACAAGTGGAGAAGTGTGGCTCAATGGTTAGAGCGGCAGACCTTGATGCAGAACGCTGGCCAGGGACCAGGGTTCGATTCCGGCCTCGGCGGGATCGGGCTTAAATTCCTCTGACTGGATATTCTCGCCTCAGTGCCGAATCTAAGCATGGACCCCACGCTGCAACTCTGGGCAATAGCTTGCTTAGTCTCCACAACGGCCCCCGATGCGCAAGGGATGCCTGGTTTCACCATGGGATGCCCAGGAGTGGACACCTCACAAGGAAAAGCCAGGAGGGGTTCCCTTGTGGTAGGAGTACAAGCGCCGGGATGCCTCCGGGTTACTGTTCGCGCTATACAAATACAACACATTTACAAATACAACACATACCTTTCTCTTCAGACAGATGGACTAGCCCCTCCGCTTCTTGCTTGTTTCAAAGGTTGTTATATCTGTTGTCTTCTCCTAGAGAGCTCAGAAGCAATACTAGGGTAGAATGAGTGCTGTACAAAAAAAAAGACTCTGTGAAAGCAGAGCAGGCAATACCTGCATATGCCCATAAAATACAGAGATTCAACTTCTTCTGCTAGGTGTTATCCTTTGAGATGAAGATACATCCACTGGACAGGTCCACTAAGAGTGTCCTTTAAAGTTACAATTACTGCAGAATGAAATGCGGGCAGCATTCATACTAGGAAAAACAAATAATGGGCTTAGTACGACTCTCTAATGAGGGATGGAGTGAGCAACGAAACCAAACAGAAGTTTTCAGAAAGATTTCCCTTATTGCGAATTTGAAGCCTACAAAGCAATGGCCCCGTAAATAACCATCCTCAGTACATGCAACCACTGAAAACATATTTCACCCTCTCATAAACATCTTACTACTCAAAAAGGAATGCAGCCTACAATCCAGTGAAGAAAAGTGCCACAAACAAAACAAAGATACAAACTGTGTCAGACCCCCATTATGACAGTATGGTGGTCATTCTCCAAATATTGTGCACAAAAGTCACCAATCCACTGCTCCCTGAAAATAGAGCCATGCATTTTGATGACCAACACAATTCTTGTAATCAACAAGTAGGCTCAATAGTTAAGCCAGTTTCTTTAGCATGTTATCTGACTGCAGAAGATGGATTTTGCTTAAAAACATTTATGGGGTGAAATTGTGCACAAAAGGCTAGTGGGTGACATCTCGGATTAAAATGGGGAGCGTAACTGAACACAGAGGCATTTTGTTTATGTTCAAGACGTGGATCTGATATCAATAAGGATTATATTTGGATTCAATAGGCTCTTTGACTTTCATAGTTTTCAAACCACGTAGGTTTTTGGGACATGTTATTGTTGTTCACAATGTCTTATTCGACAGATCCTCATTTCCCTTCCTAATTAGATATCACGGTAACAGGCAAATAACTCATGCATTGATCTACCCGTTTTGATTTGTAGGATTCCAGATGGTATGAGAAACTACTTAAGAGGCAATATCCATTATTTTCTCATCCTCATCTCATATACTTCACAAACAACCTTTTTTATTTCACCATCTTTATCATCAAATGGTTCCTCATTCATAGTCATTTCTAACCATTACCTAATGTTATCCTATACAAACCTCTAAGTTATCCAGCACAATATCCTTGGTGCTACAACATCAACTGTTGCAAGGCTAAACACTTATAAAGTCCCAAAGGTGAGACCTATTGGCTATGCCAATGCTTGTTATTAGTGAGTGTTTCTCAGTTGATTGATGAGTTTCTGTGTACGAGGTTGTGTGGCTCGGTGAGGGGGTGAATATGAGAACAAATCCATGGTTGGATCAATGAGTGAGAGCATGAATGATTGAATCACTGAGGACATGGATGAACGCATGAGTGAGTTACCGCATGGATAGAGTGGTGAATGAGTAGGCCAGGCAGCAAATGGTGGAAGCTGAATGAATGGATGATACATTTGGTATCCAACTACTAATACCAATACATTCATCTCCCAGTCTGTTTATCCACCGACTCATCCCACCATCAAACCACACTCTTGGCCATCCATCTTTGCAAGCATCTACATCCCCGTACAATCCATCCAAGCATCAACTTATTAAGCCGTGGGCATGCAGGCATTCATCATTCATGCGCAGGTAGACATTACGCCATGTAGGGGTGCTTGCATACCTGTATTTGTAAATAGTCTGTGATTGTATGTGTGCCTCTAGGTGTATTATTGGTGTGAGTATCTGTCAGTCTGTGTCTGCTACTTGCATCTACATGGGAATCCACGTGGGTACCGTGCATGTAGCTGTGTGTTTGTGTGTTCATGGGTGTTTGAGTCTGCATATGTGTCTGCATGTCTGTTGGTCAGTGTGCATCTGTGTCTTCATTATACCTGTTGGAATGTGCATCTGTTTATGCCTCTATCTGTTTTGACCTGCATTGAAAAAAATGGATGTATGCCATGAGTGTGCAAAATGGTGTCTATGTGTGCTGTGCGTGATTGAAGGTATATATTTTGTGCACGCTTGGGGATCTGAAAGTCTGTTGGTCTGTGTTCATTTGTCTCTTTATCTATGTTGATCTGTCTGTGTTATTGGCTGCCTGCTGTTTATCCATCTGCTTCGAGTGATGATATCAGTCTTGTCTCTTTCCTTTCCCATTCTCAGACTGGCTCCTTCAGAGGCTGTACAGAAGGGAGAGTATAGCGCCTCCCAGTCGCCAGGCCTCTCTTGCATCTTTTTGGGTTCATTAGCTTTGTATTTTTAGTAACATTTGTTTTAAGAACAATATATTGATTTGATTGAACTGTTGCCTTTCTGCTTTAAGCCCAGTGTAGCCAGGGTTCTAAATGTTCCCCTTACCTTCCCATGTGTGGGGAAAACAGATTGATTTACAGATTCACGTCTCAGCCACTGAAGGTAGGAATATCCCAAGTGACACATCATGCCATCACAGGCTTTGTAGCCAACAATCAATCAGAACATTTGTAAAGCGCACTACTTAGCCATGAGGGTCTCAAGGCGCTGGGGGAAGGGGCGGGGGTGCTGCTACTACTCGAATAGCCCGGTCTTGAGGAGTCTTCTGAAGGATAGCAGGTCCTGGGTCTGCCGCCGGAGGTCGCTCTTCGGATGCAGGGGACTGTGGCGAGGGCGAGGTCGGCGGAGCGGAGCTGGTGGTTGGGGGTGTAGAAGTTGAGTCGTCTGTTGAGGTATGCTGGTCCGGTATTGTGGAGTGCCTTGTATGCGTGGATGAGGAGTTTGAAGGTGACCCTTTTGTTGACGGGGAGCCAGTGCAGGTCTCTCAGGTGGGGTGTGATGTGGCTGCGGCGAGGATCAGGCGTGCAGAGGCGTTCGTCTGTTGAGGTATGCTGGTCCGGTATTGTGGAGTGCCTTGTATGCGTGGATGAGGAGTTTGAAGGTGACCCTTTTGTTGACGGGGAGCCAGTGCAGGTCTCTCAGGTGGGGTGTGATGTGGCTGCGGCGAGGATCAGGCGTGCAGAGGCGTTCTGTACACGTCGCAGTCGTTTGGCCGGAGTTTGGCCGAGGTTCCTGCATAGAGGGCGTTTCCATAGTCCAGACTGTTGTTGATGAGGTCCTGGATGACTGTTCTTCTTGTTTCGGTGGGGATCCACCTGTAGATCTTGCGGAGCATGCAAAGGGTGTTGAAGCAGGAGGACGAGACGGCGTTGACCTGTTTAGTCATGGAGAGAGTAGAGTTTAGGATGAACCCTAGGTTGCGTGCATGGTCGGTGGGTGTTGGAGCTGTTCCCAATGCGGTCAGCCACCAGGAGTCATCCCAGGCCGAGGGGGTGGAGCTGATGACTTACATCTTGTCCGAGTTTAGTTTTAGTCTGCTGTTCTTCATCCACTCGGCGACAGTTTTCATTTCTTCGTGGAGGTTGGCTTAGGTGGTGAGGGGGTCCTTGGTGAGGGAGAGGATCAGCTGGGTGTCGTCGGCGTAGGAGATGATGTTGAGGTCATGCAGTCGGGCGACGTGGGCCAGCGGTGCCATGTAGATGTTGAACAACGTCGGGCTGAGGGATGAACCCTGGGGTACGACGCAGATGATCTCTGTGGTTTCGGAGCGGAAAGGGGGAGGCGGACGCTCTGCGTTCTGCTGGAGAAGAAGGAGGTGGTCCAGTCCAGAGCCTTGTCTTGGATCCCAGCGTCGTGGAGGCGTGTGCGTAGGGTGCAGTGGCAGACGATGTCAAAGGCAGCTGACAGGTCCAGGAAGATGAGGGCCGCGGTTTCTCCGTTGTCCAGCAGGGCCCTGATGTCATCGGTGGCGGCGATGATGGCATTTTCGGTGCTGTGATTTCTGCGGAACCCAGACTGGGATGGGTCCAGGATGCTGTTCTCCTCAAAGTAGCGGGTCAGTTGTTTGTTGACAGTCTTTTCGATGACCTTCTCCGGGCACGGGAGCCGGGAATTGGGCCGGAAGTTCTAGAGGTCCTTGGGGTCAGCCTTGGGTTTTTTGAGTAGGGCGTTGCTCTCAGCATGCTTCCAGCTCTCCGGGAATGTTGCTGTCTCGAAGGAGATGTTGATGGCTTTCCGGAGATGGGGTGCGATGGTGGTGCTGGCTTTGTTGAAGATGTGGTGTGGGCATGGATCTGACGGAGATCTGAAGTGGATGGTGCTCATGATTTTGATGGTATTATTGTCGTTTATGTTAGTCCAGGAGAGCAGGGAGTCGGTGCGGATGGTGGCCGTAGGGGCGGAGGTCTCAGTGGTTGTCGGGACAGTCGTGTCGTTGAATCTGTCGTGGATGTCTGTGATTTTGTGATGGAAGAAGGTGGCAAGGGAGTCGCACAGGTCTTGCGAAGGTGGGATGTCGTTGGTGTTGGAGCTGGGGCTGGAGAGTTCCTTCACGATGTTGAAGAGCTCTTTACTGTTGTGTTTGTTGTAGTCTAGGCGGTCTTTGAAGGAGGCTCTTTTTGCGGATCTGATGAGTTGATGGTGTCTGCGGGGGGCGTTCTTGTGGGCTGCGTGGCTGTCCGGTGTGTGTTTGCAGTGCCATTTCTTCTCTAGCTTATGGCAGGTTTGCTTGGAGGCCTGGAGGTCTTTAGTGAACCTGTTGGCTTTCTTGCTGGTGTGTCTGTTGGAGGGTTTATTGATCGGGCGAGGGTGTTGGCGCAGTCGTCAATCCATTGTCTGAGGTTACGGGCGGCGGTGTCGGGCGATGGGCTCGGCGGGTGGGCTCCGGGCGACTTTGCTCCAGCAGCGGCAGGGGATCTGCTGGGTGCGGTAGAGGGTTTCCGAAAGGTGAAGTGGATGCAGCGATGGTCGGTCCAGTGGAGTTCGGTGGTGTGGTTGATGGAGACATGGGAGCTTGTGTAGAAGATGGGGTCAAACGTCTGGCCGGCGTAGTGGGTGGGTGTGGTGACGAGTTGTCTGAGTCCGAGGTTGGCGAGGTTTTCAATCAGGGTGGTGGAGTTGCAGTCGTTGGTGTTCTCGAGCTTGAAGTTCAGGTCCCTGAGAAGGATGTAGTCTGTGGAGGCGAGGGCGTGTGTACTGACGAAGTTGGCGATGGAGTAGCTGAACTGTGGGCGGGGTCCGTGGGATCTGTAGACGAGGGTTCCTCTGAGGGTGGTGTTGGGATCGGTGTGGATCTGGAAGTGCAGGTGTTCGGCGGTGCTGAGGATGTCGTCGGTGTTAGTCGAGACTCTGAGAGTGTTCGTGTGGATGATGGCGATTCCTCCTCCTACTCCATTGGCACGGTCCCTGCGGGTGATTTTGTAGCCATCCAGGATGGCTATGGCGACATCGGGTGCCGAGGAGGGGTTCAGTTAGGTCTCTGTCAGGAAAGCGACGACTGGGTAGGTTGAGTCGAGTAGGTCCCAGAGTTCAATGGCATGTCTGCGGGCGGAGCGGGTGTAGAGAAGGATGTATCTGAGGTGGTTGCATTCTTTCCCAGTGGGTGGCTTGGTGGATCGGATGCTGGTGAAGCTGCAGTTCCGGCAGGAGAAGGGTCCTTGGGTGCGCTTCAGGGCAGCCGGGAAGCAGATGTGAGATCGTACGGTGTTGAGTGCGGGGAGGGTGCTGGCATCGTAGCGGAGACGTGCGTCGTGGGGTTCAGTGGGGCAAGGGTTTCTGGCTCTGGGCACGGTCCAGGCACAGACGGGCGTAGACGGGCTTGCCTTAGGCTGCGGAGCAGCAGCCACAAGAAGGAGAGGTGGGAGGGAGGAGCAGCTGGGAGGAGGGAGTGGACAAATGGGCGAGCAGGGGGCAGGGCTGCCGGGGGTACAGCGGCGAGAAAAAATGGGTCAGGAACAGTGAGGGAACAGAAGGCAAAGAGGGCACAGAATCCAAGAGGAAGGAGAAAAAAACGAGCAAATTAAAAGATAAAAACAGAGGCAATACAGTACAAGCAGGGGGGGGGCGGGCCGCAGGGGGCACAGTGGCGAGAAAGACGGGGCAGGAGCGGCAAGGGGACAGAGGCAAAAGAGGGCATAGAATTAACACTGCAAAACCGAAGGAGGAGAAAACGCACCGTTTAAACAAAAACCAGCAGTACAGTGAAAAAACGAACAGTTAAACAAAAAACAAATAATACAGTGCAAGCAGACCTACGGCCAGCCACTCGCCACCAGGGATGAGGCGCAGGTGGTAGCCTGCGAGTGGAGGCGGGCCTCGAACTGGCGGCAGTGGCAGCAGCAGCGAGCAGGGAAACATAGGCACAACAGGTGGTGCTGTTGGGGCGTGGAGAGCGACCTGCCTGGAGCAGGGTCAAGGGTCACTTTGCATTCTGGAAAATGTTATTTCGCTTTTAGTGCTACAACTCATATTTAAATACCCTGGTATAAGTATTTTTTCTGTATTGTATAAGATGCTAGAATTAATAAAACATATTTTAATAAAATCCTAGGGGCAGATTTACAAGCTCCTTGAGACACTTTAGCGCTGCATTGCGTCACTTTTGTGACGCGGTGGTGGCGTACAAAATGCAGCCAATTTACAATGGGACGCATCTAGGGAGAATCGTCACGTTGTAAAGCCCTGCGTCACATTATACCTGCGTCAGGTATAATGTATGCAGAGTGGGCGTTCCCATGCAAAAAGCCATGTAGAACTGACGCACTGAAATCTACAAGGTTTCACTGCGTCACCGAACGCCTTCACTGCATCAAAATCCCTAATCCTGCTCAGACCAGGTGTAAGGAATGATGCAGGGCTTTTTGAATGGGACTCACCCATCTGTTATTGCGCAACACTGGAGTTGCGTCACTTTCATGAGCTACTCAGCAATGCGTCACTTTTGTGCCAACGGATGCGTCTGAATTCCTGACGCATCTGTTAATCCTTGCGCCATGGAGCACTGTAATGTAAATACAGCGCATCCATAGTGGCGCAAGGACATTCGGCACTGACACAAGGAAACTGACGCATTTGTACAGATGCATCAGTTCCTTATAAATCTGCCCCTCAGTATGTAGAGTGCTGTAGGCCAAAAAGACAGTCTTGGCTGAAAGCGCCTCACAGTATTCGGATCCAGTTATTAGCTATGCAGTATTCGTCCACCATATACGCTGCCAGGGCACAAAGTATGGTATGCTGCTCCCTCATTTGTTGTGCCCTCTCTCTCTGTTATAAGGTGTCTTTGTGCCCTTCCCCCCTGTCGATTTAAATTAAATATTGTGCTTTGCCTTGAGTGGCCCTTGTATGGTATGTGAATATGGGTGTTGTCCTGATGGATTTAAAAGAGCATCTGGCAGTGATCAATGTATTTATGTCTAGATATCTGAATCAGCCATCCAGCCCGTAAATGAAAAGAACACTCGATGCAAAGATGTATCTGCATGGGCAAAAACCATGCGGGGTTTGCACTGACAAGCTCCTTGGTTCAGCCACTGTGTGCCTGAAACAGGACCAGGCAGAAGGCATTGTTTCGGTTCTCATGGGCCCACACATGCAGGCCTTAACAAAGGGTTTAAATGGTGAAATGGAAAGAAAAATCTCCTTGGTCCATTTATCTTTTAAAACACAACTTATTCGGCTTTTTGGGAACACAGGAATTTCCAGTCAAAACAAAGCATTTCAGATGCTTTTATACAAACTTAACAATAATTAAACATGTGTTTGAATTACTTTTCAAGAATCTATTCCTGGAGAATTGGCAAATTCTACGCAGAGCACTTCCGGGGCAAATACGTGGAGTAAGGGGATTTGGCTCCGCCCCCATTACACAAACTACAGGCAATATCATTTGGAAAAACAAATCGGAATCCAAAAGGACTTGACATTAAGACATAAGGAGAAGAAAGCTCCCATGAACAGACACTGAGTAAGAAAATAGGCCGCCTTTTTAAATAAGTCAAACTGCTGCTTCAATGACTGGGCAGTTTTTAGTTTGTTATTGTGTGGAGGGGTGAGAAAATGTGAGAATGAGACCATGGCAGAATCACTGAGGCTGTGCATGATCAGATGATTGGAGGCAGTGGCGTAACGAAAGTTGAGGGGGCCCCCCTGCAAAGTACACGGAGGGGGCCCCCTCCCCAGGCCACCACCAACCACTTTTGCAGAGAGGCCCCCTGGAGCTTGAGGGTCCACCCTGCACTGAGGGGGCTGTGGGGGCTTATCTTACGCCACTGTGAAGATGCCAGAAATGCCTTTTATTTCAGTTATGGAGCTATCTCATTAAAAAAACAACAGACCTACAATTTCGTGCCGTAAGTCCATTTTAACACCAGGTAAAAAAAGAGAACAAATTCATTTTGCACTGACATAGCAACAAAAATCAGCCCATAGTAAGCTTATTCTATTTTGCCACAGCACAAAAATATTAAAACGTTCTCATGTGCCATGGCGGTGAGGTCTGTGGGACTGGCAGGTTTCTGTGCCCGGGGATGTCTGTGGGGCTGGCAGGTTTTTGTGCCCGGGGAGGTCTGTGGAGCTAGCAAGTTTCCATGGCTGGGGAGGTCTGTGGGACTGGCAGCTTTCTCTGCCTGGGGACGCCTGTGGGACTGTCAGGTTTCTCTGCCTGGGTAGGTCTGTGGGTCTCGCAGGTTTCTCTGCCCAGGTAGGTCTGTGGGACTGGCAGGTTTCTCTGCCCGGGGAGGTCTGTGGAGATGGCAGGATTCTTTGCTTGGGGAGGCCTGTAGCGCTGGCAGGTTTCTCTGCCTGGTGAGGTCTGTGGGGCTGGCAGGTTTCTCTGCCCGGGTAGGTCTGTGTTACTGGCAGGTTTCTCTACCTAGGGAGGTCTGTGGGGATGTCAGGATTCTTTGCTTGGGGAGGCCTGTAGCACTGGCAGGTTTTTCTGCCTGGAGAAGTCTGTCGGGATGGAAGGTTTCTGTGCATGTGAAGGTCTGTGGGACTCGCAGGTTTCTGTGCTTGGGGAGGTCTGTGGGGCTGGCAGGTTTCTATGCCCGGGGAGGTCTGTGGGACTGGCAGGTTTCTGTGCCCGGGGAGGTCTGTGGGGCTGGCAGGTTTCTCTGCCTGGAGTGGTATGTGGGACGGGCAGGTTTCTCTGCCTGGGGGAGGTCTGTGATACTGGCATGTTTCTGTGCTTGGGGAGCTCTGTGGTGCTGGCAGGTTTCTACGCCTGGGGAGGTCGGTGGGACTGGCAGGTTTCTGTGCCGGGGAAGGTCTGTGGGGCTGGCATGTTTCTGTGCCCGGAGAGGTCTGTGGGACTGGCATGTTTCTGTGCCTGGGAGGTCTGTGGGGCTGGCAGGTTTCTGTGCCTGGGAGGTCTGTGGGGCTGGCTGGTTTCTCTGCCTGGGGAGGTCTGTGGGGCTGGCAGGTTTCTGTGCCTGGAGAGGTCTATGGGGCTGGCAGGTTTCTCTGCCTGGAGAGGTCTGTGGGGCTGGCAGGTTTCTCTGCCTGGAGGGGTCTATGGGGCTGGCAGGTATCTGTGCCCAGAGAGGTATGTAGGACTGGCAGATTTCTCTGCCTGGAGAGGTGTGTGGGGCTGACAGGTTTCTGGGGCAGGATGCAGGGTGATCTTGTCACACCCACAGGGTCAGGGATTTGGAGACATTTATGGATCAGAAACATTGATCCTTTTACTGCTACTGAGCGAAGTAGAGCGGCTTCAGGGCGGAAAAGTGCAAGGAGCGCCCCACAGTTCAAAGGTCACAAGTGAGGTACGTTGTGCTGGTGTTAAAAAGTCCAGAAAGAGCAGAGAGTTACACACGCTGGTGCCTGTTTCCACGGAAGTCACGTGCAACCTCTGGTAGAACATGCTTCGTAACCTAGAAAGGCTGTAAATGCTATTTCTTTCCTTTCATATCAATGGGGTAGGATTGGTGGCTCTTTGCAACAGCAGTAAACAGAGGGGAAGTACATGGTATGCAGTGCCATGAGAATTATGCTGCAGGTACTCAATTATGCAGCACAAAAAGGCAAATTATGCGGTCTAATGCCGCACATTTTGTGATACTTATACTTAATTTTTTGTTATTTTTGCACCTTTTAAACTGTTCTAGCAAACGTTTCACCTCAGTCTCAGTTTAACAACCAAACAGCAAAGAGTAACTGAAAGGTGGCCTGTCAATTGTAGCGAAGGGCATCCGACTGTGCAGCATTGCATTTTGCTGTATTTTAGTAACTTTTATCTGTCTCAGCTACAAATAATTCTTTCTGCAAGCTGCAATTTATGTAGCACCGCTGTCACCACAGCCCCAATCCTCACCCTCTCTGCCCCAACCCTCCCCCCACTCCACTCACTCACACCCTGATGTCCAGTTCAGCTGGACCCGGCCCTTCAGAACTGACATCACTCGGCAACTAGAAATCAGAGACAAGAAATCGGGTCAGTTTTGGGGGGAAGTGGGTACCACTTTGTCTTGACAAAGTCGGGCGAAACCGGGAAACTTCTCCCAAAGTCACAGACCAAGGTGTAAATTCATAGGTGAAGGGTACATTTTCTTGCGCCCACAAACTGCAATGACTATTTTTGTTTTCTGTAAAATCCGCACATCAACATAAATCGCAGGTGAAACTGATGACAAGCACTTTTAATCTTTAATGTGCAACATAACACCCCCTCTTCTCCAAACAACCTTCACGTACCAAAGGCTCCTTTCTTTTACCAAATACCTTCACTATAAACTGGAGACCTTACACACACAAGTGGTCGTCGCAATGAATTTTGGGTGGGGTGCAGTTGTCTGCAGGGGGTGGCATAGACTGGGGGAACAGACAGACTCATCTGCTCGGGCCGCAGAAGACAGGGCAAATAAGGCTAGCCAGAGAAATAATTAAATTATGGCCGGCGATTGCCGTCGCATGTGACCTAACAATTGTCTCCACTCTGGCCTCTGAGATGCCTCCTCGCTTCACCAGTCAGCAATACACATGGCAATTGGTCACCAGCCCCACCCTAAGGGTAAAGAGTAAGACCGCGCAGACGCAGCAGTGGAGACATCTGCACGCTGCGCAGTGTGCACCATTACAATTTTTTAAATGTTACCATTTAATTTATGAAGAAAAGTCTAGAGCGAGTGTCAGTTACATAACCTGCCTATATTAATTCATTACCTAACCTAGACGGTCATGGATGTGTAGTGCTGGCTGGTACTGTTGAGGGGGCCCCTGGAGCACAGCCCCCCCCCCCAATACGGGGGCTACGGGGGCCTGTGTTACTCCCCTGGGGCCTGTGTTATGCCCCTGCTTATAATTCCACACCACACAATTCAACTATAAATAATTTAACCCTACAACATTCCATACCACATAATTACAATCCTAAAAATACACATATTTCCACTTCACTCCATAACACATAATTCCACATCACAGGATAACATTCCACACAACTTAATACCACTCCCAACCATATAATTACACTCCACACAACTCAACTACACATAATTCCACGTCAACCTATATAATTACACTTCACACAACATATTTATACTCAACTCTAAAACACATAATTAACCTCCAAAAAATGCAACTCTGCAACATGTTGCCTAATTCCACTCCGCATAATTATACACCATACAATGCCACATAATTCCACACATCACACAATTCTACAATTCATCCCCACACAATTTATCACACAGCATAATAACACTCCACATAATACCACTCAGCTCCTCATAATTAACCACCACATAATTATGCTCTACTCCATACTGCATACATACACTCCACATAAATCCAGTTTATGCCACGTAGCAACACTGCACATAGCTACACTTCACACCATGCCTCATAATACCACTCAACATAATTTCACTCAACAAGTAACTTCCACGTCACATAATTCAACTCTACACATTTCCATTCCACACCACATAATTCACAACAAACTACATAATTCAGACTAACACCACAAATGCACAACACACCACATACATCCAATCTACATCACACAATTCCACATCATGCTGCAACATTAAACAGCACACCACATAAGTAAAGTCCACTACATACCACTCCAAAACACAAAATACCATTCCAGATAATCCCACTCCAAGACACACACTCCCACTCCACTCAATACCACATAATTACACTGCACACCATGCCACATTATTTCACTACACAGATCCAATCAACGCAAAACAATTCCACAACTAACAATTCCAATCCAAACCATATGTGTCCACTTGGCACCACACACATTCCCTCCACTCTAAGCAGAAAATGCATAGGTAAAAAACATTGTCCTTTACAACATCAATAGCTGTAACTCTCACCTTCAAATGCCTTCCAGCAGATCCTGTTTCTGGAGCTGCAAACTTTCTGGCTGTAGTCAGCTCAGTGCTGCCTCAGAGGAGCAGTACTCTGTGGTGAATGCTGTCTCTGGAGCCCCCACCCCCATCCTTGTCCTCTCCCATCTCAGAGGCTGTGCTCTGTGGGGAATGCTGTCTCTGGGGCCCCTACTCCATCCTTTCTCCTGTGAGCTCTCCTCTGCACTGTCTCTGGGGCCCACACCCTCATCCTTTCTCCTGTCAGCTCTCCTCTGCGCTGCCTCCTGCGCTGTCTCTGGGGGCCCTACCCCATCCTTTCTCCGGTCAGCTTTCCTCTGAGCTGCCTCCAGCGCTGTCTCTGGGGCCCCCACCCCATCCTTCCTCCTGTCAGCTCTGCGCTGCCTCCTGCGCTGTCTCTGGGGCCCCCAGTCCCATCCTTTCTCCTGTCAGCTCTGCGTTGCCTCCTGCACTGTCTCTGGGGCCCCTACCCCATCCTTTCCCCTGTCAGCTCTCCTCTGCGCTGCCTCCTGCTCTCTCTGGGGCCCCCACCCCATCCTTTCTCCTGTCAGCTCTCTTCTGCGCTGCCTCCTGCGCTGTCTCTGGGGTCTCCACCCCCATCCTTTCTCCTGTCAGCTCTCCGCTGTGCTGCGTCCTGCGCTGTCTCTGGGGCCCCCACCCCCATCCTTTCTCCTGTCAGCTCTCCTCTGCGCTGCCTCCTGTGCTGTCTCTGGGGCCCCCACCCCCTTCCTTTTTCCTGTCTGCTCCCCTTTGTGCTGACTCCTGCGCCCGCTCTGGAGCCCCAACCCCCACCCCATCCTTGTCCTCTCCCGTCTCAGAGGCTCTGACCTGTGGGGAATGCTGTCTCTAGGGCCCCCACCTCCATCCTTTCCCCTGTCAGCTCTCCTCTGCACTGCCTCCTGCGCTGTTCTGGAGCCCCTACCCCCATTCTTTCTCCTGTCAGCTCTCCTCAGCGCTGCCTCCAGTATTGTCTCTGGGGCCCCCACCCCCATCCTTTCTCCGGTCAGCTCTGCGCTGCCTCCTGTGCTGTCTCTGGGGTCTCCACCCCCATCCTTTCTCCTGTCAGCTCTCCTCTGCGCTGCCTCCTGCACTGTCTCTGGGGTCTCCACCCCCATCCTTTCTCCTGTCATCTCTCCTCTGTGCTGCCTTCTGCTCTCTCTGGGACCCCCACCCCCATCCTTTCCCCTGTCAGCTCTCCTTTGCGCTGCCTCCTGCGCTGTCTCTGCCCCCACCCCCATCCTTTCTCCTGTCAGCTCTCCTCTGCGCTGCCTCCTGCACTGTCTCTGGGGCCCCCACCCCATCCTTTCCCCTGTCAGCTCTCCTCTGCGCTGCCTCCTGCGCTGTCTCTGGGGCCCCCACCCCCATCCTTTCCCCTGTCAGCTCTCCTCTGCGCTGCCTCCTGAGCTGTCTCTGAGGCCCCCAACCCCATCCTTTCCCGTGTCAGCTCTCCTCTGCGCTGCCTCCTGCGCTGTCTATGGGGCCCCCACCCGC
This sequence comes from Lissotriton vulgaris, assembly GCF_964263255.1. Lineage (NCBI taxonomy): Eukaryota > Metazoa > Chordata > Amphibia > Caudata > Salamandridae > Lissotriton > Lissotriton vulgaris. Next base: position 604,978,641 of record NC_141699.1, on the reverse strand, counting down.
ATCCCTTCTCCTGTCAGCTCTCCTCTGCGCTGCCTCCTGCGCTGTCTCTGGGGCCCCCACTCCCATCCTTTCTTCTGTCAGCTCTCCTCTCTGCTGCCTCCTGCGCAGTCTCTGGGGCCCCCACCCCCATCCTTTCTCCTGTCAGCTCTCCTCTGTGCTCCCTCCTGCTCTCTGGGGCCCCCACCCCCATCCTTTCCCCTGTCAGCTCTCCTCTGTGCTGTCTCCTGTGCTGTCTCTGAGCCCCCCTCCCCCATCCTTTCTCCTGACAGCTCTCCTCTGTGATGCCTTCTGCTCTCTCTAGGGCCCCCACCCCCATCCTTGTCCTCTCCCTTCTCAGAGGCTGTGCCCTGTGGGGAATGCTGTCTCTGAGGGCCCCCACCCAGTGCTCTGTGCTGCCTCCTGCTCTCTGGGGCCCCCATCCTTGTCCTCTCCCATTTCAGAGGCTGTGCCCTGTGGGGAATGCTGTCTCTGAGGGCCCCCACCCAGTGCTCTGTGCTACCTCCTGCTCTCTGGGGCCCCACCCCCATCCTCTTTCCAGGCCTGGCTCGTGGCTCTGACTGAAGAGAAACAATGTAACTTGTTACATTGTTTCTCTTCAGTCCTGGGTCAGGGGGCTCAGAGCAGGTACACTGGATGCAGACTGCAGCTGCCTCAGAGCAAACCTCCCACCACAGCTCTGCTGTCTATCATGAGCTGAGGAGGCCCCCCTTCATATCCTGAAGATTGCCCCTTGGGGTGGGGGGGGGGGTTGTTTGTTACACCCCTGCTAGTAAGGTCTGTACAGCCTCTTCCCCTCTCAGACTGAGCAGTGGAAGACGCTTTCTGTGAGGAGGAGTGGGAGGGGGATCTGCTCTTGTAAGGGGTCGGTCAGGCTCAGAGTGAAAGAGAAAGAAAGTTATTTTTTTCTCTTCACTTCTGAGTCAGCCCTTGCTTTACGGGAGACACTGTGTCTGACACACCCTGGACAAACAAGCTGAGGGGGCCCCCCTTCATCAATAGAAAAGTGGGGCCCCCCACCCCCGCACTGCGGGGCTGCAGGGTTGTTCGTTACACCCCTGAATGGAGGAGTGGCGAAGGGAAGGTATGATTTGATCAGTGACTGCATTAATGGATGAATGGGTGAATGACTGAGGACATGGATGCATCAAGGAGTGAGTGCATGAATAGGTTAATGAGTGAGTAAATTAAGACATGCATAAAATATGAATGGTGAAAACACAGAATAAAAAATAAATCCAGTAATGCATGACATGGCCCACGAAGACAACATAAACATTCTTAAAATTGTTACCTAGCTCATAGCACCTTACCACCCTACTGCTACTTCGAAGTGATATGAACAGAAGCTTAAAATAGCAAGCCTATAAATTGTGTTTCTTAATATGGATCACACAGTGAAGGACTGGGTTTTTCTAAGACCCGGCGGTGCCAGGGGACAACACCTGAAACCTTTGTGGGTTACCTGTTCCGGCGTACAAATAACAGAGACACAGGACACTTCCTTCAGCGTCAAAGATTCGAGGTTTATTTACTGCAGGGAACACAGAAGTCACAAGAAGTACATAGCATGTAGGTTCTAGGAGACTGCTTCAAATTGTATCTGTGGATCGCTCCTTTTATATAGTTTCTCGTCATAGAACAACATGGCAAACAAAAGGTTACAACCCGGTTCCCACAGTAAATTTCATAGGGGGTCGCTTTCATGTATCCAGGGTCCGGAACATAATTACAGTAACATCGCCGGTTCCCAACTGTAAAAGTACATCTTCCCACCATGAGTGCATTCCATTCTGGCTGTAAACGAGTTAAGGAAGAGTCAGAAACAGGTGCAGAGGAAGACCAAAGATAGTCAACAGATTAAAAAGAGTGTAAGGGGGTGATATCGGAAACACGATTGCAGGGATCAAAGGAGACGCGCCTAATGAATGCACAACTGCAACAATAGACCGGCACGGCAAGATGAGCCTCAAGCGGGGCCATCTGCCTTGCAGTGTCATCCCCCTCGTCATAAAGACACCCTCAAAGGAACACGTGTCTTCCGCAAGAGTTTGGGAATCCCAGGGTCACGAAGCAGACAGTGTCCGTTCGCTGGCTACTTGAGGGCAAGAAACAAAATGGATGCCGTATCTAAAATGGAACCCGTGGGTTCAGATAAGGAAACCCACGAAACAGACGAACGGTTTAGGTTAGCATAGCGAAAATGCGTACACCCACTAAACTCGTCATTTGCGGTTCATAGATACCAAACTCGTCCATATTCGAGCGAGTTGAAAACACCACTTACAATTGTCATGGAACCTCAGACGCTCCTTTTGCCCTCATGTAGGCAAGCACTAATCGATATCAGAATCGATCTCGATATTCATCAGATCATCCAGATGTTGCTGCAACATTATTCTATCCATCAGTGCTTCCTTGGTAACAGGTGGCCGTCTTATACACGTCGTAGCACAAAGGCCACATAAGGCAGGACCACACTGCACACAAAGACAACACGTGAACAGAAATGCTACAACAACCCCAATGATCATCAGAATTTTCCAACCCCACATCGACATCAGGCCCCAAAACAACCCTAGTAGCGTCCAATCACCTACGTCCACGTGTATGGACTCGGAGATCTTATGCAACTTCGAGATGGCTTGATAGACAGTTGGAGCGTTATCAGGAATGAAAATGCAACAACTCGAATGGATCACCTTACATACTCCACCTCTATCTGCAAGGACAACGTCTAAAACCATACGGTTTTGTAACGTCATAAGCCTGTCAGCCTGAAGCTCTGCTGTAATGTTACCAAGGGCACTCGCAGTGATATTAGCAGTCGATTCCACCACTCGAGTCAACTGTCTTAGGTTCCTACTATTGATCATAGGTCCCCAAAACGGCAAGAAACCCTTAAAGAAGTCTCCTGCTTCTTGACCGGCAGTGTCCTCTTCGCTAATCACGCCTCTCACAACTCTGGTCTTGTGATAATCCGACCCAACAGTGAAGGTCGGCGGCAACAGATTCGCAATATAACATGTGCCTGAGAAATCACGAGGCAACCATGTATATGAGCGGTCGTAACAAACAAAGTATGTACCCTTGGCAGTCAGAAGAACAGGGGAAGAGGCCGTCGGTAAAACATACGTTTCAGTACAGGCACTCCTCCCAAGCTGAGCTCGTGGACTTCGGCCAAGACCTTTCAGACAGAAATTACCGAGATGGGGTACGATCCAGATCGGAGACGAGCTTTTAAGCTGCCGATCACCCACTGACATGCTGTACTCAGCCTCACTCAGATCTCTGTATGCTCGCACCTCTTCCTCTGGGATAAGCGATGCGTCGAAGATATCTCTATCTAAATCGGCAATCGCTCTTGCCAAAGGCTTGTGGTACGGGCCAGGACCATGATCTGCAGTGCGTGGCTCTCGATGGGGCTAGGAATCTAGTGCACTACGAAACATTGTTTGGAATGCTCGAGCTGAACCCTGGGAACTGTAAGGAAGGACCAAGTACGGAATTCCCCTATCCGTGGTATGTGGCATTAAACCACACACCCAACAGTTGGTAGTATTCATCACCAACTGATGTTGATGAAGAAGCTGAACGAAGGAGTTGTTCATGAATTCCGCACTTCTAACCTGCTCGTGTTGGGGTAAGAGGTGAAAAGAATGAGGAGAAACAGTGGAAGTAGGTTTTGGTTCAGAGGAAAGGGTAGGTGAAGCAGAAGGCAATAACGATTGTATTCCATAATATACCCCACCCACCAGTAACATGGAAACAGTTAGGAACAGTAGGAACACCTGAAACAGAAAGCATTTGGTACGTACAACCCTATGCAATATGGATCTTCGCACAAGAGTCTTCTCCACTTCCGACAACTTTGAGAATGCCATCCTCTAAAAACCGTCCGCAACGTTCTTGACGCACGTCGTTCTGTGTAGCAATTGTCAATCCCGAGGAGTTCCTAGGAATTGACGACCTCCGACCTAGTGTCAGGAACCTACTAAACAGAAGGAAGTACCCGCACGGCCCTACAGTCAACCCGGATGTAAGGTTCTTTTAATCAAACAATATATACAAAATCTCCTAGCTGTGGAAAAACACACACGTGGAAAAGAACTCAGAAATTAATAAAAACCACAATTGTTCAAAAATGTTCAAGATAGTAATGGGGGTAACGTGAATTTCAAAAAAGGAAAAGCAAAAATAATTTATTAGTCTCTGGTATTGGAACGAAGAAAATATCTGCTTCTTCCAGGACGAGTCTGCTCTTCAAATAATTGATCAGATTGTGGAACAGAGTCCTGTCGGTCAGACGATAGTTCAAGTCTTGAATCCTCCAATGGCAAAGGTTCAACAAAGTTATGTGGCTGTACTGGAGTATCTCCCACAGGCTGAGCGTCACTGAACGGCACAAAGTTCGGCAGAGTTTCTGTCTCTGATGCAGCGATGCCAGTCCTCACCCACGAGTCCGCTGGTAAAGGTATTGGTACCTTTTTGGTGTGGGTGGCGTGCACCCAATGCTTGCGGCCCCCCAAACGAACTGCAGTTCTCGTGGCGAGTAGCACCTGGAAGGGTCCCACAAACCTCGGCTCGAGGTTTCGCTTCGGGCCAAAATTTCTGGTCACCACCCAGTCTCCCGGTTGGAGCCGGTGGCCAGGACCCTCCGTCTGTGCCGGCAGTGCTTCAAAGACCTGTTGATGAATTAACTTCAGTTTAGCAGTCAGATCATGAAGGTAATCAATTAGCATTGGGTACTCAAGACTTGCGAATGACCTGGGTCTAGGAACCCCCCAAATATTTGCAGGACGGCCGAAAACAATCTCATATGGGCTGAGCCCTACTCGAGAGTGCACAGTCGCCCTAGTCGACAAAAGAGCCAGGGGCAAAGCGTCGGGCCACGACAGACCAGTCGTAGCCTGAATCTTTGCGAGTTTTAATTTTAGAGTACCATTGTACCCCTCAACCAAACCTGCTGACTGGGGATGATTGGCGCTGTGGAATTTTTGTGTAATTCCAAGGCCTTTACACACACTCTTCATCACACTCCCCACGAACTCACTTCCGTTATCAGACCATACAATCCGTGGCATTCCATACCGAGGAAAGTATTCCTTCAGTAGGACTTTTGCTGTAGACAGGGCAGTATTGTCTTTGAGAGGATAGGCTTCGATCCATCGGGAGAAAGCGTAAACCACAACTAAAACGTACTTCAGGTTATTACATCGCTCCATATGGATAAAGTCCAGCTGGATTACCTCAAAGGGACATGTAGGAGGAGCAAAATGGCCAGGGGGTGTAGGAGTGCCCTTGCCAGGATTGTACATCATACATACCATGCAATTCTTGACCAATCTCTCAGCACACTTAGCGATACCATCATTCTTCCATACAGGGGACAGCAACTTGCAGATACCTTTCGTGCTAATATGTGACAAGCCGTGTGCCATAGTCACAACAGCTAGCACATATGCATCCGGCAACATCCATCTTTGATTCTCCGACATGTCAATCCAACATCCATTCGCATCTAACTTTCCTGTGCTCTCCTTCCACTTGGTCTTTTCAGTTTCGGTAGCCTCATTCTGAATCGCTTTCACACTTTCAATAGTATCCTCACACATACCAGTTTCTGCAGGCCACCTTACCGAACTCGTCACATACATTCTAGTTGCAAGGTTTCTAGCAGTCTCCTTAGCAATCTCATCAGCAAACGCATTGCCACGACCAATATCATCCGTCACCTTACAGTGCGCACTACATTTAATAATCGCCACCTGCTTGGGCAATGTAAGTGCGTCTAAAAGATCGTTCACGAGCTGTCCGTGTTGGATCTTCGTACCATGCGATGTCATAAAGCCTCTCTCTCGCCACAATCGACCAAAACTATGCGCGACGCCAAAAGCATATTGGCTGTCGGTAAACACATTCACCCGTTTTCCTTTCGACATAACACACGCTCTCGTCAATGCAATTAATTCTGCCGCCTGCGCAGAATTCTGATTCAATCTCGCAGTTTCCACAACTGTACTCAATGTTACCACAGCATACGCAGTCGTCACATCACCATTCGGCAACTTAAAACATGAACCGTCCACATACAAAGTACCATCGGGATCTTCCAATGGAATGTTTTTTAGGTCAACACGACCCTTCGTTTCTTCCTCAGTTCGCAAATAACAATCATGTGGTGGTACCTCGTCTGATTCCATATTGGTTGGCAACAAAGTCGCCGGGTTTAGGACATTGCAGCGCTTTATTTGAATGTGGCTTGCCAAAAGCGCCAACTCGTAACCGGACAACCTTGCGCTCGTCAAATGTTGGGTTTTCGTACGATTTAAGAGAGTGTCAACTGCATGCGGAACCATCACCGTAAGCATATTATCCATGACCAATCCTGCAGATTGTCGGATGGACACCGCAGCTGCCGCTGTCGCTCTTAGACAACTCGGCAATGCTCTAGCTACTGGGTCCAAGGTCGAGGAAAAATATGCACATGGACGCTGCTTACCGCCAAATTGCTGCGTCAGAACACACAACGCACAACCTTCTCTCTCGTGAACGTATAGTGTAAACGGCTTGCTGTAGTCAGGAGTACCTAACACAGGGGCCGAACACAACGCATCACGTAATTCAGAAAAACTCTTCTGACATTCTTCCGTCCATGGCAAAGGAGTTGGAACATCCTTGCACGTAAGGGCTACCAATGGTTTTGCTAGCAATGAAAAATTTGGAATCCATTGCCTGCAGTATGACGTGATACCTAGAAAGGCACGCACATCTCTCTGAGTTGTTGGCACAGTCATTCGAGCGATCGCTGCAATTCTCTCTGGGGTCAACCTTCTTCCCTCCTTTGACAATAAGTGACCTAGATAGGTTACTTCTTGGCAACAATATTGCAGCTTAGAAGGTGACACCTTGTGATGTAAGTCACAGAGATGCTGTAACAGAGACACCGTAGCAGTCTTGCAAATCTCTCGTGTGTCCGCAGCCTCCAATAAGTCATCAACATATTGGATCAAGGCCGCACCAGCCGGTAACACAAACGCATCAAGTTGACTCTTCAGGGCTTGGCTGTATATCGATGGACTCTCACAATAGCCCTGAGGAGCGCGTTTAAACCTAAAGCTGCGACCACCTAATGAGAAACCAAATAGGTCCCTACTTTCCTCAGCAATCGGAATGCTAAAGAAAGCATTCTTCAGATTTATCACTGAGAACCAAGAAGCAGATGCTGGAATCAGAGTCAGTAAAGCCGTAATGTCAGGCACCACAGGGAACTGAGGAATCACAATTTTGTTCACCTCCCGTAAATCAATGACAAAACGATAAACAGGAGGCTTAGATGGATCAGTGCGTTTCAGAATAGGTAACACAGGACTATTACACACGTTTCCCCGTGTCTCCTCGATAACATCCTTCTCGATCAAATCATAGATGATCGCTAACAACGCTCGCTCACCATCAAGGGAGATGCGATACTGGGGAATACGTGGTAATCGCACATTTGATTTCAATTGGACAACATAAGGGGAGATGTCAAGCAGGCCCACGTCATTGGGACCTGTTGCCCACAAAGATGCAGGAAGAGAACTCAATTTGGGTGGGAGCTTATCAGTTGACAAGTACATAGGAGAGATCACTCTCTGACCCAATGTAAGCTCCAGTCCCGCAGGAGAACAATACAAAGTCGCATATAACCGTTTCAGCAAGTCCAGGCCCGAAAGATTTTCACCACAACCAGTAGTCAAAATCAAAGGAGCTTTCAGCTCACAAGGCCCAATTGTAAGGGGCAAAGGGCGAGAAACCGGATTGCTAACAGGGGCACCAGAGAATCCAACGGAAACATTCGTTAAGCCAGACAAAGGTGCGCCAGGGAGTTTCGAATGCATGATAGAACTTTTCGCTGCACCAGTGTCCAACAGAAAAGGCTCAACTACGCCCGATGTGGCAACTGCGACGTAAGGCCCTCTCTGATCAACTGGAACTGATACTACTCCCTCTCTTTGTCTATGGCTGTCCTAGTAATTACCGTCTTTGATACCCTGTTCGTCTGAAAAATCGTCCACATGGTACTGCTCGGATCTACCTGATGATGAACCACGCTGATCAAAACAATTATTGGAATCGGAGGAGTTATTAGAACGCTCATTTTGATTCTGAGTAACACCACGACCTCTACCTCGCGAAGCCTGTTGAGGACCACTACGACCTCCTCTAGATGAATTACCATTATTTCGATCGCGCAGCACCGGACAATCAAATTTCAAATGACCCTCACCTCTAGAATAGGCACATTTATTGTACCCAAGCATAGATCTTTGCGAAGAAGAGTCATTTCGCGACTGCGACCTAGCGGACTGCGATTGCGATCTATTCCGCTGTTGAGAATCATTTTGATTTGAGCGCGGAGGATACGCTTGTTGTAACAGAACTTTTGTTTTGAGGTCTTTCGTCTTTTTATCCGCACGATCATTTTCCTCCTTTTCTCTATTTTCATAATATTGAGCCGTAGCCAATATCTGTGCAGAGGTAGAAACAGCCCACAAACTCTCTGAATTTTTCAATTTGTTGCTAAGTTCAGGCAACAAATTCGATACAAATTTATCCACAAACAACCTCTGACCTCCCTCAGTGCTCATATCTTGACCACTGTGATCGATGAATGCCTCCTCAAATCTCGTAAAGAAATCAGAGACACTCTCGTCCTTCTTTTGCTTACACGCAGACAGTTTATCCCAATTAACTTTCAATGCTGGCATAAGTGTCTTCATAAGGGTAATTATTCTTTGGGGAAGATCAGTAATGAGCTGTTCAGGCTTAGCCCCACCAACTTGTCGCACGTCAGCCGCCGCAAGAGCAGCCCAATCACCGCCTAACTCGGCTGCATGATCTTCGTGACGTATTTTCGCCCATACCGGTTGCGGTACGACATTGCCGAACAACATGTCGATGTCGGCAAGATTCATAATCGTAGCATCCACTAATTGGGACAACTCTTTATAGTACCCTGCAGGATTTTTGCGGGGGTCAGGCAAAGTTTGCTTAACCTGCAAAACTTCCGATCGTTTCCATGGAAGGTGTATCCAAACTCTCTGGAAGTGTGGCAAAATATTAGGAACGGCAGAGGGCGTGGCTTGGGCGCCGATGGCGATGGTCGCCTGAGAGCTCGGCTCCGGGACTGAGCCCGGGATTATCCTGTAAATCGGAGGCTGCGGGGCACCCCAGACCCCGCATTCTGCTGAGCGGACCGACGAAGACCTGCCAGGGCCCCTGGTGGAGCTCGGACGAGGGTTGCTCCGGAGTAAAACCGAAGTTTGCGGAGTTGCGGAGTGCGACCCAACATGGCGCCCGGACTTCTTTGTCCCCCTGGTCGGACCCACTGACTTGGAGGAGCGTCGCGAGCAGCGACTTGCGCCCGACTTTGCCATCCCCGGCTGCTCTGGGCACTGGCTGTCTATTGGATCGAACCTCTCACAACGAGGTTGCACTCGGTTGGGTGACCGGGCGGATGCCCACGTTATAGGGGACCCCGGGAGCGGACGCCCTGTGATCCAGGCGGTGGCCCGACTCACGACTCCGCACCTAGCTACGTCCTCCTGGCCAGCCCACTCCCATGGGAGGCGCGACACTTTGGCGCCACAAATCGTCCGGTGGAGTTGGTGACCCTCACCCCGGGTCTCTAGCGGGCGAGCGGGCCTGCCCGACTCGGCGACGGCTGTCTCCGCCCCCTCATCGGTGCCCTCGGACGCCGTGGCGGTGGCGTGAGCCGAGGCGGAGAAGTCTCCACAGGCCCTGGAGAAGGAGGTCTCCCATACTCGATTTGAGGACCAGTAACCGGAAGGGTCGTGGTCGACATCTGCACCCGGAGACGTCTACTCCGGGACCTTCACGGAGTGCCCCCGGCGACATGGGGAAACCTAGAGGAGCCAAGGGGACTACCCCGACCGCCTCGGACTCGGAAGCCCAGGACAAAGAGGAGCATGGGGACCCAAAGAGTTCTGGCGGCGCGTCGATGCAGCAACAGTTCGACCGCGTCCTGGAGGCGATAGCGACTACGAGATCTGCCCTCCAACAGGACATTGCCCAGGTGGCGACGAGCCTAGGCCTCCTCAGAGCGGACCACGGCAAACTTTCGGACCGGGTCAAGGAAGTGGAGAGCTCGGTGAAAACCTTGGAGCCGGCGCAGCGAACCTTGGCTGCGACGATGAAGGATGCCCTGTCCCGAATTGCGACCCTGGAGCAGAGGGCGGAGGATGCGGAAGGCCGCAACAGGAGGAACAACATCCGTGTAGTGGGCCTCCCGGAAAAGATCGAGGATGGCGACATGGTGACATACTTGGAGACCTGGCTCCGTGACATGGTGGCCCCGGAGGGGCTATCCTCCTTCTACACTCTGGAGCGTGCCCACAGAGTCCCGGCACGGCCACCGCAACAGGGACGCACCCCGAGGCCGGTGGTGGCGCGATTGCTGCACTTTCGGGACAGAGACTTAATCCTCAATGCCGCCAGACATAATGGTCCATTCAAGGTGGCGAACAGTCAGGTGAACATTTTTCCGGATTACACCTACGAGACTCAGCGCAAGCGGTTCTCCTTCCTGGCGGTCAAGCGCGAGCTCAGGAGCGAGGGCATCCAGTACTCGCTCCTCTACCCTGCAAGGCTCCGCATCATTGTCGATGACAAAACTCAGTTCTTCGACACCCCGGAGGATGTCGGTGCCTGGCTCGAGCTTTACAGGACAGGGAAGGATGGCTTCGGCTCCTCGTCCCAACAGGCAGATGAGCCGGAACAGAGACGGCGATCCAGGAGGATCAGGAATCGCCGCGGCCGCACGGGAGGGCCCTCAACTGCAGAGACGTCGTCGGAGCGGAGGGGAGTGTTGGAAGTGTTGTCGGAGTTGTCGGGAGCACGGGACGAAGCCATTGGGGAGGAAGAAAACCCGGGTGAAGAGGAGGCACCATCGGACTCGGAGGACTCAGTGACTGATAGTGCCCATACACCGGTGATCACACCGAAATCGGTGGAGGACCTTTTGGATGGACAAGGGTAACGGGGTGTGCTGCCTTATTTTGGGAGGGGGCCCGGCAGGGGGGAGGCGGTCACCGTCCATTGCTGCTGACAAAGAGGGAGGGAGGGGTGGGGTGCCCCTGTTTCTGCCCCGAGAGGTTTTTAGCACTGTTTAGGGCTTGTTATAGTCCTGGTGGCCTGAGCGCCGAGGGCCCACTGCCTCCGCCCAGCCCGCACCTGGCCCTTAAGGCCTTCCTACGGTGGCGACCGTGGGATTAGTAGGGGTTATTGGGTTGATGGAAGGCGAGGTTTGGATGGTATCTAGATGGTGCAGTTTGGGTCCTGTTCTGGGGTGGGTGGGTGAGGGTTTGGTTCGTTCTTGGGTTGTTTGGTTTTGGTTGGGGAAAATGGCCGCCATCAGTGCTGGGAGGAATGATGTCTTTTCTTTGTGGGGACCCGGATGGGGAGACTGTGCGAGAACAATATGGGACAATGGCTGATGTTGCTAACTTGAAATGTGTCACTTGGAACGTAAGGGGGCTTCATACTATGTCCAGGCGCCACAAGGTCCACGCTTATTTAGTGCGTAGGGGAGTGCAAATGGCGCTGCTGCAGGAAACTCATCTGAACAAGGCGGAAGGGGCGGCGCTACAGCGTAGATGGCGGGGGCAGGTCTTTTCCACGTCGTACTCCGCTTATGCCAGAGGGGCGCTAATATGGATCAGGGCAGGGGTCCCCTTTCAAGTCACGAGAACAGTGATAGATCCAGAGGGGCGTTACGTGGCCATCTCGGGCACTCTGGGAGGGAGGGACTTGAACGTTTGCTGTGTGTATGCTCCTAATATGGACCAGACTGCCTTCCTTTCCAGGCTATCGGGCTCGTTGGCCCACTTCTTCTCCGGGCCCCTTCTGCTTGGGGGAGACTTCAATTCCGTAGTGGACGTAGACATTGACCGCTCGCATCCACCGCTTCCCGATTCTCCGGTTCGTCGCACGGCTAAGGGTCGTCAGGATTGGCAGACCCGCTGGGGTTTGACGGACATCTGGAGGGCGCATCACCCCGCATCTAGGGATTATTCATATTTCTCGAGCCTTCATGAGTTACATGTCAGACTGGATGGCTTTCTTGGGTCGCCCGAACTGGTTTCGGCAGCGGTCCGGTCTGAGTACTTGTCCAGGACCATTTCGGACCATAACCCCCTCCTGCTGGACCTTCGCTGGTTCCCCGGGACGCCGGCGGTGCCCACCTGGAAGCTGCGACCCGAGATCCTTGAGGACAGTGTTTTCAGGGCGGACCTGGGGGACAAGATATTGGAATATTTTGCATCCAACGGCGGCACCGCGAGTACTAGAGCGTTAGAGTGGGACGCTTTTAAGGTAGTGGTGAGGGGTTACTGTATTTCTAAGAAGGTGGGCATGAGGCGCGTTATCCTTGCTGACTTAGATGCAGCGGACCGGAAACTCCGCGAGCTTGAAATTCGACGCCCCGGGCACCCGGAATTGCAAATACGAACGGCGGAGGCGAGGGAAAAGGTAGCGGCAGAGGTCGAACGGCTCCGCTGTTTTGACTACAAGGCCTATACGGTCCGATCCATCGCAGAGGGAGACAGATCGAGCGCGTTGTTGGCGTGGTTGGCCAACCCTACGCGCCAGTCCCAATTGACGACAAGTATGCGTGAGGCAGACGGAACCGAGGTACACACCCAACCGGAGATTCTTAGCTGCTTCCGGCATTATTACGAATGTTTGTACCGTAGTCGCTCCGCACGAGACCCTGACCGACTAGATGATTATCTACGTCCACTGGAGCTCCGCACGGTGGAGCAGGAGGTGGCGAAAGCCCTGGGATCCGACATTGAATTGGGGGAGATCCGCGGGGCCATTAAACGGATGGCGAGAAACAAGACCCCGGGCCTGGATGGCCTACCTGTGGAGTTTTATGCAGCTTACGCTGATTTCCTAGCCCCTCGATTGTTGGTGGTCTACAGGGAGGCGAAGAGGCTGGGGCGACTCCCAAGCTCGATGTGTGAGGCGTTGGTGGTTCCTCTCCTCAAACCGGGCCGAGACTCATCCGACCCGGGGTCTTACCGTCCCCTATCGATGTTGACGGTGGACTATAAAATACTGAGCAGCATCTTGGCCTCGAGGTTGCTGGGACACATGAGTTCCCTAGTGCATGAAGACCAAGCTGGTTTCATCCCACGGCGGAACACGACTATGAATATTCGCAGGTTGTTCCGTTTGCTAGGGGAACCATTCGTGGATGCCCCGTCCCCGGTCGTTCTGTCGGTGGACCTAGAGAAGGCTTTTGATAGCCTGGAGTGGGACTACCTCTGCACGGTGCTGCGAAGATTCGGCCTCGGGGAGGGCTTTGTCAGGTGGACCGCGGTTCTCTATGCCTCTGCTTCGGCCAGGGTCCGGGCGGGGCCACTGATTTCCTCGCGGTATCCGGTAGAACGAGGCACGCGGCAAGGGTGTTCATTGTCCCCACTTCTCTTTGCGCTGGCGGTGGAGCCACTCGCGCTGCACCTTCGATCGGGAACCCACTACACGGGCTTGTGGACGCCTGCGGGCCCGCATTATGTTTCGCTGTATGCGGACGACCTGTTGCTCTTCCTGGAGGACCCGCTCGACGCTTTACGTGGAGCGGCGGAGGCGCTCACTGAGTTCGGGGAGGTCTCGGGCCTCCGAGTAAATTGGTCCAAGACCTGTCTTTTTCCGGTACGCAGGGGTACTCCCGCCCCTGCCCTAAATAGGGAGATTAGATGGGAACCCGACTGCTTTAAGTACCTTGGGGTATTTGTTTATCACGACCAACCCGACCTCCTAGATGGGAACATTGCCCGCAGCATTCGAGCACTCCGAGGCTGCATGGCCTTTTGGGCCACGCTGCCGCTTTCGGTGGCGGGACGAATCGCCCTGCTTAAAATGGTGGCGCTTCCCCGGCTATTATATTACTTCCGGACTCTACCGATCTGGGTCCCACCGGCCACGTTTCGACTGTTACGCTCTATGGTGGTCGGATTCCTCTGGGGGTCGGGCCGCCGGCGGGTGGCCCTCAAAACCCTGATGAGGCCGAAAGACGAGGGGGGGCTCGCGGTGCCGGACTTTGAAAAGTATTATCTGGCGGCGCAGCTCCAGACCTTCACCCAGGAGATCGCCAGGGAATTCCGGGGCCCCGAAGACGGGAGGGGGTCGGGCATGGCCAGGCATGTTCTCTCCTTTATAACGCTGCGACAACGTTTGGCCCTGCGGGACTTGTCGATGGAGGAGCGGACTGTCCGCCTATGTTGGAATCGGGCCCACGCCCGAGGCCAACTGAGGATACCATATGCGCCTGAAATACCGTTGGGGATGCTGACGGCCCTCCCCCATGGAGGGGATTGGTCACGCTTGGCGGCCTGGGAGGATGCCGGCTTACAGCTGGTTGGGGATCTGTACGGGGACGGAGCGCTCCTGTCCTTCCAGGATCTTATTGACCGCTTCGAGATCCCCCGTGGTGACTTTCTGCTACACTCGGCCATTATGCGAGCGATCCAGGCACACTGGATGAACGGGCAGGAGGAACCCCCCTTATGTCAGGTGTGCCAGTACGTGATGATGTCGGCGGGCACGGTGAAGGCGGTCACTTGCCTCTACGGCAGGTTGATTAACGAAGGGTTGGCTCCTCTCACCACTCTAAGAAACCGCTGGGAGGAGGACATTGGTAGGGAGATCCCGGAGACGACTTGGTCCCAGTTGATGAGACGAGCCTGGAAGGGCACACGCAACGCCCGTTTTCAGCTGGTCCACTATTACGTTCTCCATAGAGCGTACCTGACCCCGGTGAAAATCAGGCGTTATTTTGCCACGAATTCGGCGGCATGCCCTAGGTGCCCGGCGCAGGAAGCGGACCTCCTGCATATGTTATGGGCCTGTCCAGGACTGTCATCTTACTGGCAGGAAGTAGCGACGACCCTGGAGGAAGTGACGGGGAGATCCTTATCATTTGATGCGGCGGTGGGGCTCCTGCACTGGTTCCCCCATACCCCCAGGAATAAAATTTCTAGTAAATTTGTCGACCTAGGGCTCCTCCTTGCTAAACGAGAGGTGACCAGGAACTGGAAGGCACGAGTTGGTCCGACAGGCAGCAGATGGCACAGTGAGCTTTTGAAGTGGGCGGCGGGGGAGAGCGCGCTGAGATATCAACTAGCTTGGAGGCAGCGTAATGAGAAGGCGCAGGAAGCCGCGTTAGAGTGGGAAATGTTGGTGCAGGCCCTCAGGGATTATTGTGCCCCCAGCGACTCTGAAGGTGAAGAAGTGACTAGCCCCGAGTCCCGGTAAACGTTTGTACTGATAGTCCTATTGCTTTCCCCGAGGGTCCCATGGTAGATCCTGTGTCGGTAGCTCCCTGGCGCTGGTGGGGGGGTTGGGTGGGTTTCCTTTCAGTTAGTAGTTTTTTGAGGGTGGGGGTTTTCTTTTGGGGTTATAGGCTTGTCTAGAAAAGCAGATGACGGACAGTGAATCATCCGGACCAGCTCGAGCATCCTACTGATCCCCCATTGCATATCGCCGCCCGACCCCAGGGTTGTGAGCCGGATGGCTGTGTACGGAACTTACGGTGGGGGGCCAGAGGGTCTTATTCTGTTGATATTGCTTATGATACAATGCTGGTCGATATTGTAACGATTTACTAATTCCTGCAATAAAAATATATTTAAAAAAAAAAAAAAAAAAATATTAGGAACGGCAGTAGCATCAAGTGGCATCCACAGTGGTGGAACTTCACGCGTGGGATACTGACCAGGCGTTGCCATCCATTCCTCAGATTCATCTTTATACAATGCACGAGGCATCACAGTGGGACGAAAAGATAGAAGATGCTCGACAGCACGTCGAACATTGCTACCCACAATCATACCACTCGAAAACTGAATCTGAAGTTCAGTTACAGCGACCAATACCTCATTTACCACATCATGTGATATCGCTTCACGTAAGAATTTGCACATTTCTTCAAACACGAATCTCTGTGTTGGCTCATTAAATTGAGAGAAAGTCTCAACAACTATGCGCGGGGGATTTTTAAGGGGATACCTAATCCAATTTTTCGCCATGTTAATTAGCGTATCACGTTCCCTACCACCAGGAAGCTGACTTCGTCGTTGGGAAACATCAGAATCATCAGACCCAAGAAGCGATCCAAAAGGAGAGTAAAGATTAGCAACAGTATTAGGAATGCGTCTTCGAACAGACGGAGAAGAGGAGAGAAGTGCAGGGGCAACAACATGAGAGCTAAATAAAGGAGCAGTAGGAGTAGCCACAAGAGCAGAAGTAGCAGGAACAACAGCTTGAGAAGGTATAGACGGGGGAGCAGTAGAGACAGTAGCAGGTAGAGAAATAGGGACAAGAGGATTCGCAAGGGCAGGACCAGTGACAGGCTGATTAACAGCTGCCGGAACAGCAGGTTGAGGAACAGGGGAACCACAGGGGCTGTGGTATCCTGTGCATATGGAGGTGGCGACTTCAGTAGATAGGACAACAAAGGGTCCTCTACTGCTTCCTCTCCCTTCTTCTCAGTACCCGTCGGTAAAACGGGATAACATTTATCCACTGTCATACGTTGTAATCTATCAAAAATTTCCTTTTCCTTCTCTTCTTTGTCTCGCTTAAACTGCTCTGCATTTCTCATCGTTGTAACGATACCTTCTCTCTTATTACGTTTAAGCTGTTTGATTTCTTTCTGCTTGGCTTCTTTACGCCATAACCGAAAGGAATCAAACATGGCCGGCCTTGCTTTCTTTTGAAACAATTTAGCTTCAAGATTATCTAAAATTAGGGTTTCAAAACTACCATGAGGTGGCCAACTAAGGACACCGTCATCTTTAGTGTAGCGGACCCAACAATCATTAAATGTGATAGGACCCACACCATGACGACTATATCATTTATAGATTGGAGTTCCAACTGGAGGTATCGGACATGAGTCCTCCAATTGGGAATCCACACCACAACCTCTAAAGCAGCAAAACAAAGTACTACGGCCAGGCATCGTGCACATTAACCGAGTTTCACAAACTTCAAGGGTTATTGGATTACAACGTCCCTGCAAAATGCAAAAACCCTCGGTTTTTTGGCGACTGCAGTCGTCAAATAGAACAACTAAGAACAAAGTACGAAGAACCACAAATGCAATGGAACCATGCAACAACTAAGCACCCACAACAACTAAGGATTCTGGGAGCGACCCACAAATACTTAACTCAAAGAACAATGGCGTCACCAGGAAGGCCCGTCAATCGTCTCGCTGTACCAAGGTCTATGCCAGGTGCCAAAACAGGTCGACAGTCAGGGCATCAGTCCGTCGCAGCCGTCAGGAGGCGGGGATCTTCGCGGGAAAAGTCTTCGGGCCACTTGTTTCGACAACAGGATCGATAAAGCGGGGTGCACCTTCCCTCGGAGATTTCACACGAAGTTCCTCACGATCGTCGGGCTTTGGACCGGTACCGCTGATGCCGCCCAACGTTGGGCGCCAACTGAAGGACTGGGTTTTTCTAAGACCCAGCGGTGCCAGGGGACAACACCTGAAACCTTCGTGGGTTACCTGTTCCGGCGTACAAATAACAGAGACACAGGACACTTCCTTCGGCGTCAAAGATTCAAGGTTTATTTACTGCAGGGAACACAGAAGTCACAAGAAGTACATAGCATGTAGGTTCTAGGAGACTGCTTCAAATTGTATCTGTGGATCGCTCCTTTTATATAGTTTTTCGTCATAGAACAACATGGCAAACAAAAGGTTACAACCCGGTTCCCACAGTAAATTTCATAGGGGGTCGCTTTCATGTATCCAGGGTCCGGAACATAATTACAGTAACATCGCCGGTTCCCAACTGTAAAAGTACATCTTCCCACCATGAGTGCATTCCATTCCGGCTGTAAACGAGTTAAGGAAGAGTCAGAAACAGGTGCAGAGGAAGACCAAAGATAGTCAACAGATTGAAAAGAGTGTAAGGGGGTGATATCGGAAACACGATTGCAGGGATCAAAGGAGACGCGCCTAATGAATGCACAACTGCAACAATAGACCGGCACGGCAAGATGAGCCTCAAGCGGGGCCATCTGCCTTGCAGTGTCATCCCCCTCGTCATAAAGACACCCTCAAAGGAACACGTGTCTTCCGCAAGAGTTTGGGAATCCCAGGTTCACGAAGCGGACAGTGTCCGTTCGCTGGCTACTTGAGGGCAAGAAACAAAATGGATGCCGTATCTAAAATGGAACCCGTGGGTTCAGATAAGGAAACCCACGAAACAGACGAACGGATTAGGTTAGCATAGCGAAAATGCGTACACCCACTAAACTCGTCATTTGCGGTTCATAGATACCAAACTCGTCCATATTCGAGCGAGTCGAAAACACCACTTACAATTGTCACGGAACCTCAACAGCATGCCTTCTCTCTGTAAAAAAACTTTTCAGCTATTCTTTGTCACAGCTTTTGCCTAGGAGTGATGCAAGGCTGAAGGCCGCATCCTTGCACCACTCCTGGAACAGATCCCATCTGAGGCTGGTTGTCGCTGCAAATCGGTGTGACCTCTAGCTTTAAAGTTCTAGCTTGAAGCCCCTTCGATTAATGGTCAGATACTGGGTTTTGTGTAGTATCTGATCACCAATTGTATCTTATTTATATAATAAACAGTACTTACAGACACTAAAGTCTCAAGAAGACTAAACACATATGGCAATTAATCCAAACATACAGATAGTATGCTCCTATAACTAAAATAATTGTGAAAGGGATATCTCACTGGTTCCCCACCAAAACCTTCTTTAAAGAAAAAAGAAGCCTAGCAAGAGAACTTAATTTCCCATCACCCATCTGTACAGGAAGTGACATAATTGGATTCTCAATCATCCTTCTACATAGGAAGTCACATTATTGGATTTCTGCCTATGGCACTCAGCGCTTCTTACCCCCTCCCAAGACCTCCTTAATGGCGGCTGAAGTGCGGATACTGCTGGTATGCCAAAGGCACGCCTAAGGCAACCTGTCTGCACCCGCCCAAACACCTAGACCACGCCCACCACAAGAAACACTGGTTTTCCCCCTATCTGCCACTACCCTGCTGTGCTCCTCCGTGCTCTAAACCCTGACTGCTGCTCACCGGACTACTGTCACACCACACCACACAAAACAGAGGGAGAGTTCATATGCACCTCCCGCAAGTTCTCATGTACTCTCCCACACTCAACATCCACCACTACCACACCAACAGCACAGCATCACACTTGCTCCCACTCACAAAAATCAGCCACATGGTCATGCTCACAAAGATCAAACATCATCCACACAACACGCCACACTTTCATAATGCTCCTCAATGTCTGATCACTCACCAAACATGGCAGGGAGATATGGGACCTACCGTACACCCATGCTCCAAACCTATACTTCCTCATGAAAACATGGCTAACCTCAACCTCTGTACTGACTCACGCTAAAGCCATCCTTTCTTGCTATAAGAATGCCAGGCAAGATCGTCAGCACAAGCCCAGAGGTGGAGTCACAATCATATTCAAAGATACCATGAGCTGCACCACCTACATGGACTCCCCCACCAGCTATATGGAACACCTCATGGCCAAAATATACATCAAGGACAACTTCTCCCTGGGCGGAAACCTTGTATACAGACCCACAGGACCCCACACCAATTTCACCAGCTATTTCACAGATTTTGTTGCAGTTCTCATCATCCCTTCATCCTCCTTACAGGCCTTAACTTTTACTTAAAAGACCATACCAAATCAAATCCTATGGTCTTTCTGGGAAACCTTGGCCTCACCCACCATGTTACCGAACCCACCCACACCACCGGACACCTATTGGACCCTATTTTCTCCTGAATCAGCACCACCACAGTTGACGAACCAGCAACTATAACCTGGCCAGACATGTCCTCGTCAGTTTCAGCATACCAGTCCCACACCATCACAGACCTACGACCACCAGAACTACCTGCCGAAGCTGGAAAAGCATTGCAGAAGAGAAGTGGGCTTTGGTCCTCTCCACGGACTGGCCCGAGCACACCAGCAACTTACTAAAAGCCATCAAGAACCTCAACAGCTGTATCACAGCATGCGCCAACACCCTGGCTGCCCACAAGAGCAACCCAACGGCAAGAGATAGATCACAAGTCAGTTGGTAAACAGAGGAACTAAGGCAGACGAAACACCACTGTAAGCAAAAGGAGCACAAATCGAGAACAAGTCAAGACACAAGAGATAAAGACATCTTCAAATAAACCCTAAGACGCTACCACCAGAAGATACTGAACAGCAAGCACACAGCTCTTGAGGATCGCATCAACACCGGCACCAACAGCAGCACGGAAATATTTGCCATCATCAAAGAATTCACCACCCCTCCTGCCACATCCAGGAGCATCACCCCCTCAGAAGACATTGGCAATAAGCTCTCGGAATTCTTCTGTAACAGAATCACCTCCATATACTGCAACTTCGACTGTCAACAGGACCCAATAACCATTGCAACTCAACTACCCATCACGGACAAAGCAAAACCCTGACCCTGTGGCCCGTTGTCACCACCGTCAAAATCGCTGCTACCATGAGGAAAATCCACACAGGAGCCCTATCTGACCATTGTCTTCATCAAAGGACTGCTACCAATCTACAAAGTACTAACACCCATCCTCAATGCCTCCATCGATTCAATCACATTGCCGAACACCACAAGCCACTGTGATGCCCCTGCTCAAGAATCCATCCAGTGACACACCCATGCTTTCCATTATAGGCACATTTCCCTACTACCATACTTGGCAAAGGTCTTAGAGAATCTAATCAGCTGACACCTCACTAACTACCTCAGCAACCACCAGCTCATCGACGCCATGCAGTCTGGATTCAGGCCCAACCACAGGACAGAAACAGCACTCATTGCCAACACAGACGACATCCACATGATCCTTGACATGGAAGAAAAGGAATCCCACATTCTCCTGGACCTCTCTGCAGCATTTGACACAGTCTCACACCCCATCTTCCTCAGGCACCTGCATGAGATTGGCATCCAAAGACGCGCTCAGCACTGGATCTGCTCCTTCTTATTTTTCTAAGTTTGAGTTTATTGAGAAACAGTGAACAGCATTTAGTAATGGCATGAGCAATAAGAACAGAATTCAACAAAAGGGTGAAAGACATGTTATGTATCATAAAATATACCATATAACTACTGAAAATATATAGAGAGAAATAAATATACATCTTATGCTGTAAAGAACCATTGAAATGCATAAAATACATTAAGGCAGTGTAGTAAAGGAAAGGGATGGGAATATGTCATCTGAGTAATAATGATTAAAAAATAACAATAGAACCTGTGGACATATTATGTATATAGGAGAATCTTGGGGTAAACCTACAACCAGACCAAGGAAGGCTCTGAGTCTCTCTGTCTTTATTTTTATTTATTTATTTATTTATAAAGTTTTGTATAGAGCGAACATGACCATAGTGGGTATCAGAGAGTTTTACAGGAAGGGAGGGTAGGGTAAAATTGGAATAGCTTACAAGTTCACATTTATAATGAAGTAAAGTGCCATGAGAATACACATATTACTACACATGTTAAAAGAGGTAGTCAGCGAAGAAAAGGTCTGGCATCATAACACGAGACACTGGTATGGTTACAATTGATAAAGCACATAAATGATAGCTTAGGGTAAAAAACGTATTTATCAGAAAAGATTTGGCTTCTTTTTTGAAGGAAGCAGTAGTTGCGATTAGGCGAACGTCAGGTGGTAGAGAGTTCCATATCTTAGGAGCAGCACCCGAGAAAGCTCTGTATCCTGTTTTCTTTTTATGAAAATGTTGTGGTTTCAGTAGTAGGGCGTTCGTGCTTTGCGATGGTCTGCAACCACCGGATTTTTCAACTTTTTGAGCCAAATATTTGAGGGGAATGAAAGGTAGGGCTGTATGCGTCATGCATGCTATCTTTAGTTGGATTCTTGCCTCATAAGGTATCCAGTTCAGGGATTTTAGAGCAGGCGAAATGTGCTTGTTTCTTTTTGTTCTGGAGACAAGTCTGGCAGCCGCATTAAGGGAGGCCCTTAGAGGGGCCAATTTGTGTCTAGGTAGACCCCATAGTGTGGCACTACCGTAGTCTAGTTTGGGCAACACAAGAGCTTGAACCGCATGCCTAAAGTCCTCCTGAGGGAGGTAAGGTTTAAGTTTCCGTAGAATGCTCATCTGATAATTCGCTCCTTTGGTGATTGTGCTGAAATGATCTTGCATATTCAAAGGTTTGTCTAATGTAATTCCCAAGGATCGAGCAGAATCAATGATTTGAGGAGAACAGTTTAGTGCTATAAGATGTTTCATCCAGAGATCGATTTTGAGAATATTGTTCAGAGGTGAGATTAGTAGGAATTCCACTTTGGCGGCGTTGAATTTGAGGTGATTGTCGGTGAGCCAGAGGTGCGTGTTTTGTAGAATAGAGTTGAGGGATATGATGTCATCTGGAGAGGAGATTTTCAGATATATTTGTGTGTCATCTGCATACATGTGATAATGAATGCTGCCAAATTTTATGGAGTCTGCTAGCGGTTCCACAAATAAATTGACGAGAAATAGGTGAGAGGGCCCGCTGAAGGCTTAGAAAGAGATTGGTTCGTTGTGGAGAAATTAAGTAAACCATTGCAATACGACCCCAGATAAGCCCATTGGATCGCATCACTAAGCCCCTGGATCGCATCACCAAGCCCCTGGATCGTAAACTCTTCCATCAACTGAGAGTTGGCTCATTACCACTGAGGTGCTTAACTACATCATGGGGTAAGGGAGGGCCGGAGCATTTTCCACTGTGTATTAGGCAGGATGAAAGTGTGAGCCACTTTCTTTTTGTTTGCCCCCTGTATGTTGCCCTTAGAAATAAGTGGCTGCGTCCACTTTGTAGAAGGTTGGGCACTCGTTCAGCATCTACAGCCTGCAGAATCCTAAAATCGGATCTATCGCCCCTGATAGTAATAGGGGTTGCAAAATACTTAGGTAGGGCATGGATTCTACGCTTGAGGATGATTAACTCGCCTCAAGGCCCCAGCTAATTAAACTATAAGGTTCCAACTAGATTGTGTCACTCTGTATTAATTGTGTTTTTCATGTCAAGTATAACTTTTAAATTATGTAAATGAAGTCCGTAAAAATGATTTAATTCTGTCTTAGCTCATGTTTTTAACTTCACATTAAGTTATTTTTTTAAACAAATAACAGTGCACTTTAGAAATGAAGAATTAATGTTGGATGTGTAGCATGTCTTTTAAGATGAATAATCGAATAAAGACTTCTTTTGACTGGACTTGACTTGATAAGCCCATTCTTCGTTCAAGTAGGGTCAATAGACTATCATGTTTAACAATGTCAAAGGAAGAAGATAAGTCAAGTAGTATTAGCAGGCATGATTCGTTTAGATCCAGCATTTTTAATATGTCATCCACCACGTGCGTGGGTGCTGATTCAGTTCTGTGACCATGCCAGAAGCCTGATTGGTGTTGGTCAAGGAGTTGGAAGTTGTCTATGTGGTTACAAAGTTGGAGCTGGACACATTTTACCCGTAGTTTCGCCAGGGTGGTGATGTTTGAGATAGGTCATAGTTGTTGAGATCTGAGCAGTCTACATCAGGTTTCTGTAAGCGGGGATTACCTGTCCTGCTTTTTGACAGTCAGGGATGGTGCCTTGATGTAGCAGGCATTTACAATCTTAGACCATAAAGGGAGAATGATGGCTTTGATCTCTTTGAAGATAGTCGGAGGTAGCGGGTCAATGAAGTGATTAGATGGGTATAATGATGATAGGGTGTTGTAGATTTCATTATCATTGAGTGATGTGAAAGTGTGCCAGGAGGCATTATTTTTAAGTGTGTCCCTGAATGGATCAATCCATTCACCAGGTTGGGGGTGGTGTGGAAAGATGACTGAGGCTACCGGGAGTAGTTCCCTTGCTGCTTGAATTTCCTTCTCTATATTTGTCGATTTATCCAGAAATATGGAGGCCAATTCTTTGCAGTTTGTGAGAGTGATAGTTTCATTGTCAATCAGGTTTGATATATTGCGTGATTGTTGCTTGATGATTTAGTTTCTCATCCTTCTATTGTAAGTGTTCCTCGCTGATCTTAAGCATTTTAGGAGCTCCAAGGAGGTGGAAGACCTTCAAGCTCTTTTAGCTGATCTGCGATTGCACCTTTAAGTGTTCAAGTTATCATTGAACTAGGGTTTGGAGACTTTAGTTGATAAATTCTTTTGTTGAAGGGGCGAACGAATCTAGGACTCCCAATATGGAGGTATTGTAGAATTTTGGGAAATTCTGGAAAATTCTTTGGGAAAGGCACCTGAAGCATAGCCGAGATCTTTTCTGATTGGGGCTGTATAAAGTCCTTCACTACTAACTATCCCAGATACTTCAGATGTTTAGCTGCTAGATGGCTTTTTGTGGAGTTCACCTTCAGTCTTAAAGACTCCAATGCTTGTAGGATGTTCTGTTGATGTCTTAGTAGGGCTTCCCAAGTGGCGCCATATATGATTATATCATCTGTATAAGCAGATGCGTAAGAACTATGGGGTCTTAAAACTGTGTTAATCATTTCCGAAAGGTGGCTGGGTCCCTGTGTAACCCAAAGGGTAAAACAGTGAACTGGTATAACCCTCTTAGGGTGGAAAAGGCTGTTTTTTCCTTATCATTCGGGTTAAGAGGGACCTGCTAGTGTCCTTTATACAGGTCCAGGGTGCTAATGTATTGAGCTTCTCCTAGTATCTCGATCATCTCATCGATACGAGGTAGGGGGTAGATATTGAACTTGGAGATCTTGTTTAATTCTCGGTAGTCACTGCAAAACCAGATGAAGACATCTAGATTTGGGACTAAGACAATGGGTGAGATCCATTCACTCACAAAGGGTTCTATAACTCCCATTTTTAACATATTCTGTACCTCCTCCTTGATAGCATGCCTGCCAGCTTCAAGGCATCTATAAGGTTTAAGACATACTATTTTATCAGTTCTGTGATTATCGAATGATGAATTATACGAGTTTGCCAGGGGACGGTGGAGAACACCCCTTGGTAAGGCCTCAATCATTCCTTCAATTCCGGTTTTAGTTTCACCTCAAGTTCTGAATCAATACACTGTAGGTCTGGTACTTTCTGCTCCATATTACCTCTGAAAAGGACTGGGAGGGAGTCTTCCCAATTTTTCCGCAGGTTCACACGAGATATTTCTGACTCTTTTTTCTTTGCTGACCCACACTCTATAAGTTACCAGGGTTACGTGTTCTAATGGTTCCTGCCATTGACAAAACATTTTGTGTTTGGAAGAAGGTAACATTAAGAGCACCAAATCCCCAACCGCAAACACTAGAAGTTTTGCCTCTTTATCATATAGTACATTCTGCATTTGTTGGGCTTGCTCTAGGTTCAATCTCATGATCTCACCTATCTGGCTTAGGTGGGTCTTTAGACCAGTGACATATTCCTGTTCCCAAACTTCCTGGACCATGTCTAACAGGGTGCGAGGTTTTCAGCCAAACAACAGCTCAAAGGGTGAAAAACTCATGCTGCTCTGCTCCTTGCATCTTAGAGCAAATAGGGCCAATGACAGCATCTTTTCCCATTTTCTAACTTCCAGGTCTAAAAGTTCCTTTAATGTGCTTTTCAGGGTAGTACTTTATTGTTCTACTAAGCCATCCATCTAGGGATGGTAGGCAGCATTCGGATCTGTTTAATGCCCAACTGGTCACATACCTGTTTTATATGTTTGGTAGTAAAAGGGGTTCCCATGTCTGTTAATATCTCTTTGGGAAAATCCACCAGAAGAAGATCTCTATCATGGCTTTGGCAATCTGAGTAGTATTAGGCTGGCAAAGAGAGGCCGCTTCGGGATATGGGGTAGTGTAGGCCACCATCACTAGAATGTAGTAGCACACACTGCGGGAAGGAATTAAGGGCCCAATTATATCCATCCCTATTTGTGAAAAGGGTTTATTAATCACGGGTAGGGGTAGAAAGGGTCTCTTGTAGATCGATAGCGGCTGTGTTTCTGACAGATCGGACATTCCCAACAATACCTCTTGACCTGATTATAAATCCCCAGCCAATAAAACCTTTCAAGTGTTGCCTTCTCTGTTTTCTCATGACCAAAATGAACCTCTAACTAGATGGCTGTGGGCCAAAAACAGGACCCTGTCTTTGAACGGTGTAGGTATGAGTAACTGTCTTGGGTGTGTTTTCCCCCCTTTCTGGTACAGCAACCCTTTTTGCTTAAACAACTGGGAACCTACTGCTTGGAGATCCTCCTCTCCATTAGCGTATTACAAGCTTCCCACAAAAGTGGTTCTTCCCTCTGTGCTGCTCGGAAAGCCCTGTCTGATCCCCAGACATAGTCATCCTT
Source organism: Lissotriton vulgaris (assembly GCF_964263255.1). Taxonomy (NCBI): domain Eukaryota; kingdom Metazoa; phylum Chordata; class Amphibia; order Caudata; family Salamandridae; genus Lissotriton; species Lissotriton vulgaris. The sequence goes on along the minus strand of NC_141699.1, from coordinate 604,952,202 downwards.
TTTGGCAGGAAAGACCCTCTGTATCACCTGCCTCTCTGTTCTCTTTTGCCTTCTACTTTTACGGTTCTTGAGAAAGGGCCACTCGTTATACACCATCTGAGAAAAAGAAGCACTTTCGCACCAAGACTCATCCTCTCTCCAAGTCTCCTTGACCAGGGTCATCTGTATCTACTATAAGGGGTTCAGGTAACAATGGTATTGACTCTGCCTGTGGGGGAACTACAGGGTCTCGCTTATGTTGTAGGTTGACTTTAACTATGGGATAAACATTTTTGTCACCATAAACATACTTAATGTTCACTACCCCTGTCTGCTAGGGTGGGTCTGGGTGGGATGAGCTGAGGTCTTATAACACTTTGACGGTAACCCGCTGTTCAACAAAGCAGGAATAGGCTCACTGTTTACTTTTATCAGACAATGATAGGTTGGACGGTATCCAGAGTTTGCAGAGTATAAGGTTGTAACCATTCCAATATCCATCAGTTCCGTCTTTTGAGGATTATAATGGGCTATGTGTCCTATACCCCCGCAGTTGAAACACTGTGGTCCGGGCAGCACGCGTCTCAGACCATGACCTGGTGAAGGGTAATACATCATGTTTCCGAGGCCAGTGGGGCTTGCTAGGTCTCTTAGGGCCAGGACCCATGCCCCCCCAACTGTCATCTTCTCTTCCCCTTTGAAGATCTTGAGCATGATTATAGGCACTGGTGATTTCTACCGCGTTGTCCAGGGATACTTGGCTGTGCTGTCTCACCCATTTTTGTACTGGGTGATGCAAAGCTGCCAGAAACTGCTCTAGGTTTTGTTTCCAAGGATCTCTTCCTTGATAGCGTTCCCAGGATTTAACCATCTGGCTGTCATGCCTTTCATGGATCCCCTACTTGGTTTGTCTCAGCGGGACTCTGTTTGTTTCATTGTCCACCCCTAACTTCTCTCAGATGCTCTTTTTATTGTCCACATAGGGTGTAGTTCCTCGGGGATTAGCTGCCTGATAGGTGGCTTGCAGATCAGCCTTAAGCATTGGCCCCAAATATTGTCAGGATCTATCCTTGGGCAAGGCAGCTGCCTTGGCCAAGCCTTCAAAGTTATTGAAGAAGAAGTCAGGGTCTTTGCCCTTACGTATTTGTGTAGCTCTACAGAAGTTACAACGGTGTGGCCCTGTTGCTGGCACAACACATCGGCCAATTTGCTAATGGTTGCATCCTGTGACTGCGCTACCTAATCAATCAGCCCAGCCTGGTTAGTCAATGTCTTCTGGAATGTTTCTCTGTCTTCGGAGGCTGCTGGTAAAAGCTTTTCCATGACTTTCTCAAAGCATTGTTGTCCTTTAGCCATTCGGGATAGAAAAGCCTCCATTTCCCACGATCCCACTTCTGACAACACTTGTAGAAGGAATGGGAGGAAATACGGCTTAGGAGGCTTTACTGATTTACTTATTTTGGCCTTTGTTGGTAAGATGTATAAACAAAACAGAGTATGGAAGGGTATTTCACAGACTGTCTTTCGTGGCTGGGTGGTGGTTTTCCTCCAGGCCAGATGATGTTATTTTTCTTTTTCACAGGTCCCAGGAGGTGGTTGTTGCCACCAGCATCCTCAAGATAACAGGAAAGGATTCAGTAAATATTTAAATCCCACAGAGCGATTTTTCTCTTTCTTCATCAAAACACCTGTGATAGCCTAACAAATGTGTGACATTTTACCTGTGTAAGGAAGGGCTCATACCATGGGTTGATAAAGAAATGATGAATAACTAGGTTTCCTAGCTGCTGTTGGATCACTCAATAATGGCGCCCTTTTTATACGCCCTCTTTTCGAATGAGCTGAAGTGTCCATAACGAGGGTAATAAGCGTCCAGAATACTACGCAAGTGTTTAGTGACTTGTGGTAACGACAACATACATTAGGGTGAAGACAAACATAAGACTAGTGACTCATGATATTGGCAGCACACATGAGGTTAATAAAAAATGGCAGAATAGTGCCGCACACTGTGAGCATAACACAAGTTCCATTAACTAATTAGAAAAACAGCAATCCCCCCAAGCTTTTTCTAGCTCTCCCTTTCTGGGTAACTCACCGTACTGCCATAACTCTCCTGAGTTATGGCTGGCTTTTGCCTCTGGTGGCATCCACCAGTCTCTGCACCAGGTCTCCAGGGGGCCCTCAAAGGAGTTGGTTTCCCTGGGATTCTCCGCTGACACTCTGGTGATGTGGGAGGCAGTCTCCTGACAGTCAGGTCTCTCTCCTCCTCCAGCGCTATCCTCCTAACATGCTCCTTTGGCGTCCTTCCCCTTGGAGTACTTCCTGAATTCTGCCCCCGCCTTCCTTCTGGTCCGTCTACTTTTCATTTTTCACTGTCTTTACCTGTGGTTGTTACAGTTTAAAAATTGATTGTAGTTTTAACCTTCCTGTGATTGGATATTTTATCACCTGTTTGTGTTTTAAACTTGTGTTTTTTCCTGCCCATGATTGCTTTCATTTAACATGTTGAATTGTGGGATTTGCAGTCCAAACTCTGTAGTTTTTCCCTCTCATTGCTGATGACTTTCAGTTTTCCCTCCAAATTTCTTCTTTGCTCTGTGCTAAATGTATGTTAAAACAGTGCACCCCCAGCCACCATTTTGTGTTCACAAGCCAGTGAAACCAGCCCCCTCTGCCTCCCCTCTCAGCAACAGGGATATTCTATATAAGAGGGTGCTTCTGTGAGCTGTTTAAACTGTGTTTACTAGGGACTGTACACTTCGTTTTTTGGCCAGTAGAGGGAGTAAAGTTTTATTCAAACAGTATTGTTAGATTTCAAGTTAGTGAGGCCTTTACCTACATAAGTCCAAAGTGTGGATTGAGCCTGTCTGTCTCCTAGGAGATTCTGAACAGGAAAAGCAGCTTCCAACTCCCTGGCCAGCTAACCTTGTCTGAGGTCGCTGGGACCTTATATGGTCTGATATTGTTTGGTACATCGCTCAATATATCCTCTACATCTAGTCTCTCATTTAACCCCAACCCCCATACCACTACTATGATCCCCAAAATACCCTTTCTAGACTCTCTCCTACCCTACCCCTCCTTGCATCATCTTACACCTCTTTTACTGTACCGATCCCCCAAAACAAACCTTTCTAAACTCTTCCCTCTTTTCTACTCCTCCCCAACCCTTCTCAGTCCTAATAACTGACTAACATATCCACCACTAAAATTACTTTCATGTTTCACCATACTAATTCAACACTAATCCTGATGGATTCCAGAGTAGCGTACTACTTGCGTTTCAAAATCCCATCAGGGGTAGCAAGCCCTATATAAATACAAACCTCTTTCCCTTCACTATCCCGCCACCTACCCTTCTCTACCCAAATAACTGAATAACATATCCACTACTCAAATTACTTAATGTTTCACTATACTGATTTCACCACTAAACCTTTATGAGTTCTGGAGTGGAGTGCTACTCACCAGAAAAGCGCTTCAACATCCATCAGGGGTAACAAGTGCTATATGAATGCAAACCTTTCTTCCCCTTTTATCCCTCCGCTATCCTTCTCTCTCCAAATAACTGACTAATATCCACCACTGAAATTACTTTGATATTTCACCATATTAATTCACCACTAATCCTTTATGGGCTTCCTGAATAGCATGTTTCAACACCCCATCAGGGCTAACAAACGCTAAATAAATACAAACCTTTTTTTCCCTCCTCTATCCTTCTGCTATCATTCCAAATCCAAATAACTGACTAACCTATACACCACTTAAAATGTACTTGCTTGTTTCACTATACTAATTCAAAACTAATCCTCCAAGGGTCCCGGAGTAGCATGCTACCCTTCGAAAAAACGCTTCGACGCCTCATCAGGGGTAGTAAGTGCTATATAAATGCAATTACAATACAATACAATACTTCGCAGTTCACTGATAGAATATTGATGACAAAAACATTGATGTTAAAAATATCGAAAATAAAATATAGAATACAAAAATATCGACTCCCATACCTACACAGGTAAGTACAAAGATATTGAATCAATCAAAAATTTTGATGTAAAAAATATAGATGTAAAAAATATCGATGTAAATAAATATCAGATAAAATAATATATTAAAAATATTAAATATGAATATTAATTTTAACAATAAATTACATGTAATATACATTTTAACAAAATATAACAAACAGGCTTAATTAAAAAAAGAAACACATACTAATTTATACATATATATATTATCTTTAAAATAATTAATAAACTATAATCTTTAATTTATTTTAAAACTTTAAAATAATATAAAACTATTATATATATATTTATCAATAATTTAAAATAAAATAAACATTATATAATAATTTAAAACATTAAACTATTAACAAATATTTAAACTTCGATTTTCCAATACAATAAGTGGAACAGTAGGGAAAGTGTTGGACAGAAAAATAATTAAATTTACTATTCCAACTCCGGTGAGTTCAATAATAAAGAAAGTGTTGGATAGCGGTAGGGTAGAAATTACTATTCCCACTCTAGAGAGAGCAACAGTAGGAAAAGTGTTGGATAGCGGAGGTGTAAAAATTACTATTCCAAATCCAGTGAGTGCAACAGTAGGGAAAGTGTTCGATAGTGAAGAGACAAACATTACTATTCACACTCAAACAGTTAAAACACAAACAAAAAACCTTAAAAATGATTTTTATTTAAATCATAATCATAAATAAACAAATATATTAATTAATATCTAAATGTATTTATTGTATTTTCTATACTATAACACCACACCAATAGCAAAACACTTCAACATTTTTAATTACATGTTTTTCCAAAATAACATAATTAATGATCAATTTAAAATATATTATTAACAAAAAAAACTAATAAACATTAATTGACTACACACACTTCGACACTATGATATCCACATCACACACCTACAGCAAACTCTAAAATAATAAAACACAATTAAAACTTATTTATACATTTAAAACTATTACTATTAACAAATAATAATAAAGTAATTATAATCTATGTAATATCCACCCTTTACCCCTTTAAAAGTAAAAACAACAGACAAAAAAATAAACAATTACCCAAAACACATATCAAATAATTAATTAACTATATATTAATTAATTAAATACAAATTTCCACTTCCCACCCTTTACTCCTATAAACACCAAAACACACACCTAAAATTAATTATACAATTACCATAATTAATTTCCAATTAATTCAAATTAATTAATATTCGATTAATAATTCATCAATTAAAAATTAATTACCCCCACCCTTAACACCTATAAAAGAAATCACACACCAAAAATTAATTACTCAATTATCATAATTAATTACCAATTAATTAGTTTAAATTAATTAACAGCCGATTATTAATTCATCAATTAAAAACAAATTATTTCCCACACTTAACACCCAAAAAACACAACAGACACCTAAAATTATTTACACAATTACCATAATTAATTACCAATTAATTAATTAAAATGAATTAACAAGAAAATATTAAATAATTAATAATAAATTACTTTACATAGTTAACACTATAACATCTCAATTAAACAAATATTAATAAATAAAAAATAATCAATACATTTAATATAATTAAAGTACTTCCCACCGGGGAGGAGCCAAGATGGCGACGGAGACGGACGTGTAGTCTCCCGGCTCCGAGAGCCTTTGTTCCCCGCGACGATATCCTGATTCCTATCCTGCCACAGCGCGATAGCGGGTGAACGGTGAAAGTGCGCTGCATCTGTTGGCGCTTCCCCGACGTCCCTGCCTGCCTGCTAACCGGAGATGTCACCGAGTCGACTGGACGGCCATTCCTAGCCCCGTAACTGGGACCCGGGCTGTGGTGTACAGATGGCGGCTGGTGGAGCTACGAGGTGGGGTTGAGACGGAGCGGCTTTGACGTTCTACCCTGCGCTACTTTCTACTACTGTCCTCCCTAGCCCTCAACTCAGAATCTGCGTGCCTGCCGACTGAGAGTTCTCTCAGCTGCCTGATTTTATCGGACTTTACAGGTGAGGCGCGCCGCGCTTCTCCCAAGATGGCGGGCATCTGACTACCGTAGCTCCCTCACAAGCCTGCTCCTGCCCCGTCTCGATCGGGGTGGAACTCTTCCTACGGATCGCCCACTGCTTGCAAATCTGGACTGTGCTGTTACCCTGGGTCCCTGCTGTCTTGTGCTGGTATCGCCCACCTGCCCCTGTGACCCCCTTGGCGGGTTTGCAAAGATGGCTGGCTCTGCTGATATGTTTGTGGACAGTGCCTCGGATCAGGACTGGATCGCTTTGTCAGGCCCTGAGCAATGTTCTGCACTTGGCGCCGCACCTATGATCGTGGAGGCGATGAACTGTTCGGCTGCCTTCACTTGTGGCTCTGTTCTTGCGGCACTTGCCGAATGGCGGGCAGTACTGTGTGAGGATTCCAGATTGCTGAGTGGGAAACTTGAAGCTGCCGCGCTCACGGTGGATAGAGCATCGCCGGCTTGCTTTCTTCAATGTGTCGACCTGTCTCTCCTGACTTTTGACGGGGCTACATTGTTGCCGCGCGAGTGCTCTGACATCTGCTCTCCCGGCAGTGTTGGTGGACGCGGCTTGTTGTCTGCCCATTTCACTGACGCCACGCTATTTCCTCCCCTGCTAGATCATATGTCCACTGATGTGGTCTCGCTATCGATGAATATGGCGCCGCAATCGCAGCATCTAGTTCGCCTGGCGGCCCGTGCTCAGCAAACCCTGTTATCACTTCATGGTGCTTTGAAACACCGAGATCACCTGACAACGCCACCTCTTTGGGCTCATGGCATTGATCGAGATTTGAGACGTCCACTCTATTTCGGGACATTGCTTCTCTGCCGAGAGCGGCCATCTTGTTCCTTTGTTCTACTGGTGGCGATGGCCCTACAGGAGTTTTGCCCGGAGGGACGTGTGCGGTCTGGCCAGGGCTAAAGGATTCCCCTTGGCAGCCTGTGCGTTGTTGGCCGGTGGGGACTCGGACTGAGGCGCCTCCTTGCAGAGTACTGATGCGGAACGTTGTGACTCTCCCCAATTTATTTAGTACTTGATGCTCATTGTTCTTGTTAACACACACGGGGCGGAGTATACACTTATGGCTAGGAGTCCGGGAGATATTGGATGTGGCCCTCCTCCGTTCTCACAAGGTTTCCCCTTTTTTCTTCTTGTCTTTCTTGCTTCTATATTTCGGGTCTACTGGGCGACAGGCACACTGCTGGGGGGGGGGGGGGTAGGCCGTAGCCTCCGCATGCGTGTAGGGTGGGGGGTTGGGGGTTGGGATTTTTGTTTATTGATTTCAGTTCCTATGGGCCTTGTTTTTCCTTTCGTTTTCTATTCTTCTTCTCTTTCTCCATCTTGGGTCCGTGACTGGGAATGGTAGGGGGTGGATGGCGGTAGACACGTAGCCGACACTTGGTTTGATAAATCCTGTTTTATAAATATTTGTGCCGCCAAGCTACCTGGGGGGGATTATGGCTTCCGTTGCTACTGGATGACATGACAAATTTGCCTGCTTATGTCGTGATGTGATTGCACGGACTCTGCTTTTCTTGGTTTATCCTTTTATAAAAAATGAAACAGACTGCTCTTATACTTGCAAAAGAATTTTTTTTTTTTTAAATTAACCTTCACTGCTCCTGTGACACGGTAGCGCGGCTTTCTTTAGTGTAATTTTAATTGCTAGCTAACACGTATTAATGTACTACCGTGTCGCCGTATTGCTTGCACTCGTGCTTTAAATGATATCGTGGCCGGCCGGATGGTTGTGGGCCCGTATTTGTTCTCTTATTACTGCACAATAAAGGTTTTCAAAAATTTAAAAAAAAAAAAAAGTACTTCCCACCCTCTTCCCCTATAAACCTACAACCCGACATGGAACTAAAAACGCAAAATTCAAATAAAAAAATAATTAATATCTACCAAAAATGTAACACATATATTAAAAATACAAACAATTCTTATACAAAAAAATACAACACATACATATAAAATATATACGAATTTACATAACATTAATAAACAAACAATATTTTAACAACTATATTTTTGCAAACAATATTTAATACTTCGATATTTTTAACATCGATATAACTTACCTAAAATTGATATTCTTGACCACGAGAATCTGTATGTCGATATTTCTGACCCTTGATATTTGTGCAACTCAATATTTGTGCAACTCCATATTTGAGCAACTCGATATTCTGTCTCTGCACCATCTACTCTAATGTCCTTCCTTTATTTCTCTTCCAGGCTCCGAGCCTCGGACAGCGCTTCAGGAGTTTCATAGAACGATCCGTGGTGATTTCCGAAGGTATGTGCGGGAAGGGGGTTTTTAACACCCGTGTTTATGCAAGCAAATGAAACACAACTAAATGAAAGATATAAACAGCCCAAGAAAGAAAGAATGGAGTAAGTCTCTTTTTTTTTTCAACACTGTGCAAAATGTCAATAGAAAATTCATTTATTTCCATTTGTAGAGCAAACTTTCCATCACCTGCGAGGTTATCCTGCCACTGGATTTGAAAGCAGGAAAAGAAAATAGCTAAAATTATCAACATCCGAAATATAAATGTTTGTTTTGAGTGGAACATTAAACATGGTAAACATAATATTTGCTGCCTGTGGTCCAAAAATGGGTTCCAGATTGGTTCCTGCTAGCCGGGTACCATGTTTTTGGTCTTAGGATTCATTTTACAAATCAAGGTGGTGCTGTTCCTTGCAGACTTTTCATTTTATTGAATAGAACCAACACACACAATGGTGATTTGTAAACGGTAAGCCAGGCAAGGATGCAAAGTGTTTGCTGTACATGGAGTGATCTGCCAATCAATCAATCAATCACTGCATTTCTAAAGCATGCTACATACCTGTGAGGGTCTCAAGGCGCTGGGGGGTGGGGGTGGGTGGGCGCTACTGATCGAAGAGCCAGGTCTTGAGAAGTTTTCTGAAGGCTAGCAGGTCCTAAGTCTGTTGTAGGCTGTTAGGGAGAGCGTTCCAGGTCTTGGCGGTGAGGTAGGAGAAGGATCTGCCGGCGGCAGTGGTTTTTCGGATACGAGGGACTGTGGCGAGGGCGAGTTTGGCTGAGCGGAGGCATCGGGTGGGGATGTGGAAGCTGAGTCGGTTGTTGAGGTATGTAGGTCCGGTGTTGTGTAGTGCTTTGTGTGCGTGGATGAGGAGTTTGAAGGTGATCCTCTTGTTGACGGGGAGCCAGTGCAGGCCTCTCAGGTGGGGTGTGATGTGGCTGCGTCGGGGGACGTCAATGATCAGACGTGCCGAGGCGTTCTGGATTCGTTGTAGTCGTCTCAGGAGCTTGGTTGTTGTTCCTGAGTAGAGGGCGTTCCCGTAGTCCAGTCTGCTGGTGATGAGGGCCTGGGTGATGGTTTTTCTCGTGTCGGGAGGGATCCACTTGAAGATCCTGCGGAGCATTCGGAGGGTGTTGAAGCAGGCTGCGGAGACGGCGTTGACTTGCCTGGTCATGGAGAGGGTGGAGTCGAGGATGACCCCCAGGTTGCGTGCATGGTCTGTGGGTTCTGGGGCTGTGCCTAGCGATGTGGGCCACCAAGAGTCGTCCCAGGCTGATGGGGTGGGTCCGAGAATGAGGACCTCTGTCTTGTCTGAATTCAGCTTCAGTCTGCTGTCCTTCATCCAGTCAGCTAGAGCCTTCATTCCTCTGTGGAGGTTGGCTTTGGCGGTGTGGAAGTCTTTGGTGAGGGATATGATCAGCTGGGTGTCGTTGGCGTAGGAGATGATGTTGAGGTTATGTTGTCGTGCGACGTGGGCTAGCGGTGCCATGTAGATATTGAACAACGTCGGGCTGAGGGAGAATGCTTGTGGTACGCCGCAGATGATCTTGGTGGTTTTCTAGCGGAAATGTGGTAGGTGGACGCTCTGGGTTCTGTCGGAGAGGAAGGAAGTGGTCCAGGCTAGGGCCTTCTCTTGGATTCCGGCGTCATGGAGGGTGCTGATAGGGTGCGGTGGCAGACTGTGTCAAAGGCAGCTGATAGGTCCAGGAGGATGAGGGCGGCTGTTTCTCCTTTGTCCATCAGGATCCTGATGTCGTCAGTGGCGGCGATGAGGGCGGTCTCGGTGCTGTGGTCGCTGCGGAAACCGGTATGGGAAGGGTCCAGGATAATGTTGTCTTCGAGGTAGCGGGTTAGCTGTTTGTTGACAATCTTCTCTATCACTTTTGCCAGGAACGGGAGCAGGGAGATGGGCCCGAAGTTTTTGAGGTCCTTGGGGTCCGCCTTGGGCTTCTTCAGAATGCGTTGATCTTGGCGTGCTTCCAGCTTTCCGGGAAGGTTGCTGTCTTGAAGGAACTGTTGATTGTTTTCCGGAGGTGGGGCGCAATGGTTGTGCTGGCTTTGTTGAAGATGTGGTGATGGCAGGGGTCGGACGGGGATCCGGAGTGGATGGAGTTCATGGTTTTGATGGTGTCTTCGTTGCTGACTTTGGTCCAGGCGGTCAGGCGGCTGGTGCGGGTATTGGTCGTGGGGGTGGTGGACTCGGTGGTGGGTGCGGGGGTCTCGGAGTTGAAGCTGTCATGGATGTCGGTGATTTTGCGGTGAAAGAAGGTGGCCAGGGAGTCGCACAGGTCTTGTGAAAGTGGGATGTCGTTGGTGTTGGAGATGGGGTTGGAGAGTTCTTTCACGATGCTGAAGAGCTCTTTGGTGTTGTGTGCGTTGTTGTCTAGGCAGACCTTGAAGGCGGTCTTGATGAGTTGGTGGTGTCTGCGGGTGGCGCTCTTGTGGGCTGTGTGGCTGTCTGGTGTTCGGTCGTGGAGCCATTTCTTCTCCAGCTTCCGACAGGTGTGCTTGGAGATCCGGAGGTCTTCGGTGAACCAGGCGGCTTTCTTGTTGGTGTGGTTGGTTGTGGAGGTCTTGAGAGGAGCGAGGGTGTTGGCGCAGTCGTTGATCCACTGTTTGAGGTTGGTTGCGGTGGTGTCGGGGTCGGTGGGTTCGGCAGGTGATCTCATGGCGAGGGTGGTAGTCAGTTGGTCCTTGGTGACCTTGTCCCAGCAGTGGCGTGGCAGCTGTTGGGTATGGTGGTGTGTGGTGGGTTTCCTGAAGGTGAAGTGGACGCATCTGTGGTGGGTCCAGTGGGGTTCGGTGGTGTGGTTGAAGGAGAAGGAGGGGCTTGTGGAGAAGATAGGGTCCAGCGTGTGTACGGCGACGTGGGTGGGTGTCGTCACAAGCTGTTGGAGTACGAGGTTGGCGAGGTTGTCGATCAGGGCGGTGGAGTTGGCGTCGTTGTTGTTCTCGAGGTGGAAGTTCAGGTCCCCGAGGAGGATGTAGTCCATGGAAGCGAGGGTGTGGGTGCTGACGAGGTCAGCGATGGTGTCGCTGAACTGTGGTCTTGGTCCGGGTGGTCTGTAGACGAGTGTTTCTTGAAGGGTCGTGTTGGGGTCAGTGTGAATCTGGAAGTGCATGGGCTCGGCAGCGGTGAGGGTGTCGTTTGTGTTGGTCGAGACTCTGAGGGTGACCTTGTGGATGATGGCGATTCCCCCTCCAACTCCGTTGGTGCAGTCTCTGCGGGTGATCTTGTAGCCCTGTGGGATGGCTATGGCGATGTCTGGTGCCGAAGTGGCGTTCAGCCAGGTCTCCGTCAGGAAGGCCACGTCGGGGGCGGTAGAGTCTAGGAGGTCCCAGAGTTCGATGGCGTGCTTGCGAGCGGAGCGGGTGTTGAGGAGGATGTAGCGGAGGTGGTTGGGTTCTCTGGTTGCTGGTCTGGTGGGATGGATGCTGGTGAATCTGCAGTTCAGGCAGGTGAAGGGCCCTCGGGTGCCCTTCGGGGTGGCCCGGTAGCAGGGGTGGTTTTGTCCGCTGTTGAGTGCGTGGAGGGTGCTGGAGTCGTAGTGCAGTCTGACCACTGCGGGGGGTGGGGTCCAGGTGTTCTGGCGCTAGGCGCGGTCCAGGCATGGACGGGCTTGCCTTTGGCGTGCCTTCGGCGCGCCAGCGGCGCGGCCGCTGCGCGGCCTCCATAAGAGGGGCTGTGGGAGGGCGGAGCAGCTGGGAGGCAGGAGCGGGATGGCGAATGGGACGGCGGGGGGCAGGGCAGCAGGGATGCAGCGGCAGGAAAAGGCACGGAGGGAGGGGGAAACGGGGGAAGGGGGTACAGAGAGGGAGAGAAGCGGCAGATGAAAGCAAGGGGGTGAAAAACCAGGCAGAGGCACGGAGAGCCAACGAGGGAAGGAGCACAAGGGCACAGAGAGGGAGAAAAACGGCAGAAAAAAGCGAGGGAGTGAAAACCAGGCAATGGCACAGGGAGCCAACGAGGGAAGGGGCACAAGGGCAGAGAGAGGGGAAAAAAACAGCGAAAAAAAGCGAGGGGGTGAAAACCAGGCAAAGGCACAGGGAGCCAACGAGGGAAGGGGCACAAGGGCACAGCGAGGGAGATAAAAAAAACGGAGGAAAAAAGCGAGGGAGTGAAAACTAGGCAGAGGCACAGGGAGCCAACAAGGGAAGGGGCACAAGGGTCAGCAGCAAGGCGACAGCGTCACGGCGTGGCAGGAGGTCCGTTTAGCAGCTGGGAGGGCGACCTACCTGCAGGCAGGGTCAAAGGTCTATTGTGTTAGCATGAAGGCACTGCATTACAGTTCTATGTGTGATTACCACCACAGAGCACATGGCTGAAATTGGCATGTAGGGAGGACTTTACTGCTGCCTCTCTCTGATCATTTCAAAGACAACAAGAATTTAATGTGCAAATATTCCATCAGCGAGTGGAAGTTATTTTAAAGGACAATTGCCACTGACACATCACCACATCACTACCACCTCAAACTTAATTTTCACTGCACAGAGTTAAACTGAAAACTGCATCCTCCTGTCCGGCATCTGCCCATCAGTATATCTGTCCTTCCGTTTGGCAGTTTATTCTCCCCCCTAACCTTTTGAGTGTATCTGTTTGTGTGTGGATTGACTGTATATGTCTTGTGGGTCTGTCAGTGTGCTGTTTATGTGTGTGTGTGCATGGGCATCTGTACAGCACTAACTGTTGGCCTATGTGCCTGTTGGTTGGGTCCCAGAGCTTGCAGAGGTCTTTGTGGGTGCCCTTAAGTGTGCTGTCCCTAGTGTGTAGGTGGGAGTAAGTGTGCTCCTCCATGTGTGAATGTATGTGTGTTGTTTTGAGTATATATGTACAAGTATGTGCAATCTCTGTAAGAAAATGTGCATGCGTGTTGTACCTCTGTGCTTGAGTTATAGAAAAGGCAAGTCTATTGTCTTTGTCAATTCCGCTCTTTTTGAAATGATTGGGATTGGTCAAGTTTACCTGCTGAAGGCAGGGGTGTTGCTGGGAACCTCTGTCTGAGAAGGAACGTAGAGAATTCCATAAAATGATTGTAAGTATTTATTGTTTTCCCTCTTATCTGTTTGCAATCAACTAGTAGCAGCTACTGCCAGTAGCACTTGGTGGGGCCTGCGTGCGGGGGGAATAATAAAACAACATAAAATGTGTTTTTGTATTTATATAGCGCCTTCTACCCAGAGGTCTCGTAGCGCTGTATTCATACCGCTGTGGAACCCTTCCTGGCTTTCCTGGGAGATGTCCATTCCTGGGAACCCCCAAGGTGAAACCAGGCATCCAAGCGCTGCTGGGTCCATTGTGGAGATTAAGCAAGCTATTGCCCAGAGTCACAGAGTGGGACCCATGATTAGACTGGGCACTGAGGCGAGAATGATCAGGTCCGGGGAGATTGAGTCCAAGAGCCGCTGAGGCGGGAATTGAACCCTGGTCCCGGGCCAGACCTCTGCATGAGGGTCTGCCGCTCTAACCATTGATTTAGAAAAGGGGGTGGTGATGAACAGAGTGTCTGAGTTAAACAGACCACTCTTACCCAGTCCAAAGATCAGGGCTTGATCCATCACCGTTATTTATCTCACTGCCCCATCCCAGCTCAGAACCTGGCTATATGCAAATCAGTCTGTCCCTGGCCCAGTGCATCATGGGAACAGGGCAGACTAAACTACCAAGCCAATTCTTCACCAGAAAGGAGACAAGCTACCGGGGACCGGTTTCTGGCATTTCAGCCTTCTTCGGCCCGGCTTGCTTGAATCCTGATGGAGCAGTGAGAAAGGGACTCATGTCTGAGTATACCCTGCCACACCTATAGTGGCCAAAAACGATTTAGAAAAGGGGGTGGTGATGAACAGAGTGTCTGAGTTAAACAGACCACTCTTACCCAGTCCAAAGATCAGGGCTTGATCCATCACCGTTATTTATCTCACTGCCCCATCCCAGCTCAGAACCTGGCTATATGCAAATCAGTCTGTCCCTGGCCCAGTGCATCATGGGAACAGGGCAGACTAAACTACCAAGCCAATTCTTCACCAGAAAGGAGACAAGCTACCGGGGACCGGTTTCTGGCATTTCAGCCTTCTTCGGCCCGGCTTGCTTGAATCCTGATGGAGCAGTGAGAAAGGGACTCATGTCTGAGTATACCCTGCCACACCTATAGTGGCCAAAAACGATTTAGAAAAGGGGGTGGTGATGAACAGAGTGTCTGAGTTAAACAGACCACTCTTACCCAGTCCAAAGATCAGGGCTTGATCCATCACCGTTATTTATCTCACTGCCCCATCCCAGCTCAGAACCTGGCTACATGCAAATCAGTCTGTCCCTGGCCCAGTGCATCATGGGAACAGGGCAGACTAAACTACCAAGCCAATTCTTCACCTGCTTAATTCAGAGACTCTGTCCCTCACCAACCCTTGTTGTAAATATTTTTGTCCACCCTAAGCGTGGAAGGGTATTTTCAGATGTGAGACCCTTGCTCATTGCACCATCAGGATTCAAGCAAACCGGGCCGAAGACGGCTGTAATGCCAGAAACCGGTCCCCGGGAGCTTGTTTCCTTCCCAGTGTAAGAATTGGCTTTTGTAGTTTGGTTTGCCCTGTTCCCATCATGCACTGGGACAGGAACAGACTAATTTGCATACAGCCAGGTTCTGAAACTGGGATGGTGCAGTGAGCTAAAAAACGGTGTTGGATCTAGCCCTGATCTCTTGACTGGGTGAGAGCTTTCTGCTTAATTCAGAGACTCTGTCCCTCACCAACCCTTGTTGTAAATAGCTCTAACCATTGAGCCACGCTTCTCCACCTAAAAGAACTTACCTGCTGCTGCTACCAGACGCTGTCTCTGTGCTCCTCTGCATCTGCCACCTCAATGCTTCTATGCTCCTGTCCCCCTCCTAATCATGATATGAGAGCAGCGTTATGATTGGCCTGAGCGGGCTAAAATGCCGCTCAGTTATGGCCTGGGAGCCTGCGCTGGTTCTCCACCCGGCTGTGCAACACAGCCAGGTGTATAAATGCTAAGTGTGCATGATGATTTGGCCGGCTTAAGATGGCCAGCCAAACAGACATGCACACTTAAAGTGCACTTACCACTCCTCCCTAGCGGATGAAGCTGGGATAGAGAGGATGGCCCGCTCCACCCTTAACTACGGCGGACTGGGAGAAAGTTGAAAATAAAATGATAATAAAATATATATATATTTTTTTAATCTGCTACCTTTCGGCAGTGGGGCGACGTTCTTCCGCCATAGCGGAGAAGTCGCGCTTGCAATCAACATTTTTTTTCTAGTTTTTTGCTTGACTTTAGTCTCTCTTGGTTTCAATTTGAAAGTTAGATATTTTCCTACTTTATTGCCTGTTTTAAGGACTGATTCCATTGTGGAAGGAAGACTAAATTTTGCTCCCGGAGCAGAACCCCTGGTTGCACATTGATCAGAATTCCAACTTTAGCCTTAAACAACGAAGCCCTGCAATTTGTCCTGTTGAATATCAAAAGGTCAAACCAAAATTAACTAGGGGAAAAATATGCAAAATATTGTGATGCATGTGAAATTTAGCATGGAACACGGCAATTTCATTGGTAATTCCTCATTAAATATACTTGGGACTAGGCAGGCCCTGACTGGCCATAGCGGGTACCGGGCAATCCCCCGGTGTGCCGCAAGGGTGGGGGCCGGTTTTGAGCCCCTGTGGGCCGATTTTGTTACAGGGCCGTTTTTACAGGATAGCTGCAAAATCGTCCCTGCAACAAAATTGGCCGGAAACCGGCCCTAGCAAAGCGTTCGGCGGCACCTCCAATACTCCCCCCCTCCCTCAGTGGTGGGGGACGGCCGAGCACTTTGCCAGGGCCGGTTTTGGTTCCCAGTCCGGCTCTGGGACTAGGTTTACTAACACTTTGAGCATCACAAACTCACACAGAGCGGTAAAAAATAACACATGGGAATTTACTTTCTAGTTTAAAAGATATTTTGCACTGTAAAGCAGGCCCGGACTGGCCGTAGCAGGCACCGGGCATTTTCCCAGTGGGCTGGAAGGGTGAGGGCCGCTTTTGGAGCGCTGAGGGCTGTTTTTGCTACTTGGGGGCGGTTTTCCAGCAGTGCTGCAACATCAGGCCCCTGCAACAAAGGCAGCAGCAGTGCTGCTTCACACTAGCACCCCCACCCCCAGGGCCGGTCGAGCTGCACCGCCAGGGCTGGTTTGTGTTCCCAGTCCGCCCCTGCTGCTAAGTGCCCTTTTTTGCATTTTGCACTGCTTTCCGTCACTTTGCATTGAGGGGGCACTGGATTTGTACATATTTGTGTTTGGCTGGGTTTGCATTCAAAAGCCAAATCTATCGGTATTCCCAGTGCTTGTTATTTATTCTCTATACCTCGCTTTGTGAGGACTTGAAGACCACACTTCAAACTTTAATAATAATACTATTTTCTTTAAAAAACATATAATTTTGCCAGTGCTGAAAGTAGCATAACCTCACAATGAATACAAATATAAAGTAGCGCTTACTATAAATGGAATGCCGAACCCCATTCTGTATGTTGTATGGTATGTATGTGTCTTATTTGTTGTTCTGTGTTACTTGCTGTAGTGACATCATGGTCATGCCAGACAGCTAAAACTGTCCTTACCAGACAATAACAACTATTTTATTGAAAACGTATTATTGCAATCGGACAGTTGTGTCCATTCTGTAAAATCATGAGGGTAATGGAAATGGTATTCCATCCTAATATCGACTCCAGAATATTCCTCTATCAAACTTTTGAGGCGAAAATATCGGGGTCCAAAATATTGACAGGGGAAGTGTATGTATGTAAGTATAGGTTGGCTTTACATAACTCCACATCTATGTACCTTTATCATATTATCTTCAAGATATGTAGATGCTAAGGTAAGAGTAGTAAATCTATACTCACCTATATATGCCCTTACCTTCTGGATATTTTGACATCTATGTTTGTGTAGCTCCATGTTTCTGTAGTCGATATTTCAAACTACAACTCTGCGAATGAACTCGCATGCCTTTTGCCATCCTCTGGTGACATCGCAGCAAGAGATTTCATCACATGACCTTTGAACCTCCGCTCTGACATCACAGGAAGTAATGTCAGGTTTGTCTCGACCGGTCGGTAGGCATTCTTTTCAAAGTCTGTAATGTAAAGAGCAAAATGTTTTTTAAAAACTCTCTTTGAACCAAAAAATTAAACATACAATTTTGAACAAAATTGTCCAGTTAGGAAAAGAGAAGCAAATTGTTTAGAAATTCTAAATTCTGAACAATGAAAAGTTGAGTAAAACAAGTACATTTTAAAAAGTTTTCTGAGGAAAATGCTTTCAGTTTACACACTAAAGCAAACATTGACAAAAACAATTGTTTTCTGTATGCTGTGCATTTTAGTGCAAACAATCTGCTGGAGACGGGATGATATACCAATTAGCCAATAGCATGAGTTGAGAGAGAAATTCTTCTCTGAATAGAGCCAACGCCGGCTCTGTTTCTATTTCAAATAACTGGTGATAATAGGACTAGCAGACCGCTGAAATCAAGCAGATCGAATAAGAAATTTGTCAAATGTACGGCTTACCACGAACAGCACTGTCCTGTATTACAAAGTTTGGAGCTGTCTATATTTCTAAATATATTTCCAGGGCGTATTTATAAACAAGCATTGGAAATGCCAATAGGTCTGACTTGAAAGGAATGGTTATGGCAATGTGCAGCATTAAAAGTGAATAGTATAGGAATGGATAAGTATTTGTGTGGTAGGAAAGAACTGTAGTTGAATATTGCTGTAGGTGAAAAGGCAATGTGAGTGTTGCCCTGTTGAGCTAGACCTAAACATCCATATAGTTTAATGACGGCCCTTTTTCCATCTGTGCTGCTGCCAGAGAAAAACATAATAAATTATCTAGCTATTTAAGACAATTTAATAGCATTACCATTTTATATGTGAACCCTTGAAAGTTCAAGTTGGAACAGTTAACAAAATGATTACAGATGTATGGCAGGCAAGCACTTTTTTATGGAAGCACTTAACGTTTGTCCAATCAAAACATGTACTCCTGCTTATTCATCTGTTCTTTAGTAATGTCACTTTCTGTAAGGATCTTCCCAGCAATACGTCCTGAGTTCAGGAAGCCACATGGCACCACAAGAACGGCTATCAACAGTTTTTGAGCAACGACAGGTGTTCAACATTAAAATCAGTCGCACATCGCAGATCTATACATACACTATCCCCTTTGGAAGTGTGGAATCTGGCAGGTAGGAAAGCCAGAATATAAAGTTTTGAAGTATTCAAGAACAGTGGCGGCTGGTAGGGAATGCTGGCGGGAGCTGGGAAGAGGTGGCGGGGTTAGAAAAAAGAAAAGAAAACGTACCTGCTAATTGCCGGTCGCCAGCCACCATCTCTCCTCCAACGATGGAACCAGGAAGCACCCAGGCTCCCAGACTCCCCTAGCCAATCACGACGCTGCCTTACAGCAGTGTGATAGGTCTGAGCAATGTGGTTCAGCACTCAGAGAAGGACTGGGAGGCTGTCCATGTTCTCCGTCAGGCTGTGCAATACAGCCAATTCAGAACATGCAAAGTGTGCATGACGGTTTGGCTGGCCTAAGACGGCAGGCAAAACCGTCATTCACATTTAAGATGCAGCAACCACTTCTCCTTCCTCTAGGTCACGGGAGCCCAGCCCCACCCAACCTAACTTAACCTGGCTGCAACTACAAGCGCAATACTACAAGTTCAGTAATTATCATTTTATTTTTCCTCTGCACTGCTCTTAAAGCAGTGGAGTGACGCTCCTCCGCCCTAGCAGAGAAGCCGCCACTGTTCAAGACAGGCGCTTCCTTCACTCTGACAACCACTGAGTTGGTGGGCGCAGCTTACCAAGACAGCACCGCTTGTGTCACTCAGGGAGATATTGGCAATAAACCAGAAGCCTAAGTTGGGAAGGATTATTTACTAAGGAGCTCAGGGACATCAAGGGAGGACTGGGCTGGTATGTCCTTGGTTCCGAGGAGTTTGACTTCGGTGCTGCAATATAACCAGCGGTGGCCCCTCCAATAGGGGTGGAGGAGCACCGTCCCCCCTGCCACCACCCACAAATAAAACAATAATAAAACAGGTTTTAAACCTGTATTATTATCGTTTTATTTTAATCCCCTGGAACCCCCAGGACTCTGACGAGTCTTGGGGGCGGGTACAGGGGGATGACACTTCTAGTGGGGAGTAGTAGTGCACTCCCTTCACTGTGCATGAGGGTTTTGGCCAGCTGTCTCAGGTAGGCCAAACTCTTATGAGCAGTGAAGATCTCTCCAACCAGAGCTGCATTGCTGGGGCTGGAGTTAGCAGGCACAGGCTCCCAGTCTGCCTGGGAGAGCAGGTTGGCAGCGCTCTGGACAATCATGATTCAGCTTTCATGTTATAATCTTTAATTATTTTGTCCTCTGAATCCCCACCACCCTCCGCCACTTTGGCAGGGGATGGGCCACTACTGATTATTGCACTTGAAAGAAGCTGTTCTGCACCCAAGACTCTACTTCACTCACATATTTCTATAGGTTTGTGACTGGGTTCTTATTGTGGGGCAACTGTAGACGCACCTGCACGTAGTAAGTATAGCACCGTGCCCATTCTCATTAAAATAGAGGTAGACCATGATTTAGTGACTTACCTACATACCCTCCACACAATCTTACAGCTTGTATTAGGTATGGTGAGGACAGAAGATTAAAAGGGGAGTCAGGCAGGGGTGCATTCTTGCCCCTCTGCTTTTTACTCTCTATATTAACCAAATAGTGCCCACACTTAGTGCCGCCTGTATTGACATACCAAGGCCTGGTAAAAAAATGATACCGGAATTAAGGTATGCAGACAATGCTGTCCTGATAGCAGGACTCCTGTGGGCTTGGGAAGTCTTCTGGATGCCTTTGTGTGTTTCATGATTCTTTGGACCTACCAACTAATTTTACAAAATCTCACACAAGGGTAGAGGGCCAACAGAAAGAAGTTAGGACAAAATTCTTTAGTAAGGGAATTGAGCTCACAAAAGTAGCCACTTTTCCATATTTGGGTGTTGTATTTGATGAGCGGGGTCTTGAAACCCTCATAAAAACATGAAAAATAACACCGTGCTAAGAGCTGCTAAAGCCACACCAGACTTCGCAAGAAGTTAGGGGCCAAACCATTGCAGGTACTAATAAAGATGTATTTAGAAAAATGTCTTCCTATGGCATGTTATGGATCTGATCTATGGGGCTGAAAGGAAAGCAGGGAGTTGTAACGGGCAGAAGATAAGTTCCTGAGGAAAATTATGACAGTTCCCGCTAGTACCACTGCCCATGTGGTGCACAAAGAGTTGGGCATTGAGTATGTCTTGGACCTTATTACCGTGGCCCCTGTCGGCTGGGAATTTGGACAAACTCCGCTGCTGATTTACATAGTAACGTGCCCAGTGACTTGTTATCACTGAAGAAAGGCCTCCGAAAGTCTTGGATTGGAATGTCAAAGAATGGTTAGATAGGGTGACCGGACCTGTTTAGCAACCCTGTATCAAGGGGCGAAAAAGGTTTTGGTGGAGATTAAGAACTTATCTCTCTCATTAATGGTCGCAGAAAGGGAAGGGATGGAGCTCACCAAATACTCAGTGAGGGTGCACACCATGCTATTGACGGGACCAGCAAAGGAGCCATATTTGACGATGGTAGTTAATCTCCATCACCGATATTTATTGACGAGATTCAAGTTAAATACGATCCACTGTGTCCTTGTAGTCCCTAAAGGATTTAGTAAGGTAGAGTATTAGGCCCTGTGTACTTCTCATCTCAAGACACTATGCACTTTATATTTTTTTGTGAGTTTTATCACCCATTACGAAGGCGATTCATCCTCCCATTGTTAAAAGGAATGGATTTGCAGTAAAACCTGCAATGTTGTTCTTGCAAATGCTTTCATCTCCCAAGGTCATCTCTGGTGTTGTATCAGTCCCAATCGTGAGGGCATGGCTACTTCGCGCGGAGATGAGAGTGCCTCCTACTGGTCCGTGTCATCTAATTCCCCCAGCTCAGCAGACCATTTTATGCATACAGAGTGCATTGGATCAGGTAAATTGTTGATGAGTTTACGGTAAGTAAGAGAGGTAGCCTTTTTATCCATGTATTCAGTCAGCAACCTATCTTCCAAGGGGAGGCCTCTGATAGTGCGGTGCTAGGTGGTATAGCTGCCGTAAGTGCGTGCTTGATCTGTATGTATCAGAATATTTCAGAGGGTGCCAACTCGTATTGTTCCTGCAGGTGTGCAAATGTAGCCATCTCACCCTTAATCCATAAGTCACCCACCGTAGAGATGCCTATAGCCTATAGCCTCTCCCATCTGTGGAAACCTTTACTATTTCTAAGTCGCTCTAGCCGTTGCGTGTCCTAAAGTGGGGTGAGTTGGGTAATGACCCCCTTCCAGCCTAATTTCGTAAATGCCGTGTACCAAATCTGGACTGTATGTGGCGTCGGTCCGATTAGGGGGGTAGATCGCTTTTTGGTATATAGCGCCCTCATGACTCCTCCGTTTCCTAACCCATATCTGTCCGCTTTGAACACTGGATCTGCTTGCGGGGCATGTATCCACTGATTAAGCACTTTCAACTGCGAGACCAGTAATACAATTGTATGTTGGGAAGAGCTATGCCTCCATCATACCAACCACGGACCAATTTGCCCATGGCAATGCGTGCCGGTTTGTTCCGCCACAGTAAACTAGAAACCTCCGTCGTT
The DNA here is from genome assembly GCF_964263255.1 of Lissotriton vulgaris. Classification (NCBI taxonomy): domain Eukaryota; kingdom Metazoa; phylum Chordata; class Amphibia; order Caudata; family Salamandridae; genus Lissotriton; species Lissotriton vulgaris. The sequence goes on along the minus strand of NC_141699.1, from coordinate 604,930,122 downwards.
ATTGATTTAAAGTAGTTTGGTGGCACTAGAAACTGAGTTTTCTCCAGAGCATAAAGAAACCTGGGGAGTGCCATCCTTTTAAAAAGTGCAGCTTTCCCAAGTAACGTCAATGGTAGGGAGTGCCAGTGTACCATGTCTCTTTTGAGACGTTCCAGGGGAGGCATGACATTTTTTGGGATAAATTCATCGGGCCTTGGCGTGATGTGGATACCTAAGTACTTAAAACTGCTCTCTGTAATCTGTAAAGCACAGTCTTTTGGGAGCTGTGGTGGTGGGCCATGAAGTATATATATAATCGATTTAGACCAATTAATGGTGTAGCCAGAGACTTGGCCATAGAGGTTACAGATATTGAGGAGCACTAAGATGGATCGCCTGGGCGATGTCATATATAATAACAAGTCGTCAGCATATAGGGAGATGCGATCCTCCCAATCCACCATCTCATTTAAGCCCTCGGATAGTTGGTTCCCATCTAATTCATGCAGCCAAGGGCTTCAAAATGAGGGCGAATAGTAATGGTGAGAGAGGACACCCCTGACGTGTTCCTCGCCCTAGCGGAAAATCTTCTGATATGTGACCGTTTGATGTTACATGAGCCAAAGGCTTTGAGTAGAGCAAGTGCACCCACACACAAAATTTGGGACCAAAGCCCAAGTGCTTCAGGACTGCAAAGAGGAAGGGCCACTCCACCATATCAAATGCCAATGAGAGGATAACGACTGCTTCTTGGAAATAGGGTATACAGACCATCACTCCTTGTAGGCGTCTCAGATTGAGGGCCGTGTTTCGTCCAGGCATAAAACACGATTGGTCCAGGTGTATTAGGGCAGCGAGAAGGGGGTTAATCCAGTTGCAAGGAGTTTAGCGAGGATTTTAGCTTCAGCATTAATCAATGATATTGGGCGGTATGAGGTACTGTCCTTGGGAGGTTTACCCGGTTTAGGGATCATCCCTATGGTGGCCGTACGTTAATCCTGTGGGAGCTCCTTCACCTCCAGACTTTCTAGATACATATTTAAAAGATATGGGGCGATTGTGCTAGTTATTTTTTTGTAGAGTTCTATGGGTATGCCGTTAGGTCCCACTACTTTCCCTGATTGTATGGCCCCAATAGGTAATTGTATTTCATCTACCGTAAGGTCAGCTTCAAGCGTGAGGATCGCCTCTGGTGTTGGTTTGGACATGTTGATATCTTTAAGGAAGGCTTGTGATTCCTCGATCGTTGTCATGGATGTCGAGGTATATACTTGCTGAAAGTTTTTAGCTAGTTCCTTTACTATTCCCTGGGGATCCGTTATAGATTCGCCCTCCCCTGTTCGTAATTGCGCGATCCACCGATTAGACCGTTCTCTCTTATCGAGTCAGGCCAGAAGTTTTCCTGCCTTATCACCAATTTCATATATCTTATGCTGTGTGTCTCGCAACCTGGTCTTAACCGTCTCTTTTAGATATTCTCTATACTCCTGCTGTTTAGGACGTAGGGAGTGGGCCGATCCTGTCGTTGGGTTTTGTGTGTGGTATTCCTCGGCCTGGCGTAGTCCTAGCTCCATGGTTTCTTACTCTTTCCTCTTTTCGAGTTTATAACCCGCAATGGAGGCAATGGCTTGGCCACGGACAACTGTTTTGCAGGCCTCCCAGAGGGCCGACGGGGACCGGACTGACTGTACATTTTCTTGAAAGTAGTGTTTTGTTGTGTTAGTGACGTTCTTGATAATTTTGGGATTATGTAGGTAACCGGGGTACATGGGGTAGATGCGACGTCTCACCGTGTGTTGATACGTGTATGTGAGCAATAGTGGGGAATGATCCAAAATGCCCCTGGGTAGGGTATCAATGCCTACAATATTATGCAAACTAACTGCTGATGTGAAAAAGTAGTCGATCCTCGAGAGGCTGCTGTGCACCCCAGAGTGAAAGGTAAACTGTTGAGTTGATGGGTGACAGTAGCGCCAAGCATCTATTAGACCAAGTGCGTCTAGAAATCCTGCTAGTCGGGAGGTTCCAGTACTTTGGGCTTTGGGGGGGGGGGGGGTGGTCTAGGGTCTCACAAATAAGAGAATTAAAATCTCCCCCAATTATGAGCTCCCTCTCTGGAAGGGTGAGCAAGAAATCACTAAGGGCTGGGAGGGCCACTCGGTGGAGTGCTGGAGGAATGTATATAGACGGAATGTATATAGACACTATATTAAGGGCCCGTCATTTCCATTGGTACGCGCCGCAAACCGACCCTAGTCATCCGTCCATGTGCATTTAATTAACAGCAGAAATTGCTTTCGTACTAAAATACCTACTCCCCGCGACACAGAGGAAAACTCAGAATGCACTACCATTCGAAATTCCCACCGGACCATAGCTTTACAGGAGGGGCCCGTCAGGTGCGTTTCCTGAAGTAAGACCACCGCAGGTGCATGACGTTTCAAATATTGTAGGACTAGCCCTCTCTTGATCTTGTCGCCCAGTCCACGGACATTCCATGCAATCAATGATAGGGGAGCAACTGATGCCAAGGGAGGTGTCGAAGGCTCAGGGTTCTGTTGAACCTGTATTACTGTATCTGTCATAGGTTACACACGTAGTAGTGGAGAAGTGCCGATAGTGTGTCTGATGCGTAGTGTAGAAATGAAAACGGTGAGTCACTGTCCTTATGGAATCTGCAAACCACAAAATACAAAAAAACATGAACAACCCCCCATACCCTCCTTGCCTCCCTGCTTGACGGACTTAAAACCACCCGCCTCCCCAAGTGCGCAGAGCGCTTAGTAACCTTTCCCAATACCATAATGTGGGGGGGAGAGATCATCCGTAGTCCCAGAAGACCTCCCCTACAACTTCGTGAGTAATGGCTAAGTTCCCTTGCAGGAGGTAATCAAGCAATGTACATCCCTCGCGCCACTTGTGTCATCGCTTGGTGTTTTAGTTTGTGATCTTTCAGTCATCTTCAAAAAGTACTTCTTCAGAGCTCCTGTCCCTTAACAGTATTGTTTGAGTTTCAGCCGATCCAGTCAACAAGGCATGAAGTTCCGCCATTTTCTCAGAGTCTGGTTTCCTTCACATCTAGGTTGTGGTCAAAGTTTATGCGTTTTAATTACAGAATAAAGTATTTTGGACTGACTGAGTATAGAGCTCCAAATGAATTGAGGTCCTCACACTATTAAAGAGACGGTGTAACATCAGCAATGAGAGGGCGAAATTGATCTGTTTTCAAGTTTTAAAACCCTCTTAGTTGGCAGTCTGCTGCTGCAATGGTATAGTCACAATAAAGTGTTTTGGCACCCATAATGGCCTCTACACAGCTTTTAATCATATTGCTTTTTCACCAGCTTCTTGGTAATGTTTACTCCAGCGAGGCTCCATGAAGAAGTCATGGAGATAGAGAACAGAGCACAGCTAGCATCACAAGTAGCATTAACTTCTGCTAGAGTTGCTACTAACAGGGCAATTTGGTGCTGCATGGGGTTATCTATTGTGTGATGTTTGTGATTTGCGTTGTGTGCTGTTAGGCGCTGTGTGATGTGTGAGTGTGTATGTTATGTTATGTTATGTTACTGGTATTTGTGCAGCCCATAATCTTTCATTAGTATTGCTTTGTTGTGTTGCCAGTTGTCTGGAACTTGCCCATACACATCATTCCAAAGTTTCAAACAGAGGGTGGAAGGGGAATGCAAAAAAATAAGTTCCAGGGGTATGCTGACATGTGAGACGCCCCTCTGGCAAGGCACGTGCCTCCGATCGGTCGCGGCGCTACCTGGGTTCCGTCGGTGGGATACAATTGGGATCTCGACACTGGGCGACGTGATGCGTGGTCCCACACGGCGCTAGTGCTGGTGATATGCAGATGGCAGGGGAGGTTCTAGACTCATGGCGGCCCTGGGCAGGGAGCGTAGGTAGGGGGCCCCAGAAGAGGGGTCCAGGCTGGGTGGAGCAAGGAGGCCAGTGATTTTTTTTTTTTTAAATATGTTTTTATTGCAGATTTATAAACAAAGCATCGAAGTAGGTCAACCTTCTTACTTTGACATCTTAAAGCACATTCTTGTCATAAAATTGCACAAAGCCATTCAGCCCACATCCCGGAGGCCGGGCGGCGCACCAGTACGTTCCATCAAAGATGTCATGGAGGCCACCTCATAGAGATGTCCGGTCAACAACACAATTTAGTACCTGCATTTTATACCACCCAAACTCCCCCCACAAATTCACCGCCAAGTATAGCCAACCACCCATTGTGAGTGACGCCAATATTATCAGAGCCCGCACTTTCAGCCGTATTCTAGAGCCCTCCCGTGGTGGTATTCTCCGGGATCTATCGTGAGCCTATCTATGTGTGTACAAAGTGTCATGGCCCGAATGTTCTTTCCTTCATTTATAACCACGAGTCCCCTCTGCGGGCATCCCTCCTGTTGCTAGAGTGGTTCCTTAGCAATCCCCCCTCCGCCCCTCCCTCCCCCAACTGCTGCTGATGTGGATTGTAACTGTAGGTTCTGATTCAAGAGTTCACCACCTGATGATTCTATGCATTCACTCTTACATGCCCCATGGAAACCCCACTCTGGATGCCCTCTAATCCTCATCCTCTGTCAGATAGTCCTTCAAGGCCTGAACTATTGTCTCCCAAGCCCTCGCCATCTCTAAGCCCTTAACGTTTGCAGTCCTAGCAGCCTGCCGCAGTCTAACCACACTTTCACATCTGGACCATTTCAGCAGCTCATTCATCCATCTCCTAACTGATGGGCCTGCCTTGGATTTCCAGTGCCAGGTGATCTCTCTCTGGGCTAATATGAGTCCTAGGTCAATGAATTTACTCGTGATTTTCGTCCTGGCTGTGTGAGGGAACCAAAGCAGTAGACATGTTGCCATGTCAAACTCCACTTCGCGATCAGTGACTGTGTTCAGAAGCTCCCCCACCTCTGGCCAATACGTCCCCAGCCTCGGGCAGCCCCACAATAAATGGTCAAGCTCTACTTCAGGCGCTAAGCATCTAGGGCACGCTGCGTCTTGTACCCGGAAGTACCTTCTGATCTTCCCCGGGGTCAGATAAGCCCTATGTAGTACAAAAAAATGCACTTGCTGGAAGCGGGCATTTCTGCACCCCTTCCATGTCCTCTTCAGAATATGTCCTCAGACCGTGTCTGGTATGGGTTTGCCTATACTCTCCTCCCATTTTTCTTTCAGTGCCGTAAGCGGTTCTAGTCCCTCATGCAACATTCTAGAGTGGAGGCAGGTAACCGCTTTGATTGTTCCCGCAGCCATCACTACATATTGACAGGCCATGGTCGTGTTGGGTTCCGCCAACCCTCCTTTCCAGTGTTTCTGCATCGCCGCGACCACCGCCGCATGCAAGAGGAAATTCCCATCCGGGTAACTCCCAAACTGGTCCTGTAGCACCCTGAAGGGGACCAGCATCCCATCAACATATAAGTCTCCCACCATCTGTAGGCCCAGATCTTCCCATTCCAATAGAGGAGACCAATCACCGCCATGCGGCAGCGCCGTTAACATCCCCAGAGGAATCTCCGGCGTGTATGGTTGTGCCGCCTTCGCTCTTTTCAAGCTCCTATACCAGCACAACCGTAGGGTTTTCTCTTCCATGGACAGGCCTCTCAATTCTAATTTCTGTTGCATGATTATATACAATAGGATGTGTCTCTGGATACCTGTCCCCAGTTCCTGGTCTGGGCCTCTAAATTCTTTAGCAATGCTTTGGGTTAATATCTGTAATTGTGCCGCTAGGTAGTACAATTCAAAATCGGGAACTGCCATCCCTCCTTCTAGTTTGGGTTGTATCAGTGTGTTTAATGCTACCCTGCCTCTCCCATGTCCCCAAAGAAAGTCAATAACCATTGTTCTCAATTCTTTGAAGATCCACTGAGGGACCCATACCGGTAAGGTGCGGAAATAATAGAGTAACCTGGGCAAAGCCACCATCTTTAGCAGTGCTACCCGGCCCTGCACTGACAAAGGCAGGGAGGCCCAAAAGGTCATGCACCCCCTCAGAGCCCTTATACAGCGTCCTATGTTCCCTTCCAGCAGATTCATAGCATCGTGGTATATGCGGACCCCCAGATAGGTAAAACAAGTTCCTTCCCAGACCACATCTACTGTGAGAGGAGGATACGGCGTATCCACCCGCAACGGAAAAACACAGGTTTTATTCCAATTCACCTTAAGGCCTGACAGCCTTCCAAAACTTGACAGCATCTCTACCGCCCCCTCTAGTGCCCTCTCTGTGTCCTCTAGGTACAGCAACAGATCGTCTGCGTACAGTGATATGTGATGAAACTCCCCACCATTTCCAATACCATTATACAATGCCCCTGTTCGTGCCTGTGCTGCCAGCGGCTCCATCGCTAACGCAAATAACATGGGAGACAGCGAGCATCCCTGCCTCGTTCCTCTACACACCGGATAGTCGGAGGATATAATGGACCCCAGTCGTACCCTGGCTGTCGCCGAAGAGTAGAGAACTCTTGTCTAGCGTCCAAATCCACCCCCTAGGCCGAACTACCCCAGTACCTTATCAAGGTACCCCCATTCTAGGCTATCGAACGCTTTCTCGATATCTACCGACAATACTGCTGGTTTTTGATCCGCCTCCAAGGTACTGTCCAGTAGTCGGATTAAACGGCGGATGTTTATTGAGGTGTTCCTAGTAGGAATAAACCCGGCTTTGTCCCTGTGGATTAGCATGGTCATGTGTGGCAGCAATCTAGTGGCCAAAATGCGACTCAGAATCTTGTAATCCACCGTCAGCATAGACAGGGGCCTATACGATGCCACATCGGTGGCCTCCCTACCAGGTTTCAGCAGCTGGACCACCAGTGCTTCCCTCATCGATTGGGGTAGATGCCCCAGTTCCATGGCCTCAGAGTATACCGCTAAAAGCCTGGGCGCCAGAACATCAATATATTTCACATAAAATTCAATTGGTAGGCCATCCACCTCTGGTGTCTTGTTCCTAGCCATCTGCTTGATGGCCACTCTAATCTCTGACACCATTATAGCACCGCCCAAGTCCTTCGCAGTAGCGTCGTCGAGTACCGGGAGTTGAACATTCTCTAGGTAGTTTTCAATGTCAGGGGTGTCAACCTCCAGCCGACTTTCATACAAAGTCGTATAATATGTCAAGAAGCGCATCAAAACTGCAGCTTGCGAATAGACTACCTCTCCCGTCTCCGTCTTTATGCTCATGACCGGGCAACCTCTAGGTTCCGGATTAGCAAGTTTAGCTAGTAAAGTACCCACCTTATCTCTTTCCGCATGCACCTTGGTGATATACAACTTATAGTCATAACACCGCAGTCGCTCCGTTTCCGTCGCGACCAGTTCCTTTGCTTCCTGCAGCCGGTCCTGTAAGTCTGGTCGCTCAGGCCTACGCTGTTCTAGATCTCTCAGCACACATTCCGCTTTCCCCAAATCAGCCAAAACCCGCGTCCTCTCATTCGAAAACCTACCCATGCAGATGCCTCTCACTACCACCTTCATGGCATCCCATTCTACCGACCTTGTGGCGGCTGAGCCCTTGTTCTCGTCAAAATAGCGCTCAATACCCTGGTGGACCGTATCACTGAACACCAGGTCCTCCAAAGTATCAGGCCACAACCTCCATGTGGGAACCGCCGATCTCGTTCGCTGCCACTGAACAGTCATCAGTAAGGGATTATGGTCTGAAATGGTTCTAGTCAGGTATTCTGTGTGTGCCATCATGGCGGCCAGGGGGCCACTACACAGGATGGAGTCTATCCTAACATGTAACGCATGCAGTGCCGAGAAGAAGGAATAGTCTCTAAAATCGGAATGTTGCTCCCTCCATACATCAACAAGGCCCCGCCTCTCTTGCCAGTCTTTCCTGTGTGTAGCTAACCTGCGTACTGGGGAGTCGGCCAGTGATGGGTGTGATCTATCCAGCAATACATCGGTTATCGAATTGAAGTCGCCTCCCAATATTATGGGACCCGCTAAAAAGTGTGCCAGCGAACCTGTTAGTTTATCAAAAAAACGGGCCTGATCTGTATTGGGGGCGTATACACTGCATAAAACCACATCACAGCCATACAGTCTTCCTTCCACTGCTACAAATCGACCTTCAGGGTCCACTAGATGGTTCGGTGCCTGGAAAGGGACCCCCGCTCTCACCCATATCAACACCCCCCTGGCAAACGCCGAGTAAGACGTGCCAAACACCTGGCCATGCCACCTCCTCTGCAGTGCAGTGCATTCCTGCTTGGTTAAGTGAGTTTCTTGCAACAGCGCTATTTGAATACCACGCCTCACCAGATAGGCGTGCACCTTGTATCGCCTTGACATAGTTCGAAGTCCACGGACATTCCATGTAAGACATTTCAAATTAGGTAACGTCACCATTGCAGCCATCCCCCAACCACCTCAACAGTATCAATCGACCACCCACATCATTGCAGCAAAACCCCCCGCTCAAAACACCCCTGAAAACTCCCCCAACCCCTCTCCCCAGAACAGGACCTAATAACACATCAGCCCCTTCCAAACCTGTAACACAACACACATTCTACTACTCTGTAGTCGTCACTACAGAAGGCCTTAAGGGCAACGAGAGGGTGATTCAGAGCCAACCGAGGGCAGGCAGGGCCCTCACCCCGAGCCCAAGATCCCATGTGGTGTTCCAACACAGTACCTGCTACTCTGCAGATCACCAGGTTAATCAGCCCCAGCAGAACTAGTGATCATGGTCCTTACTCAACGTGTCACTCATTAAAGAGTCCATCTGCCGTTTGAGGGGTGACCACCGGCCCCCCAGAGCTGTCAACGTCCGAGATGTCTCCTCCAGACTTTCCTCCTTCCTCTTCAGATTGTGAACCTACCGACTGTCCCTCCTGTTGCGAGCCCGTTATGACCGCCGTTGCCGCCAAAGCTCCTTTCTTGTCCGCTGCCATTTGGTCATCCCGCATCACTCTCTTGAGTCTGTTTCGCTTGCGGATGCGTTGTGACTTTCGCACCTGGACAGGTTTTTGTTTCTCTTTCTCTCCTCTACCCCTTCAGTCCGTTCCAGCCCGATATAACTCGAGCCATGACCACACCTCGTTGGGGGTCTGAAAGAAATGGGTCGACCCGTCCCGGATGACTCGCAACTTAGCAGGGAAGAGCAAGGAATATTGTATGCCCTCGTCTCTCAGTTCTTTTTTCACTGCCAGATATGAGACCCTGCGTTTTTGGACCTCCTGCGTGTAGTTGGGAAAGATCGTGACCGAACTGTTGTCTACCTGGAAAGGACCCGTCGAGCGCGCCCTTTGTATCAGCAAGTCTCTGTCTCTGAAATGCAGTATCTTGACCACCAATGGTCGGGGTGGGCGGCCCGGCAAGGGCGGGCGGGCAGGGACCCTGTGCGCTCGTTCCAAGGAAAAGAAAGGGGAGAGTCCCTCCGGGGCCACAACCGTTTTAAACCAGTTCTCCATGTAAGCTATTGCATCATCCCCCTCAACTTTTTCCGGCAGGCCTACCACCCTCATGTTGTTCCTCCTATTGCGGCTTTCTGAGTCTTCTGCCCTCTTTTCCAGTGTCGCCAAGCGATCAAGGATATCCGTCAGCTTGTGCTCTGCGGTTACCACAGCCGGTTTAAGCTCCTGAAGCAGTAGCTCATTTTCTTTTACTCTGTCAGCTAGTTTAGCATGATCTGCCCTCAGGAGACCTAGTCCCGTGGCGACCTGAGCTATGTCTTGATGCAGGGACTCCTTGGTCGCAGCTATTGCCTCCAATATCCCGTCCAGTCTTTTGTCAGTCTCTGTTCTTGCGCTGAACCTTCTGGGTCGGTGTGGGACCTGCCATCTATTTCCGGTCCTTTCGCCTGGTCATTCCCCTGTTTCACTTTCAGTTTGCGACCATTGGCGGCCATCTTGATCACCGAGATCGCCGTTCCGGTTTCATTTCCAAGGAATTTCTCGGTCCCTATGTCAGTTCGCCGAGTAATATTGGCCCCTCGATCTTTCTCCCCGTATGTCAATCTTAATTTTGCCACCGATTGGCGGCTACCACTTCCAGGTGTTAAGTCGCCTTCAGTCAGTCCGAGGGCCTCACATCTGTGTCCAAGATGGCCGTTCACCATCCGTTGCGTCTCCCTCCAGGTGGGCAACGATCACCCCCAGATAGTACTCCCGCAGGGACGTAGTGGCCCAAGAGCTTGTCTTTGTCCAATCTAATATCGCCCCCTCAGCGGGCTCACCATGCCCCCTTGGCAGAAGAGTTGAGGAAGTCCCAATATAGTAGCTTCGTGGCTGCTATGTAAATGTGGAGATGCCAGTTGTATGTTCCAGGTCTAGCAAGTAAATGCCGTTTTGAACTGGAGTGTTGCTCCGTTTGGATCCGGCGTGCAACCCCTCTGCGCCAACCGATCTCTACACAACTGGATTCTGTGCGGCCGTGCTGTGTCAAAGTGCCGCCTCAGATTTCCGACCTCGTCACCAGTCGTCGGCCCGTGCCACCGCGTTCAACGGGTGGGGCCCACCAACGATCACTCCTCATTCTGCTCAGCGGTCGCTCTCGTGATCTGTTGCTCTGCTCAGGGAGCGAAGCCCTATCAAGGCCCCAGCCCGGTGCTATCGACCAGCCGTGAGTTCGGATTGGGGTTCCAATCGTTCCCACTTCCGCTTCTTCCCTGCTGTGCACCTCTTCACAATCCCCCTGTAGCCGTCCGTTGTCGGGCTCACAGCGGCAGCAATTGTCTCGGGCCGCGCTCAGGAAACGAGGTCTTCCTCATGCGGTCGCCATCTTAGTGAGCGGATGTCGTCACATCGATCGTAATTCTCTGAGGTGGCGGGGAGTTCACTTTGTTGCAGCCTCATCTGTTGCCTTGTACAGGGTGTGAACCCCACTCCGCTCGCTCCTTCAGATACTTTCCTCTGCTGTTCTCCAGCCGCTGTCCTTCGCACCTCATCTTTCATTCTCTTCAGCTCGGGGCTGCCGCCATCTTGTAGTCAGATCGCAACACCTCCGACTCCGAAATCGGCTCTCCTCACACCATTCGGCCTCCTGCTTCTCCGAAAGTATGCTCCTCCGCTACCCCTGGTGTTCCGAGCAGAGTGCCTGCGCTGCAATCGGTGCTTAGGCAAGGTTTATCAGGAGAAATTGCAGGATCGGGCACGGAGCTACAGGCTCACGCCGCCATCCCTATCGGCGTCCAAGCCACGCCCCCACGGAGGCCAGTGATGCCAAATCCCATCCATCCTAAGAGTATTATTATATTAAGGATATATATTGGCGTGGTGGCCCCTGGGGTTTGGTGGCCCTGTGCAGGTGCAAAGCTTGAACATGCCTAAGGCCGCCCCTGCAGATGGGCCTGCACGGCGCTAGTGCTGGTGATATACAGAGGCGCCCTGTCACTGTTGGCGTTATGCACCGGAGGGTACCCCTGCTGGGGCTGAACACTGCCACAGACTCACATCTGGACCCCAATGTGCCAGATGCTGGTGCTTCACCCGTCACTGCTAGCTTTGCGCAGGATCACTGTTTGACTGCTGGTGGTGCTGCCCTGGGTCAAGCTAGCGCTACAGTGTCACCTTGCTAGTTGTAACGCTTTGCAGTGTCACAGCTAGCAGTTCACAATGTCACTCCTGGCGCTGGACACATTGCCACTCCTGGCGCTTCGCAGTGTCACGGTATGCTGTATCTTGTCTTACTTTGAAACTTAATAAAGAGATTTTTTTTTAATGTAGGAAGTCGATAGTACTGTGATGAACTATCTGCATTATAATTTCATCTCTATGGGAAATGAGCCGACGTCTTTTTAAAGCTTGAATAACTAGATACTTTTATGATGTGCTTTTATGATTCTCTTGTACAGAAATCGAATAAAGCTTGTTTACTACTACCATCACAATATACTTGTCCTCGATATTCTTACCAATATTTTGGCCACATGAAATGTTATCGGCATATATTTAGGTCACTCACCCCATGCTCCTGTAGTGTCTTGAGATTAGGCATGCTAGGACCCTTGCAGTTCTGGGCGGGCTCTAAACAGGAATTATGTAATTGGCTAGGAGGTGTTAAGGTGTGGTTATAAAAGTTAGGACGCAATACGTGCTGTGTGTGGTTGTTTATTGAAGAATAAAGACGTATACTGCAGAGCTCCATGTGCGGTGGATTTTATTTGCCTGCTCCCGGATTGGGGAGAATGGCACAGCTCCCAACACAACTCCCATCTCAGAAACCCCAAATCTTGATAAAATCTAAAAAACGTGGTCTCTTGCACACTAAAGGGTGGATCTAACGCCAACTCTGGAAGGGCCCACTTTTCACTGCAGATTAATTCAGTCATTCAACTTAAAGCTCCTTTTAGGCCTGGGTATTTTGCCTGCTTAACACTAGTCTTTGGGTTTACAGTTTCTCTCCTCTCTTCTCCTCCGCAGTGGCTACTTCCTAATGAGACTATTAGCCTAATGGCTTTCCACTAGAGGATAATCGATTGCAGTGACTATCAAACTATGGGCTGTTGGGCAGGTTGCTTGCAGGTGGCGCTTCATGGGGGTAAGCTCTGACTAGGAGGAGTACTTATTCTCACAGAAATATCACATTGAAAAGCAGTGCTGTGATTTAGTCAAGGAAAACAGAGCAGCCATGATCCACTCTGCAATGGGTCTTCAGTAACTTATTTTGTGAGTCATGACCTGGCTGGGAATGGGTGACAGACGAGGCCTCCAAATAACCTCAACCCCTTACTCTCTCAATTTTATTTTAGGATAATTTTCAAGGCAACAAATGTGCCAATAGCATGTTGGTAACCTTGAATTTTAGGGCCCATGTAAAAGGGATAACTGAATGTTGTTGGTTGGTGCTATTTGTATTGCGCACGGCTGCTCCAGCGAAGGAGCGTCCCGGCGCAAAAAGAACTACAATATTTAAAACACTAGAGGGCATATTTATCAACGTTTTGCATCACCTTTGCGCCACACACGGTAACGCAAGGGAGACGTAAAACCTAGATAAGATTTACCGAGCCACTCAAGACCACCTTGCGTGGCCCTAGGGTGCTAGGTAAATCTGGAGTGATTCAAGGCAGCACAAGTCACTTCTTTGTGTTACTCTGCTCCAGGTAGGCATTCCGTGGGTGGAACATGGGTGTTTCCACTCATCCACCCATGGATTTTGGCATAATCGCTGATTTGTGTCACACCAGAAAAGAGCCACGGGTCCGAATTAGGAGGAAGTTAATAAACTGTGAGTCTATAATCTGTTGTGAAAGATGGGGGGTTTCCCTTTTCAGGACGGTTCCCCTCACACACCAGAGGTGTCATGCTTCATCATGGGGGTGCCTCCTCACGCAAAAGACCTAGTCTTTGCTTGGGCTACGACCCCCTCTCTATGAGGGAGGAGCTCAGGGATGTTTTATTTAAGTAAGGCAGGGGATACATAGGCCCACATGCATCAAGCATTTTTGGCGTCGCAAACGGTGCGATTCCTTAAAATCGTCCGTTTGCGATTCCAAAAATGCATTTTGGAATGCATCAAGCATTTTTGGAAATCGTAACATTTTTGCGATTTCTAAAAATGCGATTGCTTTTAGGAAATCGCAAATTTGCGATTTCCTAAAAGCAATGCATGAATACTTTTTAAAATGCGAATTCGCAATTAGAGGGACAAATTTACCGAGTAGTTGAACTACTCGGTAAATTTGCAAAAACTGTAAATAATTACTCGGCTACCCGGTGTCAGGATTAAAAACCGTAAGGAACTGGTAACACAGTTGCCAACATTAGAGACAAACTGTGTAAAACGCTAGACCAAAATGTTTCAGCCAAAGGGACCTAGATAGTGTTGCAGCCTTCTTCAGGGTCAGTTGTATTCAGCTACTGCGGTGATAAAGTACAAATAAGTGAAAAAAACATGAAAAACATGTGCATAAATCAAAAGTATGATACTGAATCAGTTTTGTTCAGCTGTTCAGTATGTACTGCATACAACCTATATTGGAGACACAAAGCATGTTTGTCACCATATGCATTACTTGTATACATATGAAATGTGTTAAAATCACCATTCTTTCCTGCCCGGGGACGTGCCCCGACGATTAGGATCCACAAACTTGTGGTGAGTGATACCCGCCTCTCCCTTCTCCAACGCCGAGGCACGTACCATCCCGCCGTCCTCCCTTGACTCCCCCGCTTTTCCTTCATACTTCTTTTCCCCTCCATTCCCAGCAAGAGTCAGTCACCATCACCTAAGGAGTGATCCATATGCATCACTTCATATCTCCTTCCAACCCCCAATCCCTGCACCCACTGAAGAAGTCGAAAATCCACTGAACGCATGCCACGGGCTTTGGATCAGAAGACTTAGTTCTGCTCCCTGACCCACATCAGTGGATTCACAGTTAGGAATAAATTAGAAGGGAATGTATGATTTTGGGATTCTCTCAGAATTAGTATTCAGCCATGAAATCCAAGGTGGTGACAAAGCACTCATAACAATGGCACCTGTGATTTCAGTATGCAATTTAGCTAATAAGTAGTGACTGATGTTGTGATTTATGCATTTGGGACAAATTAGTCCATGCTGTAAATTCAATAGAAACTGATTTCGTTCACGGCATAACTTAACAGCTTCAGGGAGAGTTGAAAAACCGGACTGATACCCTTAAATTTAGATCAAAATAAACTTCAGTTGAAACATTCCTGAAGTTGGCAATGCTAACACGGTTTTATGTGATACAAATAAGAAAGTTAAATAAACGAATTACTTAACAAATTTAAAATGTGAATGACACAGCCAGTGTCTCCTGAACATGAAGGTATTCAAATTATAACTGACAATGTTCACTTAAAAATATAAGATTAATAAAGATGTGTTTCGCTAAGAAGCCTATTTAGGGACCAAGCCACAGAATCCGTGGATAAAGAAGCTAGTGCGGCGGAGGTTTTTAACACAGATTTTATTTGGTTTTATATATCCAAGTATAGGCAGTTATGCAACATTTAAGAATCTCATCAGCATATGTGCATTAAATACTTAGCATAACAAGAGCTTGAAAACGTACTCCCTTCACCATGCTATATCCACCTCCTCTCGTGCCCCACCCCACGGTACATATCACATGTATTAGCTCAACGATAGGCATACATAATGCCGTGTAGGTTGTCTCTAGGAGCCTGTAGGTAAAGTCATGGAGTCGGCACGCGACATCAACCATACAATCTCAGTGATGCAAATATTTACCGTTGATGTTGTCCCAAGGGGTCTCCTCTGAGGGCGAAGGCTCTGGTTGTGTTATACAGTCTACTAAGGTCTCCCAGGCTCTGGTCATGTCTAGTGAACCACGTCAACATCTGGCTTCTTGGAGCAATACTGCCCTTTCATATCACACCCATCGTTCCAATTCTCTCCGACATACCACCACTCTGGGTCCCCCTGGCGTCTTCCAGTTTTGTGTAATTTCCCGCTTTGCAAGTATGAAAGCTAGGTCCTGAAACCTACATGTAGATTTCGATTTAGCGGTGCGGGGAAACCAAAGTAATAATCAGTGTTCTGGGGTGTAGGGGACGTTCCTCTCTATGACCTCAATGAGTACAGTAGTGACTTCCTCCCAATAGGCAGCAAGTATTGGTCAATACCAGAACACGTGCATGAATTCTGCCCCTTCCTCGTCCCACCAGCGGCATCTCCCATTGGTTATCTTAATGTGTTGATTTAGTCGCCCTGGAGTGAGATATGCCCTGTGTAGGAAATAAAAGTATATAAACTTAAAGCGGGCATTCCTTGATACTTTAGGGACCCTCTGCAGTACGCTCATCCAGTCCGTGTTGGGTATCAGGCTCCCCAGGTCATCCTCCCAGCGGGTCTGGAGGGCGGTGAGGGGAAGCAACATATCCTCCCTGATCGCCCTATTCAAGCAAGTTACTGCTTTGAACGTCCCTGATGATGCAACCATATAATGACAACTCTTATGGTAGGGAGATTCAGACAGGCCCGCCCTGCTGTGACAGCACCATGGAGTAGGAAGTGACCTGGGCAGATAATGTCCCATTCGGTAGTCCCCAAATGGGGGCAGCACCTCTGCTTCAAACAGGTCTACCCACTCTGTCAACTCCTACCATTTTCCTCCAAGCAAGGGGTAGTACTTCTAGCGATGTCATTGGAATATCAGGTGAGTAGGGTATTTTCATCCACGTTTTCTGCAAGCAACAGATCGAGCATCATCACATCACCCTAAATTCTGTGGTATCATCTTCATTAAGGTATGTAAGCTGTAATAATATTCTAGGCAAGTGGGGATCCTCGGGGACAAAAGGGCCCATCTCCCTTCCAGGTGTTAGTCTGCCCGCCCGCCATTCTGCCAACCACTGCATCAGCCACTGGAGCTGTGCAGCCAAGTAATATGATTGAAAGTTGGGGGCTGCCAGACCTCTGTCATCCACCAGTCCCTACAACCTAGTCAAAGCCACCCGCCTGCGGCCCAAGTCCCAAGTCCATACAAAGGCAAAGATAAGCTAATTGAGCTCTTTAAATATCACTTGGGAAATCCACACCGGCAATACCGTGAAAAAATATAAAGTCGTGGGAACATGACCATTTTCAGCAACGCGACCAGCAACTGAGGGGAGGAATGTTTTGCAAAACTCTGTGTTCGTCCTGAGAGTCCGGACCACCTACACGACATTCTCCTCGAGTAGGTCAGTCGGGTCATGAAACATTTGTACCAATATGTATTGCAAGTAATGGGGCAAGTAATGGGGCTCCCTTTGCAACATCACCAAATCCCTAGGAGTGTTGTGGTTTGCTAGTATAGGGAATAAGCACAATTTCTGCCAATTTACTCTCAGCCCAGGGAGCGAGCCTAATTTCTCCAACAGCCCTCAAGCACCCTCCAGCACGGTTGATGTGTTCCTCAAAAAGATCAGGACATTGTCTGCATATAGAAGGATATGGTGGAATTCTCCTTTTGGTTTCTATTCCCTAATAAGCATCCCAGGTCCTGGCATTGCAAGCCAATAGCTCCATCGCCAGGGCACCCAACAGAGCCAACAAAGGGCACCCCTGTCTAGTTCTGCAGCCCACACGATAACTTTAAAAGATAATGTGCCCTATTCGAACTCTGGCAGCGGGGTCCGCATAAAGCAGTCGGGTCCAGGCCACAAACCCCTGCCCTAGGCCAAAACGCTCCATAACTGCATTGAAAAATGCCCATCATAACAACGTTGAGCATATGCCCATTTTAGGCTGTCAAAGGCTTTCACTATAGCCACCGCAAAGATTGCCGCTTCTTTCCAATGATAATTGTCTGCCTCTAGGATCGCGAAAAGCCTCCTTATATTCATTGCTGTATTGCAACCAGTAAAAATCCTGCTTGGCCAGAGAGTATGAATCCGGCATGTGTGGGAGAAGCCTAGTGGCAAGGATCCAGCTAAGGATCTTATAATCTATATTAAACCACAACAGTCGTCGATACACATTTTTATCACAAGCCGGTTTCCCTGGTTTGAGCAGGGGCACTACTAGGACCTCGCAGGTGGATGATGGTAAAAGACCTGTATGTCTAGCCACCCTATAAATGTCGACAAGTTTGGAAACCAATTCGTCGCTGAAAGTAGCATAAAATTCCACCTGGAATCCATCAGTTCCCTGTGTTTTTGTCCTGAACCATACCTTTTATGGCGGCCCGACCTCCGACAGAGTGATCTCCCCTCCTAGCTCCTCTGCCACATCAGAAGATATACTGCCAGATTCATCAAAGACCCGTTTTGCGAGTCTTTAATAGCGATTCATAAGGAATCGCTATTACAGACTCGCAAAACGGGATTCATGTAGGAATCGCAAAATAAAATAGGATTCCTACACATTCCTTATTTGCGATTAGCAAATTGCTAATCGCAAATAAGGAATAACTCCCCATTCATTCCTATGGGCCTAATGGCCCATAGGAATGAATGGGGAGTTATTCTTTAATTGCGATTAGCAATTTGCTAATCGCAAATAAGGATGCGATTTCAAGGGTGCTAGGGGTGTCCAAAGGACACTCTGTAGCACCCCTGAAATGTAATCTACATTGGTGTTGCGCACACACATGTCCAAAGGACATGTGTGTGTGCAACATGCAACTTAGAGAAATGCATTTAAAAGCATTTTTCTAAGTTTTCGCTATTTACCACGAGGTTTGACCTCGCGGTAAATAGCGGCCCGAAATTGCGAATTCGCAATTTATAAATGGTTAATGAATTGCATTTAAGGAATCTCAATCAGAGATTCCTTAAATGTAATTCCTCGCAATTTAGCGAAATCGCATTTACCGTTTTTTGCATTTGGGATGATGAATCCCAAATGCAAAAATTGCGCTCGCAAAGGGCCAGATTCTCAGAATCTGGCCCTTTGCGAGCGCAATTAAGCTTCATGAATCTGGCTGATAGTTGAGAACGTCAACTGCAACAGGAAGGCATGTGTTTCGCCAATGGACTACTAGTCTGTGCCACTTCTGTATAAGTCCGAGAAGTAAGTGTAGAACTCACGATAAATGTCCGCTTGTTGGTAGACTGGTCAGTCTCCACTATAAATGAGCCCTGTTTAGCAGGGATCACGAGCCAAGCCAAAAGCAATCCTGTACTGTCTCGCTCAACATGCACCCTGGTCATATAGGCCTTATAATCAAAGCATCATAAAAGTTCTACCTTCTCTGGGACTGCGTCTTTGGCCTCCAACAATTCTGGTTGGACTTCTGGGTGACCTGGCTTACGCTGTTTAACTATTCTCAGCGCTTCCTCAGAAGACATCACTTCTGCTAACATGCGTCGCACTCCCATTGACACTGCAATGCACGCCCTTTGAACACGATCTTGAAAGCATCCCACTCCATCTGAGAGGACGAGGCCGTGCCTGCATTTTCCTAAAAGTACTGTTGAATGCTATCTCCCGCCGAGGACCGGAAAGGTCCTCCAAGGACTCTGGCGTTGAGTTTCCATGTCGGGATGCAGGGTGGAGTCCTCCTCCACCTCAGTGTAAGCAGAACTGGATTGTGATCCGATACGGTTCTAGAGAGATAATCAATGGTGTGTACCAGGCTGTGTACATCTGGAGCACAGAAAAACGCATCTAAGCGCACATGCGAGTCATGTAGTGATGTGAAAAAAGAATAATCCTGTTCTTGTGGGTGTTGCAGACAGCAGTTGTCAATGAGTTCCCATTCCGTCTGACAATCCAAAACCACATTGGCCAATCTAGTATTGGGGGAGTCTGTCAAGAAAGGGTGGGAGCAATGTTTGAATGTTGAAGAGAGTTATATGAATCCACGGGCACTTCAACCATTGTCCCAAGGCTGGATGGGAGCGAGTAACTGTGTACTACTATGTGAGTGAAGGCAATCAGGACTCTCTAATCCCACCATTTGGCAACCCCCATGACTTATAAAGTTTTATCCTGGAATATCCGGGGGACGCACACCATGACCAATAGTATAACGTATTTTTGTACCTTAACCCCTTCCATGCTGGGCCATTTCCGCCGCTGTGCGGTAAACAAAAGAACAGGGCGGGCCGTGACGAACCCCAGCCGTCATCAGCACACGAGCGCCGCAGAGCGTGACAGCATGGAAGGGGTTAAGTGACGAAGGGTCTAGATAGCCTTACTCCAGGAAACAAAACCTTATTGCTAAAAGAGGAGCAGCACTGCAGCGCATGTGGAGGGGCCAGGCCTATTATACG
Organism: Lissotriton vulgaris; assembly: GCF_964263255.1. Taxonomy (NCBI): domain Eukaryota; kingdom Metazoa; phylum Chordata; class Amphibia; order Caudata; family Salamandridae; genus Lissotriton; species Lissotriton vulgaris. The sequence continues at coordinate 604,910,470 of NC_141699.1, read as the reverse complement.
ACCTGCTCGGCCTATGCTAGGGGTGTTTTGGTCTGGGTGTCCCCAGGAGTTCTCTTCTAGTGCACAGGAACTCTCATTGACCCATCGGGCAGGTTTGTGGTGGTGACTGGTTGACTGGAGGGAGGATATGTGGCGCTAATTAATGTATATGCCCCGATCACGGAGCAAGCATGGCCACACACCATTGATACATTCTTCTATGAGCAGGAAGGGACACTCGTCTTCTTCCACAGCCCCTCCTATTTGTTATTCAGACAGGGTCGCAAAAGCCCTTTTACAAGTCAGAAAGGACTAGATGTATCAAGAATTGCTTTTGCGATTCTATAATAGTGAAATTTACTGATATGCTATTACAGAATCACAAAATGCAATGTATGTAGGTCTCACAATAATAATTGCGATTCCTACATATTCTTAATTGCGAATTGCAAATTGCGATTCTTAATCAAGGAATACCTTCCCATTCATTCCAGGCCCATAGGAATGAATGGGAAGACATTCGCAATCTGCGAGTACCCAATCGGTACTTGCAAATTGCGAATGCAATTTCAAGGGTGCCAAAAGAACACCCTGTTGCACCCCTGAAATATGCATGTGTGCAAATGTGGCGCACATACATGCCCTAAGGGCATGTATGTGTGCCACATGGCACTTTGAAAAATGCAAAAAAGTGCATTTTTCTAGGAACTCGCAAATTACTACCAATTTGAAGTTGCTGGTAATTTGTGATTCCTGAAGGCGAAATCGCAAATTGCTGTTGCTTCCAGAATTGCATTTAAGGAATCGCAATTTGCGATTCCTTAAATGCATTTGCAAAATGGGAATCGCAAATTTTGCAATTCCCTTATTTTTCCCTGATTCTGAGAATTGGCCGGTTTCGAACAGGGAAAAGGTTTGATATATCTGGCCTTTTAAAGACTATTCCTACATGTAAAAAGGCTTTTGCAAATTAAGGAAGTAAAAGTAACTTTTGCGGTTGCAAATCCTGAGACATTACAAATCATAGGATTTAGAATCACAAAATGGCTTTGTACATGCAGCGCAGGGTTCATAGTTCAATGACATTGAAGGAAGCAAAGACTACAACGCACACCTTGCTCTAACGTGTGACATGAAAGGACCGGACAGGAAGCAGGGTCTCGTGCTGGTGTGCAGTACCCCTCAGTGCGTGCCGGCCTCGTGCTGCGTATGTCCCGACATGCATCGGGATGGGTTTGTTAACAGCGGGTTAAGTGGGCGAGGCACGTCTCTGTCTGAGACTCAGCAATTATTTTTTTGGGTCACTGGGCAGGGTCTCATTAATAACCAATGTGAAACGATTTATCATGTCGTGTGGCTCACAAAGCGAGCGAGCGCTGAGAAATAAAAGGTGCGTGGGCAGATAATGAGGAAAGAACAGGTCTGGGAAAATGGATGCGCTTGAATTGAACAGTTAGGAGGCGGGAGATTGCTTCATGCGATCCCGAGGCACTTGCAGCCATTTACTCTGCATGAAAGGAATATTCAGAATAAAACAGCTAGGAGCTAAGAGGCTGGTTGATAAGCAAGATGGTGTAAAAACTTGGCAGGGAACAACTGCTCACGTCTTGGCTGAGAGCTTTACACCCTCTGGCTGAGCTGCATACATTATTATGCCTTCAATACCCTCAAAATGACTACTAACCCTTCTTCCACCCACTAAAGAACCTCCCACCCCTACATTTTACAAACTCCCCTTTTTCTCATCAATATTGAACTTTTAACCAGGGTTAAGTCTGCTTGCAGAGAAGACCTACAGCATATTGACCAGGAGAGCTAAAACTAGTTCCACTTTGTGCACTGCAGCTTGAGCAGAAGAAATAATCGAATTTGGTGTTCATATAAAGAAGACGAAACAGTCATTTCTTTACCAAGCAAGACAGAATGAATTATTTAAAAAAATGCAATACAAGACAGCATATCTTGGTTTAATAATTGTGTATGAGTCAATGAACTTTCATTATTCTGGGTCAATTAATGACCTTGATCAAAAGCTTAATTGAAATAACACCCATGCCGGAGAAAAAGAAGCAGATCGGCAGGGACATATTAAGGATTTTGGGGGCCTTGGGCCAAACCTATGACGGGGGGGCCCCTGTTTGGAACAGCTTTGAATTTATGATCCAATTTCAGTTCTGTCATGCCCTCTTTGGCCAGGTCACTGACAGTGCACAGCCATACACTCATCCACATTCTACATGGGTTTACATCTTATATTTAGGGACAGTGGTGTGTTTTCAACATTGTAACACAGCAGTCGCTCACTAATATTACTGCAAATAATCAACTCTGTGACACCCTCCCATTTCACATATCTAAGGTCCTGTTTTGATTCAAAAGACATTTTTTTATGGATGTTGTATGAAACAAAATGTATCTACAAAATGTCTGTAATAGACTCTCACATATCACCCACATTAAAAACAAATTAAGGGAAAATGGCATTTCAAACAATATGTTTAAGAATTATTAAAGGTCAGTTGGCTTTATCAGGGGCCCCCCTGAAAGGCTGGGGTCTACTTTGCCCATGCCTTACAATGTCTCTGCAGATGGCAAACCTTTATTTCAAGGCAGCCCATGTCCATTTTTATTAAGCAGGGAGTTGTAAAGTTGCAAACTGTGACCAGCCTCATGAATATTAATTAGGCAGGTTGTTCTGTGAACTCCTGTGATTCGATATTTTGTGAACCCATGCACAAGCACATAGGGCGGTTAACAAACTCGGATTACATCCCCAAACAGTCAGTGCGCAAGTGCAACCACTTTTTGCAAATGTAATCTTTGCACATGAGGCCCCTTGTTAATAATGATACTAGGAAAGCCCATGATTTAGAACATAGATTCCTGCCAACATGGCATGACCTGCCATTACTACTAATGCATGCGTCAGTGCTTAATTTGAGCCAGTGTTTTCCGGTGCTCGGCACCGGCACTAAATTGTGAACAATGGTGCTCCTGACAGTTTGCCACAAAGGGCCGCAATCTCTATCTGGCTAATTTATAGATTACCACACAACACCACAACAACAGTTATTTTGTAATTCAATATCCGCTAAAAGTTACTATTACCTGCCATTCTTAATGCTTTGGGGGTCTGAAATAGTTTGAATTGTTACACTTGTAGTAGTGACGTAAATAATTAATTTACTCTCTTAATTTCTATGCAGGTAAGTACTTAATCAATAATAACTCAGATCGGAAGAAAAAGACAGAGTCCGTGGTGTTAGAGTTCTTAGGGGTTTTATTCCTTAAAAAGGAATGGTCATGGCCAGGATATCATGTTCTGACCACCACAGGGGTGTCAGAAGGGATAGAGCGCTACATTTTATTAACAGTACATAGCTTATATACTTAATTCATGCCATAAGCAACAGTGCAGGAGGCGTAACAGCTGAGAGAAGACAAGATAACAGTATACACGTGGTACAAGTGCGTAATCAAGAGGCGTGAACTAGAGGTGTGTGCTAGAAACGTCACTGATAGGTGTCACAAAAGGGGTGGCACTAACAGAAATGTTGCAATGTCAGCAGAAATCGGAAGCTTGGATGCGCGCGCAGCTGCATGACGTGTGATTGACGTGAAGCTGGAGGGTGCAGGGGACTTGACATTTACACTGACGGAAAGAGACAGAAGTCTGGCATGTCAGATCAACTTGTGCTTCTATCATATCTGGTATCTGATGTTTAGGAACTAAGCTATCTGGACGGAAAGGTCTCTAGGGCAGAAGCTATTCTATACTTGCTGTGAGTGCGTGTATAAGCGCCTGAGTGTCTGTATGAGAAGCGTGGGGGCATGGGCCTTCCATGGGAGCATGGCAACAAGGGCTATGAATTACTTGAATTAATTGCATAGAGACAGGCCGGCCCTTTGGCTCTGCAGCTGAGGGGAATGTTTACTGAAACTAGCAGGCAGGAATGTATTTTCGGGGAGCGGAACAGATAACTCGAAGGTTATAGTCAATCTTGGCAGGCAGCAGGCTGAGCTGAGCGCGAGGGGCCGCGCTGAAAGTAAGTCAGAGTTCACGGGTACAGAAGCAGCCTGGGCAGAGGCCCTTGGAGTCAGAAGCCAGAAAAGAGGCTCGGTGGCAGAAATTCAGGGGCCTACTCAGCCAGAGCTGAAAAACGTAGAAGTACACTACAAAAAGACATTGGCATAGCATACTTAGGAACGGACCATTCAACCCATTCATGGTGGGTCTGAAAGAGGACATGTTAACGTTGGACGCAAATGTATTTGCGTCTTCATAGCTGGTACAGGAGGGAAGTTACATGCACTTTAACTCGTACATGGAGACGGTGGGGTACGCGCTAGGGAACACATCTTGACCATAAAATTTATATTTCCTCATTAGTGTGATGGTTAGTAGTTGTGTTGTTACTATCATTGGCAGCATAGCAGGGGCAATGTGTGGAGCAAGCTGCAGTGGCCTAGTGACGCGAGCCCTGACACTTCTTTTTTTTGCAAATTAAGTACTGGCACGCATACGGAAACTTGCACAAACACACATGAACAATACTTCATGGTGGCCCTGTGCTACACACACTGACTCAAACACACATAGCTGGTACACAGTGACATTGCTCTCCCAATACACGGGCTCTGACTAATCTCTTTCTCTCTCTCTCTATGCACATTTAGAGAAGTGATCTTAAAGCTCTGAAGAGGCTTAAATAGAATGTATGAGAATCATGATTTCAGCCACTCACACTGTTAAAATGAAACTGGGTCAAGCTCCCTTTCCAGCAACAAAAAAAGACCAGCCTCCTACAGCAAATCAGTTCAAACAGGCATTGACAAAGCCAATAGTCCTATATTTTGTATAATGAAAAGATTTCCAGACCTGCCAATTTGTGAAAAATGTTCACTGTGTGAAAATGGGGCAGGGCTTTGAAAGGGGCGGTGCTTTGTGCTAAGCACAGCCTAAGACACTTTGAAGTCACTGCCTCCAACAGCAAATAAACAAAGCTTCTGAGGCTACTGCCAATGTCCTGGAGAAGTTTCACCTCCCATAATGGACACTGGCTTCTCAGTCTACAAATAATTCACTGGAAACCTGATTTCTGCCTGTGTTTTCAGTTGAGTGTACCCCGGGTGACTGTGTGAAGGGAGCCTGTGTTTTTTGACACACGGTGGCACTTTGTGAGTTGGAAGGTCTTTGTTACTACTTTATCCATGCTTCCCTCAAAACTTAAAAGCATATACAGATACATGTATGAACTAAAGGGTGGGAGCTGCAGGTACTTCTTATATGTGAGACCCTGATGCATTCTCCCTCAATATCAGTGGAAGCAAAACTAGACATTAGGGTTCCACATGTATGGTAAAGACATGAGATCAGCTAATTTAGAGAGACGCGTGAACTGAGAGGAAACCCTCCTATTGCTTACCTCTCACTAAGAATTTTCTAAAAAATAATTACCCTCACCCACTTCAAGTGGCAAGCATCATCAGGTACTTCCTCCCAAGCACAATTTGTTTGTTTATGTAGCAGGCTCCATTGGGAGCTTTTATGTGGTAGAGGATTTTGATGATGTGTTTTCTGCACAATCCCCGAGTTGAATAACTGTTGGTGTGCAACATAGAAATGACCTGTAATTTCATCAGAAGGCCTCAGGGAGTGGGGTTTTCTGTGTTCTTCAAGATGTTTATCGAGAGTTAGTGTCTTGCAAGGAGCCACATTATAATGGTATGTCTGGTCGAGTGACTGGCCTTGCACTGATAATTTGAGATGTAAGTCCTTTCACCACCCCTGCTCCCTTAGCTGTTTATAGCGTATGACTTCTTAGCACGGACTAGAAACAGCAACCATCCCTGACAGATTACTGCTCTGGCCCTGGGAGCATGGGGGGTTGCTGGTGAGAAGCACTGTTCCTGCTTCTGTTATAGGGGGCTGATATTACAACACTGCTGTAAAACCGGCCCCCAGTAAGAAAACCTGCCCCCACGGGTACACAAAAGGCCCCCATCCCTCCAGCCCACCGAGAAAATGCCTAGTGGCCACTACAGCCAGTCCGGCCCTGCTGGTTAGGGTGGAGTAGGCACAGGCAGAAGGAGGGAAGCAGGGACCGGGATCAGTCTTAATGAATGTGCCAAATTGTCTTTAGGTTTAAAAAGAACAGAAACATGCTGACAACATTAAAGGCTTACATTACTAAAACCTATTAGGGCTTTTGCTTTCATTCATGCAAGGAAGGGGCTACAATAAAGAATGTGCCTTAAGACCTTCTTATAGGAATTTTAATATTAATGGACCATTAAAAGAGAAACCATAGTAAGTATGGGTCTTTTCCTCATTACAACCCAAAAGAGTTAATGCATTATTTTTGCAGGGGCCTCTTTATGGAAAATAGATTATATAAGGGAGCCCTGCCCAAAAAGGGTTCTAGTGTGCTTCCAACAAACGGAAGAGCTCATATGTTAACTTCCTTGAGCTCTCGGCCATATTGGGGAAAGACCACTGACAATAATCCCAAACATATCAATTGCAATGCTCCAACTAGCCGTACTGCCAAGGAGTCTAGGCAGGCATGATGTGGATCATTCAGATGTAGACTAATGACAACTAAGTCTATTTCCAGACTTCATTACAGAAGTCAGAGATGGACAAGGAGCCTGGAGGTGAAGTGAGAGGAAGACAGAGTGAGGATTGCGGAGAGACAAATGTATCCTTTCACGTGTCCACTCAAAAAACAATCAAAAGCTTAAATTAGATTGATCTTCCACCACTGGACTGGCAAAACATGTAAATGGGAGCATAACTTGTAGTCCAGAGCCACTTACAAATATCTTCCCTGTAGAGGTCATTTTTCAACAAAATGGGACACATGCCATGGTTCAGTCCCAGTCTCATTCAGATATCTGCATTTGCACTCAATTGTGTGCCTAGCTGTTTCCAGGAAGAAACAACAATTAGACTCCAGAAGGGACTAAGGAGTCTAGAAACTCAGGGACAAATTAAAACATGAGCCCAACAGTAATAAAAGGTATACGCCTAATGCAGACAGAGTTGCGTTAATCTACATCAGCATGGAAAAGGATTGCCACTGGCGGGCTTGTGAAACTTATTCCCTTCAAATGCAGAATGCTTGTGCTCAAGTCAACACCCATTCCGTTACAGAATAACCAAGCCACAAATTCTCTCCTCCTGCTTAAAGCCCAAACATTTGTAAAAAGATGAATCTTTTTAAGCCTGCCAGACCATCCTCCCCAGTCCCTAATATCAGTCCCATAAAAATTACTAAATATGACTCCCCTAAATGTTATGGCTCTAACCTTCTTCTTGAAGAAACACCAGACATCTGGGATCATTGTGGACTGCACAGGGAAAATACCATTAGTGGCCAACCATAATTTAAGGGTCATGGTTTATGACAGAAAAAAAACATTAAAATCACCAGTGTTCCCAAGGTCTTGGGACAAGAATCATTGGAAAGTATACAGACAAGACAATTGCCTGGCTGAGGTACAAAGCTGAATCATGCCTTGTTTAGCAACAGGACTTTAATGTGTTGAAAAGGATCTACAAACCGGAATAGGCAGGCAATAGCGATTGCAGTCTCATTGGTTGGGTGGAATCCAATTTACCAGAGACAATGGAGAAGAATTATAAGGGTCTCTTTTTCCACCACATTACTCTCCCAAAATGCCCAACTAAAAATGTAGCTTTATCCCACTATGTATAGTCACCCAAACGTTTTCATCTTTTTTCACTTTTTTTGTTGCTTTATCCATGGAAGTTCATCAAGTGTTTTACAATGTTATGCTCACTCACATTACACTACTGTTTTTAGGACTCGTGACCTATCAATGCGCATGCGCATTGAGCGGAGCGAGATATAAAGTGACTTAAACGGAGCTTACCAAGATCGGGCGATTCCATGCAGTGCCCGTGAAAAGCTCGCTCAATGCGCATGTGCATTGCCATAAAAAGCGCATGCACAGACACCAGCCTCCCTCCCACAGTCATCCCCCAGCGTGCGCTGTGCCAACAAGCCTTTGAAGCAAAGCTTAGCTTCACTTCAAAGGTATCCGCTACCCCCGCCCCCTGCTTCACACGTTTTTCGCATTTCTCCTCCCTCCCTCGCCCTTCAGCGTGCATTTATTTAAGCATTTTTGGCATATGAGGGGCACGCTTGAGGACCCACACCCTCCCATCGTGTGATGTAGTTATAGGCAGATATGTACCATCTCCTACTGAAGTCTATCTCATGCTTTTATTGTGGAGAATGTCCTTTCTGCACTTTTTTCCCCGCTTTCATTTCGTGCAGTCATCCTTTCTTATAAGCATGAAGGAACAAATAAACTACTTACCCCACTCACTCTCAACCTCGGTTAGCGAACTACCACTACACATCCCAAGCTAGACCTCCCCTTTCCGCTCTTGTTATTTACCAATTGTTTAAAGTAGTGATGCAGCCACTGGTAGGACCTCAAACTGCATCTAGAAGAAAGCCTTGATGAGAAGGCATGTCTGCTGCTTCTAAGGTGCCAGGTTAACCACCGAGTCTCAATAAGATAACATCTTGGCCGCCACAGTCCTAGGCAGGGAAACAAAATTCACACTAAATTAGGCATGCAGTGCCTGAGGAAAAGGGAGTGGGCTCACTCCCTAGCTCCCAACAGCCCCCGTCCTCCTACGAACTGGATGGACTGACCACGCCCCCAGTGCACTTTCACTGAGCAAGTAAACGTGTTCGCTCACCCACTATCTTTCTCTAACTTTACGGCATTATGATCAGCCAGAACAGGCTCCCTGAACTTTTCACTGCTCAAATATTTGCTGTTTTGAGATCAAACAGCATAAAGGGGGAGGAACGAGGCATGAGCATGGCGAAAAAGTCAGGCTGCTTCGGTTTCAAACACCACACAGAGGAGAACAAACTATTACCACTGGCATTGACGAGAAGCTGCTCCAGTGGAGAGGGTACAACTTTAGTTTAATGGCATGCCACCCAGACCAACACATCAGGGAAACAAAGGCCTTTCTGGATATAAGAAGGGTACAGAGTGCAGGTGAATGGGGCGGATTTGGAGTTCAAGGACGCACATTTTAGGATCTCAAAGTTAGCCCCACACGCAGCACGCAGCAGCACTCCGCTACTAGAATTGGGGTATTGGACCTGTCATAGCAGCCGGTCCCGCTCTGAGTGACAGCAGACAACGGGAAAACGCCAGAGGGACACACTGGCCAATCAATAACTAACGTTATTTGGCCTTCATGAGCGGCGCGAAGGCCCGTAATGTTGTTAGCACATGACTGTTCTGTCTGCTGCCTCCTATAATATCCCGGTCGGCGCTTCAAGAAACTAGGAAGCTTAGAGCCTTTGCATTTCAAGGAATCTGATTGGCTGTCCTGCTCCCACCATCCCAATGGCTTTAATGATCAGAACTTCTGCTTGGAGTCATGAAAGCTAAAAAAGGGCATGAGTGTCAAATATAAGTAGAAAGGGGTAGTTGTTGCCAGTGCTCATTGTTGCTGGTACTTCTCTACCCCTGGTCTCAGAAACCACGAGGGCAGCGTCAGTAAAATAAAGTAAACAAACTTCTAAGAATTCTGTTTAATTTCTCTAAACTCCACCCATTGCCCCCTCTAGCCTTTCACTTTAGGAGGAGTCAGTTGTGGAGGGGTCAGGCTGGGATAAGTGGGCAAACGTGTGATGTGACAAGGGTCAAAGTGGGCTTAAAGTCACTTGCGCTAATTTGCTAGAGTAAATTTGCATACCCAGGGCTTCTTTCTGTTTCCTGATTTTGGAATGAAATTCTCTAATGAAGGGCTACTCTGGGGTTGTACAGTGCCTAGATGGCCACAGGTTTTATTGCAGGCATGGGCGGATTTTGCGGATTCGCAATCCGCGAATTTGCGGATTTGCGAATTTGCAGATTGCGAAAATCCGCAAAATCCGCGAATCCTCGCGGATTTTGCGTATTTTTTTGTGTGTGTTCGCATGGGTTTCTGCAAGTTCGCGAGGGTTTTGTGCAATTTCGCAAATTGCGAACTTACTTGTCAGGTCGCCAGTTTTGCGAATTTGTTGTTTCTACATGCCCAGCCTGTTTGCAAGCCTTTCTTCATCACTGCCACCCTCTGTCACCACTGGCACTCTCTTTGTTCACCCATGCCACCCTCTGACTCACCCATGTCACCCTCTGTGTCATCACAGCACCCTCTGGTTCACCAGTGTACATTATTGGGGCAAAGCAAAGCACTGCCATCCTCTGTCAACACTGGCACTCTGGTTCACCCATGCCACCCTCTGGCTGGCACACCCATGCCACCCTCGGTGTCATCACAGCACCCTCTGGTTGACCAGTGAGTGTACATTATTGTGGCAAAGCAAAGCACACCTGCTAAGTGCTTTAAGGTTTGCAAAATTAAATTACAACACCTGCCCTGCCCCAACTGACATTAATGAAGGCTGGCACCTGCTTGTCTGCTCCCTTTCCTTTCCTTTTCCTGTTTGTTGCAATGTAATTTTTTTTAACAGGAACCTAACCGAATTCTGGAGGGCCCCTTCAGGAAGCACTACAGGGAATGGTTACAAATGATGAGGTTGAACTTTTGCACCTGCTCATTGCTTTTGCAAAAATCGTTTTTCTGTAATTTCGCGCTATTCGCGAGGCGCGGCGTCGTGCGAAATCGACCGTAGAAGCCGCGAACTCGTGCGAATTACTCAAAGGTCGAGTATGGGCGCCGCCATTTTGTTTGCGTGACGTATTTCCGTTTCCGCCCGCGAAGTGTAATCTCGCGGAATGAGCGCCTTGCGAATACAAGTTCGCACGAGTTCGCGAGAGAAATCGCGTGCGAACTTACTTACGCGCACGTGATCGGGCCGCCATCTTGTTTTTCATTCATTCCTATGTGTCTGGGCATGGTGTTTCTAATCCTCTCTATATCTCTGCCATCCTTTGCTTGTTATAATATTTTTTGAATCTATTTAAATTATTATCTATCCCTCTATTTTTCTAGCTTTCTATTTTTGTGTTTTAGGCTACTTTTGTTTACTTTTCAACTACTTTTTTAAACTTTGATTTTCTTCTTCCCTAGTCTTATTCTTTTTCATTTTTTCTCCTTGTTGCTACCACCTGCCCAGACCATGATGAAGCCAGCAGTGAAGCTGCCCAAGACGGGCCCGCAGCCCGTGCCCGGCTCCCGTGTGGCCGTTTAAGGGCAGAAATGGTGGTGCCCAGGGAGATCTTCAGCCCTCAGGAGGTGGGCGCACTTGTTTTCTATGTACAGCGCCGCCTCCCCAAGACCATCGCGGCAGGCGGCAGGATCGCTGCTGGCAACACCAACTGCCAGGAGCAACGGAAGCGGTGGGAGCAGGTGTGCCGGGCCCTGTTTGACATCTCGGGGGTCCAGCGCACCTACAACCAGGCGACCCACCGCTGGACGGATATCCTGGACAGGGAGCGCGACCTGCTCGACCTGCTGGGAGTGGAGGTCCCCTGGCTTGGTGAGTAGTAGTAGCAATTTTTTCATCACTCACTACTCTGTTTTTTCCCCTGCTCTGTGTGTTATATTGCAAATGTTTGTTTTAACTTTTTTACAAAGAGCAATAATGCTGCCGATTACATTGATAGTAGAGGTAAATTAATATTTCAAAATCTTCTGTGCATTTCAGGTGCACTGCTCTCCTTCTCTGTGGCGGTGCCACTGCTTATTTGTTTTCTATTTTGTGTTCATTTAATTGGGCTGAGTAATGTATGAGTGTACTTTACAGAACTGCGTAATGCTAGACACAAAGGGGCAGATTTACAAGCCCCTTGCACCACGTTTACGCTGCCTTACCTGACGCAACAGCGACGTAAACGTGGTGCATCCCTGCGAGTCATGTACAACGTGATGAATCTAGGGAGATGCGCCACGTTAAGGCCTGGGCCTGCGCCACGATGGGTGCGTTCCCACGCAGGGGGGGGGGGGGGGAGGGGGTCAGGCAGCTTTGCGCCTCGCAAAAGTGCCTGCGTGAAATCTACAAGATTTAACGCAGGCACTTCCGCGACGCTGCTACGTCAATTCTTTATGCCTGCTTGCTTGAAGCAGGCGTAAGGACTGATGCGGTATGTTGAGTATTGGGCAGCCCTGAGCATTGCTAGAGTTGCATCGCGCCTGCGACGCGACTCTAGAGATGTGCCCCTCTTTCGTCATGAGATGCATCACGCATCTGCCTACCCTTGCGCCAGGGTGTGCCGCATTGTAATTGCGGCGCATCTGCCATGACGCAAGGTTAGTTTTGCGTTACGCATTTGTTCTGGTGCACCTCTGGAGGTGTGCAGCCCAGAACTCGTAAGTATGCCCCTAAGTGTCAGATTTGCAATTACCTGCGCATCCCTGCAAAGTGTGCGGCACGCCAGCACCACCCATGGTGCGCCGTATTTACAATGTGGCACACCATGGTCCCAAAACGTCACCGAAGCGTTACGCATCGGTGCCGTAAAGGTGGCTCATTGATGGAGTTGCGTCGCAACGATGGCGCAGCTCCAGCAATGCTGCGTCAAGCCGTACGTCTGCTTCATGCAGGCGCAGGGTTTGAGTGACGCATCATTGTCCTAAATGACTGATTGAAATTTTATATATTCCCCATAGCCACTTTTAGCATGCGTTCCTGCGCAGGAATGCCCTCCCTTGCGCTGGAACGCTCCCTTATGGCGCAGGGCTTTGAAATGGGATGCATCTCCCATATGCGTCACGTTGTTAATATACGCCACACCATGGCGCCTCTCTTGTTGTGGCGCTGCGTCACAAAAGTGACGCAAGAACGGAGCAAAAGAGCTGCAAGGGGCTTGTAAATCTGCCCCTAGAGTAGAGGCTCAGGTGCAGTCCTTCCTTTGTAGCCCTCTTTTTGGCTGAAATAGTTGGTTCTTGTTCTTTCTAAATGTTTGATTTGGTTGACAAGGACATCGACAAGCAGCAATCATCAATGTTTTCTGTTCTTTCTTTCATGTTGTACGTCAGGTCCCCCCAGGGGCAAGCGGACGGAAGTGGAACAGGAGGATGCTGTGGCTCCAGAGGAGGAGGATGCAGGCCAGGGCGGCGAGTGCTCCTTTGCTGGCCCCAGTAAGTTTTCATTTAAATATAGAGGACCTATTGTTGTCCAAGCGTTCCTAATTTAATTTTTTCGAAATAGTGTTTAGATAGGAGCACAATCCATAATACTACTGTTGCAGGGACAATTCTCCACAAACCGAACTATGGACACTAAACACCAGAGTAATAATATTTCAGAGTGGCGTGTTTGGCACACTGTATAAACCTGGTAGTGTCAGCGGCACGGACTCCTCCTTGCCAAAATTTGCAAAACCTTTCGCTCAGTCACTCTAGTCTGGAGGACCAAAAACCACAGAGTCTATTCAAGTTTAAAAGCTTTATTAAAAGTAAAAGTAAACAAATATATTAAAATTAAGTTAGCTGGAAATGGAAAAGTGCTTGGTGCTGAGTTGATGAGTAATGGAACACATTTCTTGTGGTCGAGCCGAGCTTTCACCTGGTTTGAAGTTGATGTTGCTCTTGTCCTTAGAAGTCCAGCTTCTGTCTGTTCAGAGAAAAATGGTGTGTGTTAAAATTAAACAAGCATCCATCAATTGTGACAAAAAAGTGCAGCAAGACAACAGCCTTCCGTGGAAGGAGGGACATTTTTACTTTAGACTATAGTAGACAGTCAATTACTTTTTCTGTTGTTTTCACATTTCTTCATTCCTAGACCAAATACTAGTGAGTGGTGTAATCTAACATTCTTAAATCTACTTTGTAGGTGGAACATCTGGTGGCGGGGCCAGCTCGGATGTGGTGGTGGTGGTCGACTCCGAGTCCGAGGACAACTCTGGGGAGGAGGCGGCGCAAGTGGCCAAAGAAGAGACTGTGAGGAAACAGACAGTGGTGCTGGCGGGTAGAGGTAAGCTGGATCATGGTACTATCTGACTCTTAGATAGCATATGATGTGTATCTACAGAGAGTAGACGGTCACTGGATGAACTACGAAAATACTATGAAATGTTTCCGGGGGGGGGGGGCGGCAACATCATCACCATCTCCTGAGTCCTGACATGATTGAGCACAAGTATTACATTTTATTTATTTTATTTTATTTTGAAAGTTTTATATAGCGCGAACAAGATCTTTGCAGATATCAGAGCGCTTTACAAGATACGGGGGTGATAGAGTAATACAGTGTAATAGTTGAGGTAGTTAGGTAGTTACATAGTAGTTACATGGTTACATAGGTAGGTCAAAAAAACATGAGGTAGGTCACAGGTGAGGTAGTGTCGGTACAAGGTGCATAGTCAAACAGTTGTGCCAATAATATAAAGTACAAAAATAAGGAGCATATACTTGCTTAATCTAACACGACATAGAGCTTAAATAAACAAAGAACCCCATAGGGGGAAGAGAAAAATCTTGTGCGGCACCACAGCAGACGACCTGGCAACTACATTAAAACAGAGGGAAAAACAAAAAATGCCGGAAAAAAACAATTCAATCTAAATCAGGAGGATGTGGTTATAGAGCATGGGTCCTCACAAACTTTCTCTCGGGGCCAAATTGACAGTGTGGTTTGTGGCCAAGGGCCGCACCGAAGGGGGCAGGGTCAGTGGGGGAGGGGGGTGGATCTAGAGCAACAAAAAAAACTATGACCATGAGGTTGAACTCATGTCCCTGCAGCGGATGCCTTCGTCCACTGAGCCACCAGACCTGGCATACACATTACACACATCTTTCTTTCTCTCTCTCTCTGTCTCTCTCTCTGTCTCTCTCCCTCCCTCTCTCTCTGTCTCCCTCCCTCTCTCTCTCTGTCTCCCTCCCTCTCTCTGTTTCCCTCTCTCTCTCTCTCTCTGTCTCCCTCTTTCTGTCTCCCTGTGTCTCCCTCTACCTCGCTGTCTCTCTCTCTCTGTCTCCCTCCCTCACCTTCCCTCTGTCACCCTCTGGCTCCCTCCCTCTCTCTCTCTCCTTCTGTCTTCCTCTCTGTCTGTCCCTGTCTCTGCCCCTATCTGTCAGTCTGTCCCTGTCGCTATCTGTCCCTGTTTCCCTCCCTCTGTCTCCCTCTCTGTCTCTCTGTCTGTCTCTGCTTGTCTGCCCCTTTCCCTGTCTCTGCCTCCATCTGTCTCTGTCTGTGTCTCTCTGTCTGTCTCTGTCTCCCTCCCTCCCTCCCTCTCTCTCTCTGTCTCCCTCCCTCTATGCCTGTCTCCCTCTCTTGCTCTCTCCCCCTCTCTCTCTCTCCCTCTGTCTCACTCACTCTGTCCGTCTCCCTCTCTGTCTCCCTCCGTCTCCGTCTCTCTGTCTCCCTCTGTCTCCGTCTCTCTGTCTCCCTCTGTCTCCGTCTCTCTGTCTCCCTCTCTGTCTCCCTCCCTCCGTCACCCTCAGTCTCAATCCCTCTCTCTCTCTCCCTCGCCATCTCCCTCTCTATCTCTCTGTCCCTGTCTCTGCCTCTATCTGTCTGTCGGTCCCAGCCTGCTGTAATTACCATATTGTAATTTGTCACTGGGCCAGCACTGGATGTACCTGCGATGGCCTCAATAGTTTTGTACTGCGCTGGCTAGTTGCTAGTTGTACTGTGACACAACTTTCTGCTGAATCATTTTGTGTTAATCATATTCTTAAAGAGCATTGGTTACAGATTATGTCTTTCTTTCTTCATATAGTTGGTAATACTAAAACATCAAAACCATCAAGGAGTATGAAGGCTCTACTGGCCCGGCAACGGAGGCTGGATGCTACTGTTGCCCAATATCGGCGGCTGGTGGAACTGGAGGGGGAGGACACGCAGTCCAGTACATCGAATGGGACACCTGCATCCTCCTCCGTGACCCCACATTCTGCCGGTCAGCGCAGTGCTCCGGCGATCGGAGCCGGGCTGGCAGACGCCACCGCCGAGCAGCAAAGGCTGCCCCTCACAGTACTCTAAAGGCTCGCTTGCGCCGTGCAATGCACAGAGTGTCCGACCTGGAGGCGGAGGTCCGGAAGTTGAAAGAATATCAAAATTTGTTGGAGGGCCTCCGCTTAGACCACGCCATCCTCCGGGAGCAGTACGATGCCCTGGCCCTAAGGCATGATGCCCTGGAGGCCAAAGTCCACACCATGCATCCCTAGAGTGTCCCTTGCCCCTTTTTTAGAGACTTTTGGGGGGTGGGAATTGGGAGTTGGGGTTTTTGGGGACTTTTGGAGGACTATTTATTTGTTGGGGTTAGGGAGGGTCTTGCGGGAGATTATTTTGTTAGGGATATAAAAATATACTTTTTCAAACTTTATCTGAGCAAACCTGTTTTTTACTACTTTTGAGCCTGGTGGGTGGTGGTTTTGCAATAAGTTCGTTTTACTGAACACTGTCATCGTGTTGGTTCACGTGTAATTGGCCAAATGTTTTCCAAAGTAAATGCCTGTCACAGAGTTTGTTAATTCAAGAGTCCTAGGACTTTACTAGTACCACTGTCACTCTCTCGCCTCTCCTAATACTCCAATATACTACATCCCATCCAAACGCTTATCTTACCTGTAATTTGTGTTTGAGGGCTGGCTCCACCTGGAATTCACAGTGTCCTAAAGCGTTCTGCAGCAGGGCCCCAACTGGAGTTTCCCGGCGTGGATTTTCTGCAAAACAAAAGCAATCAACATTAGAAATGTGGCAGCCGTGCTCACAGACCCCAAAACCCACATCCAAAAACCTAGAAGCCCCACAGACAGCACCCCTAAGACAGGCAAGCGAGCAATAATAACGCCTAAACGTTCCCGTGTAATTGGCCAAATGTTTTCCAAAGTAAATGCCTGTCACAGAGTTTGTTAATTCAAGAGTCCTAGGACTTTACTATTACCACTGTCACTCTCTCGCCTCTCCTAATACTCCATTATACTACCTCCCATCCAAACGCTTATCTTACCTGTAATTTGTGTTTGAGGGCTGGCTCCACCTGGAATTCACAGTGTCCTAAAGCGTTCTGCAGCAGGGCCCCAACTGGAGTTTCCCGGCGTGGATTTTCTGCAAAACAAAAGCAATCAACATTAGAAATTTGGCAGCCGTGCTCACAGACCCCAAAACCCTAGAAGCCCCACAGACAGCAACCCTATGACAGGCAAGCGAGCAATAACGCCTAAACGTTTTCACCTCCCATTTCCTCCTAACCAATTTCATCCCTTAATAGACCTTGCCAGCAATGGCCCAGCCAAGACCCGTTAACCCAAGCGCAAACAAGTTTGACACCCCCCAAACAGCCAAAAAGCAAATCCGGGAAAAAAGCCACACTTAGCAAAATGTATTTAAATGAGGACTCACTACTTCCAGTACCTCTTTAGGGGACTTGTCAACATAAGTTTCTTCATTGTGCGCAATCCAGGCATCAGCATTACGGGAAATGGATAGGGTGAGTCTGGAGGAGGAGGATAGACGACCAGGACTGAGTTCTTGGCAACTAACTTGTGAACCTGAGGAATGCTGCGGCATCAAAATCAAGACAGTTCTGCTGATGGGCTTGTTGTTTGATTGGGTGATTACAGTTTTGTTGTGAATGGGATCAAGCACTTGCTAAACAAAGAAAGACAGACACACAGGAATAAAAGTGAATAAGGACGAAAAATAAAGTTAATGAATCATTGACTCATTTTCAGAACTCGCTGTCAGGGAAGCAGAACTCGTCCTCATACTCTGCAAATTCAGTCGGTAGTACTTCTGGTAACTGAGGAGAACTTTCCTCAGGTAGGTTGGTGTCCTCTTCTTCCTGCGTGCATTCTCGTACTTTGTAATCTGGTGGTATGAAGTGCTGGTTCATCTTTATCATGGTGAGCCGCTCCACATTTGCGGGCAAGAGGCGGGACCTTTTGGAAGTCACAATGCCACCAGCAGAACTAAAAACACGTTCTGAAGACACGCTTGCGAGTGGGCAAGACAAGTAATTGATAGCCAGGTTGGTGAGCTCTCGCCATATGTTTCTTTTCCCATGCCAATACGCCAATGGGTCCTCAGTAATATTGACCGCTGTTGAGTCATCCAGGTAGGCCTGCACCATTGAAACAATGTTCTCCCGGATTCCTGTACTTCGCACTTCTGTGTCCTTTCTGGGACAAGGAAACCCTAGCTGACTTAGCCAATCCTCTTCAGACATATCGCCTGGGCCTGGTGCAGATGATCCGGTTGCTGGTGTGGTTAACGGCTCAGAGGAAAAGACACTCACTTCTGCCACAGGCACAGAAGTGCTTTTTTGGGACGCCCGATGGCCTGCTGAATCACTAGTACTGTCTTCTCCTACAGTTTCCTTCCGCTCTCTTTCAAAACGAATGGCTGACTGAGCTAGCCAACCTTTGTACTCTGTAACATCTGAAGTTTCAAAAGGAATTAATACTTTGCCAAACAATGGCTTTTTGTAACGTGGATCCAGAATAGTAGCACAAATGTAGTGCTGTTGTTTCTTGATATTTACAAGCCGTTCATTGCTAACTAGGCGTTGTAATAATCTCTGCGCCAACTCATATGCTTCATTCTTTCCAGCATCCTTTAATTTGGAAGACACCACCTTGACTTGGTGCTCGAGCTTCAGCAACAATGGGATAGCTTTGCTCAAAGAACAGTCCTCCCTGCTGACTTCACGCGTGAAGACCTCAAAAGGACGAAGCATGTCTGTCAGGCTTTTAACTAGCTGCCATTGCTCCACCGCTAGCATCATTTCTGTCGTATCACCACCCAGGTTGTAGAAATACTCATTGACTACTGGAAACAGCTCATGCAGACGCTCAAGCATGTAGAAGGTTGAGTTCCAACGTGTTGCCACCTCCTGGACAAGTGCTTTCACTGGCATTCTACGTACATTTTGCTGGCGCCTCAGCTCCTTCCGGGCCTTAAAAGAATGGTTGAAATGTGTGCATATTCTTCTGCAGATGGTCAGTATTTTCTCGACTGCAGGTTCTTTTTTCAAGAACTTTTGCATGACCAGGTTCATACAGTGCGCCAAACACGGCACTCTGAAATAGTCACCGTCCTCCATGGCCTTAACTACATTGCTGCCATTATCAGTAGAAACATAACCAACCTTGCAATTTCTTGGGGGCAGCCATTGCAAGACCTTTTTGTTAAAGTCATCCAAAATGTTGTCTGCAGTATGAGTTTTCTCCATGCCAAACATGGCTAATGTTGCATGTTTACGAGCACCCTTAAAAATCTCGACCAAGTCACCACCTGCATTTATCTGTTTTGCAACCCCTGAAAAAGAGACCCAGTGTGCAGTGATGCACATGTAATCATTGGCTGCGCAACTGGTCCACCTGTCTGTTGTCAGGTGTATAGTGTGAACAGCACTCTTCTGCAAAGCTGCCCCAACCAACTCAAGCACCTCTTTATGTAGTGCTGGAACAGCAACCCTGGCAAAATAGAACCGGCTAGGAACCTTCCATTTAGGGGCCAGTGTTGCCACGAGTTCAAGAAAACCCACACCTTCGACAAACGAAAAAGGGAGAAGGTCCACCGCTAGCATTTTAGCCAGCTTAGTGTTATAGAGGCGCACAATTGGGTGGTTGCGTTGAAATGGCGCATCTGCGGAGAACATGGCTGAATTTGGTGCGCTGGACAAATTTACTGGATGATGCTGATGACTTCTTCGACCCAGTTCTGCTCAGTGTTGACATTTTCCGCATTGGTGTCTCCCAGACTCTCAGTGTGCCTCCTATGTGTTGCGGAGGGTGTGGTGCTGCCAGGGGTACTGGGTGCAACCGGACAATTGTCTGACGCTTCTACCTCCCCGTCATCTTCAGATGAAACATCTAGTACGGGTTTATTTTGGCCACTTGCCCTTTGGGATTGCTTTCCCTCGATGTTTGCTAGGTGCGCAAACCATTCGACAGCGTGCCTTCTTTTAAGATGACCTATCTGGCCTCCGGTACCATAGTTGGTACCAGTCTTACCACGGCTAACTCTAGTCTTACAAATGGAACAAACGGCTAAGTAATCATGCTTTGCATGGACACTAAAAAAGTTCCAAACTGGGGACTGGAAACTTCTGGTTTTGCCGCACTAGGTGATACTGCCAATGCCAGATGAAGCAGTGGTGGATAAGCCTTGCAGACATCTACTGGGTTGTGCAATTATTGCAACAACCCTACTTGAGGGAGTCGAGTTGGATGGAGGTCCCCTCTGGGGAGGAAATATGGGAGCTGTAGGTTTTGTTGAACTTGTTGTACTACTTGACTGCGTTGATGGTGCTACCAGTGCCACGTCGCCAGGGTCACGCTCAGCATGACGTCGGGATAGGGTATAAATGTCTGTCTGCTGCATGGCCGGTGTGGCTGGAATGACGTGTGTGATGACTAGGTCATTGCTTTCATCCTGTTCATCAACATCAGAATGCACCACTTTATCAAGTCCGACGTTCGGATCCATAAGTATGAGCTTTCCGGGGCCCTTCCTTTTAACATTTGATACCTTTCTCAGCTCATGGTGTGCCTCCCTCTCAGACGTCGGAGATGGTTGCCATTCTAGATCCAGATCATCTGATGGAGCGGCGCTTGAAGAGGAACTTCTACACACCCTCCTTGATCTTTTCCTTGCTGGGGAGCTGGGAGAAAATGAATCATCAGGAGGAGTGGCTTCGTCTTCCTGACATGATACCCCGGCTCCAAAGTCAATTTCCTCCTGTGCCCCTACTTCTGGAAGAACAACCATTGTGGCCACTTGCACCGCTCCATTCGCCGCTACATGGGCCTCTTCACTGACCTCTACTTGCGACTCTCCATGGACCTCTCCTTCTCGGCCTTCTCCTTCTCGGACAGCTCCTTCTCGGACAGCTCCTTCTCGGACAGCTCCTTCTCGGCCTTCTCCTTCTCGGCCAGCTCCTTCTCGGCCTTCTCCTTCTCGGCCAGCTCCTTCTCGGCCTTCTCCTTCTCGGCCAGCTCCTTCTCGGCCTTCTCCTTCTCGGACAGCTCCTTCTCGGCCTTCTCCTTCTCAGCCAGCTCCTTCTCTGCCTTCTCCTTCTCGGCCAGCTCCTTCTCGGCCTTCTCCTTCTCGGCCAGCTCCTTCTCGGCCTTCTCCTTCTCGGCCAGCTCCTTCTCGGCCAGCTCCTTGCGCATGTACTTGTCTTCTACCAGTAGCCCATGCAGTTGTTGTTGCGGCTTTGGTTGTTCATTAGTACTTGTGAGATGAGTTACAACCTGTGTTGATTGTGTGCTGCTACTTTCTTGCGATGAGCCAACATCACTGGTCGTTGGTGATTTAACCACTAAACAGGCTACCTGTGCAGCACTCATGGTGAACTTTTATTTTTTCCACAAAAATGTAGTGGTCGAGGCACCAGTCTCCTTGGTAAGTGGTGCCACTTGCTTCTTCTTCTCCTTAGTAGAGACATCTTTCTTGCAAGAGGAGCTACGGCCACCTCTTTTTGGACCCATCTTCTTCAGATGTCGGAACAGCAGGCCGCAGCAGGACTTCTTCCTGGCACTGATGCTCAACGATGATGCAGAGTTCTTGACTTTGTGCACCTAAAAGCAAACGAAGACAGAGGAACATCAGTTAAATATATGTTGCATATGTAGCGCTTCAATTAATAGTTTGCAAGTAGGCATTTATGAATGCACATGTGCACACCACAATATGGAAATATCAAAAATAAGAATTGCTAAATTTTTGGGAAACGGGAATTTAACATTGATCCAAGAGAGCCCACAGAGAAGGTTGTAGTTTCATGTACCACTGACTCCCCCTGGGCACAATGGGTGAAAGCAAGGCAAAATGGGTGCAGGCCTATGTCACAAAGCTCACTGCCTGCCTTCAAAATGGCCGCTTGACCCCCATCCACATGGCCAGGACCATGCCTCAAAATGGCCCCCACCAACATAGCCAGCCCCCAACCCCTACTCCAAAAAGTCAAAAAACACAACACAAATCACCACAATCCAATGCCATCCATCAAGTTTCAGAAGGTTTATGCTGCCTGCTGGTGGTTTTCTGGTGCAGAATTGCAATTTTTGCAATTTCGCGAGTGCGAGATTGTTGCTTCACAACGCGAACGTGGCGAAAGACCCGCAAAATACGCGAACAAACCGATTCTGGGCCCCCTGGGCATAATGAATGAAATCAGAGCACACTGGGTGTAGGCCTATGGCACAAAGCACACAACCTGGCTGCAAAATGGCCGCTTGACCCCCATCCACATGGCCAGAACCTGCAGGACCATGCCTCAAAATGGCCCCCCACCAACATAGCCAGCCCCCAACACCACCCCAAAAAGTCGAAAAACACACACAAAAATCACCACAAACAAACAACATCAACTTATCAACTTACTTGTGAAATCAAATTTCGAATCCAAAAGTAATCCAAAAAGCCTCAAATCCAAATATCCAGCAGCATCCACAAAAAGTAATCCTTCCCAGTCAAGATCGAAATCAAAGTGGCCAGGAAATGGACTAAGCAATGGGAGGAGCTTGCTGGACAGGAACAGGAAGTTGGAGACTGGGGCACTTCCTTCACCCCACCCCAATGGGAGGAGATTGCTGGACAGGAACAGGAAGATGGAGACTGGGCCACTTCCTTCACCCCTCCCCAATTGTAATTTTTGTAATTTCGTGAGTGCGAGATTGTTGCTGCCCGCGCCGCGGGCCTCGAGCAGTGCGAACACAAGCAAAAAATCCGCAGCGCGCGGATTTGCGGATTTTGCGGGAAATTCGCGAATCTCGCGGATTGTGGATTTACCGAAAATCCGCAAAATCCGCGAGCGGAGCGGATTTTACTCCCATGCCTATTTTATTGTTACCATAGTAATAGGTGTTAATTCATTGTTTCCTTGGCATGGTGTCATTACTGGCCACACCAGAACATCCACTACTATAAAAACACGTCAAACATCCAGCAACGAGCAGCAAGCAACTAGGGCGAAAGTGGTCTTTGATTGTTGAACATCTTTGGGAGATGTTGTTACTTGGCTGACGAACTGTAATTTTGAGTGACCCGCCCTGTTGATCGTGAAGATATTTTGAGTTTTTTTTTTTACACAGAATCACTAAACTTAGAACTGTACAATGGTTTTCTACTGTCACTGCACTGCACTCCTTTACTTCTTGAAGTTCTGCGCGTTTGCAAGGACACAGCTGCAGCAAGCTCCGAAGCACTTGGAAAAAACCTGTTGCCGCTCGACAAAATCTCTACAACAGCAGCACGTCAGGATACATGGTCTCCTGCCTCCACCGCACTTAAACCAGACCAGGTCCCCGGGGAGCCACACGCGGGGCACAGACCCAGACAGGGTGGAAAAATAGCCCCGGGTGCAAGGTGCGAGCTGCAGCGCCACACAAAAGCTGTATTGTTCAGGCTCGGGTGGACCGACGGAGGGGTTGTTTATGTCAAAGGCCAATCATTCCTACACCCCCGCTTAACGACTGTCTATTTGTGCATTCAGTACTGTACATGCACACTGAGCTTTGTCCATGTAGCGCTGTACAGGCACTCAGCCTATCGATGTAGCGCTGTACATTCACTCTGAGTTCGATCATAGCGCTGTACATGCATTCTGAGCTTTATGGAATTAGCACTGTACATGCCCTCTGAGTTATATCATAGCGCAGTAAGGCACTCTGAGCCTATCGATGTAGCGCTGTACATGCACTCTCTGAGCTCCATCGATGTAGCGCTGTACATGCACTCTCTGAGCTCTATCGATGTAGAGCTGTACATGCACTCTCTGAGCTCTATCGATGTAGTGCTGTACATGCACTCTCTGAGCTCTATCGATATAGCGCTGTACATGCACTCTCTAAGCTCTATCGATGTAGCGCTGTATATGCACTCTGAGCTTTATCTGTATAGCACTCTACATGCCCTCTGAGTTATATCATAGTGCTGTAAGGCACTCTGAGCCTATCGATGTAGCGCTGTACATGCACTCTCTGAGCTCTATCGATGTAGCGCTGTACATGCTCCCAGAGCTCTATCGATGTAGCGCTGTACATGCACTCTCTGAGCTCTATCGATATAGTGCTGTACATGCACTCTCTGAGCTCTATCGATATAGTGCTGTACATGCACTCTCTGAGCTCTATCGATGTAGCGCTGTACATGCACTCTCTGAGCTCTATCGATGTAGCGCTGTACATGCACTCCCTGAGCTCTATCGATATAGTGCTGTACATGCACTCTCTGAGCTCTATCGATGTAGCGCTGTACATGCACTCTCTGAGCTCTATCGATGTAGCGCTGCACATGCACTCTAAGCTTTTTTCTGTATAGCCCTCTCACCCTCACCCCCTCACACCCACACACACTCACACACCCTCACACCCCCTCACCCTCACACACCCTCACTCCCCTCACACCCTCACCCCCTCACAACCCTCTCACCCTCACTCCGCCTCACACCCTCACACACCATCATCCCCTCACCCTCACACCCTCACCCTCACACCCCCTAACCCACCCCCTCACACCCCCTCACACACCCACACTCACAATCACACACCCTCACCCTCACACACCGTCACACACCCTCACCCTCATACCCCCTCTCACCCTCACCCTCACACCCCCTCACCCTCACACACCGTCACACACCCTCACCCTCACACCCTCACTCACCCTCACCCTCACACACTCTCACACACCCTCACCCTCACACCCCTCACCCTCACACCACTCACCCTCACACCACTCAGTGCTACAACACATATTGTGTTACAATAGGTGTCACATTAGCGAAACATAAAACTATTGGCATTGTAAATAACAAAGCTATTACTTTCGCTACTTTCAAAACAAGCACATAAATAAAAAATGTGTCCTTTACAATACCAATAGCTCAAAATTTCCTAATGCGAAACCTATTGCATTGCTGTGCTTCTCTCCCCTGCTGCACTCTCCTGCTCTCTAGAGATGTGGCCTAATGACCAGAGCTGCCATCTAAGTAACGTAAATACAAAACATGTTGCTTTCCAAATGCTATAGGTGTCACATTCGCGAAAGTTATAACTATTGGCGTTGTAAATGACAAAGCTATCAATTTAGCTATTTTAAAAACCAACAAATAAATAAAATATTTGTCATTTACAAGACCAATAACTCCAACTTTTCTAATGCGAGACCTACTGCATTTCCAATGCTTGTTTATAATCTCTGTTTATGATTTTACAATAACACCTCCTTGACTACCCCGGTGCTGTGCCCGCTGATAACATATGTGGTCCAAATGATTATCTATCATAACAATCTTCTTTCCAAGGGGATACTTTTGACCTTGGTAATTTTCACTCATTGACATCCTCGGTTATGAGAGATGCTGTGTTTTATTGTTTTTATTTCTGATTAAGCAGTTTGACTTACTGCCTTGGTTGTTTTCATTAGTTGTGCTTTATTTGTTACGAAAGGGTGGCAGCCGAAGGTCTTTCTGTAAACTCACACGGTCACAGCGCAAATATATTCTTCGTTAAAACCAGTAGCATAGCCAGCCAGTCGTGGGTCCTAGAACCAGGAAGGAAATGCTCAACCCGTCCCCAACCCACCACCAGCTGTTTAAATTGTGAGATACAACAATAATCGGGGTTCAGTGAGTATCGGGCCTCTGTGCCCCGGTACCACTGCACCTTCTGCATCAACGGAAGCTACGCCCTTGGTTCACACTGTGCAAACAGGGCTGTTGTTTTCCGATTGACAGTAGTACATGGGGGCAAAAACCTCAGGTTTACAAATGAAATGCTTGTTTTATGTCACGAAAAACGAAACAATTAATGAATCCCATTAGCAATACGTCACTGTTGTGTAACACAACAAGCAGTTTCCTAGTAACAATGTACATTCTTTTCTCAGTTTGCAGTGGCTGTGCGTTACTTTGGACGTGATGACTTGTATTAATGACTGCGTCACACGCTGCGTGGTGACTTTGTTCAATGAACCCCAAATAGTCACGTTCCATATGAATGGTATTTATGTGCGTGTGGCAAACCTGCTCGGCCACCCCTGGAGAGGTGGAATGTTCCCTTTGGCTTTCGCCTCTGACACCCCAGCAGTGCTGCGTGGCTTTGAAACTTCCCGCGCAGCACGCCACGCAGTTAATATTCAAAGAGCAATCATGGGCGCTGTATAATTCCTGTTCATTGTTACGCTTTACTTGCAGCGGTCAAAGGGCAAGGAGTGTCCTATTCCACTCGTTCTGGTCAGTCTTTTATGAGTTTTTTTGTTTTACATTTTTATTAAACCCCAATAAAACAGTTAATGTATTCTGTAGTACAATTTCTCTGCGTAAGCACAAATATACCGACACGTCCAGCAAAAGAAAACACGAAAAAGAAAGAAGCTAACTGCTCACATGCATTAGGTTTACTTTATTCTTCTTTTTTTATAGTGGGTGTGAGCAATAATATTTTTTTCTCTTTAATGTTCTTTGGTGCAAACAATCGGATTTGTAGTACATACATTTCCAACCATTATTTCAGGCCCTGCTCCAGGATTCGGGTTGGGTAGGGCATGGAAGCGAATGGAGTAGCCTAGTGCCTCTCAGGGTTCTGCAGCTGGTTCTGGCCATGTTGGCTGGTCTTAAAGGAGGTGGAGCTGCCTACCCTACGCTACCTACTGTGGAAGTGATGATTACTAGCTTTAACTCTGTTTCTAGAGGTTTGTACCAAAGTGTTTAATACTTTTTGCTCTCTTTGACCAGACCTCCTTTCTATCCGCCCCACACTCCCCTCTCTCTTCTTCATCCGCTTTTCTCTCTGCTTTAGCCTCCTCTCTGATCCTCCTATTTCTTTGCCTCACTCTCCTCTTTCTCCATCTCATCATCTCTTCCTGATTTGGCCTCCTCCCGTTCTGTCTTCACCTCGCTCTCCTCTCACTCCTACCTCATCCTTCTGTCTCCCACTCCTTCTTCTCTCTCAACACACCCTTCACTCTTTTCCGTGCCTTTATCTCACCATCTTTCTTACCCACCTCCTTCTTCCCTCCACCACACCACCTACACTCTCTCTTCCTTAGTATCCTCCCCCTCTCTTTGCCTCCATCTCCCTGTCTCACTGCCACCCACCTCCCTCCCCACACTCTGCGTCACCATCCCCTCTTTCTACTGCAACCTCCTCTCTCTCCTCCTCAACCTTGACTCTCTCCAAATCACCCTCTTCTGTCAGCCCTACCTTCACTGCTGCCGGCTATGGGGTAGTGAGTTTGTGTATGTAAAGGAAAATTGAAATGTTTCTGTACAAGTGGTTGTACTTGTGTGGGTGTGCGTAACTATTGCAGCCTTGCTGCCTGGTACCTGTTCTTCAAAGAAAGGTCTAGTGGCGGCTCCTCTGCTAAGGCGGAGGAGCATTGTCACCCTACCAGCCTCAAAACTTGAAAAAGAAAACGATAATGAATCGGGTTTATTATTGTTTTATTTTTTAAGTTTTAGTCTTGGGGGTGAGGCCATGGGGGGGCAGTCAGGAGAGGTAGTGGAGGGCACTGGTATCGGAACACATGTGTGTTTGACCAGCCGACTCAGGCCAGCCAAACACACATGCGCACTGAGCTTTCTCCAACCCCACCTGTGTTGCTGGGTTGGAGACAGCAAAGCAAAGCCGACCAGAATCACTGGGAGCACAAATTCTCAGCGCTCAGGCCAATCCTGATGCTGCTTTCAAACATGAAAGTAGTGCCAGGATTGGCCGCAAAGGACAAGGGGAGCCTGTGTTGCAGCTGCAGCGAGACTCGGAGCAAAAGAGAGGCGGACAATCGTCAGGTAAGTTTTCGTTTTCTCCTTTCTTTTTTTAGCCGCTACTGGGCAGCTTTCAACATTTTGAACAACAGCCACACCAACGTATGGATTGTATAGAATGTGCTTATCAGACGCAGGAGATCTAAAAAGACTTGAAGGCCATGCATATGTTAAAGAGATAGTATAGAGTTATGCAGCATTTTGTAGTTATGGGTGGTGACTACTGCTGTTCATTTACTTCAAAAAAATTTAAATAATTGGAAAAGCAATCAACGTTAGCAACTGGCCAACATCATATGTGGGCCGGGATCTACAATTAGCTGCCCACTGTGGCAAGAACACAGCTTGTGAGATTGAGGAGTGGACTTGTAATTTAGTGGCTAGTTTTTCAACCAATATTTATATGTCAGTCTTATCAATGGAAAGTATTTTAAAGAGAACAAAGTAGAAATGTACAGTTCATGTGAGTTCGTCAAAACTGATCGGTCTCTTCTACATTGTCACTGGCATGTTTCCTCTTCTTTCCAGTTCACTTCCATTTTACCCCCTGTCTTTCCTATTACCGTCACCCTCTCTATCGTATCCCCCTTCCCACCCATCACTTTTCCCTTGTGTTCAACAAATCGCTGTTTACCACTCTTTCCTTAACTCACAAATATGTATAATTTGCACATCACCCTCCTTTCTGATTACCTTCCTTTCTTTTCATCCTAATCTGTTATCAGCCTCATCCTCCACCTTCACTCTTCCCTTCTCCTCTCACTCACTTCTCAGTACAGGCGTACCAATCACCCAATTCTTTAACCCATTGTGCTCATCATTCTCCTGCTCAGTCCTGCTCAATCATCATCCTTCATCTACCTCTAGCACTGTCGTTATCTTCTTCTCTATTTCATGGCACACATCACTCTCCTACTCCTCTCTAATCAGCCCTCTCAGTCATATTTCTACTTTTCTCCTCTTTCATCCATCTCTAACTTTACTACTTGTAAGAATTTGGGTTTCTGGTTGAGGGGAGGTGAAGCACTACTCATGCAGCAGCCACAATCTTTGTCAAGGTGAGGCACAAGCAAACCCCAGATTAACCTGTGCTCAACCCTCTAGTAGCTTGTCACAAAGAAGCCAGGCTTAATTTAGAGGCAATGTGTAAAGTAATTATGCAGCACTTCAAACAGTAATAAAGAAAAAACACAACACAAGAAAAATTACACACCAATTTAGAAAAATAGAGCAAATTTTATTAAATAAATGAATACTAAAAGGACAAAAATCTAATCAGTAGAACCGGAGAAAAGCAATTTTAAAGATTTAACTGAAAATAGTGCCAAAAAGCACAAAGCACCAGCAGCAGATGTTTGGTTCTGCCTGACCGGGATAAAGTCACAAATTCAGGCTGACCGCGATAGTGTGCGAGCCGGCTACAGGGACTCAGTTAGGCACCCTGAATGAGAATACCTTAAATCCTGGTTGTGCAGCCTAGGTGATGCATCAGTACTGAGGAGCTGCAAAGCTGCGTTGCAAGGCCCTGCATCGTTGTCGAGGATCCTGTCAACGAGGGCTTGCGTTACGAACACCGGCATCACTGGTGCATCACACAGCTGAGGCGATGCTTCGGTTCGAGGAACTGTGAAACTGCGATGCTAGAAACTGTGTTGCCTTCGAGGCCGCTGTCAATGAGAGATTTGCAATGTGATGGCCTGCGTAGGGGATGCCTTGTACAGCATCGGTTCCGATGCGGGCTACAAGGTCGATACGGAGTCCTTTGGTTGGGAGAATCTCTGCAGCAGATGCAATGCATCGGTTCTGCCTGGGCTTGCGCTGCGGCAGAGAAGATGTGTCGGTTGTGCTGGATCCACAGATGGAAAAGCACCTTTAGGCTCACTTCTAAGTGTCCAGGACTGGGACGCACCACTTGGCAGGGTAGGACTCATAGCTGGCATATTCATGTGCTGGGTCATGGTTGTCGGAGCTTTATGTCCACGAGTCTCTAGTTAGGAGCCAGTCAACTAGCCCTTGGAGTCACTCTGGGGTTCTGGGTTCAACAGATGCAGGCACAGTCCTTCTTACCCAAGCAAGAGGGCATCAGGACAACACAGCAATCAGCAGTCCTTTAGGGCAGCAGTCCAGCAGAGTAGAAGTCCTTTCAGCACCACAGCAGTCCTTCTTTCTGACAGAATCTTCCACAGGTTCAGAAGTGTACTGAAGAGTTAGTGTCTGAGCTCCAATATTTATACCGGGTGCCTCTTATGAAGTGGGAGAAGCTTTCAGAGGTTTTCATTTGAAGTGCCCTGGTTTCCTTCCTCCCGTGCACTGGCTCCAGACTTACTGAAAGTCATGTGCAGTACTTTGCATGGAGGTTAGGACACAGCCTATTCAAGTGTAAGTTGAGCTGTGCCCAGCTCTGCCCTGCCATCATGACATTGATGGCACATCCAGGCACACCTAAGCTCTATATTGTGTGTGGCCTTCTAGAAGGAAATCATAAAGCCCAAATGTCAGCTACATCCAGTCATGTGACCCAGAGACAGGCTACAGGCACTAACTGGCTAGGGCAGAAAAAGGTCAAGTATTCTAAAAGTGGCATTTTCAAAATTGTAATACAAAATTTGACTTCACCATAAGAGAGGGTTTTTCGTTATAATTACAAAGACACCAAACACGAGCTGGTTACCTGCTCCTATTTGGAAATGATCACTTATTCATTGTAATTAGGTAACTCCAATGTTATCCTATGGGAAAGGCAGGCCTTGCAGTGATGAAAAACGAATTTATTTTATTTATTTATTTATTTTCTTATATAGCGCCTGAGTCAATTCCCGAAGGGATATCTCCGCGCTTGTGCTCCTATCTGATAGACTCAAACATGATCATATGCTGGTAGCAGAAAAATGTTTCTCAAAACTCAGTGAATAGATAGGTTTCGAGATTTTTCCTGAAGGATTCTAGATTGGTGATTTGTTTCAGCATGGGTGGGAAGAATTCCAGAGAACAGGGCCTTTGTAGGAGAGGGTGCGACCTCCTTGTCTGGTTCTTCTAAACTTTGGGACCTGTAGTAACTGATGACTACTGGAGCGCAAAGTGCGTCCGGGGATATATGGTACAAACTTTTCCCTCAAGTATTTGGGTCCTGTGCCAAACAGACATTTGTGTATTATGCAACACATCTTGAATTCTATGCGTTGCCTTATTGGCAGCCAATGAAGCTGGTGAAGAAGAGGACGAGAGGGCGTTCTAGGTTGAGCATTAAGAACCAGCCTCGCCGCAGTATTTTGGACCACTTGTAGTTTTTTTATTTGCTCCTCATTAGCCGCGATAAGCAAGCCATTGCAGTAGTCCATCCTACTGATTACTAATGTCTGGACTAGTGTTTTCCTATGGTTACTGGGCAGGAATGGAAAAACACGCCGTAACAGCCCGATAACGCGGAAGCATGCTCCTGTGACTTGGTTGGTGTGTTCTTTGAATAGGAGTGCTTGATCCAGACGTACTCCAAGATTTTTAACAACTTGTTTCGGGCTGGGAACAGGTCCCAACTCCAAGGGCCACCATTCTGGGGACCATATTCAAGAGTTTCTCACTATCAGGACATGTAAAACCTGAAAGTACATGTCCAACTTTTTAAATACACTGCACACTGCCCTCTGGGCCTACCCTAGGGGTGACTTAATATATTAAAAAGGGAGGTTTGGGCCTAGCAAAGGTTTACTTTGCCAGGTAGACATGGTAGTTTACAACTGCACACAGAGACTGCAGTGGCAGACCTGAGACAAATGTAAAGGGCAACTAAAGTGGGTGGCACAATCAGTGCCGCAGGCACACTAGTAGCATTTAACTCAGAGGCTCTGGGCACAGGTAGTGCCACTTTACTAGGGACAAGTACATTAAATATGCCAATTGGGTATAAGCCAATTCTACCATGTCTTGAGAAGTGAGCACAAGCACTTTAGCACTGCTAGGTTGCACAGAGTCCTAAGACCAGCAAAAAACAAAGTCAGCAAAACAGGAGGGTTGAAGGTAAAAGTCAGGGGGAAAACAACACCTAAGGATGCCAGGTCTAACACCCGTCCGTTACCAGTCCTTTTTGTCCTTACCCTCATCTTTTGTATCCTCACACTCTCCGCTAATCACCCTACATTTCTCTGTAACCCAACACCATTTCCTCCTGTCAAGATTCAAGAATTGTTGAAAATGTTTGGTAAACCTTAGAGCCACAGTTGCGGAATCTGTTCACCTGGATTTTTCAGGGCGTCTGATGAAAGGACACCACAGTATCCATAGCTGCAAGTTAATTGATGGCTAATAACAGTCACGGTCTAAGCTGGTTATCCAGGCTACCTTTCAAAATGAACTTGTTGAAACTCAAATAAGTGTTTTTTTTTTATCCAGATCAGGGTCACCTACCAGCTCAGAATTTGTATATTGATGGCAGGCCTCACATGTTTTTGTATTTGCAGCTCTATCTGTCCCACTCTTAAGTCAGAAATAAAACGCTGGGCAACAATATTTGAACTTATGAGGCCACTGATTCTAGGAGCATCTTGACCGCAAGTGCATTATCCCATGATGGATTTAGGCTCAGAAAGGCATTTGTCTCATCTAGGTAAGCCTATGTCTTGCCCTCTCATCTAGCCTCCATTTCCTTATTCTGTAAGAGTTTTTCTTCCGGATCAGGGAGTATATTCATTTGCAAGGCCACTAAAATCGAGTTCCAACTATCTGCAAAAGGAAATTTGCGCAGCCCTAAGGTGTCCTCTCTCCGGAGGGACACCGCCTCTGCTCTAGCCCAGTTGAGTACAGAACGGGTCCAGGCTAACAATAGTGGTGAATCTTTGGTTTTCCAGCATTTCCTTAAAAGTCTCTTAGCCACCACCAGCCCCAGATCTATAAATCGACTTGTGGCTCTGTACTTTTTGTCCCATGCGAACAATCCTAATATACACGTTTCCCATTTGTTCGAGAGACATCTATCAGTGCAAGCAGCTAGGTGTTGTATCACTCCCTCCCAATACTGCTGTTGATTGGCACAAGCCCACAACATATGTACAATATCTGCATCTTAATCGGAAAATCGGGGACATTGCATGTCATTTCTATTAAAATAGAGATTGATTTCTCCAGGGTTAAGTATGCATGATATATTATATAATATTGTATTAATTTAAATCTGGTCTCGCGACGGACTAAGGTAGGGCTCGCCAGGATTGATTTCCATTCTGTATTTGTGCGCAGAGGGGTGAGATCTGTTGCTGTGTGAAGGCGAAGCGCATCCGCAAACCAGCGAGTGAAATGCCTGCCACTTCCCATGACATATATATATATTGGAGTACTAAATTTGTTGGTGGTCCTTGCGTCATGTCCCCCCAGCTGCGATTTAGTAGGCTCATCCATGAAGCATGCATGAGGAAGTGCCCTGGGGGTATTCCGACTTCCTGCGTAAGATCAATGTACGGTATGAGTGTGCCATCTAGATAAAGGTCACCTAGAGTATACAGACCCGCCATGTGCCATGCACTGAGATCAGGCCATGTAGTTAGTCTGCTGCCCCTCGGTGTCCCCAGCAAAGGTATCGCTGGGACATAAGGTCTGATATTTCTATTGAGGTACAAGGAGCGACAATAACACCTTTAGGCTACTCGCAGCAGCAAAGGGAGAGGACCAATCTTCTTGCTGCATCAGTGAAATAGTGAGCGAATTTTATGCTCAGTATATGCCATATCGCTGCCTCTTGTGTCCATTAAATTTTAACTCGCCACCCAGCGTGCTTCACATTGAAGTTGGGATGCTAAGTAGTAATGCTCTGGGTGAGGAACTGCGAGCCCTCCTTATTCCGATGGCAAATATAGTTTTGTGAGCACCACTCTACATCTTGAGGTGCTCCATATTAGATCTCAGAACATGCGTTCAATCAGCTGGAAAAAGGATGGTGGCAAATACAACCGTAAATTAGTGAAATAGTAAAGTAGCTGAGGGAGCATCACCATTTTTATAAGTGACAACCTTCCTGCCACCAATAGAGCGTCAGGGGAGTGCAATGGCGTAATGGGGTTGTGTGGTTGCTCCTGTTGAATCAAGCAAACTAGTAGAGTACCAGAGCGATCTGTCAGCACATGTCCTGGCGGCATGCACCTCATAATTGAGGAACCTCAGCCTTTCAATTAAGGTTGCAAGTGTTTTCTTTGTGGCCAGGTGCTGTATAGAGCAAGAAGGATCAGAAATCGTGTGTGTCTCTAGTGACAGTAAGTTGCGCTCCAGTTCTTGGAGCTCTTTGTCCACCTGTCTCAGCATTCCACATCCCTTTCCCAGGCAGCCTCCCTGAGTTCTACATTAAATGTGTCCCATTCCAGAAAAACGTCCGACACCGTATCTATGCCATGCATAAAATAGTCTGTTATAGTTGTGCGAAGGAATGCCCGGAAAGGCAGATCTTCCAGTAGGGTGGGCTGCAGTCACCATGTTGGAGCTGGAGATGGCTGAATGTCCCATGCTATTGATACACATGCAGGGTGTGATCAGAATGTGTGAGGCCCAGATAGTCTGCCTGTATCATGTACGGTAACATGTTAGGTGTACATAAAACTCTGTCAAGATGAACATTTAGACCTTGCGGTGCGGAATAAAAGGAATACTCTTGTGTGCTAGGGTTACTGTGTCTCCAAATATCCACCAGCCCCCATCCGCTGGCCCAACTCCGAAGCAGTGAGGCCCAAGTGCATGCCATTGTGCCCCTAAGTGGTGGAAATGACCAATACAGTGTTGTGTCCAGTACATTATTGAAGTCCCCTCCTACTACTTAGGGTAATTCACACCATTTAGAAAGTATAGTTGATAGCTTACTCCAGAAAGGCCCCTGTTCTGTATTTGGTGTATAGATGTTTCCCAATAGGATATATCTTCCGTCCAATCTACTTTTATGAAACTGTATCTCCCCTTAGCGTCTGCTACCACCTCCTCAACTAGAAGGGGGTGCCCGGGCGAACCCATATTAGAACTCCACGGGCAAATGCGGAGTCGTTTGTGGCATAGATGCGTCCCCTCCACCTGCGCTGCAGCCTAGTTGACTCCATATGCGTTAGATGGGACTCTTGCCGGCGCGCTAATTGCACATTGTGCCATTTAAGATAAGCGTGTACCGAGGGAGGAGGCAAGCCTCATACATTTCATGTTATAATGCGTTGTGATGTCATGTTTTAAGCGTAGTTGGGGCATAAATTTGAATGGAGTGAATGTCATGTAGTTGGTTGTGGTGCAATGTATCATCTGGAGGCAGCAGTTAAGCACAAAACCACCCGATTAAACTTCTCTTAACTGATAGCGCTAACATTTCTAACATAGAATACCAAAAGAGCGGCCCTTTCAACCGTGAGGGATTGCCCAAACCTAGTGCTATAACGCACATGAACAAAATAATCCCCTAGAGTGTAAGGGAGTGAGGGGATGAGACCTACAGTAGCTTCCCAATGCAACACACCCATCCAGTAACAAGAAAAAATCATTGAACCCTGTGATCTCTAATCTGTGTGGCAGGCAGACGGCCACCCAGCTCTTCCTAAACTGCCAGGGTGAACAACGTGCCCCCTCTGCACCCCAACACCCCCTCTGCACCCTCTCACCCCCGGCACCCACACCACCGCCCATCTACACATAGAGACAGCATTGAGAAATCCCAGAGATGCATTGCATCTCAAATAATTCCATCTGCTGTCTGTGGGGTGACGGCCCGTAGAGTCAAAGAGACAGGCTTGGACGGGCATGGCCCCAACAAGCCCTCAGCATCAGCAGACTGGGCAGACAGCTTCTCTTTACCAGACTCCTTAGCTAAGTCCAAAATCCTTTCTACTTCTCGGACAGCCTGTTGCCGCTCCCTAATTATTTTTTCCAAATTTGGTACAGCCATTAGTTTATGGGTGCAAGCTTGTTTCTGTTGTCTGCGTCGTTCATCAGTGTGTGCTGTGTCTCCTCATGTTTCGACCAGTTAGTCTGGGGCCAGAGAACCTCCCGGTCGACTCCCTTGATAGTTGACCTGATAACATCGCTGCGCTAGCGCTTGGCAGTGATTAGGACTGCTACAAGCGCTTTCATTGTTTTATCCTGTATTTTAAAACTTGTGTTGTATTACCTGCATTTAGCTCGCTTACTCCCCGGTCCACCACAGCAACCAGTGCTGTTTGTTGTGGAGGGAGGCAAGCGGTACCACTTCCCGGTTGCTCCATTTCAGGCGGCCATTTTAGGAGGGTTGACGCGCTAGTCTCCCCCTTCGCCCTCACTACTTAAGGGTCTGAACCAGTCGCGCTCGATACTTGACCTGATAACATCGCTGCGCTAGCGCTTGGCAGTGATTAGGACTGCTACAAGCGCTTTCATTGTTTTATCCTGTATTTTAAAACTTGTGTTGTATTACCTGCATTTAGCTCGCTTACTCCCCGGTCCACCACAGCAACCAGTGCTGTTTGTTGTGGAGGGAGGCAAGCGGTACCACTTCCTGGTTGCTCCATTTCAGGCGGCCATTTTAGGAGGGTTGACGCTCTAGTCTCCTCCTTCGCCTAATCTATATAGCCCCTTATTCTCCCGCGCAGCGGTAGCGCCGTAGACGCGTCGAAGAGGCGCCAAAGAGAAGCCAGTCTGCGCCAGTCCGCGTCCAGACGCTTCCTGCTTGCTCGCGGTCAGGATCCTTCACCATGGTAGGGCTCATGCTTTCATATAACTCCTCAACGCTCCTCGCCCTACGCCCTCCTACGATTTTGACTTGTCGTCACTCGTTCCTCCCATCTCATACCGAGTATCATTGTAAAAACTGTAACTGGAGCCCACTTCCCCTACGCATCTGTCACTCGCCCCCTGTTCAGGATTGGAGAATGTTTCTCCTCAACTGTCGGTCCTTACCCAAACATCACACCGAACTGCATATATTGATTGAAGAGCTCAATCCCGATGCTCTTTTTCTAACAGAAACGTGGCTTCAGGCAGACAACGACCCGGCTATTGTATGGGTCACCCCCCAAGGATACACGCTAAAAAGATTGGATTGCCAGTCCGGGAGAGGGGGTGGACCGGCCATCATATATCGAGACAGCTATAAATGCTGTATCACCCCCACCACCTCACCAACCTGCGAGAGTCTTCACTTCTCGCTAGAACTCTCCCCCACCACCACGTTTTCTGGCATCCTAGCCTACTGTCCACCTGGCACCCTCAACAATTTTATCACTAAAATTACAGACCTCACCGCAAGTGTCGTGTTGTCCTCGCCTAACTTTACTTTGCTGGGGGATCTTAATTTACATCTAGATGATCCCCACGACACCTCAGCCAATAATCTTCGTTCCAACCTACAAGCCATGGATCTATACCAAAAGGGCTTTCATGTAACCCACAATAAGGGTCACCTTCTTGATCACATCTACAGTAATGTAGATGATCTTACGGTGGAGACCCCTATACCATTACCCTGGACCGACCACTTTTTAATACCTTTTACTTGGCGCACTAACCCCCCTTCCCCCTCCCACCACCTCGCTAGGCATCGAGGAAGGAAGTGGCCCTCACTTCCCCTCCCTGCGTGGGAAGCCGCCCTCGCCAGTGACCCACCCAGGAAGGTAACGAACCCCAATATGGCTACCAACAATTTCGACAATTGGATCTCCAGCACCCTTGACCTGGTCCTTCCCAAACACTCTTGTAACCCCGTAAAAAGACCTAAAGCCGCCCCATGGTATACACCCGCCCTCAGAATCATGAAATTAGCTTGCCGTAAACGTGCGAGAGCCTGGAGGCAGGACCGCTCTCAACTCAGAAAGGCCGAGTACAGAGATGCTATAAAGCTCTATAAACAGGAGATAAAGGCTGCACAAGCTTCCTTTTATGGAGGGAAAATCAACGCGGCCGCGAATGCCCCAAAGGAAATCTTTAAAATTATTAAATCCCTCATTTCACCCCCTGCGGAGCGTCCCTCTGCTGAAGGCGCCCAAAATCGCTGCAATGACCTGGCCGTCTTCTTTTCCCAGAAAATCCAGGCTATATATTCCTCATTCAGGGACGCTAATAACGATACGGAACCCCTCGTGCTCACAACCTCCGACCCCTGTACTTCTTTTACACTTGATACAATTCCACTCTTGGACACTCCTGGCTTGGATAGACTAATCCCCAAGATCACATCTGGCTCCCCCAACGACCCAGCACCCCCTCAGACCCTCATTAAGGTCATGGACGTTATTCGCCCGGTCAAATTGGACGTTCTCAATACATCCATCACCTCCAAATCCGTACCACCTCCATGGAAGTGTGCGATGGTGAGGGCTCTATTGAAGAAGCCCAATCTCGACCAGAACAACTTGGCGAATTACCGTCCCATCTCCTTACTCCCCTGGCTGAGCAAACTGCTGGAGAGGCACGTAAATAACACCTTGGTGGACTACTTGGAGTCCAACAGCCTGCTGCGTGCCTCTCAGACAGGGTTTCGCCCTCTGCACAGGACCGAAACCGCCCTTCTAGCGGTAACGGAAGAGGCGAGAGCAGTGTTGGACCGGGGTGGAAAAGTCGCCATTATCTTACTTGATCTCAGCGCCGCGTTCGACACAGTCAACCATATCACGCTATTACAACGACTGGCGGGCATGGGCGTGTCGGGCGCGGCCCTGGAATGGCTGACATCCTTCCTGGCTGACCGTTTCTTCCAGGTCTTTGAGGGTGAGACAGTGTCTTCCAAACACCCACTCAGGTGTGGGGTCCCCCAGGGCTCCTCCCTGAGCCCCACCCTTTTTAATGCCTACATGGAACCCCTAGACAGGATAGTCCACCCCTTCGGTGTGCGTATTGTCACCTACGCGGACGATACCCAACTGGTGGTCTCCTTAGACCACTCGAAGGGATCGTCCCACACCTTAGGCCCCTGTCTAGAGGCTGTCGCTAGATGGATGCAATCTTCTTGCCTAAAACTCAATGGGGAGAAGACAGACATCATCCTACTGGGCAACCCTTCTCCCTCGGCCCTTGCATCCATCTGGCCACCATGTCTGGGCCCGCCCCCCCGTCCCCAAGCCCCAAATAAAGAGCCTCTGGATCTGGCTCGACAAAGCTTTGGACTTCTCGGTCCAAGCTACCAAGACCGCCGCCACCTGCTTCGGGCTTATGAGGATGTTACGGAAGGTGCTCCCGCTGCTCCCATTTCAGGCAAGAAGGGTCTTGGTCCAGGCCCTTATACTCTCTCGCCTGGACTACGGGAATGCACTTTATATGGGAGCCCCGATTTTCGTCACCCAGAAGCTCCAAGTCACACAAAACAGTGCGTCCCGCCTATTCTATAACCTTCCTCGCTGGCAGTCAGCGAGAAATGCCCTAAAGGAGCTTCACTGGCTCCCTGTAGTGGCAAGAGTACAATTCAAAGCCATGCGTATCTTACACAAAGCCTTCTATCGTACAGGTCCTGCAATCCTACATCCCTTGGCTACTCCTTATGTCCCGTCCCGCTCCCTTTGTTCCTGCCCCCTCCAGCTGGCCACTTCCATCAGAGTCAGGAAAGCCCGCTGGGGAGGTCGCTCTTTCTCCCACACTGGGACTAAACTCTGGAACTCCCTCCCTCCATCTCTTTGAGGTAACAGTAACCACATGTCTTTCAGGAAAGCCCTGAAAACGCACCTGTATGTCAAAACCTGCTGAACTACCTTGAGCTCGCACTAAGCAATCAGTCACAAGCGCTGCGAGGCCTCCGGGTAGTTTAGCGCTATACAAGTGCAATTTTCATTCATTCATTCACCAGTCCCAGGTGTCTTGCAGTGTTTAAAAAAAGTGAGTTTTTCCATCTGCTATTACACGTAATGTCGCAGGGAAGGGCAAGGAGTATTGGATATCAGTTGCCGGAGCTGTTGCTTCACTTCCAGGAAGGAGCTTCACAGATGCTGCACCCAGACAGTATAATCCGGAAACATCACCTTAGCATTTCCAACTTGGACCTCTTTCAGCTTCCTTGTTGCCCTCAAAATAGAAACTCTGTCGCAGTAGTGGAGCAACTTAAAGAGGAATGGACTATGATTTGCACCTGGCGCAGGTCTCAGGAAGGGAAAATGATGAGCTCTCTTGACTGAGAAGTGGGGAGAGAGTGATACTGCTGGTACTAATTCTCTCAGGCATTTTTTGATGTACTCTACAGCGTCCTAGCCCTCCGCTCCCTCCGGAAGGCCTATCAGGCAGACATTATTTCGGCGGGGGCGGCCTTCCGCATCCTCTACCCTGCTCTCTCCAGGTGACGGAGCCTTACTTCATAGTACTTCATTTGTTGAGCCATATTGTTTGTGACCGGCAGAGCCTCTGCCAAGGCTTGTTCGACATTACTGACGTGCTCAGATAATGTTTGATGGTCCGCATGCAAGAGCATCAGCTCAGTTGCCACATTATCAATGTTAGCCTCCGTAGCACTCAATAGCTTGAAGAATAGCCTCAAACCTGTCCTCCAATGCTGAGGTTTGTGGACTCAGAGATTCCCACCTGTGCGCTTTCACCACTGAGGATGCCCCCGAGGGGGTCCCAGGGCCTGCTCCCCTCATATGTCCCATCTCTGGTCTTCCAGCAAGTGATATCGCCCCCACAGTGGCATGTTAACGTGTCCTGCCCACCATTTGCCTCTCGGCCGTGCAGCGCTCACAGGTCAAGGCTCCTGGTCACGCTATGTTTTCCCACTCCTGTGGGCCTCCCTTCCAAGAGCACCACGTGGACTCAAGGGCAGGGGGGGAAGAGGGGAGGAAGAGAGGAGGGGGGCAGGGACCCCACAACCCAGCCCCACAAGTAGTAGAAGGGGTGCAGCCTCAAGTTTCCAGGTGTAGGCGACTTCTCCTGTCCCCTCAGTGGACGCAATGGCAGCCAACTGAGGCTATCTCCACCTGGATCCCCTGCTAAAACCAGGCCTGATCATTTTATTTTGTTTTAACAGTGTGTATTTCGTCTTTTCTTTCTGGTTTGACTAAATTCATACTGATGAGGAATGAGGCCCTGCCGTCTCCGTAATAGGTAATACAATTTTATTGTTTCAAACAGGTCTCCCCAAAATATTTCTTGCCCAAGCCCTCAAAGTTCTTACATGATATGTAAGGTTTTAAAGTTCACCGTCATGCAGGATTTTCAACTTTGCCTGACATACACCACTTGAGAGAGTTCTTCGACTATCGGAAAGATACAAGATCAGTAAAGTAAAAACGGTCTTTTATTTAGGACTACTCCATCATCACTCTTGCTTTTTATTTTTCTTATTTTCAAGTATTTCCATACTCTTGATGGAGTTTTTTTTTCCAAAACCTAAGTCCTTCCACAATATTTTGAACTTTCCTTTTTAATCATTCTCCTTTTCAGCGTAAGGAGAAAAACCCTCTTACTGTATTTAGTTTTTTAAATCTGTCTCCCAACTGACTCGAGCTCTCTGTACATGGTTTTCAAGGCAAGTTTCATTTTTTAATATAGCAGAAACCAGCTGAAGATCAGTACATTAAGGTGAGGGCAAGTGCTGTATGTGACATGATACTATATCATGTAAGTCAAGCGGGATTTTACAGATTTGAATTACACAATTGCATTTCATATACTTGCAGTTGCTTTGCATTTTGTGTGTTTACAATTATTTTAGGCACACAAAGATTAAGGGGCAGATTTACTAACAAGTCACACAACACACCGCAGCAAGACAATTTGCTGCGTTGTGTTGTGTGACAGGAATATCGCAGGAACGTGCCATATCTACTAAGATTTGGCACCATTCTGCTCCCTCCCTGCACTGGTGCACTGAGTCAAGCCTGGTGCCAATGCAGGCACCCTTGCAGAATGGTGCGAGGGTGCCTGTATTACAGCCAGGATTGATTACAATCCTCTGAGGCATTTTAGTCTTTCTATGTGTGCTGCAGAATACACCATGGCGGACACCGCAGGAGAGCATAATTGAGCATAGTAGGTGGCAAAGATGTCTGCCACCCTTTGCCAATCTCGCACCAAATCTCCCTCCCTCGACTGGGCTTCTAGTACCCAGCAGCCTGCTTGCTCCCTCTTATCTAGCTAAGCCAGCAGTCTGCCAGCTTTGTCTACGACCTCATACACTCGGTGCTGTGCTGCTCTATGATTTAAGAGGGCGGCTTCTGTCGCTACATATATATATATTCGCATTGTTTGGGTGCAATTGCGTGCCTAGCTTATGCAATGTCCTGTTGAGTTAGAGCTCTTTTGAGTGCCTGAAGTCCTCGTTTCAGCAAGTCCAGTGCGCTTGTTTGTCTTTTTTGTGTCCTGTGATTAAGGCGAGTGAGTGTCCTTTAAATATCTTCTTGGAGGCTTTGCACAGGGTCTGGACAGATTCGATCATTTTTTCATTCTCAGTGAATTAGTGCTCTGTTGCCGTTTTGAGCCCTATTTTGACCTGGGGTAATTTAAAATACCACAGGCTGAGTGAAATACTGGATTATGAGGCGTCCTCCTAAAG
The DNA here is from genome assembly GCF_964263255.1 of Lissotriton vulgaris. Classification (NCBI taxonomy): domain Eukaryota; kingdom Metazoa; phylum Chordata; class Amphibia; order Caudata; family Salamandridae; genus Lissotriton; species Lissotriton vulgaris. Next base: position 604,868,376 of record NC_141699.1, on the reverse strand, counting down.
ACTCAGTCTCACCCACATGAGGGAGTGATCCGTGATGCTCCGTGCCAGATGATGAGCATCTGAGAAAAAGTGCATGTGAAGTGCAAAAGTGAACATGCAGTCTATGCGGGAGAGACTACTGTGTGTCCCAGAGTGAAAGGTGAATTGCTGCTCGTGCGGGTTGTGGGCCCACCATAAATCAGCCAACCGAAGTGCCATGAGAAATTCCCTTAGTGGAGGTCACAACGAGGGTGCCTATCTGGGCAACCTGCATTCACACTTGTCACACAACACTAGATTAAATTCATTCCCCATCATCAATTTTCAGTATGGTAACTTGAGAAATAGAGCCCCCAGGTCGGGAAAATTGGTTTAATGGAGATGTGGCAGGACATATGCAGAGCAGATATTAACGGACTGCCCTTCCCACTTCCCCTTGAGCAACACAAAGTGACCATGAGTATCTGGCTACATCTGCTGGACTGTAAATGGGAGCGACTTCCTAATCAAAACCCCCACCCCTCTGGAGGTAGTCAGATAGCATCTGTATGCCACTAGTTTGTAGATCCATCTGTCAAGAGTGTTATAGGTGTTTCCTTTCAAATTAGTCTTTTGTAGAAGGGCAACATTGGGGGCATGTCTCCTCTTAAGGTATTGTTGTATAACTTCCCTTTTAATTTTGTCACCCAGGTCATTAACATTAAATGATAAGAGCATAATATTTGGTTTGTCATGTCGCATAACCATCTGTAAGGTTTAGGGGCGACTATGTCACGGCAGCACCCATATGTCTGACCTGCAGGTGGGCTAGGGGAACCTTCGCAATGCCTGTGCTACAGTGTGATGGCTGTGCTCTCAAACGTAACTGCCCCCTTCCTCTGGTACAACAGCAACAAACAAAAGCCCCACACTTAATCTCCCTCTGTGCCTCTCTGCATTGCGCACTCAAAACTGCCCACCACCCAACTTTGCAGAGTGCCTGTCGCCCTTAACCAGAGCTAAACAGTAAGAGAGAGTGGCAATGACCAAAATTGAACCCATCGGCCACCCCCCTAACACAATAATTGTGTGTTACCAAGAGTCATCTGGTCCCTCCATCCACTCTGTATCGCCCACAGCAACTCATCCACAGCCATGGGAGAACATTCAAGGGAGTGTGTGCCATCATGCTGTCAAAAATACATTTATTTTATAGTACCTGGCCGGTCAGCCCTCTTCATCAAACCAGTCTCGGCATTGCTGCTGTATCGTTGTGGCCTGAGAGTCTTTGCGCTTTGCCAATACCTGCTTATTGCTTTGATTACAGGTGTTCTTTCGGTGGGTCTATGGTGGTCCACTCGCTGTGATGCCATTAAGAGGAATTCTTTGGCTTTGCTCCCCCGACCTGCCTCCATCCCTCATGGTAGTCCCATACTACTTCAGGAGTTGTAAAGTGCCAGGTTTTCCTCTCCGCCACCACTCGAAGTTGCGCCGGGAACAGCTTGGAGTATGTCATGTCCTGCTCTCAGAGGACTCATTTCACTTCAGCGAAACTCTAACAGATCCTCTGGACTCTGAGTCTCTATCCAGGAAGAGGTTTATAACTTTTTTTATCAAGTTGGACTAATGGGGCCTGTTGAACCACCTGGAGAATGGCAACGCAATCTCTAAAATTAAAGATCCGGGCTATTATCGTGCTTGGGGGTTGCACCTGGTTTTGGAGGGGCCTCCGGGATTCTATGCACTCTTTCCATCAAAAAGTATTTTGAGAGTCCACGTGGTTGCAGCACATTACGGATGATGTCTTTAACAAACAAGCCTACTGCAGGGCCCTCTGCCTTCTCAGACACTCCGTCCAATCAAATTTGACCCTGCTTTTCTAAAGTTGCCTCATTCGATAAGTTTTCTCCCAAAACATCTCCCATACTTAGCGAAAAATTCTACTAAGCCCAAGAAGGACCGCAGTTCCTCTTTATTCATTGGTACAGGAACTTCCTGAATGGCATTCAATAAATCCTTCCTAGGTTTTATACCATCTTTGCTTACTTTGTAAATCAAATAATTCAATGTTTGCACCTTGAATTTGCATTTATCAAACTCGGCTGACAGTCCATTATTTTGCAACGTTGACAACACTTTCCTCAGATGATCATTGTGTTGGCCTTCCTCTTTCCACATCGCAAGTATATCAAAAGTAATATTCCCATATCTCCATTGAACAGCTCATGCACAAACTTTTGGAAAACCCGGTCGCCTAAGCTAAGCCAAACGCATCATTACAAACCTTTAACATCCAGAAGGTGTCATGAATGTAGTTACATTTTTACAATCCTGGTGAACACTAATCGGATTGTATGCTGAGGATAAGTCAACAGTAGAAAACCATTTTCCCTATTCATTGCTAGCAACGTGTGGAATGAACAATCATGAGGGTATGACTTGCTCCAGTTTAACAAGGCTTGCAATGCCCAACGAACTCACCTCACTGCAGAAAATACAGTAAATACTGTTTTTCTTGTCCTCCTTGTCCTTTGCTTCCGGATCACCTCCACACAGTGATCTCCAATGTCTCCAGGCATCCACAATCCTTAACAGCAGCCAGCGATCCGCAATATGCATCAGCGGTTGGCGATCTGCCGCATGTAAAGTTTCCCAAGTCGTTTCTCTGCCAGGGCTGAATCTCGTCGCCAGTTCTATAGTGCAAAATGATGACCCACACCACTATTGATAAGTAAGTACTTCTTTATTCAGCCCAACTGTGGAGTCACCATTACGCATAGCAACCCTCCTTCACTCGCAGCTCAACTGCTTTGACCCTTCACTACAATTCAAACCCCTCATTTTATTATCACATTTCATTACCTACCTAATCTAGAACTGGAATCCCTCACGCAGGAGTTAAGAATACCATAACACAACATACTCTTTTTTTTTAATGCTTGATTGTGGACATATACTGTCCTGTTTTACACTGCAGCTCATCTTCCTAAGCTGCCCTGATGGAAGGAGGGAATTATGCCCAGACTCATTGTTTAGGGTGGAATAAATAGAACCAAGGGCAGCTTTTATCTCACTGATATGTGATTTCAAGACTTAGGGCCCAATTTAGATCTTGGTGGACCTGGTCCCGCCGTCACTTTTCCGTTGGGTTATCCGTCCTGCTACTAGGCGGTCTGCCTGCTACATTTAGATACTGGCAGGTCTATGGGCAAGAACTCATCTGAGTCTTGCCATCTCCGCCACAATTTTCCTCTAGCGTCGACAGAGTCATAGGCAAAAGCGGCTATAGGAGGGAGTTCAGCCATTATTTCCACTGGGCAATCACAACGTGCTCTCCCATTTACGTACCTGTGGCGAGTAAACCTCCACACCTGTGATGGTGGTTTTGAAGGGATATAAGGTCAAAAAGTACCTTTTTTTCTTTGTTCCACTCCCCTTTCCGTTATGAATCCGATCATCCAAGTCCTTCCTTTGCTGCTGCTACTTGACCATGATGAAGGGACGGAACAAGGGAACCCTACTCACTGAGGAACCAGGGTGCGTACTTTATATAGGAAGACAACGGTTCCAGTGGAGTAATATAATTGCTTATTCTATTCACAGTAAAGCATAATAGCCAATGGAATTTAAGGGTTATAGGCATTGTCAGAGAGAGAAAGGCACCAGACACGGTAGGAGTTTAAACAATATACTTGTATTTTCAAACACAATTCAAAATATGTACATTCACAACATAGTTCCAGTGCAATGGTGTCTCCAGTGTATCATGAAGAATCAACATCAAACTACATTAACGTGATTACATGTGACAATATTTACAAGGTTTCATTTATCAATAGTTCTAGGAAAGCAACCATTCTGAATATTTTAACAGGGGAAATAAACAGACACCTTATACAATCATGAGTGCTGTATGCAAAGTTCGCTTTCTTTTATCTTCGACGGCGTTTCGACCCTGTCGGGATAGAGGGTCTCGTCAGGACCAAGGGTGCGGGAGCATCTAGATATAACAGTGCTGAGTCACAAGTGTAGTGAAGTGCCAACTTGGCGAGTGAAGGAGTAAAAGGGGTTTACTCACAGTGAACCCGGCCGGGTTCACTGTTGTGTGCGTTCTCGGTGGAGCGCAGAGATGTGCAGAAAAAGATCAGGAAGGTTACAGCCCTCTGGAGGGCAATCGTTCCCAAGGATAATATCTTGTGTGAATGGCCTGGTGGCTCTCAAGCAGCGCGGTGCAATCCGTCTGCTCCTGTTTCGATAAAACGGCTACTTGACCATGAAGCAAACTTACTCTGTTGTCGCCAGTATCGAAGGTAAGCTTCTCTTTTAGTTGTTTTCTTTTGAATTGTCTGTTTACATTTGTTCTGGACTTGTGCATTTGTAATACAATTTTTTTCTAATGTATAATGCATATGTGTGTAAGGTTGTCATTTAAGAAATTTAAAGAAACACACTTGTATTAACTTGTTCTTTTACCTTCAAATTTGGTGCAAGCTTCCACCATAATGGACACTTACACAAAATTTGACATTAATCAAAATTCAAAATGTGTTCATACAGGTGTGTTTAATTATTTTGTGTAAACTATCAAATTATAAACATTTGCATTACGCATTTTTTGAATAATTTAAATGTAACATAATTCTGTAATTGCACTAGACAAGGTAAAATGTTTTTTTAAAATAAATGTTAGGGGCATAGCCAAGATGGTGGCGGGACAGAACGTGTTTCTCATAGCTCCTGCCCGGCGCCTCTCAGGATAGCACAGCACAGGCCCCTCGAGGTGCCTAATCGATTGAGGAGTGACCGCATCCCCTCTGGGTCACCCCGGGCCCGGTCTGGACCTGTCATCTGAGCCGAGGGGGCACCGAAATGCGACCTCCTGCATCGGCCGGGAGAAGGCCCCGGCGTCCCTGGTGGGGGAGCCCTCAACAACGCGGTGGCTGGCGGTGCCAGTCATCGAGGCCAGCTTCTAGTCTCACTTTGCTGCACGCCCGAACACTGTAGCCCGCCCGCTGCTGGGGCCGGACGTGAGACCGGCCTCCGAGGGCTGCAGAGACCGGAGTGGCGAAAGGGCCTGGCATGGTCCCAGCGGCGACGTCTCCCAAGTGACTGCCCAAGAGCCCGGTGAGCCTACCACTTACCCGGTGACCACACAACATCTAGGCCACTACTGTCAGGCGCGGTGGAGGGCTGCTTGCGGCCTGGTCCCTGTGCCATCGAGCTAGGCCGCGCAGATCCCCGGCCTGCATTGTTCCAGGAGTCCGCCTTGGTGGCAAGCAACGCGGCTGCGCTCTATGTGAGGCCTGGGCGTGGAGGTGGCTCCGGAGGCATGCTGCTGCCTCCCCGCGCCGCCTCGAGGATTCGGCCGCCGCTGTGTGAAGCTGCCCTATGCTGCTGGTGGAGGTGCCCCTACACGATTCCAGAGCCCGGTGCAGCTTGGCGGCCTGTGACCACGAGTAAAGGACTGACGCACCCCCACGTTGCAGGTACTGCAGGGGTTGGCGAAAGGGAGGAGAGCGGGCCACGGACTAACTCCCAGATAGCGGCCCTGTCTCTGTAGAAGAGCTGCTAAAATCTGCGGCCCTCTCTGACTTCTGTAGAAACTGCAGCCTAATGAAACATAAACAAAGAACAGATAAGTGCAACCTATCCCTAAATGTGTTCCTGAATAAACCTTAATCTTATTAGAAATTCTCTTCTGAAAGTACCTCTTGGATCCTGGTCTCAAGCTTCCAGGTTTGGAATTTGTTACTGTTCTGGGATGTGCTTTCTATTACTGGAAAACTTCTGTAAAATCAAACGAATATCATTATCAGAATTACCAACGTCTAATATTCACCTTAATATAACTAAAGCCTACATTCTTAATAGCAAACTCACTTTTCACACATTTCCAGACTTTTTATAAAGCAAATACTGTACTTTTACATCAAAATACAGCAGGTAATTTGTGCAAGTCCTTGATTTACTGTTTGCCTTGCTGTCAATGGTTTCCTCTGTTCGATTCTTAAAAAAGTTCCATGCAAAACAATGTTTATTTCACAAAGTTCCACAAAGTATTCTTGTAACAAAGCGTTTGAACCACAAAGTTCGTGGGCGATATCTTGTTCCAAATTGTCTTTACATGAATCCAGAAACCGCCGATAAAGTTTTGTCAGGTAATAAAAGGTTTTGCACTTACTTGTTGCTGAAAAGGGATACTGATCCGTCTAACCTTGACCTCTTTCTCTTTTGCAGGTCGATTGCAGTGGACAGAAGAGGGGCTGAGGCAAGAAGTAGCCGGAAACCAGAAGAAGGAAGAGCCAGAAGCCGCGCCCGTTGAAGTCAATGAAGGTCTGGAGAGAGCAGGAGTGCCACGCCGAAGGATCTGTTCTCAGGTAAGTGGGAGGTAGACGAGCACAAGCACTGGGTGAGGCTCAGGGGCTGCCTTTTGTAGACAGGGCTGGGTGTGGTTCGAAGAGCTGGGTGTGGTTCGAAGAACTGGGTGTGGTTCTCACAAGCAGGTGTGCAGAGCTTCAGTTATTATGCTAATGAGTTGAAGTAACACATGGCCTAGGGAGGAGTGTTCTAAATAAGCCTTGGTAAAAGCAAGGTCCAAAGTTTTCTAAATAAACCTTGGTAAAAGCAAGGTCCAATGTGCAAACAAGACAGCAATGTCCAAACTTGTGAATACATTGAGCAACATACACAGAAGTCTTAGGGAGGGGCTGAGATAACAAGAAAGGCTTTCAGTAGTATGTTTAAAGAGAGCTATTACAGAGACCACTAGTGCAAAGAGAGGGGACATGCTCTTTGCTGTGCACAAACCCTAACACAAGGGCTAGCTGGCCTAACAACCAGCCAGGAGAAATATTACAAATACACATATGTTGGATTTATATTGTGTGGTTTTATTGTATATCTTGTTATATAAAGTTTATACTTGTTTTTTATAAAATGTGTGTGGTGTCACATTTGCCTTGAAGATAAGCCTGGCAGCATGTGCCAAGCTACCAAGGGGGTGAGCGGGGCTAACTCAGAAGGTGACCTTCCTTTCCCTGCCGTTGAAACACAGGTCCCTATTTGGCCTAAGGTACCTACCCCAGCAAACCGGGGATCCCAGTTCTAACATTTGGTGGTCAGCGGTGTGGGACTCGAATGTGTATTTGAAAATTCACTCAGAGTGATTGGTGTACATCACAAGTTTAGTGCAGACCCCGACGCAACCACATATTGTGTTCTTGATTTGTTGGTTCTAATTGGTTTTGTTTTTGAGCAACCTTTAAGTCACACATCATATCTCAGAGGAGTCAAGTAGCCAGTGAGGCTGCAGAATTAGAATTCGAAATTGAGGCATTGCTTACCTACAAAGTTGATCAATTGAGGCAATTCTGCAGAGCTTTGGGGTGTCCCATGAAAAGTAGCACCAAGAAGGAGGAGCTGCAAATGGTCTTGAGGGCCTGGTGGGAAGCCAAAGGGACTCAGGAGGCAGGTGATGTTGAGGTGGATGAGGATGACCCAGGGAATGGATTTGGGCCACAGGATTTTCCAGTGGAGGGACCAGCTTCAGGGGCTGGTAGTAGCCATTCAGGAAGGAGGTTTTCACCAGAGGAGCTGGAGGAAAACCAAAGGGTCAGAGAGCATGAGTTGGAGGTTATAAAACTTAAAACTCAAGCAGAGGAGAAGAAGCTGCTCATTGAAAGTGAAAAGCGAGCAGAGGAGGGCTGGAACGCTCTTGCGCTGGAAGAGAAAAAAATTCTCTTAGCTCATGAGTTAAGCTTGAGGGAATTGGAAATGGAGGTTAAACAGGCCGAGTCCAGTTCAAACGGTGGCAGCACTTAACCAGTGCCAGTGGGGAAGGTGTACATTCCCAAAGACTTAGTGCGACATTACCAGAGGGGTGATGATATATATGTGTGGTTCATAGCATATGAGATTGCACTGAGGATGAATGAGGTGCCTGAGAAACATTGGGGGCTTTGGCCTATGGAAACCCTTTGAGGCTTCTGGGAGGGATGTCTTATCCCCTTTAGAGAGAGCGGGAACCCTGACCTATGCCATTATGAAGGAGGCTTTATGCCTCAGGTATGGGCTCACTCCTGAACAGTACCGGCAGAAATTCAGGTCTATTTCTGGTGTCATTATTGGGTTGCTGTGAGCGTGGTTGCAAATACTTTACACATTTGCTGTGAAGATAAGCCTGGCTGCTCATGCCAAGCTACCAAGGGGGTGAGCGGGGTACCTCAGAAGGTGACCTACCTTTCCCTGACGTTGAAGCGCGGGTCCCTATTTGGCTTGAGGTACCTACCCCAGCCAACCAGGGATCCCGAGTCCAACAGTCCCTATCATACGAACGTACGGGGCGAAAGAGCTGACACCTGACAGGGAGTGGCAGATGCCTTTGCAGACTATTACACCCACCTCTACTCTCTGGCACTCACTGCCTTCACCGAAGAGTCTTGTGAGTAATGGGCGGATATGTCGCTACCAGGGCTGGTAGCCGCATATGCGGACACCAGTAGACAGGGCGCTCTTGGAGAAGGAATTTACAGAGGACAAAATTATCCAGGTGATCCAGAATACTCGGGATACACCATAAATAAGGTTCCCAGTTTTCCGTTTTTACTGATTTTTATAGATTAATACAGACAGAATACAATGTGTTTCCTGTCTGTAGTTATTTTCAAAAGTGGAAAAATACTGAAAATTGTGCTTCTTGTAGAGAGATTCCCCATGCTGTCTTTCATTAACTCCAAGCAAAACCTGAACAGATAGACAACATAGGGAGTTACAAAATAGGATGAGATTTACTTAAAAACATATATGTGTTAACATATATTTTCAGTATATTGCTAACATGTACCTGTGGGTGTAGTTTTATATTAAATGTGGCTTCTTTATTTGCTAAAATGCAACAGGCAGCCATGTATAAGGGTATTTGTAAGAGTTAAATAAATGTAGAAATAATCCTCAAAATTCAAAATAAATATGGGTAAATACCAATAAGATGGCCCAAAAATAAATATGGATAAATACAGACGGGAATGTTAAAAAAATAAATACCATAAATTGGTATAAATCCCTCATATACCTCATTCACGGGTAGGTCCCATGACGGGCCCAAGACTGCATGGCAAAAGTTGCGGCTAGGGGGTTCTGTTATTTAGGGATCTACATTACAACAGATCCAGAGGTTTTCTTCGTGTGGAACCTGGAGCCACCACTGGCACTCCTCTGTGGAGATATACAAGGACCCTGCTGTTGTCCATTTTGGTCATTGAAAACAATGGGGTAAACCCAAGAAATCAATAGGACCTGGGTAGCTGTATGTATATAAAAAATGTGGTCCTAGACACAATTTATAAACACGGCTAGTGATGTGAGTATTACTTCTTCACAGTCAACAAAAAGTCAGACTTAATCTGAACCTGCAAACACATGGAGATGTATTATTAGCTTAATTCAGCTAAAAATGCAACAAAAATGCAGTAAATGCAAAAAACCCAACACAACAATATCACAACAAATTCTACTGCAGTTTATTTACAATTTCATAAAATTTCAGCAAAAAGAGAAAAGGAAAGGAAAAAGTTGGTGCTCAAGTGAAAGAAGGTGTGAGTATAGGTCTTAGAGTGATTCAGTGCAACAAAGAAGTTATTTTTACATTGCACATGTTTAGCCTACCCATTCACAGTCTATATACAATATTATGACAGGGGGGCAGGGGGGGGGGGGGGGGTTGGGCAGGTGTAGGCTTTTAATGGGGGGATCGTTGACGTTTCGACCCTGGCGCAATAAGGGAAAGTCACAACCTCTGCTGCGGGTCTTCTTCAGGACGGATGTGGGGACAGGGGACGGGGAAGCACCTGTAATGGTAAGTATAAATATATTTTACAATTTATTAAATCGGGTTCGAGTCTAAAAGAAATTAAAAAGTGTTGGGTACATTACCAAAAGGAATTGAATAGGTGTCGCAATTCCAGATCAGTTGGGCGAAACACCTATAAGAGGTAAAGACAAACCGGGAGACTGTTAGCCCATCTCCAAAGGCACAGTTATCCCAAAGTGTCAAAAAAGAGGGGGTGGTCAGCAAGGATTAAGACTCACCTCTGACTGAGGAATTCTGCTCAGTCTAAGGGTCAGTTCGTACACAATAGGCACTCGAGTTCAATCGTGCTGTATAAGGGAAAGAGGAACCAATCAGCGCTACCGGATTAGGGTGAGTGTTCCTTCATGTATGAAACTTTTCTATGGGGCGTAAAATTGTACTATGGGACTGATTGGTTCCTCTTTCCGTTATACAGCACGATTGAACTCGAGTGCCTATTGTGTACGAACTGACCCTTAGACTGAGCAGAATTCCTCAGTCAGAGGTGAGTCTTAATCCTTGCTGACCACCCCCTCTTTTTTGACACTTTGGGATAACTGTGCCTTTGGAGATGGGCTAACAGTCTCCCGTTTGTCTTTACCTCTTATAGGTGTTTCGCCCAACTGATCTGGAATTGCGACACCTATTCAATTCCTTTTGGTAATGTACCCAACACTTTTTAATTTCTTTTAGACTCGAACCCGATTTAATAAATTGTAAAATATATTTATACTTACCATTACAGGTGCTTCCCCGTCCCCTGTCCCCACATCCGTCCTGAAGAAGACCCGCAGCAGAGGTTGTGACTTTCCCTTATTGCGCCAGGGTCGAAACGTCGACGATCCCCCCATTAAAAGCCTACACCTGCCCAACCCCCCCAACCCCCTGCCCCCCTGTCATAATATTGTATATAGACTGTGAATGGGTAGGCTAAACATGTGCAATGTAAAAATAACTTCTTTGTTGCACTGAATAACTCTAAGACCTATACTCACACCTTCTTTCACTTGAGCACCAACTTTTTCCTTTCCTTTTCTCTTTTTGCTGAAATTTTATGAAATTGTAAATAAACTGCAGTAGAATTTGTTGTGATATTGTTGTGTTGGGTTTTTTGCATTTACTGCATTTTTGTTGCATTTTTAGCTGAATTAAGCTAATAATACATCTCCATGTGTTTGCAGGTTCAGATTAAGTCTGACTTTTTGTTGACTGTGAAGAAGTAATACTCACATCACTAGCGTTGTCCATTTTGGGGCAGGCCACCCTGTTTAGAATGATGGCACTGCCTCGATTTCTAAGTGCACTCCATAACACACAATACCTGGTCCCTAACTCCTACTTTCAGACTGTAGATAAGGAAATCCGCACGTTACTCTGGGATGGGGACCTTTACGCTTTCGCATTACAAAAACGCAACTGCTGTTGTCTGTATGTCCCTTACGTATGTCCAGACTGTCAGGGCTAGGGGGGAGGATAGAAAGAAAAAGTGCAAGGGGTTCCAAAAGGTAGTCCGTTCTTCCTCAAAATATCTTCGGTGGTGGGATAGCCAAAGATTTTGGAGAAGACGCCTCACTCACTTATCATGACATGCTTCATCATTGGCGTCTTTCCACACCTAGGTAAGATGGTGCTACCTGGGCGGACTCGACCTAGTATTGACAGTCTGGACATCTGTAAGGGATATACGGACAACAGCAGTTGCTTTATTGTGATGCGATTGTACCTTGGAGATTGCAACTGACCTGCTTCTCTCACTCTCTACTGTGAATAAGACCTTCACGCATTGCCTTAAAAAACTGACAAGGGGATGGCACGATGAAGGCATCACCCTCTCCGACATACAAAAATATAACTGGGCAGCGCAGCTCATCAAAATTAACCAGTGGGCCCATCTCCCAGAAGGGGAACCTGCTTATCATCTGGACAGCCAGACCATGCATCCAGGGGGATACCTCAAGGCTAGGTCAGCTACCAATTTATACAGTTTTTTTCTCTTTGTCAGTGATGCTCCACCCATACACGTGAGTTGTAATGGTGTAGACATAGAAAAAACACGTTTTTCATTATACATATACGTGTACACCTCTAACATATATTTCAAAGTTGATAACAATATAATGACTAATGCGGCGCGTCATAAGACGCATTACGCGACAACGTGATACGGCGCGCTTCCGCGACGCGTCACAGTTGCGCTAACGTAACGTTTACCGGTTCGCGGACTAGGTCGCGGCATCAAGATGAGCTAACGGAAAGCTTCCCGGTTCGCGAACTGGAAGCGAAGAAAAAAAATATTTAAAAAAAAATTATTAATAAACATCTAAAATATATTTTAGGTTTAAAGAAGAATACATTTTACAGCTACAGATGTTAGCTTTTAAAAAACCAATGAAATTCACAGAAAAAACCATAGGTTATAGACCATATATAGTTAGGAATTTGCATTTACAAAACCTTGAAAATTCACTGAAAAAACCATAGGTTATAGACCATATATAGTTAGGGATTTGCATTTACAAAACCTTATTTTACTCGCATAAAACCATTGAAATTCCATATATAGTTAGTTGCGCTAACTATATATCGCGCACCCGCAATCCACTGCTGATGATGTCACATATTACATCATTCATGACATGGTCAGTGACATCACTGATGACATCACTGATGACATCTCAAATGACGTCACTGATGACATCACTGATGACATCTCAAATGACATCACTGATGACATCTCAAATGACATCACTGATGACATTTCATTTGATATTACTGATCACATCACTGATGATATCATTCATGTGATAATACGATGAACCTCTTCAGACTCTAATATAACCTTAGATACAATCAGTGTAAACAGACACTCACAGACTGTCACTCATCCATGGAGTTACTCACACACCTAGTCAGTCATGCAAAGAATCAATCACACCTCCATTTCCTCAACTATACAGTTATACAAACTTTACTTATTCAAACATATACTAACACATATTTACTCTCTTATACAATCCCTGATACAAGTTCACAATGATCCATACAGCCACTCACACATTCACTGGCTCTTATGCACAGTTATTTATATATGTCAACTCTCACATGTACTGTGTTTTACATATGTACTTACTTTGACATGTAGCACTGAGATATCCATTCACTCACCAATACACTCATGCACACAGTCAACCGCCCATACAGCTGTTTCCACATGCACTTTTGAAACCATACATCTAGTGAATCAACTGCTCACACATCTATGCACAGAGTCATACACCTCCCAGCCACCCACACACACACTCAGTCTCCCATACAAATACTTGGGCAACCAATCAATAACCCATATAGTTACTCATATAGCTACTTATCAACACATGCAGCAGTTTACAGAACAACAGACATAATGATGCACAAATTAAGACAGTTTAGTCACTAACCCATGCACTCAGTGAGACACATTTAATCACTCACTCATACAGTCAGTCATGCACCTACTAAATCCTTCATCCAGACACTTATACATCCACTCATTCTTCAATATGTAAGACATATTTACACTTTACAGAAACATACAGTCACTGGATGTTGTCATCAGTGATGTCATCAGTGATGTCACTGACCATGTCATGAATGATGTAATATGTGACATCATCAGCAGTGGATTGCGGGTGCGCGATATATAGTTAGCGCAACTAACTATATATGGAATTTCAATGGTTTTATGCGAGTAAAATAAGGTTTTGTAAATGCAAATCCCTAACTATATATGGTCTATAACCTATGGTTTTTTCAGTGAATTTTCAAGGTTTTGTAAATGCAAATTCCTAACTATATATGGTCTATAACCTATGGTTTTTTCTGTGAATTTCATTGGTTTTTTAAAAGCTAACATCTGTAGCTGTAAAATGTATTCTTCTTTAAACCTAAAATATATTTTAGATGTTTATTAATAATTTTTTTTTAAATATTTTTTTTCTTCGCTTCCAGTTCGCGAACCGGGAAGCTTTCCGTTAGCTCATCTTGATGCCGCGACCTAGTCCGCGAACCGGTAAACGTTACGTTAGCGCAACTGTGACGCGTCGCGGAAGCGCGCCGTATCACGTTGTCGCGTAATGCGTCTTATGACGCGCCGCGTTAGCGCTCCCGGAAGTGCTCCGGACCGCGAACCGGAAGCGATCCGGGACGCGGCGCGCACCGCGTAACGTAAGCGGAACAGGTCATGTGACTTGTTTATCAAACTTTTCATTGGTTCATTTCACTTTTGGTTTCCAAATGATGTATGACTAGGTCATGTGACCTAAAAATAACACTTTTCATTGGTTCAGAACTTTTGCTTTTCCCAAATCATGTAAACCCCTCCTTCTTTCCTCACTCTGACTTTCATCTTGGTGAGAGAAAGACCATTCTAAACATTATTTGCCCTCCATCTTGTATCTTAATGCGACCGAAACACAAAATGGTGGACTCCCGTGACGCTTAAGGTTCGCGAACCAGGCCGCTTCCCGGAAAGCGGTCCTAAAAAAAAGGTGGGAAAGTAATTTACAGAAAAACGACTAGAGACACTCTCACCAAATATAGATTAGCTCATACTACATAACAATCCCTTTCATTTTCACAAATTTGATTGAAATTCCATTTAGCCATTAAGCCTGTAGACCTCTCTAAGTACCGTGAGGTAAATTACTTCACAAAACACATCTGAAGTGTTGGAATTGACAACCAATGAAAATGTTACTTTCATTTTCAATTTTTTTTTCCTGACATTTGATTGGTTATGTACCTGAATATATATAAAGGAAGAGAAGGAAACACAGCCATTTTGACTACTACTTCCTGAACTACATTTCAAGAGCCTTTTCACCTCCCTGTAAAGTTATTTGATAATTTGTAAGTGGCACTTTAAATTAATTTGTAAAAACGTTTATTGATAATTATTTACTGTCCCCCTGCTATAGTTATAGATACAGATAACCTCCTCTGTTACATTTATTGATTGACTTACACTTCTCTGCCATAATTATGAATTTACTTACTTTAACTTCACTGTTAAAAAAACAGAACTACATGTCTGAACTTAAACCCAACAGTGCCCTAACTCTTCTAATATAATTATTTTTTTTATGCAATTTACAGCAAAAAAATGGAAGGGGAGCAAGAAAAAACTAATGTTTCCTTCGAGATTACATCCGAAGACATTGTAACTGAAGAAAATGTGGATGAAGATTTTATGGATCAATCTTTTGACGAACAATTTATTCAAACCTTACAAGAGACAGAAACATCCATGTTTGACGAGATACCAGATGATATAATGCTGGAAGTTTTAATGAACTATGAAAATAATAAATAATTTTTTTTAAAATCAAAATAAATAAATAAATAAAAAAACGAACAAAAACAACAAATAATTAACATACAGTATTAGAAAAGTCTATCATTCTTTTATCCTTAAAGTACGCTGCCCAGAACGCTTTCCGGTTCGCGAACTTGGCGCTTACCACTCAAAAAAAAAATATATATATTTTTTTTTGGGACCCTCCTAGGCCCTTTTAAAACCTCCACATAAAACCTAGGGGGTCAACGAGGATCTACTATGCCCCCTTATGGTAATTTCCCCCTTTGTTTTGGCCTCCTCTTGTCTCTCGATCCTACCGAGAGACAAGATGGCGGCCGCTCCGGACTGTTTAGAATGTTGACAGACACCGGAGGGCCAATCAGCTTCGCATCGCAAAGTCCCGATACGCGAAAAGTTCGCTAACCGGATCGCTGCCCGGAGCGCTGTTACAGATATATATCTTGATTTAAACATTAATTTCTCAAATTCCACTGAAGCACATATATTGAGACCTAGCAAAGGCACATAGGGCTAACAGTCCCTACAATTTTGCCAAGTTTCGTGAAAATCCATTCAGCCGTTCGGGCTAAAAGTGAGTCCAACCGCCCTATGGAAATTAACATGGGAAAAACGCGTTTTGGGACCCCCCTTTTTTCTCGGCCCCCCCTTGACGACCCCCCCCCAAATTTCCAGGAGCTGCTCAGAAACAAAATGTGCCATTTTCCAGAAAATTTCAGCCAATTCCGTCCACAAACGCCAAAGTTATTAGGCATAGAATTTTCAGAAATCCCATAGGGAAAAAATCCTAACTATATATACCTACTGGCGACCGCCAGTAGGTAATATATATATATATATATATATATATATATATATATATATATATATATATATATATATATATATCCAAAACCAAGTTTGCCTGGAAGAAAGAGGGGCCCACGAGCAAGGTAAAGATTCAGCTTTTAATTCTTTGTCAGGATCGCAACTTGCGAAATGGATGCAAATACAGCAAATTCAATGAAAAGTCAGCCTGACGCGTTTCGTATTGCTACTTCTTCAGAGGCACTGACTCGGTCAGCCCTGGGGCTGTTCCAGCCCCCCACGGAGATGCTTACAACGCCACCAATGTGGGAGCAAGGAGCGTTTGTTGGGGATAATGGACAGCTGCGGAGTTGTGATGTGACTCTGCATACCCCACTGTGGTCTCACCTCTTCATCAACAGTGTGCTCCAAGGCAGACCACTCACTGAAGGAGGACAGGACATCACACTACAGGTACCATGAAGCCCTGGGACTGGCAACGCCTACTAGGGCGGGTACTTGTGCCGTGGTTTTGCCTAAAGAATGCCTGCCTTGCAGCTTGAGTCAGTGCCTCTGAAGAAGTAGCAATACGAAACGCGTCAGGCTGACTTTTCATTGAATTTGCTGTATTTGCATCCATTTCGCAAGCTGCGATCCTGACACAGAATTAAAAGCTGAATCAAGTATAGCGTGTATTTAGACTCAAGTGGTAAGCTCACCTGCAGGTTTTCAAAGTCTTGCATGCATGAAAAAGACCTGAATGGAACAAGAATCTCCCATCAGTATGATATTCTATTTAAAGATATTAGCGAGTTGTGAATGAAAAACGGCGCGCTTTTATCTGCGAGCCTTGTAGGTTAGACTTCGGTCTCGCTGTAGTCTCAATTCACGGTACTATAAATGTAAAGGACAGATCCATTGTGAAACTTGCTACTCCAGCTCAACATAACGCTTAATATATGCGTAAATTCCTCGAAAAAGCTTACAGTTCGACTTGAGTTATTTCAGTTTGGACAAACGATCGTCGCCTAGCTTGCCGGCTGGAAACTCAGAGGTAAACAAAAAGTCCTTTCTTTATTGTGGCTGCCATGCTACTGAGTGTGTAGACATAGACCGGGGATATGAGACGATAGTCGCCATTAAGTGGTTTTTACTTATCACTCGATAGTTAAAACTTTATGCGCTGAGAATTTTAGTATAAAGATGACGTATTTGAATTAAAAGCGAAACTTCGCTTTTTATATGAAACTACCCTATTATTTCAAATCGACTTTGTGTTATATATTAAATTATAGCCATTTTATTTTTAAGAAGAATACAGTGATTTTAACGTGCTATTTAAATTTGGGTGGTCTTTTGTTTAATGGATTGCTTCATTTTCAACTAGGGTGTGTTGAAATATATTGGATTAAACATACTGTTTAAAACGCCATGAATGGGGATGTTAACCAGACATTCATTATTAATGAGATGATTAGCTATTTGGATTTTTAACCCTTTGGATAGTACCCCTACGGTAGAAGAATCACAATCAAGTTGGGCTAAGGGACATACATACATGAAATTCACACTTGCTGCTATAGCCACTTAGTAAATAATAAACAGACATTCCTGCCTATTTACAATCTATGAATAATCCACTCTCTATGGAAAAATATTCCTAAAAATAAGTTGAAACTGAGTGCAGCACCCTTCTTCATTCATTATTCACAATCATGATGCAGTCACGATCCACAAATCATCTACTCCTCCTATCATCATAAGAACTTTATTTGAATACACAAGATATCCATAAAAGAAAAGTATGTACACATTAAACACATATAAATACATGTTTAAAATACATTTCATAAAAGTGACAATAAAACCAGACCATTTCAAAGTTAGTTAACACAGTAAAATCCCCAAATTAGTGCTAGCTTATTTGGAATACATTGAACTTTAAGCACGTACAACCATTCTCTAAATGGATCCTACGTGGATGCTTATCTCATCATCAGGCAGTTGTAACAAAAAGCTGAAGGTGGCCATAAAATACCTAATATTCTGCATTTTAATAAGCGGGAGTAAGAAATGCTTTGTGTATCTAGAATAAAATTTGCAGAAAAGAGTAAAATGTCACATAGACTGCCCAGATCTCTCATCACAGGGGCAGGGCCGCACATCAAGACTCCAGTGGTAAGCACAACAAATATTTTAAAGCGCCGGCCCTGAACCAAATTAGTCTAAAAAGATAACTAGTGGGTGGGCTTTCTGCAACAATGTTCATATAAACTGCCACACTCAATGACCCCCTTTCTGTGTTCATTGTAGTGGTGCAATCAAATTTATGTAGAGCTTGCTGCACATGTTTTTTGTTTACGTTAATGTGCTAAGGGTCCATAAAAACATGTTGCAAACCAATCTTGGGAAAAGTTAATTCCACTCCAGCTAGCCATGGAAACGAAAGGCCCTTTTCACACTGAAAGCAATCCTTGATAATATCGCTGGTGAGCTAGGCCTCCTTTTTAGGTCGAGGACCTAAAGGCTGCGCTTGCGCAGTCTGGGGTCGGAGAATTAATGTCCCTTAGTAGCACTTTGGAACACGCCTACCTGCCCTGTCTCTCCTCCATTGGCTGGCTTCCTAAACGGAGGCCAGCCATTGGAGGAGGGATGCGTCACTCCGATTTAGCCCTGTCTTTTTCGGATTCGGGGGCGTAAGTTTTGCTGTTCTTTAGCTTGTGACGTCGTCCGTCACTCAGGACAGCAAAACACGCCCCCAAATCCCAAAAATTTCGGAAGCTTGAGGCCGCCATTTTGTTTCCTTCGCAGTGAAGGTGAGCCGTTCCTCGCTGTCCTCATGTAATACGTTTTCAGTGGATACTAAAAACCGGTTGTTTGACCGGAAGAAATGCCCTTCGAAAACAATCATGTTTCGAATTCAACTAATTTAGTTTTAAATGGGGCAACCACTTAAGTTACTGTTCTCTCGTAATTAAAGCTCACAGTATTTGCCTCAAGCAACATACCACGTACCGGAGAACAAACAGGTCTGTCTGCGGTGCCCGACAAGCAAGACCCAGAGGCCGGCTCTCGGGGGATAGACTTCCGCTCGGAAGGATGAGGGTATTTTCATAGGGCAGGTTGACTCATCTGTGCAAAGTGAGTTTATTGTTTTCGTAGCCCGCGCATTAATGGCATATTGCTTTATTGCACGTTGGTCCCGCATTCACCATGACCGAGTTCTTTATCTTCTTGTCGGTCGTAACCTTGGAGGAAAAAAAAAAGTAAGTTTGGTGCCCAAAAATTTCCAAAGCAGCACGACACTGCAGAGTTCCGGAGTTTCCGAATACCAAGGCTGCCTTTTCTTGATTCCACCGAATGAATGCCTGTTTCTTCCATCACCCGGCACTGTCTGTCTCTCTATCTCTCTTGCAGGCCTGTTTTAATCTCTGCTTTCTCCCTTTGTCACTCTTTTCTTCTCTTTCTCTAATTTGTTTCTCCCTTTCTTCCACGTTGGGTCAGAATCTGATGATGAGAAAGAAGTTCAGCACCCCCCAAAAAAAAAGAGTGCAGGTGTTCATCTCCTCCACAGATTAAGCACTTGTTCTGTGAACTGTTATAAAGACCATTTAATTATGCAGAATAATGAATTCTGCATATGAATCATGAACCCATGACTTAGAGGGTGAGTACAGAACGTAGTGCCTCGGGGGTTTACAGGGCCTGTGATTTAAGACTCGAACCAACTAAACATTTGAAAATTAGAAAAGAGAAAAAGGCTGGAAATGGAAAGGGAAGACCACTCGGTCCCCCCGAACGTATGGATGGGTGCCCCGATCCCCCGGGAACCATTGTGGGCGGGGGGCGTGTCTCGGCTGGTATGCCCGAAGCGGCGTAGCCGGAGCCCGCCCCTCCCGCCTAGAAGAGGTTGTCCTAAACACCTGCCCGGAAGTCCGTGTACGGATGGGCGTGCTTGAGGCGGGAATCCAACGAAGCTTCCTCTTGTTCCAGTGCTCTGAAGGCTGCACCACTCGTCGCTCGTGAGCCCTCTAGGGAACAAGCTGCAATTTTGAGAACTTGTAATCTTTGTTATTTCTCTTTCAGTGTCGGGCGTGTGGAAGATCGAGTCACCCTTGCGGATCAAGTCGGATGGAGTAATCGAAGTCATGCCTGGCAAGAAAGCGGGAAAGAGCTCCGAGATGGAGAGGATGCTACGCACCTTGGTGAACCAAGTAGCGGTGATGGACCGGAAAATGGGTAAAGTGGATCAGCTCGGTCGTGGCTTAGCGGACATCAGGAAACAGTTGGCGGCCCAGAATGCCCCCTCGGGTCGGCCTAAAAGAGTCATAGGACCGGCCTTGCCGAATGTCGCTCCTGGGGGTAAGGGTAAGAGTAGGAAGGGGAGGGCAGGTTCCAGTGAGGTCCCAGTACCAGAGGTAACTCCATCGAGCCCAGGCGCAGACATCTCCGGCGCGCCGGTAGATAGCCCGGTACCAGGACCAGAAGGGGGTTTGCCAATTCCCGTAGTGATCACGCCAATTGGGGATGACCAAATGCCCCCGGAACTGGCACATCAGTTAGCGGCACATCATGGCTAAAGAAAGGATCAGGGGGATCAGTGGCTGTGGGAGACCCGGCTGAAGAAGCCAGATTAATTATTGAGCAGTTGCGGCAGTCAAGGGACGCCGGGACGGCGAATGTACCTTCTATTCCCCCGCAGGTAGCGATGGGGGTCACGACGGACGGTCGGCCGAAGACAACGGACACGGCTGGCAAGACGGCTGAAGCCGGTAAGAGAGCGTTGCCATTGGTGGGGGAGGGTCCGGTACCTTCAAGGCGGGAAAGCTTATCGCAGCACATTACCATGGCTAAGAAAGAAATGGTATGGGGAGATAAGTACATCAACATGTTTTCACTTTTAACTGACCATCGTGAGTTAGAATATGCAAAGACCCAGAAAGATTTGTGGCACCCCAGCGTACGGCGGGCCAAGATGGCGGAATTCAGGGTCGATGAGACCATGGTGAACTGGGTCAGGGCCTTTTCTATTTTTACGGCAATTGTTGGTGAGCGTAAACCGGAAGTGTTGACTGACTTAGCATGTTATCAGAACAGGATCATGAATTTCCATGCAATGTACGGGGGAAATGAATGGAAGGGTTACGATGTTACCTTTAGAAAAGCGAAGGAGTTTAACGAGGCCTTGACATGGGATTGTCTGGACACAGTGTCATGGCATGCCCAGCTCCTGCCGGGACCGGCGGGTACGTCGGTACCAAGCACGAGTGGCTCTGGGACATTCCATCAGAAGCCGTCGCAGCCCTTTCGGGCAAGCGCCGGGGGGGATCCACATCCCAGGTCCGGCGGGAATAGAGGCAAGCGTGGGGTTTGTTGGGGATTGTTAGACGGGGACCCGGAGGGTCGGCCGAGGACAGGGGGAGAGGCCTCCAGTGAGGGCCGTCTCCAGCGATCGTACAGACGAGTAACTTCCCCCCCACAGATGGACACCACACAAGGATGAGGTCAACACTCTTTATATACGATTCTTGAAGCAAGGTTATCAGCGATACAGTGAGGTCGGGACACGGGGGTCCTCTCAATTCTAGTCTCTGTAGGGGAAAGGGTAGCGGGACAGTCTTGGTACCGGTCCGGTACGGGTGTGGCAGGAGGGGAGCTCACAATCCTCGAGCTCGGAGGTCTGGAAGGTCGGGCCGCGGCAGCACCAGCAGGCTAGGATGATAAGTCTCAGTGAGGAGGGCCGCGGCAGCGCCAGCAGGCAAGAGCAATGGTTCACAAGGATGGGCCGCGGCAGCGCCAGCAGGTCCCGACGAAGGGGTAGGTTGCAGAGGGCCGCGGCAGCGCCAGCAGGCAAGAGCGATGGTTCACAAGGATGGGCCGCGGCAGTGCCAGCAGGTCCCGACGAAGGTGTAGGTTGCAGAGGGCCGCGTCAGCGTCAGCAGGCAAGAGCGATGGTTCACAAGGATGGGCCGCGGCAGCGCCAGCAGGTCCCGACGAAGGTGTAGGTTGCAGAGGGCTGCGGCAGCGCCAGCAGTCCGTCAAGGATGAGTTCTTCAAGGTGTCTCTCGACTCCAGGATACAACTGCCTTCCTGCTCTGGAGCTGCCCCAGTTATAGATCTGGTCTCCTTTGATGTCCGGACCCTCGCGCTGGGAGGTCGGGAGGTCCGGGATGAGGGAGTCCAGACACCCAGCAGGGGGGTGGAGCCAGCGCTTGGGGAGACCGGGGGCGATCGGCACCTGGCGGGGGAGAGCCATCGACACTCCTTTCTCCCATTGACCCGCCAAGTGGTCTCTTCACCTCCTGGGTGGATGGTGGTGCCTCGATGTCGGGGCCTGGCCAGGCCCAGGGTTGGGGTCGAGCCGAGGCCACGCGGCCTCGTGATGCAGTGTCCAAAGATGGCGGCTGGGCCGGGGCAATGCTGCTGATGGAGGCCCGGGCCAGCCGATGTCGAGGGGTTTGGGAGTTGGCGTCCCGTTGGGGACGGGTTGCGGGTTGCTTCTGTGGGTTGCCGGGGTGGTACTTCTGGGGACACCGGGAGAGCCGGTGTTCGGGCCTTAATATGCGGGGAGGGAGCGGCCCCTTCACGAGGCCTGTCCAACAGGGATTCAACAAAGGAACCTGTACCAGGCCTCAAGGAACGTGTAGGTTCCGGCATGCTTGTTCGGGCTGTGGGAATTCCTCACACCCGGAAAGCAGTTGCCGATCCAAGACCAATGGGGGGGAGGAAAGGGGGGATCCAAGCAGGATTGATGTGGTGCCGTGGAAGCAAACATCTTCGCCCATTGATATCTTGGCTTTGACCCCCTGGCTGAACCGTTACCCAGATCATGTGTCCGCCGGGACTTTGAGGAATGGCTTTGTGTATGGCTTCAAATCCCGGCGGGAAATTTTCAGGGGAGCCCCTCTTGTAAAAACCAACTGTCGATTCAGCGCAACCCGGCGGTGGCCGCCAGAAAGATAGCGAAAGAAGTCAGCCTGGGGCGAGTAGCAGGGCCATTTGTCTGCCCGCCGGTTGCGGAATTTGTGTGTTCTCCTTTAGGAGTGGTTCCGAAGAAAGACCCGGGGGAGTATAGGCTCATCCACAATCTATCGGCCCCTAAGGGGGCCTCAGTAAATGAGGCTATTGACCCCGAGGTATGCTCAGTGAGTTATGCATTGTTCGATGACGCAGTCGTTCTGTTGAATCGCCTGGGCCCTGGGGCATTGTTAGCAAAATCAGACATTGAATCTGCATTCAGGTTACTCCCGGTCCACCCTCAGGACCAGCGCCTGCTGGGATTCACGTTTCAAGGGAAATATTACATGGATAAATGTATGCCCATGGGTTGTTCAATTTCATGTGCCTATTTTGAAATGTTTAGCTCCTTTTTGGAATGGGCGTTCACCGAGGCCACAGGGCATAGACAGGTGATGCACTATTTGGATGATTTCCTTTTTCTAGGTCCGGCGGGCACTCGGGACTGTGCACAAGCGCTGCAGAACTTCTGCATACTCATGCAGGAGTTTGGGGTCCCATTGGCGCCAGGTAAGACGGTGGGGCCATCTACCTCACTGGAGTTTCTGGGGATTGAGCTAGACTCAGTGGAGGGGTGTTTCCGTCTGCCAGTTGAGAAGGTGGCCAAGTTCAGGGCTTCCTTGGTACAATGTCTCCGTAAAGATAAGGTGACCCTACACCAGTTGCAACAGACAGTGGGTCAGCTTAATTTTGCTTTAAGAGTGATGCCGATGGCTCGCCCTTTCTCACGTTCCATAGCACAGGCTATGGTGGGCCTTAAGGAAGGACACCACCGCACTAGACTGTCGGCAGAGGTTCGCCAGGACATGCGCATTTGGTTGGCATTCCTGGCGGATTTCAACGGTCGAGTGGTGTGGACCAAACCCCCAGCCTCATCGGAAGAACTGGGGTTGTGGACCGACTCGGCAGGGAGCGTGGGATTTGGCGCAATCTTTGGAAACCGATGGTCAGCACAAACATGGCCGGCTTGGTGGCACTCATGTGGCCTAACAGGTAACATTGGATTCTTGGAGCTATTCCCCATTTGGGTGGCTCTGATGGCATGGCCGGAAGACTTTAGGGACCGCTCAGTGGTGTTTTGGTCAGACAACATGACAGTGGTCGAGTGCATTAATCACCAGGCTGCACGCTGCAAATGGATTTTAAGACTGTTGAAAGAAATTGTATTGCGATGCATGAGATTGAATGTACAATTCAGAGCAAGGCATGTGCCGGGTGTACTGAATAATGCAGCTGATGCACTCTCTCGTTCACACATGCAGGCTTTCAGGGGTTATCTACCCACAGCGGAACTAGTGGCGGCACCTTTCCCCGAAGCACTATGGCAGATTGGTGCCCCGGACTACAAGACCTCGTGGCAGCCAGTTTAGCGCCCAGGACGAGAAAAGCTTATGAAGGAGCGTTCCGTTCATACTGCGCCTTTTTAGGGCCGGTAGGGGGGCATAGCTGGGGGCGGGAAGAGTCCTTCCTCCGGTTTCTGGTGGCACTTCACAAGGAAGGCCGATCGGCGGCAACCGCCAACAGGTATAGGGCTGCCATATCATTCACGGCACAGCTCCACGGGGTACGAGACCCAACGGGGTCATTCTTGGTCAGGAAGGCACTCCGGGGCTGGCAGCGCCTGGAGGGTCGCAGGCAGGATAAAAGGCACCCGATTGGGTTAGACAGATTGTCCCTGCTACTAGCGAAACTGGATGAGACATGCTCCTCGCCCAGTGAGGTAATTCTGTTCCGAGCGGCTTTCGCATTGGCATTTCATGGGGCTATGCGGGTAAGTGAACGAGTGGCGAGGAATAAGAAGGACATGGGGGGAGGTCTATGCAGGGATCACGTCCAAATAAGGGGCGATTCTCTTCTGATCTCGATAGCCAGGTCTAAGACAGACCAGGAGGCTTTGAGGAGTAGTGTGGTGCTCCAGCGCGCCCGGGGGAACCCCGGTTGTCCGGTAAGATATTTGGAGGCCTACATGGCGCAGAGGTTGACAACTTGGGGGGGGGACCCTGTTTAGACACAAGGACGGCACCCCGCTGACAAGATTTCAATTTCGGAGGGTGCTGGCAATTACGATTGCAGCGGCGGGCTTGAACCCGTGTGATTTTGGGACCCACTCATTCAGAATATGGGCCGCTACGGAGGCTACGGCTCGGGGTCTGTGTCCAGAGGAAGTGAAACAATTAGGCCGTTGGTCCTCGAACTGTTTCAAGAGGTATGTGCGACTGCACATGTTATAAAAGACTGATGGAATGCACTCACGCTTGTTGTCTTTTGTTTGGATTACAGTTTCGCAAGCCTGTGACGCGGGGCGAAAATTGGGATCGGCCCAACACCAGAGGACCAGCGGGAAAGGATCACCGACTGAAGGTCAAGTGGTATGGGTCGTGGGCCACTCATACGTGAGGCGTGCTGGGGACATATTCAAGGCAGGTGACGCGACTCACGCAGCTGAGGAATATGGGTTCAGAGTGACCTTCCATGGGCAAGGAGGCCTCTGTTTTGACAAATTTCAGAGCTTTGTGGAGGAACTGTTAGGGCGGCATAGGTCACCGCCATCTGTAATCATAGTGCATCTGGGAGGCAATGACTTGGTATGACTGGGAAGACGGGTGTTAGTAGAGCACATATTGTCAGCAGTCAGCTGGTTGGCCAAAAGGCTCCCGGGGTGTACGATTGCCTGGTCCCACATAATCCCCAGAAGAATCTGGCGGGGGGTATCTCTGTGTCGGCGTTGAACCACTCGGTAAAGAGGGTCAACAACAAGATTGAGAAACTCTTTCGCTCCAATCATTTGCAAAGCATTTCCCATGGGTGTATTCGGGGTGATCAATATTATTTGGATGATTGGGTGCACCTGTCCAGGGCTGGGAATGACTTACTCATAGGAGACTTCATAGCATGGCTAGTGGCATTGAGGAGACATGACCTTTAGGAGGTGTGGAGGGGGCCGGATAGTCGGTCAACTATCCGGCCTGTGGCGGTAAGGTCATGATCGGTGAGCAGTGGTCCCTAGGGGGGGCGCCACCCAGTATGGATGGGAGCGCCCGGGGGGAGGCGGCCATTGGCCCCTCCCACGGGGGAGACGGCTATATGCCCCTCCTACGAATTTCCCGGGGGCCGGATATCCGCTCCGGCAGAAGAGAGTGTGGGGAAGGGGGGGAGTCCACGCTGTCCTTCTTACGGATACCTCGCACGAGATCTCGGACGACCTTAAGATGGCGTCGAGTGAAAGGGGGCCCCCACGACAAGGGAAGTTACAGTTGGCTGCGAGGGTAAAGTCCTCTGCGCATGCGCCACTCACACCGTGAGGGCGGGAATTTGGTAGTAGGGATCTGACACCGGTTAAGACCTTGCCGTTGGCCCTTAATGCTAGGTTGTACAATTTTATTTTAGAATGTTATGCATTTTCAGGATGCTAGACTCGGCTAGGAAACCTTTGTATTAGAGATTTGTTAAGGTTAGCCAAGAACTTGTCTTCATCAAAATGTAATGGAAGGTAAAATTGTACATGATTCATGAAACGTTTTAATTTAAAGTTTTAAATTGTGTTTCATATTTTAATAAATACGGCCAGGGGGGTAACTCCCCCCCGCCTTCCAAAAGCTCAAACATGTGTCTGTCTCCTCCCATGGGGAATTGGTGTTGGGAGGGGTGGCGGGCATCCCGGCTCATAAGAATATTGCTATAATTAGGCACGCAACACTAGCTGGAAAATTGCGTTTTTAAAGGGTGTGTTGTATGTAGGGAGTAGCAGCTATAGGTGGAATCTGAGGGGTTGTTCTTTCAGATGTAAGTCCCAGTATCTGTCAAAACCCTGCCACCTTCGAAAGTCTTTCAGCGAGTGGGAGCCTTCCAAAATCACCTGCCAGTTGATTGTAGGGCTGTAGTGCGAGCGTGCTGGGCGCTGTTGTGAAATGGATCATTCAATGTAAGGCTCTGTGGCAACAGAGGAGAGGGGTAACAAAGGTAGCTCGAGACTCATTCAAAACTTTGTTGGTTTTACAATTATGGTTGGTGGTGCAGTTTCTCTTATGTTGGGGCTGTTATTGTAATGGTGTAGAAACCGCACCATATCCGCACCTCCTGCTTTGTAATTGAAAGGAATATTCTTGTTTTTGGTTTCCTTTGCTCATTGATCTACAACAACTAATTGACGTGTGAGAAACTATTAGTATCTTAGGATTCATATGTTTCTGGTGCAGGCACTACAGAGCTGCTGTAAAGACTATGAAGCGTAAGTTTGTTATGGTGCCATAGAGGAGTTGACAGACCACTTCCAGTGCTTTGTGGCATGACGCCCGACCCTCTTTTGAATTTTTATGTGATTAACCTACCTCTTGCTCTAAGACAGAAGGAGATGTTCCTCACTACCCCATGTTTGCCGGATTATATCATCAAGCATTGGGGTTTTAAGGCAGTGACAGGAAATTGGTCACATCAACATTGCTAACCATAAATTGATAATCCTAGTATAGTGTTAAAAACAAGGTTGTTTTTCCTTAGGGGAGTGTAGCAATGAGGCAGAAAACAGAAGGGGAAAGTAGAAGCAAAGTCATAGACTGTAGCAAGTGATGACAGATGATGAGAATTTGAGCAGATTAAAATGGGAAAGGAAAAGAAGGTGTGGGACAATGAGAAGTCTTTCTTGTCCAATTCCACATCCCCTCTGTTTACTTTCCCATTTTCCCTCTGGAAGATTTTCATGATTTTCCCCTTGAATTGGGGAAGGAAAATGCAGCAATTTTATTTTCACATCTTCTACTGAAGAAGCGTCCATTAACAGTTTCTCATTTAAGGTCTCATCTGTGTCTACATTGGGATTACATTGTTAGCTTTACACCGGCATGATCAGGAAAATGTGTTGGTAAATAAAACAAAATCCTGGGCAGAACCCCGCAAATTGATGTTTCGCCTAGGGTGTAGGGTACACTGCAGTAAAAACTGTATTTTTAGAGTAAAATACCTGTGCGCCTGTGCACTCCGTTTCACGGTGTGCCTCCGCCTGGGGTCTCTTTCATTTTCTCATCATCTGAAACTTCCTGTTCTCGCCACCGGCACGAGCGAGGATGGAGAGACACCTGGATCTCACACAGCATCAGTCAGGCAGGAACCAGCCCTGCTGCTAGAGCTGTGAAGCCCGACCCTTGGCTGCTAGAGAGGGCGGGGAGGTGCGGGTGTCTCGCCGCACACCACAGCTGCCAAGCACCTGGATTCCCACCTGGGGCGCTGGCTGCTGTCTAAGAAGGATGAGTGCGTTTATTTACTTACAGGAAATACACGAAGATCAGAAGTGCCCAGAAGCCCCGCCTCGTGCTGCCAAACCTTCCCTTGGCTTTCATTCACAGCGTGAGTCAGAGGGAGCAGCCATGTCTGCGCCGTGTTTACCACCGTGCCGCTGTCTGTGTGTGTGCATATGTGTCTGTGTGAATGCATGCTTACCATGGTGTGTGTGTGCAGAAATGGATGGATGTGTGTGTGTGTAAGTGCGTGCGTGCCTGCGTGCCATTTACTTACAGGAAATACACGGAGATCTGAAGTGCCCAGAAGCCCCGCCTCGAGCTGCCAAACTTCCCCTTGGCTTTAATTCACAGCGTGAGTTAGAGGGAGCAGCCATGTCTGCACCGTATTTACCAGCGTACCGCTGTATGTGTGTGTGTGTGTGTGTGTGTGTGCGTGGCTCTGTCTGTGTGTGTGTGTGGCTCTGTCTGTGTGTGTGCGTGGCTCTGTCTGTGTGTGTGCGTGGCTTTGTCTGTGTGTGTGCGTGGCTCTGTCTGTGTGTGAGCAGGGCTCTGTCTGTGTGTGTGTGGCTCTGTCTGTGTGTGTGTGGCTCTGTCTGTGTGTGTGTGGCTCTGTCTGTGCGTGGTTCTGTTTGTATGTGTGCGTGGCTCTGTCTGTGTGTGTGAATGGCTCTGTCTGTGTGTGTGTGTGGCTCTGTCTGTGTGTGTGTGTGGTTCTGTCTGTGTGTGCGTGGCTCTGTCTGTGTGTGCGTGGCTCTGTTTGTGCGTGGCTCTGTCTGTGTGTGTGTGTGGCTCTGTCTGTGTGTGTGTGTGGCTCTGTCTGTGTGTGTGCTTGGCTCTGTCTGTGTGTGTGCGTGGCTCTGTCTGTGTGTGTTCGTGGCTCTGTCTGTGTGTGTGTGGCTCTGTCTGTGCGTGGTTCTGTCTGTGTGTGTGCATGGTTCTGTCTGTGTGTGTGCGTGGTTCTGTCTGTGTGTGTGCATGGCTCTGTCTGTGTGTGTGCGTGGCTCTGTCTGTGTGTGTGCGTGGCTCTGTCTGGGTGTGTGTGTGGCTCTGTCTGTGTGTGTGCGCGGCTCTGTCTGTGTGTGTACGTGGCTCTGTCTGTGTGTGTCTGTGGCTCTGTCTGTGTGTGGGCGTGGCTCTGTCTGTGTGTGTGCGTGGCTCTGTCTGTGTGTGTGCGTGGCTCTGTCTGAGTGTGCGTGGCTCTGTCTGTTTGTGGGCGTGGCTCTGTCTGTGTGTGTGCGTGGCTCTGTCTGTGTGTGTGCGTGGCTCTGTCTGTGTGTGTGCGTGGCTCTGTCTGTGTGTGTGCATGGCTCTGTCTGTGTGTGTGCATGGCTCTGTCTGTGTGTGCGTGGCTCTGTCTGTGTGTGTGTGCGTGGCTCTGTGTGTGTGAATGGCTCTGTCTGTGTGTGTGTGCGTGGCTCTGTCTGTGTGGCTCTGTCTGTGTGTGTGCGTGGTTCTGTCTGTGTGTGTGCGTGGTTCTGTGTGTGTGTGTGCGTGGCTCTGTCTGTGTGTGCGTGGCTCTGTTTGTGCGTGGCTCTGTCTGTGTATGTGCGTGGCTCTGTCTGTGTGTGTGCATGGCTCTGTCTGTGTGTGTGTGGCTCTGTCTGTGCGCGGTTCTGTCTGTGTGTGTGCGTGGTTCTGTCTGTGTGTGTGCATGGCTCTGTCTGTGTGTGTGCGTGGCTCTGTCTGTGTGTGTGTGTGGCTCTGTCTGGGTGTGTGTGTGGCTCTGTCTGTGTGTGGGCGTGGCTCTGTCTGTGTGTGTGCGTGGCTCTGTCTGTGTGTGTGTGTGGCTCTGTCTGTGTGTGTGCGTGGCTCTGTCTGAGTGTGCGTGGCTCTGTCTGTGTGTGCGCGTGGCTCTGTCTGTGTGTGTGCGTGGCTCTGTCTGTGTGTGTGCGTGGCTCTGTCTGTGTGTGTGCGTGGCTCTGTCTGTGTCTGTGTGCGTGGCTCTGTCTGTGTCTGTGTGTGTGGCTCTGTCTGTGTGCGTGGCTCTGTCTGTGTGTGTGGCTCTGTCTGTGTGCGTGGCTCTGTCTGTGTGTGTGCGTGGCTCTGTGTGTGTGCGTGGCTTTGTGTGCGTGGCTCTGTGTGTGCGTGGCGCTGTCTGTGTGTGTGCGTGGCTCTGTCTTTCTGTGTGTGTGCGTGGCTCTGTCTGTGTGCGTGGCGCTGTCTGTGTGTGTGCGTGGCTCTGTCTTTCTGTGTGTGTGCGTGGCTCTGTCTGTGTGCGTGGCTCTGTGTGTGTGCGTGGCTGTGTGTGTGTGTGGCTCTGTGTGTGCGTGGCTCTGTATGTGTGCGTGGCTCTGTGTGTGTGTGCATGGCTCTGTCTGTGTGTGTGTGCATGGCTCTGTCTGTGTGTGTGCGTGGCTCTGTCTGTCTGTGTGTGTGGCTCTCTCTGTGTGTGTGCTTGGTTCTGTCTGTGTGTGTGCGTGGCTCTGTCTGTGTGTGTGTGGCTCTGTCTGTGCGTGGTTCTGTCTGTGTGTGTGTGCGTGGCTCTGTCTGTGTGTGTGCATGGCTCTGTCTGTGTGTGTGCGTGGCTCTGTGGGTGTGTGTGTGTGGCTCTGTCTGTGTGTGGGCGTGGCTCTGTCCGTGTGTGTGCGTGGCTCTGTCTGTGTGTGTGCATGGCTCTGTCTGTGTGTGTGCGTGGCTCTGTCTGAGTCTGCGTGGCTCTGTCTGTGTGTGCGCGTGGCTCTGTCTGTGTGTGTGCGTGGCTCTGTCTGTGTGTGTGGTTGGCTCTGTCTGTGTGTGTGCGTGGCTCTGTCTGTGTCTGTGTGCGTGGCTCTGTCTGTGTCTGTGTGCGTGGCTCTGTCTGTGTCTGTGTGTGTGGCTCTGTCTGTGTGTGTGGCTCTGTCTGTGTGCGTGGCTCTGTCTGTGTGTGTGGCTCTGTCTGTGTGCGTGGCTCTGTCTGTGTGTGTGCGTGGCTCTGTGTGTGTGCGTGGCTCTGTGCGTGCGTGGCTCTGTGTGTGCGTGGCGCTGTCTGTGTGTGTGCGTGGCTCTGTCTGTGTGCGTGGCTCTGTGTGTGTGCGTGGCTGTGTGTGTGTGTGGCTCTGTGTGTGCGTGGCTCTGTATGTGTGCGTGGCTCTGTGTATGTGCGTGGCTCTGTGTGTGTGTGCATGGCTCTGTCTGTGTGTGTGTGCGTGGCTCTGTCTGTCTGTTTGTGCGTGGCTCTGTGTGTGTGTGTGTGTGCGTGGCTCTGTCTGTGTGTGTGTGCGTGGCTCTGTCTGTGTGTGTGTGCGCGTGTGGCTCTGTGTGTGTGTGTGTGCGTGGCTCTGTCTGTGGGTGTGTGTGCGTGGCTCTGTATGTGTGTGTGTGTGCGTGGCTCTGTATGTGTGTGTGTGTGTGCGTGGCTCTGTTGTGTGCGTGGCTCTGTCTGTGTGCGTGGCTCTGTCTGTGTGTGTGTGTGCGCGGCTCTGTCTGTGTGTGTGTGTGGCTCTGTGTCCGCAAATACTCTCTACTACTCTCTAATGCTCACCTATTGCCATTGTAAATGGCAATACCATTTATTTATATATTTTTTTAAAAATGAAAAAAAATGTCATGTGCAATGCCAATAGCTCTACCTTTAATAAAGCCGAGACCATTGCATTGTAAATGCTTGTTCTCCACACTGCTAGCCATAGTAATGGTGGCTGGGTTCTAATGTTTTCTACTACATATGGCAAAACCAATTCTACTTGGCAAATAACGTGGGAAGACAATATGGGAACCAATAGGAACTTCCTACAAAACCTATTTTCTTCTCCCTGAATAGTTTCACATTTGGAGATGCCCCACAGCTCAGCCCCATATGTGCTGCAATGGAAATACATTGTGATTTATAAGTTTGCAACAATGGGGTAAGGCCCCCCCGATGGTTGGGTTAGGTTATGTAGTGAGCCAACTGCTCTCGACAATTTCGTTCTGCACTGGATAATATGTGGTGACCATGATCCGGTTGCAGCAAAGGGAACCGCCAAATATGAACTAGTACATTTTAAACTGTTGGTGCCAACGGAAAGAGTTGTTAGCTGCTGTCTCTTAATCCCACATACCATGATAAAAGACTTAGTATAATTAGTTTGTAAGTCCAATGCGCCCATAAAGTACACAAAGGAGCGTACTAGCAGGTGCAGGACTTTAAGCATTCGTGCAATCAGC
This sequence comes from Lissotriton vulgaris, assembly GCF_964263255.1. Taxonomy (NCBI): domain Eukaryota; kingdom Metazoa; phylum Chordata; class Amphibia; order Caudata; family Salamandridae; genus Lissotriton; species Lissotriton vulgaris. Next base: position 604,836,056 of record NC_141699.1, on the reverse strand, counting down.
ACTGCGTCGTCTGCATATAGGAGTGAGGGGAGCAATACGCTTTTGACTTTTGGTACATCTGGAGTAACAGAAGTTAACAAGCATTTACAATGCAACGGTTTCGCCCTTGGAAAAGTTTGAGCTATTGGCATTGTGAATGACAAACTTTTTATTTATGTGTTGGTTTTGAAAACAGATAAATAAATGGCATTGTCATTTACAATGGCAATAGCTTAATCTCTTGCAAATGCGATTTGTATTGCAACTATTTCAGTTAGCATTTTGCACTACGATAAAAACTGGCGTGTGCATTTACTCCTGCAGAAGAGTATCAAGAGGAGAGTCAGCATGCGTCCCTGTAGGAGGTAGTGTATTCAAGACTGCGCAATACAATACATGCTCCTTTCCCAACTCACTTGGTCTCGAACGCCCAGTCATACACTGCACTACCATACATTGCGACACAAATCTGGACATACATTAAAACGCAGAATGACCAAACGAAACGGACTAAAAAAAAAATAAACCCCGCCCACGACCTTAATGACGATCGGAAAGGGAAGAAATCGCGGGAACGCCCACGAATCTGGTCCGGCCATGACGGACAGATCTCTGTTCCAATGGCTAGCCTCCATTTATGGAGCTAGCCAATGGAAACAGAGGCGGGGACCAAAGCACTCTACTCTTCTCATGAGGTTTTCCCTGCAGCTGCGCAGTGCGCAGCTCGCCAGGCAAAACCTAAAAACAGTAGTCTGGGAGAGGCAGATGCACAACAAAAGAAGGAAAGCAATGTAGGAACAAGCTAGTGTGTGGGTGAAGGAGCCCCAGGCATACTTTGAATAAACATACCTTTATTTGGTGAGTGTTTGTTATTAGATTTGTTTGCCTGGTCAATTTTGGCAAGTGATAATAAAACATGCACAGCACCAAGGACATGAAAGGGACCTTCAAATATGTCCGTTTTTACACTCACTGAAATGTAGCAACCCAAGCAATGTGTGCAGCTTCCGGTGTGATTACAGATTTTGTACAGGTGCAATTTTGCGCCAATATTTCCATTGATTTGGAACCACATTTACAAAGTAATGCATTGCCATTGACTTTCCAGTCAAAAGGTATTTTGAGCTGGAAAGGGTCTCTTTTCTCAGCGCATAAACAACTTTGTCCTACTGCTACTTTTCGTCAGTTTGGTGAAGGCGGTGTTACTGGGGCGTTACTTGCGAGGATCAGTCTAAATCCCATAGGCTTTAATGCAAAGCTTGGTCTAATAAAGCCAGACGGGGCGCTATGTTAAAAACTCGCACTTTCTTGAAGTAGACACGAACAAAGGAAATGTTTCCATTTCTCAAAAAACCCACATATTGTATGCATTTCGAAGTGCACAGCACACATCTAATGAATGGGATGCGCCTAGTACAGATCCTGTGCTTCACAGAGCACATTGGCCTCTGCACTACAGTGCAAAGATGTGTCATTCACACCGGCATAATCAGAGCGCTAGTGCAGGGAATGACTGCAGCAGCAGGCAATCTTCATAGATATGGCTGTGTGGTGTTTTCTTGTGCAACGCAGCGCAGTAAATTTGGTTGTTGCTGTGTTGCAATAAACATTTGTAAATCTGGCCCATAAATTAGCAGCAATTTTGCACCAACAATTGTCATGACTTTTGGAATAACTATCTGGTACACATTATTTATTTTGCATTTTTCAGTAGGTGCCAGTGTCAACCTATCCATTGTCAGACAGTGCAAATAATGACACAAAATGTAGCCAGAGGAGCATAATTGAATACATCTGAACCATTCCACATCCACCACAATTTGGCGCATGTATGAACTGTGCAAATTGTTGGGGCTGCACTCTGATCACCTGGGAGGTAAAACAGCAAATATTCTGCTAGCACGGAATCCCCACACAACAACGGTTGCATTTGTTATGACGCACTTAAAGCCTGCACACGCTCGAGTCTTTGGTTTCGCTTTCCCTGCACTTGAATATCACTTCCCGCATAGCGCGTTAATGCCTCGTGGCTATAACGCTTCACTGGGGCCGGGCGGGCACACGGACAGCGGGGGGGGTGCGGGCAGGCACACTGACAGCGGGGGGGGTCCGGCAGGCACACGGACAGGTGGGGGGGTCGGGCAGGCACACGGACAGCGGGAGGGGGTGCGGGCGTGCATACGGACAGCGGGAGGGGGGCGGGCAGGCAACATAAGACGGGATACACAATACGAGCTGGAAAAGGCACGGACAGCGGGAGGGGGAGGCGGGCAGGCAACATAAGACGGGAAACATACAAAGTGAAAACACATTTATAAACAAAATGCTCCTTACCTGATCGCTTCGTGGGAACTCAAATCTTGCGGCCAACTCCAACAACAAACACTTGTAAAAAGAAGAAAACAGGCCGACTCGAAAAAAAAAAATAACACACACCCACCGCCGCGATGACGATCAGAAGTGGGTGGAGAGGGAAAAAATTGCGGGAACGCCCCCGAATCTGGTCCGGCCTTGACGGACAGATCCGGCTCCCAATGGCTAGCCTCCATTTATGGAGCTAGCTAATGGGAGCCGGGGGACGTTCCATTAGCCAATATTGTAAACATTAGATTTCGCCTGCGCGAACTGCTTGCGCAGATCGCCAGGTCGAAACCTAAAAATGGGTGTAGCTTAATAATGTATAAAATAATTAAAAGTGGGTCTAATACACATTTTTGTTTCACCCCTCGATTGACCCTTATATCATGAGAAACCTCTCCCTGAGTGCTGATTCTGGCTTTCTGAACACTGTGCAAATATGCTAAAAAGTGTACCAGTGCTTCATCCATCCCACAAGAAATAAGATTTACCCTAACTTTGAGCGACTGACACAGTCGAAAGCTTGGGTCAGGTCCATAAATGCCAAATATAAAGAAGATTGTTTGGCAACAGTATCCTTTCCTACAATATAACTCAAATTCAGACATTGTTTACTTGTCCCAACCCGATTTCTAAACCCATACTGACAGGTTGCACAATAGACTCGGCCTGTGCCCACTCCTTGATTCTGTTGGACAGGACCCTCCCTAAAATGTTAACTGTTGTATTGATTAAGGAAATGGGTCTGTAAAACCCCCGGCTGGGATTGATCACCTTTCTTAAAAATAGGCACAATGATGGAGATTGTCCAGGAACTCGGTAGTGGGAATTGTAATTCCAGATTTGTAAAGCGTGACTTATCACCCCTAAAGGTATCCAGGAGCTGGGGGCCGACGGGGAGATTAGGGGCCAGATGTATGACCATTCCATTTTGTGAGTCATGTTTTGCAACTCGCAATTTGCGACTTGCAAATGGACTTCAAATGACCTGCCTCATTAATAATCATGAGGTAGGTCGCAATTTGCAACCCAGTGGGAATGGCCAGCCCTCACAGGTATGGTGGCCTGCTGGGGTAGCAGACCACCATACCATGGCTGTGACCGCTTTATTAAATAAAGCAGTTTTTATTTTTTGATACAGCCCGTTTTCCTAAAAGGAAAACGGTATGCATTTAAAAAAGAAAAAGGAAACATTTCTGTTTCATAATTTAAGAATAGGCAGTGGTCCGTGGGACCACTGCCTGCTCTTAAAAAAATATTTTCTCTGCCCAACACAAAGGGGAAGTGGTCCCCTGAAGACCTCTCCCACTTGTGAGTGGCTTACCACCTACTTGAAGAAGGTGGTAAACTGCGAGTGTTTTGTGACCGCATTTGCAGCCGCAAATCAATCTTACATACTAGTGCGACTCTTGGCACGCCCCTTCCTAATAGCAATTCGCAAACCCTATTTTGTGAGTCGCTAATAGGTTACAGACTCGCAAAATAGGGTTTGTACATACCACACACCTTTTTAGCAGTCGCAAACGTGCCGATTTCCTGTTTGCGACCGCTATAAAGGGTGGGTCATCTGGCCCCAGGTGAGCTATTGCTCAGAGTCACATGATGCTGAGCTGAGCAGGTGCCGGGGATCGATCCGCAAGCCCCGCGCTCCATAGTCAGCTGCTCTGGATGCAGCCCCACACCTCTCCCCTTTGATAAGATTGTTAAAAGCATTCATTAACAGTGGGGCCCAGAATCTGGGTTTGTACTTCATGAGATAAATTGGCACAACACCCGGGCCAGGGGCATTGCAGATAATGCTCTGATGGATGGCGTCTTCTACTTCATTCAGGGTTACCTGGATACCTGGGCCATTATTACAAACCCAGGGGTTTCTATCACATGCTGACTGTCTTTGACCCTGTACAGTGCTTGGAAGCCTTTCAGGCTCCTTTGTGCTATATAACAACCGCATACATATATACATATCTAATGCAAATTGTTAACATTTAATTGAACTTTTAAATTTTGGCAAGACCTAGGCCAAACCTTTCCATACAGTGTGACCAATATAATGTATTTCCCGTTATTTTAAAATGTAAATATATGTGCTTATTTTGTTAGTGTTAATATGTATGTTTTTGTTTTAATGATACCCACGCCAAGAAAGTTGATTCTGCAAAGTCGCTCAACAATAGTCAATTGATGGCGCTTTCTATATTATCATTTCTGTGATTTCACGCAGATATAGTTTAGGGGGGCCTCACACATCCCCTTTCCGCCGGGGGCCCCAGAAGTCCCAGGACCAGCCCTGCATACAAATACACAAATGTGGTCTCTGTGAATTGTCTTCAGATCCTCTTTGAATCTGTGACATGTATGTGTGGGTGGAACTTTGCGACTAACCCGGCTTGTTTCCACAGGGAACACCTTTGTTTGGTATGCATACACCCTAGAGGCAGAACTCGGCATGAATAAAACGTGAACCCGGGACTGGGTAGCGCGAGGCCTGCATATTCATTGTGTCACACATTCCACACAGGAAGGGCTTCAAGGCAGCATGTGTTGCTTTGTAGCTATTTAAATAGAAGTATGGGGTACCCAGAGGGTTCCTTATAAAAATGGGTCCTAGTTGAGATTACAGACGTGTATTCTAAACTTGTTCTGGCTGACCTCACAGTACACGCAGTGCACATAATTGAACAAAAGTGCACACAATATTCACTTTGTCTTCTTACATTTCAAGGTTTACTTAAAAGAATTGAAAAAGTGCATCTGCAAAAACCGAAATTCCCTTGACATGATGGAATTTCTATATTTGCAAATCTACAGTTGAGGCAGTTTTCTGGGATTTTCAGAGTGGCCCTACCTGTAAAAGTATGTATACTCCCACAAATGTATAGGTTCGTGGGAGTTTAAATAGGCCTTTAAGGGGGTTTCCCCCCATACAAATGCACACAAATTTACTTCTGTTGATAGCATGTGTAAGAGTGCCTTTCCAAGGTGGCAATTGAAAGGGGACACTGCGATATTTTATTGGTGTGCGTACAAAGTGGTTTTCTTACATGGAAAAATATTTTCCCATGGAGAAATAAAAGTAACAAATTGCATTTGCGTCAGATTTAGCTATGCATACTTTTCCACTTAATTATCAATGTACTTTATTTCGGTAAAACTACAACAGCATAGAACATTAAAAGTTCATATCAATAAATCAAAAAAAGCACAATACATTAGATTCCACATTCAAAACATGACTGTGCCTACATCATTAGAATGAACCCAGGAAGTGGCAATAATTATATGGCATTTAAGAACCATAAAACAACAGCATAAATCCAAAATATGACTCCACCGTAAAATTCCAGCAACTGAAACGTTTTGATGTCCACTACCTCAAAAAGTATGAACTGAAAATAGTGATTACTCATAGTCATGACCTTAGTTACACAGGCACTACATGGGGTGGGGTGATAAAAAAGAAATCTTGGCGCAAAACAACAGGCTCCTCTAGCATGACGTCAAGACAGGAATTTCAAGAACCCGTGGGTGTAAATATGCGAGCTGTAATTAGAGCTAACTCTTTAAAGTGCCCTTGATTCGGATGCTCGCAGTACATCAGTTTCAGGGTGTCAGCTTCATAGGCCTTCTTCAGATAGATACATTCCTTTGGTACACCAGAAGATTCGTCAACTTTAAAACCATAACATCAATAATTAAAAAACAAAAATAGACAGCTAAGAAGTGACTGTAAAATGCAGGCATAAAAATATTAAGAGCAAGTGTCTGAATAATAACGAGAAAGAACTTCTTGATAAGATTTGGAAGTCTGTTATCTGCTGAAACGTATACTTATTCAAGGCCTACTTAGCATATGAATATTGATTTATAATATTTGCCTGCAACATGAATTACATTTGATGTGTCTGGGTTTAATGAGAATTTATTTATTATGATATGTTTATCCTGTCCATGATCTGATTTTTTTTATTACAACAAAGTTTGGACAGTGGACCACTCTATTCTCAAGCACCAATCCAAATATCACCAAAAATATATTTGATTTTTAATAAACTAGCGTGCAATTTTCACATGCTCACTGTCGAAAAGCATATCCAAAAACTTGGAAGAAAGTCTATGTTTTTGTTATAGATGAAAAAGCACCACTGCGAAAGTGAGTCTCCACAGTTCATAGGAGATTAATAAATCGTTGGACAATTCTCATTATGCAAAACGCTGAATCGTGATAAGTGAAATTCAATCTGCTTTTAATAATCCATTTATAAACACCAGCCAACGCGTTTCGTTCTGTCACCAGAACTTCTTCAGGGCGCAATCGATATCAAGGCGTAGAGTGTTTCCAATCCAAATTTCTCACCAGAGGTATGTACTTTTTCTATGTTGGGTTATCTGACTGCGACAAACCCATACCTTTAAAGTTTTTTTCAACAGTTTTCAAGTTGGAGAGAACGTATTTGTTCAATATAGACCAAGGTATTAACCTTTTTATGTATGAATTTTTTTTTTTTTTCACCGCATTCGGAAGGTCCCTCCTCTGTTCCCGTTTCAAATCCCGGAAAGATATCGCCTTAAGGCAGTTGCCTGTCGGGTCAGTTCGTAATCCCCCTTCAGCGTCTCAAAATCCAAACGCGTATGTCCGATTCAACTGATTTTTTTTATTGTTAACTTCTTGATATGTTTGTTTTTGATTATATTTCTTTCCTGTGCTGCTAATAAAAAATGTTTAAAAAAAAAAAGAGAGAAAGAACTTCTTGTGTGTGCAAGATGAAAACCTCGGAATGACCAGGGCCTTGGGGATCCCGTAATAAACATGGAGAGACACCTTTTCCACCTAATATAAATTCCACCTGCCTAAATAGAAAATGTGGTCCACAATCAGGACCCATCCAATATGGACAAATATCCTATTTTCACGAATTCTTTATGAATGGGCCGCTTGTACCTCACTTGTACTCAAGGGTGTTTTTGAGGAAAGTAACAACTTTGAAAACGAGAGAACATATAATTTGTTGTGTTGACTGTGCAGCATTTTTCAGTGATGTATGTATTTTGCACAGAGAGTTAGTAGAACAGCAGGGCTGCTTCTAAAATAGTGATTCAATTCCAGAACCAGGGAAATCCTGCAATTTTTCTTACCTTTCAGACACATTTTAAGGTAATGGCTGCAATTGTCTAGTACAAGTACTAAACAAGGACATTACTGGACTGATCTAACTCATGCTTAATTAGCAACAGTGCAGTGCTAGGGCCCACGGTTTATCTTAGGAGACCGCTGTAGGTGCTGCGGGAATGCCAAATTTGTAAAATACCAAGAATAACCAGTCTTAATTCCACCTCATGCCTCTTTCTGCCCCCATTCTGCACTTCCTGTCTCTTTATCTCAAACTTTCAGATAGTTTTTAGGTCTGGCCTAGACATAGCTTTAGCTGTCTCTCCACCCTCATGTAAAACAAAAAAATCTTAAGTAAAACAGCATTCATAGACACAAAGATAGTGGGGCATTGAGTCAGCTCTCTTCATTCATTGGTTAGTTCACCTGTGTTATTGAAATGTTTCTCTTTCCCACCACAGCATATACCATGGGGAAATGGGCTAGCCCAATGTTCCCATTCACATGTGCATATACTCCTGAGAAAGTGCACTACTGTTCCAAGGATGAAAGGACAAAACTTTAATTTGCCAATGCTGTATTGTTTCCATTGTTTATTCTTTTTTTTTTACTCATCCGTGTGTTTTTAACTATGTTTTTTGGTTACTGTAAATCTAACTATTGATATGTTTTATTTGAGCTAATAAGAATCATATTTTCATATAAGGTACATTAAAGCTAAAAAGGGCTTCTATAGCTGTTCTAAATACACATTCCTGCTAAGAAACATGGGTAATGTTGAATTGAAATTATATGGAATGGGGAATTCTTTGTCAATTAGAAATGTTATTGTAAGCAAAAGGCCACATATTTAGCTGCTGGCATGTGTTTTTCGTCTATATATGTAACACTGGCTTGCAATAAAAAATGTTTTAAAAAAGTAAGTATTACACTAGTTTGCCAGGACCGGATCTAGTACCTTTGTCAAGGCTTTGTTCATACCTTCCTTCTCCCTTTGTTACTGTTTTCATGTCTTTTTATATCTCCTTTTTTCTCAGTATTCTGGCTTTTTCTTTCTAGCTCAGGGTCAAAATCTGATGAAGAAAAATAAGTCCTAGTCCCTGAATATGAGTACTATTGCTTATGCACTCGATCTAACCACATTTCTGGAACTACACTGATGGGTAAAAAATACTGAGTCTGTGTTAGATAACATCAATGAGGGGAGGCCAAGCTTAAATGTAACCCCTTTCTTTGCTACATATTGTGCACACCTTGGAGCATAGCCCACATACAATGGAAGTGCTAACAACCCAAATACTCTAAATGATGCACTAGTACTAAAAGACTGATTAATATTTACCTGATACATTTACATCTAACAGTTAGGTGGGCATAAGTCCTCCGCCACAACAGTAGTGGAAATTCTGCTGCACATAGTGTTCTACACAGTGACGTAAAGATTTGCCCCTAAAGTGGATATCTTTGCTATGGAAGGAATCACTTTGAGTAAGAAAAAACCTCCATGGAAGCTCTTCCAATACACTGTTGCATTGTGAACTCCTTCCACCAATTTGAGCACTAGATGTGGACCTCAAAAGGAGACATATTGTCTTTACTCACTTTTCTGTGTTATCTTATGGTTTACATGTTTATATCATGAATTTCTATCAGTTGGATGTTCCTGTTATATCTTCACTTTGAGCTCCTCGGAGTCAGTGGCATGTTAGTTGGACTCAACGTGTTGTGAGAAGGCAGAAAGTCTTTAGTCTTTGCTCCTGGCGTGCAATGAGGCAGCACATCTCTGGCCTTCGTTACCAGTGAACGGAAGGTCAAGTCAAGTCAAGTCAATTCAAAGATAGCTTTATTCGATTTCATGCTAAAATCATAAAAGCACAATAAAATACATGCACACAATGAAACTCGATTATACAATCAGAATATAAAAACATTAAATCATACTCGGACATTCTCTAAAAGTGCGTTTAAGTGCAATGATACCACGGCACATTTTATACAGATGAGGTATGATCTTCTAGAGGTATCTTCTGAACAATTCAGTTCAAGCATTAAGTTGAGCCATGGTGGATCTGCATCTGATTATACATTTTAAGAACTCATGCCCCAAATCTTTAACAGAGGTATTAGATATCTCTTCCTTCCCCACGCGTAGAATTTACAAAATAAGACACAATGAACTGTTGATTGCGTGGAGATCTGATATGTGGACCAAAGCAAGTTCCTTGTGACAAACGTAAGTGGAGGTAGATTTGGGTACAGCTAACAGATATCGCAGGAAAGCGTTTTCCTTTACTTGAATTTCCTGACAATCTGCAACCCCCAGATGCCAGCCCCGTATATACCTGTTGACACACATTTGGCCTTATAAATATCAAGCAAAATGCGTACGGGCCTCCCCCCCAACTTATTGGCGAACTGTTTTAATGCGCCGATAGCACGAGAAAAAACGAAATTCCTGGTAGTAATAGCTGAAGTCCAGGTACCTTTTTTGTTAAAAACAATCTCTTGGTATGAAAAAGTGCTAGTAGATTCTATCTTTGACTGATCTAAAAAAGTATTGCAGGAAACCTTATTTTTAGATGAGCAGCACATGGTAAAAGTTTTCCCAATTTTGATCTTTAGGCCCCTAGCTCCCATATAAGCTGAGAAACTAGTTAACGCCTTCTGGAGGCCTACTTGGGTTCTCGCCATTATGACCGCATCATCTGCGTACAATAAAATGGGCACTGCAACACCATCAGTTTGGGGATAATCTGCATCTACTTTAATTAAATAGTCTGCCACGCTATTGATGTACAGATTGAAAAGTAAAGGTGCCAAAATACAGCCCTGAAGGACACCTTTCATTATTGAAAATTTTGGTGTGCATTCGCCCCTCTTTCCGTAACGCACCTTTCCCCCTGCCCCTCTATACAATTCTTTGAGGAAGTTAAGAATATTAGGATCAATGCCAAGGCCTGATAGGGTACCCCATAAAACTTCGTGGCTCAAGCAGTCGAAAGCTGAGCTAAGGTCAACAAACATCATTAACAAATTGCCCTTTTTTGCCACCATGAATTTGCTTGTTAGCATAGCCAGATTTAGTCCCTGTTCGACGGTGCCTATGCCTGACTTGAATCCATACTGGAGTTTGGAAAGAACACCTGTATCATTAACCCATGTCTGTAATCTATTCAATATGATTCTACCTGCCACTTTCATTAAAGAATCGAGTAATGAAATTGGCCTGTAGCATTTAGGATCGTTTCGAGCACCCTTTTTGAATATTGGCACGACTATCGCTTCCTGCCAAGTGGGTGGAAATCCTTTATAATTACAGCTATGGAGCACATTTGTCAGGAGCGGTGCCCATAAGGTGATATTATCCTTATAAATATCTATAGGAACACCATCTGGCCCTGGCGCTTTGCTATTTGTGCTTTCTGCAATTGCCAGTTCCACTTCGGATATGGAAAATACTATCTCCAAAGGAAACAGATCAAGAGGGGCAGACTCTGCAGTTATCGACTGTCCAGCACTACGGCTATCTGTTCTGACCAGGTCAAGTTTCTTGTACAGCTCGGTAAAATGATCGATCCATACCGTCTCATCTATAGCAATCTCTATCAAGTCAGATTTCCTATCGACAAAGAAGGGGGCATTTACCGCTCTCCCGAAAGCAGTATTATCTCTCAGGGAACACACCTTAAGCAAAGTTTCCCAGGCGGCCTCCTTCAGTTCATTCATTCATTTCATTTATAAAGTTTTATATAGCGCGAACTTGTTTTTCTGCTTTTGTAAGGTAAATTTGTAAGATAGTCTAGCAGACCTTATGTCTTGCATGTTTTTAGGTAGCTTTTTTAGGGTTCGTTTTAAATAAGAGTGTGCTTTGCTGCACTCGGAGTTAAACCAGCCTTCGGCCTTGTCCCTCGCGCCTTCTCGTATTGTCCCTGTTAGTTTGCTTCTAATTTGTGCTATGATCTTCTGGAATGCTGCAATAACCGCGGTTGGGTCAGGATTTTCCGCGAGACAGATCATGAAATCGTTTAACTGACCCGCTACTAGACTATTAAGAAAGTTTGTAGGGTCGACCCTGTTCCATTTTATTGAATATCCATTGGTTCTAGGCAAAGAAATCCCATGACAGTATAAGTTTTCAGACACATTAGGTCCTTGTCAACCCTATATCAAAGATTGAACTAATCAGGAAGTGATCGCTGAGTGCAATATCCTCTGTTTTGAACGACAGAATGCTATGATGATAGCTTGTAGTGACCAATGAGTAGTCAGTAACAGACCGTAGGCCCCGCTCGTTAAAAGTGGGTTGGAAGTTCACTTGAGGATTACAGAGCTCATTCACGAATCCTAGGTCCCACTCGAATAATAAGTTATTGAACAAATTTCCAAGCATTGAATGCTCAAAGTGGGTACAAGGATCTCCCTTAAGATTAACCATTCCGCATATATCTAGGCTACTATTTGAGCACTAGATGTGGACCTCAAAAGGAGGCACATTGTCTTTACTCACTTTTCTGTGTTATCTTATGGTTTGCATGTTTATATCATGAATTTCTATCAGTTGGATGTTCCTGTTATATCTTCACTTTGAGCTCCTCGGAGTCAGTGGCATGTTAGTTGGACTCAACGTGTTGTGAGAAGGCAGCAAGTCTTTAGTCTTTGCTCCTGGCGTGTAATGAGGCAGCACATCTCTGGCCTTCGCTACCAGAGAACGGAAGGTGCTTTCCCCTATGCTGTGAAGTCAGGCTGCTGCATTCACCTGAAGAGTGGTCCGCAGCTTGCGTGGTGCGTTGGCCTGGGAAGTCAGCGAGCAAGGTATGGAGGCTTGAAGGGCACTTATATATAAATAAGGCTCCCTGTTTTCCATTTTTACTGATTTTTACAGATAAATACAGACAGAAAACCATTTATTTTCTTGTCTGTATTCATTCTTAAATGTGGATAAAACCAGAAATTCTGTGCTTTTTGAGCGATTCTAAATACACTTTGACATGACTGCCAGGCCAATAACTGTGTGGATTGATAGGTAAGGGGTTAAAAAAAGAAAGGAATTTTAGTAAAGAGACTTAAACAGCAGTAGCAATGCAAGGCTGATACTGAAATGTGCATATTTTCATATAAGCCATTGATTTTTCTTCTGCGGGTGTTCATATCACTGAAACCTGGCATGCATTCAAGCATGACTGCTTAATTATTGGTTAAATAATTGTGGCAATATACCAGTTTCAGCTTTACTTTTTTCACAAAACCAATAATAAATATGTATAAATACAGATAAAGTTAAGAAAAATAAATATGAATAAATAGAGAGGGAAATGACAAAAAAAGAAATACCATAAAACCGGGAACCCTAAATATAAACCTATCCTAGATAGGTGCTTTTCCTGCAGTTATTGTAACATCCACAGGTACTCCTCAGAATCCGGGCGATGCACAAAGGGGCCACCTCTTGACATCCCCAGCTCTGACACGGCTAGGGGAGTAATGAAACTTGAGTGGGCCCGCCCTGCAAAGTACATGCGGGAGCCCCCGACATTCCGGATGCAATTCGGATCTCTCAGTTCAGGGACTTGCTAGTGCCCCCCCCCCTCTCTAGCAGCACCCCGCGAGGTCTTTTCTAACGCTACTGCCCATTGGCAAAAATAAATGCTTTGTCAGGGAGTTTGCAGCCACCGCTTCATGCGGTTCTACCAGCCAGTAAAATGGGGCCGTTTAATCCTGGAAGGCTGGGTGATACCGCTCCAGCAGACTCGTAATGAGGGGTATCTTGGTGTCCCTCATCTTCCTAAAGTGTGGCACAGTGTCTCTTCCACACATCACCTCTTCTGTGGCGCAGCCTGGTCACCATCCGAGATGAATGATTAATGTGAGGTGGAAACACATGCGCACCCACACAGTGTTTGTCATCGATGGAATATCCCCTTTGTTCCCCCCTTGCCTTCTCCCCCGCCTCACACCTAAAGCAAGCCCAGTCAAAGGCATTAATCACCTCTCAACGCAAATTCAACAAATGAATACAAGCTAGAACCCTTGGCGCTCTTGGCTGGCTTTTCTCTGTCTGTGAAGCACTCTACCTACTGTCAGGGGCGGGAAGCTGCCTCTATTTCACCACAGAGCGTACATGTCACAAGCACCAGCTGTGCAAGCAGCACAGCCCCCCCTGCTCCAAAAGACCAATATAAGATAGGATACATCACCGACACAGCAGGTGCAGAGCAAACAACAGTAGTGCAAGCTTCGCCAGACATTAAGAGTCCCTCGCGGTGGCAGCACATGCACATCAGAGCAGTGCAAGCTTCAGGACCCTGATGATACAACCGCAGATAGGATCAGGGCAGCTAACACTCACAAAAAGCAGGCACAGCACAGGCAACAGAGGTGCAAGCTCAGTCCCCACCGAACCCTCACCCCCACACACAGAATACATATAGTAGAGGCAGTTCACATCTCTGACAGAAACAGGGCAAGCTTCCCTCGCTCACAGCAAACAAGCATTTACAATGCAATGGTTTTGCCTTTGTTAAAGTTAGAGCTATTGGCATTGCTCTTGACATTATTTTTATTTATGTTTTTTTTTAACATAAATAAATGGCATTGTCATTTACAATGCCACTAGCTTTATCTCTCGCAAATGACACACACAAACACACACAGAGCCCCCCCACACACACACCCACACAGAGCCCCCCCCACACACACCCACACAGAGCCCCCCACACCCACACCCACACAGAGCCCCCCACACACACAGCCACACAGAGCCCTCCACACACACAGCCACACAAAGCCCCCCACACACACAGCCACACAAAGCTCCCCACACACACAGCCACACAGAGCCCTCCACACACCCACACAAAGCCTTCCACAGACACCCACACAGCACAAGCAGGAAACAGGGGCACACGGAGGCACAAGCAGGCAAGAGGGGCACACGGAGGCACAAGCAGGCAACAGGGGCACACGGAAGCACAAGCAGGCAACAGGGGCACGAAAACGGAGACACAAGCAGGCAACAGGGGCACACGGAGGCACAAGCAGGCAACAGGGGCACACGGAGGCACAAGCAGGCAACAGGGGCACACGGAGGCACAAGCAGGCAACAGGGTCACACGGAGGCACAAGCAGGCGACAGGGGCACGAAAACTGAGGCACAAGCAGGTGACAGGGGCACGAAAATGGAGGCACAAGCAGGCAACAGGGGCACACGGAGGCACAAGCAGGCAACAGGGGCACACGGAGGCACAAGCAGGCAACAGGGTCACAAAAACAAGCACAAGCAGGCAAAAGGGTCACAAGCAGGAATTGTAATTTAGACGGGGCTGAAGTGGAGAATGGTCAGTAGGGAAGTAGTGCGGCTGGTGCAGTGGTACCAGGCCGAAAGGTGAGAGGGGCTGTCTGCACCCCAGTTTGGACAGTTTCCACTACCTAACAGGGATTGGTGGGAGGGGGGCGTACTTCTTGCTTGCTTTAGGGCTGTTACTTCGGGGACGCAGTGCACGCTCTTGCCTGCTGCCTGCTGCCACCGGGACACGACAACGGGCAGGGAGGGGACAGGCTGGGAGAGGGCAGGGAGGGGACAGGCTGGGAGAGGGCAGGTTGGGAGAGGGCAGGCTGGAAGTGGACAAGCTGGGAGAGGACAGGCTGGGAAAGGTCATGGAGGGGACAGGCTGGGAGAGGGCAGGCTGGAAGTGGACAGGCTGGAAGAGGACAGGCTGGGAAAGGGCAGGGAGAGGACAGGCTGGGAGAGGGCAGGGTGGGAGAGGGCAGGCTGGGAGTGGGCAGGCAAGGAGAGGACAGGCTGCGAGAGGACAGGCTGCGAGAGGACAGGCTGCGAGAGGGCAGGCTGCGAGAGGGCAGGCTGCGAGAGGGCAGGCTGGGAGAGGGCAGGCTGGGAGTGGGCAGGCTGGGAGTGGGCAGGCTGGGAGTGGGCAGGCTGGGAGAGGGCAGGCTGGGAGAGGACAGGCTGCGAGAGGACAGGCTGCGAGAGGACAGGCTGGGAGAGGGCAGGCTGGGAGTGGGCAGGCTGAGAGAGGACAGGCTGTGAGAGGACAGGCTGCGAGAGGACAGGCTGCGAGAGGACAGGCTGCGAGAGGGCAGGCTGGGAGAGGGCAGGCTGGGAGTGGGCAGGCTGCGAGAGGACAGGCTGCGAGAGGACAGGCTGCTATAGGACAGGCTGGGAGAGGGCAGGCTGGGAGAGAGCAGGCTGGGAGTGGACAGGCTGCGAGAGGACAGGCTGCGTGAGGACAGGCTGGGAGAGGGCAGGCTGGGAGAGGGCAGGCTGGGAGAGGGCAGGCTGGGAGAGGGCAGGCTGGGTGACGGCAGGCTGGGAGAGGACAGGCTGGGAAGCAGAGAGGGTCTTACCTGAGAAGTCTGCCAGCGCGGAGCTCTCCGGGGCGCAGAGCAGCAGCAGGGCCCAGCAGAGCAGGGCGGGGGCGGCAGGGGCTCGCAGAGGTGTCTCCTGGGGCAGCCGCCCAGGTCCGCCATGGTGCGGCTCCGAGCCCCAAGCCTCTGATGGTGGTGCTGCTGCGCTCTGTAGCCCATTTAACTTACCGGGCACTCTGGCAGGGGCTCCTTGCGACGGCGGCAATCTCTTGGGCACTTCTCTGGTCTCCCTCTTCGGCATGGGAGACCGGTAACGTCCTCTTCTTCTCCCGGGGCTCCCTCCAGGCCACTGGAGCCCCGCGTGGGCTGCCATACTTCTTCTCCTGGGCTGCCGTCCTGGCGGGGGCTCCTTGCGACGGCGGCAATCTCTTGGGCACTTCTCCGGTCTCCCTCTTCAGCATGGGAGACCGGCAACGTCCTCCGCTTCTCCCGGGGCTCCCTCCAGGCCACGGGAGCCCCGCGTGGGCCGCCATACTTCTTCTCCTGGGCTGCCGTCTTCCTTCTTCCCCCGGGCTGCGGGGGGGTGGGCACTTCCGGCCGGCCGCGCTAGGATTGGCCGGCCGGCTAGTCACTTCCGGGTCGCCGCGGGCAGCGCGGCGGCCCGTCTCTAGCTCAGGCAGGTGGGCGGCGAAGTTTCCCGCGGAGTGGGCTCCCTCGCGGATCGCTCTGAGCGGAGATGGGCGGGGGCTCTCGACCAGCAGTGACGTCCACGCAGCTCAACCAATCAACGCTAACAGACAGGAACCCACTCGACCGGCCGTGCTTGCAATTGGTCCTAGCTGTTCGTTACAACTGTCAGGAGGAGGGACCAGTAAAATGTCTTGGTCAATCGGAGCAGTCACCGTCCGGCAGTCGCCCCGCCTCCCCAGCTTTCTGGTTTCGCCGGCGCGTTGTAAAGGAATAAAAGTAGTCATGTAGCCGAGGTAGGAAGTTGAAAGTAGATCTTTATTTTAGTTTATGATATAAATTAGAGAACCCCACCAGGAGCAGTATGACCTCTGCTCAGCCCGAACATCCCGAGCAGGAAGGCAGGTGCCGGCAATGCCGGACCAGATTCAGGGGCGTTCCCGATAATTGGTTTTCGGCTGACGTAGCGTGACGTAGCCAAAAGCCAAAAATTCTCGGGAACGCCCCCGAATCTGGTCCGGCATTGACGGACAGGCCCGTCTTCCAATGGCTAGCCTCCATTTATGGAGCTAGCCAATGGAAGACGGGGGCCGTTCCTGTCTCCCCTACTATAATCATTAGGTTTTCGCCTGCGCGAAAAAGATGCGCAGAGCGCATCTTTTGCCAGGCAAAACCTAAAAAGGGCAGCACAAACACAAGAGACCTTAAATTTCCCTTATAAAGAAGGAGTAACGACAAGCTAGTCAAATGCAGCGCAAGCTTCCTCACGCACAACAGAGACACGAGAGGAGGCCAGCAGTGTGAGTTCCCCCACACACACATAACTGATACACAATGTGCAAGTTTCATCCTGAAACACACGCACATACACAACAGGTATCGACGTCAGAGAAAGCAGCCCTTGTGCATGCAGATCAGATCTAGTATGAGTGGTGCTTGAGTGATATCTCTGCCCTGATGCTTTCTGCAAGCTTCCTTCATAACCAGGGAGCAGAGGGAACATCGCTAGAAGCAGTTCAAGTTTCACGCGCACACAAAAGAGGTAAGCTGATGCAGCGGATGTCTAGGCTCCCTCAGATATAATGAACAGGAACTACAGTAGCTGCAGCATGTCAAGCTTCCATTATAACCAGAAGAGGTACTGGGGCGTAGCTGCCATTAGTGCAGCCGGTTCAGAGACGCCAGAGCCCAGCAGCATGAACACACTAGCCCTTTCAATTTGGCCCATCTGGCGGTGACAGGCTGCCTGACTGCCCAAATAGTTAGTCCAGCATTAGCTACAGCATAGTAATACAGAGTGGTTCTAGAAACCAGTTCACCGAATCGCTGCCGGGCTTTCATTTCCTACATACCACCACCACCCAAGGGAAATTACCAGCATGGCAGTTACCTTGCAAGCCACAGGTAGCTCATCTCGCCTTCAAACCGACCTTCTGCCTCCCGAGTTCCATCACCAACAACACCTGGCTGCATACAATACAGAACCATGTTGTAAGCTTTGGACTGTCTCTGTGCTGCCTTGTCCCTTCTCATAGGAGCAGTGCCCTGTGAAGAATGCTCTCTCTGAGGGCCCCCACCCCCATCGTTTTTGGGGGCCTGGGTCTGACTGAAGAGATACAATATAACGTTACTTTGTTTCTCTATAGTCCTGGGTCACCGCCAGGAGCTCAGAGCAGGCTGCACACTGCAGCTACTTTAGAGTAAGAGTCATACAGCTCTCTACAAATGAGCTGAGGGGGCCCCCCTTCATGTACTGAAGACTGTGGGTCTCCCCTCACTGCGGGGGTGTTTGTTACGCCCCTGGACACAGCGTACACAGAGTATTGAGGCGATCTAGCTAGGGATTGGGAATTAGGATAGGAACAGCAGGGAATGGGAGACCTGTGGATAGATACACAACATTAATGGAGTTCTATGAATAACAACTACTCTCATAGAGTCTCACTAAGGTGAACAATACCTACAGCCAGGGTTCAGGTTGGCGCTGTATTCCTCTCTACACCCGGTAGTGATACAGCTCTCTACATGGCAGAAAGTTAGGCCTATGATAACAAAACAGAAACAATTAATACTCCTCAGAGACAAATACCTCCACTAAAAGAAAAACACGCTTCACTCATACGTACCCTCCTTTCATTCACAAGGAGTGAGTCTCCCCACTGCACTCAGAACAGAGGAAAAAGGAAAAATAAAATGATAATAACACAAATGTATTATCATTTTACTTTTAGTGCTGGCAATGGGGCCAGTTTAGTGTGGGCCGGGCTGGGGTCACAGGGAGGAGGAAATATGTATGCACCATAAGTGTGCATGAGAGTTTGGCTGGCTGTCTCGGGCCAGCCAGTCATGCACACTTAGCATTTCTCAGGTGGAGAACAGTCCCTAAGCTCCCAGGCACTGCTTGAGGAGCCAGACAGGCTGCTCTGACAAACCATGCTGCTGCTGTCATGCTGGTGACAGCAGCATCGTGATTGGCTTTGGGAAGCCTGTGCAGTGCCAGGAGCCAGGCCGGAGGAGAAGCTACTGCCATAATGAGTTAAGTGATCTTTTTTATTTTTTTAATCCTGCCCCCGCCATCCCACACCAACCCTGTTCCGTAGCTGCCACCACTGGTGGCAAATCACCCAGGAGGGTTTCAGGTGCTGGAGATGTTGGCTGCTGCATGATGGTTTGATCATTCAAACAACCAGGTCTTGAGGTCTTTCCTGAATTGCTGGAGAGAGGGTGGACTCCTGAGATGCAGGGAGAGGGTGTTCCATGACTTGGCTGCCAGGGGCGAGGAGGAGCAGCCTCCGCAGTTGATTTGGTGGATCCATGGGGTGTTTTTGAGGGAGAGGGAGGCAAATCAGAGGTGTCTGATTGGTTGGTGGAAAGTCAGGTATTTGTTGTTGTATGCTGGTCCTTCGTTGTGCAAGGCCTTGTATGCGTGGGTCAGCATCTTGAACTGGCATCTCTTCTGAATTAGCAGCCAGTGTAGCTGTTTGAGATGGGGTGTGATGTGGATCCTTCTAGGGAGGTTAAGGATGAATCTCCCTGCACTTTTCCTGGGTAGGGGAGCAGCAAGATGGGTTGATAGTTCTTTGGTTCGGCTGGGCAAGTGGAGGGTTTTTCATGATGGATCTCACTTCAGCATATTTCTAGTCCTCAGGGAAGAGGGCCATGGTGATGGAGGTATTCAGGACCTTCCTGACCTTGTTGCTTCCGAGGTTGAAGATGTGGTGGGAACAGGGGTCCGTCAGTGCTCCAGAGTACACAGAGTTTATGATGAAGATGATTTCTTGCATGGTGAGGTGTTTCCAGTGGGTGAACAGGTGTTCGAGGTTTGGTTGATGCTATCAGTGGCGGACGGTTGTTGTTTGAAGTTCTCGTAAATGGCCAAGATCTTGTAGAGGAAGAAGTAAGCAAGGTTGTCACACAATTCCTGTGAGGGTGTCATGTTGTTCTTTATGGCTGCGGGATTGGAGAACTCTTTCACGATGGTGAAAAGTTCCTTGCTGTGGTTTGTGCTGGCTTCTATGTGTTCTGTTAGGGCGTTCTTTTTGGTTTCTTTCAGGAGGCGGTGGTACTGCTTAAGAACGATCTTGAAGGCGGTGCAGTCTTCTGTATTGTTGCTGAGGCGCCACTTTCCTACTAGTTGTTGGCAGTTGCTTTTGGTGGTGTGCAGTTCTTCGATGAAACAGCTTGCTTTTTTGATTGGCCTTTTGGCCGTGGCTGACTTGGTGGGGCGACCGTGTTAGCGCTTTCTGTGATTCACTGGGAGAAGTTTTTTGCTAGTTGTTCTAGGTCGTGTGTAGAGTCTGGGAGGTTGGAGTGGATATCTTCGTTCCATTGGTATTCTGATACCTTTTTTCAGTCTCTGCGTGTGGACCAGCGGGGCACGTAGACGAAGTGGGTGGGTCCTGAGATGGCGAAATGGATGCTGTAGTGGTTGGTCCAGGTGAGTTGTGTGGCATGGTTGTATCTGACTCAGTCGTTGAAGGTCAAGATAGGGTCAAGCGTGTGTCCTGTAATGAGGGTAGGGTCGGTGACGAGCTGCTTGAGGCGGATGCTGCTCATGCTCTCCAGGAGTTCAGTGGTGTTGGCATCGCTGGGATCATTGAGGTGGAAGTTGAGGTCCCCAAATAGGATGTTGGGCTTGGAGTAGATTGCGAATGGGGAGATGAGGTCTGGGATGGCATTGCAGAAGCGGGGGGGGGGTGGTCCTGGTGGTCTGTAGGCCAGGGTGCCTCTCATGTTGCTTTTTCTGTCCATGTGGTACTTTTTCTGTCCGTGTGCAGTTGGATGTTGAGGTGTTCCATTATTGGGCTTGGGTCATCTGGGGATGTTGTGCGGCGGACGAGGTCCCTGTAGATGATGGTGATTCCCCGTCTGTGTATGTTAGTTTAGTCCCGGTGTTTTATCTTGTAGCATTCGGGGATGGCAATGAGTGGTGCAGAGGTGGGGTTTAGTCACGTTTCTGTGTGGAAGATGATGTCCTGGGAGAGGGATAAGATTTTGTCCCAGATCTCCGTGGTGTGCTTACTGAGTGATTGTGTGTTGAGGAGGATGCACTGGAGTTGTGTCGCAGTGGTCTCACCCGACATGGTGGATGCGGATATGGCCATGTTTACGGTGTCTCTAGTGTTGTTTGCTGCTTTGTTGCTGAAGGTGAGGATGCAGTGTCAGAAGGAGAACGGTCCACTGGTGGTGCGCAGTGATGTGCAGCAGCAGTGCTTGCTGGTGCATCCGGCGTCCTGGGCTTAGAGGACAGCAGCAGTGTAGCTTTGTGGGGTGGAAGGGCCAGGGGTCCTGGCACTTGGCGCGCCCATGTGTGATAGGGCACAGACAGATTTGCCTTTGGTGCGCCCACTGTAGGGCAGCACAGTGGCCTCTATAAGTAGTCCTGAGAGGTGAAAGGGGCTGTGTGGGAGAAGTAAACATTGGGAAAAAGGAACAGTGATGGCAGACAAAATGGTGGGAAAAGCAAAATGAAACATAATTAAAATGTAAATGCAGATAGTAGATGGGGGCAGTGCACAAGTAATTACAATAGTCACAAGTAGTTACAACAATTTAGGCACAACAAAATCACACTCAGTGCACAAATAAAGGTAGCAGATTCAGTAGCAAGAAAACAATCGCCCGAACAGCGGGTTCGAGGCACGAAGGCTCAAGGACTCTATCGGAGTCAAAGTGCCTCATAGCTATTCAGGAGCATCAGCGGGGAAGCTTTGCTCTTGACCTTGGGATGAAGGACTAGCTCCTTTTGGGGAAATAAGTCTTAGAATTCCAAGCCTACATTGCTAGAAGTCAATCAACTCATTAGAAGTCTAGTTTTCCCTTTTCCTAAGTGTAGCTACATTGCTTGGTTAGGTGACTGGGAGGGTGTGACAGACATCGCTGGAGGAAGTACGGCATGCTGGTTCGGAATAGCTGTAGACAGAAAATGGAAAGAGCCCCTTCTAATCTGGGTAAGCAGGGACCAAACTACTGGACTGGTGAAGCAGTGCAGCCCAGTCAGGCTGGCCTTTGCATGGATAGTGCTCTGGACTGAAAGATATTTGGCGCCCTGGCTGCAGCTGGTGAATAAAATGAAGCATTCGGGGGCCAATTTTGTGTTCACTGTCCAGTCACACATCAAAGCAGTGACTGGCCTCTAAGCACAAGCATCTCGGCACCCCCCCTAAAATATTCCTATTCATTCACAGCAGCAGCACAATCACTTTAGTGCTAAGTTGTTTCTGGTTCGAATGGCAATGTTGGTGCCTGTCGGTGAGGAGTGCAGGTGGATAGGAGGGGTAAGAAGGGAGAACAGCAGCTGAGGCAAATAAAAAAGGGTTAAAGGCAGTTTAGTTTGCATCACTGGTGTCAAGAGGGACGCTACTGTCTGCAGGTCTTTAATACAGACAACTCGGTGCGCCACTTTGAAGATTGGTGCCCAGGCCCTGGGCCCAGCATGACCATGTCGAAGGCTGGCTCTGAGCCCAGTGGACGAGCGGAATCAAACTGGGCAAAGTTGAAAAGGTGTCAGGAATTAGCAAGGTATCCTGGGGCAGATTTACAAGAACTGACGCATCTCTGCATTTTAGCCGAGATTCGTCAGGTCAATTGCGTCACACAAAAAAACCCTTGCGCCACCATGGATGCGTCACATTTACAAAGCAGCGCACCATGGTGCAAGGATTGACACATGCGTCACGCATCTGTTGGGGTACCGGTAAAGCATTGCTGGAGTCGTTGCAAAGAAGAACAGGGAATGGGGCCAAGCACAATTGCACCTATCATGAGTACTGCTTAGTAAAGATTTTTAGGTGCCACGGACCGGAGATTCACAAGCCCCTAAATCTCCTAAGACAAAAAAGTATTTCTCACAAATTCATTGCACACAATGGTCCAGCACACTAATTATGAATACATTCCAATATTTCAACAGTGATAACGATTTTAAGTTGATGAAGACAGCCATTCAGTGGAATTGTTTGCAGTTCATTCTTTATTTCTTTATTTTTCTTCATATAAAAGACTGTAGCTGTAGCCAACGCGTTTCGTCCTTCATGGACTTCTTCAGGGCTACAAGTAACACATATACATATATAACAATTACTATACATAGATTTACACTATTTACAAATAAAAAAACAATTTTACAGATAATTCATGCATTGTGACACATCATTTTGAGCATCATTTTTAAAGGTCATATAGACTATAGTTTATACAATATTTACAAGGTATTCTGTAATCCAACATAATATCCTTAAAAGAAGAACATTGCAGTATCACTCCACTGTTGCTACTTTATCATGTTCATTACAGTTTGCACTACACAGGGTGCTGATCAAAGAAAGGAGGATTCAGAACCTTTTATATCCTAAGTCTAGTGGGCTAGCAACAAATATAACATTATAACAAAACCCCAGTTGGTACAAATTAGATCATAAAGTTAGCGTTACTTACCGGAAAAAATAATGATATTTAGTCTTTAGCAGGTGGTTTAAGTCTCTCGCCAATGACATCCAACTTAATTTCATATTGCCTAATGTATAGAGACAGGAGTCAATTTTTAGCCAGTCAGTCCCTAATCATTTAATTTCAGCAGTATCTATACATAAAGACACAGCTCATACCTTATAAATTCTCTGTCTTATTTATATTCAGGGAAGCTTGTAGCAAGGGTGCTCCTGTATTCAATACTTAGTCATATATTGAAATCCCTGATACTGTTTGTAAAAGACAGAATAAAGTATCTTATAGTAATGTGGCAATATCCCCATAAAATATACCGATATCCGCATACACATGTATTTTTTATTTTAATCTCTTTTGCATAGCTTGATGCCAGCCCTCTGATCTTTTTAAAGAGAAGAAAGGCAGGCCTCCATTGATTACAATTGTTATTTACCCTCCCTTATGCCTATATTTATGTATCAGGGAAGCATCTCTCAAAGCGTATTTAAATCCCCCACTGTTTGGAATAAAATTAATATCAATTCAAAGAGGTTTACATCAAGATATTAGTGTATTCTGGCAGCGCCATTTTGTTCTGTCTATATTACCATTAGCCAAACGTATTAGCTGCCAATATATGCATGTGGGATTCAGGTAGTAAATCTCTAATTATTTAAAGTTTGCAAAAGTTTGTTTTACTTCCAATATTAAAAAACCCCCATTAAAAAGAAAGAATATAACCTAAATTAAGGAAAAGAAAAAATCCTAGCATCTCGCTGTCAATTACTTCAGAAATGATTTAAGGCGGGCTCCGTAGCATGGCGTCCTCCGTGGTCGAGAGAAAATAATGTTCAAAACCCCCGTTTAAATAGTCCCTTAATTAATTGCACATGTGAATCACCTGGATAGCGGCCATAGCTCATAGGCACCTAATCACATTTCGCCAGCGCCATTTTGAAATGTCTAAATTAAATTATCCCGACTGGTATGTTGTATATTATATATACATACCACATGTAAAGCAGTATATTCATAATTTTAAGTCAAATAGGAAGAAATATGTGTCAATAATGGGCAAAACGCCTTAGAACCACGGTGCTGCAGCTTAAGGAACTGTTGATACCGTGTGTTGTGTGTTAGGGAGCCTGCTGAATATCTATGAATTTACCCTGGAGTAGGATACAAGAGGATGTTTCCTAAGAATTTTGAAACCCAGCTTTTCAAAAAAGTCAGGTTTAAAACTGTTGAGGCTGCTTATAAAATCAGGGCAGCCTTGAAGGGCAAACGGGGTATTGTCTGGTACAGCTTCTACACTCCATTTTGGAATTCACCTTTGTTTCCATTAGTCTTCATGATGAATATTGCCTGGTGTGGAAGAAGCTAGGTGTATGGAATCTAGGGAATGTGTTTTTTCCAAGGGTCAGATCTGTTCCTTTGGGGATTTGCAGTTTAAAAATGGATTTTTTAAATACGTACATATAAGAGATTCTATTCAAAAACTGAAAAAGTATATGATATCATTGGATAAAAAACAGTCAGGCTTTGAATGCTGAAAGCAGCACAAAAATTAAAACTATATATAAGCTACGCATGGAACTCAACCGAGACGATTTAGATGTTCATCAAGGGAAACAGGCCAGAAGATTGGGTCTAGTTTTCGATGATATGTGTTTTCAGCAAGCTCTAAATCTTGGGCAGGAGATATTGTTAAGTGCAAGGTTGAAAAGTAAACATTGTTAGACACTGTATAATTTATATTTTAGCCTGGAAATTGGGTAGCTGGAGAAAAAGAACGAAATCAAACTGTCTGAGATGTTGGGATAGCGATGTACATGTTTTTTGTCTGTGTGAAATTAGGAAAATTTAGCTGGGAAATATGCAAATTCATTAGCAATATTTTAAACACCCAGGTTAATATCACGCCCCAGCAAATATTATGAGGGAAGATTTCCAGTATTGTAGTATGGAAATATCCACAAATTCCGGATGACGCTGATGTAATGTCCAAATTCGTTTTAATAGTAGAAATACCAAGAAAGTAAATACCGAAGAAAGAGCAAATAGTAGGAGCGACTGAAGTAGGAAGAAGCCAGGAGCAACTGTCGTGAGCAGCACAGAATCATTAATGACATAGCAAGTTTCTAGACAAAACATTCCACAAATTAAAGAAACAGTAAAACCCCAAGAGATCAAATTAACAACATATGAATACCACATACCCTCCCCCCATATAGTGTAAATCAAAACTGATTAATACAATACATAGTCATACAATTTGACTGGCATCATACAAATTCATTGATCACGTGCAGGCACATCAAAAGAAATACAAGATTGATTAGGTGAGCTTGTTGATGAACTTGCAGTAGGATTGGATATAACATTAGATGCATTAGAAAAATCTACCATGTCTCAACCAGGTCCAAAAGTGAAATCAGCATCATCTTCATCAGATCTGTTGGCATAAACTTTGTTAAAGATTTTAACTTTGTTGTCAGTAACTTTTATAACATTGTTCTTGTTCCACCAACCTCTGTTTTCCAAAAGAACCGAATGTTTGGTGAATCTGACAACTCGAACTGGTAACTTAGACTGCCCTTTGCAGACTTTGTAAGGTTTCTCAATAAGAACCCTATCATTTACTTTAAGAAGAGGGCCGTAAGATACTGAACAACCATCATAAGAACTTTTCTGTAATGACTGCTTAGCAGCTACTCTAGTTTTAATCACTTAGTAATCTGTTGAAGTGTTTCTCCTATAATGTAAAGCAGAACCTATGGCTATATCATCGAACCATTGGGGCATGAGTTTAGATCTAGCTTCTCTGCCCCTGAGAGCTTTGAAAGGTGTGATTCCAGTGGTGGAATGAGGTTTTGTGAAGTAGGCCCAAACCTTCTTTTGTAAGAATTCACCTACATCAACATGGGCTGCAATAGTAGTTTAAACTCCTTCCTTAAGAAAGAGATTGGCCCTCTCAACGAGTCCATTAGAAGAAGGACTATACAACACAACTCAGCAGTGTTTTATTTCAGAACTCTTAAAAATCTAGTGACTTGATGAGAAATGAAAGGTTGACCATTGTTGGTGACAACACAACTAGGAATACCCTCACTTCTAAAAATGCTTTGCGTATCCTATCTTTGTTGCCACTGCTGTTGTGCAAATCTGTATTGCAGCAGCATGGCTGCTCCCAGAACCTTTTTCTTCATCAGTGGATACCTACATTGCTGGCAATGATTCAACTAGCTTATACCATTGCAAAGAAAGCAACAGCTAGAGGAGCCATTGTTTGGTCACCAGTGGCTAGATGGCTAGACACTATGTAATGTCTTTTGGCACTGGAGGGAGTTTTGGGTCGTAAGGGCTGAGTAAGGTACATGAAGATGTTATCTTGGTTAGTATCAGGCTAATCCTAAACGTTTAGGGTAGTTTCAATAAGTTTGGAGGCAAAAAATTAATTAATTCATTATTATCATGTATGCCTTGTAAATGGGATATTACTGAGTTATGAATTATGGGGAATTTGATTGATTTAGACTTATTTGGATGACGTATATGTAGAAAATAATCTAGTTGACAATAATATTGATCTGTTGTTCTTGTATTTCAAGTTATTATTTGTATATATATATATCTTCGCATTCACCAGGCTTCCTCTTTCGCTTAGCAAAGTATCCACGGCACCGCGAAGAAATAAGGTCTGGGCAATTATTTCAATCCACAATTCGTGCAGAGATATGGATGGTCTACGCGTTTCGGCGCTATGCCTTCAACTGGACCATATATATATGTTAACATAGCAATGATAATAAGTTGTACTCATTTCTTTTCTTCAAATTTCTTTATTTGTATTTTTAATACTATTGATACAATGTCCACATGTTAAAAGTTACAGGATATATGGTGAATTTCAACAAGTAGACATCACTTTACATAAAACAAAATCAAGGCATGACAGTTTGAGTATATTAGTTATGCTAAGTGAGTGTTCCATTTCCTGATGAATCAACAACGATTGCAATATAAATTTGTGTGTAACGGAAATCATAAAAGGTATCACATATTCTTAAACCTTGCTATATCGTGACAGACATATATAGCGACATGTTCCCTCAGGTTTTCGCTGGGTCTGTGTGGCCATTATTACACAGAGTGGTACAATGCATATTTAACGTAAAAGTGAACTTGTTGCAACAATCCCACATGAATCACTCCAGTCCATTGTTAGTGACTGTGTCATGATGGTGCCCAGCCCCCACCCCTGTATCCCGCCTCCGCAGAGCAGACTATATTGCAATTAGTTTTTATCCACACCCCTGGGTGTACTTGCATGACTCTCTTGTATAGTACTGTTTCAGTATTGTTGCATATGGGACCTGGATTGTAAACCATTTAAATATCTGTATCTTGTCTGAACACATCTCCGTTTTGTGAGTTATTTCCCTCTGATTCTTGGTCCGCCTGTTGCAGCTCTACCAATACCGTGATCCACCTTTGCGCAATGGGGTAGTTACGCTAGCCTGCTATCTCCACCCTGTGCAAAGCAGTGCTTTCTGCCTGTCCCCATACCACAAGTGAGAGGTTGAGGGTGAGAGGTTGGCTGTTTTTCAATCACTTGGTGTTTAACGTTTTAGCAACAAAGAGTCCTTAATCTATGAATCTTGAAGTGACTTTATGTTTCTTGGATCTGGGGAATATTCCCAGTATACACTCTTCCCATGTATGTAATTGAGGTCGCTCAGTGTAAGCTGCAAGTGCCACTGTTACTTCCTGCCAGTACAATTGCAGCATAGGGCAGGACCATGTCATGTGTAGGAAATCAGCGCCCACCTGGTTACAACGAGGGCATGCCCAGTTAGTTAGCTGGAAGTAGTTGCTCAATTTATCTGGTTACAGGTATGCCCTGTGTGTAATGTATGTTTGTATAACCCGAAATTTGGCATTTCGTGGGATCGGCGCAGGGTTGTCCAGGATTGTGTCCCATTCTCCGTCCATCCATGGGCCTCCCTTGTCTTTCTCCCACCACATGCACAGGGATGTCAAGGGGTGGAGAGTGTGAGTTAGTAAGGCTTCTGTCAGCAAAACATAATGTGGCTTCCACTCCCCATTACGTATCGGTATTGAATCAGCAGATGCATTTATGGTTCAGTGTTTATGTCTCCCCAAGCCGACATAAGTGATCTTATGATTGAGTTATGTAGTAGGAATTGACCTGCTGGCAAGTCATACTAATGAGTCAGTCTGTTGAAAGGTATCAGTGTACCTTCGGCATATAGGTCACCAAGAGTATGTATCTCAGAATCGTGACAATGTGTGAGTGCACCATTTGAGGTGCCCGTTTTGTTTCTTGGGGTATCCAGGAGAGGCAGCGCTAAAGCGTATGGGGTTGTGTTTCTTGTGAGGTATAAGCTATGTTTATGACATTGGTAAGCTAGGGCTACGCTGGTCGGCGATGGGATGGAGGATTGAGTCATTGGGTGAAACAAGTGGTAGATCGGGGACTGTGACCATGGTGGTTGTGTCGTGGCTGTGTCGGCTAGATTAAGTCCAGCAATCCACTTCGTCACCCACTGCAACTGCGCTGCCAAGTAATAGAGCTCCATGTTTGGGACAGCTAGTCCTCCCCTACTTAGGGGTCCATATGATTTCCAGATTGCTTTTCTGTGTGGGTTTTTGTTCCAGCTGAAGTTCCGAATCAGTTGTTCAAGCTCACTAAATGCTTAGGTCGGGACATAGAGGGGGAAGTTTGCAAACTAGTACAGCAACTTGGGCAATATTACCATTTTGGTCAAGGCAATTCTGCCCATCACATTTAGTGGCAGTGTTTTCCAGAATTTGACTTGTGGCCTGATGGAGGATATAACTCTGGAAAGGTTGCCTTCCAAAATGTCAGTGGTGCTGTGGCATATAAAAATACATAGGTATCGGAAGGTAGTTGGCTGCCAATTGAGGAGCAAATTATTTATTAGTAAATCTGGGTTCAGGGTCTCATTCCCAAAGGGGTACAAACACAACTTGGTCCAATTCACTTTCAGGCCCGACGTCACTTCGAACTGCCTTAGTGTTTCCGCTATGATACCTGGGATACTGTGTAGGTCCCTGAGACATAGCAGGAGATCGTCCACATATAGGAAGATCACATGCAGGCAATTTCCCAGTTGGATAGCCCAATCTCAACCCCCACCACGTAATTGTATTGCTAATGGTTCCATGGCCAGCGAGAATAGCTGCGGGGAGAAGGGGCATCCTTGTCTGGTGCCTCTGTTAATAGTTACACTCTCTGATGTTATACTACCTGTACATGTCCTGATAATGGGTTGTGGATAAACCAGATTGATCAATTGGTGAAAGGTGTCTCCAAAGCCATAGCCGCTCAATACCGCAAAGAGATAGGGCCATTTGAGGGAGTCGAAGGCCTACACCAGATCCAGGACAATGCAGCCAGATTTGGGAGAGGCACATGTAGCGTATTCTTGGAGTCTGAAGAATCTTTGTATATTCAGTGAAGTGTTCCGGGTGGGGACAAACCCGTTTTGATCGGGGTGCACTAAATTCTTTACCAACTGTGCTAGTCTCGCAGCGATGATAGATGCTAAGATTTTATAGTCAGTATTGAGTAGTGCCAACAGTCTGTAGGAGCCTAATAGAGTCAGGTCTTTGTCTGGTTTAGAAAGAGAGACCAGAAGTGCCTCCCGTTGTGTGCCCGTGAGCGTGAAACCCGATAGTGCGGCGTCATATACTCTTTTTAGTTGTGGTGCTAGTATTGCAGCATAAGGTTTATAAAATGCGGTTGGCAAACCATCAGGGCCTGGGGTTTTCCCCGTAACTAGGGAGCGCATACTTGCCATGATTTCATCCATGTTTATTGGGGCGTCAAGTTCTAACTTCTGCTCTGGGGTTATTTTAGGGAGGGTGATTTCCGATAAATATTGGCGAATCTCTTCTGCCGTTACCGTGACTGTGGATTTATAGGGCAGCGTAGTGCTGTTTGAATTCCTGATGTATATCCTGTTGGGAGTATAGTAATGTAATAGTAGATTAGGCTACAACCTGCCAAATCTACTGTGGGTAAAACCACTTGCCTTCATGGTGAAGGATCCCAAATGATGTAGGGTGGTACAGGTCGGTAATCTTATGGGAACAATTTTCTCACAACGAAATACTCCAGGTTTGATTTCGCGGCTGTACCCTACAGACACACAGTTAGATTTTCTGTTTTGACCCATTACTATTTTAGTTGTTGGTACTTATAGTTGTTAGGGGCGATAGCAATGCCTGGTCGGTAAACATCCCCTAGGACCCTCCCTTCCTCTGTTTTTCATTTATGTAAATTCTTCATATCCACAAATTTGAAGTAAAACTGAAAAATTATTCACTCACTTGCCTGAGTAATTAGTCAAAGAAACAATAGTGGCTCATTAGAAATTCAAGAAAATAGGTTTAGAGAATAAATATCAAATACCATCAGAAAGACTGAAATAATTAATTTAATCTGAGCCTATTTTTACTCATTTACAGGATCTCTTAAATAATTTAAATGAAACTATATTACACAAAGCAAAATGATGTCCATTATTACACCCAAATGTTTGGTGTGCCGTCACTTTTACAGCAAGTATAAAACTTAATTTTTAATATCAAATCAAAATTCTATCATCTGGGAGTAATGTCAGAAGCAGGCAAACTTGTTAATTAGTTCTATCCCCGGAAGCATATCAAGTGCTGAAAGCAACCCCCATATTCTTTATTGGACAGTTGGTTTAAACTTAATCAAAACATGTTATTACTTTTCTCAAAACAGAATAATTCTTACTCCCAATTGGTTACATCCACTGGTTACATCCACTTGTCTTAGAAAATGAAAACTATTCCCTAATTTACATAGGCTGATCGCCAAAATGTTGTAGATAGTCTGCGATTAACAAAATATTTACAATATTCCACAATGTAATAGATACATTTTAAATCCTTTGCTGGCATTTCCCAACTACAATAGCTATACAAAGAGGGAATCACTTAATCAAACAGATATTGTAAAAATGTTGCAAAGTTTCTTAAAGTAATGATCATCAATTATATCTCTTACCAATTATTTTTTCAAAAGCTTTATTTATAGAGCGCATGTACACCTAATGGTGCTAAGCAAGTGATTAAACATGAAACGGAACGATAAAGCAGAAGGAAAAATCTGAACCAAGGGCTGAAATGAACAGATTGCCTCCTCACTCAGCACGAGTTTGTTTGAATAGTCAGGTTTTTAATGATTTCCTGAAGGAGTTAAGATCAGGTTCAGAACGAAGATGTGTTGGTGGGGCCTTCCACTCCTTCGGGCAAGTACTGGAAATCTTCACCCTTCATTTTCTTGCTTTTTAGGTCTTGGCCTGTGATGGCTGCGCATGCGCAGTCTAGCTGGCGAGATTTTATGATTTTAGGTGAGTTCACTATCGAGCTTTAAGCCCCTCTCCTCTTTCCCATTGGCTGGCGTCACCCTTTAGGCTAAACGGTGGCCGGCCATTGGGAAAGAGCACTCTCTTTCAAAAGGTTTTCCCTCTTTGAGCCGTCCCACTTGGACTGGCTCACTTGACTTACTGGTGTTGGAAAAGGATTCTTATCTTTATGGGGCCATGTGTTTCAAACACATGGCCCCATAAAGATAAGCTCTGGCGCGATCCTGTTTTCATTTTTGGGACGCGCTTGTTTTCCCTCCTCGCTCCTTGAAAGAGTAACTTAGCGTTGAGGCTGAGCTATTTCGTCATCCATTGCACTAAGCATTATGTGATTTGACTAGAATAACAGGATCGATACGCCATAACCTCTTCCACTTATTATGCACGAGTTAACAGGGTTTTGTTTATCTTCGATTCGATTCTCATTTGCCTTTACATTCTGCTAATGAAGCGATATAGCGTAATCCCGGTTCCCTGAACTTGTTGACACTCCTCTATCCACCAGGCGGCGCAACAACAACAGAAAGCCTGCCCTCTCATTTCTTCTATGCCGAAATCGTGGTTTTTGGTGTACCTTGGTTGCAGGGCTGGCTTGAGGATCTGGAATGTGTGAATGTGAAGTGTCATGGGCTCCTCCAACCTGAGGGTGGGGCTGGCTCAGTTACCTGCACCTACAGGGCCTGCTCAGGTGGGGGCAGGTATGTGAGGGCAGGGCTGGCTCAGTTACCTGCACCTCCCTGGAGGGCAGAGTCTGCTCAGGTGGGGACAGGACTTACCTGAGGGTGGGGCTTTCTCCGGTACCTTCACCTCCCTAGGGTTAGGGGCAGCAGAAATGTGAAGGTGGGGCTACCTCAGATACCAGCACTTCCCTGAGGGCAGCGGGCGGCTGGGACTGGCCAGGTTGGGGTACATTATTTACCTGCAGGCGGGGCCTGATACAGTAATGGCTGCATCCGCCTTTCGTTAGTCATCTTCGGTACCGGGACCGTCCTAGGGTGCGGGGCCTGCTCCGGTGCTGAACCACCTCCTCCCCAGAACTGTTTCCAGGGTCGGCCTAGTCAGTTCAGCAGGTCTCGGAGAGCAGAGGCCGGCCCGTGAAAGTCCTGGTTCCAGCAACATTTGACTATTTGTACAGCTCATTTAACTCTGCGGTATCCCGGAGGCGCTACAGACACTACCCGACTCCCCACAAGGCAGACTTGACAGATGCGGATCTGAGGAATTGCAACATATACTTGTCATTTAGGGTGAGTACACGTATCCAGCCCTGGGGGGAGGGGAGGCAATCCGGGAGGAAATCCAAAATAGGACAAGGGGGCAAGAACTCTCTTGCAAGCCTACAAAACATCCAGACACCCGACTAAAGAACAGTGTGTTCACATTTGTATTTTTAAAGAGGCAAATACGAAATACTATATGCCTCTGTTGTGCGCTGTGGTAGTGTCTACTGCAGGAGGCAGAAGTGCATTTTGGGCGATGTAGTCCTGTGTGTGCTTCTTCTATGAAGCGAAAATAACCAACTCTATCTCGCCTATGATTGTCGCTCTTCGTTGGCGCCCCATAGAAGCCTTGGTGATGTATAGGAGAAATGCATGTATCACCCACCAGGCCTTGCATACATACATCTGCTCCTCGCTTCCTGGTGAACACACAGAAGCCTTTGGGAGGCTTCAGTTACCAAACCTTGCAGCCCCTACCTGTACCCCCTACAACCTCTAACAATCTGTGTCAGTGCCTTTGTACTGCCTCTCCGCCGATTTCTCCAACCTGGAGCCCATCTTGATATTTTGTTTGCAGGTTGGTCCCCTTCTCTGTACCCGCACCTACTTGTCATCAAAGATTACACTGGAAAATCCTTCAATAAATATGAACTAAGTTATGACTCATGTAATTAAGTGTTTATACCATGCATTTTTGATCCTGGATAATGCAAAATATCTGAAATGAATATTATGGATATGCATAAACACTCTAGGAAAAGGAAACTACAGTCTCATGCTGCATTATATATCCTTGCCAAACCATGTCATGATCGTTGGCATGTTGGCAAAAGTCGACAGGCCTCCTTGTGTCTTAACGTTGATGCCATATTCACTTCTATGTGACTAACATGCAACTCTCAGTGGTCTGCGCACAATATACTTTCCATCATGAAGGCTAGCGAATTTATCCTCAAAAATGTATTTTTCAATAATTCTTCAGAGTCTGAGTGCTTTATGTATGGTTCTTCAGGCCAGCTGTCCAATTGTGTGCCTTTCTCAAAGACCAATGGTTTCTGCCTGTTTCTGACCCCACACCAGCCATTCCACATTCTGGGTGTGGTCATTCTCTGATTTCAATGAGCCTGCGCACCTTCGTCTTCTCCTACCATACCCCTGCTGCCTTCTGCGGGGCCGCTCATAGCAGAAAGGGACCTCATTCCTGAACCTCTGTGCTCACTGTGGTGCGGGCTTTAACCCAACATGAGAGGCGTTATGTGCATCTCACTCTTTGCCAACAACAGCACTGGTTTGCCCCACAAATGGCTTCGCCGAAGCACTCCAGGCCTGACCCGGCACCCCTGCTTTTTCAGCACGTCTACAACAAACCTCAGCAGTGCACTGGCATGGCATCTCAACCCTGTCCTGTTGCATGCCATTTCGAATTTTTACCCCTCCACAGGACACAGTTCTAACTCCCGTGTATCACACGCCCCACCAGTACAAAATAAGAAGGTACTTAACAGGAAGAGAACAGGAGCACAGTAGCAGGCACAGGAGATGGGATAGCTTGGTGCTCCTTGCAGTCAGGAGCTACAGAGCTGGCTCAGCTTGCCCCTGCTTTGGGCACCACAAGGCTGGGCATGAGGGATCCCAGGTTGCAAAATAGGCACAGGTAGGCACTGAATTAGGCCTGCCTCCCCTGGACACGCCCTCTGTCTGTGTGGAGCCAGTCTGGGCGGCTGCCCGTGGTTTTAGGACAGGTAGGCTGCAGATGGAAGTCCCTGCTCTGCAGCATGCCCGCACACTCAGCACCTGCCTCTCTGCTCCCTGCCGGCCCCTCCACCTGCTGAGGCTCCTTGTCCCGCCCCTCAACCCGGATCTTCTCCATGCTGCCCTCCAGCACGAGAAGATAAACAAACACTGCCTGTTCCCACCACCTGTGGGACCCTAGGGAACCCGAATGGGGATTCGGTAGTTCTAGTTACCTGTGCACCTGTAGCAGTAGGCACTACGTTAGACCCAGAAGCATCTTAAAATGGTAATAACAGCACACCTTACAATCTGCACATATGCATATATGGCTTATGACATTCCATATTTTCATGAGTATTTGTGTAAAATAAAAACATACCAGAACGTAGATCGCAGTTCTGCCCCGGGGGAGCTAATAAACAAGACTCATAAAGAAAAGCAGTTGAAGTTAATGGGAGCTGCAAAACCAGAGTGCTTTGTTTAACGTGGACACGCGCCATCCGCCTGATGGCATGACAACAGACGTTTGACGTGACCGATAGCTAGCATCCGACGTAAGCGAAAACAATTCGGTATTCAAAGCTTGTCTCTTTCAGCTCCACACTAGGAAGCTGTGTTTTAAAAACAAAATGCGTGTGCCGCTCTGTGTGTGTGTGTCGCTGTGTGTGTGGCTCTGTGTGTGTGGCTTTGTGTGTGTGGCTCTGTGTGCGTGGCTCTCTGTGCGTGGCTCTGTGTGTCTCTGTGTGTGTGTGAGGCTCTGTGTGTGTGTGTGGCTCTGTGTGTGTGGCTGTGTGTGTGTGGCTCTGTGTGTGTGGGTGTGTGTGTGTGTGTGGCTCTGTGTGTGTGTGTGGCTTGTGTGTGCGTGTGGCTCTGTGTGTGTGGCTCTGTGTATGTGGCTCTATGTGTGTGACTGTGTGTGTGTGGGTGGCTCTGTGTGTGTGTGTTTTTGTGTGTGTGGCTCTGTGTGTGTGTGGGTGGCTATGTGTGTGTGGGGCTCTGTGTGTGTGTGGCTCTGTATTTGTGTGTGGCTCTGTGTGTGGCTCAGTTTGCCTGGGCAATTATTTTCTTTTTCTTAGCCGTAGTATGCAAATGTGAATCAGGTGCAAAATCTCAGTTTTTGCATGATCCGCTTTCTGCCTGCAGTGGACTAGAAAATTAATGAATTGTACGCTGCATTTTTGCAGTGATCCATTGACTGCCACAAAATTACTACCCAGGCATGCCAACTTGCAGATACATTTCACAATGGAGTGAAGGGGTTTGGGGGGAGGATCTTATAGGGGATGTGTCTATGAAGGGACAATATCATAAGCCAATTGCGTTTATGAGGCATGAGGGCACAAGGTCATGAAGAGGGGTCGGGGCTTTGGGCTGAGATCTGACCCCCAACATCCCTCCCCCCAAAACAAAAGCTTCTGAAGCTACCACGAATGCCCTGGGGAGTATGTAAAAAAATAGCCATGAAACGCAGCAGCGCCCACCCTCCAGACATGAGCTGGAAACCTACAACCCACACCTGCAGTGTGAGAGACAGCAGTGCGTATGAGGGACAGCAGTGTGAGAGACAGAATTGTGTGTAAGAAAGACAGCAGTGTGTGAGAAACAGCAGTGTGTGTGAGAGAGCCAGCGGTGTGTGTGAGAGAGACAGCAGTGTGAGAGACAGCAGTGTGTGTGTTCTAGGGAAAGCATGGTGTGTGAGAGAGACAGCAGTGTGAGAGAGACAGAGTGTGAGAGAGACAGAGTGTGAGAGCGACAGCAGTGTCAGAGACAGCAGTGTGTGTAAGAGAGACAGCAGTGTGTGAGAGACAGCAGTGTGAGAGACCTTTAATTTATGTTTTGGTTTTTGAAACATAAATAAAACGCATTGTTATTTGCAATATCAATAGCTCAAACTCACGTAAATACGAGACCTATTGTATTGCAAATGCAATAGGTCTCGCATTTGCGAGAGATTAAGCTATTGGCATTGTAAATGACAAGGCCATTTATTTATCTGTTTTCAAAATGAACACATAAATAAAAAGTTTGTCATTTACAATGCCAAATAGCTCTAACTTTTACGAAGGCGAGACCGATTGCAGTGTAAATGCTTGTTATATCTAGGGACTACTAGCAGATTTGCTGTAGAGGCTCGAGAGACCCTGTGTTCCAAATATAGTTCATGGAGCATTGACATTTATGGGTGGGGATCAAGGAGCGGCATAAGCAGATTACTATTTGTGTATCATCTGCATACATAAGTATATGGAGCCCCATTTTGGAGTGATTTTGCTACAGACCCCACATGCATGCTGAACATGTGGAGGGGTGAACACAGATTTCATGGCACACTATATTTCAGTGATAGTTTTTAAGCAGTAGATGAGGTTAGCTTTACCAATTGAAAAGTCTCTGTCAAGAATTATTCAAATCATCTTAAAACAATACCTCCCAGATTACTTGTTCCAGGGCATTCATGTGGGACACTGTGGTCTACTGTATCAAACACAGCGACAAATCTAACAACATCAGCGTGTTAGGTCTACCTATGCCAGCTTCTAATCTTATGTCATCTTATACAGCTACAAGCACATATACAGTGCTATGGGCCATACAAACTATTGCCTGATTATTTACCAGTGTTGTAGTATTTTGTAGATGCAAGCATAGTTGTTTGGCAACAAAATTTGCTTATAGTTTGGCAAATGCTGCTAACGGTGTTATAGGTCTATGGTTTTTCATCTCACTCGGATATAATCCAGATTTTCCGGAGCCATAATGGCGATTTAAAGGAAGATTGGACAAGACCTTCCTCAAAGAAGGAATCACAGAGAGATCACAGAGGGCTTATAACCACTGTGTGAATATTTTAAAGAAGATATAAGTGACAAGGATTCAATAGAGTGCCCAAATTTGGCTTGGAGAGAGACAAACTAAGGCCTTGGAGGGTAAAGGTGAGAAATGTGCCAAAGTTGTTATACAGTGAGCTGAACCTGTCATGATTAGAGGAAAGTGGTTTTCAATGTCTGCTCTTAGAAGGCAACTTTTTAAATTAAATATGTATTTAGTTCATTACAAAGTGATTTGGATGAAATTACCCCCTAAGAGGCTACAATGTCATCTGAAATTTCTGTGATGAGTTAAAAAAAGCTTTTGTGGGAGTTCTTAGAGGTAATTTGCTCATTGAATCAAGGAGCAGGTTTTCTTTGCAAAGAAGTAAATTTAATCTTGATTATGACAAGTGAATAAGCCACAGATTTAATCTACTGTTAAAATTTATACATTGCTTATCGGTTGACGAATATGCTGGCTAGGGCATACGTCTAGGACTTCTGTAAATTTCATTATGATTGATTTCATTGTTAAATGCAGTTGTGCTTTTTCGCGAGATATATTTTGAACTTGATGTCGTTATTTGTAAGGAGAATTTGATATCAAGGTGCTCTGACAATGACCAAGGGGTAATCTCACTGCTGTCAGCTTCTAGTGGTTATAAGTTGAGAGAACTCTCTGTTTTTTGTTTCCTACAGGTCATGAGCCCACCAGTTAAAATCTACATTAATAAATAGTTTGGAATAGGTTATAAAGAAAACTAATTGAAAATTAAGTAGGCAAGGTGCTCATAGAGTGAAAGGGTGATAATTTAAGAGTATGGTCAGAGAGGCACAGCCTAATGCTTGAGCAAAATGGACCCTCACAAGTGGAGCACTTGCTGGGGCCACATCGCCTGGCTATCTCCTAGCTCACCAGGGGGGTATCCGTGAATCACAAAGGTGGGGTGCCCACTTGAATCCCCTCTCAATGCTGTGAGATGCTGCCTCAGTGATGATCCATGCTGAAAGCAGAGCTGCCACCCACTGAATCAGCAGCCTAGTGTTTAGGTTTAACTGCCTCTGCTGAACATCGGACCTCATAAGTAACTAAAGTGCACTCCGCGGACCTGCTGCAGTAAAGCATCAAAGAGTGCAACACGCAAATTGACTACCTGAGAGGCTGCAGGGCTTGTACCACAGGCAGCGATTCGCCTTCAGCTTGGGTCAGTAAGGATAACACTGTCCACACACCGAGCCGCGGCCTGTGGTGCCTTCTAAAGGCTGTATTTCCAGATGCAATGAGTTGTGAATGAGGTATGCCCAGACAAATACCTGAGGAGAGAGGAGCAGCTACTGCTCTCTACTCCCTGTAACACTGCTACCTGGCCCCAAATGCCGTGTGTTCCCACCCTTTCTTTCCACATGCCCAGGTCTACAGTACCAGAGGGGTCCTTCGCCATCACTTGTCTGTTGCAGTGACGAGGCTGCAATTAAATAGCCTGTCCCCGTCCCTACTGCAAGATATAGACAGTCCATTAAACGTATACATGGGACTCTTGACTGCACCCTGTGAACTATGGAGGTGGTGAGACAGCCACACTAGCTTAAACCCTGGAGTCCGGAGACATGTCGACCCACACCACTCAGGTGCTGTATTATTCACCGCCAGAAGTGCTATACTGTTAGAAATTTGGATTCTGGTTGTCAGAGTATGCATCCTGTAAAAGCAGGAACCACCATTCTAGTCAGGGTCAACTAGATAAACACTAAAAGATAATCTGTGCTCAACCTCTGGTAGGCTTGGCACAGAGCATGCAGGCTTACCGTAGAAGGCAATGTGTAAAGTATTTGTGTAACACACACATACAGTATACAATGAAAACACTGCAAAAAGACTCCACACAGGTTAGAAAAATAAAGAATATTTTTATGGGAAAATCAAGAACAAAATGAAAAAATTAGTAGATCTGGAGTTTTGGATTTTTAAAGAATAAACCAAAAATACCGCTTAAAAGTCACTAGCGCTAAAAAGCTACTTGAGGTTGCGCTAGACTGGGTAAAATCCAAATGTTCATGCTGACCACGATGGAGGGCAGGCCGGCTACAGGACTCAGACAGGTCCCACTGACAAAGTACCTTGGATGGAGCAAAGCGTCATCCTCATCTGTACGATGTGTGGGTTCCGATTCACGCAGACAGGTCAATGCGTCAAAGACTGGCCTTGCAGGCAGGACCTCAGGTCGGCAATGTGTCATTGTTAAACCTCACAGCCGGATCCTGTGTAGTTTTCTAGCCATGCAGGGATATCTTCGGACCGACACTGTGTCAGCGTCGAAGGGCACTACGAAGGTGCCGATCGGCGCAGTGGCAATGATGCATCGATTTTGTACAAAACAGCTGCATAACCCACTTCTATGGCCCAGGACTGGATGGGGCATCTTAGGCAAGGTTAGGATTCACAGATGGCAGAGTCCAGCAGCTCCAGCAGGGTTGTAGGTAGTCTTTGATGATCCTGAGACTTCAGGAACAGTAGGCAAGCAAGAAAGCCCTTAGAGTCACTTCTGGGTTCAGGTGAGATGGGTCCAGTCCTTGCCATCAGCAGGGCAGAGATCAGCAGGCAGCAGGGCAGCTCAGCACAGCAGTGAAGTAGTCCCTTAGAACAGCCAGTCAAGCTGAGTGGCAATCCTTGTAGCGCAGCAGTCCTTACAGAGTTCTTGACAGGTCCAGTAGTGTACTGATTTGGTAGGGTGAGAGCCCCAATACTTATACCCAAATGTGCCTTTGAAGTGTGGGGTGATTTCAAAGTAGCTCCTTGAAATGCACTGGTCCCCTTTTAGCACAGCCATGCCTGCCGGGCTATCAGTGGGTGGTAATCAGCCCTTTGTGTGGCACAGGACACTGTTTATTCAGATGCAATAGTCAGCTCCCACTCCCCCTTCCTGCCCAGGAAGGCTATCAGAATGCAGATGAATGCAGATGAATTAAGGTATGTGTCACTACCAGGAGATGTAAATCTTAAAAGTACATGCCCTACCTTTTAGTTACACAGCACCCTGTCCATTGGGCAACCTAGGGCCTACCTTAGGGTGTGACCTCTGTGAAATAAAAGGAGAGTATAAGGCTTGGCAAGTGGTTTTAAATGCCAAGTCGAAAAGGCAGTGAACTGCACCTATATACCCTGCAATGGCAGGCCTGAGGCAGGTTTCAAAGGCTCCTTGTGTGAGTGGCACAGCCAGTGCTGCAGGCCCACTAGTAGAATTTAGATTACAGGCCCTGGGTATATGGTATACTACTTTACAAGGGACTTATAAGTAGGCTGTCTGGTTTTAGGTTCAAACCTATTATAACTGATAAAACCCCACCAGAAGGCAGATAGCCTTCACCAGTGTAAACATATAAACACTGAAAAAAACTGCACAGCAACAAACTAAATGCCATTCAAAGAAAGTAAAAGGAGAGTGAAAGAGTCATTTTTATTTCTTCCTGAAGGGGCCAATACAATGTAACTTTGTTTCTTCTTCCTTTTTTCAGTTTTGTGGTTTTGTTTTAGGTGTTTATTTATTTTATAAACTGTATGGAATAAGGAAATATCAAAATCATATTTTATTTTTTGGG
Organism: Lissotriton vulgaris; assembly: GCF_964263255.1. NCBI lineage: Eukaryota > Metazoa > Chordata > Amphibia > Caudata > Salamandridae > Lissotriton > Lissotriton vulgaris. The sequence goes on along the minus strand of NC_141699.1, from coordinate 604,794,865 downwards.
CTACGTTTGAGTCTTTAACTGATAGGAAAAATGTAGGTTTCATAAGCATCTTTCCCAATATGTACCATCACATTTACCCACAGAAAATGGGTAAAAACCCTTCATACATCAGTCACTTTGTAGTGAGTCAGTATTGATAGTAAGTGAATTGCCAAACACCCCAGGCTTTAAACATTCAATGCAAGGTATAGTGACAGGTATATGTGAAAAGAGTGCAGTCGCAAAGCATCTGGGACACAGGTGAAAACATGATACCAGACTTTTAGAAAACATGGAATGCAGTGTCACTTGGAATGCTGCTGCAAAAAGTTCTTACCAAGTTCAACAAAGATTGGAGTGACATTTTTTGTTTTTGCAGTGATTCAGCTCCGTATATGAAAAAGTTGTTTGGTGACCTATGATAATCGATATCTGCTAAAGAGCTTCCCTTTAAGAGATCCTTGACACTTGTTAGATGGTATGCTGAAAGCATCTTTACAATCTTCAGAGTTGATGAAGAATGCTATTGACTTTTTAGCCCATTCTGGTGCACTATTTTTTTATGCGCGAAAACTAAAACGCAAATATTTCTCATTTTTTCATTTTGTGCTTTGTGTGGCATCAAAGAAAGAGTCATACCAACTGTGTCACTTAGCTTGTGGTTGTCAGTCCTAGACGTCATGAATGTTATATTATCCATGTGGCAACTGTTTACATCACTTTCGCTGAGTGATGATGCCCAAGGCAAGAAATGTGAGGATCTTTGATCACATATTGATAGTGATTTGAAAAAAAGTACACTTTACTGAATTCTTAGATTTTTACAGGAAGCATAACTGCTGTAGAGGACTTCCTAAAAAAATTGAGTCTGAAAAAGCCCTTGTCTACCAAGTGTTCTGCATAATTGGTGTCAATGTGAAACATCTCCTTGAGAGTAGGCTGGGCAACAATTTTAGTGACTTAGGAACTGCAACATGTTCCATGTTAGAGTGCTTACCACTTGGTAAGCAAAGAAATGTTGAGGAGCAATTCAGGAACTTTTATTTTACAATGTATGAGAAATAGCTTGCAATGATGCATAGTAATGTCCCTTCACCAATCATGGCATTTGAAGTCAATGAAGCCTCACTGTGATACTCTGCACAAGTTATAGATCCCTTTCGTAAAGGGAAATTATCTCTGGAGTTTCAAAAGGGCTCCCTCATTTTTGACTGCTTCATTAACTCTTAGGGCATATGCACGCAGTTAAACGCATATGTTGCAGAACATGTCGCAGAGAATCACAATCTTCAGGTACACCAGTAATGACATGGAAAGCTATGTCAGTGGCCAGCATTAGCAAATTGTGTACTGGCTATTTTGGCGTTGCCTGTCTCAAGTGCCAATGTTGGCAGGGCTTTTTCACAGATAAATGTTTACATGGGAAGGAAAGAGCGAGCGTGCATGACCAAAAAAATCACTAAAGAAGTATTGTATGGTGTACTATGATAAGTTTAATTTGTAAAAATGTATTTGGACCTCATATACATGGTACATACACTGTCTATTTACCATGCACTATCAGTGCAGAAAGCAAAGCAATAATAAAAGCAAAAAGTTCCATAAACACTGGATAAACACTATTTCTGTTGTTTTTAATGGTGCAAAAATGTGTAACCACTGTTTTTTAAGGTACTGAAATCACTTGAAAACACTGAAACAACAGAATTTACCAAAAATAAAAACCGTAAAACAGGAAAGCCTACTTATAAGTAACCTAAAGATGCCAAATAGTTGTAAATCAATTTACCATGTTTAGAAAAGAGAGTACATGCACTTTAGCACTGTTCAGAGTCCTAAGGACAACAAAAACAAGGTCAGAAAAATAGGAGGAGGAAGGAAACATGTTTGAAGTGACTCTTTAGATAGGGCTATTTTTCAACATACACCATTACACCAGCACAGGGGGAAGCTGCTGAGTATACCTGTGGAGACCCCCCAGGAGTAAAGGGGGTCAGATAACGGACAATAGAATGAAGCAGCTTTGCAGATGTCAGAGCCAAACACAACACAGTCCCTCTGACCCGGAAGTACTGCTGTGCCAATTCTAACCCCTGTCCATATAGCGGTACGCTACCCCCTCACAAGCCTCCCGCACTGTCAAAACCATCTAGACAACTCCTCTTCACAAAATCTGTGTCAGGGAAGCAGAATAAAGATGGGAAAGATACAGACGCCCAGCAAGAAATCACCCTAGAAGTAATCAAGAAAGAACTAGCGACACTCAGAAACACACTTTCAGAAGTAACAGAAAGCACATCCAAAATGTTAATGGACATTCACACCTTCCTCTATAATATCTCCACCTGTAGTACTAGACTGAACTAACCACTTGTACCACCAAAGGTAAACTGCTGAACTGGATGAACGGAACCAACGCTACAATCTCTGCATCTCTGAAGTACCAGAGAAGCTGGAAGGGGATACCATAATTCGATTTCTCGCCCACTTCATCCCGACCTTGTAAAAATCCCTACTTAGATCCACCTCTGGAGTTCTAACAGGCCCACAGAGTAAGACCACGGTGCCCAGTGAATACAAAAAGCTCCAGACAAATGAGATTACATGCTTCTTATGCCACCCAGTAGGGTGGTGGCAGTATCAAGGCAGCAAAGAAGAAAGACCTGTTCCCTTATAAAGACCACAAGATCTTCTTCTCACAAGACTTTTCACATGAAACCATGATGACTCGGAAACGATTCTTACAACTCTGTCCTAGACTCAAACACTTGGGCATTGGATATGGAGTCCTGGACCTGGCAATAATGCTGATAAGCCACGACAACAAGACCACATAATTCAGTGACCTCCGACAATTGGAAGGATACTTAAAGGCATATTTGTCCACCAGAATGGACACTGGGGCCAAAGCTCGCCTACCGAATGATAGACCCATATGTAGACAAACGGGCCCACCGCATATGCTTCCTGAGGAATAGCTTTGACTCAAAGAAGTCAACAAACAATGGACAGGAGGTCTGAAGCCTCAACACACCTCTGAAGAAGCCCACCCATGAAATAAATCAAGATCTCCACTTCCACCTAAATGCCTTACCACCTTCCTGCACAGGTAGGAACACCGCACAATGCACTTCTACATACATATATTATCAGGCACTCATCTACACTTCCCCATCCTCAAGCCTTGAGTATATTGACACTTAGCTCAACCCAAACCTTGGTAGTTACAACTGACTTCAGGAGACCCAGAGGCAGAGACCCAGAGGCAATGTGCCCCAAAGGCTCAGCACACAACCATCCGCCTGTACAAAGGACACATCCTTTGTTCCCTTGCTGTTGGCCTTAGGCAGCTTGTGCCATCTCCCCTTCCATTAATGGTCCCTGGTCCTGGGTAGACCCCCAGCACTTTTGAGTAGCCTACTCACAACGCTAGTGGCTCAAGTACAAACTCCGTTCCCAAGCCCACAGCCCTCCCTACCTCCCTTCGTTGACCTCAGTATTACTAGGAGCACACTTAAGACTACGCACTCGGCATGCACATGAATGATGGGCCCAGTGATACACACACTACCAAGTACTCATACGTCCTGTATTGCACTCAGGGCAATGCACACACGGGTCTGAGGACACAGAGACAACACTTTTCAGTCGTTTTTCTGAATGTCAATGGCTTAACCAAGTATGTCAAACGGAGAAATATTTTGAACTACTATGATAATCTTTATTCCGCCAAACAGCACTGGCTCCCCAGAGGTCATTACATCCTTTTTGGAACAACATGAGTTCCCTGGCTCTCTCTGGACCAATGTCAGTCACTTGAGGCAGGCATTAAGGTAAAGGAGATCAGTGATGCGACTGATGACCTACCATACTGTAAATCTCTGGGTATAGATCTTTAACTGGCTGAATATTGTACAATACATAAGGACCTACTGGCCTCCCTCCTTTGTCTGGTGTACTCTGAAAACTTTCCACTATGCTGCGCCAGCTACAGGCCAATTTGCTACTTAACGCTGATACAAAGATCTCTGCTAAACTCCTGGGAATACACTAAAATTAATCCTCCCATCCATCATACATAGGGATCCAGGTTGGAGTGAATATACATGTTTCAGGTACTGAGACAGTGAGAAATGGGGCTGGTGTTCCTGAATGGGATACAGAAGCTATACTCAGACCTGACTGCTTGGATCACCTGCAATGGGTATACATCCACTACCTTGGACATATACTGACAGACCTGACAGGGATGCCCCTTAGTCCCCTTTCTCTTTATTATTGCTCTGGAGCCCCTAGCTATCATTATTGGAAACTCCCCAGACATACACGGAATACCAACAGCAGGAGGACAGCATAAGATATCTCTCAATGTAGATGACATCTTAGTGACCCTTATGGATTTAGTCTCCTCCCTACGAGCCATCACATGCCTGATTTCTCACGTTTCTTTCCCACTGGTTGCAAGGTAAAGTTGGATAAATGTGATGCCTTACCCCTCAGAAACCACAGGGCCCCTGCAGCCATCGACGGACTGCTGATAAAATGGTCTACTATCATCCTGAGATATCCAGGGATCGAGGTTAATCTGGTCTTTTACATATTGTAGAAGGCAACCTTGACCAGCCACATGTCAAGATCAAAACAGACATGCACTGCTGGATGCAACCTAATCTTTCCCTTTGGGGAAAAGGACAGATAATCAAAATGAACGTGATGCCTGGACTATACTGTGTATTCACTATGCTCCCCCTATGCATTACCAAATGACTGATGGAGGCACACAAGAAAACTTTTAAAACGATCTTGTGGAAGGGTAAAAGAACCCTGGATGAAACTCATGAAACTGCATGCGGCAACGGAGATGGGAGGTATGAGACTACCCAGCATTCACAGCTATTGTCTGGTGTTGCGACTTATGCCCCTCAGGTATGTCCTACACAACATGCTGGACACATCCATATGGGTACAATTGGAGGTGGCACTTCTTGGATGGTACGGAGGTGTTAAAATGCTCCACACCGGAGACCCTGATAACCTGATTGCACCACACCCAGTACTGGCTACCACTGTATACGTATGGTGCACAGCATGCAAACTGTTACAGATGAGCCTGACTATACACACCCAAGCCCTCTTATGGTGCAATACCTAACTGATGATAGGAGTCAAGGAACCCTACTGGACAGTGTTTGATAATAAAGGTATCTGTCAGGTCTTGAACCTCATCCATGCCAAGGAGTACAAATCCTTTGCTGAAGCTCAGGACTAATATGGCCTGCACCTGCACCACTTCTGGAATTAACAATGACTACTTCACTGCCAGAGAGAATCTCTGGGCACCTCCCCACTGGAACTACAACCCTCACAGAAAATGGACTATCTACAGAAATGGGGTACACACAATGTGGTGATATCCGGTCTGTATCAGATTCTGACTGACCACCAATACTCCACTCCAGTTTCACAGCCCTTGAAAGTGTGGTGGTCAGACAGGCTTCAGACCCCATACTCAGAAGAGTACTGTGCTGATCTTCTAGCCAATCATGACTGCCTCCTCAGGGAAGTGTTAAAGCTCCGTTAGTTCTAAGTACTGCACAGGTGGCATCGGACGCCCCTGCCATTTGGTAGGTCCTTCATGCTCCCTAGAGTTTCATGCTAGAGATGAGGTTCACTGGAAGAGGGTATTGTTCACCTACTATGGGAATGCACTACAGTGACCGCCTACTGGACTTCTATTATGACCTCGCTTTGACGGGCGGTGCCCCTCATGGGTACACAAAGAGTACAAAGTGCTCTTCTCCGTGAATTTGCTCAGTGCCCTGCCATTACCACCCAACAATCCCGCTGGCTTGCCATAGCACCTGCAACTGCTAAAATTTACATCTTGAAACTACAGCTCACGACCACCTGAAATATGGCTTTGTGAGATGTACCAAGTCTATTAACGGATAATAGCCAGCCTGACTGATGCCTTGATAAATTTACAGATGCAAGTAGAGGCCTTCTCAAGGACTACTGACCTTGACCTAAACACTGATCTGAACCTTAGGACCCCATGTTTCAGCCAGGTGAGCTGCTTGGCAAGGCAATGAGACCCTGATATGCCCGATCCCCCGAACCCACCCACTCTTCTCTCTCCATTCAGTGTTGCCGATAGTAGATATGAAGGCCCGCTCACACAGAATGAAACAAACCACACCCGAAATGGAACTCTCTTTTCCCTATAGAGAGAGAAGATGGACAAAGGGGGTTTCAAGAAGGGATGCCCCTCCTCGCAAAGGTTTGCTTCTTTAAAAACAAGCTACATTTTTGCAAAATAATACGATAAAAACAGATTATTATGAAAAAAAGCATACAATATTAAAAAGCAATACAAAATAAGTACTATAAACACTGTTTAACAAATATTACTTAAAGTATATACACTGCAAGGACTTCAAGCTTCTACTGTATAAGAGGGGACCTTTGGGGTTGGGCCTGCGACTTGCCACCATAATTCTTCTATCCAATTTGGGCACCCTTGAATTATATCTCTCTCTAATGCATCCCCGTCTAAACTGATTTTACAGCAGCCACCTGACCACACCCTATGTTTGCATGCTGATTAATGCCCCCGTGCTCAAAAGAGGTAGCGTTGAAAATTATTGTGAGTTAAAGAACAATGTTGTTCATTGGTTAGCAAGCTACACTGGTCTCTCAAGTTGTTTGTTGTACAGAGCTATTATTATGGTACGTGGGGTTGGCTGGTTTGGGGCAACTATTAAGAGTTTCTCTGGGGACTGTATTGCAATTAACTTTAAGAATCCTAGGTGGATGAATCAGATCATGTCTAATGCGAGCGATCACCTGCACATAAATTTAGTTTTTGCACTCCGCCCACTAGGTTTCTTTTATCCCCAGAGGGGACACAACAAGGTACAAGGGGGTAGTGTGGGCTCTCTGATAAGGTTGGGGCCTCAGTCCATCCCTGTGCTGACTATTAATTCAGAAGTCAAGCTCACAAATAGATTTGCCCCTTTAACTGAGCTGCATGAGCAGGACTGACTTTTATCTACTAAGGCATGTAGTGAGATGATCACTAGTGGGGCTGACGTCCCTTTGAGGTATCTTCACTCACTTGATTTGCTTAGCTGGAATGTGTCAGGTGTCAGGTTCTTACTGGCAGATATACAGGAGGTTAGTATGCTTAAAGCCTTTGGACTTATCTGTCTACAAGAGACTTGGGACATGGCAGGAACTGTATTTACTGATGGGCATGCAGCTTTCTTTGTCCATGCCATACTTTCCCAGTAAAGCCGCGCTAAAGGAGGGCTGGCAACTTTTGTGAGTTTAAGTCTGGGGTGTGACATGGAGCAAATCTACTCCTTTTCGCCTAATGTTTTAAGCTTTTCTTCCATCCTTTTCACGAAATCTATGTGTTCTAATTAATAATGTTTATAATTCTCCTACCTCAGTTGAACCTTTATAGACTGCTCTAAAAGAATTCCTGGATGGTTTTTATCAGGCTCAGTCCACTTCCCATAGTTACTATTGGCAGGGGATTTAAATACTTACCCTTGCTTTCTTTGTGTTTCTGATAAGTGTAACAAAGCTGGACTTGAGGTCATTGATCAGGTGCATTTTGTTCACTACCAGCTATGTGATAGATTTGATCTCTTATTGTCAGAATACAATCTTATTAACCTCTTGTCTAAACACGTGCTATAGAGTTGGTACCGACATTTAAGGGAAGAGTCCTGAATTCCAGTATCAATTTTATTCATATTTCTGCTTGTCTACTCTCCCTTTTATTAAACTTTAAGACAGTCTGGAATGCTCATGGGATCAAAACCCGCGTATTGCGGAATTCAGTTGGCCTAAGTCAGGGAGAAATCATTCTAATCTGCACACGGAGCCACTTAAAGTCAAGGAGCACGGTCAAAGAATTAGCTGGGGCAAGATAGTCCCAAAGGATTTCTTAAGGGGCCTTCTCTGGTCACGAAGAAGGGATTTTTATGTCTGTTTACAGTTATATCCTCAAGACCCGTAGGCCTTATTTAGATCTCGCTGGATGGAATACTCCATAGGATATAATGGGATCGTAATACAGCAGACGGAATACTAGTCACCTTTGTGATGGAGTATTCCCCTCCTCCAAGATCTAAATCAGGCCCCAAATCTCTTTTAACTTCTCTAATATAAGTAAAGAAATACAGATGGCACTTACTAGAAATATGAATAGAAAGGGATATGGTGGCCCTAAATGATTTACCTAAAGCTGCTCAAAGGCCCACAAGAATCTGATGGTGCCTCTGCACTGTAAACCTAAGGATAGGAGTTTAGTTAAAAAGACAAGAAGACGCTATAAGAAAGCTTGTAGAAATTGCAAGATTGCGTTAGTACATGAGGTGTAGGATCTGTTAGTGACCGCCTGTGAAGCTGGAGACAACAATGCTTTTTAGAAAATAGTGAATCAACCCCTTTTTAATGAATCACTGGTCACAAATATGGTTCATACCATTCCAGCTCAAGATTGGGTAAACCGTTTTAAATCTATTTACAATATGGCTATATCTTTTCATTTGAACATTACTACTCCTTCTGCTAGTGTAGTCCTGCTTCATTTTGATATGGACGAAGTGGTTGAAGCTATTTTGGCCCTTCCCTCCTGGCCTGGAGGGTGTGCCTGAGGACCTCTTCAAGTCTTGTGTGGACTTATGGGGTTCCTTGCTCACTCGCCATTTTAATGTTGTAGCACGTGGGAGCATTTCTCCCTCATGGAAACAGTCAGTGATTGTGTTGATATATAAAAAAGGTAGCCGTACAGATCCGGTATGTTATCGGGCCCTATCTCTAATAGCTGTCAAAGTTAAGGTCATATGCAGGCTTCTGCTGTAATGTTTATTGGACTGGACTGACAATGGGAAGGTTATATCTGATATTCAGTATGGCTTCAGGCAGGGTAGAGGGACGTTTAAACACAACCTTAATCTTTACCTTTTAGTTGCCAAATAGTCATTAGTAAGGAAAGAGTCGATCCATCTTGCATTCATGGACCTCAGCAGAGCCTTCTACTCAATTGACAGAGCGAGGTTATGGGCTCTGCTTGCGGACATGGGGTTAGATCGAGCTCTTGTAGCCTTCTTGTGTGATATGCACGCCAGGCTTGAACCCTCAGTCAGATTTGGTGAAAATGGGAATGCACCACGTATTTTCGGCTGAGTAGGGGAGTCCGATAGGGCTGTATTTTAGCTCCCTTGCTTTTTATTTTACATATTAACCATCTAGACTCATTTCTAACGCCTCAGTGCAAGGATTTGGCATGGATAGGGAAAAGGTTGACCCCAGCCCTTTTATATTCAGACAATACCATTATCATCGCATGCACGGCTAACGGTCTGCAGCGCCTGGTAGACTGCTTTGTCAACTTTATGGACCATCTGTACTGAAAAAACTATTTGCCTATACAATCTATATCTATATATGGAACATTGAGCCCCGCAGTAGAACTACACGCGCTGAGCACCGCCATGCAGCAACTTGGGAGGAGTTAGCAAACATCCAGTTTGCTGGGATCACGGACATCTTTCCGTCCCCTGCCCCATCACCGAGATGTCGCCTGGCTGGCGAGGGGATGCCTAGAGGATGCTTCTGAGGTGCAGCACAAGCAGACGGGTAACGGAGCATCAGCGGCATTAATTTTAGCTGGAATTCAAGTTCCATAAGGCACCGTGCATCCAGTACCGTCCATCAAGGGGCGTGCCATCTATGTATGTGGAGCTGTTTCCGGCCATCCTGGAATCTGCTCGTCGTCCTCTGAGGAAGAGGGACTACACCCTCGAAACGCGTCAGGACTATAGACGAAACAGGACTCTCATCAACTTTCCCATGCTTGACAGCTATCCAAGCACTCTGCCCAAAGTAGGGAAAGCGTTGGATAGCGTAAGGGTAAAAATTACTATTCCAACTCCAAAGGGTGCAACAGTAGAGAAAGCATTGGATAGTGTAGGGAGAATAATTACTATTCACACTCCAGAGAGTGCAACAGTAGAGAAAACATTGGATAGCGGGTGGGTAAAAATAACTATTCCCACTCCAGAGAGTGCAACAGTAGGGAAAACGTTGGATAGCAGCTGGGTAAAAATTACTATTCCCACTCCAGTGAGTGCAACAGTAGGGAAAGCGTTGGATAGCGTAAGAGTATAAATAACTATTCCAACTCCAGTGAGTGCAACAGTAGGGAAAACGTTGGATAGCGTAAGGGTAAAAATTACTATTCCAACTCCAAAGGGCGCAACAGTAGGGAAAGCGTTGGATAGTGTAGGGAGTAAAATTACTATTCCCACTCCAGAGAGTGCAACAGTAGGGAAAGCGTTGGATAGCGGGTGGGTAAAAATTACTATTCCCACTCCAGTGAGTGCAACAGTAGGGAAAGCGTTGGATAGCATACGGGTAAAAATTACTATTCCCACTCCAGTGGGTGCAAAAATAGGAAAAGTGTTGGATAGTGTAGGGGTTAAAATTACTATTCCCACTCCAGAGAGTGCAACAGTAGGGAAAGCGTTGGATAGCGGGTGGGTAAAAATTACTATTCCCACTCCAGTGAGTGCAACAGTAGGGAAAGCGTTGGATAGCATACGGGTAAAAATTACTATTCCCACTCCAGTGGGTGCAACAATAGGAAAAGTGTTGGATAGTGTAGGGGTTAAAATTACTATTCCCACTCCAGAGAGTGCAACAGTAGGGAAAGCGTTGGATAGCGGGTGGGTAAAAATTACTATTCCCACTCCAGTGAGTGCAACAGTAGGGAAAGAGTTGGATAGCGTACGAGTAAAAATTACTATTCCCACTCCAGTGGGGGCAACAGTAGGGAAAGCGTTGGATAGCGGGTAGGTAAAAATGACTATTCCCACTCCAATGAGTGCAACAGTAGGGAATGCGTTTGATAGTGTATGGGGTAAAATTACTATTCCCACTTCAGAGAGTGCAACAGTAGGGAAAGCTTTGGATAGCGTAGGGGGAAAAATTACTATTCCAACTCCAAAGGGTGCAACAGTAGGGAAAGCTTTGGATAGCGTAGGGGGAAAATTACTAATCCAACTCCAAAGGGTGCAACAGTAGGGAAAGCGTTTAATAACATAGATTTTTATTTTAACATACTTCTAAATAATGTTTATATTTGAAATAATGTAATAATAATAATAATAATACAGATGCTTGTAGAGCGCGAACAGCTACCTCTGGTGAGGTGTCCCGGCGCTAGCGAGTCCTACAGCAAGAGCGAGTAGCCATGAGGAAGTTCAGAATTATTGCATAAAAAGCCAAGTTTTTAGAAGTTTCCGAAAGCTATCTTCTGTCGTGGCAGATTGGATAGCAGGGGGCAAGGTATTCCAAAGTTTCGCCGTGCCGGCCCAGAAGGACCTGCCTCCAAGTCTAGCTTTCCTCACGCGCGGAATAGTTAGCTTGAGCATGGAGTTTGAGCGCAGCTCTCGCTTTTGGTGGTAACGGGGAAGTCGAAGTTTTAGATAATTGGGGCACGTGCCTTTTAGCGCTCTAAACGCCAAGGTAAGCACCTTGAACTTAATTCTGCTTGCTACTGGCAGCCAATGAAGCTCGTGCAGATGCGGAGAGATATGGTGCCTGAAAGGGACACGTTTTATCAATCTCGCAGCCGCATTCTACACGATCTGTAAGCGTTGCACCACATATTTGGGCAGACCAAGGTAGAGGCCATTTGAATAGTCTAGTCAAGAAGTAATTGTTGCATGAACAACCGTTTTTCGACACTCGACTGGTAGCAGAGGCAGAAATTTTCGCAAATTTCTGAGTTTGTGCAGGCAACCAGCGGTAAGCTGTTGTATATGCGGCAGGAAGGAGAGATTCTCATCCCATCTTAATCCTAGATTTTTTGCATGGGTTCCGGGAGATGGGGCAGGGCCCACTTCCGGTGGCCACCACAGGTCCCGAGGGGGGTGTTTGAGATTACCAAAGAATAACACCTCCGTTTTGCTTGCATTCATTTTGAGTTTATTTGTGTTCATCCATTTGGCCACGTCTCGAAGACAGCCCCTGATTTTACTGAAAGCTGCCTCTGATGTGTCTGTACAGGGAAAGACCAATTGAGTGTCATCTGCATATGATATTGCCTTGACCCCCCATTTAGCAATCAATGTGAAAAGTGGGGCCAAATAGACATTGAACAGCAGAGGGCTGAGTGCCGACCCCTGTGGGACACCACACCAGAGGCTTTTAGGTCTTTTAGGTATAATTAATTTTTCAAATACATCAACATCAATAAAAAACAATTAATAATTAATAAAACCAATTACATTTGAATAATTAATTGACAATAAATTAACAACAAACACCAATAAATAATAATTATTAAATATTACTCACCAAATAATAAATATTAAATAATAAATTATTTATAACAATAAAATATTATTTAAATTTAAATCAATATTAAAAATTAAAATACATTATACACATTAATATTTTTGTAAAAAATGTTTAACAAGTAATTATTTAATTTTTCTAGTAATTAAAAAATATTTACAAATTACAAATATTAATTGACAATTTTAAAAATAATTATCTATTAAAATAATTAATTACCAATTAATAATTATTTAATACATTAATTATCCATAACTAAAAATGTATAAATAATTAAATATTTACAATAAAATTACTTTCCACCCAATACCCCTATAAACCCACAACACACTCAGGTACTAAAACATAACATTGAATTAAAATTAACATTAATTACCAATTAAATAATTAATTTATCAATTAAAATAAGTATTTGCCAATTAATAATTAATTACAAAATAAATTATACATAAAAATTTTTTATTAATTACAATTACATTACTTCCCACCCTATTCCCCTATAAACCCACAACCCGCTCCGGTACTAAAACATTACATTTAATTAAAATTAACATTAATTACCAATTAAATAATTAATTTATCAATTAAAATAATTAATTGCCAATTAATAATTAATTACAAAATAAATTATACATAAATAAATATTTTATTAATTACAATTATATTACTTCCCACCCTATTCCCCTATAAACCCACAACCCGCTCCGGTACTAAAACATAACATTTAATTAAAATTAACATTAATTACCAATTATATAATTATTTATCAATTAAAATAATTAATTGCCAATTAATAATTAATTACAAATTTTATTATACATAAATAAATATTTTATTAATTACAATTAAATTACTTCCCTCCCTATTCCCCTATGAACCCACAACCCGCTCCGGTACTAAAACATATAATTTACTTATAATTAACATTAATTACCAAATATATAATTAATTTATCAATTAAAATAATTAATTGCCAATTAATAATTAATTACAAATTTTATTATACATAAATAAATATTTTATTAATTACAATTAAATTACTTCCCACCCTATTCCCCTATAAACCCACAACCGCTCCGGTACTAAAACATATAAATTGCGTATAAATACATTTATTAATATATAAAATGAATACACATATAATATAATTTATTTTAAATACTTGACCAAAACATATAACACATACATAATAAAAAACAAAAAAATAATACAAATATCGATATTAGTGTCATCGAAATTAGTTACATCGATATATATGCTATCGATATTACTAACTTCGATATAAAGAATTTCGATACTACTTACCTTAGGGTCGATATTCGGTCCAACGATATTCTTGACATCGATATTCTGCACCTTCGAAATTTCAAACACAATATTTTGGTAGGTCGAAATTTAAAACTCGATATTTTGACTGTGTACCCAATCTTGGGCACGCCCATTGGTAAAACAGTCAAGTTCTCCAACCTAGGACTTTTGATTGACCATAAACTGAATTGGGACCCCTTGAGTAAAACTCATGTGCCGTTCTTTAATAGGTTAGCACATAGTATTGATGCCTTTGCGAGGAAGCTTGGGTGCCCTCAAGTCAAATCTATAGTAAACCTTTACAAAGTCAAATGCATTCAGACTGTGGCATTTGGCATGGAGATTTGGGGCTATAAGTCCAGTCATACCATCCAAGTGGCCGAAAACAAATGTGTACGTAGAATTCTAAGCTTGGCACAGACTGTGCCTGCAAAGATTGTGTACTAAGAATTGAATATAGGTTTTATTCCTGTAATGTTATGGTTACCTGCATGGCTAAAAAATAAATTAGATTTTAACAGAGAGATCCTGAAGGATTGTTGGGGATAGACCACTCTTATCGAATTCCTTGCTTACATTACATCAAAGGTGTTTTATCTGACTTGGGTAGACCGGAACTGTTTACTAAGCTAGAACTAATTTGTAGAGGATGTCACATGGGCCAAGGAAGCATTTAATGTATCTGTGCAAAAAAAAAAAAGTAGGACCGTTTCAGACTGTAAAGCTCGAGCAGACACTATGGGGCTCATTAGGATGGCGGGTGGACTTCAGTCCGCCCGCCACCCTAGTGGTGCTGGGAACGGCCGCCAGTGGTGTGGCGGTCCCATACTGGCAATTAGGATATCACCGCCACGGTGGTGGCGGCAACCCACATATATTACATTGTGGCGGGTGGTGCCACAATGCAATATATGCATGTTGTTTATTGGCATGCACAACATGACCGGCACCGCGGGTGCCTGCCACCTTGTGCATGCCAATGTTGGGGGGTACCATGGGTACCCCCCAAGTGCAGCCCCCACCACCCTGACACCTTGGGGGCCCTCAACGGGCCCCCAAAGTGAATTCTGCATGCCTTTCCATGGCGGAGTCTCCGCCATGGAAAGGTATTGAAAATGCCACATCATAATATGCGCCACCATATTATGGGCCTTTTCCGCCTGGTAGGCAATTGTGATGATTGCCTACCGGCGGAAAAGCAGCGGACGGTCTTTCCGTCCACCTTGGTACCCCCGCCATGCTAATGTGGCGGGGGTAACAGGCCATCCGGCGGGGTGTTTTGGCGGGTGGATCACCACCGCTGGTCAGGCGGTGGTAATACGCCCGCCATGCTAATGACCCCCTATGTTATGGTCAACACCCCAGGCCAAATGGAACTGTATCTAACTTTGCACAGGCGTCTGTTACCATATTTCCATCTAAATTTGTTTCCACAACTTTTAATTTCCTGGCATATGTTTGCACATGAGATATGGTTGAGGCACTTGACACTTTACATGGTGTTTTTATTTGTCCTAAATTTGTAAGCATGAGACATAAGTATATTCGTCCACTATTTCTGCCATTGAATTTTAACCAAGTGAGGCCTGCTCTACTGTACCTTCAATTTTTAGACAATTGTACTGTCAATGCTTATGTATCTAGATTTTTAGCAGGGTTTGTTTCATTCTACTTGCAGAAAAACATGTTGTCCTATTCTTGCGACTTTTATGAATTTTGTACTTTTCCTGCTTTTATGATTTACTGTGATAAATTGAATAAAGTTACCTTGACTTGACTAATCAATTAAATACTAACAATACATTTTAAAAGATATAACGTCAATAATGTCCATTCCTGTTCTCCTATAAAAACCAACAACCCACTACTGAAATATACATTATTTACCAAACTGTTAATAAATAAATATTCTGTAAAATTTTAAAAATAAAATGCAAATAAAATAACATTTAAAAAAAATACACACTTAACACCTTGGGTGCTCAGACGATCCCTCTGCTGTGCTGGGCCATAACGGAAATGGGTGTGGTCATGACGAGCTCAGCTCGTCATGAGCACACGAGAGGTGTACCCTCGTCATGAGCATCGAAGGGGCTAATAATAAATTACGAAATGCACCTTACCCGAATGACCTTGAGCTGTATTATTTGTCATGAACAATGCTATAGTCTTCCTCTGGATGCATGAAAACAATCAAAAGAATTTCACTCTGATAATCATGGTAGACTCTTCTCATGGATAAAAAAATTGTTGCTGATCACCAAAACAAATTCTATAATGAAAGTAAGCGTCAGTGCATGAATTTGTATTTGATCATTAACAAGTACACAGTGGCAAGACAGGGTTTGATCCTTATGGCCTTTATAAATCTCACTTCGACTTTAGGTAGAGTAAATCATTCCAAACTATGGAACATTCTCTTCTTAATGACTTTGGATCCGGATATCATGTTTTTCTTGAGAGCTTCATGTGAATACAAATGCCTCAATTTGATATTCAAGTGATTCTTCTTGTTCGTTTGCCAAGGATAAATGTTGGCCTTGTTTCTGTTTACCTTGTTCATAAATAGATTAGAGAAGATGTTGTCAGCATCAGGCGCGGATTGGCCATTTTGCTGGGAAATGGCCCTTACCGGCATTATTAGACATGGATGATGTGGTTCTTTTAGCTAGAAGCGTGTTGGGCCAGCAAACTCTCCTGGATTTGTGTTTTACTGTTATGGATGATCTGGACCTGCCCATTCAGTTATGAAAACTCTTTTGTTATGATGGTAGATCCCAGGTCCACTGAATCTAAGAACTTACAGGTGCAGGGTCATACATTAATGAAAGTTTTAGCCTTCACTTACATTATTTTGTTTGATTGACGGTTAAATTGTAAGCACCTTAGCAAAAAATAAGGAACTACTGAAGGCTATTTCTTCAATTATAGGTTTTACATCTAGGTTGGGCAGGAAACTGTTGACAGCTATACTGAAGATATATCAAGCAAAATGTATGCCAAAGGTTGCCTATGGCTGCCTATGGTAGTGACATGTGGGGTTATGCTGATGCTATCGCATTCCAGATCATTCAGAGCTTATTTTTTAGGCATCTGTCGATTGTGCTGCAGGGTGTACCGTCCTACATAGAGCACAAGGAGTTTGGCACAAGTTATCTAACTGATGGTTTAGCACTCTGACCTCTCCTTTGATGGGTAACAGTTTGGACCATCCCATGTCCGCCAGAATAGGGAGATTTTGTAAGATTGTCTCTCTCTTGGCAAAGCTCACCGTATACCATGGCTAAGATATGTTGAGAATTGTTTCTCTCTATTGAGGTGTTGTGAGCAGTCTGATAACCCTGTAGTAATGGTAAAGTTTGACGTCATCTGGATAAAACACATTTTTTATTACACCAAAAAGCTGACAGGGAAAGCCAGGAGTTGCTAAAAGTCTCAGTTCGTGGGTATTTGTCTTTCAAAACAGCTCTGTTTATGGAGCCTTACCATCCCTCTGTAATTAACAACAACCATCATTTCTTGATTACGAGATTTAAATTAGATTTATTGCACTTGCGGCTTGCAGTCCCAAAAGCCTGGAAAGAAGCTTAAAACCCAGGGCCCTAGGCTTCGACCATGTGTTCTAGAGAACACTAGCACAGATTTTATCTTTCTGCATGTAAATGGTCACAACCTTTATCAAGTACATCCAGCCTTGATATTTTTACAATTATTAAATGATGCTATGGATAACTGATTTTATGAAGTTTGTTCTAATCACATGTGTAACTTATGACATAAGTCTCCCAGTGTTGTTTTAAAATCTATTTATGATAGTTGAAGCCAAACTGTAATTGTTCTTTTCATTGTTGTTTTTGGATAGATTCCTGGGACTAGTTGGTTCGGGACTTTTATAATGTGAACCTTTGTAATTGATCTTATTGTGTATGCTCTTTTATTCATTCATATGTATCTTTTATGGTGAATATGCATTGAACCAAATAAAGAATGGCTGTTGTGTGGGTTTCTCATTTGGGTTCTTAAGCTTTTTAAACAGTAATATTTCCCCGGCTCAAGCGTGGCAGATATTTTGGTCCGCTGTATACAAGTGATTACTTAATCAATATGTTGTTGTCTATTCTGGCTCTTTTGAGATATACCATCCATTCTACAAGGGAACTCAAGGCTTGAAGAATATGTATAGTCTCAATTACTCCATTTTTTAAGATTTTTGGAAATCTGGTCTTAAGAGTTTAAGTGTTCCACTAAACTCCAACATACTTTTATGGGGAGACTGAAGAATTTAAAGCTTTCTGCCTCTACTAAAATCACTATGTGTTCAGATTTGGATTCTAACTCTACTCTTAGCGCAATGGATGAGCTTCCCTCTCACAAACCTGATCACTCTTCAGGCATCATTCCGAAAAAACACAACTTTCAAGTAAAGTTCCTACAATCTCTACCAAGTGGCCAAAGAAAGACCCACCATCTCTGGGAAATCCTTCCTCATCATCCATGGATATTATCCTTGAGGAGATTTGTGCCTTGAAACCTTTGATTGAAGAAACTAATAAGACTCTATCATTTTTAGATGATAAATGGTCTTCTTTGGATTCGCAAGTTATTATTGTAGAACAATGGACAGAGTCTTTCCAAGCCTCTTGTTCTCGTATTTCCATTTTGGAATTGAACATAGCTTTACTTAAGAAACAAGCGGAGGAGTTGGAAAACCGAAATCGCAGGAATAATCTTAGACTTTATGGTCTCCCTGAAAATATTGACGGCTCCAACCCTACGTCTTTTTCAGTCCCTTTTGCTTAAGCTTTTGGAATTGCCTGCTACTTCCTCACTCAACATTCAAAGGGCTCACAGACTGGGACCAAAAGTTTCTGTAAAACCACTTGGTATCATCATGCTTTTTCTGCAATATACAGACCTTCTTCAAGTCCTGTCTGCTGTTAAATCCAAAAAGCAAATTTTTGGGGAAGGCCATCATCTATTTTTCTCTCAAGATGTTGCCAAGATCACAGCAGAACGTTGTAAGAAATTTCTCGATTTAAGCCCTCAATTACATTTAATAAATGCAAGATATGGACTTCTTCATCCTTGTCTCATTCTTGTCTCTTCAAAGTCACATATAAGGAGACGACCACAACATTTGAAGATCCTGCGGCGTTATGAGAGTTCCTTGGTCTTCATGGAGCTGATGTTATGGACACTTCAAAGCCTGCTTGATTATCTAGTTTGCCTCGATTTATGTAGTTGTTTCTCATGTCCAGATTACTCTTTAAACATTGTTCTGATTACACTATTGTAATGTTCTAATATTTGTTTGTAATAACTTGTTATTTATATTTCTCTTACCTTCCTCTCGCTAACACCTACCATGTTTAATTTTCCTTCCCTCCTTATTCAGGTGTTTTATTCCTCCAATGTATGTTATCTGTTAATCCTCCTGTTCCGTTGAAGTCTTTGACTGTGGTTCCTCGGGATTCGATGGAGCTTCGATGCAATTGTCATCATTTGTATGACTTGCACTGTCTCTTTGTTCTATACCTTCTTCTTTCTTCTTATAGCCTCTCCTTCATGTTTTCTTCACCTCCTCTTTTCTCTTTTCCTCATTTTTTTATTCCACCTTTCTTATCTCTCATGTTCTTGCTTCTAGAACAATCATCATTTTCTCTTCTTCTTCTTTTCATACATATTTCTCTCCTAACTCTATCTTCTATTAATGTAAGCATATGGTTTGTTCATACTTGTCCTATTAAGTTGCATTCAGGGTCAAATCAAGTCCTGGAATATTCGAGGATTAAACAATCCTATTAAACGGCTACGGGTGATATCTCATCTAGCTAAACTAAAAACTTATATTGCTTTACTTCAAGAATCGCATATTACAAAAGAGGAAGCTTCAAAGTTTGAAGAGATGTTGGGTGGGACATGTGTTTAACTCTCCGGCAATGGGTAAGAAAAATGGTATTTTGATTTTATGTCACAAACAACTGCATGTTTCTATTGTTCAACAAGCGGTTGATACTGAGGGTCGTTGGGTTATTGTTAAAACTTCTTATGGACAAGATTCCTTTAGTTATTTTTAATGTTTATGCCCCCACCTTGGTCCAATACGTTTTTTGGACTAATATATCAGAGAAATTATTAACATATGACGATGATTACATCAATTTTTGGTCGTGACTGTAATCAAGTTGTTGATCCTATTTTAGATAGGCATTCCAGAATTATATTTGTTTCCTCTAAAATGCACTCTCAATTTACTTCCACAATTCGTCGTAATGCACTGGTAGATATTTGGAGACTACGTCACCCAGATCTTAGAGTGTATAGTTTTTTCTCAGCCCCACATCATTCACAATCCCGTATCGATTACATTTTTCTGAGTAAGTCCCTCACCCAACATGCCATTCAATCTGAGATTGGCTCTATCCTAATTTCGGACCATGCTCCTGTACTCGTAGACATTGACCTTATCCCCTTTTCTCCTCGTTCAGGAAGATGGCGTTTTAATAACTCCCTACGTCTTGATCCTATTTTTAGTCAAAAATTCAATTCCTGAGGAGGAGCTACGCGGGCATCCAAGATGGTCGCGTGAGCAGAGAGCTCCCGAGACCCGCGCCGCCCTTCTTGATCTATCCTTCTGAAATCCTGGTCACTTCGATGGGCTTTTGAAGTGCTACTCTTGCTGATGCTGCTGCTCTATTGGGGGCCGAGATCGGACTTCGGGAACCATATTTACATCGTCCTAGGCTTTCTGGCCTAGCTCCGGACGTGACTGGGGACTCTGCTGCTTTGGATGGCCGAGCAGTAATGCAACAACAACGGCTGCCTGGCATCTGCTCAACCGATGGTGTCTCACTTTCACTTTCGGTTTCTCTTCCATCCTTGGACAGACTGCCTGTGACCTAATCTGCACTCCTGGTTTTGGTGGTCTAACCAGCTCCATGCCTTCACCACAGCGCCGGCTCAGTGGTCTGTGATTTTTGTGAGGCTGCGACTTTCGAAGTCCGAGAGGACACTGCCATTCTATCGCACCCGGGAGGACCCAATGGGGTGCTGACTCCAACATGGCGACAAAACCCGAGCTGGAGAAGCGCAGGAAAGTCACCAATCGTGGGGGATCGGTCCAGTCTAATGTGATCGATCGCTATACCCTGCCGAGAGGATCCCCCAGTGCTGCCAGCCGCAGTTTAGAGGACCCAAGTGCGGACATGACGGCCTCATCGGAGGTGTCACTTCAAGATCTACTGGCCGCCATTGCAGGACTCAAGGCTGATATGGGTCAGCAATACGAGGCCATCGTGTCCAAGATAGACACGGTGGCGGTCGATGTTACCCTCATTCGAGCCGACTTGGCTAAGACGAACGAGAGGGTCAAGGCATTGGACCTTAAAGCTACCAGTCTGGTGACGGACATGGCGGAAGCACAGTCAGAGATTGGGAATCAGCGGTCGTCGCAAGACCTGCTGACCAGACGTATGGAGGAGTACGATAACAGGGCCCGACGGAACAACATCCGCCTGGTCGGGGTACCGGAGGACAGTGGTGCTGACTCGATCGATTTGCTGGTCGAGGAATTAATTGTTGCCAAACTTGCTCCCGCAGGCCTCAGTAAGTTTTTTGCGGTCGAGCGTGCATACCGCTTCCCGGGTGGACAGGTTAAGCCAGGGGGACCCCCGAGGCCTATTATTGCTAGGCTGTTTCACTTTCGGGATAGAGATGCCATTCTCCAGGCCTCTCGCAAACACGGCCCGCTGAAGTTCGAGAACAGCTCCATCTCTATCTACCCTGACTTTACTCCTCAAGTACAGCGGCAACGATCCGGATTCCTGGGAGTGAAACGTCGCCTGAGGGATTTGGGACTTAAATATGCGATGCTGTTCCCCGCTCGCCTACGTATCGAATACAGGGGATGTGCTTTCTTTTTTGATCAACCGGACAGTGCCAGTGACTGGTTGGACTCATTGCCAAAGGATGATACCGAGAGCCGGGGCCCCGGAGGCGCAGACGGAGGCGCAACGGCGCAGGAATGACTTTGGGTCCTGAGGTCCGATTTTGGATTGTTACTTTTGCAGAGTAACTTTTATTATATGCTTTCACCTTTAGGCCCGGGGTGGGGCGGGTTAGGGTAGTCTCTCCCTTCCTCCTCAGGGGTTCTTTGTGTAGATTCAGATGGGGCGACAGGCACACTGCAGTTTGGGGTGGCTTCTTAGTCAGCAGGGGTGCAGGGTGGGGGGTGTTGTAACGGGTTCTTGGTTGGGGGGTGGGAGGTGTGGGACTCGGTTCTGTTTTGTGTTCTATGTTTTCTTTTTCACATGGTACTGTATCGCTTGTATGCATCCTTGCTCTGAGGTTCCGGAAGGGGGTGGTTTGGGAATCTTTCTGGGATGGGGGGGGGGGTGACATGAAAGTTCTATCCTGGAACGTTAATGGTTTGGGAGACGGGATCAAACGTGGTATTGTGCTGCAATTTATAAGACGCCATTCCCCTGATGTTGTATTACTCCAGGAAACCCATTTGATTGGCAATGCCTGTAAAGCTCTTGATCGCCGAGGTTATCGGCTTGTTGCTCACGCTGGTTTTACATCCGGCTCCCGAGGGGTTGGTATAATGGTGAAATACTCCTTAGCCCTTGAAATAGACGATGTCACCCTCGACGATCGAGGTCGCTATGCTGCTGTCTCGGGGAGATGGGAGGGGAAGCTGATTGTAATTGTTGCTGTCTATGTTCCCCCGGGACTGCAGGCTACCACTTATGCTGACCTTGGTAAGACTCTTCTAGGGCTCCCAGATGGACTCCTGATCATAGGTGGGGATTTCAATTCGGTAATGTCGGGCGAGTGTGACCGGCTGCCCCTTAGAGTTCTGCCTTTGTCACAGATGTGGCTCACTGACTTGTCGGAAACCTTCGGGTTGGTAGATGTTTGGCGGATGCTGCACCCCTCACAAACTCAGTATACTTTTCACTCTGGTGCTCATGGCAGCCTCTCAAGGATTGATTATTTCTTTATGCTAACTGCTAATTTATCCTTGGTGCGTGAAATCCGTCATCTCCCCAGGGGTATTTCTGACCATTACCCCTTGTTACTCCAGGTTTCGGTGGAAGGTCTTTCCTGTTCCACCCTGGCACTTTAGGAACCCTCAGCTCCGCTCGGATTTGGTTAAAGCGATCGATTGTTACTTTGATGAGAATGTGGGTTCGGTTGCTTCCCCTACGGTTTTGTGGGAGGCCTTTAAAACTGTTATACGGGGTTCCGCGCTGTCCCTTATTGCAGCTGATAGGAAAGCTAGGAGGGAGGCTGTGTCGGCCCTTGAGACCGAAATAACTACGCTCGAAAGTGAGTTGGGTGGAGATGATACGCCTGTACTTTTACACTCCTTAGAATTGAAGCAGGCAGATTATAGAGCCCTTGTGACTGATGCTGCTAAGGTGATGCGTATGAATCAGCTAGACCGTTTGTATGATGTGGGTGACAAGGCTAGCAAACTCCTGGCGTGGCTGGACAAGGCTGAAAGAATGAACCGCGTGGTGCCCGTTATCACCCGTGCGAATGATGAATGTGTGACTGATCCCGGGGAGATTGTTGAATGTTTCGTGGATCATTTCAGAACGGTGTACAGTTCAGTGAGTGACCGTGATGAGGCTGACTCCCGTTTACTTTTGCGCGACATTGCACTACCCTGTGTCTCAGAGGAGGACAGATTGGCCTTGGAGGCTCCTATTACAGTGGATGAGATCGCTCTTGCCATTAGGTCCTTGCGATCGGGCAAAGCGATGGGCCCCAATGGTTTGCCTATCGAGCTCTATAAACTCCGACCGGACAAAATGGCGGCTCATTTGCGCACTATGTTTCTTGATGCATTTGAGGCGGGCGTCCTTCCGTCTGAACAGCGCTTGACTACCATAGTGGTCATTTATAAGGATGGCAAGCCTCGTGACTGCTGCACCTCTTATCGCCCCATCTCATTGATCAACGCAGAGCCTAAAATTCTGGCCAAAGTCCTGGATAATCGTCTATTGTCTGTAATCTACGACCTAATCCATCCGGATCAGTCCGGTTTCATTCCCCATCGAAACACAGCTCTTAATCTTTGTAGACTTCACAGCGTTCTCGCGAGAGCTGGGACTCTCACTGAGCCTGCAGTAGTGGCCTCCCTGGATGCTACAATGGCCTTCGACACCATAGAGTGGCCATATTTGTGGGCGGCCCTTTCCAAGTTCGGGTTTGGCCCTAGTTTCATTGCATGGGTGCGGCTCCTATATGAACAACCGTTAGCCCAAGTTGTGGTGAACGGCAGAGGCTCCGATCCGTTTCCATTGGGACGTGGCACCCGTCAGGGGTGCCCGCTCTCCCCACTTCTTTTTGCATTGGCATTGGAACCCCTTGCAGCGTGGCTTCGATGGGAGCCCTCGATTAAAGGGATCCGGTGGGCACCGGATCTGGAGGATCGCGTCTCGCTTTACGCGGACGATATCCTTCTCTATTTCACCTCACCCCAGAAGTCTTTAAACGTGCTCTTTGACGTTCTCACCTCCTTTGGTAAGAACTCCAGGCTTGTTATCAACTGGACCAAGTCATGTGTCTATGTTATAGCAGGGGTGTTGCCTCCGCTGCCTAGTAGGTTTCCTATCCAAGTGGCAGGGGATGGTTTCAAATATTTAGGGATTTTTATTTCCATGGACTCTTCAGTGCGATACGATCGTAATCTTTACGCTCCCCTTCGTCGCCTCAAGCAGGATGTACGGCGGTGGCGTGAATTACCCTTGTCTCCATTGGGTCGAGCAGCACTTTTTAAAATGATGTCCCTTCCCCGGTTTTTATATGCCTTGCAGAACTTTTTCGATCCTGTCCCCGCTCGCTATTTCTGTGAGATTGAAGGCCTACAGAGGCAATTGATTTGGGACGGACGAGCCCGTATCGCCCTATCAAAACTTACGCTTCCCTGGTATGATGGCGGTATTGCTCTGCCTGACATTAGACAATATTACTGGGCCTCACAATTAAGTGCAATTAACCATGTGACGTATTCCCCGGGACCCGCTCCCGCTTTCGCTATGGATAAATTCCTGTTGCCGGGCGGCAACTTCAATAGAGCTCTATACTCGAAGTCATCACTCCGCTTCTTGACTGGTCCCACGAAATGTGCCGTGCGTGCCTGGAAGGATGCGAATGTGGCTACAGGTTGGGGCGATAGATTGACGCGTGTGACCCCGCTGTATGATTCTGAACGGCTGGGTAGCCTGTGGCGGACGAAAGGGTTTGATAAATGGGATATGATTGGGATTAGCAAGGTGGAGGATCTTTGGGCCAGAGGAACAGTGAAATCCTTTGAGGCTCTAAAGGTAGAATATCAATTGGATGACAAGGAGTATTTTCGTTATCTTCAGGTGCGGCATGCCCTGTTCTCTGCCTTTCCCCCCAGGACTGACGTCCCCCAGTCGTCCCCGTTGGAAGATCATATTCTTGACGGCCATGTCCCAGACAGTACGATTTCCTTAATTTATAAAAAAACTTATTAACAATAGGGATGACCTTCTGGTGAAGCTTCGGTCCTCCTGGGTGGCGGATGGGCTCGAACTGGATGACGAAGACTGGCAAATGGCTATTTCTTCCCCTAAGGAGGTGGCTATTCCGGCTCGGCTCCGTTTTGTGCAACTAAAGATCCTCCATCGTGTCTATGTGACTGGTATGCGTCTGGTACGAATGGGGCTCGCGACTGATGGATTGTGTAGGCGTGGCTGTGGTATGAACGGAACCTTTTTCCATATTTTGTGGGAATGCCCGGTTGTTTCTGCTTTCTGGTCTAGGATCCACGATGTGATGGGGCGTGTTACTGGGGTTCCCCTCCTTCCCGAGGCGAGGCGCTGCCTGCTTAATGTGTGGGAGCCTACGGACTGTACGGCCGCTCAGACCTTCTGGATCACCCTGGGCAACATGGTTGCCAAAAGGGACATAGCGCAACTTTGGGGCTCCCACAGGCCGCCTGGACTCAGTGCTTGGAAAGATAACATGGATTGGTGCATGTTTCGAGAGAAGACGGTGTATGAGGCTCGGGGTCGTCCTAGGAAGTGGAGTAGAATCTGGACACAATGGAATGAATACCGGGGTGACATTTGTACCCCGCCACTTGATTACGCCGACGCCATTCCCTTCTCCCCATAGTTGACGTTCCTTTCATTAGCTACCATTCTTGATCCCCTTTCATCGTTCCCCTCCCCTAGTGGACTTGCCTCCATTCTTATATATTGTTTCCCGCTTTTCCTCCCCTTCCGTGAACTTGCCATTGCTTTACCATGTGTTTGTTTTTGTTGTTTGTTTAACTTCGACAAAATTACAAAATTGAACCTCAGTATCCTTTGATTTTTGCTTTATGCACTACACCATATTGGTGCGCGAAGCGGCCTTATCTGAAGTATAATGTGATGTACTCTTTGCTCTTTTGTCATAGCGGCCGGCCCGAAGGGGTTGTAGGCAGACGCTGTGTATTGTGCATTTGATAAATAAATAAATTCAATTCCTTTGCCTTTGAGTTTTTCACTAACAACAATATCTCAGAATCTCCCTTTGTTATGGCTTGGGACTCCTTTAAACCTGTTGCTAGAGGTTTTATCATAAAATTTGTTTCTCAAAAGAAAAAAGCTGCAGAAGCCCAATTAAATCAATTACTTAATAAAATTAAACAATTAGAATATACTTATTATCATTCAAACAACGAGTCCTCTTAAAAATCTAATTGACGCTAAACTTACCGTCAATAGATTGTCTACTAATGCTGTCTCTAACTTTTTATTGAAAAGCAATTCTCGCTATTTGGAGGTCAAAGAAAAATGGGGAAATTACTGGCCAACTATTTAAAAGTAAGAAAGGAAAGAACAAAAATAGAATCCCTACAAGGCCCCGCTGGTACTTCTATCTTCAAAGATAAAGATATCCTAAATGAATTTGCATCATTTTATAAGAATCTTTACACTCCTGAAACTATATAGGGACAACCTGATCTCCTTTCTTATTTTCAATCCCTTCCTTCTCCATCATCAAGTCACATTGATTTTAAGTTTTTGGAAACTGATATTTCTCTAGCAGACATCTCTCATGTTGTTTCGGTCTTGCGCCGTGGGAAAGCACCTGGCCCTGATGGCTTCACTATTGAATTTTATAATCACTCTGCGAAAATCCTTTTACCAAATATTTTACTCCTTTTTCAATCTTTTTGTAAAGATAGCTCTTACCGGGGCACTTTTCAAGAGGCTTTAATTTGTTCAATTCCTAAAGAAGATAAAGACTATACTCTTTGTAAGAATGATCGACCTATTTCCTTGGTCAACACAGACTATACGATTTTCGCCAAGATTCTAGCGCTTTGTATTGATTCTATCCTACCCGATCTTATTGGCCCTGAACAATCTGGTTTAGTTAAAGGGAGACTTGCATCTGATAATTCTCGTGTTCTTTTTAATGTCTTAAGCAAGGCCTCTTCACTGGAACATCCTTTTGCCGCGATTACTTTAGATGCCGAGAAGGCTTTTGATAGGATGGGGTAGGATTTTATGTTTCAAGCTTTAAAATGGGCTGGTTTTCCTCCTAAATGAATTGCTTCGATTTCTTTATTATATTCAGATCCCCGAGCTTCAATTTTTGTTAATGGTATAACCTCCGATTATTTTTCACTACATAGAGGAGTGTGACAGGGTTGTCCCTTAGTTCCATTATTATTTGTTATAGCTTTCAAACCCTTCTTAACTAAAATTAGACAGGACGATCGCATCACTGGCTTTTTTTTGGTCCACACCAAGTTAAAATGTCAGTTTACGCTGATGATGTTCTTTTATATTGTTCTAACCCCGAATCATCTCTTGCTCCTTTTCTTCAACAGGTAACATCTTTCTCTAAAGTTTCTGGTTATCGCCTAAACGCTGATAAATGCAAAATTCTACCCTTAAATATTTTTGACCAATCTGGGTTTTCTTGGCAACCTCACAAAATCAAATATTTGGGCTTATGGTTCGCCCCCTTATTATCTGATACGTTAAAACTAAATTTTGATTATATCATTAAAAATTAGATGATTCTACAGCTCGTTGGTACCCCCTTTTTTTATCATGGTGGGGTCGTCTTGACTCAATTAAGAAGATGCTTTCTCCTCTTGTACTATCTCCATGATTCCTATTCGGATTCCTGAATATCATTTAAAGAAAATTGACTCTATTTTAATAAAATTCTTATAAAAGGGTAAATCTTTTCGTATAGCCTTGTCCTCTTTAAAAAAAGATAAATATAAGGGAGGACTCAAATTTCCTGATTTTAAAGCATATCATACCGCTTTTTCTGTGAAGCAGGCAGCTCGATGGATTTCCACAGATCTTCCTTTATATCCACCTTTTTGGTTAAAAGTAGAGAATACCTTTATTACTCCTTTTAACTTTCAGGAGATATTAACCTTTACTCCAGACACACCTTTACTTCCGACATTGCTTCTTTACGTTCTCCTATTATCTCTCATTCTTGCAAACGGTTGGTTCCTATGTTATCTTCATCATATCCCTCTAATAGTTCTCTTCAGCAACAACCCATTTGGCATAATAAATCATTAAGAATCCGTAATCGCTCTATATACTGGAAATCTTGGCACTCTAAAGGACTAAGCAGGATCTCCAAACTTATCTCGGATAATCAACCCCTTACTTTTGCAGACTTCCAAGCTCAATTTTCTTTACCTTCTTATTCTAAAACACAATACGCTCTCTTATACCCATCTCTCATTTTGTATCTTCAAAATCTTCCTAATTCTATTGATTTTCCCATTTTGTATAGAAACTTATTCTCAATATTGGACAATTCCCCCTCAGCATCCACTATATGTAAATCTTTACGTCTTCCCTTTGACAGATGCAAAACGAAGGTTGAACTGGCATGGGAACGCGATTTATCACAGGAATAGCCAATTGATACCTGGGATAAGATATGGTCTAAAATTCATAAAACTTCTCGAGCCGCAAACACCACACAGACCCTTTTCTTCATTTATCATCAAGTGCTTTTTTCCCAATTGTCCTTGACATCTTTTTCATCAGAAACAACCCCTACCTGTTGGTCCTGTCTCCACCCTACTGCTGACTTAAAACATATGTTATTTGAATGTCCTCCAATCCAAGGGGCCGATTCACAGAACTAACTTAAGACAAAATCATAAACTTACCACTTTTTGTATTCACAGAAGGTATTTAGTAGTCTTAAGTTAGGATTTTGTCTTAAGTTAGGATTTTGCCTTAAGTTAGGATTTTATCTTAAGTTAGGATTTTGTCTTAAATTACGATTTTGTCTTAAGTTAGGATTTTATCTTAAGTTAAACTTAAGTTTAACTTAAGCTTGTTTAAGTTTAATTTAAGATAAAATCCTAACTTAAGACAAAATCCTAACTTAAGGCAACTATTTTTTTTATAGTTGCCGTTATCTTTAATGGTTCTATAATACTTATATTTTGTCTTATCTTCCCCTTCTTTTTCTTTTCCTCCTTTCTTCTTTATATGATGCATATCCTTAGTATACATTGTGATCTCTAAATTGTTAAATATTTCTACTGTATCTTTTCATTTATGTACATAAGTTTCTTTATATCATTATATTGCTGTTTCTTCCTTTTGTTTTCCTTTTTCATTAATAAAATCAAACTTAAAAATGAAAATGGAATCCTTAAGCACTCAATCCTGAGTGGAAAATAAACCAAATTCAGACACACACTCATGTAGCCCCCTACATTGGGATTACAAACTGAGCGCAAATCGTGCACACAAAAGTAAAACTTGCAGCATAGTGAGTTTGTGTAGCCCACAAATTGTAATAACATGGGCTCGTAGCAAGTTACCCTCCAATTCAAGTTATGTAAATTGGAATGAGGCTCAAATTGTGCATCTGGTAAATGGTTTACCCTCCAGAATCAGTATTAACTGAATGAACAATTTGCGTCAGTGACATCACACAATTTACAGACCACTCCAGACAAGGGCCTTAATGTTTTCTGTGAAGTATATATTTTGCAGAACGATTTTGTGAGTGATTAGTATGGATATTTTTGACATAAATTGTTACAAAAGTTCAAATTTCACACAAATGCAGTAACACTTAACACTATGGGCCTGATTACAAGGTGGTTGGTTCATTCTAACCCTTGTGTAAACCCATGTTTACACACGGATCTGAATTACAAGGTAAAAAATATTTAACGCATCCGATAATTATCGGATGCGTTAAATACCTCAAGCTTGCTTACATTTTGGAAGGTCAAACCTAACAAAATTTAACAGTGGTAATGTGTAAAATATTTACCTTGCCATACAGATTTTGGTGCATAAAACACCAAAATCTGCATGTTATTCCCCATAACATTATAATAGGAGCTATTTATCGCACCCAATATATAACGTCCCCTGTGGTATAGTTATTTTTAAGGTGCACTCAATGGCACCTACACTAGGTTGGAAAAAACATAAAGCTTCACAATCTGCACAGCCCAAATGTTATATACCAACATAACAAGGCTGCTGGTGGAACGCAATGGTGCTTTTTCATTTGTAGGGGTGCATCATAATCGTGAGTAGTCTGCACCCACACATATTCCTGTGTTGTGTTAACATTTGGTTATAAGAATGTATTTGGCAACATTAGAAAGCAAAATGACAGAAACTTTTCAAGCAATGTAAAGAACCAAACGTGGCATTTTGTATTTTGAATTATGTAACACCTAGGGGTCGATTCCGATTCAGGAAAAACCGCTCTGAATAGCCGTTCGGACCGTTTTTCCCGTACGAATCGTACCCTTCAATGTCCCCCGTACGTACGACGAAGTACGATTCGTACCAGGAGCCGTACTTCGTACGAGTCGTACAATACACCGTACGACTCTAATCTCCGTACGATTCTCCCTCGGAACCCGCTGTACGCGACATCTGTACGGTTCGCGGCTGGTTTTTACGACCCAGCAAGTACGATACGTGTCGGGTACGCACCGTACGACCCTTTTTCTACGGAAGCTGAAAACAGCCGTAAAAGCAGAGTTCGTGTCGAAACAGGTATGGAACGGCCCCCCGGGTACGGTGCGTACCCCCCATGATCACAGGGGTACACACCGTACCCCTGTGATCATGGGGTGTACAAGCCGTACCCCCATTTTACGATCAGTGTACGATCGGTGTACGAGCCGTACCCCATGTACGATCGGTGTACGAGCCGTACCCCCATTGTACGATCGGTGTACGAGCCATACCCCATGTACGATGGGGGTACGCCTCGTACATCGATCGTACAATGGGGGTACGGCTCGTACACCGATCGTACAATGGGGGTACGGCTCGTACACCGATCGTACACTGATCGTACAATGGGGGTACGGCTCGTACACCGATCGTACATGGGGTACGGCTCGTACACCGATCGTACACCGATCGTACAATGGGGGTACGGTTCATACAACCCATGATCGCAGGGGTACGGTGCGTACCCCTGCGATCATGGGGTGTACGGACCGTACTATGTGTATGTGTTTGTGTGCTTTTCCGTACGACTCGCCCTTACCTGACGTGGACCGTACGAATTGCGTCCTCATACCCCGGTCTGGATCATACTCGTCGGGTCGTACGGCATGTGTACGAGTCGTATGGTATGTGTACGAGTCGTACGGTTCACGGTTTCAGCCTTGCAATACATACGGATCATGACGATTCGGACGGATTCAGGGAATACGGATCGTACTTCGCGACTCGGATGGACGGGTACGATTCGTACGGAGAGGGCTCCGGATACAAATCGTACGGACGTTTTTTTTCCCGAATCGGAATCGACTCCCTAATAGTAGCTCATTTATAATATAATGCCTTGATATAAACGTGCACCATATTAAATTCTGCACGTAGACGTGGTTAACTGAGCGTTAAAGTGTAGGATTTCAAAGGCTGCTCACAATGATTCACTCAGTTGATGTGTTTCTGTAACATGATGATTTAGAAAGGCCTAAATGAAATGTTCACTTATGTGTGTATTTGAAGGGCCTAAGTGCTTCACTCTTATGTTGGCCTATTTCTGTAGGCCTGAAATGTATTTTCCCTGGAAGCTCTTGCATTAGGCTTGTTAGTGAATTTCATGTGCATGTTGGATTTGTTCTGTTCTCACGTTTCTGTTGTAGGTGGAGAAAGTCGCCTTTGTTAGTTAGAATAACGGCTTTTGTTTTAGGAGTTAGGCATGGAGAGGAGAGGATACTTTTCGGCAGAAAATGTTGATAATTGGGAAATGGTATTCATTCTCACTGAAGGAGGCCTGGGAATCAAGGTAATCGAGCCAGGAGCTGGGAGTATCAAAACTAAATGGAAAATCACCTATGAGAAGTGCCCAAAGAGATGAGGTGATCTGTGGGCATGTTCTACGTTTTTGTGTTTTGAATTAGGGACAGTGCCCTGGGGGTTGAGTCAGGAGAAGAGGAGAGGAGATCGATGGAGACGGAAGAAGCATCTAAAACCGAGCTCTGTAGCTTTGGCTACTTGACCCACACACCCCGAGTACACTTCTTAGGAAGTCTTCATGCGCTGACACCTTTTCCTGATCTTCTCTGGGGAATGCTAAGTAGGGATGTCCCGGTAGTAGTAGTGTAGGGACAGACTAATGCTTTTCACTCATCAATCCCAGATGAAGACTAATCTTGACGTAGGGGTAATCATTGCCTGCATTCTGGTTCTGGAATTTGTCATTCTTTTTATGCTTCCACGTTTTATTCTCGCTCGTAGGTTTGGATTTGTATTAGTTCCCATGTATTTCTACAACCTCGTCTTGAGGTGCTTGTATGTCCAGTTATTTTTGGCTTTGTATTAAACCCACTAACTTAAAATTATGAGTTTGTGATTCTTCAGAGTCTTGTTCCTTTAAAAATTGTCAATTGCCTTAATGAGTTATTTCTACCCTCTACACTTCTCAGCAGGTAATAACAGTCCATTGACCAAGGATTCCAGAGTAAATTAGTAGAGAGTAACCCGACCATATCAATGCCTTCCAGCACAGGGGCTTAGGTATCAATAGTGCAGTAGGTGCAGTGGCATCTGGTCCAGGTCTGGAGGCCCCCTCCACCCTAATTCCTGCATTCCTTTACTGTCAGATCGCGTGATAACGGTGCCCTTTTTCCTTCATTGCATTAGGGCCCATGGGACCCTTCCTAAACCACTGTTCTAGCATGAGACATTCACTGTCTGGCCCATTAATCAAATTCAAATTCAAAATTAGCTTTATTCGGTATTTGACAAAAAACCATAAAAGCATACAGGATACAAAAGTAAAAACATTAGCAGACTAAATAACTTTCCTCGTTAGAAGACTTCTTACAAGATACATGTCATGAATACTAAACAAGTGAGAATCATTAAAAATATGTACAAAATTCTAAAATTCATTAAGGACTCATGGAGTTCATACAGTGTCATGTATTGCGTATTATTTGATGTAATAAAGAACAAAGTAATACAATGCATACAGTTTTATCCATACAGTCCTAGTCACTACCCATGGTCCCTCTGCACTTTACAATGAAGGTCATGAATTTTATTGCTGTCACAATGGTGATTTCATCTTGCATCATGTACAGTCTGACCAGTGCGGGTTTACAGGTTCTCAATCCCCATGTTTTTAACAGTGGTAACAGGTATCTTTTTCTCCCCCATTGATAAAATTTGCAGAAGAAAATGCAGTGTATGTTTGACTGCTTAGACTGGTCCTCACATGGACATTTTGCCAAGTTAGCAGACCAATCGTTCGGGGCAGGAAATGATATTAACCTATAGAATGACTCCGTCCTCATTCTAGTCAGGAGCATTCTATGATAGCACGAATAGATTGGGGCTAGGTAAGCATGCAGGCCTGTACCATCTAAGATATTGCGATGGGCAACTATTGTAGACTTATGCCCATCTAGGTACCATCTCCGTTCCTCTAGTAGGTCAAGACATGCCACTTTTAGGGCTTTTTTTCCTATTTGTGTGCATGATATGGGATTCAGGTAGAGATCTGGTTTGCCAATGGAAAACAAAAACTTTTTCACATAGGCCAACCATGGCTGCTTACTAGGAGCGAGATGATTCAAACAGTCTTGGATTACTTCCCTGTTGAAACTAGTATCATCACATGTCCAGATCTTGAACCACAGCATCACTGGCGGTATTTTTATCAGGTCGGTGATATGGACTCTATTCAGTTCGTTGTGGCAAATTGTGGTGGACGTGGAACGGGGAACTGATAATAAATATCTCAGGAAAGCATTTTCCACTGTTTGAATTTGTGCACAGTCTGCCAGGCCCCAGATACCCGCCCCATAAACAGCCGTGGAGACACATTTCGCAGCATAAATCTTAAGTAGTATGTCTACAGGTTTCCTACCCAATCTTTTTGCAAATTGTTTGAGGGCACCTGTCGTGCGAGAGAAGGCCATATTTCGAGAGGTTATTGCTGTTGACCATGTGCCCCTATTGTTAAATATGATACCTAAATAGGAAAAGGTTTTGGTCATAGCAATCTTAGTATTATTAACGAAGGTTTTACACTCTGGAATGATTTTCCTATTTGTGCATGACATTGTGAATGTTTTTCCCTCGTTTATTTTTAATCCTCTCGTGGTCATGAAGGTTGAGAATCCTGTTAGGGCTTTCTGAAGGCCCACCTGTGTGCGAGCCATGATCACGGCATCGTCAGCATATAGTAGTAGTGGTACTGAGATGCCGTTTATTTTGGGGTAATCCACTTCAAAGTCTTTTAAAAAATCTGCTATCTCATTGATGTATAAATTAAAAAGAAATGGTGCAAGGATGCAACCCTGTCGGACCCCCTTTGCTATAGGGAATTTCCTGGTTCGCTCACCATTTTTTCCATACCTGACTGTGGCGCCAGCGTCTCTATAGAGTTCCTGTATAAAGAGTAGAATGTTTTTATCTATCCCCAGTTTGACCAGGGTTTTCCATAACGTGCTATGGTCCAGACAATCAAAAGCCGAGGTTAGGTCGACGAATGTTAAAAACAAATTCCCCTTTTCCCTTCCAATGTATTTACTGGTTATTAAGGCCAGGTTTAAACCCTGCTCTACGGTACCTAGACCAGTTTTGAAACCATACTGAAATTTTGATAATATCCCTTTGCTCTTGGACCAGGTTTGCAGTTTGGTTAACAATACTCTGCCTGCTACTTTCATCAGGGTGTCTAGCAAGGAAATAGGGCGGTAGCATTTTGGGTCCTGTCTATCCCCTTTTTTAAATATTGGAATTACTATGGCTTCATGCCATGTATCAGGAAAGCCTCTCTTACTATACGCGTTTAATACATTAGCTAATAGAGGAGCCCAGAGATCTACATTTTTTTAAAATATATCGATGGGAACTCCATCTGGGCCAGGGGCCTTTAAATTAGCACTCTGTGAAATTGCTAGCTCGAGCTCTGCAGGGGTAAAAGCTATATTTAAAGGAAAGGTCTCTTGCATTACTGCCTGTTCCACCTGGCTGTTAGTAAAGTCATCTTGTGAGGCCGTAATTGTTTGATCTTTTTTGTATAGGGAGGTGAAATAATCAACCCAGACGTCTTCCGTTATGGCTATCTCTATCGAATCAGCCTTGCTGTCCTTGGAGAAAAAGGGGGCGTTGATTTCTTTCCAAAAAGAAATGTTATCCCTCAGGGCGGTTGCCTTTAGTAGGGCTTCCCAGGCTTGACTTTTCAATTCATCCTGTCTCTCGCGTAAGGTCTGTTTGTAGGCTCGCCTAGCGTCTTTAATCAAGCTGGTGTCTCTAGGGACAGACTTTAATGCCTGTAATAGGTCTTTATGGGCTTTAGAACAGGCGGAGTTGAACCAGCCGTGTAGTTTCTTTGCTACCCCTATTTTTAGTTTTTTGGTTAGCTTATCATTTATTGTGGTAGTTATTCTTCCATAAGCCTCTACAATTAGCTGGGGGTTAGAGTTGAGTTCTAGGCATGTCGAGAATTGTTCCAGTTCTTTCTGGACTAAGTCCTTCACGAATTTTGTGGAATCAATTTTTGCCCATTTTATGGCATATCCATTCTTTCTTGCCAGTGATACTGAGTGGCCATGAAGAATACTAGGTATGCTTGTTGCAGGACTCTCGGGCTTCTTGACAGCAATAGTGGTGCTAATCGGGAAATGATCACTTATTGCCAGGTCTTCCGTATTAAACTCCTCCAGACAGCCCTGGTTCCTATTGGACACTAGGATATAGTCAATTACAGTGCCCAACCCTCGACCAAAAAAGGTTGTCTGAAAAGCTACAGAGGGCTCACATAGTTCATTGGCAAACCCCAAGTCCCAATCATGCAGTAGTTGGTTTAGCATGTTACCCATCGTCGAGTGTTCAAAGTGTGTAGTAGGGTCCCCTCTTAAGTTGTAAATGCCACAGTTTTTTGTGGCACTGTAGGGACACAGGTGACAATTGTAATCGCCAACTATTAAAGTACAGTCTGCATCTTGCCCACCTCTTGTGAGCATTGTAACAAGCTCAGCTATTAAAGCTTTAGGATCTACTTTTGGGACATTGATGTACAAGTTAATCACAAAAATGGACCACCCCTTTGCTTTAACCATAAGTCCTTGCATTGATCTAGTCACCCCTACTGTAGGTCCACTTGCCATGTATGGGGTCAGTTTTGTGTTGCACAAATTAGAGGCAAAGATACACAGACCCCCCGACCCTCTACCACGGCTACCCTGTGTTGATGGGACGTAGAAGGTGCTAAAGCCCTCAATGTGTGTCTCCTCCTGGTCCCAGCATTCTTGTAGGCATATTATATCCTGTTTGTCCATAAAGGATAAAAATGATTGGTCCCTTGATTTATTGTTTAGCCCTGCGATATTCCAGGAAGTTATTTTTAGGCTAAATTTTTGTTGATTGGCTTCTAATGCCCGTGACTGTTTAGTTAGCCTCTCCGTACCCTCTGCACTATGATCTACCTCCCTTGTGTTTTGTGTGGTATCCCGCGGGCTTGTGCGTGTGACCCCACCATTGAATTTCAGTTGAACTGCGGGGCCTTCCCTTTTTAGGGTCTCATTTAATTGGTGTGGTGGATGCTGGGATGTTAGCGGTATTTCTCCTATTGGGGGATTTGATATGTTCCTTGATGGTCCAGTACTAGTGATGGAAGTCTGGTGGTCCTTTATACTGGGCTCGTCTGAGATGCCTACGTTATTTCCTGTCTGATTTATTGCCCTTATTGGTCAATCGACCATGTCTAGGCAATCGAACCTGTTCCTTGTGGGAGCCCCTCTCCAGTAATCAAGATTTATGTTTTCTCTTCTTGGTGGCCAGGGACGATTATCCCACCCTCTGTTCCAGTGATTGCTAGTGTTCCCATTTCTGTTTCTGTTGTAGTGCCCCACCTGTGTCCAGGGCCAATCCTGAACTTCGTCCCAACTGTTCGAGTCACCGTAATTAAAAGTATTTAAAGGTGGGTAAAAGAAGGAGAGGCGCTGAACATCAACCCCCCCCTTTTCTCCAGGGCTGGCCATGAGGATATGTAATCAGCTGTGGCAGGGTCCTCACAATAAGTACAATACAATCGCCCTGCAGGCTTTTTTTGGTGTCGCCAATCCAGAACACTCTTCTCATTGAGATGATTCTGCTATGATTAGATGGATGAAGAGGTCTGTTTTGGCTCAACCACTGCAATACCTTGTTGCGCAAGGACCAGGGGGGTTCGTCTGTACCATCTGCCAGCTCGGTGACCCCGGTAAGTATAACAGTGTATGGGGTCGCCTCAGGTGGGAGATGTATCGGACGCCTATACCTATGGCCTTTCCTCCCGTTGGCCTGTGGCTGGGGTGGTTGAGCTTTTTGTGAGGTCTGTGGGGTATCCTTCTGCTTCACTACTTGGGTAATTGACTCAACAGGAGCCGGGGTTTTTTGGGGGTTATCAGTGGGGCCTTTTTGTTTTCCACTCCCTTCTATTGGGGCAGATTTTGAAGTAGTTTGTTTGTTTTTTGGGGCTTCGGTGTTTATAACTCTATCGATCGACGGGGGCTTGGGTCGGGTGGCTGGTAGGGACGGGGGTTGAGCCAAGATGTTTGTGTCTTTCCCATTCCCCACGGCCTTGGCTGGTGTTCCTAATGATTTTTGCTTAAAGGCTGGGGTATTTAATTTGGCTAGTTGCTTCTCAATGGTCATGATGCTTTTTTCCAAGGGTTGCAGATGGCGTTTTAGCAACATACCCATGCTTTTTGTGATGAAATCATGTAGTGTTACACATGCAGTACATGGTTTCTGTATGCCACCCCCGAGGGCTTTATTCTCTCTCAGCTCTCGGTGAGCAGCATCCTGCGAGATTGCTATACAGTCGGTGTTAGTATTGGTAATGTTCGATTGGTCTGCCTGGACTAAGTCGGTAGTTGGCTTGAGTGAGGTTATCGTGTTTTGCGAAGCTAGTGTTGTCTCGTGTGGGGTCAGGTCAGTGTTTTTCCTCTTTGCTATAGCACCCTCCCGCTCGCCCATGGGGTTGGGATCTACGTTATCCACATGATCATAGGGAAAAAGTAGATCTGGTGTTTTTTCCAGGTCCTCACTGGAGTTAGACCCCAGTGAGAGTTGGGTGGCGGATAGGTCTACAGTGTTTGAAACCGTATGTATTAATACGTTTGTAGTGACCGGTTCCTTAAGCAGTGGAATAATAGGACCCTGTTGTGTAGGGGTTTGTGCAGAAGCCAGGAGCCCCATAGAAGATCTTCTGGCAACCTCCAGTTCATGGGAAACCCTCCGTTCTAAAATGTGAATGCTTTTGTCTATTACTTCATGTGTCTTAGTAATAAATAAGTCTAGGGGACCAGTAATGTCAGTTAAGCTAGAGGTTTTTTTACTTCTCGTGCGCTTATTCATTTTTGCACCACGTGTGTCAAAGTTGTTAATAGGAACACGACAGATAGTTGGTAGCAAACCAGCAAATGTCACAATTAAAGGTAGCGGTATGAGAATGAAAATGTCAATACCGTGGCCCAGTCCAGTCCTGCACAGTCTGGAACGGGCTGAAACGGGCCCGCCCTTGGCCCAGGCTTCGCCTCGCGCTTCTCCCCGCGCGCGTCCCGCGTTGCGTGTGAGGGTGTTCAGTTTAAAGGGAAGTTCACGCACGGGGGCGTTGCCGCCGGGGGAAGAGGCACCAGCTGGTAGAAGCTAAGGCTTCTGGTCCTCGCAGTCCCCCGGTGCAGGCAGCCAGCAAGTTGGGGTCAAGCGCTCGCTGGGAGCAGTTTAGCAATCCGTCGACCACGGACAAGCTCCCACCAGCGGCGCGACCTCACAGTTATCTGCTGAGAACAGGGCAATTATCTCCGTTGAAAAACAAATGATCCTTGGCAGGGAGACTCCAGAAACAGCGTGTGTGAGCGGCACCCGCGGAGCGGGTGTCGCGAAAAGTAAGTAGGCGGCAGGTAGGGGGCGTTGCCGCCGGGGGAAGAGGCACCAGCTGGTAGAAGCTAAGGCTTCTGGTCCTCGCAGTCCCCCGGTGCAGGCAGCCAGCAAGTTGGGGTCAAGCGCTCGCTGGGAGCAGTTTAGCAATCCGTCGACCACGGACAAGCTCCCACCAGCGGCGCGACCTCACAGTTATCTGCTGAGAACAGGGCAATTATCTCCGTTGAAAAACAAATGATCCTTGGCAGGGAGACTCCAGAAACAGCGTGTGTGAGCGGCACCCGCGGAGCGGGTGTCGCGAAAAGTAAGTAGGCGGCAGGTAGGGGCGTTGCCGCCGGGGGAAGAGGCACCAGCTGGTAGAAGCTAAGGCTTCTGGTCCTCGCAGTCCCCCGGTGCAGGCAGCCAGCAAGTTGGGGTCAAGCGCTCGCTGGGAGCAGTTTAGCAATCCGTCGACCACGGACAAGCTAACCTCACAGTTATCTGCTGAGAACAGGGCAATTATCTCCATTGAAAAACAAATGATCCTTGGCAGGGAGACTCCAGAAATAGCGTGTGTGAGCGGCCCATTAATCTAATGTGGAAGATCTTTGGCTTCAATACAAAGCCACTTACCATGCCTGGAGCAACATATCTCCTCAAAGTTTTCTGTGGTGCTTGTAATGCTCTGTGATGTAAGAACTGAGATCCTATTGTTATTTTCCACAAAAAAAACGAAGAGGTGGCTGATTGGAGGCATTTTTGCAAGGGCTGGGAGCAGGTCCACTGTTGATCACATACAACGCACTCTTGGGAGCCTTGCATTCAAAAGAGGCATAAAAAATGACCACTTATGAAATACCCTGCAGGAGGAATGTCTTGAGAAACAAAGGATAAATGAACAGATGGATGAATGAACAAATGAATGAAGGACTGAATGAATGATAAGATTTATTAGGCTACTTTACCTCAGACAATATCTGTTGAGGCCAAAAAAGGAGATAAGCTTTGTTTAAAAAGTTAAGAAAAGTATTATGCTTTCGGACTTTATGATCAGCGCCGCGGTGATACATAAAGGGCTGAAGCACACAGACTGCACCAGGATAGCTTGATTCCAGTGGCATGGAGAGCACTGGACTCAGTTCTGAGCATACCCGTCCTACTCTGGGTGACAAATGCAAAAACAACAGTTGATGGACAGAATGCAGAACAATGTCATACATTCACCCGAGTACAGAGATCTGGGCCTAATTCCATCGTTGTTTTGTTCCCCATGCCATTCCAGTTTGAACCCAGCCATATGCAAATCAGTCTTATCCCTGTGTCCTATGGGAACCGTCCAGCCCGAACTGCCAAGTCAGGTCCTACCTGGACTGAAAACAAATCAAAAGGTCTTGAATCTATGGAATCCGGATATGGCTGTGAATACATGCAACAGGATCAGTGAAATCTATGTAATATGGGCAATAGAGTGAGTCTAAGAAGTGAACAAAGCATGTATGCATGGACAGAGGGTGAGAATGCACAGACTGTTTAATACTGGAGTGTTAAAGCTGCAGACTCCCTTTTGTTCTCTTGCCTGGTTCCATGACTAGCAAAACATTGGGAAGAGGAATGCTAAAGTAAAACTAAAATAACTAAAATGAAACGCATTATGCCTGTCGGACATTCCCAAGCAGACTATGCATATGATGTGGTACAATAATGAAACAAGTACATAAAACATTGTTTCATCCTATTTTAAGTTAACCAATTTAGAAAAGTCCCATCATTTAGCCGTGTTAAAAAGCAAACTTCACAAGATTGGAGGTAGGCAAAGAGTCACAACTTTGCTAGCGTCAATGTCCTTGAGGTGCAAAATGAGAAGGTGGGGAGGAGATCTGGCAATTTCTGAGAAAACCATATCTGGGACTTTGGAACAACATTCACGGTTTTATACGGTGTTATACGCTGGACGAAAACATTTCATCAAACACCAACACACAACTGGAACAAAAAAGCCTACTACAAAATAGAAATACTCTGCATGTCTGTGGGTGAAAATTAGTAGCTTGAAACACCATTTCAGGAATGCAAAGATGTGCGAAATGACATCTTTGGAGATGGAAAAGTACTTTTTGCAAGTGTCTGGGAGCTGCCCGCCGTTTGAGGTGAGTTAATAACCTCGTCACCCTCTACCATCACCACCTTAGACACAGCAGCAGCCTCAAACCGGTGAGGCACTCAGCACATGTGCACTGTCGTGGACAACTGCTAACGCGTAAGAAATCTACTTAACTGCTTAGACATAAAAAATAGAACCCTAAGCCACATGACACCTGTTTGCCAGAGCATACTTTATGAAACGGTTAACGGCTTTTCAGCAGAAATAGGCCCTTCCCGCAGACCGTAGCAAGCCAGGTGCAGTTAATACGTGTACTGCATGTGAAAACTTGACCGCCAAACTTACTTCCTGTCACGTGCACAACTGTACAGTACACTGTCAAAATAAACCACTATCTGAACAAATTGAACCGAAACTGGTTGTGAGCAAGGCTTCTTTCTCTCGACCCATGACAGACAGATGCAGACAATGATGGTGTCGTATTAAGGGTACCCTAAATCCTAATCTACACATCAGACAGGCGTTCAAAAGTAAAAGGTAGCCTTAACAGGTGGGAATTTGGGTCTGGCCCGGCGGCACTGCACCTGCAGCACCATTTACTCACATTCAAATTATGATGTTTAGTTCTACAGTTTGGCATCCTTGGAGTACATGCTACCTCAAACTGCACTCTATGGTCCTCAAACCGTGCTTGAAAATGTGACCTTGACTTAAGACTTCTGATTGTCACCTCTCATTTCACTTTGAACAGCCCTCTCCTTACCTTCCATCTTCTGCATGCCTCCTCTTTGGGAGGACAGTCTATTCTAAGCAAGGTGCATGTTTGCCTTAACCTGTACATTTGTATTCCTGCAAATTGCCCACACCTCATCTCAAAGATCATAACCTGTCCTTCTTTGAAAGTCATACCTTGTAATTTAGAAATATCTAATCTCCTCTAGCTAATCTTCTAATCCCACCTACCAATTGAATGAACCCCCTCACTAATGATTACACCTAACTCCTACTAATTTAATCCACCACAGAGACACAGGAGTCAATAAGTGGAATGGTATCTTTGATAGCGCAAGAAAAATCTGGATAATTACCTATAACCACTGAATTAAACACCAATTCATGATTCTGAAGCAGCATGCTGCCCTGTGTAAAGAATATCAATGCATTGTCAGGATTAGTAAGCGCTCTATAAATGCAATTACAATACAGTACAATTGAGAGCTACACTCCTGTATATATAGCCGGTGTCAGAACCTCATTCAGAGGGCATTCAGGCATGGTGAAGTTACTGGCCCAACATTGGTCATTCTCTTATCCAGTTGATGGTGACAGAGCAACTCAAGGAGGAGAGCTCTATTCTTCTTAGGCAATTCCTAACAGATCTGACAAAGATGGGTCCAGAGAAACGTGCAGTGTTTTTTTAGCTGATAAGGCTAACAAGAGCAATCTTTTGCCTCTTCAGCTCTCTTTCCCTTTTCTTTTCACTATATTCTCCCTTTCTCAATCTCCTATCCCCATATATTAATTTCACATCCTTGGCCCATCCCTCCTAGCTCTCCCACCTCCTCTCCTCTTGTTACTGTCGAACTAGCCTCAGCTTTCCACTCTCAAACTGCCCGGCCTTCTCCTCGTGCTTAGCTTTAGCTTTCTGGAGAGTCAACTACAAGTTCAGTGTCTCTACTACACTCAACCCACCCAAGGGATTTACTTCTGGAAATGGTGAGAGTGGTTCGTTGGAAATTAGGGGTGGTGTACATATTGGGAAAACTTCGGATATTTCATTAGGGGACATTCTCGGTGTGTGACTGGGATAGATCTGTGCTACGGGGACGTGAGCGCCTGACTTCACAGTGCCCTTCCCCTGGGTTCCTGAAATACTTCTCTTCCATAGCCTCCTCCCTTTCAGCCAGTATCTCAAATGAATCCGTAATGAAATCAACAAGTACCTCTCGGTCCCTGCTTCTGAAAGCCCCCCGCCCTTTGTCCCTACATCAATATAGATACTTCAGATGCTCTATAAATATGGAGCTAATGTCTACTCTCAACAGTGTGTTTCCCATTATTTACATGTGCAGATCTTGCGTGAAAAATAATTGAGTTATTTTTATTGAGCTACTGGTATAAATTGCAAATTGCCTCCTTAGCACCCTGCACTCCTATATGTTAGGCATCCCATCACTTGTGGCAATTATCAGAAACTCTTTCAGAGGGCCAAGGGGCAAACATGGGTTACTGGGTCCAACCATGCGGGTTGTGGCTGTTTACTCCTGCTGTCCTGAGGCCCAACTTCTATGGGCCTGATTAACTGGGCCAAGTACTGACACTTTAGCACTTGACTCTCAGTGGTAGCACTGGTCGAGCAGCCCAAGGCTCTTCAGGGGGAGGTAGGTGAAAGGTGGGCAGTGGGTCAAACCTTGAAATACCCACAGTGACACCAGTAGTATGAATATCCAGACCAATACTTATATTTAGTAAGAAAAGCAATATTCTTTCATACACACAAAACACAGCACACTATGTAATCTCCACATCAAGCCTCTCAAGGCTAGCGCCCTAGCGATAGTCTGGACAGTGTCCTCCCCACCGACTCCTCTCCCTCCTCCTTCTCCACGCTAACCCATGTCTCCCTGGTAGATCTATGGAGGTGACCCCACAGGTGCTGTCTGTGCTAGTGGTGCACACCCGAGTCTGGTTTTGGCCTTGAAAGTTCAGCTCATCCGACACTACTCCGCCAAGCTCATGCAAGTTTCATAAGGGGCTGTGGCACTGCTCCAGTTTTACCCGACAGCAGCCTTTGGAAGTGTCTAGGAGCCGGAGAACGTCTTCCCATGCTCCAGCAATAAGCAGCTTATGCAGCATCCTTTCTCAGTCGGCGTGGCAGTGTGCAGAGACGGTCAAAGGCGGTGATGACTTCCGGGTGCAGTGGCTTCTTCTTCCTCGTGGTACCTGCCGGTAAAACGTAAACATTTTTAACGCTTGCATGTTTTATGATATCAAT
Source organism: Lissotriton vulgaris (assembly GCF_964263255.1). Lineage (NCBI taxonomy): Eukaryota > Metazoa > Chordata > Amphibia > Caudata > Salamandridae > Lissotriton > Lissotriton vulgaris. The sequence continues at coordinate 604,750,716 of NC_141699.1, read as the reverse complement.
TTAAAACATTGACTTTATTGATAATTATTTTAATTTTACATTTTGAGTAAGTTATGTATTTCATTGTAAAATATTATATTTATTTTAAGTTACTATATTATAAATTGGTTTTAATTGATGTTAAGTAAATAAATAGTGATTCCTGTAATACATCTTTCTAATTATTATACATATGTATTGAAAAAGTATTTTATAGTATTTTTTATTTAAAACAAAACGTATTCAAAAATAGTGTATTGCTTTTTTGAATATTTCATTTTTTTAATATAAAATTATTTTTTAATGCTTAATAATATTTGTATAATTAGAACTGTAAGGAGCATGTTTTATTCTTATGTAAAAAAAAGTTGGAAATTGTTATTGAGTCAAAACACGATAACCGTTTTTTTGTGAATCGTCTGCTTTCTCTGCTTTGGAGATAAAGGGCCAGATGCATCAAAGGGTTTTGCCCATTCTGTGTCTATGGAAAAATGTGTTAATGCATAAGGCCCCTAATTTCCCTAAGCATGGATTTGAGACATGATAGTAGATGAAAGTGGGTTATAGAATTATTTTCCAAGAACCTTACCTTTCGAATTCTGATAGTAACACAAGGAATAATCTCTACTTGACACATTGTTCATGTAGTAAAGTATTTCACTGTTGTCACAGATGTGCTTTTTTCACAAGCAAGTGTACTAAAAGGATTTCCTTAATTCAAAGTGGTTGAAAATGCTCAATGAATTATACTGCAGTGTATCAGTAAGAATGTTCATAGGTCTTTGATAGACACTAATATAGTGGGCCATCAGTTCAGCAGGGGGATGCTCTAGACCATGGTGGTCAAAACTGTTTTCTACCCTAGGGTAGTAAATTGATCATGCAACAGAAATTGAGCATATACTATATCCAATTTCCTTTAATTCACTTTTTGGACAGGCTACACTGGAGATTCAGAAATTTAAACAGGTCATAAAAGATCTTAACATGTAACACAATGCTTACTTTAATGTGATCTGCCACATATAGGGCAGTTTGGAAAATACCAACTGTAAAAAAACAGGCACAGATAAATGAACCACCTCAGGTGTGAACACTAACCCACCCTGCAAACAAGGAACCTCTGAGATGACACTGTAAACATTCCAACATCACTGATACTAAAGCACGTGTTGGGAAGTCCAGAAACATGCATATGAGTCAAGAGCAAAAGCACACCTTTACTTGTCAACCACAACAAAAGTACGATCACCCAAACAAAAGAATTTCACATTGGTAAACCAAAAATGATTGGCGACACACACAGACAGGAAAAAATTAATAGGTGTTAATAAGCTTTTTATTTTTACAACTCAATGCAATCCTTAACGTTAGATGACACAAATATGTCAATAAAAAGGAGGCTAAAAATAGACTGACAAAGACTGCAGCAAAAAAGAATGCTTTCCCACAATAAAGAACAATCTGGAGAAAACAAGCTTTGCAAATATCCTTATCCAGTTATGATCAGGAAGGATCTCACATCACAACTCTACCCATTTATATGGCCCGATTCACAGAACTAACTTAAGACAAAATCCTAAACTTACTACTTTTGGTATTCACAGAAGTTAGGATTTTGTCTTAAGACAGACTTAAGACTGACTTAAGTTAGGATTCTGTCTCAAGTCTGTTTTGGGTCTGTCTTAAGACAGAATCCTAACTTCTGTGAATACCAAAAGTAGTAAGTTTAGGATTTTGTCTTAAGTTAATTCTGTGAATCGGGCCCTGTGTGTGCAAATGGTATATTACCAACAACACAACAGACATTCCAGGCTCTTCATCTACAGAGGTCATGCCAGAATCAAAGTCTTGCTCAATATACTGGATCTGCCTGCCAATGCCCTCCCCTGTAATTTGTTCACATTCTAACATTATGATACAAAGCAAAAAATAATGTTTTGGACTACAGCACATATTCTATGTCAAATCCTCCACTTTCTTCTCACTGTAGACTCTGGAACACCCAACATGAAAGGAGAAAAAGCTTGAAACCTCTATGAACCTACTGTTTTCTCCATATCTTTCTACCAAGCTGTCTTACTAGAAGCCACCTAGGAAGAAGAACAGCTAAAAACCTAGATCCTGTCAAGTCCTAACACAAACCCCAGTGAGGGACAAAGATTGCCACTGGGACAACAACTCACAGCATGCATGTGCTACTCTGCACAGATGTTCTTATGTAATTGTTGTATGAGAGAATATTATATTACTCTTTGAAAAATCTGTTCAAGTGCAATGTAATTTATTTAGTTATGACATGATACGGCAAAGGTTAAAGTTTAACCTAGATTGGTACCTCTCTGCCATGAAAGAAATAATTAACAGGTGTACCATTTGGTGTTGAAGTATTCAGATTTATTACCTAAAACACTATTCGAACATACAGCTACCACAAACAATTGTGAGGTCGCTGTGCCTCAAATGGGACATGGGGCCATGCTCATGCAACCCAAATATTGAGGAAACCATTGAGCATCTTAGGGAGAGTTGCATATTGATCAGTAATTTAAACCATAGGATTTCCGGTCCACTACACTTTTCACGGTACTGCATTTACAAAGTGGCAGCCCCAACAAAATCTCCAAATTGGGTCACACCAGAACCCGTCCTGAGGAGACCTCCAAAGCACAAGATGTAAAAATGCACCGACAATGAAATAAGAAACTCTCTAGCCATCTGACCATCTTAAATCGAATGTGAGACCCTTGAAGCCACTGTTGTCCACTTCCCTGATATAGCTCATGTTAATGGTAATGTTATCTGACCTTATAAAGTGCACTATCACCATTCGGGTACCCTGGCGCTGGTTTACACTTGCCCTGCAAAACACATATGATAAATTAGGATAGCACTCGCTGAGCATGATACAGATCTTGTTTAAACTTTAGGATAGAGCCAGGTCTTTATTTTCTTCCTAAACTGCAGAAGATCTTCCATCTGTCTAAGACTGAACAGGAGTTTATTCCAGAGCTGAGCCGCTGCAGAGCTAAAGGCCCTCTCTCCCATTGTTGTCCTTCTGAACCCTGGCACATTCACCAATTTAGTTGTAGATGATCGAAGACTACGGGTAGGAACATACCATCCAAATTTGCCCTGCAACGGCTTAGGCTCAAGACTGTGCAGAGCTTTAAAAACAATACATAGCGACTTAAATTGTATATTTTGTGATACTGGGAGCCAATAAAGCTCTTTGAGAGCCAGGGAGGCTGATGATCGACATGGTCTCATTAGGGCTAATTTAGCAGCTATTATCTTTAATCTCTGAAGTCTCCCAATCTCATTATGAGCGGGGTTCACAATATGAGGAGAAGATGTAGCCTAACGGCTAGGGCAGTCGATTTCAAATATGGGGAAACGAGTTCAAGTCTCAGCAATGACACTCCAACCGTTTTTTGCAGTCGCAAAGGGGTTTTAGACCCGTTTGTGACTGCAAAAAACGTGTGGCCCATGTACCAACCCTATTTTGCGAGTCGCTAATCCATTAGCGACTCGCAAAATAGGGTTAGCGACTCGCAACTAGGAATGGGTATTCCAAGGGCATCCGTTACTAATAGCGACTCCAAAACCAATGTATGAATGTTTTGCAACCACAATTGCTGTCGCAAAACACTTGCAGTTTACCACCCTCCTCAGAAGGGTGGTAAGGCACTCGCAAACAGGAAGGGGTACCCAGGGGGCCACTTCCCCTTTGGGAATGCAGTGGCAGTGGTCCCAGAGAAACAGACAAGTTTCATTTGAATTTTTTTAAATGCATCCCAAAACGGGCTGCATTTTTTTTAAAAAACCTGCTTTATTTAAAGGCAGTCACAGACATGGTGGTCTGCTGACCCCAGCAGGCCACCATCCCTGGGAGTGCTAGCTATTCCCAATGGGGTCGTAAATTGTGACAGCCTCATTAATATTCATGAGGTATGCAATTTGCGATTCCATTGGGAGTCGCAAACAGTGTCTCAGACACTGTTTGTTGTACATAGCATTTTGCGACTTGCAAATTGCGACTCGCAATTTGTCGCAATTTGCGAGTCACAAAATGCTATAGTCGTATATCTGGCCCATAATCTCCCCGTGCCTAACAACAAAAATGATGTGCCCTTGTGTAACGCAACTGGTGCTCATGTAAAGCGCTCTGATACCTTCGGGTCAAGTTCGCGCTATATAAAACTACGAAGAAAAAAATACCTTTAAACAACCGAATCAATCCTCCCACTTGGTTATTTCTAACATTTGTAATAATTTCACGGAGTAAACAATTACCAAGTAATTTCATACATGAGTTGTTCATTTACTGTTTTTCCTCCATAAAATGCTAAGGTTAAATTTTAATTGGCGCCTCTCCACTTACCACAAATTGACTGGTGGTGGTTTTCATATGGTCACGTTCGGAGCACTAATAGATTGTTTTATAACATTCTACCTTGGTGTTTCTTGTGCAAAAAATATATTTACTAAACACTGATGGTGCTCTCAGATATGCTATCTTTGAAATGATAAAACCATGCAAGGATAAAGACATTTATTGTTGCCACTATGTGCAATATGTTGATATATATTACATAACTGTGAATGTGGCGTAAATAGCGGGAAAGGCATTTCTATTGTATACGTTGTAAATGTGGTTCAGCTTTTTTTTTCTGCTTAACATTGTCCCAACTCCGTTCCTATACAGGCAATAGGGGAAAAAAAGCACAAAGTGTGGCAAAGAAAATCACTTTACAAGACTGTTAACAAGAAAGTGCCGGAGAAACAGGAGATCTGAGCTGGGGTAGTCCAGGTGGCCGGGCCTACAGGTGGTAGACCACCAGAGGTTTTTATGAAGAGTTAGTGGAAACAATTCACTTCATCCTGGTAGCTCAGGAAAACATTAAACCCCACTGTACTGAATTAAAGTGCCCAGTGTCCATTTAAAGATTAGCCATCATGTCCCTGTTTGACAAGAGAACAACTGTGAATGTTATGGTGCTAGCCGAGTAAAGCAGCTCAGCCCCAAGCCATCAATGACAGCCATATGCAACTTTTTTCCAGCAGAGGTTTAGGAATGCTTCCACTCAAGGGGTCCTATGAATGCTGCAGTCTGCATGTTGACAAGGAGATCCCCTCCTGAATTGTTGTGGCAGAGACAGAGTTGGAGACAAACCTATGCTGCTGCATAGCCGAAGACCTGCAGTTGAGCCAAGTTACTATAAATGTCAGGTAATGCCAGATGAAAGCCCTTCTTGAAAGAATGCTACAAGCTGTTCCAATGACTTGGATGATTCAAGAACAAATAAAGTTACATACAAACACCATGGTCCAGCCAGTGGTGCTGTAACACATGTGGGTCTCTTTCCTTATCGTTTCACATATGAAGCAAGAGCTGCAGACGTACAACTTAAGGTCATAAGAAAAAGACCCGAACTTGACATGCATCATGTGCCAGGCACCATCTGGTGCCTGGCTCACAGAGCGTGGAGGTTAGCGGAGGCCCAAGGGGGACGGGGGCCCTTCTAGGGGCCCCCAAATTCCCAATCAGCTGCCTTTTCATGACGGCTGAACTGCCATTAAAAGGCGGTCAGTATGGGCCATTGTAATCCTTGCGGCAGTGCCTCCACAGGCACCTCCCCTATTTCAGGGAATTCGAACCAACCGATGGCCCAGCAGGCTCCTTGAGCCTGTCGGAAGTGTCGGTCGGTCCCTCTGACCAAACCCATCATAATGCAGTAATGCAGTCCAATGCAGTAGTTGGATCACAGCCCCAGATGTTGGACGGACTGCCACCGACGGCCTGTTGGTGTCAGTCCATCCAACATCATAATCGGGCCCTTAGTCAGGGGTAGTAAACGCTATATAAATGAAAATGCTATATAATATAGAACCCTCCTGCTCCACATTTACTCAAACACCATAACACTCAGTGGCCGGGCAGCCAATTATTTTTCATACAGGTTGAATAATAATTCAAAAATACAAAAACAGAGGGCAAAGGCTATTGAAGACATCACACAACAAATTGAATAATGTCTTAAGGTAGCACAAAGAAGTGCACAAAACCAGAGAGTACTTCCCTCTTTACTCCCCACACAGTAGGAACTAGTCCCACTAAACTGCAACTACAAAGAGGTTTCAGCACTCAAATATATCCAAGTAGATTATTCATAAATAGAGTCCACAAAATGACATCATGACCAGGAAGAATTGTCTGACTCCGTGATGTGGTTTTCAAATGCAGATTTCACTTTATTTTAATCGTCAAAAGTTCATTCCAATGTCCTACATAGCATTGCCAACACGTTTCGTCTATTCAAAGACTTCTTCAGGGCTGGATATATTTGAGTGCTGAAACCTCTTTGTAGTTGAGGTTGCATAATAATGCCCTTACACTGCTTGGCACTCTTACACTCACATAAAACAAAACTGCTAAGGGTTTTATCTATCACCCAGTACTGTACCAATCTACAGCAGTAAATCAACCCTCACCAATTGAACGAGCATGGAACAACTGAAGAGATCTACCACATGGCGCTGGCCAACCGAGCACTTAAATGTAGTACACCACTGCAGGTCCAAACAAGCTAAATACTATGGATACTTCTTGGCATCTCAAAATGACAATCAGAAATAGTTTTATATTAACTCAGTCCATCCCAGCAGATCTCTCCACCATCTTTCCCGCCAACTTACACCTGCTCTGGACCATAAACTTGAAACAAAATTTCACAAAATTGACAATCCAGTGCAGTAATCAGCTGAGTGCACTATAATCATAAGACATATCAATAAGGGACCTGCAGGGCAGCTCAAAGCGGTTGGCTTGCTGAAAACCATAAACTGACTGCTTATCTCTCACACTCTTCATCCATCACACTGCTAAGCACTGCGTCTCATAACACAAAAACTGCACCTCGGTGGTCCTCACGCATGACGTGAAAACACTTCCCACACTGGATCAGAACAAACGCAACACACTTCCAACGATACACACTATTTAAGCACTATATAAATGTTGCAATACATTACAACACAATGCAATGTTAGTGGCTGTTGGTGGACAAAGGAGGCCATTTCTGCTAACAGTCTGCTTCATATTAAGAAAAATATGCAAATTTAACACTGAAGTGACTAGAAAAAACACATGCTAAAAACTAGGGGGCATATTACCAAGCAATAGCGATAATTATCGCTATTGCTTGGTTAGAGACAAAAATTTACCGCGGAGCTGCGGCGATTTTTACCGCAAATAAACCTTGGTATTACCAAGGTTTATCGCAAATGCGATAAAAATCGCCGCAATGCATGAATATCGCTGAAAAGTCAGCGATATTCATGCATTACCGAGCTAATGCTCTTAGCCATGTTATCCACCTCCCATTGGATAACATGGCTAAGAACTGCTCAGGGCAGGTGTTAGCTTTTGGAGATATTCGCGCTTAGCGCGAATATCTCCAAAAGTTGGTAATAGGAGATAGCGATGTTAGCGACTGTTTTCAGTCGCTAACATCTTGGCACGCCCACTTTGCATGTCATTAGTGATAAATATCACTGACATGCAAAGTGGGGCCCAAGATGGTCGCTATCTCCTACTAGCTGTCGCTAACTGGTGTTAGCGACAGCTAGGTAATAGGGAGATAATTTTATCTCCGCTTTCTTGGCTTTTAAAGCCAAAAAAGCGGAGATAAACCCCCTTGATAATATGCCCCCTAATTTTATTAACACAAATTTCACATAAGTTTAACTTGGGCCTTTTTTGCTGTTGGTCTTGAAATGTTTGTTGTACTGGGAATTTATTTATTAATTTATTTAAGGCGATTTTCTATAGCGCGAACATCACCTAAAGGTGTCCCGTGTGAGTTTTTTTGCTTCATATTTTCAGGTCTAATAATGAACGCTCTTCTTGCAAAGGACACACATTTAGGTCAAGCCCGATAGGCTGAAACCCACAACATCCGCAGTGCCCCTCGTTCACCTGCTCGATAAGTGTGCCCTTCAACTGCCTGCCTGCAGGTTAGTCAATGGTTTGCCACTTACTTGTGACCTGCTGCCAAATAGTGCTTGAGGGGGAAAAAAGCTAATTTTTCTCTGCCGATTGTTTTGACTAGCATTCTGTTTTTTACGGTTATGTTCGGGTCATTTGATGCTTATTTCCAGTCAGAAAATTGGTGCCACATTAGGCTGTAGTTTCGAAACAGAGAAATAAAGTGGTTTTGTAAACGTCTACTCTGGGTTTTTTTTATTATTAGACCAGATTCTAGGGTCCTGTTTGATAGTCCTGTTTTTTTTGTTTGCCTTAATGAGGTTTTATCATTAGCCAACCTTGGAATGAAGCTCTGAACGGCGTCTTCTCCTTCACAGAGAGAACCCCGCCTATTGAAGCGAGAACAACTGCTGCAGTTTCCCGCCTTTGTTCCTCTGCTGTAATTGTCGGGCCCTTGACCTCCCATGGGCGTGGCCAGGCCTAGCAGCACTTCCTCAGCAGTATAGGGGTTAATGCCTTCCACTGTGCGGAACAATGAGATGTTAGCTTTTAGTTTGTGGCTAAGGGAAAACCCAACCAAGCATAAATTTGATGGCGCTCCTCTGTTAGAAACATCCATTAGTGAAGTACCCTGACCGTGCTATGAATTAGTGAAGGCAATACAATCTCTACATCTTGATGGGTTTTTCCTGCATGCACAAAACATCTGAATTACATGGCCAGACCGGATGCTCTCGTTGTTTTTACTGATTTTTGTTTATAAAAGCACGAAATTGTTCCAAATACAGCAGGGCGCTATAAGTGAGCACCAGATTGCATTACACAAGGTGCAATTTAAGGCACAGGGAGATTAAGGTACTCGCTCTTTTCTTTCTATCAAAAACTATTTAATTCACAATTATATTTCCCTGGATCATAAAGGGAATGAACTACTCAATGAATAAACTAAAGCAATTCTATCATGTAGAAACAGGGTAGTTTATAAACAGACAACAAATCACGTTTTTTGGTATACTGAACAAATTAAGTGCTCCATTTGGTTCTCTTGAATATTGTTACCACTTCATGTCTCTTTAGAGATATGGCTCTCAGCAGCTATGCCATGAGTCCCAGTTGCATAGTTGGACACCTTGAGTATAGTCTTGGAGTTTGCCGGGAGCACACTTAGCGGGCATATTTACAATAACTGGCGCATCCCTGCAAATCAGCAGGGATGCGCCAGTTGTTGTGCGCCGCAGCTCCGCCATCATGGATGGCGGCGCACCATGGTGCAAAAACGGCACAGATGCGTCACACATCTGTGCCGTAAAAGGGACGCATTGCTGGAGTTGCGTCACAAGCGCGACGCAGCTCCAGCAATGCTGTGGGGGCCCTATCTAGTTAATGCTGAGTCAATCCTTACGCCTGCTTCAGGCAGGTGCAGGGTTTTGACGCATCATTGGCCTAAAAGTGACTGAGTGAAATCTTATAGATTTCACTCAGTCACTTTTAGGAGGCGTTCCTGCGCCGGAGCGCAATCCCCTGCGCAGGAACGCCTACATGTGGCGCAGGGCTTTACAACGTGACGCATTTCCCAGATGCATCACGTTGTAAGTACCCCACACCATGGAGCAGGATTTGCGCCGCCGCTGCGTTACAAAAGTGACGCAACGACGGCATAAATAATGCGCAAGGGGCTTATAAATCTGCCCCATGGTGTTCACACATACGCATGCACATCTCCCCATGGCCTGTATTGGCTATGACATGTGCTCTCATGTGTATCACTTCTGGAATATGGGGTCCATCTTTGAGGCCTTTTGGTCCATGTCTGGTAGTATACCTCAGTATGTGCACAGTGGCGTAACAAAACTTGAGGCGGCCCCCTTGCAACCTTACATAGAGGGGGGCCCGACGCTCTATACCCATTCAGGAGCTGTCAGCCACCGCCCATGCACAGTGCTGGAGGGGGCCCCCTCGCACAGCGGGAGCTGCAGGGCTATTGTTACGCTACTGCATTTGCATTACTAGTGTAAAATAGTGCCCAGTAAGTCTTGGCTAGCCAGAAAGATTACTAGCCTGCCTGCACTCACTTCAATTACTGAGGAAAAACAGAGAATATAAAAAGTGATGAAATGCACTTTTTGGCAGCATCAGCAAATAGAAACAAGATCTGGTAAAGCCAATAGGTCTTGTCTATGTGAGAGTTATTGGCTTTGCCAATGTCTTTTAGCCATGTTGTAGAACAGCTTGGCTGCTGTTCAACATGGCTAAAAGTTAGTGGTGTGGTATAGAGGAGTATGGCGTAGAGGAGAGGGGTGTAGAGGAGAGTGGAGTAGATTAGCATAGAGGGAGTGGTGCAGAGTGATATGGAGTGGAATAGATTTCAGCCGAGTAGAGCAGAGTGGCTTAGATTGGAGTGACGTAGAATGCTTTGGTGTAGACTAGAGTGGCATCAACAGGAGCGGCACAGAGTAGAGTAGAGTGACGTAGAGTGAATTAGACTGACGAAGAGCAGAGTGGCTTATAGTGGTTTTTAGTAGAGTTGCAAAGAGGAAAATGGCATAGAGTGGAGTGCTGCAGAATGGCATAGAGTAGAGGGGTTGCGAGGTGAGTGGTGTAGAGTAGAGTGGCATAGATTGTAATGTTGTGGCGTCGAGTAGAGAGGCATAAAGTACAGTGATGTAGATTGGAGTGGCGTAGAGTGTTATTGAAAAGAATGGAGTAGAGTAGAGGGATGTAGAGTGGTGTGGCATGAAGTAGGGAGGTGTGGAGTCACGTGGAGTTGTGTAGAGTTGAGTGATGTATAATAGAGTGGTGTGGAGGGGAGTACCGTGAAGTAGAGTGGCGTGGAGTAGAGTAGCGCTGAGTGGAGTGGTGTAGAGTTAAGTTGGGTGGAGTGGTGTATAGTAAGTGGCATGGAAAAAAGTAGAGTGGGGTGGTGTAGAATGTCATAGAGTGGCATTGTGTGGAGTAGAGTGACATAGAGTAGAGTGCAGTGACATGGTGTGGCATAGAATGCTGTGGACTGGCATTGTGTGGAGTGGAGATGTGTAGAGTACTGTAGGCTACCGTGGAGTACAGAGGCATAGATTGGTATGGAGTGGTGTGCAATGGAGTGGAGTGGTGAAGAGTGGCGTAGCGTAGCATGGAGTGGAGTGACTTAAAGTAGAGTGCCGTAGAGTGGCATTGTGAATAGTGGAGTGGAGCGTAGTAGAGTGGCATTGAGTAGAGTGGCGTAGAGTACAATGTAGTGGTGTGGGAGTGGCCAGTGTTAACATCCCCATATGGCTCCATACCAATAGAAAAATCATTATCAAATTTAAGGCATTTATTTAACAATATCATGAATTATGGAAGATGAAGTCTTGATTTACGATCTGTAGAAAGAAAATTGCACAAGAACACATTGTTGCTTTTAATTTGAAGTCATTTAGTAACCTTCACCAGTGTGCCTCGCCTGTAACCACGCTATTTCCACTTTCCCTTAAAACATCTGTGGCCAGATGTAGGTCGCCCAATACCGGTCGGTAACGGCCAAAATTACAGAATTTCGGCTGTTACCGACCGGTATTGGGCTTTTTAGATGTAGGTGGCATTTTTGCAGGATTCTGTATTTTACAGAATCGGTAATTTAAGGATTTGGTAAAAGACAGAGGGCCAGATGTAGGTAGCCCAATATGGGTCGGTAATGGCCGAAAATCGGTAATTTCGGCCGTTACCGACCGGTATGTAGAAAATTAGATGTAGGAGTCAAAATTTTACCGATTCGGAAAATATGAGTCGATTCAAATAACTTTATTTCGATTCCACAAGGAAATCATAAAAGTATACATCAATTTTAAAACAAAACAATTTATCTACCATAGAATCACAATACATATTTACAGGATAAAAACCATAGTACAGCTTAAAACTAAATACCATGAACATTCAATATCTATTTCTGATCATCAGAGCTGATCTAATAAAATTCAATACAGCATTACAGGTGTTTGCAGTTGACAGAGATAACAAGAATTCATAAGCTTCTTTGTAATAGCACGTTCCAAAAGATAATAATAATGGTCTGATAAAGGTGTTTCTTGGGACCTTATACAAGGTACAAAAGAGAAAAAGGTGGAGAGTATTTTGCGAAACCTTATTATTACAAGGGCAACAAGGTAACTTCTTCCACCAAGCCCCCTGCTTTGGAAAAGCAAAGAGGAAGTGTAAGGTGCCAAGGCGAAATCTTGTAAGATAAAAGCGCCATTGCGTGTTCATAATATATGACAGATAAAAGGGTTGAACTAGCCTACCCCGTACCCGTGATACATGATCATTTGTCTTTAAAGAACCCAGTTTAACATTATAGGCATTTTTAATAACTTCCTTAGCATCCTTACTAAGCATATCAGGATTTGCAAACATATTTCCCAACCCTATCTTATAGAGGGTCTCCCTGACATATCGTAGCCATGGGATTTCCCTGTAATGCTCGAGTTTAAGGCAATCTTGAAGGATATCTTTAGTTAATTTCAGTTCATCAGATTGCCAAACTTTAGACCATAATATTCAAGGTGCAACGTGAATAATATCGCTTACAAACTCAATTCCAACCTCTCCGTGGCAGAATATGTTAGATGTGCCCGATGGGACAGATAGTAAGCGTTTTAGAAACTTATTCTCCATAATCTGTATTTTTTCACAATTTTGTGACCCCCAAACACCAGCACCATAGGTCAGAGCAGAGACACATTTAGCTTTATATAAAGATGTTATTTCAGCTATACGTCGTTGTCCTAATTTACTAGCAAAGCGAAAGAGAGCTTCAATTGACTGTGTAACCTTCTGAACCCTGGCTGTCAACAAAGGTTCCCAGTTCAATTTTTTGTTAAAAAGGTTTCCCAGATAATTGAAGTTATCAACTTTCTCTATATTAAAGTTCCTCACCCTGTATTTGCGATTTTTTACATTTTTCAAGCCGCAAGTCATGGCAAAAGATTTACTAAAGTTGACCCCTAAATCTAATTTTCCCATAAACATATCAAAAGCATTCAGACAAATCTGCATGCTATTGGGAGTAAGGGCCATTAGGACAGTGTCATCTACATATGACAACATTGGAATTCTTTTACCGTTTATCTTCGGAAAATCAGCACCAGTTTCTAATAAAAAGCCCTCTAGACCATTCGTATAAACCAAAAATAGAAAAGGGGCTAAAATACATCCCTGTCGGACGCCTTCGGTGGATAACATAGGTCTTGTTTTCTCTCCTCCAGGGCCATATCTAATTCTGACCATTGTAGCAGTGTGCAACCTGCGGAGCAAAGTAACCAAAGGCTCCTCGAACCCCATAGAGTCCATCCTACGCCACAATTTATCCCTGCATACCGTATCAAATGCACTGGACAAGTCCATAAATGCCAAGTGAATAGAACTATTCTTTGCCCCCATGTACTTGCCCATGATCAGTGCTAGATTCAAGCACTGCTCATTAGTTCCTTTCTCCCCCATAAAACCATATTGGGATTCTACAATAACCCCCGCCGACTCTGCCCACGATTCTAGACGCGCCAATATTACTCTACCCATTAACTTGCATGATGCGTCAATTAATGATATTGGTCTATAGCAACGTGGGTCAGACTTATCACCCTTTTTGAAAATAGGCACCAAAACTGCCTCTTTCCAGGAGGTCGGAATGGGCCCCAGCACTAATGCCTTAAAAACATTCAGAAGTAATGGGGACCAGACCTCCAGATTATGTTTAAAGAGGTGTAAGGGTACTGCATCAGGGCCAGGGGCCTTTAAAGCCGCCCCCTTAGTCAAAGCCAGCTCCACTTCCGAGAGCGTTAATGAGTCACTAACTATCTTTGCTGATTCCATGTTAACATTACAGTATTCATCCTCTCCCGTGGTAGCAGTCTGTAGTTTCTCCTTGGGATTGAAGATTTTACTATAATGAGCTACCCAGGAGTCTTCAATTATATGCACTCGAATGGTATTTTCTTCCCCTGTTTTTAAAAAAGGCCTATTTATTATTTCCCCAAAAAGTCTATTATCCCTTAGATCAACCGCTTTATCCAGGTCTTACCATGCTTTGGTCCTCAAATCATCTTTCCTCTTTCTAATTGCCTCCCTGTATCTTTTCCTAGCCAATATAACCACGTCTCTATCTCGTGGGTCATGGCGTAATGCCTTAGTTACATTTGTTTGAGCTGAAGAACATTCAGCATCAAACCATTTAGGCCCTCGGTGTTGATTCCTCCCCCCTATTTTTACAAGAAGATGAGTAGCCACATTACCCATTAATATTTCGAAATTCTTAATTATGTGGTCTGGATCAGAAATAGGTGATAGACAAGTTTCTATCTGAATCGCATTTTCCTTAAAAATATCCATTTCCAATTGCCTGACAGGTACTTTGTTCCACTTTAGAGTGACGCCCTGATTCTGACTGTATACTATAGGTTGTTCCGGACCCAATTTTCTTTCAAGAACCATGTTAAAGCTCAGAATTAGGGGATTATGGTCACTGGCTGGGTTCGCCTCAATTTTAAAGTCCTTCAAGAAGTGGAAAAACCCCCTAGATACCATTGCAAAATCGATTGTACTCGTTCTGCCCCCTGTGCCTTGAAAGGTAGGTATATTCACAGTACCTGAAAAGCTGGGCATATCCAGGATACATAAATCATTGTTCATGACAATACTATTTAGAGCCTCCCCTTGTTTGGTATGAGTAAAATGGGCCATAGGTTGGTCATTTAGATCCATCAGACCACACGCCATAGACCCACTAAACTTACATAACTCACAATTAAAATCGCCTGACCATATGATGGAAAGAGGGAAGATCCTATTTGTCACCTTAGCAATCTCTACCTGTAGGTTATCAATAATTACGGTTTCATGGGGATCAAATATATTATAGTGCCAATTAATAAGAAGAACAGTTTCAGGAAATAGATCCTTAATGATAAGTAATTGGTACCAAGGTGATTCCACCACTCTGTAAACATATCTTAGATTATGCTTTACAGAGATTGCTGTCATAAGCCCACCCTTAGCTCGTCCTGATTGCGATGGTATTGCAGGAACATTAAACATTTGAAAACCATCCAGACTCTGGTCCACAGTACTCCATGTCTCCTGTAAACAGACTATATCAAAAGAATCTACGTATTCTACCCAAACCGGATCCTCCAATCTTTGCCCAAGGCCCGCAATATTCCAGGAAATTATACGGAAATAGCTAACCTCCTCCCGATTACCCTCCTTTACCAGTTGTGTTTTAATTATAGAATGAGCTGGCTCCACCCATCTACAATATTTCTTGCACCATTAATTCCCACATCAACAACCTCATGAGTAATTATATCATTATTTCCCACAACAACATCATCCTGAGCATTTATAACTCTAAGAGTACATATGCTATCCCCACACCTTCGATCTAATTTTGAGTTTACATTTGATTTGTACAAAAGTCCCATACTCCCTTGAACAGAATCATTCCCATCATTACCATAACTTACAAGATCATTGTTTTCTTCAAAGTGGGTTTGACAATTTTCACTAGCCCAGAAATTCTCTACACGATTTATATTATCATTGGTTGTTATTTTCATTTCACTGCAGAGAGTAAGATGGTAATGGGACGGCACCAACCTAGGCATAGCATCCTCAACCGGAGAAGACAAGGTAAACTTATTGTTCCAGGGTGATAAGCTTTGTTGAGAAATTGGATTCAGTCAGTCATTTAAGTTCATTGGGGTCAGCGGATGGAACATATTTGATAATGGAATGTTCCAAAAGTCCTTCGGATTTGTAGGATGGTAATTATTTGACCTAGGGTACATATTAGGGTGATTTACCAAAGGAAAAAAGTTAACATTTCTATTAGGGTAGGTAAAGTTAGGTTTATTTCTAAATTGTTTCTGATGGTAAGGGGAGTCCAAACCATATCTATACCGGGGTTTATTTGAAGAAAACATCATGTTTTCCGGATAGAAATATGTCAGATTCCGTGTTGACACTCCTCCATCATTACTACCCACAAACCAATCACTTATATAGGATACCACCCTATGGTCCCTAAAATTAACTATGATCAAATCACCCTCTATATCCTTAGGACGAATGCCGACCCATTGACACCTTCTAACTGAGACAATGTCTCCATTCAAATGTACAGGTAATGGTCTATTCAGACGCAACCAATGAATCACTTTGTTTTTTAAGCTAATATTCGATTCCACAGTTCCCTCCGGGACAGCAGGAACGCCTGTTAAAATAATGAGAAAATCAGAAGATTCCGGCGGCAGATCTACTGTATCTTTATAATGTAATTTACCTCTGTTAGGATGATTTGTTTGGGAAGCAGGTATTTTGTTGATTTGAGCAGGCTTCGAAACCACTGAAGGGATCTTTTCTTTGGTTGTGGTTTTCGAGGCTGTAGTCACAGGTATGCCTGATGCAGTAGTGGGGTTTTTATTAGCAGGTACATTATTTGGTTTCTTAAGGGGATTATGTTGTCTAATTTGATTATTTGAGGTTTTGTTTTCAGTAACGGTAACTGGGGTGATTAAAGTTGGTTTCTCTGGAGGCGTAGGCTGAGGAAGAAGGCAATCTAGTTTTTTATCCAGCCTTTTAAGCCTTTCGACAAGAGGAAGAATAAGAGCCTTTAAGAGTTTTTCAACAGCATCCAGAAGCCCATCATTAGGAATGCTTTTATGTCCCATATCTACATTCCTTTGTATTACTTCTGTCTCCTCTGAAAGCTTTTCCCCCACGTCCTCTAACAGGGTTTCTTTGGGGGCTGTTGTTATCTGTGGCGGCTTCCACGGATTGGCAGACCCACTTTTATTTTTCCCTCCCTTCTTCCGTCTCTTCCTAGCTGGGGAAGATACACCACCTTTAGACTTTTGGTCATCATGTGCACTAGTTGTTGTAATAGTAGGCTGAGAAGCAAGCAACGTGATGACCTCAGTTTGTATCTTCAGGGGGGAGGTAAGGTATTACTATTAGAGTGGGGAACAGGCTCCAAGGGCAGAGGGGTATTAAGATCTATAAGGTTATTTGATATTACCGTGGACAAGTCACTTGGACCTTCCACTGCCATATCCAGAACCCCCAGCGATGGCGGACTTTCCTGAAAAATTAAAGGTATACTATCTGTGTTAAATAACTCCGCATCCATCTCAGCCTGTTCTGAGGTGCATACAGGAGACTTCGCTTTGCTAGGGGGAGGAATCTGCCTCTTAAGATTCTCAATTGAGAGGCGTCGTTCGGCCCTCCTTTCCGCTAGAGCTAACTCTCGGTCAATTTCCTTAGTTGCTTTAGCAAAATATTTATCAAGGGGGCCGAGTATAGAGGTACTCACGCGATCAGGGAGGGAAGTAGGAGTTGAACTAGACATTTTTAGGATAAGTATATAATAAAATATATAATAAATAATAGTGTTTAGGCACAATAACCAATAAGGGTAACAAACAAACAACCTCGTATAGTAATGACAACTAAACCTAGAAATATACGAGGGTATCAACCCAATGTTAAATCGTGATTACAAGACCACATCCAATAATGAACTTATCAGAGGGGGGGCCCAGCCCGGCCTCCTCCGGCCCCTGACGGCCACAGACGGTCCCGCCCTTGTCCCGGGCTTCTCCCGGCCCGCTCCCGCGCGCTCTCGCGCTGCGATAATAGGGGGTTGTTTATGTTGGGTAATTGGATGATAGGTGTGGTGTTACGAGCAGGGAGAGCGGCCCAGGTGGCAACAATCAGGGCTAGCAGGGACTCCTGGGAAATGGAGTCCCAAGCCCGCCGCTCGCAGCCCTGCTTCACAGCTCTCTCCCACAACAGCCTCCTCAATGGCCCCTCTCCTTCAGTCCAAGAGTCCAGGGGTGTTTCTGGCCGCGATGCGGGACCCGCGAAGCGGGTACCGCGAGGTGTGGCAAAGCGGCACGAGCCCACAGAGAGAAAACAGGATCCCAATAAGATGCGAGGTATTCAGCGTCCCGCCTGACTACTGAAGACAGAGGACTTTATGGTCGTTGGTGGGTGTGGCGTCACGAGCAGGGAGAGCGGCCCAGGTGGCAACAATCAGGGCTAGCAGGGTCTCCTGGGAAATGAAGTCCCAAGCCCGCCGCTCGCAGCCCTGCTCCACAGCTCTCTCCCACAACAGCCTCCTCAATGCCCCTCTCCTTCAGTCCAAGAGTCCAGGGGTGTTTCTGGCCGCGATGCGGGACCCGCGAAGCGGGTACCGTGAGGTGTGGCAAAGCGGCACGAGCCCACAGAGAGAAAACAGGATCCCAATCAGATGCGAGGTATTCAGCGTCCCGCCTGACTACTGAAGACAGAGGACTTTATGGTCGTTGGTGGGTGTTGCGTCACGAGCAGGGAGAGCGGCCCAGGTGGCAACAATCAGGGCTAGCAGGGACTCCTGGGAAATGGAGTCCCAAGCCCGCCGCTCACAGCCCTGCTCCACAGCTCTCTCCCACAACAGCCTCCTCAATGGCCCCTCTCCTTCAGTCCAAGAGTCCAGGGGTGTTTCTGGCCGCGATGCGGGACCCACAAAGCGGGTACCGCGAGGTGTGGCAAAGCGGCACAAGCCCATAGAGAGAGAACAGGATCCCAATCAGATGCGAGGTATTCAGCGTCCCCAAAATATGAGTCAGTATTTTCCCGAATCGGAATATACCAAATCCTCAGTTACCGAATTCTTATTTATCGAATCGGTAAATAAGAAATGGTAAAAAATGCCAATGGAGATGTAGGAAACCAAAAAATTCGGAATTTAAGAGTCGGTATGTACCATGGATTGAAAGCAGGTGGTAACCAGGTGCAGACTATAAAATAAGGCCCCAAAATGCAACAGTGTAAATAGAATGGTGGCTTTCTACGTCATAGCAAGGCAGCAACGGCTACAGGCAGCAGGAGAGAGGGAATGGATAGGGGAGGAGCAAGTGTACAGGCAGAGGATAACACTTTTCCAACTGATTGAGCCAGAGATACTGCAAAGGTACAGGCTACACATATTAGGGTGATTTACCAAAGGAAAAAAGTTAACATTTCTATTAGGGTAGGTAAAGTTAGGTTTATTTCTAAATTGTTTCTGATGGTAAGGGGAGTCCAAACCATATCTATACCGGGGTTTATTTGAAGAAAACATCATGTTTTCCGGATAGAAATATGTCAGATTCCGTGTTGACACTCCTCCATCATTACTACCCACAAACCAATCACTTATATAGGATACCACCCTATGGTCCCTAAAATTAACTATGATCAAATCACCCTCTATATCCTTAGGACGAATGCCGACCCATTGACACCTTCTAACTGAGACAATGTCTCCATTCAAATGTACAGGTAATGGTCTATTCAGACGCAACCAATGAATCACTTTGTTTTTTAAGCTAATATTCGATTCCACAGTTCCCTCCGGGACAGCAGGAACGCCTGTTAAAATAATGAGAAAATCAGAAGACTCCGGCGGCAGATCTACTGTATCTTTATAATGTAATTTACCTCTGTTAGGATGATTTGTTTGGGAAGCAGGTATTTTGTTGATTTGAGCAGGCTTCGAAACCACTGAAGGGATCTTTTCTTTGGTTGTGGTTTTCGAGGCTGTAGTCACAGGTATGCCTGATGCAGTAGTGGGGTTTTTATTAGCAGGTACATTATTTGGTTTCTTAAGGGGATTATGTTGTCTAATTTGATTATTTGAGGTTTTGTTTTCAGTAACGGTAACTGGGGTGATTAAAGTTGGTTTCTCTGGAGGCGTAGGCTGAGGAAGAAGGCAATCTAGTTTTTTATCCAGCCTTTTAAGCCTTTCGACAAGAGGAAGAATAAGAGCCTTTAAGAGTTTTTCAACAGCATCCAGAAGCCCATCATTAGGAATGCTTTTATGTCCCATATCTACATTCCTTTGTATTACTTCTGTCTCCTCTGAAAGCTTTTCCCCCACGTCCTCTAACAGGGTTTCTTTGGGGGCTGTTGTTATCTGTGGCGGCTTCCACGGATTGGCAGACCCACTTTTATTTTTCCCTCCCTTCTTCCGTCTCTTCCTAGCTGGGGAAGATACACCACCTTTAGACTTTTGGTCATCATGTGCACTAGTTGTTGTAATAGTAGGCTGAGAAGCAAGCAACGTGATGACCTCAGTTTGTATCTTCAGGGGGGAGGTAAGGTATTACTATTAGAGTGGGGAACAGGCTCCAAGGGCAGAGGGGTATTAAGATCTATAAGGTTATTTGATATTACCGTGGACAAGTCACTTGGACCTTCCACTGCCATATCCAGAACCCCCAGCGATGGCGGACTTTCCTGAAAAATTAAAGGTATACTATCTGTGTTAAATAACTCCGCATCCATCTCAGCCTGTTCTGAGGTGCATACAGGAGACTTCGCTTTGCTAGGGGGAGGAATCTGCCTCTTAAGATTCTCAATTGAGAGGCGTCGTTCGGCCCTCCTTTCCGCTAGAGCTAACTCTCGGTCAATTTCCTTAGTTGCTTTAGCAAAATATTTATCAAGGGGGCCGAGTATAGAGGTACTCACGCGATCAGGGAGGGAAGTAGGAGTTGAACTAGACATTTTTAGGATAAGTATATAATAAAATATATAATAAATAATAGTGTTTAGGCACAATAACCAATAAGGGTAACAAACAACCTCGTATAGTAATGACAACTAAACCTAGAAATATACGAGGGTATCAACCCAATGTTAAATCGTGATTACAAGACCACATCCAATAATGAACTTATCAGAGGGGGGGCCCAGCCCGGCCTCCTCCGGCCCCTGACGGCCACAGACGGTCCCGCCCTTGTCCCGGGCTTCTCCCGGCGCGCTCCCGCGCGCTCTCGCGCTGCGATAATAGGGGGTTGTTTATGTTGGGTAATTGGATGATAGGTGTGGTGTTACGAGCAGGGAGAGCGGCCCAGGTGGCAACAATCAGGGCTAGCAGGGACTCCTGGGAAATGGAGTCCCAAGCCCGCCGCTCGCAGCCCTGCTTCACAGCTCTCTCCCACAACAGCCTCCTCATTGGCCCCTTTCCTTCAGTCCAAGAGTCCAGGGGTGTTTCTGGCCGCGATGCGGGACCCGCGAAGCGGGTACCGCGAGGTGTGGCAAAGCGGCACGAGCCCACAGAGAGAAAACAGGATCCCAATAAGATGCGAGGTATTCAGCGTCCCGCCTGACTACTGAAGACAGAGGA
Source organism: Lissotriton vulgaris (assembly GCF_964263255.1). Lineage (NCBI taxonomy): Eukaryota > Metazoa > Chordata > Amphibia > Caudata > Salamandridae > Lissotriton > Lissotriton vulgaris. Next base: position 604,729,567 of record NC_141699.1, on the reverse strand, counting down.
CTTTATGGTCGTTGGTGGGTGTGGCGTCACGAGCAGGGAGAGCGGCCCAGGTGGCAACAATCAGGGCTAGCAGGGTCTCCTGGGAAATGAAGTCCCAAGCCCGCCGCTCGCAGCCCTGCTCCACAGCTCTCTCCCACAACAGCCTCCTCAATGCCCCTCTCCTTCAGTCCAAGAGTCCAGGGGTGTTTCTGGCCGCGATGCGGGACCCGCGAAGCGGGTACCGTGAGGTGTGGCAAAGCGGCACGAGCCCACAGAGAGAAAACAGGATCCCAATCAGATGCGAGGTATTCAGCGTCCCGCCTGACTACTGAAGACAGAGGACTTTATGGTCGTTGGTGGGTGTTGCGTCACGAGCAGGGAGAGCGGCCCAGGTGGCAACAATCAGGGCTAGCAGGGACTCCTGGGAAATGGAGTCCCAAGCCCGCCGCTCACAGCCCTGCTCCACAGCTCTCTCCCACAACAGCCTCCTCAATGGCCCCTCTCCTTCAGTCCAAGAGTCCAGGGGTGTTTCTGGCCGCGATGCGGGACCCACAAAGCGGGTACCGCGAGGTGTGGCAAAGCGGCACAAGCCCATAGAGAGAGAACAGGATCCCAATCAGATGCGAGGTATTCAGCGTCCCCAAAATATGAGTCAGTATTTTCCCGAATCGGAATATACCAAATCCTCAGTTACCGAATTCTTATTTATCGAATCGGTAAATAAGAAATGGTAAAAAATGCCAATGGAGATGTAGGAAACCAAAAAATTCGGAATTTAAGAGTCGGTATGTACCATGGATTGAAAGCAGGTGGTAACCAGGTGCAGACTATAAAATAAGGCCCCAAAATGCAACAGTGTAAATAGAATGGTGGCTTTCTACGTCATAGCAAGGCAGCAACGGCTACAGGCAGCAGGAGAGAGGGAATGGATAGGGGAGGAGCAAGTGTACAGGCAGAGGATAACACTTTTCCAACTGATTGAGCCAGAGATACTGCAAAGGTACAGGCTACACTTCCAAACCATCCTGGACCTGATCAGGGACCTGCACCCACTCCTGGAGCACCCAACACCAAGGGCGCACACCATCCCGCCCCATGTGCAGGTGCTGTGTAGCCTATACCTGCTTGCCTCTGGGAGTTACCAAAGTGTGATTGCTGCAGTAGGTGGTGTGTCCCAGAGCTGCCTGTCCCGTTTCTTTAGGAAGTTCCTTGAGGCCATGATGCAGAGTATGCATCATTACATTTGTTTCCCTGACACACCTGCGGAACTTACAAAGACTAAGACAGATTTATATCAACTGGCACACTTCCCACACGTGATAGGCTGCATAGATGGCACCCACATCCCACTCTGCCCACCTGCAGCCACAGAACACATATACAGGAGCCGGAAGGCAACGCACTCCATCAATGTGCAGGTGATATGCAACGCTGGCAACATCATTACAGACATTGTGGCTAAATTCCCTGGGAGTACCCATGACTCGTACATATTCCAGAACAGTGGGGTATACACACGCCTAGTCTCTGGAGATTTTGGGGACAGATACCTGCTAGGTAAATGACTTTGACACATCCTGACAGTCATAGCAGATGAATGCATCATGATTATGTAACTAATGGCATTCTCTTTTCCACCTAGGCGATAGGGCATATGCCCTGCTGTCCTTTGTGCTCACCCCCTACCTCAATCCATCTACCAGGAGTGAGAGGCTTTACAGTGTGGCTCACAGATCTACTTGCAGCGTTGTGGAATGCACATTTGGACTCCTCAAGAGCAGGTTCCGCTGCCTCCACAAGAGCTGAGGTGCACACCAGTATACTCCAATCCTGTGCTGAAAAATTATAGCGACCCGTGCCATGTTGCACAATCTTGCCACCAAGGAAGGCACAGAGGTGGAGATTACACATCATGAGGACATTGATGATGACACAGAACAGGCAGAGCCCTATGCAACAGGAGCAGCACCAGCTACAGATGGGAGACTGAGACGGGCAGAGATCACATGCCAATATTTCTAAGTAAGTAATAAGACACAGGCAGGCTTAGTATATGAAATACGTAGTTTAATTGTCCCTACGGCATTCAAATTATACCACACCATGGTATTACAATGTCTATTATTATGACTGGGTGGTCACAGTTAACCTCACCGTTGTAGGAAGGTGGATATCTGACTATGGTTGCCCCCAACTTTTTGCCCGGTGTTTTGCTGGTTTTTCGACTTAGTTGACCTGGGACCCTGCTATTCAGGGCCCCAGGCCTACTGCTCTCTCTGTAAAATGGATTCCATGTACCTTAGGTACATATCTAATTGGATACTGAGTCACCTTATCAGTCCCTGTACAGTGTACCTTAGGTACCCAGGGCATAGGTGTACCCAGGGCCTACCAGGGGCTGCAGCATGTATTATGCCACCCCTGGCTGGCCATCCAAATCTGACACAACTGGCTGCACGACAGCTGGGGCAAGGTGGTGTAATCACCCTTTGCTATAGATATAGTATACCTATATCTAACCCTAAAATGGACACATGTATTCCTATCAGTCACTCCTATGGCAGGCCTTATCAATCCTGAAGGCAGAGTGCTTGGAATTATGTGAGATGGTGCTCTGGCATGAGCTGAGCCCGTTTGCAGCTTGCGGAACCAAGTCCTGATAGCTGTTCCATGATAACGCGTACCATATACTCTTAAGTGCATTATAATCCAAGCGGTTATTTGCCAACTCTGGTATCGCTTTATCAAAACATGTCGAGTAAGGTGTCATACGAATTGGAATACTAACCCCTCGCCAATTCTGGTGACGGGGTTAGCATTCCACCCTTCTAGAGGGACACGACATGTATGTAACTGTGAACCCCGGTTAAAGTTAACTCGAGCCTCAGCATCACAAAATGGATGCTGCCACCACAGACACAAGTCTGACCTCCTGCTGCTGGGAGTCCTTCCAGCGAGGAGAGCTTGGACAAAGGGTTTCCTGTCAGGGGCGGTGCTAGCACCATCCCAGACAGGGCTTTGTGTATCCCAGGTAGGCAGGGCTGAGAGGAAGGTGACTGCAAGTGGCACCCCGGTGCTCACTGTGCATATGCCGGCTTGAACCAGTTCCAGGGGCACACCAGCCCCTGAGCTGGGGAAAGTCCGGACAGGGGGGAGGGGTGTAACCACCCCCCTTCCTGGTCCCACCCATGGGCAGGACCTAGTCGCGTGCCAGCCCCTTTCTTTAGTATAAAGGTAGGAGCGGGCCCCCTTCCCAAAGAAGATAATTCTGAATCTTGACGACTTTCCACGAAAGAACTCTTGAACCTTTCTGAAGACTCTCCCTTGTGGTTAAGGAGTAGCCACCCTGCACCAGCGGGCACCATCTAAGCGCATGCGGTTTGCTGCAAGTCCATCCTCCGGATCAAGACTGCCCAGCTCGACGAGACCCAGATTCCCTGGCACCTCTGACCTCTACCTACATCATCAGCCCAGCTGAGATTCGTGGGTGTGACGAGACCTCGAGGGACCGGCCATCTTCAAGACTGCACGACGCTTATCCAGCACAACCGCCGAGGGATCCTCGAGTGAGTGCTTTGGGGTTTGAGAAGCCCTAACCCTGAGCAGCTCCAGCACGGAAGTCCAGCCCCCCAGCATCCACAAGATCTGCGTGGGGCCCTTCTGCTCTTTGCTGCTCACCGCGTTGTCCGGCCACTTGCCTGCTGGCTTGTAGCCTTCCTGACGATGAGCCACGACACTTCCAACGCTGGTCTGGTTGCTCCAGACTGGCCCTTGCTCCCCTCCAACAGAGGAGCACCCCGGACCCTCCTGGTCCACTCCAGACGCCATTTTGAGTCCACCGCGTGGGCTTGCCTTTGCCAAGGTTTGTTGCCCCAATCCTGGGTCCAGCAGCGCCGACAGCAGACACCTTCGTGGGACAGCTCGCACCTCCATCCTGGCCGCCGACAACGCCTCCTGGTCCGAGAGACTGCAGAGCCCAGCGTCGCCCACTCACCTGGTCGAGGTGATTTCATCCGGTGCCATCCTGGTGCCCATCTGATCACTGGCTAGTGATCAAGAACTGAGTCCCCTCTGCTTTCAGGTCATCTTCAACTCCGATCCAGGCTTGGTTCCCATCGAACTTCAACACTGGTCGCCTGCCAGCAACTTCTTCTTTCAGGCTCCATAGACTGTAATGAGGATTCCCGACGTCTTTTGAACCCTATGCAGCCGCAGCCCCTGGGCTAGGTAACTTGAGCATTTCGGTGCTCCAACGTAGGTTCACTATCTAAGTGTCCAGATCCTTTTTCGTTTTCAGCCTACCAAGTCGGATTTGTCTGATAACACTAACTTTACGAAATCTAGCAACCATAGACTTTGTCCCGCATCCCGCGTGAGAGTGCACACTCTGCACCCGATCTCCCTAGGCCTCCTGCTCCTAACCTGAAGGTTCAGTAGTGTAGTCCTAGCGATCCTAAAGCCTCTGGATCAAGTTACTTACCTGCTAGTATTTCGCATTCCACTTTTGTAGTATATGGTTTTTCGTGCCCCTCGGGCATTTGTGTAAATTGTGCAACTTAAAGTATTTTCTTAAGAGTTTTGTCATGTGCTTAGCTCCCTGACTCGTAAAGAGATCAGGGTAGACTTGTTATAAATAAATATCCTTTTATTTTCATAACAACTTGTGTGGTGTCCTTTCACTTGGTGTTCAAGGGGTATATGTGATGGTATAACAGCTGGCTAAACACGCCCTCTAGAGCTTAGCCTAAAGACTGCTCTTGTCCATGCTACTAGGATAGCTGGTTTATAAGGTTGACTTACAACCAATCATCAATAAGGGTGGTTTGGAATGATACATAGTGATCACTAGAATAGTGAGCACGGCATATCAGGCCAACTTCTCACATTGGTGAGCAGCGGTTGGGATTTGAGCTTGCTGTTGTTTTACCACACGTATCCTAAGAATATCATTTGAAAGATCACATAAGTACCAAGGTACATATAACTTAGCTTAGAATACTAGAGTTCTACTGAACCAGCTGTTGTAGTGTAACAGGGCTTAGCACACCCTGACTACAACTCTTAGCAAGGGATCAGTAGGCAAACAAATAGTGTAGGTATATGAACCACTTACACCTCACTAGAAGCATGTCTAACCACAGAGAGTCTTCAGAGACCCCTCTTGTGGTTATTGACCCTCCACAGGTCATATCAAGATATGCAGCTCTTAGCTTCCAGGAGATGAGACAAGTGTGTACCTCCAGGAAGCTAAAACAGGGTTCTAACCCTACCATCCCATTTCTGATAGGTCTCTTAGAGACTTATGATGCAAGGAGGGCTTCTAACACAGGCCCTTCTAATCCAGATGGGAGCATGCCCCCCTTAGAGGGAACCCTTGGGGACCCTGACCTCAACCTCAATGGAACAGGAAGTGAAGGAGAGGAAGAGGATCAGGAGTTGTCAGGGGATGAGGCAGACAAGGGTCAGGTAGAAGTCAGTAGACTCACCAGGACCAACTTAAGCAGGCATGAAAATGGACTTGGGGACCCCCAGGCCCACTCTCAGGCAGGCTTAACATTGGGAGTGGACGAGTTAGGTCTCTATCCAGAGGCTCTAACAGATCCATTCATACCAATGGCTCTCAGGCCTCTTCTCACAGAGGGATGACATCCCCTCAGAGGAGAGAGCATGAAGCTAAGATGAGGGAAGTCAATCTGAGGATTGAAAGGGAAGAACTTGCCCTGGCCAAAGAGAGACTTGCCTTTGCTAGAGAGCAGAAATTGAGTGGAGCAGAAATTGAGTGGGGCAGACCCCACTGGTGGCAGCATTCTCCCAAGAGAAAAAGACAGGAGTTTAGACACTAGACACCTGAGTAAGATAGTGCCCCCCTTTAAACAAGGGGATGACATCCACAAATGGATGACTGCTTTGGAGAGGGCCTGCACTGTCCACTGCATCCCCCAGAGTCAGTGGGCAGCTATTTTGTGGCTCTCCTTTGAAGGCAAAGGTAGAGATAAGCTCCTCACTACTAGAGCTGAGGATGCTAACAATTACCAAGTCCTGAAAAATACACTGGTTGATGGGTTTGGCTTAACAACTGAGCAGTACAGGTTGCTGTTTAGAGACACCCAGAAAACTCAGTCTCAGGATTGGGCTGACTTCGTTGATTGTGCCACTAAGGCTCTAGAAGGCTGGCTATTGGGTAGTAAAGTTACTGACTTCACAGGATTGTATAATCTTATTATGAGAGAGCAAGTCTTAAATAATTGTCAGAACCAGTTATTACACCAGCACCTGGTAGACTCTGATCTGACCTCTCCACAAGAATTGGGTAAGAGGGCAGACAAATGGGTCAGAACCAGGATTAGGCCTAAGAACCAGGGTGGTGACCAAAAGAAGGAATCAACCAAGCCTCAAGAGAAGGGTGGGAATAAATCTTCTGATCAAACCACATCAGGGCCCCAAAAATCCTCTGAAAAGGGTGGGTCCCAGACTTCTCCCAATGCCCAAAAGAAACCCTATTGTCATACCTGCAAACAGGTAGGCCATTACAAAACTGACAGCAGTTGCCCAAGGGCCAACAACAATAAGGAGAACATACCCCCAAGTAAAACTTCCCAGCCTCCTGTTACTACTAGTAGTAATCCCCCAGGTGGTGGGAGTGCCCCTAAGAATCTGGGTGCATTTACTTTGGGAGTTCCTGGGGACTCTGGCCTAACCAGGTCCCCAAACTTAGATACTCTTGTCTGTGAGACTGGCATGGGGTTTGCCAACTTCACAACTTGTCCCAACACTTTGGGCAAGTACAGACAGGAGCCCCTCATCAATGGTTCAAAAGTTAAGGCCTATAGAGATACAGGGGCTAGCATCACCATGGTGACTGAGATCCTAGTCCCGTCAAGGCAACTTATACCTGGAGCCACATACCAGGTAACCAACATTGATGGAGTGCAGAGAGATCATCCCATAGCAGTGGTAAATCCCAGCTGGGGAGGTGTCACTGGCCACAAGAGGGTGGCAGTGTCATCAAACTTGCCTGTAGATTGCCTACTGGGGAATGATTTAGAGATCTCAGCCTGGGCTGAGGTAGAGCAAGAAACCCATTTTAAAATGGTAAACCTCAATGGTAAGGTTAGTGGGGCAGTGATAGCCACAGCCCCAGTCCAAGATGTCCTCCCTGAACAGGTCAGGAGGGCTGTGTCAGTCACAGCCCAATCTCAGACAGATTCCTTCCCTGAACAGGTTGGCAAGGCTGTGATGGTCACAGCCCATACCCAAACTGAGTCCATTCCTGAAAAGGCTGGTGGAGTTGTGATGGCCACAGCTCAAACTCAGACAGATAATAGTGTTGCGAAACTTGAAACTATGGATCACTCCACTCAGACAGAGAGCATTGAGGAGGAAGAGAAATCTCCCTCCCACCAGACTCTAGGAAAGGATCAGCCTCCTCAGGGAACTGATCTGACCCCTTGTGAAGGAACTGCCCCAGAGGTAGTCAGGCCTAGCCTGGCAGAGCCCCTGATGTCAGTGGACCCTTCCAAGGTGGGACCCAGTCTGGAGCAGGTAACCTGCCCCTCTCTACCCTGCCTCAGTCAGCCCAGGGCTGTAGAGGTCAGGGAGGTCAGTGGTGGACCCCAAAGGCCCCCCTGTCCAAAAGAACTCCCCAATCAGCAGATTAGGATCACTGAAGCTAGTAGTCCTAGCCAAGTGAACATAAAACAAACTCCTGAGGGATCCCCCTTAAAATTAGCTAGGGACCTCCCACAGATGGACACTGTTGGGCACAGCCAAACCTGGGACCTAAAAACCCCAAACCTGACCTGTCCCTCCAGTAAGCCAAACAGAGGGACTCAGCCTCCAGCTTTAGGTAACCAGAGGTTGACCCTGAGAGCTCACAGCAACTCAGTCCTGGAAAGAAAGGCAAATATGGTGGATAGTGATTGGAGGAAGTTGAGCCCAACATTAGTGGAGTCTCACTTTAGTACTCCATCCCAGCACCAGCCTTTTACTTTGCCAAAACACACCACAGGTAGAGATTCCCTATGGTGGAGACCCTCAGATACCCTTAGGGTGAGGGATTGCTTAGTGGACCATGATATAGGGGGTAACCATGCCAGTGCATATACCACCTCATATGGCCACTCAGGCAATATAGGCTTACCTGGTCAAGGCTAGCCTTATCTCCTTTCGTTTGGGGGGGTTATGTAGGAAGGTGGATATCTGACTATGGTTGCCCCCAACTTATTGCCTGGTGTTTTGCTGGTTTTTCGACTTAGTTGACCTGGGACCCTGCTATTCAGGGCCCCAGGCCTACTGCTCTCTCTGTAAAATGGATTCCATGTACCTTAGGTACATATATAATTGGATACTGAGTCACCTTATCAGTCCCTGTACAGTGTACCTTAGGTACCCAGGGCATAGGTGTACCCAGGGCCTACCAGGGGCTGCAGCATGTATTATGCCACCCCTGGCTGGCCATCCAAATCTGACACAACTGGCTGCACGACAGCTGGGGCAAGGTGGTGTAATCACCCTTTGCTATAGATATAGTATACCTATATCTAACCCTAAAATGGACACATGTATTCCTATCAGTCACTCCTATGGCAGGCCTTATCAATCCTGAAGGCAGAGTGCTTGGAATTATGTGAGATGGTGCTCTGGCATGAGCTGAGCCCGTTTGCAGCTTGCGGAACCAAGTCCTAATAGCTGTTCCATGATAACGCGTACCATATACTCTTAAGTGCATTATATTCTTCGCGGTTATTTGCCAACTCTGGTATCGCTTTATCAAAACATGTCGAGTAAGGTGTCATACGAATTGGAATACTAACCCCTCGCCAATTCTAGCGACGGGGTTAGCATTCCACCCTTCTCGAGGGACACGACATGTATGTAACTGTGAACCCCGGTTAAAGTTAACTCGAGCCTCAGCATCACAAAATGGATGCTGCCACCACAGACACAAGTCTGACCTCCTGCTGCTGGGAGTCCTTCCAGCGAGGAGAGCTTGGACAAAGGGTTTCCTGTCAGGGGCGGTGCTAGCACCATCCCAGACAGGGTTTTGTGTATCCCAGGTAGGCAGGGCTGAGAGGAAGGTGACTGCAAGTGGCACCCCGGTGCTCACTGTGCATATGCCGGCTTGAACCAGTTCCAGGGGCACACCAGCCCCTGAGCTGGGGAAAGTCCGGACAGGGGAGAGGGTGTAACCACCCCCCTTCCTGGTCCCACCCATGGGCAGGACCTAGTTGCGTGCCAGCCCCTTTCTTTAGTATAAAGGTAGGAGCAGGCCCCCTTCCCAAAGAAGATAATTCTGAATCTTGACGACTTTCCACGAAAGAACTCTTGAACCTTTCTGAAGACTCTCCCTTGTGGTTAAGGAGTAGCCACCCTGCACCAGCGGGCACCATCTAAGCGCATGCGGTTTGCTGCAAGTCCATCCTCCGGATCAAGACTGCCCAGCTCGACGAGACCCAGATTCCCTGGCACCTCTGACCTCTACCTACATCATCAGCCCAGCTGAGATTCGTGGGTGTGACGAGACCTCGAGGGACCGGCCATCTTCAAGACTGCACGACGCTTATCCAGCACGACCGCAGAGGGATCCTCGAGTGAGTGCTTTGGGGTTTGAGAAGCCCTAACCCTGAGCAGCTCCAGCACCGAAGTCCAGCCCCCCAGCATCAACGAGATCTGCGTGGGGCCCTTCTGCTCTTTGCTGCTCACCGCGTTGTCCGGCCACTTGCCTGCTGGCTTGTAGCCCTCCTGACGACGAACCACGACACTTCCAACACTGGTCTGGTTGCTCCAGACTGGCCCTTGCTCCCCTCCAACAGAGGAGCACCCCGGACCCTCCTGGTCCACTCCAGGCGCCATTTTGAATCCACCGCGTGGGCTTGCCTTTGCCAAGGTTTGTTGCCCCAATCCTGGGTCCAGCAGCGCCGACAGCAGACACCTTCGTGGGACAGCTCGCACCTCCATCCTGGTCGCCGACAACGCCTCCTGGTCCGAGAGACTGCAGAGCCCAGCGTCGCCCACTCACCTGGTCGAGTTGACTTCATCCGGTGCCATCCTGGTGCCCATCTGATCACTGGCTAGTGATCAAGAACTGAGTCCCCTCTGCTTTCAGGTCATCTTCAACTCCGATCCAGGCTTGGATCCCATCGAACTTCAACACTGGTCGCCTGCCAGCAACTTCTTCTTTCAGGCTCCATAGACTGTAACAAGGATTCCCGACGTCTTTTGAACCCTATGCAGCCGCAGCCCCTGGGCTAGGTAACGTGAGCATTTCGGTGCTCCAACGTAGGTTCACTATCTAAGTGTCCAGATCCTTTTTCGTTTTCAGCCTACCAAGTCGGATTCGTCCGATAACACTAACTTTACGAAATCTAGCATCCATAGACTTTGTCCCGCATCCCGCGTGAGAGTGCACACTGCACCCGATTTCCCTAGGCCTCCTGCTCCTAACCTGAAGGTTCAGTAGTGTAGTCCTAGCGATCCTAAAGCCTCTGGATCGAGTTACTTACCTGCTAGTATTTCGCATTCCACTTTTGTAGAATATGGTTTTTCGTGCCCCTCGGGCATTTGTGTAAATTGTGCAACTTAAAGTATTTTCTTAAGAGTTTTGTCATGTGCTTAGCTCCCTGACTCATAAAGAGATCAGGGTAGACTTGTTATAAATAAATATCCTTTTATTTTCATAACAACTTGTGTGGTGTCCTTTCACTTGGTGTTCAAGGGGTATATGTGATGGTATAACAGCTGGCTTAACACACCCTCTAGAGTTTAGCCTAAAGACTGCTCTTGTCCATGCTACTAGGATAGCTGGTCTATAAGGTTGACTTACAACCAATCATCAATAAGGGTCGTTTGGAATGATACATAGTGATCACTAGAATAGTGAGCACTGCATATCAGGCCAACTTCTCACATCACCGTGACCTGTCCTGTGAGTTGAGGGCATTTTCAACATTTGCGTCCACGCAGTACAGTGCGGGAGGCACGAGGCTGGTTCTCAAGGCTTTCGGTGGTGCCTGGTTTAGCATATTGGTGCCTGCTGCTCCTACGCATTTCAGGGACAGGAGTGCACGAGCCATTCCTACTGGTGGATTCATCTGTTTCCCCCACACCTGTGTCTCCAGCAGTGGCTGCCTGTTGCGTGAGCATCAGCTCCATGGCAGAGGTGACATTACCCATCCCCCTTGACAAATCGGTGCAACAGTACACAATTGCATCCTGCATAGCAACAGAACGGCAGCACAGCAGGGAGGTTGCAGTGGAAAAGCGGTTCAATGCTTTTGTCTGTTGCCGCATACACAGACGATCCCTGCGCCTCTCTGAGTGGTCCCTATCTAATTTGTCGCATGGAGCACTCATGCACTGGGTCATGTCTGTCCTCCCCTTTGCCATCGACTGCATGCTCTCTGTCATGTTGCCTATGCCCTGGTCGATGTTTGCCATCTTGCAATTTATACTGTGCACCTGCCTGTGAACTGCCAACATTGCCTTTGCCTGCAGGCGCTGTACCTTCACCACGGTGGCCTCAAGACCGCAGAAGACCGCCTCACCATCCTGGCCTTCACCTCTCTCCCGTGCCCTTCGGCCTCGGACACTGGACCACACAGCTCTCTAAGTAGTCTGCTGCCCAGCGTTGTCTGACACAGGTGGATTGGTTGGCATGTCACCCTCCTCATCTTCCTCCTCTGATGTTTCGAGAATCCGGAGAGGGGGCACATCAAGCCTCCTTGCCCTTCCCTGCACAGGTGACTGTGATGTTGGTGTGGGGGAAAGTGCTGCTGGTTCTGACTCTTGAGTCCCAAACAACAGAGGTGACTGAGGCTGGGGTCTAGTGGGTCGATCAGGTGTAGTGGCTGCCTGCGCTGTGGTTTTCCCTTGCTGAACAGCGCTGTGACCTGCTCTTTCTCTTGTCTTCTCCCTCCTCTCTGTTGTCGGTGCCCTCTCCTCCCTCTCCTGTGCTGTCTTGCGCGATGACTCTCCTGTGGACAGATATGGACATTGAGTCAGTGGTGTAGTTCACCTGTGTGTCATAATTAAATCACATTTCTATCACACATTTGTCTGGTCTTCATCAGCTTCTGGAAGTAGTGTGTGGCATGCCTTGCTGAATTCTATGGTGACTGCATTGATGTATCTACCTATGACTATGTCTCCCATGATGCATTGCTGGACATAAGTAAACACTGTTCTGGAGTGTGATGCAGGCACACACAGTGGGGAAGGGGGACAGGGAAATGGGAGGGGATTAATGTCCATGCTTCTTACTTTGTTTCCTTGCAGCTCTGGCAGAGCTGTCAGCGTCCCCAATGCATGGATACTTTCCGGCTCCAGGGTGGATTCAACCAGCTCCTCAAGGTCTGTCAGTCGTAGTGCTCTTGTTTTTTCCTCCACCTGTGCTTGCAGCTTCTTTTCTGTGTGCAGCAATTTTTTTATTAGTGATGATACGCAACTCGTACCATCTTTTTTTGAGGTAATCTATGTCCCTGTGGGTAACCCCAATGGCATTGACCTTGGCTTGGATGTCAAGCCAGGTAGTACGTTTCACAGACTCTGCAACATGCAGAGACTGTTTTCCAAAAATTTGGGTGTGGTGTTTAACCACCTCCTCAACCAGCACCTGCAGTTCTGCTGGGCTGAATTTGATTTAACTCCTGCACTCTGCTGCATCCTTCTGGCCATCCTGGGTCTCCATTGTGCTGCTCAGGTATGCTCAGGGAAGCCTGCTCCTCTGTCTTTCCTCCTGCTCTCCAAACTGTTCAGTTGCTCTGCACTTGCATGGGTGTGGCCACTCCCAGGTACTGGGGAGGGGTGCTTGAATCTGATTGGTTGGTTCCTCTGTACCTTTGTTGTGGGGTGTGGTGGGTGTTCCTGATTGGTTTACAGGCTCACATGTTTTTTTTCTTCAAATTCCCGATTCTGTATTTACCGATTCGGTATTTACCGAATCGGTAAATACCGATTCGGTAAATCCCATTCATTCCTATCGGCCAGAAGGACCATAGGAATGAATGGCCGATTCGGAAAATACTGAATCGGTAAATACCGATTTTGAATTCCGAGTGATACCAAATCGGTAAGTTTTATCAATTTTTTACCTACATCCTGTTTTCCAATTCTGAAATACCAATTCGGTATGAGTCGGTATTTAAGAGTCGGAAAAAGAATTTACCTACATCTGGCCCCGAATTCTTAACATACCGATTCGGTAAATTATCAAATCCAGGATGTAGGGAGCACTCAAGTTAGTGCATTCCTTAGTTAAGGATTCGTTATTTACCACCAACTAGAAATTGGTGGTAAATAATGAAATCCTTTGAAAAAGCATTTTTTTGCTTTTCCAACAGTGCCATGTTGCAGACATACATGCCCTTAGGGCATGTATGTCTGCATCATGTGCACCCATACACAATTGAGGGGTGCAGCACGGTGTCAAAGTGACACCCTGCCACCCTTCAATGTTTCCCCCTTTTACCGAATCGGTATTTACCGATTCAGCAATGGACATTCATTCCTAGGGGCCTCCAGGCCCCTAGGAATGAATGGCAATTACCGAATCGGTAAATACCGATTTGGTAAATACAGAATTTTACAGATTCGGTAAAATTTACTGAAATATTACCTACATATTATTTACCTATTCTTAAATACCGAATCGGTATGATTCGGTATTTAACCACATGGCTGCTGCGGGGATTTTTGCGCTGTGCTGCAAATGATCATTTTGCTGTTTACATGACGAGCTCAGCTCGTCATCAGCACACGACACCCGTGGGTGATGACGAGCTGAGCTCGTCATCAGCATCGAAAGGGTTAAGAATAGGTAAATAGTATTTACCTACATCTGGCCACTGATGTGAAAGCTATACAACCGCTTCCCCACAGTCTTTATTAAAACAATCTGTTGGTGTTTAAAAATCAGCGTTGCATTAAAGATTCTTCTTCTTGAACCAAGACTGGTGTATCCTGCTTGTTCAAGCCCAGAAGCAGCTTAAACGTTCGGGTTTAATATGCTCCGAAAGTGAGATTAACATATAAGGTTTTGAAGCATTTGTATTTTCCACCTAATGAATGTTTTGATATTATTTAAACATTTTGCTTAAGCACCAGTACACTTTACATAAGTTACTTACAGTTTTGCATAAATTGAAAAAAAGAAAAAACAAGCACTGGCGTTGCCAATAGGTTTCGACTTTTTGGAAAGTTGGAGCTATTGGTTTTGTAAATGACATTTTATATTTATATATCGTTATTGGCATTGTCAATAACAATATATAAATATAAAATGTCATTTACAAAACCAATAGCTCCAACTTTCCAAATGCGAAACCTATTGGCAATGCCAGTGCTTGTTTTTGTTAGCCGTGGCATGAGTGTTATAATTTAAACATGCAGGCGGTGTATATATATTGTGAAATGGCTATAATCGGCATTGAATGTCTTGAGGAAGACTTGCTCCATGTTCTTTCTATGTAAATAAAGTTTCCCTGAACAAATCCCTTGTTCCCTGAGGATTGCTCTTCCAACACTAAATCTATATGGTTCTGGTTCCCATTATAGCGTACGTTTTTACTGGTTGTATAATTTTCTGTACGCATCATGATAATTTATCATTAAAAAACATTACATTTGCTTCAGTAACTGATTAACTGGGGAATATCGAACATACACAGCAAAGGGGTTTCCAAAAGGGATCACTTCTAGTACTAGCAATTTACTCATAGTGTCAATCAGGTTCAACGTTAGAGGCGTCATCCCTGTTACCCTTTCCCACTCCATATCACGGCACCCAATGGAAAAACTTGTCGTTCTCTAAGCCCGCCTACCCATCGGCCAACAGCAGCTGCTGAAAGAATGCGCGCGGTGCCCTTCAAGAGCGGACTCATGGCGTCACTCGTTATCAGGCTGGGATTTGCAAGCCGCCACAGCTTCTCGTGAGTTTTCATGTTTGACTGACAATTGTGGGCGGAAGTGATTCGTGATGTGGCCGCTGGTCTTGCCCTCGCCTTCGCATACTGTTAAATCCAAGAAATACTGTTGAAGCGCGAGGTTTAGCAGTTTACGACAACCTGTTTACACCGTACACTGTTTCAAGGGGCATAGTTCTAGTTCGCGTACCCTACAGGCGGAGCTATGGCATAAGACCAATAAAGGAACCTTTAAATAAGATGACGTGCCGTTGGTGTAATTTGCAGCCAACTGCAGCGTTCCTGATGAATCTCAGCTGTTCCGCCCCTTCCTCCGCAGGGTGTGCGAAACGCGGTATCTCTTTAAGCACTCCACACGACGAGCTGTGCTCTGTATTTTGGCACTGGTTAATTACCCGTGCGTATATTTTTTTATTTGTTGATAGCGCAAACTCGACCTGAGCTATTGGAGCGCTGTATAGAAGAACCAGTTGTATTACACATACATCATTTTTTTTGGTAGGCACGGCCCGGGTAGATAAAGTGATTTGTTCTCAATTACAGGATGTTGAGATGAGACTCGAACCTAGTTCCCCTGCTCCAATGGCGTCCAGAGGGGAGTATAGATATTGGTAATATTGAAAGTTAAAAACAATTAAAAACAAGTCAGGTCCCGGGCTGGCAGCCAATCACAGCGCGGCCCGGGGAATGACGTCACGGGGTCTCCCGGTCGGCAGATTCGGGGGCGTGTTTTTCGCGCTCTCCCCTTCCCATTGGCTGGAAGGTAAAATTCCAGCCAATGGGAAGAGGAGAGGGCGGGCTTAAAAAAAGACCCAGAAACACCCCCGAATCGCGTTTTCACGGGGAAAGCGTGATTGACAACGCTTTCTTCCAATGGCTAGCCTCCATTTATGGAGCTAACCAATGGAAGAAGGGGCGGATTCAAGTCCCCCATAATGTAAACAATAGCTTTCGCCTGGGCGGAGCACTGCTTCGCAGTGCTACGGCCAGGTCGAAACCTAAAAAGCAATATGACACAGCCAGGATTTACAGCTACATGCACTTTAAAAAAAAAAGCTGTATTATAAAGGAGTTGCGGGGTTGGCGGGAGGGAGCACTAAACAGGGGGGCAAAGGAGGTTGGAAGGGCAGAAGAAATAGTACCTGAATTACAGTAGGGAGCAGCGGACTAGAACTGATTCAGTAAAATCAATCTGTGCTTGATTCGTACTGAAATAGATAGGAAGGACCCTTGTTGTGTGCTGGCCAATCAGGAGGCAGCACAGAAGATGAGAAATAAGTAAATGAATGGTATGTAATGGACGGGGTGCTTGCCCCTTTTGTGTATAAATAATGTTTCAAGCAAGAGCGCATGAGCAAGTAGCACATGCGCTGGCGCAGGCTCAACCTAAAAAGGATTGCTGCTTATTGGAGATGTATGCAGGACTTTTGCAAGGAGAGTGTGGAGGTAGGCAATTCTCTCCCCCTTAAACTCCAGGCATGACTAGTATCGGCTTAACTTTCCACTAAAACAAAATAATTCCTCACCAACTTATTGGTAGAGCGAGATATTTCTTTATGGGAGGCCAAGAAAGTAAAAAAACAACTTGAAAAATAGTAGCCCAGAAACGCTTTTTTAAAACAATATTTTCATGGCAAAACAGGTTAGGTAAAGGCTTGAAGCAACAGTAGGTCAGGGAGAAAATAAAGTCTAAACAAAAGGATTCCAAGAGTGGAGGGTGGGGAGGGGGTTGGTAAAAAACCACAGTGAGAGACATCAATAGGCATGATACAGAGACATGGGAAGGGTGCAGAGACACTTACAACGGATAGGGATAAAACACATGTACTCACATCGAGTGCTTCACAAAGAAGAGGCGCATTGGGAAAAGCCAGTAGGTTTCGCCTTTGCAGGAGCTATTGAGTTTGCCAATGTCTTGTAGGCATGTTGTACAACAGACCGGAGGGAAGTAGAGAAGGGTGGAGTTGAGTAGCATGGTGTGGAGTGACCACAGAATAGAGTAGAGTCGTGTGGCGTATAGTAGAGTGGCCTAAAGTGGAGTAGAGTGGAGTGGCATAGAGTAGAGTGGAGTGGCGTAGAGTTGAATAGATGAAGATGTTTGGGGGTCGGCGGGGGTCCGTCTGTGGTTACTCCTCGGTCCACAGTCATGGGGATCTGACTTTGGCCACAGGGGTCGACTTCCCTCATAGTTGAATAGACTGGCGTACAGTGGCGTACAGTGGATTGAAACAGTGTAGAGTGGAGGGGCATAGGGATTAATGGGCTGGCTTGGAGTGGCGTAGAGTAAAGTGGTGTCGAGTGGAGTGGAGCAGAGTAGAATAGGATGGCATGGCTTAGAGTGTTCTGAAGTAGAGTGATGTGGGGTAGAGTGCTGTAGAGTAGAGTCACATAGAGCCAAGTGGCGTAGAGTGAAGGGGCTTAGAGTAGAATGGCATTGTGTGGATTGGAGTGGAGCAGTGTGGCTTAGAGTGTCATGTTGTGGAGTGGCATAGAGAGGAATCACTTTGAGTGGCGTACAGTGGGATCGAGTAGAGTAGAGTGGATTGGCTTAGTGTGCATTGGCTTACAGGGTAGTGGTGTAGAGTACAGTGGCATAGAGTGCGGTGACATAGAATGCAGCGGCATAGAATGCAGTGGCATCCAATTCAGTAATGTACAATGCAGGAACGTAGAATTCTGTGGCATAGATTAGAGTGGTGCAGAGTAGAGTACAGTGGCCTAGAGTGCATTGGCGTAGAATGCAGTTGCACTAGTGCAGAGTAGAGTGTCATTGTGTGGAATAGAGTGGACTGTGTGTTGTGGCTTGGAGTGGCATGGAGTAGAGTGCTATAGAGTGAAGTGGCATAGAGTGAAATGGTGTAGGGTGGCATTGTGTGGAATGGAGTGGGTCAGAGTGGTGTAGAGTAGCACTGTGTGGAGTGGTATGGAGTTGAGTGGCATAGAGTGGAGTGGAACAGTGAATCATGTAGTGGTGCGGCATAGAATAGAGTCGCGTAGCGGGGCATACATTGGAGCGGAGCAGAGTAGACTGGATTGGTGTAGAGTACATTTGCATATAGGGGGGTAGTGGTGCAGAGTGCGGTGGTGTAGAGTACAGCAGCATAGAATGAAGCAGAGTCCAATGCTGAGACCATGAATGCTTAGTGCAGTGGCGTAGAGTGGTGCAGAGTAGGGGTGGGCTGAATTTCCATAGTCGTGCTACGCAAAGCTCTGCAAAAGGTAAAAAATCTCCGCAAGCACGCAAAAGTTCAGCGAACACGCGGAATTGCTTGTTCCGCGTGTTTGCGATGATTTTTTCCTGTTCGTGAATGCTATTTGCGTGCTCGGGGAGAAATATCTTGCGAATACGCATTTTGAAAGTGCGAACAAGCAAATAATTCTGCGTTCTTTGCGGAACGCAAATATACCCAAATTCCGTGATCAGATCGGCATTTACCGCCCAGGTCTAGTGCAGAGTAGAGTAGGGTGGCATGGAGTGCAGTGGCACAGCATAGATTGCACTGACATAGAGTGCAGTGGCGTTGAGTGGAGTAGCACAGAGAGGAGTACAGTGGCATACTGTTCAGTGGCATAAAGTATATTGTTTCAGAGTAGAGTGAAGTGGCAAGATTGGAGTGGTGTAGAGTAGAGTGGCGTAGAGCGCAGTGGCATACAGAAGAGTAGAGTGGCGTAGAGTTCAATAACATAAAGTGCAGAGCAGATTAGAGTGGATTGGCATACAATGTAGTGGTTTAGAGGGGAGTGGTACAGAGTAGACTCCATTGGCGTAGAGCAGTGTTCTTCAAACTGGGGGGCAAGCCCACCTGGGGGACACATGTTTCAGAAGGGGGGAGTAGGTCCACAGACCCCCAATATTGTGCTAGATCTACAACAATGAAACTCATACAGGTTTCCTGTTGTGGATTTTGTGTACTGTATTATTGTGTGCTTTTATATTTCATTTTTTAAGGGCAGTTGGGCTTCTATTGTAGTTTGCCCGTTCTTGATGTATTCAGTGCCCATTGGGGGTGGGGGGGTGGGGGGGGGGAAGCAAGGTGGGTAGATGTATTGTGCTGAGAAAGCCCTTTGCAAATCTTTTGATAGGTGCTTTCAGATGTTTTTAAATCTGCTTTGCAATAAAAACATAAAACAATGTGATTAGTGGGAAAATGCTATTGTGTATGCTGAGAGCTGATGTCTGGATGGGGCTTGAAGGGATGTAGGGTTTTAATGTGGGTGAAGTTTCCACATATACGAAGGTAAAATACCAGCCATTTGACAATTTTCTAGGATTCTACAGAGGCCTAGACATGATACTTTAAGAGAATTAGACATCAAATAACCCATATTTATTTTCACCATGGCTTTTCTTCCTCACTTCAACTGGCAGGTAGCATTAGGGTACAACTACAACACACTTTAAAGTGTTTTTTTCTTATATTTACTGATTAAAATATGTACTGGTAATATGGGGAAACCCCCCACTTTTGGCAATTTTGCAAATTTTTGTAATGGCCTGTACATTAAAATACTGTTCAGGACGCTAAACAAAAATGTACAGGCGGCAACCGTAAATGGGTAGTGCTTTCACTGGGGTTCTGGGTACCCTTGAAGAGAAAGGAATGGGCTGGATAGGACTGGGGGTCAGACTTTAAAGAATGGGATTTCGGTAATGACAGTGATTGAATTGGAAATATAAATGTGCAAGTACGCACTATACCATAGTAACTGTTCACTACTGAGCAGTCTTGGTACTCTCCTGTTACACGTATTTCACCACTTTTTGGAACTGCTGATATTTTTCACTTGACATTAAAGAAGTTCATCTAGTCAATCTCTGATAGTCTGAAGATAGGATAGGAGCTGATTATGGTTCCAAAGAAGACACCTCGTGGACTGTTTTATTTGGAGCTTTACATGGGAGATGTGGATCTGGGTTTTGGAGATGGGCCTTATACTGTATGTTGTAGAGTGGTATCTGAATGTGCTTTGTAGATTGTGGCCTGGATCTGGCTTTGCAGGTGATGTCTGGGTGGTGCTTTGGAAGTTGATACAGGACTTTGTCTAAGTGAGAGCTTAGTAGACTGAGTGTTGATAGAAATTGACCGAGTGTTCTGGATACGACTTTGTAGAGAAAGGTCAGGATAATGAATTTCAAAGGAGGTCTGAACGTGGCTTAGAGGACCAAAATATGACGTTTTGCCCAGTGGAATTCCCAATCTGTCAATGATTTTATAATTCTTGCTACCCGACTCACCCCCCCCATTCAAAATTTTAAAGATGGTCCTGACTCCAAAACATTGTGCTCAGGAGGGCTCAGTATAAGTTTAAAGACCAATGGCGTAGATGGTATTGATGTAGAGTGGTGTAGCAGAGAATACAGTAGCATAGAATACAGTGTTGCGGAGTAGAGTGTGGCACAGTAGAGTGGTGCAGAGTAGAGTACAGTGGCATAAAGTGCAGTAGTGTAGAGCGGAGAGTCGCAGCATAGATTGGAGTGAAATAGAGTGTAGAAGTGTAGATTGGAGTGGTGTAGAGTAGAGTGACGCAGAGTGGAGTAGATTGGCGTAGAGGGCAGTGGCGTAGAGTGCAGTGTTTCAGAGTAGAGTGAAGTGGCGTTGAGTCGAGTAAAGCAGAGTGAAGTGCTGCAGGGTAGAGTGCTGTGGTGTAGAGTCGAGTGGTGTAGAGTTCAGTTGTGTTGAGTGCAGTGGTGCAGAATAGATTTGATTGGCATAGAGTGCAGTGGCATAGAGTGGAGTGGTACAGAATAGAGTACATTGGCATAAAGTTTATAGGTGTAGAGTGCAGTGGCATAGAGTGCATTGTTGCAGAGTAGAGTGGCATTGAGTGAAGTGGTATAGAGTAGAGTAGTGCAGAGTAGAGTAGAGTGGAGTGGCCTAGACTGGAGTTATGTAGAGTGCACTGGCAAAGAGTACAGTGGCGCAGAGTAGAGCAGAGGTGCTTAGAGTACATTTGCATAAAGTAGAGTGATACAAAGTAGAGTAAAGAGGCATAGAGTGAAGTGTTGTGGAGTGCAGTGGTGCAGAGTAGAGCAGAGTGCAGTGATGCAGAGTGGAGTGGCCGACAGTGTAGTGGCATAAAGCAGGGTGGTGCTGAGTAGACTGCAGTGGTGTGGAGTGGCACAGATTAGAGTGGAGGGGTGTAAAGTGGCGTATGCATGGTGTGATAGCACACCGCCATTACAGCCAACACATTTTCAATTTAAATGACCATTACATTTGCATTAACATACAAGTTTTGCCGAAAAAAGCATACAGCGCACAAACGATAATGTTTGGAAATGTCATGAGACTAGACTGTTGATTTGTTATAAGCATAGTAAAATATTTGCTTTGACAACACTTCAGAATTACATGAAATATGCTTCATTTGTGCGTCCTAATTCTGATATGTTGTGAAATATCAGCACAGTTAATTTACAGCCGTCTACATTTTGTTGTGTGCTAGAAAAAAGCATTTCCTTTCACAGCAAGATTGTCACAATGAATCCGCTCACTTTGAAATCAGAGAAAAAAAAGGAAATACCACGCTTCCTAAGAAGACAGAGCCTGACATCTGACCTCTGCTTTTGAATGCACAGTAAATGTGACAATATAAGAACAAACTTTAAAGGCCTGTTTACAGAGAGTGAGAAAGAGTACAGTAAGTAGACTATGCTCCGCCAAAGGGACAAACTTCGGCTGGACAGCCTAAAACAAATAAAGCCTGTAAGTAGAAAGCAAGTCAATGTGAGTTTAGAACGACAAACCCAATGGTAAGCAATGGGCACAATGCATTCTCAGGGAAGCTTCAACATGTCCCCAAGCTGTATTTAGCAAACCAGACACCTGCACTATGGGGTAGGCTTTAACCTAAAAATGGTTATTGCTGATTCTGCTTTGTCAAAAAAAGACAAAAAAAGCAATAGTGTTTGTGTTTAAATTAAAGCAAAGACACAGTAGGGAGCGTTGAGGAACCTAATGGGCAAGCATGGGGGGAGCACAATGGAGTGTAGATTGGTGGGGATGTAAAAGGGAAGCAGAATACAGGTAGAGAGAAATGGTAGTTTCTTAATGAGGAGCTGTTAAAAGATACAATTATCCAATTAAAAAGATGGTGAAGAAGCTATAATCAATGGGAGGAGCAGACACAAGAAGAGGAAAGAAAGCAATTAAATAAGATACAAGTAAACGAGAATGAAAAGATAGCCTACCAATGGTAAGCAATGTTCTGAGCTAACGTTCGCTGTAAGAATTGATATTGTCCACAATAGGTCTTTGACAACAGACTGATAAAAACTCTCTTTCGGCAAGCCCTTAAGGCCAAAACCCCATCACTGAGTGGCACGCAAGAAGGTTGCTTGACACTCAGTGATGGAGCTTTGGTCTTAAGAGCTTGCCGAAAGAGAGTTTTTATCAGTCTGTTGTTAAAGACTTATTGTGGACAATAGCCAATCAGATACAAGCACGAGATCGGGAGGGTTCGCGGATCCACTGTGTCGCTATACTTTCAACTGGACATTTCTTTACATTTCTCAGCAACTACTGAATGGATTTACACCATTTAACAAAAAAGAGTGCTTTCCAGACCAAGAGCTAACTTTCTGCCAAATTTGATGTCATTCCGTTCAGCATTTCGAGCAGTAGCCGTGTCTAAAATGTCCTATGGAAATGAACATGGTGTTTTGGGACCCCCCTTTTTCTCGCCCCCGCTTGACGGATCACCACAAAATATTTAAGACAGCAGCTGAAGTGAGTGGCGTATTAGTTGTGAAAATTTTGTGAGGAGTCTTCAAGCGGCTCCAAAGTTATTGGCAAAACAAAAACCACTTTTCCAATGGAAACTCGGTCCTAACTATAACTACCTACTTGCGACTGCCAGTAGATAACATGTGTATATATTTATATATCTTCAAGGTGCATAGATGTGGAGTTAACAATAGTCTTTCTATACTTCCGTTATATGCACTTACTTTTCAATATTTGGTCCCTGGATATTCTGTTCACAGCATTACTGTATTGGTATTCCTAACCTAGATATTCCATACTACAATTCCTCAAACACTCCCAGTACCTCACGTCAGTTTGAATGGGTGAGGTTTTTAATTCTGGCCAGGGTTATATTGTAGATACTAGAGCTCACTTACGCAGGATCTAAGGCTTTTTTCTGACATCCCCATACACCACCCCATCGTAGGCTTCTCCCTCCACAAGTCTAAAGGAGACCAGGTTATCAGACCCATCTGTGGTTTTTCATTGGATTTGAGTTTCTTGCTGTGAGCGGCTTATAGGCCTCCCAATACATTTTGCCTGTTATGGTTTGACCCTACATCAAGGATGCTGCATCTTCGAACAGAGAGAGGCCAGGGTTTCTTGACTTTTGGAAGTTTTTAATTTAGATTCCGATGAGTTGCTTCAGCAATCTCAATGGCAAACCACTTGATTATGGGATTTGAGATATTTAATACTTTACAGTGTTTTGCTTTGAACACCACTGCTAGTTATATCTGACAATGCCACCTGTCCCATCTTCCCATATTTTAGCAGGAAAGCTGAAACTTCTAACCCCTTCCAGAGTGTTTGTTTCGTAAATCGGTGAATGGGCCATGGTCACCAGAATTCCATACCCCACCTGGAGCCAGATTAAAAGTCGAGTGGAGAGAAATTCCTGGGAGGGATGCTGCTCTGTACATTTACAACTAGGCTTTTGTTCCCTCTCCAAACAGTATCGGGCACTGGAGTACGAGGCCCAATTTTAGCAGGTGCGGAAATGCACCCTGTAAAATCTCATGTGGGTTGATGCAGAACCTGAGGGCATTGGCACAGACCGATCCTCACCTGATGCCTACATCCTCAGGATCCTGGACCCTGCACTACAGCGATCAACATGCTCCCATTTACCACCTTCCTTAAGCAGGTTTTAAATGGGAGTAGAAAAGGACCTCTTATTTGGTCCAGAATGGTATGTCTACCTCACTGAATAATCGGTAATAGCAAGATTTAGGTGCTGAAATGCCAACCATAAGCAGTAATTCCAATCACCTGGGATCCCTTTCCTATATCCAGCCAACTTGTAATCAGACATATGGTGTTCAGTCCTTCTGGCTCAGGATACGAAAGCTAAAGCAATATACCAGGCCTTGTTGAAAAGCTACCACACCACCATAGGGAAATCTTAAAAAGCATTCATTGTCTCCTCCATTTTGGAGGCAGCTAACAAACCTCATAAGCACTTCAAATTTACAATTCCTTCCTCTCTCCTACGCCAAAGAAAATGTTCCCTCCCCCTCGGTGGAGCTAGGCCAAGTTCTTCTTCAAGAAGATCCAGAAAAGCTACAAGCAATTCACTTTGCCGGTACCTTCACGGCCGGTGGATCTAGCCCCTGCTAAAACTTGCCCTATTTTCATGAGCTTTGACTCTATTTCCCTCAAACACTCATCAGCTGAACTTACACTATCAGGGGCGGCTCCTCCATGTGGGCGGAGGAGCGTCACCCCACTGCTTTCTTGCAGTGCGAGAAGCAGAAAGATAAAATAATATAAATAACATATTTCTGCTTCTCGCACTACGAGAAAGCAGAAGAAGGCTTTGGTTGGGGGTGGGCAGGTCGGGGACAAGTGTCTATCCCAATGTTGTGGGCGCTGACTGTTTGGTTGGCCCCAGGGCCGACCAAATCAGTCATGCACATCCTCCCGTTTTCTCCATGTAGGCTGCATGCAGCCTTCATGGAGAAAACGGCCTCCCCCTAGACGCCTGTGCGGCAATTGCAGCATTGTGATTGTCTTGGGGGATGGGAGGGAGGCTGCCTGTGGCTGCTTCCTGCGAAGGCAACGCGGATCGGACCGCCAAAGGTAAGTATTCATTTTTTTATTTTTTATTTAAAACTAACAACATCCCGCCCAACGACCTCCCTGCACGACCTCCGCCTCCCCACCCACGAGTCAACCCCATTTTTTATAAACTCATTAATACTTCTCTTAAATATGCAGGGGTTCCTAAAAATCGGAATCAAGAGTTTTGAAAAAAAGACGTGTTAAAAAAACATGTCTCCCGACCCTAAAGTCTTAAGCAACTTCAGGCTAATTTCTGTTTTCCCCACAATAGTTAACATTTTGGAGAATAGGGTCAACAGTCTAACCTCCTTCTACAAGACTGACAATCGGGTCTTCTGGCGGGTTACAGCCTTACTTGAGGATTCCAAATTCATCAAGGAAAATCTTGATCAGAGTACGCCAGTTGTGGTCATGCTTTTGTATTTGTCTTTGGCGTTCAACACTGTTTCCCATGCTATCTTGTTAGACAGGCTCAAGAAGATTGGAATCAGAGATCAGGCTTTGCTCTGGCTCAACTCTTTTTTGAAAGATAGTTCTTAGGCAGTCTTCCTGCCTCCTTTCACCTCTGCATCTAAGCTTCTAGAGTGCCTAGTGCACCAGGGTTCATCGCCTAGCTCCACCATTTTTAATATCTACCTGGAGCCTCTGGCTAAACTTGCAGAGTCTTGGGGGGTGCAGGTGGTCTCCTATGCAGATGACACCCAGCTCCGACTAATCTTTCAAGGAAACGCGGCAGCAACCTTGAGCTTGCTCAAGCCCTGCTTGAAGGCTATTCTGGAATGGATGAATGGAAGCTGCCTGAAACTTAATTCTGAAAAAACTGAGATCCACTTTTTTGGCACGAAGTCCTCACCAGATGCTAACATTTGGTGACCATTGGAACTAGGTGCTCCTCCCTTCCCAGCTCCTGTAGTGAGGAATCTGGGAATAAAATGTGATTCCAAACTCACTTTTGAGCCTCAGGTCAAGTCTTTATCTGTCACTTGCTATGCCATCTTGAGGGCTCTCTGGAGAATGCTCCACCTGATTCCTGAGAATTGTCAAAAAATAATTGTCCATGCCTTGGTTACGCCCAAATTGGTCTATGCCAATAGCCTGTATTTAGGCCTGCCCGCTTTCCTAATTCAATGGCTCCAAACTATCCAAAATGCCTCTGCACGCAGAATCCTCAAAATTCCCATCAGTTTCTCATCACCTCCAGCATCTTCATTGGCTCCCTGTCATCTAGAGGATTCAATTTAAGGCTCTCCCTTTTGCTTTCAGAGCCTCATAAAGGATCTTTTTTATCTCAGGTCAAGATTGAAGCCCTACTCTCAAACCAGATCCTTAAGATCTGATAAGCTGAAACTGCTCCAAGTCTCTCGCATTTACAAAGCAAGAAGAGGTGGGAGTTCTTTCTCTTATCTGGCTCCCAGGTTATGGAATGCACTGCCTCTTAGTTTGGGGTACATCCCTTCGGAACCCTGCGTCAGACAGAAACTTAAGACCATGCTTTTTGACTCCTGCCTAGTAGGCTAATTGGTCCTGACAATGTTTTAGCCTCTTTTTTTCCTTGATCTCTCTGCTAGTGCTGGGGCACCATTTTGGAGGCATGTATATGCTCTAGAAATGCATTGAATTTAATTGAATTTAATTTGATGCTCCAGTACCTTCCACACATATCATATGAATACTATGGGGTGAAGGTAAGAATGAAGGTCCACGATGAACTGTGTAGTTGTTCCATATCTGGCATGTTCCCGATCTCCAGATCCCTCCTGTCATGGCATGGACCCCGTTGGTCCTCCAAATTAAATCACTCTCCCTCACAACGTCTTTGCGGGCGTGTAATGGGAGGCTGGAACCTGACAGACCGGGGTCAGCTACGTTTAACAGACTAGAGCAAACTTCCATCATTGACTATATAATGATAGAGGGCAAATATTGGGATAGGCTGCTGGAATTCAGGGTTCTCCCAAGACAATACAGTGACCATAATGCCCTTGTCCTAACACTCAAGCCAGGGAGTTTTGGGCTGACAAATCCTGCTCCCGAACTTAATTTTGAACTCCTGCCCCTCATGATAGCAGGGTTAAATGGCCTCATTTTCAGGACTCCCCAGCCAAACTTGCTGAAATATATCAGATAGTTATACCTCTGATTTCTGAGATGGAGGATTTGGGTCCCCAGGGTAGAGCTGTGGAAATCCATGAGCAGTTGGCTGTCGCGCTAGTGGATGTGTTTTGCCCTGTGAGTGGGAATAAATCCCATCGGGTCAGGACACACCCATGCAAGAAAGCAAAAAAAGACCTGCTCACTGCAATTAAAACCAAAGACAGAGCAGGAATTAGGATATCACGATTGCTCTACAAAAAGGCAATCATTAGGGGAAAGAGGGATTGGGAGGAGACTAGGTGGGAGGAACTTAGATCTGCACTCTCATGTGAGGACTAAGTCGTTTTGGGCTATTGTTGGCTCAGGCGTGAGTGGGGGAGGTCTGGCACTATCCCCGAATATAGCACCCTCGGTGTGGGAAGCACATTTTGGAGCATTATATGCTAACTCGGAGCCAGAGTTCATGCCCCTGTCAGGTCCCGAACCCTGCCAGGAGTATAGATTGTTAGGGGTGACAGACCTGGCCCTGGGGGAAGCTACAGTGCCTCCTTCGTTCGCCGCCCCGGGCCCCCGCCATGAGTATCGATTGGTGGGGGCCTCGGGCGACAAACTGTGGCGGGACTCCCGGGATGTTGAGGATGAGTGCCATCTTGCAATGCCTGAGATTATCACTCTGAAGGAGGTTGAGTTTGCATTAGCAAGGCTACTTTCCAACTAAGCCCCTGGCCTCGATAAATTGCCTGGGGATTTATTTCGTTCTCAACCTAAAATATGGGCACCATATTTGGTTGTCCTATTTAATGCGATTCTTATGGGGACTGATCCACCAGGCACCTGGTTGGGAGCCAAGATCGTCCCCATTTATAAGAAAGGTTGCCTGTTAACCCCATCTAATTATAGGCCCATTAGCCTTATAGATACAACACAAAAACTAATGGGCAGGATCATTCTGATAGGATCCAAGGGTGGATGGAGGAAAACAAAATATTGACTACACTCCAGGCTGGGTTTAGGTCAAGTATTTCAACCTTGGACCAAATATTTCGGCTGCAGGTTTTATTTTAGAAAACAGCAAGAGTGGAGGGTGGCAGCCTCTACCTTGTCTTTGTTGACCTGCGTGCCGCTTTCGACCTCGTTCCTAGGGAAAAGTTGTGGAAAGTTCTAGCAGACTTGGGTCTCCCGCCCTATTTATTGAACATCCTTAACAGATTACATACTGGCAATTATGCCCAAGTTAGGTGTGGGAGGTATGGAGATCTCTCGGCACGCTTTCCTGTTTCAAAGGGTGTACGCCAGGGGTGCGCCCCGGCTCCCACGTTATTCTGCCTTTACATCAATGGTCTCATAGACCATCTAATTGGTGTAATAAACAATGACGCTCCCAGACTGGCCACCGGGCGGGTGCCCGCTCTGATGTTTGCGGATGACACCCTGTTGTTATCCAAAACATCATCGGGCATCCAGCGTGTTTTGGACGGTTTTCAACGTTCTGTGCTTCGCGTGGATTGGAGGTTAACTTGGAAAAGACCAAGTTCATGATCTTCAATCCCCTGAAGCGGATCCGCCCAAATCCCGTCCTCAATAGCATCCCCATGGAACGTGTCAAAACTTTTGTCTATCTTGGTATTACCTTGACGGAAGATTTTGACTTGGGCTTTCAAATTTCTAAGTCAGCTCTCAGACTAACACAAATAGCAGGGGGTATTAGTAAGCTCCACAGAACATCAGACTTAAAACCGGCAGCTCCGGTTCTTGAAATATATCGACTCCAGGCGAGAACAGCCTCAACGTATGGTGCTGAACTTTGGGGCTATAAGAATGCATCCAATCTTTTGAGGGTGGAACAATGTTTCATGAGGAATCTGGTGGGTTTACCACAAAGTACACCACTCATCCCTCTACGATTTGGTTTGGGCCTGGAGTCAATAGAGGAGTTGGTAGCTGCATGGCCTATGCTCTATTGGAAGAGGTTCTGGTCAGTCCCTGAGCTGGCCCCCTATAGAGCGGAATTTTTGGAGGTTTGGGGTCTTCTAAAAAGCAGAAATATCCTGTGGTTGCTTCACATTAAGGTTCTTAGTGCCCGGATAGGTATGCCTGAGCTTTGGGAGACCCCCGAGTTGAGCTTCCCGAGGATATCCAGATCGGAACTCCAAAATCTGCTGAAGCGACAAAATCTATTAGCCTTACAGAGATCAGCTTCCCTGGGTAGGCTGTCCGCAGAGTTCCTCTTAGTAAAATCAGAACCATGCCTAGCGGAATTCCTAGATGTAATCCAACCACCTCTTGAGAGGAATTTATACACTCAACTAAGGCATGGCAGCCTACCAATCAGGTCATTTACCTCTAAATGGGCAAAATCGGAGAATGGAGCCTGCCCGGCATGTAATTATAAACGAGAAGATATTCCTCATGTTATGTTTTTCTGTCCAGCATACGTAACAATAAGGAAATGCTGGCTGATCCCATTATGTAGGAACTTGGGGTTTAGACACTGTATGCAGGCCGGCAGGGTTCTAATGTATGATACCTCTACCCTCATAGTTTTTGCTGTATCACGTTTTTTACTTGGTATGTGGCGCAGAAGGAAAAGCTTTGTATAATGCCTGTGATCAATTATGAATTTTATTGGTTCTTGATAACTGCTGAGTTTAATCAATTTTTATCTCTAATACTGATTCATTCATTATTTATTGTTTTAAAATGAATTGTGCCTTGCATGTATTTTATCTGCACTTTTATCTTCTTTTCGCCCGAAATAAAGTTATCATTGAACATGAATTGAGCTATGTTTGCCTTTATCCCGATGTTCCCCTCCATTGTTTTCACTTCTTTGTGGTCAGTTGGTGGGCCCCTAATCCCCCCAAAAACTTCAAATTGCTGATCTGGTGCTCTTTTGGCCCCTATTGGAGTACTCAAGAAGAAGCACCCCAAATAGTCCCTGCTTTGTGTGCATGCTTTTTTAAAAAACAATCATAAGTGACAAAAGGGGCGCAAAGGGATGATTACTTCAGCCTCATTCCCCTTGGTGCACCTGTCATTAGGGTTACCTTTAATTGATCACAAACATCCAATTTAATGTTACCTTTGGTGAATAAAGGAAGGCTGCTGCTTGCAGAGGAGAACAGAGACAATCCATCCCCCACTTCATCTTCCTCTCTAATCCTTGGTCTTCTTGGTCTGGCTGAGGTCAATAGATGAGGATTCCCGAATGTCTAAGCCACTGGAAGACTAGTGACATCTAGGCAGTGCTCAGCACAGCAACATTTGGCAAGAGGTCAAGGTTTGCTCTTCCTTGAAACCCCACTGATGAGGGATGCACATCTGCCATATTATAGAAGTACATGATGAAGGTCCACTTGATCTGAGTGCTTCCTGTTTTCAGAAGGGTAGAAGGCATTCTAGAAGGTCCTGCTGAAGTTCTATGGCTTTCCCTGCTGCTGACCCAGGCTGTGTAAAAACTCCTGCATGGGCCAAGGAGTACAGAGAAACAAATATGGCGCCCAGAAGCTCTCTATTATCCTCACCAGAAATCAGTGGAGGGTTATACTAAAATACAAAATCTACATATTCTGGTCAGCTGAATTGTGATCTGTACCACCTGTAGTTTGTGCCCCTGATGGGCCTCTTCATGCAGAAGTCCAACACCTGCATGGACAGTGCACTATTGAGGAGCAGGGATAGTGAGAAGGACCTTAGTTGTCCTAGTATGTGATTGTGATCATGTACATGTGAGACTACGCCTCTTCTGTGGGACAGCAGTCGGCCCATCTCCACCAATGTTGGTCTCTCCTAGGTATTGAACCTTTGACAGAGAGTAGCTAGGACCCACACACCCCCATGTCAAGAAATGCTCAACTTTTAGCAGACCAATAAACTTTACATTTATTTGGGATGGTAAGCAAGTCTTATTAGCATTCTTATTATGAACCCTGAACCGCTAGACACTGTGGGCCTGATTCTGATGCGGTTAGGAAAGCATTCTCAATTAGGGCCTGATTCTGATGTAGTTAGGAAGGCCTCCTAATGACATTTGCTCCTTCCAAATCGGATTGGGAACGTGTCTTCCTGACCCAGGGCCCAATTATGATGCGGTTAGGAACATATGCTCCTATTGAAGTCAATGGGAGTCCAACCAACTCGTATCTGGAAGCATCCAGATGCATTGTACTCCGTCGGACTCTCCCGATCCAAGCGGGTCAGAAACCAGTTCCAAACCGATTCAGACGGGAAGCTTTCCAACCCACATCATAATAAGGCCCTGTGTGTCTATTGTACACCATTACTGTTTCATTTCTTTACATATTGTTAATATATTTTTCTAGCTGCTCTCAGTTTTGTGGTAGTCACAGGCAGAGTAACTATTTTATAGTTTGGCATTCATGAATGGGGTTACAACATTTGCTTGGAAATATTCTTCCTTGTGGTAGTTCTTGTACCTGCTCTGAAACAGTAGCTGCTTAGATTTACATAGTATGACTTTAAGATAAATCACAATGTTCGAGATAACTTACTATTGAGAATATTTTTATTATGTAACCCTTTTTATTATTTAGTCTAATTGTGAAGCTTTTTTTACTGTCTGACAACTTTTGTTCCTGTATACATATATTCTTATATTTGTGAGATTTTATTAAGGCGTGGTGCCTCTATCAAACTCTAAGACTAGATGGCGGTTCATATCTTTCCTACAACTGTAATACTTGGGTTCTACTATACCCCAACTTTACACAACTTACTTTGACCTCCAAGTAACTTCCCAAGTGACCTCCCAACCAACCCAAGTCAGGTAGAGAGTTTAGTGGAATGGGGAAGTCGCTTTCTATCAAAGGTCAAGTACTCAGTCTTTTGGTTAGTGAAAACACAGTGATATTGCTAGGTTGTCCATGCAAGTGCAAAAACTGGGGAAAAGGCATGAGGGTGCACCAGGAAGGTGATCAAGTGTGGATGATTTTGCTTACACAGTAAAATCTCAGGGATATATTTTTCAGTAAAACCTAGGATGGCCATTATGAGAGTGTCAAAGGGGGAGAGCCTCAGTAAATTAATGTTTCACTTTCCTTACTAAACTTGTGGTGCCCCAGCCTCATTGAGAGGTGGGGGAAGCTTCAGGTTCACGAAGGCAGAACCTTAACTTGTTCTGCCATTAGAAGCCTCATACTGGCAGCCGATCCACCACTGGGCGACTAGGGCCAATTCATTGGAAATGTTGCTGAATTTAGGGTGCCTGGGACCCCTATGCCTTATATGGCATTGCAGGCGGAAAAACTCAATGATAGACCCCATGTGTAGAAATTAAACTCCTTGTGCGTCAGAGCCATTGCTTATCTGTATGTTAGAAATAACCCTGGCTTTAGTATTTTATAAGTATAATAAATACAAAAAAACTGTTCCAAAGGGCCACCTTGATATAATGTCTGGCGGCATTAAAGTTTTGCTGAAAGTACTTTCGCTGTCAGTGGAAGCACTTTTGCGAACCAATTCCTCTCAAGCAAGAGGGGATCTCTTACTTCAGAAGATAGTCTGTGGGACAGTGATGGGGGTCTTGACCAGCAGTCGATTGGCATACTGCCTCCTGAACTCAGAAAAATCATTGTAGGAAGATTGAATCATTCTGCATGGTTACCACCACGTTTTACCTGGTGTTGCTATGTTTTTCTGACTAGTCTGACTGGGATCTGCCAATCAGAACCCCTCTCTCTGTGCTTTTCCCCTAAATTGTACATGGTGAGTACTCAGGTACACCCCAGATTGGCTACTGATACCCTTGTAAGTCCCTAGTATATGGTACTAAGGTACCCAGGGCATAGGCGCACCAGGTGTCCCCCATGAGCTGAGGCATGTATTATGCCACCCATGGGAGACTACTCAAATTGTGACTCCAGGCCTGCCATTGCAGCCTGTGTAAACTGGTGCTAGCTCCACTTATGACCGATATAAGGTTCCTTCTATCTGAATTCACAGCATTAAAACCTATAAGTCACCCCTAAGGCAGGGCTCTCAATCTTGAAGGCAGGGTGCTCGGGTATAAGTGTGAGGGTGCCTGTGCATGAGCAGGACACCGCTACCATCCACAAAGTCCATTCTCCCGGGGTGTAAGTACATAAGCCATTACGATATATAGAGAGGCCATGCGTCATTATGTGATGACTAACTGGCTGTAACGAACCGTGTCATGTTTGGTATCAAACATGTTTGAATCATACCCCAACACTGTAAACGGTTTTGGAGTATGACTCCATGCACTGTAAAGCTCCTCCGGGCGGCTCTCATTACTCCTGGTACTAGTCTTCTAGACCCGAACAGCAAACTATGGCAACTGCTGACCAGAGATACGATTCTGCCCTCCTGCTGCTGAGCCAAGCTCGAGCAGGGGAAGGCAGGAGACCACCTCCCAGACAAGACTTAGTGTATTAGGACAGGGTGGAGGCACTTACCAGTGCCACTAGACTGCTTTGAAGGGCACATTTGGTGTCCTCCTTTCATACTCCAGTTGAAACCAGTCCGCTCTGGCACAAAACTGGACAAAGGACATGGGAGTATCCTCCCCACTGTCCACCCCCTCCTGTGGGAGGGACCCCTGAATCGTTCCAACCCTATTCTTAGGGTACTTAAGGGCTTACCTGTGGGTGGTTCCTTAGATTCGTTGTAGGACAAGTTTCAGATCCAAAACCACACCATCATCCGTCTGGGAAATGTGGACTTTGCTCAACTTTGCTTTTGGAACTGAGACTGCTACTGGGAAGAATCCTGCTGCTCCTGGTCTCATCGTCCTGCCAGTCTTCTGCGTCGTCTGTGCCTGTTGACATCCAAGACACTCGAAGGAATCTCCCTTGAAGTGAAAGAGTCACTTACCTGCATCTGCAGGCACCCCAATGAAGCTGACCGGTCTGCTGTTCCTGAGCTCCTACGGACTCGGAAAGGTTCAGAAACACAGGTGATGGTTATGCTAATCTGTTGAGGCCTGCACTGTCTTCATAGCAAGTTTGAAGCCAGTAACCCTCGTAGGAACCGACGGAGCAGTACCACCATGCACCGCACTGGCTTGCCTTTGCCAAGGCTTGCTGACTTTCTGCACCAGATTCTTCGGGATCCAAGAAGCTCCAGCCTCAAGCATGTCCTGCAGCCAAGATCTATGCCTGCACTGTGTCCTCTGCACTGTGGGCCTCCCTCCTTTTGGGAGCTGCTCCAGGTCCTCTTGCGACTCCTGTGCCTTCAGCCCGTGGGTCCGCTTGAGGGTCTTATTTGGCTTCAGTGGGCTCCTCTGCTTGCTTGGAGCCTGGTCTGACTTACCTGCTTGCGGTGAGTCACTTGGACCTTGCTGGTCCTGACACTTCACCTTTTTCGACTACTGCATTTGTTGCCGTTGCTAAGACTTGTTGGTGCCCCGGCCGGACACTGACCCTCTGGCTCTTGACATCCGACGTGGGACAGCTTGTGAACGGCTCCTGTTCTTACACTGCATTCCCTGGTACGCACAGATGCAACTTCAAGGGCATCCTCAACTCTCCTGCATCCCGACATCTGTGGGCATTCATCTTCTGTGCCGTCTGGGCACACCTTAGTGGCATAGACTCTGTCCCCTCTGCTTGCAGGTACCTCTCATCTTGAATCCACCTTTGGGTTCCAATGGACTCCTTCACCTTCTTCACCAGCTGCATCTTTACTGCACTCCTCCATTGTGGTCTATGGCGGTTTCCGACCTCAATTCGCAACTATGTACCTGGCTTCCCTGGTGTAGGTATACTAGTTCCTGGGGTATCCAGGGTGGAGTGACTTTCCAGCCTTCCATCTTCCACTGGGTTTCTTCAAGGTCCGCTGGGAAGGTCATTTTTCTTGAAACCTGCAATGCCAGACTTACCCATTGACTTTTATTGAGCAATTGGTTGTGTTCCCACTCTTCACACGGCCTCCATGGAGTTCCTGGGCACTTACTTTGGGTGGTTCTTGCGTCACCGACTCTTCTACATATTCTGGGTCCAGTCTCAACTTAGGTTGCAGTTCGCATTCTACTATCTTAGTATATGGTTTGGTCTCCCCTCGAGACCACTGTGTATTTGTGTTACTTACGTGTTCTATTATCACAGTATTGTGGGAATTGTGGTTATATATCTGGGTAGGAGATATTGCAATGTGTTAGTGAGTGTTTATAATAAATACATGTTTTATAACTACACTGTGGATCTTTTTCACTTGACGTACACCATAAGATTAAGTACTGGTAAAACAATCTGCTTTACACTCTTTCTGGACAAAGCCTGAAGGCTGCTCTCCACAGCTATCACTTAGAGAGCTTTCTAAGGTGTCTAAGACCACTAAAATCTCTTTAAGGTTTTTCTGGATTAGGGCAGGGTGCTACACTTACATAAGTGATGCAAGAAAGAAAGTTGCTAGCCCTCTCAATCGTTTAGTCTCTGAACATTTTGAGACTACAAACAAAAATGAGTCAATTGTTTGTGAGGGTAATTTTATTTAACCCTTTTGAACTTATTTTGATAGTATTTACCTATTTCAAAGGCGAGAAGAACACTTTACAAAAACCTTTACAAAACACAATGACACATATTTACAACTACTATACAATTGACATATATACAATTAAACAAACAATTATGCACAAACTTCTTTTACAAAAGAATATAGTGATTATGTATCCACAAATAATTACTCTTTGCGAAGTTTCAAACCACTATAAAACCCACAAGGTGAAAGAATGGCAACAAAAATTGAATTTTTTGTTTAGCAATTAATTCAGAGATAATGAATAATCCCTTCAGGGGCAGATATTTTATAGTGCCTGTCTGCCGTTTGCCGACGCGTTTCAAATCTGTAAAAAATCGCAGATTCTCCTCAGGGCTCTTTCATTGTAGTTGATCTATACAAATAAGAATATAAAGGAAGTTTGTTTTAATAAATGGGAATTAAAACTTCAAACACAGAACGACAAGGAGAAAACGGCATGACGACCGACGCTCTCCGTTCTACCTTCTAACAATAGGTATGTTATCAAACACTCCCTCGCAAAACCTTATGAGTCCAGGGTGTCAAAATCAATTTCAATACTGAGCACAACAATTGTGCCTTACAGGTATCATCAGAATTATACTGACCACCGAGAGGATCTAGACACAGCCTTACCGTCATAACAGACAGAGGTAGGAAACTTGTGTCTTTCGAGTCTGGAGCCAGTCACACTGTGCTGCCCCGGGTGGTCTAGTAAGCATGTGAATTAATTTTTTTGCAGAACTGATCTTCTGTTATATTGAATTTCTGCGGCTCACAGCCCCTCGTGAACAATTGGACCACGAGACCGTACCGCCTTTTCATGAAGGTAACTAGTCCAGTAACTCTCAGCAACCATAGGGGGTGGAAAAGCGACTAATTCCCATTTATTAAAACAAACTTCCTTTATATTCTTATTTGTATAGATCAACTACAATGAAAGAGCCCTGAGGAGAATCTGCGATTTTTTACAGATTCGAAACGCGTCGGCAAACGGCAGACAGGCACTATAAAATATCTGCCCCTGAAGGGATTATTCATTATCTCTGAATTGATTGCTAAACAAAAAATTCAATTCTTGTTGCCATTCTTTCACCTTGTGGGTTTTATAGTGGTTTGAAACTTCACAAAGAGTAATTATTTGTGGATACATAATCACTATATTCTTTTCTAAAAGAAGTTTGTGCATAATTGTTTGTTTAATTGTATATATGTCAATTGTATAGTAGTTGTAAATATGTGTCATTGTGTTTTGTAAAGGTTTTTGTAAAGTGTTCTTCTCGCCTTTGAAATAGGTAAATACTATCAAAATAAGTTCAAAAGGGTTAAATAAAATTACCCTCACAAACAATTGACTCATTTTTGTTTGTAGTCTCAAAATGTTCAGAGACTAAACGATTGAGAGGGCTAGCAACTTTCTTTCTTGCATGATATATTTGGTCCAGCTGCCCCCTCGTCCCAGGACCAGACTCCGTTGTTTTACAAACACTTACATAAGTGAGCACCGTGTACTAAGCCAGCCTCCTACAATCACCTAACAGGTGTCTCTGTTCTATAAGTTGTTGTGTTTGGAATAACACCATTTCATTTTGTTCTATCAGCTTGATGAGTTACGTTTTTGCTGTAGTCGAGTCATAGATGTGAGTTTTAAATAATGGAAAGGTTTGGCAATAGGAGGGCATAGATAAACTGTTGCAAGGATTCTGCTCCTAGACAGAACTGTGCACAGAGACCCAGGACCTCAGTAAATTGTGGTGTACCAAAAACTCACCTCAGTATCTAGAAAACCCCAACCAGCTAGCATCAGTGTCACATTAGCTCTTCGTCCTATAGCAAAGTAACCAATGATTAGACAACCCTGAATATGCGTCTTAGGATAAACTCAGGATTGGTGGGAAGTGAGAACACTCTTTTGTTATACTCTCATACCAGTCCACAACATGAGTAAAAAAGAGGCACGGGAAAGGTTAAAATATTTATTTTAACGACGTGCTCTCAGTTGCAGTATCTTTGCCAACATAAGCAGACATATGATTAGAAATAATATGGTTAGCATTGTTACAACTCCATAAAACACAAAGGGAGAGATAATATTACAATGATGGTGAAAACAGGTCATATAGCGCCTAGTTATTACACCCTCCCTATCTAGGAACTATGTTTTATAAACTAAAGAAGGTCTCTTAAGCTTGTTTGGGGGACCCCATTACCTCTCAGCTCAGCAAGAGTGTATCACATCAGGATCAGCAAAAGCTCTCTACATCACTGGGAACGGAAAATCTTCCAAGTGTCTGAAATCCTGGCTGCAGTGCAATAATAAAGGTGCCAGAATTTCATTTGGCTCACATCTGTTATTGTTATTGTTATTGTTACCTTGAGTTTATATAGCGCCAAATCACCGGCAGGTCTCTAGGCGCTCAGACAGATGGAAACTCCAGCAACAACTTAATGCGTGATACAGGCCACTACAAAGGTAAGATTTTACATCGCACCCAAAGCTTTCCTGAACAACAATGTTTTCAGCGACTTCCTAAAACGCAAGAGATTTGCTTCTCTACGTAGGGCTTCTGGTAGCTTATTCCATAACTGAGGGACCTGGACTGAGAAGGATCTCCCTCCCTTGGTTACCAGCTTGTAACGGGGACAGGCCAGTAACTGAGTATCGGAGGACCTAAGTGTTCGCTTGGGGTTATACACCTCCAGGCGATCTTTGATATAAGCAGGTGCTTGCCCATAAATTGCCTTATCAGCCGTACATAGGATTTTAAACTCTACCCTCTCTTTTATAGGGAGCCAATGTAGGCTGTGCAATAGAGGTGAAGCATGGGTCCTTCCAGGGAGCCTAAAGATTATTCGCGCCGCGTCGTTCATAACGACCTGCAATCTATTGGTCAGGGTTTTGGGAAGACCTAAATAGAGGACTTTCCCATAGTCCAGTCTTGAGATAATGGTTGCACCACCGACCGAACGGAGCATGGACGAAGAAAGAATGGGAACTAGCTTGCGCAGCTGTCTAATTAAGTTGGTACAGCTCCCTACAACGGAGGAAATCTGACTACCCATTGACAGTTCGTGGTTCAAGCTTAATGCCCAGGCTTTTCACATTTGCACATGATTTCGGGGTAGGACCTAACTCCTGTGGCCAATATAGGTCACTCCAAGGTGAATTAGTAGTTGAAACTACCAGAACCTCCGTTTTATCCGGATTTATTTTCAACATATTTACAGTCATCCACCCGACCGTGTGTCTAAGGATGTTCTGAGCATGGGTCTGCGCCGCAACTGTATTGTCAATGCTAAGTAACAGCTGGGTAGCGTCGGCGTAGTTAAATACTTTGCAGCCCATGTTAACCAAAGAATCAATCAATGGTTGCAGGTAAAGATTAAACAGTAATGGGGATAGTGCGGAGCCCTGCGGGACCCCGCACCCTCCCAGTACCCACATCAGATGTACAGTCCCCCAATTGGATCCTCTGCGTCCTCCCTGATAGAAACGATTGAAGCCACTTGTAGGCCATGTCCCTAACCCCAAAAGCAGCCAATCTGTACAGGCGCAGGGAATGGCTGACAGTATCAAACGCAGCTGAAAGATCTAAAAGTATCA
The DNA here is from genome assembly GCF_964263255.1 of Lissotriton vulgaris. Taxonomy (NCBI): domain Eukaryota; kingdom Metazoa; phylum Chordata; class Amphibia; order Caudata; family Salamandridae; genus Lissotriton; species Lissotriton vulgaris. The sequence goes on along the minus strand of NC_141699.1, from coordinate 604,690,661 downwards.
GGGCGCTCGGTTTCTTACTGTCAGCCATACCTCTTAATTCATCCAACACCGAGAGCATCACCAACTCCGTGCTGTGATGTGCCCGAAACCCATCTGCCATGTGTTGTGTCTAAAAACGTGAATCGATCAGTTCGATTAACAGCTACCCTGTTATGAATACCTTGAAGGCTTCTTATCGCAAAAGAAAAGGGGACCCCTGAAATACTAGTATGAAGTAACCTAGACAGGGAAAATACACTCATGTAAACATTCTAGGACTACTTCAAAGTGACGCAACCCTTAAGTCATGATAAAGGGAATGACAGTAGTGACACTTAGGAAATTAGAAAAATACAAAAAATATTTATTCATTCAGAATAATTTTCTGGTTTTTCTCATATAGATATATGAATTGCATTATAAAAAGCATATACTCACAATACAAAAGTGACATACATATCATACAGAGACTTATAAACCATGCACAACATTCTGACTACTTTCTTACCAAACCATACACACTAAACCATACATACAATTGACTATACATCAATGTATGATGCAAGTGATATATGAATTATAATATTATTCAACTCAAAGATAATAAATTGATGAATAGTATAAATCTTTAGGGTTTTTGAAGTGGGCGCAAAGCTGACTCAACGCGTTTCGACAGAAACACTGTCTTCATCTGGAGTATCACCTCTGGAAGTTGTGCTCTGGAAGAATACAATACATACCAATGCATTAATATTACAAAGTGTCACTAATGTCAAATGAAATATTTGATTTAAGAAATGACATGGGCCTATGGATATCCAAGGATGCAGTAATGTCTCACGCACAAAAATATATAAACAATACACAAATATTTATATAGGCATAGCATTACCATCTAACAGACATGGTGTTTTACAGAGGAAAAACAGACATTTACATGTAGTGCTCAAATAAATCAATAATGACCATACTAATCAAAACAGACAAGAAAGAAAGAGAGGGAGTCTTACCACAATAGATAACCCCATTTGTTTTACGTCTCTGTAGATAGACTGAAGGACAATACCTAAAAGGTCTTCAATATAAAAAGAATCTATTTGGAAAGACAAAAAACCCATAATGGGGATATGTTAGGACTAGATTGTTCTGCCATTATTTAGTATCCTACATAAGCAAACATTACTTACGAAATAAAAGAAAAAGGGAATAATACCAAATGCTATCCCAAGCGATATGTTGAGATGCAGTCAGTGCTTGACACTATATATCCGGAGAAACACAATGAATAAATAGGATACCCTTGTCAGTGTGATACTTGAAGTGCTCTGGAAAAACCAGACAACAGGAAAACGGAAAGAGGTTGCTAATTTGTGTAGTGTGATGGTCAAACTCATACAAATGTAACAATGAAGAGCACTAAACCTCTTGAATAATTACCTCATATATCAACACAGTCCTATCTCGAGCCCGAGACAGGTCTCAATGGCACCTCCGATAAAGGGCCGGACAATTTCTAGATGAATCAAGGAACGTGACATGTAGTAATGAAGAGAGAAAAACAAGAGAGGAGAAACACAGTCAAAAGTGGGAAAAGCACAAAATTAAACAAACTACTAATGTTTTCTGTGTTAAAAATATTTTTACATACCCTCTCTATAAAGTGACGATGGGCACTTGGACGAGCTGTGAGTCTCGATGGAAAGGATTCATACAGCTGAATGCGAACCACACAAGAGTAGAACAATAGGGTTAATTTCTATCAATGTTATACTATCTGACACCTAAAGTCATCTATGGAAAAAACTAAGATATTAAAACGCGTAACTGACAACAGTGTAACTTAATTGAAAAAACGTAATCCATCCGATAAATATAATCTACATCAACACGAAAGGACAAAAATATACACGCGATCACAATATACAAAAAATGTAAATGCTACGTTCTTAATAACGAGACTTGATTTTAAGCTGAGATTTTCCATCCGGAAATTTAAGTATGGCCAAGTCCTAAAGACACACTCAAAGCGTTAAGAATACGCAAATATAAATTGAACGCCTATATAGTTTTACATACTGTTTGTCAGCATAGAGGTTTCTGTATGGATGGCGAAGATGGCGCTATGAAAACAAACCAACCTTTAGGTATAATAGTCACAAGACGAGTAACAATCTCCACCCACACAATAATTTTTGGCTGGAAAGTCTAGGCAAGCATTAAAAAATAAGATAAGAGCCTTGAAAGAAGTAATTATGCCGTATAGAAAACTCTTACCAGATAAAAGGATGTAATTGAGCTTTTCAGCTCTATACTGGTAACCAGCAGGCCAATGGATATCAGCCGCAGCAATCCAAAACACGCGAAAACTAGTCTGGGTTTAAAAGCAGTGAGCGAGGTCATATAATATGGCTGAGATACCCGCCACCCCCTCTCAACACAATCCCCAAGAATTGGGAAACCGGAAACAGTTCTGAACTTTTGGAAGGCGGGAGGGAGTTACCCTCCCGGCCGTATTTATTAAAATATGAAACAAAATCAAAACATTAAAATAACAGTTTCATATCATGTACAATTTCATATCCACATTACGATGTTTGGCTAACCTTAACACATATCTAATACAAAGGTTCTCCTAGCCGATACTAACATCCTCACAAAATGCATTTCAAATTGAAATTGTACATCCTAACGTTAAGGGCCAACGGCAAGGTCGTAACCGGTGTCAGATCCCTAAACCAGAACTCCCCTCTCACTTGTGAGGGGCGGCCGCACAGAGGACTGCACCTCATGTGCCATACCAATTTCCCTTGTCTTGACGGGGGCCCCTGTTAACTCGACGCCATCTACGTGGTCGTCCGAGGACTCGTGTGAGGTGTCTAGAAGGTAGCGTAGACCCCCCTCCCCACCCCACACAACTTACCACATCTGCCGTCGCAGATGTCCTGGCCCCGGGAAATTCCCAGGAGGGGCCCGTAGCCCCTCCTATCCAGGGAGGGGCCTTGACCGCCTTCCCTTTCCTTTAGGCGACCCGTCCTTTAGAAGGGACCGCCTCCCCGTTGAGGGGCCAATGGCCACCTCCCCCCTGGCGCTCCCATCCGTAATGGGTGACGCCCCCCCCTAGGGATCTTCCAATGACTGCTCACCGATCATGACCTTACCGCCCGACCAAACAATAAATACGACAAGATTAATTACTAAAGAGAAAGAGACATTCCTACTTTAACGGATCAAGTATCAAAACCTCTAAAACATTACTAATCACTCTGATGCAAGTCTTTAATAAAGCATACTGCAAAGGATCAACCACTTTATTGCAACCAAATCACAAACTTTATTCAGAAACAACCTGCAAGAAAACAACAACTACATAAAATGACTTTATACCACGACCACTTGCTGTCTTCAGGGGATGGTGGGTGGGTTCAAAATTGGCTCTTCGTTCCGTCTCGAGGTCACGTGCAGCGAGGAGGTGCAGCTTCAGAGCACAGGAACAAGAGGATGCTTCCTTGGATTGTTGCTCCTTTTATTCTTCTCTGGGCGGGCGTAAACCCGCCTCCTCCCGCCTCCAGGGGCGTGGCTGACGGCTTCAGTGTCTAGGACAACCCACTCTTGGGCGGGAAAAAGCGCGCCCCGGCTACGCCGCTTCGGGCATACCAGCCGAGACGCGCCTCCCGCCCAAAATGGCTTCCCGGGGGGATCGGGGTACTCCACCATACGTTCGGGGGGACCGAGTGGTCGCCCCTTTCCATATGGCTGAGATACCCGCCACCCCCTCTCAACACAATCCCCAAGAATTGGGAAACCGGAAACAGTTCTGAACTTTTGGAAGGCGGGAGGGAGTTACCCTCCCGGCCGTATTTATTAAAATATGAAACAAAATCAAAACATTAAAATAACAGTTTCATATCATGTACAATTTCATATCCACATTACGATGTTTGGCTAACCTTAACACATATCTAATACAAAGGTTCTCCTAGCCGATACTAACATCCTCACAAAATGCATTTCAAATTGAAATTGTACATCCTAACGTTAAGGGCCAACGGCAAGGTCGTAACCGGTGTCAGATCCCTAAACCAGAACTCCCCCCTCACTTGTGAGGGGCGGCCGCACAGAGGACTGCACCTCATGTGCCATACCAATTTCCCTTGTCTTGACGGGGGCCCCTGTTAACTCGACGCCATCTACGTGGTCGTCCGAGGACTCGTGTGAGGTGTCTAGAAGGTAGCGTAGACCCCCCTCCCCACCCCACACAACTTACCACATCTGCCGTCGCAGATGTCCTGGCCCCGGGAAATTCCCAGGAGGGGCCCGTAGCCCCTCCTATCCAGGGAGGGGCCTTGACCGCCTTCCCTTTCCTTTAGGCGTCCCGTCCTTTAGAAGGGACCGCCTCCCCGTTGAGGGGCCAATGGCCACCTCCCCCCGGGCGCTCCCATCCGTAATGGGTGACGCCCCCCCCTAGGGATCTTCCAATGACTGCTCACCGATCATGACCTTACCGCCACAGGCCGGATAGTTGACCGGCTATCCGGACCCCCCACAAAACTCCTACCTAAAGGTCATGCTGCAAACTCTTTAACCAGGCTACGAAGTCTCCTATGAGTAAAGAATTCCCCACCCGGGACAAATGAACCCCATCCTCTAGATACATATTGTCCCCCCTGATACAACCATGAGGAATCGAATGCAATGCACTGGTACGGAACAGTCTACCCAGCTTGTTATTCACCTTTTTCACAGAATGATTTATAGCCGACACTGAATTAGCCCCCCGCCATACCTTTCGTGGAATCATATGGGACCATGCAAACGTGCACCCTGGAACTCTTCTCGCCAACCAACTTACTGTGGATAGTATCGCCTCGAGAAGTAGTCGTCTACCAGTGGTCACCAAATCATTGCCCCCAAGATGTACTATGAGTATAGATGGCGGTGACCTTGTCCGCCCTAACAAACCCTCGAGAAAATGTTGAAACTGGTCAATACAGAGCCCGCCCCTTCCGTAGAAGGTCACCCTGTACCCGTATTCCCCAGCTGTGTGAATCATGTCACCTGCTTTGAATACGTCCGCGGCACGCCTCACGTATGAGTGGCCCACGACCCACACCACTCTTTCCTCAGCCGGTGATCTCTGACCGCTGGTTCCCAGGTGTCGGGTCGACTGCACAGTCCGCCCCGCCTCGTAGGTTTGCGAAACTGTAACCAAACAAAGACAAGAAGCGTGAGTACATGATATCAGCTTCACAACATGTGCAACCGCACATACCTTTTGTAACAATTCGAGGACCAACGCCCCAACTGTTTCACTTTTTCCACACTCAGACCCCTGGCTGTAGCCTCTGTAGCAGCCCCTATCCGGAAGGAATGAGTCCCAAACTCGCCCGGGTTCAAGCCGCGAGCCGAAATTGCCATTGCAAACACCCGCTGGAACTGAAACCTTGTCAGTGGGGTGGCATCTGCGTGCCTCAGCAATGTCCCTCCCCATGATGCCGCCCTCTGCGCCAAATACTCCTCAACGCATGCCACCGGGCACGTGGGGGATCCGGGAATCCGCTGGACTACTACACTGTCCCCGATCGCCCCCTGATCGGTCTTGGACCTGACAAACGAGACAATCATCGTCTCCCCTTTTACTTGAATGTGCTCTCGGCACAAACCACCCCCCGTATCCTGCTTGTTTCTCGCCACCAGTTCGCTTACCCGCATAGCCCCATGGAATGCTAATGCAAAAGCGGCCCGGAATAACACTGTTTCCGACTTGGATGAACATGTTGCAGGGAGTACGGATAGTAACAGGGCCAACCTATCCAGACCTATCGGGTGCCTTTCATCTACTCTGCGACCCTCAAGGCGTTGCCACCCCCGCAGCACTTTCTGTACTACGAAAGACGCTGTAGGATCCTGGATACCATGGGCCCGCGCCATGAAGGAAATGGCGGCCCGATGCCTCTGGGCCGTAGCCACCGATTTGCCTGCCCTGCGTAATGACAGTAAAAACTCTATGACAAATTCCTCCTGGCCCCAAAACTCCCTCCTAGCAGAACCCAAAAAGGACCAATAGGAACGGAACGCCCCTTCATATGCCTTCCTTGTCCTGGGTGCTAAACTCTCTCCCACGAGGTTTTGTAGTTCGGGGCACCGAGAGACCAGAGAGCTTCGGGAAATGGTGCTGCCACCGGGTCCGCTGTGGGCAGAAAACCCCAGAAGGCCTGCATACGGAAACGAGAAAGCGCATCAGCAGCCTGATTCAGCACCCCTGGCACATGCCTCGCTCTAAAGAGCACGTTCAATTGCATACATAGTAACACAATTTCCTTGAGCAACCTCAGGATCCATTTGCATCGTGCTGCCTGACTATTGATACACTCAACCACGGTCATGTTATCAGACCAGAACACCACAGAGTGATCCCTAAACCCCTCGGGCCATGTTTTCAAAGCCACCAGAATAGGGAACAGTTCGAGAAAAGCAATGTTACTTGTAAGACCACACTCGTGCCACCATGACGGCCATGTTTGCGCCGACCAGTGATTGCCAAATATGGCGGCAAAGCCTATACTCCCCGCCGAATCTGTCCACAGCCCCAACTCTTCGGAGGACACCGCCGGCTTGGTCCAGACAACCCGACCATTGAAATCCGCCAGGAATGCCAACCAAATGCGCATGTCCTGGCGAATCTCGGCCGAGAGCCTCGTGCGGTGGTGCCCCTCTTTAAGGCCGACCATGGCTTGTGCAATCGAGCGGGAAAAAGGGCGGGCCATTGGCATTATCCTAAGGGCAAAATTCAACTGACCCACAGTCTGCTGTAATTGATGCAAGTTCACCTTGGTTTCCCTAATGCATGCCTCCAGCGAAGCCCTGAATTTCCGCACTTTTTCCCCTGGCAACCGGAAGCAACCTTCTTCGGAATCGAGCTCTATTCCAAGAAACTCGAGCGAAGTTGATGGCCCCACAGTCTTGCCTGGCGCCAATGGCACACCAAACTGCCTCATCAGATCACAAAATTCTTTTAAAGCCTGTGCACATTCTGTGTCCCCGGCAGCCCCCAGGAACAGAAAATCGTCAAGATAATGCATAACATGCTGAAAACCCGTCATTCTTGTGAATGCCCACTGCAGGAAACAACTGAATTTTTCAAAATAAGCACAAGATATGGAACAGCCCATTGGCATACATTTATCCATGTAATAGCGCCCCTGAAACATGAAGCCCAGGAGACGCTGATCGTCCGGGTGTACCGGGAGCAACCGAAACGCTGACTCGATGTCGGATTTGGCCATCAGCGCTCCGGGCCCCAGGCGATTCAACATGACGACTGCATCATCGAAGGATGCGTACCGCACCGAACATACCTCTGGGTCTATCGCATCATTAACTGACAAACCTCTCGGGGCTGACAAATTATGTATCAGTCTGAACTCACCCAGGTCCTTCTTGGGGACCACTCCCAAGGGTGAACAAACAAAATTAGGAACTGGTGGCATGTCGAATGGTCCCGCAACCCGACCCCGGGCTACCTCTTTCCCAATCTTCGCTTGCACCACTGCCGTATTATGTAGGACCGATAGTTGATTCCTACACTGCGCTTCACCCTGAAAATTCCCCACCGGGATGCGGAAACCATAGGAAAAACCGTCTCGCAACACCCCAGCGGAGACATGATCAGGGTATTCACTGAGCCAAGGAATCATTGCCATGGTATCAACTGGTGTAGGTAAAGCTGCCCCTCGGACTATGTCAGACCTGTTTGGCGCCTCCCCTACTTCCGTTATCACCCGTTTTGGCTCTGCACATGGTCTCGGGATGCGAGGACTGTCCACACCCCCCACAGTCGTGCCGAAACTTGCATGACCCCTGTGGCCTCGTACACTTTCCCCTGTTAAAGTTCCAGCATACCCCTTTCTTACCTGTATTGCCATTCGACCTTAGGTGATGCTCATTACTTGCCCCCGCCCGAAAGGGCGCCCCGGATGGTTGGTGGGAAAACTCACCCCCGCCCCCCCAACAATGGTGCCTTTAACATGCCTGAGTTCTCCATTTTTTGCCAAGAAATGGAGTCGTAACAATCCCACGTCAGGCACGTGTCGAACTTTTTTGCCTTACGAAAGATATTATCATAGCAAAACCACTCATTGCCCGCATATGTCTGAGAAAATTCCATAATACGTGACTGGTACACAGGTAACTCGGTCAACAAGTCAGGTCTCCGTTCCCCCATAATTGAAGTGAATATGCCGAATGCTCTACCCCAATTACCTATCGTCTCATCGACTCTAAAGGCGGCCATTTTTGCGCGCCAAACACTCGGATGCATAAGTTCTTTCTGGACTTTCACGTGCTCAATCTCGTAATGATCAGTTAGCAAGGAAAACATGTTTACATATTTCTCAGCCCATATCCGTTCTTTGATTTCCATTGGGATATGCTGAGCCAATTTCTCCCTTCTCGAGGGTACAGACCCCTTCCCCGCAATCGGCATTAGCTGCTTACCTGCGCCAGAAGCTGTAACCGCCGTTGCTGCCGAACTCGTGCCAGCTGCGGGTTGCTCTACTGGAGCCTGCGGAGAAACAAACGGACAAGGTGGTTTCGCGGCCTCCCGTGACTGCCGCAACTGCCTTATTAATTGCTTGGCCTCCTCGGCCGTGTCCCCCGGAGCCACAGGACCCCTGCTGCTATTACCCAACCATGCCGCTAGCTGGGCGGCCAACTCCGGGGGCATGTCCCCATCGTTCACCGGGGTAACCACAACGGGGATCCGCTGGCCCTCGGCAGGAGCCGGCGCGGGAATCTCCGCTGGTCTAGGAGGGCTCGCCGGGGGAGCCTCCGGAACTGGGACCTCGTCCCCGTTCGACCCATTCCTGGCCCTCTTCCTTCTTCCGGCCGGGGCCGCCGCCGGGTTGGATCTTTTCGGCCTTCCCGCACCGTCCCTGGCCGCCATCTTTCTCTTCATCTCTGCCATGTCTTTCACCAACATCCGGAGCATCTGGTCGGTGCTGACCTTCTTTGCGACTCTCTTGCCCGGCATTTTCCCCACGTAGGTGAAAGGTCCTGACGCGATTTGTAGTGCTAGAAGAGAAAAGAGAGAAATTACAAATTTCAAAATTGGCTCTTCGTTCCGTCTCGAGCTCACGTGCAGCGAGGAGGTGCAGCTTCAGAGCTCAGGAACAAGAAGATGCTTCCTTGGATTGTTGCTCCTTTTATTCTTCTCTGGGCGGGCGTAAACCCGCCTCCTCCCGCCTCCAGGGGCGTGGCTGACGGCTTCAGTGTCTAGGACAACCCACTCTTGGGCGGGAAAAAGCGCGCCCCGGCTACGCCGCTTCGGGCATACCAGCCGAGACGCGCCTCCCGCCCAAAATGGCTTCCCGGGGGGATCGGGGTACTCCACCATACGTTCGGGGGGACCGAGTGGTCGCCCCTTTCCATTAGTCACCTTATCGAAAGAAGGGGCGGAGCAAAACCCGGCCAAAAATAACAAAAAACTTAAACAGGCCACATTCCTATTCTTAAATACCGCAAAATACACCTGATGAAAGATAGTTAAAAAAGATAGCTAAAGTGCAGCCAGACTATATAAAAACACAACACTATAGATCTATTGTGAATGAAAAAAGATATTCCTCACGCGAGGACATAGTGGGCTTAGCAGGCTGGGAACACGGTTTACTTAAGCAGCTTGAAGAGAAAACCGCCCGATAACAATAGAATATTGTTGAAAAAGAAACACTTATGAATCACTTAAAAGGAAATGCTAGCTAAAAATAAACCATCCAAAAACACAGGGGAAAAAGGCGGACATGATGTAGAAAACAAACGCAATGGCATAAAATGGTACATATACTGGGTCCAACTATATAGAATGTCAAAGGTAAATTTAATAATTATATCGTATAGCTTGATCCCATGGGATCTCTGAATTTAATCCATTAATGTGAGAGTTAAGGGAAAAGATCCAAAACAACTCTCTGAGTTTTTGTATGGGTTCAGCTTGTTGGGTGTTCTTGATCTCAATCTTTTCCAGAATGAGCCGTCTTATTTCTGTCTCACAATGGTTCAAAGGATTCGGCACTCACTGTGCAGACTAAGGTCACAATGTAAGTCTAGGGATGTTGAAAATAAGCCTTTCTCATGTGAAGACATTCATGCAGCCTAACTTAAAAAAACAGCTATATGCAGTGTTGTGTGCATAAAGCTGCAAAAGGTAAAATGGCGTTTAACTTCTAATAAGCCATGCTAACATAGCAATGTGTGCAAACCAGGCATAGCCCACACTACACCCTCCCTTGATCGGAGAACGTACAATAAAGGGGGCAACATTTAGAGAACGCAGAGTTCAAGTTCGAATGAGACAGAACCAAGTTCAGAAAATTTGCCTAACATGATCATTGGAAGTAAAAATCCAAATTACTAATTATTAAAAGTATCAAAACATACATGTGTAGCCATAGTATAAAAAACTTCAAATGAAAAGGAAGTGATTACAAAAATGAGTAAATAAATGCATGAGTCCAGTACGTGTCTATGAAGCAGAAAAAGTGGCACTTCAGTCCAACAGCGTATAGGCACAGTACGTTGCAACAGCCTCCAATAGGAAGTTGTTGTTTTCATCAGTGAACATTTTTAGCCATCCAGTTTAGCAATGGAAAAGAACATACATGTTCTTTAACAACCGGAGCCTCTAACACCATCAGAGGACAACTCGGGTGTTCTTCGAGATAACTGTGTGCCAAGAAGTCATGGGCTGCGGACCTTATATTCCAATTGCCTAGTACTCCATGAGCCGTTGTGCAGGCCATAAACCCGATACAAGAACAATCTAGTTCATGAGCAACTAAGGGACTCATTAGTAGATCATAATCTTGGTTAGGAGACACCGTGTTGCAGAGGCATAAATCCAGAGCCCATTCAAGTCCGCAATTCAGGTAGTGGAAGACAGGCTGCATGCATGTAAAGTACGAGAACTGGAAGGATAAACCATACGCCACACTCAAAGTACCCAGAGGTAGCGATCCATAGTATTCAAGCAACCGGTTAGGAAGCTGGAGTAGCCGGGGCAGGTTGTCGAGGGGCACAGGATGTGCAACCATTTTTCAGCTGAGGAAATGTAAATTTTATGGTCAAGTTGTGTTCCCTAGCGCGTACCCCACCGTCTCCATGTACGAGTTAAAGTGCATGTAACTTCCCTCCTGTACCAGCTATGAAGACGCAAATACATTTGCGTCCAACGTCAACATGTCCTCTTTCAGACCCACCCTGAATGGGTTGGATAGCCCGTTCCTAAGTATGCTATGCCAACGTCTTTTTGTAGTGTACTTCTACGTTTTTCAGCTCTAGCTGAGTAGGCCCTGAATTTCTGCCACCGAGCCTCTTTTCTGGCTTCTGACTCCAAGGGCCTCTGCCCAGGCTGCCTCTGTACCCGTGAACTCTGACTTACTTTCAGCGCGGCCCCTCGCGCTCAGCTCAGCCTGCTGTCTGCCAAGATTGACTATAACCTTCGAGTTATCTGTTCCGCTCCCCGAAAATACATTCCTGCCTGCTAGCTTCAGTAAACATTCCCCTCAGCTGCAGAGCCAAGGGGCCGACCTGTCTCTATGCAACTAATTCAAGTAATTCATAGCCCTTGTTGCCATGCTCCCATGGAAGGCCCATGCCCCCACGCTTCTCATACAGACACTCAGGCGCTTATGCACGCACTCACAGTCAGTATAGAATAGCTTCTGCCCTCGAGACCTTTCCGCCCAGATAGCTTAGTTCCTAAACACCAGATATCAGATATGATAGAAGCACAAGTTGATCTGACATGCCAGACTTCTGTCTCTTTCCGTCGGTGCAAATGTCAAGCCCCCTGCACCCTCCAGCTTCACGTCAATCACACGTCATGCAGCTGCGCGCGCATCCAAGCTTCCGATTTCTGCTGACATTGCAACATTTCTGTTAGTGCCACCCCTTTGTGACACCTACCTGTGACGTTTCTAGCACACACCTCTAGTTCACGCCTTCTGATCACGTACTTGTAACACGTGTATACTGTTATCTTGTCTTCTCTCAGCTGTTACGCCCATTATAACTGTTTCCTATGACATGAATTAAGTATATAAGCTATGTAATGTAATAAAATGTAGCGCTCTATCCCTTCTGACACCCCTGTGGTGGTCAGAACATGATATCCTGGTCTAGACCATTCCTTTTTGAGGAATAAAACCCCTAAGAACTCTAACACCACGGACTCTGTTTTCTTTCTTTCCGATTGAGTTATTATTGATTAAGTACTTACCTGCATAGAAATTAAGAGAGTAAATTAATTATTTACGTCATTTTGGCGCCCGAACAGGGACCCCTCCCCCACCTCACGCGCCGGTTGGTGCGTTGCAAGCTATGTCCCCTGCCATCAGTTAGATGGAAACTACGCGTACCGGCAGGATTTCCTGCATCTCCCTCTGACCCACGGAGGTGACGAAGACTGCGATCAGTGCCCAGACGAGGCGGTGAGGAGTGCGGAGGATCCCGACCAGAGCCTAGCCGAAAGAAGCAAGGTCCGAGGTGTCAAGAGGCCCACCAGGTTTCCGAAATTTTCCGAAGTTTTCCGAAGTTTTTCCGAAGTGTCGAATCGAGTCCAGTCGAGTTTTCCGAGGCCTTCTGTTTCCGTGCTTCCCGGTGAGTACCATTGCTGGGACGTATCTAGACGGGTTTGGGTACACAAGTCTGGTCTGCACTGTTTTTAGGCAGTGTATCTGTACTGTTTAGCAGTATATCTAGTATTCTGAATTTCTGAATTTCTGCACTGTTACACCAGTGTATCTGTACTGTTTAGCAGTACATCCAGTATAGGGGGTAGTTATCTATGTCTCAAATGTCTTTTCATGTGATTAATGTCGTGGTATGAATGTGAATGTGACCGTTTTTAATGTGAATTATTGTGTTTCTTGTACAATTAGCTGTACCCAGTATTAAGTAAACTAAGGATTGAGCATTCAGTACTAAGTAAGCAAAATGCCGTTTTTCAACAAGTTAAAGCAGATAGGAACTAGGAAAGGGATACTAGAGGAAGAAATTCCTATCCCCCCTAGGGACACTCCAGGTAACTTTATGTACCATAAGCACGGCATAGACGCCATATTGTATCTAGACTTATGGACTGACTATACTAAACACCTAGACGAAAGACACAGATGGCCCGTTAACGGAACATGGGATGCCGAGTGCATCATGAAGGTAGAGGAAGCACTATGGAAAAAGAAAGCCAGACAATCTCAGAAAGACGCCATAGAATTTTGGCGTAAGGAATCACATAAACGTGCTGAAAGAGCACTCCGTAGAGAAGACAGACTTAAAGAATCAGAGAAAGCCCAAGAAAACGAACTAGTTACTGAGGGGATCCGAGTAAAAACTGAACAGATAGACCGCGCACGACATAATCTTGTAAACGGTATGTATCTTGCGGCCGAGGGTACACCTGAGGCCCTATCAGAAATACCGAAAAACTTACCGCCACCATTGATCCCAACTAAAGTAATGCATAAGACTACTAAAGATATATTCCTAAATTCTTATCTAGAGGATGTAGCACCGGCTTACACCAATCTGCCTGTTCGCACCTTGCCTACTGACGGGGACGGGGGCACCCCGCCCCCAGATCATGTTCCGCCAGTACCGCGACAGACCTCCCCCGTTCCGCCAGCCCCGCCACTTCCCGCACCCAAAATAGACCTACCGAAACCACGTTTACCTGATCTAACTAAACGACAAATTCAAGTTCAGATACCGACTCCACAGGGAGATACTGCACAAGCCTCCGCTTCAGGAGGTGCAACCGCGGGTCCTCGGACCCCGCCATTGACACACAGATTAAATCTCAGGGATATGCAGAGTCCTCTCACGTTCAGGTCACCCCGCTTTGACGCATTTAAAGAAAACCTTTCAGTTTGCAGATACGATCCAGTACCCGGAAAAGACGATCTAATGATATTGGCATCACTACGGTTAAGATCTGCTACTGATATCTTGCTATGTTATGTAGGAATGAAGGATCGTCTGGATAGAATATATGAGTTTGTTCAGACAGGGAAAGACCCTGACAGTATTAAGGAGGCCATGGAGAAACAGAAAGTTGACATTCAAGCACAGATACTACGATTTTTCATAAACTGTCTAATAAGAGAACGAGATAGGCCTGGAACAGATCAGAGTGAATTAGATGCACTGAACAAGTGGGGTCAAAATATAACTGAAGGAAAACATGATAAGGGGACTTGCATAGCCACTATGTACAGGAAAATTAGGAAAGCAGTGCTAGCAGTACACCAAAAAGAGAAAGAAAAAGCTTCCTCCCAGGAGGAAGAAGAACTTGAAGAACCAGAAAGAGCTGCAGATACTATAGCATATGTAGGTAAGGGAAATTACCTTAGGAAAGGCATCCGTCCAGAAAGCAAGAGAGTTTTTTTCTCTGCCTTGACAAACCCGAATTCTGCTGAACATCAGTTCCAGGAAACTGATAAAAGGCTTCGAGATCGAGTAGGGTACCACGTGCTCAATTCTATGGATGAACAAGAACTAGCCCGATCAGCCGTATCATGGGCCGAAAATCCAGACATATATAATGATGACACAGTAGCGCAGACATTTCTGAACCTTTCCCCAGACGAGCAGAAATTAGCAGGTGTATACATGATTCAGCACCTCCTCATCAAATACAGAAACCATCATTCTGATCCAGGTCCCCTACACGAAACACTAGAAGCACTACTCATGGATAGATGGAGAGGCTTAAGTACCAAATTAATTCAAATAATTCTAGAACAACGCCATAGATATGACACTTTCATAAGCTCCGAATATGTTCCCGCCCCGCCTCCAGAAAGAAAAACGTATCACATGCAATGCGGGGGTGGCATTGAAAGTCAGAACCCCTTACGAGAAGTACACCCTGTTATGGGTACGGATCACCTTTTGAAACGTGTATATGTACACACGCCTCTGACCAAGTTAGAACTGTTAGAAATGAAGAAACTAGTACCGTGTCATGATAAAGATCCCGCAGGTTTTCACAGAGAGCTTAAAGACATGTTACTGATGGGGGATTACACATATGATGATATCATGAAAATGTTAAAAGTACTGTTGCCCACGGGCATCTACGAGAAACTAAAGGAAAAGGAATGGGAGGTGGGAGACACAAAGATTGCATGGGCAGAAATAGAAGAGGAAGAAAATAAACGTGTCCCAGGGGTAGGCCTTGGGGATAAGACTAAAGCATTACCCGGTTTGATAGTACAGGTCCTGCCAAGATTATTGACAACTAGAAAGGAAGATTGGGACGCGATCTCGTCCTGTAAACAGAAACATGATGAAGATACTAGTGACTTCTATTCAAGATTCGAGAAATGTTTCATTATCAATAGTGGCCTCAAACCAAGTAGCGAGTCATATCCGCACCTTTTTGTATCAAAACTAGTCGAGAATTCCCTACCATTAGTTAAAAACCGAGTGTACAAAGTTGAAAGTACTTGGCAGGCAAATACA
Source organism: Lissotriton vulgaris (assembly GCF_964263255.1). Taxonomy (NCBI): domain Eukaryota; kingdom Metazoa; phylum Chordata; class Amphibia; order Caudata; family Salamandridae; genus Lissotriton; species Lissotriton vulgaris. Next base: position 604,675,163 of record NC_141699.1, on the reverse strand, counting down.
CCATCCCAGATGTTACAGATGCTCCAATATCATCAGAACAGAATTAGAGAAGAGCAGGATCAGGAACAGAAACGCATGAAAGACACGAAGATGAAAATGTTAGTAGCTCAGACGGTCCCAGCCGACGGTCAGAGAAAGGGTGGGACCCAGACAAGTCACACTACAGCTCCCGTTAAAGGGACATGCAATTACTGTAAGCAGCCAGGTCATTACGTACATGAATGCCCAGTCCTGAAACATAATATAGCAACAGGTAAAACTAAAGAAAGACCGCATCCGCCTAGACAAGACCATAACCAGCATCAGTCTTCACAGAATACACAGAATACACAGCCTATGCATGCTTCTTCACCTCCAGCACAGACAGTAGCGGTACCACAGCCACAGCCCATTGCCGCGTCTCAGCAAGTTTCGCAACAGATGTACCAGTATGCCCAGTCCGCATACCCAGATTACCCCCGATATACATGAAACAGCCTAGAGAGGGAAGGTGGCTTGCCTCTTATTGAAATTCCTGTAGATCAAGAAGGTCCTTATGTACACAGTCACGTATTGGGAAAAGACAGAAAGTTTTTAATTGACACAGGGGCAAGTCGCACTACGATCAGCCATGATGAAGTCCCAGGGGCACCCCTCTCAGGCTCACAGAATGTTTCCCTTGGTTTTTCAGGACAGCCTATTGTAAATGAGGTATCAGAACCAGTCCCCCTGGCTGTGGGTCCATTATCACGTGTTACAGACTTGTTACTTACAAAATCATGTCCGGAAAATCTGTTAGGAATTAAAACATTGAAGGCTCTAGGAGCTATATTCTGCTGTTCCCCGGAGGGAGTTAGACTCTTTCTACGGGATTTCAAGGGTCATTATGTTTTGCGAGAATTCGATGTCAGATTGAAAAATGTGCCAGATTACTTGTGGGCAAAAGGCCCAACTGATGTAGGTTGCATGCATATCACCCCATACCGCGTCACACTCAAGGCAGGTATTGTTTTACCGAGAATCAGACAATACAAGTTACCACCCGATGCTGTAGTGGCTTTACTGAAAATCATTGAAGAGCTCATTGCCCAAGGAGTGGTCGTAGAGACCGACTCCAATGTCTGTAATTCACCGATCATTCCGATTCTTAAACGTACCGATCCCAATGCACCGCCAGTATATCGGCTGGTGATTGATCTTCGAGAACTGAATAAATGCATTATACCACAGTACCCTGTGGTTCCCGACATCTCATCCCTATTGACTGCTATTGATTCAGAAGCGACGTTCTTTACTGTAATTGACCTCAAGAACGCCTTCTTCAGCGTGCCTATTGATCCAGAGAGCCAATATCTCTTCGGATTCAGTTTAAATGGACGCAGCTTCAAATTTTCACGCGCACCTCAAGGATTCACAGAAAGCCCCAGCATCTACAGTCAAGCACTGAAAAGACAACTAGATTGTATTCAAATGCCAGTTAACACCGCTTTACTGCAATACGTCGATGATCTACTGATCACCGCACGAAGTGAGCCCGAATGTGAACAAGCATCACTGACAGTTTTACATTTTCTGGCCGACAAGGGACACAAGGTGTCTCCTTCGAAGCTACAATTCTGTGTTCAGCAAGTTGTGTACTTGGGTCACTTGCTGTCCAAAGTGGGGAGACAGCTCACTCCCGATCGCATTCAGTTAATTGTAAATATGCCACAACCCCAGACACAAAAGGAAGTGCGGGCCTTCATAGGCCTCACCTCATACTGCAGACAATGGATTCCTCAATATGCATTTCTAGCTAAACCACTCATCCAGTTAACGACACAGGAGGCAGCGACTTCGACTGCCCTCCCTTGGACTCAGGAACACACACAAGCTTTTGAAGAATTAAAGAAAGCCTTATGCCAAGCACCAGTTTTAGCGACACCATGTTACAGCAAACCGTTTACACTTTTTGTTACAGAACGTGATGGTACAGCATTGTCTGTCCTCACTCAAGATCAAGCAGGTTCACATAAGCCTTGCGCTTATTTCTCAAGTACATTGGATTCAGTAGCCCAGGCACTCCCTGCGTGCTTGAAGTCAGTAGCAGCAACAGCACTAGCCATCAGACAGAGCGATTCAATTGTTTTAGGCCATCAATTAACAGTACAAGTTCCACACTCTGTAGAGGTTCTGTTAAACAGAACCCAGACTCAGCACTTGACTATAGCACGATTGACAGGTTATAAATTAACGTTATTCCAGCCACACATAGAAATCAGGCGCTGCAGTATTCTGAACCCCGCAACACTGTTACCTACAATTATGACAGATCCAGCCCCGCATGATTGTATAGAAATCATTAATGCAGTAACAAAGCCTAGACGAGATTTAACAGATGTTCCACTGACAAACCCAGACCTGACACTTTATGTGGACGGTTCATGCCTGAGAACAAATACAGGAGAATTAGTGGCCGCGTATGCAGTGACCACTGAAACTGAAGTTAAAGAAACACATCGTATTGACACACTGTCCGCTCAAGCAGCAGAGCTCATCGCTCTGACCCGAGCTTGTATACTAGCCAAGAACAGAAATGTCAACATATACACTGATTCCCGTTATGCGTTCGGAGTCGTACACGACTTCGGCATGTTATGGCAAGAAAGAGGTTTTTTGACCTCCCACGGTGCCAAGATACAACACGGTCCCCTCATTCAAGCACTGTTAGAAACAATACATTTGCCTTCAGGAATATCAGTCATGAAGTGTAAAGCACATACTAAGGTCACAGATTCTGTTTCCCAGGGTAACGACCTGGCAGACCAGACAGCAAAACATACAGCACTGACTCACACCCAGACAACTGATGTGACAAAGACAATAGTACCGACAAAGTGTATGGCAGTCAAGGATCCCGCTCTAGATGTAATTGATATTCAGGCACATGCTACCCCAGAAGAAATAAAGAGATGGATTGAACTAGGAGGGATCCAGACAGATCAAGGTTGGATGACGAAGGGAAGATCTACATGGTTTCTCCCTGACTCTATGGTTCAAGTCATGATTAATACAGCACATAGCCCAGCACATCTAGGAGAGAAAGCGATGTTAGACAGTTTACAAAATCTTTGGAATAATAAACACTTACGAGTGGCCGCAAAACAGAAAGTGCGTACTTGCATGATCTGTTGTCAGTTCAATCCAGGTAAAAGCGTCCCTGTAGAGCAAGGTGGATTTCATCCTCCCGATCACCCTTTTGAAGTCCTCCAAATGGATTATATCCAGATGAACCGTTGTCGAGGATTCAAGTATGTCCTTGTAGTTGTTTGTGCTCTGTCCCGCTGGACCGAAGCATACCCAGTCTCAGACTATACTGCTCCGACCACTGCCAAGCAGTTGGTTCGTGAATTCTTCCCACGATACGGTTTGCCTCGTGTCGTGTACTCAGATAACGGACAACCCTTCTCGTCCGAGCTAATGAAACAAGTTTCTTTACTGCTAGGATATCAGTGGAAGTTTCATTGTGTCCGACATCCTGAAGCCGCAGGCCTTGTAGAGAGGCATAACCAGACACTAAAGATACGCCTTGCAAAAATATGTCAGGAGAAAGGGGTCGACTGGATAGTCGCCCTGCCAGTGGCACTATTCTACATGAGGATGGTCGCCCACTCGAGATCAGGACTATCCCCGTACGAAGTGGTTTTTGGCAGACCACCGAATATGTGGGGGACGCCCATTCCGAAAAGATCACTGATGTTGATTGTAACATGTTGACAGATTACCTTGCCTCCTTGATGTCTGCACTCCAATCATGTCGTTCACAGGTTGCCGCAGCCTTCCCTGACAACACTGATGTAAAGCCGCACGAGGTCCGTCCTGGGGACCTAGTATTGGTGCGAAATTTCGACAGGAAGAGTCCACTGGAGCCCCGCTGGAAATCCCCGAAGACCGTCCTTCTCACCACGAGGACCGCCGTGAAGATCGAAGGGAGAAAGGGGTGGGTCCATACGAGTCATGTGAAAAAATTTCATGAACTGAAACCAGACCGAGACTCGTCCACCCCCACCAAAGACTGTGTTGAGCCAAAAGACTTTACAGTTACCGAACGAGAAAAAACTCCCCAAGAGGAGTACAGGTCGAAACTCCGATCTAGCAAGTCAGACAGTTTAATTGTTTAAGTCCTCCCCTAGGTGAATCGGTTAAATAGTTTCTGACATGTATCCCCTAGATCGAGATAGAGAGAGAGAGAGACAAGTTAAGAAAAGTGCATATTGTAAATCACTCCGTAGTCACTGTATAGTGACACTATTAATAATGTTTATTCTGAGTATCTTAGTTATTGTTGCAAGCATTCTGCTACCTATCTACTGGCCTATTTTCAGGCGTGAACAATCTGTTTACAATGTTTCTGCTGAACATTCTTTTAGTGAGTTACCGCCACACGAACTCTCTTACAGACTTGCGCTGCGCAACAATACATTCATTAGTATGTTACACCATTCCCATCAGACTAACAATGCTACAGACTGCTGGATATGTGGCCGACTCCCTCCCTACCAGAATTACAAGGGAGCTCTGCCCCTTTTTCCGTACCCGTTCACTCACAATGGCTCCTGTGGTGAATGGTTTAAAATAATTAATTCCTTAGATTCTGATATTGCTGTTTTCGATGGGGGCTGGGTTTGGGGAAACTTGAACTTAGTCCTGCTCGACGTCTGTTACCCTGATAAGGAGGGACTCCCCACTCGAATAGGAACTGATCTAGAAAATGAAGTATATGGATTAGGTAACTACACAATTAGCCTTATGATCCTTACTGTCGAATCCGAGGCTGCACCAGTCCTGCCCCATATGCTAGTATTACCAGTCACTGGTGAATTATGTGTCCGAAAGAAAGGTTCAGTACACTTAGGTCATAGTAAATGCACTACTGTGGTCGAATTCAGTGATCATGGTAAATCGTCCTTCAAAGCTATCAGTCACTCCTATTTTGTTTGTGGTCATACCGCATACATACGTCTGCCTCCAGATTGGGATGGTACCTGTTATATTGCATTCCTTCTGCCACCTGTTTTTCTAGCTCCCCCTGATTACCATAGAAATACAAATCTAGTAAAGAATAGACCCAGAAGAGATATCCCACTTGTCGACTACACAGAAACGGCATGGGAACAGTACACCGATTTTAATAAGGGATTCTTTTTCTTTTTAGGACCTGTCCAAAACAGTAAATTAATACGTAGATTAACTAGAACACTTGAAGCTGTAGTACATGAAACTGCCTCCGCCTTAGGTAACTTAACAGAGGAGCAATCTGCTATGCGGGTTGTTGTCCTTCAAAATCGTCTTGTTATTGACGTCATCTTGGCAGATAGAGGTGGAGCCTGTAAGGTCATCGGGTCAAGTTGCTGCGTTTTCATCCCACAAAACGCGCCATCTGTCTATCAAGCTATTACCCGTCTGCATAAAATTGCAAATCAGATACATCAGAATCCAGGCACCTGGACTTGGTCCGGTTGGTTCTGGACAACGTTAACTGCTTGGGGATGGAAGATCCTATCCTTCCTAGGTTTTGGCCTTGTCATAGTATTCAGCTGCTGTCTGTGCCTACAGTGTGGGCCGGCGATATGTGGACTGTGTGCCACATCGTGCATTGAACATTCCAGTTTCCTCTCAAACCGTCAAAGAAAGAAAGATGAGCAAATGATGCTGCAAGAACAAACTGATCAATTTATGATGATTGATATATCATGAAGGGTCCGTAGGGAACAAGGAGGGAATGAGGAAATGTAAATTTTATGGTCAAGTTGTGTTCCCTAGCGCGTACCCCACCGTCTCCATGTACGAGTTAAAGTGCATGTAACTTCCCTCCTGTACCAGCTATGAAGACGCAAATACATTTGCGTCCAAAGTCAACATGTCCTCTTTCAGACCCACCCTGAATGGGTTGTATGCCCGTTCCTAAGTATGCTATGCCAACGTCTTTTTGTAGTGTACTTCTACGTTTTTCAGCTCTAGCTGAGTAGGCCCTGAATTTCTGCCACCGAGCCTCTTTTCTGGCTTCTGACTCCAAGGGCCTCTGCCCAGGCTGCCTCTGTACCCGTGAACTCTGACTTACTTTCAGCGCGGCCCCTCGCGCTCAGCTCAGCCTGCTGTCTGCCAAGATTGACTATAACCTTCGAGTTATCTGTTCCGCTCCCCGAAAATACATTCCTGCCTGCTAGCTTCAGTAAACATTCCCCTCAGCTGCAGAGCCAAGGGGCCGACCTGTCTCTATGCAACTAATTCATAGCCCTTGTTGCCATGCTCCCATGGAAGGCCCATGCCCCCACGCTTCTCATACAGACACTCAGGCGCTTATGCACGCACTCACAGTCAGTATAGAATAGCTTCTGCCCTCGAGACCTTTCCGCCCAGATAGCTTAGTTCCTAAACACCAGATATCAGATATGATAGAAGCACAAGTTGATCTGACATGCCAGACTTCTGTCTCTTTCCGTCGGTGCAAATGTCAAGCCCCCTGCACCCTCCAGCTTCACGTCAATCACACGTCATGCAGCTGCGCGCGCATCCAAGCTTCCGATTTCTGCTGACATTGCAACATTTCTGTTAGTGCCACCCCTTTGTGACACCTACCTGTGACGTTTCTAGCACACACCTCTAGTTCACGCCTTCTGATCACGTACTTGTAACACGTGTATACTGTTATCTTGTCTTCTCTCAGCTGTTACGCCCATTATAACTGTTTCCTATGACATGAATTAAGTATATAAGCTATGTAATGTAATAAAATGTAGCGCTCTATCCCTTCTGACACCCCTGTGGTGGTCAGAACATGATATCCTGGTCTAGACCATTCCTTTTTGAGGAATAAAACCCCTAAGAACTCTAACACCACGGACTCTGTTTTCTTTCTTTCCGATTGAGTTATTATTGATTAAGTACTTACCTGCATAGAAATTAAGAGAGTAAATTAATTATTTACGTCACAGCAAGAAAATCAACAGCAGTACACCGGCTCCCGAAGCGAGAATTAACGGGAAACCTCCAAACAGGCTGGAAAAAATAGAATGAAAAAATGCTGGTATCATACCAAATATAGTTTGGAATGAGGTCAGAAGGCCAAAACTTACTACTTTAAAAATGTGTGCCAAACCTGTGGTGGAAGAGGCATTAAATATTGTGTGAATCAAAGCAGCGAAATGCAGGGTCAGATCTGTATTTAATAAGGCATGTACCTCAGTTCGGGTGTTAGCAACCTGAAGGACGAATGTTTTACGCGCAGATTAAGGGCGACTGCTTTCTGGGACAAAAGAGCCCTTATTCAACTCATCTTGTTGAACTCTGCTATCAAGGACAGAATAGAAGGCCAGATGGATACATCAAGCCTCCCATGCGGAGGGGGAAACAGCACATTCTTACAGCAGACAACACGTTGGGAAACAGTCATAATGTACGGAATTCCCGCAAGCTTACCACAGCAATCTTCATTATTTAATAACAAATAACTACCGTTTGCTAACAACGTGAAAGTAGGTGTAATAGCTGGGGCAGGTGTGCCTTTCAAAAAACACGCCAAATTCGGGGCTGTCATGTTACAGGAACCGTGCAATTGCAGATTCCGACAGACCAATGAGTGATAGGGGTGGAAGTGCAATCTTCACCTTTTAAATACACCTACTTTCCTTCCCTTAAGCACCTATATGTAAAGGGGAGATTCCATACTTCATGGAGAAAAGCGCTACCCAGAGGCTCAAATCTACCTATGGCATAGTGTTTCATGCAAGCTTATTTATTTATTTTATTTTATTTTGAAAGTTTTATATAGCGCGGACAAGATCCTTGCAGATATCAGAGCGCTTTACAAAGATAAGTACATGAGGGAGCATGGTTAAACAGATAAATCAATAGGTCAATGAGTACAAATTGGTGGCGTCTAAGCCCAACATGAGTACAAAGTAGTACAACTAGGTGGTTACAAAGCTAAACATGTGAGTAATAGACAATTAATGCAAATAGTCAAAAGGGTCAAACATGTAGTATAGATCGGTGCAGAGTACTAACAGTGATCAAGATAGTAGTTCAGGTGTATTTAGCCATGAGGATAGCTTTTACTTCATTTTTAAAGAGTGTGGTGGAAGAGATAAGCCTGGTTTCGGTCGGGAGAGAGTTCCAGATCCTAGGCGCCATTCCCGAGAAGAAGCGCTTATATGTTTTTTCCTTCCGGAATCTTCGAGGTTTCAACAGAAGATTGTTTGTGCCTCTGGTGATTCTAGCTCCTCCAGAGATTGTCAGTTTCTGAGCGAGGTATCCGGGTGAGTTTAGATGTACCGCCTTGTGTGTCATACAGGCGATTTTCAGATGTATTCTAACTTCAAATGGCAGCCAGTTCAGGGATTTCAGGTCAGGAGTGATATGGGAGTGTTTTTTTGACCCAGTGATGAGTCTCGCTGCAGCGTTTAGAGAAGCTCTTAGGGGTGCGGTTGTAGTTAGGGGGAGTCCGCAGAGGGCGATGCTGCCGTATTCAATTCGAGGGATGACTAGTGCTTATACTGCCATTTGGAAGTCTTTGGCTGGGAGGTAGGGTTTAAGTTTCCTCAGAGTGTTGATCTGGAAGTTTGCTCCCTTTGTTGCCTTGCTGATATGTTGCTGCATGTTCAGATTGGTATTGAGTGTTATGCCTAGGGATTTTGCTGAGTCCACGATGATGGGTTGGACATTGAGTGCAGTTCGGTCTTTAAGCCAAATTTGAGTGGTGGAGACCTTCGCTGGGGGTGAGATCAGAAGGAACTCTGCTTTCAGGGCATTGAGTTTGAGATGATTGTCGGCCAGCCATGATTGGGTGCTTCTGATCGTTGAGTTCAGGAGCAAGATGTCCTTGGGGGACTGTAATTTGAGATAAAGCTGGGTGTCATCTGCGTACATGTGAAAGTGTACATTGGATGCTTGTAGCAAGGTAGTGAGCGGTTCCATGACTAGGTTGAACAGAGTTGGGGATAGAGAGGATCCTTGGGGGACACCTAGCGTTACGGGTATTGGCGAGGACATCATGTTGTTGCTCTTGAATTTCTGCGACCTGTTGTGAAGAAAGGAGGTGAACCACTTGAGAACAGTTCCCGATAAGCCCATTCTTGTGTTTAGAAGCTCTAGTAGATTCTCATGTTTAACAGTATCAAATGCTGAAGAGAGATCAAGGAGGACGAGGAGGCAGGTGTCGTTTTGGTCTAGTATTTAAAGTTCAAATTTAAACAGAGGGAAAGGGAGAGTTATTAACCCATGGATAAGCCAAACAGCAGAATTTGATTCGGCAACAGAAAACGGTAATGGTTCTAACTTTTCAGTATGTAACAGAGAAAATGTGGCATCTTTCATTGACAGAAATTGTTGTTTAACAGTCAAATTAAAAGGCAAATATAGTGAAGTTGTGTTCATGTAATCCCAAGGCACCTTCCCAGCCTTTAACGTCTGAAGAGTCCATGCAAACTGCATAATAGAACGTCATTGATTTTGACCATGGTACAGAACAGCGACATCAGAAGAAACAATATTATCTAATGTGTAAATTCGGGAAGAAAGTGTGTTAATGCTATTATCTACAACTGTAAGCCCTTTTTCTAAATTAGCTTGATCAATAGCTCTTAGTCTAGAAGCAGCTTTAACTTGGGACAATTTCCAAACTTCTTTGTAAATAGCATAAATCCATCTTTTGGACCTGCCATTTGCAGTACCTTTCACAAAGTCATTCAAGTCAACCGTGTCAGTTAATTTGAATAAATGTAATTTTACTGATGCTTAGGGGGAGTGTTTCAGCCAACTTTGGCATAGCTTGCCTACAGAATAGGTAGTGACAGAATGGTCACTCTCAAAACAGGGATCTACTCTAACCTCTGTATAACCAGGGGTCAGACCTAGAAAACGGTGCTGGCAGGAATCTGCACTTTTTTGCCACAGCAGCCATCCTTCGGGATTAAGTCCTGAAATGTCAAAAGATGAGTTTCGCAAAAGGGTCTGTAAATCACTAAGGGAAGTACTTGTGTAAATATTCCATTGGGGGGTATTCACCCAAATCAGGAAAAGAAGGAGCATTTAATTTTTAGACGTAGCCAATCCAAAGCAGGTGGTTTGTGAAATAGTCGAATTCAGAAACAACATATGGTTCGGGATGAGACACGCGCGGTGCAAAACCTCAGTGCCTTGTACTTGCCAATTTTTAGAACCCCAAACAGATTTAAGATCAATAGTATCTTTCCACAGCTCATAGTACCCTACAGCTAATTGGTCAATAAAGGACTTCGAATACAGCAATTTCGTGTGGGTCTAACCTTGAAAGAGGACTTCTCAGTCATCCTAAAATGAAATGCATCTGGATTTGACTGATCAAAATCAGTAAAGTATGAAAACTTTTTTAAAGAGTTTTTGAGCTGCTTTCAACTGGAGCGGGACAATGTTCCCATTGAGTGTAATTAACCACATTTCTAAATGTGTTAGCTTTGTGCAGAAAGTGATTGCCATAGTGTTGGTAACAGTACAAATCAGCATAACTAGCAGAATCTAAATACAAATCTTCAGCATCAAAGGCAGCATAATATTTCAAATCAGAAAACAGAGCCTCTACGGCTTGGACATCTCAATAATCTGGTCGAATATTTTGTTTAACCATATCCCCCATAGAAACATGAAGTACAACTTTTGAAGGGCACTTCGATGTGGTAGAGCCAGTGTCAAATGAAAAACGTGATTGAGTAGCCACACAGGTCTCCAAATCAGGCATAGATAAGTCAGTGGGGTAAGTATACTCAGTATTATTAAGAGGATCATCAGCTGGTGGATTCAATAAAGGATTCGTAACTGTATTCATCTCAATCGCAAAATCAGGCCTGGTGGTAAGTGCCGGGGCCAAAACAGAGTTTCGCAGCGCTGGACAAGAGACTGCAGGTGTCATATTAAGAAGAATCGGCCACTCTGTGTAGTTTGACATTGTCAATGGAGATGTACCTGTTCCCCTTTCGTCCAGGATGAGGAGGTAAAATGACTGTTCTTGTACCCTGCACGCCAAGCACAGGAACTGGAGCTCGATAAGAGGGGCCGAATTCTTTCTTGTTCTGGACTTTCTCTCGGACCAGTTCTCCAACTTGGGGTAGCCAGCCAACTACTGGAATCTGCAACGCAGCATCAGATGTGGAGGGCAAATGTTCCTTTGCAAGACGGTCTTGTGTATTTTGTAGATTCTGGAAAACAGTACAATGTTCATCTACGTCAAAGGGAGTGGCACCGCCTGGTCTAGACCCTCAAGGTCGGAACAAACATCTTGATACCAAAGAGCATGTCATATGGGGTCCGCCCACCCAGAGATCTTCTAGGGAGATTATTAAGTGCACGCTGAATGCTATTGAGTTGGGCTAGCCAGTTCCGGCCTGTACCTAATATCCTAGCTGTCAAGCATTGCTTTATGTCACGGTTCATCCGCTCCACAACACTATTGCCCTCAGGCCGATATGGAGACGAAAATTTGAATTGGACCCCCAAAGAACTCATGGCATCCCTGTATGCCTTAGAGGCAAATGCTGGACCCTGGTCCGAATGGAAAGTACCACACGCAAATATTTCCACAAAGACACGCAAATCCCTGATGACAGTGCGAGAATCAGCACTCCGTTGGGGCCACACCCACACAAAGCGCGTGCAAGAATAAGCGCCACCAGTAACGCTGTTGAAGGAGAGTTACAGTAGCTGACACGCCAGCATGCACGGATGCCATACCCTCGTGGGCTGCTGTAATCAAGGTCTGCCTGCGGTCCACTTTGGGAATCAACCTTTCACCAACGTCGTTAATTCTCACATAAGGAACTTTATCAGGACTTAAATGATAAGAGTATTTAGAAGGGAAACCTTTCAGGTAATTTATTTATTTATTTATTTATTTGTTAATTGACATTTGTAGAGCGCGGCGAATACCCGAGGGCGTCTCAGCGCTAGTTAAGGGCATGGATCAGCAACTGGGGTAGAGAAAATATACAAGGCTATTGGTCAAATAACCACGTCTTTAACTGTTTGCGGAATATGAACAGAGAGGGACTTGCTCGGATATGTGCAGGAAGGGTGTTCCAGAGTTTTGGGGCGGCAGCCAGGAAGCGCCTGTCGCCCCATGTGACTGTTCTAGTGCGAGGCACAGTCAAGAAGTTCTGATGAGAGGAACGAAGAGATCGGGTTGGAACATGATGGAGAAGATTATGTTTGAGAAAGTGGGGACCTTGATTATTGAGTGACTTGTAAACAATACACAGCGATTTGAATTTGATACGGCTGCGTATCGGGAGCCAATGGAGATCCCTAATGGTGTTTGTGACTGGTGCGAACTTGGGGATCCCAGCCAGCATTCGTGCGGCTGCATTTTGGATTGACTGCATCTTATTTGTCACTCGGACTTGAGCATTTAGGAATAGGGCGTTACAATAGTCCAAGGAAGACAGGACTAGTGAGCTGACCAGTGTTTTTCCGGCCGTGTTTGGTAGGAAAGGTAATATTTTCCTAATCATTCTCAATTTCATATGAGCTGACGCCGCAGTTTTGTTCGCGTGTGCCATAAAGTTAAGGCCAGCATCAAAGATGACGCCTAGATTTCTCACTTTGCTGGCTGGACTAGGCGGGGGACCGAAAGATGGTGGCCACCAGACAGATGACCAGCCCGGGGAGAGGTGACCGAAGATGACCACTTCAGTTTTTTCTGAATTGAGTTTCAGACAATTTGTGGCCATCCAGTCACCTATTGCCATCATTCCTCTCGTGAATCGATTGGCCACTTCCTCACCGTCCCCTTTAATGGCCAGTACCAATTGGGTGTCATCGGCGTAGGAGGTCAGGCTCATCCCAAATGCTTTGATGACACTTGCAAGGTCCGACACATAGATATTAAATAGTGTCGGACTCAGGGATGAGCCTTGAGGGACCCCACACGGCAGAGACACCTTGGATGATCGGTAAGGTCCTAGAGATACTGCCTGTGATCTATTGGCCAGAAACGATACAAGCAAGTCCAGAGCAATTTCCTGGACCCCCAGTCGTTCGACACGGTCGACTAAGATCTTGTGGTCGACCGTGTCGAAGGCCGCCGAAAGATCCAGCAATACCAGGAGTGCTGTCCCCCCCTGGTCTCGTATGGCTCTGATGTCATCCGCAGCCTTTAGGAGGGCAGTTTCCGTGTCATGACATTTGCGGAATCCGAACTGGGTGTTGTCAAGCAACTGGTGCTGCTCCACAAATTCCGACAGTTGCTGATTCATGGCTTTTTCTATTACCTTAGCTAGGAAAGGGAGACTGGCTATCGGACGATAGTTTTTCAAGTCATCTTTATTCAAATTTGCTTTCTTTAAGAGGGGTTTGACCAACGTATGTTTCAGGGAGGCCGGAAAAATTCCGGAGCTAAACACAGTGTTACAAACATGGGTAATAACCGGTATCAACGTATCCATCACTGGCATAAGAACTTTAAGCGGACACGGGTCTAGTGCTGAACCTGATTTGATCATTGAAATAATAGTTCTTGTCTGATCCGCGGTAAGATCGACAAAGCGGGTCAGTAAGTTATCCCGTAAGGTGGATGATAGGGGTAGTGGGGTAGAGTCCGTGTTTAAAGAAAAAGCCTGATAGATGTCATTAACTTTTTTGAAGAAAAAATCGGATAAGGCGTCGCAAAGGTATTGTGAGGGAGGTGGTGTAAGGTTGTGCGTGCCACCCGACAAACGTTTAGTAATGTCGAATAACTCTTTGCACGAGTTTTTGGCGGTCTCAATTTGTGCGGTATAGTAGGCTCTTTTCGCCTCTGCGATCATCTGTTTGTATCGGGCAAGTGAATCTTTGTATAACGATTTGCTTTCTGGGTCGTAGCGCTTCCGCCAAAGTCTTTCTCTTTGTTTATTTAATTGTTTCTGTTTTTTGAGTTCATCCGAAAACCATGGAGCACTAGGGGAGGCTCGATTCTGGGAGATAGATTTTACGGGCGCTAGCTCAAGTGTGGCCTGATTAAGCCAGGTATTAAACTGATTTATGGCGACAGTAGGGTCATCTGACAACAAAGGCGACGTTCTCACCAGGAATGTGTTCAATGTCCCCACCTTTATGTCCTTCCGTGCTCTCACCTGTTCGGGGCTATTGTTAACGGCCCTCCTCTTAGGGGCATCGGGAATAGCTAAATAACTTAAAATGGCGTGGTGATCGGTCCATGCCAGGGAACTAACATCTGCAATATGTAGCGACTCAATATTAGTAAAAATGCCGTCAAGAGTATGACCTGCGTCATGGGTAGGGACGGAAATACGTTGATACAGACCTAGTGTTTCCATGTCCGCTAAGAGGCATGCAGTGTCTGTGTCACTACTTGATTCAAGATGGAAATTAAAGTCGCCTAACACAGCAAAGTGATCTTCAAGAGCTATAGATTCTAATATAGACCCAAGGCTGAGTAAAAAGGGGGCACGTGCTCCAGATGGGCGGTATACCAGTACGCCTTTAAAATTGAAGAGGGGTGTGAGCTTAATACTAAACAGTAGGGCTTCGCAACATGTGGATGGTATCGGTGTGGTCCTAATTGGGAGATTATCTCTGACAATAATTGCTACCCCACCTCCCCGCTGGCCTACTCTGTCCTGTCTATGTATGGTGAACCCACTAGGGACTGCTATAACCAAGTCGGGGTCCGAGGCACCGTCCGTCCAGGTTTCCGTGAAAAACAGGACGTCCAGGTGGGCATCTGTTATTAGGTCAGCAATTTCTTGCCTGTGTTTGCACATGGAACGGGCATTGATAAGTGCTAAGTGAAAAGTGGTAATGGGAGGGGGCGGAGTGGTCAGGGCCTTGATTTTGGAGTTGACAATATGTGTCCGAAATGAGCAGTGTGAACAAGATAATTGGTAGGGTACATCAGTGGATGAAAGTGGGTCATAAGTAACACAGCAATTACTGCCTGGTGGCCGGAGTACAGAGAGGGATGAGGACGAGTAGACCAATCTGGTCGCTGAACCAGGGGTTTTGGCACTCTGCACGGGCTCAGCGCGGACGGGCGCAGACGGGCTGGACTTTGGCTCGACTTAGGCGCGCTTCCGGCGCGCCCGCTGCGCCGTCTTTAGGGAAAACACATTTATAGGTAGTGAGGAGGGTAAGAGGCAGCCAGCGACTAGAGCGCTGACCTGCCTAACTCAAGATGGCGGCCGTCAATCGCCCCAGCACCTAGATCGGCTGGCGAGCGAGGACGGCGATAGCAGAGCCCTAGGTAAGCGCTGAGAGCGCTAAACAGGAAAATAGCAGAGTTCAACTACACCTGCATAATAAAAGGGGGTTAAAACATCAATATACCAATTTTTTAAAACACGATGCTGATAGTGCACAATAGTTGAAATTGCGATTTAGCTAATGCGCAAATAGAATGGTAGCCAAGACAGGTCTGTGTAGAGCCCCTCAGCGTGACCGCCACCCTTAGACCGGTGAGGTCGACTGCCCGGTGTTTATAAGGCTTCCGGGAGGGCAGGAGGCAGCCAGCGACTAGAGCGCTGACCTGCCTAACTCAAGATGGCGGCCGTCAATCGCCCCAGCACCTAGATCGGCTGGCGAGCGAGGACGGCGATAGCAGAGCCCTAGGTAAGCGCTGAGAGCGCTAAACAGGAAAATAGCAGAGTTCAACTACACCTGCATAATAAAAGGGGGTTAAAACATCAATATACCAATTTTTTAAAACACGATGCTGATAGTGCACAATAGTTGAAATTGCGATTTAGCTAATGCGCAAATAGAATGGTAGCCAAGACAGGTCTGTGTAGAGCCCCTCAGCGTGACCGCCACCCTTAGACCGGTGAGGTCGACTGCCCGGTGTTTATAAGGCTTCCGGGAGGGCAGGAGGCAGCCAGCGACTAGAGCGCTGACCTGCCTAACTCAAGATGGCGGCCGTCAATCGCCCCAGCACCTAGATCGGCTGGCGAGCGAGGACGGCGATAGCAGAGCCCTAGGTAAGCGCTGAGAGCGCTAAACAGGAAAATAGCAGAGTTCAACTACACCTGCATAATAAAAGGGGGTTAAAACATCAATATACCAATTTTTTAAAACACGATGCTGATAGTGCACAATAGTTGAAATTGCGATTTAGCTAATGCGCAAATAGAATGGTAGCCAAGGGGGAGGAGCCAAGATGGCGGCGGAGACGGACGTGTAGTCGCCCGGCTCCCCGAGCCTGTGCCTTCAGCAACTATATCCTGATTTCCATCCTGTTACAGTGCTGCCGCGGAAGAACGAGGGAAGCGCGCTGTTGTCGGGGGTGTTTCTCCGGTGTCCCTACCTGCCCGATTGATGGTAGTACTGGCGTGTTCACCCGACGATCGTTGCCGAGCCCTGGGTCAGTGCCCCTTGTCGCTGTGCACAGCCGGAGACGGCCGGAGCTCCTGAGACTTTACCGACGGATGGTGTGACTGCTATCCCCCGCCACAACCTATCGCCTGTGAAAGCACCCGCACTGATCCCTCCTGTGGAAGTGTGAGTCGACCGACTGTGGGTCTCCACCGCTATTCCTTCCTTGAGCGGCGCTGAGGTGAGCCGTGCTGTTTCTTTCTTTATTGGTGCGGAACTGGCCGCTGCAGCTTGCCTTTGCGATTACCCCTGTTTGGGTCTCCACGAAGGGACTTATGTGGCTTATTGCTCGCAATAGGGGAGCCCAGGCTATATCGTGGGATCATACCCCTGCTGCCTGTTGTGAGAATCACCTGCAAGATCGGTGACCCCCTTACTGTATTCAATATGGCGGCCGTCTCCTCCACAGCACTGATGGGCTCCATCTCGGCCCCTGAATGGGTCGCCCTACATGGCCTCGGGAGGCGTATGGAACACTTTGATGCATTTCGGACTGAGGACACATTGGATCGCCCGCCCATATTCACCTATGCCTCCATTCTTGCGGCGCTAGCCGAATTGAGGGCAGACTGGCATGAATGTTCTCGCGCACTCGGCGCGAAGATGGATGAAGCCGCTCTCGGTTCGGAGAGTGCATCGTCAGCTGGCTCCCCTTGTGGCATCGAACGGCCCCCTCTTGATATCGCAGTGGAAACATTGTTGCCGCGTAACTGTGAACTGGAGCAACTTTCTGACAGTGAACTTTCCACAGGACTGCCGTTAGCCCATGTCGTTGATGCTACACTGTTTCCTATCCTGCCTCAGCTTTTATCGTCGGACAATGAACCTTTATCCTTGTTCATGGCTCCGCTGGCGATGCAACTAATTTCCTTCACTGTTTTCGCTATGCATGGTGTGGCTTCAAGTCGTTGTCTTATGCTAAATCGGGCGGACCTGGGAGCGGCTATCTTCTGGATCGCTATCACTGCATGTACCTGGAGGTGTTCATTTTGTGTTTGGGGACCTTCTCATTGTCGAGGGCGGCCATCTTACCCCTTTGTTCTATCTGGGGCGGGTCCTTCTCCGGAGCCATGTTTAGGGGGACGCTTGAAATCTGGCCAGGGCTAGGAGGGTCCTTTTACATGTGAATTGTGCATGTGGGGCGGGTGGGGGCCCGGTATGGGACGCTTCCACAACGCGTGCTGCTGTGTTTTATGATGTCTCTCCCTATTTCATTTTGTGCACGGAAGTTCTGACTTTTGGTATTACGTGTAGGGTGGAGAGTATTTAATGGCCGGGGAGTTCGGGTGATTTAGAATTTGGCCCTCCTCGAGTATTAGGGATTTCTTTTTCTTTTCCTCCTTTTTTTTGTCTATATTTCGGGTTCTTTAGTGGGCGACAGACACACTGCCGGGGGGGGTAGGCCGTAGCCTCTGCATTGATGTAGGGTGGGGGGGGGGGGGTTTAATTTTATACAGTTCATTTCTATGGGCCTTATTTTCTATATTTCCTGCGCTTTTCTTAATCTATTTCTGTTCAGGGTCCGCGATAGGGGTTAGTAGGGAGTGGGTTGCGCTATACATGGCGTGTAATTGCCAGCTTACTATCTTGTTGTTTTGCTTTGCACCGCCATACTGCCTGAGATGTTAGCCTCTACAGATGGTTTCACGCGATGCTGCTGCCTGCTCATGCTGTGAAGTTACAGTACGGACTCAGTTCTCCTTGGTCTCTATTCTTCACTGTTTATATTTTATACGACAAAAACTTTAAAAACTAACCTTCAATGCTCCTGTTTTCTCGGCGACACGAAGTCATCCAATGTGTCATTAATTGATTGTCGCTATTCATACTGGTACCGCTGAGAATCTGTATTGCTTGCTCTTGTGCTCAAAAGTATCGTGGCCGGCCTGACGGTTGTGGGCCCGTATTTGTCATTTTTTCATGCACAATAAAGGTTTACAAAAATTTTAAAAAAAAAAATAAAAAATAGAATGGTAGCCAAGACAGGTCTGTGTAGAGCCCCTCAGCGTGACCGCCACCCTTAGACCGGTGAGGTCGACTGCCCGGTGTTTATAAGGCTTCCGGGAGGGCAGGAGGCAGCCAGCGACTAGAGCGCTGACCTGCCTAACTCAAGATGGCGGCCGTCAATCGCCCCAGCACCTAGATCGGCTGGCGAGCGAGGACGGCGATAGCAGAGCCCTAGGTAAGCGCTGAGAGCGCTAAACAGGAAAATAGCAGAGTTCAACTACACCTGCATAATAAAAGGGGGTTAAAACATCAATATACCAATTTTTTAAAACACGATGCTGATAGTGCACAATAGTTGAAATTGCGATTTAGCTAATGCGCAAATAGAATGGTAGCCAAGACAGGTCTGTGTAGAGCCCCTCAGCGTGACCGCCACCCTTAGACCGGTGAGGTCGACTGCCCGGTGTTTATAAGGCTTCCGGGAGGGCAGGAGGCAGCCAGCGACTAGAGCGCTGACCTGCCTAACTCAAGATGGCGGCCGTCAATCGCCCCAGCACCTAGATCGGCTGGCGAGCGAGGGCGGCGATAGCAGAGCCCTAGGTAAGCGCTGGGAGCGCTAAACAGGTAAATAGCAGAGTTCAACTACACCTGCATAATAAAAGGGGGTTAAAACATCAATATACCAATTTTTTAAAACACGATGCTGATAGTGCACAATAGTTGAAATTGCGATTTAGCTAATGCGCAAATAGAATGGTAGCCAAGACAGGTCTGTGTAGAGCCCCTCAGCGTGACCGCCACCCTTAGACCGGTGAGGTCGACTGCCCGGTGTTTATAAGGCTTCCGGGAGGGCAGGAGGCAGCCAGCGACTAGAGCGCTGACCTGCCTAACTCAAGATGGCGGCCGTCAATCGCCCCAGCACCTAGATCGGCTGGCGAGCGAGGACGGCGATAGCAGAGCCCTAGGTAAGCGCTGAGAGCGCTAAACAGGAAAATAGCAGAGTTCAACTACACCTGCATAATAAAAGGGGGTTAAAACATCAATATACCAATTTTTAAAAACACGATGCTGATAGTGCACAATAGTTGAAATTGCGATTTAGCTAATGCGCAAATAGAATGGTAGCCAAGACAGGTCTGTGTAGAGCCCCTCAGCGTGACCGCCACCCTTAGACCTCCCTTCTCCATTGCAGCAATAGCTGCCAAGATGTCATCATCAATCTTACTTTTGAAACGTATAACTGCTGCTACTGAATATGTTGCCACTGCTGTCTTGGCAGCCTCATCGGCAAGACTGTTGCCAACAGCGTGAACTCCAAAACGCTGGTGACCAAGTGTATGAATTACAAACACAAGTGGGAGCCGTTCCTTAAGTTCAGCCACTCAAACCCAGATCATTTTTTTGTGTGCGACCTTTGGAATCACTATAGTCATTTTGAGCCCAAAAGAATAAATTGTCATTGTATGATTGAACACAGTAGTAAGAGTCACTTACGACAAGAGTAGTCACACTAGGATCTGCGTACTCCAATGCAAGCATCAGAGCGCAAAGCTCTGTCGGTTGGGCGGTAGAGTCCCCTTATGTCTGTGTATGCACGACATCGGACTTGAACTCACCGTTCACCCTAGTACCTACCACAATTGCGCAGGTCGCAGAAAATGCATGCTTTGAACCCGTTGTGGGCTGTGCCGACCCGTCAGTATAAATGATACAATGGAAATCCTCCAGCAGGCGCATAGTCAGAGGAGCTGGATGAACGAATTCATAATGTAAAAACTCCTGTGTCTGCAAAGAGGTGTCAAAAATGAAGGTGACATCAGGGGATGTCAAGGATTTGGCCCATTGTATCCATTGTGGGTGCAAAGCTTTTGAATTAGGTACACTGGCTTTCGTCACTGCCTCCAGGGCAGGATACGGAGTAACAACGTTTTCCCTGCAAATGTGCACGTTCTTTGAGAATCGCCATTTGCACTGCTGTCAAAACTTTTTCCACAGTGGAAAACCGCCACTCAGCCGAGGTGTACAAGAGTGACTTGTAAGCGAAAGGGACTGTGTCACCCTCATTAAAAGTCAGGTAAGTGAAACCCACCGCCCCTGGGACGATTCTTATCACCAGGTGGCGTGGTTATCACAAGTCAACAAGAATTTAGATTCTAGAAGATCAGCCTGGGAAGATTGCAAAATTACAGAGTGAGCAGGCAGCCAGCATAATTTGGAGAAAGTAGGTTGTACCAAAGCGTAAAGAGGCTTGATACGCTGGGCATATTCAGGAATGCACGAACGTCCAAAATGTAAAAAGCCAAGTAAAGATTGTAGTTTCTTCAGCGTTGTAGGAGCGTGCAGCCGTGTGCATTTCTCCAGAAAGTGAGGAGCCAAACCTCGACCTTCATTGTTGAGCTCATAGCCCAGGAACAACACTGTAAACTCTCCAATGTGAGATTTTGCAAAGTTGAATTTGTAACCGAAGTCCGCAAACTGATAAATTATGCGGTCAACGCGACACAGAGATGTGGCCATAATTCGTTATCTATGAGATAAATGTCATCCACATACGAACATGCATCTGGGTCGAGCCTCTCCAGGAGAGAGACTATGCGGGCGGCAAAGACGCCTGGACTGTTCTTATAGCCCATCGCCAAACGACGAAATTGGTGTTGTTTGCCACCACTGGTAAAAGCTGTCCATTGACTACTAATAGAGGACAGGTTGTGGGCGAAAAAACCATTGGATATGTCAAGTGTAGATTTAAACCTTTTGCGCACAAGACTACCCACAAGGGCAGAACTGTGAGTGTTTTGTACCACGCACGTACAACAATGTGAGTTTAAGAGCCGATAATCCAATATCAAATGGTACGAGCTATCTGGCATAGTCACAGTAAAAAGAGGGTTATTCATCGGAGACACACAAGTTTCAATCACACCTTGATATTCCAATTGCTCAAGGATTTCTGCCACGGGAGCTTTAGCTTCACGCCGCATGGGGTATTGGGGTTGAGGCAGCGGCAAAGACCGCAATGGTATCTCATGTCAGGGGGGAAATTTGTCCCATCCTCAGTGGGTATGGTATAAGGGGCAAGCACCTTAGTCCAATCTTCTGCGAAACGCAGGGCCTGCTCCTTCGGCACAGTGTGTGCGAAACTAGGAAGGATTACCTCCTCCCCTTGCGGAGCAGCTAAGACAAAAGGTGGTGGCCAGTCGACCTCCGCCCACAAAATGTCATAGGTAGTAGTCAGATTTTCACAAAAAATACCTTTTATAGTACGTTGTATCTCACCTTCAATTAAAAGGTCAATTTCAAAAAGCCTTTCAGGGGGAGCCACTCTAGTGTCTGCTGTCTGAACTACAACAAACCTGTCAGTCGCTGTCACCTTCAGTGGTGGACGCAGCGCCTCACGCACTATGGTAATCTCTGCTGCGCTGTCCGACAACGTCAGTGCCCATGTCAGATTCCGAAGCTGCGTTCTCACTATCTGTGGCATATCTCGCTGTTAAAGCTACAACTTTCTCCTTCTGAAACTTAGGTCTTTGACATGGTGAGTCGTCCTGCTTGCCTTTACCGTCGGCCTTTCGGGGTTGCTCACGGCTCTGTTGGTTACCCTGTCCTCTGCCGCCGCCTCCTCCACCGGTTGGTGAGACCGATGTTTCCTGCAAAGAGCAAGGAGAACGTTGGTCAGGAACCTGAAATCTATCAGGTGACTTAATCGTAGTGCGGTCACACAACTCATAAGTACGCTCAGTAGACGCAGGTATTGGCAAAGCAGGACGATGCCCCTATTTCTGTTGCTGTTTCCCCTGTTTCTTATTCTTACTCCAATTCTGTTTCGGAACTTTCTGGCGATCATCTAAATCAGAACTCGCTGACAGAGTTTGCTGCTGCGTTTGTTTCTTAGCAAAAGGCTTAACACCCAAACTATTACGGCCGATGGTTTATAAGCCTTCGTAATAATTTTCGGGAACTGACAGGGCTTCTCTGCCTTGGGAACATCGCGCAAAGCATTAGACACCTGGAAGCTTACCGCATCTCCCTTGACATTACGTAGGACAAGATCGTGAACCATGTCAAACGCTCCCACGAGTCGCATTCCCAATTCAACAGCCGCCTCCGGCCCGTGTTCCTCTTGAACGCATTTAATGACGGAGGGTAGGACAGCCATAGACGGTGTCCCGAAGCACCTAGTATAGACGCCGCGAAAATCACACCCCATGTAGTACAGTCAGTTACGTCTGGCACTAAGTCTTTCTGCACACTTATGGTAAGGATCCTGTGTTTCTCCACAGTGGTATTAGGAAAGACTGCCTCCAGTTGGTAAAATTTCTCGGCAAGCCAGAAAGGCATCTCATCCTTATCCTGGGGACACTTGTCCATAACCGCATTAACCATAACGGGACAAAGCTTCAGCCCATTCGGTCCAACTGGATGCTCCGCACCTCCAGGTGCCCCACCCGGGCGGTTGCGGGAAATGTAATGAACTAAAGCCCGTACTACTGCTACAGCAGAGGCATAAAGGGGCCTTAATTCAACAGCTGTACATCGCCTGCATCGGGGTGTGGGGTAAAACTAGCTGAAACAGGCCAAGAAGCGCCTGGAATAGACAACGGTCTTAATCTAACCGCCGTAATTGTGTGGGGGAGGGCGCCATTAAGCTAATTGGAACTCCTGTGTCCTATATGGCATGTACTCCCTAGGCACGGCAGTGGGCGTGTAAGAATGAAACACATTAGTATTTGCATCAACCGCAGGAAACGTAACCCATGAGTAAAACAGCTCAAACGGGTATGATGCGTCTGCACGTACAACAAAAAAGACCACCATGCCTTCCAAGGAGACATTATAAATCTGCAAATTAGAGCGTACCGCCATCCTGCTATGCTGCGGGATCTCAACGGCAGCCATAACGACACAGAAAGAGATTAGTACAATGCAAAGAAAAAACGCACAACTGGGTAGTAATTCAATAGAAACCATTTAAAAATATCAAGCTTGAAAAGACCTATTTAAATATAGGTAGGCTTATCCAACACCACTGTCATCCGGAAACAATAGTGAGGGGGTCGTGGACTACTCGAGAGTCTCAAATTAAGACCACTATGTTAGGTGCGCCATGTTGCAAGGATTCTGCTCCTACACAGAACTGTGCACAGAAACCCAGGACCTCAGTGAATTGTGGTGTACCAAAAACTCACCTCAGTACCTAGAAAAAAAACCCAACCAGCTAGCATCAGTGTCAGATTAGCTCTTCATCCTATAGCAAAGTAACCAATGATTAGACAACCCAGAACATGCGATTTAGGATAAACTCAGGAATGGTGGGAAGTGAGAACACTCTTTCGTTATACTCTCATAACAGTCCACAACAGGAGTAAAAAAGAGACACGGGAAAGGTTAAAAAAGGTATTTTAACAACGTGCTCTCAGTTGCAGTATCTTTGCCATCATAAGCAGACATATTATTAGAAATAATATGGTCAGCATTGTTACAATTCCATAAAACGCAAAGGGAGAAATCATATTACAATGATGGTGAAAACAGGTCGTATAACGCCTAGTTATACCACCCTCCCTATCTAGGAACTATGTTTTATAAACTAAAGAAGGTCTCTTAGGCTTGTTTGGGGGACCCCATTACCTCTCAGCTCAGCACAAATGTATCACATCAGGATCAGCAAAAGCTCTCTGCATCAGGAAAATCTTCCAAGTGTCTGAAATCATGGCGGCAGTGCAATAATAAAGGCGCCAGAATTTCAGTTGGCTCGAATCTGCCATGCATTGTGTCTAAAAACGTGAACTTATCAGTTCGAACAACAGCTACCCTGTCATGATAACCTTGAAGGCTTCAGCACACACAGTGCAGACTAAGGTCACGATGTAAGTCTAGGGATGTTGAAAACAAGCCTTTCTCATGTGAAGACATTTGCGCAGCCTAACTTACAAAAACAGCTATATGCAGTGTCGTGTGCAAAAAGCAGCAAAATGTAAAATGGCGTTTAACTTCTAATAAGCCATGCTAACATAGCAATGTATTCAAACTAGGCATAGCCCATACTACAAGACCACAGAACCATAGATACATGGTGTTGAGTGATAGTTCCATGTGAGGCAGCCATGTTGGGAGATGTCATTCTTAAATAGCTGCTTATTCCGTCTGCTTGCACTGTCCTTCAGGATTTCTGGGAGTGTAGTACCATCTTGTGACTCCATTTGTTGGCCAACAATTCTTCTGTTAACCAAACAGGGCAAGATACATCTTTTTTCAGACAGCCACCTTTTAATTCTTGACACAAGCAAAATGACAACATTTGGGGCCAGATGCATCAAGCATCCATTTTGCGATTCCTTATTAGCGAAAATTAAGGAAACGCTAATAAGGAATAGCAAAATGGAATGCATCAAGCAATCACAAAAAAAATAGCGATTCCTTAATTGCGACTCACAAATTGCGAGTCGCAATTAATGAATACCTCCCCATTCATTCCTATGGGCCTAGAGGTCCATAGGAATGAATGGGAAGACAATCTCAATTTGCGAATCGCAATTAGCGATTCACAAATTGAGATTGCGAGTTCAAGGGTGCAGGGGTGTCCAAAGGACACCCTGTTACACCCTGAATGTGATCTGTGCACATATGTTGCGCACACACATGCCCTTAGGGCATGTGTGTGCGCAACATGAAACTTTGAAAAATGCACAAAAGTGCATTTTTCAAAGTTTTTGCAAATTACCATGAAGATGTACTTCATGGTAATTTGCGTGCCCTATTAGCGAATTCGCTATTTTTGATACTTTCATGCATTGCATTTAAGGAATCTCAATTAGAGATTCCTTAAATACAAACAATCGCATTTTAGCGAATTCTCTATTTGCGATTTTTGCATTTGGGATGATGCATCCCAAATGCAAAAATTGCACTCGCAAAGGGCCAGATTCTGAGAATCTGGCCCTTTTGTGAGCGCATTTTGCTTGATGCATCTGGCCCTTGGTTATTTTATATACACGCTCCACCTAGGTGATCTTGGTAGCCATTTGGCTTTGTAAAAGGGAATTTGTGTGAACTTCAATAATCGTCACATCATTTAGAGAACTGCATGGGGGAAATGTGGAGTAACTAAATTTCAAAGGAAATATTAAAACCGAGCCTGGTATTATTTGACTAAGTTCTAATGTGATACTTAAAAGTCAATAAATGATAATACATGTGAGCAAGCTGTTTATTTGGTTTAGGTAAAAAGTACTCTCTGAAGGAAAAGTAAGAACAGATCATAAGCTCAAAAATATGAAACCAAATATAAACTGAACTTAGAGACTTAACATAAAAAACTCTAGGAAATGTTCCCAGAAATAGTTTCAAATTATTGTTACCAACACAGGTGTCTTCGTCTATGATCCTTGACATATGGCCCACTTCCCCCAACACCATCCAACCACTGCTTCTGCTCTGTTTACTGCTTCCACCACAAATCTTGAAGCATTTGTTTACAGTGACCCCCGCATAAACACTCATGTCCACTGTGCAAACAAGGAAGAATTCATAGTCTCACTCCAAAGATGGATGTCTTCCAATTCTACTCAGTAGCAACACCTTAGTCAAGGATTGACCTTACTGGGTAAAGCTTTCTATCCAGGCCTTCTTTGCAACCAACTAGCTACACATAATTTCCAGATAGCTGCCATCCCCCTGATGTTAGAGATAAATAAGGTACCACACATCCCCATGTCCTACAAATGCGTCCCTGGTTCCTGTCGAAAGACCAAATCAAATTCATGATCGTTCGCTGTGGGTTAATTATGTGCTGTCAGAGAACCCACAGTCTTCTCCAGAGCAGGATATGTGGGGAGTGGCAAATCCAACCATGAACTCTTAATATGAAGCAATTTCCTTTTCCTCCACATCAGCTGCTACCTACCATTCACCAGACAAGACATGAAGACCCATGTTCCCATTACAATTTTACACAATTAGAGGCAATTTCGTTTGGGGTATGCTATATACAAATCATATTAAATAAATATATATATGGGAGTGCAAAGTGTCACGTTGCACTGGAACAATAAGCTGCCAATGCCCAGCTTATGTAGGCACTATAGGGCTTATTTACAAATTGCATGTTGTAGTACTTAAAGTAGGAGCCAGTCACATACTACAAAATGCTAAGGACAAAGCCCTTCACCTCGCCTAGCCAATTCTTTCAAATGCGAAGATCTCCATCCGTATAGCAGAGATCTCTTCACATGTGGGTGTATGTTTTAGTAGTAAATGTGGCAGGCACAAAGGAGAGTTGACAGAAAATGGGAAATGCTTAATACCAAATGGAAAGAGTTTAGGAACATTTAAGGAAAGTTTTCAGGAGGGACATGCTAATATAAACACACACACAAAAATGGGTAACACGATTGCTACACCAAACTATGTTATGCTATGTTATGTTATTATAGGTCTTTTATAGCGCACGGCTACTCCAAAGGAGTGTCCCGGCGCTTTGTGCACCAGACCTAGGAAAGAATACAGACAAAACATAACAGTGAAAAAAAATAAAAACAGTCCCAAAACCTAAGACGGGGCAGAGAGTCTCTAACGGGTAAAAAGCCAGGTCTTTAAACCCTTCCTGAAAGCAAGTAAGTTGGGCGTGGAACGCAAAGACAAAGGTAAAGAGTTCCACAACTGAGGGGCCAGCAACCTAAATGACCGTCCTCCGATGCGGGCTTTTTTTATTCGGGGGACTACTGCAAGTGCAAGGGACTCCGATCTCAAAGATCGTGCCGGAAGGTAAAAAGCCAGCCTCTTTTGCAAGTATTGAGCTCCCGTAGCATGCAAAGCTTTGTGGGCCAGTGTCATAGCCTTGAATATTATCCGCTTCCGGATGGGGAGCCAATGTAGAGTTTGCAGTAAACTCGAGGCGCTAGCTCGCCGATGCAGGGCAAAGATGACTCGAGCGGCAGCATTCTGAGCCACCTGCAGGCGTTGTAGGAGGTATTCCGGGAGGCCAAGATATAAGATGTTAGCATAATCCAATCTGGATCCAATGAGGGCCTGAACAATTGTTCTCCTATGTTCTACACTTCTAAATTTTGCCAAAGGTGTCAAAACTGGTGTAAATGTAGTCCTGCCGAGCATTGGAGAATCTGGGATTTTTTTCTTTATTATTGTTGTAAATTATTACAAAAACAAATTAATAGGCCTAGGGCCTGATTTAGATGTCCATCACAGCGGTGACAGATATCCTGCCCACTGAAATATAAATCCCATAGGGTTTAATGAGATTTATGTTTTGACGGACAGGATATCCGTCACTGTTGTGACGAAGTAACCCGTCTGCTGAGTTCTAAATCAGATACTAAAATTAATTAATCATTTAATACAGAATCGTTTGATTAATCATTTAATACAGAATTAGATCGATGAGTTAATATTCTGTACTAATTAATTTTATTAATTCAAGGTTAAAAACAAATCTTTTCCTTTCTTGGACCTAATCTCACCCATTGCCAGTCTCCCATTCCCCTCCCCTCCTCTACACCCTCTCCTCCCCATGTCTCCTCCTCGCTGTCATGTATAGCCAGATTGACTAACCTGAATATCCGGTAC
Source organism: Lissotriton vulgaris (assembly GCF_964263255.1). Classification (NCBI taxonomy): domain Eukaryota; kingdom Metazoa; phylum Chordata; class Amphibia; order Caudata; family Salamandridae; genus Lissotriton; species Lissotriton vulgaris. The sequence continues at coordinate 604,647,284 of NC_141699.1, read as the reverse complement.
AGCAGGAGCGAGGTTGAAGTAAACTTCCTTCCTCCCTGGATACGGTACTACAGACAAGCGCAAATCTTGCAATCGCCTATAGGACCCCACCCCGGGAAGGGGAAAAAGTGGATAAATAAAATATAAAGATGTGGCAGCCAGAAACCATCTACAGGACTTGACAGCAGGAGAAACGCCAGACGTAGAGGTTGTAATTAGGTACCTGCACAGGAATACAAGAGCAAGACAGTTACCTTTTGCCCTCCCCCTCTTTGTCTCTCTATGTATGGAATAGGAGGACTGACACTTACTCACTACGGCTTCCACTCGTGCTTAATGAAAAAGAAGGCAAAATAGGAAAAATAAAAGAAAAGAACAGAAGAAAGGATTTGCCCAGAATCCTTATATCAGGAAAGAAGCACAAGACTTCTATAGTACTCTCCAAGAATTCTCCTTGCTGGTGTAATACACCATATGATCAAAGAATCCAATAGGATGTTCAGCAATACAAACTCCAAGCAAACACCAGGTCACAAAGTCTGGATCCGAGCCACTGAACAGCTCATGTGAGTTCAACAAAATGTTCAGCAAGGTACCATTGCCACGAAAACTAATGTCAAAAATAGACGTGCCAAAATAAAACAGAAGAGTTTCAAAAGCACCCTTCTATCTAGCAACCGCTAGAATCCATATGGACGATTGCCAAATACTGGAGTCATTAATTATACACAGCGCACCTAAAGTGCTCCGAATTCAGGGCTCAACAAGTATCCCAGCTCACCCACGGCTCTACAGCCGAGTTCTGTGTACTTTGCCGCTTTGCTGTCAGCGCGGCTCCCCGTCGCTGCTCTCTCCGTAACACCAGCGCGGCTCTCCTTCAGCGCGGCTCCACGTCGCTGCTCACCGCTGAATGCTAGCGTCTCCACTCTATGCTGCGAACGCTGGTGAAAATGACTCGACTCCGAGTTCCAAAACACAATCCAAGGCAAGAACAGGATCCACTAGGCTCAGTACACAAGAAGCGAGAAAACACAGGTGACAAGCACCGCGGCAAGCGCTAAGAAGGCATATATAGAAAATGGACTAGACAGGTAAGGACAGAGACAAAGGACTACACCAGGCATTCTGGGATTTGTAGTTCCGCTATATAGCCTAATTCGTGACAGAACCCCCCCTCAATGACCGACGTCTCGGCGGTCCCCCAGGTTTCGTAGGGAATGTAGCGTGGAAACGTCGTAACAGCCCAGGACAGTGCAAGTTACCAAGAGGTTCCCAAGAACGCTCTTCAGGGCCATACCCCTTCCAATCAATCAGGTATTGTAAGGCTCCCCTCACCCTTCTGGAATCCAGTACAGCTTTGACTTCATACTCAACATCCCCCTCCACCGTCACTGGCGGAGGTGTGGCAACAGCTCTTGTCCCTTGGATATATGGTTTTAGCAAGGACACATGAAAAACAGGATGGATGTGCCAGGACGAGGGAAGCTTTAGTTTCATGGCTACTGGATTGATGACAGCAACGATGGGATATGGACCCACAAACTTTGGTTGTAAGCGTGTGTTGCCTTTCACTCTCAAGTGTTTAGTACTCAACCATACCTTGTTTCCCACTACATAGCAAGGTTCTGGGGTTCTCTTTCTGTCGGCCTGCATTTTGTCACGGTCTCTGGCTGCCTCCAATTGCTCTTTGGCTGACTTCAGAACAGAACGAAGATGGGCATGATGTTGTTGTATGGAGGGATGAGAGGAGGGGCATAACTGATCAAATGGTAAAGAATTGGGGTGAAACCCAGTGAGGCAAAAGAAAGGAGAGCATCCTAATGAAGAGTGAGTCGTGTTATTGTAGGCAAACTCAGCCATCCACAACAACGTCCTCCACTCTTCCTCCTGTTGTAACGTAAAGCACCTTAGATACTGCTCTAACGTCTGATTCAATCTCTCTGTTTTACCGTCCGTCTGCGGATGGTAACTTGTTGATAGTCTAGCATCTATTTTCATCACTTCACATAATGCCTTCCAGAACTTTGACGTGAACTGAGTGCCTCTATCAGTTATTAGAACAGAAGGTAGCCCATGCAACCGTACTACATTCTGTAGAAAGACTAAAGCTAATTCACCTGAGGTGGGCAATTTGGGTAATGCAATAAAATTACCCATCTTGGTGAGATGGTCTACCACTACTAGAATGGTGTTGTTGCCGAAACTGATAGGCATTTCCACTATGAAGTCCATAGAAACTGTATGCCATGGATAGGGGGGAACAGGGATAGGACGCAACAATCCAGTGCTTCTTTGATGTTGTGTTTTAGCCTGGATACATATGGGGCACTTGGTAATGTATTCTTCGATATCCTTCCGCATGGTTTCCCACCAAAAATACCGGGAGGTAGTCTGGAAAGTCTTGAGTATACCTGGGTGTCCACTCAAAGACGAGTCATGGGTCCATCGAAGGACTAAACTCTGAACTTCTTGGTCTGGTAGGAACAATTGATTGTTTCTGAAGAGGAGTTTCTCTTTCTTCTGTCTTTGCAATGGCTCCTTAGCTACCCAGGCCTGTGCATCTAAAAGGCTGTTTTTGTCTTCTACTAGTTTCAGGAAATCTGCAGGGCCAACAACCACTGCTACTGTTTGCTTGAAGGATTCTCTGTGTAAAAGAAAGGGGGGATCTTCCATCTCTGAAGGTTGGTTCTTTATCACTGATTCAGGTCTTGATAAAGCATCAGCTTTGCCGTTTTGTGGGCCAGGACGATACTTGATTATGAAATCAAAATCAGAGAAAAATAATGACCACCGCAACTGACGAGGTGTCAAAGCTTTTGCACTCTTCAAGAAGAGAAGGTTTCGATGATCTGTAAAGATTTCGACGGTGTGTCTTGCCCCCAACAAATGATGTCTCCATTCTTCACAAGCTCGTTTGATAGCCAATAACTCCTTATCAGTTATGCTGTAATTCACCTCACTAGAAGACAATTTTCGGGAGAAATAGGCTACTGGATGCAGCTGACCTGTATCCGGATTCCGCTGGGATAATATACCTCCTATAGCAAAATACGATGCATCAGTTTCCAACACAAAAGGCTGTCTGGCATCTGGATGGCGTAAGATGGGTGCCGAAATGAAACATGTTTTCAGGGTTTGAAAAGCTTGTTCTGCAGCTTCAGTCCACTTGAACGTTGCTCCTTTCTTCAAAAGCAGGGTTAACGGCTGTATAATCTTGGAAAATCCTTGTATAAATCGCCGATAAAAGTTAGCAAAACCAATGAAGCTTTGCAACGCTTTTACACTAACTGGTGATTCCCATTGTGTGATGGCTTGAATCTTTTTATGATCCATTTGTAATCCCTTAGGGCCAATGATGTATCCAAGGAATTCTACTTCAGTGGCATGGAACAAGCATTTCTCCAATTTGGCGTATAATTCATGCCGTTGGAGTCTTTCTAATACTTCCATTACATGCTTAACATGATCCTCTTGCGTGGCAGAGTAGATGAGGATGTCATCAATATATACTATGCATGATACATCCAATAAACCCCTCAGCACCTCATCCATAAAATATTGAAAAGCCGCCGGGGCATTACACAAGCCAAAGGGCATCACTTGATATTCGTATAGCCCATATTTAGTGCGGAAAGCAGTCTTCCATTCGTCACCGCGACGAACCCGCACCAAATGGTATGCCCCCCTCAGATCAAGTTTGGTGAAGATCGTCGCATCCTTTAGCTGATCCAATAGCACTGGTATCAATGGAAGAGGATATCTGTTCTTCCTGGTTACTCTATTGATAGCTCTGTAGTCAATACAGGTTCGCAAACCCCCTTCTTTCTTCGGGATAAAGAACAGAGGAGATGATGCTGGAGAGGTGGATGGACGGATGAAACCTGAAGCTAAGAGTTTCTTTAGATACTCCTGAAGGTAAACATTTTCTGACTCTGTGAGAGCGTATATTCTGCTACATGGAATGTTGGCCCCGGGTTCTAACTCGATTACACAATCATAATCCCGATGAGGGGGTAGTTTGCTGGCTTCTTTCTCATCGAAGACGTCTCGATACTGGCTATACACCTCCGGTAGAGAAGAGATGGCATTCACTTCGAGATGCAGTCCTGCTCCTGCTAGAGTGCTTGCTGGGGTTTCCACGTATATGGTCTCCTGGATACAAGGAAGAGAACAATGGTCCTTGCAGTACGTGGAACTCAAGGAGATAGTACGAGCAGCCCACTTCACAACAGGATCATGCAAAGTTAACCAGGGCATTCCCAGAATTAGCTTGAACTGCGGGGCATCTATTAAATCAAATGTTATATATTCATGATGATTTTGTCCCACTCTCATCACCAACTGGCTTGTATGGTAACACAATGGCCCGGAAGTTAAGTCAGACCCATCTACGGCCTTCACAGCTTCAGGGGTTTCCTTTTGGATACAAGGAATTCCAAGTCTTTTAGCATATTGGAGATCAATAAAGTTTCCTGTTGCTCCACTATCCATCATGGCATGTACCATCACAGGTTGACCGCCTGGCCATTGTATAGTAACACAGACATTCATATGGGGTACAGCTGGCTGCATTGTATTGGCTACGGCATGGTAGACCTCTAGTTCGGTGTCTGAGCTCAAGCAAGGGGTCTGGGACTCGCTTGAGCATTCTCGTTTCCCGCCATGTTGAGAGGATGGTCCACCACAGAAAGAGAACGGGTACCCTTGGTCTTTGCTCTACATTCTCTAATGAAATGTCCAGATTTCCCACAATACATACAAAGTTTTAGATTGCGTCTGCGAGTACGTTCTTCAGAGGTTAATGGTCCTCGTACACCTCCAATTTGCATGGGTTCAGGGGTATCAGAGGTTGTAGCGCTTTCTGCAGCAGCCTTTGGTTTTACCATGGGAAACCGAAAATCATACCGATGTTTGTCGCCCCTGCGTTCTTGTAATCGATGATCTAGCTGAACTGTGAGGTCAATCAATTCTTCACAGGTGGTAGGCAACGTGACTACCTGCGCCAAAACATCCTTTAATTCACCTCGCAATCCCTGATAGAACAAGGAGATTCTCTTGGAGGTAGGCCAATCAGTTTCAACAACAAGACGATTGAAATTGGTAATATAAGACAACAAGTCTTGGGATCCTTGTTTCAATGTAATCAACTCCCTATCCAATGACAGCATATGGGCCTTACGATCAAACAATTTACGCATCTCATCACAAAACCCCTCGAAGTCATCTAATACGGGATCCTTCCTTTCAATGAGCGGGAATGACCAACTAGCTGCGTTACCCCCCAAGTATGACAACATAAAGGCTGTTTTGGAGTGGTCATCAGGGAAAACCGTTGGCTTACATAAAAAATGTAACCTACATTGACCCAGGAAGGTACCAAATTTCTTAGGGTCCCCCATAAACCGTTCTGGAGGCGCAAGAGGCAATTGAATAGGTTGTACTACCTGAATGGTAGAAGGCCCTTGCCCTCCTCCTTGTATAATGGGGTTCTGAGTGTGCGTAGGAGGTTGGAAGGTAGCTCCTTTAATGTAATGGGCTCCTCTTGAACTAACAGGACTGGTACGTGCCATTCCTGCTACCTCCTGACGTAGAGTACCCATCTCCTTTCTTATTTCATGATTTTCTCCCCTAACAGCATCTACCTCCACCCGTAAAGCGTTAAGGGTTTCCAACATGGATGCTAAAATGTTCTCAGTCTCCATCACTCAGGCTGTAGTAAAACGTGGGCTTGTCACTCTGTCATGTATAGCCAGATTGACTAACCTGAATATCCGGTACAGCAGGAGCGAGGTTGAAGTAAACTTCCTTCCTCCCTGGATACGGTACTACAGACAAGCGCAAATCTTGCAATCGCCTATAGGACCCCACCCCGGGAAGGGGAAAAAGTGGATAAATAAAATATAAAGATGTGGCAGCCAGAAACCATCTACAGGACTTGACAGCAGGAGAAACGCCAGACGTAGAGGTTGTAATTAGGTACCTGCACAGGAATACAAGAGCAAGACAGTTACCTTTTGCCCTCCCCCTCTTTGTCTCTCTATGTATGGAATAGGAGGACTGACACTTACTCACTACGGCTTCCACTCGTGCTTAATGAAAAAGAAGGCAAAATAGGAAAAATAAAAGAAAAGAACAGAAGAAAGGATTTGCCCAGAATCCTTATATCAGGAAAGAAGCACAAGACTTCTATAGTACTCTCCAAGAATTCTCCTTGCTGGTGTAATACACCATATGATCAAAGAATCCAATAGGATGTTCAGCAATACAAACTCCAAGCAAACACCAGGTCACAAAGTCTGGATCCGAGCCACTCAACAGCTCATGTGAGTTCAACAAAATGTTCAGCAAGGTACCATTGCCACGAAAACTAATGTCAAAAATAGACGTGCCAAAATAAAACAGAAGAGTTTCAAAAGCACCCTTCTATCTAGCAACCGCTAGAATCCATATGGACGATTGCCAAATACTGGAGTCATTAATTATACACAGCGCACCTAAAGTGCTCCGAATTCAGGGCTCAGCAAGTATCCCAGCTCACCCACGGCTCTACAGCCGAGTTCTGTGTACTTTGCAGCTTTGCTGTCAGCGCGGCTCCCCGTCGCTGCTCTCTCCGTAACACCAGCGTGGCTCTCCGTCAGCGCGGCTCCCCGTCGCTGCTCTCTCCGTAACACCAGCGCGGCTCTCCTTCAGCGCGGCTCCACGTCGCTGCTCACCGCTGAATGCTAGCGTCTCCACTCTATGCTGCGAACGCTGGTGAAAATGACTCGACTCCGAGTTCCAAAACACAATCCAAGGCAAGAACAGGATCCACTAGGCTCAGTACACAAGAAGCGAGAAAACACAGGTGACAAGCACCGCGGCAAGCGCTAAGAAGGCATATATAGAAAATGGACTAGACAGGTAAGGACAGAGACAAAGGCCTACACCAGGCATTCTGGGATTTGTAGTTCCGCTATATAGCCTAATTCGTGACACTCGCCCACCCTATTCCACCCCCCCCCACTCTTTTTAGGTCTCGGCCTGTTCCAGCGCATCGCTTGGTCTCGGCCGAGACCTTAAGTAGGGCTCTCAGAAATGCTACTTTGCCTTGCTAGAACGCGCACAAGAGCAAGCTGATCTCCGACAAGGTAGCACTTGCAGTGACTCACCACTGTCGGTTTTTTTTTATTACATTTTCGGCCGTCAATGCTTGTTTAGTGTGGGTAATAAGCTGCATTGACAACACTATCTATCCCGAATGCACGAGTGCGCGCAAGCGGCAAAGAAGCTATTTTCTCCCAGAAGCTGTTCCTCACAGAGAGAGCGCTTGTGCGGAGTCTATGAGTGAGATTTCCTTGCGCTGCAAGCAAGGAATGGGTGCGTTATAGAGCGGGCGCTCTGATCACACTAAAAGGGAGCAACGTCAATCATGCCTATTTATTCTGCTATATAGCAGCTCCTTGTGGCTCTGTGTCCCTGACTGCAGTAAACTTCGTATTTCTAGAAACCCATACATCAAACATTGCAAAAAAAGGATGACGTTCTAGAAAACAGAGGAATTACAAGCAAAGCCAAGTCTTTTTACACCTCTCAGCTTGACAAAGGTAGCAGAGCAAACATCCCCCACGCCTCAAGATCCTTGGAAGCTAATATGCTTTCACCACTGGCGTTCATTTCGCGGCCTCTTTTAATTTTTTAAAAATTGATCTTCACACCTGCCTGCTCTGGAGTCCTTTGGAGCTGATGATAGTCTGGCTATTTTTAAACTGGCGCCTCAGGTTGGCTCTGAAGGCAGCATTCTCCATTGTGTGCCCACGCCGCGGAGTCCTCGTACTGCTGCGTGGCTGGCACGGTGGCACGGCCTCCCTTCTGGCGTGCACCCTGCACAGTCTTGAGGTCCTCTCGCCCCTGGATGGGCAGCGCTCTGATCCTGAACCTACAGATGGCCCCACCCTGGACCCCTGACCTGCTGTGGGAGGGGGTCTCCCTGCCCTAGCACACTGCATGCCGGGTGCTCACCACACACGGTCGACCACGTCATCTTGGTCGACCGTGTCGCAGCCCTTGGAATTAGTCATCTGGCTAAAGACCTTATAGCCTCCTTCCTTGTTAATCGCAAACAGGCAGTCAAACTGGGCAACTACTACTCGCCCACTTCTGAACGGCCCTGTGGAGTCCCTGAAGGATCCTCGCTAAGTCTCACGCTTTTTAATATCTATGTTGCGGACTTGGCGAGGGTTATTAAATCACATGGGATGCGATTAACTACCTACGCGGATGACACCCAGCTTGTGTTGGCGGTGCATAAGAACGGTCCAGTGGTAGCAGCTAAGTTTCAGGAGGGGTTACTGGATGTACAATCATGGATGCACAGTAACTGCCTGAAACTTAATGCAGAGAAAACCGAAGTTATGACTTTCGGTAAGATCTCCCCCGAATGGTCCCCAACTTGGTGGCCCAGTCAGATGGGCTCCCCCCCGATTCCAGCTGTCAAGGTTAGGAATTTGGGAGTGATCTTTGATAACAGGCTATCTTTTGGTTATCATGTCAACAAGGTGGTCTCTGCTGCATTCTTCGTGCTGAAGAAAATAAAAAAACTCATGCCATACCTACCCACTTCGGCAGGGAAAACACTGATCACCACCTTAGTGTTTTCGAAGCTGGACTATAGAAACGCCCTCTTCCTTGGCACTCACAAATACATCCTGAACAAACTACAGTCCGTGCAAAATATGGCAGCACGGATTCTGCTTAATATTCCTTGGCGACACTCTACTTCAGCAGCCATACGCCATCTACATTGGCTAAGAGTGGAGAGCAGAATCAAATTCAAGGCTCTCTGCATCGCCTATAAGGCCATTCATCAGACTGGACCAAAGTTCTTAAAGGAAGCTTTTCAGGTGTACATACCTGGAAAGAATCTAAGATCAGCAGCAACCCACCTATTGCATGTTCCCCGAACAAGAACGGCCACATGGGGAGATAGACGCTTCCTGGTAGCGACCCCCATACTGTGGAACACACTCCCCTTGGATATTAAAACAGCACCAACACTCATTGCCTTCCGTAAGGCCCTGAAAACTTGGCTATTTAATCAATAAGTTCCTGTCCTGAATTTTGTGTATCCTAGAGCATCTCATTGCGCCTAGACACCCTAGGGTATTAGTTGCGCATTAAAAATCCCATAAATAAATAAATAAATAAACATGGACATCCTGAAACTAGGGCCTGCTGCTGAGCCGCACCCTGCTTCCAGGAGAGACTTTGTTATTTAGGGCACTCTAACATTTTATAAGAAGCAAGCTCGGGCACAAGTTATCAGAGGAATCCAAAGAGCGAGCCTCTCTTGCGGCCAGAGAAGCCCCGGGCCTGATTCCGGAAAGCATTCTGGACAGGGGCCTCCAACGTTTATAAATAAGAGCAGCTTATGTTCGATGAAAATCAGCACGAGCTAATGATATCACGTGCTCTGTAATAGTGACCACCTCAGACAAGATTACATCTGCGGGCAGCTCGTTCAAGATTACCAGCAGTGACCCCCTCAGCAAGTGGCCTGATTTGTAGTTTTTCAGAAGACCTTTTCCGTGTAGTATGGCGTATGCTTCTTTAAAGCAGTTGAACAAACGTCTGTAGTGAAGCCATCATTCACAGTCCATCTTATTAAGGTCACTGAGGGTTACTGCTGTGTGACCAAAGGGAGTGAGAGGATGATTTTATTTTTTAACATTTTGTTTATCAGTCCCATCTCTTCTAGAATACGTTGGACATATTGCAGGTTTGTACGTTGTAGATGATGTAGTGTAGTGTACAGGGTATGTTTCCTAAACAATGGTTACAGATTGATTAGAATGGAAAGATTATAGAAAAGGGTCAGAGAGTGGTTTCTAAATATTTCTTTTGCCATTGCTTAAAATATTTGCCTTGATGTTTTGCCTATATGTAGTAATGTAAACACATCTCCTTTCTAAGGAATAAAGAGGAAAGATTATACCAGAGAGAAAACCAACACAAACGTTAAGAGGAGCACAAAATTCAACAACTGGCCATATTGGAGAAATTGTGAACCATAAACGAATGGATGAAAGGTAGAAACACTTCAAGAATGAATAAAAAGAGAAAAATAAATATATATGCACAACAGGAGAAACAAACAGAAACTCTAGCAAAATTAAAAGAAATGTGAAAATCAGGAGCACGAATAAAGAACATTACCAGTTTGAATAATCATGAATTAAACCTTAAAGGTGAAGAAAATCTGGCATAATCAATCAATCAAAAGCAATACATGTAAAGCAATAAAACTTATGTATCACTAATAGAATGTCAATTGAATTCCATGTGACGTACGTCCACGCACAGGAAAAGTTCAGTAATATTAAGACTTTTGCGCAAAAGATAGAGAATAATATCAATAGAGCTCTAGGTTAACCATCAGAAAACAGTACTGTTTTTAAAGAATGGCATCATAAAATATCATTTAAAACCGGTAACGTAGACAAACAATGTCCACTCATAAAGCATGCATAAGTTACTTAAGTAAATAATATCAACCATAACTGCATCATGCATCATGAAATGAAAATTTTCATGAAGAATGTGTCATTAAAATTTAAGTAGCATAACAAAAATGACTGGTACCATAATAATCCTGCAAATGATAGGTAATCATGTAGGAATTAAGCAACAAAATTAATCAGCGTTGTATCATAAATACATTAACATTCAGAAAGTAATCCATAGTAATCATACCTGCTGCAACCTACAATCAAAATAGCATTAAAATAGAAAAAGGCATACATATACTGTACATCCTCAATAATTCAAGTTATTATAAGCAATGAACAAAACAATTAACTAAAATAATTAAAGTGGTAATCTTTGTCAATGTAGGAAAATAAAGAACTAAAATAAATAAAGTTGTCACCGTTGTCCTTGTGCTAGAACCAAATTAAAAGAAGATGCAAGCTGTGCGGATACACAGTTCAACATTCACTAAGGAAATAATTCACGATGGACATTGCATAATCCAATTAAATAAATGGTGTGCATGTCACGGATGCATTAAAGACATGCAAAGTAAATACGTTACGAAAATGTATAAGTTGAAGTAAATATGAAGGTACCTGCGAGGGTTTTAAAGAACATCCATGTCGAGGAAAACAAAATCGGTACCTTGAAGATCCTGGAAACCGTAGAACAACTAGAGGAAAAAGGAAGATCCTTTGAACTAATTATTGTCTCGCAGGGTTAAAGGGAAGTCAAAATGAGAAAACGTAGCTCCATTACGGCAGCACGCACCTGTGACGTCGAGCCGGGTGGATGGAGTCAAGGAAATGCATCAAGGTTTACTGCGCATCTTTATTGACGGTGAATATGCGTCATCGAAAGGAAAAACATGACTGGAAAACGTCCGGTTACAGCGAGGTTGCACGCGCTAGAAGAATGCGCTGACTGCATGCTCGAGCCGCATTTGAAAGGTAAGATGGCGGTTGAAGTGTCGTGTATGAAAGGCAAATTGAAACACAACAAATGTTTTGCCAAAGACGTTGAATAAGGTAGAAAATGACAATTGTAACGCTGGATAATACAAATTGGCACAGCAGGTTCATCCTTTGACCTTGGAAAGTGGGATTAGCTTTAATTGCTCATAATTCAGAAGGGTTATAAATCGTGTGCTGTCTTCACTCGACACAGGAGTTTGGATTAACCTTGCAAGCTTGTAATTCAAAAGGCAGCAGGCTTCCAAAACAGTAGGATTATTTATCAAACACAGCAGACTTTTAAATCGGTAGGCTTCTTTTTTTTTTTTTTTTTTTTTAAACCTTTATTTATGAAATGCACATTACACAGCGTCTGCCTACAACCCCTCAGGGCCGGCCGCTATGACACCTATCGAAAAATAAAGCAAGACAGTACACTGTTAAGACAATCTCTGAGCGCACATTATAGTGTGGAGCATTAAACTGTACTAGAAGGATATTAAAGGTTTAATTTTTATGATTTTGTCGAAGAAAAACAAAAACACACAAACACATGGTATCATACTGGCAAGGGTCATAAGAGGGGGGGAAAGGGGAGAAGGAGTAAATATAAAAGGAACGAATCTGGCAAGGGGGGCGATCATGAAGGAAAAAAGGGGGTGACATGATATGGAAAACAGAAAACGGAACGCCAATCATGGGGAGGAGGGGACAGGAACCTCGTAATCAAGTGGAGGGGAACAAATATCGCCACGGTAGGAATTCCACTGTGCCCAGACCCTGGACCATTTCCTGGGACGACCCCGTGCCTCATACACCGTCTTTTCTCGAAACATGCACCAGTCCATGTTATCCTTCCAGGCACTGAGTCGTGGTGGTCTGGCGGAGCCCCAGAGCTGAGCTATGTCTCTCTTAGCAACCATGTTGCCCAGAGTGACCCAGAACGTCTGAGCAGCAGTACAATCCGTGGGCTCCCACACATTGAGCAAACAACGCCGTGCCTCAGGAAGAAGGGGGACCCCAGTGACACGTCCCATTACATCGTGCACCCTGGACCAGAAGGACGATACAATCGGACATTCCCACAGAACATGGAGAAAAGTACCATCCATACCACACCCACGCCTACACCGTCCATCCGTCACAAGCGGATGTATGACGTTACAACGCATACCATTACAACTACCTACCATTACAACGCGACCATTACAACACATACCATTACAACGCATAGCGCTTAGAGGTGCTGGATAGTGGTAAGTATAATTTACTATTCCAACTCCAGTCCCCGTGGACACTAGGGAAGGTGTTGGATAGTAAATTAAACTTATTCCCTATCCTAGAGCGCCCCCCAGCGCAATGCGTTGTAATGGTATGCGTTGTAAAAGTTGCGTTGTAATGGTAGGTAGTTGTAAAAGTTGCGTTGTAACAGGTGTATACCGTCACAAGCCCCATGCGCACCAGTCGCGTACCAGTCACATACACACGGTGGAGGATCTTTAGCTGGACAAAACGAAGCCGAGCCGGAATAGCCACCTCCTTGGGGGAGGAAACAGCTGACTGCCAGTCCTCGTCGTCTAGTTCAAGCCCATCAGCTAACCAGGAAGCACGAAGTTTCCCTAGCTGGTCTGCCCTGTTGTTAATGAGCTTCTTATATATTAAGGAAATCGTACTATCGGGGACGAGACTGTCCAGGATACGATCCTCCAGGGGGGAGGATTGTGAGATATCAGTCCCGGGGGAAAGGCGGAGGATAAGGCGTGTCGAACCTGCATATACCGAAAATGTTCCCTATCATCAAGCTGGTATTCCAGTTTCAAGGCTTCAAAGGACTTCACAGCGCCCCTGGCCCAAAGATCATCCACCTTACTGATCCCAATCATGTCCCACCTGTCAAACCCTTTCGTCTGCCAAAGGTTGCCCAGTCGATCAGAGTCATACAATGGGGTCATACGCGTCAGCATGCCACCCCAGCCCGTAGCCACAGTTGCATCCCTCCAGGCCCGCACTGCACACTTCGTAGGACCCGTAAGGAGACGGAATGGCGACTTCGAGTACAAAGCCCTATTAAAGTTGCCACCGGGCAGCAAAAATTTGTCCAGGGCAAAGGCAGGAGCGGGTTCTGATGACGGGTGCCGCGGCCCAACGGGAAGGGGTCAGAACTCCTGCCATTTACCACGACTTGGGCTAGCGGCTGTTCATAAAGAAGTTTGACCCACGCAATAAAGTTAGGGCCAAAGCCAAACTTGGAGAGGGCCGCCCAGAGATAAGGCCATTCAATGGTGTCAAAAGCCATCGTGGCGTCTAGGGAGGCCACCACCGCAGGCTCCGCGAGGGTTGGAGCTCTCGCGAGAACACCATGAAGCCTACGCAGGTTAAGGGCCGTGTTCCTATGCGGTATGAAGCCGGAATGATCCGGATGAATCAGGTCACAAATCACCGTCAACAGCCGATTGGCCAGGACTTTGGCTAGGATTTTAGGTTCTGCATTTAGCAAGGAAATGGGGCGGAAGGAGGTACAGCGATCACGAGGCTTGCCATCCTTATAAATGACCACTATAGTAGCCAGGCGCTGTTCAGGTGGGAGGACTCCTGCCTCGAACGCGTCTAGGAACATGGTGCGCAGATGGGCAGCCATCTTGTCCGGACGAAGTTTGTATAGCTCGATGGGTAAACCGTTGGGCCCCATCGCCTTTCCCGACCGCAGAGATCGGATAGCGAGGGCAATCTCATCCACCGTAAAGGGAGCCTCCAGAGCCAGGACCTCTTCCTCCGAGACACAAGGAAGAGCTATATCACGCAACAGCAAACGGGAATCAGCCTCATCACGGTCACTCACCGGGGTTTAAACCTTCCGGAAATGATCAACAAAACAGTCAACAATCGCACCGGGATCAGACACACTTTCACCAGATTCACGAACAATAACGGGCACAACGCGATTCGCTCTTTCAGCCTTATCCAGCCACGCCAGGAGTTTGCTAGCCTTGTCACCCACATCATATAGCCGGCCCAATTGATTCTCTCGCATCAACTTAGCAGCATCGGTAACACAAGCCCTGTAATCCGCCTGTTTCAGTTCCAAAGTATGCAATAGCGCAGGCGTGTCATCCCCACCCAGCTCACTCTCAAGCGCTGTAATTTCAGTTTCGAGGGCCAGAACGGCCTCCCTCTTAGCCTTCCGTTCAGCAGCAATAAGAGACAGTGCGGATCCCTGGATGACCGTTTTAAAGGCCTCCCAGAGAACCGTACGGGAAGTCACCGAACCCACATTTTCATCAAAGTAACAGTCAATAGCCTTAACCAATTCTGAGCGGAGCCGGGGGTTCCGAAAGTGCCAGGGGGGAACCGGGGGTACTCTGTTACCAAAAAGACCACCCACAGATATCTTAAGCAGCAAGGGGGAATGGTCCGAGATACCCCGGGGAAGATGACGAACCTCCCGTACCAAGGATAGGGTGGAAGCCAGCACAAAGAAATAGTCTATCCGAGAGAGGCTACCATGCGCACCGGAGTGGAAGGTGTACTGCGTCTGGGTAGGGTGCAGCGAACGCCAAACATCCACAAGACCAAAAGTTCCAGTCATATCGGTGAGCCACATCTGGGACTGAGGCAGAACTCTAGGGGGCAGTCGATCACATTC
This sequence comes from Lissotriton vulgaris, assembly GCF_964263255.1. Lineage (NCBI taxonomy): Eukaryota > Metazoa > Chordata > Amphibia > Caudata > Salamandridae > Lissotriton > Lissotriton vulgaris. The sequence goes on along the minus strand of NC_141699.1, from coordinate 604,632,203 downwards.
GCCAGACATCACGGAGTTAAAGTCTCCGCCCATGATCAGCCGACCATCAGGGAGACCAAGAAGAATCTTGCCAAGATCGGCGTATGTGGTAGCCTGCAGCCCCGGGGGAATATACACAGCCACTAACACAATAGGCTTCCCCTCCCATCTCCCGGAGACAGCAGCATACCGTCCCCGATCATCCAAGACAACATCATCAATCTCAAGGGCCAGGGAGGATTTAACCATTATGCCCACCCCCGGGACCCGGAGGTGAAACCAGCGTGGGCGGCCAAGCGGTAGCCCCGGCGGTCAAGGGCTTTACAGGCATTACCGATCAAGTGGGTTTCTTGAAGGAACACGACATCAGGGGTGTGGCGCCTAATAAATTGCAATACAATGCCACGTTTAATCCTGTCACCCAACCCATTGACGTTCCAAGAAAGAACCTGCATCTCACCCCCCCCCATCCCAGGAAAAACGACCCATCCCAACCCCCTCCCATAACCACAGATCCAGAATATTTGCAATTAGTAATATACCATGAACAGAGAAACACAACATAAAACATAAAACACAACCAAGTCCCCAGAAACCACTCCCCAACCAAGAACCTGTTACAACTCCCCCCACCCTGCACCCCTGCTGACTAGAAAGCCACCCCAAACTGCAGTGTGCCTGTCGCCCCATCTGATCTACACAAAGAACCCCCCGAGGAGGAAGGGAGAAACCACCCGTACCCGCACCACCACGGGCACAATCATAGAGCATACAATATAAGGCACTCTATAAAGTTCATAGTCTCAAATCAGACCACTGGGGGCCCACGTTAAACCTGGGCCATCGCACCGCCGTCTGCGCCGCCGGGGCCTCCACTCTCAGTGTCATCAGTCGGCAACGAGTCCAACCAGTCACTAGCACAATCAGGCTGTTCGAAAAAATAGGCTCTGTCTCTGAACTCAATCCGCAAGCGAGCAGGAAACAGCATTGCGTACTTCAGTCCCAGATCCCTTAAACGACGCTTCACTCCAAGGAAACCAGAACGTTGTCGTTGCACGTGGGTAGTGAAATCAGGATAGATCGAGACAGAGTTATTATCGTACTTCAACGGGCCGTGTTTGCGAGCGGCCTGCAGGATAGCGTCCCTGTCCCGAAAATGAAATAGTCTAGCGATGATAGGCCTCGGAGGGCCCCCTGGCTTCACCTGACCACCTGGGAAGCGATAGGCACGCTCAACCGCAAAAAACTTGCTGAGACCTGCGGGAGCGAGTTTAGCGACAATGAGTTCCTCGACCAGTAAATCGATCGAGGCGGCACCCTTGTCTTCCGGCACGCCGGCCAAGCGTATGTTGTTCCGCCTGGCCCTATTATCGTAGTCTTCCATTCGTTTAAGCAGCAGGTCGTGTGAGGAACGCAAGTTTCCTATCTCGGATTGTGCCTCTGCCATGTCCGTCACCAAACTCGATGCCTTTAAGTCCAAAGCCTTGACCCTCTCGTTTGTTTTGGCCAAATCGGCTCAAACAAGGTAACCTTTTAAATTTCACTTTCTTCAAGCAACTTCTTAGCAAACTGGCACGTTAAAAATCCCCACCAGTGACCATTCCACTCTTTTGGTCGTCCTACAACTAATCTGCCAGTCCCTGCTTTCTAAAATCTTAAGTTATCTACTGCTGCACCTGATTTAAAAGCTGCTGCACTTGATTTAAAAACTGGTTCACCTGATTGAAAGTGACTGCACCTGATTTAAAAAACTGGTTCACCTGATTGAAAAGTGACGGCACCTGATTTAAAAGCTGCTGCACTTGATTTAAAAAACTGGTTCACCTGATTGAAAAGTGACTGCACCTGATTTAATAGCTGTGGCACCTGATTTATGACTCTGCTTATTTGTAAGCCTACTTTACCTGCCAGTCCCTGCTTTCTAAGGCTTTGATTTAAAATTAACTACAGCTACACCTGATTAAGAAGCCTACCGATGGAGGAGCTACGCGGGCATCCAAGATGGTCGCGTGAGCAGAGAGCTCCTGAGACCCACGCCGCCCTTCTTGATCTATCCTGCAGATATCCTGGTCACTTCGACGGGCTTTTGAAGAGCTACTCTCACTGATGCCGTTGATCCTTTTTTGGTCGGAATCGGACCTCTGGGACCATTTCTACATCGTCTCCAACTTTCCAGCCCAACCCCCGACGCGACCGGGGTCTCTACTGCCTAATATGGCCGAGCTGTAATGCAACAACAACGGCTGCCTGGCATTTGCCCCACCGGTGGTGTGCCACTTTCACTTTCGGTTTCCAGCCCTCTCGTCTCTGACTCCTTGGGACCTGCTACTCTACCCTGGTCTGCTGCTCTCACTGCCTACGCTTTCTTTCTTGGTGCTGGCAAGGTGAACCGTGGCATTCTCCCGTGAAACTGGACTTTTGGGGTTCGAGACTTGCCACCATCCCGCAGCACCCGGGTTTCCCCGACTGGCGCTGAATACAATATGGCGACAAAACCTGAGGCGGAGAAACGCAAGATTCAGCGCCAGTCGGGGAAACCCGGATGCTGCGGGATGGTGGCAAGTCTCGAACCCCAAAAGTCCAGTTTCACGGGAGAATGCCACGGTTCACCTTGCCAGCACCAAGAAAGAAAGCGTAGGCAGTGAGAGCAGCAGACCAGGGTAGAGTAGCAGGTCCCAAGGAGTCAGAGACGAGAGGGCTGGAAACCGAAAGTGAAAGTGGCACACCACCGGTGGGGCAAATGCCAGGCAGCCGTTGTTGTTGCATTACAGCTCGGCCATATTAGGCAGTAGAGACCCCGGTCGCGTCGGGGGTTGGGCCGGAAAGTTGGAGACGATGTCGAAATGGTCCCCGAGGTCCGATTCCGACCAAAAAAGGATCAACGGCATCAGTGAGAGTAGCTCTTCAAAAGCCCGTCGAAGTGACCAGGATATCTGCAGGATAGATCAAGAAGGGCGGCGCGGGTCTCAGGAGCTCTCTGCTCACGCGACCATCTTGGATGCCCGCGTAGCTCCTCCATCGGTAGGCTTCTTAATCAGGTGTAGCTGTGGTTAATTTTAAATCAAAGCCTTAGAAAGCAGGGACTGGCAGGTAAAGTAGGCTTACAAATAAGCAGAGTCATAAATCAGGTGCCACAGCTATTAAATCAGGTGCAGTCACTTTTCAATCAGGTGAACCAGTTTTTTAAATCAAGTGCAGCAGCTTTTAAATCAGGTGCCGTCACTTTTCAATCAGGTGAACCAGTTTTTTAAATCAGGTGCAGTCACTTTCAATCAGGTGAACCAGTTTTTAAATCAAGTGCAGCAGCTTTTAAATCAGGTGCAGCAGTAGATAATTTAAGATTTTAGAAAGCAGGGACTGGCAGATTAGTTGTAGGACGACCAAAAGAGTGGAATGGTCACTGGTGGGGATTTTTAACGTGCCAGTTTGCTAAGAAGTTGCTTGAAGAAAGTGAAATTTAAAAGGTTACCTTGTTTGAAGAAAGTTCATGTTTCAGTTGCTTGTAAATATGAAGAAAATTGATTTTCCCAAACGTCGCCAATGTAGTAATGTAAAAGAAGATCAGGTCACGTAGGTTCTTGTAGAAGGATGTATTTATTATTTAGTTGACATGAGGTGGTAGTTCAAGATAGTAAGAATATTTCTAAGGTAAATCCCCACCAGGAGCTGTCACCAGTCAGCTCAATCCTCATCTCCCAACTGACTCTAGCAACAGAGCATAGCATTCCAAACAGTCATCCTGTGTGGTAACATTCCATTAGATGACATAGGTAAAACAACTAGAAAGCCAACACTACACTATACGGCACAAATTCAGATTTGATAGCAGCAGCCTACGCCTGGGGTTGGGGTAAATGTTTGAACTGGTGCTCAGACTGGTTCCCACAAGTGAGTTCGTTTGTCAAAAACTTAGATTTATTTTTTGTTCTAGTGTTGGCCTTGAAATCCAACAGTAACTGCTGTGACCTGTTCTTCAACGGCACATTAAGATTTCATCCCAACGTCAAAAAAGTTCATTTTGGTTTATTCCAAATTGTCCGTGAGTAGCCTAAAATACCCGTAGGATGTGACGAGCCATGCAGCAGTGATAAGCGGCCTTACAAACACTAAGCCACAGCCCCCTTTAAAAAAAACATATTTCACGTGAGGAAATAAGCTGTTGTGTGAGATTATTTTAAACATAAGGCAAGCGAAATCTCACTGACTACGGTTTTTACTCTGAAAAGTCGTTTTTGAGCTCTGACCCTTAATATTGGTGTACTGGCCTTTGCACTATTGTACTAGTGCTGATATAATGTTGAGATTGCACAGTGGAAATGTGCTACACTTTCGCCTGGCTTAATCAAACTCAAGATGCCTGCCATTTTGACCACATAGAACCACCAGTCTTCCTCCCTCTACACTTGTTATGCATTGACTCGAGCATCTTTTGAAAAAGCCTGAATAAAGTACATACAAAGTAGTCCACCATAATGCAATGCACCCAAGTACCTTACTGACAAGCGTGTGTCTTGTTTATTAAAGCGTTTCATTTTGTAATGATCGTTTAAGATGGCTGTAGGTTATACAATAATGTTTTGACCACTTCTACTTGCCATTGTGCTTTAAATCCACTATTTATTATTTCTAGTTTTAAAACGATTTGCTTTATTTAAAATAAATAAAGACAAATGAACACATTTATTTCCAGTTTAACCCCTTCACTGCGGCGGCTATTCCGCCGCAGTGCTAAGGGGGCTGGGTGGAAGAGTGGCGGGCGCATGCTGGTGACGGAACCGCTCCGTCACCAGCGTCGTTTGCACTGTGCTTATGACGGAGCGGTTCCGTCATGGCCCCGCCCGCTCAATAGAACGCCCAGCGCAGGCGTGGAATTTGCGCCGCGCAGGCGCGTCGGGCGGTCCATGACGGAACCGCTCCGTCATCAGCACAGCGCCACCGCAACTGATGACGAAGCGGTTCCGTCATCAGCAGGGGAGGGGTTAAAAACGATTTGCTTTATTTAAAAGAAATACATATAAACACACTTGATAAAACACAGGTCCCCACAAGGCAATTTTTCAAAAAGTTTGCACAGATGTCCCTGAAGCCATTTTTTATCATTTAAAAGACATTGCCTTGTGGGGACTTGGGTTCAGGTCCCCACAGTGAAATCAAGTCCCCACAGCGTGAGTGTGTTATCACACCCAAGTCCCCACAAGGATAGTAACACAAACCCAACCACACACAACCCGACTCAAACACACAACCACACACACAAACACACACAACCACACAACCACATACAACCACACAACCACACACAACCACACAACCACACACAACCACACAACCACAATCACACACACAATCACACACACAACCACACACACAACCACACAAACACATACAACCACACATACAACCACACATAACCACAACCACACACACATAAACACACAACCACACACACAACCACACACACACAACCACACACACACACACAACCACACCATCAGTGCACACTTTCACCAGGCACAGACACCATCAGTCGTCAGTGCACGCTTTCACCGGGCACAAACACCACCAGCCGACACTGCACACTTTCACCGTGCACAAACACCACCAGCCATCGGTGCACGCTTCCATCAGCAACACACCCCCAGACGTCAGTGCACGCTTTCACCAGGCAAACACACACCACCAGCCATCAGTGCACTCTTTCACCAGGCACACACTCACCACCAGCCGTCAGTGCATGCTTTCACCAGGCACACACACACCACCAGCCGTCAGGGCACGCTTTCACCTGGCACACACTCACCACCAGCCGTCAGTGCATGCTTTCACCAGGCACACACACACCACCAGCCGTCAGTGCACACTTTCACCATGCACACACCACCAGCCGTCAGTGCACACTTTCACCAGGCACACACACCACCAGCCATCAGTACACGCTTCTACCAGGCACACACACCACCAGCTGGCAGTGCACACTTCCACCAGGCACACACACCACCAGTCATCAGTGCACAATTTATACAGGCACACACACCACACATCATTTTTAACACATCCACAATTACCTATTGTAGCAATCGCAGTATGGCGCACTTTACTTTTAAACATATTCATCTAAAGCGCAGCATGCCACCATTGCTACAAAAATAAATGCACATTTTTTTGTCCTACAATTTATAGACTTTTGTTGCAATTGGTGTTGCAATATTTAGCAATGCCAATAGCTCAAACTTAATTAATGCGAGACCTATTGCATTGCAAATGCTTGTTATTCTTTGTCGCAACTAGCCTCCACCCCCTCTTTTTTTCTACATCATTGTTACAGTGTCAAAACTTATATTATTTAATTTTGTTATATCACGGACCCCGCCAATGAGATGAAGCGCGTTGTTGCACTTTTGACTTTTGCAGATCCCACCGGATCTCTGTGAGCATGTGCATGAGGTTGTCCGCTCTGTGTAAATTTGATACACTAGCGTGTTCAATGCGCATTGTTGTTATTTCTTGTACACACAATGTAAAACCTAGTATATCCTTCTGAAAAGCAGAAAAACAGAAATAATTGAAATTAAATTGCATTGATGTTTTACATTCAACTATTTTATATTTTATTTTGTAAGTAATAATAAACTTAATTATGTTCATTATATTTTCCCACATGCAGAGTTCTGTCACAGTGGCAGAGAACTCTGCATAAGTGTGCAAAATCAGTGGTAGTAACTTTACACTCACTCATAAATCCTCGGCTCTACCTCCTGATTTGAAGTTTGAGGTTTGTGAAGGCTATGGTTTTCAAACTCTTCTCACACTTTTGGAACAGGGTTCTAGGGCAATTTTATTGCAGGCTCTATGGTCTTCTAACACCCTTTGACTCACTAGAGATCAGGTGGATGGGTTGCTTCCACTTAAAAGTATTAATGATTGCACTGCCACTATATCTCTAAATGCCTTATAATTTCAGGAGCTACAATAATGGAGTTTACCAGCAGATTGAAAATGTTTTTTATTGATTCTTGAGATTTTGTTAGGTATATAGTTTTAACTTTGAATACCATTGTTGTGTGAACATGCTATCTTGATATAATGCCCCTTCATTCACTCTCACTAACTGTAGGGTGTGCTTGCAAGTTTCCGGTTTACACAGTGGGAAAGTGTGTTCTGGAGCTATATATCATTGCACAACAAGCATTTACTACTTCACACCTCTTCTGACAATTTCTGTTCAAGGACCTTCGCTGTTTTAAGGTGCCTTGCGGTGTCGAACAGCACATATACATCTACAGCAGGTTCAATTTGTCTAAATCAGTTGACCTTGATGAACTGTAGAAGGGCTCACCCATGGCTTTGCCTGTAACCTGTATCTATTTATCAATAGAACAGCCACCGCTTTGCCTGTATCTTGACTATAGTCTCCAAAACACTGCGATAACACCGTGAATCCAGCCTGATCATAAACCTTCTTTGCTGCATGCATGCAGGTTATGGATTCCTTTTTAGGCTTCCTACAACCACCCCTGTTTTGCGGAGATAAGGCAACCCATGACTGTAATGATATTGTTGCCTACCCAGATGTGTCTGCTTCTTTTCAAACTCCTGGTTTAGATTCAGGTGTATCTGTACATTGTGCTTGGAAACAATAAGATATGCAGAGTGCAAACCTGTTCACCGGCCCCTGCCATGAGCCCTGGCCAATGCTGGGGTTACTAACAAAACTCCTTTGTTGTCAGCATTACATTGATATTGTGGTAGCTAGGGAAACTCTTGAGAATCAGCACAAGGAAAGGCCACACCTCCTCACCTTTGCTGGCTTTTGGTTGGGTTCTGTGCATGTAGTCCTTTCCTTCCCGCCTATTGACGAGAGATTCTAATCATTTTCGTACTTTATTTAAGTCTGTTTTTTGTGTGATTTTTATCCATCTGGAAGTAACCATTGGCGCCCCTGGGCCAGGTAAAAGGTCAATTGCCAAACCACATGTGTTGAGTCTGGTATTGTCTATGTTTAGGTGTTGTAACCCTAGCTCCTGTCATTGATGTGGACAGGCCTCTGGAATGGTTTCTAAGAGGACAGTGGCTTCATCTTGCAGTATCTGGCTCTTTGGATTTTCTCAATTTCATTCCTGGTGTTCTGGTGCACTGACATGTAAAGTATTGGTACTAGTTTTAGCTGTCATTCATTTAGCCAATATAATAACCAACCTTGACTTGTCTAGAATTGATTGGGTGCTGAAGATTGTCACAATCGTATTGTCCAGTTGTTCAATTAGAGATCTTTGTGGCAGTGTGTTGTGTATATCGCTTCAATAGTAGGAGCCGGTAAGTGGCTTCTTGTAATTCCAGAATGCTAAGAAGTTCTGGATCAGCAGTTGCTGCAGGGAAATTACAAGCGTTGGATAAGGGTCTGTGCGCCGGCATTTAAACTGGAATTAACTGGAGTATTTATCCACAAAGACAACAGTTTCACAGAAAATTGGCAGTGAGGGTGGAATAGCCTCTACTTGTCTCCACTCGAACACCACACCTCACATCTCTCGCCTTCCACTCTGCTTATACATCCTTCCATATCGCTTTCTCCCCTTCCCATCTCCACATCATCCATCAACATGAATCCACTGCAACTTTGCCCATTTCGCCCTTGCCTTCCCATCTCCTGCTGCATTCATCACATTTCTTGCAATATAATGTCACCCTTCTTTTGTTCCATCTCTTCCCATTCTTTAAAACAACATGCCAACCATGAACCTTACTCACTAGCATGGGATTAGAAAAATTGTTTACTCCATCTCTTCTTACCAACTTGATCTTCACATAATCTCCTTCTTTTATTCTCCCCTTACTCACACTTCAACTCTCCTCTTTCAGTGCTCCTCTCTCCCTCAACCATTGAGGGGATAACTTTGTTCTCTTTGAGTGAGAGGGGGTTAACAGTAGAATATTCAAAATTTAGATTTTGCTGTTGAATGTGTTTCATACTTAGGTTATGTGTTGAGCGGAAAAGGTGTATCCCCTAAACCACAGTTTGTCGAGGGTATTCAGGAAACCCCTGCACCAACTAACAAAGAAGAGGTGAGACTTTTTTAGGATTAGTAGAATACTACTCAAATTTGTGGACAATGTTGCAAGTAAAGTGTTCCATATTCTACAACTTTTAAAAAACAGATGTCAATTTGAATGGAATGAGGAGTGTCAAAGCAAAATTGATGGTATTAAGGAAAACATGGTGAATGCTCATGCCTTAAGTAACTTTAATCCTGAATTATTGAGTGTGGTTACCACAGATGCAAGTTGCAAGGGGCTGGGCGCTGTACTATCCCATGTGATGGTGGAGGGCACTGAAATAATAATTGCATATGCCTCCAGGGCGCTATCTTCTAATGAGGAAAAATTCTCAGTAATAGAGAAAGAGAGTCTTGCATGTTTGTTGGTTTTATAACAGTTCAGTTCCTTTGTGTGGGAAAAGTTGTGTACACTCAGAAGTGATCATAAACCATTAGTAAAATGGTGAATGGGGAATGTCCAAGGCATCCATACGTATTGCCAGGATGTGAATGCGCTTGCAGGATTTTGTATACAAGATAATGTATGTGCCGCTAAAGAAAAACGTGACAGCAGATTTTCTGTCAAAAATGCCTCTACAGATTAAGGAAGATTTAAATGATCGAGAGATTGCGACATTGCCCTTATTTACGAATGAAAGTCTCCCTGTTATTGGAGAAAAGACATAGAAAGAAGAGTATGAGAAGGATAGTATTTTGCAGGAGGTTACGCAATTAGGAATAAATGGATGTCCAGAGAAAAGTACTCTTAATTCTGAGTTGAGGGATTTTGGGGAATTAAGAAAGGAATTATCTTTGGCTAAAGGAAGCCTTATCATGGGTAAAGTTATTTCTCCAGTTTCTTTAAGACAATATACTACCAAACAATGTCATGAGGGTCATGGAGGTATAGTCAGGACAAAGTAGTGTGAAATTGTTTGAATTGTGCCAATGCCGATAAATCTTTGAAGACCTTAAGACCTAAAATGTGTGAACTGGTAATTAAAAAAACTCATGGAAAACTGTTACAGTTGTCATCGTGAGACTGATTGGGATAAGTCCTAAATTTGTGATTGCAATGACTGATATATTTTCAAGATTGCCAGTGGTAAAAGTGGTGGATAGAGTGGATACTGAGAAGGTGTTGGAATTTATGGATACTTTTTTTGTAGGTGGAGGGTTACCTGCATATGTATTAACTGATAACGGGGTGCAATTTGTTTCCAACAAGGCTAAAACTTATTTTGATAGCGTGGGTGTAAGACATCGAACCACATCATTGTTCAATCCCAGTGGGAATGGAATGATTGAGAGGTTTAACAGAGTTCTTAAGGGAGCAATCCAGCTAGCATTGAGAAACAATGAAGATTGGGAGTTATAGATTCATAGGACTATATGGACATATAGAACTACAGTTAATGAAATGACCGGGTGCTGTCCATTTGAGATCATGAGGGGCAGAGAACCAAGAAAAAAAAAGTTATCCAAAATGATTGATTGATTCATCTTTTAGCAAGATTGCTATTGAGGAATTGCCAAATAGAAGTAGAGATACCCATCGGAGGTATATGGAAATGTATAGTTTTAAGAAGAGCACCAAAGAGATTCCTGCAGTAAAAATTGGATTGCTTGTTAAGCTTAAGAGACTTTGGAAGATAAGGAAAAGTGAAAGCCAATTTACAGAGCTGTTACAATTAGTTAAAGTTTTGAGAAATGCAGTGTTGCTAAATGCTGGTAAGGTGTGGAATTCGAAGAGAATCACAGTTTTAAAGGGAGAAAGGAGGTTGAATGTTTTTTTTAATTTTTTTTAAACTCTTTTAATTTGCAACAAAAAGGTAAAGTGGTGGTCAGCACAATCAGGGAATACATTTGCCACATAAGTACCATAGAAAAACACAGTACATACAGAACTTGTCCGATACCAGACATCCCGTAGCAGTACAATTATAACAGCAGTTCACAATGCAATCTCTTTGTCAATGGGTTTGATTCGGGGGGGTTCACACTGGGTACCCCGATAGTCATTCCAGTTGGACCACACCGCCACCCATTTCCAGGGGCAGCCCCGGGCCACGTATACTGTCTTTTCCTGGAGCAAACACCAATCCATATCTGTTTTCCAGGAATTGAGTGTTGGAGACGTTACTGCCCCCCACGGCCTAGCTATGTTGCGCTTCGCAATTGCCAATCCTAGTGTCACCCAGAGATTCCCCCTCGATGGCAGGTCCATGGGCTCCCAGATGTTCAAAAGGCACCTCTTCGCCTCCAGTCTCAACTCCACCCCCCATACCTCTTGCATACAATCGAGTACTCATTTCCAGTAGATCAGCAGCACAATGCACACCCACAGTATATGGAAGAAGGTTCCCACCTCCTCCTGCAGAGTCCATCCTCACTTCAGCCCATCAGCATCAGCCTAGTGCCAGAAACGTAAACCCGGTGGAGAATTTTCAATTGGATCAATCTAAGTCTGGCTGATATTGCTACCTCCTTGGGGGATGCTACCGCGCCTCTCGACTCCTCGTCATCTATTTCAAGTCCGTCTGCCTCCCGTTTTCCCTTAAGACTTGGTAATGGGTCTGGGGAATGGTCAAAAAAGTTTCTTGTATGTGAGGGAAATGGTGCGTTCTGGGAGGTGGCCATCCAGCAGTCTGTCCTCCAGGGGAGAGGACTCTGGGGGCTGAGTCCCCGCAGGGATATTAGTCTGAAGGAAGTGCTTAACCTGTAGGTATCTAAAAAATTCTGTTGGCGCCAGATCATAGGTACGTTGGAGTGAGGCGAATTGCACAACTCCATCTGGACCCCATAGATCTTTAATGTGAGAGATCCCTATTAGGTCCCAATTGCGGAACCCTTTGGTGCGACCTAAAGTGCCCAGCCTTTCTGAGACCCATAATGGGGTAGCCATTGTAAGGATGTTAGCCCAGCCCAGTTTGCGCTGGACAATATGCCATAATTGGACAGAATGCTTCTTGGGCCCAGTGAGTGAGTACCCGCCAGGCCTGGAGTATAGCGCAGCCTCAAAGTTCCCGTCGGAAGGAGCCACCGGTCCATTCCGTATCCCGGATCGTTCCCGTCACAGTAGGTACCCTGGTTTATGGCCGAGAGATGCACAGCCCAATAATATTTCTGTCTGTCTGGGAGCGCTATACCCCCATCAAACCATCCCAGTGTGAGTTTCTGTAAGGATATGCGGGGTGTCCCGGTACACAAAAGATCTCTCTGTGTGGCCTCGATGGCAGCGAAGTATGACTGCGGAACTAAGTACGGGTAGTTTTGGAGGGCGTAGAGGAATCGTGGCAGCGCCATCATTTTGAAGAGCGCTGCCCGGCCCAGTAGGGACAGAGGGAGTTTCTGCCAGGTGGCGGAGTCTCTTTTAAGCCGCTGTAAAGGCGGCAGTAGATTTTTCTCATATCTAATGGCCTTTTCTTTGAAGACGAAGATTCCCAGATACATGAACCCGTCCCTGCCACCTTAATCGGGCAATTGCTTGTGATAACCGGAGGGGCTCCGTGGAGAACATATAAGAGGGACTTACCCCAGTTAATACTGTACCCTGAATTCCTCCCAAAACTGGTGAAGATATCCAAGGATACTATGAGGGACTTACAAGGTTTTGTGAGGTACAGAAGGATGTCGTCCTTGTAAAGTGAAATTTTGTCCTCCCATCCATCAGCCCATCGGAGCCCCCTCAGAGAGGGATCCTGTCTGATCCAGGCAGCGAGTGGTTCCAGCGAGAGGGAAAAAATCAAAGGTGAGAGGGGACACCCCTATCGCGTCCTCCTTCCTAGAGTATAAACCTCAGAGGTTTTGTTGTTAACTGTGACCTGGGCCAAGGGCTCGGAGTAAAGGAGACGCACCCAACCGATAAAATTAGGGCCAAAGTCCAGTTTCTGAAGGACTGCCATCATGTAGGGCCACTCCAGCATGTCGAATGCCATTGCGGCGTCCAGTGACACCAAGACAGCATCCTCTTGGATCGTATGGCAGCGTCCCAGTACTCCGTGAAGACGGTGCAGGTTGAGCACCGTGTTACGATGGGGCATAACCCCGATTGGTCCGGGTGGACCAATGTGGTTAAAACTGGCTTAAGCCTATTGGCAAGGACCTTGGCCAGGATTTTTGGCTCAGCGTTTAGTAATGAGATGGGCCTGTAGGAGGCACATGAGTCTCTCGGCTTCCTTTCTTCAGGAATGGCCACGATTGTGGCAATACGTTGGTCTCGTGGCAGTACACCCCTCTCCCTACTCTCCTCAAACATACGTTTTAGGTGTGGGCTAAGGCTGTCGGGTTTGAGCTTTTTCAGCTCGATCAGGAGACCATTGGGCCCGAGGGGTTTCCCTGGCCGGAGATCTCGAATGGCCCCACACAGTTCCTCGATGGTAAGTGGCGCCTCCAAAGTTTCCCGTTCAGCGTCAGAGAGGGTAGGCAGCCTAATATCAGCCAATAGGGCAATTGAGTTCTCTTCCGGCCGATCAGACCCCCTACTGTAAACCTTTTGGAAGTGCATTGCAAACTCCCTAACAATCTCTCGGGGTTCCGTGATAACGGCCCCCGATTCGGTCCTAAGCTCGGCGACCACTCTCTGCGCCTGCTGCTTTTTGTCTAGCCAGGCTATGAGCTTGCCCACTTTGTCCCCTTGATCGTATAGTCTGCCCTCCCTATCTCTTGCCAGAGTCCTTGCGGCGTCAGTTGCCAGGGTCTTGTAGTCAGCCTCTTTGAGTTGCATCTGATGTATAATTTCGGGGTCGCAACCAGTCTGCGCCGCGTTTTCTAGCGCGAGAAGATCTGTTTCCATAGACAGCATTTGCGCCTCCTGTTCTTTCCGACGGCCAGCGATTGCAGAGAGGGCCTTCCCCCTAAGCATGATCTTAAAGGCCTCCCACAATACTACTGATGACTCCACCGTGCCATTGTTGTTCTCGAAGTACTGGTCAATGGAAAGAGTCAATTTCTTTCTCGTCTCCTCGCTGCAAAGGTACCAGGCATTGATCGGCGCCACACATCCCTCCCGTTGGTCACCGATTGTGAGGTGGGCCCACAGCGGGGAGTGGTCTGAGATACCTCTTGCTAGGTGCGTGACATCCTGAATTGTAGTGCCCTGGTGCATCGGTGCTAGGATGTAGTCTATGCGTGAGAAGGAGCGGTGTGGGCCTGAAAAGAAAGTATATTTGTGTGTGTCGGGTGTCGGAAACGCCAGAGATCAAGTAGGCCAAACGCCTCCAGGAAATCGGATAGCCACATGTGTCCCGTCGCTATGTTCCTAGGCGGGTGCCTGTCTAAGTCCCCCGAGACCACAGCATTAAAGTCCCCGCCCACTAGAAGTTGCCCCTCTGGAAGGGAATGGAGAAGCCTGCCCAGGTCTTGGTATGATTGAGTTTGAAGACTCGGCGGGATATAAGTCGTTACCAGGTTGAGCCTGAGCCCCTCCCACTTCCCCGAGACAGCCGCAAAGCGCCTCAGAGGGTCGGATTCTGTGTGATCAATGACAAGGGCAAAGCTATGACGCAAAAGGTTCCCCACCCCGGGAAGGAGGTTGTATGTTAAAGATTTGTCAAGCAGGGAGGATGACGAATCAGGACAAGAAGAACCAAGACAAGATGAACTTCATGGTGTTAACGAGGAGCATACCAGTGAAAAAGAAGCAAAAGAGTTAATTGGCAAGGAGGGCTCTGAAAAGAGGGTTACAATTAATGGCAGTGGAATGAGTAAGGTTGGAAGGGATGATGTTGATTCAAGCAGTATTAATGCCAGTGCTGATGATAATAATTTGGATCTTGGCACTAAAGGTTCAGATTTGTATGGAAATAGGAGATGGAGGAGAAAATCTAAATGGATGTCAGATTGTGTGAGTGAACGAGAGGATTGTTGTGTAGAAGATTGATAATGAAAGTGTGTAAAGTAGGGAGTGGTGATATAGTTAGTTTTATTCTAAAGGGATAGCTTAGGTAAGTATAATTGTCAGTTTCATGTATGAATTATTTTATTGATTAACAGGTAAAGATATTTTATGTATATTTTCGGTGATGGATTGGGTGCTGAAGATTGTCACAATATTCATTGTGATCCTATTGTTGTGTGGTTCAATTAGAGATCTTGGTGGCAGTGTGTTCTGTATATTGCTTAAATAGTAGAAGCCTGTAAGCAGATGCTTATTATTATAAAATGCTAAGATGTTCTAGGATCAGCGGTTGCCGCAGGTAAATGACAAGCATTGGATGAGGGTCTGTGCATTGGCATTTAAACTGGAATAAACTTGAGCATTTATCCACAAAGACAGTGTAGTGTCAGTACACAGCATACACCATCATTAATAGCTGCATACATTCCATGCTGGAGAATATGTTTTAGGTTCAAGTGAATTGGTTTAGTCTGCCACGGTGTCCACATGTATTGTCATATACTCTAGCTCCAGCTACAAGTGCCTTCACTGTGTATACTCCCAACTCTTTACTTCATTCATTTTCATCTTTTTTTTAATATGTGACCAAAGTGGGCAATTGTGAAAATGCTTCTCAGAGGGCTTCCATCCAGGAACTGATTGAGATACTGCTTAGTTACGTTAAATTGAAAAATGCACATTATGCTCAAATGCGTTTTGTCTTCATCTACAAGTTCCCACTTACTGCCATTGAACTTAAACATGTGAAGTTAGGGTCTGGCTGATCAATATTTCAAGAAACATTTGGATACAGTATCATCTCATTATCATCTCTCTTGCCATTGCTTGACTTTATTACTGTCCTGGCCCAGGCTGGACTAAATATTTCTTTCTTTTGTGGAACAATATATTCTTTGTTCTCTACCATTTCAGTTGGGGTGTAGGGCATGTTAGGATGTTAAGATTACTTCTCCATCAGAGATTAGCCCATTTTTTTCTAGATGTAGTTGGATTGCACCTTGGGTTTCACATTCCACATACGTTTTGGCAAGAATTTCCTAACACGGCCATGTGGGTCCATGAACATCGAGTAAACAAAATGCCAAGGGTAGTGGGAATTAAATCATGCACCCTTGGACCTCAATTAAATTGCAAAGTTTATCCATTAAATTACTACATCGATCCCTTGTCCAACCCTTTAATAGATTTCTATATGGCAAATGACTGAGTCAAGAGCTCATTCCTTGCCCTACAGAATTCTGCTGATATCCTGGGCCTGAATCCATCCACAACATATAGAAGTATGGGATGGATGCCTACATGGGTAAGTGACCATCCATGGCTGTTCATTTTGTGGCATACAGTTGGCTATCGACAGCTGTATCAGACCTTGGACCTAGAACATGGGTCCAGGAAGGAGGCTCCTGCGCTGTGAGCTGGGACTGACCCGCCATTGCTCAAGTGGTTGGGCCTGTGAACAGTTGGTGGCAGGATAGGAGGTGCCGTCTGAGGGAAAACAACTTTTGGGGACCTGGTGGAGTTCTGGACTGCTACTGTGGTGGAGAAACCATACGATCCTGGTGAGAGACATACCCTCTCGATTTCCCTTGACCGTGTCGCTCTGCTGCCTGCATGAGAGTGCGTCACGATGAACTACTTCTTGTGGATGTGATCTCTGTTTTCCTCACCCCTAATTGCCTTCAGATTGTCTGGGGCCTGCAGGCCTGGGTGACGGCCCGGTCAATTCATTGGAGGGGAAGCGCCGGTGCTGTCCTTATGACTGGGGACCTGCCTGATCTCAGCTGAGATCTTGCTGGCTACTTGGTGCCCTTTGGGAGTGGAGGGAGTTGTGTTGCAGCCTTTTGCTTCTTGGCTCTGTGTGCAGCCTTTGCCCTCCTCTGGAGATGGTTGACAGTAGGGTCTCTCTCACCCTCATGTGACGACTGGGACCGATGGACCTGGAGCCCTCTGATGTTTGTGTCCCTGTGGTCTGTGCTGTGTCGCAACCCACCAGCATGCTACAGCTTGAGCAGGTGAGTGGTGGTGGTGTGGTGAGGATGGGAGTGCTACTGACGCCTGTAACATGAAGAAAACTCTCTTCCACCACTCTGACAGTGTTCACTTTAATAAAGTCTCAGTGCCCATCGGATGGCTACATTTGGATTGAGTGACCAACTGCACTTGCTCTGTAGCACTTACATCATCTGAGAATATTGATAAACCCACCACAAAAGCTTTATCTCCTGGGACCAACAAATACAGCTCTGCAATAGAGGAGGGGAAACAGGAGCATTTGTCTGGAGGGGCAACTGGACCGGATAAGTATCCTGTGACATTGGCAATCAACAAATCTGATGAGAAAATGAAAGCTATCCAGGATTCTCAATCTGCTTTGGAGCAGGTAATACACACTGTTGCCTTAGTTGCTGGGCAGCTCTAGGCTGACCATGTAAAGCTTTCAAATAGTGTCTGAGATTACATCATCGATTGCTGCTATGGGGCTCTCAGTTTCTGAACTCTAACGGCACATGCCAGACCTGCTCAGGGAAGTTCACGTCCTATGTGAATGAATTGAGGATGCGGAGGTGCAATCGCACAGCAACAACATTAGAATAGTGGGACTCCCTGAAAAAGTTGAGGACGAGTTCATGGAACTGTTTGTTGATGAGTCACTCCTCGCTACGGTTCTCCTGGATACACGCTCTAAATTTTTCTATGTTGAGAGGGAGAAAGGACCCCATTGTGCCCTCCTTTACTCAACTGCAGTGACAATATTCTCCAAGTGGTGTGCAACCACTGACAGCGGGATCTGAACAGGTTAAAGAGTATACATCTTCTACCATACCACCTTGGTACAGCATAAAAGACACAGCTTTCTTGAGGTCAAGTAGACACTGAGCTCCTTCACAGGTGGGGTTGTTTTTGTGTAAAGTGTAGGAACTGGCGCCTCATGAGTATGCGTAAATCGCTATTCTCAATCATTGCGGTGCAAAAGGTGAGGGAAATACACACCCTGAACCCTCCTTCTGGACCGTTCGCACGACCCACTATTAAACTGTAACGCTTGTCCTATACACACGCTAGTGTTCTCCAGATAAATGTCTGTATACATATATCTTATCTCCTTATCATGATCATGTCGAATACAAGAAAAAACAGTGTGATCAGTTGTTATCAAAGCTTTTCTAACAATTAGTTGTTGGGTGTTCTGTTGTTCCTTTATTTCATACGGAAATGCCCAGCCAACATGTGTTTTGTCATTGGAAATATCCCACATTTCTTCTTCAGAGCTGAAAAGGACTAAATTTGTCCTGTTCTCTCCGCCGGTTCTACTTCTGTCCCGGCTGTGCCTGGTTCTCCCTTTGTCTTCTAAAATCCTGGTAATATTCCCCTGCTGTGGTATTTCTATCACTAGTCAGGTGTGGCATCTAGTGATCGGCTCCATAGTGTCAGTTGTACGGGTCATGAGCAATCCGCATGGAGCTATAAGGATACTCAAGGCACACTCGCTTAGAAGCCAACCTGTGACAAAGACTATAAACAACTGAAGTGCAACTGACACTACGGAGCCTATCATTGGGCGCCGCACCTGACTAGCGATAGAAAGTGATTACAGGGAATATCTAATGTGCCAGCATGACAGGGGCGACAGGGTGAGACACATTTTGGCTTGGCATCTGTAATCAGAGATCCGCCACAAGCCGATTTGCTCTGTTAGGTCACCTGATGGCCGACCGGTGACCTCACAGGTGGATATCAACAGAGTATTCTCAGAGTATTACAGAGCAATATGTAAAGTTACTGGTCCCCTTTAAACTGCCAGTTTGTGTGCTTATTTTGACTCTTGACAAGCCCTCGACCCCCCTCCCCTAAACTCTGATACCGGGGGCAGATAGGCTACCTCCATAGTTTTATGCCATTTATAAAACACTGCTTTGATAAAGACATCACACCATGTGTCACCTGGCTTATCAAAGATGAGTACTACCAGAAATGACTAAGGAAACCATCATTACTGTGATCATCATTACTGCGCTGCCTAAACAGGGTTGTGATCAACTTGATGTTTGGTCATACAGCCCTCTCTCATAACACAATATTGAGTGCAAAATCTTGGGTAAAATATTGCCAACAGATTGCTCCCACACTTGCCAGCCTTGATCCACCTGGACCAGTCCGATAGGAACACAAATATAAATATACGTTGCCTGCTGCATATTATGGATCAGTCTCGCACAACACTGGGCTCTTCTATTGTGGCCTCATCAAAAAGTCCTTCAATACCCTCCTGTGGCCTCATCTGTTTGCGGTGCTGGCTAAAATGGAGGTGATAAGTACTATCCTCAAGTGGGTAAAATTGTTATACGCAACACCTGTGGCCAAGGTTCAAACAGGCCAAGATTTTTCCGAGCCATGGCAGATATATGGAGGTACCAGACAGAGATATGCTCTATCTTCTGTCTTGTTTTTATTATGTTATGGAGCCTCTGGTCTCTGTATTGGGAGCCAAAGCGGGAGACTGGGCAATAGACATATGTGGTAGAGCACACATGTCCTGTTATGTGGATGATGCTTTGTTATTTCTGAGCCTTAGAAAGACACTGCAATAGGAGCGCTGAAGCACGTTACTTCACAGCATGGACTGTGCAGTCCATTCCGTCCAGGAAGAGGGGGTGCATATCTACAGAGAGGCACTCCATATGCCTACCTGCATGAATGCCCTGGTCCAGAGACAACATGGGGCCCAGTAGGGCCTCCTTAGTTTCCTCACCATCACCCTTTTTATGGCGGGCTCACTGCCATGAAAAGGGTCACATTGAGGAAACTCGTAATATGCTTGGGGGTGCTGCAGCGGCACTGCCAACATATTGCCGCCTCACACAGCTGCAACACTGCCGAGAGATCACGGATCCCCGGTGGTTGCAGCTGCCCTTTGGCGGTCCAGCTGCTAAACTCTTAAAAGGGTGATTGGACTACCGGTGCGGCAGTGCCCGCACCTCCACCGCGGCTACGGCCGTAATTGTATTTAGGCCCTAAGACGGAACAGATGCCACCCTAAAGTGCTACACATGTTCTCACTGGTAGACAATGGTTGTGTGGTGCTGTTGTTACTTACCGATTTATACAATGAGGAGTAGTGGGATGACAGGCCACATAGATCATATGGAGGCTCATGATGTTGAGGGAGGGCGGAGGAGAAGCACAATGATGGGTATATATAGCGTTTTGCTGGTTACAGGGTATAGTAGCATTTTCGTTTATAGCTTCGGGTGGCAGAGGTAAGTAGTACTTGTATGATGTTGTAAATTTGCAATAAAGAGCTATTCAGAAAAAAAGACTTTTAGAGCCTTTTTTACATTCCGATCTTTCTTAATACATGACCCTTGAAACCATGGGCATCAGTGGCAGCACCAGGGTAAATAAAAGGGCAAGCCTGGGCTGGCAGCTGCTACCACTGGTAAAATGCCATTCCCCATTAGTCCTTCAATCAATACTTGTGGTTGGGGCTATTTCATTGTTTCTGTCATCTCAAGTCTATCAACTGTCTTGTCTGAGGCACAGATCCGGTTTGTGTTGTTTAAAGACTTTACACTGCTTTGGTAAATCCTCATAAAGTGAGGATAATGGAAGGAAGGAGGGATGGAGCAGTAAGGCGTTGCAACTTACTGGCCACTGGTAACCTTCATGTCATTGTTTTCTGCTCTTCCTCGTCACAGACTTTCCATTTGCTCCCACTCTTCCACCTGGCCTATATCTGTGTTCAATCTGTTCAACTGAGTCTGCTAAGCCACACTTCCGAGGTAGTTCTGGGCTAGATGCCAAGGATTAGTATACTTTGATCCAGGAGATGTGTAAATATTGATCATTTTAGAAAAGAACGCGCTTCCCTTCCAGAGGTTCATCCTCCTAGAAGTGAAGAGACTGAGTGGATTCCAATGTTATGGAAAGCACCACTATATAATTGAAGCGTGTACTTGCTTCCATGCAGTGCTTGTATATGATTTCACTGATATCAGACATTAGTTTATATTTAATACTTTACTTAAATCACAAGGTCTTCGAACTGTGCCATTTCTGCCACCCCTGGTATGGCAATGAGAGGGGGCAAAATGTGAGTTCTAATGGCCAAATTACTACAGTTGCACATTGAAAGACAGTCATATCATAGGCACGAGAGCATATGAGTCACAGGAAAGGTGCAGCCTAGATCGATTGACAATTGGTTACCAATTCTGTCCTGGCTCATCACAGATCCGAATTAGAACATGGAAAATTGGAGGAGGATTTTTTAGGAGCTAGTAAGATTGTTTGTTTCCAGGAAATCTATGGGCATATTACCAAGCATAAGCGATAATTATCGCTATGCTTGGTTAGCGGCAATAATTTTATCGCCGTGCTTTGCCTATTTCTATCGCTTAGGAGCCTTGCTGTTATCAAGGTTTATCTCCTAAGCGATAAAAATCGGCCGAAATGCATGAATATCACTGAAAAGTCAGCGATATTCATGCATTACCGAGCTAATGCTCGAAGCCATGTTATCCACCTCCCATTGGATAACATGGCTAAGAACTGCTCAGGGCAGGCGTTAGCTTTTGGAGATATTCGCGCTAAGCGCGAATATTTCCAAAAGTTGATAATCGGAGATAGCGATGTTAGCGACTGTTTTCAGTCGCTAACATCTTGGCAAGCCCACTTTGCATGTCATTAGCGATAATTATCGCTGACATGCAAAGTGGGCCCCTACATGCTATCACCTACAAGCTGTCGCTAACTGGTGTTAGCGACAGCTTGGTAATAGTGCGATAAAATTATCGCCGCATTAGCGGGAAAAAGTCCTGCTAATGCGGCGATAATGGCCCTTGGTAATATGCCCCCTAGAACCTTGACGCCCTCACTTTAGTTGAGTATACATGTACTAAAAAACTGTTGTTAAATTGAAGGGGGTTGCGCCCTAGGGGCGGAGTTATAATTGCACCAACAATGACAACAGCATTGTCATGAAAAATGATTGCAAAGTGAAGACTCCCTTGGCAGTTCAAGTGTCCGCTGAAATGACAGGAACAATGTGGGAGCATTTGATGTAGGTAATGTTTATTTTGCACCAGCAATGACTAATAATGTCTTTGTAATATACTCTTTTTTGGAAATGTATTGATTGTACACTTACAAACACAACAGATACCAAAGAGATTTGAGAGTTATAACCAGAGGTTTTAAAGATGATGTAGTTTGCAAGATGGGTGTATTATGGAAAAAAGAGATGTTAATGCTAATTAGTGAAGCATGGAAAACCTCACCCATTACTTATCAAGCCAAGAGACGAGATAGGAGAAGGAGACAGTTATTACAATATGTGGATCTCTTTATATATCTGAATGGCAGATGACCCTCCTGCAAAGTTCACTCATCAAAGAACAGAGTTTGATTACACCTTTGTTCAATCAAATTGCTCTTTTTATTCTGTTGATTTAAGAATATTCCCTTGTGCAGATGGCAATCACTATCTATGATAATCTAATGGGGTAATTTATGTTTAAATTGAATAATTGAGATCCATGAATGCATTCATCACGTATTCAAGGTAAAGCCTGTGCAGGACTTTGTGTATGTTATTTTAGGGGCGCTGGAACCACGATTATCAAGTGATCAAGATCGCCAGCTTTTGGATCTAATGTTAACATTGGCATGTAAGGTGGTTTTATGCAAATGGAAATGTACCAATGAGGTAAACTTCAAGATCTGGCAGGAATGGTTGTCTTTTCTAAGAGGTACTAATAATCAGGCGTTACAGGCCTCTACGTGGTGCCCATCCAATAAGAAACTGTGGAAATCATTAGACGTGTCTTCCTTCCATTATGATCCACCTTGATGCAGATCGTTCCTGTTACAGTAACCTGTGGTACATGAGTGCATGTCTGCGATCCTATGTTAGAGTCCTACCCGCTACATCCACACATTGAGTGTTCGGCATGTTAATCTATATCAATGAGACAAGCAAGAATTGATTTTTCTTCTTCTTTCTTATCATTTGTTTTTCTGTAATTGTCTAACAACACCTGTATCGAATCACTCTGTAACGGAAGAATTATTGTACTGTCTTTACTTTTGGTTTGTTACCTCAATAAAAACGACTTGAAATAAAAAAAAAAAATTGAATAATTGAAAAAAAGCTGGATACTGGTACCGTAGGTCAGAAACCTGTTCCTATGTTCATGAACAACTCGGTTATCAAGGTTTATGTATCGTCATCTATTAATAACGAAGGATAACTAATGGACATCTATGAGGTGAGCCTGGGGTAGCAGTTTCTTTCCTTGGTCTCAAGAGTCATGCAGGCATCAGCAGCAGTAACATAAAGTAGACAGTGCTCTAAGAGCCACGCTTACATTCTCTAATTTCCATTTCTTGGAATTCTGCTAACTCATCAAAAGCCAATAGAAGGCTGTTGTGGGATTAGGGATGGAAAAAGGGTGTCTTTGATTGTAAATGAAGTCAATGGTATGCAATATCGCTTCTGCTACAGGTGGCATTTTGTTCAATTGGCTTGCACACTTGGACTGTGTTTTTGACAATCAGTTTGACCAGGGTCTAAGTCATATGGAATTAAATGGCAAGTGAAATTAACATAAATATAAATAGTTGGTGGCTTTTTGCATTTGATATAACGCTTGCTGCTTGACATGGCAGTGATCGGAGTAATAAATATGTGAGGGCATGTGAAAAGTTAAAGTACCCCTCAATCTCTTTGAGATACATGTATGGGCCTCAAAAAGAATAATACTCAGAATAAGAATACAAAGTGGCCTGATAGTCCAGAAGAATAGCTATGCTAAAATATTTACCTGGGTCTATGAGTGGTCAGAATCTACTACTGTTGACTTGGACCTACATTGGTTTTAGAAAAAAGAGCTCAGGAATAGACCCTGCCATGACAGTGAAAATCATGTACTCCAGCTCTCGCCTAAAAGAAACCTTGAATATGAATGTTTGCTGTATTGAATATGATTAATCTTTGGTGATGCTGATTGAGGGGATTTTTGGAGTTAGTTAGCAGATTGGATGTAGAATGATCCCTAGAAGCACTCTTCAATGAGCACCATTGTAAAGCATGGCTCTGAAAGAAATTTGGGAGCTCTAAAAATCTCTCACTACATTGCAGGACCATTACAGTTTAAAATAAATGTGGCAGATTTGGCGGAAGCTTTATGGGAATTGCTTTAGTTTCCCCCACTTGAACAAGTTTAAGCATGTAGAGAGAATTGTCACATACAAGCACACAAACTGGTGATTTTGTAAAATAACTATGTGACAAGGAACTTAAGGTACTTATTAAAAATAATTCGCTCACTGAGCTGTCTATCAATTTGAAGAAAATTAAAATCCTAGTCTTTGGAAATTGGAAATTCAAATGTAAATGTTTTCTGTGGGATCATTTGCTTGAAATAGTGAAATCAGTATTGTAACCATTTGAAATAAAGTAAGACACAATTATTCACTTCTGGTATAATGAAGTTCATAATAATTAATGGATGAAACTCCTTTGGCTCCCTTATAAAAATCAGTGTATGCAGTACTCAATGATCTGACCAACAATTTAGAATGGGATCATCAGTACATGCTATCACTTCCGTTTTGAACAGGGTAGTATCTATGGGGGTCATTACGATCACTGTGAGACTGTCACCGACAAGCTGTCTGTGGCGGTCTCATCGCCATCATACGACCATTTTCTGCCCACCAAATTAGTGGTTCTGTGTCGGTTGAAAACTCAGACCCCAATGCATCTTACTGGCTCCTTGAGCCCGCCGGTGCATCGGCGGCCTTCCTATCCCTAACATGGTGGTGGTGCCTACCAGGCACCGCTGTAGGGAGTAGGTAATTGGGATTAGGAAGGTCCCTCCCCACCAGCCTTTCCATGGAGGTTCACAATGGACAATGGACAATGGCGGCCCATAGCGGGCCTTCCTTCAACCCAGGCCCTTGATTGTGGGTGTGGGGGGGCACCTATTGTGCTACCCAACAGTTCCCTGTACTAAGGGACAGGCACCGCATGGTGCCTGTCACGTAGTACAGGGATGTGCTACACATCCCTTTTTAGGTCTTGTCTGAGCCAGCGCATCGCTGCTCGGGGAGACATTTACTAGGGGCTTTAAAAAGGGCTACCACAAGCTAATATGGCTGGCCTAGCTCTTGCGTTCACACGCGTGTGCATGCGGGCAACCAGCTTTTAGCGCCTGAGACGCCATCTGGAGCGCAATTACTTTCACTTCTGCTGCGCGCGCTTTATTTTAATTTGAGGTGCGCGCGGGATCTTATTGCCGGTCCTGACTTCCTTTCTTTCCCTCTCCTCCCCAGACCGGGTCGCACCAATGGCGCACGTTTCTCCTGGACAGTCATCGCAACGTGTTATCAATGTCAATTTACAAAAGGGGGTGGTGATGAACAGAGTGTCTGAATTGAGCAGACCACTCTTACCCAGTACAAAGATCAGGGCTTGATCCATCACCGTTATTTATCTCACTGCCCCATCCCAGCTCAGAACCTGGCTATATGCAAATCAGTCTGTCCCTGGCCCAGTGCATCATGGGAACAGGGCAGACTAAACTACCAAGCCAATTCTTTACCAGAAAGGAGACAAGCTACCGGGGACCGGTTTCTGGCATTTCAGCCTCTTCGGCCCGGCTTGCTTGAATCCTGATGGAGCAGTGAGAAAGGGACTCATGTCTGAGTATACCCTGCCACACCTATAGTGGCCAAAATCAATTTACAAAAGGGGGTGGTGATGAACAGAGTGTCTGAATTGAGCAGACCACTCTTACCCAGTACAAAGATCAGGGCTTGATCCATCACCGTTATTTATCTCACTGCCCCATCCCAGCTCAGAACCTGGCTATATGCAAATCAGTCTGTCCCTGGCCCAGTGCATCATGGGAACAGGGCAGACTAAACTACCAAGCCAATTCTTTACCAGAAAGGAGACAAGCTACCGGGGACCGGTTTCTGGCATTTCAGCCTCTTCGGCCCGGCTTGCTTGAATCCTGATGGAGCAGTGAGAAAGGGACTCATGTCTGAGTATACCCTGCCACACCTATAGTGGCCAAAATCAATTTACAAAAGGGGGGGTGGTGATGAACAGAGTGTCTGAATTGAGCAGACCACTCTTACCCAGTACAAAGATCAGGGCTTGATCCATCACCGTTATTTATCTCACTGCCCCATCCCAGCTCAGAACCTGGCTATATGCAAATCAGTCTGTCCCTGGCCCAGTGCATCATGGGAACAGGGCAGACTAAACTACCAAGCCAATTCTTTACCAGAAAGGAGACAAGCTACCGGGGACCGGTTTCTGGCATTTCAGCCTCTTCGGCCCGGCTTGCTTGAATCCTGATGGAGCAGTGAGAAAGGGACTCATGTCTGAGTATACCCTGCCACACCTATAGTGGCCAAAATCAATTTACAAAAGGGGGGGTGGTGATGAACAGAGTGTCTGAATTGAGCAGACCACTCTTACCCAGTACAAAGATCAGGGCTTGATCCATCACCGTTATTTATCTCACTGCCCCATCCCAGCTCAGAACCTGGCTATATGCAAATCAGTCTGTCCCTGGCCCAGTGCATCATGGGAACAGGGCAGACTAAACTACCAAGCCAATTCTTTACCAGAAAGGAGACAAGCTACCGGGGACCGGTTTCTGGCATTTCAGCCTCTTCGGCCCGGCGTGCTTGAATCCTGATGGACACCCCTTGTTGTAAATATGTGTTATCAATGTGGCACAGCTTTTTATGTTTCATTGGGATATGAAAGTATTTCAATAGATAACATCTTTCGGCGAGGGAAGAAAGCTTTACTGTTCTGCAGGAAAAAAGTAGGTACCTCCCCCGTTCCATTTCATGAGCTTATCCTTCAGCTGAAAGTAAAATGTCCGCGCCCTTATACAGTTTCACTTTCTTTCTCCCTTCCTTCACACGCGAAAGGGTGTATCACAGTGTTTCTCTGTTTACAAGAGCACTGAACTCGCTTGGTCGAATCCGATGCATCTCACCAGCGGACATGACCTGAATTTTTCCCTAAACATCCATCATGTGCAGCTAGTCTCCCCCAGTTAATGTACCCCAATTGTGTTTAAATCCCCCCTCACCCATTGCTAGCCCCGAAGTGCACTCTGCTTTGCCCCTCTGTCCGTGCTGCAGTCACTCGCTCGCTCGGCAGTTTGCAGTACATCCACCCATTTATTGGAGATTTACACCCTTACTCTGGTGTTTGCCACTCCTCCCTTGGTACAGAGGTTCTAGGTTCTGCTGCCCCTTGTGGTCCTCATACACACGTGGCATAAACTACTTGATACACCTAAGTGCTGCAGCCAAACCTCACCCGTTATATATACTCTTGAGTACTGCAGCTTAGCCAACCTGAGGCACCTACTGTGCACTGCACTAGTTGTGTGCGGAGACAATTTATTATCGTGCTGGCATTATTATGGCTTGGTTGCGCCTTGGGTTCCTTGTGACCTCACTTTCCAGTTCTCGGCACTTCATCTGGCATTGGTACCATGTAAAGCACTTACCTCAAACTCCTTCTGCCTTCGGGGTGAGGACAGCAGCCTCAGAAGCAGGCAAGAAAGCATTTTCCTTATTCATTAGTCCGAAACCATAATCATTTGCCAGTTATTTTGTGCAAACACACAGTGTCTTTGTAAGTAAGTTAAAATGAGGAACGAGTGTGAAAAACACTAATCTGTAAACAGAAGGAAAAACCAAATGCACAAATTTCAGTGCTTTAAATTTTGCAGGTCTTTGCTGATGCGAGACACCAGCATTTAGTTTCACTTGACAGTCCTCATATTTAAATACTCATTTAAAACATAATTCTAGCGCATCCAAACCATTCACACTGCTTTGTGTAGCTTTGAATGGTTTAAACTGTCTGAATGTGATGTTCAGAAGGAAGTGTTTATACTGGCATGTGGCAGTGATTGTAGTTCCATTAACGAGTGCAAGCTGCAGTGACCTCCTGAGCAATACATTGGGCGATCGCACTGGTTTATTTGTATATGAAGAACTGCGGCCAATCGCTGTCAGGGTTTGGTGAAAAAATATCATGGATGTGTTGAAGAGACCGAAAGCACACCCAGTCGACAGTACCTCCGTGACAGGGGTACAAACAGCTTGAGGACAGAAAACGACCACCCGCTGCAGTCCCTGCAGACACACACAACAAACCTCGGCTTTGTACCAGCGCTCAGCAAACATGAGGCAGAAGAATTTTAAAATTCCATTACTTTGTTCCTCACATCAAAGAATATAAGGTTTTTGGGTGTGATCAGTCTTAGAAGAAGCTTGACCAACTACTAGAAAGGCAAATGTTTGATCTCTGGGGCCATATTAATGAAACTTTGCCTTGCTGCAAAAACAGGATAAGTCATTGGTAAGATTGTCTTCCTTGGGGAGAAAATTTACATCATATAATTTTTGCTGTTTACATATTTATAAGTTGAAGCAATGTACATTCTCCACGTTTGAAGCGATTTTTTAAAAATGATATAAAAAGGAAACATGCAAAATAAGTTATCTCTATTTTTTTAAAGTTATTTATGGCATGGGATTTCACAATTGAAATACTGATGTATTGAAATACTGCATGTAATAACAATATAGTAGCTCTTCACCATATACACCCTATACAGTATTACATTTCCACGGGTTGTCGTTTTAGCTGAATAATGGTGTTTTGCACAGGGTTATTAAAGCCAAAATCTGGGCACCCCTTTTGCCTCCAAATAGTGTTAGTTGTATAATACCTCTGGACTGTTCCTATTGCAGCAAATAGCTGGGTCTAATATGATGTGTCATGGTGTGCCACAAACCGTGTATTGGGATGTGGCTCTAGTAAATTAATAGTGTCTGAGATTGATTCGTGCACTCAATTTGTCACTTTTTTGAAGTTTATATTGTGATGCCCTTAGTGTGTGTTTCATTTGAATTGAATTACGTCCATCATATTTTCTTTTTGCATCTGTCCCTCTAAATGAAAAGGGGATGCCCAGGTGTGGGTCCTGTGTCAAACCATGTAGTAAAACCCTTACTGAACTGTTGACATGTAGGAGACTGTAATGATTACCTTAATTATCTAAATGATTCCCAGTGTATTAAAGGTACTGTTTAGATGAATCCTCTTCATGTGTTCACATGCCATCCTCACACCTGATCTCCAAGTGCATGTCTTGTGCCCAAATGGCCTTTACTTTATCCCTAGCAAAATGAACAAGCATTGACTTGCCTAATAGGTCTCGCCTTTGGGACCTTATAAGTGTTTAGCCATGCAACAGTTTATGTTGTTGCAACAAGGATATTGCGCTACATTACTAAATACTTATACGGCCCCAAAAGCGAGACCTATTGGCTATGCCAATGCTTGTTTCCATTGCGGAGGGGGCTACAGCCAGCAGCACCCGCCGCAATAGAAACCCCGGACAATGCAACCGCCACTGTGGCGGTCACATTGTAATTTGTCCTGTGTGACCCCCGACACTATGTTGTGCGGTCCCCATCTCCATTAACATCCACCCACCATCCTAATGGGCTCCTATGTTCTAGATCCAAATTCAGTTAGAATTATGTGTTGTGGCAATTTTTGGTCTATCAGATCACACCACAATCTTGTATTTAGTCAGCTATTGATGTGCTCCCATGGACCCTCTTGAAAGGAAGAGGAGGATATAAATGATTGCAAGGAGGAAAGTAGGTGGGCTTAGATGACATTTAGATTCCAACTTGAAATGTGGGGTGTCAGATGGGAAACTACCTTTTGATCAATTTGAATTTATCGTCAAGATGCGATTCTCATATTATCTTTATATAAATCAAATAAGTCATCTGAAATCTGGGCAATTTGTATTACCAATGTTTGCTCAACTGTCACCTCTGTTAAATATCTTCAAAAATATTAAGTCAAATACGTCAAATAAAAGATTTGGAGCCTGGTTTAGAGTTCAGTGGACGGGTTATTCTGTCATATATGTGATAAATATCCCATCCACCATATTACAAATGCATTATATCCAACTGCATTTATTTTTACAGCAGACGGGATATCCATCACAAACATAATGGATACCCCACCCACCATGTTACAAGTGCATTATATCCGAAGGCATTTGTAATACGGTGGACAGGATATCCACCACATTTGTGATAAAGTAACCTGTCCTCCGAACTCTAAATCAGGTCCTTGGTGTGCTTCACCTGTGATTGTTATATATCCCAAACCCAGAACGCACAAAATATTTATTATGTAACCATGGAAAACCTAATCTCTACCAATTATGATGCATAGCATAGGAAACATTTTCGCATGCTTTGTGCATCTATGTAACCTTGTTGTTGCAACGGAAAATAATCCTAAACCTTTTAGTTATTAACTATCAAATTAGATTTGAGTCAAAAGCAAATGAACTTTGAATGAGTTAGGGGTTTATGATATATGCAGTAAGAATGTAACATATTTCAACAGGGTGAAGTTATAGGTAGGCTGAATGCCAATATGTATGTATAAAAATTGAACACATTGAAGAATTGCATACTACTGGGCTGCCTATTACCAGCTGAGCTGCTAGAGAATCTACGCCAGTGAATCTATGATGGCTTAGATTGGTTTGGTTTACTGTCTACACTTGACTTATTGCTAACTTATATTATCTATCTGATTGTATTGCATTCTGGAATTAGAAGTGATTACTAATATTTACTCTTGTGAAATCCTGTGTCAATAAGATATTCAAAAATATTAATTTTCTGAAACTGGACATGTCTTTGCTGCCTATTTTAAGAAATGCAGGCCATATCTATCCATTTCTTAATATATTTTGGTGAGAAGATTAATTAATTAGCTTTCTAGAAGATTTTGTGCTATGATAGATTTTGCATTTATCGACTACTTAGCTGAACTGTATTTGTCTTTAAGTGTTTTAACAAAAATACTTATTTGTTTTGCTTCCTCAATGAATTTTAATGCAAAGACTTGATGATTTTTTATTTAATAAAACGGACATGATTTTTATTAGTAAGTACAATAAATATACGACTGTTGCCAGTCAACCTGTACCCCAGCTTATTTATCTTTGGAACTGGGTGGTTGACATACACTCACATTTCTGAACAATTTTATAGTAACTGTGAATTCACCAATGCTATAACCACCAAGATCTGAGTTTTAATGAAATTAATCTTGAGTCTTTTTTTTGACAGATATCATTTTATTGCCAATCGACAATTGGAAACTTGTTTTGGAAAGTTTCTGATGTGCTGCAGGATTTAACAAGCCATAAGGTATCATACATAAAGATTTAAAACTTTGTGTTTAATGACTATCGACTTTTATTTTTGAATGGGTGTATATGTTACAAAATGGGGAAAGGAGCTGAGATGTGTGGAGCCCAATATATTACATAGTCAAGTAACTAACACATAAAAGTTCTTTATTTAGCCCCACAACTAAAATAATGTAGTTTAATCACAATTTTTCATAGTATAATTCTGTTTTTTAATATCCTCTTCCAGCCCTGCCTTTGCTTCTTTCTGGTGATCACAAAGCTCCCTCAGAGTAGCATGTGATTCTATTCACGTATTCAAAATCAATTACATCAGGTGACTGTGTAAGTGGCCAATGCATATTTTAAAGTAATAATGATCTCATTTACATTAGGCACCTACCTGCAATAGAGACATCACAACAAAGAATTACAATGCATAGTGGAGTAACAAGGGGTCATGTGCATTTTTATACAAGCAAAACAACTGTGCACCTACACCCTCATCATAAGTCTTTTCAGCCACAATACCATAAAAGATAGGTTTGCGTTTGGTCAAAATGCTAGTGCGTAAAAAACAAGCAAGGATCAGCATCCCACCGAATATCACTGATTCAAGGGTTATTTCATGTCAAAGAAGCCTTTGAGCATTGTCAGAGCTAAGCCTGTTCTTCAAGGTGTGAGATTCTCAACGTGCGAGATTTAAGGTAGTTGCGGTAATTTCTATTTGAATACATTGCGTTGATGTATGATACAATGAAAGCATTTCTAAGAGACTTGGGCACACATCAAGTGATGGGCGAAGAAAGTAGAGACCAAGACCCCCTCTGCAGCTGGCACCAAGAAAGGTAACAGGTAATGCTATCAGGTGGTGTCTGCGAAACAATCAAGATATGTGTCAGACCTGGCACCATTGGCGTGGGTCTCCCTTCCATTTTTCGCTTTTGTCTTCTCTGTGTTTGCTGGTGTTAGATGCTCAGGCCGCTGTGCCACTGCCATTCAGTGCCACAGCGCGAATGCTCTCTATTGTAAATTGACTGTATGAATTGGTATAATCCTAATTGACCCAAGGAACATGATAGGAAAGTCAAATTTAGTATGCCTGAGCTCCAAATATGAAAGTGCATCTTTTAGTGATGATCATTTTTATATTCTGTGATCAAAAATACCACTTTTAGGAAGTAGGTATTTTCTTGCCTAAATCTTCCAGTGTGCTATGCTGTTATGTGTATTGGCTGTCTGGTTTTGGAGGGTCAAGGCAGGCTGAGCCAGACCTGGATTGAATAGAGAGATCTGCAGTGGAGTTTGGGGATGGGTGACCCTTTGATCTGAGCAGGGCTGTGCCTGGTAACATGAATGATTGCTTCACCTCCCACTGTGCGTCTGATAGCAGACACCCTCTTCCTGAAAGGCAGGATGCAGCCTTGTAAACAAAGTGCTCCTGGACGACATCAAACTGGTTCTGGCAGGGTTCAGTGATTTGTGACTTTTTGAGAAGAAAGACTTTTGGGGTATAAAAATCTGTGCTAAAACCCCCTGGCGGTGTGTTACTTCTGGATGTCAAAACGATCCTCTGTCTGTGTAGCTAGAGGGAAAGGACTCTGAAACTTTCATCCTTCTTGCTGAAGCAACTACCCAAGGGCCTGATTTGAGCTTGCCTCCTGCCGAAGTCTCAGGGATATTATACTTCACCCATCAGCCGCCCGGATTTCTATTTGAGGGGGATTCTGCTCGCAGGTGAGGCCTCTGTTGAGAATTCCAGAGCCTCTGGTTCTACTGCAGGGAATGCGGGCTGATAGTCATCGCATTGCTATTGTGGGCCACCACAGCTGAGGAGCTGTTGCTGCTGAGAGCCCGCATTTGGCTGTGGTACCAAAGTCCTCGTCATTTGACATCCTACGAGAATCATCACTATCGCTATTGTGGGCCACTGCATCTGAGGAGCTGTGCCGCTGAGTACCTGCATTTGCCGTCCTACGAGAATCATTGCTATCGCTATTGTGGGCCGCTCCAGCTGAAGAGCTGTGCAGCTGAGTGCCCACACTAGTCCCCACTTCAAGGATCTTGTTACCACCTACGTGTGCCGTTGGGTGCCCGCGTTTAGGCCCCATCCCAGGATTATCGTGAGTGCACGCCGTGGAGCGCTACAGCTGGGAGCTGTGGCTGCTGTGAGTCCGCCTGTCATCACCGCGGCTTCCTTGTGAGGCTGCCTGCAGTGCCCCTTTTGAGTGCCTTTATTCCTTTTGAAGTGAATCTGTAATTATGTGCATTGTGGCTGCTTGAGCGTTTTTTAGCCTCGTGTTCAGTCTATATAAAGATAACTATTTTTCTATAACTGCTTGTGGTGTCCGCTTGAAGCGTTTTCCCTGAGTTATAGTGTATGGTCATAAATGCTTCACACACTGCCTCTGAGATAGGCCTGTCTGCTCGTGCTACGTCACCACAGGGTTGAGCAGGTGTTATCAAAGGGTGTAGCCCCCTTCTTACTCTAATTTAGGAAGAAGGATCCCTATTTGGACCTCGGCGCCAGCCGCTGCAAACTAGAGATCCCCATTTCTAACAATATGTTATAACATTCGGTGCCCACAAGGACCTGTACAAATCCAAACATCTCAGATTTGCTATGTCGTCTGCCAATTTGTTTCTTCAAGAAGAGATTAGGAAAGTGTTACAGAATATCCCATCTTTCTTATACTATAATTATGATATACTTCTCTTTTTGGAAAACTCAGAAGAGTGCAATAAGACTGAAGAAAGTCTGTGGAAATCTTGCAGAAGCAAGTATTATGCTCATTAAAGCCTAATTTGATCTAAAATTCTTCATCTGCATTCTGTAATGCAATGGCATGAGGCTCAACATCGAAATGACGGGGTCCCATCTTCTTCTCAGATATCTTTTTGCTGAAATCTTTCCAGGGCAGGGTCAATTATTGAGCCCCTTATATAAAATGCTGCATTCAACAGGTCTCCTTTAAGAGGTCTTACAAAGAAATAGCAGCCTTACTCCTGGTCAGAGAACTGTTAGTCTTCATTTGATGGCATCAAGACATGAACTGTGGAGGACAGTAACATGGCATACATCCATGCTCCCCTGAAGACTGAACTTGCTGTGGACGCAAGCCAGTGGGCATTGCTTCTGTACTGTCTCAACAAGAACGAGATGCGGATTCATATAGGCATATGATCCCTATGCCAACCAACATCAAATGAAACTCACAAACTGAAAAGGAAGCCTTGGTGTCCTCTGGTTCTGCAAACATTTCTATTTGCTCTTGTTTTGTAAAGCTGTTATTATTGTCACTGACCATCAGGCTCTCATCAATATATTTCGAAACCCCAAGGCCAAGATGCTGCCCTGCATACACTTTGGTGGAGCTTATGACTAGAGAACTTCCAATTTCTTATTATGCGCAGGACAGTGAATTATCACAATGCTTCTGCATTATTTTCGAGATTTCTGCTTATTAATGGATGTATGTACATGGTATTTTTTTACGAAAATAGGCAAAATGCAGCAGAGCATTGTACGGAGTCAAAAGAAAAGATACAGCCAACAATTGATTGGAATGGTACCTGGGTTCTTAGAGCAGAAGTTCACTGTTACTGAATCATTATGCAGTGCTCTTTAATGAGGTGTGTCTTTAGCACCTTTCTAAATTGGTGAAGGCTTGGGATAGTCCTGATGGATTAGCGGATGTTATTCCATATTAT
This sequence comes from Lissotriton vulgaris, assembly GCF_964263255.1. Classification (NCBI taxonomy): domain Eukaryota; kingdom Metazoa; phylum Chordata; class Amphibia; order Caudata; family Salamandridae; genus Lissotriton; species Lissotriton vulgaris. The sequence goes on along the minus strand of NC_141699.1, from coordinate 604,597,293 downwards.
GGGCATATAGATGGAGAAGACCTCTTGCCTTTCATCACACCTACAAACTCTTAATTGTGGAAAAATATCGCCATTGGTTCAGTCAGTTCAGTGTCAACTGACGTCATTGTTTCAGCCCTCAAAAAGACATTTGGCATTCCCAAGTTTGTAAAGACTGACAACGGGCCACCTTTCAATGGGGCCGCCTTCCAGGCCTTTACATCTATCATAGGAAGATCACTCTTGTGTGGCCACAATTAAGGTCAATTCTGGAAACTTCAGGCTACTTTGTACAAAGCTACACAAATCTGTAAATCTCCAATCTTATCAAACAAGCTTTTCTGAGGTGTTCTGCCAGACGCTGATGGTACCACTGAGAAGTTAGTTGGCTGTTTGACAGCAGTTTGCCAGAAAAATGAAAACGAGGCTACCTCAGGCTGTTCTGCTACAGCACCACCAGAGAAGATGAAGTCAAATGCTTTTTGGAAGTGGAGAGCTCATACATGTCTCTTTGCTAAGTGTACTCGCCAAGATGAAGGGTTCACAGAAGACTGACTTATCTTGAGCTCAGATTTGTACTTTGTTACAAATATTCATGTGGTATGCTCACTCTGGAGGAATGGATCAACAATGAGCAGGAACCCTGTTACGGCGAGCCCTGCCATGAACATTTTGAAATTCATGGCATCGACTCCGAAGAACTTTCCAAAGAGGACTCAGATTCTGATTACTTTTCACTTGACTTTCCAGTCTTTCTAATTCCTCAAACTGATCTACTGATCCCGAACCTCTTGCTTCTTACTTTCAGAAATGTAAGTCCCCGAAAGACTTATTACTGGAATGATCTTTTTTTTGCATCTCAATTCTGTATTAAAGTTTTTTCAAAATTGAATAAATAATGGTGACCATTCAAATAGCATCATATAAACAAAAAGACAAACTAAAAATATCCATCAAGGATACAGTAGAGGATATGAGCAGGATAAAAGCAAAATAAAACAAAAACAAACGTGTACCATTACCACATTTGCATGCATAAACGAATGAATGACATAACAAAATAAAGCAGCATTATTCCAGAAAACAAAGAATCATATGCATTCAAAAAGTGAAGAGAAGAAAAGGAAATATATAAAACCTATCAACAGCAATATTTAAAGTCATCATGAACTGAAAGACTCCATATATGGTTAACATTAACCAAATTGTCAGAATGATCTTAATGAAACCTACTTATCTGCTATATCCTAAGATAGAGAATTGTAGGGTTGTCACTTCTACTGTGTGCTCCTTGACACATGGGACAGAAAGTGTCAGGGAAGGCAAAAGGCACTTTTAATCTGGACACCTGGAAGTATGGTTGCCACCTTTCATATTGGCCCACACTTAAGGGCCGATTATGATCGCGGACGGACTTGCGTCCGTCCGCGATCATTGAGGAGGAGGGGACGTCCGCATGGGCTGCGGAGTCCCCTCCTGTGCGATTAGGATGTGACCGCCACCCTGGCGGTCACATCCTCTATTTTTAACATTGCCGCGGGTGCAGCTTCAAGCTGCACCCGCGGCAATGTTAAATATGCACGCATTGCATTTGCATGCAGAAAGAGGCAGGCACCGCGCAGTGCCTGCCGCTTTCTGCATGCAAATGCAGGGGGGTACCATAGGTACCCCCCATGTGCACCCCCCACCCCCCCTTCACCTAGGGGGCCCGCAACGCAGCTCTTCTCATTGCCGACCACAACGCTCTGCCCCGGGCTGAACAGGGGAACAACATGCAGCAGGCCAGGAGCCAGTTTGGGCCATTAATAACAGATAAGGCAGCGTTTTTGGCCAGAAAACCCTCACGCTTGTTGCAGGCATTAACCCTTGCATTTCCAGGGCTCCTGGAAGCCACAATTTTTGGTACCCCTATTCTGTCTACAGCTAGGGGTTTTCTCCCTCCATTAGTCCTAGAGTGGGACTATATATACCTTGATTTAGTGACTTTGATATTGTTTCCTGGCTCCTGCACCCCGACATTACTCCCAACCAACACCCTTAATTCCGGGCTGATAATTGAGCTTCCCTCTGGGGATTTCTAATTGGAATTTTACATTCTACTAAAGAGTATGGCAGAGTGCGAATTCTACCAGGAGGAGGTTACTGCGTGCGAGGAACAGGGCGATGATGAGTACTATGAGGAAGAGTCCATAATAATAATAATAATCCACATTTGTAAAGCTCGAACAATCACCCGTAAGGGTCTCTAGGCGCTGGGGGCCGTCGGGAACATTAAGCAAGCTATTTCCCAGAGTCACATGGTGCTGGGCTAATCTGCTGCCTGCACCAGGGATCGAACCGTGATCCCCAGATTCCGGAGTCAGTCGCCCTGGCCACGGCGCCACACCTCTTCCATGGAGGACATTATTGACAAAAAGCAGGATGCGAAGCTAGATAAGGCCCTATCTTCCGCCCTGTTGCCCCTAGCTAAGAAATTGGAACTATTGGTCCCTTCTACCCCTGCCCCTTCCTTCCCTCTACTGGGTCTTTCTTGGCCCCGGGTCCCCCATTGGTTGAGCTGGATGGTTCCTCTTGGCCCCATGCACACACATATTCTAAATGATATAAGTCCAAGGAAAGCTCCAAAGATGGTGCTTCTGCCCAACCACTGCCGCAGTCCTCTCCTATCCCTGTTCTCGATGCCACTACTGATACCGGCACAGACACAGATTCGTCCCATGATTCTAGACCTCGCAAATGCGCTAAAAAGCGTAAGCATGCTTCCTCTCCTGTTCACCCTTCTCCCTTCATGTTCGATCCCTCAGACATAATCCATCCTAGGTCCTCAGACTGGGTTCCTCCCCCTACTGTAGCTGAATACATGCAAGCACATCCTCGCAAGGGTTTTGATAAAGAGGTCAGGGCTCATCTGAAATCGGAATGCCCACACCCAGACTTGGCTAACAAGGTGGCTCTCACTCCAGACATAGACTCTTCATTGACCACCTTCTTGAAAAAGTATAAAAAGGACCCTAAGAAGGGGATTGATTGCACCCTACGGGCGTGCCAAGATAAGGTCATCGACCTTGCAGGCTCTCTTGCAAAAATTCTAGAGTTGGCCCTCCACTCACAGGAGACGGGCCGCCATTCATCCTGAGGTCCTGGCGGGATGGGCGCAAAGGGCGATTTGCATGCTAGGAAACGCTAACTGCGCTTTGGCTTCCGAACGGCGCAAGTCTGTTTTCCTCAGGTTTGACCCCCAATTGGTGGAATTAGCTCCATCGGAACCAGGTCCTTTGGCAGAGGGTCAACTGTTTGGCGACAAATTTGTGAAGGACATTGCAAAATTCATGAGTACCTTCGCCTCACTTGATAAATCTCAGGCCTCCCTCAAGAGAGTGCTGCAGCAGGTCTCTGGTAGGGCCGGCTGTGGCAGAGGATGCTCGACCGGCCGCTACACAAACCCAAGTCCTCCGAGAGGTTTCGCCCCCAGGCGTAGAGGTTACACCCAGGAGCACAAGTGTGCCGGCTTCTATCCCTCCAGATCACGTGGCTACAGGGGTCGCTTCAACCGGGGTGTCAACCGAGGATACACAAACTTTGACTCACAGTCATCTGGTAATTCCTGTTTGTCCGTCAATTCCCCTAGGGGGCAGGCTGTTGCACTTTGTGGTCAATTGGACAAGTCTCACTTCAGATGTTTGGGTCCTTCAGACCGTTCAGGGCTACCAGATAGAACTGTTGGATTCTCCCGGTCTGGTGTTTCCCCCTCGTCCTCTCTTTTTTTACCTTCAAGAACAGATTTTTATAGACTCAGAACAAGAAGAGCTTTTGGCCCAACGGGCTATTGCCGTAGGATCCTTCATACCCGAAGGATTTTGCAGCAACAACTTTTTGGTCCAGAAGAAGGACGGACAGAGGCCAACGCCTTGTCTTGAACCTAGGAGATTTCAACCCTTATATAGTCTACAGACACTTCAAGATGGAAGGCATCCATCTTTTGAGAGATCTCCTGCTGGAGAAAGATTGTATGGTCCGACTGGACCTGAAAGATGCTTATCTTACAGTACCAGTTTGCCCCTTACATCAAAAATTCTTGCAATTTCAATGGTAAGGGCAATGGTACCGATATCGCACTCTTCCCTTCGGACTGTCTTCGGCTCCGTGGGTATTCACAAAACTCCTGAGACCAGTGGTTTCCCACAGGAACAGACTCTTCTTCTCACTCACTTGGAGTGGACGATGTCCTTGTTATGGAGTCTGGGTTTTATCATCAACCTCAAGAAGTCAATGATGGTCCCGAGTCAGCAGATCGAATTTCTGGGATTCCTGATAGACTCAGTCTCTGCCCAACTCCTACTTCCAGTGAACAAGATCAGGTCCATAAAATGTGACATCAAATCCACCTTGTCCAAACAAATGATTTCTCTAAGAGTTCTGGCGAGAATTGTGGGCTTGTTGGCGTCCTCAATACAAGCCATTTTCCCGGGCCCTTTACATTAACGGGCCCTTCAGAGACTCAAGATCTTTCACATTCAGAAAAAGTTTCACTACGATCACCTCATTCCCTTATCTCTGGAGGCTCGAGAGGAGCTGTGGTGGTGGCTGGAGCACAAGACAGCCTGGAATGAAGAGGCAATCTTCTGCGCAGCCCCAAACATGGTTGTCGAATCAGACGCCAGACGATGGCGATGGGGCGCTCGCTGTGGAGAATTTGCCACAGGCGGACGCTGGTCAGCAGACGAACTAAAGTTGCACATAAATCGCCTCGAGTTGCTGGCCGGCTCCTTCGCCATCAGGTCAATCTCACCCCTGAAGAGCAATTGTTGCATCCTTCTCAGGATGGACAATGTTTCAGCAGTAAGATACATCATTCGATTAGGGGGCACGAGGTCCCGTATGTTGGTCACCATAGTAAAGGAGTTCTGGCAGTTTTGCCTGGAACACAAGATCAAGATCACTGTCATAGCGGAATATCTTCTGGGGAAACTCAATCAGGTGGCGTACTGGGACTCCAGATTCCTAAGAGATTACAGCGATTGGAAGCTTTACCCCAATCTGTTTGCCCAGATCATGGATATGCAAGGTCCATGCCTAATAGACCTGTTTGCCTCTCGGACCAATGCCCAACTTCCCCGGTTCTTCAGTTGGAGACCGGATCCGATGGCAATGGGAACGGACACGTTCCTTCACCATTTGGGCATCAGAGGAACTTTGCCTTCCCTCTGTTTGCCTTGATTCCGAGAGTGGCGGCTTCTGTCCGTCGGCAGACGGCTTCAATAGTGTTGGTGACACCTTTGTGGAAAACTCAGTTGTGCTTTCCCACACTATTGGAATTGTCTGTGGATCTTCCGTTTCAACTTCCGGTTTTCCTGACTCTTCTCCAGGACCCAGTGGGAGCATGCCATCCACTGGTCCTGCAGAACCAGCTAACGCTGATGGTGTGGATGCACTCAGGAGACATGAGAGCATTGCAGGCCTTTCACAGGTGGCTGCCAGCTTTATGCAGCAGGCTTGGGCTCCATCCACCCGAAAGCGATATTCAGCTTGCTGGAAGAGATGGATGGGTTGGTGCCTTTCAACAGCAGGTGGATCCCGTGGGATCAGATGTGACTGAGATCTTAAACTTCCTCTCTGAATGTGCAGAGTCAGGCTTGCTTACAGATCAGTTAATAATTTCAGGTCCGCTATTTCAGCAGGTCATGATCATGTGGATGGTAAACCTGTGGGAGTTCACCCTCTGGTTTGAAAATTGCTTAAAGGTTTTCGGGTGGCTAATCTGATGTACGGGCCTTAGATCTGGTTGGTAGAATGTTTTCTCCACATGGTGTCTCTTTCGTGATCACGAGACGGATGAAGACTATGTCATATTCAGTGGAGTATCCTTTTTTCCATCATAATAACAAGTTATAGGTCTTCCAATGTTTGAAATGTTATGAAGAGCGTACTATTGCACACAGGTCTGATCCGTTGTATCAGTTGTTAATTTCAGTTCAGAAGCCCTTCAAGCCTGTCTCTGCTGCCACCGTAGCTAGGTGGGTTAGATGGGTGATGTCGGAAGCAGGTATTGATACTTCTGTCTATGGTGCTCATTCTGCGAGAGGAGCTATGGCCTCCAAGGCCTACATGTTGGGATCTCATTTAGAAGACATCCTTAAAGCAACTGACTGGTCTTCAGATTTTATGTTTAAAGTTTTATATTATAAGCCTATTTCTCATGTTTCAGATGCTGTGATTGATGAGCTTTGAACCAGCATAATCAGAAGCCTCCGGTACTGATATAGAATACAGAATGTTCCAGCTATCGCGACAAGAATTTTAGATTCTATTAAGGACATGGAGGCGAGGATTATCCCACCCGTTGGGACAGTTTATTTCAACTGTTAAGTTGTTGAAGTTTATGTTTATAACAACGTTATGTGCCCACCCTATGAGAAGTAAAGTTGTGGGTTCCCTTTCTCAACCTTGTTTCTGATTTAAGGAAATGATTTTAACAAGAACTGACTGGCTACTCCGGATGGAGATGCATCGTCCTCGTGACAGAAGCGGATGACTTCGCGTGCTGTGGATTATATTTTCCGTTGAGAATTCATAAAGGAACTGTTCATCTCTCCGTTGAGAGTTTAAGACTTTGGTTTCGTACTTATGGACTAAGTTCGCGCAAAGAAAGAGGAAGCCAGTTTGGTGCCTCTCTACTTTGTATACTTTATGATGCAGTGATTGGCTGTGATAAAGGAGGCGTGGTTCTAAGCCTCATGGGTATTGATTTTTTTTAGTTATGTCGTTTTATTTTCATTGGCTGCTGTGTTTGCAGTAAAGAAATTGAGTAAGCATAATCCTTGCCTCCGTGTCCTTAATAGAATCTAGCTAGCTGGAAAATGTTGTGTCCTTCACAGTGAATAAGCGACAATCTGTTTCAGGAACAATCTGTGAACGCAGCCTGTTGATCTTTTACTCAAGCATTAATGATTTAAAACTAATTTGTATTTGTGGTTCTCTCATTCTCTGTAGCCATAGAAACAAACATTTTATCTTTAATGTAGATGAGGTGATTTTGGCAACAAGTAATCCTTTGCATTTCAAATCGGGTCTGCTAGCATCTGCGAAAATTATATTAACTAATTGTTATTGTCTAACGTGCTTTTTGGAGAAAAAAATATTTCAAGCTGCAAAAAGTCATGACTTTTGTTTATCTACATTCCCTCAAAAGAATGAATGTGATCAATTATTTAGCATCCAATAAGAAATGAAATGTTTTTGAAAAATTAAGATATTTTTTCCTACTCCTATGCGGTGATTTCATTTTTTTCCCACATTTCTGTTCTGCACGGTAATACTTCTGGTTTGCATTCGGAAGCGTTCTATGCACACATCTTAATCCGCACCATCTGTGAGAGCATGGCCTGGTGTTCAGAGATAGAGTCGTCGGACGATCCGGTCAGAGCTCGATTGCTCCCGTCTGGCCGAGCCTCAAGTTTCCACTGAATGGTAACAAAGACTGTAGAGTGTTGTTGGTACTGCAGTGAGAGCATGCTTCCTCAGTCCAGGTAAGCCGGAGAGAGATCATTTTTGTTTGTTGTTCGCTGTGATTTATTGTGCGCATAAACATCGGCCGTTTCGCCCTGGACGTATCATGTTTTTAAACCGCACCTTGCCTCCCTGTTACATTGAAGCCAGCATTGCAAGTTGCAGGCAGGCTAACTACAGTGTGCTGCGAGGGGACTGGGGGAGGGGTGAAGAGTTGGTTGAGTTTGTCAATGAAATGCTAAAACAAATTATTTAAAATGCCGATTTTAATTTTAGGCGTTTCATCTTCTTTTCTAAAACGGGCCATTATTTAAAGAAAACAATTTTACAAAAATACATGTAAAACACCATTCACTTCACGATACTTTAAACATTTTACAAATATCATGTGGCTTTCACATACATGTATTTTTTGCTTTTTAATTAAGAAGTAACTTTGGCAACTGAGATTACAGTATGGATGCTGTTTGAGCCTGCAACTCATGTGCATTTTTTTGTAAACCTTCAAAATATATGCCCAGAAGTGTATAATTAAATTTAAAAAATGAGTGAAAGTTTTAACTTTTCTGTGTTTTTTGTGTTTTTTAAGGCCCGTGTTGCATGCATTTTTTTTGTTTCGTTTTTGGGGTGCTTTTCCCTGCTGCCGTCCGCATGGGAAGTGTGTGCGCCGTTGCAAATGTCAGCTGTATTCTAATGAAGCCGGGGCATTGTTTGCTCCTGAAGGGGCTGGCACATTCCAGGGCTCTACGGTTATTATGAGGCGCAGTGTGGGTGGCAACATTTGGTGTCTGCCTCTTGGGGCAGGGACTGCCATTGTGCAAGGTCTGGATTGGCAAGTTTCTCTAGCAAATAAGATCTTAACATGTCTCTGAATTCCTTTTTACAAAAAGATTATCCTCCTGTTCTGAGTTTCCTTGTATCAGCACGTGCATGATGCAGGGCTGTTTACTGTGCTCTTTATGCATAAGAGAGCTTATGCACAATCAAGTATGAACTGCTAGTTTGAAAAAAATATATATTTTTGCATATTACTGTGTTCATCATTCCAAGGGACAAGGCATGTTTTCTTTTGGCTTGGCCTGACTTAATGTCTGGAAATGCACTTGTAGAATGGCATGTACGTCAATGCAAATGTGGTGTCAAAGTGCTCAAATTTATTCACTACAAACACTCTTGGAATTTAAAGTCTAGAGTGAGTCGCCTGATCACCCTTTTATTTTGCACCGCAGTAGCTGCCATGGGGCTAGTCAAGTTTATGGAAATTCGATGGAAGCCATTAAAGAAAGATATAGATCTTTTTCTGATGTAAATGAGGTGGCTTCGTTCATAATTCGCAAGCCAAGAACATAAATCAAGTAGAAAATGGAGAGAGAAGTAGTGAGGCTGTGAATTGTAATAGAACACCAGTTGAATTATTATTCCTTGCGCTGATGATAATTTGTAGACGTTTCGCTAGAGCTGAGGTCCTGGGCCTAAACTTAATTTCTATCCTTAATCTGTGCATATATGCTGGGGTGGTTCCACAGCTGCCTGGTTGGAAAAGACCTACTGTGGGATTACCGATATTTTACACTGGGCTTTTAGCCCACCCATTGCTTACCAGTGGTTTGCGTTACTGTCCTTCTCATTTGCTTTCTTTTTTGATGGCTTTCCTTGTCAATCTTGTGTTTGTTCCTTCCCTGGAGCGTAGCTTCTTCACCATTTACTAGATGTGGTTGACTTGTGTCTATCACCGCTTCACTTTTATGGAACTACTTGTTTCTTTTTGATTTAGTGCTGCATGAAAGTGCATGTGTTTTCCAGCTCTCTGCCTCATGTGCGCTCCACAAATGCTCACCCCCCAGTGCTCCATGTTTCTTACACTTCTTCCCCTGCGATCTGTGTTCTTCTCTCCTCATGTTGCTGTCACCCTTTTGTGCTGTTTGTTATCTTGTGCTCTTCTCCCCAACGGGCCATATCCTTAACTGCATTGTGCGCTTCACCCCTATGTTGTCTTCTCCCTCAGTCCCTCATGTTGCTCTTCCCTCCACTCCTGTGTTGCTTTCTCCCTTGTGAACTTCCTTTTCCCACCTTTCTCCATCTGTTCCTCCTTTACCCACCCACAACAGCCACTGTCTTCCTTTTTGTTCATTTTGTTCTTTCTCCTTAAAAATCTTATTTTATTTACCGAGCCTACAAGATAAGTAAGGGTGCCCGACATGATGCTTTGTGAATAATGGAGGTGCTTTTGAACATGGTGCTTGCCAGCGAGGGGAGCTTATAGAGCTCTATAGGGATAAGAGTGATGTGATCCTATTTCTTCATGCCCTGAATTAGCCATGCTGCAGTATGAAGGGTGCCCTTAAGGGGTGTCACTTTGGGAACCCTGAAGACTGTGGAGCAGGGTGATGCCACCATCCAGATGTAAGTGTATGAGGGCTTGAACAGCAGTTCTAAGTCGCTTTTTGAAAGAAACTGTTACAGTGTCTTCAGAATAGAGATGCGGGCACTAGATTGTCTTTTTTTGGGTGATGTCTTCCTTGAGGTTGGTGTCCAGGGTGAATTCAAATAACCTGGCATTCAATGTAAGGTGGCGTTTAAAGCCACCAGGCTCATGTGATTGAGCCAGGTTTGTACTTTTTCTTGTTTGTTGTTCTTAGCTAATAACAGGGGTTCTGTCTTCCTTGGTTGGGCTTTGAGTAGGCGTTGGACATAGAGGTCTGGATGATGAGCAGGCAGTGTTTGAGGTTTCTGAAATCTGAAGTAGAGGAGATTTTCAAGTAGAGTCGTGTACCACTGGCATATTGGTGAATATTTATGCAGTTATCTGTGAGTAGAGCACCAAGCAACTCCAACTAGATGTTGCAGATCACAGGGGACGGTATAGGACATTGGGGACTCACCAGGTAACTGGGATCTTTTGAGACATGGAGGTGCCCATGTGAATACACTGGTGTCAGTTGGAAAGGTAGGATGAGAAACAGTGAAGGGCATTGCTGGTGATTCCCATTTGAGACTCCAGGGTACATATGATGGTGGGATGGTCAACTGTGTCGAAGGCAGCTGAAAGGTCCAGCAATATCCCGAAGCAAGGGCCAACTTCATCTGTGGTCAGGAGGGCATTGCCTACGATTTGCAAGGTAGCGGTCTGTATGCTGCAGCATGATCTGAAGCCAGACTGGTAGTCATGCAGAAGGTGGCCAGCATTAAAGTGATCTTGGACTTGAACATGGACTACTTTTTCAATTATCTTGCCCAGGAGTAGTAGCTGAGAAAGTACCGATAGTTGGGGAGGTCATACGGGTCTAGTGCAGTTTTCTTAAGGAAGGGGAGAGTCTGGCCCATATTAAAAGCTTTTAGGAAGATAACTTGAGTGATGGAGGCATTGACAATGGTGGGTGGAGGTGAGGGCATCCCCAGAGGGTCCTGATGAAGGGGCGCAAGTAAAACATCATCTACATAAGAAGTGACTGAGGAAGTTGAGTGTGTCAGCAAGATCTGCAAGACAGAAGGCTTTTAAGGATGTCCATTGCAGGATTCTACAGAAAGAAGTAGGCATAAGGGATGAAGCAGGTTTGGCGTTGTTGATACACTTTCAGAGCCTCTGTATTTTTCAAGGAATTAGAGGTTGATGATGTACTTTTCTATGAAGTGAGGAATGGGTTGGTCCGGCAGGTCGTTGATGCAGCTCTTGCCTTGAAAATCATCAGGACGGGAAGAGCTCCTCGAGGCAGCCGAGGCAGACCCTACGCTCTGACTTAGCCACGCTAGACGGGTCAAAGACTCCGATTAATCCATTCTTTCTACGGGGACACATGACTGACTACCCTCGAATCGAGATTTGGAGTGGTCCCCAGCCCAGCACCCGGATCGTTTCGTTCCTAAACTACCCTTGTGGGATATGTATTATACTTTTCAAAACTTATTGCCTATATCGACCCCAGCAAATTAATTTAATTCAGCAACACTGATCAAATCAGGTTGCTTGCCCCGCCACCCTCTTCCCGTCCTGATGAAGACCCACCTGCAAGGATTTTAAGTTTTCCTGCCACCCTTGGGTCGAAACGTCGACTTTCACAACTCCTACACAGCCTCCTCCTACCCCAAATTGTGTATAGTACGGATTTAGGGGCATGTGTATTTTGAACTTTCAATCTGATTTGATGTCTATATGCTGTCTAACTGGCATTTAACCTATGAGAATGTCTGAATAATACGTGCTTTTATTGTCACCAATTCCCTCCTCACACTACCCTCACGATTGCACGTCCCCCTTACCCCCAGGGGCACTGATACGATTTTGTATTGTACATTTGATTTTGACAACTTCTTTCCTATAATGTGAATAAAACATTATAGATGTATTTATTCCTTTTTACTTTGTCTTAAATTCTTTTCATTCATACGTCCTTCTTACTGGGACCCCTTCTTCTCATCGCCTAACACCCAGGTCCCAGTGACTCCTTTGGGTTAACCCTTTTTCCCATACTTTCCCATTGTGGGCAGTTGCACAGAAGAGAGAATGCGAGAGTGGAACAAGTCAAAAGCATTTCTTGCTCTATGTGTTAGTGTGGGGGTTGGGCTCCCCACCAAACTGAGAGTAATCAGACGTCACAAACAATATTTTTTTCTGGGGAAAAAGAGCAAACTAACTCTCTACCAAAAGCAGGGAAAGTAAAAGAGGGGGAACTAGAAACAAGGGCAAAGAGGATGCTAACTTAAAGGGGACCTTGGTGTTGGGTGAATTATCCTTTTTTAATTCATATAGAATTTATATTTGAAAACGTTAATGAGTATTGAGTGAGGTTACATTGGAGCATTGGATGGGTATGTCCAGACCTGGGTTCCTTGCTTACTGTGCCACTGGATACAAGCTAGCCTGGCTGATGATGGGTGACATTACCCGAACCTGGTTCCAGGATGCTTGTTTCCGGTCCAGGGAGGACCTGGCTTGGCAGTTTGTTCTAGACTGTTCCCATGAGGCACAGGGTCAAGACTGATTTGGATATGGCTGGGTCCAAACTGGGGTGGCATAGTGGGCAAAAGAACGATGGATTTAACCCAGATCTCTTGATGTTTGAATCGTTCAGCATTCCGTCCATCATTTGTTGCAGTTACATTGGTACAAAGGTCGGGTTGTGATGTTGTTGAGAGGCGTGGAGACTCCTGATCGGGTGGAGGAATATTATTAAAAAAATGGACTCAGGTTGTTTCTTTGTTTGACTTGGACAACAATTTCAAGGTTGTCATGTCACTTTTAAATTAATTACAGGCAAGTACATGTGTTTCTTGAAAATGCCCTCTATTGGAGAATTGCATACACTTAAAGGTTAACAAAGACATGTTCTTTAAAAAAGCTGCAAGATAAGAAGTCCCTCTCAGAATCTGCCTCCAAAACAGTGAAGTACACAGTGGGTGTCTTCTGGGAGAAAAACCAGGAATAACGAGTAGGATGATGCTTCTTTATAACATTTCCTGTTTCATTACTCACATGGACCTCATACTCCTTGTTCATTGCTTCCAGAATATTGAGTTGATTGATGGAGATATTTACACATCTGAATTATTGCTTGCTGTTCCTTGGTTAATCGGATGGTAACATGATGGTGCAGAGTGCAGTTTTAATTTCTTTCTGAAGACTAGTTTACCCCAGTGCAGACGTGGAGAACAAATCAGATCCCTAGTCTGTCCTTTAGCTTTGAAAAAGCTTCACATTTTCTTTTTGTAGTTTACCCTGGGCATGTACACTGCAGTGATCTTTCAGGATCTATCTGTATTTGTTTTTTTGGTTTCAGTCTTAGGCAAATTGTTATTCTCTGCCAGCAGCCAACTAGCTCCTATTGGATCAATGACGTTGAGCATGTGTGTTGTGGTTTGCGGATTACACTGGGGCTGTGCTTTTCCTTCCTACTGTTCAACATTTATGTTCACCTCCTCCAGTGTAGCTTAGACCACCGTACCAGATTAACTTCCAAATGTTTGGCGATGCCACTAACATCAACATCTGGCTGGAAAACATGCCTAGACCTTGTATTTCACTGGAAGAAAGAGATCTTACCCTGCATGACTGCAGTGAGGACCAAGATTCAGGTGATGGAGTGAGCAGAGATACCCTGGCTGCGCTTTAAATGGCCTTCTCCTTCAGTAACGCTCCATCGCCATCTTTAAAAGTAAAGAACTTGGGAGATCTTTTTTGTTTCAGGGATCTTGTTTACTCCCAAGTCCAAAGTGTGGTTAATGGAATAGAGCTGCATCTTGTCATACTGGATAATTCCTTCTGATCCTCCATACAGATAATGGGGCATATTTAATAAGAGCTCTGATTACACCGGGGCAAACAAAAAAAAGAATCAGCAAGCTGTAAAGACTTCAAAATCAAAGAGCTCGAAAGTTCCTCAAGTGCTGAAAATATGACCACTTAATGCAAGTCCCTACAGATCTCCACTCGTTATGGGTGGATGGAAGGATATGGTTCATAGCACTGTTTACTATGTGCAGAGTTTTTGAGATGGTGATCAATGATAGCAGTAAAATCTGACACTTCTTTAGATGTTCACCAGGAACCTTCGATCAGCGACTACACACTTAATTAAACAAAGGACTTAAAGTGGCAAACACATTGAACCCGGTACTGTAGCTAGAACATTACTACATCCAGGAAACAGAACTATTTAAGGTTGCAGTTGAATGCCCTCCACGTAGAGCAGGTGTCGTTATTGGAGAATGCTGGTCACAAGTTCTCGGCTGCACTTAACTGGACACTAACCTCCCAATTCTTACCTTTATGCGACCCTTTTTTCTATTTCCCCTAGCATTCTAAAGGGTCCAAAATGATGACTAAAACTGATTTATAAAAGTATTAAATAATTATAGTACATTAATTTTGGGGTTTATTTTTGTGAATGGATTTGTGGATCAGTCACTGGACGTTAAATGTCACGCAGGTCTTAAGTAAAATCCTCAAAAGCTGCATAATTCTTTCCCCTTTGAGAATAAGAGAAGTTTTATTTTTCAAACCACAAGGGGTTGTGTAATAGTGTTAGCTGTTGATTGTGATTTTAGGGGCTGTGCAGGATCAGGCACCAGAGAAAATGAAAAAATTACCCCTGATCAACCCTAAGTGTCATAGATGAATTTGAGTGACCCATGCAATATGGTGGTTGCTTAACATCAGACAACGTAACAATGCTTCAGAGCCAAACCAGTGAAACCTGTACACTCTATGGATGACTGTGACTTGACTAGAGGACGTCATTACTACCAGCTATCGGTAGATGGAATTTAGGTAGTTGTTGAAGAATGCAGAACCGTTAGTTATGGCAATCGGACGAGAATATCTCAGTTTGAACTGGTATATGCAATTGGCTAAGAGGGAATGTGAGACAGCCATTTGCCAGTCTAGCTACTTTATGGAGGTGGGAGAGCAAGGTCTTGGTACCGGCCATATCAAAGTTATACTTGGGTCAAGTAGTAGCCAGTGACATACATCCTGGTTTGTAGCTTAGACTGTTGTCATCAATTTGGAGTGTAGTAGTTTATTTTTAATGGCAGCGGTGAACGTCTAACTGCATTAAGTAAAGGATATAGTAGATCCCTTTGTAGTTGGAAAACTGTGTTGCTTCTAGGATATTCAATATGGTGTGAATATTGGCAAGTAGTATGTAGTAACTGGTACTGAGCCTGCAGTTCCTGGCATGAATAAGAAGTGGACTAACTCACAATGGCTTATTTGATCACGGCTCAGCCAATTCCTTCTTTGAAGGCTACATTTATGAAGTCCTTAATGGGTAGATTTCAGTACAGTTTAAAGAGCTTGATTGGGATGATACTCCTAGATGAAATGTAGATTTAAAATCTCAAATAGAAGATAGGTGAGGAAGTAGATGAGTCCTGATAGTAATGTCCGGATTGGTTAGTAGTGTGTCCAGGAATAGCCCAGGGTGAGCTGATGGGTTTAGGATTTGAATTTAGTTCAGTGGCATACGAAAACTTGAGGGGGCCCCCTGCAAAGTACATGCAAGTGGCTCCCCACACTCTGGGCCTAGTCTGAAGATCTAAGGCCCAAGACCTGTCAGTACCGAAGGGAGCCCCCGCGCACCACAGGGGCTTTTGTTAGGCCACTGATCTAGTTACGAAATTTGATGAATTCTCCAATCCCATTGGTAAAATCATTTTATAGTGTTTTGTATTTGTTGACTTGCAGGTGCAGTTAATGGTATAGGAGAAGTTTAAATAATTTACTGATTTCAGTACTCTGTTTTGGATTTTTAGAGAGGCTAAAATCTAATAGGGATTTTGCCTATTCATAAAATAAACGTCATGTCCCTCTAATTCTCCATAATTGGGAGGTGACTAATAGAGGTGTGTTCTTATTGGCCTTACCCGTCTTTGATAAAAAAGAGATTTTTGAAGTCCGAATCAGAATACATCCAATCAATTAATAAGCTTTATTTTGACAAAATATTCCATAAAAGCAAGCAAATAAATACAATGTATACTAAAATGTGCGTTTCTTACAAAATATTCAAATTCATTCTAGGAGGAGAGCCATAGCCTTTAAGCATACCAACATGAAATATTTAAAAGCACTTGTGCAGTAGCATCATCTCTTCCCCATAGATCAATTTCCTTGCTTGTCATTACAACATTACAAAAAACAATGAATTACAATGAATTGATACAGCATGGATTTAACACCTTCAGCGCAGCGCGGATTCCTGCGCTGTGCTGAACGTTCTAATGAGCCAACGGGCTCATGACGGAACGGTTCCGTCACGAGCACAGGCCAACCGACGCTCATAACGGAACCGTTCCGTCAATAGCATCGAAGGGAATAAAGAGATATTTGAAGCAAACGTACCTATCTAGGTTTATTGGTACTCACAAGTATGAATACCTAACCATCTCTTCATAAATAGAACTAATTGTTATCGAAATGTTATCTAGCAAATGAACAGAGGACAATTATTTTCAAATGAAAATAAAATATACATCCATTTTATGCTAATCCACCAGCTATTACAAAATTACAACAAAATAACAGATATCGTTGGTACACTCTTCATGGAAAGTGTACGTTGCCACACATATTGATGGATTGTGTATACTTGTAAATATTGACTATAGACCTTATTTAGAGTTTGGTTGATGGAACACTCCGTCACATACGTAGCAAATGTTCTGTCAGTGAGATTACAAGTGCACTATGGCCCATGGCCCTCTGAATAGGGTGGATGGGATATCCACCAAATCTTTTCAGAGTATTCCATAGGCCAAACTCTAAATAAGCGCCATGTCTGTTAAAACATGTTTATAAAATACAGCACTTTGATTTCTGATGAAGCAAAATTGTTCCTGGTGAACACGCTATGTTTAGATGTGGCCATTGCACTGGAACAATTTTTTTAATCTTTAAAAACCTTCAAATTTTAAGTGTGATGTTACTTAGCAGTATGTGTTTTCTAAATGTTTGAAATGTGTTTAGATTATTAACTGATATTTTTTGGTAATGAGACTTTTTACATTTCAATCAACTGGTTTATTGTATATTTAATAAGACTATGAACTTAGTAAACATATTTATGAACTAGCTGTGTTTTGTAGAGAGGTTTGAGGTTTACTATAGTTGTGCGTTTTCTTCTAGGGGATTTACTCCTTAGTTTTCATGTTCATTGAAGTAAAGTTTTTTTAAACAAGTTTGGTCACTGGGTGCCTGGTGAGGGATGTGAGTAGTCCATCTGATGCCTGCAGTTTCATCTCGTGGTCCGCTCCCATTGTTACTGACACCAACCTCAACATATGCCCGGACGGGGGAGACCTTGGTTATAGGGTGAGGGATTTATAAGTAATGCACCTTATTTTCGTTTTCAAAGGTTGTAGCTACATGAAGCATCATTATTAGTATCCATTTGTGACATGATATACCAGGCATTACACTTATAAAGTTCTTGACATGTTGCGTCTGATGGTTACCTCATTAAGACACAGTTGCAGAGATGGTGCTGTGTGTATTACCAAGTTATATGAGTGGTTAACTTACAGGCTGTCCTCTAAAATCCGGGGTGCTCTAAGTATCACCTACCCCTTCCGCGGCCTGTTTTGGCCCCTTATGGAGATGCAGTTGGGTGGGAAATTTATTTGCCCAGTCGTCGGGCTGCTCCCTTTTTTTTTAGGTCTCGTCTAGACAGCGCATGCGCTATCTCAAAGAAACATGTTGTATATACTTGTGGGCTTCAGTCTTCATATAGGCTTCCCATTTGCAATCTCCATGCTCACTCATATTTTTCCTTCCCATTGGTCCTTGGCATGAATTTGCCATTCCTCTTCCTGTGTTTAGCTCTCCCAGAGAGCATGGGCCAAGTACACTATCCCTCTACTGCTTCCATTTTAGGATCTGTTTCAGGAACAACATTTTTTGTGTTAAAGATCACTTAACAGGAGTGCTCGTGTTTTCATTCGCCACTCCAAACTCCTCTGTAAACAGGCCTGTAAATCTTGCTCTTATCTCGTCACATTTGCTGTGCATTCAAAGACTGAAGTCAAATGTCAGAGGCTGTTATCCGAGGGCAACTGTTTAGCTGTTTTACGCATGACTGGTGTACGTCAACAATCTGGCCCGGCATCAGTATGATATACTTGTAATTCTGCATGCCCGTGATTGACTTTCAAAACACGTGGCTAAATCACATTTCTATCACTTCAATTTAAAGACTTTATTCGGGTGCATGTTTATAAACAAATTAAGCGATGCAAAGTTTCTGTATAAGCACATGTTGTATAAGTAATTCACTCTTATTCATAATTAAATGTAATGTTGCAACCGCAAATCCAAGTTAAATACTTTCGACATAGTTTATTTCTGGCCTGTAAATTTTGTTCTTATCTCATCACATTTGCTGTGCATTCAAAGACTGAGGTCAAATGCCTGACACTGTTTTCCGAGGCGCCTGTTTAGCTATTTTACACATGATTGGTGTACGTCAGTGTGATGTACTTGTAATTCTGCGTGCCTGTGATTGACTTTTAAAACAGATGGCTAAATCACACTGCTATCCCTTCAATCAATTTAAAGACTTTTTTTGGGTGTGTGTTTACAAACAAAATCAAGCAATCCAGGGCCTTTGTTTAAGCGCATGTTGTAAAAGTTAATCACACCTACTCATAATATAATATAATTTTGCAATGGAAAAACAAAATTAAATACTTTCAACCTACTGCATTTATTTTTTATTTTGATTTGCCGGTGCAACATTACTTTTAATCCTGAGTGCATTTGATTTAATTGCAAAACATGCTTAAACAAAGGTTTTTAATCACAAGATTTTCTTTGTAAATACATACCTAAATGAACTCTTTCCATTGCAGTGATAGAAGCGCAGATTTAAGTGTGTGTTTTGGGCGCATTCGCAATTAAAAAATTTTCACCATTAAGACAGGGTACAAATAAATGCAGCGATTGGCTAGTGCAACATTACTTTTAATTCTGATTTACTTTCAAAATATTCACATAAAAAAGGCTTTACATTGGATTTACGTTTCAGGTTTCAGACATGCACTCATAAAGCCTCTATGAAATACACAGAATTGTGAGTTTATATGTACATCTCCCCTTGACATACAATTTTATCATGCCTGTGCGCTTGATTTTCAGTTGTCAGATACTTCAAATTAAAGGCTGACCGTCACATGGAAACAGCAGTGAGTACATTATATTTCCCAACATACATTTCCTTTATATACCTTTTATTAATCTCTTTCACATGATGGAACAAGAAATAAATAGCAGAAACAAACATACTCAGTAGAAACATGTACATTGTTCCATGCATGCAGGGAGATCACAATAACCCAAAACAATTGCTTACATTATGGCAACCAATGTAAATAACATTGTTATTACATGATGCCATTTGTAAGTGGAGAACTGCTCTTGAGGTGTTGCTTCTCTATGTCGATGCATGTCTGCTGCGCTGCTTTCAGTGCTCTGGCCCCCTAAGGGGCGCGGGCACATTAACTGCATCGCTGCAGCGGCTTTTCCCGTTGTGTGCGGCAATTTTGAAAAAGCCGCGTTACATGACGAGCTCAGCTCGTCATCAGCACACGACCACCGTAGCTGATGACGAGCTGAGCTCATCAGCAGCGATGAGGTTAAATGCTCCACTGGTGATGCTGCTAAGAGATTTAAGATAAACTATGGTGGCTACTACCTACGTTGATTGGAGTTAACTACCATTTTGTAGGAAGTGTTTAGGTTTTCTCGACTAATAAATGCTTGAAAAAGTTCTGTCAAATGCGGCATTCGAAAGCACGCGAAGTCACTAACATTAGATCAAACTGAGTATGAATTAAAAGCAACTTAATGGGGGAATCGGAAGTTTTTGGACGAATTACTTTGTTGAAAAAGTAGAGGAAAGTTGGGCTTTCTTGAGGGCACTAACCAAGTACCGCTGTATAAATTTAGTAGGTTTTCAAGTCCGTTTTAAAGAGTGGTTGTTTGGGGTTTATCCACAGGGTTGTTTTATGGAGTGTTTTGGAAAACTGTCCAATATTTAAACGCACGTTTGGATCAGAAGTATTGTTCACACCTGGATTTAATTTAAATGCATCTTTGCAGTGGCTTTCGGGGTACTTCTCTCTGAAGATTTTTGGAAAGGATTTGTTGCGAATGGGGCTCGCATTGGTCGATTATGGGATTTGCATAATTCCTATTCTTTCAAGTACTGAGAACCACTGACCACTCTTCCATAGCACATCAGCCCTGATCTGCAGCACACTTTGTGGTATCAGAGCCTGTAGTCACAGGCAGATCTGCAAAGTAACCCAGTCCTGATCCCTAAGATCCACCGCTGTACTGAGAGTGGGGCCTGCAGACGCTTTGCCAAAGATACTCCCTGATCCTGCAGTGTAGCATCCCCTGGTATTGTGAACCTTACACATCTTTTCCCACTCTTCTGAGCCCTGATCGGCTGCACCTTACTGCAGTACCACCTCAGGAACCCACAGCAGCTGAATTAAAACTCCACATCTTCTTGCTCCCAAAGCACTGGGACTCTAAGATTTCTCCTCCAAGTCCAGACATTATCTCCACCACTTGGTGTAAAGCGCTGATGCACACTCACCCCAGCCAATTCCCAAACGCCACTAATCAACCCCTCCCCACTAACCCAGTATTTGTAAACCGTGAACTAATCACCCCTAAGGGTCTCAAGGCGCTGGGAGCCGTCGGGGAGATTAAGTGAGCTATGGCCCAGAGTCACATGATGCTGAGCCGATCTGCCTCCAGTGCTGGGGATCGAACCGTTAGCCCGCCCTCCGGAGTCAACCACCCTGGCCACTGCGCCACACCTCTCCACAAAGTAGGGTGCAAATATACCTGGATGAAACCAATCAAGAAGATGGGTCTGTTGATGTGATGCAGGTCTTTTCAGAAAATCAGGAGAGAGTATTTGGAATAGTCAAGCCAGGATTCCCAGTATTACCCCTGCCTTATTAATAACAAAAAACCGGAGCATACAACAGAAGAATTCATGGAAGCAGCTGGGCCACAGGTGTTAACAAAATAATTAGATGGGCGCAACTCCTCCTAAGTGGCTCAGTGGGTGATCAGTGACGCGTGCAGGTAAAACAAAGAAGACTCACAGCTCTCCATGGGTTTAGTGTACACCCCACTCCCTCAGTTCCATCATTGTTGCTCAAAGACCTCTCGTGTGCAAGGGTGAGTGAATTGGTGAGAAATCCCTGCATGATATTAGGACAAGTTTGAGAAACATTTTTGTAAGAAATTGGGGTTACCCAAATCTCAACCGGGGTAGCATGGCATCAAGCGGGCAGGCCAAACTTCGTGGACATGTGAAGCATTCACGCAGTACTCACAGTCAACACACCAGGCACACCACAAAAGAGGCAGGACACCAGTTTGAGTTGGAAACAGATACGTACTTTAGTAGGGTTTCCAACCTGCAAGACAAAAGAATGCAAAACAGTAGTGTCATACAGGGCGCCAAATGGCGCCGGAGCCAAGTGGATAAAGGGGGGAAATTATTTACATAGGAAGTAGTCCATGCTGAAAGAGAAAAAGGATGGAATCAAAATGTCATTAGATCTGGAGCCCAATCTGGCGGGGCCAACTCAGACTCTCATCCTACAGGGAAGGCTGTAAATGCAGAAGTTCTACGTTAGCATAGTTAACCATCATGCACATTAACACCAACCCAACCCCTGTTAGGGAAAGAAAACATTAGGGCATCACGGCATAACATGGGCAGGAACACCTGAAATAAATAAGCCTATCTGGCCCATCAATCTAGTACATAAACAAGGGCCTGGAATAACATCAGGCCAACCCATTGACCAACCTAGGCGGAACATACATCGCCCAGCATAGATATCAGGTAGGAGCCCTCCTCATATATCAGGAACACCTGTAAGGAAATAGCTAGGCTCCCTCTACCAACAACCTTGGGGTATCAACATCAGGCAGAACGTTGGCATCACTATAAGCATAAGACATCAGGGTGTACACAACAGCCAACTCTCTTCATGAACATTAGGCATACACATTATGGAGCATTGGCAGGTATTAAACCATACGCATGAGCCTAATCCTCCCCACTGGTGCATCATCTAATGAAGGCTCCCTAGGCATCTGTTCCCTCCTGGCTCACTCAAGCCAACCTATATGGGGGTGTGCCCTTAAACCATAAACACACTGACACACTGGGTGCGAAATTCAGCGAAAGCACTGCCTTGCCACACTAACACAAATCCCAGGGCCTACACTAGCTGGCATTCACCTGGACACCCCAGGCAGGGATTAACTAATGTCGTAGCCCAGTTCAGAGGTCTGGCAATCCTGTTGGTACTTCTCCCGGGGGCTCTGGCGTAATTAGGACCCACAAGTTCAATTACCATGTCTCCCGGGGGGGGGGCGAGCACCGACCCTGTGCCCCGTTGCCCTCTCCACCCCCACACTGTATATGGTTGCCCACACTCACCAGGCTGTTCAGGACCTCCTTTGCGGTGGGGGCAGGCACCGGCAATGTGCCTCGATGCCCCTGCTGTACAGTGCTGTCAATTGCAGGGCTTCCCTGACCAACTGGGAGCCCTGCGGGGCCTGCAGCACCTTCCCGTGACTTCTGCCTCTCCCAGGCCCCTCTGATCTTGTTGGGACCCGGGCTGCAAGGCAGTGCTTTCGCTGAATTTCGCACCCAGTGTGTCAGTGTGGCAACCCCCATTTCCTACAATTTTGTTTTGCATTTCTTCACTTGCCTGTCTCACCTTAGCTCTGCCTGCTATGGCCTCAGGTGAAACGTTGCACTGTTCCCTCAGACAGGGTATCCTTGTGGTGGTGTGCTACATAAATCCGTTCATTCATTCATATCACCCCTAGCTCTGACTTTGCTGTAGAAAATCAATCTTCTCCTAAATTTCCTCCGTGAAGAAGTCTGATCCAGGTCATCAGGAGTAACTACACGGTACAAAGGAAAGCAAACACCCAAGGCTCCTTTTGAGATCTGTAAACAGTTGCACACGTTGCAAGGAGCTGATAAAAATGTGCTGCTTCTTGGCACTTCTAGCTAGGAAATGATCGGGGTTCCTCTAGTAGACTTTTTATATAGAGTTTTCAAATATTGCTTCAAACTAGGAGCTGTGGGCATTCCAGCATTACAACCACAAACCTGCATCTTTAGAAATTAACTCTTTATTTACTAAAGGTGAGTTTAACACATTTATGATCCAAGATATTAAAATTGCAGTAACATTCAAGTGAAGAGGTACAACTTGTGTTAAATGTTAACACCCTAATTGTGCAAGAAGGTAAAAGGTTGACATGGAAGATGTCCTGCTTGGCTCTGTCTTCCTCGCCTGCCTTTTGAAAATGGATTTGAGACACTGATTTGTTCTTGTTGGGGCTGCCAGGGTTCTCACCAGCATTAAAGAAACATGACTATATTACCCCCAGTTCCTACATTAACTGACTTCTTCTTGATGTGCTGATACTCTGAGAGCTCTATGTCTCGCGTACACAGCTATAAACCTCTAGACTCCAGATATCTCTCCCAGAAGCTGTCCCTATCTGGAGGTTCTTATACCTTATGTCTAAAGGCAGAAGATCTCTCGCTACTTCGCTTTCTGAGAAGACCTCGCTTCAAGGTCCCTCTCCAGCAACACTCCCAAAACCTGGAATGTTCAATCTACCCCTGGGCCCCCACGCCCAACCCTTCATGGCCACCCACCCCACCAACAATTTACCCCCTTAATGCCTCTCCACACACGGAGCAGTACTTTTTTTTTATATATCTTTACAGACTTTCACTTATATTTATCTAATGCATAGGATCTATAAGCATCTGAAATTCCATGTCAAGCAAACTATTTATAATAGTATTCGAGCATCTGGATGTTGAGAGCTCAACTAAAGAAAGGAGTGTGTCTAAGGACCAATAATGGCAGGTGTACGTACACCTACCTTCTTCTCCAACATTCGGATGTTTCTTTCTGTTTCGCCCTTCGTAATTTAGAACACTCTACCTACAGTGGGTGGAAGGTTTTAATAGTATGATATCCCCCTTGCATTGGACTATACTGGATATTAAAGAACCTCTTCCTTGTTATAGGCCCTGACCTTCCCCTCGGGGCTATAACTTGGTTTTGGGGCTTTTAACAACCGGTACAGCCCTCTGCGAGCGAAGCTGCTTCCACTCCATGGTAAGCCGGACAGCAGCAAGTCCATCACAAGGAGCGAACTGAACGTGAGCAGATTCATGTCTTGTGGTAAAATGGCTCCAAGTGCACCATGAATCTCCCCGTGTTAGTGATTCCATAGGGCTCGTTAAGACAAACGTCCTTAATATAATCTTCAAAAAGAACAGAATGAAAATAAATATGGAATTCTCTTTTCACTCTGAATGTGCGGGAATCGGAAAGCGGCTGTAAGCCCGATCTTGTGCAGGAGGCAGAGTGTGGGGTGTTTTTGTTGGTTCTGTTGAACTTGGCTGTGTGTTCAGCTTGGCTGCAGCTGTTGGTGCCCAGCCAGTTTAAGGATTTGGTGGAGTTGGGATGGATTTTGAGCAGGCACCTGTTCACATACCTCCCCAAGACAGTCACTCCATCGACCAGGCTAAGCTACTGTGGCTCTTGCTACCTCTATACAACATTACTTTTAGTCAGCAGGGGGCCAGTGCACCTGCAGGCTAACTCCAGGGGGTGGTGAGACCATGTGTCCTCCACCCCTTCATTTGACCCCGACAAAAAAAGTGCATTTAAAAAAAAGCATGTTGAAAATATCGAAAACTCATTTTTGTAATTGCATTTTCTGAAAATCTAATTACATCAAAATATAAAATTCCCAAACTGTGGCGAAGGTGTTGCTTTTTTTTTTTACTGCGGCCACCCCCGCCCTGCATTCACACCCTTTTTCCTTCTACAATTTGCTGTTTTGATTTTAAGATTTTTTAATTTTCTTTGTTTTAGGTGACTCCACATGTTATCCTTACCATTTTGTTTTCCCTCCATGTCAGTATTTGCTGCCAAGCTAATCTACATTCGCGCAAGAAAGCATTGTCCACACCCTCTTTTAGGAGCAAGAAAGGCCACTTTTATTTTAGGACAGGTGCATCATAAAACATCATAAACACATTCATTATTTATTTATTATTTACATATTTCAACTCTACAGTGAGCCTACTAAACCTAAATCCCAAAACCCCGAACAAACTCCTGCCTACTACCCCTAGCCTACCCAACGCTACCCTTCAGGATGGCCAACCCGCTCCAGGCTGCCCACCCCCACTAACAAAACCCGCCTACAAAAGAACAAAAGCACCCATCCTAACAGTGGCAGAACCTACCTAAACTAAACAGTGCCTAGAGCACCGCAAAATAAAGAACCCAGAAATAAATAAATAAAGAAAGAAAAAAGAGGGAGGGTGGGTGGGGCAAAAACAACCTCCCTTCGCCTCCCGCCACGCAGTTAGTAAAAACCCGCCCGACTTCCCCTTTTAAACCCTCTGCTAATCAGCCCCTCCACCTGGTCATGCTCCTCGCGCGAACCTGCCCAGGGAGAGACCGGCTCGCGCCTGGCTCTCCCTGGGTCCCCCCTCGCGCAAGAAAGCATTGTCCACACCCTCTTTTAGGAGCAAGAAAGGCCACTTTTATTTTAGGACAGGTGCATCATAAAACATCATAAACACATTCATTATTTATTTATTATTTACATATTTCAACTCTACAGTGAGCCTACTAAACCTAAATCCCAAAACCCCGAACAAACTCCTGCCTACTACCCCTAGCCTACCCAACGCTACCCTTCAGGATGGCCAACCCGCTCCAGGCTGCCCACCCCCACTAACAAAACCCGCCACCCAGGAAAACCTTTAGCGTTTTCCTGCCCCACCGAAAGGAAAGGAAGGAGCACACCACAATTGTACCTGAAGAACCTTGCTAATCAAGTCCCTGAGTTCAAGGAGGTAAAAAGAGAGGCCCAAAGCTGAGAGATGCACACCGTCCTCACAAAATAAATGATGTTGAGATACTGTCAAATGATAATGGTCCAAACTGTAGATACCCCAATGTTGACAAAATGGGCGCATTGTCCTGTTCACTTTCCTTCTAGCCTTTTCCAGGGCAGAATGATTCCGCGCCCCACGCCATCGCAAACGAGGCACAAACTCAGTCCATATAAGCATGGTGCTCACCCATGTGGTTCTGATGATTTCCAGATCCTGCTTCATCAATTTTAACAAGGTCAACCCCGAGAGAGAAACCAAGTCATTCTCTCCCAAATGTAGCACCAGGAGATCCGGAGGGCCCCCCAAACACTGTGAGACCAAAGCAGCCAAGGCGGGGAAAAGCCCGCCCCAGCGCATTCCCCCTGTTCCATGCCAGGAGACTTCGTGTGTCATACTGTTCAGACCAAGTGATCTCCCACAGAGCTGTCTGGCAGCGGCTAAAGCTGCCCGTTTAACAAAAGAGTGCCCCAGTATCCACACCCTTCGTTTGCATCCGGCGGCTGATGGCCAAGGACCTAGGAGAGAAAGAAATGTTAGACAAGCCAAAATGCACTATTTCCTCACATACTTCTCACAGCACTTGGAACGCCAACGACCAATGCGCCGGATCTGGGACCAGTCCCACCCCAACCTAGCGGCCTCTGTTGCCGCGCCAATTCGGAAAGAATGAGTACCAAATTGAACAGGATCCTTCCCCAAGCGCAACAAAACCTTGCGTAGCACAGCCAACAATTGAGATGGCACTATGGGACTACCATCCGCATGACAAAATATGGACCCCTGGAGAAAATGCGGAGAGGACACAAACACCTCCCATTCCCCAACCGGGCAACATGCAGAGACCCCACTCCTACCAAGGAACACCCACTTACCCCTCCCCATCTGGTCGGTTTTAGATGCCCGCAGCCACAGCCGCACTCTGTCGCTTTCCAACACTACCTCATCGCTGGTCATACCTACCCTGCCCCGCAGCCCTAACAACTCTGATGCCCTAAATGCCCCAAAGAACAACCAAACAAAACACAAACGAAATTTGGCACTTTCTAGGGCATCATAACAACACACCTCCAATTCCGGCAACAGCAACTGGAGCAACTCAAAAGTCACAGGCTGCCGGAGCCGCTGACCACCAGTCCGGAGCCTGGCCAAACCTTTCAGCACTTTACGAACCAACACCCCCCCAACCGGATCCCTCCCCCAGCAAAGCTGCCCATAGAAAGAAACCCCAGCCAATTTGCCAGAAATGGTAGTGGGCGATAGGCCTTTGTCCGACAAATGTAAAACAAACTGCAATATGCATTGTTCATCAGACCAACCAGCCCTGGACGGCCCCATCGAATCCTTACCAAACTGCAGAAACTCATTCCAGGCTTTCACATAACCCCGCCGGGTGGATTCAGCCACTGAATTTTCAACCAAGTGGTGAACCCTTAATCCCCCAGGTCCCATACGTACTGTGGGATCGGTGTTGGTTCCAGGTCCGCCCCAGGAGCTAACTTGCGAAACTCGGACCACTGAAAGCGAGACAAAGAGTCAGCGATGCAATTAGAAATACCAGGAACATGCCGTGCTTTAAAGACAATATTTAATTGCAGACACCTTAGCATGAAGGCGCGCAGGAGCCGCAAAACCCTCAAATCGCGAGCCTTTTGGTGATTGACAAGGTGTACTACTGCCAAATTGTCCACATGAAACAGGACTGAGCGATTCTGAAACTCATCCCCCCATAAGTGCAAAGCAACCAGCAGCGGGAAGAGCTCCAGAAACGCTATGCTGCGACCTTGATCCTTCCAGTGCGCCGGCCAGCCGGCCGCGCACCAACGACCCTCCCAGAAAATTCCGAAGCCGTGAGCCCCCGACGCATCAGTGAACAACTGTACTTGCCACACCATGTCCTCATCCGCAAAAAACAAGGACACGCCGTTAAACTCCTGTAGAAAACGAAGCCAGACAGTCAAATCGGCACGCACAGCGGTGGTAATGCGCACCCTGTGATGGGGAAGGCTTGCTCCGGACATGGACAGACCCAGACGTCTGCAGAACGTCCTGCCCGCCCGAACAACCCGGCAAGCGAAATTGAGGTAACCCAACAACTTCTGAACAATTTTCAAAGCCACTTTCCGCTCCCCCAACACCAGATGTATGAAAGCAGACATTTCCTTCACTTTGGCCACAGGCAATCTCGCCACCATAGACAGCGTATCAATTTCAATCCCCAAGAAAGTCAGGGACGTACAGGGACCCTCCGTCTTATCCTGCGCCAATGGAACTCCCAATTCCTCCGCTAGAGCCTGAAAGATGTTCAAAGCCGACTGACACTGCCCAGAGCGACCTTCCCCAATGAAAAGAAAATCATCAAGGTAATGACAGACCAATACGTGGCCACTAACAAAAGTGAATCGCCACTGCAAGAAGGTACTGAAAGTTTCAAAAAGGGAGCATGATACTGAACAGCCCATGGGCAACACCCGATCCACGTAGAAGCTACCATCAAAATGCATTCCCAACAGACTGAAATCCCAAGGATGAATGGGCAATAGCCTGAAAGCCGACTGAATATCGCTCTTTGCCAGCAAAGCCCCAACACCTGCCGTGCGCACGAGCCGTAAGGCATCGTCCACTGAAGCATAAGTGACAGTTGAGTCAGCTGGATCAATAAAGTCATTAATTGATGAACCCTCGGGCCAGGACAGGTGATGTATAAGACGAAACTCCCCTTCCGCCTTCTTGGGCACCACGCCCAGGGGTGATACAATCAAGTTAGGCAGAGGACAATTCACAAAAGGACCAGCAATCCTACCAGACGCCAGCTCAGCATCCAGTTTCTTCCGCACAACATGGGGACTCTCCTTCGCAGACTTCAAATTGTCCGACCACCTGCCCACCCTGGGTCCCTGATACCCAATCCGAAACCCAATTTTGAAACCCCAAGACAAAATCTTAGCGGCCTCAAAATCTGGATAATCCACCAGCCAGAGATCAAGGACCTCTTGCCTAATAGGAGTAGGAGCCCTTGTAAGCAGACTGTTGGTGCTGTCCCCTACCCCCTGAACCTCTTCCCTGATCACCCAATCGCTGGCCGGGAAAACACTGGGTGAGGGCATGCTTCCCTCCACACTGCGAACACTCGTGCTTGTACCTGCAAGCAGGTCTGTTACAGGAACCCCTGTTAAAATGCCAGCATGTGCCAGAGACGGCTGATTGACCTCTGCCCCAAACCCCCGCTCCAGACTGAGCGGGGCGAGCCGAAAAGGGGCGATAATACACGGGCTGCCCGCTAGCTGTGTGGGTCGTAGCAGGCGGTTTTGCCGATGCCATCCATTGTAACCATAATTCGGAATCAACCTCACCCCACGAACGCTCAGGGAAAGCGCTCATGCGCGCCCTGAATTCGTCATCGTAGGACAACCAAGCAAAGCCGCCAAAAGAACTGTGAGCCTTGCGGATGACATCTGCATATTTAAACATGTCTATTGCTTTTTCAGGATGACGTTGACAATAAACGCTGGCATAAATAAGAAAGGCCGATGTCCAGTTCTCTATGGACCTCGGAACACGAGGCCTCCGAGCCAATTCTAATTCCTCCTCCTTCGACCCTTCTTTTGCCTGGACATCCCTATGTAGCAGTCGAAAAACATCCACAAATTCCCCAGACCATATCAGATTCTTTGTTTTTTCAGACAAATGGGACCCCAGGGGCATCCCAACCCCTGAATAAGGCAACTTTTTCGGACGGATACTATCCTCCGTGACCCTTGTGGCAACCACCCCACCATCCCCCGCTGTAGAAACTTCTTTTGCAACTTGCACATTAGAAACATTCGAAAATACAGGCCGCTCAAGCCCCCGTGCCAGAGCGACTCGCTCAACCACAACCCCACCATCCCCTGTCTTAGAAAACTCTTGTGCAACTTGCACATTAGAAACATTCGAAAATACAGGCCGCTCAAGCCTCGGTGCCAGAGCGACTCGCTCAACCACAACCCCATCACCCGTGCCAATAGATCTTGTACTTTTATCCGGGAGACTCTCCCTGGGTTGCCACACAGACCACCACCCATCCTTACCTCGCGGCAGTTGCTCCGCCTGCGGTTGAACAGCCACTCGATCCCTTGGATGAGATCCAGACCGCACTGCCCCTCGTACTGCTGCATAGTCCGCACTAGACGCCTGCAAAACACGAGAAACAGTGTGTTGCCCAAACCCACCCCCCTGGGCCCGTGCTGCCAAAAGCCCAACCTCTTTGTCTCTCAATTCCCCCTCTTCCTATTCATCATCATGAAAACTCCCACCGAAAGCTTCATCAGAAAATTCCACTTGAGCACTACCACTGGGCATAGCCCCATCACCAATACCCCCATCATAACATTGCCAGTCGAAGTTTTGAAAGCTATGTGCACTTAAAGCTGTAGAAGAGCCGTCCGCTCCAGACAGCCCCCCTGTAAGCCCACCACTGGAAACAGCCGTGTGGACAGTTCCCGGGCCCGTAGAAACAGCCAAGAGCCGCCCAGCCGATGGCGCAGATTGAAAACTGCGGCCGCTCGAGCCAGACAAAGAAACAGCCCCTAAAACATTGCCCCCCACCTCTAAAACGCAACCACCCCCCGACGCCAGGGCAGTGCCACCCACCGACCCATCCTCAGGTCCACCCAGAAAACCACCCGGACGACCCCTGGGGGCCGGGCACAGTGACTGGCCAGGGACCGGGGGCACTCCCTTGCGTAGCAAACCTTTGCCACCCGTGGGCAGGGAGGCGTGGGAGGGGGGCTGGGAGCCAAGGGCACCAGTTGGGGCCACCGTGGCCGGAGGGGGCAGCAATGCATGCGCAGTCCCCAGCATAACCCCAGCAGGTGACGGGGGCAGGGCCTCCGGGTGATGGGGCGACGGAAGCGGGGCGCTAGTGTGCTGGGCGACTGCGTCAACCAGGGGGGGGGGGCCAACATCAGGGGGGGGGGCAGGAACAGGCCCCGGCAATGCCGGGGAGAGCAGATAACACTGCCCGTTGAGCCATAGGCATGGGGGAACCCCATCTGCCAAAGGCGATACCAGGAGGGGAGAGTAAGGGGGCACCGCAGCGGGTAGAGGGGCGTGCAAGCGTCCATGCATCTCCAGGCTGCGCCCACGCTTGGGCTTGGGGCCCCCCTTCGACCTCCCCGACTTCCCCAGTGACAATCCGCCTGTGCCCGGGGCCAGCCGGCCCACGGAACGCCCCCGCCTCCCCCCGGGCGCCCCTCGTGCACCAGCATCTGAAAACGGTAAAGCACATACCTGCTGGAGGGCGCCCGGGTCGCACGGCGGGGGTTCTGCAGCAGCGGCGGGCAAAAGCAGCCCAGGCCCGTCTCCCGGCATGGCAGCCTCGCCGTCCTCCTCGTCCTCCGGGCCCGTCGATAGGCACGCCTCCACGGCCCTGGCGACGCCCACCGAGGCCTTGCGAGGGGGGCGGGCCATGCCGACCCAAGCTTCCGCCGGGACACCCGGCATCAACAGGTCCTCGCGCCCTGCCGCACAAAGGATTTGTACGGCCCTCCTAACATCTGCAGCTTCCTCCATGGCCCAAGACAAAAGAGGGATCACGAGCGCAAAAACAACCTCCCTTCGCCTCCCGCCACGCAGTTAGTAAAAACCCGCCCGACTTCCCCTTTTAAACCCTCTGCTAATCAGCCCCTCCACCTGGTCATGCTCCTCGCGCGAACCTGCCCAGGGAGAGACCGGCTCGCGCCTGGCTCTCCCTGGGTCCCCCCTTGCCATCCCCATTTGTAAAATGTGGAAGGGAAAGAACACTTCTGAGATGATCTTATCTGGATATTTTCTTTCTTTATGTCTTTTCGATATTTTGACTGCGTACCTCAAGTGTTACTAGAACAAAAACTATGCTTATCGAGTGGCGTGCTTCCGAGCCTTTTCTGTGACCGTTATTTTATTTTGCCATTTTTTTCTCCGCCCACCACAGAGTCCGTGCTTGGCATGCAAGGTGGCCAACTATCGATTGCGACGTTAAATTTCTTACTCTAAGAAGGAAAAAATACCCCTAAGACTGCCTCACAAAGTGAGTCAGACACTGGCCTGTTAAGAATGGCATTCCAGTGGCAGACCGGGCACTTTACAAATGCCAATTTCACAACTTGGTTACAAACGTAATAAAAGAGCCCTGCACTCAGTAACGAATGTGTGGCAGTGTTATTAAGGGCAGCACTGAACATCGCCATTTTTTGGATGGCCGCCATTTTCACTTGTGCTTTCTATTATTCGTCAGCAGTATGAAGAGAACGTAAGTTGGTGAGAGCTACCTTAACCAGAATGGCCTCAGGCGGTTATCTTGCTTCGAGAGCTGCGTTTGAGGTCGGATTCAGAACTTCATCGGTTGCACGCTCCATCTACACATTAGGGGGTATATAACCCCACTTAAGTAATTGCACTCGTGACGTGCTGCCTCACCGTCGTCACACCCTCCCTGATCAAGGATCGATAGGACATACCGTACCCAATGCTTAATTCGAGCCGGTGGTTGAAGTGGTGGGCACCAACGCTCATTTTTTTTCCGTAGAAGAAGGTACGTCTTTTTGATCCTTGGAGATGGAGCAAGAAGGAGAAATGAAACACGGAAGGAAGGTGGGGAGGGATGGATCGAAGTTTTGAAAATCAAGGACGAAGTTGAGAAAGCAGGCTTGTTGATAAAGAACCTAACAGCGAGTGAGTTGTAGGGGAGGTTTAGGGTGGCGGAAGAAGGAGGCTTGAGGTGGAATCGAGGCCTTGGTGGTCGGTTTCCCCAAATTTGGGCCAAGTTGGCAGTCGGCTCATAGGAAATGCATAGGCCCCTACAGTGATGTATTTGTTTGTTTACAAATAATTAGACCCTGCGGAGACATGAACCTAAATTCCACCGAGAGGAACACGACCAGAGCAAGCACCCCGCGTGCTCTTTTACAGATTCCTGTGCACAATGACACTCACATGATCAATACCCATACTAGGATAATATCCTAAACCACTCACCAATACTACCGTATAAACAGGTGCATTACCAACGGTAACCCGCAGGTGGCGCGCTGGCGGAAGTGTTCACGTTTTCCACATTTAGCTCATCACAGGTTTAAAGAGCAGCAAAATGGCAAATTATGGAAGACAAGCAGCTTTTGTTAACCATGGGGCAATTTAAGGGTCTTTAAAATACCTTTTCAGTTAGCGACTGCCAGGCTCCACCTTAGGGTGTGGAATTTCAGACAGCCATTGAAACATTGTAAAACTAATGTGAATTTACATGGAGGCCCAGGCCTGGGGGGGGGGGGGGGGGGGGGGGGTCCAGAGAGAATGTTAGAACGTAATACTAGGGAGAAATCTACTGATATTAACTGTAGCGCGCATGCGCTGCTGTTCAGCTAAGTGACAGTTTGAGCTACGTAATTTCCAAATTAAATGCAAACTTTAAGGAGTTTGTAAAATCAAGTATGTAATTAAATTAGAACGCAAAGGTAGGTAACCAACATTGTAGCACATACATTTTTTCAGTACTTGGATTTCACACCCATTAAAAATGATGGTATCACTGCGAATGCAACAATTTGCAATAAAATGACCTCAAAATGTAGCCCCAAATTCTCACAAAGTAACGTTTCATGTCTTTCTGGACAAGAAAGAAATTGTTTAACAGCTACTGCGGCAGTTTCGGCATCCTCACTGTTGCTGCTGCCTTCCAGCACGTGCTCTGAGGCAAAGTATGGTTGACAATCGCAACCTGCGAGGTGGTTCAGTGAGTTAATGCTCGCCGCTGACATCTACAGTGGTCGGAACTGAAGATCACGAGTACAATTGCCGGCGAGACAGATTCGGCCTACCTTTTGTCCGAGGTGGTTAAAATCAGTACCATGTAATTGAAATATTAATATATGACGTTGAAAATACTTAGGTATGTCAGAAGTGTGATAAGCTCCATACCGAAACCAAGCAATTATTTTGCTGTGACGTAAAACAAGGTAAGTCATTTGGTGGATAATATAATTTAATAGTGCACATTGCAAAAATGGCAGTGGGTGAGAAGTATTGTACCGGAAGTCATTGGAACAGAATGCATGCTGTGGTGGGCTGCTATGAATCTATATTGCAGTTTGGAGCAGCACTGGAGAACACATCTTGTCAAGTCGCTACAGCCATCTTAAAGCTATAGGAGACAGGTTTATCAACATCGAGGAATATGCATACTCTTAAATTAATTTGGGCACGTTCATGCAACGGAAAGCAGTCAGTCAAAAGCTTTATTATCGGTTAAAAACCATAAAAGCACATGTATACATACGTTGGATAAAAACTGTCCATATAAAACAAGTAATACATACAGGTTAACGGGCCAAAGTCCTAAAATAGTTTAGATAAAAATATTAAAAATGTTAAAACAAAGCAGGATCCTATACAGGTTAAAATCAGAGTGAGGAGAATTAGTCCCTGGGTTTATAATATATATCATGCAATGTAAAGCAGACATACGTGCAGTCAGTTTCCAGCACCTTCCACCTGTGTCATGAAGGAAAACAGCAACTCTAGGAAAAATCCAAGGGAACTGTGGAAGGAAGTAAGCAGGGGTTGTAATTGCATTACTTGTGGACATAACCAGGAATGGATTATGAGAAGCAGGCTCACTGGAATAATGCAATTCTGCGGCTTTGAAATTTCACACATAGTTATGGATTTGCTGCACTTGCCACACAAAACACCATGTGCTACATAATTCGCAGATTTCAAAATGTTGTTCCTATCTGAAACGATTCACAAGTTTCTTAAAATAACACCTCACGTGGGAGGTGGTAGGCACCTTTAAAAGATTCACGAGTCACATTCCAGGGGCCGACTCCAGCAGCCAGGCGAAAAAGTGGTACTAATGAGATGAAACCTTTTTTTTCCCGACAATATCAATGTGGCTTAAAATCACAAAGTAGTGAAAGAATACATCTGTAGAATGTGCCACATTATGCCGCATAATTTGCCTGTTACTGGATAATTTGTCCACCCTGTGTTACAATGTGGACCTCCACTGCAGCATAAATTCCTGTGGCTTTCATAATAAGTGCCAGTTAATCTGTGATTGATGTGTAGCATCATAAAACTCACAGCCCGGAAGTGTGAAATTTAGGAATTAGTAATATCGCTGCTGAAAATGCATGCCCCAGCTTGTGGTCACGAATGCTTGTCCTTTGATGCACAAAATATTCGCTGGTGAAAAATCTGTGACGTTGGGTTACGCTAGCAGAGAGTCACGATTCAAGATGATTTTCATTTTTTATATGTTTTTTTTATTGAGTTCATACCGTCCGCCTTGCATCTTCTTCAGTAGGCTTCATCATTAGGGTAGTATGGTGATGCAGGCGCTGTAAGGGATCGGAGTTGGCATCCTGTGAATCAACAGGAGATGCTTAAGAAGGAAGGGACAATAGTCCCTTCGGCTGTGGTTTTAGATGACAGTGAAACACTTAGCTGAACATATTGAGTTTTTGAAGTTTTCTGAAGTAAAGGTGGTTTAGCTCTGGTTTGCAGGGCTGGGACCACAGAGCAGCCTTATTCCATTCCCATTGTTTGTAACCTCTCTACGTTGAATGGACTGAGTGTGGCTTGTTTTGTCACTCCTGGCAGGTGTGTAGTGCTGCAGGTATCTAGAGCCCTTGAAATGTGCTGAAGAGTTCTCTGTACATGGTTCTTAGAAGGATCTCCCAGTTCTGTAGGGTGAGGTTAGCTAATGGATTTTTTGTTGACACTTTT
The DNA here is from genome assembly GCF_964263255.1 of Lissotriton vulgaris. Taxonomy (NCBI): domain Eukaryota; kingdom Metazoa; phylum Chordata; class Amphibia; order Caudata; family Salamandridae; genus Lissotriton; species Lissotriton vulgaris. Next base: position 604,561,576 of record NC_141699.1, on the reverse strand, counting down.
CAAACTTTGACGTTTTGTAAATCCATGTATGGCTCATTTTTCAAGTTTTGATGTGAGGGCGTTGGATAATTTTGATACCACACGTGTAAATATTTCTCAGGAGTTAATAATGAGTGACTGACTGTATTTTCTGCAACCAACAGACATAGACTGCAAGTCATGCGTCAAAGGTCTTCTTACATTCTGCAGCGTCTGAAATGAAGAAGAGAGACTGTTTTTTATTTTTTATTTTACAATCTTCTCAGTTCCTCTATTGGCTTCTATTGTTGACTTTTTTTGGTTCTTTTTGGTTTTACTTGCTTTTTTACTGTTTTTTGGACGTGCTTTGTTTTGGCACATCCGTGGTCCATATGTGTTTTGTACATTCGTGATTTCTGCCCCCTAAGAGTCTCTGATTGTGGAGGGGGTTTGAGTATAATATTCGTCTTCTGATTTTCATGTGTGCGGTGCCCACATTTGTGTAAGCAATTCTGTTGTGGTTCTCTCAATTTCTACCTAATTCATTCCCTGCTGAAGCAAACTGATACTGTCTTCTCGCAATGGGTGTGAATGGCAAACGTCCCAACAACTCTCTGCTGGGGTGGAGAAGTCTACTATGTAATGTAAGATCTCTTCCCAAGCATTCTGCCAACGTTTGGGATCTCCCCTCCTCTGTGCAGCCTGATCTTGGGTTCCTGACCGAGACTTTGCTGAAGCCCCACTCCGTCCCCTCCATCACCCTCGCTTTGCCTGAGGGATATAGGCTTGGTCGTATGGATAGACAAATAAAGATGGGGGTGGTATTGCCATAGTACATAGAGACAGCATCAAGGTCACCATATTATAACCGAAGTGACACGACCATGGAAGTTAAGGTCTTTCGCATAGACCTCTTGTCCCAAATGATCTGGAAGGGGGCCCTAGTCTACCGACCCCCTGGCCCTCTAACTGAATTCTCTCTACAACTCACTGAACTAATCGCTCCTCATGTGATTGCGAGCAGAATTTTTTTTTACTGCTGGGCGACTTCAACATACATAGTGAGTGTACCTCTAATGTGGACGCAGGGAGACTCCTAGCCAATCTAGCCCTATTGGGGTTAACCAAGCTCAACGAGGGCCCTACGGATACAGCCGGCCACACATTGGATATTATTTTCTCCAACTCCTCCAATGCTTCTTGTGAATTCCCGAAGCCATTACCATGGTCCGACCATGCGTCAATTGAATTTTCTATTCAGGCCACAAGGAAGACAAATAGGCTTAGCCCTGCTACCCACCATCTCTGCAGGCAATGGAACAGAGTACCCTGGAGGGCTTCCAAACCTCTTTTGTAGAGCCACGGATCTCCGTATCAGACAACATAGTAGAGGATGCCCTCGCCAAATACAATCTGGCTATTTCCAGCACTATTGATCAGTTAGCACCCTTGAAATCTCTCCCCATCATTTCCAAGCGCCCCCAGAATGCCTGGTATTCCCCCCAACTTCGAACTCAGAAACAACTTTGTAGGAAGCATGAAAAACAATGGCGTCTTACCCATGATGAGAGAAACAGAGATCGGTTCTATACCTCTCCGGCCGATTACCATGGGAACATTAGAGCGGCACACAAAGCCCATATAGCACTGCAATTGGATCAGGCTCATAATGACTCCAAAGTGTTATACTGCGTTCTCCAGTCCTTTACTAACCCTAAAGCTTGTGAGAACCCAGCAGCTCCTACACAAACATTGTGCAATGACATCGGAACATTTTTTACACAGAAAATAGAGCTCATTTATGATAAAATAGTTTTGTCAGGGAGGCATTCAACAATCATCACACCTCCTGATGTGCCTGCGCAGATAGCTACTCAATTACTGGGAAGTTTTCCCCGGGTTACACAGGTAGAGTCACTGATTCACGTTATAAAATCAGGCTCCCCTCTGGACACCATCCCGGCTAAGATCACCACTTCCCTCACTTGTCAACTGTCCCCTTCCATTGTGCATCTTCTCAATCTCTCCCTGAAAGAGGGCCTTGTTCCTTTAGAATGGAAAGCAGCACAGGTTATGCCTATCCGCAAGAACATCAAGGCCCCGCTGACTGAGCTTTCCAATCTCTGTCCCATCTCTCTCCTACCTTTCCTGAGCAGGTTATTGGAGAAGCATATAAACATGCATCTCTCCAATCATGTTTAGCAGACGGGTAGCCTTGACCCTTCCCAGTCAGGCTTTTGGCCCAAATGCAGCACAGAATCAGCCCTACTAGCGGTCACCGATCACATCAGGATGACCCTAGATAGGGGCCATTCCACAATTCTGGTGCTGTTAGACCTATCCGCCGCGTTCGACACGGTTTCCCATCAGAGACTGCTCAGGAGATTGGAGGAGATTGGACTCAGAGACTCTGCTCTTCAGTGGCTGACGAGTTTTCTATCTTCTTGTTCCTCGGCTGTTAACCTCAGCCCATATTGTTCAGCACCAACAGAACTGACCAAGGGAGTACCTCAGGGCTCCTGCCTAAGCCCGATCTTGTTTAATATCTATGTGGCTCCCTTGGCCAACCGGTTAAGGAAGTGTGGGTTTATTCCCATCTCCTATGCTGACGATACCCAGCTGCTTTTTCTGTTCGAAAAGTTTACTCCATCAGTGCAGGCGACCTTCTCTTCAGTTATGAGAACTATTTCACAGTGGATGAGGAGCAATCTACTTCAGTGTAACGTGGGAAAGACGGAGATCATGCTTTTCGATGAGGCCCAATTATTTGGACCCCTAATTGGTGGCCAACTGATCTGGGTACCCCCCTGCTCCGAAAACCTGAGTCAAAAATCTTGGCGTTCGCCTTCAACAGGCCCTTACTATGAAGGAGCACGCCGCCCAGACAGCCGGCTCCTGTTTTCATATGCTGGGTTTGCTGTGTTGTATCCTCCCTCTGCTCCCTTATTCGACCCGGAAGACATTGACCCAGGCACCTATTTTAAGTTGTCTGTATTATTGCAATGGTCTGCTGGTCTCGGCCAATGAGGCTGCCCTCGACAGACTGCAGGTTGTCCAGAATACAGCGGCTCGCCTGATCCTTAATGCCCCTCCCAGGACTACTTCCTGCCCCCTGCTTTATCAGCTCCTCTTGCTCCCTATACGGGAGCGAGTGAAGTTGAAGGTTTGCTGCATTGTACATAAGGCCTTGTTCAATTCTGCTCCTACCTACCTTGCTGACAAATTCATTCCTTACACACCTCGGAGGTCTCTCCGTTCAATCCAAATCCCTACTTGGGGTACACAGAATCAAAAGGGCCAGACTGGACGGGAAGTCTCTATCCTATCTGGGCCCCCGCTATTGGAATAAGCTTCCTTTGCAACTGAGACAGTGTACGGATCACTTCCACTTCAGGAAACAGCTCAAGACTTCTCTCTTTTCTGTTTTTGATTTTCAGCAGATAGTCCTCCATACGCTGCCCATTCAAGCGCACTGATACCCCTTCGGGGGTCGATTCTGGCACTTTATAAAAAAATTAAAAAATAGAGTATCCTAGTTCACTTTACCTCCCGAAGCCAACTGGTTCTGTCTTATGGCAATATGGTATGAACTGGGTAGCCTAGTTCAGTTTGCTTCCAGAAGTATACGGGTACTGTCTTCTAGCAATAGGGTATTAATTGGGTATCTGTGTCCACTTTCCCTCTTGAAGCATATAGGTTTGCTTCTAGCAATAGGGTATGAGCTGGGTATCCTAGTACACTTTGCCTCCAGAAGCATATGGGTATGAAGAGGGTGTTCTTGTTCACTTTGCCTCCAAGCATACTGGTGATGTCTTTTGGCAACAGGGTGGGATTTAGGTACCCTGACTGTTTGCCTTGAAAATTCTGCTGGTGCTGTGTCTTTACCATAGGGTATGACTTGGGCACCATTTACCAATTCTAAACTTTTCCAACCTATTCTCTTTTTTAATTTATCCTTTGCCCTCTTTTTCCTCGTTGATTGTCTCCTGATACCAATTCCTTTTCTTTTTTTTAGTTGTAAAAGCTGTTCAGTGTATGGACCCTTCTTGTACCGCTTCTTGCTTTCTGTCATCTAACCTGGGGTTGTGAGGAGTTAAGCAATGTCACCTAATGTGTGGGTGGGAAGCAGAAGATCTGCCATCAGAAGTTACATTTAGAGTTCCTCTTTCTTTTTGAGGATGATGGCCCTGCATATGAGGAGCATCTTTGGAAAAGGAACATGAGACATCTTTTCAGGCTAATGTGAAACCATTCACACATTGCTAATAATGGCTAGAAAGGTGAAGACTTTGAGTGTTAATGCAACATTATATACAGACGAAATTGTACTATATGTGGGTTACCTATATAAGATCATATCGGGCAACACCGAACAATACAAGCAGTTTGAGCTGTAATGTCCTGAACCATTCAATTTATACCCAAACGTATAACTGCAACCAAGTAATAATATAGCAAGGAATCCAGATGAACCATACTTCATTTTAAAAACGTATTTAATTTGTATAAATATACATATTTTTGCCATTTTTATAGAGCCCTTTGACCTACAATCATGAGATCACACTCTGTTATAAACTGTTATAAACGGGTATTAACATGCCCTTGTGGTTGTCTGACTTACATGATGGTTGCCATACTAGTTAGGAATAGTACAGTGTGAAAGAGGTATTTCTAAAAGAAGGGGCTCCTGTCTTACCAACAGTCAAGTGAGAAGATCAAACTCATGTGCATAGCTTGGATGGAGGATAATGACTTTCAGATGAGTGTCTCTATTTCTGGCTCTATAAGATACACTACATTTGATATGCCAGTTTGATAGCATGTCAGCAACTTCAATCCTATCTTCCATATCAGCCAATGAAAATTGGCCATGGCTGGGATATGTGTTTGGGGGACGATATCTATACATATTTTAGTAGTCATCCCCCATGAGGATATTGACCGACTATTATTTGTCATACTGTCCCCGCTTCCCACACTGAAAGGAGGGAAGAAGCTGAGCTGCATGCCTAAGATGAACCATAAGTCATATATTTGTTGGGTATCTCTTAGTCCCTGAAAAAATGTAAGCCCATATGCTATGGATAAATCTAGCAGTTATATCTAAACAGGAGAGTCAGGGTACGTAGGCCACTCCTTTACCCCTATAAATTATATAACAACAACATAAGAGTGACTAAAGGTGCTATGATGATATTTTCAAAAAGCAACCAAAAAATAATATACAGAGCAAGAAGGTGTGAACAGGTGTACAAAGAAATGGGAAAAAACCTTATTTCTTAAAAGAACCCTCACTCACCAACCTGGTTGGTGACCTGCTTCATCATACGTGTCAGCTGGCTGGGTTGTGTGGAACTATCAATTAAAAGAAGAACAAGAAACAACCGTTGGATTTGCACTAATTTTGTTGTCCTTCCACTAACTGCATTGTCTATCTTTAAGTTGTGTGTGTGCTCGGGATTGTCTTCATATTTCATGGGATAGGGTCCCCCTGTCCAAATCAAGAGGTAACTGGGGTTTCCCCTTCCCAGGTTGCACCGCACCGTAATTAACCTTCATACACTTACGTTACTAAGCTGAGCGCCACTACTTCCTGGACACTAAAATCCTGTTCCGTTGGCATACATCATCTTGGCATACATCATCTTGGCAACCAGGTGTCTACTATCATTTCCTGGAAGTACACGCCCACCCACTGATAAACGCTGTTAAGTTGCTGCCCTTAATGCAATTTTTTTTGTTTGTCCTCTCAAATTAAGAAACCACAGGTATTCACATCAGATTTCACCTGTGGTATTGCCTTAACCGGGATCAACAAAAACGGGTGTAACTATTTCAGTATAAAGTAAACATTTTATTTGGCCGGACAGTGATGATGGTAAGAATTTTATTTATTTATTTATTTGAGAGTTTTATATAGCGCTGGCTAGACCCGGAGGTCTCAGAGCGATTGACATAAGGTTCCACAGAAATTACAAAATTACATCAGTTACACGTTACATCAGCTACTAGAATTTTTTTTTTCAAGAGAGTAGAAGACAAAATAAATGGAGCTTAGAAGGGTAAGGAGTTATAGATAAATATATGCCTCACAAAAGAGAGACTTACCCTGAAAACCAGAAAGGACTGGGTGGGATAAACAATAAACAATATATTTCCTTTCTGTGTTACTCATTTAATTCTCATACTGATAAAGGGACCATCTAGTAACTATCATGACACAACTGTCTTCTCATGATGGTCTCACTTGGTGCTCGTGTGTAGATCGAAGGGTCTCGTGGTATAGGACTGCCTTAATCGATATGTAGCTACCTCCTTTTTTAGATGGCAACGTATTTAGGCACCTTCGAATTCAGGTCTCACGTCTTCACTGCAGTCAGCTCCTGACTGCAGTGAAGACCATCATGAGAAGACTGGTTGATCCGTAAACAAAAAGAAAAGATCTTATATCCTTTGTATACAGAGCAATGGAGTTTTAATTGAAAAAACACTCTAAATAATAGAGACCGAGAGAAGGAAGAGTCAAGGTCCACCACTGCATGAATGAAAGCCAATTGTTTGCAATTCATATTGAAGATGATTTGTTTTTAACTGATCTGTCCTGAAGAAGGTGTATAAACAACTTTAAAGACACCAAAACGCGTCGACAAAAGGACTTTTATGAATATTGTTGTAAATTGTTTGTATAATTCATTGTATATTGATTTTCATGAGAGTATTGCTGTATATTACATTATAGACGTAACTTGTTAGAAGATAAAAACTATAGGTCAAATGAGTACGCTCTGAGTCAGCCAGACTCAAAATTGTGTTGTTGTCTATATTATCTGATGTACTGATTAATTTTAATTTTATTGATGAAAAGAGTAAAACGTGTTTTTAATAAAATGAACAAACGAAACCTATTTTGCATTTGAACAATCCTTAAGTTGTGTCATGATAGTTACTAGATGGTCTCTTTATCAGTATGAGAATTAATTAACACAGAAAGGAAATCTTTTGTTTATAGATAAATATATGCAACACATTAAAGAGCGAGAGGGGGAGACAAATAGAGCGGATAGGGGAGAGGAGGAGTGAGAAGGGAGAGGAGAGGTAGACGGTAGGAGAGACGATGGGAAAATCTGCCCAATGGCTGACTGGGTAGGTGACGGCCGAGGAGGGAATCCACAGCCAGTCTCCCCTTTAGCTCTCAGGTAGCTCCATCGGGCATCAGTCAGATAGCTAGATCTCTAGGTTACATCAGTTACAGGTTACATTGGTTGCTCGAAACATTTAAATAGCATACAAGACGAGCAAGATACAACAGGGAGATGAAGAAAAATGTCTGCCCAATGTCCGGCTGGGTAGGCGATGGCTGAGTGGGAAGCCCATAGCCCATCTCCTCTGTAGCTATCAAGTTAGTTCCACCGGGTATCGTCAAAGTGCTAGGTTTCCGCTGTTGGTGTCAGACTATAAATTGCAGGTTTCATTGTTACAAAAGGTTACACAGTTATTAGAGCCTGGCAATATAGTGACAAGTAAGTTCGAGACAAACAAAAAGGACATATATACGTAAGGGAACAAGCAGGCAAGGGGAGATATTCAGGAAAGGAGGGCGTAAGAGCAAGGGAAGTAGAGGGAATGGAGGAGGGGAGGGTGATAAAGCACAGCATGGAAAGAGGGGGGGGGGGTAGACGAGTCAGAGCTGCGTCCAAAGTCCAGTAAAAGGCGATCCCAGGGGAAGTGGTATCATTTCCCCATCTCTGTTGCAAGAGGCTCCCTAAACGCAGTGGACTCTCTCAGACGGGTCACTGAGACTCCAAGCCCTACAAACTGGATCCTTCCCCAAAAAGGGGAGAGGGAGTGCTTTGGCAAGGGGTGCCATACCATACCTCAACTGTGAGTTGCTCCTGAGGCGCTATGGACTCTCTCAGCGGGTTCGCTGAGACTCCAGAGTATAAATATTGGATCTTTCCCCAACAAGGGGAGAAGTGGTGCTTAGTTAAAGGGCACAAAAGGACAGGGTGCGCTAGGTGGTGTAGCGGGCAAGGGGAAAGATTCAGGTGAGAGGGGATAGGAGCAAAGGAAGTAGACAATGAGAGAGAGTGCTAAATGAGAACAGATATATAGATAGGAGACAAGGAAAAAGAATAGTTACAGAAATATGATGGGAGGGGTGGGCGAGACAGGGAGACGAGGAGAAACAAAGTCCGGCTGGGTAGGTGACGGTCAGGGGGTGAGCCATGGCCGATCTCCTCGATAGCTGAACAGAGCAGCTCCACTGCGCGTCGGACATAGTGTTCGGACTCCGCTGTCAGTGTGGAGATCATGAGTACTCAGAGATTGTCAGATTTAGGGGGGGGGGAGAGAAACCATGGTTTCACCGCTTTGCTTCCTTAATAGCTACACAGAATATTCTGGCTGTTGCTGACATTCGTAGAGATTGCGCTTTTGCAGTTACTTGCAATAAAGGGTCTCTTTTAGTGTTTTCTAAGATTCCCACCTCATAAGGTAACACTTGATCTTTGTTTTTACAGGTTTGGGGAGGCCTATATCAGCCATATTGTATCGGAGGATATAAAATCCTATGTTGGCAGTTTTAGACTGAATGTGCTTCCTCTGGGGACTTGGATGCCAAATTGGAAAACAACAGCTGGCATTACATAGCTGTGGCATGAGCGAATTTAAAGATTGTTTACTTCTTTTCTGTTCTGCCACTATTGTGCTCAGAATGGACAGCAACATTTAAGACCCATCATCAAATAGCAAATCATAAGTAGATGGGAAAGATTCCTTTCCTGTAGAAAGGGGGTAGAGTTCATGTATGCTATCTGAATATTTGCAAAAGAAGCCCTATTGAAACAGAAAAGGTATATATGGCAGATGCTATTGAGACATAGTTTTTATTGTTCAGTTTCAGCTGTAAGTCGATTGTATCTACTATGTATTTTAGTGCAGTGGTCCAGAAGAAAGGTCTTTTGTACTAGTGCAGCTGAGCCAGACAGAAAAGTAGGAATTCTCCAGCAGTTCTATTTCAGCAGATCTTTGGCTAAGAAGGGGCCAGACACTCCATCTACCATTAGCTTGCCTATGAATCATTCATGGGACGCGTGTCGTGTGATTGTACAGGGGAAATGGATAGTGCAAGCACATGTTCCCCTAACTGCAGTTCAGTTCCTGTGTTCACCTGCTAATCTTGACAAACATTTCATGTAATGAGGACAACCCAACCCAGGTGGTCTAGTGGAAACCCTTGTTTCTTCTGTGCCTAGGGCATGGGCATTCCCTACTTTTAACTGCTCCTCAAGTGAGCCCTTGTTGTCTTTCAGCTCGCTGATATGTATGTCTGGAAGTCAATAAACGTTGGAGCCTTTTGGACTTTGAACAACCTTTGGCTAAGCCAACATGTCTGGCTTGCATTGTATGTTAATGCACATAGAAGGCATAATGTGGAAATATTATTCAAGTACATTTGAAATAGAAAATGACTGTTGATATATAACCAGTGACATAATGGCGGTGCAGTGTATCCATTTACATTATCCCGTGGCCCTATAGTGTTTCATCAGTGCTCGCAATAGAGAGTGAAAGCTGCTTGTAGCCAGATGCTAAACAAGCATTTGCAATATAATAGGTCTCGCATTGACACTAGTTTGAGCTTTTGACATTGTAAATGACAATGCCTTTTATTTTGGTTTTCATTTTTGAAACATAAGTAAATGGCATTGTCATTTATAATGCCAATAGCTTGACCTCTCGTAAATACAAGACAATGCCTTTTATCATAACTAGGGAAGAACTGAGCATCCCATCAACTGCATAGACCTTCTCCGTGTATGCTAGATGATTTAGATGCCTGGCAAATATATTCATGTTGGCATTACAAGAAACCTGATCATTACAGTAAAACATAAATGCACCTGTGCAAAAAATCTCCGACTTAAAAAGCAAAAGTGAAAGAGTATTTGTTTCAAGATTGAGCGTTTTATGCCTTGAGATTACCAGTCAAACGTCATTAGAAAGGGGATAATCCTCAAGTGAAATAGTAAACCTGTCCTAGGTTCCCTCTGTTTCAAGGGAAATGAGAGGTAGATTTGACTTTTCCAATGCATGTGTATATATATATATATATATATATGCGCAAGACTTTCCTGTGCAACAAATTACTTCACTAACGTACCATTTGTACTAGGTCAGTTAATATCTGTGCACAAAAACAGCAGGCACGATCCAAAAAGAATTTCAATCTTAAATAATAATAGATATCAACATGTATTTGTAGTATACATGAAATGCCTTGCATTACTTGACCTCAGGTCCAAATGGGAGTCCACTTTACTTAACTACATGTCGAACTATATTGGCTACAACGTTATATTTCATGTACCAAAATAAATATGATTAAAGTCCGACAGAATGAGCAAAAAAAAAACAAACCTAAAAAAAAGGCACCATTAAATAACTATACACCGTACCACTGGTAGCACGAAGATAACCAAATCCTTTTGACATAACCGGGAGCACCACTGTGCTTCCATTGCATTATACTACTCGTAAAAAAGGCTCACAGTTTTTTAAGTTTTTACTTACTTTTACAGATACAGACAGAAAGCCATCTATTTTCCTCTCGGTGTTCATTTCTAAATATGGATTAATGCGTAAAATAGGTTTTCTATTGGATGAGTCAATCAAGAATGCTAAATCAATAGCTGTGCAGGTTTATAGGCAGGGAGTTAAAAACATGGAAAAGATTTCCTAATGAAGCTTTTATAAAAGCAGCATTACAGATGCTTAAGCTGTTCTTCAATGCATATGCTTTCAAATTGTATTGCATTGACTGTAAATGGCTAAACCCCAATTGGACATTCAAACATGAGTAAGCACTGGTTGGGTAAATAAATGTCGAAATATACTCATTGCACCTTCATTTTTTGCATAAGGCATAAAGTAAATATGGATAAGTACAGATGATGTACAGAAACTAAATATGGATAAACGCAGACGGAAATGTAAAAAAATACCATCAAACCGGGAGCCCTATTCATAAATGCCAAATCAATTGTCCACAAAAGAAATACAGTACACAAAACTTCGAAAGCGTTTGTATGTTTGTTTAGACATGATTATTGAATGGTATGGGAGCCCCTTCTCAAATTGACCAACACCTCAATATTGCCTTCCAGTGTGATAAGGGCTGTCGCCGGTGTATCCTCCGAAAGGTTTTACCTCTACCATTCATGAATCCAACTCCTTCACATGACTCTCACAGGCCAACATTTTCCCGTCTGCGTTCTCCACTTTTTGCTCCATCACAAGGTCTCTGCCAAACCAACTCTCCAGTTTATTTTCCACTCCATTCAGGACTGATTAGATAGCACAAGACTCCTCTTTTAGAGCTCTGTGTTGGCTATTAATAAACTTCATTGGAGTTTGTTCAACTTGCAGAATGACCTCCTCCTCACCAGGCAGGCAAGGCTCATTTTTAGGTCGAGGACCGTAAGGCTGCGCTTGCGCAGTCTTCGGTGAGAGATTTAATGTTTTCTAATATGGGGGCTTGAACCCGCCTCTCTTTTCCATTGGCTGGCTTCCTAAACGGAGGCCAGCCATTGGAGGAGATGGGTGTCACTCCGTTCAAGCCCTGTCTCTTTCGGATTCGGGGGCGTGTTTTTTGCGTTCTTTCGCCCTGTGACGTCATCCGTCACTCAGAACGCCAAAATCATGCCCCCGATTCTGAAATTTTCGGAGCTTTGCGGCCACCATTTTGCTGCTTGGTAAAACCAGGAGAGCAGCGTCTACTGAGGACATGAGGTAACTATCCCTTGTTTATTGTGTTTTAGTCTCGCTGCAAGCTTGCTGTGCGGGGCTCTGCCTCGCGACATGTCAGCAAGACCGGCCGTTACGGTGCCGCACGCCGGGCGATGGGTCGCCGCGCGCATAATGGGTCTTATTATGATGGAGCACCTCTGCGGCTCTCTCCGCGCACGCGGGTTTGCTTCAGTGAGCGAGCTACGGCGTCGCCGTCCCGAGCCGGAGGTGCCAAGAGGGCGGAGGCGGGTCTTCGGACGCTTTAGGGAGTCTGGCTCACCACTCAACAACCCAGAAGCTCTGACACATCACCCTGAACATCCCCTGGCAAGTACGGCTCGCAGGTGACCAGCCGCAGCGGCTCTAACTCTTCCGTGAACACCACGGGCTGGTATAGCTCACCCATGTATTATAACTCACCCCCGAAGAGCCCAACAGGTCTACCTCACTGTTGAACACTCCAACTGACCCAGCCCACCCCGGAACACCCCAGCAGCCAGTCCAGCTCACTCTTGGAGCTAGCCCCAAATACCACCAACCGGTCTAACCCCCCTTTAACATTCCCAACATATATAGCTCACCCAGTTATAGTTCACTGGTGAAAATCCTTGGAGGTCTGAGGGGCCGTGCCTGAAACTGCTGCACTCGGCAGACACGGAGGAAGGAAGGGGGAGAAGTCAAGTGTGACCCGGCAGCTGTGACAGCCCGGAGCGGCCTCACTGTAGAAGGCTCTACGACCCTGAGGGTGGCGGGGGGTGTCCGACTGGGAGTGCCATGAGGTGGCATGCGGCAGCGGGCACACTTAAACACAGGAGCGGCGCTCCTCGCGCGGCAGACCCTCTTAGGGGGCTGGGAAGCCCTCTGCTCTCATGAGGTGGCATGCTGCAGTGGTCACACATGTAAACACAGGAGCTTCGGGCGGCACCGCCTCTCCCTGTCGGGATATCTTTGCTTTTCAGCACCCTCATAATGCAGTCCTCCTCCTCCTCCTCAAATATGTGCCCACCATCCCAGTGCCTGAAAGGATCCCCCGCTGCCTCTGGATACAAGGCCCGCAGAACGGCCCTGCTTTTAATTCCAAGAGGCTTTGCGCAGACTGTTAATTTTTTTGAGATGGCATTTGGTTTGAGGGAGGACGGGACTCTGCCTGAATAGTGTTGATGTAACATATAGTGTTGATGTAACATTCTTTGAGGCTTTTTTTCATTTTAACCAAAGATTTCAATCATTCATTCGCTGATTTAAAATTAACCTCTATAGGTCATGCCGTGTATTTGTCGAATGCGTCTTTATAAGTCTTTGACTTTGTAGTATGCACTCTAAACCTTCATTATATATGACTGGGTGTGCAATGGACTGCCAGTGAATATTTCCACATATTCCTCATGACGAACTTGTCCAAGGTTTCAAATCACTTGACCTCAATATCGGAAGTGAATACGATCCATAAATGGGACAAATGGCGCCAGTGACATTCATTCAACCCAATTTTCTAGGCGTTAAGAAAGAGAAAGCCACAAAACTGTTCAATTTTTAGCATGAATTACACTACCGAAAATGAACATATCCTCGGCAGAGATGAATGCAGGTAAATCCTCTTTATGGAGCTAAAGTAACAGCCTCTCTACTCGTATAGTAGTGGACCGTGGGTGTCAGCCAACGGTTTTCTGTACTTTTTGGGGACCTCCTTGATTCTTTGCAAGAGGAGAACTTACTTGTTCTATCGCCCCCTTTTGCCCAGAAAGTTCTTTCATCAAGATGGTTCTGTGAGGGGAGAGTGCACAGGCACAGCTTGACAAGCGAAGGCTTTCTGCTGAATGGGACAGAGCGTCCCAGTCAAAGGATCTGCAGCGCCCACTGGTCTAAAGTTCCAATCCCCCATTCCCACGGCAGCCCCTGTTCCTCCCTGAACACGTGTCTTCTTTTTAGAGGAGTTAACTGTTAGGCATGAGGAGGAGGTGTGGCTGCTGTCTCCGACAAATACATTGTCAGCTATAGCTACAGAATTTCCTATAATGCGGATGAAATTGCTTCTCACTCTGTCGCCTCCTCACGGTCTCCCACCCCCTCAGTATGTCAGGGAGCCCTGTTGCCTGTCTCCGCCCCCTCCCGTCGCCCCCCATTATTGGCGCTGATACCACTCAGAGCTCGCACAAATCCTTTCTCCGTGTCTCATTACTCTGCGCACTCGCGCTAATCCCCTGATTCTTGCTTCCTTTATCTGTGTCTCTTCCTCTCGCTCGTGTTTTCTCTGCTCACTCTTCTTTCCACTCTTTCCTGGCCTTCCCTCTTTTCTCTTCAATCTCCTTTCCCTTCTCTCTCCCGCGCACCCTCCCCTCTTCATGTCTCACTCTGTCGCCTCCTCACGGTCTCCCACCCCCACAGTATGCCGGGGAGCCCTGTCGCCTGTCTCATCTCCCTTATCTCACTCGCTCCCACACCTGTCCCACAGCTCACCTCTTTCTCTCTTTGTTAAACAGTACAGGACCCCATTCACCAGTCTGTTCCCCCTCACCAGCGTTTGTTGCTTAGTGTCCACCCCTCCCCAATATCTGTCCCTCATACCAGTGACTATCCCTATGCATGTCCCTCCCCGTACATCTGTTGCCACCTACACTCATTTCGGTCTCCCGCCACCAGTGTCTACCCTCATCGCTGATGTCTGCCCCAACACCAGTGTCTGTCCTCACACAGGTGTCTGCCTGTTCCCATACACTAGTACCAGTCCCTCTGCAGCAGTGTCTGTTCCCCTTCACCAGCGTCTGTTCCCCTTCACCAGCGTCTGTTCCCCTTCACCAGCGTCTGTTCCCCTTCACCAGCGTCTGTTCCCCTTCACCAGCGTCTGTTCCCCTTCACGAGCCTCTGTTCCCCTTCACCAGCGTCTGTTCCCCTTCACCAGCGTCTGTTCCCCTTCACCAGCGTCTGTTCCCCTTCACCAGCGTCTGTTCCCCTTCACCAGCGTCTGTTCCCCTTCACCAGCATCTGTTCCCCTTCACCAGCGTCTGTTGTTCCCCTTCACCAGCGTCTGTTGTTCCCCTTCAACAGCGACTGCTGTTCCTCTTCACCAGCGTCTGTTCCCCTTCACCAGCGTCTGTTCCCCTTCACCAGCGTCTGTTCCCCTTCACCAGCGTCTGTTCCCCTTCACCAGCGTCTGTTCCCCTTCACCAGCGTCTGTTCCCCTTCACCAGCGTCTGTTCCCCTTCACCAGCGTCTGTTCCCTTTGACCACTGTCTGCTCCCTTTAACCACTGTCTGCTCCCTTTAACCACTGTCTGCTCCCTTTAACCACTGTCTGCTCCCTTTAACCACTGTCTTTTCCCATTAACCACTGTCTTTTCCCATTAACCACTGTCTTTTCCCATTAACCACTGTCTTCCCATTAACCACTGTCTTTTCCCATTAACCACTGTCTTTTCCCATTAACCACTGTCTTTTCCCATTAACCACTGTCTTTTCCCATTAACCACTGTCTGCTCCCTTTAACCACTGCCTGCTTCCCTTCACCAGTGTCTGTTGCCCTTTAACCAGTGTCTGTTGCCCTTTAACCAGTGTCTGTTGCCCTTTAACCAGTGTCAGTTCCCCTTCACCAGTGTCTGTTCCCCTTCACCAGTGTCTGTTCCCCTTCACCAGTGTCTGTTCCCCTTCACCAGTGTCTGTCGCGTAGTGTCCACCCCTCCCCAGTATCTGCCCTAACACCAGTTATCTTTCCCTCATACCAGTCTCTATCCCCATACATGTCCCTCCCTGTACATCTGTCGTCACCTACACAAGTGTCTGTTTGTGTCTGTTCCCTTTCACCAGTGTCTGCTGCTTAGTGTCTACCCCTCCCCCAATATCTGCCCTAATACCAGTATTTGTCCCTCATACCAGTACTATCCCCATACATGTCCCTCCCCATACATCCTTTGCCACCTACACTTGTGTCTGGCTCCTGTCGCCAGTGTCTGTTCCACTTCACCAGTGTCTGTCGCTTAGTGTCCACCTTTCCCCCAGTATCTGTCCCTCATACCAGTGTCTATCCCCATACATGTCCCTCCCATACATCCGTCGCCACCTACACTTGTGTATATCTCGCACCACCAGTGCTCATCCTCACCACTGAGGTCTGCCCCAACACCATGTCCGTCCTTACACCAGTAAGAGTTTGCCTGTCTCCCTATGCTGGCACCAGTCCCTCAGCAACAGTGTCTGTCCCCAAATGTTGCAGTTTCTGTCTCAGCATGGAGGGAGCGCATATTTGCAGACTGTAGACATGTGAATAGGTCAGCAGCTGTTAATTGTCTGGGAACCACTAGAAATCCATTTCAGAAAGAAGCCAATGCCACCAGGAAGGCAACATTTTCCCTCTACATCCCTCCACCAGGCATGCCCTCCACAGACATTTAGGAGCAGTTAGAAGTGTGAGTGCATGGAAAGGAATGTGGGATCTGCCCCTTACGGACACCAACTGCTGGAGTCTGTATCAAAGGATCGCCTTTTCCCCGCTTTCCAAGAAGCAGACTAAGTTATAGGTGAGACTCTATGTGTGGGTGGCTCTGTGTGTGTGTGTGTGTGTGTGGGTGGCTCTGTGTGTGTGTGGGTGGCTATGTGTGTGTGTGTGTGAGTGGCTCTGTGTGTGTGGCTCTGTGTGTGTGTGTGGCTCTGTGTGTGGGTGTGGCTCTGTGTGGATAGCTTTTTTTGTAGGTGGCTCTATGTGTGGGTGGCTCTGTCTGTGTGAGGGTAGCTCTGTGTAGGTGGCTCTGTGTGTGGGTTGCTCTATGTGAATGACTGTGGGTGGCTCTGTGTGGGTGGCTCTGTATGTGTGTGTGTGGGTGGCTTTGTGTGTGTGGCTCTGTGTGGGTGTAAATGCAATAGGTCATGCATTTGCAAGCGATTAAGCTATTGGCATTGTAAATGACAATGCCATTTATTTAACGATTAAGCTATTGGCAATGTAAATGACAATGCCATTTATTTATGATTTAAAAAAAAACTAAAATAAATTTCATGAGCAATGCCTATAGTTCTACCTTTAATAATGCCGAGACCATTGCATTGTAAATGCTTGTTTTCTTCTGCTTTTATGTAATCCAAAGAAGCCCACCTTTCTTTCTATGAGCCATCCTTCTCTGCCAGAACCAAAGGAACACAGAGGGCACAGTGCAGCTTCTTCATGACATGGGGAGTAATCACGATGGACGGTATCATGGTGGATCTCTGGCCCATCTATAATCTGGCTCCCAGTTACAGATACAGCTCCTGTCTCTATTGGCTTTGCCAATGCATTACTCTCTCCTGACCACTACTCCTTGCCTACTAGATGGAACCTGCGCTGTCTACTGTCAGACATATTGTGGGCTTACTAGTGTGTATGGTGCTTTGAGTCCGGCCATTACTTACCATTGTTTCCCGTCAATCTAATTTGCTTGCTTCTTATTCATCTTTATATTCTACTCTTGTCAATCTTGTGTTGTCCCTGCCATGGAGCATTGCCTCTTTACCATCACATTCGTTTGGCTAGCTTCTGTGCGTCCACTGCTTTCTATTTAAGTATTACTTTTTTCTTTTCAGTTAAAACACTCCATGAGAGTGCATTTTTTCATGGGTGTAGCTTTGTGTGCAGGGGGTGTTTGGGGTGTTACACCACCCCTAATAAATGTATTTTCTGATAAATAGTTGGGTACAGGTGGTTTCAGTTGGATATTGTGAGATGTCAATCGGATTTCACCAGGAAGTCTCGCATAAACACAGATAAATAGGCACACCGTTTTGAAAGTCCTCAAAAATATTGGTCATTT
The DNA here is from genome assembly GCF_964263255.1 of Lissotriton vulgaris. Lineage (NCBI taxonomy): Eukaryota > Metazoa > Chordata > Amphibia > Caudata > Salamandridae > Lissotriton > Lissotriton vulgaris. Next base: position 604,544,052 of record NC_141699.1, on the reverse strand, counting down.
TACAAAATATTATGTCTTCTCTCTTAGCACTTTACAACAAAGCAAGATTTCCCTTCTGTACCAGAATTATTTTGATTAAATAGTATCCACTGAACCAAAACCTCATGCCAGAATAATAAATATCTAGAGATTGCAATCCATATAAATGCATGCATTACATCAAATTCACATAGAAATACATCATTATTATTCACGGATTTCATTAAAATAGAATTAAAAAAAGGATTTGGCTTAGTTGATGGTTTCAAGTTCCTAAAGTCTGAATCTTTATCACAATTCTTATATATTCATACAATTCTCTACACAAATTGTTACAACCTTCTCTTTATAAACTGTGCAAATTCTTTAGTGCATAGTCCAATTTATTAAAAAAAACTAGTACTCTCTTAGTACTCTTACCAATCCACATTCCTCTCCCTTTCCACTGCCCCATAGGCCCCTCTCACATACACTGCTTGCGTATAAAGTATTTAAACATAATATGCCAGCCTGATTGTCGGAAAATCTGAAGCTCGCCTCCCCCCAATCTTACTGACCAAGCTACACCCTTGCATATTTTTTTCCAGCTGTCTACCTCATGTACCTCTCAGCCCTAGCACTCCCTGTTGCACTCTGTCACCTGTGTGCTTCTCCCCACCCCATCCATTTTGCTCTTCCTCTCGTGCCTTCCCCCTTTGGTTTCTTACCTGCGTGCTCCCCCATCCGCTTCACGTTGCTCTCATACCCGTTGCTTCTCCTCCTCAACCTGTACTCCCCTGTTGCTTGTTTGCCCATGTTTTTCTACGCTGCCTGCTCCACCTTGCTCTCACACGTTGTGTCTCTTCCCCGTCCAACCTCCCATGATGCTTCCAGCCCTTGATACTTCTGCACACGTGTTGCTTTCCATCGCCCGCCTTTAAAAAAAAAAAAAATTGTTTTGCAAGTTTTTTTCCTTTTTAGTTACTGATCCAACTCTGGTCGCTAACTATACAGAAAAGAAGCTCCTGCATAATGTGTGGTTGCATGTTGCGTGCAGGTTCAAATTGACATCTACAGCCACATCAAAGGCTTTAAAAAAAAATATATTTTGCCATGAGGCACAGCATCGATAATACTGTGCTTCACCACACATGCTCTCTCTACTGAATGATGTGGGCGCCATTTTATTACTTTTCTTTATTTACTGATCCAAGATGGTGAATGCTGCATGGAAAATAAATGGTTTTCTGTAAAAATCAGTAAAAACGGAAAACAGGTAGACTTACAATATTTTTTTTGTTAAAGGCATGGCTGTTCAGCGGGTAGAAGTAGGCGCATGGATTTTCAGGTATCATAGGGAGAAGGATAAAGTGACCCTGTTTATTTTGAGAAAGCCTGATTTCACCCCGATTTATGATCTGATTTAGAGAATGCCCTGCATCTTACTTTCAACAGCTTCTACTGAATAAATTGGGAAAAGTTCTACAAATCAGTTCAACATGGCGGTTGTGTGAACTTGGTGACCGAGGACACGCTTTAACAGTAAAGAGAGTAAACAGACTCAGTCAGTGAAGAGATATCAATAACGACCTCATTAGCATAAGTGGGATGCAGGGGTGTACCAAAGTCCCTGGAGCCCATGGACCACAGAGGGGTCCAGCCCTCCAGGGACCCACATTCAACAGGCCAAAGCATATCTATGAGAAATGGGACACTCTGGCGTCTCCCGTCATATGTTACAGGGGTGAAGGGTATGGGTAATTTTCCATTACGCCACTGCTGGGATGGTCTATAAGAGATCACATACACTTTTCTGTTTAATTTCCTAAGATTCTCGGAGAGTATAGCTTTGGGACTAATAGTTCTGTGTAAAGAAGTCAGAAATTATGTATAATATCTGGACGTTTATTTGTAAGAGTGCATTTCCATTGTGTTAAGGATTGTACATACTTTGACTGGTTTGTAGTTTAGTAGTGGGTTGGAATTAAAGTTATGAAACAATACACGAAGTGTCAAAATATACAGTAACAATAAAAATAGTTGCATAATGGTTCTTTAACATGACAGGCAGGCTGTGGCCTGAGCTCAACGGTAAACACTTAATTTACTGAGTGAATGTAGTGCTCCATTTCTATATAGTACTTGCGAAAAGGACATACTCTGTTCTATCTTGGCAGTTAACTCTTCAAACCATGAAAGTGTGTTGACCCATTAGTGTTTTCTGACAAATTGTGACTGGAAGAGAGGTGCATGTTACTATGTGGATTGGCATACATGCTCTGCATAAAACAACAAAGCATTTTGTGCCTCTTCTCCAAGTGAAATGTACTAGAGCATTGGCAGTGTTTCCTGAACTTTTTAGAACCACAACCCAACGTTTAGAATAACAAACTTAGCTTTAATAGGCATGAGGAGGGCCCTTTTTTAAGTCGAGCCTGGGCAGCGCATGCGCTGCTCTGTGAGGCATGCTGTATTCAGGTAGATACTTGAAGTTCTACCCATTTCCCGCCCATCTTTTTGATTGGCTCCTGTTACTGTCCTTTCTAAATGTTTGCTTTTCATTCATGAATAGGCTTAGTAGTCCCTCCTTGGTACTGCCTTTTCTGCATTTGTAACCTCTCATGAGGACTTGACTTTTGACTTGTGTTGTTACACGGTCTGCTTTATCTAGGCTGTGAGCACTATTTTTTTCAATGATTTACCCCTATTCCACTGCCGCCCACTTTTATTTTAATTGCTTATGGCGTTTCGCTTTAGCATCCTCGTTTATTTATTTACTTTAGCAGCGCGGTCTGCTTTAAGTATAGTGGCTGTGCTTATTTATTTATTTAATTTGGAAGCGCGGTCCGCTTTAACTTTAGCGGCCGCGTTATGAAACATTTTTAACACCATGCGCGCTAGCGGAATTCCGCTAGCGCGCTGGGTTTTTCAAAAACGCACTTTACGTGATGAGCTGGGCTCGTCATCAGCGTGCGAGCGGGCTACGCCATGACGAGCCCAGCTCGTCATGAGCGTCGAAGGGGTTATTTAGAGCAGTGAAAGCCCTATACTATGCTTTCACTTACAAAGTGGCCACACCCCTTTCTTTATAAGCTGCTGCCGTATTCAGCGTATAGCGAGCCGTGTCTAAAGAAAGGAGTGTGCCCACCATTGAAGTGAAAGCATGTCATGGGGCGCTTTTTCCCCAAAAAACCATTTGTTTGTGAACACATTTTTTTGGGGTAAAAGCACCCCATGACGTGCTTTCACTTTAATGGTGGCCACGCCCCTTTCTTTTAATGCTGCTCGCTGTAACCTGAATGCGGCGAGCAGTGTCTCGGCCACTATGACAGTGGTCTTGCATTTGCGAGAGTTTGAGCTATTGCCATTTGAAATGACAATGCCTTTTATATGTGTGTTGGTTTTGAAAACACATATATAAAAGGCATTGTCATTTACAATGCCAATAGCTTAAACTATCGCAAATTCGAAACCTAGTGTAATGCATTGCAAACGCTTGTTTAAAATTTAATTAAAGCATCGCGTGGTAGCGCATGGTCATTTACAGACAGCTCATTTTGCCGTCATACAGTTTTACTGATACAATTATATTGCACACAAATGAAAATGTGTGGAAATCTGGTTTGAGTGAATATTTAGCATTTGTGCATCACCAAGTAAAGTGCCTTGAATTGTTTTGATCCTATTTAAATTTTTGTTAACATCACACTTCAGAATTCCAAAACAAAATTGTTTTATTTTTGCTTTCCAAACTGCTGAATGTGAACAGATCATTTACAGGTATTTACATTTTGTTGTGTGGTATGTCCCTTAGCATTTCCTGTACCCCAGAAAGATTGTCACTGATTCACTTTACTTTTCCTTCTCTAACTGCAAAGTGAGAGGAGTTTGCAAACAATAATCCCCCTGTTAGATAGCATAACCAGCAATTCATCATAAGAAATTATTGGCATTTGACCCCTGTCTTTGAAATGCAGCAAATGTTGCAAGATAAATACAGAATTTAATTTAAAAGCATCTTTAGTTATTGCTTGGACGTTCACAAATCGGCTTGCTACCCACAGGCTAGAGTCTAGCAAAAGAGGGAGAAAAAGATGATTGGTCATAAGTGTTCATTTTCAGAGGTTAAAGTCAGAATGTTACATTGGTAAAACTGTATTGACTGGCTGATTGTGGGGTTTTGCATAGAGGGCCATTTAATGCCCACAATCTTATTGAATAGACCATCCACTTTAATTAAGACGAGTAGATTAGTAGCTCTCTCCTTGCTAGCTCTGAACTGTTTATTAGAGTTTGAATACTGCTTTGCGGGCAGGCTTCTTGAACCCTAAGCTTTAGTTGCTTTTCTTGTTTGGTATAATATACCGTTGGCATCAGGAATTTTCTTAATCAAGGATTTGATGCCACTCAGCATCAGCGGAGAGCAAGTTCCTTATGATAAGAAGCAATTTTTTGGTCTGTTGATGATGTATTTTGCCATCCAGAGGAAAATTGTTCGTATCTACTCTATCAAGTGGGGTGAATAAACTATACTAGTGCCCAGTAAGAAGAAATCCCTCCATCATCCAAAACCCCAGTGTAAATAATGTTCTGTGCTGTTGCTATGCACAGCTTTATAAATAATGTTGTGAAAAGAATATAGAAGTGCAAAATTCAATATGATCTTTTCCGAGAACAGGTACATGCATTATTATATCTACCAATCTTGGCGGTCACCACTAGGTAGTTATAGTGATTGCACCAGATTCTTCGCCTTTTTGAGCAGATCTTATCATTTATAAGAATCTTCAGGCGACTGGACCTTTTTATCTGCTGAGAAGTGTAAAGGGGAGAAAAACAATTCAATCACCCCATCAGTAGAGACTAATCAATTTAGAATCGGAAAAGATCACTTGACTACGTCTTACAAATTAAGGGTTTTATTACAAAGCCAAAAATAACTGAACATACAAACACCTTATAATGAGGTTGCAAAAATGCAGGGGCACTACTACGAAATTCATTCTAAGAACTAACCTAATTCGGTGCAACGTGAAAAGAATAAGCAACTCTAGGAAAATTAGACAAACAACAATTGCTCCAATATCCTAATTAGTCTTCATCAGTTTTACAGAAAGGAAAATAATCTGTTTATTCAGTCCCTACTCTAGCGCTAAGTTGACATCCCTACATAGCATTTCCCAGGCAAGATTGAGAAAAGGTGTCCGCTCGTGAAGACTTCCTAAGAAGTACCCTCACGTTGAAAGAGTCAGAAGCCAAAGCTAAGTCTTCATTATCAGAATTGATCCCTTCTCTTACCCTCCTCAAGCTCTCTGATCTCACCTGCCCTTCCTTCCCAGGGGCACTGTCCCTAATACAAAATGCTCAACTCAAAGAACATGCCTCAAAAAACCTCCTTTGGCTGGACATCTTCTGCAGGTGATTTTCCACAAACTTGCTCTTCGTCCAAGAACGGTTGAGTTGTACTTGGGTCCCAGGCTTTTCCAGCGAGCTCCCAATTATCAGAATTCGAATGAAACACTGTAACAGGTCTCCTCCATACCTAACTCCTAAAACAAAGAGCATCAGTCTAACTAACGAGGAAAATGTCCTTGCACCTGCAACGGAAAGCATGTGAAAGAATTTACCTTGCACGTACAAATCTGCTGACTGCCTTCAACTGAGAGCCTTCCCAAGGAAAATACATTTTGGGCCTACTCGATTTAACTAACATAAGAATTCACGAACAGGCCTTTCATGACAAAACGTGGATATTCATTTCAGGCCTTTACACATCCAAACCTACACGAAATGAATAAACGGTGCATTTATAAGCATTACATTTCTTCACCTTAAGGCACATTTAGTCATCTCTACACATGCAAACTTTTATAGTGCACATTTAAATATAATGCATTACATTTCACACAACTAATTCGTGAAGCACTTGCAATAGGCAGTTACATTTAAATGTTGTTGTACCCCTTCTACTAACACAGCTAATTTTCTAGCATTACACATACATTGTTCATTATTACGGCCACATTTCCTAATGATTAATACTTAGTTCAACGCAGGATTACATGTGGGTGCGGACTACTAGTGATTATGATGCACCCCTACAAATTTCTAAATATCATGACTATCAATAGTTAAGTCAGTTGTTCCCTAGGAAAAGTGTTTTCGGAGTTACTAATATGTTTGGCAATGTTTGATGAATGTCCACAAAACTTTCCAAGCCCGCCCGTCGGGTGGTATTCATAACTGGGACCTGTGCTGCTTGGCCCACAGCCATTTAAACGCTGCAGGGAGCCCACACCTGTGCTGAAATTAGTGTATCTGTGAAGGGGGGGGGGCTGCTGCGACCCCATCCCTGAGCCTCCAGTGCCTCCCGGACCAAAATTAGTTAATAGTGGACTTTTGATTTGTTTACCTGCCCACACTGATCAAAATATTGCTTCTGTCCATGGGGAGCAGCATTAGTAGCTGCTCCCTCCAGGCAGAACCAATGCCGGCTTCCGCTGCATGCGGAAAGCTGGCTGGGGCTTTGGGGACCTTGAGGGCAGGGGGTGCTCCTCCGCAAAGTCAGAGGAGCGTTGCCCCACTGCCCTGCGAGCAGTAGTTAGAGAAAAAGTAAAATGATAATAACCAACATTATTATCATTTTAGTTTTCCATTTCCTGGTGTGGGTGGGGCAGCACTGCCAGGGCAGGGGCCAGGAGGAGGAGTGGTTGCCTTCTCTAAAGTGTGCATAACTGATTGGACTGCCCTCTGGGGCCGACCATAACAGTCAAGCGCACTTTGCATATTCTTCACCCAGGCTGTGTAACAGCCCTGGTGCAGAACATGGCCAAACCCCCATTCCCCGTCTGAGCTCCGAGTCACAGCGTTCAGACCAATCACAGCATTGATTTGCAGCATTGTGATTGGCTAGGGGAGTTAGGAGCCTGGGTGCTTCCTGGTTTTTGCTTCCCAAGAGCAAAAGGCGGTGGCGAGGGGACTGAGAGACAGCAGCTGGGCCGGGTGGCTGGCCTTAAGGTAAGTATTTTATTATGTATTATTTTAATGTACACCCCCCTCCTCCCTCCCTGCCATACCATCCCCCTTAAATAGTGGCTGCCACTGCTTGGGGGTCCCCTCGTGGCCCCCAACTAATGCATGTTGGGTGTCCGGGGTGGGCACCCACCCTTAATACTGCGGGCCCTGGGAGATGGGGTCCCCGGGTCGATAATGGTTCAGGGAGGGTGGCTGCGCTCCCCCAATTAACATATGCCATTGTCCCCAGGTCCTAACGAGGCTCGAGAAGGGGGGGACATGCAACCCTCCCCTTTTTAGGTCGAGCCTAGGGCAGCGTGCATGCGCTGCTCTAGGAGATGGCCTCTTGGAATCACTCCAGACTTGTCAGTAAACTAATTTGTGTGGCTTTAGATTTTCCACACATTGCATGGGCCTTTGTGTGTGGCTTTCAAAAATGAAAGCACGCAATTGGCCAAAGGCGGGTGCATGCCCCACCTTTTTCAGTGAATGTTTACTCCCACGGCCTACAGCTTGTGGGAGCGAGCAGCGGCACACAGGGTGCCAGCTGCATTCCTTCGAGGATCATTAAAAACAGCGCAGTCACGTGCAGCTGGGGCCGTACAACTTTTATTTATGAGTGAGTACCCCATCTGCATTCCCGCCCTCCTTCTACTCTCTGTTGTGTTTTTATTACTTTTATTTGCTACAGTCTGCCTGGCAACTCGCTCCCGTTCCTTCTCCTCTCTCGAAGGTCCTCCCTTGTAGTGCCTGATCTGGTGCGCCCACCATATGATCTCGAACATTTCCTGTTGACTTCCCAGGCCGAGTTTTCTCCTCCATAATCGCTCGCCGTTATTACTCCTCTTACTCTACGGGGCACAAGACAATGCTGTGTTCCTTTCTCTAGGATTAGCACGCGCTGTAAGTGCTTTCTTTAAATCTAAGCAAATAAAGAGAGCTTTCGTGCTCACATTGCATTGCTGTGCACGCCATAGTCCTTCACCCAGCGACGGATCCATTATGAGAGCGCGCGTGCTCTCCCCCCTCCTTCACTTCTGTCAGAAGGTTTATAATTGACACCTATCTGCTATGGGGTTTGAAAGCTTTATTTCACCATCGCCTTATCGATGATTTCACAGCTCCAAAGAATTGTAGATGTTGGACGTGTGCTGCCGAAATCTAGAACCTGCTGACAGACGTTATCCTTTACGGCGACCTTCACCCCCACTGTTACTTGTCTTAAATTAATGCACACAACTTGAAGAGCTCATCCAGTTTCCTCCCAGCACAGAGTAAATCCAGAGCTCGTTTTCAAAATGCAGTCATTATTTGGGGATAGTCTGGGGCTTGGGGGTGATGTGAGGTCAGACTGCAATGCTTTTGTAAGAACTAAAACCCTACGGCACGGTCTGCATAACATAATATTTTTCCACCATGCAGTTGCCAGTGCTCAATTAAAAAGAAAAATAAAGATAAGTGCCAGAGCCCTCGTCAGGAGAACATTGCAGCATCCACCATTTATTGCCCCGCCAGCGCTGCCAATAACAGTGCCAACTTTGCTAACCATCACACTCTTACAAGTGTGACAATCCTAAATTATGCCGACTGTGCCACCTTGTGGCAGACTGTCATAAGTCATAAGGGCTGGTGCCGATAATTAAGTAAAGTTAACGAACCACAGGCTCATATGCACTGCTTCCAACCCTAAATGGAGTTTGCTTTGACATTAAGCCCTGCTGGCCAAAGAGCCAGCCAGAAGTCGCCATCACCCATATTCTACCTGCAGCTTTTCCCATGAAGGATATGACCAAGTAGCAAATGTTGCTCTAGGAACCGACCCTGTAAAAACTAAAAAAAAAAGCAAATTTGCTTGGAGTGGAGCTGCCACATGGGTTTGTAGGCGTAAAGCTAGGCCCAGATAACTGACACCTTGTGTGTAGGTCATCTTAAAAAAGTGTGCCTTACAAGAACCATATAGCCCAGATAGCCTTATGTAACTCCACACTTGTAGTTTATCAATGGTCTCCGGCCATGTCGAGCGCATTCCAGGACTGAGATGTTGTGAGCTTGTATTGTCTTTCACCTGCTCTGTCTTACCACTGGTTTTGTGGTAGCTGGAGAAGCTTTTCCTTCTCCCAATAATGTCGGGGTTGATTATAAAACAGTAGGAGAAGTTGTGTAGCTATTGCAGTTCCAAAGATAAGGCAGAGATTATTGATGTTAGGGACTGATCTTGACTGAGACCACCATGTTGCTCTCACATTGCAGGGGCATCACTTGCAACACGTGCTTTTTATTATTTTCTAGTGCACTAAAAGCTTTTTACATGATCCAGGCTTTCTACTGAAGATGGTTAAAGATCATCAGGCCATTTTCATTTAATTATTTTAGGTTTTGTGCTGCATGGCTAAAAACTTAAAAGGTCCCAAAGGGGATATCTATTGGCTATGCCAATGCTTGTTTACATATATGTACGGCTCTAGGGATGGGGTCCCAAGGGCCTAAAGAGGCTCGGGGATGTGTGGCCCCTCTCTGTTTTTTTAGTAATGGTCCTGGAGAATGGGGTCCCCAGAGCCTAACAAGCCTTGGGGAGGGTGGCCACATGGCCCCTCCCCCTTAATAAAAAAAGGCCCCGGGGGAAGCGGGTCTCGGGGCCTAATAAGGCTCGGGAAGGTGAGCCATGCACCCTCCTCCCCTTTAAAAATAAGTCCCTGAGGGGTGGGCCCCCAGGGCCTAATGGGGCTCGGGGAGGGGGGTTACGCAGCCCATCTCCCCTTTAAAATATATATGGCCCTGGACAGTGGGGGGGGGGAACAGCCCCCCCTCCCCTTTAGAAAATAAAAAGACCATGGTGGACTGCTGTGTCCCCAGGGCCAGGCCCTGTGGCCCACCCACCACGCATGGCCAATGGCTGTGTGCAGTGCGGGGTTGGCTCTCTTTGGGGGTGGAGGGTTGGACACAAGTCTTGGCCGCAGACCGTATGCAGTGTGGGATTTGCTGTGTGCGGGGAGTTGGCTGCAGGGCCTGGCCACAGATCCCTTGCAATCCAGTAGTCTACAGGCCTAATTTAGAGGTGTGCGTTAAAGAAGTATTCCCTGATTTATGAAGCAAGTGCTAACTCTAGAGGAGGGTCCACAGGTGGAATTTCTTAAGTATTTTGTACATCAATGATTCCATATGCAGACCTCAGTGCTGAAGAGTTTCCCTTGTATTGTTTCTGACTTAACCAATGAACATTTTTTTATTTAAATGTTTCTTTTGTTACTTATATGATCATAATGCCTTCGTCGGCTCATCCCAATTATTTTCAGGGAGAAAAATGTAAGTACTCCAGAGGTAGGGCGCCGTGGCCAATGGCCAATAGGTCAAAGGAGCTGCTGGTAAAAAAAAGTTTGCGAACCACTGACTAAGGGAGTTGCACTTGCTTTCAGAGCTCCAATACTATACCTGTTTATAGAGCAATATATGTAAAGAAGAAGCTTGGATGACATCAATGATGTCTGACAAAGGTCTGTGTGATTCCGGGCCTATTACTTAATCTCCTGGTGTCTAAAATTGTAAGTATGTATAATATAAATTTTAAAGTACTAATGTAAATTAATTATGATCTACTGCAATTGTATTTAGCAGTTCATCGCGAATCACTTTTTCCAGTAATTGAGCCACGAATGATCTAATAATCCATCATATCACTACATACAGCCTTTTCTTGTAGGAACACTGGCTTACAAATACATCTATTTAAATAATGTGGGTTAAGGAATATGCACAGGCTTGAGTGATGTGTGTGTTGCAGGATTGCATCTCTAAGATTACCGATGAACCATAATAGACTATACCAGGTCCCTGTTCCATGGTACGTAAAATGGTAATTGGTTGGGGAATGCTAACTGCCAATGGAACTATGGTGTGAAGATGCTGTGGAGAATGTTGTAAGAACAGGGAGAGGTGGCTTAGACCTAAAATGTGACTATACTTTCCATGCATTTTCTAATTAATGTAAGCACAATTATGGACCATTGTTGATGGTGCTGAACATTTGTTCTGTGTATGAGCATGACTATGTTGTTAGTGTGGATTATCTAGCTACCACATTAGATTGTTGAAAGTCTAAATAAGGCTGATTAAAAAAGAGAAAGGAACATGCACAAGCTACCTGAAGTGCAGGTAGGTGTACCATAATCAGTAACAACTAACCCTTATGTCCAGTTTTTTAAATTATTAGTACTTATCATGGGGTCAGCTATATTTTTTCTTTTTTCCCATTGTGTATTTTTATGTTTGTTTTGTATTTTTATTATAATGTACCATATCTTATCTGCAGTTTTGTGAACCACTCCTAAATTTAGTAGCTGCCTGTAACTTTTCCAGGGCAGTACCATGCCATCTGGTATGAATTAGTCCTGTGACAAGATGAGAGTATGAGTAATCCCTCAACTGAGAGATGCCTGATTTGTGCAGTCTAAATGGTGTGAACTATGCCCTATGTTACCATTTAAAGCAAATAGGTATCTTTGTTTTTCACTCACAAGATCGCTTCTCCCTTCTTTGGAGCCAGTCTATACATGCTCTATATCTAGGTACAATGTCTCATGGTGGCCATGATGAATATCTTGTGCCAATCCCAATACCTATTTAATGGGTAGACTTGGTGCCAACAATCAGGGAAAAGCGCATCCCACCCTAAATAGGGTAGCCTTGAAAAACCCTAGAGAAAAGGCTCTAGTATAGTCTATGACCGAATGGTCTAGCTAGCGCTATATAAAACTAAAAATAATAATAATAATGTATGGATAGGTATGGTTTTTGTCAAACCCGTCCAACCTTGCAAGCTGTTCCTAGTGTGATGAAATTTGTATCCTCAACAGATTACCACATATTGATAAATAGTCTGCGATGACTTACCATCTAGTTTGGTAGGAAAGTACATAAAACCTTCCAGGTGTATTTAACTGAATGGCCGCTTTCGAGACAAACCCCATAGAGTGTTCAGACATAAGTAAGTACCTTTCCTTCTTTGATTGACCTCAGCATTTTGATTGTCATATGTGCACAAAATGGCCCATATTTGCCTTCATTTATATATTTATTTGTATTTGTTTCATCTAGTGTGAACATGACCCGTCAGAGTATCAGAGCGCTGTACAGAGAAGCAGACCAGTTAAACAAGTATAGATGTAAATAGTGAATACTTTACATATAAGAGATTAAGCATACAAAAATGAGAAAAAAACAACAAGCAACATAGCAGATATAAAATAACAAAATTGCATAGTAGAATGGGAGTCTGTAAACATGAAATAATAGTCAGTTTGAGTGGCTTCAGGTCTATTGTTGAAGGTAATTATTCAGGAGCAACCGTTTTACTTCTTCTTTTTTTTTTATGAGGAGATTGAAGTGGAGAAGTGTGGCTCACTGGTTAGAGGAGGCAGACCTGGAAGCAGAGGTCAGCCCGAGACCAGGGTTCAATTCCCGGCTCGGCGGGGTCTTGAGTCCTAAAAATGTCCATGGACTCGACAATTCTCGCTCCGGTGCCTACTCGATTCACGGGTTCACACTCTGCGACTCTGGGCAATAGCTTGCTTAATCTCCACAACGGCCCCTCGCGGCGGGATGCCTGGCTTTCACCTTGCGGATACCCTGCCGGGGTTATCTCACAGGGGAATACCAGGATGGGTTCCCTAAGCAAGCGCTTAGAAACCGCTCGGTGATTTGCGCTATATAAATTCCTGTACATTTACATTTACATTTGAAGGGTTAGATCTGTTTTCATTCTCAGGGGACGACCGGGTAACGTTTTCTTGATCTCGTGATGAGTCTAGCATCTGAGTTCAGTGTAGCCATTAAAGGGGCCAGTCTAGCTTTGGGTAGCCCTGCCAGAGCCACACTTTCCGTAATCTAAATGGGAGATAACTAGGGATTGGACTGCTAGCTGCGGATCAGGAGGCAGGAACGGTTTGGTTTTCCTTAATGTGTTGTGTTGGTGATTGGCTCCTCTGGTGGTTGCACTGATGTGGTCCAGCATATTCAGGTATTTGTCCCGTGTTATGCCTAATGATCTAGTGGAGTCAATCACATGTGGAGCGCAGTTGAGTGCCATTAGTTGTATGAGCAATTCTTGAATGGGGGCAGAGTAATTGTTGGGGTGCAATCAGGAGCAATTCTGTCTTGTGTATTTAGCATAAGGCAATTGTGAGTTAACTGTGCCCTTCTGAAAACTCCACAATGGTTGAGAGTTTTGATATCATTGGGTGATGACATTTTCATGTACAATGGAGTGTCTTCTACTTACATGTGATAATGTATGTTTGAGCGATTCAGAATTTCCGTAAGAGGTTCCATAAACAAGTTGAAAAGCGTTGTTCTTTATAGGCTGCTGGGCCCCAGGTATGGGGTCACTAGATTCCCTTTTGATCGCACACAATCTATTGTATTTTCTTGTCCCAAACTCTAACCACAACGTGCACTTATTCCTCTAGATATTGAGATTTTTGTAGGAGGACGACTTTTTTGCTGCTGTTCTATTTTGTCAGTGACTTCATAAATAAACCCACAGCATGTTGGTTGGTACTTGATTTCAGCTACTTTTAAGGGATTTTTTCACTACTAGATGAGCACACATTCTGAGGTCTTTCATCTTGACTGTAGTTGCATCAGCAGGTCTGTGTTATGGGTCAGCTTCTTGAGAACACAGGCAGCATTTCCAGTCAGTGCTTCTACAGAAGTGGGCTAACGCTTTTACAGGAACTGATGACTTTCCTGTGTTTACTAAATGTATGCCCTGAATAATCTTTAGCAAAAACACCTGCTTTCTATGTCCTCTGGGTTCTTCAACCGTATTGCAAAAGCCTGTTTCTCTTCTGCACAGTTGATTGAGTGCCGAATAAAGTTAATAAGCAACATCTTGAAGTTTTCTCTTTAAGTGATGCTGCTTTCCATGCACAAATACTTGTGCTCCAGTTTCTCAGACCTCTCTTCTCTTTGTTTTTTGGTGTGGAAAATAGAGATAATATCTCGACACCTGATACCGTGGTGTACTTGCTATAGTAATTTGTGACACACTAAATGTTACTGACCTTTTTTTAAGTGTATTTATTTATGTGTCTTCAAGTAAATAAATACTTCGAAACATTGCGGCACCGCATGTGAACATTGGATTAGTACGTTATTGTAGCAGTTGGAGACTTTGCTAACTTTTCCTTGATTTTACATCAATTTTGTCTGGTTATTCCTTGTCGTTAAGTAATACACGCAAGGAAATGTCCTATGGTAGGTAGATTCTGCACGTTCTCTTTCTTCAGTCTGCCCCAGTTCTTCCTCACCTAGACTATATTATGTTCTCCATCAACACTTTACCTTCTTGCCACTTTCTCTTTGTTGGGATTTGTTGATCCTCCCATTCCCCGGCACTGTCTCTTCTTGCTAACACAAGTCCCAGTGCACAAATCAAGAGCTTACCCTTGGGCAAACCACATCATTAGCAATCCCACTATTACTAATTGGGGCGATTTGGGGATCAGACAGACAATTCCCTTATTATTTCTTCCCAGTGTGTCTGGATCCTTCTACAGCCCTAGATGAGTGGAGAAGTGTGGCTCACGGTGTAGAGCAGGCAGACCCGGAAGCTGAGGTCAGACCCGGGACCAGGGTTCAATTCCCGACGCGGCAGGGTCTTGAGCTCAAATGTCCACGGACTCGATAATTCTCGTTTCGGTGCCTGCTCTAATCATGGGTTCTCACTCTGCAACTCTGGGCATTAAGCTTGCTTAATCTCCACAACGGCCCCCTGCGGCGGGATGCCTGGCTTTCACCTTGGGGATGCCCTGTAGGGGCTATCTCACAGGGAAAAGCCAGGACGGGTTCCCAAGGCAAGCGCCGGGAAACCTCCGGGTAGCTGTGCGCTCAATAAATGTAATAATAATAATAATAATAATAATAATGATGTGCAGAAACATACCTTCGCAGTGTAACACTCTATGCATGTTGGTGTTTGTCAGTCTTGCCTTAATTGCAACTTCTCTCTGGTTCATTAGTGCAACTTCTATATCTTCCAATGGGCCCGTCTTTTTTCCAGCATCACAGCAGTGAAGAGGTAACCTATTAAATATTTGTGTTGTAAAACATGGACTAACACTGCAGATAAATGGTATACAGAGCTATGAAAATGTTACTTCCTTCTCTAACCGCCCCCTATTTTCTTCTGTCCAATAATCAGTATTACTAATACTGACCCTTAATTGTGTTTTTGTGGTTGGAAACAATGGTTATCTCCAAGCTTCAACACATCAAAGAAAGGGAATACCTCCTGGATATGTGTGATTTTGATTCATTCTGGGGTCTTGCCAGAGATTTAGCTCTGGCGTCTGTCTTGGAGAACACCATAGCAATAGCAAACAAAGCTCAATCTTTGCTTATGTGCATGGTCTGGCAGTCACAGTTGTGATGGTTCCGTAATAGATTCTCCTGTACAGCATAGCAGAGGATACAGAATTACCAGGTAACTCCTTTCAGTAACTTTGTACCTTCCCCTTGACCAATCAGGCCAGGTCACCTGACATCTTACCCTCACTACATGCTCCTTTGGAGGCCCCAGAACTCTATTGTTCAGTCCCTCCTGCTCATCATATACACACTCCCTTTCATGTTGCTGCTCCAAATCCCTTTACTTTCCCTTAAAACCTACAATGAAAAAACAAAACCCATTGAATTCTTAATTCCCCATTCAATTGCCACATCTGTGTGTTCAAAGGATTATACTCTTTAGAGGAAAAAAAGGGGGCTTAAGTGGACTGAAGTTGAATGACTCCGAAAAAGAGATCTGTGTCCCCTTCTTAGTTCCCCTGAAATCATCCATTGATACTTGCTGGGCCTGCTAACCTTGGTGTAGGTTTGAGCACACACTCTCAAATAAACAGAATCCTCAAAGGAGTTTAAAATGTGTCATCTTTGCTGAATCATCCATGACAATACCACCATGGAAGTTGACTATGCCTGCTCTGTAATTGCGAGTCTGTCTGAATAGCCGCCTTACACCTAGATTCCTGTCTAGTCACTTATCCATCCAATCTGCTTTCAAAGCAAGATTGTGCCTCAAACATCCAATCCAAAACCTAAACTTTATAGTCAACATCGGTGTCAAAGCAACCGCATGCCCACTACTTCTCTTTTAAGTAAAAATCCTTATTTCAACAATGTATTAATCAGCTATGCAGAAACATTGCCACCCTAGTCGTAGATGATTTGCCTCAAAATGGTCAACTTAACAGCTGCCTATGTAACATTAGTCTAGGTATTGCAGGCATTCTTCCTCATTAAATATTTCTATGAGCCTTAGTCTTTTGCACAACTATGCATACCATTGATAAGTCACAGTTGATTACATTAACTACGCCTCAAGGTATCAGTTTTCAGGAGCATGTGCTTAGGCCCCAGCTCTCACTTACCTGGACTAGTACCTCTTACCACTCTAAGGCCCCTTCGGCCCTTTCGGACCTGGCATTGTGCCTCAAGTTCCCGCCTCATTCTGGCGCTCCTCTCTCTTGCTCTCAATCTTTGCGCCCCCACTCCTCTGCCTAATTCCAATTCTCTGCTGCTCACACTCTTTTACTACTTTTCATTTTCCACTTTCTCTTGAGCTTACCTTCTGTTATTCTTGCTTTCACCCTTTTGACGGTTTTACCTCTGCTCTTGCCTTTGTGCCCATTTCCACGTCCATTCTCTGTCTCAATCACTCTCCCCCTTTTGATTGCTTTCTATTCGCTCTCACTATTGTGACCATTTTGTTATTGTGCCTGTTCTTCCCCTTGGACCTGTTTTGCTCGTTCGTCCTCATTTTCTCCCTGTTCCTCCCTCTCCTGGGGACTCTCCCACTTCCCCAGTGCTTTTCCGTCTCCCTCCTCTCCTTACCTTTTACCTGCGTCTTTGTTTTAATGCCTTCTCTGGCCTTCTGCTTCTTGCCCCTCCCTAGACAGCCACCTGTGATCCTCCCCCCTGTATTCCCCCCCCTGTGCTCCTCCCCTTCCCAGGACCTTCTTAATGTTGGCAACTGCACAACTGCACCGCTACACATCTTCCACCCTGTAAGCACTCAACCGATGCCTCCATGCCACACCTCACTCCACAGTAGGATCCTTCTAATGCTCTCACAGTCACTTCTACTGCAGAAGCGCTCCTATTCCACTCCACCACATACGCTCACCCCACTTTACATGCATTCTCCTCAACACCTCTCTGCAAACATGCCAACGAGGTTTGGGACCTCATCGACAAGCACTCTCCCGATGTTCCTTTTCCCAGAGAAACCTGGCTCAATCCGTTATCCACCCCAGTTATCACCATGGTCGTCCCGTCGGGCAACAAGATTAACCGCCAAGACAGGCCCACAAAGGAGGCCTCGCCATTGTCTACCAGGAGGCAATCACCTGCACCACCTCCACTGATGAACATGTGCCATTCATGGAGCATATGCACTTCTTACTATAAGCAAGCTATACCACCGCCAACCATCAAAGGCACCCTCCTTGCCTACCGACCCTCTCTTCCAGGCCATGCACCACTTTCGGCAACCTCCTCACTGACTTCATCCCCTCCCCCCTCCACCATCAGCGTTAAGGACTTCATACTGCTGGGTGACCTCAGCTTTCACCTTGATGGCCCAACGGATTCCAAATCCACTGCTTCTTGAGAGCCTCAACAACATCGGACTCACACAGCTTGTCCAAGGCCAAACACACAATGTAGGACACACTCTTATTCCTATCTTCACAGTGAGCAACAGTTACCTTTAACCACCTCACCCCTCTCACCAGGACGGACCACTTCATTGTACACTTCCACATCAATGCACCCCACTCCACAATATCAGGGCCAGCCGGCAACTACAGGTGCAGCTGCAACAAGATAATGGAAGCAAACTGGACTCACCCTCATATCCAAACACTCTGATCTCACCAGTGACCTCCAGAATTGAATTTATTTAATGACATAAGGACCTTCATCAGGGGGATAACAGGCTGTGCTGAGACACTAGCCCCCCTCAAGGAAGTCAAACAAGAACCAATGCGCAAGCCTGCTGGTATACAGAAGACCTGAGTGACTCCCAATGTTATTGCAAACAGCTAGGGTGAAGTGGAGAACCAACCAAGACACCAAGGCAAGGAGCACCGACATATCCACGCTTAGAAGATTCCACACCCAGATCAAAGAAGCCAGGAAAGCAGCCATTGGACTGAATCTGGAAGCCAGCTTCAACAACTGGAAAGAACACTTCAACATCGTCAGAATTCTCCAAACCCTCAGCAGCCACCACCATCATGACTGCATCACTGGACCGCTGCAGGAACCTCTCCAACATTTTTCATAACAAAATGCTAAAGATCTACAGTAACTTCGTACCCAAACACACTTCTGAAGACCCCATTAAACTATGCCCACCGCTACCAAGAACGATCAACTAACGGACTGGAGCTCCTCACTGCAAAAGTCACTGCTGATTCGTGAAAACTATCCACTCGGGAGCCCCCATGACCCCTACCCACACCATATCGAAAACTTGGGAGGATCCTTGATCAGTCATCACCGTCATCAAGCCCTCCATCCATGATGCAACCTTCCCAGGCTGTTTTATTTCATATTGGTACCATGATATAGGTCTAGGGAACATCGTACACTTTCCCTACATCATCTCCCCATCATTTCAAATGATGAGCCTTATAGGGACATAACTCCAAATAATGACAGACTGGTCTTGTATGGACATAACGCCTTATAAGGACTGTAGACTTGTATGGACTAAACCTTTCACCTAGTTCCATGCAGAGGGTGGGTTTTTCCCAATCGATATTGCTAAGACGTCATCCTTAGCACATATGAATAAACTATGAGTACACTCTTCAGGAGGTTCACTTCAACTCCCCCATCGAAGCACAAGGTTTAATTCCCAACGTCATCCTCATACTAAACAATGGGGAACATGCGCACATAGACTGTGTAAATACAGCACCTCTTGCTATCAGTAAGCAGGAGCGAACCGAGATTTCAAGACCGACACACTGACCAGAGATGCTGCAGCTCCAGCATGCCATCACTCCAGCTGACAGTGGTCTGAGGATCCCTTGCGGGGTGTCCAACTCAAGTCCAGGACGAGGTCCCACACTCTCACTATTCAGGTATGGGGGTTTGGCTAAAGCCTAGAAGGATTCTTGGCTCTTAGACTTAGGTTCTTAGGCTTAGGCTCTTTCGCACCTACCCACATGCTAGGTATACTTAGGTATATCTAGACAAGCATCTTTGGAGTATGCACTTTATTTCATAAATGCATTTTATATTCATGTATCTGTTCATGACTATTGTAAAATGGTAGAACAATACTATTTCTTCTTATTCACTGTCCTGCTGGTTCTATCACTATGCTACTGTGTTACAGTTGTAGCCGCACACTTAATTTACATGAGAAGAACTACGGTACAATAAATTCTTATTGTAAACATGCTTGACTGTTTCTTCCGTGTATCTCTCTGAGAGCAAAACAAGCAAGCACGAGTGACTGGGGGAAAAGTAGTATATTGTTTCCACGAGTCTGAGATTATTATGTTCTGAAGTTGCAAAAACGAATCTCTCTGATAACAGGAGATTCTAGTAGCACTGCGAGCTAGTTAATGCGAAAACATAGGCTGACCTATTCGGTGGGAGTGTACAGACTCAGTTTGCCACCAAGCCCACAGTATATGTTATCCGTAAAAAGCGTAGGTCCCGCATGAAAGGGTACTATCGGAACTACACTACAAGGTAACTGGAAATACGCCAAGGTCAAAGCTGTCCTGAAAAACCCCTCACTCTTAACCTTCCCTTTCAAAGTCATGGAGAAAGAGATCAACAGGCAACTTTCCAATCATCCAGAACAGCACCACCTCCTGGTAATCACCCAGTCAGGAGTCCGCAGCAACCACAGCATGGAAACTGCTCTCATCTCAGCAGCCAACCACATCTGGGCCACCATGGACAGAGGGGAGACTGCTGCCCTATCCCACAGCTCCCACAACTCAAGACTCCAGAAGTCCAGAATAATAGGAGCCGCCCTGAGAGGAATTGCCTCCTTCCTCTCCCATAAAACCCAGCAATTCACATACCTCTGAACCCAAGAACCTAATCTGTGGAGTCCCTCAAGGACCTTCCCTCAGCCCTACCCTTTTCAACATATACATGGCACCTCTTACCCGTATCATAAGAGTTCACAGAATCAACATTGTGTCCTATGCTGACAACACTCAGCTTATCCTCTACCACACAGACTTCACCAAAACCACTAGGACTTAACATCCTGCATGACCAACGTGGCAAACTGAATGAAGGAGAACTTCCTAAAACTCAACACAGAAAAAACGGAGTGCAAACTGAAGTGGCCGTGGGTAAAAAAACAATGGATTGGAATGCTGCCTCAAGTGATTGCCTGTGGTTAGACGTATTGCAAGCATTCTTCCCATCACATTTTGGAGTGGAACCCGAGATAACAATCCTGCATTTAAGCATGTGATTGACTAGGTTCTCCGTTAAACAGTAATCTGAAAAGGAACATGTCATTTTGGGTACACTCTCACAATTTTGTAGTGTCGTACCAGACAGCACACATTTTTATTTATTTGGAAAGAACAATTGAACCTAATGCCGAGTTCACATTCGAATCATAGTAGATATTCAGGAAAAAACAACTCTGAACCCTCGCACACCCCGTTGACATGCTTCATCATTAGGTCTGTTCTTTGGTTTGACCAAATGACCCTACTGGACTCACCAAAGGTTCATCTGTTTGTGTTGTGCTGGAAATCGAAAGATGGAGGTTGCACAGTGGTTGCTTGGGGAGTAAGGATTAAACATCCAGAAAGAGTTGTAAATTAAAATTGTGTCGTGAAAGACAGAGTTATTGTATGGTGAGTGATAATAGAAGGAAAAATGCTTCCGGGATAAACCAAGTTACTTTGAGGTACCGTGAGAAAATAACCTTTTGGTTGAAGAAGTGGTATTTATCCAAAGTGTAAATAAAACTGGCCTTTTGAAGCAAATGTATTTTCATAATATTCTGAGTAGATATTTGAGTAAAAATGCATTCTGAGTTAGGGACACTAATTACTGACATTATTTCCTTGGTCGGTAAGGCCAATTGCTATGACTGAGGTTTCGTGATGTGACATGTTTGGAGTCATATTGTCATGCTAACTCATCTAGCATATTTTTATCATCACTGCTATTGTCCAATGCTTAAATCATCAAAATTGGTGTAAACTAAGAGAAACATTTGCTCTCAACATCTGAAAAGGTCTATGTAGCCTGAGTTGTATCTGTCATTTGTGATTTTTTTAAGATGTATCTAAACTCTGGGATAGCTCACAAGCTTTTGTATTTGTGTAACTTATCAATTTCCCACCCTCTCTTTTTCATGTACAAAAGTAGTCCTAATATAAGATTGAAAATCTGCTTAGGAGGAATAGTCATAATATGGCTTATAATCTACTTGGAAAGGGCAGGAAGGAGAGATGAAATGATAAAAGATGTTCTGCACATATTTGAAATGTTGAAAAATATATAGGTGACTGTGTCACATTGCATTGTTAGATTATCTGAAGTGCCTGTAAAACATATGACCTTTTATCAAATTGTATGGCAAGTAAAGTAAGTTCTGGCACCCCATCTTTCAAACCTCTTGTGGAGCATTAGGCTAACTTGGCAGTCTTTAAACGTAAGATATGTCCTGTCAAACTTGTTAGAGCTTTCTGACATTTTAGCGGTTTATTAGGTCGAGCATTCAAGACCTCTTGTATATACTTTAGTATATACTTATATTTGTATGACCTTTGTGGGCTCTGGAGATCAGCCCTAGGACTTGTCTGCTTCCGCTTAGGGACTTTTTTTCTGTTCAAGTGCCTCTATTTAACTGTCTTGATAGAAAATGACCAGCAGAGGTCAGTAAAATACCAGGATCACTTTAGCAATCTCTAGATTCCAGTCCACAGAAATTATCTTCCACGAGCACCTGTAGCCAAAAATATTTTTTTCAAATCTTGTATTTTCAGTGATCTGACAGCCCCAATTTTATGTTAAAATCAGAGTTTTGGACCAGACCGTTTCCCGCTGAAAGGCAATATTTCTCTTCATGTGTTCCCATACCTGGCGTGTCACGCAGTTTGGTGCTTACTTTCCCTCCATGTTCAGGAACAGTAGATGTTTCAGCACCCAGGCTAATTTCCTGCATAGCTAAATACATATAGGGTCCCAAAGGCGAGACCGATTGCATTGCAAATGCTTGTTTTACTATGTGCCCTTATTTTACCAAAAGGTTGGGGTGCCTATTTACGTTCCCTCAGTTTAAAAGGTCACCAGCAAGGCACTTGCTAACCTTCTAAAACTGAAACGTGTAGAATGTTTCAAGTTTTGAAACTAGTAGTTAGCATAATGATGAGATCACTGAAAGTGGCATCTTACATCCTCTGGCATGATGATGACATCACAGGTCATCCTATTATGTGCTACGTGACATGGATCAGACAAAAACAATACATGTCCTCTGATCCAGATTTATTCATAAGAAATCTATGCTCCCATAAATTAGTGATTTTTTTCCACTGTGACCCCTGTTACCTCAGTAGTACATATTTTAATCAGCAGACATACCTGTCGGTTGGTAACTTCAGCATCAGCTGCAATGCATACATGTCTGTAAACCACACTGTTTTACGATACCTGTCTAATTCTGTTGATTGCTCAGGAACCTGGGTGTACCCTCTTAACCCTTTCAATCTGCAACGTATCCAAACGAATAATGTTGGCTACAAGGTATCTGTAAAGGATACATTTGCAGTAAACGTGGCAACCTATCTAAATTAGTAGTGTTGGCAAGTAAGCAGCTACTATGTTTCTGGAGTGCCTGGAAGTTATCAAAATGTGTAGCAGAACTAATGCGGAGTTGGGGACGCTAATAGCTGACATTATTTCTTTAGTTCAAGAGGGCACTTGCTACCGCTGTTGTTTCATGATGTGACCTGTTTAGACACGCCTCGTCACCTTAACTAATCTAGCAAACTTGTTTTTTTCTTCTGTATCACTACTACTCAGTCTGATGCCTCGACCATCAAGATTAGTGTAACCAAAGAGATTTTTTTTGCTCTCGAAACCTGAAAAGGTCTGTGTAGGCTTAGTTGAACCTGTGGTATGGGAATTTTTCAGATGTGCCCAAAAGTTGACCAAATGTAACCGGATTACTCTTACAAAACAGATTTAGAAGTCCATTAACTTTAGAAGAATGAAAGGATGAGCCTGTTTTATCAGGAGCTGAACCTGTGAACATAACGTCACACACAGGTGATCCATCAGACCACTGAGCCCTCTTATATAATGGTTGATTGCTCGTCATATGTCTGGAATGAAAAGGGTGATGTTAATATCAATACTTTATTAACTGTGTGATTACTTAAAATCTTTACAGTATTAAACACATAAGCAACACCCCCCCTCCCGTCCCCCTTCCCTAAAGAGCTTCCCGGAATTCAAAGTAAAAATGCACCATGCCTGCAGGGGCTCTGTTTACTCCTTTGCTTCCTTTTAAGACTGCAAATCAAAATGAATTAAAATGTTTTTTCACACAAATTTTTGCTTAGACTTTTAAGGATCAATGGTTATATAAAATTCATCGGGGTACTTCCTCCGTAATCTCGGTTGTCGTTGATCAAAGTCCTTGCTGTGCCCCCTACTGGGCCCCACACTTGCTTTGTGATCCGATTGTCCGTACTGAGAGCCCCTGGGTTGAGTGGCGTCCATCGGGGCTAGGGCGCCAGCTGGTTTCATTACTGAATAATTGCGAGCCTGGAATCTAAAGCCTGTTGCTGGGAGTCAAGTGCAATTATAATTTGATGAGTAAACTTGCCGACTCTAGCATGTAAGCAGGTAGTGGTTTCTGATAAGCACCATTCCGAGGCCGTCTCTGCAGGTTCTGAGACCTTTGTCTCTTAAAGCGGGGCGTAACAAACAATGGCGATCGATGGCCAACTTGTGGGGCAGCAGCAAAGAAGATGTAACCAGGATTCTCTGTGGTAATTGCATAGCCGACAGGAGACGATGTTGTCTTGAAATCCAAGATCTTGAGGGCAGTACGGCGTAAAAAAAGGATTTTCCTTCATTCCTGAGCTGAGAATGAGGTTTGCTTGTATTGTTGAGCTTTCCCGGGAATGTATAAATTGTCAAGTGCCAGTGTGAGGGAGTTATACTGGAGTGAGCTTCGATCCAGTTCAAATGAGATGGTCTGGACTTGGCGCTTCACAGCTTTAGCCCAGGCAGAGTAAGGAATTTCGTAAAGGGCATGCTCCCTGCCTCTATTTTCAGACAATCTATTGCTTGATCCAGCTTAGTGTGCCATAGGGAACCCGCTGCCTTAAAAATCGTTTTTAGAAAGTTTTTGTGAGTGGTTTCGGGTGCTTTCAGTACTCTGATATAAAATGTTATTAGGTCCCCCTGTAGTGCCAAGTCCGGCCTACTTAGTTCCTATTTCCAGCCTCAGTCTGGTGTTCCATGCTTGTCTGGGCACCTGTAGCACAATCTTATAAGCTTTTATCTGGGCTACATTGATGGCTTTCTCTAATGCGCCTGGGAAGGAACAGTGACCGTCAGTAATTGCTGGAATTAGTTTTGCCCTAAGTACTGTCAGCATGGGCTCTGTGGATGGACTTGCTAGGCGATAGCTTAGACGTCTAAGTGACAGAATTATTCTGTTGATTCACGGTGTTAGCTCCTTTATGTATTTAGCTGTTGTAGCCCTCTTTGTTACCCATACCCTCAAGTAGCTGTAAGATGTAGCTGTCTTAATTTGGTGCTCTCCCAGAGACCAGGTTGCTTGCTTTTTGTGTGGATATTTGCCAAATGTTATTATCTTTGTCTTCTTCTCATTTATTTGCAGGCTGTTTTCCTGGTTGTACATTGCTAGACTTTTTTATGCTCTTTGGAGGCCCACCCTGGTGTGGTCCATGATCACTGTGTCGTCCGCATACTGAAGGGTTACCAGGGTCATCTTGCCCAATCTCGGTGGTACAAGGCTGGCGTCTTTCAAGGCGTGCCCCAGGTCTGCTGTGTACAGGTTGAATAATAGTGGGGCTTTAGCCCGATGCGATTCTCAGGGTTGCAATTGCTGGACTTAGTTTGACCTTGACCCATGTCCCCTCATAGAGGGCTTTTATCGCTTTAAGAGGGTTCCCAGGATCCCCCATGTTTCGAGTTTAGCCCATAATCATCCTCTATTAACCCTGTCGAAGACTGTGGAGTAGCCTATAAAGCAGCAAAACAGGGGCAGCTTGTTATTCATTACCCCTTGCTTCGAGAGATATGACAGCGCTAAGATGTTGTCCATAATGGAGCTATTTGCCCTGAAGCCAGTTTGATAAGGTGGAGGATACCGTTCTTATCCAACCAGTCCTCTTTGTCCCTTAGTGGTAGGCAGGCATAAACCTTTGCTTTGATGTCGAGCCGGCTATTAGCCTGTAGTTAGTGGGGCTCAAATTGTCTGCCTTCTTGTGTATTGGAAATAGGATATTGCCTTTCCAGCATTGTGGTAATATTGCTGTGAAGTGCGAGTGATTATAATATAGCGGGTAAGGATGGATGCAAAGAAGGCTAGAGCGGACTTGAAAACTTGAGCGGGAATGAAATGAAATGAAATGAAATGAAAAATTCCATTTATATAGCGCATAACTGCCCGGAGGCCTCGCAGCGCTGATGACTGATTACTGTGTTCGACTGCAGGGCAGAGTTAGTACGCCTTTGAGAACAGGTAAGTTTTTAAGTCTCTCCTAAATGACATCAGATTATCATTTTGTCTAAGGGACAGAGGCAGGGAATTCCATGCCTTTGCTGCTGAGCAAGTAAATGAACGGCCACCCCAACGGGCTTTCTTGATTTGGACTTGATTTGACCAAATGGGAATGCCATTTGGTCCTGTGGCCCCATCAGTTCTTATCGCCCTTATGTACCTGACGGTCTCCTCCACTATGTAAGCGTCAAACTGACTGGGCACTGTGGATTCTTCCTGCTCTCTCTGAGGATTGATGACTTTGGCGGGGGCCTGAAACCTCTCTGAGATGTTAATACTTAGCTGAATGTTACTTGGGAGGATGAAGGCCAAGTAGGAACTGCAGAGATTTTAATCTGTTGATTGTTGGTTACACATAGATCCTTTTCACTGGCAATTTTTGTTGATAAGCTGAGAATGGAAATTGTAGAATGTTCAAGCATCCGTGTTATATTTGATGAATCAGTAGCAACATGACTAATTTTTCATAGATGTAACCTTGGCTCGAAGTATTCTGCATTGTGACTTCACTTACCCTGATGATGGATTCAACCCAGATCTGTGACTGAAAAGTTTCAGCTCTCCGTCCATCATCTCCTTGTGTTTGCTTTGTAGAGAGTGCAGCACCATAGAACTCAGAAGTGTACAATGGAGTGTCATAAAATGCATTGGTCTAGATTATAGTGGTGAATAGTAGAGTGCAATTGCGTAGAGTACGGTGGTGTAGAGTGGCTTAGAGTGCAGTGGCGTAGAGTGGTGCAGAGTAGAGAGGCGTAGAGTGCAGTGGTTTAGAGTAGAGTTCAGTGACCTAGAGTAGATTGTTTGAGTAGAGTGGAGTGGTGCGGTGCAGAGTAGAGTGCATTGGTGTAGTGTGGAGTGGCGTAGATTAGAGTGGCATACAGCGGATTGGCGTTAAGTGCAGGGGTGTAGATTCGAGTGGTACAGAGTAGAGTGCATTGGTGTACCGCTTATTTAATAGAGTTCATTGTTGAAGAGTGGCATAGAGTGAAGGGGTGTAGAGTGCAGTGATGTAGAGTAGAGTGGCTTAGAGTGCATTGTCGTAGAGTGGTGTAGAGTAGAGAGAGGCATAGAGTAGAGAGGCATAGGGTGAAGTGATGCTGAGTGGATTAAAGTTCAGTGGCCCAGAGTGGAGTGTGCATGGTATGGTAGTACACTGTCATTACAGACATTTTTTTTTAACAAACTTTATTGAGCCACAAAGCAACATCAGAATATCATAGCAAATACAGCATGGCGTTTGTCCCCATCCGATGTATTACCTTTCCTTAAAGTATTGATTTGGGAGAAGTGTTTGTTGTTATATATTGTGTTTTCTCTGCATTCTTCTCCTCAATTATTTACTTAACCAGGGACCCTCTTGTGTTTCCCATAGTGGTTGACGACAAAATTAAACGTATGGATAATGTACCCAGCGCCCCAACAACAGGCTCTGTAATCGTCTATGAGACGATTTGATAACTTTTGAATGTGCCCCGTGAGTTTGTAAAGTTCTTTTTGTTAATTTTAAGTGTAACATTTTATTTCTTTGCGTTCGCTTCCGGTGAGCTGAGCGGGGTCAAAGGTCATATAATATCGCATGCTGCGATGCTACTGCCTTCATCAGCTTGATAAAAACGAAAACGGATTTGCATGCCTTAAAACACACCAGAGTCGCCCTTGAACTTCGAGATGGCGTGCTCCTTCGCCCCATGCCCCCACCTCTTGTGGCCTGCACGAGCTCCTCCGCCTCGAGTGAAAATGAAAGTGATGTGTTCGCATGCCGCTCTGCTTTGCAGCGTGACTCCACATTTCTGAGGAGGGCTCCAGCTGCACCTCGAGGCTGCATGATTGAGATAGCCGGGGTGCCTCTTCTCCACAGCTGGGCGTGACCGTAGGTACCGCGAGCACTGACCGCGCGCCGCGCTTCCGCATACCCATGGCTGGAGGGGCTTGGAGCAGCACCATGCTTTTGTTATCGGCCCCTTCCTGCTGTCTGTGTGCATGGTTCAATGAAAACCCCAGCGAGTGAAGTACAGCTACGCGGTGACTGCGTTTTAGTGAACACATTTCTTGTGTACTTTCTCTGAAAAAGGTTCAACAGCATCTTTGTTTGTGCCCATCAGGTCCTTGACTAAATGTTATTTGTGAACAAGCATTGGCAAAGCCACTCGGTCTCGCCTATGCAAGAGCTACTGACTTTGCCAATATGTTTTAGCCATGTTGTACACCAACGTGGTTGCTGTTCAGCATGGCTAATAGTTAGTGGGGTAAAGGAGAGTGGCATGGAATGCCGTAAAGGGGAGTAGAGAGGAGTGTTATGTAGGGGCGTATAGAGAGTTGTGGAGTGGCGTAGAGCTGAGTGGGGATCAGGGAAGTGGAGTGTCGTGGAGTGGTGTAGAGTTGTGGAGTGTCGTGGTGGGATAGTGTCTTAATGTGGAGTAGAGTTGAGTGTCATAGAGGAGAGTATAACATTTTATAAATAAAAAAAATAATAGTGTTGGAGAGTAGGATGTTATAGAGTGGAGTCGAATGAGTAGAGTGAAGTGGCATAAGGCACTGTGGTGAAGAGTAGATTGGCATAAAGTGCAGTGGTGTAGAGTGCATTGGTTTTGAGTAAAGTGGTGGAGAATGCATTGGTGTAGAATGCAGTGGCATAGAGTAGATTGTTTCAGAGTGAAGTGGTGTGGAGTGGTGCAGGGTAGAGTGGGATGGTGTAGGGTAGAGTGCAGAGATGTAGTGCAGAGTGCAGTGGCATAGAGTATATTGGTGCAGAATAGATTAGCAAAGAGTGGAGTTATGTAGAGTGCATTGGCTTAGAGCAGCACAGAGCTGAATGGTGCAGAGTAGAGTGCAGTGGCGCAGAGTAGAGTGCAGTGACAGAACGGCATAACATGCAGTGGTGTAGTGTTGCAAAGTAGAGTATAGTGGCATAGAGTGAAGTGCTGCAAAGTAGGTGGCCCAGAGTGCAGTGGCATAGAGTGCAGTGGAGTAGTGTAGAGGGGCGCTGCGTAGAGGTCAGTGGCATAGGGTGCAGTGATATAGAGTAGAGTATCACAGAGTGAAGTAGAGTGCAGTGGCGTAGGGTACATTGTTTCAAAGTAGAGTAAAGTGGCATGGCGTGGAGTGGTGCAGAGTAGAGTGCGGTGTCAAGGAGTAGTGGTGTGGCACAGAGTGCAGTGTTGCATAGTAGAGTGGCATTAGAGTAGAGCGGAGTAGCCTAGACTGGAGTGGTGTAGAGTGCAATGGTTCATAGTATAGTGGGGTAGACTACTCTGGCGCAGAGTAGAGAGGTGCAGAGTAGAGAGGTGCAGGGTGCAGTATTATAGAGTGAAGTGGTGTACAGTAGAGTGTAGTGGCGTAGAGTGTAGTGGTGTCAGTGCATTGGCATAGAATGCAGTAGAGTGACCTGGACTAGAGTGGTGCAGAGTAGAGTGAGGTGGCATAGAGTGCAGTGGCTCAGAGTAGAGTGGTAGAGAGTGCAATGTTGCAGATTAAAGTGGCGTAGAGTGAATTGGTGTAGAGTACTGTGGCATAGAGTCTTGTAGAGTTTAGTGGTGTACAGCTCAGTGGTGCGGAGAAGATTGGCATAGAGTGCAGTGGGGTGGAGAGCAGCAGCGTAGAACAGAGTGGTGTAGAGAAGAGTGGCACAGGGTATATTGCTGTGGCGTGGAATAGCATACAGTGGAATGGCGCAGCGTGGAATAGAGTAGAGTGCAGTGTCGTTCAGTACAGTTGTGCAGAGTAGATTAGTGTCTTTGTGTGGATTGGTGTGCAGTGCGGTGGCATAGTGTGTTGTTGTGTGTAGTGGCATACAGTGCAGTAGAGTGGTGCAGAGTAGATTGCAGTGGCATAGAGTGTAGAGGTGCAGAATAGAGTTGCATAGAGTTCAGTGGCAGAGAGTGCAGTGTTGTAGAGTGGAGTGGTGCAGGGTAGAGTGGAGTGATGCAGAGTAGAGTGTAGTAAGAATAATAATTGATAGACCGGATGCAGAACAATGTCATACATTCACCCCAGTACACAGATCTGGGCCTAAATCCATAGTTTTTTTGCTCTCCATGCCATTCCAGTTTGAACCCAGCCATATGCAAATCCGTCTTGACCCTACACCCAATGGTAACAGTCCAGCCCGAACTGCCAGGCCAGGTCTTTCCAAATGAGGTCGCGCACTGCTCGTCCCATCAGCGTGTGACCCCGGAGTATGATGGTCGTCCCTGGACTGGAAACCAGTATCCTAGGACCAGTTTCAGGGTTTCGCCCCTCATCAGCCAGGACAGCTCGACTCCAGTGGCATGGAGAGCACGGGACCCACATCTGGGTATACCCATCCCACTCGGGGTGACAAATGCAAAAAGAACAATTGATGAACAGAACCCAGAACAAAGCCACCCATCAACTGTGTGTCTTTTGCTTTCTCACCCTAAGTGTGCCGGGTATGCTCCGACATGGGTCCCGGGCTCCCTGTGCCACTGGATTCAAGCTATCCTGCTGATGAGAGGTAAAACCCAGAAAACGGTCCTAGGATGCTTGCTTCCAGTCCAGGGAGGACCTGGCCTGGCAGTTTGGGCTGGACTGTTTCCCTGAGGCTCATGGTCAAGACTGATTTGCATATGGCCAATTCTAAACTGGGGTGGCATGGTGAGCAAAAGAATTATGGATTTAACCCAGATGTCTTGACTGGGGGGATGTTTTGATTTTTTCTGCATTCTGTCCATCAACTGGGTGTCTTTTGAGTAGAGTGTAGTGGCATTGAGTTCAGTGGTAGAAAGTGCAACGTTGCAGAGTAGACTGTCAGAGAGTGCAGTTGTGTATAGTAGAGTGACATAGACGGCATTGGCATAGAGTGCAGTGGCGTAGAGTAGAGCGACATAGAGAGAAGTGGCCTAGAGTACAATGGTTTAGAGTAAAGTTGCATAGAGTGCAGTGGCGCAGAGTAGATTGGTGCAGAGTGCATTTGTTTTGAGTAAAGTGATGTAGAGTGCATTGGCATAGAGTGCAGTGGTTTGAGTAGAGAGCTCTGGAGTAAAATAGAGTGGTGCAGAGTGTGAGAAGTTGGCCTGATATATGATGTTTCCAATTTTCGAACCACCTTGTATCAGTCCAAACAATCCCTTATGGTGTCTGGTTGTAAGTCAACCTTATTAGACAAGCTATCTTAAGGGAGGCATAGACTAAGTAGCCTGAAAGGCTTAACTCAAGAGGTCGTGTTAAGCGAGCTGTTTTACCACATACAATCATGTAATATCAAATGAAAGGACACCAAACAAGTATATATTATAAAAATATATGTATTTATTTCTAAAACAATCCCCAGTACTCTTTATGAGCAAAGGGGCACAAGCGTTAAATCAAAAGCACAGTATAACATACAAAGTTGCACAATTATGGATGACAGCGGGTGGCCACTCAAACCATATATTAAAAAAGTGGTATAAGAGATACCAATCGAACAGTGGTTAGGCCTAGGGCCTAGAGAATCGCTGGGAGCAGTCTGGACTAGCAATGCTGAAGTCGGGAAAAGCCCGCAGGATTCGGGTGCAGCACGTAAAGTGCAGCTTGCATGGTGCGTAAAAGTTACACAAATAGAGTTTAAGGACACTTCCGCTGAACCTAGAGGAACAAAACTTTAGACACAGACCCTAGAGGTGTGTACTAGTGTGGGAAGACCGGCGTTGCAATGTTACCTCACCCACAGGAAGCGGGTGCATAGGGTCGAAGTGGCGTCGGGTTTTGACACGCAGGCTCTTGGTGCTTGGAGCTGAAGATGCTGCAGGCGATGGGAAGGAGAAGTGTCCGGTGGGATCCAAGGGTGGATCGGAGTAGAAAAGTACCTGAAAGCAGAGGGGACAGAGTCTGGGTCACTCAGCAGTGACCAGGGTGGAACCAGGACGGAACCAGGCAATGTCGGGCGCCATCAGGTGGTCGTCGAGGAGCTTCTCTCCGCTGTCACGTGGGCTCTGGGGCATCTGCGACGTCCAGGAGCAGGTCACGATCTGTCCCACGCCGGCTCTCACTGTCAGCGCAGTCGGCTTCAAGATTGGAGCAAACAACACTTGGCAAGAGCAATCCACGCA
This sequence comes from Lissotriton vulgaris, assembly GCF_964263255.1. Lineage (NCBI taxonomy): Eukaryota > Metazoa > Chordata > Amphibia > Caudata > Salamandridae > Lissotriton > Lissotriton vulgaris. The sequence continues at coordinate 604,512,204 of NC_141699.1, read as the reverse complement.
GGACCGGGGGATTGCTTCTCACTCGGACCAGAAGGGTCAGAGCGGGGGCTCCTTTTCAGCGGAGCTGGTGCAAGTCTGGGGCAACCAGAATCGCAAGTCGGTTTTAGGTTTTCGTCGGCACAGGGGCCACAAGCCAGCTGGCAAGTGACCGGGCCAACGCGTCGAGCCAAAGTAAGCAGAAGGGCCCCACGCAGCACTCGTCGAGTGTAGAGGGGTGAGCTTCGATACAAGAGTGGCTCAGGGTTGGGGCTTCTCAGACCCCGGTGTACAGCTTCGAGGATCACTCGTGGGCTGCACGGTCAGCGTCTCGTGGCCTTTTCAAGATGTCGTGCCCCACACTTCCGGTCGCCTCCACGGGTCTCAGCTCTGCAGGGACTGTGGATCCGGCTGTAGGAAGGCAGGCAAGCTTGATCTCGTCGATCTCTGTCGCTCGAGTTCCGGCGGGAACTGCAACAAAGCAAGGGTCGAGGTGCTGGATGGTGCCTGTTTGCACAGGGTGGTCACTCCTTGACCACAAGGGAGATTCTTCAGTCTTCTACGTGGAGTAGGATGTCAAAGAGTCCAGAGTTTCATTTCAAATGTTTCGTCGGGATAATCTGAGTGCTTTGGCACTGCTCCCATTCTTATACCAATCTAGGGGGCTGGATTACCTGCTAGGTCCCCTCCTATGGGTGGGACCCAGGAAGGGGGTGGATACACCCCTTTCCTTTGATCCAGGCCGCACTGGGACAGGGGCTGGTGTGCCCCAGAACCGGTTTGGCCGGATTATGCAAGGGGCAGCCTTGTGCTCCCCAGGCAGTGTCTGGTTTCTTTCAAACCTCCCTCTACAATCCACTATCTCCTGTCTGGGGTGGTGTAACACCACCCTGCGACAGGAAACCCTTTGTCCAGGCCTCCTCTGCTGAGTTTCGGTCAGCAGCAGGAGGTCAGACCCGTGACTGTGGCAGAGGCATCCATTTTGTGGATCTGAGGCTCTTTTAAAAATCAACCGCATTTTAGCAAAGTAACATGTCTTCTCCCTCTAGAGGGGTGGAATGCTATCCCTGTCGACAGAACTGTCGAGGGGATAGTATTCCAAATCGTATGACACCTTACACAACATGTTTTGATAAAGCCAAACCAAAGTTGCTATATAACCGCGAGGATTATCAGGCACTTAATAGTATATGGTATGGCATTATCCCGGATCAGCTTAGGGAGTTGTTCCCGACAGCTGCAGACAGGCTCAGCTCATGCCAGAGCTCCATCTCACATTAAACCACGCACTCTGCCCCCAGGATTGATAAGGCCTTCCATAGGAGTGGCTCACAGGTTTATATGTGTCCAGATAAAGGTTTAGATATAGGTATACTATATCTAAGCAAGGGGTGATTACACCCACTTGCCCCAGCTGAGTGATCAGCCAGTTGTGTCAATTTAAGAACCAGCCAGGGGTGGCAAAAGATATGCTGCAGCCCCTGGTAGGCCTTGGTGGCACCTATGCCCTGAGCACCTATAGTGCATGGTACAGGGGCTGACAAGGAGTCCATTTCCAATTGTGGTATGTACCTATAGCACATGTATTACGAATTTAGAGAGAGAACAGCAGGCTGGGGGTCTGATTAGCAGGCCCACAGCCTCAGTAAGTCGAAAACCAGTGAAGCAAAAAGCAAAAATTTGGAGTGACCATAGGATAGCAGACCCTACTCTCCTACACAGAGTGCATTGGTGCAGATTGCAGTGGCATAGAGTAGATTGTTTCAGTATAGATTGGTGTGGTGCTCTGTAGAGTACAGTGGCATAGAGTACAGTGGTGCAGAGTGGAGGGTACAGGGTAGAGTGCAGTGGCGTAGAATGCAATGGCATTGAGTAGAATGGTCCCGAGTGGAGTGGTGTAGAGTGCAGTTGTGAAGAGTTCAGTTGTGTATAGTAGAGTGGCGTGGGTGAGAGTTCATTGGCATAGAGTACAGTGGTGCAGAACAGAGAGACATAGTGGAGTAGTACAGAGCAGAGTGCAGTGTGGAGTGGTGCAGAGTAGACTGCAGTGGCTTGGCGTGGTGTAGAGTGGAGTAGGGTAAAGTGGAGTATCAATGGTATGGTAGCATACTGGCTTTAGTGGAAATGTCATCACCTAGTGTATTGATTTGTTTTGATTATATTAAAATATGTATTTCCACCAGACAAAATAGTTACCCAAAATGTGCTTCATATGTGCTTTCCATATTCAGAAATATCTGCAGTGTTCAATTACAGACATTTTAACTTTGTGTTGTGCTAGAAAAAAATAACATTTTACAGCAGACCCAAGTACCCTGCATGATTGTCTCATAAATCTTCTCACTTTGAAGTCAGAGAAAGCAAAGTAAACACCAAGCTCCCTAGGAAACAGAGCCTGACATTTGACCTCTCTCTTTCAATGCACAGCAAATGTGATAAGATAGGAACAAGATTTAAAGACCTGTTTACCGAAATTCAGTACTGGTGGAATAATACAGTAAATATGGTTTGGGCACGGGATGGGATGACCTCAAGCTGGAAAGCCCCAAAAAAATAAAGGCAGCAAATAGAAAGTCAGAAAATGTGAGTTACTAACCCCACAGCCAATGATAAGCAATAGACTGAATGCATTCCCAGGGAAGCTTTTCAAATGCCCCCAAGATGCCGTTTGCAAACTAGGCTTTGACCTAAATAATGTACAGGGAAAACACTCTTCTGCGTCAGACTTTTCATAGGCTCTTAGTGCACTCTTACAGTAACGGGTTGTGGTAAGGTACATGTGAGTTACTAACCCCACAGCCAATGATAAGCAATAGACTGAATGCATTCCCAGGGAAGCTTTTCAAATGCCCCCAAGATGCCGTTTGCAAACTAGGCTTTGACCTAAATAATGTACAGGGAAAACACTCTTCTGCGTCAGACTTTTCATAGGCTCTTAGTGCACTCTTACAGTAACGGGTTGTGGTAAGGTACATTGTCAACCTTATTTCAAATAATTCTCAGCTTTGATAAAAACAGAACCTTGCATGTATTTGTCTGAAGGCAAAGTGTGAAGTGAGGATGACATTTTAAAAAGCTCAAGAACTATAATGTGAAAAAGCATGTGACTCGGGCACATCGAGGAATGCTTTTCCCCGGAAAATAATTCGGTTGCAGGCATTTTACGGTATGAATTGAAGTGTGCATAAAACAGTTATAATCAGGGTACACTAATATATCTGCTGCTGCAACAGTTTTAAACTGCACATTCAGTTCACTGAGCTATCTAGAAATGTGGTAGTGTCACAACAGGAAAACCAGATTTTTTTCAGTTTGGCAAAGAGAAGATTGACATTAGAGTGGCTCTGCCAGTTCAGGTTTGTAGAGGTGTTTATGCATTTATAAAAACGTGTGTGTCATTAACAATGAGCATAATATGGATCTATATTTGAATTTATATGTGTCCATATATTATTTGATTGCCTTTGAAATGTTTTGCTGTCACTTTTAAAGTGCATTTTCTTGTCTTATGCTAACTAGGCCTGATTACCATCATGTTCAAAATGGATGACGTATCCTGAAATGAAATGAATTTAAGATTTCTAAAGTGCACTACTACCCATAGGTGTCTAGGCACTGACTCCCAGTAGGTAAGAAAGGGTTATAAATTAAACCAGGCATCACTTGTAGACCAAAGGAAAACAATATAAGTGCTGTTCTAATTATTAAACAGCCATATTTTAAGAACCTTACGAAAGTTAGACAGTTTTTTTGTGGTTTTTAATTTAAGAGGCATCGAGTTCCAAAGTTTGGCAGTAGCCACTGCAAAACTCTTGCCTCCCCAAGTGACTCTCTTAATTTGAGGTACAACCAAATTGGCTTGGGAGGAAGATCTTAAAGTCCTAGAATGGGCGTTTCGTTGAAAGAGCTGTCTGATGGATTCTGGGACATCAAGATGAAGGGCCTTAAAAGCTATGCACAGAGACTTGAACATTACCCGCTTTCTTACCGGAGCCAGTAAAGTAAGGGGAGAGATTGTGAGACTGACTGATGTTTTGGTATCCCTAGAAGCAGTCTGGCCACTGCATTTTGGACCATTTGGAGCTTATGCAGAGCTTTCATATGAAGAAAAGGCCATTACAAAAGTCTATTTTAGAAAAGACTAGTGCAGTGATCACTGCTTTGCGTAGGTCCAAAGGAATGAAGGGAAAAACGTACCTTAGTGATTTGAACATAAAGAAACACGAAGAGGTGATGGCATTAGCGTGTCCCACAAAGGAAAGCTTTTCATCAAATTGGACTCCCAAATTTTTCACTTTGAGCACAGGAATTGGGAGAGCACCCATTTCCTGAGGCCACCATTTGGGAGAACAAAATGATGGGTGATTGCCAAAAAGTAGCACCTCTGTTTTGTCTGAATTTAATTTCAGACAACTGTTGGACATCCAACTCCCAAGCTGTAACATGCAGTCGTGAAAGCTTTCTGCAGTTCTGTTAAGATCTTCTGTGACCGACACTACGAACTGGGTGTCGTCAGAATATGAGACAACTGATTAACCTAAACTTTTGATCAGTGAGGCTAGAGGAGTAACGTAGAGATTAAAAAGAGTGGGGTTCAGTGCCGATCCTTGCGGTACACATTAGGGTAGAGTAAAAGATGTTGACCTGTGGCTGTTAAATTCCACGAACTGAACTCTGTCAGTAAGAAAGGATCTAAGGAACTTAAGGGCAGTGCCCCTGACTCCTAACTCAAACAGACGATTAATAAGGAGTTCATGGTAAACGGTGTTGAATGCTGCCGAGAGATCTAACAAAATTATGGCAGTGTTCCCTCCCTCTTCTAAAGTTGTTCTAACATACTCAGAGGTGTAATCAGAACACATTCACTGTTTATTATTTCAGCTGCATGTATTCATTCAAGTCATATTTGTTTATTTCCAAATTATGTTGTTCTAGTAGAAATCTCTCTATCATCGGCTTAGTGATTTTTCTACTTTTAAGGTTTCTTATGCTTCCTCACTGTATTGCATTCATTCACAATAGTTCACTGTTGTTGTGGAACTAGTTTGTTCTGCTATCTTCAAAATGGCATTAGCATGGAGGGGGCTGAATCAATATTGATGTGGTGGGGTAGTGCTTACATGGTAAGATAGTAGGATGCTCAAAATTTCTATACTCTGATTTGTTGAAATTAAATTCTTTTACTCACGCCATGATGAATCTCCTGTTTTCATGCACCGTCAGTGTCGCTCCCATCGGTAACAACGCCCGCACAAGGTTCACCAAGCTGGCTAGCTGATACACCGAAGACCTGAGAACTGCCAAACAACACTATAAACAACAGGAAAGAAGATGGTGGACCAGCAAGGACACGGCTGACAAGACCGCCTTCAAGATAATTTCAACCTCTACCACACAGTTGAGAGATTCGTAGAAAAAGGCCTTAGACTTATGCATTGAATCAAGCTCCAGTAACAGCAAGGACTCTTTAACATAGTCAAAGAATTCTCCCACCCTTGAGCTGCACGAAACCACATTACTCCCTCACACGACAAGATCTCCTACAACTACAGAAACTTCAAACCCCAGCCCAAGGCCACCTACTTCTTCAATCAACACAGTGATCCTGCAACCCCCACAGACATCGGTCCACTTAGGGGCCCCAACCAACCTATGCGTTCACCACATCTTCAATCTAGGCGAAGCCAGAATCATGCACATACTCATCACTTTGTTTAACACCTCAATTGCCACTGCCTCATTCCCTGGGGACTGGAAACATGCAAGTCAATGCCTTGCTGAAGAAACCATTGGCAGACCCCAGGGAAATCAACAACTAGCGTCCGATTTCCCTGCTCCCGTTCTAGGCCAAAGTATTAGAAAAAGCCATCAACCAGCAGCTCTCCTCACATCTGGAACAGAACCTCCTACTCAACTCCTACCAATCTGGATTCCACATTAACCACAGCACAGAGGCAGCACTCATCGCGACTACCGACGACATTGAGCCCTACTCGACTGAGGAGATACTGTGGCTCGGATCCTCCTAGCCCTCTTGCCAGCCTTTGATATGATCTCCCACCACACACATCACGGGGCTGCACAACATAGGCATCCAAGGAGTCGCTCTTAGATGCATCACATCTCTCCTCGCCAGAAGAATGCAAAAAGTCTGTCTCCCCCACTTTATCTTCGAACCCAGGGAAATCATCTGTGAAGTGCCCAAAGGATCCTCGTTCAACTCCACCTTCTTCAACACTTATATTCTGTATCTGGCCAGCATTGTTAAAACCCACGGTCTCAGCATCATATTCTACGTTGACAACACACAACTCATCCTCTTCCTCTGTGAAGACAGCCCCAAGACCAACTTCCACAACTGCATGACAAATTTCCCCTGCCTAAAGCTCAACACGGATAAGACCGCAGTACTGATTTTTGGAAACACAAGCTCCCTATGGGTCTCATCCTGGTGGTACTCCTACCCCCACTGACCACGCTAGGGGATACTAGGCATTATTCTTGCATCAAGCTAACCATTATGACTCGGGTTAACCCAGTCACCTCCTCCTCCTTCTCTATCTTCTGCATGTAAGATATTAAAATAACTACCTAAAAGCTCAAGATGCACCATCACTCAGGCCCTCACCTCCAGCTGACTGGACTGCGTCAACTCTCTCTACTTTGGAATTGCAGCTCACGTATTCCGACATCTACAGACCATACAGAATTCCTCAACCAGACTCGTCCTGGACCGGAGGGAACTCCACTGGCTTCCTGTACAGAAGGGATGCCAGCTCAAGCTCTTGACCCATGCATACAAGGCCCTACACAACTGTGGACCCGTCTACTTAAACCACCGTCTGAACTTCCACCAGTCCACCATACACCTCTGCTCCTCGTACCTCTCTCTAGCCTTTACCCCCTGCATCTAACGCAGCAGATGCAGAGGTTGCTCCTTTTCCTACTTAGCAGTGAAGACATGGAACGAGCTACCCTTTCATCTATGGACGTCGTATCGCTTCCAGAGTTACGAAACTCCCGGAAGACCTGGCTATTTGGCTAATCAACTGGATCCTGCCTAGATACCCCCACGGGTGTCAAGTAGTGTGCAACACATCTACTGATTGATTGATGTTTTATGAGAACATTTCCTCTATAAACCCTCAAATTTGGGATGAGTGTGATAAGTTTCCGATGCTGCTGGGGATTGTGTCAGATTGCTTGCTGATTTTGCAGCTCATTTAGGACTTTGAATATTCGTGATTTTGCCTATGATTCTGTTTTGTCCTTTTGCTGAGTGCTTTCATGGCAATGGCTTTATGCATCTGCACTTACATTTTCTATAATATAACTTTTGAATTGTTTAAATAGATCTTTCTAAATTTTCTAATTCCACCCTAGAGCTCATTGAGTCTGTTCTTCCTTATTTTACTTTATTTTTAATATGCTGTCCTGTATCTTATCTTGGGTTAAATTATTAAATACATTTGAGATTTAAAACCTTCTCTGATCCACCCACCTCTGGACATGGTATTGAGGTGACTTTTGGGGTGTAGGATTTGAAGGGTTTTCAGTGCCCACAAAGTCTAGATTTCTACTTAACAGTTCTGGTTTGGCTAGTCCTTTCTATGGAGCAAGAACACATTTTTATTTCTCAAAGAGCATACCTGCCATTTGAGACCTAACTTGAATTTTGGATACCTGACTTGGAGTCCAGAATCTAGAGTCTAGTGCATACATGGTTTAATCCTGATCCCTGATTTAATGCGGCCCTTCTGATGAGTCTGTTTGAACGCAAGTGTATTTACTTAGCGATCCAACAAAAGTCACCAACATACCAACCCAATACCACCCGTTATCTCACTTCATCATTTGTTGGCAAGAGTGCCCTTTATGAATCATGGGCAAGGAGGCATTCTGATTGAAAGTTGTGTAGTATCCCAGTGTCTGTGCTAGTATTCAAGACACAGGGTACAAACTGTTAATTCCAGTTTTTTACAACACATTTGCCACAGTGCTATTATTTTTGGGCTAGCTTGTATCTAATGTAGGTATTGCCATAGTGGCCAGAACCAACTTCCTTTCGGTTTGTTGCTACTATATATTGTCCTAAAGACATATTTTAAAATCGTATACTGAACAGTGCAGAGAATTTGTCATAATGTTTTTTTTTAGCTCAACTACAGATGACAGCATTGATTCACGTGTGAAGTGGAACTATGGGATCCCCGGTCTAAAGATCATTTCATTAAATTTGTGTTGTGATGGTTGTGGGTTGACTTTTTGGTCTTAACTGATCTTCTCTATAAAATAGTTTTCAGTATTGTAACAGTGAACTATTGACTTCAATGTACATTTCAGTCACACTGTCTACCTCACTGAAATTGGCCTATTATTTTTACGAACTATATGCCTTAACTTTATTTTGCTTGTGTCTGTTTGCTGTTCTTGCTACCATATATGTTTGTAATTTTCAGGGGCTTCACAGCAGATTTTACTCGGGCTCAGTATTGTTACATGTTATTTATCATGTTGTTTTTGCACCACACCTTTTCCGCTTTCCTCGCTGCGTTTCAAAAGCTGCAACATGCTAAGGACTTAGTAAGATCCCTCTACCTAAATATACTTCTAGAGTGATTTGAAACCATGAAGGATAGTAACTACCTATGCATGGCATCCATTTTGTCTTCATGACTGCACTCTTCTTGAATTATGTTCAGCGTGCCACTGATTTTCACACCATTTCTGATACCTGTTTTTTTTAAAAAGCTCCTTCTGTCCCCACTTTTCCCTCAGTTGCATTGTGGGTTCTTGTGTGGGCTGCAGAATCTGTGCATCATTGAGTCATTCGTATGTTGCTTATTTATGGTGTTTCTGAAAGCAGTGCCTGCAGGAGGATGGGTGTGTTAGGTCATAAGGCGACTGCAGTATCATGAGGGATGTTGCAAGGCTGATAACAGGACCAGTATACCCTTCTGTTTTTCTACAACTAGGCTGCTCTCGTTTGAATATTTTTATTTGGTGTAAACCTAAACATCCACATTGGCAAGAGTATAAAGTACACACTAAGTTTCACATTTACAACCATGCCACTCCCATACTGATATCTGGATTGTCCGAGTGAAAGCGAAGACAAAAATCTATACATTATCCACAGATATAAAGAGAATCACTACAGGAGTACATGCTCGTGTCTACATAGCTTTAGGAAGAGTTCCATACTGCACAACAGCTGTGCCACTCCCTCCCCCCTCTTTTGGCCCCGGCTTCACATAATAGATTGGACCGAGATATGCAAGTAAACGCCTGTCCAACATAGGGCCCCTGTAAGAGTATGTAAGCATAGACGTAGGGGTATGAGGTCCATCATGTCGTACAGTTCTGTACCTCTTGGGGGTTGTTTTTGCAGTAGAAAGGCTAGTAGCCGCATTGGTGAGTACAGGGTTACACACTGACAGCTTCTCTGTGCTAACATCGGAATGGGACTACTAAAGTTGGTACTTCAATGTATCAAAAGAATCCTTGCATTATTCCCGACTTGATGCCAAAGTCTAATATACAGTAACTTTTAAGTAAATGTCTACTTTAAAAAGTTGCCGCTCTGTAACCCAAAGGTTTTGGAGTGACTGTTTACTGCTGATGGCCACACAACAGCCTTTTACTCTCCTGTGGGGAGGTGTGAATGCCTCTCAGAAAGAAACACAAAGTGTATGCTTGAGAAGAGGTGTTACCTTTCCCTGGCAGGAAGACCAAGCAGGGTGTGAGTCCAAAAGGTGAGCTTCAAAGGAGAGGCTGCCTTTGAAGGGCAAATGGTGGAGACACACAAGAGGGGCTACTCTTTTGTTCTACTAGACAGGTTGTTGTCGGGGACAGAGAGAGAAAATAGTTGCCAAACCAGTTTTCCCAAGGGTATGTAGTCCCTAGTTGGCCACACCTCTAGGGTGGGCTATCCAGCACCACACACTGAGGGGTGCTGCCATCTTGGGAGATGGCAAAATATTGCATTCTGGGATAGCTATATGCCACAGTAGTAACTGCATCCCTGATGGCAAATTCTAGGCTTTATATTGGCACCCCTTGCACACAGACCTCATATCACGTCTGCACTGGAGAGGTCTGAAGAACTACTGCCCTACTGTTTCCTCGACCGGACAAAGAGAGACTGTTCCAAAGACTGGACTGCACCTGCTGATCCTTGGGCTAGCAATGGGAGAACTGTGCTTGTGGTACCCTGCTCGAGTAAAGGTCATCACCGAGCTCCAGACAGAAGGGGTGACTCCAAGTGTCAGTTGGATGACTCCCCGTTAGAGCTAAAGGGCCACAGAAGCTGAAGAAGCTACTTTGGTGAGTTGATAACCCAGATTTCCTGACCACTCTTGATACTCAAAAGTTACACCTGAGTCTGCTGGACACAGGAGAGTCATGGGATGGTAGTTTTGTCACCCAAGACGGACACCAGCATCAGTTAAGGAGAACCAATAGTTTTGATGTACTTTGAGACCAGCATGCCAGTGCCAACTGGTTTTTGGCTGAACTTCAACCAGACTTCGAGGGACATCAACCCCTCTGGCCAAAGTCACCCCAACCATGTCCGTAGACCAAGTGGTGGCCCCAGGAAGACCCCCATCATCAGATCGACATTCTCAGCACCCTTCAGCATCTTCAGCATCCTGTATCCCATGGATCAGGACCACTCAATTGATGTTTATGGCGATTCAACCATAGAACCTAGACTGAGCTGGAGACTGTTGTGACTATAAGGTGACTGTCCTACCTAGCCTCATTGGCCCCTATGACTTGCTTCCGGCCAGAGTTGGTCACCCAGACCGGGCAAGAGTAGTCGTTCCCAACTTAACAAAAATATTCTAAGGTTTTCCAAGTAACTCGAACACCCGTAGTTACCAATGCTTGTTTGTGATTTGAATGAAAAGCAGTGATTTAGTATTTGTTTAATAATTTATATCTCCAGGACCCACCGGTGGATTTTATTTGTTTTTGGTGTCTAAAATATTATACAAATCAGAGCTATTTATAAAAATTGGTGTTGGATTTCTTTTGTGCTGTTTCTTATTCAACTGGTTTGGTACTTCTAAATGCTTTGAACTTGTTCCTTTGACAAAGCTTGACTGCTCGAAGCCACAGCTACCCACTGTTGAGCTACGGTGTTACATACGAGCCTGACAGGACCCCGACTTTGAGTTTATTACGTGGTGAGGTCCTATATTCACGCCATATAATAAACTGCAATCCTCTCTGTCCGCAAATCTATCACAGCCATAAAACATGTTTAATATCGTTTTCCTTTGAGTTGCTTTTTATTAGTATGTTTTCTTGTTTCACTTTTTCAGGTAACAATTAAGTCAAGCGCTTTCCTGTACCCAACATCAACCTACCGGCCAAGATTTTGCCAAACTCATTATCACCCATTAACGTGAATGTTGGCCACCAAATGGTGAGTACGGCAACTTACATTTTTTACTGTGGGCCAGGATTAATGGTGCTGTGCTAACCAGGCTTATCACTGAAAACATGAACATTTTATTGCATAGTCCTTAAGTTCCCATTTGTTGTTTTTAGCATGCAGATAGAACGGTTTAGTATCCTTCTTGGTAGTGTATAATATGCACTTTATGTATATGCTTTTGTAGCTATAGCATCCTTTATAATACGACATTGAATCATGCAAGAGCTTACAAGTCACCAAAAACATCATATAGGACAGGGGTTCTTGTGACGTTACTAGCAGATTGTAGTTTTTTGTGAAACAATCTATTAAAGTTTAAATGCACCACCTAGGCACTGTGTTGTGCTTTTTTACCCCATAGAGAAGTGGTATTCAAACATTTTAATTCTAAACCCCTCCCCTGGTGAAAACAATACATCGAGTCCCCCTCTGAGTTTTTCCAATTATTCTATTCAATTGGCAATGTTTGAATATATGTCTAGACTTATTTATTTATTGCAGTTAAGTTCTGTTACTGTTTTAAAAATGCAATCAAATGCATAATTGCCAAGCAGACTATTCTGGTAAGGCAGGCCTTACTAACGCGTACAAGTGTCCGTCCACAGTATGATTATTAGAAGCAGGGTGGGGGTTTTGAAATATATTTGGAGTCCCTTCCCTTTTGACACTTACTCCCAGCTTTGATATAAATGACAAAAGAGGTTAGTGATGGCCCCTTTCAGAGCATCTTATTGTCGCTAATTTTTATCAGCTTAAAACAAAGCACCGTTATCAACATAATGCTTCTTTTGGCCAGAGCCTGCCTCCCAATATCCCCCCCCTATCACTTGAGGTCCCTCCAAGGGGGGTCTGCCCCCCCCCCCCCAGTTTGAATCTTGCCATAGAGTTATGTAGTGTGGAAATGTTTCGTGTTTCCTGAGAGAAAATGGTTATGATTATGAGTACTCCTGGGAATTTGCCCCGAGGTGTTTGTCAATTCAATGACAGTAAGTAATCCACTCAAAATATATACGTAAGCTTCATCGGTACATTTGCAACTGTAAAACTGATATTTCTGTGAAGCCTGCCCAGTCAGGCAGCTGGGAGACGTGGCAGACACCGAAACCTTGACATTAGGGCGAGATATGCAGAAAGAGCGATGTGCACCACAAGAGGGACCCAAATCCTGCATGTTTAAGTTTGGTTGCTTTCTGAACTTTACAGTAATTTTGTAAGATAAGTGGCAAAACGTGCGGTATGCTGCAGTTTGTGTGTGGGGTTTCCCCTGGCTTTAAATGGAAACGCCACTGTGCACTTTTTTTCATGCGAATTGCATAGGTTTCATGTGATAGTTTTTTACTGGGTTGAAATCCCCCCCCCCCCCCCCACAGATATTTAAAAATATTTCTGCCCATTTTTACTTAAGTTTCCTAGAGATTTGTACTTTTTAATCCTTTTCCCGTTTATTTCTTTGAGTGCATTGAGGCACAACTACTTTTTTTTTTTTAAAATAAAAGTTTTTATTAAGAAGAAAAACAGAGCATATCAAGCAATAAATGTACAAAAGGATACAAAAGACATAAGATACAGTTGAGCCACATATTCGTCGAAAGTGGAGGACCTTAGAGAACAGACCCCACCTCCACTGACACCATGACCATAAAAATCAAACAATATATGGATACATAGGGACTAAAAGGGGATTGTAGTTCAGCCACATGTATGTCTAATGCTAAGAGCCCTAGGGGGAAGATCTCACCCTATCCATCGCCATGTCTGCAGTAGGAGAACTGCAGATCTCGCCTCTGTATATATTCCACGGCCCCCACTTCGTATCCCACTTTTTAGGTCAACCTCTGAGTTTGTACAAAGTTTTCTCGGCCAACATAGCCCTGTCCATCTCTGCCACCCATCGTATCACAAGCGGGGGGTCAGGGGAGCCCCAGTGCATTGCTATGGAATGTTTGACAAGGAGGCACCCCAAGGCCAACCACTGGTGTTCTATGTCCGTCAAGTCAGTCGCCTCTCAAACATTGAGGATCCCTCACCGGGGAGCGAGTGGAATCGGTTTCTTTAGTGCCTCTGTCATTTTCTTATTTACAACAAGGGGTGGTAAGGAACAGAGTCTCTGAATTAAGCAGAAAGCTCTCACCCAGTCAAGAGATCAGGGCTAGATCCAACACCGTTTTTTAGCTCACTGCACCATCCCAGTTTCAGAACCTGGCTGTATGCAAATTAGTCTGTTCCTGTCCCAGTGCATGATGGGAACAGGGCAAACCAAACTACAAAAGCCAATTCTTACACTGGGAAGGAAACAAGCTCCCGGGGACCAGTTTCTGGCATTACAGCCGTCTTCGGCCCGGTTTGCTTGAATCCTGATGGTGCAATGAGCAAGGGTCTCACATCTGAGAATACCCTTCCACGCTTAGGGTGGACAAAAATATTTACAACAAGGGGTGGTGAGGAACAGAGTCTCTGAATTAAGCAGAAAGCTCTCACCCAGTCAAGAGATCAGGGCTAGATCCAACACCGTTTTTTAGGTCTCGCCTGTCGATGCGCATGCGCATCGAGCAAGGCGAGAGTATTGGCACTTATCCGCTCTTTATCCACACTGCAAGGAATCGTGGCGATTCCTTGCAGTGCACGAGAAATTTAAGCTCAATGCGCATGCGCATTGAGCTTTAATGCGCGTGCCACATGCCCCCAGCCGCCTGCCTTGCCTACTCTCTCTCACAGCCTCCCCCAGCTCCGCCCCCTCACTACTTGATTGCACGGCCGCTAGGCCGTGCCTCCCCTACTCTCCTCCCCCCTCCTCCTCTCCTCCCCTGCCATGCCCCTGATCTAGATTGTCCCCGTGTCCCTCTCCGCCCCCTCACTACTTGATTGCACGGCCGCTAGGCCGTGCCTCCCCTACTCTCCTCCCCCCTCCTCCTCTCCTCCCCTGCCATGCCCCTGATCTAGATTGTCCCCGTGTCCCTCTCCGCCCCCTCACTACTTGATTGCACGGCCGCTAGGCCGTGCCTCCCCTACTCTCCTCCCCCCTCCTCCTCTCCTCCCCTGCCATGCCCCTGATCTAGATTGTCCCCGTGTCCCTCTAGCCCTCCTCTGTCGCACCGTGTGCCCCTCGGCAGCGGCCTGGTGTCTCCGCCGCCAGCTCTCCCGCCACAATCCGAGCCCAGAGCTTCGCAGGAAGCTGTGGCGGCACCGACTGCTCGGTTAAAATATCCGCTTGCCCTGTTCGAGGATTATAATTAAAAATAACCATTGCCTACGCGCGCAGGGCCGCCTTTGTTCTGAGCCGTCGCTTTGTGTGGCGCATTCCTCTGAGAGGAGAGGACGAGGTCCCACCCCGGGCTCAGGCAGGAATGACAGAAAACAAGTTTGCGCATCCTCTCAGCGAACATGTCTGAGGCGCTGCTCGTGTGAACCAGGAACAGGATTACCAGGCGACTGCGTCACCGCCTGCGCAGCCAGCACAGATTTGCATTTCTAGCACCCCACACTTGCAATGCAGAACGTTCATTTTCGAAGCACTAACTACAACTCCCAGAATGCAATAGATGTTCATATGCGTTCAGGAGTCAGAACAACGTATCCTCAGCTGAATCAGTCGTTCAGACGCAGCGTTAGAGAAGGTGCACAGCAGCCATGCAGTGACAGTGGTATTGCCAATTTAAAGGTACAGAAGCCTCGCCGAGAAGTGCTAGTACCATAACATTAGATGAACAGTCATGCAAAGTGATATCATTTTCAGGTAAAACGTATATGAGCGTTGCTACGTACTGCCAGTACAGACCCAAAGCCTCAGTATGCTAGCCCCAAGAAGTGCATGTCATGCCTAAGTTAAAGTGTAGCATCCAAGATGAGTAGTGGTGATACTGTGCCTTTATAAGTACAAGCCTTTCAGAGCAGTTCCGGCACTGCCCCGTCAGAAATAGAGCAGCCTTGGTGAAGTGCTTGTATTACATCGAGAAATGCAAACTCTCCCATTAAAAGCAAGCAGCCACGCTGAGAAAATCTAGCACCTGTCCCACTGATGAGTGTGATATACCGGGTGAGAAATGCAAGAACTGTCCAATTTAAAATACTTCCTCGTCGCAGAGAAGCGCCTCCTGTGCCAACAACACAACTAATAAGTGCCGACACTCGTCCCTGAAACCGAAGTGCAGTGTCCGAGCCTGCCAGCGGCTGTCATCTTCAAGGGATCACAACTGAAGAATCTACTTCCTTTTTTTCCTTTTTTTTAATAGAAAAACCAAAGTACGCTGTTTTCAGCCTTGGTCTTACCACCAGGAGGATATATAACCCGTTGTCCCCTCACCCTCACTCTCACTCATCCTCACTCACCCTCAACACCACACACTCACTCACCCTCACTCACCCTCAACACCTCACCCTCAACTCCTCACTCACCCTCACTCTCACTCATCCTCACTCAACCACCCTCAACTTCACTTACCCTCAACGCCTCACCCAACACCTCACCTTCACTCACCATCAACATCTCACCCTCACTCACCCACAAAACATCAGCCTCAACCCCTCACCCTCAATCACTCACCCTCAACCATTCACCCTCACTCACCCTCCCTCACCCTCAATTCCTCACCCACACCCTCAACACTTCACCCTAAACACCTCACTCATCCTCAACGCCTCCCCCTCCCCCTCACTCCCCCTCACCCTCACTCACCCTCACTCACCCTCAACACCTCACCCTCACTAACACTGAAACCCTCAATCACCCTCACTCTTACTCTCACTCACACTCTACACCTCAGCCTCACCCTCACTCACTCACCCTCAACACCTCACCCTCACCCCCTCAACCCCTCACCCCCTCACCCTCACTCGCCCTCACCCTCAACCCCTCACCCTCAACACCTCACCCCCTCACCCTCAACTCCTCACCCTCACTCACTCTCAACACCTCACCCTCAACCCCTCACCCTCAACACCTCACCCTCAACACCTCACCCTCAACACCTCACCCTCAACACCTCACCCTCAACACCTCACCCTCAACACCTCACCCTCAACACCTCACCCTCAACACCTCACCCTCAACACCTCACCCTCAACCCCTCACCCTCAACCCCTCACCCTCAACACCTCACCCTCACTCACCCTCACTCACACTCACTCACACTCACTCACACTCACTCACACTCACTCACCCTCACTCACCCTCACTCACCCTCACTCACCCTCAACCCCTCACTCACCCTCACTCATCCTCACTCACCCTCAACCCCTCACCCACCCTCAACCCCTCACCCTAACTCACAATCACCCTCACTCACCCTCACCCACTCTCACTCTCACTCACCCTCAACCCCTCACTCACCCTCAACACCTCACTCACCCTCACCCTCACTCACCCTCAACACCTCACCCTCACACAGTGCAATAGGTCTCAGAGGATTTTTAGTTAAAGCTTTTACAATTGTTTATGGCTTTTTTGATTTGTAATTCTTTAGCATTGGCTACAAAAAATAAAAATGCAAAAGATTTACAACAAAAAACCCATAAACAATTCTAAAAGCACTAACTCTAATGCTGCGAGACCTATTGCATTTCCAATGCTTGTTAGCTCACTGCACCATCCCAGTTTCAGAACCTGGCTGTATGCAAATTAGTCTGTTCCTGTCCCAGTGCATGATGGGAACAGGGCAAACCAAACTACAAAAGCCAATTCTTACACTGGGAAGGAAACAAGCTCCCGGGGACCGGTTTCTGGCATTACAGCCGTCTTCGGCCCGGTTTGCTTGAATCCTGATGGTGCAATGAGCAAGGGTCTCACATCTGAGAATACCCTTCCACGCTTAGGGTGGACAAAAATATTTACAACAAGGGGTGGTGAGGAACAGAGTCTCTGAATTAAGCAGAAAGCTCTCACCCAGTCAAGAGATCAGGGCTAGATCCAACACCGTTTTTTAGCTCACTGCACCATCCCAGTTTCAGAACCTGGCTGTATGCAAATTAGTCTGTTCCTGTCCCAGTGCATGATGGGAACAGGGCAAACCAAACTACAAAAGCCAATTCTTACACTGGGAAGGAAACAAGCTCCCGGGGACCGGTTTCTGGCATTACAGCCGTCTTCGGCCCGGTTTGCTTGAATCCTGATGGTGCAATGAGCAAGGGTCTCACATCTGAGAATACCCTTCCACGCTTAGGGTGGACAAAAATATTTACAACAAGGGGTGGTGAGGAACAGAGTCTCTGAATTAAGCAGAAAGCTCTCACCCAGTCAAGAGATCAGGGCTAGATCCAACACCGTTTATTAGATCACTGCACCATCCCAGTTTCAGAACCTGGCTGTATGCAAATTAGTCTGTTCCTGTCCCAGTGCATGATGGGAACAGGGCAAACCAATCTACAAAAGCCAATTCTTACACTGGGAAGGAAACAAGCTCCCGGGGACCGGTTTCTGGCATTACAGCCGTCTTCGGCCCGGTTTGCTTGAATCCTGATGGTGCAATGAGCAAGGGTCTCACATCTGAGAATACCCTTCCACGCTTAGGGTGGACAAAAATATTTACAACAAGGGGTGGTGCGGAACAGAGTCTCTGAATTAAGCAGAAAGCTCTCACCCAGTCAAGAGATCAGGGCTAGATCCAACACTGTTTTTTAGCTCACTGCACCATCCCAGTTTCAGAACCTGGCTGTATGCAAATTAGTCTGTTCCTGTCCCAGTGCATGATGGGAACAGGGCAAACCAAACTACAAAAGCCAATTCTTACACTGGGAAGGAAACAAGCTCCCTTTCTCACTGCACCATCAGGATTCAAGCAAGCCGGGCCGAAGACGGCTGAAATGCCAGAAACCGGTCCCCGGTAGCTTGTCTCCTTTCTGGTGAAGAATTGGCTTGGAAGTTTAGTCTGCCCTGTTCCCATGATGCACTGGGCCAGGGACAGACTGATTTGCATATAGCCAGGTTATGAGCTGGGATGGTGCAGTGAGATAAATAACGGTGATGGATCAAGCCCTGATCTTTGGACTGGGTAAGAGTGGTCTGCTTAATTCAGACACTCTGTTCATCACCACCCCCTTTTCTGAATCGTTTTTGGCCACTATAGGTGTGGCAGGGTATACTCAGACATGAGTCCCTTTCTCACTGCACCATCAGGATTCAAGCAAGCCGGGCCGAAGACGGCTGAAATGCCAGAAACCGGTCCCCGGTAGCTTGTCTCCTTTCTGGTGAAGAATTGGCTTGGTAGTTTAGTCTGCCCTGTTCCCATGATGCACTGGGCCAGGGACAGACTGATTTGCATATAGCCAGGTTCTGAGCTGGGATGGTGCAGTGAGATAAATAACGGTGATGGATCAAGCCCTGATCTTTGGACTGGGTAAGAGTGGTCTGCTTAATTCAGACACTCTGTTCATCACCACCCCCTTTTCTGAATCGTTTTTGGCCACTATAGGTGTGGCAGGGTATACTCAGACATGAGTCCCTTCCTCACTGCACCATCAGGATTCAAGCAAGCCGGGCCGAAGACGGCTGAAATGCCAGAAACCGGTCCCCGGTAGCTTGTCTCCTTTCTGGTGAAGAATTGGCTTGGTAGTTTAGTCTGCCCTGTTCCCATGATGCACTGGGCCAGGGACAGACTGATTTGCATATAGCCAGGTTCTGAGCTGGGATGGTGCAGTGAGATAAATAACGGTGATGGATCAAGCCCTGATCTTTGGACTGGGTAAGAGTGGTCTGCTTAATTCAGACACTCTGTTCATCACCACCCCCTTTTCTGAATCGTCTGTCATTTTCTTAGCAGCTCCTTGCCATAGTCGTTGAATCACCGTGCATTCCCATAATGTGTGATAAAAAGTACCTATCATGCCACAGCCACGCAGACATTGGGCATCTGGGCACCTGCCAGTTTGGCGATCAGCGGCCGGACATGTAAGCTCGATGGAATATATATATATTTTTTTTGCAAGACCTTTATTGTAAATATGCTCACATACACAGCAGTGTGCCTACAACCCTATAAAGGGCCGGCTGCTAACAATTCAACAGTGGGTATCTGTAAGCATACATCAAGGATAGAGGGCAGGGACGGTCCAAGTTCGTGGAGGGCAACAAACGGTCACAGTTCAGGCATATATCAACCTCCACATTTGTTCCCCGCTTAACACCTATATGTCTTATTTTGCAGTGTTTATTCATAACAGTAACAACCCTCACCTCCCCCATCCCAACAAACCCGGTCCCAAGTCACAGTAAAGTGCATAGAATTAGTGCAAAATATAAAGAAAGTGCTAAAGGCACGTAAGGTATTGTCGACAATCAGATATGCGGTGCTATCTCAAGTATACAAGGCAACATATGCCTCCAGTCGTTGCGAAAGACCAGGAAGAATCAAATCCTAGACCGCCCCCTAGGAGCAACATTCACAGCAAACAGAGACAACCCATGGCGACAGTCACTCATTCTAACCAATTATTCAGACATACCCTCAGGCACACCAGCAACAGGCAAGCAATCCCCAACCCCATCGTCAGAACTGCCATCCTCTTCCAATCCAAGTATGTAGGTAGTGTATGAGGCCCATATATCTCGTGGCCGTGACTTCTCCAGCAGAGCTTCAGCATAGCACGTCAACTGATCCCTGCAGTAGGCCATGTCCTTCAACCACAACTGCACATCAGGCGCCCTCCTACCACCCCACCCCATGGCCACCCTCCGCTTAGCAAGCTGCAGCGCCAGCACAATCAATTTCCGCTCCTTACTAGGCACACCAGAAGCAAGCCCTAGCAAACATAGCCGTATATTCATCGGCACCTCCGTGGCCGTCATCTTAGTGAGGGTGTCAGTCACAGCCAGCCAGAAGTCATACACCTTGGCACATCCCCATGCTAAATGCACAAAATCAGCATCTTCCTCTCCACACCGAACACACCTCGCAGCCTCCCGAAGGCCATACCGGACCAACTGTTTCGGAGTGTAATACCACTGATGAAGGAATTTAAAATGAAGCAAGCGAAAATTGCCGTTGACCACATAGCCCCCCGTCATGGAGCAACATTCAGTCCATTCCTCGTCCGTCAGAGGCTCAGGCAAGTCCCTATCCCATCTGGCTCTGGCCAGCAGCGCCCCTCCCCCTTCGTCTTCCTGAGCAGCTCGGTACAGTCTAGAGAGCAACTTGACTCTGTCCGTCGCGGTGTAGAGCAATTGCAAAGCGCTCAGCGTCAGGTGTTCATCTGGGAATGTAGGGTACAAGGAGCGTATGGCCGCACAGAGCCTAACATAGAGGAAGGTAGCCATGACCGCATTTGTGGAATGGTCCGTCATTGATTGTAATGGGAGGAACCTGGCCCCTGGGAAGAGAGTTCCCATAGTATGGAGACCAGCTCCCTGAAGAACCTGTAAACCGCCTATTTCACTCGACACCGATATATCGGAGTGATACAATAGCGGCATGGCGGGAGCATAGAGCGGCAACCTGCCAGCTCTCCTACCAAGCTCGTGCCAGGCAGTCGCTGTGGAACGGACCGTATCCACCTCACCCTTGTCAAACACCGAGTGAGTATTACCCATCATGGTTCTCAACGGGAATGGCAAAACGGCACTGGCCTCAAGCGCCACGTGGGGGGTATACGGGGGGGGCAGACACCCAATAAGCGGCAAAATGCGCCTGTGCACAGAGGTAATACAACTTCATATCCGGCAAAGCGAAACCGCCCAGAGCATAGGGCTTAGTCAGCACCTCCCACGTCACCCGCGGCTTCTTACCGGCCCAGGTCAAGGAGATCAGCAAAGAGCGCAATTGTGCAAAGAAGTGAGAAGTCAGTCGAATTGGAATGTTAACAAAAAGATACAGAAATTTCAGGAGGACAGCCATCTTGATTAAAGATACACGATCCGCCAGGGTGAGAGGAAGCTTGATCCAGCGGGCCACCTGATCCTCCAGTTTGGATATAGCCACACCATAATTGGCTCTAATAACCTCCTGACTATCCCGGTGGACCTGGATTCCGAGGTAGCGCACCGAGTCCTCGGCCCATTCCAGTGGGAATTCCAGGGGGAAAGGCACGGTGATATCCGTGAGGGGCAGCAGAACAGACTTATCCCAGTTAATAGTCAGTCCAGAATGATGCCCAAATCGAATAAATTCCCGAAGGATAGACTCCAGGTGGAGGGCAGGCTCACGCACATAAAGCACCATGTCATCCGCATACATAGACACAGCCAGCGTGCGAAAGGGGAATTTCAGGGCCGCTTCAG
Organism: Lissotriton vulgaris; assembly: GCF_964263255.1. Lineage (NCBI taxonomy): Eukaryota > Metazoa > Chordata > Amphibia > Caudata > Salamandridae > Lissotriton > Lissotriton vulgaris. The sequence goes on along the minus strand of NC_141699.1, from coordinate 604,490,578 downwards.
CATACCTTTGTCTCAAAACACAAGCCAGAGGTTCCATCACTATAGCAAACAATAAAGGGGAAAGAGGGCAACCCTGTCGGGTGCCCCTCCGCACCGGGAACGAGTTCGAAACATGGCCGTTGACCCGTACACGAGCCACAGGGTCGGTATAAAGAAGAGTCACCAACGATGTAAAAAAGAAGGGTACCCCCATACGATGTAAAATAGCTATCATATACCGCCATGCCACCGAGTCAAATGCCTTAGCAGCATCTAGCAGCACCGCCACTGCAGCCAGGTCCGGCTTAAGTAGATGCAACACAGCGAAAAGAGCCCTGAGATTGTGGGTGGTAGAGCGAAGCGGTATGAACCCCGACTGGTCCGGTAACACCATCACCGGAAGTAGCAGCCGCAGCCGGGTGGCCAGCACCTTGGCTATAATTTTAACGTCAGTATTCATGAGTGAGAGTGGGCGATATGACTCACAGTGGTCCGGAGGCTTCCCGGGCTTCGGTAACGCAACCAGCAGGGCCTCTCTCATTGTGGTCGGAAACCGGCCCCTATCCACAGACTCCTCCAGAACCATCGCTAAGTGCGGGAGTAGAATATCAATGTACTCTTTGTAAAATTCAGCCGGTAGGCCGTCTGTGCCAGCAGCCTTCCCATTAGGAAGAGCCGCAATTGCCTCCCGAAACTCCTCTTCAGTAATGTGGTGCATCAGAAATTCTTGCTGCCCTCTCGAGAGCCATACTAAAGCTATATCATCAAAGTATTCAGCTATTTCTGCCTCCGACGCAGTCTCAGTATACTCGTACATACCCTCATAGTACCTGGCAAAGCAGTTCAAGATTCCAGGGGTATCAGTAACGACCTCCCCCTCGTCCACAATCTCCTGAACAGAACAATGCTTGGCCCATGGCTGTCTTATGCGATCCGCCAGCCCCTTTCCCGGTCTGCCCCCTCACCATAATAGCGCGCCCTGGTGTTTTTGGACAAGAACTTCACCTCCTGATCGGCCAGCTCGTTATACTCAGTCACTTTCGATCTTATATCGGCCAGCAGGGCCTCTCCAGGACATTCCTCCAACTGCCTTTCCAATCCCGTCAACTCCCTCTCCAACCGAGACATGGAGTCCCGCAGTGACGTGAGGACTCCAGAGTGAAGGCCTATACAAGCCCCGCGAATAGTCACCTTGAAGGCCTCCCACACCGTACAAACATTATCAACCGATCCGACATTTTTTTCAAAGAACTCCACGATAATGGTCCTGAGTCGCTCACGGAGCACCAGATCAGACAAAGTTCCCGGCGATAATCGCCAAGTGAATGGCGCAGGCGTGCACGTAGGAATTTGCAGTAGCAGGCGTACCGGTGCATGGTCAGACAGCGTGCGCGGCAAGTGGTCAACCTCCAACACCCACCCACTCACATCCCGAGTCACCAGCCAGTAATCTAAACGTGACCAATTGTCATGAGCTGAAGTATAGCAAGTACCCTCTCTCCTTCCAGGGTGTCTCATACGCCACACATCAACCAGTCCCAAACCGTGCATACCCCCCTGAACCTCAGCAGTCGCCTTCTTTCGCACCCATGGTCTGTCTTGCTTCCTGTCCAACTCCCCATCCAAAATCACATTGAAATCCCCACCGCAAATCACAGCCGACTGTGGTAACATGTATACCTTATTCCAGAGCGCAACATAAAAATCAGGGTCATCCACATTAGGTCCATACACATTAACGAGCGTAACAGGAGAGCCGCATAACGTACCATGCGCAATTATATAGCGCCCTTCTTTATCCACTTCTTCATGTTTCACGATAAAAGGCACAGATTTTTTAACCAGGATCATTACCCCACGTGCATATGAGGAGTAGCTTGACGCCAGTCGAACTCCCGCCCATTTCCTACCCACAGTTCCTGCAGCCTTGCCCCATAGATGCGTCTCCTGCAAAAAAGCTATATGCGCACCATGTCTGTTTAGAAACGCCAACATCTGTCTAGTCTTTTGAGGGCGTTCAACCCCCTTACATTCCAGGTAACACAAGCAATTTTACCCCCCCCGGCCATCCACCCACAATGGTAACACATCCCTAAAGGCACAGGTCCACCCCTCATGAGCAGAGGAAGCACAGCGCACAGACCTCAACAGACCCCTAAGTACCTTGAGAATAGCATACCTCAGTAGAAAACACCAGGCCCAGTCCGCCCCCCACCATGGCCCAATCCACACATACCTCCCAGCACTCTGAATGCAACACCGTGACCGTTCCCCGGAGAAAAACAAGCCCCCCAAACCCCCACCTCCCACTTCAGCATCCCCAACCTGCCAAAGCCGACCCCCTCCCCTGTCCCCCAACAACCCCAACTGTGTGATCAAAACTGTGTGGGGATCTCCCATACTCTGGGACGTAGCGGCGCACTTCTCCCGCCAGAAATCTGACGAGAGAGCGGACCGTACAAGCGATAAAGAACATTCCCGCCCCCCCCCCCCCCCCCCCCCCGAACACCAAAGCATCAAGCAGTCCTGCCAAGTATGCCCACCCAGCACTGCCAACTATACGACTGACCTTCCCGGCAGAATCATATGAAAATAGACATACCCTCGTCCCATAGCCATTAACAATCCCCCGAAGGACCCCATATCAGGACAGCAGTGCCCCACGCCAAGCCACAATGCGGCACAATACATAGGAAAGGTAAGCAGATGATTAAAAGGGCAGAGCATAACCTCTCCGAAGCAAATTACAGCAGTATATCACTAGGGGTCCCTCCGAGTACACAGAACAGCTAAAAATAGCAAAGCACATAGGATGGGACGTCCAAAAAATTAAGGATCATTGTACCAAGTTGCATCTAACCAGCAGTGTGCTTCTCATCAGCCGACAAGCACCTATTCCACATCCTCCATGAGGTCTTCCTCCCCTTCTTGGTGCACATTAGCGTCCCTCTTACGTTTCTTTTGCTTCTTCGCATAGTCCATGGCAGCTTTAGGGGTAGCAAAGACTTTGTTGTCCGACGGAGGCCCTATCCGAAGGCGCGCTGGATACAACATGGCGTATGGAATGCTCTCGTCTCTCAGCAGTTGCTTCACTGGGGCGAATTCCTTGCGCGCGGTCTGTACCGCCACAGTAAAGTCCGGGAAGAACTCCAGTTTGTTTCCCTGGTACTCAATGGTGCCCTTCTCCCTGGCAAGTCGTAGTATAAGGTCTCGGTCCCTGTAGTTGAGGATACGAGCGATAATAGGGCGTGGGTTGGCACCAGGCACAGGTCGCTTCGCCAAAGTTCTGTGTGCTCGCTCCACTATGAAAACTTTCGAGAACTTATCCGAGCCAAAAACATCCACCAACATTCTCTCCATGAAGTCTTCCATGCGACCCACATTTGTGGACTCCGGAAGGCCTGTGACGCAGATGTTATTGCGACTGGACCTCCCTTCCAAGTCCTCGTTCTTAGCCTGGATAACCGCCAGCACCCTCTCCATGTTGAACACCTTAGTGGACACAGTGGCCAGTCCATCCTCCGCAGCCAACACCCTCTGTTCCACCTCGCCCATCCGCTCATTCTGCCGATCGAACTGCGTCGCCATATGGTCGAGCCTGTGATTGACCGCCTCCATGGTGCATTCTATAGATTGTAGTGTTTTCTGCATTGCAACCAATGTGTTCTCCAGGTTCGGGGCTCCGCCAACTGCCCCCGATGCCCCAGCGTCCGGCGGTGATTGCGATGAGGAGGTCGCAGTCCTCTTCGCCTCAAAGTTGATCTTGGGCTGGTTGCGTTCCGGCCTGCCCATGATGCAGCAGTAGTGGCCCTCCGGGTGTAGGGGCAGCCACCCACGTGGTCGCAGGCCCTCACGAACCGCGCTCCGGCAGCCGCTAATGGTCTAGCAATATTTCAAAAGTTATAGGGCTGTAGCGGACAAGGCCGTCCAGGTTCACCAGGCCAGAGTGCACCACCAGCCAGCAGCCGCTGTGTCGCAACACCTCGCCACCCAGTCGGGCGCAGCGCGCGGAATGTCCACACGAGGCCAGCGCCACCTCCGCAGCCCCGGCCTCGCGTAGAATACCGCTCCACTCACCGCCACCCGATGGGCAATGACTACGTCTCACGCACTCTGGGCACCAGTCCGCCGTCAAAAAGTTGTTGATTCCTCACCCGGGATCCAGAACACAGTGGGCCGGTCGACTAGGCAGCAATACTGGAGCAGATCTCAAGGACCCAGCCGGTGGGCGGGCCGCTCCGCCAGTCCGCGAGTCTCCGGACGTCCAACCGCCAGCCGACGGCGAGTCCGATATTTCGGCCACACGACCTTTCCAGCCAAGGGAGAACACCTCAATCGAGTCACAGGTGCTTCAGGCGTGCTTTGCCATCGAGTCGGGGGAAGAAGGCAGCAGAATATGCAGGATTTTATAGCAAATTATGGACGGTCCCGGCAGAGCCTCACATACGTGCGGCCATCTTGCTCGGCGCCCTCTAGCGCCCCCCAGCTCGATGGAATATTTTTAGCTGTATCAATCGGAATCGATGGCAGATTGCAGATTCCTGTGGGGACATCAGCGCCGCTAACCAGCCAGTATCTTCCAACTCGCCCACGTCGTCTTCCCATTAGTGGCGCAGGGCTGGAAAGGAGTCAGGTAGGTTGTTACAGAGCTTGCGATAAGTACAAGAAATCGCCTTAGTCAACAGGGGTTCTTAGAGCAGTCTGTCCTCTGAGGGTGAGGCCAATGGGAGGGAAGAGAGGTCAGGTATACTTGTCTGAATCGCGTGTTTAATCTGGAGGTATCGAAAGACCTCCTTGTGTGAGAGTGCATGTTTCTGTTGCAATTCAGGGAAGGAGAGTAGTTTCCCCTTGTGTATCATATCTCCGACTGGAGATGCCCATAGTATCCCATTTGTCAAAGCCTGGCTGGAAACAGAGGAGGCCCAGGTTTTGCGAGGACCAAAGGGGCGTCGCCTTAGTGAACTTGTTGGACCAACCGAAACTTTTGGTGGCGCGGTGCCATATGGCCACCGTCTGTTGCATGGGACCTACATAGCGATTACGCTGTGGTATGCTATATAGAGCTCCCAGGTATCCCTCACGCCCGGTCTGATAGCCCTCGAAATGGAATCCCGGGTCGGTAGGTGTACCGTGGATCCACTGATTAGTGGCCACCAGTTGGGACACCCAGTAATATAAAATATGCAAAAGGAGTGGGAACCCAATCTACCCTTGCAGGTATGGGCAATGAAGTTTACAAGAAGGGGTTTACCTACAAGGGATTTTGTTTATCTGAGGTTTTTCTAAATTTTTTTATGACAATTATTTATAGTATCACCCTGAAAAGTAGTGAAGAATTGAATAAATCAAAGTAAAAATCCAAAATGATCACAATTTTTAGAATGAAACATGAATCATACACGGGGCAAAGAGGTATATTCCAAAAAACATTCATATATTTAATATATATGTATTTTAAAATTTGTCAGGGAAAAGCAACAAAACATAGTATGTAAAGTGGCGTTAGGTAACCTATACAAAAAACTATGTTGACACCTCTATGTCATTTAAACACTTAATGTGATAAAGAGATAGATGTTTAAGTCGACGTTTCGGTCTGTCAAAGGAATAAAACCATCAGACCATCTTCAGGACAGAGTGTTGACTGTAGCTCCACATAGGTATACAGTAAAACCGTAACCTGTTGTATTAATTTAGCTGGTGTAATTGTTGAACAATGTTTGTTGAAGACCAAGAATAAATAACTGTTGCGTATCGTCAGACAGATATTAGATGTTGGTCAGACCATCAATTGGCGGCACCACTATTTTACGTTTGTTTGCCGGTTTAATCGTGGCAAAGGGTCATGTCTTTTAAAAAAGAGGTTCCTGTAAAGCGGCTGTAGTCCTATTCGTCTTTTCGTGCAGTCGCACACACACTTACAAATATGCGCACACACCTGTACAGAGTCTCTCACATACCTTCACACCTGCACGCACACACATGAACACGCCTGCATGCACACAGGACTCACCATGCGCCCGATGCCAATCACAGCGCTGTATGACTTTGTCAGGGCACTGAAGTGCTAGACACATAATTCATGCAGACAGCTAATAATTTCACAACCAAAACAGCGCTTTGGGCCAAGCAGAGGGAAGGGAAGCGCTATACAAACGGCAATGCAATGATGTTTACACACGGTCAGCGCTTCACCAGTGTGTAGACATTGTATTCTATACTGTGTTCGAGCCACGGGAGCAGCGAGAGGGGCCACAGGGTTGAGGAGGGGCCGCTGGAGTAGCGACAGGTGGCCATGGAGCCGAGGAGGGGGCCCCAACGAGTGGCATTCACTGACGGGTGGCACCATCACCTCTTCTCCCTACCTAAGAGGCCCAGAAGCAAATGGGCACAGAGACCACCGCTAAATTCACCCCTTCAACAGACACCGGCTGCGTACCCAGGGGAATGAACAGGGGTGGGTAGGGGGGGGTGTGAACAAGGGGTCAGGGGCACGCAAGGGCATACGGGGACAGGAGCACCCGGTTCAGGTCAGTGTCAGTCAGAATGTTTTTCTCTCAGTATCCCCACATCAGTATATAAGGTGATGAAAGAAATCACCAAAGACTCTTGTATCGATTAGAGGGCGAGGCTAAATTCATGTTGAGATACCAGGTTTACGAACAGGATTAGACAGATTTTGAAAACAACAAAGTTCTCAATACTGATATCTCAAGATCTATCACTCCCGGTGTAGGAAGGTGGATACCCGACTATGGTTGCCCCCAACTTTTTGCCTGGTGTTTTGCTGGTTTTCCGACTTAGTTGGCCGGGGACCCTGCCAATCAGGACCCCAGGCCTACTGCTCTCTCTGTAAAATGGATTCCATGTACCTTAGGTGCATTTACCAATTGGTACTGGGCCACCTTGTCAGACCCTGTAACTCAGGGCATAGGTGTACCCAGGGCCTACCAGGGGCTGCAGCATGTATTATGCCACCCCTGGCTGGCCATCTAAATCTGACACAACTGGCTGCACGACAGCTGGGGCAGGGTGGTGTAATCACCCTTTGCTTTAGATATAGTATACCTATATCTAACCCTAAAATGGACACACAAATTCCTATCAGTCACTCCTATGGCAGGCCTTGACAATCCTGAAGGCAGAGTGCTTGGAATCGTGTGAGATGGTGCTCTGGCATGAGCTGAGCCCGTTTGCAGCTTGCGGAACCACGTCCTAATAGCTGTTCCATGATAACGCATACCATATACTCTTAAGTGCATTATAATCCTCGCGGTTATATGCTATCTTTGGTATCGCTTTATCAAAACATGTCGAGTAAGGTGTCATACGAATTGGAATACTAACCCCTCGCCAATTCTGGCGACGGGGTTAGCATTCCACCCTTCTAGAGGGACACGACATGTACGTAACTGTGAACCCCGGTTAAAGTTAACTGAAGCCTCAGCTCCACAAAATGGATGCTGCCACCACAGACACAAGTCTGACCCCCTGCAGCTGGGAGTCCTTCCAGCGAGGGGATCTTGGACAAAGGGTTTCCTGTCAGGGGCGGTGCTAGCACCATCCCAGACAGGGTTTTGTGTATCCTGGGTAGGCAGGGCTTTAGAGGAAGGTGACTGCAAGTGGCACCCCGGTGCTCACTATGCATCTGCCGGCTAGAACCAGTTCCAGGGGCACACCAGCCCCTGAGCTGGGGAAAGTCCGGCATGGGAGAGGGGTGTAACCACCCCCTTCCTGGTCCCACCCATGGGCAGGACCTAGTCGCGTGCCAGCCCCTTTTCCTAGTATAAAGATAGGAGCGGGCCCCCTTCCAATTTAGATCATCTTTGAATCCTGAAACTACTTTCTACGAAAGGAACTCTCAACTTCTTCTCAAGATTTCTCCCTTGTGACTAAGGAGTAGTCACCCTGCACCCGCAGGCACCATCCAAGAACACTGCGGTTTGCTGCACGTCCTTCCTCCGGAATCCGATTGACCAGCACGACGAGACCCGGCTTCCCTGGCACCTCTGACCTCTACCCACATCGTCAGCTCAGCTGAGATCCGTGGGTGCGACGAGACCTCGAGGAACCAGCCATCTTCAAGACTGCACGACGCTTGCCCAGCACGACCGCCGAGGGATCCTCGAGTGAGTGCTTTGGGGTCCGAGAAGCCCCAACCCTGAGCAGCTCCAGCACAGAAGTTCAACCCTCCAGCATCCACCAGATCTGCGTGGGGCCCTTCTGCTTTTTGCTGCTCACCGCGTTGTCTGGCTACTAGCCCGCTGGCTTGTGGCCTTCCGAACGACGACATCAACGCTGCTGTCTGGTTGCTCCAGACTTGCTCTTGCTCCCCTCCAAAAGAGGAGCATCCCGGACCCTCCTGGTCCACTCCAGACGCCATTTTGAGTCCATTGCGTGGGCTTGCATTTGCCAAGACTTGTTGCCCCAATCCTGGGTCCTGCGACGTCGACAGCAGATACCATCGTGGGACAGCTCGCACCTCCATCCTGGTCGCCGACAACGCCTCCTGGTCCGTGAGACTGCAGAGCCCAGCGTCGCCCACTCACCTGGTCGAGGTGACTTCAGCCGGTGCCATCCTGGTGCCCATCTAATCACTGGCTAGTGATTCAGAACTTGGTCCCCTCTGCTTACAGGTGTCTTCCATCTCCGATCCAGGCTTGGATCCATCCGATCTCTTCACTGGTCGCCTGCCAGCAACTTCTTCTTTCAGGCTCCATAGACTGCAACGAGGATTCCCGACGTCTTTCCAGACCTATGCAGCCGCAGCCCCTGGGCTAGGTAATTTCGCCTCTCGGTGCCCCAGCATAGCCTCACTATCCAAGGGTCCAGATCCTTTTTCGTTTCAGCTCTACCTAGTCGGATTCGTCCGATATCACTAACTTTGTAATTCCTAGCATCCATAGACTTTGTCCCGCATCCCGCGTGAGAGTGCACACTCTGCACCCGAGTCCCCTAAGCCTCCTGCTAGTAATCTGAAGGTTCAGTAGTCCAGTCCTAGCGATTCCAAACCCTATGAGATTAGTACTTACCTGCTAGTAATTTCGCATTCCACTTTTAGAGTATATGGTTTTTCGTGCCCCTCGGGCATTTGTGTCAATGGTGCAACTTAAAGTATTTTCGTAAGAGTTTTGTTGTGTGCTTAGTACCCTGTCCTCATAAAGAGTACAGGGCTGTTGTGATCTAATACACTGTTTATTTTCATAACACTTGTGTGGTGTCCTTTCACTTGGTGTTCAAGGGGTATATGTGATGGTATAACTGCTGGCTTAACACGCCCTCTAGAGTTTAGCCCGAAGACTGCTCGTATCCATGCTACTAGGGTAGCTGGTCTATAAGGTTGACTTACAACCAATCATCAATAAGGGTTGTTTGGACTGATACAAAGTGCTCACTAGAATAGTGAACATTATATATCAGGCCAACTTCTCACACCCGGGTGCAGTGGGCCTGGCAGCAGGTGGCGCTCCGCTCACACAGGGGCTGGGGGTCGGCGGTCGTGACTAGGACAACGCAGGCGCTGACCCCATTCTCGTTTTATTCAATGATGTCATGCAGCCTCCGGGTTTCAGTTGGAGAACAAGCTCCTCTCGGATTGATACAGCAAGCCTATGATGACTGGGTCGCCTGAAACGGGGGCAGGCACGGGAAGGGGCGGAAGCACCACCATCTTTCTCGCCTCTGATGACTGGGTCGGCTGAAATGGAGGCGGACACGGGAAGGGGCTGAAGTGAAACGGGGGCAGGAAGGGGCTGAAGCACCACCAGTAGAGCCATTGCGCTGCCAAATAAAGAAGCCACGGAAGGCTTAATAAGCGTCACCACATTTCTCTGAGGCGAAGCAAGAATGCCTCGGAGAAACCAGTGTCATTTTCAGATTCAGGGGTGTGTTTTTCGTTCTCTCCTCTTCCCATTGGCTGGAAGGTAAAATTCCAGCCAATGGAAAGAGGAGAGCACCAAAAACAAGAAAGAAGAGAAAAAACACGCCCCCGAATCTGGAAAAGACGGGGCTTGAACCAAGTGACGCCCCTCTCCTCCATTGGCTGGCCTTCGTTTAGGAAGCCAGCCAATGGAGAAGAGGTGCGGGTTAAAGCCCCTTACTAAGAAACATTAAATCTCGGCTGCGCGAGCACTGCTGCGTAGTGCAACGCTAGTCCGAGACCTAAAAATGGGCCCCCAATGCTACAAAACCGGCCCCCATCCTTCCAAGCCACTGGAAAAATGCCTGATTTCCGCTACGGCCAGTTCGGCCCTGCCTGATAACTCTTTGGGTACTACAGTCCGTTGTAAGAAGTTGACTGATTTCTAACTCCTTTCTAAGGAGGGAAACAACACCGATTCCATAAGTCTCAATGTGTCCGAACTTCTCAACCAATACATTTTCACAGACATTACAATAGGGTGTTTAGCCAGACCCTCATTTCATTGCCGCAGGTGTGAGTACCTTAGTTATTGTCAGATCACTGTTTTCTTGACAGCCTAATTAGTTCATGACATCACCGTTGTCACTGAATATTTCTGATTTATGTATGACAGGCTGATTTATTGCTCTGGTGACCACTGTATTGTACTGTACCTAGACCCCGCCCCACAAAGGTCCCATGAGTCACCCTTGAACTGCTCACACATATCTACCTAATAAGATGAAGTGAAAGAGGATCTGAATAGGATCTTTTTGTATATTTGGTATCATGAGCGCTGATTGCAAGGGACCCGGAGTGTTCACACTCTAAAAGATAGCAGGAGCTCCTGTAATTGCCCATTCTAGAGCACCCGAATTGACAGCCCTATGTGCTGGAATCTGTTTTCACATGGATAAGCAAAGTTTTAGCAGTACATGCATCAAACTCAGAAATACTGTATCCTAAATAGCGATTTTTAAAGAATCGCTATTTAGAAATCACTATTTCCTATGCATGGCCGTTTTTTGCGTTTTTTTCCCGAATTGCTAAAAATCGCTATTGCAAATAGCAATAACACAATTGCGGCACACAGGTTGCGAAATAGCTGTTTGCGATGCCGCTAATAGCGATTTTGGAAATCGCGAAATCGCTATTAGGGAAATCTTAAATAGCGCTTCGCTTTGATGCATGCTGATGACATCACAATCAGGAAGTCATCCAGTCCATGCTTCATTCAGTGCCCAGAGAGAGTGAGAGGAGGAGGCTGAGTGCAGGAGCAGAGCAGGACAAGCAACTTCTTGGCTTGCAAACCTGTCCAGTGGCTAAAAAAGGAATCTTCAGCATCATTGGAGAATGCATCTACCAGGAAACGCAAGTTCAGTGAGCGAGAAATTGAAAACCTCATAGAGGAGGTCATGATGAGCCATGACAAGCTCTTTGGGAAACTGTCCCTCAAGGTTGCGGAGGCAGAGAAGCGGAAAATATGGCTCAGGATCCAGAACAAAGTGAATGCAGCGGTGGTCACCCACTGCACAATAGATGACCTGAAAAACAAGCATTTACAATGCAACGGTTTCGCCTTTGTAAAAGTTAGAGCTATTGGCATTGTAAATGACAAATGTTTTATTTATGTGTTAGTTTTGAAAACAGATAAATAAATGGCATTGTAATTTACAATGCCAATAGCTTAATCTCTCGCAAATGCGAGACCTATTGCATTTGCACCCACACGCACACACGCAGAGAGCCACCCACACACACACAAAGAGCCACCCACACACAGAGCCACCCACACACAGAGCCACCTACAAAAAAAAGCTAGCCACACAGACAGAGCCCCAACACACACAGAGCCCCAACACACACAGTACAGAAAATAAGTTGAGGACTGTGCACCAACGCTCTGTAATGAATACACATTTGCAGGCAGCTGCACACTGTAAAGAATGCATGCTTATTTTGTACATATATATTCAACCTAGCTCGTTCACAAATTGTAAGCACTCTGCTATGTGACCTATACTGAGCAGACCTATGTCACCAAAATACACTGCAAGCACCCACCTATGTAGCCTATGATGTGCAGTTCAACGACCATACCCTACACATGAAGCTTTATACCAAAACACACTGCATGCCCAGGCCCGTCACCCACGATACACAGTGGAAAATCAGCTAAACCAGCTGGAAAACAAAAACTTAGCTGCCAACCACAATACTTTTCTGAGCACGCTGACATCTGTGTCATACTGAGCACTCAGCTTACAGCCACGGGGCATTACGCACATAAACCTAGAGTACAAAACAGAATGCAATCACATACAGTAAACTGCTCGCTATCTGTCGCAAACTGACCAAATCCAATTGTCATACATGATACACGCAAATCCAGGTGTGACTTACAGCAAACTACAGCCGGCTCTTGCTAACTTTTCTACGCAGTGCACAACCAGTTGTTACTATTTTTGCACAGGAACCTGCTATGATCTGTACAATGCAAGCAGTTGTTACTTTACTTTATGTTCATCCATGTGTCACCCATATCATAGTATGCACAGCTGGATGACAACCACTGTGCAGACAGATGTCACTAATGGTGCACAATCAGCTGTCACTCCTAGTACACTGCACAGCCAGCTGTCACCTGTAAAATGTACGACTAGGAGTTGCCTACAGTAACTGTTCCCAACCAGCTTCCAACAGTGGACAATCAATCGTCATAAGCAGCACACTTACCCGCCGTCCACAGTACGATTCAGAAAAGGGGGTGGTGATGAACAGAGTGTCTGAATTAAACAGACCACTCTTACCCAGTCCAAAGATCAGGGCTTGATCCATCACCGTTATTTATCTCACTGCCCCATCCCGGCTCAGAACCTGGCTATATGCAAATCAGTCTGTCCCTGGCCCAGTGCATCATGGGAACAGGGCAGACTAAACTACCAAGCCAATTCTTCACCAGAAAGGAAACCAGCTACCGGGGACCGGTTTCTGGCATTTCAGCCGTCTTCGGCCCGGCTTGCTTGAATCCTGATGGAGCAGTGAGAAAGGGACTCATGTCTGAGTATACCCTGCCACACCTATAGTGGCCAAAAACGATTCAGAAAAGGGGGTGGTGATGAACAGAGTGTCTGAATTAAACAGACCACTCTTACCCAGTCCAAAGATCAGGGCTTGATCCATCACCGTTATTTATCTCACTGCCCCATCCCGGCTCAGAACCTGGCTATATGCAAATCAGTCTGTCCCTGGCCCAGTGCATCATGGGAACAGGGCGTGGAAGGGTATTCTCAGATGTGAGACCCTTGCTCATTGCACCATCAGGATTCAAGCAAACCGGGCCGAAGACGGCTGTAATGCCAGAAACCGGTCCCCGGGAGCTTGTTTCCTTCCCAGTGTAAGAATTGGCTTTTGTAGTTTGGTTTGCCCTGTTCCCATCACGCACTGGGACAGGAACAGACTAATTTGCATACAGCCAGGTTCTGAAACTGGGATGGTGCAGTGAGCTAAAAAACGGTGTTGGATCTAGCCCTGATCTCTTGACTGGGTGAGAGCTTTCTGCTTAATTCAGAGACTCTGTCCCTCACCACCCCTTGTTGTAAATATTTTTGTCCACAGTACAGCTGTCACCTATAGTCCAATTACACAGCCAGCTGTCACCCACCAAACACAGTCATCACTACAGTACACTGGGCCAGGCAAGTGCTGTGAACTGCAATCCACTGCACATCCAGGAGACACGGACAGCGGGGGGGGGGCGGGAACGGGCACACGGACAGCGGGAGGGGGGCGGGAACGGGCACACGGACAGCCGGAGGGGGGGCGGGAACAAGCACACGGACAGCGGGAGGGGGGCGGGGAAGTATGCTTTCATCAGCATGGACAACTTGAGTGTATGAGGGAGGGAAGCAGCAGCATGAACAACTGGAGGGTGTGAGGGAGGAAAGCAGCAGCATAGACAACTGAAGAAAGGGAAGTAGCATCAAGGAAAACTCGAGGGACAGAAGCAGCATGGACAACAGGAGGGTGGGAGGAAAGCAGCAGCATGGACAACAGGCAGGTTGGAGGGAGGGAAGCAGCAGTATATACAACAGGAGGGTGGAGAGGTTTAAGCAGCAGCATGGACAACTGGAATGTGGGAGGGAAGCAGCAGCATAGACAAGGGGAGGGTGGGGGGATTTAGGCAGCAGCATGGACTACAGTAGGGTGTAAGGGAGGGAAGCATCAGCATGGACAACGGATGGGTGGGAGGGACGCTAAGCAGTAGCATGGACAACGGGAGGGTGGGAGGTGGGAAGCTGCAGCATGGACAACAGGGTGGTGGGAGGGGGAAGCTGCAACATGGCCAACGGAAGGGTGGGAGGTGGGAAGCTGCAGCATGGATAACAGGGTGGTGGGAGGGGGAAGCTGCAGCCTTTGACAACGGGAGGGTGGGAGGGAGGGAAAGAAGGAATGAGGGAAGCAGCAGCACGGACCACGGGAGGGTGGGAGGGAAGCAGCAGTACAGACAACAGGAGGGAGCAACACTGACAATTAGCAGCACAACGACGGAAAGAAAAACATCAACATAGCGCTCGATTTCTTGCAGTGTCTAAAATGTGGCCACATCTTGACTGCATCCAGTGACATACAACTTTTCTCCGTTTAGTGACAAGACCTTGCTTCGAAAAGTAATAATAAATAAATGATACATCTACGCCTACCTCCCTCTCTCTAGGTCGGTACTTCCACTAATCAAAGTAGCCTCGGGCCATAGTTTACGTCTAAGGCAGTGATCCAAGAAGTCAACTGAAGCCTGTGAATACAGAACAGTCCTTGACAAACGTGCCCAATCTTATTTATTTTTTATTTTTCGGTCTTGTATAGCGCAGGAAATCGATCTCCGAGGAGATATCTTCGCGCTTTGTTACCGATAGCAGAGCAGGTACAGAAAAATGTCTGTGTAGCATTATTGGAGTTACTGGGTGGAAAATAAGAACGTCTTCAGGCATTTCCTAAAGGTGGTAAGGTTGGAATTTAGTCTGAGGGCTAGGGGCAGTGAGTTCCACAGAACAGGACCTTTATAGGCGAGGGCTCGACCTCCCCGTCTTTCTCTTTTTATCCTGGGAATCTGGAGTAAGGCTTGAGTTTCGGAGCGTAAAGCTCTACCAGGATAGTAAGGCTTAAAGATCTCAGTCAGGTATCTAGGGCCAGTTCCAAACAAGCACTTGTGGATAGTACAACAGATTTTGAATTTTATTCTCTGACAGATGGGAAGCCAGTGAAGTTTATTGAGTAAGGGGCGGGAAGAGGACCCAGCAGGGGCATTGAGAATCAGCCTAGCAGCCGTGTTTTGGGCCACTTGTAGCCTCCTTAGCTGTTCTTTGTTGGCAGACAGGAGTAGTCCGTTGCAATAATCCAGCCTGCTAATCACTAAGGTCTGTACCAATGTTCTCCTGTGGTGGTCTGCCAGATAGGGAAGAGCCCTTCTGAGTAGGCCAATCACCCTCATACATGTTCCTGTCACTTGTATGGCATGATCTTTAAGCACCAGAGGTTGGTCAAGCTTGACACCCAGATTTTTCACACATTCCTTTGGGCCTGGAGCTGAGCCCAGTTCCGGAGGCCACCACTCAGGTGACCAGAGGAGTGGGGCATTCCCAAAGAGCATGACCTCCGTCTTACCCACATTGCATTGTAGGTAATTGGAGGCCATCCATCCAGCTATTGCCCTCATTCCAGCAGCGAAGGAGTTTTTTACTGCTGTAGTCATCTTTTGAAATGGGAACAATAGCTGGGTGTCGTCAGCGTAAGATATTGGTGTGAACCCGTATTCCCTGACAATGTTCGCCAAGGGGGCCACATACACATTGAATAATGTGGGGCTTAAGCATGAGCCTTGTGGGACCCCCTTGGTAAGCTCCCTAGAGATGATTTGGTGGGAGCCTAGGCGAACATTTTGGGAGCGGTTGGAAATAAAGCTTTTTAGCCATGAAAGGGCCGTTCCATCCACTCCTACATCCCTCAAACGACTGATCAAGGTGCCGTGAGACACCGTGTCGAAAGCAGCGGACAAATCTAATAGCACCAGGATCATGGAGTCTCCTCTATCCTGTGCCATCCGGATGGTATTGGTCACGGAGAGGAGAGCCGATTCTGTGCTATGATTTGGCCTGAACCCAGATTGAGAGGGGTCCAGGCCGTCCGCTGCCTCGATAAATTTGGAGAGATGCAGGTTGACATGTCTCTCAGTCATCTTACTCAAGTGAGGCAGGAGGGATATAGGACGTAAATTACTAAGATCTGACCATGGCAACGCGGTGTTTTTGCGAATTGGGTTCACTACTGCCCTTTTCCAGTCATTGGGGACCATTCCTTCTCTAAGAGAGAGATTAATTAGTGCTTGAAAGCTAGGGGCTAGTAGGCTACCCAAAGGGGCTACCAATTTGGCAGGTAGTAAATCACGGGGGTAAAAACAATCCCCTCGCTTATACACCCCCAAAGTACTGTTGACCACCCTGAGTACGCACTGAGCTAACGAACACTTACTCTGTGCGCGCTGAAACAAATCAGCCGGCAATTCCTCACTGGCTCCACGTCACGCCGTCCGATCGTGTCCAACAGTTACTGAGCGCACGCACGTGGATAAATACGTGGGGCGGTTCTCTACTCACATCAAATCGGAACGCCCAGCAAAAGCAGGGACAAAGAAAGTCTCTCTCTAGGTCGGTACTTCCACTAATCAAAGTAGCCTCGGGCCATAGTTTACGTCTAAGGCAGTGATCCAAGAAGTCAACTGAAGCCTGTGAATACAGAACAGTCCTTGACAAACGTGCCCAATCACGGGGGTAAAAACAATCCCCTCGCTTATACACCCCCAAAGTACTGTTGACCACCCTGAGTACGCACTGAGCTAACGAACACTTACTCTGTGCGCGCTGAAACAAATCAGCCGGCAATTCCTCACTGGCTCCACGTCACGCCGTCCGATCGTGTCCAACAGTTACTGAGCGCACGCACGTGGATAAATACGTGGGGCGGTTCTCTACTCACATCAAATCGGAACGCCCAGCAAAAGCAGGGACAAAGAAAGAGGACTGAATCCTGCAGCGGCCGAGCCAACTAAAAATAGTTAAAATAAAATAAAAAGGAGCCCGGGGGAGCAAAACGTGTCGGGCGCTGTTAATATAAATTACAAAGCACAGACATACAATAAACAACAATAAAGTTGGTTCTAAAAAAGAAGCTCGCCCACCAAGAACTGCATCCTGAATCCTGGCGAGGCTCCAACCAACGGCGGCGCAGCTCACGGGGACAGGCCCACTGCAGCGGCCAATCAGAGCGCGCCTCTGCCGGCGAGCCTCCGAAAAGCCACCAATGCGGTCGCAGCCCCTTCGTGCCTCGGCCAAGGTGCCGAGCAGCTGCCGGTTGACCCCCGGGCGGGACGGGATACCACTATTTGTGAGGACACGGGGGGGGGGCGGGAGAGGACGAGGGGGGCGGGCGGGAGAGGACGAGGGGGGCGGGAAAGGACACGGACGTCGGGAGGGAGGCGGGAAACGTGGGGACGGCGGGAGGAGGGACACAAGGCAGGACAGCAGCAAGCACGGCCCAACCGGACCAGACTCGGGGGCGTTCCCGGCGTCGCGTGACGTCGCCAAAGCCAAAGAATCTCGGGAACGCCCCCGTGTCTGGTCCGGCATTGATGGACAGGCCCCTCGTTCAATGGCTAGGCTCCATTTATGGAGCTAGCAAATGGGACGGGGGGGCGTGTTCCATAGTGCTTATTGTACTCAATAGATTTCTCTGGAGGAGGAGCCTAACGGCTCCGTCCCCCAGCGAAACCTAAAAAGGTGGTACAACCTGCGCAGCCGTGCCAAGGAGAGGATTGCGGACAGGCTGAAGGAGGCTAACAAAACTGGAGGGGGACCAGCAACACTGCCTGGAAATACACCCATGGAGGACCTGGTTGAGTCCACACTCCAGCCTGAAGCTGTGGTGGGAGTGACCCAGTTGGATACATCCGGAGTGGCCAGTACTTCACAAGGTAAGATGCATGCAAGTGTCCATTTCAAGAACCATATCATAATGAGAACATCACCTCAGTTCAGCTCTGGTGTACAGATACTAACTTCAGTCTACATTTTCCTGCCATACCCAAATGCATTATGGGACTTACAGGCAGGTTAGGCAAGTTGCTAAACACACTATAAGAAAGTTACACATGTGAACACTGTGTGACAGATAGTAATTTAATGAGACCCAAAGTATGCTTAATGTGACATGCCATTACCCTTACAACAAATTAATAATGCATCATTTAACATCACAGATGCGGCAAAAGGAGGGTCTGAGGACAGTGAATACGGAGACACACAGGAGACTCAGGACGAGGCAGACGTGGAAAACATGTGGCCCCAAAAAGCACACCCCCTGCCCCCACTATACGCAGGACCCCGGTTCCACCACTGCATGTCATGGAAGCTGAGGATGCGTGTGAACCAGCTCCAGAGACAAGCCAGCCTCATGGACTCCCCAGTCACAGGCCCGGCACAGCACCATCCAAAGTCGGAGGCGCAGGTTAAGGGCACGCATCACATCTCAGGAGGACCAGAGTCCAAATGTCTGGGGTGGCTGGAGAGCCAGATGCTGAGGGTGCAGTGCCTGCAGGTAAACATATGAGGTCAATGCAGGCACAACTCTGTGAAATGGCAAGCAACATTGCAGTCATGAGTGATTGCATGAGAGAACTCTCAACAGCTGAGGTGGAAGGCAACAGGCAGACCAATACGGCCAAGCAGGAGCTGAGCAGGGTGATGCAGGAGGGCCAGGTGACAGAGAGAAGAAGGCATCGCCTGTTGATGATGTGCTTAGAAGCCTATACAAAGTCTAACAATAGACTGAGCACCAACTCTGCACTGCTGTTGTGTCGGTCAGTGGCCATGCAGATAGAGATGAGCCATTGTTGTGGGGATGTGGCCAGGACACTGATGCAGGTGACTTATGCCGTGGAACAAATCCAGGCTGCTACAGCTGGGGGCAGCAATGTGATAGGACAAGAGGGGAGTGAAGAGGTGTCAATCCTCAGTAGCCTGTCAGTGCCAGTCCCCACATGCAGAAGGCGCATCACTCAGAGCACTCAACCCTCTGGAGCCTCCTTGAGGGATGAGGATGATGCTGGCAAAAGGCGTTTGGGGGTGCATGGTAGGAAGAGATAGTCTGACTTGGGCAGCACAATTCAACCATGGTGAGGTAACCATTGACAATACCATACTAGTGACTGAGATCCAAGTCCAAGACTGTGTTGGTTTTTTTGGGACGTTCATTCACTGTGCAACTTTGCACCTGCTATGCGTGCTTTAACACAACCACCTGGTTTAATGCAAGTAAATACAGTACATTTCAAACATGCTGTGTCGTGTCTCATCATTACTCACCTCAGAAATAATGTTGTGTAATTTCTGCACACCTCCTTCGCCCTTCTGCTGAGCTTGCCCCTTATGCAGGTCGTAGTTGTGGCCCTTGCTGGTTATCCTCCTCAGGCTCACTGTCGGTCAATTCAATGGGTATGCCTCTCCTGGTAGCAATATTGTGCAACATGGCACATGAAGCCACAATCCTGCAGCAGGTCTCTGGCCGCTACTGCAATGATCTGCCAGTCTTGTGGAGGCGGCAAAAGCGACTTTTCGTCATTATACCTTCGCTCATTTGGGGTGGCTGGGTTGAGGTATGGTGTCAATATGTAGTTTCGCACAGCGTATGTGCTGTCACCTACAGGGTAGTGAGCAAAGGGTTAGTGACCGTTAGGCATTGCCATTTGGCTCACTGTGTGAGAGGAATCTTAATGTATGTTTACCAAGCAGATGTCCTTCGCCAAAATCACCCGCGAGCAGACGGGTGTGTATGCCACTGTGTCGAAATATATAGGAGTCATGTGTGCTTCCAGGGTATTGAGCCACAATGTCCGTAATGATATTGTTTGCCAGTCCTTATTTGCGATTCGCTATTTGGTAGTCGGAAATAGAGTACTCGCAAATAAGGATTCCCTGAATTGCTGTTTGCAAATTTAGCGATTCCTTAATTTTTCGATTTTCATGATTTATCGCAAAATTAGGTTCATGCATTGAGAGTGGCTAAATTACGCTTGCATACATGCTTTTTTGTGATTCGCTGTTTTTGCGAGCGCAATTTAGCTTGATGCATGTGCCGGTTAGATACATGGAATCCAGGACACTGAGAATGTATGTATGTGTGTGTATATATATATATATATATATATTATATATATATATATATATATATATATATATATATATATATATATATATATATATATATATATATCGATATGTATATGTATATACATATATAAATAAATCTCTTTCCTGCCTGATACTTTTATAATTCTTGCCTATTATGATACCCATTTTTAAGTTTATCTGGTTAAATATCCTATTGTGGGCTTTGAATCATGTGCCAGTACTTAGCGTCATTTCATAGTTGCCATGCTGTGTTTATTTACTATGTCTGATGCTGTTCTACATAGAATGATTTCTGTTGTGTTTACCTGCAGCTGTCTTCTGTTGACATAAAGAAAATATGTCTCTCCCTATATAGTGTCTTTTCTCTCCGACTCTCATAATTATACTTTACAAGGTCCGTGCAATGTTAGACTAATGTTCTGATTTGTTACCTTTGCCTCACATTGTAAAGCGCTCCGATATCCTACGGGATCAAGTTCGCGCTATATAAAACTTTATAAATAAATAAATAAATAGAAAGCCAGTTTTGGGTGTGGCGCATGCTATAGGTAAATTATCGGACTCCGTAGCTGTCCCTTTTCATCATTGGCCATACCTTCACTGAACATTTACCTAAATCCCTAGAGCTATTTCCAAGACAATCCATTTAATGATATTCGACCTCATAACTTACTGACCAAGGCTAATGTTGTAGCAGGGCCCTTTAGGGGATTCCTTCCTTAAATTATTGGCTTTATTTCTTCTGGAGTACTTTCTCGTCCATATATGTCCTCCCTTTATGCACTCTTTATTACATCAACGAATTGACTTGCCCAAACTTCCCCCCGTCCCATCTATTTTCTTTCTTTTTGTATTACATGATCTTCTAGCGGGCAGAGGATGAGACTACTGTTATGTCACCTTTCTGCAAACTGTTGTTAGGCCTCTGAAGTTTTGACACATCTATGAAGCCCGGGGTAGATGCTAATTGGTTACAATTAAATCTGACCAAACCGAGTTAATGACTTAAGGACTGGAAGAAAAGAGTAAGCCGAAAGGTGAATGCAATTTTTGTGTTTTTGAAGAGAGCCATATTTTGATTCTAGTGTGATACTGGATGTGGAACTCAATGGAACAGCAAATGAGCAATATGGTAAGAAAAGTAGTTATTTACCCGCCCTAAAGC
Organism: Lissotriton vulgaris; assembly: GCF_964263255.1. Taxonomy (NCBI): domain Eukaryota; kingdom Metazoa; phylum Chordata; class Amphibia; order Caudata; family Salamandridae; genus Lissotriton; species Lissotriton vulgaris. The sequence continues at coordinate 604,469,292 of NC_141699.1, read as the reverse complement.
ATTACATAGTCAGTCACATCCATCACATTACCTTGTTAGTGTGGCGAATGTTTCCTTAGGTACACTAAAGGAGAATACCCTTTTGCTGCAAGTGTTGCGACATCATGTTTTTTTTTAAAATGAGTGTCACGCGCAGCATGCTGACATTACACTAATTAAAAGTGAAACCACTCGGCCCGTTAGTGCACACTGGTTTCACTTTGATCGGTCCAGGGATCCACCCACTAATCACCAGAGATTTGTTTGGGGTCAGTGGCCCGGCTGTGCAATGGGCCCAAAAATTCCAGGTGAAGTTATCAGCTGAATGCTAGGAAAACGTTTATCAATATTACATGCTTGAAATCAAGTACAATTCAAATCATCACATACTGTGTGCCACAAAGGGTATCACCACAGCAGGAAGTCTCCCAACTCAAATTGAATTATCATTCAGCTAATAACTTTAAATGTGTTTTAGAATTGCAATATTTTGTCATTAGCATATTAGTTTTTGAAAATACATATTATTTTCTATCAAAATCCCTTTCCATTTTGAGCAATCAAACTCAATTTCCCAGAAGAAAAACCTTTTGTGAAAAAGCATAGTTTTTCCCTTTAAAAATCAAATCAGTTTTCATTGTTAGAATATACCAAGTCCCTAAACATCAGCTTTTTGTTTTCATTGAGTACCGCCATGTAAAAATGCCTGTCATGGACAAATTATGCTTCAAATACCCAGGAATTGGAATCATAGGCCAAGCTTCCTCACCATAACACTAACAATGCCTCTGTTATGCCAATAATGCCCACCATTAAACCAGGGCTACCACTGTGCCACAGCTGGATGCCCAACATACATCAGTTATGGCCATTGTTATGGGAGAAGCGGTTGCCACTCTGTCAGGAATGGCTAGAAGCAGGCCAGTGTTGCTCTTAATATGTCAGTGATGGCAGCAAGTATGTAATCACTAGACTTGTATGCCCAAAATAGTCAAGGACGAAAATATTATGGCTATGGCAGAATTATATAATGAATGGGCACAATTGCGTCAGAGATAATACTCATATGATGGAGACCAGCATACATATTTGGCTGTCCTTGATGCTAGGAGTAGGGTTAAGGAATCAACACTGTTTATTTGGGAAGGACACAATGTCACACACCCACACAAAAATGAATGTGATGCTTTTAATTTTCTCTACCCTGGATGCATACTCTCTTCTCCTCAGCTCTTTGGTTGATCATGCTCCCAACTAACACATTTTCACTCTAGTTCTTGCAGTCACACCCTTTGGTGGGCCAGCCCTGGTTACTGCTGCTACTATTCATTGATGTCACACACAGTGCGACTGATCGAGCAGGGTGGATAACAGGGTCATTCTCCTTCTTAGGTATATTTAAAGTGGTTAAAGACTGTTCATGTGGCAGACCCATAGGCCAACACTGCAGCTTCCACATGCTTCAACACCCTCCGCATACTCAGCAAGACCTTCAAACGGACCCACCCCCGAATCCAGGAAGACCGTCACCCATGCAATCATCACCAGCAGGCTGGACTACGGGAACGCGCTCTATGCCGGAATCAACAAATCTCTACTCCACAAACTTCAGACTGTCCAGAACGCCGCAGCCAGACTCATCCTCAGCATCCCACGACAAGACCACATTACCCAGCATATACAAGCACTCCACTGGCTCCCCATCGAAAAAAGAGTGACCTTCAAGCTGCTTCAAGCTGCTCACACACACCTATTAAGCCCTCCACAACACCGGACCCCAATACCTCAGCAAAAGAATCTCCTTCTACACCCCCAAAAGAAACCTCCGCTCCGCTGACCAGGCCTTGGCCGAATTCCCCTGCAATCACAGTCCCAGAACAGGAGGCACACCCTTCTCCTAAATCATGGCCACGACCTGGAATGAAATCCCCCTCAGCATCAGATGAAGCCACACACAGTGAAAGTATTTAGGAAGAGCCTCAAGACCTGGCTTTACGAATGACCTAAGCTGCCCAAATCCCCTGCACACACTCCCCCAGCGCCTTGAGACCCTCACAGGTGAGTAGTACGCTCTATAAATCCCTGATTGATTGATAGGCCACCATAGTGTGTGTTTGAGTGTTATTAACATGCCCTGCCATTGGTTTGGCTGTCTGTAACTCTTAAGGGTAGTGAAATGAGCAGTGCTGCCGTCTTTAATATACACAGAATCTCTGGATTGGCTTGGTTTGGCTTCACCTCTGAGAGCTACTTTGAGGGTGCTGGTGAGCTACCAGTAGCTCCTGAGCTACTGGTTGGAGACCCCTGCTCCAGAATCTGCACGGCTCTTTAGAATTTCTGCCACCGCGTGCTCCCACACTTCTCCCAATAAAAACGATACCCCACTTGTGTGGATGGGCCTATCGCTATTGTCATGAAAGACCCCACCAACACAACATGGAGACATCACATTTTCACCATGAAAATTGGCCTAGTTTGGAGATGTGGGTAGCTGCAGTGATTGGGCCCAACCGCAATCCCGGGAAACCCTACTGAACCCAGACATTTCATATAATTAGACACCCAAGGAAGTCCAGCGTGGTATGACATCCATGGATGGCACTTTGTTTTATTACAAGGAATGCCCTGGTAATATTAAACTTAAACAAAATTTGCTAACTTTCCTCACATTTCTGTGTGGAAAAGTACAATAATCTGTAGGATCAGCAAAATTCCTACCACCCAGCGTTCCCATACTACTTTCCATAAAAATGGTAGAGCTCTTGTGTAGCTGGAGCTGTCTTCAAGGCCGGAATAGATGAAATCTGTGACCTTATGAAGCCATTGGGCTCTTTGCATGATCCCTGGTTTTATCTCTTCTTGCCTCTGGTAATCTGCCCAGCCACACAAGTGTTTTCAGTGAGAACTCAGTACCACTTACAAGCCTGATGATGATCTCTGTGTTGTACATGTAGGCAAAATTGAGTTGGCCAGCCTGGGAGGCTACATAAGCATAGAAGGCTGACCCCTATGAATCTCTGTAAATGAGAGTTCTAAATGATGGCTCAAACAAAGGCAAGGAGGCAGTCTTTTTAATTTGTTATGTTAAAATCATTTGTAGATCACGCTTACACCAGGCGGTTTCATGGCGCTGTGAGCAGGAGGCAGCAATAGTATAGTGACAGAAGCTTACTCGTGTGCCTGAGAGTCTTAAGGAGTGTTCTGAATTGAGCATGAGAAGTTACTGACCTGAGTTCCATGGGAAGGGAGTTCCAGAATTGAGGGGCCAGAAGAGAGAATCTAAGACCACTGTGTTTTTTCCATTTGAAGGTGGGGATGGTGAGCAGGAACGAAGTTCACAAGGGGGGGCTTAACAATGGATCATGGAGGAGATAAATGCCGGGCCGTGAGCGGCCAGGGCTTTGAAGATGGTACAGCCCAGTTTAAATGCACAGCGTTTAGCCACATGGAGCCAGTGGAGGCTCTTCATCAAGGGGCGGACTTGTTGGTGTCAGGGTTGATGGAAGATGAGCTGCTTGGTTTTAAACCAGTTGTAGGCGATGGAGCTGATAGGCCGGGATGCCAACATAGAGTGAGTTGGCAAAGTCAATGCGGGAAATGACCAAGGCCAGAAGAACTAGGGTTAAGGTCTCGGTGGTTAGGAATCTGCCGATATTCCGGATTCTTCGTAGGTGGAAATTAGATCTGAATCCAGACAATGCTAAAGAAGGATGGAATGGCAGGTGAGGTCCTCTGACACCTACCTCTAAGTGTCTCAGGGCTGTGACACCATTGACGTCCCTAGCAATGCAGAAGGCATCTTAGGCAGTTGTTGCTACACGAGGTTCTGAAATCCACCTCGGTTAGGTGAAAAGCCTGAGAAAGGTCCAGAAGAGCAGAGATGTGGGGAGTAACGACTTGCTCCGTGATGTAGGTCGGGCCATATAAAGGGTTGGTGGCTATGAAGAACGGGAGGATCAAAGAAAGATTTATTTGACAAAGGGCAACTTGGCAGTTCAAGTGATAAGATAACAGAGAGTTGTCAGGATGTGTCCAAATAGTGCTAAATGCACTCACTGGCTCGCAGTGTCATTGCTGTACAAGACTGCAACAGTCATCCATGCTTGTGTATGAGCCAGACTCAAAGAAGCGTTTCTCTTGTATCCCAGCGATCGAGTGTGTGTGTGTGTGTGATCGAGTAGGTCCCATTTGGGTACAGGGTCTCTGTTTTGGGACTGTTTATCTACAGCGCTACTTTATGCATGGCATAAACCATAAATGCTGATCTGACAGGAGTATTCTACTGTTTCTTACTGTTGCTGAGGGAGGGCATTATGGTTTATGGAGCTTTGTTAGTACACCTTAATTGCTGTATTAGGATTCCAGAAAGCTGAGACAGCGCTATGGGTAATTTGGTGTATGTAAGCCTACAAATAGAGATACTGAGTAGTCCAAGAGGAAACCTGTGTGAAATATGAAAAAAGAAAATGGTCCCTCAAAAAATATTTGCTGGTGAGTTTTATTTATTATGGAGACTAAGGGCAAAATAGGTCCGGGTTATTAAAGCATGTCAAAAATGATATAATATAGATAATAAAATCGGCAAAGAAATAATGGCAGATAAAACAGCGCATTGGTGATCTGATGAATGTGCAAAGTCTAAGAGATGTCAAAACAAGTAGTGACTTTCAAACACATGATTAAATGGAGGAGTTTTACATGGGCACATTGCTCAAGTTTATTGGTAATAATCAGTGACTGTTTTATTAAAGGCCTTTTTATTACCCTTATTCTGCAATGGATGGTGTCTTTCCCAGGACTGAAATGAAGGAAAGATCCCAGACTCCACTGCAATTGAAAAGACAAACATGCAAAAAAAGATTTGTACAAGATAATTTACAAGGAGACATTTGAAACATAAATTCAATCCCAAAACACGAAAACTGCGCACAAGTCATCTTAGTAAACAATAAGGATCCACAGAAGGGTGTTTGCAAATTGTTTTAAATCAAGAGATCAGGGTGTCTCTACATCTACCCATTACAGATGGGAAGGAGCTTTACAAATTGTGCAGAACAACGTCTGAATAAAACGACATTTACATTAGAAAAAATTAAGCTTCTAAAAAACGCTGGAACATTCCCCTAAGTGAGGCGCAGGTCTATAGCAAGGGTAACACAAGGTGACAGCCTCTCACAAATACATGGAGCATGTGAACCAGGGGTAAGGTAAAAACAAATTATAGTTAAGAAGTTGATTCAAACAGTAGCCTTTAGGAAAGAAAGACAATGAACTTTTATAACTAACTGTGCACTCTCCTATTCTAAAGTCAAATTGAGAAAACAGCTATAGGCCTATTGTTTTCATGAGGCTATCCGCTTGAATCGAGAGCAAATCAAGGCCTGTAGTTTGAATACAGGGTGCTAGGATGGCAAAGAGGCACTTCTATTCCACGAATTAGCACCAACAACAGAGGTTAAATGATTGTAGCAGAGGTTGATATATTGAGAAAAAAACAATTACTAGGTATTGGGTTTTCTGTAAAAATGAAGGATAATTTAGAATGAAATCCTCAAAACCGAACAATAGAAAACAGACTATGTATGACCTTTGCATGGACATAAAAGAAATCCTTCCAACTATCAACTAATGTGCCAAAAAAGTGCTGATTGAATGCAAGGATGGACACCTGAGCATAGTCAAAAGGAAATACATTGTATATTTCAAATAAACACTTGTAAGCATTGGCGTCAAGAGCGCATGCATGGAAAGGCAAGCCTGGCTCAACAGTCTGTTCAGAGATGCAGAAGACAAAACTGTTCACCTATTTAGAGAAATGAAAAAAATAGGATTTACATTGAAAACTTGTTGACACATGGAGGAAGGTTCACCCAGCACTAAGAATATTCTCTTTATTCTGTGCTCCAGGCACTATAAACCCATACTGATATGATCTTTACCACTGTTCAACTCTGATTCGATTTTAGGGACTGAATACCTATTAGAACATTGGAATGTTGGGAGCTCCATTGCAAGCAATGGAGTGCTCCCTGCTTCTATGGGCTGGTAAAGGCCCGCAGAGCAACATTCCATTGTTCTACAAAGGCTTCTCGAAGTTCGAGGGGATTTATATCCCCTCGAGCTTCGAGAACCCTTTGTTTAATTTGTTAGAACATTCGGCCCTCTAGTGCCAGAATGTTCTAATTGCCTTATAGCCCTTCATAGCAGGGCTATACCGGCTATTAAAGTCCCGCTGTTTCGTTAAAGTCCCTCGCCTTCGGCTCGTGCCTTTAACGATTCAGCGGGCCTTTAATAGCTGGTATAGGCTATAAGGCTATAGTAAAGACCCTTTCAGATCCCAATCCATTGAAATTTACTCTGCAAAGTGGTAATATAACAGCAGTAATATCTTCCCAGGCAACTGCAACTTGTCTGAGAAAACTACACATTTCTTTGACACAAATGCAGGCTCCACTCTGGTCACGCTGAACGAATGGGAGACTTTTAAAGCTAACATTCAAGTTATATGTATCAAGACATCTGTTGGAGTTAGAATGGCATTGGATGGGCAAATGGACACATTAGCAAAGGACATGCACATCACTGAAAGAGCACACGATTCTCTATGCTGACACATTAAACCTTTTTCACCGGTGATAACCGCATACAGAGCTCCTTAACAAGCTGAGCTGGCATGACTACAGAGTACACTACATTGAAGAATTCTGAGTGAGAAAAGTCCAGGCGTCTTCTAGCTGGGCTTCTAAGAGCAGAAGTTTAATATACAATTATTACTGCCATATGATATCTCAAGGGACATGCCCTCCATGCAATTATGTATTAATGAGTTCTTCACAGCATATTACAGATGGCTTAATGCGCTAGGACCGGTCGCTGACACTTCATTGCTGATGGCTTATGTGCGATCAGCGACATTACTGCAACTAACACTGGAACAAAAGGTTGATCTGGACAGCCCTGTAACCATAGGTGAGCTCAACCTAGCGACATCACCCCCTCGCAAGACCTCTGCAACTCCCTCGCCTCCTACTTCCACAACAAGATCGCGAACATACACAACAGCTTCAGCACTCAACCGACGAACGCCACGACCGAACCACCGCCCCCCACCACCACCCTCCGCGTCTGGACTCCGATCAACACCGAAGACACCGTCCGCACGATGAACTCCATCCACTCCGGATCTCTGACCGACCCCTGCCCTCACCACGTCTTCAACAAGGCCGACGCTGTCATCGCACCCCACCTGCGGGACATCATCAACACCTCCTTCGCCACCGCCACCTTCCCGGAGAGCTGGAAGCACGCCGAACTCAGCGCCCTACTCAAGAAGCCATCGGCCGACCCAACCGACCTCAAGAACTACCGCCCCATCTCGCTGCTCCCGTTTCCTGCAAAAGTCATCGAGAAGACCGTCAACAAGCTGCTGGCCGCCTTCCTCGAGACAAACGGATCCCTCGACCCCTCGCAGTCTGGCTTCCGGGCCAACCACAGCACCGAGACCGCCCTGATCGCAGCCACTTTTATTTATTTGATTTATTTGACGGATTTGTAGAGCGCATGGCTGCCCGTGAGCGTCCCAGCGCTAAGTGACAAAAGGCTTACTGCGGTGGAGTCTCACGGGAATAGCCAGGTTTTGAGTGCTCTACGGAATGAGAGCAGGTTGGGTTGAGCTCTGATATCAGGGGGAAGGATGTTCCAGAGTTTGGATGAATTGTATGAGAACAAACGACCGCCTGAACGAGCTTTCCTGATTCTGGGTATGGAGGCCAGGTTGCAGTTGGAGGAGCGGAGGGTTCTAGTAGTGGTATGGGGTGAAATGAGGTTTTGTAGAATTGGGGGGGCCTTTCCGTGCAGAATTTTGTAGGTGGTACAAAGAGCCTTAAACTTGACTCTTTCCTGGACGGGGAGCCAGTGTAGAGCAGTTAAGGCTGGTTTGGCTGAGCAACGGCGGTTTGTTCCTGTAAGAATGCGGGCTGTAGCGTTTTGTACTGTTTGCAGTTTGGACAGTACTTTTTTGGGTGCCACCGATGACATCCGAGCGCCGCTCGACAACGGAGAAACAGCGGCCCTCATCCTCCTCGACCTCTCCGCGGCCTTCGACACTGTCTGCCACCGTACCCTAGTACAACGCCTCAGCAACGTCGGAGTCCAGGAGAAGGCACTGGAGTGGATCATCTCCTTCCTCTCCTGAAGGACACAGAGAGTCCGTCTCCCTCCGTTCAGATCTGAAGCCACCGAAGTCATCTGCGGCGTCCCCCAAGGCTCCTCGCTCAGTCCAACCCTCTTCAACGTCTACATGAGCCCCCTCGCAGACATCGCACGCCAGCACTACCTCAACATCATCTCCTACGCCGACGACACCCAACTGATTCTCTCCCTCACCAACGACCCCGCCACTGCCAGAGCCAACCTTCACGAAGGGATGGAAGAGGTAGCCGAATGGATGAAAAACAGCCGCCTGAAACTGAACTCGGACAAGACGGAAGTCCTCATCCTGGGATCCTCACCCACCGCTTGGGACGACTCCTGGTGGCCCCCCGCCCTAGGCAGCGCACCCAAACCAACAGACCACGCATGCAACCTGGGCTTCATCCTGGACTCCTCCCTCTCCATGACCAGACAAGTCAACGCCGTCTTCTCGTCGTGCTTCAACATCCTGCGCAGCTACGTAAGATCTTCCGGTGGATCCCCACCGAGACCAGGAAGACGGTCACCCAGGCCCTCGTCACCAGCCATCTGGACTACGGCAACTCCCTCTACGCTGGAACCACCACCAAACTCCAGAAGAGACTCCAGCGGATCCAGAACGCCTCAGCACGACTCATCCTGGACATCCCCCGTCGCAGCCACATCTCCGGACACCTGAGAGACCTGCACTGGCTCCCGGTCAACAAGAGAATCACCTTCCGTCTCCTCACCCACGCACACAAAGCCCTACACAACCAAGGCCCAGGATACCTCAACAGCCGCCTCAACTTCTACGCTCCCAAACGCCAGCTTCGATCGACCAGCCACGCCCTCGCCGCCATCCCCCGCATCCGAAGAGCCACCACAGGGGGACGGTCCTTCTCCTACCTCGCCGCCAAGACATGGAACTCCCTCCCCACCCACCTCCGCCTGACCCAGGACCACCTCGCCTTCAGGAAGCAACTCAAGACCTGGCTGTTCGAGCGGTAGCGGACCCCCCTCCCCCAGCGCCTTGAGACCCTCTGGGTGAGTAGCGTGCTATATAAATGCGATGATTGATTGATTGATTGATAGCTATTGGCAAAATACCGGGTTGTGATGGCCTTCCCCTAAGGGTCTATAAAACGTTTAGGAGTAAGTTAGCGCATGGCCTGTCAAATCTGTATTCATCAGCCCAAGAGTATGCTTTCTCTTATGACTAAGGAAGTGATCAATAAAATATGACCAAAAGCTGGTCTCAACCTGCGACTTCCTACCAACTTCTTTGGATCTTAAACTTAGATAAATAAATGCTCAGAAAGGTGTTGGTATGTAGGCATTAAAGGTTCCTTCCTCGTCGGTGCACGTAGACCAGGGTGGATAGGCATTCCCATGTCCCATGTGACGAACAGTTTATCAGTATAGTATGCACATGGTGGAATGGCTTTCATTGACATGAAGAAAGCATTCGATTAATTGGATAGGCAATATTTGTCCATGTCCTTAAATGTATGCGATTTGGTATTGAATTCCGAGCTTAGATCCCCATTGCGAGGATTAAAAAGAGCAAAGTGATATTTCCGTAAGTGGTCATACTGAGAGGCTCAAGACCGGGCTGCCTTTTTCCCCCTATTGCTATCCTTTCCCTTACCATGAAGCCCCAGGTGTGCCACATACATAGAATGGAGGGCTACCTCGGGCTGATCATACATAATTCAGGTCCACATGATCTCATTATTTGCAGATGATGATCTTCTATATCTATGGGATGTGCGCAATGGGTGGCTTGTGGTGTTTCAGAAGCCGGAGGAATTCTGAGCCATTTAAAGGGTTAAACTGAATGTTGCCAAATCTTGCATATTCCCACTAATACATCACACACATATCCACTTTACAACCCTCATGGTCTGGAAAAGATGCATCACACCTTCAAATGCATAGCAATATTTTTTTATGGCATGTCTTAAATGTTCAACCTTTTTTCCATTCCTCCATAAGGCTGAATCTTTGGTAATGATGTATCTAAAGGATGAAGTAGGGTGTTTAAGTTTACTTTGTTTCTTTAATTTATTAGAAAACACCACTTAATGAATCATTATTTTGCGATATTGTCAATGTGGTCATATTGTGCCTTTATTGTTATTTTGGTGTGCATGGCTGCTTGTTTCTTATGTGAACTTTTAATAGTGGCATGTGTGTTAATAGTTAATATATATGCTTTTTATATGTGCCTGGTTTCTCTGTATCAATGTTCCCTTTGACATAGCCAAACATGTTGGCTTTGCCAGTGCTTGTTTCAAGAGGGCTTGTCACAAAATTGGACCGTGCTGTGCTCAAAATGTAGTTGCTGATGGGGCAATTCTTCGGCTAATGCGAGTAAACTATATTTGTCTAATTTTAAGTAATTGTCTAGTGATGATAAGCTTTATCTTTGACCATATTGAGTGGTGAGTAATGAACGAAGAGCCTTATCTCAGATGAGTGCTGTTCATGAGGTCTTGAACATTCTGATTATACGGTAAAAAAAAAAATCTAAAATGCAGTGATGAACGTGCCTCTGATCGTGCGTCAACAAAGATGAAGAAAAGCTGTAAGCTGCACTAAGTCTTCCCCACATTTGCTAGAACTTATGTATTGTACCAGAAATGCTGAAGAGGTGGTTGTGAGAGTATCAGTCCCTCACTATATCAATAATGTGCTGCTGCTGCTGCTGCATTGTTAGTCCTTTGTAAACCATGTTGAATTTCCCGCCAGTGCGACTAGAAATAGAAGTACAATGTCACTGCAGCTGCATGGTAAAGAGCTTTACAGGGTATATCAACTCTGGGTATATCAACTCTTGTTACTTGGGCTCGAAAAGGTGCATGTCATTTACAAACAGCACAAAATTCTGGAGTCGGACTGGTAAATAGTCTTGGGAGATGGGCTCAGGTGTAGAACGCGTGAAGACAGACCTTGGTTGCCAATGGAGAGGGGCATCCGATTTCTCTTATAGATATTTCTTTCTCCTCAAAGCATCCCTTTCCTGTGGTCCTTCAACAAAAGCCTTCCTATCTCACTGTACTTCCTTCTCTTCACTATGGATTCAAGATTCATGTAATCTCTTGATTTGATTGTGGAACTCCCTGCAAGGATCCATTCAACTGGAAGGCTTCCTCGAAAAACGTTAGTTATCTGAAGACCCTTCTTTTCTGTTAGTAGACATAAGTATAGTGAGGCAACTTTGAACACAGCAACTACGGGCGTTGGAAGTAAGAGTCTGGTTATTTAGGGATACATTCCTTTTTTGGTGTAAAATTCATGCTGGCTCAAGTTCTGGTCCAGAAGTTAGGGAGCACAGCACCCCAGTCTCAGGAACAAATGGCACTCCAGAGTCTGCGGTGCAGTGCCGCTAAAGAGCCTTCTCCATGTTTTTGCAATTTGAACTTGTTTTGTCCATTTGCTGGTGTGCGAGTGTGCTGTTCGTTTGCTGATTGTTTGTAGACTGTGTGAGTGGCAAACTTCTGGCTACAACTTTCAAAACTCATTCATCAGGTGCATTCACTAAAATGTTGATTCAGCCTTTGATGGAAAGGACAAAATGTTAGTGGGTCATGTACAAAAACCAACGTAGGAGGCAACAATTATTTAAAAATGTGAACTTATTTATTTTGTGATACACTTCCCAAAAAATATTTGTCAGAAGTCATTGAAAATGGTATTTTTCAGTAGAAAATGTCATCAAGATGCATCTCTTGATTGTCAGGCATCAATTGGTTGGCTCACATCCTGATTCATAAAATAAAAAGAAAACATGATCAAATTCTATGAACAAGTGTTTCGCATGCTAACAAACAAAAATACTGATGTAACAAAAATAAAAGACATGGTATACAAATGTGTAATTATTTTCAGATCTTGAAATCTATAGAATGTTTGTTTCAAACTCTATTCCAGCCAGACTATGTTCAAGTGAATTCATATATCATGAACATAGTATCTTAGTAAAAATCCGCACTAGTCATGCGAAGGCCCGAATCCCAAAGTTTAATTACATAATAGTCAGGTGTTTTTTAAACAACGTATTTATTCTGAAAACATTTATTGACAGTCCGATTAATCTCGAGTTCCTAACTTCCTAATGAACGAAAGTAATTCGGTGAATTACTTGAACTGCCTTGTTAATTAGCACAAAGGAGACTGAATGTATGCTAATCAATAATTGCCCAAATGGATTTTGGTCCAGGGTAGTTAGTTATCATGCTTTATCAAAAGTATTAGACTGAGATGACCCAGCGCATAAACTATTCATTGCATAAAACAGCAAATGCCGGTGCTGTAGAGGGCAACCAGAAAATAATACACCAGCACAGTTACCGCAAAAAAGGACAACATCCTAAAACATCTCCAGTTTGTAAGGGCTTCTGATCTTCACCCTTCTCTCTTGTTTTCCAACTTGAACCTTTGAGTGCAGATTGTATTCAAAATACTACCCATCCCAGTCTGCGGTTTATATCTGAATCTGCCGCAGTAATTTCAAAACCTTCTTTGTAGTGCAGAACAGTGCTCTGGAGTAATACTTTACTTCCAAACAGCCTTTGGGTAGGCTGGGTACATTCTGTTTTAAACTTTGTATTGCATGACATGAGCGCTGGTTCAGGGGAGTTTTGTAAATAAACCCTTTTTCGTTTATGAAATACAGCAAGACCGAAAGTGTGAATTAGGACATTGTAACTAATTCCCTGATCATGCTACTTTTGCATTTTGGCCCATACAGAAGTCTGCCTTGATTTGCCTCCACAGTAGCAGCATAATGTATGTTCTCTTAGTGATTGCATGTATTCTTTAGCATCTATTTAGTCTGTTTTCTTCTCAAAACAAGCAATTGTGCTGATTTGCAGTTGGAACGAAAGGCTGGAGTCCATTCTTTTTTCTAGATCACACATCTTGACTACTATGGACTGGAGGTTGTGTGAGGATGACTGGCAATACAAATGTCATGCATTTAGTGAGAATTATTTCCAAGTGGGAAATGTATGTTTTGGGTACCGTTGGGCTTAATCGACCCTCCAGGAACATTGTGGGGTGAATGTCTGTCATGCTGACTTCTCAGCAAAATGCCCTGACCCCATCCCTTTTTAGTATTGATTCAGGTCGTTGAGTGTGTAGATTATATTTGGAGGTTTTGGGATACAATGCGTTGGGCTAATGGGCCCATGTCATTTTTGAAGGTCAGTTGTGGGAGTGAGATGGTTCATTAAACCCCACAGATGATGGTTATTCATTCTGACTTGAATTCTTCTTTAACTGTGGTTCTTGACTCTAAAACAAAGCAAAGTGTGAACATCTGGTCGACTCCAGTTTAATAGTAAAGTCTGAATCAAGCATTGATTAGGCTGTATTCAGGCTTAGTATCTAGGCCTGTGGTACTGTTCCTTTGTGTTGTTGGTTGTGCTCTGCATATAGAGATGTGGACTGACCTTTTCCATAACACAACATGTGCTCTATAGTTTGTATTACCTACTGCTATCATGATTTTTGGTTCTTCCCCTTGTTCTTGAAGCACCAGTGCCTGGCTGTTTTTTAGTGTTAATGCCTATATTCAAAGTCTGATTTTCTATTGAAGAATATTCATTAGTCATCATATGGCTCTTCTGTCCAGTCCAGATGAGGAATGGGGGAGTCATGCGCATGGCCCAAGAGTTTTAACTCAAGTATTTGATGTAGAAAAACTCCCTAGTAGCATCGCATGTAGGATGCTCCACACCCCAAACTCTTCTAGACAATGTTTTGGGGTGCTAATTCTCTTCCACTGGTACTAAAGGTTTACCAGTTGACCAGTTGACTGGTAGTTATTCTCCACAAACATAATGGCATATAGCTGTACCTTGACAACCACAAATTAATGCCTGGACTTACCCCTTTTAGGTGGATATCTGTGGGTATTTATTTTTTTAAGCCATTGCAGTGTGTTTAACTCCTTACTTTTGCAACAGCTACAGAATGACACTGTAGAGCAGGCTTCTCCAGCGAGTAGCTCATGAGCTGCTGGTAGATCTCCTGCTACTGTTCAGTAGCTCTCTTGTGTGCAGCCCACGGAACTGAATTAGAAGCTTATGCTTGGTTGGGCTTATATATGTATACCAGAATTGAAAAGCGAGTATTCAAGATGAAAATGTGTATATTTTCAGAATTCATATGTGGCTTGGTTGGGAAAACATTTTTACATTTCCAAAATATGTTTAAAACTGGTATTTGAGTGATAAAAATCAAACGGTTTTGAGGAAGCTTATTACTAATATTATTATTAGCGAAGGGCATTGTAGCTATGGCTGTTAATTTTTAAAGACATTCCGCATTTACAAAGAATTTGTTTACATTACTGTTTGGCAGCCATGTCTGATGTACTGAGGTAATCACTGCTGGTACTATTTGAATCTGTTGGCTACTAATGTACTCTTGTATTATGAGTTCACTATTACATCTCAAATTATGTAATGTAATGTATTGTAAACAGATATTTGTATCGCGCAACTGTCGCTCCAAGGAGCTTCTAGGTGCCACTACTGACCAGGAAGTTATAAACACTGGTCAGGCTGCTATTAGTAAGTCGGGGGGAATTTCGCATTACATTTAGTATTTTTTATTACAGATAAGGTTTGAGACCCCTCTGCTAGAACAGTGTTGCCCAGAAGCTTGCTCTTCAGATTAATTCTTAATAGATTACCGCGCTATGCTCCGTTAAGTGGCACCAATATTGCCAAATTTAGCATCGTTTTAACCCAGCATCTGAATAATTTAGCTAACGTGGTTAACAGAGTGGGGTGTAGGAAAAGACTGTTTCTGCATCACTGTAATTGCATTTTTTACAGTTTAATTTTAAGACAGTCAACTCTCCTAGTCAAGCTGCATTACAGTAACAGGGCGTGATTAATGTATTCTCATCGCAGCTTTCAGAGCATCTGTGGTTCTTCGATTACGTACTGATAATATTCATCGCTTCTTTGGGGAAAATCAATGTGGCTATGAGATGGGGTAGTAATTTTAGCTGAAATTTCAAGATTGGCTAAAAGATATGTCTTGGTGCGAGGAACGGGCGGGGACATATGCAGAGCCTTTGCCACTGTTGTCTCATCCACAAGACCTTTGGGGCCCCTTGAAAAAATATTTGGCAAAATTAAGTTTGGAATGAGCGGATGTGTTCCTTACGACAGATTATGGCTCCTAGATGTATTATATTCTTTGTCAGATATGTACCGGGGTCTTGTTATAAGGTTGATTTCTAGTGACATTGTGCTTTTACTAAAGTTAGAAATTATAGGAGACCTCAGTAACCCAGGCATGTTTTTCGATACTTACTGATTACAATGATGAGATGATCTATGTAATTGTGCAATTCGGTTGATATGCTATACTTTATATGCTGCCATGTTATATGTACTGATTTTGCTATTTGAAACCTATAAATAAAAAATAAAAAATGTCATCACTTCTAGTCTTTCTCCTCATCCTATTTCTCACTTCGGAGGAGTTGTCTTCTCTTGGACAACAAGACCTGCTTTTTTCCTGTTGCAAAAACAATACAATTTTCGACTGTCTCCCTCTTTCCAAAAGTAGAGGATCAGCTTCCTCTTCTCTTTGTGTTAATGGCAAAACCTTGAAACTGCAACCGAAACCTCGAGGTAGACCAAGGAGGTAAGGCGGAATGCGAAGAGGAAGTGTATTCCTATTAGTCGTGCAGATTACTGGAATCAATGCATTACCCTCATGCCATTCTTGGTGATCGTAGTCCGTTCTTGTGAGTTGTACCAAGTATTACACAGATTCAGTAACAGAACACCAGCCACTAAAGTTGCTGTGGACATCATCTTCCACCAGCAGTTGCTAAAGCTGTGTTCTGTACACCCCATGGGGGGACTGTAATCAGGGCCTGAGCATCTTCCTGTGCTCAGAGGCCAATGCTGAAAGCAAATGGCGAAATCCAAAATCTCCCTTGCAATTGATGTAAGCAGTAATGACCTTTGACGTTATCAATAGGAGGAAATCCATTAAGAGGCTTGAATTCCCCCCCCCCACTCCATAATGCTCCAACCCCCCCCCCCCCCCCACACCCCTTCTATTATAACCGGTTTCTCTTTTACTCTAGGGTCCCAAAGGTCTTCTAGTTCCCTGGCACCAGAGATTTTGCCCTCTGCACATCTGTTTCTGTTGTTTCCTCCCTGGTTACAGTGGAGGAGCCCTGTCACATCCACCCTTTGGTCCTCTGAGAACGTGCCAAATCGGAATATTTCATTTTGTATTCGAAGCCATTATTTTGACATTTTTTGTATTCAGTAGTATTCCTTTTGTGAAGTCTAGTGTATGAAGACTACTGAAATGTGATGGATACTCCTTAAACACTATCAGCCTGTTAAGCAAATCAAGATGTTCTAAATCTTGTAGTGTTCGGGAAAATCTATGGCATGCACATATATCACGTATAATTTGAATACTACTGGAACATGATTAATACTGAAAGACTATTAGAGAAATGGATGTATACTGTGGCATTAGTGTTTATTTAGTATGCAACTATAAGTTAAATACAAACCATCCAAAGAAAATGTGAATAGCAAGGGTATTTGGCAATAGCAAAGTCTGTGATTGTCCGAAACGGAGGGTGTGTAAGCACAACATATATCTGTGCATCTGGCTTCTGGTGACAGTGGCGCAACAAGGGGGCGACGTAGACAGCCAAGTGGCTAGCTACGCCACTGTCTGGTGATCATAATCAGTGCTTCTAGAACTTTCTTTAGTGCTCACATTTAATGACACTAGTCTCCGTTGACCAGTCATGATGAATCTTAATAATCTTCATTTAATGTTCACAATGGAACCTACTAGCCTTTATTTAGTGTCCGGAGTTAATGTAGCTAGCCTTCAACTACGATTTATAATAAAGATTTACCAGTCTTCTTGTAATAATCAAAATTAATATTAGTGACCATCTTTCTTCACTTTCAAATACTACTTGAGTAGATGTAGCCTTCTCTAATTTAAATATTTCGGCTTGCCAGGTATAGTACTTAATCTTTACGTACACTAAATGAATACTTTGAATAGTAAATTAAGACTACCAAGAAGATAACAAAAAAATAAAAGATGATGTTCCATTTTGCTGAAGGATCCTTCACTGTGGAACATCCTTAATTTCAGGTTAGGCCAGAATCGCTGCTTCAAAATCTTGAGATCTGGTCGCCTCGTGCTTCCTCAGGCTGTGTCGGTTAGCCACTCTACGCAAGTTATGTTGATGCAATATGAGCATTCCATCCTGAACCAGGAAAATGGACAGTGTCCTGAGTTTCACTGCCCATTCCAGGAGGAATTGTGTTAGAAATGATCTGTCTTCCTAATGGATCAAACACAAGGCATCAACATAATCGCAGCAAATAATTTATATCTAGTGATACTACTACTCCACTACTGATAACAATAATAATTGAAGAGGCCCAACTTTTTTCTTAGTATCCACTCCACTAACCCCCCCCCCCCGCTCCACAAGCTGAATGCCAGAGTTCCCATATACCAAGGCTGCCTAGTCTTGATTTTTATCTTTCTCTTCCTCATTTGTCTTCTTTTCTTTTCTTTGGGTCAGAATCGAATCACTAAAAATATGTTTTGGTTCCCAAAAATGAGTATTGGTACCCACCAGCTACAAACACCTAACCAAATTAAACACGGAACCCGGTCCTTTTCCAAGTGCAATAGTGGTGTCCCCTGGCATTGAACTGTCTCAGCACAGATAATTTTGGGGTCTTGCAACATTTATCACCGTCTCCTGCTCAGAGTTTGCATGGAGATCTTGCAATGGTGGGGCTGTTAAAGCGCTTCCATCTGAAGTCTGCACACGTATGTGTTGCCGGAGTAGTCTTTACAGTTTCATTGTAACATCTCCCTCAATCTTGATTACGTCTTCTTCAAGTGTGCAACCACTGCAGGAAGCCATTTGCCTATAGTTTGTGGGGCCCACTAGTCTGCACTGGTGTGAACAAAGGGCAAAGTCTGTATGCTGGAGTCTACATACTTGCTTCATGGGTAGCAGAACCACCTCTCCAAGTCCAATGTGTGGGAATAACTATGAGGTTGTCTTCGCAAGAGAACGAATGTAGAGACTACATTGTTGGGTTGCCTGGCCACCTACAAAAGCAAAGAATGACCGAATGATTACATTTACATTCATTTAGGGTATGTTCAGTACACCACTGGTAGTCTAGAGACCTATTTATGTTCACAAGCACCCTGACCACACAAGTAAGTCTCAAAGGCAAGGTGTAAAAACTTGGCTTTGAGTCTGAATGTTTATGTACACTGTGTATCTCTGAGCAGAGGAATCCAAGAGCCTAGTCCACTGCAAATGGGATAAAGACATGAATTGGATATTGTCACAGCACAGAACTCTGAGCTACATTGTGTGGTGAGAGGGGGTGGTCTATGCAAGTTCCAGGCCTAATCTGTGCTATTGCCGTATGCAGAACCTCCAATAATCCATTGTTAGTTGCTTGGTGAGGTGGAATGGGTAGAAGCCCAAACATAGCTACGGATCTATAGTCCTTCACCTCCTAAAAAAAGTCACTTCAAATGTATTCAGCTTTTTCTAAACTAAAGTCTCCCGAGGAAAGAAAGCCCTTCTGCACATTGCCTCGCAGTCATTTGCTTCTCCACGTGTGATACCCACTCCGTGAAGTATAGCAATTAGAAACTGATAACTTCCATATTTAGCACTATGTGGGTGTTAAATAATTACAGCTCATATGAACTAACTCCAGTGCATACTTAAAAATTCACTTTGTAAATACAGATCCTCCCACACTACTTTAAATGTAGTAAGTACAATGAACAATTCTTCTTCTGGTTGCTTCTTTGTTCATGGCTATTTCAGGTTTATCTATGGAAATGTAAGTAAAACAAATATTTAATTCACATTTGCTTCATTGGCTCATTTGTGTTTGTCCCGTCCTTTGCTATTTTTAAGGTATATTACTGAATCACTAGTGGAATTTCTCTAATTGCCTGTGCATTTTTTTCTTTTTTGCGTACTTGTAGTCTTCCTTCATGCTTCTTTTCTCTGGAAACAAAGCATTTATAGCTGTGCACGGTTATCTAGAGCCTGTTGGCACTAAAAAGATTGTTCTGACATTCAGTGACATGCGGCAAGGAAAATGTCAGAGAGGAATTGTTAAGGATGGTGATCAGTCGGTATGTCATTGTCCATGCAGCTCAGATTGTACTGTTCTCTGTTGCTTGTGTAGGGCAAAATGATGGCCTTCCAAAGGCAGATAATGGATGTGTCTCTTCTGAGGTGACACTCGGCTGTGGTGGTTAACACATGACTTCATGACTTTAGGAAACCATGTTTCTAGGTTTGGACTGTTGACATAATTGTTGCCAGAACTGGTTCAGTGGAAGTAAACCAAGACTGCAGATTCCGGAATGCTCCAAATTGTCATATGAAAGCACAGAGCTTGAAAGATCGTGTCTTGGCAACATGGAGCAAGATGGCAGCCTTGGTTTGGCTGTAGGAGAACTTGACCATTTGAAAACAGCTAGCCACAATCCATGTTAAGCATCATTGAGTCAAGAGTTGTTGAGCTATAGAATCCTAGCGGGATGTAGCAATTTAGTCTACAACAGGTTCTGCCAAATTAGCATATTTTCACTACTCTGCCAATCAACATCTTGTTTCCAATTGAGGATCATACATTAATTGAATTTTGAGGCTGATACACACTAGGATGTTTCTCTTCTACTGATTACTCAATTTCACCTGGCTGACATGATACGAAACAGAGAGGACTCTAACTGCAGGCCTATTCCACTGAAACTTTAATTTTGTGTTGACATATTTTCTGTGAATGATATTGTGCTTCAAGCCTCATTTTGTTGAACTCTCATCTCGATTACACCAGGCTAATATATCTCTGCAGACCTGAACCTTTTGTTGTGCAGACAGACATGTGTTCAGTTGCAAGACTCCATGTGCAACCATGGGGACATGTGTCCCCCGTGCTAGCCTAAGCATGCTAATAATAGCTGCTGGTGGCCAGACAAATCTCCTTATATGACCTCTGCATTGCGCACCGAGCTCTCAGTCGACTTGATCCAAACCTTCCACAACAGACGTTTCAGTGCTACTGACTAAGGAGCAGTCCTTGAGGTGGCTCACAGCTAATGCTTTCCCCACAAAATGTGCAGTATGACCCCAGGGATCATTCCAACCCCCCTCCTCACAAATAGGTTTACTTACAGATCAGAAACCTCTCCTTAACCCTCTCCAAATCCCTGTGCCCCCTTACTTTAAAGTGAGCGCTCCAGTTTCTTGTCCAAAGATGGCCACTGTCTCCCCCGCAGACACACACTGACAGCGTGGCACGGGTTGCCCTGTCTATATCTGCATGGGGACACACCACATCCGGGCAGTGAGTGATGCGCTTTTTTCTAATCTGGGCGATGATGCTTTCTGTTGCTTAACCCCTTCGCTGCTGGCCCGTTTCCGCCGCTGTGCGGTAAACAAATGAACAGGGGCGGGCTATGACGAACCCCAGCCGTCATCAGCACACGAGCACCATAGTGCATGACGGCTGGGGTTCGTCACCAGCATACAAGGGGTTAATACATGGACTTTTTCTGTCCAAAACATCTAGCTGAAAATTATACCCGACTAATAGAGTGGGGATGGTGCTGTCAGACACTCTCGTCACTCACCTAACTTCTGACAGGTTATGTGAAAATATGAACGTTGGGTTTGTAGTGAAGGCACTACCTGGGGTGGCAGAGTCAAGACACCCGGGCACGGTAGTTTCCCCAGGGTGATGGGCCAAACTCCTTCTGGCCAGGGCCCTCACCCTGGCTTGTTCAGAGAGATACCTATAGTGAGGAGTAGGAGTCTTGGCTCTTTGGTGAGGCATTACCATCGCCTGACATGGGTGTTTTTTGGCCTGACATAGGAGACCTAACTATTCGTTAAGCCCAGAGGTTTGCTACATGCAAAGTTTACTGCACATTGTGGTGAATAGATTATCTTGAGTGTGTCCCCATCTGCTAGCCGGCGGACAGTGTGCTGGTGCCTACTGTAATGGTGTACTCATTGCTTTTGGAAGAGGTGGGAGTTGGCACTTATTGACACTGCGAAATATGGGTGGCAAGCGAAAATCGTTCTGTATGTGCACAATGCCTGCGATAATGTAGCTCCCATTCCCTTCACATTTCACTCCTTATTCTACTACACGCACTTGCCTGAATTTGGAGCACACTCTCCGGGCTTTACGCACAATACATCAACACTCCACAAACAGTATTTATTTACTAAGCAGGAAGTCCTACAATGCAATCAAATTAAGGTGCTGCATTATAGTGTGCATTCTCCATACGCCGGCCTTCCCCCTCCCCATTGACATATTGTATATGATATACTGTATGGTATTGTTTCATCAGAGGTGGCCAGTCCATCATGGCGCCACATTATCATAAAGTGAGTGCCCCTCATTGCAAAACTGCACAGAGAGGCAGCTGAAGAAAGAATGGGGAAGTTGTGTGCACTTCTAATCCAATTATGTTTTAACTACATAGCACAAGTTCACCTAATACAGCGAGGCACGAAAGTCTGCCTGAGAATTTCCATACAGCATTTTCCGTAAGAGTGGGGATCCTACTTGTCTGTTACCCAGGCTTTTCTTTGGATAACATTATTCTTAATGGACAGATTTTGAAAAGGACTCTAATTCTACTCTGATTGCTGTCCGAGTTTTTTCTCTGCCTGCACTGAAAGCGTGAGGGAAGATGGAGGAATTACCATAGCCAGGCAGGATAGACAGTGCTGGATCACATTAACATGGCGGCTGGCACTCCTAGCATTAAGAATGGGGCATGACCGGGGCCACGCAGGTAGGACAGTGTTGGATCACATTAAAATGTCGGCTCTCCCAGCATTGATCATACTCCGAGTGACCACTATAGACAAGCTCAGGGTTGAGCTCATTTTACCTCGGGTTTGCCATGGAAACACCACTTTCCAGTGTTGCACTAGTGCACTTGCAGCCTCCACGTTGCTGCTCTAGGGCTGCCTACCCAGCCCCTCTCTGCTGTCTTCCCACTGCATGTATTAGCCATGACAAGGGAGTACTCCGAGAAATCAAATATCCCCTCCTTTGATTGATTTCAGAAGGATGTTGAGAGAGGGAGAGTAGCAGATGAGCAAAACACGTGAACTCAAGCTTTCCTATTAAGGTGTATTTCTTTTCTTCTGCCTTTTTTCTTTCACTCTCATTTCCTCTACTTTTTTCTGTGTTTCTCTACTTCTGTTTCACTTCCATTGCATGTTTCTTATAATTGACCATTGTTTACTCCAGTCTATCTTCTCTGCTTCTATCACATTTTTTTACTCCACGCAGCAGATGACACGCCGAAACGCAGTCTTTTATATCTGCACAAACCAATATGCGTAGAAAAGGTAGTAATTTCATTTACCTGCAATTTTCTACTAGTTCCAGTTGATAAAATCCTTTGTTCAGATCAAGGCAAGATAAGACTTTGGCACCATTCAGCTGTATGATCATATCAGCAATTTGTGACCCGGGATGTCGTTCTCTTTTAATTGCTTTGTTAGTTTGACGCATATCAACACAGATGTGTGTAGCTCCTTCGCTGTCATTTTTAGGCACTCCCACTATGGGCGACACCTATGATGTTGGACTAGTAGATCGCTCTATGCCTCAAGTTCATCATGGACTAAAATTCGACAGTGTCGCTGAGCAACAGGACAAATGTCCTCATTAATATGCAGTTGCACTTTCATTGTCTTTAGTTTTCCTAATCTATAAAACAGCAATGAAAACTGACACACTATTTCGTGATCAGCGTTTATGTTTACATTTACAGATATCAGTCCCATTTCAGCAGTAGTACTGAAACTGAATAAACAGGCACTTGATGAAGTACCTTGAAATACGTGTAGGTGCTTGTTCTTTTATATTTTTGTGCTTCATGGTTACTACAAATGAACTTTGACTTTTTAATGGCGCTGATGCCGCCCATTTATACACTTCAGTTTTTTACAGACTGAGACTGGGTACCGGAGACAGTTTGTTGTACTTCTCCTCTGGCATGATGTTTATTGATGCACCAATGGCTTTGATTAAAGGTATGGAACAGCCATTCACCTTTAGTGTGATGATAGGATAGTTTCTAAATGAATTTTGTGACTTTACTTGTCAATCTTTCTTCGACTTGTATTCTTTCTTGCATGCAGCCAATCCGACATGCACACATTTCTCTTTACTTGACATCGCACATCTATCTTCTTTACTGTTGCTTGATAAACAAGGACATTGAAGAACTTTTGGATGAGGATTTAGATGACGATCGACTTCATTTACTTTCCATTTCCCTCAACTGATGTGGCCGCTTGGCCTGGTGGGCAAGAATAGAACATCCCTTCTGAAACATTCAAAAGTCCATTTTGTTTTCTCGATGTGACGCACTTTGTTTTTTCTTCGCTTTGCAAACTGTTACAAAATGGTTCTCTTTCCCGCAGCCCGTACATATTTGTCTAATGGTGGGGCATTTTCAAGCACTGCTTTAATTTGACGAAATGAGACTTTATCAGCCTGTAGTATTTTCTTTATTACTTCTTTTACTCCACCTGCAGGATTCTTCAGATATTTGATGATCTTTTTGTTATCTGCTTCTTTTAATACATCAATGAAATCATCAAAAGTTTTGATCCAGGCAGTTCACCTGGCGCAAGTATTCTACTTCTTAGCGGTAACAAATGGAAGCTGTGGTTTCAGGAAAACTATGGATTTATAACCAGTTGTGGACCTTCTAACATTTAGAGTATGTGCTGTTCATATTGCGCGTGCTGGGAACCTGATTCCGCACCTTCTGGTAGTATTGGCTCAGTACTTGAACTTGGGTCATCTGGCCCACTCACCAAACACATAGCGCCTTCTTCCTCTTTTACAGTAAGTACTTCTTTAATCTCTTGCATGTGCTCATAACCATTTAAGCATTTCTCTGTATCTGGCTGTTTCACTTCTAGCGCTTCCTCTCACCTGGCTATCACTGCCTTTTGATGTTATCATTTCATACGGCTTATGGCTCTCTGTTGCTTGTGGTGTAGTACCTCTTTCGCGGCCTCACCAGCAGTTTATTGGCCGTTGATGCACACATTTCTCTATGAGGCCTTTGTCTTCTTTGAAAGCTTTGCATTGGCTGGAGTGGCCCTTTTACTCCACATGCACCAACTGTTGATCTTCAGTTTGGCTAAGGCACATGTGGCATGCACAAATAGTTTGCTAGACTACAGCAAACTCTCTGAGAGACCACTGTCAGTATCTTTGGGTTGCGTATCCCCTATCTTGCAGCCAGTTGTAGCATCCTTCCCCAGCCTAGGAACTGGTAAATGATTGCGCCACACACAGAGCTTGGTTTTACCTATCATTATTCCTCAGTGTGTAACTGTTAACTGTACCTTCTACATCATGACTTCTATCACCCACACCCAAGCACCTATGTCACTGTTCTACAGAGTCCGTCATGAACCAAAAGTGTCCGTCATCTCGAACTCACAAGACACTACACACACAGTGCATGGGCCTGCATCCCTCCTAGTCCGAAGTACCTCTACTCAGCCATGCTAGAGGCAGCAGTTCAATGTATAAAAGATGAGGGGAAAGCTGCTTGTCTGGGCAGTGGTTACTCACACAATGATTCTACCGAAAGTCACTGTTGCGTCCTAGAATATCGACAATCGTGTGCTGCCTATTCTGCATTTAACGTGAAAGCACCAGGCACCCTCCACAGGACAGGGGGCAGAAGTATGTGTGGGACAGAGATAGTGAGTTAGGAGAGGGCTGAACCTGGCATCGATATTCTCTAAATGGCACTGAATAAAAGTGTTTGCAAGTGCCACTAAGATCCTAAGAATTCCAAGCTCTGTTCTCTCTAAATATGCAGGAATACTGAAAATTACACTTAGCTTACTTTGTTACCGGTCTCACACTCTTGGTGGTGTAGTGGGTAAGGTGGTAGTGCATTGTGCTCTTCCCACTCCGGAGCGTATTCCAGCATGTTCGTATTTCTTCCCATGTGCAAGTGAGGACAACCTCAGGAGCTGCCATGTAGGCCAGGTGTGTCCGCGACTCTGCACGCAGCTACCTGGCTCTAGCTCCATGTTGTAGTGGCTCTGACGTGAGTGGAGTAAAAAAAAATGCGATAGAAAGAGATAAAGAAAAGATTGAAGCAGACAAGATAGACTGGAGTAAACAATGGACAATTATAAGAAACATTCAATGGAAGTGAAACAGAAGAAGAGAAACACAGAAAAAAGTAGAGGAAATGTGAGTGACTTATGACAATAAAAACAAGGTGCAGTAGTTTGAGTCCCACGTTTACGCACAACTTCTAGACCCGGTATCCACTCTCTCAAATTTTAGAACCAGTTTGGGATGGTTCTCTTTCGAGCGTTCATCTCTGGCTTCTCTCCAGAGACAGCCCTTGTTTAAAATGCTGCTTCTCACTTGAAGTAGCACTGGGGCTGTCTCCAGATTAGAGCACCCACCGGACGGGCATAATGAACAGTGAGGTTTCTGCTCTTGGGTGCCATCATCCTCTCTGAAGCAGTAATCAGGGAAAGTGAGGGCTAGACAAAAAGCAGGCCTGCCTTAGAAACAACAGAAACTGAAGGCCCACCAATCAATCTTACCATCAACCAACTGGCAGTGTGCAGGAATAACTAATCGGCAGTCCCTTGCTAAAAGTCCTCTTGGAATTATTAAATGTATCCCAGTCTCCATCACTTCACTGCCTGGCTCTCCACCTTCCAGCCACATGAATGCCGACAATATGACCGTATTCTTCACTGTCTGGGGATGCTGTCCTCCTAACCTGTCTTGTGCAATGCCAAGTCAGGGGCATACACACTGGATCTCAATGGCCTCATAATTCAGGTCTCAATCACACACATAGCCCTGCTGCTGTGCGTGTGCTATACACATACTCAGCATACACACAGGAAGCCAGTGCAAGGTCCTGAGCATATACATGATCTTTACCCAAGTGGGGCCTGTGGCAACACTCTTAT
This sequence comes from Lissotriton vulgaris, assembly GCF_964263255.1. NCBI lineage: Eukaryota > Metazoa > Chordata > Amphibia > Caudata > Salamandridae > Lissotriton > Lissotriton vulgaris. Next base: position 604,443,047 of record NC_141699.1, on the reverse strand, counting down.
TGAAGCAGGCAAACCTTTCCAATCAATCTACACAACACAGTTGGGGCGTAACTTGGCGAGAAAGATTGGGGGGGGGGCAGGCTGTGAGCTTCATGTTTCCCCACCAATCATGCTGGTTAAAATACATTATATGAGAAGCAGCTGGGCTTAAGGCGCAGTAGGAAGGGCGAGGAGTGTGGCTTGTGAGGGTACTTACTGCTTAATATTTTGTAAAATAACAATTTTTCAAGATCTTTGGAACAGAGACAAGTGTGTGTGTGTGTTTTTGTCTGCATGTGTATGTAAAAATCGCAAGTGAAATCCTGCAAACACCTCGCCATACCCGACTCAAAGCACCTGTACCCAACAATCTACTACAGAATACATTTATTAGGGGGTGGGGGTTTACACCCAGCCCCACCTGAAGCTACACTCTTGAACACGGGTTACTGCCACCTGAGATTTATGTGATTCTTCCATGGTGGGGATAGTACTCCTCTATCTGCCCTGAAGGTATGCTTTGTTTGTGTTTCCAGATCACAGGACAAGCCGAGACCTCGAATAGTGGGGACAGTCCTAGGACTCTGCACAAGTGCTTAGACTAGTATGACGTTAGAGCCAAAATAAAGAAGGATACTATCAATCAGTACATTTATTGAGCGGGCTACTCACCCGTGAGGGTCTCAAGGCGCTGGAGGGAGGGGGAGGGGGTCGCTACTGCTCGAAAAGCCAGTTCTTCTTGAGGTGTTTCCTGAAGGAGAGATGGTCCTCGGTCAACCGTAGGTGTGCGGGGAGGGAGTTCCATGTTTTGGCTGCCAGGTAGGAGAATGATCTTCCTCCGGTGTTGGCTCTGCGGATCCGTGGGACGGTGGCGAGGGCGAGGTTATATATGCAGTTGAGTCCTCCGGGTAGGGATAGCACACAAATACAATGCAGGGAACATTACTATCCTAACAGTGGTAAATATAAACACTAATGTCTTGGAATTTAATGTCATGGGTGATTGTATGCAAGAATATCTTTGAGTTGTTTACTTAAACAGTGCCTGTTCCTCTTTCCTGTGTTCATTCAGCCTCCCAGTACAATAGCTCGGTGGAGCACGCGGTGCAGAGATCCTTTTAAACTTGCAGGTGTGTGGTTTGAATCACAGCATCGCCGTGCTGAACTTCCTATTTTTAGGTTGATAAATTGAAAACTGAAAAATATTGTGACTGTAACTGTTTTTCCCAGCACTATGAAACGGCCAAGTTTTTGTCACAAGCACTGTGTAGAAAATACGTTATATAAATGTTATTTGTAGAGATCCGCATCCTGAGAACTTTTGTGATAAGTAAGTGTTTACTTGCGAATATCTTGTAGATGCAACCGGGGATGATTTCCATATAATCTCATTGACATGTGTTCTACCTTGTGTCCAGAAGGTGGCAGTAGCGCACTGCAGTCAGCACGAATGGTTTGCTAACCGAAGGCATGCAGTGCTGTTACCTAACCCGTCCAGCAGCTCGCTCCAAATATAGCCTGCTCGCCCTTTGTCGCTCATATTAGCTAAATGCTAACATTACTTTTGCCTTTCATGTCAGTGGACATGCTGAGATTGGCCGCATTCTATATTTTCAGTGCCTCCAGCCACAAACCGTTATTTAAAAGAAATTTGAATCAGTGACAGGATTAAAACATCAGCAAAGGGCAGCCTGTGAGTCCCGTGGATGCCCTCATTTTTAAAAACGTTAAATGCCTTTCATTCCCTCAAGGATAGTCTTATTCAGAGAGTCTTCGGCATGAATAGAGTTAGAGGCCGTTCGACCCTTGACCTTTAACCTGACCCTTCACGGATGAGTGAAGTTGAGAGCCCCAACAGTACTAATCCTCTCATTCTTCAAAGGGCCGCGAACCCAAGGCCTTTAAAGCAATATTTCAAGGCGCTTTGTGGCAGATAAATTCATTTTTTTCACAAATGTATATCTGCTCTTCCTTAAAACAAAAAAAGTACACGTTGGAAATTCAGGCATACGCAGTAGCCAGAAGGGCTGGTATGATTTTTAGCCGTTTGTGGGCTTGTTAATGGTTTGGTGGACTGGCGTTGTTTTTTTTTTCTTTCTTACTGTTGATGTGCCTTATATTACCACAAGCATGCCTACAGCAAGCACAAATGCACGCAATCTTCCATACGTTTTAAAACGCCCATAGAGCATTTTTTTACAAGTTTAAAACCTCCCTGATTTGCAAATGGGGAAGCACTTTTCTAGCTATCTGGTTCGCTCATGGGGACCACTTTTATTTTCTGCCCCAGTCCGACTCTAACAAAAGGGCGAATACCCCTTGTGCGGAATGGAAATGTTTTTGAACTCTGATGTCTTTTAAGTAAGCCTTTCGGGCCTTAGCTTTGGCCTAAACTTGTCGGGTTTGAAAGGTCAAGGAGCGTGTCCAGGTATTTTTTCCTAGTTGTAGTAACTTGTAGCAGGTTAAATAAACAGTGTTTCCACCCGAGTTACCAGAGACGCTTTTTTTGGTCCCAAACCCGCTTTTGAATTGATTCTCATAGTAGTAGCAGTAATACTTTTTGTTCGGCGGTAAATACCGCACAGATGCCGATTCGATCTGCTGTTGGTACTCAGTTTACTGACTTCGGAATGATGGACGTTTAAGTCTTCCTTTTGGAATTCGAATTCCTGCTCTCCCAAACACTGCATTTTGTCAGTGACGAGCGATCAGCCCACGCTCTCCTGGCAATGAGAGGCTCATAAGCAAACTTTCCAAATCAGTTTAGGCCCGAAAAGGAGCTTTAAAGTTGCGAAAATGAAAAAGAAACTGGATGGTCCGACCCCAGCTGCTCACGATTAGGATTGTGCAAATTAACTATTCCTCTTCGGAAGGCAGCAAACATCGCACAGCTGTAAAGTTTCTCACGTTAGTGTGAAATATCTTGCAAAAATATCAGTTGGGGTCCATTTTGTCCCACAATTTATTTATTTTTACGGGAGGTTTCGCTCAGAGAAAAGTATTGTGGGATTTTTCCCTGCATAACCAACTTGTGTGATTTTTACATATACTATTTTTTGTTTTCTTTCTTCTAAAAATGCCAAATCAGTGGCTTTTGGAAAGTTTTTTTAATTTTTTAAGAACGCACAAAATTGATAGTCCAGCTTCGTACACCCCTCCTCACATGCACAAAACCAATATCCAGATTTGTTTATCCCTGTTTCACGCAAAACAATCATAAAAAATATAGCTTTCAAGGTAAAGATGGAGAGATGGGTTAAAATAAATCACTTACCTCCCGGCCGGCCGCCGCCTCTACAGCGCCCTCTTCCTGGCTTCTTGGGGGAGACAGGAAGCAGGAAGCACCAGGACTCCCAGGCTCCCTGCAGCCAATCACAACGCTGCAGTGCAACATTGTGATTGGTCTGAGCGCTGTGAGACAGCGCTCAGCCAGGGGCTGGAGGGGTGAGCATGTTCTCCACGCAGGCAGTAATACAGCCTGCATGGAGAACACAGTAAATGTGCATGACTGTTTTGGGTGGCCAGAGAGGGCTGGCCAAACACTTATGCTCACATAGGGAGTGCCAACCACTCTTCCCCCTGCTCTGAGAGCAGCCCCGCCCCACAAAGACAACACAACGGGGAAAACTAAAATTATAATAACTTCAAGTTATTATAATTTTATTTTTCCTTTTTTTACACTGCAAAAAGCAGTTGGGCAACGCTCCTCAGCCTTAGCGGAGAAGCCGTGTGTGTATGTGTCTGTCTGTCTCTCTGACTTTCTAAAGATGCATCTCCTGCTTCTTACTGAATTGCCAGAGGATTGGAGCAGTTCTGAAGGTTTTTTTTAGATCAGGGTGTGCAGATGCTGAAGGCCTGCCTTGTTTTCCTCTTTGTGTGTGCTAATTTCTAGTCTGCCAGTGTTATGGCTCTTGGTATGCCTCTTCCTTTCTCAGGTGATTAGTTTCTTGGTCACCTATGCTGGAGTTTTGTTTCTCCATTGGTTTTCTACTTTAATTTAAATTACTTTCACACAATAGTCTGTGTTTGTCCTCCTCTTTTAATACTGCAGATTTGGGTACCAATGTGAGTCATAGTGGCTGAGTGAATTACGCACTTCCTGCTGATGTCTGCTGTGATCTGCAGCTAATCAGCTTCAATCCTGGCAGTAGAAACTCCTCCACTCCTTCTGAGGTTGATTCTTGGACACAAGTTGATAGTTGTTTTCTCACTAATATTATTATGAACAGGCTCTTCTCATTATGTATGTTGCCCACTCTAAGTGGTGTAAACCTCTCTGCGGAGCACTCCTCTGTGCGGGCCTGGTTGGTGCTGCCTTTAAATTCAAGTGCCTCTGGTGTTGGAGCCCAAACCCCCTTAGTGCATTGCCAAGTGAATCGCACTCTCAAAAATGGCGTTGAGCCACAAGCAGAGGTTTATACTTATTACACCCTGTCACAGCAGGATGTATTATTAATAACCACAGCTCCTGTTACAACCTCCGTAACGGGCAGCATAAACTCAGCTATGCTACACTCCCTCACTCGCCGCTGCATTTTAGACACAAACACCCCACCCCTCGCTCAGCGTGGGTCTGTTCCAAAAGTGCCCTTCGACTACTCCGGTCAGTGAGACAGAACATAGTGAGACACACTCCTCTTGCTATGGGATAGAAGGGAGTTTACCATAATGCCTTTCGCCGGTCCAGCTGTGTGTCTGCCTCCACTGGCTGGGAAAGCCAATAGTGTTAGACTATGACTGTTGGCCAAGCTCTGTGAGAAGTACCCCTCCCCGCCCACCAGTCTAGAAGTGGATGCGTCCTCTGGCACCAGCAGCTCCCCCTTGAGGTTGGCATCATTTGGTAGTGCTTTGCTGCTCTTCGCCTATCCACTGACCCACCAGCAAGTTGCAGATGAGGCATCTCCTCTCCATCTTGTGCGGTTCTGTGCATGGTAAAGTTATGCCTCATGACGTGGGCGGCTTAGAGAAATATGCCCACCGGTGACTCAATGAGGCCTAGTGTTTGTGTAACCAGGTCTTGGCTAGGCCTGGACATGAAATTCTGCTCCGTTTGTGGCGCTTCTGCCACTACTTCTCCACGTAGCAGAGTTTTTTCCTCACTTACCAATGTTAAGTTGGCGAGTGTGAGCAAGTAAATTCTTACTCCAGACCACCTCCCGGTAAGATGGTCTCTACCACTCGCATTGCGGAACCTGTTCACGTTGAGGAAGCGACTGCTCGAGTAGAACATCTGCTCGGCAGCAGAAAGAAGCAGCGCCCTCTTGCGCTCACGTGGTGCCATTTGCGCTGATGGTACAAACTCCACCCAGGCCTAGTCTTGACTCCCTAAAGGGTCATGACGAGTTGGGAGCCGTGGGGCTGATGTTTTCCCTTTTTCAGGGTGATGCTAGTTCCTACAGCCCTTACCGGGCCTGGCGTGGCATGGCAGATGCACAGTTGCCTTTGTGTCACTCGACTTTCCTCAGAGAACTGCTCAAACCACTCAAATGTTCGAACACATTATACTGTATTGTACTGTGTTGTATTACATTGCATTGCAACAGCATTGCTGTACCACTGGCTACCACTGATGAGAAAGTGGTTGACAGTGGGTAGCATGCTACCCCAGAACCTGCCCATGCCTGTGCGTGAGGCAGTCTGAGAACAGCGCCACACACAGCCCACTGCCCAGTCGCTTCAGCCTTTGTGAGGGGAATGATGCCTTCTTCCTGCCTGCTGGGTATCCAGGCGTTTGGGTGTCTTATGCTCGGCAGGTAATGCACCTGTTGCACGCCTACAGCTCTCACGTGCACACCCAGGAACACCTACCTGGAGCGAGGCTACTGTGTAACAAACACTTAACCCTCTAGGCTGGTGGTGGCTTCAGAATCCAGGCCTCTGAACCACTGTTTCCATCTGAAGTCGACTTGTTTTCTTTACAATACAGATGCAGTTTCTTCTGGTGAAGGTAGAACTTTGAGCCCACACGTTGCCAGCCCTCTTGAAATGTTTCCAGGCGTGTGGGCGAGCGCATTTTTATTTTTTTTTGCAGGGAAACCCTTCTTAGTCCTCAACTCCGTGAATATTTCCTCTACAGACAGTGTAATTTCGCACTCATCCGTTAATGTGATATTTAACATGCTGTTTTCAGTTATTGCTCTCAGCCTCATGTAAGGAGGCAATAATAACACAGATAAGTCCCTTTTCGCTGTTTATCCTCTCACACTTCGAGCTCTGTGCCCTCGTGCCTGGAAAGCAGCCTTCTGTTAAATGGCTTCAGGCAGAACTGTGCGGGTCTGTTTCACATCCGCAAATATCGCAGACTCCACCTCGGACTGCGGCCAGCACCAAAAGGGCCCTGTGTGCCCCTGCTCGCGTCCACGGGGTTGGAATTATGGCACAAATGCCGTCCAGTGGCTAACTTGCTGGTCCGGGGGCCCGAGGACCGCAGTTCTAATTCCGGCTCCACCGCTTGACCAACTAACAAATGTGTGATTCTGGGCACATCACTTAAACTGCCCCATTTTCGAAATATGTGTTATTGTGTTATGTAAATGTAGTACCCACACTAAATGTAAACAACACCCTCTACAGTTGCCCTGTTGCATATTCCTGTACTCTCACAATTTCATATGTATTTCCGCTATTAAGGGGCCTCAGCTGACAATGGCACACTGGATACTGTACTCTGTCCCAACCTTGGTTCCTGCAGCAAGAGACACGATCTCTGTATAGCGCCCAACTGCTTTTTTGGTGCTATATGTTTGTGATGAAGTGTTGGAAGAGCAAAATAAATAAATAAAAATCACGTACTTACACTATAGCATCGATGTTCAGGCTCGGACTACGAAGACCAGCACTTTAGTATTTCAGTTTAACACCATTCACATCTGTGTGTGTGTGTGTGTGTGTATATGTATATATATATATATATATATATATATATATATGTATGTATATATATATATATATATATATATATATATATATATATATATATATATATATATATATATATATCCCATATTCAAAGTATTGGAGTCGGTTCAATTTCAATGTAGGCCTTTTCCTGTTGTTATTCATCCTTCCATTTACGTCAGAAATGTTCTGTCCTTGCTCCTACCTTCTGGAATGCACTCCCGCCCCCTGTTAGACTTTCATCCTCCTATATGGAGTTTCGCAAGGCCCTTAAAACTTTTTTGTTTCAGCAAGCGTTCAGCTCCTAGCCCGCTGTGCCTTTCTTGCCCAGTAAAATAACCCCTAGCGCCAAGAAACTGCATAGTGTATGTGCGCTCTACAAATTCTTTTAAATTCAAATTCCATTCGTTTACTTAACTTACTCATTTTTATTTAGTTGAGTTTTATATAGTTATAGCTAGACCCGAAGGTATCCGAGTTCTTTGCAACAGTAAATGTGCACAACATAGATACCAAGCATGGTAGACCTTTATCAGTCTGATGATTTTTTTTTTTTAAATCACTGGAGGCTGTCAGTTCCCTAAACCTTCTAGAGCGAACATTCGTCTGCCTTCACTGTGGGACTCTTGTTTCCCTCGTGGGACACAGGGTTCCACAATTGTGAAGGAGGAGAAGGGCACAGCCGTGCAGTCTCTGGGTCAGCCTTGCCAACTCTTCCAAGAAGCTTGGCAGCAGTGTAGCATCCAACACAATCAAGTGACCTGATGCTTTTTGCTGAACAAATCTATTTGGATTTCAGTATGTCTTGTAGACCTCACAATTTCGTGTGCGAACTAGGCAGTTAATACTTCTACTGTCCCCTATCAAGAATCCCTGTTCAATATAATACTCAATTTACTATTCTGTTCCCAACTTGTGCACCCTATTGTGTAGTGCAATATATGAAAGAAAGGAAGCACCAAAGAAAATCAAAAAAATGAGTGAAAAGATATGGAGTGCCTCACAGAAGTAACACCATGGGAGTCCACTGGTAGGTTCTCACCAGTGAGCTCGGGGTCTTATCATTAGCACTTCCATATCAAAAACAAAAAAAGAAAAGAGGGATAATGTGCAGTTAAAGTGAAAGAAAACGTGCACCAGTGGTGAAAATCCTGGTGCTACAATTGCTAAGAGGCGTCTCCCTAGTGCATATAAGAACTGACCCAAAATAAGGTGGACCTTATGACTTCAGGCCACTCTATTTTGAAATAAAAACTAGCAATACCTCCACTGGCTTTACCTCTTTATTCCATGCCGTGTGGTTGCTCACTTTAAAAGACCCTCTGTTGCCTTCTAACTGCTTAGAGGGCCAACATGTTTCATTGCCTTAAGTGCTTTGGGCAATTTCGTCAGGGCGAGGGTCAGTACACCATACTGCATGTGCTTTGTATACAGATAACCGCTTAGATGCCCGACTTTAGCATACCGGTGACCCCCTTCTTGTGTCACTCAAGAGGTTCAATCCATGCGCTGCTTTCTGTCAGCCGGATCCTTAAGCGCCCTGTGCTTGAAATCGTCCGCTTCCAGTGTAGCAGTGTGCAGTGTAGCATCACCTCAGACAGTGGTCTCTCCGTCTACATTTACAAGCCGAGGGCCGACCACATTGGGGAAACCTTTAACCTCTTCCGTACGGCCGCGATTCCCCCCGTGTGCGGCCGCCGAACGAACAGGGAGGGCCGTGACGAACCCCAGCCGTCATCAGCACACGAGCACCGTGGAGCGTGACCGGTGGGGTTCGTCACCAGCATGGAAGGGGTTAAATGAAGCACATTTTTTCAAACAAGAAAAAGATTAGAGCCGGATTGGTTGGGGGTTTGGGGTATTAAAAGTGATTTTATTTGTTGAAAATTATACTGTTTTCTCAATATGTTAGCATTGGTATATTGAATATGAAAATGTCAATAAAAACTATAAATAAATAAAAGAAAAAGTAAAGATATTTCGAATATCACAGTGAGTATAAAAATTATGTAGAGCAGAAAAAGCTGTAATGGAAGATTGTTGATGATACTCTCATGAAGGTCTTGGTGGGAATTAAATTGTGTTGAAGATGTTAAGGTAAACGATTTGGTATTGTCGGTATAAAAACGCTCTGTCACTGGTGTATAATTAATACTTCTCGGATGTTATTGGTGACAATTAATAAAAAGAGCAATGAAAAAGATTGTTTGGGTGCTGTAAGGTATCTATTCTGCTCGTGCATCTTCAATATAGAGTCCAGGAAAACAAATCCTTGCTGTGCCCTCTGATATAACAACATTGGCCTAATATTTCTCGTTGGCAACGCAGAGTGAAACAAATGAATGGGTAGCAGACACGAAGAAGATGTAAAAAGTAAAATGTATCCTTTTTGAGGGTGTAGTGTCAGTTGTTGGCCCACTTCGCAGTCCTCGGTGATGGAGGGACATCGTCCCACTATCTGGTTTGCGTATTGGACAATAATACATTGAGGTAGTGTCCATTTTGTCAGCCTACTGGTGAAATAAGATGCGTGATGTGACTGGTAGAACTCAAAATGGCTACAGTTATCGATTGAAAAGCATGAGGGAGTGGATTAACCGTTGCAAAACCCAGCATGGTGCATGGGAGCATCTGTAATCCTCCATTTTGAGAATGTTTAGACTGAAACTAGGAATACACTTATGCACCATACCCACTGCTTAATTTTTACAAGAGTATGTGCCAGGCCCCAAATTTTTATCATAAGCCTGTCAGGTCCGCTGTTGATTGTGGTCAGTGGAAGAACACAAGTACATTGCCAGTGCTCCAGGGTAGGGACAGATACAAGATAGACAAGGCAAGCCATTGAATAAAGAAGCTGCAAAAGAGAGTGACAGTAATGCCAACAAGTGGCGAGCAATGGGCGGGCTGCTAGCCACTCAATGTTCTCAGTAAGCCTGCAATATTTTAGGGTATGCACAACCTAAAAAGAGACAGTACATTTATGCCTCGATGTAGTTATATCACTACATTTATTTATTTATTCATGTATGAAGATTGCCTATGCAAAAGCAAATAGTTAACACATGATAAAGCCAGAAAGCGGTGCAAATAAAGATTTTTAATGATACGGCAAGGCAGTCTTTCCTTCTCAATAATCAATTCTGTTAAAAAATATACTTTGACAGTACATCTGTGCCTTTGATTTACTCCTACTGTCTTATCTTTACATGAGCAATAAGTTTGTCTCCGAAGGGATCAGTTTAAATGGGCGTCCTATTGACACATACGCTGGAAGTTCATTAGTTGGTTAACTTTCCCTTCTGATTTTGAGATCACCTCCTGGATATTGGATGTAAAGAAGGACATTTCTAATCGAGATAGATTTCTCTTTCACTTATAACCAAAAGAGCTAAGGTTCCAGTCTGAGTTTGTCTAATAACTACCCGATCTCTGTTATTCACGTAAACTCTACAATGAACCAGTTGGTGGGATAATAGTTAAAATGGCTTTTGTTTTGCCTGGAACAAGGCGAGAAGGCTGAAGCGCCTTAACTCTATACCTCATATGTATCCAACTTGCCAAAGCCTTGGCCTCTTATTCTCTGAGCTTAGCTTAGCTGGTACAAAGTGGGAGAGGAAAAGTGAAAATGCCAGAGTTTGACTTGGGTCATTACATATTGGTCGTAGCTCTTTGGCGATGCCAAGTATTTCTGGAGTACACAATGTCCAGTTGTTTAACTGATTCCACATTGAGTGGTAAATTCTTTAGGCTTCCATTCTTTCTGTTCCTGACTTGTTGGATTTTCTCCCTATTCTTACCCTTATCCCGCCCTGGAACATATTGTTTTGGATTGGTCGAATGTTTCCTTCCTCTTATCACACCAGGGAGCTATCTCTCTCCCTCTCCCTCTCCCTCTCCCTCTCCCTCTCCCTCTCCTCCCCTCTCCTTGCTCAGGTTCCCTTCATCCCTGACCCTTTTCATCCCCTCTGTCTCTCTTCCCACTTGTTCTCTACTGCGATCTCCTGTACATCCATGCTTTGCCTGGGTTTTGAGAATTGCAGCACAAGTATTACAAAACCAAAAGCAGCGGGATGCCACCTTGTAATGTTATTTTGTATAATTCCAAGAGGGCAGGAGTGCTGCTTCTAAATCCAGGGTGATGGTCATCTTGGAAAGGTATAACAGTGCTATTGTGCATACTTATTTTTCTATGTCACATGATGGGCGTCCTGTTGCCTCAGGATGTAATGTGACATATATTTTGGAAGTATATAAACTAATATTCCTGTATAAAATAACTTTCCAAGATGGCTTCCCACCACATCTTGGCCTTACCATTGCTTGTGCTGCAATTGTACCAGCACTGGCAAAACCTCTACCGGCAGCAAACAAGTGCTGGCCGACTGGCTTAGTCGCTGCTTATTTCTTCTGCAATGCCACCCTTGACAGCAGCACTCCGTTGAGATATAAGTTAGTACCAAAGCTACCTCTTACTGAGATATGTTGGGACATTTTTTTGGGAGTGAAGCCATCAATACCTACTGGCCAAAGTATCATAAATAGTAGGTTCATTGATGGGGGTCTGCCATTTGTAATGTCATTTCATATTGTGACTTCATCCTGTCAATCATGGTTGTGCTAGATTATCCCTGTTACTTTATTCTGTGGCTGTGTAGAGTTTGTTTGCTTTTCAGATGCTGCAGTGATATTTTGTTGTTGTTATTTGAACAGTCTTGGAAGCACTGTGATCTTGAGTCATCAAAGTCACTTTCGGTATTTTCAAGCCTGGCAGAAGATGGAAAAAGTAATCACAGGCTTTTTTGAGTGTACTTTGAAGTCAAATACAAGGATTGATTGGCTGAATTTTGTGCAGATGAGCCTGGCTGAACTCAGTAAAGGTTTTTGCGCGTGTAATCTACAATAAGGCCCCGCAGGCACATTACCTGAATCCTCACGAGGATTTGTTGTGATCTACAAACAACTGCCATCAACATTACACTGCAGCATACTACCAACTGGATCATCCTTCTGCGGAGATGATCGTTGACACTAATGCGCGCTTTGTGCCCTCTTAACTACTGGTATCCATTCACCACATGGAACTGTGGTACTATTGTTCTGCGCTCCCGTCCCTCCCTTGGATCATCGTTGTGCTATTGCATGTCCCACACAGACCCTCCAACCTCGAATATGTGTTCATCATGTGAGAGAGGGGCGGGGCTTGGAGCCGGGGGTGGGCATTCACCCCGTCACTGCTTAAAGGGCCGTGGAAAGCCAATGAAAGGGGCAGGACAAGAGAGGAGTGGGGCTTAGAGCTGGTAATGGTGTAAGCAGCCTCTCCTACCCTCTTTGAAGGCTTCCGATCCCGCCCCACTCATCCTGGATGGGGTGTTAAACATTTAATGCATTTTAAGGGTGCAGAACATCCAACAAATGAGTTGGAAACCTACTGTGTTGGCATTTCTAGCTTGCCATGTGATATCTCTTCTTCACCGGATGACCTGGTGAAGAGTGCGTTTGTTGTGAGACTCTTTTGTGCGTTTCGTGGTGTAAAGCACTGTGATTCCAGTTGGGCCTGGTTCACACCTTATAGAACCAACTACAAATTAATGGTTGCAGTTACTGATAAAAGCAGAGCAGAATACCAAGAATGTTCTGTTGAATTAAAAAACAAATTGATGACCTTATACAGGTCTGGGCCTGCACCAAATGGTGTACCTGCCAGGAAGCATCTTGTGCTTATCTTTATCTCACCTACGTTTGTTCCAGGAGTTTTGGTGCAGTGGGATAGTCAGATGGTGAAAACAAAAATGTTCCACAAGACATGACTATTCAAGTAGATGAAAGCCTGGCGAATGGTAGGTTTTCTGTTGACAGTTGATGTGAGATAGGTAAATCCTTGTCCCGCTTTTGGACTCCACTCCCATAAAATCTTGTCTCCACAATAGGCAAAAGCCAGGCAAAAGCCAGGCAAAAGCGAAGCCATTTGCAGGTGGGGGAAATGTCTCGCCTCATAAGGAAGATTCTTGGTGGACACAATGTGCAACTGAACGAAACCCAGAATGGTATGCTTCACTTTGCAAAAATGTGTCGTATGTGCCTTGCCCCATGAAGGGGACAACACTCTGAGAACGGTGGCAGTGCCAGTGCGTGAAGAAGGAATTTCCCCCCCACCCCGTGCCTTCTGGAATTGGTCAAATTAATTAGCAATAATGTCCTTGCGTGCCAAAAAGCAAATGCCACCTCCTCTCACGCATCTCTTCATGTCCCTTTTCGGAATGCATCTATTTTCCCCTCATAATTAAAGCGCCTCAGCATCTGAAGTCCCCCTCGGTGTTTCAAGGTACCCAGTCGAGTGACTGACTGACTGACTGCACATGTGAAAATAATTAGTCTAACAAACCGGCTCCACGGCTAGCTGGAGGAAAATGTTCCCCGGTACGGGTCAGCGTTGTTTTAGGGTAAGCAAACATGGTAATTTGTTTCCAGAGAGGCAGCCAGCTGCGGTGTTGTGCTCGCGCAGGGACATTCCGGCCCCTCGTGACCTCGACCTCTGGCGGGAATGCGCTCTGGTTTCGGCGCGAGGCGGCTTCGGTTGCCCCGGCCGTTTGATTTTGAACCCCGTGGCGAAGTCCAAGGACTTGTCCCGTCAGAGCCCAGAACTGACATCTGCTCGGCGGTGCGGCGTCCTACTGCGTCATGGGACATTTGCAGCGAGGTGCCCGCGGGAGATATCGTGTTTTTGGGTCTGCTGGGGCTAAAAACAATGTTTTCTTTATTGAGCATGGTTTCTGGTCGGGTCATTTGGGGTTCTTATGTACAGCATAGATTGTGTATCTATGTCCATACTGCTAAACAAAAGCCAGTCGAGTTGGCATTAATAGAGGAAGAGAGGATGAACGCAAAAGGGCTCAAAGAACAAATACTTTTCTGTCAGTAGTCCACATACTTTTTTTGTTTTGATATTGGTGTAGCGGAATCTCTCAATTTCTTTAGGTCACCAGCTGTGGTTAAGTTGTGAACTACGCAGTAAGATGTGTGGTAATATTTTTTTCGTAACTGGTCCTCATTTCTACTGTTAAAGTAGCCCTTCTTCATCCTAGAAATCGCAAATCTGAGAGGAAGCGTTACAATGTGATTGTGTTGTCGTGAGGAGGAGCTTGTTGGGCAGAATTATCCGTGATCTACAGCCAGGACACTGGACTGACACCACTTCCTTCCCAGAGAGTGGAGAGGAGGAGCACGGACATTGTAGGGTAGAGAAGAGGGAAGATGGTATGGGTGGAGACCAGCTCCCACAGAAGTAGAGGGGCAAGTAACAGCGCGGGAATTAACAAAATTAAGACATCATAACTCAAGCATGTATTTACCAGTGAAACTTGGGAGGAGCATCGCTAGAAGTGCTTGACTGGGACTACCACTTCCAGGTCTGCTGCTTTCCCATTCTAGGCATCAAAGCGTCCACAACACGGGGTGGTGTCTGCATAGTGTTGTGTTGTCTTCAGCGTTGAAGCCGGTGGGCTGGGGCTCTAAATCTTGCATCCCCAATTGACCCAAGTGGATACTGCCTCAAGTGCAAAATATGTCAACCTCCTAAACATGCGCTCCCTCATGCACACCAGACAAGCTGGATATGTGGATGTAGGTGCTGAGGTGGGGAATGACAGCAATATTGTTTATCTTGTGTACAGTGTGTGGTGGTTGTGGCTGTCTGACTTTGTATATGTAGTGGTCATTAGATAGTCTTGCTTATCCACTTCACATTCATTGAAGCAGATAAGCTAAACAACTACCCGCTTATCATCCCGTAATAGTACTGACCGACCACTCCGGATAGTCTGCACGCTGGGTGTTTTTAAGCTGAGTACTCCACCATTTACACTATGGAGTACCAAGCTCAGACCGTGTATTTTAAGTTGTTGTGCTTCTATGCACCTTGTTTGAGGCCAGTCATGAAATATTTACTCCCTTCTCAGTAGTCAAATTCTCTTTATTTCGGTTAATAAAAACCATAAAAGATACAGCTGCACAAGTCAATATTAAAAACATTCCGAGCTAAAAGGAACAGTCAAATGGTGAATGGGCAATTCGAAGGTAAAAAATTGCTCTGATTAACATAGTAAAACAACGTGAAAAAGAGCATGAGCGTTACAATTCCCAAGTGGGTCATAACTCTGTTGTCTACGGCAATACAAGGCAGGGCAATAAAACCACATGACTAAAGTGCTGGTGCATTTATATACATTATATAGAACGGTCAGCAAGTTTATAGCCCAAAAATAAGACAACAGTACTTACATGCTCCTTTTTCCCTTGGTAACACCCTTACTCGTAATCAAGCAAATGACAAGATTAAAATGCATAAAATAGTACAGTGAAAACAACTATTTAAACAATATGAAAAGTAGCAGCATTGGGAATTAAACCTCACTTGTCTGGTCATCACAATTTCCATTTTGTCTATCAGGGCCAAACAAGGGTGTTGGCAGCACCTTCCTTCTAATCGCCCAAAAGTGGCCTAGACATTTCGCAGTTGCACAAGCAAATAAAGGACTAGCGTCTGATTTTAATATGCACAAGGCCTGTTTAGAGCTTCAGAACCCGAGTTGTCTGCACACTGGAGCTAACCATTTGCTCCTTGGTTTCGCATAAGCTGTGCAGGCAAAAAAGACATGGCCTATTGATTCATATGGGCAGGAACAGGAAGGTCAGCCCTTAGGTTGAGATTTATTGATCAGCCAGGATTTGCTAAAAGCATTGATTGGTAAGCTACCATGCCTGAACTGGGTATACAATATCCTGTCAGCTGGGACCGTAATAATATCAAAATAGCTTACTAAAAGACAATTCGTTTTCAGGTCTATGAAAGTATCTGTTAGGCTGCCCTGTTGGATTTTCCAAAGTTTATCCTGCTCAACCCATGCCCAGTACAATAGCTTTGCTTGGCTCTAGTATACGTTGGTGGGTGACCGGTAACCTGTTTTGGCATGCCAATGCTTGACCGAAGATTATCTATATGTTTGATCCAGCTAATCTTTTTGGTGGTATCCAAAGCAGAGACCTTGCTAAAAGTTGCAGTGTACGGTGCCAGATCAGGAGTGGTGACCAATCTATGCCGAACAGCAGTGGGCGAAGCCTCGCAAGGTCATTAATAGGCTTAATGTCCAGATCAAGTTTACGTGGGAGAAGAGGGGTACTTTGAGGAAGGGATACCAAGTTTCGGAAGAACTTGTTCTCCACTGCTGAGAGATCACTTAAATTTACTGTGCCCCACAACTCTGCCCCATGAAGAGCACTGCTGACAGCCTTGCAGCTATACAATTTAAGAGCAGGTGCTACTGGTTTAGTATATGATAGGCGATGCTCCTGCCTCAGAATCCCAGTTAGCTCAGAGAATTTCAGAGATGCCTTCTTTAGATGGTTCTTCCAAGTCATTCCCTCCGACCGCTTAATGCCCAGATAGTCAAATGAGCTGACCCTCTCAAGCGGAACATTGTCCAGGAGCAAACTTACCTTGAAGGAATTGTGAGGGTTCAGCATCATTAGCTTGGCTTTAGTGTTGTTCATAACCAAGCCCCTCTCCTCACAGAAAGCCTTAAAATGATTCATTAATTTTTGTAGGCCCATGGGGTTTTAGAAACCAGGAGGGTATCACCAGCGAATAATAGTGTGGAGATTTTGTGATTCGCCAAAGATGGAGCAACAGCTGGGATGTAGCACAGAAGATCAGCTACTTGTTTAACATACAAGGAGAAAAGGGTTGGGGCTAAAACACAGTCCTGGCGGACCCCCGGCTGGATCATATTTGGCTCGGAGGTTTGTCCCTGGTTCTCCCATCTCATACGGGCGAAGGTCTCTTTATTCCACCTGATTAGGAGTTCCAGAATTGCCAGGGGTATTCCCATATCCCTAAGCACCTGCCAAAGTAAGTCCCTAGGCACAAGGTCGAAGGCTGTTTTTAAGTCTATAAAGGCAAGGTATAGACTAACCTTGCCCAACACAACAATCTTCCAAACAGCATAACAAGACGAAAAACTTGATTGGTTGTGCCAGTCTTCCACCGAAAACACGCTTGGAGTGGAGAGAGGATGTGATTCTCATCCATCCACTCCTTGATCTTAACTATGAGAGAACGCAGAAGACCTTTTGCGCATAGTTGATCAGGCTGATCGGACGGTAGCTGGAGGGCTTTGTCCTATCCCCTTTCTTAAAAATGGGTATTACTTCGGCCCCTTTCCATGAACCTGGAATCTTCCCCCCGCCAGCTATGTCATTGGCCAGTGTTGTGAGGTATGTTGTCCAGTTACCCCTGTCTGGGTGGAAGAGGTCGACAGAGATGCCAGCCGGGCCTGGGGCTTTTGCAGGTGAGATTGCATCCAAGGAAGACAGGCTTTCCTCTCTAGTAAATGAGGTTACCTACTGGGTGACCTGTGTCAAAAAACATCTGGGGTCTATCTTAGATGTTAGTGATGGAATACTGATTACTGAAGTGCTTATGCCACTCTGAAGCTGGGATGTTATTGGCCAAAGGGGGAGATCTTTCAAAATTGCTCGTGGACAAAGTGACCAAAACATCCTGCTATCTGGGTGCAGGATGACCTCCCCAAGATCTTCCCATCTCCTTTCGTCCCATTCTCTCTTGGCTTTAGTTTGTGCCTGTTTGTATTCTCTCCTGGCTTCACGTATCATGGGAGTATCCCTATTTCTGATGGCGACAGACAGTCTCCCTCTCAATACCCTACACTTCTTATTGACCCACAAATTTGTTTCTAATGATCCCCCCTGCTTAGGTCTATTCTTATGAATGTAAACAAAAAAGGATCTGGCCAAGTGCTTGAAGAAGTCCGCATGTAGAGTGCTGCAGCTAATCGGTGTAGTCAGGTCATCGCTCGCTAGTGACAGAATCTCCAACTGCTTTTCTAAGTCATTTTTATTTATATTAATCTTTGATTCATCTGACATAGTAGCTGGCCATTTGAGACGAAGTTTAGCGTTTGTAATCTATCCTACTCTACCCATTCGGTCCACGGAAGGTCATCCCCCATCCTTTATCGGAGCTGGTTCTCCCATTAGTGGCCCTTAGCCTGCATTTCAGAGATTTAGCATTCAGCAGCAATGCTGCTTGCAACCATTTATTTATAGGAGGGAGCTCTAGGGGTGGTACCAACCACACTTTATCCTCCTCATTCACCTTGTGGGAGTCAACCCAGTCGAGTGGCTTCTATGTGACATTGAAGTCACCACCGACTATTAGGGGGTGACTGTCGTGCCTGGCCTCCAATAAATTGTCCAGGGCATGGAGAGTTGGGGCGCTACCTCCTCTAGTGCTTCTGGCATAAACATTGTAAATATCAAAGGCTTGCCCTTGCGACTATTTAGCCTAATCCCAAGGATGTCTGAGCTATTGGTGACCAGCTCCTTAATGTCACAGTTTATTGAGATATTAATTAGAATAAGCAACCCACCTGTCGGCCGGCCATGCTTAGATGGAATAGACGGTCTATGAAATGTCATGAACCCGGGAATGAATGTGGGGGTCGGGCTCCATGTTTCCTGCAGTAAGCAGATCTTATGTTGGTTGATAAACTCGAGCCTGTGTGGGCAATCGGGCTTCCCTCTTTTGCCTGCCATATTTCCCGACACTATTTTCATCATCCTGCTGTTTGTCATCGAGGAGAGAGCCTGGGGAGTTGGTAGGGCAATTGGTTCAATCGGCTCTATTGGATGATAACTAAGTGTGTCTAGACTTTTGGCCTGCAGATGATCTCTTGTCACAGGCAATATGGCTGTTGCCAAGACCGGCTGCGAATTTGATGTCATACAGCTGAACTCATGAAAGGAGCCCTCTTGATGAATTTATGCTGTGGGGGAAGTGCGGACATAATCTATACTAGAGATGTATGTGGGGTCCCAGGCAGAAGGTGGATGCAGTCAATCGTTCTGGGGCAAAGTTGAAATAGGGGAGTCCCCAGGGGGCTGTGGGGCAGCTTTGGGTCGTTCGGTCATAGTAGGGATACTTAGCTTCAGCTGGATATTTGAAACAGGTGGTGGATAGATTCTAGATTCCAGGGCAACTAGGTTATGCACCAGGTGTTTACTGATTGGAATAAGCTCTATTGCATCATCTGAGCTGTGTTTAAGTACACATCTTTTTGCCTGCACAATGTCATCCCTTATTATAGATCTTCAACCCCTGGTATGCCTCAACCAATGTATAGCTTTGTTTTTTAAGGGTTCACCGTTCCTATGTTTGTAGCTGTTGTTGTCCACCTTGGGAATATTGGTCATATAGATAGTTGTGGGCAGGGGAGCAATGTGCGTGGGGTGAGGTGGTTGGAAGAGTTAAGGGCACCCTAGTACAACCTGTATTCAATCTCTGGGATACTTGCTCTGTCGACATCCCATGCCCAGCTAGGTCCCGTGGTACACCCTTAAGTTTCCAGCATTGATCCTCCTGAAACCTCCATGGGCAGTTAGTGAGGTACCAGGTGCCCTATCATTGCAACCAATTGGGGCAAACTGAGGGGCAGAGTTAATGTTCAAAGCATTATGGCCGGTTTGCATGCAGGGGGAAGATGCAGGGCCCGTCCTCGAGTTTGCATGATTATTTGATGTGAGCGCTGGTTGGGGGGTGGGGGGGGGGGGGGGAGGGGGTTTGCTGGGGTCTACTACGTTATTCTAGTTTATGGTAGAGTTTTGACACTAAGACAGTCAAAGTCTCAATTGAACCTTTTAGGGTTAATATTCCCTCTGAAGATCTAAATTAGAGGGTACAAGTCCATTAGCAGCCGCCCTTTCTCCCTGGTAGGGGTTCATATTTAACCCATTGTCTGTTATACTTGTATGCTCCGGGTCACTATATTAATTTTTTATAGCCGATTTCTCTGCAAGGGGGGCGAAGCGATTACTCGGGGGAAGGTCGACTGGCATGACACAATCAGAGGAGCAAGCTTCGCTTGAAGGACACAAAAGGCTACAAGTGCGCTCTTTTCTCACTTCCAGGACTGGCATTGGATGTATTTTGTTAGCCGCTTTCTTAAATAAATGTGTATGTTCCCATACCCTGTGTTGGTGGACCCAATTGCGGTGTGTGGGTGAGAAGCCATAATGAGGGGTGCAGGAGTGTCAAAAGATGAAACAGGTGTCGTAAGCAACCCCTCACAGTCTGCAATGATATTCTCAATGCGATCTAGCACGTTCTCCCTATGCACCCCTTTCGTTCTCAGTTTCCTGCCCTGGAGCCTGGGACTGTTTCTTGGATCTCTTCTTTGTGGCACCTCCCAACCCAGTCCCTTTCCTTTTTCCCCCATGCCAGGCAGTCAATGAGTCAATACTGCAGAAGATGGTATGAAGTATTAGGTGAAGCAAATATGGTGCAGCCGAAAAAGTCAAAATGCCAAATAGTACCTTAGGAATGGAACAGCCCAAGTCCTAAAGACTAAATTTAAACTGCCTCCTGGCGCCATTGCAATTACGTGTGCGGCAGCAAGCCGCAAAGAAGCCTGGGACTTGTGGTCCTTGTCCCCAGTCACGGCCTCAACAGCAGGCAAACAGGAGTGAAACCGGCCTCCCTTCTGTACACTCTTCAGTTTTTCCAGTGTTGATCTGGCTGTCACTGCAGAGAGTTGAGTGTCATGGTTGGGTAGAACACGTGTAACCAGTGACTTTGCTTTTTGGAGGCTTAAAGGCTGTGCAATGTAGCACTGGGTCTGTGTGTAGCACAGAATGCGCTTTGAAGTGGATCAAAGATTACGTGTACGGCAGAGGCACTGTTCCATCCTCCAAGTATGGCACATCAAAATGAATCAAATACTCCCTCTTCGGAATCCTACCGTGACCCCTAAATGAGCTAGTCTGCTGAATACGTCCGAAGATTTCTCGACTGAAAGAGGCCTGCTAGTGAAAAGAAAAGTCAGTGACTCTTTTATGAATTGGTAATTTTACTCCCTTTAACTCCTTCACATCTTTGTATAGCCAGTGATAGGCCTGCTTGGAGTATTTTTTTCTGAAGCACATGCATTTTGAACCAAATGATTTGAAAATTCAGCTAGTCTGAAAGTAAAAGTTCAGAAAAGGAAGTAGCACTGAAAAAAAACGTCTCAGGAAACTGTTTGTCCTGATGGCCATGGCGAATGTACACTCCTCTGCAGCAACCATCTATGAATGCATTTTATTATACTTTAAGCTACTCCATGCAAAGCTAGCCTCCTACGGTGGTCATCTATGAATGGGATATCTTACAAAAATAACAAAATACATTAAAAAATGCACAATTGACATGCATGCTCACGTGTAGGAGGCGGTCTTGCAGTTGTTAATTAACCAGTTGAGGGTGGCTCCCTGTTGATAGTGTGGAGGGTGGTGTTTAATCTGTAACACACTAAAAGGGGTGGGGAGGAACAAGTAGATGTTGTGTGGAGGGATGGGTGTTAATAAAGTCAAGTGGCTCTGAAGGAACAACTGAGAGTTTGAAGAAATGTAGAGAGAGAAAATTGTCGACCTTGTGCATTGAACTGCAATGCAAGTTATAATGTCAACCATGGACGGATATCATGCAAAAAACACCATGCAACCAAAATGCTCCCGGGTTGAACAAACACAGGAAAAAGGAGAACGCATTCAAATCAAAAGCAGGAGAGTAAGATAGACAAGAAAGCCATCCAATCATGAATAAGAAGGAGGTTGACCCAAAGTCTACTCTATGTAACATATTGTTCACAGTATGTCTCGACTACCACAGTCAAAGTTGTTTGCTGCCAAAACCTAAATAGAGAATGGAGATTCCTATGGATAAGTGAAAAAATAGGAGGCAGATTTAAAAAAAGGAACAGAGACTTGTATGGAAAAGTACAGAAAATAGGAAGCAGACATAAAAATAAACAAACTAGGGATATAGGTTGTGGAAAAAGATAGAATGTAGGATGGGTACGGGAAGCAGAAGAGATGGATATTGAGTTTAAAAGCAGATGGAGAGCAAACCTTCAGGGAGGATGGGACTAGCAAAGGAAGGAGGGAAAAGAGAAGTGGGATTGAAGGGATAAAGTTGGAAGAGACCGGAATGAGGATAGAGTAGCAGTGGGTACTCCCTAATTTAAAATGAAAAAAATTAATTAACTCTAGAATCGAACCAAATAATTTGAACTACACACCATTTCACTGAAAATGTGCCTGCCGATTTATAACAGAACTACATTTGACTTGTATTTTCTTCATCTTTAACGAGAGAGCCTGGTGCACCATTTATGCTTTATCACGGCTCTGAGCAACACAAAAACCTATGACACAATTACAAATCAGTTTAATAGCATGTACTTCAAAAAGATGCGCTCAAATCAATGAGATGGTTTTAGCAACCAAGAGGGTATGTAAATCGTAAATCGTGAGGAAAACATATCTTTGACTACCTTGCTTCTTTTTGTACACAAAATCTGCTAAGCATAGCTTGTTCCATCATATCATTTCTGCTACACAGTCATTCCAAACTTTTTCTGAGGGTGTCTTTTTTTTGGTGGCATGTCCTAAAACCAGTGCTTAATTTGAGCCACTGCTTTCAGGTGCTCAGCACCTGCTCTTAATTGCAAACACTGGCACTTATGACAGTTTGCCACATGGTGGTGCTGTTTACCTAGTTAAAAATGAGCACGACAAAAGTTGTTTATTTATTTACTGTACATAAAAAATGACTAATACCTGATGCCCAAGCCATTCTTATAGCTTTGGGAGTCTGGAATTGTCTGAATTGTCACAATTGTAGGGATGTGATGGTTAGTTATGTTATGGTAAAGGTGACTTATAGAGCGCATGTTCACCATAAGGTGTCTTGGCGCTGAAGTAGTGGTGTTGGTGCGGGCATTGGCAGTCCTGGTAGGGGAAATGGCTAGTGCAAGCTCCAGTGGCGGCCTAACGGGGGCCCTGACATGCATTTTCTTTCTTTACAAATTGAGCACTGCCTAAAACAGAACATTAGGAAAAAGAAGTGTGATGGAACGTTGTGGAGAAATGTTGCACAGCGCCGTGTGCTCCAAATCTGGTATTTTGTTTCCACATTGTTAATTGGAGGTCTCATTTTTACACTAACCATGCTTTGAATCCTCCTCCGCCATTTCGCTGAAAAGGCTGGAGTGATAGCATGTGGAGCAACAAGTCTGTGGTTCTGCATAGTTGTTGTCTGGTTTTCACCAATAAGGACAAACTTAGTGAGTGTTCTGAATTTATATGCAAAAGTAAGTAAACGCAGAATAGTGTAACTGTTAGTCTCCTCCGCTCTTACCTGCCATTCTCGGGATGGCAATCGCCCCCCCCCCCCCCGCGAGTCAATCGTGGGAGTGGGGGGGGGGGGGGGGGTTGAGGCGGCCAAAGAGCTTGCTACTCCACTGCCAGGTTCATGTCCTTTAAAAAGTAGTATACACCCTAGCAGTGGGTTGTAAGGCTGTATTATTCTCTTCGAGTCTGGATGAATAGCAATCTGCAGTTTTTTGCTGACCCTGTTGACTACAGAGCTCGTACTAGCTGACGGTGTCCTTCATAACAGGAGGCCAATTTGCAGCTACGTATAGATTTTCAAAATAATACATACCATTATTAATAACGTGCAAAAAAGAAATGAACATCATTGTTTTAATAACAATCTTAATTGAGCAGGACTTCGAACAGTAATAGTTTCCAGGTGGCCATTTCTGATTTGCTAGTTGGATGACTCTTGTCACAAACACTTAAATGGCGCCTGGTGCTGGTTAAATAAAGGCCAATTATTTAGTCTCTATTGCTTGTGATTAAGTGGGTCAGAAGGAACCCCTGTCATTATTTTTCTCTGTGGCTCTGTGTTTTGATCACATACATTGCTCTGCTGTGCAAGCGCTGCCTCATTCAGAGAATGTCACTGGCATATTTTGGCCTGGAGTGTTCTGCTGTCCTAATTGCTAATCCTATTTATGTCGAGAGAAGACCGGACCAAGAATCAAAACCCTAGGACAGACATTATTACAAAGCCAGCAAAAATCAGTATTTATAAAAAAGAGAAACGAAATATATATAGCATATAATGAATAGGAGGAATTCGATAAGGGTCCACGGGTAGGGGAGGATGCTTTTAAAGATGAGGATCACATGTGCCTTTCTTAGACCTTTTTTTTGTTTTTTTACTTGCTTAATGATACCAGCTCATATTCTTTTCCCTTCAGCAATCCCCGAGACAGCTGTATTGAGCAGTATTGAACTCTATTGAACTGTACACTGTATCTTCAGCAGTTAGCTTTTGGTTATTGAAATCAGATTTTGCATTGGCATTTTGAGAGAACTTGGACTGCATTTCGTGGGCAGCTGAAACTTTTTTTCTCCAGCCATTGCATAAGTCCAGTGCTTAAATTGAGCCGGTGGTTTCGGGTGGTCCCACTGTCTTGCATCCAGTTTGAACTACCCGGTAGGAGGTGGACCAGGACCATGGAGCCGACGGCAAAGGCCATACAACTCCCTGGGACCAGCAACGTTGTGTCATGGGCATAAATGTGACCCTCTGCTCGAGTTTGGAACAAATCATCTAAAGGTCTCACACACACACACACATGAAGAGCAAGAGGGCTCTAGGTGTGCAGCACAGGCCCCCGCCAGTCAATGAGCGCATCCGTTAGGGCAGCGTTCTCTTCCCTCTCCATCCACCACCAGTCAATGCGCGCATCCTTTAGGGCAGCATCCTCTTCCCTCCATCCACCGACAGTCGATGCACGCATCTGTTAAGGCAGCGTTCTCTTCCCTCTCCATCCACCACCAGTCGATGCTCTCATCTGTTAGGGCATCATTCACATCCCTCTCCATCCACCGCCAGTCGATGCACGCATCTGTTAAGGCAGCGTTCTCATCCCTCTCCATCCACCGCCAGTCAATGCGTGCATCTGTTAGGGCAGCGTTCTCTTCCCTCTCCATCCACATCCAGTCGATGCACCCATCCGTTAGGGTAGCATTCTCCTCCCTCCGTCCACCACCAGTTGATGCACGCATCTGTTAGGGCAGCATTCTTCCCTCTCCATCCACCGGTAGCCCATGCGCGCATCCGTTAGGGCAGTGTTCTCTTCCCTCTATATTCACCTTTTACCTATACAGGGTTGTTTTTTTCTACCCGAAAATGCAATTGTGTGCAGCATTTCTCTATGCACACTTTTGTTGCTGTGGTGCTGGGAAGGGTAGGGGGGGATTGTGTCTCTGCATGGAGATGCCAAACTGATGCTACAGCCTCAACCCCAGTCAGGACTGGGAGAAGAAAAGCAAGATTCTGCTTTCGTCTTCTACGCACTAAGCTGCTTCATGTCACACCTTTACATATCCTGTATATGCTGCCTTCAGTGACTGGCCACCATCTCTGGGGTTGGTCTGTATGGCACAGCGAAGTTCATAGTATGACTTTTGAAGTTGCATCCGACACCCATTAGGGCTTCCTTCGAGCTCACGCCTGTGCTGTTCCACATTGTTGGATTAAAAGCAAGATGATGTGAAGCGCTGTCCTTATCTAATTTTTAATAAGGTAGTGTGAATAGGGACACGTGTATACAATGTTTCAAACTGTTTACTGTTAATTTATTCAATTAACGCCACAAATGTTGTATTGCTCGGCTACATTTCACTTACCTAAATACCCCAGCACTTTGAATTTCTGATTATATGGTCTTAGTGAAATGTATGTAAAAAAATATATATATTTTTTTTACTTTTTCAGCTCATAAGCGCACCTCAACGATTCGCCAATTCAGGGAGTGTTCTGATTGGAAGTCCATACACCCCAAACCAATCGACAATGGTCACACACAGTCACATCACAGAAGCCACCAACTGGATCCCAGGGTAAGAACTTTTTCCTACGTATATGAAATATCCAAGATGATATGCAAAGAACTTTTTTTGTATAGGTTGCTTTATTTTTTTGTGATCAAAGGTCCTCCTTCCAGCGGGACAACCCCCATAGCAAATATTTTCTATATTTTCTGATGTTGTGGTTGTCTATCTGAAACCTACTGATTTATTTACTTTTATGGCTTTATATGGTGCAAGCCAAGACTTTTTGGGTATCACATCGCTGTACATGAATGGATCGATGCTCAAGGGATTAGAACAATGTAAAGCACATCCTAGACAAGAAGTTCTAGTGTGTGACTTTGGTTTCACATTTATCCTCAGTTTACTTAGCATGCCATGACCTTCGACATGGATATAGCAAAGGCTGTCCTCCCCAATATCTCCCCAAATACCCCCATTTTTACAGAGCTTGGTGAAATGCTGCGAGTCAAGCATTGCCAATACTTAATTTATTCTTTTTTTTACAGTTAAAGAAGCATCACCAAGCCTTGCCTAATACAGCAGGTGTTATATTAATCTCTGATAGATTAAGCTGTTTTTCTTTAATGAGGAATTTCAAGCTGCGCAACATTAAAAAGTGAGTTTGTATTTAACTAGTCTTGAAAGTACGATCCTGTGCAGCACCCCGAGTAGTGTTACTTAGAAAACAGGGGAGAGGTGTGTTAGGCTGTTTGTCCACTATCTTGTAATAAGGCCCAGCTATATTCCTGATGAATAATAATAATTAGTGGGGCAGGGACTCTTGAAAATCATAATGACTTACCAGTGCCAATTTTAACTCGTTGTTGCTTATGTCCCACACATGGCGCCAGAGGCTTCAGCTGACTGACACATAGAAAAACAAAAAGCAGGGGGAAGGGTTGTGTTCTGCCTAGATACTCAGAGTTCCTGCAGCTACTGAGAGTGGAGCATTCTCTAAACACTATGTGGGAAAACAAAATGGCTGCCAGCAGGGTGAGTGATGCTCTGTGGGGAGGGAATCCAGAAGCGAGAGCGGGGCATTCAAAGACTCCCTGAGTGGATGCTCTGCAGCACTTTTGAAGTTTCGTGTGACCTCTTCCATCGCAGATGGAGATTGCTGATTGAACTGGCACCAGTGCTGTACTAGGAGCCAGTGTGTCCCAGTGCAGGAAGGAGCAGCAGCATTAGGAGTTGACAAAGAGAGCTGCACCCTCTTCTTGCTCCAGAGAGGGCTAGGTCATAGTATTACAGTGTAATACCTCTACAGAGTCCTGAAATGGAGGTGAAACAGTAAAACAAAAGTCATTTATTTTTTATTTTAACCCTCACTGCCTGCAGGAAAGAGGTGGCTCGCAGTGAAGAGTGCAATGGATCAGAGGCAGTTGATATTGCAAAGGGCCAGTGTATAAGGACTGCAGTGTTGAAGACCATCCTTGAAAATCTCAACAAGGTGGAGAAGACATTGGTAGTGAGAGAGTCCATGTTACAGAGGCTTGAGACAAGAGTAGTGAGGGGCTTATTGCTGACTCAGTGGAGAAAAGGGTGGGGAAAGTGGAAATAAATAGGGCCCACATGAGTTTCAAGTTAAGTTACCACCCGGAAAAACATGGGAACCTGAAGGGTGCACTGCTGTTCTTTGAGGGAAAGTATGAAATGCTGCTTGATGCACAATGGACAACAAATGTTAGATTTTTAGGCTACAAAGCAACACCCTACGAGACATTATTCATGGAAGAGGTGCAGGCATTTTGCAAGGAGCACCTTGCCCTACCAGACGGAGAACCCCAAGTGCGAGTGGAGGAAACAATACAGGCTTATATCATGATGTAGAGCAACTCCCAGGAAACAGGAAAAAGGATGTGATTAGTGGTGCGAAGTGATCCCGCTCATCGGGACACCAGCCTGAAAAGAGCTGCAAGTTTGGAAGATACTAAAATAAATGAAAGGATTATGTTGTTCCCTGAATGTGGTGCCCTCTTGCAACACAAAAACAACTCCATGTGCTTTGCACCAATTTTCTGGATAAGGTGGCTACAGCATCCCTGTCAGACTAAAGGTGGTATTGGATGGTAAATCATTTGTTTTCTTTCACAGCCTCAGAAAACCCAGTCATTCCTAGAATCAGAAGCAAGACACCATAGGATCCGTCATGGACAACGTTTGACTCTGAACTTACTGCTTTGGATCCTGTGTTAATCACACGCCGTTGTGATACGACCCGACAGGGAAGATGCTTTCCATAGAGTGGTTGCAGTGAAGAGTTACGTTTTTACTTGCGCTCCTTCTCCCTCCTCCTGCATTCCTCCAAAACCTTCTTTTTTTTCTTTTTAATTCCCCTTATGTTCTTTACTGTGCCCCTTTTCCTCTTCCATGGTGACCTTGTTCTATTCACGATTGGATAGTCATGGTCTGTAGGCATTTCTCCAAATACATATACAATTGCTGGTACATATGGTACACTCCAGTTATTGAGTTCTTTGATGGACAGCAGCAAAGAACACCAAAGAAGGGGGGAAAATGGCTGTGTGTGTGTTTTCACTGAAAAAACCCAAAGGTTACTGGGACGTTCTAGTAAGCTCAGATTTCACTCGTCCAAAATTTGTGAAATTCAGCAGTTCTAGTTACCTGACTAACTATAACTTAAGTCCTGGCAATGCACTACTTATGACATCATATATGACATCAATCATTACATGGTCAGTGACATCACTCATGACATCAGCAGTAAGTGTAAGTATTTTGTAAGAGTTTATTATTGTTAAACATGCATACTAAGGCATCACAAAAGTTACATTTGTATACTAGGCATACTACTAATGAGTGATACTACTTTTAATATAAATGATGTGAGTGACTGTGTGTATGCTGAGTGAGTGGATGTGTCAGTGGCTATATGGATAATTGAGTGGGTGAGTGGGTGTCAATGGTTGGATGAGTGAGTGACTGGGTGTGCAAGTGTCTATGGGTGAGTGGCTCTTTGAGTGGGTGTTAAGTGAGTTGCTGTATGAGTGGCTGTGGTGAAGAGTGAGTGTGTGAGTGGCTGTATGGGTGAGTGAGAAGATGTGGGGGTGCTTGTATGGATGTGTGAATGGGTCTGTAAGTGGTTGTGTGGGTGCATGAGTAAGTGCTTGTATAGGTGAGTAAGTGGCTGTGTTGAGAGACTTATGGGTGCGTGAGTGGCTGTATGGGTGAATAACTGGGTGTGTGAGTAGGTGTATGGGTGAGTGTGTGGCTGTGAGAGAGGCTGTATGGGTGAGGGACTGGGTGTATGAGTGGTTGTTTTTGAGTGAGTGGTTGTCCGAGTGCCTGCATGTATGAGTGAGTGGGTCAGTTAGTGACTGTATGGGTAAGTGAGTGTGTGTCTGTCTGTGTGTGCCTGAATGGGTGAGTGACTCCAGGTGTGAGTAGTTGTATTAATGGGTGTGTGAATGGGTGTATGAATAGGGGTGTGAGTGACTATGGATGGGTGAGTGGGTGCAGGAGTGGGCGTAAGGATGAGTGAGTGGTTGTATGAGTAGCTGTATAGGTGATTGGTTGTGTGAGTGGCTTATTGAGTGAGTGAGTGAGTATCTCTAGGGATGAGTGGTTGGTTGTGTGAGTACTTGTATGGGTCTGCAAAAGGGTATGTGAGTGGGTGTGTAAGTGGGTGGGTGTATGAGAGCTTTTTTAGGGGTGTGAGTGGGTGTGTGAGTAATTCTGCTACTGATGTCATGAGTGATGTAAATTGAGATGTCATCAGTGATGTCACTGATCATGCCATGAGTGATGTAATATGTGAGTTCATAAGCAGTGCATTGCAGGGACGTAAGTTATAGTTAGCTCAGGTAACTATAACTGCTGAGCTTTGTACGACTGAAATTGAAGCCTAACTACAATGTCCCGGTAACTGTTTTTTCCAGAGAATTTCTCTGTTTAAAAAATAATTATATTTCCTAACTATAACCTCCTTGTTACCTTTGTTTTTTACATTGAATTAATAAGGTCTTTTTAATTCTATTTCCTTAGTATAACGTCCCTGTAACCTTTGATTTTTTTTCATTGAATTTCTGAGTTTTTTAATTTTATTTCCTGACTATAACCAGTAACCTTTGACAGTGGGTGTGTGAGTAAGTGCATGAGTATCTCAGTAGGTGTGTGAGTGAGTGTTAGTGTCTCACTGGGTGGGTAGGTGGGTGCATGAGTGTCTCAGTGGGTGCATGAGTGTCTCAGTGGGTCCCTGAGTGGGTGTGAGAGTGTATCAGTGGCTTTGCGAATGCCTCCATGAGTGTTGTCAGTCAGTCTGTGAGTTGCTGCATGGGTGTCTGAGTGGGTCTGTGAGTCAGTGGGGGTCTGTGAGTGTGTGAGAGTATGTGTGATTCTGTAAGTGGTTGCAAGAGTGTCTATCTGGGTCTGTGAGTGGGTGCATGAGTGTCTGAGTGGGTTCTGTTTGTTTTCTGCTTGATTTTTTGACTTTTTTCTCCTCACTTCTAACCTCTATTTTTCCTCTTTCCGCTCGTTTCTGACCTCTATTTTGCCGGCCGGCTTAAGAAGCACACTGGCACTCTGCTGCTCCCCGTCGACTGATCCTGCCTAGAGCCTCTTGAGTTTCCGTGACTAAGAAACAAAAAAGCCCAGCATCAGGTCCCCGGAGCTGCACGCTAAATGGCCCACTCACCGTCCGTTGTTTATTTGATTTACACAACAGGGCCATTCTTATTTATGCATCTCACTGGAGCAGTTTGAGGGAATTGGTTTCCCATTCCTCCAGGATCCTCCTAATCATGACTGTGCGCCTGTTATCTGCTTGATACAAGGATACAGATCCCATTCAGAGGATTGCCGTGTTTCACCCACCCACAGACGGGACTGCTAGTACATTGTCTTTCTTTCATCCTGAAGAGGCCTGGGTCTCTAGGCAAAAAACCATTGATACTTTCAATTGAGGAGTCTGTAAATCTCAATCGACTTTCAAAGACCTTATTTGACACACAAAGAATATAGAGAGCAAAACTGTCCCTCACATGTGTACAATCTACAGACTATCTCTTTTATGGACTCTGTAAAAAGCAAAGACTACAGCCATATCTGTTTCAAAGAACTAGAACACTGAAGAAATAAACTTTCTAGTTGGCACATTTATTGTTTGGTATTTGATATATGTTTTATGTGTGTGCAGCTTAGTGCATCGATTGTCCCTTGCACATGTTTGCTTATTTATTTTATGTGTGTATGTTTAATGTGTTATACAGCATTTGTATAACCAAGACACCTACTCCAGTAGTGAACGATTGTAGGCTCAGCTAGAAGGTTAAAAATCAATTTGCAGAAATTGTGAATATAGCTCCAGTGATTAATTTATGTAATCATTGGATAACTAACAATACAATCATCCATTCCCGCATCACACCACTTTTTGTTTACACATTGCTGACCTTTATTCAGCCTCTTTCTGTTTGTATCTGACCTTTATTCTTCCCCTTTCGGCTCATTGCTGACCATTATACTGCCTCTTTCTGCACGTTGCTGACCTTTATTTTGTCTTTCTGCTAATTTCTTGCCTTTATTTTGCCTCTTGCTGCTGGTTTCAGGTCTCTATTTAGCCTCTTTCCGCTCATTTATCACCTTTATTTTGCCTTTTGCTACTCGTTTCTCATCTCTATTTTGTCTATTTCTGCTTGTTTCTGTTCGTTGCTGGACTCTATTTTGCCTCTTTCTGCTTGTTTCTGACCTTTATCTTCCCTCTTTTTGCTTGTTTCTGACCTTTATTCTGCCTCTTGCTGCTCTTTTCTGACCTCTATTTTGCCTCTTTCTGGTCGTTTCTGTTTTTTATTTTGCCTATTTCTACTTGTCTCTCACCTTTATCTTGCCCCTTTCTAATCGTTGCTGACCTTTATTCAGCCTCTTTCTGCTAGCTTCTGGCCTTTATTTTGTCTCTTTCTGCTCCTTGCTGACCTTTATTCTGCCTCTTTCTCCTTGTGTCTGACTTTTATTTTGCCTCTTTCTGCTCATTTCTCACCTGTGTATTGCCTCTTTCTACTCATTGCTGACCTTATCCTGCTTCTTTCTGCTTGTTTCTCACCTTTATCTTGCCTTTTCCTGCTGGTTTCTGACCTATATTTTTCCTCTTTCTGTTTGTTTCTGACCTTTATTTTGTTTCTTTATCCTCGTTTGTTACCTTTATTTTGCCTCTTTCTGCTCGTGGCTGACCTTTATTTTGCCTCTTTCTGCTGGTTTTTGACCTTTATTCTGCCTCTTTCTGCCCATTTTGACCATTATTTCGCCTCTTTCTGCTTTCTTTTTCCAGGACTGCAGGGGACCTTGAATGCTCCTGCGGTCCCATCGGACCCTGCCTCCCGCGGCAGCTGGCATTGCTCTTACAGACTGGGAGCTGCTAAACATGCAGCTCCCTGTCTGTGAGAGAAATTCTTTCGTCTGTTTCCCTGTCTGCTTGACGGTGGGCTGGGAAATAAAGGAAAACTCCACTCTCAGCAAGCTGGAGTGGTTTCATTGCTCGCGCTTGTTGGAACATAATTTAAGTTTTCACTGACTTGGCGGGAGCTTTCAAAACTCCCTCCAAGTCAGAGCAAACAGCTGCGTCCCGGAGGTGGCGATCCCCAAGGCATGTATGGCTCCAGGAAGTGGGGGGGGGGGGGGGGGAGGGGGGGACGTGTGGAGCCTTTCGTTTGCACGGGCTGCCCAGGGAATGTGGTGGTCCCCAAAGCCAAGAACGGCAAGGGAGATGTGGAGGGGCGTGTGGCCTCCCTCCTTCTTAAAAAAGGTAAAGCCCCGGGGAGGTGGAGGTCCCTGGGGCTTTTAGAATCCCAGTAGGGGGTCTGTGTGGCCACCCTCTTTAATTAAAAATAAATAAATACAAACAAATCCCCGGGGGGGTGGTGTCCGCATGCCACACCCATTATTTATATTTTTTATCCCCTGGGAGTGGTGGTCCCAGGGGCTCAAAGAACCTAAACTTTTTATGAAATGCCCACAGGACCTGGCCAACCCGGGACCCTTTGGAAAACAAGCGTGGGAGCCCTCGCTCTTTCCCTCACTCTTTATTTTTATTTTTTTGCTGCGAATTTGCGGATATCACAAATTTGCAGCAATTAAATATTTATTTATTTTATACTATGTTGTCCTACAGGTTCCCTCTCGTACCCCCATACTAAGGCTTGGGTGTCAGGGTATTCCTACCCTAC
Organism: Lissotriton vulgaris; assembly: GCF_964263255.1. Taxonomy (NCBI): domain Eukaryota; kingdom Metazoa; phylum Chordata; class Amphibia; order Caudata; family Salamandridae; genus Lissotriton; species Lissotriton vulgaris. Next base: position 604,410,207 of record NC_141699.1, on the reverse strand, counting down.
CCCATTTGCTTTTCATCACGTTTTCTTTTGAGACTCTGTCGAAACCAGTCCCAAGATGGCTGCCAACACTTCCTGGTTGAAGTGTTGGCAGTCAATCAGAGCTCTGCTTTTCCCTGCACAAGTTTGTTATTATTTGCGTAGTTGCCACAATTGCGGATATCCTTCTTTTTTCCCTTAAATTTCTCAACAACTACTGAACAAATTTACACTGGATAGATAACTTGATCTACGAACCAAAATCTTCCATCATGCCAACTTTGGTGTAAATCTGTCAAGTGATTTGGTCTGTAGTCGTGTTCAGAGTTCTTATGGGAAGTAACATGGGAAACAAACTTTTTTTAACCTCCTCCCCCTTTTTCTTGGCCCCCGCTACATGGATCACCCTGCACCTTTCCATGCCCACCAAGAATCACTGGCACACTTTTTGGGGAAAATTCATAAAACGGCACCAAAGATATAGTCAAAAACGTTACTCCTCTGGAAACATGGCCCTAACTATAACTACTAACTGGTTAACACCAGTAGGTAATATATATAAACACAGTATTATTCCCGTTTGTGGTGTTCCTGTGCCACCCCTTTTGTGTTATTGGTAGACAGAATGCATTTTTTCTCAATAATGGTCAGTTGCACCCAAAATTGACAATTGCAGTAAAGCATTGCTTTCTTTTCGGAAGATTCCTCCATAACGTTGTCAGTAATCAGTAAATATGTGGGTTTGCTTACTAAGTTATGAACATGTATGTTTAGTTATGTAAGATTTACAGCAAGAACTGTAATTCATGCTAACAGCTAAGTACAAGCCTCCATTTTCGATTGGGATGGTGTTGTTTTGGCCTGCAGACAGACTGTTGAATATAGTTCAAAACGATTAAAAAATGACGTCCGGAAGCTGGCTGTTTACTGATTCAGTTTGAGGAGAGGCATACGATAGAGTTGCAGGAGGACAGTATCTTAGAGCTGTCTCAAGAGACACTACGTAGCTCATCTACCATACTGAAATGGTATTGTTGGCGCAGACAGCCTAAGCTGTCGTTGTACTTAAAAAATCTGTTTCCATATAAAATAATCATCATCATATCAGTATCACCAGCACAAAGTTCATGAATCAAAAATAAAAAAAATTAAAATACCATTATTGTAAACACCCAGGAAATAGTACAGTAGCATTCACCTTTAAACTACTTGCATAATGTTATTGTAAATGCAAAACAATAAGATGACCTAATAAATTCCTCCTTTCTTTCCACGTGTCCTGTCTTTTTTTTCCTATTTAGACCCGCTGATCATTCATTACTACATTCATACTGTATACGAACACTGAAACATCCATTTAATCAGACGAACGAAAGGTAGGGCTCATTCTCTGAAAACTGTCAGATACAGCAAATCTGCAGATGTTTGTTTAACTGGTTCCATTTGTCATTTAACATTTTTTTCATTTTGGTTTTGACTCAAGTTGGGCGCATTGCATTAACCCATTTGTTAGCTAAGTGATGAAGGTGCATTCGTGAAGGTCCATTTTTGAAGCATCCATAAAAACCTGGTTATTGAGCCTCAAATTAGTTTTTTAAAAAATCAGATCAATGCTTCTTAAGAATATACTTTCTGGGGTCTATTTACATTTCATCCATTATATGTTTATACGTATACGTCCTGCCAGCATCTAATCTAGTTTGGTTACTTTGACAACATATGTGCCAGTGTCCAATTATCTCCTGGGCATTTCAAAAGGATGGAAATCAAGACAGAAAACACAGAGTAATTTAGATGAGTGTAGTGGCAGCGTTGGCCCATCTTTACCCACCGATTCATCTTGACGTTTAGGTCTAGTAAGACTTTTTGGGGAAACCCCAGCTCCCTGAAAGTTATATCTGAAGTCCACCTGCTGTAATTCCCTGTGTGTTTTGGGTTAGTGGAAGGTTGTGCCATCGAACCAACGTCTGAAAACAACAGGAATTAAGATAATTGCTTTAACCCCCATCCCCATCTCCTTTTTTTTTCCAGAAACATTTTTGTTAAATGTATATATTTCTTTTTTTAAAATTTTTTATTTATGGTTTTTATACATATACATACAATGCACGGTGATTCTGTCATATGGGCAACCATCCTGTGCGGTGCAAGGTACATGGTAAACATTATTCGGATGGTGCCCCTTTTCTGGTTATACAATAACGGTAAACTAGAAAGGAGGAGAGGAAAGTGTGAATAAGTAAAGAGAGCGAGAGTATCCTGTAGACAAAGCGCTCCACTGTAAAATAAAGAGGGATTTTGCTTCGATCACGACGGCTTTGTCGCGTACTGAACTCCCCACAGAGGGAGAAAGAGAGCTGTTAGACCTTCTCCTAACCACTGCAGTCAAGTTAGTACTCACGAACTGGAAGCACACCTCATAAGCATCCCCATCTCCTTTTAAGAAGTTATGAAAGTTAAAGAACAATCAACTATACGGGTTGGCTTCACAACGCAGCCGTCTGCAGACTTATTGCTACCAAAACTGCAGAACTGGGGTTCTGAACCTTTTGACTCCTGTGGACCCCCACGTAATCAATATTGGAATCTGTGTACCACCACTGAACCATTTTTAGAATCGTGCCTCCACCCCTTCTGAGTCATTACTGGAAGCCAGTAGACCCTGGCTTAAGCGAATTTGATGATTTAAACCTCACAATACACAAACATCCAGAAAAAAGTATTCATCAAACAAATAGACAAAAGATGAAATATTTTATTTAATTTACATATATATATATATATATATATATATGAAACATAAAATTTGTAATTTTAATGGAAAAGTAGGGGCTTTTCTAAATGCAACTGAAGCCAGACATCTTCCATACTATATTGTCTTTGATGCATGTGCACTGCTCCCTTGAATCTAGCTGAGGACGCCAACTTAATTTTTAGCCTCCAATGAAAAGTTTCTTCACATTTACTGAATATTTAAAAATGTTCCATTTTGCACCTTCATTTATGTACTTCCATCTTTATTTCTGTACTCTTTATTAATTTTTCATCTTCTAAGCAGTTGGGGACCCCAAGTAGGTGCCGTGAACCCACAGTGGTGCGTACATCACTGGTTAAGATCAACTGCTGTATAATGTAGATCGCGTGGACTTTGGCTTCACTCAGATTAGTGCTTTCTGTCACCTAGCTCTATTGGCTTTTTGGTGTATCATTCGACTCCTATAATGTGCTTGCTTTGAAAACATGAGGGACAGTTTTTCTGTGAACAGTACACTGAATGATGACACATTACATTATTTGTCTCATAAATGCATTGTATACATAAAGTAGTCATTTTTGGGGGGTTTTCTCTGCACAATTTAAAAAACATGTTTTAGACAGAATGCAATTTGTGTTGGCCATACGTTGGCTTGTGTTTTTTATGCCTTTTAATGCCTTGATGATAAGCATGGTCAACCTAGATAAAACGATCTATTTTTGGGAAAATTGCACTCACTATAAAAAGTCCTAGAGTTTCTATCTATCATTTCTTCCCATTAAAGCGGGTGAGGCTGTATCGAGTATTATATTATCTTATTATACCCAGGCTTTATTTAATTTGGAGAATGGTAATAGAGGCAAATGCAGTGGTATGCCACCCCCGAAATAAACAGTTATCCCATATATTATTATTGTATTAATCCTATATTGTGTTTTCTATTATCTTGATTATATAAAACTTTTCAAATATTGTGGCTATCAGTAGTAATTTTTTCACCTACGTTAATATAATCTCTTAAACTACTTAGCTGGTTTCCTTTCTTCAATAGATTTCGAAATTGAGCATTCACGATGCCAATAAATTGATCAGAATTTGTAATACTTCCAGTGAAATCTGCCTACTTTTATTTTATAATAAAAATGCAAAGCACTTGAAGAATAACATTTTGCCCACAAATAATGGGCTTAGTCCTGGCACAGTGGACTTGTGCCTATGTTGGTAGTAAATTTCTCTGACATTTTTGGATTTCACACGTTTTCTTAGTAAGCTAGAAATGTCAGAGTTTCCCAGGAAGGATTACGGAATTCTACAATAATTCAACGTGAAGACATTTTCACTTTTGTAGATGCTGCAGAAATCCGTTTAAACCTCCATAAACATGCTGTCCAAGTACATTTGTACCTGCTAACTTTTTATTTTCTTTGGTAGGGTGGTGGCGATTTGTTTTAAATTCTTTGTGGAAAAGACAATCCCCTGTACAAGCCAGTTAAAAGGGATGTTTCTTTCCCCTTCTCACCCTTGCTGGATCTTTACATCAGCCATTTGTCTTCGTAACTGTCCAACAATGTCATGGTGGAAATGTCTCTAGCAACCGATAGTATACACTCAGAAACTGATGGGTTTATGGGTGTACACCTACTCAGAAAGTTTTGCAGCGTGAATCTTTCTGGATTCACTAGGCTGTGCATTATTCCACCATCTAGTGGTTGGGTCCGTAATTGTAGTCTTTTTTCTCTCTCTCTCTTTTTTTTTTTTTCAAGGCCCAGTTGGGCGTTGACATACCACCATTTGGTGTCCCTTGTGACGTCGACGTGCTTCCTCCAGAACCTCCCTCCTTTGGTAGCCATCTTCAGATTCTTTTTTCCGCTGTTTGGTCTGGATCGTTAGAAGAGTTCCAGAGATTTGGAGGAAGAATCAACGGAAATTTGTTGAAAATCGATAAAATCACAGTTTTTCATCACACCAGACTACAGGTCAGGTAACCGGGACTACGAAGGAGCAGAATTTCTCACAAGATCTCGACGTTCACCCGAGAATGCGCACACAGGGGACTCCCTGAGTGCAGGAATGGACAAAACTCCCTGCAAGTTTTGCACCAATTGCCATCACAAATATGCGACGCCGAACAAGCTGCCGATATGGAGAGGAAGAAGAGGAGGCTCGAGGCCGAAATGGTGAGCATCCTGCAGCGGAAAAAGGACTTTGACTAAAAGATGAGCCAGTACACTATCCCGCCGAAGCCCGAGGCCAAGGTCTAAAGGGTCTACGTAGACCCTGAACCACCCAAACGCCTGAACCGGTCGAAGTACAGGAGGAAGAGGCTTCCTGTTACTTCGAGGGAGAAGGCGAGGAGGAACAGCAAACCTACCAGGACTCGATGTCTTCGGAGGTGCAAGACTTAGAGTGGCATGACCTCGACGCCGAAATACTGGAAGAAGGAGTAGTCACATACCCTTCGTGGCTTTCACCACCAGACGATATAGGAATCTATAATATGGTGGTCAAAAATGTTGCAGAGACATATGGAGTGAATTTGGAGGAGGAGAAACCCAAGGCTTGTTTTCTCCTGCAGACTCTTTTACCTACACAAACAAGGAGTCAATTCCTGCCCATGCTCCCTAGTGAGCTGGATCAGGGCAGAGAGGCTTTCAGGGAGCCAGCTGTATGTAAGTCAGTGACCCCGAGAACAGAAAGGAAGTAAAAGCACTCCTCAAAGGACCATGCATGCATTCAGGGATCAGTGCCAGTGGATTCAATAATTACTGCAACAGCTGGGAAAGAGCCAATGTGCCCACAAATGCCAGACCTCCTCCTGACAAGGAGAGTAGAAGAATGAACCTCACGGGGAGGAAAGTAGAACGGAGTGTGGCGATTCAGTGGCACATCGCCAACTCAAATGCCCTAATCGACAGACACACATACTAGCACTGGGAGGAAGTGGGGTAACTCCTTAAGCACCTACCGGATCAGTACCAGCAAAGGCTACCCCACCTAGTAGAGGAAGAGAAAAACATGGCGAACACATGTTTAAAGTCGGCCTAGGACGCGGCGGAGATGTCCAGCAGGCAGATGATGATTGGGGTGATAGAGAGAAGGTACGCATGGCTTAGGATTTCAGGCTTCAAGCCTGAGGTACAGAACAACATCCTGAACACACCCTTCAACGGAGAACAACGTTTTGGGACACCAGTTGACGAAAAGTTAACTCAACTCAAAAAAGACAACAAAACTGCAAGGTCCATGGGAGCACTACAGTTCAGAGGGATGAGAAGGGGTACACCCTCAAGAAGTCCAAATGGTAGGGGAGGCAATCAACCGAGTACCTCGCACCAAACCTTCCAACAAGGTTATCAGGGAAACGGCCAGGGCCAGCAGCAGCAGAACTGGCAGTACCAGCCACAAGGCCAGTCCTTTCGAGGTCGCTCAAACGGACAAGGACAGGCACGGAGAGAAGGTCAACTACCCACCTCCAAGTGACTTCGCCGAACGGCAAACACCCATCTAGATGTCACCTCTAGGGGGGCATCGAAAGAGAAGAAAAGTCCAAAAACTGATTTCACAAAACAGACAGTTCCCCAAACATATAACACCAGTAGGAGGCAGAATAAGGAACTTCCTCCAGGAATGGAAGAAGGTCACAACAGACAAATGGATATTAAACATCATACAATATGGCTACTTTATAGAGCTAGAAAAACAACCTCCAAACAAGAGGCCAAACAACTAGGCGCTCTCTGCAAAATAACTTTCACTCTTGCTAATAGAGGCACAGGAACTGCTCAACAGGGAGGCAATAGAGATAGCGCCGTACAAGGAAAGAAACAAGGGGGTTTATTCCAACTACTTCCTCGTACCAAAAGTGGACGAAACGCTTAGGCCTATTCTGGATCCAAGGTTCTTAAAAAAAGTTCATAAGAACACAAAGATTCAAAATGACATCTCTGCAAGAAGTAATACCCCAGGTACAGGAAAGGGATTACATGGCAACTATAGACTTAAAGGACGCGTACTTACACATCCCCATCAACAAAAAACTAAACGCCTACTAAGATTTGTGAACAACAAGACTCACTACCAGTTCACAGTGCTCACATTTGGATTCAAATCAGCTCCAAGGGTGTTAAGAAAATGCCTAGCAGCATTAGCAGCACACCTGAGGAGGCAAGGAATACATGTATACCCCTACCTCAACGACTGGCTCGTAAAAGCAAGCTCCTACAGCCAGTGCAAACAACACATCCAGCAGGTGATACAAATTCTAATCCAACTGGGTTTTTCAATCCATTGGGGGAAGTCTTCAATAGAACTGGAAAAGGTGAAGATATTCTTAGGGGCAGAGATCAACACCATACAGGGCAAGGTGTTCCCCAGCACAAAGAGAACTTTGGCAATACTGAAGAAGACACGTCTTTACCGCAAGGGGCAAGCTCTGACAGCGAGGTCAGTGAGCAAGCTAATGGGAATGATGGAGTCATGCATACACTTGGTCCCAAATATTCACCTACACATGAGACCGTTCCAGGAATGGACACCGCAGCAATGGTCACATGCAACAGGGAGTTGGGAAGGTCTAGTGGTTGTCACACATGGAGTGCATCAGGAAATAGTGTGGTGGAACAAGGAAAACATATTGCAGGGAAACCATTCACACAGCCAACTCAAACAGTGACCATCACAACAGATGCCTCCCAGCAGGGGTGGGGGGCGGACATGAACAAACTCAAGGAGAGGGGGTTATGGTCACAGCAGGATGCGGTCAAAGACATCAACTACCTAGAGCTAAAAACAGTGTTACTAGCCTTGAAAGCCTTTCAAAAGGAGCTATACGGAAACAGGGTGTTGATCCAAACAGACAACACAACCACCATGTTCTACATCAACAAATAAGGAGGAACACAATCTGTGGCACTATCAGGGCTACCACAGATAATATGGACATGGGCCATTCCACTAAGAATAGACCTGCTGGTAATACATCTCCCAGGGAAGGACAATGTAGAAGCAGACAGACTCAGCAGGCAAACATCAGCCTCCCACGAATGGGAGCTCAACCACAGGAAATAGAGGAACTATTTCGGAAATGGGGCACACCGCAAATAGACCTATTTGCAACACACCGAAATGCAAAATGCCAACACTTCGCATCCAGACAACCAGACCATCGGTCCAAAGGGAATGCGCTATGGATAAGTTGGTCAAAGACATTTGCATACGCTTTTTCCCTGATGCCACTGATACACAGGGTACTCAACAAATGCAGGATGAGCAACATGAGACTAATACTTATAGCACCTCAGTGGGCCAGATAGTCCTGGCTCTCACAAATAGTAGAAATGGCACAAGCACACAGACAAAGAGAAAGGGCCTGTTAGCAATGCAGAACGGAATGGTGCTACACCCAGAGCCAGAGAGCCTCAGCCTTGCAGCATGGCTCCTGCAGACCTAGAATTTGTACACCTCAAACTACCAGCAAGCTCAAGGGCTGTGCTCAGGGAGGCAAGGAGACCTACCACAAGAAAATGCTACTTAGCAAAGTGGCAAAGATTCTCCGAGTGGTGCATTAGGGAGAAACTACAAAGGGAAATTACAAAGAAATCAACAGCACTAAAAAACTTTACGCATCTACCACAAAGTAAACTATGCTACACATCCCTAAGGGTGCACTTAGCGGCAATAATGGCTTACACAAGAGAAGAAGCAGGAAAGTTTCTTCACCTCCCAAGTAGTAAAAATATTTCTAAAAGGGGCAAAGAGAATTGCACCTCCAAACAGAATGCCAGCACCAGCATGGAACCTAAACGTAGTGCTAACTCAATTGATGAAGGCACCATTTGAGCATATTCCCAAAGCTACACTGCACATGCTCACATGCCTTCCTAGTGGCTATCACATCGCTACGAAGGGTGAGGGAATTGCAAGCGCTAATACTTCGAGAGACCTACCTGCAAATACACAATGATAGGATTGTAATGAGAACAGACCCACATTTCATGCCAAAGGTGGTGTCATGGTTCCACATCAACCAGACAATTCAAATACCAGGTTTTTTTCCAAAAACCTACCACAAAAAGGGCGCTACACACACAGGACGCCAGGAGGGCAGTAATGCACTATATAGAAAGGACAAAGGAGTGCAGAAAGACAAAGCAGTTCTTTGTATCCTTTGCCAGCAGTTTTTTGCGACGACCAGTTACCTAAAATACCATTGCACAGTGGATTGCACAAACCATACAACTCTGCCACAAACAAGCAGGAAAACAGTTACAAGAAGCAGCTAATGCTCACCCAACAAGGAAGAAAGGAGCAACAATTGTGTCAATTCAAGACATTTGCCAAGCCGCAACATGGTCTTCAGTGCACATGTTCACTAAGCACTACTGTGTAGATATTCAAATGAACAAGGATGCGCTAGTGGGACAGAAGGTCTTACAACACATATTCAGTAACCAGAGCTCATCTTCCACCCAGCCACCACAATAACGATAAACCGCTACAAAGTCTATGCACAGCATAGTGAATCTAGAAAGATTCACGCTGCAAAATGTATCGTTTCTTACCTGTCGGTGTAGTTTTGCAGCTTGAAGACTTTCTTGATTCACTAGTGAGCCCACCCTCTTCCGCCAGAAAGATGAGACAAGAGGAAGAGGAGGAAAACAGGGAAAAGACTTTAAAAGGTTAAAGGAAGAGAAAGACTTACACAAGACAAGAAAAGAAAAATCCGAAGATTTATTTTATTTATTTATTTATTTAAACATTTGTAAAGCGCTACAAAGGCCCTTGGGCATCTCGGCGCTGATATCTGCTAAATTCAGCCCTAAAGGAGGATCTACTTATTGGTCAAATAACCAAGTTTTGAGTTGTTTCCGAAAGGACCACAAAGAAGGACTGTTCTTTATGATTAGCGGCAAAGAGTTCCAGAGCTTGGGTGCGGAAACAAGAAATCTTCTGTCACCCCATGAGACCAGTCTGGTACGGGGTACTTCCAGCTGGAAGAGATCAGAGGACCGCAGGGACCTAGTGGGCCGGTAGGGGATGAGTTGTTGAGTCAGAAAGGCCGGTCCCTGGTTGTGCAGTGCCTTATAGACAATGCACAGAGCCTTAAACTTAGCTCTGTTCCTAATGGTAAGCCAATGCAACTCTCTGATGGTGCTCGAGACTGATTGGAATTTGGGGATGTTACCCAGCAGTCGGGCAGCGGCATTTTGAACAGTCTGCATCTTGTTAAGGACTCTCTCTTGGGCATTCAAAAATAGGGCATTACAGTAGTCCAAGGTGGATAATACCAAGGACGTGATCAAGGTCTTGCCTGCTGAGGTAGGGAGAAAAGGGAGGATTTTTTTGATGATTCGTAGCTTATAAAATGCGGAGGAGGCAATCTGATTTGCATGGGGAAGAAAAGTAAGCCTGTCATCAACCATGACACCCAGGTTCCTTACCTTGTTGACTGGAGTAGGCGGTGAGCCCATGGACTGTGGCCACCAGCGAGAAGACCAATCTAGGGATAAGTGTCCAAAGATGACCACCTCGGACTTATCCGAGTTCAATTTGAGGCAGTTGGCGGCCATCCAACTTCCTATAGCCTGCATGCCCAGATTGAAGTTGTCAGTCACTTTTTGTCCGTCATTTCTGATGGCCAAGACCAACTGGGTATCGTCAGCATAGGAAGTAAGGCTCATCCCATGAGCTCTGATGGTGTTGGCAAGGTCCGACACGTATATATTAAAAAGTGTCGGACTCGGGGATGAGCCTTGGGGGACTCCGCATGGCAGGGACAGGGTGGTAGATTGAAAAGGCCCTATGGTGACCACCTGAGTCCTTCCGGCAAGGAAGGATGCCAGTAGGGCCTTGGCCTTATGCTTAATCCCCAGATCTTCGACACGGTCGATCAAAATCGCATGATTGACCGTGTCGAATGCTGCTGAAAGGTCCAGCAATATCAAGACCGCAGTGCCACCCGCATCACGAATGATTCGGATATCCTCTGTGGCCTTGATCAGGGCCGTCTCCGTCCCATGATGTTGGCGAAAACCAAACTGAGAATCATCCAATAAATGATGGTGTTCTATAAAGGCTGACAGTTGGGCATTCAAGGCCTTTTCGACAACTTTGGCCAAGATGGGCAAATTGGCAATCGGTCGATAGTTCTTGAGCTCAATCCTGTCTAAATTGGGTTTTTTTAGGAGTGGCTTCAGTAAAGTCTTTTTTAGGTCAGCGGGATAGACTCCAGTGGTAATCACAGTGTTACATATATTAGTAATTGCTGGAAGCAAAACTTCCAAAACTGGTAGCAATACTTTAAAAGGGCATGGGTCAAGGGCAGAGCCTGATTTAATAGGTGCCAAAAAATCCCTGACCTGAGTAATAGAGACCTCCCTAAACTGAGATAAAGAAGGACCAGTTGTGGAGGGATTCACCTTTTCAGAAGGAATATGTACATGCGCTTCTTCGGAGCTAGCAAAGACCGCATAAATATCATTAACTTTGTCGTAAAAGTAGTTGGCCAAAGCATCACAGAACAGTTGGGAGGAGGGAGGTTGAAGGTTAGGTAAACAACCAGCCAATTGTTTAGTTGTCTCAAACAATGCTTTATTTGAATTTTTAGAAAGTTCAATTTTTTCCGAGAAGTACTTCTTCTTAGCATCTAGGATCATATTTTTGTATATGGTAACCGAGTGCTTGTAAATTATTTTGGCCTCTTCAGAATAGTGCCTGCGCCAATTCCTTTCATTCTTCCGACACAGCTGCTTCTGTGTCCTTAGTGTATCCGAAAACCAAGGGGCAGATGGAATTAATCTGTTTCGAGAGCTTTGTTTTGACTGGACCAGACGAGTGGCAGCAGATGCAACCCATTCATTATATTGGGCAGTAGCAAGATTAGAATCAAGTGATAAAATCGGGCTAGTTTTAATCAGAGCTGATTGTAAGCTATTGCTGTCAATATTTTTCCAGTCCAGGAAGGTCTGACGGTTATTATCATTCTCCGTAGTTATTCCTGAGGGATGGCTGGTTAAAGTGGCCGTTATAACAAAGTGATCTGACCATATAATGGGGAAAATTGCAGAAACCCGAAGGTTGTCTAGATTGGAAAAAATACCATCCAGGATATGGCCACCTTCATGAGTTGGGGCTTTCACTAGTTGGGAAAGCCCGAATGTGGTTAGGCATGCCTGGAGGGCAACTGTGTCACTGTCTTCAGTTTTGTCGAAGTGAAAATTGAAGTCGCCTAGTATGGTTAATGATCCATCCAAGGCAGATACTTCAAGAATGTGACTGATGTCAGAAATGAAAGCCGACCTTTGTCCTGGTGGACGGTAAAGAAGGATACCTTTAAAATTTATGGAGGAAGTGAGTTTGATAGAGAATTGAAGAGCCTCACAAGACAAAAGCGGTATCTCGTCAGTTCTGACCACATATGTGTCCCGTGCAATTATGGCTATACCTCCCCCTCTCTGACGTTGTCTATCCAATCTATGGATTGAGAACCCATGGGGGACAGCAATAACCAAGTCCGGTTCCGAAGCATTGTCCAACCAGGTCTCAGTTAAAAACAAAATGTCTAATTGTTTTTCCTCCATGAGCTCAGCTATCTCATGTCGATGTTTACCCAGTGAGCGGACATTAATGAGAGCCATAAGATAGTCACTAAGAGTCTTATTGGGTTTCCGGTGAGGGAGGGTATGATAGGTTGCAATTACAGCATCACAGTTTGAGCATTGGTGAGCATTTCCCACCAATGAATGCGGGTCAAATGTGGAACATAGGGGATCCTGTGGCGGTCGGTAGCTCCTAAGTTGGCAGATGGTGACCAAAGGTAGGAGCTTCCGGAGGAAGCACGCCGATGTCACAAAGGACACCAAATGGTGGTATGTCGACACCCACCTGGGCTTAGAAAACAAAAAAAACAAGAAAAAGACTACAATTCCGCACCCAACCACTAGATGGCGGAATAATGCACAGCATAGTGAATCCAGAAAGTCTTCAAGCTGCAAAACTACACGGACAGGTAAGAAGCTATACGTTATCCCTGCTCTGGAATGCTCGCATCCAATCCATAGAAACAAGTTTGCTCACAAGTGATATTACACTATAGCAGTGTCATATTGATTGAATTTACAATCATACATTAATTTTCTCACAGACTTCTGACCTACACTTCATACATTTCGGCGTTTGTTCATCTATGTTCAATTTAGTGTTGCCGCATGCTTGATAACACTATTTGAATACAATATGCTATTGTTGGGGGCACTCAGTTTAAACATATTGCTCAGGAAAAGGTTAGTGCACAGACAGACCTTAAGAATGATTAAATTATCAGTATTGATTTTTCTTTTCATCAATCTTCATTTAGTTATTCATTACTTAATTCAATAACAGGAACACACATTACGTGCTTCTATTTATTACCTCTATTTGTCAGTCAGTATAGAGCTTTGTATAGGATAATAGGACATTGGTGACCAGTTTGTGTAGTTCATTAAACTTCCCCTTAATATATATATACCAATGCACTTTGAACATCTGATGTGTTTCACAGGCCTCTCTTGATGAAAATAAACCCTCCAAAATTCAGTCAGTACTAATATGTTATCACAGACTTGACCAATTAAAAAAATATATATATTTGGAGGGATTATTTTAATCAAGAGAGGTCCGTGAAAAACACATTCGATGTTCAAAGTGCATCACAAGCGTTCAAACATTTTGCATGAAACCTGAAAACAAGCGTTGGCTATGATGGAATTAAGTGATGAATAATTGAATGAAGATTAGATGGAAAGAAGAATGAAACTAATTCTTGATTATTTTCTGCGGATTATGCTCTCTTTATCTTGTGTAATCGTGTCTGCCTCTGATATTGAAATACTGTGCAAAAATAAATATATTAACATTATGTTGGGGACGATTAAGCAGAACTAGTATCAACAAACATAGGGGGTCATTAGGATCTCGGGCGGATCTCCACCGCCCGCATGGCGGTGGCGATCCGTCCGAGATCCGTCCCTGCCCGCCACCCATTTCACCCGCCATATTACTATGCCGGGGGGACCACGGCGGATGGAAAGACCATCCGCCGCTTCGGAGACTAAATGTAAATGTATTCTGTATCCCTGCAAAGCTCAGAGGTGAATTAGGATTACAGCCTACTCTTCTCAGATAAGAGCCTTTCCTTCCAGCTTGAATCTCTTATTACCCTTAATGAGATGTAAGTGGGCAGGATGGAGTCTGTGTGTCAATAAAGGTGCATTGAACCTACTAACCTACTCACACTGATGCTCTCAGCGGGCTTTTGGAAAGGGTGAAGAAACACGCACATTACTGGTCCTTGAAGCATCACAACTGCGATGAAGAAGGAAGAACAACCATTCTTCCAACAAGAAGAGTGGGTCATCTCCATACTTTGGAGTTAGTTTCATGCTCTGAGTAGATGGTGGGATTTGAGAAGCACTTGGTCGGGACATAATTCATTAATTTGCACCACATCACATGGTATTAGTAATCGACTGCCTGACAGACGTAGAGAGTTGGAGAACAAGCAAGAGGGGGAGGGAAATTGCACTCCCACAAAAGAAAGGACCTTATGACTATTATGAGAGTATTTCAGTTTTGTTCATGTAACAGCTCACCCAAACTGAATAATAAATCTTTGATTTTTAACCACACTGCTTTTCAAAAACGTTACAAATTCTGCCAAAGAAGTGTCCTGTGACATCCTAACTAGTCTTTATTAAACTATACTCTTTCAAATGATAATCAGCCACAGTCCATACTAACGACTACTTTAACAACTGCTCCCCGATCATCAACAGTTACACAGCTACAAAAACCGCTCCAAAGCAGGCCTATTGAATTAAAAATGGCAAGCTTAACGCCTGTACAGCTGACGGGATCACTTTATCGCTTGTATTACCTACACACCTACACGAACGACTGTTATTAATTTGACCAGAATGAAGCATAGAGTTTGTTTATTTATACATATCACTGCATGCAATTCCTTTACCTGAGCAGGGAGTAGTCCATAGGAAATCTGACCATTTAACTGGCCTTACATAACTAGCATTGGCAAAACCAATAGGTCTTGCCTATGCAAGAGTTATTCACTTTGGCAATGTGCTTTAGCCATGCTGTACAACAGTGTGGGTGCTATTCACCATGGCTTAAAGTTATTGACATAGAGGTGGGTGGGGTGGGGTTGATTGAAGTGAGGTAGATTGGGGTATAGTGGAATGGGGTAGAGTGAGTGGTGAGGTAGATGGGGGTAGAGTAAAGTGGGTTGGTCTGGGGTAGTGTGGAGTGGAGTAGATTGGGATGGATTAGATTAAGGTAGATTGTAGTGGAGTAGATTGGAGTAGGGTAGATTGTAGTAGAGCAGAAATGGGTATATATTGGGGTAGATTGGAGTGAGAGGGGTAGGTTGGAGTCAGGTAGATTGGAGGATTGTAGTAGGGTACATTGGAATGGAGTCCGGGTAGTTTGGAGTGGGGTAGATTGGCGTGGAATGGAGTGGGCTAGATTGGAATGTTGGGGGCTAGATTGGAATGTTGTGGGCTAGATTGGAGTATTGTGGGGCTAGATTGGAGTGTTGTTGCGGGGTAGATTGGACTGTTGTTGTGGGGTAGATTGGAATGTTGTGGGGTAGATTGGACTGTTATGAGGTATGTTGGACGTTGTTGTGGGGTAGATTGAGTGGTGTCTGGTAGATTAGAGTGGTGTGGGGTAGATGAGAGTGGTGTGGGGTAAATGAGTGGTGTAGGATAGATTAGGGTGGGGTAGATTAGCATGGGATGGAGTGGGGGTAGATTGAGGGACAGTGGGGTAGATTGGAGTGGCGTAGACAGGAGTGGGGTAGTTTGAATTGGGATACATTGGGGGTAGAGTGTGGTATATTGGAGTCAAGTGCGTGGATTGAGGTAGATTGGAGTAGGATAGATTACAGTGGAAAGGAGTAGATTGGAGTAGAGAGATTTATTAGGGTGGAGTAGGTTAGATTGGAGTAGGTAGATCGGAGTGGGATAGATTGGAGTGAGTAGTTTGAAGTGGGAAAAATTGAAGTAGATTTGAGTGGAGATAGATTGGAGTGAGGTAGATTCAGATGAGGTGGGGTAGATTGGAGTGGGATGAGTGGGATAGATTGGGTTAGAGTGGGATAGATTAGGGTGGGGTAGATTGGGGAGTGGTGGAGTGATTTAGACTGCAGTGGAGTGGGGTAGATTTGAGTTGAGTGGGATACATTGGAGCAAAGTGGAGTGGGGTAGATTTGGTTGGAGTGGAGCGTTGTAGAGTGGAGTAGGGTAGAGTGCAGTGAGGTAGAATTTGGTAGAGTGGAGTAGATTGCAGTGGAGTGGGGTAGATTGTGGTAGATTGGAATCTGGTAGGTTGCCGTAGTTTGGAGTGGGGTAGATTGTGGTGGAGTATGCTAGCTTTGACTGGAATGGGGGAGATTAGAGTTGTGAGGAGTTGCGTAGATTGCAGTGGAGTTTGAAGTGGGTGGAGTTGGGTAAGGTGGAATGGAGTGGGGGTACATTGTACTGGAGTAGATTGGAGTGTAGTGAGGTAGATTGGAGTGTAGTACATAGGGGTAGGGTGGAGTTGGGTAGATTGAAGTTGGGTGGTTTGAGGTAGATTGGAGTGGGGCAGATTAGAGCAGAGTTTCGTTTATTTGAATGGAGTGTGGTAGATTGGGGTGGAGTGGGGTTGATTAGGGTTTATTAAGTGGTGTGGGATAGATTGGAGTGGAGTAGACTGGGCGGAGTGGGGTAGAATTGATTATAGTGGAGTGGGGTAGATTGTAGTGGAGCGGGTAGATTGGGGTGGGGTATTTTGGGTTGAGTGGGGTAAATTGGGGTGGAGTGGGATAGATTGGAGTGGGGTTAAGTGTTGTGGAGTGCAGCAGGGTAGAGTAGAGTGGCGTGTTATGTTGTGGAGTGAGTGACGTTGAGTTGTGTGGTATTTCGTAAAGTGTCTTAGAGTGGAGGGGCGTAGAGTGGATTGACTGTCATAGAGCGAAGTGGAATGTCGTAGAATGGAAAGGCGTGGCATAGAGTGGAAGGGCATAGAGTGGAGTGGCATAGTGTGGAGTATTTATGGTGTGGTAGCGCACTGTCATTACAGACAACACATCTTCGATTGAAATTACCGTTACGTTTGCACCGAAATATGGTTTTAATGCGTACAAACGATAATGTGTGCAAATGTCATGTAGTGTATTGATGTGTTTTGATCGTATTCAAATGTTTGTTCCCACCACACTTCAGCATTACAAAAAGTGCTTAATTTGTACTAATTCTGTTATATTCTAAAACATCAGCACAGTTAATTTTTTTATGTGCTAAAAAAAATCCTATACCCTCTCCTCTCTCATGGATACTCAGCAGGATTGTAACATAAATTCTCTCACTTTGAAGTCCGAGAAAACACCACCAAGCTCCCTTGGAAGACCGAGTTTGACATTTGACCTCTGTCTTTAGATGCACAGCAAATGTGACAACATAAGAACAAGATTGAAATGCCTGTTTACAGAAAATGAGTTTGTGGAAGAATGCAGTAAACAAAGTTTGGGCAACAGGATGGACGAACTCAAGTTGAACAGCCTAAAACAAATAATGCCAGCAAATAGAAAGCCACAAAATGTGAGTTACAAACCACAAAGCCAATGATCGGCAAAGACTGAGTGCATTACCAGGGAAGCGTTCAGAATGCCCACATAAAGTCTTAAGCAAACCAGGCAGCTTCACTGTCGGCTTCTACCTAAAAGTTACGCCGGTGGGCAAAGTGAAGTGCACACAAGATGCATTGTGTGGGTCTTTTTGTTTTTCCCTGATTCACCTATGATCTTGATTAAGTAGAGGCACTTATTACAAGGCTAGGGGCTTGATGTATCAATTAAGTCTGCCTATTCTGTATCTTTGGGGAAATGCGTTGATATGTAAGGGCCACAGTCACAAATACCCTCAGCCACTGACAAGCTTGTTCCCATCACAGAATGCTATAAACAGGAATTTAAATGTTTATCAGTGGTCTGGACTCCATCTAGGTCAGGCTACTCTAACCAATAGCTCGCAAGCTACCTCTCGCGCCCCAGGTCTCCATAAGTAGCTCTCCTGTTTGTAGCCCTGCCTATTAAATTAGTAGCTTTTATGATTGGTGTAACAACATTTAAACGCATGTATTTGATATGTCTGTCTAATTTTAAAACTCATTAGCTTATATTTGAAGAACAATTGTTGAATTTCCAAACTATGTTTAACCCCTTGGGCGCGGCCACGATTCTGCACCTGTGCGGCCGTTTTTAAAAGTGGGCGGGTTCATGACGGCCCCCAGCCGTCATCAGCATACGAGCACCGTGATACATGACCACTGGGGGCCGTCATCAGCATGGAAGGGGTTAAGGCAAATAATTGTGATAAATTAGGCAGCCTCTGGGACACTTTTATTATTATTACCTAGGTGCCAGGGGCATTGCAGCTATGGCTGTTATGGATTACCCACGTATAGACATTTCACATTGACAACACTTTTTTTACATTAGTGCTGGCATATGTGCCTTGATGAACTGAGGCCATCACTGCTGGTAATGTATATTTACCGGCGGACTTGCGCAAAGAACCTAATTTGCTGTTGAGGTTGAAGACTGTTCTTTTCCAGAAGGCCTGGGGTGGGCTATAAATTTTCTGGGAAGTGTCTTTTCAGGTTTCCTGTGGTGCTTATCGGACAAACGCTTAGAGACCCCTGGGTTATAACGCGCTATACAAGTCGAAATAAATAAATAAATAAATAAATTATTTATAAAGTTTTATATAGCGCAAACTTGATCCCGAAGGATATCAGAGCGCTTTACAATGTGAAGCAAAGGTAACAAATCAGAACATTAGTCTAACATTGCACGGACCTTGTAAAGTAGAATTATGAGAGTCGGAGAGAAAAGACACTATATAGGGAGAGACATAGTAGCTCGTGATGATTTTCACTGAAGTTAAGTAGCTCTTATTGCAGAAAAGATTATGGACCCCTGATCTAGGTCTTCTAGCCCATTAGCCTTCCTTGAACTCAAACATTGACCTGATTTCCCTGCTGGTACAGCTGTGCATTCTTTTCTGGTCATGTGAATTCTCACAAGGAGGAGCTCGACAGGAGAGAAAACAATGCATGTTGCCCTTATGTCAGTTCCCAGGTTGTTTGATTAACTTATTGGCCTACTCCAGTCCTCAAGTGCTCTCTGTCTGACTGTGACCCAATCACCTGGGCAAAAAACTGCGAAGCCGAGCTGTGACTGAGAACTGGGGCACGACTTAAGAAGCTGTGCACTGGAGAAGATGTTGCCTTCAGGCCCCGCGGACCCCAGGCCCCGCGGACCCGTGGCCCCGCGGACCCGTCTTGTAATCCCTTGTGAATATAGTTTATACAATTAACACCTTGAGCGGTTAATTTGTTAACGTTTAAATCCACAATGAGAACAATTCATTAGCCTCTTCCGTGTGCGGACGGCCCCCGCCATCTGACGTCACAGTGGGCATGTGCGGAGGATGGCAGGGGGCTGTCCGAACCACGCACATGTGGAATTCTTCAGCACTGCGGGGGAATTCCGGCCGCAGCGAAGTGTTTAAGGGAAGTCCCAATATTGGGTAAGTAAAATGTCCTTTGAAATCTGGCAGAATTCTTGTAAAATACACTTCGCTGTGCACTTGTTTCAGTTTAATGTTCTGTAGCCGCCCTTTTGATGCAAATTAGCAATTTATTTGCTCACAGCACTCCTCTTTTTAGCACTGCTGTTAATTGACCATTTGCTAACAATATTCATTGAGTAAACTTTAAACCCGCTCCTTTCAACCATTGGCTTTCCCCGACCAGCCTCTTTCTGCAAGTGACTTGAGACTTTGCCAGGCACGTCTTGGCTATGCTTATTATCACACAGAGTATGTCCTGCTATATGTAGGAAAGAGAAAGAAAGGTAGGAGTTGTGTAATGTCAGAAGAAACAAGCACTGGCGTTGCCAATAGGTCTCGCAGTAGGAAAGTTGGAGCTATTAGTCTTGTAAATGACAAATATTTTATTTATGTGTTGGTTTTTAAACTAGCTAAATTGATAGTTGTGTCATTTACAATGCCAATAGTTATAACTTTCGCGAACGTGACACCTATAGCATTTTGAAATGCAACATGTTTTGTTTTTACATGACTTAGATGGCAGCTCTGGTCGTTAGGCCACATCTCTAGAGAGCACGAGAGTGCAGCAGGGGAGAGAAGCACAGAGAGGGAGCAGACATGGAATTCTTGAAGGGTTTGACAGTCATAGTTAAGAAGAAGGCTGTGTCGCAGACAGTGGTGCTGGTGACCTGCAGGGTGAATACTCCAGAATCGGCGTTCTTACGCAGAGTCGAGCATGCACCCACATTAGTAGACCTTTCATTCAAGACAGCATAACACGGTCTCATAGGGGCCGTATCATAATGATCTTTTCTGGTGCAGGGTAAGTAGAGCGCCTGTGCGACGAAAGTGAATTCTTTGAACCCAATATTTCTCGGAGTAGAGATTTATTTTCAGACAGAGCCCGACAGAAGCATTAGAGGGAAACCTTGCTCACTGTTTCCAAATTGAACTACATGCCCCTGGATGCGAGCATCACAAATGCACAGCAGGCTAGTGTTACACGCTGTGCTAGGCACTCAAATATCTGAAATCGCTCCCTCAGTTTAACGCAATAACTGTTGACAATGTGGAAGGGAAAAGATCTGCACCTGCTGCGGATATCACACTATCACCAGCACTATTAAGAAAAGCTAAAGAGGTCGAGCTTCTATTTGGAGTGCTCACTAAAAATATTTAATAAAGCCTGCTACAGTTAAAAAAAATTATAAATAGCTTTCTATGTGCAATGTAGCTACGTGATAATTTAAGTACGATGATTCAGTGCATTTTTGAGATGCAAATTAGTCCCCCATGCTTTGCATTGGAAGCAATCCACAGGAGACGTAGTCATACACAAAACAGAAAGAATTAGGAGGTGTGAGAGGAAATAGTTTCTTGGGTGGAGCAAAATCTCAACCTATATAATTTTGAAAGCATTGAGAACAATAGGTACTAAAGTCAGTAGCACGGTCAAGTTGGTCCAAAAACGTGTACGAAAATAAACTAGGCAAATCGAATGTTTCAATCCACCCGTTAAAGAAGCCACATGTGAGTCATGAAAAGGCTAGAATCATGGAGACCATTCAGTGGTTTACACCATGAGCAGCAATGATGACAGCAACATGAAAGGAAAAACAATTTGGACAAGTCTGCACCTGCACGGACATGAGGACGTTTAAACGCCATCCGCCATGAGGGATAAAGGAGTGTAACAGAGTTCACTCAGAAGTGTTAGGCATTAAAATATTCGCCCCATCACAACAAACCCACCGCTTCTGGGTATGGCTAATCACTGAAACGCTTATTTCCGTCAAGGCCACTCTCACCATGCGGCTGCCGGAGCTCAGAAGTAAAGTTAAGTGGCAGCATAGAGACGTATGCAAGAAAAGGCCTTACAGAAGAACAAGCAATATAAAGGGTTTCGTTTCACTACAGTGCTTTACAAAAACAAAAGCAGCCGGGAAACTGAAAGTACGGCCGGCCACCGGCCAGCCATGAATAATTAGGGGAGGAGAAGCCGCACAGCACACGCTGGGAGAAGCCCTTTGATGTGCTGTGCGGCCGTGAAAAAATGCAATAGGGAGGGAGGGAGGCTGATGCGCGTGCTTGTTTGGTCATGTGATTCACGTGCACTTAAAGAAAACCGCACGAACAAAACCCTTGGTTTGACGAGCATTTTGAGCACTTGAATTCTCGCTCCGCTCAATGCGCATGCGCGCATTGATAGGTCGCGAGACCTAAAAAGCCAGGAGAAGAAATTTCCTTCAGGACAAGAGCCCTCGTTCACCGTTAGGTGACATGCTTCATCATATGGTTTCCCTCCCCCGAGGGGAGAAGCTGAGGTGCTTTCTCAAGATGAGTGTATGGATAGTGGTGAAAGAGGGGCAGAGTGCAAAAAAGTGTGAGAGATTAAAAATGTCTCTGCGTCCACTAAATCTTTATTGGGTGGCTGCAGGGACACAGTTAAAAAGCAACAGGACTATGGATTAAACTAATATATCCCTACATATAGGTCAACATGTTTCTGCCATAGGTTGGTCCTCTAAAGAGATTTGGAGGCATTCATCAGAACCCTAGTTGGATAGTCTCTCTTCTTACGTGAAGAAAATATATGTAAATATATTGGCCACCACAGGAACCGGGCGGTCAGGTGTTCAACGACCCAAGTATCTTCAAAGGGGTTCGTCTACTCTTGAAAGTCAAATAACAACATTCAAAACTACATGTAAAGGCATAACAAAAATTGTGCTTAATTTCCTTGGTATAGGTTATGCTTACCTAAAATGCGATATGCCAAACCAACTCTCCATGCTCTTGGAACGTCTTAATGTGCCCAACTGTAAAGAACATAGATCATAGTGCCTATTTTTGTACATTTGTTTCCATGAATATTAAATCATAAACACAGGGAATTCATTGGAGGAAACCGCAATCTGTTCTGTTCTCTTTGAATAAACATGATTCATAACGAGGTCTCACAGAAACTAGTGGACCTGTTATTTATATGATATAATGCCTCTCATCCGAGATTGTATGTGTGTGTATACCTGCCCCAACATTCGATCAAGGGAAATAGGTGTGTGTAGAAAGCCTCCATTCTGCTGAAACATGTTTTACTCCACCCTTGTTGGTTGCTTTTTCCCATACCAAAATGACATCACTCCTCCCATGACTATTGTGTGCATTTTGCACTTTCTGGAATGTTCTGCATGTGTTTGAAAGGCTACCGTTTTGACAAATCAGATTGGCCAATACAATAATTTGTGAACTGGTTTCAGGACATTTTGGCAAATCGATTCCTGAGTGGAAGAAAATAAGGCAGAATCCAGTGTCCCGCAGGAGGCAGCTGAATCTATTGTGGATTATGGCCTTCCTCCTAAATATCCGCCCCTCCTAGCTATTGTATGTTGTTTTTGATGCCCGGGGCTGGCTCCTTCGCCTGTAACATTAGTTAAACAAGCATTGGAAATGCAATAGGTCTCGGATTTTTTTAGTTAGAGGTAATGGCATTGTAAATGTGTGAGAAGTTGGCCTGATGTATGATGTCCACAATTCTGTGGGCACCTTGTATCAGTACAAACAATGCCTTATGGTGGTGGTTGTAAAGTCAACCTTATAGACAAGCTATCCTAGGGGTAGCATGGACTAAGCAGTCTTACGCTAAATATATATATTTATTACCAGAATAATCCTCTGTACTCTTTATGAGGGCAGAGGCACAAGCGTTTAAACAAAAGCACAGTTAAGCATTCAAAAGTTGCACAATTTTGGATAGGCCCGGTGGCCACTCAAACCATATACTAAAATAGTGGTATAAGTACCACCTCTCGAACAATGGTAAGGCCTAGGGCATTGTGAATCGCTGGGACTACTCGGGACTAGCAGTGATGAAGTCGGGAGAGGCCCGCGGGACACGGGTGCAGTGCCTAAAGCACAAGCATATGCCAATGCAATGTCAATGGCGCGTAAAAGTTATCGAGTTACTGTTTTGGAAGTCTTCCGACTGGAATAGAATTACCACACTTTAAACTAGGACACTAGAGGTGTAAACCACTACAGAAACACCGGTGTTAGATCGTTACCTCACCCACAGGAAGCGGGTGCATAGGTGCCAAAGTGTGTCGAGTTTTGTCGTGTAGATCTATGGAGCCTGGAGATGAAGATGCTGCAGGCGGCCTGGAGAGAAGAGTCCGGTTGGATTCAAGGGTGGATCGAAGATGTAGAGTACCTGAAAGCAGAGGGGACAAAGTCTGGGTCACTAGCCAGTGACCAGGATGGAACCAGGAAGGAACCAGGCGATGTCGGGCGCAATCAGGTGGTTGTCGTGAAGCTTGACTCCGCTGCCACGTGGACTCTGGGGCATCGACGATGACCAGGAGTGGAGCACGAGCTGTCCCACGAAGGCTCTCGCTGTCGGCGGTGTCGGCTTCCGGATCGGACTTAACAGGCCTTGGCAAATGCAAACCACGCAGGATTGGAAGATCGCTTCTTACTCGGACCAGCAAGGTCAGAGCGGTGGCTCCTTTACAGGGGAGCGAGGGCAAGTCTGGAGCAACCAGACTAGCAGTGTAAATTTCAAGGTTCATCGGTTCTGGGGCCACTAGCCACGGGCAAGCGACCGGACCAACGCGTGGAGCAGGAAAATGCAAAAGGGCCCCACGCAGCACTCGATGAGTGTGGAGGGGAGATCTTCGGTGCACAAGCTGCTCGGGGATGGGGCTTCTCAAACCCCAATGCACAGCTTCGAGGGGGCCTCGGGAGCTGCACGGTCAGCACTTCGCATTCTTTTCAAGATGGCCGGCTCCACGCTTCACGTCGCCTCCACGGGTCTCCGATTCGCTGGGACTGTGGATCGGGCTGTTAGAAGTCAGGGAAGCTGGGTCTTGTCGATCTCTGTCGCTCGAGTTCCGGCGGGAACTGCAACAAAGCAAACCGTTGGGCGCTGAATGGTGCCTGTTTGCACAGGGTGGTCACTCCTTGACCACAAGGGAGATTCTTCAGTCTTCCACGTCGAGTGGGATGTTGAAGGGTCCAGAGTTCTGTATCAAAGTTTCGTTCAGGATAATCTAATGCTCCTGGGCACAGCTCCTACCTTTATTCCAAATCAAGGGTCTGGATTACCTGCTAGGTTCCTCCTATGGGTGGAACTCAGAAAGGGGGTGGTTACACCCCTTTCCCTTTGTCCAGTTTTGCGCCAGAGCTGGGGCTGGAGTGCCCCAGCACCGGTTTGAACTGGACTATGCATGGGAATCCTTGTGCTCCCCAGGCAGTGTCTAGTTTCATTCAACCCTCCCTGCTACAATCCACTATCTCCTGTCTGGGGTGGTGTGACACCTCCCTGTGACAGGATATCTATTGTCCAGGCCTCCCCTGCCGGAGTTTCGGTCAGCAGCAGGAGGCCAGACTCGTGTCTGTGGCAGCAGCATCCATTTTGTGATGCTGGGGCTTTGGTTAGATTTAACCGCGTTTAAGTAAAGTAACATGTCTTCTCCCTCTAGAAGGGTGGAATGCTACCCCCGTCGCCAGGACTGGCGAGGGGGTAGTATTCCAAAGCGTATGACACCTTATACGACATGTTTTGATAAAGTCAAACCAAAGTTAGCAAGTAACCGCGAGGATTATAATGCACTTAAGAGTATATGGTATGGCAGTATCCCGGAACAGCTAAGGGAGTTGGTCCCGACAGCTGCAGACAGGCTCAGCTCATGCTAGAGCACCATCTCACATAAAACCAAGCACTCTGCCTCCAGAATTGTTAAGGTCTGCCATAGGAGTGACTTATAGGTATATATGTGTCCAGATATAGGTTTAGATATAGGTATACTATATCTAAGCAAGGGGTGATTACACGACCTTGCCCCAGCTGAGTGATCAGCCAGTTGTCAGTTTAGATGGCCAGCCAGGGGTGGCAAAAGTTATGCTGCAGCCCCTGGTAGGCCTTGGATGCACCTATGCCCTGGGTACCTATAGTACACTGTACAGGGGCTGATAAGGTGTCCAGTACCAAATTGGCGATGTACCTAAAGTACATGTCTGTGAATTTAGAGAGAGAACAGCAGGCTGTGGGTCTGTTTAACAGGCCCACAGCCACATTATGTTGAAAATCAGTGAAGCAAAAAGCAAAAAGCAAAAATCTGGGGTGACTATAGGAAAGCAGACCCTACTCTCCTACATAACCCCCCCCCTCCCAAACGCAGGGACATTAAACTTAACCTTGACCAGATAAGTCTTCATGTTCTAAGTGGAAATACCTGGAGAGACCATCTGCATTGCCATGGTCAGTCCCTGGTCTGTGCTCCACTGTAAAGCCCATCCCCTGTAGGGAAATGGACCACCTGAGCAGTTTGGGATGGTCACCCTTCATCTGATTTAGCCACAAGAGGGCCTTATGGTCTGTCTGAATTAGGAAGTGAGTGCCAAACAAGTATGGTCTCAACTTCTTCAGGGCCCAAACCACATCAAAGGCCTCCCTCTCAATGGCTGACCAACGTTTCTCTCTAGGGGTCAGCCTTCTGCTAATGAAAGCAATGGGCTGGTCTTGACCATCTACATTAAGTTGTGAAAGCACAGCTCCCACCCTCAACTCAGAAACATCTGTTTGAACAATGAACTGTTTGGAGTAGTCAGGACTCTTCAGGATAGGTGCAGAGCACATGGCCTTCTTCAGGTCATCAAATGCCTTTTGACAGCTAACGGTCCACTGAACCTTTTTTGGCATCTTCTTGGATGTCAGATCATTCAATGGTGTCACAATGTACCCATAGTTCTTTACAAATTTCCTGTAATACCCAGTCAGGCCCAAGAAGGCTTTGACTTGTGTCTGGGTAGTTGGAGGAGCCCAGTCCTGTATGGCCTGGATTTTGCTCTCCAATGGTTGAACCTGAACCCCACCTACTAGGTGGCCCAGGTACACAACCTTGCTCTGCCCTATCTGGCACTTGGTAGTCTTGATAGTCAGGCCTGCCTTTTGCAGGGCCTCCAGAACTTTCTTCAGGTGGATCAGGTGATCCTCCCAGGTGGAACTAAAGACAGCAATATCATCTAGATAAGCTGCACAGAAGTTATCCAACCCAGCAAGGACTTGGTTCACCAACCTTTGGAAAGTGGCAGGTGCATTCTTCAAACCAAAGGGCATTACCACAAATTGATAATGTCCACTGGGGGTTGAGAATGCTGTTTTGGCTTTAGACTCCTCAGCTAACCTGATTTGCCAATAGCCAGCTGTTAAGTCAAATGTGCTCAGAAATTTGGCAGAAGACAACTTATCTATGAGCTCATCTGCCCTTGGAATAGGATGAGCATCTGTCCTAGTGACAGCATTGAGACCTCTGTAGTCCACACAGAACCTCATTTCTCTCTTTCCATCTTGGGTATGGGGTTTTGGCACAAGGACTACTGGGCTGGCCCATGGGCTCTCTGATGGCTCAATAACTCCAAGGTCAAGCATTTTCTGCACCTCAGCCTTTATACATCCCTGACATGGTCAGGTTGCCTGTAGATTTTATTCTTCACAGGCAGACTGTCGCCAGTGTCCACCTCATGGGTGCACTAGTTAGTTTGATTGGGTGTAAGAGAAAACATATGTCTATGAGCCTGCAACACCTGTCTGCAGTCCCATTGCAGTTGGTCAGTGAGGCTGCCTGCCAAGGCTACTCCATCCACTGAACCATCATCAGGGTTTTGGGATAACAGGTCTGGGAGAGGGTCACTCTCTTCCTCCTGGTCCCCATCTGTAGCCATGAGTAAACCCATGTCTTCCCTGTCCACAAATGCTTTCAATCTGTTTACATGGAGCACCCTGTGGGGGCTCCTAGGGGTGCCAAGGTCCACCAAGTAGGTGACCTCTCCATTTTTCTCCAGTATGGTGTAGGGTCCAGACCGTTTGTCTTGGAGAGCTGCTGGGGCCACTGGCTCAAACACCCACACCTTCTGCCCTGGCTGGTACTCAGTCAGAACAGCCTTTTGGTCATACCAAGCTTTCTGTAATTCTTGGCTGGCCTCCAGGGTTTTGGTTGCCTTCTCCATGTATTCAGCCGTCCTGGAGCGGAGACTAAGTACATAGTCCACAACATCAAGTTTAGGCTTTTTGAGAGGTAACTCCCATCCTTCCTTCACAAGACACAATGGACCCCTTACAGGGTGGCCAAACAAAAGTTCAAAAGAGCTGTAGCCAACCCCCTTCTGTGGGACCTCTCTGTAAGCAAAGAGTAGGCAGGGTAAAAGGATGTCCCATCTTCGCCTGAGCTTTTCAGGTAACCCTTTTATCATTCCCTTTAGGGTCTTGTTGAACCTTTCAGCAAGCCCATTGCACTGTGGGTGGTAGGGTGTGGTAAACTTATAGTTCACTCCACACTGTTTCCACATTGCCTTCAAATATCCAGACATGAAGTTGGTACCTCTGTCTGAAAGTACCTCCTTTGGAAAGCCCACTCTGGAGAATACTCCAAGTAGGGCCCTTGCCACAACAGGTGCTGTTGTGGTCCTCATGAGAATTGCCTCTGGGTACCTGGTGGCATGATCCACCACCACCAGGATAAATCTGTGCCCAGATGCTGTTTGGGGGTCCATTGGTCCAACAATGTCTATCCCCACTCTTTCAAAGGGCACCCCCACCACAGGTAGTGGTATCAGGGGGGCCTTTGTGCTGCCACCTGATTTGCCACTGGCTTGGCAGGTGACACAGGAGCGACAAAACTCCTTGGTGTTCTCTGACATGTGAGGCCAGTGAAAGTGAGGGACAAGTCTCTCCCAAGTCTTGTTCTGGCCTAAGTGTCCTGCTAGGGGAATGTCGTGGGCCAAGGTGAGATGGAAGCTCCTAAATTGCAGAGGTATCACCAACCCTGGTAGCACCAGGCTTGGGGTCTCTAGCCTCTGAATAAAGGAGCCCATCATCCCAATATACTCTATGGGTACCTTGAGCATTCCCAGCAGCCTCAGTGGCAGCTTGCTGTCTGAGGGGTTCAAGAGAAGGGCAAGTTAACTGAGCGTGGCCCAGGTCTGCCGGTGAGGGTCCCGCTGTTCCCAGAAACTCAACCTGATCAGGTTCAAGCTCTTCAGAGACAGTCTCCTCTTGGATCACAGAATCAGCCTCCTGTGAGATCTGATCCTCAACCTGGGGCAAGTGGGAAGGCACTGCCTTAACCCTCTTGCTCTTCCTCTTGGGTTGTGGTTCTATAGTTTCAAGATCCACCACAGGTTCAGGTAGGCACTTTTTGGCCTGGGACCTGGTTACAGCAAGGACATGTGCTGAAATACCTAGCATCTCTGCATGAGTCCTGTACTCCACTTCTGACCATAAAGAATTCTCTAGATCATTGCCCAATAGACAGTCATCTGGGAGGTCTACACTCACAACAACTTTCTTGAGGCCATTTACCCCTCCCCAGGAGAAGTTAACAACAGCCACACTATGTGTAGTAGTGGCATTGCTAGCCTTAGTCACTAGGTAATTCTCACCTAGTACAATTTGTCCAGGGTCCACAAAGTTAGGTGTCACCATAGTGACACTGGCACATGTGTCCCTGTAGGCCTGAGCCAGTTTCTCATTGATCAAAGGCGTCTGTCTATACTTGCCCAAAGTATTGGGACTTACAGTAGTGACCATAGCCATGTCCACATCATAGAGCAGAACTGCCTGAGTAGGGATTCTGACTAGGACAGACTCCATCTCAGTACCCAGGGTTAACCCTACTATACCCTTTGGTTGTGTACTACCACTGCTGACTGTACTAGGGGGTGCAGGTGCCTTAGGGGCTGCAGTGGTAGGGACTGGATTTTTCTTAGTGCATTCACTACCCCAGTGTGAAACTGATTTACAGGTTTGCACCAAGGTTTCTTTGGGCCATCATTCTTCTTCTTCTTGTTTCAATTCTGGGACCCACCCTCCTTATTAGAATTATTTTGGGGGCCTGAAGAAGACTTCTGGTCTTTTTCTTTCTTATCTCCGCCCTTCTGGTCTGCCTTTTTCTGATCACCACCTTGGTTCTGGGGCTTCTGCTTAACCCTGGTTCTGACCCATTTATCTGCCTTCTTTCCCAATTCTTGGGGAGAGGTCAGATCTGAGTCAATCAGGTGCTGATGCAACAACTGGTTCTGGCAATTATTAAGGATCTGTTCTCTCATTATAAGATTGTACAATCCTGTATAGTCTGAAACTTTACTTCCCAGCAACCAACCTTCCAAAGCCTTAGTGGCACAATCAACAAAGTCAGTCCAGTCCCGAGTCTGAGCTTTTTGGGTATCTCTGAACAACAACCTGTATTGCTCAGTGGTTTGGCCAAACCCATCAATAAGAGCACTCTTCAGGACAGCGTAGTTTTTAGCATCCTCAGGTCTAACAGTGAGGAGCTTATCTCTCCCTTTCTCAGAAAAGGAGAGCCATAAGATTGCAGCCCACTGGTCTTGAGGAACCTGCTGTACCATGCAGGCTCTCTCAAAAGCAGTTATCCACTTGTGGATGTCATCCCCATCTCTGTAGCGGGGCACAATCTTGCTCAGGTTTCTATGATCATAGGACCTGTCTTTATCTCTATGGATAATGTTGCTGCCACCAGCGGAATCTAATCCACTTAATTTTTGCTCCCTTGCTAAAGCAAGTTAAGCTTGGGCCAGGGCTACCTCTTCCTTCTCTATCTGGAGTTGGACAGCTCTCATCCTAGCCTCATGTTCTCTTCTCTGGGGGGGGGGGGGGGGGGAGTCATTCCCCTTTGAGATCCCCTTGAGGCATTAGAATGATTAGAGTCTCTGGAGGGAGATCTAATTTTTCTATTGCCATACTATTGGGCCTGGACAGGTGGACACCTTCTCCATTCCCATGTAGGCTTAAGTTGGCCTGGTTCAAGATTCTAACTTGAACCTGGCCACCCCCCTTGGTCATCTGACTCATCTCCATCCTCATCCTCGTCTACCTCTTCAGGATCAACTTCTGGGACATCAATGTTATCAGGGGGGTTTCCTTCTTTTACCTTACTTGAAGGACATGAAGCAGATTCCTTCTCTATGTCAGCTTTCTCTAGGATTGCTATTAGGATAGGGATGGTGGGGTTGTGACCCCTTTTCAGCCCCCTTGAAGTGCATAGGGCACTCAAGTCCTTGTGGCTGAGTTTTTCATACCTGGATGGTGCCTTTGGCTGGTCACCCACAGGTAGAGAGCTTGAGGCTTCACCTGTGCCAGGATTGACTAGTGAGGTGTAAGTGGTGCACTTACCTAGACTAAGTGTTTTCCTACTGGAACCTTGCTAGTGAGTTGTAGTCAGGGTGTGCTGCTCCCTTTTGTCTACAACTACTAAGTTCAGTAGAACTTAAGTATGCTAAGCTTTTTTTTTATATGTACCTATAGTACTTAATGGGATCTTTCAAATGATATAAAGATTGCAATGGTAGAACAGCAAGCTCAAATCCCAACCGCTGCACACCAATGTGAGAAGTTGGCCTGATGTATGATGTCCACAATTCTGTGGGCACCTTGTATCAGTCCAAACAATCCTTTATGGTGGTGGTTGTAAAGTCAACCTTATAGACAAGATATCCTAGGGGTAGCATGGACTAAGCAGTCTTAGGCTAAACTCAAGAGGGCATGTGAAGCCAGCTGTTTTACCATATACAATCCTGTAATATCAAATGAAAGGACACCACACAAGTTATATATTATAAAAATATATGTATTTATTACTAGAATAATCCTCTGTACTCTTTATGAGGGCATAGGCACAAGCGTTTAAACAAAAGCACAGTTAAACATTCAAAAGTTGCACAATTTTGGATATGCCCGGTGGCCACTCAACCATATACTAAAATAGTGGTATAAGTACCACCTCTCAAACAATGGTAAGGCCTAGGGCATTGTGAATCGCTGGGACTACTCAGGACTAGCAGTGATGAAGTCGGGAGGCCCGCGGGACACGGGTGCAGTGCCTAAAGCACAAGCATATGCCAATGCAAAGTCAATGGCGTGTAAAAATTATCGAGTTACTGTTTGGAAGTCTTTAGACTGGAATGAATTACCACACTTTAAACGAGGACACTAGAGGTGTAAACCACTACAGGAGCACCGATGTTAGATCACCTCACCCACAGGAAGCGGGTGCATAGGTGCCAAAGTGTGTCGGGTTTCGTCGTGTAGATCTATGGAGCCTGGAGATGAATATGCTGCAGGCGGCCGGGAGAGAAAAGTCCGGTTGGATCCAAGGGTGGATCGAACATGTAGAGTACCTGAAAGCAGAGTGGACAGAGTCTGGGTCACTAGCCAGTGACCAGGATGGAAACAGGAAGGAACCAGGCGATGTTGGGCGCAATCAGGTGGTTGTTGTGAAGCTTGACTCCGCTGCCACGTGGACTCTGGGGCATCGACGATGACCAGGAGTGGAGCACGAGCTGTCCCACGAAGGCTCTCGCTGTCGGCGGTGTCGGCTTCCGGGTCGGAGTTAACAGTCCTTGGCAAATGCAACCCACGCAGGATTGGAAGATCGCTTCTTACTCGGACCAGCAAGGTCAGAGCGGTGGCTCCTTTTCAGGGGAGCGAGGGCAAGTCTGGAGCAACCAGACTAGCAGTGTAAATTTCAAGGTTCGTCGGTTCTGGGGCCACTAGCCAACGGACAAGCGACCGGGCCAACGCGTCGAGCAGGAAAATGCAAAAGGGCCCCACGCAGCACTCGATGAGTGTGGAGGGGAGATCTTCGGTGCACAAGCTGCTCGGGGCTGGGGCTTCTCAAACCCCAATGCACAGTTTCGAAGGGGCCTCGGGAGCTGCACGGTCAGCACTTCGCAGTCTTTTCAAGATGGCTGGCTCCACGCTTCATGTCGCCTCCACGGGTCTCAGATTCGCTGGGACTGTGGATCGGGCTGTTAGAAGTCAGGGAAGCTGGGTCTTGTCGATCTCTGTCGCTCGAGTTCCGGCGGGAACTGCAACAAAGCAAACCGTTGGGCGCTGGATGGTGCCTGTTTGCACAGGGTGGTCACTCCTTGACCACAAGGGAGATTTTTCAGTCTTCCACGTCGAGTGGGATGTCGAAGGGTCCAGAGTTCTGTATCAAAGTTTCGTTCAGGATAATCTAATGCTCCTGGGCACAGGTCCTACCTTTATTCCAAATCAAGGGGCTGGATGACCTGCTAGGTCCCTCCTATGGGTGGAACCCGGGAAGGGGGTGGTTACACCCCTTTCCCTTTGTCCAGTTTCGCGCCAGAGCTGGGGCTGGAGTGCCCCAGCACTGGTTTGAACTGGACTCTGCATGGGAAGCCTTGTGCTCCCCAAGCAGTGTCTAGTTTCATTCAACCCTCCCTGCTACAATCCACTATCTCCTATCTGGGGTGGTGTGACACCTCCCTGTGACAGGATATCTATTTTCCAGGCCTCCCCTGCCGGAGTTTCGGTCAGCAGCAGGAGGCCAGATTCGTGTCTGTGGCAGCAGCATCCATTTTGTGATGCTGTGGCTTTGGTTAGATTTAACCGCGTTTAAGTAAAGTAACATGTCTTCTCCCTCTAGAAGGGTGGAATGATACCCCCGTCGCCAGGACTGGCGAGGGGGTAGTATTCCAAAGCATATGGCACCTTACACAACATGTTTTGATAAAGCCAAACCAAAGTTAGCAAGTAACCGCGAGGATTATAATGCACTTAAGAGTATATGGTATGGCAATATCCCGGAACAGCTAAGGGAGTTGGTCCCGATAGCTGCAAGCTCAGCTCATGCTAGAGCACCATCTCACATAAAACCAAGCACTCTGCCTCCAGGATTGTTAAGGCCTGCAATATGAGTGACTTATAGGTATATATGTGTCCAGATATAGGTTTAGATATAGGTATACTATATCTAAGCAAGGGGTGATTACACAACCTTGCCCCAGCTGAGTGATCAGCCAGTTGTGTCAGTTTAGATGGCCAGCCAGGGGTGGCAAAAGATATGCTGCAGCCCCTAGTAGGCCTTGGTTGCACCTAAAGTACCTGTCTGTGAATTTAGAGAGAGAACAGCAGACTGTGGGTCTGATTAGCAGGCCCACAGCCACATTGTCGAAAACCAGTGAAGCAAAAAGCAAAAATCTGGGGTGACCATAGGAAAGCAGACCCTACTCTCCTACAAAATGGCAATGTGTTTTATCCATGTGTTCACCCTGCACACCCATACACTGTAGTCACTGTCACTCCGCAGTCACTATCACTCTGCAGTCACTCTGCACTCACTCTGCATTCACAGTCACTCTGAATCTGCACTCTGAATCTGCACCCTGAATCTGCACCCTGCACTCTGAACTCTGCACTCACAATCTGCACTCACAGTCTGCACTCTGCACTCACAAATGCACTCTTCACTCACACTCTGCACTCTGAATATGCACTCTGCACTCACACTCTGCACTCTGAATCTGCACTCTGCACTCTGAATCTGCACTCTGCACTCACAATCTGCACTCACAATCTGTACTCACAATCTGCACTCTGCACTCACAATCTGCACTCACAATCTGCACTCACAATCTGCACTCACAATCTGCACTCACAATCTGCACTCACAAACAGCACTCACAAACAGCACTCACAATCTGCACTCACAATCTGCACTCTGCACTCATAATCTGCACTCTGCACTCTGAATCTGCACCCTGAATCTGCACCCTGAATCTGCACCCTGCATCTGCACCCTGCATCTGCACCCTGCATCTGCACCCTGCATCTGCACCCTGCATCTGCACTCTGCACTCTGCATCTGCACTCTGCATCTGCACTCTGAATCTGCACTCTGAATCTGCACTCTGAATCTCAGAGTGCAGATTCAGAGTGCAGATTCAGAGTGCAATCTGCACTCTGAATCTGCACTCTGAATCTGCACTCTGAATCTGCACTCTGAATCTGCACTCTGAATCTGCACTCTGAATCTGCACTCTGAATCTGCACTCTGAATCTGCACTCTGAATCTGCACTCTGAATCTGCACTCTGCACCTGCACTCTGCACCTGCACTCTGCACCTGCACCTGCACTCTGCACCTGCACTCTGCACCTGCACTCTGAACCTGCACTCTGAACCTGCACTCTGCACCTGCACTCTGCACCTGCACTCTGCACCTGCACTCTGCACCTGCACTCTGCACCTGCACTCTGCACCTGCACTCTGCACCTGCACTCTGAATCTGCACTCTGCACTCTGAATCTGCACTCTGAATCTGCACTCTGAATCTGCACTCTGAATCTGCACTCTGAATCTGCACTCTGAATCTGCACTCTGAATCTGCACTCTGAATCTGCACTCTGAATCTGCACTCTGAATCTGCACTCTGAATCTGCACTCTGCACTCTGAATCTGCACTCTGAATCTGCACTCTGAATCTGCACTCTGAATCTGCACTCTGAATCTGCACTCTGAATCTGCACTCTGAATCTGCACTCTGAATCTGCACTCTGAATCTGCACTCGCACTCACACTCTGCACTCACACTCTGCACTCACACTCTGCACTCACACTCTGCACTCACACTCTGCACTCACACTCTGCACTCACACTCTGCACTCACACTCTGCACTCACACTCTGCACTCACACTCTGCACTCACACTCTGCACTCACACTCTGCACTCACACTCTGCACTCACACTCTGCACTCACACTCTGCACTCACACTCTGCACTCACACTCTGCACTCACACTCTGCACTCTGCACTCTGCACTCTGCACTCTGCACTCTGCACTCTGCACTCTGCACTCTGCACTCTGCACTCTGCACTCTGCACTCTGCACTCACAATCTGCACTCTGCACTCACAATCTGCACTCTGCACTCACAATCTGCACTCTGCACTCACACTCTGCACTCACACTCTGCACTCACACTCTGCACTCACACTCTGCACTCACACTCTGCACTCACACTCTGCACTCACACTCTGCACTCACACTCTGCACTCACACTCTGCACTCACACTCTGCACTCACACTCTGCACTCACACTCTGCACTCACACCCTGCACTCTGAATCTGCACTCTGAATCTGAACTCTGCACTCACACTCTGCACTCACACTCTGCACTCACACTCTGCACTCACACTCTGCACTCACACTCTGCACTCACACTCTGCACTCACACTCTGCACTCACACTCTGCACTCACACTCTGCACTCACACTCTGCACTCACACTCTGCACTCACACTCTGCACTCACACTCTGCACTCACGCTCTGCACTCACGCTCTGCACTCACACTCTGCACTCACACTCTGCACTCACACTCTGCACTCACACTCTGCACTCACACTCTGCACTCACACTCGGCACTCACACTCGGCACTCACACTCTGCACTCACACTCTGCACTCTGAATCTGCACTCACACTCTGCACTCTGAATCTGCACTCACACTCTGCACTCTGAATCTGCACTCTGCACTCACACTCTGCACTCACACTCTGCACTCACACTCTGCACTCACACTCTGCACTCACACTCTGCACTCACACTCTGCACTCACACTCTGCACTCACACTCTGCACTCAGAATCTGCACTCTGTACTCACACTCTGCACTCTGTACTCACACTCTGCACTCAGAATCTGCACTCTGTACTCACACTCTGCACTATGAATCTGCACTATGAATCTGCACTCTGAATCTGCACTCTGCACTCACAATCTGCACTCTGCACTCACACTCTGCGCCTGCACTCACACTCTGCACTCAGAATCTGCACTCTGTACTCACACTTTGCACTCAGAATCTGCACTCTGTACTCACACTTTGCACTATGAATCTGCACTCTGCACTCACAATCTGCACTCTGCACTCACAATCTGCACTCTGCACTCACAATCTGCACTCTGCACTCACACTCTGCACCTGCACTCTGAATCTGCACTCTGCACTCACACTCTGCACCTGCACTCTGAATCTGCACTCACACTCTGCGCCTGCACTCACACTCTGCACTCAGAATCTGCACTCTGTACTCACACTTTGCACTCAGAATCTGCACTCTGTACTCACACTTTGCACTATGAATCTGCACTCTGCACTCACAATCTGCACTCTGCACTCACAATCTGCACTCTGCACTCACAATCTGCACTCTGCACTCACAATCTGCACTCTGCACTCACACTCTGCACCTGCACTCTGAATCTGCACTCACACTCTGCACTCTGAATCTGCACTATGCACTCTGCACTCTGAATCTGCACTATGCACTCACACTCTGCACTCTGAATCTGCACTCTGTACTCACACTCTGCACTTTGAATTTGCACTCTGCACTCACAATCTGCACTCTGCACTCACAATCTGCACTCTGCACTCACAATCTGCACTCTGCACTCACAATCTGCACTCTGCACTCTGCACTCACACTCTGCACTCTGAATCTGCACTCTGCACTCTGAATCTGCACTCTGAATCTGCACTCTGAATCTGCACTCTGAATCTGCACTCTGAATCTGCACTCTGAATCTGCACTCTGAATCTGAACTCTGCACTCACACTCTGCACTCACACTCTGCACTCACACTCTGCACTAACACTCTGCACTAACACTCTGCACTCACACTCACAAACTGCACTCACAATCTGCACTCTGCACTCTCAATCTACACTCTGCACTCTCAATCTGCACTCTCAATCTGAACTCTGCACTCTCAATCTGAACTCTGCACTCTCAATCTGAACTCTGCACTCTCAATCTGAACTCTGCACTCTCAATCTGAACTCTGCACTCTCAATCTGAACTCTGCACTCTCAATCTGCACTCTGAATCTGCACTCACACTCTGCACTCACACTCTGCACTCACACTCTGCACTCACACTCTGCACTCTGAATCTGCACTCTGAATCTGCACTCTGAATCTGCACTCTGAATCTGCACTCTGAATCTGCACTCTGAATCTGCACTCTGCACCTGCACTCTGCACCTGCACTCTGCACCCTGCACCTGCACCCTGCACCTGCACTCTGCACTCTGCACTCTGAATCTGCACTCTGAATCTGCACTCTGAATCTGCACTCTGAATCTGCACTCTGAATCTGCACTCTGAATCTGCACTCTGAATCTGCACTCTGAATCTGCACTCTGAATCTGCACTCTGGATCTGCACTCTGAATCTGCACTCTGAATCTGCACTCACACTCTGCACTCACACTCTGCACTCACACTCTGCACTCACACTCTGCACTCACACTCTGCACTCACACTCTGCACTCTGCACTCTGCACTCTGCACTCTGCACTCTGCACTCTGCACTCTGCACTCTGCACTCTGCACTCTGCACTCACAATC
Source organism: Lissotriton vulgaris (assembly GCF_964263255.1). Lineage (NCBI taxonomy): Eukaryota > Metazoa > Chordata > Amphibia > Caudata > Salamandridae > Lissotriton > Lissotriton vulgaris. The sequence goes on along the minus strand of NC_141699.1, from coordinate 604,372,597 downwards.
TGCACTCTGAATCTGCACTCACACTCTGCACTCTGAATCTGAACTCTGCACTCGCACTCACACTCTGCACTCACACTCTGCACTCTGAATCTGCACTCTGAATCTGCACTCTGAATCTGCACTCTGAATCTGCACTCTGCACTCACACTCTGCACTCACACTCTGCACTCACACTCTGCACTCACACTCTGCACTCACACTCTGCACTCACACTCTGCACTCTGCACTCACACTCTGCCCTCTGCACTCTACACTCTGCACTCTACACTCTGCACTCACACTCTGAATCTGCACTCTGAATCTGCACTCTGAATCTGCACTCACACTCTGCACTCTGAATCTGAACTCTGCACTCGCACTCACACTCTGCACTCACACTCTGCACTCTGAATCTGAACTCTGCACTCGCACTCACACTCTGCACTCACACTCTGAATCTGCACTCTGCACTCACACTCTGCACTCACACTCTGCACTCACACTCTGCACTCACACTCTGCACTCACACTCTGCACTCACACTCTGCACTCACACTCTGCACTCACACTCTGCACTCACACTCTGCACTCACACTCTGCACTCACACTCTGCACTCACACTCTGCACTCACACTCTGCACTCACACTCTGCACTCACACTCTGCACTCACACTCTGCACTCACACTCTGCACTCACACTCTGCACTCACACTCACACTCTGCACTCACACTCTGCACTCACACTCTGCACTCACACTCTGCACTCACACTCTGCACTCACACTCTGCACTCACACTCTGCACTCACACTCTGCACTCACACTCTGCACTCACACTCTGCACTCACACTCTGCACTCACACTCTGCACTCACACTCTGCACTCACACTCTGCACTCACACTCTGCACTCACACTCTGCACTCACACTCTGCACTCACACTCACACTCTGCACTCACACTCTGCACTCACACTCTGCACTCACACTCTGCACTCACACTCTGCACTCACACTCTGCACTCACACTCTGCACTCACACTCTGCACTCACACTCTGCACTCACACTCTGCACTCTGAATCTGCACTCTGCACTCACACTCTGCACTCACACTCTGCACTCACACTCTGCACTCACACTCTGCACTCACACTCTGCACTCACACTCTGCACTCACACTCTGCACTCACACTCTGCACTCTGAATCTGCACTCACACTCTGCACTCACACTCTGCACTCACACTCTGCACTCACACTCTGCACTCACACTCTGCACTCTGAATCTGCACTCTGAATCTGCACTCTGAATCTGCACTCACACTCTGCACTCACACTCTGCACTCACACTCTGCACTCACACTCTGCACTCACACTCTGCACTCACACTCTGCACTCACACTCTGCACTCACACTCTGCACTCACACTCTGCACTCACACTCTGCACTCACACTCTGCACTTTGAATCTGCACTCGCACTCTGCACTCGCACTCTGCACTCGCACTCTGCACTCGCACTCTGCACTCGCACTCTGCACTCGCACTCTGCACTCTGCACTCACACTCTACACTCACACTCTACACTCACACTCTACACTCACACTCTACACTCACACTCTGCACTCACACTCTGCACTCACACTCTGCACTCACACTCTGAATCTGCACTCACACTCTACACTCACACTCTACACTCACACTCTACACTCACACTCTACACTCACACTCTACACTCACACTCTACACTCACACTCTGCACTCACACTCTGCACTCACACTCTGCACTCACACTCTGCACTCACACTCTGCACTCACACTCTGCACTCACACTCTGCACTCACACTCTGCACTCACACTCTGCACTCACACTCTGCACTCACACTCTGCACTCACACTCTGCACTCACACTCTGCACTCACACTCTGCACTCACACTCTGAATCTGCACTCACACCCTGCACTCACACCCTGCACTCACACCCTGCACTCACACCCTGCACTCACACCCTGCACTCACACCCTGCACTCACACCCTGCACTCACACCCTGCACTCTGAATCTGCACTCTGAATCTGAACTCTGCACTCACACTCTGCACTCACACTCTGCACTCACACTCTGCACTCACACTCTGCACTCACACTCTGCACTCTGAATCTGCACTCTGAATCTGCACTCTGAATCTGCACTCTGAATCTGCACTCACACTCTGCACTCTGAATCTGCACTCTGCACTCACACTCTGCACTCACACTCTGCACTCACACTCTGCACTCACACTCTGCACTCACACTCTGCACTCACACTCTGCACTCACACTCTGCACTCACACTCTGCACTCACACTCTGCACTCACACTCTGCACTCACACTCTGCACTCTGCACTCTGCACTCACACTCACACTCTGCACTAAGCACTCTGCACTCTGCACTCTGCACTCTGCACTCACACTCTGCACTCACACTCTGCACTCACACTCTGCACTCACACTCTGCACTCACACTCTGCACTCACACTCTGCACTCACACTCTGCACTCAGAATCTGCACTCTGTACTCACACTCTGCACTCAGAATCTGCACTCTGTACTCACACTCTGTACTCACACTCTGCACTATGAATCTGCACTATGAATCTGCTTTCTGAATCTGCACTCTGAATCTGCACTCTGCACTCACAATCTGCACTCTGCACTCACACTCTGCGCCTGCACTCACACTCTGCACCTGCACTCACACTCTGCACCTGCACTCTGAATCTGATTCTGCATTCACACTCTGCACTCTGAATCTGCACTCTGCACTCACACTCTGCACTCACACTCTGCACTCAGAATCTGCACTCTGTACTCACACTTTGCACTATGAATCTGCACTCTGCACTCACAATCTGCACTATGCACTCACACTCTGCACTCTGAATCTGCACTCTGTACTCACACTCTGCACTTTGAATTTGCACTCTGCACTCACAATCTGCACTCGCAATCTGCACTCTGCACTCACAATCTGCACTCTGCACTCACAATCTGCACTCTGCACTCACAATCTGCACTCTGCACTCTGAATCTGCACTCTGCACTCTGAATCTGCACTCTGAATCTGCACTCTGAATCTGCACTATGAATCTGAACTCTGCACTCACACTCTGCACTCACACTCTGCACTAACACTCTGCACTAACACTCTGCACTCACACTCACAAACTGCACTCACAATCTGCACTCTGCACTCTGAATCTACACTCTGCACTCTCAATCTGCACTCTCAATCTGAACTCTGCACTCTCAATCTGAACTCTGCACTCTCAATCTGAACTCTGCACTCTCAATCTGAACTCTGCACTCTCAATCTGAACTCTGCACTCTCAATCTGAACTCTGCACTCTCAATCTGCACTCTGCACTCTCAATCTGCACTCTCAATCTGCACTCTGCACTCTCAATCTGCACTCTCAATCTGCACTCTCAATCTGCACTCTCAATCTGCACTCTGCACTCTCAATCTGCACTCTGCACTCACAATCTGCACTCTGCACTCACAATCTGCACTCTGCACTCACAATCTGCACTCTGCACTCACAATCTGCACTCCGCACTCACAATCTGCACTCCGCACTCACAATCTGCACTCCGCACTCTGAACTCCGCACTCTGAACTCCGCACTCTGAACTCCGCACTCACATTCTCCGGGTGATGCCATCATTGATATCATCAAAGATGTCACTTGAGATGTCATTAAGGATGTCATTGACGGGGGGCATCTTGTCACTAGGTGAAAGATGGCCACCATCTAGTGAGGCTCTGCTGGCTGGACGGATCATTCACCATTTATCCTGCAGATCGGGCCACTGACAGCACCAGAAAAAGACAGGAAATGTAATTGACCTGTCAGTGAAGCAGCTGATAGCAGTTTTGTAGATGGTGGCGGACTGAGGAGGGCGAAATTCACTGGAGAGCTAAACAGCGAGTGTGGCCTCTGGCACCAAGATGGTGGGCTGGAGTGCCTAAGCTGAATGGGGGATACTGCACTGTCTGCGGATCGGTGAAGTGTGCAGTGAGCCTGCTGGATGGTGGTTCAGTGAGGAGCGGAAAGGACATGTATGGCGGCCAGGGATCCGACGCACCTGGCCCGTGGGGAGCAGCCGCGGCCATGCTCTGCGCTGGGCCCCCGGTGCCACGGAGGATCTGTGAGCCGCAGTGAGCCCTGAGAAGTGGGAGGACTGTGGCGAGACCCACGCCAGATGATATGGTGTGGTGTGCCTCCCTGCGAGACAGGGGCGAAGGTGAGTGAGTGTCTGCCTGGCTGAGAGGATTTCGTCCGGGAGGCCGTCCAGCAGGGAGGAGTCGTGGTCCGGCTTCGAATTCCAGTGGTGGGGGCTGAAAGGACGAGCAAGGGAGAATGGGTTTGGATATGTGCAAGGAAGTGATGGCGCTCTGCGTGTTCCTTTGGTTCTGGTAGTTGCTATGTGTTGGACAGGCCACATGAAGGGCCCGCTCCCCCTCTGCCCGACCAGGCCCGAGCCCGGTCCCTCAAGTGTTACACGCCACCACTTCACGTTTTCCGTCCCCTCCGGGACCCCTGCCTCTGAACCTCTCGACCTCTTGGGCCCGATCCACTACTGGCCCGCGCGGCCGACCTGGGCGCCATCTTGGACAATGCACCACGAGGCCGCGTGGCCTCCGATCGACCCTAACCCTGGGCCTGGCCAGGCCTCAGACATCCCGGCACCACCATCCACCCAGGAGGTGAGCGGACTACTTGGCAGGTCAATGGGAGAAAGAGGTGTCGATGGCTCTCCCCCGCCAGGCACCGCTCGCCCCCAGCCTCCCCGGGCGCTGGCTCCACCCCCCTGCTGGGTGTCTGAACTCCCTCATCCTGGACCCCCCGACCTCCAAGTGCGAGGGTCCGGACATCAAAGGGCAACGGCCCTATAACTGAGGCAGCTCCAGAGCAGGAAGGCAGTTGTATCCTGGAGTCGAGAGACGCAGAGAAGAACTCATCCTTGCCGGACTACTGGCGCTGCCGTAGCCCTACCTTGTGAACTATCGTCCTGCCTGCTGGCGCTGCCGCAACCTTCGTAAACCTTCATCGTCGTCGGGACCTGCTGGCGTGGCCGCGGACCGTTTGTACCTCCATCTTCATCGGGACCTGCTGGCTCCGCCGCGGACCGTCGCTACCTTCCACCATCTCGGGACCTGCTGGCTCCGCCGCGGCCCGACCATCTAGAACGCCGAGCTCGAGGATTGAGAGCTATCCATCCACCCATTTGGTAACAAGACTGTCCCGCTACCCCTTCCCCAAACCAGAGACTAGAACCGAGGGGACCCCTGAGTCCAGACCTCCTTGTATCATTTGACCGTACTCAAAGAATTGCTGATAAAGTATCGTTTAACCTTATCCTTGTGTGGTGTCCGTCTGTGGGGGGGAAGTTACTTGTCTGTACGATCGCTGGAGACGGCTCTCCCTGGAGACCTCTCCCCCTATACTCGGCCGACCCTCCCGGTCCGTCTAACATTGGTGGCCAGCGGCGCGATCCGAATCACCGCATAATCGTACAGAGAGTAGCTCACCCCACGACGAAATCACGATGACAACCAAAGAAAGCGGATCCACCGAGAAATTTCAGATGGAGAAATTGGAAGAATACAGCCATTGTGAATTAAAACAATTCTGCATCGAACTAGGTATCGCTACCACCGGTCTAAGTACCAAAGATGATTTCAAACAGGCCCTGGAGTCCTGGGCAGAAACCAGGGCCGTCAGACCCCCGGACCAAAATATCGCAGCAGTAGACACCGCGGCTCCCGAGGAGCGAAGAACGGGTCTCTCGCAAGACGAGATCCAGGAACGAGAAAGAACAAGACTACATGAACTAGAAATGACCCGGCTCAAAATGGATGGTGAACTCAAGTTGGCCGAACAGAAACTGAACTTAGAACATCTGAGGCTCCGAGAAGAAAGAGAGGAAAAACAGAGACAAAGAGAGCTCGAGGAAAAAAGACTGGCATATGAACATGAGCGCAAATTAGCTGAGATAGACTTACGCAAGCAGAACAAGGAATCCGGGGTGACCGAGCAACCCCGCACCCCAGGAGCAACAGATAAGAAGGTACACATCCCCAAGGATGTCGTTCGAGAATACTTCCGAGAGGACGACATCCAACAATGGTTCAAGGCCTACGAAATAGCTATGACCTCCCACCGGATCGATCGAAGCGACTGGGGAGCCGGTCTATGGGGGAGATTCCTCAATGAGGGCCGCGATGCCCTGCTTCAGCTCCCGGACCATCTGATGACCTCCTATGACCATATGAAAGCGGCCCTCCTCACCCGCTATGGGCTCACACCCGAGATGTACCGCCAGAGGTTCAGAGACTGCACCCGCATCCCGGGTACAACTTGGGTGGAGTACGTTAACTATTTCAGCAGAGCCTTCGAGGGTTGGATCAAAGGAAGCAATGTCACAACTTATGAACAGCTCTTCAATCTCATGGTGTGGGAGCATCTGTCAAACAATTGCTTCATCGAACTCCGGCAGCACCTCCTCGACAGCAAATTGTCTGATCCACGGCAGCTCGCAGCCGAAGCTGACCGGTGGGAAATCACCAGAGTGGGCCGAAATGGGTCCTATGAACAGAACCGAAACCACCACGGTCAGCACCGTCCCCGAGGAGGAGGAGGGGGGGGCAAGGAAGAGGAAAAGACAGCGCTCCGGCCGCCCCCGCTGCCAGCACCCCTCCCCCGGCCAACCGGGGCAGCACCCCGGCACGACCGGGATATAGGGCCAATGTCACGTGTCACCGATGCCAGCGAGTCGGCCACTACGCAAACGACCCAAATTGCCCACAGAACCAGAGCCCGAGACCCCGCCAGGTGGCTGCCGCTGCCCTGGGGGAGGAACAGATCTCCGAGGAACAAGAAGAATATGAGCAAGAACATCAAGAATGGGAGCCAGCCGCCATGGCTCTAGCTTGCCTAGGGGGGAAAGACATGGTCCCGCGGGTCCCCCTACCCGCTAACACCCGGAAATACAGCCAATGGGTGAGCATCAATGGACGCCGGGCCGAAGCCCTCCGTGACACCGGGGCCAGTGTGACAGCCGTCCGCTGTCACCTGGTGACCCCAGAACAGTTCCTACCAAATATTCTCTGCCCTGTCCGTTCAGCCGATAACTCGGAGAGTCTGTGTCGGATGGCCTGCGTCCCTTTCGAATGGGGAGGGGTCTCCGGCATGTTGAAGGTGACGGTCCGAGATGATGCCCCTGTAGACTGCCTCCTGGGGAATGACCTTGAAAGCTCTCCGTGGGCAGCCGTAGAACGAAGGGAGCACCTGGGGATGTTAGGCCTCCCGGACTGGGCGTGCGTCACCACCCGGTCCATGGCCGCCCGTGCCAATCTCCGACCCGAGGAACCTGAATGGCCGGCGCCTCCTCCCCCGGTCGCTCCAGTCGAAGACACCGACCGTGCTGTCCCCCCAGAACCAGCTCAACCTCCGGGCCTCTCGGGCCTCGACCAGTGGCATCAAGAGGGGGGCCCCACACAGGAGCAGTTTCGCCAAGAGCAGAAGACCTGTCCCTCCCTCGAGGGACTCCGCCAACAAGCCCTCGCCCAGAACGCAGGGGATACCTCCGGAACACATTGGGTCTATTGGGACAATGATCTGCTATACAGTGAACAAAGGATCGCGGAGTTGGGGGCCAGTCGAGTGCTAGTAGTGCCCCTCCGTTTTAGAGACTTCTTGCTAAATCTGGCCCACGATGTCCCCCTGGCTGGACACCTGGGTCAGGATAAAACTTACAGCCGCCTAGTGACCCACTTCTTCTGGCCTAAAATGAGAAATGATGTACTCCAGCATTGCCGATCTTGCCCCACGTGCCAAGCCAGTGGGAAGAGCGGCCGCAAACTAAAAGCCCCCCTGCAACCATTTCCAGTGGTCACCACCCCGTTCGAGAGGGTCGGGATAGACATTGTGGGGCCCCTGGACCCCCGCACAGCACAAGGACATCGGTTCATCCTGGTACTGGTGGACCACGCCACCCGCTACCCCGAGGCTGTTCCCCTGCGAACTGTGACAGCCCCCTGTGACAGCCCCGGTAGTCGGCCGGGCCCTGATGGGGATCTTCTCCCGTGTGGGCTTCCCCCGAGAGGTCGTCAGCGACAGAGGCACGAACTTTATTTCAAAATATATGAAGTCCCTCTGGCAACAGTGTGGGGTCACCTACCGATTCACGACCCCCTATCACCCTCAAGGAAACGGACTCGTTGAGCGGTTCAACCGCACGCTCAAAGGGATGATTGGGGGGTTAGAAGAGCCCCTCCGTCGCCAGTGGGATGTGCTACTGCCGTGCCTCCTCTTCGCATATCGAGAAGTCCCCCAGAAGTCCCTCGGCTTCAGCCCGTTTGAACTATTGTATGGACACCCCGTACGGGGGCCGCTCAGCCTAGTCAAGGAAGGCTGGGAAATGCCCCCTCTAAAGAACCCTCCAGATGTCTTCAAATACCTCCTAACCCTCCGCAACCAGACCCGACGGTTCAGAGAGCTGGCAAAAGCAAACCTGGAGGCCAGTCAAGAGGACATGAAAAAGTGGTATGACCAAAATGCCTCCTCCATCGAATTTGAACCCGGCCAACAAGTATGGGTGATGTCCCCCACCGAACCATGCGCCCTGCAAGACAAGTGGACGGGGCCCTTCAAAGTAGTTGAGCGCAAGGGCCCTGTCACCTATCTCATCGACATGGAATCTTCACGGAACCCCCTCCGGGTCCTCCACGCTAATAGACTGAAACCCCATTTCGTGCGTTCAGAACTCAGCCTCCTGATGGCCACAGACAATGGAGCCGAAGAAGACTCCGAACCCCTCCCTGACCTCCTACGGACTCGGGAGAAAGACTGCTCCGTGGACGGGGTCCGACTCTCGGAGGCCCTCACCCTGGAACAACGCCAAGAATGTCGAGACCTCCTGCTGCAGTTCGCCAGCCTGTTCTCCCTCACCCCAGGTGTCACCTCCTGGTGTGTGCACGACGTGGACACGGGGGACAGCCCCCCTATCCGCCACCGGGCCTACCGCGTACCAGATCGGGTACGGGCCTGCATTCAAGAAGAAGTAACCAAGATGCTCACGCTCGGGATCATTGAGCCCTCAGACAGCCCCTGGGCCAGCCCAGTAGTACTGGTCCCCAAAGCAGCCACCCCCGGCACCACACCGGAACTCCGGTTCTGCGTCGACTACCGGGGCTTGAATACGGTCACCAGAACAGACGCACATCCCATCCCCCGGGCAGATGAACTAATCGACCGCATGGGAGCTGCCCGCTACCTCAGCATTTTCGACCTGACGGCTGGCTACTGGCAGATCGGCCTCACACCCCGGGCCCAAGAACGATCTGCGTTTTCCACTCCTGACGGCCATTATCATTTCAAAGTCATGCCCTTCGGCATGAAGAATGCCCCAGCAACGTTCCAGCGACTCGTTAATCAGGTCTTGGCCGGACTCGAAGGATTCAGTGCCGCCTACCTAGACGACATCGCTGTATACAGCCACCACTGGTCCGACCACCTCCACCACCTCCGAGAGGTGCTACAGGCCCTTCAGCGAGCTGGCCTCACGATCAAGGCCAGCAAATGCCAGATTGGTCAGGGGTCCGTGACCTACCTCGGACACCAGGTGGGAAGCGGCCTGGTGGCCCCTCTGCAGCTCAAGATCGCCGCCATCCAGTCCTGGCAGCCCCCCATCACCCAGACCGAGGTACGCGCCTTTCTGGGACTCACGGGCTATTACCGACGGTTCGTGAAGGACTATGGTAGCATAGTGGGGCCCCTCACAGAACTCACGTCCAAAAATCAACCAAAGAAGGTCAGCTGGACCCCAGATTGTCAAACAGCCTTCGAACAACTGAAGGCCGCCATTTGCTCCGCCCCTGTGCTCCAGGCCCCCGACTACAGCCGGGAATTCGTCGTCCAGACGGATGCCTCCGACCACGGCATGGGGGCGGTCCTGTCTCAATTGAACCCCGAAGGCCTTGATCAGCCAGTGGCCTTCATCAGCAGGCGACTCCTGCCTCGAGAACAACGCTGGAGCACCATCGAGAGGGAGGCCTTCGCCGTGGTATGGGCCCTCAAAAAGCTCCGGCCCTATCTTTTTGGCACACACTTTCGGGTACAGACCGACCATCGACCCCTGCAGTGGCTGATGCAGATGCGGGGGGAGAACCCAAAACTACTACGTTGGTCCATCTCCCTACAGGGGATGGACTTCACTGTGGAACATCGACCTGGACAAGACCACGCCAACGCGGATGGCCTGTCACGCTTTTTCCGCCTCGACGAGGAGAGTCCCCAAGAGGATGGGTGACTCTCCCCGCCTTCAGCTGGGGGGGACGCATGTTGGACAGGCCACATGAAGGGCCCGCTCCCCCTCTGCCCGACCAGGCCCGAGCCCGGTCCCTCAAGTGTTACACGCCACCACTTCACGTTTTCCGTCCCCTCCGGGACCCCTGCCTCTGAACCTCTCGACCTCTTGGGCCCGATCCACTACTGGCCCGCGCGGCCGACCTGGGCGCCATCTTGGACAATGCACCACGAGGCCGCGTGGCCTCCGATCGACCCTAACCCTGGGCCTGGCCAGGCCTCAGACATCCCGGCACCACCATCCACCCAGGAGGTGAGCGGACTACTTGGCAGGTCAATGGGAGAAAGAGGTGTCGATGGCTCTCCCCCGCCAGGCACCGCTCGCCCCCAGCCTCCCCGGGCGCTGGCTCCACCCCCCTGCTGGGTGTCTGAACTCCCTCATCCTGGACCCCCCGACCTCCAAGTGCGAGGGTCCGGACATCAAAGGGCAACGGCCCTATAACTGAGGCAGCTCCAGAGCAGGAAGGCAGTTGTATCCTGGAGTCGAGAGACGCAGAGAAGAACTCATCCTTGACGGACTACTGGCGCTGCCGTAGCCCTACCTTGTGAACTATCGTCCTGCCTGCTGGCGCTGCCGCAACCTTCGTAAACCTTCATCGTCGTCGGGACCTGCTGGCGTGGCCGCGGACCGTTTGTACCTCCATCTTCATCGGGACCTGCTGGCTCCGCCGCGGACCGTCGCTACCTTCCACCATCTCGGGACCTGCTGGCTCCGCCGCGGCCCGACCATCTAGAACGCCGAGCTCGAGGATTGAGAGCTATCCATCCACCCATTTGGTAACAAGACTGTCCCGCTACCCCTTCCCCAAACCAGAGACTAGAACCGAGGGGACCCCTGAGTCCAGACCTCCTTGTATCATTTGACCGTACTCAAAGAATTGCTGATAAAGTATCGTTTAACCTTATCCTTGTGTGGTGTCCGTCTGTGGGGGGGAAGTTACTTGTCTGTACGATCGCTGGAGACGGCTCTCCCTGGAGACCTCTCCCCCTATACTCGGCCGACCCTCCCGGTCCGTCTAACACTATGACAGTGCAAAATCCGGTGCAAGCAGGTCGGGGGAACAAACCCAACGGAAAACCAGCCCCTGCAAAGGTAAGGAGATGCCACTCCTGTACCGAATAACATGAACAAAATCCTGTGCACACGAAAGATTCGAGTTGTCTCCAGGTGGAGACTTAAATTTGAGCAATGTTAACGAAAAGATACACACGATTCGTCTGGTGAAAATTGTAGAATTTAATCGTGGAATGAATGTTCAGTACACCCAAGTAGCAAGTGGTAGACAAAATTAGATGAAGCCGACACGTGTTTCGTCACAGTGTGTAGCGGCTGTGACTCATCAGGGCTTAAACACACAGTGTGCGAAAGGAGGGGTCAATGGCGTGAATTATAGCCTTCTGCTGCGCGTGTCCGCACGGAATATGCAGGAAGTGGAGCAACTCTACAGACTATGGCCTATTGCGTGCTGCCTTGTAAAAACACAGCCATGCGAGGGCCAATTGCCATGCAGCTGCCATAAATTACGAACATTCACGCGCTTCTCTGGAATTCGTAGGTTAGATTTTCGAAGTCCTCTCAAAAGGACTCTGAAGCTATGTAGGCCGAGCCCTAAAAAAGAGTATATGATATTTTATGTAAAACAAAATGGAGAATGTGCCTTTATTTAGCCTGGTGTTCTGTACGCCTGTAACTTCGCAAGTTAACCTTCGTTCATAGGTACCTTGAGAAAAAAAACAATCATAGATGAAAACAATAATTTTCTTCACCACTTCTGTCTTGTTTGAAAGCAGGCATGCAGTAATAATGTTCTGCTTGTGATGAGATTGTAACCAAGTATGCAACAGGCTGAACGTTTCTGTGACTACATTGTAACCAAGCACACCAAAGGCTGAACTTTTCTGTGTCTACATTGTAACCAAGCACGCCACAGGCTTAACTTTTTTGTGACTACATTGTAACCAAGCACGCCACAGGCTTAACTTTTTTGTGACTACATTGTAACCAAGCACACCATAGGATGAACTTTTTTTGTGACTACTTTGTAACTAAGCACGCCACAGGGTGAAGATTTTTGTGACTACATTGCAACCAAGCATGCCACAGGCTGTACTATTGTTCCGAACAAGTTAACCCGTTAAGGCGCTATTCCGAATGGTACAGTGGGTGATGATGCCATAGTCCTTGCTCATATAAAAATCATCTGATATCCGGAGCTTGGGAATGTAATGGGGCCGTAAACTCCGACAAACTTATAATTGTGATCCCTGCACAAACGTGTTTTCGCAGGTGCCGGAAATTTCTGGGCCACTCATAATTAGGCCCTAATAATGCGTTCCATACTGCAAATGTACGATCTTATGACTCAATAGCGCCTGGATTCTGGGATGCCACTGTAAAGGCCCTTGCCCCTTTTGTTTTTAAAAATGTTGTGTGTATAGTTGTTTGACAATGTTTTCTCCTTCTCTTCTAACCCCCAGGGATAGAAAACGACCGCGTGAATATATCGATTCTGATTTTTCCGAAAGGTGAGCCGGTCTAATTTATATTCTCTTGATATTCTCAAATCTGATTATGTATGTCGTCTTCTACAAAATGAGCGCAGCAATGTCTGCGTCCTTCCTTCCTCTCTCCCTGAATGTGCACGACCTCTGGTCAGCAGGTCATGACCTCGCAGTCCAGGGGCTCATCCAGTCCCTTCTATCCTTGCTTTGACAGAGCTGACATGCCAAGTTAATTTCAAAGCTACTCTGCGTGAAACGGGATTTGAATTCATGGTTCTTATTTTGCAAAAAATATCGGTTTTTTTATCGGTCCTAAAGCGAAAAAGTTTTGTTCATGCCTGTGTGAAATTTGTTCAGAAGAAATATCACATTGGCTCAGATCATGCACTAGTTTATCATCTGAAACACAGTTGTAAAGCGTTGCAGATCCATACAGGCCTCTTTGATTTTATTTTTAGGGTTTGAAGTAATTTAATGAGAAATTAAACATACACATACAAACTTTCAGTGTTTTGTGATTGTATCTTGCTGTCATTAACAGATTTGTGAAATTTGGACGCTACATTAGTAACCTGCACATTACATTATTCGCTACAATATTATTAATGAGTCATCCTCCATGAATTACTTAAAAGCAAATGAAGTTCGCGAAATTTTGTGAATTAGCGTTTTAGCGTGAAATGTCAGCATCTCGCACGACTTTCGTTGTACTAGCACATTCTCTCCTTGAAATTAGAGATGCAAATGTACCAGCAAAGCCCTGATAATGGAGTAAAAGTCTCTTTGAGACATTTTTAGCTATAACCTGTTTCCAGCATGTAAAAAAGTTATGGGAACTCGCCTAAAGCGAACTGTTGTGACTTTTGACTAATGACAATTTTGCCAGACCTGGAAAGGAGGGCCCCAGAACCCTTGTTCTTTCTTTGTAAAGGCATTTTGAGCTTTTTGTTTCTAAAGCCCTCGTGTTTTTTGGGTACTTAGCACATGCTTTATTTGATGTTCTAAGTCAAGAATGCTATTTTACCGTAGTGTTTCCCGATTAAAACAATTCAAAGGCCTCTTTCTGTGTTTAGATGTCTATTGAAATATATGGTAATCTACTTTAAAGAACATCAGCGACTTTAGAAGCGTGGGGTGCCCAGTTTCCAAGTAATAGCCTTACGCTAAGCATATGCTCTTATTAGAACATAACACATTAGAAAGAGTAGATATGTGTTCTATGTGGGCGTAAAAAGTGATTAAAGGTGAAAGAGAAACAATAGTGTAAAATATAGTAGAATGTTATTTTTTTATTTGTATTATATTTTAATTGCATGATATGTGCATCCTCTTCTGAGGATGACTTCGTTGCTTGATATTTTAATACGTATAATTCCAATTCTGCAAGCATTTACATGGATATGTTTGTAAAGCTCTTCAGAGACTCCCTAAACAGCTGGCTTATAAGCGGTTTTCTGAAGGATAAAGGGTTTGAGGAAGCGGCTGCCTGCGTGTCCCAGAAATATTGTTCATATCCAAAAACTGGACCCTGACCTTATATGGTGTTACAAGGATTTAACTGTATTTAGAAAACACTCAGTGACTTGTACTAGTACTAAGCTATTTATGCAGTTCCTCACCCTTATTTACTTAACTTTTTTGCTAGTGTCCTATCGAATTAGATCACACTGTGTTCTTGCAGTATTTTCCAGCATTTAGAAGGTCCATAATGCAGCAGTTCAAAAGAAGGTTGTGTGCCTGACCTCGCAATATGTTTTATTTGGTCAGACAGTGTCTTAACAGGCAAAGTATGGCTGTGACATTTTGATCATTCACAATAATCCTATATGAGTGTGTATGTGTGTATCTATATGTGTGTGTGCGTGCGTGTGTGTGTGTGTGTGTGTGTGTGTGTGTGTGTATTTATATATATATATATATATATATATATGTATATACACACACACACATGCATTTATATATACACACACACAGCCAGTGGCGGGAGTAGTTCTAGTTAGGTCAGCGTTACCATAGGAAATGCGTTTGTATGTTGCTAATAACCCTTTGACGAATCTCCACAAAACTATCCAAAAAAGTGAAATTTTTGCCTAGTTTGTTCATGGAAAGTTTTGGGGTGATCCGTCAAGCGAGGGCTGAAAAAAGAAGATAGCCCCAAAACGCAAAATCTCCACTGTATTTTCCATAGACTTCTTGGGCCCATCAGAGGGCGGGGGCAGCACAAACCACAGACCAGTTTGTTGGTGTGAAAAAGGCTGCTTTATTGGAAGCAGGTGCACCTTACAAATAACTTCACTTGGCCTGTGCCGTACAAAACGAAACCTCGCTAAATATATTTTTCCTAACATACCCCCACCCCCTCCCCTAAACATGGGTCCCCCCCCTGCAACAATAATAAACACAAACTTGCAATTGCCAACTTTCCTATCTACCTAATAAATAGCTTCTTGTACCTTCCCCAACGGTAAAACCAGACCTTCTAAAATCCCCCAGTACTTAGGAAAATCGCCACCC
This sequence comes from Lissotriton vulgaris, assembly GCF_964263255.1. Classification (NCBI taxonomy): domain Eukaryota; kingdom Metazoa; phylum Chordata; class Amphibia; order Caudata; family Salamandridae; genus Lissotriton; species Lissotriton vulgaris. The sequence goes on along the minus strand of NC_141699.1, from coordinate 604,357,201 downwards.
CAAAGAACTGAACAACACACCAACACCTGTTCCAGCGACAAATCCCCATACAATAAACCTTCCAGATGCACCCGCTCCAAACAATGCCCCTTCAATATGCCGCATCTAACCAAATCCAGTACATAAAAAAACCCTCCAAAATCCAAAAAAGTAGTAAAAAAGGGGAGGGTGGGAGGGAAAACAAATGCTCCCACAGAACCACCCACAACCTTGCTGGATCACTACCACCCAATGGTGGATACTCCCTAAAATGGCCGGTTAAATAATGGCCCAGCCCAAAAGTAGCCCACCCAGCCCAAAGATAGCCCATAGAGCCCAACCAGCCCAACGGAGGTGCTGGCTGCCCCCCCCCCCCCCTTCCCGGCCCAAAACCCCCCCGGGAGGAGCAGGCCGGCTGCCCCTCCCAAAGCCTATTTAGGCAGAGCTACAGCAAAAACTGCTGAATGTAATTACACCAAATGTGGCTTGGAAGCTATATCTATAGATTGTGCTTAATGTGATTTGCTATAAATCCGTATGGTACTACTTGAGAAATGAAAGTTAAAAAATATTTGTAAATCTGGACATTGAGGTATGAGGGATTTTAGCAAGTGTCCTTCGAACCCAATTTTAAAAAATAGAGCATTCAGATTGGCTCAGGGACCTTTTTTTCACTTAGGCCTTCACGCTCCCATGGGAGTCAGACTCCAGTGGAAGGGAACATTCTGATTGGCTGCCAGCAACATGAAATGTTTTTTGCTGGCAGCACTTACAGGACTGTGGGACTTAGTCCCTTGTCCAGAACTTTAAAAAACAATTATATAGAGTAGGGTAGGGTTACCCTGCCCCTTAGGCCCCACAGGGGGATCCTAAGGGACTACCTCCCTGAGCTGGATTCAGCCCCGGGACCCCATCCCCCAGGGCCCAAATAATTTTTAGGTGGGGGGGGGGGGGCAGGAATGTGGCCTCAACCCCTGAGTCTTTTTGGCCCCGGGGACCCCATCCACCGGGTCCGTCTCGCTTCCTGTGTTCCGGTGAGCCACCCTTGGGACACAGCAGTTTTTTTGTCCGCACAGGGTGCATGCAGGGATACTTGTGTTTGCTCTCACCTGGTGGGAGCCTTTTCAAAACTCCTACCAAACAGGAGCAAACACAAGGTCTGCTCACAGCAAGGGGAAGCTTTAAAAATGCTGATGCGGACTGGGCAACAGATTAACAGATCTTTCCCGCCCAGAGGAATCTGCATAAATAGCTGCTCCCTGCAGGAGGGAGAAATACAGGCTCCTTCAGCATGCCGGGAGCTGGCTTGGGCATCTGGGGCCCTGGGGATACCCCATGGCTTCCAACGTGTGTATGGTGGATGTCCTGTGTGGGCCCTGGGGCACCCACCTATTTAAAATAGAGGCAATGGGGATTGGGTCCCCGGGGCAAAATAGCTTGAAGAGAGGGGCACAGTCTGAATAAATCTTAAAATTGATAACTGTGAGATGCCAACCATTGCCTTTCCAACAAATATGAAGACTCGGTTTGCTTAAGATCACTGGTGTTAAAAAAACATCTTCTGAATCTTGGCCTTGGCAGGTAACCAGGGGTTTCCAATGCAGATGACTGTGCATAGTGAAGTTACAGCATGAACAGTGACACAAGGTAGAAGGAATGGCGAGAGTGCTGAAGCATGTGAAGAATCCACCTGTTTACAAGGTATCATTAAAGCAACTGCTCTTTATAGGAAATCATTTTAAAGATGCACTTGACGACTGTCTTCTTTCAGAGAAAAGTGCCTTGAGTCTTAAATAAAATGAGGAAGACTGCATCACATGCAGGGTCACATACCATAGTGTGTAGTCCCTATCCTGCACGTTTTAGAGTAAGAGACATCCTGTTAGAGCATACGAGGGACCTGGACATTGACATTCTCACTAACAGTTTCACTTTCGAATTCAACATGGGGAGGGGGCTGGGGCTTGCTGGGATCCTTAAAGAGGACATGCAAGAGCACATTCTCTTTGTGCTTTTCAGTGCGTACGTGTACCACACAAACCAGTTGGTTGAGTCAAATCATGTATGTGCATGTGTATGGCACATCACATGTCGGAGATATTCCAGAGCATATAAAGTCTGGATCTCCTGATTTTCAGAGTGGTAAGTTTATAACTCAAGAATGTTCAGAAGTGGCATAAACAATGAATGCAGTCGTTGAGCTATTTTGAGGTCATTCGATCCACCTAGCTGAAATGGATTCCAGATGCTACAAAGCATATTCAGAATTGTATGTTTTCTGTAGACTCAGGTCTTCCCCCTTACTAAATATAAGAGATGTCTAAGCAGCTGGCAAAGCCCTTTAGCCACATCTGACTTGCTCCAGAATCATACACCTAATTTCATTGAACTAGATAGTGCCTCCCAACACAGTGACCAACTAAAACACAGCGCCAGAAATAGTGGGTTAAAGTGTACTGTGTGACAACATTAGTAAGTAAACACTATTACAACATCAAGCAGCCATAAAAACATTTACTGAATACCCATCAGTGTCACTCTTTTTTTTACCTGAATTGTTACATTTGTAGTAGTAACCCTGCTGCAAAGATGATTCTCATAAGACACTTTGTTCTAGCAGGCTCAGAAGAATCACAAATCCTTCGGGAGGAGCTGATTTAGAGTTTGGTGGAGAAGGTGCTGTGGTGCAACAGCGAAGGAGTACCCTCTCTTCCAAACTGAAGGCCCACCTGCCTGATTTACAGTAGCCAAATATTAAGTACGTCAGTGATGGAGAATAGTCTGTCTCCGTCGCTAACATACTGCTCCGAAGACCCAACAGAGTTTGGATTATCTGAGGTTTGGCGTGTTGGCCACCCGCCTGATTTAGGATGGGTGGCTGAATGCCCGGTTATTGCTCTCCCTTACTGCTGTGAAAAACGGGCTGTAAGGGACAGTGAAAATGTTTAAATGACCTCCGTTCCATGGAAGAAATTCTCATGCTGTGGGTGTAATTTATTTTTGTAAATTTAAAAACAAAATCCCGCTTTGGGATTTTGTTTTTGAAAAAACAAAAAAAGGTAAAAGAGGATACCGTAATTTAGATGGTACTGTCCATCAAACCTTTAAATCATTAATAGGAACTGCCCTGACAGCTGTTCCTCTCATCGATTAGAGATGTCTGCTGGGTCGGCAAACATCTCTAAACTTGGAGTACGGGTACTCAAACTCTAAATCAGTTCCTATGTCCCTAATTTACATTGGAATGCACCAACTATAGTAAAAATAAAAAAGTGTAACATCTGTCCTTCTTATTACTTTTATTTTCCATCACTATGGCCTGTGTATGAATATCGTGATGCAATACGCTTTGGCTGTTGTGTGCTTTGTCTAACAAGACTTCATTAAGTCAATAATTAAATAGCAATAACCAATGTTTGCTGTTGCATGTTCATTGTAGAGCCTCAAGTGTCCATAAAAGTCAGGAAGTAGCAGAGCGATTTATTTATTTATTTGAAAGTTTTATATAGCGCGGACAAGATCCTTGCGGATATCAGAGCGCTTTACACAGAAGGGGAACATGAGGGAGCATAGTCAGATAGGTAAATCAGAGGAGCAAACAGTACATAGTCAAACAGGTAAATCAGAGGGAGCAAACAGTACAATCAAGTAACCCATGCACAGGGTGCAATATGAGCTAACGATCGGTGCATTAGAAACAAGTAGAGGTATAATACTGCAATAAAAGGCATACATTCGCTAGTTGATAGTCTAAAGAGGTCATTTCTTAGGGTGCTATATGAGCTAACGATCAGTGCATTATAGACAAGTAGAAGTATAATACTGCAATAAAAGGCAGATACTCGATAATTAATAATAGTCTAAAAAGGCCATTTCTTAGGGTGCTATATGAGCTAACAAGTAGAAGTATAATACTGCAATAAAAGGCATACATTCGCTAGTTGATAATAGTCTAAAGAGGCCATGTCTTAGGGTGCTATATGAGCTTACGATCAGTGCATTATAAACAAGTAGAAGTATGATACTGCAATAAAAGGCAGACACTCGTTAATTGATGATAGTCTAACAAGGCTATTTCTTATATATATATCATTTCTATATGAGCTAGCGATCGGTGCATAAAAAGCAAGTGGAAGTATGATACTGCAATAAAGGCAGACATTCGCTAAGTAAAATTAGCCTAAAGAGGCCAATTCTTAGAGAGTACAATCAAGTAAACCATGCATAGGGTGGAATATGAGCTAACGATCGGTGCATTAAAAACAAGTAGAAGTATAATACTGCAATAAAAGGCATACATTCGCGAGTTGATAATAGTCTAAAGAGGCCATTTCTTAGGGTGCTATATGAGCTAACGATCGGTGCATTATAAACAAGTAGAAGTATAAAACTGCAATAAAAGGCAGACACTCGTTAATTAATAATAGTCTAAAAAGGCAATTTCTTAGGGTGCTATATGAGCTAACGATCGGTGCTTTAAAAGCAAGTGGAGGTATGATACTGCAATAAAGGCAGACATTCGCTAATTAATGTTAGCCTAAAGAGGCCATTTTTTAGGGTGTGTGCAAGTAGTGAGAGAGACTAGTCCAAGATGGCCGACAAAAAGAGAAGGAGAGAGACCAGTCTAAGATGGCAGCCAAATTGTAGGGATTACAGAGTTTGGTTTCCCTTTCTACTCTGGGAATGTCGAGTTAGTCCATCTTCCATGTTGATTGAGGGGGAGAGCAGAGTTCAGCTTCTATGCTGCTGGATGATGGCTTATCTCTGTTTTGCTGCTCCCTGACCGCGTTGGTATGTAGCTTCATGGTCATCTGGTGGGCAGGGGGGCGATTTATGGTTCCAGCTTTATGGCCCCAGCCAGATTAGCAAATGGAGAGTGAAAAGCCCGCGAAAAATACCAGTCACATAAAGATATCAGTTTAAAATTCCGGTCAAAGCGTAAAAAACAGAGTTAAAAAACCTGCATGAGTATTTAAGATGATGGGATTGCGAGTAGTAGCCCTTCGAGTCGCCCCTGAAGCTGTTCAAGTAGTTTTGTGTGCAGTATTCCAGGCAGGGAATGAAACGACTTGCATGGGTGATAGGGTAAATAGCTCTGCGAGCAGTTACCTTACAAGTCACCACTGACGCTGCTGCTCACATCAGGTTTATCCCTAGTTGCGCAGTGGTTACCCCCAACACACAGGCAAACAGGGTATACCGGCACTGTGAGGGGGCAGGGGGGAAGCCTCCCGCCACAACGCCGCCCCAAACATCCAGACAATGACACACCGGAGCCGTTCCAGATGCCCCCCGTTCCGTACTCACCGCACCGCTGGAAGGAGGGGGGGGGGAAGGCCTCCCGTCGAAGCACCACTTAAGACACACCACAGGGCACACCGGAGCCGCTCCAGACGCCGACCGCTCCCCTCTGAAAGAATCCTTGGGAGGGGGCAGGGGGGAGCGCTCGTTCACCCGCGCCGGCTCAGCCAGCACCAGCCCCCGTGCACCCGTCCCTCGCGACACCGCTCGGTTGGGCACACCGGAGCCGCTCCAGACGCCGACCGCACCGCACTGGAAGAGTCCTTGAGAGGGGGGGAGGGAAGAGCGCTCGTTCACCCGTGCCGTCTCAGCCAGCGCCAGCCCCCGTTCACCCGTCCTCCGTTCACCCGTCCCCCGCTACACCGATCCGTTGACCGTAGGCAGGGCATCTCCGCGTTCAAAAGTCAGAGGAGTGCAGCTGCCCGACAGGATCCTCCCAGGCGTCCCCGATGGATCCGACGACTATCCAAGGCACAGCTCAGCTCCCACCGTCCTGGGCTCCGGCGAGCTGCAGGGGTCACCAATTCATCCGCCAGGTTCAATGCAAGCGACGGCGAACTCCAGGCGTGTCGGGCCCCTCCGGTGACACGCCACAGCTCAAGTCCAGTCGACCTGGGTTCCGCCGAGGCTGCAGGCGTTCCAGCTATCCCTGCTGCAGGTACTTATTTTGCCGCGATAATATGATCACTTTTGCGATCAGTTACACACTTCGATCCAGTTACTTTTTGTTACTTGTTTTTTTTGCCGAGGGTGGTGCGTGCTAACAGGGATAACTCCACAAACTGGATCCCAAGCACTCCGGAGCTCCGGAGCTCCGGACCGGTGCTCCTACCAGGCGGCCAGTCGATTGACCCTTGAGTCATAAACCTGGGACCCAAAATTTAAATAAAATGTATTCCTGGCAAAATTTAGGAGTCAATCGAAGTCACCAGGATCTATCTTACCAGATGTAGCAATAGGGTGGTGTATGTCAACACACTGAAGTCCCCAGCGGATACCAGGAAGCCTGCAGCAAGTATGCAGTCCTTAAGTGAACATGCACAAAATGTTGACTTTTAAAAAGTAACCCATGCCTGCTGGAACAGATTCTGTTTTTATAATGTCTTTATTGAGGTTTGTTTTGCAGTTTTCACAATGCTGGGATAGGTTATTTCAGTCAGCAGCATGGCATCCTGCCCCCTAATGCTGCAACCTGTGGAACCAGCAGAAGAAGGTTCAAGGCCCAGCATATCTACTAAACATTACATTGGTACCTTAGCATCTTGCCCCGGTCTCTCCAGAATGTGTTTGCTCTGCTTGCTTTTGTTGTCTGGTTGTAAGTGCTCTGAAGCTACATTAGAGGCATTTTGTGATATGTTAGAATTTCTATTTGTACATTGTAACTATTCATACAATCAAAGATAAATACATTAGTTATACTATTTGACAACTGAGATTACAGTTAAAAGAACCAGATTCATGATTCTTTTTCTGATTATGGTGATTATATCAAAGAATTGTTCCGACCGCTGCCACAGTAGTTCTTTTTGCCTGGGTCGGGATATCGGGGCCTGGCACAGTGGTTGTATTTGTGTGATTATGTCAGATAGGTGTTAATATGCTGGTTCGCCTAAATTTGTGACTCAAGAATGTGGGTCCTATGCTAGCCATTTCTACGACTTATGACTTAGGAATGGGAAGCATGTTTTTATGTATGACTCATAGGATGGGTGTTGTGAATTTCAGCGAGATAGTTCCATCTTTCTGTCTTAGGTTATGAGTGAATGGCACTGTGTTTCTGTTTATATGTCTTGGTATGTGTGTGTTGTGGCCAATGTGTTGCTGGGTTTTCAGTTGTGCAACCACTGGTGCTTCTGTTCGCTTGAGTGATACCTACACGGTCTGGATGGTGCCTTTTCGTTCGCTGTCTCTTTCTGAAGCTCTCACAAATTCTGGTGGTAATCTAGAACTGTGACCAAGGGCCATAACTGCTGGCACTAGCCTTTTTAGGTCTGGCCTAGTGACGCAGCGCATGTGCTGCACCCCTAGGCGAGATCTATTGTTGTCACTTTGGTGGGCTATGGGGGACAGGACATGTGCACGCGAACGTCTGTCTAACAGCTAAGCTGAAGACACAGCAGATGTGCGCGTACAGGTGACACGAGATGTGCACAGGTATGGCTCTGCTCGGTTTCTCCCTCTCTCCTTCCGTGTCTGTGCGCACGCAGGACAAAATATATACACGCGCTTTGCATTTGTTTGCTGCAAGGTATTTACTTTAGATTTTTTACTGCATTTTTACTTTTTTTTACTCCCTCTAACGGGCCCTTTCTACTTTTGTGATTACCCCCCCCCCACCACAACAATAAATGCCCCCACATATGTTTATTTCTTTTTAACTAGTGCATGCAGCCCAGGACATGTGCACACATTCACCTGGCACCGTTTACCCAACTAGTAGTCGCTCGCTCCTTCCCTGTCGTTATCAAGCTCCCACTTTTACTTACGTCACAAAGTACGTATGATTGAAGTTAAGTTAGTAAAAATACATTTTACCCTGTAGTAGTAGGTAATTGTAGTGGGAGCAATATATTATCAGTCTGTGTTAACAACCTTTATTTAGTGTCCTACAGCCATAATGAATAACTTCTAACTGCATACTGTATGGCCCTTCACTCTAAACTTAAGCCTGCCCATGGACAACTCCGTGCTGAGTTAAGTGGGAGGGGGCCAAGGAGGGTCTTCCATACCCTCCTCCCACCTACATCATATTCAGTCCAGCTTTTAAGGACACCTGAAAGCCAAATTAATTCTACTTCAAAACTCGTCTACTTCGCAGTAGGCCTACCTCTAAGTCCTGACCACAGCAGAATGTTTATTCATCAGAAAACCACGTGTTTCTATGAGGAGTATCAGAGTGCGCGTCTCACCCCATTGGGCACTGAAGCATGCTGTATGGCAGTGGGCAGTCTGTTGGCAGAGAATGGTTACTTTAGTCTGGTGCCCAAAGAGCCTTCTTCTGTACTACTGCAAAGCATTACTGCGACACAACATAAAGAACGGAAATATGCCCCAGTATAATTCTAAATGTATTGATTTATAATGTTTTATATAGCGTGAACATGACCCTTGTGGGTATCAGACGCTATATGGTGTTAAAATTATGATGGTAAAAATGGTAACACTTCATAGGTAAAGTGATTAAAAGATAAAGGTTTGCAAAACTGAGTATCCCTGTGAGGAGGCCTGTAGAGATGCTGGCTGTGAATAAACAGAACCCTAAATCCGCATTAAATGAATTGCCAAAAGTTGGCAATGAGCAGTAATGCCTTCTGTCCACGTACCTGGTGCTCTGGTGGGGTCCGCTGCTCTGCTGGTACTTTCCAAAAACTCGAAAGTGATTAAAACAATCATTTGCAAAGCAATAGGTCTCGCATTTACGCATTTACGCAACTTTAAGCTATTAGCACTGTAAATGAATATGCCTTTTATTTATGTTTTAAAAACAAAAATAAAAGGCATTATCATTTACAATGTCAATAGCTCTGACTCGCTTAAATGCGAGACCTATTGCATTGCAAATGCTTGTTTCTTTGTTTTATTGAAGAGGCATTGATTTTGTTAGTTCTGTTTGAGTGGGACTAGACCCCACCTTTTATTACTCTATAAGCATAACCTCAGTGTTTTAATTTCAGCAACAATGAATTTCTTTGAGAGGCTGCTTTGGATTATGAGTGGCCTGCAATATCCAACTTCAGTGCTCGGCTGTGGTAGCAGCCCTTAAGCAGAGGGATATAGTTTGGCAAATTATGGGTGGCACACAGAGAGACCATTCTCTTTGTGTCACCTCAGGAGAGATGTATGGGGTGGTGTTCAACAGTCTTCCTAATGAGGAAATGTCTGGGGAATTTCAGAATGATAATAGACCTCAAATTGGTGAATATGTTATTTGTAACATCACATTTCAAGATGAATACGCTACGGCATCAAATTTCATTAATCTGGAAAAGAAACTTCTTGTCGAAGCTGGATCTACGGAATATATATCTGTATGTCCCTATCAGAAACTCGCATCAGAAGTTTCTCAGATTCATCGTGAGAGACATTCTTAGGAACTTCAGGGGGCATTTGGGCTCAGAACAGCGCCCAGAATCTCGATAAATGCTTCTGCTCCAGTAATGGCCTTTCTTCACAATATTTTTCTCAGGATTCATCTTTACAGGCACAAACTCATGATTGAGCCATCTTCACCTACCCAGGTTTAGAGGTGTGAAGAATGTGAAGCAAGCTCTCCTAGATCTGGACTTTTCAATCAACTATTCTAAATCTTATCTTCACTCCACACAAAGCGAGAAACATATTGGAGTCTTTTGCAGCACAGATGTCGGTGAAGTATTTCTCCCAGAGGGAAGGAGAGTCAAACTATTAAATTATCTCCAATAAGTGCTGGCTAAGACCAGTGCATGGTCAAGGAGAGACTTCAGATCCAGGGGAGGCGTGTTCAGTGAGTTGATTAGTGACTCACATTCTATAGCATTGAACTCCTTTTTCATTGAACTTTGAGGCATAGATTCCTGTCTCTACAGACATTAGAGACTGTCTCTATTTGTGGTGGATTCCGTCAGCACTGAGAACCAGAACAAGATTTTTCCTTACCAGGCCTAGTAGTCTTAACAGATGCCAGAAGTTATGGGGTGCTGGTTCCTGGAGGAAGTTTCTCGATTCTCCAATTGAAGAGAAACAATTGCTGGATGGTTAGCCCTTCAACACTTTGGTGTTACGAATGGACAATATGGTGGCCATGTCTTGTCTGAATCATCAGTTCAGGACCAGGACTTTGAATCTTCAAACGTCTCTTATGCACTTTTGGACAGAAGTAACTCTCCTGTCAGTCAAAGACTCTCATATTCAAGGGATAAACCATATCCAAACAGATTGTCAAAGCTGCATATTCGCTTCATCTCAGGAATATTCTCGGAGGTTCCCTTTGCACCAACAGATATGTTGTTTACTTTGGGTTCCAGAAGTCAAACTGTTTACAAATCACCAGAATACACTTCTGTACCACTTTTTCCTCAAGGTTCCTAGATCCTCAAGCATTAGGGACAAATAATGTGCCATGCAGTTGCCACAAAATTCTTAAACGACTTTCCTCTAATTCTCCTCATCCCCAGGGGTTTAGCCAAGATTTAGATAGACAGAGCAGAGGTGGCTTAGGTTCTCTGTCATTAGCGAAAGAGAAATTGGTTCCCCTTCTTTGCCTGATGGATATGGAGAAGGATTGACTGATTCCCTTGACTCCTTTCCCTCTTCAACAGCCTCTGATTCCACCAATCACTCATTGTTGTCTCAGACTATCGGTCTAGTCATTGAGAGGTCAAGGCTTATGAACACTGATTTGTCTTTAGCCTTTTCCATGCAGGCCTTTAGAAGGGAAATCTATGAGGAAGCCATGGAACTACCATTGCTCTTCATTTAGCAGATGCTGTCAGCTGAGTACCCTTTCCTATGATCTCTCTGCTCTGGGTTAGCATTTTGCAGTTATCACAGGAGGGATTTGAGAGAAACTTAGCTGTAGCCACCTTAAGGTTACAGTGGTCATCTATTAAAGCGTTTAGATCACCTTGAAGTGGTTTATCTGCTATTGAGTCTCTGGTGTCATGTTTAAGGGTTTTCATTTGTTGAGACCCAGGGCAAAGCAGTAATTTTCTACGTGGCAGTTCCCTCTGTTTATGGCCTGTATTCGAGAACCCCCTTATTCAACCAATGCAAGAAGTGGATGAAAAGTTTTTTTTCACTGTAAAGGTTTTATTTTTAGTAGAAATAACCCAAAGCCAGGAGAATAAGTGAATGTTGTTCTCTTCTATGTCAATATCCTCATTTAGAATTATTTTGGATAGGTTCTTTCTAGGATTGCATCTAAGTTTCATTGCCAATATCAATTATTCCTTCCACTGGAATCAAGGGATAGTGCTCCCGCTCTCTCTCTGTCCGGATAATGGGGCAAAATATAGATTGGATATTTTGGATATGGTAATAGTAAAGATATACCTTCACTGATCAGGTGACAGTTTGTAAACGGCTTGATAAGGAGGGGGTGCAAGTCCTCCCAATGCGTGCAGGGTCTCTGGGTTAAATTGGTCATTTCCTCAGCTTGCCAGATATTAAGATGTTTTTCCGGAGACAGTTCAGGCTCTGTCAACTAATGGATGCCTGCTTTCAGGGTGGGTGAGTTGGCGTGTATATCACTGGTTGGCAGTTGTAAGGCAGCAACTTGGGCTTCACTTTTGACTTTAATTTCTCCTTTCAAATTTAATCTGGTTCAGGACAATGTATTGAATTTTGTTGCAAATGTTATATCAAAGCAGGTTTTTCTTAGAATAAGCGTACGAGTTCTAACGAGAGTGCAGGAGATGAGCAGGTGTCTTCATCTCATTTTATTAAGTAATAGAATGAGGGAAGATCTGGAGTATTGAAAATTACCAGTAAGTAAGCCTAACATTTCCACCCCTGTATCTTGTCTTCTGCCAAAGAAAATCAATATGTAATGATGACGAAAAACACACTCATGCAAAACTTAGGAAATTCACGAATGAACGTCTTTCCAGTGTGATATTCAGTGGTGGATGCTATCAATCACTAGTGGAGGGGTGGGGGCGGGGATAAAGAGGGAATGGGGTAAATAAAAAAATAAAAAGTACTTACTGCCCCTGCCGGCCACCATTCTTGTGCTCCGGTCCTGACTCCTGACCCCCCACAGGCTTGTGCATACTGCGCAGCCTCCAAGACGCCAATCAGGAAACTGCTTGCAGCCTGGTAATACTACTTACCAGCATGCGAGCAGTGCCTTGATCGGCGTGAGTGGGCTGGTTTAATTCTCGCTCAGGGCTTGGCAGCCATCGCCTCTTTTCTACCCGGCTGTGCAGCCCAGCTCGGGTGGAGAGACCTTAGTGCGCATGTCGGTTTGGGCGCCCTTAGACAGCCGGCAAAATCGACATGCGCACTCAGGTGCACACTACTCCTCCGCCTGCTGTCATCACGGCCCACCCCAGACTCCGCTGGCTCTAGCACCGTAAGAAAAAATAAAATGATAATAAAATGGTTTTATTATCATTTTATTTTTCACCTTTCCCTCTGCTGGCTCTCACCAGGGGAGGTGCGACACTCCTCCGCCATAACAGACGGGTATGTAAGTCATTAGAAACAAAAAGACACTGCAAACAATGAATTGCTATAAGAAACAAGCATTTGCAATGCATAAGGTCTCGCATTAGGAAAGTTTGAGCTATTGGTATTGTAAATGACACATTTTTTTATTTATGTGTTGGTTTTGAAAATAGCAAAAATAATAGCTTTGTCATTTACAGTGCCAATAGTTATAACTTGTGACACCTATAGCATTTGTAAGCAATATGTGTTGTGTTCACGTGACTTAGATGTATTGATATTACAAATAACAATGGCTTTTAATTTTTTTAAATAATTAAAACTTAAATAAAAGTTATTGTAATTTATAATGGCAATAGCTTAAACTTTTGTAAATAACTTTTGTGAAGAAATGTGTTCAGTGTATTTTTTTGTGACAAAAATCCAAGAACAGAAGTGAAATACTAACCTCTTTTTGTGACATTTGTAATAAAGCTTGAAACATTGAGAGAACATATTTGACCCAGTTGTTGTTGAATGGTTGCACAGATTGATGCTGTGGTGGCGACTAGTGATGCTGTGGCATTCAGTGATCCTGTGGTAGCGCATAGTGATGTTGTTGTGCCCCTTAGTGATGCTGTGGTGGTGCTGAGTAATGCTGTGGTGGTGCTGAGTAATGCTGTGGTGATGCGATAGAGTGAGTGGGATAGATAGATAGAGTGAGGGCGATAGATAGATAGAGTGAGGGTGATAGATAGATAGAGTGAGGGTGATAGATAGATAGAGTGAGGGCGATAGATAGAGGAAGGGCGATAGATAGAGTGAGGGCGATAGATAGCTAGACAGATAGATCGAGTGATGGCGATCAGTATGTAGATAAATAGATTGATAGAATGATAGAGTGAGGGTGATAGATAGTGAGGGCAATAGATAGATAGATAGAGTGAGGGTGATAGATAGTGAGGGCAATAGATAGATAGAGTGAGGGCGATAGCAAGATAGAGTGAGGACGATAGATAGAGTGAGGGCAAAAGATAGATAGATTGATAGAGTGAGGCAGATAGATAGATAGATAGATAGATAGATAGACAGATAGACAGATAGACAGATAGATAGATAGATAGATAGATAGATAGATAGATAGATAGATAGAACCCGATTCACAGAATGAACTTAAGACTCAATCCTAAACTTACTTCTATTTTGGCATTCACAGAATGCACTTACTACTTTTGGCATTCACAGAATGAACTTACTACTTTTGGTATTCACAGAAGTTAGGATTTTGTCTTAAGTTTGTCTTAAGACAAACTTAAGACAAAATCCTAACTTCTGTGAATACCAAAAGTAGTAAGTTCTTTTGTGAATGCCAAAAGTAGTAAGTGCATTCTGTGAATGCCAAAATAGTATTAAGTTTAGGATTGAGTCTTAAGTTCCTTCTGTGAATCGGGCCCATAGATAGATAGAGTGAGGGCAATAGATAGATAGATAGAGTGAGGGCGATAGATAGATAGATAGAGTGAGGGCGATGGATAGAGTGAGGGCGATGGATAGAGTGAGGGCGATGGATAGAGTGAGGGCGATGGATAGAGTGAGGGCGATGGATAGAGTGAGGGCGATGGATAGAGTGAGGGCGATGGATAGAGTGAGGGCGATGGATAGAGTGAGGGCGATGGATAGAGTGAGGGCGATGGATAGAGTGAAGGTGATAGATAGATAGATAGATAGATAGAGTAAGGTCGATAGATAGATAGTGAGGGCATTAGATAGATAGATAGAGTGAGGGCAATACCAAGATAGAGTGAGGGCGATAGATAGAGTGAGGCAGATAGATAGATAGATAGATAGATAGATAGATAGATAGATAGATAGATAGATAGATAGATAGATAGGTAGACAGATAGAGTGAGGGCGATTAGATAGAGTGAGGGGGATTAGATAGAGTGAGGGGGATTAGATAGAGTGAGGGCGATAGATAGATAGAGTGAGGGCGATAGATAGACAGAGGGAGGGCGATAGATCGATAGACAGATAGAGTGAGGGTGATAGATCGATAGACAGATAGAGTGAGGGTGATAGATCGATAGACAGATAGAGTGAGGGAGATAGATAGATAGAGTGAGGGTGATAGATAGGTAGGTAGGTAGGTAGGTAGATAGGTAGGTAGATAGGTAGATAGATAGATAGATAGGTAGGTAGGTAGATAGGTAGGTAGATAGGTAGGTAGATAGGTAGGTAGATAGGTAGGTAGATAGGTAGGTAGGTAGGTAGATAGGTAGGTAGATAGGTAGGTAGATAGGTAGGTAGATAGGTATGTAGGTAGATGGGTAGATGGATAGGTAGATAGTTGTGTGCGGTTGTGTTTGTGGTTGTGTGTGCGTGGTTGTGTGTGTGTGGTTGTGTGTGTTATGCTTTGTTTTGCTATGCTATGTTTTGTTATGCTATGTTTTGTTGTGTTTGGTATGCTATGCTATGTTTTGCTAGGCTATGATTTGTTTTGTTTTGTTATGCTATGTTTTGTTGTGTTTTGTTAAGCTATGCTATGGTTTGTTGTGTTTTGCTATGTTTTGTTATGCTATGTGTTGTGTTTTGTTATGCTATGCTATGTTTTGTTATGCTATGCAATGTTTTGCTTTGCTATTCTATGCTTTGTTTTGCTATTCTATGCTTTGTTTTGTTAAGCTATGCTATTTTTTTTGCTATCCTATGCTTTGTTTTGTTATGCTATGCTATGTTTTGTTGTGTTTTGCTATGCTATGCTTTGTTATGCTATGCTATGCTATGTTTTGTTGTGTTTTGCTATGCTATGCTTTGTTTTGCTATGCTATGTTTTGTTATGCTATGTTTTGTTATGCTATGCTATGTTTTGTTATGCTATGCTTTGTTATGCTATGCTATGTTTTGCCATGCTATGCTTTGTTATGCTATGCTATGTTTTGTTATGCTATGCTATATGTTGTGTTTTATTATGCTATGCTTTGTTTTGCTATGCTATGTTTTGTTATGCTACGCTATGCTATGTTTTGTTGTGTTTGATATGCTATGTTTTGCTATGCTATAATATGTTTTGTTTTGCTGTGCTATGTTTTGTTGTGTTTTGTTAAGCTATGCTATGTTTTGTTGTGTTTTGCTGTTTTGTTATGCTATGTGTTGTGTTTTGTTATGCTATGTTTTGTCATGTTATGCAATGTTTTGTTATGCTATGCTATTTTTGTTTTGCTATCCTATGCTTTGTTTTGTTATGCTATGTTCCGTTTAGTTTTGCTATCCTATGCTTTGTTTTGTTATGCTATGCTATGTTTTGTTGTGTTTTGTTATGCTATGCTATGCTTTGTTGTGTTTTGATATGATATTCTTTGTTATGCTATTTTTGTTATGCTATGCTATGTTTTATTGTGTTTTATGCTATGCTTTGTTTTGCTATGCTATGTTTTGTTATGCTATGCTTTGTTATGCTATGCTTTGTTATGCTTTGCTTTTTTATGCTATGTTTTGTTATGCTATGCCAAGCGTTGTTTTGTTAGTCTATGCTATGTTGTGTTTTGTTATGCTATGCTATGTTGTATTTTGTTATGCTATGCTATGTTTTGTTGTGTTTTGTTATGCTAGGTTTTGCTATGCTTTGCAATGCTATGTTTTGTTATGTATGCTATGTTTTGTTGTGTGTTGTTATGCTATGCTATGGTTTGCTGTGTTTTGCTGTTTTGTTACGCTATGCTTTGTTTTAAGTTGTTATGCTATGCTTTGTTATGTTATGCTATGTTTTGTTCTGCTATGTGTTGTGTTTTGTTATGCTATGGTTTGTTATGTTATGTTATGCTATGTTTTGTTATGCTATGCTATGTTTAGTTTTGCTATCCTATGCTTTGTTATGCTATGCTATGTTTTGTTATGCTATGCTATGTTTTGTTGTGTTTTGCTATGATTTGTTATGCTATGCTATGTTTTGTTGTTTTATTATGCTATGCTTTGTTTTGCTACGCTATGTTTTGTTATGCTATGCTATGCTTTGTTATACTATGTTTTGTTATGCTAAGCTTTGTTTTGTTATGCTATGCTATGTTGTGTTTGGTTATGCTATGCTATCATTTGTTGTGTTTAGTTATGCTATGCTATATTTTGTTGTTTTTTACTATGTTTTGTTATGCTATGTTTTGTTATGCTATGTTTTGTTCTGCTATGTTTTGTTGTGTTATGTTATGCTATGTTTTGTTTTACTATGATATGTTTTGTTTTACTATGATATGTTTTGTTTTGCTATGCTTTATGTTATGCTATGCTTTGTTTTGTTATGCTATGCTATTTTTTGTTGTGTTTTACTATGTTTTGTTATGCTATGTTATGCTATGCTTTGTTTTATGTTATGTTATGCTATGTTTTGTTCTGCTATGTTTTGTTGTGTTATGTTATGCTATGCTATGTTTTGTTTTACTATGATATGTTTTGTTTTGCTATGCTTTGTTATGTTATGCTTTGTTTTGTTATTCTATGTTTTGTTTTGCTATGGTACGTTTTGTTGTGTTTTGTTTTGTTATGCTATGTTGTGTTTTGCTATGCTATGTTTTGTTTTGTTATGCTATGTTTTGTTTTGCTATCCTATGCTTTGTTTTGTTATGCTGTGCTTTTGCTATCCTATGCTTTTGTTTGTTATGCTATGCTATGCTGTGTTTCGTTATGCTATGCTATGTTTTGTTATGCTATGCGGGTATGTGAGGGTGTGTGAGTGTGTGTGAGGGTGAGTGAGGGTGAGTGAGCGTGAGTGAGGGGGAGGGGGGTGAGGGTGTGTGAAGGTGAGGGTTTTTGAGGGTGATGGTGTGTGAGGGTGAGGGGGTGTGAGGGTGAGGGTGTGAGAGTGAGTGAGGGTGTGAGAGTGAGTGAGGGTGTGTGAGGGTGAGAGGGGGTGTGAGGGTGAGGGGGTGAGGGTGTGTGAGAGTGAGGGGGTTTGAGGGTGAGTGAGGGTGAGAGGGTGAGGGGGTGTGAGGGTGAGTGAAGGTGTGTGAGGGTGAGTGAAGGTGTGTGAGGGTGAGTGATGGTGAGGGAGGGTGTGAGGGTATGTGAGGGGTGTGAGGGTGAGAGTGTGTGAGGGGTGTGAGGGTGAGGGGGTGTGAGGGTGAAGGGGTGTGAGGGTGAGGGGGTGTGAGGGTGAGGGGGTGTGAGGGTGGTTGAGGGGTAGTGAGGGTGAGGGCTGTGAGGGTGAGGGGGGGTGAGGGGGTGTGAGGGTGAGGGGGTGTGCGGGTGAGGGGGTGTGCGGGTGAGGGTGTGTGAGAGTGAGAGGGTGTGTGAAGGTGAGGGGGTGTGAGGGTGAGAGGGTGTGTGAGGGTGAGGGTGTGTGAGGGTGTGTGAGAGTGAGGGGGTGTGAGGGTGAGGAGGTGTGTGAGGGGTCAGGGGGTGTGAGGGGGTGAGGGCGAGTGAGGGGGATGAGGGCATGAGGGTGAGTGTCTCCAATGAATGTCGCTGCTTAGCCTTCTTTGAAAATGTTCAGTGCTGCAAATAGAGCATGCCGCCCTAATTATCACAGCATGAGGCCCCAAAGTGATAATTATCACAGCATGCAGAGAGGCGCCCCACACTGCTGGAGCACTCAACTGCACATTAATTATAGTTGAGTGCTCCAGCAGCCTAGGGCGCCTGTTGACATGCTGTGATAAGTGGGGTCTCATACTGTGATAATTGTTACTTGCGGCGCACAAGCTGTTCCCAGACCTGAATCGGCTCGTGCCCATACTACAATAAAAACGGGGCGGGAACAGGATACTGAATCCCGCCCGTCCAGGACTCCCTGACCTGCCTCATGGTTGCCAAGGCAATATTTCTAAAAATATTGTCGTACTACCGTAAGGCAGGCCATGGAGTCCTCGAGAGGCGGGATCCAGAGCAGACAAATCTGCTAAACAGGAGCTTTTTCCAATGGCAGGCCTCAGTTTCCAGAGGCCTGCCAATGGAAAAAAGGGACGTGGCTTCACGCCATACTGAAATCCCCTGCTCACAATATCTCTTTGCCTGCAGCAGGACCATGCCCTGCAATGCAGGCTTCGACCTAATAATCCCCTGCTCACAATATATCTTTGCCTGCAGCAGGACCATGCCCTGCAATGCAGGCTTCGACCTAAAAAGGATTATGTTTTTCAAAGTTTAAGAAGGAAATGTCCGAGATAGCTATCAAACCCAAATGCAAATTCAAGTTGTGCGAGGTTTCTGTGTAAAAATAGTAAGTGTTGTTTTCTTAGTTCTAAGGATACTTAGGGGGGACTGTCTTCTCCAGAATGCAGGGTGCTGAGGAGTCCATCTTAGGCTGTTTGCATGAACTTGACAGCCCAGTCTATTTGAAGGCCCTTTTTCTGCTGTCTCTGGCAATTGTTTCAGTATCTTATAGGTGATCATTTTGTGATTTTCCTGGATCAGTGTTTGAGGCTATAGAGTGTGAAGTAGGGATCTGGAGATTCAGTCAGACCTTCGGGCCACTTGTCTTACTCAGAGCAGGAGTTTAGAGCCACTTAACAACCACAGACATCCTAGGGAGCCCCATAGAGTGGGGAGAGGGTGCCACCAAACATGCCAACCTACCCCTAAACTCAAACTCTGGTTGGGCTGCTGAGGGACTACTTGATTGTCAAATGAGAGACCGCATAGAGGAGTAAAGGAGCAGTGGCCTGGGCATAGGCAACAGATAGGCTTGGCATTTGGTGAGTTGGCCGTCATTCTTTGATTCGATATGAGTTGGCAGGTGTGGACAGTCACGCTAACAAAATAATTTTTTCACCCTCTTCCTAAAACCCAAATGAAAAGTGAGCACTCTTAACTCTACGAGCAGTTGATTCCAAAGTTTTGGGCCCAAGAATCTGAGTGATCTTCTAACAATGCCAATATATTATAGCCAATGGATTTTTATAACCAACAGTTTATCTGATTGGGAGGCATAAGCAAACGTATACGGGCAAAAGAACAAGGCAAGAATACTGCCCAGCTTTATAAAAGGCTTTGTGCAGTAAACTTAGACATCTGTACTAGATTATCTGTTACACTGAAATTCCGTGGAGGCTTCAGCATGCACAGGACGCATGATACCTCTTGGTTGCATGGTAGATCAAATGAGCTGCTGCATTCTGTACAAGCAGTAGTTTTGCCATTGCATAAGCACTCAACTGTGGATGAATGGAGTTACTATAATGTAGGCAATAAAAATGTACACAGCCAAAAACAGGGGTGTAGTGCTCTTTTGTGAGGATATGTTATGCTTGTCTTAGGAGCTGCTTTCCATAGAAACATGCTCTGCAAGACGTGCTGACTTGGGCATTCATGGTGCGCTCCATCGATGATGATACCCAATGATTTGACCGTAGGAAGTTGCATGGATGCATCTCCAAGCTTGTAAGCAAATGAACCATTCAAACACTCGATATACTTTCCCAAAATCAAAATTGTTGGCTTGTTTGCATTTACTTTTATAAAATTCTGTCCCATCCATTAATGTATTGCGGCTGGGCAGAAACTAGGCTATTACTTGTACGGTTAGACAGTGATCTGTGTATTGTCCTCATAAGATAGCGCTTTACAGCCACCTTATTGAATGATGTTGGACAAAGGGTACTCATACACATTGAAAGTCAGTTGTAATAAGGAGGATCCTTGAGGAACGAACCCCCAAAGAGACAGCATGAGGGAACTTTTGGGTTTGTAATAGGACAACTTTGTTGACTGCGTATGGCCTTCTGGAAAAGATTCAAACCACGGACACCCACATCCTTCAGACGCTGAAGCTGAAGTGTGTGGTCCACGGTGCCAGATGTGCCTTAGAGATGTAAAAGAATCACTGCGTCGCCATCACCTTGTGTACCTGGAGTTCTTATTGCCAAGGCACTAGCAATGTTTGCCCTTTGCCTTAAGGCAAAACCTCATAGTCAGAGATGGCTATCTGTTTGGCCTCAATTCTCTATAAGATTTTCTCTTCCTCTGTTTCTGCTTCCAAGGGCAGACAGGAATAGCTGGCCAGACACTCGCATGAGAGGACGTTTTCACGCACTTTCAATGTCTCTCTTTCACTCACTCTCTTGTGCTAATTAGAGAAGAGATAGACCAGGTGTAAGCTGCCGGAGTCGAAGTGCTGGGTGACAAGGATGCGATTAAAGAAATGTATGGTGGGGTCATAGGATTGCCCATGTCACAGCGACATTAGCAGATTTGTTGATTAACTTGCCTGTGACAGGATGTCACTGTGGTGCATCCATTTTGTCAGGCTTAAGGCTGGAACATTGATCTGTTTTTATAGTATACCACTCTGTCAAAGTTGAAAATGTGTTTAATGTAAATTGTTTAGGATTAAAAGCAAATTAATAAAAATAAAAACATAATAAAACAATCAGTTAACGTCCTCCTTTAGCTAAAAAAATAGATAACATCCGCCATATATGCCCTTCTTGCAAGATCTAAAATTAAAGTTAATAGCCAGATTCCCAGACAACACTAGGAACCTAGCGAGTGCACCCGACATGACGTAAAGGTAGATGTAAGAGTTGAGTTGTGTGGTATTAAAGATGTGAATCTTTGGATGCTGGAAGGACTGACTGCTCTTTTCACAGCACCGGTGAACCATGGACAAGTTCCCATTTTAGCATCTGCAAAAACAACAGTTGATGGACAGAATGCAGAACACTGTCATACATTCACCCCAGTACAGAGATCTGGGCCTAAATCCATTGTTTTTTTGCTCACCATGCCATTGCAGTTTAAACCCAACCATATGCAAATCAGTCTTGACCCTGTGCCTCATGGGAACAGTCCAGCCCGAAATGCCAAGCCAGGTTCTCCCTGGATTGGAAAGAAGCATCCTAAGACCGGTTTCGAGGTTTCACCCCTCTTCTGCCAGGATAGCTTGATCCCAGAGGCATGGAGAGCACGGGACCCACGTCTGGGCGAACCCGTCCCACTGAGCGTGACAAATGCAAAACAAGCATTTGCAATGCAATAGGTCACGCATTAGAAAAGTTTGAGCTATTAGTATTGTAAATGACACATTTTTTATTTAATTTTTGTTTATGAAAATACCGAAATTAATAGCTTTGTCATTTACAATGCCAATAGTTATAAATTTCGCAAATGTGACACCTATAGTATTTGTAATGCAATATGTGTTGTATTTATGTGACTTACATGTATTGATATTACAAATAACAATGGCTTTTATTTTTTTTTAATAATGAATACTTAAATAAAAGTTATTGTAATTTATAATGGCAATAGCTTAAACTTTTGTAAATAACTTTTGTGAAGATTATGTTCAGTGTATTTTATTGTGACGAAAATCCAAGAACAGAAGTGAAATATTAACATCTTTTTGTTACATTTGTAATAAAGCTTGAAACATTTAGAGAACATATTTGAACCAGTTGTTGTAGAATGGTGGCGCTGAGTGATGTTGTGATGGCGAACGAGTGATGTTGTGGCGTTCAGTGATGCTGTGGCAGCGCATAGTAATGTTGTGGTGCCCCTGAGTGATGCTGTAGTGGTGCTGAGTGATGCTGTATGCAATGTTTTGTTTTGCTATCCTATGTTTTGTTATGCTATGCTATGCTGTGTTGTTATGCTATGGTATGTTTTGTTATGCTATGTTTTGCTATGATATGCTATGTTTTGTGTTTTATTATGCTATGCTTTGCTATGCTATGTTTTTTTATGCTATGCTATGTTTTGTTGTGTTTGGTATGCTATGCTATGTTTTGCTATGCTATTATATGTTTTGTTTTGCTATGCTGTTTTGTTGTGTTTTGTTAAGCTATGCTATGTTTTGTTGTGTTTTGTAATGCTATGTTTTGTTATGTTATGCTATGTTTTGTTATGTTATGCTATGCTATGTTTAATTTTGCTATCCTATGCTTTGTTTTGTTATGCTATGCTATGTTTAATTTTGCTATCCTATGCTTTGTTTTGTTATGCTATGCAATGTTTTGTTGTGTTTTGTTATGCTATGCTATGTTTTGTTGTGTGTTGTATGTTATTGTGCTATGCTTTGTTTTGCTATGCTATGTTTAGTTTTGCTATCCTATGCTTTGTTATGCTATGCTATGTTTGGTTGTGTTTTGTTATGCTATGTTTTGTTGTGTGTTTTTATGCTATGCTTTGTTTTGCTATGCTTTGTTTTGCTATGCTTTGTTTTGCTATGCTTTGTTTTGCTATGCTTTGTTATGCTATGCTTTGTTTTGTTATGCTTGTTATGCTATGCTAAGCTTTGTTTTGTTATGCTATACTATGTTGTGTTTTGATATGCTATGTTTTGTTGTGTTTTGTTATGCTATGCTGTTTTGCTATGCTTTGCTATGCTACGTTTTGTTATGTATGCTGTTTTGTTGTGTTTTGTTATGCAGTGCTATGTTTTGTTGTGTTTTGCTATGTTTTGTTATGCTATGCTTTGTTATGCTTTGTTTTGTTATGTTATGCAATGTTTTGTTATCTTATGCTATGTTTTTTTCTGCTATGTTTTGTGTTTTGTTATGCTATGCTATGTTTTGTTATACTATGCTATGTTTTGTTTTGCTAGGCTTTGTTATGTTATTGCTTTGTTTTGTTTTGTTCTATGCTTTGTTTTGTTATGCTATGTTTTGTTATGCTGTGTTTTGTTTGGTTTTGTTATGCTATGCTTTGTTGTGTTTTGCTTTGCTATGTTTTGTTTTGTTATGCTATGTTTTGTTTTGCTATCCTATGCTTTGTTTTGTTATGCTATGTTTTGCTATCATGTGCTTTTTTGTTATGCTGTGCTATGTTTTGTTATGCTATGTTTTGTTATACTATGCTATGCTATGATTTGTTATATTATGCTATGCTTTGTTTTGTTTTGTTATTCTATGC
The DNA here is from genome assembly GCF_964263255.1 of Lissotriton vulgaris. Taxonomy (NCBI): domain Eukaryota; kingdom Metazoa; phylum Chordata; class Amphibia; order Caudata; family Salamandridae; genus Lissotriton; species Lissotriton vulgaris. The sequence continues at coordinate 604,333,957 of NC_141699.1, read as the reverse complement.
TTTGTTTTGTTATGCTATGTTTTGTTTTGTTATGCTATGCTATGCTTTGTTGTGTTGTGTTTTGCTATGCTATGTTTTGTTATGCTATGTTTTTTTTTGCTATCCTATGCTTTGTTTTGTTATGCTATGTTTTTCTACCCTGTGCTTTTTTGTTATGCTATGCTATGTTTTGTTATGCTGTGCTATTCTGTGTTTTGTTATGCTATGCTGGTGAGGGTGTGTGAGGGTGTGTGAGGGTGAGTGAGGGTGAGGGTGGGTGAGAGTGAGGGTGAGGTTGGGTGAGAGTGTGTGAGGGTGAGGGTGTGTGAGGTTGAGGGTGAGGGTGGGTGAGGGTGTGTGAGGGTGAGGGCGTGAGGATGTGGGGTTGTGAAGGTGGGGGTGAGGGTGACTGGGTGAGGGTGGGGGTGTGAGGGTGAGGGGGTGTGAGGGTGAGGGTGTGTGAGGGTGAGGGTGTGTGAGGGTGAGGGTGTGTGTGAGGGGGTGTGAAGGTGAGAGGGTGTGGGGTTGTCAGGGTGAGGAGGTGTGAGGGTGAGGGTGACAGGGTGAGGGTGGCGCGGGTGGGTGTGTGAGGGTGAGGGTGTGTGAGGGTAGGGGTGTGAGGGTGTGGGGTTGTGAGAGTGAGGGTGTGTGTGAGGGTGAGGGGGTGTGAGGGTGAGGGGGTGGGGGTGTGTGAGGGTGAGGGTGTGTGAGGGTGAGGGGATGTGAGGGTGAGGGGGTGTGAGGGTGTATGAGGGTGAGGGTGGGAGGGTGTGTGAGGGTGGGGGGTGTGAAGGTAGGGGGGTGAGGGGGTGTGACGGTGAGGGTGTGTGTGAGGGTGAGAGGGTGTGAAGGTGAGGGGTGTGAGGGTGTGAGGGTTAGTGCATGAGGGTGAGGGGGTGTGAAGTTGAGGGGGGTGTGAGGGTGAGGGTGGGAGGGTAAGGGGGTGTGAGGGTGAGGGGGTTTGAGGGTGAGGGGGTGTGAGGGGGTGAGGGTGAGGGGGTGTGAGGGTGAGAGGGGGTTTGAGGGTGAGGGGTGTGAGGGTAAGGGTGTGAGGGGTTGAGGGGGTGTGAGGGTGAGGGGGATGAGGGTGGGTGAGGGTGAGGGTGGGTGAGGGGTTGTGAGGATAAGGGGGGTGAGGGTGAGGAGGTGTGAGGGTGATGGGGTGTGAGGGTGAGGGGGTGTGAGGGTGAGGAGGGTGATGGGGTGTGAGGGTGAGGGGGTGTGAGGGTGAGGGGTGTGAGGGTGAGAGGGTGTGTGAGTGTGTGAGGGTGAGAGGGTGAGTGAGGGTGTGTGAGGGTGAGGGGGTGTGAGAGTTGGTGTGAGGGTGTGTGAGGGTGAGGGGGTGTGAGGGTGAGGCAAGTGCTTTATTAAATCAGGAGGATGGGGCAGCGGAAGCAACTTAGGGCAGAAGGAACGGGGGGTGCATGCATCCTAGGACGCAAGCTCCATGGGAGGTGGCGTGGGGACACTGAAGAAACACACAGTGGGGGTACTTGGAAGCAACGTAGGGGGTGGAAGGGGCGGAAACAACAGGGGGAAGGGGTAATCAACACAGAGGATGCAATTGAGGAAGCAACAAGCATTGAAGAGGAAAGTAACAGGCAGGGACCAGCACATGGGGTACAGAGAGTAACACTATGCAGAAGGAGAAATGTGCACGAAGAATAGGGCCAAATATTAAGACCTGGAAGCAGTGAATGGGAAGCAGTATCAGCCTGCACTCACCTCTGCTCGCACTGCTTTCTCCCTCCACAAACATGTGCTTACTGGAATAGGCTAGCGGTAGTGTACCAATGGCCCAGACTACTCTTTCATATTCCGTTGCGTTGCTGTTTTATCTTCAGTCACCTACATATATCAGCATTTTGGTGCAGCCATACTGGTGGTGGTTCAGTGTCCGTTATACATTTCAGATGGTGTAGTGTAAGCTACAGAGCTGCTGACTCCATGAGCAAGGAATCGGTTCAAGTATCGGCTCTACCCCATGCCTACAATTTTTTAAATCAAATTAAGCAATGGAAACTAAATTACAAATGCTGATCATACTGGGAATTTTTCCTAGTATGCTCAGCATTTGTAGTTTTGTTTCCAATGTTAATTTTGTTCTGATAGCATATTTCCTATTCAAACTCTAGGCGTTTGCTCTTGCACATGTATAAGAAACCCTCAGCTGTTCAGAGGGTGGGGGAGAGGGCTCCTAATGCGAGGAAGGCGAGAGAAAGCCAGAAATCCAGGCAGAGGCGGAAAGGAAAGATAAGGCGGACGTAATATAAAGGTGTCTAAAACATGAAGCACTGTGTCCGTGAAGCAGACGCTGTGCTAATATACAAGCGGAGGGAAAACAAAAAGAGAAAAGAGTGCAGCAGGAATGAAAATATATTTAAAAACAAGCTCTGGCATTGCGTGGCGCTGGAGCGTCTTCCTTTGAAGTCTGATGGGGGGGAGACGGGGGAGCGGCAGCCTTTTAAGTCTGATGCCGAGGCACAGACAAATGGTGGTGTGTGACGTGGCTGGCTTGTGCACACGCCTGTCTCACGTGAACTGTGTCTAATCCGCAGTTTTAGTTGAGTTTTTGGACTGGTTACTAGAATCCCGCCGCAATGCTTACGCATTGCTCAGTGAGGCCTAAACAACAGTTGATGGACAGAATGCAGAACACTGTAATACATTCAGCTCAGTACAGAGATATGGGCCTAAATTCATTGTTTTTTTGCTCACCATGCCACCCTGTGCCTCATGGGAACAGTCCAGCCCGAACTGCCAAGCCAGGTTCTCCCTGGACTGGAAACAAGCATCCTAGGACCGGTTTCGGGGCTTCACCCCTCTTCAGTCAGGATAGCTTGATCCCAGGCGCGAGACCCACTTCTGGGCATATTCGTCCCACTTGGGGTGACAAATGAAAAACAACAGTTGATGGACAGAATGCAGAACACTGTCATACATTCACCCCAGTACAGAGATCTGGGCCTAAATCCATTGTTTTCTTGCTCACCATGCCACCTTGTGCCTCATGGTAACAGTCCAGCCCGAACTGCCAAGCCAGGTTCTCCCTGGACTGGAAACAAGCATCCTAGGACCAGTTTCGGGGTTTCACCCAGGATAGCTGGATCCCAGTGGCATGGAGAGCACGGGACCCACGTATAGGCATACCCTTCCCACTAGGGGTGACAAATGCAAAAACAACAGTTGATGGACAGAATGCAGAACACTGTCATACATTTACCCCAGTACAGAGATCTGGGCCTAAATCCATTTTATCATAACCTGCATTTACTGTCGAGTAAAGTGTGAAATGTCCTAACTTTTGATGGGCAGATATACAACGCCAGTGGTGCAGCCTTCGTTTTCTGGCCTCAATAGTTAAATTCCTCGTGCGGAGGAAATCGCTGCGCCAGTTGCTCCTGGAGAGCTGCAGCTCATTGTGAATCCGCCTGTAGGTTTCTTTTCTTTCTGTCAGCGGTGCTTGATTCAAGGAGGCCTTTTCATCACAAGAAACGGGCACTTAAAAGGTTCTTTGGCGCCATCTTGTTGGCATTGGTTTCAACGGGCTACGTGCATTGTCCGGGTTACTAATGTGCCCGCTGTCGGTGCACAGACCTAACGACTTTACCCAGTCACAGAGGACACCACAAGAAGATATTAATGTGCAGCCCGGTATGGGCGACAGTTGTGCTCCACAGGCCGGGTTTACCACACGCTGCAGTTCTTAGCGGCAGCTCATGGGTGTGCTTGGCTCCAGGCGGGGCCTGGAGTTCCTTGGCAGGCTCCGTGATTAGTAGGCCTCAATGGAGAGCGCTACCGGGCCCAGCGCAGCCAAACGGACGAATCAGTCTTTCTTCTTTTCTTCTGACCTGAACGTTGCTAAGCAGTAGACGTGACCTCCTCAGCTACGCCCGGCCTGAGCGGTCCTCGCGCCAAGCTGGCTTCAATCAGAAAAGTCTGGCCGCATTCCCACGTAAAGCGGCGCATTCCACTCTCACCCAAAGCATGCCAGGGTATTTGGTGTGTGTCCTGGGCGCTGCCATTGATCTCGAAACCCCTCATCTGTTCGTCTGCTGAATCTGCCCCTTTAAATAGTATCTTGGCACGGAAGTGCGCGGGAACCGGACTCAATGTGCCATGCCAAGCAGCTTCAATGCCGGGACTCGTCAGGTACAAAACGACACTGAAAAAATGCCAGCTGGCCTAGATACCAAAGACTCGGACCGAACGGTAACCATCGCTTCTTTGAAACGCTGGCTCTCTTGTTAAACGACTTTCATCTAATTCGCCTATTTTACTGAGAGACTAACCCCGTTTTGCTCCCTTTCAGAGTGCGGTTAGGCCTATCCAGGTGGCCTTTACACAGCACCTGTCCGTTGGTTTCCTTTCATGGCCCAGGTGGGCCCAGAAAGTGAGTTATGGCGTCTGCTTCATGGCCCAGCCAGCACAAGGCACCCACTCTGTCGCCTGGCATCCTCTGCACCAGGATGGGTATTACTATGGGTAAAATCCTGAGCTGAGCTCCGCAGAGGAACAGATAATAGTACAGAGGATCCCTTTTATTTTGTGAGGCAATGGACTCTACCATTGCACTGAAGCTCGGTCCCTTCCCACTACCTGCGCATTGCCCACCTATTGGGCGAGACATCTTGCGTGAAAGCAACTTTGAGACACTCTGCTAAAACTCTTTTGAATTAAACCAAGAAAATCCTTACTCGATTTGAATTAAACCAAGAAAATCCTTACTCGCAGGCTGGCAAATTGCACTTTCGATCCAAGCAGGTGTACAGTGGGCTTTACACTGAGAGTCTATAACCTGCAAGGCCACTTCTGTGATTTTTGGGGCATGATCTATAAGGCTTGGGTGCTAGTGGCTTTCTTATTTACTTCTCTTTCTTTTTCCTTTTTCTGTTATCAACATACATATTCACCAGCAAGTTCTTGTTCATATGATTTTACATATACATAGCGCGGGATTATAGCATCAGCACTAAAGATAACAATTATCATCCTATAAGATTCAGGTGAATGTACTAAGTGCACACTCACCTCCATATACTTTTACTCATGCAAGTCCTGTCATTTTTGTTTTCATCTGCTTCCCTTATTTGCCCGCTTCTCGTTGGGCATCCAATTCCAACTTGTGCTCATTACTTTTTTTACTCTTAGTCTACAGTCCGTCATCTGCACCTTCCTGTGAGCCTTCTTAGTGTTCAGTCTTTTGTGATCCAAGGACATTTTGGTAGGACCCTGGTGCTTCTGCTCCTGTAGCAAGCACACAGTTGTTGGGCACTCGTAAAGCTAGCCTTTTGTTAAAGAAGCACTCTTCTCTGCCCATTTCACTGCCAAATTTAGTTTTTTCTAGGGAAAACGTCAGCTGCCTTCCCCACATTGTTTGGTGTTAATTGCTAATGATGATCTCTTCAAATATAGAGCATTTTTTAATGGTGAAATCTGCAATCTCCATGCAAACACCTTTCCTACATTTACCACTCAACAGGCATTCCCACACCTTATGTTTCTATAGGCTTGAAACACCTAAATATCTTACATATTCAGCAGCATTTTTTTAGTGCAAATATTTATAGTTTCATTATTGTAAAGAATCCCCATCCGCCCCCTCCACTGTCTTCAAATCATCTAAAACGCTGCCACCAAACTCGTCCTGAAACTCCCCCGGCACTCCCACATCACGCTGCACCTCCGAGATCTACACTGGCTACCGATACACAAACGCTGTCAATTTATACTCCTCACACATCCATACAAGGCACTGCACAATATTGGACCATCAGACCTCAATTCCTGCCTCCACTTCCACCAGCCCAGCTCTCTGCCTCTCTCTCTCGTACACATACTCCTCATCCTCAGAAGAAGAACAGGAGGCCTAGTCTTCTTATACCTCATTCCAAAAACATGGAACAACCTCCACTACACCCAAGTGCCTCTTGCTTCCAGAAATCCACAGGAAACTGAAGACCTGGTTCTTCAACTAAGACCTTGCAGATGAACTACACACCTTCTCCAGCACCTGGATACCCCTCGGGTGATTAGGTACACTCTACAAATCCATATAACATGACTGCATAACATTCAGACCCCCCCACTTGTGGTTATGACCTGAAGAGATACTTAATCAACAACAAAAAAAGTTATCATTTTATTTGCCTCAGACTGAGGACAAATGGAGATTCTCTCTGAAAGTAATGCCCCAACAGGTCTGTTTCGTAGGTTTCCAGTGTCCTCTGTATGATCCATTTCATTTTGAAATGCTGTTCCAACCATTGGCCTTACCTTCCTTAAGCCATGCCAACTAACTTAGTTAGGCCCAATATAGTTCCAGTGGGTTTCTGGAGCTGCATTCCACCAATGTATCCGCATTGCCCTCACTTGGCCCACCAGCATGCCTGTATTCAAATGCACTCAGCGCAGTATGGCTCATGCAGTTTTGCCAGGCAGGCCAGTGGAGTTTTTGCCTGATCATATTGGACACCGCTACTGCTTTGTTTCCTGCTAACTTCTGGTTTTTAATCTTGCCACACATTGGGAATGGACATAGATGAATATTAGAGCAACATATGGGCCTATTGTAGGAACAGCTGAATGCTTGGATCTGAGCCAAACTTCTGCCCTAATTACAAGATCTCCCTGTTTAGGTCAACCTTATTAAGGTAGGTTCCTACTGGTTGGTGGTTCATTCCCAACTGACACGAGGAAGCATGAACAGGATGCATTAGGGGTCCTATCTCACACACCCAAGGGACCACACATCTTTGTTTTCACCGTGCATAGTTTATTTCAGTCCAGTTCAATTAACAAGTTCATACTTTCCTCACACATTATGAATGAAGGAGAATATATAAGAAATCTATTCTAGCAGGTCAATTACTTTTGCTTCACAGTTCTTCTAGCAACGTTTCCCCACAAACAGATTGCTTGTGAGTAAGAGGAAAACGTTTTACATCATGTGTAAAATTACTTTAAGCACTAGGCAATCCAGATATGATATTTTGAAGCAATATCAATAGAAGTGATCGTAAACGCTTCAAGGCAAATCAAATATTTCTTGATTTCTGTCCTTCACAAATGAGTTGGTATTGGGGCAGACATTTCTTCTATACTGGTAAAGGATTCGTTCCCCTGCTGCGAGCGACCCATCTCCAAATGAATCTGGTATCCTTACTTTATTTTGGCCTTAACACTGGCAAACCTATGTGTGTGTGTGTGTGTGCTGTAGGCTTAGGCCTGAAATGGACATTGAGGCCCAGAGCCTGGCGCTGAGCTGAGCTCATGGAAGGATGTCAAAAGTAGACTCTTGGCTGGCCACAGGACTGCCATTTGTGTTCTTGGCCATGTACAGTGATTGGTAGTGGAAAAGTACCTTGCGTTTAATGCTCAGCAGAAGAACAGCCCTTCTTAACTGTTCATGGATTTGAGCGTGTTGCCAACAAGGCCCTCTTGGGTAAAGCTTCACTTATGTATCATGGCCAGACCTTGCACTAACATCCTTTATCTGAAAGTCAAGAGCATGTGCTTGTATGATAACAGGACTCCATATTGTTTGTGAGTGTTCATGAATGCTATTACCACTGGGATCCAATTTGGGATGCCCTTTGTCTGACATGGCACAAGATGGAGGTTGTGAAACAGCTCCTAGACTAGGGGTCCTCCAGTTGAGGGGCAGGCCCTCCTCTGGGTCGGGGAATTGATCTCATGGGGAGGGTGCCTCGCACTGACTAGTCCTTATTGGGCATTGCCATTTGGTTAATGAGTGAATCAGCGTGAATCACCGACACTTGCCAGTGAGAATCATTTTTGGGGAGATCCTGGGTCCTTTATTTCCACTTAAGAGGCCCGTCCAGTAGGGCTGGTGAGTAAGGTACAGAACTTCACACAGAGGGCACCTGCTTTCTGAAAGCCTTGCTGGAAGAAGTGTGGTTTTAACAGTAACTATGGGAGTTGCATGACTTCTGAGATGGGAGAAGAGAGAGCCCAGTTATGAGATCCCAACTGCCAAGCCTAGTGTGAGACATGACCTATAAGGAGCCGAAGAAAAATGGGAGAGTGCCAAGAAGACATCAATTGCCTGGGGTTTCGCTGCCTTACTGCTGAGTCATATCCAACTGAAAAAAGGTAATTCCCAATTTGCCAGTGTCCACTATAAAGTAAATGCTGCCCAATTCAGAGGCCACTGTGGAGAAAGTTGCAGACGTCCTGTGCTGACTCTACCTAAATTGCACTTCAGCAATTGCACTAGCGCCCTCGACCAAAGGAGAAAGATCCTTGCACCACAACCCCGGAACAGATTGCTGGAGGTGGTTTTGAAGAGCCACTGCCATGCTAGACAGCTGACTACCGAGCGAAAGTGGTTCATTTGCCTGAATTCCCCTGTGAGCGGGACAGCTCTTGCCATCCACCCTTCCACCTGCACTTGTTGAATCCAAAAGCACACCTCTTGAGGTAATTCCGAATGCCTGAGAGATAATGACTGAGCTTTTGCTACCAGAATTTGATGGACAATTTTTCAAACATTGCTATCCTTGTATAAGAACTGGATAGTCATTTACGACCGACTGACTTACAGGTCACAGAATTGTAAGCAGCTGCTGTGCTGTAGTGTAGTAAGCCTGCGCCTGAGCCTTATTCATGATTACTTTCGTGTTTTTATTCTGTTGAGAATACCGTCTACCCATAGTATATCCTTGTAGAGTTGCTTACTCTGAATGTATTTCATTCTGTTGTAAATAAAGTAAATTGTTATCCAAAAAGACCAACATTGACCTGGACATTGTTACTGCATCAAATGTGTGGTTGAGTTCAGAGTTTCTGCCCTTTTAAGCTACCTCCCTAAAACACCTTTGACTGCTCACCCTCACTACACTCGGAGTCAAGAGTGTAATTGGCCAAGTTTGAAGAGCCAGAGTATGACGGGTCGTAGGACACCAGTGGCAAACGACCTCAACCACCACAGTTGGGCCCAGTAGTGTTTTTTTCTGGCACGTTGCTCCCCTTTCCTTGCCTGCCAACAAGGTCTGAAAGTTTACTAATGCATGCAAATAGTATTCATGTGGGTCAGAAATATGAGGCCTGAGACGTGACGCAAGAGGCAGCCATTTACAGAAAATTATATTTGGATATATTTGTTGAAAAGTAGCCTAATGAGTGAACATGTGCTGGTTAGACACACCCATCACTCCTTATTGATATTTGGTCTGGGCCAGAAACAGAGACGTACTCCTGCGTGCCTCATTTGGTTAATTTGTAACAAAAATCAATATGTAATTTGCCTGGTTTAATAAATCTTGAAACACGTAAGTGAAATCAATAGTGAGTTGTGTAATTGCCGAAGCATGCTTCTGTGCAAGGAGTCGACTGCAATAAACAACAAGGTGAAGGATGGAATACTTGAATTATTCTCAGTCACTGGAACCAAGCTGTGCCCGACTGAATAGGCCATTAATGGCCGAAACCAGTCTCTAGTTGCTTGATTTCTGGTTCAGAGGACACATGACTTGGCAGTCCAGGCTAGACTATTCCTATTGAGCAGGACCAAGGATGATTTGGATATGGTTGAGTGGATTCTGAGATGGTAAGGTAGGCAAAAGAACGATGGATTGTGATGCGGCCTGAGTAATTGCCAGTGGCGGAGTTTATTTCAAGCCTTCCATCCATCACTTTTTAAAATCATTTTCCTATGCACAGGAGGGCAGTAATTCTCCGGAACTGGATGAACCCCTTTAGTTATAGCACTACGTAAAATAGGTTAATATCTGCCTATCTACACGTTTTATTTTTATTCCTGTTCCAGTGAGCGAAAACGAGCTATAAAGCTCATGATAGTCGGTCTTTTAAATGCAAGCATTTTTTTTAAATTGTTTTCTTGCAAGGAAATACAGCAATACATAAATAGAAAGAAATCCAACTTAAATATATATGGCATACAAAACTGAAAAATTAAAGCAATATGATTAGATCCAGTCAGCAATAGGTGCCGAAATTTTCTCCCCCAAAGCTCTTCTTTTGATTCCTTTTAACTTATAAATAGCGGACTCGATATTATACATAAACAATAGTTTTTCACGCCAAGTAAAAAATGAAGGAGGATCTGGATTAATCCACTCCCTAGTAATACAGGCTCTGGCTACCGCCATACATATAAATAAGAAATAAGATACTGGCTTTAATCTAGAGGGAGTATGCTCAATACCCAATAACACCATCTCCGTGGTTACCGTAATATCACATTTAAGAACGACAGAAAGAACGCTTTCAATTTGTTGAAAAAACACCCTAAGTTTGGGGCAAGAAAAAAACATGTGCAAGTCATCAGCTGCATATAACCCACAACGACTGCAATTCGTTCCAGTGGTCGTACTCCACTTAGCAACCTTACTTGGAGTATAATAAAGGTTATGTATGCACATAAAATGCTGAGATTTCATCATCCCTGTAATCAAACAGTCTGAAGCACACTTGATAGAAAACAAAACATCAATACCAGGGATACCTAATTTATTAGCCCATTTCGACTGGCACTGTTCCATATCGTCCCCACATTCTTGAATCAGACTTAAGTAAAGAGAACCTATCGGGATTTTTTCTGCAAAAGTTCTAATAAAGGAATTTTTTATCATTCTAGCTGAAGTGGTAGATAAATAACTCTGTAAAAAACTTCGGAGGTGAAGACATTTTAAAAAAATCATTTCTTGCCAAAGAAAAGTTGTTCTCTAGTTCCTGGAATGAAGCAATTTGGACGTTAAAAAATAAATCTCCCAAATATCGTAGTCCTTTCTGCTCCCACCTATAAATCGTTAAATCACAGAAAATAGCTGGCAAAAGACCAGACGAAGCTAAGGGGGTATAAAAATGTTATTTGGATAGGCCCAGATGCTTTCGTACTTTTTGCCAGGCTCCGAAAGCTGCCTTCAGCGTCTTATACTTTGTTTTTTTTATGGTAACTGGGCTCAACAACCTTAAGAAAACTACCTTTCACTTTATCACCCATAATCATTTCGAATATCGTTGGCGTTTGACAAACGGGTATATTTACTCTATCTCCCATTATAAGAGGGCTAATAAATTGTAGTGTAGCCGCTAAATAATAAAATAAGAAATAAGGGACATTCCAACCCCCACACTCACTACTAAGTATCATTTTCTTGAGGACTTTGCGATGGCGTTTATAGCCCCACAAAAACCGGGAGGTAGTCCTTTCTAAGTTTTTAAAACCGAGAGAGTGAAATTCCAACGGTATAGTACGGTACATATACAGCACTTTTGGTAGGATCAGCATTTTTAAGATGTTGAGTCTACCATACAATGATAGGTGTAAGTGATCTAAACGCTATAACACAGTATTAATTTGTGCTATCACAGGGTTTATATTAAGTTCCGGTATTTTCTCTATGGGCAAAGAAATCTTAATTCCCATTTATGTGACCTCTGGGGTGGTGGAAATATTCGGAGGTGGGTTATCCCCAGAGCAAAGGATCTGTGTTTTCTCCAGGTTAAGTTTATAACCGGAGCATGATCCAAATTGTTTACCAAGATCATTAATTGCCGGAAAAGCTGTCTGGACGTCGGTGGTAGTTATCACAATATCATCGGCGTAAGCCAATGCTCGGTAGTTGGTCTTAGCCAAATAAATAGGTCTAATCTTTTGTTCCAAAATAAAGCGGTTAATTAAAGGGTCAATATAAAGTGCAAAAAGTAAAGGCGAACAGGGACATCCTTGACGGGTGCCCCTGGTGATTAAAAAAAAAGGGGAAACTTGGCCATTAATTCGGATACAAGCTTTTGGAGCAGTATACATAGTTTTAAGTGCCTTTAGAAAACCTGGACCTAGTCCCTTCCTGGCCAACACGTCCCACAGATAGCCCCAGGCAACCCGGTCAAAGGCTTTTTCAGCGTCTAAAAATACAAGTCCAACATTAGACCGAGTTGCCTGGGACCAATCAAGAAACGTGATCACCGGAGGAGGAGCCAAGATGGTGACCGGAGCAGACCTGTAGGCTCCCGGCTCCGCCAGCCTTACTCCGCCGCACCGATATCCTGACATAGATCCTGGTGAAATTGACGGCAGATTGGGTGCGACGCGGCGCTGATCCCAGCGGTGTTTTCCCGGGCTCTCGACCTGCCCGGCAGCCGGAGATAGCCGCTTACCAGTCTACAGCCCTGGACCCCGCCTGCACGGGCTCTTTCTGCCGTGCCCCGGAGAACTGCTGCCGGCCGGAGTGCTCGATCGGCGCTGGCTGCTGGACCACCGGTGAGATCCCCGCAAGGCGCTGCCCGTGCTCAGCCACCTGAAGTGATTCGAAGCGGGCGGAGAGAAGGAAGCACTCGCGAAGCTGCAGTACCCCTTCGGAACGGCTCCTTTGTTTGAGGCTGACGGTACGGGGAGAGGATTGCTCGGCCATGTTGGATTGCCCAGGACTGCCTGACCCCATGCCTCTCTACCCGGGCCTGCCACGGGGCGCTTATCCTGCACTGCGTGTCTCACTGGCACGGTACATAGCACCCCGCCAGCATTGAACGGGCGTACGCTAGTGCTTCACCTATCCTGGCGATCACCCCGGAGTTTTGCCAAAATGGCTTTGCGTGGTGATTTGTGTGGTGGGGATGTGCGCCCGTCCCCGCCAGTGGCCTGTGCTGCCCCGCCTGAGGTGGGGCTCGAGGTTCCAGAGACTCCCCGGGGACATGAGAGGCAGGGGCTACAGCCTATACTTTCTCTTGGCACCGCTCTGTCCGCCCTGTGCGACCTCCGTGCAGAAATGCACCACTGCTACGGAAGATTGGGAGGCAAGCTAGACGACATGGCTTCTGCGCTGCGGCGGGACTGTAACGTGCTGATCCCGCAAAGCTGCCACTTGCCTCCGCCTACACTTCACGGGGATACAGCGCTTTCTCCTGCCTGTTGGACGCCTGAGCCCGCTTCCAATTTTACTGGCGCCCAAGACCGCCCGCCTGACAACTCCGCCCGGGATACTTTGTTTCCCCTTTCAGTGAAGAGTGCTACATTGTGGCTGGATTTATTATCGTGTGTGCCTTGGGACCTATCTACGGCATTGCTGGTTCTACCGACGGCTCCTGTGTTGTGCCCCCTGACTTTGCTGCCTAAACACTCGTGCACTCCTGGTGTTTCTGTGGAACTCCCTGCTACAGTCGACGGATTTCCTGGTGACTTTCTACGGCCATTTTGTGTTCCTAAGTTGCTTTCGTTCTTTCTCTCGCCATGTTGCTTCTTTGTTCTACAGTGGGCGGGCCTCTCTCGGGGAGCGTATCTGGGGGTGTATCCACGTTCGGGCCAGGGCTAGGCTGCTTTCCTTGTTATCGGCTTCTTGGCTGGTTGACCTGGGTCTGGGATTGTTTTTTGTGTCCAGCTTACTTGAACGCTGCAAATTGATGTTTCACTCCTGTATCTGCCTTATTGCTTGCCGTCTATCCTGAACTTGGGGTGGAAGATGTATCAGTGGCTGGTGGGGACCGGGATGCCTGGAATTGATCCTCCTCCTGTTCTATTTGTCTTTGAGAGTCGAAGATTAGGGTGTCCTTTTCTCCCTCTCTATATCGGATGTTATACCTTTTTCTTTTTCCTTTTCTTTCTTTTCTCTCTCGCTACATTTCGGGTTTATTGGGCGACAGACACACTGCTGGGGGGGGGGGGGCAGGCCGTAGCCTCTGCATGCGTGTAGGGTGGGGGGTTAGTAGTTAGTATCTAGTTATTATTTCTATGGTGCCTTCTTTTATTCCTATTTTTGATTTTCCCTTTTGGTCTGGGTCCATGTCTAGATTACTAGAGGTTAGGTGGCGACGGGCAACGGGTGGGATGTGAGGGGGGTCATCTAGCTGACTGCAAATTGCTGCCATGCTGCCCGGGTGGGACTTGACGGTTGGGTCGATATCCTGTGTACAGATTTGTAGCTACTGTCATGCTCCTCCCGCATGGATCCTTCCTTTTTGCTTCTCCTCTCTTATGATTCAGGACAGTACGATTTGATTCAATATCTGCATAAAAAAACCTTTAAAATTAACCTTCACTGGTCCTGGGACATGGTATTACAGCAATTAATGTGTAACTTTTAATGCTTGCCTAGGATGATGGGGTAATACTGTGTCGCCGTAACGCTTGCATTGGTGCTTTAACAGTTTTGTGGCCGGCCGGATGGTTGTAGGCCCGTATTTGTCCTTCTTTGATGCACAATAAAGGTTTTCAAAAATAAAAAAAATAAAAAAAGAAACGTGATCACCCGTTGGATATGATCCTCAGTGTCACGGGCAGGAATGAAACCATGTTGATATTTAGAAACTAGCGAAGAAATAATATTGGATAATCGTGAGGCAAGAATTTTAGAGAAAATTTTACTGTCGGCATTTATAAGTGAAATGGGACGAAAGGATGACGGTAACAGAGGGGGTTTGCCCTTTTTAAGGAATACAGTTATTATAGAATCATGCCATGAATGAGGGGCGATACCTTGTTGGGCTCTTAAACATAAATCAACCAGTTCTAATCTTAAAATACCACGAAAATGCTTAAAAAACTCCAAGGGAATAGCGTCGGGGCCTGCAGCTTTTCCAGAGGCTAAGGACAGCAGTGACAGCTCAATCTCCTCCAAAGTAATTGGCAGATCCAGCTTCCCGCTCTCCTGTGTAGGTAAAATATCATTCAGAACAGATTCAGTGAATTGAGTAATCTGGTCTGAACAGGCTCCCACCACATCCTCTGCGTATAGTTTAGAATAAAAGTCACAGAACACTTTAAGTATATCAACAGTTTTGTTAACAGTCGCCCCTGCAGTATTATTAATGTTGTCGATGCTAGCAAACCCCGCTTTCTGCCTTGCCCTCTTGGCCAAATGTTTTCCTGAATTTTCTCCTACTTCGTAAACCTCCGTTCGGAAAGTAGCAATTTGCTGAGCAAACTTTAAAGCAAATCCTTGATGAATCTTAACCTTAAGAGCCAGTAGCTCCTTAGTAATAGTATCTGTGGCTAGTCCCTTGTTACAAGCCTGCATAAGCCGAATCTCCAACAGTCTTAGATTATTCATTTCTGCTTCCTCTTTCTTTCGAGTCTCCCTCTGTTTTCTTATTGAATAGCTCAAAGTTTCTCCTCGAACCCCACACTTAAATGTATCCCAAACTACCTCTGCAGAAGCGGATCCCTTCTTATTAGAAAAAACTCAGGAATCCAAGTATTCATATACTCAACGTAGGATAAGTCGAACAGGAGCTTACGATCAAAAGTCCACGGCCGGGGGGGGGGGGGGGGGGGTGGAATGTTTAAGTCAAAACTAAGCGTGATGGGGTTATGATCGATATAATTTTTGGTAACACCCCATATTCCATTTGAGCAAATTCATTATGCAAAGTCTTAGCAACAAAGAAGTAATCCAACCTAAAGTGTCTTTGATGGGGGGCAGAGAAAAAAGTACAGCCAAAATTTCCCCCCCCCTTTTTCATACCCCACATCTATCAATCTATGTTCTTGAACAATCTCCTTAACTGCTTTAAATACATTCTTCTTTCTCCCTGCATATGGAGTATTTCCGCAAATATCAAATGTTTCATCCAAATGCAAGTTAAAGTCCCCGCATAATATTAACCGAGGTGACCATAAAGCTAACTCCACACTTAATTGATGTAATACTGTGGGGTCGTCAACAGTAGAGGCATAAACCGAACAAATAGTAATGATCGATCCCCCAAGTTTGAGTTCAGCAATGACCCATCGTCCCAGTGGATCTTCTTTAATTCTTTGAACTTCACCTAGTCCAAACCTCTTTAAAATGGCCACCCCTCTTGTTGTGGAACTTTGACAAGAGCACCCCACAACCTCCAATCCAAGATCCTTGAGCCATCCTCTATTTGCCCAAGAGACATGGGTCTCCTGTATACAGATTAAATCTGTCCCCATAGTTTTTAACATCTGAGCCATTATACCCCTTTTTCTTTTATCGTTTAAACCACAAACATTAATGGAGCAGATCGTCAATGTAACCATTTTCTTGTATTAGTACAGTTCTGCAATTAAGCTTGCAATAACAGAAAATTCCATAAATTGGCACCAGCCACACAAAAATCCTAAACTTAAGAACTGAGCATCCTTCAGCTGTACTTCCTTCACCCAAAAAAGAGCCCTCTCCCACCCACACCCCCCCAGCAAACCCCCCCCAACCCACCCTCTTCCCAAAACCCACCCATCGGAAGCTTAAGGGCAAATGCCCTCATTGATGGAAAGTGAGTATGAACTATGTGATTCTGCCCGGGCCGACCAGACCCAAATAGTACCTTACCCCCAGCAAAAGAAGGAAAAAAAAGAAGAAAGAAAGAAAAAGGGGCAAACCACTAAAAGCGTAGAAAAAGTGTATAATCCTTATCCAATCTCTGCTACATTGCATCTAAGAATTGCTGTGCTTTGACCTCAGAAACAAAAAAAATAGTTTTCCCCTTATGCACAACCTTAAGTTTTGCAGGGTTTAGTAGAAAGACTTGCCCCCCCTTAGACTGAATTGGTGCCATTAGCTGTTTAAGCCTCCAGCGTTGCTGCACTGTTACCGGGCAAAAATCTGGTCGTACAAAAAACTCATGCCCTTTCTAGTCTTTGAGGGTCTAGCCCAGTCATACAAAATCTCATGAACTAAGTAGTTCTGTAAGCATATGAGGATAGCTCTTGGGTTCTTGTTTCCCCCTCCCCATATCGCGTTTTTGGTTAAAGGGAAAGCGATGAGCTCTTATAATTTCTTTATCCCAGTCCCATCCTTTGAGATCTGGAAAAGCATCCGAGAACATCTGCAAAACAAAGAGACGGATATCTCTTCCCTCTGATTGTTCAGCTATCCCCAATATGCGTAAGTTATTACGCCGTGTGTGATTCTCCAGGTCGGTCAGCTTCCACTCGATGTCTTGTCTAGTACTCTCCAAGTCCTTAATTGACGTTTTTTGTGTAGAGAGTTCATCTTCCACAACAGAAATCCGAGCTTCGATCTCCTGTACTCTCAAATTGGTTTAATTGCTGGAATTAGCTAGGCGACGAACAACATTCTGCAATTTACGAACAGCTCCTTGGGTTTGGAGCCCCTCTGCCTTGGTCTCCTCTCTATGAGCCATGATTAATATATACATGGAGGTCTGCAACTTATAGATAGATTTTAATGTAATCTCCTCATCTCCCTCCAATAATTCTGGTAATTCAGCCTGGGTTCCTGATGCCGCTCCAGCCCTTTCCCACTGCGGTTGGTCTATTACACCTGAGTTCTCGCCTGTGAGGGGGTTTTGTACCTCTACAACCCTGCGAACTGTGTTAGGAGCTCCTTGGTTCGCCAGGAAGTCGGAGCCAAGAAGTTCTTCCTCGGAAGTTTGATTACAGTCATCAGCCCAGTCTTTTACAAGCAGATGACCTTCGTTAATCAACTCCTCATCGAGTTCCCCATCAGATGTTACCGACACATCGGACATGGAGTAAAATTGACCCCCCGATTCAATAGATTCTGCATCATTTGAAGGTTGATCATTCACCCGTGGCGAGACCCTGACTTCCTCCACCGCTTGACAGAGCTCGGCTAAGTCATCGTTGTTGCCTTTTTCGAGGGAGGGAGACCCTCCAACTCCGTCTCCAGCTGTGGACGAAATCAGATTTAAGGGAGTCTGAACTGAAAGAATTACGCCATGGTTCTTAGGAATAGCACCAAGCAGATCAGTGACAGGTCCTTGCGCGCTTTCTTGGATGTGACCTCCAGGCGTCTGAGTACTATTCTTAGATGAAGCAGCTATATTCTTCTTCCTAAATAAATCGGGTATTACTGGCTCCTTAATGACCCCATTCTGCTGACGAGCTCGGGTCTCAGAAATATCTCTATTAAGCGAATTAGGCTCTGTCGTTGGCACTATTACAGTATTTTCCACAGCACTGGACGTAATGTTAGCGGCATTGGCTGAAATAATAACAGCTTTTTTTGTCCCTCTGCCTTTAGGCGCCATAATTGTCGCTTAAATAATGATCCAATGGCAGAGCTAAATAAGTTAGTAGCTGGCAAGTAAGTAGCTATATCAGATGTCCTTATACTGATACCAGCAACCAGAGTGAATTAGTTGTTGTAAATTGCTGTTTCGAGAAGCTTTGAGGCTGTAAGGGTTTTAAGTTTCTTGCTGCCTGCTTGCTGCTTAGAATGCTGTCTAAATATATAGCGGTATATATGTATAGCAGTTTATCACAGTATATGGCAGCACCGAAAAACAGTCAAGCAAAGAAATCAACAGTAACAGCAAATTACTTGAGGCTTATTGCAACTACTTAATGCCACTAGAAAGGTCCTGAACCGGTATGCCTTCAATGCTGAAAATAAGAGCAATCCTGCTCGAGTAACGATACCTCCTGGGTATTTGTAACAATGTATCCCGGCGTCTCCGTCTTGCACTTCATGCACTTCATACAGCTGCTACAACTTCTGCAGACGAAAAGACTCTCTGCACCCCCCGTTACAGCCTTGCTGCTCTAAGAGGCAAACTCCAGCAGACCGACGTCTTCAGCGTTTTCCAGCCTTCGCACACCTCCGCTCCCCGCCTTTCGCCTCCGCCTCTGCCCCGGAGTGAGACTCTCCGCGGCTTTCACTCTTGCCGCTATGGTCTGAGGCTCTTTACGGCTCCTGCAGCTTTCACCGTTTTCCCCGCCTCTCACCAACACTCCACGGCTCTCCAGGGCTCCCCGGCTCCAGATACCATTCAGCTGACCGCAGTGTGCACGCCGTCCAGAGCACCGTACAGAGCACATGGAACCAAGCAAATCCCGGACAGGTGCTGCAGAAGCGGCCCGGCAGCAGAACGAGGGGGCTCCGAGAAGGCTCCGCTCAAAGGGGTTTTTAGACAAAGCAGCAGCATCAAGCAGCGATCCGGTCGAACCTCGGGTAGGACGCCACAGTTCCTCACTCGGCTGCAGTAGCGGCCGCCATCTTGCCTCCAGATGCTCTAAATACAAGCATTTAGAGTTAAACATTTAAATGTTTGCCTGTACTTGGAAAGGGAAAAGTTCTGCTATCTGGCGATAATGGTGGTGCATGCCTGTGAGAAACAATATGCATACAATATGGGTAGGGTGATTCAAGGGTTAAAATAATTTGTACACTACTGGAACACTCTATTATGGGTATAATTACCATGGTTAAAATGGCCCTCCTCCCCACTTCGTGCCAGAATGAATGAACCAAAACGTATAGAGCGCAACAGCTGCCCCAGCGCTGAGTTGATGTAGGGAAGCAAGGCCCTAAATCCCCAGACTAAACAGCCAGGTATCTAAATGAGGATTTGCCTGGTTGTACTTCTCTAAAAAGATGTTTCTTCACAATACAACGTTCCATGTTCCCATACAGACATCCACATTCAGAGAATTAGACATTCTAATGATACATCTTCTATGGGCTGGAAAGGGGTGGACAGTAGCCCTAAGTACACTGAAACTGCTTCAGGAGGACGGAGCTCTGGGGCTGCCAGAGCTAGAACTGAACTATATTGCTTCTCATTTACAGAATGCAACAGTGGTATACAATGAAAGGCAACTGGGAAAGAAATTCACTGTGCACATCCGTTGAGGGTGAGTCACTAATAGAATTATTCATGAGGGGAGTGGGTATACCCAGCCAATACCCCTACATTGTGAGGTAGACCTGGAGAGCCCAGGAATCTGCCAACTAGAGAATCTTTAAGAGTCCCCCGTTCTTGAGAGACCTGGACGCATGGGTCCTCCAGCTGTTTAAACTTGTCCCTGATACACTTCAGTAGCAAACTGGAGACAAAGAGGGAGGTCACACTGTCTGAGATCTCTACCTGTTACAAGCATTCATTTTCATCCCTGATGCGCAGGAGACCTGTAACGAATGCCCAGGGCAGTAGTTGTAATACACTAAGGGCCCGATGTAGGTGGCCCAAATATCGGTCGGTAAGGGTGAAATTCGGTAAATTTCACCGTTACCGACCGGTATTTAGGCATTCCTGATGTAGGAAGGATTCGGTATTAAGGAATCGGTAAATACTGATTCCTTAATACCGATTCCTTATGGCCTTGCATTTAAGGAATCGGTAATACCGATTCCTTAAATGCAATGTAGGTAGCACTTAAAACAGTGCACCTCAACCTTAAGGAATCGCTATTTACCACCAACTCCTAGTTGGTGGTAAATAGCCATTTCCTTTCAAAAAGCACTTTTTTGCTTTTTGAAGTGTGCCACGTGGCACACATCCATGCCCTTAGGGCATGTATGTGCGCCACATGTGCACACATGCACATTTCAGGGGTGCCAGAGGGTGTCCTTTGGACACCCTGGCACCCTTGAAATACCTCTCACGATTACTGAATCGATAATACCGATTCAGTAATACCGAATTTCTTCGCATTCATTCCTGTGGGCTTCCAAGCCTATAGGAATGAATGGGTAGGTGATTCCTTATTACTGAATCGGTATTACCGATTCAGTAATTAGGAATATTACCAACTCGGTATTTTTTACCGAATTATTCCCTACATATGAAAAAAACAATTCCTAAATACCGAATCGGTAAAATTCGGTATTTAAGATTCGGTATTTCCGAGTTACCTATATATGACCCTAAGTTAGCTAGAACAGCCAGAGAGATCTGGACTAATTACCCAAGTGCCAGAAACCCCACATACACCTTTGAGTTAATACTACAACTAAACTAGGTGTGCCACCTGGTATTTCTAATCTATTAAGATTTGAAGTTAGACAGGAAAAAAACACCATTGAAAGCTGTATATTCCTTTGGTATGGAGCCCCCAAAGCCTTACATATCCACCTTTCATGGCATTGTCATACAATAAAGTGGTAAAGGATGAGTTATTAACAAAATTACAGAGCTTGACGGGTGCCCAATTAAAGGCCTCCCCTACAGTGTTTGTTGGTTGTCATCACTAAACCATGGAAGGGTAAGACTCAGTACAGGCTTACATTATTGGATTGGAGCTTGCAAAGCGATGTAATGGCTAACTCTGCCCCCTCGGTCCCACAGAAAACACTTGGAGGTGAGTTATGACAGAGGGTGTCAACTTTGATTGAGGTCTGAAGAGACAAAAGAGCTGCTGACACAAGGGCACAGGACACACCACAAACCATGGGAGGAGGGTATGAGAGATAGATAGCACCCTTGTACACTAAGATTATGAAACATAGTCCCACCGTCAAGGATATCCAATAAACAGATCTTTTGGTAAAAACTTTAGTTATACTCACCCAGCACACGTACACGTACACGTATCTTTGTAAGAAAATTGTAATTTGGTACATTGTTACCGTCTGTGATGCTCCGCTCTTCCATTGTTAATGTATTAAAATGATACATAAAGAAGTTTAAAAACCTTTCAACTCTTTACAGATGTCTGATTAAAGTAATGTTTGTTGCTTCAAACTAGTGTTCTTCAAACTAGTGTTTTGGCACATGAAAATATTTTTTTTAGTTTCATCATATTTGACACCAAATGTGTCTACCTTGCGGGAATGAGAACTATAGGTTTTCACAGTTGTTGCTACATAGTACATCAGAATTGTCGGCAATGTTGGAGTACAGGAGTTGTTGTCATTATGTACAGTGCCTCCTGATTTCAGCAAACTCCTACATGCACTGTATCCTGCTGTATGACTTGTAGGTAATGAGTTTGAATTCTGTAAGGAGCAACTCTGTTTTTAGGTGCACCTTAAACAGTGCATGTTTTGTATGTTGCGAAACTTATTGTTATCTTAAAGAGTGCTTAGAACCTGTTCATTGCTTACCATTGGTTGGCTCCATTGTCACTATCATTTGCTTGCTTCTTGTTGGTTAGCTGTTTAGTCTGTATTTCCTTCTCTTGTGTTTGCCCTGCCCCTGGAGCATTAACGCATTTCTATGCCCTTCCACTGCTCGCTTTTTCCAGAGCTACTTTTTAAATTTTGTTTAAGTGCTCTACAAGAGTGCATGTGTTTTCTTGCTGTCTTCCTCGTGTGCTTCTCTCCCTCACAATGCTCTCTGTGTTCTTCTGTCTTCCCCGTGCCCTTCTCCCCATGCCTTGCCTTTTGTCCGTGTGGTTTCTGCACACCTGCTCCACATTGCAATCTTTCGCTTATTTGATGCCACAGGTGCACCTGATATCTTCCTCATGTGCGTCTCTTTTGTACTTATTTAAGCATTGTCTTGGAGTGTGAACTAGGCTCCAAGCCTCATTATGGCACTGAGATTTAAGGGGTGTAGGAAGTGTTCCCACGGTTAGATTTTTCTGTCTTTCTTTAACTCCGGGTCCACAAAAGACAGTTGTTGAGAGTGTAGGTTACCTCATTGGAGGAGGATTAAGTTATGAACCGGAACCCTGTCCTCCATGATGTTCTTGAAGCAGATTGTCAGCAGCCATCATAATAAATGTCATATTTGGTGGTCTTGGTAGATGCAGTGGTATTAGGCCTGCAAAGGGGTGTAGTCTGATGTGAGTTACTTTTGCCCGTGCTGTAGCATAATGTAGAGATTGACAATTTAATGTAAATGAAAACATGGTCGTTACTGAAATATTGCAGGGTTTTTTGTTTGACCACTTTTTCATGACAAAGTGATATTTGTGATATTTTGTTGCACGCACCTATAGTTAATTCTAACAAAATTGTTCAGCATAATGTATACTTCATAGAAGACCGTAGTGGGCTCATTTCATGGAAAATGGTCTCTGCGCCGGATTTGACATTCTGATTCCAGTGCAAATTTCACTTAGACCCACAATTTCTTCACTTGGAAATTTTGCCAGGTAATATCAGTGGGATTATAGTCGAAATTCTGAGTTTATTGTGGCTCAGAAAGGGGAAAATTTGGATCTGTTGCGAACCAAGACTAAAATTGCGTGGTATTCATCATTTGACCCTGAGGAACTCTGAATCCGAATGTAAAAAAAACTGCCTGCAGAAAACTCCCCAAGATGCAGTATTGTTTATCCTCCGGGTGATTTTAACTTGTGATAAATTGTAGGCAAGCGCTGTAGTAAGCACAATCTAAATATCTCGATACAATACGCTACAGGACGGGCTGAGTGCCTTAAAATGTGCTGGAAAAAGAAAATGCGTTCCCCAGGCAATGCCTCGCCTTGCATTCAGTCTTGAGAGGGCAGAGGCGCCCTGTCTGCTGTAGTTCCCGCTACGAATATTAACGAGGGTCGTTTGAGAGGCTTTCTCGGAGAGAAATGGCGCGTTCTTCAGCCCCTCGGGATAACTGACGTGGGTGTTTGGGGCAGTGGAGCTGACATGCTGCTAATTAACTACTTTCCCCCAATTTTTAATGACTGTATTATTAGCTGCTCCGTTACTTCCCAACAACAGGATAGCGGAAGGTGTGGGGTTTGTCTCAGAAACATTACCTCCTCGTAAGTCTTCCTCGACACATGAATAACGAAGTGCGCTTCAGCTCCACACCAGAACCCCCAAAGCAAAAAAGTTAGCCTCCCATGCCTCCCATCCCTTCCCAATATGGCCGACCCATTACACCCATGACTTCTATAAGAGGCAGGCCGGCCGGCCCAACCCTTCAGCCCGTTTTTTTGGTACTGCGCTGCAGATTCTCCAGAGCGTGTTTTAGGTAAGTGGTTCCTGCTGTAGCTGGAACTGGGTTCCCTGTTTGGTGACCCTGCTCTAGCGGGCCCAAGGACTCTGGGACCGTCTTCCTGCCTTCTACCGGCAGTCTGGGCCTGTTAGGCTCTGTTTTAGCAAGACAGTGGTTTACAGGGGGATGGACGAGGGGGTCTGGGGTTCTTCCTGGCGGCCTTTTTCCTCTCCCCTCGTCCGTGTGTGCAGAGTGTTTTTGTTATACTCATGCCCGGGACCCCCTCCCCCCCTGGTGGCGCTCCTTCTGCTGGTGTCGCTCCTGACCTACCCGGGTCTCCCATTGCTGGGGCGTCTTGGGACGTGTAGGTGGGGTGGGGGTTCCCAGCGGTCCCTTCTACGGTCCCAGGGCGCGCCTCCGCCTCGTGGTTGTCTGGTTTTTCGGGGTCCTCGCTGCAATCGATTCTGTTCCTGTCCTGAGGGGCTGGCGGGGCGCCGGCCGCAGCGGAGCTTCGCTGCCTGTAGCTGCCTCGTTGGGTGGTTTGGTCCCTATCTCTGCCACTGAGCTAGGGGTATCTCTTCCTTGCACACCTTGGCAGGCTAGCCTTCTAGCAAATGCATGGAGTAGCCTGGGGATGCCGGGGATTGAACCCGGGGCCTCATACTTGCAAAGCATGCACTCTACCACTGTGCTACATCCCCAGTTTTTATACACGTTTACGGCTCCTAGCTGTGGAGCCGGTCTCAAAGGGGACTTACTGCGTTTGTCCGCTTGCTGGGCATGTCTCATCAGTGTGAGAACGCGTGTTGCCAGGAGCTGGGCACGGATGCATTCTGCCTGGTGCCGCGCTCTACGACCGTTGCCTCTGACGCTCCCTGTCCCGTGTGATGCCGTTTTTCTCACCCGTTCCTCAGGACAAGCGTGCGGCTTGTGCTTTGATGGTGTCCTTTGCGTGCCTTTATGCCTTAGTGGGGCTCTTTCTGTTTCTTCCCTGCCTGCGCGCTGCATTGTTCTCGCACAGTGAAACTACAATCCTGGGTTTCTGTTGGCAGGTACAGTGTGACCGTGATGGTGGAGGCTCTCACTTCTGCTCAGCTCTTCTGCTGCTGTTGCATTTTGCTCTCTGCAGAATCGTTGTTTTTTGGGGTCCTGGTGTCCCAGTGCTGTTCTACGGGATCAGCGTACTCTGAGTGAGTGTGATATTCGGTATATTTGTATTGTACTCTTCCTGGGGCGGTTTCAAGCTCCAGTCGCACGGTGGTTCTGTTTGCCTCACAACTTTCGGGCATTGGTTTCCCCTGTTTTTGCCTGGGGTGAACGGACCTGTTTCTAAGTGCAGTGTGTACAGGGGGAGTGTAGAGGATGTGGCCTTAGGGCTGTAGCGGTCGCCCTGGTGGCTGGGGACCCGATTGGAGTCTCTGCGACGTCGCTCAACATCCTGTGTTTCTTGGTAAATCACTGCAGTTTTACGGATTTGTGCATTGTGTGCGGTGGTCCGCTACGTGCTCCTTTTTTGTGCATATTTCTTGTATTTATTATCTACTGGTCTTTCTTAGTTTTTACTGGTGGGTCCATTGATTTGCCCATTTGCCCTATGGTTTGTGTGATCCTGTCCTGTTGTTTTGCTGGCGTTTGGGGTATGTCACTGGGCCATGACTTCATTCTGTTTGCTGTGTTGTCCCTGGCTCTTTCTTCCCTTCCGGGCTTTGGGGCCTGCAATACTTCCATCCTGTATGCTCCTGTTCCTGCCTATTCTCCAGTGAGGTATGGGGTCTGGCCTGGTTGGTCCCTGATTGGGTGTCTCCCTGAGGGTTCCGGGACTGTTGGCGGCTGCAGGTCTGATGGGGGTGGGCTACTATTGGCTCCTTCTCGGTGCTGCTTTTGTGGTCTGAGAGTGGGCTTTTGCTTCTGCTCCTTTGGGCTTGCCCTCTCCTGTCCGGGCTTTTCTCGTCTGGCTTTTTGACTCTGCGAGCAGCTGCTATGCCTCTTGTCGGTGTCGTGGTTCTCCTCGCTCCTGCCCATCGGGGCTCTGCTGGGGGCCGGTTGTGGCCTCCGCTTACATCCTGGGTGGCCCCTGTGTCCGTCTTGGCGGTCTCCCTTGTTCTCCGGGTGGGACTGTTCAGGTGGGGTCTTGAGGCTATTCCTGTTCCAGGCAGTACTCCTTAGTTTTTCCTCTGGCCCCCTGGCTTTGAGTTGGGGTCAGGGTCCTCCTCGGAGTGTGTCGGGTGTTCTTGTGCCTTGTTAGCGGGCGGTGCTTTGCATTGTCCTTCTCTTGGGGGCTCGTACCATCTGGTGGTTCTGTAGTGCTTCTGGGCCGTCCTGGGTTCCGGTTTGTCCTCGTCTTCACCTATTCTAAGTGTATTTTCTCTTGTCCCGCTCTTAGTTCCATTCTGCCAGTGATTGTCTCCACGGTTTCGGTCTGGTCTGGGTTGGTGGTGTCCGTTCTCTTCCCCTTCCTTTTGGTAGCTGGTCAGTCACGAGGCTCCCTTTTCGCCCTGGCTGCAGGTGTGTCCTGCGGTCTTCCTTTTCTGGTGTCCCCCTGCCGGGTAGTTGCAGCCTTTTTCCGGACAGTGGGGTTGGGGGGCGTCTTTGGGTTCCCAGTGGGTGCAGGGTTGATTGGTCCCCCTGCTGGTAGTTTTTCTCGTCTGGCTTCCGTTGACCATTCCTTGGCTTGTCTGGGGTTGGCCCCTGTCCTGCGGGGGCTTCTTGTTTCAGTTCAGGGCAGGTTTGCATCTGCCTCGTTCTCCGGGGGGGTTACAATGTTGGCCCTTTTGGCTTTTTGGCATGGTTGTGCTGTCATTGACTCAGTCTCTTTTGTTCTGGTTTCGGTTTGACAATAGCAGAGTAATGGGACCCCCCTCAGAAATAACGTAGGTCAGGGAAAGAGGGGAATGAAAAAACGCAACATAAAAAGATTTCCCCCCTTGACCAAAGTAATTCAACACTGATATACTTCTATTACTTTATGATCTTCATACAGAAGTACATTGGTGACAACCATAAAGAGTTCATTTTGCTTTTTATTATTTCCTTTTTTTTTAAATATCAATTTTTTTTATCATTCTTTTTCTTTTTTTTAACAAGACAACTCATTCAGTATTATTTATGTATCAAAAACAATATATCAAAAAAGATTTTTTAGCATCATTTCATAGTTTATACATGTGGATACATCAAGAAAAATTCACCTTACAATATATACATAATAAAAAAACTCAATTCTATGGAGAACTAACAATTCATAAAGAGTATGACCCCCTGGATATAATGCGCTCACACAACAAATGTACTATCACTACCTCACTCTCACTGAATACACTCAAACAAGAAAAATCTGTACAAGGACGAGATTCTGATGATACAAAAATCTCTGCCAAGGGGTAAATCTCAAATGCCAGGCATGAGATTCCGTACTAGGTCGACGCGCGTTTCGGTGGAAAAACGCCACCTTCCTCAGGACCTTTCCAGATGCAACCTCTCAACTTCCAGGGGACATGCTACATAGAAAAGAATATGCTTTATACTTAATTATTGTCTTTTGAAACTGCTGTAAGGCATGGGTACAGGATACAGTCAGCTCACATAGAGAGCACTATGTACGCTATAGAGTGCTTGAACAAGTAGACAGTCACTTCTTTATAAAGGAGGGGATCCTACAACTTTACGGCCTTGAATGTATTCCCAATGGGCTTTTTAATAACAAGCAGATGTATTAACTCGTCTTCAATTTGTTTGTTTATCTATGGGTTTTAGTCCTACTAGATTCCAAAGGTGGGTGACGCCTTAAGCAGCACACAATCCCAGCCTTGTCAAAAAGCTGCTCAAAGCCTTTGTGTCGACCGTCCTCATGACACGTATCGTAGTCGAAGTCCACAGTAAAAAGTGATTATAAAGAAGTGACTGTCTACTTGTTCAAGCACTCGATAGCGTACAGGAAGGTGGAAAGGTCCTGAGGAAGGTGGCGTTTTTCCACCGAAACGCGTGTCGACCTAGTACGGAATCTCATGCCTGACATTTGAGATTTACCTTTTGGCAGAAATTTTTGCATCATCAGAATCTTGTCCTTGTACAGATTTTTCTGGTATGTAACTGTTACCACGGATTTTTTACAACGGATTTCATTACCACGGATTTTTTACAACGCAGGTCATTTTACAACGGATACCTTTACAACGCAATACACTACAACGCAGATACTATTACAACGCATACCATTACATCGTAAGTATAATTATAGGTAAGTTTATCTTTTTTTAAAAACATTTATTAGTGGTATTTTGTTATGGGGTACAGGGGTATTTATAGGTTTTAGGGCTGGGTTTGGGTGTTGGGGTACAGGGGTATTTTTAGGTTTTAGGGCTGGGTTTGGGTTTTGAGGTACAGGGGTATTTTTAGGTTTTAGGGCTGGGTTTGGGTTTTGGGGTACAGGGGTATTTTTAGGTTTTAGGGCTGGGTTTGGGTTTTGGGGTACAGGGGTATTTTTAGGTTTTAGGGCTGGGTTTGGGTTTTGGGGTACAGGGTTATTTTTAGGTTTTAGGGCTGGGTTTGGGTTTTGAGGTACAGGGGTATTTTTAGGTTTTAGGGCTGGGTTTGGGTTTTGGGGTACAGGGGTATTTTTAGGTTTTAGGGCTGGGTTTGGGTTTTGGGGTACAGGGGTATTTTTAGGTTTTAGGGCTGGGTTTGGGTTTTGGGGTACAGGGGTATTTTTAGGTTTTAGGGCTGGGTTTGGGTCTTGAGGTACAGGGGTATTTTTAGGTTTTAGGGCTGGGTTTGGGTTTTGGGGTACAGGGGTATTTTTAGGTTTTAGGGCTGGGTTTGGGTTTTGAGGTACAGGGGTATTTTTAATATATATTTACAAATTTAAAAATTACAATTATTTGATATAATTTTTTTATTAATTAAATAATAAATAATTAAATTTAATAATTCAAAAATAATTATTTACATTATATATTAATATTATATACTTACCTATAATTATACTTGCGTTGTAATGTTATGCGTTGTAATAGTATCTGCGTTGTAGTGTATTGCGTTGTAAAGGTATCCGTTGTAAAATGACCTGCGTTGTAAAAAATCTGTGGTAATGGTATGCGTGCTAAAAGTACGCGTTGTAACATCATACATCCGATTTTTCTTGTTTGAGTGTATTCAGTGAGAGTGAGGTAGTGATAGTACATTTGTTGTGTGAGTGCATTATATCCAGGGGGCCATACTCTTTATGAATTGTTAGTTCTCCATAGAATTGTGTTTTTTAATATGTATATATTGTATGGTGAATTTTTCTTGATGTATCCACATGTGTAAACTATGAAATGATGCTAAAAAATAATGAAAAGTATCATACATTGTTTTTGATATATATACAATACTGAATGAGTTGTCTTGTGAAAAAAAGAAAAAGAATGATATTTTTTTTTTGATATTAAAAAAAAAAGGAAATAATTAAAAGCAAAATGAACTCTTTGTGGTCGACACCAATGTACTTCTGTAATAAGATCATAAAGTAATAGAAGTATATCAGTGTTGAATTACTTTGGTCAATGAGGGAAATCTTTTTGTGCTGATTTCGGTTTAGGTCACCGATGGTGGCTCAATCTTCCTTCTCGTCCGGGCTCCTGGTTTTGTGCTTTCCTCTGGTCCCTTTGCTTACCACGGTCTGGACTTCCCTGGCCTGGACGGGGCACTTGACCTGTTGGGGGTGCTCGCCTGGGTGATTCTCTCTTGTTTTCTGCTGCTGCGAGCGTTGGACCTTGGAGCTATGGCTCACTGGTATGTATTGCACTTCTGGGGGTACAGGCTTACACAGGACAAGGGTTTGTCTCCTGCCACTACTTTCGGAATATCCCAAGTTGGTATATGTTTGAGCGGTGCTTTTCGTTGTCCAGGGAAGCTGTGATTTCCCGGTTCTTCTTCCCCGGATGTGGCTCTGCGATTCCTGTGCGTAATTTGCATCCTTTTCTTCTTTGTCCCTGGTGTTGGGGTACTGGGGCCTACTGGCTCGGGTTTGCTCCCTGGAGGTGTTGCCATTGCTCAGACCCGTTTCACCCAGCTCTTCTGTCCTTCTCGCCTTTGGTGTGTTTCTGCCTGTGGCCTTACCTCCCTGTCCGCTCCTGTTCCTGTCGGCTCTTTGTTGTTCGGCTGGGTCAGGCCTGGTTGTTGACTGGCTGTATAGCTTCCTGGGTGCCAGCTTCGGAGGCTGGCTTTCTACCTGTTGTACGCTGCTGGGTTGATTTGCTTGCCCCCTGAGCGGGGCAGTCTCGCTCCTCCGTGCTGCATTCCCCTCCCTACAGGGTTCTACTGGCTTTCTTGTGCAAGGTGGCCCCTGGTGGGCATTTGCTTCCTTTCTGGTGGGCATTTGCTTCCTTTCTGGTGGCTTGGACTTGGGCCTGGTCCTGTCCGCTCTTCGGGCTCTCTGTGCTGCCTCATGGGCTTTCGGCTTTTTGCTGTTGGCCGGCTGGATTCCTTTGGGGGCTGGGTCGTTCCTGCGGCTTCCTGGGTCTGTTTGACCTTGTGCCTGCCTGGGTTCTCTCATTGGTGTCGCGCTCCCTTCCAGGGGGGGTTCCTTTGTGTGACTGGGGTGTGTGTCCCGCCTGTTTATCTCCTTGCTGGTGGGGTTTTGGTGTCCTTCATTTTTTGTTATTGTTAGGTTAGCATGCTGGGTTCCTTTCTGCACCTCAATCTGTTCTTGCTGTGCCTGCTGGGTTGTTTGGATTTATTTATTTATTTATTTATAAAGTTTTATATAGCACGAACTTGATCCCGTAGGATATCGGAGCGCTTTACAATGTGAGGCAAAGGTAACAAATCAGAACATTAGTCTAACATTGCACGGACCTTGTAAAGTATAATTATGAGAGTCGGAGAGAAAAGACACTATATAGGGAGAGACATATTTTCTTTACGTCAACAGAAGACAGCTGCAGGTAAACACAACAGAAATCATTCTATGTAGAACAGCATTAGACGCTTCTGGTTCCGCTGCTTCGGCTCCAACGTTTGGGCTTTGCTCCCCTCTTGCTTTTTAGCTGTCCGTTGGGCGATCTTGGTGTGTTTGGACCGGTGTGCTGCTTTCTGTTCTGGGCCTGTTTGTTGTTGCTTTTAGCCCCGCGCGGTCAGGTTCCGTACTTTCTCTGTCCTCCTTCGGTTTGGGCGGATTTTCTGGCGGCCCTACGAGTCCCGGGGAATCCAGGTTTTCGTCCCTCCTGGTGTCTCTCTGTCCGGGCTAGTTCTTCCTGCTCGTGGTTGCCTCTCTCTTGGGTGGTCCTTCCACTCATCTGGTCTTTTGAGTTTGCCTGCTTCGTTGGCATCCCCTTCTGGTCCGTTTGTTTCTTGTGAATTTCCATGAAGCCGCTTGGCTTTGGTATGTGCTCACTTCGTTATTCCTGTGGTGAGGAAGACTTAGGAGGAGGTAATGCCCCGGTTACTTACCGGTAACCTATATTACTCCAAGTATAGTCTTCCTCACCACTAATTCCCATCCCTCCCTCCCTGTCTGACTATCGGCTTCATGTTTATGCTTGGTGGTTTCAGGATGACTGGTTGGGCCGGCCATCCTCTTATAGAGGTCAAGGGTGTAATGGGTCGGCCATATTGGGAAGGGATGGGAGGCTAACTTTTTTTAGTTTTTGAGGGTTCTGGTGTGGAGCTGAAGCTCACTTCATTATTCCTGTGACAAGGAAGACTATACTCAGAGTAATGAAGATTACTGGTATGTAACTGGGGCAATACCTGGTGTTAATACCTAGTGTTAAGAGGAGGGGGGGGGGGTGTTGTTACTCTGACTTTTCCTGGTCTACTCTGAAATCGTTTGTGCCGATCCTGAGAAAACCCTAGTTGCGGCTTGGAATCGCCCGCCTGTCCTCAGGCAGTCTGCTAGATGCGGGTTTGGGAGGAGAGTGCCTGCATGTTGAGAAAATCTATGCTTTTTGCTAATGCCTTGTTTCCAACGTGTGCGGGTAAAGGCAGGACCAACTCGGAATGCTGTAAAGGCGTTTTCAGAAACAGAGCGAGATTGTACTTTTGCTTTGTTTTAAAAATCTAGGTTTATACTGTTGTTTTTGCCCCCAGAAAGATGCAGTGCTTTAAGTGGTTCGGTACTGCCCGGTACAGTGTACCATCAGTTTTTTAATTTGAGAGGGTGAGTACCTGCACTTCTCAAGAGAGATGCAATACTTTTAATTTGAGAGTATCGGCACTTCTCAGAATCAAGTAGGCACTCTGCTACAGAGTACCTGCACTTCTAATTTTACATTTCAAACACTGGAAAGTCGATGATAAAACTTGCAGGCAAGTTTGCCTGGTCTCCTGCATCGACGGGGATGTACATGGCATTCAAAATTCAAAAGGAAACCTAGGTTGGCAAAACAAATAGTTTGGGAAATATTTCCGAGAGCTTCCCGCGCGCTCAAGGGCAGCTGAGGACATGAGCTGCACTGGCCCGTCTACAGTCTCTCGTTTTCTCATTCTTTCTCACGCACACACTTACAGCACAGACTGTCCTTGTTCTCCACACTCTTTGATCTCTCCAATCGGACACCCGCAGAGTAACAGTTTGAAAAGGCAACGTGACGGGTGTAATGAGGTAGGGCCCTCGGCCCGCATGGGAGGAAGAGGGTAAATCAATGTTGGGGTGTAGCTTGAGAGAGAAAATCAACAGAAAAGTCTGTCTGCATATGAGGACAGTCACTCCTAGGTACTGTTAGTAGCATCTCTACAGAGTAAGATCAACCTAGTCGGCGAACAACCATTTTCCTGTGTATAACTAGGAGCCACTACTGTGTAGGGACTACTGAAAGACAAACATGGCAACATTTTCAAAGTGGAAAATGGCAGATTTTGAAAAAAAATGAGGAAATGTTTTTCCCCATTGGCTTATATTGAAGCAACCTAAAATAGAGCCATTTCTTTGCTTAAAAATAGGGAGTCTCCTGATGAAATCGGGTCTATGTATATACATGTATGATATAGGTCATTGCCATACTAGATGTGTGGACATCGCTCCCGGGCATAGCCTACATCCTTTAACCAAGAAAGGATAGGTGCTCCTGGACACAACCCATAGATACTTTATTGGATGAAGTTAGTCACCCTGAGTTTAACGTTCAGTCACTTCACGGGGAGAGGATGTGGCCTAAGGGTTAGGGCGGTCAAACTCAAATCTGGGCAACAAGGTTCATGTCTCTGCAACGACATTCAACATCCTGTGATTCTGTGCAAATCTCTTAATCTTGCCGTGCCTAACAAAAATGAATGTGTCCTTATGTAGCGCAACTAGTGCTCATGTAAAGTGCTCTGATACCCGATACCTTTGGGTCAAGTTTGCACTATATAATACGCAGAAAAAAGAAAAAAAACAGGGTGAGAACAAACTAGTCACCTCCAGGCTGTACTCAATCACACCCAGATTCCTACCCTGTTCTGTGACATTCCAACACACATTACCACTACCTCCAGTTGTGAGTCAATGAAGGCGGAATGATAATACACTTTGCCACAAGGCGGAATGATAATACACTTTGCCACAAGGCTCCCTTATATCAAATATGGCCAACTTTGGTAAAGGCCACACCTATAATCAAGGCCACTGGAAATATAGGATTTTGTGGCTGTGGCAATTTCCGCATAGTTAAGGATTTTCCGCATTTACCACAAATACATCTTCTGCTGGATAATTTGCAGATATTAACAAAAAAAAGTTTGTTTCACAGTCAAACTGATCAAAAGGTATTAAAAATGTACCAACGCATGTTGCTGCACAATGAAAGGCCCTTTGCAAAGCTTACCTGTTCACCCTTCTATTGCTTATTGCTTTATTTGGGTGGCAAACTGGTACTAATGAGGTGAAACCTTTTTGCAAGATAGTGTTAACATGTTTAAAAATGGCAAAATAATTGGGTAATTCTATGACGAAATGCACCGCGTTATACCGCATAATCTGCATTTTCTTGTTACATTATGTTGACAGCCCTGCCACATAATTTGGTATTCCCCTGCCACATAATTCCAGTGGCCTTCCCTATAAATCAATAATGTTATCAGTCAATGGAATCTTACCGCTCTACCTTTTGAGTGTGGGCAGGCGCTTCCGGGCCCCACCTAGGGTTAGTAAGTGCTATAAAAAGATTACAATACAATACTTTCAGGATTCACATTTGGTATATTCTAGCACAAGATGAAGGCCAACCATGACCAGTCCTGGAGTGGAGGTCTTATGTGGAGTGCTGAATCCAGTTTCTGCTGTCCCTTATTTAGTGTTATGTGCAGTTCAGGAGATGCTGTCCGCTGCACTACTATTTACCAATATCAGAAGGGTTGTGTATGTGAAGCTTGGTGTTCCAAACACATGAAACCTAGGCTCTGCAAATAAATTGGAGCCTTACATTTATAACACATTCTTAGTTTAAAAAAACTTTTTGTTAGCATCTGGTTACCGATAGCTTTAACTGTCTATTATGAGCACTCGTGATCAGTAGAGGGCATGGCATTTGGTGGGCGTTTACACTGCACCATAGACTTTGTCATGATTGTGGTGATGTAGTTTCTTACTGCATACTAGGCTTGGGTGATGAACTCCACTCCGTTCGAGGAATTTGTGGCGTTTTTCTCACTCAGCACAACATGTGGAGGTGCGGAGCAGAGTTTTTTACCATGCTCGCACACACCAACCTCAAGTTGGCGAGTGAGGAAAATCCACCTCCCGGTGAGATTTCTCAACATAGGTAGTCTGATTTCTCAATGCGGGTGGTCATGCCTGCACGCGTTGAGAAACCTCCCGCTCGAGTAGAAAATCTATTTGAGTGGCGGAAAAGTAGCAGCGCCCTCTTGCGCTGCGCTGCACTTTGTGCAGTATTACAGCATTAATATTTTTTGGGATTCACATGCTGTGCATTATTCCGCCATCTTGTGGTTGGGTCCCGAGTTGTCTTTGTTTCTTTTCTTTTTTGTTTATTTGTTTGATTGGGGCGTTGTCGACCACCATTTGGTGCTAGGTCCATCCCTTGTTCGATGCCAGACGACGCCTCGGAAGTTCCTCTGCGTGGTAGCCATCTTCAGATTCGTTTTTTCCGCTTTTGGGTCTGGAAGCAAATGGAGATACTCTGAAGTTTTGGACAGCGAAAAAACCATTGGTTATCAACTGAGAAGATACCGGAGAAGGAGAGGGACCTCCGGACACCTTTCCCAATCGGGGGAACCTGGCAGAGCAACTATGCAGACGGATCAAAGGAGGGAGAGGTAAGGGCCATGGAAAATACCCCTTTCAAATTTTTCCCAAAGTGCCACGACACTTTTGCACAATGTGATCCACGCGACATTTGAAATCTCTGCCTGCCGAGGGATCACAGGGATAAGACTGCTAGGCCTGCGCGGTATTCGTGTTGAAGACACTCAAGGTACGCTGAAAGCAGAGAGAGGACCGTTACGCAGCCATGCGTCAAAGTCCGATATAACCATCGCTGAGGGACTTGGGCCTCTCAAGCTACGTGGATGACCAGTGAGTGGACGCAAAATCGACACACGGGGGTTCAGACATCGAGGTCCAAAAAGGGGACGCCGAGAAGAGACATACTCCGAAGAAGGCAACAAAGGACACAGAGAAGGAGACGGACAAAGTAAGAAACCCTTACCTGCCGGAAACCAAGGGCCCCAAAAGAAGGCGTAAAAGGCAGCCCAGGCGTTGAAGAAAACTATTACCAAGGGTCAGCCGCGGCCAAAAGAAACCCATGGATCCCACCCCAAGGATACCAATGAGGGAAGATCGTTAAAGGCAAGCGCCGAATGAGAGACCCCCTGGGGAAAGACCACACCCCTGGAGGCAGAATCCACCACATCCACGAAGAGGCTCTCCCCGGCCTCAGACGCCCAAAGGGCCCTCCAGGTGGAGAAGAACAAAAGACGCCTGGAAGTGCAGATGGTGGCACTTCTTCAACGGAAAAAGAAGTTCGACTAATTGCTGAAGGAATTCTGAATTCCAGTGATACCCACAGGCACCGCCAAAAAAACAGAAGAGGAGGAAGATGTTCTCAAAGCTCCGGCAACTCCTGAACCTCACGAAGAGGATATCGAAAAGGAGCTTGATGCTCCAAAAGAGAAGGAAGCCTCCGGGACTTTCGAGGAAGAATGGAAAGGCTTCGACACAGAAAACCCAGAAGAAGAAGAGGTGCATAGCTATCCCTCGAAGGCTTCACCACCAGATGACATAGCCTCATCAAAAGAGCAGCTGACAATTCGGGGTCCCCTTAGAGGAGGAGAAAGGAGACTCCTGCTTCCTCCTAGAGACTTTGGCACCATCCACCAAAGGGGCACAATACCTTCCAATGCTACCAAGCATCCTGGGCCAGGGCAAGGAGGCTTTCAAGGAGCCTGCCTCAGCAAAAGGGGTAACCCCAAGGGTGGAGAAAAAATATAAACCTTCCACAAAGGACCTTAAATACATTCAGGGAAACACAGTGCCAGACTCCATCATTGTCACCAAGGCAAGAAGAAGGAGCAACACTCACCCCTCCACTGGCCTATATCCAGAAATAGAAATCAAAAGAATGGACATGGTGGGGAGAAAGATGGAGAAAGAAGCAGCAGCCCAGTGGTGCATTGAAAACTCCGGTTCCCTCATGAACATGTTTGGCCACAAACAATGGGATGACATTGAAGAACTAAGCTCCCAGAGGAGGTTAAAAAGAGAGCAAAATCAAACATACAGGAGGTAAAAACATAGCAATCACCTGCCCGAAATCAGCCCTAGATGCAGATGATATAGCAGCAGATAAATTTGCACAGGCACATCCTTAACCCTTTCGATGCTGATGACGAGCTCAGCTCGTCATGATGCACAGTTGAGCTGTGCTGATGACGAGCTGAGCTCGTCATAAATAAAGTAAAACAGCAATTTCCAGCACACAGCGGGAAAACGGCTAGCAGCCAAGGTGTTAAGAAGGCGCACCTGGCTCCCAATATCAGGCTTCAAGCAAGAGGCCCAACCCTCAATAATTAACAGACCCTTCACAGGGGATGCCGGGTTTGGAAGTGAGGTAGCCGAATCCCTTCAACAAATAAGGAAGGACAATGAGACGGCCAGGGCTATGGGAGCCCTACAACGGAGGGGCATCTTCAAAAGAGAAGGTTTTAACCTCAGAAGACCCACAGGAAGGGGACTCTTCTCAACAGGCAAACAACAACAGCAAACACAGGGCGATGGACAGCAATCAAATTAGCAGCCCGGATAGCAGGTCTGGCAGTAGCAACCAAGGCAGCCCTTTCGGGACAGAGGAAGAGCCAAGGGGCAACCCTTGAGAAGGGGAGGAGCAAACGTCAAGTGACTTGCCCACAACTAAAGACCCCACACAAAGCCAATGGGAGACAAAATAGCGCACCACCTACTTCAATGGGAAGACATAACCACAGACAGTTGGATTTTAAATGTGGTGCACCTCGGCTATATTATAGAGCTAATAAACAAACCCCCACCGAACAAGAAGAGGTTCCAAAGAACAGAACTCTTACAATTAAGACAGAAACTAAGGGAACGCCTACAAAAACAAGCAATAGAGACCGTACCAAGGAGAGTACACTACAAAGGAAACTATTTACCTTACTTCTTGATACTCAAACAAGATCTCACACTAAAACCCATCTTAGACCTCCGATTCATAAACAAATTCATTTTCACGCAGCATTTCAAAATGTCGGCGCTACAGGAGGTTAGCCCATTGCTACAAACAGGGGAATTCATGGCAACAATAGATATAAAGGACGCCTATTTGCACATCCCCATGAACCAAGCTCACAAGAAATACCTTCGTTTATTCCATGAAAACACTCACTAACAAGCAAGGGCCTGCCCTTCGGGATAAAATCAGCACCAAGAGTTTTCACAAAGTGTGTAGCAGCGGTTGCTGCATTCCTAAGAAGGAGAGGAATCCACGTCTATGCCTAACTAGATGACTGGCTGGGGAAGTCAAACTCAAAGCAAAGATGTTAAACATTTGTTAACCAGTTGATCACGACACTGCAAACATGGGGATTTTCAATAAACCACAAAAAGTCATCAACAAAGCCAGGACAAGAAAAGACATTCCTAGGGGCAAGATTAAACTCCAAGGTTGCACAGGCATACCCGACCCAAAGGATAATATAAGCAATCAGAGAAGAAACTCACCTCTACCAGAAGGATTTGTCTGAAAGTGAGGACTGTCGTGACACTCATGGGCATGTTAGCATCATGCATTCCCCTCATCCCTCATGTACGCCTCCACATGCGCCCTCTGCAGGAGTAGTTATGCAGCAGCTGGTCACTAACCACAGGGAGTTGAGAAGATCTAGTGGTTGCAACAGAACACATTGAGACCGAAATACAATGGTGGGCATCCAAGAACATAACACTAGGCAGACCTTTCATAACACAAACTCCCTCAGTGACCATTACAACAGATGCCTCCCACAAGGTTTGGGGAGCACACTCAGGAAACCTGAGTGTACGGGGTCAGTGGAGCAATAAAGACTCTATAAAGCACATCAACTTCCTAGAGATGAGGACAGTGTTCCTGACTCTAAAGGCTTTCCAAGCCCACATAGGAGGGAAGACTGTATTGATCCAGATGGCCAATACAACGACAATGTTTTACCTCAACAAACAAGGAGGAACGAAATCATGCACCCTTAGCAAACTAGCTCAGGAAATATGGATATGGGCCAATTCGAAAAAAATCAACCTACAGACAATTCACCTGCCTGGAAAAGACAACAACTAAGCGGATCAGCTCAGCAGACAGAACAGCAGCTCGCACGAATGAGAGATAAAACAAGCATTTACAATGCAACGGTTTTGCCTTTGGAAAAGTTTGAGCTATTGGCATTGTGAATGACAAACTTTTTATTTATGTGTTGGTTTTGAAAACAGATAAATAAATGGCATTGTCATTTACAATGGCAATAGCTCTAACTTTTCCAAAGGCGAAACCTTTGCATTGTAAATGCTTGTTTAATTTACAGATCCAAGATGGTGAACGCCACTTGCTGCAGAAAATATGTGTAAAAAAAATTCTATTCGATCGAAGTGCCTTTTCTGGAAACGTAGTGGCTAGTAGCAAACCGGAGTTGCCAGGCCCACCAGCAAATGTAATATTCATTTTTAAAATGCTGTATAAGGACTGCGAGGGGTGGGCGAGCATTGAAGGAGTGGATTAATTAAAAAGAAAGAAAGCGGGGGAAGAAGAGTTGGAGGAGGGCAATACAGGAACGTGGGCTGCATGGGGTGCTGGCATTTAGTAGGGGAGAAGCACAGGAGTGACGAGTTTAAACACATGCTCCAATATGTAGTCAGCCA
Source organism: Lissotriton vulgaris (assembly GCF_964263255.1). NCBI lineage: Eukaryota > Metazoa > Chordata > Amphibia > Caudata > Salamandridae > Lissotriton > Lissotriton vulgaris. The sequence continues at coordinate 604,295,121 of NC_141699.1, read as the reverse complement.
ATCAAAAGTATGATAAAAAGAGGCTATGCTGTAGGGAAGGAGCAAACACAAGCGCACTACATTTTTGGTAGGGTCCTCTAGCGGCTTTCATCAACGATCAGCTAGAAGGTGGCTGGTATATCTGGTAATGGGTACCTGTTAAGGATTGCTGTAAGTATACAATGCACGGACAAGATGCAGAATTACATTTGTAAAAGGCTGAGTGTACTTCCTAGATGGAAAATAGGCATGCATTCTAATGTAGGCAAAAGGATCTACCCGAAACAGCTAATCGAAAGAAAGTAAGATTAAAAGGCAAATCTTGAGAGATTCAAGTTGTGATTGACGATGGCTCTACAAAACAAACTGAATCTTCCCGTGTCAAAGAAAGCATTAGCTAATGGAGCTGAACCAAAGCCCCTTAAAATGTTTAGAATAGAGTAGTTTGACCATGACATGTCAAGACTGTATAGGACTCAGTCTACTGTTGCAGCCTCTGCAAACATGTAGCAAACACATTCTCGACTGCATTAAAATAATTCTAATTCAAGTGGTATACATAGTGAGAAACGAGTTCAAAAGTGCTGTATTTTAAGGCAATTACCCCAGTCACTGCTTACTTTATGGCGAGCTGTGGAAATACAATCTTACCCGATGCAGCACATCTCTGGAGTGAGAGGCAGCAGGACTGTAGGCAGCATCTCAAACCTGTCAACTTCTTGCAAGGCATGCAATGCTGGAATAGCCAGAGCAATGGTAGAGAAACTCTTTAATTCAAGGCATTAAACAGCAGGTTTTACCATGGCTCCCCAAAATCTAATCCTGAAGCACACTTCCTATATTTTACCAGAAATGCATTTTCTTGATCGAGAGCTCACATGATCCTTCCACATCTCGGTGCTATCTTTTCCAAGAGAACTCTCCATGTATTAGCTGTTCAAGCTTTTCCTGCTGGTCTTTTCCTGAAATTTGTACATTATTTCTTAGTGACTGAAACAGCCCAATTTGATATTTACTATCATGTTCCTTAGTCCCTAAGCAGCAAACCTGACAACAAAGCCTTGATACATGTTTTCAGTATCTCTGCCTTTATTTACTCTAAGGATTCTTTTCTTTACCAATATTCGCTGCGTCTACATTGAAAACCAATTCTTATTTTCTATCAAAATTTGATGATGGTGTCAGATACATTCTCCATGGTATTTTCTGCACAGGTTCATATCACAGGGTCACTGCCCACCTGCAGTTCGCTCGAATGTTGGGCCTGTGTGTTTTAAGTTGTTATCCTCAGTTATGCACACGCTTAAAGGGGTCTGGTTAAACCACCTCATATCAAGCCTGAACTTTTAATAGATTTGTTTACCAAGTGAGAATTTCAACTCTAAACTCTAAAGATTAGCACCATTACCTGCAAATAACAGTGTTCGGGTCCATGAAATACAAACACCCTGCTTCTAGAAGGAAGATGTGGGCTAGCACTTAGGTGATCTGACTGTAAGACATGAGTTGAAGTCACAGGTTCCTGACTTCATCACTTTGGGTAATGTTGGGCAAACTTCACCATCTTGCTGGGCCTCGGCTGCTTCCATATCTGCAAAAGTGGCCGAGGGCTTAGAAATGTGCTAATTTCATTTCAAATGCTTTATAAATCACTGGACATCAGGGTCAGATTAGGGAAACTAAAATCAGCCCTGACATAAATGCTTAAACAAGCTTGTCATCTCGTCACACAATCTCTTTCCACCTATCCATTCCCTCTCTCTACTTCTCTTCTCTCTCGCTTTTCCCTCGCTGATCGCTTTCTCTCTACCTTCCACCTCCCTCTCTCTTTCTCTCTCTCTTGAAACCTCCCCTCGATGACTCCAAGTAACCTCGGGGAGATGTGGGGGATTGACAGAGGCACCAAGAGTGGGCTTCCCCCGCCAGAGTCGTGGTCAGCCGATGGGCCTCTTCTGGCCGCTGAAGCCGCTTCCCCTGCCCCATTATCAGCTCTTCACGCCGCACCCTCTGGCTGTGCGGGGACAAAAGGGACTGGAAGAGCCCCCGCCTGCCCCCAGGGGGCAGCCACTTACCCTGATAGCGGGGCACTTACTAGCGCCGCAGCACAGCATCACCGCGACTCTATGAATATGTCAACATGATCTGGGGGGGGGGAGCGCGGGAGGAGGGAGAGGGGGGCAAGGAGCAGAGAGGCCGGCCCAGGAGCCGGAGCACACCCCACGCCCGGCCCGGTCGGCACAGACGTAGGCTCAGCTCTCACCCCGCGCCGGCGCTTCACAAGTCCCGGGCAGATAAGGCGGTGGGAGGAGGCAGCGCGGGCAGCTTTTTATCTCCCCCTGCACCTCCAGCTGAAGCTGACCCGTGTTTTAACACCCAATGCCCGGGCTCCCACCCGGCCCTTTCAAGGTGTTTGGGCAGCCAAGCACTTTCGAGGGAGGGGGGGGGGGGAGACACAGTCTTGCATTGGCAGGGATCAGAAGTGAGGGTCTGTGCACTGCGACTCAAGTCAGTGTGACCATTAGCTGCATACACAATGTTTTTTTTTTAATTACATGAAACCACTCCTTCCATTCCACGTGTACGCGTAATAGACTTGCATGGTGTGTTTATACATTATAGAGTGCATGAATATATGAGCTAGACAAAAAGTACCACACTCATACACAAATCACAACACACCATGCACACAACTACATTGACTTGTACACCCTTGCCACGTACTACACACAAAACACCCGCTTACATTAGCTCACATACGCACTAAACACTCACACATACAACACACCACCAAACAACCCGCTCCCTCTCACATGCGCATGCACAACACACAATTCTACAGCCACAGTTACAGCCTCTGGTAATATAAGTATATAGTGCCAGCATTTTGATGAGTAATATGTTGCTATGGCCCGGATGTATGCACATGCGTCTATATACACACACACACAGTGCAAAGCTGTCCGTTTCTGCACGTCAGAACTATTGAAAATAAAAAACACCCGTACCCGCCTGAATCATCGCCGAGGCATTCTCCTCCAGCCACCCCAGGGGCTCGCTCCGCTCCGAGGTCATCCCGCCCACTCACATGGAGGGAGGGCCGCTCTGTCGCAGTAGGACCCCCACCTCCGGAGCTGCACATCGCTGCCCACGAGCTGGAGAACAGCTTCCTCCCGCCTGGGGAAGAGGAAATGGAGCCCACAAGGCTCTTCTTTGTCCCAGCCGGCCCCGCCCACCGTCATGCACGGGCGCAGGCTCCTCTCTCTCTCTCTTCTTGCGCTGCAAGGCGGGGTGGCACGAAAATTGGCACAAGTGCGGCGTGGGCAGCCGCGATGAACATAAAGCGCTAGAACAAACGAGAAATGACGATCCTCACCGGCAGATGATTAAAAAAAAATGGCGGCAGCACCTACGAGGACACGGGGGGGCGGGAGAGGAAAGGACGGCGGGAGGGGGGCTGGAGAGGACACAGGGGGCGGGAGGGGGCGGGAGAGGACACGAACGGCGGGAGGGAGGCGGGAAACGTGCACAGGACAGCGAGGGGAGGGGGGACGGCGGGAGGAGGGACACAGAGTAAGGCAGGACAGCAGCAAGCACGGCCCGGCCGGACCAGATTCGGGGGAGTTCCCGGCTTTTGGCTGACGTAGCCAAAAGCCAAAGATTCTCGGGAACGCCCCCGAATCTGGTCCGGCCATGACGGACGCCTCTCTGTTCCAATGGCTAGCCTCCATTTATGGAGCTAGCCAATGGGACAGGGGGGCGTATTCCAGAGTCACTACTTAAATCAAGAGATTTCTCTGGAGGCGGAGCTTACAGCTCCGTCCCCCAGCGAAACCTAAAAAGGGAACCTGCAACAGGTCTTCAACCTCTGGGGAACTCCAGAAATAGACCTATTCGCAACAGTGGAGAACAAAAAATGCCAATTCTTCACCTCCAGGTTTCAACACGACCTCTCAAAAAGTAATGCCCTGCCATTAAACTGGTCAGGGACATTTGATAATGCTTTTCATCCAAATCCTGTACTACAAACGGTTCTGGGGAAAGCCACACAACCAGGAACAAACCTAATACTCATAGCCCCTCGATGGGCAAGACAACCCTGGTACTCAAGCCTACTCAAACTGTCTGAGGGACAGATGATCAAGTTCAGTGCAGACAAGGACCTCACAATGCAAAGGGGTCAAATCTTTTATACAGAACTAGCGACGCTCAGCCTGGTGCCTGAATACACAGAGTTCAGACATTTGAACTTACCGCGAAGAACAATGGAAATACTAAAGGAGTTAAGGAAACAAACCACCAGATCATGCTACGCGGCCAAGTGGAAATGGTACACAACATGGTATACGCAAAACAATAGCCAAAATGTAATTTCCACACAGGAAAAAGTGCTCATATATCTTACACACTTGCTCGACAGTAACATCAACTACTCAACCCTCAAGGTGCACCTGCCAGCAATTCTGGCCTACACCAGGGGAGATTCATATAAAAGTTACTTCACAGCACTAGTCATTAAAGGATTCCTAGAAGGGTCTAAAAGGATTCCACCTGCAAGAAAGGCTCCAGCTTCAATGTGGAGCTGAAACACATTCCTAACACAAGTAATGACAGGACCATTCACGCCGATGCACAAAGCAGAACTCAAATACGTCACTATAAAGACTGCCTTCTTAATAGCCGTAACATCTCTATGGAGAGTAGGTGAACTACAAGTATTAACTATTCAGGAATCATACAAGCAAATCCACAAGGACAAAGTTATACTAAGGACAAACCCTCAATTCCTACCTAAGGTAGTAAGCAAATTCCACATGAACCAAAGCATACAGCTAACAATCTTCATCCAAAACCCGCAAAAACGACTAGAAAGAAGCTTTCATACCCTGGACATAAGAAGGCCTTTACTTTACTATCTACAAGAGACAAAACCATTCCGTAAAGGCAACCAATTGTTTGTCTCCCACTCAAAGTCCAACAAGCGAGCACCAATGAAAAAGGGTACAATTGCAAATTGTAGATTGTACAGACAATTCAAGTATGGTATGCCTCAGCAGGAAAAATTCTAAACACATGGCCAAAAGCCCACTCAACAAGGAAAATAGGGGCAACCCTAACCTTCATGGTCAATGTGCCAATAGACACCCTGTGTGCTGCGGCAAAATAGACATCCCCACACACATTCACCAAACATTACTGCGTGGATATACAAATAACTAAGGAAGCTCGTGTGGGACAAAAGGTACTTCAACACCTGTTCGCAAGGTCTTTCTCATCTTATCACAACCACCCCAAGAGGGGGGAAACTGCTACATAACTTTTGCAGAACTCCGCATAGCGCAACAGATTTTTTTGCCACTTCACAGAGTTCCATGTAGCCTTCTGCCTACACAGTCAGCACTGATCTGACAGCAACTGAAGGAGCTTCTCCTGTCCGGGTAGGTGCTTCACTATAGAGTCTCGCAGTCTTCCTTGCTGCATTTTCCCACGACCATCCCACTACAGGTGACTCGCCCCAGGAGCTTTCCGTATAGCGCTTCACACAGTGAAACCTGGAGTATTTACTTTTCCACTTCTTGCTATAAAGGACAACAGAAAGCGGTCTTCCGGTTTACAAGTATTCTTTCTCATGGTACTCCTGGGAAAAAAACCTTTCTTATACCAATTGCAAATTATGAAGCATAGCGCAAAAAGACTCCAACCTAAAGGTTGCTAATGAGGAACATTATGATTACAAATTCGAAGTGCTTGAGCCACAATTTCATAGGTCCTAAATATAAGTACTGAGTAAGGCAGCCCCTAAAGAATTTGTTGGACTATAGAAACATGGACTAGGGACAACAGGATGAGTGTTGTGCTGAAACCATAGCTCACAGCAGTGTGAATCAGTAAACAAACCGACAAACATCAAACATGCCAGTGTAAGTGGGTAGACAAGAACTTAGATGGGTAGGTACATGGATGAGTGGCTGGATGAGTATGTGGCTAAATGTGTGGGTGAGTTTGTGGACACATCTAGATTGATGATCAGCTGGTTGCTTAATGAGTGAGCAGGTGCATGTAAGTGCATGAACGAGTCAGTGGTTGGGTGGGAAGATGTATGCCTGAGAATTGAGGAATATGGATAGATAGATGAGTTAGTAGCTAGATTAATAGATGATGAAAGAGTTGGTGGGTGGCTAGGTGAGGTCATCAGAGGATGGGTGGGTGACGAGTGGATGAATGTTTGGATGCTTGAATGAATCTGTGGATTGACAGGTGACAGGGTGATTAAGTTGCTTAGATAGGACTGTAGACAAGCACGCACAGTGCAGACATGCCATATATTTGTGTGTCAACTTGCTTTCAAGGCCACGTATCACTAAATAACACACACATGCAACAATACCTTAAATAGAACACCTCACACACATCTTTACTCACCCTCACACAATAAGGTTTACTTGTGCGTGTTATTTACCCTGCTGAGGTTCTAGAATTGAGTGATTTCAATTTCTTACTAAATTGTATGGAGGTGGTTTGTGCGATGTGGGTCGTCGTGATGGAGTTGATATGGAAGAGGAGCAGTGTTTCTTGTGGTCTTTCAGCTACTTGGGTGAGTGTCAAGTCTTTCAGTTCCACAAGAGAAGCTTGCTGATTGGTGCCATTTTATTGCCTCCCCTCTGCCCCCGTTATTCATTTCCCCTTCAGGACTCTGTAACTAATCGCGCCTGGCAGCTGAATGGGTTTTCATGCACCTAGCAACTGCTGTGGCTGTTTCATTCTGTCTCTTGCAGTGCTGGTTATAAGACGGAAGGGGCCATACAGCCCTTCTGATCGTAGGTTCCCTGAAGGAAACACAGCTGTGATGTACACTATAGGTATACCGTGACAGTACAGTACATGCCCATGGACCTGGGCTGTTTACAGTCAAAGTAGGAGATTTCTTATTGGTGAAAGCTCTGTTACCGTGTGGAATAGTTTTGTATGGCCTTCAAGATGTCTGAGAAGTGGGCAACTATTTTTCGAAGGCCTCCTGCGTCGCTTCGAGTGTATAGCTCCCCAAAGTATGCAGCAAAGCTCTGAGCAACCTCTCTGGGGCCCGACAGTAACCCACCACGAGGCACCGGAGAGACTGCATTTGCGCCCTGGCAGAAACTATGCAGCATCCTTCTGGATTTGTCTCCCCACTGATATATGTGCCTCTGCACAGCCTGCCACGCTTGTTTAGCCTCAGCAAGGAGCAGCTGCTGATACAGTTGGGTCAGGCTGAAATGATGCCATGCTGCATCGCCTCCTCTCTTGCGGCTGTTTTTTTCTTCATAGTGCGCATCTGTGCCTCAAGATCTACCAGCTCATGCGTTCTACGCTTACGTTCACCCACGCAAAAACTATCACCCGGCATTCCCCCACTTATCTAGGAAAAAAGACTGCCCCATTTGTGTGGCTGGGCCCAATGTCACCGACAGGAAAGGATCAAACCATTGTAATGGGAGTCCTCTGACTCCCATTGACTTTGGTTTGATCTTTCGTGTCACAGGCACTAGGCCCAGCCATACAAGTGGGGCAGCGTTTTTATGAGGACAAGTGGAGAAATTCTGGATGGTAGGAGTTTTGTGAATCCCTGTTGATTCCCGGAAGGTTCCATCACAGAAATGTAAGGAGAATCCATCATTCTAAGCCAAATTTAAGGTTTGCAGGGCATTGTGGATAGGAAATTGTCATGTGATCTGCGCAAGGCATACCCACATAAGTGGGGTACCGTTATCATTGAGAGACGTGTGGAAACGCTGAGTGGTAGGAAATTAGTGGATCCCCTCAGATTCCAGAACTTTCCTGCACAGAAATGTGAGAAACGTGTATTTTTAGCCATCATTTGAAGTTTACAGGGGCTTCTGGGTAAAATAACTTGGTGAGAGACACGCATGTCATGCCAACGTGGACTCTCCTGGGTGTCCATTTTCAGGAATGTGCAGGGTTGGTAGGTTTCCCTAGGTGCCGGCCGAGCTAAGGCTCACAATCCACAGCTAACCAAATAGCAAAAAAAGGTTGGTTTTCAGTGGAAAAAGCTGATATGTCCATATTGCGTTTTGGACCCTTCCTGTCGCGGGAGCTAAGCTCACCCACACAAGCATGGTACCATTTTAAATGGAGACTTGTGGGACGTTGGGTGGTAGGAAATTCGAAGCCTTCTCCTAGGGTTGGACTGGGACAGAAAATAGGCCTGGGCACAAAAAATAATGCTCCCGCATTAGTGAATTGTATGACCAAAAAAGTGCCCCATGTTTGCAAATGGGGACAGTTTTCAACTTATAAAGACGCACTGTATAAGTGTTTTGCAAGGTATGGAAGTCTGCATGGATGTGAGCTCACCTCAGGCAGTGTCTGTTTTAATATTAGGGAAATCAACAGTAATAAAAAACGGCCAACCAAACCATAAAAAAGGGCCGCAAACAGCCAAAAGAAACCCCCCTCACACTGACCTGTCAGACCAGACCTTCAGTCACTGCCTGATTGCCCTATAGGTCAGTCTGACCCTCAGACCCCCTGCCCCCCCCTCAGAATCCTAAACTTTGAATCACAGAAATGTGAGGAAAATGTGTCTTTTTAGCCAAACTTTGAGGTTTGCAAGGTCTTCTGGTTTAAAACACCTTCTGAGACCACATAATTCACACCACACTGGATGCCTCCTAGGTTTCAGAAATGACTAGTTATGGTAGGTTTTCCTAGGTGGGGGTGAGGTTGGGCTCAAATCCAGCAGCCACTAACATTGAGGAAAAGGAATCTTTTTTGGATGGAAAAATGTGATTTGTGCATTTTGGGCCTTTTCCTGTTACGATGCAAGGTCCACTCAGATGAGTGAGGTATGATTTTTATCATGAGACATTGGGGACTCTCCTGGGTGTGTAGTTTTAAGAAATGTCTGGGTATGGTAGGCTTTACTGAGTTTTCTGGGGTGGTGGCTGAGCTAGGGCCCAAAATCCACAGCCACCCACTTTATAAAGACAAGAATTGGCAAAGCCAATAGGTGTCAACTCTGCAAAATCTATTGGTTTTGGCAGTGTCTGCTGTGCAACGTGGTGTAAAGTAAAAAAAAAAAATTAAAACGCCATGACATGGGCTGCATTGACCACATTATAGCGCTTTTTTTCTTTTAAAACATGTTGCACAGCAGCTCCTGCTGCTGTGAAATGTGTAAATACTACATGCGGGGGAGGGGATGGTTAAGTACCACAAGTGCAAGGAGCAAAAAAAACAGATAGGGGTGAAAATGGACAGGTGGGGTGAATACGGAGGATGTATGACGTTAAAACGCATACTTTTACATCGCATACCATTACAACGCGATATTTACAACGCAGGATCCTTTACAACGAATGCCTTTACAATGTATGTCATTACATAGCAGATGCTATTACAACGCATGCCATTACAACGTAAGTATAGGTAAGTATATTATTTTTTTTTAAATTGTAAGTAATAAATATTTAATTAATTTACTTTATTTAAAGTAGTTTTTTTTTAAAAACAGAACCCTTAAAATACCCCTGTACCCCTGTACCCCAAACCTCTCCCTAATCCCTAAAGCTACCCCTGTACCCCATAACCCCAACCTAGCCCTGAACCCTAAAAATACCCCTGTACCCCATAACCCAAGCCTAGCCCTGGACCCTAAAAATACCCTTGTACCCCATAATCCAAACCTAGCCCTGAACCCTAAAAATACCCCTGTACCCCATAACCCAAACCTAGCCCTGAACCCTAAAAATACCCCTGTACCCCTTAACCCAAACCTAGCCCTGAACCCTAAAAATACCCCTGTACCCCATAACCCAAACCTAGCCCTGAACCCTAAAAATACCCCTGTACCCCTGTACCCCAAAACCCAAACCTAGCCCTGAACCCTAAAAATACCCCTGTACCCCTTAACCCAAACCTAGCCCTGAACTCTAAAAATACCCCTGTACCCCATAACCCAAACCTAGCCCTGAACCCTAAAAATACCCCTGTACCCCAAAACCCAAACCTAGCCCTGAACCCTAAAAATACCCCTGTACCCCTTAACCCAAACCTAGCCCTGAACCCTGAAAATACCCCTGTACCCCATAACCCAAATGTTAGACGGACCGGGAGGGTCGGCTGAGGTACGGGGAGAGGTCTCCAGGGAGAGCCGTCTCCAACGACTGTACAGATGAATAACTTCCCCCCCACAGACGGACACCACACAAGACTGAAGGTTAACGAGACTTTATATGCAATTCTTAGGTTACGATGATATGGTACAAGGAGGTCTGGACTCAGGGGTCCCCTCTAGCTTAGTCTTTGGTTTGAGGAAAAGGGTAGCGGGACAGTCTTTAGTTACCGGTGAGTCCAAAAATAGCTCTCAATCCTTGAGCTCGGCGTTCTTGAGGATCGGGCCGTGGAGGAGCCAAGCAGGTCCCGAGATGGTCGGATGAAAGATGACGGTCCGCGGCGGAGCCTGCAGGTCCCGATGAAGATGACGGTTACAACGGTCCGCGGCCACGCCAGCAGATCCGGACGACGATGAAGGATGAAGGTTACGACGGCTGTGGCAGCGCCAACAGGCAGGATGATGGTACACAGGACAGAGCTACGGCAGCGCCAGTAGTCCGTTCAGGATGAGTTCCTCTTTACGTCTCTCGACTCCAAGATACAACTGCCTTCCTGCTCTGGAGCTGCCCCAGTTATAGGGCTGGCGTGCTTTGATGTCCGGACCCTCGCACTTGGGGGTCGGGGGTCCGGGATGCGGGGTTCCAGACACCCAGCAGGGGGGTGGAGCCAGCGCCCGGGGGCGCGATGGGCGAGCGGCACTTGGCGGGGGGAGCCATCGACACCTCTTTCTCCCATTGACTCGCCAAGTAGCCCGCTCACCTCCTGAGTGGATGGTGGTGCCGAGATGTCTGAGGCTGGACCAGGCCCAGGGTCGGGGTCGATCGGGGGCCAGGCGACCTCGTGGTGAAGTGTCCAAGATGGCGGTTCAGGTTGGCCGCGTGGGCCGGCAGGGGATCGGGCCCACGAGGTTAGCTTGCCTCGCAGGCAGGGGTCCTGAGAGGGCAGCAGATGTACAATGATAATGCGTGGTACTGTCGTGGCGGCTCTCGGGCCTGGTTGGGCTGGGGGAGAGTGGCCCTTCATGTGGCCTGTCCAACATGCGTCCCCCCCAGCTGAAGGCGGGGAGAGTTACCCATCTTCTTGGGGACTCTCGTCGTCGAGGCGGAAAAACCGGGACAGGCCGTCTGCGTTGGCGTGATCTGGTCCTGGCCGGTGTTCGACTGTGAAGTCCATACCTTGCAAGGAGATGGACCAGCGCAGCAATTTTGGATTTTCCCCCCGCATATGCATCAGCCACTGCAGGGGTCGGTGGTCGGTCTGCACCCGGAAGTGGGTGCCAAAAAGGTAGGGCCGGAGCTTTTTGAGGGCCCATACCACTGCGAATGCTTCTCTCTCTATGGTGCTCCAGCGTTGCTCCCGGGGTAGGAGCCTCCGGCTGATGAAGGCCACGGGTTGATCAAGGCCTTCGGTGTTCACTTGGGACAGGACCGCCCCAATGCCCTGGTCGGAGGCGTCTGTCTGGACGAGGAACTCCCGGCTGTAGTCGGGGGCCTGGAGCACAGGGGCGGAACACATGGCGGCCTTCAATTGTTCGAATGCCGTTTGACACTCTGGGGTCCAGTTCACTTTCTTTGGTTGATTCTTTGACGTGAGTTCCGTGAGAGGCCCCACTATGGTTCCATAGTCTTTTACAAACCTTCGGTAATAGCCTGTGAGGCCCAGGAATGCTCGTACCTCGGTTTGGGTGATAGGGGGCTGCCAGTCCTGGATGGCAGCAATTTTTAGCTGTAGAGGGGCCACTAGGCCGCTTCCCACCTGGTGCCCGAGGTAGGTCACAGACCCTTGTCCAATTTGACATTTGCTGGCCTTGATCGTGAGGCCAGCTCGTTGAAGGGCTTGCAGCACTGCTCGGAGGTGGTGGAGGTGTTCGGTCCAGTGGTGGCTGTACACAGCGATGTCGTCTAGGTAGGCGGCGCTGAACCCTTCGAGCCCCGCCAGGACCTTATTGACGAGCCGTTGGAAAGTCGCTGGTGCATTTTTCATGCCGAAAGGCATGACCGTAAAATGATAGTGGCCATCGGGGGTGGAGAAGGCAGAACGTTCCTGTGCTCGGGGTGTGAGGCCGATCTGCCAATAACCTGCTGTCAGGTCGAAGATGCTGAGGTAGCGGGCAGCTCCCATTCGGTCGACCAGTTCATCTGCCCGGGGGATGGGATGTGCGTCCGTCCGGGTGACCTCATTCAGGCCCCGGTAGTCGACACAGAACCGGAGTTCTGGGGTGGTTCCGGGGGCGGCTGCTTTGGGGACCAGCACGACCGGGCTGGCCCATGGACTGTCTGAGGGCTCGATGACCCCGAGCGTGAGCATCTTGGCTACTTCCGCCTGGATGCAGGCCCGTACCCGATCAGGTACGCGGTAGGCCCGGTGGCGGATAGGAGGGCTATCTCCGGTGTCCACATCGTGCACACACCAGGACGTGACACCTGGTGTGAGGGAGAACAGGCTGGCGAACTGTGACAGGAGGGTTTGGCACTCTTGGCGTTGTTCTCTGGTGAGGGTCTCCGAGAGGCGGACCCCATCTACGGAGCCGTCTCGCTCCTGGGTCCGCAGGAGGTCAGGGAGGGGCTCGGAGTCGTCTTCAGCCCCGTTGTCCGTGGCCATCAGTAGGCTGAGTTCGGTTCGTGCAAAGTGAGGTTTCAGCCTATTGGTGTGGAGGACCCGGAGGGGGTTCCGGGAGGACCCCATATCGATCAGATAGGTGGCAGGACCCTTGCGCTCGATTACCTTGAAGGGCCCCGTCCACTTGTCTTGGAGAGCGCAAGGTTCTGTGGGGGACATTACCCATACTTGTTGTCCCGGCTCGAATTCAATGGATGAGGCGTTCTGGTCATACCATTTTTTCATATCCTCTTGACTGGCCTCTAGGTTGGCTTTTGCTAGGTCTCTGAACCGCTGGGACTGGTTGCGGAGGGTGAGGAGGTACCGGAAGACGTCTGGAGGGTTCTTGGCCGGAGGCATCTCCCAGCCTTCTTTGATCAGGCTGAGCGGCCCCCGCACTGGGTGCCCGTATAGCAGTTCAAATGGGCTGAAGCCTAGTGATTTTTGTGGGACCTCCCGGTAGGCGAAGAGGAGGCACGGCAGCAGTACATCCCACTGGCGACGAAGGGGCTCTTCCAATCCCCCGATCATCCCTTTTAGTGTGCGGTTGAACCGCTCAACCAGTCCGTTCCCTTGGGGGTGATAGGGGGTCGTGAATCGGTAGGTGACCCCACACTGTTGCCAGAGTGATTTCATGTATTTAGAAATAAAGTTCGTGCCTCTGTCGCTGACGACTTCTCGGGGGAACCCCACACGGGAGAAGATCCCCATCAGGGCCCGGCCGACCACTGGGGCTGTCACGGTCCGGAGGGGTATAGCCTCAGGGTAGCGGGTGGCGTGGTCCACCAGCACCAGAATAAAGCGATGGCCTTGTTTTGTACGCGGGTCTAGGGGTCCCACAATGTCTATTCCGACCCTCTCAAATGGGGTCGTGACTACTGGAAAGGGTTGCAAGGGGGCCTTTAGTTTGCGGCCGCTCTTCCCACTGGCTTGGCACGTGGGGCAAGATCGGCAATGCTGGTGTACATCGTTTCTCATTTTGGGCCAGAAGAAGTAGGTCACTAGGCGGCTGTAAGTTTTATCTTGTCCGAGGTGCCCTGCCAGGGGGACATCGTGGGCCAAGTTTAACAGGAAGTCTCTGAAACGGAGGGGTACCGCTAGTACTCTGTTGGCCCCCAGCTCGGCGATTCTTTGCTCGCTGTACAGTAGATCATTGTCCCAGTAGACCCAATGAGTTCCGGAAGTGTCCCCTGCGCCTTGGGCGAGCGCTTGTTGACGGAGTCCCTCTAGGGAGGGACAGGTCTTCTGCTCCCGGCGGAATTGTTCTTGCGTGGGTCCCCCCTCTTGGGCCCACTGGTCAAGGTTAGCGATGTCGGAAGGTTCGAGGGGGGTGTCATGGTCGGTGGTCTCGGCTGGAGCGACCGGAGGCGGCGGCGCCGGCCATTCTGGTTCTTCTGGGTGAGGGTTGGCCCGGGCGGCCATGGACCGGGTGGTGACGCACGCCCAGTCCGGGACGCCTAACATCCCCAAGTGTTCTTTTCGCTCCACGGCTGCCCACGGGGAGCTCTCCAGGTCATTTCCGAGTAGGCAGTCCACGGGGGAGTCGTCTCGGACCGTCACTTTCAGCATGCCGGAGACCCCTCCCCACTCAAAGGGGACGCAGGCCATCCGACACAGACTTTCCGAGTTGTCGGCTGATCGCACAGGGCAGAGGATGTTCGGTAGATATTGTTCTGGGGTCACCAGGTGACAGCGGACGGCTGTCACACTGGCCCCGGTGTCCCGAAGGGCTTCGGCCCGTCGTCCATTGATGCTTACCCATTGGCTGTACTTCTGGGTGTTAGCGGGTAGGGGAACCCGCGGGACCATGTCTCTTCCCCCTAAGCACGCGAGAGTCATGGCGGCTGGCTCCCACTCTTGATACTCTTGCTGGTCTGTTTCTTGTTCCTCGGGGATCTGTTCTTCCCCTAGTGCCGCGGCGGCCATTTGGCGGGGTTTTGGACTCTGATACTGCGGGCAGCTTGGGTCATTTGCATAGTGGCCGACTCGCTGGCATCGGTGACATGTGACATTGGCTCTGTACCCCGGTCGCGCCGGGGTGCTGCCCCGGTTGGCCGGGGGGGTGGTGCTGGCAACGGGGGCGGCCGGAGTGTTGTCTCTTCCTCGTCCTTGGCCCCCTCCCCCTCCTCTCGGTCGGTGGTGTCCATTGTTGTTCCTGTTTTGCTCGTAGGACCCATTCCGGCCCACTCTGGTTATCTCCCACCGGTCAGCTTCGGCTGCGAGCTGCCGGGGATCGGTCAACTTGCTGTCGAGGAGGTGTTGGCGTAGTTCGATGAAGCAATTGTTGGACAGATGCTCCCATACCATCAGATTGAACAGCTGCTCGTATGTCGTGACGTTGTTTCCTTTGATCCAGCCTTCGAAAGCTCTGCTAAAGTACGTTACATAGTCCACCCAAGTTGTACCCGGGATACGTGTGCAGTCTCGGAACCTCTGGCGGTACATCTCGGGCGTGAGACCATAGCGGGTGAGGAGGGCCGCTTTCATATGGTCGTAGGAGGTCATCTGGTGGTCTGGGAGCTGTAACAGGGTATCGCGGCCTTCATTGAGGAATCTGCCCCATAGGCCGGCACCCCAGTCGGTTCTATCGATCCGGTGCGCAGTCATAGCGATTTCATAGGCCTTAAACCATTGTTGGATGTCGTCCTCTCGGAAATATTCTCGGACCACATCCTTGGGGATGTGTACTTTTTTCTCCGCGGTCCCCGGGGTGTGTGGTTTCTCGGGCACCCCTAACTCTTTATTCTGTTTGCGCAGGTTGATCTCGGCTATGTTCCGTTCGTGTTCGTACGCCAGTCTCTTTTCCTCGAGCTCCCTTTGTCTCTGTTTCTCTTCTCTTTCTTCTCGGAGACGTAGGTGCTCTAAGTTGATTTTTTGTTCGGCCAACTTGAGTTCTATTTCCATCTTGAGTCGGGCCATTTCTAGCTTGTGTAGTCGGACTTTTTCTCTTTCTTGGATCTCGTCTTGCGGGAGACCGGTTCTTTGCCCTTCAGGGACTGTGGTGGTTTTTTCTGCGGTGCTTTGCTCAGGGGCTTCGGTATCCCCGGTCTCTGCCCAAGACTGTAGGGCATGTTTAAAATCGTCCTTGGTGCTTAGTCCGGTGGTAGCGATACCTAGTTCGATGCAGAACTGCTTTAGTTCACGGTGGCTGTACTCCTCTAATTTTTCCATTTGGAACTTCTCGGTTGATCCGCTTTCTTTAGTTGTCATTATGGTTCGTTGTGGGGTGAGCTATTTTCTGTACGTTATGCGGTGATTCGAATCGCGCCGCTGGCCACCAATGTTAGACGGACCGGGAGGGTCGGCCGAGGTACGGGGAGAGGTCTCCAGGGAGAGCCGTCTCCAACGACTGTACAGATGAATAACTTCCCCCCCACAGACGGACACCACACAAGACTGAAGGTTAACGAGACTTTATATGCAATTCTTAGGTTACGATGATATGGTACAAGGAGGTCTGGACTCAGGGGTCCCCTCTAGCTTAGTCTTTGGTTTGAGGAAAAGGGTAGCGGGACAGTCTTTAGTTACCGGTGAGTCCAAAAATAGCTCTCAATCCTTGAGCTCGGCGTTCTTGAGGATCGGGCCGTGGAGGAGCCAAGCAGGTCCCGAGATGGTCGGATGAAAGATGACGGTCCGCGGCGGAGCCTGCAGGTCCCGATGAAGATGACGGTTACAACGGTCCGCGGCCACGCCAGCAGATCCGGACGACGATGAAGGATGAAGGTTACGACGGCTGTGGCAGCGCCAACAGGCAGGATGATGGTACACAGGACAGAGCTACGGCAGCGCCAGTAGTCCGTTCAGGATGAGTTCCTCTTTACGTCTCTCGACTCCAAGATACAACTGCCTTCCTGCTCTGGAGCTGCCCCAGTTATAGGGCTGGCGTGCTTTGATGTCCGGACCCTCGCACTTGGGGGTCGGGGGTCCGGGATGCGGGGTTCCAGACACCCAGCAGGGGGGTGGAGCCAGCGCCCGGGGGCGCGATGGGCGAGCGGCACTTGGCGGGGGGAGCCATCGACACCTCTTTCTCCCATTGACTCGCCAAGTAGCCCGCTCACCTCCTGAGTGGATGGTGGTGCCGAGATGTCTGAGGCTGGACCAGGCCCAGGGTCGGGGTCGATCGGGGGCCAGGCGACCTCGTGGTGAAGTGTCCAAGATGGCGGTTCAGGTTGGCCGCGTGGGCCGGCAGGGGATCGGGCCCACGAGGTTAGCTTGCCTCGCAGGCAGGGGTCCTGAGAGGGCAGCAGATGTACAATGATAATGCGTGGTACTGTCGTGGCGGCTCTCGGGCCTGGTTGGGCTGGGGGAGAGTGGCCCTTCATGTGGCCTGTCCAACACCAAACCTAGCCCTGAACCCTAAAAATATACTTGTACCCCATAACCCAAACCTAGCCCTGAACCCTAAAAATACCCCTGTACCCCAAAACCCAAACCTAGCCCTGAACCCTAAAAATAGCCCTGTACCCCTTAACCCAAACCTAGCCCTGAACCCTAAAAATACCCCTGAACCCCAAAACCCAAACCTAGCCCTGAACACTAAAAATACCCCTGTACCCCATAACCCAAACCTAGCCCTGAACCCTTAAAATACCCCTGTACCCCAAACCCAAATTAAATAAATGTTTTAAAAAAGATAAACTTACCTATACTTACATTGTAATGGCATGCATTGTAATAGCGTCTGCTATGTAATGTCATGCGTTGTAAAGGCATGCGTTGTAAAGGATCCTGCGTTGTAGTAGTTGCGTTGTAAAAGAAGTCCGTTGTAATAGTTGCGTTGTAACTGTTGTTTCCCGAATACGGATGATGGGGGTGAAGGTAAAACAGAGAGCCGGGATATATGGGGAAGACGGCAGCAGGGGATATGGAGACTTGGCAGTGTGGGATGGGGAAACTGTCCAGTGCCATGCACACTTAGAGTGCTTGGCGAAAATGAAAAATGAAAAAATACCTTCAGTAGAGCGCGGCAAGCGGAGTAAAACTGGTCGCAAACAGGAAAAGCTGCTGGGTCCATACTCCTCGGCATGGACTGAAGCCTGGAGAAGACTGTAGAAGGATATGAGCAGCCAGCAGGAAGTATGACCAGTAAGAAGCAAGGACACAAAAGTGAAGTGCATGCCAACTAATGGTAAGTATTGGGCGATCTTTGCGCCCATTTTTAAGTTGTTTGTTTTTGTAACAGTAGCTTAGATGTAACCTAAAAAGCATGGATTCTGCTGAGGACAATATAATGCCTCCGGGTTGTGTTCTGGGATGCACTGTCGCGCATGTGCCTAGCCCAGTAACACAAGTGGGGTACCATTTTTATCAAGCGACTCGTGGAAACCCAGAATAGTACAACTTTTGTTGCCACGAATTGGATTTCTTTGTATTTGCTCCTTCCAAATGCAAGCAAGTGTGTAAGAAAGAAGATATTTAGCCAAATGTCCTCTTAATCACATACTAGTGTGGTACCCGCAACTTCAGAGATGTCCAAATATCCACTGCTTCTAAACTCATTATCTGATGTATGTTTCAAAATACATAGGTTTTCTGGATGCCCATTTTTTTTTTACTCTGTTCTTTTACTATATGAAATGCTCTATACTCCGTGCACAATGAAAAACCATTGTAAGGTGTGGCTCATTTGCTTGCTCTGGGTACCTCAGGTTCTTGGAGAACCTACAAACCCTCTATATGTCTCCACAACCAGAAGAATATACTAGACATGCCGGTATACTGCTTTTGTAAATTGGCCATCGCAACAAGAAATTACAGATAAAATGTTGTCACAAATAGCTGTTTTTTCCTACTCCTTTGCTATTTTTTATATTCCAACAGTTAGTTTCTTAGGGAATACCATGAGGGATGTACTCAAATAGCCCCTTGTTAAATTCAAAATGTTGTCTACTTTTCAGAAATATACATGTACTCCTGTTTTGTGACCTTTTTTTGGATATCGTAACTTTAAAAGTGTAGTTTGTGAATAGCTATGATCCTACTCTTTTATGGGTGAATGTTTGTATTGGCGTGTACCCCATAAACTTTTCCTTACCCTTCTCCAAACCATTTAGTAAGTATTGCCCATTTTCTATCCACTTCCCATTAGCCCTCTCATATTTACAGTTAAATTAGAGGCTTACGTGTGTAGAGGTCTGTTTCACTTTGGCTGGCTGATATTTTGACATAGAAAAGATTGGAGAAGCAGAGGTCTCTGCGTGTAGGCTTGTGAATAGCATTTTGTAGTCTGTGTAGTAGTACTGTATGCAATACTACTGTATGCACTACAAAATGCAGTGTGTGGATAGACCCTTGGATCTTTTTTTTTCTAGCTCTCATTTTTGTGGGAAAGTTGTTAACACTTTCCCCCGGGAGGGGTGCCCGTGCAGGAAAGCGCGGTGAGGCGGTGTGGGGAGGGACTAGACAGACGACAAGGGAAAATGTAATTTAAAAAAAAAGGAAAATACTTACCTTGCACTCGCCGCATTAGCTCTTATCTGCACGGTCCACTCCTGTCTCTCCGTAATATTACCTCGTAGAAGCAAATGCATCTTCCCCACATCAAACGTATGCCAGTGGATCGCGTACAGAATTGGAAGATATCCACACAAGATAGTTATTTACAAAGCTAAATGATTTCTGAAAATCTGGCATGGGGGCCGGATGTTGTGGAACAGTGTAGGACACTCCTCTATTAGGGCATGTGATACTTTTAACCAGCCACTGATGCGGATTGATGAACTATATTGAGACTCCTGCATTTTCCTTTTCAATGTTACATTACCTGTGAGCATCCAGAGTCCACCGTGAATCCAGGAGGCAGGGTTCATTCATGCCCGGTTTTTATTATAGTGGCAAAAGATACATTTACAGGTAATGAATGTCAGTGACTCGTGTACATAATCAGGGCTTATCCTGACAAGCTGGAATGGATTCATCATTCCTGGACCTGTGTTGGACACCCCTGATCTACAGCATAGCCTGGGAGTAAAATTCAGTGTTTATCCCTCTTACAAACGGTATCACACCTCTACTTTGACCCATTATTTACTATTATATTAAGCATTTCCAACGACTACAACCCATTTATCCAACTACAATGGCTCTTTCTAGCTAAAATGCATATAAAGTTAGTTTATAATGGAATTGTGCTCTGTCTGCAAGTGCAGCGTAATCTTGTCATATTTCTTACGTGAATTTGGGATACTGAGGCGGGGAATGGCCTGAAAAATCTGATTAAAACAGTAATTCGTTTGACATACTGCAACAAAATGACTTTTCACAACCTCTGCAATCACATTTCAGTAGTGTATCATCAACAGCAACCGCAGGCATGCATAACGCACCGTATCATTCTAGTTTTCGTATATCGCACAAATTGCCGGCTGACGTGCCTGCAGGCAGTGAGAGGAATCAATTGGAAGGCGCGTTCAGACGCGCGACCACAGCCTCCCCCAATCGGGCTTCAGAGGGACATCATTGTGTTTCATAAAGCGGGGGATATTTCACAACACGTCAAAGTGCCATGTACAGAGCTCCGTTTGAAAGGGCCAGAAAGGAGATGTTGCACGTCTTGCAATAGCACAATTGATTGTAGGTGGGTAGGGTATTTTCAGAGTATTATATATGTATTCTTAACAAATCAAAAGCAGTTGGCGGTCTCATAGCTTTAATGTACCTTCGCTAGCTTCTTGATCTGAAAGCTGTGTGGGGCGTTGCTTTAGCTTGTGATGGCATTGGTCATACATGTATAGTGACATGGAAACCATTGGTGCCTGCCATCAACAAGCCGATAGACCAGTGCTTAATATGCAAAAATGTATGAATCACACGTTTTTCCTAAGAGTCGACTGCTGAGTGCTGAGGGTGACACATTGAAAGCTTGCCTCCTCTTGAGTTCGCTTCAAGCCTCTTTCTTCCACTGCTCTACACTTCCTGTACATCTCCACTCTTGCGGGTTCTCTTTCATCCCTACTTTCCCCCTTTGTCCCCGTTTTCCTATATTTCTCCACTTTCGTTCCCCCTTTTCTGCATTTGTGTTTCATGGTTTGGGTCGAAATCTGATAATGAAAAATACGTTTTGGGCCCCAAGTTAGTGCCGGGACCCACTACCTGAAACTACCAGAAAAAAATTAAGCAGAAGCTAAACTGCTGCAGGCAGGGAGCAGCAAGAATGACATAGTTGAAGTGTAATGCCTTTCCATTTGTCAACAAACAGGCAAGAGCGCAAAATGGAGAATTTCCTCTGGTTTGCCATCAGTAAAGGTGAACTAGGGAGTGAGCAGGGTACCATAAATTGGGCCAGATGTATGAATGTACTGGTTATGGTCTGGCTTGACAGTGTGCTGTCGCCAGACAAAAATGAGAGCATCACAAGACAGGTGCTTTGGCTCCACCACATATTGGAAAGCCAGGAGTATATGTTTTGAAAAAGTGTGCTTCCACAATAAAGTGCTTGCCCTCCTCGCAGCTGCGATAAATTTATTTATCCAGCTGTCTAAGCTTGAACTTTCAGGGGCACATACATGCCATGCCATTCGAATGCTGTTAAAGTGCCTTCAATAACTAGATCATTTAAATTGTGTTTCCCAGGCAACAGCACAGATTGGTGGAGGAGGCCATTAAACTTAATGGATTTTTAAGTCTGGTTTGACAGTTCATCTGTCTTTTGACCTTTTAATTTACAACAATATTATTCCACAGTTCTTTGTTTGCACTCAAATACAGATCTATTCCCATGGTATTTACTTGAAATACTTTACATTACCACAGAAAGCCGAACCTATTGACATTACCAATGCTAGTTGCAAAAACTGATCAAAATTTCCACACAAATTTGTTTTGACCAGTAAATTAATTTGCAAAATGGCCTATGTACCGATAGGTCGGTTTTGCAAAATATTGATTTTGAAGGTGTCTAGAACGACCTGCCTAATAAATATTTCTTAAGCAGATCACACATTGCAACTCCAACCTATTGGCTACCTTCATAAGGATGGGGGCCTGCAAGGAACAGCAGGCTACCATCCTTGTGAATGTGTTTAAAAATGTAATTTTTTCTTTCTTTCCTTTTTTGTTGTCGTTTGTTTTAAGCAGTCACATTTTCTTAAAGGAATGAGAGCTGCTTTAAAAAAATAAACGTTTTTCCATTTTGAAAAGCTTTAGTGAGAGTTGGCAGTGATACCCTGGAAAAAACCTTAAATTTAGTAAGCTGGCAACAGTTAAGTCTCAGATCCATAGGGGCTAATTTGGAGCCCTGAGCAAAAACAGGTGCAGTAATGGTGTATCCACAATTTGCAATGCTGCTAGAGTGTGACACTTCGAGATTGCGCTACTACTGCACTGGTCTGTATTTCAAACCCCAGAACCAATGTTAACAATCTAATTGTAAATTGTCCCCCCTACCCCCGTTCTGATGAGCACAATCTGGAAATGTGCTCTATTTGCCCAAATGATTTATGCCAAATTCGATTTGGCGAAAAGCTTGTGGGCAAAAACCCTTTGGCTGCTTAATTAACTTTAATGTTTGAATTTGGGGGCAAACTCCTGTTCGGCCCAAAACAGCAAGTGTCTTCCCATAGGAATTACGGCAAAGAGACCACTGACTACCACTAATTACCAGTGGTTTTCAGTAATGGTTTGTCTTTTTCCAAAGATCTACTATATCCATCTCTCCATCCAGAAGTTCATCCAAATATCTATCAATCAAATATTAATGATAGTTTCAACATTCTATTATTAGTCTCTAAGCTAGTAGAATAAATCCTGACCCAGTCGGGTCACTCAGAGCTGTCAGAAGTACATATTGGAGAGCTCGCGGAAGAGTTTGGATCACGGAGTCTAGGTTCATGTAGAACCTTCGGTATACTTCATGGGCCCAGGCCAACTCTACTTTATGGTTATAAATATGTCCAGAACAGAGCCCATATTTTTTTAAAATTCTGAACTCTATCTCGTAACACTGCTGTGAATCTTTCCATTGCATATATTGACAGTATTTTGCACCACTTTATTTTTATAGGGGGTAGGTAGGATGTAGACCCCCAACATTGTGCTGTTGTGAACCTAGTTGCTATAAGTATCTAAAAGAAACACATTTGTGATAGATTCCTTACTTTAGAATTGCCCCCAAGCATCAGACTGGATCTGGAAAGTTTTCGTCAACAGTACCCCTGTGCGTCGGTAGGCGGCGTCGTGCGGCTCTGCGTATGTCGCTGACGTCGTAGTCGCCGAGATGACGCGGCTGGAGCTACTTAGACACGCCCACGCGTGCTGATGTCAGTTCTTTCTTTTTCCGTGCCAGTAAGCGCAGATCACGAGAGGGCGGTACCCCCAGTCAATTTTTGACTGAGTTATTTATGGGACTTTTGTCTTTGTTTTTTGAGTCTTTGACTCCTGGTGGATAGGGATGCCCGGGTTTAAGTCTTGCATGGCTTGTCCCCGCACGATGTCGGTTATGGACCCGCATCGTGAGTGTCTCCACTGCCTGGGGCGCGACCACGGCTCAGAGTCTTGCCCCGAATGCCGGGCCATGGCTCTGAAAACTGCGGCAGCGGTCCCGAAAGTTGCTAGAGGCCCGTGAGTCGGCTCCGCGCCATTCAAGGTCCCTGACCCATGGGAGGTCGAGGGACCGGTCACGGAGCCACCACCACCATCGTTCGACAAAGTCTTTGCACGCTGAGTCAGGTAAGGCGAAGCACAAGAAGTCGAAGAAGCGGTGTCGCTCTTTGCCTTCCCCTAGCCAGTCACGCGACACGGCTGAGGGTGCTGGTGGTGATACCCCCGCGGCCCGGCGGAGCCTGCGTAGTTGCTGACTGCCTACCCGCCCTTCCCGGTTCTTTGGGCTACTCCGGCCCAGCTACAGGACTTCCTGTCAGCCATGGCCCACCTTTTTGGCCCATCAGGCCTCGCTGGCACGCCTTCGGGGCCCGCAGGTCCGACTGGGGGTCCTCGCTCCTTTTCGTCGTCGCTGCGGCACGTTGTCATTGACGACACCGGTCTCGACTCCGTGAGAC
This sequence comes from Lissotriton vulgaris, assembly GCF_964263255.1. Classification (NCBI taxonomy): domain Eukaryota; kingdom Metazoa; phylum Chordata; class Amphibia; order Caudata; family Salamandridae; genus Lissotriton; species Lissotriton vulgaris. The sequence continues at coordinate 604,271,440 of NC_141699.1, read as the reverse complement.
CCCCATGGATCCATGCATGGATCCCAGCCGATATTGGATGGCCTCATACGACCTCCACTGACGTCTACGGCACCGCCACCAGCGTCGGCTGGCTCCCTGGCCGACGCCGTCCCCGGCTTCCACTCCGACGTGGAGACAGCGCCAGACCGGTGTCGATCGATGCTGATTGGGAATTTCTATCCCTTTCTCCATCTGCTTCCTTCTTTTCCGCCTACTCAGCAGGTTGGGGAGGATGGGGAGGACTGGGAAGGGTTTGAAGACCCTCTCACAGCCCAATACAAGTTAGACCCTGACTGGGAAGAGGATTTGGAAGACGCAGGACCTGGTGCACTGTCTCCTTCTACCATGGCTAAGCAGGAGGGTGGTACATATTCTGTGGTGTTGCGTAAGGCAGCCGAGGCTCTCCACCTCGAGCTCCCTACGGTGGCCGTCAGGACTAACCTCCTGACAGAAGTGCTTCAGCAGGCATCTTCCTCTATGGAGCCATTGCTGCCGTTCAACAATGCACTTTCGGACTTCCATTTGGGCACCTGGTCCAGGCCCAACACAGGGGCTCCTGTGGATGGGAACGTGGCGACCCAATTTTCCTCTGCCAACACCCTACCCCTGAGAGCTTGGTTGTCCAAGCTTCTGCATCCCCAAGCACATTCCCTTCCGCAACACCAGACAGGGAATCCAAGAAACTGTAGCAGTTTGGGAAGAAAATTCTCACCTCCTTCGGTTCAGGGCTGCGGTCTGTGAACACCGCATGCCTCTTGGGCCGTTATTCCCACTCTGTGTGGGATATGGTTGCACAGGTGCTGCCTCAGTGTCCGGAGGAGGCCCGGACAGTGCTCTCACAAGCTATTGCTGAGGGAAGAGACACAACCAAGTTCACAATTCGTTGTGGCCTTTATACCGCCGACTAGCTGGGCAGAGCGATTTCCACTACACTGGCGCTACGCCGTCACGCCTGGCTGACGACAACTGGCTTTTCAGGGGATGTCCGGAACACTCTGATGGACATGCCCTTTGATGGCACTCGCTATTTTGGCGACTAGGCAGATGCTGCGTTGGAGCGTTTTAAGGACTCGCGGGCTACGGCCAAGTTCTTAGGCCTTTCGGCCACGTGCACTCCTTCCGCTTCTGCTTTTCGCTCCTTTCGTAGCCAAGGAAGGGTTGCTCAAACAAGTTAGTTTCAGAGCCACAAGCCTGTGCAGCAACAGTCTCAGCACAGCCACAAACGTGGGACCCGCAGAGGTGGGTCACACGGCCAGCGGGCGGTTTACTCCCCCACCTCCCCTGCCGCCACTGCCTCCAAACCTTCCTAATCCGGTGTTTCAGGCCCACCAAACGCCAGTGGGTGGCAGGATTCACCATCATACCTCCCACTGGCGCACCTTCACTTCGGACAGGTAGATTTTACAGTTAGTCTGAAGGGGCTACTCCCTCCCCTTCGAGACTACCCCTCCAGCCATGCCACCTCAATACCACCGCATGTGGAGGGATCACTTGGTACTTCTCCAGCAGGACGTTGCAGCCCTCTTGGCCAAGGGGGGCCATCAAGCACGTTCCGACGCCAAAAAAAGGTTGTGGTTGTTACTCCCACAACTTCCTGGTTCCAAAGAAGGACATTGGCCTGCGTCCTATCTTAGACCTTCGGAACGTCAATCACTTCCTCCGGAAGGTGAAGTTCAAGATGCTCACACTTGCTCATGTCTTGTCTGCCCTAGACCCGCAACACTGGATGGTAGCGTTGAACTTGCAGGATGCTTACTTTCATATTCCCGCCCTGCCGGCCCACCGGCGTTACCTGCATTTCACGGTAGGCCACGAGCACTTTCAGTTCACCCTGCTCCCTTTAGGCCTTACTAACACCCCTCGGGTGTTCACGAAAGTGATAGCGGTGGTCGCAGCTCATCTGCGCAGATTAGGGGTTTCAGTCTACCCCTATTTAGACAACTGGTTGTTGAAGGCGGGCTCGCCCCAGGCAGTCGTCTCCCACCTCCAGACTACAGCCGACCTCCTGCATTTTCTGGGGTTCTCCATCAATGTGCCGAAGTCACACCTGATCCCCTCTCAGAAGCTCCTCTTCATTGGAGCGGTTCTGGACACGGAGCAGTTTCGGGTTTATCCTCCCGAGCAGCGAGTCCAGGGCATTCAGGCTATGATTCCAATCTTTCAGCCCTTGTCCTGGGTTTTGGTCAGGATGACCTTGAGGCTGCTGGGCATCATGGCCTCCTGCATCCTGCTGATCAATCATGCCAGACGGCATATGCGGGCTCTGCAGTGGGACTTGAAGTTCCAGTGGGCGCAGCATCAGGGTAACCTGTCCGACTACGTCCAGATCTCGGAGGGCACTGCACAACATTTGCAGTGGTGGCTCATGAACCACATTGGGTCAGCGGCAGATCCCTCTCCCTTTCCCAACCAGTGCACATAGTGGTGACAGATGTGTCCCTCCTGGGATGGGGGGCCACATGGGAGAGGCGGAAATCAGAGGCCTCTTGTCTCCGGCGGAGTCCAGGCTCCATATCAACCTTCAGGAGCTCCGGGCGATCCAACTTGCACTGAAGACATTCCTTCCCTGAGTGTCTGATTGATTCAGAAGCTCCGTCCATCACCAACCCCTTTTGTACCGCTTTTGGCCGCCATAAGTGTGGCAGGGTATACTCAGACGTGAGTCCCTTGCTCACTTTGCCACTGGATTCAAGCAAGCCGGGCTGAAGAAGGCTGGAATGCCAGAAACCGGTCCTCGGAAGCTTGTTTCTGGTCCAGGGAAGACATGGCTTGGCAGTTCGGGCTGCACTGTTCCCATGAGGCACAGGGTCAGACTGATTTGCATATAGCCATGTCTGAACTGGGGTGGCAGAGTGGGCTAAAGAACAGTGATGGATTAAACCCAGATCTCTTGACTGGGTGTGAGTGTCTGATTGATTCAGAAGCTCCGTCCATCACCAACCCCTTTTGTACTACTCTGCACGACAGCATACTATGTCACTCAATTCTGCACCACTGTACTCAAAACCACTCTACTCTACACTGCACTCTACGCCACTGTATTCTACTCTGCACTACTACACTCTACTCTGCACCACTCTAATCTATGTCACTGCATTCTACAAAATTGCATTGTAGACTGCTATAATTATATGCCTCTGCACTCGATGCCACTGCACTCTACGCCATTATACTCTGCAACACTCTACACCTATGCAGTCTACACCTGTCCACTCCACACCACTGCACTCTACTCTATGCTATTGCACTTTTCTCTGCACTACTGTACTTAATGCCACTGCACTCTGACACTCTTCTCTGCAACATGCACTCTACGCCACTGAACTCTATCACACTCTTCTCTACGCCACTCTACTCTGCATCACTCCACTCGAAGCAAATCGACTCTGCAGCACTCCACTCTATGCCACTGCACTCTGCCACATCATTCTACAGCACTATACTCTGCACCACTCTATGCTACTGTACTCTATGCCACTCTACTCTACATTACTGCACTCTACACCACAATACTCTACGCCATCCTACTCTGTACCACTGCACCACTCCACCTGCACCAATGCACTCTACCCTATTGCACTCTACTATGCAACACTAATCTATGTAATTGAATTCTACGACGCTGCTTTATACGCTGTTGAATTTTATGCCGCTGCACTCTGTGCCACTATACTCCGCAACACTCTACGCCCATTCACTCTACACCAGTCCACTCTACTCTACGTCACTGCACTGTACTCTACACCACTGTATGCCACTCCAATACACTGCACTATGGCATTCCACTTTATGACACTCCACATCACTCTCCTCTACGCCACTAACTTTTAGCCATGCTAAACAGCAGTCATGCTGGTTTACAACATGGCTAAGAAAACATCGGCAAAGCCAATAACTCTTGCATAGGCGAGACCTGTTAGCTTTACCAATGCTTGTTGTATCTTGCGTTATGTCAAACAGAAGATGCTTTGTTTCTTAACTTATGGTCTTTGATAGCCGAAAGCGTACAATTTACTGCAATATAATTACACAGCTGCTGCCTGCAAACGTATTTTACAGTTGATTGATTATCTTGTGGTGGGCTCAGCTGTTACTGCTTTTTTTATTTGGCACAGCAGTGTTATCAAAAGAGATTCACAAAAAAGCATCAAATTAAACCAGCATTGACAAAGCTAATAGGTCTGCATTAGTTGTTCCAGTGTGGCTCCGTCAAGGCTTGCTTTGTTTTTGTCGTGCCTTATGTGAAACTGTATGGTAGGGGAAGCTATGTGGCCCTCGTCAGTGTAATGAAACAAAAGGTTTTGATGCACTAGACGTTTGCCCGACCATAATGCATAAATATAATTCAGCATGTCATTTCTCCTACGTGTGTATGACAATGAGCAGGAAAGGCCCCCTCCTTCTCTATGCAATTCAAAAGCCTTATGCACATACAAACTATAAGTAAATCACAGTATTCCGACGAGTAGTTTTTCCAGCACAACTGCTCTGTTAAATATTGCTTTTTCCACTGCCACAGAAATCACTTATTCCCAGTCAAATATGAGGGCCGATGTGCAGTGGCAATGGATAGTATTGTGCGGGGAACTCTTTGTTGTGCGGGGAACTCTTTCTCTTGGGCAGTGATTGGGTGGTTGTGGTGTGTGTCTTGGAGCATAGTGATTACCGACTATACAGCTAATCTTGGAAGCTGGTTGGGAAAAAGAGGAGCTATTGAGGATAGGTGGGATCGACTGGTGGTTATGTAGCGAAAACGAGTGTGTGTCTCTATCTGTGTGTCATTGTATCTATTTGTGATTACTGATGGAGACAGACTCGGTAAAGGATTTAAAGATTAAATGTATTCTCTTAGAGAGAGACTAGGCCCAAGGCAACCCGATCTCCAGGCCTCCTGCCCTTTTTGGAGTGCTTGCAGATAGTGCTGTGTGAAATTGTTATTTCACCGTCATTTTTGCAATGTGCAAAGATCCATTAATTTTTTTATGGCTGTGTAAGTTTGTTCACTTTTGTTCTGTGGAGCTGGTTTGACCAGTGTCTTGCCCGAGCAGAAAGTGTTTAGCCGGAGACAGTTGACCTGTACTCTTCTTGTGAGATGCAACAACATTTTATGAAGCAACATTTCTTGAAATTAAATGTCATTGTTTTACACAGGCCTAGTCTGCACTTAGAGCAGCTGCTTCCTGTTTTTTACAGAGTGACGCATTTATATGCCGGGCCCACAAAATGGAAGAGTGAGAGGACCATATTGAGATCCCTAGCTAATGGGTACACGCCACATAATTTCCCAATTAGCTCTAGCCTCTGGGAGGGCAGCAGAGGATTCCCCTCAGGATACTGAGAGGCTAGGGTCTGCATTCACCTACCAGTGAGGGTGGTTTGAGCTAGACTACCAGTGTTGGACCTCAACCTAGTAGCCTCGGTGGCTGCTCTAGTTAATCCCCTATAATCTTACCCTGATGAGGACATGTGCTTGTGTTTGCACGTATCACATACACTTCCTGTTGTTTCTCTCCAGCATTTCCGGATCTCAGACTGCTGGGATGTGAGAAACTGGAGAGTGAGTGCAGCCAGTGCGCTGTGTCCCTAGCGGAGTATGACGAGGTCTCTGTAGGAGGCAGCACACAAGCATTTTAAAGAATCCGCGGCTGAATGAGTGTTTGATTGTAGTTGCTTAAATTAATGAGCTGGGAAATGTGCAATATTTCTTGGAAATAAAGTATTTTGCTTGACTTGAGTGTTTGAGTGAGTAAAAGAGTGAGCGTAGTGTGCTTGTGGGTGGTTAAAGGAGAGAGAGAGAGATAGTTGTAAAATGAAGAACAGAGGAGAATTTCAAGTTTCAGACTCCCACCCCTGCCTGTACAGTTGCAGATCCTAAGAGGGGTTTGCTGTCCTCTGTGTGCCTCTTCCAAACCTGAGAGATCAGTTGGTAAGATTGGAAGTTCTGAAAAGTAGTTCAAAGCACTCGCCCTGTGCCTGGTACTATGAGCATCTGAGATGTAGTGGTCCAGTAAACCATGCATCCATAGCACCCATACATTCCTGGCTTTTATTAAACTGAAAGTGTTACCTAAATACTAGGAATCCTAACATCACAGGAGGCTGCAATGCTCAAGACTACAGAGGTAAGTAGTAAGTTACTGAATGCATAACACTGCAACACAGAATAAACAGACACTATCCCAACTGGTATTACTGTTGAGACAATTAGACATGTATGCGAAAAGCATTACGTGAACAGAAACAAGGAGACTCGATACGTTTTGGAACGTGCTCATGGCATCGTATAATTAGAGAAAAAATAATAAGAAACACAGTTGTAGCAGCACTGTACATAAATGAATAACAAAACAACCCAAATTGGACTTGGTGCTAGGTGTGTGCAAGTGACATAAAGGTGGCGACGCAAGTGGCAATTGTGATCAGCATGGACGGCGCATAGTGTGAAAGTGTTTGAATATATACAGTGAATCAAAAGGTCAATGTGGCTCAAGTTAAGTTACAATGCGAAAGTTTGTCTGGTTTGAAAGGATGATTCAGATGAGCCACACTGGGGGATGCGCCATTTAATGAGCTGAGGGGTCGACAACGTTTCGATCCTCGTTAGTCAGGATCATCTTCAGGACCGAGTTGCCTTTGGAAAACGGTGCTGTACGGGGAAGGAAGGTAGAAAGTAAAGGAGGAAAGGTGGGGAAAAGGCAAGCGCTGGCGTAGAGGGACGGGGACTGGCTGGGGCGGTCTGGAAGTGAAGGGCGCATGGGAGGGCGCAGGGAAGGGCAGGAAAGGGTTGTCGTGGGTGAAATGGTCGCGACGCATATCTCATGCTGTGTAACTGGACCCTCTAGCATCTTTTGTATGTCCTCCGATAATACCGGGAAGTGGAGATCACTCAGGAAACCTGCACTTTTGCATCGAGTCCTCTAAGCCTATATGCGAATAGAGACCGCTCAAATGAGTATAAAAGGCGTGATTTATCTCTGCCTGGGTACACACCAGGGTACCCGTCTGGTCTCGTATTTGTGTTATAGTCAGCGGATCAGGCCGGTCTCGGACCAACCTGGCCAAGAGTGCACCAGACTTATCAGCTTCTGTGTGTTGTCTATGTAAATATTCCTTATAGTCAATCATCCGTAAGGTCTCTAAAAGCTCCGCGTGATCAATGTACTCCACCTGTAGGTCACCTCTCTTACCCGGGTCATTACTAGCCTCGCGCTCCATGGTCTTCAACCGATCCTCTACCTCACAGAGTTTCTTATGAACTTCTTGTCTAGCCCCCACTAATTGCCCTATAGCTGGTCCCCTGATCACGACGTTCATGGCATCCCAGACACCAGGTTCGAAGAGGCAGAATCCCAATTAAATCTAAAATAGTCCGTAAGAGCATCAGACAAGGATGCCCGAAAGGGGGGGGTGGGGTGTCCTCCAATAGAGAAGGTGGGGGCCGGAGTCGGTACCCTGCCCCAAAGGAGTGTAACAGTTATGGGTCTGTGGTCGGAGAACTTTTTTGCTAAGTATTCAGATTTCTCCACGTTAGGGATTATCGATCTTGGGCAGGGATCCCTGCCCAATTAGAATAAGAGGGAGGTTCCTGTACCTCTTCTCTTTGCAGAGGTTAAGGTTTTCCTCTGGCCAAGAAGCACCTACCAAGACACTAAGACAAGCTAATACTTTACCGTGAGAAGTTGAGCGCCAAAATTTCTGAACACTTAAAAACCTACTCATAGACTATTCAATTATCGATCTTGAGCATAGGAACCGGTCAATCCTAGTGTGTAATTTGTGTATATGGGAATAAAACGAGTATTCCTTGTGGGTGGCATAAAACTCACGCAATGCGTCCAATAATCTCCAGCCCGCAGCCCAGGTAACAAAGAGGTCGGCTAATTTGGTAACTCCAGCAGCCTACAGGGGGGATGAGATCTGTCCATATCCACATTTAAGACCACATTCCAATCTCCGCCCAACACCCAGGGTATCTCCACCCAGTCTGATAGTGCCAAACCCAATTTAGGTAAAAACTGATCCTGGTCATAATTCGGTGCGTATATACTTCCCAGGACTATTAGTCTCCCATCCAGTGTACCTTTAACTAAGATGTACCTGCCTTGGTCATCTACCTTTCTCTCCATCTCCTCAAATGGTACCCAGTGACGCACCCATATAGTAGCTCCCTTGGAGAAAGCAGATTATGTCGTAGAATAGACCATGCCTCTCCATTTCTTTCTCAATTTCTGCGACTCTGTGATGGTCAGATGGGATTCCTGTAGGAATGCAATCTGTATACGGTGTTGGAGGAGGAACAAGTGTATTCTGTGACGCTTTCGAATTGCCCCCAAACCTCGCACATTCCAGGTGAGAAATCGATATGTCCCTGCAGTCTCAGCCATGTACGTCTCTTATCTCATGTAAAGTTACCATTAGGCCAGATGTCGTGTCCACTGCACGTAGCGACCAGGAGTCCCTATACCCCAAAACCATAGAGAAACCTCAACCAAACTCGGCCCAGCATCGAAACACTACTGGTCCCAACAAGAAGTGAACCAACAAATCAGTCCATAACATGGTGCATACGCCAATGGGGGGGGGTGGCTGACCTTCAACACCATTGGGTCATTGTTCATGGCTAGCTCCGATTGCTCAACGGCAGGTCATCCCGGGGTACCAGGATGTATGACAGCCCTTATCAGAGGAAGGGGGGGGGGGGGAGAAGGAATACAGGATATGTGAGCTGCCATATTGGGTGTAGGCCCCGCCTTGAATCAACATCCCCACACAACCCCGAGGAGACAGGTTCCAATTGTCCATTTCCCATATAGCACAACCCAAATACATCCAAATGAACGGAGCAATATATCTAGGGAAGCACAATAAGGAGAGGAGCTATGGCGGCTAGTGCCCTTTACAAAGAAAAAGGATACTACTTATGTTGCCTTCATGAGTCTGTATCCCACTCGTCCAACATTGTTCTCAGTTGTCTACAAGATCATCAGCTGTTCTGGGTGTAATGGTGGGGGAAAGGACAGCGCTATGATCAGAATAAGAGTGAATCGTACTGTCCCCCGAGTCTGTTTCAATCTTGTCCTCCGCCTCCCGAAATGCCCCGGCCGTCGCCAGTGCTCCCAGTTGGTCCTTTTTCTGCTGCCTCCTCGACGGGCCCGAGCGGCCACTCCTCCCATCAGGCTCAAGGGACTCCTCCAGATCCTGACCCGGTTCATCCACCATGGACAGTCCTGAACGTCCCTCCGCTGATTCCAGGCCAACCCCTATGTCCATTACTTCCAGCCATTCTTCCACGTCTGAGGGGCTTTCAAAGAAGTGCATCTTCTGGTTGTGGATAACCTTCAGCCTGGCAGAGAAGAGGAGGGGGTACTGCAGCCCAGCCTTCTTTAGTCTTCTCTTCACCTGTTGGTACGACGAGCGCTGCTTCTGGACCATATTGGTGTAATCTGGTTATAGGGAGATTCTGTGGTTTTCGAACTGCATTAGCGACTTCTCCCGGCCTTCTGTAACAAGAGATCACGGTCCCTGTAGTTGAGGATCTTCACAATCAGCGGCCAAGGAGGCCGGCCAGGACGGGGCTGACCCGTCGGGATCCGATGCGCCCGCTCCACACAAAAGTACGGAGAGAGGCCCTCAGAAGTGACATGGTCACGAAACCATTGCTCCGTATAGTCCGCCGCTCGAGTCCCTTCGCATCGTTCCGGCAGGCCTATAACGCGTATGTTATTGCGTTGGTTTCTTCCTTCTGCATCTTCCACACGATCGATTAATGAGGGGACCTGCTGTTGGAGGTGTTGTATGGAGGAAGAGTGGTCCGCCACCGTCAGCGCGAGATCTGCAAGAACTAAACTCTGGTCTTTAACCCTGTCCGCTAATTTTCCATGGTCCGCTTTCAAGAGGGACACGTTAGTAGTCAGGACCCCCAGCTGTTGTTCCATCGCCGCCCTAGAGTCTTGTATTTCTTTTAAAATCAGATCCAGATTATCCGGCGGAGGTCTCCCATCACTCCCCGGTCCCGCCGCTCCAGGCCTTTTCCAACCTCAGATCCAGCATACGTCGACTCAGTGTCTCCTGGGCCCCCCAGCCCCTTAGGCCCCCTCCGTACCATGACGATGTAATAGAGGTAGAGCACCCTCTATATGGGTAATCCCCTGGGTAGTTTCCACCACGGCCAACCGTACCAAGCAACCTTCACGAGACCGTAGGGGGTCAGCAGCTTCCAGAGCAAAAGTGGGTCAAGCAGGCAAGGGGGAGCAGAACGGCAGCAATGAGGTTCAATCACAGGGTCACATCTCCCATGGTCGTCGACAAGCTAAAGGGTGTCGCCGCCAGCAAAGCATTGCTGAGATCAACCACCATAAGGACCCCGAGCAGGCCACCACTCGCCTGGCGTTGGGGAGGAGAAGGCCTCTCAACAGCCAGCCTACCTTTCCGCAGAGCTCACGGCCATCACACAGTATCCAGGGGGGGGTCCCCCAACCTCAAGTGTAGGCAATTAGGATCACATACGCAAGGTGTAGGCGTCCTCCGCAGCACAGCAGGGCAACCTCGGGGCAATCCAGCCTGCTCCAGCCCGCCGCTAGCCTATGGTCATTCCCCAGGCTCCAGTCGATATTCCGGGGTCCGGGTACTTTGTCTTCGGGACGCGGCCCGCCTCAAACTGCTCGCATGTGTTGCGAGAGCAACTTCTGTGGCCTCCGCTGCAGTCAGTGAGGGGGTGGCCCGCGCACGATGCGTGTCGGGGCACCGGTCCAATTCTCCCCCTTCGGGGCTTACCTCCGCCTCCCGGAGCTCCCGCTCCGCTCCCCCAGGCCGCACGATGGTGGCGAGGCACGGCCTTCCCATTCAGCAGATCAGCGGTGGAATCAAGTCACCCGTACAGCCCGTCGCAGCCAGACCTCAGGTCCCACAGGGACCCTCGCCGCTTCCCTACTGTCCCACAGCAGTATCGGCGAATGGGCGCAGCAGGAGACTTAGATTGTCGGGCAGCCGCCACAGCAAAGCGATCTGGCAATGGCGTCTTTCACGGGCACTTCCGCCCGGGCGGGTCGTCTCACCACGCACTTCCGCCTCCACGCGAGCCCCCGGCTCGCACACACAGAAAGCCTCTGCAGGCCCGGTTACAGGATGGTCACAGTCCAGAGCGCCGCTTCACAAGTCAGGCCATCGGGTCGTCTCTCCGGCATCTGCATCCCCTCCGTCACCTGTGGGCATGTCTGGGCCCTCACAGAAGCCCCGTGACAGGATCAAAGCCCCGGGGGCCACTGGAGCTCTATCGGCAGCCGACTACCATCATGGCCAACTAGCCATGCCCCCCGCATTGTAACTTAACTTGAGCCACATTGACCTTTTGATTCACTGTATATATTCTAACACTTTCACACTATGCGCCGTCCATGCTGATCACAATTGTCACTTGTGTCGCCACCCTTATGTCACTTGCACATACCTAGCACCAAGTCCAATTTGGGTTGTTTTGTTATTCATTTATGTACAGTGCTGCTACAACTGTGTTTCTTATTATTTTTTTGCTAATTATACGATGCCATGAGCACGTTCCAAAACATAGTCTCCTTGTTTCTGTTCACATAATGCTTTTTGCATACATGTCTAATTGTCTCTACAGTAATACCAGTTGGGATATTGTCTGTTTATTCTGATAACCTACCCTGATCTCAACGTGGTTTATGGATCATACTCCTGTAGTAATTTACAATAACACTGCAACACAGCATGCATAATTAACTTCTTTTTTATTTTTTCACTAGTAAAAGAAGCAAGAAAGGAGACAAAAATGGAAAGGGACTGAGGCATTTCTCTATGAAAGTGTGTGAAAAGGTTCAGCGAAAAGGAACAACCTCCTATAATGAAGTAGCCGATGAACTGGTGAACGAATTCACAAGCGGCGAGAGCCACATAGCTGCGGATTCTGTAAGTACAAACGTTACTGGCGTTCGTTATTAACGCAGTGTTTGTAGTAGGTTGTTTGATGAATAGGCCTTGTTGATTATGTTGATTGGTGTTCATTGTTAAATTAAATGTTAACTCAATTCAATTCAATTCAAAATGACTTTATTTCGGATATATTGCAATCCATAAAAGTACGATACATTATACATTTCATTTAAAAAAAAAACATCACAAAGTTACAAAGTCAGTATAAAATAAATACATAAGACATATGAATTTCTTGACAGAGTGAGTAAACAAGATCGGTACAGAAAAAGTGCAAGTGCAAGTCGAGCCCATATGCAATAGTGCAAAAAGGTACTTCAGGCAGAAAATCACAGTTATTCATCTAAACATTTTCTTATTCTCACAGATAATTTTAAATATTCTAACACCTGGAGAACACAATCAGAATGCAATAGCTGTAAATATACAAGAGCGGGTCTGATTTGTTTAAAATTTAATTTTCTTAAAAGAGTAACAAGATACCGCCTACGGGGATATTCATAAAATGTGCATAAAAATATAAAATGCAGCATGTCCTGTGGAGACTTCCCGTCGCAGCCACAGGGTGCTGCCGATTTTTTAAAAATGTCCAACTTTGGTCTAATTAAAATGTGGTGGAAGATGTTGAATCTAAATCGGGTCAGCAAAAACTTGTCATGGGAGGTAAAGGAGCCTGTTAGGTACATTTCCATAGTGTCACATGTTCTCAACATAATGTACTTTCTAACATTTGGTTTCAAGAGCTCAACTTCATCTCTTAGGGCACTGCGATTCATAAAAAAAGCCCTCTTAATTACTGCAACATCACCCGTGACTATATCCCCCGGATTTTCAAACATATTTAGGCGCCCAAGCTTCAAAAATTGGGACTTCAAATATTTGAGCCAGGGTACACACATGGCATAATCCATTGAAACAAGATCTTCCAGTATCTGGTGGGTTAAGGGTATATCCTGGCTTAGCCATAATTTAATCCAGCATAACAGTGGTTTCAAACCGACAATGTCTGAAACATACTGACAGCCAAGCTCTTCATGTACAGCTAAGTTCGGTGTACTGCCTGGGACACACAACAAGCGCTTGAAGAAGTTATTTTCGGCTATTTGTATTTGTTCACCATTTGTGTAGCCCCATATCTCACTGCCGTATACTGCGGTGGATATGGATTTAGCACTATATAGTTGCATCATAGCCACCATCGGCTTTTTCCCCAATTTACTGGCAAAATTAAAAATTGAGGCATTCACTCTGGTCATTTCACCCTTCTTTCTAGCCAGATGTGGAGCCCAGTTGAGCTTAGTATCAAATAAAACACCCAAATATGAAAATGTATTGGTAACAGGGATCACAACATCATTTAATTTAAAAACAAACTTCTTTTTTGGTTGACGGCCAACATGCATAATGTAGGATTTCGAGTTATTGACCATGAGATCCCTGTCAGACATAAAGTTATTAAAAGCATTCAGCAGTGCTTGGAGACCCTTCTCTGTTCGTGATATTAAAACCGCGTCATCCGCGTATAAAAGCAAGGGAATGCCCCTCTCTCCTGCTCTTGGACAATCTGATTTTATCTCTTGCAATGCAGACTCTAGGTCGTTTATATAAAAGTTAAAAAGAAATGGGGCCAGAATACACCCCTGCCGTACTCCTTTGTTGGTACTAAACTTGCCTGTGGTTTCCCCATTCACTGAGAACCTCACATTGGCTCTTGTATCATTATGTAGGTCCGCAAGGAAATCCACAATCCCCCTGTCAACGCCTTTGTCCCTCATGGTCTGCCATAGCCTCCCCCTGTTGACACAGTCGAAGGCTGACGACAGATCCATGAAGGCTAAGTGAATTACTCCTTTTTGAACAACAGTGTATTTATTCAAAATAAGAAACAAATTAAGGCACTGAGTTATGGTAGAGCGGCCTTCACAGAAACCATATTGGCAAGTTGACATAATATTATTATCAGTCGCCCAGCTTACTAGACGTTGAAGTAAAACTCTCCCCATAATTTTAACCAGTGAATCGATAAGGGATATTGGTCGATAACAAAGAGGACTTCCCCTGTCGCCTTTCTTGAAGATAGGGACTATGGTTGATAATCCCCAAGTTTCCGGACAGCCTACTCTGGCCGCAGCATTAAATACAGCAGCCAGAATTGGAGCCCAGAAAGCTGGATCATATTTATAAAGGTCCGGCGGAATTCCATCAGGACCTGGTGCTTTATTGGCTGTAAGGCCCAAGATGGCAACCCGAACCTCGCTTATTTCAAATGTTATATTACTGCTCCCCACAAGTGGGGCAGCAGCACTAGTACCAGCACCCTCTAGAAAGTACAGGCTTTTAAAATGGCTTTCCCATTCTGCTTTAGTTATGCAGCAAGCAAGTTCATTACAGGGGTCATCGGTTAAAAAAGGTTTTTTAACCAGTGCCCAGAACTTGGTGCTGCTCTTCAGGGTGGAGGGATCAAGTAATTCCTGCCAAGCCTCCTTCCTAAGGAGCTCCTTACGGGCGATGGTAATAGCCTTATATTCTTTCCTGCAGGCCTTTACCTCCTCCCGGTTCCTCGGTGAGGCTGACAAAGCAATCCTTAAGTTGCGAGCAGCTTTGGTGCAGTCATGGCTGAACCATTTCGGGCCTGTTTTAGCCTGATTTTTATTAGGGACAGTAAGAAGCGCTGACACCTTCTCCGACACATTTTGATAGGATTCTAGTACTAGCCTGGGGTCATCCCCCTCAATCATGCAAACTTTGATCTCCTCTGTACAGCTCTCAACAATATTTTTGTAGAGGATATCTGCAGATTCCAATGACCATTTTAACCTCCTCCTGCCGTCAGTTGTTCCCAAGCTACCTTGAGTAATGGTCTTATTTCCCTTCTTTGCCCAGGGACATTTCAAGCAGATTGTTAAGGGATTATGGTCACTGAACTCGCTCGAGACAATGCAAAAAGAGTCTAAAAAATTTTGCATTGTCCGAGAGGCCAGTATATGGTCTATAAAGGTACCCCTACCATGTCCCTTAAAAGTTGGGATATCAAAACAATACAAAGGGTCTTTAAAAGACAACGCCGAAGAAAGGTCAAGATCATCCATCAGATTGTTACACAATTCCCCATCCTTAGTGTGTTCCATATGGAGATAACATGCACGTTCACAAAACATTTCAGGTAAGCATTTATGTAAAGGATCTATACAGGGATGTAAATTAAAATCCCCCATAATCAGCAAGTTATGGCCTAGGTCTTTCATATTATTAGAAACAAAAGAATGTAGGAAAAAAATGTCATTCCTAACCTCACTGTCGTAGATAGCATTGTAGAAATTCACCAAACCCACACTGACATTTCCTCCAGATAAGACCAAGCCCAACACACCTGTGTGCTTGGCTTCAACTCTGCGTACTCCACAAGGTAATAATATTGAAATAAAAATTACCAGGCCCCCCTTCGGCCTACCCCTTAAAGATGGCAAAGCGGGTACATAAAATGCCTTGTAACCTTCCAAAAAGAGGTTACAGCCCACCTCCCAGGTTTCTTGTAAGCAGATAATCGAAAACTGTTTGATGTAGGTCACCCAATTTTCATCACACATTTTCGCCGCAAGACCTGCAATATTCCAAGAAATAGCTTGGCATGCTGGGTTAGTAACCTCCGGGATATCTGAGATTATATTTGTAAGTTCACCTGTAGCCACAGTATCCTGAGCCGCAGGTGCCATCCGTCAGTCGCACATTTCAAGGCCAGATAATGCTTCATACCTGTTCTGTGTAATTAGATCCGTGCCATACCGATAGGGGCCAACACTATTACTCCTGTTATAAACATCAATGGGTCCAGCTGACCTACAAGGATTCATGATGTTATAAAAGAATTGAGAATCTTGAACAGGGGTGTATGGTTCAAACGCCCGCCTGGTTAAGCTCTGTTGTGGTGTAGGTTTACAGAGATGCGCATAAAAGTAGCCTAGCGGGCGTACACAGATACTATTTTCATTATAGACCAGTGAAGAAGCTCTCAAGAGAACAGTCGCCACATGCTGAGGGTGTTTAAAATTAATGACTATACAGTCTCCAGAGCTAGATTTTCTAGAGGGTCCCACCCAATTCACGCGTCTAACTACCATAATCTGGTCCGAATATGCTATGGGAAAACCACAATTTTTGTTAAGCCACGCTACAGTCTTGTTTTTCAAGGAACTATGGGACTCATCATAAGGAGATGCAGGATGTGTGCCGCAAGGAGGGACATTAGTTAGTACTGCCACATATGGAGCACAATCAGGTGGTAAGTTTAAGTAGCGATTGTGCCTTGGGTGACTAAGGGTTCTACTGTTTTGAGGTGTTGTAGATAGTTGTGGTTGCGGAGCTGATACCACTGGGGTATCCAATATGTTGGATCTATCAGGCTCCGCTGGTACCACTATAACAGTATTCCCCCTATCCCTATCCTTGATCCGTGTGTCATTGGCTTTATCAGATTCTTTCCCTTTCCCCCCACCGTGAACTGAACCACCAAATGTTGCAGTCTTATGTGATGATAACAGACCACCCAGCCTAATAACTTCCTTTGCTAAATTGTCAATCTTATTAGTTAAAGGCTTGATAAGCTCTTCAATTTTTGATGTTAATGAAGCTTCAAGATTTTTTAATAAAGAGGCAAGCAAGTCAGAATTTTGATGAACCCCATTACCATTAATGCCCGTAAAGACAAAAGGGGTTATAGCAGCAGGGCCACTAGTCGTCTTACCATCCTTTTTTTTGGCCTTGGAGTTATTAGGTTTACCATTATCTTTTTGAGATACTGTTCTACAGGTTCTCAGGGGCCTATTTTCAGGTTGGGTTACAGTTTGGGTCTCATTCAAAACATCGGTGTCGTCAATTAGCTGTACTGGTGGGTCAGCATAGACCTCAACACTTACTGAGATGGGCACAGGGGGGTCAATAGAAATGAGATCAGTAATATTAGCAACAGGGTCTATGGGTGGAGTAATATCAGGGGGTGTTTCTAGTGAGTCCCCTGTCATATTGGCCTTCCCCAACGATGCACGTCTGTTATTGTTAATTTGGTTTACTTTCCTAACCAAGAAATTATCCAATGACGCTGGGCCTACCTTAACCTTGTCAGTTTTGGGTTTGGACATCATAAGCAGTGAGGCTATCAATTTACAAACAAATACACACTAGCGTACTCACTCACGGTCAAGTAAAAACAACAATAGTAACAAATTATAAAAGTTAAGTTCTTACGTGCACACAGCACGATGACAGTCAGAATGGGGCGCTACAGGGTCCCTGGCCCAGTCCAGTCTCCTCGGGCCTCTGAGGGCCACAGAGGGCCCGCCCTTTGCCCGGGCTTAGCCCGGCGCTGCCCGCGCGCGTCCCGCGGGGCGGGACGCGTTCCTCAGCTATGTAGCGCCTCCAGGCGCTGCCAGGCGTGTCAGGGATGCGCCGATGGTCCCAGGGGCACCTGGGTAATGTAGTTAGAAGCCGTTGCCCTCACGGCGCTTGTCTGTCAGCAGGGAGCCCCACAGCCGTTTCCCTCACGGCAGGAGCAGTCGAGCTGCGAGTCCGGTGAGATTTTCACCCCCGCTAGAGCGCTCGGCGCTCCTCAGCTATGTAGCGCCTCCAGGCGCTGCCAGGCGTGTCAGGGATGCGCCGATGGTCCCAGGGGCACCTGGGTAATGTAGTTAGAAGCCGTTGCCCTCACGGCGCTTGTCTGTCAGCAGGGAGCCCAACAGCCGTTTCCCTCACGGCAGGAGCAGTCGAGCTGCGAGTCCGGTGAGATTTTCACCCCCGCTAGAGCGCTCGGCGCTCCTCAGCTATGTAGCGCCTCCAGGCGCTGCCAGGCGTGTCAGGGATGCGCCGATGGTCCCAGGGGCACCTGGGTAATGTAGTTAGAAGCCGTTGCCCTCACGGCGCTTGTCTGTCAGCAGGGAGCCCCACAGCCGTTTCCCTCACGGCAGGAGCAGTCGAGCTGCGAGTCCGGTGAGATTTTTAAATGTTAACTATCTGGAGGTTTTATGTAATTTTATTTTTTTACACATTTTGTTAGGAGTGCGAGAGCACTTCCTATTAGTTTGCTAGATGTAGAAAGAAAATGGTGCAAATTATTGAGACATCCAAATAAGTGTAATTCAGACCCATGGTGTGATGGAAATGCCCGTCAACCACGAAGGTGGTGCAGCTTCCTTCACGTCTGACTGAACAGCAGCTAGCTCGCTACAAGCCGATGAAGGGTAACCCTAAGGAGCAGTATATGAAAGAGGTGCTTGCTGTTTCTGCAAATATGTCCATTTGATATTGGTGCATCCCGTTACATCTACCAGAATGTGAACATCCTGCCATGCCATTGCATATCAACAAGCGACTTACTCTGTCACTGGCAATTAGAGCATGCCTTACTTGGTCGCGATAAGTAAATATCAACTTTGCCGCTAGTGTCAGTCGTGGGATCAGCTCTGCTGCTAGTGGCATATGTGCAGATTGCTCTGCGGCGTGTAGCAGATGTTCTTCGTGCTGTTCTCTCTGGGCAGATGGGAAGCTTGCTTTGACTCGACTGGAAAATGTGCTGCTTGCCCTGACCTTGGCAGAAACCATACAACAAATTTTGCATCTAGTGCCGCATCCGGAGCTTGCTTTTCCGTGTGTTGCTTTCTCCGCCTCTGCTACACTGGTATCATTTGTTCGACCTATGGTGGTCAGCGCGCTGCTTTCTCCTATGCTGGCAGATGTTCAACATTTGTTTGCATCTGGTTGATGAGGTGTTGCATACCTCACCTTCGTTGACCGCTGCGCCACTTGCTGTGCCTGAGGTGGCAGATATGAGCTGCAACCTGTGAGAGAGAGCAGTTTTGATCATCTCGTGGGGACCTGATGCAGGAGAAGGTCCAAGTCCATGGGTCATGCTCTTCCCTGGCACACACTGTCCCTGTTCAGGTGGGGATTGCAGCTCTGAATGGCGCCAGGTCTGGTTGTCTGTATGGCTCGTGCAGGCCCTTCCAATGGCCGGGAGCCAGAAGCCACCTGGCTATCACTTAGGACTGCTGTTGCCATTCTGGGTGATGAGACGAGTTCACACTGGCCTCTGAAGCTCCCACTTGCACGGGGGAGGGGAGGGCTGTGTGAGACCAAGGCCGGTGTCTCCCGTTTCCGTTTCTGGTTCGTGCATCGGCCAGGGTTGCAGGTAGACAAGAGCACGGGAAAGATGCTCATAGCTCCATGCACCTTTCTTGCGCTTGCTACTGACGTAAGCCTGAAATCAGAAGATAGTTATTTCCGGGTAGTTTGTGGATTAGAGGATCACGGCCCACACGTGCCGAGGCTCTAATCATCCGACAGCTATGGCCATAAATCCCCACATTCAGCACCGCCCCAACTCAGGGGAGTTGAAACGGGGCGACATCCAGGTCCGGCTTTAACGCTGGTAGCGCCCGGCTTTAACAGTGCTCCTCAAGTCTCTATAACCACTCTCTCTCTCACATGCATTTGTTTTGTTTTATAGCGCTACTCATGCTAGTATAAGGCGTCTAGCATTACGTGTGTGAATCAGTGTATAGGACGTGTTACATAAGACAAAGGACTACAAGGTGTAGGAGTGACATGTCATCAATACTGGGAGGCAGTAAAGTTTAATCGTGCTTTGTCTGGCGAATCACAAACTCAGAATTTAAAACATAACACCATGGTTGGGGGTTGTCATTACTATTAGCTATTTATTTTAACCCAAATGAACACTTTTTGCGACATTAGGATAGTAAAAGAATGAGTAAGAAAATATAATGTTCCAACCTAAACCTTGCATGCATGCATGCATCTTTTTGATGACAGTTGGGTCACTATTCTTTGTTAGGACTTTAACTTATACACTGCACGTTACAAAAGGAGAGCTGTGACAAAAGCAGTAACCCACTGAACTATTTACATTAGATGCATATGTGATCTGTATGATGCACGTTCTTTGCAGCAGGCATATTAACCCCTGCACTACCTTATGATGAGTGAAAACTTCCACTACACAAAACTCTGATCTCTCTCCAGCAGACCCATTAATCACCAGAGTAATTTTTATTGCTGCCTGGAAATGGCTGAAGGCAAAGTAGCTCCAACTTCTTTGCACCCCCCCCACCCATCTCTGAAGTCAGCGCCCCGTGCCGTGGGACCGGTCGCAACACCTTAGAGTCTGCCCTGGTGTTAATCTTCATTGTCATTGCTGAAGTGATCTAGTTTTAATATCAGTAACATCATTGAAAAGATAAATACTCAAATGAAATGAGTCCATCTAGTGCTTGTTAACAGTATGGTAAATGAGTTACAAGATTGACATTGTTGTGAATAGTTAGAAATTAAATTGTTTGAATTCTTAAACTATGAAACTGAGTTAAACATTACTGAAGCCTGTGGGAGGAGTTTACGGCCTTTACAGTGCCATAATCATTCCTATTGTCCTCTTCACACCACTTTCCTCTGCCGCCTCTATATGAGACTTACACTTTTTTCCACCCACATCTTTCCGAAATCTTCCATCAATATATATCAGACCTCCTCTCTTTCCTTTCCTAACCCTCTTTTTCACTTTCTCCTTCTGCCCATATTCGCTTGGATCTGCTTCACTTTACCATTCACCACGCACACACAACACAGCCATTCACCTGTGAACACTGAATTTCCATTTGACCAGTCAATATTTCAACAGGAGCTTTGTACCTCCTTCACACGCGTTTGCACATAATTACAAGTGTAATTAGTACAGGCCACCATCGCTCTCTGCCCTCCACAAAGGAGCCAAACTCGATTGGTTGAGCAGGTATTCTAAACATGTTTGCGACCCACTGGCAGCCACTGTGAAAACCTCGCACTCCCTTTAGACTCGACTCCAGTACTCTCAATCCTGGCCCATTTTCAGGTTTCAGGTTTTAAAGTCTTTATTTCGATTATTAACAATCATAAAAGACATATAACTGGTTCATTTAAAATATATCCAAAAAAAAATCAAAAAAAAAAATCAATGCACATAGAGATTATTTAGACACTCACAAGGATACATAAGTGCACAAACAAAAGAACATTTCTTAACAAGTGAATAAAACAGGATTAAATTTCAATGAATGAATAAAGAGACCTGAATATTTTATATAAGGTTAAAAAGAAAAAATAGAGAGAAACAAAAACAAAAATATTGCATTAAAAAGTTAGGATTACAGATCTAGAATGCAAACAATGAATGCAGTTAATAAAACATAGTCGTAGGGTGCTTTAACAGTTGCATACATAAACTAAACAGATTGTGGCAAGTAGCAGAACATCTTTTGTACTTGGCGCTAAGGTGAACGCTTTTTTAACCTAAGGAGCCAAGCCCAACCCAAGTACTTTGCCAAGGCTACCACAAAGACCTCTGAGGTGTTAGTCCTGAGCACCTGTATGGCATCTATCGCTGTTTTGTATGGTAGATTTTGGAACAGTGGTTTTAGCCATTTTTTCCGAGGCGCTCCGTACCTAGGACAGGCAAAAAGGAAGTGGCCTTCTGACTCAATATGACCTGAGCAGCACGTACAATAAGGTGATATCCCTGTGGACCATTTGTTCAGAAAGATGTTTAATGGCAATGCGCCCACTCTAAACTTATGGTACAATTTCTTATCTAACGGTCGGGAGATAACATCCCAGTATGGCTCTCTCAGTAGGTCAATTTTGAATGTTAAAAACCTGCCTGTGAGGTCATTTTTATTGGACAGCATCACTCTTTTTAGGCGGGTGGTGGCCCAATATAGAGATTTAAATTCATCTTTAGGTGGGAAGGAATTAGATTGTGGGGATGTCCAGAGATGTTCCAAGCCCATGTCTATCAGAATTGTTTTTACAGCAATGAGCCAAGGTATTTTCCCTGAACCCCTGATAGACCTAACTTCCGACAATTCCTTTGCAAAAAGGAATAAGTCTGGGGATGTCCATATTCTTCTCCACAATGCCACTAACCTAAATCTTGCCATTTCATTAATGGGGGGGGGACCAAGATCCAGGCAGAGAGGGAGCGAGGGTGTAGACTGTGGAAGGCCCACAAGGTTTCAGAGGAATCTACATTGAGTTTTGTACAGATTAGACAAGTCCGTATGACCCCATAGATCAGCGCCATATAAGATGGCTGTAGAGATTTTAACATCATAGATCTTAAGGGCCGGCAGGACCCGTTTAGTGATTGATTCCTTCTGCTCTTTAACGAGACAACCAGTCAGCCTGGCAAGTTTGAGTTGTTGCATATTGATCTGATCCTTCCATCTCAGACGGCTATCAAGGGTAACCCCTAGATAGGTCATGGTATCAACCTGTTCAAGGTTTACTCCATTCATCTTCACTGAACTTCGAACTGGATGGTTTTTTGTGAAGACCATAAATTTTGTTTTCCCCACATTGACTACCAGGTTGTTGATGGCACAAAACTCCTCAAAGCGGTCCAAAGCCCGCTGTAGTCCGCTGCGTGTTTTTGAGAGGATTAGAGTGTCATCTGCGAAGATGAGTAGCGGAAACCTCATCCCTGCCAGCATTGGGGCATCAGTGGGAGTATCCAAGAAAAATTTAACAACTTGGTTGATAAAAAGGAGGAACAGGGTAGGGGCCAGGACATACCCCTGGCGGACACCTCGGGTTACGGGGAATGTTTCTGTGACTTGTCCCTGACCCCCCCACCTCACCCTCGCAAAGTTGTCCTCGTGGAGTCTTATAATAAAGTCCAATAATTCGGGTGGGCATCCCAAGGTTATCAGGACACCCCACAACCTGTCCCTGGGCACCAGATCAAAGGCGGACCTCAGATCGATGAATGCAGCATAGATGTTACCACCACCTAACCAAACCTCCTTCCAATAGATCAGGCAGAATCTAAAAACCTGATCTATGGTGCTCATTCCCGATCTGAAGCCCACCTGCATGGGGGACAGAATATTCTCCATTTCTATCCAACCCTGGACCCTTCCCAAGACCATGCGCGCCACTATCTTTTGGATCGAATCGATTAAACTGATAGGGCGGTAGTTTGCTGGAATGGATTTATCACCCTTTTTATAGACTGGAACTATTTCTGCCCCTTTCCAGGATTTCGGGACTGTAGCTCCAAGTGCCAAAGTATTAGCTATTCTAGTGATATACGGTAGCCACAAAGTGGGATTAGATTTAAAAAGATCCGCCGGGGGGGGCGTGGCCAAGACTGCCATGTGATCGGACGTGCCACGGGCGAGCTCTGTCGCCCCGTTGCCTGCATAAGCCTTTAATAGCGACATTTGGGGGCCATCGAACGTACCTGCACAGCTGCTGGTGCCTGGAGTGCGGGGCAGTCGCTGGTGAACCGGACCCGGCGAGGGAGACCGGAGTGCACAGACCGGAGGGCTCAGAAGTTTTGCCACCGGCGGGCCCGCCCGCCATCTTGGTCCTGTGACGGGGGACCGGCGCCTGGGTGACTGCGCCTCAGCGGATGCCCTAACCCCTGGCAGCGGCTGGGGATCGCGGACAGTGCTGTCCCATCCTGCGGGGAGCCCTCCGGTTGCCGGGCTTGAGCCCACGTGTGCCTGGGAGCCGACCTGCAGCCTCCTCGCGCTCCGGCAGCGCGCGAGGCCAAGATGGCGCCGCCCCGTAGCTGAGGACTAGCCTGACACCGAGGGTGGAACTGGACCCCCCAGACCAGCGGGAGCCCCCTGCGGGACTGCGGGGAAGAGAGGAGCGTCCGGCCAACAACTTCACTCGTCCCTGAGGTGAGGGTCCCTGGGGTGAGCTGCAGCGGAGGGCCGGAGCCGGCTGGCCTTGCCTGACTCCAAGATGGCGGCGGTCCCCGAGACCCGCGGTGACCTGCAGCGCTGCATCTAGAGCCTTCAGCCCAGCGCTCGAGACGCCCCTCTGGCCCGCCCTGCGCAAGGAGGGGAGCCCTTTGGACCTGCCCTGGTGACCCGACTGGGGGTGTCAGGGGACTGCTGCCCGGCGCTGCTGGACTGCGGCGGGGGCCACTGCTCAAGCCGCCTGCTGACCTGAGGCTCCTGAGAACACCGTATATACTAACTCATTAAAGGAGGTACAACTACCTTACTGTGAGGCTCCTGGACTGGGCACTGCTTGGCATCCTGACCCCTCCGGCCGCTGCGACCACAGACATCTGTGCCCCCGGGGCTGTCCCGACCGGGCTGGAGCGAGGGACCAGAACTGCGACAGACCAGTGAGTACCCCCGCGCTGACTCCCCGGGGTGACCAGAGCCACTCCCCGAAGGCGACGCCATTCCCCGAGGGACGGACGGAGTGACACTCGGAGCCCGAGGGGGGGGCTGACCTGTGAGGCGTGCTGGTAGCGACAAGAGGACCCGGGCCTGCACCCTGTCTTGCGGACAGAGCGAGCTTGCATACCGGGGAGTGTTGGGTGGGGAGTGAGGGGCTGGTGGCGCCCTGCACTATCTCCACACCCCGGCGACGCTATCGAGGAACCGCGCCCGCGACGAGGGACACTGCGCGCCGGGTGGACGATGACCCGAGGCAGAGGAGGGGGCAAGGCGGACCCGGCGACGGCGTCTAAGGGCACGTCGGTGGTGGCCATGTGGGGCAAGGCGGGGGCGTCGGCCCCAACTGAAGACACGCCGCCACCTGTCACCGACTCTCCCCCGGTGACCCAGGCCTTCATGTCCTCTTTCATGGCAGACTTAAAATCCGAGATAGGATCCCTGCGGGCGGAGGTGCACACCTGCGTCAAGGAAATGCGCAAAGAAGTCACGGAACTGGGAGACAGGGTCGATGGACTTGAAAAAATTGTTGACACACGCACTGAAGATGTCGAGCAGTTGTGGCAGAGGGTGGCGGCCCTAGAGGAGCAAAACATCGAGCTCCAAGTCAAGCAGGAGGACCTTGAGAATAGGGGGCGCCGCAACAACCTCCGAATCCGTGGCGTACCACTCGGAAAGGAAGGGACTGACATCATGGCCTACACGGCTCAGCTCCTGCACGAGGTGCGAGGCGGAGAGGGGGCCTCCCAACCAATTCTGGACCGCGCACATCGTGTCTTCAGCGTGGGAGGCAAGACGGGCCTTCTCCCAGATATAATTACCCGAGTACACTATTTCACGGAGAAGGAGGCTATAATGAAAGCGGCAAGGGACAAACAGGACCTGCAATTCGGAGGGCATAAGATCCAAATATACCAAGATCTGGCACCTAACACGCTACATAGAAGGAGGGTCTTCCGTCCTGTGACAGAAAAGCTACGGGCCCTCGACATCCCCTATCAGTGGGGGCACCCCTTCGCCCTGATCTTTCGCTGGGGTGACAAGCGCAGGACACTCCGCTCCTACAATGAGGCGGCGCAACTGATTGGGCTCTCGGAATCCCCCGAACATAGCCCATCTCATCCCAAGCAACAGGAGAGACCCCCGGCCCGACCGGATTGGACCACGGTGACCCGGCGTCGCCGGACGACCCCGAAGGACGACCTTTCCGCATCCCAGGCCAAGCAAGACATCATCGACCACATTCGCTCCCTTGAGAGCGACCGCGAGGAGCACCCCGCGAAACCTCATACACCGTGACCCCCGATGGGCCAGTCTCCACGTCTCGATGACCACGATCGCCGAGGGAACTGCCATTACAACCACCTGTGCGGGAATGGGAAATTCTGCGTCCGTGCGCTCACTGATGGGCATTCTGGCACCACCTGCATCCCTGCGGCTGGCGCGTACTCCCACACCCCGGCAACAAGGGGGACGCGCATGCTTGGCCCTACAACCTGCCGAACCTCTACAGGGAGTCAACTGAACAATAGAGGCGGCTCGGAGGAGCTGATGTGGCCGTGGCCGGCGGTTGGGCCCCTTGGGGTGATCGAGAGGGTACGCCCTGGCGGACCTTTGCTGCAGGACCTTGCCCCCGTCGCTGGATCCAGGTACTCCTGTGGAAGTTATTCAACCTTCCCCGTTTTTGGGATACACTAGACTCACTTCCCCTGAATCCGCCCTGGGCAACGGGGCAGACGGGCTCCGTGGCTACCGGGACCTTCATTCTCACCAGAACCCCCCCCACTCTGTCCCGTAGGAAGTGACATTCCTGTGATCATCCAAACCCTCGGGTAGAGGATGTCCGGAACATGGGACATTGTGCTAGGGCCCTGTTGGCCCGTCGTGATTCCTTTTTCTTTCTGTTCTCTTTGTTTTCCTACTCTGCCTACTTTTCCTACTTTTCTCCCGACCTGTTCCTATGCTGTCCCCCCTTCTGCCCTCGGGCGGGGTGGCAGTCCCGAGACCCTTACTGATGCATACCAGGAGCTGCAGCAGTGGTGGCGGAGGGGGGTGATTCTTCCCATCCATGCGGGGTGGAGGGTGCTGGGTGATAAAGCGGCAGTATCCCCCCTAGTGTTATGGCGGTGACTGTACCCAGGCCCCTAAAGATCCTATCGCTCAATGTCAAGGGGCTGAACTCCCCCAACAAAAGGAACCAGGTATGGCGCTACCTCCTCCATCACTCCCCAGACATCATATTTCTGCAGGAGACGCATCTCCTACGGGGGGACACTAAGCGCATGGCACACCCTAGATACCCCACACAATTCTGGGCATCGGCTGACACCAAGACGGCAGGGGTGGCGATCTTGTGTAGAGCGGGCTGCAGGCAGGGGCCCTCCAAACCATACAAGAGCAGTGATGGGCGCTTCATCCGGGCTGCGGTGCAGATGGGGGGGTCGCAATACACCCTGGGTAATGTATACGCACCCAACCAGTCGCAGGACAAATATCTCCAGTCACTCCTGAGGGCCCACTTCCAGTCTGACGAACCGCGTACAATCCTCGGTGGTGACTTTAACCTAGTGTGGGACCCAGATGTAGATCGCGGGGAAAACGCGGGCGGCGGCGCAGGAGCGATGTCCTCCACGCTCAGGTCACAGTTCACGGACTTGGGACTGGTCGACGCGTGGCGCTACCACAACCCGGGGGTCCGAGACTACACCTTTTACTCCCACTCCCACCGGACATACTCGCGCATTGACCACATTTTCACCTCCCTTGACCTTGCTCGGGACACACTGCAAGCGGCCATTTCGGATATCTCGCTATCGGACCACGCACATGTGGAGCTTACGTTGCAAGACCCCCTGGCGTGCGGCCCTCGGGAGCGACGCTGGACCCTCCCACCGGGTGTCCTCCGAGACCCGGACGATGTGAATAGCATCCGCGATGCCATAGACTCGTACTTCACCGTCAATGATCTGCACGAGACACCCCTCCCCGTAGTATGGGATGCCTTTAAGGCCACCATACGGGGGCACATCACGTCCCTAGCGATCGCAAGACGACGGGAGACCCACAAGCTGGAGTCTCACCTTACGGGCGAAATCAAACAGGCGGAGACACGGGACAGGACTAGATCTTCCCTAGCGTCCAGACGGGAGCTAGCTAACCTCAGGGGACAATTGCGTCTCCTACGCACCAACAAGGCAGAGTACTCCTTACTAGCGCTGAAACAAAAATATTATGAGGGCGGAGACAAGGTAGGGCATATGTTGGCCAGACGGCTCAGAGCGAGAACAGCCAGAGCCCATATCGCTAAACTCCACTGTCAGGATGGCTCCACGGCCGTCACGGAGAAGACAAAACAGGACGCCTTCGTGGCCTACTACACCTCACTGTACGCGGGGGCACCCACATCGCAGGAGGCGCGAGCGGCGGTCCTTGACGATTACGAGGGGACTCCGTTACCGCCGGCCTGTGCTGCGGAACTGGAGGAGCCCATATTGGAAGAGGAGATTTCGGCGGCCATTAAGGAACTCCCCACCGGGAAAACCCCAGGCCCGGACGGCCTCCCGCTGATCTTTTATCAAGTGTTCCTAGCCCAGCTCCGTCCCTATCTGCTCAGGCTTTACCACTCCTTCTCTGACACGTCTGGCCCGTCCTCCGACATGGGAATGGCGGAGATTGCGTTGATCCCGAAACCCGGAAAAGATCCTGCGCTCTGTGCTTCCTATAGGCCTATCGCCCTCTTAAATACGGATCTGAAGATCTATACCAAGATTCTGGCCAAGCGATTGGACCCCTACATGCCGGGGCTTGTGGACCCGGACCAGGTGGGTTTCATTAGGGACCGACAAGGGGCGGACAATGTACGCCGACTGGCACACCTGGTGGGCAAGGCACGACACTGGGACATTCCGGCTTGCCTTCTCTCGCTTGACGCGGAGAAGGCCTTCAACCGGGTGGACTGGACCTTCTTGAGAGCGGTGCTCCGGAGGCTCGGTCTAGGTCCTAGAATGATAACTAGCATTATGGCCCCGTACCTTGGGCCGCAAGCCAGGGTCAGAGTGAACGGCCAACTAACACCGCCGCTGCAGATATATAGGGGTACGAGGCAGGGATGCCCGCTCTCGCCGCTCTTGTTCGCCCTCGCGGTGGAACCACTAGCGGCACTGATACGACGCGACCACAGAATACATGGAATAGCCCACGGGGGGAGGGACAACAAAGTGGCGCTATTTGCCGACGACCTGATCCTCACTCTCACACACCCCAGTGAATCCCTGCCTGCGCTTCACGAGGTTCTGTGTCTATATGAACAGGCATCGGGCCTCAAAATAAACCACGACAAGTCCTGGGCGCTCAACCTCACTATACCCGCTGACGAGCTCCAACCGCTGAAGGCGGCGGTGCCCTACCAATGGGCGGAGGGCCAAATTAAATACCTGGGCCTCACGCTGACCCCCTATCTGGACTCCTGGTCTTCGGTAAACTGGACGGAGTGTCGTAAAGCGGTTCTGGAGGACCTCCGGAGGTGGAGGCCTCTGATGATTTCCTGGCTGGGGCGTCTAAACGCGGTCAAAATGTCGATTCTGCCCAAAATCTTGTACGTCTTTCAGTGTCTGCCCACCCCGATTCCGCTTCATTGCATCCGGAGCCTCCAGCGAGAGATCACTTCCTTTATCTGGGGCGGGAAACGCCCACGGTTCTCGCAGAAACTCCTTATGGAACCGAGGGACAGGGGCGGCCTGGCATGCCCCAACTTGGTTCACTACTACTGGGCAGCACACCTGCGCTTCGTAGTGGAGTGGGGTGCTCGTGCAAGTGACAAGCACTGGTTCCACATGGACCGGGCGGTCACGGGACGCACTATATGGGACCTGCCGTGGCTCCCGCGGGCGGCGCGCTCTAGGAGCGCCTACATAGCAGTCCCTACAAAAACAGTCCTGGATATATGGGACAGGATTGCCGTGCCCAGGGGTCTCACGACGTTCCCATCCCCGCACACGCCGATAGTGGGTCACTTGCAATTCCCTCCGGCCCACAAAACACGTACGTTTGATGTGTGGACACAGGGAGATTGCAGAGTCATTGGGGACCTTTTCCTCGGGGGCCTGCCCAAGACCTGGGAGGACTGCAGGGAAGAGTTCAGGCTCCCCCCGTCGGCTGGTTTTCAGCACACCCAGCTACGTCATTGGACCGCGTGTGATGAAGTATATCAGGCGGCCACCAGGGCTTTCACACCCTTCGAAAAGCTGGCGCGCTCTCTCGGGGGGCTGAAGAGACTAATCTCGCAAATATACCACATACTGCAGCACCCTAAGTCAACCCCCGCACACCCGTACCAGAAGCAATGGCAGCTGACGGCGGGAGCGGACATCGAGCCCTCCCAGTGGAGCAGGCTGTGGCGCGATATCCCCAAGATCTACCGCAGCGTCCCGCAGCAGGAAAATGCCTATAAATTGCTCACCCAATGGTACTACACTCCGCTGCGTCTCAGCAAAATGTTCCCTAAAACCTCGCCGATGTGCTGGAGATGTAGCTCTGCGACTGGTGACTTTGTGCATATATGGTGGGCGTGTCCAACCTTGACAATCTTTTGGAAGGAGGTACTTAGCCATATCAGAGGGGTGCTGGGGTTCCCCATACCTGAAGAAGTGTCCACAATACTACTCGGCATCTTCCCTAGCACACTCAAGGCACTTACCCGCAGCGACTGGGTACTCGCACTCCACATGCTAGGGGCGGCTAAGCAACTCATAGCCCTGTATTGGAAACGTACTGAAGCGCCGCCCATAGCATCCTGGTTTGTACGCCTTTGGCAGGTACTCGCGCTGGAACTGCTCACGGCTAGGCTACAGCTGAGAGACACACGCTTTACAGCAGTTTGGAAACCCCTAGTGCGATACCTCTGTTCGATACAACATGCACGACACGTGCCCCCTAGACTCCGCACGCTACGCCTCTTTGAGGACGCCATTGCCCCTGCGGATCCTGCCAGGCTGTGTCCTTGAGTGTTAGACACACTACGGTGTCCCGCGCTGCAGAGCACGCCCCCCCCCACCTTGCCCCCAGACACGCCGCCCACAGCCACTATCCCTTCCCCTCTCACTACTCTCTGACCTCAGACTCTCTTGCTTCTTATACTTTCTTTCTTCCTACTTGCTGCTCTGGCCTTCGTCTCGTTTGGAGACAGATGTGCCCTGTTGGGCTGTTTACTACGGTTGGGCTAGTTGCCGGTTATATACCTCCTATGAATAGTGGGCGCATGCCCACGTGTGATGAGCCTCTGTCTACCCCTCCATAAGCCTCGCGGCCGGCTCTCCTGAGAGAGTTGTAGGCACGGCGCTGTGTTAAGGCTTTGAGCCGGCTCCAGTGGCTACGCAAGCATAAGAACCATTGCAAACGCGGCCGGCCTCTACAAGAGGTTGTAGGCTTAACGCTGTGTTTTAGATAAATAAATGTGGCCTGTGTGGGCCTGAACAAAAAGATCCGCCGGGATTAGGTCCATACCGGGGGCTTTACCTCGGAGAGTAAGTGCCAATGCCAGCTCAACCTCAGAAACCGTAAAGGTGAGTTTTCCGCTTTCTGGGGTCTGCATGAGTGGATTGCTAAAGGGATTTAAAGTCTCATCGTCCCCAGCTCTAAATTGGGCCGAGTAAAATGATACCCAATCCTCGAGTGGCACATTATTTCCGGGTGTAGGAGAGTCAATGTTTTTACCCCATTTAACCAAATCCCAAAACCTTTTCTGGTTATTAGAGGATGATGCCTCTAAAAGATCTAACCAGAACTCATCCTCCCACTCCCGTTTGGCTTTACTAAGGGTTTTTTTGTAATGGAGTCTAGCAGCTCTCACTTTAACCATATCCCGAGATTTAATGGCAGAAATGAGAGCTGTATGAGCCTCTCTACAGTCCTTGTTATACCATTTTTGGGGCAAAGGATTAGTTTTAGTAACAGCCTTCCCACATGGTTTGGATAACATTGATTTTAAGCTATCAAAGCACTTAATATGAACACCCATCACACTATTTACAGCTCCATTCGCCATCCCCGACATATCTATTTGCAACATTTCATTAAGTGCATTTCCCACTACAACATTGATATTGTTTAATAAACACTCATCTTCTATAACCCGTGACCACTTCAATCTCCTCCTATCATTGGTAAGTAGGACATCCCCTGTGTAGGTTGCAGATGGTTCCTCCCTTATATTTAGATCCGGTGTCTTCAACGATAGGAACAGTGGGTTGTGATCACTTTCCGGGCGCTCTAAAACTGCCATATCAATTAAGAGAGCCCAATGCTCCATGTCCAGTAAAATATAATCAATGCGGCTTTGCCTCCGACCATTATCAAAGGTACATTTTCCCTTCACATCAGAGGCAGAGCGGCCATTACATGCCCGGAACCCATTTTGTAAGCAAAAGGCCGTCCAGGACACTGCAGCCTCTGTAGCTTTAGCCATCTTCTCCAATTGCAAGTCTGGAATACCCCATGCAGAATCATCTGCCATAGTCCATGTATCGCCCATATCTAACACGGGTTCTATAGTACAATTTAGGTCCCCAGCAATGATAGTAGTGATACCTCCGTCCATTTTCATTATCATGTGATCAACAAGGTTCAACAGGGGGGGGCATCGACCACCAGGAAGGCCTCTAGCATAGATGTTAATAATATTCATAACTTGCTTGTTCCCTTTGTTTAATATAATGGATAACAGATCCTGATTCTCCACCGGGAACTCCGTTGGGTAGAAGCCCAGGGATTGTTTCACCCAGATTAACAAGCCACCTGCAGCCCGCCCTTTACCTCCTTTGGTTGCGGGTTTGAAAAAGTTAATATAGCCCAGCTTATGGACAGGTTCCGTTGCCCATGTTTCCTGCAACAGGATAATATCGTAGTTGTCCATAAAACTTGACCAATCCGCAGACACAAGTCGTGCCTTAATACCCGCTATGTTCCAGGACAAAATTTTCAGATGGTCGTTCAAATTGCCTGGCAACAGAGAGCGTAAGGGCTGTACAGATCCATGAGCAGCCCCTATATCATCATTATCTACTAGATGCTTAACACAGTCTACCGGGGCAATGATTTTCTCCTCTATCAGGGACCCCTGGGCAACTACGTGTGGTCTAGGGCTGTTTGGCAGATATGTTCGGCCTCCTTCCCTGTCAACTAGATTGGTCAATTGAATTGGGCATACCACGTTATAATCACTCAGGACTTGGGCTATCACACTACCAGTCGGAGATTCACTAAAGGGATCGTTGAGTCAATCTACAGCTTCCAAACCAGTAAGTGGGCCAAAATGATTAAAGAGGAAGGGGCGCTGGCCGTCAATCGGGGTCAATACCATGGGATGTCTCGCAGCAGGACCTTTGCGAAACAAAGGATAAGATTGGAAGGGTATATGCCGTCGCGGGTAAAAGTAGGATAAATCTAATGTTTGAACATCCCCCTGCCTTGCAAATCTGGGCACTCGTTTAATAGCATCTACTACCCATGAATCATTGAACGATATAAGGATACAGTCTCCTTCTAAATCTTTTGCCTCAGGCCCCACCCAATCTACTCTCCTCACATACAATATCTCCGTAGGAGTGGAGGGGGGTAGCGGGCGATTTTTGTTCAGCCAAAAGGTGACTTTATTACGAAGGTCACCATATGATTCCCTAGATCCTGGTTTTAATGGTGCTACGCCTGTCAAAACGATGGTGTGTAAGGCCGCTTCGGGTGGCAGATCAACACTGGGGATGTTTGGCCTTTTACGCCCCCCCTCCCTGCGACTGGTAGAAGCAGTATTTTGAGTTCTTAAAGTGCTTGGTGAGGGACGATTTAAGTTAGATTGTATTAGAGGACCCATATGTTGACGCCCAACCATATTTTGTTTAGCCTCTATTTTTGTTTGGGGCATTGGTACCTGAGTCTGAGAGCTAGCTCCTAGTTTAGGAGAGGTGGTAAAAGAAGTATTAGTTTTTTGACCCCCTTTGACTATGGTTTTATTTATTCCTGTCGTTTTATTGAGGGAATTTTTGCCGTTTTCCATATTCTTACTAGTAACCTTACTGGGTGCCTTACTTGGTGCTGGTGCATTAACAGTGCCCTTATTATTTAAGCCACACAATGCTTGTAACATTGCGTGGTTTGATTGAATCAGACCCTCCATGCTATCGATCTTTGAGGTCATGAGCCTAGTCCGCTCCAGGACTGGTAAGAGTAGTGTTTTAAACATGGCCTCCATTTTTGCCAGCAGAGCCTCATCACTATTGAGGCACATGGGACATGTAGTGGAGGAACCCAAAGCCAAAAGTGAGGGACATAGCATATTGTTAGGCACCGAGGGTTTTAGCAGGTTTGGTTGGGGCTCAGACCCCTGGCGCCATTCCCCTTGAACTGTATTTGCTTTATTGGGTTTCATATTTCTTTCCCCTGACATTCTAGAATCCCGTTTTCTCTTTTTGGTATTGGGGGCAGAATTGGATATAGGTGGATTAGTTTTTTCAGCAGGGTTGGAGATATTGGATTGATTAAGGAGAGGAGTTCCGGATAACTGGCTAAGATCCTGC
Organism: Lissotriton vulgaris; assembly: GCF_964263255.1. Taxonomy (NCBI): domain Eukaryota; kingdom Metazoa; phylum Chordata; class Amphibia; order Caudata; family Salamandridae; genus Lissotriton; species Lissotriton vulgaris. Next base: position 604,237,680 of record NC_141699.1, on the reverse strand, counting down.
TCCTCACTAATCACGGAGTCATTATTCTCCATTCCAATCTCCTGCGTATCTTTGGAGTCGTTAATACTAATCCTTTCTACCATTATTTTGTCCCTTGTGGTCGGGCTACCCCCAATATTTTCTATATGGACTATTGCGTCTGTAGTGGTGGTATGGACACAATTGAAGGCAGCATGGGGTACAGATGGTGCAGGGGAGATAGATGTAGCTAACGCCCCCAGTGAGGATCGTTTTCCACTAATCAGATCTATTGAGAGCCTTTTCTCAACCATGGCAATTTCCTTTTCTAAGATGCCAGTGGCCCGTCTGATAAAAGCGTCCAAGGGGCCAGAGACAACGCCATTAGGTGTATTGATTTGAACAATACGTTCCTTCCCTGATCTTAATGGCATTTTGGGTGGTCTTCAGAACGTCCAGGGGGAGTGGGCCTAGGCCGGACTCTGCCGTACTCGAACGGCCTCAAACGGCCCACTCTTTGCCCGCTCTTTGCCCCGAGCTGCGTCCCGCGCTGCGGGAGATTACGTCTATTATGTAGGGGACGTAAGGGGCGGGGGGCGGGCCAGCAGGGAGAGCGGACCGTCAGCTGTTTCCCGGTCTCGCAGGGACTCCTGGTCACTGGAGTCCCTGCACGCTCGCAGCCCCGCCGAGCCTCTCACCCGGACCGCCTTAGGAGCCGCCTTGAAGCCCGCTGAGCACACCAACTCGAAGCGGCACCCGCGGAGCGGGTGCGGCGAGAAGTCGAGCCGGTTTTGCAGGGTATGTTACACTGACACACGCCGTCAGTTTCCAGATGCCTCCGTCGATAGGTTCAAACAAATGTCCCAATGGTGGAAGGTAGAACGCTCCTTTTACCAGCTACAAGGGGCGGGGGGCGGGCCAGCAGGGCGAGCGGACCGTCAGCTGTTTCCCGGTCTCGCAGGGACTCCTGGTCACTGGAGTCCCTGCACGCTCGCAGCCCCGCCGAGCCTCTCACCCGGACCGCCTTAGGAGCCGCCTTGACGCCCGCTGAGCACACCAACTCGAAGCGGCACCCGCGGAGCGGGTGCGGCGAGAAGTCGAGCCGGTTTTGCAGGGTATGTTACACTGACACACGCCGTCAGTTTCCAGATGCCTCCGTCGATAGGTTCAAACAAATGTCCCCATTTTACTCACTTGCCCACAGCCTGAACTAGCACAAACACCTATAGGTGAATCGATACTCGGTATGCAGAATAATAGGTTGATATGTTGCATGGCAAAAATGCTTAAAAAGAACCCTCACTGGTATGACTGACATATATTACTGTAACGTTTTTTACAGTCATTGTTGAGATATTTAGAATTGTTTTGCACTATAAAGGATATCAGAATAGAGCATCATATAGACTCAGTTCAAAGACCTGCCGTTGAAGGAATATTTTACCTGCCCTAGACATCGCTGCATAATGTAGTGCTATGAGGCCCAGGAGCGGTGCTCCCTCCCTTGAGCCTTATATAGCTGGATAATTGCTGCTAACTACCAGAAGAGCCCCCACACCCCCCACACTAGGACTCATCGCAATTATCTAGAGCTGTGTTGCCTAGGGCCTAGTGGCCCCTCTCCTGGGCCTTGTAAAGCTAGGATGTGGTCTCGAAGCGCAGAGTAGGGCAAAGCATTCAATAAAAGGCAGAGTTGAACCAAATCATGGTGGGTAGTGTAATCCTAGGGCAATGGCTTTCATTAAGGCGGGTTCTCTGGGTCTCTAGCCAGTCAGTAATTTGGATCAGCTTTGTATTGACATCCTTTACAGGGTGAAACACTGATCGATATCTCAACATTGACTGTCCACAATTTTGAGCTACCCCATGAGCTGTGAGGCCCAGAGGAGTGTGGTTCTGGGCATTGTAGCCCTAGTGTAGCACTGTGCATCCCAGGAGTGGGTGGCTGCCTGCACTCGGCCTAACACCACTGGATAATCGCTGCATGGCCCAGACAAGGTCGCCCAACCCCTGGATCTCGCAGCCATGATCCAGTGTTGAGGATCCCAGGAGAGTGAGGCTCCATTTCCTGGGCTTTGAAGCTGCAGAGAAGAGCTTTGATGATAGAGACTGGAGAGAGCCCTGCCACGCTGGCTTCTCCCTCCTCCACTGACCCAGCTCTCCTCACCCTATTCACACACATTTGCATAGGTTTACTATTGCCATGCTACCACTGTTTTGTGTCTATGCAAAAGGACCAAGCATGTTTGGATGAGTGGGTACTCTAAACATCTTTGTGACCCACTGACCGCTCTTGTGAGAACTTACCACAGCCTTTATACTCCACTGCAGTGCTCTCATACATAGTCCACCACAAATACCCACCCACAACCTGAGCTCACACAGACACCTATTTGCCGCTCAGGTTGAGGAAGCTGCTACTAGAGTGGCAGAAAGAAGCAGCGCCCTCTAGCATTGCATGTGGTGCAGATCGCTCTGTAACAAACTCCTGGTGCTAAAAAATCAGCGCGAGAAGGGTGACTTACCACACTCCACTGCTCGTGGAGCTCCGCAGAGTTTTTATGGCACTTTGCCGAATTTCATGTAGCAGAACTCTGCAAACTCCGCCCAGGCCTGGTATTTTCATGAATTGCGTCTCTTCTCATTAGTAATATAAGAAAGACCTTACAGGGGTAAGGTGGGTAACCTGAGCACTCCTATGTGCTTGAAAAAAGCAAGTTTGTACAAAAGTATTCAAAAGTTCAAAGTTTTATTCACTTTGTGATTTAATAAGTATGATTCATCTTTCTGAATCCAAAGTAATCATTTTGAATAAGATGCCTTGAATTAAACATGGCGTAATCACTCCAAAGTCACAAAAAGTTCAATGCGTCTTGATAGTAATTGTTGAACAACATAAATCAATATCCCCGATGCATTTCAAGCTGAAAAACTCTTCTTCAGGGGGTCAATGTGTTCTACAAAAGAAGTAGGAGAAACCGAAGTTATTAATCAGGGCCCGAGTGATGGTCGATCAAAATAAGAGAAATGACCAAGGTAATCAAATAGGGTTATGGTGGATAAACGGACGGGAGGTTAAGGTGCTGGTCTAAAATTGGTGCAAAAAAACGTAAAGTGATTGTCCGTGTGAACCAAGAATAAAAATAAAAATACCGACAGGATTATAACCCTGGATGTGACAAGTACATGCTGACGAAAGTGAATGAAATCTAAAAAGCCCCAAAAATGTGGTGGATGTATCATGCGATACACAAAGGAAAAAATAATTCGTAGTGGCATTTAAACAAGAACCGAAATATGGTGAGTGGCAGCGATAGCTAGGTGTCTCGGATTTTGAAACCGTGATTTGCCAGTAACAGATATTTTGCTTACCCAAACGTGTAAACGCGGTGAGACGCTTAAGTTCAAAGATCCAAACACGGTGAGACGCCATCCTGAGAATGCGGAAGTGCAAAGAAGCTTAGCGCATGCGTGTGTTATCTCAGCCGAGTGAGATAGAAAGTGGACTGGGGTTGTGAACTCATCCAATTCACTTTGCTGCACAGTTATTTTAAATATCAAGACACATTTTTCATCCAGCTCTCCGGCGTAGCGATGGGGAATTGTGCAGCCCCATCATACGCAAATCTTTTCATGTATGATTTTGAAACCAAACATATACTGTCCAACCCACATTGGCAAGATCATCTCAAAATCTACTACCGGTACATAGACAACATTTTTCTAATTTGGACTGGCACTGAACAACAACTCATCTTTGCCATCAGTCACCTTAACACCATTAACGACAGAATCCAATTCACCCATAACTTTAACCGGACCAGAATTTCATTCCTAGATGTGGACATCACCATCAAAGACACCAAACTAGACACATCTTTATACACCAAACCTACCGATCGCAACAATTACCTCCATTATTCAAGTTTCCACCAACTTAGCCTCCAGAAACACCTTCCGCATTCATAATTAATGCGAGTAAAGAGAATCGCTTCCTTAGACGAAACTTTCAAACAAGATAGTACCATCATCATGAACAAATTTCTTAACAGAGGTTACCCTAACCAAGTCGTTCAAACTTCCCATGCCAGATTTACTACTATTGACCGATCCATTTTACTCAAACCAAAACCAAAAATAATTTCCAACGAACAACGTAAGGTTTTTGTTTCAAAATTTTCCACCAAAAGTCATTTGATCAAATAAAGCATTACCACTCATTTGCAAATACTCCAACTGGAACGTGATTTCAACACAATTTTCAATGAGTTGCCTATTTTTGCCTACCAACGCTCTAAAAACTTACGGACAATCATAAAACCTCGTACTACCCAGTCTACTGTTTACAAAGGAACAATTCCCTGTAATAACTGTCAGAATTGTCACAATATATTACCAGGGAATAGTATAACTCATCCCAGCAAAGGCACGCCAATTTGGTTACAAGTCAATGCCACATGTGACACTACGAAAGTTTTGTATCTATTGAAGTGCCCTTGCGGATTACCCTATGTAGGGAAAACTGAACGTAAAATCAAAACTAGATTAAATGAACACCGGAGCAACATCAGAAATAAAAATCTGAAATCTTGTGTTTCCTCTCACTTCACACAACAAAATCACAACAATAGCCAAATTCGCTTCCTCATTTTAGAGGTCGCCAAAAAACCGGAGGGCATAGACCCAAGAAAATACCTTTTTCAGAGAGAACTGCATTGGATATTCAAATTGGACACCGCCCACCCTAAAGGACTCAATGAACGTCTGGAATTTAGCAGTTTCCTCTAACCTGCATCCTTGACTCTGTTCACTGCAATTGTTGGTCCTCTTTTTTGACTGCATTTTTTTTTGACAGCATTCATATATGTACTCTAACCTTTTTTGACCGTACTCATATATGACATATTTTGTTTCTTATATTCCTTTCTTTCTTCCTCTTTTTTCTTCCCTTCTTCTATTTACCTTTTCTGCTCTTAGCATTACCCCCTTCCCCCTTTTCACACATCTTTTACCAGACACACTATCTTGCTCTTTAGTGTTCTCTATTCACACCTGTTTGTAAGCATCTGGCCGTAACATTCTGTCATTTCGCTTTTTTCCGACACTCAGCTTTTGTGTTTCAGCTGTCACCATCTTTTCTTGATTACATTTTCCATCACCCCATTTACTCATTGTCGTCGTTTTTTTTCATCTATTTCCTTCAATTTCTTTTAGCTATTCTTTTTTATCATCTTAATTGCTCTTTATTGCATACGATGTTTATCGTCTATTTTGCACACTACATATCCAATCATTGATGTATTTATTTGTTTACCGTTTCTTTCCTTCAAGCTGTTACATTGCTTTACTAGTTTCACTCGCATTGCCCCTCTCGGTTCACAACCCCAGTCCACTTTCTATCTCACTCGGCTGAGATAACACACGCATGCGCTAAGCTTCTTTGCACTTCCGCATTCTCAGGACGGCGTCTCACCGTGTTTGGATCTTTGACCTTAAGCGTCTCACCGCGTTTACACGTTTGGGTAAGCGAAATATCCGTTACTGGCAAATCACGGTTTCAAAATCCGAGACACCTAGCTATCGCTGCCACGAACCATATTTCGGTTCTTGTTTGAATGCCACTACGAATGATTTTTTCCTTTGTGTATCGCATGATACATTCACCACATTTTTGGGGCTTTTTAGATTTCATTCACTTTCGTCAGCATGTACTTGTCACATCCGGGGTTATAATCCTGTCGGTATTTTTATTTTTATTTTTATTCTTGGTTCACACTGACAATCACTTTACGTTTTTTTTGCACCAATTTTAGACCGACACCTTAACCTCACGTCCGGTTATCCGCCATAACCCTATTTAATTACCTTGGTCGTTTCTCTTATTTTGATCGACCATCACTCGGGCCCTGATTAATAACTTCGGTTTCTCCTACTTCTTTTATAGAACACATTGACCCCCTGAAGAAGAGCTTTTCAGCTCGAAATGCATCAGGGATATTGATTTATGTTGTTCAACAATTACTATCATGACGCATTGAACTTTTTGTGACTTTGGAGTGATTACGCCATGTTTAATTCAAGGCATCTTCTTCAAAATGATTACTTTGGATTCAGAAAGATGAATCATACGTATTAAATCACAAAGTGAATAAAACTTTGAACTTTTGAATACTTTTGTACAAACTTGCTTTTTTTAAGCACATAGGAGTGCTCAGGTTACCCACCTTACGCCTGTAAGGTCTTTCTTATATTGTCAATATCTCGCCCCTTCTGGACAGAAGGAGTTCACCCTGAGCACCCTGAAGGATTGAACATTATTGATTACCCGTAAGAATATTAGAATCACTTTGGAGTGCAGCGCACTTCATTCTCCAGTCTTCTCATTAGTAAACATCAAGCTTCCATTTAGGAGTAGTTTTCACTTCTGGGGAATTTCACTTTGACTGATAAAGTGACCGCACCCATTTTAGGCGAATTTCGAGCTTACACGTATCATGCAACTGAAAAATCCATAGTTTAATTTCATATCGATAGACAGCGGCTTTATAAAAGAAGCACTGGTAATGCCAGTAGGTCTGGCTTTAATGTGTAAAGCAAGTAAACACATGAGCTTCACTAGAAGATTTGTAGTGTGCAAATCCACATTGAGTCTTTCAGAAGAGTTTACTTACTGTTTTTCGAACTGTAATTAAGTACTTATTTTTGTAACTCCTCATGGTGGCTGTCTTGTGAAGAGGCTTATGTTCATCACAGTACGCTATAGTTGGTAATGGTGACAAGCCAATGAGAAAGGTCAAAAGCATGAGTGCTTTACTGGAGAAATTTGTCTCACGCCTTTGGAGAAATTTGTTTCTTATGAAAAAATTACGTCAATAGCAGTGGGCCTTGCTTGCTTTCATAATGCCAACCGACTTTTAAGGGTGAATTGTTATTGCACCATGCTCAAGGCCCCTCTGACAAACCCCGGGGGATAAAGATTTGCATTGTGATAATGCTTGTAAACCCTGTTATGGTATATTCTTTTACCAACAGTATTTTGGTATATACTTGTAATTTTATACATAGTATTAAGCTGAATGTGTATTTATGTAGTTTTTATAGCGAGTGTGATATGGGATTTAATTTCCAAACTCGTAAGCTTCACACCTCTGCTTCCAGCTCCTCTGGTCTATGAAAAAGATCCTGTACATTCTTGCATGTGTTCCAGCTGTGGTCGTTTATTTTATAATAGTCTCTTGCTTAGACCGTGCAACCTGGTATTCCTTGCAGTAGCAGCTCCTCCGCAATGGCGGAGGAATATCGCCCCACTCACTGTAGAAGAAAAATAAAACAATAAAAAAAGAATTTTATTGTCGTTTTTTCTCTCTCTAACAGCCAATGCTGTCAAGTCAAGGGCTGGCCTGACCGGGCATCCTGAGTGACAACCACCAGTAGAGGAAGAGTTGTTGGGCACTGGGACTAAGATGGACGGCCAAACCATCATGCACACTTTGATTTCAGCAACCCAGCTGTTTTGCTGTATTGCTGTATTGTACAGCTGGTTGGAGAAACGGCAAAGGTTACCAGTCACTTACTGAGCACCCAACCAAGCCACTCGGACCAATCCTGGAGCTGCTCACATGCTGATAGTAGCTTCTTGGTTGGGTGGGAGTGGCCCATGGACTTCCTCCTACTTCTTCACCGAGATGGCTGGCAAAGGGAGCGTGAGGGAAGTGTTTTTTTAAAATTATTTGCCCCCCCTTACCCCTTCCCCCAGCACTGCTCCACCAGTCCATTCCTTGGGCTCCTTGAGGTTCTGATTAACAAGCTGCACATGATATTGTTTATGGTAATATGCCTGTGCACATTTAATCATGGGCATGAATCCACTGCCCTACAACCGTGACACTGGCTTCAGATCGAACATCTGACTAATTTCAAGGCTCTGTGCTTGGTTCATTGTGCCTTCTACTACAAGGAACCCAAGATACCCTGCCAGCTTCTGATGATGTATGTAACCTCCAAACCCTTAGAATTGACTATGTTACTACACATCTAACTTCACTTCGTTTTGCAAGAAGCTAAACACCTCGCTCTTCTGTTAATCTCCAGATCTGTTCTCGTCCTTCCTTTATCTGTTTTGTCTATTTCTTGTGTTTCCGTTCCTGGCGCAATCATGCCGTTGGCGTACACTGTGCTTTTAAAACAAAAAAATAAATACATAGTAAGCATGGCTAGTGTACTCCCTTTCTTGGTGACCTGCTGGGGTTCCCATGAGCTCTGTGTAGCAGAGGGTTTCAGGGACATGTCGGAAGATTGGCTCAGCTAAAGAGTTGACAGGACTATGGCTGGCAGAATGGGAGTGGGAGTCAGATGTAGTATGAGCAGCGGTGAGAGCGGGTGATCTCAGAAGCTTGTGCTGGAGCCTGTGGATAATACAAAAAAGTGTATCCATTGTGCATAGTGTGCAAAAGTGTCTAGTCGTACGAGCTACCAAGCACTTTGTCATTCTGCTAATGCACTTCGAATCCCCTGAAGAAAAAAAGAATTATTGGCGTGTGTCATATAACCAGAAGTCTAATTTCAGAGATACGCCATGGTTAAGTGAGACAAGCTGGGGGACGATCACAGCAAATGGAAGATGTAGTTGCTGTGTCCAGTCCTGAAACTCATCCGTTCTCTTTGGGTCCAAGGGGTTTATGAGAATATGAAATGCAAATCCTAATATTTCCTATTGTGCGTTTCTCATACATCATATTTAACACAATTTACTACCATTTCCAACTTCTGGTTCTGAGAGCCCTCGGGTAGGTGGCCCCTCTGGAGGGTTCTTCTGCGGGGAGAGAAGGAGGGAGTTGTCTCTAGATCTCCTGTCACAGCCAGTGCTTGTTTGTCCTTACCCTCCGTGTCACATACCGAAATGATCCGGTGTGTTTTAATCCTGTTAACCTTTTGTATCTTTCCTCTTCATCTTGTTTAAAAGAAAAAGTGTCATCTGTACTCTCAGTGGCACTCCTATTATTGTCTAAAAAGGTTGTGCTATTTTCATGAATGTCTCCAGTCTTTGGGCTTTCCATCAGCCTTTCTGCTTAGCATGGGTTTAGCAATGCCTGTCCTGGTGATTGTATCGGCACGTGGATTGCAGTTTATATGTTGTCCTCGGGTTACTACATGGCACTGTGCTGTCTTGGTTTCTTGCTGGATCCATCGCATCTGGGATCCTGAAAAATACTACTCCTTTGTGTGCTCACTGGTGTTGCGATCGTTGTGGTGCATAGTATGAATAGTGGGTGCCATCCTGGATCCTGTCAGCAAATCGGGAACACTGAACAGTCCCAGAGCTTGTCATGGGACTATTCCACCCTGGTCAATTTTCAGGGTCCACCCCATTGAAGAGACAAGACTAGACTCCTCGGCCACCACACCTGTGGACCGAAGAACCCGCACGTCACAGACGTCAATACATGAATGCTAAATCTTTGTAGGTGCACAAAGAGTAACTATTTTTAATGTAAACCACCTGTGACTACCCATGTTCTTGCCTAGGTTGAATATTGGTCTCTAAAGACAATGGGAATTTTGGTTCATTAAAAAAGTTATTGGTACTTCTATTTCTACAGTCAGATGCTGTATGTAATCGCATGTCTTCTTTTCCAGGCTTATGATCAGAAGAATATCAGACGTCGAGTCTATGATGCTCTGAATGTGTTAATGGCCATGAACATTATTTCCAAAGAAAAGAAAGAAATCAAATGGATTGGCCTTCCAACAAACTCAGCTCAAGAATGTCAGAACCTCGAGGTGAGTGCAAGCCGGCAGTCCTGGGCCCCCTGTGTGCATGCATGTGCTTGGTGTTGAGTAGCACTTTCTACCGCTTGCGAGGTGCCAAAACACGATGAGCGGGTGGGTGGCACGTTGCACCATGAGGAAGGGCTTTGGTTGTTCAGTTGCAGTGTGGCCTATGTGGGAAGCGTTTTGGTGTTGTGTGAGATGGCCAAAGTTGTATTTTAATCTTGTCTGAGGATGCTGTTGCGCGGGCAGATAAAAAGCAACAGCACACTGTCAAGTCAGCCGCCTTTTTTTAAGATTTAGTCAATCGGGAAAGCTATTTTGTTGGTATTACAAGACTACGTCTTATGGCATCCAAAGGGAGAATTCTGTAAATTTTGCACCTACCTTTAAAGAATGCATCATGCTTCGCCTGTGGGTGCGCACGTGGCATTCCCAAGCTCCTGAATGCACGTTTTGTGGTCCTGTGACTGTCTGCTTTACTTTCCTGAACTGAACTGCTGCCTTTGTGATTTTCTTTAAGTACAGAGCAGCAGCCTTTCACTTAAAGGAAAGCGCAACATTATTGAACAAAGTTTCGTAATTTTATAAGCAGTAATCATTGATGTAATGATATTAATGAAGTTCTCAAAAGGTATGAAAAGTGCTATATAAATTAAAACACAATGTGTTTTTGGTATCTCTATTAACACAGTTTGAAATGATTACATGCTGCTCGGTCACAAATTAGGATAAAAAACATAATTATACAACAGCGCCTTCTCTCAATTGGAAAAAATAGTGTTTTTTCCAGGCATTTCTAATACATACGTACGTCGCTCAAATAATGAAATCTCTGTACATGGGAGACAGAGAAAGAGATTCAAACGTAAGACAACGCCTGGGCTCTTTTACATACTCTCTCTGGTTTTCTTTGCTGGTTTGGCCTGCGGGCTCAATCTGTGAAGAGAGTTGCTCGCAGTTTCTGCCTCATAGCCTATTACCTGTGGAGAGCTAGAAGAATTAAGTGCTTTATTTTCTGGTTGGTTTTGTCTGTGCTTTTCCTTTGTTTGGCAGTGCACATCGTTCCCTTGCAGATCCTGCTCTCTGTTACCGGGAAAACTGTATTGTTCTTTGCCTGTGTTATGCTCGTATTTTCCAACGTTGTGTGAGGGGAACATACTGCCACTGTGTATGTGTTGTGTCCTGTAGTAGGGAAGTGACTGCCCTAGGGGTATCAATCTGGGACCTGCACTCCGGGGCATCTAACCCTGACTAGGCCTAACACGTGGCCCTATAATTAACTCAGTCAGACACTGGGAATAACTTGGTTGCTCGGTCTGCGCGCATCAGAATGCGTGCGTGCGTGCAAGACCTCTTTTTATTATAGGGAGTCACATGACTCGCACGCCACACGCCCAGGACGTCGGGGGCGTGCCTCCAGGAACATAACATTCCTCCTAAAATAAGGAAAAACCAGAAACACAGCAACAACTCAAACTCAAACGTTTTTCAATCAGTCTCAGGTAACATTTTAGTAAGAACACCTTCAGCGTCCTTTGATTGCAGCAACATCACATCTATTATTCTTTTCTGCTACATAGACATTCAGTAGGAACAGTCTTACGTGAAGTAGTCTCGTAGCCAGCAGGAGGGAACAGGATTGTTTCTTAAACGGTGCTGCGACCCCCTTTGACTCAGCATTTCCGCTCCAGCCCCTGATTCGGGACCTGGTGCCTCTCTGTCTGCCCCCTCCGGATCTGGAGCCTCCTCGAGGGCCTCCGCGTCACCTCCCACTTCTTCACTTGCTGCTCTCAGATCGCTACTTTGGCTGACCTCGTGACTGGGTGTTGATTCAACAGTTGGTGTGTTAGTTGCAGTTTCAGTTCGTTCAACACTCTGCCGAGGCTCTGATTCTGTAGCTGCTGAGTGAAAGAGTTTGAAGTGAGATACATTGCAAGTCACCATCTCTCGTCCTCGGATCACAGTAAGACGGGTGCCTTTCACCCCAATCACTCGCCACGGTCTCCTCTCATAATTGAGTCTGAACTTGCCACTAGTTATTCGGTTGCGAAGAAGCACCACATCTCCTCGTCTGAATTGGGGTGGTACCGCCCGTCGCTTCTGGCTGATTTTGGCAAACGTAGTCTTTCTTTTCTTCGCAACGGCCTCCTCATTTACCACCTCAGGTGACCACTGTGGATGATGAGGAATGGAGTCCTTCACTACTCGTCCTAGGAGAAGATGTGCCGGGGCTACCCCCGTTGTAGAGTGTGGGGTCTGGCGGTAACTTCGAAGAAAAGTGAAAATGGCCATCTCCGCAGACTGTCCCTTATCATGAGCAATACGGATGACTTTGTTCAATGTCCTCATAAACCTTTCGGCCTCCCCATTGGCTTGAGGCCACCGTGGTGTTATGCGCCTGTGGCGAGTCCCAAGAGATGACAGATAGGTAGCCAGATCTTGCCCTTTGAATGGGGGCCCATTGTCCGTTCGCAGCTCCCGCATGGCACCATGAGTGGCGACAATTTTTTCCATTTTCGGGATTACACAGTCTGCACTTGTGCTTGTCACAATTTCTACTTCTGGGTACTTTGAATGGTCATCTATCATCACCAGCGTGTGTCTCCCATCCGGGAGACTGCCAAAGTCCATGCTGACCCGCTCCCAGGGTCCCTGGGGTCGGGGCTCTACAATGATGGGGGCTTCCCGAGAGGCTTCTCCCGTGACTTGACAGGCAGTACACGACCTCACCATGTTCTCCACCATGTCGTCCATGAGGGGAAACCATACCTTTGTTCGCAGCCGGGCCTTGGTCTTGACCATCCCCTGGTGACCTACGTGCGCTAGTTGGATCACCTGTCCCGTAAGGGCCGTGGGTATTACTAGCCGATGCCCTCGCAGCAGACATCCCGCCGCGTCTTCATTGAGTTCTTCCCTGACATGGTATAGGCTTTCCATGATTTTCTGGGCCTCCGGGGTGAGCGCCTTCCAGCCCTCCTTGGCTTTATGCCAGTTGGCAGTCCGAAGGATATCCTTGACCCGCTGTATGCAGGCGTCTTGGGCCGTGGCGTTCACAACGTCCTCCAGAGATATGGGGAGCGGGCATGACCTGGCCACTACCCACTTTACATACGCTTCTGTTTCTTCCGCCTCATCCATCTCCTCCGGAGTGGCGGGTCTGGGATGGCGCGATAGGTAGTCTGCCGGATTCTTCGCTCCGGGTTGATACTCAATGTTACAGTTGTATTCCTGCAGTTGCAATAGCCATTTCTCTATTCTTGGGGGTGGTTTTGATGAAGTCCCTGAGAATAGGGCCACTAACGGCTTGTGGTCGGTCACCACCGTGAATGGCTTCCCATAGACATACAGGTGGAAATGTCGACATCCCCAATGAATTGCGATTGCTTCCTTTTCAATTTGTGAGTATCTCTGTTCTGTGTCCGTGAGGGACCTACTGGCAAAGGCAACTGGAGTCCAATCTATCTCATCCCTCGGCCTTTGCATCAGCACGACCCCCAACCCGGCCGGCCCGGCATCTACCGCTATGAGTGTGGCATTTCGAGGGTCAAAGAATGCCAGCGTGGTATTACTGGAGAGGAAGGCCTTGATGTCTTGGAACGCCTTCTCCTGCTCCGGTCCCCAGTTCCACGGAGTGGAGTCCTTCGTGAGCTCACGCAGCGGGAGAGTTAGGTTGGCCAGGTCTTTGATGAAGCGCCCACAGTAGTTTACCATGCCAAGAAAGCTCCTGACTTCAGTGACCGTCGTGGGTGGTGGCGCATCCTTGATGTCCTTTACTTTGTAAGGATCTGGGTTGACACCATCGGCTGAGAAGACATATCCAAAGAACCCTATTTTGGTTCGCAAAAATTCACACTTGTCTCGATGTAGTGTGAGCCCGCACCTCGGAGCCTGCGGAACACTTGCGTCAGCCGGTGATTATGTTCTGAGATCGTGCGGGCATGCACCATGATGTAATCACTGACATTTATCACCCCAGGTATATCGGCAATCAGTTCCTGAATTACATTTTGGAAAACTTCAGCCGCACTGGAGATCCCAAAACTAAGTCTAGTGTACCTGCGGAGTCCAATGTGTGTGGAGAATGTGGTGATGTTTCTTGACTCCTTGTCTAACACCAGCTGATGGTATCCCGCACGGAGATCAAGTTTTGAGAACCAGCAGGCTCCGGCCATTTCTCCGATTAAGTCATCTATTGTGGGAGTGATATGGCGCTCCCGTTTGATGGCTGCATTTGGGAGGCGCATATCCACGCAGATCCGGACTGCTCCTGGCTGTTTCGGTTTCCGCGTGACCACAATGGGCGAAACCCAGGGGGTGGGGCCTGAGACCTTCTCGATTATTCCGGCTGTTTCCAGCTTATGTAGTTCTTCTTCCACTAGCGGCCGAAGGTGAAATGCAATGCGACGGTGTCGCAAGGCCACGGGTTGCACTGTGGGGTCCACGTGTAAATGTATTTCCCGACCTTTGAAACATCCAATGCCCTCAAATAGATCCGGAAAGTCCATGAGTAGTTGTTGCACCGACTCTTCGTGGACTCCAAAAGCAAGCGTGACCACTCCCAGGTCTTCAGCTGTTCTGCAGCTCAGGAGCATGCCTTGGCCCTCTTCCGACACGAAGATGTTAGCCCTTGTGACTTTGTCCCCGTGGCGGACTGCCGCTCGAAACTTCCCTCTGATCCGGAGTGGAATATCTTGACCATAGGCAAACACCGTGATGGGGGTGGGGCTGAGGACCGGAGGGGTAGGCATGGTTCTGTAGAGAGATGCGCTCATGAGGTTTATGGACGCACCGGTGTCCACTACCGCCATAATCTCCTGATCCGCCACCTGAATGGCGCATTGGGGCAGGGTCCTGGTGCGTCTGGTGGCGGTGCCGATCATGTGCACCTTGTGCACGGACCGCTCCTCCTCTTCATCATCATCCATGTCGCTATTGCTTGGATCACCTTCCACAACTGTCTGTACCGTTTGGCGTGGCTTGCGGAACTTCTTTGACCGGCACACTTTTTCGAAATGGTTCATCTTGCCACATCCGGAGCATCGTTTGCCCCGTGCCGGGCATTCTGGTGCCGGGTGTCGCGGGCCTCCACAGTATCCGCATGAATGTCCCGATGCCCCGCCTTGGACGGGTGTCGTTCTTTTGTGCCACTTGGATGGTGTCTGGACCTGTAGCTTGTTGATCGGTTCCACCTTCACATTGGCTTGAAGTGCAGCCTCCATGTGTGCCGCCCTGGCCTTGGAAAGCTCTTTCGTGCGGCCAAGGGTGAGGATGTCGGGCAAAGGCTTCCCCGATTCTTCCAGAATCCTCTCACGCAATTTAGCAGAGGCGCAGCCCTGTATTATTTGTCCCCTGATTTCCTCCGTTACATCCTGGAACCCACAAGTTAGTGCCAGCTTCTTGAGTCTGGTGTGGTACGCATCCAGTGACTCTTCCGGCAGTTGCCGTGCTTGTCGGAAGACAAAACGTTCGTAGTCCTGGTTCGCCATGGGCTCAAAGTGTGCATTGAGGGTGTTAATCAGGGTATGATGAGTCTTGGGGGTCGCCTCTGTGAGGGTCCGAGCAATGAAGTGAATGTCTTTGCCGCCAAGGTGGAGGACCATGGCGCGTTTTTGTTCCTTGTGGACCTTCGTGGCTTCAAAGAATATTAGGAGCCTGTCCACCTATTCCTTCCATTTCGGAGCGAGAGTGGAGGGCGCACCCTCCACCACAAACGGTTCAATGGGCGGAATGGTAGCCATCGCCCAGGACGCGCTTGATCAGGCCTGTGTCCGGCCGAGGCGAGGCCCAAAGTGGCACACTGAGGAGGTCGCTGATGGCTATGGCCTTGTGAGGACGTGTCGGTGCCCGCAGGCAGGGCAGACAGAGGCCGTGGTGTACCCCCCAGCAAGGGCGGCGGAGCGCGTGCGACTGGCGCTCCGGTTTCGGATGGTGACGGTGCGCCTCGGGACGGGTGGACACCACGTCCCCTCGAGCAGCCAGGCAGCACCGGCCGCCTCCCTGATCGCCGTGCCAGGCGGGCCGAGGTGCGCTTCACGCACGTGCCGACGGGCACGGTGCGGCACCGGACGGGGAGGCCTAGCGGGAGAAAGACTGTACACGGCCACTCGTCCCTCGATGCGCGGCAGGTCAGCGTGGGGCAGCGCGGCTCACCTTCGATGTGCCAGGGGTGGAAGTCGTCGTCTCTCCAGGCGCGCTGTGTGGGGGTGTGCGGGACAGCAAGGCACGAGCACCACGAGCTATCGGCAATGCTCGCAGCCGCCTCACGCGAGAGTGGGCACACACACACCCCGAGCGAGGAGTCGGCAACCACCCTCGTCGCCAATTGTTGTGTCCTGTAGTAGGGAAGTGACTGCCCTAGGGGTATCAATCTGGGACCTGCACTCCGGGGCATCTAACCCTGACTAGGCCTAACACGTGGCCCTATAATTAACTCAGTCAGACACTGGGAATAACTTGGTTGCTCGGTCTGCCTGCATCAGAATGCGTGCGTGCGTGACCGACCTCTTTTTATTATAGGGAGTCACATGACTCGCACGCCACACGCCCAAGGCGTCGGGGCGTGCCTCCAGGAACATAACAGTATGCATATGTGTGAGAGAAGCTGGCATATATGCTGTCTGGGTTTTTCTGCCGCTGCAATTGTACCTGTTATGAGGGACTAAAATGCCAAGGTATCTCACCGTTATCTCAAGTAAAACCAACAGGAAATGAACACCCACAAGGTCAGATCGGCATCACAAAGCTAAGTATCTCTAAAACAAACCTTCCCAAATACCCTCATATATAGTAGTGGCTGCAGGTAGGGGAAATGGTTAAGGCAGTCTGACGTCCGCCGCCTCTTCAGCTTCAATGCTCGCACAGGCTCCCAGAGTCTCCTGTACCTATCCAGATGCTACTTTTATGCTGGTATTACCCTACATGAGAGAAGCGTAGGGATTGGGCAGAGCGGGCTGGTTCTATGCTCCAGCAGGGACAAGGAGCCTGTTCTCCTGAGTATGCCGATATCTCCAAGCAGTAGCCTGGAGAAATCCAAGTGTGCATGTCAGTTTGGCTGGCCGGCCGTCCAAAGCGGTATGCGCACTGGCAGTGCCCTGAGCCCACCACTCCTTCTGCTGACCCCGCCCTCAAGACTCAGCGACAGGTCGGCTCAGTAGTAAAATATGATACCAAAGCAGTTTTATAACTGCTTTATTGTCATTTTAATTCATATACGTCTACAGGTTCTAGCAGTGGGGGGACCCTGCTCCACCATAACAGAGAAGCCGCCCCTGCTCTTACATCCCCCCCCTCCCCTCCTCCGACTATGGTTTTCACTCCTTCCCCTCCTGCCTCCCAGCAGCACTGTGCTCAAACACGGTCATGCTTTGGCACACTCGCAGGATCACTTTATAGACTTGTTCACCACTAGGCTATTCCCTCCCGTGACACATTCAGATGTATCATTTCCTTAAATGAAACTGTACTGCACTATCCTGTTTTCATGACTACTTTAACATATACGTACACATCAAGAAACAAAATATGTCAATATCCTGCCAAAGGCCTGCAACTACCAGTGAGCGTGGCTGAAACAATTGTCAGAACCTACAAAACCTGTCAACCTTCAGACAGTGTATACTGTCATACTGACAATGCCGGTGGCCGATTACAGAAGTACATTGATGACTTTTTGGCGAAACTGTGTCGAATTAGGAACAACCACAGACCCTAAAATCTCACCAGTATTACACATTCTGTTCACTATACTCCAGCCTCAAAGTATTTGTCACTGAATAATACGTTTTGTATCAGTTAATCAAAATTGATACAATTAGTCACGTTAAATGAGTAAACACGAGAATAAAATCAGTTAAGGACGTATAAACTCCAGTCAGAAAATAGAACAGGACTATAAAATACTACTCCATTGCAAAAATAAATACATATAATGTTCGAGGCATATGAGCTGCAGATCACACACTATGCATAGATCGCCATCTAGTGTTGGGCCCGGATGTTTGCAGTTTATCACCTTGGAACAAGTCTTTGGAAGTCCCAAGATAGGTGACTCCTCCTCTGGACAATAGTGCGCATGGGCATCAACAGATCGTTTTTTCCCGCCATTGGGCTCGGATGTGTTCGACACGTTCCAGTTCGGTGTTGTTACTGATCTACCTTTCGATTCGCAATCCTTTACCCTATCTTCGGTATTGTCTTTGATCGTGTTTCCCATTCGGGGCGACGCAGGCCTTCGGGCCTATCTGCGCCATCTGACCTTTTGGCTCATGGAAAGGACTCCTTTTAAAAAGTGTCCTCAATGTGGATCCAAGTTTCCACACACCGATCTTCATAAGGTGTGTAACCTCTGCCTTTCACATGAGCACGAGGCCAAAGACTGTCCAGCTTGTGCCTCTTTCCGCTCCAAGAAAACCATACGAGATTGTCAAGCTCGAAGAAGCATGGCTCGATCTTCAACATCGATACTGGACGATATCTTCCAAGAAGGCATCAATGTACCGGAGCAGGAGCAGATCGAAGAAGGCACCTTTAGCGCCTCCGAAGAATCCAACGTCGAAGACATCACGCCAGGGCAGCGGGTCGTAAGTACTGATGTAGACCCCTCCCCCCCAACCCATCCATGCAAAGGCTTCGGTAACACCTTCACTTTCGGGCCTAGGTGCACAACGGGATAAAACTTCTCATGTCCCGCCTTCGGGTCCGGCAAAGAAGTCGACATATAAGCCTTCAGGCCACTCTGGATCGAGCCAGCCTACCGTTGGTGCCAAAAACCCATCCTCGACACCGACAACAAAAGACAAGCCAAAACCGAAACCATTATCTTCGTCTGCATCGAAGCCTGGTTCCACATCGGCGCACTCAGCACCAAAATCCACAGACACTGACCCTTCAGATCCGAAAAAAATCATCGGAACCAAGGAAACAACCGGTTCCGAAAACCACTAGCAATGAACCTTTGGATCCGAAAAAATCATTGAAACCGAAAAAGCAAACCTTTGGAACCCAAGAAAACTCCTTATTCCAAGTCTAAGTAGCATATAACAACGCCAAAAATTGTGCCACACAAACACTCGGACCTGAATAAATCGGCACTGAAACAACAAACTCCAGAGGAGGAGCTTTTTCGACCTGATCCAACCCAAAAAAACTCTGGGAATAGACCCAGAAACAGGTCATCTGAGAATTAGTCCTTCCAACAAAAGGAAAATGGACAACCCTACGCCACCTTCACTTCCTTTAAAGAAAAGAAAGATTGCTACTTCTCCTTTAAGGATTCCTCCTCCACAATACATCTCTACTATCCCATCTCCAGTACCCTCACAATCTCCTCCAGATGATGAGGGTACCTTTGGGGACGAAGGGGTTGTTGAACCTCTAGGAGAACCTAGTCATCCTTATATCCCAAATGATCCATGGGAACATTATGGTACACCTGATGTTCCAAATATACCACAAGAGGAGGTCTATCCATCTAGACCATCCCCTCCAGAGGACACTATAGGATTCATTCAGCTTATACACAGGGCTGCAGAATATCACGGGGTAAATTTACACACATACCCTATAGAAGAAGACTTCCTCCAGGACACTTTTGCACCATCTCAAAGGTCCACTTCCTTTCTCCCAATATTAAAAGTGGTAATCGAACACGCTCCTGAAGTCTTTAAAGATCCTGTAAGGGCTAGAGTCATTAACCCCAAGGTAGAAAAGAAATACAAGTCTGCCCCAACTGACCCTGTTCACATTAAAGGCCAGCTCCCCTTAGATTCCTTGGTGGTCTCCAACGCCAGGAAACGGGCTAACTCCCAAATCCTCAGGCGATGCTCCACCGCCTGACAAAGAGTCAAAACTCTTGGACGCATCTGGTAAAAGAACGGCGTCACAAGCAGTCAACATATGGAGAATTGCCAACACACATGCCTTACTAGCTAGGTATGATAGGGCGCACTATGATGAACTAGAGGCCCTACTACAACACATTCCAGATCAATATAAAACAAGGGCCAATTATCTCATCCAGGAAGGTAAACTAATAACCAATACCTCCATTCGATGCACTCTAGATGCAGCAGACACAGCCTCCTGAGCTATTAATACTGGTGTTCTTTTACGCAGGTATGCCTGGCTACGGATTTCAGGGTTCAAACCTGAGGTTCAGACTACCATACTGAACCAACCCTTTGACCAAGAACATTTATTCCGGCCTACTGTAGATTCATCTTTAGAAAAGATGAAACCAGATACAGATACTGCCAAATCAATTGTAGCTTTTCAATCACAGGCTCCCAGAAGTTCCTTTCGTCGCTCCTCTTATAGGGGCGCCTCTAGAGGTTTTAACACTGATAACTCCCCCACGTCCTATAAAAGTCCGACACAGACCTCCTCTACCAGAGGTTATTACAGAGGAGGCTACAGGGGCAATAACAGCATAGGTAGAGGCAAAACTACCAATACTCGCACTGCCTCCACTTCCAAACAATGACTTTCCGCCCCTCCCCCCAGACCATTATACCCCGGTCGGGGGAAGATTAATACAGTTCCTACCTCTCTGGAACACTATTACCACGGACAGGTAGGTGAGACAAATCATCCAATCAGGTTATTGCCTGGAGCTCACTTCAACTCCCCCAAACATACCATCCAAACAGCGTCCAATGTCAACAGAGCATTTAACACTTCTAAAACAAGAGGTGCTTTCTCTCTTGCAAAAACATGCAATAAAACCAGTCCCCATGCACCATCAAAAAACAGGAGTTTACTCCCTGTATTTTCTGATTCCAAAGAAGGATGGAACCTCGAGACCCATCTTGGACCTCAGACCATTAAACCTATACATACAATCATACCATTTTCATATGTATGGACACTCTTCAACAGGTCCTTCCTCTACTCAAACAAGGCAATTTCCTTGCCACTTTAGATCTCCAGGACGCATACTTCCACAATCCCATCCACCATGCCCACAGGAAATATCTTAGATTTGTAGTGGACAGTCAGCATTACCAATTCAAGGTTCTCCCATCCAGAGTCACCACAGCACCCAGATTATTCACAAAATGTCTAGCAGTGGTAGCAGCCCACTTAAGAAGACAACAAATTCACGTCTTCCCATACTGGGATGACTGGCTCATAAAAGCCAAGTCGTATACCTAGTGTGTAAATCACACACACCACCATCCAACTACTTCACCACTTAGGGTTTACAATAAACCTCCCGAAGACTCACCTCCCACCATCCTGCATCCAACAATATCTAGGTGCCACAATAGACACCTCAAAAAGCCTTGCATATCCCAATCCAGGCAGGATAGCAACTATGCATGCCATTATAACAAAATTCCAGCCTCAGCACTCACTTCTAGCTCAAGTGTTTATGCAACTAATAGGGATGATGGCCTCTTGCATATTTATAGTACCTCACGCAAAACTCCAGATGCGTCCCTTACAGGAATGCTTAGCACGTCGGTGGAACCAAGCTCAAGGTCAGCTAACAGATCTGGTGTTGGTGGACAGCCGCACACATCGCTCTCTGCAGTGGTGGATCACCCAAAACCTTTTCCAAAGGGCGACCCATCCTAGAGCCGGTTCCACAGATCGTGTTAACAGCAGACGCATCGCTCACCGGCTGGGGCGCTCATATACTACATCACACCATATAGGGCAAATGGACACCTCAGCAAAAGCTACTCCACATTAATCACTTTGAGCTACTAGCAATCTTTCTGGCATTAAAATCATTCCAGAAACACGTATCAGGCAAAGCTGTCTTAGTCCGGACGGACAATATAATAGCGGTGTATTATCTACAAACACAAGGGGTGGCGCACTCTCTGCAGCTCTCTCAACTAGCACAGAGCATCTGGAAATGGGCTATTCCTCAAAACATATTCTTTTTAGCCCAACATCTTCCAAGAATACAAAATCAAATGGCAGATCTGTTAAGTCGTCAAACACAGCAGCTCCACGAGTGGGAACTTCATCCACAAGTCCTTCAACCGTTTTTCCAAATGTGGGGGCATCCAGAGATAGATCTCTTTGCCACACATTCAAACACAAAAAGCCCAAAAAGCCCAAGCTTCGCCGTCAGATATCCACACCCATTGTCCAAAGGCAATGTGATATGGATTAATTGGTCAGGCAGATTTGCCTACGCTTTTCCGCCTCTCCCACTCATTCCATCAGTGGCACACAAGCTGCAACAACAGTCACTAACACTAATCCTAGTTGCTCCAACATGGACCAGACAGCCAAGGTACACAACATTGCTGGGACTATCAGTAGTCCCGCTCCAAACTGCCCACTGCTCTTAACACAGAACCATGGAGAGATCAGACACCCAGATCCAGAACAGCTCAACCTAGCGATCTGGCTCTTGAAGTCCTAGAATTTGGTTACCTCAGTCTTCCTTCCACCTGATTGCATGAACGTTATCAAAAAAGCTAGGCGTCCCACCACTAGAGCCTGCTATGCAGCCACGTTGAAAAGATGTGTGATATACTGTACCAATAACACAATCAATCCTCTAGATGCGTCCATTCAACACATCATATGTTACCTACTGCATCTTCAAAGATGTAATCTAGAATAAAAATCAATCAAATTGCATCTCGGTGCCATAGCAGCCTACCTGTAAAATAGACCACATTTGTCATTGTTCAGGGTACCTGCCATTAAGGCATTTATGGAAGGCCTCAAAAGAATAATTCCTCCCAGGGTACCACCCTCTCCAGTGTGGAATCTAAACATCATCCTCACTAGGTTAATGGGTCCTCCATTCGAACCTCTACATAAATGTGAGCTACAATTTCTTATATGGAAAGTCGCTTCCCTTGTGGCTATCACATCTCTCAGAAGAGTCAGTGAGCTACAGGAACTAACAATTCTAGAACCATTTTCACAACTCCGTCATAACAAAGTGGTTCACAAAACAAATCCCAAATAAGTAAGTTATTACTCCCTTCCATCTCAACCAATCTGTAGAGTTGCCAGTCTTCTTCTCGCAACCACAAAAAGTAGCAGAAAGAGCTCTTCAAACACTAGAAGTAAAAAGAGCACTTCTTTACTATATTGACAGAACAAAACCTTTTCGCAAAACAAAACAGCTTTTTGTTTCCTTTTCACAACCACATAAAGGCAATCCCATATCAAAGTCTGGGATTGCAAGGTGGATTGTCAAATGTATACAAATTTGCTATCACAAAGCAAAACGTACACTTTCAATTCCCCCTAAAGCCCATTCTTCTTGCAAAATAGGGGCTTCCATGGCATTTTTAGGGAACATTCCCTTATATGATATCTGCAAAGCAGCTACATGGTCTACACCACACACATTCACAAAACACTATTGTGTAGATGTGCAAGCAAAACAACAAGCTACCGTGGGCCAGGCTGTACTCAAAACACTATTTCAGACTACTGCAACAGATACTGGTGGTCGCCGCTAAGAGACAGTACTGTTATGCAATCTATGCATTGTGTGTGATCTGCAGCTCATATGCCTCAAACGGAAAATGCTACTTACCAGTATGCATCTGTTCTTGGCATGTAGAGCTGCAGATTCACACACGCCCACCCACCTCCCCAGCTACCTTGATCTGTTCCAGTATTATCTTAATTAGATACAACATACATGGACATCTCTTTCCGTTTCTCACAAAACTCCATATTTTCCCTTTCTGGCGAAAAAACAATCTGAAGATGGAGTCGATGCCCATGCGCACTATTGTCCAGAGGAGGAGTCGCCTATCTCGTGACTTCCAAAGACTTGTTCCAAGACAATAACAAACTGCAAACATCCTGACCCAATACCAAATGGCAATCTATGCATAGCGTGTGAATCTGCAGCACTACATGCCAAGAACAGATGCATACTGGTAAGTAGCATTTTCCTTTAAAATATTGATTCTGCGGCAGTCAGTAGCCAACACAATCCAGTCCTTCACTGCCTGATGACAATACAAATTGTGTTGACAAATTTCCTAAAATATGCCAAGTGCATGGGAACAGTGGAAGTCATACAAAATTCCCACACCTCATTGGAGGAGGAGACCCCATTCAACCTGAACATTGGTTTTAATAAAGTGTGGCATGCAGTTAAAAACCCCGAACATCAACATAGTATGTGAAGAATGCGCCTTAATGTTCCTGCCCACTCTAGACGATGTTCATTCATTGGAAAGACCATGAGTCGTGCTCTAAGGATACAGTCCCTGGTCTCCTCGTATTAAAGCTAACTTTGAATACAGTTGTATTTTCGCTTCCCCGTATGATTTTATGATTGGAGATGCATAGGTGATATAATTCACAGTTGCTAAATCGACTTTACTCGAGCTGTATACGGCCTGTTTCCTCGAGGTATGCTTTTAGCCTGTGAAGCTTCTAAAACATGCAGAAATTAAAATCGATACTTCTTTTCAGTTGTTAACATTTATGAGAATGCATAGGGATTTTTAGTAAATGAATTACTGTTTACCTGAAAGAGGACTTCAAGCTTTTATTACAATTCCTCATTGAACTTCCAAGGACAGCATGTGCTTGTGTGTAAATTTGTTAGTAAAATATCTTGATTAAAAAGGATACATGGTGGTTGTGTGTTGTATATACTAACTAATGGTGTTACACTGATATTTCTTCAGATGTCTGAACAATATATCAGATGTGATAGGACTGGAAAGCTACTTGGCACATTTATTCTTAATTTGGGTCACTTTACGTCAGTGTACACTCATTAGATGTTGCTGTGCTGTTATTAGCATTTGGGTCGACTTATTCTTGTTGCCCAGTGAGGCACTGACTGATTAAGTTGAGAATTTAGGACATTCTACTCGCTAGATTGCACCACCATATTGGAGAAAGCAGGCCCTGTTTAATACTGTTCTCACTCTGGTTTTTAATGCATCTCTTTCAGTAGCTGCTCAATTGTCAGTCATTCTTTTCCTTTTCTCAGTAGTGGAACAGTGAAGTCCACCCTTCAGCCTGCGAGCTTCAATTGTCTTTAGGTCACTATGTAAAGGGATCTTTTATAAGACAGGACTCTTGCTATGGCCACTGTGCCTTGTAGCTAAAGACGAGTTTTGAATATGAGAGATTTACTTGCAGAGTCACTCCGCCATATTTGTTTTTCTTTAATGACATTTCATTACAAAACATTTTCAAGCTCTCTGTTATCAATACAGCGTAACATACATCAGGTCCTTGTTGAACTGCGTGAGGAAATACTTTACACAGCAATAGCCCTCTCTGCCCCCTCTAACTGGCTCCATCCATCCTGTGCCTCTCTCCAATGTGCAAACGCTGCCTGTGCTATCACATTGAACCCAGACCCTCCGGTTTTGTCAATGCTTGTTCTTCGAGGGCAATCAGTGGAGAGAAGCTGCAGCGGACACAGTGTTTGTAAACTAAACATTGTTTTGGTGAAGGGCACTGCTTCAGTAGATCAGTAGAAGCTGCGTCTTCTCCTTGGCCCTGCAGAAACCTTCTACTCCCACGGGTGTCTCTGACCTCGCTGCCCTTTGACGAGCTCCCAAATGCAGCTCTATGGAGCTCAGCCTCCCGTTACTGATGGAGGCGGCACTACTCCCCCCCCAAAAAAGTATCACAATTTCTTCTGCTACTTTCTCCTAATATATCTCTCATAAAAGGCATATGTTAGTCATCACTGGAAGCAGAGTTTCTTCACGCCCTGCTTACCTAAGTCTACTGGTAAATTGTAGACCACCCCCCGTTTTGTGTCCGGGAAAGATTAGCCATCCACTCCTTCGTTGCAACTTTTACTGACAAGCAGGATAAACAAGCACTGGCAAATTCAGTAGGTTTTGCTTGCTTTTTTGAGTCCTGGGTAAAATACTTTTTTTTAAATCTGCAGTAGTGAAGAAACTAAGCAAAAAGCGATTGTTTTCGGTGTATAATGCCTCTATGAAATCAATTTTTCATGGGTCACGATTCAGTCTACTTTTGAGATGCAAAGTAGTCCCAATGCATTTCAATGCAGGCATGCCATAGGATGTGTTAAGATAAACCAAACAACCAATAGCATGAGGGGAGAGAAAAATAATTCTCTGAGTGGAGACAAAGTAAACTTCGGATATTGTAAAGAATCTGCTTTGCTAGGCCAGACCTAAAAATAGCAACTATTAAGGTGCAAACGTTACTGACAAAGTAGAAACCATGGATGGTAGCCAGTGGTTAATTTGAGCGGTGGTTTCCAGTGTTTAACACCGGCACTTAATTGTCAACACCAGCACTCTTGACAGACTGCCACACAGTGGCGCTGTTTGTCCAATTTATAGATGGGCAAAACAACAAGTATTTATTAATTCAATATACATTAAAAATGACTAATACCTGCCTTCCAATCCTTTCTTTTGGCTTTGGGGACCTGAAATAGTCTTCTTTGTCACACTTGTCGAGTGTGATGGTTTGTAGCTGTACTGGTGCTGTTATTGGCAGCGCTGGCAGGGGCAATGGGTGGTGAAGCTGCAGTGGCCTCCTGATGCGGGCCTGGCACCTATTTTTTAATTACAAATTAAGCACTGACGGTAGCACTGCTCTGCCGGATCTTGGCTCGGGTGTCTGTGATTCGTCCCAGATATCTGAGTGGAGTCTGCCCACACAACTCAGTGACTCATGACGCCGGTGTGCATTCATGTCCGTACTGTGTCACTGCACAGCAACCTTTGGGGCAGGACGATTGCAGAGATACAAGTAACTGAAACGAAAGCAGTAGAGACTTCTGTATTCTGGGCAACTCTGGTTAGGTAAAGAAACATGAAGACACGGATTATCAAGCGTCGAGGTCGAGGGTCACACAACACCGCCCGCACCCCCACACACCCGCATCCCTTGGAATGTAGTCCAAACCATCACTAAATTACTGTAATCTGAACAATGGCAATGCCCCTATGCCTTTGGAAATGGTCGACACTGTCTGGATTTAGACCAGGCATCATTACATCCCAACATAGCACTACCACCGCCACACTGGAATGCAACACTACCACTTCCGGCACTTCTAGCATCACACTAATACCTTTCAGCACGGCACTATCATTACCCTGCACTGAGCTGCCTAACACCTTCAAGCACTGTGCTCCCACAAGCCCAGCACCACACACCAACCTGCACTATACCTCTCAACACCAAACTGCAATCCACCTGTCCACAGCACAGCCACCCTCACTCTACCTCCCATCCCCAACCTGCACTCCACCTGTCCACAGCCACCCTCACTCTACCTCTCAACACCAACCTGCACTCCACCTGTCCACAGCACAGCCACCCTCACTCTACCTCTCAACCCCAACCTGCACTCCACCTGTCCACAGCACAGCCACCATCACTCTACCTCTCAACACCAAACTGCAATCCACCTGTTGAAGGACTGGGTTCTGTAGGACCCAGCGGTGCCAGGGCACAACACCTGAAACCTTCGTGGGTAACCTGCTCCGGCGTACAGATGACAGAGACACGGGACACTTCCTTCGACGTCAAAGATTCAAGGTTTATTTACTGCAGGGAACACAGTAGTCACGACAAGCAACACACGTGCAACTTGGGGAGACTGCTTCAAATTGGTTCTGTGGATCGCTCCTTTTATACAGTTTTTACCCATAAGACAACATGGTACACAAAGGTTTACAACTCAGTTCCCACCATCATTCCCCAGAGGGGTCGCTTTGGTCACTTTGAACACATGAGGTCCGGAACATAAATGCGGAAACATTTGGCGGTTCCCAACTGTAAAAACCCATCTTCCCAACTTTAGTGCATTCCAATCGGTAATAAACAGATCGGAATAGGAACAAAGACAGGTGCAGAGGAAGACGGAGACAGTGGGGAGATCGGAAAGGGCGTAAAAGGGGAGGTATCGGGAAACACGAGATACAAGCATCAAAGGGACGTGCCTAATGAGATGCACGGCTGAGACAATAAGTCCGTGCGGCAAGATGAGCCTTGGGCAGCACCATCTGCCTTACAGTAACATCCCCCTCGTCATAAAGACACTTACAAAGGACATGTGTCTTCCGCAAATATCTTGGGAGTCCCAGGGTCGCGAAGCGGACAGCGTCTGTTCGCTGGCTACTTGAGGGCAAGAGACAAAATGGATGCCGTATCTAAGATGGAACCCGTGGGTACAGATGAAAAACCCACCTAACAAACGAACGGTTTAAGTTAGCACAGCGAAACTGCGCACACTCACTAAACTCGTCATTTGCGGTTCATAGACACCAGACTCGACCATATTCGTGCGAGTCAATAAAACACCACTAACAATTGTCACGGAACCTCAGACGCTCCTTTTGCCCTCATGTAGGCAAGCACTAGTCGGAATCGTAATCAATATTCATCAGACCATCGAGATGTTGCTGTAGCATAGCTCTGTCCAATCGAGTCCCCTTGGTAACAGGTGGCTGTCTCATACACGTTGTAGCACAGAGGCCACATAAGGCAGGACCACACTGCACACAAAGGCAACACGTGAACAGGAACACTACAACGACTCCGATGATCATCAGAATTTTCCAACCCCAAGTCGACATCAGGCCCCAAAACCATCCAAGTAGCGTCCAATCCCCTACATCCACGTGTATGGATTCGGAGATCTTATGCAACCTCGAGATGGCTTGATAGACAGTAGGAGCATTATCTGGAATAAAAATGCAGCAGCTCGAATGGATCACCTTACATACCCCACCTCGATCTGCTAAGATGACATCTAAAACCATACGGTTTTGTAACGTCATAAGTCTCTCCGCCTGAAGTTCTGTGGTGATATTACCAAGGGCACTGGCAGTAATATTAGCTGTTGATTCTACCACTCGAGTCAACTGTCTCAGGTTCTTACTATTAACCATAGGTCCCCAAAACGGGAGGAAACCCTTGAAAAAGTCTCCTGCCTTTTGACCGGCAGTATCCTCTTCGCTAACTACGCCTCTCACAACTCTAGTCTTATGATAATCGGCATCTACGGTAAACGTCGGAGGCAACAGATTTGCAATGAAGCATGAGCCCATGAAGTCAGCGGGCAACCATGCATATGCACGATCATAACAGATAAAGTATGTACCCTTGGCAGCCAGGAACACAGGGGACGAGACCATCGGCAATATGTAATTTTCAGTGCAAGCACTTGCTCCAAGTCGGGCTTGCGATCGTCGGCCACGACCCATGAGACAAAAATTACCAGTGTGGGGTACGACCCATATCGGAGGCGAGCTTTTAAGCTGCTTTTCGCTAGTGAACGCACTATATTCACCTCTACTTAGGACCCTATAGGCTTGTATCTCTTCTTCGGGAATAAGCGAAGGATCATAGATATCGCTATCTAAATCCTCTATTGCTATCGACAAAGGTTTTTGATACGAGGTAGGACCAGAGTAGGGGGAACGTGGTTCTCGAATGGGGTGGAAACCCAGTGCGCTTCGAAACATTGTTTGAAATGCTCGAGCTGACCCTTGGGAACTATACGGTAACACCAGATATGGAATTCCCTTATCCGTAGTATGTGGCATCAACCCACACACCCAACAATTAGTAGTGTTAACCACTAACTGATGCTGATGAAGGAGCTGAATAAAGGAATTATTGCGGAATTCTACACGTCTAGCCTGCTCGTGTTCCGGTAACATATGAAAGGAATGGGGAGAAACAGTAGAGGTAAGATTAGGGTAAGGAGTAGGAGTAGGTGTAGCAGGTAAGAAGTAGGACATCATGTAATACACCCCACCCGCCAAAAGTGCAGAAGCAGTCAGAAACAATACAAACAGTTGGAATATAAAACATTTGGTACGACTGAGTTGCTGCAGCTTGAATCTGTGGACTTGAGCTCCCTCCAAATCATTCAGCTTCGAGAATGCCATTCCCTACGACCGTCCGCAACGTTTCTTGACGCACTTCGTTCTGGGTAGCAATAGTCAATCCCTAGGAGTTCCCAGGAACCGACGGCCTTTAACCTAGTGTCAAGACCTACTATCCAGAAGGAAGTACGCGCGCGGCCCTACGGCCTTCAATGCACAATATGTATGTATGCAAAAACAAAGTCTCTCAGCTGTGGAAGCAAAAAGTATAAGGAATGAAGCTCAATATATATATATATATATACAAGAATAATTACAATAATACAAATGTTCAAAACTGATCACGAAAAACGGGATTATGCAGTTGTCAATACAACAAAACCGAATCTTTTTATTTGTCCTTAGTGCGAGGTCGCAAAAAGTATCGGGTTTTCCCAGAACGTGTCTGCTCGTCAAACAAAGGATCCGTTGAAGAGACAGCGTCCTGCTGATCAGTTGAGTGTTCTGGTCTTGAGTTTTTCAATGACAATTGTTCAACAGTATCTTTCTGCTGCGCTGAGGATTCTCCAACAGGCTGTGCGTCGCTAAAAGGTACAAACGCCGGCAATGTTTCTGTTTCCGCTGACTCAATGCCTCTCCTTACCCACGGGTCTGC
Organism: Lissotriton vulgaris; assembly: GCF_964263255.1. Lineage (NCBI taxonomy): Eukaryota > Metazoa > Chordata > Amphibia > Caudata > Salamandridae > Lissotriton > Lissotriton vulgaris. Next base: position 604,207,503 of record NC_141699.1, on the reverse strand, counting down.
CGGCAAAGGAATAGGGACTCGTTTGGTGTGGGTGGCATGCACCCAATTCTTACGTCCCTCGAGACGAACGGCAGTCCTCGTGGCCAGGAGCACTTGATAGGGTCCGGTGAACCTCGGGTCTAGGTTGTTTTTGCGTGAAAAATTTCTCGTCACCACCCAGTCTCCAGGCTGGAGCTGGTGGCCTGGACCCTCCGTCTGCGTCGGCAATGCTTCGTAAACCTGTTGGTGAATCAACCTCAGTTTAGCAGTCAAGTCATGTAGATAATCGATCAACATTGGGTACTCAAGATCAGAAAACATTCCTGGCCTAGGAACCCCCCACACATTCGCAGGACGGCCGAACACTATTTCATAGGGACTAAGCCTTACTCGGGAGTGTACAGTCGCCCTAGTTGACAGTAATGCTAAAGGTAAAGCGTCAGGCCACGAAAGACCAGTCGTAGCCTGAATCTTCGCTAGTTTTAGTTTAAGGGTGCCGTTGTACCCTTCAACCAAACCAGCTGACTGGGGATGATTGGCGCTATGGAATTTCTGATTAATTCCAAGGCCCTTACACACACTCTTCATCACACTTCCAACAAACTCACTTCCGTTATCTGACCACACGACTCTAGGCATTCCGTACCGAGGAAAATATTCCTTCAGTAGGATTTTCGCAGTAGACAAAGCAGTATTGTCTTTGAGAGGATAGGCCTCGATCCATCGGGAGAATGCGCAAACCACAACTAAAACGTATTTCAGGTTGTTGCATCGCTCCATATGGATGAAGTCCAATTGAATCACCTCAAAGGGATACGAAGGGGGAGCAAAACTGCCAGGAGGAGTTGGGGTTCCTTTGCCAGGATTGTACATCATGCACACCATACAATTCTTCACCAGACGTTCAGCACATTTTGTAATGCCATCATTCTTCCATACCGGAGACAACAATTTACAAATACCTTTCACGCTGATATGTGCTAACCCATGCGCCATTGTCACAACGGCCAGCACATACGCATCAGGCAACAACCATCTTTTCTGATCCGACAAATCAATCCAACAACCATTCGCATCCAACTTTCCCGTGCTTTCTTTCCACTTCGCCTTTTCAGTCTCGGTGGCCTCATTCTGAATTTCTTTCACACTTTCGATAGTGTCCTCACACATACTCGATTCTGTAGGCCACCTAACCGAACTCGTCACATACATTCGAGTGCTAAGGTTCCGGGCAGTCCCCTTAGCGATCTCGTCTGCAAACGCATTCCCACGACCAACATCATCCGTCACCTTACGATGCGCACTACATTTAACAATCGCTACTTGCTTAGGCAACGTCAGTGCATCCAAAAGATCATTCACAAGCTGGCCATGCTGAATCTTCGTACCATGCGACGTCAAGAAACCTCTCTCTCTCCACAATCGTCCAAAACTGTGTGCGGCGCCAAACGCGTATTGGCTGTCGGTAAACACATTCACACGTTTCCCTTTTGCTAACACACATGCTCTAGTAAGAGCAATCAATTCTGCAGCTTGGGCAGAATTCTGATTCAACCTTGCAGTCTCAACAACAGTATTCAACGTTACAACAGCATAAGCGGTAGTCACATCGCCATTCGGCAACTTAAAACATGACCCATCCACATACAGTGTGCCATCCGGATCTTCCAATGGGGTGTTTTTAAGGTCCACTCGACCCTTTGTTTCTTCTTCGGTCCTCAAGTAGCAATCATGTTCTGCTACTTCATCTGACTCTGTGCTAATTGGTAACAAAGTTGCCGGGTTCAGAACATTACAACGTTTTATCTGAATGTGGCTTGCCAGCAACGTCAACTCGTACCCAGACAACCTCGCACTCGTCAAGTGCTGAGTTTTCGTACGATTCAAAAGAGTATCGACTGCATGCGGAACCATCACCGTAAGCATATTATCCATGACCAATCCTGCTGATTGTCGGATGGAGACCGCAGCTGCCGCTGTTGCTCGTAAACAACTCGGCAATGCTCTAGCTACTGGGTCCAAGGTCGAGGAAAAATATGCGCATGGACGCTGCTTACCACCAAAAGGTTGCGTCAAGACACTCAAAGCACAACCTTCCCTCTCGTGAACATATAATGTAAACGGCTTACTGTAATCGGGAGTACCTAACACAGGAGCCGAACACAATGAATCACGCAGTTCAGAAAAACTTTTCTGACATTCTTCCATCCATGGTAAAGGAGTTGAAACATCCTTACACGTAAGAGCCACCAATGGTTTCGCTAGCAATGAAAAATTAGGAATCCATTGCCTGCAATACGACGTGATACCTAGAAAGGCACGCACATCTCTTTGGGTTTTTGGCACAGCCATTCGTGCAATCGCTGCAATTCTTTCTGGGGTCAACCTCCTTCCCTCCTTTGACAATAAGTCACCTAGATAGGTTACTTCTTGACAACAATATTGGAGTTTAGAAGGGGACACCTTATGATTCAACTCACAGAGATGTTGCAGCAATGACACCGTAGCAATTTTGCAAATGTCCTGAGTATCGGCAGCCACCAATAAGTCGTCGACGTATTGGATTAAGGCCGCACCGACCGGCAACCTAAACGCATCCAGTTGACCCTTCAAGGCTTGACTGTAAATCGATGGACTTTCACAGTAGCCCTGAGGAGCGCGTTTGAACCGGAAGCTACGTCCACCGAGAGAGAAACCGAAAAGGTCCCTGCTCTCCTCGGCAATCGGGATGCTGAAAAACGCATTTTTCAAGTCAATCACCGAAAACCACGATGCAGAAGCCGGAATCAGAGTCAGTAGCGCCGTGATGTCAGGCACAACAGGGAATTGAGGAACCACAATTTTATTCACCTCCCGTAAATCGATAACAAAACGATAAACAGGTGGTTTTGAAGGATCAGTACGTTTAAGAATAGGCAGCACAGGGCTGTTGCACACGTTTCCCCGAGTCTCTTCAATAACATCTTTCTCAATCAGATCATAAATGATCGCTAACAATGCTCGTTCACCATCAAGGGAGATACGATACTGGGGAATACGTGGCAAACGCACATTAGATTTCAACTGAACGACATAAGGCGAGATATCGAGTAGGCCCACGTCATTCGGACCCGTTGCCCACAAAGACGCAGGAAGAGAACTCAATTCCGGTGGAAGCTTATCAAGAGACAGATACATAGGAGAGACAACCCTTTCTCCTAACGTAAGCTTTACACCCGCAGGAGAACAATACAAAGTTGCGTACAAACGTTTAAGCAAATCCAGGCCCAAAAGATTTTCACCACAACCTGTGGTTAGAATCAATGGAGCTTCTAGCTCACGTGGCCCAATTTTAAGGGGCAAAGGGCGCGAAACTGGATTGCTAACGGGGGCGCCAGAGAATCCAACGGAAACATTTGTTAAGCCAGACAAAGGTGCGCCAGGGAGTTTCGAATGCTGAATAGAACTTTTTGCTGCACCCAGTGTCCAACAGAAAAGGCTCAACGACGCCCGATGTAGCAACTGCGACGTAAGGCCCTCTCTGATCAACCGGAACTGATACCACTCCCTCTCCTTGTCTTTGGCTGTCCTAGTAATTACTGTCGTCAGTCCCCTGATTGACGTAATAATCGTCTACATTATACTGCGCAGATCGCCCTTGCGACGATCCACGTTGATCAAAACAATTATTATTATTAGATGAGTTATCTGAACGATCATTCTGAGTACCACGACCTCTACCACGTGATGCCTGCTGTGAACCACCACGACCTCCTCTAGATGAGTTACCACTATTACGGTCATTCAAAACAGGACAATTGAATTTAATGTGTCCCTCCTGTCTACAATAAGCACATTGATTGTACCCCAACGATGACCTTTGGGAGGAGGAATCATTACGTGGCTGCGATCGATTCGATTGCGACTGCGATCTATTCTGCTGGGGTGCATTCTGATTCGAACGCGGAGGATATGCTTGTTGAAGCAACACTTTAGTTTTTAGCTCTTTCGTCTTTTTATCAGCACGGTCGTTCTCTTCTTTCTCTCTATTCTCATAATATTGTGCTGTAGCCAATATCTGAGCCGAAGTAGAAACGGCCCATGCACTTTCCGAATTCTTTAATTTATTGCTCAAATCGGGCAATAAGTTTGAAACAAATTTATCCACAAACAATCTCTGTCCACCCTCGGTACCCATATCCTGCCCACTATGGTCAATGAATGCTTCCTCGAACCTCGTAAAGAAGTCGGAAACACTCTCATCTTTCTTTTGCTTGCAAGCTGACAATTTATCCCAATTTACCCTCATAGCTGGCATAAGAGTCTTCATTAACGTTATTATTCTTTGAGGGAGATCAATAATCAACTGGTCGGGTTTAGTAGCAGCCACTTGTCCAGCATCTGCCGCTACAATGGCAGCCCAAGCACCACCTAATTCATTCGGATGATTTTCATGACGAATCTTAGCCCATACCGGTTGCGGTACAACATTGCCGAACAACATGTCGATATCGGCAAGATTCATTACCGTAGCATCCACGAGCTGCGATAATTCTTTATAATATCCTGTAGGATTTTTGCGAGGGTCAGGCAAAGATTGCTTCACCTGTAGCACTTCCGAGCGTTTCCATGGGAGATGTATCCATACTCTCTGGAAATGCGCCAATGTCGGAGGTTGAGCATTAGGATTGGCTGGTATCCAAACCGGTGGAACTTCACGCATGGGATATTGGCCAGACTCATCTGGTTGTTTTTCAATATCCTCAACAAACAATGCATGCGGTATCGGAGCGGGGCGAAAAGACAGCAACCGCTCAATAGCACGTCGAACGTTAGTATCCACTATCAGTCCATTTGCGAACTGAAGCTGAAGCTCAGACAGGGCGGTCAGCACCTCGTCAGGCGCATCGGCCACTATCTGATCATGAAGGAACTTACACATTTCATCAAACACGTATCTTTGGGTTGGTATATTGAACTGACAGAACGTTTCAAGGACAACACGGGGCGGATTTCTAAGAGGGTTTACCATCCAACCCATCGCCATATTATATAGCGCAACGCGTTCTCTGTTACCAGGCAGCTGACTACGTCTCTGAGGACCATCGGAACTAGCGGACCCATGAACAGGTCCAAGCGAATGAAAGAAACTAGCCGCTAGAGGAGTAGTACGAGAACGAGTAGAAGGAGAAGCATACGATACAGGACTAACAAGAGAAGGAGTAGAAACAGTAGCAACAGCAGGAGTTAACAAAACAGGAGCAGCAGCAGCAGCAGGAGTATGTGGAAGTGGAGGAGCAGTAGGGACAGAAACAGGCAAAGGAGCAGGAACAGTCGGAAGAGCGGGTACAGGTTGAGGAACAGGCTGAGGAACAGGCGGAAGAAGAATAGGCGGAAGAATAGGTACGGCAGGAACCACAGGAGCTGCAGCTGCGGTACCCTGTACGTACGGAGGTGGCGACTTCATGAGATAAGACATTAAAGGATCCTCAACTGGCTCTTCCTTCTTTTCCGACTTCGTAGGCAGAGCGGGATAACATTTATCTACAGTCATACGCTGTAATCTATCAAACACTTCCTTATCCTTAACCTCCTTATCATGCTGAAATTGCTCTGCTTTCTTTACTATAGTAGCAACATTATCTCGCTGATTACGTTTGTTCTGTCTGATTTCTTTCTGTCGGGCTTCTTTGCGCCACAACCGGAAGGCATCAAACATGGCCGGCCTTGATTTTCTTTCGAACAGTTTAATTTCTAGATTATCTAAGATCGGGGCCTCGAAGCTACCATGAGGTGGCCAACGAAGGTCGCCGTCCTTCTTCGTATATTTAATCCAATAATCATTAAAGGTAATCGGACCTAGTCCATGTTTACTATATAGTTCATAAGTGGGAGTTCCAACCGGAGGTATCGGACACGAGTCCTCCAGTCGGGAATCCGTACCACAAGGTCTGAAACAACTAAACAAAGTACTACGACCAGGCATCTTGCACACTAGCCGAGTTTCACAAACTTCAAGGGTTACGGGATTTACCAAGTCCCAGCAAAGAACAAAACCCTCGGTCTTTGGCGGCTGCAGTCGTCAAACAACACAACAAAGTACGCTAGCAAAGTGTCACCGACAAAAACACTCACACAGCGTTAACAACAAAAACACTCGCTAAAGTGTCAACAACCAAGAACTCTGGGAGCGACCCACAAATACTTAACTCAAAGATCAATGGCGTCACCAGGAAGGCCCGTCTATCGTCTCGCTATACCAAGGTCTACGCCAGGCGCCAAAACAGGTCTACAGTCAGGGCAGCAGTCCGTCGCAGCCGTCCGGAGGCGGGAATCTTCGCGGGAAAAGTCTTCGGGCCACTTATTTCGACAACTGGATCGATGAAGCGGAGTGCACCTTCCCTCGGAGATTTCACACGAAGTTCCTCACGATCGTCGGGCTTGGACCGGTACCACTGATGCAGCCCTACGTTGGGCGCCAACTGAAGGACTGGGTTCTGTAGGACCCAGCGGTGCCAGGGCACAACACCTGAAACCTTCGTGGGTAACCTGCTCCGGCGTACAGATGACAGAGACACGGGACACTTCCTTCGACGTCAAAGATTCAAGGTTTATTTACTGCAGGGAACACAGTAGTCACGACAAGCAACACACGTGCAACTTGGGGAGACTGCTTCAAATTGGTTCTGTGGATCGCTCCTTTTATACAGTTTTTACCCATAAGACAACATGGTACACAAAGGTTTACAACTCAGTTCCCACCATCATTCCCCAGAGGGGTCGCTTTGGTCACTTTGAACACATGAGGTCCGGAACATAAATGCGGAAACATTTGGCGGTTCCCAACTGTAAAAACCCATCTTCCCAACTTTAGTGCATTCCAATCGGTAATAAACAGATCGGAATAGGAACAAAGACAGGTGCAGAGGAAGACGGAGACAGTGGGGAGATCGGAAAGGGCGTAAAAGGGGAGGTATCGGGAAACACGAGATACAAGCATCAAAGGGACGTGCCTAATGAGATGCACGGCTGAGACAATAAGTCCGTGCGGCAAGATGAGCCTTGGGCAGCACCATCTGCCTTACAGTAACATCCCCCTCGTCATAAAGACACTTACAAAGGACATGTGTCTTCCGCAAATATCTTGGGAGTCCCAGGGTCGCGAAGCGGACAGCGTCTGTTCGCTGGCTACTTGAGGGCAAGAGACAAAATGGATGCCGTATCTAAGATGGAACCCGTGGGTACAGATGAAAAACCCACCTAACAAACGAACGGTTTAAGTTAGCACAGCGAAACTGCGCACACTCACTAAACTCGTCATTTGCGGTTCATAGACACCAGACTCGACCATATTCGTGCGAGTCAATAAAACACCACTAACAATTGTCACGGAACCTCACTGTCCACAGCACAGCCACCCTCACTCTACCTCCCATCCCCAACCTGCACTCCATCTGTCCACAGCCACCCTCACTCTACCTCTCAACACCAACCTGCACTCCACCTGTCCACAGCACAGCCACCCTCACTCTACCTCTCAACCCCAACCTGCACTCCACCTGTCCACAGCACAGCCACCATCACTCTACCTCTCAACACCAAACTGCAATCCACCTGTCCACAGCACAGCCACCCTCACTCTACCTCCCATCCCCAACCTGCACTCCACCTGTCCACAGCCACCCTCACTCTACCTCTCAACACCAACCTGCACTCCACCTGTCCACAGCACAGCCACCATCACTCTATGTTATGTTATGTTATGTTATTTATATTTTTATAGCGCACAGCTGCCCCAGCAAAGGGGCGTCCTGGCGCTTTGACAGACACTATAACATAACACACAATAAAAGAAAAAGGCAACTAATCAGACACGGGAAACAAGAAAGTTTTAATCGCCTGCCTGAAGGCGAGCAAGTCTTCAAGAGCTCGGATGTGTACCGGGAGCGAGTTCCATAAACCTGCCGCAAGCACCCTAAAGGAGCGGCCACCCATTCTGCTCAGTTTAAAACGTGGACAGACAGCCAGGTGGAGCCCCTCCGATCTCAAGGATCTCAAAGGAATATAGGGAGTGAGTAGATTGGCAAGAGCCGGCGGCAAAGAAGATTTAAAATTTTAAAGGCCAGGCACAGCGCTTTGAACTTGATTCGCTGTCTGACCGGTAGCCAATGTAAGGCCATGATGGTACCAGACACTGAACAATGTCTGGGGAGGCCCACAATGGCCCGTGCCGCGGCGTTTTGCACCCTTTGAAGCCTAGAGGCCTCCGCTTGATTCACCCCTAACATCAGCGAGCTGCCGTAGTCCAGCCGAGATAGAATTGAGGCCTGGACCACAAGCTGTCTGGTAGGGGGATCAAAGTACTTTAAAACCGGCCTTATTCCCCGCAAAATGCCATAGCACGTGGCAGCCACCTTCTTAGTATGATCCATGAAGGTGAGCGCAGAGTCCAACCAGATACCTAAATTTCTCACTCCAGATGCTGGAATAGGAGTGACACCCAACTCTGACGGCCACCACTGGTTACCCCATAGCTCAGCGTGCTTCCCTAGTACCAACATCTCCGTTTTGGTGGCATTCAACTGAAAGCAGTTGGTGCAAAGCCAGCTTGCTACTGCCACAAGACCCGCTCGGAATCTGGGGGCCTCCACCTCAGGGTCTCCACTAAGTGTCACCGCTAGCTGTGTGTCGTCCGCATATGAGGCCATAGTTAGACCCCCACTGTTTGAGGACAGCAGCCAACGGTTTCACATAGAGGTTGAACATTGTAGGGCTCAACGAGGATCCCTGTGGGACCCCCAGCTCCAGGGAATAAGTGGCAGATTTGCCTGGTGGTATAGCCACTTTAAAGGATCGATCCGATAGAAAAGATCGAAACCACTGGAGAGCGACGTCAGTCACTCCAGCCTCCTGTAAGCGTTGGATCAGTATATGGTGGGACACAGTATCGAAAGCAGCGCTTAGGTCTAATAGTAAAAGCGCTGCAGTACGACCCGAGTCCAGTACCTGGCGGAGATGTTCCGTGATGTAAAGTAATGCCGTCTCTGTACTGTGTTCCGGCCGGAAGCCGTTCTGACTGGGATCCAATATCTGGTTACGAGCTAGATGCTCAGACAGAACAGAGTTGACGTGGGCTTCTGTTACTTTGGCTATCCAAGGCAACAGGGATATAGGTCGATAGTTTTCTGGCAACCGGGGGTCTGAGTTGGCTTTTTTTAGTATAGGAGTAACCACTGCCTGTTTCCATGCCGTGGGTACCGTTCCGTTGGACAATGACATATTGATAAGATTCAATATGGGAGCTCGGCACATCGGGGAAAGTGTGTTGATAAAGGCTGGCTTTAACGGGTCCAAAGGCGAACCTGACTTGACCCTGAGGCTAAGCCTGTCAAAGGTCTCAATAGACAAGTCTGGTAGCATAGCAAGGGTCTCACATCCCACCGTATCGGGGTCGATAGCCTCTCGATTCTGGTGGTGTGTATCAAAACCTTGGTAGATTTTTTTCACTTTCTCCACAAAAAAGGAGGCCAGATTATCACAGTGGGAGTCTGTGCGAATCACCTCTGAGGTGGATCTATTTTTCATAAGGTCCTTCAGGACCTTGAAGATCAGTTTTGATGGATTGGAGCTGGTAGCAAATTCCTGAGCGTAAAATGCGGCTCGTGTTCTGCAAATAGCTCTATGGTAGAGCTTCAGCTCAGTAAAATACCGAGTTTTCAGAGCAGGGTAATAAGATCTTCTCCATTCCCTCTCTGTTTTTCGGCAAGATTTTTTCAGTTCTGCGAGAGACTCATTATACCAAGGACTAGGTGTTTTTGTCCGGCCTTTCGACCACCGCAGAGGTATAAGAGAGTCCAGGGCATCGGTGATCCAAGCGCAGAACTGTTGGTAGCCTTGTTCCACATTAGTAAAAGTGCTCAAAGGTTTCTGTTCCAAAACACTGTAGAACTCTTCAAGTCTAAGCTTATGCCAAAGCCTATTTAGAATAGGCCTGTCCGCCTCTCAACACCAGCCTGCACTCCACATGTCCACAGCCGCCCTCACTCTCTACCTCTCAACACCAACCTGCACTCCACCTGACACAGCCACCCTCACTCTCTACCTCTCAACACCAACCTGCACTCCCCCTGTCCACAGCACAGCCACCCTCACTCTACCTCTCAACACCAACCTGCACTCCACCTGTCCACAGCCACCCTCGCTCTCTACCTCTCAACACCAACCTGCACTTCACCTGTCCATAGCCACCCTCACTCTCAACACCAACCTGCACTCCACCTGTCCACAGCCACCCTCACTCTCTACCTCTCAACACCAACCTGCACTCCACCTGTCCACAACCACCCTCACTCTCTACCTCTCAACACCAACCTGCACTCCACCTGTCCACAGCCACCCTCACTCTCTACCTCTCAACACCAACCTGCACTCCACCTGTCCACAGCCACCCTCACTCTCTACATCTCAACACCAACCTGCACTCCACCTGTCCACAGCCACCCTCGCTCTCTACCTCTCAACACCAACCAGCACTCCACCTGTCCACAGCCACCCTCACTCTCTACCTCTCAACACCAACCTGCACTCCACCTGAAACAGCCACCCTCACTCTCTACCTCTCAACACCAACCTGCACTCCACCTGTCCACAGCCACCCTCACTCTCTACCTCTCAACACCAACCTGCACTCCACCTGACACAGCCACCTTCACTCTCTACATCTCAACACCAACCTGCACTCCACCTGTCCACAGCATAGCCACCCTCACTCTACCTCTCAACACCAACCTGCACTCCACCTGTCCACAGCACAGCCACCCTCACTCTACCTCTCAACACCAACCTGCACTCCACCTGACACAGCCACCTTCACTCTCTACCTCTCAACACCAACCTGCACTCCACCTGTCCACAGCACAGCCACCCTCACTCTACCTCTCAACACCAACCTGCACTCCACCTGTCCACAGCCACCCTCGCTCTCTACCTCTCAACACCAACCTGCACTTCACCTGTCCATAGCCACCCTCACTCTCAACACCAACCTGCCCTCCTCCTGTCCACAGCTACCCTCACTCTCTACCTCTCAACACCGGCCTGCACTCCACCTGTCCACAGCCACCCACACTCTCTACCTCTCAACAACAACCTGCACTCCGCCTGACACAACCACCCTCACTCTCTACCTCTCAACACCACCCTGCACTCCACCTGTCAACAGCCACCCTCACTCTCTACCTCTCAATACCAACCTGCACTCCACCTGTCCACAGCCACCCTCACTCTCTACCTCTCAACACCAACCTGCACTCCACCTGAGCACAGCACACCCACCATCACTCTACCTCTCAATACCAACCTGCACTCCACCTGTCCACAGCCACCCTCACACTGCCTCTCAACACCAACCTGCACTCCACCTGTCCACAGCACAGCCACCCTTACTCTACCTTTCAACACCAACCTGCACTCCACCTGAGCACAGCACACCCACCATCACTCTACCGCTCAACACCAACCTGCACTTCACCTGTCTACAGCACAGCCACCATCACTCTACCTCTCAACCCCAACATGCACTCCACCTGTCCACAGCACAGCCACCATCACTCTACCTCTTAACACCAACCTGCACTCCACCTGTCCACAGCACAGCCACCCTCACTCTACCTCTCAACATCAACCTGCACTCCATCTGTCCACAGCCACCCTCATTCTCTACCCCAACCTGCACTCCACCTGTCCACAGACACCCTCACTCTCTACCTCTCAACACCAACCTGCACTCCACCTGTCCACAGCACAGCCACCCTCACTCTACCTCTCAACACCAACCTGCACTCCACCTGTCCACAGCCACCCTCACACTGCCTCTCAACACCAACCTGCACTCCACCTGTCCACAGCACAGCCACCCTTACTCTACCTTTCAACACCAACCTGCACTCCACCTGTCCACAGCACAGCCACCCTCACTCTACCTCTCAACACCAACCTGCACTTCACCTGTCTACAGCACAGCCACCATCACTCTACCTCTCAACACCAACCTGCACTCCACCTGTCCACAGCACAGCCACCCTCACTCTACCTCTCATCAACCTGCACTCCACCTGTCCACAGCACTGCCACCCTCACTCTACCTCTCAACACCAACCTGCACTTCACCTGTCTACAGCACAGCCGCCATCACTCTACCTCTCAACCCCAACATGCACTCCACCTGTCCACAGCACAGCCACCATCACTCTACCTCTTAACACCAACCTGCACTCCACCTGTCCACAGCACAGCCACCCTCACTCTACCTCTCAACACCAACCTGCACTTCACCTGTCCACAGCACAGCCACCCTTACTCTACCTTTCAACACCAACCTGCACTCCACCTGTCCACAGCACAGCCACCCTCACTCTACCTCTCAACACCAACCTGCACTTCACCTGTCTACAGCACAGCCACCATCACTCTACCTCTCAACACCAACCTGCACTCCACCTGAGCACAGCACACCCACCATCACTCTACCTCTCAATACCAACCTGCACTCCACCTGTCCACAGCCACCCTCACACTGCCTCTCAACACCAACCTGCACTCCACCTGTCCACAGCACAGCCACCCTTACTCTACCTTTCAACACCAACCTGCACTCCACCTGAGCACAGCACACCCACCATCACTCTACCGCTCAACACCAACCTGCACTTCACCTGTCTACAGCACAGCCACCATCACTCTACCTCTCAACCCCAACATGCACTCCACCTGTCCACAGCACAGCCACCATCACTCTACCTCTTAACACCAACCTGCACTCCACCTGTCCACAGCACAGCCACCCTCACTCTACCTCTCAACATCAACCTGCACTCCATCTGTCCACAGCCACCCTCATTCTCTACCCCAACCTGCACTCCACCTGTCCACAGACACCCTCACTCTCTACCTCTCAACACCAACCTGCACTCCACCTGTCCACAGCACAGCCACCCTCACTCTACCTCTCAACACCAACCTGCACTCCACCTGTCCACAGCCACCCTCACACTGCCTCTCAACACCAACCTGCACTCCACCTGTCCACAGCACAGCCACCCTTACTCTACCTTTCAACACCAACCTGCACTCCACCTGTCCACAGCACAGCCACCCTCACTCTACCTCTCAACACCAACCTGCACTTCACCTGTCTACAGCACAGCCACCATCACTCTACCTCTCAACACCAACCTGCACTCCACCTGTCCACAGCACAGCCACCCTCACTCTACCTCTCATCATCAACCTGCACTCCACCTGTCCACAGCACTGCCACCCTCACTCTACCTCTCAACACCAACCTGCACTTCACCTGTCTACAGCACAGCCGCCATCACTCTACCTCTCAACCCCAACATGCACTCCACCTGTCCACAGCACAGCCACCATCACTCTACCTCTTAACACCAACCTGCACTCCACCTGTCCACAGCACAGCCACCCTCACTCTACCTCTCAACACCAACCTGCACTTCACCTGTCCACAGCACAGCCACCCTTACTCTACCTTTCAACACCAACCTGCACTCCACCTGTCCACAGCACAGCCACCCTCACTCTACCTCTCAACACCAACCTGCACTTCACCTGTCTACAGCACAGCCACCATCACTCTACCTCTCAACACCAACCTGCACTCCACCTGTCCACAGCACAGCCACCCTCACTCTACCTCTCATCATCAACCTGCACTCCACCTGTCCACAGCACTGCCACCCTCACTCTACCTCTCAACACCAACCTGCACTTCACCTGTCTACAGCACAGCCGCCATCACTCTACCTCTCAACCCCAACATGCACTCCACCTGTCCACAGCACAGCCACCATCACTCTACCTCTTAACACAAACCTGCACTCCACCTGTCCACAGCACAGCCACCATCACTCTACCTCTTAACACCAACCTGCACTTCACCTGTCTACAGCACAGCCACCATCACTCTACCTCTTAACACCAACCTGCACTCCACCTGTCCACGCCCACCCACACTCTACCTCTCCACAAGTTTTCCTAAAGATAAAACACATTCTGATGCTCAGCCTACACAAGCGTTTTAACTAAAAAACATTTTTTTTAATCTATTTTACATTTGAGTCCTTATAACCTGGAGTGTATGGTAATGTGTATAACGGAGCAGCACTGCAGAATTTAAAATATTCCCAATTAGTACTAGACCCGAGATGGATGCTCGTCCTTGGGGTAGTCTGGGTTCTCGGGGCGTTTGTCGCAGTCTGTTTTCTCGTAATGTTTTCAAACAGACAACGCTCGTAGCTCAAACCTGGCAGTTTACAAAATATAGGTCTGTGAATATGCTTCAGACGAGCCCGTGGCCTCATCTGTGTCGTGTGGTGGGGCTGCTTCTTTCTGTGCAAGTACCTGCAGGCCAACCTATTTATTTTAATTTTAAACTGTAAAGAATTAGTGTTCAGAATGGGTGTATCACTTCAAGCTTTTGACTCGGCTTCTGCGTGCGTGACTGTCATGCACACCCTGCAGTCTTTAGTGCAGGACTTCTGCCGAGTTAATGCATTAAAAAAAACATGCTAATATATTTTAAAAGACATAACCCTGTGCTAGAACGGGCGCTAATTACCGGCTATGGGAGAGAGCTGGCGCGTGTGACAAGACGAGCTCCCATTTGACTGGATGTCCTTAGTTTAAGAGGCTGCGATGGGAACGTTCACTGCCTCAGATTAACCCCCGACCCTCGTCTATTTTTGACCCGATTCAACCCCCCGGAGCGGAGTCTGAGCAGCGCGTGGTCGGAGCCCTGCGCAGATCCGTCCCCGCGGGCCGGCTGCGCACATCCAGCTGTGCCGCCACTGCAACGAGGCCGGCGCGCGCAGGCTCCACAGACCCGCGCTGCTGACGCACTCTCCTTCCCTGCTGGCGCTGGGGGGCGATGGTTTCTGCCGAAAGTCTCTTCTCCGGAGTCAAGGTTGTTGGTAGAGCTGGGCTAGCCAGAACATTTGTGGGGAGAGCCGAGCCGGATGTCTGGCTTGGCTCTAAGAGCCGTAGCATGAGTTGAGCGCCCACCCCCCAAATATGCTTCCACAATGTGCGACATCTAACGCTGCTTCTGGTCTAACATTGATTTATTTCTGCCTTTTGCTCACACCTGCACACATTTACTTTTGTTTCCACTCTCAAACACACTTTTTCTTCTTTACCTCTTTTTCTTCTTCACTAGCTCCACACTCTCCATCGCTGGATGGGCCTCATAAGATCTCTCTTATTCTCTCTCTCTCTCCTATTATCCCTGCTCTCTCGCCCAGTCTACTATGTCGCTTCCAGGAGTCATGTAATACATAAGAATGACTAAAACCCAAAACTTGGACACAGCCTTTAAAGGAGCTTCGTGAGTGGAGTAAATTATTCCGACATATACTTAAATGCGAGGTTGAAGTCAGCGGTCCAAATCCAAAATGTTTGGTCTGTGAGTGACGAAGAGGCGGATTGATGCCAGCATGGTGTGGTGGGAGGGGGGTGGTGGTGGTGGTGGTGTTGGGGACTTTACGGTGGGTGTAGGGGAAATGAAGCATTCACATCTAGTGGCTGAATTGCATAAAGTGAAACCAGACAACCTGGGATCAATCCCGGCTTCCCCACTGTGTGTGATTCTAGGCAATTGTATTATAAGTAGGGTGACCAGCCGTCCGTAAATTTCACGGACAGTCCGTAATTTCGTCCGTCTGTCGGTTGTCCGTGAAGGATTTTTTAACAGACGCCCTTTGTCCGTAATTTTAACCAGGCACCGGTCGCACCACCCTAAAGGCGGCACAGCTTCCACCCACCTACCTCCTTGACTCCGATGCTGTTGAGGTCAGGTGTAACAGACTCCGATGCAGTACCAAAGCTCAGATACCCAGCAGCATTGGAATATTACCT
This sequence comes from Lissotriton vulgaris, assembly GCF_964263255.1. Lineage (NCBI taxonomy): Eukaryota > Metazoa > Chordata > Amphibia > Caudata > Salamandridae > Lissotriton > Lissotriton vulgaris. Next base: position 604,191,612 of record NC_141699.1, on the reverse strand, counting down.
TCACATAACAGACCTTATTGTTACTCAATTATTCTCAAATGGACCAACCTTCGGGAGGATGGAGGCTAGAGACGACTTTTCCATGATTCGAACTCCTAACCTGCCAGCTTCTATGCTTCCCTTTCAGATATGCCCCTTGGACTTGTTTATCTTTAAATCGTACCCAGCATGTCCTCCTCCTGCTATACTGTGGCCCTTCACCCTACCAGACAGGCCTGCTTTGCAGAATAGAAAAAGTAATATTTTAATGTGTTTGTGTTTTCTTGGAGCACACAGTAGCTTGAACAAAGAACTAGTCTCTTTGATTTAAGCTGCAATTAGCTCTCCTGTGGGGCGTATATGTTAGAACTGACATATAAATGTGAATACTCTTGATAATTGAGGAGCGTGCTGCAAACTTATTCAAACTCTAAAAAGGGAGTTTTACACAAGAGCAGCACGTGGTTCTCTTCAGAGAGCAGAGCTTAATTACTGTCACTAAATTGTAAGCAAACCTCAGTTCTTCAAACATGCAGTCTATAATGTAATAAAATAAAGAAATGGCACAATCCCACCCACAATGATTAGCAAAGAATGGAGGACAATCAGTTAAATCAGTTCTCTTGGAGTATCTCCTTTAAGTACTGTACCTCATAGTGGGGGATGGCAAAACTAACATTTTGGAAAGAGAGCAGGAGGGGGTGAGGAGCCCTACTCCACCCTGGAAGAGACCAAGATGACACTAGAATACTGCATGCCCACCCTGGGTGGTTCCTGTGCCTGACTTGGATAGCCACTATCTCCCCCCGTGATGGATCCTGTCCCCCCCCTGTGATGGCTGCTGCCCCCCTGTGATGGCTGCTGCCCCCCTGTGATGGCTCCTGCCCCCCATGAGGTGGCTCCTGACTGTCCCCCCCTTGTGATGGCTCCTGCCCCCGTGATGGCTCCTGTCCCCAATGTGGTGGCTCATGTCCCCCCTGCCTGTGATGCCTGTTAAGGGCCGCCCAGACCTTTTTATAGCTTGTACTATCACAAGCTATATCAGACTCACTTGTGAAAATATGTTTCAAGCACTCTGCAAAAGTGGGGGAATTCACATCTTTCCAGGCCCTACATATTGCTCGCCTTGCCAAGATGATAACGTAGAAAATACATTTGGACGCCATATCATTGGGATGATGGTCTGTGGCTAACCCAAACAGAATCATCCCCGGGGTGACCACCAGTTGTAAATGTAGTACCTCAGCCAGAGAATCCTGTATTTTAGTCCAATAATTTATTATCATCGGGCAATCTACAAACATGTGAAAGTCATCAGCAGCCAGTTGTTTACACCTTGGGCAGTGGTGTTCTAGACCCATAATTTTTACTAGTTTTTTAGGTGATATATATGCTCTATACATAGTAAAAAGATGATTTATTTTAAGGGGAGCTGACTTGACCACTGCCTTCAGCATAATAACGGAGTCCACCCAAAATTCCTTTAGGTTGTTGGAATTTAGACCCACAACGTTACCCCACAATCTTTGGAGTTCAGGTTCTGTCACTCCCTCTGCCTCAATCATGGCCCAGTACCAAAAGGATAGCTCTTTCTTCTATCCACCCTTCCTAGTTACTTAATCAAACTTTTGATTAGATGTATTGTAATCCCATGGTATAGTTGCCCACCATCCTGACAGCTGATAATACTTAAACCTAGTAAGAGTCCCGCCAGTCAAACTAGACAGAGATTCCCAATCCATAAGCTGTGAATTCTTTTGCAGATCACGCCGGCACGTTAATCCTGCTAATTTAAGGGGGCGAGATAACTGATCATTAAGGCAATCTGGCGTCCCTGGAGAGTCCCATATCGGGGCCTGGGGTGCGTAGTATGGAATTGCCAGCCTTTTTCTAATAAATATCCAATTTTTCAGGCCCGCTCCCAAGATCTTTAGTCTCACCTTTTTGTAGAACTTTGGATCGCCGTATTTAAACAGAAAGTATTCTTGCCCTTGTGGAATGCCATGAAGTAGTGTCTGAAACAAAAGACCTAAGGAGGATGCATTCGCCTTGTCGGCCAAGAGTCTGAAATTTTTGAAATGAAAAGAATGACAATAAAAATAAGTAGGTCTTGCAGAGCCAACCCTCCTGTTTTTAGGTTTCTCCTTAGTTTTTCCAGGAGATTCTTGATGTCTTGGTATTCCAGATAAAGGAACCAATTTTCCCCTGTACTTTGGCTATGTCATATGGATTAAAAATTAGTGGGATTGAATTAAAAAGAAAAGTGATTTTAGGTAAGATGATCATTTTAATTAGGTTCACCCTCTCAAAGATGTTTAACAGGAGGCCTGGCCACCGTTGCAAGAGACCGCAGATATCCTTATAAAAACTCTCATTAGATTTATTTGAGATAACTCTGAGATATCTTGGGCCAATTATAAGAGATTTCGTGACTTCAGGGTGTGCACTGTATGAAATCTTTTCCTGTGTATGATTTAATAAACTATAATGTTGTCCACGTATAATAGCAACCAGGCTACCTAAATAGTGCACATCACAAGTAACTTGCCTCTTGATTCACTATTGCGATTGTTGTCAGTGTGGGTGGAAGGAAGCATGAATGTTTCTTAAATTCATGTTTGAAAAATGTCTCTTTAAAAAAAAACACTTTTGAATCCACTGATATAACCTGATGTACTAAAGGGTTCAGAGCTAGAATATTGATGTATAAATATTGATGTACAGAAATATTGAGGTAAAAATATTGTGGGATAGAAATATCAATGGGAAAAATATTGTGGTCAAGAATATCAATTGTTAGGTAAGTAATATTGATTGGAAAAATATTAAAGTGTTAAATATAGTTTATAAAAATATAGTTGTTAAAAATATCGATTTAAAAAAAAAAAATTTAAAACCTTTATTTTCAAATCAGTGCACACAGCTATTTAGCCATACATCCCGGAGGCTAGGCAGCATATCGTTAACCAGAAGGCCAGTGTACAAGGAGCAAGTTACCAGTACTTATAAAAATATCGATTTATTAATGTTATATTTTAGTATTTTGTATGAGAATTGTTTTTATTTTTAGAATATGTGTTAAAATTTCAGTAGTATATATATATATTTTTTTAAATACAATTTAGCGTTTTTAGTTCCATAGGGGGTTGTGGGTTTATAGGGGAATAGGGTGGGAAGTAATCTAATTATATAGATTGTATTTATTATTTATAGTAGTTAATTAAAAAAAAATTAATTGAATTTTGCGTTTTTAGTTCTGTAGCGGGTTGTGGGTTTATAGGGGAATAGGGTGGGAAGTAATTTAATTATATGAAATGTATTCAATTTATATTTTATTCATAATTGTATAATTGTGATGTTATAGAGTTAAATGTGTACATTCATTTATTATTAGTTGTTTGATACATTAATTTAAATTATTTATAAATAATTATGGTAATAGTTCAATGAGTTTTAGGTGTGTGTTGTGTTTATAGGTGTAAATGGTGAGAAGTAATACATTTTTTATTGATGAATTATTTATTGGTTAATTAATTTGTATTCAATAATTAGTAATTATTCATTGTAATTGTGTAATTCATTTTAGGTTTGTATTGTGGATATTATAGTGTTAAACAATATGTAATTAATGAATGTTTGTTATAGTTTTTTAATAATATATATTCAAATTTCAATATTATTTATGTTAATAAAATAAATAAAATGTAATAAAAATGTGATTGTTTTTTTTTTAATTGTTGTGGTAACCAGCCCTTTCCCTACTGTTGCACTCACTGGAGTGGGAATAGTAATTTTTACCCCTCCGCTATCCAACACTTTCCCTCCTGGTTCACTCACTGGAGTGGGAATAGACATTTTTACCCCTCTGCTATCCAGCCCTTTCCCTACTGTTGCACTCACTGGAGTGGGAATAGTAATTTTTACCCCTCCGCTATCCAACACTTTCCCTACTGGTGCACTCACTGGAGTGAGAATAGACATTTTTACCCCTCTGCTATCCAGCACTTTCCCTGCTGTTGCACTCACTGGAGTTGGAATAGTAATTTTTACCCCTCCGCTTTCCAACACTTTCCCTGCTTTTGCAGTCACTGGAGTGGGAATAGTAATTTTTACCCCTCCGCTATCCAGCACTTTCCCTGCTGTTGCACTCACTGGAGTGGGAATAGTAATTTTGACCCGTCCACTATCCAACATTTTTCCTGTTATTGTAATTATTGTGTTGTGAAATGTATGGTGTTTAAAAAAAATAGTTTCACGTGTTAATTAATTATAGGATGTTTCATTTTATTTTAAATTATTGATATATGTATATATTTTATTTTTATATAATTTAAAAAGTTTATAAATTAAATCAAGATAATATTTAATAAAATGTATTTAAGTAAATATATGTATATGTACACATTTTTGTGTTTATATATTTTTAAATTAAGTTTATTTGTTATATTTAGTTAAAATATATATTAAATATTTATTTTGTTAAAAAGAATAATATTTAATATATTTTGTTTGTTTTATATTTTTTAAGTCGATATTTTTTACATCTATATTTTTTACGTAAATATTTTTGATTCAATATTATTGTACTTACCTGTTTAAATATAGGGAGTCGATATTTTGTATTCAATATTTTTGTAAACTATATTTTTTACATCGATATTTACACATGGAACCGTATTAAAGTGACCTGCATGTTCATGAATACACTTTTTTGAATTTTGAAGAAGGTTTATCATATTTTCATAGGTTTGTTGCAAGATGTCTTAAAAAAATAGTGTTCCTAAATTTAATTGGCACAGGAACCCTTTGTTACTTCCTTTCTATAACTTCAACTAAACTGAAAACAAATGCTTGCCTGGTTATTTAATATATTTTTAATATTAATTCTGATTCGAGTAAATAGCACCCCAGTGCTGCTGTTGACCTGGGGCTGCATCTACAGGTCAAGAGGCATGCGGCCCTCTGGCCGTACTTTGAGTATCACTGTCCTAGAATATATAATGCCCTTCTCAGTCTGGCTGATGTCCTCAGAGCCTCTGTGGTAGCTAGCCGCACAATGACGCCCTGCCATGGCTCTAATGGTGCTCCACAGGGTAGATTGTTAGTGTCTCCAGTGGTTGAGCTGCTGTTGCTTTCGTGTGGCCCTTTTGTTGATGCCACATAGTATTTCATCGGTGATACAACAGTGCATCCAATTAGTGGCCGCATAATTCCTCCATGGTGGATTCTATATATTACTTCCTTGGTGGCTTAACAGCACGTCCAGTGGTTGGCCCTCTGTCGCTCCTGGGCGGATGCAATTTAATGCCTCTGCTAACGTAAGAGTCCTTACAGTGTGCCATTCCTCTGACTGCGCTGGGTGTGCTCCATGTAATACCCCTTTGTGGCTTAACAGTGCCTTCAATATTTTGGGTCTTTTGTTGCTACCAAACGTCTGTGCATCCTAAAATTGTGTACGTACCTGCATATGTAGTGGCATTTGTTCTCACGTCCTCCACTACAACCCATGCCTATGCACAGAGACATTAGGTTCCACCAAGCATCCACCTCGTGGTTCAAACGTCATCTTTCTGTTATATTAAGTTTTCTTGTATAGCGCAGCTACCACTCCCAGTGGAGTATCCCGTAGCAGTATGCAGACTATGAAAGGCAACCACTGATATTTCGAAGAGCCAGGTTGTCATCAATTTCCTAAACTTACCGAAATCCTGACTGGATTGAATTTGATCACAGACTTGTCCGTCCTGCCCGGGCTTTTCCTTGTGGGGGTGGGGGGGCAACACAGACAGTGGAAGCGTGGGGGGTGAAAGGGAAGAGGGAAGAGGAAACACGAACAACGGGAGAGTGAGGGTGGGAGGGAACAAACAACACATTTGACTGTGCAACTTAGAAAAAAAATAGTTCCTCTAGCACAGCGCCAGCAGCGAAAGGACCATAGTCAATATGGCGCAGTCCGTACTCGGCCCTGCTCTTGTGGTTACAGAGGTTACACAGTCAATCTATCTGTTCTCCAAGGACATTGACACTGAAAACTTGCCTCCTCTGAGATTAATGAGCACCATCTCAATCACTTGCCATTGTGTGGATTCCACAATGAATTGTGTTTCCTGGAAGCATTTAACCAGTGGGGTCTGGGGAAGCTTGTACCACATCCTGCATATGTGTTGAAGAATACAAGTCTTAACCTTCAGGGTGGTTGTCCAGCATATATCTTCCGACAAGGACACTAAATGGAATGAAAACTGCAAGAGTTACATGTAGTCTAATATGTCAATGTTAGTGTAAGAGTCATATCACCTGAAAAGACCTGTGTATTGTAGGCACAACACATGCTTTATAATGGCATAGTGAGAGGCAGGACAGTTCAATTCTAAAACCATAAATGGTGATTTGAATGTGTGTTGTGGAAGAAAACCAACAGATCTCAAATATCTGTGCCTCTTTTGAAAGCAAATAGGGCACGTTGTAAAAAACTGTCTTCAGGTGCAAGTATGGACCACTGTTTATGAATAATCTTTTGTGCCATGTTACGGACAATGCTGAAAACTGACACACAAGTTGAGCTGTCAGTGCATTTTTAACCTTTGATATTAAGTATTTCCCCTGGTGAGCTCAAGCACACTTGCCTCAGTAGCCCTTTCAGTAACAGCTATTGAGACGTATGCCAAAGAAAATAGATGATTAAGTGAATAATCATCTTTAAAGAACAATTTTGAATGCAGAAATTGACCAAAGGGTATGTTATCCCGTATGGTCTGGTGTCAGTGGCTAGATGAGATGGGTGTACAATTTCTTTCCATGCGTTTTCTAAAGGTAGTACTTTCCAAAGTACCTTCTCTATGATGTATTTTTAAATCCAAGAAACTATTGGAAGGATGATGAAAGCAGATGGTGACCTGTATATCTGATAGAGACGTCTAGCCGCAGGTTCCTTAACTTAGAATATCCCTTGGCATCAGACAGGATCCGGAAAACATTTCCGCAGCAGCACCTAACCGGGGGGCGGCTCCGCTCTCACGTCGTCCACAGACATGAGGTCAGTGGAGCCATATATGCCCCTCCCGGCGCTGATGTCTGTTTTCTTCTTTTCCGTGACCGAGTGCGGATCCTGGAAAACCAGCAGTGGCCTGGTTTTTGGGCCTTCTTGACACCTCGGTGTCGGGTGGAACAGTGTGCAATGCCTTCCGGCTTTAAGGCCTGTGAAGCCTGTGGGCGTCAGATGTCTGGCACTGACACGCACCTCATTTGTATGCGGTCCCTCAGCGTGCAACACGACTCTAAGGACTGTGACGCCTTTTAGCGGATGAAGCCAAAGTCCTTGAGGGAGCGTCACATGAAGTTGCTGGCCACACGGGTCTCTGGTCCGGCTCCCTCCTGTTGCCGCTCCTCTTCTCGAAATCGGGCTAGTTCCTGTGGTTGCTCCCGCGACCGACGTACAACAACAGGTAAGCGTAAGCACAGGTGTCGCTTACGGAGTTCTTCTTCCGCTGCCGCCCATTCCTCTTGCACTGAGCTGGGTAAAGATGCACAGCAGCCTCACTCTTTCTGGGTGTTGGGGAAACGCGTGCCCAAATGGAGGCCTATTGTAAGGTGCTGCAGCTTGTTTCGAGTCGCCCTCTCTCCCTGGTACGCCTTCGGGCCCCACAGAGGTAGCAGGCACTCATGCTGGATCCTCGTCTATGGACGTTTCCCCGGCACCGGCTGTGTGTGTCGGCTCCGATTCTAAAGCCAACGCAACGCCACCAAGCCAGGGCCCAGCCAACCCCGTCAGTCAGCGCATTTCCCTGTGTGGCTTCCTGCGCCAATGACGCCCTGGTCGACGCTGGGTACTACCCCAGGCTGGATGCCGGCTCCGGCGTCTCTTGCTGTGGGATCGGCATTGGTCGGCGTCCAGGTTGAGTCCTCTGTGGAGGTCGGCGACATCGATTGACATCGGGACCAGCGTAGAGTCCGCCTCCCTTGGTGGTTGCTCCGCCCAAATCCTCGGGTCGCAATAGGTAGCCACTGCGGCGTCCGTCAACGCCGCTGCTTTCATTTACGCCTCCTCATTTGGAACCTGATGCCATGGACTCCCTTAATGAAAGGGCCAGGGTGCAAGTACCCTGTGTCGCCTGGCCTTTGGGTCAGTCTCCGCCTCCTCCACTCCTCATGTCCAGTGGTAGGATTAGCCTTCTACCATCTCCTACTGACAGTTTGTTGTCACCTACACGGATGGCAAATGAATCTAGTGCTGCCTTTGTACGCGCTATTCATGGGGCGGCTAATGTGCTTGGCTTTCACCCTCCTATGGTGCCTTTGCTTTCTGATCCCATATTGGATCTGCTCCATTTGGAGCCTATTGAAGTTGAACCTTTGCTACCCTTCGGGGATTCACTACTTGACGTCCTCTGTGGCATTGGGTTAAGGCCAGCTTCTGGTGACCCCGTTGAGTGCACTGTTGCTCAGGGACACCGCCCGGCTCCAGGTGATCCTCTCTGTTGGTCTCTTCACCCAACTGCTCAGGGCCTGGTTGTTCAGGCAGCTTTTAATTTGGAGTCTGCACCATCCTTATCACTGCTACCTCCCACCAGGGAATCTCGGTGGCTGGATGATTGTGGTCGCTGGCTTTTCGCCTCTGCTAGCGCAGGCATCCAGGCTTTAAAAATACAGCCTGTGTGTTCGCCTGCGCATCCTCTGCTCTTTGGGACTCAGTTGCCCACCTTCTCCCTTCTATTCCAGAAGGGCCACGGATGGAGTTGCTCCGCCTTCTTCTGCATGGCAGAAGCATGGCATAATGTTCCATTAGGTCCTCTCTGGATGCCAGTGACTCAATGGGACGGGTCCTGGCTCGCGCTATGGCTTTAGGCCGCCATGCTTGGCTACGCGACAGCCGCTTCCCGGATCATGTTCGAGATGCCTTCAGGGATCTTTCCATTAATGGGGTAGATCTGTTTGACCGCTACGCGGATTCAGTGGTCTCCCGTCTCTTATCAGGGCCGAGATAAATCTTGTTGCTATATCTCTGCATTATTTTCCGGTGCCCAACCTAAGGCACAGGTTGGTTTTAGTGGCCGGTTACTGTTCATGGTTGGTTAGCCCTTTATCTGTTCGTTCGGCACAGCCGTTTGGCTGTTTTTCTTCTTTTCAGTCCTCTGACTGTCCTTTGCCAAAGAGGACACCCCTACTAGGGATTTGCCTTACCCTATATGGGGTATTCATGGCATTTGGTTCTGCCATTACTTTGGTATGCTCCTATGGAACCTCCGAGCACACGTTCTGCTGGAGTCACTTGTCGGTTCCTACAGAGTTCCTAGTGTGACTTGCTTTATTGCACGTTGGGGTTCTCTGTCTGTATTGCATTGGAACTTGGCATAGGTTCCGTGCCGTGTCTATCCCGCACGCCTGGTGAAACACTGGGTTGTAGCAATTCTTTCACTACGAAGCATCCTATTTGCTGCTCTGTGGCATATTTATTGTTGTTCTTATTAGTGCAACTTGGACGTACAACCCTTTCTGGTTCGTCCTCCAAGCGAGTGGTTGAGGAGGTGTTCTCTGTTATCGAGGTCATAGACTTTTTCTGGCCGCTTGTGCTACAGCAGTGTCCATATTCCCTGCTCTTACAGTACAAGTCTTTCCATGCTTTGATTGGCTTCATACTGTGTACCCTCTAAGGGCCTGTTTTCCTTCGAAATCACTCCTTGGGGTCCTGGACCTTTCCATTTGTCCTCACTTTTGCCACAACAGTGTCTAGTTCTTCTCCTACTCTGTTTTGCAGGGGGTGGTTGTTTTTTTTTTGTTTTTTTTTGTAAGACCTTTATTACCATTCGATAATTATACACAGCCATGTGCCTACAACCCTGGGGCCGGCTGCAAATCATTGGACAGTACATAGTGACGCGTTAAACATACATTTCAATACCTTACCCTGCGAAATCCGGCATTATATTTGCAGAGCATGAGGTCTTATTTTTTAACAATTTTGTAGTTTGCCAACTGTAAACACAAAAATAACACAATAGTAACCTTCAAATAAGACTCTTATAAGCTGTCTGGCTCAATAATATCACAGCGTGAGATCATGGGTTGTGGACGTATGGAGGCCCGGTGCTGCACACCTCCCATAGAGTGGAACTAATATCTGGGTTATTCCTCCCCGCCAGCATTCAATGTCAGTGTATAGTCCGTGAAATAACACCAGAAGTCTTTGGGCCTAGATGTTGCTGGCAATTCCTCTTCGTAGGTCTGTAGTTTGTCTCTACAACTGGCCATATCTAGCAGCCATCTGGATGTGCTGGGCACCTGCCTGCTGTGCCAGCATTGTGCTATCTGTCTCTTGGCCAGCAATAGTGCTATCGCGCAAAATTTACGCCGTGTAGCTCTGAGCTGTGGTACTACACCCAGCAGACAAGTGTGAATCGTGCATTCTACTTCAACCTCCAACATGGTGGACAATGCATTTACCACTTCTATCCAATACGCATGTACTGCAGGGCAGAACCAAGCCAAATGCACGAACCCTGCTCCCTCCCCATTACATCTTTTACACCTGTCATTATCCTGTAGTCCGAACCTGTACATGCGCGCAGGTGTGTAGTATGCCTGGTGTACAAACTTGTAGTGAATGATCCTTAAATTACCGTTTGGTGTAAGGATTTGTGTTAAGGCACAGGTTTGTTGCCACTCGTTTTCAGATAGCGGACTCTCCAATACCTCATCCCATCTCGCTTTGGCCTTGTCAGTAGTGTACGGTATCTCAGCCTGTGCCGTAGAGTACAACCTAGACACCAGGTGTGATAGGTCTTGTGTGGTGATGACCAGCTGTAGTGTGTTCAGGCTATCTGGTTCCGACGGGAATGTTGGATAGTGCACCTGCATTGCACGTTTCAGTCGATAGTGCGTGAATTGAAACATGGGCGTCTTGTTTTGGACATACGTTAGGTCTTCTGTGTTCACAAATGAGCGTTCCTGAAACATGTCACCCATTTTCCCAATACCTACTTGTTGCAGTAGTGACATGCCCACTTTTTCCCACGTTACCGATAATGCTTGATGGTAGGGTAAAGGCATCGCGGTTGCGTACAATGGTGTCTTGTGTGCTAGGTGTCCCAACTTTCTCCATGCCTTGACGGTGGTGTCGATTGTGTTAATATCACGTGTATGTAAGGGCTGTCGGACATGTGAGAGGATCGACGTCAGCGGTATCGGCAACGCATCTCCCTCCTCAATAGCAGTGTGCGTGAGATATGGTATTTCGTGGAACCAATATGCAGCATATTGCGCTTGGGCGCATAAGTAGTACAATAGGAAGTCTGGCACCCCGAAACCTCCCCTGATATATGGAAGAGTCAGCGTCTGAAGGTCTACACGTGCTTGTTTTCCTGCCCAGATTAGTTTTAGTACCAGTGATTTTATACTCCTGAATACTTCTGCTGGTGGTGTAATAGGGATGTTATTAAACAGGTATAGTAGTTTAGGCAGTATGTTCATCTTCACGATCGCTATACGATCTGCTAACGACAGGGGTAGCTGTATCCAGCGTGTTACCTTATCTTCTAACTTGGAGATTGTCGTGCCATAGTTCGATCTGAGGACCTCCGCCGGGTCTCTATGGTACCACACACCCAGATATCTCACCGGGTCCGACTGCCACTCCAATGGGTATTCGGTGTCCTGGGGGGTCGTCGTATCTGTCAGGGGTATAATGGAGGATTTGGACCAGTTTATGGCTAGGCCCGAGTGCCCACCAAATTTGATATATTCGCGTATTATTGAATTTAGATGTGTGTTGGGGTCACGGACATATAGCAGCATATCATCTGCGTAGAGCGAGATGTGCAGTGGTCTAGATGGGAACTGAAGCGCTGATTCTTTGTAGTTTTGCCGTATAATGCAGGCCAGGGGTTCAAGTGCTAATGCGAATAATAGGGGTGATAGAGGACATCCCTGCCTTGTGCCACGTCGAATATGGAATGAGTCCGATACATAACCATTGATACGCACCCTGGCACATGGTTTGGTATATATGAGTGATACCCATTGTACAAATCGTCTGGGAAACCCCATTCTATGTAAAATGGTAAGTAAGTATTCCCACTCAATGGAGTCAAATGCCTTGGCGGCATTCAGCATAACCGCCGCCGCCTTCGTGGATGGATGGAGATAGTGTGAAAGGGCGAACAGTGACCTAGTATTATGGGAGGTAGAACGCGTAGGGACAAAACCTGCCTGATCTGGCAAAACCAGACTTGTCATTAGAGGTTTCAGTCGCGTGGCCAGCAACTTCGCCAATATTTTAGAGTCGGTGTTAATAAGTGAAAGCGGCCTATATGAGTCGCATGCCTCCGGATCTTTGGTAGGTTTGAGGAGCGCTATAATTGCTGCTTCACGCAGTGTCGGGGGTAATTCTGCTTGCTCGAAAGCTGCACCATACATTTCCACCATATGTGGGGCAAGTATGTCCACATACTGTTTGTAAAATTCATTAGTGTACCCATCCGGGCCTGGTGCCTTCCCATTCGGGAGAGACCCAATTACTTCAGTCACCTCCTCCACCGTGATGGGGGAAGCTAACATCTCCCTCTGCCCGTCCGACAGCCACCCTATCGCCACATTCTCTAAATATTTGAAGGTGTCCTCACTCGACGCTATCGGTCGTGTTCTGTACAGCTCCTCGTACCCTTCAGCAAAACATTTTAATATGTCCGCCGCTTGCGTGTGTAGTGTGCCATCCTCCGCCTTAATGCGTAGAATTGGTGTGTGTCCTTTGCCATCGCAAATTTTGGCCGCCAGTATACTGCCAGGTCTGCCACCCTCCCCAAATGCCCTAGCAGAATGCTTCCTGTCTAGGTATTTGATTTCGTCGTCTATGAATGTTTGATGTTCTGAGTGTAGCGTTCTCAGTTCCCCCATCAGGGTGACATCTTGAGTAGCCTCGAAGGCCAACTCCAGTTCCCTCATGCGTGTTTCGCAACGTGTTATTTGTCGTCGGATATCTTTTAAGATACCTATTGTAGTGCTCATGCATACGCCACGTATTGTGGCCTTGAACGCTTCCCATAACAGTCTGGGGTCCTCCACTGCAGGTTCGTTCAGTAGGAAGTATTCTTTGATCGCTTTGTGAATGGTGTTTGCGTATACTGTGTCCGTGAGCGCACGGGAGTTGAATCTCCAGTGAAAAGGGGGCATTGTATGATTCGGGATCATGAGGGCTAACAATACAGGGTTGTGGTCCGAAAGTGTCCTGGGTAATATCTTAATCTCTCGTGTCCACAATGTGACGCCATCTGACCCTAGCCAGTAATCTAAGCGTGACCAGCTTTGGTGGGCCGCAGAAATGTGTGTAGCACCTGAGGCACCAGGGTATTTGTGTCTCCATAGGTCAGTCAATGAGAGATCTGAAAGCATGTGCATTAACTTAGCCCTGGCCTGCTTATTTGGTTCTGATGAGTTCGTAGACCGGTCCACTCCCTCCTCCATCGTCACATTCCAGTCCCCACCGCATATGATATGAGTGTTCGTTAGTGTTTGCAGGTGGCCCCACAGTTCTTGGAAGAATTCCGGGGCGTCCGTATTCGGCCCGTATATATTGAGAAGCGTTATCCGCTGCCCACGTAGTGTGCCCGATACAATAACATATCTGCCATTGGGATCACTTACAACCTTATGTGCTATGAAGTTCATGCCTCTGCGTATTAGTGTGATCACTCCCCTCGAGTAGGAGAAATAGTTAGCCGTGTATGAGGATTCCGACCTACGTCCCCCTAGTTGTGCATGCGTGTTAGGTGCAAAATGTGTCTCTTGTAACACAGCAATATCAATTTCCCATCTCTTTAAGTAGGCAAAGACCTGTCTAATTTTCTTCGGCTGAGCTAGACCCCGTATATTCCATGTAAGGAGGTTGATATGATTCCTATTGGTGTCTCCCATTACCTGTGCCATCCATACAATTGATGGTTCCATCGATTCAGCAAATGACAATTAGAAACAGTACAAATCTGCGTTTCCCCAGTTAAGAGCATATGCGCACCACCACCCCCCCCGCCCAGTAACACCTCGCAGACGATTATGTGTTAACAGCTTTGGTCTCAGAACTTGAACTATTCTCCCCTTCCCTCCGCCCCCACCCACTCCAGCATCCCAATTCTGCCGAAGCCATTGTCCCATTGTAAACAATCCCTACAAAAACAGTCAAAGATAAACAACTTTGTTGGGGATCACCCTTTCGGAGGTCCACCTGGGGCACAACTCTACACCCAACTGAATGGGTGCGGACCACTCATACATTCGCGATTCATACGTGTGTACTGAGTCCATCCATCCCGTTTCCACCCACAGACCCCGGTATTCTGGTGAGTTAGCATATATCACAATAGTAGGTTAACGTATATGAATATTGTAGTAACATTGCACCACTCTATGTGGGGGTCGGACCCTACGAACCAATTTGATGTCGCAACACAGTGTCTTATAGGTACGCAATGTGGACTCCCCCACTCGTGGTCATCCGCTCAGGAGAGCGACAGTGTGCTGAGTCATACTATCCAGGTCACCAGTGGAAGCGTAATGGTACTTGCAACTCACAAGTTCAAAACAGAAAGTGGCTATTATCAGCAATTTGTCAACAGTTTGTGCGTTCCGTGGCCACTGCCAGTGAACGCCTGCCACTATGCATAGTCAAAATTGTCAGCGATTCTGTGGTGAACCTCGACAGGAGCCCATGGGTCGAGCAATCTGCGCCATAATGACATTCATGCATGCTGAACTTGGACAAATGTCTTGGTGCAGACCTGCTTCCAACACCATACAAGTGAGATCAGAACGTCAGGCCAGTGTCATTGCATGTGAGCAGAGAGCCCGTAGATCTGGGGCTCCCGTGTCTATGCAAAGAGGCCTCTTGGGAGAATAGTAAAAGGGAGTCTTACCATAAATTTGCAGCTTACCACCCTCATTCTTTCTCCGCTTCGTCCGAGTCTGTGTGTCGAGCGTCTCGTGCTTGCTGCTTGTGTTGCTGTACCACCTTTTTAACGAATTCTTGGGCTGCCCTTGGGGTTGGTAATACCACTGCCTTGTCATTCCATGTCACCCTCAGCCGCGCCGGATACAGCATGGAATATCCCACGTTTAAGTCTCTGAGTTTGGCCTTGACGGACGCGAATTCCTTCCTCGCCTGCTGCACCGCCATTGTGTGGTCCGGGTAGAACTCCAGGTTGTTTCCTTGGTGTGTGATCTTCCCCTTCTCGCGCGCCAGTCGGAGGATGGTGTCTCTGTCGCGATAATTGAGGATCCTCGCAACAATCGGTCTTGGTGTCGCTCCTGGTTTCGGCTTGGGTGCCAAGGACCTGTGGGCTCTCTCCACAATGAAAATTTGAGACAGGGCCTCAGTCCCAAAAATGTCCCTGCATAGTTGTTCTATGTAGACCTCCATCTTGCCCGTGTTTGTAGATTCCGGCAGGCCCGTTATACGTACATTATTGCGTCTGGAGCGCGCTTCCAAATCCTCCTCTCTTGCTTTGATTACCTCCAGGACTCGCTCCATTCCGGTACACTTGCTAGTCGTGGCACGCGATTCATCCTCCACTGTCGATATTCTGGATTCGGCGGTGTCCAGCCTTTCGCCATGTTTCTCAAGTTTGTCTGACATCCCATCCATCCGACACGTCAGGTTGTCCAGTTTCCCGTTGATATCCTGTACATTAGCTTGTATGGACAGCAATATCCTTTCCATATTGGACGTGGGCTCCATATGCGGCGCGTCTTCCCCCTCCGATACCTGTTCTGTGACTTTTGGCGCCTTCTTGCTCTCAAAGGAGATTTTTTGCTGCTGCTTATCCGGCTTCCCCATCGCGGCTGATCCAGGAGGCCTACTAATCGTTATTCGTCTTGTTCTGGTGGCCCTGGCCGCTGCCGCCGTGGTCGTACTCCTTGTCGCGATCCCGGGGGGCACCCCAGTACAGTAGTCCCCCAGTTTCCTTCGCAGTATGTCCTCGCCTCCAATCTAGTAGGAGCCGCAGGTGAGCACGTCCGAGTGCATGCGTGATTCACACCCCAATGGCGAGCGCTTGTGTAGAACAGCTCTGTCCACCTCTTGTTGCCCTCGACCCTCGTGCGCTTGGACGCCACCCGATGGGTCACACTGACACCCTTCACGCAGTGTCTTTGCGGTTGAGAGCCCGTGATTGCCCAATGCTTTTAGGGCTATGAATTGTACCTCGCACTTGGTCTGCCGTGCGTTTGGGGAATCTCACCCTAACATGGCACTTGTCCCGTTATGCTGCACTGCCGCGGCTCCCGCCCAGCGAGAAAACGGCGCCTCACGGGAACAGACGTGCAGCGGCTGCCCTCCCTCGGTAGCGCCGGTGCTCCGCTATCCCCACAAAGCGCTGTGCCGATTTTGGTTCCCACCTGGGTCGTCGGGTGATAGCGGGAAGGCGCTGCAGCTGCCCGTATGTCCCAGCTTATCCGGAGCGCTGACGCCCGTGTCCACGTAGCACACAAGTCAATCACCCGCGCTCAAGAGCCCGCCCAGTGCTCGGACCTGGGTGTAATCCTGCAGTGCCCTCAATGCGGCGTACAATGCACACTGCCGGCCAGAGGATGATGGTGCATGAGTTTATCGTGTTACTCTTCCCCCTGCGCGCCGCTTCTCCGCTGTTTCATTACCGCCGCAATGTTTGCTCACCGCCGGATCAAATAGGCGCAGTCCGCGTTGTGTCCATGGGCGCCGCCATCTTGTGGACCACCGGCCAGAAGTCCTTAAAGGGGCCGTTCGTGACTGGCTCCCAACAACCACCGGCCACCCAGCAGTCGTACACCCACAAGTTCCGCGATCATGCAGTTGGCCGTCGCAAGTCACCTCAGGTTTAGGTGCAGGTACCAAGGGTGTCTCCGTGACTCGTTGCTCCGCAGAGGATCGCGGTGCCGGCCGCCATCTTGTCGCCTCGCGCTGGTCGCCCAAGCGCTCGCCGCTGTTTTATGGAGACAGAACGCTGTTTAGAGTCCCGCACTCGTCGGCGTCAGAGCCAGAGGCATTCATAACCCCATATCTGTGATTTCCGATGTCCGTGGGGGTCGGGATAGACCGCTCAGGCCATGTTTTTCGAGTCGTCCGGCGGAGCTGTGTGGTCACCCAGCCATTCCGCCGTGCGCCCCCTAGCGCCTCCAGGGGGTGGTTGTTCCGCTTACGCAGGGAGCATGGTTTTCTTACTGCTCTGGACAGTGTCCTACCCAATTTCCAAATGTCTGAGAGTATGTTCTGCATACTCTGCACTCTTATTGGGTCACGTTTTTATTGTGTCAACGTTTTTCTTCCTGCTATGGATCTGCTCTGTGTGCTACCCAGCAAATTAGCGCAACCTCCTTCATTCAGACAGCGTCCGTGGTCCCTGCCCTGGTCTACTTGTTCTACCGGCTCTCGTGTCCGGCTGGCTGGTGCCCTTTTTGTGCTGTTGCCTTCTCATTATTTTGTACCTCAGGCTACTGCGCGACCCTACAGGAAGGCTTTGCTTCCTTCGTATGGCTCTAGTGTCCTTGTGGCATGCTTAGGTCCCTTCCAGTCTTCACTCTTGGATGTTAACGCACAACTACTTGTCTTCGGCCCTTCACATATTATGACGACATCGCCTAGTCCTGGCGTGTCTTCTGATTTCCTGCTGCCAGCATCTTGTGGGCATTAACTGGCATTCTGCCACTGCTGTCACTCGTGTCTTGCTAGTGCCGGTTTCAACAGGGCTCCTTTTCGCTGTTGTGCATATTGGACCGGTGTACAATGTCTCTGTCATACCAGCTGCCATCTCTCAAAACGTTGCTGCGGTTGGAAAACTGCGTCTGGCGGTTTTCTCAGTCTTTCGGTTCGGCTACTTTTCTTGCAAAGTCATGGCCTCCCTTTACTCCATCATATCTGCTATATAGTTTCGACTCCATGCTGGCACTTGCTGGGTAAGGGTTACCCTATTGTCTCTGCTGTCCACTTGCCTTTGCAGGTACAGGTCCACAGTGTTTTTTAACACTATTTTCTTGGTCAACTGGTAATTGGTTGCTTCTGTAGCCAGTTCGGAACCTGTGGATCTTCACATTCTGGGATGGTTCATCTTCTTTGAAGTTATGAACTCTCACTTCGCCAGGGGCATCTGGCTTTGTGCTTCTTTCTCTCAACCCAATATACATAGAGGGGTCTTCTGTGCTGTTTTACTGCCTTTGCCTCACATTGCTTTCTGCTCTCCTTAAGAGCTTCATGGTCTGGAGGTTAACTGCGCTAACTTTCATAGTCTCACTATGATTCGTCTCTAAGGTTAACAGTTCTGTTTAATCACCTTACGGACGACTAAGTTCATTCACAAACTTGAGGGAGTTCAGTCGCAAACCCGCCTCCTATAAGGGTATGGCTTTGGTAACTATTCTAAGTCAAGGAATCTGCGGATAGATGTCTCTATCAGATGAACGAGTTACTTACTTTCGGAAACGATGTATCTGGTAGAGACATAGTCTAGCCACTGATTCCTTAACGCCCGCCCAACCTCCCTGTTCTGCGAGGACCTTTTCTGGTTGAGGCTTTCTATACTCCCCTTCTTTAGGGTGGCTTGCCCCTTCCTGGGTGCTCTGCTCTCACTCTAATAGAGACTGATTTGTTCTGTTTCTCTGTTGCTTCCCGCCATTCTCTGAAATTCAGAGTGGGCCGTGGAGCAGTGCGAACGTGAGAAGCTAGAACTTGAATAACACTGAAAGAAAACTGAATTCCGGAGCGAAAAACTCGCGCCGCCGGAGAACCAGACAAAAATGTAACTCGGATCAGGTAGGAATTAATCATCCGGACACAGGCAGACCAGCCGCCGGAGCACGAAGCCAAGAACGCGGTTCCACAGCATAGACGTTTTTCACTAAACAAGCGCAGCCTTGGACAAAAATCACACAAGTGTCCATGGACTAGAATTACCCTGCCCTGATGAGAATCCTGCAAATCCACAAACAGGATTCGAAACGCGTCGGCATTTACCTTGTATTTGATATTTAAGTTAAAGCGATTGATGCATGAAATGGGCTTTTTTCTTGAAGTATATTGATTTGTTCAGCTCGAGTGGCTAGGGGTCACATTTGAAAAGTTCTTACCCCCGAGCCCATATACTGACAATTGTGTGTTTTTTCTAATTCTGATGGTTACTTCATTGTCCATGTTTTTGTCACAATCATGAGCACCTTTGTGATTTAAATGTTTTAACATATTTTTGTGTTTCATTCACTCATTGTAAATATTCACATATTTGTATTGTAAATCACATATGGCTTTATGTGAGGTTGATGGCGACCTTGTTCTGTGTATAAAAAGATAAGACAAACTGTGAAATCAAAGAAACAAAAGACAAAATTGACTGTCGGGGTAAACAAATAAAGTTATGTTTATCCGTCAAACAACATTCATTGTTTCAATTAATTCTCAGAGGCTTAGGTAAAAATTCCCCATTTTTTCATTCTCTGAAATTAGGTGGTATGTTAATACATCATATGTTCTCTCCAGCTCTAGACCTGTAATGTACGGTGTGAAATCTATTCACGCTTTTTCCCACCATTCCGCTTTCCCCTTCTGCTTGGCTTTGTGGTCATTGCCGCCTTGGCTGGGTTTTCCTTCAGGATATTGGCTATGTCCAATTATGGCTCTTTAATGGAGATTACGATGTCTCTTTCTGGTGACGTCTTGTGGTGCACTCTCATTTTAGTGTTCCGGACTTGTTCTCCTTCACAGTTTTACTTCCCAGATTTTTACTTTCTTCTTCTGCCAGTCTGTTTTTCCACATCCTTGTCTTCCTTTCACATTGATTGAGCCTATGCTCTTGTGGGGTAGTTCTTCAGAGCGCTGCTCTGTTCTCCTGTCAATTTCTTCAATATTTTAATCATTTTTGCACACTGTTTTCATATTCTCATAGTTTTTGGGTGAAGACTCCAATGAAAACTGACATCAGCGCGCCGAGAGGGGCATATATGGCTTCACTGACGTCATTTCCTTGGACGACATCAGGGCGGAACCGGCCGGCGCCGCCGCCGGCACGCAGAGGTGCTGCTTCGGAAATGTTTTCCGGATCCAGTCTGATGCCTGGGGATATTCTAAGTTAAGGAATCTGCAGCTAGACTATGTCTCTACCAGATACAGCGTTACCAAAGACAAGTAATTCGTTTATTAGGGTTACAGTTATTCAACCAGTCAACAAAATCCTTAACCCTTTCGCTGCGGCGGCTATTCCGCCGCAGCGCTAAAGGGGCGGGGCGGCCGCCGCATGCTGGTGACAGAACCGCTCCGTCACCAGCTACAGTTGAGCTGTTCTGGTGACGGAGCAGTTCTGTCATGACCCGCCCCGCTCATTAAACCTGTCGCGCAGGCGCGAAATCAGCGCTGCGCAGGCGCGGCGGCCGGGCCATGACGGAACCGTCATCAGCACAGCTCAACTGTAGCTGATGACGGAGCGGTTCCGTCATCAGCAGGGGAGGGGTTAAATTGATGTTCCTCCCCGGACCAAGTATACATCATCTATGTATCTCTGCTAGATGGACAGATGTGCTTGCAAGGGATTGATATCTGTAAAGATGAATCGATGTTCAAATTAATTCCTTTTAAGATTCACAAGATTTGGGGCAAAGGCTGCCCCTATTTCCACACCTTTAACTTGGAAGTGGAAATCATTGAGAAAGTAACAAAATTTTTTACTTCAAACAACCTCCACATGTTTGATAATAAATGTAGGAGTACCGGGAGAGGTGTTCGTCTAGCATAATTTTTGAGAATTCGGTTCAAAAGAGTGCTTTTCTATGGTGGTTATAAAGTCAGTGTTGGATGGAACCCGAGGCATAAGCAAAAAACATCAAGAACTTGCCAAATAGATTTAATCAAGTATCCGCACCTGGATACGAATGGTCATTACCAAGGATGTTCTCAATTCCTGTGCATGTTTCTCATTAAGCAAGGTGTACATTACCTTCAGGGAATCTTTTGTTTAAACCAAAATTCGTTCTGGCTTAGGAAGCCCTTTTCAGAGCCCTCTTTGTTCATTTGTTTCATACTTTTCATGATTTCATTTGTGGGGTCAAAGAGTTTTGCAACAATGCTCAGAAACACTGAGCTGATTGTCTCTCATCATTTCAGTCTGTAGTATTCAATATGACAGGGCCACCCCATATCTGTGGGGGTTCTGTCATTGTTTTTACTAAGACTTCTGAAGGCCTCACTTTCTGTTGTATTGGTGTTGAATTAAATCCACCTTCATTCTTTACAGATGGATACCTTCTAAAAAGGAATTGAATGTGACGGAGGAACAAAAGTAGAAGAGAAGTAGAAACATGGTGTTGGGCTATCCCAGATAAGGATTTTCCGTGCAGAAAAAGATAATTCTGACTTTTTAAAATAATTTTTGCAGTTCTGATTTTATTGTAAACAAAGTCAGGTCTAGTGGTTGGATCAAAAGAGAGACCCTGACTTACAATAGATATTTGTGATAAGGTTAACCTCTGGTTTCAGTAGATTAAGAATTTGTATTTCCGTTTGTTGGTCAGGTAAACACGTGATACATTTGTGTATCTTTCTCTCTCTTGGAATGTAGGAAGGTTGATGACGGCCTTTGAATCTGCGTTTGCCCTTCCCCCTTCTCCTAAAAAGTTTACAATTGCCCGATTAGGGCAATCAAGAGGACGAGTGTTGTGCTTGTTCATGGTCCAGACTTGCTGTCTGGGTCACCTGATGCTGTGGTGTTTGAGAAAGTGAAGTATCTTTTTTTATATTGTACTCTGAGAGACTTGTAGTACAATTAATCAGCAACAAAATAATATGTAATTGTCTTGTCGCTTATTATTTTACATTTCAACAACGTATTGAGTGTTATTTGCCAAAAGTCAGAAATAGTCTTTTCTAAATTTGCAGTAGCTTTCCGAACATTAGATAACCTTTTCATCATCATGAATTTGTTGAGCGAGGGGGGCGTGGCTTGGACGCCGATGGCGATGGTCGCCTGAGAGCTCGGCTCCGGGACTGAGCCCGTGATTATCCTGTAAATCGGAGGCCGTGGGGCACCCTGGCCCCCGCAAACCGTTGATCGGAACGATTGGGACCTGCTGAAGCACCGGGCACGACTCGAACATGAGCTGACCCGACGGAAAATCGAAGTCTGTGGACCCGCGGAGTGCGACTCAATATGGCGCCCGGACCTCTTTGTCCCCTTGGTCGGGACCTTTAGACTGGAGGAGCATCGCTGGCTACAGCGCACCCTCCACTCTTTCATCTCCCTGTGATGTGAGGGTCTGGGTGCCGACCCAATTAGACTTTGGCAACGGGGATCGCTCCTGGAGGATCGGAGGCCTTCACTATAGTGGACCTTGGCCCACGGACGCCTGGCGGCCCTAGCTGCGGTGCCGACCCCCTGAGCCGCACCTGGCTGCACCTCCCCAATCGACTGACTTCCATGGGCAGCACGGCCCCTTGGTGCCACAAAATCTCCAGTGGTGTTGGTGACCCTCGCTCCAGGTCCTCATCAACCAAACGGGCCTGCCCGACCTGGCGCCGATTGTCTCCGCCTCCTCCTCAGTGCCCTCAGACGACGTGGTGGTGGCGCGGCCCGAGGTGGTGGAGATCCGATAGACCCTGGAGACGGAGACCGCCGGCCCTCGGCCCGAAGACCACTAGCCGAGAGGGACATAGCCGACGCCCGCACTCGGTGGCGCCTCTACCTAGCTCCCCATCGAGCGATCCCTGCGCCATGGGGAAACCGAGGGGAGCCAAAGGGACCACCCCAGCCGCCTCAGACTCGGAGGCCCCGGACAAAGAGGAACGTGGAGACCCGGAGAGTTCTGGTAGCGCACCACTGCAGCAACAATTTGACCGTGTCTTGGAGGCGATCGCGACCACACGCTCGGCCCTCCAGCAGGACATTGCACAGGTGGCGACGAGTCTGGGCCTCCTTAGAGCGGATCACGGCAAGCTTTCGGATAGGGTCAAGGAAGTGGAGGGCTCGATAAAAACCTTGGAGCCAGCGCAGAGAACCCTGGCCGCGACAATGAAGGATGCCCTATCCCGGATTGATGCCCTGGAGCGGCGAGCGAAAGACGCGGAAGGCCGTAACAGGCGAAACAACATCCGAGTGGTGGGCCTGCCGGAGAAGATTGAAGATGACGACATGGTGGCCTACCTGGAAGCCTGGCTACGGGACACGGTGGCTCCGGAGGGGCTATCCTCCTTCTACACCCTGGAGCGAGCACATAGAGTCCCAGCGAGACCACCGCAACAGGGCCGTGCCCCGCGACCGGTGGTGGCGCGATTACTGCACTTTCGGGACAGAGACCTCATCCTTAATACCGCCAGACATAATGGCCCCTTCAAGGTGGCGAACAGCCAGGTGAATATCTTCCCGGACTACACTTATGAGACCCAACGCAGGCGGTTCTCATTCCTGGCGGTCAAGCGCGAGCTCCGGATCGAGGGCATCCAATACTCGCTCCTGTTTCCTGCAAGGCTCCGCATAATTGTCGATGACAGAACTCAATCCTTTGACTCCCCGGAGGATGTCTGTAATTGGCTCGAACTCTATAGAGCCGGGAAAGATGGCTTTGGCTCCTCATCTCAACTGGCAGTGGAGCCTGGACAGCGACGGCGGTCCAAGAGAATTCGGAGTCGCCGTGGCCGGTCGGGCGGACCCTCGACTGCGGAGACGTCGACGGAGCGGAAGGGAGTGTTGGAGGTGTTGTCTGTGCTGTCTGGCTCACGGGACGGTGCCATTGAGGAGGAGGCGGACCCTGGCGACGAGGGGGTGCCAACGGACTCGGAGGAATCGGTGACCGATAGCGTCCACACGCCGGTGATTACACCGAAATCGGTTGAGGACCTTCTGGGCGGACAGGGTTGACGGGGTGAGCTGCATCCGTTTGGGAGGGGGCCCGCAGCGGGGGTGGCGGAGGCCGGTGATTGCTCATGAATCCCGGGGAAGTGGGGATGGGGTGCCTTGCTTGTGCCCTGAGGGTTTCTTTCACTGTTTGGGCTAGTTTTAGTCCCGGTAGCCCGGGTATCGAGGGCCCACTGCCAGCGCCCGGCCCGCACCTGGCCCTTAAGGCCTTCCTACGGTGGCGACCGCAGGATTAGTCGGGGATAGGGGGTTTGCTGGGGGCATGGTTTGGATGGGAACTAGATGGTGCTATTTGGGTCCTGTTCTGGGGAGGGTGGGCAGGGGTTTGGGTCGAATTGGGGTTGTTGAGTTTTGGTTGGGGAAAATGGCCGCCATCAGTGCTGGATCGATTGTTGCTCTTTCTTTGTTAGGACCCAGATGGGGAGACTTTGCACGAACAATGTGGGACAATGGCTGATGTTGCTAATGTGAAATGCATTACTTGGAACGTAAGGGGGCTTCACACCATGTCTAGGCGTCACAAAGTCCACGCTTATCTAGTGCGTAGGGGAGTACAAATGGCGCTGCTGCAGGAGACCCATCTTAACAAGGCGGAAGGGGCGGCGCTGCAGCGTAGGTGGAGAGGGCAGGTCTTTTGCACTTCGTACTCCGCGTATGCCAGGGGGGGCGCTAATTTGGATCAGACCTGGGGTTCCTTTCCAGGTCACGAAATCAGTGGTGGATCCAGAGGGGCGTTATGTGGCCATTTCGGGCACTCTGGGGGGGAGGGACCTGAACGTTTGCTGTGTCTACGCGCCCAACGTGGACCAGCTTGCCTTCCTTTCCAGGTTATCGGGCTCGTTAGCCCACTTCCTCTCCGGGCCCCTCCTGCTCGGTGGGGATTTCAACTCAGTAGTGGATGTGGAGAATGACCGCTCACACCCCCCCCTCCCTGACTCTCCGGTTCGCCGTGTGGCTAAAGGTCGTAGGGACTGGCAAACACACTGGGGTCTGACGGATATCTGGAGGGTGCAACACCCCGACACTAGAGACTATTCCTACTTCTCAGGCCTGCATGAGTTACACGTCCGACTGGACGGATTTCTTGGCTCGACAGAATTGGTTTCAGCGGCGGTCCGGTCTGAATATTTGACCAGGACCGTCTCAGATCATAACCCTCTCCTGTTGGACCTTCGCTGGCTTCCGGGGGTGCCTGCGGTGCCCACCTGGAAGTTGCGTCCCGGAATCTTAGAGAACAGTGTATTCAAAGCGGACCTAGGAGATAAGATCTCGGAATACTTCGCGTCCAACGGGGGCACTGCGAGTTCGAGGGCGCTGGAATGGGACGCTTTTAAGGTGGTGGTAAGGGGCTTCTGCATCTCCAAAAAGGTGGGCATGAGGCGAGTTATACTTGACGACCTAGATGCAGCGGATCGGAAACTCCGCGAGTTGGAACTCCGCCGCCCCAGGCGCCCTGAACTCCAAGAACGCACGGCGGAGGCGAAGGAGGCGGTTGCGGCGGAGGTCGAACGGCTGCGCTGTTTCGACTATAAGGCCTATACTGTTAGGTCCCTCGCAGAGGGGGATAGATCGAGCGCATTGCTGGCATGGCTAGCCAATCCTACGCGCCAGACCTCTCTGACGATGTAGTGTAGTTCCCAGTTTCCCACTAGGCCCTGCGCATTGGAATAACATAAACAGTAGTATCGACGTGGAACTGCTTATATTCCAGGCCTCCACTGACTATGCTAAACTTAATTGGGTTGTGTTACCAACTAGCTCAGAGGTCACTGGAAACTTTCTTCTCTGCATAGGAAGTGATCAGCTTCCTTGGCACAGACAAGAAGGGATTCAGCTTTCCAACAACCGTGCAACATGACAACTTTGCTCCTCAGATCAAGAGTCAATCTCTAGGGTCGTGTGAAACAATAGACCTGTATTTCACTCAGTCAGTCTAGTGCAGTTTACTTTCACGAGATGTAGAGAATAGAGAGACGGGCGTGTATCAATAAAGGGTTAACATTTATTGAACAGTCTTTCTTCTCATACAAGAGAAATGTATTGCCACAATTGCAATAATTGTTATTATAAAAAGTATGTACAGTAAGATAAGTATTGCGAAATAGAACTGTAAAAGCATTGATATGGTTTCTTAGCCATACAATGGTTTAAAAGTAATAAAACATATATACAGTCATATATACATTAGGCTAACATACTCAACTGGTGCTTCTAACTAAGCCTACCCCAGTGTGCCTGACCTAAGCCTAACACGTGAGAAGGGGAGTAAGTAAGTAGCTTAAGTTAAGTTGGTTTTGCCAAGGTTTGTTTCAAGAATTCTCGTCTAAGGGTTTAGTCAACACCATACCTCTGAATAGAATGATGGAGGATTGGTATCTCCTTCAGGGGTCTCTCTCGATATCCCAGTCACCCGCGAGGGTAAACCGGAAGCGCCGGAACTGGATTTCTCTGCACGAGAAAGGCAGCGGCTCTCTTCAGCGCGTCGAGGAAGGAGGGGGGACAGCGTCCGCGGGCAGCTGGAATCTGCTGGATGTCTTCGCAGAGGACGGCTGTTCAGCTCCTTAAGCGTACTGCACCATAGTTCGCGCTGTAGCGGCGATAATGGTAATCAGCAGCTTCACCACCACAGGATAGCAGGCTGCAGCGACAGAGTGCTAGATTTACCAACACAGGGTCGTGCAGGCAGCTGGCATCAGCAACAGGCAACGAACATTGCTTAAGGCAACGTTGGTAATATTTATACCTGACAGGTGCCGGGTTTGACGCAAGTTTGCTGGACATAAGACGTCAATTAAAGATGTCACTAGGAAGTGATAGTTATCAGTTGCTCATTAGAGTTCCATTACTAATCAAAACATAGCAAGCGGGGATTTCCAGGTTTGCTAAGTTTTTATCTTGTTGAAGAACTCGGAGTGTTATCTAGGAATATCAGATAGTGACTGCTGCTCTGTCATTGCACTAATTGGTCACAAAGGAAGTAGCAGAGAGTCATGCTGGAATGTGGCTCTGTTCGTGTGAGGCCAGAGATGACTTTTCAGAAAATCGCACTTGAACGGTTATGCCAATATAGGGAATAAATGGGTTTATAGCCGAATAGGGGCATAAGGTCACAGTATCGATCAGGAACCTAGATTAACACGCAACAACGACGTCCATGCGCACGGCGGACGGGACCGAAGTTCACACCCAGCCTGAGATTTTGGGCTGTTATCTGCACTACTACGAACGTTTGTACCGCAGTCGTACTGCCAGGGACCCTGACCTGCTCGATGATTATCTGCGACCCCTAGAGCTCCCAATAGTGGAGCCTGATGTAGCGAAAGCCCTGGGGTCTGATATAGAACTGGGGGAGATTCGCAGCGCCATTAAAAGGATGGCGAGGAACAAGACCCCGGGACTGGACGGCCTTCCTGTCGAATTTTATGCAGCTTATGCTGACCTCCTGGCACCGAGGTTGCTGATAGTGTATAGAGAGGCGAAGCGGCTTGGTCGGCTCCCCGGCTCGATGTGCGAGGCCTTAGTGGCCCCCTCCTCAAACCGGGAAGGGATTCGTCTGATCCGGCGTCCTACCGTCCGTTATCAATGCTGACGGTTGACTATAAAATACTGAGCAGCATCTTGGCTTCGAGGCTGCTAGGTCACATGAGCTCCCTGGTTCATGAGGACCAGGCTGGATTCATCCCCAGGCGAAACACAACCATGAATATCCGTAGGTTGTTCCGCTTGCTGGGAGAGCCGCTCGTGGACGCCCTGTGCCCGGTGGTCCTATCGGTAGATTTGGAGAAGGCTTTTGACAGCCTGGAGTTGGGACTACCTGCGCACGGTATTGCTGCGATTCGGCCTCAGCGACGGTTTTGTCAGATGGACCACGGTCCTATATACTTCGGCATTGGCCAGAGTTCGGGCAGGCCCGCTGATCTCCTCACAATACCCGGTGGAGAGGGGCACGAGACAGGGTTGTTCACTATCCCCGCTTCTCTTCGCGTTAGCAGTGGAGCCACTGGCGCTGCTGCTCCGATCGGGGGCCCACTACAATGGCTTGTGGACGCCTTCGGGCCCACACCACATCTCGCTGTACGCCGATGACCTGTTGCTCTTCCTTGAGGACCCGGTTGCGGCTCTGAATGGAGCTGCGGCGGCGCTCACGGCGTTTGGGGAGGTCTCGGGCCTTCGGGTGAATTGGGCTAAGACCTGTCTTTTCCCGGTTCGCAAGGGCACACCTAGCCCTGATATCAGTAGAGATATTAGGTGGGAACCTGGCTGCTTTAAGTACCTGGGGGTGTACGTCTACCATGAACTGTCTGACCTCCTGGATGGGAACATAGCCCGCAGCACTCGAGCGCTGCGGGGTAGCATGGACTTCTGGGCTACTCTACCTCTCTCGGTAGCAGGGCGGATCGCCTTGCTAAAGATGGTGGCGCTCCCCCGGTTGCTGTATTATTTCCGGGCGCTACCGATTTGGATCCCGCCAGCCACATTTCGACTGTTGCGGTCAATGGTGATCGGTTTCCTCTGGGGGTCGGGCCGCCGAAGAGTGGCCCTCAGGACCCTGATGAGGCCGAAGGCTGAGGGGGGACTTGCGGTGCCGGACTTCGAAAAGTATTACTTGCCAGCGCAGCTGCAGACCCTCACCCAGGAGGTCGCCAGGGAATTCCAAGGTCCAGAGGACAGAAGGGGCACGGGGATGGCCAGGCATGTTCTCTCCTTCATAGCGCTCCGTCAGCGTTTGGCCTTGCAGGACTTGACGCTTGAGGAGAAGACCATTCGCCTGTGCTGGAACCGAGTCCACGCCCGGGGCCAGTTGCGAACACCGTATGCACCCGAAATACCTTTGGGTATGCTGACGGCCCTGCCTCACGGCGGTGATTGGTCACGGTTAGCGGACTGGGAGGACGCGGGCCTACAATTGGTGGGTGACCTCTACGAGGACGGGGCGCTTTTACCCTTTCAGGAGCTCATTGATCGCTTCGAGGTCCCTCGCGGCGACTTCCTTTTGCACTCGGCCCTGGTCCGAGCGATCCAGGCGCACTGGAAGCACGGACAGGAGGAACCCCCTACCTCTCCGGTGTGCCAATACGTCATGATGTCTGCGGGTACGGTGAAGGCGGTCACTTGCCTTTACGGCAGACTGCTCAATGAGGGGCTGGCCCCCCTCACTACTTTAAGAACCCGTTGGGAGGAAGACATAGGTAAGGAGATCCCAGAGACGACTTGGTCCCAACTCGTGCGGCGAGCCTGGAAGGGCACGCGCCACGCCCGCTTTCAACTGGTCCACTACTATATACTCCATAGGGCATATTTGACCCCGGCAAAGATTCAACAGTATTTTGCCACGGGATCCTCGGACTGCCCCAGATGCCAGGCGCCTGATGCAGACCTCCTCCACATGTTGTGGTCCTGTCCGGGACTTTCCTCCTACTGGCTGGAAGTGGGGGAGACCCTGAGGGAGGTAACGGGGAGATCCTTAGCGGTTGATGCGGCAGTGGGACTCTTACACTGGTTTCCACATACCCCCAAGAACAAAATTTCTAGCAAATTCATTGATTTGGGGCTTCTCCTTGCTAAACGAGAGGTGACCAGGAACTGGAAGGCACGGGTTGGTCCAACGGGGCCCCGATGGCACGGCGAACTCTTGAAATGGGCGGCGGGAGAAAGCACACTGAGGTACCAGGTAGCTAGGAGACAACACAACGAGAAGGCGCAGGAGGCAGCGCTAGAATGGGAAACGTTAGTGCAGGCCCTCAGAGATTATTGCACCCCCAGCGATTCCGAAAGTGAGGAAGCAGCTCGCCCCGAATCCCGATAGGCGATTGCACATTACAGGTCTGTTGCTTCCCTCGTGGGTCCTCTCACAGATCCTATTGCGGTTGTTGTCGTGCACTGATGGCGGGGTTGGGTAGGGGTTACTTTGGTTCATAGTGTTTTGAGGGAGGGGTTTTCTTTTGGTTTTATAGGATGGTTTAGAAAAGCAGATGACGGACAGTGGATCATCCGGACCAGCTTCGACTTCCTGCTGAGTCCCCATTGGACATCGCCGCCCGACCGTTAGGTTGTGGGCTGAATGGCTGTGTAAGGGTTCATCCTGTTGGGGGACAGAGGGTTGTATTCCACTGATTTTGATTGATCTATGATGCTGGTCCGATATGTAACGATTTACTAATTCCTGCAATAAAAATATATTTAAAAAAAAAAAATTAATTTGTTGAGCGAGATAAGCCTACCCCATCTGTATATTTGGTCTATGTAAGTGTTTGTAACAAGTCTCATTTTTTTTTTCTCTGTGTCAGGTGTACATGTAATCAATTCTAGTGCAGATGAATAAGTGCTCCACTCACTTTATCGTTGTGTGCCCACTCTCTGTGTTTTCACCTTGCACAGCCAAGCACGCATACCAGCTCATGCTCAATAATGCATGCTTTACAGTACTCCACACTCCAGATATTGCACGCCTCATCAATTATCACAAGCTTTATGCACTCTTCATCACAGAAACATTGTTCAACCTCACATCCTTACACATCCTAGACATCATTGTCCTACAGGTTGCAGCACCAATAGTGTGCACTGCACATAAGGGGGATGCCTCGTTGTGATCCTTGGAGCTCCTCACATACTTTCTCACGCTCTGCAACTTAGTCAGCCACCTTCCTTCACATCTACAGGACTTCTTGGCAGAACAAGGACTTCATTGACATATTCTATAACCTCCTGACTAACTCATCCATCTGACACACGTACAACACCGAAAAATGCCAGCTCGAAAAAAGAAAGCTGCATAGACTCACTCAACATGTTCAGCACATCAATCAACCAACACGCTCCTAAAGGAACATCCTCAACTTCATCCTTTCAACATACTACTAATCCAATGCAAACCACCCATACCTCTGGACTGGACCGACCACATTACCATCTCTACCTCTCAATGTCCAACCAACAAAGCAAAGTTTACCCAAACCTTCAGACCCTTCAAAGATGTCTGTATTGAAAACCTAAAGTTTGAACTAATCTCTTGTCCTGCCAACTCCAGATCTGACATCAACACAACTTCAACATTTTTCTGGAAAGACATGAGAAGACCCATGCTCTAAATAAAACAAGGAAGTCCAAGCTGAAATCTTCAGCACCCTAGTACTTCAAAGACCTCACTAAAAAAAAGCTCTTTCTACAGACCCGAAGAAAAAAAGTACCCCGGATGACCTCATGCTACTTAAGACTCTGCACAACACACACACACATTACACAAGCTAC
Organism: Lissotriton vulgaris; assembly: GCF_964263255.1. Classification (NCBI taxonomy): domain Eukaryota; kingdom Metazoa; phylum Chordata; class Amphibia; order Caudata; family Salamandridae; genus Lissotriton; species Lissotriton vulgaris. The sequence continues at coordinate 604,160,536 of NC_141699.1, read as the reverse complement.
AGCAAAGTGCTAAACCAACACCATAAATGAAGCTGCCAACAGAAGCAGGTCACTCTTCAACACAATAAAAGACTGCACCACCCACTGTCTGGTCCTCTTATCTCACACTCCTCAGACAAGTGTAATAACATCAACCTATTCTTCAGTGGAAAAATACAGAGACTTCAACAGCGCTTTGTCAACACCTAGCCAGTTGCTACTTAGACCTACCCGTTTTCTTAGTATTCTGCAATGGTCATCCTCCAAAAACCTATCTCTTGCAGAGTTTGTTGATATATTCAACTCCTTCAAAATGTCCTCCTATTTTGAAGATGTCCTACACTTGTCCTTCATCAAAGCTCTTTTGGATACGTTTTTTTGAACCATACTTACAACTGCCAATGCCTGCTTCACTTACAACATCTTTGCAGAGGTTCTCCATACAGGCCAGATCTTTCCACTCCTAAAGAAACCTACTCAGGAACCTGATTACCTCACAGATTAAAATAGGGCCAAGACTGATTTTCATATGGCTGGGTTTTAACTGGGGTGGCGAAGTGAGCTAAAGAACGATGATGGATTCAACCCAGATCTGTGACTGTGGGAGAGTGTCTGAAAAGTTTCAGCACTCTGTCCATCATCTCCTTGTGTTTACCGCACAGATTGCTAAGTCAGCGCTCACCTACCTTTCATGAGCAAGATCATCAAAAGCAGATGAAGCTCAACTTCAAGATCATATCCGGTTTCTCCTGCACAACTACCAGTCTGGCTTCTGATCATGGTGCAGCACGAAGAGAGCTACATTACACATGGTACACAACACCTGTATGACCAAAGATGAAGATGACGACTGCCTTGTGAACTTGCTGTACCTATCACCTTTCTTCAAAACCATTGACCATCTCACCCTCATCCACACCCTGAAACCTCAAATGGGATTCACTGACAACATCCTTCAGTGGTAATCGTCTTACTTTTCCAACCAACACCAGTTAATTCTTATGGGCACATTCAGATCTCAGAATATCCATATCAACTCCATAGTCGCCCAGCGTTCTATACTGCCCTCCATCATCTTCACTGCCTACTTGGAGTCCCTAAGCCTCTATTCACCAGTAACAGCATCAAAATTCACAGACGATACACAACTCTACTGGAAAGTCTTCTCTCCATACAGCCAATGCCTCAAACACTGACTGCATCTCATCCGGACCTGAATGTCCCACAACATCTACCTGAAGCTGGACCACACCAAGACAGAATTACTGGTAATTGCCAAGAATTACAAGCAAGAAATAGAAGAAACCTGACTCAATGATATGAACCTTGACAGCTTCGAACCCCAATTTTCACCAAATGCCAAGTTGCTTGCATACACCATAGGCAACAACTTCAACCTTAAGGAAAATATTGACAAAACAACGATGGCCTGGTTCCAGCTCACTCTACTGAAGAAAGTAGAGCTGTTTCCCCAGAGAGTGACTCCAAAGCTGCTGTTCTACCCCTTATACTCTTACACCTGGTGTTAGAACCGGCTGTCTCTAGTTGGCAGAGGTATACACTTCTGACAAATAGGGACACACCTTTTCTAGTCAGGGCAAGGGGATCACACCCTTTGATAACCCCTGCTCACCCCCTTGGTAGCTTGGCAGAGCAGAACAGGCTTATCTCAGAGGCTGTGCGTTAAGCATTTATGACCACATACAGAAATAAAGTGAATACACTACAAATGGACACGACACAGTACTATTATAAAAATAAGGATTTTTATATAAGGCTTAGCACAAGACCAAATAACGACAAAAATATACACAATACTTTTGGAAAGGAAAAGGTTCAAATGTGGATGCTTCTTTAGGACAAAGTCTTTTCGTATCAAAGCAATTCTTCTTCTTGGAAACACAGTTCTTAGTAACAAGGTAACCCACACGGGGGCTACACGACGTCGAGATAAAGTTAATCCAAAGGTTCGGCGTCGACCGCGAGGAGCGCTACGTCGAGCCTGGAGTCACACGGACCCCCAACAACACAGTACCTTGGAAAAGGAAGCACACGATGATCAGTGGCATCGAGCAATCCGGCGTCGCGTCTTCGGTGTAGACCAGGCCTCAGCAGTCATCGATGTCGATGGTTCTGTTGCAAGTGTGAGCAGCTCTCACGGCGTCGAGAGGGCACGAGGGCGATGCGATGAGCAGCGGTGCAGACACGAGGTCCCTTGGAGCTGGAGCCGAACTCACTACTCACTGGCGTTGCTGCTGGCGTCGATCGGGCCCGGCGGCCGGCGTCGAGGAAGCGGGACACTTGAGCCGTCACTCACGGTGTGGAGCTGGATTCGGCGACGTCCGTCGGCGTCGAGATTGCTGGTTCTTTCAGAGGTGCTGGATTCACAGGTTCCAGCAAATAGCACTTAAAGCAGATGAAGTCCTTTAGGCCTGTGACTTCAGCAGGAGACTGGCACTCTTCCAGTCCTTGGAGATTTTCTTAGCAAGCGTGAGAGTACACACACAGTTCCTCTCTCCTGGTTCCTTGGCAAAAATAAAGAAGCACTGCAGGATTCCCCCCAGCAAACAGCACACTGGCAGAAGGGGTAGGCAAGTCCTCAGATCAGCAGGCCTCTTGTCCTTGGTTACAGGGTTCCTTGTCAGAAGTGATCTGATTCCTTAGTTCAGGGGTCCTTCTCTTATACCCCTTTTCGGCTTTGATCCCTTTGTCCATGCAGGGGGATTTCCCAACATCCCGGGTCTGTTGGGGGTGGAGCCAGGCAGAAGCACCTGGCTTATTCACGGAGCAGGGCTGGGTCCTCAGACGCACAGCAGGAGGTGGAGCCAGCATTGTCACTGGCAGGAGCAGAGCTATCGGCCTCCTGGTAGGAGGTGGGGCTAGGATCGTCCATGGCAGGCACAGAGCCATCAGCCGCTTGGCAGGAGGTGGAGCCAGCATTGTATCAGGCAGGGCAGGCTATCAGCAACTACTCTCCCCCTACTCTCAACGCAAATGTCCCACTCGTCCCACACTGACTCATCCAGACCTCTGGAGCCACCCAGCTCCTGTCACACACACGCAAGACCAGCAGAAACCAGAAATGGTTAGACAAGAAAATAGACACTTTCTAAAAGTGCTATTTCCAAACCCAGAGTCCAAAAACCATCCACACCAACGGATGCGTAATAAAACCCCGAGTTCAGGGATACCAAACTCGACATTGCACCATGCTCCCCGAGCCAGCTAGGATCATAGCATTAATAATCCCGGTGGCCCATTCTGACTAATGGAGAGCAGGTTACCTCGAAATAGTGAAGAACGAAGATGGCTGTTGTTCACTATCAGGACATGCCAACTTGGTCAGGCGTGTCCTACCTTATACTTACAACGCACCCTGCCCGTGGGCCTACCATAGGGGTGACTAATATGAAGTTAAGGGAAGGTTTGAAGGGCTGGCAAGTAGGTATACTTGCACAGTCGGCGTGACAGTACTAGACCGCACGTGGGTCTCGCAATGACCGACCCATAGACATTCTTTTACGAGGCCGCTCTTGTGGGTGGCACAACACGTGCTGCAAGCCCACGAGCGGCATTTGGATTTACAAGCCCCGGCACTCCTGGGGCACTAGACGAGGGACTGACAGTAAATCAAATAAGCCAAACATGGATACAATCGATACATCAATTTAACATCGGGAGCACTTGCGCTGTGGCACTGATCAGCAGTGGCACGGCGCCCAAAGCATTATCCAGCAAAACATCGAAAAACAGTGGAGGCAAACAGAAAAAATGGAGGAGAGACTCAAGCCAATGATGTCAGGTCTAACACGTGTCCCCTCCAGCTGAAATGTGGGGAGAACTACCCTTGACCTAGGGAGTCCTCATCACTAAGGCGGAAAAATCTGGACAGACCATCAGCATTGGCGTGATCTGTACCAGGGCGGTGTTCCACCGTAAAGTCCATCCCCTGTAGGGAAATGGACCACCTCAACAGTTTCGGATTCTCACCCCTCATCTGTATCAACCATCTGAGGGGCCTGTGGTCTGTCTGAACCCGGAAGTGAGTCCCAAACAGGTAGGGTCTTAGCTTCTTCAGCGCCCAGACCACAGCAAACGCTTCTCTCTCTATCGCACTCCACCTCGTTTCCCTGGGAAGTAACCTCCGACTGATGAAGGCTACAGGCAAGTCTCGGCCCTCTTCATTCACCTGAGCTAGAACAGCCCCCACGCCATGCTCTGAAGCGTCCGTCTGGACAATAAATTCTTTCGAAAAGTCGGGTGCCTGGAGTATAGGTGCTGTGCACATTGCAGTTTTCAGGGTGTCGAAGGCCGTTTGACAGGCATCAGTCCAGATCACGTTTCGTGGCTGCTTCCTGGAAGTCAGCGAAGTCAAGGGGTGCACAATGTTACCGTAATCCTTGACAAACCTCCTGTAGTAACCCGTGAGTCCTAAGAAGGCTCTCACCTGAGTTTGGGTTTTGGGCGGCGCCCAAGCCAGGATGGTATCAATCTTGGGTTGCAGGGGGGCAACCTTGCCGCTCCCTACTTGGTGCCCCAAGTACACCACAGAACCCTGCCCAATCTGGCACTTACTGGCTTTGATTGTGAGGCCTGCTCGGCGCAGGGCCAACAACACTTCCTGGAGGTGCCGCAAGTGTTCCTCCCAGCTGGCGCTGAACACTGCGATGTCGTCCAGGTAGGCGGCACTGAAATCCTCCAGTCCAGCCAAGACCTGGTCGACCAACCTCTGGAAGGTGGCAGGGGCATTCTTCATCCCAAAGGGCATCACCCGGAACTGGTATAGCCCATCTGGTGTGGAGAATGCAGACCTCTCCTTTGCCCCATCGGTTAAGGCGATCTGCCAGTACCCAGACGTTAAGTCAAACGTACTAAGGTACCGGGCAGCCCCCAACCGATCAATGAGCTCATCAGCTCTGGGGATGGGGTGCGCGTCAGTCTTCGTGACTGAATTGAGTCCTCGGTAATCCACGCAGAACCGAAGTTCTGGTGAAGCACCAGGCGCTGCAGCCTTCGGGACCAAGACCACTGGGCTGGGCCAAGGGCTGCTAGAGGACTCAATCACCCCTAACGCAAACATTTTGGAGACCTCCTCCTTAATGTATGCTCGAACCTTGTCAGTCACCCTGTAAGCCTTGTGCTTCACAGGAGGGCTGTGTCCGGTGTCAACATCATGGACGCACCAATGAGTGACACCCGGAACCAAGGAAAACAGATCCGGGAATTGTCCCAACAGGTGGCGACAATCCTGTTTCTGCTCAAGGGTCAGTGTGTCATAGAGGACCACACCATCCACTGACTTGTCTTGCTCTTTAGCGCACAGGAGGTCAGGAAGAGGCTCACTCTCCTCCTCCATTCCAGCGTCTGTAGCTAGGAGCATGCCCACTTCGGACCTTTCTAAGTGGGGCTTCAAACGTTTGACATGCAGGACCCGCAAGGGGTTCCTGGGAGATTTCAAGTCCACCAAGTAGGTGACATCGCTCTTCTTCTCCACAACCTTAAACGGTCCAGTCCACCTGTCCTTGAGTGCACAAGGTTCCACAGGGGACATGACCCACACTTCTTGACCAGGCTGAAGCTCTACCAGAGTGGCATTCCGGTCGTACCAACGCTTCATCTCCTCCTGGCTGGCCTCCAGATTTGCCTGAGCAAGTTCTCTGAAGCGCCAAGTCTGGTTCCGAAATGCCAGCATGTAACTGTATACATCCTGGGGAGGTTTCCTGGGAGATTGCTCCCAGCCTTCCTTGACAAGTCTCAAAGGCCCTCTTACCGGGTGACCATACAAGAGCTCAAAGGGGCTGAACCCTAGAGACTTTTGCGGCACCTCACGGTAAGCAAACAACAGGCATGGCAAGAGGACGTCCCATTTCCGCCTCATTGGTTCTTCAAGACCCATGATCATGCCTTTAAGAGTCCGGTTGAATCTCTCAACCAGCCCATTTCCTTGAGGGTGGTAAGGAGTGGTGAACTTGTAGGTTACCCCACACTCCTTCCACAGAGACTTCATATAGTTCGAAATGAAGTTGGTGCCCCGGTCTGACACCACCTCTCTGTGGAACCCCATCCAGGAGAAAACACCCATCAGTGCCCGTCCCACCACGGGGGCCGTCACTGTTCGGAGAGGGATGGCTTCCGGGTACCGTGTGGCATGGTCCACCAAGACCAGGATCAACCTGTTGCCCAGGGCTGTCTTGGGGTCCAGGGGCCCAACAATGTCAATACCCACCCGGTCAAAGGTGGTGCTGACCACCGGAAAAGGTTGGAGGGGAGCCTTCTGCTTCCTTCCACTTTTCCCACTTGCCTGGCAAGTGTGACAATTCTTACAATGGATGTCTACATCCCTGCGCATCTGAGGCCAATAAAAATGGGTGACAAGCCTGTCATAGGTCTTGTCCTGCCCCAGATGTCCAGCTAACGGAACGTCATGAGCCAAACCCAGTAGGAAGGCTCTGAAGCGCTGGGGTACCACCAGCACACAGGCTGACCCAGGTTCAGCAGCCTTAGGCTCGCTATACAGGAGGTCGTTCTCCCAGTACACAAAATGTGACCCTGACTGATCACCTGAGGATTGGGCTGAGGCCTGCTGCCTCATACCGACAAGAGAAGGGCACGCCTTCTGTTCGGCACAGAATTCCTCCCTGGAGGGACCACCATCCTACTGCCAATGGGTCAGCTCGGGCAGATCTCCCAGTTCGGCAATTTGTTCCCCTGTGGGCTCCAGGGCATCCCCCTCAGGGTCTACCACCTCCTGGACCACAGGAACTACGGGGGCCGGTTTCCCGTGCCTCCTGCCTCTTCTCTTCACAGCTGGGTCCTGGGCCGTACTTTCAGGCTCCGGGACCCCATCGATACCCTTACTCGCTGTCATCGATCGAGTGGTTGCACACACCCACTCTGGCATACCCAACATTTTCAAGTGCGCCTCCCTCTCCACCTTAGCCCAAGGGGAGTCTTCTAAATCATTGCCCAGGAGACAATCGACAGGCATGGCGGGCCTCACAGCGACCTGAAGAGTACCTGAAACTCCCCCCCCATTCAAAGGACACCTGAGCTACCTCACACTCTTTCTGGGAGTTGTCAGCAGCTATCACAGGGTAGAATGCGTGGGGAACCACCTGCTCTCTGGACACTAAGTGACACTTGACAGCTGTCACACTCGCTCCGGTGTCTCTGAGAGCTTCCACTCTATGGCCATTAATGGTCACCCACTGCCTATATTTACTAATGTTACTAGGCAGAGGGGGTGGAGGGACCATTTGCATGTCTCCTAGCGAGACCAGGGACATTTCTGCGGGACCCCTCCCACCAGGGACAACCATCTCCTCCCCTCCCAGGGCTACGCTCGCCAACTGACGGGGGGTGCACTCGGCGGTGCATTCGATTTCTTCATGGGACACTGTGGGTCATAATACCGGTGTCCCGCCTGCCCACAAGTGTAGCAGGTTAGGGGGCCCCTATGAACAGGCTTACCCGTCGGGGCCCCTGGCTTCTTCTCAGGGGGAGGCTGGGAACCTTTCCCTTGGTTCCCTTGGGGATTACTTTGGGGCCCTTTCTGAGACTCCTTCTGTTTACCCTTGTCCCCCCCCACTCTTCTGCTGGGGACCCTTCTCACCTTTGGCTGAGTCTCCCACTGACCCTTGTGGACCCTGGTACTGACCCAGCGGTCCGCCTCCTCAGCAAGTTTTCTAGGGTTAGATATCTTGCTATCAATAAGGTGCTGGCACAGCTCTGGAAAACAGTTATTAGACAAATGCTCCCAAGCAAACAAATCATAAAGAGCTTCATAACTTTCCACTTTGCTGCCCTTTACCCAACCATCCATGGCTCTGCAAAAATAAGACACATATTCAACCCACGTCGTACCAGGCAACTTCTTACATTCTCTAAAAGCTTGCCTGTACTTCTCGGGGGTTAGGCCATACCGCAACATTAAAGCATCTTTCATATGAGCATACGACATCCTATCCTCCACAGGCATGTCTAACAGGGTATCTCTCCCCTCATTCACAAAGCGACCCCACAACCCCGCTCCCCAATTCTTCTCAGGGACCTGGTGGGCCAACAATGCTAACTCATATGCTTTAAACCACTGACCAATATCTTCGTTCCTATGATAATCTTTTATCACATCTTTGGGAAAATAAAACCTACTTTCTGCAGGCACAGATGGGATGCTGCCACCAGAGGGATTCAATTCTAACTTCTTAGCTTGGATATCCAACTCCCTCAACTTGGTATCACGCTCCAAAGCTAACTTCTCTCTTTCGAAATCCAACCTTTTGGTCTCCAAATCAGCTTCTCTCCTACCTCTTGCATTTTCTAACTCCAACTGCCCATTTATCTTTAGCCTTGCCATTTCCATGTTGTATGCACGCTCCTTCGCCCTTTCTTCTCGTTCTTCAGGGGAAAGACCTTTGGAGGAAACACTGCTTCCGGGAGAGGACTCAGGCCCATTCGCTGGCGCCTCCTCTTCCCCTTCCACTGGCGGTACCACCACCGGATCAGTGGGATCTCTGGCCTCCAAACAGGCCTCCAATGCTTTGAGATACGTTTCCTTAGCCTTGAGACCTTTGGTAGGCACTTTCAGCTGCTTGCAAAAGAATTTCAGCTCCTCCAATTTGTAGACGTTTATCTTCGCTCTGTCGAACTCCTCCACGACAACAACAGGGGTAGTGACTCCGGTGTCACTCATGGTCAAAACTGGCAGTGTTCAAAAAATCAAGTTTCAGAAAAGCGGAGAACCAAAAATAGGATCCTTCCAAATTAGATTGTGGCTGCGCTATGGTCTGCTTTCACTATGTAGCACACACTAATCACTGCACATGGGTCATAAATACAAGGTTCAAATCCTTACCGCTGCGTCCAATGTTAGAACCGGCTGTCTCTAGTTGGCAGAGGTATACACTTCTGACAAATAGGGACACACCTTTTCTAGTCAGGGCAAGGGGATCACACCCTTTGATAACCCCTGCTCACCCCCTTGGTAGCTTGGCAGAGCAGAACAGGCTTATCTCAGAAGCTGTGCGTTAAGCATTTATGACCACATACAGTAATAAAGTGAATACACTACAAATGGACACGACACAGTAGTATTATAAAAATAAGGATTTTTATATAAGGCTTAGCACAAGACCAAATAACGACAAAAATATACACAATCGTAATAAATACTTTTGGAAAGGAAAAGGTTCAAATGTGGATGCTTCTTTAGGACAAAGTCTTTTCGTATCAAAGCAATTCTTCTTCTTGGAAACACAGTTCTTAGCAACAAGGTAACCCACACGGGGGCTACACGACGTCGAGGTAAAGTTAATCCAAAGGTTCAGCGTCGACCGCGAGGAGCGCTACGTCGAGCCTGGAGTCACACGGACCCCCAACAACACAGTACCTTGGAAAAGGAAGCACACGATGATCAGCGGCGTCGAGCAATCCGTCGTCGCGTCTTCGGTGTAGACCAGGCCTCAGCAGTCGTCGATGTCGATGGTTCTGTTGCAAGTGTGAGCAGCGCTCACGGCGTCGAGAGGGCACGAGGGCGATGCGATGAGCAGCGGTGCAGACACGAGGTCCCTTGGAGCTGGAGCCGAACTCACTACTCACTGGCGTTGCTGCTGGCGTCGATCGGGCCCGGCGGCCGGCGTCGAGGAAGCTCGACACTTGAGCCGTCACTCACGGTGTCGAGCTGGATTCGGCGACGTCCGTCGGCGTCGAGATTGCTGGTTCTTTCAGAGGTGCTGGATTCACAGGTTCCAGCAAATAGCACTTAAAGCAGATGAAGTCCTTTAGACTTGTGACTTTAGCAGGAGACTGGCACTCTTCCAGTCCTTGGAGATTTTCTTAGCAAGCGTGAGAGTGCACACACAGTTCCTCTCTCCTGGTTCCTTGGCAAAAATAAAGAAGCACTGCAGGATTCCCCCCAGCAAACAGCACACTGGCAGAAGGGGTAGGCAAGTCCTCAGATCAGCAGGCCTCTTGTCCTTGGTTACAGGGTTCCTTGTCAGAAGTGATCTGATTCCTTAGTTCAGGGGTCCTTCTCTTATACCCCTTTTCGGCTTTGATCCCTTTGTCCATGCAGGGGGATTTCCCAACATCCTGGGTCTGTTGGGGGTGGAGCCAGGCAGAAGCACCTGGCTTATTCACGGAGCAGGGCTGGGTCCTCAGACGCCCAGCAGGAGGTGGAGCCAGCATTGTCACTGGCAGGAGCAGAGCTATCGGCCTCCTGGTAGGAGGTGGGGCTAGGATCGTCCATGGCAGGCACAGAGCCATCAGCCGCTTGGCAGGAGGTGGAGCCAGCATTGTATCAGGCAGGGCAGGCTATCAGCAACTACTCTCCCCCTACTCTCAACGCAAATGTCCCACTCGTCCCACACTGACTCATCCAGACCTCTGGAGCCACCCAGCTCCTGTCACACACACGCAAGACCAGCAGAAACCAGAAATGGTTAGACAAGAAAATAGACACTTTCTAAAAGTGCTATTTCCAAACCCAGAGTCCAAAAACCATCCACACCAACGGATGCGTAATTAAACCCCGAGTTCAGGGATACCAAACTCGACATTGCACCATGCTCCCCGAACCAGCTAGGATCATAGCATTAATAATCCCGGCGGCCCATTCTAACTAATGGAGAGCAGGTTACCTCGCAATAGTGAAGAACGAAGATGGCTGTTGTTCACTATCTGGACATGCCAACTTGGTCAGGCGTGTCCTACCTTATACTTACAACGCACCCTACCCGTGGGCCTACCATAGGGGTGACTACCATGAAGTTAAGGGAAGGTTTGAAGGGCTGGCAAGTAGGTTTACTTGCACAGTCCGTGTGACAGTACTAGACCGCACGTGGGTCTCGCAATGACCGACCCATAGACATTCTTTTACGAGGCCGCTCTTGTGGGTGGCACAACACGTGCTGCAAGCCCATGAGCGGCATTTGGATTTACAAGCCCCGGCACTCCTGGTGCACTAGACGAGGGACTGACAGTAAACCAAATAAGCCAAACATGGATACAATCGATACATCAATTTAACATCGGGAGCACTTGCGCTGTGGCACTGATCAGCAGTGGCACGGCGCCCAAAGCATTATCCAGCAAAACATCGAAAAACAGTGGAGGCAAACAGAAAAAATGGAGGAGAGACTCAAGCCAATGATGTCAGGTCTAACACCTGGATAGTGGAAATGCTATGTTCTAGACTTCAGAGTGATCCCCCTGAGGGCATCCCACATGACACAACACTTCTCACCCAGGGTCTAAAGGAATATGATAATGTCACTCCCTTTGCCAGTCCGCACACTCTTCGGAACCAGCTGAAATATTTACAAAGTTATCATGACATCCCCACCCTCTCCTATCTGTTTGACAAGCTCCCCATCCCTGGTTACTCTCGACACTCACACATCCAATCAGACAGGAGAAAAACAAAGGTTAATGAATAAAAAACACAATGCAACCAGCCTTTTCCATCTATGCTTCCAGGATCTCACACATCCCCCTATCCGCCACACTAGCCCTATTCAGGAATGAATTGAAGATGCCTCTCTTTAAAGAACAGTACATCTCGATGCAGTAACAGTCCACAAACTAATAATCTCTCAAATTGCTTGTTGACTGTATCATTGTATTTAATCCTGTAAAGTGCTCTGCTGCCTTTGGCTAGGTTTGCAGCATACAAATCCCTCATACATAGGTTTATGCATATTTTCCGTAATTTGTCGTTTCCTCATTTCTTCTTTCTCAACAAAAATAAAATCCTACCAATTTGCTACCTCAAGGTAAGGGATTTTTTTCCTCCCCGTTTCAGTACAGGCCTTGAAAGCTATTGGTAGAATTCGAATTTTATGTCCATCCTTTGGCACATCTTCTGTATGCTACTTTGTTACCGTACTTGACGCCTTAGTCCTGATTTGTTTATTCGTCTAGGATTGGAAACTTCTACTTATTCATTATTGGGCTGCTTAACCTCTTCGATGAGTCGGACGGCCAGCAGTGGGCGTGTGCTGAGGACGGCCGGGGGCCGTCCGAACCACGCACGCGTCAATTTTTTCAGCGCCGTAGTGGAAAGTCCACTGCGTTGAAGAGGTTAAAGTGACATTCAATTCATATGTGTTTCTTAATTGTTGAATGCCGCCACTACCAAGCTAATCTAGAACAATCAAGGTTAACATCAAGTTTGACTTGCAGCCAATCTTTTTCTGCTCATTTTATTGTTCTTTTTCTATTTCATTATTCCCATGTGAAACCTGAGCACTGTGCCATTACGCCTCTGGTTTGTAGCACCTTGTTATCTACGTTATTGCAATATAAAATTGTTGATTTCATCATATTGGTTTTCAGATTGCATTGTTTGCCCTGCCTCCTCTGTTTTATTATGCAACCCACATGTATTGCACTGAAATGGACTTCTTCAGTATCTTCAGAATTCACTTGTCTATCTGTTCATAGAATCTTACAAAACAATAATTTTATTAGACTTGCTTGTTCTTTTTGAAGGCACCATGTGGATGCTATTTTCATACTCATTGCAGGATTCCATGGCTCGACATGCATTGTAGGGTGGGTACGTCAATGGGCGAAGATGTGATTTTCGGTTGTTATTGCGTGGGCATGTTTTTGTGCTAGCATTACTACTGTGTATGATGAAAGGTCGTGTCTGGGATGCCAAGCAGCAAGCCTTGAATAGTGTGCTTAAAATGCCATTTCTTACTTTGTTTTCTACTCGAAGACCTGAAAGAACCATGTAAATGTTGGAAGACGGACATCATCCACATACACAGATGGCAAACAGCACATTTACAAAACAAGCTTCCAGATGTAAAGCTCACGCCACTATATGCAAGACACCAATAGTCAACATTGCGAATGGTCAGCCTTCATTTCTGAGTTGCACGCTTTGGTCAAGGGATAGGATCCTGCAAATACCCCCATGTCTACACTGTCTGCTGTCACTGTGCTGCGATTGTCGCCTCTCGTGCTAAAATGGTTTGCTTCACCTATCCACTTTTGACTGAATTATCTTGGCGCCTGCCTTAGAACGGTAATTTGTTAAGGAGGGACATAACTGATAGCAGAAATGAACAGCTCCACAAAGGTACGCTAAGAGCCTTCCGAAGAAATTTGGTGATTCTTCTAAAGTATTCATTAATTGAACAAACAGTAATTGGTATAATGATACTAATGAAGGCGTTTAGACCTCACAAGCTGGATCCAACGAGCTGTATAAATGATAATCCAATCCAATCAAGAAAGCCAGAGGAACAGCCACTGGGCAGAGAGGGGGTTGCTCCTGCCTTGCTAAGATGGCAGACCATGTAGAGACCACAGTGATAAGGATGAGAGTGAAGTTCACGGCACCAGTGCTAGCTGCTTCTCAGGGGCACCGGTGCCGTGCTAGTCTGTTGGTTGCTTCTTTCCTTTCTTTGTCACTCCATGAGTTCTCTCTCACGGTCTTAGTTCCTATTCGATGTTGGCTGTTAAAAGTTTGAGCCCCACCCTGTTCAACATCTATATGGAGCCCCTGGCTCGAGTCGTAGAGAACTTTGGGTTGGGCATTGTCAGCTACCCTGACGACACCCAGCTCATGTTTAAGCTCACTCCAGATAGCGAGAAATTTGCCACCAATTTCTCTAGCTGCATGGCTGCTGTCGCCACTTGGATGGATAACAACTGCCTCCGTTTAAATGGTGATAAAACTGAGGTGTTAGTGGTAGGGAACAAAACTTCAATATGGTCCCAGGCTTGGTGGCCTACTACTCTGGGTGACTTCCCCCACCCAGTCGAAAAAGTCAAAAACCTAGGGATTATGATTGACTCGGATCTTTCGGGAAAATCCCAAGTCAACAAAATAATAGGTAAATGCATGGGCACGCTAAAAATCCTGCGAAAAATCATCAATCTCATCCCTACTGAAGCAAGAAAAACTATTGTGCATGCACTTATAACACCCCACTTGGACTACGGAAACGTTCTCCTATTAGGCCTGAACCAAAAGCAATTGCACCAGCTTCAATGCATTCAAAATGCTGCCGCCCGCATGGTATTGGGTCTACCAAGAAGAACATCTTCCAAAGCGGCCTTGTCCAAACTGCACTGGCTCCCGGTTAGGGAAAGAATTAAATTTAAAAGTCTTTGTTATGCCCACAAAATTGCCCACAACAAAGGACCTACCTATCTAAGAAATCTTCTCACTATCCATCGTCCAACCAGAGACCTTAGATCCTCGGGTATGTCACAATTTAAACTTCCCCGTATCCATAGAGCGAAAATGGGTGGCCGCTCCTTTCGCTTCCTTGGAGTAAAACACTGGAATGCCCTCCCTGTTCATTTGAGAATGGAACCTTCAGAAACTCTTTTTATAGCCAAATTAAAAACTCACCTTTTTCCCCAATAATGCTTTTCTGCACTTTTTCTTTCCGTTTGTCCATTAGGAGTTTTGTCGGCAGTCAGCGCGGGGATACACAGTTGTGCAGCCATGCGCTTTATAAATGCTTTATTATTATTATTATTTATTAAAAATCTCTCTCAACCTCCCATTTGCCCATTTACTTTTGGTTTTAGTTTATGAGGAAGTAAATGAGATTACTACTCCCGAAAGTGCTCCTTTCAAAATGGCTTGAATGTTAATTCAAGCAACATTCTCTCACCACCTCAGTTTCACATTTACCGACTCTGGCTGTAATTATCATTTTGAGAGTTTTAAATCAATATAAAGCTTTTTATTCCTCTCTTAATAAAATAAACCAGCCGGGTTTTTATGGATTCCTTCAATCCCTATTTCTCACTCAAACTGGTCACATGACACACTGCTTTTGTGCTTATTTTAGTGACACTCTCTGCAAAGCGTATACTCAGCGCTCTACCTCTCTTAGACTGATGCCGCGCTTGTGGGATTAGTGTCTTGAACTGCTTGAAGATTGAAAAACGGACTGGGCACTTTATCCTCCAGGATTAACTAAAAAATGGGACAACATGCATTCAAAAGTTCATTCTCAACCACGGTTGTATTTGTAAATTGCAAGAAAGGGAACCAAGGCCATATTTGTTACTCAATGGACTTCTTTTATTTATTAGAGTTGGCCTAGAATCTTCATCTTTTCCCAGTAAATCATAATAAAAATATGTACAGGTCCACATACATACAGGAGCTTCACCTCAGCCCTCTTCTTCCATTGGCCAGCGTCAGCCCCACTTCATTCGGTGACACTCTTGCACTGTGACAGCATTTTACACTGATCCGATGTACACAGCCGCCAAAGGAGGGAGCACTTCAGTTCCAGGACTGGGGAACTCCTTTAATTTAATAGGATTTCATATTTTTTATCAATTTTTTTTGTGCACACTACATGCATTTGGAAAAAAGTAAATAAAAATGTACCGTTGTACGCTTGCCAAGGCTAGACCTTCTGGCTTTGTGAATGCATGTTCAGATTCGATGTAGGTCTTGAACACATGGAGTTTTTAATCAATAATAAAGATAGACGTTATTGTGGCAGGGAGCCAACACATGTTTCGTCATATGTAGAGGACTTTGTCAAGGCTTAAAGATGCTTAGACACACAAGTAGGTACATCTGAGTAAGGAAATAACTTCCCAGCATCCCAAATAATTCAATGCAACACTGTAACTCAGCATCGGGTAAAATACAATTGAAATGGCAGCTGTGACCTGGACCGTAGGAAGAGAAAAGGTGTAGCTTCAGAGCCACACTGCACACTATGCAAAGGCAGTGTAGTACAAGAGTGTAGAGGTGACTTCATAGTATCTTTTTCATGTCTCTCTATAGGCAGAGATGGGTATACAACAGGGCACTGTGTTAGCTGTTTTTTATATTTTAGTGTGCAAACATTGTTGACACTTGACTCAATTTCATGTACAACACCTTCTGTCAAACTTTAGCCAACTTCGTGTTTCCTGCTGGAATTTCGAGGCCATGGTGAACCTGTTAAAAAGAAAAATTACAAGTCACACAATGTAACTGTGAAAGAATGAATGATGGTATTGTGTCATAGTGCCACTTGGCAAGCTCAAAATACAATGTAGCTCCTGAATTTCTGCCTTTCTTTCTTGTGGGAAATCACATGTTAAACAGTGTAACTGGTAAGAAGAGGGCAGCCATCTTATTTCAAATGCAAATAGCATATCCCAGTTAAAAATAATTTGGTAAACCGGCATGTTCAAAAATGTAATTTACCAGAATACTACTACCAGCAGGAGCTGGACCCGTCCAAAGAGGCGCCCCTCTTCCCAGGAGAGTTTGTAGTGACGTAGGTGGTGCGTCTTCGTCACCAATGTGACGCGGCCTGCCTTGAACAAGTTCTGCGGGTGCTTCCCTGTGAGGGCCGCCAGTGGCACCGCCCCTGGTGAGAGCACAGACTCTCTTTTATTGTACATAAAGATGTTTGGAAGTTATTTATTTGTTGCAGTCCCTGCAGCGTGCAGTATAAATCAGCAAACGGCTGTGTTGCTGATGAAGCACAAGTGTACACTGCGATACATCCCAGATCCGGCGGTGCCCTGGAGGCCTCTCTTTGGAAATCGCGCGCACGTCGTGTTCGATATTCGTCACTCCCAGTGCCTCAAATAGTGCTGAGCGTGGTGACGTGGCTATCACGTGATAGACACTGCAGTGTAACTCGCTTCTATTTCAGTCA
This sequence comes from Lissotriton vulgaris, assembly GCF_964263255.1. Classification (NCBI taxonomy): domain Eukaryota; kingdom Metazoa; phylum Chordata; class Amphibia; order Caudata; family Salamandridae; genus Lissotriton; species Lissotriton vulgaris. The sequence continues at coordinate 604,143,911 of NC_141699.1, read as the reverse complement.
TATTAGAACATTGGGATTTTGGGAACTCTATTAACCCCTTCGAGGCTATTGACGAGCTGGGCTCGTCATCGCGCTTACCTGTCCTGCGCGGATGACAAGGCCAGCTCGTCACGTAACGCGGTAATTTCGAATTTGCCGCGCACAGCGGGAAAAGCCGCCGCAGCGATGCGGTTAAAGAAAAGGGAGTGGCAAAGGGCCAAAAATGGCTGGCAGAGGTTGCTAGTACAATATTCCAGTGTTGTTTCTGTTTTTACAGAACAGTCTGTTCTCAGGGGTGGGTTATAGCATACATGTAAACTCCCTTTCCCTTGTTTTAAGCCCTCGCATGGGGATCTGCCTTCTAATACTGGTAGAGGGCATTTAATGACCAGTAGGTTTAGCTCTCTGCAATGGACTGTTTTGCTACAGTAAATGAATCGTTTAGGTTTTAATTAATTTTATTTACTTTCTAGTTGTAGACTCCGTACTGAGCCTTTGAAGCACAGTCTGCATTGACTCTCTGCTGCAGAGTAAAACAAGCACTGGCGTTGCCAATAGGTCTTGCAGTAGGAAAGATGGAGCTATTACAATTGCAAATAGCAATGCCTTTTATTTTGGTTTTCATTTTAAAAACATAAAGGGCTTTGTCATTTACAAAACCAATAGCTCCAACTTTCCTACTGCGAGACCTATTGTGCACTGCACAGTGTGGGTGAAAGTGGCACTGCATGGGTGTGAGTGCCTTTGAGTGAGTGGCGTTGCGTGGGTGAGTGGCGTTGCATGTGTGATTGTTGTTGCATATGTGAGTGGCGTTGCTTGGGTGAGTGGCGTTGCGTGGGTGAGTGGCGTTGCATGTGTGATTGTTGTTGCGTATGTGAGTGGCGTTGCTTGGGTGAGTGGCGTTGCGTGGGTGAGTGGTGTTGCGTGGGTGAGTGCCGTTGCGTGGGTGAGTGGCGTTGATTGGGTGAGTGGCGTTGCCTGGGTGAGTGGCGTTGCGTGTGTGAGTGGCATTGCATGGGTGAGTGTGGCGTTGCGTGTGTGAGAGTGGGCTTGCGTGGGTGTGAGTGGCGTTGTGTGTCTGAAAGTGGTGCTGTGTGGGTAAAAGTGGCACTGCGTGGGTGTGAGTGTATTTGCGTGAGTGAGTGGCGTTGCGTGGGTGAGTGAGGTTGCGTGGGTGAGTGGCGTTGCGTGTGTGAGTGGTGTTGCTTGTGTGAGTGGCGTTGCATGGGTGAGTGGCGTTGCATGGGTGAGTGGCGTTGCATGGGTGAGTGGCGTTGCATGTGTGAGTGGCGTTGCATGTGTGAGTGGCGTTGCATGTGTGAGTGGCATTGCATGTGTGAGTGGCGTTGCATGTGTGAGTGGCGTTGCGTGTGTGAGTGGCGTTGCGTGTGTGAGTGGCGTTGCGTGGATGAGTGGTGTTGCGTGGATGAGTGGTGTTGCGTGGGTGAGTGGCGTTGCGTGAGTGAGTGGCGTTGCGTGAGTGAGTGGCGTTGCATGTGTGAGTGGCGTTGCATGTGTGAGTGGCGTTGCATGTGTGAGTGGCGTTGCATGTGTGAGTGGCGTTGCGTGGGTGAGTGGCGTTGCATGTGTGAGTGGCGTTGCATGTGTGAGTGGCGTTGCATGTGTGAGTGGCGTTGCGTGGGTGAGTGGCGTTGCGTGGGTGAGTGGCGTTGCGTGGGTGAGTGGCGTTGCATGTTAGAGTGGCGTTGCATGTGTGAGTGGCGTTGCATGTGTGAGTGGCGTTGCATGTGTGAGTGGTGTTGCGTGGGTGAGTGGCGTTGCATGTGTGAGTGGTGTTGCGTGGGTGAGTGGCGTTGCATGTGTGAGTGGCGTTGCGTTGATGAGTGGCGTTGCGTGGATGAGTGGGGTTGCGTGGATGAGTGGGGTTGTGTGAGTGGGGTTGCGTGGATGAGTTGCGTTGCGTGTGAGTGGCGTTGCATGTGTGAGTGGCGTTGCATGTGTGAGTGGCGTTGCGTGTGTGAGTGGCGTTGCGTGTGTGAGTGGCATTGCATGGGTGAGTGTGGCGTTGCGTGTGTGAGAGTGGGCTTGCGTGGGTGTGAGTGGCGTTGTGTGTCTGAAAGTGGTGCTGTGTGGGTAAAAGTGGCACTGCGTGGGTGTGAGTGTATTTGCGTGAGTGAGTGGCGTTGCGTGGGTGAGTGGCGTTGCGTGGGTGAGTGGCGTTGCGTGTGTGAGTGGTGTTGCTTGTGTGAGTGGCGTTGCATGGGTGAGTGGCGTTGCATGGGTGAGTGGCGTTGCATGTGTGAGTGGCGTTGCATGTGTGAGTGGCGTTGCATGTGTGAGTGGCGTTGCATGTGTGAGTGGCGTTGCATGTGTGAGTGGCGTTGCGTGAGTGAGTGGCGTTGCATGTGTGAGTGGCGTTGCATGTGTGAGTGGCGTTGCATGTGTGAGTGGCGTTGCATGTGTGAGTGGCGTTGCATGTGTGAGTGGCGTTGCGTGGGTGAGTGGCGTTGCATGTGTGAGTGGCGTTGCGTGTGTGAGTGGCGTTGCGTGTGTGAGTGGCGTTGCGTGGGTGAGTGGCGTTGCGTGGGTGAGTGGCGTTGCATGTGTGAGTGGCGTTGCATGTGTGAGTGGCGTTGCATGTGTGAGTGGCGTTGCGTGTGTGAGTGGCGTTGCATGTGTGAGTGGCGTTGCGTGGGTGAGTGGCGTTGCATGTGTGAGTGGCGTTGCGTTGATGAGTGGCGTTGCGTGGATGAGTGGGGTTGCGTGGGTGAGTGGGGTTGCGTGGATGAGTTGCGTTGCGTGTGAGTGGCGTTGCATGTGTGAGTGGCGTTGCATGTGTGAGTGGCGTTGTGTGTGTGAGTGGCGTTGCGTGTGTGAGTGGCTTTGCGTGTGTGAGTGGCGTTGCATGTGTGAGTGGCGTTGCATGTGTGAGTGGCGTTGCGTGGGTGAGTGGCGTTGCGTGGGTGAGTGGCGTTGCGTGGGTGAGTGGCGTTGCATGTGTGGGTGGCGTTGCATGTGTGGGTGGCGTTGCATGTGTGAGTGGCGTTGCATGTGTGAGTGGCGTTGCATGTGTGAGTGGTGTTGCGTGGGTGAGTGGCGTTGCATGTGTGAGTGGTGTTGCGTGGGTGAGTGGTGTTGCGTGGGTGAGTGGCGTTGCATGTGTGAGTGGCGTTGCATGTGTGAGTGGCGTTGCGTTGATGAGTGGCGTTGCGTGGATGAGTGGGGTTGCGTGGATGAGTGGGGTTGTGTGAGTGGGGTTGCGTGGATGAGTTGCGTTGCGTGTGAGTGGCGTTGCATGTGTGAGTGGCGTTGCATGTGTGAGTGGCGTTGCGTGTGTGAGTGGCGTTGCGTGTGTGAGTGGCGTTGCATGTCTGAGTGGCGTTGCGTGTCTGAGTGGCGTTGCGTGTCTTAGTGGCGTTGCATGTCTGAGTGGCGTTGCGTGTGCTGCCTTCATTGAAAGGGATAATCTAACTCCTGAAATGTTCTTGATTATATAACCCAAGATCAAACAAAAACGAATTAACTATTGGAAGAAAAGCACGAGACCTTTAAAAAACACTTTCCTCCTTCACTGAAACATGAAGGTATACACCAAGTTCAATAAACAGGGTTCTATAATATTAATTTAATGTAAATATAACTGGTGTGGCTCTGATTTTATACTTTGCTTATACTTTTTTGTTAAACAACTGTGTAAACTAAGTGTTCTGGCATCTAGATGCGACGGACCACACTGTAGAAAACCTCAAATCCAAAACCGTGGCATAATGTAAAGAACAGGAATTATTACCACGATAGCCCATTTTATTGGCTTTATAGCTAAAACAAGCAACTGTTAGATCAGTAAAAGCTAAAAACACATTGGGATTTTGACGAGAACAAAACATTAAGTGCCCACACTTTGAAAATCACTGGGATTGTTCTCGCTATACTAATGTTTAAGAGGAAAAAAGGTCAATGAAACTCAACTGCGTGTACCAGAGATGAGGAAGAAGAACTGTTAAACTAAAGAGAAGTAAATAATTACAAGGGAGGACGGGTGACGAGACGCACGGAGAGCAGCAGCCTTTGATGTGCTGGCCGGCCGTGCAGTGAATAATTAGGGCAGGAGAAATGCTGGCATGAGGCCGAGCGCACGCTGGGGTTTTAGGAAAAAAAACAGAGGAGGTGGGCTTAGGATACGTGAAAGGAGAGACTGAGATGGAGTGGACTGGAGGGGAAGGAGAGGCAGAGGGCAGAGAAAGGGCAAATGGAGGCAGAGCAAAGATGGAACGGCGAAAAGAGGAGGGGTGAGGTTACGTTGGGGATGGAGAACCCAGAACGGCGAAAGGCGAAGGGGAGCCTTTATGTAATATGGACTGCAGAGTGCGTTTGCTCCAATTTATATAACATAAGCAGCTAAGGGGTGCAAACAAGCATGTGCGCTATTTTTTGCACCAGTGCCAAATGTATGTGATCTGGCCCGGAAGTTGCTTAAAGAAGAGACGCGTGGCTACACTACTATAACAAGGGAGGATACCCGGAGGAAAAAAACTGCAAGCTCGAGGGACAGACAACACTGCATTTTAGGACAAGTAAAGCACTCCAATTACGTTGGTCGAGTTTGCGCTTATTATTCTTAGAATTAAGAGAAAAGAAACGATCTGCATAGCAGAATGATAGTGGGGAGGAGGGGGGGGAAATGCGAAACACAGCCTGGTAACCGTGAGAAGTGTGAAGTGGGGGGCGGGGGGAGTGGATGCCTGAAGTGAAGCTGCTGGCGGCACCACGCTGGGGAAACAACAGATGGCTGGCTTTGATGTGGTGATGCAACGGGGAAGCCTGTGGGGAAATGGGCTGGCTGGGCTCGTTCACGAGAGGCTTGTGGTCACGTGATTCTCCCGCTTTTCACATGCACTGTGAAGAAACTGCAGTCGAAACTGCAGTGGTTTGACTAGTGGATCGAGCACTTGAATTCTCGCCATTTTCCAATGGAAAAGGCGAGACCTAAATAGTCGCCGCTCAATGCTGAAGGGAATCCTTACAAAACAATAGTTTATTTTTAGTTCACCATCGTTGTACCATTGTTGGCGGCTAGATGTTCAATCAGGGACTGGGTGTGCCCCGGTGAGAATGCCGCCGCCCGACACGTGTTCCACTGTTTGTGACGCAAGTGTTGGCGTCAAGGGTGGATGTTGCATGACAGAAATCGAAGGATTTCTAGTTCCATGCATGAGCTCCTCATCCAGTCCAAGTGTTTTTCCTTTCACTCGGAAAATTGTAGCGCTTTTTATTCCAATATAACATCTGGACCACGAGTCCAAGAACATAAAGAAAAAAAACTAAACTGAATGAGCAGGGGCGGATGAACCTGGGAAGTTCTAGTCTAGAACAGGGTTCTCCAAAGTCGGTCCTGGAGGGCCGGATCCATGCCAGATTTTTAGCATATCCCCATTTAGATAAATTAAGTTATCTAAAAAAATCTGTCCTGAATCCGCCCCTCCAGGACGGACTTTAAATAACCATAGTCTAGAAATCCAATAGTGGCTTTCAAAGAACCGATATACTCAGCTTTACAATGGATCTTAATGAAGTGTGACATATATAAGTAGAATAGTCCAAGATCTCTTTCTTTAGAAAAATTATGTTTAGACTCGTAGTTTGACTTCATTTACTGTTCATGCTTGTATCATCTTGTATTCAGGGTCACTGGAATTATGCGATTTTACGGCCAAGGTGTTTTCCTCGTAATTATGTATTAGTCACATTTGCCATTTTTATCCATAATCTGCAAACATGCTCAAAAGGATACAAACGCATCAACACATTCTGCCGCACAGTTGACGGCCCTTTGCAAAGATTGACTGGTCCCCTTTCTGTTGCTTATTTTAGTGTTGAACTGGTACTAATGAAGTAAAAACTCTGACCAGACAGTTTTAACATGTGTAAAAATAACAAACAAAGGAAGTTATACTTTAACAAAATATGTTCCATTACACTGCATAATTTACCTTTTATTGCTGCGTAATGTAGTCAACACTGCTGGATAATTCGGTCCTCGCCTGCTCATAATTTGAGTGGCCCAATTTATATTTCCTAATGATATGTATTGGATGATGCTGCTGAATATGTGATTCCATACTTTCTTTTTATCTCAACTTCCTATTTTTGGCTACCCTTTTTGGATTGTGTGAAATATTGTGCATTTATGTACATGCACCTTAAAGTGATTGCAGGGCTTAACAGAGGGTTAGCTGTATCACAAGACTGGTTGCACGAAGGGGTTGCAAATTGCAAACAAACCTTTTGCCAGTGGCGGCTCCTACGCTAAGGCGGAGGAGCGTCGCTCCCACTTCTCTTTGAGCAGTAGTTAAAGAAAACTAAAATGATAATAACAATATTTATTATCATTTTAGTTTTCATTTCCTGGTGTGGGGTGGAGCGCGCTGGACTGCCATAGCAGGGCAGGGGACGAGTGGTTTGCCCAGTCCAAGGTGTGCAGTGACGCTTTGACTGGCCCTCTTGGGCCAGCCAAACCGTCATGCGCACTGTGCATGTTGGTCTGCACCCAGGCTGCATTACAGCCTGGGTGCAGAACATGCCCCAGGCCCCCATTCCCTCCCTGAGCGCCGATCTAGGGTGCTCAGTCTAATCACAACGTTGCATTGCAGCAATGTGATTGGCTAGGGGAGTCAGGAGCCTGGGTGCTTCCTGTTCCTGCTTTCAGGAGTGAGAGGCGGCGACGAGTGGACCGAGAGGGGGCAGCAAGCCATGTGGCCGCCCTGAAAGTTTTTTTTTTCATTTACAATCCTCCCCCATTTCACTCCCTTGGTAAATAGCGTCCTCCACTGTTTTTTGCAACCTGTCTTTCATTTTGCAATACAACCTAGTCGACCTATAAACTAATAGGTCGCATTGCAAAATATCCAGTCAAATAGGATCATAGAATTACCTGCCTAATGAATAATAATTAGGCACGTCACTAATTTCAGTTCCCTGTAATTGGCTACAAATGCAGAAATGATGATGTCCTGCAAAGAACAGCAGACCACCATACGTTTGCATTCCCAAATGTGTTTTTCTTTTTAATTAGCCCGTTTAAATTTTATTTTTTTAACAAAACCAGTGCTGCTTTAAAAAAAAAAAAAGTTTTCCGCTTGTGAAATACATTGGTAGGAGAAAGCAGTGATGACCTGGTTTGTTTCTTACTCCCCTCAAGGCTGCCAACACCATTCATACAGAGGAAGATTCCCCTTTGTGAATCTGTGACCACCACCTTTGAAGTGTCGGTAACTGGTCAGTGGTTTGAGACCGTAATTGCGGTCGCTAGTCAGTCATCCCTTCAAGACAGATTCAGAATTAGGAAGTAATGCCCCTTTCACTCGCATTCCTAATTGCATTTCAGAATAGGTCAGCTAATGCATTTTGCATGTCAAAAATACTTTTCTGAGTCGCAAAATAGATTTAGTACATAGTAAAACAAGCATTTGCAATGCCATAGGTCTTGCATTTACACAAGTTTAAGCTATTGGCATTGTAAATGGCAATACTTTTTATTTATGTTTTAAAAACCAAAACATAAATAAAAAGCATAGTAATTTACAGTGCCAGTAGCTCAAACTTCTGTAATTGCCAGACCTATTGCATTGCAAATGCTTGTTTTACCTAGCCATGTTGGAGGGTGCAGGACCATATGTGGCCAAAAGAGGTCCCAAGAGCCCTCTTTTGCCACATATAGTACTGCACCCTTCAAAGTTGGAGCAATGTTTTTTACCTAGCCATGTTATAGGGTGCAGTACCATATGTGGCCATAAGAAGTCCCATGGGACCTCTTTTGGCCACATATGGTACTGCACCCTGCAGTACATCTGGTATATACACCCTACCCATAATGCATTGCTTGCAAGACAGTGCCATGAGTACATTCAAATAGCTATATCCATATATAAAATTAGTAGCTTTGAAATGTGACAAAATAATTATTATATTGATTCTGGATTAGGTTCTACTCTGTGTGGAGCTGATAAAGGGAAATTATTAGGTCTCATAAAAATGTGAGATGTGCTAGTGAGTAAAGTAACTACTGTCAGCCTTACACAGGACATAGCGTGTGTTCTGTCTGTAAATCATTTAAGAAAGCAGTGCTCCTAGGCTGTAATTAAAACTTAGGGAGTAACAACACATATTTCAGGAAGTGTCCTCATGGGAGGTTACAAGAAGAGACAAGGCAATACAAAGGAGGAACTACTAAGCCTATTGACCAAAAAAAAGCCACTGTTTACAAAGGACAGGAACCATTTAAAAAAATGGGGCAGAACATTTAGTTTTGTTTTTATTTGCAGTGGAAATATTATATATGCTTTGAACTAAGGCCAATGGTATTAAAAACCAACAGCTCTAACTTTAACAAATTCGAGACCTATTGTATTGAAAATGCAATCGGTCTTGCATTAGTTGGAGTTACTGGCATTATAAATGCCAATTTTTTTTATCTAGACATGTTGCAGGGTGCAGTATAATATGTGGCCAAAAGAGGTCCCAGGGAACCTCTTTTGGCCACATTTGGTACTGCACCCTGCAGAAGATATGGTAAATCCACCCTACCCATAATGCATTGCATGCAAGACAGTATCACAAATATATTCAACTGGCTATGTCCATATATGAAATTTGTAGCTTTGAAATATGACAAAAGAATTAATTCTCGATGAGACAGCGCAAGCGCAGCCTAGGCGAGACCTAAAAACAGTGCCGACTGGCACGGATTGGGGGTGGCAGGGCGGGGGCGAGGCGGTAAATGGGGGAAAAACATACCTCCTCGCAGACTCTCTCCTCATCATCCTCCCTCTGCTCCATAATAGGAAGCTCCAAGGCTTCCTGGCTCCCCTAAGCCAATGCAGCTTTGTGATTGGTTTGAGCGCCGTGGTTCGGTGCTCAGCCGGGGAATAGAGGCCTGGCTGGGCATGCTCTCCACCCAGGCTGTAGCCTAGGTGGAGAAAATGCAAAGTATGCATGACTGTTTGCTGGCCAAAGAGGGCCGGACATTCAGTTATTGCACACTCACAGACTGCCCACCTCTCCTCCCCCTGCTCTGAGAGCAGAGCAGCCCCACTCGCCCCTCAAAGACGCTGCAGAAGAAACAAATAAATGATAATAACAAGTTATTATCCTTTTATTTTTCCTTTATTTCCACTGCTGAAAGCAGGGGGGCGATGCTTCTCCACCTTAGCGGAGGAGATGCCACTGGTAAAAAAAACATTTTGCTGCCCAAGCCTTGTCAGTTTGTAAATCACAGAGTTGGCGACCGCATAATGACTTAGTTCATTTGTCTTTATGATCTCTCATTCATGAGGCCTAAATTATGTTGTTTTTCAATTTTTTTCCATATATGTCAGTTTCAGTACAGTTGTAACTTTTGTATATTTTCATACCTCTAACTTTGCCGTGCTATGCTTGGAAATAACTCCCACTTGTTGTAAAGCGTTATGATGCTCTTTGGTCTTGTATGTACTATATTACAATGCTGCATAAATAAATCGTCACTTGCAACAGCGCCCCATTCTCTCACTCAGTTTCACTGTCATCTTTACCCACCCACCAACCCCCCCGAACCCTCCCTCCAACCAGCCACCCTTGTCATCTACTCAGTCTACCTGCCAATTGCTTTTCCCTCCTGTCAGCTTTGAAACAAAAATTGGCTCAGTAGCAGAGCGGTTTTGACAGACCAATTACCCCACCTGGCGCGCATCCCTGCATTGGTCACATGAAGCGTCTTATCCATTTTACCTGGAATAATGGCGGTCTGTGCACAGCACTTCCAGGAAGCAACGCTCTTGCGAGATAATTGAATTCAAACACTGTATGTATTATTCACATAGTGTTTTTTACAGCAAAAAGTACCCAGAGTTTAAGATGGCTGAGTTAACTTGTGGCACACTATTTGGTAGCCATCATCCACAGCGAAAAGCTTGTGCCTGGTTTTAGTGGACATGCTTATACTGTTTTGTTTAGGGAAACATGCCCAAAAAATAAATAAATAACAATCGAGGCAGACTAATTATCAAATTAAATGTGGGAGACTCTGTAGTAAGTTATGAGAAAGGAAGTGACAACACACCTCTTAACAGATTATGTTACTGCAAAGGGGTCTATTTTCCATGTTATTTCAGTTATATGTTTTTATTAGCCTGGGCAGCGTTCTGTCCTTTTAGCTGGATATGAAGTTTTTAGGTCGAGCCTAGACGAAAGCAAAAGCGAAGCTTTTGCTGTCTAGGGCTCGACAACTTATGTTATCAGCAGACTGACACGCGCTTCTCCTGCCGGAGATTTTACCTCGTGGGCGCGCACGGCGCCGTGCCCCTCTCGTGCCTAATATTCCCGTGTGCAAACACTCACACAGCCACACTCACGCATGCGCACATACACAGCCACACGCATACACAGACACACACACACACACACGCACCCCCCCTTAAACAGACCCACGCACACACAGACAGACGCACGCACAGACACATTCGAACACACACAGACACACACGCGTACACTACCCCCCATCACTCACCGGGCTCTTTCGGCGTGTTCCGTGTCTCCTCCGCAGCGCTGGTCTTCCCCCGGGCCCCCTCCTGGGACCCGGGACTTCAGATGCCGCACTCCGCTTTGGCGCCGGGGCTCGGAGCGCGCATGCGCGGGCAGCCCCCACCCTCTCACTCCGCCCGGGCTGCTTTCTGTTTTTGTACTTGAAATGTCTGGGAAAGTGTCCGCCGGTCTCTGGGAGAGGTGCAAGCACAGTCACCCCGTTCAAAGGCAATTTGGGGATTTGAGTGAGAAAAGTTCTTGGCGTAAAGGCTTCCGGCGCAAACACCCATTTCATGTGCACGGCTGGTGACAAAGACGAAAAATGGTCAAATAAGGTTTTGTATGAATTTATTGAGGTTATGAACGGTGTCTGCAGCGCTCTGGAGAAAATAATTATCTGTAGACCGTAATGACTGCTGGATGAGGCACAGAGCCTGGGCCCCGTGCCACCAGAGCAGGCATAGTAACTGGCACAGGGGCAGAAAGGGTGCTAGTGCCTTGGGCCGTGTAGGCAAGCTTAGTGACTGGGCAGCAGTGGCGCAACATAAGTCAGCGGTTCGAGGCGGGGCGAACTCCAGGCCCCCCTCAGCAAAAGTATTTGTTGGTGGGTCAGGGCAGGACGGCGGCCTCCATGCACTTTTCAGAGGGGGTTGCTCCAGTTTCGTTACGTAACTTGTCAGGTGCACGGGTGTGGGTACAGTGGCTGCACCTTGGGTCTCGTCAATACTCCTGGTGACAGAGCTTGCCACTGTGCCAATTCGGGAGGAATATTGACAAAGCGCTCGGCACGGATGCAGCCAGAGTAACCAGGCCAGGGGTTCACTCGAGCAGACACCGCGACTGGGCGACTGTGCCCTGTGTCTGCGGAGCAGGCAGGGTGACTGGGCGTTGCGTTGAGCCTCTTAAGGTTGCATGGTGACTGCCCTGTGCCTCTGGAGCAGGCTCAACGATTGGGCACTCTGCACTGATACACGCACAGTGATTGGGCGTTGGGCCTCTTGAACAGGCACTGCGACTCTCCCCTCTGCTATTGGAACAGCTACACTCTGGCAGGCCCCGATAATGGACCTTACACCACTTACGTAGGCATGGAGACTAATCAGTCTATTGGATCAGTCAGAGTGACACTACAGTGAACCAGCCCAGTGACTGGATTCTGCACCACTGCGGCAGGCAGAGCAGAGAGCTAGTGTTGGACCACAGTTGTAGCATTTATATAGCGCTAACCAGGGCTTTAAGTGATCTGAAACAAGCATTTTTTCTTTCTATGTCTGCCACCCTATCTGACTCTTATCTCCATTTGTCCTCTGCCCCATAAGACCACTTCAAATGCTTACATTTTTCAGACATGTAAATTAAATATTTCATTCAAGCCACCTCACAGGGATGAGAAAAAAAGACAGTGTGTGCATGTATATGTTTGCGTGCATGCCTGCTGCATGCACGCGTGCGTAGATATGTAGGAGTGTCTGTGTGCGTGCTTGCATATCAGTGCATGCGTGTGTTAGTGTGTAATAAGGCTCCTCTTGGTTATACTGTATATGTATGGATGCTTGCTTATTTGCATGTCTATGTGTGTGTGTCTGCTTGAGTATGTGTGCATGAGCGTGTTTATGTATGCTTATATGGTTGTATCCATCTATGTATGGGGCCACATATGGCTTTTTCCAAATTAGTGCATGTATGTATATATGTTTGTTTGTGTCTGTGTTTGCACATTTACGTGTCTGTGTGCATTTATGTTTATTTTGAAGGTTTTTTTAATGCACATAAAAGGCTCAGTGGGTGGGTGAGAGCGCTTTACTAAAAACAATACCTGTGACAAGAACTACTGGCTGCGGTAAATATTAACCTCAATAGCACCTCTTTCGTACTGGTTTTCCAGCGGAACACGGTCAAATGAATGGGAATAGCGGTATGCAAATATCATAACTCCACTTCATACAGAAAACAAAAGTAAAAAATATTGCCATTTTTAACACCAAGAGCTCTAGCTTTCACAAATCCGAGACCTATTGCATTGCAAATGCTTGTTAATACATCTCATGCACTGGGCTTGCTTCTTGTTTTTTTTAATTTTAAGTCTTAACATTGAAACCCAGCTCCCACGTTCTTTGTACACTGAGTGAGTGAAACACTCAACTGCCAAGATACAGAGATGATCAGTCAGCCTTTCATCATGTCAAGGTCCATGAAGTGAGTACTCGTAGCTACCAATAGGCAGCGTATCTTCTGTCCAGGGCCACTGGAATGATGCGATTGTGCCCGCTCCGCGTTTTTCACATCATTATGGATCTGCCACATAAGCCATCATCTGCTGCATAATCTGGTGGTTGTAACAAATAGTTTCTAGCTCAAATGGTTAAAAAGCTACTAAAATCGCAGTGACACGTGTTGCTGCACAGTCTGAAGTCCTTTGTAAAGGTTGACTGGTCACCTTTCTGTTGTTTATTGCTATGGCTGTGTTAAACTGATGTGCAACCTTTGCCAATACACTGTTAAATGACAACATAATGCAGTAATATTAACAGAAAATGTGCTGCATTGCGCCACATAATTTGTTTTTTCGTGCCGCATAATTTTGTCAATCCTGCCACATAATTTGCCCCGCTCCTGCTACATAATTCCAGTGCCCCTGCCTTCAGTCACACTTTAACAGGCATGGCTTTAAATCCAAAAGCATTTTGCATACGTGGATCTTTACGTTCAATGCATTTAATAGTGAAAAGTGGTATGTTATGTCCCAGAATTCAGAGTGATGTATGTTGAGACGAGAGGACGTACTGCAGTACAGCGCCACACGTGGTTATTTGATTGGAGCACACTCAGAAAATGGGCCATGTTAAGCGCTTTGGAAAATATCGCTCAGATGAATCGTTAACTAAAGCTGAGGATTTTGTGTCCCTTGCTTGAATTTTTTATGACTCTAGTCGGACACAATACCAACTGCAGGCCTATCTCTCTTCTTCCCCTGTTTGGCAAAGTGATGGAAGCAGCAGTGAACCAGCAACTGTCAACCTAACTCGAAAAAAATAATCTGCTGGACTCATCCCAATCAGGCTCCCGGTCTTATCACAGTACTGAGACAGCCCTAGTACAGATAGTTGACAACATTAGGCTCTCCCTAGATGCCAGACAATCGGCCATCCTCATCCTGCTTGACTTGTTGGCGGCTTTCGACACCATCTCACACGACATTCTTTAAGAACGTCTAAGAGAGTTTGGTGTTGAGGGCCCGGCTCTGAAATGGCTAAAAATCTACCTAGCGGAAAGGACTACAACGGTACAAATAGGGGATTTCTGCTCCAAGAGCCTAATCATTGATAAGGGTGTTCCTCAGGGATCCATTTTAAGTCTAACACTCTTCAACCTTTACGTAGCGCCGCTGGCCAAAATGATCAGAGACCATGGCTTCGACACAATCTCCTATGCTGACGACACGCAACTGCTGATCACTCTTGACGCTGACACACAGCGCAGATTTATACAATGCATGACATCAGTAAACAAATGGATGTCAACAAATCATCTGCTCCTCAACGCGAGCAAAACAGAGGTCATGCTCTTTGGAAACGCACTTAACATATGATCCGCAGAATGGTGGCCTCCCTCACTTGGACCATGCCCATTGCCCAAAACAACAGTTCGTAACCTGGGAGTTATCATGGACAACACATTTTCCATGAAGGACCATATCCACTCCCTGGTCCACACTAGTTACGGACAAATGTGCTCTTTGAAAACAATCTTTAAATGGATCCCCCTCAGTGCTAGGCTGCCACTAGTACAAGGCCTAATCATCAACCGATTAGATTATGGCAATGCACTGTTTGCATCCAACAATGAAAGACTTCTCTCTAACTGCAAGTGCTTCAAAACACTGCAGCCATATTGGTCCTTAATCTCCCTTCCCGATCACCATCAGCCCCCAGTCTTAGTACCCTCCATTGACTGCCGATAAAAAAAGTTTCTTTTAAATTATGTTGCCTCACCCACAAAACTTTGAACAACCAGGGACCTATCTATTTGGCAAAGAAACTGGTTAAATATCAGACAAGACGCCCCCTTCGCTCATCCAACAAGCACCTCTTGAACATCCCCAAGGTACGCACTGTAAAAAATGAGGATAGTTCTTTCTCCAAAATTTCCCCGGAGCTATGGAACTTATTGCCGATGCAACTCCACCAGGAGACGAACCATAAACAATTTCATAAAGATCTCAAGTCATGGCTATTCTAACTCTGTCTCTCCCCTCTAGGTACTGTTGTGGGCAAAAGCGCTATGAGACCTAAGGGTGAAATATGCGCTCAAGAAAGGTCTGTTACTCCTACTACTACTACTACTACTACTACTACTACAATAATGCGTTTCCTTCTAATCAGTTGTAATCAACCAGAATCGGGTACAGATCTTTGAAACTGGGACCAGAAGATATATGATCACCTTCTTAAGGCACGAATACAGGAAGAACGGTGCAAGGAAAGGGTAAATGATGGCCGGGCGCCTCTACAGAGCGTTAGTTTAAAAGGTGACCTCTGTGGTTCCATTTTCAGATTAGAGGATGGCTAGACAAGCTCCATTATAAGTGTATGTGTTACATTTGCGAAGTGTGAGGGGAGGGATACAAGGTCACACTCCTGCTGTGCTCACATACTAGTGGATGCTGTTCCGCCTCTCATGGCCTCACCCACGCCTAAGGCGAGGCTGTCACCTCTCTATAAATAGTAAGGGGACGCCATCCACTGGCATCTGTCCTTGATTTCTAACTTGGTTTGTTGTTTATATTTGAAATCTTTATATTGCTTTCCTTTTTTTCATTCGGGCTTTCATGTTGTTTGACACAAATCAACGCTGCATCCCACACGTTTCCCTAATCTTGGCCTTATGAGAATCTGAGGTGTCCAGAAGCCATTGGCGGCACTTCCACTAAGGCAGAGAAGCGTCATTCCACTGCCAGGAGCAGCAAAGAAAGGAAAAAAATAAAATGATAATAACGGAATGTTATTATCGTTTAGTTTTTTCCCTCCTGCTGCAGCAGTGTGTGAGGGGGCGAGGCGGAGCTGCAGGACAGCAGGGGGCGAGTGGAAGGCACTTGTGCGCAATGACGGTTTAATCATCTCTGTCGGGCCGCCCAAAACAGTCATGCGCAACACCCTGTTCTCCATGCAGGCTGCATTACAGCCTGCATGGAGAACATGCCCACCCTTCCAGCCACTGGCTGAGCACCGTGTCAAGGCGCTCAGACCAATCACAACGTTCCACTGGAGCGTTGTGATTTGCTTAAGGGTGGGAACTTGGCTGCCAGCTTTTTGTTCCGACCTGGAGTCAGACACAGGAGAGAAGGCATGGGACCCTGCAGCGGCAAGGTAAGTTTTACTTATTTATTTATTTTAAAGCATCCCGCAAGCCACACCCGCCACGAGCGAGCCATGCCGGCCGCCCCTGCCATAAGCGAGCAGGAAATGCAAGGCATTATTAGATCACATGAACGCAGAGAAACAGCTGGTCGACTGCTCTCTTGTGTGCATCTACCACACATGCCCCTCCTAGTTTCCATATTTTCTACATGCATGGCAAGTCCTAGGATGGATTTCTTGCTGAAAATTTCATAACTGGTCGCAGGGCCGGTTTTAGTGTTCGCGGTGCCTGGTGCCATTTTTCGTGCCCCTTCACCCCATGACCGCCTCCTCGGATTCTCTCACTACCACCAGGCAAAAAGGTCCTTCATCTCTCCAATCATACATTATTGCTAAACACAGTCCCCCCTTGAGGTCAGCGCTCAAGCTAAAGCTGGCCCTGACTGGTCGTGAGCCCTCTGGTGATCTATCTTTCATTAGTCTTTTCTTTTTTTTTGTTCTCACAAAATCCTTCCTTACGAAATAGTTTTTCTTTGAATGATTCTGACCAGGGCAATGAATATGGTTTGCAATGTCACTATACTAGAACGGAAAAGCGTAGTGTGTTTACTTGTTAACAACTCTCCCTACAACTTTGTTCTCCAGGAAGCTTTAACACCTAAATATTGACCTCCAAAAAGGTTCTGTCAGAAGTAGTTGCCTGCCTCAATTACATTCAGTGAAGTTGATAATGATTTCAGTACTGCAGTTGTTCTTTAGACTAGTAGAGCATTCTCGGAAGATAGTATTTTCCGAAACACCATCCTGGTCATTCTTGGGATTTCCGATGAATCGCAGAACATTGGCCTGGTGTACCTCTAAGTTATGCAGTGACAGAGTTCTCAGGTGTGTGTCAAGGATAACTCTTGCATATGAGGCACCTCAGTCCACTGAACATGTTGATCCTTTCACGTGGAAGGAGTTTGGGGTTCACATCTCAGCGCCCAAAACACGTTGAGCTCATTCTTCTGTGGTTGAGGGACTGAGTATACAAGAACGTGAGAAGATAACTTAGTGAAAGAAATTCTTCTGCATACTCCTCCAGAAGACCCATGACACATTGAGTGGTAGTTTGGAGGCTTCTCAAGACAGACTCTTCTTCGGGCTTGCTGGTTGGTTTAAATACACTGCATCAGAAGACTAATCTTTGCTCAATTGCATCACACGGTGAGGACTTGGCAGAGATGTAGATACTGAAACCCATAATTAGGTAATGGTGACCCTGAAGTGAGCACTTTGTTTTGGTTTCCTTCATATGTCACTGAAAGAGGTCTAATGCCAACACCTTAGGAACACTAGATAGTTTAGTGCAAGAGCCTTGTACTTGGTTAGGCAGTTTGTCTGGCATCCCACTGGTCTAGTGCATCAACTAAAGGAACCTGTGATTAGCGGTCTTGAATCCTAACAGGACCGGTCCTTTGTTCCTTCACTGGTCGATACTCAGATGGATATTATCATTACCATGAAATTGTGTAAGCTGCAAGCTATCACTTTACAAATAAAACTGTCAAGAAATCTTATATTTTATGATGGTGCCTCAGTGACGTCATGTTCCTGAGTCTCCACATTTCTAGTCCTAGGCTTACATTTAATGAATCATTGGGTTCTAGGTATTGAAGTCTTCAGAAGACTCTGAAGGAGGCCGTCAAACTCTCATGCTCAGCTGTCTGAAATGGCCTAGGCCAGTTGTTCTGAACCTGTGGTCTATGGACCGCTGACTTCTTGCAGCACCTACTCAGGGGGTCTGCAACTGTTTAGAAAAATAAAGAATACTAGCAGATTAATAAAGTATATACACATAGCAAAGTAAAATGTAAAAGTAAAAATTTGAAAAAACTCTCTAAATGAGAAGGAATTTGCCATTGATGTCTAACAGTTAAGCTGATATCCTTAGCTTGATTAGCGGGAGCAGCAGAAGTATGGCACACACTAGAATGGCCAAATGGTGGTCTCAATTGAAGCACTGGTATGCTTAAGACAGTACGTATTAGGAGCAAAAAAGCCAAAGTGCTATGCTAGAGTTTAGCATATTGCTGTGTTCTTAGAAATAAAACCAAATTTTGAAAGGCTTCAGCCTTCCTAGTAACATTAAAATTGTGGTTTTTGTATCCATTTCTGTTTATGAATTAAATGAAATATTTAATGATTTGTATTTATATTATATACTTTTTTCTATAGTTGTGTGTATGTTTTTTGAGGTTCACATACCAGAAATTATTTATACTGGGATACGCGCCTTCCAGTAGTTATACTCTTGGAGGTCCACAGAAGTCAAACGTTTAGGAACCACAGGCCTAGGCAATATATGAGTGGTATACACAACATATACATACATAATTGAAAGAATATCTATTCATGTAAATCCAATATACCACCCAGTGCCTCTTCATATTCCTGCCTTTTCTCTTCCATCATTTATTCCAGCCTGCCACCCATATGGTAAAAAACACAAATTCGAACAATCTTTTTTTTAACAGTCGTTAAAGCTTCTGAATTACACCAACATTGAAATCACTTCCATTTCTTTGAATTTTCCTACCATTGGTTAACTGACAAGTAGCCTATTTTGTATTGCAACAGTCTAACTCATGATTTAGCAAAAATAAAAAACACAAATAAACAAATACCCTTGTCCATTTTCTTTTGTTGGTATTTAACACTGGACTGGATGTTGAATTTGTATAGCATAAGTGTTTGTATATATTTTCATCCATCACTCCAGACGCAGATTGCCTGCTCATATTTTCAATATCCTCCCTTGGTTATTAAGTAAAGTGTGCTTTTCTATATATGAAACTATCTAAACCCACTCGTCATAATTGTTGTTCATCTTCAAAATGTCCACCCAATCCAAAATGGCTGCTTCTATCGTGTGACATGTGGTTGTTCATTGTGGACCTAAATATATGATTTTAAAAGTTCTTGATTGTGAAAAGGCAGTGGAAAGCTGCCCAAAGTATGAGCACATTTCTTTGTAGGCAATCCAAGTGAAATCGCACTGGTCTGTTTCAGAGTGGCTAGTAGAAATCAATTAAGAAATAGCCCCCACCTTTTGAGAAATGCCACAGAATGTCTGGCTTATCATCAAGTACATAAGCTATATCAGTCAGATTAATAGGCCACAACGAAAGGGTTGTGGCTGCCAAGCAGATATATAGGATAAAATAGAAGCTAATTTTTTGATCAGTGCCCTGATTTTTATGTTTCGGTGTTTGCTTTTGTATTTTCTCTTCAAAGGTGGAGAAACAAAAACGAATGGAACGAATAAAACAGAAACGAGCTCAACTACAGGAGTTACTACTACAGGTAAACCATTTATGGTTAAAAAAATATTTTTATTTGCTATCATTTCCCCCTCCAATTACCTTTGCTTTAGACCCCCATTCAAGAATGGGCTAAGTATCCATCCTTCTGTCTACTCAACTGTACCCGTAGGACAAGAGCTGGTACTGTTATCTATCATGTTTCTTTGTTGTGTCTGCTAATTGAGCCAATTCCTTTGAGATCCTCTGAACACAGAGTGCTTAATCTGAAAAAATGCAACTATTTTCATGCTTCTAAGAATAATTAACACTGTCCTTTGTTAATGATGAGTTGGTGGTGTAGCTGCAGCTGTATTATACATGGATTTCTTTCTGATGGATACCTCTAGCTGTAGATTCCCCCCTGTTAGAATATTCCCAGGCTCCAGAGTGGTGTGGTAGAATTCTTCAGCAATGCTCCTGTGCACTGACAGGTAGTGCCTTGTTGCTCAACAATGACCCCATATCACCTGGAAGTGATAGAGCAGAGGTGCATGTACCCCTGCGCTGCTCGCTGATGTCCTAACTTAGTTGTCTTCTGACCACTTCGAAATTCGTTCTACTACAGTGTGCTAGGTAAGATGTCTCTAAAGAAAACGACAGGATTCAAGCTGGGCTGAATGTGCATGTGGGTGTCTCTGATAGATAGTCTTCGGTCACAACTCGAAGTCGTACGATAAATGTTGCTTCATACACCTGAAGGCGATCCAGGAGCAAGAGGCAAAACTCCATGTTGCTGAAACAGTTGAAACATAAGTTCCACTCCCCGTCCAAGTCATAGCTAGGTTTGTGATATAGTTAAAGAGACCGGTTTCATGCAAAGCACCTTTCCCACTCGATTTTTTTCCAGAAAATCAAAGTAGAAAGCTCGTTATACAAGAAAACTAAGGGAGACTCAAACCCATCCTGCCACTCCATATCAGATGAGAAGGCACTAGGGCGTTAATCAAAAGATCATACTTCAAAAGTATCTTCTCACTCTGTCCTGTTGTACATCTGGTCCCAGTGATCCCAAAATCTCAACACAGGCGCAAATAGTGGCCTTCAAGAAGGCTGTGCTGCAATTCTTGCGGCTCCCTCCTGTACATATTCTGGCTCCACGAAGCTACAGGGGACTCCAGTTGGACTTCTGCCGACGGAACCTCCTCTGACACCAACTGACCCCTTTGGATCCACTCCTGTGTCAGCACAGATGCTGACTTCACTAGAACCAGCCCTGGACCAAAGTCTAATGCCGGTCTCCGCACCCCTGAACCAACTTTGCCTGCCTCAGATATGTGTTGTGCCATACAATTTTAAAAGCATGCCCAATCATTATTCAGCCAACCTCTAGCCCATGTCCTCTACTTTGATGCCAGTAATATCAGGAACTGGAAGCTTTATTCAGATCTGACCCTGGTGCAGTTCAAGGTATCCAAAATGTTCTCTGCAATACCTATGATAATAAAGAGGAGTACAACCTGCCCGTTCCTCATTATTCTGATGAAGGCCATTATCTTTTATTTAGAATGTCAGTGGCCTAGATGCATCCCTAGAAGGTGAGTTGGCCTCACCACCTGAACCATCAATTAAAGAAAGTGCCTCTTTCGCAGTAGTAGTGTGAAGGGCAGCAGAAGTGCTAGACTTGCAGTAGCCTACTCTTGAAAGTAAGACAAATTTATTAACTGAGATCCCTCAACAAAAATCCGACTCCGTCTTAGCAGCTATTGCCATTCACAGACTCTCTTACACACACTTAGACATTTTGTCTAAGCCATACTCATGTCCTCAAGTCAGTTGGCCTGTAGCCAGATGCTTTAAGCCGGTTCCCAGTGATCCAGAGTTTTTGACAAAACATTCTTTGTCAAATTCCTGGTCATACAGTATATTTAATCCTAATGCCTTTCAAACAGAGAGTGAAAACGTTTTGATGCCTTTGGAAAGAAAATATTCACCTCAACTAGCTTAGCTTTAAGTTCCTTTGATGCAGTGTGCCATCTGAGCAGGTACACCCATTCTTTATTAGATATTACCAGCAAGATCTCGCCTGCCGCCCGAAAGACCTCAGAACCTTGCTGGCTCAAATGATGCAAGAGGGACAGGATGTGGCGAAATATGTCTTCACTGTTGACTTAGACAGCACATACTGTATAGGTAGATATATTGGTGCCATTGTCGTTCTTAAAAGGCATCCCTGGATGAAATCCCCTGGCTCCATAGATGTTGTCCAAACGTCTTTGATGGGCATGCCCCTTGATGGCTCAAGATTCTTCGAAGAAAAAGCTGATTCAGTGCTCAGACAATTTAAGTACAGCCACCCCACAGGATAATTCTGGTGAGTCATGCTTCCAGTCAAACGGTTCTATCAGCACTAAAGAAAATCTTGAGGCTTTTCACTGGGCTAGTTTATTCGCAAGGCCAGCCCTTCCAGCCTGTACACCAGCAGCAGATCCAGTTCCCTTGGGGTAGAGGATTAGACAGTGGCTAAGGGGGTTTGAACAAGCAGGGAAAACTTAATTCTAACTCCTCTTCTGCTGCAGCGGCTGCTAAGCTGCTTCATTATCTGAGGCCTATATCCAGCTGATAGGAGGAAGGATACAACATTTCCTCCCTGGCTGCTGAGCCATCACACCAGACAGATGGGTCTTGCAAAGGATTCAAATGGGCTACATCCTTCGTTTTATTTCATCCCTTCCGCACCTGCCTCCCTCCACATCAAAGCAACTTTTGGAGGATCACTCCACAATCTTGAGGGAACAAGTCAGCCTTCTGCTGTTCAAGGGTGGCAGTGAGCGGGTGCTGGATCCAGACAGTGCAGAGTGGGGTGCTACTTCCTCGTACCTAAGAAGACAGAGGCCTCCGGCCTAAACTGTATCATCTGAAAGAAACAGGTTAGTGTTAGATTCCTTAACTTAGAATATCCCCAGGGGTCAGACTGGATCCAGAAAGTTTTGCGTAGCAGTAACCCTGCGCGTTGGTAGGCGTCGTCTGCGGCTCCGCGTCAGTCGTCAGTGTCGTTGGCGCCGGGATGACGTCGTCGGAGTACTTAGATGCCGCCCTCACGCGCTGACGTCAGTTCTTCTTTTTTCCAGGCCAGCAAGCGCAGATCCGGAAAAAGCAGTACTCCTTAGTCATTTTTTGGCTAATTTTTTTGATCTTTTTTGATCCTGTTTCGAGTTGTAAAGACTATCGATACCGGTAGGGATGCCCGGGTTACAGCCCTGTGCCGATTGCAACCGACTGATGTTGGTTACCCACCCCCACCGCCGGTGCCTGTATTGCCTTGGGGCCGACCATGACGATAAGTCGTGCCCCGACTGCCGGGCCTTGACTTCGAAGGCTAGGCGGGAGCGGTCTCGTAAGCGCCTCGAGCTCCGGTAGTCGGCCCGTGCCGTTCACGGTCCAGGTCGAGGAGGAGGTCGAAGGACCAGTCGCGGGGCCACAGTCATCAAGCGACACAGCCCACACGGCTCCGCCGGAGCCACAGGCGCCGCTGCCAGCTCCATACCCGCCGGTCCCTGGGCTGAACGCGACGCCGGAGAAGATAGATGCCTTCCTCATGGCCATGAGGTCGCTCTCTCCTCCGTCGGGTCCTGCTGTGACGCCTTCGGGTCCCGCGGCCCGACTGGGAGTGCAAGCGGGCTGGGTGCTTCGGCCCCGGCGCCGTCGTGTGCTTCGGCACCGTAGACGATTCCGGTCCAGACGCCGCAGCGCCGCACCGGATCCGGGTCGCCGCTGGTCGACCTTACGACCCCTTCGCCGGCGCTGACCCCCCCCCCCCCCCCCCCCCCCAGGGTGTCACCCCCTATGCCGTTTCAGGACAACGTCGTCCCCGGTCCCTCTCTCGGTCCGGATCCGGCGTCGCTCGACTCCGCACTTGACGCAGAGAGAAGAGCAATTCTTTTATGATCTGGCCCCCTCCTTTAAACCGGACTATCAGGAGATGGGAGGCAAGGGGGACTGGGAGGGGTCTGAGGACCCTCTGGCATGAGAGTGCCTGTCGTTTCAGGTCTGGGCAGTAGATCTAGGGGAGGCCAGTGGTTTGGACACTTCGCCCGACACTGGCTTTGCTTCCCCTCCTACCATGGCTACGGAGGAGGGGGCTGCTTACAGTGTGGTGCTGACGAGGGCAGCCAAGGCCTTGGGTCTTGAGCTCCCAGTCGCGGCCGTGAGAAATAACCTCCTCACCGAGGTCCTTAAACCGCAGGCAAGCTCTTCAGAGCCTCTACTGCTGTTTAATGAGGCCCTTACTGATGTTCTGTTGGGCACTTGGTCCAGGCCCGCTACAGGTCCCCCTGTAGATCGGAACGTGGCCAGGTGCTACCGCCCGGGCGACCCTAGCTTCCTGTCCACCCACCCCACCCCGAGAGCCTGGTTATCCAGGCCTCTAACTCTCAGACCACATTCCCGACTGCACCACCTGATCGGGAATCCAAAAGGTATGAGCAGTTTGGTAAGAAGCTGTTCTCCTCACTTAGTTTGGGGTTGCGGCCGGTCAACACCGCTTGCCTTTTGGGCCGTTACACCCACTCTCTGTAGGACACGGTCGCGGACGTGCTGCCAGCTTGCCCGGAGGCGTCAAACTCGCTCAAGCTCTTGCGGATGGGCGGGATGCAGCACGATATTCTATCCAATGAGCGCTGGGCAGTGCGATTTCCACGATGGTGGCGGTTCGCTGCCACGCCTGGCTGAGGTCCGCCAACTTTTCGGCTGATGTCGTTTGATGGCCGTCGCCTTTTTGACTACAAGGCAGACCGCGCGCTTGAGCGTTTCAAGGACTCCAGGGCTACGGCCAAGTCCTTGGGCCTGTCGGGCCAGCGCCACCAACCTTCTGCCTTTCGCTGCTTTCGTGGCCAAGGAAGGGGCGCCCCCTCACGTCCTGCCAGCCACGGGCCGCAGACTAACATCCAGGCAGCGGCGGACGTGGTAACCGCCGTGGCGGTGCCAGGGGACAGCCGCAAGGCCATTCCACATCCACCCACGCAGCATCCGCCTCAAAGCCTTCCTAGTCTGAGTTTTCAGGCCCATTCGACACAAGTGGGGGGCAGGGTTCGCCATCACCTCCTCCACTGGCGCTCCATCACATCGGACAGGTGGGTGCTGCAAATCGTCTGAAGGGGCTACTCCCTCCCTTTCGAGGCGACCCCTCCAGCCATGCCACCGCATGTCGGGGGATCACTAGCAACTTCTGCAAGAGGAAGTTGCGGCCCTCTTGGCCAAGGGGGCCATCAAGCGCCTTCCTGGGCCAGAAGTAGGGTATAGTTGTTACTCCCACTACGTCCTGGTTCCCAAGAAGGGCAAAAGGGGCCTACGCCCTATCTTGGACCGGCGGAACATCAACAGCTTCCTCCGGAAGGAGAAGTTCAAGATGCTGACTTTGGCTCAGGTCTTAGCTGCCCTAGACCCAGAAGACTGGATGGTAGCGTTGGACTTGCAGGACGCATATTTTCACATCCCCGTCATGCCGCCCAACCGGCGTTACCTGCCGTTCATGGTAGGCCGCGAGCACTTCCAGTTTACCGTGCTCCCCTTTGGCCATACCAGCACCCCTCGGGTGTTCACGAAAGTGATGGCGATGGTCGCAGCCCATCTGCGCAGATTAGGGGTGTCAGTCTTCCCCTATCTCGACGACTGGTTGTTGAAGGATGGCTCGCCCCAGACAGTCGTCAGCCTCCTCCAGACTACGGCCGACCTCCTGCACCTGCTGGCGTTCTCCATCAATGTGCCGAAGTCACACTTGTGTCCCTCTCAGAAGCTCCTTTTCATCGTAGCGGTTCTGGACTCGGCGCATTTTCGGATTTATCCTCCGAACAGCGGGTTCGGGATATTCGTGCTCTGATTCCGATCTTTCGGCCTTTATCCCGAGTCTCGGTCAGGGTGACGCTGCGGCTTCTGGGGCTGATGGCCTCCTGCATCCTTCTGGTGTATCACACCAGGTGGCGGATGCGGGCTCTGCAGTGGGACCTGAAGTTTCAGTGGGCCCAGCATCAGGGCAAACTGTCCGACCACGTCCTGATCTCGGAGGGCACTGCGAGACAGCTGCAGTGGTGGCTCACGGACCGCGATTGGGTCAACGGCAGATTCCTCTCAATACCCCAACCGGAGCACGTAGTTGTTACGGATCCATTCCTCCTGGGCTGGGGGGCTACATAGGAGAGGCGGAGATCAGAGGCCTCTGGTCTCCGACGGAGTCCCGGCTCCATATCAACCTTCTGGAGCTGCGGGCGATCCTGCTTGCACTGAAGGCATTCCTTCCCTCTGTCCGGGGAAGTGTAGTGCAGGTGTTCACGGACAACAACAAACAGGGTGGGGTGGGGTCGTGGACCCTTTGTCAGGAGGCTCTGCGCCTCTGGCAATGGCTGGAACACCAGGGCGTCACCCTGGTGGTTCAACACCTGGCAGGTTCCCTGAACGCCAAGGAGGACGAACTCAGCCGCCGGTGCATGATGGATCACGAATGGCGTCTGAACTCGGAAGTGGCGCAAGGCCTCTTTCAGCGATGGGGAGAGCCTTGGTTAGATCTATTCTCCACCGAAGAGAACACGCAATGTCATTTCCAAGGCGGCACTCGCTCGGAGACGCTTTTCGTTACTAGTGGAGCTGCGGTCTATTGTACGCCTTTCCGTCAATACCACTTCTGCCCAGAGTGCTGAAGAAGATCATGCTCAACCGGGCCCAAGTCAGCCTTGTGGCTCCGGACTGGGCACGAAGATACTGGTATCCCGAGCTACTCAGCATGTCAGTCGATCCCCTGATTCGTCTGCCTCTTCAGGAGGACCTTCTGTCGCAGCAGCAGGGGACGGTCCTCCACCCGAACCTGTCCAGTCTCCACCTCCATGCGTGGAGTTTGAGCGGCGACAGTTGAGACCATTTGACTTGCCTCCTGAGGTCTGTGATGTGATTCTGGCAGCCAGGCGTCCCTCCACAAAATCAGTATACGCCTGCGGTGGAACAAATTTGTGGCATGGTGCACAGCAAAGGCTGTGGATCCCCTTTCTGCCCCCCTTTCAGAGGTTCTCCTCTTTCTTCTTTCTCTTGCCCAGCAGGGCTCTGCTCTGGGCACTATCAAGGGCTACCTCTCTGCCATTTCAGCCTTTTTAAGGCTACCTGATCAGCCTTTTCTTTTCAAGTGCCCTGTTGTAAAAAGATTCTTGAAGTGTATCACTCACATGTTTCCTCCTGTTCCTTTCGTGATGCCTCAGTGGGACTTGTTTTGAAGGAAGTGAGCGACCCGAAATACCCTTGAGGGCTTGGGTAATGAAAGTGAAAAGGTAAAGTTGCCTTCAAGGGACTTTATTTAATCTGTATTTTATTTAGTTGAGATTGTTCTAAAAAGGACCAGTCGATTGTCCTTGAAGTGAATAAATCAACAATTTACTATCTTAAAAAAGAGCATTGCATCAACATATAACATATAAACATATAAACAAAGACACAAGGTGTATACGAAAAAATATATTTTTATCAAGTGGTTCATTCAAAGAAATCAACTTCATATACAGATCAATAGACAAATAGAGATTAGGACTGTGGGTACACACATAAGTGAATTACTAGGTGACACAACAGAACCTAAAAAAGCACCTATCCCAAATCACATTGAGTAAAACAAAGAAAGGGATAGGGTGTATAGTCGACGTTTCGGTTTCTCAGGCGTTAATTTGCTGAAACCATCCTCAGGACTGTTATTAATTGTGGTCTGTATAGAGATATTGTTATCTGAAAATCAAAGGATATTTTACAGTTACAATATTAAACTAAATATTTACGTTACACCCTGGTGACAAAACAATAAGATTTAGACAATTGGAGACAAGAAAGACACTAACATGATATGTACAACATGAACATTATACAAATACAAGGTTTATTTACATAAAATCACTATGAATCTGAAGTGCATTTACTTAAAAACAAGAAACTTCACAGTAGTTCCTACATGTTAATCTAAAACAAACAGAGTTATTCACAATATTTTCTATTTGGTATATCCAAATGTTTTGGAGACCTTGTTTTTTGGGTCAGAACAGATGTGGAGTTGTTAGATCTTTGAGACAAAAGGCTTCTACATCATTAAGATCTATTATTTCATATCAGATAGCCCAATTGATTCTGGTCCGATTATTATAGCAACAATGATTGAATCAGTCATATAGTTACATGGCATAAACCGTTAGTAATGGTTCAACCCTCAGAGAAGGTGACTTCTTGTCTATTAATTGGCATACTGTTCTATAACGGATGTTATATGAAACCACATAAGGCAAATCTGACTATTTGTATTTAAAACTATTTTTATCACAAAGGTCTGAGTACCTGTTCATAGAGTATCGTTACTGCATCCCATGGATGATTGTGGATCGGAATGTCTTTAAAATCTGACTGAAACATAAAAGTCCAGTATTTAGGGTCTGCGTTTATAAGATTGGCATGGGTAGATCTATTTGTTTGGTGAAAACATACCTATTAGTTGTAAGGCAATGGGCTTCACGTGATAATTCAAGCTGTAGGTGAGAACAAATATTCCTCATAGAGCTCAGGTATTATGGAAAGACACGAAGCATCTGCAAAATGTAATAATCAATATTTACTGGATCTTATCTATATCCTGGTATGGTAGCCATATAGTATTCAAAAATGAGTCTTACCCGGTGTGTATGGAATAAGATCTTGTCAATCACCGGTATCAAAATAAAACAAATCAATACGAATTGGAGAAGGTAACACGTCGAGCAGTTATTAATCCTGCACCGCCTATCCAAGGTAAAAAAGAAATGCATATGCATTAAGAACGCGAGTCTCTTACAGACTGATGGCATAGCGTTAGTTAGCACAATATGTCCCAATAATTTGGGCACATATATTCGGATTTCAGAGTGCTACAAAACATACTAACTTGTAGACTTATTCAAACAGATTGTTTTAACCACGGCGCCGCTTTAAATGTTACATGCGACAGGGACGGGGTTGTTCTGAGCATATTGTCAGTATGCAAAATATGTACCGGCAGTTTAAGCGCTTATACCAGTCGTTTGGCGCTTTCAAAGTAAAAGGCGCTGCAGAGATTCAAAACAATATATGCTGGGGTAGCAAAGTTTTGAGCAAAGAAACAATTTTCAAACTATATACCGATAGCAAAACATGCATTTAGAATTTGTTACGCGCTTTCGAGATTACTGGGGCTTCAGAATTACACAAGGTGTGTTTCAGGATAACAAAGTCCTGAGCGCAATGAAATATGAATTCAATTCCAGTATTCTTACCTAGTATTCGGACAGAATAGAGATGAAGAGCGTCTCGTCAGTACGGAGCCACGAGTAGTTACTGACCGCTCTCGTGTTTATAAAAGAAATGTTTGGAAATGGAAATAGGACTATACTCAGCGGCCATATTGGACTAGTCAGTGGATGATGTAAGAATGGGACAGGGAGTTTCATGGATTTATTCACAGAACATCCGTTATTGTAATTAACATTTCAAAAGATATCAAGGAATAACAAAGAGTCGAACACAGTATATAATCATTCTGACATTCATAGGTTTGAGATGTATATTTAGCAGTCGCAAATCGATCTATAAAAGTTGTTATTTCATTATTTAAAAGTCATAGCAATCGGACTGCTTGCTTATATAATATGGATCTTTTTGGGCAGATGGATTTAACAAATTCAAGTCAGGCATGCCAGGGCATGCCATTCTGTTGCTGAATTCAAACCTCGCTTAACAGTATCAGTAAGGCATATCAGTTTGCCTTCACGCATTGTTAGTATCTTGTCAATGTTATTTTGCCTTTTGTTGGGTTTTATTACTTCTAAAACCCACCATGTCATTTCAGTCTCCTTATGGCCTAGACGTAGGAAGTGTTCTACTAAGGGAGCTGTTTCCTTTTTGCAACGAATGCGCGACTGATGTTGCAAAATGCGCTTCTTTATGGGTTGGATTGTTTTACCCAAGTAATGTAGAAGGCAGGGACACTGAATGCAATAGACCACATTGGTGGTATTACAATTTGAAAAGCTTTTATTCGTAAACTGAATGTTGTTAATTGTGCATGCTTTTACTGTTCTGGTGGTGGCACAGGCAGCACAGTTATTGCATTTAAAGTGGCCTACCACAGGACTCAGTTGCCTCATGTTGTTTACAATGTTCTCTGTAGACGGATTCTCATATGCATGAATCAATCTATCTTGCAGGTTCGTGCCTCTCTTGAAGGCAAACAGCGGTTTCTGCTTTAGTTCAGGAAAGGAGTGAAGTAAATTCCACTGTTTTGATATGATTTTTTTAATCGCATTTGAATGCGTGCCAAAGGTGGTTATACGTCTTCGGCGAAACTGTACATATAAAGATGACTACTTTCTGGAAGCCAAAAAACTGAAAGACAAATTGTTTTCTCATGGTTACCCGGGCAAATTACTGAGGAAATCGATGAAAAGAGCTTGGTACCAAGACCGGGATGCTTTGCTAACAGTAAAAGAACGCCCAAATGAGACTAATATAGTCTGTATAACCACCTTTGGCACGCATTCAAATGCGATTAAAAAAATCATATCAAAACAGTGGAATTTACTTCACTCCTTTCCTGAACTAAAGCAGAAACCGCTGTTTGCCTTCAAGAGAGGCACGAACCTGCAAGATAGATTGATTCATGCATATGAGAATCCGTCTACAGAGAACATTGTAAACAACATGAGGCAACTGAGTCCTGTGGTAGGCCACTTTAAATGCAATAACTGTGCTGCCTGTGCCACCACCAGAACAGTAAAAGCATGCACAATTAACAACATTCAGTTTACGAATAAAAGCTTTTCAAATTGTAATACCACCCATGTGGTCTATTGCATTCAGTGTCCCTGCCTTCTACATTACTTGGGTAAAACAATCCAACCCATAAAGAAGCGCATTTTGCAACATCAGTCGCGCATTCGTTGCAAAAAGGAAACAGCTCCCTTAGTAGAACACTTCCTACGTCTAGGCCATAAGGAGACTGAAATGACATGGTAGGTTTTAGAAGTAATAAAACCCAACAAAAGGCAAAATAACATTGACAAGATACTAACAATGCGTGAAGGCAAACTGATATGCCTTACTGATACTGTTAAGCGAGGTTTGAATTCAGCAACAGAATGGCATGCCCTGGCATGCCTGACTTGAATTTGTTAAATCCATCTGCCCAAAAAGATCCATATTATATAAGCAAGCAGTCCGATTGCTATGACTTTTAAATAATGAAATAACAACTTTTATAGATCGATTTGCGACTGCTAAATATACATCTCAAACCTATGAATGTCAGAATGATTATATACTGTGTTCGACTCTTTGTTATTCCTTGATATCTTTTGAAATGTTAATTACAATAACGGATGTTCTGTGAATAAATCCATGAAACTCCCTGTCCCATTCTTACGTCATCCACTGACTAGTCCAATATGGCCGCTGAGTATAGTCCTATTTCCATTTCCAAACATTTCTTTTATAAACACGAGAGCGGTCAGTAACTACTCGTGGCTCCGTACTGATGAGACGCTCTTCAACTCTATTCTGTCCGAATACTAGGTAAGAATACTGGAATTGAATTCATATTTCATTGCGCTCAGGACTTTGTTATCCTGAAACACACCTTGTGTAATTCTGAAGCCCCAGTAATCTCGAAAGCGCGTAACAAATTCTAAATGCATGTTTTGCTATCGGTATATAGTTTGAAAATTGTTTCTTTGCTCAAAACTTTGCTACCCCAGCATATATTGTTTTGAATCTCTGCAGCGCCTTTTACTTTGAAAGCGCCAAACGACTGGTATAAGCGCTTAAACTGCCAGTACATATTTTGCATACTGACAATATGCTCAGAACAACCCCGTCCCTGTCGCATGTAACATTTAAAGCGGCGCTGTGGTTAAAACAATCTGTTTGAATAAGTCTACACGTTAGTATGTTTTGTAGCACTCTGAAATCCGAATATATGTGCCCAAATTATTGGGACATATTGTGCTAACTAACGCTATGCCATCAGTCTGTAAGAGACTCGCGTTCTTAATGCATATGCATTTCTTTTTTACCTTGGATAGGCGGTGCAGGATTAATAACTGCTCGACGTGTTACCTACTCCAATTCGTATTGATTTGTTTTATTTTGATACCGGTGATTGACAAGATCTTATTCCATACACACCGGGTAAGACTCATTTTTGAATACTATATGGCTACCATACCAGGATATAGATAAGATCCAGTAAATATTGATTATTACATTTTGCAGATGCTTCGTGTCTTTCCATAATACCTGAGCTCTATGAGGAATATTTGTTCTCACCTACAGCTTGAATTATCACGTGAAGCCCATTGCCTTACAACTAATAGGTATGTTTTCACCAAACAAATAGATCTACCCATGCCAATCTTATAAACGCAGACCCTAAATACTATACTTTTATGTTTCAGTCAGATTTTAAAGACATTCCGATCCACAATCATCCATGGGATGCAGTAACGATACTCTATGAACAGGTACTCAGACCTTTGTGATAAAAATAGTTTTAAATACAAATAGTCAGATTTGCCTTATGTGGTTTCATATAACATCCGTTATAGAACAGTATGCCAATTAATAGACAAGAAGTCACCTTCTCTGAGGGTTGAACCATTACTAACGGTTTATGCCATGTAACTATATGACTGATTCAATCATTGTTGCTATAATAATCGGACCAGAATCAATTGGGCTATCTGATATGAAATAATAGATCTTAATGATGTAGAAGCCTTTTGTCTCAAAGATCTAACAACTCCACATCTGTTCTGACCCAAAAAACAAGGTCTCCAAAACATTTGGATATACCAAATAGAAAATATTGTGAATAACTCTGTTTGTTTTAGATTAACATGTAGGAACTACTGTGAAGTTTCTTGTTTTTAAGTAAATGCACTTCAGATTCATAGTGATTTTATGTAAATAAACCTTGTATTTGTATAATGTTCATGTTGTACATATCATGTTAGTGTCTTTCTTGTCTCCAATTGTCTAAATCTTATTGTTTTGTCACCAGGGTGTAACGTAAATATTTAGTTTAATATTGTAACTGTAAAATATCCTTTGATTTTCAGATAACAATATCTCTATACAGACCACAATTAATAACAGTCCTGAGGATGGTTTCAGCAAATTAACGCCTGAGAAACCGAAACGTCGACTATACACCTTATCCCTTTCTTTGTTTTACTCAATGTGATTTGGGATAGGTGCTTTTTTAGGTTCTGTTGTGTCACCTAGTAATTCACTTATGTGTGTACCCACAGTCCTAATCTCTATTTGTCTATTGATCTGTATATGAAGTTGATTTCTTTGAATGAACCACTTGATAAAAATATATTTTTTCGTATACACCTTGTGTCTTTGTTTATATGTTTATATGTTATATGTTGATGCAATGCTCTTTTTTAAGATAGTAAATTGTTGATTTATTCACTTCAAGGACAATCAACTGGTCCTTTTTAGAATAATCTCAACTAAATAAAATACAGATTAAATAAAGTCCCTTGAAGGCAACTTTACCTTTTCACTTTCAGTGGGACTTGAACCTTGTTCTTACTTATTTGATGTGCGCTCCTTTCGAGCCACTTTACAATTGCCCCTTCGTCTTCTCACTCTTAAGACTGCCTTCCTGGTTGCCATCACCTCTGCCAGGAGAGTGAGTGAGCTCCATGCTCTTTCTTCCAAACCTAGTTTCCTTTCTGTCCATCCGGACAAAGTTGTCTTGAGAACGCGTCCCTCTTTCCTGTCCAATGTAGTCACAGCCTTCCACATCGGGCAATCCATCACCTTGCCCACCTTCTTTCCGCCTCTGCATCCCTCGAAAGAGGAAGAGAGGCTCCGACGTCTGGACCCAAAACGTGCACTCTCATTCTATCTGGACCACACACGCCAGTTCCGGGTGGACGACCAGCTCTTTGTTGGTTACGTGGGCGCTAAGAAAGGACTGCCGGTGCACAAACGGACCATCTCTCAGTGGGTCGTGTTGTGCATGAAGGTATGTTACTCTTTGGCTAAAAAGGAGCCTCTTGTTGGGCTGAGGGCCCATTCCACTCGGGCCACGGCGGCTACTACTGCCCTGGGTTGGGGAGTTCCCTTGCAGGACATCTGTCAGGCAGCTAAGTGGGCCTCACTACACACGTTCGCTAGACACTACTGCCTGGACAGCCAAGTCCGGAGAGATGGCTTTTTCGGCCGTTCTGTTCTCCAGGACTTTCTGGTTTGATCATTGGTTCTCAGACCCACCACCGGGGTTGGTATTGCTCGGGTATCTATTCTAAGGTAAGGAATCTAACACTAACCTGTTTCTTTCAAATGCACAAGTTACTTACCTTCGGTAATGATATATCTGTAAGAAACAGTAGTTAGTGTTATATTCCTTACCGCCTCAGCCATCCTCCCCATTCTGCGAACCGATATCTAAGGTTAAAGTTCTTCCCTTTGAAGGCCCAAGTTTTAATGGCACCAGTGTCGGTTTTTATCATGGCTTTGCGTTCCTGGCGCGGAAAAGTTGTGTATAAGAACTGACGTCAGCGCGCGAGGGCGGCGTCTAAGTACTCCGACGTCATCCCGACGCCGACGACGGACGCGGAGCCACAGACGATTATTATTATTATTATTATTATTTATTTTTATAAAGCGCGATAGTCACCCGGAGGTATCCCAGCGCTGAGGAACCCTGAATTCACCAAGTCAGCGGAGCAAGAGACTGAGAAGGAAGAAGGAAGAATGGGGGAACAGAAGCAGAAAGGAGGGGAGGGGATGTAGAGGTTAGGGAAAAAGATGAGTTTTTAACAGTTTCCTGAAGCGCAGGTATTGAGGTTCAAGACGTAAGTTACGGGGAAGTGAATTCCAAAGGCGGGAGGCTTGTACCGAGAAACGTCTTCCTCCTGCTCTGGTTTTCCTGAATCTAGGAATGTTGGTAAAGTTTTCTGCATTGGAGCGGAGGGACCTAGAGTTTCTATAGGGAGTGACAAAATTACTGAGAACAGGAGGGCCTTGGTTCTGCAGCGTTTTGTGGACGAGACATAGGGCTTTAAATTTGACTCTCTCCCTTATGGGGAGCCAATGGAGGAGTTTAAGAGCGGGCTTGGCAGATGATCTGGCCGGGGTGTTAGTGATGATCCGGGCGGCCGTGTTCTGAATTATCTGTAGTTTAGTGAGGGTCGCTTCGGGGGCACCCAGGTAAATCACATTACTATAGTCCAACCTCGATATTATGAGACCTTGGACTAATAGTTTTTGGGATTTAGGGGGGAGAAGGGGCAGGACTTTCCTCAGAGATTTTAAGAGGCCAAAGCAGGTCCCTGCCACCTTCTTGGCTTGTGAGGTGAAGGAGAGATCGGAGTCGATCCACACACCCAGACTTTTCACCTCTTTTTTAGGGTCAGGGGGCGGACCCAAACAGGCTGGCCAGCTGTCTAGGGGAAGTGAGGCTCCTTTCGGGCCCAGTATAAGGACCTCGGTTTTTGTCCCATTGAGTTTTAGGGCTGATCTGTTCATCCAGTGATGGACCTGCGTAAGGCAGTTGAACAGATCGGCTTTCTGTTGCTTGGGATGGGACAGAGACACCACTAGTTGAGTGTCGTCGGCGTAGCTGACGACGCTCACTCCGAAAGGGATGATAACCTCCTCCAATGTGGACATATAGATATTAAATAGAGTAGGGCTCAGGGAAGAGCCCTGAGGAACACCACATTGGAGGGGCATTTCGGAGGAGCGGGCGTTCTTTTCCCAGATCTGGTAAGACCGTTGGGCCAGGAAAGATGAAAGCCAGGATAGGGCTGTACCTTCAACTCCTACCCTAGCCAGTCTTTCGATAAGAAGTTGGTGGTCTACTGTATCGAACGCCGCACTAAGGTCGAGGAGGATCACTGCCACTGATCCTCCCCCATCCAATAGTGCTCTTGCCTCCTCTACAGCAGCCAGAAGGGCGATATCCGTGCCCTGTCCAGGTCGAAAACCCGTCTGGGAGCTTTTTAATTTATTATTGGCCTCTAGGAACTGAGAAAGTCTCCTATTGACCAATTTTTCTGCGACCTTGCTCACTCCAGGCAGTAGGGAGATGGGCCTGTAGTTAGCCAGGTTCTCGGGGTCAAGCGTAGGTTTCTTCAGCAGGGCTTTTACCACCGCCTTCTTCCAGCTTGAGGGTACAGCTCCTTGTTGGAGTGAGGTATTAATCAAGTGGGTAAGGGAAGGGATGATAGTGGGGGCTACCTCTTTAAGAATGCGGAGTGGAGCAGGGTCGCTAGGGGAGCCGCTCTTCATGGAGTTGAACGTATTTCTCACCTCATCAACCGTGACCTGGCCCCACGTGGACAGGCAAGCGGAGGTGTGTGGGCAAGCGATATTTTCCTCAGGACTGGAGGGGGGGATAGATTCCAGAATTAGTCTGATTTTATCGTGGAAGAAATTGGCCAGTTGCTGGCATTTCTCCAGATCGACTTTAGGATCGGAAATGGGTCCTGGTCCTTGTCCTTGGGGTTTAGACAGCTCTTTAAGGATGGCGTACGATTCCTTACTGGAGCATCCTGCTTTCTCTATTCTCTCCTGAAAAAACATGCTTTTGGTTTTATGAATAGCAGTTTTGTAAGTCAGAAGAGAAATAGAGTAGAGGTTCTTGTTAGTTGCTGTTTTGTCGCGCCTCCAGGAGCGTTCGGTTTTTTTACACTCTTGACGCAGAGTTTTAAGCTCAGGAGTGTACCATAAAGCGGGTGGTATTCTTTTAGGTTGTTTCAGGGTGGTAGTTATCGGGAGCAACGTATTCAGAGAGGAAGTGATCCAGTCGCTGAATTGTTTGTCAGCTATATTGGGATCAGATGAGAGCGCAGGAGTGGACTCTGCAAGAGAGGCGGCCCATATCTCAGGTGATAGTTTGCGCCATTGTCGGTCGGTGACTTGGGTTTTTGGGATCGAATAAGTGGGAGTTGGAATTTCCCAAGAAAAGGGGACCAAAAAGTGGTCCGTCCAAGGTAAGATCACCGGTGGGTCAGTGGTTATTGTTGCAATGTTGGTGAGGATCGGGTCCAATAGATGGCCTTTGTCATGGGTAGGCTCATTATTCGCTAGACGAATGTCTAGAGATGTTAGATCGTATGTCGGATGCCTACCGACGCTTAGGGGTACTGCTACGCAAAACTTTCCGGATCCAGTCTGACGCCTGGGGATATTCTATGGTAAGGAATCTAACACTAACTACTGTTTCTTACAGATATATCGTTACCGAAGGTAAGTAACTTGTGCTACACCCATTGAACGCATTTTAGAAGAAAAACACTCGAAATGCTCACCTTGTCTCAGATTCTTTCAGCACTGGACCCAGGATATTGAATAATGGCAGTGAAGATAAATATATATCTCCCAATACCTTGACGACTGGCTGCAAAAGGCTAGCGCAACTAATTCAGTTGCAAAAATCTTCTGCTGCTTCAAGCCATCAGCCTAGGTCTGACAGCATTCATTCCACTTATCATTGGGAGGTTGGGGCAGGTCTTCATAGACAACACAATGCGTTAGTGCAACAAGCAGGGCGTTGTGGATTCCAGTTTCAATATCCTCAGCAGAGCAGACGAGCTGAGCAGGTGTCAGATAGCAGACCACAAATGGCGTCTTCATCCCAAGATGGAGCAGGGCATCTTCGATCAGAGGCATACCCACTGGGGACTGTAGTAGGATGGCTGATTGAGTCAGTGCTATGGCTGCATATGTCCTAAGTTGACCCCTGTGGGCCTCCCAACCGAAGCTGTTGCATATCGACAGGAAGACAATACAGAATAAAACTAACACCACAAATTGTCAAGCACATTGTTTGTGGCACTATATGAGCGCCCACATGTTTCTGTAAAATATTTACATTTACCTTTCTATGTATGTGTATATCTATATAACCTATATATAGATCTATACTTCTATAGAAAAACTCGTATTGAAACATTTTAAATGAATGTGTGTATATGTATGTATG
The DNA here is from genome assembly GCF_964263255.1 of Lissotriton vulgaris. NCBI lineage: Eukaryota > Metazoa > Chordata > Amphibia > Caudata > Salamandridae > Lissotriton > Lissotriton vulgaris. The sequence continues at coordinate 604,106,748 of NC_141699.1, read as the reverse complement.
TATATATATATATATATATATATATATATATATATATATATATATATATATATATATATATCCTCGCTCTCTGCCCCAAGGTACGAGGCACTCTTTTCGACGGGTGCAGTCCAAGCGCGTCGGAGCCTCGCGCTCACTATATTCAAACTCAATCCCTCCCGGTCCCGGGCGGGAAATAAAGACTGCACACACGGGAATCTTCAATTCAAAAAGCAACTTTACTCGCACAGACGCGTTTCGGAAGCCCCGCTTCCTTCCTCAATGTTGTTGAGGAAGGAAGCGTGGCTTCCGAAACGCGTCTGTGCGAGTAAAGTTGCTTTTTGAATTGAAGATTCCCGTGTGTGCAGTCTTTATTTCCCGACCGGGAGGGATTGAGCTTGAAAATATATATATATATATATATATATATATATATATTGATTACCAATCCGATTCCCTCTGATGAAAGGAAGGCACTGACTCCGTGACTTTGACTCAAGAAAAGTTTTTAATCCGACATGCTGCACAGACGCGTTTCGGGAGGGATTGAGCTTGAAAATATATATATATATATATATATATATATATATATATATATATATATATATATATATATATTCCAAAGAAAGCCTCTGACCCTACAGGGCGGCCTCAAACAATGGGCACGGAGTAGCCCATCACATTACAACACAGCAGAGTACTTGAGGCGCATTTCAGGAGACAAAAGCGTTTATTTCAAAGGCACAGCCACACACTTCTTTCCAACTCCTTACGCGTTTCGGCGAGCAGCCTTGTTAATAGGTAGGAAAAAGATGAAATGCAACGTGCATCCGTGTGTGCTCTTTATTTTAAAAGTCGCATTACCAGTTCATGCAATACTAGTCCCATAATGCAGTGTACCAGATTTTCAATATTGCTGCATGGCATCTTAATAGACACACATTTGTTGAAGTGTTTTTAAAATTCATAATAGGGACCTGCATTATTTCTGTGAGTTATTATTTCCAGCAGGCATGTGCTTTGTGAGATTTGTTTATCTTCAATTGAATCCTTTGCCTCTGAAAAACGCTTGTCAACATAAACGACCGGAAGGCGAAATCATCCTCTTCCGAATCCCTTCCTTCAAGCAATCACCTGTTTTGCGCTAGTGGTTCCTCCTAAGTAGGTTAGGAGGACTCGTAATAATCCAGTCCGGGTTTTCATTTGCAACATAATAGAGCATGCTGGGAATTGACTTTAACCTCATAGCTGCTATTACACATTCCTCCCCAGTGCTGCGCTGTCCATTAGAACTAGTGCTGAATGGACGTTCAATGGTCGTGCGCAGCACTGGGGAGGTAGTGCTGCCGTCGGCCAATGCACCGAGGCAGCACTTAAGGGGTTAAATAGCACAAAACAGGAGGGTATAACGCTGAATAACACAGCCTGTAAAAGTAACCATGAAGCGAATTTCGTTTTTGCAGGGTTTATACTGTTGTGGCTTTGTTTAAACACATTCCGGTTATGCCTTCTGTGGAAAAACGAACTATATTATCTCACATGCCTGTAGTGACCCAATCACTGTGGAGTGAAGTGCATCTTCGATTTTAATGAATTGTAAACCTTTAAAAAGAGGCACCAATATGGCGCAACTCAGGTTGATGAAGGCAGCTTGACTGCCGAAACGCGTCCCTGTTCGTGTGAATGCTGTAACCAAGGAAATAAACGGGAAGAACCCCCACCACAACGTGTGCTGGCTCCTCAATTTAATTCAGTTGGGGAATATATATATATATATATATATCAGAAGTTTATCAGAAGTTTCTGCAAATGCCAGTCACATCCACAGTCGCACTGGTGCCTTAATGACTGGCTTCGGCGCCTGTGTCAATATCTGTACGAAAGAAAAATTGCCAAGGCATAACACACTTGAATACACACTGAATACAACCCTTTATTTGGGAATGGACAGTCTTGTTGGAAAAACCAAGCCATATATAGTACCTTATGATAGGGTGAATACATGCCACAGAAGCATGAGTTATATATTGGCAATTATGTTACCCTATCTCCTGTATGCACACGTCATGATTGAGTTACATGCACTGTGCCAAAGATGTAATGAGGCATTTCTAAATAATTATGTGGCATATGCACTATTTTGTTAATTAGCATGACGAAAGCCGTAATTTTCTTGGTCTATGAGTGTAATTGATTCATGCTCATTTCACCTACTATTGTATGAGATTTTTGGGACTGATGAGTGGTATATTTACTTATTTTGCCAATTTAGTTATAATATGACAATGTACTTTTCCAAGTGAACATTATCATTACTGTTCTTGTATTTTCACATTATTATCGGTCGTGTTGTGGGTTTTTTTTTACAACTACTAACCATCACACCCCTACAAGTGTGACAGTCCAGACTATTCCAGACCCCCAAATCTATAAGAATTGTTTGGGTGGTAGGCATTTGTCATTTTTAAATGTATATTGATTTAATAACGATTGTGCTCATCTCTAAATTAGACAAACAGCACCACCATGTGGCAGACTGTCATAATTGCTGGTGTTAACAATTAAGTGCTGTGCCCAGCACCAGAAACCACTGTCTCAAATTAAGCACTGGTACAAACACCCCTTGAATAGCGTAGCGTGTGTGTCATTTTTGCTGGGTAGTTTTTTCAAAGCACTTGAACACAACATGCCATTTCTTGGTGCTGGGAAATCTCTCGGTTTGCAAAGCCTAAAACCCTAATGAGTAACATTAATGGATAATGACAGGCAATGTATAACGTATGCTAAAGCTAAATTAAAAGGAGACTTTTCAGTTTATTTCTGAAAGCTAAAATATCACTGTTAAGCTTAAATCACATTGGCTGAATTCTAAAGTTTAATCAAAATGTTAGAGCATGCTGTGTGAAGAGCTCTTGATGCGTGTGATTTCGTGATGAAGACGACAGAGGAATTCGTTGAGCGTAAACTCCAGAAGTGTGATAACACTGCGCACAATCTATCAACATTTGGGATTCTTATTGTAAAAAAAACTGTTGAAAGAATTTTAAAATGTAGTTTCTGCTCAAGAAGAAACCAGTATAAACAGCGTTGCAATGGGCAAAATGAGTCCGGACAAGCAATTTCTCAGCTGATATCTGTCAAGTTTGACAACATCTAATTTAAACAAGATGTTTGTTTCCCTGACATAAAAGCATGTTGACGTACTGTAGCACCAATGGGTTAAAGAACACTCTACCATTTAGTATAGGGGTATGATAAGTGACCACCCCCTTTTCTGAATCGTTTTTGTCCACCATAAGCGTGGAAGGGTATACTCGGATGTGAGTCCCTTGCTCATTGCACCATCAGGATTCAAGCAAGCCGGGCCGAAGATGGCTGAAATGCCAGAAACCGGTCCCCGGAAGCTTGTTTCCTTCCTAGTATAAGAATTGGCTTGGTAGTTTGGTCTGCCCTGTTCCCATGATGCACTGGGCCAGGGTCAGACTAATTTGCATATAGCCAGGTTCTGAGCTGGGATGGTGCAGTGAGCTAAAAAACGGTGATGGATCAAGCCCTGATCTTTGGACTGGGTAAGAGTGGTCTGCTTAATTCAGACACTCTGTTCATAACCACCCCCTTTTCTGAATCGTTTTTGTCCACCATAAGCGTGGAAGGGTATACTCAGTTGTGAGTCCCTTGCTCATTGCACCATCAGGATTCAAGCAAGCCGGGCCGAAGACGGCTGAAATGCCAGAAACCGGTCCCCGGAAGCTTGTTTCCTTCCCAGTATAAGAATTGGCTTGGTAGTTTGGTCTGCCCTGTTCCCATGATGCACTGGGCCAGGTACAGACTGATTTGCATATAGCCAGGTCCTGAGCTGGGATGGTGCAGTTAGCTAAATAACGGTGATGGATCAAGCCCTGATCTTTGCACTGGGTAAGAGTGATCTGCTTAATTCAGACACTCTGTTCATCACCACCCCCTTTTCTGAATCACAGAAAGGAAGGAGGCCGAAGACCGAGTTCCTTTAGATGGCCTTGGAACTCAAGGTTACTTACGTAAGTTAGAAAATTAGAGGGAATTCTATCTCAATCAATATATGGCCAGAACATTTCCTTTCTCTAGGAAAAAAAGCTTAGATCCATGGCGCCTTGCTCTTTATGTGAATAGATAATAATGTGTTCTCTGTTATGAACTGCATTTCCAGGAAAACGCTGATACAAAGGCTAGTCCTACTTTCAATTTGAGGTCTTGCTAAAGGCACACATGTAGCCACTAATTGTATGAGGTCACGGGTGGAGGGAGCACTCTTTTTAGGTCTAGCCGCATGCTGTTTATCTGTTTGACAAAGGTGTTAAAGAACTCACCTCACACACAAATCAGAGCCTGCAATTGTTTATTAACAAAATAAAAATAATTGTGTGAATCGCAGATATTAGAAACATGACAGAAGGAAGTTAAGATTACTTCATGCAAATCTATTCCACAAAGGTCAAGCGATGAATAAAAAAAGAAATATGCAGTATGTCTTTGGGGCAGCCCCTTTGACAATCACAACAGCAATAACAGCTGCAAGCACAGCTCTAAAAGCATCTCTCAGCACAGCATGGACTAGAGCAGTGACCATAGCTGCAATAACAGCATTAGCCACTACAGAGAACACTGCTATTCCCACAGGAGGAACAACAGCTGCAACCACTGCAGTGACCCCAATTTCCACCACTTTGGACACCACAGACGTTACCACAGATTGCAACCTCAGCAGGATTAATGGCATTAATCACAGCTGCCATAATGTCAGGAACAATAGCACCAACAGCAGCGTCTTCCACATAAAGGAGCACAGACGCAGTAATAGGAGCAACAACAGTGACTTCAGTTGTGCTACCTTCAGCTAGCCTCAAGGTAGTAACACAACTGCAATATTAGTTTCAAACATAGTAGGAACCACCGGACTCATGGCAACTGCTACTGCCGCGGTAACCACAACAGGGACCACCGTATCGGCCACAGCTGCCACCATGGCAAAGACAATAGTGCCAACTATAGATGTAAATACCACAATGTCAACAGAGTTAACAACAGCAGCAAAGCCTTTCACCACAACAGTAACTTCTAACCCCATAGTGACACAGTAGCAGCCATAGCTACCACCATGACCAGAACTGTGCAGTAACACACTTTAAATAACAGAGACCACAGCAACAACCACATCTGCTACTTCATCATAGACTACAAAAGCAGCACCGGCTGCCTGCAGATCAGCAATCAAACTGCAACAACAGCATGACCACAGCAGCAACCAAATCTATTGCCACACCAATAACCCCAGCAGGGACCAGACCAGTGACTACAGCTGCCATGATACCAGGGAGAACAGCAGCGATGAAGTTGCCACTACAGCAAAGACTGGAAAGTAGCCGCCAAAGCAATGACCTCTGCTGTCACCTCAATACGGACTACAGCAGTGACCAAAGTTCCAACCACAGCTGACACCACAAAAAACACAATAGAAGTGACCATAGCTGCTACTACAGCGAAGACCACTGCAGCCAAAATTGAATGTACAACAGTAACCCAAGTAACCACAGCAGTGGGGACCACAATAGCAATCAAAGCTTTAGGAACCGCAGGCACTTCAGTGGCAACCCCATCTGCCAACATCGTAGGGATCACAGCAGCAGCGGCTGTCATGACAGCATGGATCTCACTGACCCAACATTTCCATCAAAGCTGCACCAATTGCAGGGACAGAAACTGCAAGTAAGATGGGGACAACAGTATTGACAACAGGTCAGCCACCGAGAAAAAAGAATAAGTGGGGTTAGTGGAATATCTGAATTAACCAGTAGTAATCACCATAGTTCACATTCTAGAGATTGTCTTTTTTCATTCATTGTGCCGTTATAGACAGGAGAAACCCATACGCAAATCAGCTCAAATATTCATCAAAAAGGTCCAGCCCAAACATCAAAGCCATGCTCCCTCTGAGAAGGAGCACCAGCAACCCCAGTTTTGGCCTTGTTTGGTCTCATCATTGAGGTGCAGTTTGAGTCCTGTAAGGTCGAACACAAGTCTCATTTCTGGTCACAGCTTTGTAGAGAAGATGGGATGAGAGTCTTAGGGGTCACCAGTCTTTGTTTATGGGACAAGCCCGAGTACTCAGTAAGTTGTCCTTGAAAATGGGATACACCTGCCCATTAAAACATTGGACCAGAAAAGATTGTAGGACAGTGCTGAGTGTCTATACTGAGGATAATTTTGCAATCCGCATATGTTTATGAAATCTAAGAGTTGCATTTGATGAGACATGATTTTTAATCCTTAAAGTTGGGCAAAGTATGTGTAGACATATCCTGAGCAGCCAACACGTATTTTGCCCCATAAAGGCCCGGAGGCCTGGGGCTTTCTCAAGATGTGGGAGCAAGAAGGGGGAGGACATCCCTAGCGGGGTGTCCATCTCGAGACCAAAACGGGGTCCCACAGGCTCTCACTTCAGGTAATGGGCTTGACTTTATCCTAGAGGGATTCTTTGCTTTACACCCACATACATGCTAGGTACATTCAGGTATTAGTTAGGGATGCATTGTCGGAGTATGCATTTTATTGTCATGTATTTTTTCTACTTGCCCATATTCTTTGTTTTAGCAGGATGGTAGAAATCTACCATCCTTTTACACTGTTAGTGCTTATCATCATATATCTGTTACTGTCTAATGGTTGTTTCAGCACACCTATGTTACACTAGAATGACGCTGGTTCAATAAATGCTTATTGAGAAACGTCCCCACTGTTTATTCTGTGTATCTCTCTAAGACCCCCGTATCTCTCTAAGACATCCCCGTCTCGGCGGGTCTTGGGCTCAAAATTCCACGGACTCGACAATTCTAGCTCTGGTGCCTACTCAACTCACGGGGTCACACTCTGCGACTCTGGGCAATAGCTTGCTTAATCTCCACTACGGCCCCTCGCGGCGGGATGCCTGGCTTTCACCTTGTGGACACCCTGCCGTGGTTTCTCACTGGGGAATACCAGGACGGGTTCCCTAAGCAAGCGCCGGGACGCTTACGGGTAGCTGTGCGCTTTACAAGTCCAGCACATTTACATTTACATTTACAAGACAAAGTGAGCACGGGTGACTGAGCGAAAATTACACTGTTTCCGCAATCCCTGATGGGATAGAGTTGTAATGTTCGGTGGTTGCCAAGAACTATTCTCTCCTTGGTAAGAGGAGTTTCTAGTGGCACTGTGAGCTAGCTTGTATACAGGCTGACATATCCGGTAGGGGTGCCCAGAATCAGTCAGTCAGTCAAAAAAGATCTTTATTTCGGCAATGTGCCTTAAAAGAAACAGATATATAAAATCGGTACACAGTAGATGACAATCAAAGTTCATGATATATGTAACAATCGCAGCAAATTTTTCCACACAAACAATTGGTCGAATTTCATAAGTGTTGGCGACAGTTAAAAAAGTTAAAACAATAAATAGATTTCAGATACCCGTTTTAAGAACATGTAAAATAGTTTTTTAAAAAACAGTATGCAACGGGCTAAAAATGCAGGCGGGTGCACATGTAATTAATCGCCTGCGCTTAAGCCACATAGCAGCCAAATATTTTGAAAGGGCAAATACAATCGGACCAGTTGTGTCGGTTATTAGTATTCTGAATGCCTGCATGCATTGTCGAAAGCCAAGGTTTTTACATAGCGGGACAAGCCAATATTTCCTGGCCTTGTAATATCCTGGACGAAAAAATAATACGTGAAGTTCAGTTTCGGTATCATATTTACATGCTGGGCAATTTTTCGGTGCAGAGCGTGTCACTTACTGGTGAACGCTCGCGGTGGTAATACACCATGCCTCCACTGAACATATAGTTTCTTCGCTAGAACAGGGTAGATGTTATCCAAAAATTGCTCAAATAAATAGATATCTTTGACCAAGAGGAAAGAGGCTGCTGTAGAACCAATCTGTGGATTGCGTTGTACAGCATCAAGTCTATCAGCACGAAATATATTCGTGAGCTGTTTACGCGATATGTTTGCGCAGCCCTGCTCTGGTTCGGACAATAGGTCGATGATTTCTAACCTTGTAAATTCTTTCCTTATATATGCAAGCCAGGGAAAGTTCCCCGATCCTGTATGAGTCTTAATCTCCTTGAGTTTGTCTCTATATTGATTCAGATCCGGAGTAACCCAGAGCCTACGCCAGAATCTCAGGGGTTTTAGTGCTAACTCGTCTTTAATTGGTCTGATGCCCAGATCGAGCCTTAGGGGAAGTAGTGGGGTACTGGACGGTAATGCTACTAATCCGCGTAAACAATTATTTTCAGTGGTTATGATTTCAGGCCTGACGGAGTAACCCCATAATTCACCCCCATACATAATGGCATCCCTAGCTTGAGCCTTATAAAGCTCCATAGGGGGGGGGTCAGAGGTTTCAATGTAGAATTGTTGAATAGTTTGAGAATGCCACCCGAGAGTTGGGCCAGTTTTAACTGTGACTTAATCTGTTGGGGGCCCCATGTAAGATTTTCATTAATTGTCACCCCGAGATAGTCAAACGTGATTACCCCTTCCAAAGATGTAGTCCCTAGACTAGGGTTTGGCCGAGTGGTTCTTGGAGGATTGAAGATCATACATTTAGTTTTTAAAGAGTTGATCTCCAAACCTCGGATATTACAAAAATCCTGAAAAACATCCAATATTCTCTGTACCCCCATGGGGCTTCTAGACAGCAGGAGAGTGTCGTCGGCAAACATGATTGCCGGGACCGTGTTCCCTGCCAGCTTTGGGGCATCATTATAGGGAACTCCATTGAGGTGCTTGATTACTCCGTTAACATAGAGGCAAAACAGGGTTGGTGCAAGCACCCAACCCTGCCTTACCCCCTGGCAAACAGGGAATCTGGATGAGTGTGTGCCGTCTTTCCCACATCTTACGTGGCCATAATTGGCCTCGTGTAGCCTCATCAAAATAGATAGAAGGTCCGTGGGGATGCCAAGATCGAGAAGGACTGCCCAGAGTTTGCCCCTGGGAACAAGGTCAAAGGCGGAGCGAAGGTCGACGAATACCATATAGAGGCTGCCACCCTCTATTCTCACTGTTTTCCAATAAAGATGATGTAAACTGAAAATTTGGTCCACAGTGGAGGTATTCTTTCTAAACCCCGCCTGGTAGGGGCTGATGATTGCAGACTCCTCTATTCAGTTCTGCAACCGATCCAGAATTAGTCTAGCAAAAATCTTCTGGGGGACATCAATGAGGCTGATCGGTCTGTAGTCGGATGGGAGCAGAGGAGAGCCCTTTTTAAATATGGGCACTATCTCTGCGCCCAGCCAAGTACATGGGACCGCCATGCCTCTCGAGATCGCATTGAACAAAATCTGGAGGTATGGGCCCCAGATTTTCGGTTCCTGCTTAAAGAGGTCCCCCGGAAGTTTGTCCAGGCCTGGAGCTTTACGTGAGGCAAGTTTGGAGATGACAATGCAGACTTCTGGTACCGTGAACTCAGTCATCTCATGGGGCATTATCAGTGCGACCTGGGCGACTGAGTCCTGAGTGTGGTCAATTAGTCCCTCAGTGGAATATAAGGCCCGATAGAGACCTTCCCAGACTTCTGGGGCTATGTTTGGTTCTATTGCTGGTTTCCTCTCGCTGGTACCATTATGGTCCAAAATTTGCGGGAATCTCTAGCCACAAGCGCCTGAGATATGCTATACCATTTTTCGTAGTCCCACTCTTCCTTGGCACAATTAATCAACCGTTTGTATTGAGCCCTCCTGATATTAATTATAGACCTGTCGTTTTCTTTTATGGCCAGCAATAATTCTTTTTTTGGCTTTCCTGCATGCCGGATTATAGCAAGAACAGTGAGGCGCCCTTTTTGTCCTGTCCGACACCCGAGGATTAAGTATCTCCGCCAGGTTTAACAAAACACCCTCATTGCATGCCTCCAGTTTAGATAGATAATCATGTGGTAGTGGTAGGCTGAATAGAATTGCAATCTCACTGAGCAAGGGGATTATTGAGCTGTAGAGTTTCCCCAGTAGTTCCGGGTGTTCAACTACTTTGTGCCAGCTAACTCTGCGCCTATCATTGGAGACGGTAAGATTGCCGTCATTGGCATCAAGAGATAGAGGGTCACTCCCCCTACTATAGGATATAACCAGTTTTAAGATGAGGGCGTTGTGGTCACTTTCTGCTCTTGTAACAACATTAAAGTCAATGACAATTAGCCATAACCTTGTCTCAACCAAAATATAATCAAGAAGAGACATTTGTCCTGGTTTGTTATAGGTGTATTTAGATGGAATATCGGAAGGAGTACAGCCGTTGCATGCTCGTATAGAGTGGTTTAAGGTGGGTGCCGTAATTTGAATCGCTAACGGGGACCATGCCTTGGGAGCAGGAGCCTGGGACGCAGGAATAGATCAGTGCTCATCCTCTGCGGTTAATGCTTCATCATTTAAACACTTGATGGGTTCATAGTGACAGTTTAGGTCTCCGCCCACCAGCAAGCGGATGCCACTCGGAATTGTTGGAATAAAGAGGGATAGGTCCTCGATAGTGCTTGAATCGCTGGTGAGACTTACAGGGCGGGAGTATACATTCATCAGCGCTAATTTAAGCGTGTTAGGCCAGGTGAGAACCACACACTGGATGTCTTTAGAATGTGTATCTCAAATTTTAGCTGCACAGCCAAGGTGGGTTCCAACCCAAATAGTAAGGCCCCCAGACGGTCGGCATTTTCCTCCCCAAACAGCCGGTGTATAGAATGTAGCAAAGCCCATACGATGTAAGTCGGTACGGGCCCATGTCTCCTGAAAGAGACAAACATCGGTTTCGTCCACAAAGGATCCCCAGTCAGGACAGGTCAGTTTGTTTGGGATCCCTGCCACATTCCACGATAGTATTTTAAGTGAATGTGGCCCAGGACCCCCACCATTAGCCTTCGGTGAAACCATGCTACCTGTGTCCAACCGGGTCACTGCGTGGACTAAGGGCGACTGTGGATTATTAGCCTCGACTGCGGGGGTACTAGATTCGCTACTTCTGTGGGAGGAGAGCTGGGTATTGCTAAGATTAGATTGTGTTGGTGTAACCTCACAAGTCCTTCCCACCAACTTGCCCTCACTGGAGCTGTCTCTTTCCTTTTCTTTTGTATTTCTGCCCGCCACTTTACCGGCCATGTCGGTATCTGTCACTTCCCCCTGCGTTGGCCACCGTCAGTCCACCTGGTTCAGGCTACTGTATCTGTTGTGTAAGCTTATTGCAACAGGGCCTGGAGAATCTCAATACCTGCACTCGCTAATTCTAACCGCCCTACGGCGCCCTGCCAGATTCCAGAGTTGCTCTAAACCTTTACTGGGACGTAATTGTCCCGGAGGGTAAAAGTAGGACAGGGGAAGGGACTGTACAGCTGTAACAGAGTGTGACTCACCCCATTGACTAATGTGAGACACAGTGCGTGTGTCTCTGAAATTTATTAGTACACAATCCCCAGGTAAGTCCTTGACCCTATTGCCCACCCATGGCACCCTACGAACAAGTAGAATTTCACTAGTTACAGTAGGCGGGAGAGGTCTATTTTTAATGAGCCATTCTGTTACTTTGTTCTTGAGTGAGGTGTATGACTCCTCACTTTCATTGTTCAGTGCGGGGACCCCAGCTAGAACCACCACATAGGGGCTAGATTCGGGTGGTAGATTAATTTGGATGGGCCTTGAATTGCCAGCACGCTGAGTAGATGTATTGGGATCATTGGGTGGTAGGGGGTTGTGTCGTGGGTTTAAGCCCTGGCCGGCGATGGAAGTAGCCACGGCACACCCTGTAGTGCCCATTGCCACGCTGCCAGGCCCTTGTGATTTGGGGCCAAATACAGGTGTCTCGGCCTTGCCTTCAGCACCAGAATCTAGTGGAGCTGGTTCAACCGGACCCATAGTATTTGGACCATTTGAGGTAACAGGAAGATGTTTATCATTGGCTCTTGGTCGTTCCCCTAAAAGCCCTTCAGACCGTTTGGAAGCTTTAGTTAAAATTAATAAGTTGGCTTCAATTGCAGCCAGTCTATGCTTAAGAGGAGTCAGAAGATCTGAAAAAAGGGCCCCTACTTTTGTCCAAAAGTCATTGTTCACTTGGGCATTTTCCATGTCAGTCACCGTAAGGTCTACATAAGGTGGCGCTTGTGCAGGTTCTTCGGGAGATTCCAACGGTTCTGGCTCAACCTCCTCCAGCCTCCTTTTCTTTGATTTGGTGAGGGTCCTTTTCGTCGTCGAGTGACCAGTGTCCAGTTTCTTTTTAGTGGCTCCTTGTACTTTGGGTGGGTGGTCTTTTTTACTCAAAAGGGGGACAGTCGTTGACCTTGTTTTCGGATGGGATCGCTCAGCTGGCGAACTTGACTCTATAACAGGGACTGTCAAATCGCTTGTCGAGATGTGGGTCACCCTAGGGGGAGAACAGTCACCCAATGACAAGCCCTGTACATCTGAGTTATCCGACATGTGTCCATCCCCCAACTGACCGATATGAGCGTGCACATCAAGTGATAGCCGCCGTTCTGTTACTGCTATCTCTTGTGCAAGCACGTTGGATGCCTTTGTGAAAAAGTAATCCAACGTACCCAATATGCCCCCACCTTTCATGCTCGTCTTGTCCTTAGTGGGCCCCTGCGCCATCTCTAATGAACAATACTATGGCGTACAGCAGAAGGGCCGACCTCCAATAGCAGTAGCACCTCCAGGCCCTGCCGCCGAAGAACCCCCACTATCCGGCAAGGCCCGTGCTAGTCCCTCAAGAAAACAAACAGACTAACAAGCAGGCAGCTGGTCCCTCGGATATCCGGGTAGTAGGGCAGCACTTCACTATAGGGGGGATCGTCAAGCAGGCTCCGCAGAGCCACCAGTGCTGATTGCAACAACACTATTGATTGGGCGGGAACTGCCTTTGAATGTTGAAGCCCAGAGTAGTGCGCATCCCAGCCTGCGTAGATCCCGGGTAAAGCTCTGAGCTGTGCACTCTCGCTGGCTGGCACTGCCTCTCTGGGCAGACCAAGAGCCCTGACTCAAACCACACATGACCACTATGGCACCCTCCAAGTCCGTCGGCCGAACCACCACTCTAGGCCGGCTCACCACCGCTCCGTACCTCTGGGTTGTCTGGTCGCTCCTGATGGTCACCCCCTTGGCCGCCTACAGGTCACCCACACCACATGCCAAAAAGGGAGAGGCAGGGCACAGGTGCACCGAACACACAACCACAGTTGCAGCCAGACTTCAATGTACATCAAAAGATAGCTGATACGTCGTCAGGGCCCGAGCCCTTGCAGCCCAACGCTCAGCCAATCCACCAAACGATGCCTGGAATGCTCACAGCACGCCGACGGGACCCTCTCGATGGTCACTCACCAGACTGCACACGGGGGCACTGATGTCGTGAAATAGTGACAGCAATCCAGCACACCAGGCCTACCGCAGGACAGTGGCGGCGGCGCCGGAGCTCGGCCCTTCACGTATCGGCGCTCAGCCGACTCACCTCGCGGGGATTCTTGCAGTCCACCGGATCCCAGGCACGACTGTCCCGCACCTCGGGCCGGGTCTTCGGGTCGCTCTCTTCGGGCTCCCCTTCGTCTGCATACACGCCAGGCCTCAGCACCGCATCCAAGGGCGAAGAGTCTCGCAGCAGGCCCACATCAACCGTCGCTGCCAGACCACAGCGCGCGAAGGGCGCGAAAGGCAGTAGCGGCAGTAGCGGCAGCAGCGGCGCCGCCAAGGCAAGAACCCTCCGGCCTCAAGGAGACCGCCTGGGAACTCAAAAGCAATGCGTCCGGTGCTCCACTGTCAGCGCCACACGCTGAGGTCTATTCATACCCCACTGGATCGTTAAATGCCTGGGAAATCGGTGAAATGGCTGACGGCGGGCAGGAGCTCGATTCAGTGCATTAACACAATCACACAACTTCTCAGTCAGTCTGACTCTAACCCTACTGTATATGTTGTCTAAACGCGCAGATTCTATATAGGTTTATAGGAACTATACGACAGTCCAAGCCATATAGCAGAGTCTGTCACAATGTCCTAGTGCGGTCTGGGTGTTGGCTGCCTATGATGTCTCTCACATGCGTTGAAACTTTGCACAACGTTAAGGATTAAAAATCACATTTCGCCTATGCAAGCCTCTTTGATTTCGGGGGCATGCATGCATTGCAAAATTATCTTCGATATAGACATTCAGCTCTGTCCTAAAATTTTCTTTGGTCGCAGCTTTTGTAGTTTGGTGCCTCACTGAGAAAAAGAAAAAATACAAAGTCAACTAATCTTGCTTTACCACAGGCTTGCACAAATGTGCAAAGGCTATTCATATATTGTCTGTATGCAACCTACCTCTATTGCCTATACTCTTTTTTAGGTCTCGCCTGAGCCGGTGTGCATGCGCTGCTCTGCGAGGCTTTTAGTAAGGGCTTTAAACTCGAAACACAAGCTTGTGCTTGTGCTTTTTGTTTTATCTCACGCTATTGAACTTTGCATGCAGCACGCAATTGGCCCAAGGCGGGTGCATGTCCCGCCTTCTCTCTTCCCTGGCCCTGGCCTAGGGTGCTCGGGAGTGAGCAGCAGCAATTATTGCGCCTGCGTCTCGGGGGCACGTTAATTGGAAACAGATGGCTGTCTCGCTGGCCCTGGTGCACTTTTGCTCCAAACCCGGTACTTTCACTTTCGCCGCTGATTTGAGCTGTTAGCTGCACAGGCACTTTAGCAGCCTATGCAGTAAAATCGCTGTACACGCAATTTGTCTGTGCCCCTAACTCACCTGCACTTTCCGCATGTATGTATACTTGAGCAGCCTGTACACTTTAGCATTCTGTGCACTTAGACAGCAGTACACCTCCTCTATACGAATGCTTAGCTGCCTGTACTGGACACTCGCGCCGCACTACGTCTTAGATATTGTTCACTCTAACTGCATGTGCGACTTGGTTAGTTTCCTACTGCGTCCTCCCGCCCCCTCAGCATTCCAAGCAAGACTCATGTTCGCTTTTAACATGTATATTTTATGGTAAATTCAATACTATTGGAAAACGTCCATAACGACGCTTACATTTTTGCATTTACCCCACACAAGTACAGTGTTTTCCCACTTTTACCAACGTTTGGATATCCAGGCTCGGTCTCTGAGACTCTAGAATCACAGCACTGACTGACATCCATGAGGAATGACAGCTGACATAAAACCAGTAGCTACCATGTAACAGCACTGTTACAGTTTGCAAATACCGATGCTGAGTGTCAGGTCACCTCTCTGTCCCACGTCAGCATGAAACAGATCATCCTGTGGGCTCATGCAAGCAAAATGCACTAATCCCAGCGTGTAATGAGAACACAAGTACCCCCAACGTGTAATGACGTGGATCTCTCTGCTTGTAACTGATATTCAGATTCAGTCATGTGTAAACAATTCTCAGAGCCAACTACATGCATTCAAAACTGTTATCGTCAACGTTAAAATGAAGCACACATAAGCGTCCAGATGCAAACACGATATTCAGACCTATGGGCATATAAACATAAAATACGGCTTCCTTTAGATTTAAACAAAGTCTACACCTCACTGTATGTATACATGCAATATACACATCCCTCCACATATGCGCAAAATCCACATGTATCTGCTGTGATCTTCATTTGCACACCCAGTGTACAGATCCATCAGGCCACATGTAAATATTACACATGGAAACTCCCACATGCCCACTTACATATCTCTCTGCATGCATTGTTAATCTATAGATTTCTCCAGGTGTAGACACAATGTACAGAGATGTCTTGAGACCACAAGTAAACACAAATTTGGTATAAGGAAACCTCCACTATAGGCACACACACAGAAAGCTTCACACATGCACAAAATATAATATACAGATCCCTAAGTGTGTAAGTGAGACACAAGCCTACATATTTAGACACATAAGAGAAACCAAGACCACATGTAAACATAATATAAAGTAACTTTCATGTGTGCACACGCTGATCGCAGGACATGCAATCATAATGTGCAAATTCCGTCACTTGCAGACACAATATACAGATCTCAGACCACAAGTAAAACAAGCATTGGCATAGCCAATAGGTCTCGCCTTTGGGACCTTATAAGTATTTAGTTATGCAGCAGGTCCCAAAGGCGAGACCTATTGGCTATGTCAATGCTTGTTTCACCAAGTTTGTGGTGCAGCAGATTGCACAGTAACACTGCACAAATAGATTGTGCTCATTTGTGCATGCCTGTGTTTGCATGATTTAACACAGTAAAACTAGACCTATTGTCATGCTCAGTGCTTGTTTAAACAGCAGTTTGCTCTCTGTGACTTGTCATTCACACTGTTTGTTGGCAGCATTTATTGTCAAGTCACAACTCTACTGTAATAAGTTATTACAGTAGAGTTTCTATATCAGTTTCCTATTACAGGTGATTAGTGATGTTCGAACAAGATTGTAATCAGAAAATTAGAACCAGGTTTTCAGAACTAGTTTGCAAGATTATAAGTATTAAGTAGGTATGTACATATATTTTTCTGGTTGGAAAATGGCATAGTTTAAAGTGTCAATGTACATACACACAGTCTAAATACCAAGCGTGTGTGACGGACAGGTATTCTATTTTTCTTTAATCCCTGCATAGGCCCTAGGAATCAAATATCAGTAAGAAAGTACTGTTTAAAGAAGTTTTCTTTCCATGTGAATGGTATGTGTTGTAAGGTTATTGCCTGGTGTCAACTGCATGTGATTTTTGCACATGTGCATGTTGTTGGTGCATCTGCACTGAGGTAAAGACTACCCAACTCCTCTTTCCAAGAAGACATTTTTCCCCATGTTCATAAAGGTGGCGGGGTTCATTGATTAACTTTTTTAAGCTTGGACTCGTATTTTCAAAAATTCTATGAACAACGCTCTTGTGTGGTGTGGCGTTAGTCAAATAAGACAACTGAACCATTTTTTCTGTAGGAATCTTTAAGTGGGTTGAAAGGCATCTGATTGAACACCTCCAATTGTTTGGAAAGTGGGTATTGATACAAAAACGCTTGCGAGAAGACCACCATATTACAAAGTAGTCTTGCGAGGCCTGCTTTGTTGTGCAAACAATGCCCAAGTAACACTTCCAAGCAAATTTCACAAATACAAAGGGAAATGCAAAACAGCTCCAGAAAGTTTGTTACAACACAATGCGTGGGTCCTGCTTGAAACTGGGCAGCGGGACGGCCCTGCGGTGCACAGGAAGTGAGTGCCCTTTGAGAAAGTAGCAGCTACACTGTACGCTGCACTGTTGTTGGGGCAGCTGTAGAACCGCTTTCCCAGTTTGACAGCCAGCGCCTGTAGGCGAGCGACTTGACAAATGCTTTTCTTTTTCAAATCTCTAAAGAGACGTATGTATCTTGAGACACACAATCCAGACTTTGTGTTCTTTATTCAGATGAACCTGGAAGCTGAAAGGCAACTGCACAGATCACCCCATCGGTGCAGCTGCCAGCAGTCTTTTCAGAATAACACAAGACCCTCTTAGAATGTTGGTGGGGTGCCTCATTGAATAAAGAAAGAACTTTGTTACGAAATTACTCTTTTTTTGCCTTTTAATTCTTAACTTTTTGATTTTCTAAGTTTCCCTTCTATCATTCCCACTCACACCCTTTGCTCTACCAAAAAAGAATGATTTTTTTATCAGGCATTTTGCTTTGTGTGAAATTATGTGGAGACTGATAGCTAAAAGTACTTAGTTCAAACTCTGCTGGAGATCTGTGGTAACGTCACCCAGTTGCAGTTCGGGAAGGGGTACAAAACTGATCTAGTAAAACATATTTTAGACTGGTGTTTGGAGCCAAGTGGTGCTATTGTTATGAAAGCCACATTATATACAGTCTTTTTATGATGGAACAACGTAAGATAGGACTTTCACTTTCACAGTGTTGTGATTCCCCACCCACCCCTTCTTATCGCAACCACCGGCCCCCTCCTTGGTGTCCCATCTCTTAAGTTTTTCTTTGCTACAACTCATATTTCCCTTTAATGTTTAAAGGTAGGTGCCATTAATAGTAATCATTGACAGCATCTGTAGTGTGTGTGTGACAGATTTCAATGTGTCCATGTAAATGAAATGCAGCTCTTTAACTGTTACCTATGTTTTTTGAAACGCAATTGCTTTCTCTGGAGCTTGCCAACTTCTTTTTTTTTTTTTTAAACAAATGTTATTATGTCGGAGGTCATAGACAGTGCAAAGCTCCTTGATCCAGGAAACATCTACTACAGCACATATTGCAAATCATTGTCTTTGACAGTTGATTTTACATTATTTTCGTCGAAATTTGTAATACGACAGAAACACCACAACGCCCTCCCCCCCATTGCACTAACACACAGCTGCGTATCGGCTGTCACCTCATCTCCCATCCCAACAAATCGAGTCCTTTACCACATATCCAGACCCTTATCCTAGGGGCCCACATTTCAAAGTAGATATCAATGTGTCCACTGGGGGCAC
Source organism: Lissotriton vulgaris (assembly GCF_964263255.1). Taxonomy (NCBI): domain Eukaryota; kingdom Metazoa; phylum Chordata; class Amphibia; order Caudata; family Salamandridae; genus Lissotriton; species Lissotriton vulgaris. The sequence goes on along the minus strand of NC_141699.1, from coordinate 604,088,266 downwards.
CGGGTCCAATTCCAAACCTTGATAATCTGTCCACCATTTCCAGATTTTGGGGTGCTTTTGCGGGCTGCCCCTAGCCTTAAATATCGGGACCTCCAAACCCATTCTAAAATCCAACCCATTTTTCCAAGCCGAGAGAGAGGGAGGGGCTGTCGCCTTCCACAGCATTGCTATATCTCTTTTGGCCAATGTCAGCCCCAACAGTAGTAGATGCCTCTTGTACATATTACCTCCTATACCCTCCATAATATGCAGAATTGTCCGTTTCGGTGAGATGGGGAGCTCCCACCCCAACACCTCTGTCATACAAGCCAACACCCCTCTCCAGAATTTTGTGAGTGCTATACAGTGCCAAACAGTATGAATTAGGGACCCCTCCTCTCGCTCACAGCGCAGGCACAGCGGGGAAGCCACCAGGCGCCCTCCACAGCCTGAGCCTAGTGTAAAAAACCTGGTGGAGGTATTTGAATTGAATAAGGCGCAGCCTCATAGATATTGCTGCTCCTCTAGGTGAGTCCAGTGCATCCATCCTGTCATCTCCTTCCTATTGACCCACATCCCCAACCCAAGCATCTCTGAGTGTGTCCAGTGTAGTGGAACTATGGGTCTCCAAAGATTGGGAGATCTGTGATATTCTATGATCTTGTAGATCTCTCATGAAGACCATAGCCTCAATTGGACTGAATTCAGGAAGCGCCTCAATTCCAGAAATATTTTGATAAATGGCATGCCGAAATTGTAGGTATATATAGAACTGAGTTTGTGGCATTTGGTATTCTTGCTGAAGATCTTGAAAGGATTTGAGCACCGAGCCTCGCATTACTGCCCCTAATGTAGAAATCCCTATGTGTTCCCACCCTTGAAATCCAGCTAGTGCCTCCAGCTACGGCAACTGGCCATTGTGCCACAGTGGGGGTCTCTCTAGTTAGCTTGTTCCACCATTCCATCTTACGGAGGGACTGTTTACACACCCAAAACACCTGAGTGGCCGATGGCAAAGACTTACGAAACGGTAAAGAATAGTATGTAGGGTGGACTCCACGGTCACCATACCACCATTCATTGAGCACCAGGAGACGTGAGGCCATGTAGTAAGATTGGATATCTGACGTGGCTAGCCCCCACAATAAGTTGATTGAAAGCAGGTCCACGGCGCCACCCTGGCGGCCCCCCCTGCCCACAGGAAATGTCCCAGCGCAGCATTTACCTGGCAAAACCACAAAGGGGGCACCGGGTATGGATGATTCTGTAGCTGATAAAGCAGGCGCAGCAATTACACCATTTTAAAAATTGCCGCTCTGCCAAACCGAGAGAGGGGAATATATGACCAAGTTTTCATTTCCTCTCTTATTCACGTCCAAATTGGTACTGTATTCCTGTCCCACAATACTCTCGCCAGAGCTGAAAGGAAAACTCCCAGATATTTCACCCCCTCTGACACCGCCCGTACTGCCGTGGCCCTGGACTCCAGCTCTGCGGTCCCCCTCAGCACCCGCAGCGTGAATTTACTCTGATTGATCTATAATCCCGATGATTCACCAAAGATTTGCATGATGGGGAGAAGCCTAGGCCCAGTCCTATTTATGTCATTCAGGGAAAAAAGGACATTGTCTGCATACAGGGCAATGCGGTCTGAGAGCCCATGGTCCCACTCAAATCCAGCCACCTGCGCGTCGAATCTCACCCACGCCGCCAAAGGCTCCATTGCTAGAGCAAAGAGATAGGGCAACAGAGGACACCCCTGACGGGTGCCTCTGCCTATGGAGAATGTGGAGAATATGGATCCCGCCACCCGCACCAACACCGTGAGGTCCTTATATAGCAAGTTAAGGTACGCCAAGAATCGCGGGACTATATTAAGTCGGTCAAGAAGCGCAAATAAGTGTACCCAACTGAGGGAATCAAACGCACTATCCATGTCCGCCAGCAAAAGGTCAGCCGAAACTCCCCTTCCCTGGATGGCAGCTATTGCATTATGCGCCCGCCGTATATTATGGTGCTTGGCCTGCTGAGGCTTAAAGCCTGCCTGGTCCAACTTGCCAACTTATATTGATAATTTTTGTAGTTTTCAGCTGGCCCGTAACACCAGGGAGGCATGAAACGGATGATGAATTCTGCAGTAATTTATGGATCTAGGCTAGTTCAGGGAGGGTTTTTCCACAAGTGCAGTACTTCAGTTGTGAAAAACACACAAAAAGATGAAATTGAATAAAAATAATGATTATTATTAAATAATTAATGATGGGGCCCAAAGCTTTGTTAACAGTCTGCTGGATGTTGTGGCCCTTGAATACCAAAGCTGCCTAGTCCTGATTACACATTCACTCTCTTTCTTCCACCACCCTGCAAATTCTAGACCTTTATCTCGTGCCTGCATATTGTTTTTATGTCTGGCTTGACAGTGCGGCTGTGTGCTGGATGTATTGTTACCAGTTCTTTAATATATTTATAGAGTGGCCTATCTCACCGCCGTCCGCAGACCCTTCCATTGTCTTCTGAGTGATTCTGATTGCAAGGCATGAATCTTGTGATCACCTAACAGACATCGTCATTGACTTCTGTTGATAAAGAATTGATAACAGGGTTCCCTATGTAGGCATGACATTTTAACCTTTCTTTTTACGTAATGTGGTCCATTTGTAGTGTTGAAAACCCCAACAAGAGGATTCCATGGTGTATCATTACAAATTTAAAAAGTTACTGAATTCTTGAAATTCTTTAAATGAGATTTGATATCAGTGAACTGTATTTGACATTATTGACTTAAATCATGTTACGGTTTTATAAAGAAATACAATATTTTTGGTTAAAAAAAATCTCTAATGACAAAAGAAAGTTAGCATACAATTTCTCAAATTGTACAAAGTGTACAACAACTGCCAATACTTACTGAAAACTGATGAACCATCGGGTTTGCTTTCACTCTCTGTTGAGTACGCATTTTAATATTTAAAAAAATGCTATCATTTGAAAGCCTACAAATTACTTACAATTCTTCCCAGGCACATTGCTTGTGTTTGTAGAAGCTCTTCAACTTGCATGAATGCGTAGTTTCAGGCTTAGCTTGTTTATAGCCTGAATGAACCCATTCACGCCTATCTGCCATAACTACTTAGTCATAATCTGGTTTACAGTCAGTAAGAGATACCACTGGTGCGGTTATTGTTTTGAGAACATATGAGCATTTCAATGCCAATTTAGTGATGGGACTGTTTTCAGAAAAGCTGCTACTTCTAGCAGACAATTCTCTACAGCACTGAGATTGCTAAGTACTCAAACATGTTTTGCAATTTCTAGGCATATGGTGTTTGTAACACCCATTCAGCAGCAGTCTACCACAGCTGTAGTAGTAGAGTTTAGAAAAGAGATTGCTAAACATTGGCCACTTTCCCTTTAGTTGTGCATATAGCTGACGATGCAAGTATAAACCGGTGTTTTGAATGTAAAAATGTTAATTTGCCTTTGTAAACATGTTTGTTCACACATATTACACCAGTACTAGCATAATATTACCTATGTATAAAACTACTCAGCATGTTTTCTGTAGGAATTCCATTGCGTGGATAGCTGCCTTAGAATCCCACCAACCTGCAAATTGTGTATATGTAGTAACTACTAATGTTCCCACCATGGATACTGTATGAGGGTCACTAACCAATAAAGGGAGTAAATCCGTATCTGTAGTGGGAATAGGGAACTTTTCCCCATGGGTTTACCAAAACTCTTAAAGGCCTACTTGCTTTAACTGTTTCACACAATATATGTGTGGCCTACTGCCTTTGTCATGAATTGTTATAATAAGCAGAGCAGACCTACAGCTTTTCCCAGTGAACCAATTGGGCCTTTAACCTTATCATTGGCATGTCAGCATAACCAATGCAGGCCTACTTCACTTGAACATAGGATTTCTACATGGCAACACATGCATTCAGTCATAATAACACTTGAAAAACCAATATAGTCCTTCTTATAAGAGGGCTCTTTAAGGTTTATCACAATGACAAAAATCTCCTGGTTTGCCAGAGTCAGTAACCAACACCAATTGCCTTGCCAACCACTGTAATCTTTGGAGTTCAATGTAATAAAATACATCCTCAGGCTAACCACGATGCAATAATAATCCACCCTTAACAACCTCTTGCCACGTGCTTTTCCCAGCAAAAAAGCCAAGCCTATAGCCTTTGTTGTAACATTTCATAATAAACAGATTTGGCATTGGGTCCTTAGGTGGTTTTCCTCCTTTTTGGAAAGCCGCCAGCAAACAGTATGGTGCCCCCCTTTTTCTTCCTCTATCCCCCGATGAGGGTGGGAGTGCCACAGGGCTCTGTTTTGAGCCCAACTCTGTTTAACTTTTATATGGCTCCCCTTGCACTATTGGCAGAGGAATACGGAGCTAAAGTTATATCCTATGCCGATGACACACAGTTGTTTACCTGCGAGAAGGATGATGCTCTGAGTGAAACAAACAATTGTCTGACAAAGGTGTTCGCCTGATTTAGGCAAAAGCAACTGCTATGCAACTGAAAAAAGTGAAATCATTTTCTTCGGCCATAGTCCTGGCGAGGAATGGCCCCAATGGTGGCCACAGGAGATGCCGCCCCCGGCCAGCGCAGTCACCACCGTAAAAAACCTTGGGGTGAAATGGGATGCGGACATGTCCATAAAGTCCCAGGTCCAAGCAGTGGCAGGCATATGTTTTGGGCTACTGAAAACGATGAGGAACTTCCTCCCCCTACTTCCAGTTTCGCATAGGAAAACTATGGTCCAAGCCCTGATAATGTCAAGGTTGGACTACGTTAATGTTCTGTACCTAGGTCTCCCTGATTACCTACGCGGCCGCATGCAGGTGGTACAAAATGCGGCAGCAAGGGCCGTTCTTATAGTTGACCCGAGGACACACATAACGCCTCATTTGATGTTCCTGCACTGGCTCCCGGTGCGAAAGAGGGTTAATTTTAAGGCCCTGGTATTGGCCTTTAAGGCCTTTCACAACATAGGGGCCCCATATATCAGGAACAGAATTCAGCCCTATGCACCATCCAGAACCTTGCGGTCCTCGACTCAGAGGTTGTCGATCGTGCCTCAGTTCGCTCGTGCGCGTATGGGCGGACACTCTTTCCAGGTTGCGGCCTCAAAGCTATGGAATAGCCTGCTGCCCTCCCTGAGACAGGTGCAAGTTCTCCTTCATTTTAGGACAAAAGCTAAAAACTTGGCTTTTTCAACATTAGATGAAGCACCCGCCGATGTGTACACTGTTCTGTCTATGGGGTCAAGTCAGTGCCGGGACACTCTCAGGAGTAGCCGTACGCTTTACAAATACCCTATAACCTAACATATGGCATCTGACTTAATATTTCCAATGACCCCTTCCGGCCTGTAGCCTTTATTATTGTCTTGACTGCCGTAACCAACTCTGGACAACTCTATTGAGCTGAAGTGAAGGCACCCATCAGTCATAAAATGACATATACGGGCAAAATTCAATTTGGGATGCAATATCCAAACCTCTTGAAATAGGTTAACACCAAAGTTTTTGCCTGATAGGGTGATCTGTGAGAGTACATGTAACGAAAATACCCATCTACTCCCTTCAACACCGTTTAATAACAATTCACCCTCCAATACCTACTGGTTTTATCACATTTTTTTTAACAACAAATGATTCAGGCCTATTGACTTTTTAAATAATCCTTCTTAATAAACCGATCAGACCTATTGCGTTTGACATAACCTTTACTAATGAATCATTCAGGCCGAAAGTCTCTGTCATTGGCTTGTCACCAAAACATTTCAGACCTACTGTTTTGACCAAATGGTTTCCCATAGCACAACCTTCGGGAATACAGTCATAAAACTACAAATATGTACAATATTATTGTTGGCAAAACAATATACACATCACACCTAAGATAACAAGGATTCTGACTGTACCAGTCTTCTGCCCCAGTGTTTGCAAGATGTGTAGCCAACACTCAAGCCTTTGCCTCCCTTGATACTCTGTAAACGCCCATGTAACAAAATGTATGTCTTCAAGTTTAAGCACAGTTTAATAGCAATCCACCCATAAAGGTCTCCTGCAATTGAGATATATTTCTCACAAAAAATAAGCTAGACTTACTGCCTTTTATTATAACTTTCCATAATAAACAGACCAGAGGTATTGCATCTGATATAACTTTTCCCAGTGACCCAATTAAGCCTATAGCGTTTTCATTAGGTTTCCACCATAACCTGCTCAGACCTACTGTTTTGATCAAAGGCTTCTCACAGGGCAAAACTTGTAATACAAAACTCTGTTTTCCAGTGGCAGACCACACACCACCTCCTCAATGAGAAGCTTGTTGAGTGGATGATCAGCATGTAGGCAGAACCTAAACCCCTTCTTCAATACTGCTTCTTAAAACGCTTTTCGATCACATATGGTCTGATGGCAGCTTCACCGTCAGCCAGATCTAAAAACATATTTACCAATAAAGCTAAACATCTTTTTCTGAAAAGGTGAACAATAAATTATATATCACAGATCTATCCTTTGGTCTATTCTTAAATAAGTCACCAATAAGCCAATTGTTTTAATGATTAAAAGAACAAGTGTGCTTTGAATGAAGTTCAGTCAATTGACATGACTCTTGAGAGTTTTGAAGTAAAATTAATACTTGTTAACATGTGAGCATTATAGTCCGTATTTTATTTAATTTTGAGTTATATGGATCGGGAAATGATCACACAACATAAATAGAACTTCACAGCACGTGCAGTGGAAATCTCTTAGCAAGCAGACACATGGGGTTCAGCCCAAATGCAGCTTACAAGTTGGGAAGAAAGCCTGCAACTCCGAGACATTTCTGGACACACTGAAAATGAAAACAGTTGCAATACATCTGCATAGCAAAGTGCCCTATATGATTAAAAAACTGCAGAAATAGGTTTGTGAACACCAATTTATTCGGTTATTCCTCATTTCAAGGGTTAAAACAGACAATAGTGCTGTAAACCACAACACTTCTGTACTGTACCCCATTCCCAATTCGGGTAATTCTGGGTGATATAACCTCAAAATTCTTACCATAACAAGGTCTACAGCATGGAAGGCTATATAACCTCATGAAACCGAAATCAAAGTGCCTGAATAATGAACAAGTATTTAATATTTCTGCTGATTACCTTTTTGTCTTATCATTTACAGCAAATAGCTTTTAAAAATCTTGTGCAAAGGAACCAACGAAACGAACAGCAGTCCCAAGGTACACCCGCGTTAAATTCGACAATCCAGCTGCCGTTCATAATAGTGAATACCAGCAAGCGGACTGTGATAGACTGCAGCATCTCCAGTGATAAGTGAGTATGAGGTGCTCAAAATGGCACCCTTAGTCAACGCTTATGAACATATACACTTATAATATTAATGCTGTTTCAAAGAGCACAAGATAGTGGCGGAGGCGTAACGCCTTGAACCTGTCTTACGGCTTTTGGTTTTTAACAGGCTGCTGTTTTTAATCTTTATATAAAATACAATGGGAGTGTGAATTATCACTTTAACCTGTCATAAAGATGGACTTATGTACAATGCCCAGTCTTTGCAAGTGAACGCCTTACATTCACACAATATATAGTGATCCTTTGCAACTAGTCAGAAGCAGTAAGTGGGCATTTAAGCATTGTATATTCATTGAAAATGGGGGTCCTTCGATAAGTGAGATGCTATGCTACATGGTAACCAAGTGTGACAAAGGCTTTTGCAGATTATTTTTGGTAATTTATTGTTCTGAAATTGGGGCCATAAGTCTTTTGCACAACGTTGACTGAAGTAGGAGAAATGGAAAGGCGTGTGTTTTCCCTCTGTCTTTTGCCGTAAATAAGCTAATGATGGCAATGCCTGCCTTCAAAGACTGCTTCCGTGTCTTGGGCTGCGAAACATATGTGATGATCGTTCAACTTCTATTTGCCTTCTTCATCAATCACCATGTGCATAAAAACATTTCAAAGATGAATGACTGCAAAATAATTTTGCCATTTGCGGGCAGAGACTGAAATCTTTCTCGGCACTCATCAGTGGCCGACCTTCCATTCTTCTAGCCAGATTCTCTTGGCTGTGAATTCCATTCAACATTAACTATCTGAAATCGAGATGCATGGTTTGCTGACAAATTTGCCCTTCAAAATACAGAAAAATCCGCTAATTGAAGGGTGAAACAAATGCTTCCTCCTCCGAATTCTCTTGCCTTTTGTACCTTTTCTTTTTAAAGCATCTTTTATTATAATTGTCATTCTATATAGGTTTGACAATGCACATTATGTTTGCCTTGTCAAACCTGCCACCCTCCTTCTCTTAAATTCAAATCTCTTTACAGAAACCACAAAGGTCTTGATGACAACAACCTTTCCCATCTCTGTAATGCGATCACCAAGTACAGGCCTCCAGAGCCTTGCAGTTCCTCAGGCAATGACGAGACATTTCTGGCAAATAGTGGGCAGTCAAAGCTTCTCTCTTCTAGCCCCAATCCTCTGGCGCACTCCTCCTGCCAGTCTGCGAAATTCACACGACCTCATCCACTTCTGAAAAAATGGAACACCTACTTGTTATACTACTACTCTCTCTGCCTGTTTCCCTCCCTTCCCTATCCAATTGGTTATTCAAAGCACTTTTTAGGAATCCGTATACCATATTCCATTATCTGAATTATGAAGGCCCATAAGTATATCACTAAATTATTCTGATAATTTAGATATAAATATGAAAGTAACAGTGTACCTAATTGTAGAGTACTTTGTGGCAGATCAGTTGATCTGACGGCTGACACCAACACTGCAGTATTAGATGTACAGAAGGACTCTGCTTGTTATGGGAGCACGGGCTTTTCAAAGAAAGCATCTTGTAGTTTGAGATCTGCCTGAAGAAACAGATTCATTCAAAACGAAACCCTAAACATGAAAATCTAATTCGAAGCAGTGATTGGTGGATTAGGAATTTGTTAAAAACACATTTTTGTGATGTAAAATTATCTTATAAAGTGCAGTTTCATCGACTACACTATAACAGAGAGTAGCAAATGGGTCAGCACCTATCCAACATACACTAGTGTATATTGTTTATCAGATGATGTATCACAACTTAGTGGTGTGATATATAATATTAAAACGAAATGTAACAAACTGTGAAATTTTGATAAGATTATCTATAAGACATTTAAAAAAATATTTGCATCACAAAGTACTTTTGAACCTTCAACGTAATTATTTATGGGTTATTGTGTTTTTGGTTTGTTGGTGGAACATATCCAAACCAATTACTTAGGTGACAGCCAGCTTCTAATGGCATTTTACTAGTCAAAAAGGTCTTTATTTCGATATATATCATAAAAGACAATATACAACAAGCATAAAATACATTTCATAAAAAGGTTAAGACAATAAATACAATACACGTTAAAACTTGGGTAAAACAGCATTAAATTGGACAGAAAAAGACCATGACTACGACATACGACAATACACAATTACTAAACAGATGACGTAAAAGCTATGACTCAGTGACTAAGGTTACGGGAACGTATAGACCAGGCCCAGCTAATGAGCTTTGCCACACCGATGACAATAAAGGCAGTAGTGTCCGTTTTCAAAATCCTACTGGCAGCAATAGCAGATCTAGTGCCCAACGAACAACATACTGGTCTTAACCAGACTCTTCTGGGTAGTGAATACTTTGGACAGCAGAATAGTAGATGTTCAATATTTTCTACTTCTGTTACACAAAAAGGACATTTGTCACTACTTTCTGGGTTCCAAGAGTGTGTTAGCCCACGCACAGGTAGCGAGCCCACTCTCAGTTGATGATACAGTTTCCGGTTGTTTGACTTGGTTATTATGTCCCAGTAATCCTCATATCTCGGGACATCCTTAATAACTAGAAAAACCGAAGTCATTGTATAACCCTCCACTAAAGATGGTCTCTTCTCCATGACCCTGAGGTCTCTTCTCCATGATCCTGGCATTTTAAGGAAAAGGTGAATTGATGTCCTCCTCAAGATCGCATGGCGCGAATTCCTCAAAGTAGCTATCTGAATTGAAAATGCACAGGCCCACTGTTGGCTATTCAAGCAAATTGTTTTTCAGTATTCAGTAATCTAGGCCCTGATTTCAAGTGGGCTGGTAAATTTCAAATCATGCTCAGACTTCTGTTTGACCAGTGATCGGCATTCAGAGCACTGCTGTAATTGCAGCACCCCTGAAGTTTTCTGTTGGTGAATTTCATCCGAATAAACCTTCCATAATTTACCAAGTCAAAAACATGCAGTATATTTCAAAGCATTTACTGCAGAGAGCACCAAATTCCACAATTAATTCGTAATTTTCAACAGGAACTCCCAACCCCGCCATGAACAGTTTTCTCATGAATAATGTTATTGCAAATGTTTGAGTGATATTCTTAATGTCATACAACATGTCCTTACTGAGGTAATATGTGGTCTCAAACCCAGCCCTCCAGTGCTGCGGCATCTCTCTCTCCTGCTTTTGCATCGTTTTACTGCTTTCTCTTTCCTTTACCACGTTTTTCGTTTGTTCACTGCTTTTTCCTTTTTTTTGTAAGTGCTTCCTCCTGCTTTCTGCCTTGTTAGGTCTCGCACCTAGCGTTTCTCTGCAGCGCAAGACATTTAGTAGGTGAAAAACGGAGTTTGAGAGACTGACTTAGGAATCCTTCCTTTTGTGGCCTGCTATTGGCGTTTGCATGCCTCTTGTAATCAAAGTCATCATGCAATAGGCCAAAGGCGGGCGCATTGCTCCACACACGGCCTATTGGTGTCTGTTACGAGCACCGGCCATCATGTGGTTTCAATTATCGCGCCCAGACACAGGCACGATAATTGAAACCACATGGCTCGCAGTGGCGCGCGCGCGCAATACTCGCAGGTTTCTTTTTTTGGGGATCCATTTTACAGGGAAGCATGGTAAGTAGCGTGAGCCATATTAAAAGACTGCAAAGCTCTGTACAAGTTTGAAGGTAGTGACAGTAAATGTAAGTGGGGTGACTTCTGAGAGGGAGTGTGGGCTATTTAGTATGTCATACATAACTCGACGCCTCACCACGGGTAGTAAGTGCTATGTAAATGCAATTAAAACTGTGAGTGCAGCTGGAAGTGTGCAGGCAAAAGTTCCTATTGATCGATCTTTTTGGAGATGCGTTGCCTTCTGTGTTTCTTTGCCTCCTATTCCATTGGTCTCGGTCACTTAATTAGCCCGAATGTGCTTCGTCTGCTTTCTTGCTCGTGCGCTGTCTGTTCTCTGATTCTTAACACCTCATCCTCTGTCCTCACAGAGAGGCGCTGTGCTACAGGCAGGGTGGACCGGAGCAGGAGCTTTTTTACCAATGTAAATAAGTGACCATCAGATATGCAGCTGGCCATGGACCTTATACTCGGGTGACTGTTACAGGGACCAGTGCTCCTGACAAAAATGAGAATAGCACTGATGATAACAATGGGACTAGTGCCAATGCCAACAATGAGAATAGCACTGATGAGACCAATGGGACTAGTGCCGATGCCAACAATGAGAATACCGCTGATGATACCAATGGGACTAGTGCCCATGACAACAATGAGAATAACGCTGATGATACCAATGGGACTTGTGCAGATGTCAACAATGAGAATAGTACTGATGATACCAATGGGACTAGTGCTGATGCCAACAATGAGAATAGCACTGATGATAACAATGGGACTAGTGCCCATGCCAACAATGAGAATAGCACTGATAATCATGAGGCTAGTGCCCATGCCAACAATGAGAATAGTGCTGATGATACCAATGGGACTAGTGCCCATGGCAACAATGAGAATAGCGCTGGTGATACCAATGGGACTTGTGCAGATGTCAACAATGAGAATAGTACTGATGATACCAATGGGACTAGTGCTGATGCCAACAATGAGAATAGCACTGATGATAACAATGGGACTAGTGCCCATGCCAACAATGAGAATAGCACTGATAATCATGAGGCTAGTGCCCATGCCAACAATGAGAATAGTGCTGATGATACCAATGGGACTAGTGCCCATGGCAACAATGAGAATAGCGCTGGTGATACCAATGAGACTAGTGCCCATGACAACAATGAGAATAGTGCTGATGATACCAATGGGACAAGTGCTGATGCCAACAATGAGAATAGCACTGAAGATAACAATGGGACAAGTGCTGGTGCCAACAATGAGAATAGCGCTAATGATACCAACGGGACTAGTGCCCATGACAACAATGAGAATAGCGCTGATGATATCAATGGGACTAGTGCCGATGCCAACAATGAGAATAGCGCTGATGATACCAATGGCACTTGTGCAGATGCCAACAATGAGAATAGCGCAGATGATACCAATGGGACTTGTGCCGATGCCAACTATGAGAATAGCACGGTGATACCAATGAGACTAGTGCAGATGCCAACAATGAGAATAGCACTGATAATCATGGGGCTAGTGCCCATGACAACAATGAGAATAGCGCTGATGATACCAATGGGACTAGTGCCCATTCCAACAATGAGAATAGCGCTGATACCAATGGGACTAATGCCCATGCCAACAATGAGAATAGCGCTGATGATAACAATGGGACTAGTTCCCATGACAACAATGAGAATAGCACTGATGATAACAATGTGACTAGTGCCCATGACAACAATGAGAATAGCATTGATGATACCAATGGGACTAGTGCCAATGCCAACAATGAGAATAGCACTGATGATAATAATGGGACAAGTGCCGATGCCAACAATGAGAATAGCACTGATGATGACAATGGGACTATTGTCCATGCCAACAATGAGAATAGCACTGATGATACCAATTGGACTAGTGCCGATGCCAACAATGAGAATAGCACTGATAACAATGGGACTAGTGCCGATGCCAACAATGAGAATAGCACTGATGATACCAATGCGACTAGTGCCAATGCCAACAATGAGAATAGCACTGATAACCATGGGAATAGTGCCCATGACAACAATGAGAATAGCGCAGATGATACCAATGGGACTAGTGCAGATGATAACAATGAAAATAGCTCTAATGATAACCATGGGACTAGTGCTCATGACAACAATGAGAGTAGCACTGATGATAACAATGACTATAGCTCTGATGATAACAGTGGGACTAGTGCTAATGGGAACAGTGAGAATAGCACTGAAGACAACAATGAAAATAACACTGATGATAACAATGAGACTAGTGCCAATGACAATGAGACTAGTGCCGATGACAACAAGACTAGTGCCGATGGCAACAATAAAGAATAGCGCTGATGATAACAGGACTAGTGCAGATGGCAAAACTGCATGATTAAGAGACTATTACTCCGGGTCTGCACTTCTCATTCATAGGAGACACTGTTCTGGACTCACATGCCTCTCATCAGTGTGCACACTGGTCTTTAACCATATTCCTCTAATAGATTCTAGCACATTATTACAGGTTAATATGTTCCTTGTGAGGCCTCCTGACTCCTGCCATATGGGGTTTTAGTTCTGCCATTATGTTGATTATAATTCCAGTGCTGGAGTATTGTGCTTTTGGTAACACAAAGCCATCTCATGCTTTACCTATACTTGTTTGTTTTTGTGAGTAACGTCAAAAGAGCCAGTATGTGCAGGGGAAAGGACTTTTCGGTAACAACAAGCATTTCCAATGCAATTGGTCTTGCATTTACGCGAGTTTGCCCTATTGACATTGTAAGTGACAATGACTTTTATTTATGTTGCAAAAACCGAAACACAAATAAAAGGCAATGCCATTTACAATAAAAATGGCTCAAACTCTCGCAAATGCGAGACCTATTGCATTGCAAATGCTTGTTTTTTTATTGCTTCTACCTTGTTTTTTCATTTGCTGTTCCTGCCTGCTGCCCATTTTCCTGCCTCCCACCTAGCTCCTCCCACTGCCCCTCCCTCTTCTCAGGACCTACTTAAACAATGCTGCAGCGTGACCCCATTGAGCAGGTCCCAGGTCCAGTTCTCATGTGCTGCTTCATCGCTCTCTCCTGCATTTGCCTCGTTTTATTGCTTTCTCCTTCCTTCACTCTCCCCGTTTTTCTAAGTGCTTCCTCTTGCTTTTTGCCTCATTTTCACTGCTTTCTCCTTCCTTTTCTCCCATTTTTCCAAGTCCTTCCTCCTTTTTTTCTGGCTCATGTTTACTGTTTCTCCCTCCTTTTCCCCTGTTTTTGCAAGTGCTTCCTCCTGCCTCGTTTTTTTACTACTTTCCTTGTTTTTTTAAGTGCTTCCGACTGCTTTCTGTCCCGTTTTCTCACTGGTTTTTCCAATTTGCTACTTCAACCTGCTGCCCGTTTTCCCGCCTCCCGCTTAGGCCCATCCACCGACTCCCAGCTCCCCTCCCTCCTCACAGGACCTACATAATGGAGGCCGCATCTGCGCCCTTCCACGCCCAGCGCCAGAACCCCTGGCCCTTCCACCAGACAACAGTACGCCAAGCTGACCTCCTGGACCCAGGATGCACCAACAACCACTTCTGTCGCACATCCTGTGCACCACCAGAGGATCACTCTTCTGCCAAGACTGCCGCCTCACCTTCAGCACCAAAGCAGTCAGCGACACCGCAACAACAGCCGCACCTGCGATATCAACCGAGACCACCACGTCACAACTCAAGTGTATTCTCCTGGGAAACTGCGTTTACAACGCTGTCTCCACAACGCAGTACCATTACAACGCGATTGTTACAACGTCTGCGTTGTTACCACGCGTACCAGTACTTCGCAAGTCATTAAAACGACTTGCTGTAGGGGGCGCGCTGGTTTTGGACTTACAATACAACACCTTCCCTGCTGATGCACAAACTAGAGTACGAATAGTAAATAATACTATTCCTAAATCCACTCTGCCCCCTACAGCAAGTCGTTGTAATAATTTGCGATGTACTGGTTCGCGTGGTAACAACGCAGTCGTTGTAACAGCCGCGTTGTAATGGCATGCAATGTTTTCCCATCCGTAGTAAAGAGTCATACTCATCCTCCTCAACTTACGTTCACTCGGAAAACACGCCACAGAGGTCTGGGACATGATCTCCTGCCTCACCCCAGAAGAGACACCATCTTCCTCACACAAACCTGACTAAACCCTGCCTCCCCCCAGACACCGCAGCCACCATCCCCAAAGGTTACAAGAAAACACATTGGGACAGAACCAACATACACGACGGAGGAATAGTCATCAGTTACAGGGACACCATCCGATGACATCCCCTAACTACCCGACACAAGTAATTGAACATTTCAACTTCCAACTCCACACAGATGGAAAAAGAGCCATCAGAGGTACTCTTGTCCTCAGACCACCAGGACCATGCCCCAGATTCTGCCATGCCATCCCAAAACCCATTGCCTTGCTTGCAATCAACTCATAGCACTACATCTTCCTAGGGGACTTCAGTTTCCACTGCGATGAGCCCAGCAATGCCAACTCCACCAACCTACTGGGAAGCATGAGCAACATCTGCTTCATGCAGCTCATCATGGCTCCCTACCCACATCGCAGGACATATGCTCAACCCCATCTTCACCTCCACCGACAGTCAGGTACATCCACACAACACCACTCACCTGGTCCAACCACCACAGCGTACACTTCAGACCATCTCAGGACAAACCCACCCCAGCACCATACCCCTCAGATCTACACGAAGAGATGGGAAACAAACAAGTGGAACAACACTCTCCGTTAACCAACTCCAAGACTCTACACACAACCCTGAACAAGCAGCCAAGATCACAGTGGGTCACAGACTATGCCAAAGCCATCGCCCCTGCCAAACAGCCAGGACCAAAGAACAAAGCAAAAGAGCAAGCTGGTTCACCAAGGAACTGCACTCCACGAAATGCAACTACTGACAACTTGAAAGGAAGTGGTGTATCAGCAAAAGACAGAAAACCATACAGCCTTCAGGTTCACTCTGAATCAATACTACCACCTCCTGAAGAAACCAAGAAGAACACCCTAGTCGACAGCAGCAAAGCCAGTGCAAACCACAGCAAAGAACTCTTCGTCATTGTGAAGGAGTAAACCATTCCCGCAGCCACCAAGAATTACACCACTCCCTCCCAGGAACTGTGCAACAACCTCACAGACTTCTTCCACAACAAGATCTCAGCCATCTATGAAAACTGAGGACAAAAAACACCCTGAAGTGAGGCCCCTCCTGAAAAATACATCTACCGACCCAGCCGAAATGAAGATCTACCGGCCCAGCTTTCTGCTCCCCTATCCAGAAGAAGTCCTTGAGAAAGTGATCTACCAGCAACTCAAACACCTAGAAGACCACAACCTCCTGGACCCCACCCAGTCTGGATTTCAAGCTAACCACAGCACTGAGACAGCCATGATCGCAGACACAGATTACTTCAGAGCCCTTCTGGACAGTGGAGAAACAGCAGCTCCTCTTGGGCTTATCCACCATGTTTGACACCATCTCCCACCACATCCTGATCAACAGACTCAATCACATTGGGATTTAAGGAAAAGCCCTCAAATGGATTGGCTCTTACCTCACCAGCAGAACCCATGGGATCCGCCTCCCACTGTTCACTTCAGAGCCCAAGAAGATCATCTGCAGAGTCCCCAAGGATCGTCCCGTAGCTTGACCCTCTTCAACACCTACATGATCCCCCTGGTCACCACCGTCAGAACACACAGACTCAACATCATCTCCTAGACCAACAACGCACTGCTCATCCTCTTACTGTCCAAAGATCCCTCCACCACTAAAGCTAACTTTCACAGATGCATGATGAATATCACTGACAGGATGAAGGACAATTGGCTCCAACTCAGCACCGAAAAAACGGAAGTCATAATTTTTGGAAACAACACTTTGCCATGGACCAATGCATGATAACATACAGAGCTCTTCATATCCCCCCGCCGCAACAGACCACGCCCACAACTTCAGCATCATCCTGGATAGAAAACTATCCATGGAGAGGCAAGCCAACGCAGTCTCATCCGCCTGCTTCCACACCCTTCGGATGCTCTGCAAGATCTTCAGGTGGTTCCCAGCAGACACCAGAAGGAGGTCTCATCACCAGCAGACGGGACTACGTAGGAATCTCATACCTCCTGAAGAGACTCCAGACAATACAGAACTCTGCAGCAAGACTCATACTCGCCTTCCCCAGAAGGACCCACATCACACCACATCTTAAAAAACTACTCTGGCTCCCGATTCAGAAGAGATGCCAGTTCAAGATAACAACCTATGCCTACAAGGCCCTGACCACCAACCGACCAGAAACCTTCGATTAGTTTCCCTCTCCCTCGCAGATTGTTCACAGATCCGTTGAGTCCGCAGCGGAGGACGCATGTTCTCATACCTGGCAGCCAAGGCTTGGAGCAACCTCCCTTTTACCTCAGGACCGCACCGTCACTCCAGCAATTCAAAAGAGAACTAAAGTCCTGATGGTTTGAATGATCAAACCTCCACGCAGCAGCAACCTGCTCCAGATCCCTGGGACCCTCATGGGTGATTTGCATTACTCTATAAATGTTTAATTGAATGATGTGTGGATAATTAGCAATACATGGAGAGGATGCGAGTTTTAGTTACCTTAGGGCACAAGTTCTAATTTCTTAAGATAACTAGAACTGCGGAATTTCTATGGTTTTATACGTGTAAAATCTCAGCCTAACTATAACATCCCTGTAACCTTTGGTTAGAGAATTTCAATTTTTTTTTCAAAATTCTATTGTCATAACTATAACATCCATGTAATTTTAGTTTTTTCATCAAATTTCTACGGTTTTATAATGCCATTTCCTAACTATAATGTTTCTGTAACAGTTGTTTTTTCCAGTGAATTTCTAGGAGTTTTTTAACGTAAAGTAATATTTGATTACTATATGCTAATCCAACCACTCGTGCCCTCGGTCTAGGGCCGTGCACAGCTGTGGGTTAGCCACAGGGCCTGCAGCCAGCCCCCCGCTGTGCATGGCCTCTGACCGGGCACAGTGCGTGCTCGGCCACATGGCCAGACCCTATGGCCAACCCCCGACTGCAACCAAGCCCATACTGCGCATGGCCTTTGGCTGCAAAAAGGGGAAGGGGGCACGTACCACCCCCTCCCCAGGACGATTTTGGCCCTGGGGACCCCATCCCCTGGGCACGGCCCACCCATGGCGCCCACCACACTATGTTCTGGGCCATTTGTGGAGCCCCAATGCCCTGGTAACTACAGCCACCTCCCTGCCTCCAGCGGGGAGCCGGCCTTGCTCTCGCCTGCAAGGAACAGCTAATAATGCTGCTCCCTCTGGGCAGGAGCAATCTTTTATCTTTTTCCCTGCCCACTTGGGATTGGGTTGGGGCTGCGTTTCCCCCCTCTCCCTTTTTCTCAAACTCAGCTGGGCTCTGGTGGATAGGGTTCTCAGGGTCAAAATGACATGGGGTGGGCGACATGCTCTCTTCTCCCCCCAAATATATATATGTATTGTTTAACCCCAGCCCCCCCACCGGTAACTGGCCCACCCGGGGGACGTACAAAAACCAAGCGCAGGAGAATGTAATTGTTCTTTTTTTCCTCCACAAGTCTTCTGCGAATTTGCAAGAAAAAAAAATGTTTTGGGACCCAGGTGGGGTTCACTGTAGGACCCCACCCCCAGGCCTAGGTGGTCAGGGTATTCCTACCCTGCCCAGTTTGTGTGTTTGTTTTTGCCTTTTTTCTTGGGACTTGCTGAGACCAGGTCCCAAGATGGCCGCCACCACTTCCTGGGTGAAGTGGTGCAGCCAATCATGCATAGCATTGCTGTTGCCATGTGGTTATATTGCGGTAGATCCGCGTCTCTAGTTATACATAAATCTTTTTTTCTTTAATACCTCCAAAACTACTGAACAGTTTTAATCCAAATTACAACAGCACGGTTTCTGGACCAAGATCTAGGGGGTCATTAGGATGTAGGACGAATTCCCACGGCACTCATGGCTGTGGCGATCGCCCCTACATCCTTCCCCGCCCGCCACCCATTTACCCCCGCCATATTAGTATGGCGGGGGATACCGCGGCGGATGGGAAGGCCGTCTGCCGCTTTTCCGCCCGGTCGACAAGTAAACCAGGCGGAAAAGGGTTTAATATGGTGGCGATGTCTGCTAGACACCGCCATCCATATTAGTTTGGGGGTGGAAACATGCCTTTCGGATAGGCATGCAGACTTTGCTTTCGGGCCCCGTTGCTGGCCTCCAGGGTATTGGGGGTGCACATGACATGTGCATTGTCATGGACATGGTGGCAGGCACCTCGTGGTGCCTGTCACCTTGTGCATGACAAAGCACACAGTGCATTCCCAGTATTGTGGCAGGCACGGCCCGCCACAATGCTGGGAATGGAGGATGCCACCTCCATGGTGGCGGTGGCCGCCGCACCACTGGTGGCCGGTCCCAGCACCGCTAGTTCCGCCATCCTAATTGACCCCCTAGTTTTCTGCCAGATATGGTGTAAATCCGTTCAGAAGTGCGAACTGTAGGCGTGTCTAAAATCCCTATGAGAAATTGCATGGGCTAAACACGTTTTGGGACTGACCCTTTTCTTCGCCCAGCTTGAAATAATTACCCTGAAACTTTCAAGACAGCAGCTGAAGTGAGTGGCAAACTATTTTTGAAAATTTTGTGAAGATTCGTCAAGCTGCGCCAAAGTTATTAGCAAAACAAAAAACACTTTCCTGTGGAAACTAGGTCCCAACAATAACTCTCTACTAGCAACTGCCAGTAGGTAATATTTATGTGTGGGTGTGTGCTTTTTATTATGAATTATTTGGAACGAACGTGACTAGCAGACTGTAGGCCAGATATAAAAAATGTAAGGCATGCAAGAAACTATAAATAACCCACCCTTCCTTGATTATACAAAATGTTAATGACCAAATAATTAAAAAACAAATAGGATAACAAATAGGTAATATTGTTTTTGGGAAAACTTCAGCTCGCTACGCATCATTTTGGTAATTTCGAGAAAGGATTTCCGTATATATATTCGACATCCACTAGGCTAAGTGCCACAGGCAGTCTGCATGAGCAAGTTTGGCTTAGCAAGTTTGGCTGATTCCGTCATTTGAACCACAAACTTTATTTTTCCCTAGGAAGAAACCTTTTCCTTTATCCCACTGAACTATGAGTGTTTTGTTTTCCACCTTAACTAACACTGCTTTACCTGCATTTCTTGGATGCCAAGCAGAAATGTTTAATACTTACACGATTTCAAGTTTGTGGTTGAGCATGCATTTTGTGGGTCGACCTTCCTCTCCACATCCTCCTTGCTGCGCTGAAACCTAGAATTGCGAAAATTATGCCATAAGACTGAATTTTTTCAGTTCTAAATTTCCCACGCGGGCACAAATGCTGGCAGATCCTGGTTCTAGGAGTCGGGATGAAGGCATGGGACGTTTACGTGCACCTAATCTCAATTTAGGTGAGCCAAAAACTTGGTGATTAAGTCTCTCTTTTGACAGGAGGAACATTTCCCATTGTTTCTGTGGGCCTAGACCCGGCGAACCGCGGAACCACAAAATATATCTATAAATGCAGTTTATTTTTTATTTGTCTTGACTGTGCTTTTTGGAAATCTGCTAGGATCCTCATGAAAACGTATCTACAAGTAGCAGCGATGGCGTGTGCCTGCTGAACTTAAGTATCCACTTGTAGTGTTGACAAGTGTGATGAGTGAACAAACGGGTAAATGGCAAGCAAGATAGCAGCCGAAATGCAATTTCTGAAAGCCCTATTGCAAGGCTTGGATGATATCTGTAAGTGGCTTTCATGGCTGTCAGCGGTAAGTCGGGCTGTCTGCTACTGACCCAGATCTCGCTAGTACAGAGAAAGGTGAACCAAGGTGGTTCTTAGATATGGCTGCGCAGCTGTCGAAAACCTGTTACCAATTCTTTAATATAGAAATAGAGTACGCTTTGACTCCTCACCTCATTCTATTGGCAGTTTGTTGTAGATCTCGCCTTCATTTTTGCTTGCATTTCTTTGCATGAGGGACTATTTTCTACGTCACAAGTACACCGAATTATGATGACACATCAAGCAGTTTAGTGCATCACCCACCTTCTACGGAGTGCTTGCATTTCAGTGCATGAGGGATTATTTTACAGCTGAAAAGTCCACTGAAGGGTGACACCTCAGATCCTTTACCTTATGTATGCATTGTATATAGATAGCCTTAATTTTCTACTCTGCAGAAGCTTTTTTTTAAATATATATTTTATTATATATTTTAGTCAGGACTCCAAAGGCTAGCCTGACCTAATGGCTTTTCAAATACATTTTAAAACAGTAATGCAGACTATCTGGGACACAGTTGTTGGCGCTTGTAGGTGTAAAGGGACTCCGTCTGATGAACTGAAACAAGGAGAACCTCAAAGATGTACCCACAGAGTATACAAGGAGGGAAGCTTGAGCAAGTGAGTGCGGCGAAGGCCTGGAGACTGATGCTGCAGTGGTTAAGTAAACATAGGTGCTGCACATCCAGTAAAGATTTGTTTATGTGACTGACGTCTGTGGCTGTATGGCGAGCTAACTTTTAGTGCCTAGTCATGTAGGATCAGTTGGAAGCTAAATGTGTTTGTATTTGAATATCACAGCAACTGCGAGCTTCCTATGTTTTAAATGTGTGGTTATTGGACGAAGGTTTGTAGAAGAATGTCCTGCCCTTGAAACATTTTGTGAAAAAAGTCAGTCAGTGAGGCTACTGCATTTAACCGTTTTGTTGCACATGGCAGCTTTTTTAAGCTTCAGTGCAGAATGGTATAACCTGAAAAAGTAGGGTGAGGTGAGTGTTATGGGGGCTCGCTTCATATTCCTTGCACTGTGTGAATGGGTGATGTCCCCACTACAACACCTTTATCGCTATACCATTACCTCACAGTAGTGCCATGAAAGCCGAACTAGCAGTACAAGCCAGAACAATGTGTGTGTCCCCTAGTGGCATGCACCGCCTAGGTCTCCCACATAACGTAGCTGAAAAACTGCGTAAAAAGAGAGTAAATAATGTCCTGAAAATGGAAGTAGTATTGAGGTATCCACATCATATGGCCTGACGCCTATCATATTCTATAGTGTTTCCAGTATTAAGTATGCAACACCATAATATCCCGTCGTTTAACCAATATACTACAAAAGTAGGATTCTATGGGAGTAAGTTCACCAAACATTTGAATCAAAAGCTTTGTAAAAAGAAGTCGGTCTGGCGGTGTTACCGCCTAATGTCTGTAAGATTTAGCACAGGCTGCTGTGCCGTTCCAGAGTATAACACCATCTAATGCTTGTGCGGCAGTATATCAACGGAAAGCGATAGCAACCGCTCATATTAATGTAACAGACAATATTTTCACGGCAGTGTTGTTTTTTTCCCTATGATTGTAGACTATGAAGGAAAAAAAAGTTATTTTATTTGTAATTTTGTCTGTTCTGTTAAAATTCCTAAAAAAAATCACTTGAAAAAATGCATTGCGACAGGTGACATAACAGATCAGGGAACAAGTTAAAACCTCCGTTAATACAATCTGACAAGTTAAGTAGGCCATATCACAGCAGGAGTATCGCAGATTAGTCCAACAACTGGAAGGAAAGGCATTGCCAAAGCAAACTGCTTTTGGTATTTGTAAAGGCAGTAGCTGTTTGGATTGATAATCAAGGACTTTCTTAAGCAAATGCCCTTCTTTGCCTGCACATCTGTTTAATCAAATCTGCTTCTTAATAGTTACCACAGGCATGCATTGCCGGGGTGCCATGTGCCCATTTCAAGCAAGGACGGTGCTATGCCTACTCCACAGTTGGGTGGCAAAAGACATGCGTATCTAGAGAGCAGCGATCGCCTGACAGCCCCAGGGCTGGAACAAAAGCACTTGTTGCATTGATGACAGTTGTGCTGCTGTGCCACAGAAATATCTTGCAGGGCTGCACATGCCATGAATGTAAAGCATTGTGCCCTGTATACATCACTTAACTCAGACTTGCCTGTAAATGTCAGGATTCTAATATTGAAGGCTCCCAAACGGCTATGTATTTTCCTTTAATACAGACCTAAAGAATTTAAAAACAATACCTGCCAGAAAAGAGATTAACAAAGAACTTATATCCACCTCCCACCATTCCAACAATGTATATAACCCATATGATTGAATTTGCTACTGCTCTTTGCGGTGAGACAAAGCCACATGTACATTTGTCAATTTACGCTCGCCCAGCCCTATGATCTTCTTTTGTGTGCATCACATTTAAGTTCCATTCTCCACTGATTCATGCTGCTTGGAATGTTTTTTAGTTATGTGTTTCTACCTCTACACAAACCTCCCTCCTGCTGTCATGCATCTCACTCTCAATGTATTTACCTCTGAAAACCTCTGCAGAGGCTAGGCTTCAAAGACAGTCAAGTGCTTGGTTTTGATCGCTGGTTCATGCGTAAGTTATTTTGGTTGTTTCAACTGTCTGTCTACATGCTTGTTTTGTTTTCAAAGGGATGAACTCAACTGGATGATCCCAGGCTTAGACTATTTAAAAACATTCTAGTTGTTCTAGCACAGTGTGCCTCAGGCCTCCGGCACCAGAATGTAATTCAGATGTGATTTAGGCCCTGCTACCAGTCCCTCGTAACGCTACAGTGCAATACCAATGCTCCATGAGCAGCGTTGCCGAATTGCTCCACCAGCATCGTTGATCGATTCTTTTCATCCAGACAGGAATCAATGTCAGAGGTCCACTCCTTTATTGGAACACAATTGTATTGCTTGCTCAAAGTATGTTTGCAGATCTTAGGGCTTGTGAAGGTCCTCCAAGCATGGCCCAAGGTTTCCCTGGAGCCTCAACAAGCTAATGGATGGAACCTCCTACTTTCGGTACTTTTGATTGATCAGTTTAATAGAAGTTGCACACAAGCAAATGGCAGTTTGATCTTGCATTACGTTTGGAAGAAGAGCATATACGCTTATGAGCAAAGCCGTGCCTCTCAGCTGTCTTGTAAAATAGAAGAAATTATAAAGGCATCCATGACTTCTCTGCGTCTTATTGAGGATAGGGCCTCTTCTCTTTAAAGAACAGTACATTACGACACCGTCAAAGTCCACTGCTGCAGGCAGAATCAATCATCCCCTCCAGTGACTTTTGGCTGTATCTTTGCCTAAGGCCATGTACAGTCTTCAGCGGGAAAAGAGTTAGTATCCCGATCTCGACCCTCTGCATAGATGAGGCTTTCAAGGCACTTCACCCTGGAAGGGTTTGACACATTAAAACGAACATCGCATCAGTTTGGTCTCCTTTGATTAAAAAAAAAGTGATCCAAGGCCTCTCTAGAACTGAAATGCATTTATGTTCATCAAAAGTAGGAAGACTCAGGAACTGACATCAATGCTAAGATCAGCGCTCCTTCTGTGAAGAATTAATGTCTAAATGACTTCAAAACCCACGTGTGTACTTCTTGTAGTCGCCAAAGGGATTGTTTGATCTTTGAATACCGAGCCATAACCTCGACCTCCAATAAATAATGTAGCCATCATTGAGTTCCAGAACAAATCTTAATAAACTCTTCAGAAATAGTAAATACAAATATGCATACATTTGTATAAGCACCACCATTCAAGCACCCAATAAACAGTTAATGTAGGTTTAATAATCACATGCTGTAGGTCAGACAAAATTGTTTACATTATCCAATGAAAGAAATCTGACAAGAAAAATATTCAGTCAGTCTTTTCAAACCAGGGTGAAATCTGGCAGATTAACTTGTTTAGGACATTGATATGCAAATCAGTAGGACAGCTTTTCTCACAAAAGGGACTTTTTTTAATTTACACTAAGAACAGCAACATTTCTTCTGCAGTGGTTTATTACTGATTTTGGGAAGCAATTGCAGCTCATCTCCCCAGGAAACATTAGTGCTTACTTTTTGATTGTTGTTTTGCTTTTCGAACTCCCCCCTCCCCCTTATCCACTGATACCAAAACTAGTCTTCGGACTAAGGGCCACATGTACAATAGTTAGGAATTGTGATTCCCTAATTGTGATTCTTACAGAATCACAATTAGCAAATTGCAATTCATAATGTAAGAATACTTAAAAGATTTTAATAATGATTCCTAATGGGGTCGGAGCTTGCCTAGAAACAAGATGGCAGCTAACTGAGAAAGCTCCGGCGGCACCCACAAATATCCGACAAAATCCTAGTGCAGATTATGCACTGATCTCTCCGAAACAAGCTGAACGCGCCAGCGACAGATAGCGCCAGCACCAGAACCCACGGTTGCTGTGGGATGACAGGGGCTGCAGGGGACTGCTTGCGGCCTGGAAAGCAGAAAACAATGAATGCAGTGGAGGTTAAGATAATCCTCGCAAAAAAAATATCATGATTCCGGTGGTCTGCAATCGATCGTGGTGAGTTGATCCTTTGTGAGGAACCGCGGCCCCCGTGAGTGCAGACCTGCAGAAAGACGAGCAGACACTGAAACCACGTGTGGTAGCAGCCAGTGGGCGGGTCGCTGAGGAACACTTACCGGCTATGACCGGTGGTGCGCAACGATTTCGGTGGGCTGCAAGCGATTGTGGTGAGCTGATCCGGTGTGAGGAACCACTTCCTTTGCGAGTGCAGACCTGCAGAAAGACGAGCAGACACTGGCACCACGTGTGGAAGCAGACAGTGTGCGGGGTCGCTGAGTCGCACTTATCGGCTGTGACCAGTGGTGCTCGACTCCCAGGACTCCTCCCCAAGTAAGCAGCAGCGTGGTGTGTGGATGCGGCAGTGCGGGGAACAGCTACAGACTCACAGGATCACCCAGTGGGATCGGGAGTCCCGCTCCAGAGCGCCTGGGGAGCTCAGCAAGCGCCTGTGCTGTATTATAAAAGGTATAGAGTTAGTGATGCCAGCAAGGGACTTCGTTTCAGTCAACTGACTTTCAGTATATGATTCTGTATTGTAAAAATTACAGACTCCTATTGATCAAATCAATAACTGCTACAAGCTTTCCTCGGTTCAAATAAAGTAACCAAAGCATTCGAATCAAATGATCAAACAATTTTTAGAGATGAAAAAGACACACGGAAAAAAATTTCTTTAGTAAAATGTTGTCTTTATATTGTTTCTTAACTTATAGGGTACATATCAACAGTAGTCGTTAATCACAATGCTTAACAAATGAACAAGGAAATTGAAAAATCAGCCTATATTCCTTTGAGAAAAAGTGCAATCCTAGATAAAATTATTAGATGAAATCTATTCTACCACAATAAGATAGTCACCAATGCAAATTAATGATAAACAAAGAAAAGGACTGTGTAGTTGACGTTTCGGTCTTGAGTTGAATTAATCCTTTAGACCATCTTCAGGACAGAAAAATGTGCAAACGGTAGTGACCCCCTAAAAACACAATTGCATAGATTACATATATATCATTACAATTGAGCATTACAGTCAATAGAAATGTAACCGAATTTCAAAATATCCGTGTGTCAACAGATGCCTCCCATCTCTGAGGCAAATAGTTCTCTTATTATCCAAATTCAGTTATTAAGAAAAGAGAGAAAGATGTATTTATCCTCATTTCAAATTATATACAATTAAAGTCCTATATTCAATGGTGTATTTTAGACAGCTTACTTCACAGTGTGGTCCTAATGTGACCTTGTATGTATCCACCAACAATTAAACGACTCTCTTTGGTGATCCTGTTGTCAGTCTAAAAACAAAAATCAATGTATACATACATGAGGATAAATACACACCCGTAGAGTAGTGTAACTGGCTCCCTGTCGGCACTGAAAAAGAAGTCCTACAGGTACTCGCCACGCTCGGTATTACTAAAATGGGTGATTTCTTTTTCGAGAGTAGATCACATTGGTGGTATGAGTGCACTGCTTCACTTCTATAGGATGAGGCACGCATTGCGCGAGCTGCTCTACGATGATATGCAGGAGCCCCCCTGAGTTGGTTTCCTTTTCTTTTGCGCACTGCCTCTCCTAATAAGATGGTATCCACTATCTATGACATGTCACAAGAATTCAGAAGGACACAATTTACTGAGGCTAGGTTGGAGTGGCAGAACGACTTGGGTGTGGCCCTGGACAATAGCACATGGTGGTACTGCTACAAAGTCACTCAGCATATATCACTGAACGGGAGGCACCGCCCCATACACTTCAAGTTCCTCAATAGAATTTAGTACAGCCCAGAGAGACTGCAACGTTTTGGCTTACGGGATACTGCGGACTGCGAAAGTTGCCGGGCTATGGCGGCTGGGTTCATGCATGTTGCTTGATACTGCATGAGAGTGGCGGAATTCCGTGGGCAGATTTTCCAAACCTTAAATGATATCAGCGGTCTTTCGCTTATGCCTTCAGAAAGATGTTAGGCGGTTGGTTAATAGCTATGTGTCTATTGCTTGCACAGTGTAGAATTGCGATACACGGGGCCAATTGTAATACGCAGTCAGTTGTATGAAAAACTATTACCTCCACAAAATTGTCCCAACCTTTTCTGGGGCCTATATCAGCAATATTTGATTGGTAAAGAAACTGGTGAAACGGAAGGGAATAATACTGCCTGATGCTGTTAGTTTGATCTTTGAACAATCCAGGGGTTCTCTTCATCTCTGCATTTGTAGCGGGACTACGCTCCCCAGTTATATATGCTTGTTAAACATTGCATGTTACTGATTGGCCACGAGTGGTCACATGTCTGTACTGTAACATCGCCCGTATTGGTTATGCCCTGGGTCTGTATAACTGCTTTGAGTATATAATGTATTCTGCTTATACTACTGCACACTGTAAGTTCTAATGTTTCAGTGTAAAACCTCCAAATAAAACAATTTAAAAAAAACGATTCCTAATGGGTCGCAAATTGACCTACTTCATGAATATTAATTAGGTAGGTTGCAGTTTGCAACCCATTAGGAATGATAGCCATCACGGGAATAGTGGCCTGCTTGGGTCAGCAGACCACCATATGTGTGATTGCTTTATAATAAAGCAGACTTTTTTTTAATGCAGCCCATTTTCCTTTAACCCTCGAAGTTTCATTTTTTGAGAATAGGCAGTGGTCCGTGGGGCCACTGCTGGCTCTTAAAAAATATTTTTTTACATCCTCACAGGGGAAGGGATCACTTAGGGACCCTTTCCCATTTGCAAATAGATACAACTACCTTTTAGTAGTCCGTAACAATTGATTGTTTTGCAACAGTTCACAGATAGACTATTGATGCTAAAACATCTATGTAAAAAATATCGAAAAACAAATATAGAATGCAAAAATATTGACTTCCTGTACTTAAACAGGCAAGTACAAAAATGTTGAATCAAAAATATTGAAGTTAGAAATATAGATGTAAAAAATATCGATTAAAAAATATAAGTATAAGAATATATTAAATACATAGCATGTTAATATTATGTTTAAAAAATAAATTGAATTTAATATACATTTTAACTAAAAATAAAAAATAAACAATGTAAAAAAATATAAACACACAAACATAATAATTCATACATATATTTACTTTAAAATAATGTAACTATTATCTTGATTTAATTTTTAAACTTTTAAATTATATAAAAATAAAATGTATACGTATATCAATCATTTAAAATTAAAAAACATTCTATAATTAATTAAAACATTAAACTAATAAAACTAAATTAAAATGTACATTTTGCAATACAATAAATACAGTAGTCGGAAAAATGTTGGATAGTGAATCATAAAATTTACTATTCCCACTCCAAAGAGTGCAACAGTAGGGAAAGTGTTAGATAGCAGAGGGGTAAAAATTACTATTCACACTCCAATGAGTGCAATAGTAGGGAAAATGCTGGATACCGGAGGGGTAAGAATTACTATTCCCAACCCAGTGAGTGCAACGTAGGGAAAGTGTTGGATAGCGGAGGGGTAAAAATGAATATTCCTACTCCATTGAGTGCAACAGTAGGGAAAGTGCTGGATAGCGGAGGGGTAAAATTACTATTCGCACTCCAATGAGTGCAATAGTAGGGAAAATGCTGGATACCGGAGGGGTAAGAATTACTATTCCCAACCCAGTGAGTGCAACGTAGGGAAAGTGTTGGATAGCAGCGAAACAAAAATTACTAATAACATTTAAACAATTGAAAAAAAAATAATCTTAAAAATAAATAAACAATATTTTAAATATATACGATTAAATATTTTAAACAAATAAAAAGAACACATAATGGTAATTACATGTAGAAAAAATATACGAGTATATAAAATAAATTAATGAATACATTTATAAACAATATTTATTTAAAAGGTACAAATATTAACAAACAGAATATTTAAAACATAAATGTATTTATTTTATTTCCTACCCTATGACACCAAACCAATAAAAAGACTTCAACATTTTTATTTACATTCATTTCCATAATTAACATAATTAATTAAAATATTAATAAAAAATAATAAACATTCATTGAGTACACATTCTTTAACACTAAAATATCCACAGGACACACCTAAAATTAATTACAGAATTACTATAATTACTAATTAATTAATTTAAATAAATTAACAACTCATTAATAACTCCTCGATAAAAAATAAATTACTTCCCACCCTTACCACCATTCACACCTATAAACACCACAACACACCTAAAATATTAAACAATTACTATAATTAATTACTAATTAATTAATAAAATTAATTAAAATTTATCAACAAAATAAATTACTTCCCACCCTTCCCACCATTTACACCTATAAACAACACAGGCCTAAAATTAATTACACAATTCCCATAATTTATTACTAATTAATTTAAATTAGCAACTAATTATTAAATAATTGTTAATAAATGAATTTAAACATTTAACACTATAACATCACAATTAAACAAATATTAATGAATGCAAATTATTCAACACATTTTATATAATTAAATTATTTCCCTCCCTATTCTCCTATAAACCCACAACCCGCTACGGAACTAAAAACGTAAATTTCAAATAAATGTTTTTTATATAACTACTAAAAATAATCAATACATTTTATATAATTACATTACTTCCCACCCTATTCCCCTATAAACCCGCAACCCATTACGGTACTAAAATCTCTAAATTGAAATAATTATTTTTAATAACTACTAAAATTTTAACACATATAATAAAAATTCAAACAATTCTTATACATAAAACAAATATCACACACGTGAGATATACACTAAAATACATAACATTCATGAAAAATCGATATTTTTAACTATATTTTTGCAAACAATATTAAACACTTTGATATTTTTTTAAATCGATATTACTTACCTAAAATCGATATTCTTGACCACGAAAATGTGTCTATCCATATTCCTGACCCACAATATTTTTGCCACAATATTTGTGCAATTCGATATTTTTTCCTCGATATTCTGTCTCTGCACCTTTTGCAACCATAATTCGGTCACAAAACATTAATGCATAGCACTGCAATTCAGTATTTGAAGGAGACGCCCTAAACACACACTTCCAAATACCAAATCGCTAAACTGAATTGCGATTCGGTAACAAGTTATTGAATCGTAATTTGGCATTTGTACATATATAAAAGCATTTTTGCGGTCCGAAATGGCCTGATCAGGCAGTGTCAAACTGCTAAATATTTAGTATTTATTCCCCAGAAGCACCCACACAAATGCCACAACTAGTCTTGCTACAAATTGTCTGAAGTCAATCCTGGCTGATCTTTAGACAGGTCTCAAAGATTCTACTAGCTTTACAGGTCTCCCAGGAAAAAAAAGATCATCAGTCACCGAATCCTGACAAATTTTTTTTAATTTTCACTGAGACCTAGGGGGTCATTAGGATGTCTGGCGGAGGCCACCGGCAGCCTGGCAGAGGCTATCCACCAGACATCCTTCCCTGAATTCCCCCCGCCATATTACAATGGCGGGGGGACCGCAGCGGGAGAAAACAGCCTGTTTTCCGCCCCGGTCACCTTTCGGCCGGGGCGGAAAATGATTAATATGGTGGCGGTGTCTATTAGACACCGCCAGCCATATTAACATGGGCTGTGTTTCATGCTTTTCCGTGGTGGCAATGCCACCACGGAAAGGCAGGCGGTGTTCACTCTGGGTGCCCCCTGCGGGCCCCCAGAGTGAAGCAGAGTGGGGACATGCTCACGGGGGGTACTTGTGGTACCCCCCCACATTTACATAAACAAAGCGGCAGGCACCGCGCGGTGCCTGCCGCTTTGTTTATGTAAATGCTGCAAAGCATTTTCAGTATTGTGGCGGGCGGTGCAGAGAGCACCGCCCGCCACAATACTAAAAATACAGGATGTGCCCGCCACTGTGGCGGGCACATCCTAATACCCCCCACGGGACCCCCGCCCTTATGGCGGGCCGTCCCATTTACCACGAGGATGACGGGCGGGCAAGGTCCGCCCGCCATCCTAATGAGGCCCCTACTGTTTTTCTCAAACCCTAAAGCAGAAGTTGGGTCCATACACGGTGGTCCAGCATTATGTTAAAAAAAAAAACATGCAAACTCTGCGCTGGTTTGGAAATGGTCAGGTGGGCATTGGGTTTTAAATATCTATTTGTAATGGTTAGGGTAATAGTCTGTCCTGTTTGTAAATGGCTCATTCAGACTATTCAATAATTTTAGGTTTCGCGTACAGCGCGCACGCACTGTCAGCGAAAGGAATGTGATCACCCTTGATTTGTGCATTTACCTTTTAATAGTCAACGCGTAATTAACCTTGCACTGCTGAGGACTTTCTCCTTGATTATTTTATTGCAGCAATCTACCCAAGCTTCCGGATGCCATGTCACGTGGTACACTGAGTCCTCTTGGGTAGAGGGTGGAGACAAGTTGCCCCTCCCGCTTTTAGACCAAAAGCTAGGTGTTGGCCGTGTTTAGATTCTCACCTTAGCACACTTAACGGTGCCATCTTTAGTAGCGCTCTAGCTGCCCACAGAGTACTAACATCCAGCCTGGCTATTTAATGGGCACTGGGGCACCGGCGCGGCGCTTGATCTCCGAAGGCGTGCCAAAATCATGCCCATCAGCGCCCAGCCAGGACCAGGGGCCAGAAATCCTTCCCTTTTTAACCCCTTGCGTGCGGGGCGTATTCCCCGCCTGTGCTGACTCCGCCTTGCGCGGGCGGAGTCATGACGGAACGGTTCCGTCATCAGCACAGCTCAACCGACGCTGATGACGGAACCGTTCTGTCATCAGCACGCAAGGGGTTAATAAAACTAGGATCTGATGCACATTGGAACAACTACACGCACTGAATAGCATGAAAAACAAGCCATGCTATTGTGCCATCAACCTTTGTTCTGATGATTTTAAATGTGAGAAGTGTAAAGTAACTATGAATAACTCTGCTTCAAATGAAGACACACACAGCTCTAAAAGAGAAATGACGAAAAACAGACACGGACAGATGTATATGCTCAACTGCAGAGGCTACCTAAACAAAGCCTGGACTTGTTCACTTTCCTTGAGGATGAAGAACCAGAGGCTAATATTGTAGCGGAACACAGCGTAGAAACTGCCAATTTCACAGTCCTCAGGGAATAAAATCTCCACTTTGAAAAAGCGGAGCGTGAAATTTTCAAAAACCTGACACTAGATTTAGAGGCACTACAGCTAACTGACGGGTTAAAGACCCCACCCGCAAACAAAGCCCCTTACTAGACCGAATATTTTCGAACATACTTGAATTGACGACAGAAGACCCCATTGAGATCACTTAGTCATACCACAAACTTATACCTTTCCAAGTAGGCTATAAACG
Organism: Lissotriton vulgaris; assembly: GCF_964263255.1. Lineage (NCBI taxonomy): Eukaryota > Metazoa > Chordata > Amphibia > Caudata > Salamandridae > Lissotriton > Lissotriton vulgaris. The sequence continues at coordinate 604,055,462 of NC_141699.1, read as the reverse complement.
TATTAAAGCCCCTATGCCTCCCCAGCTCAGATTCCAGTTACACTGGGCCAAACTGGACACCATAGCCTGGCACTACTCACTAACTAACTCTATCCCCGAAGTGGCAGGAGACGTTGCTAGTAGCTACAGAAGCTTTGAGAATCTGCAGTTGCAGTTCCTCAACTATCTAGTACCTGTCTCAACTGAACTCTTACAATTAAAAAAAGCAGGCAAAAAAACTAAAGAGACTATGGAGGAAAAAAAATAATGCCGCTGATAAGGAAATCTACAAAAAGCCCTAAAAATATATCAGTAAGCTATAAGGAAGGCAAGAATGAACTACTTTGCTCCAAGATTGACAATGCAGCCAATTCCTCCAAGAAATTATTTAATTTAGTAAGCTGCGTGACTAAACCAACAGACAGCAAATCAAGCCATCCTCCATCAGACAGTCGCTGCAATATGCTTGCTAATTTCTTCCTCGATAAAGTCAAGAACATTCTTTAGACTATGAAAGGAGATGAGGAAGCTAGGAATGTCAAGGTATTACAGCGCAAAGAAATGTATAAGCTCCCCGAAATTACTGCAGAAGACTCCTTTGAGATTCTCAATTCACTCAAGTCAGGCTCACCTCTAGACTTAGCACCTCCAGGCATTATGCTAAATGGACGAGAGGTAGTTAATAAAAGGCCGACGGAGATGTTCAATCTTTCCCTGTAGTCAGAAACAGTTCCAGCAGCCTGGAAGCAAGCCATTATCTCCCTGTCTCGCTTCTACCTGGACCTAGTAAAATGCTAGGAAAAATTAATTATTATAAATCAATTCTTGTATTTAGAAGCCAATGACATTCTTCACTGCTCTTAGACAGGGTGCAGACCCAATAGTAACCGAAACTGCCCTATTAGCAGCCACGGAGGACCTAAATGCCATCCTGCATCAGGGAGGAACTGCGGGTCTGATCCTGTTGGATCTGAGCGTAGCATTTGATACGGTCTCTCATACTTTGCTAGTAAGAAGACTCGAGGAAGCAGGGATAGCCGGATCTGCACTAAATTGGGTTACCTCATTCCTCCAAAATAGAACTTTTCAAGTATGTGAGGAAACTGCAAAATCACTAATATATTCCCTAAATTGCAGGGTTCCTCAGGGTATCTCGCTAAGTCCAACCCTAATGAACTTGTATGTAACCTCACTTACAGAGATCATAAAAGACTGTGATTTCTCCTTCATATCTTATGTGGATGATACGCAGATCATCTTCTCGCTCTCTGTCCATTCGGGCAGAACCTACATCTCACTTAGTCAATGTCTCAAAAATGCACTTAGACTGGTTGACATCTAGCACCCTAAAATTAAATGGCGACATAGCTGAGTTGATGGTAGTGGGAAACTACCCAAACAGATGGATGAAAGTTAATTGGCCAAAATGACTGGGCCCTCAACCAATGCCAAAACCAGAAGTCAAGAGTCTGGATTTTGTGGCTTTACGATAAGCTTTCCTTGACTATCCAAGCAAAAAAACTAGTAGCAATTTGCTTTGGGCTCCTCAAAACATTGCAAAAGCTTCTGAAAGGGATACCCAAGTCATTGCATGGAATTGATGTGCAAGGGTTAGTCATATTGCACCTGGACTATGGAAACTTTATTCATTTGGGAAGCTCCAAAATTGTCATCAAAAGATTACAGGTAGTTCTGTTGTATGTTCCCTATATAGCCCATTATCGTTTCCCCGATGTTAGCCTAATTATGCATTTGTAGGATGCTTTTGCTTTGCACACATTACCAATTATCACGCTTGTTTTTGTGCCACGTTGTATTTTCACACATAGTTAGCACATGTTTTTGTATTTTGTTCTTTTCCTGGGAACAGCCCATGCAAGGTCAACCAACATTGATTGTTGTTATTCTCTGTGGTCAGACACTAGCACCTATAGATAATAGAGAAACCCAGTTGCTGTTTTTAAACACACATGTTTTGTCATATAACCCTGGACATGTCATTTTGAAAATACATAGAGGGCAGAGGGAAGACTTGCAAGCAGAGCAAAGGTTCTGAGACGAGAAGGCTGCATCGGCCGAGATGTAGAGCACTTCTCTATGTATGCTAAGGGTATGGGGTTTGGCACTAATCCCAGAGATCCATAATCATTTCGCTTCTGCAGTGAGGGTGGGTTTATGCAAATCTTTCAGCTAATATGACAGGGCTCTTTATTGTATAATGTATTTTAATCATGCTAATGGCATTACTGACCTGCATTTGTGTTTCTCTTTTCTATTTATTGTGGACAAGTACAAGTGAGGGAATGAAAGGGGATGACCTGCTACCGCAATCCCTGAAAGGATTGAGAGTGTTGTGTTCTGGGGTGCCAAATCACTGGTCTCTCTCGGAACGTTAGGAGGGCAAGTGAGATAAAATAAGCTAGTTTGATTCGGGCCAATAGGTACCGATGTGGTATGGTGACTCTGTCCCTACATGCTGATATATTCTGCGGGCCCAAGTAAGTTCTGTTCCTGAGCAGAATCTCTGCAACAGTCCAAAATGCAGCTGCATGCATACTATACAAAATCCTTAAATTTCACTCTGCCTATGACCAAAAGAATTCGGTTCAGGGCCATGTGCCTAGCACACTGGGCCATATATGAAAGGGCCCAATGCTAATTTGAAAACTTCTCACTCCTTACAACACTGCAAGAATACTGCCCTCCACCAACCAGCCGTTATTTGTTGTGCCTCGAATAAAAAGAACCAGAAGCGTAGGAAGTTCTTTTGCTTTGCCTGGATACCAGCGATTCCCCAGCTATACAAATAAGCAGCTCTTTACTTGGTCAGCGAGGGATCCTGGAACCCTGGACTGGCCATGGAGACCAGTTGGACCACTTCTTATTCACAAGTATAGCCTGTCAACTCTTGTGCACAGTTTGAACTTTAGGGGGATCCTCTAATCCCAGGGTGCATGGCCACTGGAGGATCAGCACATTTCATGGTCAGTCAATTCATGAGCTGCTCCCAATCAGTTCAAAGTTAAATATTTACTTGTGCCCAGAAAAGAAACCACATCCTTGGAGAGGCAGATCAAGGAGAAAGAAGGGGCAGGACTGGTATTGCTTTGGCACAGAAACAACCTGCTACCTACAAAGACAGGAATATGACAACCCAACATGGAGGACAGTGTAACCCTTTAAAGTTAGACACTGAGGGAAGGGAGAGAATGCAACAGTGCATAATTCACCATTAAGAGAAAAATGGGTAGCCATGTACTGAGCTATTCTGTATTGCCACAGTTAATCGAAAGCCACAATAGATTCACTGCTGCCCCCAGCCATGTATGCCACAGGCTCCACAGTCTTTTCAGTACACATATCTTTCACTTATATGCTGCAGAGTCAGATCAGAAGTTAAGGAGAGCTGACGGAATCTTTTAAACAGTGGAGGCTGGAAGGCATCTCTCCTGGAAGGAGATAGGTGTGTCCATTCACTACAGATTACACCATCCACTACCACCAAACCCACAAACGTAATAGCAGAGAAGGGGGTAGGCATTCTGTCACGGAGGTGGTGCTCTTGGTGCACACCTGAACCCAGTGGGCAGCTCCATGGAATCATCCCAGAAACAGGGTTGACTGACAAAGAGCACACATGATTATCAGGCTTACTGGACAAATAATAAAACAAGCATTAAAAATGCAATAGGTCTTGCCTAGGGTTGCAAGGAAAATATGGCTAAAACCGCTATGCATGGGGCTGGGCCTCAGATGTCATAAAATGGCCCTCCGGGTCCTCCGTACTGACACATCTTCTACTGCTGTGGTATGTGGGGTAGCCAAATTTCTGGGAAGTGCATGGCAGACCCGTACCAGGAGGGCCAAGCGTCTCGCTCATCTAACCTAAACAATGGACAGCATTAGGGCATGAAGTGCTTTTTATGGTTTTAAATAACTAGCTTTGAGCTTGATTTTAGACAATTTTAATGAGTAGTTTATGAGGATGTTGTAAATATATGAATGTTGTGCCCCTACTCTTTTATATTTTTTTTAATGTACTGTATAAACTGTGTACTTTTATGATGAATTTTCATCGAATAAAGTAATTACAACAGCAATAGGTCTTGCCTGTTATTAAGTTAAAGTCATTTGCTTTGTGTAGTAAATTACTTCTCTACTATTCTCCACTGTATAGAATGTACTATGACATCATAGAATGCTTGGGTGTCTCTCTTTGCAAACAGTGTCAGTTGGTCAACTCAGGCTGAGCTGCTTGGAGCTTGCTCCTGGTGGGGCTTTACCTATACTTCCTGTCTTCTCCTACTCATTTATCCTAGAAAGAATCTACAATAACGGATTATCTAACTATACAGCTGGACTGTGTATCTTCCTTTACCACAACTTGGCCATGATCTTGAACCTACACATAGAGTAAGGAGAAAGGATAGCTAAGGAACCAAGGATCTAAATAACAAGGAACTAAATACATTAAGGACTTTCAATACGTCAACTGAAACCCAAAGCTAACACTCCGGCTAGCCCCATCAGTGTCCTGTACTATCTTGACAGCCTGCAACCTGGGCGTTTGTGGTTCCATCACCCAAGACTCTGCTATCACCTGGAACATTTCTGAGCAATCCAGCAACATACTTCAACCTGTGTGGGAATTGTCCTGGCCCAACAGCAAGTCTTGTGAACAAAGTGTCTACCAGAGTGAACAACCTTCTGTTTGGAAAGAGACCCTCAAACAGCCTCTGCCTGTGTCTGCCCTGTGTGTGGAAACAAGCATTTACTTGAGAGGCATCAAGAGTGTTACTGTGGAACCAAGAGCGTTGTTTCCTTCCTACTTAGTCTTTACCAGTTGGAGTACTTTGAGTGGACCTGGTAATAAGACCTGGAGCTTAGGAAGCTCTTTGGGGGAGCCAATTGCCAGCCTATTCAGATTGTGGCTTTCCGCTTCTCATTGCCAGCCCTGGGGGATTTGAGTAGATTCTGTGGCTCAATAAGGTAACTTTGTTTTTCTTGTGTGCTTTGCCCAGACCACATGGAGAATCGCTGCTGCAAAACGGTTTGACTTTTGTTCTTAGCGCGAGCTGCATTTTCCAAAATATCCCCACGCCAGCTAGCGCACGCCCTTACCTTCGTCACAGATTGACATTTTGACATCTTCGCATTCTCCCGGCTGCTGACTGTTACTCTACTGCTCAAACGTGCCGTGAGCCACACGACGCGCCGTCCGGAAGAGTGCCGCTATTTTGTGTTTGGCCAAGGTTCACATGATTTGTTTAACAGCGCCTTAGATTGCCATCCATGTTTGTAACGTTTCCTTCACCCTGGCGATCACAGCGAGGACGAAGCTTCTGCAAAGATATTACAGTCTCCCGGTCCGCCCCAGTTTGGCCTGCGATGTCAGTCCCATAGTTTCTTCTGGTGGTAAACGGCTTGAGCGACAAGCGAAAGATGAGACACTTCGGTTCAACAGGGAATGGACCACAACTCGTGACTCTCTTTCAGATGTTGCATCCCACAGACTGCGTGACTTTTCACTTTTATGCAAAATTCAGCATCTGCACACTGCAAGTATTCGACTCTCATCAAGCCTTCACTACGCTGCATTCGATGCTGGCCACTGCGTGGAGCTGTGTGCGGGGACCCCGGGTGAGAGACCGCTCACCCGAGCTCAAGTCTTTCATTTATTTATTTATTTTTGCTTAGCATCTCAGTGCATGTTTTGGGTGCGTGCCTGTTTTGCATAGTGTCTTGTTCTTGTTAAATTTTTTGGGGGGGATTCACCCTATTGTGTGGGTTTGTGGGGAGTTTCAATTTAGTTTTGAAAAGTTGTTTGTTTTTCATTTGGGAGCCCTTATGGAAAGTGTCTTGGGAGCTGTGGTGGCTGCTTGGACATACAGCTGGAGTTACATGGAACTCTCTCTAGGATGACTAGTACTCTGTGTTGTACTATATTTTGGGGAGTTTGTACCCTATCATGGGGAATTTGGTTTCCTGGGGTGACTTTTTTTTTTTTAACCCTACGGTGTACCCTACTTCGGGGAGGTTGTGGGGCCAGTCTATACCCTATTCTGTTTTCTAGGGTGATGTTGTACCTTACGGTGTACCCTATGTAGGGAATGTTGTAGTTTTTGTTTTCCAGGGTAAGTACTCTGTAGTGTACCTTACTTTACGGAGATTGTGTTGTATGTGGGTAGTCCATGCCCCATATCGGTTTCCAGGGTTAGTTTCCTGTGGTGTACCCTACTTTGGGGAAGTGGTGGTGTTTGTGGGTTGTAAATGCCTCATACCTGTTCCCAGGGTTAGTACCCTGTGGTGTACCCTACTAAGGGGAGGTTCAATAGTTTTCCATGGTGAGTATCCCGTGGTGTACCCTACTTAGGGGAGTTGGTGTAATTTTCAGGGTGGATACCCTGTGCTGCTCTCTTGTTTGGTGGAAGGTGTTTTGTCACTTTGCTCCGGTCGAAGTCTACCTGCCTGGAACTCGTGGCCAAGGGTTTCATGTTGGTAGGACTTTGAGTGAGAAGCTTTATCCTAGTTTTCAGTGTCAGCATGCATTCTATCCTGATCAGGGGAACTTTTGGTTTCTGTTGTGGGGGTTACATTCTTCTGTTTATCTAGAGTCAATCTTACCCCTGTTGTACCTTTTATTGGGGATGTTGTATTTCTCCAAAGGGTCTGTGTCTACACCCATCGTTGTTTACCAGGGTGCCTACCCTGTGGTGTACCCATGTATGGGGAGGTTGTGGGTGTGACCACCCTTCTTTGTTGCATTGGGTTTTATTAATCTAAGCCATGCTTTGCTTCCCTAAGGGAGGGGGATGGGTGTAGTAATGTTAGCATCTTTCTTTATTTCTGCTCATGTTAATGATATTTCTGATACCTCATGTAGTACATTATTAGATTTGTGTATCTAATTTTTGTACTTTCATGTAAACGTTATATTTGAGGTGTCTTGCTTATCTTTCTCTCTATTTCTACTGTCATTCCCTAAGGAAGGAGGATGTGTAGTAAATTACTTCTCTACTGTTCTCCACTGTATAGAATATACAATGACATCATAGAATGCTTGGGGGTCTCTCTGTGCTCACAGAGTCAGTTGGTCAACTCAGGCTGAGCTGCTTGGAGCTTGCTCCTGGTGGGGCTTTACCTATACTTCCTATCTTCTCCTACTCATCTATCCTAGAAAGAATCTACAATAAAGGATTATCTAACTATACAGCTGGACTGTGTATCTTCCTTTACTACACTTTGCTATACAATACCATTAGCAAAGCAAATGGCTTTAACTTAATCAAAGGTGAGACCTATTGCATTTCAGTGCTTTTTCTTTTTCCGTCTTTCATCTTTTTCTTTTCTCATAAATTATGTCTGTCTTACTACTTGTTTTTTTTATAGCTCCACTCTATCTCCTTCCTTATTTTCAATTCTCCTGTCTTGCTTCCCTCCTTTTCCCTATTTCTTTTTTTCTTCCTTTTTCTCTCCCAGTTTTCCCTCGCCCTTCCTCTGCCTTGTCTTAGTTTTCTTTTCTCGCAGCTGTGCGTGCATTAGCCCAAGTGGCATGGTACCCCCCACACTCCCACATGCAGCTGAGGGCATCTCCCTAGGACAGGATCTGCAGCATGATGTAATCTTCTCAGCAGAGAAGCAGCTATCAGTACCCCCCCTTATACCCTCACCCCCGTGTTGCTGTGGGGCTGGGACAGGGGCCCTCAACAGAGTGTTTCACAGCGGTGGGGGTTGTCTTTGAGGGGGGAGGGAAGAGGGACACCACAGTAGGAGCAGTCAAGGGCTGGAGAGCATCTAAGAATCCCCCAACCCCTCTCCTGAAATTCACACAAGTTTCAACTCACAGGGGATACCCCCCTCGCACCGCAGAGGACCCCCCCCCACATGGAGGCTCCATGTACTCCCCTCTTTCGCCAGGCCCTCTCGCATGGACCGCGCTGCAGCAGAGCACGCGTTTCTAAGAAAAAGTGACAACATCGAATTCCAACCTGATGTCCTAAAAATTATATCTGAAAATACAAGTGTGCTCCAATCCAGTGGTCACTCTCCCCCCTACTACCACTGCACACTCCCCTTCCGATGTCCCACATCCACAGGCACAACCTTTCTCCTCCGCTTGCCTCACTAACAACCCTCGTGACATCCCCATGTCCAACGCCTTCACCAATCCAGCAGACACTTCACTCCTATTATCACTGCCAACTCCCCTTCCATCGTCGCACATACATAACCTGCCTCCACCGCTAATCTCATGGACATTCCCTGGAAGTCTGACATCCTACCTAGAATTTCTCTCCCTCCTCACTTGGACATTAGTCCCACTACTCCTCCTCGGAACTCCTTGAATGGGAACATTACAAATCCGGCTCCCCTCGTCAACCTCTCCCCTCTCCTAATCCCACTGATTCCGACCAATCCCTAACCACTGTTCACTCTCTCTCCATAGATCCGTCATTCCCGGCCCCTGCCTGTAACCTCAAACTTTTTCAGCTCAATAGCACAGCAACTGAACAGAATGGAGCGGAAAATTAACTCCCTTGCTGCCGATTTCCTATACTTACAACAAGACCTTCTCAACAAGACCATGCCACTGTGCTCCCTCTCCCCGGTTAGATTTGCTCCTACCCCACTCAATACCTCTCCCATGCCCCCACAGAGCACCCCTCGACCCTCCAGTCCATCAGCGAGTCGGGCACTTCGACCCAACTGGGATCACCAACCCTTTTCAGTATCGATCCCTGTTATTATTGGCACTAACAGAATCCCTAAAACTGTCCACTCGCCTAGACTTCCTGCTCAATACTCCTCTATCCACCTAACTCCCCCCATCATCAAGACACCCCGCCCTCTCTCTTGCATGCTCCTAAACTGCAGATCAGCTGTACGACACGCCACAGACGTTGATGAAGCTCTACTCGCTGAAAAAATTGACATCGCTTTCTTCACAGAATCCTGGTTCAATGTCCACTCCACCCCCATTCTTGACATTCTCACCCCTCCATCATCAGACAAGACAGGCTGATCATAACTGGGGGGGACTAGCCATTATTCACAAAGCTGGAATACAGAGTACCAAACTTAAACCTGCAGAATACCTTTCGTTTCATTACCTGGGTGTTAAACTCACTGCGAAGGGCACCTCATCCATCAAATTCCACACCATCTACCATCCTCCTGGAGAGCGTACCCTTTTCCCTGAAGAACCTAATAACATGATTCTCCATGACAGACACAAAAGACGTGTTCCTGGCTGACCTCAATATCCACTGGAACGACCCAGAAGACTCCACTGTCCAGAACCTATTTAACCTACTTGAAATATACAACCTCAAACAACTCTGCAAAAAACCAACTCACATCAAGGTGCAACACTGGATGCGATCATGAGCAACAATGAACTGGTCTCTCTGAGAGCGATTTCTCCAATTGCATGGTCCGACCACCACCTCCTTCTGTTCAAGATTGATGCACTTGTCAGCCACCAACCAATTTGTGATGATAAACCTAAACACTGGACCAGAAACATCAAAGAAGTCCCTTTACCTGAACTTGAATCCAGGATTCATGGCCGTCTTCAACTCCAACCCGCATCATGGACGGCCGATGACCTCACTACACACTTTAACTCAAAAATGACAGAGGTTTTAGACCAGGTAGCTCTACTCAAACTCAAACAATTGAGGCGAACCAAATCTAAACGCTGGTTTAACGTGGATTTGAATGATGAAAGGTGTCAACTCAGACATACAGAAAGGTCTTGGAGACTAAACCCCTCGACCTTGCACCTAGCGCAACTTCGATCTGCCCGGCAGGCATACAAAAAACACATTTTCTGTGAAGATACGTCTTTCTTCCGCAGCCAACTAGATCTGGTGAAAAACAGACCAAGAGAACTCTTCAACATTGTCAAAAGCGAAACAAACTGCACTCCCTCTCAAGAAATTAAAGCCACCAAAGAGCCACGTGAAGAAATTGCCACCTTCTTGATCAATAAAGTCACAGAAATTGATCAATCCTTCATCCAAACCGCTAACCCTCCTTCCCTCTTAACCTGCTCCCCTTTAACCACCCTTGATCAATCAGAAAGAGTTCTGAACAAGGACAATCAGGTCTGCCTCCAGTTAAAAAACAATGCACATTGGTCCGACTTTGAGCTAATTTCGGAAAACGAGATCTTCAGTATAATTTCTAACCTAAAACCTTCTTCCCACACTATGGACCCTCTCCCATCCACAATTATAAAAGAACTCAACCACACCATTTCCCCTTTCTGGACAAAAATCATAAACGCCTCTCTCACCTCAGGCTGTGTTCCAGACTCCCTTCAACTAGGACAAATCACACCTATTCTCAAGAAACCTTCTTAACAACCTCAGACCTATCTCCAACCTCCCATTCCTTGCAAAAACATTGGAGAAATGTGTTCTCCACCAACTCAACAAACACATTGATGAGTTCAACCTCCTTGAAACCTTTCAATCAGGATTCAGAAAAGGCTGTAGCACAGAAACAGCTATGCTCAACGTCTCTGACGATATTCGCAAGGCTTTAGATAAGGTGATGTCTGCCTACTCATCCTTATTGACCTATCTGCGGCATTCGACACAGTAAATCATCCATCTCTTCTAGAGACCTTGTCGAAGCGCTCCAGCATTAATGGCACAGTACTAAAAGGGTTCACCTCCTTCCTTCAACACCGATCACAACAAATTAAAATCAACTCCTGTGTCTCAAAGCCAACAAAAGTCACACTTGGGGTCCCGCAAGCCTCAATCCTCTCCCTGTCTCTCTTCATGGAGCTCCTCACAATCATCTTGAAAAAAGCTGGAGTGAATTACCACCTTTACGCTGATGACACCCAAATCTATTTCAAAATCAAGTCTCCCAGCGAAATCTGACACCTCAATGTCACTCTAACCGAGATCCAAACTTGGTTCAACGCTAACCACTTAAAGCTCAATCCAAAACGGAACTAATCCTATTCTCTCCAAAAAGCAACCATCGACCAATCCAAGAGTGGCTCAAGAATCTGGGTGCCCTAAACTGCCCCCTTGTCCTATCCGACTCAGTTAAGTCTCTAAGCATCACCCTTGACAAAAACTTATCAATGGAGGCCCACATCATAAACTCTGCAAAAAGTGCTCTTTTCTCTCTAAAACACCTCAAGAAATTGAAACCTTTTCTTCCCCATGATGACCTCAAGACAGTAATCCAATCCCTAGTTCGCTCTAAAATCGACTACGGGAACGCCATCCTAACAGGGACTCCAAAAACTCACGTAGCCCCACTACGGGCAGTGCTGAACATGGCTGTTCAACTCATAAAAAGATTCGAACACATCACTCCAGCTCTCTACTCCCTCAACTGGCTTCCCATGAAAGGGAGGTGTATTTATAAGCTGACCTGCATCACACACAAAACCCTTCACTCTCTGGCCCGCAACTACCTGAACAACAAACTGGTAAGAGCAGGTCAATCCAGAACACTGAGAAGCTCCAACTCACTCCTTCTTAATCCTCCGAAACTAAAAAAGAAAAACACCCAATGGATGTATGACATCACAACGCATGCTTTTACATCGCATGCTTTTACATCGCAAGTTTTACAACGCATGCCTTTACAACGCATAATGTTAAGGGGTGCTGGATAGTGAATAGTTTAATTTACTATTCCAACTCCAGTCCCCGTGGATAGTAGGGAAGGTGTTGGATAGTAAATTAAATCTATTCCCTATCCTAGAGCGCCCCCCAGCGCAATGCGTTGTAATTAATGGTTTGCGTTGTAAAAGTTGCGATGTAAAGGCACTGCGTGGTAAAAGTTGCGTTGTAAAGGATGTTTCCCCCACCCAATACCGATTGTTTTCTGGCAACATTCTCAGGATGTGGAACGCTCGCCCTAGAGTCCTCAGATGCAACCCCCTCCTTTTTCAAAAAGGACATGAAACTCCATCTCCTTAACAAATACTTTCCTGACCAACGTCAACTAACCTAGGCTTCAATATCCGAGTGGACTCCTCTCTCTCTTGACATTCAAGGACCGTTGTGACCGGACTGTGTTAACCACTTTTTTTTGTTCTGTCCCCCTCCGCTGCACTGTTTACTTATTTTTCATGCTGTTTTTTTTAAACTCTGGTTTGCTTCCTTACTGCCAGCCTACTATGTAATGCAATTACCTTCTGTTTTTTACTGTGTGTATGTAAAGCGCTCTGATACCTATGGGTCAAGCTGGTGCTATATAAAACTTTTAAAATAAAATAAATAAACCTGGAGACTTGCAGGGGTGTGTGAGGGGGTGGGACAAGTGGGGTAGGGGTGGGGAGGACCGAGAGGGAGATTCCCTGGGAAAGAGATGGGACGTGGAGGGAGAAGGAACAAAATGTAACCGAGAGGAGAGATGAAGAGCAAAGTCACAAAGGGAGAGCGGATGAGAAGACTGCAGTTGAAGGGAGGAGAGAGAAGAGATGAAGAGAATGGGAGATGGGAGGAGAGATGCCATGGAAAGAGATAGTGTGTTGAGAGAGGGAAAAGAGTAGGGGGGAGAGAGAAAAGTAAGAGAAAATAACACCCTAAGAAAGAAAGAGAAAAAAACGAGAGGGGGCGGGAGATGTGGGAGTAAGAGTGAAAGACTAAGAAAAAAAAGAGCGAGAGAAGGTGAATGTGGGTGAAGAACACAAGAGTCAGGGAGAAAGTAAGTATGCGGCACGTACAGGGCATGTGGAAAAGGTGAGAGAGCTGAAAAATTAGAGGAGCAAAACTACATAGAAAGAGGCATAAAGAATGACCGAGTTAACCACTTCAGCGCGGCACGAATTTTCGCGCTGTGCTGAAGATTCGAAAATGGGCGTACTTGTGACTGAACGGTTCCGTCACCAACACAGCCCAACCGACGCTCGTGACGGAACCGTTCCGTCACAAACGTCGAAGGGGTTAAAAAGAAAATGGTGCGAAAGGGACAACGAAGCAGAAACACAACTAATAAAGAAGATTGAGATCATTGTAAACATCTGTGAGAGGAGTAAGGAAGGAACTACATGGAGAAAAGGACAGAACAAGAAATGAAGGAAGAGACTGCAATAGTGGAAGTCGAGAAGGAAGGGAGGACAGGAGAAATGAAACTGAATAAAATAATATAATAAACAAAGAAGGAAAATATTGGAAATGCTTAACTTTGAAACTGAGCGCTGCGCCACTTCACGGACGCCATGCTCGGTTTCCTTATAAATTTATATAAACTGAGCGCGTTGTCCATGAAGCGGCGTCACGCTCAGTTTCAAAGTAAGTGCAAGAACAAGAACACAAACTGCTGTGACTACACCACGCGACTGTGCAAACGCAAGCAATAGTTTAAAAAAAAGTGTGGCCAGTCATTCTAAAACCCACTGTCTCACGCCACCAGTGAATAATCCAATTCCGCTGGGCAAGGACTAAAATGGACAGGGTGGCAATAAGGAGGGATTAAAAACACTCCTGGGCAATCAAAGTCTGTTCTGAATAATAAGTGACAACAAACGACAGACAGCAATCACAATTGTGGGCCGATTGCAGACATGACTTCTGGAATCGTATTGATTCCAAGAAGCACTCGCATGGCGATGGCAGCGCATGTGCGCTACTAACGCCATGCGAGACCTAAAAACACTGTGGCTATACTGTGAAAACAACATAGGGCAGAGGTGGTCATTCTCTCCATAGTTTTGTGGGGGACTTCTCCAAAATTAAGTGGTTGGGAATTGACAAACTTGATCCTCAAACAATGGCTACTCAAAATGGACTTTTGGTGAATCCTGTTCGATTACAATCCTATTCTGATTGTTACATTTAGAAAACCAGAAAACTTTCTACGAGTGATAGCTTCCTTCGTCGCTTCCCAAAATTGTAAGTGCTTCCACTTTGACTGCATCAAACTGCCACAGTTTTTCCCACAAAAGCAGCTTTAGCTGCATGTGCTAAGCTAGACGAAGCAACTATTGACCCCCCTCCCTACCACGAGAGTGAAAAGCTCTGTTAAGGTGGGAATCGGATATCTGAATATGAACGTGGTGTCTAAAATATGTTTTTACAGCTGATGCTTTTGTTCAGAGTTTTTTATGAGTCAGATGCGAGAGAAATTTCAAAGTATCGCACCTACATAAATCTGACTCTTGGTGGATCATGCCTAGAAACGCTTCATATCTGTCCTCGTTCTTACTCTCTCCTGCACAGGTTCGAATATCTCTTCAATTTTGACAATGCTTTTGAGATCCACGATGATATTGAGGTTCTCAAGAGGATGGGGATGTCCTATGGGCTGGAGTCTGGGAAGTGCACAATGGACAACCTGAGGCTTGCACAGGCGCTGGTGCCAAAGGCTTTGGAGAGCTATGTGACCGGTAAGCAGTGCAGAGGATCTATATTGGTTTGATTCATTATTGTCAGGGGTTGAAAGAATTAAACAGGCTGGTGCAGCGAGGAATGGGTTAAGTTAGGTAATTTTGAGAAGGCTTACAGATTTGAAATGACATGGGGAGTATTCCCATGCTAGTCTTTGTCAAATCTTAATGCTCACTTTTTTTGTCATCTACTTCTATGTCACATTTACTTTCTTTCATCCTTTGAAGGGCTCTGCTGTTAAGCAGCATAGCTCTCCTGCGTTGTACAGGTCATTTGTGTGCCCCCTTTGCCTCCATGAGCCCAGCCAATGATCTTTGATAATCTAAAGCAGCAAATCACCTAACATGCCATGATTTGTAAAACTGTTAATTATGTCCCACATTATTGAGCAACAGACAGCTCTGTGTTTCTGTTACATTGTATTATTGAGCAACAGACAGCTCTGTGTTTCTGTTACATTGTATTTTTCTGATTTCTGTGTCTTTGCTCCCTGCTCCTCCGACCGTTTAAAGGTCAATTTCTGCACTGGTTTACACCTCAGAGGAAATTATCTTCTCCCTTGGCCAACCCAGACCAGCCAATTTCAACCAGAACTAATTTCCCCCACGGATGTCTGCTACATAGTGAATGTAGCACACAAATGTATTTTGAACTAGTTGGAATGGCCAGAGTATTCTTTGGAACTCTACATAAATACATACATGCATTTGAATGAAAGGGAAAGGAAGGATGAAATTCCATTAAGTCTAATCGGGCCTTATTGAACAGGTTGGGGAATTTCAAATACAAATGTTCCCTTTTCGTGTAACGATATAACGCTTTGTAAGATGTAAACTGAATGTAGTCAAGCTTGTAAGCTTCTGGTCGGTGCCCCAAAGAAAGCCTAGGACTAGGAGACGAATTGTGGCATTGTGCCAATGTTATTTTGTGAACTGCTTAACATGCCAGGCAATACAAGCAACACAAGCAACATGTGGGGTAAGGAAAAGTCCTGCATTTTGTAAACTTTCTCAGTGGAATTTGAACTCACCACTTAACAAATTAGACATTTTTCAGACTTTACAGTGATGCAATGAGTTGATTCAAAACAATGTAAATCTTCTAGTGTGAGATTTTCTTCCTAGTTGCACGGTGTTAAAATCTGTTACAGAATAGTGCACTGTTTTAGAAAGTGGTTAACCTATTTAATGCATTTGGTGTTTACATGCATATAAATCTCTTCTCGGTGCCCCAGGGGCTTATAACTAAGCAGAACAAATAACAGGCTCACCCTGCAGCTGTCTCGAGGTTTGGTGCTAGTATCTAGCGGCTGGCTGTCTCTTTACTAATATACATCCTTGTCCTGGTATGAATGCTGCAGGGAATATCCTGTTGGCGTCCCTCTCTTTCTCTGTCCTCCAAGTGGGTTGGATGGCAACCAGGAAGGAGGCAGAGAAAGATGAGAGCAAAGTGGTGATTCCATGTGTAAATGGCTACTTTGGTACCATGGCCCCATATTAGGAGGTATTGGAATGGAAACATGAGAAGGGACACAAAGTTGCACTTTAGATTAAACAGCCGCACGCAAAGCTCTTTCAACACACAAAGTCACACACAAATACAAAACAGCCACTAAAGAAGCACATTTTTACGTTTACATCAGTTCAAAGCAGTCACCTCTACAGGTGCACAATTCTGCACACACTTGCAGATCCATGGATGCTGTACAACGGCAAATATGCCTCACAACACCACGTACACACAAACACTTTGTTCCCGCAGCACCTGCATCTACATACCCTCTCTCATACCCTCTCTCTTACACACTTGTACCACATAACTATACAGTGAACAACACAAAGCACACCAAAACACTGAAACAAAAGTACCAACATCGCACCGTATGGATAAAGTTTGAAGCAGGGGACGGAATGGGGAGAATATTGGTAACAAAGAGAAGGCTCAGAGCAGGGAGCATGTGATCGGGTGGAAGACACTTTGCCACATGGATGAAGAAGAGAGAAGTGGAAAAGTTGGAAACAATGTGGGGCTGTGGAGAGGGCAGTTCAGAGAGTTGGAAGTGTAGAAGGCATCAAGGCACAAGCACAATTCTATTCACCCTACGAGCAGAGCAGAATGGATAAGGTGCACCAAGGGAAGTATGAGCTGAAACGGGGATTGCAGTAGTACACATAACCAGTGCTTAACACCTTCGCCGCGGGGCTAATTCCCCAGCGGTTTGGGGGGAGGTGGGGGTGCGCGAAGCACCACGATGCTTGTGACGAGCTTGGCTCGTCACGCTGCACGGTGGCGCTGAGCTCGTAATGACCACGCCCGTTTTTCGGAATGCTCTGCACAGCGGGACAATTAGCCCCGCGTGTGAGCGCCGCGCATGTCATGACGAGTTCAGCTCGTCATGAGCACAGCGCAACCGGGCCTGATGACGAGCTGAACTCATCATGAGCTTGGAAGGAGTTAATTTGTAAAATAATAAGTGCCGATGCTGAAAGACTTCTCAGAAGCCCTTGGCTGCCGATGCTCAATGTTGAGACTGCTGAATCCCAAAACTGTGTCCTTTATTCCACATCATGCTTCCTTAATTCACCACCAGAACCTCCTTGTCCCTTTATCTTACACTTGCATGCTTCCTTCCTTCCCTTCTTTCTGCCTTTGCCACCGTTTTTCCATCATTCTCTTTTCCCATTTTTGTGTTTTTCTCTCCCTTGCTCTAGATCAAAGTCTAGTGAGGAAACATAAGTGCTGGTCCCCCAAAGATTAGTGCTGGTGTGCCCCCTTTGAGTAATTTGGGAGAGCTGGGAGTGGCATCAAGTATAGTGTGGGGTACAGAATCTCATGGCAGAGAAGAAGGAACAGAGGCAGGACTAGAGGCCTGTGAGGGGGAAGAAATCGGGGCAGACTGAAGAGCTGGGAACTGAGCTATAAGCAGCGGATACATTCAGAACTAATTGTGGAGTAGAGAAAGATGTGGGAAAGAGGAGGACACTGGTAAGGATTCTCAGGGGAATGGGACATGATGAGGAAAGGTTGGAGGACAGAGCGGGTAAAAGTGGACTGCACAAGTTCAGAGAAGGTAAAGAATCCTGAGAAGAATGTAGTGTTAAGTGATGAGTGGGAGCACATCAAATAGCAGAGGCGTATGCACTCCCTACTCACCTTCAGGTGCTCCTCGGCCCGAATTAACTTATCCTGTCCAGAGGCACAGCAATCTTATGGAACTGATTTTAAGAGATTCATGGGGATGCCGGCTAGTGGCAAGTAAAGTGTCTCCACTATGCTGTACTTTCATTGGGGTAGGTTATCCAATGGATTCATGTCACTAATGGCAGCAGTTTTTCAGTCCTTAAATACCCTTAAACTCATTGGTCAGTCTGAAAACTTTCATGTTGGGTGTGACCAGTTGGACTAGTTGATATGAAAAAATGTTGAGTACAAGGAAAGTTCAAGACTGTTGGCAAGGCGTTATCTGGTTACTACACTCTTAGGCTGCCCTCCAAGAGTCACTTTTAGTTTGAGCTGACCAGACTGCATAGCTGTCTGCTTCTGAAAGACATACTGCAGACTTACCAAGAACATTCAGGGGGTTTGAGCCCATCCATGACTGTCCGTCTCTTTTGCCTGTTTCTTATTTGTGTCCTAACATGTTAATATTGTATTTGACCCTCCCTTGAGGCATAGCCTCCTCGCCATTTTTATTGATAGACTGGCTCCTAGGCTTCCATCGCTTGCTTTTCAAGCACTGCTTTTTTTTGGTTAAGCACTCCATAAGAGTGCATGCATTTTACAGCTGCCTCCCTTGTGTACTTCAACCCCCCTGCACTGTTAGTGTTACTCACTGTCATTCGTTTGCTTGTCCCTGACCTCTCCATGTTTCTCTCATGTTCTCCCCCGGTTACTTTCTTGCCCATATGCTTCTCCCTGATCACTGTTCCTCTCTCGCCCATTGCGACTCCTCTCCATCCCTACCCTCCATGTTGCTTCCATGCCTCCTCCCTCTGTGTTGCTTCCCCCTCCCTTGTCCTCCTTCTCAGTCACTTTTTCTTCCCAAGCCCGCTCAAGTGTTCCTTCCGTTCTAAACTGCTCTGTATTGCTTTCTCCCCTCCTTCTCTGTTGGTCATATTTTCTCCTCTTCACCCACATCCTCTGTGCTGTTTCATTCCCCCAACCCTACGTGTTGCTTCCCCCACACCCTCCTTCTCTTTCAGCTGTTGCTTCTCCTTCCCATTCCACAGCATTATTTTACCCACCACCCCTCCGTGTTGCCCCACCTACGTCATCCGTGTTGCTCCCACCTATCCACGCCCTGTCTTTTCCCCATCCCCCACTCCATTGCATCAAAAAATGCTTTTGTGCATTTTTGTTTTTTTATTTACTGCTGTTAATATCAGAAAAGGTCTCTTGGAGAAATCTCTTCATTCACCTCTTTCATGCTGCACTTCTTGCATTCCATACATTCCTTTACACCTGTTTCAAAGGGGACAAACTAGACAATTCTTAGCCGTTATTTGTTATTATTAAACAATATTTAGAGGCCGATTCAAATCTCGCTAGGAAAGCCCTCTGTACGAATCGGACCTGGAGGTCTTTCCTAGCAAGCCGCACTGTGCGAGTCCATCCGAGTGAGTACGATGCAACTTTATGGTTACTGACTCGATTCGGCAGGCCTCCCTTTGCACTAAATGGGAGCCTGTGCACGGACGTGTGCACAGGCTCTCATAGCAAAAAGGGGGTGGGTGCAGAAAAGCGTACACACCATGGCGGGCACCCCATTTTGCCCGCCACACTGTGCATGCTTAGATCAGGGGGACCCATGGGCACCCCCCGTGACAGGTTTGGAGGGCTCCCCCGAAGTACAATTCCAACAGTTGCTCTGTCGAATCTGGCTCCGGTAAGATTCAGCTTAGAACGAGTCGTACGGACAGGATCAGGTTTGGAAACGATTTGGTTGGCACATACGCGATCTTCACATCGTACTTGGTCGTTCGGACCTGTGTACGATTCTGTCGGAAACAAGGGCTATGAATCGGATCCGGGAAAGCCAAATCCGATTCAGAGGCCTTCTGAACATCATCGGAATTGGGCCCTTATTATTTCACACCATATATAAATATACAATTACATTAAATTCATCAATTTAAAAACTGTCTAAAATCAAAAGTTAAAACAGTGCAACACAATATATAACAGATACACTGTGACAAGAGGGACAATACCTAAAACATACACATAAGTCATTAAGTATTTTTTGTTAATGTGAAGGAATCAATGAATTGATTACATTATCTAGGTCTTTTTCCATTTTTACTCAAATTTAACAGAGATGGGCGTCAACACGTTTCTGTGGAATGTCAAAATAGAACCACCTTCTTCAGGACAGAGAGTAAATAATTTTCCCTCCTAACAAATGTGCAGTATTCACCTGCACAAGAAAACAAAACATATATCCAACAAAATTTCATGGTCTCACAACACTACTAATATTAAAGTTCACGATTTTGCTCATTATTACCACCCAACTATAATCAAAACAACTCATTAAATCATATATCACAAAAAATAAATTCCAATCATGCTTTTTATGTGCTGCCCCAGCTTTGATCAGAAAAGAAAAAGAAAAAAGCGGACGTGTAATTTTATAGACGCAGCCAATCATGTCTTAGACTTTCTTTTCTTTACTCATTTATGCTATACAACATGACCATTATAACCTTGATTCCACACCCCATGTGTATGTGTCACTGTGTCAGAAGGGAGTCTAATCTGTGTGTATGTGTATGTGTATGTGTGCATAGTCTTAAACTTTGTGTTGGGTGAGATGTGTTTTCGGCAAACAGGTCAGCTCTCTCCGCCCACTAATGGCAAACACAGTCACGCCAGAAAGACCAAAACTTGCAACTACACTGATATTTGTATTTGTTTTGTGTGTAGTTGATCTGTACTTATTTTAAAGACACAAATACAAGCATGCACACATCTCCGAAAAGTGTTGTAGATCTCTCTTTTTTCAAATGTATACATTGACCACTGCTAAACACAGATCCTGTATGAGAGCCAAATAGCACAAAAATTATCCCACACACACAATAGTAACACCTACTAAAAAATACTGATCTTAACAGATCCCCTACACAAGCTTAGTTAATCTGTATCGCTCACAAAAATAGGTTCACATACCGCTTCTCAGTGACTTAGGCAAAAATAAGCTCAAACATCCTTAAAAATAAAGAAATATTTACAAATGTACACACACTGATCACCCACACCCAAAGTTAAACTAACACGAATGGATCCTGATACACAAATATTAAATGTGTAGAGCTCTGACGTTTTCATGTGCTTAATAGCTAGTGGACCTTAATAACAATTCTGCCAAACATGCTGCCTTCATCTGATAATAATTTAGCACTAGACGTCCCCAGGTCATTAGTAAGTCTACATACTCATCTACTATCCCTGAGCACAGGCCGTTGATGACAATAACTATCTGGGCTAGTGGGTCAACTAACTTGCTCATATGCGAAGGAGAAGAATAAACGTATCAGAAGGTCGAACTGAAAGGCCTGTTTTATGATTATCTCATGTATAATTACAGGTACTCCAATTTGATCTTGGTGTTTGGGTCAGCAAATCCAGCACATTGACATTGCCTCTCTGTGGTAAATTCCATATGGCGGGACAAGTCCTGAACCCTAGTTTCATATGTGTAGCCATGATCCTGGCTTTGGTAATTGTCAACTAAGTGAAGGGTTCCCTGAACCATTCAAAAATCACTTAATTGTGCTGTTTTAGTTTTAGTAGCTATGAAAGTGTAATCCAAAGCTTTTCGCGTGTCTCTCCATGCCATCTCTTCTTATTATCTGGAGACAGAAAGAGACACCTATTTGGCTTATCCTTTTCTAGTGAGGTAGTGATTGAAACAAAAGAAAATTATCATTGTTTGGGAAATATTAGGCAAACCCTCAAATGGTCTTTCTTGGCCAGCCCATCAGGGGTCAGAAAGAAGGTCTGTCAAGCTAAGAGCTACTCACTGGATAAAATCAGAAAATCTCTGGTTTTGCCTTTGGTTGGTATTGTCATTGTGTTAGACCTGACATCCTTGGCGTGGTTTTTCCCCCATCTTTTTGCCTCTGACTCATGTATTTTTGATGCTGTGCTGGATTTCGTTGTTGCTGGTTTAGATGCGTTGGACCCTCTGCCACTGCTGATCAGTGTCAGAGGGTAAGTGCTCCCTCTGTAAATTGTCATATTGATTGGGTATACCTGATTGGCATATTTGTATCACCATGAAGTCCCTAGTAAAGTGCACTGTGTGTGCCAGGGCTGGTGATGACAGATGCTACTAGTGGGCCTGCAGCGCAGATTGCGCCACCCACATGAGTAGCCCTAAAATGATGTCTCAGGCCTGCCAGCGCAGGGCCTGTGTGCAGTCAGTGGACTGCCATGTCCGCCTGGCCAGTGTCCCCACTGGCTGGGCCTAACCCTTCCCTGTCTGTGCACACCAGTCACCCCTATGGAAGGCTCAAGGTACCCCCCCTGGGCAGGGTGCAGTGCATGGATAAGGTAGAGCATGTACTAGTGCAGGTAACATGCTCTGGTAGTGAGCAGCAGCCATTTTGTGTGCTCACTGCTGTAAGGCTATCTTGCTCCATAGAGTAACATGGGGGAGGCTGGTCCCATTGGATCCCAGCCTATCTTCCCATAGGAACAAGATGGGACATAAGTGAATGATATCCCTGAACTCAGAATTTAATAACACATCTTTTAGTAAAAGTTATTTTTAAATTCTGTGTTTGAGAATAGTACTTTTAGAAAGTGGCTGTTCTCTTGTCTAAACCTTTCTGTGTGCCTGGGACTGTTTGTGGATTGACTGTCTGGGTTGAGGATGACAGGGTCTGCAGAGCCCCCAGGGGGTTATCTGAGCCAGCCGCGTGGATGAAAGGCAGCATCTGCTGCCAGGGAAGTGGGAGGAGATAGCATCTGATAGTGAAGGGCTGTGCCTGCCTAACCTCAAAGCTGGCTCCACCTCCTGCTGGGCGACTGGGAGGAAGAAGGAAACCAGAAACACCCCAGACCCTCAGAACTGGTTTTGACCGGGCTCAGGGCCCCCTTTGCACAAAGACTTCAAAAGACTTCAAAGCCTTTTTGGGGTATAAGAGAAGGACCCCTCACTACCGAAAATCAGATTCTACAATCAAGAGGAACTTCTGCCAGAAGAAGGACTGCTGAAGGAGCTGATGGAAGATTGCCTTGCTGTGTGCTTTAAGGGCTGACCTATCCTGCTATCCAACTGAAGGAGAGGAGAAGAAAGGGACTTTGCTGTGAGCTGTGACCCTGCCTGCTTGAAACTGCTAAGACTTTGCTGTGTGCTGTGTCTGCAACCTGAATCTCCAAGGGCTTGAGAAGATCTGGCTCCCTGTCTGCAACCCAGGAACATAAAGGTTGCCCCAGGACCACAAGATTCTGCTGCGCCCCTGAAGCTGCTGTGCAGTGCAAAGATCGTGAGACACTGTGTCGGGCTGTGTAGCGCACTGGCTGCTTTCTAATCCAAGTGAGGGCGCCGCACTGAACCAGCCTACCGTGTGGCCGAGGTCGCCGTGTACATCGACACGTGTGGGGCGAAGATCTGAGCTTGTGGGTCTCCTCAGCGCAAGGAGCGCTGAAAAACAATTGCTGGCCGTGTCACCGTCGCAGCCCGGGGTCAGTAACCCCCGTGAAAAGTGCCCCGTATCATCCCGGTGGCTGTGTCCTAAAGATCGAGCCCGCCGCGCTCTGATTGGGCGAGAGGGCCGAGCCCCCTCACCAGAGTCGCAACGGGATTGGCTGTTGTGGCGGAGCGTCATCAGCGAGGCCGCGCTGCCATTGGTTGGCGGCCTCGCGCTCAGAGGGGCTCGTCGTAGACGCCGCGACGGGATTGGCTGCCTCAACTGAAGCTGCCGAGGAGCCGGGAGAATTCGCCGAGATCACCGCCGGGCCCGGGGAAGACTGACCTGACCTCGCCGAGGGATTAATCCGAGTGCTCCAGCCCGGGGCCTGCCGTCTCTGCTCCCCGCTGCACCTTGAAGGACGGAGAGCGGGCGGAGAGCATCCGGAGACCGGCCGGGCGGGAGCGCTCACCCACGAGGTACGTCTGGGCGCCTGGAAGGATACCGACCACGAGGAAGAGAGTCCCCCCTCCCAACAGCATTCCGGTGAGGCGCGAAGGGTCCCTGACGCTAGGGGCCGGGTCCCGTGGCATTTCACAACGCTGGCATGGTTCTGACTGCTAGTTTTAAGAGCGTTTTAATCATAAATCATTGGCATATCTTTTTGCTGATTGAAGAGACTGGAGACATTTGTTTACATGAGAACTTCCTGAAATTAAGTACCACCAATTAAGATTAAGTGCATCATTTCTATACTAAAGTGATTATCGTGCAACTGCCTTATTTACATTGCTGCAACCAGATAACGTTATGTTCGAGGCATATGGGCTGCAGATGGTGCATTATGAATAGATCGCCATCTGGTGTTGGGCTCGGATGATTGCACTTTGTTTTTCTCTTGGAGAGTCTTTTGTATCTTGGTGACTCCTCCCTTGGTTGGTAGTGCGCATGGGCATCGGCTCCATCCTTAGATTGTTTTTTTCCGCCATCGGGTTCGGATGAGGATCGAGACGCTCCAGATCAACTTCAGAAGAAAGTGATTTATCGGCGCGTATTCCCTTTCCAATTCGACGGTATTGTTATCGAACGCGTTCATTTCCATTCCGACGCGTTGCAAATTAAAAATCGAAGAGAAAAACTTGGATCTACGTCGAAGAACAGGAGGCCTTTCTCGACGCAGTCAAGCCCGGAGTCCATGGAAAGGACTCCATTCAAAAAATGTCCAACGTGTGGTGCTAAGTTCCCACACAAGGACCTACACGAGGTGTGCAACCTCTGTCTATCGCCTGAACACGAATCCAGGGACTGCGAAGCCTGTGCAGCATTCTCCTCCAAGCTAACGATTAGAAATCGTCGAGCTCGAAGACACGAGGTTTCCAGAATGCAGGCGGAAGCGATCCCAGAGTTGTTCGGAGACGAGCAAATCGAGGAAGAAGAAGAAGAACAGTCGGGGTCGGAAGGGGACCAGTCGGAGACCGAAGAACTCATCGATCAACAAACCGTGAGTGACGACGTCCCCTTACCGAAAAACCGACCCCGTGCGGTAACGACCCCGCCCTCGGGCCCGGTCAAACCGCTGAAAAAAGTTTCCGACGCCCCGCCCTCGGGCCCGGCAACGAAACCGAAACTGAAACCGAAACACTCGGACTCCCACCATGTCGGATCCGAGAAAAGGGCGACATCGACTTCGGCACCGAGGCTACATGCAAAAGAGAGCTCGGTATCGAAACATTCCATGTCGAAACATAAATATGACTTATCGCCCAAGAGACACTCGATACCAAGAAAGTCGGAATCGAGCAGGCATTCGGTGTCGAAAACAACAAGATCTGACGATCGAAAACAAAAGCACCTCTCGGAACCAGGACCTTCGGTACCGATTCAGGAGCAACAGACAGATCCCAAACAAAAGATCTTGTTTATTGATCCACAAACTGGGAAAGTGGTCACAAAGAAGAGAAAGAGTGAACAGTCAGAAGATAAACCTCTTCCTTCAAAAAAGAGAACAATGGGGACGAATATAACTCCTCCTGCTTCTCCTCGTCCTAGAGTCACACCCTCTTCTCCTATTCCTCACAATAGGCCAAATATTCCTACACCTTCCACACCAAGACCAGCTACACCTCAGTCAGATGTAGACAGTGATCTAGGGGAGGGAGAACCTCAGGGGGATGACGAAACTATCCCAGATGAGGAGGACCCATGGGAAAATTATGATGTAGGGTCAGATGAGGACAACGACCCAGAGCTATATCCCTCAAAGCCTTCACCACCTGATGATAACACAGGGTTTGTGCAGCTCATTAATAGGGCAGCAAAGTATCACAAACTAGATATGCACACAGAACCTCAAATAGAGGATTTCTTGTTAGAGACTCTACCTAATGCACAGAGAACATCAGGTACTCTTCCTATGTTAAAGGGTCTTCTTAGTCACACAGAGGAAATATTCGAAAACCCAGTGAGAGCCAGGGTGTTAAACCCGAGAATTGATAAAAAATACAAAGCGGCTCCAAAGGACCCAATATTTATTAGAGGGCATGTACCTCTAGACTCGCTGGTGGTCTCAAACGCTCGTAAAAGAGCAAACTCATTATCTACAGGAGAGGCTCCTCCACCAGATAAAGAGTCGAAGTTAATAGATGCATCAGGCAAAAGAGTAGCATCACAGGCAGCGAATAGCTGGCGTATAGCCAATACACAAGCACTACTCGCACGTTACGACAGGGCACATTACGATGAGTTAGAAAAACTTCTCATACATCTCCCAAAAGAACACCAGAAAAAGGCAGATCAATTAATACAGGAAGGTAAAATAATAACCAATACTTCCATTAAGTGTGCATTAGACGCAGCAGACACTGCAGCAAGGTCTATTAACACCAGTGTCATGCTAAGAAGGCATGCATGGCTTAGAATCTCAGGATTCAAACAGGAAGTACAAACAGCCCTATTGAACAAACCATTTGATCAGAAAACATTGTTTGGTTCAAGCACAGACGAGACATTAGAAAAAATGAAGAAAGATACGGAAACGGCTAAGTCAATGGGAGCATTGCAACAGCCAACACACAGAGGTTCCTTTCGTAGATCCACCTATAGAGGGGGCTCAAAGAACACAGGAACGAATCAGCAATCCACATCTTTCACACCAACATCACCCAGAGGTAATTCAAGAGGCAGTTACAGAGGTAACAACAATAAGGGTAGAGGCCGCGGAAATAATAACAACCGCAACGCCTCAACACCAAAACAGTGACTTCATAGAACTCCCCCCAGACCACATAACACCGGTCGGGGGACGTCTATCACAGTTCCTGCCTGTCTGGGAAAACATCACGTCAGACAAGTGGGTGAGACAAATTATCCAACATGGTTATTGCCTAGAACTCATAGCTACCCCACCAAATATCCCCCCCAAACAGCGTCCAATGAGTCAAGATCATCTGACATTGTTAAGAGAAGAAGTGCTAGCACTTCTACAAAAGCATGCAATAGAGAAGGTCCCAAAGGATCAGCAAGGAACAGGAGTATACTCTCTATACTTCCTGATCCCCAAAAAGGACGGGTCCCTAAGACCAATATTAGACCTCAGACCTCTCAATGCTTACATAAATTCGGAGCATTTCCACATGGTCACGCTCCAACAAGTACTCCCTTTACTAAAGAAAGGGGACTTTCTTTCTACACTGGATCTAAAAGACGCTTACTTTCATATCCCAATTCACAAAGCCCACAGAAAATACCTAAGGTTTGTGTTAGAAGGACAACACTATCAGTTCAAAGTCCTTCCGTTCGGTGTCACAACAGCACCAAGAGTTTTCACAAAATGTCTAGCTGTGGTGGCAGCACACCTAAGAAGACAACAAATACATGTCTTCCCATACTTGGACGATTGGCTAATAAAGGCCAAGTCAAAGGAAGAATGTCTTCACAACACACAGAAGACAATCCAATTGCTGCACCACCTAGGGTTCACGGTGAACTACAAAAAATCACACCTGCAACCAAACCAGATTCAGCAATACCTGGGGGCTACAGTAGACACAGAGAAGGCAATAGCATACCCCAACCCAATCAGAGTACAGACAATGGTCGGGTTAATACAAAGATTTCAACCACAACACTTACTACCAGCACGAGTGTTTATGCAACTATTAGGCATGATGTCCTCCTGCATACTGCTAATACCACATGCCAGACTGCAAATGCGCCCACTACAAGAGTGTCTAGCGACACAGTGGAATCAGGCTCAAGGTCAGATTACAGATCTGGTGTTGGTAAACGACCGGACGTATCGCTCTCTGAAGTGGTGGAACACAGAAAACATTTCCAAGGGACGGTCGTTCCTAGAGCCAATTCCACACGTGATAATAACAGCGGACGCATCGCTCTCCGGATGGGGAGCGCATATGGACAAATACACAGTACAGGGGAAGTGGAGTGTGCAGCAAAAGAAACTGCACATCAACTACCTAGAACTATTAGCAATATTTCTAGCACTAAAAGCTTTCCAAATGCAAATAGCAGGAAAAGCAGTCCTGATCAGAACAGACAACATGACTGCAATGTATTATATTCAAAAACAGGGGGGGACACACTCTCTCCAACTGTCCAGACTAGCACAGGACATATGGAGATGGGCCATTCCTCAAAAGATCTACCTGTTAGCGGAACACCTACCAGGAGTTCAAAATCAAATAGCAGACATCCTAAGCAGACAGTCAGAACAAGTACACGAATGGGAGCTGCACGACCAAATACTACAGCCATTCTTCCAAAAATGGGGGCAACCAGAGATAGATCTGTTTGCCAATCATCAGAACGCAAAATGAAAGGAATTCGAATCCAGGTACCCACACCAAAGGTCCCAGGGCAATGCACTGTGGATAAATTGGTCCAACAAATTTGCTTACGCGTTCCCTCCTCTACCACTAATTCCATTACTGGTTCGGAAACTACAGCAACACTCAATGACAATGATACTAGTGGCACCCACGTGGGCAAGACAGCCGTGGTTCACCACGCTGCTACAACTATCACAAGTACCACATCAAAAGCTAAGGTTATTACCCATGCATCTTACACAGAACCATGGAGAAATAATGCGCCCAGATCCCAAACAACTGAACCTAGCGATCTGGCTCCTGAGGTCATAGAGTTTGGGTATTTAGATTTACCACCAGAATGCATGGAAATCATTAAGCAAGCAAGACGTCCTACCACCAGAGCATGCTATGCAGCAAAATGGAAGAGGTTTGCTATACACTGTAACAGTAAGAACATCAACCCTCTGGACGCATCCACTAAACAAATCATTTGCTATTTGTTACACTTACAGCAATGTAACCTAGCATATACCTCTATCAGAGTTCATCTCGCAGCTATAGCGGCGTATCTACAAAACAGGCAACATCTGTCACTGTTTAAGGTACCAGCAATTAAAGCTTTCATGGAAGGACTCAAAAGAGTCATTCCACCAAGAAGACCACCTTCCCCAGTCTGGAATCTCAACATAGTGCTTACCAGACTAATGGGGCCACCCTTTGAACCTATGCATAGGTGTGAAATACAATTCCTCACATGGAAGGTGGCCTTCCTCATAGCTATCACGTCACTTAGAAGAGTAAGTGAACTGCAGGCTTTTACAATTCAAGAACCATTTATGCAGCTACACCAAAATAAAGTGGTTCTTAGAACAAACCCAAAATTCTTACCGAAGGTTATTTCAGCATTCCACATCAATCAGTCAGTGGAATTACCGGTTTTCTTTCCAAAACCACAAACAGTAGCTGAAAGAGCCCTACATACACTGGACGTTAGAAGGGCCATATTGTACTATATAGAAAGAACACAAACTTTCAGAAAGACAAAACAGCTATTTGTTGCGTTTTCTCCTACACATAAAGGCAATCCCATCTCCAAAGCGGGCATTGCCAGATGGATTGTAAAATGCATTCAAATATGCTACTTAAAGGCAAAGAGAACATTAACTGTTCCTCCTAGAGCTCACTCTACACGTAAACTAGGAGCATCTATGGCATTTCTGGGAAACATTCCACTAGATGACATATGCAAAGCGGCTACCTGGGTTACACCGCACACCTTCACAAAACACTATTGTGTAGATGTGCAAACTACACAACAAGCTAGAGTGGGACAAGCAGTATTAAAAACATTGTTTCAGACAGTTGCAACAGACACGGGCGACCACCGCTAGGGAGAGAACTGCTGTATAGTCTATTCATAATGTACCATCTGCAGCCCCTATGCCTCGAACGGAATATGCTACTTACCAGTATGCATCTGTTCTTGGCATAGAGGGCTGCAGAGTGGTACATGCCCTCCCAGCCTCCCCGGAAACCTGTGTCTGTTCCAACATTATCTTATTTAGATACACTTACATGGGCACTCTTATCTGTATTCTACTATACTGCTCCATCTAACCCTACTATGGCAAAACAATCTAAGGATGGAGCCGATGCCCATGCGCACTACCAACCAAGGGAGGAGTCACCAAGATACAAAAGACTCTCCAAGAGAAAAACAAAGTGCAATCATCCGAGCCCAACACCAGATGGCGATCTATTCATAATGTACCACTCTGCAGCCCTCTATGCCAAGAACAGATGCATACTGGTAAGTAGCATATTCCATATATTTTTATAAAATATACTTACCTGTGTGGTCTCAGTTTGTGGTGGATTGGGGATTATTGTTGTGTTAAGTGCAAATATTATACACATTGCCTTGGGGATAAGCCTGCCTGCTCGCGCCAAGCTACCTAGAGGAGAGCGGAGGTTATCTACTGTGTGTATTCCTTCACCCTGACTAGAAGCAAGGGTCCCTACTTGGTCTAAGGTACTTACCTCTGCCAACTAGAGACCCCCAGATCTAACACATTGCAAGAGTGAAAGATGCCCCAAATATGTTATTCTGCAAGCGTGCTTGTCGATCTGCATGTTGTAATTCTTTTTGAGATCCTCAACTCTTTATTTAAAAAAAAAATGTTTTAACTGTTCTCCCTGTACTGCGACTGAAGCCATCCAAGTCAGTGTAATATTTTTCCTGCTAAAAGGATTAACAAAGAAACATCTTGGAAAAATAATTCAGAGCCTAGTTAATCGTTTACAGGTTGGAGGGAAAGATTTATTATTGGGTTCAATGAAGACCACTGAGGAAGCATGATATGAGGATCATCCATGTTTATCCCCCCCAAATCAGCAATGAGTATGAAATGTGAGTTTAAAAATGAACCGGAGTCGAGCTGTGTTAAGTGTTGATATACTGTTCAATAAAAATGATTGATTCTAAAAATGAACAGGATTCGTTCTCAGTAATGCAGGTGAATTTGATAGATTTTTTTCTGCTTCTTCCAGCAGAACCTCCCCCCAGAACTATCCTGCTTTTTATTATGTATCACTACATATCACACTTAATGATTGTGTGTCCTAGAAACTGAATTAGGAATGCGTATACATTTGCATCAACAGAATGCTTCTAGGAAGAATCAACTTCCTAAAGAAGCATTAGCAAAGCCGATAGGCCTGGCTTTTGTAATGCAAGTACTAAGCTATTCGCCTTGCATATGTTTGTAAAACATTGTTACTAAAGTAAAATCAAAAAGCATTTCAAAATACTGAAGGAAAAACAAACACGTATCTTAAGATAGCTGAAAGTTGGACATTGAATTCAGTATTTTTTTATCTTTATAAATATCATGGTTTATGTCTTATGTTTCCAGCAGGAAACTCTGTACAGAATTTAAAAAGCCTGTTGTACATGCTCCCACATTAAAACATAACTAAGAGAACTAGAAGCAGATATTTTTAAAAAATTACAGATGCCTGAGAAAGTCTACTTTTAATGAAAAGCTTGTCATTTGCTTTGACTAGGAACTGGAAAAAAATGCCTAAGCTTTTTACTGCCCTTCAGGACCCTACAGAGCAGATATATGGACCTCCAGGAGTAGAGAGGAGATTTCAGTCACTCTTCTGCCTCAGTTGCAGGCTGAGTGAGTGCAGCAGGCTGCTCCTTACCCAGCACTATAAATGCCGCCCTTGTGCGCAAAGGCCTGGGCTTTCATGCAACATGTGAAAGGCAGGACATAAAAGAAAAACAACTTGATAAAGTCTGCTCTTTTCTGAAACCTGTGAAAAATATGCCTGTTGCTGTGCTTTTACAGATGAGTTGGGAGGGGTGGCAGCAAGATGGAGAGTTCAGGGGTGCATAAATGGGAGGGGTGAGTAGTGCATGGGAGAAAGAGCAAGAAACATATGCACTGTCGTGTAGAGCTCAAAGAAAAAGTAGTTCCTGAATCTAAGAAGTGGAAATCCTCTAATCAAAAGGATGTTATTGAAGCAATGCTCAAGTGGAGGAAAAAGCACAAGAAGAGGAAGGAAAGCCTTTAAGTAATAGACAACCAGATGAGGTTGACAACCAACAAATGCTAAGTAATGGGCTGACCCACAGTCCACTCTAAGTACTGGCATTTTACAACGCAGGTTTTTCAAGAGCAAACGGATGCAAGCTGTCTGCAGGCAAGACCTAAAAAGACTACTGTCGTATTAGAGAGGAACTCGGGAAAGACCACTATGTGCATCAGGATCAGCGAGAGCTGATGGCTTCAGGTAGTGTAACACTTTCAGTTTAAGTCATTATGCATGGTTTCCAGAGCCTGGAACAACATGGGCCGCCATTGAGAGAGATTGGTGACAACCAACTCTCTTCCACTGGACATGTTGTGATTTAAAACATCAATAAGAGCTTAAGGCACAATCATTTGGTTCTTACCTTTGGTAGATGGAATTCACTGCCTTTGACAAGTTTGGCCTTGGATGAGTACCTGGAATGTAGGCACTTAGATGAAACGTGGAAATTTGAGAACTAACTCTTGAAACTAAGGTCTAAGTTCGGTTTACTTTTCAGCACTAAGACGCTGAAAGGTGAAAGAGTCCCTAGTAACTAGGAATGGCGAATTATAGAGGTATTTCCATGAAACTAAATAATTGGACACTAGGTGCGATCTGTTGTGTCCCTACATAGAAAAACAGTTCAGTCATGGGACAGTGCAGATATGTCAGAAGGGAAATTGTTAATTACTGTTCCCTATTAACAACAACACCACCATGATTAAAATCTTAAAAACAGAATGTGGGGACCTGAATGGCATTAATGCAAAATTAGGCTCCAGGGGAGAATACTTCAGCTGGCTCCCCTTCAGGGCTGCATTCATTGCACTCCGCTGCCTGATAGCATGGAGTCTCATTGCGCTATTTACAGAGCAGTAAACAGACATCTCAGTGTCACAGTACAAACAGGAACGCAAGAAATGTCTGCTAAATGTTATTTGTCTGTCGATTCCCAGGGTCAGGCTAGGCCTATTTCCATATTGCTGAGAACCGTGAATACAAATTAGGACTGGCAAAAGACCAGTGTATTTTTGTAAAAATATATATATTACCCTATGGTGGTCGCCACTGGGTAGTGTTTGTTAGGATCGTGTTTCCATAGGAAATGCTTTTTATGTGTTGCTAAAAACATTGGTGATATTTGATCAAGCTCCACAAAACATTCTAAAATAGTGCTTTTTTTTGCCTAGTTGGCACATGGAAAGTTGCAGGGTGATCCGTCAAGCAGGGGCTGAGAATAAAGGGCTCCCAAAACGCGTTTTCCCCATTCATTTTCCCATAGGAACTTTAGACACTGCTAAAAACCTAAACCGCTGAACGGATTTACACCAAATTTGAAAGAAAGCTAGATATAAGTCCAGATGGAGTTTTTTTGTGCTTTGGTATAATCCATTGAGTAGTGTTTGTGCAATTAATGTTAAGAAACTTTGTATATTGTGGGACGCAGAGGCTCTGCGGATTTCGACAGATCTCCAACTGAGATCTGATTGGCTGCCACCACCTTAACCATGAAGTGGTGTTAGCTATTTTAGGACTCTGGACTAGGCCAGAGTCCTAAAAAACCCACAAAAAAGACACAAGGGAGCAGAGTAGGGATACCCTGGCCCCCTAGGCCTGGTGGTGGGTTCAAAAACCATTTTTTCTTAAATGTTTGTGTGAATACATGGAAGATCTGCAACAAATTGTTTTAAAAAACCAATCACAATCTCCTGCGCTTGTATTTTCTTAAAGCCCCCAGGGTGGGCCAGGTCCCAGGGAAACTAATATTTATTTGTTTGGGAGGGGGGGCTTGTGTGACCCCGGTGCCCAAGTCTGATTTAGGCCCAGGAACCCCATCCCCATGGACCAGTTTATGGCGGAAGGGTGGCACATGGCCCCCTTCTTTGAGCCATTTTAGGCCACAGGACCCCATTCCCCGGAGCCTGGCCATGTTGTAAAGGGGAAGGAGGCACACAGCCCCCTCCCCGCCAGGCCAATTTTGGGCCCGAAGATCTCATACCTCGTGACCCAGTTACTTGTAAAGTGAAGGGGGGCACTCCCCCCCCCCCCCCCCCCCTTCTGGGGCAATTGTGGCCCGAGGACCATCCCCGGGGCCTAGCCAAATTTGTAAAGGGGGAGAAGGGCAACTGCTCCTTGAGCCATTAATGGCACTGGGGACTCCATTCCCCCAGTACCAGCTCAGGCTATGTCCTGGGGTACCCTCGTATATAAGGTGCTGTGCCCTGGGGGATGGAGTTCCTGGCGCCACAATCGGCCCGGGAAGTGGGGGCCACAAGCTCCCTTTCAAAATTGTGTTTGGTCATGGGGTTCCCGGGGCAAAAATTGCCCCTGGAAGGTTAGGCTGATGCCCCCTCCCGTTCATTTTAATTTATGACCTTAGTGGATGGGGTCCCCATGGCCTATCATGGTTCGGAGAGAGGGGCCACGCAACCCACTCCTCTTTATTTTTAGAATTGGCACTGGGGGATGCGGTCCCCAGGGCCTTGTAAACCTTGAGGAAGGGGGCCACCCAGCCCCTCCCCTTTCATTTTAATAGTGGCCCTGGGTAATGGGTCCCCAGGGCCTGACAAAGCTTGGGGAAGGGAGCCACGTGGCACACTCCCCATTAATTTTAATAGTGGCCCTAGGGGATGGGGTCCCCAGGGCCTAAGGAGGCTTAGGGAATACGTCCATATGACCGCTCCCCTTAAAAATATATATGTCCATGGAGGTTGGGGTCCCCAGGGCCATAATAGGTTTAGGGAGGAGGGAATGCAGCCCCCTCCTCTTTAAAAAAAACCAAATAAAGGTCCTGGGAGTCCGCAGGGCCAGGCTTTGTGGCCAAATTGCCACTGCTTGGCTATATGCTGGGGATTAGCCGCAGGCCATGCCCAGTGGCTAACGCCCGCCATGCTCGATTGAACGCCCTGCAGAGGGTGGAGAAGGCTGCATGCGGGGTTTGGATGCAGCCATCCCTCGCCGTGCACCACTTGAGGCCGTGCTTGGTGGGGGGATCGGATTAACATATTGTAATTAAATATAACTTAACGTTAAAAAAAAACCAATAAATTCACAGGAAAAACTCAAAGGTTACTGTAGCGTTCTAGTTAGGTGGAATGTTCAGCCTTACACTCTAAAAACCATTAAAATCTGCCAGTTATAGTTGGAGGAATCTCAAGTAACTATAACTCATGCCCTACGGTAACTAGCACTCGCGCCCACGCCATGCCCAGTGATATTTCTTAACGTTAAAAAAGCCCTAGAGATTAATTGAAAAAAAACGAAGGTTAAAGTAACGTTGTAGTTAAGTAAAATGTTCAGTTTTAAACTCTAAAAACCACTGAAATTCACAAGTTATAGTTGGAGGTATCCCAAATAACTATAACTCGCGCCCTCGCCAAGGCCTGCTAAATACCCTACATATTACATCACTCATGACATCTTCTTTGACATCATTGATGATATCACTGTGCATGGTGGGGGACGCAAGTTATGGTTGAGTTAGGGCACAAGTTATAGCTACTTCAGATACCTCAAAGTATAGCAGGTGAATTTCAGTGGTTTTTACAGTTTAAAACTGAACATTTCACCTAACTATAACGTTACTTTAACCGTTCTTTTTTTCAGTGATTTTATATATACATAAAAAAATATGTTTGTGTTATTGCTAAGCACCCACACTGTCCTTGAGAGTTTCAGTGTGCATTTCAAAAAACGAAAGGGATCAATTCATTGCAGAAGATCCTGTAAGCAGTGAACTGAAATATTTGTAGTGTTTAGTCTTTACGCATGGAAGAAGAGGCGGTTTTCAAGCTATTTTGAATTTTTCAGAAGTTTTTCTCTTGATGTAGAAGCAATGCATGGCAATTAAATGGGTACTGTCTAGTGGCTGCAGCAACAGCCACCACACACATGATCTAGTTCTACCTTGCCTCGTAGCAGTTTTGGAAACCAACGTTAATTGTGGTTTGGTAGTATACAAATTGGATTTTCCTCAGGTATGCATATGATTTGAAAACTGTTATTCACAACACACTTTTGAATTTCACTCTCCTTGACTGGTAAACAGCAGAGATAATTTTTTCATTGTATAATATCATCTGATCTATTTAGCTTAGAAGAGATGTGCTGCATAGGTTTGTGCTGCTTGACACTTCACTAGCATTTTGTGTGGGGACCTTCATAAACATTATTTCAGCAATCAATTCAATAGAGGGCCACTACCAGGAAGGAAGATCTAAGGATGGATCAACAATTTTAGCAGGAATCTGCAAAGATGGTGCATAAACATTTTTTGGATGTATTTGTATTATTTTCATGCATGAAACTTCAAAAAAAGAAAGATTTGACATTCTTGAGTAACAAGCGCTCTTACAGCAAATATGCACCAGATATTCAAGAGCAAATGTGTTTCGAACTGAACAGTTCCCCAGACATCAAAATATGCATTGCCAACACATGAAAACATTTCAGATACAATTGTGAATAACCGTCTCGTACATTCCTAGGCCACCTGGGTCTCACAATCTCCCTTAACCGCAGATGTGACAGCTCTGTCGCTGCTGTTTGTATTCCATAATATAACTTACACCATCCCCAGACCATAAGGAATTTGCGGGTGCAACCCCAACTACGATATGTCTCCTTCTCGGCTGCCATGTAGAGTTCTATTCCATGTCCCTATTCCTGCTGTGAGGGAGTTTCTGAGACACCCCAGTCCCTCACAGTTTCTCTTTTGGCCACTACTAGGCCCAATGGGCTACACAGGCGTTTGGCTCGGGAGAGGTCCGTATCATTAGGAATCCCCAGTATAATGTATTTGGGGTCAAATGGAAGATTTCCCTCCAGTAGATGTGAAAGCTCCCAAGTGATCTCTTTCGAGCATTTCTGTATGGGATGGCAGTCCAATATTGTGTTTATAAAGGAGCCCAGTTCCCCTGCTCATCTCAGACATGGGGGAGTGAGAGCCTTGCTCATGGTATGTAGTTTTTGGCGATCATAATAGACTCTATGTAGTGCCATAAACTGGATAAGGCGTGGCTTAAGCACCACCTCTCAGGGATGCAGCAAGGCTGCCTCCCAACCGATGTCCTCGATTATACCCAGATCCCTTGTCTATCTCTCCCTCAAGCGCCCCAAGGAGTCAGGTATGTTGTTGTTTATGGTCGTGTATGTCTGTGACTCGCTCCTCCACCAAGTGCCTCCATCACGATGCGACCCTTGAGGTGGACCTATTCCAGGATGTCCCCCTACCTCATAAAGTCCCTCCGCCTGCCAAGCATGGTGTAGTTGTGCATATTTTTAAAATTGGGTATGCTGCAATTGTTTCTCCCGCCTCATCAAAGGGAATGACATAAGCATCCCATTCCTTTTGTGTCCCAGACCTCAAAGCCGCATAGCCCAGAGACCTCCCCTTACCATCAACCCCTCCAGAGAGGTGTCTCCCGGGTAATCTTGTGAGCCCATCCCAGCGTTTTCTTAGCGTGTGCTATGCCTGCAAGGACACTTGTGTTGCTGGCACTTGAATATGGACACATTGCCCCCATATAAATAGTGTCGGTGTATGCGTTTCTCCAACCCTCACTGTTCCAAGCAAAACGTCGATTGGTCCTGCGGGGAGTAGAGCCAGGTATTGAAGGCAATTAAATGAGCCGCCCAGTAGTAACCCTCAATATCAGGGAGCGCTAAGCCACTGTTGTATTTGGACCTTTTGCTGGGTGCAAAGCGATATTCGGGGGTGACCGCCATCCCATAATAGTGTTTGTAGCCCTCTGTTCACCCTAATGAACACTGACTTTGCTACCTGATAGTAAGTGTTTTGAATCGCATACAAAAATGTTGCCAGGGTGATCATTTTAAACAAGACTGTGTGCCCCATCAGTGTAAGGGGGAGTCCCCTCCCCTCCACCTGTCCACATCCATGATGAAGTTTGTGATAACGCTCCAAATATTGCGTTGATTGCAAAGCTCCCTGTGACTAGTCATAAAGATTGCTAAATATAGAAAATCCTCCTTCGAGAGTTAAAGACCCTGCAGTAGAGGCAGGATAGGCACATGAGCTTTTGGGACATATAGTATTGATTTTCTCCACTTACTATTATAGTCTGAGTCAGCCCCATATGTCTCCACTACCATGAAAAGGTTTGGGATGGTAATATCGGGTTCTATCACATAGATGACATGTCACCTACATACAGAGACCGTTTTTCCTCTGTGGCATCTCAGGGCGAAATACGGAACCTGTGTACATTCAGGTACTGCCTAACGACACAAACCAGAGATTCTAGTGTAAGCGCAATTAATAACAGGGAGAGGGGGCATCCCTGCCTGGTCACTTTTTTTTTTATTGGGAACGTTTTCCCACTTACCCTGACTGTGGCCACCAGGTTTTTGTATAACAGCGCTACCCAGCTCCTAAATTGTGGACCAAAGCCAAACTTCAAGGGCGTCTGCTCCAGGAAGGGCCAGTGGATTGCATCAAATGCTTTCAGAGCGTCTAATGATAAGAAAACATTGGGAGACTGTATGGCCTGTACCTTTGTAATCCAGATGTGTGTGCTCTGTAAATTGTGATGAGTCGATCTACCGGGCATAAATCTCGATTACTCACGATGTATTAATGTGGTAATGTCCAGTAGGAGGCGCGTCGCTAAAATGGGCCAGTATTTTAGGTTCTCCGTTTAATAGGGAGATAGGGCGATATGATGCGCACCTGTCTTTGAGTTTGTCAACTTTAGGAAAGGACCACTATCGTTTCCCTCTGGAGGTCCAATTGTAGCTCTCCTTTCTCTTTCCCTAAACAGGTTCAAGAGATGCGATCCTCTCAAGTTTGCATATCTTTTATAAAACTCCTCTGGGATGCCATTGGGACCTGCTGCTTTCCCAGTCTGCAGTTTATCGATGACGTCTTGCACTTCGCCCAACGTGAGTTCTGCCTCCAAGTGCTCAGTCCTCCTCATCCAGAACTGATGCAGAGATCTGGATCAAATATGAAGCTTAAGCCTGCGAGTCATGAAGCTGTCTAGCTGTGTAAAATTGTTTATAATACTGCGCAAATTCGGTTACTATCAAGTTGTCCGTTTTAAGGTGTTCTCCTTACTTGTTTACTATTGCTTGCACCCATCGGGCGTCCCATTCCTGGCGACCCAGCCACGTTAGTAATTTGCCTCCCTTATCGCACATTTTGTGTAATCGGTGTAGGGATGCCATCATTTGCTGTTTTGCCTACTCTTGCGGCAAGTCTCTTGCAGGCCGCTATCTGCCTTATAGTCCGGGGATCTGTGAATTAATTCCATGACCTTACGAGATGTAAAATCTTAACCTCCAGTGCCTCTAGTTCAGCACTTTCTCTCCTTTTTTGGGCAACCAAACACTGGGCTATGTCTCTAAGAACTGTTTTGAAGGCCTCCCATAATGCTATACAAGAACCCATGGAGTGTCCGTTTTCCTTGAAATATTATTCTATGTATACTGTAAGACCCATCGCTACTTCCTTGTCCTCTAACTCCCATGCATTAAGGTTCCATCCTGTAGCTGTCCTCTCCTACAGGTGCCCTAAACATATATGTAGGGGTGAATGATCAGAGAGACCTCTGCCAGTTATTTGGCCTGCGACATTTCACCAACCCCCCCCCCCCCCAACACCCCCCACGACCTCCCCTACCTGGAGTATGCAAAACATTATGCCCTGGTAGCGGAATGTTGCTGACACCAAAGATCTAGAAGGCCCATTCCTTTAGCGAACTGTGCAAGTCCAGACGGGTGAGGCATTGGGCGGAGAGTCCCAGAGCAGTCAAGATGTGTGGCCATCACTTCATTAAGATCACCCCCCACTATGTGAAGTGTAGAGGTGGATTCCAGTAATATGTCTGTCATCTTGGCAGGAGTGGGCACCTGTAGCTAGGGCGGAGCATAGACACTCCTCATGTCATATTAGTCCTTCCTCTGCAATCCTTCACT
This sequence comes from Lissotriton vulgaris, assembly GCF_964263255.1. Classification (NCBI taxonomy): domain Eukaryota; kingdom Metazoa; phylum Chordata; class Amphibia; order Caudata; family Salamandridae; genus Lissotriton; species Lissotriton vulgaris. Next base: position 604,016,126 of record NC_141699.1, on the reverse strand, counting down.
CTAAAGTATCGCCTTAAGGGGTCTTTTTATGTTTTCGATATGATGAAGGGGAGATTTTTCGTCATGAGTATAGCTACTCCATGAGCTCCACTGGTAAAACCAGCTTGCACTAGTGTTACATATACTACTCTCCCCAGAAATTTACAGAGCGTCACTTTTAGGTGAGTCTCCTGTAGGAGTTCCACGTCTGGTCGTAGTTGTCTAAATGTATTGTGCCATTAGACCTCTTTTAACTTTGTTGCCAAACCCATTGATGTTCCAGGAAAGCACTGTGAGGAGGTGATGTTCTATTTGTCCTGGCTGAGGCATATAAGGTCATGTGAAATTAATAAATCCATGTGGTCGACCCTATGTCTGTTGTAATCCGTGTCAGTTGTCGTTGGCAGACTGCGGTGCAAAGTGGAATGTCAAAACACAAACTAAGTGAAAAACCCTCTGTTCCTCACAACGTGTTCCCCTCTCACTCCGCCCCCCCATATCTCTCTCTTACTCTATACTTCATAACCGTTCCCAACAAGAGCAAGAAGAGAATATGAGAGGTCTGTAGCCCATTGCCCATTATAAATCACAACCCCCTAATAACTGTTTAAAGCTTAAGTTAACAACTTAGATGCAAACCATGAAAAAAAGAAAAGGAAAGAAAAGAAAGCCAACAAGAAAGGTAGAGTGCGGGGGGCACTCTCCACTCTTAAAAGTGAGTCCTTGTAGTTGTGTGAGGGAGTCGTCAGCACGGATTCTTGTCTTCTCCCTTCTTGTCACTATGATTCATCCGCTAGTGAACTCCATATCTTCAGCTGGCTTGGTTTGTGGTTCTGTCCTGAGCTCCAGGGAGTCTAGGCCCAGTAAATCTTGTTCCATATTTGTGATTTCTTGCAGTAGTGGGTGACCGGAATCAGAGTCCAACGCAGGCCTGCTTCGATAGTTCCGGTGTGACGGCTCTGAGGGGTTCCTTTTGTTTGATCATTTTTGAAGTTTGGCCAGGTCACATTCGGTGCCCAAAGACATTCCAGATCTCGAACGCGTTTTCCGGACAGGCAGTGGGGTTCCATTAAGATGCCTGCCACCAGAGCCCTCCCTTTTTTCTTCTCAGGGAGCGTTGACATTTTGGTACTGCCTCTTCCCACACAGCAGTGGGTCAGTGCCCCTGTTTCCCCGACCTGAGGGGAGGATGCTCATCCAGCCATCTCCATGCCGCTTCTGGGGTTTGAAAGAAAAATGTTTTCCCTCCGTACTTGATTTTGAGTTTTGCCGGGAACATTAACATGTACTGAAGCTGAAGGGCCCGCAGTTTTTGTTTGACTGAGTCGAATATATGTCTTTGCTTTTGCACCTCACTAGAATACTATGGGAACACCATTATCTTTGAGTTCTCATTGTGGATCCCTCCCATGCGCCACACTTCACGCAGGACTATATCTCTAACCAGTAAATTGAGAAAACAAGCAAATACTGGTCTCAGGGGGTGCCCTAAAAGAGGTTATGCATCCAGGGCCAGGTTTGCACGTTCTATAATGAAGCATGAAGTGAAGTGTTCAGGGGGGAGGGAGGTTCTCAGCCTGGACTCCAAGAAGGCCCCCATGTTTGGACCCTCTACTCATGGGAAGCCTACAAAGCATTAATTATTTAGTCTTAAGCGGTTTCCAGTGTCATCCACTCTCTATGCCATTTCCCTCATTGCGGCATTAAGTTCAGTGACTTCACCACGGAGGGTGCATGTTGTGTCTTCTATTCTTTCAGAAACATTGCATAGGTTTTGTCTGAGCAAGGTGATTCCTGAGTAAACCTAGTCTATTCTACCTCCAACACCTCTCTTGAGGAGTAAATCCGTATTTGCAAAGCGCAAACTACCCACCCTTATGGGTCTCAAGGCGCTGGGGGCCATCCTGGAAATTAAGTGAGCTATTGCCCAGAGTCACATGGTGCTGAGCTGAGCTGCCACCGGAGCCGGGGATCGAACTGTGAACCCTGTGCTCCGAAGTCAGCTGCATTGGCTGCTGCACCACACCTCGAGGAGTGAATGGCTTGTAGACGTGCTGCAATGTCCGGCATACTGGGGGCCTCATTTTCCGCATCAGCCTGCAGGGGTTAGTATGGATATCCATTTTTCCTTGTTTAGGCACCTTAGGCTCCGTGTCTTTCGCCATTGTTCGGGGGAGAATGACAGCGCAGCCCTCTGAGGTAATCTCCGGCCCAGCAGAACAGCGGGCAGCCACCTATCAGTGGCACGCGCACCCCTCCGGCTCCTCCCGTTCCACCCCGCACTCGAACCAGGCTAGTGGGGATGTGGCAACCACAAGGCTCAGTCCACGCTCCAACCCTAGTTCTGCAGTCACAAGTGTGTAGATGCAGTGGGTAGGGTCCCAAGGAAGTCAGCACTCCCGGCCCTGATCCCAGCGCCTTCGTCAGAAGCATTTTCATGTTTGATTTTCATCGAAACCACATACAACCATGAGAACAACAAGGACATTGGGGGCAGGGCACAAGTCCTAAAAAAAAGAAGTGGGGGGACGCTGTCACAGGAAGTGACGACAGGAAGTGACATCACGAAAGGTGGCTTGCACCATCGGGCTCATTGCCTCCCCTCGCTCACCCCTTAGATGCGATTGCACCTGAGAAGTCAGCGCGTGAGCAGTGTGCTGTGAGCTCCGAGCTCCTCGTCCCAGAGAGGCCCAACAGTGAAGTCCAGCTGTTTGGCAAGGGGGACGGCGTCCACCCGGTAAAATAAGTGGGGGGACGCCGTCCACCTGCGTGGTACCACGACTCAAGCCCTGATTGGGGGTCTGATGCACTAAAATACTAGTAGCAAAAAATAGCCAGAATTTGTGCACTGACTTTTTGAAAGCAGTCTTTAATTTTGCTATGCGACCTATGTAATATTAGGTTGCATTGAAAAATCTCCCCTCGCAATGGGTCGCAGAACAATTTGCATAATTAATATTAATTGGGTAAGTTACTATTTGTGACCTCCTGTGATTAGCTGCAAAAATGGAGACCGGAGCCTACAAGAAAAGCCAGACCACCATCACCGCGTTTGCATTCACAAACTAGATTGTTTTTTAAAGCAGCCCATGTTCCTTAATAGAACTGCTACTTAAAAATAAAAGTTACCCAAAGCAGAATTTTTTTCAAGCAGCCTCTGTTTCTTAAAGGAAATGATGCTTCTATTTTTAAAAAAGAAAATAATTTAATTTGGAAAGCCGTGGGAGAACCGTCAGTAGTGTCCTAGACCACTGCCTGCTCCGCTCAAGGCCATCTGACACGATTCCGAAAGGGAATCTGCTTGAGGATGACAGCTCCCCATTTGTAAATAAGTCGTCGCCGCCTCCTTTGAGGAGTTGCTAACTGTTCATTGGTTTGTAACCGCAATTAGTCACAAACCATTAATATCATGATGTACCTAATTACAGTTAGGATGAGGACGCGGCTTTCATGCCCCTTGCTGATTGCGATTCACTTTGGGTCAGTAATCCATTTTGCGAGTTAGAAATGCTTTTCCTACCAGCAAAATGTGTTTAATATGTTTTTGAAATTCCATTTTGCGGTTGCAAACCTTATGATTTTGAGAATCCGCGGGTTTGCTACCACTAAACGGTTTGGTCCATCCGGCCTAAATTTCATATATGGTTTTCCATATCCAGTAGACTTTTCTTTATATTTTTTCCCTATAGCTTCTCTTGTTCAAAGCGTTGCTGTCTCTCTGACATGTAATCAGAATTGATGCAAATTCTGTTTACGTTGACATGAATCACTTCTGAGAACATTGCATTTTCCAACGTATGTTTCTTTAGTGTTACTCTCCATCTTCGTTCGATTTTTTTTGTGTTTTCCCCCACATATTACAAAGTGCACTGACACTTGATATAATATTGTAAATCCCACAATGTGATACATCTGATGTGTGTGTATGTGACATGAAAAATGTCAACAGGGTTGCATGGAGCAGCCTTTTGCCAGAGTTTAAAGGTCTATTGAATGTTGGGGTTTAAATGTAATGAAATTAAACCTGTTTGAACCAGATAAAATGATAGCTCATCTTTAGTGGCTGTGTGGTAAATGGTTTTCAGTGGTAGCGAGAGGATGTGCTCAAGGCACATGCAGCATCTGTGCAACCTGAAAGACCCGGAGCCTGTCCATGATGTTCATCTCCTTCAGTGACCTTTTGAGGTTTGATCTCAGGATGACCACTTGTAAGCAGGTCTTACATCTTTTTGATGCTGAATTATTGGATGAATTAAGGACCTTTTTCTAGATGAAAAAACATGAGTAGACCACTTCTCTAAGCTCTATTCATACACCATAGGGGGATCACTCACAGCGGAAAAGGAAATAGTAGTAGCACCAAGGGCATCTAACTTACATTTTAATCTGGAGGAGACTATTCAGGCAATAAAGACCATCAAAGCAGGAAAAGCCCCAGGACCTGATAAGATTCCTGGTGATCTAATAAAACACGACGTAGAAGTCTGGGGACCATACATACATTTTCTATGTAATTCAATAGTAGCAGGTACACCGATTCCTGACTCATGGAAAGAGGCTGAAATTGTGACAATTTTTAAAAAAGGAAATCGGCATGATCCAGGAAATTATCGCCCGGTCAGTTTAATTGATCTTTTACAAAAAGTTTTCGCCAGACATATTTTAAATAGACTTTTAGAATGGATGAAAGAGACCCACGTATTATCAAAGTATCATGATGGGTTCAGAATAAGAACAAGTACTACGGACCAAGTTTTTAGATTTACATGTATCTGCTGGAAGTATATCACGTTAAGTAAGGGCAGCCTGTATGTTGCTTTTATAGATTTGAGGGCTGCCTTCGATCTAGTCCCTCGAACCCTACTATGGGAGACATTAAAAGATATAGGGGTCCCAGGTGAATTACTTGTCCAGCTGATTAGACTCCATGCAGGGAATTATGCAAAAGTAAAATGGGGACCAAGGGGGGAATTATCTAAGGCTATACCAGTGAGACGGGGTGTACGACAAGGTTGCGTGTCGGCACCCACGCTTTTCTCGCTGTACGTAAATGATATCCCCAATTATTTGGGTAATTGTAATCAGGACTCCCCAAAACTTGGGGGTGAAGGCATTACAGCATTACTATTTGCCGATGACACCATTCTCATTTCCCAGACCCCTAAGGGACTCCAAAGTTTAGTGAACTCATTTTATAACTACTGCGTGGAGAAAGGTCTGGAAATTAATTCATCCAAGACTAAATACATGTCTATTAACCCGCAAAAATCGTTTAGGAAGAATCTAGTTTTAAATAATCAAAAATTGGAATACGTGGGAAGTTTTAATTATTTGGGAATCATGTTAGATAGCAAATTATCCTGGAAGGGACATCTAGAGAAAAACCAGACAACGTTTCGCCAATACTTAAAAGGCATGGAGATAGCCAGTCCAAGGCTATTTCACCTGCCTTGGAAGTGTTCAAAGCTAAGGCCCAAGCAACGGTACTATACGGGGCCGAGATTTGGGGTCCATTCTGTAAAAAGAATTTTGAACGGGAGGAAAACAACTTTATACGGAGATTATTGAAAATCCCGACCAGAACACCCCTAACACCAGTACTTTTGGATATCAATATTAAACATACTGATTATCAGGCAGCTCTAAGACCTTTACTATATTGGATATGGATATGTACCACTCCAGAGCTGATCAATTATAGAGATGGCCTGGTAGAGATCATGCAGATTAACGGGTACAAGAACATTCCCTGGCTAAAACATATTTCATCTTGGGCGAACAAGCTAGGCCTAACATACTATTGGAAAGAGCCCTCAAGACTGACACCTCTTTGCAAGAAGCTCTTTAAGTCCACCTTCTGGTCCTACATGAATAATGAACTACTACATAGCTCATCTACAGGGTCACTCACCCTAAAGTTCCTAGCATTCAAAGAAGAAGGTTCTTTTGAACCCTTTATGGACGAGATAGGTCCCCCGCTAGCGAAATCTTTATTGTTAAAATTTAGATATGGTGTTCTCCAAATAAATGCTTACACATCTAGATGGGGGGGTTCCAAGGAAAATGATGTATGCACCCTTTGTACGCAGAAAGTCAAGGAAAATGATGTCCATCTACTTTTTTTTTTTGCCCATTTTATAAAACTGCTCGGGATCGATGGATCAGACCCCTGAGTAGGAATTTGGGTGTAAGGATTTGTAGTGAAGCTGAACGTTTACTGAAGTCTAACACTTCACAATTGGTGGTATTTTGTACAAGTAGATTTCAATAGAATGTGTATTTGATTAGGAAGAAGGTTGGATTAAAACTTTAGTGATATGGCCCTACATTAATGAATTCTGGGACTATGAACTTTTGCACTTGCACTTTATAAAATCTGACTAGTCATAGTGACCAAAACTTCTTTTAATTGTTAAAATGTCTGGCTTTTAAATTAACTTTATTGTATTTATGATATTAGAGGGTAGGTTTTATAGCGTAAACTGATCATGTGAACAAAAATTGTATGACTATTTCTACCCCTAAAACCATTGTACCTGACCTATTGGAAGATTTGTTATGTAAAATGTGTGCAACCTTTTTTAACTGTTTCTTTTAAGGCAAAAAATAGCCGAAATAAAGATTAACGAGAATTATTGGATGTCATTTGATCTCTTTTGATGTCTCTGGCAATAATATTACTTTGGGTGGTTTCTCTGCAGTGCAGCCACTAGCTCTGCTGATCTCTGACACACAGTAGAGGAATTAGACTTCATAGAGAGTGCACATTTATCCTCTCACTTGAAGGGTTGTATGTTGGATTATGTGCTTTTCCTCCCAGTGAACATTAAGCGTGTATGCAGATCAGTAGCGGCTACTCGTATTGCTTTGTGGTGCGGCGGGGGAGTGGGAAAAGAAAAAAACACAAATATAAATAAAGAAAATAAAACTTAACGGCTCTGTTGGCCGCCACCTTGCTCCCGATCCTCGCGTCCCATCCAGGAACTGCTGAACACTGCGCAGGCTTCCAGCTCCCAATCCCAGCCCTGCTCACATGCTGGGAATACTATTCCGAGATTGGGCTGGGATTGGTCTGAGCACCGCGGTTCGGCGCTCAGACATGGACTGGGAGCCTGTGTTGGTTTCTCCATGCAGCTGTACAACACAGCTCGGGTGGAGAAAGGCTAAGTGCGCATGACGCATTGGCTGGCCCTAGATGGCTGACCAAACCGCCTTTCGTGCACTTGGCAGTGCCCATTACTCTCCCCGCCTCCCTGGTGCTGCAGCATCATATGGGTGGGCCATGCCCTTCCCACTGCTTGCAGCCTGGAAAGCCAAAAATAAAATCTGCCGTTGGCAAGCCTTCAGTATTTTCTCTTGGAGAATCCTCTAAAATACTTTTGATCACAGATGCGACCTTATTGACTAAGTATAACAGGGCCACTTTGTAACTATATTTACCTCGGAAGTAAGAGAATGCTCAAAAAGGATTGAACACTCTACTCGTGGTTTACATAAAATATAATGATGCTGAAGTCCAGGACCAAAAGTTACGGCATTAAATTGCTGAATGAGCAATCAAACACTAATGTGATCCGGCTGAGAGCGTAGTAAGGGATGTAAATCAGCCATCCTGTCCAGGAAAACAAAATTATTTTTGGATAGGATGAAGGCAGCTGGAAGCTCCTAAAAACTTTCAGGGCACTTGCGATCATTGCTGACCAAATAGCTTCCACTTCAAAGAGAACTAAGTCACTGGATTGATATCTAACATTACTAAAATACCATGGCAATAAGATCACTAACCTGAGAGAATCCGAAGCACTCTGCTGAAGTCAGTCATGGCCAACAAAAGAGATACCAATAGGAAAACAGCTGGTTCCGGCTTAGGATCCATATATTTCCTTCCGCTTGTATGCCCGCTAGGAGTAGCTGATAATTTGATGAATATGAACCTTACCTCCTGTCTGGCAGTACCTGGTCCTTGAAGTCGTATTAATGAATGACAAGGGAACATGGCTCCAACGTACCCTATAAACTCTGAAAGATTCCTAAGGAGAGGAGAGTCATGGGCCACTCCACTTTGTAAGAAATCTTTGTGGGATCTGTCAGAGCCTAAGAATTACCACTCAGTATTTTAAGATTGGAAAATGAATTGGCGATCTAACTGCAACGTCATTTGAAAATACCTGTAGACCTTGTGGGTGACTGGCTGTTTTTTGGCACAAGAGTGGGCCCAGAACTGACCTACTCAATGTCTAAATGACAATTTTTTTACCCATAATATTTTTATTGTTTTTTCAAGAGCATCAACACAGGCCATAAAGGCAAAATCGACATTTCCAAAACATAAACACACATGGTAGTCTCTCAGTGTTACAAAAGGTTTATGAAGATCACCACGAAGTACAATTCTGCCTGCTTGACCCTTGACAAATGTAAACATGTTGGACCGAAGAGATCTAGCTCACCTGATATTACTAGATCTCCCAGCTGCCTTCGTCCTAACAGATTGAGGGACTCCAGATCATTGGAGTCCTTGAGTGCAAGGGGAGCAGGAATCTGCCTGCGGAGAATGTCATTACCCCCATCAACCGTGGCATACAGTGTTCCATAGGGGACTTCCATGCCTCAAATGCTATTTAAAATGTATACCTTGTTTATATTGTATTGTAATTGCATTTATGTAGCGCTTATGACCCCTAATGAAGCATACAGGCGCTTTTATGGAAAGTAGCACACCACTCCCAGAACCACGATTAGTGGCTAATGTAGTGATATTTAGTTAGGGGGTTTAGCTTGTATTCCCTATAGGAAACAAAATCAACTCTTCCATGCATTAATTACCCCAGTATGTTTGGTGGGGCTAGATGGAGCTGGTTGTGATTGCTGCGGAGAGAGGTTATTCATGCAAAACACTGGTGGGGTGATTAGATGGGGTAAATCATGATTTGATTGTTGATAGTGAGCAGTCAAGTGATTACCAGTATTTAAAGAAAAAAATATAGATTGTTAGGGTGCTATTGCACAAAATGAAAACTACAGTGGAAAATATTTCAAGGTTCCCTATGAACTATAGATTTCACCTTTATACTGACAGCACCCAGTCACTCTGCAATGTGATCTGTTGTCAGGCCAACTAGGATTATGGGATATGGGGGACCAAATTATGTGTCCAAAAAATCAAATTATGAGCTACATTCTCTGTTTTTGTGAATTGTGCAAATATGGTAAATCCCTAAATATGTGGTAAGCGAAATCCACTGGCCATAACTATTGCCCATTATTGTATCAGTAATCTATTCAACAAAGGTAAACAAAATTCAAGTATTCTAATTTCAGTTAGTTTCTATTGTTACCTGCACTTTTGAAAAAACACAGCTTTTCATACAAACTACACCAAAATAAATATGAAATGGTAAACAACATAACTGCTAATCTGGTCCTGTGTTGTCATCTCTGTTGACCTTTACAAACCACTCTGCTTTTGACCTCATGGTTTTTTTGATTTAACCCGTTGACCGCGGTGCGAATTTTGCCGCGTGCGGCTGAAATAAATGGTGGACGTGGTTCGGACAGCCCCCGGCCGTACTCCGCACATGCCCACCGTCCCGGCCGTTCGATGCGCCGAAAGGGTTAACCAGAACCTCACAATGGCAATATTGCAGTTACCTGTTACTGGTAGGGGTGGGTGAAAATTCCTTTTAGCTGGCGGAGTTCGTGGAGTTTTGAGTTCCAACAAAACACCGACAATCACTGCTTTGCAAAGTTTTTTCTCGCAGGCGGCTCGCCAGCGTTAAGTTGGCAAGCGAGAATTTTTGTCCCCTGCACGATTTTTGGGCACTAGAATTCCTCCTGGCGAGATATCTCAATGTGGGCAGTCGCAGCAGGGCGCAAAGGTTCATGTTGAGAAAGCTGCTGCTCAAGTAGAAAATTTCACTGAGTGGCAGAAAGAAGCAGCGCCCTTTGGTGCACCCCTTGGTGTCGTTTGCTCTGATTTTACAGCACGGATCAAGCTCCAGGCGCAAAAAATCCACACGAGCAGAGTGGCATACCGAATTTCGCCTGCTTGCAGAACTCTGCGGAATCTTGCTGAGTTTTTATGTAACTCCGCTAGTTCCACCCACTCCTAGTTATTGTGTCCTCTCTGTTTCTACATATTTGTAGGTGATCTTCTGCTTGTTCAATGTGTCATTACACAATTATGCAGATGACACTCTGGTGATCTTTCATCTAATTAAATGATTATGTAACACCAGAGCAAAACTGACAAGATTTTAACTTGACTATGTCTGACTGAGACAAATACAGTCCTGCTAGTAGAGCCTGACGCCGCCTTAAAATAGCAAAGCTAGACACTCGGTACTGATAACATTTTCTTTAAACTAGTGTAAGGACACTAGACGGCTAGTTCGACTTTAAGGTGGTCCTAGATAAGTAGACCACTGATGTAGTTAGTACGCTCCTCAAATTAGCATCCAAAACGCCTTCTCAAAGACCCTCCATTCTTAAATGAATCAGATAGGCTCAAAATTCCAAGAACTATTCTTGGAGTAAAAGTCGCTTATCGTAATTCAGCACCTGAGTACTGCCAAAAAATCTGCAATCTCCCAGTGCTACAGAACTCGGTGACCAGAACAGCGGCAGATATTTTGAGTTTATCGAATCGCCTCTTTTCTAAGGAGCATTTACTGACGACTGGTAGATGCAACTGTGCATTTTAACACTTTCACTCTTGTGAACTAACCCGTGTCCTGACCAATTGAAAAGTTCTCCACGACTCTAGCAGGATAATTATGTCCACTCACAACTTACTTTTGGAGACCTCCAAAATGCAGTGGGAAAGAGTGGTAGGCTGCGCATTTCCAGTGAAACATAGGACCTTAAGTAATGCACCTCTCGAGCAACCACAGCACCCTGAATAGTTGCTTGCCTCCAAAAAGTCTTTCAAAACGTTTGTTTTGATTTGGACATAGGCATCCATATTTGCAGCGTTCAGAAGCCCAACGATGTGTAGCGCTGTGTAGATGCAGGCCTTTATCAGTGAGAACCTCGCTACATAAGAGCTATAAGATTGGCTGTACTGTAAGAGCGCCTTGGCTGTACGAAAACCTTTTTAAACTCATGTTTTCTTTTTCGGAACAGTCCACGAGAACGGGTATGATGGGGTAACCTTTTAGTTTATGGAATTTATCTGTGCTTTAGATTTTGGTCACACCATGGTGTCGCATACAGCGACCCGTAGTTTCGAATTTACAAGTTTGTTCGGCACAAAGAAGCATTTCCCAGTCTATCGGCAAACCGCTTTTGTGTGCTCCGGCATTTAGCATGTTCTTCCAAAAATGACTTAAATGCACTGGAGAACATTCTGTTCAGCCCACGTTACACAAGGTTGGAGGAAGCAGTTTTATTCAAACTTGTTCTTTCTCCGGGTACCCATAGCAACACAATCTTGATTAGCATTCCTGAAGGGCTCCTTCCTGCTGTCCATTTTGCCCAGCATTGATTTCTTTGAATTCAGTGCAGACAGCAGGCTACTGTTTTCTTCCTGGGCCTACCCTTGTGCTTGTTTGTTTTGTTTCAATTGCTGCCTCTGCAGAGAACGCTCTGCCCATAGAAGCATACCTCTTTCTAATTCCTCGAGAAGTGCGGGTGCAGGAGCCAGCCAGTAAATGAGATCATGAGTGTATTTTGTCCTGAAAAGTAAGTTGCTACTTGGGGTAGACTTGCTTTTGAGGACTGATTAATACAGAGATGTACATGTACCAGGGACCTAAATGTTTCTAGCAATTTTGTGAAGTTATTATGAAACTGTAACAATTTTTTTTACAAATTGCCTACTTTTGAATTATTTCTGCTCTTCCTGTCCAAGGATGGGAAGTGAGTGAGTGATGTGTGTAAGAGAGAACAAACACTTTAGTTTGTGTTTTTCCCTGTAAACATGTCTCTTATGCAGTTACTTATTCTGACAGCAACTCAATAATTTCTGTATCATTATGCATTCCAGTTGCATGTATATGGCGCTGCAAACTACTAATGAGAGGTCAAAGCGCATTAGCAAAGGGGAAGCAAGCAGGTTTTACTGCACATTACACTTGGTTGGAAGATTGTTGGAATATAGTGTGCATTGCTGGCCTTTAGCATGGTCAACTGGGCCTCCGCCCAAGGCGCTGACCTCCAGACGGGTGCAGGAGCTGCTTGCAGCAGTCTTTGTCCAACCTGGGTCCAAAGCAGTATGTTTAAATACAGTTTCTGAAGGTTGTTGGCACCCATGTCTGTAATTTGTCTGTTTTTCTTTTCATGGCGCTTCTTAATTTTGCTCCCCTCACCTTCCTCCTACTCCTTCCAAATTTTTGACAGGGCAACAAACAAAGAGGACAAACAGGAGGGTCTTCAAATCTGGTTTCGCCCAGAACGTTGAGTAAAGGCCAGCCCTGGTAGTGTGGCAGGTGTTTTGTTGTCCTTCATGATGACTAGGGTGATGTTCTGATCCTGTGGTCTTTCTCGGCACCTAAGCCTATACAGGAGCAATGAGAAGTGAGGGACAGAAGGCTTCACCTTTCTCTGGTGAGCCATATTTTCAATCCAGAAATTCTTGTTTGAATCAACGGTACCAATTTTCTAATAGAAAACATTACACCTCACCAAGGTAAATCATGCTTAAAAATGGCCAGTTAGTGTTAATAATAATAATGAATTCAGGCATAGGTTTTGCCAATACTAAATGGCAGAATAATGCGCAGCATGTGAATCCAGAAACTTCTGCAACCTGCAAACCTACTCGTACAGTTATGTAACAATCTCATTTTGGGCAATTGCGATCGCTCATTAACTAATCGCACTCACCCGTCACGGCCCCGTCTCCCTCTATTAATCCTCTGCCCTTCAAACCAACTAAGCCCCTCACAAACCAGTGGTCCTCTTAATTCTGTGTCTGTGTGAAGAACCTTATATGGTCTCCCTTCTTTCTCATTCATTAATACCGCTGTTATTGAGAACCCCTTAAACATCTTATGTGCTTAAGTCTGTAAGCCACAACCTTCCCCTTGGTCGGCTCGTTATTTTTTTGCCCTGTGTCTTACATTTTCCGAACCTCTACTTGAAAGTGCCACTTCTTCTTCAATAAGATTTTAATTGGTTGCAGGTTTGAGAACATGTATGTTTTTGTTCATGGTCAACTTGTTTTACTGGCAAACCAATTCCAGCTGTCAACCCTTAATTCTTTCTGTACTGGTTTCAGTGCTTGCCTCTTCAAAATCGTGGCTCAGCTGAAGTCTGGGAAAAGATAACTGCAAGTAATTGTACAGTAGTGTCTTCTTGTTCCTTAATTTACATACAATCCAGTCCCGCACCCCAGTCTTATCGTAATCTTTGAGTCTTTTGTGCCAATTTGATTACTTCCAGTTCTAGAACTAGGCAACAATATTGCACAACACAGACTGGGTCCCCCCCCCCTAGTTTCTCCTTCTGAGACCTCAAACACATGGACAAAACCCCTCTAAGATCTCCAACCCCTTCCTCTTTCAGGCAGTCAAGGTCATAAATGCAGCTAACTTCGTTATGTTTCTCCATGCTGTCAACGTTTGATCCCAGGCCTTCATTCTCTTTGATGAGCCTAGCATGGAGTGTTATTATTGTAATGTGCACAATCTGTCATTAGTACGACATTGTACAGTCTATTTTCTTCCTTTATTCCAGAGTGGCCAGGCACAACTCTATTCCGACCACCTCTGTTTTCAGTGTTTCTAGTTCTAGACCAGCGTTTAATTTCCTTTTCCTTTTCCTTTTCCTTTTCTGGAGCTTTTCCAATACCTTCTGCATTCAAAGGGTAGCTGTCATCAGAGAGTTTCACTCTGAATCCTTCTTGGTTTTCTGCTTCACTCTGGGGAAGAAGAATTCTTTCATGTGTCCCTGTTGTGCAGGATTTCTCCTAGGGCCATAGAAAAACTTGAGCTCACTTTTAGAAAGTGTTTTACTGGAAGGGGCTGTAATTGTGGAATGCACTCAGTGGCATTAGCCATCCCAATACGGAAGCAGCACTCTACACAGTAGCAGTCCATGTGTTTACATGATTCCTTAAATTAGGCCACAACAAACTTCACACCTAATTTGTAGCCTTTTTTGGCTACTGTCTTAACAATGCTGCCACCAGCCCCTGTCTCTTTACAAAGGGTTGTTCTTGTGATTTGTCAATTTTCAGAAGCTTTCTGTGGTTTGGCTCCATACCTGCCTGACCAGAAGACATCCTTTTCAGACATTGAGGCCTGGCTCTATTGCCTCACTTTAAGATGGCCGCTCCTGAGACTCGCTGTAGCCTCTAATTGTGGTGTTCTGCGTTACTTTAATATTAAGCAACCTCCTCATTCTGGTCATTTGGACAACGAGTGCTGTCCTCTTCCATCTTTCCAGACTAGGAAGCTGTTTCCTTAAGACATATTACTTGTGGAGTAACTGATCTCTCACTACTGAACAAAGAGGTCCAAAGCTGAGGTCTTCGTTTGTGACTGGGCAGTACCAGTGGTAGGAGGGAATAGGCTACAAGATGCTCGGCTCCAGCTCGGATACCAAAAACATCAGCAAGTCACGTACACAGAACACCGAGCTATTCTGGGTAGGATCACCTTCCCTCAAGCTCCAACCTACAGTCTTGGGCCATGGGAAAAGCCTTCAGTACACAGAAGAAACCTGCTGCAGACAAGCGCTCATAAGAATTGTATCTGTCTAGCTGTGGTACAAAACCATATCCCGACATACCTGCCTTTGATGTTATGTAAAGTTGCCTTTTCAGGATTGAATGGGGAATGATCCCAGCATTCCAGTGATGACAACAGCCATGAAGGGATCCTGCCAGTGCCAGTGGTTTTTGCCACCCTAGGTAATGTAACATTTTGCAGACACTCCCCTAAGGTTCCAGCAATGGGCCATATTTGAGACATTCAGAACCAAAATGCATCTCTGATTCTGCTGCTAGGTATAGCACTTAGGTTGTGCTGGCCCTGCATCACACCTAAATTGTGGCCTATTTTATTTGTGCCCGGTGCTGCTTCTTTTGAGTTTTCCGAGCTACTGAATATTTCCAGCAGTCTACAGTACGTTTTGTATATGAGCCACTGACCTGGTTTTCTTTTCTGCTTGATGGTTTTGCTTTGTTGCTTTGTTTTGATACAGAGTATACTCTAGGAGGTTTCTTTCTTTTCCTTTTAAATCAGTGTAATATATCTGACCATAAAATGGAGTACGCCCGCCCCCCCACCCCCCCCCCCCCCCCCCCCCCCCCGCTCCAAGTGTTAGCAATGCAGAGAGTGCCCAGGGGGGGCTAGTCTCTCTTCGTGATAGAGCAGACTGACTACACGTACAGGTAAAACAGGATTTAGAGGAGAAAGAGACGCGTGGTTAGCAAGAGGGTAGGGTTAGTAAGCTTAATAACGATGATAATAATAATGTATCTGCTGATCAAGTCTGCCGACAACTGCCTGACGTCACACGCTCTGAGAAGCTGCATGGTATTGCAAGGAGAAACTCACCTCAGCTCCTCATTGTCTCTGCCCCGGAAGATCGTGGACTGCAGCCCCGGTGTCCCCAGGGGCGAAAGGCCAAGGAAAAAGGCTGCTTGAGGACCCCTGCTGCCCCTCGGGCCTCGCCGGCTTACTGCAACCGGCTGGGAGTGGAGGGGGCAGCAGTGGAGGGATGCAACTGCAACAGGGGAGCGACAAGGCGCTAAGGCTGGGCCTGCGATATGCCAGCCAACACAGATCAAAAAGAAGGATTAAAGTGCTTCCAACTTCTCCCCTCAAACACTCATGCTAGAGGCCAACTCCTGATCAGCCCCTCCACCCTTATTGCCAGGAGCCAACCATTAGTATCACCTCTACTGCACAAGCAGCCAGTGTGCTCGCCCTATGGCCCAAACTTCATAAAAACAAGTTATCAAAATGTTCCTTTATGAAAGATGATAATGCCATTCTTTACCTTTCCCCGGAGGAGGTCAGAGAGGTACTTCCTATACCACAGCCGCCTAG
Organism: Lissotriton vulgaris; assembly: GCF_964263255.1. Classification (NCBI taxonomy): domain Eukaryota; kingdom Metazoa; phylum Chordata; class Amphibia; order Caudata; family Salamandridae; genus Lissotriton; species Lissotriton vulgaris. The sequence continues at coordinate 604,000,149 of NC_141699.1, read as the reverse complement.
GCTCCCACAACCTAGCACACTAGAAATAGACACCAGTTCAGTGCCACAAACAGTTAACACAACAGACCAGCAATCCTCTCCTTACGTCTCCCCATCACACTTAAATATACTCATCTGTTCCCCTAAATCAAGCACTCATTTTTCACCAAAGAATCACAGTAGATCAGTCAATCTCGAAATCAAGGCCTGATTTAACGACACTCAAAGACTCCCAAGTTATAAAAAAACAGTACTAAACACAGTGCGTCTAATGTTATATTATCATCCCAACACCCTTTCCTGCAAGTTGAAAAGGATCACTCGCAATCAACCAGGGGCTCCCCTGCAAGCTCCATGCTGACTATAACCCAGCCATCATCCTCTCCTGTGACGGACCTTGCTTTTGCTTCTCTCTCACATGAATTATCATTCATCAGGGGCTTTTGTGTTGAATCGCCAACTCAAAATTGTAATTCGAACCCAACCTGTGATACAGGGATTTAGCAACAACTCATCAATATGCTCAACACCACCTTCAGGACACTGGAGTGCCAATCAAATAAGTTTGATATTCAAACTTCCATGCTAGATGCACTACCTCAGTATACCTCATCCATCGACTCACACTTAGAGCGCCTGAGCGCTACATTCAAAAGTCTTGTATCAAATACCCAAAACCATCAACCCAACCTCATCCACTTCTATCAAGCACAGCTCACAAGACTGTGTGTGCGCAATTTTGTTAGGCAAATTATTTGCCTTACCAGCCATATTCAGCAATCTACTTCAGGAAATCAAACTGACGGAAAAGCTGTGACTCTCCCACCCTGCTCCTAACTGACTGCAACACTAACAAACTACTTACGTCCAGCACCTCAAACACAAATGCTCGCATCCACATCACCACCTCATACAATGCAGCCTTCAAACAAGATGGCGGAACTCAAAGTGGAAGTCCATCCAATATCTTTGAATTTTGAATCATCAGACAATTATCACACACAGAAACTTCATGCAGATACAGACCCAAGCAAGCAACCCAATGTGTCACCACACATGGCTGAATATGCGCCCATCAACACTTCTGGGTCCCCCAATGCTCAATTACCCAAGCACAAGAGAAAGCGCCTAAGGAAACAAAATAAAAAGCAGGACAAAATTCAGAAGGCAGCACAGTACGCCTCGAAGATAAATAGCTCCTTTTTAAGGAAAGAGTCCCACTCTGAGTAAGACACACCTATGAATACGCAGGGTAGGGACAATGAAACCGCTACTGAGCCCCCTGCCGAATCAACACTGCTTCAAGCCACCATCAAGACGCATCTTCTGGCCACCATAGAGACTGCTGCTCAAACCATTACCATCTCACAAGACTTGCCGGATCAACAACCCCACCTCACAAGCTGCTTTCCACCAAACAGGGCCATGGCTGCACTCCCCTCTTGTAATCAACTTTGTCAACTCCCAAATGGGATCAAGCCTTTGCTCACAACTGCAAGTCATAATATAAGTCAACAACTGAGAAACTGGACCATAAACGATCAACTGTTTCTCTCAACAACACCTTCGACCAACTCCGACATCGCTCCCACTCAAAACAATTTGCCGCCATCGACCACCACTTTAATGCCAGTTTTGCACCCGGACTATACCTCCCAAGGATCAAATGACATACTGAATAGAGGAAACATATTCAAACTTCTAGACTCTCTCTCTAAACTCTGGTACCTAAACTCCACCAACATTGGGAGCATCAAGTTTATTCCTTCAGTCATACTTCCCCATAAGGAAGCAACAGCTGTGACCTGGACTACGCTTTCAGTGGCCAGCACCAAATACAAAAATGACAAACTTCTAGAGGAATTGGGGATTCTGATCACATTGCTGCCAAAGGACCAATACCCACCCGCCCTCATTCAGCATGACCCTGATAGCATCTCCTGTCGGCCTTCACCAGATCTAGGTAAAATTAAAAACTGTAGTAAGTTGATTTGTCTGTCAAGCACCTCAACCTTACTTAAAAATGCAATAGGGCCCCTCTACTCAACTGTCGCCAACAATAGGCAAGCACTAATCCTCTCCACCCACAACCAAGAAGGGAGACTCTGCAAACTTGCTACAACCGCAGGAAAGTCAAGAGAACTGGAACTGGAGCTGGCTGGCTGCCACTCTGGCAGGTCCCTCTTCTAACTAACTCATATCTAAAGGGAGCTCAGGTTCGACCCCTGGCATGAGGAACAAGCCCGACCCCATAAGTTTGCTATCCTGGAACGTCGCTGGACTTGAAAATATTCTAACAGAACTGGATGTGAAGTCTTTTTTTATCATCGCATTACATCATATGCATTCAGGAATCAGGGTGTGAAGAAGACACTCCACTAGAAGGCTAACCGCAAGTTATTCACTCCAGCCACAAGACAATCTACCAAGTGCCATGCAATGGGTGGTGTGTCTATTTACTTATCGCTGCACTAGGACTTCAATATTTCTGTCTATGCCATTGGCCACCACAACTTCCTATGCGTTTAAATCAAAAGCTGGAGCCAAAAGGCCTCAACGGGCAGACTAATTCTACTAAACGTGTACATTCACCCGGCAGCCCGGGAAAAGAAGCAAAACATTAAGGACTGGGAGCTCCTAATCGCAGACATTAGGTTTACCCACCCAATTTTTGGCTGGTGACTACAACTTGAATTTGCTCCACTATCCTTTTTGAAATATTTCTTCCACAACTGCGGATTTGCGGTGGCTGATCCCCTCGCAGACAACATCACTAAGAACCGACCCAGTAGGACAGAAACTACTAGCAGCCCTAGAGGGCATGGCTCTGCGCCCCCTAAATGGCCACTACCCTGAACACCAGCCTTCTCATCACACACTTCTCCCCGCACTCCCCGCATAGATCAGCAGCGTTAGACTAACTTTGCTCAATCCCGTTGACAAACTACGTCAAGTCTTTCGCCATCTTAATACGCTGCGAAAGCGACCACATGCCCCATGGGCTGACCATAGATCATCAGATCAAGGCACACAACATCCAAGGGACGGTCGGCTCAAGGGGCTTGCATCAAAATAGGAAGCGTATTAAATGGTCCACGAAAATTGCACAACACAAGGCTGACCATTTGTGCATCTACTTCTTTCAGCCCTCAACTACACCCAGCCATTTAGCCCAGGCCCATAACCCATCAGATTCACCTCATCGCACCCGTGGTTTATAAAAGATCTCAAAATCCTGAAACGCACCCTAAATAAGAAGTTCGAATTTCTAAAAACTCAGTCGAACATCGTCAACTCGGAAGAAATTTGCAACTTTTGCAGGATGTATAGAAAACGCATCTGGCATGCAAAAAAAGAGGCATTACAAAGCACTACAGTAAGAGCTATTTATGGCTTGCCAAACGAAAAACTCTAAAGAATGTTGGATCATAATAAATCGACTAAACAGTGAAAATTAGCCTTTTAAACATAAAGGAAATAACGTTACAGCGGATCACTGATGCCTACACATAAGCACCTTGTATCAAACCAGAGCCAATTGCCCGAACATCCCAGCCTCTCATATCAAAATTCGCCAAACTCCCAGAAACTACGAGGCTGCCAAAGAACAAATTCACCAATTGGCATTAACCATCATGCCCAAAAGAATTGTCACCTTAATTTTAAAAAGCCGAGCGGACGGTGCCCCTGGCCCAAATGGCATTACTTCTTCAGTCAATTGACAGGACACTGAGTTTTGGTCGCAACTGATGGAAAAGCTGTTTCGAACCTGTCTCACCACTGACACCGTTCCTCCATCCTGGCAAGGGGCAATCTTGCACCACATTTATAACAAGCATTGGCATAGCCAATAGGTGTCGCCTTTTGGACCTTATAAGTGTTTAGCCAATCAACAGTTGATGTTGTTGCACCAAGGATATTGTACTGCATAAATAATACTTAAAAGGTCCCATAGGCGAGACCTATTGGCTATGCCAATGCTTGTTTAGCATTTGACATGCTCAAACTTATATCAGTGCTCCAGTTTTTTACCTACTGCAGGCCACAACCTGAGGTATAAAAGGATGAAGGCAACTATTATATTCAGATAGCCCACAAAATAATTCATCTTTCTAAAGTTAAAAGCTCAGAAGATTTCCCAAAACCGTCTGGCTTGACTGCACAACGGTCTGCAAAACATTAACAGTTCTTTAAAATATACACAGAGAGGGCTTTGGCTCCACCAGGAAGAATATTATTATATCATCTCATGGTATTGGCTGTTTGTTGTATCATTCCGATTCAATTTATTGACTGCACTGCTCTGCATACGGGCAATTTTATATCTCAAAAACACATTGAATCATCACAATCCGTAATCATTTTCCTTATTTTTTCACATAGACGGGCATTTTAATGTTTTAGTCAGGCTTCCAGAAGGCAAGCCAGACCTCTAGGCTTTGTCAGTGCTTGTTATCCTGGCACTGAAGTCCTGAAATTATAATTGAAAAGGTAAAACTACAAAAAACAAATGCAAAGAATTATAGTGCTGGACAAGCTTCTCAAAACCTAACCTAATAGCTCTAATAATTTGCATCCCCACCATGTAACTTTAGATTCCAGAAATTGAGATCTCCTTCCTGTCTTAAAAAATGTGTACATTTCTCAGCCAACTAAGTAGCCAAAAAACGATTTGCGTTTGTTTCACAATGGGTGGGGCACTGGTGGGAAAAAAACCAAACCCATGTGTGTTTAGGGTTGACCGGGCAGTAGTCCACATGTTCACAGATCAGGAATTAAGATCAGGCGGATTTCGTTTTCTGGACCAACAATCCTGCCATTGAGGAAGAACAATTTCCACCCAATTACATACACGGAATATCCAAAGGCAAGGATGCAACGTGTACACAACATTCTTCTACCTTCTTTTCTGGCAGCATGCAGCAATGTCAACGGAAATTTAAATTCTAAGGTCCATCCGCATTTACTAATTTCCAAAGTGCAACAGCTCCCACTTAGCAAAAGACGCTCTGAGCATTAAAGAAAGCGTCCAGTTCTGAAGTGCTTGTCTCGGTGCGGCGAGTGTGACATGCATCATTAAAAGTGAAAAATCCAATCTTGAATTATTTAACTGCCTGCCATGGGCCATTTTTTACAGTTTCCTCAAAGTTCTGCTCATCAACCAGTACAAAAATACCACTTTTGCTTTTATCAGCAATGGAAAACATTGTTTATTTCTGAAGCAACGGCAGACAGGACCGGGATTCATAGATACGGTGTCATAATACGAAATAGGGTCCCCCCTGCAGAATGTGATGAGGGGGCTCCCAAGTCTCTCATTTCTTAAAGACATCCACTGGCTTTGGACTGAAGAAGGGGGCCCTGAACCACTGGGGGTGGGAGGGCCTGAATGATTGAGGGGCGAGGGGAGCCCCGAACGACTTGGGGGAAGGCGGGAGGGGAGTGAGGTGGGGAGCGGAGGCCCTTGCGCAGAAGGGGCCTGTGTTATGCCCTGATGGAAAATGACAAAACTGCTGGAGTTGAAACATACTACCCCATGAATCAACAGGATTAGGTGATCTAGGTTTGCTTGACAATTGTCCTCCGAAACAACGGGCTGAAATTATCCTCCCCCTGGCAGGTCTTTGTTGAAGGGAGCCTTTTTCACAGCAAGGTAGGCAGAGTGTGGAGTCCCACATGCCACTGACAGAGCAGGGGTTGAAATCACTAGTACTCGATCCCTCACCTCGTTCTGTAATGCGTGGGAATAGGTGGGTACGTATGGCAGTAGATATTGCAATGAATGAATGAATGTGGGTTTTATAGAGCGCGTAGTAACCCGGAAGCATCCCAGGGCTAAAACCAAGACAGCCGATTCAGAGGTGGAGACCAAGAGAAAAGGGGTTCGGGGGAAGTGGTGGGTTTTCAAGAGTTTTCTGAAGTGGAGATGACAGGGTTCGCTCCTGAGTTTGAGAGGTAGGGCGTTCCACAGTCTAGCCATGTTCACCGAGAATCGCCGACCTCCTGTGCGTGCCTTTTTAGGGCTCGCCTGTTGTGCGCAGCACAGCTGGCAAGCTATATAGGGGCTTATCCAGTCTTTATCCACACACCACTGGCTGGCGATTCCTTGCAGTTCATGAAGCGCGTGCACAATGCCACCAGCCGCCTGCCTGCCTGCCTCGCATTCCCACATCAAAGGCAGCCCTCCCAGCGCATTTCTCACCCCCTAATTATTCACGGCCGGAGGCCGTATCTACTTTTAAAACGTGCACACCCCTCACCCCCCAGTCACTTCATCCGCGCCCACTTCACACGTGCTCTGCAGGTCATAAACAGGACCATCTGCTCCACTCCCAGCACTGCATGACCATCTTCAAAGCAAGCTTGTAACACGAGCTGCCCTCAGACGTTCCAAGACACACACTTTTAATGCTTCTGAGGTCGATAACATGAGCCCCGTTGCATTGACACACACTGCCCTCACACACACAAGTTACTGTCACACACACACCCTCAACCCCTCACCCTCCCTCACCCTCACTCACCCTCACTCACCCTCAACACCTCACCCTCACTCACCCTCAACCCCTCACTCACCCTCACTCTCACTCATCCTCACTCACCCTCAACCCCTCACCCTCACTCACCCTCAACCCTCACCCTCACTCACCCTCAACCCCACACCCTCAACCCCTCACCCTCAACCCCTCACCCTCACTCACCCTCGACCCCTCCCCCTCGACCCCTCCCCCTCAACCCCTCACCCTCCCTCACTCACCCTCACTCACCCTCACCCCCTCACTCACCCTCACTCACCCTCACTCACCCTCAACCCCTCACCCTCACCCTCACTCACCCTCAACCCCTCACCCTCAACCCCTCACTCTCACTCACCCTCACTCACCCTCAACCCCTCACCCTCACTCACCCTCAACCCCTCACCCTCAACCCCTCACCCTCACTCACCCTCACTCACCCTCACTCACCCTCACTCACCCTCAACCCCTCACCCTCACTCACCCTCAACCCCTCACCCTCAACCCCTCACCCTCAACCCCTCACCCTCAACCCCTCACTCACCCTCACTCTCTCTCACCCTCAACCCCTCACCCTCACTCACCCTCACCCCCTCACCCTCACTCACCCTCACTCACCCTCACTCACCCTCACTCACCCTCACCCCCTCACTCACCCTCACTCACCCTCACCCTCACTCACCCTCAACCCCTCACCCTCACTCACCCTCAACCCCTCACCCTCACTCACCCTCACTCACCCTCAACCCCTCACCCTCACTCACCCTCAACCCCTTACCCTCACCCACCCTCAACCCCTCACCCTCACTCACCCTCAACCCCTCACCCTCACTCACCCTCAACCCCTCACCCTCACTCACCCTCAACCCCTCACCCTCAACCCCTCACCCTCAACCCCTCTCCCTCACTCACCATCAACCACTCACCCTCAACCCCTCACCCTCACTCACCCTCACCCACCCTCACTCACCCTCAACCCCCCACCCTCACTCACCCTCACTCACCCTCACCCTCACTCACCTTAAACCCCTCACCCTCACTCACCCTCACCCTCACCCCCTCACCCTCACTCACCCTCACTCACCCTCAACCCCTCACCCTCACCCTCACTCACCCTCAACCCCTCACCCTCACCCTCACTCACCCTCAACCCCTCACCCTCAACCCCTCACCCACCCTCACTCACCCTCAACCCCTCACCCTCACTCACCCTCAACCCCTCACCCTCAACCCCCCACCCTCACTCACCCTCACTCACCCTCACTCACCCTCACCCTCACTCACCTTAAACCCCTCACCCTCACTCACCCTCACTCACCCTCACTCACCTTAAACCCCTCACTCACCCTCAACCCCTCACCCTCACTCACCCTCAACCCCTCACCCTCACCCTCACTCACCCTCAACCCCCCACCCTCACTCACCCTCACTCACCCTCACCCTCACTCACCTTAAACCCCTCACCCTCACTCACCCTCACTCACCCTCACTCACCTTAAACCCCTCACTCACCCTCAACCCCTCACTCATCCTCACTCACCTTAAACCCCTCACCCTCACTCACCCTCAACCCCTCACTCACCCTCACTCACCCTCAACCCCTCACTCATCCTCACTCACCTTAAACCCCTCACCCTCACTCACCCTCAACCCCTCACTCATCCTCACTCACCCTCATCCCTCACCCTCACTCACCCTCACCCACCCTCAACCCCTCACCCTCACTCACCCTCAAACCCTCACCCTCACTCACCCTCACTCACCCTCAACTCCTCACCCTCACTCACCCTCACTCACCCTCACCCACCCTCAACACCTCACCCTCCCTCACTCACCCTCACTCACCCTCACCCCCTCACTCACCCTCACTCACCCTCAACCCCTCACCCTCACCCTCACTCACCCTCAACCCCTCACCCTCAACCCCTCACCCTCAACCCCTCACCCTCACTCTCACTCACCCTCACCCTCACTCACCCTCAACCCCTCACCCTCAACCCCTCACCCTCACCCTCACTCACCCTCACTCACCCTCACTCACCCTCACTCACCCTCAACCCCTCACCCTCACTCACCCTCAACCCCTCACCCTCAACCCCTCACCCTCAACCCCTCACTCACCCTCACTCTCTCTCACCCTCAACCCCTCACCCTCACTCACCCTCACCCCCTCACCCTCACTCACCCTCACTCACCCTCACCCTCACTCACCCTCACTCACCCTCACCCCCTCACTCACCCTCACTCACCCTCACCCTCACTCACCCTCAACCCCTCACCCTCACTCACCCTCAACCCCTCACCCTCACTCACCCTCAACCCCTCACCCTCACTCACCCTCAACCCCTTACCCTCACCCACCCTCAACCCCTCACCCTCACTCACCCTCAACCCCTCACCCTCACTCTCCCTCAACCCCTCACCCTCACTCATCCTCAACCCCTCACCCTCAACCCCTCTCCCTCACTCACCATCAACCACTCACCCTCACTCACCCTCACCCACCCTCACTCACCCTCAACCCCCCACCCTCACTCACCCTCACTCACCCTCACCCTCACTCACCTTAAACCCCTCACCCTCACTCACCCTCACCCCCTCACTCACCCTCACTCACCCTCAACCCCTCACCCTCACCCTCACTCACCCTCACCCTCACTCACCCTCAACCCCTCACCCTCAACCCCTCACCCTCACTCTCACTCACCCTCACTCACCCTCAACCCCTCACCCTCACTCACCCTCAACCCCTCACCCTCACCCTCACTCACCCTCAACCCCCCACCCTCACTCACCCTCACCCTCACTCACCTTAAACCCCTCACCCTCACTCACCCTCACCCTCACTCACCCTCACTCACCTTAAACCCCTCACTCACCCTCAACCCCTCACCCTCACTCACCCTCAACCCCTCACCCTCAACCCCTCACCCTCACTCACCCTCAACCCCCCACACTCACTCACCCTCACCCTCACTCACCTTAAACCCCTCACCCTCACTCACCCTCACTCACCCTCACTCACCTTAAACCCCTCACTCACCCTCAACCCCTCACTCATCCTCACTCACCTTAAACCCCTCACCCTCACTCACCCTCAACCTCACTCACCCTCAACCCCTCACTCATCCTCACTCACCTTAAACCCCTCACCCTCACTCACCCTCAACCCCTCACTCATCCTCACTCACCCTCAACCCCTCACCCTCACTCACCCTCACCCTCCCTCAACCCCTCACCCTCACTCACCCTCAAACCCTCACCCTCACTCACCCTCACTCACCCTCAACTCCTCACCCTCACTCACCCTCACTCACCCTCACCCACCCTCAACACCTCATCCTCACTCACCCTCACCCTCACTCCCCCTCAACCACTCACCCTCACTCACCCTCACCGACCCTCAACACCTCATCCTCACTCACCCTCACTCCCCCTCAACCACTCACACTCACTCACCCTCACTCACCCTCACTCACCCTCAACCCCTCACCCTCAACCCCTCACCCTCAACCCCTCACCCTCAACCCCTCACCCTCAACCCCTCACTCATCCTCACTCACCCTCAACCCCTCACCCTCACTCACCCCCTCACCCTCACCCCCTCACCCACCCTCACCCCCTCACCCTCCACCCTCACTCACCCTCAACACCTCACTCACCCTCAACACCTCACCCTCACTCACCCTCAACCCCTCACCCTCACCCTCCCTCACCCTCACTCACCCTCAACCCCTCACCCTCACTCACCCTCAACCCCTCACTCACCCTCAACCCCTCACCCTCACTCACCCTCAACCCCTCACCCTCAACCCCTCACCCTCACCCTCAACCCCTCACCCTCACTCACCCTCAACCCCTCACCCTCAACCCCTCACCCTCACTCACCCTCACTCACCCTCAACCCCTCACCCTCACTCACCCTCACTCACCCTCAACCCCTCACCCTCACTCACCCTCAACCCCTCACCCTCACTCACCCTCACTCACCCTCACCCTCACTCACCCTCAACCACTCACCCTCAACCACTCACCCTCAACCACTCACCCTCAACCACTCACCCTCAACCACTCACCCTCAACCACTCACCCTCAACCACTCACCCTCAACCACTCACCCTCCCTCACCCTCCCTCACCCTCCCTCACCCTCAACCCCTCACCCTCACTCACACTCAACCCCTCACCCTCACTCACACTCAACCCCTCACCCTCACTCACCCTCCCTCACCCTCAACCCCTCAACCCCTCACCCTCACTCACACTCAACCCCTCACCCTCACTCACACTCAACCCCTCACCCTCACTCACCCTCACTCACCCTCAACCCCTCACCCTCACACAGTGCAATAGGTCTCAGACCATTTCAGTTACAGCTTTAAGAAATGTTTATGGCTTTTTTTAATTTGTAATTCTTTAGCATTGGCTACAGGAAACAAAAATGCTAAACATTTACAAAAAAAACCCATAAACAATTCTAAAAGCACTAACTCTAATGGTGCGAGACCTATTGCATTTCCAATGCTTGTTTACTCTGTGCACTGTGATAAGATGTTCATGATCCGAGCGGAGGGGCCTTTTGGCTTTGTAGGGCGTGACTAAGTTTTTGAGGATGGGGGGGCCCTTGTCCTGTAGAAGTTTATGTGCCAAACAAAGGGATTTAAATTTGATCCTTTCTCTTATTGGGAGCCAGTGCAGCAGTTTCAGCACTGGTTTGGCAGATGTTCTGGCCGGGGTGTTTGTGAGAAGCCGGGCTGCGGCGTTCTGAATTTGTTGAGGGAGGATTTGGGTGCTCCCAGGAAGATGGCGTTGCTATGATCCAGTCTAGAAAGGTTTAGTCCTTGGATGAGCAGCTTCCGGGAGGCTTGCGGGAGAAGGGGCAGAATTTTACGAACTGATCTGAGAAGGCCGAAGCAGATTCCCGCTGTTTTTTTAGCTTGGGTTTTAAAGGACAGGTCCTTTTCCATCCAGATCCCTAGACTCTTGATCTCCTCTTTGATCAGCATCAATTTGACAGCGGCTAATCCCCATTTTTTTTTTTTATTGGTACCACAGCAGACTGGGATACATAAAGATATTTACAGTTGTCTATTTAATGCCAACTCAATAACTGTCGGTAAGGTACTGCTGTTTTGTATTCCAGAGGTCAGAGTTTAACAGACAACCTGACGGAACCAGAGGTGGGGTACTTTATCCAGACTTCATTACTGCGAGCTAAACAAAAATCATTCAACGACATTTGTGTGATAGGCAGGTCATGAAAATAGGCAATTGCTACTCTAGAAGCCTACATGGTTAATTAAAAGCAGTTGTGCAGTAAAAATTAATTACATTTATAGGACTGTTTGCCACCCAATAACATTTGCATACAATCTAATCAGTATGGTTCCTGCCACTGAATAGTGATCAACTGGGATTGTGCATAGAGAAAAACAGACAGACTGAAGGCCCTGTGGTAAGTTATCCTGGGGTGTACTGGGCAAAAACTCACATTACCCACTGACAGGTCAGCTACACACTACATACTTTACATGTTCTAATATTGCTTGTATATAATGTGATCTCTCACAAAATTGGCTAGTTCCTGGTTCTGGCGAACACCATAGCTACTGCTGTGTGAAACTCTGCTGCCTTTGCTTCTAAGCACTACAATCTTGCATTAAGGAACACACAGATAAAGAGAAATAATCTATGTAGATGCATTTTACCCACATATTTTACAATGATAACCAATCTTAGAAAGAAATTGGAATGATATTTGATAAGGTAATAATACTTGAACCACCTGACTGTACATTTATTTGTTTAGAATTGAAAAGTACTGTTAAAAAACACTCAGATATTTTTATGCATCAGTGAGACACCTTCCATGGGGCAAGATGTTGTCCGTGCTCTCGGCCGAGTGAGGTGGCGTTCTGCTCTCCTGAACCGCAGTGGACCCCTGAATGACTGCTCTGCCCTGCTTGTACAATATTTGCTAAAATTGTTAGTCTTTCACTGAGCAAGAAAAGAAGCAACTCAGTCTATGGCTCTTACTTTTTACTTGGCCTCTATTAGACCTGGAGTGTCTCTGAAGCTGTGGTGGCTTTGGCGGGCTGTTCAGCGTCCTAGCCGCTGCTCACCTGGGTCGGTGCTTCGTGCGGCGCTTTCTACATCCAAGTCCGGCGGGTGCTCTCCGGGCCGCCGCCTTCCACCTCCAGCCTTCAAAAGCAGGATGCTGCTGAAAGTGTTATCTAAAGCGGCGGCTGCCGCTCTCAAGTCCCGCAGCTCAACGCGTAATCAGCACGAAGCTGACTTGAAAGGCTCTGCGGCTTCGATTCAGAAGGGAGGCCTTACGAACACAGATAAACCTCCATCTACGATCCCTGCAGTAATTGCCGCCACTCCCCCGATGTCTACCAAGGGTCAAACACTTCCTGAAATGTTAGATAGGCTTGGGGCTAAGGAAAAAGCCCTCACTGCAAATGCTGGCTTGCCTGACACAGCGCAAGGACAAGATTCAAAGACTTCTAAAGATCTTTCCGGTAAGGAGGGGGTGAAGCCGCAGGCTCTCAAAAATGCAGTCCCTTCCACGACTCGGCTGATAACTTCTCATATCCTGCCTGCTGTTGATAATCCCATCTTATTACAGAGTCTTCTTTTAACAGTATCTACTACAGCGCTGTCTAATTCAGGAAGCTCTCCCCATCATATTGACCCTTTTGAGCTCCCGGGACTTACTAATTCTATTAACTCTTCAAAAGAGGCAGTTATGACTCCAGGCCCAGCTCCAGATTCCTCTGTTTCATGCTCTCCCACCCAGTGTATGCTGGGTAATGTAGTTCAGCCTTCTAATATGCTTGTATCTGCTTCTTTGGAGTTGCCCATAGAACGATCTCATGACACCAGGGGGTCAGTGGTTAGTGAGTCTACCGATAAGTTTTACTCGGTTTCCGATCATTCTGTATCCGGGGAGGAAGATGATGACCATCCAGAGCTTCAGTGGTCGGACTATGATAGTGACTCGGCTGATTGGCATCTTAGCGAGGCCTCAAAAGACTTGAATACCGATACAGTTCGCAAAGCCCCTGGCTCTAAAGCACCTTCCCAATCTATTCAGCAAAATTTGCAGAATAACTTACCTGTGGAACAGCCTCAATTGAATATGCAGGATATATGTGGAAACACTGGTGGAGTCGTGTCCGGTATCTCTGAAGAGGTTTCTCTGGTAACAATTTATCAAACTCTAATGATGCACAGAGAAGCAACAAGACAAGAGAACATGCGTACCCAGGGGGTTTGCCGCAAAATGCAGAACTCTCTTCGACGCGTTATTAAAACCTGCACTGAGACTACTACCAGGGTCGCCGAAGCTGAAGAACGGATTTCAGCTCTTGAAGATGCCGCAGCTGTTCAGAAAGATCTAGTCACAGAGGTCAAAGAGCAACGCAAGGACATTTTATGGAAGCTTTCAGATCTTGAGAATCGGGCTAGAAGGAATAACCTTCGGATCTTAGGGATAGAGGAAAATAAAGAGGGTGACGATGTCCGGCAATTTATAGTGGAGCTTTTTACCCATGCTTTTCCAGAGGTCACCCAATGGGATTGGAATCTCGAAATACAGAGAGCGCATCATTTTCCATTCAATAAAAAAAGCAATCCTCTGCCAGTGCCAACAATCCCTACCCCGTGCTATTCTGGTATGTTTCAACAATTTCCTTCCCCGTGAACGCATATTTGACCTTGCCAGACCTAATAAGAAACGATCTACTAAGGACTGCCAATTCTTTGTCCGTCCGGATTTTTGTTCAGAGACGGTCGACCGCCGCTGGCATCTCCGGCAGCAGATTTCTCTATTCCAGGCTAAGGGGGCCCAGGCATTTTTGCTTTTTCTGGCAAAATTAAAAGGGATTTTTAAGGGTCAGACAAAGTTCTTTTTGTCGGAGATACCTGCTAAGGAATTTCTGGATTCAATATAGCCTGAGTTAGGCAATGTATATTGTTTTTTTTTTGTTCTCAGACGCAGGGCAGTTGTCATTTGTTTGTCTCTTTTTTTTCTCTTTGTGATGACCTGAGTGGTATATATAAAATCCTGAACTCTTTCTCTAGCTGATGTTTAGGGTCATCCGTAATTTTTTCTGGATAGGGGGAAACTGTGGGATCAGTGGAGTGTGGGGATACGCTTTCTCAACCATCACAAGGACCACGGTTCTGATGCTCCGTATGGGGGGGTGAGGGGTGCGGGGGTGCAGTTCTCAGTTGGGATGGGCGGGGTGATTGGGGTGGGTTGCTGGGTGGTGCGCTGGTGGTGGGAGGAGGGGATCAAATTCATGGTTACAGACAGCCGTCTGAGTTTTTCAAATGTATTTAATGTGATGCCAATTCTCGTATTTCTCTTTAAAACAAGGTGGATTGCAATTATGTGTTCTATAAAATGTTTAATAGTTTTTCAGGGCTATTTGTTTTTGATTAAACTTAATGGCTGCTCCTAGATTGACATGTGCAACTTGGAATATTTGTGGACTGAATGATCCTAAAAAATGTAGGATATTTCATAAGATGTTGCAGGTGATGCAGGTGGATTTAATCTGCCTGCAGGAAACCCATATTCCTTGGAGCAGCCGTGGTCTTCTTAGATTTTTTGGTTATGATATAGTGGCCTGCACCCGACAAACTTCTACAATTAGGGGTGTTGCTATTATTTTAAAAGCCGGGGTTGGGCGGGTTAAAAGGATAAAGCAAGATAATTTTGGCAGATGGTTAGTTGTAGAGTTATTGGTTAATAATCGTTTGCTTTCTGTGTGCTCGATATATGCTTCTAACCTTGATGACCCGCAGGTTCTGAGGAATTTAAATCTAGAATTAGCTACTTGGCCCCACCCAATGTTTTTTTGCGGGCATTTTAATATCAATATCCCTAGTCAGCTAGATATAATAAAGCATAGTGCATATGTCAGACGAAAGGTTCAAGTTTATAAGGCGCTCCGGATTCTCTTATTGAACATGGTTTGATAGATCTTTGGCACTATCACTATTCAAATCAAGAGGGCTACACTTTCTATTCAATACCCCATAACAAAATGGTCCATATTGATTTTGCTTTTATGTCTGTTCAAGGTGCAGGGTCTACTAAGATCGAAATTAACCCTAGGACTATATCTGATCACAATCCCATTATTTTCAGTCTTCCATAGGATCGTCCTGTTAACCAAATCAGATCATGGACTTTCGATAGGAAACTTCTATTAGATAAATTGTATCAGGAACAGCTCACTGTTTGAATCTCAAAGTTTTTTGAAATTATTAGTCGCACCGCATCGGTCGGTATTGTCTGGGACACATTTAAAGCTGCACTGCGCGGCGAAACTAAGAGATTCGCCTCTTATCATTGGAAAACAGAGCAGCAAATTTTCAAAACTAGACTAGCAGTGCTTCAACAAGCCGAGTTGGATCCAAGTATCATCATCCGTATGGGGGAAGATTTAGCAGCAAGTCTGAAATCGGTTGCTGTAGCAAAGTCTAATTTACTAGAGCCTTTTTATGAAGATATAGCAACCAAGTACTTCCAATTTCGAACTTCTATGTACGAGCTGGGGGAAAATTCTGGTAAGGTCCTAGCAAAACGTCTACAACAAAGGGCTGTAGCTAGCCATGTTATCAGGGTTAAGGACCAGTCTGGTATTATTCAAGACACACCCAGTGGTGTTGTAAATGCTTTTGTCGATTTTTATTCGATCCTATATACAGAGGATACGAATATAACTTTACAACAACAAACTAGCCTGGACCAATTTTTTCAATCTATGGATACTCAGAAGGTTACAGCTGATCAGAATCAAATTTTGTCAGAACCTATTAGTTGGGAGGAAGTTGTAACTGCTATGAAATCCCTTTCCAATGGTAAAGCTGCCGGGCCGGATCTTATCCATCTAGAATTTTATAAGACTTTCTCATACTTATTTAAACAGCAAATGTTAGAGGTTTTCCGTCTTGCCCAGACTGGGTCTGTCCCTGATTCTTGGCGACAGTCAACAATTGTCCTCTTTAAAAACAAAGGCAAGGACGAATTAAACCCTGCATCATATCGGCCGATAGCGCTAATCAATACGGACAGCAAAATCTATTCAAGGATATTGGCCTTTCGCTTAATTCAAACAATTCTTCCCCTGGTTTCCATTCGCCAGCATGGGTTTATTCCCGGCAGGGACACGACGGATCACATCAGGCGTGTCATTGCCCTGTTAGACTGGGCAAAGGTCACAAACTCCTCCCTCGGGTGATCCTGTTGGACGCCGAGAAGGCGTTCAACAGGGTCTCCTGGGAGTATTTATGGGGTGTCCTGCGTTGAAAGGGCTGCACATCGGAGTTTATCCAGGCCCTAAAAGCTCTGTATATATCTCCAACTTCTAAAATTCGTATCTCAGGTAATGAATCGCATTATTTTCCTATCAGCAGGGGCACCAGACAAGGATGCCCCTGTTCTCCCCTCCTTTTTGCTTTATTTATTGATCCTTTTTTATGTTTGATAGAAAAATACCAGACTATTTCTCCTATTAGTGTCCATGGAATTGAATATAAGGCATTGGCATATGCCGATGATATTGTATTACTAACTGATAATGTTGCCCGATCTTTTCCTGCATTGGAGACTCTGGCAGCCCAATTCGGTTCAATCTCGGGCTATAAGTTAAATATTGCAAAGACGCAAATTTTGCAATCCGCGGCTATGCCAATTTCTCATGTTCCTATAACTTCAGAGGCAACATATCTTGGTATTCAAATTTCGCCCGATGTAGATCAGATCCCGGAACTGAATTACCCTCCTATTATCGATCTACTTCATAATAAGTTAGAGAGGCTGGATCATTTACATTTCTCGCTATTTGGTCGATGTAATATTCTTAAAATGTTTGTCCTTCCTAAATTTTTATACCTTTTCAGATGTATCCCACTTTTAATCCCTAGTTTAATCTTAATAAGAGCAGAAAGGATATGTCAACGATTTCTATGGTCATATCTTAAACCAAGGAGGGCGGCTAAGTGGACCGGTCTCCCGCAGGATTGTGGGGGCTGGACAGTTCCGAATTTAATCTATTATTATTGGGCAGCTATGATCCAACACTTCGCCCTTCCTTTTCTAGGAGATTCTGCTGAGCTCCCGTTACATCTGTCACCATCAATATATTCAATATCACTGGGAGATGCCACAAAAGGTGTATTAACTCTTATCCTTGAACCGAGTTATTTTAAAAAAAACTAAATTCAAGGTATCTTGGGCGTTATTCTCGGTCTAGCAAAAAGTTTGTCGTAATTTTCATATCCCTAAGCTCAATTATTACACTCATTTAAATGCTTCTGGGTTACTTCCATCAATATTTAGAGAGGGGGTGGCTATTACCTGGACATCTCTTGGTTTGAAGGAGATTGGCGACTTGGCTGATCTCGGGCAAGTGGCTTCTTTTTTTTCTGAAGGAGAAATTCCATCTGCAGTCCAACCGCTTTTTTAAATACTTGCAATTCAGAAGCTTTCTTGATAAGAATCTCCCTGTAAATTTAACAATGTTTCAAAAAATTACTATAGTTGAATTAATAAGAAGGAAAGTAAAAATTGGCAGTCTATACCAGTCTTTTCTATCTCAACTTCCAGATGATTTAGTTGATCAGAACAATAAGTGGGTGACTAAATTTGGAGTACCTTCTGTTGATTTAAAATTTCCGTTGGTTTTAGCTAGGTCTGTTTTGGTTTCAGGTACTCTCCGCTCGCAAAGTTATATGGCTATGTTTAACCTTTATTACTCGCCTGCAAAACTTGTTAGATGGGGGGGTGTTAGTGGGGGCAAAGATTCGTTTTGCGCAAGATGTAAATTTCCGTCTGCAGACTCTGTTCACATGTTCTATGACTGTCCGGATTTATCTTCCTTTATCAATCAAATTGAAACTTTTCTTACCCAGATAACTCAAACTTCAGGGAAAATCTCGGCAGAAATAGTAATTACTGGTTATGAATATTCTATGGCCCCTGAAAGAACAAGATATTTGCAAGCTTTCTTGTTTATTGCTATGGCCATGGTCAGACTCTGCATTACATCGCTCTGGATAAATCCTGAACCTCCTACTTTTTGTCATTGGAAGGCCAGGATGTTGGCCTGGTTCAAACTAGAGACTTCTGTTCAGGCGTTCAGAGGAAAGAAAAGACGTTTAACTGCTTCTAAGAACTGGGCACCATTTGAAAAGTGGCTGGCAAAATAATTTTGATTACTATTGTATAATTTCTTATGTATAAATTGTGTAAGATTCATGTTTGTTTATTTAACCTGTCTCCCACCACCACAGGATAAAACAAAAAAGTAATTAAAAAAAAAAAAAAAAAAAGTGAGACACCTTCCATCAATGGGCAACGACGGGCCTCAGAAGGAGTAGAGGCCTCCAACTGATATTCTTATGTACCAGTACCTGTACAACTGCTGAAATCCCTGCACAGCACAAAATGCAGAGAAGGTATCTGATACATGAGGTTGATGTTTGAGCTTGATCACGACAGTACATTTGTTTTGCTTCCCAACTGCTTTTGTCCTGCTGAACACAGACCAGAAGGCAACAGGTACCACGAGCACTCTTCAGCATGCTCAGGAATCCCTAAGAAACTCCTATGCATGGATTCAACAAGAGGTCATGATGGCGTGTAATTAAGAGGCAGAATGGGACAGTGCAGGCAAGGGGAAAGCAGCCAATCGATAAGTAAGTTAGGCCACAGAGCTGCAACGGCAGAAGAAAAACACTGACGTCTTTTTAAGCAATCTATCTGCTTCGTCCGTTTCCCCGAGGCCACTTCCTTTCACTATCTAGCACATTTTCCCATGCTGGCCTCAAACTAGAGTTAGCTTCCCAACCAAACAGGATGGTAACTCAGGACAGCTAATAACCCACTCGGAATATTAGGCTATATAATTACTGAGATTTTGCCATAAAACAACAAATTAGTGGATGGATGCTAATAAGTGACAGGACCTTCACCTTTGAACCCCACCACCCCGATAAACCATTCTATTAATCCAGGAGTTATTTCAGCCGAATTTAGAAATTTAGGTGGAGTGTACAACGGCATGGGCTAGAGACAGGGTGACTTTTTTGGTAACGAATAATGGTCTTTCGCACGTTTAATAATAAAAAAACACACACATAGTGCTTTCAGATTGAGTGTCCAGTGATCCATGCTCTATTGTGCTCCTACGTTTATTTATGCTTTATTTTTTATTAACAGAAACCATGCAGGGTTTCCTATTCCCAAACGGTGGACCTACTAGGTTTTTTTGATTTCCTATTTCTACTCCAACTAGGCAGTAAAAACATAACAGCCATGCCATAATTTCCTTAACACAGCGGGCAGAGGGGTGGTAAGACATGCAGGCACAAACAGAAACAAGCAGTTGCAAAAGTTAACATGACTGCCACCTGTTTCCAATTAACCCGACCGCAAGACAGGCAAATGTAAACAAGCGCGGGAGCAATAATTGGAAACAGATGGCGCAGCTGCTCGCCCCCCCCCAAGGTAAATGCCATACATGCACGAGAGCTGATTGGAAACAGTGCAGTACTTGCACAAGTTTCCCCAAAAGTCCTGAGTGATTCAAGAGGTCACACCTAAGCAGCGCTTGCGCGGTGCCTAGGCGAGACCTAAAAAACAACCAGTGGCAAACCCAAAGAGCGATCGCCTCATAGCCCTCTTAGACGTCAAAGCCAAATACTTTGCCTCCTTACTACTGGAAGATCTGGATGCATGGGAAATATAAAAAATTCTGATCCCCTTAACCAAACCTACTTCAGGCCTATGCTGGACACCACCGACAATCTAGTGGAAATTAGGATGCTGGTGGCAAAGCAGATACAGAAAAAATAACTTCTCTATAACTGCTTTTTAGACTACAGCAAGGCCTTTGACCACGTCCACGGCAAACTCCTTTGGTCCAAGCTTAAAACTTGTGATATCCCCTAACCACTGCTCCGAGGCATTCAACTACTCTACTCCAAAACATGGGCCAGAGTAAAACTAGATAACAACTTAACAGTTCTGACAAGATCAAGATGGCGCAAGAAGTTAAACAAGGGTGTGTTTTAGCTCAAGCCCTTTCAACTTATTAATAAGCGACTTGATCTCTGCACTGGATTCGGTAGTCAGCGATGTACCAAAATTGGGAAATCGTTCTATCACTTCCTAGCTTTACGCTGACTATGTTGTCCTCTTAAGCCAACCAGCAAAGGGTTTACAAAGGCTGTTCGACGTTTTATACGAAAACAGCACCATGAACAGCATGGCCGTGAATTTTGAAAAGAACAGCGTTGTGAAGGCGGGTCTGCTTCGGGAGCAGTTTCCTTGCGCAGTAGTTTTGCACTCCACATTTGAAGTAGTGCACCTGGTGCAAATGTTTCTCATGCAGTGCACTTACACTCTGGAATCCTTTCCAGTACATATCTGTGCCACTTTTCCTTCCTCTATCTCTATATATATCATTAAAAAAAACATGCTCATTGAGAAACGTCTTTATGCGACCTCATAACACTCTCTGGTCTCAGTTAATTTGCTCTACTAAGCATGTCTTACTTAAACTAACAGTTTATGAGTGGTGCTCGGGTATAGGCTACACAACTTCCTTTTATTTACACAGTTGTTTCTTATCAGACCTCATGGCATCTACCCCGCATGGTCATTTAGTTTTGTCTAGATTACATATTTCTGAATTGGATTGGTCATTTTATCGATATTTATGCTAACGCTCTTTTACAGCACTCTGCAATTCTTCCACTCAGTGCTTCTCATGTTCCGGTTTGCGAACTCTATGCACTATACTCTGAAGTAGTTTTGCCATGTTTCTTCTCAAGCTTTTACATCCTTTCTCTAACCATGATTATATTTTCTATGCGAACGACATCTCCGAGACTCGCTTGCATTATTTCTGCTCCTGCTATGCAGTGCGTTGTGCTGCGTTCTGTAACTGGATCGCCTTATGCTTGTTATTTCAAAGCCTCTTAGGCGTTCTGAAACCTGGATGGACGTGGTTTACTCTAGAGAAAACAGGATATCAATAAATAAAATAAAAATAGTTCTTCTTGTCAGGAGGGGAAAGCCAACGGACAGCCTTGGTCCTCTCAATCCGTCCAACTGTCAGCCCCCACGGAATTGTTCCACTCTCCCCCCACCATCATGAAAGGACGAATTTAGTCATCACTGTTATAGTCCGAGGCCTGCCAGGAAAGTTGCAACAATGAAAGGGGGTGCGAGGGGAGAGCTGGGGCGGAGTTTTTCCGGCTTGTTTTAGTTTGTCCATGGCTCGCGCTGGTAACTGGCTAAGGGCAGTGCTACCAGCTTCTTTAAGAAGTGAGCGCCAAGCTGAGGCAAACATTAAACGAAAAACCTCTATGAAGACCAAATGATAAATTGTGATAAAATAAGATCATATTGTATGCCAGACCCCACAGGAATGGCCTTTTGGTTGGGGGTGGGGGGGGGGGGGGGGGGGGGGGGTGAAAGAGCAACTTGCGACGTTTATTTTCCCCGAAAGGCCGCATTCCTCGTGGGCTGTGTGTTTTCAGCCTCCCCAGCACTTCCCATGGCTCCCCTGCGCCCCTCCTTGCAGCTGAACACAATGGGGGGAGACAGTTCAAAGCAAGTCCATTTTAATGCATTGCTTTTATCACGCGAGTGTATGCCAGGTGTCTGTTTCGTCCCTCTCTTTGGTAATCTGTGCCGAACTAAAGATGTTTCGTGTTTTAAAAGCGAGCGCAGTCGGACGAACATTCAAGTGTTTGTTTTCCTTTGAAGTGGCGACTTTTATTGTCTCGCGCTGTGCCTGTCCAGCTGCAGACACGCTTGTTAGATTTACCACGCGAAAGTCACGTGAATACTAATTACCTCAGAATATTTCACAAATTAATAGAGCTTTAACGCGGCACTAAGGAATTCATGACCCTCTTGACGTCGTGTTTCCGCTACACCGTTCGGATCCCATCTTCACAGCACACAGGTTTCTCTTCAGTTATGTGCAAAGCCGCTTTAAGGCCTGGGTGTAGTACACATAGTGGGTAATTGCCTAGGACCCCAGGTAACCTATGATGTGGACAATAAATATATTTTTTCATGCGACATCTCAGCATGCTAACCTTAACCCTCATCCTCTCGGCCATTCAGTGGCAACTGGATTAATAAAAAAATCTTTGTCTCTATCCTCCCATTTTACCTCTTTCTCTACCTACCCCTAGCTCCATCTTCCGTGAAACTACCCCCTTTGCCTTTACTCTCTACCTCACTTACCGTATGGCTCTCACCTCTGCACACCTCAACTCATTCTCTCTCACACACAACCTCACCCATCTACCACTCTCGGGGCCTACCACAGCCTCTGTCTACCTGAACTCCCTCTGTCTGTGCCTTGCACCTTCTCCATTTCAAATAACTCCACTGTACAACCCTGCACCTTTTCTCTCTACGTCCATATCAATCTCACCTCTTTCTCTACTGCATCTCTTTCTCTCCTTCATTACTTTTCTCTCTACAACCTCCTATCCCATACTTCTATTCTCTTCTCTGCCTTACTTCTGTCATCACCTGCCTTGTCCCCCCCCTTATCATTTTGCCTCTTTTTCTATCTCCCCACTCTCTCTCTACTTAGTGTTTACCTATACTCATCTCACAACCTCACTTCTACCCATGTCGACCTCTTCATTTTATTCTCCCTATCTTCAACTCTCTCTCTACACTCTAAAAGCATACCTATGTCTCCAGCTCTCTTTCTCTGCTTACTTCTTCCCCGCTTTGCCTATTTTTTCCAGACTAACTCTCTTTTCTTCTTCGCCATACTTTTCTCCCTACTTCCAAGGTCTTGCTGCCTCATATGTCTCTACCTCCCTCTTCCCGCTATGTCACCTCTCTCACCATACCCTGTTGTTCACCTATCCATCCTTTTCGTGTCTGAGATCCTGTGTTTCTGTAGTGTAAAGGAGTCAGAGACCACTGCCGACCTAGAGAAGTGTATAGGATGGAATAGAGAATTAATGGTTGCACCTGTTAGAATGGTGAAAATCCCCGGAGCAGCGATTCATTTTCAATGTGCAGGGAGAATGCCAGTTGCAATGTAGACTTTGGTTGGCATTACAAATACTAAACAATTAATGCTAAAATGTCAAGGGCTGTGTGCATATATCTTCAATTATACATTAGTCCATTACACATCGACCAAGTCACCCTTACTCTCTCTTTCCTCCAGTGTTGACAACCGGTTGGTTAGACACTGAATTATTTGTAAAATATTGTGGACAAACTCAACCTAGATCCAAGCACAATAAGAAATGATGCTGTCGATGTGCTTTTGAAGCTTTCCTTTGATGATTTTTGCCTAGCGGATGCTGGGGAGTCTGAGTTTTCAGCTGCGTTTTGCTGCGCCATTTTCTAAAACTTTGGCATATAATGATATAATTCAATGTTGTTTAGCCTCAAACAGGTTTGAATCAGCTGAAAATCAGAATTAAACGCAAAGTTCCCCTATTCAGGGACAGCCAAAATATTTCTTGCCTCGGACCTCAAAAATCCTTAATATACACTAATTCGGTTGACACCAGAAGACAAATATTGATTAGACGAGAAAACTGAATTTTAAGAACATTGGTTGAAGGGATGAAATAGTTATGACACCAAACCTAAAAATTACAGAAACATGATTGTGTGAGCAGCGCAAACAATTCTCCACTCCCCCAATACCAGTGCTTTGCAGGACCATAAGATGCAGTTGGCATTATTAGAATATGAAAACTCTTTTGATTCCATCTTTAAATTTTCCTCTGCTGAGGGCTTTGCGTGAAGCTTGTTATAACGAAACGAATCTGAATGTGTTATTCTCTTCTACAGATCTATCTAAATGAACCAAAGGTACTAGCTAATCAAATATTGTTTAACGAAAACTGCCACTTAACCACAGCCAACTACTAAGTCACCATTTTTCAAAAGATTGTTCCCTAATTGTTTGGGGGTTTTTTTGTAACAAAGAAACGCTGTATGGATATTCGGGAAAGGATTGCGAGTTTAACTTTGACGCTTCGTCTCATTCTACTGTGGTGCAAAGCTTTAGTGTTTTTGTTCAATACATCTGATACATTTTACAAAAGAGTACTCACAATTTTTTGCCCTTCTGTAGCTTTTAAACAACTTGACGGTTGTAAATAAAACTCTATAATAAAGTTGACAGTGCCAAGTTAAAACTGTTAAAAAATACTGAAATTGCCAAGTTATGGTTAGCTGCATTAACTAACTCCCCCCTAATGCTCTGCTCATGATCTCATCATGTATGTAATAGATGACATCACAAACTACATTGCTGGTGACCTTGAATATATATTCTCACTACTGTAATCGTCATAAATATCACTATGGATAGACAATTATTTGTGCATGTGTTATTTACTGATGTTGTATTTTTTGTACTGTTTATTGATATGAAATAGCATCTCACTTTTAGCCAAGCACAGGGCCCACCTCTAACATTAACATAATCCACTGCACCTGGCCTATCATCAAGCCCTGCTCCTAGCCAACATTTGGAATTACCACAAGGTTTCAGCAACAAGGCCCTGCACAAAGCCTTTAAAGGACATAACCCACTGACCATGGACCTCAACAATATGCAGAAGTGTTCGAGCCTGGAACTGCAGCCCCCTAATACCTTTGGCCGTGTGTGGCGGAATATGTGTGTAAGGGGGCTTAGCACAGGGTCTACATCCAACCCCTATGCAAGCCTACTTATTACTGGGAGCAGCATGGGTTGATTGCAGGGCCTGCACCAAACTCCCCCCAACACCCCTCCAATTGTTGACCCATGATCATTCTCTCCTACCTCAGAGTAGGCTCTCATACCTATCTTCATCACCTTCACCCAGATCAGCAGCAAGATGCAAAGCAGACTATATTACTCAAATTGATAAAACAGTAATGGTGCATAGTTTCACACTCTGTTACTTTCATTGTGGAGTATGGTCAGTTAGAATTGCTTGGAGGTGCTTTGTTTTATATTACATGTTTATTTTACTAGTTAAGGAACTACACTGCTACATAGTCTATAGCAGTGGTTCTTAAACTTTTGACTTCTGAGTACCCCCACTTAATCATTACTGAAATCCGGGGACCACCACAGAGTCACTGTTGGAACCCTTGGATCTGGCTTAAGAATTTTTTTCTGGCAGTACACTTGCACTCGGTAGGTGGCATTGGTCGACTCCGCATCCTTCACGGTATCTACTTAGATGTCGCCCCTGCGCGCTGACGTCAGTTCTTTCTTTTTCCGCACCAGTCTGCACAGATCCTGAGAGAGCAGTACCCTAGTCACTTTTTGACTAACTGTTTTTTGACTTTTTGTCGACTTCTTTTCTAGTCTTTTGACACCCGGTGCACAGGGATGTTACATCGGAGGACCAACTTCAAACCTTTTGGCTCCGGCCACAAGCTGATGTAGGTGACGGACCCACATCTAGTGTGTCTCTGGTGTCTGGAGCATGACCATGACCCGAAGTCGTGTTCCGACTGTCGGGCCATATCCCCGAAGTCTTTGTGGGAGCGGTCCCGAAAGCTTCTGGAGGCCTGACAGTCGACTCCGCGCTGCTCGAGGTCTTGGTCAAGAAGGAGGTCGTGGGACCGGTCACAAAGCCATCAACACCACCAATCCTCGTCAAAGACTTTGGGTAAGTCAAAGCACAAGAAGAAGTAGAAGAAGCACCGTAGCGCTTCGCCTTCTCCCTCTCTGTCGGCTAATGAGATGTGGGATGCGGACGGTCGTCATGCTTCAGCTCCGTCTGCGGAGCCTGCTGGGTCGTTTCAGAGTTTCCCCCCCATTTCCCGGAGCTGTAGCAACCCCTGCCCAACTTTGTACATTTTAAGAAGCTCTCCACTCCATCTTTGGGCAGCCCGACTCCGCCGACGCGCCTTCAGGCCCCACGGAGTCGGTTGGGGGTTCCAGGCCTTTGCCGCTGCCGGCTGTGGTCCAGACGCCGCAGGGCACCCAAGGATCTAGGCCTGGATCTGGATCGGCGCTGGGCGACCTGAGGACATCTCCTCTTGCGTCAAATCCGTTGACGACACCACCCCGACTGGGGACACAGCCGGCGTCAACCCCGGCCTCCCCTTCGACTTAGATACAGAGCTGGACTGGCGTCGACCGACGCCGGTACTGGTGCCAGCCGACAATTTTGTGCCAATTTTCTACCCTGGCGTTCCCTATCGCCCTGAGTGTCAGCCAAAAGAGCGTGAGGAGGACTGGGAGGGGTCTGTTGACTCTCTTGAAGATCCGGACTGGAGAGAGGAGTTTGGTGATGCCAGTGGTCTGGATAGCTCCTCAGACCTTGGTATGCTTTCTCCCACTACTGTGGCTACGGAGGAGGGGAGCCTCCTACGCTGTGGTGTTGCGTAGGGCGGCTGAGGCCTTGGGTCTTGAGCTTCCTACGGTGGCAGTCAGGACTAACCTCCTGGCTGAGGTGCTTCAGCCCGCAGCGTCCTCTTTGAAGCCCCTGCTGCCTTTCAATAAGACCCTCATGGACATCCTTCTGGGCACTTGGTTCAAGCCCAGCACAGGAGCGAATATCAGGGCCCCGTTGCAGGAGCTCACCAGCTACACGTTCGCCATACTCAGGTTTGGGCCACGCCACCTGCACACCTCAGGTTCCTTTATCTTTAAAACAAAGAAACAGGCCTTTTCCCCCCCCCACTATTGCAGGGAAAAAAACACATTTTTTTTTTTACATTTGTTCACGGGCACTAGGTGGACAGGGTATCCATACCACCTTATACTGTTTAAAAATAAAGGACAGGAATAAGTCCCATAGTCCTGTAAATGCAGTAGCAACATTTATTTTCATGTTGCAGCCAGTCATCAGAGCGCTCACTCTGAAAAGTCCCCTTCAGCCAATCGGAAGGAATACATTTTTGAATTTCAAACCAACAGTGGAGCTATACAAAGTTTTCAAACCTTAATTTCTCGAAAACTAGTGAATGAATTTACATAAAATCGAAAACAGCATGCTTTTTGGTCCAAGATCTAGCTTTCTGACAGGATAGCTGTTCAGTTTTTCTGTCTGAGTTTGAGGACACCCCCACCCCCAATTCTTTTCTCCGCACACGCTTGACTAATCACTACGAAAACTTTCCAAAAAGGAGCTGAGGTGGATGACCCTGTTTTTGGTAAGATTTGTGAAGATTTGTCAAACAGCCCCAAAATGATTAGCAAACTTAAAAATCTGTTTCCTATAGTAACTAGGTCCTAACTTTAAGTACAGAGTGGCGACACTGAAATTAGCCAATTATGCTAATCAACGCACACACAGTACACACCATAACTTGCATCACCCAATATTTTGTTGTGTTTTGTGCCATTGGCAAATTTGCGTTTTGAGCATGACTGATACTGAGAGCTACGAGAGCTGCGAGAGACAGCTAGTGTGTCTCTCGATAACCATAACTGGCAAGTTTCAGTAGTTTTACGCATTTGATCCAGAACCATAACTCGCATTTAACTGTATTTTTCAGGCAATTTTATTTTTATGATCTATTAACAACTCTCACTGATGACAGCCCTAGACATGTGCAGCAAGAGGTTATATGCAAGTCCTTGACCTCTATTTTAGGTCTCGAGAATTTACATATCCGAGTACTTTGACGAGCGAATCCCATGACATTTTGGTCGTTTTTTATTTTAGATTTCAACCTGGATGAGGGGCCCATTGAAGGTCCCACAACTCTGGTCTGGGGTTCAGGTTCTGCCTGCGATGCCTCTTTTCTTTAAATATGTAGGATATGGGGACTGTGCTCCAAGTACTTTAATAGTTGCCGCAAGAGAGATTTACTATTGTGGCAGCCAATAAGTTCTCTTGGATCCGAGTACCAACTCTGGTTCCATGCATCGGAGAGGGGTGACAGAAAAAAGGCTTATTTCAGATTTGTGTTTTTTTATGTTTGGAATTTTCAGATTTTCAAATTCTACACAACTTTCAAATGGCACATGTATATAAAAGTGTTGGCCCTCTACAACCTGCTCTGCAACTTTTCTTAGATGCTAATATCTCATAAACTACTCAATGTATGTAAGAAAGTGGCACTGTATATACTGCACCAAAGTGAGATACAGTGTGTACAGAGTCCAGCAGTCCCCAGGGGTTTGGCAGAGGCTAAAGTTAGATAGAAATTTACTCCATAAAGTGGTATCTTGGTCACGCAGTAAGGCAGTATCAGAGGACAGTGTAATGCATTTGATGTACACACTCAGTCAGCAACTGGTCTCACACACTCAAGAACTGAACTCCAGGCCAATTGTTTTGTATAAAACAATATACTGTTGTTTTATTCCTAGAACCAAGCATGCCTGGTGCAGGTAAGCATAAAAATACTTTTCAGTAGTAAATTACTTGTATGAACACAGTTCAAAATAGCAGTGTGCCATGTCGACTCTTTGTTTTTTTCTGCACCAAAACACGCAGCCTGCCAAGGCAGTGTGTGTGTGTGTGTCGGGGCACAGAGCCTCTAAGGGTGGCACAATAAGTGATACAGCCCTTAGGGGCTGTCTCTGGTCACAGTGCCATGGGTACTTAGGGTACCATTTACCAGGGGCTGACATGTGGCCAGAGATGCCAATTGGGTTTAGGCTTCAACACAGTTTTAGGGAAGGCACACAGGCGCTGAGTACCTGATTGTCAGGAGCCCAGGGCACTCAGTCAAAGCACATCAGCAATTCAACAGAAAAGTGGGGGCACACCATGCAAGAAAGAGGGCACTTTTCCACAATGTATTAGCAGTAAAACCAATCAAAGTTGGATTTCTGAGTAAAATTCTGCTTTAATGGCAAAGTTCTTATAAATCTGTTCATCGGTTTAGGCTGTGGGAGCAAAAATTGGAGGAAAAAAAATGTCTTCACCTGCCATTAAATTTTTAGGTTGAGCCTGCATTTTAATCGTTTGTGCAGCGCCGTTTCAGGGACAGCGCACTCTGCTTGTTTATTTATTTTTTACTTTAAAATCGGGCGCAGTGCCACTTAAAGGACATTGCGCTCAGTTTCTTTCTTTTCTTTTTTTTTTACTTTAACACTGAGCGAGGTGCCCGCTTCAAGGACATGGTGCTCAGTGATAAAAAAAACTAAAACAAAGCAGCACCGCTCTCAGTTTTAAGCTTAAACAACCATTTGCAATGCAATAGGTCTCGCATTTATGCAAGTTTAAGCTATTGGCATTGTAAATGACAATGCCTTTTATTTATGTTTTAAAAAACAAAAATAATAGGCATTGTCATTTACAATGCCGATAGCTTAAACTCACGTAAATGCGAGACCTATTGAATTGCAAATACTTATTTTTCCTGTGGCCAGACCCAACGAAACTTGCCATTGGAATGTGTAGTTGACTAAGTTAGTAAAGTGCTACAATTCATGCATGTCCTTCTACATGGCCAAAAGTAATAACACTTATGTTATTTGTTGTATAAGATTGATATACTTTTCATATTTAGAAAAACATGGGGCTGAAACCAAAAAGACCTTGTTTAGTTCATTGGAAGATGGTTATCTTTTGCCTTTTTTATTATATCCTAACTGCTGCTGTATGGTATAATCCTGTTCTCAATTACATCCTATAAACCAATTGTATATGATGTGTGAAAATGTCAATAAAGGTTAATAAAAAATATATATATCATACAAATATACATTTTATGCAGAAAGCGCATTTTTTGGTTTGCTAATAACTTTGCCGCCATTTTCTGCATCTCACGAAACTTTCCCCCAAAATGTTCTTCCATCTCAGCTCCTTCCATGAAAAGTTTCGAGGTGAGCTGTGAAGCAGGGCTTGATAATAAAAGGGGGGGGGGTGAATAACACATTTCTCTATCCATAGAAAGTAACTATAACTTGTGCACTAAAGTAACTATAACTCCCGCCCTCTGCAGTGGGTGCTAATTACTTCCCATGACATGCTCTATGATATCACTGTAACATCAGGAATGAGATTGATGACAACGCTGTGCATGGCAGGGGCGCAAGTCATAGTTACTTACGATAACTGTAACTGTTGAATTTCAGTGTTTATTTAGTTTAAAACGGTATGTTTTTACTAACATTTTCACTTAACTCTCTTATGAAGGATATCTCCCTCGCCGGGGACGGGGTGTTAAGATACTTAACCTTTGGCCTCCTTTGATGAGCTTTCTAACTTATTTCAAGGTGTCATAACCATTGTGCACTTCGGTATGTCTGAAGAAAATATTATGCATACGACCATGACATTGACCACAAAAACAAAAGTAAGCATCTGCAGGTCTTGCTTTGGAGAAGAATGGTTCCCTGTTTCTTGTGCTGTAATTTGTGTCTAACCTGACTAGTAAGGGGCAGCTATTGGGTAGAGAGTAGTTTTGTTTTTTTCAAAACAACAGTCAGGAGCCTTTGTGATGACTTTTACAAATATACCACCCAATTTACAGGCACCAGATTTTTGGGATTTTGCTTGTGCTTTGCCTGTTTGAGCACACAATACCGTTCAACCCAGTCACTAATGTTTAAATAGTGACATTGGTGCTTTCATAATGGTTTGCTACCGCTGCTTTTCTGCCGAAGGACTCATTACATTGTTCTACAAGAAAAAGACATTAATTACTGGTCTTTCTTGTTTCCCGTAAATTGTTACATTTTAATTCATATGAGATGGTTTTCATTCTATCATTGTTTGCTGAAGCATACAGAATGCTTCATGGTGTGACGAGTACTCTTTAAAAACAATAATACATTGTTGCCCACTGGGTGGACCCTTACAGGTCTGAGAGGTAGTCTCTATAGCACCCTCCCCTCGGCTGGGGACCAATGCTCTTGCTGCCAGATCCAGGATAAGTGTTTCTTTTTTGTTGAGTAGGTCCTATACACGCCCACTTGCCTTATGTCTAAAACGTAACCAGCATTATGTGTTGGACATCTGCTTTATAGTTGATGCTCAGTTTGTTCAAGTCATGCTGAAGAATATGATTAGCTGAATCCCTATGGTGTTGTAGATTCTATTTCCTGCGCTCTCATGCATACCATACTAACTTATTTACTCATAGGTAAGCTCCCATTATATGAAAATCACCTCCGCCCGTTCAACCTGAAACAGGGTGAACAGTGGGGAGTTGATACCATAATAGATAATGAGATTTCTGAGCATGTCCACGTGTGCAAAGCAAGCTGAACACAAGGAGTAACATTCATTTCTTCGTGATTTGTCAGCAGATATGTCCAGAGAATCATCTTGGATAAAGCAGGAAGTGTCCGAATCAACTCCACCAACTACAGCGCCGACAAGGATAAAGCAGGAAGTGCTTGATCTCCCACAGCAGACTGCAGGACCCAATTGGATAAAGCAGGAGGTCTTAGAAACATCTCAGCAAGTGTCCAACTTGAGCATGACGAGCTCCGCCTCTATATCACACGCAAGGTGAGCAAGGAAATATTTACCTTTCAAGAGGGCACTGAGCCACCCTGTGCTTGTCTTCTCACGCATTGGGTGGCTGACATTTTTCTTGTATCATATGTTCTCTTTACATTGTAATACTTTACTGTTTGTGAGAAAGAGCCAGCAGGGTTGAGATACCTGAAAAACAATTTTAATTTGTATTTGATAGCTCATAGAAGAGCTCGCTGTTTAACATCTGCATGAAAAGCGAAGCCTAGTCTAACACAATTGTTGCTCTTTAAGCCATTCTTGTAGGTGCAGCGTCCGCGTGACCTTGTCAGGGAACCGCTTACACATTTGTATCATAAAGCACATTAACTCTATTACTGGAATATAGTGATGTTACCATATCATTTATTGTGCACCGCGTCCAAACCCACATCAAGTGCAATATGGGAAAATCAATAAAGCTCAGTGGATCAGCTCTGTTGTGACACCAACATCGCATAACACCACAGCACTGAGTAGTGCATTTGAATACCGGTTATAAACCACTTTTTAGACCTTTTGAAAAGTATTAGCCCTGCCGACTCACACTGTGCCACTGTGTTTCACAATATCGGCTCCCTTCACACGGTCACCCCATGAGAAGCTGATTACACACAATAGCAGTGAAAATGAGCTGAAAACCACTACAAAGATTGAATTTCCAACTCGTCTTCGAGGCTTTGAACAGCTGATGTGAGCAGAGGTTTTGTAGGTTTGGGAGAGGGCAAAAGTCTCCCTTTAGTACTTCTCTGCTTGATGACCCGCCCACTTCAAGCCCCCCTCCCCTCACAGTACCATTTTTATTTCTAGTTGGCAGGTGTGTAGTATGCATAGTAATTTTAAGCAAAATAAATCTAACCTATGGATGTTTGCATTCCGTTTAGTGCCGAGGGAACAGGCTATGATGCAGAAGTGGCCTTAGCAACAGGGCTGTTGATGACCTCCAACAGTCACCTGTCCAGCAGTGAAACATCACACTACTCTGAATCGCGAGGAGAAACTCCATGCTCATTCAACGATGATTATGACGACGAGGACGATGATGACGATTTCTCCTCTCCAGAATAACCACTGTTGAAAATGGACAGGAATAAGCTGCTTGTGTGTGTGTTCCCAGTATGCACCGTTGTGATGGTGGGATCACTGTTCGCATTGTGCCACACCGTAGAAAATATACATGCACACTAATAAAATGCGAAAAAAATATATGAGGGTCACTTGAATGCAGTAGTAGAGCGCACAATTTAATTGTTTGTGAAGAGCAAAGAAAACACAAAAGGAACATAATACATGCTCTAAGTAATGAGCACTTGCATTTCATGTACCCATGTTTATTTTCCAACACAGGAGGCCTGCTTACTGTAGTGTTTTTTATTTTGTAATGGACCATGCTGTCACCCAAGACTGCAGATGAATCCACACTCCGTAGAGAATAGTACTGCTGGCGGACCTACATGACCAAGGAAAACTTGACTGATTGTACATAAAATAATAGAGAACCTATCCACTCACATTTTCAGTTTTTCACCTGAAATACTTTTCTCAGTAGATCTTAAAATAGATACTCTTACTTAGACAGGTCTGGTTTGATACTGGTGAACTTTTCATCCGACGCTCTTAAAGAATAATTTGTGAATTAGGCCTCTTTAGAGTCGTCATATCAATCTTATGCCCTGGGGCCCATTAACAATGTTAACATCCTTAAAAAGTGAGAAAAGACCCTTTGGGGTGACAGGAAAGGGGTTTTAAAAGTGCATTTACATAACCATGTCTTTTCATTCTTAAGATGATAATGATCCCAATGAACAAATGGGCCTCAAATGTTCTATGCACCCAAAATAAGATGTTGACTGGCAAAATAACTAATTTGGACTCTTGATTACTATAATTTCTTTAAGATAAAGATGGGTTTATGCCCTGCTATTTTGAGAATCCTTGTCTTAGGCAGTAGCATCTTAAAGACGTAAGAGCTACCAGAGTATATGTCAAGTGGTCAATACTAAACCCCCTTGTAGGGCTGCAGTGTTTTGGAGTCCCTTCTGATTCGAGCTTTAATCCTTATTAGAAAGTCATTGATGTTGAACATTTAGAAATGTTTTATCTCTGCTACTAAACCGAATTTGGATCTGACCAGTCTGTGTGTAGGATAAATAATCAATTCTATCAATTGTCCTCCAAGTGGAATTCTTGGCTAGTTGAAAATTCTCATCATTTCTTGGTTTAAATCTTGGTTGTTGCCTTTGACTTGTTACTCAAAATACCCCTATGTTTGTTAATTGTTGTGAGGCAGAGGGTGTGTGCGCATTCACCCCAGATGCCAGTGTCTATTTGAAAGATCCCAGTTTACAAGGTCCTTGTTTTGTGTTTTATGCAAATGTGGACGATTTATGCAAGTCCAACCGCTATTCTTTGCTTCGTTTATGAAACTTCAAGCCAATGACTTAAAAATGATAGTGCAATTAATGATGATTATTTTGGTGCAAGGATATGTAACTTACTCCTGTGTGCAATAGCGCACAAGTAAGTGTGAATTGTTGCTTCAGAGTAGCTCTGCACAAGAATAATTAGCTGACAGTGCTGCTGTGCTTCGAGATGATCACATTTTGCCTTAATCAAAGTTGCCTTGCAGGCCTTGGCTATTCTTGGAACTTTGAGAAAAACGGATTTCAAAAGCTTTCGTGAATGAATAGTTCAATCTCCTGTAAATCTCTTGCAATCAACTGTTCTTGCCAGTATCCTTCTGCCAGTATCCTCTATCCTCCATGATCTTCTTTTTTTTTTAACCCATTACAAGCAAACAGTGTCTATGTCCTTGTTGTATCTCCTGCATTTTCTTTAAAGGGCCAAGCTAGCTTCAGACTACATGGTAAATATCTGTAATATCCACCGACATTCAGTGCATTGTTATGTGGCATGCCCTTTGTTCCATTGTTATGTGTCACATCTGGAAGCTCAAAACTGTTGAGGAACTGGAGAGGGGTACTGTAGAAACGTCTGTATCTGATGAACGGCCTAAGTTGCAGTGAAGAAACATCCCTTGAACCTCTAAACTTGTAATGTTACATTTCCAAAGCTGTTTTATGATTATTTGCTTTCAATTTAATGGAGTGCTTTTGCGAGCGTTTGTGTGATACCACCTGTTTCCAACAAGTTTGAATCATCTCTGTGTCCAGCTCTGCAAATTTCGTTTAAAAAGCCTGATACTCTGGCTTCACGACACAGTTCCAATCGAGTATCTGCCTAATTTTATGGAACAGCTGAAGTGCTACCATGCATAAAACTCCAGTCAATAACATTTAAATAGAGAACAAAACACGTACAGATGCTAAAGTCCAGATTTAGAGTTTGCCAGACAGGGTACTCCATCACAAATGTGACTTTTATGCCTGCCTTATTTATAGATAGGTGGACCGTCAGCTTTCCGTCAGCAGAGTCCCTGTGCATTACACTGCCAACCCTATTTAGGGTGGACAGTGTAATGTTTTTTTTCCTGTGTGTCACCACCATGTAAATCCTGGCAGTGAGGGACTGAAAAAAACAAATGATGACCCACAATACCCAGGGAAAAAAACTCCCTGGGGGCATGGGTGTCATTAGTTATTTGTTTTTCAGTAACAAACTCCCACTTTGGGAGTTTGTTTTTGAAAAACCAAAACTTTATTAAAGTTTTGTGAATGGCCGCTTTCTACCAAACTTTACAGTAACCGCCATGACTGTGGTTCCTATAAAGGTACAGAGATCATCGCTTGGCTAGCAGTGATCTTTAAAGTTGTCAGGCAATAGTCCATCAGGGTGGTAGACCTAATGTCTTCCACCACCCGACATAGTTTTGTCTGCCAAACGTTAAATCCCGTTCTAAGTATACCCAGATATATCCATGCTTATTCACTAAGATACATATGGTATGTTCCCAATACTTATGCTGAAGCACGCCTCCTTAAATCAAAGTCATTCAAAATGTTTGAAGATTTCACAATTGGGAGAATTTAGAAAATGGTATGATTTTGCTGCAAGTGAATGAGCGTCCAATATTATGACTAAGCAGCGGATAGAGTTATTAAATCAGCATCGTTAATTATTTTTAAGGTTACAGATAGAACGCGTGCTTTTAAATGAAGGACCCTTTGGAAAAAAGTGGAGTGGTTGGCTTTCTTTCGTTTGCATGAAAAAACACCCCGAAAATGATAGGACCTCTTTTCATGGTTTTGTGATGAAATTGGACATATTTTGCAAGTGGCAATCCATGTGTTGGCAAACTACGCTTGGGAAATACAGCCATGTGGTAGTATGAGGATTTAAAGTCCATCTGGGTGCATCAGACTCACAAACTGGATCTTGGCTTCGGACACACCGCTGAACTGCTCTTGTTTTTTTCATGGCATAGCAAAGTGACCCTTGCAACTATGAGACATCTCACAAAATAACGTACTGCAACCACTAATGCCACATTAACAAGCACCCCCCATTATTGCCACACTCTTTCTTCCACACTACGGTGCTCCAAAGGTCTCTGGCACATTCGTAAATTATTTAATCAAATCATGCCTAATGTAGATATATTACAAAAGAATTGTGTGCAGAGATGTCATCTCTCACCATTTACCAATTCTACTGCGATACCTCTGGAAGTCTGACCAGACACTCGTGAGGTTACTTTTTTATATAACCACACATAGTCTTAACGTGCTTGAGTAATTGTTGCCATGTGCTCTACTAGTATTTGTGATGTTTCAGTTAAGACCTTAACTCCTAAAGCTATGATAGGATGAATGCACTTCATGCCACTTGTGTGACTTGAATGCATTATGAAATAAGCTAAAAAAGCAAATCTGGAAAAGGTGACCAATTGCAGTGTGGTTTCTTTAAATCTGTTCGATGTGGTAATGTGCTCTCTACTGTAGCTATCATTCAGCAGCAGTCTCTCTCAGGTGCACAATCATAAATTGGAATATTGAATGCTACTGCATCAACACTATGATTGCGCTTCTCATGGTGGGTTAGGGAAATTGTCACCTTACTAGATAATGTGCTTTGGCAGCTGAATAGGCACAATGAAGGGCTTACATTATTATGGTTTGTAGATGAAAACATGAAGTCTGGTTCACTTACCAACTTTTGCAGGACTTCTTAGCTTTATATACATATAATCAGAACATTCAACTGCAAAAATGGCAAACAGATAAAGAGTGCTTTTCACTCTGGGGCAATAATCAAAAGCAGTTGATGTGATCTGTCCCCATACAAAAGTGATGTAGCTGATATGGACACCAGAAGATTTCCAGACCAGCAAGTGGCCCATTTCTGAAAGGCTGATATGGCTAATGTGTGCCAGAAAAGTGGTCAGCAGTGCAGCGACTCTACAGGACTCTCTATAAATTTCCTGATTTTAATGCTATATGGCCCACTCTGCCCAACAATCTATCGCTATTCTTAAACCTAAAATAGTAAACTTCCTTCATACGATAAGATAGACTATGTCAGGTGCTAAGGAGCGTTACATGTCCAGCTATTGTTTCGATCTCCTCCCTTCAGGAGTACTGACATTTCTGAAATGCATCCAATTCTGTTCTTCCACTTAACCTCAAGTTAAAATTGACAGGGACACAACTGTACCTAACTGTCGAGGCTCACTTCTGGAATTGAGAAGTGATAAAATCATCTTTTTCCTCACTCTGTCACATTGCAATGCTGAAATTGGACGGTTCCTGAAAAGTAAAATGGCAAGATTGATACAGTTTCATTTTAGATTCCTTAAATCTCCGAATTAAATCCCAATGCTGTTGCATATAAAGCCTTGGGTACTTGGATAGCAGACATTTGTGATGCTTCTTCTTTACTTTAACAGCAAAAGGGTGTTAGCATGTAGCTTTTATGCATGAAATGGTAAGTTGTGAACAATGTGAAATAACCATATTGTCTTTGCAGTGTTTACTATTACACTGTTGCCTATAGATCGTACTGTGCTGCAAACGTTTTACTTTCCATAGTAACTCAAGATAACATGCCATGGTCAGCCCTTTAGCGAACTACAGCGGCTCCCCACAGAGGTGCATAGTCTGCTCTGCTTTACTTGATGCTACATGCATATTCCTTTAAACTGCACTTTTCCAGTGTGAAAATACATTTCATGCTTTGCGTAGAAAAGGTAGCTCCTTGTCTGGACCATGAAATGAGTTGTTCAGCTAGCAGTGCCGTTCAGTCTCTGCCTTAATCTGTCAAACAGGAAAATAAAATCTCCCTAGTGAAAGTAACAAAAGTCAGCAATTGTAAAGCAGACCATTCTTGAGAAACCTGAGAATTAGAAATCCAATCACAAATGTAGCTACAATTTTGTGTTATGATAATTTTGTGTTATAGATCAGACTTTGTAATTTGCTTTTAAGATCTTGGGTTTGGTGTATAATTTATGTTGTCAATTTAAAAAAAGTAACTTAATATGCCACCAGAAGTCCTGAGAACAGAGTAACAAAACATAATGTCTTCAGGAGGATTTTATGTGTAGAAGTGGTCAATACTTGGTGGTGTTATGCCTAACACAGAATCCAAACTTATCAGATCAAACAATACGGATAAATGAAGATACAATCTTAAAGTACAGATATAAATGTGAAAGGAAAAAGTAATTGGGAAATGAGTGTTTTGTATATTAATCCTATTTTGTAGAAACTAAGTGTATATTATTTTATATCTAGTAAATCATTTAGGAAGAGTTACAGTATGATCTCTACTAAAAGGTGTGTGTGTGTAAATCAGTGCAATGTACAACACAACATTAGTTTACATTCATCAGGTGGATGAAATGCTAATGAAGACACTGAGAAATATATGGTGCAGTGCAAAGGCAGGTGAGGTTATGTTCTGGGATTAGTGTCTGCGGCTAAAGTCCAACAAATGATTGAAATGTGCAACACATGTTACCTGGGTCAAATAAATATAAGTTATAC
Source organism: Lissotriton vulgaris (assembly GCF_964263255.1). Taxonomy (NCBI): domain Eukaryota; kingdom Metazoa; phylum Chordata; class Amphibia; order Caudata; family Salamandridae; genus Lissotriton; species Lissotriton vulgaris. The sequence goes on along the minus strand of NC_141699.1, from coordinate 603,961,254 downwards.
TCTTTAGACTACTGAGATTTTAAATCACACGGAAGACAACTGACATGTGTGTCAGCTTTAACTCTTTTCTTTAAGGATAGGTAGATGCTTCTAATTGGAAAGGGTTGACTAACATAGCTATTTAAAAACATCTCAAATCCTCGATGCTTACACTTTACTAGACTGTCTGTTTGTTCAAAATAAATCACATCCCAATGATGGCATTGGTTGCTTGTTGAATTAGATATTTTAGTTTGGTTAAAATATCTGGCCTCTTTTGTAGTTCTACAAAATAGACGTGTTTCACTAAGAAACAATTCAATGGCCATGAGGAACTCCCTTTCAAGTCAGTGAATTCACAAAAGTGTAAATTGCTACCTTTATGAACAAGGTCTGGACAAATGAAAAATCCTCAAAGTTATTTTTAGTGATATTAAATATGGCTCACTCTTTAGGCAACCTCATCATCACATTTGTGGTGTATGGCCTTATATGTTTCAGGAATTAACTCTTAATTGGAGCTTAAAAACTAGCTTGGGAAATACAGCGTAGAGTTTCTCAATATAAATCTGGCATATCCAATATTAGAGTGAGACAAAACTGGTGTGTTTTGTAAGAATGAATTATGTTCTTAGACATCCCTAGCAGAATATTTGGGCATCCTTGAAAGAAATGGTAGATCAAAAAGTAAGGCCATTGGAAGTAACAACCAAAACGCCAGAGCACCTAATGGTCCTAATGTTGAAGTGGAGCTGCTTGTATTTCTTCAGCAAGAAGAACATTAGGGCATTTAGTTTTGGGCTTTAATAGAAGAAAGAGTATGATGGCTTAATCTTGTAATGACCTAACTATTTATGGGATTTATGCAGTATCTTAATAGATACATTTCAATCTGCAGACCAATTAATACAGTAACATTCTAATAAGGAATAATGCAACACAATTATTGCCTTGAGTACGATTTCTGATTTCTATGGGAATTATGCCCACTTATGTCACTGGCTATTAAAAAAAGGTAATTTTTTTCCAAAGACAAGCAGATAGATAACCACATCAACATGCAGTTTTTAGAATAATTGAACCTTGAGCTCATTTATTAACAGGAAGGGGGAAATAATGAATTTGTACATTTGTGTACATAATCAGTCTTCTTCTCCCCAGTAGCCTGACACAATATATTATAACGGAAAGCTGTAAAATTCAAGTATCGTCCACTGGCTGTTGTTGGTTGAAATGTTTCACTGATATATGTTCGACCTGGAGAGATATCAAGAGTCAATCAGATCCTTATTGATAGAACTGACCAAGTGCCATGACCACTAAAAGGCACATCCATTTCTAAAATATATAACTAGTTTGTAAAAAACAGAATTAGTATTAAAAAAACTCAATTTGCCCAGTGACAATTTCATTTTACATGGTTCATCTTTACCTTAGGATTGATTACTGTTCCATTTATCTAACTTAATCCCAACAAGTTTTCTTTTGTTTGAACGTGATATGTCCGTGTGTTTATTACAGCTGAATAACAGATCACTATTAATGCAGATAATTTGCCTTGCCTATGCGTGGTGTAAGGCTTGCTTTATCACTACTGGATCAAAGGGGATTTCGAGCTGCTTCCTCTGGATGTGTATAAGTCAACATGTTTTGCCACTATAAATTCCATTGAATCCTGCCTCCAGGTAAACGTTTGACACATGGACATTCCTGCCTTCCATTACTCTTTTAAAGGACATTGAAGCAGTCATTCTGATAAATTTTGCCTGAGACCTGCCACAAAATCAGCATTGACTTTACAATTACAGTTTCCTAGTATTCCACACCCAACGCTAGTTTTACCCCATGTTATCAAACTCCTTTTTTCCTCCCTCAAAATAGCTTCTCATTCATCCATGTGTGTTGTGATTTTGGAAATAAATGTTGATTGATTCACAATGACAATCTGGATAAATATCTGTCAACTTACCCAAGGAAAGAAGAGTTCTCAGTTTAAGGTTCAGCTTCTAGCTATTTAAAAACACAATACAGGTTCGAGATAAAAAGAAAGCACCTGGATCAAAAGCAACTAGCCATAAGCTCAAGAACTCTGCAAGTTCATATATGATGTGAATGCTTTATTTTGTAATGCCACATACTTTGTAAATAAACAACTAGCTAATTTTTTATGGAAGTTTTATATAAACTTATTTCTGCATACAGGATCTACAAGTGCATTTTCTGAACAAGCTGCCAACGTATATTGGAGTTATACTCTAATTAGGCTCAGAAGTCTGTATCTCCATTAAAGTGGAAAATACTCATGCATTAAATGCAGACTGTCTTTAGTTAACCTATGTATGGTGGGTAAGTGGATTTGTAATGCAAAATGACAGAATAAACGACTGCAAACACAATGTATTTTGTCTTTTGTATTAGCATAAATACAAAATATTGAGAAAAAAAACTTTGTTGTACTTTATGCAGCAGATATTTTGTCCTTGCTCTTGACTTGTAGGTCTAAGAGACTGGTATGTTCGAACTCTAGTTTTGAAGATTTCCTCGCAGAACAGAGTCTAGTTTGGATTGTGAGGCTGCCTTCTCAACCCTGACTTTGCATTGCCTGGCATGTAGTGTGTCAATTGGAGGTAGGGAGTGCTGTCGGATGGTCATGATATCCATCTACTGGATTATCTGCACTGTGTTGTGTGATAATTGAAGGTCCTGTTTACTGTGCTGTACTGTTTAGTGTGTGGAGTATCTCAGGGGGTGTATGCTGTTGTGAGCAAACCACTACGCCAAATATGGCATATATGTTCTTTGTATGATCTTGCATTGGAAACATGCAAGCTTTACAGTCACTGATACATTTATCACTTAGCAGCCTTGGTTTTTTTTCAATATAGAAAAAAAATCTTTAGTCCTCTTATTTGACAAAGGCAGGGAGAAAGATCTAGTCAAGATCTGTGCAACTGGGAGCAAACCACCACTAATCTCGTCAACTTATTGTGCATTGTCCTAATCCTTGTACTAGGCAGAAATAAACCAACCCCGGGACAACGTAATTTCACCAGTCCCTAAAGAAGAGAAAAAGAAAGACCTAGGAGTGGTGATATAAGGGATCAAGTGATATAAAGGGGTCCCACATTCTTTCCTTGTACGAGCCCATTTGGCATTCTAATCGATCTATGTGTCTTGAAAAGCTTAGCCAGCCCACCCTAGTTGGGGAGAGTCCAGAAACCCACTTTAGACTAATTTCCCTGCGTGCAGTGGCTATTAAAATAAAAAGCAGAGACAAAGTATTTTTCCCAAAGACTGTTTTGTCTACCTCCCTTAATCCAAATATCATGAAAGAAAGGCTTCCCTCAATATCCCGACCCAAGATTTTATTTAATACATTACCCACATCTCACCAGAAAGCCTGGATAGCTGGACACTGCCAAAACAGATGCACATCATCCGCATTTTCCAGTTGACATTTCGGGCAACATCTTCTTTTATTTCCTCCCATCTTAGCGAGTTTCTTGGAAGACCAATAGGCCCTGTATATGGTAAACAAATGATTCCTCCCGAGTGAGGCTGAGGTCACTGAAGTCCATAGTGTAGCAACAGATACTTGCCATAGGTTTTGGGTGTCGCAGCTTGGCATGTCCAGCTTCCAGATTTCTTCGGCCAGGGTCCTCCCACTATCGTCTCCTTGTACTAATGCCCAGTACCACTTTGAGACTTTCTTTCTGTAGGCTTGTATCTTCACTGAATCCTTCTCTAATTCCGACTCTGCCCCAACGTTTAGTTGGGATCGTGGCCAACTTGTAGTATTTGAAGCTGGATATGTGGAAGTCTGTGTTCTGACTAAGAGCATCCCATGTTAATAGCGTGGGGGAGGCTAGGTTGTCCTTCAAGCATAGAGGGGCCCCTGGGGAGTTCCAAATGGTGCCTTGCAAATATAGTATGGATTTGTTTTTAACCTGAATCCAAATTCTGCTTGTTGCAATTAGGGTCTTAAATTAATTTTTGGGGAAAAATTTGGTGTGTCCAAATTTGAACAAAAAGCCTTTGCCTTTTTCTCCCAAGTTACTTATTAGAGCCCTATATCTCAGCGGCATTTCCTGGGGGGCTAACAGCTTTCGCCTAGAATTTTTCAGAAAAAGGCCAAGTAATACAATTGAAAATCCGGGAGTACTAATGCCCCCTCCAGCTTTTTCTTCCTAACGTTTTTTCCAGGAAATTCTCACACTCCTATCCCTCCATATAAAACTACTAAGTTGCCCCTGAAGTTTTTAAAACCAAACAGGCTTAAAAATCTAAGGGAGAGTGTTGAAAATAAAAGTAAACCGGGAGAATTGTCATTTTAACTAGGTTGGTCCTTTTTTAGCCTCTTGCGTAAGTCGAGCAAAGTAGATATCCGCCATTTTGACCAAGTCTTTTGTTACTCGTACTCCTAGGTATCTGAACTCTGTCTTACCAAGTGTTCAAGGTGGTTGGGGACAAGGTTGTTCCATGACATAGCTTCAGTCTTATCTTAGTTGACTAAATAGCCTGAGATTCCCCCAAAGTTGCCCGCTAATTCCAAGACTACGGGTAAGAATGTCTCCAAATTATCTGTATATACTACCAAATCATCTGCGTATAGGGCCTCTTTCCCATACCAGTCCACATGCTGGAAAGGGGGGATTTTTTGGTCTACTCTTCTTTCAAGAGGCTCCAAATAGAGATTAAACAGCAGCGGTGAAAGTGGACAGCCTTAATGGGTTCCCCTGTTTATCCGAAGGCTAGTGGTTAGAAAGCTGTTAAGCAGTATCTTTGCTGTTGGGGTATCATGTATACCTTGGATAGCGTGGAGGAAATTAGCACCAAGACCATTTTGTTCTGCAACATTGTACAGATAAGGCCAACTAACTGTATTGAAAGCCTTGGCGGCATCAACCAAAATAACAGATAAGGTGGTCTCCATCACAGAAGCTAAATCTATCGCACACACCAGATCTTGTGTCGGATCAGAAAGTTGCATCCCCTTCATGAAACCCTTCTGGTGTGTACCTATTAGATCTCCTAGGACCTTATCCAGTAGTCTGGCTAGAACTTGTGAGTACATTTTATAATTGCATTTAGCAGAGAAATTGGTCTATAAGATTCACATTTTTTCGGGTCCTTATCAGATTTGACTATTAAAGTGATCACTTCTTCACTCCATGTAGGGGGGAGGGGTGCTTGCTGTGCATAAATAGTGTTAAGCATCTTATCCAGGAAGGGGAAATTGCCTCTTTCAGGGTTTTGTATATCTTGTTGGGAAGGCTTTCGGGGCCCAGAGCTTTTCTTGATGATGCTATCTATTTCTGCCGTGGAGATCTCTTGGTTGAGAGCTGTCCGCTGAGTGTTATTTAGGCAGGGAACTTTGTCCTGATTTAGCCAGTCTCTTATCTCCGGTTGCGTCACTTCCACATCATCAGTATATAACTCCTGAAAGAAGCTCACAAAAGCTTCCCCAATTGTCCTTTCTTCCATGCACTTGCACCCTGTTTTATTATTTATTACTGCCTTAATGTCATTTCTAATCGGGTCTTGTCTTGCTTTCTATGCTAGCATCTTTCCGCATCCTTCCCCATATTCATGATTTGCCAGCCTACTAACTTCCCATCTCTGTTTCACTAGGCCGTCCAATTAATCAGATAATATCCCACTAGCTTCTGTCAATTTACTTTGTAGCGCCTCTTTTATCGAGGCTTGGGCAGACTCACTCTTTGTTAATTTTCCCTGAATATCATCAGTGCCTGTTCATAATCCCTTACCTTGTTCTTCCCCACCATATTTTTATAAGCAGCTATATTTATTAATTTCCCATGGAGATACGCTTTGTAAGCGTCCCAGACAATGTGAGGTGGAGCGGAATCAGTGTTTTGTTTAAAAAAGGAAAGTTTCCTCTTTCAAAGATCTTACTACTTCAGCATCCCCTAATAGGTTTCTATCTAAAGTCCACATTGTCTGTACTGGCGGGACTTTAACCAGAATCTCTAATTTAACTGCTGCATTGTCAGATAAGTGTGACTGTTGATTAGTTACCTTGAGAATGCTATTATTTAGTTTCTGGTCAGTCAAAAGAAAGTAAATTCTGGATGAGTGGGCCAGCTTTTTGTTTGAAAAGTATACCCTCTCTCCTGTGCTGCTTTCATTCTCCAAGTATCCACCAAGGCTAGATTTTCTATCAGATGGTGAACAAAATCCCTCATTTTGGGAGAGTTTACTGCTGGTCTCGGGGTGGAGGGTAGATTTATCCAAGACTGGGTTGAGGTTTTGTAATTCTCGAGTCTGACTCCATTTTGTTCTGTGCCACCATTTTGTGTTGCCCTCACGTAGGCTTGTGAAGGTAGCCTGGTGAACAAAGTGGCCTGGCCTTCTTAGTTCATGTATACATTAACTACGTTTCTTTTTGACTCTGAAATGAACTGCAAGAAACTGACCTCTTCACCTGAAACTGACCTCGCAAACCCAATTTCCCTGATCGATCTTTGTCTGAGATTGACAATCAATGTTCAGGACATCGTTAACTTTTAGTTTCCTTGCACATGCCTTATCTTGTTCAGCATCTGTTACTGTTTCTTTTTTATGTTTCTTCATTACATGGGTTATGCTTTCAATTATAGGTTTGTCCGGCTTGTGGAGATTGAATTTGGGACATTCCTAATAATTAACTTTTGGGTTGGGATACTGTAAATTGATTTTTTTGTTATGTGATACTTTGTTTGAAAATTTACCTTATTAGCTAGAATTTTGTGCAGTGGGTGTACATTTATAATGTGAATATTGGGTATAAAAGGAGATGTCTCGCCTTAGTAAAATGAGCAGTCTCCTGAGAATTTACACCGTGATGTATTTCTAGGATCACTGTTACAAGCTGCAGCTAATAAACTTGGTCTCTGATGCCATCCAGAAGTATTCCGTGTCTCTGTATACCAAGACAGGTGAACTCGAAGATCTTAGGCGTGCTCCTGATGCCGCTGGGTTAAACCCCGGTTCTTCAACTGGCGCCCAACGTGGGGCGACTTCAGCGGTACTGGTCCAAGCCCGAAGATTGTGAGGAGCCCCGTGAGGAAATTCTGGAGGACGGACGCCACTTCATCGACCCCTGCATATCGACGTGGACCGAAGGTTTTTTTCTGCGAGGCTTCCCCTTTCCGATGGCTGCGAAGGACTGCTGCCCTGACTGTCGCCGTGTCTTGGACCCTCTTGTGATGATTTATAAAGCGACACGTTAGACGGTCTTCTGGTGGCGTGACAGACATTTTGGTTAAGTATAAGTGGGTCGCTCCCACGACTTTGTTTTGTTTCTTGATTTTGATTCAGCCATTGCAATAGTCGAAGCCGAGGGGTTCGTATATTTGCTTATGTATCATTTTTGATAACCCCTTGAAGTTTGAAGCAAGACTAGTGAGCTAAAAGATGTCTGGTTTTAGCAAATTTAGGAAATGGTTTTGTTGTAGTTGTAATAGGGATTCCCGATTGAAGGACTCGTGTCCGATACCTCCGGTTGGAACTCCAACTTATGAGCTCTATTCAAAGCATGGTGTAGGTCCCATTACCTTTAATGAAGTATGGGTCCGTTATACAAGGAAATATGGTGTTTTACGATGGCCCCAACATGGTAGTTTTGAATCAGATGTTTTAGATAACCTAGAAGTTGCGCTATTTAAGAAGAAAGCTAGGCCGGCGATGTTTGACTCTTTCCGCCTTTGGCGTAAGGAAGCCAAACAGCGAGAAATTAAGCAAGCTAAGAGAGATAGGAAGGAAAGGAATATATCGGTAATGCAAGCTGCTAGGCAGTTTAAGGAAGATGAAGAAGATCGTACGATTGAAGTGCCAGATAGACAACATTGCATGGCCATGGACAAATGTTATCCGGCTTTGCCACCCCCCCTTTCAAATGTGACTGAAGACCCTGAAAAGGATCCTTTGATGACACATTTACTGAGATTACCACCCCCTTATGTGCAGGGTGCTACTGCACCTCCGTTACCTCCAGTTGTTGCACCCCTTGTTGTCGTTCAACCCCCTGTTGTTGTTCAGCCACCTGTTGCTTCACAGGTGGTTCTTCCTCCCCTGGCGCAGCCCCCTCCAGGGCCGCCAGCCTTGCCACCAGCCTTGCCTCAAACTCCTTTGCCTTACACTCCTTTATCTTCGACTTCTCTTATTTCTGTCCCTACGTCTCTGTCGCCTCAAAACACTTTGTATCCCTCCTGTCCTCATGTCAACTTCTTCTCCTTCTGCTCGGCAACTTATGACTGAGACTGTCTCTAGTCTTTTGTCTCCTTTCTTTGGGTCACTGAATATGACCCCTGTTTCTGAATGTAAGCAGAGACGTAGTCAGCTCCCTGGTCCCGAAGAGCGGGCAACGTTGGATCTCCTTGCTCGTAGATGGGTTTCGAATACCTCCAAGTACAGTCCACAAGTGTTTATGGATATCTCCCTACAGTGGGAGGCACCAAAACAAAAGGTATGTTTTTGATGTCATGTGTAACTTCCTTTGTCAGAAGTGGGAAGATAATGAGTTGGGTTCAATTCCACTGGAATAGCTTAATGTTGAGTCTGAATTTGCTAAAGGGACCATAGTGGGTTCCGATGTTGAGGAAGCGGTAGGTACACTACTCACTTTTAGGTCTAGACTTCCACCTCAGTCATTGTTCGAACCTGACCCTTCTGTTAGGAGAAAAGTGAAGCAGTATCCTATGAGAGAGGTTCCCCCTGTATGGAGAGAGGCAATTGTGGCTGATGCCGCTCATGGTATTGCCACTGCACCGGCTCATTTTCAGCTAGTGTGGGTGCATGTCCCTTGGAAGAGAGCTGAGGTCCTGGCTCTTAAGCAGACCTTGCCTGACCCCCGTAAAAATCCTGCTGGTTATTACAAGGAGTTGTCTCAGACAGTTGATGCGTGTGTTATGAGTTTAGCTGACATAGATATGTTGATGGGTAATGTAGTTCCTCAACCCTTGTGGGCGAAGATCCGTCACGAGGATCACGCGCCAGAGTTAGGAGATACGTGGGTTAATATTACTGCTGCAGATGGTCGGCAGGTAGGAGGTGCCAAACCTGAACCCTTAGTTGCAGAACTACCTGGTAGGATTATTAATTTAATGAAAACTATGATGCCTCCTCTGCGGGTGAATTGGGACAAGTTAGCAGCATGCAAACAAAAGAAATACGAGAGTGTGTCTGATTCCTTCACTAGGTTTGAGGAAACATTAATTTATCATAGTGGTCAGGACATGAGTACAGAAGGTGGTCAGAGGTTGCTTGTAGATAAGTTTGTTTTTAATTTACTTCCTGAACTTTCTAATAAGTTAAAGGACTCTGAGAGTTCATGGGCTGTTTCTTCTTCGGCCCAGATATTGGCTACTGCACAATACTATGAGAATAGAGATAAAGATGAGAAGGATAAAGTAGAGAAGAAGACTAGAGAATTAAAAACGAAAGTTCTTCTGCAGCAGGCTTATCCGCCTCGCCCTAATCAGCGTCAGTTTCAGCAACCTTCCCAGTTTCAGCAACCCCCACAGTTTCAGAAACTGTTGCAGAAGTCTGAGTCTTTTGCTTCGCGACTCCCGCTAGGCCCTAATCAGTGTGCTTATTGTAAAGAAGAAGGTCACTTCAAGAATAGTTGCCCGATCTTGCTACAGCGTGCGAATGGTATGTCTGGTCTGAGAGGTCGTGGTGGTTTCCAACAAGTACCTAGGGGTAGGGGACGTGGTACGTTTCCCCAGAATGAACGTTCCTTTTCCCCTCAGAATTCTATGAATTATTTTGACCAACAGAATGTTCCGACCGTCCAGTCCGCTCAGTACTACACTGATGATTATTATGTTGGAAGTGAGAGTGCTGGTTTTAATGTTAGTTAGGACAGCCATGGACAAAGTGAAGGAGTAGTGTCAGTTCCAGTAGACCAGAGTGGACCTTATGTTGAAGTGATTACATCAGGTGTAGCAGAACCTTTTGTTTTGGATACTGTTGCAGCAAAGAGTTCTATCATGCACTCTAAACTCCTTGGCACACCTTTGTCTAGCTTGACCAATATTTCCGTAGGATTTTATGGCGCCCCAGTTCGTAACCCGGTTTCTTGTCCTTTGCCCCTTTCTATTGGTCCCTGTGAATTGGAGGCTCCCCTTATTCTAACGACTGGCTGTGGCGAGAATCTGTTGGGTTTGGACTTGTTGAAAAGATTGCATGCGACATTACATTGTTCTCCTTCGGGAATACATCTTACGGTGGGTAAGAAAGTGATTTCCCCGATGTATCTGTCTAAGGATCGCCTTCCACTGGAACTGCGTTCTCTCCCTGATACACTTTGGGCTACAGGTCCCAATGATGTTGGTCTCTTGCAGATTCCACCCTACGTTGTTACCCTTAAGTCGAATGCTAAATTACCCCGCATTCCTCAGTACAAAATTTCCAGTGATGGCGAAAGAGCTCTTTTAGCGATTATCTATGATTTGGTTGAGAAAGGTGTGGTTGAAGAAACGAGAGGTAATGTGTGTAACAGTCCTGTTCTGCCTGTCCTTAAGCGTACTGACTCTTCTCAGCCACCTGTGTATCGGTTTGTGATCGACCTTCGAGAAGTCAATAAGATCGTTGTGCCACAGTTTCCTGTTGTCCCGGACATTACTGCTTTATTGACTATGATCCCTGCCTCAGCTGCTTGGTTTTCTGTTATTGATCTGAAGAACGCTTTCTTCAGTATTCCGATTGCTGAGGAAAGTAGGGATATTTTTGGCTTCTCTTTAAGAGGCCGCAGTTTCCGGTTTAAGCGCACTCCTCAAGGTTATTGTGAGAGTCCCTCCATTTATAGTCAGGCTTTGAAAACTCAGCTTGATACTCTTGCATTGCCTTCTGGTGCTACTCTTATCCAGTACGTTGACGATCTGTTGGTTGCTGCTGATGATGAAGAGATTTGTAAAGAAGTTACTCTTTCTTTGTTGCGACACCTGTCTGACCTTCATCATAAAGTGTCACCTTCGAAGTTGCAGTATTGCCGCCAAGAAGTGACCTACTTAGGTCATCTCTTGTCGAAGGAGGGAAGACAATTGACCCCAGAGCCTATTCAAGCGATTGCCCAAATGACTGTACCATGCACACTGAGAGAGGTGCGTGCCTTCTTAGGTATCACCTCATATTGTAGACAGTGGATTCTGAATTTTTCTTTGCTAGCGAAACCTTTGTTGGCACTTACTCTTAAGGACACACCACACCCTCTTCCTTGGTCTGACGAATGTCAGAAGAGTTTTTCTGAATTGCGTGATGCATTGTGTTCTGCTCCGGTGTTGGGTACCCCCGACTACAGTAAATCTTTTACACTTTACACGAGAGAGAAGGTTGTGCGTTCTCAGTGTTGACGCAACAATTTGGAGACGAGCAGCGCCCATGTGTGTATTTTTCAGCTACTTTAGATCCGATAGCTAGGGCGTTGCCTAGTTGTCTAAGAATTGCAGCGGCTGTTTCTATCCGACAGTCTGCTGGTTTGGTATTGGATAATACATTGATTGGGATGGTCCCACATGCAGTGGATACCCTATTGAATAGAACGAAGACTCAATATCTTACCAGTGCGCCTTTATCGGGTTATTAGTTGACGCTTTTGGCTAGCCATGTGCACATCAAGCGGTGCAACACATTGAATCCAGCTACATTGTTGCCGATCTTTGTAGAGCTAGATGCTCAGGAACAGCATGACTGTTTTCACCGGACAGAGGAGGAAACGAAGGGTAGAGTTGATCTGAAAGATACTCCTCTTTCGAATCCTGATGGTACCCTATGGGTAGATGGTCCGTGCTTTAAGCATCCGAATGGAGAGACGACTGCAGCATATGCTGTCACAACTTTTCACACGATTGTTGAAACAGCACGTATTGCACAGATTTCAGCGCAAGCAGCGGTGTTGATAGCATTGACTATAGCGTGTGTTGTCAAAAGGAAAGAGAGTGAATGTTTATACTGATAGCCAATACGCATTTGGCGTGGCTCACACTTTTGGGCGCTTGTGGAAAGAGAGAGGATTTCTTACTTCCCATGGTACGAAAATTCAGCATTGACAATTAGTGAGTGAAGTTCTCGAATCCTTTACTTTGCCGACCCAAATTGCGATAGTGAAGTGTAGTGCGCATAAGAAGGTTACGGATGATGCGGGTTGAGGGAATGCTTTTGCAGATGAAGTAGCGAGAGAAACGGCGAAAGATGTGACATGTCGGATGTATGTTGCAGGTCCTGCCAGATGGGTTGTGGAAGGAGGAATGTGTGAAGATACAATAGAAAGTGTGAAGATGATTCAGGCAGAAACTACTGAGAGAGAATTTAGTATGTGGAGAGAGAGTACGGGAATGTTGGATTCAACAGGCTGTTGGGTTGAGTTGTCAGAGCACCAGCGATGGTTGTTGCCGGATGCATATGTGCTTCCGGTGGTTACTATGGCTCATGGGTTGGCTCACATTAGTTCAAAAGGGATATGTAAGTTGTTGGCTCCGGTATGGCAGAATGGTGGAATTCCTAGGTGTGCTGAGAATTTGGTTAAACACTGCATGATTTGCTTGATGCATAATCCTGGAAAGGGAACCCCAACTCCAGCGGGTCATTTTGCTCCTCCAACGTATCCGTTCGAGGTGTTGCAGATAGACTACATTCATATGGAAAGATGCAACAACTTGAAGTATGTCCTTGTGGTTGTTTGTGCCTTTTCCAGATGGATAGAGGCCTACCCCCTAAAGGATAATACTGCCTTGTCTACAGCCAAGGTTTTGCTCAAAGAATTCTTTCCCAGGTATGGCTTGCCGAGGATGGTATGGAGTGATAATGGAAGTGAATTTGTGGGTCAGATTATGAAGAAAGTATGTGCGGGTCTGGGTATTAAACAGAAATTTCACGCTGCGAATCACCCCCAGTCAGCAGGCCTGGTTGAGTGCTATAATGGCACTCTGAAGCTGAAGTTGGCCAAGGTGCAAGCGAGCTCTGGTCTTACATGGCCCGATGCCTTACCATTGGCACTTTTGTCCACGAGAATGAAAGTACATTGTCACGTGGGACTTAGCCCATACGAGATTGTTTTTGGACGTCCGGCGAATTTCTGGGGTTCGAGGCCTAAGAAGTACAGTGATATCGAGTACCCTATGTTGGTTGACTACTTACATGATTTGACTGATAAATTGCTTGTTCTTCACCAACAGGTCCATGACACTTTGCCTTCAGTTTCTGTAGACGCAGGCCACACGATTCAACCTGGCGACTGGATTCTAACCAGGAATTTCCAGAGGTCAAAGAACTTGGAACCAAGATGGACTGGTCCATACCAAGTCCTGTTATCAACTCGGACTGCTATTAAGGTGTTCGGCAAGAAAAACTGGGTACATGGTACCCATTGCAAGAAGATACCTTTGCCCTTACCGTACAATAAGTGGGTCTGGGAAGGTGTTGCCGATTCCGAGAGTGAAAGGGTTCCGAGATTTGTGCCTTTTAGCGATGCACATCTGGAATGGACTCAGTCAGAACGTGCGGATGATGAAGTCTTGCAAGAAGCTGTGCCGCCGTGTTTGAGACTTGATACTACTCACCCAGAAACACTCTTTCAGGATCAAACTGTGCCTGGTAAAGAACGCTACAACTTAAGGTCTAAAAAGGACAAATAAAATCTGATTTTTTTTGTGAATTACACTCTTTCAGACAAGAGACTATTTTTCTTTTTCGAACCACCATCCGGGTTCAGCTGCAGGGTCGCGGTATAAGACTTAAGGGGTGGCCTGCGTATTGACGAAAGGTCTGCGGTTCTAGGGACGTCTAGGACGCCTGGACGCACACTTGAGGGAGGAAGGAAAATTGCCGCGAGCAGCACGGTAAAGGATGGAGTCTGTTGTAACTGAAATAGATGTTGAGAGAATAGATCTTAAGACAAGATGTTGTACATTGATACATAGCAAATGTTTTATAATATTGTGCTTTTTGACGTTTTTAAGTATCACGTTAGCTTGTGTGGGTTGGACTGTCTATGCTACACAACAGACATCTGCATCCACCTCCCAACCGATGCTTTCTTTCACTACTGCTTCTTTGCACCAGTTTTATACGTTGCCTGAACATGAACAGACAAGGAGATCAGAATTTGTCAACAACTCGTTCATACAGTTGTTGCATCAGCATCAGTTAGTAGTAAATACCACTAATTGTTGGGTTTGTGGTCTTATGCCTCATACGACAGATAAAGGTATGCCATATTTGGTTTTGCCTTTTTCTTTTAATGGGTCTGTGTGGGCTTTTCAGACCATGTTTACATATGCAAATGAGGTACGCCCCTTACGTTCCCTTAAAGATAACTCGAGCAATAGTGCCTTGATAAGGGGAATAGTAGCTATGATCCAAAATATTGATGCTTTTAATGCTATCCCTAAGGATGAGGTGCAGGCTTACATTGGTTGGAACGTGACTGGATATAGTACCAACTTGACAGAGAAGGAGAGATGAAAAAGGTCTCCCCCTATTTGGATTGTACCCCACTGAGGCCATTTTTGTTTGCAAGGTAATGGTCGGAATCCGAAAGCTCAGCTAGGTAAGAGTGTGTGTTCTCAAACCTATGTCTATTCATCTCGGACTTCTCCACCGTTTGTGCCAGCTAAAGGCACATATTTTGTTTGTCATGACAGAGCCTACACATGGTTGCCACCTGATTTTTCAGGAACGTGTTATGTGGCGTTTCTGCTTCCCCCCACATACACTACTGCTTCAGACTATCATAGAACGGGATATTGTAGAGGTGTCTTCAATCAGGAAGATACTGCAGCACACGAAGTAGGAGATTTCTTCAAGGGCTTCCTGCCCTTTTGGGGTCCTATGATCAATAGTAGGCATATTCGACAGCTTGTCTGCGTTGTTGAAGCTACTATTAATGAGACAGCAGGTGCTCTTAGTAATGTTACTGCTGAGCTTCAAGCGGACCGCATTATGACTTTGCAGAACCGTAGGGGATTAGACATCATACTTGCAGATCAAGGAGGAGTATGTAAATTGATTGGATCCAGTTGCTGTGTTTACATACCAGATAATGCCCCTACAGTGTACCAAGCCATCTCTAGGTTGTATAAAATCTCTGAGTCTATGCATGTAGACGAAGGAGACTGGTCATTGACGAGATGGTTTTGGGGACTGCTGTCCAAATGGGGATGGAAGACTCTGACATTCCTTGGTATGGTTTTAACCTTCCTTTTCTCTTGTTGTCTTTGCATCCAGTGTGGTCCCGCCATTTGTAGTCTTTGTGCTACTATGTGTGTTCGGAGACCTGTCCCGAGAGAAGTAGAGAATAATAAGATGATGCTACAGCAACACCTTGACGACCTAATGAATATCGATATAGACCTAGATTCAGATTAACATGAGTCTTAGGTTATTGCCTACGTAATGGCAAAAGGAGGGTCTGAGGTTTTGTAATTCTCGAGTCTGACTCCATTTTGTTCTGTGCCACCATTTTGTGTTGCCCTCACGTAGGCCTGTGAAGGTAGCCTGGCGAACAAAGTGGCCTGGCCTTCTTAGTTCATGTATACATTAACTAGGTTTCTTTTTGACTCTGAAATGAACTGTAAGAAACTGACCTCGCAAAGCCAATTTCCCTGATCGATCTTTGTCTGAGATTGCCAATCAATGTTCAGGACATCATTAATTTTTAGTTTCCTTGCACATGCCTTATCTTGTTCAGCATCTGTTACTGTTTCTTTTTTATGTTTCTTCATTACATGGGTTATGCTTTCAATTATAGGTTAGTCCGGCTTGTGGAGATTGAATTTGGGACATTCCTAATAATTAACTTTTGGGTTGGGATACTGTAAATTAAGTTTTTGTTATGTGATACTTTGTTTGAAAATGTACCTTATAAGCTAGAATTTTGTGCAGTGGGTGTACATTTATAATGTGAATATTGGTTATAAAAGGAGACGTCTCGCCTTAGTAAAATGAGCAGTCTCCTGAGAATTTACACTGTGATGTATTTCTAGGATCACTGTTACTAACTGCAGCTAATAAACTTGGTCTCTGATGCCATCCAGAAGTATTCCGTGTCTCTGTATACCAAGACAGGTGAACTCGAAGATCTTAGGCGTGCCCTTGACGCCGCTGGGTTAAACCCCGATTCTTCAGGGTTCAGCAATGTGTTAAAATCCCCCCCCCCCCAAAATGATATGGTATATTCTAACGAGAAGCTCTTGGTATAATTCTCTAAGTGGGGAAGGATCATTGATATTTAGGCCATAGTAGGTAACAAAAGCATATTCTAGATTACGGATCTTAACATAGCTCATTGCCCATCTACCCCTAGTATCAGTCGTGGAGCCCTCCAGCCTAGTCTGAACCGATTTTTTATAGGACTACCACTCCCTTCACATTACAGGACCGATTTGTGCACACAAGATGAGAAATCCATCTATTCCTCTTTAAGACTTACAACCATTCTTCACGACGCAAATGAGTATCCTGCAATAGAATACCATCACTATCAGAGAGCCTTAGTAACTCCAGAATCTTTCTTCGTCTAGAATTTACCCTTAGACCATTGACATTTCATGAGTTTATTTTAAGATTGCTCATCATTCCTTCCCTTTCTTTTGGAGCGATAATATTCAGCACTCTCTCTCCCTTCTGGTGCCTTATCTCTTTGCGTCAATGAGGATTATATGTATTTTTTCCTCCCTAAATCCTCCCCACCCTGTGCTCAAAAAAACGAAAAACTTGTGAAAGTGTCTTTGTCACTTCCCCTCCTCCCCCCAGGGAACCCTCCCTGTATCCTGCCTGGGAACTCCCAACATGCACTGTTTGATCTCCGTACCTCCACCCTATAGAATAACTTCAAGCTGTTAGGAAACTTTATGAGACTTAAATTAACAATTAAGTTTTCCATCTCGGATATCTCTCTCACTTTGTGCATTCTATTGTTCCACAGTATTCTTAGTCACCGGAAATTTCGGCTGTGCCGTTGCCCCTAAAGCCTTCAAGTCCTGGATATATTTTCCTAATTCCCACTGACGAGTTTGAGTAGCCTTGGCGATATCTAATCTAATCGTGAAGGACCAGTCTTGTTTTTAAGCTGTTTACCTCTAAGAGCAGCTGAGAGATTAGTTCCTTGATTGTATAAGTGCGTAAATTTATCAGAATTTTCCTAGGCTTTCCTGTGTCCAGGGATTTCCTAAAAGGATCATGATGTACCCCTCTGGTTGTCGTTCTCTAAATCAAATTTTGCTGCTTCTGGGAAGAATTTTGCCAGCAAATCCACTACAAAGCTCTTTTAGTTTCCTCCCTCACTGCCTTCTGGAACGCCCAGGACCCTTAGATTGTTCCTTCTTCTTCTCCTGCCTTCAGAGCCGTTATCTGCATCTGATTGGTTTTTTCCTCCTCTTGTAACGACCCCAGAGAGGCTTCCATGATAAGAAGTCTTTCTGTGATGTCGACCAATTTCTCCTCCAAACCCTCACATGCTGTTTGAATTTTAGCTTGAGTCTGCTCTGAGACAGCAAATTTTTCTTTAATATCGTTTGATAAGGAGAGGAGAATCCAAGTAACATTCATGCCAGGCAGTTCTTGTTCCTTCCCTGATATACTCTGACCGTTCCCTGCCTTCCCTTCTGGATTCTTGATACTCGTGAGAGCATGATTTGATCCTACTCTTATCTGGGGGGGTCGATGCCAAAATGTCCACATAGGGGCTGTTAAGCAGCTCATCATTCAGTAGGGGGGAGAAGTGGTTTTCCAAAAGTAACACAGGATCCACTTTGGATGCAGGATGGGGAGGTTCCATTAGGCAGGTCCCGATTTGGTTAGACTGAGACCCTTCGATATTCTTAATCTTGAAAAATGATCTCATTGAGGAGTGATTTTGATTCTCTCTCCTGAGCTGCCGATAGATGATATCATAGGCTTGGTACCTTTTTTAGTGCTTTTATGAGAGAGTACTTGTGTGGGTATTTGGGATTGCGCTCCTCCAAACCTTGCCCTCCGAAGCCATTGTTAGACTGCATGGAGTCTGGGTCACTCTGCTTCCCTGTGGTCCTCCCCGCAAACTTTGCATTCCTCAGTGTGTACCTATTTTTTCCTACGCTGTTGGAGGGGGCAAGAGTGAAGGGATCATGTAAGCATCCCACTATGACTGCTAACACCTCTCCTTCTCTAGATAGATAAGGTGCTTGTTCAGTAACCTTTTTGGGACCTGAGGACTTTATTTTCCTGGTGGCATGAGGACTCAATCTTTTTTAGGGGTCATGAGTAAAGTAAATGACCTCGCTTTAGCCACTTCTCTCTTCTGCGCACCTGGATGGGCATCCACTGCTGGGGGACAGGTTCTGACTCTTCCCCCCTATGCCCTGGAAGCAAATCCGAGCTACTGCACGTCTTTTGCGTCGGAGCTCTGCAGCAGCACGAAGGCACTGTGAGCCCGTGTCTGGAGCTCGTTCCTCCCCCGCAGCGCTGCCGATGGGGGTAACTCTGGTGTGGAAACTGTCCCGCTTTTGTTGCTGGTGAAGGAGCGGGTATGCAGTGTCATGCGGGCCGTAGTAAGCCAAGAAGAACTGTATCAGCTTGTGCAGCAAGAAAGCCTCAGCACGGCGAAGGCACTGGAGCTTGCAGCCGGCGCATTAGCAGGCTGCCATGTTCCCCCGTTGAGCCTTGTGTTTTAGATAAAACATTGAGTGTTTACAACTGTACATTAACCACCCCTTCACAGTCATAACATTCTACATAACAATTTATATTTGCTCGTGATGCATGCATGTCACATGTTCTCTCTAGTGTATTTTGTATATTTGTATGCAGCATTTCTTGGAAATTTAAATACCTATCTGGACTGCTTGGAATGTGTGAAAACTGCATTTTGATGGATGTTTTGAGGCTGTCTTATATTGTAAAAAATGTGTTAGTTACACTTGAGCTCTAGTGGATGTAAAAGGGGTGGTCTGTTGAGTATACTGTGTTAGATGTTTGTGTGTGCGGTGTTTGGAGGTTAGTGCTGTTCTGCATTTCTGTGCTGTTTTAGATGCAAATTATATGGTCTGTCTTACATATGATTATTGATTACACCTTATCCTGACAGCCAAGATGATATGGTCCACCACTTGAAAATAGGAGAGAGGTGTAAAAGAATCAAAGCTGCCTACTTGCTGCCATCAAGAATGCAGCATAGATCAACCAGCACAGCAAGCACTACAGAGTCAGCCATGTCAGCGGGATGAAAGCCAAACTGCACTGGATCAATAACCACATTCTTAAATATTGAGAGTGTGGCTTTTTTTAATTACTTTTTCTTATGACTATTACCTAGAAGTAAGTGGATGGGCAGACATTACACAAACTGGATAGATAGCCATAATGTTTCCGTAACAATGAGATAATAGATTTTTAAAAAACAATAGTAACCTCCTCAAAGCAAAAATTAAGAAAGCAGATATGAAAATATGAGAAAGATTTATTAGGTGAGCCTGCATGCAAGGATCCAAAGGGGACCCAGATTTGAGTGAGGCAAGTGCAATGCTGACAGACCGCTTCATATGCAGGTCGTAGTAGGAAAGTAAGTGACCATTTGAAAATTCTAAAAGGATACCAAGATGGACCAGGACCTAGAAAAGATGCTGTCTAATGGCCTCTATTTTTTTTGTAGAGCCAATTAGGCAAGGGCTTACATAGCATAAGCAAAGGAGAGATCTTAGTTTGGCAGTGGACAGAGTCAAAAGAGTTCCTTGGCCACAAAAAGGGTTCTTTAGTTGTTCTGGGAGCCACATTAATGTAGTTTTGGTGATTGAGGTGTAAGAAAATGAATTATTAATTGGGGGTGGATTAGAGTCCACTACAAATAATATTGTCACTATTATTAAGTTCAGTCAAAGGTTTCAGTATTTTAAAACTGGACTCAACCCCTGGTACCTGTTGCACAGAGCAAGACAGCATAACCTAAAGAAAATGTGTAAAGCATGTAGAAATATCCAAACCGTTATAAAGCTGAAAACACAGCTTGGGGGCCTATTTAAATCCTGGCAGATGTCCTGTTTATCTTTGCCCTGGTGGAGGCACTGCCTGCCAGATTTATAAATAACAGCCAAGCTGATGGTCATTTATAAAGCATTGCCAGGTACTGCCGTCACAACAGTTTCTGTCAATTAATTTAGCTGTTTGGTGAAGGGTGCCATCAACATGACTGAGCCCTGCACCAAACAGTTTTCTTTGATCTATTTTTTTTTAATCCCTAAATGGGATTTTCTTCTTAAAAGGAAAAAAAGAAAATGCTCCCCTCACCATGGTGGTCCTCTCTCATGGTGAGGGGGCATTTAGCAGTTTTCACTGCCCCTTTCTACCAGGGTTTGCCTGGCAGTGACAGGCAATGAAAACTGGACTATAATTCATCCCATCTAAATTAGATGGGTGGAATTACTGGTCTGCCTCCACCAGGGCTGTCAAATGGGTTTAATCAGGGCAGAGATGAAATAGTCTCTGCCGTGATTAAATTTATAGTCCGCTTGCATCTAAATCGAGTGGGTGAACCATTATCTTGACAAACAATCTCACAGTGCGCTTTATTCCTAAAATTAAAAATGCGAAACGTTGTCTGCCTGTCCGGAGCCTATGTGCCCACCCACACGTCTGGCCAGGGAAGGGAGCAGTGCCTTCTGTCTGGTCACTCAAAGCCGGTTCTTTGGGTAGCTCCCCGCCCACTGGGGCTACAGCCAACCTGGCTGGGGAACAAAGAGTTGCCATCCCCGGGTCTCACCTTACATTTACTTCCTAGTTCCAACCTAAATGTTGTTCCTTCAAGTTGAAAAACCATTCCCTAGAACCAGGCCATTGTTCTCCTCTGAAGGCAGTTTTAACACCTAGTAAAGGTCTAGCACAGTCTGGGCAGCTGCTGGAGAGCTAATGCACATTGCCTTCCAAGAGTGTCAGGTAGGGAAAAGGTACATTTCAAAAAGTAGCAATTCTGAAATATTTGTTAAAAAGCACACTTAACCATTATATTTGGCTTTTAACTGCCTCGATGCTCATGACGGCCGGGAGCAGTCAGAACGTTGCCGCTCCGCCCACGCGAGGTTAATACCTCGCCTGTGCGGGAGAATTAATCAGTGGGCAGAGTTCTGACAGCTCCCGGCCGTCATGAGCACACGCCCACTGTGATTTATGACGGCTGGGAGCAGTCGTCTGTACTGGAGCGCCACGCCCAACCCCGCCCCGCGCCGCAGCAAAATTAACACCGCAGCGAAGGGGTTAATAAATATGCAAAATAGTGGTGGAACTATTTTTCTAGCTGGTCCCAAACCTGAGATTCCAGAATTGATATTTAAATCTGTACTCTGGATTTTCTTCTAGGACAGCCTAAGCCTTGCACAGTGAAGTAGCTTTTGGGGGCTTGTCTCTGCAGGGGCATTGTAACATTACATTTCTAAATGTTCTACTTTTAATTACTGTGCATCATACCATATCAGCTACAGAGCCTCCATTGGGGTGTCTTATTAATATTTTAAAGTAGGTTTTTTCATGTTAAAACTGTTTTGTTTTTTTTAGCTGGTCGGACTTCCGATTTAAATTGCAGCAGTCAGGCTGCACAAGTAGGCCTGAAGCCATGTTTTTCCTGTCACACTAGTAGCTTGCACAATAAATGCTGGAGTTGACAGGTGACATATAACTTTCCATGTACACAGGTGTACTTCTGCACCATATACTATGGCCTTAGAGAAATGTAAATATGCCAATAGGAATTGCACTCGGGCCTGGTTAGCAGTGTCCCAGTACACAGAGTGAAAAACAGCAGCATCAGTCCTAAACAAGAATTTGCAATGCAATAGGACTCACATAAACGTGAGACCTATTGCATTGGAAACGGGCGTGCGAGCGGGTGAGAAGGCAGTCACGGACTGCGGGAAGGGGGCGGGAGGCATGGGAAGAAAATAGTGTTCGAAATAAAGGGACCAGTACCTATGAAAGATACAAATGACGACATGGCCGTCAGGGGGAGGGACTAACCAAGCCTAAATCCAATCAGAAGGCAGCATTTAGGACCTAAGCCAATGAAAAAGATGGGTAGAGAGTGGGCGGAGCTTCCACTCCATACTGAATACTGCATGCCTTGCAAAGCTAGCAGCGCATGCGCGCTTCCTTGATAAGCTCGACCTTAAAAGGGGTTATTATATCAAGAAAGACACTTTCTCACACAAAGCCCTTGCTTCTAACAAATATCTAACTCTTAATATCCAGCAACCATTTCACAGTAGCAGGTGTCTTGGTGTCCTACCCTCTTGATATGATATGAGGTGAACAGTACCTGGATCAATTATTCTTACTCATGCATGGAAAAATGTGACCATGTATACATTAATCCAATCTTTTTAAGGGGTTGCATGATGGTTTAAAAATAAAAATTGAGCCAAAGCAAATTTCCTCTATAACGTACATTGGTGAACTTTTAGCCATATCAAAACTAGTGTTTTTTCTTCTAGCTGTAATTGTAAATCATTTGGCCAATCTCCTACTACATATTTGTCTCCTGACTAAAAAAGTAGCATAAAACATGCTATAACATTTTATGAGTCAAAAGAGAACAACATTTTATTTAACAAACCATATCTACTTGTCCCTGACCATTGTTTTTATAACTCCATAATGTAAATCCAGATTGCATTGACCACTTTGACATGAGGTGAGCAGCATAAAGGAGGTCTTGATGAAAGGAGTGTGAAGATAGTTAGAACGAAATGTAGGAAGGTGGAATCTGACTATATGGTTACCCCAACTTTTTTCCTGGTGTTTTGCTGGTTTTCGACTTAGTTGGCCTGGGACCCTGCTATTCAGGGCCCCAGACTATCTGCTTTCTCTATAAAATGAACTCCATGTACTTTAGGTACATACCAGATTGGTTACTTGGTCACCCGTGTGAGCCCTTGTATAGTTTACCATAGGTACCCAGGGCATAGGTGCACCCTAGGCCTACCAGGGACTGCAGCATGTATTGTGCCACCCCTGGTTTGCCTTCCAAACTGACACCACAGGTCTGTTCACCCCTTATTTAGATATAGTATACCCATATCTACCTTTATATATAGACGCATATACACCTATAAGCCACTCCTATGGTAGGCCTCAACAATCCTGGAGGCAGAGTGCTTGGTTTTATGTGAGAGGGTGCCCTAGCATGAGCTGAGCCCCTCTGCAGCTTTCGGAACCATCTCCTTATAGCTGTTCTATGATATAGCCATACCATATACTCTTAAGTGCGTTATAATCCTCTTGGTTAATGCTAACTTTGGTTTGGCCTTATCAAAACATGTTGTGTAAGGTGTCAAACACTTTGGAATATTACCCCCCCTGCCAATTCTGGCGGCGGGGTAGCATTCCACCCTTCTAGAGGGAAAATACATTTAAATTACTGCTTTACTCCGTTAAAGTTAAACAGAGCCTCAGCATCACAAAATGGATGCTGCTGCCACAGACACGAGTCTGACCTCCTGCTGCTGGGGGAAACTCCATCCGGCGGCCTGGACAATAGGTTTCCTGTCCAGGGAGGTGCCAGCACCTTACCCAGACAGGGGTTTTGTGTATTGGGGCAGGGAGGGCTGCATTCAGTGAATGTGTCTAGACACTGCCTGGGACACACAAGGTGCTCCATCCATAGCCCGGTTCAAACCACTTGCTGAGGCACTCCAGCCCCTGCTCTGGCACGAAACTGGACAAAGGGAAAAGGGGTGTAACCACCCCCTTCTCAGGTCCACCCATAGGAGGGACCTAGTTAGGTAATCAGCCTCCATCCCTTAGTATAAGTATAGAAGCTGTGTCCCCAAGACTTTAGTTTATCCTGGACGAATCTTTGAAAGACATATCTTGGACCTTCGACATTCCATTCTGACTGGAAGACAGAAGACATCTCCCTTGTGGTCAAGGAGTGACCACCCTGTGCAAACAGGCACCAACAGCATCTTTGCCGGTCTGCAGTTTCAAGGCTCCCGTCAGAACCCGAAGACTCTGCAACACAAGAACTGGACTTCCAGACTTCTCTGACCCCGACCCACATCCACAGCAAAGCTGAGACCCGTGGGGGACACGAGAGACGTGGGAACGGACATCTTGAACATCCTCCATTTTGCTACCTGCACTCCTTTCCTGAAGCCTCAGTAAGTTGTGCATTGGGGTACGAGAAGCCCCAGTCCTGAGCACCATTTGCACGGAATATCAGGCCCCCACACTTTGCGAGTGTCCCGTGGGCCCCGACTTTGCATTTGAGCTCGACATGTCTCCCCGGTTCCTTGCCCGTTGGCTAGTGAGCCCCCTGAAGATGCCATCTTGAAATTACTTTGCCTTCCTGGTTGCTCCAGACTTGCTCCAGCTTCCCTGAAAAGGAGAAGCGCCACAGACCTTGCTGATCTGCAACATAGCCAATCTCGACATCCTGCGTGGGTTGCTGTTGCCAAGGCTTGTTGGGTCCAATCCGGATACCGACACCGCATGCATCTAGATCCATTGTGGGACAGCTCAAATCCAGCGCCTGGTCATCGTCGATGCCTCTTGGACCTCGTGGCTGAAGAGACAAACACCTTCTTCACCTTCAAGCACGCAACATCACCTGATTCCTTCCTGGTCAATGGCTAGTGACCCAGACTCTGTCCCCTCTGCTTTCAGGTTCTTCACATCACCGATCCACCCGCACACTTTTCCTCTGGTCGCCTGCAGCACTTCTTTGCAGCTCTCCATAGAAAACGACGACGAAACCCGACACGAAAAAACACCTATGCACCTGGCTTCCCAGGGTGAGGTAACACAAGTACTCTGGTGCTCCCATGGGTCTTGACTCTCGAAGTGTCCTAGTTTAAAAGGGTTCCATCCTAGTCCATCCGGAAGTGTCCTTAAATTGTAACTTTGTATCTTTTACGAACTCCATAGAAAGTCAATGGGAACCCGCTCCTGTGTTTAGACACTGCACGCCGCTCCTGTGGGTCTCCTACTTCCTAACCTTTACTTATACCACTTTCTTAGTATTAAGCATGGGCGAATTTTGCGAATCTCGCGTTCGCGAATTTTGCGGATTTGCGAATTCGCAATCCGCAAAATCCTCGAATTCTCGCGAATTTGCGGATTTTTTTTTGTGTTCGCAAGTGTTTCTGCCAGTTCGCGAGGATTTGGTACTAGTTCGCAATTGCGAACTTACTTGTCGGCTCGCAACGGTCGCGACTATGTTGTTTCTACGTCTGGTTCATCATCACAGCCTCCCAGCACCCTCTGTTTCACCACTGGCACCCTCTCTTTGACCCATGCCACCCTCTGTTACATCAATGCCACCCTCTGGTTCATCATCACTTTAGAAGATGGGGGGGAAAAGCAAGCCCACCTGCCCTGCTTGAACTGACATGAATTAATTTGGGGTTAGTTTATTAACAACACCTGCCCTGCCCCAACTGACCATAATGAATTAGGGGCTAATTAATGTGTCACTGAAAGAATTTGAAGTTCCAGCCTGGCACCTGCTTGTCTGCTCCTTTAGCTGTAAATCAGGACCTTTGTGGCATACAGTTAAGGTCAGAGCAGGGTCACACAATAGTTGCAAGCAGGCAACCGAATTCTGGAGGGCCCCCTCAGGAAGCACTACAGGGAATCGTTACAAATCATGAGGTTGACCTTTTGCACCTGCTCATTGCTTTTGCTTTTGCAAAAATCGTTTTTCGTTTTTTTCGCGCTATTCGCGGGGCGCGGCGTTGTGCGAAACCGACCGCGGAAGCCGCCAATTCGTGCGAATGAGCTTTTTATTTTTTTGCGGCTTGTTGTTTCGCGAGTTTTTTTGCAGTATTCGCGAGCCGCTTGCAGCGCAACACGCGAATTTACCCCAAGGTCGAGTACGGGCGCGGCCATTTTGTTTGCGTGACGTATTTCCGTTTCCGCCCGCTATGTATAATCTCGCGCAGTAAGCGCATTGCGAGTAGAGGTTCGCACGAGATCGCGAGGAAAATCTCGCGCGAACTTACTTTCGCGCTCGTGAACGGGCGCCGGCCATCTTGTTTTTCATTCATTTCCTGTGTCTGGGCATGGTGTTTAATCCTCTTGCTATCTTTGCCATCCTTTGCTTGTTTTCAGTTTTTTTTTTTACGATTTTGCTTCTTATCTATCCCTCTCTTTTCCTAGCTGTATATTTTTGTCTTTTCTGCTATTTTTCTTTACTTTTAAACTACTTTTTTAAACTCTTTTCTTTTCTTCTTCCTTATCCTATTCCTTCCTAATTTTCTACTTCCTACCTTACCTGCCCAGACCATGGTGAAGCCAGGCGCCGTGAAGCTGCCCAGGCACTTGAGGGGGGCAGCGGCGGCGGGGAGGAGGAGTCCTGGACCCCGTGCCAGGACACCATGCGGTCGATTGAGGGGGGAGCAGGTGATGCGAAGGGAGATCTTCAGCCCGGAGGAAGTGGGTGCGCTGGCCTACTTCGTCCAGCGCCGCCTGCCCAGGACCATCGCGGGAGGCGGCAGGATCGCGGCCGGCGGCTACAACATGCGGGAGCGGTGGGAGAAGGTGTGCTGGGCCATATCCCACCTCTACGGGGTCCAGCGCACCTACAGCCAGGTCACCCATCGCTGGACGGACCTCCTGGACCGGGAGCGCGACCTGCTGGACCAGCTCGGCTTGGAGATCCCCGGGCTTGGTGAGTAGTAGTAGCCATTTCATCACTCACTACTATGATGTTTTCTCCTGCTCTGTGTTGTTGTATTGCAAATATTTGTTTTTTACATGGAGCAAGCCAATAATGCCGCTGATGACGATTACATTGTAGTTAAATTATATTTCAAAATCTTCTGTGCATTTCAGGTGCACTGCTCTCCTTCTCAGTGGCGTTGCTACTATGCTTATTTGTTTTCTATTTTGTGGTCTCATTGGCCTGAGTAACTATTATGTATGAGTGTACTTTACAGAACTGCGTAATGCTAGACACTAGGGGGCAGATTACATTTACAAGCCCCTTGCGCCACGTTTACGTTGCCTTGCGTGACGCAACAGCGGCGTAAACGTGCCGCATCCCTGCGAGTCATTTACAGCATGACGCATCTAGGGAGATGCGTCACGTTATAAAGCCATGGGCTTGCACCACAATGGGTGCGTTCCTAGTACGCAGGGTGGGCGGTCCGGCGGCTGTGCGCCTCACAAAATTGCCTGCGTGAAATCTACAAGATTTAACGCAGGCACTTCTGCGACGCTGCTACGTCAATTCAATTCCTTATGCCTGCTTGAAGCAGGCGAAAGGACTGACACAGCATGTTAAGTATTGGGTGGCCCTGAGCATTACTGGAGTTGCATTGCGTTGGCGACGTGACTCCAGCGATGCGCCGCTCTTGCGTGACGAGATGCGTCACGCAAATGCCTACCCTTGCGCCAGGGTGCGCCGCATTGTAAATGTGGCGCATCTGCCGTGTCGCAAGGGTAGTTTTGCGTGACGCATTTGATCTGGCACATCTCTGGAGATGCACCAGAACGCGTAAGTAAGTATGCCCCTAAGGGGCAGAATTGCAATTACCGTCGCATCCCTGCAAAGTAGCAGGGATGCGCCATTAATTGTGCGGCCCGCTACCACCACCAAACATGGTGCGCCGTATTTGCAATGCGGCGCACCATGGGCCCAAAACGTCACCGAAGCTTTACTGCTGGAGTTGCGTCGCAACGATGGCGCAGCTCCAGCAATGCTCTGGGGTACCCTATCTCCCCAATGCTGGGTCAAGCCGTACGTCTGCTTCAAGCAGGTGCAGGGTTTGTGTGACGCATCATTGTCCTAAAGGTAATAACACATACTAATATAACATTTACAACAAAAGGACAAACAAGGTTAAAAAATACATTGAAGTTGAACTTTTGACGAGACGAGATGGCAATACTGAAAAGGGTCACAATTTCAATCCTATATTTTTTTTAAAACATCTTGCATTGAATCTAATTATACCAACACAAAAATGGTGCAACTCGATGGTTGTATAAAACATTGGTAACCAGAACCAAATATAACCAAATGTAGAGTGCCTCAGGTCAAACAGATAAAAAGAGCCATTTGATAAAACCCAAGTAAGCAGAGGAGAGAATAGAGAAAAGCAAGGTGGGGGTTTTTTTGCCCCTACAAGAACCCATACCAAAAGGTTATCCCATGTAGAAAGTATGCACATGTACCACGTGCCAGTGACCGGGCCAGCGTTGACACTATACAAAAAATGGTCTCACCAAGGATGTTATCCGATCTTGAAATGACGGAATGACGTCAGCGAAAACGTTTGACCAAAGCAGTACAGATGCTGAAAATGGTACAAAAGATTTATTTAGTATATATGCACTTGTCCAGAGATCAAGCCCTAATAAGTGTTAAGGGGCGCCAAAATTCCTTACCCGATATCAAAATTCTGATATCCGAATAATATTTTAAACACGTCAGGGGTATATAGGAAAAAGGCACGATTATCCAAGAAGGTAATATTCCACTATATCAAAAGAAAAAAAGGGGGGCTTTTCAGTCAATGTACGTCAGAGTTAATATTCAAAAACTGGTTATTGGTAAGCCATGATAAGTAAGCAGATCACGGAGACAATTTAATTTATATGTACATAGGAACGAAGATTCTAATTCCTCACGAATCAATTATTGTAAAATTACTCACAAAATTAATGTAAAATTTTTGGCGTCCAAAGACAAGCACAAGCGCAGACCTTAATAAGCTGCCACCACAGATGCTGTAATGAAAAATAGAAAAAAGAGAAAATAGAAAAAGTAGAAAAATTGGGAGTCGTATATACACATACATGTAAATCACGCCCCCACACAGTTCTTTTCATTAGTCCACTATGTTGATTCACAATAGATCATTAACTACTAGTCTGCAAGAAAGTTGCTGGAGTAATAGTCCTATTGCAAGCACTTATCACATATGTAGTCCAAAAAAAACAATATTACTATCATGCTAATTTGGAAAGAGCAGACCGTGTGTGAGAGAACGAATTCACACATAAATAGTCCTATGCAGGAAATGCTGTTACCAAGGTTGTAGAGTATTAGTGCTTGATGACAATCCAAATCCCAGTAAGGGAAGTGTCATATGATGGCCCGTATTACATATATATATCGTATGCGTTCCCCAATGTTTTTCCAAGTGGGAGCGTATCAACGTAACCCTGCAAATCCTCCTCCAAAGTGAAAACTCACATCCCCAAAGCATGCAGACCCGAAGAAGAATGCGTTACGTTTTTAAACAAGGGCTACAAATAACGGAGCATTTTAACCCCGCCAACCTGAGGAGAGAAAATCACAATAGATAAGTTGGCAATACACGGAGCGCTTGTAAGCCGCCTCCCGGAAACTTGCAGCTAGAAAGCATTTACGTTTTAGGAGGCTACAAAAGACAGAGCGTTTTGAACCCGCCCCCCTTGGAAGAGAGATTGACAAAAAGTAACTCGGCAAGGCACGAAGCACTTGTAAACCCCATCCCTTTATGCGGAAACTGGCAGGGGGCAAACAGGCAAAGCCTGGTAACACTGGAGTGTCGATTCGTGTATCACAATAGATAAGTTGGCAATACACGGAGCGCTTGTAAGCCGCCTCCCGGAAACTTGCAGCTAGAAAGCATTTACGTTTTTAAACAAGGGCTGTAAGTAACGGAGCGTTTTAACCCCGCCAACCTGAGAAGAGAAAATCACAATAGATAAGTTGGCAATACACGGAGCGCTTGTAAGCCGCCTCCCGGAAACTTGCAGCTAGAAAGCATTTACGTTTTAGGAGGCTACAAAAGACAGAGCGTTTTGAACCCGCCCCCCTTGGAAGAGAGATTGACAAAAAGTAACTCGGCAAGGCACGAAGCACTTGTAAACCCCATCCCTTTATGCGGAAACTGGCAGGGGGCAAACAGGCAAAGCCTGGTAACACTGGAGTGTCGATTCGTGTAGCGCAAACTCACCTAAATGCGTCCTGTTACTGCAGTGTCCCCATGACGGATTTGATCGACCAAAATCGGCCCGGTCGGGTGCGTTTTTAAACGCCCCGCGTATCGATCACATGGTGTATAATTACACACACCTGTGCTTGTACAGGCAACAGGGGAATCCCGTGACTGCAACGAGGGACGGAAAGCTAGAAGAGGGACTACACAGAGTCCTAGTGAGGCGGCCATGTTGGACTGTACTCAGAAAACCGGCAATCCTTATAGAATACACAAGTAATTCAGAACGCCGCAATTTACCACAGGGAAGGCTGGCCAATTATAAATATAGGAATTTAAATGTATATATATATCAATTAGGGGTATACTGCCAAAGCCCCTGAGAGGTAACAAAGAAGAATAATAAGAGTTCGAATCGAGTGATGAAACAATTAGACACATAAAGAACAAGCCCCCATTAGAAAACATAGAAAATCACCACCTATTGTAAGTAGATTGAGAAGGGAAACCCAATGGCCTTTTAACATACCCAGTGTGAACACCAAGAATCACAAAACGTGAGTACCATTTCTAGATAAACATACAAAAAATATAATCAACAACAAAACAACAAAGAATACCATTTTTAAATAAACATACAAAAATTATAATCAACAACAAGAACAAAAACAACATTTCACAAATCATATGGACAAAAGTTATTAGCCATACTGGAACACCGTCATTTCTTTTACACCTAAGCCAGGATACACAATGGGCTGCATTCGTTTCCTTTATACCTAAACCAAGGTCATGGAAAAGCCAAGAATTAGGGTAGGTGCAGAGTTCAGGGATTAGTCAATCAGGGCAAAAAGACCAAAGATGTGTCAAAGAAATGTCACTACAGGGATAGCTCAATATTACATTATAGAAAGTAATGCATCTCATTATCCGAATTGTGTCCCTGATTGATGGCTCTAAGGCGACATATCCATTTAGCTTCCTCTCTCCTTAGGGTAAGCTCCCTATTCCCACCTCTTTTATTAGGCGGAATATGTTGAATTGCGTGGAACCAGAATGTATTGTCATTAGCATGTTCCAAATTGTAATGTTCCATTATCGGATGCCTGCTGTCCCTATTTATAATTGCCCTGCGGTGTTCTTGGATTCTCAGTTTAAGTGGTCGTATACTGCTGCCTACATATATACGACCGCAGGGACATCCTAGGACATAAATTGTGTAGGTGGTGTTACAGTTACAAAAGTGGGTGATCCTGAATTGACGATCATTATTAAATGAGAAGGTAGTGGTCTTATTTTTACCCATCTCACAAACATTGCAGGTTCCACATATAAAGAAGCCTGGGGGTTTTGGGGCTAACCAATTTTTGTTGCTAGGGGGAGTAGTCACATAACTTGGACATAGTTCTCTACGTAGGGAAGTGCCTCTCCTGTAAGTAATGGAAGGTTTTTCACCTACATGATTTCTCAGGCCCTCTATTTCTGTCAATAGGTGCCAATTTCTCCTGAATATGTTAAAGATTTTGTCACTATGTGATGTATATTGGGTGACAAATCTAACTCTGCTGGTTTCCTTGTCCAATTTAGCTCTTTCATTCTTACTGGACAGGGTAGAATCCCTGTCTACCGTCTCAATTCTGCATACTGCTCTATCCACAGTTTGTTGGTCGTATCCTCGCTTTAAAAATCTCTGTCTTGTCACATTTACATTCTCCTTAAACGTGTCTTCTTCACTGCAAGTTCTACGAACTCTGACAAGTTCGCCAAACGGGATGTTTTTAATTACCGAACTGGCATGTGCACTAGAGGCATGTAGTACAGAGTTACATGAAGTTTCCTTTCGATATAACTTGCTTTGGACACGACCATTCTGTACATAGAATGTAATGTCCAGGAAGTTAATGCTGCTCCTACTATGCGACATGGTGAACTTTACATTGTACGGGTTGTCATTAAGATACACAAAGTAGTTAGCCAGTTCCTCATCAGTTCCAGACCACAAACATATCACATCATCGATGTACCTCCCCCAGAACACGATGTTGTTGGTCCAAGGGGAGGCACATCGGGCCCAGGCATGCTCCCTCTCATACCACCCCATGAAGAGGCAGGCATAAGAAGGAGCAAACCTGGAACCCATCGCGGTACCACTGGTCTGCTGGTACCAGCGATCATCAAAGAGAAAATAGTTGTTAAGCAGAATAAGATCTTTCATCTGCATAATCATTTCATTTTGGGAATAGAGCTGGGCATCTTCTCTATCCAGGAATGATTGCACCGCTATTTTCCCATACACTCTATCAATGCACGTGTAAAGGCTGGTGACATCTAATGTCACGAAACTGAGGTCATCCGACCACTCGAAGTCGTTGAGTTTGATCAGAACGTCCTTACTATCCTGAACATAGGAGGGAAGACTCAGCACATATTTCTGCAGCTTGAGATCGACATAATGGGAGAGGCCTTCGGTGGGTGAGCCCACCCCCGAGATGATGGGTCTACCAGGTGGGAACCCCTCCCCCCCCTTATGAATTTTGGGGAGAATGTATATACAAGGGTAAGAGGGGTTGGATACGTGTAGGAATCTAAATTCATCCTCTGTTAGTAAACAGGAATCCTTCCATTCACACAGTCTCTGGTTGATGGTATTAACAACAAGTGGTACTGGATTGCTTTTTATCTCCCTATAGTTCTTACTGTCTGATAGTTGCCGTCTAATTTCACCAAAATAGTCTACCCGATTCATGATTACCACACTTCCCCCCTTATCTGCCTCTCGTATCACAATGTTAGGGTCATCTTTGAGGTTTTTAAGGGCTTTTCTTTCAGAGTCAGTTATATTAGACCTGATTTTAGTATATTGTTGATTCGAATTTTCAAGTTTGTACAGGTCTTCAGTGACCTTTTTATAAAAGGCATCTATATTATTATTTTGTAGCCTCCTAAAACGTAAATGCTTTCTAGCTGCAAGTTTCCGGGAGGCGGCTTACAAGCGCTCCGTGTATTGCCAACTTATCTATTGTGATTTTCTCTCCTCAGGTTGGCGGGGTTAAAACGCTCCGTTACTTACAGCCCTTGTTTAAAAACGTAAATGCTTTCTAGCTGCAAGTTTCCGGGAGGCGGCTTACAAGCGCTCCGTGTATTGCCAACTTATCTATTGTGATTTTCTCGCCTCAGGTTGGCGGGGTTAAAATGCTACGTTATTTGTAGCCCTTGTTTAAAAATGTAACGCATTCTTCTTCGGGTCTGCATGCTTTGGGGATGTGAGTTTTCACTTTGGAGGAGGATTTTCAGGGTTACGTTGATACGCTCCCACTTGGAAAAACATTGGGGAACGCATACGATATATATATGTAATACGGGCCATCATATGACACTTCCCTTACTGGGATTTGGATTGTCATCAAGCACTAATACTCTACAACCTTGGTAACAGCTTTTCCTGCATAGGACTATTTATGTGTGAATTCGTTCTCTCACACACGGTCTGCTCTTTCCAAATTAGCATGATAGTAATATTGTTTTTTTTGGACTACATATGTGATAAGTGCTTGCAATAGGACTATTACTCCAGCAACTTTCTTGCAGACTAGTAGTTAATGATCTATTGTGAATCAACATAGTGGACTAATGAAAAGAACTGTGTGGGGGCGTGATTTACATGTATGTGTATATACGACTCCCAATTTTTCTACTTTTTCTATTTTCTCTTTTTTCTATTTTTCATTACAGCATCTGTGGTGGCAGCTTATTAAGGTCTGCGCTTGTGCTTGTCTTTGGACGCCAAAAATTTTACATTAATTTTGTGAGTAATTTTATAATAATTGATTCGTGAGGAATTAGAATCTTCGTTCCTATGTACATATAAATTAAATTGTCTCCGTGATCTGCTTACTTATCATGGCTTACCAATAACCAGTTTTTGAATATTAACTCTGACGTACATTGACTGAAAAACCCCCCTTTTTTTCTTTTGATATAGTGGAATATTACCTTCTTGGATAATCGTGCCTTTTTCCTATATACCCCTGACGTGTTTAAAATATTATTCGGATATCAGAATTTTGATATCGGGTAAGGAATTTTGGCGCCCCTTAACACTTATTAGGGCTTGATCTCTGGACAAGTGCATATATACTAAATAAATCTTTTGTACCATTTTCAGCATCTGTACTGTTTTGGTCAAACGTTTTCGCTGACGTCATTCCGTCATTTCAAGATCGGATAACATCCTTGGTGAGACCATTTTTTGTATAGTGTCAACGCTGGCCCGGTCACTGGCACGTGGTACATGTGCATACTTTCTACATGGGATAACCTTTTGGTATGGGTTCTTGTAGGGGCAAAAAAAACCCCACCTTGCTTTTCTCTATTCTCTCCTCTGCTTACTTGGGTTTTATCAAATGGCTCTTTTTATCTGTTTGACCTGAGGCACTCTACATTTGGTTATATTTGGTTCTGGTTACCAATGTTTTATACAACCATCGAGTTGCACCATTTTTGTGTTGGTATAATTAGATTCAATGCAAGATGTTTTTTAAAAAATATAGGATTGAAGTTGTGACCCTTTTCAGTATTGCCATCTCGTCTCGTCAAAAGTTCAACTTCAATGTATTTTTTAACCTTGTTTGTCCTTTTGTTGTAAATGTTATATTAGTATGTGTTATTAATATTGGTGTATTTCTGTGTTGCTTTCAGCCCTGATGAAGCTCCCATGGTTGGGGAGCGAAACGCGTTGGCTGTCTTGTAAATGAAAAAATAAAAGAAAATCTATTTTTGATACTACGTGGTTCTGGTCTACTTCATCCTTGGTGCTGCCTCCATTCTGTTTCTAAAGTCTTTGTCTGGATTTCCAGTAGGACCAAACCGCAGCAGGTCCTGGAGGTTATCAGCACAACAAGAAATTGGACATTTGAGGGACATTGGAATATAGATGTGCTGGCTGCTAGATCCGCTGTGGAACTTTTTTCTTTGCATTGTCCTAAAGGTGACTGATTGAAATTTTGTAGATTTCCCTCAGCCACTTTTAGGATGTGTTCCAGCGCAGGAATGCCCTCCCTTGCTCCGGAACGCCCCCTGATGGCGCAGGGCTTTATAACGGGATGCATCTCCCAAATGCGTCACGTTGTTATAATATTATACGCCGCACCATGGCGCCCTTTTTTGTTTAGCTGCTGCGTCACAAAAGTCACGCAAGAACGGAGCAAAAGAGCCGCAAGGGGCTTAAATCTGCCCCTTCCTTTGTACCCCTGACAATAAGAAAAATAGTGGCGGTGGATTGATAGTTTGACTATTTAAATGACTGGTAATGTAGCAGGCAACTGTTAGTGTTGTCACTGATCTGATTGAAATCACAATGGAGTTTGTCTGTCACTTTGCGTCTTGCCTGCGGACTGCTGCCTGCCAGTCCTAGGTGAACCTTTCAGTACTTTGTTTAGTGAGTTACGTGACTTTTGAAGTCACAGGTCCACAAATAAATGAAAAGTAACCCTAATCAATATAATTTCGCGGAAATATTTTGTTATTGTTCTTTTGAAATGTTTGATTTGGTTGACATTGACAAGCAACAATCATCCATGTTTTCTGTTCTTTCTTTCATGTTGTACGTCAGCTCCCCCCAGGGGCGAGGGGAGGACACAGGAGCAGCAGGCGGCGGATGCTGTTCAACAGGGCCAGGATCGGGCAGGCGAGGGCTCCTTTGCTGGCCCCATTAAGTTTTCATTTTAGACTAGTACCTATTTTTCCTAGCGTTCCTCATTTGATTTTTTCAAAATCGTCTTTGATCTTCTTGTAGACTGTATCTAAATTCTTATCCTGCCTCTACTATGACTCCCTGTGGTATTACTAGATTATTCTTATTAGTCTGTCTGTGTAGCTAACTAAGATTGCACGGTTGGCGAAACTCCCATTCTAGTCAGCAATAGCTCTATCAACTTAGTGCAGTCCTCTGGGATTGTCCATAATGTCTTTTGAAGTGTTCTATCTGCTTTGAAAATTCCCAACTATAAAATGTGAATGACCACCAAGAAATAATAAGATACTACCTTTCGGTTTGGATAGGAGAACAATCCATACCACTACAGTGGCGCGGACAATTCTTCTGCAGAAAAAGAACTATGGACAATAAATAGTGCATTGCTTATGAATTATAATAGGCGCTGTTAGAGTTTCCACATACCTCTGTGATAACAGACTTTGAACCCCCAATGTCCTTACTGACTGACTACTACATAGTGTGGCACAGTCATTTACCTCCCGAATTCATCGATCATTGATCCCCAATGATGATTATTATCCAACATAGCTGAAGAGTACGGAGTCAGAGTCAAGAAGTGTCAGAGGCACGGACTCATGCTTGCAAAAATTGCAAAACCTTTCGCTCAGTCACTCTAGTCACTCTGGACCAAAAAACACAGAGTCTCTCTAAGTTTAAAAGCTTTATTAAAAGTAAACACATTTATTAAAATGAAGTCATAATAAAAAAACGAAACGTTTAACTGAGAATGTAAAAGTGGTTAGTGCTGATGATTAATTGAAGACATTTCTTGTGGTCGAGCCGAGCTCTCACCTTGTTTCAACTTGATCTTGTTGTTAGAAGTCCATCTTCTGTCTGTGTGGAAAAAAATGGTGCGTGTTAAAAAGCCAGCCTTCATCAGTTGTGCCAAAAAGTGCTGCATTACATTGTTTTCACATGTCTTCATTCCTTGACCAAATACTAGTGAGTGGTTTATTCTAACATTCTTAAATGTACTTTGTAGGTGGAACATCTGGTGGCGGGGCCAACGCGGAGGTGGTGGTGGTGCTCGACACGGAGGCGGAGGGCAATTCCTCAGGGGAGGATGCGGCGGTTCCAGTGCCGGCTGTGAGAGTTCAGACGGTGGTGGTGGCGGGCAGAGGTAAGCTCTTATATATTCCTTACTTATTGAGATTGAAGACGTGGCTGGGAAGGAAAGAATATGAGATGCATGGCTGGGTGAATGATGAAGCAATGATTGGTGGAAGGACAACAGCCTGGGTGGGTGACACAGAAACTGTATGTGTCCATATACCTGGATCATGCTACTATCTGACTCTTAGATAGCATATGTGTATCTAGAGCAGGGGTACTCATAGTACGGCCCGCGGGCCGGTGGCGGCCCGGCAAGCCTTCCTTGGCGGTGTGCAGACCTTGCAGACAATCACTGCTCCCCCGGCCCCCACAGAGCAGAGTGGAGATGCAGGGCCACAAAGAGGTGAAATAGAACAAAGCCTCTGCTCTGTGGGTCCGGGCAAGCAGTGATTGTCAGGGTGGAGATGCAGGGGCGCTACAACAAACAAAGCCTCAATAATATGTTAATGGTCTTTTAAAGACCTGTTAAGTACTTTGGTGTGGCTGTCTGTGTGTGCGCGTTGAGGAAGCTGTCTCAGCCCGGGCTGAAGGCTGACACAGACAGACACATACACAGTGAGATGACAGAGGGGGAGGGAGAGGGAGGGCAGGAGGGAGAGAGAGATGGAGAGGGAGGGCAGGAGGGAGAGCATGAGTGAGAGAGATGTATGTAAATGCTGGGTCTGGTGGCTCAGTGGATGAAGGCATCTGCTGCAGGGACCTGTGTGCAACCTCATGGTCACAAGTTTTCGTTTTGCTTTAGCCCCGCCCCCTCTGACTCCGCCCCCACCAGTGCAGCCCTCGGCCACAAACTACACTGTAAATTTAGCCCCTGAGAGAAAGTTTGTGAGTACCCATGATCTAGAGAGAGTAGACGGTCAGTGGATGAACTAAGTGTAACTTTGAAGAGCATGTAACACTGCACCCGCACGTCCGTTCCAGTGTAGGAAAGGCAAGGAAAAGAAGTTTTAATTTTGTCCAAATACTACCATCAATAGTAGCAGTAGTTTGTATTTCAAGCACAGCATAGATCCGGTTATTAGGGTGGCAACTCCCTACCTCTCTTAATAAGTTTAGTAGTACTCAGTCATTCATGTGTGGATGTATCACTGGTCACTCAATAAAAAGCAAAGCACCTAAAGTCATCCCATATATAAGCAAAAACATCCCATGTGAAGTGATAGATAATCCGATTATTTATCTTCTTCAATCTTCCATTTCTAGTACTCATTTCCACTGTAGGGTGAAAGTTAAATTAATTAAGCAGTAGCCCTTGAGTTGTAACAGAGTATTCTCAGTGCCACCCGTAATAGAAAAGTAAGAGCTTCACCACCTGCATGTACTGGACGGGTACAGTAACGCAACGCAAGTCTAGGTCACTCCTCATGGCGTGCGTCTCTTTTTCTCGGGTGCAAGTTTACTGCGCTGGCATTATGCCGGCTTGCAGAAGATAACGTACCAATTTTCCTAAACAAGAGACAAGAAGAAGAATAAGACTGGTGTACTTTCATAGTCGACTCCAATGGAAGTCCATAGTGCTCGTAGAATTTGTTCCTTAAACTCCCACTAATGTTAGAGCAAGGATGAAGAAGTGTGAGGTTAGATAGATACTGGCCTCAATAGTTATGTAATGCGCTTGCAAGTTGCTAGTTGTAGTGCAACACAAATTTCTGCTGAATGATTGAGTTAATCTTAAAGAGCAATGGTTACAGACTATGTCTTTCTTTTTTCATATAGGTTCTCCATCCAAACGAACAAGGAGGAAGGAGCTGGCTAGAGCGGCCCGGCAACGGAGGATCGATGCCACTGTGGCCGAATATCGGCGGCTGGTGGCCCTGGAGGACGAAGAAAGTGTGCAGTCGACCACAACAACTACGTCGTCTGCATCGGCCTCCGTGCCCCCAAGGGCTGCAACCCAGCACAGTGGTCCACCCAGACTGAGCCGGGCTGCCAAAGCCAAAACTCCACCGCCGAGTAGCAAGGACAACAGCTTCCTCTCACAGCCGTTGCACCTGCAAGGCATTGAAGGCACGCCTGCGCCGCAGTACCCTGATGGTGTCCCGCCTCCAGCAGGAGCTCCACCACTTTTCAAACGAGTTGGAGGGGCTCCACGTAGAGCACGCCTTGCTCCGGCAGGAGCATGATGCCCTGGCCCAAAAAGTAGACCGCATCCACCCATAGTGTCCCTTGCCCCTTTTTTAGAGACTTTTGGGGGGTGGGAATTGGGAGTTGGGTTTTTGGGGACTTTTGAAGGACAATCGTTGGGGTTAGGGAGGGTCTTGCGGGAGATTATTTTGTTAGGGATATAAATATACTTTTTCAAACTTTATCTGAGCATACCCGTTTCTTACTGCTTGCCTGGTGGGTGGGGGTTTAACAGTGACTTTGTTTTCCTGAAAGTTTAGTTCCATTTTCTTCCTTTAAGTGTAAATGCCCAAATGTTTTCAACACTAAGTGCCTCTCACAGAGTAAGTGAAGTGAATCCAAGAGTCCTAGGACTTTAGTAGTACTACCGTCAGTCTCTCGTCTCTCCTACTAATACTCCATTATACCCCCAAACCACCAAACGCTTATCTTACCTGTAATTTGTGTTTGAAAGTAGGGCTAGACCCAGGGCTGGCTCCACGGGAAACAGCGAATAAGGTTGGCAATCTTGGTCGGATAAAATTTCCTCATAGCGGTGGTACTAGTGGTGTGACACAGTGGCAGTTGCATGCCTATGAAAAAAAAGAAAATTAAATCTGGTTTGTCCTCCTGAGCAATTCAACGGTACAACTGAGAATATAGCAGGTGACAGAAGTACACTAGAACAGTGCCACATTGTAGCCTAACAAATGGTAAAGTATAACTACTAAATCGGTTGAAGTTCTTTGACATTAGCCATGGGTCTTTGTCAAGCAGAGTAAGAATATATCCTCGGATTTCTTCACCAGCCTGTTGCTATCACCTTATCCTCCCCAGCAAGTGTGTGGATTTATTGCTGTAATTTAGTCACACATCAATCAAAACCACACAGCCCGTGGGAAGAGGGTTAGGGTTTGAAAAATGGATGGGTACGGGGGTTTTTGGGAAAGGTTTTGGGAGACAAGAAAAAATAGCACAGCATGGACAAACAATTGTGAACATAAACAAATCTTTGGGTACAAACCTATCCATCAATCTTTGAAAGTGCATGCACTACTGCATGCATGTCAGTGAAAAGTAAGTAGTACTTTCGACAACTGTGGAAGAAAGAATGCGACAGTACAGGGCGTGTGTGGAATTATTCATAACTATATTCAACATAAGGTCTCTGTAGCCAGATACCTGAGAGCCTTGCTGGTCACTATAAATCCATTTGCAACAACACTCAATGGGGTTGGTCTGGAAGGTATAGTAGATAGAAAAGGAGAAATTGCTTTTTTTCTAGGTGTCCCCTCACTCAACAGGGTTGCCCCTTGGTGACATGCTTCATCATTGGGGCCATCCCAGTCCTCTATGGGCTGGGGCGTGCTGCGACTTGCGAATTACGTAGGAGCATTTACAAATGACTATGTGTGGTGCAGATGTGATAGTGGAGTGGACTAAGTGATGTGTTAAGGGATCAATTTAGAAGCAGAGAGAGATCTAAGAAATGTAGTCACAGTCAGAGAAAAAGGCAAGGGATACTGTATCTATGTTGTTGTAGTTGTCCTGTTGGAAGTGGTAAGTAAGTTGCCTGCAGAAAAAAAATCCTCTTATTAGCGGCACTCCTCCATTGCAGCCGACGCTTCGTCCATCGATGTTGGTCACCAGAAGACACCCTGTCCACTGCCTGCCTGATGCTGAATTGTGGCTCGCTAGTGTGAAGCCTGACTCCATCCTTTTTTCCCCATTGCAGAGACTGAAACCCGGCCTGTAATTATTCAACGAAAAACAGGAAGTGATATATTATTACAACACCACTGATAAATAAATATAAGGTATGTAGGCTGTGGAGTGCAAAAAGTCACAATTTGATTTTCCTAGTAGACAGTACAATATTTTTGAAAGTGCGTACTCTGTCTGAGTCACCTTTTGAAGGATAAATAAGTAGGGGCAAATTAATGTAGCGGATCTTTCCCCTCAAGCTAGGTGTACTGTAAACTGTGTTTTAGAACAAAATTAGATCTTCCTAGCAGTGCTCCCACCCAGACCCTTACTAAAGCCAGTCGCAAAAATGTAGAAGACCCCCAATTAAATCTCAAAAAACGAGGCCTAGCAGAAAACTGGTGACAAAACTTACTTTGAAAGTAAAAGTAGGCCGAAGTACCCCCTTCCTAATTACCCCTTACCCACCGTGGATTGCATTCAAACCACTTGCAAGCAACCAAGCAAAAGTATCCATAGCCAGCATCGCTCCAAGACTCAAATCCCCCCCACTGAAACACATGCAATAGAAATACTGCTAACCCTAACGAACCCTAAGTTAAGAATAGTGGCAAAGGCTTTCTTTAACTATGCCAAATCCCCCCTTTCCCACCATGGATTTTCTTCAAATGACTTGCAACCAAAATTACACATTCTCACGAGTGCTCTAAGACCCCTGAACTCAGTTGCAAAAATCTAGAACACCCCGAAACACATGCAATCCTGCTGCTAGGGCTAACCCTAACGAACCCTAAGTTACAAAAAGTGCCAAAAGGCTTTTCCGCGAGGATTTTGTCCCAACCACTTCTACCCGGTATTAGACCTTCCCAGGAATGCCCCAAGACCCGCCAACCCACCCGCCAAGAAGCATAACACCCCCAAACAGGCCAAAAGCAAAATCTCATACTTGCAATATTTCTCGGCCTTCGGTCCAAACGCGCTGCGTAGCTAGGCCATAAGTCGGGGTGGCCACAACGGATTTCCTGAAAAGCAAATGCAATCAAGATTAGAGTGTCCCAGCAGTGCTCCCAGACCACGAAACTCACCCACAAACAGACGGAACCCCCCCTAAGAGCACCTCAAAGGCAAGCAAGTCATCAAAAACACAAAAAAATTTCCGCCTGGGATTTGGTCCAAACCACTTTTATCCGGTATTAGAGCTTCCCAGCAATGGCCCCAGAGCCGTCAACTCACCTGCAAAGAGGTATAACAACACCCCCACAAGTGCTGAGTCTTTCTTCATTGGGCGTAAACCAGCCCTCTGGTTTGATGGAAATAGGAGTCTGGAGGAGGAGGATAGTGAGGGAAGATAGTGTGGCTCACTGGTTAGAGGCGGCAGACCCGAGAGCAGAGGACGGCCCGGGACCAGGGTTCGATTCCCGGCACGGCAGGTTTCTGGACCAGGGTCAGCGGACTCGATAATTCTCTCGCCTCGGTGCCCACTCTGATCAGCGATCATACTCGGCAACTCTGGGCATTAGCTTGCCTCATCTTCACTAACGGCCCCACCAGACCGCCGGGGATGCCTGGTCTCACCCTGGAGATACCCATTAAGGGACCATCTCTCAGGGAAGCCAGGAAGGGTTTCGCAGCAGTCGAAGCGCCTTGGGACCCTTCGGGTAAGTAGTGCGCTATATAAATGCCTATACATTTACATTTACATTTACATAGAGGAGCATGTTCTTCTGAACTTGTGAACCTGAGGAATGCAGACTGCGGCAACTTCAAATCAATTAGCAAACCAGTGAAGACAGTTCTGCTGATGGGCTTGATTTTGTGATTATCTGATTAAAGTTTGAAATATATTAACTGTGCACAACAAAGAAAGACAGACACACAGGAATAAAAGTGAATAAGGACGAAAAAGAAAGTTATTGATTCGTTGTCTCATTTTCAGGGCTCGGTATCACGGTCCAGGAATAAGAATAAGGCTTCGTCATCATACTCTGCGAATTCAGGCAGGGTGAGCTCAGTGTCACCTGACAGAGTAGAAATTCCCTCATCTATGTTGCTGGCCACCTCCTCTTCATCCGGCACGCTTTCTCATACTCTGAAATCTGGTGGTATGAGGTGCTGATTCATCTTGATCATTGTTAACCTCTCCACATTTTTGGGCGAGAGGCGGCTCCGTTTGGGAGTTACAATGCCACGAGCAGCACTGAAAACCCGTTCAGAAGACACGCTTGCGAGTGGGCAAGACAAGTAGTTTAAAGCCAGGTTGGTGAGCTGTGGCCACAATTCTTTTTTCCCATGCCAATACGCCAATGGGTCAGAATTAACATAGACCTCTGTTGAGTCATTCAGATAGTCCTTCACCATCGACTCAAGGTCCTCATCCAAGGTTCCTCCACTTTGCTTAGCTCTTGCTGTGCCTCTGACCTTTTGAGAACCAAACCCACGCAGAGCTAGCCAATCCTCTTCAGCCTCCAATGTTTCTGTTGTGTCTCGTGCAGCTGATCCGGTTGCCAGTGTCTTTAACGGCTGAGAGGTCACTTGTGCCACAGCCACAGGTGCAGAAGTGGATTGTTTTGACTGGGGATGGCCTGCTGATGTACTGCCATTTCCTTCAATTTCCAGCCGTTCTCTTTCAAACCTCTTGGCTGACAAGGCTAGCCAACGTTTGTACTTTGGAACATGTTCATCATCAAAAGGAAAGAATGCTTGGCCTGCCAGCGCCTTTTTGTAGCGTGGATCCAGAATAGTAGCACAAATGTAATGCTCTTCTGAGTGGATCTTTTTAAGACGTTCATCACCTTGTAGGAGCTCTAATAATTTCTCAGCCAGAAGCAAAGAGTCTTGGTTTTTTTCATCTTTTTCAAACACAGAACACACCTCCTTCAGTTGGCCCTCCAGCATGTACAACAATGGGATAGCTTTTCCCAAATTAGAGTCCTCCTTGCTGACTGCACGCGTGAAGAACTCAAAAGGACGAAGCATGCATGTCAGGCTTTGAACTATGTTCCATTGCGCCGCACCCATCCTCAGCTCCTCTGTACCCTCTGTAAGGAAATATTGATCGAGTTCCTTATACTGCTCATACAGACGCTCAAGCATGTAGAAGGTTGAGTTCCAACGTGTTACCACCTCCTGGATGAGTGCTTTCACTGGCATTTGACGTTGATATAGCAGGCTCCTCAGCTGCTTCCGGGCCTTAAAAGAATGGCTGAAATGCTTGCACATTTTTCGGCAGGTGTCCAATACACTGTACGCTGCACTGCCTTTATTACCCAAGAATTTTTGGACAACCAGGTTTATACAGTGCGCCAAACACGGCACTCTGAAATAGTCACCGTCCCTCATGGCCTTAACTATATTGGAGCCATTGTCCGTGGAAACATAACCAACCTGGCGTTTTAGTGGGAACAGCCAGTTAAGGACCTTTGTGTTAAAGACATCCAAAATGTTATCTGCTGTGTGACGTTTCTCCAAACCAAACATGGCTAGTGTTGCATGTTTCCGAGCAGCTTTAAAAACAATGTCCGCGTCAACACCTGCG
This sequence comes from Lissotriton vulgaris, assembly GCF_964263255.1. Taxonomy (NCBI): domain Eukaryota; kingdom Metazoa; phylum Chordata; class Amphibia; order Caudata; family Salamandridae; genus Lissotriton; species Lissotriton vulgaris. The sequence continues at coordinate 603,917,153 of NC_141699.1, read as the reverse complement.
TTTAGCTTTGCTTTAGCCCCTGAAAAAGAGACCCAGTGTGCAGTGATGCACATGTAATCAGCGCCTGCGCCACTGGTCCACATGTCTGTTGTCAGATGTATAGTGTGAACAGCACTCTTCTGCAAAGCTGCCCCAATCACCTTCAGAACATCTTCATGTAGTGCTGGAACCGCAACTCGGGCAAAATAGAACCGGCTAGGAACCTTCCATTTAGGGCAGAGCGCTGCCACTAATTCTAGAAAACCAACCCCTTCTACAAAAGAAAAAGGGAGAAGGTCCAGAGCTAGCATTTTAGCCAGCTTAGTGTTATACAGACGCGTCAGTGGGTGGTTGGGTTCATATTGCGCTTCTGTAAACAACATCTTTTTAATGTTGCCCTGGACCAAGGATTTACGGGATGATGATGATATCTTCGACCCAGTTACGCTCGCTGATGAACTTTTCCGCATTGATGTCTCACTCTCTCCCACACTCTTAGTGTGCCTCACATGGGGTGTGCTGCTGACAGGGGTACTGGGTGTAAGTGAAGTGTTTGAATCGTCTTCTTCCTCCTCGTCATCATCAGATGAAACATCAACGTTTTCATTACGTGCAATTCCGGCTTGCTTAAACGCCTCTAGGTGCGGAAACCATTGGACAGGGTGCGCTCTCTTAAGATGACCTCTCTGGCCTCCGGTACCATAGTTAGAACCAAGCTTACCACGACCAACTCGAAGCTTACAAATGCTACAAATGGCTACGTTTTCCATTTTTGGGCAAACACTAAAGAAGTCCCAAACTGGAGACTTGAAATGTCTTTGGGGGCCGGAGGAGGCGGCGATACTTGTGGTGGTGGTCCTGCTGCTAATGCCAGATGAAGTGGAGGATGTGGATTGCCGAACTTCAGTACGTTTTGCACTTTCACCACCACGAATTGAGGTCGAGGTGGGTACCTTCTTGCGAGGAAGAAATATGGAAGCGGTAGGTTTTGGTGTACTACTTAACTCCAAATCTAATGATTCCATTTCCATTGCCTCCTCGTCGACATCATCATCACGCTCAGCAGCTTCTCGGCATAGGGTCAAAATGTCTCTTTGCTGCATGCCCGGTGGGGCTGCAGTGACCTTTGTGATGACTGGCTCGTCGTCATCGTGAGAGGCTTCATCACCAGCAGTATCTGTCACTTCTTGTTGAGCCTCATTACAATCCATAGCTATGAGTTTTTCGACGACCTTCCTTTTACGCTTAGGTACCTTTGTCAGATCATGGTGTGCCTCACTGTCAGACCGCAGTTGTGGTTCCCAAGACGGATCACTTGCATCAGAAGGAGGTGGGCTTGAAGAAGATGTAGACACCCCCCTTGATCTTTTCCTTGCTAGGGATGTGGAAGACAATGAATGATCATCAGGAGGAGTGGCTTCCAATACCTCGGCTTCATTGTCGATTTCCTGATGTGCCCCTACTTCGGGAGGAACAACTATTGTGGGCACTTGTGAACCTCCATGCACCTTTGCTTGCGCATCTCCTTTTGCTGCCTCTCCTTCTACATGTACTTGGGCGTGTACTTGCACATGGTGTTGTTGTTGCGGCTGTGGTTGTTCAACACTTGTCCGATGAGTTACAACAACCTGTGTTGATTCAGGGACATTGCTGCTACTTTCTTGCGATGAGCCAACATCACTGGTCGATGGTGATTGGAGAAGTACACTGACTGCCTCTGAAGCACTCAAGGGCTTTGACTTAAGTTGGCGTGGTGGTGGAGGCACTGAACCCAATGGAGCAGGGGTGCTGCTCCCAGCTTGGTCCCCAGCAGATCCTGCTGCTGCAGGCGTACTTTTTTTTTTGCTCCCAAAAAACGTGGCGGGTGGCACACCAGCCTCCTTGGTAACTTGCTTCTTCTGCTCCTTACTAGCAACTTTCTTGCTAGAGGAGCTACGGAGAACTTTTTTGGGGGCCATCTTCTTCAGAGCAGGTCAGACAGCAGGCCGCAGTTGCACGAATTGTAGAGTTGTCTGAGGCCAGACGTGACGTCGCGTGACGTTATGCTGCACACACACACCGCTGCAGGACTTCTTCCTGGCACTGGTGGTTCTCTTGAGTCTTGTGCACCTAAAAACAATGGAAGACAGAGGAACATCAGTTCAGTTATACAGCACAAAAAAAATCGAAAAACACTGCAAAATCAGCACAATCCCATTCCATCCATGCCCTCCATGATGTTTAAGTTCAAGACAGCCCACAGAAAGACTAGGCCCATGCTAGACTCAAATACCCTGCCCTGGTGAAAAGGCCACAAGTACAGGCCCAAAAAACGAAAATCACTGAAAAATCAGCACAATCCCAATCCATCCATGCCCTCCATGATGTTTAAGTTCAAGACAGCCCACAGAAAGACTAGGCCCATGCAAGACTCACTACCCCTGGGCATAAATAAAGGTTGAAAAGTAGGCAAAATGGTTGCAGGCCTAACAACAAAGCCTGCATTCAAAATGGCCACTTGCCTGCCAGCACATGGCCAGTGCCTGTAGCTGCACTCAAAATGGCCACCAGCCACATGGCCTGTCCCTCCCCATGAACACCCCCAAAAATCGAAAAACACTGCAAAATCAGCACAATCCCATTCCATCCATGCCCTCCATGATGTTTAAGTTCAAGACAGCCCACAGAAAGACTAGGCCCATGCTAGACTCAAATACCCCTGGTGAAAAGGCCACAAGTACAGCCCCAAAAAACGAAAATCACTGAAAAATCAGCACAATCCCAATCCATCCATGCCCTCCATGATGTTTAAATTCAAGACAACCCACATAAAGACTAGGCCCATGCAAGACTCACTACCCCTGGGCATAAATAAAGGTTGAAAAGTAGGCAAAATGGTTGCAGGCCTAACAACAAAGCCTGCATTCAAAATGGCCACTTGCCTGCCAGCACATGGCCAGTGCCTGTAGCTGCACTCAAAATGGCCACCAGCCACATGGCCTGTCCCTCCCCATGAACACCCCCAAAAATCGAAAAACACTGCAAAATCAGCACAATCCCATTCCATCCATGCCCTCCATGATGTTTAAGTTCAAGACAGCCCACAGAAAGACTAGGCCCATGCTAGACTCAAATACCCTGCCCTGGTGAAAAGGCCACAAGTACAGGCCCCAAAAACGAAAATCACTGAAAAATCAGCAGAATCCCAATCCATCCATGCCCTCCATGATGTTTAAGTTCAAGACAGCCCACAGAAAGACTAGGCCCATGCTAGACTCAAATACCCCTGGAGAAAAGGCCACAAGTACAGGCCCAAAAAACGAAAATCACTGAAAAATCAGCACAATCCCAATCCATCCATGCCCTCCATGATGTTTAAATTCAAGACAACCCACAGAAAGACTAGGCCCATGCAAGACTCACTACCCCTGGGCATAAATAAAGGTTGAAAAGTAGGCAAAATGGTTGCAGGCCTAACAACAAAGCCTGCATTCAAAATGGCCACTTGCCTGCCAGCACATGGCCAGTGCCTGTAGCTGCACTCAAAATGGCCACCAGCCACATGGCCTGTCCCTCCCCATGAACACCCCCAAAAATCGAAAAACACTGCAAAATCAGCACAATCCCATTCCATCCATGCCCTCCATGATGTTTAAGTTCAAGACAGCCCACAGAAAGACTAGGCCCATGCTAGACTCAAATATCCTGCCCTGGTGAAAAGGCCACAAGTACAGGCCCCAAAAACGAAATCACTGAAAAATCAGCACAAATCCAATCCATCCATGCCCTCCATGATGTTTAAGTTCAAGACAGCCCACAGAAAGACTAGGCCCATGCTAGACTCAAATACCCCTGGTGAAAAGGCCACAAGTACAGGCCCAAAAAACGAAAATCACTGAAAAATCAGCACAATCCCAATCCATCCATGCCCTCCATGATGTTTAAATTCAAGACAACCCACAGAAAGACTAGGCCCATGCAAGACTCACTACCCCTGGGCATAAATAAAGGTTGAAAAGTAGGCAAAATGGTTGCAGGCCTAACAACAAAGCCTGCATTCAAAATGGCCACTTGCATGCAAGCACATGGCCAGTGCCTGTAGCTGCACTCAAAATTGCCACCAGCCACATGGCCTGTCCCTCCCCATGAACACCCCCAAAAATCCAAAAACACTGCAAAATCAGCACAATCCCATTCCATCCATGCCCTCCATGATGTTTAAGTTCAAGACAGCCCACAGAAAGACTAGGCCCATGCTAGACTCAAATACCCCTGGTGAAAAGGCCACAAGTACAGCCCCAAAAAACGAAAATCACTGAAAAATCAGCACAATCCCAATCCATCCATGCCCTCCATGATGTTTAAATTCAAGACAACCCACAGAAAGACTAGGCCCATGCAAGACTCACTACCCCTGGGGTCACTCACCAGAGGAGACGTTTTGAAGGAGAGAGGTTTCTGTTTGCACAGCGCACTTTTGGCGGCATTTGAGGCTTCGAGGCTTCCAGCTAACGACTTGCCGCACCCGCTTCGCGGGCGCCGCTTCGCTGGGGAGCCTTACCTCCAGCATTCTTGAGGGCGGATTCCAGAGGCTGCAAGCAGGAAGGCGGTAAGGGGTGCGAGGCACCAGCGGGGCTGCGAGCGTGCAGGGACTTCATTTCCCAGAAGTCCCTGCGAGACCCAGGAAGAGCTTCCGGTCCGCTCTCCCTGCTGGCCTGCCCATCTAATGACCATTTAAGCGCACCTGCAACCCTTGTACCGTGGGTCACTCACCAGAGGAGACGTTTTGAAGGAGAGAGGTTTCTGTTTGCACAGCGCACTTTTGGCGGCATTTGAGGCTTCGAGGCTTCCAGCTAACGACTTGCCGCACCCGCTTCGCGGGTGCCGCTTCGCTGGGGAGCCTTACCTCCAGCATTCTTGAGGGCGGATTCCAGAGGCTGCAAGCAGGAAGGCGGTAAGGGGCGCGAGGCACCAGCGGGGCTGCGAGCGTGCAGGGACTTCATTTCCCAGAAGTCCCTGCGAGACCAAGGAAGAGCTTCCGGTCTGCTCTCCCTGCTGGCCCGCCCACCCGCCCATCTAATGACCATTTAAGCGCACCTGCAACCCTTGTACCGTGGGTCACTCACCAGAGGAGACGTTTTGAAGGAGAGAGGTTTCTGTTTGCACAGCGCACTTTTGGCGGCATTTGAGGCTTCGAGGCTTCCAGCTAACGACTCGCCGCACCCGCATCGCGGGCGCCGCTTCGCTGGGGAGCCTTACCTCCAGCATTCTTGAGGGCGGATTCCAGAGGCTGCAAGCAGGAAGGCGGTAAGGGGTGCGAGGCACCAGCGGGGCTGCGAGCGTGCAGGGACTTCATTTCCCAGAAGTCCCTGCGAGACCCAGGAAGAGCTTCCGGTCCGCTCTCCCTGCTGGCCCGCCCATCTAATGACCATTTAAGCGCACCTGCAACCCTTGTACCGTGGGTCACTCACCAGAGGAGACGTTTTGAAGGAGAGAGGTTTCTGTTTGCACAGCGCACTTTTGGCGGCATTTGAGGCTTCGAGGCTTCCAGCTAACGACTTGCCGCACCCGCTTCGCGGGTGCCGCTTCGCTGGGGAGCCTTACCTCCAGCATTCTTGAGGGCGGATTCCAGAGGCTGCAAGCAGGAAGGCGGTAAGGGGCGCGAGGCACCAGCGGGGCTGCGAGCGTGCAGGGACTTCATTTCCCAGAAGTCCCTGCGAGACCAAGGAAGAGCTTCCGGTCCGCTCTCCCTGCTGGCCCGCCCACCCGCCTAAACCGCCACCTACAAATTTTCACCTCACTCCCGCAGCGCGGGACGCAGCGTGGGCGAAGACGGGGCAAAGACTGGGCCGTTTCAGGCCGTTCCAGACCGAATAAGAACGGACCGGGCAATCCCCCTTGGTTGTGGTTTATCCAACACGTAGCAAAACCTGTCTATATTTTAATTTCTTAAGGGCAACATTAGAACCCTCCAACATGTCTGCTCGAGCCTCACGAAGCAAAACCACAAAAAACGGCAAAAAGGTTACTGGGACACTTGATGATTTTATTACACGGACAAGCCTGTCTATAGATAACGAGATCACTAAACTCCAGCACAGAGTTTCCCTAGAGCTGGAGTCTGCTAGGAAATTGTCAATAGAACTGGCACTGAAAAAGAAATCATCCTTGGGTCATATTGCAACCTCCAAAACGCCAGAGCGCGTTACTGGCCCTGTCCCCATAATCGCCTTGGCTGAAATACACTCTATCAATGAGGGGGCAGCTTCTGCTGACATCCTAGAAGTAAGCAGTAATGATGTAACTGATAGCATAGTTCCAGAAAACATCTTACCCCCTGAACCCTCTATTGAATCCAACCAGGGGGTCATAGTATTGGAGGGAACTGGCCCAAATGTTACTTGTGATAATGCTAAACCACCACCTAAACGCAAACGCAAAAACCTTTCAGTCTATGCTAGAAAGAAGGCCAAGGTAGCATCAAATCAAACTCTTTCGGGGGGTCTTGAACAGCCGACCACTAGCACAACTGCAGGGACTGATCCTACTGCCCCTATTAACCAATGTAGCACGGACAATACAGGGCTGTCCAACCCGGTACAAAGCACGGATACCCAAATAGAAGAGGGTGAGAATATCTCTACATCTAGGTATTCTACACAAGGGGACAGGGAAGAATTTTTGAAAATAGTGTGGGAAACGCTTAAAGTATTGTTGAGGCCATTAGAAGTCAGGTTAGCTGGTATTGAAAATCAACTACTTGAGGTAGAGAAGAGGGTCATTACGTTAGCAAGCATAAGCCTCAATGGCAATGGTAATGACGGGCCCATACATGTTCAAACTTTACCAGTGGCTGCTACCCCAAATACTAATCCATTTAGTGTTCTAAAACAAAAAGAAGGGGTAGCCAAAAATAAAAATTCTAACTTGAAAGCCACCACCCAAGCAGCACCTACTTCTATAGTTCTGAATGGGCCACTGGCAAACAACACTGCATCTCAGCCTTCTGGGACTGCTCAAAGTAATAAACCACAGCCAGCAAATGCCTCCTCAACTAATCCTCTGGCCACTAAATCTTCTGCTCCCCAGAAGCCAGTGGAGATAACCAGACCCCATCAGGGCTCTAAGAAACCCACGCACGATAGGTCCCAAGCACATAGAACTGACTCATACAACCATCAGACAGCGTACCCCAAAAATAACTTCAGGGGAGGATATATTGATTTGCCACCAGATGCCAGTCCATTTGTTATAGTCCTCACTGGTGTCCCCGAATTACAAAATCACAATGAAGAGAATTTTGCTTCACTAAAAAATAAGGTGATTTATTGGTTAAATTCAAATAAACCGATTCCAAATCACATGAGAAGCAAAATTCTGATGGTACGCAGGGTACCATGGGTTGGACAAATGACTAAGTCAGTTCCGGGGGACTGTATAGTTGTCTCGTTTGAGGAACCGCATAGTGCGGAACAAATCTGTGCATGGAAATCTTATGGAGACACATTCCCTATTACAGCTAGACCCCTTTCTTTTTTTTACCCTCCTCCCAGAATCCAAAAGCAAGGCCCTGGTTGGAACACCCCTAATCTGTTTCATGGTTATGCACCAAATACAGCCAGACAAGCAGAGCTTAATGCGTGGTCTGGGGTCCCAACGTTCAATAGGTTTAGCTGTTTGGACGCGGTGGACTGACTGGAAACCATGCCTAACTGTATTCCTATGCTCTATGACTTGTATTGCACATTGGGAGTGGGGCAGGATCTTTATAGATCAGGGATAATTAATCCTCATAACCAAATTAGTTCTGAAGGAACCTCAGTCATGCCTATGGAACGCCATGGTGAAACTCCTACTCGCAAAAAAAGGGCAGTGGAATCCAATGTTGAGAACAAAATAAATAATACACATTTAACTACTACTGCTACACCATCCCTAGTAGTGCTCACAGCTAACTGTGACCCTTCTAATAAACCATTAATTCCTGAACTGAAATTTTTATCCTGGAATATTGCTGGGGTTGGAAAAAACTTGAAGGACCCTGATTGGGCGGATTACATTGACTCTAGTGAAATCTGCCTCTTGCAGGAAACATGGGCCATGGAAACCCCGCATAGGATGGGTTTTAAAACTTTCGATAAAATGGCAACTCAGTCAGAGAGGGGAAGACCTGCGGGGGGTCTTATCATCTGGATTAAAATCACACTATCTATAAAAGCTGAAAGCATAGATACAGGAACTCCGGATATACTAGCCTTAAAGATCACTACTGCAATGGGGCACCAATATTATATTATTAACATTTATAATAGACCCACAGGTCACTTTAGGGTTTCACCCACGCTGGAAATATTGGATTCATTCCTTAAAACAGTAGTCGGTGATGTTCCAGTAATACTGGGGGGTGACTTGAATTGTAATTATGAACCGATTCTTGGCATTACTGAGGCTCTTGAGGATGAAGATCATGCCTATAACATCCCCCAGCTCGAGACTGCTATACACGTCAAGTGCACTACGTTAGCCGCTCAAATTCTAAGGCTAACAGTTGAACATGGTTTACGAGCTTGCAATGGCCGCCTTCCATCTGACCTATCCAAACAACCAACCTTTGTAAAATCTGTAAGTAGGCTTGATTTTATTCTTGTCTCACTAAGCATTTGGCACTTTATGATGGACTTCAGAGTATCTAACAGGGTTGAGAGTGACCATTTTCCCCTGGAACTGCACATTGAAGTACGTATGTTTAGTGACTCTATGCCCACTGAAGTTGCAGATGCTCCATGCGAATCTGTTCACGTTAATAATAATAGACGTGCTCTGAAATGGCCGCATCTACTATCAGATGGCACAACTCTTGCAGCTGTTTATTCTCTCTTTGATTCAACCTTTAGCCCCATAGCTGGCACTTCCCCCCTATCTGAGAACTATGCACATTTTGTTGAACTGCACAAAACCTTCTTTGACAAACTCAAGATTCACATGTCTAAAATGCCAAAGAAGAATCAGCAAAATATAAGGATGGGCTGCCATGGGAAGCTTTGGTTTAATCGCTCGTGTAAGATGGCCAAAAGGAGTCTTCTAACTGCAATAAAAGAGGGCTCTAAATTGGATGTCAAACTTGCAAGGGAAGAATACAAGCACGTCTTAAAGGATTCCAAAAAAGCATGGGAAGAGCTTCTTTGGGCAGATATGCTGGCTGCTGCCAAAACAAACGACAATGTTGGTTTTTGGAGGTTGGTTGCTAATGGGGGGCATGCGGGAAGAGCAGTTAATGACACTTTCTTGGATGAACTAACATGGGTAAACCACTTCACATCCCTGTACAAACAATATGACAGTGCTGCTGCTGAGGACACTTGGTCACCTCCACCCCCTGAATGCCTTGATTTCACCTTGGAAGAAACCACGAAGGCAATTAACGACCTAAAAAGCAGTAAAGCCCCCGGTCCGGACAAAATACCTGGCGACCTTTACAAACATGCAATCGAAGTCTGGGCTCCTTACATCAATTATTTATTTAATGTTTTATCTATTGATTGCTCCTTTCCTGAAAGCTGGCGTGCAGCAGAAGTTGTGCTAATTTTTAAAAAGGGTAGCAAATCTGATCCCTCTAATTATAGACCCATTAGCTTAATGGACACCCTGCAGAAACTCTATGCCAAACACTTATTATTTAGAATGAATGATTGGCTGGAGGAGTCAAAAATATTCACTAAATTTCAGGCAGGCTTTAGGTCTAAGACCAGTACACTAGACCAGGTCTTCAGATTCTGTTGTATTTACTGGAAGTACGTACATGTTAGGAAGGGTCATTTGTATGTAGCATTTGTTGACCTTAGAGCTGCATTTGATCTTGTTCCTAGAAAACTGCTCTGGAGTTCCTTAAACAAAGCCGGGATGCCAGGGTGCCTGTTAAGCCAGATAATTGAGTTACATGCTAGAAACCACGCCAACATTAGATGGGGACCAAATGGCGAACTGTCCCGCGATATTCCAATCGAGCGCGGAGTTCGTCAGGGTTGTGTCCTGGCCCCCACTCTATTTTCCATATTTGTTAATGATGTTCCTGAACATCTAAATGCCTGTAACAACGATTCACCTCAGCTGAATGGAGAGAGAGTACCTGCGTTGCTCTTCGCAGATGATACCATCCTCATCTCCCAGACTAAGAGGGGCCTCCAGATACTCTTAAACTCATTCAGTGGTTACTGTGAAAAAAAAGGCCTGGAAATAAACACTAACAAAACTAAATGTATGGCATTAAATCCTAGCAGACCAGATAGAGGGATTTTAACTCTTAATGGACAAACTCTTGGGGTTGTTGATAACTTTTCTTACTTGGGGGTGGTAATTGACTCAAAGTTAACATGGAAGGCCCAACTTGAGAAGAGTAGGGTGGTATATGCTCAAAATGTAAAACCCATTATGAGTAAATTGAATGCCAGTGTAAGCAAGAGTGTAACACCTGCTCTTGAACTCTTCAAATTTAAAATCCAATCTGCCACTCTATACGGGGCTGAAATATGGGGTCCCTGGGCCAGAGAGTGTTTCCAAGGATTGGATAATAAATTCATGAGATCTATTGTAAGAGTTCCTACTAGCACCCCCCTAATCCCACTCCAATTTGACCTAAATTTTAAACAAACTGATCATTTTACAATTCTAAGACCCTTGATGTTCTGGATTAGAGTTTGGTCCACCCCAGAATTGTTGGACTATAGGAACTGTCTCCAAGAGGTACTAAACCTCGACACTTTTAATTCCATCCCATGGTATGGGCACATACAAAAATGGTTCAGACTGCTGGGGTTGCATTCCTTTTGGGAACACCCGGAGAACTTGCCACCATCTGCAAAAACCGTGGTGAAGAGAGTTTTTTGGTCCTATATGAATAACAAGGTTGTACACGAGAGTAGAACTGGTACTTTAATCAACGAATTTTTATTGTTTAAAGCTGAACCTTGTTTTGAAACATTTCTGGACGAAATTGAGCCTCCTGTGGCTAAGACCCTTTACCTGAAATTCAGATACGGGACTCTTATGTTAACTTCTAACCTTGAACGATGGTCAAAGAAAAATGCTGAATGTACAACTGTCTATAACAGAATATGTCCTATGTGCTCTGCTTCCTGTTTGGAGAATGAAATTCACATGCTCTTTGTATGCAACGCTTACACAAAGGCACGGAAAAAATGGTTAAAACCCATGTGTGCTCTCCTAGGAACTAGAAGTTGTCATATTGCATATAGGATTGTCAAAACAAATTCTGATCAGTTCATTGTGTTCAGTATTAGCAGGTTTTTAACTTCAGTTTTCTTTATTCGAAAAAAATTGGGTCAAATGCTTTGAAAATTATGATAGATTGTCCAAAGAGGTATACTCTGTGTGCATTTCTGCTGCTAAATTGAATCGTGCTAAATGAAATATTTTTGGTGACCCTTTTTTAGGAAAAAGCTTGTGCATGTTCTTTATGAATTGTTAATTGGAATTCAATTTTTTTTAAAATTCGTGTATGTATATTCATGTGTCTTTTATGGCTATTTTTGCCGAAATAAAGATTTAAAAAAAAAAAAAAAAAAAAAAATACCCCTGGTGAAAAGGCCACAAGTACAGGCCCAAAAAACGAAAATCACTGAAAAATCAGCCCAATCCCAATCCATCCATGCCCTCCATGATGTTTAAATTCAAGATAACCCACAGAAAGACTAGGCCCATGCAATACTCACTACCCCTGGGCATAAATAAAGGTTGAAAAGTAGGCAAAATGGTTGCAGGCCTAACAACAAAGCCTGCATTCAAAATGGCCACTTGCCTGCCAGCACATGGCCAGTGCCTGTAGCTGCACACAAAATGGCCACCAGCCACATGGCCTGTCCCTCCCCATGAACACCCCCAAAAATCGAAAAACACTGCAAAATCAGCACAATCCCATTCCATCCATGCCCTCCATGATGTTTACGTTCAAGACAGCCCACAGAAAGACTAGGCCCATGCTAGACTCAAATACCCCTGGTGAAAAGGCCACAAGTACAGCCCCAAAAAACGAAAATCACTGAAAAATCAGCACAATCCCAATCCATCCATCCCCTCCATGATGTTTAAATTCAAGACAACCCACAGAAAGACTAGGCCATGCAAGACTCACTACCCCTGGGCATGAATAAAGGTTGAAAAGTAGGCAAAATGGTTGCAGGCCTAACAACAAAGCCTGCATTCAAAATGGCCACTTGCCTGCCAGCACATGGCCAGTGCCTGTGGCTGCACTCAAAATGGCCACCAGCCACATGGCCTGTCCCTCCCCATGAACACCCCCAAAAATCGAAAAACACTGCAAAATCAGCACAATCCCATTCCATCCATGCCCTCCATGATGTTTAAGTTCAAGACAGCCCACAGAAAGACTAGGCCCATGCTAGACTCAAATACCCCTGGTGAAAAGGCCACAAGTACAGGCCCAAAAAACGAAAATCACTGAAAAATCAGCACAATTCCAATCCATCCATGCCCTCCATGATGTTTAAGTTCAAGACAGCCCACAGAAAGACTAGGCCCATGCTAGACTCAAATACCCCTGGTGAAAAGGCCACAAGTACAGGCCCAAAAAACGAAAATCACTGAAAAATCAGCACAATCCCAATCCATCCATGCCCTCCATGATGTTTAAATTCAAGACAACCCACAGAAAGACTAGGCCCATGCAAGACTCACTACCCCTGGGCATAAATAAAGGTTGAAAAGTAGGCAAAATGGTTGCAGGCCTAACAACAAAGCCTGCATTCATAATGGCCACTTGCCTGCCAGCACATGGCCAGTGCCTGTAGCTGCACTCAAAATGGCCACCAGCCACATGGCCTGTCCCTCCCCATGAACACCCCCAAAAATCGAAAAACACTGCAAAATCAGCACAATCCCATTCCATCCATGCCCTCCATGATGTTTAAGTTCAAGACAGCCCACAGAAAGACTAGGCCCATGCTAGACTCAAATACCCCTGGTGAAAAGGCCACAAGTACAGGCCCAAAAAACGAAAATCACTGAAAAATCAGCACAATCCCAATCCATCCATGCCCTCCATGATGTTTAAATTCAAGACAACCCACAGAAAGACTAGGCCATGCAAGACTCACTACCCCTGGGCATGAATAAAGGTTGAAAAGTAGGCAAAATGGTTGCAGGCCTAACAACAAAGCCTGCATTCAAAATGGCCACTTGCCTGCCAGCACATGGCCAGTGCCTGTAGCTGCACTCAAAATGGCCACCAGCCACATGGCCTGTCCCTCCCCATGAACACCCCCAAAAATCAAAAAACACTGCAAAATCAGCACAATCCCATTCCATCCATGCCCTCCATGATGTTTAAGTTCAAGACAGCCCACAGAAAGACTAGGCCCATGCTAGACTCAAATACCCCTGGTGAAAAGGCCACAAGTACAGGCCCAAAAAACGAAAATCACTGAAAAATCAGCACAATCCCAATCCATCCATGCCCTCCATGATGTTTAAATTCAAGACAACCCACAGAAAGACTAGGCCCATGCAAGACTCACTACCCCTGGGCATAAATAAAGGTTGAAAAGTAGGCAAAATGGTTGCAGGCCTAACAACAAAGCCTGCATTCAAAATGGCCACTTGCCTGCCAGCACATGGCCAGTGCCTGTAGCTGCACTCAAAATGGCCACCAGCCACATGGCCTGTCCCTCCCCATGAACACCCCCAAAAATCGAAAAACACTGCAAAATCAGCACAATCCCATTCCATCCATGCCCTCCATGATGTTTAAGTTCAAGACAGCCCACAGAAAGACTAGGCCCATGCTAGACTCAAATACCCCTGGTGAAAAGGCCACAAGTATAGCCCCAAAAAACGAAAATCACTGAAAAATCAGCACAATCCCAATCCATCCATGCCCTCCATGATGTTTAAATTCAAGACAACCCACAGAAAGACTAGGCCATGCAAGACTCACTACCCCTGGGCATAAATAAAGGTTGAAAAGTAGGCAAAATGGTTGCAGGCCTAACAACAAAGCCTGCATTCAAAATGGCCACTTGCCTGCCAGCACATGGCCGCTGCCTGTAGCTGCACTCAAAATGGCCACCAGCCACATGGCCTGTCCCTCCCCATGAACACCCCCAAAAATCGAAAAACACTGCAAAATCAGCACAATCCCATTCCATCCATGCCCTCCATGATGTTTAAGTTCAAGACAGCCCACAGAAAGACTAGGCCCATGCTAGACTCAAATACCCCTGGTGAAAAGGCCACAAGTACAGGCCCAAAAAACGAAAATCACTGAAAAATCAGCACAATCCCAATCCATCCATGCCCTCCATGATGTTTAAATTCAAGACAACCCACAGAAAGACTAGGCCATGCAAGACTCACTACCCCTGGGCATAAATAAAGGTTGAAAAGTAGGCAAAATGGTTGCAGGCCTAACAACAAAGCCTGCATTCAAAATGGCCACTTGCCTGCCAGCACATGGCCAGTGCCTGTAGCTGCACTCAAAATGGCCACCAGCCACATGGCCTGTCCCTCCCCATGAACACCCCCAAAAATCGAAAAACACTGCAAAATCAGCACAATCCCATTCCATCCATGCCCTCCATGATGTTTAAGTTCAAGACAGCCCACAGAAAGACTAGGCCCATGCTAGACTCAAATACCCCTGGTGAAAAGGCCACAAGTACAGCCCCAAAAAACGAAAATCACTGAAAAATCAGCACAATCCCAATCCATCCATGGCCTCCATGATGTTTAAGTTCAAGACAACCCACAGAAAGACTCAGTCCACCCACCACTGAATACCCCTGGGCAAAAGGCCCCAAAACAGCCCAAAAATCGAAAATTCCAAAATTTTAGTTGCAGCAACTGTAATGCCCCAAACAAACTTACTTGTAAAATTTCTAATCCAACAGCGATCCAAAGAAAGTCAAAAAGGCCTCAAATCCAAAGATCCAGCAGCATCCACAAAAAGTAATCCTTCCAGCTCCAGATCCAAATGAAAAGTGACCAGGAGATGGACAAAGCACTGGGAGGAGCCTGCTGAACAGGAACAGGAAGTTGAAGACTGTGGGGCACTTCCTTCCTCCCACCCCCCTCCCCCCTCCCCAAAATGGACTCCTCGCTAAAAAAGTGGAGGCAAATGTCAACCTAAGGAGTTATTCAGATAAAAATCATCATTTCAAGAAGGTTTATGCTGCTTGCTGGTGGATTTCTTGTGCAGAATTGCAAATTTTATATTTTCGCTTGTACGAGATTCTTGCTGCTCGCCGCATCTCAAATCTCGCAATTGCGAAGTACCGCGAGACATGATCTCGCCGTACTCGCGTTGACAAACTATCGCTGGCAAGTCGCGATGACGTAATCGCGCTCGCCAATTCCCGCTGGATCACACAGCAAGATCCAAAATGGCGCAGCACTCGCAAACTATCGAGAAAAACAACTCGGCAAACGTTGATAAACGCCGCGCGCCGCAAAAATTGTATCACCAACGCCGCGCGCCGCAAAAAAAATCCGCTGCGTGCGAATTTGCAGATTTTGCTGGAAATTCGCAAATCTCGCGGATTGCGAATTTCCCAAAAATCCGCAAAATCCGCGAGCGTAACGGATTTTCCGCCCATGCTTACTTAGTATAAGTTTTGTGAGGCCCCTGTGGCATAACGTATACTGTGCACCTTATCGTATATTAACTGTGTGACTTGTATTGTATTTTGACCTCTGACCTCATAAAGAGTGCAGAGGGGTTGTGTTTAGATTAAATACATTTATATTTGATATATACTTTGTGTGGTGTCCTTTCATTTGGTATTCAAGGGATTATATATGGTAAAACAACTTGCTTAACTCGCCTTCTGAAGTCTTAGCCTGAAGACTGCTGGTTCATGCTACCCCTAGGATAGCTTTCTATAAGGTTGACTTTACAACCATCATCAATAAGGGTCGATTAGACTGGTGCAAGCTGCCCACTAGAACTAGTGGACATCATATGCCAGGCTAACTTCTCACCCGAAACCATTGAGGACATGAAGCCTAATACAACTTTATAATGCACCACACTAGACTGATTAGAGGACTGAAATGAGCTCGCTGAACATAGTGTGCTTTAGAGCCCTGATGATGTCCTTTTGGACTAAACACGTTGGCTGGGTTGAGTTGACTACTAGTCACTAAATTCAATGAATACACATCTGGATATAAACAAAACGCAAGACTCCCATGTGATTTTTTGGGGATGTGACAATTAAGAAATAACTAGAACTAATCCGAGACTATAAAACACAAAGAATAGTTAATAACGGATTAGTACACGTTCCTTTCCACAAAGATTTGACTTTTCATGTTTGTTGCCCAGTGGTGGTGGTGCAACCGAAAGTTGAGCGTGTAAGAGTGAAGATTGAATTTTCTTGATAATAACACCAGTTAGCGCTTGTTTTGAGCCTTCACTGCCATTGTTTGTATTTTCAGAACATGAAAATAATGCAGATAGCCCATTTGATCAATAGTTCTCTAAAGTATTCAAGTCAAACAAAGGTATCCCAAATTGCAAAAATTGGGTTGGAAAATACCACAATACTGTAACCCTCAACTTTGTACATCAGAAAATCATGCATTGAGAGATTGCTCCAGACTGGGGATGTGCTGGCATTTAGATGGGCTCTAAGCAATTTTTAAATTTCCTTACCAAATTTAAAGCTACATCGGAAGTATATCCTGCTTCATTGTAAAAAAACAACACAATGGTGCGAAAAATGTAACCCAACACATGTTTTGGATTGGATAAGGATTTCCAATATCTCAGAAAATGTGGTTAGTTCAACTTTGTTCTGAAGCAAAATCAGCATTCATAAGCAACAATCTCCAGTCACCTTTCAGCTCATGTCAGTGTATACTGTCCCATTCAAATGGATGTAAGTTTTTTGGAAGGGAAATAAAATATATCAGCCATAGTGGATGTAAAACAAACTATAGGATAGCAGGTTTGCTTAAATGAGCATAACATGCATACATGGAGAAAAGATTATATAGGTCTGTCACTCTCGGAATTTGCTATAAACTTACAATCAGGATCACATTTTTTGTAGGAGTCCTAGATCTGTAAACTGATGACCATTTGAAATTCCTTTGTGATGAACAGTGTAACATTTAATGCTCTTGGTTTTCATATCCAAACATAAGTTCTGGAACATAGAATTTTTAACAAAAGAAATAGTATCTTTCTAATGGCAATATCTAAACATACTCCGAGTCTAATCTCAGAATTCATCAGTGTTGTGCCATCCTAAATACTTTGGACTGTAGATTCAACATAAATGGCGTAGACTAAGGGGGCACAGAGCATAATTGGTTGGGTTCTAATAATCCTAATTCTCTGAGCTCTTATGAGATACTCTATTTATACATGGAGTGAGTCATTAGGTATTGACCTGGTATTTCATATTTCTCTAGAGCTTGCCTTAAAAATGTGTCCGGTTGAACTATGAAATATTTTTTTACATATCTTACCCATAAATCAACCTATCCATGATTTACCCTATTACCTAAACTCTCATGCTTAGTGTTAGTAAGTGAGGCTGTGTTGTATCAGCAGCATTTTGTTATCTCTTTAGTCACAGTAATCACTCTGTCTTCCCAAAAATCAGGTACCATATCAGCATTTTGAAAATGTCTTTGGTAAGTATAAACAAGGACTTTAAAGTTTTACAGATCAGATTAGGAAAGACTGTCAACTCATTAGTTTTTCCATATTGATTCCCTCTTGTTGCAATGTGCATTTTCCAAAACTGGTTTCAGATTTCAATGGCTGACTTTCTTTAACCATGTTCCATGTTAGAATACCTAGCTCAATGTATTGAGTGATTTCTACTCAAGAGATCTCTCAATATTTGGACCATATGTTCACTATGTAATGCTTTTTTAGGTAGTCCACTGGAAAATGATTAAAAACCTTACACTCCTGCATTTCAAAAAAGCACTAGCTCTTCAAAGAGATTGAGAGAAATAGACACCAGATCCCACAATTCTGATAGATACTACCTATAGCAAATTGATCACTTTTGAAATATTTACCCTTTACGTGCCAGCTGCATCTGGAATTTGTTCCTCAGCACTAACCATGTAGCGTAGGTAGGTGGGGTACCATGTAGCCTCAGCTTGACTTTGCCTGTCTGTGGTGTGACACATGGAGACATATAAGAAGCTGACTGGTTAGCTGCAATCAGTTCCTGTTTCTGGGTGTCTCATAACTGCAGGTCTGAAGCTCCTCTTGGTGCTTTAGCAAATATTTTACTCTGCTATCGATACATCAAATGTCTCCTAAGGTTTTGGGGTTTAAGCATGGCCACAGATGACATAGAAAGATGTCCTTATCGGATCCATATAACTGTATTTGATGTCTTGAAATCAACTTCAATCCCTTGGCATGCAATTCCTATTTTGTGGTCTACAAACGGGAACAAATCCGCCAGAAGTCTTTCCACAAAATGTGCCATATATAAAACAAGCCCTGTTCTTCTTAGAGGAAACATTCCTGCTCTATGGACAGTTTGGAGGCTCAGTGCTGTTTCTTGATGCTGGTCTTTTCGTCTTGGTCAGAGACAGTTTAAATTCTGGAGAAGAGAAAGTGAAGTTCCTGGCTCAGTCTGCTGACTCTTCTTAGATAGAATATGGCAATAATGGGGGGGGGGACCCTGTGTCCCTCAGGACCTGGGTATGTATATAATAGGCTACAATGGTTCTGTCGGGGATAACCCAATTGCTTTGTAGAAGATGAATTTGAAGAGAAACAAGAAAACTTGCTTGATACCTATTCAATAAGTATGGAAAGTGTAGCATAGACTTTGGTTAAATCATAAAACGTATATCAAATGACGTTGGAACACATATCAAAGGAAGTTGGAACACAGATCAAAGCAAAACCCCTACTATTGTATGCTTGCAAAACAAATTTTTCTTTTATATCAATTAAAGCTTAATCAATATTTACAAGTAATCAGAGGACTGTCAATAGAGGAAATATTGAAAAAGGTGACATATGGTACAGTGACAGTAAGTGCTCAGTGATAGTGGTGCAGTGCATATATAAAAGGTGACATGTACAATTATTTACACAGGGAACTAGAATGCGGTCAGAACAAAGGTAGACAACAACTCAGTTAAACAGCTGGTTTGCTTATTGATTTAGGACCCAGAGTTTTGATAGAGCTGAACAAATATATATTTGTTGACGTTTCGACCCTGACAAAGCGTTATTGGAGTGTCATGGTGGGTCTTCTTCAGGACAAGTGGGCGTGTTGACAGCCCAAAAAGTGGGATGGATTGAAGAGGCGTCCCTTGCTGTGTGAAAGTCGTCAATAGATCAGCATGGGTCAGACAAGCTCAAGGAGTGAAGTTTGCTTCATAAAATGAAAACCCTAAAACGATGTGGTATTTAATTTGAGAACATGGAGGACACAATGTAAATGAGGTCCATCAAGGGGTCCAGGCAGCAATCCTGAATCGGAGCGATCAGGTCACCAGTGCTCGGCTTCAGTTGTAGACTGTGCAGTTCTGAGCTTATCCGACCCATGCAGATCTATTGACGGCTTCCACACAGCAAGGGACCACTTCCTACCCTTGAAAAAATGCAACGAAAACGTTTTATTTTTTTCTTCTTTAAATGCATCCCGTTTTCCGTTAAGGAAAACGGGCTGCATTAAAAAAAAAGCTACTTTATTTGAAAGCAGTCCCAGACATGGTGGTCTGCTGGGCCCAGCAGGCCACCATCCCTGGGATGGCCTGTCAATCCCAATGGGCTCACAAATTGTGAGAAGCTCACTAATATTCATGAGCCTCGCAATTTGCAACCCCATTGGGAATCGCAAACAGTGTTAAACACACCGTTGTACATGCCAATTAGCGCCTTGCAAATGCAACGCAATTTGCGAGGCACTGTTTGGCAAGTCGTACATCAGGCTCCTAATGTCGTACGGAGAGAAAATATGCTGTCAACCTTTGTCAACTAAAGAGAAAATATGCTGGTCCCATTTGAATGAATCCTCTCCCACCCTGAATTCTTACTTTGTAACTTTTTTTTATTCGTTCATGAACACTCCCTTTTACTGTTTTTTTCCTGCATTTATCTGAGATGGATAACTGAAGCTGCTGCTAGTGACAAGCCAAATGGTTTTTATTTATAAAAATACTATGTGGCGGGGCGTGTACAAGATGGCGGCGTGATCGGACGCAGGTTTCCGAGTCTCCCTGCCCGATCCCGCCGATTGCCGCACTAAACGCCTGAATCTCTCCCCCAAAACAGACAAAAAGCACTGGTAGGGATACCCGACGACAAAGGGGGCCCTGAAAAAGCGCCATCGGTCTGCTCGTCTTGTGGAGGCGTAAATTGAAGGGAGACGCTGCACTACTGCCTGTAATGGCGGCCGCGCTGCCGTGCTAGAGCCCGCCGAAAGTGCCGTCGAGAACAACCCATCTGACGATTAGCTCGGGGGACGGGGTCGGAGGGCGAGTCCCCGCTGCGGTTCCTGCGCCGTAAGTCCCATTGCGGCACCGCACAGCCTGAGCGCTCCGACCGGAGATCGGAGGGGCCCCAGCGGGGGATTGCAAAATCGAGGCCCCGGCTTCGGGCCTGCGGCCCGGACATCCGCGGCGCTAAAGGCGGCCGCCCTATTCACCCCGACGGACCTGAAAAGGGCCCTGCTCGGGGAGCGGAGGACAGCACGGCCCCACCACCGTTGAGATCCACGCCGGGTGGTGCACCTGACACCACCGAGCTCCGAGACGGCCCTGCGGCCTAGCAACACCGAGCCACGCCTGGGGCTACAACCATCGCTGAGCAGGCGGTCCGGGCCTGCTTCGGGAGGCCGCTCCTTGTGCCCAAAAGACGGAGGTGAGGAGAATTTGGGTAGAGGTGGAGGCGCTGGGCAGCTCGGGGGGCATAATCGAGCCCCCGGTGTGGGGACGCAGAAAAGCCTTGAGAGGGGTCGCACTTTGGGCCTGGGGTGCCACCGGAGAATTGTTTGCTGTGGGGCACTGGGGACTGTGGCCTTCAGCCCCGATATACATCACCTAGCTGAGACCTGTGGTCTGCCACAGTAGAACTGACTTTGCCGCGCTCCTCGCGGGCCTGTGGGCAGTTGATGATGCTTACAGCCTGGGCATAAGAAACGCAGGGGGTGAGGTACCCTGCGCCTACACGGCGACCCCCCCTGTGACACGCTCCAGTACTGCAACACCCCCCAGGGACCCCAGCGACTTGCCATCCGCTTCTGCAGGGGCTGCCCACGAAATGGCGGCGCAGAGGGGGAAGAGGGGATCCCAAACGCTTCCTGAAATGTTGTCCAAGTCACAGCCCAAAGTTAACAAAGACCCCCCCTCCCCGGCGAACGCTAAATCGCCGCCAGCCTCAATGGAAGACCAGGTACCAATCACCAGGTCTTTCCTGGAAACTTTATTTAACTCACTTAGAGAAGACTTCCGATCTTTGAAGCAAGAGGTGGCCGGGGAGGTCCGAGAGCTCCGACGTGATGTGGAGGGCCTAGGGGAACGCGTGGTTACCATCGAAGAGACAGACCAGGCCAGAAGCGGCGAAATTGAGCAGCTTCAGCAGGAAGTCCTGCGCCTCACTGACCAGCAGCTGGACCTCCAGGCCCACGCGGAGGACCTCGAGAACCGTTCCCGCCGCAATAACATACGGGTCCGGGGGTCCCTCAAAAGGAAGAGGGGGCTGATGTCACGGGCTACCTACAATCCCTCTTCAGAAGTGTCTTGGGGGAACCTGCAGATTTTGCCATTCGAATCGACAGGGCCCATAGGGTTGGATTGCCTCGTCGGGCTCCGGCCCCACCACTGGACATTTTGGCGTTCCTCCTGGATTTCCCCCTTAAAGAGAGGATTCTCCGAGAGGCTCGGAGAGCCCAGCCCCTTCAATTTCAAGGCCACTCCATCGCTCTATACCAGGATCTTTCATCCATCACTCTCCAAAAGAGGAAAGAATTCAAACCTGTGACGGACCTCCTAAGACAGAAGGAGATCCCTTACTCATGGGGTTACCCATTCCGGATCATATTTAAATGGAATGGTCGGCTAAATCAGCTGCGGTCACTTAAGGACACCTGTGCAATCTTGGGACTTGACCAGGTCGGCACTGAACCGGTGTTCAGAAGCTCCCAAGGGACATCTAGAGGGGGTTGGCAGACTGTGAATTATAAACGATCACCAACCCATCGACTTAAACCGGATGCCTCTGTCATCTCCCGAGAACGCGAGACTGCACTGGCGGAGGTGGCCAAAGAAACTTCTTCTCCAGAATGTTAGGCACTTATACAAGAGAGATTCCATATTGCATTTGCTCTGCTCAGCGGTGGGTGGGTCGGGCGGGGGGACCGGAGAGGCCGCCGTCGGAGATGACCCCTTCCATACTCTTTACCACGGCCCTGTGTGGACTAACAGGACTGGGACTATGTATTTCTAGGGAGTTGGGGTTGGGAGGAGGGAGTTTGGGTGGTAGGGGTGGTTGTAAGGCTTCCGCTCACAATGATTTTTGCTTACATAAGCAACGATGCAGCCAATGGTGGTTTTGGGTTGTTGTGGGGGGCTTGTTGGGCTAGGGGGGGCTCCAGGGTGGGGACCAGTGTGCCAGTCCGGTTATATCATTGATAGGGGTGTTATGTCTACGTTGTGCCGATTCAGAGGTTTGTCGCCCGCTTGGATACAGGGTCTGATGATAGGTCTGCAGGGTTGCCGGGAGGGTCAAGGCTTGAGATTTGCTGCGCTGCTGCGGTGTGACCTGCGGGACACCTATTTTGAGCTGTGCCATAAACCCACTGCACCATGCCTGATGTGACCCTTAAGGTTCTGACCCTCAATGTGAAAGGGCTGAATAACCCCATTAAATGTCGGGCTATTATTTCCTACTTGGAACATTCGGGGGCAGATATCTGCCTGTTACAAGAAACACACCTCTTGCAGAAAGACTGGCATAGAATGCGCTCCCGCGCCTTCCCGCAGCAGTTCTTTTCCTCTCTCCCAACGAAAACAGCTGGGGTTGCGATTTTAATATCTAGAAGCTTCCAGGGAAAGGTAGGGAATAGGGTAGGTGAGATCAAGGGTCGTCTCTTGGTACATAAATTTCAGTTAGGTGACACACACCTTACGATAGGCTCCCTTTACGCCCCAAACACAGGACAAGAGGCCTTCCTAAAAGGCGCGATCTCTGAGGCGCTTCAGACCCCACATGCACCCCTACTCTTGGGTGGGGATTTCAACATCGTCATGGATGCACAGGCTGACAGATCGGGACACCGCTATGGCGGGACTGGTGCCCTTTCTCCCAATAGCCGTGAATGGCTGAAAGATAGGGGCTTGCTAGACCTCTGGAGGGCTAAACACCCGAACACATTGCAGTTCACGTTTTACTCGCACGTGCATCACACATATGCCAGGCTTGATCACTTTGTAGGTTCTTCTGAATTACTTAACAACCTTGAGGAGGTCACCATAGTGCCAGCAGCCATCTCTGACCATGATGCACTGGAACTGTCACTCACACTTCGCGCGGCTCACCGGCCTAGGGGCCCGTGGCGCCTATGCGAAACTCTATTGCAACGACCGGATGTCACTAGACAAATTAGCGAGCGCATCACTGACTATTTAGCTACCAACGACACGCCCGGAATATCTATGACAGCTCTCTGGGGCGCCCTGAAGTCAGTCCCTCGAGATGAACTCATTGTCATAGCAGCGGCTGAGGCCAAAGACCGCAAGAGTAAAAGGGACGATCTCACGGCCCGCGTAGCGGAGTTGGAGCGAGTCCATAGCCGAACTTGCGCTTCACGCGTTTGGAGGCAGCTAAAAGCAGCACGGGCCCAGATTGCCAGCCTTGATACAGATAGGGCAGAATTCGCGGCTCTCCGTCTCCGACATACTTATTATGTTGGAGGCAATAGAACAGGCCGCTTACTCGCCAGTGCTCTGAAGGCCAAGGCCCAGCGAGCGAAGATCAACGGTCTCGATGGTGCCAATGGGGCGGTACTTGCTGACGATACCCAGATAGCAGAGGCATTCCGTTCCTACTATGCCTCGCTGTATGGTGAAGAGGAGACTCCCTCTGGAGACATTGGGGCCTACTTGGCCACGACAAATCTCACCGAAATCTCCAAGGATAACGCGGAAGCCCTAGATGCCCCTATCCGCCAGGATGAAGTTCTGGCAGCTATATCCCGTCTAAATCCACTCAAGTCCCTGGGACCTGATGGCTTTTCGGCGGGTTTTTATAAACGTTTTGGCCGACAGCTGGCTCCAGTGCTCACCCGCCTTTTTAATTCTTTCGAGGGACTGGGCGCCATTCCTCCGGATATGCTGGTCGCGGAGGTGGTGGTGCTTCCAAAACCCGGTAAGAAACCTACACACTGCTCCGCTTTTCGCCCTATCTCATTATTGAATCTTGACTTAAAGCTTTTTACGGGCATTCTTGCTGCGCGCCTTGGCCCCTGCCTTCCTGGACTTTTAGAACCCGACCAGTCAGGCTTTGTACCCAACCGGCAATGTAGCGATAACACCAAAAGGGTACCCCACCTCATTGACAAGTCACACTTCCAGGCCTCGGACTCCGCACTACTTGCTGTAGACGCGGAGAAGGTGTTCGATCGCGTGAATTGGACTTACCTACAACAGATCCTGCATCGCTTTGGCCTCGGTGACCGCTTCTGCGCTCAAATTGCAAGCTGTTACCACCATCCGCAAGCTAGGGTCCGCCTGGGAGGCTTGCGCTCGAGTCCATTCGAAATTCAACGCGGCACCAGACAGGGTTGTCCCCTTTCCCCCCTTCTGTTTGCCATGTATATAGAACTGTTGGCGCAGAAGGTATGAGATAACCCAAGAATTAAAGGTGTTAATTTCGGGCATGAACCCCATACCATCAGTTTATATGCAGATGACGTCATAGTTGCCCTGGACCAGCCTAATAGCTCTATACCAGCCTTTATGGAGGAACTTGCCTCATTCGGCTCCGTCTCAGGGTTCCGAATTAACATAGACAAATCCTTGATACTGCCGTTGGGTAAAAATGCAAGCCCGCGAGCCCATGCCATTGGTCACGGGAGTGGTCTCCAACTAGCTACCCAGGTACCGTACTTTGGAATTACCCTAACCTCTTCAACGGACTTAACGGTATCGACCAACTATAAGACTCTCACCACCCAGATCCGGACGGATCTGGCACGGTGGTCTAAACAGCCCCTCCCCCTGCTGGGGAGGGTGGCAGCAGTGAAAATGTCTATACTACCTCGTATCCTATATCTCATCCAAACCATCCCGGTTATGCCCCCTGCTGGCACTTTGAAGGACTTACTGGACACCCTGCTTAACTTTGTTTGGTAGGGGAAACGTGCACGAGTCCACAAACAGCTGGCTTGCAGGAGCATGGATGAGGGCGGCCTTGGCGTCCCCAATCTGATGTGCTATTTCCAGGCATCTAAACTCCGTTACCTAGTAGAATGGTACAGACCTGAGTCGGAGAAAAGATGGCTCTTCCAAGACAGGGCTATGGCACAGATGCCGCTTTGGCGGATTCCATTCCTCGCCCGGCAGCACAGACCACGATACATGTTGAGATCTCCTATCACACGCACGACCTAACAGATATGGGATGGGGTGGCGCTCAAGCACGGTTTAACAACCTTTCCCTCCCCTTTCACTCCCATATTGGAGAATCCGGATTTCCCTCCAGGCAATGGCGCAGGCGCATTCCTCCAATGGCGAGGCACGGCATGTCGTGCTGCGGGCGACCTTTTTGATCTGCGGGGATTTCTTCCTTTCACAGATATCAAGCAGGGGTACGACATACAGGACCCTCACCTGTTCCAATATTTTCAACTACGACATTGGCTCACTGCTCCGGACACCGCGGCACTGGTGGGTCGCCCCATGTCGACCTTAAAAAAATGGTTACTTACTAAGGACTCGGACAGACACCTTATATCGGAACTCTACAGAATGCTCACACCACCACACACTTCGGAGAAAACACCAATTCAGAAACGCTGGGAGGCTGAATTGGGTAGAGCCTTGTCATATAAAGAATGGGGTTACGTCTACTATAGGGCTACACGCACCACACGCAACACAAAAGCGAGGGAGGCTGCAGTGAAATTGGCTATGTACTGGCACCTCACCCCAGTTCGCCAACACAAGGGGAACCCGGCACGTAGTGAGCTTTGCTGGAGGGGTTGTGGGGAAAAGGGCACTCTAACCCACCTCTTATGGGATTGCCCGATACTCGGAGACTACTGGAAGATGGTCCTGGACGATATTGATTCCACCTTTAAAACTGAAATCCCGAGGTTCCTTGCATACGCTTTATTAGGCCTCCCCAATGCACTAACCTTCCCCATGAAATCATTGAGGGGTCGACAGATGGGAATTGCCATGCAAGCGGCCACGCAACATATACTATCACTGTGGGGTTCCACAACTAGCCCTACACACACGGGGTGGCTCCATAAACTTTGGTTTACACTTGGGATGGAGCGCATACAGGCAACACTCACCGGCTCCACCAACACATTTCAAAAAACGTGGCTTCCACTATTGACCCTCCTGTCCAAGGAATTTAATGAAGTCACATGTCCCAAATACCTTAAGATTTTGCGTCTTACCGATGTCAACTGTGACTCTCAGTGACTTCCCAAAAAGGGGCTCTAGGCCTCTCTGGCCTGTTGACGGACCTTCTGGCACTACAGGGCACACTGGTCGGGCGGGGAGGGGGGCTCGGAGGGGGGTGGGATGGGAGTTACTGGTTGTTGTTGTCTTTCTTATGTCATTTTATTGCACCGCAGGTCATTTGCTTCCACAATGTCAAACTGTCTGTTAGGCATATTTGTCTAAATCTACTACTCAATTTTAGGGAAGACATGCTTGTCTGTCCCGCCCGCTGTATATGCCTCTTGCCTTTCCGATACGCTGCGATGTCTCGGTTTATGCCTGCTGGAAAACCCAATAAAATACATTTCAAACTAAAAATACTATGTGAATAATCCTCAAGCACTGATTTCTCTAGTGCCCCAGGAGATATGTACAGAGGGCCCTTTTGGCTATGCCCCATATTGACCCACTCTCGGTAGACGTTTGGGCCAGTTGCCTGTCACTTGTTTCAGTATGGAACTCATATTGTGGGTTTCAGAATTGTGGCCCCAATGGTGGACTTGCACATTGCTGAGCATAAATAAGTGTTTGTTACTGTAACTACTTACACATGTCTCCTCTTGTCAGCATTGCATGTGGTGCCAATTTAGAAAACAAACAGTCAACGATGATCTTTAAAAAAATTTTTTTTATTAAAGTGCAAAAATTGCAATACATTAAATCCATTTAAACCAATACATCCATAAAAATGAATTACCTGTAGGCAAACATAACATTTTCAAAAGTTCATATATAATACACAAAGCACTAAGAATTCAGGGACAGATGCACACAAAACAAGCAAAATATAGTTTTTTAACCACGTACATAAGGTGCTAACCTCTCATAAACTCAGTCAAAATATGTAGCCCATATTTTTCCAAAATTCTTAAGACCCCCCACACGTAGTGCATAAGTGCGTTAACTTCTAACTGCTTTCATTTTATGATCTTGATTGATGTACAAAACACATGTGGCAGGATTGGGCATGGATTAATTGAGTATTAAATCAGATATGCACAGAAATTATGATAACTCACTCCAAGACCATTCTCAATTTGTTTGAGGATTGTAGAGTGTGTTTCCGGGAAGCAGTATGAGAATTATAAATGATGAAGTGCAAACCTTAACTAAGATAATATCAGAGCAGGAATACATCCTTGAAAATCGATTAGTGGTCCAATTGGTGTCAACTATAGATGACCTATGAATAATCTTTATTACCCTTAAGTAAATTCGAAGAGGCTGTTTGGTCAAGGATTTAGTTCTGACTTTGTTTTGAAAGAGTTTCAAATTGAATAAAAAGGTTAACAATGTCAAACATTTTAGTACTGAACATCTATCAAATAAAATGATTAATTGAATGATACCTCATTGCTGTATCTAATGTTGGTGTGCCTAATAATAATTTGGATGTTCATCTCCATGGAGTGACATGAACTGTCAATGTTATATATAGAAATATGAAGGGGTACATAAATATAGCACCGTTTTCAGTGCATGACGTTTATTTAGTTTTTTTGTTGATACATTCAGAACCGGGGACTAAGAGGGTGTCCCTACTCCCTCTACCTCTCTTTGTGTTAATACGTTTATTTAGTGAAACAAAAAGCAGATTAGCAAACGGATGGAAATGCACCCCGCAAAGGGACTGTGTTCCGATGGAAGAATCAAAGTTGGAAGAAGAGCCATGTTTGTTAACCTTATCCCAACAAAAGCTGCAAACCATTATTTAAAACCTTGTGTCCTGATTCAGGAAGCTGCAGGGAAAGAGTTTAGAAGCATAACAGCTGAACCTCTGCCCCGGACATCTTTCCCCTCATACTGACCCCGGTATAGATGTGTTTTTTGGATTTCTCTAGGAGGAAACTCTTTGCTCGTCATTGGTAAGCAGATGCCTTGTTGGAAGGCACAAAAAGAACTAAGGCAGCACGGAATCCAGTATTTGTAAAATCTGCAGAAGGCAGAGATGATAAATGTGAAAATACAATGTATTATTCATTGCAGTAAGATCATTTAATATTAAAGAATTGTACATTCTAAAAAAATCAAAGATGTAATCAGACAGGCATGTGCAGACGTAGGGTTCAATTTAAGACAAACACAAGCTGACAGCAGTAAGCTTTGATTTAAGACAAATGTAACCCCATGACGTGGAAGGAAGAAAATCTCATACAAACAGAAACCCTTTGTTCTACCCGTCAAGAGCGATCCTCATGCCTTGATAGTGTCTACATTGAGAATAACACTAGTGTTAGCTCCCAAGATTTAGGAATTCATCTGATGCACAAAGGAGAGTTAAACACAATACCACCACATTTAGGGGGTCATTACGATGGAGGATTTTCCGCATCCCCCGGGCCGGCGGAAGCCACCGCCGGCCCGGAGGATGCGGAAAATCCTCTGCGGACCCACCAGGACCCACCGCCACATTAGGATGGCTGGTGGGTCATGGTTTAGGTCCGCAGCTTTTCCGCCGCGGCTGGCTTACAACGCGGCGGAAAAGCACTAAAATGGTGACGGTGTCTCTCAGACACCGTCAGCCAGATTAGGATGTGCTTGGGAACATGCTTTTCCGCCGTGGAAAAGCATGTGTAACTGCACTGCGGGGGCCCGTTGCGGGCCCCCTAGGTGTAGTGGGGGTGGGGGTTGCACATGGGGGGTACCATAGGTACCCCCTGCATTTGCGTGCACAATGCAGCAGGCACCGCGCGGTGCCTGCCGCTTTGTGCACGCAAATGCATTTTTAACATTGCTGCGGGTGCAGCTTGAAGCTCCACCCGCCGCAATGTTAAAATAGAGGATGTGACCGCCACCCTGGCGGTCACATCCAAATCTGCACAGAGGGAACGCCGCAGCCCATGCGGATGTTCCCTCATGCTCTGGGGTCGCGGACGGACTCAAGTCCGTCCGCGATCGTAATGACCCCCTTAGTGTTCTGTCAATGTTGATATTGAAAACATATTTTCAGACACTGAAATGGTCATCTTAAAGGCACATAGTGCATTTGTAAGATCTCAGAGGTGACTGACCGCCTTCTGAGACTACGTTTCACACACTCCACCTCTCCACTAAGCTGGTTCCTCTCCAATATGGTCCCTTTTGGGTTAATGATGGCATGCCAAGCCATGATGCAGTATGTATGTCATCTGTATGTAAGTACCGAGGACTTCAGCAATGTAAAGGACCCTAGTGGCTAAATATGTAATTGTGTGAAAGTGTGTAATAACAAAACATTTATTCTTGGCAAGAATATTGTTTTCATGGTTAAACCACACTTAATGTTTGGCCACCCTATATTAGGGAGGATCAACATTTTAGTGCCCTAAGGATGTGCACCTGGCACTTTCCTCAGTACTATTGACTCTGTACTTTATTATCTCAATGAGTATGAAGGATCAAAATGGTGGTGTTAAAGGAAAACACTCCTTTGCCTGTAGATGTGGTTGTGACCTCATCACCAGGTCTTATTTATAATCATGAAGTAAATCACGAGGCACAAAATTTTGCTGAACATCTGTAACAAGTGCACCGGGGCTCAATGTACTTGGTACAAATATTCAAACCACACTTTTTATTATAAGACAGTAAGGTTTGTCTACCTCTGCAGTCTATTGTCGCTGAATAGATCATTTTTTACAACCCACCTGTCCCAAGTAAAGTTTCAGTCACAAACATGACTGAGATTCTATTTGAAAGGGGTAAGATGAAAAAAAGAAAGGACATGGAACATGTATACGAAAAATTTCCTATACATTAAAAAAAAAAATGATAGACCATGTTAAATTGTGTACCAAGATTTTGTGTGCGGTCTGTAAAACCTATAAACCTGTAGCCAATGTTTGCCACCATTTGTCTGAGTTTTTGGAGGAAAGTGAGCATCTCCTGCGACCCCTCTCAAGGAAAGAACATTCTGCATGCCATGAAAATATTAGATTATTTTATTATTACCTGTCAGAACCTCTACATTTTTAGTCAATTTATAAGTCGTTTTTTATGTGCATATTATCCTTTAAAAATCATAGTTTGGCCTTTTCTCTTGTGGCGCCATGTCAGTCCCACTTTCATGCAAGAAATAAAAATAGTACCAGGTTTACAAGGCAGACACACTCTGACTTCCAGGCCACAGTGAAGGTTGCCCCAGGGAGACCCTCCTCACAAATCAATGATATTTCGAATGGCAACCAGGGTTTGTGGTACCAAAACTGGTATGGCGGCCCCCAGCCGCCATTTTAATGTTGGTGATTTATGTGTCACAAGAGGTGTGTTAAACAAACACAACAAAAGGAAGGCCAAGCTTGATCACCCAACCCTTAAGTGAGAGTGGCCAATCCTCAGTGGGGTGGGCACAGAGCCTGGGGTAGGTGCAGTGCCAGGCCCTGTGCCCAACCCCTGCTGTGCATAGCCAAAGGTAAGAAATGGGAATGTGTTCACAGCGGAAGTATGCTGATGGAAGGGAATTGGGTGCTGGACATGGCAGCAGACCAAGTCTGTGCCCAACCTCAGCTGTAAATATTCCATAACTCGCACTGTCCACCATGCTCTAATTTCAAAATGACACAGCCGCACACAAACAGCTGTGAAGTAAACGACATGGCAGGTGGTGTGAGTTATGGGATTTGTTGTATGAATTTATAATAACAGCTGTAGAATTTTGGTAGTTTAACACGTTTGTGACAGAACAAGACCTCACTTTTTAATTGTGTTGGTTCTGGAGGAAAAAAAAATATATATATCAATTCATTCATTCATTTATTCAACTGGCGGCCGCCAGTCAGTAGTTATAGTTCAGTCTGCTTTTCCATAGATGGAGCATTTATTTGATTTGCTAATAACTTTGGTCCGTTTGACAAATCGCCACAAAACTTGCCCCAAAAAAATCATCCACCTCAGCTCCTTTCTGTAAAGTTTTGGCTTGCTGCATCAAGCAGGGGACGAGAAAAAAAGGGGGATCTCAAAACGTTAAATCTCCATGCATTTTCTATAGACCTCTTTAGATACAGCTACTGTTCAAAAACTGCTGAACGGAATTAAACCAAGTTCAGCAGGAAGCTAGATCTTAGTCCCCAGATTAAGGTTTTTAGATTGAGCCTTGGCATACATGCTGTATTCTCTCTGTGGGCTTACAGCCTCTGCATTGCCTTTTTATTTGTCCCTTAGATTGTCCTTCACAAATGTGTGCTTGCTGGTGGTTACTTCTTCTACTTTGTCCCTCCTTTTTTGTGTTTTGTTTCTTCCAGGAGAGCACCACCCGATTACTGCTATTGTTACGCTTCTGTGTTTATGTGTTCTGTTTGGCGGATAATTTTTTTCTTTTGTTTCCTGCTTGCTTTTGACAAGCCATCATCAGGAGTGCCGTGGTTTCTCACTCGCCCGCTTCCTTATAGCTCCAGTGGTGTAAAGGCAAGTGTGCATGCACCAGCAAGTTCTGAACTACACATTCCTGCTGTACTCACACAGCTAGCAACCCTTGGTGCCCCCACTACGCATGCGCAACACATTAAACTCGATAATGCACGTGCACTTGCCAGTGGACTCTTTAAATGGCAAAAACTATATGTTCGAGGCATATGAGCTGTAGATCATATGCTTTTATATAGATCGCCATCTAGTGTTGGGTCCGGATGTTTGCACTTTGAAGAAGTCTTTCCAGTCACGAGGTAGATGACTCCTTCTTTCTGTGATAGTACGCATGGGCATCCACTCCATTGTTAGATTGTTTTTTTCCGCCATCGGATGTGAATTGTTGCACTCCGGTTCTGGCCCCCTTCAACGTGCAATCCGCTACCCTCAACGGTATTGGTAATTGCCCGCGTTTCCCATTCTCCGCATGGGAACCGCATATCGCATATAATTTGCTCTCAAAAACCTTTGATCGGAACATTCATGGAAGACCTTTGGGCCTACCCACTCCGGGATCGGTAGCAGCTGATGGAACGGACTCCATTCAAGTTATGCCCAGGGTGTCGCGCTAAGTTCCTGCGCACTGACTTGCACACAGTGTGCAATCTTTGCCTATCCCCGGAACACGACAAGAAAGACTACGATGCGTGTCAGTTGTTTCGATCCAAGAAAACCCTACGTAATCGTCGTGCTCGACGTCATAAAATGTACCAATAAAGCGGCTCTGCGCTGGTCCTCCTCTGAGACGAATCCGAACATGAAGAATTGCAAGCACAGGAAGCTCAAATGGAGGAGGAGCACGTCTCTGTATCTGACGCCGACTCCGATGCCAAAGACCTCACACCGGGACAATGGACCGTGAGTAAAGAGACTTTGTTCCCATACCATCTCCTTTATAAAAAAAAAAGGCTCCAGTCTCTCCTCTGCCTTCGGGCCAAGATCGGCACTGAGAAAAATTTTCAAGCACCCCGCCTTCGGGCTCGGTGCTGAAACATAAACAACAGCCTTCCGGCTCGGGCTCTTCCCGTTCCCACGCCGGTGCAGACCTTAAACCTTCAGCGTTGAAAACAAAACATATTCTGGTTTCTGTGGCACCGTTGCGCAATCCTAAATCTTCGGAGCCGAAAACTTCAGAGCCAAATCTTTTGACGCCAAAACCTGCATCGAAAGAAAGTCCAGCAACTAATGGACCTCGGATTGAAAATCCACTGGATCCGAAACACAAGGAAATCGTGATTCCTCCCAAAACTGGTCATATTCACACCAAACTTCCTGAAAAGAGGGAAATGGACTTACCAGAGGAGGAGGAGCACGTCTCTGTATCCGACGCCAAAGACCTCACACCGGGACAATGGACCGTGAGTAAAGAGACTTTGTTCCCATACCATCTCCTTTATGAAAAAAAAGGCTCCAGTCCCTCCTCTGCCTTTGGCCAAGATCAGCACTGACAAAAAGTTTCAAGCACCCCGTCTTTGGGCTCGGTGCCGAAACATAAACAACAGCCTTTCCGGTTCGGGCTCTTCCCGTTCCCACGCCGGTGCCAACCCTAAACCTACGGCGTTGAAAACAAAACACCTTCTGGTTTCCGTGCCACCGTTGCGCTAACCTAAATCTTTGGAGCCAATAACATCAGAGCCAAATCTTTCGACGCCAAAACCGGCACCGAAAGAAAGTACAGCAACTAAAGGACCTCGGAATGAAAATCCACCAGATCCAAAACACAAGGAAATCGTGATTGATCCCAAAACTGGTCATATTCACACCAAATGTCCTGAAAAGAGGAAAATGGGCTTACCAGAGGACTACCACATTCCTTTAAAGAAGAAAAATGTTGCCACGAACCCTTCTCCTCCTTATATTTCACCCATTCATGAAGAATTGCTCATTACAGCTAGACATTCCCCTACACCACCATCACCTGACCCACAGGATACAGGGGGTGGGGATATAGATGACTATGAACCACAGGATCCTGATCCATGGGATCGTTATAATGTTCCTCAACCAGATAATGACCCTGACTTATATCCATCCAGGCCTTCGCCTCCAGATGATAACATTCGGTACATTGAGCTCCTCAATAGGGCCGCACAATATCATGGAGTAGAGCTTCATAAGGAGAGTTTAGAGGAGGATTTTTTGTTAGAGACACTGAGTTCATCTCAAAGGGCTACACAAGCATTACCAAGACGATTGTAAGACCCTGTAAGAGCTAGGATTTTACTCCTAGGGCAGAGAAAAAAATACAGAGCTGCACCTAATTGACCCTGTTTATATCAAAGGCCAGTTACCCTTAGACTCTCTGGTAATTTCCAATGTTTGTAAGACAGCTAACTCTCAAACAACAGGGGATATCCCTCCCCCTGATAAGGAGTCCAAATTATTAGACGCTTTGGGAAAAAGGATAGCCTCACAAGCGGCTAATAATTGGGATCTCTCGGCACCCGGGGTGCAGACGGCAACATGCAGAATCATCAAACTAAAATAGCCAGGTTTTTAATTTTTTCTTAAAGATTATTAACGTGGGACAAGCCCGCAAATCTTCTGGTAGAGCATTCCAGTATTTGGGAGCCAAATAGGAATAGGCACGCCCACCCATCATAGCCTGTTTAATTTTCGGGATTTGGAGGAACTTAAGGCCACTGGATCTTAACTGCCTGGTTGGAGTGTACGATCTTAGTTTTCTTATAAGATATTCTGGTCCTAAACTGACCAGGTCTTTCTTGGGGGGGGGGATTTCAAAAACCTTTATTGTATATCAAGCACGATACATCAATGCAATTACTTCGAGCTACATTTTACTACATGGAAATGCAAGTTATTAGCATCTTCTCGTGCATAGCATCTCGTATTGATAAAGAGGAACGTACTTAATAAACAGAAAACAATTTCCCACCCTCCCCCCTACTGAGCATTACGCACATTGAATCAAGATAAATAACATTATCTGCAATAAGCATCAATCACAAAGTCAATGCCAGGGTTCATGAGAAGTGTGTGACAAGACCCACTGTCAAAATGCGTCACTCCGTTGTTCCTGTGGAGGCATTACCTGCAACCTGCATGAAGCAACTTGTTGACATGAAACCTTTTACTCCGACCCGGGTATATGATATCTTAGAAGCTTCTGTCCATTACGCTTATGAAGCTGTGTCTGATATGCAATGACTGTCTACTAAAATGTAGTGTCAGACAATGGGCTGCGATATTTCCCCATCAATAATGTCCATCCTTTCAGGCCCCTCTTCCTCGTCCGACTGCTGTCGAAGAAGGTAGGACAACAGCGGCCCCTTCGGCCGTGACCTCAGAGGCAGTAGTTCAGCATATTCGTGCAATTGTTCTTGCCACGTGAACATGGTTAGAGTCCAGCATTTAAACTTGGGGGCGGCCCTCGACCCCACCGGCATGCAACCAATCTTTTCGTCAGAAGAAGACTCATTGCAAGAAACTTTTTTATGCACTGTCACTACTGTTTGTGTCAAGCCTAACAACGCTTTCGTAGGGCAGGGGGAGGGTAATATCTACGCTTAGCATGTCAGATAGGCCTGCAAAAACCCTTGTCCAATATTCAGCAACTCGAGGGCAAGACTAAGCTAGATGAATGAAATCTGCCCCAGCTGCCCCGCAGCGTATGCAACAATCAGTCTCCCTTAAGTGAAATTTGTGTAATCTAGCAGGTGTATGGTACACTCGATGCAGGAATTTGTAGTGTATTAGGCGTAGTCTGTTGTTACCTGTAATAGCGTTAGTTTGTGTGCAGCTAGTCTCCCACTGCTCATCTGTAAGGGGTGCAGCTAGTTCTTTATCCCATTCCAGTCGAACCTTTAGTGGGGCAGCTCTTGGAGTGTTCTGCACGTGTTTATAGAGTAGTGATATAACATGTTGTGGGGTCTCAGCTTGTAGTATGGCATGTAAAGGCGCAAAGATTTCCGGTTCTTCTGGGAAAGAGGGGGTAATTGCTCGAACTCCCTGCCTAATGCGAGTATACAAAAAGGTATCCATTACAGAGGGTGATCGCTCCTCAAACAATTGCTCCGAGGTGCGGAATTTACCCTGCACACATAAATCGCCCCGAAGTCGATGCCCCAGTTCTGTAAGTAGTTTCCGACAAATTGCTTCACAAGTGACCATCAGTCAGGGGGTCATTTTCTAAGGGTGCTCTAGGGGAGTAAAAGAACGTGTTGTCCATGGCGTGAGCCATGCGGTGCCACGCCACAGCTGTGCAATCTACCGTGGACGGGTCAGGTTCTCTGTGCCCTGTATGCGTATATACATACTCAGTCTTAACCAGTGAGGCCATGTGTCCATCCTCTACAGCCAAGTGAGCCATGTAAGGTGGCGGATGGAACCAGTAGACAGCAAAGTGTGCTTGAGCGCAGTAGTAATATCTTTCGAAGTTGGGGACCTCAAACCCCCCCCTGATGAAACGGCAGCATGAGTCTGTCAAGGCTAACACGCCCCTGTTTCCCTCCCCAGATCAGTCTTGTCAGCTGCGTCTTTAGTGAACGGAAGAAGAATCGCCCTGGGTTGTATGGTATATTGACAAAAAAAGGTGCAATAATTTTGGTAGTATCACCATTTTGGTAAGAGCAATTCGCCCAGCCATTGAGAGTGGGAGGCGCAGCCATCTGGTGATGCTGTCCGTTATCTTATCAATCGCCGTTCCATAGTTAGCCCTCATCATGGTATCTTTTTGTCTGGTGATTCGAATGCCCAGGTATTTTAATTCGTCCATTTCCCACTTTAAGGGATAGTCGAGCTGGTGTGGGGGAGTGTTGTTAGTCAGCGGGAATACTGCGGATTTAGCCCAAATTTATTTGCACTCCAACCAGGCCGCCAAATTTAGTGATTTCACGTAATACTGGATTTAAGTTGTCCTGGGGTTTCCTAATATATAGCGCCATATCGTCTGCGTAGAGCGAGACAATCAGTTGTCTGGTAGGGTAAATGAGAGCACGATGATTATGCCTTTGACAGAGTTTCGCGGCTAGGGGCTCAATAGCGATCGCGAAGAGAATAGGGGAAAGGGGGCATCCTTGGCACGTGCCTCTATGAATGTTAAAGGGGGTGGACTTAGCGCCATTGAGCAGCACAGTTGCTATTGGTTGATGATATAGTAGCCGCTCCCAATCTATGAAACTGAAGGGCATCCCCATGTACTGCAATGTGCCAAGTAAATAGTCCCATTCAAGCGAATCAAAGGCTTTGGTGGCTTCTAGGAATACCGCCACTGCCTCGCAATTTGGATCAATGTTTTGTAGTACCGCATGGAGGGTGCGCAGATTGTGCGAGGTTGCACGATTCGGGACAAACTCTGCTTGATCCGGTATGACCAAACGTTCCATGAGGAGATTGAGGCGCGTTGCCAATACTTTGGCCAGGATCTTGGTGTCACAATTCAGTAACGACAAAGGGCGGTAGGAGTCGCAGTGGGTAGGAGGCTTGCCGGGTTTGAGTAGGGAAGTTATGAGTGCCTCACGCATGGCACGAGGGAGGCTACCCTCCTCAAGCGCCGCATAGAATACCTGTTTTAAAATAGGGGCTAATATGGGAGCAAAGGTTTAATAAAAACAATTGGGAGTCCGTCGGACCCGGGGGCCTTACCAGATCTCACAGCCATGATTGCCTCCGTGATTTCATCCAGTTCCAATTCTAAGTGTAGGAATTTTTGTTGGGTGTCTCCCAACCAGGTCAATGCGACATCTTCAAAATAGGTAGGCAGGTCAAGCAGATCTACTCTATGTGAAGAATAAAGGGTCCGATAGTGTTCCTGAAAAATACGGAGCGATCAGGGAGATTTCTGTATGTTGTACCCTGAGCATCTTGGATTTCAGTAACGTAATTGGCAAATCTAGGGGGTCTAACCGAGTTTTCCAGCGCTCTTTCAGGCCGATCTCCCTCACCATAAATGCGTGCGGCATGGGGCTTCCCCAAAAATGTGCATTCCCTATCTGCAACTGTCGTATAGTCAGTTAGCTTCTCTCGCATACGGGTCTGAGCCGTTCTGTCGGCCTGATTTAGTGCGATGGTGCCCTCCAGTTTGCGCAGCTCGGTCTCCATTTTATGCAAGTCATCACATAGTGACTTCAAAATCCCACCTCCCTTGGCTATGCACAAGCCTCTAACAGTGACCTTAAACGCCTCCCATACCGTCGTAACACTAGAGACGGAAGACATGTTGCGGTCAAAAAAGTCTCAGATATCTTGTTCCATTTCAGCCCTGAACGCAGCATCTCTAAGGTGAGCAGGATTAAGTCGCCAACTCAAATAAGCGGAGCAATCCAAGGGAACATGGAGTTCTAACATCACTGGGGAGTAATCCGAGTAGGCGCGAGCTAGATGGGCCCCTTTTTTTTAGCCAGGGAGTCATGTCAGCTGAAATAAAGACATAGTCCAAGCATGCCCAGGAAGAGTGTATGGCTGAATAGGGTGTACCTTCCTTTAAAGTAGGGCAGGCATGCCTCCAAGCATCTATCAACCCATTTTCGTCCACTATATCACATAACGTTCTTTGCGTGGTTGTGCAATGTGTTGAGAGGGGCCGTGACCTGCCCATGAGAGGCCTCAATGCGGTAATGAAGTCACCCCCCCGAGACAATATATGTAATTCCCAGCATCTGTATTTTCC
Source organism: Lissotriton vulgaris (assembly GCF_964263255.1). NCBI lineage: Eukaryota > Metazoa > Chordata > Amphibia > Caudata > Salamandridae > Lissotriton > Lissotriton vulgaris. Next base: position 603,878,485 of record NC_141699.1, on the reverse strand, counting down.
CCCACAGTATAGGCAAAGTATTAGGGTTATCGATAATAGGGCCATAATAGTTGGCAAACAATACATCATAGGAATGTAGGCCTCCCCATACCAAACAGATCTACCCTCAGCATCAGTGTCTACACCTTTAGAAGTGAACGCTACCCCGCGTTTAATTAAGATAGTGACGCCTCTAGAATAGTTAGAGTAGGAGGAAAACGTACGACAAGCGGCCCATCTGGATGCAAATTGTGTAGTGTTGCTGGGTACAAGGTGTGTCTCCTGGAGGAGAGCAAGGTAACCCAATATCTGTCTACGTTTTCTCGGGTCATTCAGGCCTCGAATGTTCGATGTGGTCAACTTAATCGACTGTAGAGCCCTCTTCTCACCTGGGGAACCCATGCTCATACTTGTTACAGTTCACTTGACAAGGGTGTGTGGGTTGTCTGCTCAATAAAATCAACAAAACCCTGTGTTAGACTTCGTGTGTGGTGTAAATGTTGTCAAACCTTCAAAGTACTTTAGTGCGTTTCGCCCAACAGTGTTACCTCCCACCCACACCGGCATCCCCAACTTGCCGGGCATAAAGTACACTCCCAAAAAGAGAAGTCCTCCCTTGAAACAACACATCATCCCAAAGCCCCAAGAGGGAGGGGGAAAGGGGTTCGCCCTGTAGAGGGGGGGAAGGAACCACTAGGGGCTCCAGACCTGCCCATACATCTCCCTACTTTCACCCACTGACATCCCAGCAGTAAGCTAGGTAATCAAGTGTGGGACGGAGATGATTGTCTGAGCATTATAAGCAGTGCATACTTTAAACAAGGTAAAACAGTAATGTACATCACCAATGCAGTGCGTTTCTCGGCATCATAACAAACTGCTGAGATAGTCTATCGGGAGTTTTAGTCACTGCATGAATTAGTCCTGGCGGGATAGAGAGGCGAATTCGATCTGGACCTGCTGTCAGATTCACACTCTTTGGAGGATGCCTTTTTGTGACGTTTGAGGTATTCTTCGGCCTGCTGCGGAGAGGTGAAAAAATGTTGCTTCCCACGATGCGTGATCTTAAGTTTGGCCGGATAAAGCATAGTGTAGGGGATTTCCAGGGACTGCAGTTTCTTTTTCACTCCCGTGAATTTGTGTCTTGCTTCCTGCACCGTAGGCGTAAAGTCTGGGTAAAATGCCAGCGCTGTGTTTTCATATGGTACTTGATGTTTTTCCCGGGCCAGACGGAGAACCGTGTCATGGTCCCGGTAATTCAAAAAGCGAGCGATAATGGGCTGGGGTGATGCACCAGGAGGGGGACGGGCCGCCAGAGATCGATGTACTCTTTCCACAGTGAGGTGTGCTGAGAAGGAGTCCCTGCCAAATAGATCAGCAACCAGCTTTTCTATGAAGTCCTCCATACGACCCGTGTTGGTTGTCTCCGCAAGGCCCAAGATGCGCACGTTGTTCCTTCGGGAACGTGCCTCCAGATCTTTGTTCTTGTCAGCTATTATTTTGAGTAGCTTGTCCATCTGCGTGACCTGTCAGCCGTTAGTCGTTGCATTTTCTTCAAGGTCAGTTATTCTGCTCTCGGCCTCCTTCAAGCGGGTGTCATGTTGGCCCAGTTTGGCTACTACAGTGTCCATTCTGATATTGAGCACATCAATTTTAGAGTCTATGGACGTCAGACTTTGTTTCATCCCCAGTAAGAGCGATTTCCAGTCTTCTTCTGGTGGGGCCTCCGCTCCGGACACCGTGTGGTCTACAGCCTGGGACCCAGAGTTCTTCTTGGACTCAAATGCAAGTTTGGATTGTTTGGCGTCATTCCGCCCCATTTTGCAGAGAAATGAAGAGATATCGCAATGTGAGCCTTCCAAGCGTGGCAGATGGCTAAGTAGACAGCGATATGTAGGTTGTCAATTCGATGATGTGCCTGTCAACGTTGGTGGGGGGCGGGCCAGTGACCACCTCAGTATAGTGTAGATAAAAGTTATCAAAGCCCTACGGGAGCCACCGAAGCGGTCCGCGCAGGGCTTCTCCAAGGGGGCAGCTGAGTACCCGCTAAAGAAGAGGGCCCACCACTGCCGAGTATATGGGGGTGGGGGCCAGCGAAGACTCACCGAGCCGTAGGTTAATTTGCTGTAGATGAAGGGAAGGCACAGCTGGCGTCTGGTTTTCACGACTCTTCTCGAGCCAGGGGTCCGGCTCTGTCGTAGCAATGCACAGCGGGTAGGAAGGGCAGGGCGGCGATCCAATGTAGGCCCAAGGGCAGCTCAGCGTGGCCGTAGTTTAGGCGGTGCGATCGAGGGGTGCCCACGGGCAGACAGAGCAGGCAGGGAGTAGTGCTGGGGGAAGGAGCACACAAAATGGAGGTCAGGGCGGGAAAACGGCCCCAGAGTCATCTACTCTCCCCCCCAATGCGGGCCTAGCATAGTCTTGGCAGCTCCAGCTCAGGTGCAGCTTCAAGTGGGACAGTGTATTCGTATTGTCGCCCCTGCTATGCGATCTCACAGTCCGTAGCTCACCAGATGACCAAGCGCGGGGGCCAGGCGGGGTGCAGTAGCTCTGTCAGCACATGAAGGGGGGCCGACCGTGACAAGGAGCAGGCCCATATAGCAATGTAATGTAATGCGGCATCAGGTATGTTGCCACGTACCCAGAGTGTGGCCCCTAATGGAGGGGGGGTTGTATCCGAGCAGCAGGAGCCAGGGTCTCCGCGCCCTCCGCAGCAAGCGTAGCGGGACGTAAGCAGCAGGCAGGTGAGGTGACGATCGTAGCCCCACAGCAGTTCCAAGGTCCCTCCACTCCCGGCTGTCGAGAGTACAAAGCAAGCCGGGGCAAGCCACGGACCCCCGGCGGCGACGACCCCACAGGCGGCAGGCCGGCAAAATCAAGGCCCGAGACCACGGCCTCTGTTAGTGGTCGCAAACAAAACAGGTGATGGACAGAATGTGGATCAATGTCACACATTCACCCCAGTCCAAAGATCTGGGCCCAAATCCATCGTTTTTTTGCACTCCACACCACCCTGGGTTAGACAATGGCGATATGCAAATCAGCTCTGACCCTGTGCCCCATGGGAACAGTCCAGTCCGAACTACAAAAGCCATGTCCTTCCCAGAACGGAATCAAGCATCCGAGGACCGGACCGGTTTCGAGGTAACACCTCTCATCAGCCCGGCTAGCTTGACTCCAGTGGTGTGGAGTGCCTGGGACCCACGTCTGAGCATCCCCAGCGCACTTATGGCGGCAATTGCAAACAAAACAGGTGATGGACAGAATGTGGATCAATGTCACACATTCACCCCAGTCCAAAGATCTGGGCCCAAATCCATCGTTTTTTTGCACTCCACACCACCCTGGGTTAGACAATGGCGATATGCAAATCAGCTCTGACCCTGTGCCCCATGGGAACAGTCCAGTCCGAACTACAAAAGCCATGTCCTTCCCAGAACGGAATCAAGCATCCGAGGACCGGGCCGGTTTCGAGGTAACACCTCTCATCAGCCCGGCTAGCTTGACTCCAGTGGTGTGGAGTGCCTGGGACCCACGTCTGAGCATCCCCAGCGCACTTATGGCGGCAATTGGATGCTTGATTCCGGTCTGGGAAAGACATGGCTTGGTAGTTCGGACTGGACTGTTCCCATGAGGCACAGGGTCAGAGCTGATTTGCTTATAGCCAGTGTCTAACCCAGGGTGGTGTGGAGTGCAAATAAACGATGGATTTAGGCCCAGATCCTTGTACTGGGGTGAATGTATGACATTGTTCTACATTCTGTCCATCAACTGTGTTTTTTGCAATTTTCTGTTCGTGGTCGCGGCCGGGTGGAAGGCCACGGCGAGCAGGGCGCCCTCTCGCGGGCCGGGGTCACCGCAGCCGCGCCACTGATCTTGGGTGCAGGGCAGGCTCTGGGCAGGCGATGCCAGTAATGCATTCGTTGGGGGCAGCAGCTTGCAGGCGGGCCGTCTCGCCCCAGTAGGTCCTCAGTCCATGGCCTAGCGTGAGAGCCGCAGTCGGGCCACGAGCCCCACTGGTCCAGATCACAGCCCCCGGGCAGGTTGAGGCGATGATAATCTTGGCCCCGGCAGCAGGTAGATCGGCCTGCGTGGTGTCAGCGGATTCCTCACCGTCTCACGGAACCATTGGTGATAAGATGGTCCAGAAAGGTATGCAATAGGATGGTATGAAGGATGGTTAATCGCTCAGACGGGCCAGAGCCTCAAAGAAGTGCGCCCATTTTGGTCTGGCGCCACCTAGCGCCCCCTACAAGCCTCTATTCTTAATCAACCTTTTGATAAAGAGCATCTTTTTGGCCCAGCTGTAGATATAGCACTAGAAAAGTTTAAAAAAGATACCAAAGTTGTTAACTCCATGGGAGCTTTACAATGACCTTCTAACAGGGGTTCCTTTTGTTGCTCATTCTATAGGGTTGGCTACAAAACTATCTACAGAAAATCCCTCCTCCTCTTACAAGGGCAACAATCAATCGCCCTCTTCAAGAGGTTTTTTTAGAGGAGGATATAGCGGAAACAACAGCAAGGGAAGGGGCAGAGGTAATTCAATACGCACCTCCCCTGCAAACAACAAGCAGTGACTTATTTCCCATACCCCGATCATTCAACTCCTGTCAGGGGACGCCTTTCACAATTTCTACCCATTTGGAATACGCTACATCAGACAAATGAGTTCTACAAATTATCTAATCTGGTTAATGCCTGGAGCTTACAACCACTCCACCGAATATTTCTCCAAGGTCGTACCTCATGTCACAAGAACATCTCATCCTTCTAAATCAAGAGGTTTTTTCTCTGTTGCAAAAGGGGGCGATAGAACTAGTTCCTTTACAATACCAAGGAACAGGAGTGTACTCCCTCTAACTCCCATAAAGGGCGACTCTCTCAGGCCTATATTGGACCTCAGAGAACTAAATCTATACATACAGTAGGACCATTATCATATGGTAACACTCCAACAAGTGCTTCCTCTCCTTCAGCAAGGTGACTTTCTATCCACTCTAGATTTAAAGGACACTTACTTTTATATTCCAATACACCCTATGCAACGCAAATACCTCAGGTTGTGGTAGCAGGCCAACATTATCAATTCAAAGTCCTTCCCTTCGGAGTGACAACCGCTCCCAAGGTTTTCACAAAATGTCTGGCAGAAGTTGCAGCCCATCTGAGAAGAAAACAGGTTCACATCTTCCCATACTTGGACGACTGGCTCATAAAGGCCAGTTTGCACAACAGCTGTCTGCGTCACACACAAAAGACTGTGCAACTCCTTCACCAACTAGGATTTACAGTTAATTACACCAAATCCCATCTCCAACCAACCATATCTCAAGACTATCTAAGAGATACTATAGACACACAAAGAGCTCTAGCATACCCAACTCTAGCCAGAATCAAAAATATTCAAAACCTAATGTCTCAATTCCAGCCTCAACACTCCTTACCAGCTCGAGTGTTCATGCAATTACTGGGAATTATGGTGTCTTGCATTTTCATAATTCCCTATGCAAGACTTCAGATGTGTCCCCTACAGGAATGCTTAGCACGTCAGTGGAACCAGGCTCAAGGTCAGTTATCAGATCTAGTGTTGTTAGACGGCCGCACCCATCGCTCTCTGCAGTGGTGGAACATACAAAACCTTTTGAAAGAGCAGCCCTTCAGCGACCGGGTTTCACAGATGGTACTAATAGCAGACGTATCACTGACAGGTTGGGGAGCACATCTCCAAACCCTCACAATTCAAGGCATGTGGAGCTCCCAACAAAAACAGCTTCATATAAATCATCTAGAACTGCTAGCAATTTTTCTGGCTTTGAAAGCATTTCAAGTTCAACTAGTACGCAAGACTGTACTAATTCGTACAGACAACATGACAGCCATGTTCTACATTAGAAAATAAATGGGGGGGGGGCACACTCCATCCAACTGTCCAACCTAGCACTGGACATCTGGAGGTGGGCCATTCATTCCAAAATCTATCTCCTAGCAGAACACCTCCCAGAGGTAGACAATCAGATGGCAGATCTGCTAAATTGTCAGACACAGCAACTCAACGAATGGAAACTACATCCTCAAGTTCTCCTGCCCTATTGGAACTCTCCGTAGTTCCTCATCAAAAACCACATCTTACACCTAATCTCCTCACACAGAGCCATGTAGACATAAGACACCCAGACCCCAGTCAACTCAATCGGACGATCTGGTACCTGAAGTCCTAAAGTTTGGCTATCTTAATCTACCGCCAGACTGTATGAATATTATCAAGGACGCTAGACGTCCTACCACAAGATAACAACCACATCATCCCGCTTGATGCTTCTGTCCAAAACATTATATGCCATTTGTTACATCTACAACACTCCAATTTAGCATACACGTCCATATGTTTACATCTAGCTGCTACAGCCGCATATCTCCAAAATAGACAGCATATATCTCTTTTTAGAGTACCTGTCATTACAGCGTTTATGGAGGGACTCAAAAGAGTTATTGCCCCTCGAGACAGCGGTGGTGGCCGTCAGCTCACCGAGGCAGAGCACCGCATCGGTCTGAAAGAAGGATGGTAAAAAAGATGCTCCCGGCTCCATCGTGATTGACCTGTGGTGGAGGGAACCGGGAGTGCTTCCGGAGCGAGAGAAGAAGCGCCTGACAGCACCCTTTAGCAATGCTGCAGCAATTGCCACGGCTCCCGAGGGAGACATGTTGGGGACTGCGGGCAAAAGTACAGAGAAGACGAATACCCAGCGCGACCCTGTCAAACCACGAATAACCTCCAAAGAGAAGCTGGATTCAACCGTTTCGGAACAATCAGTGCAGTCTGCCATTAAAGAAGTAAGTGCTGTGGGGGCTAAAACCAAGAACGTTACTAATACTAATACCTGCATAACCCCTGAGGCCACAGAAGTTATTGACTTATTAGCACTTAATGTCTCCAATTTTGCTAATTTAACTCTAAGCGGTGCACAGGATGAAGATGTACAGGGAGCTCAGAAGGCCGTAGCAGACTTGTATGAGCCTCAAGAGGGAACCACAGGCTTGAATGGAGAACAGAATCTTGTTAGTGCAGCTAATGTGCAGACACAGGTCATTATTGATGGTAGTGTGGATGGAGAAAAAGACACGAGTGATTTCTTCTCCTTTTCCGACGAGGCAGAGAATGAAGGAGAATGGACGGACGATTCTGTGTCATACCTTACGGATGAGAGTGGCAGTAGTGGAGATAAGGTAGTGATTAATACTATCAAGTCTAAGCCAGTTTTGAAACGCAAAAAGAAGCAACATTATGGGACTGCTTTAAAAAAAGAGGAAAAAAACAAATCCAGGCAAAAAACAGGAATCACCAGTGTTATAAGTATACTCACACTAACTCTAGGAAGTACATTAACAAAATATCTGGCATATCATGGAAAAAATCGAACATTGCTGGTACAGATATTTAGAGAAATAAGGATCAAGCGAGAGATTAACCGTATGTACTTAGAATGTAGCAGGGCTTCATGATAGAGGCAAGTGCCAGCGACTGAATGAAATAATCTACCAAAACTCCGCAAATATAGTATGTCTCCAAGAGACACATGTGCCCTGGGACAAAAAGGGATTTATTAAAATCCAGGGGGTATAATCTACTTTCTTGCACCTCCCAAACATCGAATACATGTGGGGTAGCAATACTGGCTAAAACTTTCTTGGGCCCAGCTATCCGTAAGATAGCAGATGCTCAGGGTAGATGGGTCATCGTTGAATTGGCCCTGGTCATTACTATCTGCTCGGTTTATGGATCTAATCAAGATGATCCCTCTATCCTTGAGAAACTCGAACTTGAGCTTGCCTCGTGCCAAGGTTCACTTGTATTTTGTGGCGATCTGAACATCTCGATGGGACCCTTATTTAACAATCATAAGCTGCAAAAATACCTGGTTCGCAAACCTCGAGTATTCATTGCAATTATCTGGCTCCGAGATAGTCTTGGTCTGGTTGATATATAGGATGCAAAAAATAAGGCAGACCTGGGGTTCACATACTTCTCATGTCCTCACAATAAATACGTTAGAATCGACTACATACTTACAACAAGGGATATTGCCAATCAAGCTACAATCACTAAACATCCCAAAATAATCTCGGACCACAATGCCCTAACCCTCACATTTGATGTAACAACCTTTAGTAGACAATGTAGGAGCTAGACCTTTGATAGGAAGCTGTTGGCTAATAAGGAATACATCAAATACATCACCAACTGGGCTCAAGATTTCTTTGATATAAACCGCTTTAGTGCCCCAAGGTGTGTGGTTTAGGATTGTTTTAAAGCAGCCCTTAGGGGGGAAACGGTTAGCTATGTAGCTAGAACTAAAAAACAACGTAATAGGGAATAAAACCAAAAGATATTTGAGCTAGCCAGGGCAGAGGAAGAACACACTACACAAATTGCTCGACAGGAGGATGGGAAACACACTATGTATCGTATGTTGGTACTAAAGACAGACTTAAACTCCGGGCTGACCCAGAAAGCAGCAGAAATCTATAAAGCACACCAGAGGAATGTATATGAGAATGGGGAAAGAGTAGGTAAGCAGCTTGCACTACTTACTCGTCAAAAAACCTCCTATAATGTAATATCAGCTATACAATCACAAGGACATACACACACACAAACAACCGACATAATTAATTCATTCCAACAATATTATCAGAAGTTCTACCATAAGGATTGTATAGCCAATAGGGTCGAAACTGACATGTTCCTAAGTGATTTTTTAAATGACCCAGATATAAGCAGGAGAATAGATACCACAACCCGAGAGGACCTCGAGAAAGAAATCACCCTTACAGAAGTGCATATAGCCCTCTCCGCTCTCACCTCAGGAAAGGCTGCTGGCCATGACAAAATCCCCCTTGAGTTATATAAAGCACTGAGCAAATGTCTATGCCCTCTTCTTCTCGATCTATTTCTCGGTATACAATGGAGTAGGACGCCCCCGGAGTCTTTGAAGGAAACAAATATAATCATCTTCCCAAAGAAAGGAAAAGCCCCAGACCAGCTGTCATCATACTGCCCAATTTCCTTAATCAAATCTGATTCAAAACTATACGCTAAAATTATGGCTAATCGGCTCGTGAGGGTTGTCAAACATCTGGTCTCCCCATGGCAGCATGGATTCGTCCCCGGAAAAGGTACGACCGACCATACTAAAAGGGCTATCTCCCTATTTGACATCATGTCCGGGACGGGGGGCGGTTGTCGATGATCCTCCTGGACGCTGAGAAGGCCTTCGACCGCGTGTCGTGGGATTTCCTTTGGGCAATATTGACTTATAATAACTTTGGCCCTAATCTTATAAAATCTATAATGGCGATGTATCAGGACCCTAAAGCTAAACTGCAGATAATGGGCTCCGAATCACGCACAATCCAAATCTCAAGGGGCACAAGACAAGGGTGCCCCTGCTCCCCGATATTATTTGCACTCTACATAAACCCTCTGATTCTAAAACTCCTTGAAAACCAAACAATTAAACCTGTGGTAACGGGCCAGTTTGAAACCAAAGTATTGGCCTACGCCGATGACATTGCCGTTTTAACACCTAACCCTGTTGAGGCTATTTCTGAAATAGAGGCTGTCACACAAATTTATGGGCGCTACTCGGGATACTCCCTTAATAAGGATAAAACAATTATACTTTGTACTGACAACATCGAATCTACCGATCCCAGAAAAACTGAAAAAGCTAAGTATTTAGGTGTATGCATAAGCCCAGATGTTAAAGCTATCCCCAAACTTAATTATGAGCCATTAATTAATACTATAAAAAGGGACTTAGAACGAGTTAATAGCCTGCACCTTTCAATTATTGGCAGGGGGAACTTTTGGAAAATGAACATACTCCCTAGGGCATTATATTTATTTTGTGCAGTTCCCCTGAAGCTTGAAGACAACATTCTAAATTCTCTAGAATCATTAATGTCTAAGTTTGTGTGGCAGCACGGTAAAATTAGGAGATCTCTAAAATTTCTTTCTCTGCCACAGCACAGAGGTGGATGGGCAGTCCACAACTTGCTATTCTACTTCTGGGCGGCCTTCCTTCAACAAATGGCTACACTTCTTAGTACCACCCCTTCTATTGATAATCCATACTAATATTAGAAAGAGAGAGCCCAAACCTTTGAGCCGGGTAATCTCAGGAACCACAGCACCAATCACAACACCCAATACAGCATTGGAAAGGACAGTTGCAGCAGAAAGACATAGGCTATACAGATGCCCACCATATATATTAGAAACGTAAAAGAACCTTACCGGCGAAGTAGTCCCTTGTGTGCGTGGGCGGGGCGCAGCATTTACCGACAAAAAGAAGCGTTCCTTGTGGGCGTGGGGAAACAAAACGTGTGCGTTGGGCTGGGGGCGTGGCCAATGCGGCATGCCGACAAAGAGAAGCGCTCCTTATGGGCGTGGGGAAACACAACGTGTGCGTTGTGCTGGGGGCGTGGCCAATGCAACACCCAGGCCCACTGTGATGAGCTAGCAGACTTCCTTTACCGCAAAATAGAAATCATTAATTCCTCTTTTTCTCAAAATATCCCTCTGCCCAGCGGCCCTGTAGACCCAGGCTCTGCGGCAGCACTACCTGTCTCCCTCACATTTATCCCGCCCTTAGATCTCACCCATTTAGAGAGTATCATGCAACAGGTCAAATCAGGATCACCTACTGACCCGGCCCCTCCGCGAGTTCTCACCCCGATCACCAGTCAGATCTCACCCACCATTCAGGACCTGCTTAACTCCTCTCTCCACGCTAGCATTGTCCCGCCTCTATGGAAGAGAGCAATGGTCAAGGCTTTATTAAAGAAACCTAGCCTCGATCAAAACAATCCCTCCAACTATAGACCTATCTCTCTGCTACCCTGGCTCAGCAAACTACTTGAGAAGTATGTCAACTCAGTCCTGACACACTTCTTGGAATCAAATGACATACTTGATTCCTCACAGATGGGTTTTCAGCCCCTTCACGGAACCGAAACAGCCTTGGTCGCAGTGACGGAGGAGGCAAGAAGGATCTTAGACAGCGGTGGGTCAGCGGCCATCGTTGTACTCGACCTTAGTGCCGCTTTCGACACTGTAAACCACAACATTCTTCTCCACCGTCTCAGTAGGATAGGAATCTCGGGAACGGCACTCACCTGGCTGAGATCCTTTCTCACAGATCGATCTTTTCAGGTATTTGAGACAGATTTCACCTCCTCCAGCAAACCCCTGAACTGTGGAGTGCCCCAGGGCTCCTCCCTGAGCCCCACCCTTTTTAATGTTTACCTCAGCCTCCGCCCCTTCGGAGTGAAAATTATCACCTATGCGGATGACACACAGCTGGTGGTGGCGCTGGACCCCCTCTCAATTCCCACCACAGCCTATACAAATGTTTGGAAGCAGTCTCCGCCTGGATGTCAGCCTCCTGCTTAAAACTAAACGGGGAGAAAACAGAGATTATGCTCTTAGGAAATACCATCACCAAATCCATTGACTCCATCTGGCCCCTTTGCCTAGGCTGTCCCCCCGAACCCAAAGAACAAATCAAAAGTCTCAGCATTTGGCTGGATAGAACACTCAATTTCAACTACCAGGCAACTAAGCTTGCTGCCACATGCTTCGGGCTCCTGAGGCTACTTCACAAAATCCTCCCTCTTCTCCCGTTCCACTCAAGACGGATCATGGTCCAAGGGCTGATTCTATCTCGCCTTGACTGCGGAAACGCCCTATACCTTGGGGCCCCACAGTCCACGCTCAATAAACTTCAAATTGTCCAAAACTGTGCCGCCAGGACCCTCCTCGATATCCCACGACGAGTCTCAGTCAAAGCTCGACTGAAAGATCTCCACTGGCTTCCTGTGAAATCGAGGATTGAATTCAAGGCCATGTGTATTGCTCACCGCTCTTACTGGGGAACAGGCCCTGCTATCAACCGCCCCCTGGTAAATGCCTATCACCCCAATCTCCCTCAGATCCGGGACTTCCTTTCTCACCACAGTACCGCAAATCAAAAGAGCCAGGTGTGTAGGCCGGTCGCGCTCTTACAACCTAGCCAAGATCTGGAACACTCTCCCCCTCTCAATCAGATCAGAGCCTAAACTACTTACCTTCCGAAAGCTCCTTAAAACCTGGCTTTTTAATAAATCATCTTTTTTAATAAATCATCTTAAAAAAATTCTGTTTAAGTCTAGCGTACTCCGCCTAGCCCAACCTCTGTAGCGCTGGGACGCCCCTGGGTAGCCATCGCGCTTTATAAATTATCTTTCCATTCCATTCCATTCCTTTCCAATGGGCGCGGCAATCACGGGCCAGCAATCGCGCGGCATTCATAAATCCTGGAGCGGACAAGTCCTGCAAAAAGTGGAGGTATGCTTTCAGCTGGGGGCGCGGACACACACGTTACAGGGTCACACACAAAAAGTGGCCATATGCGTTCAGCTGGGGGCGTGGACACACACGTTACAGGGTCAAACACTTTGCATTTTCATTTGTGCTGGGGGCGTGTCAGACGTACTGTGCACGTGTGCGTTGTGCTGGGGCCGTGTCAGACGTACTGGGGCGAAAGCCTTTACAATAACACTGGGCGGTGCGTTAAGAAAATTCTGGTGCGTTCGCCGTTCACGCCATGTGGGTTGTCTAAATGGCAAAATAGCGCATGGTAAAATACCGGACACACACGTTACAGGGTCACACACTTCGCATTTTCATTGGGGCTGGGGGCGTGTCAGACGTACTGGGGGCGAATGCCGTGACCATAACTAACGGACTACACAGCACACACACTGCACGGCAATTGTTACAGAAGGCATCTCACTCATCTTATCTGTTGTGATACTTACCGAATGCTGCATACTACCTTTTGTCAAACTTGCCGAATGCTGCATACGTAACGACTTACATTTCTGGACACAGTGTAACTAACAGGCTTTCATCTCTAGGCCCAGCAATGTCCATAACCTATTTATTCTCCGTCCAGATTCAAATAAAACAAAAAAAGTTGTATACCGGGAGATTTTAAAATAATTTTGAATTGCCTATTACACACATTGCACTGATTCTAATTCATTCCCAGACAACGTCAGGACGGGCTGCTAGTATTGGAGATATAGTAGTTCCTTCTATTTATGATCTGTCAGTAGGTACGAAAGCTAAAGGTCTTTTTCTAAGGCAATTAGAACCAAGCTACTTAAAAAAAATTAAGTTTAAGGTCATCTCTAATGCTTGGAAAATCTGGTCAGGAACTGCTAAGTACATGAAGATTTCGAAGATAAACCGATACACCCCCCTATGGCGCTCTACAGTGCTCCCCACGATGGCCAACGATGATATTGCCAAGAAATGGGAAAACTTAGGAATTATCACAGTGGGCGACTTCCTGGGCGAGGATATATATACCACCTTTATAGACCTACAGAGGAAATACTATTTATCTAATGCCGACTGCTTTAAGTTTATTCAGGTCTATACTATCCTAAAGCTTAAAGCTCCCAACATTAATTTAGAAAGGAGTCAAATTATAGAAACTATTACTAAAAGTGGTATCAAAATCGGTCCAATATACAGGCTTCTCTTAGAAAAATTGCAGGACGACATGGAGCAAACAGAAGCAGCTTGGGCTGGCAAACTATCCAACCCAAATGTAGATATCGATATGAGTTTATCTTTATCATCACGTCTGCTCATATCGTCTAGCTTTAAAGCCCAGATGTACAAAACGATATACAACTTGTATTTTACCCCTGCAAAATTACATGCATGGGGAAAAAGGGTAAATGACGAATGCCCCAGATGTGCATCTGGCCCAGCTACGCTTATACACGTGTTTTGTGAGTGTAACAAGCTAACATCGGTTAAAATAATGATGCTGGACTTCTGGGAGGAGGTTTTTGGACACAAAGTAGCTGATTCCCCCACCCTCTACATGCTTGGGTATGATAGTACACTTGAGCTTAATGTGGAGGAAGAAGCAATGCTATTTATTGGCACCGCTGTCTATAGAATAATACTCGCAGCTCGGTGGAAAGACTCAGACCCGCCGAGCTTCCAAATGTGGTTGGCTCACTTTCTGGGGGTATTTAACCAAGAAAATGCTATCTATGCCACTAGGGGAAGACAGGCTAGTAGGCGCGGCAATAAGATTTGGTCACCCATATACAACTTGGAATACAGGGATTAGGCCTCTAGCACTATAATTGGACATACCCTTTTACTTATGTATTTATTTATAGTTAAATGCGCTAGGTATAAAAGCTCTATGCAAAATGTAGCTTGTTTATTCACTATGAGTTATGAATTCCTCACGTCCTTTTATATCCGCTATTGTATATATGTGTACCTCAATTGTTATTGTACAATTATGTATTACTGTATTACCTGGATTTGATAATAAAAAAAAAGAAAGGACAAAACCTCTCCGTAATATAAATCAGCTTTTCGTCGCTTTTGCTCCACCACACAAAGGCAATCCTGTATCAAATTCAGGTATTGCAAGGTGGATAGTTAAGTGCTATCAAATATGCTATGCAAAGGCTAAACAAACATTACCAGTTCCCCCTAGAGCACACTCTACACGCAAACTGGGAACTTCGATGGCATTTCTAGGAAATATACCCATCGATGATATAAGCAAAGCTGCAACATGGTCTATACCTCACACATTCACAAAACATTATCTGTTGATGTATTGGCAGCACAGCAAGCTAGAGTAGGCCAAGTAGTTTTACGCACACTATTTCCTACTACTGAAACAGCTACAGGCTAGCCACCTCTTTGGGAGATAACTGCTATGTAGTCTATGCAAAAGCATATGATCTACAGCTTATATGCCTCGAATGGAAAATGCTACTTACCCAGTATGCATCTGTTTTTGGCATATAGAGCTGTAGAGTCATATGTACCCACCCGCCTCCCTGGGTACCTATACCTGTTGCAGTAACATCTTACTTAGATACATGCATTCATGGACATCTCCTTCTTACTACTACTACTCTTACTAACTTAATTATCACGCTCTACGGGAAAAGAATCTAACAATGGAGTCCATGCCCATGCGCATTATCACCGAAAGGAGGAGTCACCAACCTTGTGACTGGAAAGACTTCTTCAAAGAAAAACAAAGTACAAACATCCAGACCCAACAGTAGATGGCGATCTATGCAAAAGCTTATGACTCTACCGCTCTATATGCCAAGAACATATGCATACTGGGTAAGTAGCATTTTCCTTCCCAAGATGCAGCTTCGGAAACAACAGTGCTAATAAGCCGGTACAAAAAAACAGCAGTCATAAAAGAAAGACTACAAGAATAAATTGAATGCCATAGCAAGACCATTTTATATAGAGGGAAGCGTAAGGACCACTGTTCAAAGGACATTGAGTCTCTGGCAATGACAAACTTATCCCCACCCCTCCCTGTTTCTTCTCCCCTCCCTCCTGTCCCTGTTTCTACTCCCCCATTCACCCTCCCCGTATTTTTCTTTTTTTTAACTTATACCCACCCGCTCCCTGTTTCTTCTCCCCTCCCTCCTGTCCCGGACTCTACTTCCCCCCTCCAGTCCTTGGTTCTACTCCCTCCCGTCTTTTTTTTTGTTTGTTTAAACTTTTCCCCACCCTCTTCTCATTCCGTCCCTGGTTCCTCTCCCCAACCACCCATTCCGTGGCTGCAACCTGGACCTAAAAAGCGATATGAAGCAGTCAGCGCTGGCTGCTTCATATCGCTTTCTAAAATCATCACATTAGCCACCCCCAACCGATTGCCAAAGCCAATAGCTTGTGATTTGGTGTAAATCTGTTTAGACGTTTTTTTAGATATTAAGAGTCAAAAATAATTGTACATTTTGCCAGTTGGGCTCGTGAGAGTCTTGCTAGACTCCCACAAGTGCACAAAATCAAAAATGGAGCCTTGTGATTGGTCAAGAAGTCAATTTTTCACATGAGCCTTCACATTCTTGTGAGAGGCTCCTGCGATTCTCACAAGAGCGAGTGCTCTAATTGCCTTGCTATTGGTATTTTAGAAATTAAATGGCCGCCATTACTGTTTACTTTGAAAATTTGGAGGTGTAGTGGAAATGAAGTAAAAAAGTTAAATAAGGGGGCAGCAGAAAGGCATGCTGTCCCCCTAGATTTAGACAATAGATGTCTAAGGGATAACTACAGTGAAAGCAATAAAGGCATATTGGTTTTAACTCATTTCTACGCTCTCGCAGGACTCTTCACGGGATTGTGAATAGTAAGAAGAAGTAGATGAGTTCTTAATACACCGTTTGAGAAGGAATACATATTGTAGTCCTTGTTTTTGACAGGAAGTGTGTAAGAGATAAGTACTGTGAAAATTAGAAGGTTAAACCTTGTTTTTTTATGAGCTTGCAAGACTCTTGTGGGATTGTGAAAAGTAGAAAGGAGTAGGGAATGTTTGAATACACTGTTATACACACTTGTTACTGTATGAAGGAGCGTTACTGGAGTTGGTGTTTATCAGACTCTACTATTTATGCTCATTGTTTTGAGAAGAGTTATGAGTAGAGTTAAGGCTCATCCACACACCCTGCTAGGCATACCCGACATATGAGAGAGATGTTAAAGGATAGGGCAGTTCCTCCCCACACCCTACTACGTGCACCAATCATTACAGACAGAGGTCTCAGCAGAGAGGCCTGTCCCGCCACACATCCTAATACGCACACCTGCCATCTGATAGAGGGGTCTAAGAGAAGAGGCCAGTCCCTGCACACACCCTACAACACACACCTGTCAACTGAGAGAGAGTTCTGAAAGGAGAGCCCAGTCCCTCCACACACCCTACTATGCACACCTATCATTACAGAGAGAGGTTTTAGCAGAGACGCCAAATCCTCCATTCACCCTACTACACATACCCATCATTACAGACAACAGTGTCACCAGAGAGGCCAGCCCTTCCCCACACCCTACCACACACACCCATCATCTGAGTGAGAGGTCTGAAAGGAAAGGCCAGTCCCACTCCACACCCTTCTAAGCACCTATCATTACAGAGCAAGGTCTCAGAAAAGAGGACAGTCCCTCCACACACTCTACTATGCACAACCATCACTTGAGAGAGAGGTCTAAAAGGAGAGGGCAGTCTCTCCTCACAACCTACAATGCACACCCATCACCTGAGAGATTGTTCTGAAAGGAAAGGCCAGTCTCTCTCCACACGCTACTAGGCACACCCATCATTACAGAGAGAAGTTTCAGCAGAGAGGGCAGTCCTCTAAACACACCCTACTACGCACACCCATCATGGCGAGAGTAATGACAATTCAAAAAAAGATAACTGGTGAAATGCCTTGTTATCAGAGTTACAATAACTTCGAAAATGAACAATTTCTATTGAATATTTATCTGTTTAATACTCGCACGCATTTTACAAAGCTTTTGGAAACTGTGAACGCGCCTTGTTTTGTTACAAAAAAACCTATCTTTTATTAAACGCATCGATTCTGATGACGGAACCGCTCTGTCATCAGCCGCGGTGGTGCTGTGCTGATGACGGAGCGGTTCCGTCATGGCCCGCCCAACGCGCCTGTGTGGCGCGGATGCCGCGCCTGAGCTGGGCATTCTATTGAGCGGGCGGGGCCATGACGGAACCGCTCCTTCATCAGCACAGCTCACCCGAGGCTGGTGACGGAGCGGTTCCGTCACCAGCGTGTGAGCGCGCGCGGCCCCCCCGCCCCCTTAGCGCTGCGGCGGAATAGCCGCCGGAGCGAAGGGGTTAAAATAATGTCTGAACACAACATATATTATGAATTCATTTTACCTTACATACATGGATGTTGATTTGGAAGTAGTCAGGGGTCGCAGCTGTGACCTGTAGCTTGCTCCCTGCTATTCCTGGCACTTTCTTTACGACCCTGGCCTTAGAGGTGGTATATTTATGCCCTCTCTGAGGCCAGGGATCACAAAGGAAGTGCCAGGAGTAGCAGGGAGCAACTAAAGGTCACAGTTGTGACACTTGACTACTCCCAAATGACGTCCATGCATACATACACTCACAAAAATAAATGTAACTTTAAAAAAAAGCTTTAAAAATTCACTGGCAAAGGTTAAAGTAACTTTAAAGTTAGGCAAATTGCTCAGTGACAACAATAACGTTTTGAACTAAATAAAATCACCAGTTATAGTTAGCAGCGCTAACAATAACTTGCGCCCGCACCATGCACTACTTAGAACGTCACATATGACATCACTCATGGCACGTTCTATGACATCATTTATGGCATCACCGATGACCTCTCAAATGACATCATTGATGACCTCTCAAATGACATAATTAATTACATCACTGATGACATTATCAAAACTTCACTTTCACACATATTGCTATATACATTGGTATAACATTGGAGGCCTGACAGTTGGTACAAAATACCTCAGGTGAAAATCACCCATTACTACTGCCAGCGAACAAACCACTCCGATGTTAAAAACAAGCATTGTAGGCAACATTGAGTTTATAGCATACACTTTACAGGTACCATAGATCAAAAAAAACAATCAACCACAAATATAAGAGAAACACATATTGACTGCAGTGTTCAATATCTATCCAATTGTTGACAGAAACTCAAAATAGTGAATGTCAGTTAAAAAAATGCCCTACTGTGGATAGCTTTTATCTGTATAAACCCTTGACACTCACCAAACCTATATTGAGAAATGCAGTTGATATAAGCAGAAAAGTAGGTACAACACAAGCAGCAGACTGCCAGTTAACTCCCTGGTGATCATCAGCTTTACTACAGTGTTCTAATAAACAACTAGAGTGCAAACATTCTGAATTTATGCCAAACGTGAGGCACATCTGAATGCTTTCTTAATGGAATCAAAGTGGAAAACTGAAAGCATTTTCCACTGAAGATACTGCAGTAAATGAAGACATTATGAGCTTTAAAACAATAAGTCTCCCACGATGGCCACCAGAGAAACAATAGCTGAAATGTAGCACAAATATCACCCAAATCTAACACACAGGTATACCCAATGAGAGAAGTGTGCAAAACACATAGTTTTTTTGGGTGAAGTTTTAAATAGCACAGATTTGACTCGAAGGTATTGGAGTGCTTTACTGTTGTGTAGTTCCTATAAATCTATATAGGATCTGCACATTTAGACAACCTAAACTGTGGGATTGGTGTCCAGACTGATTCCAGAAACCCCCACCTGATATGTTCGCCTGTATACCAGCCAGCTCACAATGCCACAGTAAACTTCTCTTACCAAGGAGAGAATGGTTCCGGGCAACTATCAAACATGACAACCCCATCCCATCAGGGATCGTGGTAACAGTATAGTACTTTTCGCTCAGTCACTCCTGCTCACTTTGTCTCAGAGAGATACACAGAATAAACTGTATGGACGTTTTCAATACATATTTATTGAACCAGCGTCATTCTCTTCAGAATCATAAGGAAAGTAATGATTTTTCTTCTGGAAGACTGTCTGAGGGCAGTAATCACAGCCCTCATCAGGTCACAGCTCGACTAATGTAACAGTCTTTATTTGAACATCCAAAAAAACACCTAAACAGACTCCAAACCGTGCAAAATGTTCCGGTCAGGTTGTTGCCGTGGACACAGACGTTTGTCTTGGTCAAGAAAGAACTAAAGCAACTACACTGGCTTCCAGTTAAACAACGGACACAATTCAAAGCCCTCTGCACGGTCTTCAAGGCCCTCAAGCTAGTGGGACCCGACTTCCTTAAATAACGGCTGCAATAGTATGTTCTCGGAAGAACCCTTCGCTCCATGGGAGCAAAAAAGTGATAGTTCCCCTAGTCAAAAAAGCAAGCTGGGGCGGTGGAAGCTTTATCACACGTGCCGCAAAGGCCTGGAACAATCTACCATTCCACCTCAGAAACTCTACTGAGCTCCTCTCTTTCAGGAAGGGGCTGAAAGCTTGGTATTTACTTCATAGTCACCCTTCTCCACAGCAACCAAATAGGCAGTGCTTAGCACAGGACACCCTAGGGTAACCGCTGCACTTAAGAAATTAAAATAACACAAAACTTAACATAACATAAAATAGGTGTGCAGAAACAACCATAAGGCAGAAACAGATAAAAATGATTATAAGCACCATTAGAGTAATGGATGGTAGATTTCTACCTTAGTGCTAAAACTGTGAATATATGCAGGTATTTAAATAATATAATAATGCGTATTCCTACAATGCAACCCTAACTAGATGTACCTAAGTGTACCCAGCATGTATGTAGGTGTAGGGCCAATAATTCCCCTAGGATAAAGCCAACCCCATTACCTGGTGTGAGAGAATGAAGGACCCCATCTTGATCTTGAGATGGACACCTCACGAGGGATGTCAGATCATTGCGTGCTGGAGTTTCTGCGTGCAGGAATTTTGGCGTATCGCGTCAGTGTATCAGCAAGGAAGTCTTTCTTCTCTGCCTGCCCCAGCAAAGATATGCTGTATATATACTCATATATAGGGGTTTTACCTTGCTGCGTCATATCGGCCAAGGATGACAGAAGGGATGACCCTTATACATAGTTATTATGCAGAAGATGGGTAATCCTGCTGTGATTCTGAGAAGCCTCATGTATAATTAATTAGGCTAATTTCTGGGAAAATCGCACACCATTTTATGCAGCACCCAACTAGGTAAAAGGTCAATACCAGAAACCGTTATGTAGTAAAATAGCAGGGAAATGTTGGTGAAAGGTTGGGTTACTACCTAGGCCTATATTGGGGTACATTACAAAACATAACATTACATGAGCATCAGTTATATTACTCAAGGACACATTCATTTTGGTTTAGGTATGGGGAGATTAAGTGATTTACCCAGATTTACAGGATGTTGAGCTTATGCTGAAACATGAACCTGGTTCCCAGGTTGCAAAGTCTGCAGCTCTGGCCGTAACGCCATATCCTCTGTAAACATAAAATGAAGTGATCAACTGCATAAAAAACATAAAAATAGCAAATCATTTTAATGTGCTTTGTCACTGTTTGAGAACTCAAAAAATATGTCCTCATTTTAGTTTTTTAGAGCACTAACCAAAATTTCTATGGGAATAAGTTTGATAAATTCTAAAGTAAATCCTTTAGGTATTGCAATTTGATGATGTCAGGTGTGCCACACTTTTGTTCTAAATATAGAATCTTAGTAATCTAGCTGTTCATTAGAATACTGTGGGGAGGCAGAAGTCAGAGACACAAACATGGATACTTGAGGACAGGGAGGCGGTGCAGAGGCAACAAGTTGGCCAGGCAGGAGGGGCAGTGGAAGCACAACAGACAATAGAGGGCAGAGGAAAAGGGCGAGAGGCAAAAAAACACAACAACCATGCAGGACAAGCAAGAGAGATTGTGGCAATATAAAAGACCATTGAGGGCAGAAGGAAGAGGCAGTTGCAGTACAGCCATACATGCCAACAGACGCGATACTGAGATTTAAAGATATATTCTAACTTACTGCATAAGTTGCATTACTATTCTTTCTGTACTATTGAGTGTTACAATTGCTAACATATGTCATCTGATCTATAATCGCGTTTTTAAAGTGGGTGTATTATTTATCAGTAAACTAGCCGCTACAATGACACATGACCCCTGCTGATGTATTTGTATAGTTGTGCTTTGTGACAGTCTAAGCTGTTCATTGAGCTTACACTCTGCAGTGATGGCTGAGTATTGTTCTGCTTTATAACATATTGACCAGTTTCCTTGGACTCCTCCCCTTTGTGATGAACGACTGTAGTAGTAGATTACAATAAATTCATCAGTTCACTAAGACATTTCTCTACAGTGATGGCTCAGTATAGTAGCCAGTTACAACAGACTCACCTCTCTGCTTACAACTTTCTCTAGGATAAAGAATAATTTTACTAATGGTTTGTGACACAGTGGCCTGTCTGCGAACACCTCCTTACTGCTCATATGCTGTAGTGGTTTGTGTATATCTGACATTTGCACCAAAACCTCTTTCCAGGTTTATATAGGGTGGTATTGTGGTTTGCTATAGACTACCCTAAAGAGATAGACGTTTTACTTTGGTTATTAGTTTGTACAGTAGTTGTTTAGAAAACACAGGACTATCCGCTTAGAACTGTCCCTTATGTGATAAGTGAGTGTATTAGTTGATAAGGTTACAGTGAGCTCTATGGTGTATGTATCTCACTTGTGTCTTCTTACTTTAAAAAAATGTAAATGGTATTTTTTGAAGTATGTTGAAGTTTACTTTGCTGGATGATGTCATCAGTGATGTCATTTGAGATGTCATCAGTGATGTCCTCAGTGATGTCACTGACCATGTCATGAGTGAAGTAATTTGTGAGGTCAGAAGCAGTGCATTGCGGGGGCATAAGTTATAGGTCAGGTAATTATAACTGCTGACTTTCTATGGTTTTGTGTGTAGAATCTGAACCTAACTATAACATCCCTATAACTTTTTTTTGTGTATTTCATAGTTCTTATAATATAAATTGTACTACAATTTTACCCATTAGTTCAATTTAGTGTTATACATTTTTAAAAGTTTAAAAATACATTTTATTCATACATGTATTATTATAAATTTTAAAACTAACAATGAACATAACTTACTAAACTTTTTACAAATGCAAAACACAAAGTCTTTCTCTGTTTTCTTTTCTATTCATTTTACGGTTCCTCTGCGATGCCAACACAAATCTGTCCATCCATCCACATTGGAAACCATAACCTAAATCAGTTAATTTTGTTTCACATCTCTCTGAAGACAGTCTCGGAAGCACAGCTCCATCATATTTTTGCATTTTCTTCTAAAGAAGAGAGTTTTAAAGTTAAGATGTCTTCTGATGAAGATAGAAGAGAACAGAAAGGGCAGGATGAGGAAGAAGACTTATGACCTCCAAAGAATACCTCAGACGTTTGGAAATATTTCTCTTTCCCTTCAAGAAACAAGAAACTTCTTGTAAAATGTGGCCAATGCAATATATGCAGCAATAACTGTCAAGGGGTACTGTGAAGAAGTATTCACATTGCACAGCCTCTGTTTTGAAACACCTGAAAAACATACATACATGGACGTTTCAAGGGATAAGGGAAGGTGGTGCATCATCAGTAGCAGTAAGACTATCTATGGGACTCATACCACCTAACCACAAACTTACCATCCCAGCTGTTTCACAAAATCAGAAAGACATGGTCAGGAGGAGCTACGACAGCAAGCAAGATGGCCGCATAGTCTCCCGGCTCCGCTGACCTCCGTCTTACGCTCCAAGATCCTGTCACTTATCCTGATTTCCTGCCCCGGATCCGTGTGTGTGAACTACTCCGCACTCCGATGGTGTGATCCCGGGGTTTTTCTGACATTGTGGAGCGGAGTAACTTCGAGGACCGATTTGTGGCCTAACCCAGTCTGGAAGCCGGGGTCTCGAGTGCTGGCTTAGCCGTGTCTGAGTTGAACAACAGCGGACTGTTGAGGGCGGCAGGGTCCGGTCTCTGGAACTTTCAAAATTTTTTGGATTGCTTTGCTACCATCTGCTGCCTGGTGTTGTGTTCGAGGTGAGGAGACGAGTGACGCACGGTGCTGTGTTGCGGGGGTCCCTGATCCGGAGGCCCGGCACTTGCATCACCGGCGCACCTTGGGTTGGAGTCTCGTCGCGCACTAATGTATGCTGACGGTTGCTCCCTCACGGCTCAGTCCTGCTCCGGCTGATCTTACCCCGCAGAAGGCGCCTCTCCGTGGGGATCATTATGCCTGAGGAAATATGGAACAGGGCGGAGCAGGCCCAAAGTGGACCGTCATTGCGGGAGGTGCTGGCGGCCCTAGAGGCACTTCAGGCGACTGTGGCAGCTCAGACCTGCGGCCTGTTGTCGGCGGCAGATGGACTTAAAGCACTGAGACCGGATCCTGACTCGATGCCCGAGACCTGGCAGCCAGCTTGCCTTTTGATCGACGCCCCAATGGCGCACTTAGACCCGGTGCTGGAAGCTGTGCCTGCCCCTACAGAAGTGGATCTACTCGAATGGGCTGTGATCGGTGACTTGACTAATTTTTTGGAATCCCCGGTTTTGCAGCTGTTGGAACATTCAACTGCTCTCCCTATCCTGGAACCTTTTAATTGGTACTGTGAACTGTTTTGGATTGTGTCGAACCCCCTCCCCAGTCGGTCTATCAAGATGGCGGATGTGCTAATGCCTGGCTTCGGAGACGGGGAGGGACATCGTTGGTACCAGCTGCTTACTGCGGGATCTACTGTTCTTTTTCCATCTACTGAACTATGTTCCGACCACTTCTGTATATCTTTTGACATTTGGATGATGGGGCTTTATTCGTCTGAGGGACTTGGCGAATTCGATCGACGGGGCCAAGGCTGAGACTGTTGTTTGGGTTGTTCATTGTGGTTTTATCGGTAACGGGAGTGCTTCATTAGCTTAACGGAGTCCGGGGCAGGGTTGGTGGTTCGCCCCGGGATGTTTTCTCAGTTTGGACTATTCAGATGTGACAGTTTCGGGGGGACCCCTTTGTTAGGGCGGGGGGGAGAGACCGGGAGCACGTAGAAGATAGCCCTCCTCCATTTCCCCTCTTCGGGTGGGGTTTAATTTCTTTCTGTCTTTCTCTGGGTCTTTCTATATTTTGGGTTTCAGTTCTTGGGCGACAGGCACGCTGCTAGGGGGGTAGGCCGTAGTCATCTGCAGGGGTGCAGGGTGGGGGGTTGGGGGATATTTGTTTTGTTTTTCGTTTTATTTCTATGGCCTTTTTCTTCTTTCTTTCTTTGCCCTTTTCTTTTCTTCTTTTCCGGGTCAGTGTAATGGGTTCATTTTTATGGCCATCTCTGCTGTTTCATATGTGCCTCAATTCTCGCGATGTTTCAGTGCTACTGGGCGGACATTCAGCTGGCGCGAACTATATTTGTACGCTCGCTTATCCTGAATAGTGTGTTTTAACGCCGCTGACTTACACGAAGATGATTTAACTGTGGACATATTGCTATTTCGCCTCCCCCCCCTTTTTTCGCAACTTGAGATATTGTATGGCACCTGATCCTTCTATCTTATATTATAAAATGGAACCTTTTTATCCTGTTACCAACTTGATATGTTTTACAACCAGTACGTATTGTGGACGTGGCGAATCTGCTACCCGGGATGCTGAGTCTGGGTTTTGATTGTTTTATTGTGTTGCAACTGCTTAGCGGCCGGCCCTGGGGGTTGTAGGCCCGTGTTTGTACTTGGTTGAAATGTCAAATAAAGGTTTTCCAAAAAAAAAAAGAAAGACATGGTCATTCATTGTAGCAAATGCGATATGCCAGTTCCACCAAACATGTCATCCGTTGCCCAGGTTATAGATGTTATCAAGAAGCATAATTCTTCATATTTTTTTCTCCTCATCCTTACATCTTCCATTCCTCTTTAAACACAAGTATATATCTGGAGAGCAAATATAGAGTACATTTAACTTGCGATTACATACTATTAGATTACATAGCCAGTGAATAACTGCATAAGTGGTTATGTCAGTGTGTAAGAGGTTGTGTAAGTAAGTGTCTGAGTAGGGATGTATAAATGGGTATATGAGTGGATGTATGGGTGGGTGACTGGGTAT
Organism: Lissotriton vulgaris; assembly: GCF_964263255.1. Taxonomy (NCBI): domain Eukaryota; kingdom Metazoa; phylum Chordata; class Amphibia; order Caudata; family Salamandridae; genus Lissotriton; species Lissotriton vulgaris. The sequence goes on along the minus strand of NC_141699.1, from coordinate 603,852,911 downwards.
GTGAGTGGTTGAGTGGATATATAAGTGAGTGTAGCAGTGTCTCCGGGTGTGTCACTGGATATTTAAGAGGCTGTGTTGATGTGTGACTGTATGTATGTCTAAATAGGTATATAAATGACTATATGGATGGGTAACTAGCTGTATTAGTGGATGTGTAACTGTATGGTGGCTGTATGGATTTGTAAATGGGTATGTTAGTGGCTGTATAGGTGGGTAACTGGATATATAACTGGGAGTAGGAGTGCGTACGTCTGTGTGTAACTGACTAAGTGCTGGGTACAGGAATGGCTGTAAAGGTGTGTAAGTGGGTGTGACAGTGCCTGTATGGGTGTGTCAATGACTATGTAAGTGGATGTATAGGTGAGTAAATGGGTGTTTGACTGAGTGTGTCAGCCTGTCTAGCTATATGATTGGTGGGTACAATAAGTGCTTTTGTGGGAGTGCCTGCCTGACTATGTGAGTGGGTACAAATTACATACTATTAAATGTTATACTATAAGCAAGCACATACATCTGTTTTCTAACATTCATTCATACTGGCCTAATAAAATACCTATATTTTTAGTATTGCAATTCCTCTTCCTCCTTTGCTGCTCACTATATTTTAGTTAATGTTCTCATCTAAGCTTTTATTTTGCCTTTTACTGTAGTGTCTAGAAGCTACACATTTTCTTCCAGCTTATATACACTCACCGTTTTTTTAATATATATATATTTTTATAGAACAACCGGATATAGATTTATTGAAAGCTTTATTTCGATATAAAAACATATCATAAAAGCAATACATTACAACAATACTAAAAACAATTTGACAATACACAGAGTAAAAATCCTGCAGAATCAATAGTGGCATTAAAAAAGTGTATTATTAGCCAAAAAATAAAAGCCGGTACAGGCAGAAAGCACATTACTGGGTCAACAGTTTCTTTGCAGTTCTTATTCGCCAAGCCCAGCCCAGGAATTTTGCCATACAGCAGGCAAAGAAGGGTCGGGCATCTGTACGCAATATGCGCAAGGCTTCCAAATGTGATCTAGTGCCCAAGCTCCTACATAAGGGTTTCAACCATCTCGACCTGGGCACCGCATAAGCATAGCACTCAAACAACAGATGAGCAACGGACTCAACCCTTGAGTCACAGAAGTGGCAATAAAGTATAGTTGAAGTGGTGGTTTCCAGGTGGAAGTTAACAACCCTAAGGGAAGTACTCCCACCCTAAATTTAAAGTACAATGATCTGTCGCCCGAGTTATGAATTAAGTCCAGATAAGGTTCTCTGTAAGGGAGCTCCTTAACTAACAGAAACTGAGCAACAGATTTACAATGCTTAGGATTGCACATTCTCTCGTTGTCCACCCATCAGTGGCGTCACTAGGGTTGGTGTCACCCGGTGCGGGTAGCTCTTGGTGTCACCCCCCTCACGACTTACCGTCCCCGCATGGAACTCCTCCGTTCCGAGTCCGCCAGTGGACACAGATGGCAAATAACGGGACCATACAGAATTCTTAGTAACGTTTGTAAATTTAGTTCCTATATTTACAAAGGCCATAGAAGAAAATTTTAATTCAACAAGGTCGGAGGTAAAAGATTGTAAGAAGTTAAGAACTAAGAATTGCATAGAAAATATGTTACTGTTTTTTTTTTATTTTAACATTAAACTTTAAATGTTACTGTTACAGGAGATACGGTTGTAACAGTTTTGCATTGGGTTTGCACAATCAGCAACTGCCAGAATAGTATGCAACAGTACAAATGACAATGTCATATTAAATCTAGACTAATCAGAATTTTCCTTTCCTGGCCTTTAAAGCTGCAAACTTGTTAATTACTTCATCAAAATCAACTCCTTTCGCCAAATCGCTTTCAATTGATAATATTGCAAGATCAGAAAGCCTTGACTGTCCCATGGTAGATCGCAAATAGTTCTTTATAAACTTTAGCTTTGAAAAACTCCTCTCACATGAAGCCACAGACACACAGATCGTAAGAAATAGTTGTAGGCTCAATGAGAGATATGGGAGAGATTCTAGGAAGTCCCATTCAGCTATGAAATTCAAAACATCCAATACTGACCAGTCTTTGGCTTCTCCGAGATCAATCTCTGCTGCCTTCAGGTGCCTTCTCAGCCTTGGTATTTCTAATAAAAGCTCTCCCTCGGATAACTCATCATAGAAAGTGGTCAATTTTGGAATGGATACCAGTAACTCTTCTTCAGTGGCAGATATCAAACTCTTAGCTTGAACAGCCTCAAACATGGCTGCTACTTCATTGATGGCTCTTGATCTGATCTGGAGTTCAGAATGGAAACGATCAATACACTCAAGCATCGCCCTCTTGTTTTCTTCTTGCAGAGTTAGTCCAACATCTCTTGTCTTCTCACCTGTCATCCTCTTCTTGAACCTGACTCTGCTCTCTACTGAAATTCCATATTGGTCTGATTTTAAAAGCGCCTGTTCAATGGCCTTCTCTACTAGATGATTGCGCTGCTCGTCATACAGGAAAAGTCTTAGCGTCTCTAGCTTTTTCACCACCTTGTCAAGAGTTAAGCCCTTAGTCTGAAGGTACAGCTGTGTAGAATTAACTTCTTCAAGTACATCACACCAAAAGTAGAGGTAGCACAGAAACGTGAAATTGCAGACAGCAGGCAAAAGACCTCGGGCTGTACCTCTTGTGTCTAAATTTTCCTCTGGATCACATAGAGCTTCAATTGCCGCCACACATTCATCGAATTTTTCTTTCACTGCCTTTACTGCAGAATGATGAGCACTCCAGCGTGTTGTTGATAGTCTTTTCACTGAGACTCCAGTGTGGTCCATTAAAACATCCCATCGGTGAGTGGAAGCAGCAAAGAAGGAAAACATTGCCTCAAGAGTTCCAAAAAAAGTCACACACGAAGCATTTTCAGCAAAAGAGTGTTGGCCGCACAAGTTAAGTGAATGGTCCACACATCCATTAAAAATAGCTTTCCTGTTCTTTCTTTTCAAAATGGCTTGTACACCCCCATGGATTCCAGCCATAGTGGCAGCATTGTCGTAACCTTGAGCGCGGCACATCATAATGTCGAGTCCATCACTTTCCAGATTTTTAAGGATATCAGAACTGAGGTCAACAGCTTTTTTCCCCTTTAAAGGGAAAAATCCCAGAAACACTTCTCTTACTTCAACTTTCCTATTTTGGATTTTCACATATCTGATCACTTCAGACATTTGGTCAGTGTGTGATGTGTCAGGTGTGCTATCGAACATGATCCCAAAATACCTGGCAGATTTTATATCCATGACAAGCTTCTCCTTCACATGATTTGCTAGTACATGTATGAACTCATTCTGAGTTTGTGGTGCAAGATAAGATACTGATGCTTTGAGTTTACATGTGCTTCGCTTTAATCTCATTAGGTGCTCTTTCAGCACTGGGTCATATTTAGAAAGCATCTCAACCATTTCAAGAAAGTTTCCTTTATTCAATGAAGATTCATCTTCATTGTGGCCCCGGAATGCCAGATTCTGCTTGGCAAGAAACAATGTGACATCGAGCAACCTGTGCAAAATGTCTCGCCACTTTTTCTTCTCTATGTCCATCAAAGCAATACTTTCAGCGTCAATTGTTTTGTGCAGTCTAAGTCCTGCTGCCAATGTTTTCCATTTTTCAAGGCAATGTAAGTGCTCTTCAGATCTCTCATGATTATGCACTTTCGGGCTCAGTTTCCACCACGTCTGAAATCCAGTCACAAATTTGGATGTCGTATCTGTAGCATGATTAGCGGCAAAGAGTCGGCAACAAAAACAATATAATTTGTCACTGACCAGTGAGTAAACCATCCATGATCGCAACACTTTCTCGCCATTTGGCATCATCTTGTAAAACCACTCTTTTGACAGCTGGCGAACATCTCCTTTTGCTTTTGGATCTTGCCTTGTCGCAATTCTGAAAGGGCCATCTTTGTTCTGGAAAGAAGCACTTCCTCTTTTGATGATTTCAACCCGCAAATGATCTGGAACTGGTATATTCCAAAAAGAAGCATCATCTAAAATATTCAAATTTCCGCCCTTCATCGTCTCATTTACAGTATCATGGTCAGAGTCATTTTCAGTACTGTCTTCTGCTTCAAATTCATCCATGTGAATTTCCATTCCTTGTTTTCCTGCTTCATTTTCTTCTATTTGAACTCCTTCCTCCTCTTCTGCAGAATGCATACTAGCATTAGAATCAGCGTTATCAATTGGTGGCCGAGGAACTGTGTCTTTTGCTGAACCTGCCTTACCCTGGCCATCATCTGGTCTCTTGACATATTGAAGCATGGATCCACGTAGCGTTGAGACGGATTCATTTTTTTTCTTTTTTTCTTTTCTTTGCTGGGATCCACTTGGCCTCTTTGATGTATGTATACCATGTGGCATGATTGATATAATATATCCAAAACAAAGTGTGTTTTTAAGCACGTGTAGTGGGCGTGGGCTGATCAAACAGCGGGTCCAGTCAAATGTAGGATGTCAGTGTCGCCTCTAGTACGAGTGGTTCGTGCAAATGATTTGGGAGGTTTTCATCTTGGTCGCCCTGTGCTGTTGTTCATTTTTTTTGTTTTTATACTTGTCGCCTATTTTATCGATGGTAATAAGCCTGTAAAAGATGGAAGCCGGGATTGACTATTATTACCCGCTGAAAAAACATGCTCATTATTGCATTTTCTTCTTAAGCGTTATTAACAAACACGTTAAATACGGTTTAAGAATAAAGACAGGCAGTGGCACTGCAAATGAAAATATAGAATTCAGTAGAATGATTGATTATTTCTTAACCACAGTTGGGAATCATGGAATTGTTGCAAGCCTCTTGTAATGTGGCCCTGCTTCATACCCTGTAGATTTTAGTGAAAATAGAATTCTGTCTTTAGGTGAAGCAAATCAAAAGTTAATAAAAACGTGTGAGAAGTGCTTCAGTGCAGAAGGCCCTCCGTAGAGGTGGACTGGTCATCATTCAGTTGTTAATTACTGTCTTTGGTTGTTAGAGTGTTTCTAATGAATTAACAGTTTTACCATGTGTACGCTCTAACAGACAGTTATACTGTGCGTAAAATACTCAGAATAGAACCACCCTATCAAGAATTGTGCCACATTACGCCAGGTTATTTCCCTTTTCTTTCTGCATAATTTAGTCAACCCTCCACATAATGTGGCCCACCTCTGCTGCATAAATGCAGTGGCCCTAGCTACGAGTGGCATTAGGATACTAAATGGCCCCGGCCGAGGTGAAGGGCAGTCAAGGACGGTACTGGGGAGTTGCTTGGTAATGACTTACAGCCGCATAGTGAGGTTTTGCTGGGAGCCTGAGGTTCCCCTTCCCTGTGCTTAACGACTGCTAGAGGTGTTTGGGGGGTTGGGGGAGTTCTCCCCTCAAGAACATTTGGAAATAAGAAAGACCAAAATGGTGCACAACACATTTTCCTTTACATATTTAGCTGTATTAACTTTCAAAGCACAGTAAATCGTAAATGATGACCTGACATAAGCATGCCAGAAAGCATGGAAATGTCACACATAAGCACCCATGCCATAAACCGTGGAAATGCTACATATAAGCACCCAGGCCATTAACCATGGAAATGTCCTCAGGTCAGAAAGCATGGAAATGTCACACATGAGTTCTTGGTCTCAGACCAGGAAGCATGGAGATGTCACACAAAGGCACCGTGGCCAGAAAGCATGGAAACGTCACATTCAGTCAAAGGCACACAGGCCAGCCAGAAAGCATGAAAATGTCAAACGAGGACACCCAGGCCAGTGGCGCTGGTCGGAACAATTTCCCGAGTGTTGTCCTAAAAATTACCACTGTTCCCTTCACCTCTCTCACGGTCTTACTTCTTTCTTACTAAACCTCTCCTCCTCTACCTCTTTTTTTCTGTCCCTCTCTCATCTTTCTAAGCGGCCACAGACAGGATGGACAATAAGGCAGCAGGATAAAGACCGACCAGCAAAGCAGGCATATTTCAGCCAAAGCAGTTCACTTCATAGTATACGTATGAAGTGAACTAACTGTGAAGTGAACCACCTGCAACTGCAAGTGAAGTGACGAGTTCAAAGAAAGGCCTGGCCTGCTCCCTGCCTTGAGCAATGAATCGATTCATGCAGCCGGCCGTGTGCAACTGCAAGCACAATGCACCGCCTGGGTCAGGACTAGCCTAGGAGGCTGGAAGAGCGGGGCCGGACATGGTCTTCCGGTCTTCTATTTATTTATGCGTTTTTATATAGCACAGACTTTACCCAAAGGCGTCAGAGCGCTTCACAATAGGAACAGTAATGAAACATGAGGAGAAAATTACAAGTGAACAAATTACAAAAGCAAACGTTAAGTTACAAGAGCCAAAAGTGACAATTGTGAACAAACAAAATACATGAGGTTGCAAACGGTGCGTTACAGGAGGAAAAAGTGACATGTGTGCAGGTTACAAGTGCTTAAAAGATAAACTATGACTGAAGGCAGGTTTTGCATTTTCCAATCCCTGAATGTAAGAGCTTCACATCCACTGTCTGAATGCCAGATGCTGATGCATTATCTACGCGAGTAATTAAACTAATAACAATGTATAAAAGCAATTACTAATGCGTCTTTATTACTAAAGGAACACTTTTGTGAAAAATTCGAATAATGAAATACTGAGCAAAAAGCACTGTTTCTAAACTTATACCTTGCAGTTAAGTATGCAATTCCTTAAAGATGGTTCATAATTCATTAAGGAGGTATATTACAAGGATGGTAACCTGAGACCTATCTCTTCTCACTCAAGAATGTCTGCAATGAAAGCAGTAACTCGCTGCGCTTCCTACGTAAAATACAAATCTGTGACCTGCATGGTGCATGCTTGTAGCATACTATACAATAATAGACCATACCACACAACACCATACCATACCATTAAAAAATGGACAAATCTAATACATCTTGTGAGTCCTTGTGACTTTGCCAGTGCATGTTAGAAAAGATTCCTGAATATCTGCACTGCAGACTTCAGGCAGCCTTGATGGTATTTTTCTGCATGTTACATCTGAGGGCACAACCTTTTAAAGCTCTAGAGCGCTGATTTACGTCTCCACAAACTGAGAACACCACCCTTCACACATAAATAGCAGCCAGCAGAGCCCTTAAGATGATCAGTCTAATGTTTAGATGGAAACCCCCGCTGCATGATGGGAACACACACACACACCCTTCACAGCATGCTTGATTAGTATGCCTACTACTATTGAGAGATTTAGGAATGCATGGCTACCACATTGACAGAACTGGATTTAAGAGCAAAATCCTGATTGCGTCCTCCTGGCTAAGGAGACAAGAAAAATGGCATCACTTAAATGATAGCGGCCAAGGCAGGGACAAACAGACTCCAGAGACAAGTAGAGAACAATCCAAGACAGTTCAAGAGTGAAATAGCTTTAGTAAAAAAAATCAGTAGATGTTTGAAACTATTTGTACAGACTGGTTAGCAAATTCCTGATATTTCACAAACTACTAGCTTTAAAAGTGAGCTTCCTATAAAAAAGAGACCAGCCAAATCTTAATGATCGGACTTTAACTCAGTTTCCAATTATTTGATCGATTTTTGACAGGGTTTGATTTGTTTCGGGACATTATGGTGTTATAAATTTGGTGGGCACTTCGCACTTTGCAATTATTTTCGATGGCAGATTTAGAATAATGAACTGAAATTCTCTATACAGGTGTTTGCATATGTAAAAATAAGCATCTCTTAATCGATTGTAGTGTCAGGGAAGTTCAATATGGATTATCTCACATCACATGACGTGATCAGTTGAGTTCATTTCATTTGTGTGCCACTGCACTGCCACATAGTTAGTAAGTTATGTTCATGCAGTATAATAACATTATTTCTCTCTCTCTTACCGTGACCATCAGGGGAGAGACATCGATTGATGAAGGTGGTCTCGGCCTCGCTCTCTCGTCTCTCTGCTGGGCCTGGCCTGGGCTGGGCGGTGATGTCGTCGCTATTAATTCTTTATTCCCACTCCCAGCAGACAGTGAGTAGTCCCACGACGACGCACGGCCGCACGCACGGCACCACTGCGCATGCACGACCTCTGGCGGGCGCGTGACCGCCGTGACGCGTCTGCATCAGGTGCGGCCCGCGCGGGGGCTGTCCCAGGCCAGGGCCATTATCATTGGTAGGTGTGCCGTGCGGCGCGGGCGCGCTATTGATTGACACAGCACACAGGAGGCAGCTGCCGCTTATGCCGCGGCTGCGCCGCACCGTTGCCCGCATGATCGTGACGTCACCGACTATGATCTGATCAGAATACATGATCATGATCATACACCTAATCTGGTGCACAGCGGCGGTGCGGTTCTTGGCGCGGCGCGCGGGTGCGCTTGGCAGTTGAGTTCACCACTGTTATTTATATTTCATTTAATAAAATAGCCGGCGGCCAGGCAGCTAACTTAATTTACTGCTGCTGGATTGGTGTCACCCCCCAGATGGGGTGACACCCGGTGCGGTCCGCACCCCCCGCACCCCCCTAGTGACGCCGCTGCCACCCATAACCAATAAGCCTTCTTTAGCATTTGTTTAGAAGGTGCTGTTCTGTTGACCCAAGCGTCTCCTAACCCCAACTCATAGAGAAGCCGCTTAACCTCCCTGAGCCAGGTTACCTTATGCCAGCCCAATAGGGATAGGAGTTCGCTTAGGGCATCTGCATAGCTACACAGTTCCGGGACGTTCCATATCCTGGCCCATAATAAAAGGGGATGTAGCCTTGCTTGCTCACATATTGGGCGTGTGCCAGCATCTAGCAAGAGGGGGATTGTAGGGGTGCTGTGGGGTAACCTCATGAGATCTTTGTGGAAGTTATTTTCGAGGTGAGTTATGGTATCAACTCTCTGTACGCCCCACAGTTCCGCGCCATACAATGCTGCACTCACCACCCTTGCCCTGTAAATGTCCAATAGTGCCCGATAGGTTTTAAAGATGAGGCACGCTGTTCTTTAAGCAGAGCACCTGCAACCCTCTTATGGGTCAGAAACACCTTTTGGTGGTGTGCCTTCCAACTCATAGTGTCGCAGAGTCGGATACCCAGGTAGTCAAATTCTTTGACTCTTTCGAGTGGAACAGAGTCTAAAGCAGGAGGGACAACAGATTTCCTGGGGGGGTTAAGGACAAGGAATTTGGTCTTGCTTATATTTATAGACAGGCGCTTGGCATCACAAAAGGCCTTAAAGCTAGAGAGCAACTTTTGGATGCCTACTGGTGATTTTGAGATTAGAAGGGTGTCATCCGCAAATAGGAGCGTCGGAACTTTCCTACCAGCCAGGGAAGGTGCATCTGATGGATGTTGAAGAAGATGCTCCACCACTCCGTTAACGTAAAGAGAAAACAGAGTGGGGGCAAGCACACACCCCTGGCGGACGCCCCTATCTACAGGGATACGAGATGTTTTTTCCCCCTGGGCACCCCATCTAATCTGAGCAAAGTTGCTTTCATGGAACTTTATAAGCAAAGCCAACAAGTAAGGGGGTAGACCCAACCCGTCGAGGACACTCCACAATTGGGCTCGTGGGACCAGGTTTAAGGCAGTTCGCAAGTCTATAAAGACTAAATACAAATTGCCCCCACCCAGCACAACCACTTTCCAATATATCATTAAGAGGCGAAATGTCTGCTCGATGGTTCCTGTCCCTGTTCTAAAACCTGCTTGGAAATCTGACAGGATCTGGTTTTCTTCAGCCCACTGCAAGATCCTACCTACAACCTTTTGTGTTGAGTCAATCAGACTGATAGGGCGATAGTTGGCTGGGTCGTCCCGGCAGCCTTTCTTAAAAATAGGGACGACCTCAGCGCCCCTCCATGAGTCAGGGAGAGAACCTCCCAGCAAGGCCTCATTTAAGAGTGAAGCAATTAATCTGCTCCACAATAATGGGTATTTCTTCAGCAAGTCGCCCGGAATCCCATCAGGGCCAGCAGCCTTGTTAGTTACAATACACCTGATTGCCCTTTCAACTTCCACGCTGGAGAAGGGGCAGTCATTAATTGAAATATCAGCTGGGGTACTGGCCAGGAGACACAAGCTTGGTTGAGGTGCCCCCAGTGGAGCAGAATAAAGCTTGGAGAAGTGGGCAAACCAGACATCACCAGGGATATTACAGGTTAGCTGTAGATCAAGAGGCTTGTCCCTGGCTCTCAGCAGATCCCAAAACCCCTTGGAGTCTTTCCTAGTGCTTGCCTCCACTAACTCCCACCAAAAACTGCATTCATGAGCCTCCTTAGCCTCAGCCACAGTTTTTTTGTAAAGTTTCCTCGCAATTCTGATATTAGCTGGGTCCTTGTTCTTCACTGCGGAGATGAGTTCCCCCTTGGCAGCCCGACATTTGGAGGAATACCACTTGTCTCTTGCCTTAGAAGCACCTTTCACTACAACCCTCACACTGGATTGCGGAATAGTAAACAATTCACTTAATGCCACAATAGTTTCTGTGAATAACGGTAAAACAATTTGGCTGGTGACACTTAAGGCATCTAGTCGCGGCCCCACCACTGACATGATGGTCCCTGCTTGCGCCATCCTTTCTTCATCCGCTGCTGCTTTTGCCCACTTTAGGCGCCTGCCACAGTTTGAAGGTACAGGTTCATGAGAGGTTTTCCACTTCAACAACCGGATATAACATATTTGTAAAATCTCTTTGCTGTTGTCCAATTTTTATTATAATATCTGTTAACATGTTTCCCACTGCAAATCTCAAGTCAGAACTATCGCAGTCCTCCTCCACTCTCAGTCGAAAAGTACCTAAAATGGCTACACTTACTAATACTCCTATACTTAGCAAATCACAGACTTTCTTTCAACTTTTTTTTTATTATAACACTTTTGAATGGTCCCTTTCCATGTTTCCTGGAAAGTAGCCCAATTTGGTAGGCTTTTCGGTGAACCGTAGACCCACTGCAGCGGTCAAGGTGGCTCCGTGTGATTCTGCTGTAGATACACTGATCCACATGGAAGCCCTTAAAAACATTCAAGAATCTGCTTTCAATGCTTTTCATTTATGCTTCATTTTGTAAAATATTGCCAATTACAAGACATACACTCCTTACTGAGAAAATCTATCTTCACCAGTCTGCTTTTCAGTTTCATACTGCAGTCTCTTTCATTACCGCCCCCCAGACTCTTTTACCTCCATTTTCTAAGTAACTATGTTTCCAATAGTCTCTGCCTACCAGTAGGTGAAAAGCTTACAATACTTCCTCCAAACAGCATATTAGCTTCACATTAACTCTAGCATGTGTGGATTACTGTTAGCAATTCCAGGCATATCCCAAACAATATAACTTTTAAAACAATTTCCAAAGCCAATAACAGAGGTAGTTAATTTTTTTCTTAAAGTCACTACCTAATTATTATTATTTTTTAATTATTTATTGTTTTAAACATAACATAACAATCAAACATCAACATGGTATGTCAATGCACTCTGTACATCCCCTAAGGACCCCCAGGCCTATTGCATCTGGTAATTGGAAAGTATTTTGTCAAACAGTTACATACACTTCCCTCTATTGGTATTCCTATCTGCCACCCCACATGTCTGATTCCTTTTAGGTTGAGCCATGCCATGAGTCCATCCCTTCTTCCCTGACCCCTCAACTGAGTATATGTGTGCATCCCTCTCTAAACCCCAAAATGAGTCCCTAACCCCAGCAGCCCCAGATTTGTTCAAATATTTGTTGGCAGCCTCATCCCTTGTGTACCTCCTTTTTCACCAATTTGCCTTGATCCATGTCTGTTTCCCAGTCACGTTGCAGAGAAGGAGTCCCACTACCCCACTTTTGGCAACGTCTCTTTTTGCTACCATGCAGCCTAAGTTCACTAGGAACTACTGATAATGTGTCATGTCCGTAGGCTCCATATTCCCAGTATCGCCATACTGGGTTGTAAGTCCAGAGGAACCCCAGTGGCTTCCTCCAGTCAGTGCCTATCCCCTCCCAGAAGGCCCGCAGATGGGGGTAACTCCACAGTGTTTGCAGTAGTGTGCCCTACATAACGCATCCCTTGAGACAGTCCACACTATCCATTTTCACAATCCTATGCAATAAGGGTCTTGCTTAGTATGTTCAATAGAGAATTTTAAGTTGAACCAGTTGGTAACTAACCTTTATCGCTGCATCTGTGGGGAACCCTAGTGATGGCAGTCCTCTACATCTATTTCCCCGTAGTCGAGGAAACCAGAAAAATCGTGGACATGGGAAGCTGTGCAGCCATATTGCTTTTAGATCTCAGCGCGGCCTTGATACCGTCAACCATTCTATCTTGCTTCAAAGGCTGAGCTATATAGGAGTCACTGGGACTGCATTAAAGTGGCTGCACTCCTTCCTTTCTGATAGGACTTTTACTGTGTTTGAGGACGATGTGGCCTCCCCCCAGATGCACCTCCAGTGTGGCGTTCCCAGGGCTCATCCCTCAGCCCTACCTTATTTAACATCTATATGAGGCCATTGGCTGAGGTGATGCTTCCCTGGGGGGTGCAACTGGTGACTTACGCGGAAGACACCCAACTGGTCATCACCCTCTCCGGGCAGGATTCAACCTACGACAATCTCTCCTCTTGTCTTAGCAAAATCTGTGAGTGGATGGATGAATCCTTCCTAAAACTTAATGGCGCAAAAACAGAGGTAATGATACTGGGATATAATGCACCCTCCTCGGTGGAAGTGTGGTGGCCGGGTAGCCTGGGCCAGGCCCCCCTTCCAAAGGGGCAAATTAAGAGTTTGGGAGTGTGTCTGGACCCAGCTCTGATGCAAGCCCGGAAGGTAGCAGCCACCTGCTATGCCTTGATTAGGCTACTTAGGAAAATCCTTAGGCTCCTCCCGTTCGAGGCGAGGCGGATTCTAGTACAGGCCCTGATTCTGTCCTGCCTTGACTACTCCAATGCGGTCTATCTAGGGGCCCCACAGGGGACAGTCAAGATCCTACAGACAGTACAAAATTGTGCGGCAAGGATGTTACTGGACATCCCACGAAGGACCTCTGCCAAAACAGCGGTGCGCCAATTACATTGGTTGCCAGTCCAACAGAGGATTGAGTTCAAGGCTTTGACCATTGGACATAAAGCTATGACTAAGGACGGTCCCGCCTTGATCCAACCCATGATTTGTCCTTACCATACCTGCCGTACCCTAAGATCCAGTAATAGGAATCTACTGTCGATTCCTAGGATAAAGAGAATCCGCAGGGTGGCAGGCGTTTCTCACTACAGGCCGCAAATCTTTGGAACAAGCTTCCCGACACCAACCGTCTGGAAGCGAATCATCTCAGGTTTAGCAAGACGCTATTAACCTTTTTGTTCTCTTAAATCACCGGAAATGAATGGGTCACTGAAGCGCTGGGATGCCTCCGGGTAGCCATGTGCTTACAAATGTGTAGTCATTCATTCATTTATTCTGCTCCCAGTTATCCTGCAGTCTTAGAAGGGAGGTTGTGTATTCCTCATTATAGTGCCATACATCAATGAGATTAGTTTACTATCAACCACTACCTAATTCTAGTTCCCTGCACATCTCCACCATCCAATCAAATATGTTCTATTATATTTTACTTGCTAACCTCTATTTTAGCTGCCTTTCGTCTTCAAAACCTTCTCATTCTGCTGCAGCCTTTTTCTGTGTGCTACTCCTGCTCGTCTCCAAAATGGTCAGAGTCTGGATTGTGGGCCATGGTTTTGTGTTTTGGCCAGAGAGAGAGTGCTAGAAAGAGTGACATTGACAGGGACCTAGGTTTATCTAATGTAGACATTACTTGGGTTGGCCAGAGAGGATCAAAGTAGATTCAGTTGCTGTCTTTGGTAGAAAGCATTGCAGATTGCCAGCATTCCTACCTCATGATTGTGCACTGTGGAGGTAATGGCCTAAGCACAATTACTTGGGTAGGACTGGAAATCCTAATGAAGGGCACCTTTGGTAAATAAGCGACACTTTTCCCACATACTGCCTTGATGTTCTCTAACATTTGTCAAAGGCAAAAGTGGTAGCAGTGAACCCAATTGTGTCTGCAGATAGAGAAAACCAGGAAACGTGTCAATAAAGCTGTTTCTGCATTTCTCAGAGACCACAACACGGGCTCTGTATACCATAATAACTTGTGCTTTGACTTAGATTAAATATATTGAGAAGACAGAGTCCATTTCACAGACACAAACAACAGGGTTTTCCTCAACAGCTTTAAAGACTGCATCCTGTTCTATGTGTAGTTATCATCTAAACCATAAACACAAATGCTCTTTTCAGAGCCAACCCCTTTCCCAACCACTGATTCTTTTTGTTTTCAAATCCCTTTTTAGGTCGTGCCTAGGCAGCTCATGCGCTGTCTCTCAACATGCTGTATTCAGTCGGGGGCTTACAGCCCGCCTCCAGCTTCTGATTGGCTATTGTCATGTCCTTTAAAATTATTTTGCTACTAATTGGATAATGGTTCCTGCTTGTCCCACCTTTTTTCACAATTGTTGACTCCCATGGATCGCCCCCAGGACTTGTCCTCTTCCACTTGTCCTATTTTACTTTAGGCTCAGGAACCGGTTTTAAAATGTTGACGAGCTCTTCACATATGCGAACGCTTGCTCTCTTTCCTTAGGAAACGTCTACCTCCTTCTCCCTCCTGCTTGTTTTGTTTGCCTTGGCTCATGTATCAGCACAGCGCCCACTTCATGGACGCCGCACTTCATATTTAGGATGGCATTTACATTTTCCAAACAGAAGGATGTTTGCCTGTACACAAACTTTCTTTTGTTTTATCAGCACACCGAGCTTCATGTTTTTCATGACTGATTGGGATTCCAGCCCCACGGCAAGAGCGCTGCATGGCTTGTGTTTGCCGAGGCGATGTGGCTGGGAACAACATGAAACCTGAGCCAAACTTGTGACAGACTTTGGAGTACTTACTGAGCCAAACTCCAGGGGAAAGGGCAGGCAGCAGACCTCCGTCTCCTGTGCGTAGTTATTTCTTTACGGTGTTTGCGTGGTGCTCGCTGCAGGCCTGGCGCAAACCTCTTCTCTGTGCTCAGCCCCGCTTTGCGTGGTGGTGGTGGGCAGGGGTGCTGCTGCTCCGTGTGTGCAGGGGTGGGACCATAGCATCTTCCTCACTGGTTTAAGGAGGCTCCTCACTGGTTTATGGAGGGTGTCTCGCACAATCACACATGTACTCTCCACGGTCTCTTCAGTTTTTCTCCCCCCCCCTTGTGCTGTGGTCTACCCCCCTCCCAAAGGCAGCATATTCCCCCCTTCCCCTTGTCTCAGCAATTGTCCCCCCTCCCCAGAGTCCCACAGCCTTAGGTGTGTATCCCATGGGCACCAGTGCTGTTGAGTCCCAGACACACACACATGGACCCCGGCTGTGATTTTACCAAACATGAAGGTTTGACAGACCCGCCCCTGACCCCCCCACACTGGTAGTGTGTCTCTACTTGGACCTGTGCACAGTGCATGTCAGCTGTCTCTGTTGAAGGTTGATTGGGGAGTGGTCTTCAGCTGCGGGTTGCATGAGGTAGGAGGGTTACCATTCCCAAGGACGGGCACTCCAAAGTCAACCTTTCTCCTCCAGAGTGAGGTAGAGTGTGCACGTGGCTGTCCCACTGTGCTGTTCTCATGATGTTTGCACCAGTTCTAATGTATGTGTATGTACCCCCTGCAGGTTCTCCCATGACTTCACCTATCTGTGGAATGTATGCACACACGCATAGCAGCCTCTGTCGCAGACTGTCTGCCCTTCGCTCCCCCTTCACAATGTTAGTCTTCTGCTCACCTTTGGTTCTGTCTCTCTCCCTGTTATGCCACTATCT
This sequence comes from Lissotriton vulgaris, assembly GCF_964263255.1. Taxonomy (NCBI): domain Eukaryota; kingdom Metazoa; phylum Chordata; class Amphibia; order Caudata; family Salamandridae; genus Lissotriton; species Lissotriton vulgaris. The sequence continues at coordinate 603,837,086 of NC_141699.1, read as the reverse complement.
CCTTTGCATCGCTCTCGCAGTTGTTTTCTTTGTCTCTTGAATGTGCTATTTGCAGCTACACATGCTTTCATTAAATGCCACAATTCGGACCCCCCATGTTTACTATCTCCCCTCTGTCCCCTGTCCCTCTTCCTTTAATGCTTCATCTCACTGTACACCCTGTGGACTTTTTTTGCCCTTTTGCTTCTTTGCTCCCTATCTATGTCTGTCTTTCTTTGGTGTTGTGTCTTTTTTCCTTCTACTCTCTTTTACCCCTGTGGCTTTGTCACTTCCACTGTGGGCTCACTCCCACTGGAGCCTCTCCCTCTGACTTGCCTGCCCACCGTCTCTTTCTCCTATACTTTGCGTCTCTCTCTGCCAGGCCCTTCAGACTACACTGCTAAACAAGAAAGGAGAGGGGGCTTTTTAATTGCAGTTTTATATAGTCCAAAGCCACCAGTTACATTACACAAGGTCACATGCATTTTAATGTTTTACGCACAGGGGAAGATTCAATGATTTTCCCAAAATATCAGGATGTTGAGTTGACGCAGAGAACCTGGTACCCCAGTTCTAAAGTTAGCAGCTCTGGGTGTTACTCAACATATTTTCCCCTTTCCTCCCTCTAGGCCTTCTCAGGTGTCTGTGCCCTCTCTCCAATGTGCGGAGTCCCTTCTTTAATCCCTCTCTTGAGACCTCTCTCCCTTTGTGAAATCTCTGAAATGTGCCACCCCATTTTCACTACACTCTACAGGGTGCTGATAATTAGCTTTCAGACCTGCTTACCCCAACCCCTCTATGTAATTGAAAAATAAAAAAGCCCAAGGTGTGAGCTCTGTGTAAATGTCTGTCTGCAGCTGAGCTCTTACACTTCGCTTGAATAATGACCGGTTACTTACTGGTAATATTCATTACTCCGAGTCGTAGACCTCGCTGTCACAGTCCTTTATACAGGAGCAGTAGCTCCTCCCACAGAACTTCCAAGTAAAACTCACTGAGCCCATCCCTACCCTCAAGGCCACTCCCACAACCTGTGGCTCATAACCCCTGACCCACTGTAGCACATCCTGTACCATCAAGCACAAGAAGCAGAACATAACCAGGACTGTGACGGGGAAGTCTACGATTCAGAGTAATGAATATTACCGGTAAGTAACCAGTCACTACCTCCTCGTCAGACCTCCCCGTCACAGTCCTTAACGCAGGAGCAGATACCAAAGCAAGGATCGGTTCACCATAGACCAGGAAACAGACTTTAGCAGCACAAGCTGAAAGCCACCCAACCTGAACAGAACGCAACACAGCGTCCCCAAAACCAGTAACCCTGCCACACCCACCACCAAACGAGAATGGTACACAAAGGCATGCGGACACCAAGGAGCAGCCCTGCAGGCCTCAGTCAGAGATGCCCCTGAAAACAAGGCCAGGAAGGAGCCACACCCCGAGTCGAGCTCCTCCACCGACCCAGGCACCAGATCCCCACTAGCCACATACGCCGCCCCAAGAGCCCACCCCAGCCACTGACTGAGAGTCGCATTGAAGGCATCAGACCTTGACCCGCCAGGAAAAAGGCCCCAAAAAGGGAAGCCACCACACAAAAAGGTGCAGGATGAACCAAGGCCAGTTCAAGAGCCCACACAACATCCAAACAGTGCAGTCGCACCTCATCTCTCGAAAGAGTATCAGGATAGAAAACAGGCAGAACCAGATCCTCCATGCAGTTAATTGAGGAGGGACCTTGGGACCAAAGGAATAATCAGACCAGAGAACGATCCGGTCAGTAAAGAAACGCCAAAAAAAGGTCTCAGACCAATCATGGAGCCCAACACCCCAACCCTCTGGGCTGTGGTAAGAGTGACAAGGAAAACCACCTCAATCGGCAGAAAACATAGTGGCACAGCTGCCAGTGGCTCAAGGGGAACAGACCGCAAAGGCCCTTAGCACCAAAGGAAGATCCAAATCAGGCATAAAGGACCTAACCCGGGGACTCAATGAGGAAACAACACCTCAACAACCGGGAACCAACAACAGGCTCAGAGGCCAGACCTTGAAAGTCCCACACCGCTGCACACTGAGCCCACAAGGAGGTCACAGCTAGACCCAAGTCAAAGCCAACCTCCAGGATTCGAAAACACGCACAGGATCCACCACCATAGCAGACCAGCCCGGATCCATACACCAACTCTGAAAAGACACCCAATGCCGCGCATAGGACATAAGAGTCGAAGGGTGCCAGGAATGCCGGCGAAACTGAGCCACATCAGGAGAACACCCCACAGCCACGAGGTTCAGCCTCACAGCAGCCAACCTGCCAGAAGCAAGCAGACTAGACAATCCCCAGACTGTGGAGGATAAGACAGGGGATCGGGAACCACCGGCAACGGTTAGCAAGGGCCCATCGCCAACCTCAACAACAGAAGGAACCAAGGCCTCCGGCTCCAAGCAGGCTTCCCCAGGATTACAGAAGCCCGGCCCAACTTGACCATCAGCAGGACCCACGGAATCAAGGCAATTAGAGGAAAGGCTTACAGCAAGAACCCCTCCTTCCGAAAGGACAGCGCAACCACTCTCAAAACAGAGTCTGACCAAACCAGAGAATAAAACCTTACCCTCAAAACGTGTTCCCGGGCAGCATACAGGTACACAACAGGAACCCCAAACCTCACCATCAGCCCCCCAAACACCTCCGGCGGCAAGCACATATCCGACAGGGAAGGAAAAAACCCTGTTCAGGCGATCCTCCACAGAGATCAAAACCCCCTTCAGAGGCAACGGCCACAGAGACAACAAGGTCAACCCTGCCCACCGGCAAAGCAGACGCCCCAACAAGTTGAGGGAGGCCACGTTCGCACTCCCCTGGCGGTTGACATAACACACTACCACTGCACTGTCCGTCCATACCAGCACATCCCGCTGTAGGACCCAGAGAAGAATGAGACCAGGACAACTGAACCACCGGCAAGCCTGTCTCCCAGACCGACAAGAACCATCAAACAGACTCCTGGGCCAACACAGCCCCCCAACCCAGCATGCTGGCATCTGTAGTCAGCACCAACTGCACCGGGGACACAAAGGGAGAACCCTGCAAGAGGGTCTGATCCACCAGCCACCACGGCAATTCCTGGGAAATCATCACAACCCCCCAGTATGTCTGCCTTGTGAATGGGCTCAAAGGATTGCTTTAGCAAATGAGATAATACCACATTAAGGGCCCGATGTAGGTAAATCTCATTTACCGACTCTAGAATACCGAATTTTACCAATTCGGTATTCTAGATGTGGTAAATGAGATGTAGGTAATAAATCTGTCATTTTTACTGAATCGGTATGATTTGGTAATTAACGAATCGGTATTTACCGATTCGGTAATTGCCATTGATTCCTATGGGCCTTGAGGCCCATAGAAATCAATGTCAATTACCAAATCGGTAAATACTGATTCGGTAACATTACCGATTTGTCAAGGGGGACAGGGTGTATCTTTGACACCCTGTTGCACTCCTGATTCTGGCTTGTGTGCCATGTGACAACATACATGCCCTTAGGGCATGTATGTGTGCCACATGGCACAGGTGTACATGCACAGATGTGCATGTACACAGGAATTTGTTATTTACCATGAAATAGTATTTCATGGTAAATAACGAATTCTGAAGGGCCTGTGGCACGGTTTTCAGTGCCACCTACATCTAGATTTACAAATTCAGTAAATGTACCGATTCGGTATTTTACCGATTCGGTAACTTTACCGAAACGGTAAATTTACCGAATAGGTAAATGTTAAGCCCCCTACATCTCAATCTCCAAATACCGGTCGGTAACGGGCGAAATCGGCCGTTACCGACCGGTATTTGGCGACCTACATCTGGCCCTAAGTTACCAATCTGGGGGTGGATCTCTGATGGGTGGGAAAACTCGAAACAGTCCTTTCATAAATTCTTGGGGACCATAAGGATGGACATTTAGGTGATTGCCTGTATCTAGATATAGCAGCAAGGTGAACTTTAACTGATGAGTGTGCCAGACCAGATTTTGCTAAGGGGACCAAATAAGGCACAACTTCTTCTGAAGCAGAGAGAAAAGTATGTACTTCATTACGACTGTACCATAGACAAAAACGCTTCCACTTCAATCTGTATGTCTTATTGGTGCTTTCAGCCTGTGATCTAGCAATTATGTCTTTGCATTCTTGTGCAATGGTTAGATCTTTAAATTTGTAGAATTCAGGAGCCACGCATGAAGTTGCAGAGTAGCTGGCTCCGGATGACATATTTGTCCTTGGTTCCTTGTCAACAGCGTTGGTGTTGGCAAGAGGCAGATGGGTTGAGCTTCCAACAACAGGAGAATTTCTGTGTACCAATGTTGGCTGAGCCACCTGGGGGCTCTTAGTAGAATGCGACAGTGTTCCCATTTCATTTTTGTGAGGACCCTGGGTATTAGAGGAATGGGGGAAAAGAGTATGCATAGATCCCTGACGAGTGCATTAAAAGAGCATTTATCATTCCCCCGAGAGTTTGGGAGAGGGAATCTGCTTGCAAAGAATTGGCATTTGTAGATGATCTGGGGTGCAAACAGGTCCAGCGCTGGTTTTCCCCAGACTGCAAATATTCTGTCCAGTTGACTCTGTTCCAGTTCCCACTCGTGACAACTGCCGTTCGTTCTGTTCAAAGCATCCACCAAGGAATTTCGGAGGCCTGGAACATGCTCCGCTGTTAGGGAAATATGATGGAGCATCAACCAGTTCCATAACTGTTGGGCATCCTGTGAAAAAGATAGGGATTTGGTGCCTCTCTGCTTGTTGATATAGAACATGCTTGTGGTATTGTCCGTGCGGATCAACACCGATGATCCCTATATTCGAGAAAGGAAAGCCTGAAGGGAGAGAAAAATGGCTTACAATTCCAGCCTGTTTATGTGCATTTGGCGTTGAGCCAAGGACCAGTTTCCTTGAATTTGCAGGTCCTGTAAGTGTCCTCCCAGCCTTCCATAGAGGCATCTGTTGTTACTATGTAATCTGGAATAACCAGGAGAAATGATAGGCCCTGGGATAGAAGTGATTTTTGCACCACCACTGGAAAGCCTCTTTCATACGTGGAGTGATATTTACCACGTCGTTGAAAGACACTGTGGTTTGGATCCATTGGCATTGTTGTTCCTCTTGGAGAGGCCTCATATGCAAGTGAGCCAGAGGCACTAAATCGATTGCTGAGGAGAGCATTCCCAGCAGAGACTTGAACGCTCTCACAGAAACGCACTTTTTTCTGGAAAGTTTGAGTGCCAATGCTTGCAACCATTGTTGCCTTTCCTGGGAGAGGAAGGCTTTGTTCTGAATGGTGTTCAAGTTGGCTCCCAGAAATGTCATTATCTGACTTGGAAGGGCAGAAGATTTTTGGTAATTGATTGAGAGCCCCAATTTGCGGAACAGGGTTAGACAATTGTCTGTTGCAACTTTTACTAGACGAGCCGATGGGGCCTTCAGCAGCCAATCGTCTAGGTATGGGAATACCTGATGACCTTTCATCCATAAAGTTGCTGCCACAGGAGCTAGAATCTTTGTGAAAGTTCGTGGAGCCGATTCGAGGCCAAATGGAAGGACTCAGAATTGATAGTGGGTACAAGCCACTGTGAACAATAGTAACTTTCTGTGCTTTGGATGAATAGGGACATGAAAATATGGGTCTTTGAGATCCAATGAAGTCCTGAAGTCGCCGCTGTTGAGGTGCCGTAGGATGTCGGAAAGTTTGACCATTCTGAATGTTTGACTTTTTAAGAATTTTTTTAATTTCCTGAGGTCTAAGATAAGACTCCACTCTCCCAATTTATTGTGAATGAGAAAAGAAGTAGGAGTAGAAACCTTTCTTTCTCTGAGGAAAAAGGACCTTTTCTATTGCCCCTTTCCCGAGCATGATCTTTGCTTCCTTTTTGAGTAAATGAAGACGAGGGAGGGGGGTGCGATCCCCTGGGAGGAGTATTTGGGTAAACTCCAAAGTGTGGCTATAAGAGATGAGATCCAGGACCCACTTGTCTGACAGGATGTTGCGCCACTAGTGGATATGCTTGGAAATTTTCACACTGGTTGGGGAGAAAAGAGAAGCAATTGGCACCCTGTTGTAATCAGTGCTTGCGACCGGAAGCACGGGGTTGAGATCCTGGCTTTCATCTGGAGCCATGTGTAGAGAAACCAGCCGTTGTTGGTTGGCGGTAGGATTGTTGCTGGTATCCTTGGCGATGTTGCGGCTGGTAAGACTGGTAAGTCTGGGTACGCTGGTAATTTACCCTGTATCCAGAAAAACCACGGCCTCGAGCTCCCTGAAAGGGCATCTTGCGGCTTCTGAAGGGTACCTAGCGCTTTGGCAGTATATGTATCCTTTTTAATTGCGGTAAGAGCTTTATCAATGTGACTGCCGAATAGGCTATCGCCATCGGAAGCCATATCAAGAATTTTGAACTGCACTTCTGGGCGGAAGCTTGTTGCTCTTAGCCATCCCTGGCGCCTTAGAACGGCTGCACCTGCTAGCTAACGGAAGCTGATAGTGGCAATGGCCATTGCAATGTCTATGATTTCTGATGCTCTTTCTCCTTCCGCAAGGATCTTGTTGAACTCTTCTTTGTTTTCTTCTGGAATAAGGTCTTTCATTGTCCCCATATCAGACCACATTTGTGTATCGTATCTGTCGAATATGGCCAACGCGTTAGAACCGCTGACTGAGATTGCTGCCATTGAGGAAAATCTTTTTCCAATGGAGTTGAGGCGTCGACCATCTTTATCCGGTGGAGATGTGATGGGAGTAGATGGTTTCTTTGATCTTCTCTGGGCTGCCTGCGAGATCACAGAGTCAGGCTTGGGATGACCCGTGAGACATGCAGGAGAGTCTTCATTACTTTGACACCCACTTGCCAAATGTGATCAATTATAGGTTTTGACCTGACTGTCTTTCTCGATCGCTCTTTAGAATCGTACAGAAAACAGTACGATTGTTGTACAATTGTGGGCAAGTGGAATGTTGGTGGCTCTGTCCATAATATTGTGGAAACCTCCAATATCCTCCGGAGGCAAGTATGAAGGATGATGAGGTGGTGGGGGACGGTATTAGGGCTATGTAATCTTCCGATTCGTCGAGGGGGGAGGATAATGGATTTCTCCCTCCTCAGGCTCTTCCTCAGAGGTGGTAGGATCCTCTCTGGGAGGCATAGGAATTTTAGGATGTGGTGTTAACCTGGGAGCGGAAGGAGTTGGTGGTAGCAGTGTTTGAGAAGCTACCGGCCAAGGTGGGGGCACTGTGACATTGTCCTTTCGAGGAGGAAACCTCCTTTTATAATCTGCCAACATATTTTGTAGGTCCAGTACTAGTGTCGTAGGAAGTTGAGCGGGTTGTTGTCTAGGCAGTTCAAAGTATCTGTATTGTTGATACTGAGCATGAGGGACAGTATAGTGTTGATAATATTGTCCTCAGCCTCATAGTCATCGTCCTCTTCTTGATATTTGATGTTGAGCTCAGAAGGGCTACGTGCTGTTCTAAATTGCCCTGCATCCTCATCAGAATCCTCCACATCTAAAAGATGGCTGGGAGGTAGCAGTGACATTTATGGTGTCCTAAATTCCATCTGTGCAGATTGCAGGAACGGAGTTGAAGGACCTGCATACAAAATTGGCTTTTGTGTCCATGATGCTGTTGACTGTGAAATTTTTGTTGTTGACAGTAGTACAGCCGTAGACGGTGGGATTGCCGTAGTCGGTGGGATTTCCATAGTCGGTGGAATTGCAGTCGATGATACAGCTGTATGGAGGGATCGTCGAGGATGGAGGGGCCGTCGACGATGGAGGAGTCGTCGACGGTGGAGTCGTCGTTGCCGATGGAATCGTCGTTGAGCTCTTTGCTGACGACGAGACTATCGACGATGAGCACTTCGTCTGTGGTGCTCTCGTCGACAGTGTAGTCGTCGACGATAGAGGCAACGTCGACGGTATGGAACCTTTGATACTCGCAGTTGACATAGTTAAAGCCATTGACGGTCTCGATGACGATAGAGTCACTGTGGTCGTCGTTAAAGAAGTAATAGGCATCGATCGTGAACTTTACGCAGATGAAGATTTGTGGCTGACTTTACCTCTAGAACGGCTCGAAGATTCTGGTTTTCTTTTGGATGTTTCAGAAGAATGATGGGGCCCAAGCTCTGAGGAGACCTCAGGCGCTTTCTCTTGCTTTTGATATTCTTCGGTCAGATGAGAGACTTTTGAATGTTTCTTTCTCTCTTCAGACTGACCCTCAGGCGACCTGGGTCTCTTATGAGACTTGGAGGACGTGTCGCTCTCAACATCTGATGAAGCACTCTGCTTCTTTTTGAGCCATAATAAAAGTCTTCCTTCTCTATCTCTCAGGGTTTTAGTTGAGAAAGTGCGGCATATCTTACATTGCCTTGTCTCATGGTTGGGATAGAGACAATAATTGTAATCTTTGTGGGCATCATTCAAATGTACACTTTTCTTTCCGCAGGATTTAAAAGGTCTAGATATTCCTTTTTTTATCAAACATTCTTCTTAAAGGTTTAAGGAATAAAACTTATCTGAAAAAGTTGAATAACTAAGCAGAGCTCAGCGAGACTCCCTTACACACGACGTGCAGTGAAAATCTGAGGGATTCAGCCTCTCTTGGGAAGGTTCTAGAGGGTGCTGTCTGCTGATTGGTTGTGTCTTGAGTTTGGTCCGTTTTATAAAAGAAGGCTGATAGGCTATAGGCCACAATGATAGCCTATGGAATTTATTATTTGCTACTTTGTTATATGTACCGTGGGACTCCCACTTCGACGACAGGGTATGATTCAGGCATGTGAATCTATTGAAGATACCCCAATACTGGATAACTTGTATAATCATCTACACATCTTCTCAGTGTTTCTTATTTTTTCCTGTATATTTTTCTATGCATCTTCTTTATATTATCTTGCACTTTTATCTATTGCATCTACTTAATTTTCTCTTGTATATTTTTCCGGTGCATCTTCTTTATATTTTTATTGAATGCTTACTGTGGTTTTTCATTGTATTTTTATCTTGGCTCTTTCAGGTTTGGGCTTTATTGCTTCCTGCATTTGTCTACTTTAGCATATTTTCTCTTTTTATGGTTCTTCTTGTTAAAACCTTATTCAGTTTTGCAGTTTCATTTTGGTGTTATATGAGAGGGGAGGATATGCAGTATCCTGTATATGTAATTATCCTGTTACTTTCTCCTTAGCTGCTCAGCCAGTGTGAATGTGCTGTGTGGAATGTTGGTTTGGTGATGCTGAATATAATGTTTTGGTGCCTGTGAGGTGAAGTGTGACAGTTGGAGTATGAGCTGAGCAGCATGCAGGCTGCTCCTGGTGGGGCTGCCCTATATGAACTTAACCTGTAACTAAGACTCAAAAAACCTACTTAAACATCTCAGCTACTGGACTTCGTCCCTACATTTTTGCTCTTGTGAAGAAGAATGTAGTGGGCGCTACTGCAAAGTCAAGGCAACCGGTTATGTTCCTTGGACAGGTCAGCAAATAGGTAGGTCCTAGTCTCAGTTCTTAGGGCCTTTTTTTGGCTGAAAATGTTCTAAGTCCCAAGTTTTGGATTTAGGCAATCTTGGCACCTTTACTACCACTGCGAGGGGTCTAGGACTGGAAGGGCACCACAATGGTTAGGACTCAATCAGGCTAGGCTTCGGTGTGGGTTCAAGATAGATGGAGCATTTCCTGTCCCCAAAGCTCTGATCAGGAGTCCAGCCAACTAGCCTTTGGAGTCACTCTGATAGTCATAGGTTCATGCAGAAAAGCAGGTCTCAAGCAGTAGGGAAGTCCTCTGAGGGCACGAGGCAGAATTTAGGCAACATGGCAGTCCTCTGAAGTACAGAGCACACACAGGTACGAGGTTTTACATATTTTAGAATAACTTTGGGATGTCAGGTCCAAGATGGCGGATTGACACCGCCAAAGCGGAGGAACGCTGAGTGGGGTCCGGGTTGTGAGCATGCTTAACCGTGCATTTTGCTCATGATATTACACTTTCTCGCTAAATGGAAGCGGGGATTTCTTGGATTTCTGCTGAGTACCTGATACTGATACTGCGAACATGATGCTGACGTTTCTGACTCGTGGTGTGGATCGAAGCAGCCCTATCAGACAATGGGTGCAAGCTAAGGGAGGCGTCAAATCAATGGCTATGAGACTTTCAGGAAATAGCCCTATTGACCTGGGCGTTTCAGTGGGCGATGTAAGTGGTCCTAATGCTGCGATGGACGCACCTGGTTCAGTGGGGTCTAACAAGCAGCCAGCTGAAGTACTCATTGTAGCTCAGAATGCAGAATTTACTTTGGCTTCAATGGAAGGACAAGATTTACCTGGTTCTGTTACGGAACTTTTAGTGGAAATCTCCTCTTCTTCCTTAACAACTCTTCAACCGGCGATTCTAGCACAAACAACATCTATGGATAATTCCCCTACACTCTCTTCTAATATTACTACTACTTTACAAAGTACAACCAATATAGTAAATTCAGCAATGGGTGGTACCGAGACGGATTTGAGCGCAGGGCCAACAAAAGAAATTGCTTCAGAGGCGCTGGAGCATTCCTCTCTCTTGCCGGTGGATTGGACCCTTCAAGGAGAGGTGTCTGCTCATTTCAGACGATACTACAATTACTAAATGAACAGAAATAAGAAGCCAAGATTCATTATCAGCAGATGAGGGAAGATAGTAGTAAGACTCAATCTTCTTTGCAAGAAATGTCATGTAAACTTGGGGCTGTCTCCCAAGATATGGAAGAATTACAGCAAAGAGTGGTTCTAACAGACGAAAAATCACTTCGTTCTGAAATAGCTGTGAATAAACATGCTGCTCAATTATCTCAAATGCAAGCTAAACTTGAAGACTTAGAAAATAGACAACGTAGATAGAATCTACGTGTTTTTGGCATTGCGGAGGGAGCAGAAGGAGCTGACCCTAGGGCATTCATTGTTCAATTGTTTCAAAAAGCTTTTCCTGACTTATCAGATTGGGATTGGGACTCGCAGATACAACGTGCCCATCGGTTACCCCGATTTCAAAGAAATAAGGGTGGTAAATACCCCCGCGCAATCCTGATATGTATAGGTAACTATCTGCTCCGCCAAGCTATTTCAATAAAAGCACGGCCAAATACTCCAGTTACCACTGATTTAGTTACATTTTTCGTTAGATCTGATTTGAGTAAACTCTCTCTGGAACAACGTTGGAAATTGAAACAATTTATTGACCCGATTAAGGAACTGGGTGGTCAAGCTTTCTTACAAGAACCAGCTAGGCTGAAAGTAATTAAAAATGGTTGTTCTTATTTTTTCTTGGAAGAGAATGAGGTGGAATCTGCTATGGCTACTTGGAGAGTGGAAAAATGAAGCAGGCACTGACTAATGCTTTGTTTTTACACTTCAATTTCTTGGGTTCCGAGATGTTTATTCATGGATTTATTGCTATTTTCTTCTACCTTTCTCTAGATTGATTTTTGACTTGGGTGGCAATACGTTATGTGTTATGCTATGTTATGGGTGTCTTATATAGCGCTCGGCTACTCCGAAGAGTGTCCCAGCGCTTTCTAACCCACAACAAACTGCAGAGGGCAAGCACAAAGGAGAAAGAGAGCGAGCATATCACTGACCATAGAGCCACGTCTTCAGACCCTTTCTGAAGGCCAGCAGATTAGATGTACTGCAAAGCGACAAAGGCAGGGCATTCCAAAGCTGGGGCGCCAAGCGTTTAAAGGAGCGTCCCCCCACCCTTGCTTTCCTGACAACAGGGACAACGGCAAGGCAGAGAGATTCCGATCTTAAGGCTCTAGCCGGTTTGTAGAAGGCAAGCCGTTTCTGGATATATTCAGCTCCCACAGCATGAAATGCCTTATGCGCCAGCATAAGTGCTTTAAAAACAATCCACTTCCGAATAGGCAGCCAGTGTAAAGAATGTAAAAGGTCCGAAGCTCTCGCTCGGCGATGTAGGCCAAAAATGGCCCGTGCCGCCGAGTTCTGGACCACCTGTAGTCTTTGGAGAAGGTATTCGGGCAGACCCAAATATAAGACGTTAGAATAGTCCAGCCTCAACCCAATAAGGACCTGGACCGTAATCTTCCTATGCTCCAGCGGGAGCAGGGGAAGGAACTTGCCTAGCATTTTAAGGAGGCCATAACAGGTGCCGGCCAATCCAAGGATCTGGGACTTAAGCGTCAAGCCATTGTCAATCTTGACCCCCAAGTTCTTGGCAATCAGAGAAGATGACGCGGGAGGGAACATATTCACCGGCCACCGCTCCTACCAGCTCGGGTCAGATTGACACCCGAAGAAGAGCACCTACGATTTATCTGGGTTGCACTTGAGGCTGTTTCGCTGAAACCATTCGAATACAGCACCAAGACACCCACGAATGCTCTCTCCTTCAAACTCAGCCCCCTTCCCACAAGTGAAAAGGAGCTGGGCGTCATCGGCGTATGACAAGATCTGAGCCCCAAAAGACTCCGCCAGCACCGCCAGAGGGGTCATAAAGATATTAAAGAGAGTCGGGCTCAGCACTGAGCCCTGCGGGACTCCGACCTCCAAAGGTGGTACTTCGGCCGAGTACGGAGGGGCCCAGACCACCTGTCGGCGACCAGCCAAATAAGATCGAAACCAGCTCAACACCATCCCTCTCAGACTGATCTCATGGAGCCTGCTGAGGAGACCCTCATGAGGGCCGGTGTCGAAGGCCGCCGACAGGTCTAACATTACCAACATGGCTCTTCCTCCTGCATCCAGCACTTCCTTGATGACCTCATTGACCTCCAATAGCGCCGTCTCGGTGCTTAGGTTGGTCCGGAAGCCAGACTGGGTGGAGTGCAGCATACTGTGGGTTTCAAGGAAAGTAGAGAGCACAGTGTGCACATGCTTCTCTACTATCTTTGCGAGAGCAGGCAGGAGGGAAATCGACCTATAATTGGCATGTAGCTCGGGGTCCAGACCCGGCTTTTTAAGTAATGGGACAACTATCGCCTGCTTCCAAACCGCAGGAACCACACCCGTAGTCAGAGTCAGAGTAAGGATGGGATTAATCAGCGGATTCATAACTCCGCCACCCTAGCCAGAAATTTAGCAGGGCTAGGGTCTAAAGGTGAACCCGACTTAAGCTTGATCAGGAAGTCCTGAGATGAGGAGTCAGAGAGAGATGGAAACTCCGAGAGAATGGGTCCAGATCCAGCTGTCAAATTCAGCTGGTCCCCCGGGCTGATCATTCTAGAGAAAATGTTCCTTCAGTGGTCATGGACTTCACTTGACAATATGCATAGACTTATTTGAATAAGGTGACAGAATAATATGACGATATTTACTTTATCATTATTTTTATTTTCATTTAATGTAATTTCTCATATTTCTTTTTTATAAGTAAAAGACAGTTCATCATAAATACATTTTTAAAGTGAATATTTTTTTGCTTTTAAGAACGAGTACAATTATTAACACACCAATGATTGAAAATATATACACAATTATAATATGTAATTAATTTTAAGAAAACCACCTGATATCGAGCACCCAATTCAAATCACTGACATACACACATACATACTACAATCAACCCGCACTAACAAAAAGGAAAAAGGGGAAACTGAGTATTAGTTGATACTAGGGTCTCAGAAGGAGATTCGAGACCCCTGCACTAGATGACATCACTCGGGCCCAAAGAAGAAAAAGAGTCCTGAATCCGCTAGATCTTTGTGGTAAAAAAGCTAGCTAGCGAGATCACCCACGACTCAGAGAACTCATGATGCGACGCATTTGCCTTAGGGGTCATAAACTCCTTCACAATAGTGAACATTTCCCTGCAGGAACTCGAAGCAGTCTCAATTCTCGCAGAGAAATAATTCTTCTTTTCATATGTAACATAAGATATTGACGATTGTTAAGCACGGTCTTACTTTTTCTTTTTTTTTTTTATTCTGAATGCCCGGATCCTATAAGCGGTGAACTCCGCTTGTTGGCTGCCAGTATAGCGGCAGCCGGTCTAAAGGGGGGACCTGCAGGTAGCTATCGGGTAGGGGGGGTGGGATAGCGTGTGGGGTGGGGAAGAGGGAAATATGTTCTGGGGTAAAAAATGCATCAGGGGACGCAAAATTTATAAAAATAAGAGGAATTATAAAGCTGATTTGATTTATTATAGAGGCTAGAGAAGTGTGGCTCAGTGGTTAGAGGCGGCAGACCCGGTTGCTGGGATCGACCGTGGACCAGGGTTCGATTCCCCGCCTCAGCGGGTCTCGGGCTCAAAAAAAAAAAAAATTCCACGGCCTCGACAATTCTCGCTCCGGTGCCTACTCGACTCACGGGGTCTCACTCTGCAACTCTGGGCAATAGCTTGCTTAATCTCCACAACGGCCCCTCACGGCGGAATGCCTGGCTTTCACCCTGTGGACACCTTGCCGGGGCCTCTCACAGGGGAATACCAGGACGGGTTCCCTAAGCAAGCGCCAGGATGCCCTTTGGGTGACAGGTTGCGCTATATAAGTACACCTACATTTACATTTACATTTATACAGATAGGGAAATATATTTCATTAAATGCACCAAATAAAATGTTTAGTATGGAATGTGGCGGGCTTAAATAACAGAACTAAGAGGAGCCTTGTATATGAGGAGCTTAAGATGTATAACCCTCAAATTGCGGTCATTACTGAAACTCATATAGCTTATAAAGATAAAACCCTGCTCAAACAACTAGGATACGACATTATGGTTTGTACTGAATTTAATGCTTCAATTCGGGGGGTGGTGATCCTACAGCATAAATATCAAAAAGTTGAAATACTTAAGACATTAACTGATAAGGCGGGCAGATGGGCAATTGTACAGATAAAATTGGAAGGTCGAAAATATACAATATGTGGGGTCTATGCGTCAAATCAAGATGAGCAAACAATTATTGATCAGATTAATATGGAATTGCTTGTATGGGATGGGGAATATATTGTGTTGGGTGATTTTTATTGTATTATGAACTATAATGTAGACACCACTAGGAAAAACTCCTTTCAGAGAATGAGGAAAACTAGGGCTGCAATTTTGGATTTGGTAGCATTTCATCTCCTTAAGGATGCCTGGAGATGTCTATACTCCAATTTGGCCGGCTACACATATTATTCTGCAGCACATAAACTATGCTCACGCATAGATATGGTTTGGGTCTCAGATCTTATTCTTGGAACTAGCTCTATGGCTATATGTCCAAGGGTAACCTCGGACCACAACCCGATCTCTTTAACTTTTGAGGTTACAACTGTAGAGTCATCTCCTCGCCTTTTCTCATTTCCAAGATACTTGTTTACCGATCTTGGGTTTGTGAACCAACTTAAAGAACACATAAAGGAATTTATTGACATAAATATACATTCTACTCAATCTTTGATAGTTTGGGACGCTTGCAAAGCCAGCATACGCGGATTTACACAACAGTATATATGGCGGCAAAATAAAGAACGTCGATGTCAAAACGAGAAAAGGCTTGGAGAAATACTCGATATTGAACATCAAATTTCAGAAGCTCTATCAATTGGGGTAACGAACTTGGATGTATTAAGCTTCAAATTAATTGAACTTAAAGCTGCATTAAAAGATCTTCTTAGGGCTTAGACTATTAGTAAATTAAAGAAATATCAACTTGACCAATATGAAAATGGCGATAAGATTGGTAAACTTTTAGCCTATAAAGTCGCTGAAGATCGATCTCAGAATATTGTTAAAGAAATTAAAGGGGATAACAACCAACTATTCTGTGATTCTAAATCAATTTTGCAACAGTTTGCATTGTTTTATCAAAATCTCTATACACCTGAAACTGTAGCTTCGGATGATAATATTAAAAATTATATAGAGTTAAACAAGGTCAAAACTTTAGAGCTTGAACAATCTGCTCAAATAGCGGTAGATATTACAGCGACAGAAATTAGGGGTGCTATCAATTCCTTAGCAACGGGCAAAGCTGTAGGTGAGGATTCTATTCCTTTGGAATTATTTAAATGCTGTTCATAGGAATTGATACCATTACTAATTGACGTGATCCACGCTATAGGCAATGGGCAACAAGCACCAAAATCCTGGAACTTAACCCAAATTATTTTTTTTCTAAAAAAGGGCAAAATACCTCAAGAGAGAGGTTCGTATAGACCAATTTCGCTCATTAATAGCAATGCCAAAATTTTTGCAAAAATACTGGCTACTAGGCTGGCGCCAGTAATGTCTCAGCTCGTTTCTTCCCAGCAACATGGATTTATCCCAAAGCATGACACTACAGCAAATATTAATATGGCTATTTCCGCTTTTGATGCTGCTCGGACCCCGTCCACCCCACTCGGTATGATTTTATTAGATGCAGAGAAGGCATTTGACCGAGTGCAGTGGGGCTTTTTATGGGCGGTACTACAGGCATTTGGCATTAAAGGCCAACTCTTGAGATGGATTCAATCGCTTTACGATAACCCTATGGGCAAGGTATCTTATATGGGAAAATGCTCTTCTATGTTTCCAATTAGGAGAAGGACAAGGCAGGGGTGTCCTTTATCACCCCTGCTTTTTGCTTTAGGTATGGAACCTTTCTTAATTGCACTTCAACGCCAGGCTTTAATATGTCCTTTTCTTAATGGTTCAAATATACTTGATATTACTGTGTATGCGGATGACGTCGCAGTTTTCTCTTCCGATGTGCCTCAAGCCCTGAAGGGTATTATATTAGAAGCGGATATATATGGCTCAGTCTCAGGCTATCGACTCAACACCACTAAAACAAATTATTATGAACCATCAATCGCCAGCCCCTGTTTTAGGAATCTGATGTGTAGAAACTTATTTGGGGGTTAAAATCTCCTCGGATATTGATTTAATTGTGGCATTAAACTATGAATCATTACTAAAAGAGACTGCTATGCAATTTAAGAAATGGCATAAATTGCCGCTTAGTATTATTGGCCGAATAAACCTGGTCAAGATGAAAATATTACCCAAATACTATAATCTATTTCGAGCAATTCCCTTACGGGTAAACAATTCTTACTTTCTCAGATTAGTGGGAACTATTAGTAGTTTTATATGGGGATATAAAAAAGCCCGGCGGGCTGTCTCCTCACTTAAACTTCCTTTTAATCAAGGCGGACTGGCCCTCCCGGATTTTAAACTTTATTATTGGTCGGCTTTTTTGACTCGTTTTCGTAGCCTAATGATCTCCGATAAATGCTTGTATTTCCATAGATTTCTACTTGGACAGGATGTTAATATGTTCCTTTACAGGCTAAACGACCCTAATTACTTTAAACGGGTTACATTTAAGATGGTACGAGATACAGTTAATATTTGGCGCTCCATCATGGTTAAGTGTAATGTTTCTCTTCCACATTATAAAACACCTTTGTGGGGTAATCCGGGTTACCTACAATTTTTCATGACTCGGCTTGCCGTTTACTTTTAGATTCCGGTATTACATTTTTGGGTGATTTATATGATCACAAGGGATTCATGGCATATGAACAACTGAAGATGTGCTACAATTTACCGGAACTGGCTCGGTTTAAATGCTATCAGATCAAAGATTATCTAGTGAGGAAATTAGAGTTTACTACTGTATTAGATTCTGAGGTCTGGGATTGCATTTATAGAGAAGCAGACAAAGCCATGATTAGTATTGGATATAAGATCTTTTCTGGCTTTAATACTAGCGACATTACAAAATTGACAGAGAAATGGAATAGAAAACTGGCAATGAATGTACCATCTGATTTAATTACTTTATCTCTCAAAAGCCTAAATGTATCAGTTCAATCTTCTAGTCTTAAATTACAGCTGTTTAAAACTGTTTGCCAACTGTACTATACCCCGAGAGAATTCTTAAATGGGCAACAAATAAGAATTCCAGCAAGTGTACGAAATGCCCAAAATGCGACCTAAGTGGTGCTGATATTGTTCACATGTTTTTTTCTTGCCCCCATCTTAGTGAATTATGGGATGGAATAACTAAGGTGGTTTCTGATAGACTTGCTCATCCTATTACATTCTCATCAATGGATGTGCTGGTGGGTATATGCGGGGGTACTAATGTATTTTGTAATTTGTTGAATATGTCAGTTACTTGTGCAAGGCTCGTTATTGCTAGGGCTTGGATTCAAAAAAATCCACCAACGGTTATGGAATGATGGAGCCTGGTTAAGAAACATATAATATGGAGCTTGCCCTTGCTGCTACAAGGGACTTGCAGGCTAAACGGAAAATTGACAGAATCTGGGGGTTAATCATGTCTCAATAACAGTATACTCTTCTTTTTTTCTTTTTTCTGTATGACCTCTACTTTGCTTATGATTTATGCATCTTTTTACTGCAAATGTTAATTTACTGTTCTTGCTGAAACGTATGTTGACAAATCTTGTTTATTATAGTTTTCTCTTTTTGTTCCCCTTGATGCAAATAAATAATAAAAAAAAAAAAAAAGAATAACTTCGGCAAAGATTACCTGAGCACTTACTTATTTTATAATTACCGGCGTACCACTTTCTAGCTCCGTGGCTTGAACTTCGAGATATGAACTTTTACCCTCATTAGAGTGTAAGTGCACATCATGAAACTATTCTGTAAATTGGCACAGAAACTCTCTTTTCACGGACGTATAGACACAGAGTTACCTTTGAGCACTCTGAATGCATTACTGTTTCATGTATCTTCACGAGAACAGTTTCTTTGAAAACAACCGTTATTTTCTGAATGTATCACTCTCTCGAGTTTAATTTAATCTCTGGTGGCACTAAGTTCGACATGGGGGCCACTCGGCATAAGCTATTTTAATTTTCTATTTCATATGTCACCGAATGTGATTGCAATCATTGTTATGAGATTGTTGCATAAGGACCCAGGGCCAAAGGGTATATTACTCTTTTATTTTTAGGGAGAACCCTCTGAAGAAGGGCTGGATCCAAAATGCATTGGGGATTTTCTACTCATGTGAACCAAATAACGGCTGTTTTGGAATAATTGAACATTTAAAAGCATTCTTGAAAGAATATATATGAATGAATATATATGAAATTGAAGGATATCTCATTATTGGTATATAAAGAGGAATAAACCAAAGTGAAACATGCTGAACGGAATGGTGATTGTTTAAACCAAGATTTTGGCGAAGGAGTGCTCAAATGAGTTTGCCCTTCCAGTGGTGAAGGACTTTACTTTGCAGTCCTCTGAAGTACACAGCAGGTCACAGGTAGCAGGACAGTCCTGTGAGAGTCCTCTGCAGATCCAGAAGCAAACTGAAGAGTGGGTCTGAGGGCCCAATTTTTATACCTAATGCCAGCTTTGAAGTGGAAGAAACTTGAGTTTCCCCCACAGATAGTCTTGGAATTTCCAAACTCCAAGCCCAGGCTCCACTGGATCTGGGGTCACAAAAGGCGAGTGTAAGGTTTTTTGTGGGTGTGCTGAGGCAGCACCTTTGAAATGTAAGTAGGACTGTGCACAGCTCCACCCCTCAGAATAGCCTGTTCTCGTAACACCTAAGGGCATATTACCAAGCAATAGCAATAATTATCGCTATTGCTTGGTTAGCGTGAAAATATTATCGCCGAGCTGCGGCGATTTTTATCTCAGATAAACCTTGGTATTACCAAGGTTTATCGCAAATGCGATAAAAATCGGCCGCAATGCATGAATATCGCTGAAAAGTCAGCGATATTCATGCATTAGCGAGCTAATGCTCTTAGCCATGTTATCCACCTCCCATTGGATAACATGGCTAAGAACTGCTCAGTGCAGGTGTTAGCTTTTGGAGATATTCGCGCTTAGCGCGAATATCTCCAAAAGTTGATAATAGGAGATAGCGATGTTAGCGACTGTTTCCAGTCGCTAACATCTTGGCACGCCCACTTTGCATGTCATTAGTGATAAATATCACTGACATGCAAAGTGGGGCCCAAGATTGTCGCTATCTCCTACTAGCTGTCGCTAACTGGTGTTAGCGACAGCTAGGTAATAGGGAGATAATTTTATCTCCGCTTTCTTGGCTTTTAAAGCCCAAAAAGCGGAGATAAACCCCCTTGATAATATGCCCCCTAGTCCCTTTTGTGTTACAGTCTGGGAGAAATACACAAAGACCAACTGCCAACTACAGCTAGTCATGTGAGCCAAGAAACAGGCTGCAGGTACAAATGGTTAGGACAGTAAAATGGCAACTTTCCAAAAGTAGAACACGTGATTCCAGTGAGTCACTGGGACCATCCCCTTGGGAACACTTTTATCTCCTCTTGAATAATCAGAGGATTCCACACTGTTTAGTTCATATTGCTGTTTGATTTATTTGTGAACATTTTTCTTTTTTCAACAAAATTTCATTAAAGCATGTTAAGTTTCTTTGTGTAATTTCACATTCTCATCAATAAGGCATCATTATTGTACAAGATGATTAGTATTGGATATAAGATCTTTTCTGGCTTTAATACTAGCGACATTACAAAATTGACAGAGAAATGGAATAGAAAACTGGCAATGAATGTACCATCTGATTTAATTACTTTATCTCTCAAAAGCCTAAATGTATCAGTTCAATCTTCTAGTCTTAAATTACAGCTGTTTAAAACTGTTTGCCAACTGTACTATACCCCGAGAGAATTCTTAAATGGGCAACAAATAAGAATTCCAGCAAGTGTACGAAATGCCCAAAATGCGACCTAAGTGGTGCTGATATTGTTCACATGTTTTTTTCTTGCCCCCATCTTAGTGAATTATGGGATGGAATAACTAAGGTGGTTTCTGATAGACTTGCTCATCCTATTACATTCTCATCAATGGATGTGCTGGTGGGTATATGCGGGGGTACTAATGTATTTTGTAATTTGTTGAATATTTCAGTTACTTGTGCAAGGCTCGTTATTGCTAGGGCTTGGATTCAAAAAAATCCACCAACGGTTATGGAATGATGGAGCCTGGTTAAGAAACATATAATATGGAGCTTGCCCTTGCTGCTACAAGGGACTTGCAGGCTAAACGGAAAATTGACAGAATCTGGGGGTTAATCATGTCTCAATAACAGTATACTCTTCTTTTTTTCTTTTTTCTGTATGACCTCTACTTTGCTTATGATTTATGCATCTTTTTACTGCAAATGTTAATTTACTGTTCTTGCTGAAACGTATGTTGACAAATCTTGTTTATTATAGTTTTCTCTTTTTGTTCCCCTTGATGCAAATAAATAATTAAAAAAAAAAAAAGAATAACTTCGGCAAAGATTACCTGAGCACTTACTTATTTTATAATTACCGGCGTACCACTTTCTAGCTCCGTGGCTTGAACTTCGAGATATGAACTTTTACCCTCATTAGAGTGTAAGTGCACATCATGAAACTATTCTGTAAATTGGCACAGAAACTCTCTTTTCACGGACGTATAGACACAGAGTTACCTTTGAGCACTCTGAATGCATTACTGTTTCATGTATCTTCACGAGAACAGTTTCTTTGAAAACAACCGTTATTTTCTGAATGTATCACTCTCTCGAGTTTAATTTAATCTCTGGTGGCACTAAGTTCGACATGGGGGCCACTCGGCATAAGCTATTTTAATTTTCTATTTCATATGTCACCGAATGTGATTGCAATCATTGTTATGAGATTGTTGCATAAGGACCCAGGGCCAAAGGGTATATTACTCTTTTATTTTTAGGGAGAACCCTCTGAAGAAGGGCTGGATCCAAAATGCATTGGGGATTTTCTACTCATGTGAACCAAATAACGGCTGTTTTGGAATAATTGAACATTTAAAAGCATTCTTGAAAGAATATATATGAATGAATATATATGAAATTGAAGGATATCTCATTATTGGTATATAAAGAGGAATAAACCAAAGTGAAACATGCTGAACGGAATGGTGATTGTTTAAACCAAGATTTTGGCGAAGGAGTGCTCAAATGAGTTTGCCCTTCCAGTGGTGAAGGACTTTACTTTGCAGTCCTCTGAAGTACACAGCAGGTCACAGGTAGCAGGACAGTCCTGTGAGAGTCCTCTGCAGATCCAGAAGCAAACTGAAGAGTGGGTCTGAGGGCCCAATTTTTATACCTAATGCCAGCTTTGAAGTGGAAGAAACTTGAGTTTCCCCCACAGATAGTCTTGGAATTTCCAAACTCCAAGCCCAGGCTCCACTGGATCTGGGGTCACAAAAGGCGAGTGTAAGGTTTTTTGTGGGTGTGCTGAGGCAGCATCTTTGAAATGTAAGTAGGACTGTGCACAGCTCCACCCCTCAGAATAGCCTGTTCTCGTAACACCTAAGGGCATATTACCAAGCAATAGCAATAATTATCGCTATTGCTTGGTTAGCGTGAAAATATTATCGCCGAGCTGCGGCGATTTTTATCGCAGATAAACCTTGGTATTACCAAGGTTTATCGCAAATGCGATAAAAATCGGCCGCAATGCATGAATATCGCTGAAAAGTCAGCGATATTCATGCATTAGCGAGCTAATGCTCTTAGCCATGTTATCCACCTCCCATTGGATAACATGGCTAAGAACTGCTCAGTGCAGGTGTTAGCTTTTGGAGATATTCGCGCTTAGCGCGAATATCTCCAAAAGTTGATAATAGGAGATAGCGATGTTAGCGACTGTTTCCAGTTGCTAACATCTTGGCACGCCCACTTTGCATGTCATTAGTGATAAATATCACTGACATGCAAAGTGGGGCCCAAGATGGTCGCTATCTCCTACTAGCTGTCGCTAACTGGTGTTAGCGACAGCTAGGTAATAGGGAGATAATTTTATCTCCGCTTTCTTGGCTTTTAAAGCCCAAAAAGCAGAGATAAACCCCCTTGATAATATGCCCCCTAGTCCCTTTTGTGTTACAGTCTGGGAGAAATACACAAAGACCAACTGCCAACTACAGCTAGTCATGTGAGCCAAGAAACAGGCTGCAGGTACAAATGGTTAGGACAGTAAAATGGCAACTTTCCAAAAGTAGAACACGTGATTCCAGTGAGTCACTGGGACCATCCCCTTGGGAACACTTTTATCTCCTCTTGAATAATCAGAGGATTCCACACTGTTTAGTTCATATTGCTGTTTGATTTATTTGTGAACATTTTTCTTTTTTCAACAAAATTTCATTAAAGCATGTTAAGTTTCTTTGTGTAATTTCACATTCTCATCAATAAGGCATCATTATTGTACAAGATGTCCAATGCATTTCGGGCTGTACTTTAAGCCCTTCATCAGGGAATAACACTGTGAAACAAACATATGAATACCACTTATTTCTCAACGTAAAACATGTGTTCGTTTGACATTAAAAGACTGATGTCTAAAAAACAATAGTTTTGACTCTGACATGATCGTTTGTTTGTCACATTACAACGTTATGTAGCAAGCACAAAAAAATATACAGAGAAAACGACTTACATGCCTGTCTTTATGTGTTCTATGTCGAAATGCTAAACATGGGTGAAAGAGAGAGGAAATGAGTTAGCTGACTGGGTGTGGTCGTTAAATGTTAAGTAAAATATAGGGTTTAACTTCTGGCACACTGACCTGTAGTTGGAAGAATGTGGGTCTAAATCACCGCAAGCGCGGGTTCGTGGTTAATCCTTGCGTTCTCGGCAACAATGTTGCCATTAGTGTTTTCAAAAACGATTGCGATCACGTGATCGTTAATAACTGAAAAAAGACTATAGTGTAACCAGCTCATATTGGACCTCTTATTCGAAATCTATCTACAGTTTGTGACTGTGAGTGGAATGTAATTTACCGAAGAATGCTGATATACTAGAGATTAGAAAAATGAAAATAAAAATAAAAATTACAGCATTTAAAAATGTCTAGTAGTGTCATTTTAAGAATTGTGACTTAAAAACTGGCTTTACTGTTAAGTAGGGGTTTAAATTACAATTCCTTAGACACCAAAGATGACATTCCTACCTGCTCCCGAACAAAAGTTATCACTTATTAAATTTAATAAGAAAATCCAATGTTATCGTATGGGAGAGGTAGGGGTCAGGTTAGTGAAAAATGAATTTGCGAGTTTTTCAGTCCCAGGGCATGTAAAACATACATTTACATGTGCGACTTATTAAATACAATGCACCCTACCCTGTGGGCTCCTTAGGGCATACCCTAGGGGTGGCTTGTATATTTTAAACAGGGAATTGTAGGCTTGGCAAGAGGGTTATTTTGCCAAGTGAAACTGGCAGTTTAAAACTGCACATAAGCTTCATTGGCAGGCTCTGAGGCATGTTTGAAATTGCTACTTAAGTGTGTGGTACAATAGTTGCTGCAGGCCAGCATTTAATTTGCTGGCCCTGGGTATATGGTATACCACTTTACTAGGGACTTATAAGTAAATTAAACCAAGATGTAATCCAATTTTACCATGTTTTAGCCAGGAAACAGGCTGCAGGTACCAAATGGTTAGGACAGTAGAACGGCAACTTTCCAAAAGGGTCATTTTAAGAATTGTGACTTAAAAACCGGTTTTACTGTTAAGTAGGGGTAAAATTACAATTCCTTAGACACCAAAGATGACATTCCTACCTGCTCCCGGCTTTACTGTTAAGTAGGGGTAAAATTACAATTCCTTAGACAACAAAGATGACATTCCTACCTGCTCCCGAACAAAAGTTATCACTTATTAAATGTAATAAGGAAACCCAATGTTATCGTATGGGAGAGGTAGGGGTCACAGTAGTGAAAACATGAATTTGTGAGTTTTTCAGTCCCACAGCATGTAAAACTTACATTTACATGTGCAACTTATTAAACACAATGCACCCTGCCCTGTGGGCTGCTTAGGGCCTACCCTATGGGTGGCTTGTATGTATTAAAAAGGGAGTTATAGGCTTGGCAAGAGGTTTATTTTGCCAAGTGAAATTGGAAGTTTAAAACTGCACATAAACTTAATTGGCAGGCTTGAGGCATGTTTGAAATTGCTACTTAAGTGTGTGGTACAATAGTTGCTGCAGGCCAGCTTACGGGCCCTGGGTATACGGTATATTACTTTACTAGGGACTTATAAGTAAATTAAATCAAGATGTAATCCAATTTTACCATATTTTAGGGAGTGAGCACAGGCACTTTGCCACTGCTAACTGGTGCTAAAGTACACAGAGTCTTAAGGTCAACAGAAACAAATTCAGCAAAACAGAAGAGGAGGATGCAAAAGGTTTGAAGGTGACAGTGCAGAGAGGACCAAGTCCAACACATATCATTCTTAGTCCTCTGAGAGAGTTTGACTCCGGTACCAGGCCAAGCACTATATCAATGTAGATTTGGGTACCGGAGACAGACTTTTTTAATTGTTGATGATTTCTTTAACTAAACATAGTATAGCTATAAGCAATGTAGATAATCAAATGTGCATATTGCACGCGTTCTACCATCCATCATGTAACAATTCCCCTTTCATAGACCAGTTAATGGAAATCATCACCGCTAACTCTAACGTTCACACCAATGATATATTCCTAGGTGACTTTAATTTACATTGGGACAAAAGTAATGATAAATAGGTACACGTACTCAAAGATTTCTTAGCAGACCAAAGTCTTACTCAAGCCTGCATACTGCTGACACACTAGAAAGTGGCAACATTAGACTGGGTTATTTCTAGAGATAAGGCTGTTACAATACACTCAATTGATCCATGCGACTGGTCAGATCACCATGCCATAACCTTCCATATGTCTACCATAAAAAAGAAAAAAAACACACAAACCGTCAAACTTAAACAGTGGGTTCGGTACACTAGGGTCTTAAATGATGAGCAATTAGTGGCACACTGTGAGAAGAATTTAAACCTGCCTAACAACATGGTGAACTTTATCAAACTCACGGAACACTATAACTCAACGATGAGGAATATAATCAACACCTCTGTGCTTTTAAAACTGGAAAGAATTCCAGAGAAAGATAAAAATCCATGGTTTAATGGGACACTAAATGAAGAAATCCTGAATCTGAGACTAGATAAAAGGAAATGGAGACACGATCCATCATCCCCCAGCTAAAAACCCTCATAAAAACTAGAAACTAATACAACTAAAGCATTCTCAGATCCAAAAAAGAATTATTTAGATCTGACTGGATAATGCCAAAAACAGACCTAGTAAACTCTTCGACACCACACAAACTATGACTAAAAATAAAGCACAGCGGTCTGCCTTCAAGTTATATGACCAGAATGCCATTGCCAAAACTCTCTCGACTATAAAACTGAAAAACCCCTACAATGGTCATCTCCCCTCAGAATGCTTGAAAACAGTCAACCACATAGTTGTCCCTATATGGACATGATAAATCATAATCAATGCCTCGCTATCTCAAGGCTCCTTACCAGATTGCCTAAAAACAGGACAAGTCCTCCCCATCATTAAAAAACCTACAGAGAACCCGTCCGATCCAAATAATTTTTGTCCAGTGACCAATATTCCATTATTAGCCAAACTACTAGAAAAATGTGTGCAACAACAACTGAGCCAACACATTGCTAAATTTAGTCTGCTTGATGACTGCCAATCTGGATTCAGACCATGCCACAGTACAGAAACAGCAATACCTCATATAGTAGATGATTCTCTACCGGCACTGAATCACAATCAAACATGTCTATTAGTTCTTCTTGACCTGTCTTCAGCTTTTGACATGGTAAATCATGAACAAGGCTACCTGTTTCCGTTTTTACTGATTTTTACAGATAAATACAGACAGAAAACATTTATTTTCTTGTCTGTATTTATTTTTAAATGTGGATAAAAATGGAATTTGGGTTGCTTTTTGAGTAATTCTAAACACTGTCTGCCATGACTGCCAGGCCAATAGCTAGGTGAATTGATATGTGAGGTGGTTAAAAAAGAAAGGAATTTTAGTATAGAGACTTTAACACCAGTAGATATGCACACAGTTGATAATGAAATGTGCATATTTTCAAACAAGTGCATTGATTTATCTTCTACTGGTGTTCATATCACTGAAATCTGGCAGGCATTCAAGCATGAGTGCATATTTTTTGGTTAAATAAACGTGGAAATATTAATAATAATCAGCTTCATTTTTTAAACAAAACCCAAAATAAATATGGATGAATACAGATTAAATTAGCAAAAAATAATTATGGATAAATACAGACAGAAATGTCAAAAAAATAAATACCATAAAACCGGGAGCCCTAATCATGAACAATTACTAGCCTATCCTAAAAACAGTATAGGATTATCGGAAAATCTGCTTAAATGGTTTAAATCCTTCCTACAAAACAGAACGCAAAAATTCATGGTCAACTAGGTTCTGTCACCACCATCCCCTAATTTGATTGGAGTTCCACAAGGCTCAACATTATCTCCATCGCTATTCAACCTTTATATCGGATCTCTTACTGAAATTCTCTAACACGCCAACATCTCCTATCACATATATGCAGATGACACTCAGATTTACATCAGTATCTCTTCACTGGAGTAATGATAATGAATAATGCCTTAAAGGTGTCATTACATTGGTTAACTAGCAATCATCTTAAACTAAACTTGCAAAAAACAGAATTCCTATTAATATCCCCCCAAAAACTCCTCGGATGTTAAGGAATGGACAAAACTGATCACGGCGCTAAATTGCACCACAGTCCTAGTTGTCTTGACCAAATCACTAGGAATCACACTCGATAAGAATCTAAACATGCAGGTCCGCCTCAAGTCAATGGCGGAAAGTGCCTGTTTTCATCTGAACTACAATAGAAAATTGAAACCAATCATTGCTACATCAGACCTCAAATTGGCAGTTCAGTCCTTAGTCATCTTGAGGATTGAATACGGCTGTATGACATTAACAGTATTACCCAATATCTCCACAGCACCACTAAAAGCTTGTTTCAATGCAACTGCGAGACTCATTACAGGTTCTTGAAAATACAACCACATTTCCGCACACTTGAAGGCACTAAACTGGCTGTCATATGAAGCCAGAATTCAACTTAAACCTGCATGTATTCCCCACAAAACGCACCACTACGAAACACCAATGTACCTAGCCTAGAAAATTGAGTTATCTGGAGGAGGCAGACCTTCCCATAGTGCCAGAGACCTGATGTTGAAACCTCCTATCTTTCAGAAGAAGAAAACGTATGACACAGATTTCTCCAGAGCTAACCCCAGAATCTGGAACTCGCTTCCTCCAAACATTAGAAGAATCCCAAACACGTCAATCTTCAAGAGGGAAGCGAAGACCTTCCTGATTAGCAAATTTAAAGCATTTCAGTGTGGTGTTCCGCATCACCCCACTGAAATGCAAAGTCACGCATTATAGCGTTGCCTGAGCCTGACTTGTCAAGTCGAGCACTGATTATGCACCAAATACTGAAATCTGCGTGGTGAGTGCGGCGCGCTGCTCCCAGCAGGCTTAGGGCTCGCTCAGGCTGCTAGCAGGCTCTTGTAACAATGTAACAAGATTTATTCACCCTAGACGTACTGTGACTGACATCAGGAGTCAGTGCATCAAATGGCTAGGAGGAACCTTAGTCAGTGAGGGGGTGAGGCCAGGACTGTTTTGTCAGACGCACTCTAGTCTCTTCCATAGGTCGTAGGATGTCCTGCCACCGAAGGCGCGTCACGTGCCGACCTAGCGGCAGTTCAAGACATTTGGTTGCTGGCAACATAGCGGCACAGGCAGCTCGCCGCTATATTCAAAATAAATATAATCCCGCAACTATACCAACCCGTCACCCCACACTGGAGGCGGCCAGCTGAGAGTGACTGAACCGACTGCGGCGCCGCCGGTCAGTGTTGTTCCAGGCTCAAAAGCCCACCACCAGCAGCACACCACAGTCCATTTTAGGCAGAGCTGAGCAACCGACCCCGGCCGGCGTTCTGAGGCCCGTGGTAGAATCCGGGTCTTTAAGGCAACAAATACGTGGAATGAGGTATTCTCTGCTTTATTTTGTGAAAATGTGCTTTATAATAGCGCGCGCTGCATATTTCACTGAAGCCATTCATTCCTTAGTCACACTCATAACAATGATGATGAAAAAGGCTTAGGTGCCACACGCGGTGTGAAATGTTAAATATACGACAGTAACTGTTGGATATAAATACTCTTTTATTGGCAGAGCAGGCTCCTTCTAATGAACACATGCCTCAATATCCTCTGCTGGCTATTTCACCTATCTGTGCAGCCCGACTATCCAGAGACTCTCCTGTGGCTTGCCCCAATGCTGGTCAGAGCTGCCTGCCGCGGGAATCACTGACAGAATATCGACGTCGAAAATATCAACATCAAAAATATCAGAGGCAGAATATTCGACATCAAGAATATTGAAGTCCTATCTACATTAAGGTAAGTACAAAAATATCGAGAGAAAAAATATTGTAAAAAATATTGTTTTTTTAATGTTTACAAATAATATAAAATTGAATAAATAATACATATAATTAAAATAAACATAGTTAAAAATATATTTAAAATTATACATATAGGGGTCCATTAGGAAGGCGGGTGGTGGCACCACCGTGGTGCAGCCGGGGCGGAAAAACGCCTTTTTCCACCCATGAGCAGCGGGAAACACATCCTCTATATTAGTATAGCAAAACATAGGTCCAATCCCGTCCGCCGCGGAGCGACGCGCACTGCCATCAAAGTGCGCCTGCTACCGCGGCGGTGGGAGCCAATGGAGACTCTC
The DNA here is from genome assembly GCF_964263255.1 of Lissotriton vulgaris. NCBI lineage: Eukaryota > Metazoa > Chordata > Amphibia > Caudata > Salamandridae > Lissotriton > Lissotriton vulgaris. The sequence goes on along the minus strand of NC_141699.1, from coordinate 603,807,422 downwards.
AGCCGCGCGGAACGGTGTTCCGCCCCTCTCCACAAATTAGGATGGCCCAAACAGGCAGACGCACCACAGCGGAGACACCACCCAACCAGAGACGGTGGAAACTCAACAGCGGAGCGGGAGAGCAGAGATCCCGTCCACACCACCCGGTCACGACATCCATTGGCCCAGCTCTACATGTGTATCCGGTGCTGTACCTGCTACAGCACTATCATTTACTGGGCCGCCGCGGGTGACGCCGCAGGTACGCAACTACACAAATACAACACACAACAGACGGGCTGACACAGGGTCCAAAACCACAACAGACACCCTGCTGGGGGCAACAACACATCCACAAGGGCACCCACACATGACCCACCTGCCACCAAGTCACCCCACTGCATCCTGGACCCACATCGACCGAGAACTTGCAGCAACGACCCAGTCACGGTCACGTCACCGCAGTAGTCAACACATGCGCACAATGCAGAACGCTGGGCAGGGCACAAAGACCACAGGGACACAACACCCCCAACCACACATCAACACACCCCATCAAGCCACAGGCCAGGTGCCCATTCTGTGCACCCCATTCACAGCAAAAAACAACACGCACAGCAACAAGCAAGCACAATCCACACCCTGCACCACAAAACAAACAACCAGGGAGACAGCCACTGCAGGAGTGGCTGACAGGGAAAACACAACACCAGTGCCACACACACTGAAGCCTGCCAATACTTGCCAGTACATACACACACAATCAAACACACACCCTGGGTGTAGCTACAAACATAACACACACACAGGTATGCCTAAACAGATGCCTGCCGAAACGCAACACACAAACACTACAGAAACACACACAGAACCCCATCAGAAACAGACATACCCTGTCAGCCAAACTGTGGAAAGGCAATGGGAGCACCGACACAACAGGAGTGCACAACCCCATCACTCAGGTACAAAACACCCACAGCATACCACAAATCACATAAGAAGTGCACCATCACAGAACTACATTGCCACATGAAACCAACCACAGATGCACATGAAATCAAAAATAAACAAACACCACAGGACATCATGGGTGGACATCAGGCAATGCCAAGGCCACATACACACAGCACTGTATGAACAACAAGCAGTGGCTGCACACCAAGCAGAACAGTCACACACAGACATGACTGACACAATATCAACACACACAACACAAATCAGGACAGCACAAACCCAACACCACACCCAGGAAGTGAAGCAATACCACAGCCAACACACATACATCCAACACAACAACAACAGATGCACCACTCTGGGATACAAGAACAGAACCATCTTGACCAGAGCACTGGGCAAGATGGTTGGGGGCACACACGGCTGAAGTGCACATCTTTTAACCATCACTGATTAATAGCACAAGAACACCACACATAAACCATTGGGGCAATGTCCAGAGTGGAACATCATTCTTGGCCCATGAACTGCACCAAAAAGCACAGTGTCACAAATTAAGTGATGGGGAGGCCCACACACATGTAAATCAAGGTGACATCTGACATCAAAGTGAACTGACTTGCATGTCAGTAGTAGACATGTAGGGGTTTGCCACACACAAATAGAGGGAGTGCAGACCCACAATGGGTAGGCATAAGTGGCACACATAGGGGATGGAATTACACCACACACACCATGCCATACAGGAGGGTAAAAGGCACCATGTGCCTGCAATGCATGAATAACACAACCACAATGGCAGTGTGGAGCAGCAGGGCTACACAGTCTACACAAACACACTCAAGACACATATATGATCAAACAAACACAACACTGATTTGTGCAAGTCACACACATAAGTGACTAAAACAACAAGGAGGAGTCAGACTGAAGAGCATGGACACACCAACACACAGCACAGTGCACAACAGGCAACTCACACATGTGCATACAACCATATCTACAGAGCAGAACAATACAAACAACAGGCACACAACTCCTGGGTGACACATGTGTCTCTTTGACAATCCAGGGGCACACATACATCCACACCCCCTACAAAGTCACACCCTTCACAATGCACACCTCTTGAGTACCCAGAAGCACACATATCATGTAAGCCATGGGACCAGGATTAAGGGCCAACACAAGATGACCATACACATACATAGCTGGGCACACATTAAGGGATAACGCACATACATCATGACATTGCCCAGCCTGCATGAAAACCTGTTCACAGCATCACACCCTGTGCTGGCAGTGTCCCCCAACCTGACATGTGAACAGTGTAGCCAGCAATAGCAAACCACTAAAAAGAGAACTGCATGACAGGTAAAATAGCCATCACAGATAACACTAGTATCAGTGTCTGAATGGACTGAAGACCCTGTCACTGCTGTTTAAAATTTGTGATGCAGCTAAAGAGCTTGGCAATGTTCAAGTGACACATAGAGGATGGGGCACAGGCAACCAAATGCAAATACCCAAATAACTTTAATCAGCAAGGACACTGACAAAACAGACAACAGGAGTAACTGTCTTTATTCACATATTGCATAGATGTGACAGTAGAACAACAGTAGACAAGACAAGAGCAAGGCACAAAATGCTGATCATATGCAAGATAATATGAACAGGCAAACTCCAAACAGGAAGGCCAGCGTCCATGGCAGGTGGCACAGCAAGTACATGAGAGGCTGCACATGGGAGACTCCAACACAGCAGAGCAACAGGACCAGTGTCCATGGCACAGGTGAGACTCCAACACAGCAGAGCAAAAGGGCCTGTGTCCATGGCACAGGTGAGAGTACAGCACAGCAGAGCAACAGGGCCAGTGTCCATGGCACGGGGAGACTCCAACACAGCAGAGCAACAGGGCCAGTGTCCATGGCACAGGTGAGACTCCAACACAGCAGAGCAACAGGGCCAGTGTCCATGGCACAGGTGAGAGTACTAGAAAAATGTATTCTCGCTCGGCGTTAATGGAAGCTCGACCTTTTTGGTGGAGGGTAACCGGCAACATCTATCAATGTCTGTAGAATCCTTTCGCATGGACGCTTGAAGCCTTATCTCATCTGTGCACGATTTTCTTTCCGTTTTTTTCACACGAGTATTGTGGTGGAGGTTTACTATCGCGTCATTCCTTTTGTCTCTAACTAGACTACACACATCACCGGTTTGACTTTCGCTCTAATCACCCCGTTAATATATTGGGTTGGCCACACTTTATGTACACTTTAATAGTTTGAGAATGACTGCTGTTACATAATACAGTCGTTTGACTATATTACTTTGATCAGCGAGTTAGTTTATGAAACACATAACTCGATCTTTATGTTAACTTGGAGCATTCCAAAAAGGGTAGATGTCGGGCAATGTCTCTGTAAAATAGAATCTAAATAGTCCCTTGTTTGTGGCAATAACTGCAGTAAGGAAGTACTACAGTCCTTCTTCATTGTTTACACAAATGAACCCGGAAAAGGCAGTCCTTTGTTCATGTCGCCAGAATATAGAGGCGGGTAGTCTCTAACACAGTCAGCAGAGCTGAGATCAACTTTGAACGAAAGAGACACATAGAAATCGTAAGTGCCTTTTAAACTCCCTATATATTGGTCAGCACGGCACGGTTATGTTGTGAGGCTGACAAGTGCGGGGTATGTTGTATTTTGCAGACCCCGGGAAAAGAGCATCAAACGTGGCCGACCTTCGGTAAACAAACGCGAACGCGAGCGAGTAAATCTAAGAAGCGTCCTGTGTGACAGCTATGTAAGTTGATTCCCCATTTAATTTAAGCGCGTGGCAATAACGCCGGCCCACGGTTATAACTCACTGATAGGGGTTTTTTATTGCCCTCTTTTATTCAGATGCTGCTAAAGTGGTGACATTTTTCACCCAAGCACCGACAGTGAACTAATTATTTCCATCCATTGGATATAATGCGAGCTCAGTGAAAATAAGAGAGTTTCTTTCAACCACAGATGACTTTAACCCGGTAATTTCTCTGCCCTTACATTAACCAAGAACTTTTTGTACAATATAACGTTGTTTTAAAATAAAACTAGATGAAGAAATCATGCCCTAGGTTATTTAATCAATTAATTATGTGTCACAACGGTCAGTCTGCTCACAGGAATAATATCCAGAATAATTATGTTTAATTTAATGTAGATATGTAGATATGTTGATAGGTACTTATGTTATCAGTCTATGGGATCTATAAGTGATGTCTGCTCCCATTCTTATTTGTACAGATGGATTTTGAATAGCCCTAGTCCTGAAGAGGCCAGAATTGATTGGCTGAAACGCGTCGACTGTAAAGAGACAACAGATATATAGAAAACACTTTTGATTAATTGAAATAATTTGTTGAGGGACTGAAGAAACATTTGGTTTAAATAATCTCCACCTATTTGTTTTCCTCACATTAATCTGTTTGATCTCGATAGGAATGTCCGGTTTATTTTTTCAGTGTGACATCCTAGCTTGGAAATGAAGGGCTTCTTTTGTATATATGGAAAAATTAATTGTATATACAAATGTGTTTGAATTGAAAAAAGAAATATTTAAAAATCTCCTTATTTGATAAAATAAAAAATAATTCAGTAATATTCTAAGGCGTGGTTGTGGTTCATGACGAGGCAGGAGATTGTAAAAAGTAAAAATAGACATAGTTTGGCCATAGTAATAGAAATACTAAATAGGGAATACTTTTGCTTTATTCCTTATTTCCATTTAGAATATATACCAAGAACCAAGGTACCAAGTTCATATTAATTTAGTATTCTTTACCCAGGTACCTTTTGGTTTAATGGGTTTCCCCTGTTATTTATAGAGTTACATAATTATGATCATGACTTAGGTCCCTGATATATCCCCACATTTTGTTTTTAGATCCCAGTCCCTGATGAAGGCTAGCCCCTGGCCGAAATGCATTGGACATTATAATTTTGAATTTCACAAGGCTGGATCTATGAATATGATTGTGATGACACAACTTTCATGAAAAAGAAAAAATAAATACTTGGATTCCTGCAAAGAATATGAACTTTTTTTGAATAATGTTCGAACCTATATAGCCCAATTAATGGGTTTCACGCTGTGACCAGGGGACGTTGCTCAGTTTGAGGGCCGCGCTAACAGTTCACAGGTGAGAGTACAACACAGCAGAGGAACAGGGCCAGTGTCCATGGCACAGGTTAGAGTACAACACAGCAGAGCAACAGGGCCAGTGTCCATGGCACATGTGAGAGTACAACACAGCAGAGCAACAGGGCCATAGCATGGCACTGGTGAGAGTACAACACAGCATAGCAACAGGGCCATAGCATGGCGCTGGTGAGAGTACAACACAGCAGAGAAACAGGGCCAGTGTCCATGGCAGGTGGCACAGCAAGTACATGAGAGGCTGCACAGGGGAAACTCCAACACAGCAGAGCAACAGGGCCTGTGTCCATGGCACAGGTGAGACTCCTGCAAAAACCACAGTTGATGGACAGAATGCAGAAAAGTTTCATACATTCACCCCAGTACAGAGATCTGGGCCTAAATCCATTGTTTTTTTGCACTCCACACCACCCTAGTTCAGACATGGCCATATGCAAATCAGTCTGACCCTGTGCCTCATGGGAACAGTCCAGCCCGAACTGCCAAGCCATGCCTTCCCTGGACCGGAAACAAGCTTCCGAGGACCGGTTTCTGGCATTCCAGCCGTCTTCAGCCCGGCTTGCTTGAATCCAGTGGTGTGGAGTGCATGGGACTCACGTCTGAGCATACCCATCCCACTCGGGGTGACATATGCAAAAACCACAGTTGATGGACAGCATGCAGAACAATGTCATACATTGACCCCAGTACAGAGATCTGGGCCTAAATCCATCATTTTTTTGCACTCCACGCCACCCCAGTTCAGACATGGCCATATGCAAATCAGTCTGACCCTGTGCCTCATAGGAACAGTCCAGCCCGAACTGCCAAGCCATGCTTTCCCTGGACCGGAAACAAGCTTCCGAGGACTAGTTTCTGGCATTCCAGCCGTCTTCAGCCCAGCTTGCTTGAATCCAGTGGTGTGGAGTGCATGGGACTCACGTCTGAGCATACCCATCCCACTCGGGGTGACAAATGCAGCAAGCATTTACAATGCAATGGTTTCGCCTTTGGAAAAGTTAGAGCTATTGGCATTGTAAATGACAAAATTTGTATTTATGTGTTGGTTTTGAAAACAGATAAATAAATGGCATTGTCATTTACATTGTCATTAGCTTAATCTCTGCAGTCACTCTGCAGTCCCTAGCACTCCATAGCACTCCCTAGTCACTCTGCACTCCCTAGCACTCCCTAGCCCTCCGTAGTCACTCTGCACTCCCTAGCACTCTGCACTCCCTAGCACTCTGCACTCCCTAGCACTCCCTAGCACTCCCTAGTCACTCTGCACTCCCTAGTCACTCTGCACTCCCTAGTCACTCTGCACTCCCTCGCACTCCCTAGCACTCTGCACTCCCTAGCACTCCCTAGTCACTCTGCGCTCCCTAGCACTCCCTAGTCACTCTGCGCTCCCTAGCACTCCCTAGTCACTCTGCACTCCCTAGCACTCCCTAGCATTCTGCAGTCACTCTGCACTCCCTAGCACTCCCTAGCATTCTGCAGTCACTCTGGACGCCCTAGCACTCCCTAGCACGCCCTAGCAGTCACTCTGCAGTCCCTAGCACTTTGCAGTCACTCTCCACTTCCTAGTCACTCTGCACTCCCTAGACACTATGCACTCCCTAGTCACTATGCCCTCCCTAGCACTCCCTTGCACTCCCTAGCATTTCCTAGTCACTCCCTAGTCACTCTGCACTCCCTACCACTCCCTAGCCACTCTGCACTCCCTAGTCACTCTGCACTCCCTAGCACTCCCTAGCACTCTGCAGTCACTCTGCACTCCCTAGCACTCTGCACTCCCTAGCACTCCCTAGCACTCTGCAGTCACTCTGCACTCCCTAGCACTCTGCAGTTACTCTGCACTCCCTAGCACTATGCAGTCACTCTGCAGTCACTCTGCACTATTTCTCACGACAGAGTATTCCCGAGACCGCTTTGGTAAATTCAACCAAGAACATAACCTAACACTAGTTGACTTTGGTTTTCAATTCTGTATGCGTTTCTACACAAACACTAAATTACTGAATCCAATAGTATTTTCTTCGCATGAAAAGTGCAATTCCATAGTAGTAATTTGTCCCCAAATCTCACAATTTTTGGGAGCAGCTTGATAACATAAGGAAATCTAAAATAATTCCCAAAACATTGTCCAATACTGTGCACATCATGCTACAAGTTACACTTGGTAAGAACTTACACAAAAGCAGTGCAACATGATTTATGCTGTGCAAACCAAGTTTACAATAAGTAAGAAAGGTTTGCTAGTCATGTATGGATTAATTACAATACAAATTGATACTACCAACCACTGCTTACGAGTATTTTTGTGGGACTTCTTTTTTTTTTTACTTGCCTCTACATACCCTACGTCATTCTGCTATATGTGATTACACGGTTTTAAACCCTTTTCCTCCACTGTCAATTCCACTCAACCTTTACAATTTAGATTATAGCCACTGACTATCACATTCTAGCTCCCTGTTCTAACTTTGTGATATAACCCTGACCCAAATGTGTACATTTATACAACTAACGCATAACAACGTACATATTATTTAACATCCATTTTAATTACTGAGAATAAATGTCACCTTCTACAATCTCTTAAGTTTTCTTCTATTCTTTAGTATGAGGTCCACTTTATAGGAAAACCGAAATATACGAGATTTTTATTAGTGGACAGATAACGCAGTGCCCAATGTCTGTAGGGCACAGTGTGTGTAAAACAGAGATGTAGCATCTAGAGAAAACTATGCTAATCAATATTCATACTGTCGGCAAACTACACAGAGATGCACTGGGGCGCAAATAGCGTGTAGTGGAAGAAAACAGTACACAGTGGATAAACAATGTGAGCCAGCCATGCCACAATAATGGATATTAACCCGTCCGTGCCGTTTTAAAAGAGGGCATTTGACCTTTACATTTGAACCACACTTAAAATTACCCAATTACACCATATGTTTAACAATGACTCAGATAAGAAACGCTTTAATGCAAGACACTGGTTTCTTAAATCACAGATAACGTTCACTTTGCAAGCTCAAAAAGCGATGGGTATGCTGCTTTATTAATCTAAAATACTTGTGATTTTTCTCTGAAATGTGTATGCATCTCTCAATGCTTAATGTTATTTACAATTGTTTAGGATATTGGTGAGCAGATGAATTGCGTTGGTTCGGCCTTCACGTTGTCTTGCTGGAGCCGGATACAAGCTTCACACACAAACATTCCCTGTGTTTCACACAACACAAACGTTATGTTACAATCCTAAACCAGTACTCATTTCCAGTTAAAAGAAATTGAAAAGTAAAAAGACTATCATCGCTCTGGTTTCAAACTAAAACAACTCCCTTCAAATGGGGTAAAATCTGATGTCGCTATAGTACAATACTTGTGTTTACTACGAAATAACACAAACCCAGGTTAACCGATCACTACATCCTGGGCTTTCCTTAGCAACATCTTCTACGAATAAATTACCGGTGCAGGCCTTTTAAAACAATTACGCTGACATTAACAAACTTGAAAACCTTGACCTGAAAAAGAAAACCCCGGACTTCAATGCGGTGGTAGCTAGAATAGCAGGGTGTCATCTGGTAACCCTAACACAAACAAATTAAACAAGCATTTACGATGCATTTACACACGGGCTCACGGACAGCGGGAGGGGGACGGGCACACGGACAGCGGGAGGGGGGACGGGCTCATGGACAGCGGGAGGGGGGACGGGTTCACGGACAGCGGTAGGGGGGGACGAGCTAACGGACAGCGGGAGGGGGGGCTGGAACGGGAGTAAAATATGCCGCTTACCTGCTAGCCGATGCCGGGCAGACGTCCCTCGTTGCGGTGCCTTCCAGGAGAAATGACCAAAACAAAACCTCCCCCCCCCCAAAAAGGCACTGCCCACAGCGGCATGACGTAGGCAAAAGCCTAAAAGTCTCGGGAACGCCCACGAATCTGCTCCGGCTTTGACGGACAGATCTCTGTTCCAATGGCTAGCCTCCATTTATGGAGGCTAGCCATTGGCCACTCTCTGTGTTGGCCAGACTCCAACACAGCAGAGCAACAGGGCCAGTGTCCATGGCACAGGTGAGAGTACAACACAGCAGAGCAACAGGGCAAGTGTCCATGGCACAGGGGAGACTCCAACACAGCAGAGCAACAAGGCTAGTGTCCATGGCACAGGTGAGACTCCAACACAGCAGAGCAACAGGGCCAGTGTCCATGGCACAGGTGAGACTCCAACACAGCAGAGCAACAGGGCCAGTGGGTATGGCACAGGTGAGAGTACAACACGACAGAGCAACAGGGCCAGTGGGCATGACACAGGTGCGAGTACAACACAGCAGAGCAACAGGGCCAGTGGGCATGGCAAGTGGCATAGCAAGTATATGAGAGGCTGCACAGGGGAGACTCCAACACGGCAAACAGGGCCAGTGGGCATGGCAAAGTGCAGAGCCAGGACATTAGAAGCTGCACAGGCAAGGCCTGAACAGCAGTGAATGACAAGGCCAGTGGGCATGGCAAACTGCAGAGTCAGGACATGAGAAGCTGCACAGGCAAGGCGAAACAAAAGTGAATTTCAAGGCCAGTGGGCATGGCAAAGTACAGAGTCAGGACATGAGAAGCTGCACAGGCAAGGCCAGAACAACAGTGAATGACAAGGTCAGTGGGTATGGCAAAGTGCAGAGTCAGGACATGAGAAGCTGCAGTGAGTGTGTTTGACTGTACAACTAAACAACAAAATAACTGTGGGTCAACAAAGGTGTGTCTTGTATGGAGTGTGTCTGGGTGGCTGCGTGTGTGTTGAACAGATTGTTAAAACAGCACACAACAAAGTATCGCACTAGATAGGAAGATATCCATCAGTTGATCGTCCTATACCGCCCTGTCATCATTTGAAACATTTCCCACAACATGGAAGCTGAGTTGTTGCCACTTCAACAAGGAAAGGGTGATGCGCGGTGAAGTGGATATTTTATGATAACTGAGGAGCAGTGCAAGAAAGAGTGAGTGAAAAATCAAACAAGGAAAGAGAAAGAGGTGCTCTATATTAAAATTGGATAGTGAACGCTGAGGAACTTTATTCTGGTGCCGTTTACTTCCAAGGTTAAAAAACAAATCAGTGCAAAACAACCAGTGAGTAACCCTAATAGTCACTGGTTTATCATAGTGGTCGACATGTTTCTGCGGTATATAGATCAAAAAGTATCACCCGCTTCATCAGGACCTAGAGTATTTGCTACTGCTCAATGTGCGATAAAAAGGTATTTGATACAGTTATCACCTGATCAACCCTGGTGATCCTCCTAGGTATATGTGGGAAGTCCAGGGAAGGCGTCATCAAGACACAGACAACACAAATAAACAGACACATACAAAGATAAAAACGACATTTACATGATTAGTGTACGTCATTATACTTTCCAACTCATGATTTGGCATTCCTAATAAGTCAATTGCCAATCACTAATCAACCATAGTCCTCTCGCTCACCTATAGGGTAAGAGGAACGTGCCACTCCTCGCCTGGCCACAGCTCAGGAAGATAGTGCACCGCTCTAAAATGTAGAGGAAATGAGATGTAAAGCCAATAAACCACTGCGAGAGCCTAACATGTGGGCGCTACAATAAGTGTAGTCGAGATATACCTGTCACTTTATTTTAACCAAGAAACAACAAACCAACCTATAGTGCTCTAGGGGATGATACCTCATGTTCAATTTTATGTCGTTAGCACAAAGTCTATCACCACTCAAGAATAGAAGCAGAGGGGTGAAAGACTATATTTGTAACAATTAATGTTGTATATAATAGCTAGCGGTGTGTAACCCTTCTAACATCACTGTGGTGATACTATTGTCATATATCGAAAAAGGGCTCTGCTGGCTTAGTAGTATCACTATGCCTACCGCGTTCTAAACGGTTGGTAATAGAAGCGCGATCCCACATTGGATATATGCCCATTTGGAAGATTATTATTATCCGTATCGAAGTACCTAGTTTTTTGTCCCCGTGTAATCGGAAGCCTCGACTTGCTTGACGAAACACAGTTCCTGCTCACGCTTAACGCGCATCTACAGCGCGACCCACTACAAACGGTACAGGGAGGCAACAACCCCAGGGCTTACCTGCCCGTCGGTAGACTCGGCAGCCGTCTGTGCTGCTCGGGGAGGTGCCGGAAAGCAGTGAGATGCCATTACTTGTTTGTTTTGGTGATCGACACAAGACACGTCATCAACCGGCGGCTGAGCATGCCGGTACATGTAGTTCCGGTTACTCGTCGCTCGTGGCAAAAGGCCGTAATATGACTATAAGATTCGGCGACCGATATTATGGTGCTCACACAGGACAAAGCTACATATTAGTATTATAATTGCGGTGCATCACCGAAGTTACATACAAGGAAAAACTAGAGACAATCCAATATAGTTCTCGATTAATTTCATTCGGCTTAGAGGGGATCCCTTATGATGGTAGAACGCGTCAATCGGTGACATCACATTTCGGCGACTAGGTATGTCGGGAAATGTAGTTACCTCACCGTGGACAATTGTTATTGAAGGCATTCCGAATTCCTGTATGATTATATACAGAAAAACAGGGGATTGCACAGCAGGTCAATAATCATGTGCCACAATGGGATGTGAGTGTTAAAATAGAGTGGGTGACTGGGAAGGGCAGTCATGTCTCCTAAATGCCCACGTGTGTGTGCAATTAAGCTAGCTATGTTGGTGTTGAAACAGAAACAACAAATCATTGCATGATGGGTATCGATGGAATGAGACAGAGACGTAGGTAGTTGCATCGTGATTAATTATGACAGCGTGTTTTTCATCAGAGATCTTAAGGTATAACTGATTGGAAGCAAGCGCTGTACCTCATTTATAGAGTACTGCAATGTGAACGATATTAGAGGGACATCCAAGGGATGTCTTCGTTCAAGCCAGCCTTGTCTGTATTAAGTTTATATACCCATTTTTGTTCTATCCTGAAGAGGTATTTGGAAACATCTGTAATATGAGTAGGGATCTGCGGTTGCTCCAATACTGTCCATTGGAAATCTGTGGGTTTGTGGTTGACTTCTAGGAAGTGATTGGTGAGATGAGTTGCCTGTTTTCTACAGCGGATGGTGCTTTTATGTTCAGAGATCCTCGTTCTTATTTTTCTAGTTGTCATTCCTACGTATCTCAGGGAACAGGGGCAGGTAATTAAATATATTAGATTACTGCTGTTACAGTTCGTGAAACGCCTTTGTTCCCAAGCTCTGCTTGTTCCAATGTCAATACTGGTGGACTTTTTTGTTTGGGGACATGCAGCACAATTACCACACGGGTGATGTCCTGTCACTGCAGGCATGTCCCAGAGTGTCCCAATTTGCCGGATGTTATCTGTCCTCGGCCTTGTGTGGACCAGCTGGTCTCTAATGCTGGTGCCTCTCTTAAAGGCAAACAACGGTTGTTCTAGCTTGTCGCGGCCTGTATTCAGGATCTTCCAATGTTTGCGGATGATCTGTTGGATGGCATTAGATCTTGTGCTAAATGTGTTCACACATGTTATCCTGTCACTCTGTTCTTTGGGGGGAGTCGGTTCCAATAGGGCTTCCCGGTTGCTGTTGGCAGCCCTCTTTTGTGAGGTGCGAATCAGCTTCTTAGGGTATTTCCTTTCAAGTAACTTTACTTCAAGATCCTTGGCATGCTTGTTAAAGGTCTCCTTAGTAGAGCAGTTTCGTTGGACACGTAAAAATTGTCCAAATGGGAGATTAACCCGAAGGGATTTTGGATGGCAACTACCGTATTCTAGGAGCGAGTTGCGAGCCATGGGTTTCTTATATAACTCAGATCTCAGTCCCCCTGGACATACAGTTATTAATAAGTCCAGGAAGGCCAATGAGTGGTGGTCATACTCCATGGTGAACTTCAAGAAGTTGTTACAATTGTTCAACCAGCTGTGGAAATCCATCAGGTCATGCACACTGCCACGCCATACCACTAAGATATCATCTATATATCTTTTCCAAACCCGTACAGATGGTAGATACGGGTTTGTGGTACTGAGAGCATGGTCCTGTTCGAATTTGTGCATGTAGAGGTTCGCCAGGCTCGGCGCAAAAACGCTGCCCATGCTGGTACCTGACGTCTGTAGGTAGTAGTTATCCTCATATTGAAAGAAATTTTCTTTCATAGCTATGGAAGCAAGATCCATGATGAAAGAAACTGGTGTGATGGAGTCGTGATCACTCGTATTCAGAAGCTGTTCAATCACCTCCAGGGTCTCGTCCTGTGGTATCGAGGTGTAGAGCGATTCCACATCGAAAGACACCAGTATGTCTGAGCTGGAATCAAATTCAATTTCTGGCAAGAGCCTTAGCACGTCTTTGGTATCTTGTAAGTAGGACGGCATCATCCGTACTAGCGGCCTCAAGAAAAAATCCACAAAGGATGACAGGGGTTCCATTAATGAGCCGATGCCAGATATTATTGGCCGGCCGGGCGGGGGTCTCTGCTGCTTATGTATCTTAGGTAAGATATAAAAGTATGGCATAGTAGGATGTGCTTTGCGCAGATAGCTTCCTTCATTAGGGGTTATCCATCCTTCTGAGAGGGCTTCTTCTACCAGATGACCAATCATAGTTGTCAATCTGGGTGTTGGATCTTCCGATAGAAGGCGGTAAGACCGACTTACGCTTAAGTGTTTAGAACACTCTGCTCTGTAAGTTGTCGTGTCCAGCAGGACTATCGCTCCCCCCTTGTCAGCTGGTTTTATGGTGACCAGGGGGTCTTTTGAAAGTTCTTGTAGGGCCTGCTGCTCAACTTTGGTGATGTTGACAAATGGTTTCTGTCTTTCTCTGAACAGGTTTTGTACATCATGTGTTACTGCTTCTTCGAAAGTTATGACTTTCGCTGGGACCTAGGAACTTAGAGGTGTAAACATGGATACATTCCTCAAGCCTGTATTCTGTACATTAGCAGTGTTCTCTGTGTTGTCTTCCATCGTATTCTTTTCAAAAAAGAAGTGAAGCCGTATTTTACGGAAAATTTTGGAAATCTCTACCTGGGTTTGAAAGGCATCTCCCGGAGTGGTTGCTACAAAACCAAGCCCACGGTTGATCAGTTTTTCTTCTGTGGTGGTCAATGTTTGTGAGCTCAGGTTAACTACGAGCCCTTCTCCGTGCTCGTGCTCACCTGTTCCTGTGGGACTTTCTTCCCACTCCGTAGATCCATCGACTGTGGGGGCAGATTCCACTGTACTTGATTCTGCGCGGCTCGTCTACTGCCTCGGGGTCTCCCTTGGCCAAACCCTAAAAAAGGAGCCATGTTTTGTCCCTGTTGAAATTGGGCTGGGCCATAAGGCCCTAATTGATGTACAAAAGGGAATTGGCCTGGTGCCCATGGGCTTGGGGTCCACCAAGGATTGAATTGTCCTTGGTTGAAGTTGTTACCCCTTCTCTGTCTTCTATTGCCTCTCCCACGGTTAGCATTCATGTGAGGGCCCTGGTTGGAAGAATCAGAGTCACTAGAAAAGTCTTCTGATGTGGAAGTTCCGTAGGTTGAACCTCCTCTTCTCCCATTTTTGTTATATGGTGCTGGTGTATATGTTGCACTGGTGTAGGGATAGATTTTTTCTTTCGAAAATTTAGCTAAGTCTTTTTTACACTTCTCTAGTTTAGAGAACAGGACAGAGTCTTTAAATTCTTTATTGGCCTTGTTGTTCTCATCCTATTGTTTTCTAAAAAGTTTGGATGAAAGCGTCGTTTTTATCTGGCCTTCCAGGATCTGGATCTCAATCATAATTTTATCAGCGGCTTTTTTGGCAGTTTTATTAATTAAAACAAGCCAGTCTCGTGTACACTTCCAAGCAATTAGATACCAGTCTCTGATGAAGTCTTTATCATCTAAAAATAATATTGGGGCCGTTGGGGCACCATTACCCCTCAGATATTCAGCCATCGTAATACCATGAATACAGATGCGAGAGTGACTCTTTTTTAAGGTATGAATTTTGGACCGTCCATCATCCCCCGTGTCTTGTGGTTTGGGCATAAGGTCCAACATGCTTGGATTATCATCTAAGATTGACTGTACCCTTCCATGGCCAGCAACACACCCAGGTGGTAAACAGTGGGCAGGACTAGCACACCTGTATGAGAGACAGGTGTATGAGGGGGACTACCACTCACTCTTGGCTGTCAGGCTGACTTGGAGCTGGCTGTGTGTCGGGGACAGCAGGCCCACTTGACCGGGGAGAGAGAGGCCCAGGTGATGTAGGGTTATGAGTGGCTTGGAAAGCTGGAGGGCTGTTTAGACCAGGTGGTGTAGTGGTACGTGGAGGTGGAGTCATGCAGACCTGTGACACAGTGTGGGTGGGAGAAGTTTGAGGGATGCCTTTCCACTTCTTGGGAATTCAAAATGCCTTCCCTGTACTGGGGTCAATGGGAACTGGTGATGACACAACAGGCACACACACCAACAGACCTGCATCAGGTGCAGACACTAGCACTCCATCTGGTGACGTGCTGGATCCTGCTGAACACTTTGTCTGGCTACCACTCTGGACCACCTTCCCTGTTTGCCAGGTGTCCACCCTACAGTGCCCTCCTTTGCCTGTTTGCCAGGTGTCCCCCCTACAGTGCCCTCCTTTGCCTGTTTGCAAGGGGTAGCCCCTACAGTGCCCTCCTTTGCCTGTTTGCCAGGGGTAGCCCCTACTGTGCCATCCTTCACCTGCTTCACTGGGCTTGGAATTGGAGTTGATGTGGCGGGGGAATGTGGCCCTAAGCCCTTCCTGGTGTACCCTTGTCATACAACAACTCCTCAGTGGGCATAGGCACTGCACGCCTAGCTCTGCGTGAAGTATTAGGGACAGGAGAGTCCTTCGCTGGTGAAGCCTCTGAGGCATGTGAGCCTGATGTCTGCTTCATTGCTTTTTCGGCCTTGCTCTTCCCTGACAGGCTCTTGTCTTTGCATTCTGGGGTGGCTCTGCTCTTCTATGGGGATAGTGTCTGTGGGCGGGCCCGCTTGGGTTGTTTCTGCTGGGTGCTTCTTGTGCTGTATCATCCGATGTGGCCACTGACTGGGGGGTGGACAAAGGCACTGGAGCAGGAATGAGAGTATGTGCCTGTTGAAGGGCAGACGTCACTGTGGACGACAAAGCCTGGACTGTACGGTGTAGCCTACCCACGTCAGAGTGTATGCTCTCCATGTAGGCAACCACCTGGCCTAATTTTTTGTCATGGTCACTGAAGGCATTGAGCAGGGCTGTCTGGCCCACACAAAGCTGGCGCAGGAGCTCTACAGACTCAGCACTGAAGCCAGCAGGGGGGACAGGTGCAGGCTCAGCGGTGCCAGGTGTGAATCTAACTCGTCCCCTCCTACTGACACTGACACAGGCAGCACCAGAGGAAGTAGATGGGAGGCTGGCCACTGGCCGCTGTGTGGTAGAAGATGATGCAGAGTCCCCATCCCCTGTGCCTGTCAACATGGATGTATCACCGCTGGCATCAGATGATGTAGTACTTTGTGTCTCAGGCAGGGATTCCTCCTGCATACTTCGGTCTCCCTCAGATGCGCTGGTGAGCTCTGTGTCACTGGGTTCCGGTACAGCTGTAGTGCTACTCTCGCCACCACTGGTTTGCAGCTGTTGTTCATCCGTGTCCACTGGCGATTCTGCATGAGAGAGAGATGCAGGGTTGTGTTAGTGTCATCAGCAGGACAAAGCAATTCAATCAATGCAGTACAGGAGATGCCCAAATCAACATGGTGACCACCACACCCTGCAATCACATTGCAGCAACACACTTCGTAGACCACAACAGAGCCTGTAACCCTGAATATCTGCCATGACTGAGCCATGTTAAGGCCACACAGCACAACACCCTGCCCGTGGATGAAGCGTAGCAGACACACAACTTGCTCTGCCCACACCTAGGGACATGATGTGGGGACACCACTTATTACCACCGACAGACCTTGAGGGAACAGGAGGGGACAACACGCACACCTATTAGGACATGACAGTCCACAATGGCAAGTAGCCCATACCAAACTCCATGTGGTACTCTGGGGCACATTGTTGTCAGATGTGTGGGCCTCAACGATCATGGTGCATGCAAAGTAGGCATACATGAAGTCACACTCAGATAGTGGTCACTGCTGTTCACCCCCTAACAGATTCCCCACACTATCCCAATGCTGAATGACCATATAGATACTAACGCATCTGGCTATGGGAATGCACAGCAGGGAGGATCACCTTTGTAAGGCCAGTTTGGGCCAATGCATGACACTGGCACCCATCCCAGCAGCCACTCACATGCCCCACCAGCACCACCCCAGGAACATCACATGGGCCAGCCCTGCCACAGGCCCTGTATACATGCATCCGCTCCCAGCCAAAGTCACCCTCCCCAAATACTCACCCCTGCCTTGCTGCCGATGCTCCTTCAGACATGCATCCAGTTCAGGATGAGTCACTGCCAAAATGCGGCCCATCAGTGGTGTCAGGCTGCGCCGTGCCAAACGCCCAGTGCTTGGTAGCAGCCCCACGGTCATCTCTGCCATGTTCTTTGCCAGCCGGCTGATGTCGTCCCACCTCTTGTGGCAGTGGGTGTGTCGTCGGTTGGATACCCCCAGGGCTTGCACCTTTGCTGCAATGGCCCTCCACACGGCCTTACGCTGGTGTACCTTGAGCTGCAGGCATGGGAGAAAAGAAGGGGAAATGATCAGTGACACAGTGTCATGTATCAACATCTATCAGTACAGAAGCAAGACACAGACTCATTACCAAATGTAGCTCCCTCCATCCAAAACTGGGGTACACCTCACAAGGGCACACTGCATGGGCCAAGCAGATATGGTTGCATGCATTTATGAGGGCATACAGGGTCCCTGATAATCTCACACACATGCAGGATGACTGTACTGAACCCCTCTGTGGCTTGCACACATTTCCAGTCCTATGCATGTCTGGCCACTACATACATCACATATCGATCTGTGTCAGTGCGTAGAATCACTGTGTGCATCAATGGGCAGCATTCAATGAGCATGTCCTGTGAACATATGTGTATGTAATGTGTGTGGCATTGGGGTACATGGACTCATCAACAAAATATCCATCTAGAAAATGTTGGTTGTGTGCAATTATACATGGCTGAGATGGTGCATATTTTTATTTCAGTGTGAATGAACAAGAGTAAGGGCACAGTAAGTGCAGTGATGTGATCTCGTCTTGGTGTGCGGGCACTGGGCATAGTCTCTGGGTTCACACTGAGTCGGACAACAGGGGCACACAGAGACAATCAGCTGAGCAATTACTGTCCTGGCACCTGCATGTCCAACATCCTGTGGCTCTGTATGGCTGACAATGTAACACACTCCACTCAGACATACAACTGCAGGCAGGGAAAACCGTGACATTGGGACACACACCACTTCGCCCTGGAGACAGGATGTTTGTCAGTGTATGACACAACCCCACGCCCTCAGGCATATACTACAGCAGTACAACTACATATCTGCCCCCGCCCTACACCTCCCTTTAGGATGACTTACTACAACATTGGAGGCACCATACAGCCTTGGGTACTGTGCGAGCACCTCGTCCACCAGGACCTCCAGCTCCTCGCTTGTGAATGGACTGGCATGGATCTTCTCTGTCCTTGCCATCCCTGTGGACATGGAACACCTGTGGTGGAAGTGGGTGGTGAGGGGTCCCAGGCAGCAGGCTCTCTAGGTAGCAGCAGGAGAGGGTCCCAGGCAGCAGGCTGTGTAGTGATGCATGTCTCCCACTCACAAACAGCTAGCCCAGGGAAGATGGCTACCTACCTGTAAGGTGAGGATGAAGAATGCAATGGCTTCCATGTGCTCCTGGGTGGTGTGGAGGGAGGACTCCATCTTGCTGGGGCGTGGGACAGGGGGCAAGGTGTGAGTAGGAATACAGGCCTCCCTCCCACATACAGGCCTCCCAAGCAAGATGGCTACTTACCTGTAAGGTGAGGGTGAACAATGCAATGGCTTCCATGTACTCCCAGGTGGTGTGGGGGGAGGGTTCCATCTTGCTGGGGTGTGGGACAGGAGGCATGGTGGGAGTAGTAGTGCATGCCTCCCTCCCACACACAGGCCTCCCAAGCAAGATGGCTACCTACCTGATAGTTTGTTTGGTGAACAATGCAATGGCTTCACAGTGTTTGTGGGAGGGAAGGAGTGCTCCATGCTGCTGGGGTATGGGACAGGGGGCATGGTGGGAGTATAAGTACAGGCATCCCTCCCACATTCAGGCCTCCCAAGCAAGATGGCTACCTACCTGTAAGGTGAGAGGGAACAATGCAATGGCTTCCATGTGCTCCTGGGTGGTGTGGGGAAAGGGCTCCATCTTGCTGGGGTGTGGGACAGGGGGCATGGTGGGAGTAGTAGTGCAGGACTCCCTCCCACATTCAGGCCTCCCAGTGAAGATGGCTACCTACCTGTAAGTTTGTTTGGTGTACTGAAATGGCTTCAACGTGTTTGTGGGAGAGAGGGAGTGCTCCATCTTGCTGGGGTGTGGGACAGGGGGCGTGGTGGGAGTAGTAGTGCAGGCCTCCCTCCCACATACCGGCCTCCCAAGCAAGATGGCTACCTACCTGTTAGTTTGTTTGGTGAACAATGCAATGGCTTCACAGTGTGCTTCTGGAAGGGAAGGAGTGCTCCATGCTGCTGGGGTATGGGACAGGGGGCATGGTGGGAGTAGGAGTACAGGCCTCCATCCCACATTCAGGCCTCCCAGTGAAGATGGCTACCTACCTGTAAGTTTGTTTGGTGTACTGCAATGGCTTCAAAGTGCTTGTGGGAGGGAGGGAGTGCTCTATTCTGCTGGGATGTGGGACAAGGGGCATGGTCAGAGTTGGAGTACAGGCCTCCTTCCCACATACAGGCCACTCAAGCAAGATGGCTACCTACCTGTAAGGTGAGGGTGAACAATACAATTGATTCCATGTGCTCCTGGGTGGTGTGAGGGGAGGGCTCCATCTTGCTGGGGTGTGGGAGGGCTCCATCGTGCTGGGGTGTGGGACCCTCCCACATACAGGCCTCCCAAGCAAGATGGCTACTTACCTGTTAGTTTGTTTTGTGAACAATGCAATGGCTTCACAGTGCTTGTGGGAGGGAGGGAGTGCTCCATGCTGCTGGGGCGTGGGACAGGGGGCATGGTGGGAGTTGGAGTACAGGCCTCCCTCCCACACACCTGCCTCCCAAGCAAGATGGCTACCTACCTGTAAGGTGAGGGTGAACAATGCAATGACTTCCATGTGCTCCTGGGTGGTATGGGGGAGGGCTCCATCTTGCTGGGGTGTGGGACCAGGGGCATGGTGGGAATAGTAGTGCAGGCCTCCCTCTCACATACAGGCCTCCCAGGGAAGATGGCTACCTACCTCTTAGTTTGTTTCGTGTACTGCAATGGCTTCAAAGTGCTTGTGGAAGGGAGGGAATGGTCCATGCTGCCGGGGTGTGGGACAGGGGGCGTGGTGGGAGTAGTAGTGCAGGCTGACTTTGCTCATGCTCCCATGGTTATATTGCTAGCTATGTTTAGGGTACATGGGAGTGGGTGTCTGTTGGATCTGTGAGACAGGTTTTTGTGGGTGTGTGGTGCAGATGGATGTGATTTGTCTGGTGTGGTGTGTGTTTTTCAATGTGCAAAACAGTACATATCAGTGCGATGGTTGACATTTGTTTGTACTTACCAGTCTCCACTCCCCGGATACTCATGTATGTACACACCAGAGGGTCCTTTTTAAAATCACTGAACTGTTTGTTTGCACTTGCATTTGCAATTTTAAAAACTTACTCACCAGCTGATCTTGGTTCCCCGCGCAGCCGACTGAACGCTGCTGCGGGAGGAGACCAAGCAGACTTCACCCCCTGACGCCACTTGGCGAGCGCCGAGGCCACGCCCCCTTACCGAGGCCACGCCCCCTTTTTCATCGCGCATCTATATAGGCGCTGATTACAAGCACCGGTCCTGCAACACTGAAACCTCCTGAGGCGGAAGCCGGGAGCGTGACCAGAGGGTCCTTTTTAAAATCACTGAACTGTTTGTTTGCACTTGCATTGGCAATTTTAAAAACTTACTCACCAGCTGATCTTGGTTCCCCGCGCAGCCGACTGAACGCTGCTGTGGGAGGAGACCGAGCAAACTTCACCCCCTGACGCCACTTGGCGAGTGCCGAGGCCACGCCCCCTTACCGAGGCCACACCTCCCTTTCATCTCCTCCTACACTACAAATCATGTGCTGCCATCGAACGCGCAGCGGACGAGTGCAGCGGGCGCGACGTTTGCGCGCCGAAGGCGCGCCTAAGGCAAGCCCGTCTGCGCCCGTCCGCTCCCGGCCGGGCCCAGGGGCCACGTCCCCTGGTCGGTCTGGCGGAATGAGGCGTGTATACAGCTCAAGCCGTTTACATCGGCTGCGCCCACCGGTCTCATCCTGCTGTGGCCTTTCCCGACATCCCTTGGAGATTCCTCGCTGCTGCATGCACTGCAAATCAGAGCTAATCACCACTACCGCTACCAGATCTGAGGTAAAGGACTACTCCATGCTTCTGCTCAATTGCAGGTCTCTAGTGAAACATTGCTTAGAAATCTCCTTGCTTTTAGATGAATATACACCGGATGTGATCTTTTTGACCGAGACATGGTTAAATCAAGATTCCCAGCCGGATTTGGCAGAGGCCATTATCCCGGGATACCAGATAGCACGGGTTGATCGACCGCTGGGCAGAGGGGGTGGCCTTGCGATCATTTATAAGGAGAGCTATGTCTGCCGCTGCCTGACACAGGAGATTGAAGATTGTGAAAATTTTTCTTTTGCCATCAAGTTTTCCCCGAATACCACTTTTACTGGTATTCTTATCTATCGCCCTCCGGGAGCTATTGGACAATTCAACACCTCCCTTCTGTCGGTGGCATCCCAATTGATTGTCTCTCCCTCTAATTTCACTGTATTGGGAGATTTTAATATCCATTTTGACAATCTGTTGGACCCTACGGCACTAGAGATGATGTCAAGTCTAGCTGCCATCCAACTTGAGCAATTAGTTCCCTCCTCTACGCATGAAAAAGGTCATCTCTTAGATCCGATCTTCAGTAATAGTGACCAACTTAAAGTAGGCACTATAAGTAGCCTTCCATGGTCGGATCATTCTCTGATAGCCTTCACCTGGACCACCAGTAAACCCCCTCCATCCTTCCCTACATCTCGGAATATCCGAAATTGGTCCAAAATCTCTATAGACAACTGGACGGAGGCTCTTAGCACCACCAGACCGATACTCTCCCATGACCCAACGGCAAACAACAATAAGTACAATGAGTGGATCACTGCCTCTCTTGACCTGGTTCTCCCTTTACATCCATCTGGGTCAAAGAGGCAGAGTAAATCAGCACCGTGGTACACGGAAGATCTTAGGGACCAAAAGCGCTCCTGTAAGAGACTAGAGAGAAAATGGCGTTTGACCTACAATCCTTCTGATAAAGCCACCTACAGGGAAGCCATCAGGAACTATAAATTGGCAATAAAAATTTCACAAGCAGCTTACTATAATGATAAAATAACAACGTCCAAGTCTAAGCCGAAAGAAATATATCGTATAGTGAGCTCCCTGATAAAACCTTCCCTGTCCATCGTAGATAATGGTAGTTCCCCTTCTAAATGCGATGAGCTGGTTGATTTCTTTTTTCAGAAAGTTAATAAAATCTACCTCTCTTTTCCCGATCCAGCTACTGACTCACTCCCACAATACTCGGACTCAGCACGGGACATGGTAACTCCCTTTCACAACAAGCTGGAGTTCTTTCCATTGCTGAATTTGGAAACACTGGAGTCTCTGGCACAACAAATAAAATCCGGCTCACCGCGTGACCCTGCTCCTCCGGCCTCGCTGGGGTTGGCCAGTAAAACCATCTTCCCTACTCTTCTGGAATTATTGAACTCCTCCATTTCGAGTGGGATGGTACCTGCGACATGGAAGCATGCAATGGTACGGGCCTTGTTAAAAAAACCTACCCTCGACCCAGCTAATCCTAGCAACTATCGCCCGATTTCTCTGCTCCCATGGGCATCAAAGATCCTGGAAAAGTACGTCAATACCATTCTGACGAAGTTTTTCGAGGAAAACCACCTCCTCGATGCTTCCCAGACGGGCTTTCGCCCAAAACATGGGACAGAGACCGCCCTATTGGCTGTGACTGAGGAGGCGAGACGGATCTTGGATCATGGGGGATCAGTGGCAGTGATCCTCCTCGATCTGAGTGCCGCGTTCGACACGGTACATCATAAAATTCTGTTGAACCGTCTCGCCGACCTAGGAGTGTCCGGAGAAGCCCTGGTTTGGTTTGAGTCTTTTCTATCTGACAAAACCTTCCAGGTCTTTGACGGCACATCCATGTCATCAGACAGGCCTCTGGGGTGTGGAGTCCCGCAGGGGTCATCCTTGAGCCCCACGCTCTTCAACGCATATATGAGGCCGCTGGCTGGGATTGTTCGTCCGCATGGGATTAACATCATCTCCTATGCGGACGACACCCAGCTGGTGGTCTCCCTTACACAGAAGAGTGGCCTCCAATCACCGCCCAATCTAGCGGCGTGTATGGAGGAAGTTAGGAGCTGGATGATGAGCTCATGCCTGAAGCTCAACGACGATAAGACCGAGCTCATGCTCCTGGGCCCGGCAGCCCCCTCTACCATGGAGCTGCTTTGGCCCGCGAGCATGGGGGCGGCCCCTGCCCCCAGAGACAACATCAAAAGTCTGGGGGTATGGTTGGATAAGTCGTTGAGCCTCAATACACAGGCCACCAAGGTGTCAGCCACATGTTTTGGTCTCCTTAGGGTGATAAAAAAAATTCTTCCCCTTCTTCCATTTGAGGCCAGACAAATAATCATACAGGGCCTTGTCCAATCTCGTCTGGATTTTAATAATGCCCTCTATCTCGGGGCACCAGACTACACCTTTAAAAAACTCCAGCGCACTCAAAATTGTGCTGCCCGTGCGCTACTGAGAGTCCCACGAAGAACTTCAATAAAAAATGGCCTAAGAACGCTACACTGGTTGCCTATCAGGGACAGAGTGAAGTTCAAAGCGCTGTGCATTGCTCATCAGACCCTTTGGGAAACTGGTCCAGAAATCAACCGCTCCCTGATTTCCCCCTACTTGCCCAACAAGGTGCTTCGAACTTCGACTGCATCACTGGCCAAAATTCCTAGAATCTTTAGAGCCAGAGCAGGTGGACGTTCGTTCTCGTACAATGTGTCAAAATTGTGGAACACCCTCCCTCTGCAGTTGAGATGCAATTCCAACCTAACTAGCTTCCGGAAGCATCTTAAAACTTTTCTATTTTAGCTACCACAAACTACTCCTGTTCCTCTGAAGGTATTTCTGTGTAGTCACAGCACCTGGACGCCTCAGGGCAACTGTAGCGCTTTATAAATTTTATTTTCATTTCATTTCATTTCATTTCATTTCATTTCATGTGAGACTCTAAGGATGCAGTTTGACAAGCACCTTCTCCTCCCATGGTGTGAATGTTTTCTGTGGGATGAGAGGGCCACTGCCAGTCCGGTTAGCCAGCTCCCAGTTCTTACTCCTCCTCTCTTTGACAACCCTCTTGAGATCATGCCGCTTTATGATCTCCTTCTTGGATTGCGGGGTGGACCCTACTGCATTGACCCTTTTTGCTATCCTTTCCCACATTTGAGTCCTTGTGGCTAATGTTGTCTGTTGGACCAGGATACCAAACAGTTGTGGTTCCACTCTGACTATCTCATTTACCATGACTGTCAACTTACTCTCTGTGAATTTGAGCATTTTCTGTGATTCCATGTTGTGTGATGTTTGAAGTGTTTGTGGGTGCAGGAGTGTGGGTGGTAGGTGTGGTGTATTTGTGTGAGGTGTGTATGTGCTGGGGGATTGTTTGTGCTGGTGTGATGGTAGTGGTGGTGGGAGTGCTGTGTTCTCTTGCCTCTCCTGTCAGATCTGGTGGATGCCCTTCTCTTCTGGATTGTTGCAAATGTTTGTGGTCAGTGAAGGGGCTGGTTTTATACACAGCTGTGTGGGTGTGTCCATATGGGATTTTGCTGTCAGGTGTATTGTAGGAGTTGTCCTGGGAATTGTATGTTTCTGTTTGGCATTTTTCCTTTTTATTTGGTTGTGTTTTGTGTATTTGGGGGTCAGGACTACTTTGGTTTGTGCAATGTTTGCCATTGTGGCTGTGTTTTTGCATCGTCCATCATGTTTTTCATGTATCGTCCGCTGCGGTGGCTATGCTGCAGCTCTTCCGCTGTCTCTCACATTCACTACTATATGCGTCCGCGGCAGTCGGAAACAGCGGATCGTACCGCGGGACCATCGGGGATATACTAATTTCCTGTGTGGAGTCTCGGGTATGCTGGCGGCGGGTTGTAGCTTTTCCGCTGCGTCGGGCGGTTTTGGTTAGCCCGCTACCGCTGCGGCCGGCTATTTATGGCGGTTGTTCCAAATTTGACTGCCAGTTTCTCCAAAGTCCCGGCGGGCAGTTGAATAATATAAATAAAACTATAAAAACTATATATAACAAATGAATTTTTTTTTAAATAAATGAGACACTACATTAATTCAAACAGTAAATATTGGATAGCGTAGGGGTAAAAATTACTATTCCAACTCCAGAGAGTGGAACAGTAGGGAAAGTGTTGGATAGGGTAGGGGTTAAAATTACTATTCCAACTCCAGGGGGTGCAACAGTAGGGAAAGTGTTGGATAGCGTAGGGGTAAAATTACTATTCCAACTCCAGAGGGGGCAACAGTAGAGAAAGTGTTGAATAGCATAGCTGTTAAAATTACTATTCCAACTGCAGGGGGTGCAACAGTAGGGAAAGTGTTGGATAGCGTAGGGGTAAAAATTACTAGTCCAACTCCAGAGGGGGCAACAGTAAGGAAAGTAATGGATAGCATAGGTGGCAAAATAACTTACTAATAATTAAATAATATTGTTGTAAAAAATAAGAATGAAAATAATTATTAAATTACAACAAATTAATTAACAATACCAATAAAAAGTTATTTAAAAATAAATACCAATGATTAATTAATTACCAATTAAAATAATTACAATTAAATGATAATTTTTAAAAATGTATTAACAAATATACCCCAAAAAAAATTTCAATACCAAAAAACAAAAATTATTAAAAAACATTTAACAATAAATAATTAATTAACAATACATTATTGATGAATACCAATACATTATTTGCCAATTAATAATTCATGAAGTTATTAAAACATAACTATTAATAATTTATTACCAATCAGTAATTGATTAACATTAATGTAAATATCAATAGTCAACACTAAAAAAATTTAAATTACTTCATTACAATTAAATTACTTCCCAGCTTATTCTCCTATACCCTCACAACAGACTTCAATAATACATTAATACACTTAATATAATTTCCAATTAATCAATTAATACAAATTATTTACCAATTAATAACAATTAACTACCAATTAGTAATTAACATACAAATATTGATCAATACCAATAAATAAAAATTAAATATTTACTTAATTACAATTAAATTACTTCCCACCCTATAACCTCACAACACACTTCAATAATACATTAATATACTTAATATAATTACCAATTAATCAATTATTAAAAATGAATTGCCAATTAATAGAAATAAATTACCAATTAATAATTAACAAAAAAATATTTATCAATACCAATAAAAAAATGCAGGGGGTCATTAGGATGGCGGGCGGACAGACGTAAAAAGGGACCGCCCGCTATAAGTGCGGCAGTATTGTGGGGGTTATTAGGATGCGCCCGCCACACTGGCGGGCGCATCCTGCATTTTCAACACTGCCGCGGGTGGTGCTTTCTGCACTGCCTGCCGCAATGACAAAAATGCATGTTGTAAATTTGCATGCACAACGAGGCAGGAACTGCGCGGTGCCTGCCATGTGCACCCCCCAGAATCCCTGGAGGCCCGCTATGGGCCCCCAATGTAAAAGACCTCATGTCTTTCCGTGGCGGCAACGGCAAATCCCTGCATGCATCCTGAAATGGATGGCGGTGTCTAACAGACACCGCCACCATATCAAAAGCTTTTCCGCAAGGCCGACTCATCGACTGAGCGGAAATCCGGCGGACCGCCTTTCTGTCCGCAGGGGTCCCCCTCCGCCATAGTAATATGGCGGGGGAATAGCATGTAGGCAGGAGTGAATGTCGGGCGTATCGCCACCGCAATGTGGGCGGTGACGACCTGCCCGACATTCTAATGCGCCCCTTAATATTTACTTAATTAAAATCAAATTACTTCCCACCCTATTCCCCTACAAACCCAAAACCTGCTACAGAACTAAAACTCAAATTTATTTAAAAATATTTAATAATTCCTAAAAAATATTTAATTAATTTACTATAATTAAATTACTTCCCACCCTATTCCCCTATAAACCCACAACCAGCTATGGTACTAAAATGCATAATTTACTTAAATAAATTATTACTAACTTCTAAAAATGTAATACATATATTTTAAAACTAGTACAATAATTGACAAAAATTATAAAAACAAACATATAAAATACATAATAAAATACATAACACTAATATTAATATCGATATTAGTAACATTGATATTTTTTGCTATCAATATTACTAACTTCGATATTAACAAAAACGATATTTCTTAATTTCAGGTCGATATTCTGGTTGTCGATATTCTTGATTTCGATATTCTGTCTTTCCTGGGGGTATCCTGACCCCGGAAGACGTTCGTAAGGTGCAGGGAAGCTGAAGCATTTTTATCAAATTTGTTATCCTTTTGAGTTGCACCATCGAAAGCAACGAAACCAGTTATAAACCGTCAAAAATTGAACATTGAGAACAATTAAATAATAGCCACATCACAGCTTACCTGTTTCCAATGAAAGGTTTCTGCTTTTTTAATGGTCTCTATTAATATAGCCACAAATGTATTAGGTGGCACCTACGAACGTTAAGAAGTTATATCACCACACATTAAGGACATTTCCTTTCTTATAATCAAAAAATCTGCTGAAAATATTTGCCATCTGAATTATAACGGGGGTTACATTCAACAAAGATTTTATATAGAAAACTTTGTCCTGAAAAAGGTGTTTGATCCTACTTCACCGAAACGCTGCTTCGACTTTTGTGTAGTTTTCTTGTTTATTTTTAATCATCAAATATAACTTTTGTGTAGTGGTTGTTTATTTTTAATCTTTTAAATCAAATGTGGTACTAGTATTGATTATTGTAAAAAAAATTGTTTTTGTAATTTTTGAAATTGTTTTGGTCCTTGGCATTACTGTTTTCAGTGCATCCATTGAAGAACCGGGTTTTAGAACCCAGCGGCGCCAGGGGCACGCCCAAAGTCTTCGGGTTCACCTGTCTTAGAATACAGAGACACAGGATACTTCTCGGTGGCGTCAAAGATCGAATTTATTGGCTGCAACCAGGAACAGAAGTCCACGAAGTACAACACAAGTATATTCGTCGGAGACTGCACAAATTTGTAAGGCGAGACATCCTCTTTTATGCCAAAAATAACATTCTGGACAAACACCCACTATTTACAATTTGTCCAATCATAGGCATTATTGCAAAAGGCATCGCATGACGAGAAACCCACTTTTCAGTTGTCCAGCCCACCATTAATTACACAGGAAAGCCCAACATTTCTTCTTGCACAAGCCGGACAAACCCATAATAAAAGACCACAACCCATATCATAAATAGACCATAAAAGAAGGAACAGAAACAGATAAGAAGCAGGATAAGGGGTGTGTGTGTGTGTGTGCATACCAAACTCTACAATGTCCTGTGCTTTGATCCTCAATCTTGATCAGCTACCGGGCAAGGAACTGGCCTAACAAGGTCAGCTTCAGGCAACGAGGTCAGTTCACTCAGGTCATTCAGAAGTCAGCTAAAGTATACGTGTACTAAAGACTCGTTCGGCCGTAGTCATCGGCCTATGTGAGGGCAACCACAAAATAATGGCTGCCATGTACAAAATGGAACCCAAGGTTCCGAACGAAATCCCTAAATACACAGTGAATCCATCGCTCTAGCATAGCGAAATCACTCGTACTTGCCGCACTCACTAGTTACGGTTCGCTACTATCAAATTCGTAACAAAACCATGACATTTATAAAACGGGTTCAGAATTCACAGAACCTCAGGCCCCTTCTTTTGCCCTTACATAGGCAATCACTCAGTCTGAATCTGACTCGATGTCAATATTCATCAGATCATCAAGATGCTGCTGGAGCATCATCCTATTACTCAGTACTTCCCTCGAGACAGGTCTCCTTACACACGTTGTAGCACAAAGGCCACATATAGCAGGAGCACACTGTACACAAAGACAAAACGAGAAAAGAATTGCTAAAGCCATCCCAATGATCATCAGAATCTTCCATCCCCAAGTGGATAACAATTCCCAAAACCATCCAGTCAACGACCAGTCTCCTTCGTCCACATGTATAGACCCGGAGACCCTATGTAACTTGGAAATGGCCTGGTATACTGTAGGAGCATTGTCTGGAATGAAAACGAAGCAACTCGATTGGATCATTTTACATACTCCTCCTCGGTCTGCAAGTATGACATCTAAAACCATACGATTTTGTAATGTCATAAGACGATCCGATTGAAGCTCGGCAGTCAAATTACTAAGGGCAACAGCAGTTTCATTTATGGTGGACTCAACCACTCTCGTCAATTGCCATAGATTTCTACTGTTAGCCATAGGTCCCCAAAACGGTAGGAAACCCTTGAGAAAGTCTCCCACTTCTTGTCCTGTGGTATCTTCCTCATTGAAGACACCTCTAACAACTCTCGTTCTGTGGTAATCTGCGGCTGCAGTATACGTAGGGGGTAACAAATACACAACATAACAGGTTCCTGAAAAATCAGGGGGCAACCATGTATATGCTCTATTATAGCAAACAAAATACGTGCCCTTAGCTGCTAAAAACGGTGGGGAAGTCTGGGACGCAAAAACATACGTCTGTGTACGAACACTCTTCCCTAACTGAGCTCTCGGATTCTTGCCACTACCTTGCAGACAAAAATGACCACGATGGGGTACGATCCAAATCGGAGGTGACTTCTTACGTCTCTACTTTTCACTAAGACTAACACTATATCCAGTCACGTTCCATCCGATATAAGCTAATGCCTCATCTTTAGGAATAGTCCCATATGTATCGATATCTCTGATCATATCTCTTATTCCCTTCACTAAGGCACTATTACTCAAGTTGTCTTTCATGGAACGCAGGGGATAGACTTCATGGGCATAAATAAACATCGTCTGATACGCTCATACAGACCCATTGTAGCTGAATGGCAGGATCAAATAAGGGATACCTCTATCCTTAGTATGCGGCATAAGACCACACACCCAACAATTAGTGGTGTTCACTACTAACTGATGCTGATGCAAAAGCTGCACAAAAGAATTGTTTACGAACTCTGATCGTCTAACTAATTCATGTTCAGGTAAAGTATGAAAAGAATGCAAAGAAGTAGTAGTTGGAAAAGACATAGGTTGTGTGGTGGGTACAAACGTCAATTGGCTAGCGAAAACAATCCAACCCACCAAAGACAACGTCATGCTAAGAAACACCATAAGACACGTTATTAAAAAACATTTTCTACGAATCAATTTACACAGTTTTGTCTTAAAGTTCATTTCTGTAACAACTCTCTCGATCTCAAAAAACTCCATCCTCTAACCGTGCAGTTTGCGGCAGTTGGTTCTCTTCGCTCAGGTGTACGTCTGTAAGTCCAGGGAACGCCCTAGAACAAACCAGAACCGTCGACCTTATGTCTACATGGCTTGACACTCCAAGTCTTGTTACCGCAACCCTACAGCTGAACCCGGATGGCGGTTCGAAAAAGAAAAATAGATCAAAACAGCTTTTCGGATGAGAGAGTGCAGTTTTCAAAAACAAAAGGAAATCACTTTTTTATTAGTCCATTGTTTCTTGGTCGCAAATTATAGCGGCCTTTACCAGGTACTGTCTGATCTCGGAACAACAACTCAGGCTCAGTAGTGTTCAGTCTTAAAGACGGAGGAACAGCTGCTTGCAAAATATCGTCTTCCTCTCGCTCAGACTTTGTTCCAACCAAACGTGCGTCGCTAAACGGAATGAATTTTGGCACTGTCTCTGTCTCTGAATCACCAACACCTTCCTGGACCCACTGGTCGTACGGCAGAGGTAAAGGAACCCTCTTACAATGTACGCCGTGGATCCAGTTCTACTTGCCGTGGACTCTAACTGATGTTCGTGTTGATAGGAGCACCTGGTGCGGTCCTGTCCAACACGGCTGATCATTCTTGGTTCGTTGAAAATTCTTCACTAACACCCAGTTACCAGGGTTAATAGCGTGACCTGGATTTTTAGATGCTTGTGGAAGATTATCATGAACCTGTTGATGTAAGACACGCAATTTAGTCATCAGGTCATACAAGTAGTAAATCAACACAGGATGTTCAATCTCACTGAATTTCGTTGGCCTCGGCACTCCCCATACATTTGCCGGACGGCCAAATACAATCTCATACGGACTAAGGCCTACTCGGGAATGCACTGTAGTTCTAGTTGACAAAAGTGCCAACGGCAAAGCATCGGGCCATTGGAGACCAGAACTCGCCTGAATCTTGGCTAATTTCAGCTTCAGAGTGCCATTATAGCATTCAACTAGACCAGCTGATTGGGGGTGATTCGCAGCATGGAATTTCTGCCTAATGCCCAAACCTTCACACGCTCTCTTCATAATTTGGCCCACAAATTCACTTCCATTATCACTCCACACCATCCTTGGCAATCCAAATATAGGGAAAAATTCCTTGAGCAAGACTTTGGCTGTGGATAAGGCAGTATTATCTTTCAGGGGATACGCCTCTACCCATCTTGAAAAGGCACAGACAACCACAAGGACGTATTTTAAATTATTACATCTCTCCAAGTGGATGTAATCCAATTGCAACACCTCAAATGGATACTTCGGAGGCGCAAAATGACCAGCTGGAGTTGGGGTTCCCTTTCCAGGATTATACATCAGACAAACCATACAATTCTTGATCACATTCTCCGCACACTTAGGAATTCCAACATTCTCCCACACTGGAGCCAACAACTTACAAATCCCTTTCGCACTAATGTGAGCCATTCCATGTGCCATCGTAACCACTGCAAGGACATACGCATCAGGTAACAACCATCGGCGATGTTCTGACAACTCAATCCAACAACCAGTCGAATCCAACATTCCCGTACTCTCTCTCCACACACTCAATTCTTTCTCATTAGCTTCAGCCTGAATTGATTTCACACTCTCTATTGTGTTTTCACACATTCCTCTATCCGGAACCCATCTCGCTGGACCCGCAACATACATTCGACTCATCACATCTTTCCCCACTTCTTTCGCTACTTCATCCGCAAACGCATTACCACGACCAACATCATCAGTAACCTTCTTATGTGCACTGCATTTCACAATCGCAACTTGGGTCTGCAACGTAAGTGACTCAAGAAGTTCATTCACCAACTGTCGATGCTGAATCTTCGTACCATGAGAAGTAAGGAATCCACGTTCCTTCCACAAAGACCCAAAACTATGGGCAACACCAAACGCATATTGACTATCAGTGTACACAGTCACTCTCTTTCCTTTCGACAACACACACGCTCTTGTCAGTGCAATCCACTCTGCTGCTTGAGCTGAGTTCTGTTGAATACGTGCAGCTTCAACAATCATATGCAAAGTTGTAACCGCATATGCTGCAGTCGTATCACCATTTGGAAGGTTAAAGCTTGAACCATCGACCCATAAGGTACCATCAGACTTCACAAGAGGAGTATCTTTCAAATCAATTCTACCCTTCGTTTCTTCCTCTGTCCTGAGAAAGCAATCATGCTGTTCCTGAACATCTGTCTCTACAGAAATCGACAACAACGTAGCTGGATTCAACGTGTTGCATCGCTTTATATGCACATGACTCGCCAAGAGCGTCAACTCGTAACCTGACAATCGTGCACTAGTCAAGTGCTGGGTTTTAGTTCTATTTAACAAAGTATCCACTGCATGTGGAACCATCGCAATCAACGTATTATCCATAACCAAACCAGCCGACTGTCGAATAGAAACAGCCGCTGCTGCTGTAGCTCTCAAACAACTCGGCAACGCTCTAGCTAACGGATCCAAAGTCGACGAGAAATACGCACATGGACGCTGTTTATCACCGAATTGTTGTGTCAGAACTGACAATGCACAACCCTCCCTCTCGTGAACATAGAGTTTAAAAGGCTTACTATAGTCGGGGTCACCCAACACCGGAGCCGAACACAATGCATCACGTAATTCAGAAAAACTTTTCTGACATTCGTCAGACCAAGGAAGAGGATTCGGAGTATCCTTGAGGGTAAGTGCTAACAAAGGTTTCGCAAGCAATGAAAAGTTCAGAATCCATTGTCTACAGTACGAGGTAATACCCAAGAAAGCACGCACTTATCTCTGCGTAGTTGGCACAGTCATTTGCGCAATTGCTTGAATTCGTTCTGGGGTCAACCTTCTTCCCTCCTTCGACAAGAGATGACCTAAGTAGGTCACTTCTTGGCGGCAATACTGCAACTTCGAAGGGGACACTTTATGATGGAGGTCAGACAAATGTCGCAACAACGAAAGAGTAGCTTCTTTACAGGTTTCCTCATCATCAGCAGCAACTAACAAGTCGTCCACATACTGAATAAGAGCAGCACCAGCAGGCAAGACAATCGCATCAAGCTGTGTTTTCAAAGCTTGACTATAGATGGAGGGACTTTCACAATAACCTTGAGGAGCGCGCTTGAACCGGAAGCTTCGGCCTCCTAAAGAGAAGCCAAAAATATCTCTACTCTCCTCGGCAATCGGGATGCTGAAGAAAGCATTCTTCAGATCTATCACCGAAAACCAGACAGCTGAAGCAGGGATCATAGTCAACAAAACAGTAATAACCTCATCCTGTGCAATATCCTATGATTTACACGAACTGTATGCTGAATCGCTGCCTGGCCCCCGGGCTGTCGGTTGAAGAGCTGTGTATTTATGCAATACCAAGTTTCTGTTTCATTTTAGTGACGGCCGGCCACTGTGGTTGTAGGCCCACAAATGTATTGCTGCAAAAATGAAAATAAAGGTTTTAAAAAAAAAAAACCTGTAATATCTGGAAGAACCGGAAACTGTAGCACAACAATTTTATTGACCTCTCAAAGTTCAATCACAAACCTATACACAGGCGGTTGAAAAGAGTCAGTACGCTTCAGAACAGGCAAAACAGGACTGTTACACACATTACCTCTCGTTTCTTCAATCACACCTTTCTCAATCAAATCATAGATGATCGCTAAAAGTGCTCTTTCACCATCGCTAGAAATCCTATATTGGGGAATACGTGGCAATCTAGCATTTGCTTTCAGCATCACAACATAAGGTGGAATCTCCAAAAGACCCACACCATTAGGACCAGTAGCCCAAAGAGTATCAGGGAGAGAACGCAATTCCAGTGGAAGCCGATCTTTAGACAAATACATCGGAGAGATCACTCTCTTACCCAGTGTAAGCTGTACTCCCGAAGGAGAACAATGCAATGTCGCATGTAATCTCTTCAACAAATCCAGACCCAACAAATTCTCACCACAACCTGTCGTTAAAATGAAGGGTGCTTCCAATTCGCAAGGCCCTATAGAAAGAGACAAAGGACTAGAAACTGGGTTACGAACTGGGGCGCCAGAGAATCCTGCCAAAACATTCGTTAAGCCAGACAAAGGTGCGCCAGGGAGTTTAGAGTGCATGATAGAACTCTTCGCTGCACCAGTATCCAAAAGAAAAGGCTCAACCACACCTGATGTAACTACTGCAACAATAAGGTCCACTCTGGTCTACTTGAACCGACACTACTCCCTCTCTTTGTCCATGGCTGTCTTAGCAATCATCACCGTCAACATTCTCACTCTCAGCATAGTAGTCGTCAGCATAGTATTGAGTCGACCGACCAGACGCAACATTCTGTTGATCAAAGCAATTCATAGAATTCTGTGGAGGAAAGGAACGCCCATTCTGGGGGAACACACCACGTCCTCTACCTGTAGGTACTTGCTGAACACCTCGACCTCGCACACCAGAAGGCACCATTCGCACGCTGTAACAGAACCGGACAACTATTCTTGAAGTGACCTTCATCCTTACAATATGCACACTGATTAGGACCAACTGGAATTCGCTGCTGAAAAGACTCGGGCTTCTGCGAACCTCTCTGAAACTGTTGAGGTTGCTGAAACTCGCGCTGATTATAATGAGGCAGATACGCCTGTTGCAAATAAACCTTCGTTTTTAATTCTTTAGTCTTTTTCTCTGCTTTCTCATCTTTATCTCTATTCTCATAGTACTGTGCAGTAGCCAATATCTGGGCCGATGAAGAAACAGCCCATGAACTCTAGGAGTCCTTCAACTTATTACACAACTCGGGGAGCAAATTATGAACAAACTTATCTACGAACAACCTTTGGCCACCTTCTGTACTCATATCTTGACCACTGTGATCTATGAAAGTCTCTCTTCAAACCTAGTGAAGAAGTCAGACACACTTTCGTCTTTCTT
The DNA here is from genome assembly GCF_964263255.1 of Lissotriton vulgaris. Lineage (NCBI taxonomy): Eukaryota > Metazoa > Chordata > Amphibia > Caudata > Salamandridae > Lissotriton > Lissotriton vulgaris. The sequence goes on along the minus strand of NC_141699.1, from coordinate 603,771,614 downwards.
CTGCTTACATGCTGCTAACTTATCCCAATTCACTCGTATAGCAGGCATCAGAGTCTTCATGAAATTAATAATCCTACCAGGAAGTTCCGCAACTAAAGGCTCAGGTTTAGCTCCACCACCCTGTCTACCATCCGCCGCAACGATATTCGCCCATGTATCACCTAACTCTTGCGCATGATTCTCATGACGAATCTTCGCCCACAAAGGTTGAGGAACTACGTTACCCAAAAACATGTCTATGTCAGCTAAATTCATGATACATGCGTCAACTGTCTGTGACAACTCCTTGTAATACCCTGCAGGCTTCTTACGGGGATCAGGTAGAGTCTGCTTAAGAGGCAAAACTTCAGCTCTCTTCCACGGGACATGTACCCAAACACGCTGGAAATGAGCTGGTACAGCCTGAATACCCTGATTAACATTAGCCACAACTGCCTCTTTCCATACCGGAGGAACTTCTCTCATTGGATATTGTCTCACTTTTCTCCTAACCAAAGGATCAGGCTCGAACAGTGGCTGAGAAGGAAACTCGCTCCTAAACCCGAGCAACGTCGCAACTGCTGTCTCAACATCAAGACCCACTTTCGTCCCTTTCGCAAACTCGGACTGTACATTAAGTAACTCCAATGGGATCTGACCCAACTCACTATCTTCCCATTCCTCACGGAGGAAAGTACACATAACATTAAAGACGTACCTTTGCTTCTGTGCTTCCCATTGCTGGAAGACATCCATAACCGACTCTAGATTATATCTCGAGATATTTGAAACCCATCTTCGAGCCAAAAGATCTAACACTGCCCGCTCGTCGGGACAAGGAAGCTGGCTACGCAATAATGTACGCGCAGATACAGGGGTCACACTCAATGACCCAAAGAAAGGAGTCAAAAGACCAGTAACAGTATCAGTCATTCTTTGTCGAACAGAAGGAGAAGCTGTCATAAGGACAGGAGAAAAAGTGTTCTGAGATGAAACAAACATAGGAGTAGTAGCAGGAGAAGTCGCAAGTACAGGAGAAGAAGACAAAGGAGTTTGAGGCAGAACTGATAGCAATGCCGGTGGCCCTAGAGAAGGCTGTGCCAGAGGAGGAGGAACCAGCTGAAGAGGAGCTGGCGGCTGAGCAACAACAGGAGGCTGAACAACTAGAGGTTGCGGAGGTGCCGTAGCACTCTGCACATAAGGGGGTGGTAATCTCAACAAATGTGACGTCAAAGGATCCTTTTCAGGGTCCTTCGTTGCACCTTGTAGAAGATGTGGCAAAGCTGGATAACATTTATCAATGGCCATATTATGTTGCCTATGCAACTCCTCAATCGCTTGATCTTCTTCATTATCTTTAAACTGCCTAGCAGCTTGCATTATCGATATACCCTTTTCTCTCTTATCTCTTTTAGCTTGTTTAATTTCTCGCTGTTTGGCTTCCTTACGCCAAAGGCGGAAAGAGTCAAACATCGCCGGACGGCTTTCTTCCTAAATAGTACAGTTCCCAAATTATTTAAAATCTCGGTATCATAACTACCATGTGGGGGCCATCGTAAGACACCATCTTTCCTAGTATTGCGGACCCATACTTCATTAAACGTAATGGGGCCCATGCCATGTTTAGAATAGAGCTCATAAGTCGGAGTTCCAACCGGAGATATCGGACACGAGTCCTCCAATCGGGAATCCCTATTACAACCACAACAAAATATCTTTCCAATTTTGCTAAGACCAGGCATCTTCGCTCACTAATCTAGCTTCAAACTTCAAGGGATTACCAAAAACGATAGTCTTGCAAATGTACGAGTCCTTCGGCTTTGGTGCTTGCAAGAACCAAATCAAAGACCTAAGGAACCAAAAAAACAAAGGACTGGGAGCGACCCACTTATACTTAACTAAGGTATCAGTCATGTCACCAGAAGACCCGTCTATCGTCTCGCCATATAAATCGTCACAAAGGGGGGTCCAAGACAGGGCAACAGTCAGGGCAGCAGTCCTTCGTAGCCGTCAGGAAAGCGGGAAGCCTCGCAGCAAAAACCTTCAGTCCACATTCGACATGCCGGGGTCGATGGAGTGGGGGCCCTCTTCCAGAATTTCCTCACGGAGCTCCTCACGATCTTCAGGCTTGGACCGGTACCACTGAAGTCGCCCGACGTTGGGCGCCAACTGAAGAACCGGGTTTTAGAACACAGCGGCGCCAGGGGCACGCCCAAAGTCTTGGGGTTCACCTGTCTTAGAATACAGAGACACGTGATACTTCTCGGTGGCGTCAAAGATCGAATTTATTGGCTGCAACCAGGAACAGAAGTCCACGAAGTACAACACAGGTATATTCGTCGGAGACTGCTCAAATTTGTAAGGCGAGATATCCTATTTTATGCCAAAAATCACATTCTGGACAAACACCCACTATTAACAATTTGTCCATCATAGGCATTATTGCAAAAGGCATTGCATGACGACAAACCCACTTTTCAGTTGTCCGGCCCACCATTAATCACACAGGAAAGCCCAACATTCCTTCTTGCACAAGCCGGACAAACCCATAATAAAAGACCACAACCCATATCATAAATAGACCATAAAAGAAGGAACAGAAACAGATAAGAAGCAGGATAAGGTGTGTGTGTGTGCATACCAAACTCTACAATGTCCTGTGCTTTGATCCTCAATCTTGATCAGCTAACGGGCAAGGAACTGGCCTAACAAGGTCAGCTTCAGGCAACGAGGTCAGTTCACTCAGGTCATTCAGAAGTCAGCTAAAGTATACGTGTACTAAAGACTCGTTCCGCCGTAGTCATCGGCCTATGTGAGGGCAACCACAAAATTGCTGCCATGTACAAAATGGAACCCTAGGTTCAGAACGAAATCCCTAAATACACAGTGAATCCATCGCTCTAGCATAGCAAAATCACTCGTACTTGCCGCACTCACTGGTTACGGTTCGCTACTATCAAATTCGTAACGAAACCATGATATTTATAAAACGGGTTCAGAATTCACGGAACCTAACCATAAGTGAGCTTGATAATTGGGAATTTCTATGCATGTAAAATATATATGGTGCAACTTTTGCTGTCTTTGTAAACTATAAATTGTTCTAAATAACGGAGTTGATTTATAGACCCCACCGTCATTGTACATGTTAATAGTACAACACTTGATCCACATACAAAGCGAGGGACTTGTTCTTTTTCTAGTCTAGTTATAGTGCACATCATTACTTTGACATTGGCTATCATTAAAAAAAGAAGAAATACTCATTGTGTTGCCTAGTAGTGTATCCATCCATTGCAACCAGTTATTCACAGATTAAGGACTTCTATGATTGTACTGCAGTTCTTTACCGGAGTTTAGTTGGGACTATTTATATGCATTTGTGCAAATGAAATATTAATTATTAATCCTCCATGGGACAGAGAGCGGCCTGGAGCCCAGACTGCAGTTGCTCAGCTCTACATTTAATTGATTACCAGAAAGGAACAAGCCAGGTGGACCAGTCGGCATAAGCTGGCTAAGGCAGGGTCTGTGTAATTGATTTTCTGCTGTCCTGCCTCACAACACACACAGGTGCCCTGTTTAACAGTACTATCCCGTTCAAAGGGTACTAAGTTAGTGCCCTCACATTTCTGGTGGTTTGCAGCACTGTTAAGATCTTATTAGAGTTTCTAGATGCTCATATTTGTGTACTTTCTGATATTTCTGTTTCCTTTGTCTTCATTGCTTGATATTTGCATGCGAGAAAGTGTCACTCATAGTCGTTGAATGTCATTCATAATTACACTGAAATTGTGAGAATATCACACATAGGCAATCTGAAACCTTGGCAGCTATGGGAGATGTTTGAATACCTATGTACATGCACCAAATTTGAGTAGAACTTGGTGTTGTTTGCAAAAACAATAGCCCCTTTATACTTCATTGATTTTAATGTTGCTTACATTTGAAATTTCCTGTGGTTCCGTTTTAGGGTTATTTAGTGTAATTTTAAAGAAAATTGTACTTATTGTGATTCTCCTTTGTGATGTTCGAATTTATGTATTATTAGTGTGCTGTTTTTTTGGGTCAGTGTAAATTTGTTTATGATCGTTTTGTCAGTGTGTAATGTACTAATTTTGGTGTTTTGTTTTTCAAATTTGATGTATATTTATGTATTTATATGTTGTAACTTTTACAGCCCTGCCGAAGTTCCCACGGCACAAAGGGAACGAAACGCGTTGGCTGTGCCCTTGTTCACAGATAACCAATATTCTGAATAAAGAAGAGATTCACAAAAGTATTCTTTGCTCCATTGACTTCATTTGAGTGCACCTTCCTTTTGGGTTTTTTATGGGAGATGTTTGTGTTCAGAGCCCAGTCACAGATAGGGTTCCACCTTCGCAAGTGAAAAACATCAGTCATGTGTTGTTTTCAGAGTCTGCACAGGCTTGGACTTGATACTAAGTACAACTTTAAACAATAACATATTTCTTCATGTGCAACATGACTTTTCTGCCTTTGTTTACTTTAATTATTAGTCAGGGGTTGTTAACGGAGCTGTAGAATACATTTAAGTGTTTTCTGTTTATATTACTTGTTTTAAGTATTTACAGACAATGGCTAAACCAAATACCAGCTTTGGGTGATTTGGCTTATATTTTGTACTGGACGGGACATTAAAATACCTGCGGAGCAAGTAGAAAACTGGCCAGGTGGCATAGTTCACTGCTCATCCAGTGACTTACCAGGAACACAAAATTGACTCCCTGCTGATTCATTTTATGTGGTAGCAGGCGCAGCACCTGAGGACTACATTTCTTTCCACTCAGGGCGCTATCCTAGCAAAGGCCGGCTCTGGGCATGGGTGGGGTGGGGTGCTGAGGTACTGCCTTGTGAACAGATATGTCCCCCATTGCTGAAGAAGTTGCTGGGTCATGGAGGCATGGATCCAGAGTGATGAAATTCCATACGCCAGCAAACCGTGCTGCTGTCATGCCTGCTTACTATAACGAATGTTCTGCTTAAGATATATAGCTCTGCGTCACCGTGGATATTGCAAATCACGTGATTTAGGTTGAGCTATCGTCAGCGCGAGATAAATCACGCACGGCGCGGCCTGACGCAGCACGCTTCCTAGAATCTCTGAATAGGATGAAAACCTCAAGCTGGGACTTAATGTATCTGTCTGCAATTTTTAAGTCAGTTGGTTCAGCCTCTTTCTGTTTTCCACTGTACTACGTAGTGTAATTGTGAAAGCAGCCTGCATTATGTTAACGAGTAGGTTAGTACTCGGAAGCCCACAGTATTGACAGCAGGATGGGCCGTGACTGGCGTCTGCTGCTTCTGCAGAGCTCAGTCTGGCGAGCTGCTCCTCAGGCAAATTCAAGGCTTGCAGATTTCACGCGGCAAGCTGTCAGCGCATGTGTACAGCACAGAATTTATGTTTTACAGTGGACGCGGTCGTGAGGAGAAAGCTAAGTAGCATATCGAGAACACTTATAGTCCTGGCGGGCTTTTTTTCTATATTGTCTGCACGTCCTTATAATGCGATAAAAGGAACAGATGAACACAGTAGGAATGACGCAGCGAATTATTGTATCTCGAAACATGAGAGGTAAACCAGCTGGTGGGTTGTCAGGTTCTGTTTCGAAAGTTGAGCATAACCTATAAATGGTGGGCTATAATGGATACTAATATTGCTCAGTCTGTTCAGGTAATAATCCTCGGATTTGTCCTTCATAGTGATTAGAACCTTGAGGGGGCAGGTGATTTTTAGGTCTCGACTATTCTATCCCGTTAGGGATTGAATAGGCGAGATTATAGTAAGCAGTCGTAAAAATCTACCTAGCCTGCGGATTGCGTACAGTTCTTGTGAGGCAGGCGTGTGAGGCAGGCGCGTGCACATCAAACACCATCGGCCTCGGCATCAGACTGCAAAGGAAGCTGCTCGCACACCACCATTTGTCTGAACCTCGGCATCAGACTTCAAAGGAATCCGCTCCCAAGCTGCTCCCCCGCCCCCCTCAGACTTCAAAGGAATGCGCTCCCCCTCCCCCCCCGCCACAGCAATGCCGAGAGCTTGTTTTTTTTTGCATCCATTTCGCGGGGAAGCCGTGTTTTGTTCGGCGTTCTCTGTACCTTTCTCGTTTTTTTTTCTGGATGAATGAAAGCCGACCGTGCTTGTTTACAGTAGCCTTGCTCCTCAAATGCTATTGCTGTGTTGCCAGCTCTCTAGGGACAAAGCTTGAAAACACTCTACTTCCTAGCTGCAATGCTACATCCGCTATGCTTTGCCTCTAGACACGTTGATCCCTCGCAGACTGTGCTGACTCTGCCCCTCCTGATTCTGAAACTGACCAACGTAGTCACCATGCAGTCTCTTCTCTCTGTCTTATGATGTCTGCCATTTACTTCAGACCCTCGCCCTCTCACCGCCTCACCCTCACACAGCCTCACACCCTCTCACCCTCACACACCCTCAAACACCCTCACTCACCCTCACACCTTACCCACCCTCACGCACCCTTACTCACACTTACACCCTCACCCTCACACCCTCACCCCCTCACCCTCACAACCCACTCACCCTCACTCACCCTCTCACCCTCACCCCCCCTCACCCTCGCACCCCCTCACCCTAACATACCTCCTCACCCTCACACCCCCTCACTCTCACACCCTCTCACACCCCCATCCTCACCCTCACACACCCTCACCCTCACACAAACACACCATCACCCTCACACCCTCAACCTCACACCCTCACCTTCACAACCCTCTCAACCTCACAACCCTCTCACCCTCACTCACCCTCACCCCCTCACACCCCCTCACCCTCACACACCTCCTCACCCTCACACCACCTCACTCTCACACCCCCTCACCCTCACACCCCCTCATCCTCACCCACCCTCACCCTCACACACACACACCCTCACCCTCACTAACCCTCTTACCCTCACTCACCCTCAACCCCCCACACCCTCACCCTCACAAACCTCACCCCCCGCACACACCTCCTCACCCTTACAACCCCCTCACTCTCACACCCCCTCATCCTCACCCTCACACACCCTCAACCTCACACATCCTCACTCACCTTCTTACCCTCACACACCCTCTCACCCTCACACACCCTCACACACCCTCTCACCCTCACACCGCCTCACCCTCACATCCCCTCACCCTCACATCCCTACCCTCCCTCACACTCTCACCCTCACACCCCCTCACCCTCACACACACCATCATTCATCATCTCACCCACCCCCACCCACCCTCTCACCCTCACACACCATCACTCACTCTCACACCCTCACCCACCCTCTCTGACCCTCACCCTCACAACCCTCTCACCCTCACTCACCCTCACCCCCTCACCCCTCACCCTCACACCCTCACACACCCTCACCCCCCTCACCCTCACCCTCACACACCTCCTCACCCTCACACCCCCTCACTCTCACACCCCTCACCCTCACACACCATCATCCTCACCCTCACACACACACCCTCACCCTCACTCACCCTCTCACCCTCACTCACCCTCACCCCCTCACCCCCCCACACCCACTCACCCTCACACACCCTCACCCTCACACACCTCCTCACCCTCACATTTGCCCAGTTTGGCGGCTCAGCACTGTTCTTACCCCTGCGTGGCTAGCGCGTTTCGCTTTTAAATTACCTGTTCTATATTTTTGTTTATTTTTGTTTGTTTTCCCCTGTTTTTAGCTGGGACCTGTCCCCTTACCTCCACAATAATTGTTTTTCCACCGCTGCTTTAGCGGGTCCGGTTCTGGGGCTGGTGGGGCTCTGCATCGTGTGTACTTTGGGCGCCATTTTGGGAGGGGCGTTGATGCTTTTGCAGCACCATATTGAGCGTTCTGGTGGGGCGGGTCGCACCTCACCTGGAGGCCCTATTTAAACCAGTCCTCTTAGCGCAGCGGGATTGCCATCGCTTTGCCAGAGTCTTGCCAGAGTCCTGCCCATCTGCGCCCGTCAGCGTCCCGGAGGCGGCGGAGCGGCGGGTGGGTTAGGCTTCATAGGGTTTTTTGCTGCTGTCGGGAGGATGGTATACTATTCGGCGCTGGAACTTCGCTCTTTGCAAAAGGTATCTTGTGCCTGTTGGACTGTTTTTCCTGGTCGCTACAGGGGTAAAAGGCAATACCCTGGATGTGGTTGGTCACCAGGTTTTGCCCCTGCTGCTTCATTGCAGAGGGGAGAGGCCAATGTGAAACATCTTTGCCTGCTCTTAAACACCAGATCAGTGCGCAGACATGCCCTGGAGATCTTTGATCTCCTTGTTATGGAAAAACCATTATGTCTGATGTTGACAGAAACATGGCTGGGGATCTGTCCAATCCCGATATCATGGCGGCTATCCCGCCGGAATATAATATTTTTCGGCAAGATAGATTGAAGGGGAAGGGAGGAGGGGTGGCTCTTGTGGTGAATAAGCTTGCCACTTGTTCTATCATCCCTATGGATACTATTACAGGCTTTGAATCCCTGGCCTTCTCTATTACTCTGGCCCCTCATCAAGCTCTTAAAGGGCTGCTGGTCTATAGACCCCCTGGACCGGCGGGATCCTTTTTTGATGAACTACAGGCAGCTATTTCGGGGTTAGCTTTGAGAGCTGAGCACTGTGTGCTGGCGGGACATTTCAACTTCCACATGGATGAGGGTGAGGATCCGGATGCGAACAAACTATTCGATATTACGGCTCCCCTTGTACCTTTTCTTTCAGGCCCCACACACGACAAGGGTCACACTCTGGATCAGGTTTTTTCCACGGCCCCCTTAGAGGACATAGAGCTTCTTCCGGTGCTCTGGTCCGATCACAGGTTGGCTAGGTTCTATGTACCGGGCAGGGAGAAACTGCCTAGCAATGCGCCTAGACAGCATGGACCAGTCTCTAGGGCACTCCATCGGGTGACTCCTGAGATGCTAGCCCAGGCATCTCTTGACCATCCGTGTCCCCTTTCGGGCGACTTAGAGCGGGATGTAGAGTCTTTGCAGGTGTGGCTGACAGACAGGCTGAATGATTTAGCCCCTGCGATGGCCCCTCCGGTAACATCAAAGCGGGTTTCTGCTCCGTGGTTCACGGAAGCACTGTCTGCCTCTCGTCGCCAGTGCAAGGTGGCTGAGAGGGCTTGGCGCTCACAGTACGACCCTGCGGCCAGACTTGCATACAGGACTGCGATCAAAGTATATCATCGCGATATCCTTCGTGAGAAAAAGGGTTACCTGGCCAGGCGGATAGAGGCAGCCTCCAATTCATGTAAGGAGATCTTTACTATTGTGAGGGAGTTTACGGCCACTAGATCTAATCTATCTCAAACCGCTCCCTCTGAGTCGTGGGTTTGTGATCTTGCCAAGTTTTTTACGGATAAGATTAATTTGATTCAGGACTCCTTTCTTGAGAGGTTGGTTGAAGTTCGTCCCAGTAGTGGGGATGGGTTAGTTCCATCGCCCACCCTGGATTCTGTCTTGGCTGTTTTTCCGCCTATCTCTACTTCTGCGTCATTGGCACTTTTGGCCAATCTTAAATCGGGGTCGCCGTTAGACCCTTGCCCGGCCAAATTCCTGGTCCAGATGGCGGTTGTGGTAAACCCGTTGGTTAACCCACTTTTGAACCTCTCTTTGAGGGAGGGGGTGGTCCCGCAGACTTGGAAGCGGGCAATGGTGATCCCCCTCCTTAAAAAGCCTGGCCTGGATCCTGAGGTGTTGGCCAACTATAGGCCTATCTCTCTCCTTCCGGCGCTGGCCAAAATTACGGAGAAGCACGTGCATAGCGTGCTCTCTGTTTTTTTAGAAACCAATGACCTGTTGCACTCCACTCAATCTGGCTTCCGCCCCAATTTAAGCACCGAGACGGCGCTTTTGGAGGTGTCTGAGGCCATCAAGGAGGCTCTGGATTCAGGAGGCAAAGCCATGCTTGTCATGCTTGATCTGTCGGCGGCCTTCGACACCGTCCCCCATGAGGGGCTCCTCGCCAGACTTTATAACATCGGTCTGAGGGGGACGGTGTTCAGCTGGTTTACATCTTTCTTAGCTGGCCGTCGACAAACGGTCTGGGCCTCCCCTAGCTCTGCTGAGATGCCGCCGTTGGGAGTCGGAGTCCCGCAGGGTTCTGTGTTGAGCCCGACTCTTTTTAACATCTTTATGACCCCTTTGGCGGCACTGGTGGAGTCTCTTGGGGCCCAGATCGTCTCTTATGCTGACGATACCCAGCTCCTCTTTACGTGTAGGAAAGGTGAGGATTTCGACGGAGAGAGTATTCAGGAGTGTCTTGGGGCTGTTTTTAATTGGTTCCAGCAGAACAGCCTCAAATGTAACTCTGACAAGTCGGAGGTGCTGTTTTTTGGTTGCGCCTCAGACCCTGACTGGCAGACATGGTGGCCGATTAATATGTTCCCCCCAGCACAGGCGTCCCAGCTGGCAAAAAACCTGGGAATTAAGATCGATAATGGTCTGACGTTGAGATCTCAGATCCTCGGTCTTACGGGCACATGTTTTGGCATTCTCAAGATGCTCCGGAAGTTTCTTCCTCTGCTCACAGAAGAGCACAGGAAGATTACGGTGCAAGCCTTAATTGGCTCCAGAATGGACTATTCCAACGTCCTCTATCTGGGTCTTCCGTAATATCTTGTACAGCGGCTGCAGGTGGTGCAGAATTCTGCTGCACGCGCCATTTTTGGCCTTCACAGGCGAGCCAGAGTGTCCGGCCTTTTGCAGTCGCTTCATTGGCTGCCTATCCGGAAGCGGATAGTTTTTAAGGCTTTGACCCTGGCTCATAAGGCGCTCTTTGGTTCGGGAGCAAAATATCTTCAGCGTAGGCTTGTCTTTTACCGCCCGGCCCGATCTATGCGATCTGAATCTCTGTTTCTTGCGGCGGTTGCCCGAGTAAAGAGAGCCCGTATTGGGGGGCGCTTCTTTAGACTGAGGGCACCACAGCTCTGGAACACTCTGCCATTGGCCTTACGCTGTACCTCTAATCTGCTGTCTTTCAGGAAGGGCCTTAAAACCTGGCTTTTTACCCTCTAGTATGTCTCCTTTGCTGTTAATGAATGTTTTTATCTGTGTTATGTTTTTCTTCTTATGAGCTGCCAATAAAAAGCGCCGGGACACTCCAATGGAGTAGCCGTGCGCTATAGAAATTAAAATTAACATAACATAACATAACACCCCCTCACTCTCACACCCCCTCACCCTCACAGCCCCTCATCCTCACACACTCTCACACTCAAACACCCTCACACCCCCTCACCCTCACTCACCCTCTCACCCTCACACACTCTCCAACACTCACAACCCTCTCACCCTCACAACCCCTCACCCTCACATCCCCTCACCCTCACATCCCCTAACCCGCCCTCACAACATCACCCTCACACCCCCTCACCCTCACACACCCCCTCACTCCCCCTCTTACCCACCCTCACCCACCCGCTCACCCTCACACACCCTCTCACCCTCACACACCCTTTTACCCTCTCACCCATCCTCTCACCCACACTCACCCTCACCCCCCTCACCCTCACACACCCCCTCACTCTCACACCCCTCACCCTCACACCCCTTTGCACTTACCTTATCTTTGCACTTACCTTATCTTTGATCTCCTTGTTATGAAAAAACCATTATGTCTGATGTTGACAGAAACATGGCTGGGGATCTGTCCAATCCCGATATCATGGCGGCTATCCCGCCGGAATATAATATTTTTCGGCAAGATAGATTGAAGGGGAAGGGAGGAGGGGTGGCTCTTGTGGTGAATAAGCTTGCCACTTGTTCTATCATCCCTATGGATACTATTACAGGCTTTGAATCCCTGGCCTTCTCTATTACTCTGGCCCCTCATCAAGCTCTTAAAGGGCTGCTGGTCTATAGACCCCCTGGACCGGCGGGATCCTTTTTTGATGAACTACAGGCAGCTATTTCGGGGTTAGCTTTGAGAGCTGAGCACTGTGTGCTGGCGGGACATTTCAACTTCCACATGGATGAGGGTGAGGATCCGGATGCGAACAAACTATTCGATATTACGGCTCCCCTTGTACCTTTTCTTTCAGGCCCCACACACGACAAGGGTCACACTCTGGATCAGGTTTTTTCCACGGCCCCCTTAGAGGACATAGAGCTTCTTCCGGTGCTCTGGTCCGATCACAGGTTGGCTAGGTTCTATGTACTGGGCAGGGAGAAACTGCCTAGCAATGCGCCTAGACAGCATGGACCAGTCTCTAGGGCACTCCATCGGGGACTCCTGAGATGCTAGCCCAGGCATCTCTTGACCATCCGTGTCCCCTTTCGGGTGACTTAGAGCGGGATGTAGAGTCTTTGCAGGTGTGGCTGACGGACAGGCTGAATGATTTAGCCCCTGCGATGGCCCCTCCGGTAACATCAAAGCGGGTTTCTGCTCCGTGGTTCACGGAAGCACTGTCTGCCTCTCGTCGCCAGTGCAAGGTGGCTGAGAGGGCTTGGCGCTCACAGTACGACCCTGCGGCCAGACTTGCATACAGGACTGCGATCAAAGTATATCATCGCGATATCCTTCGTGAGAAAAAGGGTTACCTGGCCAGGCGGATAGAGGCAGCCTCCAATTCATGTAAGGAGATCTTTACTATTGTGAGGGAGTTTACGGCCCCTAGATCTAATCTATCTCAAACCGCTCCCTCTGAGTCGTGGGTTTGTGATCTTGCCAAGTTTTTTACGGATAAGATTAATTTGATTCAGGACTCCTTTCTTGAGAGGTTGGTTGAAGTTCGTCCCAGTAGTGGGGATGGGTTAGTTCCATCGCCCACCCTGGATTCTGTCTTGGCTGTTTTTCCGCCTATCTCTACTTCTGCGTCATTGGCACTTTTGGCCAATCTTAAATCGGGGTCGCCGTTAGACCCTTGCCCGGCCAAATTCCTGGTCCAGATGGCGGTTGTGGTAAACCCGTTGGTTAACCCACTTTTGAACCTCTCTTTGAGGGAGGGGGTGGTCCCGCAGACTTGTAAGCGGGCAATGGTGATCCCCCTCCTTAAAAAGCCTGGCCTGGATCCTGAGGTGTTGGCCAACTATAGGCCTATCTCTCTCCTTCCGGCGCTGGCCAAAATTACGGAGAAGCACGTGCATAGCGTGCTCTCTGTTTTTTTAGAAACCAATGACCTGTTGCACTCCACTCAATCTGGCTTCCGCCCCAATTTAAGCACCAAGACGGCGCTTTTGGAGGTGTCTGAGGCCATCAAGGAGGCTCTGGATTCAGGAGGCAAAGCCATGCTTGTCATGCTTGATCTGTCGGCGGCCTTCGACACCGTCCCCCATGAGGGGCTCCTCGCCAGACTTTATAACATCGGTCTGAAGGGGACGGTGTTCAGCTGGTTTACATCTTTCTTAGCTGGCCGTCGACAAACGGTCTGGGCCTCCCCTAGCTCTGCTGAGATGCCGCCGTTGGGAGTCGGAGTCCCGCAGGGTTCTGTGTTGAGCCCGACTCTTTTTAACATCTTTATGACCCCTTTGGCGGCACTGGTGGAGTCTCTTGGGGCCCAGATCGTCTCTTATGCTGACGATACCCAGCTCCTCTTTACGTGTAGGAAAGGTGAGGATTTCGACGGAGAGAGTATTCGGGAGTGTCTTGGGGCTGTTTTTAATTGGTTCCAGCAGAACAGCCTCAAATGTAACTCTGACAAGTCGGAGGTGCTGTTTTTTGGTTGCGCCTCAGACCCTGACTGGCAGACATGGTGGCCGATTAATATGTTCCCCCCAGCACAGGCGTCCCAGCTGGCAAAAAACCTGGGAATTAAGATCGATAATGGTCTGACGTTGAGATCTCAGATCCTCGGTCTTACGGGCACATGTTTTGGCATTCTCAAGATGCTCCGGAAGTTTCTTCCTCTGCTCACAGAAGAGCACAGGAAGATTACGGTGCAAGCCTTAATTGGCTCCAGAATGGACTATTCCAACGTCCTCTATCTGGGTCTTCCGTAATATCTTGTACAGCGGCTGCAGGTGGTGCAGAATTCTGCTGCACGCGCCATTTTTGGCCTTCACAGGCGAGCCAGAGTGTCCGGCCTTTTGCAGTCGCTTCATTGGCTGCCTATCCGGAAGCGGATAGTTTTTAAGGCTTTGACCCTGGCTCATAAGGCGCTCTTTGGTTCGGGAGCAAAATATCTTCAGCGTAGGCTTGTCTTTTACCGCCCGGCCCGATCTATGCGATCTGAATCTCTGTTTCTTGCGGCGGTTGCCCGAGTAAAGAGGGCCCGTATTGGGGGGCGCTTCTTTAGACTGAGGGCACCACAGCTCTGGAACACTCTGCCATTGGCCTTACGCTGTACCTCTAATCTGCTGTCTTTCAGGAAGGGCCTTAAAACCTGGCTTTTTACCCTCTAGTATGTCTCCTTTGCTGTTAATGAATGTTTTTATCTGTGTTATGTTTTTCTTCTTATGAGCTGCCAATAAAAAGCGCCGGGACACTCCAATGGAGTAGCCGTGCGCTATAGAAATTAAAATTAACATAACATAACATAACACCCCCTCACTCTCACACCCCCTCACCCTCACAGCCCCTCATCCTCACACACTCTCACACTCACACACCCTCACACCCCCTCACCCTCACTCACCCTCTCACCCTCTCACCCTCACACACTCTCCAACACTCACAACCCTCTCACCCTCACAACCCCTCACCCTCACATCCCCTCACCCTCACATCCCCTAACCCTCCCTCACAACATCACCCTCACACCCCCTCACCCTCACACACCCCCTCACTCCCCCTCTCACCCACCCTCACCCACCCGCTCACCCTCACACACCCTCTCACCCTCACACACCCTTTTACCCTCTCACCCATCCTCTCACCCACACTCACCCTCACCCCCCTCACCCTCACACCCCCCCTCACTCTCACACCCCTCACCCTCACACCCCTTTGCACTTACCCTCACACCCTCTCACCCTCACACACCCTCTCACCCCCTCTAACCCTCACACCCCTCACCCTCACACCCCCTCACACCCTCACACACACCCTCACACACCCTCACACACCCTCACCCTCACACCCCATCACCCTCACACCCCCTCACCACCTTCACCCTCACCCCCGTCACCCTCATCCACCCTCCCCCTCACACCCCCTCCCCCTCACACCCACTCCCCCTCACCCCCTCACCCTCACAACCCCACCCCCATCACCCTCACAACCCCACACCCTCACTCTCACAACCCCACACCCTCCCCCTCACACCCCCTCATACCCCCTCACCCGCACACCCCCTCACCCTCACACCCCCACACCCTCACACCCCTCACCCTCACACACCCCACCACCCTCACACACCCTCACCCTCACACACCCTCACCCTTGCCCCCTCACAACCCCTCACCTTCACACACCCTCACACCCCCTCACACCCCCTCACCCCCCTCACCCTCACACCCCCTCACACTTCTCACCCTCACAGCCCCTCACACACCCTCACTCACCCTCACACCCTCTCACCCACACACCCTCACTCACCCTCTCACCCCCTCACCCCCTCACCCTCACCCTCACACCCCCTCACCCTCACACACCTCCTCACCCTCACACCCCCTCACTCTCACACCCCCTCACTCTCACACCCCCTCACCCTCACATCCCCTAATCCTCACCCTCACACACCTTCACCCTCACAAACCCTCACCCTCAAACACCCTCACCCTCACTCACCCTCACACACCCTCTCACCCTCACACACCCTCTCACACTCACAACCCTCTCACCCTCACACCCCTCACCCTCACATCCCCTCACCTTCCCTCACACCCTCACCCTCACACCCCCTCACCCTCACACACCCTCACACACCCCCTCACTAACCCTCTCACCCACCCTCACCTGCCCTCTCACCCTCACACACCCTTTCACCCTCACACACCCTCTCACCCTCACACACCCTCTCACCCACCCTCACCCTCACACCCCCTCACCCTCACACACCCTCACCCTCACACACCCAATCACCCTCACACCCCCTCACCCTCACACCCCCTCACACCCCACACACCCTCACACCCCCACACACCCTCACCCTCACAAACCCCCTCACTCTCACCCCCCCACCCTTACACCCCTTTATCCTTACCCTCACACCCCCTCACACACCCACACCCTCACACACCCTCTCACCCTCACACACCCTCTTACCCCCTCTCACCCTCACACCCCTAACCCTCACACCCCTCAACCTCACACCCTCACCCACACACGCCCTCACACCCTCTCACACCCTCACCCTCCCACACCCCCTCTCACCCCCTCACCCCCTCACCCTCACCCTCACACCCCCTCACCCTCACACACCTCCTCACCCTCACACCCCCTCACTCTCACACCCCCTCACTCTCACACCCCCTCACCCTCACATCCCCTAATCCTCACCCTCACACACCTTCACCCTCACAAACCCTCACCCTCAAACACCCTCACCCTCACTCACCCTCACACACCCTCTCACCCTCACACACCCTCTCACACTCACAACCCTCTCACCCTCACACCCCTCACCCTCACATCCCCTCACCTTCCCTCACACCCTCACCCTCACACCCCCTCACCCTCACACACCCTCACACACCCCCTCACTAACCCTCTCACCCACCCTCACCTGCCCTCTCACCCTCACACACCCTTTCACCCTCACACACCCTCTCACCCTCACACACCCTCTCACCCACCCTCACCCTCACACCCCCTCACCCTCACACACCCTCACCCTCACACACCCAATCACCCTCACACCCCCTCACCCTCACACCCCCTCACACCCCACACACCCTCACACCCCCACACACCCTCACCCTCACAAACCCCCTCACTCTCACCCCCCCACCCTTACACCCCTTTATCCTTACCCTCACACCCCCTCACACACCCACACCCTCACACACCCTCTCACCCTCACACACCCTCTTACCCCCTCTCACCCTCACACCCCTAACCCTCACACCCCTCAACCTCACACCCTCACCCACACACGCCCTCACACCCTCTCACACCCTCACCCTCCCACACCCCCTCACACCCCCTCACATCCCCTCACCTTCACACCCCTCACCCTCACACACCCTCACACCCCCCACCCTCACCCCCATCACCCTCCCCTTCCCTCCCCCTCACACCCCCTCACCCTCACAACCCCACACCCTCACACCCTCACCCTCACACCCCCTCACACCCCCTCACCCTCACACCCCCTCACACCCCCTCACCCTCACACCCTCACACCCTCCCACCCTCACACCCTCGCACCCCTCACCTCACACACACCATCACCCTCACACACCCTCACCCTCACACCCCCTCACCCTCACACCCCTCACCCTCACACCCTCTTACCCTCACACACCCTCACAATCCCTCACACACCCTCATCCTCACACCCCCTCACCCTCACAGCCCCTCACACACCCTCACTCACCCTCACACACCCTCACTCACCCTCACACCCTCTCACCCACACACCCTCACTCACCGCTCTCACCCCATCACCCCCACACCCCCTCACCCTCACACCACTTCACCCCCTCACTCACCCTCACACCATCACCCTCACACACCCTCACACCCCCCTCATCCTCACACCCCCTCACCCTCATACCCTCACTCTCACTTCCCCTCAGCCTCACACACCCTCACTCACACACCCTCACCCTCACACCCCCTTACCCTCACACCCTCTCACCCTCACACACCCTCATCCCATTCACCCTCACATACCCTCACTCTCACACCCTCTCACCCTCACTCACCCTCACACACACTCACACACCCTCACCAGCATAGCATAACAAAACATAGCATAGCATAACAAAACACAGCATAGCATAGCATAACAAAACAAAGCATACGATAGCAAAACAAAACATAGCATAGCATAACAAAACATAGCATAACATAACAAAACATAGCATAACAAAACACAACACATAGCATAACAAAACATAGCAAAACACAGCAAAACACAGCATAGCTTAACACAATACAACAAAACATAGCATAGCAAAACAAAACATATAATAGCATAGCAAAACATGGCATAACAAAAAATAGCATAGCAAAACAAAGCATAGCATAATAAAACACAACAAAACATAGCATAGCATAACAAAACATAGCATAGCATAACAAAACATAGCATAGCATAACAAAGCATAGCATAGCAAAACATAGCATAGCATAACAAAACATAGCATAGCATAACAAAACATAGCATAGCATAAGAATTCAAAGCATAAGATAGCAAAACATAGCATAGCATAACAAAACAAAACATAGGATAGCAAAACAAAACATAGCATAGCATACAGCATCACTCGGCACCACCAGAGCATCACTCAGGGGCACCACAACATAACTATGCGCTACCACAGCATCACTGAACGCCCACAGCATCACTCGTTCACCATCACAACATCACTCAGCGCCACCACAGCTTCAATCTGTGCAACCATTCAGCAACACCTGGTTCAAATATGTTCTCTCAATGTTTCAAGCTTTATTACAAATGTAACAAAAAGATGTTAATATTTCACTTCTGTTCTTGGATTTTTGTCACAATAAAACACACTGAACATAATCTTCACAAAAGTTATTTACAAAACTTTAAGCTATTTCCATTATAAATTACAATAACATTTATTTAAGTATTAATTATTGAAAAAAAATTAAAAGCCATTGTTACTTGTAATATCAATACAGGTAAGTCACGTAAATACAACACATATTGCATTACAAATGCTATAGGTGTCACATTTGCCAAAGTTATAACTATTGGCATTGTAAATGACAAAGCTATTAATTTTGCTATTTTCAAAAACAAAACATAAATAAAAAATGTGTCATTTACAATACCAAAAGCTCAAACTTTCCTAATGCGAGACCTATTGCATTGCAAATGCTTGTTTTGACTGAGGTGCAACACTTTACATGCAAATATACTAGTGCAGGCACTCCTTCTTTACATTACCTATTTGCTCCTGAGAAGTGCCAGTACGTCCCCTTTCAAAATATTGCATACGTGCTGAGAAGTGCAGTGTAAGGAAATGCCTCTTTTTGCATTCCCACCCCAATATTTTTGCACTGGTGCTGCTGGTTTTTCGCCTCTTTAGAGTGCGTAGAGGCCTGCTAACCAGACCTCAGTGTCTGCGTTTGGTCACTTATAAAGTGTTTGCCGAATTGGCTATACCCAATTAGCAAGTACTAACTTACTTATAAGTCCCTATTATATGGTACTGAGGGCATGTAAGGTGACAAAGGACAAAATGGCTCCCAGCCTGGCTCTGCAGTCTGAAAGGGCAGTGTTTACCAAAACCAATAACAAAGCCACCACTCCCTAAATCCTATCTGTAATTCTCCCCTAAGGAAGGCCTATGGAGTCCTATGGCAGGGAGTTTGTTAAGTAAGACATCTTTGTTTTTAACAGCAACACTACAAAATTGTCATTTTACTGGAGAAAAGCTAGTAGCCCCTTTGGCTATCACAGCGTTACCGACTGGCATCCTAGCCGGTCTAACTTCTGAATGGGACCACCTAAATTGGTACTGGATGCTATCAAAATAATTGTATTATCAACAATAAGAGGGAGAGTATTAGTCACTCTTATTCCCCTTGGCAAGTATACTAAAAAACAGCAAGCATTGGCATAACCAATAGGTCTTGCCTTTGGAACCTTATAAGTGCTTAGTTATACAGCACAATATCCTTGGTGCAACAACATCAAGTGTTGCATGGCTAAACACTTATAAGGTCCCAAAGGTGAGACCTATTGGCTATGCCAATGCTTGTTACTAGGATATTACTAGCACTTCCTTGGAGCGCTGGGATGCACTTGAAGGGACGACAATGCTGTAGAAGAAGATAAGAAAAAACTTGAAGAGCTAAATAGGGAGGTTGATTCCTATTGTGAATATTTACTTAAACGAAAAATAGACAAACTGCAGAAAGATATAAGGTTCTACTCCAAAGAAAAGGCATACCCATATCCTAATGAGCATTTTTTATCTGATGCTCACCACCAAGAATCAGACACATATGGACCAGCACGACCTCAACGTAAAATCACCATGTTTTTGGACACATCTGACTCCGATAATGAGTCTAGTCCACACAATACTAACTATGACCCGGAAAGAGGAGAATATGTATATGACCAACCAAGAGGTCAGTCTTTTTTAGGGAGACGTGGCCCCCGCAGGGACCCTGGAAGCCACAATATCAGTCCAGGTTCCGAACGAACTACAACTACAATGAGTTCCCACCGAACAATCCCCAATACTGAGTAACACGGAATGCCCAGTATTGGCGATCATAGAACCAATACCTATTTTTAATTTGTCTATAAAATCTCTTACCAAACCTGAAATTATGCTCCTCTCTAAAAGTTTATCGTTTGTTCCGCACACAAAAGCTGACAAACTTGAAATCTTTCAGGATATCTCAACCTTTTTTCGTAAAATACGCCTAAAAAGTTTTTACTAACAGACCAGAGTCAAACTTATATGTTGACAATAAATCAGTCCTTAGACCAGTGTTGATTTGTACCCCCACTCTGGAACAGGCTGGGCCAGAAGTAGGTATCTTTGAAACAGTAGTAATTACCAAACTCAAAGAAATCACCAAATTCAATCCCAATCCTACCCTGAATCTCCAGCAAGAAGAACTTAATGCATTGAAAGTTCTAAAGGATTAAAAAAATATCACAGTGAAGAGCTGTGACAAGGGTGGTGACATAGTGATTTTAGATACTGAAACATATATTGACCAAATGTATATGCTTTTAAACAACCCTATGCATTATAGGAAGATTACCTCTGACCCTACACCAAGAGTACAACGAAAAATACAAACTCTCACTAGAAAGGCAGTTGAACAGGATATCATTTGTCGGCAAGTGACTATATGAATGTACCGGCTCCCTGTATGGCAAGCGTCTACCGGGTACCGAAAATTCATAAGGATAGGCATAACTCAACTTACAGACCCATTGTTAGTACAATAGGATCTGCAACTGAACACATATTTAAATATATAGACCACATTTTAAGCCCACATGTACCCAAAACTCCATCAAATGTCAGAGATACCAAAGACATGATTCAAAAGATAGAGGGACTCCCCTTTAACCCCTTCCATGCTCATGACGAGCTCAGCTCGTCATGATGCACGGTTGAGCTGTGCTGATGACGAGCTGAGCTCGTCATGATCAATGGACTTGATGATAAGTCAGCATAGGAGGGGAAAACACCTAGCAGCCAAGGTGTTAACAGCCAGAGTGATACCTTGGTATCTCTTGATATTGAGTCGCTCTACAGCAACATCCCCCAGCTGGAAGCACTCACAGCTGTGAAGTGGTTCATACTGACCTACTCTATTGACTGTGATGTACCCTTCATCATTGATCTTCTAACTATCGTACTTGATGAAAATACCTTTGAATTTAATGGAGATTTATTTAAGCAGATCAAGGGTGTCAGCATGGGGGTATCTTGTGCCCCCACGGTGGCTAATATTTACATGGCGTATTTTGAACATCTCTATATATACAATGAGGTAGCCCCCTTTTATGAGTCGTTATATCAGTGGTTACGCTATATCAATGATATTCTGTTTATGTGGAAAGGTGACCTTGAGAAATTGAAAGAATTCCTTGAATGGATTATTCTGTGCGACACCAACCTGCGTTTTACAGCCAATATTGGTGATCGCAGTATAGAGTTTTTAGACATCAAAATGGAGGATGTGGACTCCACATTGGAAGTAGATCTCTATACAAAACCGACAGCAAGAAATACATTATTACATTTCTCTAGTTACCATCCTAAAGAGAGAAAGTATCCCTATGGGACAGTTTTTACACCTTCGACGTAATTGTACTAATGTAAAAGATTTTGACTTGCTAGCAGTAGTCATGAAACAAAAGATTTTGAATCGTGGCTATCCTAGAAGACTGATAAGAGAGGCATATAAAAGAGCTCGCTTTTATGACCGTGACCACCTTCTACAAACTATTGCCAAGAAGGAACCACCAAAACTAGTTTGTGTCACTCGACACTCCACCTTCAATGAGAAAATTAGGTAAACCATTGAAGCATGACTTTTTCTCTACTTGCCCTACGAGATTATTGTGAGTATACTAGCCCCTTTTTCTTGCATTATCTGGTCATTATAATTGCAGTGAGTAATCACCCATAACATGACTTTTGATGTTTCTACCTCATAAAATTACTAGAGGTAAGATTTTATGCATTTTACACATCAAATGGGACAGTCTTTGTATTCCCCATAATATTCCTTACATCTAAAGGTTCAGCGGTCTGAAGGTTATTGGTCGACACCTACATACATTCCAAGATGGCCGCTGCATTAAAGACTGGGTCATAGGCTTCAGTCAGCAAACACTAATAACGTGACTTATGATGTGTTTGCCTCATAAAACCATTAGGGGCAAGTTTTCATGCACCTCTCATATCAAATGGGAGAGTTTATGCACCCCCCCTTAACATTCATCACAGCTATAGGTTTAACTGTTGAAGGCTATTAGTCGATTCTTATATGCATTCAAAGATGGCCGCTGCATTATAGACTGGGTCATAGGCTGCTTTTGCAGCCATTTAGATCGGCTGATAGTTATGTGACAGTCATATGATCGATCAGTTTCCATTTTAATCACCGAGCGCGCGTCTTCCAATCTTTGAGCCGGCATCATAATCGGTCGCTTCATTTAAAAAAAAAAAAATCTGTTTATTGATTTTCAACCACAAACAACCCGCCCAGTAGTTAAGTACATTCAGGCAGGCACTACTGTCTCATTATAAATAGTGGTAAAACCACTTGACATGCAATGGTACAATCAAAATAAGAGGCCAGGAGAAGCAATAAACAGTTGTCCACTACCACTGAGCTAGCCCCAACATCCTCGCATTTCTAAGAATGCAGCATAAGTAAACATGTGCTATAGAGCTATATAGTATTAATTCAACTACTCTTCCCCCTGCAACCCTCCCTCACCCGCCCACCCTCACTGACGTGCACCTACTACAGCGTAACTTATCTCAACAAACACTTGGAGCAACATGACCTGTCAGAGTACTATACATACATCTGTTATAGAATGTTAGACGGAGACCCGAAGGGTCGGCCGAGCAAGGGGGAGAGGCCTCCTGGCGAGGGCCCTCTCTTCAGATCGTACGGACCAGCAACTACCCCCCCACAGATGGACGCCACACCAAGATAGGTTCTGTACACTTTTATAGATATTCTCAGGCAGGGTAACTTGACGATACAGCAAGACAAAGATACGAGGATCTCGCCAATTCTAGTCTCTGGGGGTAAAGGGGGTAGCGGGACAGTCTCGGTACCGGTCCGGTACAGGGGGTAGCTGGTGTATAGCTCTCAATCCGCGAGCTGGAGGGTCCGCAAGTAGGTGCCGCGGCAGCGCCAGCAGGCTTTCGAAGATGGTTCACAAGGATGGGCCGCGGCAGCGCCAGCAGGCTCTCGAAGATGGTTCACAAGGACGGGCCGCGGCAGCGCCAGCAGGCTCTCGAAGTTGGTTCACGAAGAGGATGAGCCGCGGCAGCGCCAGCAGGCTTACGAAGATGGTTCACGAAGAGGAGGAGCCGCGGCAGCGCCAGCAGGCTTACGAAGATGGTTCATGAAGAGGATGAGCCGCGGCAGCGCCAGCAGGCCTTCAAGGACAGTTCACAAAGAGGGGCCGCGGCAGCGCCAGCAGGCCTCCAAGGATGAGTTTGTCTCGGTGTCTCTCGACTCCAGGATACAACTCCCTTCCTGCTCTGGAGCTGCCCCAGTTATAGGTCTGGCGCCCTTTGATGTCCGGACCCTCGCACTGGGAGGTCGGGGGGGTCTGGGATGAGGGAGTCCAGACACCCAGCAGGGGGTGGAGCTAGCGCCCAGGGAGGCTGGGGGCGATCGAAACCAGGCGGAGGGGAGCCATCGACACTCCTTCTTCCATTGACTCGCCAAGTGGTCTCTTTACCCCCTGGGTGGATGGTGGTGCCTCGATGTCGGGGCTTGGCTGGGCCGGAGGTGGAGGTCGACCCGTGGCCACGAGGCCTGGTCGTGGTGGTTCCAAGATGGCGGCTGGGCCGGGGACGGTGGTTCGGGAAGGAACCCGGGCCAGCCGAGAATGTTGTTGTGATGGGCCGGGGCCCCGTGGAGGAAGAGCCGGGGGGTTGGCCCGGCGGCTACAGGGGTGGTTCTGGTCCGGGGGACAGGTGTAGCAGGGATCCGTGACCCGCCATGCGGGGAGGGGTCGGGCCTACCACGAGGCCTGTCCAACATAGAAGATCATGATTAAAATAGGAACGGGAGCATGTTCATACATTTCATCTCTTGTAATGTTACAGTCACCTACTAAGTTCCACCCCCCGAATGTTCGCTCAGTTCCGATCCAGAGTCCCCATCTGTAGCCTTCAATTCTATAACGAGGGCATCCCACGCCCGGGCTGCATCTAGCGCTTTCTCATTGTGGGACCTCTGGGCCTGTTGCAGGTGAATCACACTCTCACTCCCTGCCCATGTAAGCAGTGCAGCCTTCCATCTAACAAAACTAGGCCCCCGCAGCTTTCCAGTGTGTTGTGATTTCCCTACTGGCCAGCACTAGCCCCAGGTCCAGGAATTTACTCGTTATTTTGGACTTACTGGTATGGGGAAACCAATGTAATAGGCAGGTACCCTTATCTAGAGTAATCTGCCGTTCCGTGATATTGCATAGTAACTCCACTACATCTTCCCAATATGTGCCCAATTGCGGACAATCCCATAGCATGTGCAGTAGGTCTGCATCCGCAAGCCTGCAGCGGGGGCACTGCGCTGTGTCTACATGAAAATATTGGTTGATCCTCGCCGGGGTGAGGTAGGCCCTATGCAGTATGAAGAAATGAACCAATTGAAATCTGGCATTTCTGGTACTCTTCCATGCCCTCTTAACGATCTGCGACCAAGCTGGATCCGATATATCTCTACCAATATCCGACGTCCATTGGTCGACTTCAGAGACTGCGATCCCTCTCCAAGCATACGTCTATATAAACAGGTGACAGCCTTGTAGGTGCCTGCTGCCATCGCCACATACTGACACACCGAGCTCACCGGTTGTTCCGAAAGGCTCTCGCCCCAATACTTTTGCATTGCAGCTGTCAGGGCCGAATGGAGCAACGAACCTCTCCTGCAACTTGCCATAGGGTAATAACGTGCCATCGTCGTACAGGTCACCCACCACCTGTAGCCCGAAGGACTCCCACTCAGCGAGGGCCAGCCAGTCTCTGGCGTGCGGAAGGGCGGTGCACATACCCAAGGGTATCTCCGGGGCATAGGGGCTTCGCACCTTGACTCTGCTATAATAGCGTTTCCAGCAAAGCTGCAGCGTACGCTCCTCAATGGACAGGGAATTTACGCGCAATCTCTGCTGGAGTAAACGATAGCACATGCCGAGGCTTCGCTGGTTCATAGTCTCTTTCAGGGCCTCTGAATTCCAACGCCACCGCTTGAGTAAGCCCTTGAAACTGCGTGGCTAGATAATATAATTCAAAGTCAGGGACCGCAAGACCCCTCTCTTCTCTGGGGTAATTAGTGTAGCAAGTGCCACTCTTCGTCTTCCGTTCCCCCAAATGAAGCCACCCACCATTGACCTAAGCTGTCGGAAGAAGGAGGCGGGTATCCACACCGGTAACGTTCGGAAATAATAAAGTAGCCGGGGAAGTGCTACCATCTTCAAAAGGGCCACACAACCTGCCACTGATAAAGGCAATGTTCCCCAGAACTGCATGCTATTCTTGAATACACTTGGTGTCAGATTATTACCCATTTTCGTACCTATTATGCGGATCTGTATGATAGCAAGCTGCGGACCAGTGAGGCAGACATCCAAGCCTTTTTGGGTGAGTTGGAGCTTCCCGCACTAAATGCAGAACAGGCTGACTCCCTTGGCCGAGACATCACACTGTCTGAAATTAGGTGCGCTATCAAGCATATGGCGTGCAACAAAACTCCGGGAATTGATGGCCTGCCCATAGAGTTTTATGCGACATATGTGGAGCTTCTTGCCCCTAGATTATTATTGGTCTTTAAGGAGGCTAGAGAACTAGGGATATTACCGACCTTGGCTAGGGAAGCTATTATTATTCCCCTATTGAAACCAGGGAAAGCCTCTACTGACCCTGCTGCATATCGCCCAGGAAGAATCTGGCTACTCAAATCTGACAGCTCGGCCTCAGTCTCATCTGCCTCCGTTTCAGAGCCCGTGGATGGCACCGGCGAGGACCCCTCTGCCCCAGCAATGATCGCAACGGCCTGCAGCGCCGCCAGTTGCTCCGCCTCTGTTTGAGACAGTGAAGAGCCCCCAGGCACCGAATGCCGTCTTTGGTTACAGCGGGATCGTCGAAGCTGCTGCTTCCCGCGCCGGCGGCCGTGACGGCAAACCAGCCTCCCATCTGCCAGTTCTGTATTCCTCCAGCCATGTCCAGGTTTCCTCAGGGCTATTACAAAAGTGAGTTTTGCCATCTAGGGCAATGCGCAATCGGGCAGGGCATATCAGAGAATATTGTAATGCTTCATCACGGAGCGCCCGCTTAACCGCCAAGAAGGAAGCCCTGGCCCGCTGTACCTCGAGCGTGTGGTCTGGAAACAGTGTGACATTGCTATTGTCCACAGTATAGGGGCCCGAGGTCCTGGCCCTGTGAAGGAGTAGATCTCTGTCTCTGTAATGGAGGAGGCGCACAACCACCTGCCGAGGTGGGCATCCAGGGTCCGGCGGGCGCGCCAGCACCCTATGGCCCCTTTCCAACGTATAGAACTGTGAGAGGCCCTCTGGAGCAACCACCTCCAGGGACCAGTTCTCAAAGTAGGACACCATATCAGTCCCCTCAATCCGTTCCGGCAGGCCAACTACGCAGACGTTGTTTCTTCTATTGCGGCCTTCCGCGTCATCAGCCCTCTTCTCCAGGGTCTGCAGCCGGTTCACGCCATCCACCATCTGAGCATTCAATTTACGCTGCGCAGGCCCCACATCATCCAACTTAAGCTCTGTCTGCCGCACCCTGTCTGACAATTTAGCATGGTCAGCTTTCAGGAGTCCCAAACCTGTTGCCACCTGTGCAATATCCTGTTGGAGGGCCGTTCTAATGTCTGTTATAGCCCTTAAAATCTGGTCCACCTGGTGCTGTGGTAGTAATCTGGGAGGGGTAGGCTCCGGGTCTCGCGGCCCTCGCTCCGCATCTGTCTCCACGCTGTCCAAGGAGGGCCCCCCTTGCTTCCCCCGGGGCTTCCCCATGGCCAGCGTCCACAAGCGTCGCCCGAATCAGGAGGTGGGTTCCCCTGTCTGCCCCATAGGAGCCTTCGTCCGCTCCCACCGCCGAGAAAGGCGAAGGGTAAGTAGGTCCGGCTGTAGTACACCCGCAAGCCGTGTCACCTGTATTCAGCCCAGTTCAATCGCTCGCAGCGCACCTATGTCCAGGTCCAGGCGCTGTAGAGCAAGGGCGCCCAGCTAGACCGGCAATGGCCTCAGCGGGTTAGGAGAAAGAGTGCGCCTCCCAGCGCGGGTGCTGCGTCAATGATGTGTCCAGGGTCGCCGTAAGAAGGGGGCCCCCAGGTGTCCTCGCCAGCCAAGCCCCGTCAGTCGCTACAGTCCGGCAGCCCAACAGTCGCCACCATAGGGCCCCCACAGCAGGCCCGCAGCGCTATCAGGAAGGGGAGGGGGGAGGGGGCCAGAGAAGGGCGCGATCCCCAGCCGCTCCCCCCCTCAACTCACCTCGGGGATTCAGCACAGGCACTTGGCCACAGTTCCTTTCACAGGGCAGTGGGTGGTCGCGTGCAGAGTCTCCTCAATGATGTCTCCTCTGCAGGAGCAGCAGTTCAATGCCCCACTGCCTGCTCCTCACTCGATCGGTGCGCCCCCACGGTGTCCCCCACTCAGGACCTCAGAGGCACTCCAGTAGCCCGTCAGCCAGGCCGCGCCGCCACCCGCAGCGTCCGATGTACCGCTGCCGGGGTTGGGGGGGAGGAGAAAGACCGGAGATAAAGGAAGGGGAGGAGGAGGGGGAACAGCGCACACAGTTCTCCGCGCTGCCGTCACGCGGCCCCTCCACCGCGACCGGTCATCAGCAACCTGATTGTAATCTCCCGCAGCAGGCGGGGGTAGCGCACCAGGGGCCACACTCCTCCGCTCCGGTCGGTCGTCTGCAGGACGCAGGCCGGTACCGCCTCCAGGCATCTCCCGGCCAGGAGCAGCCGCGGGCCACCGCCGCACTCTCTCCAATACAGTCTGGGCCAACAAGGGGACTCCTCCACACCGCCCTCAAGCGTCAGCAGGTCCAGGCCTCACCTCCGAGGCGCCAGACAGGGCCAGCCAGCAAACTCCAGAGCTTCTCCGCTACGATAATGCCTCAGGCGCCGCCATCTTGATCCGCGGCAGAGCTACGGTCCAGGACCCACCGCGGGGCCCCCACGCACCCAGGAGGCACCCAGCGTCGTCCTTCCAGAGGGGCAGCTGCCTACGCCCCACTACACTGCCAGGGATCAGTTTGGGGGGGTTCCAACATCCCAAAATGCAGGATAATCAGCGGGGTCGGAGCAGAGCTGCAGGTTCACGCTTCCTCCACCATCGGCTCCCAAGCCACGCCTCCACAATCGGTCGCTTCATGCACATCGGCAGATGGTCTTGAGCTGTCTGCACTTGGCACTTATCTAATTGGTAAGTCGGGCTTTTCAGATACCCTCTGTATCCGTACAGGTCTTTGTAGACTACCTATAAATAATAGACATGATTTTATCGGCACTCTCGCGATAAGCTTGCTACCGATACTACAGCTGGTATCTATTCTTTATGTATTTTAATGTCTATCTAGCCATTTAACCAGCATAACCGTTGCGATAACCAATGTATCTTTATGACTACACCATGTCCATATCACGCGGTATGACAGTTAGTTCTCTTTGCTTATTCAAACGCATAGATAGCATTTCCATATCTTGAATATAGGACACATTTTTTTGTAATACTGGATCGCTATTACATGTATTTAGGAGTTTCATGTTCCTTCTTTTATATATAGCAGAAGTTAAGGTGTGTATAGGATTGGCAGCTCGTCCACAGAATCAGAACTGCCTTGTATAAAGTAATTGTTTCATCCCTTAATTCTGCCTCACCACGGGATGGGATCGCTTTAGGGATGTTTTCCGTACATGACATCCTATTTTCTTCTCTTTTTCAGTTTACTCTTTGAGAACTTTGTATGGAGGAAGTTTGGTCTCCTTAATCCATGCATCTTTTTCCCTCATAAGGTAGAGTTATTATTAAGCATGGGCTGAAAATTCGTTCCGCTCGCGGAATTTGCAGATTTTCTGCGATTTCGCGATCCGCGAATCTCGCGAAATTGCGGTAAAATCCGCAAATCAGCTGGACGAATTTTCAGCCAAGCACTTACAGGGTTACAGCAGCAGGTGCAAAAGTTGAAGCTAATTTTTTGTAACCTTTTACAAAAGGGTTACAAAGAAATTAACTTCCTGTAAGTGCTTCCTGGCGCCTCGTTGCCTACTTGCAACTATTCTCTGACCCTGCTCTGACCCTTGAAACAGGGTCATAGAATAGTTACAAGTAGGCAATGAGGCTCCTGTCACAAAAATTAAACCTCAACAGGAATCACTGACAGATATAAAAACAAGCATTTGCAATGCAATAGGTGTCGCATTGGGATAGTTTGAGCTATTGGTGTTGTAAATGACAATTTTTTTAATTTATGTGTTGGTTTTGAAAATAGCTAAATTAATAACTTTGTCATTTACAATGCCAATAGTTATAACTTTCGCAAATGTGACACCTATAGCATTTGTAATGCAACATGTTTTGTATTTACGTGACTTAGATGTATTGATATTACAAATTACAATGGCTTTTAATTTTTTTAAATAATTAATACTTAAATAAAACTGATTTTAATTTATAATGGCAATAGCTTAAACTTTTGTAAATAACTTTTGTGAAGATTATTTTCAGTGTATTTTATTGTGACGAAAATCAAAGAACAGAAGTGAAATATTAACATTTTTTGTGACATTTGTAATAAAGCTTGAAACATTGAGAGAACATATTTGAACCAGTTGTTGTTGAATGGCTGCGCAGATTGATGCTGGGGTGGCGCTGAGTGGTGCTGTGGTGGTGCTGAGTGGTGCTGTGGTGATACTGAGTGGTGCTGTGGTGGTGCTGAGTGATACTGGGATGGGGCTGAGTGATGCTGGGGTGGTGCTGAGTGATGCTATGGCGGTGCTGAGTAATGCTGTGGTGGTGCTGAGTGATGCTGTGGTGGTGCTGTTGTGGTGCTGAGTGATAATGTGGTGGTGCTGAGTGATGCTGTGGTGGTGCTGAGTGATGCTGTGGTGGTGCTGAGTGATGCTGTGGTGGTGCTGTTGTGGTGCTGAGTGATAATGTGGTGGTGCTGAGTGATGCTGTGGTGGTGCTGAGTGATGCTGTTGTGGCGCTGAGTGGTGCTGTGGTGGTGCTGAGTGGTGCTGTGGTGGTGCTGAGTGATGCTGTGGTGGTGCTGAGTGATGCTGTGGTGGTGCTGAGTGATGCTGTTGTGGTGCTGAGTGATGCTGTGGTGGTGCTGAGTGGTGCTGTGGTGGTGCAGAGTGGTGCTGTGGTGGTGCCGAGTGGTGCTGTGGTGGTGCCGAGTGGTGCTGTGGTGGTGCTGAGTCATGCTGTGGTGGTGCTGAGTGGTGCTGTGGTGGTGCTGAGTGATAATGTGGTGGTGCTGAGTGATGTTGGGGTAGCGCTGAGCGATGATGTGGTTTTCAGAGGGCAGAAAGGCACAAAAAGCAGTCTAACAAAGGGCAGAAGGGGAAAAAAACACAGGAAAAACGAGTCTAACAGAGGGCAGAAGGGCACAAAAAAACAGTCTAACAGAGGACAGAAGGGTAGAAAAACAAGGGAAAAACGAGTCTAACAGAGGGCAGAAGGGCACAAAAAACGAGTCTAACAGGGGCAGAAGGGCAGAAAAACGAGTCTAACAGAGGGCAGAAGGGCACAAAAAACGATCTAACAGAGGGCAGAAGGGCACAAAAACAAGGGAATAACAGAGGGCAGAAGGTCACAAAAACGAGTCTAACAGAGGGCAAAAGGGCAGAAAAACAAGGGAAAAATGAGTCTAACAGAGGGCAGAAGGGCACAAAAAATGAGTCTAACGGGGGGCAGAATGAATCCCACCCTGCGTGTTTGTCCACGAAGATGCCACCGTTTTGTGCAATACCTCTACTCAACTGGAGTACTTTCTACTGTCTAATCAGTAAGTGCTCCCTCGTTGGCTAAATTTATAGGGGCAGATTTAAAATAACTGGCGCATTCCCAGGGATGCACTAGTTATTGTGCGCCGCAGCTCCGCCACCCATGGTCCGCCGCATTTACAATGCGGCGCACCATGTGGCAAAGCGATACAAAAGGGGATGATGGACGGAGCGTTTGAGCAAATCAAACACTCACCCCCAGTCAACTGATCTGGGTTTAATCCATCACCATTCTTTAGCTCACTCAGCCACCTCAGTTCAGAGATGGCCATATGCAAATCAGTCTGACCCTGTGCCTCCTAGGAACAGTCCAGCCTGAACTGCCAAGCCAAGTCTTCCCTGGACCAGAAACAAGCATCCTGGGACCGGTTTCGGATTCATAATCCTCATCAGCCAGGCTATCTTGAATCCAGTTTCCAAGTGAGCAAGGGACTCACGTCTGAGCATACCCTGCCAACTTAGGGCAAACAAAGCGACACAAAAGGGGATGATGGACGGAGCGTTTGAGCAAATCAAACACTCACCCCCAGTCAACTGATCTGGATTTAATCCATCACCATTCTTTAGCTCACTCAGCCACCCCAGTTCAGAGATGGCCATATGCAAATCAGTCTGACCCTGTGCCTCATGGGAACAGTCCAGCCCCATGT
This sequence comes from Lissotriton vulgaris, assembly GCF_964263255.1. Lineage (NCBI taxonomy): Eukaryota > Metazoa > Chordata > Amphibia > Caudata > Salamandridae > Lissotriton > Lissotriton vulgaris. The sequence goes on along the minus strand of NC_141699.1, from coordinate 603,739,682 downwards.
GGCAAAAACAGCACAGATGCGTCACGCATCTGTGCCGTAAAAGCAGCGCATTGCTGGAGCTGCGTGGCAAGCGCAACACAGCTCCAGCAATGCTCCGGGGGGATCCTATCTCCCCAATGCTGCGTCAAGCCTTGCGCAGGGTTTTGACGCAGCATTGGCGTAAAAGTGACTGAGTGAAATCTTGTAGATTTCACTCAGCCACTTTTAGGAGGCGTTCCTTTTAGGAACACCCTCCCCTGCGCCGGAACGCCTGCTGATGGTGCAGGGCTTTACGATGTGACGCATCTCTCAGATGCGTCACTTTGTTAATACCCAGCTCCATGGCGCATCTTTTGTGCTGCCGCTGCGTCACAAAAGTGGCGCAACTGCGGCGCAAAAGAGGCGCAAGCGGCTTGTAAATCTGCCCCATAGTGCTTTTACTACACTGTAGCTGCGTAAAGGGCCAGAAGATGTGTCTCCAGTGACCATGTGTGGCTGTGCCTGTGTTACAGGCACACATGGTCACTGGAGACACGTCTTCTGGCCCTTTACGCAACTGCAGTGTAGTAAAAGCACTATACATTTACCCAATGAGGGAGCACTTACTGGATTAGCCAGTAGAAAGTACTCCAGGGCAAATTGCAAACAAATCTGCGATTTCGAGAAAAAATTTGCGAATTCGAGGATTTTGTTTTGCGATTTCGCTGGGAAATCCGATTTCGCCCATGCTTAGTTATTATTTAGATATATTTATTTATAATGCATCTCGAGTTGATATGTAGTGAGTCATTTTCATCTATAGTATATTCATGGCCGTTTTCTTTCTTTTCTCTGCTTTATATTGTTATATCAAGCTTATGGCTTAGTATTGATACAATACTACACAGAGATACCTTTAGACTCCTTTTCTGCTATATCTACTCTGACAGTCAGACAGGTAAGCCACAGTATACTAGCTAAAATATATTCTGTGGTAATCTGTTTCATTTAAAGATATTAGATCCATAGACCTTTAAGAGATTCAAGTTAATGGAAAAACGCACCTTATGAGAACGACAACCTTTACTTTTACATTTGCAAGACTTGTAATATCCTGTAATCTCCAGTCAAATCAGTTACAACTACCTATACCGAGTACAAACCTGTCACATCTAGAATTCAGTAATACTTACCCAGTGGTAGGTCATTTCATTTCTGTAATGCTATGTAACAGCTGTATATCTCTATAGGGTTAGAGAGGTTTACAGGGAAAGCTTTTCACCAGGTTCTTAGATCTATCATGTTTTTGTATACTTTTTTTCATAACCTTTAAATTTTATATTATTCATTTATCTACTTATCTCCCTTTGCACTTTAATACTATAACCTCTTTATCTGTTTGAATGTCACGATTCGCCCCCTGTGGTCTTTTGTCCACCACCAGGGGGCTGAACTGTGGAAATCTCCAATCTTCTAATAAGCTTCCAGACCCTCCTGTGCATGCATATCCTGACTTCCAGCCATTTGGACACTTAGGGGCAGATTTACAAGCCCCTTGCAACACTTTTACGCCGCCGTTGCGTCACTTTTGTGACGAAGTGGCGGCGTAAACAATGCGCCACGTTGCGACTTATTTACAACGTGACGCATCTAGGCAGATGCGTCACGTTGTAAAGCGCTGCACCACATGAAACCTGCGTCAGGTTTCATGTGGGCGTTCTGTCGCAGGGTGGGCGTTCCCTCACAGGAAAGCCCCGTAAAACTGACGTAGTGAAATCTGCAAGATTTCACTGAGTCAGTTTTACGACGCTGCTGCGTCAAATCCTTACGCCTGCTTGAAGCAGGCGTAAGGAGTGACGCACCACGTTGGGAATGGGTGGCCCCTGTGCATTGCAGGAGTTGCGTCGCGCTTGCGACGCAACTCCAGCAATGCGCCGCCCATACGCCACAAGATGCGTCACGCATCTTCCCTTCCTTGCATCAGGGTGCGCCGCATTGTAAATGCTGTAGAACAAAATAGGGTTGGCTCTAATCAGCAAGGCTGAGCCTACATATCAAATAACAAAAGGAATTGCCAATACTGATAACATTATTTCAGTAATTAAACTCATCATCCACATCAAGAAAAATAATTCAAGATAGGTATTGCTACTTAATTGCAGTTTTATTTTATAGAAATTCAATGATCATAACATTGGCGCCTGCGTGAGAAGTTAGTGCTAAGTGAGACGCCGAAGGTCCAACGTCTGCCGCACCCGTGTTGGAGCAGGAATGTGCTGACTCTGCCAATTCCGGCATTCTAACCGAGAGAGTTCCCGTTTATACTTGCATGTCTAAACCCTTTTAAAAAAAAGATAAACAGCATCTAGTCACCCAGAGCAGCAATTGGTTCTTAAAGACATATGCCAGATATCTTCCGCGGCATGTTCTGTTGCTTACGAGGTTCATTCATTGCTCGTCCCGCGTTGCCAGCCTATTTCTTCTAGCCACTGACGTGGTTATTCTGTCTCGCAGTGGCACGTTATTTCAGAGAAGCCTGTTCTTACCTGACCCCCTTGTGACCATTTCACCGTCATTTGGGTTTTGTTTGAGGCCCTGACGAGAATCCCTCACGAATAGACGGGGATTTGAAACGCGTAAGCCATGTCTCCACTGGTCTGCTTGAGCATCTAGGAGATATTACTACTCTTGGATCCCTTATTTTTTGTACATTACCTATCATTGAATTAATCGTATTGAATGGTGCAAAATTTGAAAGATTTATTGGATTGTACTGTTTTCAAATATTTGTACTGTATTAGTGTATAATCTTTGCAGACCTAGTTTATACTTCATTTTTACTGTAGTGTCAGTATGTGGTATGTGTGATAATAATCAGGTATGAATGTGTCGAATGCTTTTGACTGTGATATGATTGAGGTTTTCGGATGATTGAAGTTTCTATTGAATGTAATATGGTATGTTCTTGATTTTTCTAATGCTTCTCCCCTTTTTTATGAAAAGATAAACTATGTTATGATCATTGAATTTCTATAAAATAAAACTGCGATTAAGTAGCAATACCTATCTTGAATTATTTTTCTTGATGTGGATGATGAGTTTAATTACTGAAATAATGTTATCAGTATTGGCAATTCCTTTTGTTATTTGCATTGTAAATGCGGCGCATCTGTGGTGGCGGAAGGAGGGGATTGCATGACGCATCTGTTCTGGCGCATCCCTGCTGATTAGCAGAGATGCGCCAGAACATGTAAATATGCCCCTTATTGGGAATTGACATCCATTCCCAATCCATGCCGGGTTTTCTGAAAGCCAGCCTGCTTATACTTGAAACCAGCCTACTCATGCCTGAAACTCGATTACTCAGAATTCCCTGCTCACTGCTTTGTCTCCACCCCTGCAGGCCAAGGATGAGTGGAGGAATTCAGCTCACCTAGGGCTGGCAGCTGCTAGCCTGCTCACACCAGCTGCATGTGATTACTGAGAGCTCTTTTAAGCCCCAGCTCCCTTTAGCCCAGTGTTGGTCATTGTAGCTGTTTACCGGTGAGAACAATCCTTGTTTCCAGTGCTCCTGAGCTTTTGCAATCCTTGTTTCCACTGTTTCCTGAGCTTTAGTTATGCCTTTTTTCCTGACCTGCTGCTGTTTCCTTGTTTCTGAATTAGCACTGCCTACAGTGCTACCTTGACCCCTGAGCCTTAGTAATCCTTGTTCCTGAACTGCAGCAGTTTCCCTTCTCCTGAATTAGCACTGCTTGCAGTGCTACCTTGTTTCCTGAGTTCCCGAGCTATAGCTATTCCTTGTACCTGAATTAGCACTGCATGCAGTGCTCTTGTTTCCTGAGTTCCTGAGCTATAGTTATTCTTTGTTCCTGGGCTTCAGCTAATTCTTGTTCCTGATTTGCTCTGCTTGCAGTGCTACCTTGACTCCTAAAGCTTTAGTAATTCCCTATTCCTGAACCAGCACTGCCTGCAGTGCTACCTTGACTCCTGAGTTTGAGTAATTCCCCGTTCATGTACTAGCACTGCCTGCAATGCTACCCAGACTCCTGAGCTTTAGCTCAGTTCTTGTTCCTGCCCCAGCCCTGCCTTCTAAGCTACTTTGTTTACTTGTTCCTGTACTAGCACTGCCTGTAGTGCTACCTAGACTCCTGAACCTTAGCTCAATTCTTGTTCCTGCCCCAGTACTGCCTTCTGTGCTACTTTGTTTTCAGATTCTTTAACCTGTACTATTCTAGTATACCCTTGTAGCCTCCTCTTCTGTATATTCCTTTCTAGTCCATGCCTTTCTTCCCATTTCCTTGATTCCAGTTCTAGTTTTCTGTCTTTCTATTCTGCTGTCTTGCTACTGTTGCCTTGTATGTTTGTTACCTGTTTTCTGTCAGGTGTGCCCTGTGATTTCCTTCTTTCCTGTTAAGCACTCCTCCTTGCTATCTCCTTGTCTATTTTGCTTGTGTTGAGTTCTACCCCCTTGCTGTTACTGCCTTGATTGTTCCTGTTTGATCGCCAGGATCGGTGGGCACAGCTGACTACCTAGGTGGTGTTTCTTGTTCACTGTGAGTATTGCCTTTGAGTTGCATTTATAACATCACCATAGGTATAAGCTCCACATACCCTGCCTTTGCATCCATATCCTATATGTGGGTATTTGCAGTCAGTATCTGTAACAGCAATTGTGAATGAGAAACTTACTGAGCTTCAGTCTTACCATGTGGAGCTCCAGTCCTGAGTGGTTTACCCTACACTCCCCTTTATTGTTAATGTTGTATTATATGTATGTCTTGCTGGTCTGTCCTGGGCGTGGTTAGTCTGAATGCTAAATTGCCTCGTGAGTGCCCTTCCTTTCTGAGTCTTACCCATCTTGTTCACTTGTCCAGGCTTCCCCTTTGGATCCCTCTTTCTGTTCTGACTCCCTGTATGTTCCTGGGCAGCGCTGTTCTCCTCTTTCTGTGTATGTTTTCTACCCAGTTCCCAGTCCTTGCTGTGAGAAGTTGGCCTGATATGTGATGCTCACGAGTTCTAGTGATCACCTTGTATCAGTCCAAACAACCCTTATGGTGATTGGTTGTAAGTCAACCTTATAGACCAGCTATCCTAATGGTAGCATGGACAAAAGCAGTCTTTAGGCTAAACTCTTTTGGCATGTGAAGCCAGCTGTTTTACCACATATAACCCCTTGAGTACCAAGTGAAAGGACACCACACAGGTTGCTATGAAAATAAACAAGTATTTATTAACTAACATACACCTCTGAACTCTTTATGAGGTCAGAGGCCTAAGCACATGACAATACTACGACAGAAATACGAGTTAGCACAATATTTACACGTGTGTATTAGGGGCACGACAAACCATATACTTGAAACAATGGAATGCGAGGAAATAAAATACTGTAAGGAGATCCAGAGGCTGGAGGATCGCTGGGACTACGCTACCAACTAGGTAAGTAAGGAGCAGGAGGCCCACGGAACTCACGTGCAGAGTGGAAACTCTCACGCGAGATGCGTACCAACGTCTATGGATGCTACAGTTTAAAGAGTTACGGATTCCGGACGAACCCGGCTGGATGGAGGAAAAACAACAGTGGACCTGGACACTAGGATAGTGAACACAGACTTCAGCACCTAGAAGCTTTAGTTACCTAACCCACAGGCTGCGGGTGCATAGGGCTGAAGTGGTGTCGGGTTTGCTGCGTTGATCCTGATGAAGACTGAAACAAGTAGTTGCTGGCAGGCGGCCAGATGGAGGAGTCCGGTGGTTCCAAGGATGGAACTAGGAAGAAGAAGTCCTGAAAGGGAAGGGGACAGAGTCTCGGTCACTAGTCAGTGACGGTGCTGGAACCAGGAGGGAGCCAGATGCTGTCGCCGCGTTCAGATGGAAGAAGGGACACTTCTCTCTGTAGCTGTGCGGACCAGGAGCTGTTCTTTACGACCAGGCTGGAGGCACGAGCTGTCCCACGTAGTCTGCTGCTGTTGGCGGTGTTGGATCGTCGATCTGGTCAACAGGCCTTGGCAAGTGCAAGCCACGCAGTGGAACAAAAATGGTATCTGGTGCGGACCAGGAGGGTCCGGTTGCTTCTCTTTTACAAGGAAGCAAGGGCCAGTCTGGGGGACCAGACCAGCAGTGGTGAAATCTTCGGGTCGTCGTCTCAGAGGTCACTAGCCAGCCAGCAAGTGACCAGACAACAGGAAAAGCAGCAACCAGGCAAAAGGGCCCCACGCAGATCACGTGGATGCTGGGGGGCTGGTCTTTGATGCAGGATCTGCGTCGGTGTGGGGCTTCTCACACCCCAGTGCACTCACTCGAGGATCCCTCGGCAGTCATGCTGGAAGCGCTGTGCAGGTTTCTTCAAGATGGCCGTCTCCAAGTTGCTCTTCGCACCCACAGGTCCCAGCTGTGCTGTGGATGTAGGTAGAGGTCAGAGGAGTCTGGAGGTCCGGGTCTCATCGAGCTGGGTCATCGGGTTCCAGGAAGGAAGGACTTGCAGCAAACCGCACAGGAGCTTGATGGTGCCTGCAGAGCAGGATGGTCACTCCCTGACCATAGGGGAGATTCTTCAGTCTTCTGATAATCAGGAGGGTGAAGGTCAAGAGTTCTTCGTGGAAGTTGTCAAGATTAATCTAATCTGGAATGGGACCAGCTCCTACCTTTATTCAGCTAAAGGGGGCTGCACTACGACTAGGTCCCTCCTCTGGGTGGGACCAGGAAGGGGGGTGGTTACACCCCCTTTCCTTTGTCCGGTCTTGCGCCAGCTCTGGGGCTGGAGTGCCCCAGGAACTGGTTTGGACCGGTGTATGCACAGGGACACCTTGTGTGCCACAGGCATGTCTCATTCCTTTCAGCCCTGTCCTACCTAACACACAAAATCCTGTCTGGGGTGGTGCTGGCACCTCCCAAGGCAGGAAACCCTTTGTCCGAGCCTCCCTTGCTGGAAGGACTCCCAGCAGCAGGAGGTCAGACTTGTGTCTGTGGTGGCAGCATCCATTTTGTGATGCTGAGGCTCGAGTTAACTTTAACCGGGGTTCACAGTTACATACATGTCGTGTGCCTCTAGAAGGGTGGAATGAGAATTGGCGAGAATTGACCAGAATTGGCGAGGGGGTAGTATTCCAATTCGTATGGCACCTTACTCGACATGTTTTGATAATGCTATACCAAAATTAGCATTTGACCTCGAGGTTCATAATGCACTTAAGAGTATATGGTATAGCGTTATCATGGAACAGATATTAGGACTTGGTTCTGCAAGCTGCAAACGGGCTCAGCTCATGCCAGAGCACCATCTCACATAATTCCAAGCACTCTGCCTTCAGGATTGATAAGGCCTGCCATAGGAGTGACTGATAGGAATATATGTGTCCATTTTAGGGTTAGATATAGGAATACTATATCTAAAGCAAAGGGTGATTACACCACCTTGCCCCAGCTGTCGTGCAGCCAGTTGTGTCTGTTTAGATGGCCAGCCAGGGGTGGCATAATACATGCTTCAGCCCCTGGTAGGCCCTGGGTACACCGATGCCCTGGATACCTAAGGTATGCTGTACAGGGACTGATAAGGTGGCCCAGTACCAATTGGTAAATGCACCTAAGGTACATGGTTGTCAATTTAGAGAGAGAACAGCTAGGCTGTGGGTCTGATTAGCAGGCCCACAGCCAGGGAAAGTCGTAAACCAGTGAAGCAAAAAGCAAAAATCGGGGATGACCATAGGATTGCAGACCCTACTCTCCTACATAACCCCCCCCCCCAAACTTAGGGACATTAAACTAACCTTGACCAGGTGAGTCTTCTTGTTCTAAGTGGAAGTACCTGGAGAGACCATCTGCATTGCCATGGTCAGTCCTTGGTCTGTGCTCCACTGTAAAGTCCATCCCCTGTAGGGAAATGGACCACCTAAGAAGTTTGGGGTTTTCACCCTTCATTTGATTTAGCCATAAGAGGGGCTCATGGTCGGTCTGAATCTTGAAGTGAGTACCAAACAAGTATGGCCTCAACTTCTTCAGGGCCCAAACTACAGCAAAGGCCTCCCTCTCAATAGCTGACCAACGTTTCTCTCTAGGGGTCAGCCTTCTACTTATAAAAGCAATGGGCTGGTCATGACCATCAATATTCAGTTGAGATAGAACAGCTCCCACACCCAACTCAGAAGCATCTGTTTGGACAATGAATGGCTTGGAGTTGTCTGGACTCTTGAGAATAGGTGCAGTGCACATGGCCTGCTTTAGGTCATCGAATGCCTTCTGACAGCTAACTGTCCACTGAACTTTCTTTGGCATTTTCTTACTTGTCAGGTCATTAAGTGGAGTCACAATGGTTCCATAATTTCTGACAAATTTCCTATAGTAACCAGACAAGCCCAAGAAAGCTCTGACCTGTGTCTGGGTGGTTGGAGGAGCCCAGTCCCCTATGGCCTGTATCTTGCTCTCCAAAGGTTGAACTTGGCCTCCACCTACAAGGTGGCCCAAGTATACAACTTGACTCTGCCCTATCTGGCACTTAGTAGCCTTGATAGTGAGGCCTGCCTTTTGCAGGGCCTCCAAAACTTTCCTCAGGTGGATCAGGTGATCCTCCCAGGTGGAGCTAAAGACAGCAATATCATCTAGATATGCTGCATAGAAGTCATCCAGCCCAGAGAGAACTTGGTTCACCAACCTTTGAAAAGTGGCAGGTGCATTTTTCAAACCAAAGGGCATCACCACAAACTGGTAATGACCTCCTGGGGTAGAAAATGCTGTTTTGGCCTTGGCATCCTCAGCTAACCTGATTTGCCAATAACCAGCTGTCAGGTCAAATGTACTCAAGAACTTGGCAGAAGCCAATCTGTCAATGAGTTCATCTGCTCTAGGTATTGGATGGGCATCTGTCTTAGTGACAGCATCCAGACCCCGTAGTCTACACAAAACCTCATCTCTCTCTTACCATCCTGGGTGTGAGGTTTAGGCACTAGAACTACAGGACTAGCCCAAGGGCTCTCTGAGGGTTCAATGACTCCCAATTCCAACATCTTTTGTACTTCTTGCTTTATGCAGTCCCTGACGTGGTCAGGTTGCCTGTAGATTTTATTCTTTATAGGCAGACTGTCACCAGTGTCCACCTCAGGGGTGCACCAGTTTGTCTGACTGGGTGTCAGAGAGAACATTTGTCTAAAGGATTGAAGAACTTGTTTGCAATCCTTTTGTTGATGCTCAGAGAGGCTGTCAGAAAAGACTACACCATCTACTGACCCATCATCAGGGTTCTGAGTGAGCAGGTCTGGGAGAGGGTCACTCTTTTCCTCCTGTCCCTCATCTGTAGCCATGAGCAAGCCCATGTCTTCCCTGTTGACAAATGCCTTGAGCCTGTTCACATGAAGTACTCTGTGAGGGCTCCTGGAAGTTCCAAGGTCCACCAGGTAGGTGACCTCTCCCTTTTGCTCAATAATGGTATGGGGTCCAGACCACTTGTCTTGGAGAGCTGCTGGGGCCACTGGCTCCAACACCCACACCTTCTGTCCTGGGCGATACACAGTCAGGACAGCCTTTTGGTCATGCGAAGCTTTTTGAAGTTCTTGGCTGGCCTCCAGGTTTTTAGATGCCTTCTCCATGTACTCTGCCATCCTGGAGCGGAGACCAAGTACATAGTCCACAATATCCTGTTTGGGCTTTTTGAGAGGAAACTCCCATCCTTCCTTCACAAGACATTGGGGTCCTCTTACAGAATGCCCAAACAGAAGCTCAAAAGGGCTGTAGCCAACCCCCTTCTGTGGGACCTCTCTGTAAGCAAACAGAAGGCAGGGTAAAAGGATGTCCCATCTTCGCCTAAGCTTTTCAGGTAACCCTTTTATCATCCCATTTAGGGTCTTGTTGAATCCCTCCACAAGCCCATTGCACTGTGGATGATAGGGTGTGGTAAATTTGTAATTTACTCCACACTCTTTCCACATAGCAGTCAAGTATCCTGACATGAAGTTTGCACCTCTGTCAGAGACAACCTCCTTAGGAAACCCTACTCTGGAGAAAACTCCAAGTAGGGCCCTGGCCACAACAGGAGCTGTAGTGGTCCTAAGGGGAATAGCTTCTGGATACCTGGTGGCATGATCCACTACCACCAGTATAAATCTGTGCCGAGATGCTGTTGGGGGGTCCATTGGTCCAACAATGTCAATCCCCACTCTTTCAAAGGGTACCCCCACCACATGTAGTGGTATAAGGGGGGCCTTTGTTGTGCCGCCTGATTTGCCACTGGCTTGACAGGTGAAACATGAGCGACAAAACTCTTTAGTGTCCTCAGACATATGTGGCCAGTGAAAGTGTGGGGCAAGCCTGTCCCAAGTCTTGTTCTGGCCTAAGTGACCTGCAAGGAGAATTTCATGGGCCAAGGTGAGAAGAAAACCTCTCAGAGACAAGGGAATGACCAGCCTCCTGGTAGCACCAGGCTTGGGGTCTCTTGCCTCAGAGTAAAGGAGTCCATCATCCCAGTACACTTTATGGGCACCTGTGGCATTCCCAGCAGCCTCAGCAGCAGCCTGCTGTCTGAGGGGTTCAAGAGATGAAAAGTCTAATTGAGCCTGCCTCAAGTCTGCCCTGGAAGGTCCCCCTGTCCCAAGGAACTCAACCTGTTGAGGTTCAAGCTCCCCCTCTAGGACAGTTCCTTCTGGGGTCTGTAGGTCAGCCTCCTGTGAGGGCTGATCCTCTACCTGAGGCAAGGGGGAAGGCACAGCTTTAACCCTACTGCTCTTACTCTTGGTTAGTGTCTGGTCCATTGTTCCAGGATCCAGCACTAGTTCAGCTGGGCATTTCTTGGCCTGTGACCTAGTCGCAGCAAGCGCACACAGAAGAATACAAAGTTCCCCGGGGAGAGTACTACAGTGTGGAGAAGAGGGTGGACGTACAGAGTCAAGGGACTCAAAAGGTTCCCTTGTCGGAACTAGAGAGCCTCACACACCCAGAGCGTTAGGTGTGAAACACACCCTGACTGAAGGATGTCCAGTATCATCATCGGCTCACTGCTCCTCGTCAGACCGGCACTGCAATGTCTGACGGAGTGCCCAAAGGCACTCTTTTGGCGGAGTTCTTTTGTTCCTTGCGGATGGTGAGTGTGAGTGAGGAAGAAGTGTAGTCGGTGCAGAGTGAGTGAATATTAAAAAGGGTGATCAGTCCACAATGGGTTTTATTGACGTGGCTGATTCCCTGATTAAAAGAGGTGGGAGGGGAGCTAGATGCTGTGGAAGTATACAGAAAAATAACTCAACCCCCTGGTGTGGTCAACATGTTTCTCGCCAACCGGCGATTCGTCAGGACCTAAACAAGGTACTACACAAGAAGACAAGTGATTAAATGCTCATTCACGTAGTAAAAAGCAAATACAACCTCTCTGGGTCGAGTACAAAGAGGGCCACGGGGTCCTGCTCTAATTAGGCGACCTAGAGGTAGGAGGAAAAAGGGATTAAAAGAGAGCGAGACAAGTCATATCTCAATTATGTGACTGTACAATCTGAAGATATAGAGTGACTTCAGTGAATGCTCTCCACACTGTGGGGGGTGAGGGGGGCGTGTAGGGAAACCGATCATACCGGACACTGGGTGGAATTTTCCTTCATAATCGGTCTAGTGATGGCACGATTATTATCTCTCATTGGAGGAGCCAGAGTGCAAGTAAAACACTAATATGACGTGTATAGCCGAATCAATCAAAGTCACACCCATTCCTAGGAGAATTGCAGGAAGGTTCTTACCCTAAGGGAGAGTAACACGGGCCTCGCAGCATGCTCCCGTGAGGCCAGCGCTGTCTGGTGGATGAACCTGTAGGGTATGTAAGGGAAGGATTGATATGTGTGTTACACATCAAAGGGTGGTAAGTGAATGCCTGATGGTGAAGGCTGATTTCACAAATGACCTACAGGGTTAAGACAATAGCCCCTATGAAAAGTTATGGAGTTGGAGGAGGGTCGACTACTCTGCCCGCATTATGTGTATACAGGTAAGCACGGAGCCCAGTATGTAGGGTCAGCACTCAAACGACATTCCATGCTAACAAGCCTAGAGCAATATTGAAGATGGCGCCGTAATACTGCGGGTTACCGCGCTGGTCACAGCCCTCAAAGTGTGAGTTAAATGGAGTGAGTATAATCGGGGGATGGAGGGCACTCCCCCCTCCGCTGGACTGCTAGCCGCACTCTAACTAGGTGGCGCGGGTCAATGGTGGGGCTGGGAGCAATCCCCGTGACCGCTAGTACCATAGGGCTGCACATATAGCAAAGGGCATCAGGTAGATATGACACTAAAACGTATGGGCGCGGGTACAAGTCGGGGCTGGGAGCAGTTCCCATCACTGCCAGTATGTAGGGGCTGCAAGCATAGAGACGAGCCTCAGGGAATGAGGGCATGAACACAGAGCTTACCTCAGTACAGGCGCTGGAACGGCGAAGACACCTACCCCTCACACTCGCGGCACCTGGTTAGGGTGCGGAGCAGCTGGTAGTGGATCCCGAGGGGGTCCGTCTTTAAGTAGGTTGTGTTGATTTCCGCCAAAGCGCCATCGGTAAGGTGGCGCCTATCGCGCGTCACGCGTCACAGCAAGGACATGTGCTGACAAACCTAACATTTCCACATGAGTCCTATACTCCACATCTGACCATAAGGAGGATTCCAAATCATTGCCCAAAAGACAGTCCACTGGGAGGTCTGAACATACAACAACCCTTTTGAGGCCATTTACCCCTCCCCAGGAGAAGTTAACAAGTGCCATACTATGGGTGGTAGTGACATTGCTAGCATTGGTCACTAGGTAGTCTGAACCTAGTATTACCTGATCAGGGTCCACAAAGTGTGGTGTCACAATAGTGACACTGGCACAAGTGTCCCTGTAGGCCTGAGCCAATTTTCCATTGATTAAAGGCGTTTGCCTGTACTTGCCCAGAGTACTGGGACTTATTGTAGGGGTCAAATCCATGTCCCCAGTACAAACAAGGACAGCCTGAGTGGGTATCCTGACTAGGTCAGAACTCCCCTCAGATACCAAGGTTAACCCCACTATAGCCTTTGGAGGAACACTACCACTACTAACTGAACAAGGGGTTGCAGGTGCCTTAGGGACAGTAGTGGTAGGAGCTTGGCCTTTCCTGGTGCACTCACTAAACCAGTGAGTATTACTTTTACAGTATTGGCACCATGGTTTCCTCTGACCATTATTCTTCTTCTTTTGGGAATTCTGGGTTCCACCCTCCTTAGATTGTTGGGGCCCTGTTGAAGACTTCTGGTCATTTTGCTTATTCTCATTACCCTTCTGGTCTGCTTTCTTCTGGCCACCACCCTGGTTCTGGTTCTGCTGCTTGACCCTTGTCCTGACCCATCTGTCTGCCTTCTTTCCCAATTCTTGGGGAGAGGTCAGATCTGAGTCAATAAGGTGCTGATGCAACAACTGATTTTGACAATTACTTAAGATTTGTTCTCTCATAATTAGATTATACAATCCTGTGTAATCAGTAACTTTACTTCCCAGCAACCATCCTTCAAAAGCCTTAGTGGCAGAATCAACAAAGTCATCCCAATCCTGAGACTGAATTTTCTGGGTGTCTCTGAACAGCAACCTGTACTGCTCAGTTGTTAAGCCAAACCCATCAATCAGTGTGTTCTTCAGGACTTGGTAATTGTTAGCATCCTCAGCTCTAGTATTGAGGATCTTATCTCTACCTTTACCTTCAAATGAGAGCCACAATATAGCTGCCCACTGATTCTGGAGGATGCACTGGACAGTGCAGGCCCTCTCAAAAGCAGTCATCCATTTGTGGATGTCATCCCCTTGCTTAAAGGGGGGCACTATTTTACTCAGGTGTCTAGTATCAAAACTCCTGTCTTTATCTGTAATGATAATGCTGCCAACAGTGGGGTCTGCCCCACTCAATGTCTGCTCTCTGGCAAAGGCAAGTCTTTCTTTGGCAAGGGCAAGTTCTTCCCTCTCAATCCTCAGATTGACTTCCCTCATCTTAGCTTCATGCTCTCTCCTCTGAGGGGATGTCATCCCTCTCTGAGAAGATGCCTGAGAGACATGGGTGTGAACAGATCTGTTAGAGCCTCTGGAGAGAGACCTAACTCGTCTATTCCGAAGGTTAAGCCTGCCTGAGGATGGGCCTGGGGGTCCGCCAGTTCCATTCTCATGTATGCTTAAGTTGGTCCTGGTAAGCCTGCTGACTCCTCCCTGACCAGGGTTTACCTCACCATCAGAAGAGTCTCCATCTCCCTCTGCTTCCTCAGTTTCAGGGAAATTGGAGTCCTCCTCTAGTGGGGGTATGTCGTCCTCTGTAGGATCAGATGGGCCTGGATTAGAAGCCCTTCTGGCATCAAATATCTCTAAGAGACCTATCAGGAAGTTAATTGTAGGGTTAGAACCCTGTTTTAGTTTCCTGGAGGTACACAATTGTCTCATCTCCTGGAAGCTAAGGGCTGCATATCTTGACATGACCTGTGGAGGGTCAACTGCCACAAGGGGAGCCACTGAGTTCTCTCCTGTGGTAGACATGCTTTTCTAGTGAGGTGTAAGTGGTGCACTTACCTACACTATGGGTTTACCTACTGATCCCTTGCTAAGAGTTGTAGTCAGGGTGTGCTACTCCCTTTCTACTACAACAGCTGGTTCAGTAGAACTCAGAGTATTTCTAAGCTTGTTATATGTACCTATGGTACCTTATGTGGTCTTTCAAATAATATCTCAAGATTATATTTGGTAAAAACAACAGCAAGCTCAAATCCCACCGCTGCCACCAATGTGAGAAGTTGGCCTGATATATGATGCTCACTAGTTCTAGTGATCACCTTGTATCAGTCCAAACAACCCTTATGGTGATTGGTTGTAAGTCAACCTTATAGACCAGCTATCCTAATGGTAGCATGGACAAAAGCAGTCTTTAGGCTAAACTCTTTTGGCATGTGAAGCCAGCTGTTTCACCACATATAACCCCTTGAGTACCAAGTGAAAGGACACCACACAGGTTGTTATGAAAATAAACAAGTATTTATTAACTAACATACACCTCTGAACTCTTTATGAGGTCAGAGGCCTAAGCACATGACAATACTACGAAAGAGATACGAGTTAGCACAATATTTACACGTGTGCCTTAGGGGCACGACAAACCATATACTTGAAACAATGGAATGCGAGGAAAGAAAATACTGTAAGGAGATCCAGAGGCTGGAGGATCGCTGGGACTACGCTACCAACAAGGTAAGTAAGGAGCAGGAGGCCCACGGGACTCACGTGCAGAGTGGAAACTCTCACGCGAGATGCGTACCAACGTCTATGGATGCTACAGTTTAAAGAGTTACGGATTCCGGACGAACCCGGCTGGATGGAGGAAAAACAACAGTGGACCTGGACACTAGGATAGTGAACACAGACTTCAGCACCTAGAAGCTTTAGTTACCTAACCCACAGGCTGCGGGTGCATAGGGCTGAAGTGGTGTCGGGTTTGCTGCGTTGATCCTGAGGAAGCCTGAAACAAGTAGTTGCTGGCAGGCGGCCAGATGGAAGAGTCCGGTGGTTCCAAGGATGGAACTAGGAAGAAGAAGTCCTGAAAGGGAAGGGGACAGAGTCTCGGTCACTAGCCAGTGACGGTGCTGGAACCAGGAGGGAACCAGATGCTGTTGCCGCGTTCAGATGGAGAAGGGACACTTCTCTCTGTAGCTGTGCGGACCAGGAGCTGTTCTTTACGACCAGGCTGGAGGCACGAGCTGTCCCACGTAGTCTGCTGCTGTTGGCGGTGTTGGATCGTCGATCTGGTCAACAGGCCTTGGCAAGTGCAAGCCACGCGGTGGAACAAAGATGGCGTCTGGTGCGGACCAGGAGGGTCCTGGTGCTTCTCTTTTACAAGGAAGCAAGGGCCAGTCTGGGGGACCAGACCAGCAGTGGTGAAATCTTCGGGTCGTCGTCTCAGAGGTCACTAGGCAGCCAGCAAGTGACCAGACAACAGGAAAAGCAGCAACCAGGCAAAAGGGCCCCACGCAGATCACGTGGATGCTGGGGGGCTGGTCTTTGATGCAGGAGCTGCGTCGGTGTGGGGCTTCTCACACCCCAGTGCACTCACTCGAGGATCCCTCGGCAGTCATGCTGGAAGCGCTGTGCAGGTTTCTTCAAGATGGCCGTCTCCAAGTTGCTCTTCGCACCCACAGGTCCCAGCTGTGCTGTGGATGTAGGTAGAGGTCAGAGGAGTCTGGAGGTCCGGGTCTCATCGAGCTGGGTCATCGGGTTCCAGGAAGGAAGGACTTGCAGCAAACCGCACAGGAGCTTGATGGTTCCTGCAGAGCAGGATGGTCACTCCCTGACCATAGGGGAGATTCTTCAGTCTTCTGATAATCAGGAGGGCGAAGGTCAAGAGTTCTTCGTGGAAGTTGTCAAGATTAATCTAATCTGGAATGGGACAAGCTCCTACCTTTATTCAGCTAAAGGGGGCTGCACTACGACTAGGTCCCTCCTCTGGGTGGGACCAGGAAGGGGGGTGGTTACACCCCCTTTCCTTTGTCCGGTCTTGCGCCAGCTCTGGGGCTGGAGTGCCCCAGGAACTGGTTTGGACCGGTGTATGCACAGGGACACCTTGTGTGCCCCAGGCATGTCTCATTCCTTTCAGCCCTGTCCTACCTAATACACAAAATCCTGTCTGGGGTGGTGCTGGCACCTCCCAAGGCAGAAAACCCTTTGATCTGAGCCTCCCTCGCTGGAAGGACTCCCAGCAGCAGGAGGTCAGACTTGTGTCTGTGGTGGCAGCATCCATTTTGTGATGCTGAGGCTCGAGTTAACTTTAACCGGGGTTCACAGTTACATACATGTTGTGTCCCTCTAGAAGGGTGGGATGCTACCCCCGATGCCAGAATTGGCGAGGGGGTAGTATTCCAATTCGTATGACACCTTACTCTACATGTTTTGATAATGCTATACCAAAGTTAGCATTTGACCGCGAGGTTCATAATGCACTTAAGAGTATATGGTATAGCGTTATCATGGAACAGCTATTAGGACTTGGTTCCGCAAGCTGCAAACGGGCTCAGCTCATGCCAGAGCACCATCTCACATAATTCCAAGCACTCTGCCTTCAGGATTGTTAAGGCCTGCCATAGGAGTGACTGATAGGAATATATGTGTCCATTTTAGGGTTAGATATAGGAATACTATATCTAAAGCAAAGGGTGATTACACCACCTTGCCCCAGCTGTCGTGCAGCCAGTTGTGTCTGTTTAGATGGCCAGTCAGGGCTGGCATAATACATGCTTCAGCCCCTCGTAGGCCCTGGGTACACCGATGCCCTGGATACCTAAGGTATGCTGTACAGGGACTGATAAGGTGGCCCAGTACCTATTGGTAAATGCACCTAAGGTACATGGTTGTCAATTTAGAGAGAGAACAGCTAGGTTGTGGGTCTGATTAGCAGGCCCACAGCCAGGGAAAGTCGTAAACCAGTGAAGCAAAAAGCAAAAATCGGGGGTGACCATAGGATTGCCGACCCTACTCTCCTACACTTGCCCAAGCCCCTGACTGTGTTCCCCACATAGTCCCGGACAGTCCCTGACATTGAAGCTTCCTTTTTCCTTATAAGGCTCCTACTGATTGTAAATAGGTGTGAACTTTATCATGTTTGTGTTTTCATGATTATCAACATAGAAAATTTAGATTATTATGTATAGTGACACTAGTGTTTTTTTCTTAATGGTGGTGATATATAATTGTTTTTGCAGAACATACTATTTTGGAGGTGGAACTCCCGAGGAAGGCAGTGGGCTGCCGAAACGCGTGTTGAGAGACAACTTGGAAACCACCCGAAAATTATGTGTTCAAAAGATATTTTATTATTACAGCACATATAGCTGATCAATGAATTGTATTTCCATCAAACAAAGTACTGAATATAATAAAATCAATTTAAAAGTATGATGAATGACTGAAGTTAGTGTGTCGCTCAAGTCAAATCTCCCTATAGATTCATAATGATCTGAGTTTTTAAACTTACTACTTTATATAATTAATAAATGATTTTCTATTTTTCTAAACTATAGTGTCACTATCTTTTATTTTGCATTATCTGACATGTTTTAAGCTCACTATAAAGTTGAAGTTGCCCTAGTGTATTTACAGTACGGCCGTCTCTATCCAGGTTATTAAGAACGGGAAGCATATTTGAGAGATAAATGTTTACCTTTCAATGGGGACGTGTCATTAATTAAAGTTTCTTCTGAGCGCATAATAAAGCAACCTCACAGAAAAATAAGTCATTTTTACAAAAAATGCATCTTAAAAAGAAAAAAAGAAAAAATCTGCATTGCCCTGAAAAAGGTTTCTGCGCATATACACGCAGCATTTGTATACGGCAGATCTACAGTATGAAACACTATACAAAATGCAAGATATTAATAGAAGTGTATTCAGCGCTTTAGACGTGGCTTCCAGAAATTGTGGCATTACTCCAGACGAGGCCTCAAAACTGGCCACAGACCCCAGGAAGGGGCCACCAGAGATGCACACAAGGAAACGTGGCCACAATACTTGAACACAATGCCCTAGTCAGGTCTGCTTGGATGGCCTCCACAGGACTATTCACCCCATTGCTGCAAGTTCGTTGCCTCCTAGATGAATTGCCAATGCGGTGGGATTCCTGTGTGCATGTTGCATGCCCTGCACTACAAGGAGGAGCTGGCTCCACTTCATGCCTGGTTTGCCCAGCCATGTAACCTTGATATTGCGCAGCCACATGCTGCCATACAGCTTCCTGGCACCAGCTCACCACTGTGCCCTCGACGTGCATGAGTGCCCTACAAACCACAGTGTTCGTTTTTCTGCTCCTTCCCCTACAGTGAGAGAGCAGCCCCTCGTTAGTACGATGATGGCCTGATGTATGACCTAATTGCTGAGGATTTCCACCTCCCCATGCGCATGATCCCTTTGTCGGCTATGCCATGCAGCCGCTGTTGTGGCTGCCCCGATGCGGAATGAATGTGACCCTAACCATGCCGGTGTTAGAGTTGCCCTTGCCAGGGTTTGGTGAAGTATTACGGTAAATTGGAACCTGCTGAGGTAGCTACCGTCCTTGTGTAAGCATCCGCTGTTCTCCCAGGCAACAATGATGTTGATTGCTTCTCCCGGTTGCGTATTTGACAGTGCTTATGGTCTCACCCCATCTCCTCGAATTGGGCCTTTTAAAACATAAATTGTTGTGGTCACTCTGCTGACCACTTGTTTCAGCATACTTTTCGCGCCTTGTTGCTGCTCTGATTTTTGGGTGCCCCCTACTGGGGTGTCACGTGGTGTGTTGGGGCGGGGCAGGAGTGTTTAGCTGCCGTCCATCTATGGTCGACTGCGCCTCCTGGTCCGGATGCACATGTCCGGCTTGTGGTACACTTTTCAGGGGCGGCCTTAGGCATGTGCAAGCTGTGCACCTGCACAGGGCCACCAAACCCCAGGGGCCACCATGCCAATATATATCCTTAATATAATAATCCTTTGAGGATGGATACATATTTGCATGGCTGCCACTGGCAGGTATTTGGGGCTCTGTTCCACTTCCGAACACCCGGACCCCCCCTCTTCACTGGCCTCCGCTCTCCCCCCCGCCTGGACCCCCTCTTCTGGGGCCCCCTACCTACGCTCCCTGCCCAGGGCCGCCATGAGCCTAGAGCCGCCCCTGAACTTTTGCTTGACATTCCTACGGCTTAGACCTCCACCCTCGGTGGGAAGGCCCTTTCCTTTTTGCAGCTGCCAAGCAGTGGAATCTTCTTCCTGTGAATTTTCATTCACAAACCCTTATGTCTTGTTCAGGAGGCAGTTAAAAATCTGACATTTAAAAGACTCTTTTAATTTACCATAGCCTATTCTATTGATTCAAGATTTTTCTTCAGTAAATAGTTATTTCTTCTGTGCTTCAAAGCTATGGTGTGCTTAAGAAATAGTATGTAAAATAACAAAACGTATCCTTCGCCATCCCACTGCTAACCAGTGCGATCCAAGATATAATAAGAGTACCACTCTGATCACTCACACATGTCAAAATGCTTCCCACAAAGGCTCTCAGTAAGAACAATACCCTTCCAACCAATCACTCTGCACCGGTGTTGCATGCTACCCATCGGATAATGTGCTTCAGCACCTCTCAATGGGGTATCAAGTGCTATACTAGTAGGATCACCATAGGATTACAATAGAATGTCTGATAGCAAATCCTTAGGCAGGGCAACAAACAGAATGTCCCAGTCTGAACACAGGAAACCGTGGGCAAGGCTCACTGGGAAGTTTAAGGTCAAAGACTGGCAATAGAACATCATGACAGATTAAATCAGGGGTCTCCAAACCGGTCCTGGAGGGCCAGATCCATGCCAGATTTTTAAAATAACTACATGTATCTCAATGGGGATATCCCAAAAATCTGGCATGGATCCGGCCCTCCAGGACCGGTTTGGAGACCCCTGGATTAAATAATCCACTTCCACTCTCAGAACTCAGTACCCCTGGCCTAGATTCACTCTTGTATCTCAGCCTTCGACCATGGGCAACACTTCACTGACATAAGCTAGGTTTTCCTTACCAAAATAGAACATATACACATACATAAGAGCAAGTTCAAGACTACCAATGAGACTTCTCATGTGGAAGTGATATTTAAATACACTGATATCCTGTAAAGTCTGTGATGTCATCTACAGTATTTTGCATTTTTTGTGCCCCTGAAAACATATAAAAAGTGTTGCTTGTGAAATGTAGCTATTATTTTAGTAAGTTCGGGATTTTGGACCTGGGATAATGGTATTTTTTTTTTGCAGAGGTTAGAGTACCTTAAAATTAGATTTTGTTTCTCCAATATGGACCCAGTTTAGAAGAATCTAATAGAAAGGAATGTGTGATTGATGTACACAATACATCTACATGGCCATTATGGTATTTCTAGCTGGCCAGAATGGATACAGATCTACATGTCCCTGTCTACCTGACCAATTGAGAGTGTAGCCTTGAAGTTTTGCAAAACTGGCACATTTTATTCTTCATAAAGTTCACAAAATGTTTAAACTTCGTTAATCTTCATAAGGAGGCAGGCATATTTAATGCAACAACATTTTCCTGCAAAAGCATTTTGTAGGAACATGCAGCGCTAGAAATGTTTTGTTGTTGTTGTTTTTTGAAAAATGTTTTATTAACTTTTGCTTAAGTGACCATACAGTGCCATATTTACATTCGTTTGTACCTGGTTGACATCTTAGCATCACAACAATTTTCTGTGAGAGGTATGAGGTTACTTACAGGTCATACATGGTTCCAAAGGCCCAAATATGCAACAGGTCCTGCATACAATCAGTAGATAAAGTGTATAGGTCCCACTGCTAGAAATGTTTTGAGTGTTTCCTAATTTTGCTGGATTCTTTTTTGCATTAAAAAAAAATGTAACCTATGAAAGCTTCACAAAATTTGAAATACTTTAAAAATAAAGTAACTTTGAGCAGCCTTCCCTAATTTAAGACTGCTTAATCAGGCTATTCAGACAGCCAAGGCAAGGAATGCAATGAACTTTTCAAAGAAAAATCTTAGATTCTCCCACATCTACGTCTTAGGTCTTGCCTGAGACAATGCCTGCACTATCACTTGCGAGAACTTTTGTTAACTTAAACTATAAAGGGGCGTAGAGCCCGCCCATTACTTATCATTGGTTGGCTTCATCTTTACTCTCATTTCCTTGCTTTTCATTGGTCAACATATGCCAATTTCACTTTCTTCTCTTTGTGTCTGTCTCATGAATGGAGCATAGACAAGATATTGATTAACTGCTTTATTAGTGTCGTTCTGCTGCTCGCTTTCTGATTTAGGTACTTTTTTTCCCTTCTTGCTTCCCTTGTCGTCATTGCTTCCTCACCGTTGTTGCTTGCCTGTTGCTCCTTGCACCCCCCCCCTCTTCGCCCTTCTGTCATTGTTGTTTGCTGTTATGCCATTGTTGCTTGCCATTCCTCCTTTCCCCTCCCATCGCTGTTGCTTCCCCATGCCCACCGCACCCCCATGTTGGTGCTTGCCCATGCCCCTGCACCCCACTACCTGTTATGTTTGCCCCATACCCTCGCATTGTTCCCCACCCCTATTGTTGCTTGCCCAGCTTGCCCAGACCATTTCGCCCCATTGCTGCTTCCCCCTTCCCCCTCCTGCCAGAAAAAAAGACTTATATAAGATCAATTGGATTTGTAGATGTTTCATCTTGCTATGTTGAATAGTAGTGTGGGTGGTGACCAGCATGGTAGACATTTTTTTTTAAAGCACTATGATGCAAACAGCATTGACTGCATCCTAGATCTTTTATTTTTTATTTTTACTTTCCACACAGCTGTACTATATGGCTAAAGAACATTAACAAAGCCCATAGGTCTATTGATTTTTGCCAATGCTTGTTTTTGTCACTACTGCTGGAACCTGCCACAGCAGGCGAAGTTGCTAAAAAGAACCAAAAAGCTGGATTTTATGTGTTTTCAAAGAAAGATTAATGAGGAAACATGAAGATGAACTAAGGTCATTCCACTCATCAGTTTAGCTTATCCTCATCTCTTCAAGTTTCCAGCACAGACTTTTAAACAGGGCCACCGGAATTATGCGGCACATTTTGTGATAGTATTACTTCATTGTTTTGTCATTTTTAAACTTGTTAACACTGTGTGGGCATTATTTGCACCTCATTAGCCCCAGTTTAACATCCCTAATAGCATTAAGTGACAGAAAAGTGACCAGTCCAGCTTTGCAAAAGGCCTTCCACTGCTTGATAGCACGGCAACAGAACAGCAGCTGCTTTTCAGCAAATTCAGCGAAGTCAGAACTGATATTTGGAAGGAATGTAGGAATGCTGTTACCCCCTCAGGCTTAGGACCTATCTAGTCATTTTTCCTGCAGTTTTAAGAAAGATACGCAATGCAACCATGACTGAAATGTCATAAATCACTTTCGTCTTCGTGGAACAGAGAAGCACAGATAAACATCTGTGGAAAACTTGTTTTACGAGTAGCGCCAGTGTTTGGCCGTGTGCGCTCCAAGGGGCTTGAGCAGTGGTTTATGTGCAGCTGTGTATGTTTACCAAACAATTGTTTCATTTGTGCAGGTGGTGGCCATCTGCATACATTTTTGGGGGGCCAGAAATGGCTCTATATCTGAGTAGGGGTGGGTGAGCAAACAAATTAACGGAGAGAACCCAGCTAAGGCTTTGGCATGAAAATCGTGCAAAACCACAATATAAAAATATGATAAATATAATGGCGTCTTTTCAAAATAGTTCATTTTTTTAATCATACAGATTAATTTTACCTTGCTATAACAGATTATATCACTGCATTGAGAGGCATTTATGAAAAGTATTAGCTTTTAAATATGAAGTTAGTAATACCCTTCGCCCTTGTGACTGAAGTAAGACTCAAATCAGTTGTCATGCGGGCCCTATGAGTGGCCTACAGACTTCTTATATAATATAATCCATTTAATCAAACATAAGAGAGGTTTATGTATAGTGCAAATCCTGATCTTGGTATTTCAAGATGTTCTTCTAAGTAATAATGGAGAAAAAGGAGGCATAGTGAAATCAAATATTTCTCTAGGATCACACAATTTGGTCAAGCGGGGATCCAGGTTTGATCCCATATGCTCTGGTTTCAAATAATGCAATTTAAGCACTTGATAGGTATCTCTCTGGATTGTTTTCCATGAAAGGTCAAAGTTCGTTTTTAATTTTTGGCGCTTGAGTCTGGATCTTGGGTGGCAAACAGAAGCCACAGGAAGGCTCTGCTCCCTTCGTTCTATAGATTCCAAGGAGACTTGTAGTGGGGCAAGAGGCAGGCATCTGGCTTGCGCCTCCAGTGTCTCACTGACCTGTAATCTCAGGCTTTGCCCTAAAGCAAGAAAGAGATAAGCAGAAAAGGGAGAGAGAGCCAGACAGGTATATTATTCTACCAGGCATTTACCCGGTGGGCTAGAGCCCTTGGTGGCAGGCTTAAAAAGACCAGGGCTAATCCTGGTGCCTCTGCCACTTTCCCAAGCTCCTCAAGATTAATTGCCTCAGGCTCAGCTAGGCATCAGAGAGAACAAGGGGGATTAGAGATAAAGTAATCAGAGAGGAAGAACAGAGTGAAGAAGAGAGAGGATGGCTGGAAACAGGGGCGGCTCTAGGCTCATGGCGGCCTGGGCAAGGAGCGTAGGTAGGGGGCCCCGGAAGAGGGGGTCCGGGCAGGACGGAGCGCGAAGTCAGTGAAGAGGGGGGGGGGTGGTCAGGGTGTTTGGGAGTGGAACAGAGCCAGAGGCCGCCAGATCCCTGCCAGGGGCCACCACGCAAATATGTATCCAATCTCAGAGGATTTTTATATGAAGGAAATATATTGGCATGGTGGCCCTGTGCAGGTGCACAGCTTGCACATGCCTAAGGCCGCCCCTGCTGGAAATAGAGATTGCTTGAGGAGATAAAGGGAGATGGGGTCGTTTGGGCATGTTTTGCCAGGGCTGCTCTTGGTTCCCAAATCTGTCTGTCAAGGAAAAAAGCAGGGATCAAAAATAGCCTGAGACAGTGATTTAAACAGACAGGAAATGGAGAATGGTAAAAGAAGGTGCCACCATGTGGAATTAAAACTAGGTGGCCTTAGAAGTTAACAGTCCCACATTTTGCAGCACCAGAGCGAGCTCCCAAAATGCAGCTTTGGGCTTCTGCGCTTCTTTCTTTTTCAGCAAAATTAAGCTCTGTAACCTAACCCTAGAATTGCTAAATACTAGCAGGCTACTAAAAACCATAGCCAATCGGTCTCGCCAATGGGAGTGCCTAATTACAGAGACGGCAAAAGAGGTGTTGCGGCAGGGAATCAACCAATTACCATGCAGGCTGCGGACAAATGATAGCCAATATATTACAATAATTAAAAGTATTTTGCATGCCACAACGGACAAGTGCTGTCTTTTTTTTTACTTGGGACCGCTATTAAATTTGCAACCTTCATAATGTTTTTAGTTGGAAGTGTAAACAAGAAGAAAAAGGAATAAAGCACCCATGGGAGGGAGGATGAAGCCAGTGGGGAAGGGTGGTGGGAAAAGAACCAACCGCCGACCACAGCAATACTACTGCAAGCCCAACCACCCTCCCCATGGGTGGGCCAAAAAAGTTTTCAAACTGCTCTACACAAGCACACATAGATGCACAACTGACAAAACCGCCCCTAACATGCTGCGACCAACAGCCTAAGAGGGATGGAAAACCCACGGAAACAGAACATGCATGCACACAACACAAACAGGCAGAATCCAGAATAGGCGGCAGATGTTTAGAAAGGAAACATGGATGAAGAAAGATGCACTCATTTTTGTCATGTCATCCCCTCGTGTCTCCGACCACCCTCGTCCCTTTAACCACATGGCTGCTAGGCGTTTTCCCGTTCTGCGCTAAAAAATATAAAACACCATACATCATGACGAGCTGGCCTTGTCATCCGCGCACGGCAGGTAAGCGCCATGACGAGCCCAGCTCGTCATTAGCTTCGAAGGGGTTAAGTTTACAAATATCGGAACACAGTTTGAGATATCACCAAAACAATACCTTTTAATGCTTTTGCAATAGCTTATTTTGGCTCATATCAGCTGTTGTGCAAAGCTTCCCCTTCATCTCCTATGTACACTGAAATAAATGCGGTTGTAAATGGGTCAGGTTGTCTCAGGCCACAAGATCATTAAGGGCAACAAGAAAGAAACAATGGTTGAATCCCAATCAAAAAATATTCAGACAACGTTCTGTTTGAGTGCAATTTTTAAAGGAGAAGCGATCGTGGATAAGCATAGAACAAGCATGGGATAAGAAAGCAAATGACGCTTGGAACGAAATAAAACAATAGTGCTCCTGAGGAGGGCTCGTAAACCAAGGAAAATATAGGGGGGAGTGATCGTGGAGTAACACAGGGCATGCAGAGATGGGCACATGATGGGCTATGAAAAAAACAGCGCTCAAAACGCATTAAAACACCAGTGCCCCGGAGGAGGGGTCATAAACAAAAATAATAAACGGGAAGAGGTACGGCGCTTGGAACAATAACATGCGGGACAGGATGACAAAAACAAGCCGGGAGCGGATCAACGCTTGGACGCCCCAGCTGCAATAGTGCTTGCAAGCCCCCACCCCCTCTGCGTTTCCAAGAGGCGAGGGGGTCTGATCACAGGTGACGGGCAGGTCACAAGCTAGAGCCCCCCACCCGCTAGTCCTGGGCGCGGGTGCGGATTCTTTTAAAATACAACATATGAAGGGGAAGTGAGTTGTTTTTATAAACTATGCATTTCATGAATGAAACCCAGAACTGCATCAAAAGCTGCAAGTGCTGAAAGATTGCAGGCGCTGTTTCAGTTCATTGTGAGAGCAGGCGCTGGACCCTGCAAATTGCCCCAAATTCGCATTAACAGAGCCAGGAGACGGAGTAAGTCTGAATTAAAACATAAATCAGGTCACAAAAGCTGCACCAGAACATAAAAATTAAGCAATAATTCCAGGCAATATTGCACCAGCCAGGGACAATTTTGCAGTTGTATTTGAATGGATGATCAGGGCAAACATTTCATTTTGTACCAGTCGGTCTATACAAATTATTAGTTCAAGCATACATCCCAGCTGTTTTCCGTAGACTTGAACAGGGTCACCTGCCCTGAAAAACTGTTTCGCTCTCCAAACAAGCATGCGAGTGCAAGCGCCATTGGTTTCCAATTAATGCAAATGCGATAATTGGAAACAGATGGCATTAATGCTCGCTCCCGCGCACCCTAGGCTAGGGAACAAAGAAGGCGGGGCAATCAACCGCTTTGGACAAATTGCGTGCTGTCTTTTTAAGAAAGACTCATGCACAGGCCAATTGCGGGTGTTCTCTGGTGTTTTGAACTCTGAACACACGCACAAGCATATGTTCAGAGTTCAAAAGCCCTTACTAAATGCCGCATAGAGCAGCGCATGCGCTTGCTCAGGCGAGATCTAATCAATGAGAGTGAGACGCACTGTGTCACAAAATGAAGTCTCTTGAAAAAGATATATTAGGACCCTCAACAGTTAGTTTTGATCAGCGACATGTCCCAACAGTGTCCTCCTTGGGTCTTGCCTCCACCGGGAGGGAGAGTCTCAAAGTGCAGAGACGGTCTGGGAACCGTGAAAGAAAGTGCAGTGGTTTAAAATTACCTTCTACCTTAGAAGTAGATATTTTGATTAAAAATAGGCGGCCGGGGGTAAGGTTAAAAAGGAGTAAGATGTGTTAAATATCCCTCACATTTAAATGATCATATGATCAACACGTTTTAGCCTACTTGCACCAATGGAGGTTGCTGGCTTTTGTTAGGAGCATGATATATCTGATCCTTCTTGTTTGTCACCAGGGCCACTTTCCCCTGGACAACTGTGTAGTAAGTGTATTCACTTTAATGAGACTAGAGAATACAATGGCCTCCCCTTGGGCATGGGGAAGGCGAAGCCCCAAGCAATGTGAGGAGAAGGCGAAGCCCATGTAATGTGAGGAGGAGGTGGGTCTTTTATGGCGATTCCTTAAGCGATTACAGACGGTGCCCCATAGGCTGCGGGGAGGATGTGAATGGCTGAGCTCCTTGTAGATCTGCTTATCTATGCGCGAACAAGCAGGGCTACAAAGAGCGCAGCTATTCCACCTCTTCTCCACAGCCTATGGAGCACCATCTGAAATCACTTAATGAAGTGCCATAAAAGGCCCGCCTCCGCTCCGCATTGCATGGGGATTCACCTTCCCTATACACAAGGGGAGCACATTGTATTATCTAGCCGGAAAGTAGGTTGAAACAAGTGGACCATATGATCATTTAGATGTGAGGGATATTTAACACTTCCGTAATGCATCTCACTCTTTTTCAAACTTACTTCACCCACTTTTTTAAATAAAATCATCTACCTCTGTGGTAGGAGGTAATTTTACACCACTGCATTTTCTTTTACACATCCCACACCATATCTGCACTTTCTGACTCTCCCTCCTGGTGGAGGCAACCAGGAGGGACAGTCAGATGCCAACAGCATCATCCTCCTGGTGGAGGATGATGCTGTTGGCTACTAGTATGTAGGTGGGGATAGCATGCAGCTGACCGAAACTAGCTGTTGAGGGTCCTAATATATATTTTTCAAGAGACATGGGCCCAGATGCATCAAACAAAAATCTGCTCGCAAAGGGTCAGATTCTCAGAATCTGACCCTTTGTGACCGGTATTTTTGCATTTGGGATGCATCATCCCAAATGCAAAAATCGCAAATTGAGAATTCGCTAAATTGCGATTACTTGCATTTAAGGAATCTCACATTGAGATTCCTTAAATGCAATGCATTAAAGTTTAAAAAATAGCGATTTCGCTAATAGGGCATGCAAATTACCATGAAGTAAAACTTCATGGTAATTTGCAAAAACTTTGAAAAATGCACCAAAGTGCATTTTTCAAAGTTTCATGTTGCGCACACACATATGTGCAGAGATCAATTCCAGGGGTGCAACAGGGTGTCCTTTGGACACCCCTGCACCCTTGAAATCGCAATCTCAATTTGTGATTCGCTATTTTCGATTCGCAAAATGAGATTGTTTCCCATTCATTCCTATGGGCCTCTATGCCCATATGAATGAATGGGGAGGTATTCCTTAATTTCGAGTCGCAATTAATGAATTTTAAGAAATCGCAATTGTTTTAGCAATTTCTTGATGCATTGCATTTTGCGATTCCTTATTTGCGAATCCTTATTTTTCGCAAATAAGGAATCGCAAAATGTATGCTTGATGCATCTGGGGGATGGTGCGGTCCCACTCTCTTTGATGTTTTATGATAATTTCTGGGAAGCATAGTGAATGGACCAATATTCTCTGCTTCTCGCTCCCCCACATTGATTTTTCTAGGTAACAAAAAACATAAGTCGATTGGATCAATTTACCAAACAGTAAAATCCAGTTGGGTTTTAAAATAGCCCAAAAATGATGTACCAATCGCCAAAACAAATTTCGTCACATGTAAATTTTGCTCACGCTTACTCGCTTCGAAGATCCCGTGTAACTGACTGACTTTTTTCTATTCAATGGGCGCACGACCCAAGGTCTAAAAATATATAAGCCTGTCATAGAGCTCAGGGCCAAGTGTAACACTATCTTGGAAATAAACATTTCCCAACACAAAACAGGCACCGTCCACATGCCTAAGGATGCTGGCTAGCAGAATTCTTTTTTTGCAATGTCACTCATCTTGACAGAGAGCAGCCTTTTAAAATGCACAACTCCCCCGCTCCTTAAGTCTTAGTGGGGCATGCGATGCTGACAGTTGCTTGACTCCAGAGAGGTTATGAGGCACTTTTAAAATATCAAGTTGCCCGTGGAGGCTCGAGAAATTCGCTAACAATGCACGGAAAATAACTGCCCTCCACGTACGGTAAATATTCAGCCAGGGGGAATGCTGTTTGGAAATATTGAATCCCACAAACTCTTCGTTCTTTGAAATCCATTGTAAGAAATTTCCATTTTTAAGGTCCGGTGGGAGTCCTTTAATTACATTGGGTTTGATTCTCTGTGATCCCTATATCGATAAATAAGCATTAGTTGTAAGGGCCATCAAAATATTCCTCGATCATAAATAAATGTTCTGGGGGAATTCCAGGTGGTTCTTTTCAGTGCTTTCCTCATTTTTTGAAATCACTGTTTTATCTGCCATTCTAAGATGATTTGTGAAATATGTTTTTAAGATGTTATATAACAATTTAATTCATTTGTTTAAAACTGAATAACAGAGGAATACACATTATGGAGCAAATTTACAAATATACGACACAATGCCTGCAGTGCCTGAGGGGGGGGGGGGGGGGGTTCCATAGAGATATAGCACTGTTTCCCCCCTCCCTGCCCTGCTGCTCTTTCAGCCTGCCTTGGCCAAAACACACAATTCGAACCATAGAGCAAGGGTATGTGTGTTATGTTTAGCATAGCTTTTGCACTGGAAGAGAACCCTGTATAAAATCCTGTGCTAGGACTAACTTTTCTAACTTTGAATGTGTATTGAAAACTGAGGCACAGGTGCAAAGTTGGAAAGGTTTGGAGAAATTAAAACATTTCTCCAAGTTAACTCCAGCCTCAAAGAGGTGTTATTTATTGGCGTAAACCATAGTCAACAAATGTTGGTTGACAGGGCTTTGTGTGAGAAACCATGGGGGTTACATGGAAATGCCCACGTACCACCCACGGGGCACCCTTCTGATTCAAGGCAACTCTAGCTCAAAGCAGCGCTAGTGCTCCTTTCTATTATTTCAGGGCTTCTTTATAGGACACATAAAGTTTTGCGCTGGAAAGTTAATACCAAATCAACGGTTTCCCCCAGTTTGATTAACTTTTGTGATACAAACCCGGTGCAAATTGTTAGTGAATCTGCTCCTACGTGTCAGCATGTTTCAAGAGAAAGCAAATCTGATGCAATATTTAGAAGCTTGTTATTTATTTATTTATTTTATAGTTTTATAGAGCGCAAACCAGACCCGTGAGGGTATCAGAGCGCTTTACAGGATTAAGGGGGGAGGAATACAAAGCATAAGGATGGGAGGATCGCATTGGGAAAGTTTGGGATACATTGTAAGGGAGGAGCACGCAGTATATAGTTCAAGCTACATGTGGGGAAGAAAAAAAAACCAAGTAGAATGAAAAATACAAGGGGATGCCTTATACATGAGGTGCGTGCTGTCAAAGGTCCAATCTACGTGTGGGATCAATATTAAAGTAGTTAAACAATTAAAGCAGGAAGGGATACCATGCACGCATTCTAAGCCCTTGAGGGGGGTGATTGAAAGGTATTCATTAGATGAGTTATTTTCCCATTAAGAACGTTTTGGTCTCCTTTTTAAAGTGTGCCAAGGACGGAAGCCTTTTAATGGAGGGTGTGAGAGAGTTCCAGATTGTTTGTGCAGCACCAGAGAAGGCCTGTTTGTAGGTTTTTTCCTTCCAAAAGCGTGCTGGTTGCAGCAGCAGGTTTTTGCCAGATCAGGAGTTTCTGGTTCCTCCGGATATCACGAGTTTTCGTGCGAGGATTGATGGGGCATTGGAGTACAGAGCTTTGTGAGTAATGCAGGCCAGTTTAAATTGTATTCTAGCCTCAAGGGGAAGCCAGTTCAGTGCTTTGAGGTGGGGAGAGATGTGGTCAATTTTTTTTTAGCCTGTTAGGAGTCTGGCAGTGGTGTTGAGGCAAGCTTTCAATGGGTCCAGAGAGTTCTTGGGTAGCCCTGCAAGAGTAGAGCATCCATATTCACGTCTGGAAATGACTAGGGCCTGGGTTGCCGTTTTAAGGTCGGACGCATTGAGGAAGGGTTTTAGGTTTCTTAGGTAGCTCAGGTGGAATCTAGCCTTTTTGGCCATGGAGTTTATATGGCCTTTCATATTCAAGCTGCTGTTAAGGGTTAATCCAAGGGATTTTGCTGACTCAACAATTGTAGGAGGGCAGTTTAGTGCTGTGATGGTCTTGATCCATTCCTGGATGTCTGGATTGGGTTTGGGTGAGGAGATCAGAAGAAATTCGGTTTTATTTGCATTGAGTGTCAGCTGGTTGGCAGTGAGCCAATGGACTGTCAGCTTCAGGGCCCCGTTAAGGGAGAGAATGTCCTCAGGGGAAGAGATTTTTATGTAGACCTGTGTATCGTCGGCGTACATAAGATAGGAGATGTAGGCATCACGAAGCACCTCTGTGAGCGGTTCTGGATTATTGCGGTCCAGGAAGGGATGATAGCCTGAGAGGCGGCAGCTAGGCAGTTAGAGGGGAGAGATTCATTAAAGTGATTGTTCAGTTTGAAGGAGGCAAGAAATCGGGAGATAGAGTGATTGTCATAGACTTTAAAGTTGGACCAGTGCGCTCGGTTTTTTGGTGACGTTTGGGAGGACAATGCGGAGAGAAGAGGTGGAGCTGGCTGATTTTGCTTTTGGTGGGGAGTTGCGGATTTAAGTTAATTTCCTAGAGTAAAGATTTTTTCACAGAAGAAAGTGGAGAAGTCCTCACTTGATATTAGGGGTTTAGGTGTTTCTTTGGTGGTTTTCGCTAGTTTGTTGGATTGGTGTTTGACAAAGTCGAACAGCTTGCGAGGTCGATTTTTGGCGTTCTCCAGTTCAGTTCTGAAATATCCTTTTTTTAATGTTAAGGATTTTCTTATTGTAGACATTTCCGGCCTGTCGAAAGAGTTTACGATGTGCTGCAGATGGGTGTTGTTTACAGATTCGTTCCATCTGTTGCAGGGATCTCCTCTCCTTATTAAGGGATCCGTTGAACCAGGCATTTCGGTCCTTGATCTGGGTTCTTTTTTAATTTTAGAGGTGCCAGGTGTGAGAAGTTGGCCTGATGTATGATGTCCACACTTCTGTGGGCAACCTGTATCAGTCCAAACAATCCCTTATGGTGATGGTTGTAAAGTCAACCTTATAGACAAGCTATCCTAGGGGTAGCATGGACTAAGCTGTCTTAGGCTTAACTCAAGAGGGCATGTGAAGCCAGCTGTTTTACCATATGCAATCCTGTAATATCAAATGAAAGGACACCACACAAGTTATATATTATAAAAATATATGTATTTATTACTAGAATAATCCTCTGTACTCTTTATGAGTGTAGAGGCACAAGCGTTTAAACAAAAGCACAGTTAAACATTCAAAAGTTGCACAATTTTGGATAGGCCCGGTGGCCACTCAAACCATATACTAAAATAGTGGTATAAGTACCACCTCTCGAACAATGGTAAGGCCTAGGGCATTGTGAATCACTGGGACTACTCAGGACTAGCAATGATGAAGTCGGGAGAGGCCCGCGGGACACTGGTGCAGTGCCTAAAACACACGCATGCACCAATGCAAAGTCAATGTTGCGTAAAACTTATCGAGTTACTGTTTTAGAAGTCTTCCAACTGGAATAGAATTACCCCACTTTAAACTAGGACACTAGAGGTGTAAACCACTACAGGAGCACCAGTGTTAGATCATTACCTCACCCACAGGAAGCGGGTGCATAGGTGCCAAAGTGTGTCGGGTTTCGTCATGGAGATCTATGGAGCCTGGAGATGAAGATGCTCCAGGCGGCCAGGAGAGAAGAGTCTGGTTGGATCCAAGGGTGGATCGAAGATGTAGAGTACCTGAAAGCAGAGGGGACAGAGTCTGGGTCACTAGCCAGTGACCAGGATGGAACCAGGAAGGAACCAGGCGATGTCGGGCGCAATCAGGTGGTTGTTGTGAAGCTTGTCTCCGCTGCCACGTGGACTCTGGGGCATCAACAATGACCAGGAGTGGAGCACAAACTGTCCCACAAAGGCTCTCGCTGTCGGCGGTGTCGGCTTCCGGATCGGAGTTAACAAGCCTTGGCAAGTGCAACCCATTCAGGATTTGAAGATCGCTTCTTACTCGGACCAGCAGGGTCAGAGCGGTGGCTCCTTTTCAGGGCCAGTCTGGAGCAATCAGACTAGCAGTGTAAATGTAAGGTTCGTTGGTTCTGGGGCCACTAGCCAATGGGCAAGCGACCGGACCAACGCATCGAGCAGGAAAATGCAAAAGGGCCCCGCGCAGCACTCGATAAGTGTGGAGGGGAGATCTTCGGTGCACAAGCTGCTCGGGCGTGGGGATTCTCAAACCACATTGCACAGCTTAGAGGGTGCCTCGGAAGCTGCACGGTCAGCACTTTACAGTCTTTTCAAGACGGCCAGCTCCACGCTTCACTTCGCCTCCATGGGTCTCAGATTAGCTGGGACTGTGGATCAAGCTGTTAGAAGTCGGGGAAGCTGGGTCTTGTTGATCTCTGTTGCTCGAGTTTATTTATTTATTTATAAAGTTTTATATAGCGCAAACTTGATCCCGTAGGATATCAGAGCGCTTTACAATGTGAGGCAAAGGTAACAAATCAGAACATTAGTCTAACATTGCACGGACCTTGTAAAGTATAATTATGAGAGTCGGAGAGAAAAGACACTGTATCATAATAGGCAAGAATTATAAAAGTATCAGGCAGGAAAGAGATGTATTTAAATATGTATATACATATACATATCGGCATATATATATATATATATATTCACAGAAAAAACCATAGGTTATAGACCATATATAGTTAGGAATTTGCATTTACAAAACCTTGAAAATTCACTGAAAAAACCATAGGTTATAGACCATATATAGTTAGGGATTAGCATTTAAAAAACCTTATTTTATTTGCACAAAACCATTGAAATTCCATATATAGTTAGTTGCACTAACTATATATCGCGGACCCGCAATCCACTGCTAATGATGTCACATATTACATCATTCATGACATGGTCAGTGACATCACTGATGACATCACTGATGACATCTCAAATGACATCACTGATGACATCACTGATGACATCTCAAATGACATCACTGATGACATCACTGACATCTCATTTGACATTACTGATTACATCACTGATGATATCATTTATGTGATAATACATCTTCAGACTCTAATATAACCTTTGATACACTCAGTGTAAACAGGCACTCACAGACTGTCACACATCCATGGAGTTACTCACACACCTATTCAGTCATGCAAAGAATCAATCACATCTCCATTTCCTTAACTATACAGTTATACACACCTTACTTATTCAAACATATACTAACACATATTTACTCTCTTATACAATCCTTGATACAAGTTCACAATGATTCATACAGCCACTCTCACATTCACTGACTCTTATGTTCAGTTATTTATATATGTCAACTCTCACATGGAGTGTGTTTTACATATGTACTTACTTTGACATGTAGAACTGAGATATCCATTCACTCACCAATATACTCATGCACACAGTCAACTGTCCATACAGCTGTTTCTACATGCACTTTTGAACCCATACACCTAGGGAATCAACCGCTCACACATCTATGCACAGAGTTATACACCTCCCAGCCACCCACACACACACTCAGTCTCCCATACAAATACTTGGGCAACCATTCAATAACCCATATAATTACTGATATAGCTACTGATTTAAACATGCAGCAGTTTACAGAAGAACATAAATATTGATTGCCAAATTAAGACACTTTAATCACTAACCCATGCACTCAGTGAGACACATTTAATCATTCTCTCATACAGTCAGTCATGCACCTACTAAATCCTTCATCCAGACACTTATACATCCACTCATTCTTCAATATGTAAGACATATTTTAACTTTACAGAAACATACAGTCACTGGGTGTTGTCATCAGTGATGTCATCAGTGATGTCATTTGAGATGTCATCAGTGATGTCATCAGTGATGTCACTGACCATGTCATGAATGATGTAATATGTGACATCATTAGCAGTGGATTGCGGGTCCGCGATATATAGTTAGTGCAACTAACTATATA
Source organism: Lissotriton vulgaris (assembly GCF_964263255.1). Lineage (NCBI taxonomy): Eukaryota > Metazoa > Chordata > Amphibia > Caudata > Salamandridae > Lissotriton > Lissotriton vulgaris. Next base: position 603,704,363 of record NC_141699.1, on the reverse strand, counting down.
TGGAATTTCAATGGTTTTGTGCAAATAAAATAAGGTTTTTTAAATGCTAATCCCTAACTATATATGGTCTATAACCTATGGTTTTTTCAGTGAATTTTCAAGGTTTTGTAAATGCAAATTCCTAACTATATATGGTCTATAACCTATGGTTTTTTCTGTGAATTTCATTGGTTTTTTAAAAGCTAATATCTATAGCTGTAAAATATATTCTTTATTAAGTGACGTATCACGTAGCCCGTGAGACGCCTCATGATGCATCGCATAACCGTGACGTATCGTCTCTGCAGCGCAAACCAAACCCAAAACGTAAGCGCGCCAGAACACGCTTAAAGATATATATATATTTTTTTAACCTTAATTAGACAAAATCCACACGTGCACATATCACAAACGTTCAAAAAACACAATATGTCGGACTCCCGTTACGCTGCCGGTTAGCTGCCCGGTTAACGTACCAGGAAGCACCTTTACCGCGAAAAATCGCAATTTTTTTTTTTTCACCCCCCAGGGAACTTTAATAGCCCCCTCATCAATCCTAGGGGTTCAGGAGGGGTCTGCCTTACCCCTTTCATTCATTTACACCTTTTTTTTTCCACCTCTTGTCTCTCGATCCCACAGAGAGACAAGATGGCGGCCGCTCCAGACTGTTTACAATGATAACAGCCAATCAGCTTCTCCTCAGACTCCCGTTACACTGCCGATTAGCTTCCCGGTAGCTGCCCGGTTAGCTGCCCAGTTCGCGTACCAAGACGCGTCTCTACGGCGAAAAAATCGGATTTTTTTGTTTGGTTTTTTTTGGCCCCACGTGGCTTTATAATATCCCCCTCATAAATCCTAGGGGGTCAGAAGGGGTCTACCTTGCCCTCTTTCCTTCATTTCCCCCTTTGTTTTGGCCTCCTCTTGTCTCTCGATCCTACCGAGAGACAAGATGGCGGCCGCTCCGGACTGTTTACAATATTGACAGCCAATCAGCTACTCCTCAGACTCCCGTTACACTGCCGGTTAGCTTCCCGGTTAGCTGCCCGGTTAGCTGCCCGGTTCGCGTACCAAGACGCGTCTCTACGGCGAAAAAATCGGATTTTTTTTTTTTTTTTGGGTTACACTGCCGGTTAGCTTCCCGGTTAGCTGCCCGGTTAGCTGCCCGGTTCGCGAACCAAGACGCGTCTCTACGGCGAAAAAATCGGATTTTTTTTTTTTTGGGTTACACTGACGGTTAGCTTCCCGGTTAGCTGCCCGGTTAGCTGCCCGGTTCGCGAACCAAGACGCGTCTCTACGGCGAAAAAGTCGGATTTTTTCTTTTTTTTTTGGGGCCCGGCGTGGCTCTATAATATCCCCCTCATCAATCCTAGGGGGTCAGAAGGGGTCTACCTTGCCCCCTTTCCTTCATTTCCCCCTTTGTTTTGGCCTCCTCTTGTCTCTCGATCCTACCGAGAGACAAGATGGCGGCCGCACCGGACTGTTTAGAATGTTGACAGACACCGGAGAGCCAATCAGCTTCGCTTCGCAAAGTTCCGATACGCGAAAAGTTCGCGAACCGGACCGCTGCCCGGAGCGCTGTTACAGATATATATCTTGATTTAAACGTTAATTTCTCAAAATCCACTGAAGCACATATATTGAGACCTAGCAAAGGCACATCGGGCTAACAGTCCCTACAATTTTGCCAAGTTTCGTGGAAATCCATTCAGCCGTTCGGGCTAAAAGTGAGTCCAACCGCCCTATGGAAATTAACATGGGAAAAACGCGTTTTGGGACCCCCCTTTTTTCTCGGCCCCCCCTTGACGAACCCCCCCCAAATTTTCAGGAGCTGCTCAGAAACAAAATGTGCCATTTTCCTGAAAATTTCAGCCGATTCCGTCCACAAACGCCAAAGTTATTAGACATAGAATTTTCAAAAGTCCCATAGGAAAAAAATCCTAACTATATATACCTACTGGCTATCGCCAGTAGGTAATATATATATATATATATATATATATATATATATATATATATATATATATATATATATATATATATATATATATATATATATATATATATATATACATATATACATATATACACATATATAATAATTATCGATTTAGGTCCACTCCCGAGAGGTTTTAATGTGTATTATGTTTAGATATCTTATTGTTGCTTTTTTAGTATACGGTTGATATTTTAAACATGAATTGATTGATTGGTTTTAGATCCAGTTGAAAATATTACTAAGTTTTAATAGTATTTTAGCTATTTATGAGCTGTAGTTTTATTTATACCATGTGATGCACATTTTTTAACCTCTCATGCAAGATATGGTTGTTCAGTATACAACCTATGGACTTTATGATTGTTTACAAGCCAATGTATTTATACGGAGATTACCAAATGGCAACTGCCTTGACAGTTTTAAATTGCAGTGCTAACCTATATTGTACAGGCATTTATGCAGCAATATGTAAGATAAGTATTTCCTTTATGTCCATTTGCGCGTCATGCACCTTTCACTTTAAATGGGTGGCCAGCCCCCATGACTGCGTCATGTGATCAAGGCTTTGGCCGAAACGCGTCGTGGCAAACTGGTGTTTGGGTCTGAAATAAACATTTAAAACACCTAAGAATTGGGTCTCGCATCATCCTTTGGCTGTAAAGAGCTGAGCTGAATTAAGCTGAGGACGACACATACCGTATATATATGTATATATATATATATATATATATATATATATATATATATATATATATATATATATATATATATATATATATATATATATATATATATATATATATATATATATATATATATATATAAAACATGTCAGGACTGCCGGGTGAGAGAAAGTACTTTTAATAAAAACACAAAGGCTCCGCTGTTGGTGTGCGGCTTACTTTCTTTCTTTGTGGAAGATGTTGGGGAATTTGTAACGGCGTGGTTCTGCCGTAAAGCGACGCACCTCCAGCAAAGAGCGCCATGCCTGCCCGAAGGGAACCGCAGGTGGAGTTACAGAAATGTCAAGGGCAGTGCGGTGAACGCCAAAGACCGACTTTGGTAATGGACCACAGTGAGCTTTGAAAATGGGCTCACAGTGGCACAACGGACTCTTTGTGTAAAAATTGAAACTGTAAAACATTTCCTTTCAGCCTGGGAACCATTACAGACTACAAAGACCAGGAGTCTCAGCAGCCATTGGGGGCGTGTCAAAACGGAAAAAGTATGAAAGCTTGGTTTCCATCAGCTGAAAGGACAAGGACTCACGGCGCACCTTTGAAAAAGCTCGAAGGTCGAGCGAAACATGTCAGGACTGCCGGGTGAGAGAAAGAACTTTTAATAAAAACACAAAGGCTCCGCTGTTGGTGTGCGGCTTACTTTCTTTCTTTGTGGAAGATGTTGGGGAATATATACATATATATACATTCTCAGTGTCCTGGATTCCATGTATCTAACCGGCACCCGGCGGGAACTGCAACAAAGCAAACTGTTGGGCGCTGGATGGTGCCTGTTTGCACAGGGTGGTCACTCCTTGACCACAAGGAAGATTCTTCAGTCTTCCACGTCGAGTGGGAAGTCGAAGGGTCCAGAGTTCTGTATCAAAGTTTCGTTCAGGATAATCTAATGCTCCTGGGCACAGCTCCTACCTTTATTCCAAATCAAGGGGCTGGATTACCTGCTAGGTCCCTCCTATGGGTGGGACCCAGGAAGGGGGTGGTTACACCCCTTTCCCTTTGTCCAGTTTCGTGCTAGAGCTGGGACTGGAGTGTCCCAGCACCGGTTTGAACTGAACTATGCATGGGAAGCCTTGTGCTCCCCAGGCAGTGTCTAGTTTCATTCAACCCTCCCTGCTACATTCCAGTATCTCCTGTCTGGGGAGGTGTAATACCTCCCTGTGACAGGATACCATTTGTCCAGGCCTCCCCTTCCGGAGTTTCGGTCAGCAGCAGGAGGCCAGACTTGTGTCTGTGGCAGCAGCATCCATTTTGTGATGCTGGGGCTTTGGTTAGATTTAACCGCGTTTAAGCAAAGTAACATGTCTTCTCCCTCTAGAAGGGTGGAATGCTACCCCCGTCGCCAGGACTGGTGAGGGGGTAGTATTCCAAAGCGTATGACACCTTGCACAACATGTTTTGATAAAGCCAAACCAGAGTTAGCAAGTAACCGCAAGGATTATAATGCACTTAAGAGTATATGGTATGGCAATATCCCGGAACAGCTAAGGGAGTTGGTCCCGACAGCTGCAGATAGGCTCAGCTCATGCTAGAGCACCATCTCACATAAAACCAAGCACTCTGCCTCCAGGATTGATAAGGCCTGCCATAGGAGTGACTTATAGGTGTATATGTGTCCAAATATAGATGTAGATATAGGTATACTATATCTAAGCAAGGGGTGTTTACACAACCTTGCCCCAGCTGAGTGATCAGCCAGTTGTGTCAGTTTGGATAGCCAGCCAGGGGTGGCAAAAGATATACTGCAGCCCCTGGTAGGCCTTGGATACACCTATGCCCTGGGTACCTATTGTACACTGTACAGGGGCTGATAAGGTGACCCAATGTCCAATTGGAGATGTACCTAGGGTACATGGAGTCCATTTTACAGAGAGAGCAGATAGCCTGGGACCCTGATTAGCAGGATCCCAGGCCAACTAAGTCAAAAACCAGCTAAACACTAGTCAAAAAATCTGGGGTAGCCATAGTCAGTTATACACCTTCCTACACCAGGTCATCTAGAATGTTGGTTATGGAGGAAGAATTATGGTCCGCTAGATTGGAGACGGATGTGCACTGTGGGGGGGGGGAGGTCAGACTCACAACGCGCTGCCAGTTTCTCGTGGTCGAGGCTCTTAGTGTCCCTAACCCATCGTTTGGGATTCACAGGTTGAGGTGTCCATGATTTATGGGTGCTGGGCAGGAGGAAGGTGATGGCATGGTGATCAGACCAATCACAAGGATCAATGGAGATAAGTTTGACCGCTGATTCCTTAGCAATGATCCAGTCTAGGGTGGCACCTTTCGAATGAGTCGGAAGGGAGCAGGCTTGGGTAAGGGCTTGGTCGGCCAAGAAGTCTCTGAAGGCATTGACCTGAAGGTCCTTAGGATCGTTCCAATGTAAGTTGAAATCGTCAAGGAAAATGTCGTTAGAGTTTGTGGACACCTTGGCTGTGATGATTTCCATGAGAAGGTCCGTAAAGGTGTCGTTCTTGCCAGGGGGGTGGTAAAAGATGTGAAGTTTGCACAGCTGTGAGGTGTTATTGGAAATGGCAAATGTGAGGTAGAACGGTATATACAGGCAATGCCACCCCCTTTTTTCTTTGAGGGCCGGTCCATGCTTACGATGTTATAGATGTCCCTATGGGTGGGGCCAGCTCGGCCAGAGTTGTGGGCCAAATTAGGCATTTCCATACCAGAGTTGTGACCTCTAGCGGGTGTTACATTAGGCCAGTAGCAAGAAATGACAGGTTGGGGGACGCTTCTGATGGCCTGTGCTGGCATCGTGATGGCGGGCTGGGTGGACATGTGAGGTGGGTCCTAGGGGGAGTTTCAGAGTTCGACAGAGCGGGAATCCCTAGGTGGTCTAGGTTCTGTGGTAAGGGCACGCAGTGGATGGAATGCATGGGTGAGTGGGTGACAGGGCCGGGTCGCCCAATGACGGGGTCACTCGCAGGAGAGGTTGGTGAGGGGCCAGGTATATTTGGCGAAGTGGGCGTGAGGAGAAGTGGCGGGAGCATGAGCTGAGATGGGTTGTGAATATGTTTTTTTAGGAGGGTGAAGAGGTCCTCAAATCTTATGAGGTTTTTGGGAGGCCCTTGAATCAGGACGGTGCCGCTATTGTATAAGGTGATGGTAAGGTCTGCACGCAGAATTGCAAACGGAGTGATTATGAGTTTTTTCCGTGAGGGGTGTTCCTTGTTTCTTGTACTTTGAGGAAGCTCAAGAAGGCATGGCGCAAGCGAGATGTTTTCCTGGAATGGAAGATGAGGTCGTTGATGACAGTGCCCTGGTTTAGAGATTCTAACAGGAGGGGGGAGAGAGAGAGTCAGTGGATTCAGTCTCCCGGGTTATATGAATAAACAAAGTGGAATCCACTCAGAGTGATAGTGATCCCTAGAGTGATGGGGAACACACAGTGTTGTTTAAATGCCCCTCACACACCAACAGGCCCCTTGGTGTCATGCTTCATCATCGGGGCCTTCGCACCCCTCTACGGGATGCGGCGTGCTACGACTCGCGAATACGCAGGAGCACTTGAAGTGAACTATGTGTAGGGGTGTGTGTTTGTTACAAAAGTGTGAGTGAGGTGAGGTGAAAAAAGGTGAATGGTTAAAAAATACCTGGCACGTGGGAGGAAAAAATACTTTATTTAAATCCCCGGCTGGTATTATTAAAACAAAAGTGCAGGGCGTGGTTTAAATAGATACGTATTAGGGTATCCAGACCACTGTATCAAGATGTCAACATGTTTCGGAGGTCACAGCCCCCTTCTTCAGGACAAGGGTTAATGCACTTACCCTCCCCTTACTCACATGTAAAATGTAAAAGTGTTATTAAAAATTATTACCACAATGTGTAATATTCCTAACAATGTTTTTATGTTAGTGAATGTCGTTGCGCCCAATTGGCGTAAGAACCTGTGGAAACAAAATCATAGATAAACATACAAATCTATAATGCACAAGCTACTGGAGAAGAAAAAAGCTTCTCTGAAAACATCAAGGTGAACCAAAAATAATGGGACCCTGGAAAAGAAAAACACAAGGACACTACACAGTACATACAAACATATACACACAACACCAAAATTACTCTCTGCTCTGATGGAAGGAGAGCAAACATAAAGAAAGATAAGTCTTACTTAAAGTTCCCAACTACAAGACTTCATGAGCCTACGCGTATATTGGGGAATCCTTCCTTTCTGATCAGAAATAACCTATAAAACATCAATGTCAGGGGTTCAGTTGGAAAACAGGGTACTGAATGCACCAATAGTAAAGAAAACGACTGCTCCTCTCTGTGATCAATAACTCACGGTTACTGCAATGGCTAATCGCCTGCCTTCCCTCAACGCGGCTCCGATGAAGTGAGCTACGATAGATTCAGGGCCCTTATATATACTATCCCTGTAGGTAATTAGTGGTAGTAAATTGGTTAATGCGGCCCGGGGGATGCCCAAATACGGAGATAATAATCTCCGAGCGTCCGGTGTTGCGCTAGCGGCTTACACTGCTTAACGCGCATGCGCATACTAGCTCAAACGGCACGCATGCGCGGCGAGCGAAGCGACCGCGCATGTGCTGATTGAGACGCTATGCTGTTATCCGAGGATGGAAAGCAGCGCGCTTTGCAAATAGCAGCCTATGCTAAATAAGAATAGGCGCTTCGGTGGTAAATTAACTGCATTTGGAGATTGAAAGACAACTGTCTTTAGGTTATTGAAAGGGCTCAAAAAATTGTAATTTTTAAGAGGAAGCCAAAGAAAGCTTGTCTATCAGGGGGAACTCAAGAGGCATGGTCCCTGCTGATAGGTAATACATCCTATCTCAGAGCTGGAGAGTATCGCTATTTGATTGCAATATGACCCAATAAGACCCCACATTCATGTTTTTTAGATGTAACCCCAAGTATACATCAGCTGTCAATTATAAATGACCAGGTAAAGTTTATCTGAGGAGGTTCCAAGGAATGGAATCGTTGAGCCCAGTGGTGTTGGTTCCCAACCGGAACACCCACCGTTGCTCTTTTTCCAGGAGGCCCACCTCTGAGGGTAGTTGTTCTATTACCGTCCACTGTAACTCATTTACACAGTGTTGGTGTTCGATGAAGTGGGTTGACATCATGGTTGTGAGTTTTTTACACCTGATGTTACTTTTGTGTTCATTTAGTCTCACTCTCACAGGTCTGGTGGTCATCCCCACATATTCTTTTCCACATGGGCATGTAATCAGGTAAACAACATTTTTACTGTTGCAGTTCGTAAATGCACGTTGTTCCCATTGTGTCCCATTTGCGAAGGTTACATTCTGGCTCTTTTTTGTAAGGTGGCAGTTGTTGCAGTTGCCACATGGATGGTGACCATGTAAGCCCTGCAGTCTTGTCTGGTCCCGTTTTGGAGGGGGTGGTCTTGTGTGAACGAGCATATCTCTCAAGTTCCTACCCCTTCTATGTGCAAAGAGGGGTTTCAGATACTTACTGAAGATCCAACGGAATCATTAAGAGTCCAGATAGGTGGCATGGTGGAGGAGGCACTTGCACACGATTGGATTACTAAGAAGGAGTCCGAGTTCCTGATACAGAGGAACCCACGCATCCCGTACTTTTACACCATACCCAAGGTGCACAAGAACCTGGAAAACCCCCCAGGCCGCCCCATTGTCTCCGGTGTCTCATCCATCTTGGAACCATTATCTAAGTTTGCAGATGCCTTTTTGAGACCCATTGTACAAGCTACTGATACGTATCTGCGTGACACCAAAGCAGTACTCCAACTGTTGAATAACCAAACTTTTGATCCAACTTCTCAGATGCTGCTCAGTCTAGATGTGGAGAGCCTTTATACGAGTCTCCCTCATGATGAGACTATCCAAATCATTGAGGAGGTACTGCATTCTACGAATTGGGAATACCACACGCCACGGAATGTAGTAATGGAGTGCATCTCGTTGGCCCTTATGAGAAACTTTTTCGAATATGAGGGCACTCTCTTCTGGCAGAAACATGGGACCAGTATGGGCAGTACATTTGCCCCGAGTCTGGCCGGACTGTATGTCCATCATTTGGAATCTGCTAAAATCCTTCATCCAGACAACCCACACAGGGCGAGGATTCGCACCTGGCGGAGGTACATTGATGATATCCTGGTTATCTGGGAAGGAGATGAGACCACGATAACTGAATTCATCAATTGGCTAAACAATCAAAATGCCTTTTTGAAATTCACTCATCAGGCATCGGATACCAGTATGGTCTTCTTGGATTTAAATATTTACCATGAAGCTGGCATTCTAAAAAACAGAAACTCACTTTAAACCGACGGCTAGGAACTGTCTCCTCAGATTCGACAGCTTTCATCCACGTCATCTGAGAGAGAACCTTCCCTACGGACAGTTCCTACGCCTCCGGCGGAACTGCAGTGACGTTGCCAGATATAAAACCCAGGCCAAGGATCTCAGCATAAAACTGAGACAGAGAAAATATCCGGAGACTGTGATTAAAAAAGCTTTCAAGAGGGCAAGAAATAACAACCGTGAGGCCCTTCTGGAGGATAACCCACGAAGAGATGATGCTGAAAAAAGGACAGTATGTGTCACCACATACAGCCCGGTCACCAACCAAGTCACAAAATTGGTCAATAAACATTGGCGCACTTTAACGAGTGGCGGCCTGACTCTGGAGAAACCCCTCTTTGCACATAGAAGGGGTAGGAACTTGAGAGATATGCTCGTTCACACAAGACCACCCCCTCCAAAACGGGACCAGACAAGACTGCAGGGCTTACATGGTCACCATCCATGTGGCAACTGCAACAACTGCCACCTTACAAAAAAGAGCCAGAATTTAACCTTCGCAAATGGGACACAATGGGAACAACGTGCATTTACGAACTGCAACAGTAAAAATGTTGTTTACCTGATTACATGCCCATGTGGAAAAGAATATGTGGGGATGACCACCAGACCTGTGAGAGTGAGACTAAATGAACACAAAAGTAACATCAGGTGTAAAAAACTCACAACCATGATGTCAACCCACTTCATCGAACACCAACACTGTGTAAATGAGTTACAGTGGACGGTAATAGAACAACTACCCTCAGAGGTGGGCCTCCTGGAAAAAGAGCAACGGTGGGTGTTCCGGTTGGGAACCGACACCACTGGGCTCAACGATTCCATTCCTTGGAACCTCCTCAGATAAACTTTACTTGGTCATTTATAATTGACAGCTGATGTATACTTGGGGTTACATCTAAAAAACATGAATGTGGGGTCTTATTGGGTCATATTGCAATCAAATAGCGATACTCTCCAGCTCTGAGATAGGATGTATTACCTATCAGCAGGGACAATGCCTCTTGAGTTCCCCCTGATAGACAAGCTTTCTTTGGCTTCCTCTTAAAAATTACCATTTTTTGAGCCCTTTCAATAACCTAAAGACAGTTGTCTTTCAATCTCCAAATGCAGTTAATTTACCACCGAGGCGCCTATTCTTATTTAGCATAGGCTGCTATTTGCAAAGCGCGCTGCTTTCCATCCTCGGATAACAGCATAGCGTCTCAATCAGCACATGCGCGGTCGCTTCGCTCGCCGCGCATGCGTGCCGTTTGAGCTAGTATGCGCATGCGCGTTAAGCAGTGTAAGCCGCTAGCGCAACACCGGACGCTCGGAGATTATTATCTCCGTATTTGGGCATCCCCCGGGCCGCATTAACCAATTTACTACCACTAATTACCTACAGGGATAGTATATATAAGGGCCCTGAATCTATCGTAGCTCACTTTATCGGAGCCGCGTTGAGGGAAGGCAGGCGATTAGCCATTGCAGTAACCGTGAGTTATTGATCACAGAGAGGAGCAGTCGTTTTCTTTACTATTGGTGCATTCAGTACCCTGTTTTCCAACTGAACCCCTGACATTGATGTTTTATAGGTTATTTCTGATCAGAAAGGAAGGATTCCCCAATATACGCTTAGGCTCATGAAGTCTTGTAGTTGGGAACTTTAAGTAAGACTTATCTTTCTTTATGTTTGCTCTCCTTCCATCAGAGCAGAGAGTAATTTTGGTGTTGTGTGTATATGTTTGTATGTACTGTGTAGTGTCCTTGTGTTTTTCTTTTCCAGGGTCCCATTATTTTTGGTTCACCTTGATGTTTTCAGAGAAGCTTTTTTCTTCTCCAGTAGCTTGTGCATTATAGATTTGTATGTTTATCTATGATTTTGTTTCCACAGGTTCTTACGCCAATTGGGCGCAACGACATTCACTAACATAAAAACATTGTTAGGAATATTACACATTGTGGTAATAATTTTTAATAACACTTTTACATTTTACATGTGAGTAAGGGGAGGGTAAGTGCATTAACCCTTGTCCTGAAGAAGGGGGCTGTGACCTCCGAAACATGTTGACATCTTGATACAGTGGTCTGGATACCCTAATACGTATCTATTTAAACCACGCCCTGCACTTTTGTTTTAATAATACCAGCCAGGGATTTAAATAAAGTAGTTTTTTCCTCCCACGTGCCAGGTATTTTTTAACCATTCACCTTTTTTCACCTCACCTCACTCACACTTTTGTAACAAACACACACCCCTACACATAGTTCACTTCAAGTGCTCCTGCGTATTCGCGAGTCGTAGCACGCCGCATCCCGTAGAGGGGTGCGAAGGCCCCGATGATGAAGCATGACACCAAGGGGCCTGTTGGTGTGTGAGGGGCATTTAAACAACACTGTGTGTTCCCCATCACTCTAGGGATCACTATCACTCTGAGTGGATTCCACTTTGTTTATTCATATAACCCGGGAGACTGATTCCACTGACTCTCTCTCTCCCCCCTCCTGTTAGAATCTGTTTATAGACAGCGCGCAGCTGTGGGAGTCCCCTTCCCATTTTTCTATAAAACTCTTTTGGACCTACACGTACACTTATTCACACACAACACCTTTGTTTCTGAGAACCTTCCAGCTCTCCTCACCCGACATCATGGAGGATGAACATGGACTGACCTTTAGCGAGGATGATATTGACCGCATTCTAGCAGATGACAAACCCTTTGAAGGCCTTAGTAACAGTGACCCGGGTCCTGCTGTAGCGGACTGGGATGAGCTAATGAATACCCGCAAAACCCAAATCAGGACAGCCCTTCATGGCTTACTGATGAGGGAGTATTTAAGAAACAAGATGGCCCGCAAGGTTTATTGGTCAAAACTGAACCGTTTATCTTTCAAGATGACCTTGTTTTTTAAAAAAGCATGGTCACTCATCTCATGGCACTGTACCAGGGATTGGCTGGTACTTATAGTCCAAACCGCTGCAAGGAAGTCAGTGGAGTTAAAAGTTGAGATCCAAAGACTTGAAGTGCAGCTAAAAGCCTTCATTTCACCAGCGGATCTTAAAAAGGGCTTAGAAGAACTGAACCAACAAATGAAAGATTTTGAGGCTGGCTTGAAACAAAGCAAATTCAATAAATTGAAAAAAGACAAAGATCGATTTACCCCTGAGAGAGCTTACCCCTACACTCGAGCTGACTATGTCATGAAGGATAACATAAGCGATACGGACAGTGTCAACTCTGATGGCAGCAACTCAAGTAACAAATCAGGAGGTTTCCAGCAAAAAAAGCAAAGAGGCGGTTTTCGCCAACAAAGAGCCCAGTTTCCACGTCAAAGAGGCTGGCGTGGTTTTCAAGGACCTCAATTCAATCCTTATCAGGCCCCTTTTCAATTCCCACAATACCAGTTTGTCCCACCTCAAATGGGACAAATGTACCCTCAGTGGGTTCCAGACCAAACTAATGTACCCCAGAATCAACAACCTTTTTTATCCTGGGGCCAGGGATCCCGCAGAGGGCGGAACAAGAAGGGCAACAACGTGAATTGGCATCCCACAGAGGAGTCAGACCCACGTGTAGTAACGAGGAGCATGACAGCGAATCAGGCGTCAACGAGCAACAGGGGGACCTAGTTATCAATATAACCCCCTGGCCCCTCACTGATCTACAGAAAGAGGTACTGAATAAAGGCCTGGGATATGTCCCCACTAATAAACCAGACATTTTCTTATTACACAAGGAAATGCAGGAGTTTATCAGGACTATAAAACTACGAGCATTCTTTAAGGACAAGGAACCATCCACAGAGACTTCTGACACTGGTTTGAAACCAAAGTCAACATTCACACCGTTAGACAACCAACTTCCGGTCGAGGTACTGGCTTTTGAAAAAGCCATGATGCAGGAATTGAAAACAAACAAAGGGTCTTTCAGAACATGACCAGAATGGAGAATGAGGCCATCAAGGAATTGAGGATGAACAAAAACCTCGTAATAAAACCCGCGGACAAGGGTGGGGCAGTGGTTATCCAAACAACCACAGCCTATGACAAGGAATGCAGAAGACTTCTCTCCGATAACAGGAACTATCAGATACTTACTGAAGATCCAACTGAATCATTAAGAGTCCAGATAGGTGGCATGGTGGAGGAGGCACTTGCACACGATTGGATTACTAAGAAGGAGTCCGAGTTCCTGATACAGAGGAACCCACGCATCCCGTACTTTTACACCATACCCAAGGTGCACAAGAACCTGGAAACCCCCCCAGGCCGCCCCATTGTCTCCGGTATCTCATCCATCTTGGAACCATTATCTAAGTTTGCAGATGCATTTTTGAGACCCATTGTACAAGCTACTGATACGTATCTGCGTGACACCAAAGCAGTACTCCAACTGTTGAATAACCAAACTTTTGATCCAACTTCTCAGATGCTGCTCAGTCTAGATGTGGAGAGCCTTTATACGAGTCTCCCTCATGATGAGACTATCCAAATCATTGAGGAGGTACTGCATTCTACGAATTGGGAATACCACACGCCACGGAATGTAGTAATGGAGTGCATCTCGTTGGCCCTTATGAGAAACTTTTTCGAATATGAGGGCACTCTCTTCTGGCAGAAACATGGGACCAGTATGGGCAGTACATTTGCCCCGAGTCTGGCCGGACTGTATGTCCATCATTTGGAATCTGCTAAAATCCTTCATCCAGACAACCCACACAGGGCGAGGATTCGCACCTGGCGGAGGTACATTGATGATATCCTGGTTATCTGGGAAGGAGATGAGACCACGATAACTGAATTCATCAATTGGCTAAACAATCAAAATGCCTTTTTGAAATTCACTCATCAGGCATCGGATACCGGTATGGTCTTCTTGGATTTAAATATTTACCATGAAGCTGGCATTCTAAAAACAGAAACTCACTTTAAACCGACGGCTAGGAACTGTCTCCTCTGATTCGACAGCTTTCATCCACGTCATCTGAGAGAGAACCTTCCCTACGGACAGTTCCTACGCCTCCGGCGGAACTGCAGTGACGTTGCCAGATATAAAACCCAGGCCAAGGATCTCAGCATAAAACTGAGACAGAGAAAATATCCGGAGACTGTGATTAAAAAAGCTTTCAAGAGGGCAAGAAATAACAACCGTGAGGCCCTTCTGGAGGATAACCCACGAAGAGATGATGCTGAAAAAAGGACAGTATGTGTCACCACATACAGCCCGGTCACCAACCAAGTCACAAAATTGGTCAATAAACATTGGCGCACTCTGGAGAAACCCCTCTTTGCACATAGAAGGGGTAGGAACTTGAGAGATATGCTCGTTCACACAAGACCACCCCCTCCAAAACGGGACCAGACAAGACTGCAGGGCTTACATGGTCACCATCCATGTGGCAACTGCAACAACTGCCACCTTACAAAAAAGAGCCAGAATTTAACCTTCGCAAATGGGACACAATGGGAACAACGTGCATTTACGAACTGCAACAGTAAAAATGTTGTTTACCTGATTACATGCCCATGTGGAAAAGAATATGTGGGGATGACCACCAGACCTGTGAGAGTGAGACTAAATGAACACAAAAGTAACATCCAGTGTAAAAAACTCACAACCATGATGTCAACCCACTTCATCGAACACCAACACTGTGTAAATGAGTTACAGTGGACGGTAATAGAACAACTACCCTCAGAGGTGGGCCTCCTGGAAAAAGAGCAACGGTGGGTGTTCCGGTTGGGAACCGACACCACTGGGCTCAACGATTCCATTCCTTGGAACCTCCTCAGATAAACTTTACCTGGTCATTTATAATTGACAGCTGATGTATACTTGGGGTTACATCTAAAAAACATGAATGTGGGGTCTTATTGGGTCATATTGCAATCAAATAGCGATACTCTCCAGCTCTGAGATAGGATGTATTACCTATCAGCAGGGACCATGCCTCTTGAGTTCACCCTGATAGACAAGCTTTCTTTGGCTTCCTCTTAAAAATTACCATTTTTTGAGCCCTTTCAATAACCTAAAGACAGTTGTCTTTCAATCTCCAAATGCAGTTAATTTACCACCGAGGCGCCTATTCTTATTTAGCATAGGCTGCTATTTGCAAAGCGCGCTGCTTTCCATCCTCGGATAACAGCATAGCGTCTCAATCAGCACATGCGCGGTCGCTTCGCTCGCCGCGCATGCGTGCCGTTTGAGCTAGTATGCGCATGCGCGTTAAGCAGTGTAAGCCGCTAGCGCAACACCGGACGCTCGGAGATTATTATCTCCGTATTTGGGCATCCCCCGGGCCGCATTAACCAATTTACTACCACTAATTACCTACAGGGATAGTATATATAAGGGCCCTGAATCTATCGTAGCTCACTTCATCGGAGCCGCGTTGAGGGAAGGCAGGCGATTAGCCATTGCAGTAACCGTGAGTTATTGATCACAGAGAGGAGCAGTCGTTTTCTTTACTATTGGTGCATTCAGTACCCTGTTTTCCAACTGAACCCCTGACATTGATGTTTTATAGGTTATTTCTGATCAGAAAGGAAGGATTCCCCAATATACGCTTAGGCTCATGAAGTCTTGTAGTTGGGAACTTTAAGTAAGACTTATCTTTCTTTATGTTTGCTCTCCTTCCATCAGAGCAGAGAGTAATTTTGGTGTTGTGTGTATATGTTTGTATGTACTGTGTAGTGTCCTTGTGTTTTTCTTTTCCAGGGTCCCATTATTTTTGGTTCACCTTGATGTTTTCAGAGAAGCTTTTTTCTTCTCCAGTAGCTTGTGCATTATAGATTTGTATGTTTATCTATGATTTTGTTTCCACGGGTTCTTACGCCAATTGGGCGCAACGACATTCACTAACATAAAAACATTGTTAGGAATATTACACATTGTGGTAATAATTTTTAATAACACTTTTACATTTTACATGTGAGTAAGGGGAGGGTAAGTGCATTAACCCTTGTCCTGAAGAAGGGGGCTGTGACCTCCGAAACATGTTGACATCTTGATACAGTGGTCTGGATACCCTAAAACATATCTATTTAAACCACGCCCTGCACTTTTGTTTTAATAATACCAGCCGGGGATTTAAATAAAGTATTTTTTCCTCCCACGTGCCAGGTATTTTTTAACCATTCACCTTTTTTCACCTCACCTCACTCACACTTTTGTAACAAACACACACCCCTACACATAGTTTACTTCAAGTGCTCCTGCGTATTCGCGAGTCGTAGCACGCCGCATCCCGTAGAGGGGTGCGAAGGCCCCGATGATGAAGCATGACACCAAGGGGCCTGTTGGTGTGTGAGGGGCATTTAAACAACACTGTGTGTTCCCCATCACTCTAGGGATCACTATCACTCTGAGTGGATTCCACTTTGTTTATTCAGTGCCCTGGTTTACGCAGAGCCGATGGTTGGATATCAGCGTCTCCGGATGACTTTTCAGGATGGTGTCACGGGCTGCGCCTCCTCAGGATCAGCGTTGTTGCTAAAAGGGGCCAACCTCCAGATCTCCCTACACTCTGAATGATATAATATACACAGAGCATAAAGGGGATCAGGGGAGGGAAAAGGTAGGGAAGGGTCTGGAACGGGAAAGGGAAGCTGAAACGAGAAGAAAGAAAAAACACAAGGTAAGTACATTACATACTAACTACTCTCATTGAGTCTCGCTATAAGGAACGACCACCAAGAATAGCTTACTTAATCAGTTCTCTTTCCCTCAAAAGAATAGTAGAGTCTTTTCTCTGTAGAAACACCTGGTTGTCCTACAACACAGAAGAACGTATTATTACTCCGTCAAACAACCCTTCTGAATCAATTCTCAATAGCCACAACACTCTCTCATACCTTCCATCCTTCCCAAGTAATTTTTAAATAACCAAGAATCTTCTTTCTAATGATGCTTTAGAAAGAGGACAAAAAGTGCTCATAGAAAGTGAGTCTTGTAGGAACAGGATTCCAAAACGGAAGTTCAACCAAATCCAATGTAGTTCCAGAAGAAACAAATCCAAATCAAAAGTATCCACAAAAAATAGTTCAAACACACTCCTTTTTCTGCTTCTTGAAACCCCCACAAGCAAAAAGTAACACGTCTTGTAAGCAAAGCCCTTAGACAGTTCAAATTACACGAAGCACAGCCAGCAGTACAACTTCCAGTTTCATATTGTACTCACGCACACTGGCATTCTATTGTCCTTAGCAGCCGCTACCTGTTGTGGTTCGGAAACGGGAAACCGAACGCTAATGCTTTTGCAATGCGCTCGTACTGAAAATCCTGCCTCGCGTCTCAGCCGAGAACGCGAGCAGGAAAGGAATGTCCGTCTCCTCCTAAACTCCGGGGCAACAGCAAAACAAGGACTTTCCAGAACGTCAGCAGCCGCTGTACCGTTCACGCAAATGTTTGAACAAGGAGCAACACGCTCTGCGTCTCAGCCGAGAACGCGAGCGGAATGACAGATCGTCTCCGCTGAACAACAAAGAACAAAGTCAGCAGTCACTGGCGAACAGCAGCCGCCGAACGCCTAATTCAACAGCTCTTGTTTGAGAAGAAATCCCGGAACAGCAGAAAACGAGAAACAGGTACTCCAGGCACTGGTTCGAAATCAGGAATCACGTACAGCGAGTGTGCAGGCATTTCCTCCCTAAATGGCTTTGAGGCTCCTCCCACGCGCTCGGCCCTCTGGTCCATGTAGTTTAGGCAGGCGCGTTTGGCAAGACATGACAGCATGCCCACCCCCAAGCGCCTCCTAGCACCAGGCTTCTCCAGATGGCGAACATAGAACCGCCGCACCGCACCGGGAGCGTGGCCCCCAGAACAGGGTTCCCAGGAATCGTCCTCAGCCGAGTAGCCCTTCCAGGACACCAAATACCATAGCTTGCCCTGACGGTACCTGGCATCCAAGATACTGTGCACCTCGTACTCCAGCTGCCCGTCCCTCAACACAGGCGGCACCACCCGGTGCCTAGCAGCATGAGCAGGCTTGAGTGAGCTGCAATGAAAGACGGGATGGATCCTCAACGAAGCCGGGAGTTTCAACCTGTAAGCCACAGGGTTAATGCGCCGGACAACCGCATAAGGCCCAATGAATCGAGGATGAAACACGATGTGGAAACGGAAACAAATGTTCCTAGTTGAGAGCCACACCATATCACCCACTTGATATACCGGGCCCTCCTGACGATGTCTGTCCTCCCATTTCTTATAGCTCGACTTGGCTTTATCCAGATGACATCGGACCTGTCGGTGTATCTTCAGAAGAGCCTTCACCTGACCGGCCACCGTGGAGTGGTTCACCACATCACTAGGAATTGTCAAAGGCAAAGTTACTGCATGAAACCCTGAGTTGGCCCTGAAAGGCGTCTCACCAGTGGAACAGTGCCAAGCATTATTATATGACAGTTCAGCCAACCACAACAAGGACACCCATGAGTCCGCCGCCTCATCAGCATAGCAACGCAGATATTTCTTGAGTGTCTGGTTCAACCTTTCGGTTTGCCCGTCAGTCTGAGGATGGAAACTGGTTGATAACTCATCCGAGATGTTGAGCGCCTTGCACCACATGTGCCATAACCTGGTGACGAATTGCGGTCCCTGATCCAAAATTATAGCCTTGGGCAAACCATGGATACGAACCACCTGTGTGAGCAACAGTTGTGCAGTTTGGGATGCTGTTGGGAGGTTCTTACAGGGAATAAAATGTCCCATCTTCGTGAAACTATCCACAACCACCAGGATAGCATTGCATCCTTCATCTAGCGGAAGTCCCAGCACAAAATCTACACTGATCACCTGCCATGGCCTAGATGGCGTAGGGAAAGGCATGAGCAGAACTTTAGCATTGGCCTGTTCGCTCTTCGCTCTCGCACATGTCTCACATTGTTCAATCCACACCCTTACGTCCTTCGACATACCTTCCCACCAGAAATGTCTCTGCATGGCATGGATGGTCTTCTGATGGCCCTAGTGTCCTGCCATCATTGCATTGTGGCATCAATTGAATGCCATTAGTCTCAGTGCACGAACAGGAAGAAATAGCTGGTTTTGGTACATTGGCAAACCATGCTTTAGAGATCGCCCCACGTGTTTCCCAGCCCACTCCTTCCATTGTGTGGGCGTATGATGTTTTGACACCGTTTCCAGAAAACGTTCAACAGAGACTGTGCACAGCAACGCTTCCGGTGAGAGTATGGACTTTGGTTCATTCTTTAGGGGGCCTTCCGCCTCCGTTTGTCTGGACAAGGAGTCAGCCTTCCTATTTTCAGCCCCAGGTCGGTATGTTATGGTGAATTCGAATTCTGCGAAGAACAGCATCCATCGCATCTGTCTTTGTGACAAATGCTGTGCGGTCTTCATATATTGAGGTTTCGATGGTCCGAATATACTGATATGGGGTGCTGTCCCCCCCATAAGTAGTGTCTCCATTCTTGAAATGCCTTTTTCACAGCCAAAAGTTCTTTCTCCGCTATTGTGTAATTTGTTTCCGTAGGGCTGAGCTTTTTGGACAAGAAGGCCACTGGGTGCAGTTGTC
Organism: Lissotriton vulgaris; assembly: GCF_964263255.1. NCBI lineage: Eukaryota > Metazoa > Chordata > Amphibia > Caudata > Salamandridae > Lissotriton > Lissotriton vulgaris. The sequence continues at coordinate 603,684,801 of NC_141699.1, read as the reverse complement.
CTGTTTGTTTGTTTCTCTGGGACAACACAGCCCCAATCGCCACATCCGAGGCGTCAGCTTCCACTACGAAAGGAACATCCATCTGAGGGTGTGTTAAGATAGGGGCCGTGCTAAAAGCCTCTTTAAGTGCCACGAAGAAACTCGTGGCTTCCGGAGGAGTCCACTTGAAAGGCACACCTTTTCTCAGTAAGCAAGTAATAGGAGAAGCCAACTGGGAGAAATGAGCTATAAATCTCCGATAATAGTTCGAAAAACCCAAGAAGCATTGCACCTCCCTCACAGTCTTTGGGACTGGCCACTTTCGCACCGCTTCCACCTTTCGCTCTGCCATGCTGAAACCACTTGGATTAAGGATCACTCCCAAAAACTCCACCTCATACACATTGAACTCACATTTACTGAGTTTGCAATATAACCTATTCTCCTGCAATCTCTGTAGAATCAAGAGAACATGTCCGACGTGTTGTGCCTGAGTGTCCAAATAGATCAATATGTCGTCAATGTAAATGACAACAAACCGATCTAAATAGTCTTTCATAATGTCGTTCAGGAAGTATTGGAATGCCGACAGGGCGTTACACAACCCGAACGGCATTACCAAGTACTCATACAGGCCAAAACGGGTCTTGAAAGCGGTCTTCTACTCATCACCAGCCTTAATGCGCACCAAGTGATAGGCCCCACGCAAATCCAATCGTGTATAGATTTTTGCCTCTCGCACCTGATCCAGCAGGACTGGGATAAGTGGAAGCGGATAACTATTTCTTATCGTGATCTTATTGAGCTGTCTGAAATCGATGCACGTGCGCAATTCCCCATTGGCTTTGGAAATAAAAAAAAGAGGAGAAGCAGCCGGAGACCTTGAATGTTGGATGAAACCTATGGAACAGAAGTGTTCCACATACTCTTTCAAATGCCTGGTTTCTGACTCTGATAGGGCGTAAACTCTGCAAGATGGCACCACAGCCCCCTCCACCAAGTCTATCCTGCAGTCATAAGCCCGATGGGGCGGGAGTGTTTCGGCCTTGATTTCACTAAAGACCTCGATATAATCCAAGTAATGAACAGGCAACACCACATCCTTTTCTGCAGTGGTGGCTACTCTAAAAGCGTGAGTCAAAGCAACCACATGAGACTCCTGCACCTTCAAACACTGAGTTATACATACTTCCGACTTGAAACATAGGGTTTTCTTTTTCCAATCTATGGAGGGATTGTGACGACATAACCATGGCATGCCCAGAATAATTTCGTATTGCGGGGCTGCAATGATGTTCAGCACCACTCTCTCACAATGACCTCTCCCGGCATGATGAGATCTAGGATTTCGGTGTGTTCCGTAATGGGTCCTGATTTCAACGGTGTGCCGTCAACAGCCAACACCGAATCAGGCTGCAAGGTAGGTACCTTCGTTAAACCTAAGAGGTCTACCAACCCATAGTCAATAAAGTTTCCGGTCGCACCTGAATCAATCATAGTGGCCACCTGGAACTTACGGCTGTCAACACTAAGATACATAGATAGAACAATGTGCGTTTCTGTGCTCGTCATAGTGGATACCTCCAGGGAAGGAATCTTCCACTCCGGAACAGGACGCTGGACTCGGGTGGTGTTCCGGAGTTCAAGAGGAGGTTCAGGAACAGAGACAACTTGTGACACTGCTACCTGTTTACTGGGGAAATAAGGAGTTCTCTTCTTGGGCTTTAAGGTACACTCTCTGACACAATGTCCCTTTTTTCCACAGTGCATGCACAGTCCCTGTGCACGTCTTCTCTCCCTCTCGCTCTTAGTTAAAGGAGGTCTAACTGCTCCTATTTCCATAGTCTCTTGTGCAGTTTCTTTAGTCCTGATCGAACCTGTCGATTCCACTACTCCTCCTGAACGCTCGCCTCTCTTGTGATTTCCTCCCCTCTCTGTCATGCGATGATCCAATCTCAACGTAAGGTTGATTAAATCAGTACAGGTCCTAGGCTGGGGATCCATCTGTGCTAACACATCTTTTATGTTATCATTCAACCCTTGGTAATACAGTGCCATTCGTTTTTCTTCCGGCCAAGACGTCTCCACTACCAATCTATTGAAACTGGTCATGTAAGATACTAAGTCCTTCCCACCCTGACGCAAACCTAAGAGTTCACAGTCAGCACTTAATGTGGTGGCTCACCGGTCGAAAACCCTTTCAAATTCCTTTCGGAAATCACCCCAATCCGCCAACAGAGGGTCATCGTTACGAACTAGCGGGACCGCCCAATTCGCTGCATCACCAATGAGATATGAAATAGTGAACGCCACTCTCGATAAGTTGGTAGGAAAAGAAGCAGGCCTACAAGAAAAGTGTAACGTTATTTGCGTAAGGAAGGTCTGGATCTTAAGTGGGTCTCCCGCATACCTTTCGGGACTAGCCAAAGGTATGGGAGGAGGCACTGTAACTTGAATCTGAGGGACACCATCAGAAGCATCAAAAGGATTCCTAGCCTGCCTACCTAGCCTCTCCTTCAGGGCCACTGTTTCAGCTCGAGAAGTCTCCAACTCTTGCTGCACCAGAACCAAAGCTTGCAATACATCATCCAGAGAGGCCATCCCTCTAACATCGCTGACCGGGAGGAGGTATAAACTTGGGTACGTGATTCTGTCATGGGCTGCGCCTCCTCAGGATCAGCGTTGTTGCTAAAAGGGGTCCACCTCCAGATCTCCCTACACTCTGAATGATATAATATACACAGAGCGTAAAGGGGATCAGGCGAGGGAAAAGGTAGGGAAGGGTCTGGAACGGGAAAGGGAAGCTGAAACGAGAAGAAAGAAAAAACACAAGGTAAGTACATTACCTACTAACTACTCTCATTGAATCTCGCTATAAGGACCGACGACCAAGAATAGCTTACTTAATCAGTTCTCTTTCCCTCAAAAGAATAGTAGAGTCTTTTCTCTGTAGGAACACCTCGTTGTCCTACAACACAGAAGAACGTATTATTACTTTAATTTAAATAACCAAGAATCTTCTTTCTAATGATGCTTTAGAAAGAGGACAAAAAGTGCTCATAGAAAGTGAGTCTTGTAGGAAAAGGATTCCAAAACGGAAGTTCAACCAAATCCAATGTAGTTCCAGAAGAAACAAATCCAAATCAAAAGTATCCCAAAAATAGTTCGAACACACTCCTTTTTCTGCTTGTTGAAACCCCCACAAGCAAAAAGTAACAAGTCTTGCAAGCAAAGCCCTTAGACAGTTCAAATTACACGAAGCACAGCCAGCAGTACAACTTCCAGTTTCATATTGTACTCAGGCACACTGGCATTCTAGTGTCCGTAGCAGCCGCTACCTGTTGTGGTTCAGAAACGGGAAACCGAACGCTAATGCTTTTGCAATGCGCTCGTACTGAAAATCCTGCCTCGCGTCTCAGCCGAGAACGTGAGCAGGAAAGGAATATCCGTCTCCTCCTAAACTCCGGGGCAACAGCAAAACAAGGACTTTCCAGAACGTCAGCAGCCGCTGTACCGCTCACGCAAATGTTCGAAGAAGAAGCAACACGCTCCGCGCCTCAGCCGAGAACGTGAGCGGAATGACAGATCGTCTCCGCTGAACAACAAAGAACAAAGTCAGCAGTCAATGGCGAACAGCAGCCGCCGAACGCCTAATTCAGCAGCTCTTGTTCGAGAAGAAATCCCGGAACAGCAGAAAACGAGTAAACAGGTACTCCAGGCACTGGTTCAAAATCAGGAATCACGTACAGCGAGTGTGCAGGCATTTCCTCCCTAAATGGCTTTGCGGCTCCTCCCACGCGCTCGGCCCTCTGGTCCATGTAGTTTAGGCAGGCGCGTTTGGCAAGACATGACAGATGGAGTGCTTAAGGGTTTTGGAGGCAGATTTGGAGAGCTTTGTAGGGTACATAACGGTGTAGTAATTGGCTCCCGTGGAGGTCAAGCGTGGCTCAGCCATGCTGGAGAGAGTGATGATGTTGGAGCCCCTTTGGTAGGTTTGCGTGGCGAGGTGGCTCCACGGGTCTGCCCTACAGACAGGGTTTGGTGCGGAATATGCCACTGCGACACGATGGCCTGTTGTCTTAGATGAGTCGTGATAGGCAAAGTGCAAGGGCAGGTGAGGACGGTCCCCTTTCACTAGCTAAGAGTAGTGCAAGTGGGTATCCAGAGCAGGAAGAGCAGGAGGATGCAAACCAGTAAATATATATTCGGGGGGTGTCCCAGACACTGGAATGTTCCCTCGACTTAACGGGAACCTCATCACTCGACAATCTCTGTTTAAACACAGATCATACCATAAGCCATCTCTGAATGTCTTTTCTATCAGGTGTCTGTTGATGTTGATAGGGCCTAGATTTGATCCCATTTTACTGGGACACAATCGCCCCTCATATTCATTTATTTTCAGCCATGCACAATCCATACGCCTTCTTAAAGTATCTGTATCTGGTGGTTTATCGCTATTCCCTTTGGGTGCAATGCCTCAGTTAGCCAAAATCAATCCTAACGCGTAGAAGGTCATTTTGAAACTAGAAAGACCTAACTAATTTTTTTATCCTAGAACAGCAATAGTTGATTGTAGCTTTCTTTAGTTACATGTACCATCAACCATCTCTGATTGTACCTACACCCAAAACAACTGAATCACACATTATTTCCAGACTGTGTGAAGAAAAGTTTCCTCTTCTCTTTTCCAGTGTATAGACTATCACCAAGGCCTTGTGTGTGCAGTGACAGGAAACGACCCTTAGAGCGTTGTTTTTACTACGTTGTGCCTTCACTGCGCATTTTTTACCACACGTTTTACCGTATATATGCCGTTACAACTCGCGCCTTTACCACGCATTTAAGGTAAGTTGAGGGGTCACCCCCACAAACGCAATATTTTCATATATTATAATTGCATTCTTTGTAAAAGCATATGCATTCTAAAAATAATGTGGGGAAAAGATGTGTTGCAAAGATTTCTTGCTGTTCTTCTGTCATACAACCACAGTGACAGTCTCTGATAATACGCCTATGGTACCTGGACAGTCGTTCATCTTATTTCATTTTTCTGTTGAGTTGTTATTAATGGTCATATGTAGTTTGGGGGCAGACCCTTCGTTCAGTTCTTCTATCAGTACAGAAGTCTCCAGCTGGGAGTTGTCCTCCTATCAGTCTAGTCTACTCTGTAATCACATAGGTCGTGCTGGACCTGTATCTAACAGAATGGTTTGTCTATTGATGGGTGAATTCTACCTTCATTTCCAAAATACGTTCCACACCCCTGTTCTTTAGCATGTCTTCCAGTTTTAAAAAACATAATAAGGCCCATGCCCTATGCCACATAAATGTGCCACTGCCCAAGCATATTTCCCACTCATATATGTGTTTGTTTACTTAGCAAATATTTGCATTTGACCAATCTTGTTGCAGCAGCCCACGCCCTAATCAATGTAAATATAACTTGTGGCAGAGTTTCTATTCCCTTACCCCTACATAAGAAAAAGTACGTATGTGTTGCTGTCCATGGCTAATCTAAAGTAGCGGCTGCTATAAACCAGGGGTGGTGGGGCGCGTGGGGTCATGGTGAGGTAAAAAATACAATGTTAAAAAAAAAAATAAACTTATCTTTTGCTGCCGGCCGCCTCCAGCGATGCGTCTCTTAGCACCACCTCTCCTCTTCCTGCCTGGTCCCAGCAGCCCCTGGGACAGACTGTCTGTCCAATCAGCACGGGGATTGGTCTGAGCGGGCAGGATAGATGCCCTGCTCCGACCAGGGAGTCTGTGGGGTTTCTCCAGTCTGGCTGCTCAATGCAGCTGGGCTGGAGAAAACCTAAGTGCGTATGTGTGTTTTGGTCGGCCTGAGACTTCCAGCCAAACACACATGACCACCTAGGGAGTGGAGTACACTCGCACTCCTCCTTCCACCTCCCATGCCTCGGCCCTGCCCCCCCAACACTGCTGGCTAAAGAGCAGCCAAATGTAAAATACAACGATGCAAGAACACAGTTTTATTGTACATTTGCTGGCTCTGAACCAGGCAGTGGGGCGACGCTCCTTCGCCATTGCGGAGGAGCCTTCACTGCAAACCAAGCTAGTCAAATAAAGAGTTCCCCTAAATGGTTAACATGCCCAATAATTCACCTCTTCTAGTCTGACCTTCCAGTAATAACTGCCTCTATGTAGTTTAAAATGTACCCATTACCGGTCTTTAACTCAGCAGGCTATTCTTTATCTGACAGAGTTTGTCAGCGCCAAGAATCTTTGGTGATGGTGAGCTTAACAAATATGAATTACCCACGTGTGACTATGCCATCTTTTTATATAAAAAGTTATAGTGTCTGCGGAAATATGCATGAGGTTTTTGAGCCCCAGAGTAGACTTCTCAGAATAGCATCCTTTTTACAGAAAATGTCTGTGGGATCCAAGTCAGGGTATTGGCATGATATATAAAAACATGAATGGAAAAGGGTAAGCTAAGACAAATGCGTAGTATCGACTCTAAACCTATACAGTAAGACCAACAGTTTGTGCTCCTAGAATCTGTCATAATTTAGGAGAGATTATGATGTCCAAGAATTGGAACACTTGGGGCAGATTTACCCCTTTTTCACACAGCGCAGTGCAGCAGCTGCCAATGCTGCGCTACATGAAAAGAAGAGAGGAGTAGAGCCGCAAATTCACTGAAATATGGCACTTTCCTCCCCTTTCCCTCTCGCCTGCGCTTGAAGCTGCTGCCGTGTTCCACAGAGACACCTTTGTGCCATGATGCAAGGGTGTCCCAGTGAGTCTAGCATAGCTTTGGTACTAGAAGGATACCCTTCCATTACAAAGTACTATGCACACACGTACACAGTCAGCACACGTACAAAGTCAGAAAAGGAAGGAGAAATTAAGGTATTTCTTCTTCCTGGCGCCTACTTCAAAAGGGTGCTGGCGCTAAACCCTGTCTACTTTATAGAGTAAATTGGGTTTAGTGTCCGCAATCTTGGGTGGTTGCATGGGAAGGCCCATCCTCGACTCATAGTACGCCTCCTTGGCGTTAAGTAAAGCAAATCTTCTCTATGCGCTGTTTTGTGTTGCTTTCATGTTATTTCCTCAAAAAAAGGTTTCGTGCCGATTTGCATTATTTTGATCACATAAACAAGGTGTGAAATCTTAGTAAATCTCCCCCATGATCTTGTATTCTAAGTAGACACTCTGTCAAGGGACTATTGTCGCATTGGAGGAAGCGAGGACTTATCCCAGTTAAAACTGAAAATGGAGTATTGCCAACATTCCTTATTCACCTCCAATGTTATGGGTATAAATAACCCTGCATGTGCCATATTAAGAAGGAATTCATCCTCATACAATGATAAGCGGTCCTCTGAGCTTTTGTGGCAACAGAATCTCACCCGCAGAGGATCGTATGTGATCTAGCCAGCAAGAAGGGCTATGGGCAGGAACAACGCAGTGGCAAGCAAACATCAATATCTTATTGCCTTTCTGAAATGAAATCTGTCTGACAAGATACCATTCATTCTGAACACTGTCATTGATCTCTGTATATAGGTGGAGGATGGAGGAAATAAAGACCTGTCCAAACCATTTTTCCTTCAGAACCCTGAGGAGAATACACCACTCAAAAGAATCGAATGCGTTCTCTGTCTCAAGAGGTCATATTGAAAAAGGGTAGAAGTCCAAGTATTTTAAGCCATTGTAAAGTATGTAAAGATTGAGTCGAGTGGCCCTGAAGCTCATATAATATGACTGATCAGGGGGTATTCTAACTTTACTACGCGGTCATTACTTCGTATTACCATTACTATGCATATTTTAGTTCGCAGGTGCCATTACTTAGCATGCATTTACTACGCATGTTCCATTACTTAGCATGCACGTACTACACATAATGGAGTTACTGTGCAAATTAAGTTGCGTTTAGGTTTTGGGGTGCTGGGGTAATTTTAGGGGTCAGGGTGGGTTAGGGTTTTGGGGTACATGGGGCATTTTGAGGGTTCAGGGTGCGTTTCAGGTTTTGGGGTGCTGTGGTATTTTTGGGGTTCAGGGTGCGTTTAGGTTTTGGGGTACAGGCGTATTTTTAGGGGTCAGGGCGAGATAGGGTTTGGGGGTATTTTTAGGGTTCAGTGTGCCTGCCAGGGGATAGGTTACTATTACGATGATTTTTTGTTTTAAAGGACCAATAGCGCGTTGTAATGTTATGCGTAATAATTAACTGCAAAGTAAAAGCATTTTTATGTATTTGTATATATTTGCGAAGTAAAAGCATGTGCACTAAAATCATGCGTATCAATGGTATTTGCGAAGTAAAAACTTTGAAGTAAATACCTGCGGAGTAACGGTATGCTAAGTAACATCATATATTCGATCAGGGTGGACCAGGCAGTAAACAGAAGGAGGAAGCTTGTTCACCAGTATTTTAATAAGAATCTCTTCATTTGAAAGCTCATTTGGAAAAGGAATAGGGCACAAAGACCAACGCTGATCAATACGTTTGCCTATTTTATGTACCAATACAATGGATGTGTGTCTTGTATCAGCTCACATAGCCTCTAATTAGGTTCATCTGCTCTTATTCCCCATCAAGAGAGGTCTGAGGCTTTGGTTTTGGGAAAACCCTTTTTCCCCCCAGCGATGAGCCTCGGATCTTCACCCTGGCTCTTTTGCACACAGGCTGTTGGCCAAAGCAGGGCAAACTCTCACGTATAAGAGCAGTGTCAGACTGGGACAAAAATAGGTCTGAGCACCAGAATAAAAGTGGCCCCATTAGCAAATCACATAGCTAAAAAAAAGTGGGTCAAATGTACAAATACTGCAGTTTTGAACTTGTACAGATACATTGTACAAGTTTTATGCAAGAGGTGAATGCATTTATTCTTGCTACATGCAATGTTTGAGGTAATACTAGGGAAACAACAGTAGAGACTGTCCCACCAGACCAAAAAACAGCCCTATGAGACCAGCGCTTTGGGAACTTCCAGATTGCCCTGTGAGCCAGGCCTTGTATAAACAGCTCTGTTTACCCAGCCCATCGTCATGGCCTAGACTGGAGATCGATAAGAACCTGTAAAGCACAATTACAGTGGAATCATGATCAGTCACAAACCCCGTGCACATCCCTAGAATCATGAATAATGCCTTTGTTCCTGACATACGGAACTGCTGTTGTTGTAATACTTTATTCGATATGTTTCATATCATAAAAGTAAGAACATAGATATACATAAAACCAATTTACAAGTATTACATTCTTCATCTCTTAAAAAGACTTTAAAAACTATTTACAATTAAAAATGATTACAGAGAAGGTGCATTCCTATACAATTCAATCATCTCAAAGGGTAGGCGTTTAGTTTTGGTTATTACATAACAATTTAGACCGAATGAACCAAGCACTGGCCAAGTACTTTGCAATCCCACAAACAGTATACAGTGATGTAGTGTCAGATAAAAAAATACGCAGCACCACCCTAAAATCTCTGACGCCCATTTCCCTGCACACAGGTTTCAACCGGATCACTGAAATAATATCGAGGGACAAAATATCGACTTGCAAAAATATCGTGGACAAAATATCGACAGACAGAATATCGAGTTTGTATCTACAAACAGGTAAGTACAAAAATATCGAGTACAAAATATCGTTTACAAAAATATAGTTTAAAAAAAAATCGACTTTATTAAAAACAGTGTTAAATTAAATTAATATTAAAAATTAATGACTAAAATATACTTAAAAATACTTAAATTAACTTATAATAATTAAATAATAAATGAAAGTAATAAAAATAAATTTTTACAATCATATTTGTTAAAACATATATATATATAGTAACATACTATAATTAAATAAGATACTATTATATTACCGTACGATAGCAGGAGTGTAAAAAATACTATTCCCACTCCAAAGAGTGCAAGCGTAGGGAAAGCATTGGATAGCGTAAGGGTTAAAATGACTATTCCCACTCCAGTGGGTGCAACAGTAGGGAAAGCGTTGGATAGCGTAGGGGTTAAAATTACTATTCCCACTCCAGTGAGTGCAACAGTAGGGAAAGTGTTGGATAGCGTAGGGGTTTAAATTACTATTCCCACTCCAGTGGGTGCAACAGTAGGGAAAGCGTTGGATAGCGTAGGGGTTAAAATTTCTATTCCCACTACAGTGAGTGCAACAGTAGGGAAAGTGTTGGATAGCGTAGGGGTTTAAATTACTATTCCCACTCCAGTGGGTGCAACAGTAGGGAAAGCGTTGGATATCGTAGGGGTTTAAATTACTATTCCCACTCCAGTGGGTGCAACAGTCGGGAAAGCGTTGGATAGCGTAGGGGTTAAAATTACTATTCCCACTCCAAAGAGTGCAACAGTAGGGAAAGCGTTGGATAGCGTAGGGGTAAAAATTACTATTCCCACTCCAATGGTTGCAACAGTAGGGAAAGCGTTGGATAGCGTAGGGGTAAAAATTACTATTCCCACTCCAGTGGGTGCAACAGTAGGGAAAGCGTTGGATAGCGTAGGGGTTAAAATTACTATTCCCACTCCAGTGGGTGCAACAGTAGGGAAAGTGTTGGATAGCGTAGGGGTTAAAATTACTATTCCCACTCCAGTGGGTGCAACAGTAGGGAAAAAGTTGGATAGCGTAGGGGTTAAAATTAATATTCCCACTCCAGAGAATACAACATTAGGGAAAGTAAATACTTTTTATTGAATATCTATTAATAATCAATTAAAAACAAATAATATTAGTATACAATATAATAATTAATATATTAAATTTACTAATTAACAATAATTATTTCTATTGATCACCTATTAATACTAATTAATACAAAAAATAAAAATTAATTATTTAATAATGAAAAATTATTTAACAATTATTTGAAATTAAATAAATATAAATAAATGTAATTAATTAATTATTTATAATTTAATCACTTCCCACCCAATTCCCCTATAAACTCACAACCCACTACAAAAATTATTTCGTAAAATTTACATAATTACCAATTAATCAATTAATTAAAATTAATTACCAATTAAAATTTAATTAATTAACTATTATAAATTAATGAACTATTTAAATTTACTATCAATAAATTAATTTAAATATTTAATTAAATATAATTAAATTACTTCCCACCCTATTCCCCTATAAACCCACAACCCGCTACAGAATTAAATTACACAATAATTATAAAAACAAAAATCATTAATAAAAATTAATTATAACATAAATACACACTTTTCACACATATTATACCATAAAAATACACTATAAAAAATTCGATATTATTAAAAAATCGATATTTTTTACTATCTATATTTTTGACAGTCGATATTATATCACTTACCTTAATAACGATATTTTGGTCATCTATATTCTGTCCTGTCGATATTTTGTCCAGTCTATATTTAAAAGTCGATATTATGTCCAGTCGATATTTTTGAGTCAATATTATGTCTGTGCACCGTTTCAACCATCTTGCTCTAGGAAGGTTGTAAGCCTTACAAGCAAACAGGAAATGTGGCAGGGATTCTTTCTTACATGGGCAGCCAGGACAAGTGAGATCGTTGTCCCTCACTCCTTTCCACCCCTCTGTGAACTTTTTAAGGGGGAGTGTACCATATCTCATCTTCAAGAAGAGGGATCTGTCTCTTGGGATTTGTATGTTGTCCAAAAAGGGCTCTAACCTCCTCATTGGCTTATGCTCAAGGAATTGGTTTGTTAACTGCCCCCACTTTGTGCTTTTTAATTCCTCTGAGTCAACCCACTCCCAATATATTTTCTTAACAATTTGTTTATTGGGTGGGGACTGGGAGTTCCAGAATTCAACCATTCATAAGCACACGACCAACTGTCTCAAATTGTTTAGCCATTTTATCTTATTTGAGACATTCAGGGCAATCAACTCATCCAATACCAAGGCATATTTTGATAATTCAGGTGTCCTTCTCAGTCGCACCCAAAACAGTAAAGAGCGGAGGCGTACTTTGTCTGCAATTGATCGCTTGCCCATGTCAACAAACAGGGGTTTCAATGGGGTTGATAAAGGAAGTGAGACCAAATCTCTCACAAACTTATTCTCGGCCATTATCAAATCCCTTACATTCTCACACCCCCACAGTTCTTAGCCATAGACCGAAGAGGCCAGTGCCTTTCCTTCGTACACCGCAAGGGTTGCAGCTATTGGCCTACTGATGGACAACCGTTGGTTCCTCAGGATAATTCCTGAGACCCTTTTTAGGTTTAAAAGCATTTTTCCTACGTGGGAGTCCCATTTCATATTATTACTCAACCTGACTCCCAGGTAGTCAAACTCTTCCACCACCTCTAGTACTGACCCATTTAGGGTAAGATTAATCTTCCTGGCTTTTTTTTTTTAGAGGATAACACCATCAGTTTTGTTTTTGCAGTATTTACAGTTAACCCTCGTTCATTACAAAATGAACTAAAACAGTCGAGAAGTTTCTGCAAACCCGATGGGGTTTGGACATCAGGAGGATGTCGTTCACAAAGAGTAGGATAGGTGTTTTTTCCCCAGCCAGGACTGGGGCATCGGCAGGGTCCTCCCTCAAATGGTTTACCACCCAATTAATAAAGAGGGAGAACAATGTAGGGCCATCACACAGCCCTGGCGAACCCCTCTGCTAACTGGCACCCTCTCTGTTAACTGGCCCTGGCTCCCCCAACGGATTCTGGCATAATTGTCCTCGTGGAGTCTAACAACCATCTGCAAGAGGTGACACAGAAGCCCCATATCCGACAACACCTTCCAAAGCTTGTCACCGGGAATGACATCAAATGCGGTTTTTAGATCTATAAAGGCTAAGTATAGGCTGCCCTTCGCGATGGACACAGTCTTCCAGTACACCGCACAAAACCTGAAAACCTGGTCCATCGTGCCCACATTCTGCCTAAATCCCGCCTGAAAGTGTGTCAAGATATTATTGTCATTGATCCATGTCCCTATTCTAGTCGCGATGACACTGCCAACTACCTTCTGGATTGTATTGATCAGACTTATAGGTCTGTAGTTGGCAGGGTCCTCCCTATCCCCTTTCTTATATATGGTAACAACCTCCGCGCCCCTCCATGATTCCGGGATGGGGTGTCCATACAGAATTTGGTTCATTACAAGGACTATGAAATTGGTCCATAAATCCGGGTCATGCAGAAGCAAATCGCCCGGCAACCCATCTGGCCCGGCAGCCTTGCCTGGTGTTATATTTGCGATTGCATCCTGCACTTCCCGAGGGGTGAAGACTTCCATCTGTTTCATAGCCTCCAAATTCAGTTCATTATCTAACCTCTTTGTTGGTCCTAGATCTTCTTCTCCACCATACAGTTTTACAAAATGGGAGTGCCACTGTGATCCAGTGATGTGATTAGTTATTGGCTCTGTCCCTCTCCTGTCTAATTCCTTGATCAAATTCCAGAATAGAGTTGAGTCTTTTCCATTGGCAGCTAACTTAAGTTGCTGCCAATGTTCCTCCTCCCATTCTCTCTTAGCTACTTTAATAGTCCTGCCATACTCTTTTCTGGATAATCTTACTGCAGCAGTGTCTTTACTTTTTATAGATTTTGTGATTAATTTCCTTTTTTCCCTACACTCAACCGTATACCAAGGGTTGCCATTCGGGGGTTTTTGTTTTAATCTAATCTGTCCCCTACTATCCCCTATGATGAAAAGCATGCTAATTTTATCGATCATGGTCTTGTACGAATCAGTCAATGTAAGATCTAAAGCATTAGGCAGGACTAGCCCACAGAGTGAAAGGGCTGTAGTTCCTGCTACAACAAGCTCCTTAACGTTATTTAATTTACCCTCTTCACATTTTACCCTACTCCATTTCAGCTTCCGGTTACAATTTGTAGGGGTCACTTCCTTATCATCAGTGGTCCGCTCCTAATTCCCTTCTCGGGCCCGTAATTAATTTCCATACAAAGTGGGTTGTGATCACTATCCTGTGATTGTACGACCTCCATATCCACTAAGTTATTCCATGATTGGGTGTTCAATAATATGTAATCTATTGTCTACCTATTCTATTGAATGTCATAGCCCCATTAGGGTCAGAAGCAGTCCTCCCATTCAGTGCCCGTAAATTGCGTTCCAACGTTAAAGCGTTCATTTGAATTGCTCTAGCCGTCCATTTCTTAAAAGGTTCCAGGGTTAAGGCAGGAATAGCCTGGTTCCAATCATCTGCGCTAAGACCTAATACCTCGTTATCGGCTAGGGGTTCATATGTACAGTTAAAATCGCCCCCAACTATCACTTGTGACCGAGGCGAAATATCAGCTAATGTTGAGTCCAATAGCGCTATTGTCGGTGAAGATTTGCCACCCTGGATACCCCTTGCGTATACGCAAATCAATTCTAATGTTTTACCTCCACTCAAACCTTTAAGAGATAAGTATAATATATCCTCTGAGGGTAGGTTATGGACGGTAACAGCCCAATTTAGTGACACGCTGATCCATACATGTAGGCCACCCGAAGGGCGTCCTTTCCCCCCGTAGTTGCTGGAATGAAGTATGTAGCATACCCATTTTTATAGATTGGTGTCACGCTCCACGTCTCTTGGAACATACAGATATTAAATTTGTCTATAAAGTCATTCCATTCGGGGATGGCCATTTTTTCTGTAGCCCTGCTATGTTCCATGAGAGGAGATTAATATTATTGTGAGCTGGAGCTAGAGCTAAACCTTTGGCACTGAGATTAGGGAGTGATCCCAAATCTACTCTATTTTTGACGTAATGCATGTTGCTAACTAGTGCTTCAATCCTCCAGGGATGCATATTACCCTTGTTGGTTACCCCCTCCCTCTGTCCCGGACAATATGCGGACTCGTATTCTTTGACCCTAGGGCTGGGATAGTATTAAGCGGCTCAAGGATTTGGTTGTCTTTCCACAGCCAATCCACCATATTTAAAACTGACTCATTTTGACCATTATCTTTTGACCACCAAGGCGACTGTCTAATTTGTATGTTCGAGTGTGTAGGCGGGGTTGATCTATACTCCAGGGTGACCAAGTTCTCTGCTAATGTCTTATCCCTAAGATGTATTTCGATACAGTCAGTAATTGAGTTAACCAAAGATAGTCTTTGCACTTTCATCAGGTCTTCCCTAATAATCGACCTACATCCTCTTTCATGGCGTAACCAGTGAGTCGCTTTATTACAGGTAGAGTCCCTGCTCTCATACACATTGCGATTCAACTTAAGAACCCCCGTCAAGTAGACAATGGTGTTAGCAGGTTTATAAGATATTGGTTGACCAAAGGACCTATTTGGCCACACGTTTGCCCTCACATTTTGGACTTTGTTTAGAACCAATGGGACACAGGGCAGCTTTTCTTTCCCCCGCTGGGAGTTTGCCAGTGGTCCCGTCTGTTTTACTGCGCCTGCATAAGAGCTAGGGCAGCCACTGTCCCGTTCCCCTAACCCTCCATCACTCTGTGTTGGGTTTAATGTTTTGTCTACCCTCCCCTCTGCTGCTTTCACAGCACTAAGTTGTTTGGCCCCTATATTTAAAGAACTTACTGTATTAGGAGCCGTACCCCTTTGCGGGGCCTTTGGGGAGCCTCGACCTGTTTGGGATATCGTTTTGGTGTCTCCTTTTGGAGATGCATGATTACTGTGACCACTTGTCAATAAGGACGGCGCCATTAATTGGGAGTTACCTGGATCATGTTTTCCCCTCTGCTTAATTAGGTCCTTCAGTAGTTTTCTTATCTGGATCATTTCCTCCTCCAGACCGCCCATTTTCTCTAAAAAAATATCTTTAAAGTTCTGGCAATTTTGACAATTTCGTATGCTCTCTAATCTCTTGTCATCCTTTCTTAGGCCCTGTGCCAAAACATCACCTATCTCCCTTGATTCACCTTCCAATGCAGCATATCTATTAGAACAAATTATCCCAGCTCCATCTCCCACCTCCTGCCCATCCCCGTAATCAACCTCTATTGTATGTACCATGCCACCTCCCTCCTTGGACATATTTCCCCCACCTGGGGATTCTATAGACTTGGACACCTGCAATATTTTTGGAGATACATAGATGTCAACCACATTTTGTGCTTTTTTTTTTAAAGATTGCCGGAATTACTACTTTGCCCCGCTTCTGAACTACATTATCTTGCGGGGGGCAATTGGGCTCTCACCTGGTATATTCGGTGCCTCTAATAAAATTTCCGAACGTTCTTCAACCAATAGTTCAATACTACTCAATACACAATTGGGTGCAGCATTTAGGGATTTTTTAGCCTTTTTCCCTTTTTTCCCATTAGCCTGCTGATCCGCACTCCCTTCGGTTGACTTCCTCTTCCCCATCACCCTTAATACCACTCCAAGCTTACTAGGATAATTTATTGATCCACTCTACAACAACCGGTGATCTTTCTGCTTATAACAGTACCTTTCCTCACTTAACATCTGCTGGTCCACAACGTCTTAAAGGGGGTGGCCCAGCCCAGGCCCTGCCTGTCCCGGACTGTCACAGACTGTCCGCCCTTTGTCCGGGCTTCGTCCGGCACGGCCCGCGCGCGTTCCCGCGATGCGGGGGCTGTCCTGCGATTAAATGCGCCTCCGGGCGCGGAAATGGCATGTGCGGCTTCTGCCGCTGAGGAGCCTGGGATTAGTAGTCCCCTTCCCCTTCCTCCGCTCGGCGGCCGCGATGGATGGAACTGCGGCGGCGGGAGGGGCGACCGAGAAGAACAGCGGCCACAGTGGAGAACAGGTAGGATGAAAGCTTTGCCCCAAAAGTATTTTGAAATTCGGAAAATGCACGCTCACAACCAATGGTCCTTAGCAAATCATTGCCCCTTTCTTCCTAAGCCATGTTTGACAATCCATTTTACTTAACATAATCGTCAGCCAGTCGAAGAGCTATTTTCCAATTTTAACAGTCAAAATAAAAAGTAGTCTTTCAGCTGGGGGTCTAAATTGTCTTTACCAGTGTCAACAATAAAATTGAAATCCTTCCTAATATCAACTCAAAGAGAATAACTTGATTTTTTATTATGACATTTGTGTTGTGTTGAAGTGCTGAAATAGTACATTTTCCTGTTACTCATTTTTTTGTACCTTACAATGATGAAACACCAAGTCACCCCAAAAGCTCAGCATTTCGCACATAGACTTACTGTGATTAAAGTTGTTTATTATATGCTGTGCTTGTGCAACCCCACCGTATGGTAAAGGCACAATTATGTATCAGGTCCAGTCAGGTTTGTGTGTAAAACCTTAGCTCAATGTTGGCTAGCTGTGTCTCAGAGCAATCAGGCTTTATTGAGGAAACAAGTGTGCATTAAGAAGCACAAAAACAGTTGAAAAAGAAGAAAATGCAACACAATAAATATCCAACACTCATAAATATAGGTTGTATTTTTATCTTTAAATAAACACC
Organism: Lissotriton vulgaris; assembly: GCF_964263255.1. Taxonomy (NCBI): domain Eukaryota; kingdom Metazoa; phylum Chordata; class Amphibia; order Caudata; family Salamandridae; genus Lissotriton; species Lissotriton vulgaris. The sequence goes on along the minus strand of NC_141699.1, from coordinate 603,667,427 downwards.
TCAACAACAAAAATCCATTAGAGTTTTCCAGAGATATGACTTTTTGAATGTACAATTACTCACAGCTTTTCACTTAGCGCAATAAATCATTATAATCTACAGCAGCTCTCATCTTAGGGTTAGCCACAACTAGTAACTTGATAACAGCTATAGACACACTTTTGTAGGAACTAACCGGCAAGGAGCCTGTCATAGTGACCGAAGAGGTCAAGTTATTTCGCAAGCAGGATAGCCTCAAGTCCAGTTCCAGTGTCTATGGGCAAACTGCCACATGAATCAATGGAGGTGTTCTGATGCAAAGTATAAAAGGTGCTGAAGATGCTCAAGGATGCTGAGCCGGAGTTGAGGATCTTCCGATGAACACCCCTTGGTCAACGAACATGGAGGGGTGACTTTGGCCTGAGAGGCTGATGTCCCATGAAGTCCGAGCAAAGTACAGCACAAAACGAGTTACAACTGGTCTACTGATCTCTGGCTACAGCAAAACCAGCAGTTCACTTTAATTTGAAGTAACTTCCATGCTGGGCGACCGAACTGCACTACAACAACTCTCCCGGGTCCAGCAGACTCTGGTGTGACTTTTGAACATCTGTGCTCAGTCTCCCAGGCTGCACTTCAGCGTCCAGGGACAATCAAGCCTTTTGGCTCTGGGCACTCAAAGGCGCTGTCTTCTCAGCTTTTATGGCCTTGCGGCAGTAACAGCGATTTAGCCAGTTGAATCTTGGAGCACCATCTCTATCTGGAGCTCTGTTCTTGAGTGGAACACCCCAGGCACAGTCCTTTCTTTGCTAGCCCAAGAAGCAGCAGATGCAGTCCAGTCTTTGGTGCAGCCTCCCTTTGCTGGGTCCAGGAAGCATCAGAGCAGTCCTTTTTTCAGTCCCCTCTCCAGTCCAGATGTGATCTGAGGTCTGGATGCCAGGGGTGCTGCTTTAATGCCTGTTTCTTGCCCAGAGGGATGTCGCGACTAACTAGCCAATGGGCTTACCTGCGAAGTGTGGTATCTAGCTAGCCCCAAATGCACTATTCTGTCCACTACCAACATGGCTGCACCCTTCTATCGATGTGTAGAGTTCTATAGGCTAGCCCAGAGGTGTGGCTACCTGAGGGCTAGACGCCTACAGGATTTTTTTGCCCAAGAAAACAGCCTAAATAAAACAGCAGCCCCTCTCGTTTGTGACTACAATTTGTCCCTCAAAGGCGAATTCCTCTTTGAAGCTCACCATTTGAGCTAACACTCTCTTTGGCCTTCCTGCCAGGAGATCACATCTCTTCCCTCAGCAGGCCTTTTGTGTTTCTTGCTGAAAGATTTCACACTACTCTCCAAGAAGGCTATCGAGGGTAGCAGGTTCTGTGCAACCGTAAACTTTGGGCAACAAAGTGCAAACTTTCTAAAGTTACCATTTCTGCAAAAGTTGCAGTAAATTTGACTTGAGAAACAAGTCGAGTGTAATGCAATGATGCTTTTGATACCTTGAACTATCATATTTAGTAATCTCATTCAGAAGTTAACACTGCTCAGTTGGCAGCGTGTAACACTGTACTGCCAATGGGGCTATGAGGCTTCAAACATTAAAAGCGACAATGTGGGATTTTTACTGTCAGGACATGTAAAGTTAATAAAACACAAGTCCATATTTTTAATATACTGAACCCTGCCTTTAGGGCTCAGTAGGCCTGCCTTAGGCGTGACTTCTAAAAATTCAAAAGGAAGGTTTGAGCTTCGCCATTAAATTAAATGGCAAAGTTGACTATTAGTTTCCAAACCGCTCTGCCAGCTGAAACTGTAGAGCTGGGAGTCATGCTTTGCTTTGTCGCACCGGTGGTGGCACAAAAAGTGCTTCAGTCCACGAGGGATTCTTAACGTACAGGTCCTGGGTACCCCTGGTACCATATACTAAGGACTTATAAGAAAGTTAACTTATGTCTATTGTGGTTGCTTAAACCAATAAGACATATACCATTATAAGGGTCAGATCACTTGCACAGAGCCTGTTTGGCTGGACTCAGTGCACTTACAGAGTTATAAAAACAGCAGCATCAGTCCAAAAAATTGATGACACAAAAAGAGGCATTTCCTTACAATAAATAACTGTTACTCAATCATGCTTTGGTGTACACAGGCATTTCTTCTATAGTGTGTCAAAGTAAATTGGCAGATCATTTATTATTATTTATTGCATATAATCACTTATTTTATTTGCACAGAGGGCTGCTAGGACAATAGACAACACTTCCACAGCTAGCATAGTGTAGGTATGTAAGGCTCAAACTCCCCTATTGAATGCAATAAAGAAAAAATATATGACAACTTCTAGACTAACTTGGATTAAGTGTCAAAATAGTATTGTGAGGATTATGGTTGTGCGATCTTACTGAGTAAAACACTTTAAAACTGTATTTGGTTCTGTCAGTGTCATTTGCAATACTTTAGCTCAACCCTGGATAGCTGTGGCTTCGAGCAGCAAGGAAAACAAAGGAACTAGTCTGAGTTATTTAGAAGCACCAAACAAGAAAATAAGAAAGCCACACAACACTAAAGAAATCCAACACCAATTTATAAAATACAGATTATATTTTAATGAATTTTTAGACACAAAGATGAGCAAAATTCACCGGAAGGTTACGGAGATATAGATTTTTAAGAAAAATTTCAATCTCAGCCCTTTATTTCAAAATGCAAAAAAGCATTGGTAAATGTAAAGTTTAGAAACGTTTATGTTTGTTTACACCAGCCCCGGTGGGGCAACCAGTTTGGCGGCGAGAAGCTCAGGGGGACCAAAAGCAGCCTTTGGACACCTACCTGGTCAACACAGTAGTCTCAAGTCCAGTTCCACACTCTACAAGAAGACCACCATAGACTTCAATGGAGTGGTGCTGATGCTCGGGATGCAGAATGCTGAAAGATGGTCTAGGTGCTGTGTGGTCCATGAGGGTGTCCTTGTGGTTATTCCTTGGTCCGCAGGTAAGGTGGGACGACTTTGGCCACAAATGTCGATGCCCTTCGAAGTCCCCTTTGAGCCAGTAGAAGGCCAGCTTTGGCTAGGGTACCGATCTCCATACACTGTAGGTCCAGTGGGATCCTTTGGTGAAGGCTGGTGTCTGACTTTGGCGACCACTGTGGGCTCAGCTGACACTTCTGGGTCCAGCAGACTTGGGTGCAACTTTAATGATTGAGAATTTGATTCTTGGGTTGCCCGGCAGCAGTCAGCGGCGATTAAAAAAAATATGGCTACTGACTTGCAAGAATGGGCTACTCCTGCTTTGATGGCCTTGGTTCCAGGGGTCCGTCAATTGACCCTTATAATTCTTTCCTTGGTCTGGGGCTCAGGAGCATCTTTTCCATGAGCCAGGATCCACAGGCACAGTTCTCTCTCTGCTTGCCCAAGGTGCTGCAGGTGCAGTCCAGCTGTTGGTGCATCCTCTCTTTCGCAGGTCCCATGGTCAGCAGGACAGTCCTGCTGTTGTCCTTTTTCCAGTTCCATCACAAATCAGGGGTGTCATATTTATTCCCAGAAAGTGCCCTGGGGAAGATGATGTGGTCAATAGCCAATGGGATACTAGGATCCCTCCCACCTTGTGAAGACTTCTGACTGTACAGACCATCTAGCAATCCCAGAGTGTGCTATTCTGCCCACTCTCAAAATGTCTGAACCCTTCCTTGGATGTTAAATGCTTGGTAGCCCACTCAAGCGGTATGGATACCTGTGGGCTAGATGCCCATGGGAAAACCGGTTTGGTCACTGGTTTCCCCTCTCTGTTCCCATCACCAGCCTGTCTACTTGATCAAAGGGCAGCCCCACATGAGTGTGATCGCCATTTGCCAACCAAAGGCGGTTTCGTCACTGAAGCTCGTCTTTTGGGCTAACATTCTGCATGGCTTTCTCAAGGTGAAGGTAATACCTCCCACTGTAACAGGCTACTATTGTTACCGTAACTCGATTTTAGCTTTATAGGAGAGCACTATGAGCCTCCTTTGTATAACAGGGATCTTTTGGTTTCAATCTTTGGTTTGATTGTTATTTGTTTGATACACCTTTTTCTTTAAGTGATGCACATTTGGGCGTTTGGTTACATCTCCTTTTGTATCAAGAAAGCTCAGATGGTGACACAGTGAGTTAACTGGTGAGTACCTACCAGTAGCTTCTCTGGGTAGCTTGTGTAAGGCTTTCTTGTTTCACCTCACTTTTTTGTACCCGCTTAGTTGTCAAAGTTCTGTGGGTTCCTGGCTTGCGCTGATTGGTTTTAATATACTAAAGATGGCATGGGGGGTATATTACTAGACAGCAAACCCTATCCCACCAAGATAAGAAATGGTGCGACTTACCCTTACAGGTTAAAACTTTTTGTATGTAATCTGTAACCATGTAACCATGTCTTTGTTTATTGACATTTTTGAGTGGAGAGCATCCTTTTTTTCTCTCTTCTGCTCTTGAAATATATATACTATTGTTCCTGAACCTGGGATTCATTCACGTGACTCCTAGGGTAAATGGCTATCTGATGGCCAGAAACGATGTGAGGCCACTGGACAAACTGGGTAACAGAGTGGCAACTTTTTAAACGTTACCTTTCCTTAAGAGTGACATTAAATTCAATTTGGGCATCAAGTCTGGTTTAATGCTGGGGGGCAATGAAGTTGGAATGTTGTGTTATTCTACAACCATTTATATATGATCTCATTATATCGGATACTCTTGTCAAACTATACATGCAGGGGGCGTGGCCAAGATGGCGACGGAGTAGGACGTGCTTCTAGTTCCCTCCGGCACCGGGCCCAACAAAGCTTTGTTTAGCGATCGCCCCGGGAGTCCCCTTGGGCTTCTGGTCGCTCTGGAGCCTTTGTGGAGCGTATCCCAGCGGTGGTGCGATCTCCGGTGGTGCCGGAGCCTATCTTCGCGGAACCGGAGCCGGTGCCCGAGGCCGGAACGGCGCTGCGAGCGGTGCTGCAAGGCGGCTGTCCAGGAGGCCTAGTGGGGCACGGGGACTGGAGGCTGACGAGAACGCCTGGGCACTGTGATAGGGTGCTGCGGGGCCCTAAAGGCAGCGATGAAGTGCCTGAACGACACCGTGATCCCTGCTCCCTGGGAGGAGGCGGAGCCTGCCGTCTGCGAACACCTGGAGCTACAGCGCGGCCAGCTGCCTAATTGAGGCCGTGGATTGCGGCCTAGCTCGGGGAGCGGTCTGCGCTGCTCCCGGGACCCACGTGACTGCACGGCGGCCTGGACCGTGCGTTGGAGCTGGGACGCCATCGGAGGAGGGCGGTCGGCCCCCATGGGAGTGTGTGGCAGCCGGGACGAGGCGGTGTGAGACGCGGCCTTCTGCTTTGGCCCGAGCGGCCTGGTTGGTCTGGCCCGATTGCTGGTGAGTGGAGCAGGGGCACGAGACAGCGCGAACACCTGGGCCCCCGAGGATCAGCAGCGCTGCAGTGGGGTGCCGGTGCGGGCCTCAGGTGAGCGTGGACACAGTCACAGCCATTGAGGGGGCCGTGAGGGTCGGGAAGACGGACGGCTGCCCCGGGGGGTCCGATTGGCACCAAAGAGGAGGCGTTTGGGTTCCCTCCCCCCCCCTCCAGCGCGGGAGAGGAGACCCAGCTGGATCACGGGAGCAAGAGGGCCCGACCTTCAGAGTGGAACTGAGTGAACATCCGTGGAGTGTGGCCTGTCTGATAGAGGTGCTCGCCTGCGTTGAGGGGCACGGGGGAAGGTTTGTCCCCTAGACTTTTGCCTTTCTCGCAGCATTGCGACTGGTGATACATCAGCGCCCTTGGTATTGGTGTGGGGGCCGGAGCTGCGGAGGCTGCCTCCACTGGACTTGGTCTGCCTACGCCACTGAGACGAACAGGGGCTACGCCTGGGGACCTGGACACACGCCGAGGGTGCGCAGCAAGAGCATTGACGGGATCCTGTCCTGTGGCGGGGGGGCACCATCCGTGGTGTCTCCCAGGAAGTCAAGGGGGGCCGCAATGTCTACCGTTTTGCGCAAGGGGAAGAACGGTAAGGACGGCCAGCCGAAGAACACCCAGCAACCGGCGTCCCCTGGCCCAAGCTCCTCTCCCAAGAGATCAGACGATGAGGCTCCGGTCACCAAAGCCTTCATGACTGACCTCTTTAAGTCCATCAAAGAAGACATCTCGGACCTCCGGGCGCAACTGACGTCTGATCTTCGGGAGGTGCGGAGAGATGTGGACGGCATTGGGGAGAGAGTGGCCACGCTGGAGGATCATGATCCCAGCATGGCGAACGACGTCCACCAGTTGCAGCAGGACGTGCTGAGGCTCACGGAACAGAACTTAGACTTGCAATCCCATGCGGAAGACTTAGAGAACCGCTCTCGAAGAAATAACATTCGCATACGAGCGGTGCCATGGGATGGCGAAGCGGGTGATCTGCGTGGCTACGTGCAAGACCTCTTCCTTCAGATCCTGGGTGAGGAGGATGTGCATGAGATTCGGATGGATCGGGTCCACAGAGTTGGTCTACCACGGAGGGGCGGAGGGCCGCCCCCTGATATTCTCGTTTGTGTCCATGATTTTCAGCTGAAGGAGAGGATCCTCAGAAAAGCGTGAGACATTCCATCTTTGCAGTTCCGTGATCACCGCCCGCAGCTCTATCAGGACCTGGCGGCAACGACTCTTCAGAAACGGCGGGAGTTTAGGCCTGTGACGGCGTTTCGTCGGAACCATAACATTTCTTCCTCATGGGGTCATCCATTCCGCATAGTCTTCCGATGGCAGAATAAGCTGGCACAGATCCGCTCCCTACAGGTGGCAAAGGAGCTACTGGGCATCGAGGATGAGTCCCCAACCTCAAGGGTGGACAGCCCTTCGCCGAGACGGCAGCATTGATCCTCATCTTGGCACAGAGTAGGGTCGGCATCAGATCGCGGGAGGCCTGATCGGGCAACCAGCTTACAGGAGAGGGGAGAGGCGGTGGCCTCCGTTGCTTCAGCGACGCTGACGACTTCGCAGCAGAGCTCCGGAGCGGCCTGAACTGTGGGCTGCTGGCCGGGGGGGCTCGTATACTCCGGTTCCGTGGGTATGAAGGTACTTTGTGAGAAGACACCCCGGACCGAGGCCTTGGGAGTCCCGCATGGAGTCTCCCATCCCCCTCCCAGTGACTACTACTCGGTGCGCTGCACTGATCTGGGACTCTTCGTTGGGACTGCTAAGTATATCTGTTTGTTTTTGAGTTGGGGGTTGGTTTGAGGGGAGGGGCACAGGGGGTGTTGTGGGGGCCTTGGCGGGAAGGGGTTGGGTGGGTGGGGGGGTGGTGGCACCTGGTATGACTGTATGGTATGCTTTTTTCTCACTACGTCTAGACTCTTGGGGCTCTTGGTGGTCGGACCTCTGGAGGGGATTGTTGAATGGTTGTATGCGGTTACTGATCTTGCGATATCGGACACTGAAAGGGGTACAGGGTTCTGTGTAGAACTGGTGGTGAGGGGGAAGCCGGGCCAGGCGGGTCTGGTTCCTAGGGATTGGTGGAGTGGGAAGGCACCTGCTATGAATAGACAGGGGTGGATTTTGAAATTCCCTTATGCCGCTTAGTATTGGGACATGGAATGTCAAAGGTCTTAACTCCCCTCAGAAACGCCAAAAAGTTTGGAAATATCTTATTGATCATCACCTGGATATTGTGGGACTCCAGGAGACCCACCTAGCGCGTAAAGATGAACTCCGGTTGCGCCATAGACTCTTCCCGCTAATCTATAGATCCTCTGCATCCACTAAACATAGAGGGGTAGCGCTTCTCTTTCGAGCGTCTCTGCCTTTCCAACCTTTGGGGATTAGCTGTGACAAGGAAGGTAGGTGGCTAATGGTCAAGGGGGTGCTCGGTGGAGTGACTTGTACGTTTGTGGTGGTGTATGTCCCCAACTCGGGCAGAATGCTTTTCTCTGGGACCTGCTGGACAGGGCGGGAGACTTTGTTGAAGGCCTTATGGTATTGATGGGTGATTTCAATATGGTTTGGGGCGGAGATCTGGACAGCTCTCGGGCGCAGAGGGCGGGGGCAGGAGTATTTTCCACTGAGAATCAGGGTATGATTGGTGAACTTGGCTTGGTTGACTGCTGGAGATTCCTACACCCCCAATCGCGCGACTACACGTTCTTCTCCCATGTCCATCACTCCTACTCCAGGCTTGACCATATTTTTGCGAGCCAGGCCCTTCGAGGGGATATCCGAGATTCTAGCATTTTCCCTCTGTCAGTATCGGATCACAGCTTGCTGGTACTAGGGCTGCGCTGGCCGTCCGGGGGGGATGGGGTGAAGAAATGGTATTTTCCACCGGCGCTTGTCAGGGATGACGTCTCCTGCAGTGAACTACGCAAGGCAATAGGGGAGTTTCGGACTCTCAATCCGGCATCGGACACCTCCCTCTTTAATACCTGGGATGCGTGTAAGGCCTCCATAAGGGGCACGTGCCTTCACCTTAACGCCAACCTCAATCGGTTGAGGCGGAAGGAGCGGTAGGAACTGGAGGCGGAACTGGCTACCTTAGAGCAGGCCCACAAAGCTAACCCGTCTAGGCTCACTGTGAGACCACTGACTGCAGTGCGGGGTAAGTTGAAGGCCCACTATGCCAACCGTGCGGAGTTTACCCTGCTTCGGCTTCGGCTCATTTCCTACTCTCAGGGAAATAAAATAGGTAGACATCTGGCTCGCCAACTACGAGATAAACGGGAAAGGGAGTATATAGGTGGCATCTTGGACTCTTCGGGAACGCTTCACCATAGTGATGCAGATAAGGCACACCTCTTTGGCCGGTTCTATGAGGCACTTTATAAGGGTGACTCCCTAGACCAAGCTGCTCAGGATCGCTTTCTGGCTGACCTCCCCATTCCGCGGGTATCGAAAGAGTGGAACGAACTGCTGGCGGCCCCTATCTCTAGGGAGGAGGTGTTGGAGGCTATCGGGGACCTTAAGCTCCACAAAGCTCCCGGTCCGGATGGCTACACGGCGCTGTTCTACAAATCCTTTGCTACGGAGCTCTGCGAGTTTTTGGTAACCCTATTCAATGAAATGGCACTTACGGGTCGCACCACGGGCTCCATGGCCGAGGCTATGATTTCCGTGATTCCAAAACCGGGGAAGGACCCGTCCCACTGCTCGTCCTGCCGCCCGATAGCTCTACTCAACATAGATGCTAAGCTATACTCCGCTATCCTTGCACGTAGACTTCGGGATCTGATGCCAGCCATCATTCACCCAGATCAGTCAGGGTTTATTAAGGGGCGTCAAACGCACGATAACCTGAGACGGGTGATTCACCTCATTGAGAAGGCCACAAGGTTTCGTCTCCCGGCGGTGCTGGTGGGGTTGGATGCGGAGAAGGCCTTTGATCGGGTGGACTGGAACTTCATGTTTCGCATATTGGAGGCCTTTGGATTCTCGTACCAATTCATTACCATGATTCGTGTGAATTATAGCACCCCTTACTCCAGGGTGATGGTTAATGGACACCGCTCCGCCGGCTTTGCTCACACCAGAGGTACGAGACAGGGCTGTCCTCTTTCACCTCTGCTCTTTGCCTTAAGCATCGAGCCTCTGGCCATCGCGCTGCGCGAGCGGGAGCTGATAAAGGGACTTCCATTTTCGGGGGATCAACATAAGATCTCCCTTTTTGCGGACGATGTACTCCTCTCAGTGGGGGACCCAGCGCAATCTCTGCCGCACGTTCAAACTCTGCTGTCCAACTTTGAAGAAGTAGCCGGATTCAAAGTTAATTTTGATAAATCTTATATCTTGAACTTGACACTCCCGCCGGCTGAGTTAGAGCGATTACGACCACTTACGCCGTTGGCATGGGCGCCGACCTCCCTGCTTTACTTAGGGGTCCGACTGACACCTTCTATTGGCTTCCTGTTCGCAGCGAACTTTCCACCTCTGTTATCGGCTGTAAGGAGGGAACTAGATAGCTGGAAGCCAAAATACATTACTTGGCTGGGTAGGATCCATGCCATCAGAATGGTCCTCCTCCCTAAATTTCTGTACCTTTTCCAAGCCCTCCCCAGACAGGCTTAGGAATGCGTACATCAGCACTCCCACAGGCACTGTCCTAAAGGTGTGGGACACGGTATCGGGAGACGAACGCTGGACGTCGTTCCCCACCCCCTTCACTCCTTTGCACTTCAATCCGGCTTTTCCGCCGGCGCTACAGGAGGGACCATTTCGGCCTTGGAGGGAGGGCGGATGTAGGGCCCTTACACATCTTTTCCATGGCACGAAGCCCCTCACGTTCTCTAATTGCATGCGGGACTACGGCCTGCCGCCCACGGAACAATTCCGGTATGCCCAGCTGATCCACTGGGCAACTTCGCCCGGTCTGAGAGAGGCGGCTACGAGACCGCCCTCACCTTTCGAAGCCTTTCTTTTGCGGACTGCCACAATGAAGGGAACGATCTAATTTTTATATAAGCTCTTGCTTGGCACAGTGGTCTCCCCTCGTCCCCGCTATATGGACCACTGGGAGGGTCAGCTGGATAGGGACATAACAGAAGGTGAGTGGAAGGGTCTCTGGCGGGACATTAAGGCCCACAATCACTCAGCAGATCTAAGAGATGCCCATTACAAAACTATGTTTGATTGGTATCTCTACCCCTCAAAACTCCATCGCATATTCCCGGCGACTTCGGATCACTGCTGGAGGGTCTGTGGCTTACTGGGCGACTTTCGTCACATCTGGTGGGACTGTCCAGTCATTCGACCTTTTTGGACCGAAATTTTATCTCATATCAAAGATATGTTGGGTATCCGATTCCGGACTCCCTGTCCTTTGTTATTTTGGGACTCCGAGATCCGTTACTGGAACATCAGACGAAAGCAGATAAACAAATTATGTGGCTGTGTTTGGGGGCGGCTAAGCTAACACTGGCTGCGGCCTGAAAAAAACCGACGGCTCCAGCTATGTCGTTATGGCACGCAAGGTTATGGAGATTAATGAGCATTGAGAGAATGGCGGACATCTTCTTGGGCAACTTTAAGAACTTTATGTTCCGGTGGGGGCCTTTAGTCAAGTTTCTGTCGAATGGTTTGCCGTCTGCTGTCTGTCCATCGGCCTTACGAGCACTGCACCTTTTCCAAGTCTAATTGCCCAAATGATGTGAGTGTGTAGGGAGAGTGAGAGTGTGAGCTGGAGCCACCACCTGGGGGAGTGGGGGGGGGGGGAATGCGGGGGGATGGGGAGGGAGCATAGTTGGGGGGGTTCTGTACTTGTTGCGGCACTGCATGACTGAGGAAGGAACTTGCCTGCCCGGGACTTTCCCGTGACATTTCGTGTAACTGGATTACCCTTCCTCATGGCAAACTCAGCAGAGACATTGAGTAGCGTCTGGCGGATGGAACCCTTAACCGTCGCTATCCTCCCGGACTCCGCTTAGTGCGGTTAGCTGGGGCTCGAGGCTTCTAATGGTTATGTCAGGAGTTCCTGCAAAGCTCATGTTTGTACTGTTGTACTATTGCCGCTTGTTCTCCTTTCTGTCTTTTTCCTAACTCTGTTTCTTCTTTCAAATACAATAAAACCAACTTTTACAAAAAAAATAAACTATACATGCAGTAAAACCTGTGCCGTGGGCGTATGTTGTCAACGGATAGACATTACTCAATGATCAATTGATGTAATGGTAGAGGATGTAGCCTTATGGCTAGAGCGGTCGACGTTGAAGCTGGGGAACCAGGTTCGAGTCTCTGCAACGACACTCAACATCCTGTGATTCTGGGCAAATCACTTAATCTCCTTGTGCCTGACAAAAATTAATGTGTCCTCATGTAACGAAACTGGTGCTTGTAAAGCGCTCTGATACCCGATATCTTCGGGTCTAGTTTGCGCTATATAAACCTCTAAAAAAAAAGGAATGTTTGATTCATGATACTATTTGTAATGCACTGATAATTTTTCTATGCAGGGCTGTATTCATTCTGTTTTTACCGAACAAAGAAAAGGAAAAAAATTTAATAAAGTGTGTTAAAAAAAAGTCTGGTTTAATGCCACGATTAATTTGATAGCTTGAAGCACCCATTTTAGCAGTCCCATTCAGAAGTTAGCCGGGCTGAGGTGTCAGCCAGCCGGTAATTCTGTGTTAGCCAATGGGGCTACTAACCTTTCCACAGCAAAAATGACAATTTGGAAGTTTTGCTCTTGCGACATATAAAAAGTATATGTCCTGCTCAATAATATATTGCTTCCTGCCTTAGAGCTCCATGGGCCTTCCTTAGGGGAGACATATATATTGTTAAGGGAAGTGGGGACTTTGACATTGGTTTGAATGGCAACGTCAAATAGGCAGTTTTAAAACTGCTCCTCAAGGATGCAGTGGCAGGCTGGTGCTATTTTGGAATTTTTCACAAACAGTGTGGTACAATCAGTGGTGCAGCCCTGGGTGGACACTCTAACTTACATGCTCTGGGTATCCTTGGTACCATATACTAGGGGCTTATATGTAAGTCAGCTTATGCCAATTGGGGGTTAGCCAATTCAACACATGTTTTAAATGGGTAACACTAGCACCGAGGTCTGGTTAGCAGGACTCAGTATGCACTCAGAGTTGAAATACCAGCAGCATCAGTCTAAAACGTTGGGGTTGATCATGCAAAAAGTGGCATTTCTTACAATTACCCTCTCCTGTGACCCTCCAGGCTCCCCCCCCCCCCTTCGCCTGCTCACCTTCCCACTCCCCATGAACCTTCACCGTAGGCAAATCCCACTCTATGCAAACCACATAATCCAGGTTTACCTGGACAGGTCCCAGAGGATCTACCTTCAAGAAGGTGATCATTAAGTTGGCATGAAGCTCCCACTTATAGTTTCAAGTCCTGGCAGTTCTGCAGCATCCTTTTGCCCAATCTGTACATCCTTTACAATTTGAACTTATAACCACCGAGGTTGGAGCAGCATTTCCTTCTACAGATGAATTTCGAGGGAAGGCACCCCTTGTTTACGCAGTCACCCAGGTACAACCTCTGTGGACCTGGTCTGGCGGGAAACCTTGTGTATTCCCTGTAGGTAGGACCAGAAGAGAAAGCAACAGGAGAATGAGAAGAAATTGAGGCAATTCTTGCAGTCCTCTGTGGCCAGCGTTCATCCTCCATCTACTTGGTAACCAAGAGTCTTGTTCACTTAATTGGTTGAATTTTCATCAAAAGTCAATCCTTATGATCATAGGCACTTCTGGTCCTGTGCTCAACAGTTAAATCCAATCCCTTTAAAAAGATCACAGACCACAGCAAGTTGGTATTATCCCTTTTCATGGCAATTATTCATTTCAGGACTTGTAATACATCTAGATGTGAAAATAGGTCACAAATAAGTAGCGAAGGAACCACTTTATTGTCCACACAATTGCAAAGTGTTTCTTCACAATTGCTGCCCAGTTCTGCTCTTCATACCAACCTTTGCTAATGGGAGACACTGTGAGGCCTATTTACTAACTTTTCTCACACTGTTTGCATCACAAAAGTGAGGCGAACTGGCATAAAATGTTTACTTGGGATTAACGGCCAGATTCATGAAACGAAAATCGGCTCGCAAAGGGCCAGATTCTATTTACCGCGAAGTCAAACCTCGTGGTAAATAGCGGAAACTTAGAAAAATGCACTTAAGTGCATTTTTCTAAGTTGTATGTTACACACACATGTCCTTGGGACACGTGTGTGCGTAATACCAGCGTCCAATGTCATTTCAGGGGTGCAAAAGGGTGTCCTTTGGACACCCCTGCACCTTTGAAATCGCAATTTCAAAATGTGAATCGCTAATAGCGATTCGCACATTGATATGTCTTCCCATTCATTCGGCCCATAGGAATGAATGGGGAGTTATTCCTTATTTGCGATTAGCAATTAGCTAATAGCAAATAAGGAAGCTGTAGGAATCGCAAAATAAATTGCGATTTATACATGAATCCCGTTTTGCGAGTCTGTAATAGCGATTCCTTAATAATCGCTATTACTGACTCGCAAAACGGGACTTTGATGAATCTAGCTGTTACTTTCCACCACAAAACTTGTCTTTGGTTGGAACATTGGCTAAACATAACGCAAAGCAGCACATCAAGGGGTATTTAATGGGTGGAACATTGGCATCTCATGCAACCACCAAAGGTTTTCGTCGCAGATCCCTTTATACTAAATATGGTAGACCGTTTTTCACCTGAAAATAATACCTCTTTGAGGCAAGCGTTAAAAAGGAGACATGTTTTTAGTTCTCCAAACTTTTCTGATTTTGCATGCTGCACTGCATAGCACACACACAGTGGAAAAAGTGGTAATGCATAGTTTTTGTACTGGAAGGCTTTCCTCCCAGTACAAAACCTACGCTCAACAGACCACAAACACAATTTGTCTAAGTATAGCATTTTGTTCTGGAAGGTAACCTTTCCAGTGCAAAACCTATGGTAGACATCAATCAGACAATTCTGCACTTGCAAAGGAATGTCTGTGACACTAGGCAGCCTGATCCTGTGCCAGCACTGCGGGAGGAGCAGGAGCTCTATATATTAGAAGTAATGCTGCGGTCCTGCTTTCTCTCTCTCACTCAATTCAGCACAGCTACTTTGGTAATCTGTCCCTGTTTGTTCTAAACCCTTTTCCTTGAGTGGAAGAAACAGTTGCACCAATCCCCTGATCTCAGGCACAGTCTGGGCAATGAATAATGAAACTCAGGTGTCTGCAAAGCTTTTTTTTGCTGCACATTATGGGCCCGATTCACAGAACTAACTTAAGACAAAATCCTAAACTTACTACTTTTGGTATTCAAAGAAGTTAGTATTTTGTCTTAAGACAGACTTAAGACAGACTTAAGACAGACAAGACAGACTTAAGACAGAATCCTAACTTAAGTCTGTCTTAAGTCGGTCTTAAGTCTGTCTTAAGACAAAATCCTAACTTCTGTGAATACCAAAAGTAGTAAGTTTAGGATTTTGTCTTAAGTTAGTTCTGTGAATCGGGCCCTATGTGTTCCAATCAACTTTCATGGGCTCTCTCCAGGACATCAGTGCCAGGTGTGGAGCCACACTTGAAAAATAGTTCTCCACTAAGCTTATGTAGTACCAGTAGGTCCCAGAATGTTGTCAGATATGTCTGAATAGTTGATGGCTCCCAGTTCATGACAGTCTGAAGGTTGGTTTTGAAACACTCTGCTGTTTTCACCACCCACTTGGTGACCAAGGTAAACTAATGAGCTCTCCTCCATCTGCACCTGCTTGCCATCCCCTAGAACTTCACCGTTGTCAGTGCCTTCAATACCTTCTTCAGCTGAACAAGGTGACCCTCTCAGACAACAATAAAAACGGATATTTTGTTGATAAATATGACACCATGATGCAGGTGACTTACCTCAGGTCATCAAAGAGCTTGTCAGCGGTGGGAAGGTGGTATGTGTATAAAATTGGATTATTAGGTAAGAGGGGTGACTACCCACCTTTAGTAATAAACACAATCCGTGACAGGGTGAACCAGTAAAGTCACTACATTAACCTGAACTCAACTGCTTTGAAGCTTTGTCATAGAACAGACAGGCTTAAATTAGAGGCACTGTTTACAGTATTCATGCAGCACCAACACAATAATAAAGTTACATAAAATAACACAAGAAAAATCCCAAACCAAATTAGAAAAACGGAGGCTCTAACTTACATGCTCTGGGTATCCTTGGTACCATATACTAGGGGCTTATATGTAAGTCAGCTTATGCCAATTGGGGGTTAGCCAATTCAACGTGTGTTTTAAATGGGTTAGAACACTAGCACCGAGGTCTGGTTAGCAGGACTCAGTATGCACTCAGAGTTGAAAAACCAGCAGCATCAGTCCAAAACGTTGGGGGTGATCATGTAAAAAGTGGCATTTCTTACAATTACCCTCTCCTGTGACCCTCCAGGCTGCCCCCCCCTTTGCCTGCTCACCTTCCCACTCCTCATAAACCTTCACCGTAGGCAAACCCCACTCTATGCAAACCACATAATCCAGGTTTACCTGGACAGGTCCCAGAGGGTCTACCTTCAAGAAGGTGATCATTAAGTTGGCATGAAGCTCCCACTTATAGTTTCAAGTCCTGGCAGTTCTGCAGCATCCTTTTGCCAATCTGTACATCCTTTACAATTTGAACTTATAACCACCGAGGTTGGAGCAGCATTTCCTTCTACAGATGAATTTCGAGGGAAGGCGCCCCTCGTTTACGCAGTCACCCAGGTACAACCTCTGTGGACCTGGTCTGGCGGGAAACCTTGTGTATTCCCTGTAGGTAGGACCAGAAGAGAAAGCAACAGGAGAATAAGAAGAAATTGAGGCAATTCTTGCAGTCCTCTGTGGCCAGCGTTCATCCTCCATCTACTTGGTAACCAAGAGTCTTGTTCACTTAATTGGTTGAATTTTCATCAAAAGTCAATCCTTATGATCATAGGCACTTCTGGTCCTGTGCTCAACAGTTAAATCCAATCCCTTTAAAAAGATCACAGACCACAGCAAGTTGGTATTATCCCTTTTCATGGCAATTATTCATTTCAGGACTTGTAATACATCTAGATGTGAAAATAGGTCACAAATAAGTAGCGAAGGAACCACTTTATTGTCCACACAATTGCAAAGTGTTTCTTCACAATCGCTGCCCAGTTCTGCTCTTCATACCAACCTTTGCTAATGGGAGACACTGTGAGGCCTATTTACTAACTTTTCTCACACTGTTTGCATCACAAAAGTGAGGCGAACTGGCATAAAATGTTTACTTGGGATTAACGGCCAGATTCATGAAACGAAAATCGGCTCGCAAAGGGCCAGATTCTATTTACCGCGAAGTCAAACCTCGTGGTAAATAGCGGAAACTTAGAAAAATGCACTTAAGTGCATTTTTCTAAGTTGTATGTTACACACACATGTCCTTGGGACACGTGTGTGCGTAATACCAGCGTCCAATGTCATTTCAGGGGTGCAAAAGGGTGTCCTTTGGACACCCCTGCACCTTTGAAATCGCAATTTCAAAATGTGAATCGCTAATAGCGATTCGCACATTGATATGTCTTCCCATTCATTCGGCCCATAGGAATGAATGGGGAGTTATTCCTTATTTGCGATTAGCAATTAGCTAATAGCAAATAAGGAAGCTGTAGGAATCGCAAAATAAATTGCGATTTATACATGAATCCCGTTTTGCGAGTCTGTAATAGCGATTCCTTAATAATCGCTATTACTGACTCGCAAAACGGGACTTTGATGAATCTAGCTGTTACTTTCCACCACAAAACTTGTCTTTGGTTGGAACATTGGCTAAACATAATGCAAAGCAGCACATCAAGGGGTATTTAATGGGTGGAAAATTGGCATCTCATGCAACCACCAAAGGTTTTCGTCGCAGATCCCTTTATACTAAATATGGTAGACCGTTTTTCACCTGAAAATAATACCTCTTTGAGGCAAGCGTTAAAAAGGAGACATGTTTTTAGTTCTCCAAACTTTTCTGATTTTGCATGCTGCACTGCATAGCACACACACAGTGGAAAAAGTGGTAATGCATAGTTTTTGTACTGGAAGGCTTCCCTCCCAGTACAAAACCTACGCTCAACAGACCACAAACACAATTTGTCTAAGTAGAGCATTTTGTTCTGGAAGGGTACCTTTCCAGTGCAAAACCTATGGTAGACATCAATCAGACAATTCTGCACTTGCAAAGGAATGTGTGTGACACTAGGCAGCCTGATCCTGTGCCAGCACTGCTGGAGGGAGCAGGAGCTCTATACAATAGAAGTAATGCTGCTGTCCTGCTTTCTCTCTCTCACTCAATTCAGCACAGCTACTTTGGTAATCTGTCCCTGTTTGTTCTAAACCCTTTTCCTTGAGTGGAAGAAACAGTTGCACCAATGCCCTGATCTGAGGCACAGTCTGGGCAATGAATAATGAAACTCAGGTGGCTGCAAGACTGGGGCCTCTAGCGAAGCTTGTTTCTGCTGCACAGTATGTGTTCCAATCAACTTTCATGGGCTGCTTCCAGGACATCAGTGCCAGGTGTGGAGCCCCACTTGAAAAATAGTTCTCCACTAAGCTTATGTAGTACCAGTAGGTCCCAGAATGTTGTCAGATATGTTTGAATAGTTGATGGCTCCCAGTTCATGACAGTCTGAATGTTGGTTTTGAAACACTCTGCTGTTTTCACCACCCACTTGGTGACCAAGGTAAACTAATGAGCTCTCCTCCATCTGCACCTGCTTGCCATCCCCTAGAACTTCACCGTTGTCAGTGCCTTCAATACCTTCTTCAGCTGAACAAGGTGACCCTCTCAGACAACAATAAAAACGGATATTTTGTTGATAAATATGACACCATGATGCAGGTGACTTACCTCAGGTCATCAAAGAGCTTGTCAGCGGTGGGAAGGTGGTATGTGTATAAAATTGGATTATTAGGTAAGAGGGGTGACTACCCACCTTTAGTAATTAATAAACACAATCCTTGACAGGGTGAACCGCTAAAGTCACTACATTAACCTGAACTCAACCGCATTGTAGCTTTGTCATAGAACAGACAGGCTTAAATTAGAGGCACTGTTTAAAGTATTCATGCAGCACCAACACAGTAATAAAGTTACATAGAATAACACAAGAAAAATCCCAAACCAATTTAGAAAAACAGCATAATTAATAAAATGACACAAAATGACAAAATCCCATCGAGGGAATCAGAGTTATGACTTTTTAAAGTTTAAATTAAAAATTGGGCCAAAAACGTGCAAAACAACAATCACTGTCAACTGGTCACAGGAGACTGGGACCAATCTGCAATTTGAGGTGGACTGCAATGGTGCACAGGTCAGATACAGAAAACATGTTCAACCTGGTCAGAAAGTTTACCATGGGACATGCGGCCAGATTCATCAAGCCGAAAACGGCTCGCAAAGGGCCAGATTCTGAGAATCTGGCCTTTTGCGAGCGCTATTTTTGCAGTTGGGATTCAACTGCTGGTAAGAGAGGCTGCAGAGGCTTCGTGTGTTACTTGTAATTTTAAAGAATACTTTTAAAATTATTATTTCATGTTGGAGTGAGCGCTTTTCAGCGCTTTGCTTTCTTCTGCACTTTGATGATTTTAAATATGCATACTCACTTCTTCTGATCGCCGCTTCTGGCGCAACGTCTGTAATTGATCGCCACCTTTGGCGCAACGTCCTTTACTAGCACTAGCACTTGTAATTGATCTACGCTCCTGGCACCGATCCGCCACGGCTTGTGCCGTTTGCAGCGGCGGTGGCCACACGAGCGCACTCTGACTTCCGCCCTACATCCTCACTTCCGCCCTGCTGCCCAATTGGCAGGTTAGCGGTGTAGTGGTTATCTCTCCCGGTGTATTTAATGCCACAATGGCGGAAGCGCAGCGGACGAGCGCAGCGGGAGCGCCGACTTTGCGCCGACTTCGCGCCGAAGTCGTGCCAAAGTCCTGCCCGTCTGCGCCCGTCCGCGCCAGCACGGGCCCAGGGACCTGTCCCCCTGCCTACATTCACACCTCCTATTCTCGTTCCGCCCTACTGCGGCTGCGGGAGTCACCCTGTCCCTCGCACACTGTCCTGAATTGCCAAAATGCGCCCATTTCTTGTCCTTACTGCTCCCTTGCCCTGGACTCTCTTAATTCATGTACTGACAGCATGTCTTCCACTTTTTGGAATTTTCCCTCCCCTAAGCGCACCCCTCCTCCCACTTTGTACAATCCCTCCCCCGTTCTGAGCTTCATCAGTATTAACTGTCGATCTCTCTCGAAACATAAGAGAGATATTTTCGACCTCTTGGAGAGAGCTAGTCCTGCTGCCATGTTTGTCACCGAAACTTGGCTAAATGATAGCTCTGGCCCTGACATCGCCATGGCTCTCCCCAACGATTACACCTATGTGGGGCGAAATCGAGTACTTAAAGACGGCGGGGGAATTGCCATCATTTTCAAGAGAGAATTCTCTTGCAAATGGGAAGACCTTGACTTTCCAAACTGTGAAGCTGGTTTGTTTAAACTAACTCTCTCTCCTCATTTTACCTTAACCGGCACTCTGATTTACCGCCCGCCGGGCTCTGCTAGCAGTTGGGCTGCTTCATTTCCTGAACTTATTGCCCCGTTTTTAGTACAATCAACCAACTTCATTATCGTTGGTGACTTAAATATTCATTTCAACTCTGCTTCATGTGCCATTTCTAAACGCCTTATACAGGACCTTGAAGCGCTAGATCTACACCTTCACAATTCCGACCCTACTCATAAGGCCGGTAATCTTCTAGATCCCATCATTTCCAACCTGACTGGCATCTCCTATCAATCTTCTACTCCGGTCCTCTGGTCTGACCATTTTATTGTTAATTTTTCAATTAAAACGACTGTGGCTGACTCATCTAGTCCCGACCTCCCTCACAAAGCCAGTAGGAACTGGAAACGTCTAGATTTAAACAAATTAAACTCTCTTCTCGCCAATTCAAAACCCATGGCTTCCAATATGACTATTAAAGAGGTACCTGCTGTTAGATCATGGTTAACAACCGCTTTGGACTCCTGTCTCCCTACCCAAAAAAATAAATCTCAAATTCATCACCCCCCGGCACCCTGGTTTAACGACTCCCTCCGCCTAGAAAAATCCAACTGTAAAAAATTGGAACGCATATGGCGTTCCAATTATAACCCTGATCACAAAGTAAAATACAAGTCTGCTCTTAAAGCCTATCATGCGGCCTGTGATACCGCCAGAGCCAATTTTGCTAACAGCACTATACTTACAGCTCAAAATAGACCTAAGGCCCTGTTTAAAATAGTCAAGGAGCTGTCAGGTGCATCCTCTGTACCCAAGGATCCTTGTCTAGACACCGCCCAGTGTAACGCTTTAGCCAACTTCTTCTTCGAAAAAATTGATAGGATCTATGCTATTTTTAATTCAACTCCCGCTGCTTCCACTCACTCTGTTCAAGATCCACGCAACTCTCCCCCTATTAATATTCCTTGCTCTATGCTCACTACTTCCCCACTTCACGCTTGGGATCCCATTTCCCCCGCGCTTCTAAAAAAGTATCTCCAAGACATCAAATCTGGTTCCCCCCTTGACCCTATGCCCCCTCAAGTTCTGAGTTCTCTGGACCCAGCCCTACTCCACATTATTTTGGATGTCTTGAACGCTTCGCTTACAGAAGCGATTGTCCCAAATGAATGGAAGCACGCAATGGTGATCCCATTACTAAAAAAGGCCAACGCAGACCCCAACAACCCTTCCAACTTTCGCCCTATCTCTTTGCTTTCATGTTTTTCCAAGATCCTGGAGAAACACGTTAATTCCTTGCTTAATTCCTTTGTTGAATCTTCCAATCTTCTTCATGGTTCTCAATCCGGGTTCAGGGCTGGTTTCTCCACGGAAACCACTCTCCTTGGCGTGTCAGAGACCATCAGACGTCAGGTGGACAATGGTGAGACTGTGGCACTCATTTTGCTTGATTTGAGTGCCGCATTTGACACCGTCTCCCACTCCATCTTACTGTCCACCTTGGAGGATGTTGGTGTCGGTGGGTCCGCCCTGGCCTGGATTGCTAATTTCCTTTCTGATCGCACGTTCCAAGTCTTTTCCTCGACATCTGTTTCATCCATACTCCCCTCCACTCACGGTGTTCCCCAAGGGTCTATCCTTAGTCCCCTTTTCTTTAACCTGTATGTGAGACCTCTTGCTTTTTTGGCGGAACAGGCTGGCCTCACAATTTATTCCTACGCTGATGACACTCAAGTTATCTACTCACTCTCCACCAATAAAAACCTCCCCTCCTCCTCTCTTCAATCCGGGCTGAAACAAATATCGGATTGGATGCTGAAGCACAAATTAAAATTAAACGGGGACAAAACAGAACTGCTCCTGTTTGGCTCAGACACCTTGCTCTGGGGCCCACACCATTGGCCACCGGAGATGGGTCCTCTACCCATTCCAACCGTGTCTGCTCGCAATCTTGGGGTTCTCTTCGACAACCAATTAACCTTCAAGCAACACGTTGTGAAAGTCTCCGCCACCTGTATCACCATCATCAGGTGGCTGAGAAAAATCACGTGGATGCTGCCTGCTGACACCCTAAGGACCGTAGTCCAGGCTCTTGTCATCTCACGCCTGGACTATGGGAACATCCTTCTCTTGGGTGCCGCCAAGGAGGTAACCAGGAAGTACCAGGTGGTACAGAATATGGCAGTTCGCCTTATCTGTCACCTTCCTGCCAGATCCTCGGTCACTCACCATATGCGGAAATTGCACTGGTTGCGAATCGAAAGCAGAGTTAAATTCAAAGCACTTTGCTACATGCATAAGATCATGACTGGTAGAGCCCCTTCCTATCTCTCTGCTCTGGTGCAGCATTATATTCCCCCCCGTACACTTAGGTCCTCCACGCAGAACAAGTTTAAGATTCCGCGCATCACCAGAGCCAAAATGGGAAGACGTTCGTTCTCCCTGCTGGCCCCCTCCTTATGGAATTCTTTACCCCAATTTTTGCGTTCTGAATTGTGCTTTCTGACATTCCGTAAAGGATTTAAAACTTGGCTTTTCAATACTTAATTTTATGGTTTGACGCTCCTCCCACCCTTTATACCGTTCAGTTTGCCTTAGCGCCGGGAAACCTCCGGGTAGCTGCGCGCTTAACAAATGTAATTATAAATAAATAAATAAATAAATCCCAAATGCAAAAATCGCATTTTTAGAAATCGCATATTTGCGAATAATTGCATTTAAGGAATCGAGATTCCTTAATGCAATTCAAGAAGCATTTAAAAATTGCGAAATCGCTATTTTGGGCCGCTATTTAACGCGAGGTCAAACCTCGTGGTAAATAGCGAAAAAATTGCATGTTACACACACACATGTCCTTTGGACATGTGTGTGCGCAACACCAATGTAGATTACCTTTCAAGGGTGCTACAGGGTGTCCTTTGGACGCCCCTGGCACCCTTGAAATCGCATCCTTATTTGCGATTAGCAAATTGCTAATCACAAATAAGGAATGTGTAGGAATCGCAATTTATTTAGCGATTCCTACATGAATCCCGTTTTGCAAGTCCTTAATAGCTTTTCCTTAATAATCGCTATTAAGGACTCGCAAAACGGCACTATGATGAATCTAGCTGCTAGTCTCAAAAAATGAAAGTAAAAATCTTCAGTGGGACAAGGCAGCAGGCTATAGCCGAGTTTGGATAGCCATTGGATGTGGTCCCATTGAAGCTGCTGGTTTTTGGTGAGAAAACTCCAACCGTGAGAATTTCGGATACTTTTGCTGCCTTTGCAAGGTAAAGATTTGTTCACACTTGAGGGCAGATTTACTAATGTTTCGCGCAATGCAGCAAGGAAACTTGCTGCACTACATTGCATGAAAGGGAGAGAACAGAAATGCACAATATATACTAGGAAATGGTGAATCCCTGCTCTCTCCCAGCACTGGTGCACAGGGTGCTACTTAATATCCATGCAGGCGCCCTTAAACAATGGGCAGGATTGTTTATGTACAGAAAGAGATACTTCCTGCACAAAAACAATCCTTGGAAGCACATTTCTCTTTCTATGTGTGCTGCATTGAAGAATGTGGGATACAACAAACAAATGATGGACGGAATGCTGACAATGCAAACATTCTCCCCCAGTCAAAAGATCTGGGTTCATTCCATTGTTCTTTTGCCCACTATGCCACCCCAGTTTGGACCCAGCCATTTGCAAATCAGTCTTGACCCTGTGCCCCATAGGAACAGTCCCGACCGAACTGCCAGGCCCTCCCTGGATCGGAAACAAGCATCTGGGGCCGGTTTCAAGTTCAAGTTCAAGTTCAGTAATTTGTATAGTGCACTACTCACCCAGAGGGTCTCAAGGCGCTTTAGTGAGGGTGGGTAATAGCCAGGTTTTTAGCTGCTTTCTGAAGGAGAGGTGGTTCTGTGTGAGGCGAAGGTGAGTGGGGAGAGAATTCCAGGTTTTGGCCGCTAAGTAGGAGAAAGATCTTCCTCCCATGGTGGATCTATTGATGCGCGGGATTGTGGCGAGGGCTTGATTGGATGAACGTAGTTGGCGGGTGGGTGTGTAGAAGGACAGTCGGTTGTTGAGGCATTCGGGTCCTAGGTCGGAGAGGGCCTTGTGTGCGTGAGTGAGGAGACGGAACGTTATTCTTTTGTTGACGGGAAGCCAGTGGAGATCTTTCAGATGACCGGAGATGTGAGCTTGGCGGGGGATGTCAAGTATGAGTCTGGCTGAGGCGTTTTGGATGCGTTGGAGTTTTTTCTGTAGTTTGGTTGTGGTTCCAGCGTAGAGGGTGTTTCCATAATCTAGTCGGCTAGTGACTAGTGCGTGGGTGACTGTCTTTCTTGTTTCGGTGGGGATCCAGCAGAATATTTTTTTGAGTATGCGTAGGATGTTGAAGCAAGAAGATGAGACGGCGTTGACCTGTCTGGTCATTGATAGGGAGGAGTCTAGGATGAAGCCCAGGTTACGTGCGTGATCTGTGGGTATGGGTGCTGTGCCTAGAGCCGGTGGCCACCATGAGTCGTCCCATGCAGAGGGGGATGATCCTAAGATGAGGACTTCCGTTTTGTCCGAGTTTAGTTTTAGGCGACTGCTCTTCATCCATTCGGCTACTTCTTTCATTCCTTCGTGTAAATTGGTTTTGGCGGTGTTAGGATCTTTGGTGAGGGAGAGGATCAGCTGGGTGTCGTCAGCGTAGGAAATGATGTTGAGGTTGTGTTGGCGCGCGATGGATGCGAGGGGACTCATGTACACGTTGAAGAGGGTGGGACTTTGTGGTACGCCGCAGATCACTTCGGTTGCCTCTGATTTGAATGGGGGGGGGCGGACTCTCTGGGTTCGTCCGGCGAGGAATGAGATGATCCAGTCCAACGCTTTCCCTTGTATTCCGATGTTGCTGAGGCGTTGTATGAGGGTGTTATGACAGACTGTGTCGAAGGCAGCGGAGAGGTCAAGTAGGATGAGGGCAACTGTTTCTCCGTTGTCCAGTAACGCGCGGATGTCGTCTGTAGCGGTGATTAGGGCGGTTTCGGTGCTGTGTTTGGCTCTGAAGCCGGACTGCGAGGGGTCAAGTGAATTGTTGGTTTCAAGGAAGGCGGCAAGCTGACTATTGACGGCTTTCTCGATAACTTTGGCCGGGAAGGGGAGGAGTGAGATGGGGCGGTAGTTCTTAAGTTCAGAGGGGTCCGCTGTTGGTTTCTTCAGAAGGGCGCTGAGTTCGGCATGTTTCCAGCTTTCTGGGAAGGTGGCGGAGTTGAAGGAGCAGTTGATGACCTCGCATAGATGGGGAGCGATGATGGAGTCTGCTTTGTTGAAAATGTGGTGGGGACACGGGTCGGTTGGCGATCCCGAGTGGATGGAGTTCATCAGGCGGATGGTGTCTTCAGTTGTGATTGTGTTCCAGGAGCATAGGCTGTGATAGTGCTGTTTTGGTTCGGAGGTGGGTGGAGTGGGTTGTTCTTCGGATCGGTTTCCAAAGCTGTTATGAATGTCGGCGATTTTGTTGTGGAAGAAAGAGGATAGGGAGTCGCAGAGGTCTTGGGAGGGAGTAATGTCGTTGGCACCGGCGGTGGGGTTGGTAAAATCTTTGATGATGTTGAATAATTCCTTGCTGTTGTGGGTGTTGTTGTCGAGTCGATCCTTGAATGCTGATTTCTTGGTGGATCGGATCAGTTGGTGGTGTTTGCGGGTGGTGTCCTTGAAGGTGGTCAAGTTGATAGTTGATGGGTTTTTTCTCCAGGTTTTCTCGAGGGTATGACATACCTTCTTGGATTTCTTAAGGTCATCGTTGAACCAAGGGGCCTTTTTGCTTCCTTGTTTGATCTGGTGGTTTTTCAAGGGTGCTAATTCGTCAGCACTGTGGGTAATCCATTGTGTGAGATTGTAGGCGGCTTGGTTTGGGTCCGATGATGTGACGGGGGGGTTTTGATTAAGCGAAGTGAGGAGTTGGTCGGTGGTGGTTTTGTTTAAGCATGGGCGGAAAATCCGTTTCGCTCGCGGATTTTGCGGATTTTCGGTAAATTCGCAATCCGCGAGATTTGCGAATCTCCCGCAAAATCCGCAAATCCGCGAGCAGCGGATTTTGCTCGCACTGTTCGCGTGAGTTCGCGCCCCGCGAATAAGTGCAAAATTGCAGAAATACGATCTTAGCAAAACTGAAACTACTTACCAGGTTCAAAAGTTCAGGCTCATCATTAGTAGCCATTTCCTGTAGTGCTTCCTGAGGGGCCCGTCCAGAGTTCAGTTGCCAGTTGCAACTATTATGTGACCCTGCTCTGAACCTCAGAATAGTTACACATATGCCACAAAGGTCCTGAATTACAGCTAAGGGAGACAAGCAGGAGCCAGGCTGGAAGTTCAAATCCATTAATCAGCCCCTAATTCATTATTGTCAGTTGGGGCAGGGCAGGTGTTGTAACTAATTTTGCAACAATGAAAGCACTTAGCAAGTGCAAAAGATCACTAATCAGGAAGCACTAAGGAAGCAGGTGCCAGCTAAAAAAATATTCTGTGACACATTAATCAGCCCCAAATTAATTCAGGTCACTTGAGGCAGGGAAGGTGTGCTTGCGTTGCCATAATAATGTACACTGACTGGACAACCAGAGGGTGCTGTGATGAAACAGAGGGTGGCATTGGTGGGCCAGAGGGTGGCATGAGTAGTCAGAGAGTTGCAGTGGTGACAGAGAGTGGCAGTGATGAAGAAGAGTGTCCCAAACAGGCTGGACACGTAGAAACAACAAGTTCGCGAAACTTGCGACCCGACAGGTAAGTTCGCAATTTGCGACATTGTACAAAACCCTCGCGAACTGGCAGAAACCCGCGCAAACACAAAAAAAATCCGCAAATTCGCGAGAATTCGCGGATTTTGCGGATTGCGAGTTCGCAAATCCGCAAAATTCGCGAACGCGAGATTCGCAAAATTCGCCCATGCTTAGTTTTGTTCCAGTTTCTTCGAGGAATAGGTTGTGGTGGGATGTAGGTCGTGGTCTTTTTGTAGCTGAAGTGAACGCTGCTGTGGTCCGTCCAATGGAGAGCCGTGGTTTGATTGAAGGAGATGTGTTTGCTGGAGGTGAAGATAGGGTCGAGTGTGTGTCCGGCGAGGTGTGTGGGGGTGTTGACAAGTTGTTTGAGTCCGAGATTGGCCAGGTTGTCCATGAGGGTGGTGGTGTTGCTGTCGTTGTTCTTTTCCAGGTGGAAGTTGAGGTCTCCCATTAAGATGTAGTTCTCGGAGGTGAGGGCATGTGGGCTGACGAAGTCAGTGATGTCTTCATTGAATTGTGTGCGGGTTCCTGGAGGTCTGTACATGAGGGTGCCTCTAAGTGTGGTCCTGGGGTCGGTGTGGATCTGGAAATTAAGGTGTTCTGCGGTCGCGAGGTTATCGTCTGAGCTGGTCGTGATTCGGATGGTGTTCTTATGGACGATGGCGATGCCTCCTCCTGTTTGGTTGGTGTGGTCTTTTTGGATGATCTTGTAAGCGTCCGGGATGGCTATGGCGATGTCGGGAGCCGATGAGGCGTTCATCCAGGTTTCAGTAAGGAAGGCTACATCCGGTGATGTGGTGTCGAGTAGGTTCCAGAGTTCAGTGGCGTGTTTGTGGACCGAGCGGGTGTTCAGCAGGATACACTTCAGGTGGTTGGAGTCGGAGTTGTGTTTGGAGGGGGAGGATTTGGTGAGGGTCCTGATGCAGGCGAATTTGCTGGAGAGGCAGGCGAATGGTCCTTGGGTGTGTCCTGGGGCAGCTACGTAGCATTGTGGGGTGAGTCCGGGGTTAAGGGCAAGGAGAGTGGCGGCGTCATATGTTATGGCGGCGGAATGGATTATGCGGGGACCAGGGGGTCTGGCGCTGGGCGCGGTCCAGGCGCGGACGGGCGTAGACGGGCTTACCTTTGACGCACCTTCGGCGCATGGGGCGCGACCACTGCGCGTGAACGCTGCACGCGTAGGCATCTGTCATATGTGGATAGTGGAAGGGGAGGGGCGAGGGAGGGTCAGCTGGGAGGCGGGAGCGGGGCGGAGACCTGGGCAGGGAGGCACACAACAACAACAACAAAAACAAAATGGATGGCCGCCTAAAGCGAGATAGTAATCAGTGGCACCGGTACAGTCAGACACACCTTTAAGTTTATAAGCAGGTAAATCAAACTGTAATTAGCAGCGCACTTAGCCAATCTAGCGCTACGATGTCCCAGTGATTTAAATGATAAGCAATTAAGTCGCTCTAGCGCTCCTGTGTCAGCAGTCAATTCCAATGAGTATATTAATTTAGTAACAATAGAGGCAGCGATGCGCTACGATGCTAAGCGCTACGATACCAGGCAATCCATTCCAATGAGAAGCAGCGAAGCGCTACGATACCATGCAGCAACCCGGCAGGCAGGGCGGGGAGGAGCGTGGGGAGCGACCGCGTCTGCAGGCAGAGAGGACGGTCACAGCGATGACGCGGGAGAGCGGGCCTGATAGTATCAGTGGGAGGGAGGGTCAGCTGGGAGGCGGGAGCGGGGCGGAGACCTGGGCAGGGAGGCACACAACAACAACAACAAAAACAAAATGGACGGCCGCCTAAAGCGAGATAGTAATCAGTGGCACCGGTACAGTCAGGCACACCTTTAAGTTTATAAGCAGGTAAATCAAACTGTAATTAGCAGCGCACTTAGCCAATCTAGCGCTACGATGTCCCAGTGATTTAAATGATAAGCAATTAAGTCGCTCTAGCGCTCCTGTGTCAGCAGTCAATTCCAATGAGTATATTAATTTAGTAACAATAGAGGCAGCGATGCGCTACGATGCTAAGCGCTACGATACCAGGCAATCAATTCCAATGAAAAGCAGCGAAGCGCTACGATACCATGCAGCAACCAGGCAGGCAGGGCGGGGAGCAGCGTGGGGAGTGACCACGTCTGCAGGCAGAGAGGACGGTCACAGCGATGACGCGTGAGAGCGGGCCTGATAGTATCAGTGGGAGGGAGGGTCAGCTGGGAGGCGGGAGAGGGGCGGAGACCTGGGCAGGGAGGCACACAACAACAACAACAAAAACAAAATGGACGGCCGCCTAAAGCGAGATAGTAATCAGTGGCACCGGTACAGTCAGGCACACCTTTAAGTTTATAAGCAGGTAAATCAAACTGTAATTAGCAGCGCACTTAGCCAATCTAGCGCTACGATGTCCCAGTGATTTAAATGATAAGCAATTAAGTCGCTCTAGCGCTCCTGTGTCAGCAGTCAATTCCAATGAGTATATTAATTTAGAAACAATAGAGGCAGCGATGCGCTACGATGCTAAGCGCTACGATACCAGGTAATCAATTCCAATGAGAAGCAGCGAAGCGCTAAGATACCATGCAGCAACCAGGCAGGCAGGGCGGGGAGGAGCGTGGGGAGTGACCGCGTCTGCAGGCAGAGAGGACGGTCACAGCGATGACGCGGGAGAGCGGGCCTGATAGTATCAGTGGGAGGGAGGGTCAGCTGGGAGGCGGGAGCGGGGCGGAGACCTGGGCAGGGAGGCACACAACAACAACAACAAAAACAAAATGGACGGCCGCCTAAAGCGAGATAGTAATCAGTGGCACCGGTACAGTCAGGCACACCTTTAAGTTTATAAGCAGGTAAATCAAACTGTAATTAGCAGCGCACTTAGCCAATCTAGCGCTACGATGTCCCAGTGATTTAAATGATAAGCAATTAAGTCGCTCTAGCGCTCCTGTGTCAGCAGTCAATTCCAATGAGTATATTAATTTAGTAACAATAGAGGCAGCGATGCGCTACGATGCTAAGCGCTACGATACCAGGCAATCAATTCCAATGAGAAGCAGCGAAGCGCTACGATACCATGCAGCAACCAGGCAGGCAGGGCGGGGAGCAGCGTGGGGAGCAACCGCGTCTGCAGGCAGAGAGGACGTATGTCAGCCTTTAACTGGGGGAGAATGTTTGTATTGTCAGCATTCCGTCCATCATTTGTTTGCTGGAAAGGGGAAGTAACAAGGAGAAATAAAGATATTTCTCCTAGTTACATCTCTGTCAGGTAGGCTTACCATTTTGGTGTAAACCGAGGTATAAAAATCTTTATAAATCTGGGTTTGCATAAAAGTAATGGGGCGGATGCTTGGGAGCGCCCATGCTCCTTCCATGTAACGACTACCCAACACAAAGTCTTGCATGGCAGCGCTATGCACTGCGTTGCACTACTTTGTATTTAACTAAATCACGCAAATCCACTTTGTGAGGCTTAGTAAATGTAAAAAAGGATTTTGTGTTGGGGCTCTGCACCAACCCCAACCCCAAAACAAAATGTTTGTAAATCCGGGCCTTAGTCTCTTTTTTGGGGCTTGGCTTCATCTACTGGGGAAAGGCTGTAGCACTAGAGGGTTCCACAAGACCATATACAGTCTCTGTAAGGTCCTGCTGTGGAGGATTTGCTAGCTTGAAAAACCACTGAACTGCAGAAACCTGAATCTTCAACCGAGCACCAATGCACCACGGTCGGATCAGTTTTGCAGGTTTCCCCCCAGTGCTCCCGAAGTCTTTGGAGCCAAAAGGATTCTAAGTCCGAGGTTTAGGTTGTCATGAGAGGTAAGAAAAGTCCAGTCAAACAGAGCCAAGGGTTCCAGGACCTCAGGAACAGCACTTGTGGGTCAAAGCTCCCTCCAGCAGATGCCACCAGCAGGGTCCAGGGCAGGTTCCAGTTGGAACTGGTCAGCTGTGTGCTCACCTAGAGGCGTGGACTGGGAAATGAGCTGCTCCTCCTCTGTGGTCACTCTAAGCCAGTTCTGGGAGCAGCTCTTCTCCTATTCAGAATGTTGCCTGCCTGCCTGGTTCGGGGAACAAAAAGGAGGCATATACAGGTGTCATCAGACAGCTGCCTGTGACAGAGGATGCCCCTATGAAATACATTAAGTTCCTGTGCACAGCCCAAATAGTTATCCTGCCAGAGGGAAAAAAACACCTCTCAGGCAAAAGAAAGAATACTTATGTCAAATAGTGTTGCTCATTATCAATAATTGGGAAGAATTTTTACCTCAATTATGCTGTTCCTTGCCTAAAGGTCAGTAATTATTCACCCCATCAATACTCGGCGGGTTGTACATCAAAAGAGGTGCCTCTGGTTTGTAGGCTACTGCTCTCCGTGTAGTAGGCCTGTGTCGAGCACGGCGAAATGAGGGGTAGGACACAGGCCTACTACACGGATTATTGATAATGAGCAACACTATTTGACATAAGTATTCTTTCTTTTGTAGACTATACCATATAGGTCCTGACGAATCGCAAGTCATTGTTACACAGCGAGAAACATGTCGACCGTTTTTATACCTCATGGACACCCTCAGGAAAGGTGCCGACAATAACATCTTCCAAGCCCTTGTTCTACTAGACCTGTCGGCAGCATTCGACACGGTCGATCACACCATCTTGATCGACCGTGTCCACAATGCCGGCATCCAGGGAGGGGCCCTTGACTGGCTCTGATCTTTCCTTCACCAGCGCTCACAGTCCGTTCATCTCTCCTCCTTATCGGCACCTTACACCTCCCTCTCCTGTGGTGTCCCTCAAGGCTCTGCACTTTCCCCTCTCCTTTTTAATTTGTATCTCCAACCCCTTTTAGTCTCTCTTAGTAACCTCCCCGTCACTACTTTTAACTATGCGGACGACCTTCAGTTAATTTTTCCCATTGACACCCTCCCTTCCTCCCGCACTAATTTCCAGTCCACCGTGCTGACCATCTCGGAATGGATGTACCACAGCCACTTAAAGCTGAATCCCACCAAAACTGAGCTCGTCCTGGTAGGAGGCCCAAACCATCCTTGGAATTCCACCTTCTGGCCAACATCTCTTGGATCTGCACCCACTCCTGTGAGCTCAGTCAAAAGCTTGGGGGTGATCATCTCGGAAGATCTCTCCATGAGACCGCAAATCAACGCGGTCACCTCCGCCTGTTTCTTCCACCTCAGGCGGATTCGCAAGATCAGCCGGTTTCTGACTAAAGACGCCCTGACCCAAGTAGTTATTGCACTCATCACCTCCAGGCTTGACTATGCCAACACACTGTACGAGGGAATTCCTGCTTGCCACCTCCACCGACTACAGCTGGTGCAGAATCAGGCTGCCCGCCTGATCTTCCACCAGCCAAAACATCAGCATGTCACTCCCCTCCTTCGCGGCCTGCACTGGCTTCCGGTTTCCAAACGGTGCACATTCAAACTGGCATGTTCCACCTTCAAGGCCCTCGCGGATACAGCTCCCGCATTCATCTCTTCGGCCTTGACCCGTCACGTCCCCACCAGAGCTCTTCGCTCAGCCTCACTTAATCTTTTGGTTGTTCCCAAATACAAGAGGAAAAAGCATGGCGGCCTGAGCTTTTCTGTTCAGGCCCCCTCCGTCTGGAATTCTCTACCATCCTCACTCCGTCTATGCCCCAAGTACGAGTGTTTTCGCGGACTTCTAAAAACTCTGCTCTTTCAATCCGCATATGACTAACTTTCTCTTCCTGGATCACGTTACTTGTCATTACAGCGCCAAGAAACCAATGGTGATAGTGCGCGGTATAAATAATTTTAATGTAATGTAATGTAATGTCGACCGTTTTTATACCTCCTAGCCTAGTCTAGAATAAGGAAACATGACTTTCCAGTTAAGTCTAGCCTAGCTTCACCTTTTTAATTGTAACGAGGGACCACCCGAATAAAGTAGTCTCAGGTACCCTACGCTACATTTTAACTCACACCCAGGTCTGCAAACCCCTTGGCCCCATACCCACACTTCACCCATAGGCAGTTGGATTTAAAAGATCTCCGCTAAAGAGCCCCTCTTTGAGATGAGCCCGTTGGGAATTGCACCGCCTACCCGACGAGGAGCAACGCCTATGATGAAGCATGACACCTGCAAGGGTGTGTGAGGCAAACATATCCAACACAATGGATACCCAGTGGGAGGCTAACACCTTTTAACCACCACTTTTCCCTTTGACCAGTGCATCACACTTCCCGTTCTTTTCCGAGGAACAGCCTTGTCAACCTTTTGATCAATATACTTATTGAGGGCACGGACTGAGGCTGGTCCTTCCGCTCTAATTTGAGTGGTAATCACGCACCTACTGATCCCCCTAGATCATTTGCTCCCTCCTTTTTGTACACACATTGAAAAGCAAGCTGTCATCTGAGTTTATCTTGCGTTTGCACCACAGAGTAAGTTCAGGCATTAAAGACAACAGCTCAGAGAATTCCCCTAAAAGAGAGCCTGTGTAACAGCGTATTGCAGATGTAAATCTGCAGAATGAAGTGCACAAAGGGCACTCGGCAAATAAGCTAAATAAGGCATCAAACGTCGCAGCCCTCTTTTCATTCACCCATACTTTTAAATTCTTGGTTGTGCCATGCCATTCATCTTATGTCACATATCTCGCTTCCTGGTATCCTTGAACGTTCACACTTACTGGTTAAGTGTTTTCCCCAAACCATATAATAATGCTTATTTGGTCCTCTTTTACCGAGGACTTAACCCACATCAAAACCTATGAATATTTCTGTTCCACTGATAGGCACAAAAATAACCAAGCATTTCCTTTCGCCTCATGACTTAGCCTATAAGTCTAACACACAAGCTCAATTGAATCTATTTACTCATACAGTACATTTCAACCAAGTCCTTCATGATAAGAGATTGCTGAGGGGTTTGATAGGCAGGGATGGTCAAAACTGTACAAGCAACTGGAGCAGGAGAGAGATTCTCAGATCCTCAGGTTTTAACCACTTTAGCTCATGTGCATGAGACCTGTCTTTCTGTGGTTCTTTCTACTGCATGCACCGCATATGCTTCTGAAATGCCATCTAACTCTCAGATCCTACAAGTTTTGCCCGTTATACTTTAACCCACATCTGCTTAATCTGGAGGACGATGGCCTGTGTGGGCAGTGGGATCATAGGGGTGGAAGTTGAGTGTTGTTTAAGTGCAGGGGCAAGTGTCAGGAGGGCTTCCCCTCCATGTACTTGTCCTGGTACTGTAACAGGGTCTCTAATGGTATAGGCCTGCATCCTAAGTATAGTGGTCACGCTTTACAAAGATGCCAGGCAATGCAGCACAGCATCCAATGTTGCTGTGTTGTGTTGTGTGTGAGAGAGAGAGACTAAAGCACAATATCTACCAAGACATGGCACTGTCCTCTCTTCCTGGCACTGGTACACAATCAGGCTGCCTAGCGCCATCCACACACCTTTGCACAATAGTGCAAATGTGTCTATGTGAGTCTAGCATAGCTTTTGTACTGGAAAGGTACCTCCTAGAGAAATAAAAGCATTTTCCCTTTTTACACCTTTCTCAAAGAGGAGTTCTACATCGAAACCCATGGGTGGTTGCACGGGAATGCCAATGTACCAGCCATAGAATGCGGCTTGGATGCAAAGTGGTGTTTGGCAGTTACTTTAAGCCAACTTTCCAGTGCAAAATACGTTTTGCACTGGAAAGTAATGAATGAATGAATGAATGAATGAATGAATGTTGGATTTATAGAGCCCGTGGTTACCCTGAGGCGTCCCAGCGCTGTACCACTGGGGAACCCGTCCTGGCTTTCCCTGTGAGATGGTCCCTTTACTGGCCATCCCCAGTGGTGATGGGGCCGGAGTGGAGATGAAGCAAGCTATTGCCCGGAGTTGCAGC
The DNA here is from genome assembly GCF_964263255.1 of Lissotriton vulgaris. Lineage (NCBI taxonomy): Eukaryota > Metazoa > Chordata > Amphibia > Caudata > Salamandridae > Lissotriton > Lissotriton vulgaris. The sequence goes on along the minus strand of NC_141699.1, from coordinate 603,632,820 downwards.
GTGGGACCCCATGGTTAGAGTGGCACTGAGGCGAGATTTATCAGGCCCGCAGACATTGGTCCTGCACCCGGCCGCGTCGGGAATTGAACCCTGGTCCCAGGGCCGACCTCTGCCTCAGGTCTGCCGCCTCTAACCGTTGAGCCACACTTCTATGATCCCAAAATAAAAACTTTGCACAGGTTTACATCACTTCTGTGATACAAACCCAGTGTAAAATGTTTGTAAATCTGGGTCAGCATCATCGGTTTCTACTTTGTGACCCACATTTACTGGAGGCACTATTAATAACAGGTGACCTTTATTCTGCATTAATGTGTTCCCTGAGGCCCAGACTACCAGCCCCCAATTTTAGACTTTTCCTGTTATCTACGCAGGTGCATGGAAATCTAAACACTATCAAAGGTTAAAAGACTGGGATTCCCCATTAACCAGGACACTGAGGGGCAGATTTACAAACATTTCAGACAATGCAGCTAGGCAACTTGCTGCGCTGCGTTGTGTGACACGGAGACAACAGAAATATGCCATAGTTACAAAGATATGGTGCATGACTGTTGCTTGCTTCCGCTGGCACACTGTATGTTGCCTAGTGCAAAACAGGCACCCTTGCACCATGGTGCATTATGAGCAGGATCATTGTTGCGCAGGAAGGGACACCTTCCTGCACTAAAACAATGCTTAAGGGCATTTTTCTTTCTCTATGTGGGTTGTGGAATCCATCACTCACAGAAAAAAAAGTAATGAGAAGAAATAAAGATGTTTCTCCTCGTTGCACTGGGGTCTGGGAGGCGTACATTTTGACGTATTCACACGTTTACAACTCTTTGTAAATTTGAGAATATGCCAAAATCAGTGCTTAATTTGAGCTGGTTGTTTCCAGTGCTCAGTTCTGGCACTCAATTGTCAACCCCAGCACTTATGACAGTCTGCCTCATGGTAGTGCTGTTTGTCTAATTTAGAGATTATCACACCAACAGTTGTGTATTAATTCAATATGCATTAAAAATGACTGACACCTGCCACCCAAGTAATTTTTATAGTTTTGGGGGCCTGTAGTAGTAGTCTGAACAGTCACACTTGTAGGTGTGTTATGGCAGACCGTGTGTTAGTACTGTCATTGACGACGCTGGCCAGACAATGGGTGGTGCAAGCTGCAATGGTATCTTGACAACAGCCTCAATACCTATGTTCTTTACAAATCAAATACTGAAATAAATTATTGGGTGGATACGTGGGAATGCCCACACTCCACCCATGGAAAAGCTCCCTGACACAAGGTAATGCAAGGTAGTAACATCTGCTGCCTTGTGTTACCTTGGATTTACTAAACCACCAGAACCACTCAAGATGGCTTTGTGTGGCTTAGTAAATCCCAGTTTTGTTTATAAACAGTTTCTATTGAATTTTGGCCATTAAAAATGAATGGCAGAGAAGAATATATGGCACACATACAGCACTGTATAGGACAACGTATCATGACCAAACAAGGCAGTAACTCTCAAGCAGTACATCACGTAGAGCAAAATCAGTGACCAGGAATACATGCCTATAGCAGTCTCAACCTAACTGACCCAACCATTTCCCTCACACCCGCCCTTGTTTCTGGGGACAACCCCTGGCCTCAAAGACCACATGCTCCGGTTGGACACACCATTTTACACCCTGTCTCCACCCTGTGAGAGCCGGGGGGAAGTAAATCCCAATTAAGGCCTTCGATGCCTTGTGTGATACATGGACAATGCAATCACTTAGTAAATCTGGCCCTGGGTCTTCATGGAAAGGTGACATCTCAAGCCTCCCGGACTCTCTGAGTAGATCTGGGGTTTATTCAAGGCTTACTACAAAGGAGGTGGTGTATGATTAAGTCTAGGTATATTGTGGCACAGTTATAATAATGGCAATAAAGATGGGAATGTTGGATATATATATATATGGGAATGTTGGATAAATATATATATATATGGGTGGTCTCATCTTCTTGATTCGTTTTCAGCCCTGCCTAGCCTTGTTTCCTCGGATGTTCCTACCCTTTTAACGTTGCACGATCTTGAAGCTGACACAGATTCCCAACCTATGCAGCATGATTCAGATATTAATACTCAATCTAGACTATCTAAGCTCAAGTGTGCACAGAAAGGAGCAGGTATTACACCTTTCAAAGAAAAATCCACCTTTATTCCAATGATGGCATAGGATGCTGTTGATACTTTTCATGACTGTGTTACTAATGACATCAAGGCACTATACAAAAAATCTAGAAAAAAACAAAAAGAAAAACAGCCACAAACAAATAGAGTACAATAGACTCATGAAGAAACTAAATGAAAACCCTAATATTGTGATAAAGAACTCTGATAAGGGCGGAAATCTGGTCATTTGGCCCAAGAAACAATATATCACAGAAGCAAAAAGACAATTGGCTGACTCTAATTGTTATGAAAGGACTTGTCAAAAAAACTATGTTAAAGCTAAAGATACTTTATTGAAACTTTTGTCTCAATGGCGGAGGGAATGTCTAATTTCATTTGAGGAATATAAATTTATGCATATTGAATCACCTATCCTTCCTGTGCTTTACCTTATTCCTAAAGTTAACAAAGGCATCATCCCTACTCCAAGGAGACCGATAATTTCAGCCGTAAATAGTGTAAGTGAACAGGTCAGCCAATATATTGATTTCTTTCTACAAGATCTAGTTAAAGAATTGCCCAGCTATGTCAAGGATACAAGTGATTTTTTACATAAAATTGACGTTCTGGAATGGAATGAAGATATGCTTCTAATAACTTTAGATGTAGAATCTTTATATACCAGTATCAATCACAATCAGGGCATAGCATCTGTTGAACATTTCCTCGGCAAGCAGCCTATTGAGTTTTATCAACACAATAAGGTTTTATTGAGTCTAATTGAGTGGTGCCTGCATAATAATTATTTCTTGTTTGGAAAATGATCTCTTCAAACAACTGAGAGGGGTGGCAATGGGATCCTGTTTCTCCCCCAGCTACGCGTGTTTACACGTTGGCTGGTGGGAGGAACAGGTCCTAAACAAACAACATCTAGTATGGGTTGATGAGAAGATAGTTAGATATCTTTGTTATATCGATGATGTCTTTATTCTCTGGCAGGGCGATGAGGTTGAGGCTTACCTGTTTCTGCAAGAGATTAACAATAACAACCTCAATCTTAACTTTACGTCCCATATAAACAAGAAAGAAATTGATTTTCTGGGGGGCGTTAAAGTCTATATCAAGAATAGAAACTACTTTGTTCAGGAAACCCACGGCGGGAAACACGACTTTACATGCCACTAGTTTACACCCTAAGCATACAATTAATAGCATTCCGTATGGGGAAGCGCCGAGATTGAAAAGAATATGCCACACCACCAGTGACTTTGATTTGTGTGTTTTCGACATGAAGACGAGACTGAAAAAGAGAGGCTACTCGGACAATATTTTAAATCAGGCTATAGCCAAAGCTAATGTGCAAACTAGAGAGGTTCTACTACTTCCAACTTCTGCTGATGTTGAGGTTTCTGAAAACATTGGGGATAGTGATAATCCCTCGGGTAATCTTCAATGTCCCAGACTAGTCACCACTTTCAGCAATGAGGAGAACAAGATTAGAACTATCATTAAGAAAAATTGGCCCATAATCTTAACGGATATAGTTATTGGGTCAAACTTGCCAAGTTCCCCTCCAATCACTTTCAGAAGGGCTAAAAGTATGGGATCCCTTTTGGATATATCTAGTCCTGAAGTGAGTCTGAACTCTATGTGGTTACAGCCTGCATGTGGTTTTTACAAATGCTCCACATGCAGAGCTTGTAAATTTGGAGAAAATAAAACACATTATCAAACTCCATTTAGCTCTCAGGAAATTGCTATAGCTGGCAACTTTAACTGCAGGACTGATCATGCTGTGTATGTCTTGACATGCACCTGTGGCTTGAATTATGTTTATTTATTTATTTTGAAAGTTTTATAGAGCGCGAACAAGATCCTTACGGATATCAGAGCGCTTTACAGACAGAGTGTGACTAAACATGCAGATAACTAAAGATTAAGCAAAAAACGGAAACGATTAAATGGTTACAATAAAAGTAAAAACAATGTATGGAGGATAAAGATGCAGGAGGCCAATAGACATACAAAATACAATCTAAAATAGCCTCATGAAGGAAGTATTGAGTTACCAGATTACAAGCAAAAATACAATCAAAATAGTCTGAGGGGGGGAAGTATTGAGTTGCCAGATTACAATAGTCAGAGTTCATGTAAATTTGGCTAGGAGGAGAGCTTTTACTTCTTTTTTGAAGGATGCTGTAGATGAGATAAGTCTGATTTCTGGAGGGAGGGCATTCCACATCCTGGGTGCCATTCCTCAAAAGGAGCTTTTGTAGGTTTTTTTCTTGTGGAATCTCTTAGGTTTTAAGAAAAGATTGTCTGCGCTTCTTGATCCACCAGATATTGTGAGTTTCTGTGCGAGATAACTGGGGGAATTGTGGTGTAAAGCTTTGTGGGTCATGCAGGCGATTTTCAGATGTATTCTGGCTTCGTAGGGAAGCCAGTTTAGAGCTTTTATATCAGGAGTGATGTGTGATCTTTTTTCGATCCTGTGATAAGTCTGGATGCAGCATTAATAGAGGCTTTTAATGGTGCTATAGATGATAGGGGGAGACCACAGAGTGCAACACTGCCATATTCCACTCTTGGGATAACCAAGGCTTGGACTGCAGTTTTGAAATCCTTGGGGGGAAGGAAAGGTTTCAATTTGTGCAATGTGTTGATGTGGAAATCAGCTCTTTTCGTTGCATTGCTGATGTGACGTTGCATGTTGAGATTGCAGTCGAGGGTGGTATTGGAAGTACCAAGCTACAGGTGCATGTCAGGATTTTGCAGCATCTCAGGGCTATTCTGCATAATGATCAAGCATATCCAGTAGCACGCCATTTCAAGAGATTTCACGACAATAATTTGGCATGTCTAAAATACTAATAATGTGGTAGGGGCCATTCCAAAATCACGAAGAGGTGGAAACAGAGAATGAAAACTTAGGCAACTTGAAACCACCATGATTTTGGAGTTTGATAGTGAATGGCCCAATGGGTTAAATAATTCAGAGGATATGTACAATTTCTTATGAACATCATCTCCCCGCTTTTAATTCCGTAGTAATTTCAGACTAGGATGCCCAATATTTTATATTGTCGTGATCTCCATTCTCTCTGTTTATTCAGGTATTTTAGCATTTTTGTATTTATGAGTGGTTGTATATCTATGCATATCTGTATGTTTGTAAATTTTGTATTTTCTTATATTCTATTTATTAGCAACTTTGCACTCTGCATTTTTGCACATGGATTAGAATATGAAAATAATTTTGTGCAGTATATGCCTTGTATGGTTCGTCGAACAGATTTACTGGTATTTTCCAGTTAGGATATTTTGAAAGACTCTTGTTCTAACTGCTGAAGTTACTATTAGCTTTGCATTTATGTATCCAGTAAGTAGTGGAATATGAGTAACTTTTTAAAAACATAGAGAATTAACTATTTCCTATGCTTTCTCAACTATTTTTCACTGCCTCCCTTTTTCCAGTTTTTAGAGTTCTTTGCACTTTTAACTGTGCTGATAATACTGTGTTATTTAAATGATGTTTAACATATAGTCAGATGTCATATCTGATGCTAATGTTATCTATAGATATATAGGATATTCATCACACAGTTAGCTCTTTGTGGCACTTTTTGCACAACACTTCTTCTTATTTTGCACTTTTTTTGCACAGTTTTGCACATTGACCATTCCTTGATGCTAGCTCAAACAAGACATTTTGTATCATATACCCACAAGTAGGTTGCTATCAAGTTTTACTATCCATGATTTGTTATGACATTAATTGATTATCTTTGATATAACTATACATATATGTATATGTTGAAAACCAGTCCAAACTCTTTATCAAGAAAGGCGCTGACTCCGTGAATTATAATCCAAAGAAGATTTATTATCTCAGTTGCTTCTCAGACGCGTTTCGGCGGTAAGCTCCCGCCTTGATCACTACATCTACACAAACCTATGTGCTCATTATATATGCATACATACAAGCTGTTGTCCTGACAGGTTTCAACTCGATTGGTTGCCATGGTGATGCAGTCATGGCACTCTTAACAAACATAGAAGAGTTATCGACATGCTTTTACTCATGAGTCATGGCTGATTCTTTAAACTAGGGCTTGTAACGATTACATTATTTTGCAGTTATCATCGTTATTGCTATTTACGCATTGTATACACAGGATATGAATAAACTGAAAATATATATGCACAAACAAAACCGGACAGTGTGGAAAATAACAATAATGATGGTACAATTATTGGCATTGTAAACTGGGATGGAACGATGCGTCAGAAACATGACTTTCACAGAATGGTACAGACACTCATGATGAGAATTGCATCAGGGACTTTTTGTGTTTTAATCCAATACTTGTCTCAACACAAACAAAACAGTATCATGCGACAATGGCACGTGTAAGCCACTGAGTGGGTTACCCTTAAGCACAGTCGGTCTTGTTAACCCGCGTGTTACGGGAAGGTAACCCTGGATGGTATCAATTAAATTTAGGTGTTTTATTAAAGTTTTTGTTTAAGCCTCGTCTCCAAGTGGAGTAAGGTTATTTACACTCTGATACTGGTATGTGTTTATGTATGAGTTGTACCCATTAATTGACTGCAGGTCTCAAGCGTCAATGTGTGGTCTGACTCAGTGATCTATCTTAGGCCACATCCGGGGTAAAAAAATATTGTGCTAGTGTTGGTGTGTATCATAACTAATACAGCTTAGCCACGTAGTATCTAAATGGTAATTGTAAAATAAAAAAGTGTGTTGTGCTCATATGTACAAGTGATGTGAATTAACGTTGGTAGAGTGCAGATGATTAAGGGAATGGTACTTGGGTTTGGGACAGTACAGACTGGATCATAGGGGTACTTTTAGCGCTTCATCCGCGTTCAGCCAATTGGGTAACTTGGAGTCAAGCTAAATTATATATCTTGACTCCAACCGTCCTAGAGCCAGTAGACGGTTCCCTCCCCTGATGTTCTTGGGTACATTGTCAATCACGAAGTAGGACAGATCTAGGGTGTTTCCGGCATGTAGCTGGTTTATGTGTCTTGCTACCGGGTACGCCTGATCATTGTTGGCTACCGCACGGAGGTGTTGGAGGATTCTCGCGTGTACTGGATGGATGGTACTCCCCACGTAGCGTTTCCCACAGCTACATACCAACACATACACTGCATACTCAGTTTTACACGAGTACTTTTTCCTGATTGTGAATGGTTTTTGTCGGAATGGTACTGTTACAGTGCTGGTGTTGGTCCCATGTTTACATGCTTTGCACTTGGTACATTTTTTAAACTCCTTTTGGGTCAGTAGCCAGTTGGTAGGTTTTCTAATGACCGGGGCATTTCACACAGGTTGACTTCGCATGGATTTAGCCTTTCTTAAGGTTATGGAAGGTATTTTCTCACACATTGGTCCTATGGTTGGATCATTCCGCACCAATGGCCAATGTCTGGTTAGGATCTTCCAGAGGTTGGCATGATACCTGTTGAAACCAGTGATTAATCTCGAGGGTTGGCGTGACTCATTTCTCTCGGGGATTGGTTTAAGAGGAAATAGAAGATCTTTCCTTGTTTTGTTTTTACATTTGGTTTCAGCCATGCTCAAAGTTTTTTGGCTGTACCCTCTGTTTTTGAGTCTAGAGAATAAATTCTCCTTTGCTTCTATCAGACCTTTGTTGGTACTGCAGATGTGGGTCATTCTTAGGCATTCTGCATAAGGGATTGACTCTTTGAGTGTTTTAGGGTGAAAACTCTGCACGTGCAGCAATGCATTACCTGCGGTGGATTTGTGGTATGTCTGTGTTTGTATTTTATTTATATGTATAGTGATTTTTAGGATTTATTCTTTGATTTAATTAAATTATTTATTGTATTTATACAGTTATATGGTTTTACAAATTGCATTCATGCTTTTAAATATCTGCTAACAGTGCTGAAATTGTTTTTTATATATCGGACTGCAGCAATATGTTATAGCATTTTGGCTTGATAGCGGTATTTCTTCTGTGTCTAGTGATCATGTGATCGGCACTGAGGTGATGTGTGTGGGATGATATTATTTATTTATTTGCGGGTTTGTACAGCGCTTGAATCAACTTCCATGAGGAGTATCTCTGCGCTTAGGGCCAGGGACATGAGAGAGCAGATTGTTACTGTTGGGATTTAGATCTGATTAGTAAACAACAGGATTTTTAGTTGTTTACGGAATTTAAAATGCTCTGTGCATTGTCTGAGGGACAGTGGGAGTTTGTTCCATAGTATGGGTCCCGTAGTGGATAAAGCTTTCCCGCCATATCTTGCCTTTCTAACACGGGGTACCACCAGAAGAAGTTGGTCGCTGGATCTGAGAGAGCGGGTGTGAATGTATGGGGTAAATTTCTTTATCAAGTATGCGGGCCCATGTCCATTGAGGCATTTCTGTATTTGACAGCATATTTTAAATTTCGTTCTCTGCCGGATTGAGAGCCAATGCAGTTGGTCCAGAAGAGGTTGGGATGCTGTTCTAGGTGGAACATTTAGGACTAAGCGGGCCGCTGTATTCTGGATAACTTGTAGTTTATCCAGCACACCCTTGTTAGCAGAAAGTAGTAGGCCATTGCAATAGTCGACCCGACTTAACACTAGAGCCTGTACCAAAGTTTTCCGGAATGAATCTGGGAGCAAGGGAAAAACTTTACGCAACAGACTGATGGTATGGAAACAGGAGCTCACAACGAAGTTGCTGTTTTGCTTTAGTGATAAGTCCTGGTCCAGGTTTATCCCTAGATTTTTAACAACCTGTTTAGGTTCTGGAGCCGTACCTAGGTCTTGTGGCCACCAGTCTGGGGACCATAACATTTTGGCCTCCCTGAAAAGCATTACTTCCGTTTTATTTACATTGCATTGGAGGCAGTTGCTGGACATCCACTGTGCTATGGCCTTCATACCAGATGAAAACAAAGTGATTACTTCAGTGGTGAGGGTTTTGAAGGAGAAGAGGAGCTGTGTGTCATCCGCATATGACACTGGGATGAAGCCATATGTGCGCATCACTCTTGCCAGGGGTGCCACGTAAATGTTAAAAAGAGTTGGGCTCAAACATGAGCACTGTGGCACCCCTTTCGAAATCTCCACCTCCTCTGAACGGTAGGCACCCATGGTGACACTCTGGGTGCGATCGGTTAGAAAGCTCTTTAGCCAGGCTAGGGCTTTGTTCTTTATGCCAATGTTAGCCAAAAGGTCAATTAAAGTGTTGTGTGACACGGTGTCGAACGCTGCCGACAGGTCTAATAGTACCAGGATGACAGCATAGCCTTTATCCTGGTACATGCGCAGATCGTCCGTGACAGATAGAAGAGTGGACTCGGTGCTATGCTTTGGCCTGAACCCAGATTGTGAATGGTCCAGGCCACCAGCAAGTTCAATGTATTTAGAGAGATGATGGTTGGCATGCTTTTCAATTAATTTCCCTAAGAATGGCAGTAGGGAAATGGGCCTAAGATTGGTGAGTTCGGTCCACGGTAAGGCAGTATTTTTTCTGATTGGTCTGACCAAGGCTCGTTTCCAATTCTTGGGAACGTCACCGGTGGTTATAGACATGTTCACAAGTCTCTGAATTACCGGGAATAGTTCTTCAGTTAAGATGGGCATAATCCTAGCTGGAATTGTGTCAACCGGGCTTCCACTCTTGATCTGTGTGGATAGCGATGATACCTCCTCTATAGTAATCAGGGGGAAGCAATCTAAGGTCTGGGTAATCTGACTAGGTTCATTTTTAGTTAATTTTTAGTTGTACCTCTTTAAATACTCCAAAATGGTGTGTGTTCAATGTTCTCTGCCTGTGAACAAGGGCTTTCGAGCCCGAAACGTGTCTTTGCTGAAATTAAAAAATAAAGAAACTTCACTTACCTGATCCTGTGGTCTGTCTTCCTGCTTCGCTGTTCTACGGAATCGGAGGTTGCTGTGGAGCTGTTCTGTATATGTAAATGTAAATGTGGCGTATTTGTATAGCGCGAACAGTGACCCGGAGGCATCCCGGCGCTTGTACTCCTACCACAAGGGAACCCCTCCTGGCTTTTCCTTGAGGGGTGTCCACTCCTGGGCATCCCATGGTGAAACCAGGCATCCCTTGTGTATCAGGGGGCCTTTGTGGAGACTAAGCAAGCTATTGCCCAGAGTTGCAGCGTGGGACCCCCGCTTAGAATCGGCACTGAGGCGAGAATATCCGGTCAGAGGAATTTAAGCCCGAAACCCGCCGAGGTGGGAATCGAACCCTGGTCCCTGGCCAGCGTTCTGCATCAAGGTCTGCCGCTCTAAGCATTGAGCCACACTTCTCCACCATATATATATGAATGAAACAACGGAATTCCAGTAAGTCCAACAGAAATATATATATATTGTAGTGAGCAAGGCGGACTTGTCCGCCGAAACGCGTCTGATTGTTTTTCTTGTTAATAAAGACCCTTGATTTGGAATCCCAAGGAGTCGGTGCCTGTTTTTCGAAGGATTGTGACACAGGATTGAGTCTATATATATATATATATATATCAATTCGACAGGGTAGAGCCCAATGTGGAAGAACCACACAACAGGTTACATCTGTAGTTTCTTTATTGGAAGTTTAGCAGAGCTCAGGAAAGGCACTCGTGCTGCAGAAATTCACCTTCCATCCGACGCGTTTCATGCTGAGTGCCGTAATTTACTTCCAAAATAAGATTAGTGTTACCCCAGTGGGTTGCAGCAAAACACTAATCTTATTTTGGAAGTAAATTACGGCACTCGACCCACAGGGGAAATAAACAACACCACAAGTACCAGGATGCCATGAGAGTGGCGCCGCCCACTGAGGCGGACTTGAACTATTGTCACGTGTTAAAAGTGAGAGCCGTCAGCTTCTTTGAAAACCCGAGTCCCTGATGAAATGCTGTCCTCAGCATGAAACGCGTCGGATGGAAGGTGAATTTCTGCAGCACGAGTGCCTTTCCTGAGCTCTGCTAAACTTCCAATAAAGAAACTACAGATGTAACCTGTTGTGTGGTTCTTCCACATTGGGCTCTACCCTGTCGAATTGATATATATATATATATATATATATATATATATATATATATATATATATATATATATATATATATATATATATATATATATATATCCAACATAGAAGTTGCCTGTAATGAGGAGCCCACGCAAGTAACTCACTTTCGCCAACTTCTTTAATGGGGAATTACATTGCAAGCAGTAGAAGAGAACTTCGAGTTGCATCAAGTCCTGCCCGACGTGTTTCGTGCGTGGCACTTTGTCAAGGGCTACGGGCTTCTAAAAGAGTTCCAGTCACAGGCGTTTTCCCAGCACCACTCAAATACTCAGTCCCCGCCCGATGGGCGTGTCCACTCGCATGGCTCCCTGGACTTTGTAGTGCTGTCGTCTTCAGAAGTGGGTCGCTAGCGACTGGACCCAAATGTTGCCATTATTTCCACAGTGGGTAGCGTTGTGTGGGGAATGGGGTCGGGAGAATGAGAGTCGCCACGAGTTGGAGTCTATCTTTAACAAATTTTATTCGGTTTGAGAATACCGAGTTAGGTTCAAAAGGATTCAAGAACACAATATCCAGTAGGGTACAAGTCACAAACGTGGAGTCTCTCCGTTGGGGAACTTCCGGAATCTTCGGTTCCACTCTTGAGTCAACCGGAGGTGGCCGCAGGTCCGGAGATACACTCGGGAAAAGGAAAAGAAAAGCAGCCACGTTAGGGGCTGGGGTCGATATATACAACAGGTGAGAGGAGGGTAGGGTAGTGAGGGATCACCAGGGTGTTACCACCAACTATAGCAGTTTTTGAGTGTAGGCGACCGGCAAGGTACGGCGATAGTGACCACCCTCAGGCTACCCCGTCCCACCCCGTGATTTAAATAACCCCTGAAAACGCCCTCGTACCTTGTGGAGCCACACTTCTCCCCTAGAAGTGTGGCGGGGCGGCTCGTGGTATCGTTGGCCTCCTGGCTTGTCGAATCTCAGCTCCAGGGGTCCCAGCAGCGGTTCCACGATAGTTCCTCCGTCTTCCTCCGTGGCGTCCTCCTCGTGCTTCGGCTGGCGTTCCGAAGGTTCCGCGCCGACAATCCAAGACGGGGCTTCCTTAAACGCCCCCAGCTCCTCTGATTGGGCAATGTCAGATGACGTCCGGTCACCTGATTGGTCGACCGCTGGAGATGCCGGAGAGCACGCCCCCAGCGTCACTGAAGCTGGATACAGAGATGAATGTACTGGAGGCAGAGCCGGGGAAACCCAGGAAACATCCAAAGGATCCTGCGGACGGGGTGGAAAGGAAGAAATGTTAGCAGGTACACCCCATCCGTCCGAGTCAGGGAGCTCATCTAGGTCAGGGAGCTCGGCTTCGTGACACATCCCACCCCCAGGATTGACCCGATCGGGGGGAATCGGATAGCGGGACAGAAAGTCAACATTCCCCTGCAAGGAACCCTTTCGGTGACGGACCTCGATCTGGAAAGGCTGCAGGGCCAAGAACCAACGTAGGATGCGATCGTTGTTCCCTCTGTTCTGCTGTAGCCAAGTCAAGGGAGCATGGTCCGTATACAACACAAACGGCCTCCCTTCGAGATAGTATCTCAGTTTTTCCACTCCCCAACGGACAGCTAGGCATTCTTTCTCAATCGTAGAATACGCCTGCTCCCTAGGGAACAACTTGCGACTGATAAAGAGCACAGGTCTTTCAGCCCCATTCTCATCCTCCTGGGAAAGAACAGCTCCAATACCAACCCCAGAAGCGTCCGTCTGGAGAATAAATGGCTTGATGAAATCAGGAGAAATGAGAACAGATGAAGAAGTTAAAGCGTCCTTTAAAGCTTGGAAAGCCGAAGTCTGCACAACAGAAGGAGTGCAGCAGACCTGATGTTCTTCCCGAGGAGGTCCGTGAGAGGAGCTGCCAAACTAGCAAACTGAGCAATGAATCGGCGGTAGTAACCCACCAACCCCAAGAAGGCCCTGAGTTCTTTTTTTGTAGAGGGGTAGGGTAATGCGTTGATTGCTTCCAGTTTCTCAGTCTGGGGTTTAATCTGCCCTTCTCCTAAAAGGTACCCAAGATACTTGACCTGCTAGAAAGCAAATCGGGATTTCTTCGCATTAATGTGGAGATTGGCATCCCTTAGACTGGTCAGTATATTCCCAAGGTGTTTCAAATGGTCATCCCATGTTTTGCTAAACACTACAATGTCGTCCAGGTAGGCCGACGCATAGTATAAGTGAGGCGCCAGTAGTGTATCCATGACCCTCTGAAACGTTGCTGGCGCCCCATGCAACCCAAAGGTAATGACCAGAAGGGGTTGAGAAGGCCGTTTTTTCCATGTCTTTAGGAGCAAGGGGTATCTGCCAATATCCCTTGGTGAGATCTATGGTGGTTATGTACCGAGCCTCTCCAAGGCGTTCCAGTAATTCATCGACCCTAGGCAAGGGGTATGCGTCTTGTTTAGACACCCGGTTAACGGCCCTGAAGTCGATACAAAAGCGGATACTACCGTCAGGCTTCGGTACCAAGACCACCGGTGAGCACCAGTTGCTGTGGGAAGGAACTATGATCCCGGATTTCAGCATACTGTCTATCTCGGCCTGGAATGCTGAGCGTCTTGCCTCTGGGATTCAGTAGGGCTTCTGTTTTACCACTGTATTGGGGAGGGTAGGTATACTGTGTTCCGCCAAGTGGGTACGGCCCGGTTGATCCGAGAAGACTGCTGTATGAGACAAGAGCAGATTTTTAACTTCTTGTTGCTGGGTAACAGACAGTTCAGGATTGATAGGAGCAGCACTGACTGTATGGTTTGTATCGAGTACAGGAGACACCACATTGACTGTCTGGGGGGGTGGCCCTAACCATTTTTTAAGTATGTTGATATGATACATTTGGGATTTGCCTCTTCCTAACTGTACCAGGTAGGTAGTGCGTCCTATTTTCCTCAAAATTTTGAAGGGTCCCTGCCACTCCTTCCTCATTTTATGTGTAGAGGAGGGTAATAGAATCAAAACCCAATCACCTACATCCAACACCCTCCACTTTGTACCACGATCATATAGGGTTTTCTGTTTGGTTTGAGCTACCGCTAAATGCTCGTGAGCAAGTGTCCTAAGTTTGTGTAGCCTGCTCTGCAGTTGCCTGGTGTAATCCAATAGGGCCTCAGCTTCCTGTGCTCCCTCAGTCTCCCAACTATCTTTCGTGATCTCAAGAAGTGTTCTAGGGGGTCTCCCAAACAGCAATTCAAATGGAGAGGTCCCTAGACTGGACTGTTTCTGGCTACGGAGCACAAAGAGGGCCAGGGGCAATAACTGGTCCCAGTTCTTCCCATCACCCGACAACAATTTTTTCAAGGTTAGCTTAAGGGAGCCGTTGTATCGCTCAACCGAACCGTCTGTTTGCGGGTGATACACAGATGTCTTAATGTGTTTGATGTTTAACTGTTTGCACACCTGTTGCATCAAACGGGAAACAAAAGGGGTGCCCTGATCGGTAACAATCTCTTTTGGAAAACCCATGCGAGAGAACACTTCAACTAACCTCTGGGCTATCGCTGCTGAAGTGGCTGCTTTAAGAGGAAAAGCCTCGGGATATCGCGTGGCGTAATCAACCAAGACCAGGGCGTACTGATGTCCTCGGGAGGATTTCGGTAAAGGGCCGATTAAGTCCATTCCTATACGATCAAATGGGACCCCTATAATAGGCATGGGTACCAAAGGGACAGGAGGGGGGGGTGTAGGGGTTCCGTTTCTGGCATATTCTGCACTCCTGACAATATTTTTGTACTTGGGCGTAAATACCTGGCCAGAAAAAGTGTCGCAATATGGACTGACTCGTTTTTTCTACCCCCGAGTGGCCAGCTAACAGATGAGCATGACCAAAAAACAATATCTGATCACGAAAATCATTCGGGACCAGAAGTTGAGGTTCAGCATCAGCCTTGGCGAGTCTATAAAGCAGACCATTCTTTTCAACAAACGTGGGATAACTTCTAGTGGACGGATCTTGTCCGTTTCGTGCAACCTTCCATGCATTGGTGAGACTTGCATCGTTCAATTGGGCAGTCCTAAAATGGGTGTCCCTGGCCCAGGGTTCTGCAGCTAACAAGGTATCACGGGGAAGGGACAAGTGGTGAAGGGTATCTAACAACAAAGTGCTGAATGAAGGGTTATCTGTCCGTATGATTATGGGTTCAGGTAAACCAGCCATAACTCCTACAACAACTTCCATGTTTTTCCCTGAAGGCGTGTAAAGCGTGACTTTGGCTACAGGATACTCCTTAACGTCCCCATGGACACAACGGATACTGACCCGTCTCCCCGAAATGAGAGAGTTGCGGTCTACCAGCTCTTCTCTTATAACTGAATGTTTGCAGACGGAATCTAACAATGCTCTTATACTAGTATCGTTCAAAGAGACCCGTACATAGAAAGTGGTTCCGGTTTCTTGAGCATACAGGATGGACCTTGGGGCATAGCTCACGTCCATAGGTTCGTCTTCTCTTTCTTTTTTTTCCGACTAAACCGAGCAATATGACCCCATTCTCCACAGTCATAACATTGAGGTCCTGAATTGGGAAGTTCAGGTCGTTGGAACCGCACCTTTGGTGGATCTGGGATAGGTTTTTGGAATTTTTTATCAGTTTTAACAGGTGGCAAGACTTTAGCGGTTTTTTCTGGTTCCCTCATATAAGGCTTACCCTGAGCCCGGGCGTAACAAGTTGCCATTTCTATAGCATGCTCCAACGTTAAACCTGCATGTTGCTTAAGCCACCTCTGAGTGCTATAGGGAAGGGCCTCGATGAACTGTTCAAGATATACTTTGTTCATAATGGCGTCGATGTTTCCTTCATGGGGCTTTAGCCATAAGTCCGCAGACTCCTTTAATTTGAAAAACAAGGTTTTGGGTAAATCCCAGGGTGACCCTTTTTCTTGACGAAACCGCAGTCGATGGGTTTCGTCGTCTACCCCCAACCTATCGAGGATATACTGTTTCACGACCGCATAAGCAGTGGTTCCATCCCGGTTCACTGTATGATAAGCTGCCTGGGCCTCACCAACTAACAAAGGCGCCAAATAGAAGGGCCACCTGTCGCCAGGCCCGGAGCTGGCTCTTGCCGCTCTTTCAAAGTTCAAAAAGAAAGCAAGGGGGTCCTCGCCTGGACTAAACTTCTGTAACGGTACAACAGTGCCCGGAGGTGGAGCTGTAGCCCTTCCCTGTCCTAATACAGTCATTAGTTGTGTTTGTCCCTCCGCCAATTTTAGAATGTTGTCGGACTGAGTTTGAATGGCTTGGGAAAACGCAGTCTGGTCTGCTTCCATTTGGGTCAAGAGATTCTCCATTCTGTATCGGATGGCGTGGTTCACTGGTTGACCCGAGTCGCGGCACCACTTGTGGGGAACGGGGTCGGGAGAATGAGAGTCGCCACGAGTTGGAGTCTATCTTTAACAAATTTTATTCGGTTTGAGAATACCGAGTTAGGTTCAAAAGGATTCAAGAACACAATATCCAGTAGGGTACAAGTCACAAACGTGGAGTCTCTCCATTGGGGAACTTCCGGAATCTTCGGTTCCACTCTTGAGTCAACCGGAGGTGGCCGCAGGTCCGGAGATACACTCGGGAAAAGGAAAAGAAAAGCAGTCACGTTAGGGGCTGGGGTCGATATATACAACAGGTGAGAGGAGGGTAGGGTAGTGAGGGATCACCAGGGTGTTACCACCAACTATAGCAGTCTTTGAGTGTAGGCGACCGGCAAGGTACGGCGATAGTGACCACCCTCAGGCTACCCCGTCCCACCCCGTGATTTAAATAACCCCTGAAAACGCCCTCGTACCTTGTGGAGCCACACTTCTCCCCTGGAAGTGTGGCGGGGCGGCTCGTGGTATCGTTGGCCTCCTGGCTTGTCGAATCTCAGCTCCAGGGGTCCCAGCAGCGGTTCCACGATAGTTCCTCCGTCTTCCTCCGTGGCGTCCTCCTCGTGCTTCGGCTGGCGTTCCGAAGGGTCCGCGCCGACAATCCAAGACGGGGCTTCCTTAAACGCCCCAAGCTCCTCTGATTGGGCATTGTCAGATGACGTCCGGTCACCTGATTGGTCGACCACTGGAGATGCCGGAGAGCACGCCCCCAGCGTCACCGAAGCTGGATACAGAGATGAATGTACTGGAGGCAGAGCCGGGGAAACCCAGGAAACATCCAAAGGATCCTGCGGACGGGGTGGAAAGGAAGAAATGTTAGCAGGTACACCCCGTCCGTCCGAGTCAGGGAGCTCATCTAGGTCAGGGAGCTCGGCTTCGTGACACGTTGTAACATCTCCCCCGCTAGCAGTGCCTTTCAAAATTCACCATTAGGCTTTACTTGCTCCCAACGCCATCACGCCGTTTGGTGTCACAGCAGGGCTGTACGCAGTGCAGCGGGGCCTCCCTCGCAGCTCAGGCTGCGCCGCACATATCCAACAAAGAAGTTGCCTGTAATGAGGAGCCCACGCAAGTAACTCACTTTCGCCAACTTCTTTAATGGGGAATTACATTGCAAGAAGTAGAAGAGAACTTCGCGTTGCATCAAGTCCTGCCCGAAGCGTTTCGTGCGTGGCCCTTGTCAAGGGCCACGGGCTTCTAAAACAGTTCCAGTCACAGCCGTTTTCCCAGCACCTCTCAAATACCTAGTCCCCGCCCGATGGGCGTGTCCACTTGCATGGCTCCCTGGACTTTGTACTGCTGTCATCTTCCCAAGTGGGTCGCTAGTGACTGGACCCAAATGTTGCCATTATTTCCACAGTGAGTAGCGTTGTAACATCTCCCCAGCGTCGGGCTTTACATAGCTCTTAATTTTTGCGAGGCACTAGCGCTGTGAACTGAATGCCGTTCCTCCTTGAAATAAAAGGTTACTTCAACTTCGCTCACCTGTGTGGGCTGACTCTTCCAGGCAAACTTTTGTGTTGGTATATAGCGACGCAGCTTGAGCCGCGAGTCAAGCCCAGCTGCAATGAGATGTAGCCCTACATTGAGATGTAGCGCCGCAGTGACACCAAACGACGCCATTGCACAAGAGACGGGTGCACCACACCGAGGAATATACTTGTGCTTCAGGAGCAACAAGAGATGATCTTCGCTACCCACAAGGGTGTAAACAGTTGGCAATTTGAGAATTTGGCATTAGTAACTCACAGGAGAAAGATGGTGAGCACTATAAGATCCAGAATGCTACGGTGGTGGCAACGCCCACATGGGCGGGGACTCAATACCTTTAAATAGTGACTTGCTGAAATGCGATGCCAAGGATCTTGTTCCACACCTGCAGTCCCTAAAGAAATTCTTCCTGGCATGAAACGCGTCGGGCTGTACTTGGCTCTTAGTTTTTGCAAGGCACTAGCGCTGTGAGCTGAATGTCGTTCCTCCTTGAAATAAAAGGTTACTTCACTCACCTGTGTGGGCTGACTCTTCCAGGCAAACTTTTGTGTTGGTATATATATATATATATATATATATATATATATATATATATATATATATATATATATATATATATATATATATATATATATATATATATATATATATATATATATATATATATATACATACTAAAGAAATTCACTGAAATTCACCAATTATAGTTATCTCTGGTAACTTGTGCTCTAGGTAATAACGTGCATCCCCTTCCATGCACTGTTTGTCATCAATGACATCATTTCAAATTTTGAAATAATGTTATCAATGATTTTATAGAACATGTTATAAGTGATGTATTATGTGGGATAATGGGATAATTAGCTTGCCAACCCCCCTACAGACAGCCAACCCCTGTCACACACGGTCCTTGGCCATCACTCCCCTGAGCAGCAGATACCCAGCTTGCATGACCTTCAACTTTGAGCAGTGGGGGTTGACCCACAGGGCCTGCACTCTGGTCAGGGCCTGAAGTCAACCCCTCATGTGCAGGCAACGCCCTTTTGTAATACCACAATATAAACAAGCATTGGAAATGCAATAGGTCTCGCACCATTAGAGTTAGTGCTTTTAGAATTGTTTATGGGTTTTTTTTGTAAATGTTTAGCATTTTTGTTTCCTGTAGCCAATGCTAAAGAATTACAAATAAAAAAAAGCCATAAACATTTCTTAAAGCTGTAACTGAAATGGTCTGAGACCTATTGCACTGTGTGAGGGTGAGGGGTTGAGGGTGAGTGAGGGTGAGTGAGGGTGAGGGGTTGAGTGTGAGTGAGGGTGAGGGGTTGAGTGTGAGTGAGGGTGAGGGGTTGAGGGGTTGAGGGTGAGGGAGGGTGAGGGGTTGAGTGTGAGTGAGGGTGAGGGGTTGAGTGTGAGTGAGGGTGAGGGGTTGAGGGGTTGAGGGTGAGGGAGGGTGAGTGAGGGTGAGGGGTTGAGTGTGAGTGAGGGTGAGGGGTTGAGTGTGAGTGAGGGTGAGGGGTTGAGGGTGAGTGAGGGTGAGGGAGGGTGAGGGTGAGGGAGGGTGAGGGAGGGTGAGTGGTTGAGGGTGAGTGGTTGAGGGTGAGTGGTTGAGGGTGAGTGGTTGAGGGTGAGTGGTTGAGGGTGAGTGGTTGAGGGTGAGTGGTTGAGGGTGAGTGAGGGTGAGGGTGAGTGAGGGTGAGTGAGGGTGAGGGGTTGAGGGTGAGTGAGGGTGAGGGGTTGAGGGTGAGTGAGGGTGAGTGAGGGTGAGGGGTTGAGGGTGAGTGAGGGTGAGTGAGGGTGAGGGGTTGAGGGTGAGGGGTTGAGGGTGAGTGAGGGTGAGGGGTTGAGGGTGAGGGTGAGGGGTTGAGGGTGAGGGGTTGAGGGTGAGTGAGGGTGAGGGGTTGAGGGTGAGTGAGGGGTTGAGGGTGAGTGAGGGTGAGGGGTTGAGGGTGAGTGAGGGTGAGGGAGGGTGAGGGTGAGGGGTTGAGGGTGAGTGAGGGTGAGGTGTTGAGGGTGAGTGAGGTGTTGAGGGTGAGTGAGGGTGGAGGGTGAGGGGGTGAGGGTGGGTGAGGGGGTGAGGGTGGGTGAGGGGGTGAGGGTGAGGGGGTGAGTGAGGGTGAGGGGTTGAGGGTGAGTGAGGATGAGTGAGGGGTTGAGGGTGAGGGGTTGAGGGTGAGGGGTTGAGGGTGAGGGGTTGAGGGTGAGGGGTTGAGGGTGAGTGAGGGTGAGTGAGTGTGAGTGGTTGAGGGGGAGTGAGGGTGAGTGAGGATGAGGTGTTGAGGGTCGGTGAGGGTGAGTGAGGGTGAGTGGTTGAGGGGGAGTGAGGGTGAGGGTGAGTGAGGATGAGGTGTTGAGGGTGGGTGAGGGTGAGTGAGGGTGAGTGAGGGTGAGTGAGGGTGAGTGAGGGTGAGGGTTTGAGGGTGAGTGAGGGTGAGGGGTTGAGGGAGGGTGAGGGTGAGTGAGGGTGAGGGGTTGAGGGTGAGTGAGGATGAGTGAGGGGTTGAGGGTGAGTGAGGGTGAGGGGTTTAAGGTGAGTGAGGATGAGTGAGGGGTTGAGGGTGAGTGAGGTTGAGGGTGAGTGAGGGTGAGGGGTTTAAGGTGAGTGAGGATGAGTGAGGGGTTGAGGGTGAGTGAGGGGTTTAAGGTGAGTGAGGGTGAGTGAGGGTGAGGGTGAGTGAGGGTGAGGGGTTTAAGGTGAGTGAGGGTGAGGGTGAGTGAGTGTGGGGGGTTGAGGGTGAGTGAGGGTGAGGGGTTGAGGGTGAGGGGTTGAGGGTGAGTGAGGGTGAGGGGTTGAGGGTGAGTGAGGGGTTTAAGGTGAGTGAGGGTGAGTGAGGGTGAGGGGTTTAAGGTGAGTGAGGGTGAGGGTGAGTGAGGGTGGGGGGTTGAGGGTGAGTGAGGGTGAGGGTGAGGGGTTGAGGGTGAGTGAGGGTGAGGGGTTGAGGGTGAGTGAGGGTGAGTGAGAGTGAGGGTGAGGGGTTGAGGGTGAGGGGTTGAGGGTGAGTGAGGGTGAGGGTGAGTGAGGGTGAGGGTGAGGGGTTGAGGGTGAGTGAGGGTGAGTGAGGGGGTGAGGGTGAGTGAGGGTGAGGGGTTTAAGGTGAGTGAGGGTGAGGGTGAGTGAGGGTGAGTGAGGGTGGGGGGTTAAGGGTGAGTGAGGGTGGGTGAGGGTGAGTGAGGGTGAGTGGTTGATGGTGAGTGAGGGAGAGGGGTTGAGGGTGAGGGGTTGAGGATGAGTGAGGGTGAGGGGTTGAGGGAGAGTGAGGGTGAGGGGTTGAGGGTGAGTGAGGGTGAGGGGTTGAGGGTGGGTGAGGGTAAGGGGTTGAGGGTGAGTGAGGGTGAGGGGTTGAGGGTGAGTGAGGGTGAGGGGTTGAGGGTGAGTGAGGGTGAGGGGTTGAGGGTGAGTGAGGGTGAGGGTGAGTGAGGGTGAGTGAGGGGGTGAGGGTGAGTGAGGGTGAGTGAGGGTGAGGGTGAGTGAGGGTGAGTGAGGGTGAGGGGGTGAGGGTGAGTGAGGGTGAGGGGTTGAGGGTGAGAGAGAGTGAGGGTGAGTGAGGGGTTGAGGGTGAGGGGTTGAGGGTGAGGGGTTGAGGGTGAGTGAGGGTGAGGGGTTGAGGGTGAGTGAGGGTGAGTGAGGGTGAGTGAGGGTGAGTGAGGGTGAGGGTGAGGGGTTGAGGGTGAGGGGTTGAGGGTGAGTGAGGGTGAGGGTGAGTGAGAGTGAGGGTGAGGGGTTGAGGGTGAGGGGTTGAGGGTGAGGGGTTGAGGGTGAGTGAGGGTGAGGGTGAGGGGTTGAGGGTGAGTGAGGGTGAGTGAGGGGGTGAGGGTGAGTGAGGGTGAGTGAGGGAGGGTGAGGTGTTGAGGGTGGGTGAGGGTGAGTGAGGGTGAGTGAGGGTGAGGAGTTGAGGGTGAGTGAGGGTGAGTGAGGGTGAGGGTTTGAGGGTGAGTGAGGGTGAGGGGTTGAGGGTGGGTGAGGGTGAGTGAGGGTGAGGGGTTGAGGGTGAGTGAGGATGAGTGAGGGGTTGAGGGTGAGTGAGGGTGAGGGGTTTAAGGTGAGTGAGGATGAGTGAGGGGTTGAGGGTGAGTGAGGGTGAGTGAGGGGTTGAGGGTGAGTGAGGGTGAGGGGTTTAAGGTGAGTGAGGATGAGTGAGGGGTTGAGGGTGAGTGAGGGGTTTAAGGTGAGTGAGGGTGAGTGAGGGTGAGTGAGGGTGAGGGGTTTAAGGTGAGTGAGGGTGAGGGTGAGTGAGGGTGAGTGAGGGTGGGGGGTTGAGGGTGAGTGAGGGTGAGGGTGAGGGGTTGAGGGTGAGTGAGGGTGAGGGGTTGAGGGTGAGTGAGGGGTTTAAGGTGAGTGAGGGTGAGTGAGGGTGAGGGTGAGTGAGGGTGAGGGGTTTAAGGTGAGTGAGGGTGAGGGTGAGTGAGGGTGAGTGAGGGTGGGGGGTTGAGGGTGAGTGAGGGTGAGGGGTTGAGGGTGAGGGGTTGAGGGTGAGTGAGGGTGAGGGGTTGAGGGTGAGTGAGGGTGGGTGAGGGTGAGGGTGAGGGGTTGAGGGTGAGGGGTTGAGGGTGAGTGAGGGTGAGGGTGAGGGGTTGAGGGTGAGTGAGGGTGAGTGAGGGTGAGGGGGTGAGGGTGAGGGTGAGTGAGGGTGAGGGGTTTAAGGTGAGTGAGGGTGAGGGTGAGTGAGGGTGAGTGAGGGTGGGGGGTTGAGGGTGAGTGAGGGTGGGTGAGGGTGAGTGAGGGTGAGGGGTTGAGGGTGAGTGGTTGATGGTGAGTGAGGGAGAGGGGTTGAGGGTGAGGGGTTGAGGGTGAGGGGTTGAGGGTGAGTGAGGGTGAGGGGTTGAGGGTGAGTGAGGGTGAGGGGTTGAGGGTGAGTGAGGGTGAGGGGTTGAGGGTGGGTGAGGGTAAGGGGTTGAGGGTGAGTGAGGGTGAGGGGTTGAGGGTGAGTGAGGGTGAGTGAGGGTGAGGGGTTGAGGGTGAGTGAGGGTGAGGGGTTGAGGGTGAGTGAGGGTGAGGGTGAGTGAGGGTGAGTGAGGGGGTGAGGGTGAGTGAGGGTGAGTGAGGGTGAGGGGTTGAGGGTGAGTGAGGGTGAGTGAGGGTGAGGGGGTGAGGGTGAGTGAGGGTGAGGGGTTGAGGGTGAGAGAGAGTGAGGGTGAGTGAGGGGTTGAGGGTGAGGGGTTGAGGGTGAGGGGTTGAGGGTGAGGGGTTGAGGGTGAGTGAGGGTGAGGGGTTGAGGGTGAGTGAGGGTGAGTGAGGGTGAGTGAGGGTGAGTGAGGGTGAGGGTGAGGGGTTGAGGGTGAGGGGTTGAGGGTGAGTGAGGGTGAGGGGTTGAGGGTGAGTGAGGGTGAGGGGTTGAGGGTGAGTGAGGATGAGTGAGAGTGAGGGTGAGTGAGGGGTTGAGGGTGAGTGAGGGTGAGGTGTTGAGGGTGAGTGAGGGTGAGGGTGAGGGAGGGTGAGGGGTTGAGGGTGTGTGTGTGACAGTAACTTGTGTGTGTGAGGGCAGTGTGTGTCAATGCAACGGGGCTCATGTTATCGACCTCAGAAGCATTAAAAGTGTGTGTCTTGGAACGTCTGAGGGCAGCTCGTGTTACAAGCTTGCTTTGAAGATGGTCATGCAGTGCTGGGAGTGGAGCAGATGGTCCTGTTTATGACCTGCAGAGCACGTGTGAAGTGGGCGCGGATGAAGTGACTGGGGGGTGAGGGGTGTGCACGTTTTAAAAGTAGATACGGCCTCCGGCCGTGAATAATTAGGGGGTGAGAAATGCGCTGGGAGGGCTGCCTTTGATGTGGGAATGCGAGGCAGGCAGGCAGGCGGCTGGTGGCATTGTGCACGCGCTTCATGCACTGCAAGGAATCGCCAGCCAGTGGTGTGTGGATAAAGACTGGATAAGCCCCTATATAGCTTGCCAGCTGTGCTGCGCACAACAGGCGAGCCCTAAAAATTAGTCTATTGGCTTTATGAGGGGAAAAGCATATCAATATATATAAAGCAGATCTATTACCCGTATCCAAATATCACCAATATTTTTAAATCAAATGTATATTTCAATAATTCACACAAATCAATGTTTGTTAATATAGTTTGTTAGAAGAATGGTTAATTTTGTAAAAACTGCTGTGACTTTTTTTACATAGTGTTTATGATAACATTTTGTGGGTGAAAAATGTCAAAATAAATAGTTTTTTTTTTAAATAAAGCAAACATTTATCTGAGTTTTTCTTTTAACATTTATCAGCCCAGAAAATGCTGTCAAAAGAACAACCACAAGAGAGCCTTGCACTCCAGCTGAAGAGCATAGAGAGAGCATAAGGAGTGCTTTGAAAAAATAAGCTAAGTTATCCTCTGGTCATCGATTTAATGACCCAGGAGACTTACTGCCTTTTTTTTAATGGTGCTGGGGGGCTGCTGAATTTACTGCACACCCCAACAGCAGTAAAAAAGGCTTGGTAGTGCCCCTCCCTATTCTAAGGCATCACCAAAATCAGAACAATATTTAAAAAAATAAAGCCTATGCAGGGCATTATGGGGTGGTCCTTCAAAGGAGCAGCAAATACATGTGTGGCTCATGCCGCTCATATATTATTTACTTTTAAAAATATATATATGTTTACTGTGGGTGTTCCGCGCACACCTGGGACATCTATATATACTTTCGTATAAAGGGAGGGAAAATATGCCCCTCCCTCTTCATGCCTTTCCAGGCTGTGGGGACTCCATGCCCTGGCACCATATTGTTTTACTAAGGGAAGGGGGTGCGTGCCCCCCCCTCACCAAGCCAATAAGGGCCCCAAGGGACCCTTTCCTCTTTGGGCAATTTTTATTAAAATAAGGGGAGGGGTTGCAAGCCCTCCCTCTCTGAGCCTTAAAGTCGACTCCCCAGCCAGCACCATTTAGGGTGCTGGCAAGAGATGACACTGTCTTTGCTCTCACATGGTGGGAACAGCTTTTAAAATGCTAGTGCCGGCGGGGGCATAGACTGCTTGCACTCTCTCAACTTCCCTGCTTGAGAGAGTGCAAGCAGTCTATGCCCACACTATCTCAGTCACAGAACCACAGTGCCTTCCCAGGACACTGTAGATTAATGAGCCTTGTGCGATTGGGTCTCTGGGTCGATATAGGTACATAAAAGAAGGCACGCAGCCTACCTCCTCTTCTATTAGTATTTTCACCCTGGAAGATTGGGATCCTTATGACCCATAAGAGGATGGGGAGGGAGGGGTGCGTGCCCCCTCCCCTTTTTTTAAATTATCTTGGCCCCGGTAAATAGAGTGCCCTGGGTTCCATTTGGGGCTTGGGAAGTGTGGCTGCATACCCCCTCCCTTTAAAATAACATCTGGTACCAGGGGATGGGGTTCCTGGGGCCCTTACTGGCTCAGGGCACCCCCTCTCCAAATACACTCATACATACACTGACATACCCAGTCAGACATCCATACAGTCACTCACACACCCTCTCACATAGTCATATAGTCACTGATACATTGTTCCAACACACACATACTTATACACTCACAACCACCCACACATCCCTACAGCCAGTCACACACCCTCATGCTGTCACTGATACATCCACCCAACACACCCACTTACACAACCACTCACACACCCATACAGCCAGTCACACACCTACTCAGAAACCCAGAAAACCCCTCACACCCATACAGACACTCACACACCTTGTCACACTTTCAGTCACTCACACACCCATACAGTCACTGATACATCGACTCAGAGAATCACTCACACCCCCAATCACGCACACCCACAGGCACTCATGTAACCAATCAGAGACCCAGAAAACCACTCACACACCCATTTACACATTCATGCACCCACTCATACACCTACTCACACATTTATACATCCACTCACACACCCAGTTGCACACCCATACAGTCACTGATACACCCACTCAGAGAACCATTCACAGATCCACACAGACCCTCATACACTAGTACAACCACTCACAAACTCATATAGCCTCTCACAAGCACACTCAGAGAGTCAGAAAACCACATACACAACCACTCAGACACACATACAGCCACTCATACACCAGTCGGAGACCTGGAAACCACTCACACACCCATTTATATACTCATTGAGCCACTCACACATGCACTCACAGACTCAGATAACCATTCATACATCCACTCACAGACTGGCATAGACACTCACACACCCACTCAGGCACTGACAGACCCACGTACACACTCATAGAGCGAGTGACACACCCACTCACAGACCCACACAGCCACTTACACATCCACCCACCACATACACACACTTACATAACCACTCACACGCCCCCTCATACACCCATACAGGCATTCACACACCCAGAGACCCAAACAAACCACTCACTCACCCACTCGCAACCCATACAGATACTCACAGACCCTGACACACATCCATATAGCCACCCACACACAGTCACTGATACATCCACTCAGAAAACCACTCACACACCCCATTACAGTTCCACAAAGGCACTCACACACCCAGTCAGAGACCCATAAACCACCCACACACCCATTTACAGATTCATACAGCCAATCATATACCCAATCACACATTCATACAGCCACTCACAAACCCATACAGACACTGATACATCCAGAGACCCAGAGAACCACTCACAGACCCACACAGGCACTCACACACTTGCCACACATGCATACCCACCCACTACACACTCAAACAACCACTCACAAAGCCAGTCACACATCCAGAGACCCACAAAACACTCACATACCCATTCTGATACCCATAGAGGCACTCACACACCCACTTACAGACCACCACTCACACATCCACTCACAAACCCACATACTCAATGATGCACCCATGTATATACGTATACAAGCAGTCACACACCTACTCAGACCCACACAGGTACTCATACACCCACCATCCATGCACACACTCAGACATACACAATCACACAACCACTGATACCCATTCACAGAACCATACAGCCACTCACACACCCACTTACAGACCCAGAGAGCCACTTACAAATCCATTCACAGACACATACAAGCACGGACACACCTACCACACACTCACATGCCTACTTACATACCCACAGAGCCACTCACACTCCCACACAGTCACAGAACTACTTACACACCAACATAACCACTCACTCACCCATACAGCCACTTACACACCTATTCAGTGTTCCAGAAAACCACTCACACATCCACACAGGTACTAGACATTACTCACACTCCCACACAGTCAGTCTCACTCCCAGTTATACACCCACACAGCCAGTAACATACTCACTCACACACCCACATAACCGCTCACACACCTCCATAGTTACTTACACAGCTACTCACACACCTGAACACAAGCAGTGATACAGTTATATCAATTGTGATAGGATATGTTTATATTAAACGTGTTGCTGTTTTGCATTGGATGTGTGCTCTTGGTTGTGACCAGATCCACAGATCAGCCAAGGATCTGCCTGCAACATAGCTGGCAGAGGATCTGCACACCCGAGTGAGAAATTAAAAAAAGGATGTGTTTGGGAAAAGGGTTAGCTCTGAAAAGAGCTTTTGTGTTTATGGTGTGTAGATCATAATTACAGATTGAACTGGATGTACTCTTTTAGGTTGTTGAACACCTTCCTGCCTGTGCCAACTCACACACCCACACAGCCACTCAGACAGCCATACAGCCACTCTCACACCCACTCACAGAATTACATGGCCACTCACCCACCCACACAGTCCCTCACACAGCTACCTACACAGCCACTTAGACACCCACTCACACACCCATCCAGCCACACTCACACCCACTCACAGTCACTCACAAACCCACTTACACATTTACATTCCCAACAACACACCCATACAGTCACTTACACAGCTACTGACACACCCACGCTGCCACTTACACACCCATTTACACATGCACACACCTACTCAAATACTCATATAACCATTGAGAAGCTCACACACTCATTCACACACCCACATACACTCCCACTCATAGACCCACACAGCTACTCAACACCCCTACAGCCACTTACACAAGCACTGACACACCAATATAGCTAGTTACACATCCACTGAGACACCATACAGCCGCTTACACATCCACTTGCATTTCAGTATTCTAGATGACAGTGCAAAACATTGCTAGTGTCATCTTTAATACTTTATAGGTTTATTATGAATATTAAAGTAGTCAGATGTGGTACTTTGATTTCACTTATGCAGGGTATGCTGAACGTTTGCATAGAAAAACTAACAAACACTTAAAGACACAACTGTGCAAAAACCTGAAACATGTAGTTAGCGCTTTCTTTGACCAGATGAAGTAGTTTTAAAAATAGTTGTTTTCTGGGGGTTGGATTGTCTCAGTGTTTTTTTATCTTTTTGTTTGCTTTTTTCTTATTGTACATAAATAACAAGGCTAGTAGAGGGGGTAAGGGAAGGTAACCTAGAAGAAGCCACCGGCTTCATTCTTCAAGATGAATGGAAGGTAAAACAAAGATGTGAAAAAATGTACAATTATGCTTGTTGACAGCATCCATAAACTGGGCAACAGATTACATTTTTAATGCAACTGGCATATGGCATTTACCACAATGAGTCAGCATGTCTTGCAGTTTTGACGAAAATGTCAGATTTACACAAACCACTTCAACATAATAGAGGGGTTATGGTGGACCAGCCACTGTACCACAAACCACTAGTAAAATTATTCTTCACCCTGGAGAAAGATGTGAGCAGTGAGGTCAGTCTGTTGTAAATGTCTACTACACT
The DNA here is from genome assembly GCF_964263255.1 of Lissotriton vulgaris. Taxonomy (NCBI): domain Eukaryota; kingdom Metazoa; phylum Chordata; class Amphibia; order Caudata; family Salamandridae; genus Lissotriton; species Lissotriton vulgaris. Next base: position 603,604,016 of record NC_141699.1, on the reverse strand, counting down.
GAGCCATCACCCTAGAGAAAGGTCTTAATGAGCAGAATAATTTATATGCAATCTACTACTACAGTCAGTCCTCACAAAGCACAGAGGTCTAAGGAAACTGGTCAGTATGTCATAAAACAGAACTATACTCAGCCATCAGAATGCAGTGAAGTCTAAATGAACAGCTTAGACTTTCGCAAAGCACTACGATACACATACATCAGCAGGGGTCGTGCGTCAGTGTAGAGGCTAGTACATTGATGAATAGCACACCCACTTTAAAAACGTGATTATAGATAAGATGACATATGTTAGAAATACAATCACTCAGTATAACCGAAAGATTAGTGACTTAACTTATGCAGTAGCTTATTATCTGCGAAAAATACCAGCTTTCAGATTGGCAACGAAGGGAGGAAAATCACTCACAGTGTTAGGCTCAAAGGCATGGAACAAACTTCCTCCACAGCTTTACCAGATTACATCTGAGTTCCATTTCAGGAAGGTCCTAAAAACCTGGATTTTCAGCGCTTCTGACACTCTTTGCAAAACTCTGATCTGAGGTCCCTCTCAGACTATTAGCAGTCAACCAGGTCTTGGGTTTTCCATCCTTGGATTCCGTTTAGCGCCATGATGCTCCTCGGAGTGACAGTCTGCGCTCTACAAATGGATTATTACATTTACATTTATTTACATTACATATATATCTTTAAGTCTCAGAAATGTTTACAAAACACACTCACTGGATAATGTCATCAGTGATGTCACTGACCATGTCATGAGAAAGGAACATTTCTCTTTGTTGATTCTATGGTGGGAATGTGTACAATTCTGACACATTCCCAGGTCTAGTAGTGTTGATAAACCAGGGAACGTATCAGAATGCATGGGTGGATGACGTGTGAGAACACACACGCTCCACCCATGTGATGCTTCCACCTCACAGTGTAACGCAGATTTACCAAGCCACGCAGGGTGGCCTTGCGTGACTTGGTAAATCTGAATCTACGTTTTGCGTCACCTTGCGTGGCACAAGTGTGATGCAAAACTGTGATAAACCAGGCCCTCAACGCATAAAAATTAACTGTGTTATATGGTCTTTCATTGCCATTGGAGGGTACTGGTGACATCGTAAATCATGAGGTGACAATGTGGAAATGTACCTTTTTAGGGGTACACTGGTGCAGGGTCACCCGATTGTCCATGGGCTCAAAGACCAACAAAATAGAGATCACCACTGGAGTTGGAATAAATAACAAGTTTATTAATCACTCATGAGTGGGACCACATCCACACAGCACTTTCAAGTGCTGCATGAGGTAGTACACTGAATTCACAACCCGTGCCCCTTTAATACTGGTTTTCTGCAATGTAAGCATGTGAACAGAAATAGGAAGAACACGTTTTAGAAATAGTTATCTGCAAACAAGGGCAGATGAATAATTACATGGTCAACAAAGTGAGAGGGGTAGCAGGAACGCTTAAGGCAGCAGTAAATTGTCAACAGTTAACATCTGAGACCAGGTGCACTGGCAGCTACAAACCCTCAGCACGTACATTGCTTTTAGCTGAGTCAGGAAGCCAACTAAAATAGATAACACAAGAAGAGTGAAAAGACGAGCAGCAGAGGACGGGAGCATTACGAAGGAAACTAAATGGACACCACAGCCAAAATGGCTGTCGCTTACGCTAAGTAAAATATTACACATTTCCACAGATGACCCTTTTAGCATAAGCTAGGACATTTCTTATGCTTTAAAAGGGGTACGATAAACATCATGTATATCAATCTGCATCATATCGCTGACTTCTCTGTCTATTGCGAAACAGGCATTTGCATTTTGGACATTTGTTTTAGATGGTAGACAAGTAGTACAAGCGGAAATACAGAGGGAACAAAGCATTGGCCCGCATTGGATACATAAACAACAAGAGAAGAGAATTGCAATAATTAAAAACAAGACTGATATTTTCAAACCCCATACAGAAAATACGCTCCAGAACCATCCAGCCCAAGTCCATGTTACTGAATCTTGATGTATCTCAGAGGCTATTTTATGCATTTTGGAAATGGCATCATAAACAGAAGGGGCGTGGTCAGGGACAAATACACAACAACTACTACCGATAATGCTTCATGCTCTACCACGTTCAGCTAGAATAACCTCTAGCACCATTCTGTTTTGTAAAGTCAAAATTCTCGTAATTTGGAGTTCTTCTGTAATATTGCCAAGCACCATTGCTGTCTGATTAGTCAGAGTCTCTTCTACACGGATTAAGCGTCTTATCTTCCTAATATATAAAGCCGCACCAACAAAGAAAAAGAGTCCCAAATTAAAGTCAACATATTGCTGTAATGCAGTGTCAGTTTGATACACTTCATCATTATTTATAGTTCTTTTGAATCGGTTCAAGAAAATGTAATTACATTTTTTTTAATTTTTATGATAAGATGCAGGTGCTAGGAACACAGGAGGAAGCAAGAAGGATACATAACATGTTCCAGACCATCCGATTGGTAGATGATTGTAGACTTTATTCCCTCAAATGAAATAAGTGTTGTGTGAGGATAGAAAACTACTGCTATTGTTCATTCCAGTCATTTTCAATACTTTGGTACAGTCACTTTTTTTCTACTGGGATACTACCAAAACTGCTCACACAAAGATTTGCTCTGGCTCTAGAAGCAGCAATGACAAAAGACCTGTTACCCTTGGTCGTTCGAGTGTTGGGGAAAACATAACGTGTGGAGGAATTTCCTCTGCGATACTCCTCCATTTCCCATACATTTCCTTTGGCTTGTGGGTCCCCTTCCTAATTGGGGTAACACAATTTAGTACGTTTTGCATTAAGTCTTCCTACATCAGCTAGATTATATTAGCAATTTCAGAGGCCCACAACAGTGCGAACCAGGCTCTACAGGAGCCATTATGCAAGTATAGCAAGGGAATGAAAGGCGTTCCTCCTTTCTTCTGATGAGCTGGCATCATTCCACATACCCAGCAGTTGGTAGTGTTCGTAGTATTATGAGTATGATGCAGCATTTCTATGAAAGTGTTATTGAGATACGACATTCAGTGCTTCTTTTCATGATAGGGATGAGAAAAATAATAATATTCGGTGGGGACAGGAGTAGTAGCAGTCAATTTCTTCTCCGGCATGTTCATTTAGTTGGTAAACAACAAAACAGATGGTGCCCTAAGGTCCTGTGCAGGCATTGGTTTCTTCACTAACATTGAGACAAGTACCCCCCTTTGTAGTCAGCCTTTAACCACCCTGGACAGTGGCTCGAACAGTCTCTTTCTGTGATGAAATGTCTTTCTTCCTGGATCAAAGCAGATAGCTAGATGTACCAGGGATCGTGTGGTCCGGGAAGACTTCCTCAGGTCTTTCAGGTGACACAACTCATCCTTTCTTGGTGGCCAGGCAGTGATCTGTCAATGCAGCTGGGCTCACAAGGGCATGCAGGACCTTTCGACAATGAGTGGCATGCACCCAGTTCTTCCGGTTGGTCACTCGCATTGCAGTTCTGGTAGCCAGGAAGAATTATTCCGGTCCACGCCAACGAGGTGCCAAGGATATGGTCCGTTGAAACGACTTTATCAAGACAAAATCACCAGCCCGCAGATCATGGCCATCACCCTGCGACCTGTCTGGAAGGGCTTCCCGTACCTACTGATAAATAGAAGGTAAGCTGTCAGTTAACTGGGACAAATAGTCACTCATCAACACATGGGATACATCATGTATAGGGCGAGGTTTAGAGATTCCCCAAATATTCATGGGCCTGCCAAACACAACCTCATATGGCCCAAGGCCAGATCGTGTGCGTGGTATTGGTCTGATAGAAAGTAGTGCTGGGGGCAGGTCATCAGGCCATTTCAAAGACGTAAGAAGCCTGTATTCTAGCCAATTTCAATTTCGGGGTGGAGTTGTAATGCTCCATCAAGCCTGCTGATTGTGGGTGAAAAGCGGCACAAAATTTCTGCTTAATCCCTAACACTTTCATGACATATTCAACAACTTTCCCAATGAAATGAGGCCCCTTGTCACTCCATAAGACCCGACAAATGCCAAATTGAGGAAAGAACTCCTTTAGGAGAACTTTCGCTGTCGTGAGGGCTGTATTATCCTTCATAGCATACGACTCCACCCATTTACTGAAGGCAAAAACCACTACCAAGACATATTTCAGATTATTACAGCACTCAAACTGAATGTAGTCCATTTGCAAAACCTCAAAAGGTGCAGTTGGTGTCCCAAACCCTCCTGTTGGAGTTCACGTTCCCTTTCCAAGATTATACTGGAGACAGACCAAACAAGACTGGACCATCTTTTTTAGCAGTGAGGGCAATATCAGGATGATCCCAAACTTGCATAAGTTGCTTTGCTATTAAGGATGCATCAACGTGTGCCGGCCCATGTGCCATGTGAAAAATTGGGTATAAGTAGGCTGTGGGTAACTTCCATTTGGTCATATCTTTATTACTCCAGCTGCCCTCATCATCCAGTGTTCCCTCCTTGGACCATTGGTTTAGTTCATCAGCGTAGGCAGATTGGTGTATGTCCAGCACCTCTTGCATGGCATCATGTCAACGTTCAGCTTGTGACGACAGTACATACATAGATGTGGTACTTTACTGCATTGCGATTTCACAGGCTGTGTGATCTGCAAAGGCATTACCTGCTCCTATTTTATCAGTCAGTTTCTTGTGTGCACTACACTTAACAATTGCCATTTTCTTAGGATAGGTTAGAGCAGTAAGGAGATTATGTACTAATTCTCCATGCACTATCTGTGTCCCATGGGAAGTAAGAAAACCCCTTTCTTTCCACAAACGACCAATATTGTGTGCCACCCCAAAAGCGTACTGGCTGTCGGTAAAAATGTTAACAAGTAAGTCTGTACTAAGCTCACATGCTCTCGTCAGTGTAATCAGTTTGGCCGCTTGGCCCGACTTTTGTGGGATGCAAGCTGTTTCAACTATTGTCTGAAGTGTTGTAATCGCATAGGCAGCAGATGTAGTACCATCAGGCAATTTTAGACACGAGCCGTCAACCCATAGCTCCCCATCAAACTAGGTAGAGGTGTATCTTGTAGGTCAACGCGGCCCTTTGTTTGCTCTTTAGTGAGGAATATACAACCTTGTAACTCTTGTGACTGAGACTGAGTAGCTGGAAATGGCAATAGTGTAGCAGGGTTTAGGGTCAGACATTTTTCAGCGTAATATGAGGGGACAAAAGTGTCAGTTCATATCCTGTCAAGCGAGCACTAGTCAAATGCTGTGTTTTCATTTGATTTAGCAAAGCATCAACAGAATGGGGTTCTAACACAAGCAGTTTATGTGACAAAACTATTCCTTCACTCTGACGTATTGCTACAGCAGTTGCTGCCACTGCTCGGAAACATCCAGGCAGCGCACGGGCGACTAGGTCAAGGAAAACTGAGAAATATGCACAAGGACGTTGCTTATCACCGTGTGTCTGTGTTAAACCTAAGAGCGCACAACTTTCTCTCTCATGTACATAGAGTGTGAAAGTCTTAGTGTAGTCTGGGGTTCCTAATACTGGTGCAGAGCAAAGAGCTTGGCGTAACTGTTGGAAGGCATTCATTAGTCCATGGGAGGGGCATCAGAGTGTCTTTAGTCAAAAGGGCCAACAAAGGTTTAATAATGTGCGAAAAACTAGGGATCCACTGCCTACAAAAATCAGTAAGGCCAATCAGTGCACGGACATCCTTCTGAGTACGGGGCACGGGAGTATCTAAAATAGTCTGAATGCGGCCTGGTGTGAGTGTACGTCCCTCCTTAGACAGGAGGTGACCTAAATAGGAAACCTGCTGTCTACAAAATTGCAACTTTTTTTGCGAGACTTTGTGATTGTGAGAGGAAATAAATGATAACAATAACAGTGTTCCTTCTTCACACTGCTCAGGGCTATCTGCGCCAACAAGATATCGTCAACATATTGGATAAGGGCCACCCTTGTAGGTACAGGAAAATAATCAAGCTGCCTTTTTGATGCCTGACTGTAAATGCTAGGACTCTCTGTATAGGCCTGTGTAGCTCTACAGAACCGAAATGATCTACTTTTCAGGGTGAACCGGAACAAATAACGGCTGTCAGGGTGAATGGGTATTGAGAAGAAAGCATTCTTTAAATCGATCACCGAAAATGTAGTGGCAGTAGGAGGGATCAGTGAGAAGTGTAGTGATATCAGAAACTACCGGATATTGGGGCACTACAATTTTATTAACTTCTTGCAAATCAATAATGAATCTGTAGATTTTAGTGTCAGTGTCTTTTTTCAAAATAGGAAGGATAGGGCTATTGCAAGTGTTATAGGGGACTTCTTTCACTACCCCTACTTTAATCAAATCCTGAACAATACCTGCTAATGCTTCTTCATATTCTCTGGATATTTTGTATTGGGGCAGACAAGGCAATTAAACACCTTCCTTTACTTGGATATGCACAGGTGGAATTACCATTTGACCCACATCAGTATCTGATCTAGCCCACAAAGTACTGAGTAAGGATGCCATAGCGACATCCTTATTGATAAGACAAGATTTCTCAACCATTGGATAATTGTCATTCAAAATAACACGCACACCTTCCGGAGAACAACATATCGTGGCACGAAAATATTTAAGCATATCGATACCCACAATGTTATCCGGTGTGGTAGGGAAAAGCAAAAATGGACATGCTGCAGTGAATTTATCAAGTCTGAATTCAAGTGGCTATGAAAGTGTAGTAGGTGTAGGTGTCCCATTGAATCCTATTGATGTTATCATTGTGCCGGACAGGGGAGGAGCCCTAAGAACCAATTTTTTTAGACAGAACACTACAGGTAGTCCCTATATCAACCAGAAACCGATCAGTAGATTCCAAGACGTTTGCGTCAACATAGGGACCCATTTGATGTACTGGCACCTTAACCGATTCCTTACCCCATCCTAGGCATCCCTATGCATAATCGGAACCTACAAGGGCATCAGCAGAATAATCAGACATTTGAATTGATTAAGTATTAGAGTAATCTGGTCCTTGTTCAACTGCTTCAAATCTGGGGCGAGCTCCCTGTACCTCCCCTGCTGCCTGAATTCCCTGGGCGTCCTCTCAAACTGCCCCTTCCCCGCCTATACTGCTGACCTCGCAAAAGAAGGCACTCAGAACGCCAATGGCCAGTCTCTTTACAATAAACACACTGATCAGGGGACAAATTTGCTCAAGGAAGAGGGGGCACTCCTGGTGTATACATTTCACGTCCGCCTCTGCCACCACCCCTAAATGGTGGACCATATACTTGATCCAACATAACTTTTGTCTTTAATTCTTTAACCTACTTATCCTTCCTGTCTTTTGCTTCATGTTCCTGTCGCTCTTAATATTGGGCCATAGTCAAAAGGGAAACTGGGGAAGACGTGGTCCAAGAACTCTCGATGGCCTTTAAGCGACTATCTATTTCTGGTAACATATTAGCGACAAATTTGTCAACAAACAAATGCTTACCCGTATCGTCGGCCAATGATTGACCACTAAAATCATAAAATGTCTCTTCAAATCTTGAAAAGAAATTAGAAACTAACTCATTATTTTTCTGTTTACAGGATACTAGTGTGGTCAATCTATTTTCTTAGGGGTTTGAGAGTCTTTAACTTAGTCACAATAGCTTTAGGACGATCTAATATCTCCTTCTAAGATTTCTGCCCAGGCTCCCTTTCCTCAGCTATTTGTTCTAAATGTTCCCAGGTACACCATATGCTACATTATCATCTATTTTACGTATCGTTCTCCACATATCAGGAGGCAAAATAAGCCAGAAGAACATATCAAGGTCATAGTGCAGGAGCTAACGGCTCCTTCCACCGCCTCATAGAAGGCGGCAGGATTTTTCCGGGGGTCAGGCAAAACAGTTTTAGGAGCCATCACGTCAGCTCTACTCCAAGGAGTGTAAACCCAATTATATATGAAATATCCCTTTGAATCATCTGAAGTTTTATCATCATTGGTTCCTGCACCCATCGGAGGAACATGCAGAGATGCAGTTTCACGTATAGGTTTCTCAATAACTGTAGTACTTCTGGGTGCAACCTCTTCCACCAGAGCATCTACGTCCTGTGCTTGAGTTTGAACTGCTTCTATTCCTCTCTGTTGTCTAGCTAATTCTTGCTCCTTTCGTAAACGTAATGTTACATCTCATATTTTAACCACTCGTCTAATCCTATTTATTTAATCTATAAAGTTTTATATAGTGCAAACAAGATCCCGAAGGATATAAGAGCGCTTTACAAAAGGATGGAAGGAAGGACATAAATGCAATATTGACATCAAGTAAGAATACAAAAGAGGAATAATCGCATAATTACAAGACAAATGAATTAAGGAGAGTAATACAATAAACATGCATATAGCGGGCTACGAAGGAGGGCACACAATGAAGTAAAGAAGAGCAGCATCAAATGATGGTACAATGGCTGTAGGATCAATGACTTCGAGCAGGTGAGCCTAGCCCAGTTAGGGTAAGGATTTGTTCATTAAGAATCTTTTGGCTTCCAGTTTGAAAGGAGTCAATATATCAGATAGGTCAGAAAAAGGAAAAGTCCCCTCTTTTACTCGTTTATAATCAGTATTTATATCAACTGGCTCTAGTTCCTGAGGAATTTGCCTATAATAAAATATTATCTACCAAGCACATTTTTCTACAAAATTAAATTGCAATGTATTTTTTCACTGTTAAACCATAGTTACAATGAGCGATGCAGCATGAGGTCGGTGAGCCTCCTCCCTAGCAGCAGTTTTTAATTGATCTTTTTCTGCTTTAGTCAAAGTAGAGCGAGTCTGTCACCCATCTTGATTATCTTTATCTTTTTCTTCTGAAGACAAATGCTCCTAGTCAGAAACCTCATCCTCAGGGGCACTTGGAGTAGGAAATATATACGGGGTGGGGGTCGGTCTAAAATGATGCAATCATCCTGAGGCGTATTAAGTAGTGGATAGATAGGGCACCCAATAGGGTACTGGCCATTTACTTCTAATCAACGTTCTCTATCTTCTTTTTCTATTTTTTCCTTCTTTTCTTTATTTTATAATTCTAGCTCTTTTTGATATATCGTTTGGTGTTCTTTTTCTGCTATAGCTTCTGCTCTCTTCGCTCTCTCGTATTTTTCTCCCACATACGCACACAAACAAACATATACTGTCTACTTTTTCTTTTAAATAAACACTGCTCTACATATTGAACCTTTTTAAAATTGAATGACCCATTCACTGGCCATTGCAGATCAGACTCTTTCTATGTGTATTTTTTCCATAGTGGACCGTACATTATGGAAGAAATACTATATTTAGCATATATGTCTCTGTTAGGTGTACCTTCTGGGGGAGCCGGCTGACTTTGTTTCAAGCTTACTTTGGTACCACCAGAGAAGCAACACCACCTACGTAGTGTGCTGAGAACAGGCATGTTTTATAAATATATGTAAAATATTACTACTCCAAACAAATATTCCAAAAGGAGAATCATCTCCACATTACCTGCCTTCAAACTTTGCAAAGAATGAATAGCAAATCTAAACAAAAAGCCCAGGCCAAACAAATCAAGAGTGCCGCTTCAGCGACCTTACCAAACAGAAGTCTCCAACTACCAACTCGAGACCGGCCCCCACCGGAGGGTCAAATCGTGAAAACCGGAAAAATCACATCGGCCTGCAACAACAAAAGTCTCCTCGTGCAGTGCGCTTCCTCAGCAATATTTCGATCCTCCGTCGAGACCACTCCTTCGGACGGCCGCATGTCCGATGGGGCCCCATGAGTCGGGCGCCAATTGGGGAAATGTACCTTTTTAGGGGTACACTGGTGCAGTGTTATCCTTTTGTCCATGGGTTCAAAGACCAACAAAATAGAGATCGGCACTGGAGTTGGAATAAATAACAAGTTTATTAATCACTCATGAGTGAGACCACATCCACACAGCACTCTCAAGTGCTGCATGAGGTAGTACACTGAATTCACAAACTGTGTCGCTTTTATACTGGTTTTCTGCAATGCAAGCATGTGAACAGAAATAGGAAGAACAAGTTTTAGAAATAGTTATCAGCAAACAAGGGCAAATGAATAACTACGTGGTCAGCAAAGTGGGAAGGGGAGCCGGAATGCATATGGCAGCAGTAAATGGTCGACCGTTAATATCTGAGGCCAGGTGCACTGGCAGCTACAAACCCTCAGCATGTACATTGCTTTTAGCTGAGTCAGGAAGTCAACTAAAATAGATAACACAAGGAGAGTGAAAAGACAAGCAGCAGAGGATGGGAGAATTACGAAGGAAACAAAATGGACATCACAGCCAAAATGGCTGTCGCTTATGCTAAGTAAAATATTACACATTTCCACAACAATATAAACCTGAGCTGAAAATGTAAGACCATATTACATGTTATTCCTTATGTATTTTTTTTACATTAGATGATTTATTAATTGATTTAAAAACTCTTCCGATAGATTTGGCGCATTTGAGTGCAATCCTTGGTGTCATTTTAGTTTTGCCTTGTTGGGAATATATTTAATGCTAGCATTTAATATGTGTTTACATGCAGTGGTATACATTTAAAGCTGCATTGTAAGGATATTAAAAACATATTCTAAAATGTGTGTTTGCTTTGTGGTACATTGATGTTAGATTTATCAAGACTGAAATGGGAAAATAAAGTTCAGTGTGGGACAGTATATTAACATATTATGCTGCCAGGGTTCTCGTTTAACAGTGTTTATTTTAACACGCTGTGGAGGATTACTTGGTAGGTGCTTGCTTTAAGGGTGAGCTTGTAACGTGTGCTGATTACCGCTCTGAGATCAGCACTGTCGTTGTGAAAGCTTTTTTTTTTTTACAAGCACTGAAAGAAAGAAGAAATGATGTGTTAACCAGCCATTTAACTTTTTTATTTGTTTAGAGGTGCTACATTTCCTGCAAATTAAGTCACAGTGAAGACCTATTTTTTTTACAAATTAAGAGCTTTGAAACCACTGGCAATCATTCAATAAAAATGTCTTACCAATTTTTAGGTCTCGCCTGGTGTTAGCAGCGCGCATGCGAGGGCTTCTTGGGATCAATACAGTTCCGCTCTGCCTGCAAGTTTTATTGGCGTGCGTCGTTTCTCGTCATTAATTATGCTAAACATACTTTAGTGATTGTTGCACTAGAGGGTTTTTAGTCCCCCCTGTTTGCCACCCTGTCCGCTTTAGGCCACGCCCACCGGGATTTGATCTTTTACTTGCGGAGGTACACAGCCTCCTTCAATTACTCAGTAAGCACTATATTTGTTATTTTTTGGAAGTTACATGCGCAGTCCGCTTTCATTTTCGGGACCGCAAGCACTATATTTGTTATTTTTTTAAAGTAATCAGTATATTTCTTATTTTGGTAAGTTACATGTGCGGTCCACTTTCATTTTTAGGACCACGAGCACTATATTTGTGATTGTTTTTTTAAAAAGCTTCAGCGCATGTTGTGTCGGATAGGGATGGGCACCGGAAAGGGGGCATGGCTGCATTTCTTCTGACCACTGGCATTTTCCTTATTTATGTTCTTAGGCGCTGACTTTTCATGGGGACACTTCATAGCGCTATTCATGTTCAGACTTTTGGCTGTGGCGCCTCACAGACTTGAAGGCTAAAGCATCCTGCTCTCACTGACTGTCCCCGCTCACTTCGACGCCAGGGTTCACAGTGCCCTTAGAAGTTCAGAGGGGAAGCCCAGAGTAAACAGTTCCTTCACATCGCACAGGTGGGTTGCAAAGCTCTCCTCTCCTAGTCGGATTAAGCCACAAGACCTCCTCGGCAGCACCTCTTAACCCAGAAGACCCTCCCCTCCCTGTTCTTGCATCTACTGATCTTTGCTGACATGAAAGGCCGCTGCCAGATCTGTTCAGCTTCAGTTGTGCTTCTGACTGCTGAAGAGCAGCCCACGAGCCTGAGGCTCTGAACACTCACTGAGCCGGAATCTGTGAGAAGACGTTCTCAGAGGACGCAGGATGAGGCGCAGAGTAACCTTTCCGCCATTGCCACCGGAGGAACAACAAGCATTAATAAAAATGCAATAGGTCTCACCTTTCATTAAGTTAAAGTCATTTGCTTTACTAAACAATACCATTAGCAAAGCAAATGGCTTTAACTTAATCAAAGGCGAGACCTATTGCATTTTAAATGCTTGTTTATATTTAGTGTCGGCCATGGGGCAGGCAGGGACTATTGGGACACAGCCAAGGAGGCTGTTTTTTTGGCTGCTACTGTCCCAGTGTCAGGCGTAGATCAATATCCAGGCAGAAACCAAACTCCTCAGAAGTGCAGACAGTATCAATCTCTTCCCCTAGAACAGACCCTCCGCCGTGGTATAAAACACACAAGGGGATGATACTATTCCAGGAAAAGGGAGAGACCAAAACCAAGGTCAAAGAAAAAGGAGGCAGGGTGAAGACCCACACTGCAATAAGTCACAGATCCCTGCAGAGGAGAGAAAAGACAACAAGAAAGGATTTAATAACATGTGCAGTTGAATAACTAGTAAATAGCTACCTGTACCCAAAGGAGAAATATGCTGTCACACTCTTACCTGACCTGTGAGGCAAACAAACGTAATATGTGTTTCCCTGAGCACATAAGAAGCTCTCATGAGACACAAAAAAGGATATAGAACAATTCGCAGTCTTTAGCTCTCTCCCAAAGTATAACAGGTAAGGTGTGCAGAGTTCCAAAGATGTCCGTCTTTCTGTTTCTCCGTATGGTTCCCAGGAAATAATGTTCCAAATGAAAACAGGAAGATTAACTGGACGAAACGCTTCCTCGCGTGCACCTACAGTTCAATGACGAGGTTTAGTCAACAACAAAAGAAAACGCTACTTTGCGTCTTGGTTGCAAAAAAAAGGAAAGGATCAAAGTTTGTTTGCAGATAAACTCGGCTTAGCGTTTTTTAAGGAAATACTATCCGGCAGCAATAAGCAGCAGCTGTTCCTCAGCTGCCGATTCCAGCATGCAGCTTGATTCACGACCACGCCTGACGGCGCTGTACAATTCTCCGGTTTGCCGATACACGGCGGTGACGGGGGAAGGGAAGCGGGAAGGAGGGGAGGAGTTGCGCGGTCCGGGAACTCTACACTAGCGGGCAGCTAGTTACGGAGCCTCCAGGAGCCAACAAGGGTTGATGGCAGAAAACGGGAAACCAATCTCCCGATACACGGAAAGGGGACAGGATCGGATCACGGTCCAAACACCACACACGTATCCGGGTCAAAGCGAGGAAAACCAAGCGCCGCCATCTTGGAGAAGGAGGTTTAAGAACCTCCCTCCTTGCCTGTGATTGGTCTGCAACTTCCAATGTCTTCTGTATTACAGGCATCCCACTCTAGCACTCTTGGACTTGTAGTGTCAGCAGCGCGGAACAGCATATTTCCCCCCTAAACTACTCTCAAACCGGCAGAAAAGATACTACGCTTATGGGCTCCTAACACCCAGGGTCTGTCCTCCTATGGATCTGCTAACTGGGCCAAGTCCATACCTTTCAGCACTTGAATCTCAGTGGCAGCAATGTCAATCAGTCATAGGCTATCAATAACGAGGTGTGCTATTCCTAACAGAGGGAGCAGAATCAGTTCGGAACGGGTGGAGTAGCTCCTATAAGGAGCAAGGGCCCTCACACACCCTGGGAGGTATCATGCTTCAGCATAGTCTACTGGCAAAATAGGGCAACCCAATTATACCCAAGAAAATGGGTAGGATCCAGTGCATAAACAATTCATTGATATGAATTATATTGGTCACAAATGTCATCCAAACAGCAAAAGAATTACAACTATAGACAAGGATGTTTTCACATTTCTCTGTATTAATTTATGTTTTATGTTTTTAGCCAGCTCAGGTTGCACAGTAGTCGTCTGGTTACTCTGTGGAGCACCCACTCCTTGGTCAAAGAGAACTTGGAACTGGAGCCACAAGTGAGTTAGCAGCTGGCACCTTTACACAGAGTTGGATGACTGAAGATGGGAATTCTCTGCCTTTCTTTGCAGAACCAGTTCGGATTGCTTTCATTTCTATGTGTCCTTCTCTGGCTTTCTACCTGCCTCAGCTTGTCTTGAGTAATGCTTTTCACAGCAGGTCGTTTTTAAATTGCAACACCCACACCAGAAGCACAAAGAGGTGTAAGCAGTCTGCACCTGACTATTAACAGCCACACTTGATAGTAATCAGAAAGAGACTCAAGGGCTGCTCTGCTTCTAAAGACCCCTTCACACCCTGGCAAGATAAACTGTACTGCCACCAATCCCCTGGCCATCCACCAAATTGCAAATACCATAAAGACACTTCAGCAGCCCTGTGTATTAGAAATTACCTAATCGAATTTATAGAGTACGGCCTGTCTCTTCTTTCCCCACTTCAGCATTGTGGTTCTCTCCCTCCATTCACAGGAATGTTATAAATAGAGTTCCACTGTCTGGGAAAGCAACCTCATTTCCATTTTGTGCATATGAACAGGCCAAGGGCTTCAAAAATGGAACCACAGGCCTTTGGCACTCTTGTTCACTCAGACACCGGCGCAATGCATATTTGCACACATCCATGCGCATGCAATCTCGGGGATAGGTTTCTGGGGTCACCGTCAGTAGTGTAAGTGACGTGAATGGGCTAGTAGGCTCCCAGTCACCCCATGTGTAAAAAGGCCTTGGCATAGTATAATCAGAAAAAAACAAAATATACCACTGTGCTACCTTTCTGAACCCATGACAGATAAAGTAGTCCTCCTGGTGTTACTGAGGGTCCACTTGGTGCCTCCCTCAAGGTCCAGGAACAGGCGTAGGTCAAGGGTAGGCCTATGTGTTTGCACACATTCTAGATTAGCATGAGGCAGATCCCAAAATCTGAAAGATGCGTTACTGGATACTCGCAGTTGGGCACAAAGGGCAGGGGTCAATACTGTACGCGATTCAGGGGTTATTACAGTCCAAAGATACAGTTAGAAAAAAGAGGCAATAGTAAAAAAAAACACAAGTTATAGTACACAATAAAAAAGGTGAAGCAACATAATACAGTGATAAAATCATGAGCAATGTTTGCACAAACTATACTCCGGAGCACTTAAGCATAACAAAATATCAATCCAGTTTCTGTAATGATGATATGGGTCAAACAATGGGCCAGATTTATCAACATTTGGCGCAATGCAAGTCAACAGAACAACTTGCTGCACTGCATCAAATGGATAGAGAAGGGAGGCGCCTTAATTATTAACATATGGCACATTCTTGCTCTTCCTCTGTGCTGGTGCACCAATGCATGCACTCTCACGCCATGGTGTTAGGATGCCTGCGTTACAGGCAGGATTGTTTTTGTGCAGGAAGGGACACCTTACTGCATAAAAACAATCCGCTGAGGGGGAGGAGCCACGCGCCGGTCGAAGATGCCCGCGTGAAGGCTCAGCTCCTCCAGGCCTGACCCCCATCCCTATCACCCTGAAATTAATCCTGTCCGCTGACCCCACCGCTATCGGCTGAAGGTGAGCGGAGCCGATTCCAGTGATTCCGGCACCTGTGACCTCGGGGGTCAGAGTTCTACCGCTCGTTCGGTGAGGCCTGTGCCCTGGCTGGAGCCAGGGGCTAAATTCTCATGGGAGCCGGCCACCAGTCCAACAACACTGTAGTATTCTCTGTGTTGTGCCTCTTAGGCACCTGTAGGTAGAACTTTGTTTCATTGTGAGTTCCATGCTCTATACTAGAATGTTAGATGTTTGGCAGTTCATTGCTGCTTCTGCCTCTTGTCGCTGTGTTTCTCCTGAGCAGAATAAACTCTAACTGAAGTATCAAGCCTTGCATCCATTGAGTTTTACTACAAAATTGTTGGCGACGATGCTCAGGAGAAAGTAAAAGAACCTGCCTTACCTCGACTTTACTCTAGTCCAGTGTCTAAATAAAAGCTTTGTGGGAATGCGAACAACGGCTGTTTTCAGGACTGCAATCATCTGACAGACGTTGGAAACAAAAAGATAAGTCTTCCGCTTTGTTCCCTGCGCGCTTGTGGCATTTTCTTCGATTAAAAAAGGCTTTAGCGTTTATTGTGGAAAATAACGTCATTAGCGCGTGTGTCATCAGCGCGTGTCTGCCGATGGAAGTAACTGCGCGCAGAAGATCTTGACGTAACTGACGCATGCGTTTGCCATTTTGTTACGTTACCTTGGCAACACAGCAAGTGCGTGTCTGCGGTTGGCAAATAACTTTCTACTTAAGACCCTGACGCGTGGTTGGCAACGCGCTACACGTTACTGACGCGGTTGACTGCCATTTGTTTGTGTTACCTTAGTAACACAGTCAATCTTACCGCATACCGTCAATCCTGTTTAGATATACGGCGCATCCTGCCTACGTTTTCAAAGCTCAGCATTTACATTGTTGAACAAATAAAACGTAGTCCACGCTATTTACAATGAACACTGTTCAGTTTTCACTCATTTTAATTAAAACAAACTTCATTGTTGTTTCTCTATTTTCCACGCTGGTGCTATCTAAAGGAAAACAAAATAGACACTGTAAATTCAATAAAAGAGGTATGTTTTGAACAAAATCTCAAATCTCTTGTAGTCAGCGACAAGGCAAGTCAATGAAGCTTTCTAACTAACTGTTGCTTCTTAAAAAAAAAAGACTTTTCGCTCAGCATGCAGTCAGTTTCACCACCTCCTCCATTTCTTGAGGCCCCAGGAAACCCACCCATAGTCTGGAAAAAATGGTTCAATGCATTCGAGACTTATTTAGGTGCAATAGGCGCTTCAAGATATCGCGCAGAGAGAAAAAAATGTTTATTATTGCATTCCTTAGGTTTTGAAGGGAGAGAGATCTACAAACATTTACCCCCTTTGACTAGAAACAACGCTGAAGAAGATGTAGATGAATACACCGAAACCAGAATGAGACTGGAATTGAGATTTGATGTTAAGCCTAGTCTTGTTGTAATTAGACACAAATTCTTCAAAAGAGAACAACTACCTGGGGAGGATGTTGAGACATATGTCTCTAGTTTAAGGCAGCTGAGTGCAGAGTGCGAATTTGAAGGTTTTAGAGAACAATTGATTAGAGATCAATATGTTTGTAAATGTTCTGACAAGTCTATTCAACAAAAATTACTCACGTTGGGCAACCCAACGCTTGAAGAGACTATCCGCATGGCCAAGAGCAGAGTTGTCTAAAAAGGAAGTGAAGGAACTTGAGAAGAAATGTGAAGAAGCAATTTCCATAGTTAGAACTAAGGAGAACAAGGATAATAAAGTGGCTTTTGGTCAACAACGTTTTGAGAAAAACAATTTTTCTAATTCACAACGTTTTGAGAGAAATGCTTTTTCTAGGTCTGACATTTGTTATAGGTGTGGTAATCCTTCACACAACAAGAACAACAAGTTTTGTCCTGCAAGAAACTCTACATGTCGAAACTGTGGAAAATTTGGGCATTTTGCAAAAATTTGTCAAGTAACGAAACAAGGGAACTCAACTTCAACCTATAAATCTCAAGGACAGAGCAATGTCAATGTAGTTGGAAATGACACCGAATTTTATGAGAGCACCGGAAGGGACTCTGGTTCTATCAACAGTATCCAATACGATCTTAGGGACATGGTTGTGGTCGTAAGAGATGATGGTGTCATCACTGGGGACCCTTCAGAATGTGTTGACCCTTATGAAGATTTCGGCGTTGGTGACAAAGTTGTTTCTTTGTTAGTAGACTCTGGTGCTAAAGTAACAATGATCACCCAAGAACTGTTTGATGAAACTTGGCCAGAAAGGAAGCTCCAGCCACCGGATAGAGCTCCTGTTTCTTATGAGGGACGCAGGATAGCTCTTCTTGGTTTTTTTTGAGGATATCATTCAGTTCAGGGGAAGGAAAATTTTTGGAAAAAGATATGTTTCCATAAAAGGGTTGAACATTTTGGGGTGGTTTCACCAGGGGTTGTTTAAGATGACCCTTAGACCCGGTACTAAAGAACAGATTAGTATTGATGAATCCTGTGACTATAATGAAAAGTTAGCAGTTGTAGAGTCTAATGAATACGTTGAGAAGCTTATTCTCAAGTTTCCCACTGTTTTTGGGAACAGCCTTGGAATGATTAAAGGTTTTAACCACGAGATAAAAGTGAAAGATGGGGCTATCCCTGTTAAGCATAAGGTCAGGAGTGTTCCTTTCAGCCAGCGTAAGGGATGGTTTGGAAAAGGAGTTGAATGGGTTGTGCAAGAAAGGGGTCATAGAACCTATAGAGTCGTCCTTGTGGTTGTCTCCTCTTGTTGTCGCCAGGAAAAGGAATGGTGATTTGCGCATCTGTGTGGACTTGCGCAGTCTCAATAAAAACATCTGGATTGACTCACACCCCTTGCCAAAGATTACGGATTTGTTGTCTCTTACTAGAGGTGCAAGGTGGTTCACTAAGTTGGATTTAGCTTCCGCTTACCACCAGGTGGTTTTGAGTCAATCCTCTAGACATTTGACTGCATTTGTCTCTCCTTTTGGGAGTTTTCAATACTGCAGGATGCCGTTTGGCCTCACGTCGGCGGCAGCAGTTTTCCAGAGGCTAATGAGTCAAATGTTTAAGGATACTCCTTGGGTAATTGTCTTCCAGGAGGATGTTTTGATTTTTGGCGAAAACAAAGAGGATCATGATTTTTCTTTGAATCAAGTTTTAGAAATCATGCAGGATAAAGGTGTTGTACTCAAGAGTGAGAAATGTGTTTTCCTAAAGGAAAAAATTGAATTTCTAGGACATGTGGTCTCACATGATGGGGTGGAACCACGACCTGGTTTGGTGAAAGCTATTGTAGATGCTTCTCCTCCTGTCGATAAATCTGGTTTGAAGTCTTTCATTGGGCTCAGTGAATTTTACTCCAGATTTATCAAAGATTATGCATCTAAAGTTCATCCTCTCACCAACATGCTTAAGAAGAATGTACCTTTTATTTGGGATAAGAACTGTCAGGAAGTTTTCCAATGGATTAAATTACAGTTGGTAGGTGATAGTGTGCTCAAACCTTTGATCCTAATAAAGAATGTGTTGTGACTGTGGACGCGAGTGGGTTTGGCCTTGGGGCTGTGCTCACTCAGAAGAATGGCCAAACTGACAATACCATTGCTTATGCTTCGAGAGAGTTGCGTGGTGCTGAGGTGAATTTCTCTGTTATTGAGAAAGCTTTTGGCTTGCTGGTGGGCGGTCAGGAAGTTCAACCCTTTTCTTTGGGGTAGTCACTTTGTGATCCGTACGGACCATAATCCCTTAGTCTCAATTTTGTCTGGGGAGAAGATTAAAGAGCATACTCCTAGGATTGCCAGGTTGTCTACAAAGTTACTACAGTATGACTTTGACATCGTTTATCTGCCTGGTTCGAAAAATGTCAGGGCAGATTATTTCTCACGTTTTCCTATAACAGGGAATGATTGTGATTTTGAAAAGGAAGATGACCTAGAGGATTGTTTTGTTGCTGCCTTGGATCTTGAAGGTTTGTGTGCTATTAATGAGGTTGAGTGGAAAGAGGAGTTGTTAAAGGATGAAGTTCTTGTTCAAGTTGTTAATTACGTGAAATCTGGTTGGCCTAAAATATAAGGGCGAACCACTGGAAAAAGTAGATGCCTTCTCCTATTTAGGAATTATCCTACAACATGACATGAAATGGAAATCACACATTAATATGGCATCTTTAAAATTTAGTCAGTAATCAGGCGCAGTCACCATCAAACATAACACATCTCTGACAAGACCTATAAATTGTGCACTCGAAGTTTATAGTATGAAAGTATTGAGTGCATGCCTATATGGGTCTGAGCTCTGGGGTTTTTCAAACTTAGGAGACTTGGGGGGGGGCGGAAAATAAATTTCTGCGAGGGCTTGTTAGGGCCCCACAAAGTACCCCCATAATCCCTCTAAAGATGGACCTAGGTAGGAAAAATATCGAAGACATTGCCCGCCTACGTCCTCTGCTGTATTGGAGGCGCTTAATGGTAACCCCAGAGCTAAGCCATTATGTATCAGCTCTTTTTGATGTTGTGAATTGTGACCGCTTTCATTGCATTAAATGGCTAAAGGAACTTCGGGGTACATTGGGGAAGTTGGGCCTTGACCACTTGTGGGGTGATAAGGATGTTGCCTCATTTCCATCGAAAAAGCAACTGAAGGATATCTATTGGGAGTCGGTATATGTATCAGTGTATCGTAAAGGTTTGCAATCAACCCTGTCATCATGCTTTTTGGACATTAAACAACTTCCATCTTATGAAAAATATTGGGATGTAATTGAACGTCCATTTGACAGGAAACTATACTTCCAATTCCGTGTGGGAACACTCCCAGTGAACGCTTTTAGACAACATTGGTCCCCATCGCAGGACGCTTACTGCGACCATTGTAAAAATCAAACAGAAGATATTGCGCACCTGCTTTTTTCCTGCCCCTTGTATGTCATTCCCCGCCGAAAGTGGCTAAAACCAATTTGCAAAAATATGGGTACTCGCTGTTGTTTACAAGCCCTAAGAATTTTAGTATCTGATTGCTCATCACCATTAGTAATAGGCGTAGCAAAATTCTTGGCCTGGGCTTGGGTAATAAGATCACGTACTTTATAGCCTACCGGTTAACATGAACTATGAACTGCCTGTCTAAACTTGCTCGTTTTTTAATTTTTCTCAATTAATTTTTAAAATGTATGTATACATTTCTTAGTATTTATCAGCATTCGACTTTTGTTGTTTAATATGTTTTTAGTGAATTATTCTCATGCTTAGTATTTATTGTATCATGGTTAGGAGGTTTGCTTTTATGACTAAAAGTTGAATAAAGCTTTGAAATTTGAATTTGAATTTGATAAGAACTGTCAGGAAGTTTTCCAATGGATTAAATTACAGTTGGTAGGTGATAGTGTGCTCAAACCTTTTGATCCTAATAAAGAATGTGTTGTGACTGTGGACGCGAGTGGGTTTGGCCTTGGGGCTGTGCTCACTCAGAAGAATGGCCAAACTGACAATACCATTGCTTATGCTTCGAGAGAGTTGCGTGGTGCTGAGGTGAATTTCTCTGTTATTGAGAAAGAGCTTTTGGCTTGCTGGTGGGCGGTCAGGAAGTTCAACCCTTTTCTTTGGGGTAGTCACTTTGTGATCCGTACGGACCATAATCCCTTAGTCTCAATTTTGTTTGGGGAGAAGATTAAAGAGCATACTCCTAGGATTGCCAGGTTGTCTACAAAGTTACTACAGTATGACTTTGACATCCTTTATCTGCCTGGTTCGAAAAATGTCAGGGCAGATTATTTCTCACGTTTTCCTATAACAGGGAATGATTGTGATTTTGAAAAGGAAGATGACCTAGAGGATTGTTTTGTTGCTGCCTTGGATCTTGAAGGTATGGGTGCTATTAATGAGGTTGAGTGGAAAGAGGAGTTGTTAAAGGATGAAGTTCTTGTTCAAGTTGTTAATTACGTGAAATCTGGTTGGCCTAAAATATAAGGGCGAACCACTGGAAAAAGTAGATGCCTTCTCCTATTTAGGAATTATCCTACAACATGACATGAAATGGAAATCACACATTAATATGGCATTTTTAAAATTTAGTCAGTTAGCAGGCGCAGTCACCATCAAACATAACACATCTCTGACAAGACCTATAAATTGTGCACTCGAAGTTTATAGTATGAAAGTATTGAGTGCATGCCTATATGGGTCTGAGCTCTGGGGTTTTTCAAACTTAGGAGACTTGGGGCGGGCGGAAAATAAATTTCTGCGAGGGCTTGTTAGGGCCCCACAAAGTACCCCCATAATCCCACTAAAGATGGACCTAGGTAGGAAAAATATCGAAGACATTGCCCGCCTACGTCCTCTGCTGTATTGGAGGCGCTTAATGGTAACCCCAGAGCTAAGCCATTATGTATCAGCTCTTTTTGATGTTGTGAATTGTGACCGCTTTCATTGCATTAAATGGCTAAAGGAACTTCGGGGTACATTGGTGAAGTTGGGCCTTGACCACTTGTGGGGTAATAAGGATGTTGCCTCATTTCCATCGAAAAAGCAACTGAAGGATATCTATTGGGAGTCGGTATATGTATCAGTGTATCGTAAAGGTTTGCAATCAACCCTGTCATCATGCTTTTTGGACATTAAACAACTTCCATCTTATGAAAAATATTGGGATGTAATTGAACGTCCATTTGACAGGAAACTATACTTCCAATTCCGTGTGGGAACACTCCCAGTGAACGCCTTTAGACAACATTGGTCCCCATCACAGGACGCTTACTGCGACCATTGTAAAAATCAAACAGAAGATATTGCGCACCTGCTTTTTTCCTGCCCCTTGTATGTCATTCCCCGCCGAAAGTGGCTAAAACCAATTTGCAAAAATATGGGTACTTGCTGTTGTTTACAAGCCCTAAGAATTTTAGTATCTGATTGCTCATCACCATTAGTAATAGGCGTAGCAAAATTCTTGGCCTGGGCTTGGGTAATAAGATCACGTACTTTAAAGCCTACCGGTTAACATGAACTATGAACTGCCTGTCTAAACTTGCTCGTTTTTTAATTTTTCTCAATTAATTTTTAAAATGTATGTATACATTTCTTAGTATTTATCAGCATTCGACTTTTGTTGTTTAATATGTTTTTAGTGAATTATTCTCATGCTTAGTATTTATTGTATCATGGTTAGGAGGTTTGCTTTTATGACTAAAAGTCGAATAAAGCTTTGAAATTTGAATTTGAATTTGATAAGAACTGTCAGGAAGTTTTCCAATGGATTAAATTACAGTTGGTCGGTGATAGTGTGCTCAAACCTTTTGATCCTAATAAAGAATGTGTTGTGACTGTGGACGCGAGTGGGTTTGGCCTTGGGGCTGTGCTCACTCAGAAGAATGGCCAAACTGACAATACCATTGCTTATGCTTCGAGAGAGTTGCGTGGTGCTGAGGTGAATTTCTCTGTTATTGAGAAAGAGCTTTTGGCTTGCTGGTGGGCGGTCAGGAAGTTCAACCCTTTTCTTTGGGGTAGTCACTTTGTGATCCGTACGGACCATAATCCCTTAGTCTCAATTTTGTCTGGGGAGAAGATTAAAGAGCATACTCCTAGGATTGCCAGGTTGTCTACAAAGTTACTACAGTATGACTTTGACATCGTTTATCTGCCTGGTTCGAAATATGTCAGGGCAGATTATTTCTCACGTTTTCCTATAACAGGGAATGATTGTGATTTTGAAAAGGAAGATGACCTAGAGGATTGTTTTGTTGCTGCCTTGGATCTTGAAGGTTTGTGTGCTATTAATGAGGTTGAGTGGAAAGAGGAGTTGTTAAAGGATGAAGTTCTTGTTCAAGTTGTTAATTACGTGAAATCTGGTTGGCCTAAAATATAAGGGCGAACCACTGGAAAAAGTAGATGCCTTCTCCTATTTAGGAATTATCCTACAACATGACATGAAATGGAAATCACACATTAATATGGCATCTTTAAAATTTAGTCAGTAATCAGGCGCAGTCACCATCAAACATAACACATCTCTGACAAGACCTATAAATTGTGCACTCGAAGTTTATAGTATGAAAGTATTGAGTGCATGCCTATATGGGTCTGAGCTCTGGGGTTTTTCAAACTTAGGAGACTTGGGGGGGGCGGAAAATAAATTTCTGCGAGGGCTTGTTAGGGCCCCACAAAGTACCCCCATAATCCCTCTAAAGATGGACCTAGGTAGGAAAAATATCGAAGACATTGCCCGCCTACGTCCTCTGCTGTATTGGAGGCGCTTAATGGTAACCCCAGAGCTAAGCCATTATGTATCAGCTCTTTTTGATGTTGTGAATTGTGACCGCTTTCATTGCATTAAATGGCTAAAGGAACTTCGGGGTACATTGGTGAAGTTGGGCCTTGACCACTTGTGGGGTAATAAGGATGTTGCCTCATTTCCATCGAAAAAGCAACTGAAGGATATCTATTGGGAGTCGGTATATGTATCAGTGTATCGTAAAGGTTTGCAATCAACCCTGTCATCATGCTTTTTGGACATTAAACAACTTCCATCTTATGAAAAATAGTGGGATGTAATTGAACGTCCATTTGACAGGAAACTATACTTCCAATTCCGTGTGGGAACACTCCCAGTGAACGCCTTTAGACAACATTGGTCCCCATCACAGGACGCTTACTGCGACCATTGTAAAAATCAAACAGAAGATATTGCGCACCTGCTTTTTTCCTGCCCCTTGTATGTCATTCCCCGCCGAAAGTGGCTAAAACCAATTTGCAAAAATATGGGTACTTGCTGTTGTTTACAAGCCCTAAGAATTTTAGTATCTGATTGCTCATCACCATTAGTAATAGGCGTAGCAAAATTCTTGGCCTGGGCTTGGGTAATAAGATCACGTACTTTAAAGCCTACCGGTTAACATGAACTATGAACTGCCTGTCTAAACTTGCTCGTTTTTTAATTTTTCTCAATTAATTTTTAAAATGTATGTATACATTTCTTAGTATTTATCAGCATTCGACTTTTGTTGTTTAATATGTTTTTAGTGAATTATTCTCATGCTTAGTATTTATTGTATCATGGTTAGGAGGTTTGCTTTTATGACTAAAAGTCGAATAAAGCTTTGAAATTTGAATTTGAATTTGATAAGAACTGTCAGGAAGTTTTCCAATGGATTAAATTACAGTTGGTAGGTGATAGTGTGCTCAAACCTTTTGATCCTAATAAAGAATGTGTTGTGACTGTGGAAGCGAGTGGGTTTAGCCTTGGGGCTGTGCTCACTCAGAAGAATGGCCAAACTGACAATACCATTGCTTATGCTTCGAGAGAGTTGCGTGGTGCTGAGGTGAATTTCTCTGTTATTGAGAAAGAGCTTTTGGCTTGCTGGTGGGCGGTCAGGAAGTTCAACCCTTTTCTTTGGGGTAGTCACTTTGTGATCCGTACGGACCATAATCCCTTAGTCTCAATTTTGTCTGGGGAGAAGATTAAAGAGCATACTCCTAGGATTGCCAGGTTGTCTACAAAGTTACTACAGTATGACTTTGACATCCTTTATCTGCCTGGTTCGAAAAATGTCAGGGCAGATTATTTCTCACGTTTTCCTATAACAGGGAATGATTGTGATTTTGAAAAGGAAGATGACCTAGAGGATTGTTTT
Source organism: Lissotriton vulgaris (assembly GCF_964263255.1). Classification (NCBI taxonomy): domain Eukaryota; kingdom Metazoa; phylum Chordata; class Amphibia; order Caudata; family Salamandridae; genus Lissotriton; species Lissotriton vulgaris. Next base: position 603,578,869 of record NC_141699.1, on the reverse strand, counting down.
GTTGCTGCCTTGGATCTTGAAGGTATGTGTGCTATTAATGAGGTTGAGTGGAAAGAGGAGTTGTTAAAGGATGAAGTTCTTGTTCAAGTTGTTATTTACGTGAAATCTGGTTGGCCTAAAGAAAAGAATGTCTCTGGACATTTCAAAACTTTTGTTAAGGTTGCTGAAGAGCTCACTGTGGAAGATGGTATTCTTTTGCGTTGTGGAAGGCTCATTCCTCCTGTGAGTTTGAGGAAACGTCTTGTTGATGGTGCACATGAAGGGCATTTAGGGAAAACTTTCACGAAGCGTAGGTTGAGGGATGTGTTTTGGTGGCCGCAAATGGATGTTTGTGTTGATACCTTGATTGATAATTGTGTCATTTGCAAGTCTTCTGACAAATGTCACAAGGTAAGGACCCCCCCCCCTTGGAACCTATTGAACTTCCGGAGAGGGCGTGGGAGAGGATTGGTGTTGATTTAGTTGGTCCTTTCTATCTTCTACCTCCTTCCTCTCGTTTTGCTATTGTTGCCATTGATTATTACTGCAAATGGCCGGAGATTCGTTTTATCAGCGAGCCTTCATCTTCAAACATTATTTTATTTTTGAAAGATATTTTCTTGAGAGAGGGTTTTCCTTCGGTTGTCATGACTGACAATGGTGTACAGTTCGTCAGTTCAGAGTTTGAGTGTTTTCTTAAACAGGGTGGTGTTACTCATAAGAAGAGTTCTTTCTATCACCCACAGGCCAAGGGCCTTGTTGGAAGGATGAATCCTGTGCTCAATAACTGTGTGCAGTGGGCCATTGCCAGCAAGTGTGTTGTTGAGAATGCTGTGCGTTCCATGTTATGGTTTTACCGTACTACTGCGCATTCTACTACTGGAGTTTCTCCTTTTGAACTTTTAAGGGGAAGGAAACCTTCTACGAAAATCTGTCCAGGTTGGATGTCTAAATGGGTGAAGATGAATGTGATGGATGGAATAGATGGTTTTGTGAGGGACAATGTTACTGCAGCTCAGAAAAGACAAAAACATTTTTTTGATGAGAGGAAAAAATCTGTTCCTCATAATATTTGTGTTGGGGATGTTGTTCGCATCAAAAATCCTGTTCATGTCACCAAGGGAAGGAGCACATTTTCTGAGCCTTTAGTGGTTGATAAGGTTTGCGGAAATGCAGTGCGTGTGAATAACAAGAATTGGTGGAATGTTTGTAAAGTTGTTAAGGTTGGTAGAGATGATATTTTCTCTAATAACTCTTCCTCTAGTTCAGGTTCTGACACTAATGGCATTAGTTCTAGTTTTGTTTCCAATAACGGGAATGGTAGTAATAATGATGTAACTTTTGTGCCAGAGCTTCGCAGGAGTCTTAAAGTCTGTAGGATTCCTGCCAGGTTCAGGTAAAGTCTTAGAGTCTGTAGGATTCCTGCCAGGTTCAGGTAACTCTTTTGTTTTCTGCAAATTCTTTACCGTATACTTTTCCTTTCCCTGGTTCTTTCTTTTCTCACCCGTCCTGCTTTTGTTCTTTCCTTTCTCACCTATGTTTCTTTCTTTTCTTTTCTCCTTTGCCATTTACGCTCAATCTTTCGTTTTATAGAAAAGAGGATAATGTAGTATTCTCTGTGTTGTGCCTCTTAGGTACCTGTAGGTAGAACTTGGTTTCATTGTAAGTTCCATGCTCTATACTAGAATGTTAGATGTTTGGCAGTTCATTGCTGCTTCTGCCTCTTGTCGCTGTGTTTCTCCTGAGCAGAATAAACTCTAATTGAAGTATCAAGTCTTGCATCCACGTCGGTCAGGCCCCTGTGCATGCATATTGCGGCCAGCGCCTGAGGAGAAGTGGCGGCGGCGCAACGGGCAGCAGTGTTGGGACCCCCGTCCAGATACACGTAAGAAGAACGGAGGCTGCGGGGGGGGGGGCAGCGGTGAGTCCTTCTGTCCGGGACCTTGCAGAAGGAGGAGTGGTGGCTATCCATAGTTCGTGTCTGCCACATCAGTGCAGCGCGCAGGAAGACAGGGAGTGCTCCCGGAGTTCGGGTCCGTCTTGTCATCCTGCTCAGAGAGCTTCGGGGAAGACTTGAAAGGCGATGCCCTCCGATATACAGCACTGGAGAAGGTGGTGAGGGGAGACACCGGGACCAAGAGACAGGGTTGTTGCGTCAGGGGCCCTCCCCGGCTAGTGGTGGTGGTGGGAGGAATGGAGCCCCAGAGTATTTGACCCACATCTATTCTAATTGCTGCACCGGCTGGTCACTGATGTCATTGTGTCCCGGGTGAACAGACACCGGTGAGAGAAGTGGAAGAAGCGCAGTGGTCGCAGCTGAGAGCTTGCGGAGTGGGGAAGGGCTGAGGGCCCCCCCTTTTACTGGACTATTTCTCTTGCACACTTGCACATGTTAAAAGGCCAGCCGCAACACTATCTGGGGTGTCCCTTTACAATCAGGTAATTTCATCTGAGGCGCAGAATGGACCCCGCCAGGGAATGAGACATTGCAGAGACCCCTGAGCATTCTCCCTTGGCCGTGGGGCTGGCTCACCAGGGGTGGACCTGGACGTGGCGATTCGAGGTGGGCTGGACAGCGCTTCTCTGGCCCTGTGCTTCTCCCGTGACCGAGGATCTTTACCTTGGAGTTCCTAATTGCTTTTGGGGACTGAACCTTAGCGACTGAGCTTGTCTGCCTGCCTGTCCTGGGGCCCGAATCAACTGGTGATATCATTTGACTGTCCGCCCCCCTCTGGCCGGGTGATCAGTGAACTATAGTTGCATCCAGGTGGGGTGGAGTTGCCGGAGTCCACCAAGGGGGCATTTGAGATGGCGTCAAAATCCGAAGGTGACAGGCAACAACCGAGGACCTCTAAGGGGTCGCGACAGGTCCAGACTAACAAACTTGATCGGTACACAATGCCTCGAGGGTCACCGCCAGAATCGAGACGAATTCAATCGACCAGGGGGGGGGGGAGTCTGTTGGCCTGCCAGCTGAACCAACCCTACTTGATGTGTTGGCGGCGATTGATGGGGTAAACACCTCCCTGGGTCGAAAAATTGAGTCGCTGGACAACAAGTTGGATGCGGTCACCGTCGAGGTCAACCTCATCCGAGCAGATCTCACTAAGGCGAGTGAGAAAGTTAAGTCTCTGGATATTAAGACTGCCAGCCTAACGGATGACGTCGCACAGCTCCAGCAGGAAGCGCGTGACCTTAAGGCTACCGGCGCCCTGACCATTCGGAAGCTGGATGAATATGAAGGGAGGGCTCGTCGCAATAATGTCCGCATTATTGGTATTCCCGAGAAAGCCGAATGCCCGGCCCAAGACCTCTTCGTAAAGGATATCATCCTTAACCATCTGAAGCCCAAGGGGCTGGGCAACTTCTTCACGATTGAACGAGCGCAGAGCGTGCCAGGGGGGGAACCCAAGGCTGGGGCCTCACCCAATGATTGCCAGGGTGCTAAACTTCAGGGACAGAGACGCTATCCTGCAGGCTTCCCGATCAGGAGGTCCCCTTTGATATGAAAATACCACTCTTTCTTTTTTCCCGGATTTTACAGAGACTGTTCAGAAGCAGCACCAAACTTTCCTCAGAGTGAAGAGGAAGCTCAGAGATGCAGGAGTGAAATATGCAATGATGTTCAGCTGAGGGTAGAGGCTGACGGGAAGGTCTGGTTTTTTGATGTCCCGGAGGTGGCTTAGGACTGTTTGAAAAGTCGTCCCCCGAGCGGACCAGAGAGGCAAGACCGTGATTGAAGTGGCGAACCGCAGAAAGAGGAATGATGACGACCACAGATTGTCTGGGACTTTTGTATAGTCAGGTAGTGGGTCTATCCCACATGTACTGTGTTGTTTTGGTCCCGGGACTACGTGCGGGCACAGACACAGTGTGGGGTGGTTTTTCAGAGGGGTGGGGGGTGACTGGGTCCTGACTTTCTCCTCTCCTCTTTTCTACATTTAGTTAGTCCGTAGTTTAGAGTAGGGGGCGACAGGCACACTGCCAGTTGGGGTTGGGCGTCAGCCATGAGCAGGGGTGCAGGGAGGGGGGGTAGTTGGGAATCTTTCAGATTTCTATGTTCAAGGGATATTTTGTGTTTTCTTCGGTTTTGTTGTTATCTGGTGACAAGGGTGTGAGTGTATTGTTTCCCTACCAACATGATGTCGAAAGTTAGACAAGGATTGGGGATAAGTGTGCTAAGCTGGAATGCAAATGGCCTAGGGGACAAGATTAAGAGAGGGATGGTTAGCCCATTTATTCAAAGGCACTCCCCGGATGTGGTGCTGCAGCAGGAGACACACCTTATTGGGAACCGTTGTATGGTCTTGCATAAAGAGGGCTATAAGTTGGTGGCACATGCCGGGTTTACTTCAGGGTCTAGGGGGGTTGGTATCTTGGTTAAAAACTCCTTTACCCTGGCTGTTCAGGCTACCTGCGTTGAAAAGCGAGGCAGATGCATCGGAATATCAGGGCAGTGGGAGGGGAGGACGATCACCCTTGTTTCCATTTATGTCCCGCCAGGTCTGCACTCTGAACCATTTTGTGATTTGGGCTCTATCTTTTTGACTTTACCCTTAGGCCTCCTAGTGATGGGAGGTGACTTGAATGCAGAGTCATGGACAGTGAGGTGGATCGACAGCCCGCCCGGGTGCTGTGGTCGGCACAGAGGTGGCTCCCAGACTTCCTCGAGATGACAGGGTTAGTGGATGGTTGGCGGGTACGTAATCCGAGTGAGATACACTACACATATGTATTCCCTGCACACCATAGCCTGTCAAGGATAGATTACATGCTAGTGCCAGCGGCTCAGGTCCACAATGTTCGAGACGCATGGCATTTAGGGAGAGCATCTTGCACCACTCGCCGGTCTGGCTCCGGTTAGAGGTAGACCATTTGAATGTCTGCAGAATTGCCCCCATTAGCGCTTGGCATTTAAAAGACCCCGCCACTAAGAAGGAATTGATTAAGGTCATAGACAGGTATTTTGAGGAAAACAGGGAAACCGTGGACTCCGCTCGGACTCTGTGGGAAGCATATAAAACAGTGGTCCGGGGGGAAGCATTGTCCCTGATAGCCAAGAAGAAGAAGGAGCGATTAGCAGACTTGGAAAAGGCGGAAGAGGAATTGTTGAGATTGGAAAGGGAGGTGGTACAGGCAGCCACAAAAGGGGCTACTCCAATTAAAACAGCGGCAGGATGTGTTCAAGGGCCTCGCTAGGGACAAGGCCACAGCACAGAATGAGGAGACACAGATTATAGTGTATGAACACGGGGATAAAGCGGGGAAGCTAATAGCCTGGCTTGAGAGGGGAGAGTGGGCATCGCGGCTGGTACCGGAGTTGTTGAAGGAGGACGCCTGTAAAATTACAGACCCACAGGCAGTGGCAGATAGTTTCACAGAATACTATAGTGGGATCTACACCTCTGAGGAGAAGTATACAGAGGCTGAGAATAGAGAAATGATCAGAGACATCCAATTATCCGAGCTCTCGGAGGAAAGCAGGAAATATCTAGACTCGCCACTTACGAACGACGAAGTGGCACAGGTCATAAGGGGTGTGCAATCAGGGAAGGCCGCGGGTCCAAACGGAATTCCCATAGAACTATACAAATTGAGTGCCAACCGCCTCGCTCCGTTCCTCCACGCTATGTATGAGGAGAGCAGAGTAGGGGGTCAGCTTCAGTACCACCAGCGGGTGGCCAATATTGTAGTCAAACATAAGGCGGCCAAACCCAAAACTAGTTGTTCGTCTTACAGGCCCATCTCTCTATTGAATGTTGAGCCTAAGGTGTTGGCGGAGCTGTTAGCGACACGGCTGGTTATCACTTCCCTGATACATGCGGATCAGTCCAGTTTCATGCTGCGTCGCAATACAGCTCTCAGTTTATGCCGCCTACATGGGGTGCTGGGCAGGTCACCCACGATTCAGGAGCCGGTGGTATTGGTACCCTTAGATGCCACTATGGCTTTCGATAGGGTTGAATGGCGATACTTATTTGCTGTGTTGGGAAAGATGGGTTTCGGGTCCGAGTTTATTACTTGGGTGCGACTCCTCTATGCGGCCCCTCTGGCCAGAGTCGTTGTCAACAATCGGAAATCCTCTGACTTCTCCCTCGGCAGGGGCACGAGGCAGGGTTGTCTCCTATCCCCACTACTATTTGCCCTGGCCCTGGAGCCTCTTGTATTCGGTGGGACCGGTCAATTTGTGGCCTGAGCTGGACGCTGGACTGGGAGGACAAGATCTCTTTATATGCGGACGATATCTTGCTTTATCTCACTAACCCGGGGGGATCGCTGATATGTTTCCTGGATGTGCTTGGGATATTTGGGAGATATTCGGGCTTCGCAATTAATTGGTCAAAATCGGTTCTTTTTGTGCTCAGGGGGGACCGGCCGATAATTCCTCATACTTGCCCAACATGGATCGAGCCAGTAGGGTTTAAAAACCTCGGCATCTATGTAAAGCTTGACCTGAAGCTCGATTTGTTAACAATCTGGGGCCCCCACTGACTCGGTTAAAAGAAGATGTGGCTCGCTTGAAGGCCCTGCCACTCTCCCTACTGGGTAGAGCGGTGCTTTTTAAAATGCTAGCCCTTCCCCGGTTTTTGTGTGCACTCCAAAATGCGATGGACCGAGTCCCGGCCTCCTATTTTAAAGAGATAGAGACCCTACAGAGACAGCTATTGTGGGACGGAAAGCCCCGTATCGAGTTCACTAAACTTACTCTTCCATGGTACGACGGATGGATAGGTCTACAAGACCTATGTTAATATTATTGTGCCTCGCAGTTAGCTGCGGTGAATCACGCTATTTACGGTCTCCCTGGGGACCCGGGAAACGCCAAGGACCGCTGGCAAGTGCCAGGGGGCGACTTCACGAGAGCGCTCTATGCCAGGCCCAGTCGATTCCCCCTAGCGGGACCCACAGCACATGTTGTTTAAGTGTGGCATGCAACTAACAGATATCTCAAGTGGGAGGGGAGGCTTACACTCACCACCCCGCTGTGGAGTTCAGAGAAACTGGGCAGTCTGTGGAAGTCTAAGAGCTTCGATAAATGGGATCTCATAGGGATCACACAGATTAAAGATGTCTGGGGTGGGGAAGTAGTCCACACATTTCAATCTCTTCAGCAGCAGTACCACCTTCACCATAGGGAACACTACCGCTATCTTCAGATTAGTCATGCACTGCACACACATATTCCCAAAGATACGTCGCTTCCCGACGCCTCCCCCCTTGAAGACTAGGTGTTGGGCGGTCACCTCCCTGAGAAGACCATCACTTTAATATACAGGAAACTCATAAATAACATGGAGGATCCACTGGCACTTAACAAAGCGCGCTGGAATGAGGATGGGCTGGAACTCGATGAGGAGGACTGGCAGGAGGCGGTTTCTTGTCCACGGGTGGTGGCGATACAGATGCGGCTCAGGCTGGTGCAATTAAAGATTTTACACAGGTCATATGTTACGGGGAAGAGTCTGATCCGTATGGGCCGTTCGGAGGGTGGGGAGTGCAGGAGGGGATGTGGGGAACTTGGCACGTTTATGCACATTTTGTGGCACTGTACAGGGGTGCAGACATACTGGGAGAAGGTCCACAATAAGATGCGGGAGATACTGGGGGTGGAGATGAGGCCGGAGGCCCGCAGGTGTATCCTAAATGTCTGGGAGCCCACAGATCTGAGTACACACAGAAAGCAGTGGGCGACATTGGCATGCATGATAGCGAAGCGTAATATTGCTCAGTTGTAGGGAGCAAGCCAGTCGCCCCGAGTAGAGAAATGGGCGGAAGATTTGAATTGGTGCATGTTTAGAGAACGCACAGTGTATGCGGCTAGGGAGTGTCCTGCAAAGTGGGTAAAGTTTAGGAGGCTTGGAACCACTACCGTGGAGATATCTGTGAGGCCCTGGTACGCCAAGATGATGAAGAGGTGCATGAGTCCCCTTGATTCAATTTCACTATTCTGCACTGTATCTTCTGAGGTATGGAACGAGATGATGAAACCTGTAATAGTTTAAATTGTCACCTGATGTTTATTTGCTGTTGATGTCTTAATAGAAAAGATATTTTAAAAAAACAATCAGCTGAGGCATTATCCTCTTTCTATGAGTGTTGCAGAATGCAGCACACATAGAAAGAGGGAATAAAGAAGCGAAATAAACATTTCTCCTTGTTACTCCTCTGTTCGGAAGGCATAGCATTTTGACACATTCCCAGGTTCAGTAGTCCTAGTAAATTTGGGAATACGCCACAAATCATGGGTACATGCATGGGAACATGCATGGGAACACCCATGCTCTACCCATGGAACACCTTCCCAACATAGAGTAACGCATGGCAGCACCTTTTGCTGCCTTGCATTTTTCCAGATTTACTAAGCCATGTAGAGCCACGCAAGGTGGCTCAGCGTGGCATAGTAAATCTGACTTAAGGGCTTGCGTGTTGCCTTGCGTCGTCTTGTGTACTGCAACAGTGATGCACACCCTTAATAATTCTGGGCCAGTATGTGTAGACATGTAGAAATTGTAATCACTACCCAACAGTGAACTCAACACTGTAAATTGAAAGATCATATTGCTGAGGAAGATTATTTATAAAGCGTAAACTCTATACCATGAAAGAAGAGTTTCCTGGCACTAGGAAAATAACAGATTAGGATGCAAGAGAAGTTATATCTTTTGAAGCATATACGTTTATAAAAGCTTGCAGAACTTCCAATGATTTGTTTCAGCGTTAAGCTCAATAGGAAGATTATGCCACAATTTGTGGGCTAGAACTGAAAAGGCCTATCCAAATTAAAGTGTGGGACATCAAAAAATAAGGCAAGTCCTGATCTCAAAGTACTTCTTGGAATGGACTTATGTCATTTCTCAGATATACTAACTGGGTCCATTTGATAGAAGGTTCAGTGAGTTAATAATAACAAAATAATAATAATAGCATTTGTAAAGAGCATGGTTACACCGAAATGGTGTGTCCCCGTACTGGGCAGAACTCTACAGGGAAGGAGGACAGAGAGAAGACCTATACCTGGACCAGACATGTTTTACATTTTTTTTCGGAAGACAACCTCCGAAGATTCCGCACGGAGGGAGAGAGGAAGAGCATTCCAATTTTTGGCTGGCAAATAGCTGAAAGATCGCGCCCCCCATTCTGGCTTTTTGTATCTTAGGGAATTTGACCAAATGGGTTCCGGCTGATCTGAGATGGTGTGTAGGAATATACATAGTGAGTAAGCCATGCAGATAGCTCAGACTTTTGCCCTGTAAGCTACGGTGGCTAATGCATAGAGCTTTAAAAAGGACTCTTTTCGCAACCGGCAGCCAGTGCAGGTTATCGAGAGCCTTCCCCATAGAAGCTCTCCTGGGCAGCTTCAGAACAAGGTGGGCTGCCACGTTCTGGATGCATTGTAGCCTGTGAAGAAATGTTGTTGTTACTCCTAAGTACAGAGCATTTCCGTAGTCCAGCTGAGATGTTACCAAGGCATGGACCAGGGTTTTCCTAGCTGGAGTAGGAAGAACATCCAGAGTTTTCCACAGCATCCTCAGAATTCTGAAACACTTTCCTGCCACCTTCCGGGTCTGTGCCTCAAGCAATAGATTGGAGTCTAACCATATTCCTAGGTTTTTACCTGTTTACTTGGAGTGGGGGCTGGGCCCAATGTCTGTGGCCATCATGCAGAGGACCAAATGGAGGGGGATTTCCCCACCACCAGAATCTCAATATTAATGCCATTTAATGTAAGGCAGTTGTTTGTCATCCAGGGGGCCAAGCTCTTCAGGCACTAGGAGAACTTTGCGTCTTCTCCGCCATAGTGTGTTTGACAGTGACACCACCAGTTGTGTGTCATCAGCATTTGACACAATGGTGATGGCCTGTCGTTCCACAATCTCTGCCAGGGGTGCAACATATAGATTAAAACGGGTTAGGCTCAAAATGGAGCCCTGAGGGAACCCCCTGAGGCAGAGCTATCCGTTTGGAAATGTGCAGACGATGTGCCACCTGGAAGCTCCTGTCCTGCAGGAAAGAAGTCATCCATTTCGGTGAGACATTATCCAACACTCCTACTCTGAGATGATATAAAAGTAGATGGTGGGAAACTGTGTCAAAGGCCGTGCTTAGGTCCAGAAGGACCAAGGCCACGGTCTGCCACTCTTCCACGTGCCTTCGTATGGACTCAGTGGCAAGGAACAACGCTGACTCCGTAGAGTATGTCGCTCTAAAGCCCGATTGTGAGGGGTGAAGTAAGTTTTGCAGGGTCATATGTGTAACTAATTGTAGGTTTACCACTTTTTCTGCTATTTTGGGGAAATAGGGCAGAAGTGAAATTGGGCGCAGAATTTCTAGCTGACTAGGGTCAGCTCCAGGCTTTTTCAGTAGGGGAAGGACTGCCTGTTTCCAAGGTTTAGGGACCACCCCCTCGGAGAAGGAGAACTCCAGAAGTTGCTGTATGTATGGCAATAAAATCTCCAGGCCCGGTCTCATGATCTTAGGTGTCGATGGATCAGTTGGAGAGCTGAATTTAATACTAGAAGCTATGGCTTTGAGATCTACAAGTGAGGGTGGGTCGAATTTAGAAAGGCAATTGGCCACGTCCCCTGTAGTCCTCTCAGCTTGGCAGCTCCTCCCATCACAAGCCTCCTCCCAAAAGGTATCATATATTTTGGCTACCTTCCCTGCAAAGTAATCTGCAATTCTATTACACGACTTAGGTGAACGTGTCATCGGATTCTCAGTTCTCGCCAGTGATGACAGATCTTTAAGAATGGCAAATAATTCTTTAGAAGGGCTCTCCATCTGTTCTATTCTTTCCTTGTAGCAGGCAGCATAGGTTATTTTGATGAGGGAATGATAGTGCTTTATCTCCAGTTTATAAGTAGTCTTATTGTACTCTGAGAAGTCAGTCCTCCATATGCGCTCCAGGCACTTACAAGATTTTTTCCTGATCTTAATGTTTCATTAAACCATGGTGTGGATTTAGTCCGCCTGCACTGAGCGCTGGTGGTCTAGTGTGCCACCAAGTCCAAGGCATCCTTAACCCACTTATCCACTGAGCTACAAGCCGTGTTTATATCTTTTCCCAATGAAGGGCAATTCTGCTGGACGGCATGCTTAAAGTTTGCTGGGGTAAATCTGGACCATCTTCTATGTAGAGCACATGATCCTTTAACAGGATAGAGAATGCAACAAGGTGGCGGTCAGACCATGGAACTACCGTAGGTGGTTCAATTGCTAACTCTGCACAATTAGTAGAAATAGGGTTTAGTATATCTAATATATATGGTCTTTTTGGTGTGTAGGGAGAGTGGATATGAGTATTAACTACAGTTAGGCAGGCAGTTTTACAATGTTCTCTTTAAATGATCCGCTGTAATAGCCTGGGTAGCTCTTTCATAGTGGTAGAGGCTGAATCATATTTCCTCCTTCTGGTTAACTTAGCTGCCCAATTCTGATCCCGTTTAAGTCTTTCTAGTGTTTTTGCAGGTTGTCCAAGGTATAAATGCAGAAACAACAGTTAATGAACAGAATGCAGAACAATGTCATACATTCACCCCAGTACAGAGATCTGGGCCTAAATCCATCGTTTTTTTGCTCACCATGCCGTTCCAGTTTGAATCCAGCCATATGCAAATCAGGATTGACCCTGCGTCTCATGGGAACAGTCCAGCCCGAACTGCCAATCCAGGTCCTCCCTGGACTGGAAACAAGCATCCTAGGACCAGTTTCGGGGTTTCACCCCTGTTCAGCCAGGATAGCTTGATTCCAGTGGCATGGAGAGCACGGGACCCACGTCTGGGCATACCCTTCCCACTCGGGGTGACTAGTGCAAAAACAACATTTGATGGACAGAATGCAGAACAATGTCATACATTCACCCCAGTACAGAGATCTGGGCCTAAATCCATCGTTTTTTTGCTCACCATGCCGTTCCAGTTTGAACCCAGCCAGTCCATCATCCCCTTTGGTATTGCTTTGTTCACCCTAAGTTGGCAGGGTATGCCCAGACATGGGTCCCTTGCTCACTTTGCCACTGGATTCAAGCTAGCCTGGCTGATGACGGCTGATTAGCCAGAAACAGGTCCCAGGATGCTTGTTTAAGGTCCAGGAGAGATGGCTTGGCAGTTCGGGCTCCACTGTTTCCATGAGGCACAGGGTCAGACTGATTTGCATGTAGCCAAGTCTGAACTGGGGTGGCGGAGTGAGCTAAAGAATGATGATGGATTAAACCCAGATCAGTTGACTGGGGGTGGGTGCTTGCATTGTTCAACACTCCGTCCATCATCCCCTTTGGTAATGCTTTGTCCAAGGTATAAAATATTACAATAGCCTAACCGTGATAGCACAAATGCTTGGATTATTGGTTTGTAGGTTCGCTTAGTTAGTAATGGGAGTGCTTTTCGGAACAATTTTAAATGAAGTAAGCAGTTTGCTGGTACTTGAGAGACCTTATTCATACTCAGTCAGTCACTTAGCTTTATTCGATTTTTGAATTAAAAATCATAAAAGCATACAGATAAAAAAGACAATTTTAGAATAAAAACAGAGGAACATACATACAGTAATATATCTATAAGTTAAAAAAGGACGTGCGCCCAGCCTTTTAAAACATTTCCTTAATTATAACGCACTGTACATAAAATTAGCTTTTATCGTCTGAGTTAATACGTGAGCTAGTCCCTCTATAATGGGGTCTTCAGAAATTACAATTTTTATACTATAAATCAAATCTATTGGGGGCAGGAGAGCTTATACCATTAAAAGCACGAGGTCCCCTTCCCATCAGATATTTGTGTACTGCCTTTGATCTTGGTAGGGGGATATGTGGGGTTCTTGGGTAAAAATCGTGCAAGTCCCAGATGGAAATGGGGCCATCTCCTTCTTGGGGCTGGGAGGAACGTAGATGGGGGACAATGTTCCGATTTCTAAATGTAACTAAAATTAAGTCCCCAGGGATGTCTTTAGGTAATGACCCTAACCAGCCCACCCTTCTAACGCTCAGGATTCCACCATCTTGATTGGGTAACAAGGGTCTGTTTTTGTTTAGCTAATAGGTCCTGATGTCTTTCAGGTTTCCCATAAGTAGGTGCAGGTATTCCTGAGAGAACAAGCACGAAGGGGGCTGCTTCCGGAGGTAAATGTATACATGCTACTCTATTTCGCTCCGCTCTGGCAACAGTGTAGTTAGTTAACACAGATTTGGGGGCAATTTTGGTAACAGTTGGTGGTTTTATGTTTGGGGTTTGACTTACAGCTGGAACAATTTTTCTGGTATTAATTGGCATAGGCACTTCGGGTACGGTGAGTGGGCTGGAGCAATTGGATATTACCATCTTTATAGAGGGTGAAGAGTTAACTTTAATGATTCTCTCTATGCTTGTCAGCCTATCCCCCAGGATATTAATTTTTTCTACCAAGGAAGCTATTGTAATTCTTAACATTCGCTCAAACTGAAACAGTAGTGGAAACTGGGACGATGATACTTGGTCATCCAAACTTTCAGCGTCCCCCTTAGATAAGACAGAGTTAATTGCGGGCGATGAGGGACCAACACATAGTTTTTGTACTTTAGGTTGATTTCCATAGTCATTAACCCCGACATGCTTCCTTTCAGCGCTTGGCCTCCGGGGCAGTACAGTAGCTTGGATGTTGACCCCCTTAGATGATAGCGATGGTTCAGGCAGTCTGTCAACGGGGGTGTCGATGCTGGAGCATTTTACAAGGGAAGGGGTTACTACTGGAATGAACTTCGTGCCACACAAAGCATTGAGTTCCTCCCAGTAAGACAAGATTTGCGGACTATCCGGGGTTAATGGGGGAGATTGCAGGGGTTGAGTAGTATCTGGGGGTTGGCGAGATTCATCAGTGTCAACTTCAGTTAGAGTGGGCAGTATCATCCTACTCAGGATTAGCTTTTCCATCCCCGGGCCCCGCTGTGGGATAGATTTATTGTAAGCCCCCTTTGCGTGTCAAGTATGATGAAATTTAATCAATATTAAAGTATTTAACTGGGAGATAGAGTGTCCATGGAAAGTCACAGTGTAGTGTAGAGAAGAATGGAATACGACATAGATCACAGTACCTTCTCTTGTCAGGATGCCAAGGGAGGTGGCCCGTCCCGTCCTCCTCAGACCTTTGAGGGCCCGCCCTTTGCCCGTGCTTAGCTCGGGGTCCCGCGAGGGAGGGCTATCACAGTTTTAATGCGCCTCCTGGCGCTTCGATCAGGTCACGTGGTTCCCTGGTTCCCTGGGCTGCTGGGGATTGCAGTCCCCTGACTTGCCCTCCTCGCTACGGCCGGCGCTTCCCCAGATGGAAGTGGGAGCGGGCAGCGGGAGGCAGGCGGCAACCCCAGCAGTTCAAAGGTTGTTAAAGGCAGCAGCCCTCCACCCGGGCTCCCCAGCGGCCGTTTCCGTCGATTCCCAATGCACAGGCAAGTTCCAATGTGTTCCCCCCGCTCAGCAGGGCTATTGCAGTTTTAATGCGCCTCCTGGCGCTTCGATCAGGTCACGTGGTTCCCTAGTTCCCTGGGCTGCTGGGGATTGCAGTCCCCTGACTTGCCCTCCTTGCTACGGCCGGCGCTTCCCCAGATGGAAGTGGGAGCGGGCAGCGGGCAGCGGGAGGCAGGCGGCAACCCCAGCAGTTCAACGGTCGTTAAATGCAGCAGCCCTCCACCCAGGCTCCCCAGCGGCGTTTCCGTCGATTCCCAATGCACAGGCAAGTTCCAATGTGTTCATACTCAAAAGTCTAACTCCTAGATTTTTTACTGTGAGGACTGTTTAAGGTGCTTCTCCCAAAAGTACCAGCCACCAATTCACCCTGCCAAAATTGAGTTACTTTGTTATGAGATTGGACACCTTACCATTTGCAGTCCTAGGCCCAGATTTACTAACATTGGTGTAACGCAATGCAGCAAGACAACTTGCTACACTTGGCTGCATCAAATGAAGAGAGCAGACATGTGCCATATTTACTGAGCTATGGTGCATTCCTGTTCTATTTCTGTGCTGGCGCACTGAGTGCAGACTAGTGCCAATGTAGGCACCCTTGTGCCATGGTGCAAGGGTGTCGGCATTACAGGCAGAATTGTTTTTGTGCTGGAAGGAACATCTTCATAAAGAAAAACATTCCTCAGAGGCATTATCCTCTTTCTGCGTGTGCTGCACACATAGAAAGAGGAAATAACCCTATTTCTCCTTGTTACACCTCTGTTTGGATGGTGTGCAATTTTGACGCATTCCCAAATTTACTATTTTCAGTAAATCTGAGAATGTGCCAAAATCCTTGGATGGATCTGTGGGTACATCCACTTTCCACCCATGGAATGCCTACCCAATTCAGAGTAACACAAGGAGAGGCTTGTGCCGCCTCGGGTTATTCTAGATTTACTAAGCCACACAGAGCCACACAAAGTGGCTTTGTAAATCTGATATAACTGCTTGCATTACCTTGCGTGTCACAAGGGAAATGCAAGCCCTTAGTAAATCTGGGCCATAATGATGGCAAAACACAGACAACTGTCTGCAACAGAGAATAGAAAAAGTGATCTTGTCAAGCAGAGCCACAAACCTGCACCCTCACCCTGAAAAGGTATGACTACTATGAGGACTGCCAAAAAGCACATGTGCATAAGACGATTTCCAGTATTTACTTGAAGATTTTTCAATGATTGTGTGGCACCACTGCACAGCCCTCTTCTCTATAACATCAATGTACTGAACAATGTAGAAATACAAGTACCACAACGATTCACGAGGCTAGGAGCTATGCCAAATAATGTAGTTGCTCTATCATGCATTGTTATGTTATGCAGATTTGTAGAGCGCACTATTACCGGGGAAGGTATCCTGGCTCAGAGCAGGTGTGAGTCTAGCCACACCTACGGCCTAGTGGGACTACTTGAAAAGCCAGGTTATCAGCTTCTTGTGAAATTCAAGAAGTGATGAGACTCTTATGAGTAGCGGCATTATTGTACATAGGCAGTTCTTCTATCCTGAGCATTGAGGGGTACATAAGCAGTTATTTAATGGCGAGCTGGTGAATATGTTTTTCTTCTATCATGCATTATTGTACATAGGCAGTTACTGTAGTATGTGCAAGAAGACGTACAGACATAGGCAATTGTTCTATGATGCGCTAGTATACATATTCAGTCACTCTATCGTTCATTATTGCACATATTCAGTCTTGCATTTTTGTACCTAGGCAGCTACTCTAGCCTTTGCATGAAGGGGTCGGTAGGCAGTTTTTTTTTTATTACACACCTTTATTAATACAGATTAGGACATACACAGCATACCGCCTACAATCCCCTCGGGCCGGCACTGCGATAGAAGTTAATGTGTTCAATAAAACAGGCATCTCGTAGTACACCGTCATATGCCGTCAACCCTGGGGTACGGCTGCGCATTAGAACCTTAAGGAAGGCATTTGGACCGCTAGGAACTACAGGTGCCGTGACAAAACAAATGTGAAAACCTCCATTCGCGTAGAAGTTGGTCTGTGTAGGCCGCATGCTGACAAGTGAGAAATGGAGGTGTATTTTATATTCTCGGGGTGTGGCTTGAGCCACAGCTCACGATGAAAACCCAAGCAACCAAAACCTCGGGCACATGCTTTGGGCTCATGCGCACCACCCGCAAAATCCTGCCCTTACTCCCACCTATGTCCAGGAAGCTCCTTATCCAGGGACTAGTGCTGTCCCGCCTGGATTACAGCAACCTGGTCTACTTGGGAGCCCCCGAGTCTACTATCATGAAACTCCAGCGGACACAGAACGCGGCAGCACGCATGATTACTAACACTCCCTCCAGAATGTCCGCCAAGCCAGCCCTCAAAGCCCTGCACTGGCTCCCCGTGCGCCAAAGGGTGCTCTTTAAAGCAATGTGTACAACACACAAGCTTTACAACGGATCTGGTCCAGCGATCCTCAGTGAAATGATCACACCTTACACAACAACCAGATCCCTACGATCTCAAAATGAGAATTTAGTCAGCACCCCCAGATTCAAAAGATCCCGCACAGGAGGTCGACAATTCTCCGTCCAAGCGGCTAAGGGCTGGAACACACTCCCTCGCGCCCTCAGACTAGATTCCAACTACCTTTCTTTTCGCAAAAAACTAAAGACCCATTTGTTCCCTAAATAACACCCTTTCGGTCGCCTTCCCCCCTCTCTCCCCCTCATTAGGATTTCAAGTTACATAGCGCGGGGATGCCCTTGGGTCACCAGGCGCTTTAGAAATCGCTAAAATAAAATAAATAAAAATAAATAAATAAGAGTCCCCCCCTCCCAAAGCCCCCTTTGCCTTCTGTGCCCTCCCCGCTCCCGCCTCCCAGCTGCTCCTCCCTCCCTCCCACTTTGCCATAAATGGCGACCGCGCGTACGCGCAGCGGGCGCGCCGATTGTGCGCCGAAGGCGCGCCAAAGGTAAGCCCGTCTGCGCCCGTCCGCGCCTGGACTGCGCCCAGCGTCAGACCCCCTGGCCCCCGCAGATACCAGCCCACCCGCCGGACCTACGACGCTACCGAACTCAACGCACTCAACACCGGCCGACTCCCGGGATGCCACAGAGCCACACCGAGACGCACCCACGGACCCTTTAGCTGCCACTCCTGCAAGTTCACCTGCAACCGGACCTGCACTACACCAGCACCCACCAAGCCGAACACCAGCAGCAACCACCTGAAGTGCATCCTGCTCAACACCCGCTCCGTCCACAGACACGCCATCGAACTCTGGAACCTCCTCGACACCACATCTCCAGCTGTTGCCTTCCTCATGGAAACCTGGATGAACGCCTCCTCAGCGCCCGACATCTCCATCGCCATCCCAGACGGTTACAAGATCACCCGGAGGGACCGCGCCAACCAGACGGGAGGAGGCATCGCCATCATCCACAGGAACACCATCCGCATCACGACCAACACCGACTACACCCTCACAACCGCCGAACATCTGCACTTCCAGATCCACACAGACCCCAAGACCACCCTCAGAGGCACCCTAATTTACAGACCCCCGGGACCACGCACACAATTCAGCGAAGACATCGCCGACCTCATCAGCCCGCACGCCCTCCCCTCCGCTGACTACATCCTCCTCAGGGACCTCAACTTCCACCTGGAGAACAACAACGACCGCAACACCACCACCCTGCTGGACAACCTCGCCAACCTCGGACTCAAGCAGCTGGTGACCACCCCTACCCACTACGCCGGACACACACGCGACACCATCTTCTCATCCAGCAAAGACATCATCTTCAGCCACGCCACCGGACTCCACTGGACGGACCACAGCTGCGTCCACTTCAGCTTCAGAAGAACCACGATCCACCACCACCAGCAACAGGTTGCACGCAGAAGCTGGAACAAGATCACAGCAGACCAGCTCGCCGCATCCCTGAGCCAGGACCCACCCATCAGCTCAGCGAACCCCAGCCAGGCCGCCAACGACCTCACGAAGTGGATCAGCACCTGCGCAGACGACCTCGCCCCACTGAGGACCCCGCCTAACAGACCCAGCAGCAAGAGAGCATCCTGGTTCACCGACGAACTCAAGAGCTCCAAGAAGGACTGCCGAGCCCTAGAGAGAGCCTGGCGCAGAGACCCAACACCAGACAACATGACCTCCCTCAAGCTCGCCACCCGAAAACACCACCAACTGATCCACGCCACCAAGAAAACTGCATTCAAGACACGACTAGACAACAACGCGCACAACAGCAAGGAACTCTTCAACATCATCAAAGAGCTCTCCAACCCCGACACCGGAAACAACGACATCACCCCATCTCAAGACCTCTGCAACACCCTCGCCTCCTACTTCCACAACAAGATCGCAGACATATACAACAGCTTCAGCTCACTACCGACGCACCCCACGACCGCACCTACGCCCCCCACTACCACCGTCAGCGCCTGGACCCCAATCACCACCAAAGACACCATCCGCACGATGAACTCCATCCACTCCGGATCTCCAACCGACCCCTGCCCTCACCACGTCTTCAACAAAGCCGACGTTGTCATCGCACCCCATCTGCGGGACATCATCAACACCTCCTTTGACACCGCCACCTTCCCGGAGAGCTGGAAGCACGCCGAACTCAGCGCTCTACTGAAGAAACCATCAGCGGACCCCACGAACTCTAAAACTACCGTCCCATCTCGCTCCTCCCGTTTCCGGCCAAAGTCATCGAGAAGACCGTCAACAAGCAGCTGGCCGCCTTTCTCGAGACGAACGGATCCCTTGACCTCTCGCAGTCTGGCTTCCGGGCCAACCACAGCACTGAGACCGCCCTCATCGCAGCTACTGACGACATCCGAGCCCTGCTCGACAACGGGGAAACAGCGGCCCTCATCCTACTGGACCTCTCCGCGGCGTTCAACACTGTCTGCCACCGCACCCTAGTGCAGCGCCTCAGCAACGTCGGAATCCAGGAGAAGGCACTAGAATGGATCATCTCCTTCCTCGCCGGAAGGACTCAGAGAGTCCGCCTACCCCCGTTCAGATCAGAAGCCTCCGAAGTCATCTGCTGTGTCCCTCAAGGCTCCTCGCTCAGCCCCACCCTCTTCAATGTCTACATGAGCCCCCTTGCGGCCATCGCACGCCAACACAACCTCAACATCATCTCCTAAGCCGACGACACCCAGCTGATCCTCTCCCTCACGAACGACCCCGCCACCGCCAGAGCCAACCTACACGAAGGGATGAAAGACGTAGCCGAGTGGATGATGAACAGCCGCCTGAAACTGAACTCAGACAAGACGGAAGTTCTCATCCTGGGCTCCTCACCCTCCACCTGGGACGACTCCTGGTGTCCCCCCGCCCTGGGCAGCGCACCCACACCAACAGACCACGCACGCAACCTGGGCTTCATCCTGGACTCCTCCCTCTTCATGACCAGACAAGTTCACGCCGTCTCTTCGTCTTGCTTCAACATCCTGCGCATGCTACATAAGATCTTCCGGTGGATCCCCACCGAGACCAGGAAGACGGTCACCCAGGCCCTCGTCACCAGCCGACTGGACTACGGCAATGCCCTCTACGCCGGAACCACCGCCAAGCTCCAGAAGAGACTCCAGCGGATCCAGAACGCCTCAGCAAGACTCATCCTCGACATCCCCAGACACAGCCACATCTCCGGACACCTGAGAGACCTGCACTGGCTCCCGGTCAACAAGAGAATCACCTTCCGCCTCCTCACCCACGCACACAAAGCCCTACACAACCAAGGCCCAAGATACCTCAACAGCCGCCTCAACTTCTACACTCCCACTTGCCAGCTTCGATCGACCAGCCACGCCCTCGCCGCCGTCCCCCGCATCCGAAGAGCCACCACAGGAGGAAGGTCCTTCTCCTACCTGGCCGCCAAGAATTGGAACTCCCTCCCGATCCACCTCCGCCTGACCCAAGACCACCTCGCTTTCAGGAGGCAGCTCAAGACATGGCTGTTCGAACAGTAGCGGACCCCCCCCTCCCCAAGCGCCTTGAGACCCTCGGGGTGAGTAGCGCGCTATATAAATGTTTTTGATTGATTGATTGATTGATTGATTGATTGAAAGAGTAAACTCCCCTCACCCCCCAACCTCAAACTCCCAAGAAATCCTCCCCCGTTATGCTACCAGTTCGCTGACCTACGTGTTGCAAAGAATGTCACGTTGTAGCATGAGCCAACGTCCATACCCCCACCCCGAGTGTGTTCACAGCGGAACGCCAGGTGTGCCTCCCACTCCCTCCCTGATTAATATCCTGTGTGTGCCACTGCTCACCTCACAACACTGGACAGCCGAGCTTCAATACTCCACCCAGCCGTCGCCTTTTCCCCCAGGTCCCAGATACACCCCCCACTCCATGTTTCCATGGGGGTCTATCGTCTGCGTGAAAGTTAGTGCGTATCCTCCGCCCCCTGCCGTTGTGTGTCCGCCGTGTCTTCCCTGGTGTATCTAAAAGTGTTATATAGGCCCCAGAAGTTTTTCGGCCTGCTAGTGGGAGGGAGGAGCTCGCTGTAGTGCTCCGCTTGCGTGCAGCAGTATACCATATCTCTAGCCCACCGTTTCTTGGTCGGTGTCGGCCCTCTCATCCAACACTGTGCCACCGCATGCCTCGCCAACAGTAGTCCCATATCTGTCAATCTCCTGTATGCCACCGGCAGGGGCTTCGAATAGCCCATCAGTGCCAACGCCTAGTCGACCGGTAGTTTGTGGTCTAGTATCTCACTTAGTTCCGAGATGACCGCCACCCAGAACTCGTGTATTCTACAGCAGCCCCACGCCAAGTGTAAGAAGTCCGCCACCGGAGCATGGCAGCGCTCGCATTCAGGGGACTGCCGGAGACCGTAAGCGCTCTGGAGTGTGGTACATCCTTTGCAAGAATTTAAAATGTATCAATCTGTGACGCCCCTTCAGTGATATCCTCCTAGTGCTGACGCAGCAGTATGACCACATAGAGTCATCTATCTCAATCTCCAGGTCACTCTGCCAGGCCAAACGGGCCTTAGAAGGTTCCTGCGCTCTGTGGGAAACTATGCTCTTGTATAGGTGCGCTGTCATATGTTTTGGAGATTCAGTAGTAATAACATGTGAGAGTTCCGGAAGGTCCGGCAGTTCTGCCAGATCTGGGCCCAGAGCATCCTTCAAGGCACTCCGGATCTATGGAATTGAAACCGCTGTAGCAGCGTCGGGCTGTCCACTCCCTGAACGATCTGGTCCCACGTTTTAGCTTTCCCGTCCGTAAACAGCTCTCCCGCAGACTTAAACCCCAGCTCATGTAAGGCTCGGATCACATTTCTGTCCCCAATGGGGCCGAACCACTGCAGCCATTCCACCGCCATCGAGGGGGAGTAGAGCATCTCTCCTTCCCTGGCCTTTAGTAACACGTTCCAGGCGTGCTTTATAGCCGTAATCGAGTCGAGAATTCCGACCCTACGGTCTGCTGGGGTGCAGATCGTGGCTGGGAGCGGAAGAGGGTCCGCAAAAAGCTGCTCCATCCACATGTGTGGCATGTTCCTATCACCATGAATCCACGTATGCAGATTAGTGGCCTGAGCAACCCTGTGGTATCTCTCTAGATCAGGCGCACCTAGCCCACCCAGCTCATACGGAAGCGTGAGCGTGTTCCACTTAACCCGCGGCTGCCCACCACCCCAGGCCAATTGAACCATGAGTTTTGTTAGGTTCACAAAGAAGGCTTTCGAGAGTATAATGGGCAGAGTGTAAAACAGAAAGAGAAATCTCGGTAGTATCACCACCTTCATAATTGCTGTGCGGCCTATAAGGGAGAGTGGGAGCTTACACCACCTTTCCACGTCGTCTTCACATTTGCTGAAGGCCACTCCATAGTTCTCACTGAATAACACCTCCGGGTCCGTGTGAATCCTAATGCCAAGGTATCACACCGGGTCCGTTGACCAGTGTAAAGGGTAGTCCATCTCAAAGCGATCCGTCACCGGGGTCAGTAGAAATACCACAGATTTTTCCCAATTAACCTTTAGACCCGAGAGCGCGCCGAAACGCACCACCTCCCGCAGAACGGGGGACAGGTTCGTTTCCGGGTTTCGCACATAAAGTAATGTATCATCCGCGTACGTCGAAATAACTATTTTATATGTCGGGAAGTTCACCCCCCGGTGCCAGTGGTATTCACGCAACGCGCACGCCATTGGCTCAGCAACGAGGGCGTATAGCAGCGGAGACAGGGGGCATCCCTGTCTTGTTCCTCTGCTGATGTTGAAAGGGTCCGATACTCGATCCCCCAGTCTCACCCTGGCGACAGGTCTCCAATACAGCGCACCAACCATTTGTAGGAACTGCTCTCCCAGTCCCATCTGGTGCAAGACCCTCAGCATGAACGGCCATTCTACCGAATCGAACGCCTTCTCCATATCCAGGAAAATTGCGACAGCCTTCACATCCTGTCGCACATGTTGCATAGTGCCAAGCACTGTGCGTATATTGTAGGTCAAGTTCCTTCCAGGCACAAAGCCAGACTGTTCTGGGGCCACAATCTCCGGCTGTAAGGGGTCGGTAGGCAGTTATTCTATGATGCACTAATGTACATATTCAGTTATCGTATCATGCATTATCAAACGTTGGCAGTTTGTTATTGTGTGTCGGTGTACATAAGTAGTTATTGTATCTTTGTGTATTGTACACAGGCTTTTATGTCGTGTACTGGGTTGAATGTTTGACATTGTTCAACATTCTGTCCATCATTGTTCTTTTTTCATTTGTCACCCCGAGTGGGACGGAAATGCCCAGACTTGGGTCCCGTGCTCTCCTTGCCACTGGAGTCAAGCTATCTTGGCTGAAGAGGGGGGAAGAGGGGTGAAACCGCGAAACCGTTCCTAGGATGCTTGTTTCCTGTTCAGGGAGAACCTGGCCTGGCAGTTTGGGGTAGACTGTCCCATGGGGAGCAAGTTCAAGTATGCTCTGCATATGGCTGGGTTTAAACTGTAATGGCATGGGGAGCAAAAAAACGATAGATTTAGGCCCAGATCTCTGTACTGGGGTGAATGTGACATTGTTCAACATTCTGTCTATCAAGTGTTCTTTTTGCATGTCATATTCATAAGCAGTTATTTGATCCTGCAGCAGGATCCCTATATATTGTGTTGGGAGACTTAGCCATTGGCAAGTCGGCAGCTCTGGCCGTTTCGCCACATCCTCCCCACGTTCCATAGGTATCCAGTCATGTGTTGAACTTCCTGGCAAATATTCTAGGACGCACCAGGATACAAATTCTATTATCTAATAAGGCATTGGGATACAAAGGCAGGCGTTTCATTAACGAGGATACCTAAGCGCTCTACCCTGGACAACGGGGATCTATAAATAGGAGTGTAAGTTTTGACCATATATCCTACTAAATAGCGTTATTATCCCTCAGTACACCATTTATTCTCTATGTGATAAACCGACCCCACAAGCTTGAAAGATGTTTCAGAAATGTCAAATCTGCTGTTGCTTCACTAAGACCGGAAGAATGTTGGCTGCGACCTAGCTCGCTCCATGGGAACTGAAGGCGACTGGAAAACACTTTTCTCAGGTCCCCTCCACAATAAGTCTTTTTTTCCCCGAAGACCTATCACGTTTTGCCTTGGAAGCAAAAAGATGGCTTCCTACACCACTCCATATATAGGTCATCCCTGACGCTCCTGGTAAGCAGGCCACAAAATTGCCAAAATTCTGCCCTAACAATCCGGACATGAAAATACACCGAGACACAGGCCAAACACACTAACTAGAACACAACTCTGAGGGGAAGTAACAATACGTAGAATCCCCTGCTCTACACAAAAGTATTTCTGAATGAGTGCTAAGCTAAATGACAACCCTGCAGGCAGGGCTTGCAAAGGAGTTCCCGTCTCCCTTTGATTGCTAGAATAAAGCCTGCCTCTGTGAAGGCGCCCTCGTTAGGGCTCCCATGGCGCATTTCAAACCCAGCTCACGAGAAATAAATCTTGCCTTCCTCACGTCGCCTTATTTCCGAGCTCTCTGCCAGCGAACACCCCCACCCTCAGTGTGCGTTTTCTGAAAAAGAGAGAGGTGGGCGGGGAGGGCCTCTTCTTTCCGCCTTCGTTGATTTAATGAGGGATTATACACGACGGGGACAGGCAAGACGACGACAAGGGGCGACCGCTTCGGCTGCCTGCCGGGATGCATGCCTATTTTTAGCGAGAAGGGGCTGCCTTTCGTGGGGGTGGGGGACATTGACTTTCAAAAGCAAAAAATACTTGTTTGTATTATTGTGTGCATAACCCTCCCTGCTTTCAGTATTCAAATCGTTAGGTGTTTTTTTTCCTGCGTGCGTTTTTTTTTGTTATGTTAGGAACATATTTTTTAACGGCGCTGTTTTAAAAAGCACCATTTTACTTAAAGATGAATGTATTTATCGATGTATTTAGGGGCTTGGCCTCTAACAGCAGCGCCCATTAAAATGAGTCTGGGTAGTCCGGTCTGGAGTTTCTCTCGAGCACAGTAGGGTTGATGCTTATATCAAGGCGCACAGGAATCTACCTCTTGTGTTTCAACTACTTGAACAACTATTGCTGAATTAAGCTAGAGGTTAATGAGCAGAGGTTCTGCCTAGGATGTCGCAGTGAGCTAGGTTTTGTAAGTATTTGGTGCCTTTTCCCAGGAGACTTAGTGGACAGTGCAGATAAGCATACATTTGACCCTGGGTTCAAGTGGTAGCCAGTGAAGAACTTTCCGGGCAGCCTTGATGCAGTGCCCTTAGGTTGAGGCACATTCCGGCTCCATGATTATGGTTTGGTTTGACTGTGCAGCCCTCACCAAAAATGTTGTAAGCATCTTTAGAGGGGGGCTTGGACTCCACCTACATGTTGGGAACAGGAGTACATGTTTTGATTGGGAAGAAGTTGTCTGCTTCCACAAAAAAGTGCTTGCCCCTCACACAGCTGTAATAATTTTGTTTACACAGCTGCCCGAGCTTGAATTTTCAGGATCAAACAAATTGTAATGCTATTAAGTGTCTTAGATAACTAGATACTTTGTAGCATGTTGCTCGAACAGGCAGGTCTTGAGCTGCTTCCTGAAGGCGAGGTGGTCTTGGGTCAGGCGGAGGTGGGTAGGGAGGGAGTTCCAGGTCTTGGCGGCCAGCTAGGAGAAGGACCTTCCTCCTATGGTAGCTCTTCGGATGCGGGGGACGGCGGCGAGGGCGTGGCTGGTCGATCGAAGCTGGCGTGTAGAAGTTGAGGCGGCCGAGACAAAGGCTTGGAGCTTCTGGGTGTCCAATGTTGCTCCCAAGAAAGCTTGTCTTTGAGAAGGTCTCAATTGGGATTTTCCGAGATTGATGGAAAGGCCCAGAGATTGGAACAGGTGTAGACACTGTTGCAGATGAGATTGCACGACTTCTTGAGAATTCGCCTTTATAAGGCAGTCGTCTAAGTATGGGAAAATTTGGATTCCCTCCAGCCGGAGGTGCGCCGCTACTGGAGCCAGAACCTTGGTAAAAACTCTTGGCGCTGATCGTAGTCCGAAAGGAAGAACTTTGAATTGGTAATCCCTGCCAGCCACTCTGAAGCGCAGGAATTTTCTGTGGCGAGGTAGAATGGGAATATGGAAATATGCATCTTGGAGATCTAAGGTGACCATGAAATCTCCCGCTGCTAACAGATGCAATATTTCCTGGAGCGATAGCATCCTGAAAGTTAATTTTCTTAAGTACTTGTTTAGAGCGCGAAGATCTAGAATCGGGCGCCACTCTCCGTTTTTCTTCTTTATTAGAAAAAATCTGGAGTAAAACCCCATTCCTCTCATTTTCTGAGGTACGCTCTTGATCGCTCCTTTTTGCATCATCAATCTGATTTGGGCAAATAGCTCCATCAGGTGAGCTGGGGGTGGTCCTTTCGGGGAAACATTTGGAGGAAATTTCTCGAATTCTAGGGCATGACCCCTGGCCACAATGTCTAGGACCCATTTGTCTGATGTTATTGACTGCCAACTTGAGTAAAATTTGGATATTCGTCCTCCAATTCTTTCTTTTGAGCAGGGCAACGGTGGTGGCAGGTGAAAAGTCTCATTGGCGCTTATCTTTTCTGCGGTAATTCGCCTTTCCCTTGTTTTGGGCATAAGCGGGCTTTCTTTGTCCGTAAGATTGATAGCGTTGAGTATGGTATCGTTGATTGTTTTGCCTGTAAGAGGATTGTTGGTTATATCCACCTCTGGTAGAGGACGCTCCTCGTCCTCTCGCTCCTCGAAAGGGCGGTTTACGGAATTGAAGGGAACCTAAGGATTTAGCAGTTTCAGAATCCTTCTTTATTGTTTGTAAGGGGTCCTCCACCTGAGGGCCAAACAGATATTCATCGTCATATGGTAAGTCCAGCACCTTATTTTGGACTTCCTGTCTAAAGGAAGTAGACCCCAGCCAACCCTGTCTGCGAAGAACCGCAGCTCCCGCTAGCTGCCGAAAACCTGTTGAGGCAGCATCCACTGCTGAGTCAATAATCTCTTCTGAGATTCTTTGACCTTCCTGAAGTATCTTGAGCGCTTCAGCCTTAGAAGGTTCAGGTAGGAGATCAAGAAATGGTGCAATGTCCGACCACATCTGTCAGTCATACCTTCCCAATATGGCCAATGAATTTGCCGCTCAAACTGTCGTAGCCGCCATAGTGGAGACACGTTTTCCTATTGAATCCAGGCGTTTACCATCTCTGTCTGGCGGGGCCGTAAGTGGAAAAGAGGGATTCCGAGCCCTCCTTTGTGCTGCCTGGACTATTACAGTCAAGTTTCGGCTGTCCGATAAGGCACGCAGGAGATTTGTCCGGTGCTCTGTATTTCTTCTCCAAACGTGGCAGGACTGGTGGAATGGATGCCGGGGTTGCCATGACCTTTATACCCTCCTGCCAAATAAAATCAATGATGGGTATAGATTTAATCTGTTTCCTGGGCTGGTCTTTAAAATCATACAGGAAACAGTCTTGCTCCTTGTGCTCCATGTTGATATGAAAACGTTTAGTAGCACCGCACGCTCCATTAAAAGGTGGAAGCTAACCACATCCACTGGTGGTGAAATTGAGACTCCTTGATGCGAAGGGGAAGGTGTTTGATCCTGATCTTCATCCCACTCCGACTCATCATGCACCTCACCTTCTTCTCGTTGCTCTTCCTCATCAGAAGACTGAGGATCTACTTCCTCCACCTGAGATTGTGAAGTAGGTGAAGCAGGATTTGTTGGTTGCAATACTGGCACCGGTATTACATTGGCCGGAGTAGCAGGCACTGAGCCCGTAGTCTCTGAAGGCGGAAACCTCCTATAGTAATCGTCCAACACGTATTGAAGGTTGGTCAGTAAAGCTACAGGTACTTGTGCGACAGGTAAACTGTCCACCTGGGAAGCCATCCGTCCGGGTGGTTGTTCCTCCTCCGGTTCATCCTCCTGCATCTTGATATTTAGCTCAGAAGGACTAGTGGCCGCTCCGAATGTATGAACCATGTCATTCTCACTATCCAAGTCTAAAAGCCGGTCAGGCACCTGTGATGATGGCTTTGGTGTTAAGAACACCGTAGACGGTGACCATACCTGCAACTCAGTGCAAGTTGAGAATTGCGGTGTCGACTGTGTGTTTTCCACTGCTTCAGTAGCAGACATGAAAGGTTCCGTCGATATTGTCGTCGACGGGGCGGTCTTCGTCGACGGAATGGACTTCGTCGTCGACGGGATGCTCCTCGTCGACGGGATGCTCTTCGTCGATGGGATGGTCTTCGTCGATGGAATGGACTTTGTCGACGGAATGGACTTCGTCGACGGATCCGGCTTCGTCGACGGATCCGGCTTCGTCGACGGATCGGGCTTCGTCGACGGGATGGTCTTCGTTGACAGAATGGATCTCGTAAATGGAATGGACTTCGCCGACGGATCAGGCTTCGTCGACGGGATGATCGTCGTCGACGGTACTACTTTCGTCGACGCCTCTGTCGACGGTGGCAACTTCGTCGGCGGAATGGAGCTCGCCGACGAAGCCGTTGATGACATCTTTTTCGTCGACGGCAGAGCCTTCAGAGTCGACGACGACGAGGTGTCGACATTAGTCGTCGTCGACGAAATTGGTCTTACCGTTACATAGACCATGGTAGGGGAAGAAGCTGCCGTCGTCATAATCATCGAAGGTTTAGGAGATGAGAAGGTCATCGTCGACGAGGATGATGCGTTGACGGAGGTCTTCGTCGACGAAGAAACACAAGAAGGCGTCGTCGACGAGCAAGAAGATTCCTGAGGAGAAATCTTGACAGCTTTCTGAGGGAAACTCTTGCTGGACCGTTTCTGAGGTATAGAAGAAACCTCCAAGTCCTTGCCTGAGGGGGCAACCTTAGAAGAGGAAGGCTTGTCAGAACCTTTAGAAGGTTGATGCTTCTTAGCAACCTTAGCCCCAGGAGATGTCAGAACCTCAGACGCAGGCCTCTTTTTTGATCCTGAAGTAGAACCCGAGGCAATACTGCCAACGTCAGAAATAGGATTATCAGAATCCTTAAGCCTTTGTAGCCTCAAAAGCAACCGACCCTCTCTGTCTGAGAGTCTTTTGAGGAAAGGTTCGGCAGATCTTACAGTCCTTGACTTGATGATCTGGGTAGAGGCAATAAATACATTTCTTGTGTGGGTCCTCTTTAAAAAGCCGGAGCTTACCACAAGATTCACAGGCTCTGAACAGAGACTTCTTTGAAGACAGCCTTGAAGAAATGATCCGAAAGGAAGAAAAGTTGAAAGAACTGAGCAGAGCTCAGGGAGACTCCCTTCACACGACGTGCAGTAGAAAATCTGAGAGCCTGAGCCTCTGGGGAGAACATTCTGTGGGTGCTGGCGCCTGATTGGCTGTAGTTTGGACTATACAAAATGACTAGGATAGTCATAGATGTGGAAGTTTTTCCTACTGTAGCATTGGCTACTTTACTTCCTGGTTTATTTCTATTAGTATTTACTACATATTTATGGCATATTATTGCTTTTTTATGTACCGTGGGACTCCCACTCTGACGACGGGGAATGATTCAGGCATGTGAATCTATGAAAGACACCCCTAATACTGGAGAAAGGTAGGATACTATTACCACATTTATCCTTTAAGTAAACAAACAAAAAAAAGAAATTGTAAAATGTAATCATCAAACTTCTTAGGTACCCTGGCACTCTTTTTTTGTAACTCAAAATTATCAACAGTAGAACAGTCAGCAATCTCTTGTACAGTAGATTCAATCTAGTGCATGTCAGAATTGGTAATAGTTCTACCCACATCGGTACTTTGAGAAGGAACACAAACACTGAGCTTCTGAGAAGCACATTCAGTACCCTTCTGGTCAAACCATACATTATTGTCGTAAGCTGTTTCAAAAAAACATTCTTGTGCAGAGAGCTAAGGCATCGATCTGAGGCAAACTCCAACCGCTTCTGCTGTATTCAAACCGAAGCTCCTGCATCAGTGAATTCCATATTACATGTTACAGTTCCATGTGACATAAACAATAGCTATTAGACATGAATGAGTAAATTCTATAATGAAAATAAAGGTAGGATACGATTACCACACTGTGCCAACCAGTTCCTAAATAATGTAGTTTTTTTTATCTTGATTGCCAGCTTGTGAGCTGAGGAGGAATACATTTGTGAGAAAGGGCTTTATGGATAACAGGAGGCAGAGAGACGTGTGCACAAACAATAGACATGGTTTCAAAATGGATGTCAGGTTTAGGCTAATTTAGCAAGTAAATAGCGTATTTGTATAGGCCATACATAACTGATCTCTGGTTAGAATGGAGACGTAAGGGGCAATAATTAAACAGACTTCAAATGCCTGAGCATACCTAAAAAGTTATTATATGAAAGTAGTACAATTGAAGTGTATTCAAATTTATTAAAGGAAATAGTCAAAAAAGATGGAAAAAATCAATCCGAGAATAACATGAGTTTCTTAAAAGTCTTGTAGATTGCAGTGCGGAAGTTCTTCAGCGGCTTGAGATGCATAATGTTCCAAGAGGTCATTGTTGCCATTGTGTGAGAAAGTGAAGCGATCCAATTCATATCCTCTAAGGGGCAGTTATGTTCCTCGAATGTTGGAGCGGCAATTTGAATTGGCAGGCAATCTGTGATGTTGTGAAAGGTGGCATGTTGCAGGAGATCTTTCGCAGCTGCGCAGAAATTCCATTCTGCGACAATACCTTTTTGCGTTGCATCTGCCATTGCTCCACTGCCTGAACAATGAAGTTCATGGTTTCAAGATACTGCATTACCTGCTGGATAAAGGGAGCGTTTGTTGGGATGTTGGCAAGGCATACATCCATTAGACAGTCGAATGGGCAAGCTTTGCAATAAAAAGATTGTTGCACGCAGATTGCATATGTGTAAATAAATGTCTTGTTTTAGCTGGCTCCGAAAATAGATAGAGGCAAGCAACGGAAAAGTAGTTCCATTTTTTCACGGTATTGATGTAGCTTCATGTAGAGGCGTAACCAGTCAGACCTGCTTGTTACCATGGGGAGCGCAGCCATTTTTTACAAGCAAAAAGAGTAGTAGGATGGCCACAAAGAGAGCGAGAATTATGGGCACTGTTCTTGTTATTTCAGAGATGATCTAATGAATGAAGTCTGGTATTAAACTAAAAACTGTTTGAAAGCCTGTGAGAAGGTCGGAGGAGACAGTGTTAAAAAAAGTGTGCCAGACCTTGAGTGTGAGATGTGTTGAAAATTGTGTACCAATTCACAAAGTGTAATGGGAGATTTGAATTTAAAAGGGACTGTATTTTACTTGAAGTGCGAGCTATCTGCAGTCGATAAATTTATTTTACAGAAGTGAGGGACACTTCTGTTCTGAACTAGAGCGCTTTAGTTTGGTTAGTTTAACTAAATCTATTTTCAAAGTAGGGATTGAAGGCCAAGTTGAAGTTTGGGAGTTACTTTGTGTGGGTGGGAATAGACATTGCCAAAGGAAGTTACTCTGTTTCAAACAGTAAGGATATACGGCATATCAACTCACATTCCATAGGAGTATGTTATTGAGAAGCAGATAACTGCCCTTAGAAAGCTGTGTGAATGTTGGTCTGATTGTGAGAGTTGGCGTGCTTTCAACAAAGCACACAAAATTGGGGGCTGTAAGCTTAGAAGCGTCGTGCAGTTGGACATCCTTGCATAGTAATGAATGATTAACATTGTGGTTGCACTTTTTGTAGGAAGGCGGATATCTGACTATATGGTTACCCCAACTTTTTGCCTAGTGTTTGGCTGGTTTTCGACTTAGTTGGCCTGGGATCCTGCTAATCAGGGCCCCAGGCTATCTGCTCTCACTGTAAAATGGACTCCATGTACTTTAGGTACATCTCCAATTGGATGTTGGGTCACCTTGTGAGCCCCTGTAAAGTGTACTATAGATACCCAGGGCATAGGTGCATCCAAGGCCTACCAGGGGCTGCAGCATGTATTATGCCACCCATGGCTCGCCATCCACATTGACACAACTGGCTGATCACTCAGTTGGGGCAAGGTCGTGTAATCACCCCTTGCTTAGGTATACTATCCCTATACCTACCATTACATATAGACACATATATACCTATAAGTCACTCCTATGGCAGGCCTTAACAATCCTGGAGGCAGAGTGCTTGGTTTTATGTGAGATGAGCTGAGCCTGTCTGCAGCTTTTGGAACCATGTCCTTATAGCTGTTCTATGATATAGCCATACCATATACTCTTAAATGCATTATAATCCTCGCGGTTAATGCTAACTGTGGTTTGGCCTTATCAAAACATGTTGTGTAAGCTGTCATACGCTTTGGAATACTACCCCCTCGTCAGTTCTGTTGATGGAGGTAGCATTCCACCCTTCTTAGGCCATAGTGTATTGGGGCAGGGAGGGCTGAATGAAATGAGACACTGCCTGGGGCACACAAGGTGCTCCATGAATAGTCCGGTTGAAACCAGTTGCTGGGGCACTCCAGCCCCAGCTCTGGCGCGAAACTGGACAAAGGGAAAGAGGTGTAACCACCCCCTTCCCTGGTCCCACCCATAGGAGGGACCTAGCAGGTAATCCAGCCCCTTTGATTAGTATAAAGGTAGGAGTTGAGTCAAGAGACTTTAGATTTATCCTGAACTGAAACTTGAAACGAAACTCTGGACCTTCAACATTCTACTGCAACTAGAAGACTGAAGAATCTCCCTTGTGGTCAAAGAGTGACCACCCTGTGCAAACAGGCACCATCCAGCAATCTACGGTTTGCTTTGTCGACGCTCCTGCCGGAGCCCGAGCACAGAGCCCAACAAGAACTGGACTTCCAGACTTCTTTGACCCCGATCCACAGCAAAGCTGAGACCCGTGGAGGTGACGAGAGACGCGGGACCGGCCATCTTGGAAAACTTGCTCATTGCTACTTGTGCAGCTTCTGAGGCACCCTTGAAGTTGTACTTTGGGGATTGAGAAGCCCCAGCCCCGAGCACCTTCTGCACTGATGCACAATCTTCCACACTCCACGAGTGCCACGTGAGGCCTGCTGGTACTTTTGTGCTCGACGCGTCTGTATTGTCACTTCCCCGTTGGCTAGTGGCGTCTGTGACAACGAACCTTTGAACTTACACTGCTGGCCTGGTTGCTCCAGGCTGGCCCGGCTTCCCTGAAAAAGAGAAGCCCCCCCAGACCTTGCTGGTCTGCAACAGAAGCCATCTTTGATTCCTGCGTGGGTTGACTTTGCCAAGGCTTGTTGACTCCAATCCGGAAGCCGACAGCGCCAACAGCGAGATCCTTTGTGGGACAGTCCGTATCCAGCTCCTGGTCGTCATCGAAGCCTCCTGGCCCACGTGGCTGCAGAGACGAGCTTTACGACATCACCTGATTGTTTCAAGACATCGCCTGGTTCCTTCCTGGTCACTGGATAGTGACCCAGACTCTGTCCCCTCTGCTTTCAGGTACTCTTCATCCTCAATCCGCCCTTGGATCCAACCGGACACTTCTCTCCTGGTCGCCTGCAGCATCATTTCACAGGTCTCCATAGGATTCAGCAACAAAACTAGACACAACTTGACACCTATGCACCCGGCTCCTGTGGGTAAGGCAACGCGAGTACTCCGGTGCTCCTGTGGGTATTGACTATCCAAGTGTCCTAGTTTTCAGTAGCTTTCTCCTAGTCCATCCAGAAGTGTCCCAAATCAACTAGTTTCTGACTATTATGTTCCAATTGTATTCCTATGAGAACCCGCATGTGTGTTAAGACACACCACACGCTTCCCGTGGGCCTCCTGCTTCCTAACTTTTGGTAATTCAGTGTAGCCCCAGTAATTCCCTAGGCCCTAGGCCAATTCCTTGTTCGTGACGTGGTTCTTATACCACTATTTTAATATATGGTTTGCAACGCCCCTAGGGCTCGACTGTATTTTGTGCAACTTATTGTATGATAATTAAGTATCTTGTTATGTGCTTGTGCCTCTGACCTCAAAGATTTCAGAGGGGTTGTGTTAGTAATAAATACATATATATTTTATATATAACCTGTGTGGTGTCCTTTCATTTGGTATTCAAGGGGTTACATATGGTAAAACAGCTGGCTTCACATGCTCTCTGAAGTTTTAGCCTAAGCCTGCTTTGTCCATGATACCACTAGGATAGCTGGTCTATAAGGTTGACTTTACAACCATCACCATAAGGGTTGTTTGGACTGATACAGGGTGACCACTAGAATAGTGGACATCACATATCAGGCCAACTTCTCACACTTTTCACCTGTGAGAAAACTTTTGCATGCTCTTTAAGATAGCGATATGTAAATGGGAGAAAGCAGTGTTTGTGAATAAAAGTGCTGTATAATCACATAGAACATGACAAACAACATGTACACCTAGCAGACACAACAACTCTACGTACTGTGGGAACCGTGGCTAGCCATGTATACAAACCAAACATCGCATGACACCTCTGTTACAGAATGCAGGGAGTGATAGGAGCAAAATATGTACGAAGGTGGCAAGTGATTCTCGATTATAAAAGTATACAATGCAAAGTTTTGAGGGGATGTGCCGGTCAGACTTGAGTATGTAGAGCACAGACATGTACATGTCAACATATACTGATGGTGTATTGAGTGAAAAAGACAGTGAACGCAACCATGATAGGACAGTCTGTAGGGAAGATTACGGAAACGCCCCCCCCCCACCCAAAAATCTTTAGCGTAGTGGGCTGGCTCGGCATATGCAAGGCTACCGTAGGAGTATGAATAAAAGGCACGTTTCTCTGGGTGTGGTTCTCTTCCGGAATAGCGAACGTGTCTACCAGGTCTGCGCACCTTACACCGCAACGAGGTTGACCCCATGAGCTAAGGTGGCTGCGTGAATGATGCTCTCAGCATTCTGGTATCGAGAAACAGTCATGTCCGCTGCGATGCATATATGCCACACAGTTCATCTTTCGACACCGCTGTATGTGAAAAAGGGCCCACCACGTGCTGGCGTAAGCTCCTGGGCCGAGGTCTGCGAGCTCGGAAGGCTCCTGAGTTCAACGCTGGCTACCGCGACACAGGCACACAGCACCCAGCCTGAGGCCCAGCAGCATGGAGTGGTCTGTATACTACTAACACAGTAGTCTAACAGGTACCAACAGTGGAACGGCCTCTTGATCACACAATGGACGATGTTAGAACTGCATTTGAGAGTGGAGATCAAGGTACTCCCTTCGACCGGGTGCAACTAATTCTAGGTCCCAACAGTGTAACAGTGTCTTGATCCTACAATGGACGATGTTAGAACTGCATGTGAGAGTGGAGATGAAGGTACTCCCTTCGACCAGGTGCAACCAACTCTAGGTCCCAACAGTGGAACGGTGTCTTGATCCCACAGTGGAAGATGTCCGATATTACCTGTTGCTTGGTTTCCATAGAACTCCCTCAGTTGAGGTGCATCAGACTGTGCTTGCGAAGTTAACTGTTGCACATGAATAATGTGCTTGGTTGACACCAGTCGGTGGAGTACACCGCGGTACAGCAGGTCCAAACAGTGAAACAGGGTCTTGAGTCTATGATTGAGGATGTCAGAAGTTAAAGTCTTTGATTATTTCTGTGTACCCCCTGCGATCAGGTGCAACCAATTCTGTGCTTCCGAATTAAACAGCACGTGGCTGCGAGGCTTTAATGACCACTGCCTCTGGCCTACACTGCGGTCAGCAGGGCTCACAATTCAGAACGAGTGGTGATTGTTTAATTACAGAATCCAGTAGGCAACTAACTACAACTCCTATTGAATTATACAGAATATCCTTTTAGTATAGTTGCTTGAAGACCTTTATTTAGATGAGTTATAGGTTTACTACAATTGTGAAATTCATCTTGCAAGTTCAAAGGAACACTGAATAGTCTAGTCTACACTGTATACAGCAGAAATCTCAATCCGAATTGTTTTGATTTATTTATTGCAGAGTTTTCTGTAATTTATGTTGTATTTTGTGAAGAGGAAGTGAGAAAAAGTATTCATGGATGTCTGCGTGACTACTGCCTTCAATATACACTGCAGACCGCATTGTTCACAATTCAGATCGAGTCCCTATTGCAGATGATGCAGTGTTGATGGCAACAGACATTGCTCCTAGTACGGCCAGCCCGCAGGACACATCACTGGCTGTGCACATGGTGAATGCTTTTGATGTGGCTATCTGAGTGCACTAGAACTGCTGGACCCTTTATGATGCAATCTTTTTGTGTATTATTTCAGATCTATTGCCGGTGTCTCCGGTTAGCACAAGTTATGGTTCTTTTACAATATAATGTTTTCTCTATTATTTTACATCTACTGTCCCTACCTTACTGCAGCACAAACTATTGACTCTTATTATTGATTCTCTGTGTGTGATCCAATGATTACTGTTGTAGTTGATGCTAGCAGCAACCATTCCCTGAGGGCTGGTTTACAGTCACCCCACACGCATCCACCACAGACGTCACTGGATATGTGACCCTGGTAATAAAAAGGTGTTGAGCGCACATGCCCGTACCCACTTGCACTATCTATCAGTGTCCGTGTGTTCATTATCAATGCATGATACTGCCGCTGAGCCGTACCACATTACATTGTGCTGTGGACAGCGTATGTAACCATGTTACCTCTGGCACTGAGGAAAACTTCGGTTATGTAACTTTTAGGTGTGCCCCTATCACAGGTGGAAGGCTACTTTACAGACCATGAATATTGATGAAGATGATGGCTGCATGTTGTGTGTAGTGTAAGATGTGTAAATAGCAAAACGTTTTCAAAAAAGCTCTGTAAGCAGAAGAGGTGTCTCATCAAATGCTGTAAAGAGAATGACTAAAATGGGTGGCATTTTCCTACTGGTACAATAGGAAATGTTATGAACTAATCAAATGCTTTTTTTTTTTAGGTCACATGGCAATCGCGCACCCAGTGCGCAAAGAGACTGCATCCGACACGATTGAGAAAATATATTTGCTATAATAGAAGTTTACTACAATTAGAAATATACAAATGTTTAAAATATTTTAGATTATCGCTTGCTCTAATATACACTTAAAAGTTATGTAAATATAATTTTGAGACATACAAAAAAAATGAGGGAATGGCGTACCCGGCGCGACGCCATGCGTCTATGAAGTAACACAGGGCCTGGCAGCGTGCACTCGTCGCATACGCAACGCGAAGCGGGGACGACCCCATACATACATGACGTAACCCGCGGCTTGGTACTGCGTACCCGTCGCAAACCAAAGTAGCAGCTGGCGCAACCTCATACATATATGTTCTTATGCGGGATGCGGTGCCACGAACCCGGATACGAAATGTGCATCATTTTAATATGGCGGATAGGATTCGCGTGCTGATGGAGGTTGGTAGACTACCAGTACGGGACTCTAGTTTAAAAAAAAAAAAAGATATATATATTTTTTTGAAGATATAAAACATTACATCATTTTTAAAGTAAAAAATAATAGAGTTCCAAAACATATAAAAAATAGAAAAAATATAGGTTTTATAAAATATTAAAATATGAAATTAACATTTAAAAACCTTGGAAATTCACTGAAAAAACCATAGGTTTTACAGTCGTTATAGTTCTGTATTAGCATTTAAAAAAACCTTGGAAATTCACAGAAAAAAACCATAAGTTTCAGGGACGTTCTAGTTAGTTGGACATTTCACTCTTAGAAAACCATAGAAATTCCCCTGTTATAGTTAGTTGAGCTAACTAGAACTCGCGCCCCCGCAAGGCACTGCTGAGGATGTCACATATTACATCATTCATGACATGGTCAGTGAAATCACTGATGACATCTCAAATGACATCACTGATGACATTACTGATGACATCATCCAGTGAATGCGTGTTTCTATAAAATGTAAATATGTTTGATATATATATGCCAAGGTGTATTGAAGAATGAATGGGTGTACAAGAGTCAGGATGGATGATTAAGTCTTGCTTAATGCATGTGTTACCAACTGATACAGACACAGTTTAGATTGTCAGTTGGTGTGCAAGCTCAACTAACTATAATAGGGGAATTTCTATGGTTTTCTATGAGTGAAATTTCCAACTAACTATAACGTCCCTGAAACGTATGCTTTTTCAGTGAATATATCTATCTATATATATAAAAACGAATGTATGTCTGTCTGTCTGTCTGTCTGTCCTTCTGTCTGCCCTTTATGCAATACTACACCATTCATCCGTTCAGCATTAAACTTTGGGAAGTTGTTAAGTACACTCCCGCGAAGGTTTCTGGCAGAAATAAAAATAAAAAAAAAATAAAAAATAAAAATTTGTTAAATATCGGACCCCCGGCACACTCATAATCTTTCCAATACTGAACATTTACAGTTTCCGGTGTGACTCGCTTTTGCAATGAAAAAGACAAGGTGGGCAATGCACTGCGTTGTTGAGATAGAAGTTTTTTTGAAAGGATATTAACAATCAATCGTTATTTTAAAGGTGCTCCAACTGGTGGCGTAACCGTCCGTTTACGCCAGGAATATAAGTCTTAAATATGTGTGAACACGATCAGTGCGCACATCCCAGTATTTGGGCACTCCCTCTGGTTCAAGAATAGACTCCGTTGAGTTTCCGATATTTATTTCATTTGAGTTAATCTTTTTATAAGTCTTTCATTATTGGATTATATGCATCCAGTTAACATTACTTTACACAAAATCATCGTCGCTCCAATGCATTTCGGGTCGATTACCCTTTTTCAAGGAGCTCTGAAAATAAGAACGATCAGCATTTGTATCATGATGGCATTTGACGAATAATAGTGTACAATACGAACATATCCCAATGGTGAATGTAAGACAAACAAAAGTCAGTGCAAAAAGATATAGAGGGAACCACTAAATGGGGAATAAAGTGCCGAGGTGGCTTAAATGTGCCAGAGGATTACGGGCGCACCCAGAAACATAAACGGGATCTGTGGGCGGGTGGCGGGTGACAACACTTAAGGCTGAACAAGTTGAAATGCTCACGTGTACAACGGGCTGTAATGCGGTGCTGGACGGGTCAAAAACAAGAAAATTGGCGGTTAGGGAAACACTCAAAGAGCGAGTGCAAAAATAGCAAAGGTTCACTTGCAGGAGCTGTATTAGGCTTACCGAAGCGGGATTTTGTGGGGGGACTATCGAGGTCTCCAAGTAGGTTAGCGGCGACGTGAAGTCGTCGGGTTAGTATGAGGGCTCGATGATGGAACTGGCTCGGTGATAACAAGGAACGGGGTGGGCGGTAATGGAAATCGAAAAAGGACTAACGCGTGGTGTAGGTGGGGGCCATATTGGAACGGGTAGTGAGAGGTGAAACTAAACAAGCGGATGTTCAGCAGAGGTGCAAAGAAAAATAAGTTACCAAAATCATTATAGGATAAATGTGTTGAAACATGAAGTGTATACCGTCACAGATAAAAAGGAGAAACATAACAAGAAACGGGTGACATTGAAAATGAACATTGGGTACATGACATCTCAGTAAACAAGCACAAGATAAATGTGTCCTTATATACCCAGCCGGGTATTGATAGAAAACAACTTAGTTCGATGCGGTCATTCAGACCAAAAGGTTTGTAAGATTGCAAACGGTAAATCCATGAGGTTTCTCTTTGGAGAAGGAACTTGTTGTTGTCCCTTCCTTCTTTTTTTTCAACAATTTCAAGGACCATGAATTTCAACTGTGCCACGGTGTGCTTATTTTCCATGAAATGTACGGCCACACTAGATTTTGTTTGTTTGGTCCTGATGTTAGATTTGTGTTCATTCAATCTGACTTTTATTTTTCGCTCTGTTTTTCCTATGTAGATCTTTCCACAAGGACATTTGAGAAGGTAAATGAGGTTGGATGAGTCGCATGTTGCATTAACTTTCACTTTGATTTCAGTACCTCTCATTGGGTGATTGATTTTACTGCCAGTGATAATGTTGTTGCAGTTGTTACAGTTAAGACACGGTTTTGTACCTCTGTAGATGGGTGGAATGGATGTTTCTCTCGAAAGGATCTCCTTAAGGTTGTTTGCTCGAGTGTACGTATATGAAATTAACATTTAAAAACCTTGGAAATTCACTGAAAAAACCATAGGTTTTACAGTCGTTATAGTTCTGTATTAGCATTTAAAAAAACCTTGGAAATTCACAGAAAAAAACCATAAGTTTCAGGGACGTTCTAGTTAGTTGGACATTTCACTCTTAGAAAACCATAGAAATTCCCCTGTTATAGTTAGTTGAGCTAACTAGAACTCGCGCCCCCGCAAGGCACTGCTGAGGATGTCACATATTACATCATTCATGACATGGTCAGTGAAATCACTGATGACATCTCAAATGACATCACTGATGACATTACTGATGACATCATCCAGTGAATGTGTGTTTCTATAAAATGTAAATATGTTTGATATATATATGCCAAGGTGTATTGAAGAATGAATGGGTGTACAAGAGTCAGGATGGATGATTAAGTCTTGCTTAATGCATGTGTTACCAACTGATACAGACACAGTTTAGATTGTCAGTTGGTGTGCAAGCTCAACTAACTATAATAGGGGAATTTCTATGGTTTTCTATGAGTGAAATTTCCAACTAACTATAACGTCCCTGAAACGTATGCTTTTTCAGTGAATATATCTATCTATATATATAAAAACGAATGTATGTCTGTCTGTCTGTCTGTCTGTCCTTCTGTCTGCCCTTTATGCAATACTACACCATTCATCCGTTCAGCATTAAACTTTGGGAAGTTGTTAAGTACACTCCCGCGAAGGTTTCTGGCAGAAATAAAAATAAAAAAAAAATAAAAAATAAAAATTTGTTAAATATCGGACCCCCGGCACACTCATAATCTTTCCAATACTGAACATTTACAGTTTCCGGTGTGACTCGCTTTTGCAATGAAAAAGACAAGGTGGGCAATGCACTGCGTTGTTGAGATAGAAGTTTTTTTGAAAGGATATTAACAATCAATCGTTATTTTAAAGGTGCTCCAACTGGTGGCGTAACCGTCCGTTTACGCCAGGAATATAAGTCTTAAATATGTGTGAACACGATCAGTGCGCACATCCCAGTATTTGGGCACTCCCTCTGGTTCAAGAATAGACTCCGTTGAGTTTCCGATATTTATTTCATTTGAGTTAATCTTTTTATAAGTCTTTCATTATTGGATTATATGCATCCAGTTAACATTACTTTACACAAAATCATCGTCGCTCCAATGCATTTCGGGTCGATTACCCTTTTTCAAGGAGCTCTGAAAATAAGAACGATCAGCATTTGTATCATGATGGCATTTGACGAATAATAGTGTACAATACGAACATATCCCAATGGTGAATGTAAGACAAACAAAAGTCAGTGCAAAAAGATATAGAGGGAACCACTAAATGGGGAATAAAGTGCCGAGGTGGCTTAAATGTGCCAGAGGATTACGGGCGCACCCAGAAACATAAACGGGATCTGTGGGCGGGTGGCGGGTGACAACACTTAAGGCTGAACAAGTTGAAATGCTCACGTGTACAACGGGCTGTAATGCGGTGCTGGACGGGTCAAAAACAAGAAAATTGGCGGTTAGGGAAACACTCAAAGAGCGAGTGCAAAAATAGCAAAGGTTCACTTGCAGGAGCTGTATTAGGCTTACCGAAGCGGGATTTTGTGGGGGGACTATCGAGGTCTCCAAGTAGGTTAGCGGCGACGTGAAGTCGTCGGGTTAGTATGAGGGCTCGATGATGGAACTGGCTCGGTGATAACAAGGAACGGGGTGGGCGGTAATGGAAATCGAAAAAGGACTAACGCGTGGTGTAGGTGGGGGCCATATTGGAACGGGTAGTGAGAGGTGAAACTAAACAAGCGGATGTTCAGCAGAGGTGCAAAGAAAAATAAGTTACCAAAATCATTATAGGATAAATGTGTTGAAACATGAAGTGTATACCGTCACAGATAAAAAGGAGAAACATAACAAGAAACGGGTGACATTGAAAATGAACATTGGGTACATGACATCTCAGTAAACAAGCACAAGATAAATGTGTCCTTATATACCCAGCCGGGTATTTATAGAAAACAACTTAGTTCGATGCGGTCATTCAGACCAAAAGGTTTGTAAGATTGCAAACGGTAAATCCATGAGGTTTCTCTTTGGAGAAGGAACTTGTTGTTGTCCCTTCCTTCTTTTTTTTCAACAATTTCAAGGACCATGAATTTCAACTGTGCCACGGTGTGCTTATTTTCCATGAAATGTACGGCCACACTAGATTTTGTTTGTTTGGTCCTGATGTTAGATTTGTGTTCATTCAATCTGACTTTTATTTTTCGCTCTGTTTTTCCTATGTAGATCTTTCCACAAGGACATTTGAGAAGGTAAATGAGGTTGGATGAGTCGCATGTTGCATTAACTTTCACTTTGATTTCAGTACCTCTCATTGGGTGATTGATTTTACTGCCAGTGATAATGTTGTTGCAGTTGTTACAGTTAAGACACGGTTTTGTACCTCTGTAGATGGGTGGAATGGATGTTTCTCTCGAAAGGATCTCCTTAAGGTTGTTTGCTCGAGTGTACG
Source organism: Lissotriton vulgaris (assembly GCF_964263255.1). Lineage (NCBI taxonomy): Eukaryota > Metazoa > Chordata > Amphibia > Caudata > Salamandridae > Lissotriton > Lissotriton vulgaris. The sequence continues at coordinate 603,536,392 of NC_141699.1, read as the reverse complement.
CAAAAATCGGAGGATTTTTGAACATGTCTTTAAAATCTGGTTCCAATGCCAGGATTCTCCAATGTTCTAGGATGATTTTTTTGTATCTTCCACTCAATGTGGAATATTTGGAGACGACTACCATCCGGTTTGTCTCTTTTTTGGTTGTCTTTTTTAAAGCTGTTTCACGTTCAATTCCAGATGCTTTTCTCTTGGCTTCCTCGGTAGTTTCTTGCGGGTATCCTCTGGCAGTGAATCTTAAACTCATTTCATCGATCCTTTGAACATATGTGTCCGGGTTGGATACTATGCGTTTTAGTCGCAACATTTGGCTGTAGGGAAGGTGACGTTTCAATGAGTGTTGGTGGAAGCTTGCAAAGTGCAACGTATTATTGCGGTCGGTTGGTTTCCTGTAAAGGTCTGTGGTTAGGCCGGTGTCAGATCTGGTGATTAATACATCCAAGAAATTGATTTGGGAATCGTCAAGATTCCATGTCATTTGTATTCGGTGGTCTTTGGTGTTTAAGTTGCTGAGTTCGTCTTCCAACATGGTTATGGTACCTTTCCACAGAAAGAATAGGTCGTCGATGTACCTTACGTACATCAACAGGTTGTTGGTCCAAGCTGGATTGTCATAGATATACTGCTGTTCAAAATCAGACATATAGATGTTAGCATACGCTGGCGCAGCGCAATTGCCCATGGACATGCCAGAGGATTGTTGGAACCAGTGGTTGTTGTGACAGAAGTAGCTATGATAAAGAGTGTAGATCATTAGCTCCATAAGGAAAACTTTCATGGCTTCTGGAATGTTGCTGTGTGCTAAAGTTTTCTCGATGGCTTCAATTCCACCTCCATGTGGAATAGAGGTGTACAGACTATTCACATCAGCTGTGCAAAAAATAAGGTTGTCATTTTGATTTATGTTGATTTCCGATAGTTTAAGTATGAATTCCGTTGTGTCTTTCACATAACTTTTCAGTTCTTTGACAAACGGTTGGAGATACCGATCAAGAAATTTGCCTATGGGTTCGTGAAGAGACCCCCTGGTGGACACAATGGGCCGCATTGGCTGGTCCTTTAGATTTTTATGTATCTTAGGTAGTAGGGTTATGGTGGGACTTCTTGGGAAATCTACCAATAAGAATTTTTTGGTGCGCTCATCTATGGTTCCTTTGTCATGAGCTTTATCGATGATTGATGCTAATGCGGCTTTGTATAGGTTGGTAGGGTTAGATTCTAGTGGAATGTAGGTGTCGGATTTACCGATGTGTTCATCCATTTTAATGTTGTACATACTAGAATTCATGACGACGAGGGCCCCGCCTTTGTCAGCCTTTATGCATTTGATCAATTTATTGTTGGCGATCTTTCTCAATGTGTTATGTTATGTTATTAATTTTTTATATAGCGCACGGATGCCGCAGCTAAGAGGCGTCCCGGCGCTTGGAGATCTGAATAACACAACACATATGAGAAGGCAGAGGCAAGAAGACAGACTAGACTGTGGAAAAGAGGAAGGTCTTCAAGGTCTTCCTAAAGAGAAACAGGTCTGGGATTGAACGAAGTGGAGCTGGAAGAGAGTTCCAGAGGGCAGCCGCCAGCACTGAGAACGAACGACCACCCATTCTAGCCCGTTTAAAACGGGGCACTGTGGCAAGGTTCAATCCAGCAGAGCGAAGAGCTCTAGCAGGAACATAGTGCAGAATAGTCTGTGAATGAATAGGAGGGGAGGCTAGTTTAAGAATTTTAAAAGTTAAGCAGAGGGCTTTAAACTTAACTCTTTGCTCAATCGGAAGCCAATGGAGATTCCGGATAGTTTGGCGAGCTGAGACAAATTTCGGGAGGCCGACAAGCATCCTAGCGGCCGCATTCTGGACCCTCTGAAGACGGGACAGTTCGGCCTGATTTAAACCCAAGAACAGAGAGTTGGCATAGTCCAGTCTGGTAAGAACCAGAGCCTGGACCATAATCTGTCTTGTCTCAGCGTCAAAAAATTTAAAGATGGGTCTCAGACAATGCAAAGTACCAAAACATACGCCAGCCACGCGTTTGGTATGGGAGATAAATGAAAGCTTGTCATCAAGCCACACCCCGAGGTTTCTCACTTCACTCACAGGGGTAGGGATAGGGCCAAGATCAGTAGGCCACCATTGATCTCCCCATAGGCCACTTTCCTTACCAAAAATAATGACCTCGGTCTTAGAGGCATTAAGTTGAAGCCGGTTGTTTGCCATCCAGCCAGAAACAGCTTTTAACGCTGACTGGAAGGTGGGGGCGTCCATGTTGGAATCGCCGTTTAGTGCCACCGCCAGCTGCGTGTCATCGGCGTATGACACTAAAGAAAGACCAAAGCTGTGGGCTACCTCCACCAGAGGCTGAACATATAAATTAAATAAAGTGGGGCTGAGAGCCGAACCTTGGGGAACACCCTGAAGAATAGGACGTGAAGCAGAAACAAAAGGAGGTGTGGACACTTTGAAACCTCGATCCTCAAGAAAAGAACGAAACCACTCGAGTGCAGTCTCTCCGACTCCAGCCTCCATCAGACGATGTAATAAAATCTGATGGGACACCGTATCAAAGGCGGCACTGAGATCCAAAAGGATCAGTGCCGCCGTCTGACCCTGATCCATCATCTTCCTAATATGTTCCACCACAGCCAAGAGAGCTGTTTCGGTGCTGTGACCTGCACGGAATCCGTTCTGGGAAATATCCAGTAGATTCATTTCTTGCAGGTGAGCAGATAGAATACGGTTAGCATGTGCTTCCGCTAGCTTGGCTGGCCAAGGAAGAAGGGAAATGGGCCGGCAGTGTTCTGGCTTAGTCGGATCGAGGGTAGGTTTTTTAAGGATCGGAATGACCATCGCCTGTTTCCAGGCCTTGGGAACACTGCCCGAACTAAAGGACAGATTGATGAGATCGTGTAGGGCAGGATAGCAACATTCAGCAAGTTCCCGGAATTGAGCGGGTCGCAAGGGATCATCCGGAGAACCGGATTTGACTTTTGTTGTCAAAGCTAAAAACTCATCCCGGGTCGGACTGGGGATGGTTAGCAATGGTTTAAGAGCCATAGATGTAGACATTTCCTCCCTGATGGGAAGCTGAGAAAATGACCTGTAGATGGCCTCCACCTTTTCAACAAAAAACGAGGCTAGATCCTCGCAGTGTGCCATGGAGGGCTCAATAGTAGCAATGTCCGTCCTCTTGCTTGTAAGGTCCTTACACACCCTAAAGATGACCTTAGAGGGGTTAGTACTATTCTTAATCTCCAGAGCGTAGAAAGCAGCCCTAGCTGCACATATGGCCCGATGATACACTCTAGTGCAAGCCCTATAGGCCGCCTTGAGGTCAGTATCATACGTTTTACGCCATGCGCGTTCTGCTTTTTTACAGGAGACTTTAAGGGCTTTAAGGGATTCATCGTACCAAGGGCTTGAAGGACTCGATCTGGTTTTACTCCACTTGGCCGGAATAAGCATATCTAGGGACTGATTGAGCCATTCGCAGAAAGTATCATAGCCTCGGGAGACTTCAGTAGGAGGTGAAGGATGGTATTTCATCAGTAGCTGGTGGAAATGCTCTAAATTCAAATTTCTCCAGGGGCGTCTGAAACTGGCTGGGATGTTATTTTTCGGGGGAGGTAGAGTAGTGACAATACGGATCTCAATCAAATGATGATCAGTCCATGCCATAGGTCTAGGGGGTAGCACTGAAATATTAGTTACAAGGTTCGTCAGAACAGGATCTAATATGTGGCCACCCGTATGGGTTGGTAGTTGTACCATTTGAGTCATTTGAAGCGCTTCAAGATCCGCCAACAAGCTATGTACCGGGTTGGAGAGTGGAACGTCCATATGGAGGTTGAGGTCACCTAGGATTGTAAAATTAGCAGTTTTCAAAACTAGGGGGGGAGATCACCTCCGGGAGGCTTTGGCGAAAAGCGCCATCGGGACCAGGGGGCCTGTAGATTAGGAGTCCCGTAAACGTAAAGTGGGGATTCACTGAGATGTTGAAAAGGGCACTCTCACATCCTGGCAAAGTGATGGGTTTCCAAATGCAGGGGTAGCATGATTTCACCGCAACTGCTATACCTCCACCTCTAGCATTGCGAGGAAGGGAGTGCATAGTGTATCCCACAGGCAAGGCTAAATTCATGACCGCCATAGATTGGTCATGCAGCCAAGTTTCCGTGAAGAAAAAGATATCCGGGGCCTCATCAGTTATCAAGGTAAAAACTTCAAGAGCGTGGCAGGACAATGATCTGACATTTAAATGAAAGATTTTAAGAAAAGATTGGGTGGAAGAGACTGCAAAGATATGTGTCATTATCTTTCTGTGTTAGATTCGTGGTCTTGGTTCTTTTCTTAAAGTTTATTTTTCCCAGGTCCTGTTTGACTAGTGTCTCAAAAGTGTCTATACTTTTATGACTGACCGGTGGTATGTATGAGCTCGTAGGGCGTAGTCCACATAGTTGATCCGGTTTTTGATCAGTTGATGGTGGAATCACGTTTTCAAAAAAATGTCGTAACCTTAATTTTCTGGTTAACTTAAATGTGCTGGTCTCCAATTCAAGTTGATTGGTAAATGAGGTTGGAATAAATGAAGTGCCTTTTTGTAGAAGCTCAGTCTCATGTTGCGATAATTCAATATCGGAGATATTAATAACTAACGATTCGTCTTCTTTTTGTCCTTCTTGGAGCCTCTTGTGTTTGGAGCTTCTGGTTCCTTTTCTCTTACTTCGCCTGGGTCGTCGGTTTCTTGGGGGCCTTTCTCTAAAAAAGGACCACTGTCAGATGTGGAAGCACTCTCATCCGCTTGTGTTCTAGCTTGTTGTTGAGCCCTATTTAGGTCAAAAGTTGTCTTCCTAGGTTGCCTGCTCGAAGTGTCGCTCCCAGAGGAGGAGGTATCGGTGTGTTGACTTGTCGGTTTGTTGCGACGACGTTGGGCGTAGATGTCAGCCCAAGTGTAGACCTCATCCAATTGGTAATCCAAGGTGTCACGTCTGAATTTCCGGAGTTTCCTATCATTGATGTCCTTAGTATGTTTTTCTAATTGTATTTTGACATCTTCTAACATTTGAGAAATGTCTTCAGTTGATTTGAAAGCCTCTAGTTCTTTCTCTACTTCCTTGATTTCATTGGTTAGTTCAATCAGAATGCTGGACAACTCTTCGATGATAAGTAATATCAGATCTAGACTGCACTTGTTGAGGATGGCGTTCCATTTAGCTTGGAAATTTTTTGAGTTCTTACACAGGGAAGGTTTGAGTGCGATTCTGAGTCCACGGGGAATGCGGAGAGCTTGGTGATATTTCACTAATGTCTTTGCATGTAGCTGCTGGTTGATGCGACGTTTAGATAAATATAAGAGATGTTTGACACATTGTTCTCTTGTGCGAGTGCTGGATTCCTGTGATACGTCGTCCTGGATTAATGCATAGATACGTTCTTTTTCATCATCTCCATATGCTAGGAGGTCCGCTCTGGCTTCTGTTGATTTTGAAATGGTTTCGTATTGCATTTTAACTGCGTGCTATTGCCTTTTTGGGCGGAAAAAGTGTTTGAATCAAAAAGACAAGGTGGGCAATGCACTGCGTTGTTGAGATAGAAGTTTTTTGAAAGGATATTAACAATCAATCGTTATTTTAAAGGTGCTCCAACTGGTGGCGTAACCGTCCGTTTACGCCAGGAATATAAGTCTTAAATATGTGTGAACACGATCAGTGCGCACATCCCAGTATTTGGGCACTCCCTCTGGTTCAAGAATAGACTCCGTTGAGTTTCCGATATTTATTTCATTTGAGTTAATCTTTTTATAAGTCTTTCATTATTGGATTATATGCATCCAGTTAACATTACTTTACACAAAATCATCGTCGCTCCAATGCATTTCGGGTCGATTACCCTTTTTCAAGGAGCTCTGAAAATAAGAACGATCAGCATTTGTATCATGATGGCATTTGACGAATAATAGTGTACAATACGAACATATCCCAATGGTGAATGTAAGACAAACAAAAGTCTATCTCAACAACGCAGTGCATTGCCCACCTTGTCTTTTTGATTCAAACACTTTTTCCGCCCAAAAAGGCAATAGCACGCAGTTAAAATGCAATACGAAACCATTTCAAAATCAACAGAAGCCAGAGCGGACCTCCTAGCATATGGAGATGATGAAAAAGAACGTATCTATGCATTAATCCAGGACGACGTATCACAGGAATCCAGCACTCGCACAAGAGAACAATGTGTCAAACATCTCTTATATTTATCTAAACGTCGCATCAACCAGCAGCTACATGCAAAGACATTAGTGAAATATCACCAAGCTCTCCGCATTCCCCGTGGACTCAGAATCGCACTCAAACCTTCCCTGTGTAAGAACTCAAAAAATTTCCAAGCTAAATGGAACGCCATCCTCAACAAGTGCAGTCTAGATCTGATATTACTTATCATTGAAGAGTTGTCCAGCATTCTGATTGAACTAACCAATGAAATCAAGGAAGTAGAGAAAGAACTAGAGGCTTTCAAATCAACTGAAGACATTTCTCAAATGTTAGAAGATGTCAAAATACAATTAGAAAAACATACTAAGGACATCAATGATAGGAAACTCAGGAAATTCAGACGTGACACCTTGGATTACCAATTGGATGAGGTCTACACTTGGGCTGACATCTACGCCCAACGTCGTCGCAACAAACCGACAAGTCAACACACCGATACCTCCTCCTCTGGGAGCGACACTTCGAGCAGGCAACCTAGGAAGACAACTTTTGACCTAAATAGGGCTCAACAACAAGCTAGAACACAAGCGGATGAGAGTGCTTCCACATCTGACAGTGGTCCTTTTTTAGAGAAAGGCCCCCAAGAAACCGACGACCCAGGCGAAGTAAGAGAAAAGGAACCAGAAGCTCCAAACACAAGAGGCTCCAAGAAGGACAAAAAGAAGACGAATCGTTAGTTATTAATATCTCCGATATTGAATTATCGCAACATGAGACTGAGCTTCTACAAAAAGGCACTTCATTTATTCCAACCTCATTTACCAATCAACTTGAATTGGAGACCAGCACATTTAAGTTAACCAGAAAATTAAGGTTACGACATTTTTTTGAAAACGTGATTCCACCATCAACTGATCAAAAACCGGATCAACTATGTGGACTACGCCCTACGAGCTCATACATACCACCGGTCAGTCATAAAAGTATAGACACTTTTGAGACACTAGTCAAACAGGACCTGGGAAAAATAAACTTTAAGAAAAGAACCAAGACCACGAATCTAACACAGAAAGATAATGACACATTGAGAAAGATCGCCAACAATAAATTGATCAAATGCATAAAGGCTGACAAAGGCGGGGCCCTCGTCGTCATGAATTCTAGTATGTACAACATTAAAATGGATGAACACATCGGTAAATCCGACAACTACATTCCACTAGAATCGAACCCTACCAACCTATACAAAGCCGCATTAGCATCAATCATCGATAAAGCTCATGACAAAGGAACCATAGATGAGCGCACCAAAAAATTCTTATTGGTAGATTTCCCAAGAAGTCCCACCATAACCCTACTACCTAAGATACATAAAAATCTAAAGGACCCGCCAATGTGGCCCATTGTGTCCACCAGGGGGTCTCTTCACGAACCCGTAGGCAAATTTCTTGATCGGTATCTCCAACCGTTTGTCAAAGAACTGAAAAGTTATGTGAAAGACACAACGGAATTCATACTTAAACTATCGGAAATCAACATAAATCAAAATGACAACCTTATTTTTTGCACAGCTGATGTGAATAGTCTGTACACCTCTATTCCACATGGAGGTGGAATTGAAGCCATCGAGAAAACTTTAGCACACAGCAACATTCCAGAAGCCATGAAAGTTTTCCTTATGGAGCTAATGATCTACACTCTTTATCATAGCTACTTCTGTCACAACAACCACTGGTTCCAACAATCCTCTGGCATGTCCATGGGCAATTGCGCCGCGCCAGCGTATGCTAACATCTATATGTCTGATTTTGAACAGCAGTATATCTATGACAATCCAGCTTGGACCAACAACCTGTTGATGTACGTAAGGTACATCGACGACCTATTCTTTCTGTGGAAAGGTACCAGAACCATGTTGGAAGACGAACTCAGCAACTTAAACACCAAAGACCACTGAATACAAATGACATGGAATCTTGACGATTCCCAAATCAATTTCTTGGATGTATTAATCACCAGATCTGACACCGGCCTAACCACAGACCTTTACAGGAAACCAACCGACCGCAATAATACGTTGCACTTTGCAAGCTTCCACCAACACTCATTGAAACGTCACCTTCCCTACAGCCAAATGTTGCGACTAAAACGCATAGTATCCAACCCGGACACATATGTTCAAAGGATCGATGAAATGAGTTTAAGATTCACTGCCAGAGGATACCCGCAAGAAACTACCGAGGAAGCCAAGAGAAAAGCATCTGGAATTGAACGTGAAACAGCTTTAAAAAAGACAACCAAAAAAGAGACAAACCGGATGGTAGTCGTCTCCAAATATTCCACATTGAGTGGAAGATACAAAAAAATCATCCTAGAACATTGGAGAATCCTGGCATTGGAACCAGATTTTAAAGACATGTTCAAAAATCCTCCGATTTTTGCGTACACTCGAGCAAACAACCTTAAGGAGATCCTTTCGAGAGAAACATCCATTCCACCCATCTACAGAGGTACAAAACCGTGTCTTAACTGTAACAACTGCAACAACATTATCACTGGCAGTAAAATCAATCACCCAATGAGAGGTACTGAAATCAAAGTGAAAGTTAATGCAACATGCGACTCATCCAACCTCATTTACCTTCTCAAATGTCCTTGTGGAAAGATCTACATAGGAAAAACAGAGCGAAAAATAAAAGTCAGATTGAATGAACACAAATCTAACATCAGGACCAAACAAACAAAATCTAGTGTGGCCGTACATTTCATGGAAAATAAGCACACCGTGGCACAGTTGAAATTCATGGTCCTTTAAATTGTTGAAAAAAAAGAAGGAAGGGACAACAACAAGTTCCTTCTCCAAAGAGAAACCTCATGGATTTACCGTTTGCAATCTTACAAACCTTTTGGTCTGAATGACCGCATCGAACTAAGTTGTTTTCTATAAATACCCGGCTGGGTATATAAGGACACATTTATCTTGTGCTTGTTTACTGAGATGTCATGTACCAATGTTCATTTTCAATGTCACCCGTTTCTTGTTATGTTTCTCCTTTTTATCTGTGACGGTATACACTTCATGTTTCAACACATTTATCCTATAATGATTTTGGTAACTTATTTTCCTTTGCACCTCTGCTGAACATCCGCTTGTTTAGTTTCACCTCTCACTACCCGTTCCAATATGGCCCCCACCTACACCACGCGTTAGTCCTTTTTCGATTTCCATTACCGCCCACCCCGTTCCTTGTTATCACCGAGCCAGTTCCATCATCGAGCCCTCATACTAACCCGACGACTTCACGTCGCCGCTAACCTACTTGGAGACCTCGATAGTCCCCCCACAAAATCCCGCTTCGGTAAGCCTAATACAGCTCCTGCAAGTGAACCTTTGCTATTTTTGCACTCGCTCTTTGAGTGTGTCCCTACCCGCCAATTTTCTTGTTTTTGACCCGTCCAGCACCGCATTACAGCCCGTTGTACACGTGAGCATTTCAACTTGTTCAGCCTTAAGTGTTGTCACCCGCCACCCGCCCACAGATCCCGTTTACGTTTCTGGGTGCGCCCGTAATCCTCTGGCACATTTAAGCCACCTCGGCACTTTATTCCCCATTTAGTGGTTCCCTCTATATCTTTTTGCACTGACTTTTGTTTGTCTTACATTCACCATTGGGATATGTTCGTATTGTACACTATTATTCGTCAAATGCCATCATGATACAAATGCTGATCGTTCTTATTTTCAGAGCTCCTTGAAAAAGGGTAATCAACCCGAAATGCATTGGAGCGACGATGATTTTGTGTAAAGTAATGTTAACTGGATGCATATAATCCAATAATGAAAGACTTATAAAAAGATTAACTCAAATGAAATAAATATCGGAAACTCAACGGAGTCTATTCTTGAACCAGAGGGAGTGCCCAAATACTGGGATGTGCGCACTGATCGCTTTTGCAATGACCATCAACAAAGCACAAGGGCAATCGCTGCAAGTGTGTGGACTAGATTTGGAGAATCCGTGCTTCTCACATGGACAACTGTATGTGGCCAGCTCACGCGTCGGAAAACCTTCCGATTTATTTGTGTACGGACCAGACGGAAAAACTAAAAATACTGTGTATCCACAAGCAATCGAATAAATATACAGAACTAAAACACCATTTTAAAATGCTTTCCATATTAAAATAAATAAGTCTCAATAAAAATGACAATGTAAATTGAATGTTATCATAACAAGTTTCCTTAAATTTCCTCTCTTCTGAGATCGCAGCAACGCGTTAGCGTGTGTGTGTGTGTATGTATGTATCTGTGTACATTATATATATATATATATATATATATAATTCCCATGAACTGGGGAACTGCGGAACCACCGTTCTCCACAACCGGTACTTACCATCAAGTTGGTCTGTGACTTCACGAGGGCGTATCATTCACTGGTGCGATGCTCCGATGATCAAGCTGCGGTTGGCGGGGGGGGGGGTTGCAGGTCAGGCCAGCAGGTTTTGCCACAAGTTACATCCAGGTGCGAAAGGGAGAGGAGGCAGATACCGCCCACTTGGGAAGTACATACGCTGAGTGACTTCCTATATGAGTGCCGAGTTTCGAGATGCTCCCCCGTGCCTGCCAGATGACTACAACCAATCGCAGTAAGGCAAGCTGGTTTTAAGTGGACTACACTAACACGAAAGATTCAAATTTAAATAATCATCAATTGGTTTCCCAAAATGTTGATAATTTGGAGTATTATGAATGATACTAGATAATGTCAAATTAGCGCCTCTTTCTTTTAGTAAATATTATCCCAGCCTACCACACATGATAATAATGAGGTATCTTTCCAATTAGTAGTAATTGACTTTAAAGCCGCGGAAATTAAGAAATCAAAAAGTTTGTTGTTCAGCAGACATTTTTGTGGGGAGATTTACAAATAACTATTGTATATAATAAAGTATCTGTAAAGTTCAATATATGAGTAATTATCTGCCAAAATCCATCCCAGAGCTTCTTAAGAATATGACTATCATATAACATATGTCTTAACACACCTACATGTCTATCTTGTATTGTAAGGTTTTACGGCTTCACGGGGAGCGGCTCGCAGAACTTTGGGATTTTCAACGCGGTGGCTGAACGCCAAACTTTCGTTTTTAGGGCGTCACCTTTGGTTCTTTTTGGTTTGCCGCATTCACTGCAGTTTCTTTGTGAGTCCGCTTATTCCTGCCTGCTTCCTTCTCGAGTGAATGTTCACTCGAGAAGGAAGCAGGCAGGAATAAGCGGACAATCCAAAAGTTCTGCGAGCCGCTTCCCGTAAAGCGGTAAAACCTTATAATACAAGATAAAGACATGTAGCGACAACATTCAAGACTAAGAAAAATAATAAACAACAATCAAACCGCCAGTCAAGAGTTTGAACCTACAAGAACAGACTTGCATATGCATCTCGGAAAGGTACCCAACTAAAAGCCCTGAAGAAAAGCCCAGTGAATGAGAAACGGGCTTGGAAACCCGTCGGCTTAGTTGTGTTCGTTGAATTCACGAACGCATATTCCGCAAAAGGCCACTAGAATGTTTTGGATTTAACAAATGAAATAATGCTTATTAAGTCTTATGCCTTTGCGTGACCAGTCCTAGATTAGATAAAATCAAGATAACGTAGGTCTGGTGTCATAATTAGTTTGTAGGGTACAGCCCAGAATATAGCTAAAAGTATTTGTTGGAAAGTGTATTTTGTAAAGTATAAATGTATTCCAATTGTTTTGTGAATTGTAAAAAGTGTTTATAGTATGTGTAAATGTATGTTTTTGTATGGCAACAAGTAAAACCTCAGACTGTTTGAGAAACCTACAAAGTGATGTAACTTGTACTGGATAAAAATATATATAACACCCAAGGATTAAAACCTCAGGGTGATAATCTGCTCAAAATAAAAAAGCGGCAGAATTAAATAGTGACCGGGTTCCTTATTTGTTAAATAATCATTTTAATGGCATCCAATCTTCCCCACCAAGATAAAGACAAAGGCCATTTTTGAAATGTATCCTTAATATAAGCCAAAGTAGAATCAAAATTCAATGACAACTATTGTTTCATGTTGTTAGCAAATAATATCCCTAGATATTGAAGCTTATCTTCTTGCCAAACAATCTTTATTTGTGAGCATATCAGACGAACAATGAATATTTAATAGCAAACATGTGGTTTTGTTAGTGTTAAGCTTATAACCTGAAATCTTAGAATACATATCAGTTACATTCAATAATGGAGAGATGGAAGATTCTGGGTTAGCAATATATAAAAGAATATCATTAGCATATGCGGATGTTTATCTGAAGGCCTTACATTTCTATACCATTCCTAATAGCAGTTTATATGGGGTTCAATTGCAAGAAGAAAAAGTAAGGGAAATAATGGGCAACCTTGCCTAGTTCCCCTAAAAAAGAAAAATGTATGAGAGTCGACCATTAATTAAAAGTTTGGCATACGGACTAGAGAGCTGAAATCATACGAACAATGTACCAAAATTGAAAGCAGACAAGGTGCAAAAAAAGATACTGCCAATACATTTTATCAAAAGCCTTTTCCGCATCTAATGCTAGAACTCCTGCTGGAAACACGAATAATGGTCCAGTATCAATTGTATGAAATAATAATCTAGTATTATTTGTCAAATGTATTTTTCATAAAGCCAGACTGGTCCACAGGTATAATATCAGGAAGTACAATAGCTAATCAAATCGCAGTAATTTTAGCATAAAGTTTACAATCTTGATTTATTAAAGAAATAGGGCGATCATTTGTAACCAGAGAAGGGTCTTTATTCGGTTTCGGGAGGACTATAATCAGTGCTTCAGAGAACAACCCTGAAGTAGATCCGATATTACTAAACTAAGTAAACAAAGAAAACGTATGCGGGGGCGGGGAAACATGGCGGCCGCTTGACTCGCGGTCACGGGAGGTTCCTGGTTGCGGGAAATAACATGCCGGCATTAATACAGCTTTTCAGGTTTTTGAAATGACACATGCGGTGGGAGAAGTTTATTTGTGCAAGCAGTACCTTTGACTGCCCTTTAGCTCTGGGTGGTGCAGGAGGAGAGACGCTGTTGAGCCGCTCGATGTCAGGGCTGGTGCGGTGAGTGGCGTTCTGAGCGTTTTGGACGTTCTTTCTTACCCGATGATTTCCCGACATCTGTCGGATTGACTTGTGCTGTCTCTGCCGCTGTTGAGGTGAGGCGGGGCTGGGCCATTGCCGGCGTCTTCGAGACGATCTGTGAGCAGCGAGAGTGGAAGTGGGGTAATTGGGTCCCTGGGTTTCCTGTGCCCTACAATTTTGTCTACCTCTTTGGCCTTGGACCCCATGGCACGCACTGCTCAGGAGTTCGGGAGGGGCCGCAGGGCACTGATGCAGCGAACCAAATGTGGCAATATACATGCTACTCATAATTTAAGCAGGAGTTTAAGCCCGAGAAGGACAGACATTCAGCAGATTAGTGTCTGGAGTACTAAAGAAGTTGATTTCAGTTCCCGTGCAGTCCCTGAAGAGACAGGTAACCCCCAGGAAAGAAGAGGTGGAGGTGGAGGCAGGGCCTCAGGGGCAACCGAAAAAAGGGGAAGGAAAGCGGGGAAACCAGGTGAAAACCTGAAGAATTTAAACATAATCTCTATCCTTTGAGAAGTGGTTTAGAAAAAAGTTGTATGAAGAAAGGACAGGATTCTGCTACCCCAAAATAAGAAAATAAAATCGTATCTCCGCAAAAACAAGACAGTACTGTGCCTTGAGAGTGGGTAACACCAAAGAGAAAGAGGAAAATTAAAGTGAATAATGAGCCAGAAGTTTTGAGTCGGAAAATTACCCCTTCTCCTAGGACCTTTTTTAAGGTTGCTCCAAAAACCTTGCTACTTAAAAATCCCAACTTGGATCCCTTGAAGAAAGTTACTACAACTGGGGTAGAAATAGTGAGTCCAGAGAGTAGAAACAGATTTCAGGTACTGGCGGGACTCACCGACTCCTTGGAGCCTAAATATTTGGGTGACAAAATGGAAGGTTATTCTCAATCCCAACTTCAACTTGCGCAACCTCAAGCACAAAGTCAGCCACAAGCGATTCTAGTCCTCTAGGCGACCCCACCTGAAATCTCTATTGGTCCACACTGTGATGAAGTGGCTAAAGGGGGGGAGAGCAGAGAGCAAAGTGTAAGTAGGACTGCTCAAGAAGAAAATCAGCATGAAGCCTCAGTACAAATACATCCCCAGCCGATAGCCCAGGTTCAGACACCATCCCCACTACTATCCGCACAGTCTCAACCCCAATCTCAGGTACACTCAGTATCCGAGCTGATACATTTATTGATGGTAGAGGTAAAAAATAGATTTGAAACCTCTGAATCAAATCAGAGAGAAATCCGCTCTGTCTGTGAGAGCCTGGGACGAAAACTGGATGAGGTAGCTGACAGAACCACGCAATTGGAGATTGGAATGAAGGACTTGGAGTCACTGGTAGAGGTAAACACTAAGGAGATTCGGGACCTAAGGGGGAATGAACAGCAATAGAAGGATAAGATAGAATCCCTGGAAAATGACCAACGAAGATGTAATCTTCGGGTCCTCAAGGTACCAGAAGGAGCAGAAGGAGAGGAGATAAAATAATTCAGAATACATTTGTTAAAGGAAGGGTTACAACTTAAATGGTCAGAGGAAGAACTCAGTATGGATATGCAGAGGGTACATAGAGACCCTTTCAGAAGGAATCCTCATGAAGTTAAACCACGAAAAATGTTGGTGAATTTTCACACTTACTGTTTTAAAGAACAAATACTACTCAAAGCGTTAAAACAGAGATCCCCGACAGTTGATGGTATCAATTTTGAGATCTGATCAGACATCTCGCAAATAAGCAATGGGAAATGGGGAATTTGATTGAGTCCTTCAAGAGCTTAGGTGCTACTGCGCAGCTTAAGTTCCCAGCTAGTTTACGGGTAATGCATAACAAGATGGATACTTTCGTAGGGTTGAGGAGGCGAAAGGGTTCTTAAGGTCCATCTCTGGAGCGGGAGTTGGTTAGTGGTGGATCGAGGTGATTGAGTTTGATAAGGTACACATGCACATAGGATTCTCTCTCTCCTAATAAGATACAGGTTCCCTAGTGGAAAGTTTCTTAGCTATGTTTTATAATATTAGCTGTTAATTAGGTAGGTGTTTTTCATATTTTCCCAAAACCAGGCCTCTCTAGGCCTTAGCTTAGGCCATTAGAGAGAAAAAGGAGGGTTTCCCAAAGGGTGGGATAGGGTGGTCTTCACGGGTAGTTTTTAGAGCACGGGTGTGGGAACAAGGGGAGAACAAATAACAAAAAAATGTCATCGCAAAAGATCTAATTCCCGGAAGCAGGATGGATATTGAAGAAAAAAATGGATAGGAAAGACAATGAATCAGAAGCCATCTATAGAATTCCTATTGTGGAATGTTAATGGATTAAGGGGACGTCATAGGCGTGAGAGGATCCTACAATACTTAAAAGATGCTCCGGCTCAAGTCATTTTATTACAGGAGACATCTAATGGGAGATGAGGGAGTTGTTTAAGAGTAGAAAATGGGTTAAGAACTTGATATGTTCAGAGCAACAACTCTCTATAAGGGGGGTGGCAATCCTGATAATAACGAATCCCCTGTTGGTGGTTTCCAAAACCAGGGTGGATAAAAATGGAAGATGGGCAATTGCAAAAGTTCAATTCGGGAAGCAAACTTATACTGTAGTGAGTTATTATGGGCCTAACTTGGATGATTCTGTGCCTTTTAGTAAATTACTATCAGAATCGCTGGATGTCCCCGACCCGGTTATTTTGGCAGGAGATTTCAATGTGGTCTTAGATGTCAATCTTGATCGTTCGACCAAAAGTAGAAATATAATGCATACTAAATCCAGGGCTTTAATAAAAAATACAATAAGAAATCTCGGATGGTGCGATATATGGCGAATAAAGAAGGGTGCCTTAAAAAGCTTCACCTTTAAGAATAAAAAGTATGGACATCAGCCTAGAATTGACCTGTTTTTAGTGGACCTCAATATAAAAGATCAGATTCAGAATGTAAACCATGTAGGAGCGCATATGTCCGACCACTCCGCGGTTTCACTGATACTAGTCCCCTCTTCGGCAGTAAAACAACGTAGGTGGACTATGGATCGGTCCATACTTACTGACGACGAGGTAATAAAGAAACTTGGTCTGGAGTCCGAGGAGTTTTTTCTTAATAACCGAGGAAGTGCTCCGATAGGAATTGTTTGGGACTCGTACAAAGCCTTTTTGAGGGGCAGGATTACATCAATTCAGTCCTACAAAAATAAAGTGCGCAGGGCAGAAATTCTTAATATTTAGAAGAAAATTCAGAGCTTGGAACACAACATCCAGCAGAATGAAGTGGGAGAGGATGCTGGGAAGGCCTTAATTCAAACTCTTAAAACAGTTGTCATCAGTAATAGAAAGGCGTCTTCATGAAAGGTGGCAAGCTAGTAAGCTGGCCCATTTTAACTATGGGGAAGGCTGTGGTAAATTACTTGCCTGGAAGGCAAAACGTGACCAGGCAAAGAACTTCATAAAAGAACTTAATTTTGGGTCGTCTGGGAGTCCCATTAGTGCAGGGACCAGTATTGAAGATACCGTGGTAAAATATTATGAAGATGTTTACAAAGAAGACTTATGTACAACTTGGTCAGAAGTCCTAGAGTGGTTAGACCAGGATTTACCAGAAAAAGTAACTGAATCTCAGAAAGTTGGTCTTAATAATTTAATAACCGTGCAAGAAATAGAAGCTGCCATAAATTCGGGAAAATCCAGCAAGGCAGCCGGACCTGAAGGTTTGCCCTTAGAAGTTTAAAAAAAATTAAGTCTGTATTTGGTGCCCTCCCTGAGTGAACTTTTTGCAGCTATCTTCAATGCTGGTGAAGACATCCCCCTTCTTGGAATGATGCCATAGGGACCCTAATTCACAAACCTGATAAAAAACCAGAGTGCTGTGATTCATACAGACCCATATCGATGCTAAATGCAGATTACAAGATTTTTGCCAAGTTATTAGCAGAGAGGCTGAATGGGGTGGTGGGAGCACTCCTTCACGAAGACCAGAAAGGGTTTGTGCGAGGTAGAAGTCTTAGAGATTTAACCTATAGCCTAAAAGGTGCAATTGATTTAGCCTCAGTAGACAAACTCCCACAAGCGATCATTACGGTAGACGCAACCAAGGCTTTTGACCAAGTTAATTAGTCTTATCTACATGAAGTATTGAGTCTATCTAATTTAGGGGAATTTTTTTTTAGGGCAGTAAAACAAATCTATAGCACTCTGACTGCAAACATTTTGATTAATGGGAGGCTAACTGAGAAATGTAATATCCTTAGAGGGACGAGACAGGGCTGCCCACTGTCCCCACTACTTTTCCATCTTTATATTGAACCTCTGGCAGGAAAAATCAGGAAACATGAGGAGATACGTCCTTTTCAGTCCAGGGGATGGGAGAAGAAAGTGGGGTTATACGCAGATGATTTGGTAGTATACACCTCAAATCTCAGTACAGCATTACCGAATGTTTATGATCTAGCCGCAGGGTTTGGAAGGATTTCGGGCTACGAAATTAACGAAGGAAAAACAGTAGTCATGACATGGAACATGATGACACAAGAGAGCTGTGTCAAATCAGAAATGGGATATCTGGGTATTAAAATTACCCAGAAAATCGAACAAATTCCTTAAAACAACTTTGAAAAAATCTATAAGGAGATAGGGAAATTATTGTTATAATGGTCCCACCTGCCCCCATCAATCTATGGGAGAGTTATCATTAAAATGACAACCCTCCCAAAACTCACGTTCTTATTTCAGAATATTCCGCTGACTTTCAAGGATGATTGGCAAAAAAAAAAAATACAGTCTAAAATATCTAGTTTTATTTGGGCCTCCAAAGGGGTGCAAATTTCGTGGAAAAAGCTCAGACGACGGTCCGAAAAAGGGGGGCTAATGCTGACAGATCTATCCTATTATGCTTGGGTGTTTTTGCTAAAAGGTGGGAAAGGGTTATTTAAAACCCCAGAGAACTCTGAGATAGGGAAGATGCATACAGCAATGTTAAAAGATATTATAGGGGGAGAGTACGGTTTCATTTACAAGTTTGGAGACCCAAGATTTTTTTAAAAAATACGTAAGACCTTACTCAGTCTCGCGACAACTTGGTATAAAGTCAGGAAAGAGTTAAAAATCAACTATTTTAGTGGGATGGCACCTATCTTTGACTCTCCAGGATCCCCAGAATGGTCGAAGGACTCACTGGTGCGACCTCTGAAAGATGCAGAACTTATCTCCTGGAAACAGTTGATACCGGAAGATAATTTAATATCATGGGAAGAGTGCCAAAATATGTGTAGAGGCCAACTTACGAGGTTTAAGTATTTACAAATGCTAAGCTGGAGTCGGACTGTTGGGCCCGGAGCGGGGCTAGTAAATAAGTTGGAAGAAAGTTTGGTACTTGGAACATCTCATAAGAAGGAGGTGGCAAATTATTATTGGTTATTACTAGAACTGGCTGATGGAGACTTCAACCTTCCAATGGAGCTGTGGGAGAGGAGCTTGCCAGGAGATTAGATACAAGATTTATGACAAGTATTCTGCGACATTCTTTATTCCACAGTTCGACCCGCAAATTTAAGGCGGAACCACCTTTTTGTCTCCACAGGGTGTATTGGACTCCATACAAGCTATCTAAAATGGGGAGTGGAGAAGTCCCGAAATGTCCTGAATGCAATAAAGAGAAAGGTGAAGATACTCATATGTTTGTGACCTGTCCGGTACTTGAACCCTTCTGGCTGGATGTGAGTAACAATCTTTTCCATTCTGGGTGAAGTAATCCAGGTGAGCGAACTGTTGGTATTCTTTGGTCTCACTAAGAATAACGTATTTATGGCAAATATTGCTAGAAAATGGATTTTTTTATCTAATATTACTTGCAAGAAGGAAATCTGTAAGAACTGGGTTAAGATTACTCCTCCCAGTAAATTAGAATGGTTGGCTTCAATAAGATATATAAACACCCTAGATAGAGCACATAAATGCAGACGAAATGCTTTCAGGCTCCCCCACGAGATATGGGCACAGACATGTATAAATTAGTCCAATGATTAGGCCTCTATATCGATGTGCAAATACTCTGGTGGTAGCCGATGGTCTCAGGGAGGAATTGGCACCTATGGTTGAGTAATATTGCAAGATCTAGAGTGTACCGAACCTGGCTTTTTTGGCAGCAAGACCACTTTCATGCGCCCAGGGGAGAAGTGATCTGAAGCAGATTCTGTCTCTTTCTGCTTATCCGGACTACGAGGACAAAAAAAAAGAAAACGTATGCGATGAAAGGTGAGGTGAAAATTCCTTCTAAAATCTGTAGAAATACCATCTGGACCCGGAGATTTCTTTAACTTCAGTGAGTTCATTGCGAAATGATTTCCTCTAAAGTAATAGGAAGATCTAATTTAGTTCTATCAGCTTGTAAAATTATAGGAAAACCACACCCTTCCAAAAAATTATCAATATGCACTATATCATTAAAAGGTGGTTTAATATATAAATCCAAGTAATTTCATAAATTCCTTATTTTATATAAAAACAATAATTTTATTGAAACTTTTCCATAATTAGCAAGACATCACATACATTCCTTATTTATGTCATCATGAGATAAAGCATTCAAACCATTTGGAGAATGAATAGCATTCATTTGGTATTTTTTTTTTTTATACTGAGATAGTTAGCCAGAAGTCTACCAGATCTACTGGCAGTAAAACAAAATTTAGCTTTCTTATTAGAGATTTGTATGCCTGCTCTATTGTATAAAATAGAGTTCAATTCATAATGAGGTTTCTGCAATTGTACCTTATATTTGATGTTAATAGAGGTACTATATAGGCGTACATATTTAGCTAGGTTTATCCAAACCTTTAATTTTAGTATTAAATCATTTATTTTCATGTGCCATAATGGAAATAGTTTCTCCTCTGATATATGGTTTAAAATGCGTCCCATTGATGAGTGATAGAGGTAGAACCTTCAGGATTGAATAAAAATCACTCCTCAATTGCAGACAAAAGCTTTGGCCTATTTTTGTCAGTAAGAACAATTCTGGTATTCCTGCGCCAACGACCTTGACCATGTTGACAAGAGTTGCAAGATAAAATGTATGATATTGGAGCATGGTCAGAAATATCTATATTCTGACTATTGAGATAAAATATTTAGTATATTAGACTACGATAAATTTAAAAAATAAGTCGAGAACAAGAATTATGTGGATTAGAAAAAAAAAGTAAACTGCTTATCTTGGGGTTACGTAGAAGTCAAACAGCTACCATTTTGGTAGTTTTAAAGGATTTGAGAATGAAAAAAACTTGGAGGACTGACTTTGTTTGGGAGATTCTATCCAATAACTGATCAGAAATAAGATTAAAATCCCCTCCAATGATCAGAGGAACATTGCCCAGTTTTAGAACTTCTGAAGTAAATCTGGAACAAGAATCAGGATCATCATTTGTAGTACCATATACATTAATTAGGTGTAAAACCTCATTGTCAATTTTAATATTGGCAATAATTAAGCTACCATCAGAATCAGAACGTTAATGCGAAATCTGAACATGTAATGGTTTGGCAAAAATATGTGCAACTGCATTTTTCCTTTTGAGAGCCGGAGACGAAATAATAGAACCAACATAATTTTTATTCATGTAAGATAAAACTGATATCAACACAAGTCTTGTGAAGTAAACCCATCTGCTTTATGCCTAGCTAAATAATCTAAACCCTTAGTGTATTTAACACAGTGCCGTAAACCTTTAACATTAAATGAAACTATTTGAATACCTTTGACGCTCAACATTATTAAAAAAGAATAAAGATAGATAAAAGGATTAACGAGTCAGATAGAATGAAAAAAGACATGTAGCTCTAACACCAATATCGAGAAGAAAAGACGGACACAGACTGACACAAAAAATAAAGACTAGACAACATAGAAACATATAAAGTACTCTTGAATCGCACACAGGCATGCCAAGTATAACTTTACTGTACATGCCGTTATAAAATACTCTAATCAATAGGCTAGCAAAACAGAAATTCAAATAAAATTTAGGTCAGGTATCCGTCTCAATTGTTTCTATGGATGTGCCTGTTGAACCAAAAAGGGATGTAGATCATCTGGTTGCTGAAAAAACTTAGAAGACCCATCTTTCCATATTTGCATAGTGGACGGATCAAATAAACCATATTTATAAACAGCATTTCTCAGTCTGGGTCGAAGATCAACGAATTCCTTGCAAATTATGACATTTTTCTTAGCAAAGTCTTGCTGAATAAACATTTTATTCCAATTAACCATTAAAGGACGAATGTCTCTGGCAGCCTTTTGTATCAAAACTAAATGGTGATGACGCAAAGCTTTCAATATCATTTGACGAGACTGGTCTTGGATAACGACGTGAAGGGATTCTATACGCCTTATCAATCTAACATTTTTCAGGAAATTTTATACGTAAAAGACCAGGTGATAAGTTTTCCAATTGTAACCTGCAGTCATTACCTTCCACATCCTCCTGTAAATTAATTTGCAGATTATATTGCCGATTACGGTCATCTAAGCCCAGTAATAATTTATTAATTGGTACTATTTTAGCAGCAATAGGTAGAAGATGGTAAATTTTAGATTTATTATCCTGAATTTTAATAGCATTGTATATAATAATAAGGAACTAGCCAGAGTGCTTATCAAAAGAAACCTCCACGTTTCATTTAAAACTGTAAAGCTAGCCTTATTACGCAGCAAATTGTCGATAACTGGCACACTCCGCTGCAGCTTAGCAGGAGGTGGCCATCTTGATCAGCGCACTCTCACGACTCTCAAAAATCTTCTTTTTCACTCCCCTAAAACGGCTTTTAGTCAGGAACATGTTATCACCATCGTTACTCAAACTCATTGATAATTTTATGCGATTAGTTTACACTATCTCTAATGTGATATATCCCATCATGGATACTAAGCGAAGTCTGGGATGAATGATCAACATTCTGCGCCAACTATGCAAGTACTCCACCCTGGCAGATAGGACCAAAGGCATTTCATGTTGACAAATGACAGTGTTCTGGCCTCTAAGTGTTCTGATAGAAGTCCCTATGCGAGAGTGTTGACATGCTCTACTAAAACTTTAGTAATGGCTTAAACTTCGACTGGTCAGTCCAATTCCCTTCCGGATAAGGATAGCAAATAAAGAACTTTAGAAATAGTTTTGGGTAATCATTTATGGTGAGGAAGTTTTTTGGGAGCGTGACCCATCAGGGATAAAGTAAGCATTTACTTGGTATAATCCAAAAAAGCAGCTTCGATATTCTAGTACAGGCCTGTTGGCGACTACTAGATTTAGGCGCTCCATGAGGGGGGGGGGGGGGGGAGGGCCTTTAGCGTGGTGGCCGCCTAACTATGGAATGGGCTGCCACAAAACATTAGACAGGCCAACTCGCTGACGGATTTCAGAAAGAGCCTGAAAACTTGGCTCTTTCCTAGGACTGACCTTTTAATACTGCCCCTACGGTTGCGTGTAGGTTGATTTTTCTAAGTCTGAGCGCCAGGATACCTGTAGGGTGACAGTTGCGCTATACAACAGCACAATTCAATTCAATTCAAGAGGGGTAACAGGTTCCTGAGCAGCCAGGCATAGGCTTGTTTCCCACAAAGTTCTTTTACTGTTTGTCAGGGCTACTGTGGTATTACCAGACTTCTCAGGGTATCTGGAATGAGCACCCATCCTGTCTCTCATGGTAGGCAGGATGGGTTCACATTCACTGTGTCCCCCAAATGTGTGGCCATTTCGGAATTCATGCACCATGCCACAAGCACCTCTACAACATGGTGGCAGCAGACAGGACTCTCTCTTTGGCACGCTGCTGCATTCTTCAGGTATGTGTCCAGGAATGAACAAGTGGAGGCAAGTTGCTTTGACAACAAAGGAGAAAGGGTTCATGAGATCAGTGGACATATTAGTCCACATATACACCTGGAGGAACAGTTGAGATCTTGGCAGTACCTTTCCAAGAGATAACTATATGTGTTCAATGTGCACCAAACAATAGTTATTTGGGTAGGCGACAGGTAGGGTGCAATCCACTTAAAGGCCCCCACCACCTTTGGTAAGAGTGTGTGTGAGAGAGTGAGAGAGTAAGTGAGAGAGTAAGTGAGTGAGAGTGTGAGAGTGTGTGTGTGTGTGTGTGCGTGCGTGTGTGTGTGTGTGTGTGGTTGTGTGTGTGCGTGTGTGGTTGTGTGTGTGTGTGGTTGTGTGTGTGTGTGGTTGTGTGTGTGTGTGTCCGTGTGTGTGGGCAGAACCGGAAGTGTTAACCTTTATACTCAACAGGCAGGCAGAAGCGTCAAGTAACGTTTTCACCCCTTGGATCTTAATTAGAATTCATACACTTTTGAACTTGTAAGGGACTCAATGTGAAGGAGTGTTTACACTTTAATGGCTTCCCAATGCTAGGTGAAAAAGTGTGATTAATCTCTGCAGAGGCAAGCAATAGAAAGATCCAGTATGATTAAGGAATGAGAGAACACTACATGTGTTCATAAGAACATTTTTAAAGCTGAATTTGGAGCTCTTTTCCCGCTCAAGGGGAGATAATATTCTATCCCACTCCAAATCCCCCTGCAGCCTGAGGGCACACGTAAATCCTAAAGCCTCGTTACATAAAGAGAATTTGTTACTTGAGCAGCAAGCAGAAAATTACTAGGATGACTATACAAACAAGCAATGGCAAAGTCAATAAGTCTAGTTTTTGGGACATATTGGCTTTGCTAATGGTTTTGAGGGATGCTGTGCAGCATGGCTAAAGAAGTAACTTAAAAAAAAAAAAGCAATGATGTGGCCACCTCATTTTTTAGACATGCGCACCATGAATGAGCAGGTCTACAAAATGGACATTTTTTTTATTTACTGATCAGAGGTGCATCAATAAAAAAATAGTGCAAAAGCATTTTCTTTTCAAAAGTGAGAGGGGAAAGCAGCATGAAGAGTTTGGGAGGGGTGAAGCAATATGGAGGAGGGCGGGGGCAACAGCATACAGGGTAGGAATTAAGGACATGGGTAAGAGAAAGCAATATGTTATGTTATGTTATGTTAGTGCTATTTGTATTGCGCACGGCTGCTCCAGCGAAGGAGCGTCCCGGCGCACCGACAAGGTGGCGAACACAACACAACAGGAAAACAGAAAATATTATTAAAAATGGGGGAGCCGAGGTGTTAACATAACTCAGAAAATAGATGAGTTTTAGCGGCCTTGCGGAAAGAAAGCAAGTCGCCAAGGGTCTGGAGTTTCAAGGGGAGAGAGCGTTCCAAAGTGCGGCTGCCCGCACCCTAAAAGAGCGACCGCCCGCCCGACTGAGTTTGAACCGAGGGGCTACCGCTAATTCTTGGTCCAGCGAGCACAAAGTGCGGCCCGGGATATAAGGGCACAAAAGTTGGCGCAGTAAGGGAGGCGATAGGCCCTTCAGAATCTTGAAAGAAATGCACAGTACTTTAAAGTGGATCCGCTGCCTAACGGGTAACCAATGCAAGGCTCGCAAAGTTGGACCGGCCGAGCAGAACCTAGGAAGACCTACGATTGCTCTGGCCGCTGCGTTCTGCACTCTTTGAAGTCGGGTTAGCTCGGCCTGGTTTAACCCTATAAAAAGGGAGCTGGCATAGTCCAGCCGAGCCAAAACCGTTGCTTGTACCACCAGTTGACGAGTTGCGGCATCAAAATATTTAAGGGCAGGTCGCAGATTGCGCAAGATGCCAAAGCAGCACGCCGCCGTCCTTTTGGTGTGGCCAACAAAGTTGAGGGAAGGGTCCAGCCAAACACCAAGATTTTTGATCTCCGCAACCGGAGTGGGGGTCGGCCCCAACTCAGGAGGCCACCAAGTATCTCCCCATAGGTCCGTCCGCTTCCCAAAGACCATCACCTCCGTTTTTTTGGCGTTTAGTTGGAGACAGTTGGACGTCATCCAACCAGCCACCGCCCTAAGTCCTTCTCTGAATCTTGGGGCATCCACCCCAGAGTCCCCGCTGATCGTGACCGCTAGCTGGGTGTCATCTGCATACGACACCATGGTCATACCACAGAGCTTCACAACCTCAGCCAGCGGCCTCACGTAGATGTTAAACAACGTGGGACTCAGCGAGGAACCCTGCGGGACCCCAAGAGACAGAGGATGACATTTGGACTGATAGGGCGGGGACGCTACACAGAAGGAACGATCCCTGAGAAACGAACGTAACCACTGGTGTGCAGTGCCGATCACCCCTATCTCCTCAAGACGCTGCAGGAGAATATCATGGGAGACCGTGTCAAAGGCGGCGCTTAGGTCTAACAAAACAAGCGCCGCCGTTTGACCTGCATCCAGAACTACCCGCAGGTGCTCGACCATAGATAGCAATGCTGTCTCCGTACTGTGGCCGGCCCGAAAACCATTCTGGGTGTCGTCCAGAATGTTGGCACGCGACAGATGATCAGTGAGGGCGGTGTTAACATGCACCTCCGCGAGTTTGGCTGGCCACGGGAGAAGCGAAATCGGGCGGTAGTTCTCCGATTTTGTAGGGTCGAGAGATGTTTTTTTCAAAATGGGCATTACTACCGCATGCTTCCATTTCAAAGGCACCTGGCCAGATGATAGCGACATGTTGATTAAGTCGCAAACCGGGCGAGCAAAAGTCTGGTCTCTGAACATTGGTGGCTTGAGCGGGTCGACCGGCGACCCAGACTTAATTCGGAGAGCCAGGGCTGTGTAAGACTCCAAAGAGAGATAGGGGAGAGAGTCTAGCACCACCTGATCCGGCAGGATGGGTGGCCCCATACTGGTTTGTGCAGTGGTGGGGAAGGCCCTATAGATGGTCTGGACCTTCTCCAGGAAGAAAGCCGCCAGCGCTTCACAATGGGTATTGGAGCTGATGGAATTACCGGCAGGCTTCCTTGCCACAAGGTCTTTAAGGGCCTTAAAGATGGTTTTAACAGGATTCCCACTGCTGCGAAACTCCAGAGCGTAATATGCAGCCCGGGTTCTACAAACCGCGCGGTGATAAAACTTGACCGCAGCCATATACAGGGTTTTTTTGCTGCTGTCATACCTCTTCCTCCAGTCTCTCTCTGCACGTCTGCAGACACTTTTCAGAGCGCTCAGATTGCCATCATACCAGGGGCTAGGGGCGCAGAGGCCACACTTACTAGAAACCATCGGGATAAGGGAGTCGAGGGCCCTGGTTACCCATCCGCAGAAATGGTCATAACCAGATTCCACGTTCTCCACTGCACCCAGTGGATCGTCCGTGAGAAGGCGATGGAGATCTTCCGCCTTTAGTTTGCTCCAGCGCCGTCTGGGCATGGCTCGCAGTGGCGCCTTAAGTGGGGCTTCTTTAAGAGGACAGTAAATATGAAGCATGTTGGGAAAGAGAAGCACGTGGGTGCGAGAGAGACATGTGGGACTTGCGGGAGAAGCATACAGGTGATAAAGCAATTTTAAATATTATGAAGTCATCCCTGTGTAGGTCTAGTAGCCTAACAGAGTGCACTGTATTTAAAAGTGGGAGATGCAGAAAATTAATGTAATCTTGTCGCTACAGTGACAAAGCCCTAAAAGCTATTTTTACTGGAGCAGGTCTAGCGGTTTTATGTAGAAAATCAGAGTACAGACTGAAATACTAATGAAGTATCTTGGAATGGGACCAGATCGAAAAATAACTCAACAATTATTTTTCATAGTTATTAAAAATCCAATTCAATGTTGAAGTCAGATTTTTCATCAATGTCAAGGAAAAGTAACAATTAAAAAGTTACCTTCAACCTGCCTAAGGCACATCTTTCATTAGCTTGACAATTTTTCTTAGCCTGTAATTGCCTGAATAAGGCGTGAAATTGCCCAGAGGAGCTACACAATAGGTCAGAGTATTTGACAGGTCAACCAGAATAGACAGGGATGCCTCTTTTAGCTCAGTAGAACGGTGGGGGCTGTTTGGACCAGTGTCAAATCCTGTATGACAAATCATCTTGCGCACAAGTAAAACTTCTCTGCCCTCTGAAGGGGAGAAAAGCTGATGTCAAGACAATTTTTGTGCATCTTCAGTCTAGTGCTTGTAGACCTTGCTGTTTTCATATCAGACCTCTGTCTAATAGTTTGCTGTGGGCACAGGGTCTGTATCACACTAGGCTATAGGGTTATTTGGGGAGGACCCTAGTGACTTACATATTCTACTCCCCCTACACACCCACAGCCTTCACTGCCCAAGTTTAGAGTGACTAAAGACTTTAGCCATCTTAGATTTGCTCCGACACATGTTTTGGGCCTGTTTGCAGTACAACAAACAGGAACCACTAAAAAGGAAGTTAGTCCAGGGCCTGGGAACAATTACTCCACTGGTAAGAGAAGTCCCCCGCCCACAGGTTAATTATTGCTACAAAGCTTGACTCTCACCCAGCATTCCTCAAACACTTTCTGGACCTGCAGGAGAAGAGAACTGGACCTGCTGACTGATCTAAGAGGTACCCTGACTGAATGGACATGCTCCTCCTTGTACACTGGGCAAAGAAGTGGACGCCAAAGGCCAATTGATTGACTTCCATTGTGGCTACAGGGACATGAGCTGCAAGATGCCTTTTCCTGGAAACAGCTGACGAGTGGTAACTTCAACTTGGACTGGACTTTGCTGGTGGCCTCTACTTACACCTTAAGAGACTAAGTACAACCCTTGAGATCCTAGTGGCTGGTTGTCTGGGCCCAAAAAGAAGTATGGAATCTTATTTAAAAGAAAACCTTCTGATGCAGTGTCAGAGCTTCAAGTGCTGCCACGAAAACGATCACACCGGCAGCCAAGCTGCTTCGGACTGAATGTCAGGTTTGTTCTAAGCAGAGATCTCAGCAACCTACGAACGAAAGGACCAAATCCCTTTCTGGACTGGGACCTACAAACCTTTTTAACCGAAACCTCGAAAGATCCAGTGAGACCAAACGACTGCTTATCTGACCTTCAGTTCCATGGTGTTGGCTATACAATTTCAGCTCTGCCAGTGCAGAGAAAAGTTTTTCTTTAAAGGAAAAAAAGAAAGTCCCATTTTCGATTTGGACTTAGATTTATTTTTTGTGACTCTTCTACTTCAAGGCTTCAGCAGTACCAGTCTATTGGATGTATCAGACATGTGGGGCCACCACGGTCAGCCTCAAATAGCACCTAGTGATGGTCTGGACCATTGACCGCTATTTGCGCTTTCAGCTTTATGGAGCTATTTTCATTTAAATCTTTCCTTTTATTGGATTTTTGCTGTTTTGGTGTCATTTTATTTTTTAAATGTTCTTAATTATGTATAAATTGGAGTGGGATTTTTACTGTGTTGTGTCGGATTTTTTAACTGCTTTGGAACTTCCAAATATTTTACATATTTTCTGGAAATCAAGACTGTGCTCTGTGCCACAGCTACCAGGGGGTGAGCTCAGGTTTACATTTCTTAAACCTTTGACTGGACCTAACATGTTGGCGACTTTCTTGTGGTGGACTACCATCCACTTCAATTAATATTTCACTTTCTCACAACATGACAGCCATCTTGGGTGGGGCACCAGTATAAAAGGACCCCACCTATCACGTTCCTTGCTCTTCACAAAGGATTTCATGAATAAGCAAGAATAGTGGTTATAGAAAATTAACAAATATGGATTGCACACAGCCTGAGTGGTGAATCTGAATCACAGCAAGAGGTCGTAGATAAAAAGCTATACAGTGTCAAAAGTGTGGTGTGAGTGATGAGCCCCACTAAAAATATTTAGTTGCTGTACTGCATCATTAGTGCAATGGCCTTAAAGTGACTCGCAAGACAGACTGGAATTATAAGCAGCAAGATATTTTCCAGGACCGAAACAAAACAGATGCTATAGACACAGGGACATTTAAAATGTTACTAATCAATGGTAAAACTAGTTAGGAACCCAAAAGCTAACGAATATGCTACTTACCAGTATGCATCTGTTCTTGGCATGTAGGGCTGCTGACATTCATATCTGTACATAGATTGCCGCCTTGTGTTGGGTCCGGATGATTGCACATTGTTGTCCTGGAAGAGTCTTCGAAGTATCACGAGATAGGTGGCTACTCCCCTGGACTACAGTGCGCATGGGCATCGACTCCATCCTCAGATTGTTTTTAGCCATTGTGGCCAAGATGGAGTGAAACTAAGTTAATGATGACCATGCTAGAAGTATGTGTGAATTCTGCAGCTGCTACGGGCGCCGGGGAGGAGGGCGGGCGATATGAATGTCAGCAGCCCTATATGCCAAGAACAGATGCATACTGGTAAGTAGCATATTCGGTTTGAGGCATGTGGGCTGCTGAATTCATATCTGTGCATAGAATACATAGCAGTCCCTCCATTAACGGCGGCCGCCCGTGCCAGCTGCAGCAGTTTGGAAAAGTGTTTTGAGAACAGCCTGCCCTACAGCTGCCTGCTGTTTGGAGTGCACATCAACACAATAATGCTTTGTAAATGTGTGTGTGGTAGACCATGTGACTGCTCTACATATTTCTTCCAAAGGAATATTCCCAAGGAATGCCATAAAGGCCCCCAACTTTCTGGTGGAGTGGGCCCTTGGTGGAATGGTGAGAGTACGTTTGGCTTTCAGATAGCAGATCTGGATACATTTAACGATCCACCTAGCAATACCAGCCTTGGAAATGGGGTTACCTTTGTGGTGTGGTGCAAAGGCAACAAAGAGTTGCTTAGTCTTCCTAAAATCCTTGGTCCTATCGATGTAATACATCAGGGCCCTTTTGACGTCAAGGGTGTGGAGCATTCTCTCCGCCAATGACTCAGGATTTTGGAAGAAAACAGGCAATTCAATAGTCTGGTTGATATGGAATTGAGACACGACCTTAGTAAGGAATTTAGGGTTAGTGCGAAGCACTACCCTGTTAGAATGAATTTGAATAAATGGCTCTTGGATAGTTAGGGCTTGCAGTTCACTAACTCGCCGTAGCGACGTAATCGCTATGAGGAAAGCCACTTTCCACGTCAAGAATTGAATATCGCAGGAATGCAGTAGTTCAAAGGGAGGACCCATCAGCCGGGTGAGGACCACATTGAGGTTCCACTCCGGAGCTGGTGGAGTCCGCGGAGGAATGACTTGTTTGAGTCCTTCTAGAAAAGCCCTAATGGCAGGCACTCTGAAGAGTGAGAGGTGCTGCCTGTTCTGGAGATAAGCGGCCATCGCAGATAGATGTATGCGAATGGAAGCATAGGCCAGATTACATTTGTACAGATGGAAAAGGTAACAGATGATATTCTGAATAGACGCATCTAGCGGGGTAATGTTGTGGTCTGCACAATAAACGACAAACCGCTTCCATTTTGCCGCATAGCATGCTCTAGTGGTGGGCTTCCTTGCCTCCCGAATGATGTCCATACAGTCAGAAGGCAAGTGCAGGTAGCCAAACTCTAGGACTTCAGGAGCCAGATCGCCAGGTTGAGCTGTTGCGGATCTGGATGCTGAATGTCGCCATGGCTCTGCGTCAGAAGGCTGGGCGTGAGACGTAGCCTCTGATGCGGTACCACGGACAGTTCTAGAAACGTGGTGTACCATGGTTGGCGAGCCCACGTTGGAGCAACCAGGATGAGAGTCATCGAGTGCTGCCTGAGCTTGCGTGCCACCAGCGGTATCAGAGGTGCTGGGGGAAAAACGTACGCAAATTTGCCTGACCAGTTCATCCATATCGCATTGTCCTGCGACTGTGGGTGTGGGAACCTGGCGGCGGAGCTTTGGCATTTTGCGTTCTCCCTTGTGACGAACAGGTCTATCTCTGGATGACCCCACCTTTGGAAGTACGGGCGGATGACTGATGGATGTATCTCCCACTCGTGCATTTGGTGGCTGTGCCTGCTGAGCAGGTCCGCCATCTGATTGTCCTTGCCCGGGAAGTGTTCTGCCATGAGGAAGATGTTCCTCTGAATGGCCCACTTCCACATGCTCTGAGCCAGATGACAGCTGCGGAGAGTGTGTTCCTCCCTGCTTTTGAATGTAGTACATGGCTGTCATGTTGTCCGTCCGGATAAACACGACCTTGTTGCACAGATGTACTTTGAAGGCTTTGAGTGCCATGAAGATTGCCATCAGATCGAAAACATTTATGTGCATCTTCCGTTGCTGTTGCGTCCATAGTCCCTGCACGGTGTAATGGAGTACATGAGCTCCCCATCCCTGGAGAGAGGCGTCCGTTGTCAGGATGATCTGTGGCACAGGCTCTTGGAATGGTCGGCCCTTGCAAAGCTTTCGTGGATTCCACCAATGCAGAGAGTTGTATGCCCGACCGCTCACCAACACTAGGTCTTTCAACTGCCCGTGAGCCTGAGTCCACTGACGTGCTAAGCACTCCTGAAGCGGGCGCATATGTAGTCTCGCGTGCGGGACTATGGAAATGCAGGAGGCCATCATGCCTATCAACTGCATGATCACTCTTGCTGGAAGCGAGTGTTGAGGTCTGAACTTCTGTATCAGCGATTGAATGCTGCTGACCCTCACTGAATTTGGCTGTGCTGTGGCTGCCAGAGTGTTTATGGTCGCACCCAGATGCTGCCGTATGTGGGCCGGTTGGAGGTGGGATTTTGGGTAATTCAGTGAGAATCCCAGATCGTGCAGGAGGTGAATGGTGTGGGACATGTGGGCGGCACACTGCTGGGCTGACTTTGCCTGGATGAGCCAGTCGTCCAGATAAGGGTAGACGTGGATGTTCCGTCTCCTGAGATGCGCCGCCACTGTCGCCAGGCACTTTGTGAACACCCTGGGTGCCGTGGTGACACCGAAAGGCAAAACCTTGAACTGGTAGTGCTGGTTTTGTATGGTGAACCGGAGGTATTTCCTGTGTGAAGGGTGCAGTGGAATGTGAAAGTACGCATCCTTTAGGTCTAAAGCTGCGAGAAAATCCCCCTGACTGAGCAACGGGAGCACTTGCTGCAGGGTCAGGATATGGAAGTGCTCCGACAGGATGTAATGGTTGAGTGGCCTGAGGTCCAGAATGGGCCTGAGGGACCCGTCCTTTGGTATTAAGAAGTACAGAGAGTACACCCCTGTGCCTCTTTCTTGCATAGGAACGAGCTCTATTGCTCCTTTTTGCAGCATAACAGTGACTTCCTGCTGCAATAAGTGCAAATGCTCGGCCGACATAGGACGGTTTCTTGGGGGCATGTTGGGTGGAGTTGATGTTAACTCCAGACAATAACCGTATTGGATAAGTTTCCTGACCCACCTGTCTGTGGTGATGGACTTCCAGACGGACAGGAACTGCTGGAGTCTCCCCCAAACCGGTGTTGTATGGTCGGGGGGCAGTGACAAGGCGTCACTGTTTGCTGGTGGCAGAGAATCTGGAGCTGTTTCCACGACCTATGCCCGTTGCGCTGTTACCACGATATCCACCTCGACTCTTGTTGGTGTATGTGGACTGAGTGTTGTCCTTGTAGTACTGCGTGGACTGGGAGAGCTGGCCCCTGGAAACGCCTCTAGTGCTTGAGCGACGAAAAGACCCACCCCGAAACTGCTGGGACTGTAAGGCACC
This sequence comes from Lissotriton vulgaris, assembly GCF_964263255.1. Taxonomy (NCBI): domain Eukaryota; kingdom Metazoa; phylum Chordata; class Amphibia; order Caudata; family Salamandridae; genus Lissotriton; species Lissotriton vulgaris. The sequence goes on along the minus strand of NC_141699.1, from coordinate 603,503,548 downwards.
CATGGATTTCGCAGTCTCCGTGTCCTTTTTTATCTTTTCTAGGGTGGAGTCAACCTCCGGGCCAAACAGGTGATCTGGGTTGACTGTTTGGTTAAGGATGGTGGTTTGGATTTCTGGCTTAAATCCAGAGATTATCAGCCAGGCATGTCGCTGTAGCATAACACTAGTGTTTATAGCTCTGGCAGCGGTATCAGCTGCGTCCAGAGCGCACTTAATTGAAGCGTTAGAGATCAACTTCCCTTCCTGAATCAGCATCTCAGCCGCCTCCTTGTATTCATCAGGCAGGTGCTGCAACAGGGTCTCCAGTGTGTCGTAGTGTGCCCTGTCATAGCGCGCCAGAAGCGCTTGTGTGTTAGAAATGCGCCAGATGTTGGCTGCCTGTGCTGCTACCCTCTTCCCCGATGCCTCAAAGACCTTGGATTCTTTGTCTGGGGGAGGAGCATCACCCGTAGTCTGAGAATTAGCCCTCTTCCGGGCATTCGAGACAACAAGGGAGTCCAGAGGCAACTGTCCTTTGATGTAGGTAGGATCAGTAGGCGCTAACTTGTATTTCTTCTCAATCCTAGGGCTTATCACCCTCGCCCTGGTAGGTTCTTTAAAGATCTCAGCAGCATGCTTTAAAACACCTTTCAGCATAGGCAGAGTCTTAACAGTTTTTTCTGATACTGAGAAGGTATCAAAAAGGAAATCAACATCCACAGGGTCAGCATGGAGCTGTACGTTGTGATTGTTAGCTGCCCGCTCAATGAGGGCATTGAAAGCTGCAGAGTCTTCTGTAGGGGACGTTTTTGCAGAAAAAAGTTGAGGGTCTTGTCCTGATTGAGGATCCCCTGGGTCACCACCAGCTGCCCAGGGTTCGTTGGTATCCTCAGGGTCTATATAGACAGGATAACTGTACTCATCCTCATCATCCCCCTCTCCAGCGTCCACATCCGAGTAAGTGGGCGAAACAGTCTGTGGGGAAAGTGGTTCCACCAAGGCTGGAGTGAAAGCAGAGTCCTTTTTCTTGAGAGGCATCTTGTAAGACTTCATTGGGCGTTCTGGGGCGATTTTCCGCTTGTGGAGGGAAAGCTTGCCTGTTTCGGCATTGATGAAGTGTCCCTGATGCTCGTCCACTGAAGGTCGTCGAGGTCGCGGGCCGGGGACCACCGCTGATGACTTCGGCGCTGAGGAGACCTTTTCGGGCACGCCGGCGACTGCCTTAGGAGCGAAAGCCTTCGGTGCCGTCTTAGGCGGTAACGTGAAATGGATGGGCGTGGATGCCTTAAGTGGTTTCTCCACTGGTTTTATATGGCGGAGGATCCTTCGGACCGACTGACGCGGTCCCGTTCCTGATGCGCTGCAGGGAGTCATCACCTTCTTGGTGAACGCGCCGGATGGGCGCGCCGGTTCAATGGAATCCCTCGAGGTCACACCTGGAGTCGACTCTCGGGGCGCGGTGCCCTTGGCCTTGTCCTGCTGACGCAGAGTCGCGAGAACCTTCGGGTCATCCAGCCGCTTCTTCGGGTCACCGAGAGTTTTCTTCGGGTCGCCGACAGCCTTCTTCGGGTCGCTGAGGCTTTTACCGGCGTCGACCGTCTTCGGCGCCGACGCGCTCGGCTCGACCACCTTCACTTTAGTCTTCGGCGCGGCAGACTTCGTCTCGACGCCCTTGACTTGAGCCTTCGGCTCGACAGCCACCTTCGGCTTCTTCGGCGCCGAGGTCTCCGAGGCCTTGGAGCCGACCAAAGCGATGCGCACTTTCGGTTTCGAGGACGGCACCTGCGCCGTATCTGGAGTCGAGACCGTAGGTTTCGCTTTCGGTTTCGTTTTGCCAGGGAGTGGCTCGACAGCAATGTCCATGGCCGAGCCCGAAGGCGGGGCCGTAGAACCCATAGTGAGATCTTGGGTAAGGCCCGAAGGCGATCCCTCGACCACAGCCCCAGAGTCAGTTTGAGGAAGGTCCTCATCCGAGCTATCCTCCATTGCCCCAAGGGTCCTGTCGTCGACCCCTACCTCGTCGATGACTTCTTCAGCCTCGAACATCTCTGCATCCGCGTCGTAGTCGACGTCCGACGCGGGGTTCGATTCAGAAATGTCCTGGATAGATTAGTCCTCGACATCCCCTGCATCGAAAATGTCCACAGGCGCCGGTGCAGCATGTTGGGCCTCCTGGCGCGCAGCTCGTCGAAGTTTAAGCGTCTTCTTGGACCTGAAGCGTGAACAAGCCATACACTTGTCTTCACCATGGTCCGGCGACAGACACTTGTTGCACACCGGGTGGACGTTGATGTGGGGATACTTCGAGTTGCAGACGGGACATCTCTTGAATGGACTTCGTTCCATGATGGACGGTCGATAGGTCTGGAGCGTCGACTGGGCCTTCCGCGCCGAGAGCACGCGGGTGTAGAGAATCCGGCTCGGAACCGAGCTGGTAGAACTAAGACCGAACGCAAGTCTATACCGACGTATTAGACTAAAGACCTTTTGGTCTCAAGAAAGTTTTCTATCGATTCCGACAAGAGGGAATTCAAAGACATCCGAACCCAATGGCGGAAAAAAACTATGAGGATGGAGTCGATGCCCATGCGCACTGAAGTCCAGGGGAGGAGCCACCTATCTCGTGATACTTCGAAGACTCTTCCAGGACAACAATGTGCAATCATCCGGACCCAACACTAGGCGGCGATCTATGCACGGATATGAATTCAGCAGCCCACATGCCTCGAACATGGGAATAACACTTTTAGACAGTTCAGCAAGGTGAAATAAACCTATCGGGATGTGAGAACTGAACATACTTTTGAAAGAAACACACTAATATGAACCCACTAGTAGTGGTGAGATAGAAAGGGAATATGTGTGGAGGAACACATTTCCTAAAGTGATCAAACATTTGTCTCATTCACCAGAGGCGACAAAGAAACGTGTAATGTCAGCGCTCTAGCTGACGCACGTTGCGTGATGACGCGACGCGCCTCCGGCCATTTTGTGGATGCGCTCGCATCCACAATTAGAGAGGCGCGAGTGCCGGAGCCCGGACGTATTACCGGCTCGGCGCTCTCTGAGGTATAAGCTAAGAAATAAACCTCCTAACCCCTACGCTGTGTCCTGTCATTCATGGGGAGCACGAGCAACATTACAATGACAAGATCGGGATGAGAAAAAAAACAAGAAAAAAACTGACACGACATCGGCAAACAGTGAGCCTCGAACCCAGACAGGAGCAACAATCAGACAGCTCGACGTGCCTGTAAGTAACAAAGCCAAACAGCGAAGGAGGGACATCAGAGAGCGCGGCAGAGCCCACAACCCCACATAGGAGCCACACAGAGCACCGTGGAGGACGTAAAGGGCGCACAGAGGGATAGACTGCAAAGGGCACCCCACAGCACAGCACACCCCACGGGCAGGAGCATTGGCGACCTCAGGGAAGAGCGAAGGGGTAGAGACAGAAAGCCCCCAGCTGCAGTCTGAGAAGCAGGAGGAGGACGGCGCACCGGGCAGCCCCAAGAGCCACAGTGGGACCTCACCCCCGGGAAGGCGCGAAACCATGTGCGCACAGGCATCGTCCGCAACGGCGCCCATACCATTCCTACCCAAGCCAGGGGAACCCCTTATGGAGGTGGGAAGACTGGAGAGACTACATTGACAACTTCATTGAAGTACTGGAGGATGAAAACAAGGAGAAATTTACCAGTAAAAGGAAGAAACTGATACTGTTACATAATCTAGGCCCGGAGGGGCTCAGAATTTTCAGAAACCTAGTACCCAAACAACGAGGGAGTACTGATGATGACGTATTCGCCCACGCAATTGAAGAATTAAATGAACACTACAGACCTGCGGTTTGTGTCTCAATTGATAGATACAATTTTCAACAGAGAAAGCAGCAAGCTGGGGAATCGGTGGAAGAATATGTGGCGGCATTGAGGAAGCTAGCGTCCACGTGCAGATACGATACATTCCAAGATGAATTCATTAAGGATCAAATCGTGATGCACACCACAAGTACAGCCGTGCAAGATAAGTTATGGGCTAGTGGGGATACCACGCTGAAGGAAGTAATGGTAATGGTCAAGAAAGCGGAATTAGCACGACGATGTGCGGAAGCGGCAAAGAAAGAGATGTTGGCCAGACCGATGGTGAACAGAATAGAAGAAGAGGAACCACGAAGAGACAGCAAAATCAAAGGGACCACACAGAAAGGACCGAACAGGTGGCAAGGAAATCCAGGACCACCGGGAAAACAAATGGGAAGCAACAAGAAGGCCTGCTACCGATGCGGAAGTTTGGCACACGAGGTCTACGACAGGAAATGTCCGGCGTTTCGCGCCAAATGAGTGTTCTGCGGGATCGTACGGCACTCCGAGAAGGTGTGCCGTAGGAAGTCAGCCAGGAGTATGATTAAATATGTAGATCAAGGACAAGAAGACCCAGAGGAGAACAACCAAGAAGAGGATGACACCATACTCAGCATCTATGACCAAGTGTTGTGTGGATACCAAGAGATCAACCAAGCCGGTTCTGGACATGACGATTGGCGGAGTGCCAATAAGCATAGTGGCAGAAACAGGTTCTCCCTACACTATAATCCAGAGGGTGGTGTGGAATGAAACATTTAAACCACACTTTGGCCCAGAACTAGAGCGGCTGGACATAAGGCCCATCACGTACAATGGAGATCGCATACCCATGGTAGGGTGCAGGCCGTTAAAGTTTACATTCAGAGGACGCAGCGCCAATTGCAAACTGTACGTATCTGAAAAAGGACCATCAGTGTTGGGATGGTTGGACCAGGGTGACCTGGGCATCAAACTGGACCCGGGAGGTAAAGTTCAGATCTTACTCACCGAACCTGAGGGTTGGCCGGACCTGGACAGGTGGAAGAGGGAGTACCCCAAGGTGTTTGGAGGCACAGTGGGAAGACTCGAGAAGTTTGCGCACAAAATTGTACTCAAGGCAGGAGCAGAACCAGTGTCTCAAGGTGAGAAATGTGCCCCTCGCTGTGAGAGAAGCGATGCAGGAAGAACTGCAAGAGTTGGAAAAAAAGGGCATAATCGAACCAATCACGTGCGCCGAATGGTTGGCACCACTAGTGGTGGTGATGAAACCCAGCGGAAAGGTCAGACTATGCTTAGACCTACGCGAACTAAACAAAAACATCGTAGTGGAGAAGTTCCCCTTACCAAGGATCGAAGAGATGTTAGCCAAAACAAGAGGAATTAAGTGGTACTCCACCATTGACCTAACCTCAGCATACCACCAGATCGCGTTACACCCAGAGAGTAGGAGGTTGACATCATTCATCACCCCCTTCGGGTGTTACCAGTTCCGTCGCATGCCATTCGGACTGGCATCGGCGGCAGCGGTGTTTCAGAAATTGATGCACCAACTGTTTAAGAACATGGACGGCATCCAGTACTTTCAGGATGATATCCTAGTGATGGGGCGGGACAGGTTGGACCACGACGCGAAACTAACCAAAGTACTGAGGGTGCTGGAAGAAAAAGGCCTAACTGCAGAGTGGAAATAGTGCCGCCTAGGCATGGAATCAGTGACTTACTTAGGTCACGAAATTGGAGTGCAAGGAATCATGCCCAAGACTGAGAATGTAAAAGCGATTTGTGACGCACCACCACCCACCAGCAAGGAAGATGTCAGGTCCTTTTTAGGAATGGCAGAATACTATAGTAAATTTGTTCAGCATTTCGCAACAAAGACCCACCACATGAGACAATTAACAAGAGAAAAGACAACGTTCTGCTGGACGGAAGAGGCACAAAGGGAGTTTGAAAGCATAAAGAAGGACGTTGTAGGAGCCGTACCCCTGCAAGGGTACGATCCCCAAGGAAGCACAGTGCTCACGACAGACATCAGTGATAAAGGACTAGGCGCTGTGTTAATGCAGGACAGAGGACAAGGAGTGGTGGAGACACTGAGTTTCGCATCTCGCACACTGAGTGACACGGAAAAAAAGTTCAGTGTCATTGAAAAAGAAATGTTGGTCGTAGTGTGGGCAATGACAAGGTTCTGACATTTCCTATGGGGTACACGTTTCCAGTTGAAGACCCTTGGTGAAGGTACTTACCTCCAGTGGGCACGCCAGTGCCACCCCCAGGATTTCAAAAATGACCTTGAAGCTGCTGGAATTTAGATATGACGTTGAATATATTCCGGGCAGTCGGAACAAAGTGGCAGACTATTTGAGGAGGGCGGCAGCCATGGAACAAGAAGAAGAAGACAAAGTGGGCGGTGAGGAAATGGTAGCCCTGATGGATGACCAGGAGAGGGTCATTAGCAACCAGGAGTGGAATGAAGCCTATAAGGAAGATCAGGCCATGCAGGAGGTGAAGGAATGCATAGTAAATGGCTGGCCAGAAAAGAAACACCTTAGTGAAAATCTACGGAAGTACTACGAGGTCAGGGAGGAATTGTCAATGGACGATCAAGGAGTGTTTGTATACAGGGGGGAGAAGGTCATTCCCCCAGCCGGCATAGTCCCAAAACTACTGACAATACTCCATGAAGGTCATTTGGGGATAGGAAAGAAAACTGCTGACTAAACAAGGACACTGGTGGCCAGGCATGGACCTGCAAGCTGAACGATATGTCCGGGAATGCATATAGTGCCAAGGAGCTGACAAAACGCTCAAGCCACTAAGACCGGCGCTGGGAAAATTTGACTCCCCAAAGAACCTGTGGGAAGAGTTATCTATCGATATCTTAGGCCCGATCTTGGACGGACAAGGAACCCAAAAGCATGTGTGCGTCCTCATAGACAGGTACTCAAAATGGCCCTAAGTGAAAGTGGAAGAAGTAATGGACACAGAGACAATTCTAAGGTTTCTGAATGACACGCTTGTGAGAGAGGGCATTCCCAAATCCATCCTGAGCGACAACGGCCCTCAGTTTACCTCAGAAAAATGGACCAAATTCATGGAGAGGAATGCTATCCTCTCCAAACACACCTCTATATATCACCCGGCGGGTAATGGACTAGTAGAACGCTTCAACCGGGTGGTGATGGGTTCCGTGCAAGCGGCGATAATGAATGACAAGTACTGGGAGGAAGAAATATGGCAAATGATATGGGCGTACAGAATCACCCCCACTGGGACAGGGTATAGCCCCTTCCAAATTTTGAGGGTCCGTGACCCCTTCACGAAGGACAACCGAGCGTGCAAGGAGAAAACAATAACCAGCAAATGATCCCCTGCAGTGGTTCAGGCGAACTTGGAGAGAGAGCACAAGCCGTCTACGCCAAATACTACAACATGCGAAGGAATGTGAGAGACACTGGATTAGAGGAAGGTGAATGGGTGAGAGTGAAGTTGGCGGTAATGCAAAGGAAAGGGGACAGCAAATACAGTAGACCCCTTCAGGTCAAGGTGTATGATAGAGCTGCCCTGTTAAGCGATGGCAACGTATGGTCTCAGGACCGCATGGCGAGATGCAATAAAGTACTACAGTGGAGCCAAAGTGAGCTGGAGCCGGAAGGGGCTGTGGAGCCCAATGGAGGAAACTAACCCTTCGACTTGGAGATGGACATGGGAAGCGGAGAAGTCAAGGAGGAGCAAAGCAACAGAGGTATCCCCGGGACGGAGAAAGAGATTAATACAAGGAGGTCGATGGAGAGCCCGGCTGCACTGAACAATAGAGGAGGTGGCGCAGAGACTCATGAGGGGGAAGCCACGGCTACCCCGGTAAGACATACCCGAAGGGGGAGAGCGGTGGTGAGACCATCCAGGTTCCAGGACTATGATATGAGCAGCGGACTGTAAGTTTTATGTTTGTTCCATTGGTTGGAAAAAGGGGAGATATGTAATATCAGCGCTCTAGATGACGCGACGCGCCTCCGGCCATTTTGTGGATGCGCGTGCATCCACAATTGGAGAGGCGCGAGTGCCGGAGCCCAGACGTATTACCGGCTCGGCGCTCTCTGAGGTATAAGCTAAGAAATAAACCTCTTAACCCCTACGCTCTGTCCTGTCATTCATGGGGAGCACGAGCAACATTACAAAACACACTAACAAAGTTAGAGACTGGTGAGAGTAAGGTGGGGGAGCAATTATGTTAGGTACAGGAATCATAACAATCCTGCTGAAAGCAGGGGAGTGATGTACATTTAATTAAGATCAGTCTTTGCAGGTCTTCTAAAGTCAAAACCTGGTGATGGACAGGAGTAAAGAATCAGGAAGAACTCACCTGTTGCTACAACTCCAGTGTTTTGTCTTTTTTCCCCATCCCCTTGAAACCCTTTGTGCAGATTTAATTCAGAGTCAGTGTTTGGGATTCAGGAGGAGTGTTAGTTGATCATTTGGCCTTCATGACATACCTAGGCCGAGACACATGCTTTGATAGAGTGAAGACCCCACGATTATTTGCTACCTGGATGCCATGGACCCAGCTGACATTACATTAAATGACACGGGGAAGAAGCTGCATTCGTTACAGCAGAATGACATGGGGAAGAAGCTGCATTCGTTACAGCAGAAGATGCTGATGGCTCTACAAGAAATTGTTTGGCTCAGAATAGGTTATAGGGATGACTTCCCATTTATGTTTCAAGGGACACAAGTAACCGAAGATACTACTCCTTCAAGCCCATCCAGGGACAGTATTAGAGAGAGTGCCCCAAGGATGCACGTTGGTAGTACCTAAGGGGGCCACAGACGCTTGTGAGACCCCTTCTGTAATACAGAAAGAGCAGGCACAAGTGTCAGCACCATCATTAAAAGACATTCGCTCATTTGCATAGGGGCATGTCTCTATGCAAATGAGGGAATCACAGGATTGTGGATGCAGGTACACAGGAAAACATGCTTTTAGGCAGCACACTTAAAAAGGTGGCTCACTTTCAGTGTGCTTCCTAAAATCAGATCTTTGGAGGGGAGAAAAGTGGTTAAAGATATCCCCTTGCAGGTGGGTGACTCACTGCAACTGCCACCAAGATCGCACTCCTCTTTTTTTTTGCAGCGGGCCGAGATGAGAACGCTTCACATGTATAAAATGCTGCGTCTTTATGCTTAATCTGGAAGGTCGCACTGGGGATACAGGTATTCAGCCCTCGACCTTCTCTAGTTTACATGTATCCAGGAGGAATCAATGGGGAGTTTTTAATTAACCTTGTGTGATGCCACTATTCAGCCCCCTTTTCTTCCACGTGGCTGACATTTGCCTACAAAAAAACAGTAAGAAAACTCAAACCCTGATGAAATCTGGACGAAACGCATTGGCTGGGCTGCAGTTTGATGTTGTGAAGAATAAAGCAAATCTTTTCTGGAATATCATATCATGGCTCCAGTGTTATATTGGATCTGTAAGAATGCATATGTTTGAATAATCTGGATTTATATGTGATTAACTGAACTTTCAGTAAAAACGTTGGACTTCCTAAGCACTCCCTTTTGCATATTGTGTTTAGCTTTTACGAAGGAGTAAGGTGAGAACTCCAAGGTTTGGCAGCAACCAGATCTATCACTTTTGTGAACACCCAAAGGGCGCGGACTATGCCAGAGGGGAGCAGAGGAAAATGCTCCTGGCTAATCTTGAACAGCGAAGGCCTGTGGTCCTGCAGTATGGGTATATAATGGATATTATCCAATCCCCAGAGTTCACAGCAGAAAAGATCTAAGCCAGTGTGAGCATTCTGAATTTGTCCTTCCGCCAATGGCTTTCAATGGTTGGTGGCCCAATATAGGCAAGAAGGCCCTTCCATCCTTTTTCTGGTATGAGGATATAGCGAGGGTAACAACCTCTCCTCTTCCGGAGTCAGGATCTCTCTCAATCGCACACCTGCACTGAGTAACACTTGCATGTCTTGTGACATAATAGACAAGTGCTCCTCCAAAAGTCACTCTGGTGTGGGAGAATGATTTGGTGGCGCAATAACAAAGTGTATGGCATAGTCATTGTTCGCGATTTGCAGGACACATCTGTTGTAGGTGATGGATTGCCACCCTGGGAGGAAGTGTTGAATCAAGCACCCACAGGAAGGGTGTGCACCTTTACAGAGAAAGTAAAGTGACTTGGTGGCAGCTGCTGCAGGGGAAGGTGGCTGGGAGGACTGTTGCATCTGCTGGCCTCTACGTTGCATGCCAGACACACATTCATAGCCTTAAGGGAAACTGCTGCAGTGGTTGGGGAGACTGTTTCCTATATGCAAGACCCTGCATTAGCCTATGAATTTTCTGTGTGGATGTGGGAAGTGCAGCAAGCCATAGCTCTGTCTTTGAAATGTTCCAAGGCAGAACTTGTTTTTTTTTACCAGAAAGGCAAGAGCCATCAAAGAGCATATCCATGGGAAAAGGCATGTAAATCACTAGAATATCCTCTGGAATACATCCACACGTTGTAATCAGTATCTAGACCAGTGCAAATCACATACTTGGCCAAGTCATGCTCATAATGAATTGCCAGAGAAGACCTAAGTGCCATCAAGATCTCGCTGGCGATGTCACAGATTGCATGTGTGTAGAGCCCCATTAAACAAATCTAATGCATCTTTCTCCGTGCCAGTCTAGCAGAGAATACATGTTTCCAAACATCTCAATCCTCCTGCACTCCCTATTCGGAGAAGCTGTGAGGAAGGAAGTGGGGTTGACCTTGCTAGTTGAAGCTTGAACCACCAGGCTCTTTGAAGTAAGATATTTAGGGAGAAAATCCGGATAACCAGGAGCTGCCCTGCGACTTCTGGTCATCTGCCTTTTCACCAGTGAGCAGGAAGAAAACTAGTTACAGGTAAGTAACTTGTTTTCTTATCCAGTATTGGGGTATCTTTCATAGATTCACATGCCTGAATCAGAGTAGCAAGCAGTATGCCAGACAAAAGTCTGTTGCGGATGGTGGGAGACTTACTGTGATACACTCCCATAAATGCATGTTTAACATCCAACAATTGCGAAGTAAATGCATTACTAATTACAACATGATGAAATGCCAAAGAGCAGTCATATAAAATTAAATAGGAAAAGTAATATCACTACAAAAGTAGTAAGTAATTTGCAAAATACATACATCTTTGACCTTCATAGAAATATAGAAAGGCAGACACATAAGATGAATAAACATTGGTTACCTGAAATTGTTCGTCTGGAAACCGGTGACGTAAAACCGCTTGACCAACTGCCGCATCATGTTGATTTGCTGATTGCAAGCAGTAATGTCTTGTAAACGTGCGGACATTCTTCCATGCCGCAGCACGGCAGATATCTTCTAGCGTCACTCCTTCAAACAATGCTGTAGACGCTGCACAGTTCTTGTAGAGTGATGCCTGACAGTCCTTTGTAATGATCGGTTAGATTTGACGTGGCAAAAATGTATTGCAGAGGCTATCCATCTGGAAATTGTGGCTTTAGTGACCGCTTTCTCCAGCGTAGCTTGGCCATAAGCCACAAATAACTGATCTGTCTTCCTGAAGCTTTTTGTTCTTTGAAGATAAAACTTCAAACATCGTTTAATGTCCAAGGAATGCAGTGTTCTTTCCGTCTGTGTTGTAGGATTTGGGAAGAAAAGTCGCAACTTCACAGGTTCATTAAGATGGAACTGAGAAGGCACTTCGGGTATGAACGTTGGATTGGTTCGAAGAGTGACATACTCTTGAGAGAAATGTAAGAAAGGTTCATTTATAGTGAAGGCCTGAATTTCTCCCACTATTCTGTCTGAAGTTAGGGCTAAAAGCAAGGCGACCTTCCATGTCAGGTATTTGAGGTCGGCTTTGTGAATCGGCTGAAACAAATGTTTTCATCAGTTGCGAGAGGACCGTGTTGAGTTCCCATTCCGGTGGTGAAGGTTTGACTGGAGGAAAAGTCCGGAAAATGCCTCTCATGAACTGTTTTATCAGTGATGAAGAACATAGTGAGGGAATGTCAGCTACCTTCCTGAACCTGGATAGAGCCGCTAAATGGACCTTTATCGAAGAGAAAGACCAGAACGAGCCAAATGTAAGAGATAAGGAAGAATCTTTTCTGCTGGAGCTTCAATAGGGTGTGTAAAGCATTAAAAGTACACCAGGAGCAGAATCGCTCCCATTTGAGACGTTAAGTCTTTAATGTGCTCTGGGCTCGTGCTTTCTTTAAGATGTCCTGGCAATCCTGAGGGATTTGAAGGTGTCGAAACTCTAAGAAGTTAGGAGCCATGCGTGCAATTTCAGAGATTGAGGGTCTGGATGAAGTATCTGACCCCCGCTGCATGACAGTGTTGGAGTTGGGAAAAGTTTGATTGAAGGCTCCTGCGATAGCAACATGAGCTCCTGAAACCAATACTGGCAAGGCCATCTGGGAGTAATCAGGAGGAGATGGCAGCTCTCCAGCTTCATTCTGTGCAACACTTGCGGAATCAACGGGATCGGAGGAAAGGCGTAAGCATAAATCCCTGACCATCGCATGGACAGGGCATTCCCTCCTGATCCCGGTTGATGGTATCTGCTGGCATAATACCAGCATTTCTTGTTCTGTTGGGTCGCAAACAAGTCCAACGTTGGTTGGCCCCAAATCCGAAACTCCTTAATCAATTGAGTGTTGTCCAGCTCCCACTCGTGGCAGTCCGACAAGGATCTGCTGAGTTTGTCTGCTAGGGTATTCTGGAGGCCCTTGACATGTTCCGCCTTGAGAGTTATGTTGTGAATTGTCAGCCATTCCCATAACTCCTGAGCCTCCTTTGAGAGCGTAGCTGACCATGTTCCTCCCTGCATGCTGGTAGTATTGTCCGTTCAGACCAGGACTGAAGACCCTGCGATTCTGGGAAGGAATGCTTGTAGGGATAGAAAGATGGCTCAACTCTAGACTGTTGATGTGGCATTGACTGAACTTCTGGGACCATTTACCCTGCACATGCAAGTCCTGGAGACGACCTCCCCATCCTTCCATGGACGCATCTGTTAGAACGAAGTCCGGAGGAGTTTGCAAGAATGTGAGTCCTTGTTTTAGATTGTGTAATTGCGTCCACCATTGAAGAGCATCTACCATGCGTGGGGTGACTTTGGCGATGTCCTCGAAGGAACCAGTCGCTTGTTGCCACTAGAGACGCAGCTCCTCCTGCAGAGGACGCATTTTGAGGCGTGTCAGTGGAATGAGATTTATGGCCGACAAACTCATTCCCAGAAGAGAAGCAAACAGGCGAACTGAAAGTGACTTTCTTTTTGACAGTTTTATGGGCAATACCATCGACGAAGTTGCCTTTCTTGAGACAAGAATGCCTTGCATTGTATCGTGTCCAGACTGGGCCCTAGGAAAAGCAGGGTTCTTTTCGGAGGCAATTGAGATTTGTCTTTGTTGAGAGTGAGACCTAGGGATGCAAATAGATTGCGGCACGCTGCTATGTCGGGAAAACCTGGATCCCGGAAGAACGTAGTGCTGCCGCCACCGGGGCCAGGCACTTTGTAAAATTCCTTGTAGCCGACTTAAGGCCAAATGGGAGTACTTTGAACTGATAATGGGCGCCAGCCACAGTGAAACAGAGATACTTTCGATGTTTTGGGTAAATTGGGATGTGGAAGTAAGCGTCTTCCATGTCCAAAGAATCCATAAAATCTCCCTCGTTTACGCAACTTAGAATTTCCGAAAGAGTAACCATGCGGAAACCCTGCTTCTTGAGATATCTGTTGAGATTGCGCAGGTCCAAGATCGGTCGCCATTCCCCTCATTTCTTCTTTATGAGGAAAAAACGGGAAAAGAAGCCTGTCCGCCTCTGATGGATTAGAACTTGTTCTATAGCGTTCTTGAGGAGCATCGGTTGAACTTCCTTGAACAGTAAGGGAAGACGAGGGGGAGGGGGACCCCTGGGTGGAGTTACTGGTGGTTTGATGACAAACTCCAGGGTGTGTCCATGATGAACTAGGTCCAGCACCCATTGATCGGATGTAATCTGCTGCCACTGTTTTGAAATGCAGATGTTTTCTCGCCCACAGGGAGGAAAGGAAGAAAGGTTGTCGCCCGGCTGATCTCACTGTTTTCTGTGAGTGTCTCGCCCTTGATTGTTTGTGCGTTTTTGTCCGCCTTGGCGAGAGAAACTAGCTGTTCCGGACTGGCGATAAGAAGACTGATAATTCCTCCGGTATTGAGGCCGATATTGTTTGCCTTGCTGGTAATAACTTCCTCTAGAGGAGAATCCACGTCCTCTAGCACCTCTAAAAGATCCTCGCTTATACTGCGCTTAACTTGCGGTATCGATGTCTGTCTTGATCGCTTGGAGAGCCTCGATGTGTTTCCCAAATACACTCCCCATCATAAGCCATATCCAGGATCTTTAATTGGACCTCAGGCCGAAAAGTGGTAGCTTTTAGCCAACCTTGACGTCTGAGAACTGACGCTCCTGCCAGTTGCCTAACGTTTGTGTTAACAATATCCAAAGCGCAGTCGATGGTTTCTGCGGCTGCACGTTCCCCTTCCATTAAGATTTTGTGAACCTTGCCTTTTATCTTCCAGGAGTAGATTAATCATACCAGCCATGTCGGACCACATTTGGCGATCATAGCGTCCTATGATCGCCAAAGCGTTTGCGGGTCTGATCGAGGCAGCATGCAATAGTGGAGAATTTTTTTACCAATACGGTCCAAATGACGCGCCTCCTTATCTGGCGTGTAGTGATGGGGGTGGCTGGGTTTTTTGATCTTTGTTGTGCGGCCTGCGAGATGACCGAATCTGGCCGTGGGTGTCCAATGAGGCATGAAGGGCTATCAAGAGGAGCGCAATATGTTTTGTCAATCCTTGGTAACACGGCTGGTACAGAAGCAGGATTTTTCATGACCTTGATGCCTTCTTTCCAGATATAATCTATAATTGGAATGGCTCTGACCACCTTCCTTGTTTCCTCTTTAAAATCATGAAGAAAGCAGTCAGTTTGCTCCACTGTTACTGGAAGTTTAAATTTCGTTGCAGCTCGTTGCATAAGATTATGGAAACCACCTATGTCTTCAGGTGGTGAGTCTGAAGGCTGTGGTGTTGGTGGAGACGGCATGGGGATAACGTAACTGTCCCACGGATCCAAAGGAGGATTCTCAGGTAACTCACCTTCCTCTGCTGCTTCATCCGAAAAAGTATCTGGGGTTTGAGTAGGCAAATCAAGTAGTGGAGTTTCCGTGATCGGAGACCTAGGTGGTGGAACCTCCTGTTGAGGAACGGGAACTGCAGGTTGGGGTAGAGGCACAACCTGCTGTGGCGGAAAACGTTGTCTATAGTCTGCCAACATTTCCTGTGAATCCTGAATTAAACTTGGTGGCAGATAGCTGGAGTCTGAAGGACGAGATTGCCTTCTGTATTCAATCTGATGAGGCACTACAATGTTCTCCTGATTGTAATGTTCCGAATAATCATCGTCCTATTCATCATCTTGGCATTTTATGACCAATTCCGAAGGATGGCGAGCTATCCAAAAAGCTCCCTCATTGTCATCATCCTCAAAATCATCCTCTTCCTGAGTATAAGCCTCTAAGAGGTGAGAGGGCGTAAGTGGCGAGATGCAGGAACCTTCTTGCCTCGGATACGATATTAATTGAAAAGTTTTTGAGGATTTTGGCGTAGAAAAAGCCTGTATTGTAGTTAGAGACTTCGAAGAATGAGGATCTATTTGTCTTGTTGACACCGTAGTCAATAGTGACTTAGCAGTCGTCGACGGGACCGTCGTCGACGAACCAGTCGTCGACGGGACCGCCGTCGACAAGACCGCCGTCGACGGACTACGTCGACGGGACTGCCGTCGACGGACCAGTCATTGACGGACCAGCCGTCGACGGGACTGCCGTCGGCGGACTCGTCATCTGGACCGCTTTCGGCAGACTCGTCGTCATCTGGACCGCCGTTGTCGGACTCGTCGTCGACGGAACCACCATCGACGGACTCGTCGTCGACGGAACCACCATCGACGGACTTGTCATCGACGGAACCAACGTCATCGGACTCGTCGTCAACGGAACCACCGTCGTCGGCTTCGAAGGATCTTGCTTCTTGGTCGTCGAGCCAGTCGTCAACGGTACGTAGATGACTGTCGACGGGGGCTTTGATGGTGTCTTAGTCGATGAGTGTTTCTTCGATGACGAGACTGTCGTTGACGGATCCCTTAAGGTCTTGGAAGGGAAGGTTCGGCAGATCTTACAATTTTTTTGCCTCATGTTTTGGATAAAGGCAATAAATACAGTCCTTATGTTGGTCATCAACATGGACCCATTTTTAATCGCATGTTCTGCAATGCCTGAACAAGGCCTTCTTGTCTGACATCCTGAAGAAAAAACTGAGTAGGTACTCAAGGAGACTCCCTTCCACACGACGTGCAGTGAAAATCTTAGAAGTGGCTCTGCAGAGAGGGTTCTAGAGGGTGCTGTGAGCTGATTGGTTGGAACAAAGACTTTGGTCTTTTTAGCATAATGAGGTAGATAGACTACTACAATCTAGGCCTCAGGCCTTTCTCATAGGGCCTACTACTGTCATTTACTTTTGGCACTGCTTTTTAATGTACTGTGGGACTCCCGCCTCGGCATGTGAATCTATGAAAGATACCCCAATACTGCATAATAGGAGTTTCAATAAGTGCCCATCAAGCGTAGTCTTGTTAAAAGGGAGCCGGGGGATGAAATTTGTCTGGCTGAGGCTGCAAAATCTCTTTAAGGACATCTGTTATGGTCTCGACTGAAGGCAGCTGCAAATCTGGACCTCAGCTGTCTGTCAGACCACTACTGCAAAAGATACACTGTTCGTTTGAGATCAGAGTGGCAAATCAAACACATTGGGGCTTGTAACTCCATCTAAAAGTTGTCATCTATATACTGAGGTGGGAGAAAAACCACCCCTCTCTCCACTGTCATCTCCATTTGGGGGTGTACCCTGTACAGAGTCAGAGCCAAAATTCCCGAGACTCTAAACCAGTGTCTCCACCATTGTGGAAACTCCAGCAGAGTCTGGCTTAATGAGTACTAATTGTATTTTTATAATCTCATAGCATGACATTAGTTGAGATTAGGCTGAAGTATTTTCAGTGTCAGAAATCTGAATCTGCACCAGATCCTGTTCAGTGGTGTTGGTACCAGTGTCGATGAGGAAAAGACATGTGTGAGTCTTGGAACCGGTAATGACATCTGTACCAGAGTCATTATGGGCCGAAAGCAGATCCCAAAGGTCATATGGCACAGAGGATGAATCTTTCAACAAGAACACAACTGGAGGCCACTGTGGTTCCTTGGGGTCTGAAGGCACACCAGAGGGAGCCAGTACTATGCCAAATATTTGCAGCACGGCCACCTTGAAGGCTTCAATCTGCTGCTGCGTCATTGACTGCACAGCAAACAAGAAATCACAAGTGAGTTGGGAAATCTGCTCTGCAACCGGGGTACTAGAGGAAGACCAATTGACATTGTATCCAAAGAGAAGATGTGAAGGTATCCAGAGTGGCAGGATGGTGTAGTCCTACTTTGTTTTTTTGTGTTTGGATTGCAATTTGGATTTATCAGAGGACTTTGACTGTGAAATTGCCCTCTCACAAGAACAGCCTTCGGAGCATAAAAGTCTGTGCATGCGATTTGGAGGGCTACTACTACCCATGTTCAGTGATGCACAACTTTGCTTTCTCCTGAATCACCTCTGGGTGCAAGAGGGAGCATTTGCTGCAAGGCTTACAGTTGTGCACCAAGCTAAAACACTAGAGGGAAACATTGTGCAAGTCCATAACGGACGTCTACTTGCTATAGTCACAGCATGGTTTGAAACCTGGCGTTTTACGATAGAACATCGTTCCCTAACATCATGGATTTAGTATGGAAGACCACAATATTCTGTAAGAGGAGCACCATATTTATCACATCTGAAGGCACAAAATGAAAGGAACTGACATCAGTGTGCACTTTATGTACATCAAGCATTAAATATCAGTGGCCAATATTGCGGGTCTCTGAAATATTAAAAGCAAACGAAAAGTGGGACGACCAAGGTATCCCATGCAATAATATCAATCTTTTCTTTCAGCCATAAGCCATAGTAGAACAAATTTAGGGCTAAAGGACATGAACATAAGTTACTTACCTGTAAACTGTGGTTCTCCAATATTGGTGTCTTTCATAGATTCACATGCTTGAATATTCCCCGTCGTCGAAGTGGGAGTCCCACGGTACATAAAATAGCAGTAATATATGCATATATAAGCAAAATTATTATAATTATAAAAAATACATATATCTAAAATACAGTAAACTCAAAAGTACCATAGAACTGAATAGGCCCATAGAAAGCCTAAGGGAGAAAACTCAACTTGGTAACATATCAGTGTCATTATGTTTTGGTCCAAATTCCAGCCAATCAGGCTGCGGTTCCCTCTAGAACCTTCTCCTCAGAAGCCCAAGACCTCAGATTTTTGTAGCACAGAGTAACCAAAGTGCCTGAGGAGAAGGGAGCCTCTGAGGGGAGGATGGGAGGGTCGTATGTGAATCTATGAAAGACACCAATACTGGAGAACCACAGTTTACAGGTAAGTAACTTATGTTCTTCTCCAGTATTAGGGGTGTCTTTCATAGATTCACATGCTTGAAGAAGAGTAGAAAGCAGTAATCATCATATAAGTCATAAAGGTAACAGTAATTTCAAGCATATAATAGACATATCATATTAAGAGAGATAACCTTTATGACAGGAGGCGTGTAGCAACAGAGGCTCATCTTTAATGGAAAAGATTCCGCAGCACCGCTTGTCCTACTGCTGCATCTGCGGCATCTGTTGACTGCAGACAGTAGTGCTTCGTAAAAGTATGGCTGCTCGACCACGTAGCAGCTCTGCAGATGTGTCGCAGAGGTACCCCGCAAAAAGGGCAGTAGAAGCTGACACAGCTCTAGTTGAATGAGCACGTACTGGAACTGGAAGTGGCTTGCCAGCTCGCTGATGACAAAAGGCAGTAGTGGAAGAAATCCACCTAGTAATAGTTTGTTTGGTAACAGGTTGTCCTTTAGAGGCCGGGCCATAGGCCACGAACAGTTGATCAGATTTCCTGAAGGATACAGTGTGCTGAATATAAAACTTGAGGCAACGTTTTATATCCAGGGAATGTAATGAATGTTCCACAGGAGTTTGTGGATCCGGAAAGAAAGTCTTTAAAATTACCGGTTCATTGAGATGAAAATCACTGGGAACTTTCGGAATAAATGTAGGATTAGTACGTAGTGTAACAGCCTCCTTTGAGAACTGGAGAAAAGGAGGTTGAATTGTGAATGCCTGAATGTCACTGACACGCCTAGATGACGTCAAGGCGAGCAATAGGGCAACTTTCCACGTGAGGAACTTTAAGCTTGCTGAATGGATGGGTTCAAAAGGAGGTAGGAGGAGCCGAGACAACACCAGGTTTAAGCGCCAAGTAGGCAGAGGACGTCGAATGGGTGGAAACATTCGGAAGAGACCTTTGAAAAACTGTTTAATAATTCTAGACTAATATAGTGAGGAAGAGCCATCATAACGGAAGCGGGATAGAGCCGCTAGAAAGACCTTCAGATTGGAGTGGGAAAGTCCTGACTTCACGAAGGATAAGAAGAAAGGCAGAATCTGTTCTGGTTTAGCGGTCATAGGATCAAAGGCCTTGGTGTGGCACCAGACACAAACGCTTCCAATTCAACTGATAGGTTTTAATGGTGGAAGGAGCACGGGCGTGCGCTAACACCTTTCTACAGTCTGCGTCGATGTTCAAACGCGCAAAATCATGGTGCTCAGGTTCCAGGCATGAAGTTGGAGGTATGCTGGATCCGGATGGCAAATCAGCCCCTGCTGCATCGTGAGGAGGTGAGGCCACGAATGAAGCGGAATTGGCTTGCTCTGGGAGAACAAGAGAAGGTCCGGGAACAATGGGCGCCTCGGCCACTTGGGTGCGATCAAGATGACTTGACAGGGTTGAAGCCTCATCCTGTGCAACAAGCGTGGAATTAGAGGAAGCAGAGGAAAAACGTAGCTGAATGCGTTCAACCAGCTGATCGAAAATGCATTTCCGCTCGACTCTCTGTGGGGATGAAGACTTGCAAAGCGTTGGCATTTCTTGTTGGTGATAGTCGCAAAAAGATCTATCTGCGTATGGCCCCACTGGCGGAAAATGAACTCCAGAGTTGGTTGATTGAGTTCCCACTCGTGGTTGTCCGAGAAAGACCTGCTGAGTGGGTCCGCCAGAACATTGGAAACACCCGGCACATGTATGGCAGTGAGATGAATCTGGTGATGAATTGCCCAATTCCATATCTCCTGTGCTTGTTGGGAAAGCAAAAGGGACCTGGTGCCGCCCTGCTTGTTCAATTAATGCATGCTGGTGTTGTTGTCTGTTCTCACCAGCAGAGATTGACCTTGAACGATCCGTTGAAAAGACTTCAGGGCCAGGAAGATCGCCAGAAGCTCCAGGCGATTTATATGCCAAGAGCGTTGGACCACGGTCCATTTTCCTTGTACTGACAGGCCTTCGAGATGTGCTCCCCAGCCCTCCAGGGATGCATCGGTTGTAAGCGTCAGAGTTTGAGTAGTGTCTTGAAAAGACCGACCTTTTGAAATGTTTGGAGGGTGAGCCCACCACTCTAGAGCCTTTTGGATGCGGGCCGTAAGAAGGATCTAGTCGTTGAACGATCCTGAAATCTGCTTCCACTGCTTGTCTAACTCCTCTTGGATGACCCTCATATGTAGTCTGCAGTGGGGAATCAACTGTATGGCAGAAGAAGCCATGCCGAGGAATGATTTCAACATTCGGACTGAAACGTACAGTTTGGACTGGAGGGATCGTACCATCTGGAGCATACGGTCTTGTCGTACCTGGGAGACAAAAACCATTGCCAGATGAGAATCTAGAGAAGCTCCTAGAAAATCTCGCCGTTGAGATGGGCGAAAGTGGGACTTCTGGCAATTGATGGAAAGGCCCAAGTCTTGAAACAGGGAGCGGCAAGACTGTGTATGCTGGATTGCCAGTTGAAGATTCGGAGCCTTGATGAGACAATCGTCCAGGTATGGATAAAATTGTATGCCTCGTAGGCGTAGAAAGGCAGCTACCGGGGCCATGATCTTGGTAAAGACCCTCGGTGCTGAACGGAAGCCGAATGGTAGGACCTTGAATTGGAAGTGCAGGTGTCCGACTGTGAAGCGTAGATACTTCCTGTGTCTGGGGTGAATTGGCACATGGAAATATGCGTCCTGGAGGTCGATCGTTGAGAACAATTCCCCTGCATTGAGGTAATTCAGGATTTGAAGCAGAGTTAACATCTGAAAGGTTTTGCAAATGATGAATTTGTTCAGGGCCCGTAAGTCCAAAATTGGACACCATTCTCCCGACTTTTTCTTTACTAAGAAAAACCGGGAATAGAATCCCTTGCCGCGTTGACCCAGCAGCACTACCTCGATGGCCCCTTTTTGGATCATTAATTTTACCTGGGCCAAGAGTTCTTTGAGGTGGGGGGAGGGTGGCCCCGAAGGTGGACGAGTGGGAGGGAATTTTATGAACTCCAGGGTATGGCCTTTGGAGAGAACGTCCAGGACCCATTGGTCGGAGGTGATTTCGGACCATTTGCAAAAGTACTTTGAGATGCGACCTCCAAGATGCAGTCGGCAGACGAAAGGAACTGAGACTGTCACTGTTTTTTGTTGTTTGCGCCACCTCTATAAGTTGTTTTCCGTTGGTATGGTCTGGAGGAAGACTGACGATTCTGGTTTTGGTAAGAACCTCTGCCGGTCATCGCTGTAGGTATTGTATGAGCGATACTGGCCTGATCCACGAAAAGTAGAGGAGCCACCGCCTCTACCTCGTGCCCGAAAGGGCCGCTTTTTATATTGGAGAGTAGCCAAGGACTTTGCGGTGTCAGTGTCCTTTTTGATCGCCTCAAGAGCATCATCTACATGCTTGCCAAATAAAGACTCTCCATCGTATGGCAAGTCGAGGACTTTTGCTTGTACTTCTGGGCAAAATGTTGTAGATTTCAGCCAGCCTTGACGCCTCAAGACTGCAGCCCCAGCTAATTGGCGAAAGCCTGTGGATGAAATGTCGAGACGAAATTACCTCTCCCTCTTGGATAATAGCCTGCGCTTCTGCACGGATGTCCTCAGGCATTTGAGGAATCAGTGCGGCAATCTCGGACCACATTTGGCGGTCGTAACGGCCCAGAATTGCCAAGGTATTTGCCGCTCTGACAGTAGTGGCCGCCATTGTAGTAAACTTTTTTCCTATAGAGTCCAACTTGCGGCCTTCTGATCAGGAGGAGACGTGAGTGGTGTAGCCGGATTACAAGATCTTTTCTGTGCTGCCTGAGTAATAACAGACTCTGCTTTTGGGTGTGACACTAAACAGGCTGGAGCGGACGCTGGAGCCTTATATTTTTTGTCTAATCTGGGCAAGACTGCAGGTACTGAGTTAGGATGTTCCCTGAGTTTAAGTCCCTCTGACCAAATAAAGTCAATAATTGGACTTGTGTGGGATTGTCTTTGTGAAACATCCTTAAAATCATACAGGAAGCATTCACTTTCATGTTGCTGTTTCTCGACAGTGAGATGAAAGCGTTTCGCTGCACGGACCATTAAATTATGGAAGTTTGCATTGTCCACTGGAGGCGATGCAAGAGGTGAGGTGGGCGGAGTGGAAGGTGTTTGAGCCCTGTAATTGCCCCACTCATGCATATCGACATAGTCGTCATCAGTGTCGTGAGGAGCAGGATCCTCATTGTCAGTGTCAGGTCGAGTTCTTTCCGGTGACGCGGTGGAACCGGAGAAGGTGCTTATAGGGGTTAAGGTTGAGGCTGGGGAGGAGGTTGTGATGCTGGGGAGGCAGGTGTAGATGGAGGAAACCTGCGGTTATAGTCCTCAAGCATGTGCTGTAAATTGTTGACTAAAGATAAAGGTATTTGTGTAACAGGTTCTGAAGTTACTGTCTCTGCTTCGTCAACAGGAAATAAATCATTCCCACTTTCGACGTATTCCTCTTAGTCACCCTCATCACTGTACTCCTGGCACTTAATGTGCAAGTCAGATTGACTAGATGCCTGTCCGAACAGTTGTTCCACCTCCGATTCATGGTCGGATTCTTCTCCACCTGATTGAAACAATTTTTCAGGAAGACGTGCTCCACTCCTTATTGGACGTATTTGAATGAGAGGCACAGTCCTCAAGGTAGAAGCGGTAATCACTGTAAAAGTGGTAGCTGAGGCCGGAGGAGGATGAGATGCCGACAAGCTTGTTGATGTAACAGCAGTAGTCGTATGGCCAACCTGAGGCGCAGAAATTGAAGATGTTTTCGTCGTCGACGAAGATTTCTTGTCCATTGACGGAGCCGTCGACGAAGTCCTTGACTGTATTGAAGGTTTGGTCCTCGATGACTAAGTAACCATCGACGAGCTAGCCGTAGACTGAGTCGTCGTCGCTGATGCGATGGCCGTCGACGATGCTGTCATCTACGTTGATGGGCCCGTCGATGAGCTTCTTTTAGATGATTTGGTCTTCGTCCTCGGTATTTGCTTCGACAACGGAACCGTCGACTGTGTTCGCGTCGACGATGGGAGCGTTGACGATGATTTCTTCATCGACGGCAACGACTTGACACTCGTCGGCGAGATCTTAACAATCGACGTAATGGGTCTCGTCTCCTGGGCTGTCGTCGACGAGGTGATAGTCGCCGACGCAGCAGTGGATGACATAGAACATGTCGTCGTCGACGTAGAGGTTACAGACTTCGTCGTCGCTGAAGACGTCGACGGGCGCGTTGACGAGCCCGTCGATGAGCCCATGCCGGATTTCTGAGAGGAAGGCAAGGCTTTGGGCACAGACGTCAGAGAACCAGGTCCCGTAGACGTGCCCTGAAGCAAATCCTGTGGGGGAACAATCCTGGAGGATTCCAACAGTCTACTCTTCTTAAGAAAAGGAGATGGAACCTCAGTTTCAGACCCACGCTTCTGAGAGGATCTAGAAATGCCTGAAGAAAAACTTTCCACATCAGAAACCACAGACTCTGAAGAATTCAACTAATGTAGCCACAGAAGGAGACGGGCCTCTCTATCCCTCAGAGTCTTGGGAGGAAAAGTGCGACAGTACTTACAGTTCTTAACCTCGTGGTCTGGGTAGACACAGTAAATGCATTTACTGTGAGGATCCTCATGGAAAAGGAGCAGTTTACCACAGGAAGGGCCGGCTTTAAACAAAGATTTCTTATTTGAAGACATTTTTGAAGAAATAACAGCTAGAGTTGAAGAAAAAAACTGAGCAGAGCTCAGGGAGACTTCCTTCACACGACGTGCAGTAGAAAATCTGAGGTCTTGGGCTTCTGAGGAGAAGGTTCTAGAGGGAACTGCAGCCTGATTAGCGGAATTTGGACCAAAACATAATGACACTGATATGTTACCAAGTTGAGTTTTCTCCCTTAGGCTTTCTATGGGCCTATTCAGTTCTACGGTACTTTTGAGTTTACTGTATTTTATATATATGTATATGTATTTTTTATAATTATAATAATTTTACTTATATATTCATATATTACTGCTATTTTATGAACCGTGGGACTCCCACTTCATCGACGGGGAATATTCAAGCATGTGAATCTATGAAAGACACCCCTAATACTGGAGAATAATAGTTTCACCAACCCAGCCCAATTGTGTCTCCCACGCGACAGCAACATATCGGAAATATCACAAACTTTCCATTTAAAAACGATTGCAACTATTACTTCCGGATGACAGTTCTACACTGAGGGTTTGTAAACCTATGATTGACATTAACTTGAAATACCCTAAATACATTTTAAGTTAGTGAAACAGTCTTTATTGTCTCAGTTTATTACCGATATGGTGATGCATCCATCATAAAGCAGGGATTCTTAATCTTTGGTCGGAGGACACAAGGGGTTCGTTAAACTGATAAGAATAGTAGATAATATTAGATAAAAAATCTGAAGGCTGAAAAATGACTTGGTATCTTATTTTAATTCTTGGGAGTATCACAAGAACAGGAAAAGGAATCTTGTATGGATGAATGGCGCCCTGGATTGAATAGTATATGCTGACCAAAAGAGCATGCATTCGGAGAAAAAAAGACAAAATGATATGCTAGTATCAATGCTTATTGCTTTTTCTTTTAGAAAGAAAAAAACAATTTTGAATCACTTCAACCATCTGAATACCATTTTTGCATAGGTTTTTGTTGGGAATTAAATAAAATATTTAATAATTTGAGCGATACACACTTGTTTCAGTATTTCTGTCTTAATCTGAGGTTCAGATCATACAAATAGATTAGGAGTGGGTCTCCTGATTCACAGAAGAAAAATGTTAACAGCCACTGTCAAGGAGCATTACAACTTGTTTTTTAAAATTCTTATTAGCTACTGCAGACTCCATTTTGGCAGCACATAAACTCCTAGTTACAATAAGAGATTCAGGTTGAGAAAGCTGGTTTCCAGTAGAAAGGAATTAAACTTTAATTCAGTCTTGAAAAGTGAAAAGACTCGAATGGATGAGGAACACAAATAAGTTGGATTTAAGCAATGTTGCTGCGGTTTAGGTATGCTTTGACAGATTTCAAGTATTGGAATAAGTCATTAAAACGACAAACACAGTGGGCTGGTATAGATGAGGCACCATGAGAAAACATTTACAGCTTTGAATTAAAAAGCAACTTAAATAGGGAAATCACAATAAATTACCAAATTAAAGAAAAAACAGGTCTTAAAACTTAAGTACGTGGGTTTTAATTATCGTAGAAACTGGTAGAGGGAAAATGAAATCAACATAAATCGTATAGCTGCTATTTACTAGAGAGAACTCGTCTGTTTTTACTCATTGGTTTATTTTGGCATTCCATTTGATATTTGTGACTTTTCCTAAAAAAGAATCAACTAAAACTTAATTTCCAGATAATTTATTCTTTGAAATGCAATCAACAAAACTAACATGCAGCTCCTCATCTGTGGTCACAATTCAAGCATTATCGATTTTTTTTAATTTATACACTAGTGACAGAAACAAATGTTTGTTGTAATGCCCTTGAAAAATTCACACAGCAACTTTTAAAATCCACTTTATTTCAGTTTTTTTCATACAGGACTTAAGGCATCTGCACACAACACAATTCTTGCAGAGGTTATAAAATCATTTTACGTTGGTCAGGTACCATTTATTCTCTCATCATTTGATCCCTAAAAACAGTGTCTGCATTGAGATATGACCGTTAAACCAGTGTTAAATCCATTAAATATTTACATAGCACAGTACATTAAGCTTTAGACACTCACTTGGGAATAAAACCACACCAGAACAGGACAAAGACCACCATTATTACATGTTTGGAAACAGCTATTTACAGGTCCCTAATATGGCATGATATTCTTTCTCTGTAAACTGGCCCCTTGGGAAGGCAGGAGCACGACAGGCATATATTTTAAAAGGGATTTCAAACATTATGATTGGAAGCACATAATTATTATGCTACCCTGAATGTCATGTGCCTCCCCAACGTCTTTCAAGGTGGTCTCCTATCCTAGAATAGCAGGTCCAGTTGATAAAAAATAAAAACAAACACAATAATGTTACTTTGTGGAATTTTTTGTTGACGCTATTCTGTGATTAGGACTCTGAAGCTTACTCGTCCCAAAAACTTATCTCGGTCATCTTCATTTTTCAAATTTGGCGATCCCTGGACTTTGCATTCCAAAACCATTTCATCCTTTGTACTATTGAACGTGGTGGGCATTATTTTTATGGCAACTAATGGCTGTACATAGGAAACCTAGGAAAAAAAGAAATACGGTTTTAGATTTAGAAGGTAACCTGAATGATAAGGAGAATGAAATTAATAATGCATTATCAACTGACGCAGGCAACATTTTAACGAGCACGACCACCTCACACCAGGGGAACCCATTAATACTCATCTTGCTGTTAATTATTTAAAATAGTATTCATGGGCATGCACTATAAAACCTAAGCAATCAACTGTTCTCCAACTAGGACTGTGCTGTCCAAATAGAATTATTTACATACAATCAGACTTTTTACGCATTAAAACCTCAATAATCCTCGTGAATCCCATTTGGGCAACAAAATGGCCAACCATGATCTTAGCCAGGATTTCTGTTTTTCTCCGATGAGCCCATACTACTGCCCTTGTTCTGGTTTTCTCAATGTAGTTTTAAGAGTAGGATATCCATTAGCGTTGGCTGTAACTGTATTAAGGTTAAACAAAAAAACACAAGCATTGGCATAGCCAATAGGTCTCGCCTTTGGGATCTTACAAGTGCTTAGCCAGAGCTACTAGCTTGTTTTTAAGCTATGTGACCCAACCGGTGCCTAAGAGGAAAAGAGCATTTGATGTATCAAACGATTGGAAATCTTGTAAGTGTGGATTAAAACTATACAAAGACCTTAAGGTTTTAGTAAAATGTGTGGTGTTGTCAATATATCAACTTTAGAAAGCTGAGGGACTGAGATGGTACAAATAGCAAAGTACTCAACGTTTGGCAGAAGCAGAGTACTGTATTTTAATTGTGTTGTTTAAATTTTTTTTTAATAACCACCCCATTCATTCCTATGGGCCTAAAGGCCCATAGGAATGAATGGGGAGTATTCCTTATTTGCGATTAGCAATTTGCTAATCGCAAATAAGATAGCGATTTAAAGGGTGCCAGGGGTGTACAAAGGACACCCTGTAGCACCACTTAAATGCAAATTCAAACAGGTGTTGCGCACACACATGTCGAAAGGACATGTGTGTATGCAACATGCAACTTAGAAAAATGCTTTTAAAAGCATTTTTCTAAATTTTCGCTATTTACCACGAGGTTTGACCTCGCGGTAAACAGCGGGCCGAAATTGCGAATTCGCTATTTAAAAATGGATGATGAATTGCATTTAAGGAATCTCAAATAGAGATTCCTTAAATGTAATTCCTCGCAAAATCGCTATTACCGATTTTTGCATTTGGGATGATGAATCCCAAATGCAAAAATCGCACTCGCAAAGGGCAGATTCTGAGAATCTGGCCCTTTGAGAGTGCTATTCTGCATGATGAATCAGGCTGTAAGACAATTGATTATTGGCACACCAGAGGCCAATAGAAACCTTCAAAAGCATGCAGGGTCGGTAGTGGAATGCAAATTAATGTTTTGAATGCTCGCATACAGCTCGAGAAGGAGAAAGAAAATCTCTGAAACGCATCGGCTTCAAGGACCACCAAAACGGGATGTGAAGCTGCCTGTCTAATGAAATAAAGGATGTTCCTTACCTGACAAGGAGTGCAGCTTCATTTTGCTGGGCAAAACTTGGGTAATATATATACACATGTGTGGTTTCTAATCAGGGCCACGTGACCACTGGGTTTTAAGGACACTCACTGGGTTTTAATGACACTCACCTGTGAGCAAGGCGATTATTTGTCAAAACGCGTAAGGAGAAGGAGTGTTATTTACATGCTGCCCAAGACGAATTAAAGTCTACTTTGATATGAGACGGTGTTGTGGCTTTACATTTTGGTAATGACAGCACCTGTAAAACAGGAACTCCATTCCTGCTATAGAGCCCGCCCTGCAGGGTCGGGGGCCCCCAGCAAAGTGGAGTTTGTTTGGAATATGCGATGGAGGGGGATATATGGCGTGTTTAAACAGAAAGGGAGACGAGGGAGGTGTATTCCTCTCTCCGGTGGCCCGCATTCAAAGTACTCATCATGTGAGTGGCGGCATATGCATTATTCTTTGATCTATAGACATGCATTTTGATTTTTGTCCGGAAAGATTTACGTGGCATTTTTATTGTTGAAAACGCTATTAAGCTACAATGTCAATTCTCAAATGCCACGTTATGAGCGAACCATGATGATACATGCTGGACTGTGTGGTTTTTAATCAGGGCCACGTGACCACTGATTTTTAAGGACACTCACCTGTGAGCAAGGCGATTATTCGTCGAAACGCGTAAGGAGAAGGAGTGTCATTTACATGCTGCCCAAGACGAATTAAAGTCTACTTTGATATGAGACTGTCGTGGCTCTACATTTTGGTTGTGACAGCACGTGTAAAACAGGATCTCCATTCCTGCTATAGAGCAGAATCCTCAGCAATAAAGTTTGGGAAAAACCATGACAAACAAAACCAGCATTCACAAAGTAAAGACTAGCCAACAAAGTCTGTATTTGCCAATGCTTTCCTAAACGTATACGTATACCACTTTAGTACTCATAGAAACACTTACGTGAGATTTCTTTCCAAAGTATGGGAAGTACATCAAATCTATTCTGCCATATTCAGGGAAATACTGCAAGCTTGCACGATTCTCACTCTGCAATGAAAAACCAAATTCAAATAAAATCGCTCAAACTTCCTGACGTAACACAGACAGCACAACCACCAACACAAGTAAAGACGCTACACAGTAGTAGTTTTTGACATACAATAACAAATGCGTGCCAGCAGTTCACTGTTTTTTCTTTGCTCAAGACCCTGACAGCGATGGTGACTATACGCAGATCCACCATCAGGGCCTATCAGTGACCCATGTAGGCGGATTGATAACGCCTTCTTGGAAATAACAATACCATAGATTATCGGTAGAAGAACCAGGAGATTGATACCCGGTCTACCTCAGAGCCCACCTTAACCAGTCGAATAATGGAGGGAGTAATGTAAAGTCCAATACAGACGGTCATTGAGAGGCCGCTCTCTAATGTGCTCGCATCCTATTAAGTCCTGATGAAGAGTCCAGAATGAGGCGCAAATAGCCCTTTAATCAAGCTGAGTCGAAACGTAGACTGACTTTACTACTGTCTCACATTATAGGATCCAACTGTATCGAGATATCCACCCTATATGTGAAGAAAAATAGGGAACTAATGATCATATTAGACTGTAAAGGTCTCTCTTTAATGATTTTGTGATTGTATTATGGTCACACCACCTTTACCCAGTCCCACACTTACCTTATCACTCCCATCCTACCCTATCACTTTTCTCTTTCTCACTGTGAGCACGTTCATATTTTAATATGAGATAGATAACTTTGATATACAAGAGTTATATATGCAGTTGGGCAATTCTGAAACACGGAATTGTTCTTAAACGTGTTTTGGTTCACTCATTTGAAATGATAAAAATTGCTTTAGTGACTCCCCAGAATTTGTCAGTTTATTTAATATGACATGTGAAATAGTATTGTGGTGAACTTTTTTGTAATTTGTTTTTCCATTAGTTTTCTTACATTTAATTATGTTCAAACACTGACCCTTATCTAACGTACTTCCTTTCAGACCCAGGTCAGGTAGTTTTTCAGGGTATACCCTGTTGAAACTCAACCCTCCCCTTTCAAGCCCCCCCCCCCCCCCCCCAAAAGTATATATTGAAAACTCAGTTTCACCTAAGATGCATATCTAAACAGTAACCTCAATGCCATTGGCTTGCATTTAAAATAATTAGAAGACTGCATGGGATGCAAAGTTAGAGAGTGCAGGGTCAGGAGTTCTTGTAGTAGATGATGCAATCTTGCAGGGATTACAACTAAGGAACATGAAAATAAGCAAACCATATGGACACCTAGGATCACCCTCGTGAAAAAGGATTGGACATACAAACATCCAATAAAAGACTAATTTGATGAGCTCACTTCGAACACAGAAGAAATCAATAAAATTACTGATCCTCGCCGCTTATGGCCATAATAAACATCTTAAAATACGTGCTTGTTTCATCACCACTTCCTAGCAAAGTAAAGGTATTCCAGGAGGTACTCACAAAATAAAATCGGTTCCCTTGTTCGAATCCAAGGCTTCTCTGCTACTCAAAATGAGAACTTTTTACCCTTTGCCCGACTAGGATTATAGGCAAATCCATAAACTCAGCCATCTCTCAGACAACCTTGTTCCAGTTGACACAAACACGGCTACTTGACTGCATCAACAAGATGAGTGAATTCCACTACAGATCACACATGACACCAAAAAAAACTCCACCACTGGCCCGTTCATAACACAAACGCATTGAAAACACAATTAATTAATTTAAAGTGGGGGGTTTTATTCCTTTACTCAACCACCTTCCACAACACTCAATAGGGCAGCAACCCAATGCAGGTTACGATCAGCTCTGAAGTCCATCATACCCAGCAGGAAAACATTTCTTATACACCGGATTCGGCAATCCACACAGTTCACTGCATTCTTCTAGTACAAGTTACATTATAAAATTGTTTCCTGTAACTCACCCCAGCAGACGGTCCGAGTAACAACCGCTCAGTCCTCCTTCTGAAGCTCCACAAGCATAAGTACCAGAACACTACCAGGTAGGGAACACGCTCATACTGCTCTCCACAACAGCAGATGAACCTACCTCCCACGGGTCCGTTACTGCACACTCAAGACATCTCACACAAAGCATACACTACAAAGACTATAAACGATTTTTTTTAAATACCATACAGGCTCCTAAACCGGAATTGCTACAACACTTTTGTAACATTTAAATCATTTTCATTCACCCAAATCTAAAACGTACTCTAAAGGTAAGCTTATCCTGTCACTGAACTAATGCTCTTATTCTAAACTAAGATCCTTGAATTAAAAAGGCAACCATATCCCTCCTGTAGCAAACTTCAACTCTTCCATTCATTTTGTTAAGCTTCAATAATGCATTACTGTTACACACAAAATTATCAGACACATAGCTTCCCCCATTATCATGCTACGACATTTTCTTTTACCAAATTTGCACGAGCAACATTCTCGCATACAAGCCTTAACACTTAGAATACAGGAGATCCTATCTGGTCCACAATTAATTCTCCAGATTATATAGCTCTGTGGGAACAATTTGAAAAGCCCACGATTTCCTGGGAACTAAGTGTGAGGAAATCGGTTCATCATAAGGTGTGGTTGTGAGACCTCACCGTCTAATAAGATCACTACCTGTATACTGGGTTGTCAGATTAGTTTCACAAACCTTAGCTGAACAATGGGTAGCTGTGGCTCTGAGCAGTCAGGCTTTATCAAAGGAACTATAAAGCATTATATAACACCAAATCAGATGAAGAAATAATCTAGATTCATTCACAATCCCACACCAATTTATAGAGCATAGGTTATATTTTTATCTTTAAATTATTATTCTAACAAAAATCCACAGGAAGGTTCTGGGGAGATGGATTTTTAAAGGAGCAATAAATCATTGCAATGAACCCCACTCAAACTTTGGAAAACTTTTATAACATTGTAAACTCTGGCCCACTTTCTGCGACCAACTCAGGCTAGGAGTGAGTCATAGGGTCCAAAGAGCCTAGGTTGGACAGTTACGTCACAGTAAAAACAATCTCCAGTCCAGTTCCAGGCTCTATAGTCGAACCGCCATAATCTTCAATGGAGTGGTCCCAAAGCAAGCGATACAGAATTCTGACGGATGCAGATACGTTGACAAGGGTTTTTTCCAGGTGCTACTCTTCGGTCCACGAACACAGTCGGTAATGTTGGCCATAGGGGTCGATGTGACTTAAAGTCCACCAAAACCCAGTTGCCTCTTGTCTCCAGTTACAGCGAAAACAGCTGTTCCCTTTAACTTATGGTAACGTCCGTCTTGGCTGACCAAACTGCACTCAAAAAACTCTCCTGTGTCCCGCAGGCATGGGTGCAACTTTAAAGGAATGAGTCTAGGTCTCCGAGGCCACACGTTGGCTGTCAGGCATTCTTGGCTACCAAGGCAGGCTTCTTCAGCATTTGCGGCCCGGTAACTGTAACAAGAAGTCAGTCAACTGCCTCTTGAAGTCACCTCTTCTATTTGAGGCTTGGGACGACTCTTCCTCGAGTAGAGCACCACAGGCACAGTTGTCTCCTCGCTAGCCCAAGGAGCAGCAGGTGCAGTCTAGTCTTGGTGCAGCCTCTGCATGCTGGGTCCAGGGAACAGGGCAGTCTTTTTGTCAACTCTTCGGTACCATGTGAGGTCTAGCTGCCACGTTCATGCCCAGTTAGTGTCCTCAGGGGATGTGGTAAATAGTAACCAATGGTCTACTAGGTCCTCTACCGCCTAGTGACAACTAGCTATCCTAGAATACACTATTTTGCCAACTCCCAAGATTGTAGAACCCTTCTTTGTGTGTGGAGCTCCCTAACCCACCCCAGAGGTGTGGGTACCTGGGGGCTTCATGCCAACAGAAAAACTGGTCTGACAACAGCTTACCCTTTTTTGTCCTCAACATCAACCCGTCCGCAAGAACAAAACAGGAACCCCTCGTGTGTGCCCACCATTGCCCTTCAAAGGCAGTTTCCCCATTGAAGAATGCCTTTTGGGCTCACACCCGGTTTGGCCTTTGTGTCAGGGAGAAGTCACACCTATCCCCACAACACCCTCTTTGTGTTCGTTTCAGAGTCGTTCACACCTCCCACGAGGAAGGCAGAAGGCTGTCTCGTGGCCAGCAACTGTAAACGGTCACTGCAAGACTTTGGGCAAAGTCGCTACTTACTAAAGTTGCCAATTTAGTAAAACCAGTTACATTAAATTCGACTGGGCACTTAGTCAGGTTTAATGTTACAATTCTTTGGATACCTTGAATTATCATATTTAGTATTCCCATACCTAAGTTAGCACTGCTGTGTGGTCAGTGTGTAATTTGTACTCTCCAATAGGGCTACTAGCTTTTCCAAGTAAAACAACAATGACGGGTTTTTACTTTTTTACTGTTAGAACATGTAAAGTTAAACCAAAAAACAACCTACATGTCGATCTTTTTAATCCAATGCACTCTGCTTTTCGGGCTCAATAGGCCTGCATTGGGAGTTACATATAAATATTAAAATAGAAGGTTTGGGCTTTGCCATTACTTTAAGTGGCAATATCGAGTTAGCAGTTTAAAACTGCTCTTCCAACCAGCAATGGCAGGATGAGAGTCTCACTTGGCTTTATAACTCTTGTGGGGGCACATTAAGTGCTGCAATCTATGGGAGACACTTTAACGTGTCCCTGGTACCATTTACTAGGGATTTGTAAGTGAACTTCTACTAATTGTGGGTGAAGCAATCCGACATATACCTATTAAGGGCATGAGAACTGACACAGATCTGTTTAGCAGACCTCTGTGCACTTTCAGAGTCGAAAAAGCAACAGTAGAAGTCAAACACACCTGGGGTGATCAATTAAAACAAGCAATTTCCTTACAAGTATTAAAAAATGTCTACAGAAGAACCCCAAAAGAGTGCTTCATGTCTTTGTGAAGGCCTTGTCTGATCCTTGTAAGTTGTGATTTTTTTCCTCCCAACATGTACCACCATTTTCTATACCACTGTTGTATAGATTCTAGGTGTCTCCTCCCCCCTCACCATCTGCCCAAGATAACTTGTTCCACTGCTAACAGAAACATTGGCCCCAGTGTATTCCTGGGATTTACCCCAAAAGAACATAGCAGATTTTTGAAGAGCATGTACTTGTGTAGTTTACTTAATACTGGCCTCTAGAAATCTCACACCATGTTATAGTTCCACTGCACCCCTATTTCCACACTCTTGCCAGCAAGTCTCTAGGTCTCTCACCGTCGATGGCCTTGAGATATGCAGTTGTGAAGGGCATGTAAGCAGCAATTAATGTTGGAGTTAAATCGTTATCAGGTCAAGCTCCCTGGCTTGCATTCTCGAGAGCCCTTTTCCACCGAGTATCAATTAGTACCCCAAATTCTTCGTGCTATGTACACTGATAACACTGTTTAACTCATTCCCTGAAAATAAGATTTTATAGATTTTTCCATTCCCAAGTTGATTGTCTAGCACTTTCTGCCAGTCTATCATATGGTATGAACTCCATTATTGCTCCTGGTCTGAGGAACATAATAGCTAATGTCAGATTTATGTGTAGTGAAAACTCTGCTTCCCAAGGAAAAAGTCTTGCTTGATGTGTTGAAAGGGCTTGATCTGACCCCACAAAAACATGCCCCTTATTTTTATGCACCAAATTTCTTTAGAGTGTCCTAAAGCATCCAAGTCCAATCCTGGTTGTAAATCATAGTCCAAACATCTCAGGGCAAAGGAAAGCAAGTGAGGCCAGAATTAACCATAGTCCCATCCCAAACCTTTACTGCGGCCTGTAATCACAGTTTCCCAACAGTGACAAGGCAGAAGCTCCAAAAAGCCTGTCTTGCCAATACATAATCAATAAAGCATCACCAATGATATTTTCCAGTGTTGGACAGTTCCAGGAGACATCTTGAATCTGAAGCCTCATAATGAAGTAAAATCTGAATCTTGAACCCCCCAATCTTTATTTTCCTTGTTCCAGACCACTGCATCCCGACCTTTTCAAACACAATTTTCAGAACTACAAACGTTCGCAACCCACCTAGTTTTAACAGACATTGCGAGGGAGATTTTTTAGAGTAGACATGCTTTCAAAATGTTGTAAATTACCAAAACAGTTAAAAAAAATAAGTTCCTCTCTAACTGCAATTGTTTGAAAATGTGACAACCTTAACCACGGCCTTCGATAAGTCTTTATAGAGGATAGTTTGCCTCCCATCCTGAAGCCTACTCTCAGAGTCACCACTGCAAAGCGTTGTCCATCCCCATCAGCCCATTTATTTTTACTTTATAAATAGAACACTGCATGCTGGACTTTATGAATCTAGGTGCAAGTTTTTTAAATTAAACTGAAAAAATCCAAATAGCAAAAGTAAAACTGAGAGACCAACAATTTCGAATTTCAGTGCAAGTAGCTTGAACACAGAAATTATAAACATTTGCTGATTTTTCACACATTTGCTTAGAGTATACATTTTGCTGTAAGGTATCATAACGCTACAATCACATACCCTTTACTATTACGTGACCCTAACTCTTGACCTTTTACTTCATGACTAAAACTATGCCAGAGTATCAACCTACCAGAACTTAAACCCTTACCTCAACATTACCCATTATCCTAGACCTAACTTTAAAGAGTCCTTTTCTCATCTCTAGCCTAAATCAAATCGCCAAGTCAAAACTCCCAGACAACACTGTCAACCTATTGTTAAAATTCATCATGACATAAAATAAACTCATCTCTAACCCATACTCTAAACCCAGTCCCCTACCTTAATGCACATATTTATCTGTGTTTTAAAGACAATCCAAAACCTATCTGTAATCTATTTTAAATGTTTTGTATACTTTCGTCTTTTCAGACGGTCTAATTTCCCCCCCCAAACTTTTGGTTGTTCCAGCTTATACTTTCTCACTTCAGTTTCAAATCCAGACCTAATACTGGAATTAACAGGCCCATACGTTTCCAAAATCCAGTAAGGAGTAAATGAAAGTAACACATATACCAAAAGACCTTTCACAGTGCAGAAAGTGAGCTTAACCCATCCAACTGGCAAAAGCTTCAACACAGAAACCAACAACAGCTGGAAAGTCTTTTGTACACACCTGCTTATCTCCCAGTTGAGCATCTTGAACATTTTTTAAATAGGCTAAATGTTAAGAAAGCAAACGTCTTTGATGTTCCGCTCCGACCCCACTTAGCCCCCTGCGAAGATA
The DNA here is from genome assembly GCF_964263255.1 of Lissotriton vulgaris. Taxonomy (NCBI): domain Eukaryota; kingdom Metazoa; phylum Chordata; class Amphibia; order Caudata; family Salamandridae; genus Lissotriton; species Lissotriton vulgaris. The sequence continues at coordinate 603,467,135 of NC_141699.1, read as the reverse complement.
CAAAGCCAAGTAGAAAAGGCACAAGTTCTAACATACAGACCCAGTATTTGCCTTCCCCCAATACCAGGGGGCTTTCTAGGAAAGGTCTTCAAAGGGGTCGCTCACAACCTGGATTATGAAGAACGCAAGCAAAGAAAGCCAGATAATTACTTGCTACTTTATTTAGAAGAAAGGTGAAGTTGTGAAAGTAACAGTTTTAGGATACCCCCCAAAAAATACACACAATAGGACAGAATTGACACAACAACCAAAGTATCAGCAAGTAACATTTGTAAATCTACGAGGTCCACCAATATTGTAGGTTCTGGAACTTTGGAAATTCAAACAAAGCATAACTCATTCTGTTGCAACATAAAAAATGGTTAAGGTAACATCAAATCGTTTTACACAAGTGTTTCAATGAGGAAATAGACAATACTAACAGGGGAATCACAATATAGGCAGCCTAGGAAGGGATTTAAAAGGAAACAAGAGCTATGAATACATGACTGTTGTCGAGAAGGTATTCTTTTACAGATTAAACCTATAAAAGGGCATTGCTGGTTGATTGCATTTGAATACTGTAGCAATTAAGTGTGCCAGAAAGAAAAAGATGGTAGTCCAGGATGAGGAATATCAAATCAGTTAGCTCAACTTCTTTCCCAGACGTGCATGCCTTCATAAAAATACGAACCAACTTCCGTGTACACACATTCCTGCTATTTCATTCTCCCTCTCACTTTCAATGATTGAGTAGAAAAGTCTTTCATAGAACTGGCCGTGCATTGATTTGGATTAGTCTTGTACAAATTAGGTTTGAAAAGGAAAAATAAAAGAGCAACTTCAAATTACCAACAGACTTGGTACCCACCTTGGTTGTGCAATTAATATAGGGATTCCCTTCAGGCTTTAATCCAATTATCTGCGAAACAAAAAAAAAACTCAGTTAGTATTCAAAACATTTTCATGTCAATACTTTGAGACTCTATAGAGATTGAAGTAACAAATAAACATTCTTACAAAACACTAAAGCATCATATTTTTTGCTCCAAACACTCTTCCATATGAACCTGGGCACTCTAAACTCAACTATGACACTTAATGCATATAACAATCTACTTAACTATAAACTAGGTTCTGCCAAATAATTGTTGCAGCTACAGATCATTAATACTTCAATTTCACATCCACACCCACATCACATCTCAAAAGCAAGAAGCTGGATCCCTCACAGGCCATAAACGTACCCCAAATCCCAATGTTCTGCAGAAATTGATTTTGTGTAAGGACTTCTAGCTCCAAAGGTCAGAGCTTTAAATGGAAATAAACAAGTGCAGGAAGTTATTCTTTAGATTACCTGTTTGCTCCTGAGACGTGCTGGTACTATCCCATTAAATGTATTGCAGTAGTGCTGAGAAGTGCAGGTACTCCCTCTGTTAAATTAAAGAAGTGCAGGTACTCTGTACCGGAAAGTACCTGTTCATTTAAAATGCTGGCAAGGTTCACATTCACTAACTCAGGTGGTAATTCAAAAGAACTCGGCAGGCACTTCTCAATCTCCAATCATGGAGATGCAGGATGCATGGATTCAGGTGCAGGACCCTCCCTTATTGCTAAGACAGCAAGTCCTCCTGACGAGGTAGCCAGACTGGAGTGCCAATGCTAGGTCCAAGATCTCTGGGTACCACACACACTACTCAGCTAGTCCAGGTTTTGAGGATGACTTGGGCCCAGTCATTCCACACCTTCCTCAGAACTTGAGGCAGGAAAGACAACAGTGCAAATGCATACAAGAGATCAGTGTCCTATCACAGTCTGAAAGAGTCTTCTAGTGATTTTCCTGGAGAAACTAAAGTGCTCAGTAACTTTGATGCACATTGTTTGACTGTGGTGAACAGATCTAAGCAGGAATGCCCCTCCTCCCTTGTTCAAAGCTGCTCTTTACACCTTGGGATGGAAACGTGGCCCACCAGCAGCCACCTGCTTAGTTTGTCTACCCTGGTGTACCCGGACCCTGCCAGGTGGTGAGTCGCCATGAAGATTTTCTGCCACCTCCAAAAGCACAAGGCCCCACAACAAAGGATCCACAATCCTACCATGTCCGGTTTGTTGCATTAACACTTGGCAGTCGTGCTCTGCGTTAGGACCTGCACCTTCCTGCCTTGATTGTTGGTAGGAAGGCTTTTAGGGTTAACCCAATTGCATAAAACTCCACCAAAAATGATATGGCGCTGGCGCTCTGCTAGAGACCAGATGCCCACGATCTCAACCTCTTCCAGATGGTCCCAACCCAGTGCAAGGTATTTGTCAACACCATAAAGTGTGGGTGGAGAATGGAGAGCAATCTGCCACATGTCAGGCTGGCATCTGTCGGCCACCACTATACACCCTGAGTAATCTCCAGTGACAGATGGATCTAGTCAGCTTGATGCTAAACCGACCAAAGCCGGACACAGGTAGCAGTGATTGTCATAGGTGAGGGGTCCAAGCATTCTCAGAACCATCCTCACCAAGACTCAGGATTCCTTTTTTTTTGTTTTTTTTTTATGTTTCTTTATTGCGTTTGCATTAAGAACATCAAGGTAAAATGACAGTACATTTCTGTATCTCCCCTCGCCCCCCATCTGACATTGCTGACTTTCCCCTTTACTGGATGACATTGCCTCCCTTCAGTTAGCATATACACAGCCATTTAGCCAACAACCCACAGCAGGGCAGGTGGCGGTTCACCATAATTGCAAATTATACTACTGTGAAGAGACATTTCGCACACTTCTCAATGCCAATGCCACAACAGCCCGTTTGCTCTTCTCTCTAGCATTATGCGTCGTCTAAGCATACAGTACATTTTCATTCTGTTGCCCCCTCGGTTCCCTCTCTGTTAGTCAAGTAGTTTTGGTACAGGCCCCAGAGGTTCTTAGGTCTGCTAGTGGGGGGTTGTAGTTCACTATAATTTTCTGACTGCGTGCAGCAATATAGCATGTCATTCGCCCAGCGCTTAGGAGTGGGCAATGGGCCTCTCCTCCAGCAACTTGCTAGCACCCAGCGGGCCACGAGCAGGCCCAGGTCTACCAGGCATCTGATCGCTCTAGGCAGCTTTTTGGTGTATCCTAATAGGGCAATCAGGGGGTAAGGCATGATAGCAACTTCCGTCAGTTCGCTAATATCAGCAAATATTCTCCTCCAAAAATCCCATACACCCGGGCATTGCCATGCCAGATGTAGGAAGTCAGCGTTCGGGGCTCCACACCTCTCGCAGCGAGCAGAGTCCCCTAAGCCATATCTGCAGAGTCTAGCTGGGGTGTAATATACCCTGTTTAGGAATTTGAAATGAACCAGTCTATGTCTGCCATTAAGTGATACTTTCTTATATAGTACAGCAATATCGCCACGTGTCATCGTCCATTACAGTGTCTAAGTCAGTCTGCCATGCTAAGCGCGCCTTAGTGTATGTTTGGTACTTATGCGCCTGTGTCAGTTTATATATATTAGACAACAGTTTACGGGGAGTAGCAGTTTTAAGTACATATGTGAGTTCAGGGACCTCAGGGGGCTCTGCCATGTCTCCGCCCAGCAGGTCCCTGAGAGCGCGGCGAACCCTGTGGTATTGAAAACGTGGTAGAAGTGAGGGCATGTCGCTGTTTCCCAGGGCCTGCTCCCATGTCTTCGCCACCCCATCAATGAATAGGTCTCCCGCTGTCTTTATGTTCAGTGTCTGTAAGCGGGGGCAGCCATCTGGCCCAGTCGACTGGCATCTCCAGCGAGTATAATAACGCGCCATTGGGCATGTGTAAGAGACTGTGCCATGCATGGTTCGTGGCTGTTATAGAATCTAATATGCCTGTTCTGCTGTCAGTCCGTTCGAATATCGTGTGAGGGAGTGAGTCGGGGCCAGCGAAGAGTGTCTCCATGCGAACATGCTGTATGTTCTGGTCTCCATGTATCCAAGTGTGCAGGTGTGACGCCTGAGCTACACGGTAGTATGCCTCAAAGTCCGGGGCTCCGAGTCCCCCCCCATAGAATACGGCATAGTAAGTATCGTCCATCGGACACGTGGCTGTCCACCTGTCCAGGCCAGCGTGACCATCTGTTGTAGCCGCGCGAAGAACATTTTGGGGAGTACCATTGGGATAGTCATGAACAGAAACAGAAATCGAGGGAGCACTACCATCTTCATTATTGAAATATGCCCCATCAAGGACAGGGGAAGTTTACTCCAAGCTGTTACATCGTCTTCTAGCTTACTGACTTCAGTGCCATAGTTAGCTCTAAAGAGGGTTTCCACATCCGTGTGCAACTGGATCCCCAGATATCGGACCGTGTCTGTGGTCCACTGTAGTGGGTATTCCATTGGTGCAGGCTTAGTAATCGGTGTCAGTGGAAAACCCAGCGATTTAGTCCAATTAACCCTCAAGCCAGAGAGTGCCCCGAATCGGACCACCTCTCTGAGCACCGATGTTAGGTTGTTATCGGGGTCTCGCACATATAGCAGGGTGTCGTCGGCGTACATCGACACTATTATCTTGTAGCACGGGAATCCTATGCCTTCATTGCTGTGGTACTCTCGTAGGGCGCACACCAGTGGCTCAGCAACAAGGGCGTACAGTAGGGGCGAGAGAGGGCACCCTAGCCTAGTACTTCTACAGATGGGAAAAGAGTCCATGACCAGGTCTCCCATGCGAAGCCGAGCCCGCGGACCGTGATACAATGCCCCCAACATTTGTAGGAATGGCTGCCCTAGACCCATACGCTGCAGTACCTTGCGCATGAAAGGCCATTCCACCGAGTCGAAGGCTTTTTCCATATCAAGAAACACCGCCAGCGCCTGCCTATCTTGTCGAACATGTTGTATAGTGCCCAGGACCGTACGTATATTATAGACTAGGTTCCTGCCCGGGATAAATCCAGCCTGCTCCGGGGCTACAAGACTATCAGCAAGAAGCGCTAGATGGGTGGCCAATACCTTGGCGAACAGTTTGGTGTCAGTGTTTAAGAGCGAGAGGGGTCTATATGAACTGCATTCATTATGGGGCTTTCCCGGCTTCAGTATCGCAACCAGGAGTGCCTCCCTCAGATTGTGTCATATCGCCCTCCACGCATATGTCATCGAAGAGAGCAGACAGGTGCGGGAGCAGTTGATTCTTGAAGGTTTTATAGAAGCCTGCCGTGAGACCGTCTGCTCCCGGGGCGCTGCTCAATCTCATGCTGGCCAGCGCTTCAAGTATCTCATCCTTTTCTATTGAATGCATGAGGAATTCTCTGTCCGAGTTAGACAAGGTGGGGATATCAATGTGGCCTAAGTAGTCATTAATTTCGTCCTCCAGGTCACCACACCTGGAGGAGTACAAATCAGAGAAGTAGTCCTTGAAAACTTCAGCTATGTCTCTCTCGTCCGTGAGCGAACCCCGCGGCAGAATTCACCACTGTTATGTGCTGTCGTCGTTTTGCACCTTTCATAAGATTGGCCAGAACAGAGCTTGGCCGTTCCCCTTCGCCATAAACTCTGGCAATGGCATACTTGCCCATGTGTCTAACCTCCCTATCTGCCTCTTCGTGGTATTCTGCGAGCAATGTCTTAATCTCTTCCACTGTAGTGGTGTCCGCTAGGTCACTCTGTCTTCGCTCCAGCTTGCCTAATTGATCCTCCAGATCCGCCAGTCTCCGCCGTATGGCTTTGAGCATGCCCGAGTGTTTGGACATCGCTACCCCTCGGATATATACCTTGAAGGCCTCCCAAACCACCTGGAAGCTATCCACCGAGCCAATGTTGGTTTCGAAAAATAAGTCTATGGACTCAGCCAGCTCTCCCCTAAATACCGGGTCCAAGAGAGAGTTGGGCGGGAACCTCCAAGTAAATGAAGGTATGGACTTGCCTGGGATGCGTAATTCCAGCAGCACTGGCGAATGATCAGACAGCGTCCTGGGCAGCACTCTGCAGTCTTTGATACGGTCCAAGTGGGAGGAGTGGGCTAGCCAGTAATCTATCCTAGTATGTAAATTGTGATATGCGGAGTAATGTGTGTACCCTCCCTGCTGTGGATTGCAAGAACGCCACACGTCTCCCAAGCCCAGGCATGTCATTGCACTTTGTAGTTCCAGGGCTGCAGCAGTCGGTCTGCGAGCAGGGCCGGAAGATCTATCTAGGGTCGGGTCCATGTTTAGGTTGAAGTCTCCTCCCCACAGTAGCATATTACTCTGGTCTAAACGTTTAATCTTGGCTGCTAGGGTTTTATAGAAGTCCGGTGAGTCAAAGTTAGGGCCAAAGGCATTGACTACAGTGAAATCAATGGCTGGGCTGTGGCATGTAGAGATACCAAATCTGCCCTCAGTGTCCGTCTCCAGTGTTTGTATCTGCAATTTGGACCTAGGGTTCACCCATGTCAAAACCCCTCTGGAGCTGGAGGTGAATTCCGCTACGGAAATATTGCCCGCAAGCCCCCTACTTTTGAGTATGTGACTATGTGACGGGAGGTGCGTCTCCTGAAGCAGGGCTATATCTATATGTTGACGCTGCAGATAGTAGAGGACTTTCCTGACTTTGCGGTGGTCGTTTAGTCCGCGAACTTTCCAAGTTAGTGCTTTTAATCTAGGCGAGTGCCATGACTCGCTATCCGTGACAGGTTCAGCCATAGCACTGTATCATTGGGTATATATGGAGCATGCTCACATCAATGCAAATCACAGTTATAGAATGTAAAGTCAGATTAGTCAGATTCCCAAAAATAACGTGACCCTGAAGGTCTGAACGTACCCAATTCAACTCATTCCCACCCCCTCCCACAGAAGACCAACCCCAACTCGGCCTAGCATGTCCACACCCCACCCCATTTTAAACTCCCTGAGTGCGTATAATAGCTCCCAAGGGAGCAGTATGTGCATACAGCGCTAGGGCCGAGGTTGCCACGAAAATACTTAGTAACTTTAGCAATTTACGACTATTCATCCACCCTCAACGCTATCGCTGTACGTTCCAATCTCAACTTTAACCAGCATACTACTGTTGAACACCTCAAATAGAATTTGACACCCTTGTATAGTTCCCCTTATGTGTACAAAGTCGGTACTCTTACCCTCCCAAGAATGAGCAGCATTCACAATCTTATTTACCGACATGTTCGTATGTTGGCAGTCCAATGCCATTTAGAGCGGATTGTTCTCACCCTTCAGTCAGTGGCTCTATGGTCTCGTGGGCGAGCTGGTCCATCAAGTTTAACCTTCAAACAGGAGTGAGAGAGGTGTCCCTGTCTATTCCAGACTCCAGGACCATTACGGGGTATCATATCTTAAAACGGAGTCTCATCCGAGAGTCTGGAAATGTCACTGCTCTCTACTTTCATTCTTGCTCTTCCATTCGACTGCTGCTGCCCTCTCCATCTCGCTGGCTGCTAGGGTCATCTCGGCGTTCCCTGGACCATACCTTCAGGATCTTTTGGAGTTCCCTTGGGTCCGTAAAGAAATGGGAATGGCCCTGTCGGTTGATTCTCAATTTCGCCGGGTACAGCATGGCATAGTCCATGCCAAGATCTCGCAGTTGCTTCTTGTAGGTGGCAAAGTGCTTGCGTTCCTCTTGGACCTTTGCTGTGAAATCTGGATATAAGGAGACTTCTGAGCCTTCATATTGCAAAGTTTTTTTCTCCTGGGCGATCCTCAGGACAGTGTCCCTATCTCTATAATTCAGCAATTTTGCAATGATTGGTCTCGGGGGCAGCCCCGGGTGGGGTCGTGGGCCCAGAGAGCGGTGCGCCCTCTCCACAATGACCATCGGCGAGAAGACGTCCGCTCCCAGCAGCGAGGTGAGGAGCTTCCCAACAAATAGCTCCATTTTCCCAGTCTGCGTCGTCTCCGCGATTCCTGTGATGTGTATGTTGGAGCGATGGGAGCGGGCCTCCAAATCCTCCGACTTGTCTTGTATCACCTGCAGGAGCTTGCCCATCTGTTTACGATCTTTGTCCAGCTCAGTTTGGGCTTCCTCCACTTCCGTCAGGCGCCGCTCCGACAAATCCAGGCGCTCTGCATGCTTGTCCACTCTCTCTGCCATGCTGTCCATCCGATAGGTTAGGGCGTCGATCTTAGTGCCTATGGACGCCATACTGTCTTGCAGACTCTTCTCCATTGTGACAATTAGGGCCTTAATATCCGAGTAGATAGTTTCTTCAGCACCTCTGGGTGCGGGAGCAGTTTCCGCATCCTGGGCCTCAGAAGATTTAGTACGTCGGGTCTCAAAGAGAAGTTTACTCTGGGTTTTGTCTCCTTTGCCCATGGTGGAAGCAGGCACTAGGCCCTTCAAGTCCCAAATGCACCGCACTAGCGGCGACAGTAATGGCGTCACCTCTGTATTTCTCCCCAGCAGTATACAGTCGCAGGTCTACGCCGATGTATCGCAGTATACCTTCCACGTCTCAGCCTACCACATGTGTCTGTGTCAGGCCTGGAGTCCCCGTCCACACTCTGCTGTGTTGCGCAGTTCCAGCCGGTCGCAGCATGACTACATAGAATACTAGTAGTGCCCTCCTGAATTGTATAGGCCCATCTGGGTATCCCACCACCACTTGCGAAGGGTCCCCAAGTTAAGCACACTGCGGCTTTGAGGGGTTCGGTGGCTCCGCAGGAAGCAGCTAGGGGTAGCAACCAGTTCAGCCCCCCACTTGCGCTTCATCTCTCAGCGAGGGGGGGGGGGAATCTGCGCATAAAGTTGCGGAGGGGTAATCCAATAAGGGCACCTCCAGAAGCTCACGCTCACCTCCGTGAAGACCCCCAGTGGTCTGCCACTTCGCACCGTCCCGTTCAGGTGCGGTGATATTGAAGGCTGGTATCAGCCCAGCCCACTACTCATCAGAGCCCCCAGGCCTGCCTCAGAATTCGCCGCTGTGCTCCGGCGCTCGAGGGATCAGGGCGCCGCAGCGTGGCCGCACGTCGAGTCACGCCAACCGGCGTGCTTGTAACTAAAGGCCGGGGGACTCGCGGCCCTATCCACCTGGAGTCGCGGCTTTCAGTCTCAAGCTCCGTATGGATCTGGCGCATTTACATTTGCCCGTGCCGGAGTCCTTCAGCAATCTTACGGGGTGATTCCCGCCTCTGAATCTACATTGAGATAGGATTATTTGAGGATATTGGGAGCGATGGCACGGAGCCGAGGAATCAGACGTCCGCCATAGACGCCGGCAAGCTCCGCCCCCAAGACCCAGGATTCAATTCAAAACATCTTGATCATATTATGAACATCTCCGAGTCACTGTGGAGGTGAAAAGGCCTGAAAATCCCCATATCCAGGATAGCCTTTGTGAAGGGAAGTGTCTGTGTAGCACTCAAGTGGAACTTCACTTGCAGATTGAAAACCCCAAGGAAGATAAGAGGGCAGCAGTCATCCGAAAGTAGTCTGCAATAAACCTGCCTTGAGAAGCCAGTCGTCCAAGTACAGGAATGCATTGGGGATATCCCTTACCCCAAGTTGAGCTGCAACCACTGTCCTCACTTTTGTGAACACTCAAGGATTAGAGTCGAGTCTCAAAGGCAGCACAGCAAATTTTTGTTGTTTCGGTCCCCATTGTGATCTACAGGTATGCCTGCAGGACTGCACAACTAGTATATGAAAATATGTGTTCTGAAAGTCCATGTACACCATCCAGTCTCCAGGATCCTGCACAGAGAATATGCACTAGAATGAGCACTTTGAAGATGTCCTTGCTCAGGAATGTGTTCAGGGGCCGCAGACCCAGAGCAGACCTGAGGCACCAGTCCTCATTTGGCACAAAAAATGAAGTAGTGAGAAGCATCCCTCACCTGAGCCCAGCACTTGTTTGAGGGGACCTTTCAGCTTAATGACTTCCAGAATTCAATTTGAGGCATGGTGTGCAGATGTTTATTCTGGGGTATTGGGGGAAGGGAGAGATGCAAGGAGGGGACAACATAAAAGACTGGGCACAGCCCCTTTCAATAATTTGTAAAAACCCATGATGAAATATTGGATTCTGCCATCTATCAGCTCTGTCAGCTTCTGGCTGGCCTGTTTATCTAAGATGGTAAATTGAAGTGGCTTAGGGATGCTGCAACACGGGAGGAGGAAGAAGTAGAAGACTACTACAACTGCTGACTTGAACAATGTTGACTACCTCCACTTCCTCTGCCACCAACCTTCTGGGTAAATTGCTGCATCTGCTGAGAAGGGTGACATCGCTGGTCAACTAAGCCTCTTGAGTAGCTCCTAAACGGTTTATGGTTTTGGTAGGTTGGCAACAATACCAGGGACTATGCTGTGGTGCAACAGTCTTTAAATCACTCGAGCTCTGAATCAGCCTTTTCCCGAAGAGGCTAGAGTCAAAGGGTATGTCAATGAGTTGAATGACGTTACCAGAGAATACAGATCCTTACATCCAAGTGTGCAGTCTAAACACTACGCTAGTGCAGACCGTGCAGCCTATGCAATTGAGTCAAGTCCAGCTTGTAGTACATATTTCAGTGCATCCTGAATCATTTGGGTAAGTGACCAATTGAGGTCTTCCGGGACTACCACAAAGTTCTCGCTAGCCAGTTCCCACAATGCCTGTATGTACCTGCCCAGAAAATGCCACGTTGAAGGACCATACTACCAGGGTGGCTGAGGAAAAAAATATTACAAAAAAGAGCAAATATACTTGGATTCTCCGTCATGGGGGTTAGAACAAAAATTACTGGTGTTCACTTTACTCATGGGCAGAAACCAATACTGCTAAGGCTTTTGGTGAAGGGAGTGTTGGGAAATCGGGGCCGCTGAGTTTGAGCAGGTGGCTATAAGTACCTCACTAAAGAATAGAGGTGCTTAGGAAGGAGGCCCTATTTGGAGTATTTCAGTTATTACATTCGATTTAGTCTCAAGGCTTCACAGATTCAAACCTAGCACCTCAGTTATTCTGCCTGCTACCACCGAGAAAGAGATCCATTCTTTTCCTGATGGCCAATGTCATGAGTGCAGCCACTAGTTTTCTGTACATCCAAGAAATGGCCTTCATTCTTATACTGAGTGGCAGCAAATTGTCCACCTCCTCGTCATCATAAGCATCATGGGGTACATCTTGCAGGTCCTGGATCACAGAGTCAGGCTTGAAAAAGACTTGAATCCTCTAGTAATACTGGATGTGTGGAAAAGGCAGAGGACCTGATTTTATCACCAATGGCTACACCTTGGTAATTTCAGTGTGACATCGCCAGACATGGGCTGATGTTGGATTGTGGTAGGAGACTGGCATCTGAACAAGATCAGGCACAAATACCATGGAAGTCTGCTGCAGTGCTAGTAAGAAGATGACCAGGGTGCACTGTAGAACCAGCGTGGAGGTTTTGCACTGAGTCAGTATGGGCATAGAAACTGGTACGAAGGGGAAAGCTACTTCTGGGAAGGGCCCGCCAGCAGCTGTCCGACTGGAGGTCCCTGCGGTTGCTTGGGGTGCAAAGGTGATGCATAGGGAGGCAGCAGTATTAAGAAAATCTGCTGCATTGGCCTCCTTAATGTCCTTAGTCTGCTATGGGGTAGACGACAGACCAAAGAATTCTGGGACACATTGGGACCAGCTATAGAGCCAGACCAGAGTCGTTTTTGGGGCAGATATCTTCCCAAGCACACGGTCCGAAACGCTTCTGTGCAGCAGTCGGAAGATCAACAAAAGGTAAGAGTACAACTCCAGTTCTGCAAAGGACTGAAAAAAGGGAAATGACATGAGCAAGCAGGGGAGGCGCCCACATTAGACTCCGCTCTTTCATATTTGGAGCAGTAAGACGCTGCCGAGGCACCACCTAGCAGCACACAAACTGCTAATATGGTGACATGGGTGGTTTTCTCCTGCACATTGAGCAGAATCTTTTCTGTGCCAATGTTGCTCCATTTCAATCTTGCCTCCACTCCTCCTTGGAACAATGTAGTTAAGAGGGTGCTCTACTACAAAAAGTTTAGTTAAGAGGGTGCTCTACTACAAAAAGTTTTTGTTAAAGCAAAACTCTATGAAGTTGCAGAAAAATCAGGAGATGCCATTTTCCATAATTTTTTTTAAAATGAAAAGGGATGACGCTTTAAAAAAAACGCTTTATAAAAAAATACAGTCTAGAACTAGGAATTACGTGTTCACTTTATCTGCATGATAATCACCTGGGGTACTATATGACAAATTATAACGTTTCTCTCTTTGGTCTGGAATGTTTTTAGTTATCTTTTTTGGCAAATGTCGTGATAGTACTTTTTACTTCTTAAATACCCACATCAGTGCTTCAGTCATTAGACGTTCACATCCAAATACTGTTAACAAAATCAAAATCTCTCAAAACAGGATCCACCCAAAAGGAAATCTAGAACCCGTACAACAGGATGGCACATCTAAAAGGTACATACATTACCAGGCACAATTAGCCATATGTCAAGCTCTGCCTAACATTCACTTGACCTAGCCCCCAGCTCTGTCTGGCTTTCCAGGGCTCTGCAAAATTAGGTTTATGCTTAATACGCTTTAATTGGGCAAAACGTCACCAGGTCAAATTCACCCCTTTTTCAACTGATTTACTAGTCACAGAAAAACAGACAGCAGTAAACCGATAAAGTAGTGTGTGATATTTTTATGTAATACTGAAAACATGCTACTCCATGTTGAAGAAAATGACAATGCCCAAATTGCCAAAGAGGCTTAGTAGTTAAATACATCTAACAAGGTATTACTCGACCATATGTCACGTGACTTTTCTGCCAGACAAAGCAGTTCACAGACAATGCTCATATATCAAAGAGTTTTAATTTAAATTATCACTTGTTTTTCAAATGACTAAAACAAACAAGTGAAACATATGCTTTTCAACAACAAAGTATTCAGAAGGCCCATGCAATTGGTAACAATCAGAATGAACGTTTGAAGGACACTGGGCAAATAATATCTAAATGCCCCGAAAGGCAATAATTGTTTAGATTTCTACAAGCATTAGTCACTAAAAGATACCAAATACAATCAAGTGGATGCAGAATGGTATGCAAGAAACAACATTAATTGTGCAAGGAAATTGGAATCTTTTTGTAGGAGCTTATAACTGGAAGGATATACTTTGGATGTCCACAAGTACTGGCTCAAGGCGAGGGGCCATGCTAAATGGCTCTAGCCAAGGATGCGGGACCAGGTTACAAGTTTAGATAATGGAGGCCATTATTAGATTTGGTTCAGGTTTCAGAATTGCATAGAGAGATCATCCCTATTTCATCAACACACACAAAGCAGGTGAATGTCACATTTTGCCTTTTTCCTTACAAGACCATCTCTCCATGTAATCATGCACTTCCTACTCATGGGGAAAACATGCTAGCGTGCAAAGTTTGTTGGTCTGTGTGCCCAGGTCTCGAAAGACTGATTGACTCTTGTCCATACCCATTAATCGAGGGATCCAGTGTCCCTATGGGTAGCTGGGGGGAAAGAAATCCACTCCGAACCTTACTTAGGTAAACACATTGTGGTGATACCAGTGCAGACAAGGAAAAACCATGCATTGGACAGAGGAAGGAAATGTCATTGCATATTAGCAAATCCTCAAATTAGGACCTTAAATGTTAGTGGACGGTTAGTCGGTCACTTAGAATGGCACACATTTGAACGTAACTAGTCACTGACAACGCCGGCTTCGATAGGGCATTCAAAATCAGAATGAAGGTCTCAAGTTACAAAGGGAGGGAGCTGCTATAAACCAGTCGAGCAGCCATTACCACCCGAATGCAAAGAAAGGATCGTAATCATGATCAAGGCCATAAAACCCTAAGCACTGCTTTCAGGGGACACAGGCGTGATTTTGTTCTCTTAAAAGTCAGATGCTGGGGATTCTTTTCCCATAAATTCAAAAAAATTAAGATCCGGAAGGTCTACTTAGAAAGCAAATCTCTGATGCATGGAGGTCATGTCATACTCAAGAGAACATCCAGAGAGAACAGAGATGCTCAACTGCACGTCATTTACTGCAAGTTTCAAGAGCCATTTTCACCTCCCTTAAAACACGAATGAATGTCTGCGACTGTTACTAGAGAGATGTTACATAGGATTAGGTTTCTGGATACCGATTGGATTATAGTGGAGTCTATCATTCCTGCCAGCCTTATGATAGAGTAGGTTACACTGCTTCTTTGAGGCATTAGAAATTGGATGATTTTGTGTATTAAGTATTGGACTAAGAAAAAGCAGTCAAAATGACAGTCTGCCTCTCTCACATGGGAAGTTCAAGATTATACACTATATACAAATGGGGGATGAGGTTACCTTTTTGAAGGATTTTTATGGTGCACCCACTGAAAGGATCTTCAGTTGTGACACGAAAAGGGCAATGTACTCTGCAAAGATAACGAATAAGGAGATTTTGGATGATGTGACCCAACATCTAAGAGTGTCGAACTTAGTTAAAAGACTAGGGGGCAGATGTATCAAGATTCCATTTTGCGATTTCTAAATAGCGATTAAGGAATTGCTATTTAGAAATCGCAAAATGGAATGTATGTAGAAAATAGCTATTTTTTAGTGATTTTAGTCTTCCTTATTTGCGAATTCGCATTTTGCAAATTCGCAATTAAGGAATAATTTCCCATGCATTCCTATGGGCCAGGAGGCCCATAGGAATGATTGTGAAAAAATTCTCAATTTGCGATTCGCAATTTGCTAATCGCTAATTGAGAATAATTTCAAGGATGCAGGGGTGTCTCAAAGACACCCTACTGCACCCCTGAAATCTACATGTGTGTGCATATGGCGCGCACACACATGCCCTATGGGCATGTATGCGCGTCACATGCCACCTTCACAAATGCCAAATAGGGCATTTTTAAAAGAATTCGCGAATTACCACCAACTACAACTTGGAGGTAATTTGCGATTTCTTAACCCAAATTCGCAATTTCTAATACCTACATACATCGCATTTCAGGAATCGCAAAATTTGCGATTCCTCAAATGCTTAAGCAAAATAAGAAATCGTAAATGTTTGAGATTCCTTAATTTGCGATTTTTTGATACATGTCAAAAAATGCTAATAAGCCTTTTGCGATTTGCAAAGGCTGAAATTCGCATCTACATACATCTGCCCCTAGGAACCTAAGGACCTGTAACAGTAAATCGAGGTGTCAAAAAGTCAATCACAGTGGGTACTTGATCCTTTTAAAACCTTCTTGTTTTAAAATGGTGTGGAGTAATTTGGATTAAAATTTGCACTCAATATATTGCCACGAATGGAGCAAATCTTCCAAACAGTCATTGTTCTTCAAAAAAAGTATTGTTCTTGACAGTTCTTTCTGGTTCACACAGAATGACCAGTAAACAACGTGAAAAATGATCCGAACGGAAAAATGCCATTTTTCTAAGGTTACGATTAATTGAGAAAGTTGCACCTCTAGAGCAGTGAGACACCATTTTACTTTTGATCTTCATACCCGTCACAAAACCCCATGTATAATCTTGGGCATAGCGACAGTATGGATGTATACCTGCTCAAATGTTCTGCTGGTTTACCCTGAAAAGTTAGGTATTGGCACTTTCTAACCACTGCACGAGTCACCCGAGTAGTGCCTACCTCCCTCTTATAAATGTTTTGTTTCAATGCTACCAGGTCGCATGGCAGGGAATTTTCTGGAAAAACATGAGCTTTGAGTTGTGAAACCTAACAGTTCTGTTTCACCCTGGCGCAGAGACCATTGATTCATTTTCATTCCAGGGCACGTTTGCCTTCTTTAAATGTAGGTTGCTTTGCTTTTCCCTGGGCCAAACCTATAAATGGAAACACGAATTACATTGCCTTACTGGGAGAGCTACTAGCATAACAGTGCAGAAATATGTTGTGCAGAAAAGTGCTCTCCATTAAGGACTCATTCTTGTGATGCCCGTACACCAATTTAAAAACAAGCCTTCACAGGGAGTATAATGCCGTTAGTAACCCTGGCGCCAAAATCTAACAAGCATTGGCATAGCCAATAGGTCTCGCCTTTGGGACCTTATAAGTGTTTCACAAAGCAACAGTTACGGTTGTTGCACCAAGGATCTTGTGCATAACTCAATACTTATAAGGTCCCAAAAGTGAGACCTATTGGCTATGGTCCAGCGTTTAGTGAGTAAAACATTACTAGGGAATAATTGAAAAAACTATTTTCTACACGAGCCTATGACTTTCAAGGTCCGCATGTTGCATGCTCATTTTACATAAAGGGGAGTGCATTGCGAAAAATTAATTGTGCTCAAGTGAGCGTGGTTTGTTTGGAAAAGTCACCTTGTACGCCAGTTGGTGTGGAAGTACTGGGGAGTAGAGGTATCCAGGGGTAGAGGAAACATTGTTTCTCACTCGTGATTCACCCAAGGCAGGAAATGGAGGAAACAAAGGGTGAACAAAGCCTGAGGACTTATGAGGGATAATAGGGGCAGATATGTTGGTCTCCTCGAGAAGAAGCCGGGTAGCTCTCAATGGGATGAGCTGCAGAGTGCTCTCCATGGGGCAAACTGGTCGCACCCTACCAGCTGTGGGAAGATGGATGTCCGGAATAAACAACATGGGCCGGCCTTTGCCGCTGGCTGGAACCTGCCAAAAGTCTGACAATGTATGGTGTGTGAATTCTGATCACAAGGGGGGAGCGGCGAAGTCTTTCGTCTGCTCGGAGGCGAAGTACTCTGTGTGCGTGCAAGGGGCTCACAGGGAGTGAAGTGAGCTCTTGCAACTGCTCTGATGCCTGAAATATAATTGGAAATAGTGAGCATACAGCAGTGGTGGGAGGAACTGACAAAGTGCTCTTTATGCTGTGTCTCGGGAATTGATGCAATAAATAAAGAGAGAAAATCAGGGCGCTAAATAGTAACGAGAAATTACGTCCGCAGTGCAGTTTAAAGTTGATGCAAGCGCTGGGTCACAGGGCAAACTGAAACGCCCACTGTGTTGCCTGCAATTAAATACATAAGACATTGGGATCCTGCAGGGGTTCCGGGAGAGTTATGCCAGAGAGCAAGCAAGTCTCACAGAAGGACAGCGCAGACAGATGCTAAACAAATCGGAGCGTTCGAGCAGTGCCAAGAATTAGTATCTGCCATGCAAATGAAAACAAGCATTTACAATGCAATGGTCTCGGCATCATTAAAGGTAGAGCTATTGGGATTGTTCATGACATTTCTTTTTTTTTTAAAATCATAAATAAATGGCATAAATAATTGGCATTGTCAATAGCTTAATCGTTGAATAAATGGCATTGTCATTTACAATGCCAATAGCTTAATCGCCCAATAGCTTAATCGCTCGCAAATGCATGACCTATTCCATTTACACCCACACAGAGCCACACACACAAAGCCACCCACACGCACATACAGAGCCACCCACACAGAGCCACTCACAGTCATTCACATAGAGCCCCCTACACAGAGCCCCCCTCACACAGACAGAGCCACCTACAAAAAAAGCTATCCACACAGAGCCCCCCCACCCCCACACACACACACAGAGCCCCCCCACACACACAGAGCCCCCCCCACACACACAGAGCCCCCCCACACACCCAGAGCCCCCCCACACACACACCCAGAGCCCCCCCACACACACACCCAGAGCCCCCCCACACACACACCCAGAGCCCCACACACACACACACACCCAGAGCCCCACACACACACACACACACACCCAGAGCCCCACACACACACACACACACACACCCAGAGCCCCACACACACACACACACACCCAGAGCCCCACACACACACACACCCAGAGCCCCACACACACACACACACCCAGAGCCCCACACACACACACAGGGGAAGCAAACACAGCCAGGGGGCAGGGGAAGCAAGTACAGCCAGGGGGCAGGGGAAGCAAGCACAGCCAGGGGGCAGGGGAAGCAAGCACAGCCAGGGGGCAGGGGAAGCAAGCACAGCCAGGGGGCAGGGGAAGCAAGCACAGCCAGGGGGCAGGGGAACCAGGGGGCAAGGGAGCAAGCACAGCCAGGGGGCCGGGAAGCAAGCACAGCCAGGGGGCCGGGAAGCAAGCACAGCCAGGGGGCCGGGAAGCAAGCACAGCCAGGGGGCCGGGAAGCAAGCACAGCCAGGGGGCCGGGAAGCAAGCACAGCCAGGGGGCCGGGAAGCAAGCACAGCCAGGGGGCCGGGAAGAAAGCACAGCCAGGGGGCCGGGAAGAAAGCACAGCCAGGGGGCCGGGAAGAAAGCACAGCCAGGGGTGCCGGGAAGAAAGCACAGCCAGGAGTGCCGGGAAGAAAGCACAGCCAGGAGTGCCGGGAAGCAAGCACAGCCAGGGAAGCAAGCACAGCCAGGGGGGCAGGGAAGCAAGCACAGCCAGGGGGGCAGGGAAGCAAGCACAGCCAGGGGGCAGGGAAGCAAGCACAGCCAGGGGGGCAGGGAAGCAAGCACAGCCAGGGGGGCAGGGAAGCAAGCACAGCCAGGGGGGCAGGGAAGCAAGCACAGCCAGGGGGGCAGGGAAGCAAGCACAGCCAGGGGGGCAGGGAAGCAAGCACAGCCAGGGGGGCAGGGAAGCAAGCACAGCCAGGGGGGCAGGGAAGCAAGCACAGCCGAGGGGGCAGGGAAGCAAGCACAGCCGAGGGGGCAGGGAAGCAAGCACTGCAAGGGGGCAGGGAAGCAAGCACTGCAAGGGGAGCTGGCAGAAAGTATGTGCACAAAACTCCAGCCTCCTGGAGAGATAAGCAGCCGGGCGAGATGATCCTGCGAACAGTTCAGGAGGAGAGGGGTTAGGAGGAGCTGCAAACACCCAGCTCTAACCAGCGCAAGAAGGATCGATGGAAACCAGCCTTATGCTCCCTTCATTCTTATCTTTTTGCCAGCTGTCAACTGCAGTCTTGTTGCCTTATTTCTTTCAGTGTTGCCTGATGACCTGGTTGCTGGTTCAGACACTTTTCTACCACCTCGAGGAAGGGTTTTGGAGTGGTAGTCTTCACCCATTTATAGCTGAGATGCCCACCTTTAAGAGTTAACTGTTAACCGCAGACCTTTCCCTTTTTCAGTAGTTGCAGTGCTAACAGGACCACCACCCAGGCATCCACAGACCAGGTGTTCTCTTTCTGCCAACTTAGTTTCTGCCCAGTGCTAGCCCAGCTGACACCATCTTGAGCGACCACACACTGCAAAGGAGAGAACTTAATTTCTTCTAATTCTGAGTGCTTCCCATTCAGTTCACCTCACACAGAAGCCCTCCAGAGAAGCACAATTGATTTTCTTCCCTATAGGAATCACATTACTTCAAACCTGTTACTCTCTTGTATTAGCCCTTGCTCAATGTTTTCCCCATGTCAAATGCAGAAGTCCTTCTGAGCTATTATGAAATCTAGGGCAGGTCTGCCATCTGAACAATGTACCTCCTATATGCAATTTTGATTATTAATTACTAATGCTCCTGCAGATGGGTTAAAAAGGCTGGTCAGACCTTTGCTTTAACCCAATCAAAATGTTTCAATGCCTGACCATGCAACCATACACAACCTTATGCATCTTTAAGAATCCCCTTGCAAGAGCTCATGACCTTTCCGGATCAGGTGCATTCTTTCAAGTTTATTTTTAGAGGACATTCAATTGCTCTTTCCTTTAGTAATGCAGTATAACTACTGTATGTTAGACCAGCAAAGCCACTACGGTTATAGCTTGATGCGGATTTACTGCAGAAGGTTCTATTTTGCTACCCGCACTCACAGTGCACATGTATTTAAAAACTACTTTTGCCATAATTTTAGGGAACTACTACTTGCTTTTTGGTTGCCCACTCGTGAGTGCATGTGCTTAAAAACGTTCTCCCTCGTGTTCTTTTCGCCACCATTGCGCTCTCTTTAGTGTTTGCTC
Source organism: Lissotriton vulgaris (assembly GCF_964263255.1). NCBI lineage: Eukaryota > Metazoa > Chordata > Amphibia > Caudata > Salamandridae > Lissotriton > Lissotriton vulgaris. Next base: position 603,447,346 of record NC_141699.1, on the reverse strand, counting down.
CCCCGTGTTCCACCTTTCCCTCTTTGTCTGCGTGCTGGTCTGCAGCACAAGGAGACCGAAGAGCCCCGACCAGGATCTGGTGAAGGAGCAAGGCATCTGTGCAAAACTCTGTATCGGAGGACTGCAGCCCACTCAGCACACGTTCACCCGCGGTGTGGCTATCCCTGCACTGGAGTGACTGTTGACTGGGCCCCGCGTCGCAGCGCGGCTGCTTATCAGTGTCGCGTTCCAAGACCAGCCGACCATGGTGGGGCCCTGACTGAGCACCAAGGTGATCCCATGAGGGCTGCATCGGCCGATAAGGAGAGATTGCAGCGGTGCTGGTGGCTCCTGACTCTGGTTCCCTGGGGCGCTAGCTCCGGTGTGCATAGCCCTGCTGAAGACGTTTGCGTCTGCCCGGGGCTCGGCTAGGGGGGGCCACACTTTGAGCCTGGAAGTTGCATGGAGGAGGCTCTCCCTGGATTGACTTGTGTCCACTCTACGAGGGATTGCAGCCCGGCCACCCATGTCCTCTCCCCTTCCTAATCGTGGTGCCGGACGGGCAGAAGCTTCCAGGATTTTCCCCGCTGGGTATCTAATCTTCCACATTCAACTTTATTATCGGCACCAATCAGCTGCCTGCACATGCAGTGAGGCCGCAGACGGGCTTCGGGGGAGTAGTGAGTATAATGGGCAGTTTTTTTAAATTCTAGAGACAAGAGGGTTGCAAGGGAACACAGGAAAAGAGCAGAGCGCCAAAGATGGAAGTACATATTACAGACAAAAGAGAAAGCAACAGAGAACAAAAACCAAAGGGAGAAAATGGAGCAGAAGAAAGAGAAAACAAGAAAAACGGCACAACTTACCTGGAGTGGCAGCGAGGCTGTTCCAGGAAACAATGGCGGCCGCAAGCTTCCGAAAATTTTCGGATTTGGGGGAGTGTTCGGCGTTCTAAAAAGGGGCGTGGCTAAAAAGTGGAAAGAACAGAACAAACACGCCCCCGAATCCGAAAGAGACGGAGCTTCTTTCGAGGGACGCCTCTCCCCTCCAATGGCTGGCCTCCGTTTAGGAAGCCAGCCAATGGAGGAGAGACGAAGAGAGGCGGCTTTAAAGCATACACTGAAAGACATTAATTCTCCGACTTCCGGCTGGCAAGCCAGCCATCGGTCCTCGACCTAAACATTGAGGTGCTGGATCACTGCTACTTGGAGAGACAAAGAGCGGCAGTAATTGAAGCCATAAAGTTACCATCCCTATGGAGACAAGCGCTTCCTGGTTAAAGGGGTTAGTGCTGCTGGGCAGAAAAGCCATAGAGTTACCGCCACTGAAGGCTTGAACTTCCTGGTTAAAGGGATTTCCCTGTGCCCCGAGGAACTCTGAGCGGATTACTTTTTTGGCGTGTTCGCCCTTCGTCCCCTATTTAGATGGCTATAAGGCTTGGCTGCAGAGGGGCCCATCTCTTAATAATGTTATTGTCATGGATTATTAGAAGTTGGATGGGGCACATCGGATTAAATAGTCAATTTATGTCAGAAAAACGTTTTGTAACTTTGGATGACCTGGTCTATTTTATAAGCTAAAAAGTATTTCTAGGGCAGATCTTAAGAGCCTGAATTTAACTTGTATGTTTCTAGTAAAGCTCTGAGGGAGTCCGAGTAATTACTGCAATCTACTGTTAACGCACATGCCCTTGTAAAGACCACTCACCATTTGGAGCCCTATCTGATCATGGTTTGCAGTAGTAATGCCTGTTGTCTTTTGACTAGATTCTGGTTAAGTAAGCACTGTAATTTTTTTTACTTATTGTTTCGAGTGGTTGGCATAAGGGTTGGGCATTTGGCACATTGCTCGTGTGACTGAATCTCGACACAAGATACTTTACACTCTATGTTCTGTTGTAGATTTTACACTCACATGAGGGCTAAATTCATAGCTCCACTCAAACATCTTCAATTTTACTCAAGTTAGACCAGCCCTCATGTTTCTACAATTACTGACCAACTTGTGTATTTTTTTGCTGTGGTCAAACTGAGCCTTACAATTAATTCTTAATAGGCCTATTTTGAGTATTTTAATATTTATCACTAAAGATTTTAACCAACGTATATGGTATTTGAATTATTTAGGTGCAGTGTATTTATTGTACCTTTGTTGTTTCTTTTTATAAATCTAAATAAGGGATTGTTTTAGACTGAAGATTCTTCCAGGGACCAGTTTTCCAAGCAATAAAGAGTGCAAAGAAAAAGATCACTTCCCAAGGAACTCTATTGCCACGATAAACCACTTTTTAGGAGGAATGCATGGCCCGGCATTGGCCCGGCATTGGAATCTCAGTTCCATGGCTGCACTTGAGCTTCACTTTGTATTTCTGCAGGCATATGAACAAAAGTTACTAACCTGTAAACTGTGGTTCTCCAGTATTGGTGTCTTTCATAGATTCACATGTTTGAATATTCCAGTCGTTGAAGTGGGAGACCCACAGTACATAACATAGCCATGTAACCATAACACAAGCATACATACAAAGAGAAAGCAAAAACCATAGAGTTTTTCCTAGATAGAAAACATATCACTTCTATGATGTATCAGTCATTATGTTTTGGTCCAAATTCCGGCCAATCAGGCGTCAGCACCCACTTAGAATGTTCGGCTCAGGCCCTCAGAATTTCATAAACAACAATCGGTGTACAGAGTTCCCCCAGGAGAGCTTAAGAATTTTAGCTCAACCAGTATTCTCTCTCACTTAATTTAGACAAGAGGTGAAGTGAGGGTCTAGTGTGCATGGTGTAGACCCATATTCCAGAATGTAAGGATACCTCACACAGGCTACCGGCAGGACTACTACTGTAGCCCCAGCCGATGGTCGTCCAGCGTCATCATCGGTATCCTGCTCCTTCGGCAGGCTGGCGGTGCAATGCCCGTCGGGCAGCGATGGGAGCTGCACTTTTAGTGGAGATCTTCTATTCTGGGCCAGCGGGTGTGTGTGTGTGAGGGGCCTAAGGGAGTGCAATCGTGAGCATGGTGGTGAAGTTAAAAGAAGTCAGTGAAGTCCTGTTGGTGATTAATTTAATAGTCAGGCTTCCTGCTTCAATTAAAAGATACAGGGGTACTAAGGGGTGGTAAGCAATGAGACCAACCCTTACTCAACCCTTGAAGTGCAAAAAACCGGTCAACATGTTTCACGCCCTAAGGGCGATTCATCAGGACCTGGGTGCTCATAAATTGCTCGGATCCTCTAAAATAGGAGGACACCAGTATACGACCTGTGAAAGTGTCGTACCGAAATGGTTCCACACAGGGGACCTCCTGGGAACCTTACTGTTTCCTCTTGGAAACCTCACGAGCTGTCCAGGTGGGGCCGGCAGCGAGTGAGGAGATCCTCAAACGTCGCTGCAGGCAGGCTCCTCTGCACCTACCCCTCCCACTGGAAACCAATGATCTGGACAGCCGGCCTCAGAATTTCATGGCACAAGAGTAATATAGAGCCAAGCGATAAAGAGAGCCTCTGAGGGGAGGAGGGTGGGTCGCATGTGAAACTATGAAAGACACCAATACTGGAGAACCACAGTTTACAGGTAAGTAACTTTTGTTCTTCTCCAGTATTGGGGTGTCTTTCATAGATTCACATGCTTGAATAAGAATAGTGATACAAAAGGGGATGATGGACGGAGCGCTTGAGCAAATCAAACAGTGAGAATAGTGAGCAGCAGAGTTAGAATAATACAATGCACTTATCATTAAACATAATGATAATAATCATAATACACAGTACGAAAAGACTGAAGTATATATCAAAGAAAAAGAAAGTACCTTGTATACAGGAGGAGGGAAGCAATAGAGGCTCACCTTATTTAAAAAGATTTCGTAGGACTGCCTGTCCCACAGCTGAGTCAGTGTTGTCCGCGGCATCCAGACAGTTATGTCTCATAAAGGTGTGCCTGCTGGACCATGTTGCAACTCTGCAAATGTGATGAAAAGGCACACCAGCAAACAGCGCTGTAGAAGAGGAAACCTTCTATAGTAGAATGCGCTCTAACAGTTGCAGTAAGCGGTTTTCCTGCTTGCTGATGGCAAAAAGCAATTGCAGTAGATATCCAGCGTGCAATTGTTTGTTTTGTGACTGGATTTCCTTTTCGCATCCGCCTGTAGGCCACAAACAGCTGGTCAGACTTACGTATAGTAGCCGTCCTTTGAAGGTAGAATTTTAGACACCTCTTAATATCCAAAGAATTAAGTGCTCTTTAAGCTGGTGTTTGAGGATTAGGGAAAAATGAACAACTGGTTCATTGAGGTGGAAGTCTGATGGCACTTTGGGGATAAAGGCTGGATTGGTGCGGAGCAAGACTGAGTCTTTGGTAAACTGAAGAAAAGGCAGTTTAGTAGTAAACGCCTGTATGTCACTGACTCGACGTGAGGAAGTAAGAGCCAGAAGTAGAGAAGTCTTCCAAGTAATGTATTTAAGATTGACCTCATTGATTGACTCAAACAGGAGTTTCATTAGTTGTGCCAATACATTGTTCAAATGCCAAGGACGAGGTGGTTGCCGAATTGGTGGGAACATCTGAAAACCTAAAAGACCTTTAAAAAATTGCTGAATGACTCGAAGGGTAAAGAGAGTTAGAGCCATCTTGACGGAACCGTGAGATTGCTGCTAGAAAAACTTTTAAGGTAGCAAACGAGAGGCCTGACTTTGCCAAGTGTAAAAAGAAAGGCAAAACTTGCTCCAGCGTGGAATGTATAGGATGTACCAGGGCATCACTGGACCATAAACAGAATCTTTTCCATTTGAGTTTGTATGTTTTGACAGTTGAAGCTGTTCTCGCATTTGCCAGGACCTCTACAATCTGAAGGAATGTCTAAATTCAGACATTCATAGTGCTCAGGTTCCAAGCCGCTAAGCGTAGAGATGCTGGGTCGGGATGACAAACTTGGCCCTGATACATGGTTAGAAGATTTGGAAGAGGGCGAAGAATGATCGGGTCGCACTGTGACAGAAGCAGGAGTTCCGAGAACCAGACTTGTCAAGGCCATCTGGGAGCTATTGGAATAATGCGACAGATTCCTTCCTCATTTTTCGAAGAACTCTGGGAACTAGAGGTATTGGTGGAGAAGAGTAGGCATATATTTTCGATCAATTCATCAAAAAGGCATTTCCGCATGACTCTGGTTGGGGAAGCCAACTTGCATAGAACAGGCATTTGCGGTTCAGATGTGTTGCGAACAGATCAAGATACGGGCGAGCCCATACCCGAAAAATGTGATCCAGTGTGGGTTGATGTAATTCCCACTCGTGCTTGGTTGTAAAAGACCTGCTCAGTGAATCCGCAAGATTGTTTGACACTCCCGGAACATGCACTGCTGAAAGGACGACCTGATGTTGAATCGCCCAATCCCAAATCTCCTGAGCCTGATGGGACAGTAGGCTGGATCTTGTGCCTCCTTGCTTGTTTATGCAGTGCATGCACTTTCTGTTGTCCGTTCGAACCAACAATGATGCTCCCTGTATGATGGAACGGACTGCTTTTAGTGCTAGAAAAATGGCAAGCAACTCTAGTAGATTGATGTGCCAGGTCTTTTGCTGAATGTTCCACTTTCCTTTTACTGTTAGCCCCCTGAAGATGTGCACCCCAGCCTTCTAGGGATGCATCTGTTGTGAGAGTGAAGTTTGGAGCGTCCATCAGGAACGGACGACCTGAAGAGACGTTCTTCTCGAGAGTCAACCACATGAGACCTTTTTCATTCGAGATGTGACTGACTAGATCGTTGAAGGTTCCGGAAACTTGAGCCCATTGTTTGTCCAAATCCTCCTGAATAGGTCTAATTTTTAGCTGGCAGTGAGGGACAAGAGGGATGCAGGAGGACAACATCCCTAGGAAAGATCTCAACTGTCGGACAGAAGTGGACTCTTAATTGGAGGGAGCTGCTAAGTTGTGAATACGCAAACTTCTTTTGTGCGACACAAAAGCTTTTGCTAGCTTGATGTCTAGAATGGCTCCCAAGAACTGTCTGTTTTCAGCAGGGAGAAATTGAGACTTTTCCATGCTGAATATGAGGCCCAGGGACTAAAAGATGGACCAGCAGATTTGAGTGAGTTTGGAAACCTGCTCGAATGACTGTGCCTTCAGCAGGCAGTCTAGGTACGGGAAGATTTGTACTCCTTGCAGATGAAGGTAAGCTGCCACGATGCAAAGACTTTGGTGAACACAAGGGGGAGCAGAACGAAGGCCGAATGGAAGAACCTTGATTTGGAAGTCCTTCACGGCTAGTCTGAATCTGAGAAATTTTCTGAGTCTCCGCAGAGTTGGAAGATGAAAATAAGCAGCTTGGAGATCCAAAGTTGTCATATACTCTCCTTGAGATAGCAAAGGAAGTACCACCTGAAGGGACAACATGCGAAATGTTTGCTTTTTGATGGATTTGTTTAGGGCACGCAAGTCCAGGATGGGGCGCCATTCTCCTGACTTTTTCTGTATGAGGAAGAACCTCGAATAAAAACCTCTGCCTCTTTGTAGTTTTGGTAACACTTCGATTGCACCTTTTCTTAACAGAATTGGGAGTTGCTTTAAAAGTTCTTTCAGGTGGGCAGGAGGTGGACCTCTTGGTGGAGAATTGGGAGGAATCTTTAGAAACTCCAATGCATGGTCCCGGCGTACAATATCCAGAACCCATTGATCTGTAGTAATCAGTGACCATTTTGAGTAAAAATGGGAGATTCGACCTCCAACCCTTGAACAAAAGGGCGGCGTCAGAGATGGTGAGCGGTGCAAGATATTGTTTTTGGGAAGAGTCTTTTCCTCTGTAAGAGGATTTACCTCTGTATTGTCTGAAGGATGAAGAATGCTGTTGCCTGTTCGACTGTTGACCTTGAGAGGAGTAACATTGTTGTCCTTGTTTGTACGGACTGAAAATTTCCCCGAAAGGAAGACTAGGATCCACGACCTCTTGCACCTCGAAAAGTTTGCTTTTTGAATTGGAGAGTTCCGAGAGCACGGGCCGTGTCGGTGTCTTTCTTTATTGTTTGAAGGGCATCGCCAATATGTTGGACAACTAAAGATGCGCCGACGTAAGGCATATTTAATATTTTTGTCTGCACCTCTTGACGAAAAGACGTGGCCTTTAGCCAGCCCTGTCTCCAGAGAATAGCATCATCAGCCAAAAGGCGGACACCAGTGGAAGATACATCTATAGAACAATCAATCATTTCAGAAGTAATCCGCTCTCCTGCATGAAGAATTTTCAATGCCTCAGTTGTAGAAGATTCTTTATCAATTCTACAAGAGAGGACATGTCCGACCACATTTGCCGGTCGTAACGAGCAAGGATAGCCATTGAATTGGCCGCACGCACTGTAGTTGCTGCTATTGTAGAAAATGTTTTGCCTATAGCATCAAGGCGTCTACCTTCTTGGTCAGGTGGTACAGATATTGGAGATGAAGGATTTCTAGACTGACGTTGTGCTTCCTGAGTAATAATGGAATCAGGCTTTGTTTGAGAAATTAGACAAGCAGGTGTATTTGCAGGTGCCTTGTATTTTTTATCCAGCCTCGGCAGAATAGCTAGAATTTAATGGCGTTCTGCATGATTTTAAGCCATTCTTGCCAAATAAAAATCGCTGATGGGAACTTGTTTTTGAGACGGTTCTTTAAAATCATATAAGAAACAATCTTCTTCTGTTGTCGTCATAGGAAGTTGGAATCTTTTTGCCACTCTTTCCATGAGTAAATGAAAATCATCTAGGTCTACAGGTGGGGAGTCCATGGGAGCTAGAGTAGGAGATGGCGTTTGGATTTGGTAGTTGTCCTATTCAGAGAGAATCGATATGTCGTCCAACTCACCTTCCTCTCCGTCATCATCATCATCATCATCATCATCAACATCATAGTCATTGTCCTCTACTATGACTTGAGGAGTATTTTGATGTTGAGTCTTGGCCATCGACGTAGAAGGTGTGATTAGTGGCTCTTTAGTAGGAAGAGGCTGCATAGGTGTTTGAGGTACTGGAGAGGCCTATACTGAACTCGGAAAACTGCAGTAATTATCATCCAGCATGAATTGTAGATTTGAAATGAGTGTTCAAGGCATCTGTGCCATAATAGGTTCTGGCTCAGGTTGCGTGCCACAAGTAGAATAATCTTAGTCTTCCTCCTCTAGGTCTTCATCCTCATCCGAGTCCTGACACTTTATAAGAAGTTCAGAGGGACTGCGAGCAGACCGGAATCTATCATCATCTTCAGAATCTTCATCATCTGAAGAAAATAACGCAGCTGAAGGTTGAGATGAAGTTTGGATTGGCATTAATGTATCCAATGAAGAGTGTTGCCGCTGAAGTAAAGAACTTGAGGATTTCAATGGTACTAAATCCTTGGAAGCAGTTGTCACAATTGCCGACAAGGCCACTGTCGACGAAGCCGCCGCCGAAGCAGACGGAGGCCACCGTCGACGAGGCCGCCGCCAATGAGGCAGCCGCTGAGGCCGCCATTGACTAAGCCACTATCGACGATGAAAAATGAGTCGACGAAATCTTCTTCTGCTTATTTGACACAGTCGACTAGGTCAAAGGCACCTTAGATGAAATAGGCCTCACCTTAACAGATACGAACGTCGACGGTGAAGATGCCGGCGACAGGATCACAGCCAGCTTTTAGATGAAGATGTTGAAGTCGTTGACGTAGATGAGACTACCACATCTCTCATCGACGGGGGAAGTGACGATGAGCTCGTCAATGAGATGAGCAGTTTCTGAGGTAAAAACTACATAGATGGAGTCTTTGACGCCCGAGAGTCAGATCTCGAGGGTGTAACAGGTGGAGCAAGACTCTGATGGGGAGAACTCACCCCTCTTGAAGTTTGATCCATATGATGTTTCTTCGCCACTTTAGGTTTAGGAGACACCTTTTGGTGTTCACTGGTTCTCTTCAAGGATGAAGAAGTCATGACTGAAGACAAACTCTACATCAGAGAGGGTTCTCTGAAGTCTTCAACTTCTGTAGCCACAGAAGGAGACGCCCTTCTCTGTCTTTCAAGGTCTTCTGAGAGAAGGTTCTACATATCCTACAATCCTTGACTTGGTGTTCAGGATATAGGCAATATATGCACTTTTTATGAGGATCTTCAGAATGAAGCCTCTGTTTTCCAAAGGTTCCACATGGTCTGAAGAGGGACTTCTTGGTGGTAGACATCTTAAAATTGGATTTCTGAGAAGAAATGAGAAGAAAACTGAGCAGAGCTCAGGGAGACTCCCTTCACACGACATGAGGTAGAAAATCTGAGGGCCTGAGCCTCTGAGGAGAACATTCTAAGAGGGTGCTGACGCTTGATTGTCCGGAATGTGGAGCAAAACATAATGACTATGATATATCATAGAAGTGATGTTGTCTATCTAGGAATAACTATAGTTTTTGCTTTCTCTATGTATATATGCTTGTGTTATGGCTATTTTGCTATGCTATGTACCGTGGGACTCCCACTTCAAAGACGGGGAATATTCAAGCATGTGAACCTACGAAAGACATCCCAATACTGGAGAAGAGATTCTCCACTCCAAGAAGAGCCAGGAATATCTCTCAGCAGAGTATCCTCAGATGAGAAGAAACCGTATGGCAGCTATGAAATAGGAGTAAAAAAAGCCATTCCCAAAGACATTCTGTTCGCCTGCATTCCACACGAGTCCCAGGTTGATGAGAACCCAAACAGTACCCATACACCCTTTCCGCATCAAACAAGCCTTGATGGAATGACTGTGCAACAAAAAGGATTTATTGTGGCTAGCGGTCAGGAAACGCTGATACGTGATGCTACAGTTTGCAGTTTGTTTTTTACGTGATGACCACATAGCTTTAAACTAAAAGCAATAAATCTGCTATACAAATATTGACAAAAATACTGAATGCATTTTTTTTAACTTACTCTGTTCATTTTCACAAGAACACATGGATTTCCTTTAGGATAACCAAACGTAGGATCGGATATTCCAGAGCATTCGCCAAGCATCGTCCGATTAAATTGGCATGCCCTTTTCTCACTATGGTCATCCTGCTGTTCAAAATAAACTCCAGGGTTACAGTTCTCATTTTTGGCCTGTTTGGAGTCATTGTACGCTGAAAGACAGAATATTTAGTAATGTTACAAACGAATTACGATAACACTACGCATGCTGCTTCTGGTACTCTTTGCCCTACTTCATACCACACTCCCTTGACAATTATTTGGGACTGAAGGGTCAGAAAAGCACTGCATGAGACGAAACAATATTGAAAATGACACAAGGCGCGCACATCCTTTTCTGCAGTTTGGTACGTAAGGGCTCCCAAGTTTCACGCGGGCATGCCGAGGGGTTGTAAGGTTGAATACATCTCGTATGTCAACTACACAAAAAGGTGATCGGAGGAATGCTTGCAATTTATCTGACCACTGGCAATCGCTCAGAGAATCATTCAAAGCCATCGTTCTTTTATAACCCATGCTACCTCCTATTAGACGCGCAGTTCATGATTTATTAGAGTTACCACAGGCAATAAAAACCATACAATATACTTGAATACAGTTCAATTGTTTAATTTCTGAACCTGGTCTGATGGAAAACTAAAGGGTGCCACAGTATAATCGGACTCCAAAAGAAGAGATGAACAATATCTTAAAAGAAATAGACACCCAGCCTACAACCTTTTCTAACCTTATTAACCCATTTCTTTAGTTAAAAAAAAAAAATATATATATATATATATTATCAGACCGTATATTATCCAAGTGACAAAAAACAGCCTTTTGGCCATTTTATAGCAAGGTGGAAAATAAGTCCTGGTGAAGCTCCAGTACAATCCATGTGGACTTACGGGTTATTATGGGACCCTCATCCAAACAGGGAGAACCGCAGCAGGAGAGGTCACTTTATATTGCAGTAAAAGGATAACTAGCAAGGACTGTTCCCACTCATTCAAAACTCCTTAAAACCACCCCAAAAATAAATATGGGTTTGAGAGAGACTTATAATTTGGTCTGAATGAAGGCTGTTGATGATTCAGAGATTGCTTTCTAAACCAGATATGGCCGGTTTGAATATGGAGATACCCACTGTTCTCTGCAACATTCCTATTTTGCCGAAGTGTTGTCCTCGTTGAATTTCTAGATTAATTTTATATATTGACATCCTAGTATGTTCTGAATCAAGGGTAGAACACATTGGTCATGTCATGGTGGTATTACTTGCTCTCTGCCAACACTGTTTGCAAAACACCTAAATGAGAGTCCATGTGAAACAAGTGAGGTGTGTGGGTTACACTTATTTCCCTCAGGGGTTTACAATGACAGGGAGAATGATACAAGCAGTAAAAGAATGGCAAATGACCCAAAAATCCTAAAGACCAGCAGTGATTCAAGGGGTATGATAATTTGTACAGACAGTTTATATATTTTTCTTAGACAGCTGCTCAATTGACAAGGTGGTTATGGAAAAGGGTGCCGTTTCAATGGCCGACACTTTGAAAAGAACCTGGCCGTCGGCACCCATGTTGATTTATTAAGCATTTGCATTAAAATTTAAGGAATGGGGATATTATTTGTTTGCTGCCAAACACTTTCACAGGCTACCAGAATCTGCAGTTAGTGAGGCCAACATGAGATCCACACGCGGGTAATTACTTTGGTATTGTATTTTGCAGGGTACCATTTAGTGATAACTTTCTGCTCAGCAGCAGATTCTTTAAGATTTCAAGAACCTCCAGATTGACATTAGAAAACCCTCCACTGTTTTTGCCTGAAAACATTATTGGGGCTGTTTCAGTGTAGCAGATTCTTGACGACATTCAAGCTTGCATGCCGTCCATCATTATTGTCATGGACAGCAGAAAAGTACACAATCACTGGTTAAAAGAAGCTTACATTTAAGAGAAAGGTGTATTTGTATTTGTTTGTATAGCGCTAGAATCGACCCCCGAAGGGGTATCTCTGCACTTTTGCAGGACTGTGAAGGTTCGGCTATAGATTTAGGAGAAGAGTAGAAACATATTAGGTACGGCAGAAGAGGAATGTTTTGAGCATTTTTCTGAACTGAAGATGTTCGACACATTGTCTCAGGTGCATCAGGAGTTTGTTCCAGAGGAGGGGGCCGCAATATGAGAGGGTTTTTCCACCCCATCTAGCCTTCTTATTCGCAGAACTACCAAAAGGAGTTTAGCACCCTGAAGGTAGGGATCTAGATGGTATGTAAGGCACAAATTTCTCTGCGAGATATGAGGGGCCCAGGTTAGTCATCGCCTTGTGGATGATGCAACATGTTTTAAACTGAATCCTTTTGCGAACCGGGAGCCAGTGCAGTTCTGTAAGAAGGGGCAGCGAGGGGGTTCGGGGTGGAGCGTTAAAAACCAACCGGGCCGCCGTGTTTTGCACCACCTGCAGTCTGTTAAGAGGGCCGTCATTAGCTGATAGCAACAGGCCGTTGCAATACTCCAGGCGACTCAAAACCATTGCCTGGACTATGGTTTTTCGTGCGGAATCCGGAAGGAGGGTCAAGACTCGACGCAGCATACCAATAACATGGCAGCAGGGGGGGGGGGGGGGGGGGGGGGGGAGATGCAGCTCTGTTGGCCACCAGTCCGGTGTCCATAGGAGGGGTCTTCTCCCATAAGCATAAGCTCCGTTTTTCTACATTGCACTGGAGAAAGTTATTCCGCATCCAGTACGAAATGGCCCTCTTTCCAATAGAAAAAGCCAGTTGAACAGTGGGTGAGAATTCATTAAAGGGAACAAGCATTTACAATGCAACGGTTTCGCCTTTGGAGAAGTTAGAGCTATTGGCATTGTAAATGACAACATTTTTATTTATGTGTTGGTTTTGAAAACAGATAAATAAATGGCATTGTCATTTACATTGCCAATAGCTTAATCTCTCGCAAATGTGAGAACTATTGTACCCTACGGACGAGCTCAGCATACAGCAATTACTACCACACACACACACACACCCAGAGCCAGCCACACACACCCAGAGCCAGCCACACACCCCCAGAGCCAGCCACACCCAGAGCCCCCCACACACACACCCCCAGAGCCCCCCACACACACACAACCAGAGCAGTCACATACACACACCCACTGGAGCAGTCACATACACACCCACTGGAGCAGTCACATACACACACACACACACACACACTGGAGCAGTCACATACCCACACACACACACACACACTCTGGAGCAGTCACATACACACACACACACACACCCTGGAGCAGTCACACACACACACACACACTGGAGCAGTCACATACACACACACACACACACACTGGAGCAGTCACATACACACACACACATACTCTGGAGCAGTCACACACCCAGGAGCAGTCACACACACACACACACACACACACACACCCAGGAGCAGTCACACACACACACACACACACACCCAGGAGCAGTCACACACACACACACACACACACACTCTGGAGCAGTCACATGAACGCACACACTGGAGCAGTCACATGCACGCACACACTGGAGCAGTCACACACGCACACACTGGAGCAGTCACATACACACACTGGAGCAGTCACACACACACACACACACACTGGAGCAGTCACACACACACACTCTGGAGCAGTCACACACACACACTCTGGAGCAGTCACACACACACACTCTGGAGCAGTCACACACACACACACACTGGAGCAGTCACACACACACACACTGGAGCAGTCACACACACACACACACTGGAGCAGTCACACACACACACACTGGAGCAGTCACACACACACACACTGGAGCAGTCACATACACACACACTGGAGCAGTCACATACACACACACACACACACACACACTGGAGCAGTCACACACACCATTCAGGATGGGAACTCAGCCTCAAAAAACATATACAGAAAGAGTCATTAGAAAATGAACATTGGGGAATGGGAATAAAATAACTGGTGCATTAAGAGTGAATTGCCATGACTGATAGGTGACCGAGTGAAAAAAAAAAAAAAGATGAGGTATAGGTGTACAGACCAAGGACCAAACAAAAATTATGGGAGTGTGAATGAGCTGTGTATAATCCATTAAAACGACTATCCCAAAAAACTCAGAGCGGATTTACATGCATACTCGGATGGTGAAGTTGCATAGAACCAAACAAAAGTGGTGGGAACGCGAATGAGCCGTATATAGTTAGTCGAGGCGGCCGTTTAGACAAGACACTCAGAGTGGTGTTCATGCACGGCTGGTGAAACTGCTGTGTGCTGGTAATATCTAATGGTGCCGCATGCATTCCCAAAAGCACAACGAAACGGTAAAAGTGTACATGTTTGAAAATGGCAAATCTTACCCGAAAACCGCAAAATCGGTTGCGCAACGAGGCTCAAAATGTTTACTTAGCACACAGAAGTGTGTTAATAGAGGCGTGTTGTGATCAGGGTCATCGACAGCGGTGACGGACTTCCGTCCCGGGTGGAATGTGATAGACAAGCTGAACATGGCAGCATAAGTGGTATGCAAATGGGGGTAATATGCACAACAAATACAACAAGCAACGGAGAGTGAAAGGGGAGGGGGGGGCAGGAACCGGCACACGGGGAGGGGGGCGGAACGGACACAAGGACAGCGGGAGGGGGGCGGGAACGGGCACAGGACAGCAGGAGGGGGGGGCGGGAACCGGCACAGAACAAAATACCTAAACTTACAAAGTGAAAACACATTTATAAACAAAATACTCCTTACCCGATCCCTGATCGCTTCGTGGGAACTCGAATCTTGAAGTAACTCCAACAACAGACGCATGTAAAATGAAGAAAAAAGGGCGACTAAAAAAAAAAAAAAAAATAACACACCCACCGCCGCGATGACGAACAGAAGTGGGTGGAGAGGGAAAAAATTGCGGGAACGCCCCCGAATCTGGTCCGGCCTTGACGGATAGATCCGGCTCCCAATGGCTAGCCTCCATTTATGGAGCTAGCCAATGGGAGCCGGGGGACGTTCCTGAAGTCCTTATTAGAGTCAATGGATTTCGCCTGTGCCGAAAAGCTGCGCAGAGCGCAGCCTTCGGCAGGCGAAACCCAAAAAGGAGCGGAGTATCATCCGCATACGAGATGGGGATGAACCCATACTTCCTCATAAGGTTCGCCAAGGGAGCAACATAGATGCTAAAAAGGATAGGGCTCAAGCATGAGCCCCGAGGTACTCCCTTGGTCATACCCACCGGTTCTGACTGGTAGGAGCCTAAGTTGACAGCTTGGAAACGGTCTGACAGGAAACTCTTCATCCATGACAGAGCTGAGCCTCTTAGTCCAATTTCCTTCAGTCTTCAGCGTAAAATACAATGGGAGACTGTGTTGAACGCTGCGGATAGGTCCAACAGCACCAGAATCGCAGAATGACCCTTATCTAGGGTCATTCTGATGTTATCAGTTACCATAAGTAATGCAGATTCGGTGCTGTATTTGGGCCGGAACCCGGAATGGGAAAGATCTAAACATCCAGACCGTTCGACATAGTTGGACAAATAGGTGTTCACATGTTTCTCCATTATTTTGCTCCAGAATGGAAGAAGTGAGATGGGGTGGAGGTTGGAGAAATCGGTCCATGGGATGTTGGATTTCTTGCGGATGGGTCTGACCTGGGCCGAATCCCTCTGAGAGGGGGAGATTAATAACAGACTGTACCACCGGGGACAGCTGATTCTGCAGAGAGAGTGTAAGTAACAGTCTTTGCAAAAGCAACCAATACGTTGGTGTCATGATTCACCCCCAATTGGGGAATCCTGGAAGAACTCGGGGGGGGGGGGGGGGGGGGGGGGGAAATGAGTGAAGGCGTATTCATTTGTGCACAATCCAACTCAAGAGTATCTACATCCTGGATGATGATCATTTGAGCATGGTAAACTCTTCTGTAGATTTTAACAATGACTTTCCATAGGATAAATGTAAATATGCTATTGTAGTAATGTAGACAGTTGAACAAAGGTGGAGGAAGCATGGGCGAGCCTGCATGCCCCACCAGTCATTTGATCACATCAGGCTAAAACAAGTACAGAGTGTTTGTTATAAATTCAGCAGTTTTAGAAGGTGTATATCAAGAATGATCTGAAAATTGCCAGTCTCAAACGGACGTTTCTTCTGCAAATCTATGAGCCACATGAATATTGGGATGGAACTAAAAGATGGAAAAGTGGGCTTGAACTGGATAGTCTGGGACCAACTTCTATCATACTGCAAATGTAATATGTCCCATTGAATCCAAGGCTGCTTTCTGCCACAAAACAAGCTCGAAAGGATTTCTTGAAGTTCAATTTCAATGGAATACGAAGGTTAATAAACAAATATAAAGATTTTGGCAACACAGCCATACTTTCATAACCACTATTCTACCAGCCAAAGACAATGCAAGCTAAGTGTTCCATTTGGGAGATCAGATTATCAATTACAGGTCCATAATTGCTAGCTGTTCAAACTACTGATCTCGCTGTATACCTAAATAGTGCACCAGATCTGTGAAAAGTACAAAGGATGCTCGCACTGGCTTTGTATCTGGGTTTAGTAAATATAGTTCAGACATTCCCCACTTAATTCCAATGCCAGAGAAATTACCAAACTTAATGATCTCCCCAATAACAGACAATATATTAATCTCAGCTATCATCAGCATAAAAGGAAAACATAGATGTGCTTGTGCTGAAGGTACTGCCCAGCAAGGCGAATTCCTTCTCAAACAGGAGGCCAATTGCTATATGTCAACTGTGAAGAAAAACACAAAATTTCACAGTTCATACCCTGTTAGGTATTGAGAGTACCTGGACTCAAAGCTTCTGTGTTTGTCTCTATTTTGGGAATAGCTTTTAATAAACATATTTGCAACAAATGTGTTTTTGTGAATCGATGATTCATGAATTATGCCTTTCTGTATACTTCAAGTGCCTGACTTAACACCATCATACCCCCAAAAATGTTGCAAGGTGGCCTTTGTGAGAAATCACCAATTGTCAAATTTCTTTTGCCAACTTCATGAAAGGGTATGATATTGCGTTTCCTTTTTTATGTAGATCATATCTGTTTACATGTACCACCGATGCATGTATTAGAATGAGGAAGGATTTAAAAACCAGATACAAGGCTTTGAGCCTGGATACATTGATGTGTTGGCTAGCTTTGATTGGACTGCAGAATCTTTAGGGGGGAAGGCGGTTTACATTTGTGCCCATCATTTCATGTTATAGCGATCTGTGGTAAGTCACATTTTGGAGTGGTTTTAGAAACATTTACTCCTTTGTCATTCATTGTATTCCACAACTTGAAAGCTTTTATCACCTTCAACTGGATAACCACTAGATCCTCCCAGTCCATTACTAACTTGGGCCCTTGGATCTGAGAGTCAAAACTGAACTGGCTTGATACATAGGTCTACAAAGACCAAGGTAAACGTCTGGTAAATGAAGTCTGTTCTGGAATGTGAGAACTCCCTTTTAAGAAGGAAATGTGATTAATTTCACAGTGTCTAGCTCTGGTCTCAGAATGTGTGGCACAGGAGACTACTTCAGTAAATGGACTACAAACCCCAGTGTGAATAGCAGTTGAATGATGTACGGATATCTTTGAAACAAAAACGACTTTGCCAGTGAACAGTCCAGCTGTTGGTAGTTGTGGGTACCCAAGTCCAGCTTCCCGCCATAGAGGTGCTGCAATTGCAAGTATTTTGAATACTTTTTAGATGGTCATGACTTCAAATTGTAAAACTTTGAAATAAAGGTTTGGCACGTACCACAAATCCCATGTATTTCTGATGCCTGAAGTGTGTCAGAAGTGTAAATCTGCATCCTTTAGATCTATTTTAAGAGGTAGTGGTATTCCTCCAACATCTGCCTGGCTTCCTATACTGCAACCTCATTTATCTGGATTGATTTGTGTTTTATGTTATATAGCAGGCTGATTTGGAGATCACATACATGTTCAACACAAGGGTAATTGTGGAGAGATATGAAGATAACAAGTGCATGTTTCCCAACTCAACTGCATAAATTTGATCTACTTCTAAAATATGGAGTCTCTTTCCGGATTTAATCCTATGATCATGCAAGTCAAACAGATTCCTGCAATGGATGTGTTAGTCCCCTGAGCCACCGAGCTTGGCTATTCAGAACATCAAGTTCAATATGAAGTCGCAGTTCAATTTTTTTCGTCTTTTGGTCGACAGATGGAGTAGATCTCTACTTTGTGACTGTGGAACATCTATTTCTTCTTTTTGGGGTAAAGAATGCATCACATATGTATTGAAATATGATCTTGTTTCATGTTCTTTGTTTGATCTGATAACGTAAGGGTCTTGTCACAAGTTCTAAAGAGTAGTCTTGGCTTTCTATTCCAAGGACACACTTGCCCCCGAAACATTTGTGAAATCTCACGTCCCCCTTTCAGGGTTAGTTCGTGGAGTTGAGGGGAACACTATCCCTTTGAAATGGTAGCTGAAAGACTTGGGCTTCACCTGTTTACTTTTTTCTTTTTAAATATCTGTATTGGCATTTTTTATAACACAAAAAAAACAATGCTTAGGCGACATTCCATACATTGTCGCAACTCATGTATTGACAGATTATTGCCCTCTTAACTTAAATGTAACAAATTAATTATAGTGCAACAGCTTCCTGCCATACATGATTTAGCATACAACATTAAGTATTTCATATCGTGAACAAACAAACCGCGTGCTCCATCCTTCAACCCAATGGCAAAATTACAATACCTAATCTCACATTGCATTGTTACTGTCCCATCCGATAAAGAGTAGCCACCCTCTTTCTCAGCAGCAGCAATATATCCCAGATCTTCCCTCCAGGCAGCTCCCATACACTATGCCCCACACGGGGACCAAGTACCCAGAGGGTCAGTGAGATCCTGAATCATGGTTCCCCATGAAACCAAGTCTCCACCTCTTTACTCGTCTCTGCCCTGAAAGGGCTACCTTTGTGGATTTTGCACGAATAGTCAGTTGGCTGCTCATGGTGCGGATGTGTATAACTCTCTTAATGCTGGAGTCTCCCATGAGGCATTCAACAGGATTGGTGTTACTTTGTTGTAAGAGCCTCTACTCTGTCAATTGACCATCATCTTGGTACTTTCCTAGTCCATTTTAAAATCACTTCAGCGTTTCACTGGTGGGATGATCCAACAGATGTTCCCCATTCAAGGCCTAGTAAGTCAAATTTGTCAGTTGTAAACCCAAGATTCCAAGACAGGCATATCACCCAACAATTGAACCTGTGTTCATCTAGCAACTAGCCATATCTGTCGTATCAAAAGAGGATGTTTATGTATATATTCTTTCCATCTTGGATAATCGAGGGTAATCTTCTACTTCTTCTAAAGCAAACACGAGGAGATGATGGACTAAGTGCTGAAACTTTTTGGACACTCACCCTCATCACAGATCTGGGTTGCATCCATCAGCCTTCTTTAGCTCACGTCACCACCCCAGTTCAGACCCAGCCATATGCAAATCAGTCTTGACCCTGTTCCTCATGGGAACAGTCCAGTCCGAACTGCCAAGCTCTCTGGACCAGGAACAACCATCCTGGGACTGGTTTCGGGGTAACAACCCTCATCTCCTTGCGTTTGCTTTGCTTTGTATTAACAACATCTTTCTTTTTTCTGATAGAACTCACAGTTCTGTACCCAATGGTGGAAAGTGTAATCCTAAAAAGGTGGGCATTATGGGCTTAAAGTCAACATGAGCTATACTCAGCCTGCATATGGCAGACACCCACATTTTCAACATGTTCTTTTGGACCCAGCTGCCACATGACAGAACAATGCACAGCATGTGACTAGAATAGGTTCAAGTTGCAATATTAGAAGTTGTAAGCTAGATTTACCTACATAAGCAGAGGCCCTTTACGCAAATCTGCATAAAGAAAACACTTCCTGTCACTGATTTGCAAGCTTTCTTTGCTTTATGCAAATTTTGAAGGAACACGAAACACTTATGTGTCCCACTGGAGAAACACCAGTCCCAACAGAAGAGCTCCAGTTGTCTTCTGTGCCAGTAGATATCACTTTTACAATTTTTCTGTCTGTCATTTAATAGTACATAGTGCATTCTATGAGCTTTCACAATTTATATATAGAAGGCATCATCTAACCTCTTCCAGTGCATTTCAGATAAAATGCATTTCAGAAATATTTGCCTACACAAGACAGCAGACATCTAAATATTGCTTGCAGTGAGGCAAAACCTGGGTACAAAAATAAATGATGTGTTCCTTTGTGCTTATTTTGTACCCGACATTCGCCATCACCCGCCAGCAACGTTGTCAACTTTCATGCAGATTGGTTGTTTTGCTAAAATTATACTTTTTAATTACAGTGAAAACCTTGTTGATTTTGGAAACTGTACCATTCTTCTTAGAATGTAACCTACTGAAGTGTATGTGCCAATCCTCCTTTTCAACATTTTTGTTTTTAAATATTAGTTTTTTCCACTCCAAGTCTTCTATCTAGCAAGGAAAGTGTCTCAAGACAGAATATCTGCCATATTGCAAATTAACCCTCACAAAACACAGAGAGAAGTCAGGATGTTCTTAGGATTGATGGGCTACCGTTGTCGTGGATTCCCTACTTTTCTCTAGTAACTAAGCCTCTACAGAAGCTTACACACAAAGATGTGCAGATACGCTACCAATAGACGACGACTGTCAAAAAGCCTTACTCTAGTCGAGTGTCGTTCCCTGGCTCTAGGAATGTCTGACTATGTTTATTGTGTATTGTTTTAAGATGAAGGGTACTCTCTATCCGTGCCAACTCAAACCTTGGAAACGCCAAATTCCCCTGTATTTAGTCAATTTTGACCCAGGAGCTGCAGCGTTACTGGGTTGCCTAAAGGCAGCAGCTGCAGTTGGTGTCAGCATTCAACATTGTGAGGAGATTTGTACCGGCTACCCCCTCACTATTATGGTACCTCATCCTGTCAAGATTTTACGGACTCTTACTCAAACTCAACACATGACCAATTGTCAACTTACTCAGTATGAGCAGGTTATTTGCTGCAGAGAACATTACTTCACGGCAGTGGTCCTGTGTGAATCCTGCCACATTGCTGCATCTGCCTGCTGTTGATGAAAATGACCGGGTAGACCTTGGCTGCCTCAATGTGAACGATAAGTGTACTAAGCCAAAAGAACAAGTTACTTCCCTTCGGTAACGCTTTTTTGGCGGATACAGTATCTGCCTGTGGATTCCTCACCTTGTGAAAATCCCCCTGCGTCAGCAACGTTCGGAAAATTCTTTTGTAGCACGCCGGCGTGAACGACGTCACAGGAGCACGGCATTGCTCGCGACTCCGACTGACTCCTCATTAGGCCTACGTCAGTGTGATGACATCAGTTCCGCCCTTTTTTCCGTGCCTTCGAGGCACCCGGACGGACCAATGACAGTAGACATATACAACGTAACCAGTACATAATATCCAAAACTACACACATAGAATGTAGACAAGGTATGAAAAACATCATATATAACAAATATATCTATATAAAACGCATAAATGCATTTAAACATTGCCATAAACTCAGATATAGAAGAGTGGACAACGGGGAGGCGGGTGGGCATGTGAGGAATCCACAGGCAGATACTGTATCCACCAGAAAAAGCATTACCGAAGGTAAGTAACTTGTTCTTCTGATGGATACATCTGCCAGTGGATTCCTCACCTTGTGAATAGATTCCCATAGCAGTCCCCACTCCCGGAGGAGGGTGTCCACTCCTCTATACCAGAAAATCTTGAAGGACAGAGCGCGCAAAATGGCCGTCCCTCCTCATCTAGCTATCCAAGCAGTAATACTTTGCAAAAGTGTGGCAGGAGGCCCATGTCGCTGCTCTACAAATGTCCTCTACAGGAACACCCCTAGACAAAGCAGATGTTGATGACTTTGCTCTAGTAGAATGAGCCCTTATACCCTCTGGAGGTTCCTTACCTGCCAGGGCGTAGCAGATCTTGATGCATAGTATGATCCATCTTGAGAGTGTGCGCTTGTGCACAGCTCTTCCTTTCTTTCAGCCAGCAAATCCCACAAAAAGCTGGCCATCCACTCGGATAGTCTTTTGTTCTATCAAGGTAAAAGCTCACCGCCCTCTTAGGGTCCAGACGGTGAAGACGCTCCTCCTCCTTGGAAGGGTGAGGGGGGAGGATAGAAGGTAGGAAGGGTAATGACTGTCCTA
Source organism: Lissotriton vulgaris (assembly GCF_964263255.1). Taxonomy (NCBI): domain Eukaryota; kingdom Metazoa; phylum Chordata; class Amphibia; order Caudata; family Salamandridae; genus Lissotriton; species Lissotriton vulgaris. The sequence goes on along the minus strand of NC_141699.1, from coordinate 603,425,164 downwards.
AATGGAATGGAGCAACCACCTTAGGCATAAAAGCAGCCCTGGTCCTAAGAACCATTCGTTCAGCATGAATGGTCAAGAATGGGGGCTTTGAACTAAGAGCTTGAGGCTCACTTACCCTCCTTGCCGAGGTAATTGCGACAAGAAAAACAGTCGTAAAAGACAAAAGTCTCAAAGGACACCTGTGTAAAAGTTCAAGCGGAGAACCCATTAAATATGTAAGAACTAGGTTCACGTCCCATTGAGGCACAATAAAGGGAGTAGGAGGAAACTTATTTGTTAAACCCTTTAAAAATCTCAATACAATAGGAGATTCAAACAAAGATGTTTGATCCGGTAAACAGATAAAAGCTGATAAAGCTGATAAATAACCTTTTACCAAAGCCACAGCAAAACCCTGCTGTGCCAATGAAAGAGCAAATTGAAGTATTTCTGACAATCGAGCTCTCAAAGGATCAACAGAATTCTCCCCACACCAGGACACAAATTTAGACCACCTATAAGAATAGATGGACTTGGGTGGAGTCACGCCTGGCCGATAAAATGATATCCACCACATCAGGTGGGACAGAAAAGGAATTCAGGTTGCCCCGTTCAATCTCCAGGCATGAAGGTGTAAGGTCTGGAGGTGGGGGTGTAGAACCTGCCCCTCCATCAGAGAGAAGATCTGCCCTGAGAGGGAGACTGATCAGAGGGCACGAGGAGAGGTGAAGATCTGTGTACCACACCCTTCTTGGCCAATCCAGGGCGATCAATATAACTTGGGCCCGGTCTTGACATATCTTCCTCAGAACTCGAGGAATCAAGGGTATGGGAGGAAATGCGTAAAGGAGTCTTGAGCCCCAACGCAACTGAAACGCATCCCCCAACGCTCCTTGCATCGGAAACTGGAGACTGCAGAATGACGGGCAGAGAGCATTCTCATGAGTGGCAAACAGGTCCACCTGAGGACTTCCGCATGTCCGAAGCCTCCACTCGTGATCGGCGGAAAACTGCAGACTGTCTGTCTGCACGAACGTTCAGTACTCCGGCCAGATGATTTGCCACTAGACAAATCTGATGTTCCTGAACCCAGGACCAGAGACGCAGAGACACTGCGACCCCACTCCTCCCTGTTTGTTTACATACCACATCGCAGTGGTGTTGTCCTTCAGGACTTGAACCAACCGACCAAGAAAGGTTGATGTGAAGAAACCTTTCCTCTGGAGACCAAAGACCCTTGACCTCCAGATACCCCAAATGAGCACCCCACCCTAGAGTGGATGCATCCGTTACCACTGTGGCCACCGAAGGAGGAGATTGAAAAGGCTTTCCCCAAGACAGATTGCCTTCCACTCCCCACCAAGATAGATCCGCCGCAGCTTCTCTGGAGATCCTCACTGACTCCCTGAAATCCCCTTGGTGCTGATACCACTGCCTGCGGAGGCACCATTGGAGTGCTCTCATGTGCCAGCGTGCATGGTTGACCAACAGAATGCAAGAAGCCATCAGACCGAGCAGACGAAGGACCTTCAGGACTGGAACAACCGCTCCATTGTAAAATAAAGGAATCATTTCCTGTATGTCGTGAAGCCTTTGAGGTGGAGGGAATGCACGACACACAGTTGTGTCTAGTACCGCACCTATGAACAGGTTGTGCTGGGAGGACACCAGGTGAGTTTTGGGTACATTTATCGAAAAACCCAACCTGTGCAACAACTGAGTTGTCTTTTGGAGATGATGGAGCACTACCTCTGGAGATTGTGCTTTGATCAGCCAATCGTCTAGATAAGGGAATACTGGAATCCCTGACCTTCTGAGATGTGCAGCCACCACAGCCATCCCCTTGGTGAAGACTCGAGGCATAGTAGTAAGATTAAACGGTAGAACCGCAAACTGGTTGTGCTGCGATCCCACCGTGAAGCGGAGATACTTCCTGTGCGACTTCAGAATGGGTATATGGAAATAAGCATCCTGTAAGTCGATCAACACCATCAAGTCTTCTTCCATCAGCGCTTGAAGGACCTGCACAAGGTTGAGCATCTTGAACTTCTCCTGCTTTAGGTAAAAGTTCAAGATCCAGAGATCCAGGATTGGACGAAGTCTGACACCCTTCTTGGGAATCAGGAAATACCGGGGGTAGCACCCCTGACCCCTTTCCTGCTCCGGAACCACCTCTATCGCACCCTTTTTGAACAGTTCTTTCACTTCTTCCTGAAGGAGGAACAGGTGGTCCTCCGAGCAAAAACCTTGGCAAGGAGGGTAATTTGGGGGAAATTCCCGAAAGGGAAGAGCATACCCATTCTCTACCAGATTGAGAACCCAAAGATCTGATGTAACAGATTCCCAATCCCGTAAAAAATAAGTAAGCCGACCCCCCCACAGGACCCGCATGATCCGGCATGGCGGATCTAAGGCTGCTTTGCTGTTGTAGGTGGGGGGTGGGTAGAAGTGGAGGAAGTAGAGGAGGAGGAGGCTTGACGTCCACGAGAACGACCCCTTTGTCTGCCTCTGTAGGACATGTACAAAGGATTCTGTTGCTGCGGTGTCTGCTTAAAGGTATGAAAATTAGACCTTCCAAAACCCTTGTACCTTTTGGAGACCGAGCCTCTAGTCTGCAAACCCAAAGATCTTTCCGTTGCTCTGCTATCCTTGAACCTTTCTAAAGCAGCATTAGCTTTCTTTCCAAAAAGGCCTGTGCCATCAAAAGGCAAATCCATCAGAGCAGCCTGAACATCAGCGGAAAACTCGGAAGTCTTTAGCCAAGCAGATCTTCTGGTGGCGATCGAAGACCCCATGATCCTAGCCACTGAATCTGCTGTGTCCATACCACTTTGTATGACCTGCCAAGCTGCAGCCTGCGTGTCAGATATCACTTCATTAAAGTTCTTCCTATCCTCCTCAGGAAGCTTAGGAGATAGCTGTTTCACTGTATCCATCAAAGCATGGACATATCTGCCTAGCAAACAAGTAGCATTAGTCGACTTTAGGGCCATACTGCCTGACGAAAACACCTCCGCATTCTGATCTTGCTTCTTAGAGTCTTTATCTCCAGGAACCTGGGGAAAAGCACCTGCAGATCTTCGAGCAAGCAGCCTGACCCACCAAACTCTCTGGCAAAGGATGAGTGGACAAGAATTCAGGAACTCCAGGCGCCACTCTATAGCGCGTTGCAACTATCTTTGACACTGCAGGAGCAGTAAGTGGTCTATTCCATACCTCCAATGAGATCAGTAAGAGCCTCAGTAAATGGAAGAGTTGGCTCAACCACCGAGGATGGAGAATGGAGAACTTCAGTAAGTATGTTCGACTTGTACTCCACAGATGGCAAAGTCAAATTCAAGAGCTCCACAGCCTTCTCAATTACCACATGGTAAGGCACCACATCCTTAGAAGGTGCATCAGGTACTGTGGGCAACTCCTATTCTGGTGAAAGTTCCAGACCACTTGCATCATGCAACTCTTCAAAATAATCCTCCTGATCCCGAAGCTCGCCTTCGATCTCAGCCTCTCCATAACTTCTTTCATCCAAAAGGTGCTGTGCTCTACGCCTCGACCACTCTATTCGAACAGATGTCGTCTGATCCGGTAACGACTCAGATGGCGCCGGAACCGGTGTCGAATGAGGAACTGAAGCCGCCTTAGAATGAGAAGCTGGAGCCGAACTTTGATTTGGATCTTGAGGTCGCTCCGGAGCCGGTGAAGCCATGAAAGGAGTCTATGACCTCGGCGGCACCGAGAGATGCCATGATGGAGTCTGCGTCGGCATAAACGACAGGAAAGGAGCCGGAGCATATGCTTGTGGCACACCTAGATTGTGAGCCAATGGACCCATGGGACCAGCAGGTGCACCAGAGGGGAACAATGCTCTCGCATATACGCCATACATGGCGTTCAGAAAATGAGATGGGTCCTGACCAGGACCAGGAAATTGAGGGTATGAACCTCATACCCTCAATTTAAAAAAAAAGTCTAATCCAGTGCAGCCTCGTGAGGAGGCTGCACCGGTTTAGACTCCTCCTGTTCCTTGGGATGATGTACCGGAGTCGTCAAGCCTTGAGGAACTTCTTCTCCATCATGCACCGAAGACTGATACGGATCCGGAGACGGATTCAATACTGGAGTCAGTGAAGCTTCCCGAGACTGTAAAGGCTTGGCCTCACCTTCAGGATTACGAACTGGAGAGGTAGATATGTCCTTATGATGTCTTCGAGTAGATGACTTCTTTTTCGAACCAGACTCCCTGCTGGAATGGTGTCTCGAACTGTGCTTCTTCCTCTTATGCTTCTTCTTAGAAGAACCAGAAGCACGACCCGAAGCCGACCTCGATCAGGACCTCGACCTCGAGTGTCTCGATCTTGACCTCGAACTCCTCTTGGTTTCCTTACCCTTTATTTTGGCAACAAGAAGCTTAGCCTCCCGTTCCTGAAGAGCTTTTGGATTCATTTTTAAATGGATCGACAACCCTTGACGTCGAACCCAGACACCATAGACAGTCACCATGATGATCGGTAATGGACATCATCCTTGTAGGAGAGTAGGGTCTGCAATTCTATGATCACCCAGATTTTTTTGCTTTTGTTTCACTGGTTTACGACTTTCTCTGGCTGTGGGCCTGCTAATCAGACCCACAGCCTGGCTGTTCTCTTTCTAAATTACGATATGTACCCTAGGTGCATTTACCAATTGGTACTGGGCCACCTTATCAGACCCCGTAACGCAGGGCATAGGTGTACCCAGGGCCGCCAGGGGCTGCAGCATGTATTATGCCACCCCTGGCTGGCCTCCTAAATTTGACACAACTGGCTGCATGACAGCTGGGGCGAAGTCGTGTAATCACACTTTGCTTTAGGTATAGTAGCTCTATATCTAACCGTACAATGGACACCCGAGTTCCTATCAGTCACTCCTATGGCAGGCCTTAACAATCCTGAAGGCAGAGTGCGTGGGCTCGTGTGAGCTAGGTTCAGGCCCGAGCCGAGCCCGGTTGCAGCTTGCGGAACCAAGACCCAATAGCTGTTCCATGATAACGCGTACCATATCGGTAACTCCGGTGTCGCGCTATCAAGGCATGTCGAGTAAGGTGTCATACGAATCGGGGTGCTCCCCTCTCACCAATTCTGGCGATGAGGTTAGCATCCCACCCTTCTAGAGGGACACGACATGTACGTAACTGTGAACCCCGGTTAGAGTTAACTGAAGCCTCAGCTCCACAAAATGGATGCTGCCACCACAGACACGAGTCTGACCTCCTGCTGCTGGGAGTCCTTCCAGCGAGGAGCACTTGGACAAAGGGTTTCCTGTCGAGGGCGGTGTTCGCACCGTCCCAGACAGGGTTTGTGTATTCTGGGTAGGTAGGGCTTTGGCGAGAAGGTGACTGCGGAGTGGCACCCCGGTGCTCACTGCGCATCTGCCGGTTAGAACCAGTTCCAGGGGCGACAGCCCTGGCCTGGGGAAAGCCCGGCAGGGGAGAGGGGTGTAACTACCCCCCTTCCTGGTCCCACCCTTAGGGCAGGACCTAGTCATGTACCCACCCCTTTTTTTAGAATAAAGACCGGAGCGGGGACCCTTCCAAATTAGATCATCTTTGATTCAAGAACTACTTTCTACGAAAGGACATTCAAGACTCTTCTCAAGATTTCTCCCTTGTGACTAAGGAGTAGTCACCCTGCATCAGCGGGCACCAACTAAGAACTCTGCGGTTTGCTGTAAGTCCTTCCTCAAGGAATCCGACGGCCCAGCTCGACGAGAACCGGCTTCCCTGGCACCTCTGACCTCTACCCACGTCATCAGCTCAGCTGTGATCTGTGGGTGCGACGAGACCTCGAGGGACCGGCCATCATCAGAACCTGCACGCTCTTAAAAACCAGCACGACCATCGAGGTAACTCTCTGGTGAGTGCTCTGGGGTCCGAGAAGCCCCGACCCTGAGCCGCTCGAGCACCGAAGTGCAGTCTCCCAGCATCTCCACGATCTGCGTGGGGCCCTTCTGCTCGCTGCTCAGCCTGTTGTCTGGTCACTAGCCGCTGGCTTGTGCCCTTCTGTGACGACATCCGAGAATCATCACTGCTGGTCTGGTTGCTCCAGACTGGCCCTTGCTTCCATCTTTGCGAGAAGCACCCCGGACCCTCCTGGTCCACTCAAGACGCGATCTTAGGCCCACCACGTGGCCCTGAGATCTGCCAAGGCTTGTTGCCCCATCCCGGGCCCAGCGACGCCGACAGCATCATCCTTCGTGGGACAGCTCGCACCTCCACCGTGGTCGCCGACAACGCCTCCTGGTCCGTGAGACTGCAGAGCCTAGCGTCGCCCACTCACCTGGTCGAGGTGACGGCCAACCGGTGCCTTCCTGGTACCCTCTGACTACTGGCTAGTAGTACGAACTTGGTCCCCTCTGCTTTCAGGTTTCATCAATCTCCGATCCAGGCTTGGATCTCTACGAACTATTCAGCACTGGTCGCCGGCCAGCAACTCCTTTCTTCCGGCTCCTGGCTCGTCAGCGAAGACCCCGACGCCTGTAAGACTTGTGCAGCCGCAGCCCTCGTGGCTAGGTAACTCGGCATTTCGGTGCCTGCATAGCCTCCTTACTCTAGGGTCCCGAGTCCCTCGCTTCCGACTTGCCTTATCGGGTCCGCCCGAGACCTTAACCTTTCCGTGTCCTCGGACACTTGTTTTTATTGTGCACTTGAAGTATTTGCTAAAGAGATTTGGTTTGTGCTTAGTACCCTGTCCTCATAAAGAGTACAGGGCTGTTGTGATTCTTAATAAATATACTGTTTATTTTCATAACACTTGTGTGGTGTCCTTTCACTGGGTGTTCAATGGGTACATGTGTGGTAAACAGCTGGCTTAACGCGCCCTCTCGAGTCTTTAGCCTTAGACTGCTCGTATCCACGCTACTAGGATAGCTGGTCTATAGGTTGACTTACAACCAAACACCATAAGGGACGTTGGAACGATACATAGCGGTCGCTAGAATAGCGAACGTTGCATATCGGGCCAACTTCTCACAATCCTCCCACATGGTTTAAATCCTGTCTTCGTCGATGACATCTCGACGGAAGACCGCAATACCAAACAGATACAGAAGTCCACAAAAGTAACAAAGTTACTATCCTTACAACAGAAGATCCCAGGAAACCGTTAGCGTCGACGACGCGGAAAAAAGGGAACTGATGTCATCATGCCGACGTAGGCCTAATAAGGAGTCGGTGACATCAGTCGGAGTCGCGCGCGATGCCGTGCTCCTGTGACGTTATCCACGCCGGCGTGCTACAAAAGAATTTTCCGAACATTGCTGACGCAGGGGATATTCACAATGTGAGGAATCCACTGGCAGATGTATCCATTAGAACCCTATTATAGAGATGTCCCTCTGGAAGAGCCAGAATATATGTAGTTTGTAAACGGCTCTTGGTCTACCCGGTCATTTTCATCAAGAGACGAACAGTGGTTTCTTTAAAGAAGCACATGCCGGTTGCACCTCAGAGGGTGTAGTGAAATCCTCCTGTTTGTGTAATGTAACTTCTGCACAGGTGGCAGAATTGCTCTGATTAGAGCTGGCTGTGTCTGACAATTTAAGAGTTACCATATATACACACCATTAATCAGTACAGGGTTTGCGTGGCCCATGAGTTTGAGTATTTATTGTCACCCAGGGGTTTCATGACCTAGTCTACCTCCCCTATAAGAGACAAGCGTTATGTTACGAGACTTTCTAATGAATTGCAAATGCTGGCCAAAGTGGCTGTTGCAAAATGTGCGGCACTCAAGAAAAAGGATTTTGTGACCAATGCCAATCACTACGAGAGCCAAGCATTGTGCTGAGAGTGCTTGCACATTCAATAAAGATTTTTCAAATGAATCAGAGTATCACACATATGGAATATGCTACTTACCAGTATGCATCTGTTCTTGGCATGTAGGGCTGCTGACATTCATATCTGTGCATAGATCGCCGCCTAGTGTTGGGTCCGGATGATTGCACATTGTTGTCCTGGAAGAGTCTTCGAAGTATCACAAGATAGGTGGCTCCTCCCCTGGACTACAGTGCGCATGGGCATCCTCTCCATCCTCAGATTGTTTTTCGCCATTGTGGCAGAGATGGAGTGTAATACAGTAAGTGATGACCATGCTTGGGAATGATTCTGAGTGCTACAGCTGCGACAGGCACCGGGGAGGAGGGTGGGCGATATGAATGTCAGCAGCCCCACATGCCAAGAACAGATGCATACTGGTAAGTAGCATATTCCGTTCGAGGCATGTGGGCTGCTGAACTCATATCTCTGCATAGAATAAATAGCAGTTACCTCCTTAGCGGCGGTTGCCCGTGCCAGCTGTAGCAGTCTGAAAGAGAGTTCTGAGAACAGCCTGTCCTATAGCAGCTTGCTGTTTGGAGTGTACATCTACGCAGTAGTGTTTGGTAAATGTATGTATGGTGGTCCATGTGGCTGCTCTACATATATCCTCTAGAGGAATGTTACCTAGGAAAGCCATGGATGCCCCTAGCTTGCGTGTGGAATGCGCTCTTGGGGGAACTGTTAAAGTGCGTTTAGCCTTTTGATAACAGATCTGTATGCATTTAACAATCCATCTGGCTATACCGGATTTGGAAATAGTGTTGCCTTTGTGTTGTGGAGAGAAGGCAACAAACAGTTGTTTAGTTTTCCTAAAGTCTTTCGTCCTGTTGATGTAATACAGGAGAGCTCTTTTAACATCTAAGGTGTGCAGTGCTCTGTCTGCCACTGAATCTGGGTTTGGAAAGAAAACTGGCAGTTCTAGGTTTTGATTAATGTGGAACTGCGAGATGACCTTTGGCATGAACTTGGGGTTGGTGCGCAGCACTACCCTATTAGCAGCAATTTGTAGGTAGGGCTCCTGAATTGTCAGGGCTTGAAGCTCACTGACCCTTCGTAGCGATGTGATGGCTATCAGAAAAGCCACTTTCCATGTAAGAAACTGTATCTCACAAGAATGGAGAGGCTCAAAGGGAGACCCCATGAGCCTGGTGAGAACGATGTTTAGGTTCCAGACAGGCAAAGGAGGGTGTCTGGGAGAGATTATTCTTTTAAGGCCTTCCAAGAAGGCTTTAATGGCAGGCACTCTGAAGAGGGAAAGGTGCTGCCTGTTCTGAAGATAAGCGGCCATAGCAGCCAAATGTATCCTAATGGAACTATACGCTAGATTGCATTGATACAGATGCAGCAAGTAACATATGATGTTTTGCATGGACGCATCTAGCAGATTAATGTCATTGTTGGAACAGTACATGACAAAACGTTTCCATTTGGCTGCATAGCACGCCCTAGTTGTAGGTCGCCTTGCCTCTTTGATGATGTTCATACACTCCGGGGGCAAGTTGAGGTAGCCGAACTATGGCCTCAGGAGCCAAATCGCTAGGCTCAACTGTTGCGGATCTGGGTGCTGAATGTCTCCATGGCTCTGAGTGAGGAGGCTGGGACTGAGGCGCAGCCGTTGGTGAGGCACCACTGAAAGCTCCAGGAACGTGGTGTACCAAGCTTGCCGTGCCCACGTTGGAGCAACCAGGATGAGCGTCATGGAGTGCTGCTGCAGTTTGCACACCACCAGCGGTATGAGTGGGGCTGGGGGAAAAGCGTACACAAATCTGCCTGACCAGTTCATCCATATCGCATTGCCCCGAGACTGCGGGTGTGGGAACCTGGTGGCGAAGCTTTGGCATTTTGCGTTCTCTTTTTTGGCGAAGAGGTCGATCTCTGGATGACCCCACTGCTGGAAGTATAGCTGGAGTACCGAGGGGTGAATCTCCCACTCGTGCATCTGATGACTGTGCCTGCTGAGCAGGTCCGCCATCTGGTTGTCTATGCCCGGGACATTTTCCGCCATGAGGAAGATGTTCCTCTGAATGGCCCATTTCCACATGCTCTGGGCTAAGTGAGATAGCTGCGGGGAGTGTAACCCTCCCTGTTTCTGGATGTAATACATGGCAGTCACGTTGTCCGTCCGGATCAACACGACCTTGTTGCACAGGTGCAACTTGAACGCTTTCAGTGCCATGAAGATTGCCATCAGCTCTAACAGATTGATCTGCATCTTCTGCTGTTGTTCCGTCCATAGTCCCTGCACCGTGTAATGGAGGACATGCGCTCCACAACCCTGGAGAGATGCGTCCGTCGTTAGCACTATCTGTGGGACAGGCTCTTGGAACGGTCGTCCCCTGCAAAGGTTTTGTGGATTCCACCAATGCAGAGAGTTGTATGCACGACCGGTCACCAACACTAGGACTTTTAGATGCCCCTGAGCCTGGTTCCACTATCGTGCTAAGCATTCTTGAAGGGAACGCATGTGCAGCCTCGCGTGCGGGACTATGAATATGCAGGATGCCATCATACCGATGAGCTGCATGAACACCTGCGCTGGGAGCGATTGTTGAGGCCTGAACCCCTGAATGAGCAGCTGCATGCTGTTGACTGGCAGAAGTCGGCTGCGCTGTTGCCGTCAAGAGTGTTCAATGTTGCCCCTAGGTACTGTTGCACATGGGCGGGCTGCAGGCGCGACTTTGCGTAGTTGAGTGAGAACCCTAGACTGTGAAGGAGGTGAATTGTGCGTGACATGGGGCTGGCACACTGTTGGGCTGACTTCGCTTGAACAAGCCAGTCGTTCAGGTAAGGATAGACATGAATGTGTTGTCTTCGAAGGTGCGCAGCCACAGTCGCTAAGCACTTGGGAACACTCTGGGGGCAGTGGTGACCCCGAAAGGCAGGACCTTGAATTGGTAATGCGGATTGCTGATGGTGAACCTGAGATATTTTTTGTGACTTGGGTGAATGGGAATGTGGATATATGCATCCTTGAGGTCCAGGGTCGCTAGGAAGTCGCCCTGACTGAGCAACGGCAGGACCTGCTGTAAGGTTAACATATGAAAGTGTTCTGACAGTATGTATTGGTTGAGGGGTCTGAGGTCTAGAATGGGCCGCAGGGAACCGTCCTTTTTTGGGATTAAGAAGTACAGAGAGTACACTCCTGTACCTCGTTCTTCTGCAGGCACAAGCTCTATTGCCCCTTTTTGCAGCATGGAGAGTACTTCTTGCTGTAATAAGTGCATGTGCTCTGCGGACATAGGACGGTGCCTTGGGGGTAGGTTGGGTGGGGTGGAGGTTAGTTCTAGACAATAGCCGTATTGGATAAGTTGTCTCACCCACCTGTCCGTGGTAATGCCTTCCCAGACTGGCAGGAACTGCTGGAGTCTTCCCCCGACAGGTGTTAGATGGTCGGGGGGCAGTGACAAGGCGTCACTGTTTGTTGGGAGCAGAGGATCTGGCATTGTTATTGCCACGTCCTCTGCCCTTGGCGCTGTTCCCACGGTATCCACCCCTCGTATTCTTTGTATAGGTGGATTGCGTGTTCCCTTTGGTGTACTGGGCTTGCTGTAAAGCCTGTCCTCTAGAGGCTCCCCTATTACCGGAGCGACAAAAGGAACTGCCCCGAAACTGCTGTGATTGCAGAGCCCCCATGGATTTTGCTGTCTCAGTGTCCTTCTTTATTTTTTCGAGGGTTGTGTCTACCTCGGGACCAAAAAGGAAGTCTGGGTTATCCGGCTGGTTGAGCAAAGTCGTTTGAATCTCGGGCTTGAACCCAGAGATGCGGAGCCATGCGTGACGTCTTAACATTACACTAGTGTTAATTGCCCTAGCTGCCGTGTCTGCCGCATCCAGTGCGCATTTGATGGATGCATTAGAAATCAACTTCCCCTCCTGTATGATCATTTCTGCTCCCTCTTTGTAAACATCAGGCAGGTGTTACAACAACTGTTCTAGTGTGTCGCAGTGAGCCCTATCGTATCTAGCCAATAGGGCCTGTGTATTTGAAATCCTCCAAATATTAGCAGCCTGTGCTGCCACTCGCTTTCCTGACGCCTCCAAGATCTTTGATTCTTTGTCCGGAGGAGGAGCGTCACCACTAGTTTGCGAGTTCGCTCTCTTGCGGGCATTGGCCACTACGAGGGAGTCCAATGGGAGTTGGCCTTTGATGTAGGTGGGGTCCACTGGAGCAGGCCTATATTTTTTTTCAATCCGTTGGTTGATAACCCTTGCTTTTATGGGTTCTTTGAAAATGTCCGCAGCATGCTTGCGGACCCCTTTAAGCATAGGCAAAGTCCTTGTGGATCTTTCAGAGGTGGAGTAAGTGTCAAATAAGAAATCTTCTTCCACAGGTTCTGCGTGCATTTCCACGTCATGGTTGAGGGCTGCCCTTTCTATCAAAGCGTTAAACGCCGCCGTGTCTTCAGTTGGCGAGGTTTTGATGTTGTAGGACTGAGCGTCCGGTGCAGCTTGTGGATCATCAGGATCTACAGTTTGATCTACAGCATCAGACCACTGTTGAGGTTCATCCTGATCAGTGTCAGCGTGATAAGTGAAGGCCCCCTGACCATAATCATCACCCATGTCCTCCTCGCTTTGTGCTGGAGAATATGCCATCCGTTGTGGATAGTTCTGAACGTGTTCAAAGAGAACTGGTGAGGTGGCCGAGTCTTTCTTCCGTTTAAGCGGAATTTTATAACCCTCCAAGGGATGTTCAGGTGCGATCTTCAGTTTATGGATGGTAAGCCTGCCCGATTCAGAGTCTATTAAGAGTTTCGACTGGTTGTCGTACGAGGGCTCGTGGAACACAACCCCTTCAGGGGTGGGCTTCGAAGGCGCAGACAACGTTTTGGAAGAGTCGGTGCCTTTGTGGTGTTCGAGATGCTTGGCTCGAGCCGTTGGCGGAAAACCGAATTTAATCGGAGGGTGGCCGACCTTTTTGGAGCTTGCCATAGTGGTCGATCCGAGCTGCTTCGGCAACTCAGTAGTACGCTTGGTTGATTGCGTCGACTCGAGCTCCCGGTGCGTAGCATGCACGGCCTTAGGCGTCAACGCCACTTGCTGTTTCGGGTCGGCTTTGGTTTTCGACTCGAGTTGTTTGGCTAGCATCGGCTTGAGCGCTGAAATCTTCGGCTCGACAGCCTTCTTGGTCTGGAGGCCTTTGGCCTTGTCGCCATGTTTGTGCGTCGACGCCGACTGCGTCGAGGTGACGTGTTTGACGGTTGAGCCCTGCTTTGACGCTTCAGTCTTCGAGGCGACGGCCCCTTTCGACGCCGAAGGGTCGTCGATAGTCTTTGATGTAACTGGCGTCGACGTCAAACCGACGACCATCTTAAGTAGTTTCGGTTTCGATTTTGGCTCCGTAGGTTTCGGTTTCGATTTTGAAGAATCGACCGATGGTTCTTTCGAAGTATTCTTAGCCTGGCTTGGACGCGGGGCTATAGAATGTAAAGGAAGATCTTGGCTAAGGCCTTTCGGCGAAGCCTCGACCTGAGCCGTAGGGAGCGTATTGTCAGTTGTAGGCCCCGCTACTGCGGTTGGGCCTGGCTCATCACTGGAGTCGTCATCGACGGCTGCGATGGCCCCTTAGTCGTCCCCTACCTCGACGACGTCTTCTTCGTGGACGTATTCCTCATCTTGCTCATCCACCTCGAAGTTGGAGTCATGCTCCGACGCTGGTTCCGACTGCTCGTCAGGATCCTCTCCTTCGTCTTCGTCGGCGCCTTCTTCGTCACCGGCCTTGAAGATGTTGACCGGCTTGGGCGCCAACTGTTGCGCTGACTGTCTTGCTGCGCGTCGAACTCGAAGCGTCTTCTTGGAGCGGAACTTCGAGCAAGCCATACAGCTGGCCTCGTCGTGCTCGGGGGATAAACATTTATTGCACACTGGGTGCACGTCAATGTGGGGGTATTTGGAATTACAGACGGGGCACTGTTTGAACGGGCTCCGATCCATCGTCGTCGTAGTCTGGGCCTTTGGTGTCGAAAGCGAGAAACAGCTTCCGACGTCCGGTTCGAAGAACTGGAAAAGAAACAGGCACCGAACTAGACAATACCGACGCTTCGAAGGCCTTTTGGCCTTAGGAAAGAGTAATACAAAGTTTCTGAACTAGAGTCGAGAAAGTACATCCGAACCCAATGGCGGAAAAACACAATCTGAGGATGGAGAGGATGCCCATGCGCACTGTAGTCCAGGGGAGGAGCCACCTATCTCGTGATACTTCGAAGACTCTTCCAGGACAACAATGTGCAATCATCCGGACCCAACACTAGGCGGCGATCTATGAACAGATATGAATTCATCAGCCCACATGCCTCGAACACAAATCTTTTGCTGCCTGTTCTGGATACATGGAAAGCAGTGAAGAGATTGCAGGAAGAATCCCCAGAGTGTGAACAAAAGAGGTGGAACAAAGCAGGATTTACTAAGAAGGAGGATGAAGTTAGGGTCTCTGTAGATGGTCATCCTGTGTTACCTGACTCCCTGCTGCTCCTTATAGCAGATTATTTCCATGATGCCACCCATATAGGTCGAGACAGAACGTTTTAATCCCAGGTTCTCTATAACTGCAGCTGAGTAATGTCACAGATGCGCAACTGCCAATAGTTGAATGCATAAAGGAGAATAATAATAATAATTAATTACTTACCTGTAATCTGTGGTTCTCCAGTATTGGTGTCTTTCATAGATTCACATGCCTGAATCATTCCCCGTTGTCTGAGTGTGAGGCTCACAGTACATACAAAAAGCAATAATTATATCATAATAACCCAAAAACCTTGGTGACATAAAACCAGGAAGTAAAGTAGCCCTAAGCTACACGGAAAAAACGTCCACATCTATATTTATCATAGTCATTATATATAGTCCAAACTGCAGCCAAGCAGGCGAGAGCACCCACCAGAATGTTCTCAGAGGCTCAGGCTCTCAGATTTTCTCGCACAAGAGTGAACCAGGAGAGAAGAGCGTAAGACCAGCCTCTGAGGGGAGTTGGGCGGGTTGCATGTGAATCTATGAAAGACACCAATACTGGAGAACCACAGATTACAGGCAAGTAACTATTCTTCTTCAGTACTGGGGTGTCTTTCATAGATTCACATGCCTAAATCAGAGTAGATAGCAGTATAGCCACATAATGCTCGTAAGACGCTCCTTGTACCATAGTAGATCTATAGGTGCGCGATTATATATATATATCGATTCAAGGTGCCCCAAAGCAAAGGGGGACGCGACTCCAGGAGGAAAAGAAAACCATTTCTTTTATTCAGCACAATCACGCCAGCAGCCCTTGTCTTTATAAGTTCCTGACACGTTTCGCTGCACCTGCAGCTTTTTCATAAGGGGAGGGGCACAGGCAGGGATCCGGTTCAATTATTTAACAGTTCATTACCCACATTGAATGCTGGGATTTGAAGTTCAAAATCCTCCCTATAGGCAGGGTCCATTTCCCCGTCACATCTCTTCATCAGCCCCAATGTTATAAAAGTTCTTGGCCCTCCAGTGGGCTCAAGGGCCGGTTGCGTGATTCCAATAAAGCCATCCTCTCGCCGACCGGCTGTGAAGGGTCACAGCCTCGCAGACCCGGCTTCAAGTTCTAGGCGGTGCTTCTCCCACGGCACGGAGCGGGAGAAGCACCGCCTGGAACTTGAAGCCGGGTCTGCGAGGCTGTGACCCTTCACAGCCGGTCGGCGAGAGGATGGCTTTATTGGAATCACGCAACCAGCCCTTGAGCCCACTGGAGGGCCAAGAACTTTTATAACATTGGGGCTGATAAAGAAATGTGACAAGGAAACGGACCCTACCTATAGGGAAGATTTTGAACTTCAAATCCCAGCATTCAATGTGGGTAATGAACTGTTAAATAATTGAACTGGATCCCTGCCTGTGCCCCTCCCCTTATGAAAAAGCTGCAGGTGCAGCGAAACGCGTCAGGAACTTATAAAGACAAGGGCTGCTGGCGTGATTGTGCTGAATAAAAGAAATGGTTTTCTTTTCCTCCTGGAGTCGCGTCTCCCTTTGCTTTGGGGCACCTTGAATCGATATATATATATATATATATATATATACATACATATATACATACACACACAGACATCATGCAACAAAGTACTAATAATGTTACATTCGTGCATAAATACATTTATGCTCAACATATGCAGAAGAATTTTTAAAAACAGAATAAGTATGTCAAAAGCGTCTAAGAAAGAGCATAGTGGAGGAGGGAGAACAGAGGCTCACCTTATTTAAAAAGATTGCGGAGAACAGCTTGTCCCACTGACTTATCTGCATCACTTGAAGCCTCCAAACAATAGTGCTTGGATAAAGTGTCTGCTGGACCAAGTTGCCACTCTGCAGATCTGATGGAGAGGCACACCGGCAAAAAGAGCGGTAGAGGAGGAGATTGCTCTCGTAGAAAGCGCTCTCGGGGTTGTCTGTAAAGGTCTTCCCGCCTATTGATG
The DNA here is from genome assembly GCF_964263255.1 of Lissotriton vulgaris. Classification (NCBI taxonomy): domain Eukaryota; kingdom Metazoa; phylum Chordata; class Amphibia; order Caudata; family Salamandridae; genus Lissotriton; species Lissotriton vulgaris. Next base: position 603,408,892 of record NC_141699.1, on the reverse strand, counting down.
GCAAAGACAAATCGCAGCAGAAATCCAACGAGCTATGGTCTGTTTGGATACAGAGTAACCTTGACGTAACCTCCCTTATGCCACAACAGTTGGTCTGATTTACGAATTGCTGCAGTTTGCTGAAGATAGAACTTGAGACATTGTCTGATGTCAAGTGAATGCAAGGCTCTTTCCGCAGGTGTTTGAGGATTTGGAAATAAGGTTTTCAAAATTATTGGTTCATTAAGGTGAAAGTCCGCAGGCACCTTAGGCATAAAACTGGGGTTGGTGCGTAGCACCACTGAATTAGAGGTGAATTGAATAAAAGGTGGCTTAATAGTGAATGCTTGAAGGTCACCGACTCTCCTTGCTGATGTTCGAGCCAACAGCAAAGAACCTTTCCACGAAAGGAACTTTAAATCCACTCTATGAATAGGCTCAAAGGGGTGCCACATAAGTTGTGCAAGCACCACATTTAGATGCCAGGATGGAGGCGGACGCCGAAAAGGGGGAAACATCCGAAATAATCGCTTGTAGAACTGCTGAATGACTCTAGTAGAGTAGAGAGAATAGGAACCATCCTGTCGGAACCTTGAAATAGCTGCCAAGAACACTTTCAAAGTGGAATGGGATAAACCCGATTTTGCCAAGTGAAGAAAGAACGGTAAGATCTGTTCCGGTTTTGCATGAATCGGATGTATATTGGTGGATTGGCACCACATGCAAAATATCTTCCATTTAAGTTTGTATGTCTTAATCGTAGCAGGTGCTCAAGCATTAGCTAAAACTTCCTGACAGTCCGCAGGAATATTTAGATGTGCGAATTCAAGGTGTTGAGGAGCAAGGCTGCTAATCTCAAGGATGCTGGGTCCGGATGACAGATCGAACCTTCTGTCCATCCAGAATGGACAGAAGGTTCGGTTTTGGCGGAAACTGAATGGGATCGCACTCTGAAAGGAGGAGAAGCTCGGTAAACCAGAATTGGCAAGGCCATCTGTGAGCAATGAGAATCAGGTGGCAAGGCTGTTTCTTCATCTTGTGGATTACTCTGGGAACCAACGGAATCGGAGGAAAGGCGTAGGCATATATTTGTGACCAATTCATCGAAAGAGCATTCCCGCATGAGTCCTTGTGGGGAAGCCAGCTTGCAAAGTGTGGGCATTTGCGGCTCTGACTGGTCGCGAACAGGTCCAGATCGGGATGGCCCCATTCCCAAAAGACTTGATTCAATGTTGGTTGATGCAGCTCCCATTCATGATTGGATATTGTTGACCTGCTGAGGGAATCCGCTAGGGCATTGGAGACCCCTGGAACATGAACAGCTGAAAGGTAGATCCTGTGACGTTTCGCCCAGTCCCGGATCTCCTGGGCTTGTTGAGAGAGCAGGGCCGACTTAGTCCCTCCCTGCTTGTTCAAGTAATGCATACGCATAGTGTTGTCTGTCCGAATAAGTACTGAAGCTCCCAGAATGACAGTTCGAAAGGGCTTAAAGGCCAAGAAGATGGCTAGCAACTCCAGAAGGTTGATATGCCATTTCTTTTGTTGGACGTTCCACTTGCCATTGACAGTCCTTCCCTGAAGGTGTGCCCCCCCCCCATCCTTCGAGGGAAGCCTCCGTGGCGATGGTGAAATTTGGCACCTCTGCCAGAAATGCACATCCTTTCTGTATGTTCTTTACCTGAGTTCACCAGAGGATGGCTTCTCGAATCCGAGGAGTGATGTGAATGACATCGTCGCAAAGACCCTGAAATCTGCAACCATTGGAGGTTGCGCTCCTCTTGCAAAGGCCTCATTCTGTGACGGCAGTTGGGTATGAAGGGGATGCAGGAAGAAATCATCCCCAGGAAAGACTTGAATAGCCGGACTGAAACGTACTCTTGATTGCAATAGGCGAGCTAGCTTGCAGATCTTGTGTGCTCTTTCTTTTGAGACAAAGGCCCGAGTGAGCTGGGTGTCTAACGTGGCACCCAAGAAGGTCTTTCTTTGTGATGGAACCAGGTGAGATTTGTCGAAGTGGATGGAGAGATTCAGCGACTGGAATAGTGATAGACATCGCAGAACGTGTGCGCTTGCCGTTGGAATGTAATTCACCTTGATAAGGCAGTCATCCAAGTATGGGAAAATTTGAATGCCTTCTAGACTAAGGTGTGCGGCCACCGGAGCTAGGACCTTTGTGAACACATGGGGTGCTGACCGTAGTCCAAAAGGAAGGACTCTGAACTGAAAGTCCCTGCCAGCCATGCTGAACCGTAAGAATTTTCTGGTGTCTGGGTAGGATCGGCACATGAAAATAGGCGTCTTGGAGTTCAAGGGGGGCCATGTGATCCCCTGCCGAAAGGAGTTGGAGGATTTCTTGAAGTGTTAACATTTGGAAAGATAACTTTTTCAGGTATTTGTTGTGGGCGCAAAGGTCAATAATGGGGCGCCACTCTCCAGACTTCTTTAGTATCAGGAAAAATCTTGAATAAAATCCTGTTACTCTTTGTAAAGGAGGGACCATTTCAACTGCTCCTTTTCAAATCAGATTTATTTTGGAAAAAAGCTCCTTGCGATGAGCAGGAGGTGGGCCTTTGGGAGGAGAGTTTGTGGGAATCTTTATGAACTCCAGAACATAGCCTCTGGTCACTATATACAGAACCCACTTGTCTGTGGTAATTGCAGACCAGTTAGAGTAGAATTGGGATATTTTTCCTCCAACTTTTGACTGGGGGGACGGCAGAAATGGTGGCGAGTCTCATTGTTTTTTAGTTGAATCCCATCCACTGTAGGAGGGCTTCCTTCTTGATTTCGAGTAGGAGTTACCTCGCTGTCCATATGATTGCTGCCTGTAGGGCTGGTATCTTTGATTACCTCAAGAGGTTTGGTATGATCTTTGTTGGTTGTAATCTCCTCTATTAGAGAAGGATCCATGCCCTTTAGCACCTCGAAAGGACGACTTGCGAAATTGAAGGCTACCAAGAGATGTGGCCGCCTGTGTCATTTTTAATAATCTGAATGGCCTCATCGACATGCTGGCCAAATAGTAACTCCCCATCAAACGGCATGTCAATAATGTTTGCTTGGACCTTTTGGCGAAAAGATGTAGATTTCAGCCAACCTTGTCTCCTTAGCACTGCTGCACCTGCTTACTGTCTGAATCCTGTGGATGCAACATCCACGTCTGCGTCAATTGTTTCCACAGAGGTACACTCTCCTTCATGTAAGATCTTCAAGGCCTTGGAAGGTTCTGGCAGCATGTTAATGTAGGAGGAGATGTCTGACCACATCTGCCTGTCATATCTCCCTAATATGGCTAGGGAATTTGCGGCACGGACAGTCGCCGCTGCCATAGTGGAAACATTCTTCCCAAGCGAATGCAGCTGTCTGCCATCTCTGTCTGGTGGAGCTGTTACAGGCGAAGAGGGGTTCCTGGTCCGTCTGTGCGCCGCTTGGGCGATGACCGAATCAGCTTTTGGCTGACCTATGAGGCATGCAGGTGAGTTGCTTGGCGCCTTATATATTTTTTCTAATCAAGGCAAGACTGCAGGAAGAGAATTAGGTGCTGTCATGATCTTTAACCCTTACTTCCAGATGAAGTCTATGATGGTAATGGTCCGTATTTGTCTTCGTGGTTGATCTTTAAAATCCTAGAGAAAGCATTTGTCCTTTGTGTCCATTGGTATGAGAAACCTTTTTGGCGCCCTCTCCATGAGGAGATGAAAACCTCCGATATCTACTGGAGGAGAGTCAAGAGGAGCTGGAGTTGATGGTGATGGAGTCTGAATTTGGTATTCGTCCGACTCCGAAAGAACAGACCTATCATCCACTTCTCCCTCATCCCGGTCATCGTCCGTGGTGTTAGCATCAAGGGAATGATGGGATGGTACTGGAGGAAGTGGTCTAGGAGATCTTAAAGAAGATACAGAAGCATGGGCGTTGCTGAAATAGACTCTGCCGATTCAGATGGAGGAAAACTGGATAATAGTCGTCCAACATGTATTGTAGGTTATTGAGCAGGGCCAAAGGCATTTGAGCTTAGGGTACCATGACAGGAGCTGGAGGTACAGACTCAGGGAATGGTTCTTCCTCCTGGTCTTCGTCTTGATACTTAATAAGCAATTCTGACTGACTTCTAGCAATGCGGAATCTGTCGTCCTCTTCGTCCTCCTCAGAATCCAGCAATTGCTCAGGCAACTTCAATGGGGAGAGAGCGTCCAATGAAGAGCCAAGTCTTTCTAGCAAGGAAACTGCTGTCGTAGTTGGGGCAGAAGAGGCAGTAGCCGTTGTTGCAGACCAAACTTGCAACTCTGTGAAAGATGACAGAAGAGGCTTCGACGAGCGGGCAGTCTATGATATCGTCGTCGATGGGGTTGGCGTCAGGAAAGTGACCATCGACAAGGCAGGCATTGTATGATGAGATATCATACAAACGAAGTCAAAGTCTATAAAATGCTACATGTCCAATAACAACAAGTATGATACAAATATTACAAGACTATCTAAAGACTGGAACGAGATAGAAAAGAAAGGTGCGTGGAAAGCAATTAGGAAAAGGTGTGCTACTGTAGATGAATGGTTATTGGACTTGGTGTTTTTTTTTTTAAGACCTTTATTATAACAGGATATTCTTACACAGCCAGTAGCCTACAACCCGGGGGCCGGCTGCGCTAACAAACACATTTCAAATAGATTACACAGCCCTGCAGCCGACAACGTGTGGTCCGGCAGCGTAATGCATATAAATTGTGTCTTACTTTTTAGTTTTTTGGTGGTGTACAATGATAAACATATATTAACAACTCATAAACCAGGAAGTGAGACCATCACAAACTAGCAGTCAAATCAGAGAATTCTGAATGAATCATAGTATGTCCGTGCAGACAAAGCCACATGTCACCCAACCGTAGTGATATCAACCTATTCATGTTGGACTGTATCCTTAAGTCATTCATTTGTAGCAGCCTCCAACTTGTGCACATATTCAGTTAGGTAGCTCCAGAAATCTCTTGGCCTAGATTGCATCGGTAGTTCTTCCTCATATGTTAGGAGTTTATCCCTGCAGCTGGACATATCTCGTAACCATCTGGATGTGGATGGCACCTTGGTACTGTGCCAGCATTGTGCAATTTGGCTCTTGGCAAGCAAAAGTGAAACAGCACAAAATTTGCGTTTGGTGGATTTAAGTTGTGGTGTTATGCCCAGGATCCAAGTACGGATCGTGCAATCCACCTCAACCCCTATCATAGTAGACAGTTTTCCAGTGACATCCGCCCAGTATTCACGGACTCGTGAGCAGAACCAAGCTAAGTGTGTAAAGTTTGCGCCTTCTGTGCCACATCGTTTACACCTGTCTTCATCCCGTAGACCATATTTACACATACGTGGTGTGTAGTATGCCTGGTGAAGGAACTTGTAATGTATAATTCTGAGATTGCCATTAGGAGTGAGGATTTGTATTAATGCACATGTCTGTTGCCATTCCTGTTCTGTTAGTGGATCCTCCAATTCCGAGTCCCATCTAGATTTAGCCTTCTCAGTGGTGTGTGGTATTTCTGCCTGCGCTGTGGTGTACAGCCTTGATACTAAGTGTGACAGGTCGTGAGTATTGATAATCAACTGCAGTGTGTCAAGACTTTCTGGCTCGTTGGGAAAGGTGGGATAAAGCTCCATCAAAGCCCGTTTAAATCTGTAATGTGTGAAGCAGAACATCTACAACTTGTTTTGAATGTATGTCAAGTCAACAATGTCTATACATTTGCCATCCCTAAAGAGGTCACCCATCCACTCTATGCCCACCTGCTGCAATAGTGACATGCCCACTTTGTCCCCCAAGACTGACAGTGCCTGATGATGATGTAAAGGCATATCTGGTGCATAGAGGGGGGTCTTATGTGCCAGTTGTCCCAGTTTTCGCAATGCCTTTACTGTGGTGTCTATCGTGTTAATGTCCTGAGCATGCAGAGGCTGCACTGTATGCGACAGAATAGCTGTCAGTGGGATAGGTTTCGCGTCCCCTTCTTCAATCGCAGTGTGAGCGAGGTATGGTACTTCGTGATACCAGTAGGCAGCGTATTGGGCCTATGCGCATAAATAGTATGAATTTAAAATCCGGCACCCAGAGTCCTCCCCTGACATATGGAAGTGTCAGTGTCTGACACCCCACAAGACTCACCTGGGCTTGTGAAGCTGTATCCAACGCCGCACTTTGTCTTCCAATTTGGAGATCGTTAACCCATAATTCGAGCGGATCACCACCTCAGGGTCTCTATACAGCACCCCTAAATACCGTATAGGATCAATTTGCCATTCTAATGGGTATTCGGTGTACAGGTGAGTTGTCGTGTCAGTCAGAGGGATGATGTATGATTTAGACCAGTTTATGGCCAATCCCGAGTGTCCGCCGAATTTGATATACTCTCTCAACAGCTGATCCAAATGTTCAGCTGGGTCACGAACATATAGTAACATATCATCTGCGTACAGAGATAAATGCAGTGGTCTTGAAGGGAATTGCAAGGCAGACGACTTGTACTTCTGGCGGATCAGGCAAGCCAAAGGTTCAAGGGCTAGGGCGAATAGGAGTGGAGATAGTGGGCATTCCTGCCTCGTACCGCGTTCTATAGGAAAGCTATCGGATAAATACCCGTTCACCCGGACCTTGGCGCACGGATTAGTGTAAATCAAGGACACCCACTGAACAAACCTTTTGGGGAATCCCATTCGGTGCAAAATAGCAATCAGGTAGCTCCACTCGATAGAATCGAATGCCTTGGCGGCATCAAGCATCACCGATACCGCCTTCGTAGAGGGCTGAAGATAGTGGGACAAGGCAAATAGCGTCCTAGTGTTCTGGGGCGTGGACCTTGTAGGAACAAACCCCGCCTAGTCAGGTAATACCAGATTAGTCATCAGTGGTGTGAGCCGAACCGCCAGAGTTTTCGCAAGTATTTTAGAGTCAACATTGACCAGCGACAGCGGCCTGTAGGAGTCGCATAAGTCTGGGTCTTAGGAAGGTTTCAGGAGGGCAATTATTACTGCTTTCCTGAGTGTTGGGGGTAGCACCGCCTGATCGAATGCCGCTCCGTACATTTCCACCAGGTGAGGAGCTAGTATATCCACGTAATGTTTATAAAATTAATTTGTGTACCCGTCCGGGCCAGGCGCTTTCCCATTCGGCAGTGATTTAATCACATCTGTGACTTCCTCTACCGTTATGGGTGCCGCTAAATATTCCCTCTGACCATCCGACAACCATGCTATTGCCAAATCCCGTAGGTAGCTGCCAATTTCCTCTTCTGACGCTATTGGTTGTTATCTATATAATGCCCCGTAGGTGTCAACAAAGCAGTTCAAAATGTCAGTGGCTTGTGTCTGGAACGTACCATCCTCCGATTTAATACGTAGAATGGCTGCATTTCCTCTTCCCTCGGATATTTTGGCCACCAGTACCCTGCCCGGTCTGCCTCCCTCGCCATAAGATCTGGCCGTGTGATTCTTGTCTAAATATTTTATCTCATCGTCGACCAGTGTTTGATGCTCGGTGTGTAACTGTCGTAGCTCCCCCAGAAGAGTGATATAATGAGTGGCCTCAAAGGCCCTCTCTAAATCCCTCATGCGTGTTCCACAGCGTTGTATTTGTTGCCTTATGTCACGAAGTATGCCCACTGTGGTACTCATACACACGCCCCATATCGTAGCCTTCCCACAGGAGACTTGGATCCTCTACCACTGGTTCATTTATCTGAAAGTATTCTTTAATCGCAGTGTTGATGGTGTCAGCGTAGATTATATCTGTTAGGGCACGTGAATTGAATCTTCATTGAAATGGGGGTGGTGTGTAAGTTGGTATTGTGAGTTTGAACAATATGGGGTTATGGTCTGAGTGTTCTGGGGAGGACACGTAAGTCCTGTGCCCACAGTGTAATGTTATCTGTGCCTAGCCAATAATCCAGGCGTGACCAACTGTTGTGAATAGCAGAGATGTGTGATGCACCCGGTATATCGGGGTATTTGTGCCTCCATAGATCCGTTAAGGACAAGTCCTGTAACATGTGAAGGAGTTTAGCTCTAGCCTGTTTGCGTGGTTCGGAGGAGTGTGAGGAACGATCTAAATCGTCCACCAACGCCACATTCCAGTCTCCTCCACAGATGATGTGTGCGTCTGTTAGCTGCTGTAGATGTCCACACAGCTCCTGAAAAAATTCGGGTGCATCCACATTTGGACCATATACATTAAGTAACGTCAGTCTTTGTCCGCGCAATATACCCGTCACAGTAAACATATCTACCATTCGGGTACTGTGTCACCTGTTGTGTTGTGAAATTCATGCCCTTCCGAATCAGCGTCATTACCCCTCTCGAGTAAGAAGAATAATTAGCTGTGTAGGCCGATTCAGACCATCGTTTGCCTATGGATTGATGAGTTAGGTGCGATGTGTGTCTCCTGCAATAATGCCACATCTATATTCCATCTGTGTAGGTAGGCAAACACCTGCCTTATTTTCTTGGGCTGTGTGAGACCCCTAACATTCCACGTGAGGAGATTCATATGATTACTACCTATGCCATTAACCCTCTGTGTCATCGGTGAGGCAGAGATATCCAAACCTGCAGCCCAATACATACATGAACAGGACCAGTACGCACTTCAAAGTGTGTGTCTGCATGTGTCCAAGTGACTATCTGTTGCACAACATAAATCGGATTGACATTCTAGAAGACTCGGTCTCTTAACAGTAACAATACCCCCACCCCTCCCTCCCTCACCCACTCCAGCAACCCAATCCTGCTGAAGCCATTTGCCCTCCCAAACTAGTCCCGTCAACCCAGCGGAACTTTCCATAACTACCATTGGAACAGAGCTTTTATCGGGAACACCCTCGTGGAGGTCCGCATGGGGCACAACTCACCATCCAACTTAATGGATGTGGACGACACAAATAGCGTTAGTTTTACTCAAACGTGAGACGTCTGGATGCTGCAGTGACACCCACGCCCAGAACATGTATGGTCCCAGCCTGCGAGCAGTAACCACATTGCATCATTTCATAACAAATCTACGCGTAGATAATCGCAAACGAGGTCAGATATGCAAATTTGCCAGCAGTGTTCTTGGAATGTAACCCTAGGTGCACAGGTCAGTTTAACTGGCATTACCCTATTAACACATACCATCATTGCATCCATTATCGTGCACATCTCGCAGCAGCTAAAGGCTCCAATGAATTTAACATAAACCACAAATCAATTGTGTAATTGGCGTTATGTACCAGTACCTGTGTAGCATTCCAGCAACAGACTGTGAGATGTACAGTTACGTCTAACATTGTACAAAGGGGTATAAAAGTCACAAGTTATCAGCGACAGCCAACATGCTATGTCGGGTCCGACGCAGTAACCCTGAGAAGCAGGACTTCAGGCCCGACCTTATGAGGGCCGTAGCTGGTGAAAACAGCACTGCAACTGTGCCAATAGTGCGCATGGGTCGCAACAATCAGATTCATGTCTATTACGTATGGCATGGTTTTTAAACCACTTACTGCTAGCGCCTCCGGGTTCGTGTGCACAGTGCAATGGCAAAGGTCCCCACTGATGGCCAGCATGAGTTCGCCGCAGCACTGCGGCCTTGTATGTAGTAGTTTACTTTCACTGAAGCCTGTACTGTGGCCTAAACTCAGAACATGTAATTCTCTGCCATAGTAACCATTGTACAATAGTGTATCAAAATGCAAAGCTATTGGCACTTATAAACAGTCAGGGTACGCTCCGGCTCAGGGACAACGGAACCTAGTGTGAGGACCATGCCCCAGCCGGCAGCGCACCGCACAACGTGAACGTGGAATTCTACATCAGGAGCGTAAAACCTTACCACTTTCCTTTGGGACGCACATACCACATTATAGACGCTCTCAGTCCGATTCCATTTGCTGCCCTTCTTGAGCATTGGTCTTGTTCTGTTTCAGTACCTTTTTCACGAACTCTTGCGCAGCTTTAGGAGTCGCCAGTATCACTGCCTTGCCCTCCCACATCACACGTAGTCTGGCAGGGTATAGCATAGAATAGTTAACGTGGAGGTCTCGAAGCTTGGATTTCACTGATGCAAATTCCCTCCTCGCTTGTTGTACAGCGACTGTGTGGTCCGGGTAGAATTCAAAGGTGTTTCCCTGGTGGGTGAGGGTTCCTTTCTCACGTGCGAGCCTCCAGATGGTATCCCTGTCACGGTAATTCAGTATTCTCGCCACAATGGGACGCGGTGCTGCTCCAGGCGGTGGACGGGGGGGGGGGGGCGCAAGGGACCCATGTGCTCTCTGTACTACGAATATCTGCGAAAGCGCATCCTCACCGAAGAGATCCTTGCACAATTTCTCCATATACTGCTCCATGCGCCCTGTGTTTGTCGTCTCCGAAAGGACCGTGATGCGCACATTGTTGCGTCTAGAACGCGCTTCCAATTCCTCCTCCTTCGCTTTTATCACTTCAAGTACACGCTCCATGTTGGTGCATTTGGTGGCTGTGGTGTGCGACTCATCTTCCACTGCTGAAATACGCGTCTCGGCCGTCTCCAACCTCTCCCCGTGCTTTTCCAGTTTGGCAGTCATACCATCCATCCTACATGTCAAATTGTCCAGTTTGCCATTTATGTCTTGCAGGTTCGCCTGGATGGACAGCAGTATTTTCTCCATGTTGTTGCTGGGTGGTGGTTCGGCCGGTACACCGTTTCCAGACACGTCTCCGTGTTCTTCGGTGTTTTTTTGGCTTCAAAGGATATCTTCTGCTGTTGTTTGTCAGGTCTTACCATTGTTACTGGCGGAGACGCCGTTGGTGTTGTGTCTTGAAGTGCGGACCTGGTCCTTCTGGTTGACGTCGACCGTTTTGACCCTCGTGACTGACTGTATTTGTGGGAACCGCGTCTAGAGCAGTGCCTTAATTGCCCTCGCTTCCTCGGACCACCCTCGGCTTGGTATGTGGTGCTGGATAAATGATCTTGTTGTGGTTCAGGGGCAGAGACCGCATCGAACGTCAGGCTGCAACTTGCACATGGCCCAGACGATCATGTACATGGGAGCCCACAATGTACTGTTCCATAACCTGCGGCAGTGCAATCACATTGTCGCAGTTCAGCAGGAGTTGTTGTAGTGCCAGGAGCTCTTCAGCGGTATTGTGGGGAGAGCTCAAATGCTATGTGGCCATGACTAGCTCCGGACACACAAGCTGCACTTTTCGCGCCTTTTGTTTTAATGACAGCCGTGCACGGATCGTCGGCTGCCGTGTATTTCGTGTGTCTGTACCACCACCGCTTCTATTGCATCCAGGATCCAGCTTAAATCGCACATTGCTCCTTCACTCAGAGCGCTACACGGGCAGCATTCACCTCACTCGCTGTTCCTCGACCCGCTGGGCGCCACCATCTTGTCCTCGCACAGCCCCAGATACATAAAGGATCTGTACTACAGCCAGAATGGGCTCAAACATCGGCCAGTTACACCAGCGCCCCTTTCAGCACTCACGTGCCATTCCGTATTCTCCGCGCTGGCGGTGTTATTGATTGTCGAGGTACTCACTGTGCTGCCGGGTACATTACTGTGTTGGAATTTGCGGCGGCCGCCATCTTAGCCGCCGCAGCTCCCCGTTGCCGTTTTTCGTCGATTCCGCCTGTTTACTCGTAACTTTTCTCCCTGGCATTTAAACCATCATGCTCCTGATGCCTTCACACGCCAGGGATGACCTTTCGAAGGCGGCGTTGTGGGCTCTGGGGCAATCGCAGAACATTACGTTCTTGGTCGTCCGGCGGAGCTGCGGTCTCACCCAGCCATACCGCTGTGCGCCCCCTAGCGCCTCACCACTTGGTGGATTTTTAAGCGCTCTATCGCAACTAATTTTTATTCTAGGAGTTTGTAGGATTTGTTTGTTCTTCATAATGGATATTAGTTGAATAAAGGGGAAAAGAATACAGAGCAGAAAAGTGGAAAGTATAGAGCTAATGGCAAGGTACTAAAAAGGAGGGAAAACAGATTTGGAAGAGAGACCATGTTATGCCTATGAAGAGTTAAAGGAGCTATCAGAGGGGGAAAACTGGTGATGCAAAATTATTTATTTGTGCTAATATGTTAATTTGCAACATGCTTAACCATTACTTGTGTGTACCCATTATTTTACACTTCGATTTAGTGAAATGAATGATTTATACGTGTTTAACTTTGTTATAGTTGGGTTAAATGCATCTCAACAACGACATGAGTAGGCACAGGGGCCAGACTCCATTTTGAACTCAACATTGTATTTTTGCTTGATGTGCATAACTTTTTCAGTTTCAGTCACCAGAGTCACTGTGCTCTCATTAAAATATATTGTTAGCTTGTTGTGTGAAAATCACGTTTTTTTTCAATTAATTGGTTAGACGAGGATTCTTAGGGCCTGCACGGGATGGGAGGAATAGGAGGTGGATAATCCTTTGTGAAGTATTGTGAAGACTGCAGTGATAGACAAATCTGGGATTGAATTATCTGTGAGAAGGAGAGCGATTTCAAGAAAATCGGGAATGATGATTTTTTATTGGTTCTTACTGAGTGAGAACCTGTGGAATGCATCTCCCAGACAAGATTTCACGTTTTAACTACATGTCATTGATTATAGTTAGTCAGACTTGTCCCTGTCCACCTTTGCAGGCGGATGTTCCCTCTCTCTATCGAGACCCAATGAGCCTTATATTTTTACTTGTAGACTTACTTTCCAGAGCAAGTACATTTCTCCTTTGTTTGATCGGAGGCCTTCATTTGGTTATACTTTCAATGTTATATTTGATGACACCAGCTGCTGATCATTAGAGTTTCTCTTTATGGGAATGGAATTTTCAACTTTGCATATGCGGTCCGTGGATAACGACCTGCATTTGCTGTTTTATTACCTGCCTGAATTATTTTTACTACACTCTAGTAACTACGAATTTATGCCAACTGATTCGATTTGAGATTTTAACTCTAATTTGTTAATGAACCTTCATTGCTGGCAAAATTACTCTGTCATCCATTTGAGGCAAATTCTACTTTAGTATATTGATATATTGCTTAATTTATGAGGATAAAGGTCCATCACAGTGGACATATCAGAGATTCAAGTTTAGGCGGTTCAAACACCATCCCTATACCCATCTCCCCAGGTATCAGACCTAAAAGAACAATCCTAGATTCAAATCTTCATACAGGTTAATGGCCAGTACTAGAAAACAGGCAGGCAGACTCCTTTTGTAGTATGTGCACCTCCACCAGTATGCGCATAGCAAAGGTCAGCCACAGTCAACGTTCAAGTGTCATGGTGTATTTTTACAAATGTGCATTTAGCATCTAATACATAAGACTCTCTCTAAAGATGTACAAGTAAAAAGAAGTAGGGCGGATGTAACAGGAGTTTTTAGTGGAAATTAGATACAATAATATACCACTCATGAATGCACCAGTTCCGGTCATAATGAACATTTTCTAAAGCTAGAAAAAGGAATGTCTTTTAGATGGTAATCCGTGCAGAGCATAATATTAATTACAATTAAACGTATAAGAAATACACTGCAAACCTGGCTATATGAAAATACCCAAAAATAAATGAGCTTCTGAAAGAATTAACATACCCGCTAAAAATGTGTGCAGGGCCGCCACATGACTTTCAAATGAACTATTATCAGACCGATTATAAACAATTTCCAATCCAGCCTGGGCTTTTGGTGAAATCATAAGACCTGAAAGAAAACAAGATAGAATTATGTATATCATGGAGTTTGCTTCAGCAAGCATTTCAAGAGTTAATAGATTTCAGAACACAGAATCTAAAGCTTAGCGTGATCATTCTTTAACGTCAAATCTAACCACAGAGCAAATCAGTAAAATCAACCAAGCACATTGTTACATTTAACATAGTAATGCCATCACAATATGAGAAACCTTATTAAATGAGCGTAATATTCTTTCAATATACCCAAGACCGATGACAGGATCTGTATCTTTTTAACAAATTCGAAACTTTTATTCAGTGGATTGTTTGAGAATTTGAAGCCAAATAAAAATGGTGACAAGCTGGTCCCTTGCTGTATTATTATAATGCAAAAACTAACTTACACAAGATAACAAACTTACTTTCCTTTTGCAATGCTCTCTGGTGGATGCTCTGTCCACCGACTCCTCACTTTAAGAATATCCACAGGCACTAGAATGGGTCCAGAGAATTTTACAGCAATGCTCCTATGTGGCGGTAGTTGTGCCAAAATGTGACAGAGCAGTGCCGCTTGGAAGGGCCATCCTTCGGTACAGACATTAGATTCTTATCTTTCTATATTTCATGCCTTCCTGCCTGAGACCAGAAGTTCGAGAGTCAGCCCTGATGCAGGGCCCACTCAAACCTTAGATTCCACAGCTGGTCCTCCATATGTCATCTGGCTTTCAAGATGATTAGGATTCAAAAGCTGTCCACACTCACTCAGGATTGAACCCTAAACATTAGAATCAAATTCTTAATGTCCCAGACTCATTGCAATGGTGGAATGGCCTAAAACTGTCACTGTATACAGGACACCCCCAATGAAGAAAAAAACATTGCATGGGGCGCAGGTAGAACTTTAGATTGTGGACGGTGAACCCAAAAGATATCAGCAGTTCAGCCATTGTCCAGAGGTGGTCTATGACTAACCAATTAGACCACTTTGTGGAGGCAATCATCGAGGTAGGGGAGCACTTTTACTTTCAACCTTCGGAGGAGGGCAGCAACCAACACTATCACCTTCATGAACACCAGAAGGGAAGTAGTAAGAATGAAGGGAAGCACAGTAAATTGAAAGTTTTTCAACCCCACTGTGAAAGAGATAACACCTCTGGGACTGCAGGGCGGTTGTATGAAAATATGAGTCCTGCAAGTCCATTGAGACCATCAAGTCTTCTGGTTCCAGGGCAGAAAGAATCTAGATAGGATGACCATTCTTCATGTTTCTCTTCACAGAAAAGCATTTCATGGGCTAAGGTCCAGTATAAGATTGAGGCCTCAGTGCTTCGGTAAGAGGAACAAGTGGAAATGGCATGAATAACACCTTTCTTTATTTGAAGGTGGCACCCATTTAACAGTATCTTCTGCCAGCAGAAGGCTGACCTCTTACAGTAAGGTCTCCAAATGTTCCACTCGGGCGCACAGATATTGGAGGGGGATTAAAGAGGGGAGGATTGTGATGAAATGAAAAGCAGGCCACCTTGTAAGACATGGTCACTCTCCAGCCTGAAGATCCCATACCTTGCCTCTCACCAACAGTGAACGGCCATGCAGTGGCAAGGTAAAGTGGCTAGGCAGCTGCTGCAAACCGAAAAGGTGAAAGAGGAGAGCTGTTCCTGCTGCTGGTGGGTTGTTGTGAATGACCAGGAAACAGCCATAGCCCCCAGCCTGCCCCAAAAGCTTAGATCTCCTGCACAGGTTGAGAAGGTTGGAATTGCGCCCATGGAATAACACCTGATCTTCCTGTATTTTTGTTGGAACTGCTTGGCTGAGACAAATGGCCCCAAGGATCGTTTCATGACTAGTCTGTCCTTAAATTGGACAAGCGCTGAATCCGCTTCATCCCCAAATAACCTAGAACCATTAAGGGACATCCATGGAACCCCAGGCCTACCTTCTAAGCACTACACTGGTGCCAATCACTCTTTCCACATAGTCCAAAGTGTTTAAATCAGCAAGCAAGACGCTCTTCACAATATCCTGCCATCATGTATCATTTGAGCTAGTTACGCACTGATGTCTTCTGGGAGGGTCGGCAAGATCTCACTGGCCATGTTGCAGAAAGCATGGGTGTACCTGCCCAAAAGATATACCATGTTTCCAGGATCTTGAGGCTAAAGTGGCCAAAGACAACAAGTCCTCTCCTAAGGAATCGATAGGTTTGGACACTCTGTAGGGGATTGGTCAGAAAAGCACTAATTATACTCGCGGACGCCTGAACAACCAGGCATTCAGGTGTAGGGTACTTTGTCAGAAAAATCGTCTTAACTGCCGGCTGTCCTGTGCCACCTGCCAACCGGTGAACTGACAGGAGCACAAGCACGGCTTGGAAAAAGTAGCCGTAAGGGTGCCTGTAACAACCATGCTGAAAGGTAGTAAGGGATCAGCGATAACTGAACTTTGTTAAGGTTCTCAGTTAGTGGAATTTACTTTAGTTTCAACAGTGAGCAACTGTAAATAAAGAACCTCTGCTCCCCTTTACACAAATACTGAAAAAGGGGGAGTTTGGTGGCCCAGGTAGCAAGTCTAGCTCAGTCTATGGGGCAGCACTCAGCCCACTAACATTTTATAAACCCATCATCAATGTAGTTAAGCAGGTTGTTAACTAACTTGTCAGTATCATGGGGAATATTTTGTACTCCATGACAATCGCCTACACATCACACGCTAATGCCAAATTGTAGGAGTCTGATTGAACACCACAACACAAACTATGCCCACATATTAAATTAAGTAGAAAACGGATGGTCAAGGTACAGAAACAGGACGGTAGCCCCAAGAATAGATCATAAATACTCACTTCAGCCGAAGTGGGCGATGTTTTATTTTTTCATGCGAATTTTCTTTGATAATAAATAGATGAAACTCACATGACACACAGATATTGGTACTATATACACATATATAAAACAGTAAACAAGTGACTCAATATAACCCCAGTGAGGTGACCATAACCAACAAGTGATAAACAAGAAGTATTTTATTTATTTTAGAAGTTTTATATAGCGCTGGCCTGACCAGAGGGTATCAGAGCGCTTTACAGAGGATACATTTGCAGAGACACCAAATTAGACAAGAGAAAGAGACAATAATAATGCATGGCGATGTTGAGGGGTCAGCTTCCTAGTCAAGAGAACATCTGTTTCGTAGTCTCACTGACATGATCATGGAGCGGTGCGGGGTGTGTGTTACCCCACTCTGAGTGCTCCTATCAACTCCCTGGGGCACGATTGAGGAACAGGATTTTAAGTTGGCTCTTGAATTTTACATAGGAGGCAATGGTTCTGATGTGGGGGAAATGGAGTTCCAGATTTTGGGCGCGCTTCCGGCGAAGAAACAAGACACAGTTTTTGGCGAGATGAGAAGTAGGGAGTTTGAGCTTCTGACGTTCCTGGCCTGACCGGCTTTTTTGAGTTTGGCCGACAGGGATTCGGGTTTGCCGGTATGTAGGGCTTTAGGAGTGAGGCACGCTATTCTGAAGCTGATCCTCATTTCAACTGGGAGCGACTCAAGTTCACAGAGTGCAGGAGAGATGTGGTAACATTTCATTATTCCGGTGACGATTCTGGCTGCCGCATTCAGAGTTGTTTTGATGGGAGCTAGGTGTGACTTTGCAATTTCTGAGAGGACTGCGTTCCCATAGTCCAGTCTTCACAGTACCAGTGTTTGAGTGGCCTGTTTGAGATCACCAGGCGGAATTAAGGGTTTTATTTTGTTCAGAAGTTTAGGGTTAAGGAAGGTGCTCTTAGCCGAATTCTTGATGTGTCTGGTCATCTTTAGTTTCGGGTCTAGTGTGATGCCTAGTGATTTGACAGCATCAGGTAGGGTGAGATTCCCGTTGATCTATGGCCTTGGCCATTCATCAATTTGAAGGTTCTCCTCCTTGTTTGAAAAGAGAAGTATCTTGGTTTTTTCAGGGTTTAGTTTAAGGTGATTCGAAGACAGCCAGTGTTGGATATCATTCAGGACGTCATTGAGTCTTTGAATGTCACTGAGGGAGGAGGTTTCCAGATATATATCAGAGTATCGTCTGCGTAAAGATGGAAGCGGATATTGGCTGCTCTGAGTAGTTTGATGAGGGGTTCCATGTAGAGGTTAAAGAGTTGCGGGGAGAACACTGAGCCTTGAGGAACTCCCTTGTTGATTGGGAAAGAGTAAGAAGCAAAGTTTTTGCGATTGTGTGGGAATGAGGAGAACCATTGGAGGACCGCTTCACCAAGACCGGCTATTTCTTGTAGAGCCTTACTGAGGAGTTTGTGGTCTACTGTGTCGAATGCTGCCGATAGGCCAAGGAGAATGAGGAGGCAGCACCGATCAGAGTCTAGTGAATGGTGGATATCGTCGAAGTTGAGGATCGCGGTTTCTGTGCTACAGCCTTTTCTGAAGCCAGATTGGTAGGAGTCCAAGAAATTGATGTTATCCAGGCGCTGGATAAGCTGTTGGAGTACGCACTTTACTAGGATTTTGTATAGAAGGGGAAGGTTAGATACAGGTCTAAAGTTATTCAAATCCATTGTGTCAAGGCCATGTATTTTCAACAGGGGTGTGACTTGACCTACTTTAAGGCAGTCTGGAACGTCTCCATGTTTTATGGAGCTGTTTATTATTTTACACCAAAGCAGTGCTAGGGAGTGCTTCAGCTTTTTGGTTAGTATGGGTGGAATGGTGTCAAGGACATGGGAAGAGGGTTTGGAAGTGGAGCTCAGCATGATTATCTGATGTTGCTGAATGGGGCGGAAGCTTAGCCATGAATTAGAGGTGGGGCAAGGAGTGGCAACGATCGCCCTGGGCGTGGTGCTCTTAGTGGGTCGAGTGATAATGGTGTCCAGAGGGAGTTCGATCTTGGTGATCTAGTAGTTAAAGAAGCCGGCGAAATTGTCACAAAGTTCGTTGGACGCCTGAATTGAGGAGGTCACAGGCTTGGAGGTTTGTTGCTAGATGATGCTATAGAGGTATCTGTCTATTTTTTGCGCTGTCCGGGCGCAGAGCAAAAAAACACGCATTTCTTGTTTTTGATGTGATTGTTGTATTTCCTGCGGGCTGTTTTGAGTTGTTCACGGAGAGAGGAGGTAGGTTTCTTACTCCAGCTTCTTTCTATGGCTCTTAGGTTTCTCCTTTCGGAATTAAAGTCAGTGTTGAACCAAGACCTGGACGGAATGGCTCTGCTTTTTTTCAACTTTCGGGTAGCAAGTTGGTCCAACATAGTCACCAGGTTAGAATTGTACCGCGTAGTGAGTTCGGTAGTGGACTGTATAAAAACACAGGTTATTGGAATATCTACGGATGTCCTTTGGAAAATGTAAATAATCTTTTTAGAGCCAGAAGTGAAATGTGTTCCGGTATTTTCAGGACTATCCTGTATTAGCTGTCGACTGCATTTAGACTCCAAACTGGATGTTGGAGTCTCTTCTGGACAGAAAATTCTGGGGACTTGGGCTCAAGTAATTGGTGAGTGAATTGACAGAAAAAAACAACAATGGCAGAGTACGGCATTTGACTACGTTTTCAAACTGTAATACAGTTAATGTCATATACAGATGGACATGCCAATGCAGGCTAAAATATATTGGGCTAACAAGCAGGAAAGTGAAGGTGCGGATTCAAGAGCACTTGAGCACCATCAAGGTAGGCAAGCTCACCACTCGTCTGGTACAACATTTTAATGAACACAAACATGATCTTCGAGCAATGAAGTGGATTGTGCTGGAGAGAGTGATGGCTGATAGTAGCAGCATTGACAGAGTATTGGCGAAAATGGAAGCTTGATGGTTTTTTTGGGAGAAAGTAGATCAGACAGGATTGAATGATCATATTGAATGGAATAAAGTCAGTAGATAGCAGCTACGAGCACACTGAGCAGGGGCTGGTATTATGTTTATATGGTGCAGCAGGTCACCATTCGGGCTGTACCTGACATGATCTGCAGTATAGTGAATTAGCAGGGGGGGTTGGTGTATATTTGCACTACTGAACATCGAAGATCGTGCCAAGGATGAGAATTTTTTTCTTACACTCAACTGTGTATTTGCATGGCCAGTGTATTGAACGAGTAAGAGATGAGGTATAAGAATATCGGGATTGATGGAGATAATACACACTGCATACAGCAACTGATAATTGTAGTGCATTTGAGCCAGGCGTAGAAATCAACAATTTATACATCTCTGGTAATCATCGCACGATACCTGTGACTCAATATGAATTGGGAACATAAGAATACCGGTACTGGGGGCGTGGCTACGGAGCGCAGCGGAATGGCTGCCTTGTGAGGGAGCTCCGCGCGCCGGAATCTTACACCGGGCAAATACCATCCTGAATCCTGCTGAAAACGGGCTGCGAACGTGCCTGGGAGAGAGACAGCACATTTTGAAGCGGTGCAGAGAGTCTGGGCCCTGCGCCTTCACCCTGATCTTTTGATAGTAGCGGGCCGCGCAGTGACGGACAAGATGGCGGTGCCGCGCTTGGGGCTGTGAGTGTGGTCTGGAGACCTATCTCTGCGGCGTGGCGGACTTAGGAGGCAGACGCTGGGACTTTGAGGACGTGGCTGCTGCACTGCTCTAGCCCGCGGTGACTTTGCAGCGGTTCGAGGGGCCGGGAAGTGCTGCTTGGCTGGACGGGCTGTGCTCGGCTGGGGACTGTGTGCGAGTCCCTGGCGATCTCCGGCCTCAGATGAGTGCGGTGACGTTGGCGGCCTGATGAAGTGACTGCTGGGCAGCGAGGAATCGGAGGCCTACTACTGCATTCCTGCAGACGCTGAGTGGAGGGCACAGAGCGGTCTGTCACGAGGCTGGTACTGGTGAGTGGGGCGCTGATTGGGACCGGGCTCACTGGGCCTGGCGGCGTGGGGCTGGCGGGGCATACTGCCTGTGAGAGGCGGTGGCGCCTTGCGAGTCTTGTGCGGTGGGGCATCTGGGAGCTGTGGTTAGGACGGCGCTACTTGCAGTGCCTGGCTGGGCTCTGTGTTGTCTGCGGGACCTGTGGGAACCACCTCTTGGCTGCAATACTACGTCCCTGGGCTAGCCTAGGTCAGGGGCGAGTGGGTGGCTGCGGTGGGGGTCCTTCAGGGACTGCGGGCGGTGGAGGGCCTGAGTGGCGCTGTAAGTGTCTCCTGCAGGTGTACATGGAGATGGCCTGACGGCGAATAGTGGCCCCCTCTTTTTCTGGACTGCGCCACGCTGACACAAGGCTGGAGGCATTGGTCATTTTGGTGGCCCCAGTAACAGAGTAGGGTGGGAATGCCAGGATTGAATGTGCAGACGCAGTGGAGGGCTGTGGAGCTCTAAAAAGTCGAGACATTTGTGCTACTTATTGCTCACTGAGGTGTACGAGTTCTCGGACTGCTGGGACACGCTGCGAGGCGTCATGGGCAAATCAGAGCCCAGGCAGGCTAAACTGGCCTTCGAAAACAAACGGCTGACGCGGGCGGTGGACGATCCGCATGAGCAGGGCGAGGCTAGGGGTGCATCATCTACGCCAGAAGAAACCGAAGATAATAACCGCACGATACTCCTTGAGCTGCACGCGGGGATGAAGTCCATAGACAGCAAAATAGATGCATTGGCGACTGGACTGGACGTGGTGAAAAAGAAAGTTGACAAACATGAGCAGCGGTTAGATGTGCTGGAGAATAGGGTGTCCGATGGTCACGATACGCAGGCCGAGACACGCACGCAGCTCCTCCAAATGGAAAAGATCCTGGAGGTGATCAGCGCGAAAAACGAGGATTTAGAGGCGCGATCTAGGCGCAATGATGTACGAATTCTTGGCCTATCGGACACTACGCCTATAACCAAGATGGAGCCTTGTATTGACGGCATGCTGCGGGAACTCTTCGGGACTGCTCTGTCCAGTGTGATGATTGTGGAAAGGGCTCCCAGGTCCTTGCGGCCCAGACCAAAACCAGGTGCGCCACCAAGGCCGATCATCGCCAGACTACTCAATTATGCAGACCAAGATTCTATTCTGAGGAAGGCAAGGGCAAAGGAACCGGTGGTATACAAGGGCGACACTTTCCGTCTTCCCTGATTATACCCCGGCGGTTCAGTCTGCGCGTCTTGAGTTTGTCCCGGTGAAAAAGCTGCTTAGGGAGGAGACGGTGCCCTACGCTATGCTCTATCCCACAAAGCTGAAAATAACTCATGAGGAACAGTCATTTTTTTTTTACAGACGCCAAATCTGCATTGAAGTTTACGAAACATCTGCAAGGTCAAGACACGGGAACAACGGACAATTGTTGAGCAGACTTCTTCAGGACTGGACGACGCAGATTGATAGACTGTCTATTGTTATGCTTGGCTAATATTTCATGATTGTAATGTTGGGCCTCTCTTTTTTCAGAATGGGCGTGGCGCTGTTGTTTAAGCTGGTTAGAGGTGTTGGGGTAGGCGGGAGCTTTCGCTGTAATTGTTGCTCTCTCGGGGGTCCAGAGCAGGGCAGTGTACTATTTTTTCAAAGAATATTGGACAGAGATTCAGCGGTAATATGATAGAAATAGTGCCGCTCGAGGCTTAAAGACTCACGTTGGGACTCTGCTGCTTCTGTGGGACGCCGCCAGCCATACCGGGAACTCAGCTGACTTGGGGCACTTCGTGAAACCAGCTGCGGGACTGCGAGGACCAGTTTGCACAGTGCCATAGACACCGGCAGCACCTGGGTCCTCTTCCCACCCTGCCCCCTCAGCACCTCCTATTTAGGCTGATAAACACACGCGCACGGGGAACGCGGGTGGGTGCCGTGCGAAGCCCGGGCCAAGGGCGGGCCCGTTGGAGCCCGGACCAGGCCACCCCTCTCCGCTCTTCGGCCTTTGCTGGAATTATTGCAGCTTGCCACCTGCAAGCGCTCGGTGGAGGGAACGAGTATTGTTCTTCCCAAAGTGCATTGTGTAATATGGCTGCACAGGAGACCAATAGCAAAGGGCATAACAACAAACTTACAGGAACACTGGATGATTTCATAACAAGAACCAACCTAGCGATTGACCAGGGTATTAAGCATTTGGAACGAAGGGTGTCTCAGGACCTACTTATGGCCAAAAGATCCTCGCTGGGGCCCTTTGCGAACGCTCGAACACCAGAGGTTCCTAGGGTTCTAAATGTACCCAGTCAGGATTTGGCTCAAACTCCCCTTCCCACCCAAATGATGCAACACGATAATTCTGTGCGACTGGACACATCTACCCTGGGAAATACTCATCTATGCAGTTGGGAAATTATGACGGCAATAATGTGCTAGGCTCAGGCTCTTCTAGGATCGATCTATTGGCATGGGAGGCCAGCCTATGCAAGACAATTACTGCACATCTGAGTGCCTTATTACTTCCATTGAAAGAGACTTGCTACTATTGAAAGTTAACTATTTAACTTTGAACAAGTAACAGTGGCTACTTTAAGTAGTCTGATTAATAATGCATTAGTTCAGGGCAACCAGCACATGTCAACTGAAGTGGGAGGGGCTGCGATGCACGAAAATCCTTCAACCTCCGTGACACAAGTTGCTGTTAATTCCATATAATCCACGGGGGAGTAAAAGCTTTACCAAATAAAGTGGGTGGAGGGCCCAGGGCTGAACAGCAGACAGCGCCCAGTAGTGTAGGAGGAGCACAGACTGATATTACTTCCCAAAATGGGCGGGCTGTTGTGGATGCAGAAACAAGTAGGAGAGCCCGAACAGAACCCCGAGTGGACTTCTCACCAGAAGTCAGTCCCTATTTAATCATTCTTACAGGGGGCCCAGAAATCAGCACGTCGAATGTTGAATCATTTTCAACCTTAAAAAACAAAGTTATCTGCTGGCTTAATGCGCATAGACCCCTCCCTCCTCACATGAGTACTGAAATATCTATGGTCAGAAGGGTGGGATGGGTAGGGCGCACTCCCAAAACTTCAACTGGCGATTGTGTATTGGTCAATTTTAGGAATCCACACATTACAGATTACATATGCAACTGGAACCTAGCCAACGTTGGCACAAAGATAGAAGTTAGACCCCTCTCCCAAGTTTACCCCAGCAATCAACTGAGAAACCCAGACGAGGGCTGGTCCCTCGTACCCCACCAGCGAGCGGCGAGAGGTGGGAAGAGTTGGGATGGCCACCAACTATCTGTCCACAATCAGATCCCATGCTATAATAGGTTCAGCGGCTTGGACCAGGTCGACTGACTCATTAGGGTCAACCAGGATACACAGGATGATGCCCAGTCACTCTTAGTGGATGTTGGGGTTGGCCTAACTATGGTGGAGAGAGACAAGGCATATGAGCTGTCTGGAGCACAAAATCCCCCAATAGGGAACTCGAGGAATGGTAATATGTATGTTTTGGATAGGGCAGTTGAAGACCACTCACTTGTATTGCCCCTACCTTCTACCAGGGTTGAAAATTTAACGGGGAGAGCAGATACCACGTCGCATCACATACGGTCTAGTATAGGGAACACAAACTCTATGTCAATCCTATCATGGATTGTGGCAGGTCTACCAAATAAGTTGGCCTGCCCAGAGTGGGGTACCTTTGTGGACAGGAGTGATATTTGTGTATTCCAAGAAAACTGGGCCAGGGAGGACCAACATAGAGTCGGGTTTGCAGCATATAACATTGCTGCACGATGGGGAGGCAAGGGACGCCCATCGGGGGCCTCACAACCTGGGTTGGTGTAAACTTGGAGTGCTCGGGCGCGTCTATCCAGACGTACTCTAATGATATCCAGTGTGTTCTCCTGTCCTAGCCAAACCACTACAAACGTGCTATTGTAAATGTTTTCTCACGGCCGACAAGTGTGGCAAATGAGTCCAAAACCATCTAAGATCTATCAACTTTCCTTGGCTCCCTTAGCAGGGATATCCATTACTTGGTCGCGGGGGACCTGAACTGCCACTACGAGCCACTCAATGGTTTAAACAAGGGAGTACTGACAGGCGAGGATGAACACTGGGGAGTCCCGCCTTGCCAGTCCCCATTCCCAAAGTCATGGTCCCGTCTGGCCATTCAGATCACGACCCTAACCCTGAATAATTCCATCAGAGCTTGTAATGGTCGCATGCCCTCTGACATCCCGTCCAAGTGTACATTCAACAAAAGGGGACAGGAATCAAGATTGGACTATATTTTGGTGGAGGTATGTCTATGGCCAAAGGTCATCGACTTAGAGGTACTGCCCAGGGTGGACAGTGATCACAATGCACTGAGAATGCGGATGGAGTGCCCATGGGCTAGGGCAAATGGAAAGGAAACTGGCCTGGAAGCGGTAGATGGGTTGGTCATAACTAACAGGCGCAGAGTCAAGTGGGACAAACTGGCTGTATCATGAGATGCACTGTCTAAACTACACAGTGCTGCTGTACCCATTCTTGAGGAAGCGGGCTCCTTAATTTTGCAGCCCTTAGTACCAGATTTTAATGACAACATGCAGCGCATCCATCAGGATTTAGGTGCCTGCCTAGCAGAATTTCTTAACCCGCCGGGCCTCAATAGGAAGCGGAGGGTGCCTGTATTCACATGGTACAACGCCTCATGCAGGAAGGCAAAATCAGAGCTTATCGGGGCCCTTAAAGATGGGAGAGACAAAACTAATATTCGCACCCTAAGATCACAATATAAAGATATAATGCACCATGCTAGGAAGGAGTGGGATATGGAAAAATGGTCTAATCTTTTCTCCTCACTAGATTCCAGAGACGCACTTAGATTCTGGGCAATAGTTAACTCAGGGTCAGGAGAGCCTAGATCGGCAATCTGACCCAATATAGAGGCGGGGGTCTGGGAGCTTCATTTCAAGACCCTATACGCAGCAGTCCCAGGTGTAGAATGTCCGCTGGTAAATACATCTAGACCAGGGGAAGGTGCAGAGCAAGAATTCCTGGTTGAAGAAGTCTATACTGCCACAAGTAAGTTGGCCATGGGCAAGGCCCCTGGCCTGGAAAGGCTTCCCGGTGATCTATTTGGAGATCAACCGTTGATTTGGGTCCCCTACCTTTGTGCCCTATTCAACGCGATTTTGGGAGGCATGGAGATACCGGGTACTTGGTTGGGAGCGGAGTTTGTTCCAATCTTTAAGAAGGGTTCTCCTCTGCTCCCAACCAATTACAGGCCCATTAGCCTCATAGATATCCCTCTTTTCCAGACTAATCCAGGATCGCTTACAAGAATGGATTGATGAGCACGACATCCTCAGCCCCTACCAGGCGGGATTTAGAAAAAAAACATCTACAGTGGATCAGATTTCCCGTCTCCTAATGTTATACTGGAAGACGGCAACGTTGGGGGGTGGCAGCCTCTATATGGTTTTCGTGGACCTTCGGTCTGCATTTGACCTCGTACCTAGGGGCAAACTGTGGGCGGTGCTCCAGGATATGGGAGTCCGAAACGCAATTTTGGCCGTCCTGATGAGGCTGCATACACAAAATTATGCTCAGGTTAGATGTGGTAGGGAAGGGGTGCTGTCGTCACGGTTTCCGGTCGCCAGGGGGGTCAGGCAGGGGTGCGTCCTGGCACCAACCCTATTTTTTCTTTATGTGAACGGTGTTGTATCGCACCTGGATGCGGTTCCCAACAATGATGCACCGAGATTGGCAGGCAGGAGGGTGCCAGCGATAAGGTTTGCCGATGACACCCTCCTGCTTTCCAAGTCCCCCATGGGGATCCAGCGAGTGCTGGATGGCTTTATCAACTTCTGTCGTTGCCGGGGACTGGAAATCAATGCTGATAAGACCAAATCCATGATTTTCAGTCCCCCGGCTCACACTCGCCCAACACAGCTCCTTGGTAGGGTTAGACTGGAGAGGGTACAGACATTTCAATACCTGGGGGTGACGATCAATGAAAATCTTGCTTGGGGTCCCCAACAGGTGCAAGCCCAACTCAAACTCTCCCAGCTAGCGGGTGGCATCCTTAAAATGGCAAACACATCAACTCTTAAACCAGTGAGCCCCGCATTGGAGATTTACAAAGTCAAAGCAAGGGCATCGGCACTTTATGGTGGGGAACTCTGGGGGCACTTCTGTAACTCTGATATCGTTAAAGTGGAGAACAAGTTTATGAGGCAGTTACTTGCACTCCCTCTAAGCACTCCTCTCCTTCCACTGAGATTGGACTTAGGACTGAGTCTTATCCAGGATGAGCTAGCTCTGAAACCTTTAAGGTTTTGGCGCAGGCTATGGATAACACCAGAACTATCCAATTATAGGCATGAATTGAAGGATGTGCTGAGCCATGGTAGCGCAGTTAAAATCCCCTGGCTTGTATTCGTGAAAAACGAACTAGGAAAAATTGGACTATTGGACCTCTGATATGATCCAGAACGGGCATGCAGGGGGGTTTCCGGCAATATGCTTGCGAAATCCTTTATGGATTACAAACAGAATACATGGTTTCAAGATTCTAAAGCTGGCTCCCTGACAATAACTTTTTTAACACTCAAACATTCTTTTGAGGAGTTTTTGGAATGTTATTTACCCAGTAGGAGCATGGAAGTTATACATCCAATGGAGGCATGGATCATTACCGCTAGGGGTATTTGTAGGCAAGAGGTCGTCTTTCATGAGTAAATCCTGCCCTGGGTGTGGTGCGTCTAAGGAGGATGAAATGCACATGCTCTTCTGCCCTGCCTACAGAAAAGCTAGAAAGTACTGGCGTGTACCCCTATGCAAGAACATGGGTTTTGATAAATGATCTGTTGCAATGAGAGTTTTCAAGACAGATACATCACCACATATAGTTTTTGCACTTTCAAAATTTCTTTTAGCAATGAGGTCCAAAAGATCCTCCGTTATTACAGTGGCACCCAGGGGTGATTTTATATAGTGACTGTGTACATTTCATGACAAATCCATTTTTATCTAATTAATTTTATGCTTTTTATATACATTGTTTTTACTGTAATCTTTAATGACTGAAAAAATGTCGAAATAAAGATTCAATGAATGAATGATAGAAATAGTTCCGCCGGCCGCACTTCGTTGCGAGTACACACTGCTGTGCTTCTTCCCCTAGTGAGTATAGTTGTTGTAAGGAAGGTGGCGGGGGGGCTGGTCTCGACCTGATTGGGAGGTTGGAGTGGGTGGTGGGTGGAGGGCCGTGAGATGTTTGCAGTTTTTGTATGCTTTAGGTTTTTTGTACATTGAGATCGATCACAATTGCGAAAGGTGGTATTTCCTATGCACGGCGCTAGTGCTGTTCAGTGATTGCTTGTGTAATCTCCCAAGGGGCTCTGTGTCACGAACTGTTACTCTTGCGACAATATATGTTAAATGGCTGATAATTGTGTAATGTTAACTTGGAATGTTCGTGGCCTCAACTCCCCTAAAAAAGGGCGACATGTGTCAGCGTATCTGAACAGGCATGGAATACAAGTTGCACTGTTACAGGAGACACATCTGGCTCCACATGTGATGTGTGGGACACTGGGCAGGTGGGCGGGTTTTCATCTTGCTGCCTCCTACGCGAGGGGAGTGTTGATTTTGATTAAAAGAGGGGTTGACTTTCAAATGTTACACACGTATGCAGATGATGAGGGGCGATGTGCTATGGTGTGCAGGAAGTTGCGTGGCACGTTGGTCATTGTTGTTAATATGCATGGTCCAATAGTGGACGATCCGGCGTGCGTGGCTCGTCTCTGATCAATTGAGGAAATGGCCTGATGCGCCTGTTATTTGGGGGGGGGGGGGATTTGAATACGTATTAGGATGCGCAGTTGGATAAGTCTAATCCGGAAACTCACCGCACCACCAGAGTCGCCGCGAGTGTTGCGGGCAATGGAGGAGTTTGGATTGCATGATGTGTGGAGAGTGCGAAATCCGGAAAGGCAGGAGGGTACGCATGCGAAACCTATGCATGGCAGTTGGTCGAGGCTTGACTATTGGCTGGTTGGTGATGAGCTCGTGGAGTGTGTGGTTGAGGTGGTGCCTCTTGCTCGTACGCTGTCGGATCATAACCCGGTGCGCCTGCTTTTGAGGAATACAGCTTGAGTGCGTCGTCCTTTTACGTGGCGGTTGCGCGCTGAGGCACTTCTAGATCCTATATTTGACAAAACCATACATAACGCTATCGTGCTATACTTTACGTTGAATAAGGGTACGGTTGATCAGGCTGCAATGCTGTGGGAGGCCTTCAAGGTCACCATTAGAGGGACATGTAACGGTACAGCAGAGGGCATACTTCGGGATATAAGAACGCAATTGCAGAGAAATGAATCCGAATTGCGCGATCTAGAGCGTGATTATGCTAACCGGCCTGAACTGTCTAAATTGGCTAAGATACAGGAATTGATAGTGGAATATGATGCGCAGGCGGAGGCAGAGATTAAATATATATCTCGCAGACATGCGGCTCGATGGTACGGTGAGGCGAGTAGGCCGGGACGGACGCTGGCGTTCAAGATTGAGGCGAGATTAGAACAGCAGCGAGTGGATAGGATAGTGGATGACATGGGGGCTGCGCATTACTCTCTGGAGGCTAGAACGGAACAATTTCGTATATTTTATGCGGATTTGTATAGCACACGAAGTACGCGGTCTACTGAGGACTTTGAGGAGTATTTAGATGACATCGCGTGCGCTTGGTTGTCGGATGTGCAGCGTCAGTATCTATGTCTTCCCATTGATGAGCAGGACATCAAATTGGCAATAGCGGCGTTGGCTAATGGTAAGGCACCGGGCCCAGATGGGCTTCCGGTCGAATTTTATAAGAAATATGCTGATCTCCTTGCGCCGCATCTGCTGGAGGTCTATGCGGAAGCCTACGATGCCGGGATGCTTCCCCCATCATTGAGAGAGGCACTTATTGTCACATTGCTTAAGAAAGATAAACCCAAGGGGGGCGTGGCCAGGTGCCAGCGGAGATGGCCACCTAATACCCGAGCTCCGCCGGGACCGCAGCTGTCCCCGCGTCAATCCGTCCAAAATCCTCGTCAGGGTGCTCTCCCATCGGCGCCCTGACCCCCTGATGCGTGGCGCTCCCGGGCGATCCTGAGTTTGGAGCTCCCCCAGCGTGGCCGAGCCGCGACCGTCCAGAAGACAAGGCGGACCTGGGCCTTGCATCCTGAAACCCCGGGCTGGGCAGTCGCTAAACTCGAGGCCCCGGCTTGGGGCCTGCTGATCTCGCCGGGCCTGTGAGGGACCGATTTCAACTCCGAGCCCTCTATTTGACTCGGCGCCCGTGTGGTGCTTCCGCCGGCCTCCCAGAGGGCCCGACTGAGGAGCGGAGGCGGGGGCGCAACGCTGACCTCCGGGGGCGAACTCCCTGACGTCTGTGGCGCCGTTTCGCGGCTCCGCGAAGGGGCCGGCCCTGAGGCGGAGGACTGCAGGACTTGCCTGGTGGGGCGCTCAGGGCCCCAGCACACACCCGATCGGGGGGGGGGGGGGGTAACCCCCATAATGGCAGAGTAGCAGGGAATTGGCTGCAGCGAGGGAGGAGCCTGACCGGCCACACGGAGGGGCACCGACCAGGTCCCGCAGGAGCACCCCGGGGGGATGGAGCCCCTGCAGCACACGAATGGGGTTGACTGGCCTTGACCCAGGAGCATCGCTGACTCAGGAGGTGAAGCGGCCCAGAATAGAGTAAAGGGCCTGTATTGGTGCTGTGCGGGTGTGGAGAGTCGGTGCGGACTGGAACCTGTGGGGGGGCCGTTCCTAGGAGAGGCGACTGGCTGCATCCTCGCAGGATTTGTTGGAGCCTGGTGGGACCGGGGTGAGGACATCTGTGCTTAAGGACTGCTTCCGGACCTGGAGGTGCTGCAGACGCTGCCGCGGGTCCATGCGCAGGTGCTGGGTGAGGCCTTCCCTGCCGCGGGACGCTACTGGCCGCACGTGGGGGAGACTGAGGCGCCGGAAAACCTCTGCCATCGTCCGGATACCATTCGTGCCCGGTGAGGTGCTGCGGAGGCGCGGCCTGTTCACCATGAGACCCAAGGGAGGTACGTCAACCCAGACGAACAATCTGGACAAGTACGCTGTGCCGCTGCGGCTGGGGACCAGACGGGCCAAGCGGAACCCTCCTTGACTTCCATAATGGCGGCGATTCAGGTGCTGGGTACCAACCTGGAAACAAAAATGGACAAGATCTCCATTGAGGTGAACCTTCTCCGCACTGATCTGGGCAAAACCACCGAGAGATCGAAGTCCAACGCGACGGACGTGAAAGCGCTGCAGGCCTCTGAAAAGCGTCTTGAGGGTCGCATCAATGAGCTCGTCCACCAGCATCGCCAAATGGCCCTCTGACTCGAAGATCAGGAAGGGAGGGCCCGAAGGAGTAATATACGCATGGTAGGGGTGCCGGAAGGTTTGGAGGGGCAAAGTGTGGAGCTGTTTCTCGAGGACTTAATCCTTCACCACTTGAAACCCACCAGGCTGCCCAAAATCTTCACGATTGAACGGGCCCACCGTGCGCCGGTCCCCAAGCCCAAGCCGGGGGCTCCGCCCAGGACGATAGTCGCCAAAATACTGAACTTTAGGGATCGAGACGCTATCCTTCCGGTGGCACGGCAACAGGGAGACCTACAGTATGAGGGAGCCACTATCCGTTTCTTCCCCGATTTCACCCTGCAGGTCCAGCAGGAGCGGCGCTCATTCTTGGGAGTCAAGGCGGAGCTACGTGACCGGGGCATCAAGTATATGATGTTCTTCCCAGCCAAATTGAAGATCATTGTGGAGGGCCGATCCATGTTCTTCACCACGCCGGCGGCGGTGGTCCAGGAGTGGCTGGATACGGCGGCACCGAACGACCGGGCGAGACAGGAACATGGCGCATGGAGAAAGAACCGGGCCCAGTCCCCCGGGTCCGCTGCAGACAAATCAGGAGGGGACGTACGGAGCCAGCGATCGTTGCGCTCAAGATCGGCCAGTCCCCGATGAGACACTATCTTGCTGCAGGACCATGCCCTACTGAACTGTAACATATACTGTACTGTGCTGTGTTAAGGTTTGATGTGAATGTAGGGATGGTAATGACATTTGCCCAAAGACTCTAGACTCTGGGGGAGCCCGGTGGGCACTCCGCAGCGGTGAGGGGTATCTAGTCTGGGGGCAGCGCAGGTATGGCGGTTGGAGTTGGGGCCGGCGCACGTTTTCCCTACTAGAGTTTACCCGGGACGGGGAGTCCCTCACTCCTGGGCTGGGGGAAAGGCGTTCTGCTAATTGGGGTAGTGGGTAGTTTGGAACCTACAGAGCAGGGAGCAGGGTGGGGGGGTTGTTTCAGGGGGGGGGTAATGAATCCAATTTGGTCACGAAGGGAAGGAGAAGTAGAGTTGGTTGAGCGTAGAGGGGGAGGGGGGAGGTGTTGCGGGTGGGGGGGGGGCGGACTGCGGATGGTAGGGCTTAAAGGGGGTAAGGAGTTCTGGGGAGTTGGGGAGCGCTAATTGTTTGGACACACTTTAGAGGCAATGGAAGGTCCCGGTGGCGTGCAAAGGTCTTAGGGTCTACGCAGGACGTCAGTTGTGGATATGGCTAAGAAATGGGACAAAAGCCTCAAGATACTGAGTTGGAATGTAAACGGGCTGGGGGACAAGCTAAAACGCACCATGGTACTGCAGTTCCGCAAGCGTCACCAGCCGGACGTGGTGCTGCTACAAGAAACTCATCCGTTGGGCAACAACTGCCACGCCCTGTCTAGGTATGGCTATGTACTAGCAGTCCACTCTGGTTTTAACACAGGATCCCGAGTGGTGGGTGTTTTGCTTCGGCGTGCCTTCCCCTTCCTTCCTGATCACACAGAGGCTGACCTGCAGGGCCGCTTCGCCACAGTCTCAGGTAAATTGGAGGGGCGCAGACTAAACCTAGTGTCCACATACGTCCCGCCAGGCCTACAGTCGCAGGCGTACACTGATCTTGGTAAACTTCTCCTGTCCCTCCCAGACGGGCAGCTATTCATATGGGGGGGGGACTTCAATGCGGTAGTCTCCGGTATGTTAGACAGGCACCCGCCCAGGTATACACCTCGGGGGCAGAGATGTTTGGGGGACTTCCTTGACACATTTGGCCATAGACATATGGCGCCTACCACACCCCACGGACACGCAGTACGCCTTCTCGGGCCGCACCACTCCTTTTCCTGCCTGGATCATATACTTACTCCTTTGCTCCGAGACACAGCTGTGCGTGAAGCAACGCATTTGGCGAGAGGTATTTCTGACCACTCGCTGGTAATGGCCCACCTGACCGTGGGCAATAGACGGGAAGGCTGCGTGGCGCCCATCAATGCCTGGTATCTCCATAATGAGGACCTCCGCAAGGCACTGATCCTCTCCATAACCAACTACTTCGACAGGAATGACTGTTCAGTAGATTCGGCAATTTCACTTTGGGAGGCCTTTAAAACAGTCCTTAGAGGCGAGGCCCTCTCGGCACTCGCTGGTAGGCGCAAAGAGAAGGGAGCGCAGATGGTTGGGATAGAGAATGACCTGGGTGTATTGGAGGAGGCAATGCATACTAAGGATATGCCGACGGCGCGTCATCGACTGTCATTGAAAACCACAGAATGGGGGGAGGAGCTTCGCGGGCAGCCAAGATGGCCGCGTAAGCTCGGAGTTCCAAAGACCCTCCGATCCTCCGCATTAATCCTGTCGTCTATCCTGATCCGTGACAGTGGAATACTGTAGGTGAACTGCTGTTGGTGCGGGACTCGTTGTCCGATTGAGATTCCGACGTTCCTAGGTGGAGTTACACCGTGTGCAAGTTTGGGGACGACGACGTGACCAGCGCCCGTGCCTGGGCCGGCGAGTGCGACACAGCCGTACGGAGGTGGCTTGGACAGAGTGACTGGTCCGCTCTGGAGCGGAGTTTGCGGAGTTACGGAGTGTGTTACAGAACAGAAGGCGGAGACAGCTGTGACCGCTTGTCACATCGGTGAGCCGGTGAGGCCCCGGGGGTTTCTCAACCTTGGTGGTTGTTCACCTATCATGGCGGGCAGAGGCGAATCCGACAGAGGGAATTCCTAGTCAAACAGGAAATCAACTTACTCCCAATCCAACATGGAACGGTATGCCCACCCTAAGAGCTCGCCTGGTGCTGCTGCGCGACCCAAGAACACACATCGAGAGGTGTCGCCGGACGATTCGGCCCCAACCCTCCGGGACGTTATGGGCACCATCGAGGGTATAAAAGCCGAGATGCATAAACAGCATGGAGGTCATGGCGCACAAGGTCGATACGCTGGCCATTGAGGTCAACCTGATCAGGGCCGATTTGGGCAAGACCAACGATCGGGTCAAATCACTTGACATTAAAACCTCGAGCCTGACCACGGACGTCTCGGACCTGCAATCAGAGGTCCGGGACCTGAAGTCAGCAAATGCGCTATTTGCACGTAGGCTTGAGGACTTTGAAGGACGTGCCAGGCGCCAGAATGTCCGTATTGTCGGTGTTTCGGAGGGGGCCGAGGAGTCTGCCACAGACCTCTTTGTGGAGGACTTGATCCAGAATCATCTGGCCCCTGGGGGCCTTAGCAAGTTCTGTTCGGTTGAGCATGCCCACAGACTGCCCGGAGGCCGCCCGAAGTTGGGGGCTCTTCCGCGGCCCATCATTGCCCGTGTGTTCAACTTTAGGGACCGGGTGCTATCCTGCAGGCATCAAGGAGAGATGGGCCGCTGAAATACCAAAACGCAGATATCAATTTCTACCCGGACTTCACCCAATCGGTCCAGCGGCGGAGGCAAAGCTTCACGGGCGTGAAACGGCGACTGCGGGAGTTGGGGATGAAGTACTCCATGTTGTTCCCCGCGAAACTGCGTATTGAGCACGACGGCCGTGCCTTGTTCTTTGACTTGCCTGAGGTCGCGGGAGACTGGCTGGACACTTTGCCTCAACGGCGCGAGGAACACGAGGAACAGTCGGAAGGAGCAACGGGTGGCCCTGAGCAACAGGAGTAAAATGATCCTTCGGACCTTTTTCTGACAATGGGACTGCCCATGGCAGTCGGTATCACAGTACTGTACTTTTGGTTACTATCCTTACTTCTTGAGCCGGGGATGGGGGGGGGGGATAGGGTAACCTCATTTCTCCTCTAGGGGCTTTTCGTAGTGTAGTTTTCTAGGGGTGACAGGCGCACTGATAGTTGGGGGGGCTCTTTAGTCTGATGCAGGGGTGCAGGGTGGGGGGTGGTTGGGTTTTTTGTTGTTCACTTGTTCTCTTTTTCTACTTTTCTACTTCAAGGCAAGGTAAATGTTGTGCTGCATATGGTTTTGTAGCGACGTCACCCGCCAGGGCTGGCATGGGCCTGCACTTTGACGATGGGGGGTAAGAAATTGAATGTATTGTGTTGGAATGTTAATGGGCTGGGGGATCGTATTAAGAGAGGGGTAGTACTACAAATGTTCAAGAGATGTATGCCGGATATTATTTTGTTGCAGGAAACTCATTTGGTAGGAAACACGTGCCATGCGCTTAATAGAAAGGGTTTCAAGTTGGTGGCACACTCTGGGTTCTCTTCGGGGTCCCGGGGGGGCGGGGATCATGGTGCGCGTGTCTCTCCCATTCGAGATAGAATCCAGCGTGACTGATGAGAAGGGGCGCTACGTCGCCGTCACGGGTAGATGGAAGGGGAATACCCTAGTTTTGGTTTCTGTTTATGTCCCTCCTGGTTTGCAGACAACCACGTTCCAGGATCTTGGGGGTGCCATTTTGGGTTTGCCTGAGGGCCTACTTATTGTGGGTGGGGACTTCAATGCTGTTGGTTCGGGGACCTTAGACAGGCATTCATCCAGAGATCTTCGAGGTGCGCAGTCCTGGCTTCCCGACTTCTTGGACACTATGGGGCTTATTGACTGCTGGAGGCTCTTGCATCCTACCCAGCGTCAATACTCGTTCCACTCAGGGGCTCAAGGTAGCCTCTCCAGAATTGATTACGGTCTGGCTCTAGCGGCCCACGCATCGGCGGTCTCTGAGGCCCGACTGATGGTCAGGGGCATCTCAGACCATTCTCCGGTCTGGGTGTCCTTTGACTTTGACATCGTGGTAGCCAAGAGGGTGGCGCCGGTTAATCCGTGGTACTTCCGTAACCCTAAGACGCGTGGACTCCTGGCCAAAGCCATTGAGCTCTATTTCTCCGAAAACACGGGCTCGGTCACATCAGCTGTCTCCCTATGGGAGGCCTTTAAGACTGTCTTGAGAGGGGAGGCCTTCTCCTTAATAGCCGAGGTGCGGAGACTTAGGGACGCGGACGTGGTGCGGATTGAATCAGAGATCGCGGACCTCGACTCCCAATTGGAGACCGATCCGACGCCGGACCTACTCCATGTTCTCTCGCTTAAGGAGTCAGAGTACCGGGCCACTGTTACTGACGCGGCTAAGATCATGGGCAGAGAACAGCAGGGGAGGATCTATGATGTCGGGGACAAGGCGAGCAAGCTTATTGCATGGCTTGACAAGAAGGAGAGGGCCAGCCGAGTGGTCCC
The DNA here is from genome assembly GCF_964263255.1 of Lissotriton vulgaris. Classification (NCBI taxonomy): domain Eukaryota; kingdom Metazoa; phylum Chordata; class Amphibia; order Caudata; family Salamandridae; genus Lissotriton; species Lissotriton vulgaris. The sequence goes on along the minus strand of NC_141699.1, from coordinate 603,372,816 downwards.
TGAGGTGCTGGGGGAGGTCGGCGTGGCCGTTACCGACCCCAGCGCTATAGTCATGGTCTTCGCCGAGTACTTCGAGTCCGTTTACACTTCGGTCTCTGAGATGGCTGCGGTGGACTCCGATGCCCTACTGCGTGAGATGGACCTTCCGTGCCTGTAGGACACTGAACGTGACAACATGAATAGAGATATAACTGCTGACGAGGTCGCTCTCGCGATACGCTCCCTGAGGTCCGGCAAGGCGCCCGGCCCCAACGGCATCCCGGTGGAGCTCTACCAGATAAAGCCCGATGCCGTCGCCCCGCCCTTACGGGACATGTTCCTGGAGGCGCGGGAGGTGGGTATGCTTCCCCTGGACCAGAGATTGGCCACCATCGTGGTCATTCATAAGGAAGGGAAGCCCAGAGACCTGTGTCGATCGTATCGCCCCATTTCTCTGCTGAATGCTGAGCCTAAGATTTTGGCTAAATTGCTAGCAAACCGACTGGTTGGAGCGATTAGCGACTTGGTTCATCCGGACCAATCTGGCTTTATTCCACACCACAACACCGCCCTTAATCTTAGGAGACTCCATGGGGCCCTCGCGAGGGTCTGTACGCTCCGGGAGCCGGCCATTTTGGTGTCTTTGGATGCCACGATGGCCTTTGACTCCCTTGAGTGGAACTACCTGTGGGCGGTGTTGGCGAAGTTTGGATTCGGTCCGGAATTCATAGGGTGGGTCAAGCTTCTGTATGCCAGTCCTCTTGCGAACGTTACGGTCAATGGCCGTGTATCTGCGTCATTTGCTCTCCGCAGGGGCACCAGGCAGGGTTGCCCCCTGTCGCCCTTGTTGCTTGCATTGGCACTTGAGCCTCTGGCTGCGATTCCATCCGGACATTAACGGGATAAAGTGGTCGCCCGGATTCGAGGAACGTGTGTCTTTATACGCGGACGACATTTTGCCATCTCACCTCTCCTTGCAAGTCCCTTATCGTGGTGTGTGACGTGCTGCATACCTTCGGACCTGGTCATCAATTGGTTGAAGTCACACTTATATGTTCTGAGGGGTGAGGTTCCGCGGCTTCCGAGGGACTGCAACATACAGGTTGCTAGGCAGGGGTTTAAATACTTGGGTATCTACATTTCAGTCAATCCCAAGACGAGTTATGCGAACAACTTGCTTCCCCCTCTTGCGCGCCTTCGGCGGGATGTAGAGGGGTGGGGGAAGCTGCCGCTTTCCCTGCTCGGACGTGCGGCATTGTTCAAAATGATGTCCCTGCCTAGATTCTTGTACGCGCTTCAGAATACCCAGGACCTGGTCCCATCCGGGTATTTCAGAGAGGTCGAGGGCTTACAGCGGGCCCTTCTCTGGGATGGCAGGCCGCGCATTGCTATTACTAAACTCACGCTTCCGTGGTATGACGGAGGTACTGCGTTGCCTGACATCCGGAGGTATTATTGGGCTTCCCAGCTAGCCGCCCTCAATCATGGCTTTTATAGTCCAGCTGTAAGTCCGGGTCACGCCATGGATCGGTGGTTCCTGGACGATGGGAAATATTAAAGGGCTTTGTACTCGAGATCTCTGGATGGCAGAATGACAGGTCCGACTAGGACAGCGGTTCACATATGGAGGGCGGTCACAAAAGCGCAGGGATGGAAAGGAAGACTCACGATGGCCACTCCACTTTACGACTCTGAATTATTGGGCAAATTGTGGCACACCAAGGGGTTTGATCGATGGGACTTGATTGGTATTTCTAAAGTTGAAGACATGATGGTCAGGGGTGAAATAAAATCCTTTGCTGCTCTGCAGACGGAGTTTCAGCTGGGAGCGACAGAATTTTTTTTAGGTACGCCCAACTGCAGCACGCCCTTTTGGCAGTGATGCCGGAGGGTGAGAAGGTCCCCGAATCCTCCCCGTTGGAAGACAGGGTACTGGACGGTCATATGCCGGACAGTGCCATTTCGTTGATTTACCAAAAACTAATCAATGTCCGCACTGACCTTCTTCTTGGTGTGAGAGAGCAATGGGTTCGTGATGGTGTTGAGTTGGATGACGAAGATTGGCAGTATGCGGTATCATCCCCCAAGGAGGTAGCGATCCCGGCCAGACTGCGCTTGGTCCAGCTGAAAATCCTACATAGGGTTTATGTAACCGGTCCTCGACTGATACATATGGGCCATTCGGTTGATGGCCTCTGTAGGCGTGGTTGTGGTGCATTGGCTGCCTTCATGCACATCGTTTGGGAGTGTCCTGCGGTCGCTTCCTACTGGAGGCGTATCCACATAGTGATGAGCGAGGTGACTGGAGTGGACTTGCTGGCCAAGGCCCGGCGCTGCCTACTGAATGTATGGGGCCCCACAGATTACAACAGTGCGCAAACCCAATGGATGACCTTGGGAAACATGGTGGCAAAGCGTGACATTGCCCAGAAGTGGGGCGCGGCGTCGCCTCCCTCAGTGACATTGTGGAAGACCAACATGGATTGGTGTATGTTTCGTGAGAAAACAGTATATGTGGCCCGGGGTAGACCCAAGAAGTGGCATAAGATCTGGGGAGCCTGGAATGAATATAGGGGTGATATCTGTCTCCCGCCTGACGCTGCCCCTTTGAGGACCGATTACCTCTGTAGCCTATGGCTCCAATCTAAGTATTACTAATGGACACATCCTGCATTCTCTCCCTCCCATGGTCATCCATTTGGCGCTGTTCATATGTGTGCTTTTTCAGGATTATTGGCCTAGCCTTCCCCTGGCCTGGGTATTGTCGCATACATGTCCTTCTGCCTTGCCTTCTAGCACTAGTTTGGTGCTCTTCTATTGTGTTCTATTTCGTTTTTCTTAAATTTTTACGAACATTAAAATAAACCTTGTACGATACTGCACTATGTGTTGTGTGCACCAGCCGTTCTAATGATACTATGCTGCCTAGCTTCCGGGATGTATGGCTAGATAGCTGTGTGCCTTGATTTAAATTAAAGGTTTTCCCAAAAAAAAAACAACAAAAAAAAAACACAGAATATCAGGCGATGGTAACGGAGGCAGCAAAGAGGATGACTGCCACCAGGGAGGGTAGGATATACGACCAAGGGGACAAGGTGGGTTGGCTCCTGGCGTGGCGTGGCTTGACAAGAAACAGTAGGCAAGTAAGGTGGTGGCTGAGATTCGGAGGGCAGACGGCGCTGTCCTCACAGAACCTCAAGACATGGTCGTTGAATTTGCCCACCACTTCCAAGCAGTCTATAGTCTGGGATCTGACCACCCCGAGGAGGACTCAGTTGCACTGCTTAATGATCTTAGGATGCCGGCCCTCTCGTATGTGGAGCGGGATCTCTTGGAGGCACCGCTCACCACATTAGAGATTGAGCGTGCGATAGGAGATCTTCGTTCCGGTAAGGCACTTGGACCGAACGGCTTGCCAATTGAGCTATACAAGCTCATGCCTGATGGCATCAGCCCCCATCTTAAGCGTATGTTCGATGAAAGTAAGACCAAGGGTGTGCTGCCACGGGACCAAAGACTAGCAACTTTTGTAGCGATCCACAAGGCATGGAAGCCTAGGGAGCAGTGTGCCTCATACAAACCTATCTCCCTGTTGAATGTGAAGGCTAAGATTTTAGCAAAAGTCTTAGCTAACAGACTCCAACCGGTCCTCACTACACTGGTCCACCCAGACCAATCCGGCTTCATGCCCCATCGCAATACAGCGCTTAATCTTCGCCGATTCAACGGGGTGTTAGGGAGATGTCACGCGATAAGAGAAGATGCAGTGGTGGTGTCGCTTGACGCCACGATGGCCTTCGACACTCTCGAGTGGCCGTATATGATGGCGGTTCTTCGTAAACTGGGCTTCGGCCCGAGCTTCATCTTTTGGATACGACTCCTCTATTCAGAGCCGCTAGCCCAGGTGGTCATGAACAACAAGGTCTCTGAGGCATTCACCCTGGAGAGGGGGACACGCCAGGGGTGTCCGCTTTCACCCCTTCCGTTTGCCCTCTCCCTTGAACCGCTGGCCACCTGGATCAGGCAGGGCGTCTCCTTGAAGGGAATTCGTTGGACAGACTGTTGGGAGGACAGAATCTCCTTATACACCAATGACATCATCCTATACCTCTCGCGGCCCCAGAAATCGCTAATCGTAGCCCTTGACAACTTTATCAGCTTCGGTAAAAACTCCGGGTACAGTATCATTTCGAATAAGTCCACTCTCCATGTTCTTCACGGTCCTAACCTCATACTCCCACGCGACTGTCCCATGAAAGTGGCCACTGAGGGGTTTACATACCTAGGGATTTTTCTGTCTAAGGACAAAGCCGCAATGTATGAGAGAAACTTATTCGCGCCCCTCCAGAGGCTCAAGAGCGACTCCGCTGCCTGGCAAAGGCTTCCGGTCTCCTTGTTGGGCCGGGCAGCCCTTTTTAAAATGATGGCGCTGCCCCGGTTCCTATATGCCCTACAGAATTACCCCGACCTAGTCCCATCCTCGTACTTCAATGCTATCGAAGCGACGCTGAGAAACCTCCTGTGGTCCGGTACTCCCCGAATAGCTCTGCAGAAACTGACTCTGGGGTGGTATGACTAAGGTATAGCCTTGCCGGACATCCGTAGATATTACTGGGCCGCACATCTATCAACTATTAATCATGGTACATATAGCGATGGTAACCAACCGGGATACGGCATGGATAGGTGGCTCCTACCTGGGGGGAACTACGAAGAAGCGTTATATTCACGACTAGGCGGACACGAACTGACGGGGGCAAACCCTTCACACGGTACAATTGTGGCACATTGCCCAACGCAACATGGGCTGACACAATGTTCTTACCATGGCTACCCCGCTCTGGGTTTCTGAACGACTAGGTCATCTGGGTCGTTCTAAGGGATTCCAAAAGTGGGACCTCATCGGTATCTCCCGGATAAGAGACCTCTGGGGCACTGACGGAGTCAAGTCCTTCCCTTCCCTACAAACCACATACGAACTGGCGGACACCGAGTACTTTAGATACCTCCAAGTCAGCCACTCTCTACAGGAAAATATCCCACGTGGTACAGTGCCCCCTCCAGGATCCCCCCTGGAGGATAGACTGTTGAACGGACATATACCGGACCACGCAATCTCACTCACCTATAGGAAACTGATAAATAACCTTCCCGACTTACTCCTGGGCCTCGGTGGGAGGCGGACGGTCTGGAAATTGATGAAGAGGAGTGGAGGGGCGCGCTGGCCTCCCCTAAGGAGGTGGCTATCTCCTTTAGACTGAGGCTCATCCAACTTAAAATTCTTTTTTTTATCCTCATTTTGCGATTGTATAGATAAGGAGGTTTCGGTAGTCTTATGATCTTTTCGTTTTTTTTTTTTAATTCACTGCCCCATCATTGTTGGATATCTTTGGGGAGTATCCCTTTCGATGTTACAATTCATCAGTTTTCTCCACTCGCCCTTTATCGTGTTCAATATTTCCATTGTTTGGAGGGGGAGCTAGCCATCTTGGCTACTCGGCATTAATAATTTCTGCCTAGAATGATTGTCATCGCCTTAATCATTGGATTTTATTTACCAGTGGCCCAGTAGGAGTTAATGATTTATTTGAAAGTACTGTTCCCAAATTTCCCAGAAATGTATTCTTTTGGAATATTTCCCTTTCTTTTTTTTTTTTTATTATTTTTATTTATTGCAAGAGGAAAAATAGATACAATAATGAAATCACATTAGTTATACATACATATATAATTAGCTATACATATAATTGTCATTGTGTATAGAAAAGAAAAGAGAAGAATAAGAAAACAGTAGATTACAAAAAAATACAAAAAGGAACAAGCGTGCCGGTTACACAGTAGGATCATGCGTTTAGTTAATAAATGTCCCCCATATTTTTTCCTTTCTTTTTAATGCTTTTGGGCCTCTTAGTTAGAATATTTCTCTTTCCTATCAAGCTTGTTAATTTTTATTATAGAGTTTAATCAATTTGTATGTGTTGGTGGTACTGGTTTAACCCAGTTAATACAAATTTCTCTCCGCGCTAGCAATATCAGAACGAACAACAAGCTTTCCTGTTTTTTACTTAGTTTATTTGTACCAGCGTCTATAATGTTATATATCCCAAAAATAATAAGAGGGGTACTTACAGTTATGTGTGTTCCCAATACCATATTCAACGTCTTACCAATCTCAAGCCAGTAGTTGGATAATGCGGGGCAGTTTTGGAACATGTGGATGTCATCCGCTCTTGCCTCTCCGCACTTAGGGCAGGACTTAATGTTGGTTCCTTTAAATTGACAATCTTTTTGGAGTCCAATATGCTCGATGAATCGTGAACAAATGATTCCTCTTTAGTGAAGCTGGTTTTATACTGGACCAACATTTTTCCAGCGACTTTTGCCATACGAGCTGTAAATCCAAATCCTGTTCAGGCATATCTTTCCTCCATGTTACTTCTGGGACTAAAAAGTCTTCTCCAGACTCAATGAGTGCCCAATACCATTTTGATATATCTTTCTTTGTTGGTGTTATTTTTATCATTTCATTTTCTAAGTTCTCACTGCCCTTTTTTTCCTCCGGTAAAGATTTAGCCCAGTTGGTTAGTTGATAATATTTAAATTTTGATATCTTGCCATCTGTAAGTTCATATAGTAGATCCCACGGGATTATCTCTGTCTAATAACAATTGGCCCCATCTTTTTATTACTGCTGTTTTAAGTGGTACAGCTAGAGAGTCTTTTAGACATTCTGGTGTCCCTGGGGAATCCCATATTGGTGCCTCCGTACTGTAGTATGGCATGTTTACCGTGCTTCTAATATGAATCCAAAGTTTTGCTGCGTTATATAGAATCTTTAGTTTTGTATTTTTTATTTTGGGTGGCCAAATTTAAATAGGAAATGGTCTGTTCTTTCAGTCATATTCTGTAGGAAGCTTGGGTAGTATTGATGTTTCCTTAATATTGGTCTAAAGTTCTTAAATTGAAACTATCTATAGCACTCAAATAAATCAGGACTAGCTATTCCGCCTTGTTCTTTCCTCCTCCTAAGTTTACTCCAGGCTATTCTCGTACCTTTTGATGCCCAGATAAAGCTTGCTATTTCACCCTGGATCTTCTTTAAGGTTTCTTTTTTAAACTCTAATGGGATTGTGTTAAAAAGGTAAGTAAACTTAGGGATGATGGTCATTTTTATTGCGTTGGATCTTCACAAAAAGCTTAGTGGTAATCCCGTCCAGACTTTAAGAAGTCTTCTCATTTCCTTGGCGAGTTTTGTCAAGTTTAATTTTAGGACTTTTTCTATTTCTTTTACCAGCGTAATTCCTAGATATTTTATTTTATCCCTACTGTACGGTGTATTGGGGTTAGTGTTCCAACTCATCGCCTCAGTTTTCTCTTGATTTGTTAAATAGCCTGATGCTTTACCAACGTTGTTCATCATATCTTCTATTACTTGGTAAGCGTCTTCATAATTATCTGTAAATACCATCAGGTCATCCGCATATAATGCTACTTTTTTTGACCAATTTTGATGTTTAAAGGGTGTTATTAGCGGATGGTTTCTAATTGAGCAGGCCAGTGGCTCGATGCAAAGGTTAAAAAGTAGCAGCGACAGCGGGCAGCCTTGCCTTGTACCTCGATGTTACTAGTCAGGTTCCCGTTAACTATTATTTTTGCTCTTTGATTGTTATATACTTCCCTTCCCATGTGACCAAAGCTTTTCCCCAGATTATTTTTTTCGATGATTTCATTTAGGAAGGCCCAGTTGACTCTATCAAACGCTTTGGCCGCATCGTAGGTGATTATATTTAGGGGTCGTTTTTCGCAGGTGGCTACATCTATTGCTGCAAATAGCTCATGGATGGGCTCATGAATTTCCCGCCCTTTTATAAAACCCTTTGGGTCTAAATTATTCAGTCTTGGCATTACCTTGGCTAGTCTTTTTGATATGACTTGCATAAATAATTTATAGTCACAGTTGAGTAACGATATTGGTCTATATGACTCACCCAACTTTGGATTTTTTCCGGGTATTAGGATAATGCTAATTGTTGCGTCGTTCCAGGTGTCAGGGATTTTTTCGTGTTCCAAATATACCTTATTCATTAATTCTGTTAATTGATTGACTAGAGATTATTTTAACGTCATGTAAAACTCATTTGGGAGCGCATCAGGGCCTGCGGCTTTTCCTCTTTTCAGGCCACTTATAGCCGCTCTAACTTCCTTGGGCTTGATTTTGCAATTTAATTCTATCATTTCCTCTTCTGTTAATGTTGGAAGGGGGACAGCCTCAAGATAGTTCCTGATTTGTTCTTTGGTTGGATTTGTGTCTTCTTTGTATATGCCAGAGAAGAATTTTGAGCACTCCTGTCTTATTACCATATCTTCAAAGCTTTGTGACGACTTACCTTGGATCTGGATGCATGGTATGTTGTTTCTTGACTGATCTGTTTTTGATCTCCATGCCAACATTTTACCGCATCCTTCCCCATATTCATAACTGGCTAGTTTGCTGTTTCCCCATTTTTCTCTCACTATGTTTTCCAAGTAGTTTGTCAGAGTCTCTTTAAGCTTTTGGTGTTTTTCTTCTAAATCTTCCTTCGGTTCTAAGTAGGTTCCATTCCCTAGTTGTATCTCCACTGCTTTTATGTCAGATTCAATTTTTTTGATTTCTAGTTTCTTTATTTTTGTTTTATACGCTCCTAAACTAAGTAACTTTCCCCTTACCACAGCTTTGTAAGCATCCCAATTAATTCGTTTCGATGTGCCGATTGCATTATCCTCCAAGTAGTGTGCTGAGGCAATTTCTAGCTGGTGTACATTTTGTGTGTTATTAAATATGGACCGATCTACTGTCTATCTAGGTGGCGTTATGTTTTTTGGTAGTGAAAGAGTTAATTGTACCGCCGAGTGGTCAGACAAATGTGCGGGGAGGTGTTCAATGCCTTTGACACTACTTTGGAGGCTCCTATTTAGGACAAAGAAGTCTATTCTTGATCTATGGCCTAATTTTTTATTGTGGAAAGTGAGAGGGTGCGTTTTCTCTCCTTTTTGTATCCACATATCTTCCAGGTCTAGATCTTGTTTATAGGCTCCTAACCGTTCCCTCATTTTAGGTAGATTCAATTGATTGTTAGGAGGTGATCTATCTAATTTAGGATCGAGTATAATATTATAATCTCCTCCTATTATTATGGGGCAGAGATTGATAGGAGTTCCATATAGAGTTTTTGAAGGGGGGTTGGATCATCTAAGTTTGGGTTTAGTAGCCAACTATAGAAAGGGTGTTATCATCTATCCTTATTTTGGCCACTACCCATCTTCCTTTGCTGTCTACTACCTTGCTTTAAATTTTTGCCTTTAGGGATTTTTTTAGGATAATTGCTACCCCTTTTACGTTAGTTTTGCGTAGTATATATACAGGCATCCACCCAGTTTAGTCAGTTTATTTTATAATCTGATCCCACTCGGTGCTTACAAGATGAGTTTCTTGGAGAATAATAATCTCACTCTCCGTTTCCTTTAGATATTCCAAGATTCTTCTTCTCCTATTAGGGGTTCTAAGTCCGTTAACATTCCATGAGAGGACGTTAATTATTCTTTCTTTCGCCGTTTCCCTTTTAAAATTGCTGGATCCTGAACTAGGCTACGGCATCTTTTATATGGTTTAAGTGACTCCCATTTGTCTCCTATTTTTTGTTTTATGAGGATATTTTTTCTGATTTTTTTCCCTATTTTGCTCCCCACCCGTGTTTTAGCATAACTTACATTATTAAATAATTGTGAGGATTGAGTTTCCCACCCTGAGGAAGCCTCCCTTCTTTTGGGCGGCATTTCCACCCGTTTCGAGCTCCGGTTTCACCAGTTACTTTATTTAGCTTGTTTCATTTCGAGAGATCACTTTCCTTTCTTTGATTAGGTTTAAATGATCCTTTAAGATAAAGATCCCTTTTCTAGTTTGTTTTCTCCATTTGGATCTGGTCCTTTATTTGGTGTATAAAATTCTCTACCTCATGAGGCTCCCTTATGTTGTGCATTTTGTTGCGCCACATGATTCTGAGAGCTGCCGGAAATTTCATCTGTACATTAGCTCCAAGAGATTTTAGCTCTTGCATATGCTGCCCCAGTTCGCACTGTCTGTCTTGTGTGGCCTTACATATGTCAGAACGAATTCTGAAGGACCAATCTTCCTTGTTTTGTGTTCCACTTTTTAGACCTTCACTTTTTCTTTAAGGATATAAGTCTTAAAGTTAATTAGAATTTTTCTTGGGGCTTTCCTTTCTTTGCTTTTCCTGAAAGGGTCCCTGTGGACCCTTTGAATGTCTTCCATCAAGTTGCAGTCTTTTGTCCAAGGAAAGAATTCTTCAAAAAGGGAGACCATAAATGTTTTTATATCTGACCCCTCCAAATTCTCCGGTACATTTAGTACTCTAAGGTTGTTTTTTCTTCCTTGATTCTCCAGTGATTCTAGTTTCTCTTTAATAGCTCACTGTCTTTCAGTGGTCTAATCTCTTTGATTTGCGCCCACCTTTTTACTGATGTCTCAACTGCCGTTTCTACTGCGGTAACTCTCTCACCCAAGTCGTTTAGTTTTTGGTCCAAGCCTTCGCAGACCTCGCGTATCTTTGTTCTGGTTTCCCTCAGAGACTAAGAATTTTTCCCTCATTTCTCCCATTATTTTGTCCAAGAACATCTCCCATGATTTTTCCAGTTTGATTACCCAATAGGAGGTCATTACTTGCTTGATCTAAGGGTCGCTCCAAAGTTTCTATTTGAGGTGACGTAGACGTAGAGGTGTCCTCGTTTACCTCCATTACCTCCATTAGTGGTGCAGTGCTTCGATCTATATTTGAGGTAGCGATAGTAGGCTCAGTTGACATTTCGCCCCTAATTATTCCTGCTAACCCCCTAGAAGTTATATTTTCTAACTTCTCCTCAGACGTGGAGATTATGACTGAGCAATCGCCAGTATTTGAAGGCGGTGGGACGGTTTCGTTTTGAATAGAGAAATGTCCTCCTCTCACTTGCACCGACTGCTGAACTTTAAAGTAAGACCTTAGAGAGGGAGTTACCTTCATTTTTTGTTCTGACGCAAGCGACCTTTGTGTTTTCAATTTCGTGGATCTTGATTTTATATTTTCTGACAGTTCCGCTAACTTGGGGGACACTCTCTGCTTCCTTTTAGTACTTCTCGGGGTCACACTCTTTTTCTGGGGAGGGAGCTGTTTCGCCAGCTGGCGGTTTCTTAGACAATAAGAGGATTTTCTCCCACTTCCAAGCTCTTTTTCTAACTCAGTCAGAGTGTTTGTTTCTATTCTCCCTTCAAGTTTCCTAGATCTTGTGTTATATGAAGATATTACTGTCTGGGTTTGAGTGTCACTCTCCCCCTTGCCTCCCTCACACTGCCTTCTTGTGCTGCAATATAGTGTGTTGGGCGCAGCTTGTGATCTAATCCAGTGTTATTTTTTCAGGGTCACTCACTCCTTCACGTACCTGTGCTTTAGTTTTCCTAGGCCCTTCCAGCTTTCTCGGTTCCTTAGGTTGCTTCTGCTTGCTATATATCAGAGCTCTTGGGGCAAATTCTGCTTGAGTTTCTGGGAGCAATAGAAACTCCCTCTCCCCATTCATCGGCTGTAGGGTGCTTGAAATTTCAGCGCTTAGTAGACTGCCTGCTTCTTGCAATCCGACTTCCACAATTATTTTCTGTGTCAGTGCCTGTGCCGACGTTTGTAGTAGCAGCGGTTTCTCTGTTTCAGGCAATAAAACTGACCACGTCGATTTAGCCCGCCGCATCCCTGCTTCAGTTCAGTCCTGCTGACTCCGCTGACTCTGCCACCCGCGCCCCGGAACAGGAAAGCGACTCTTTGGAAAGCCCTGCGGCAGCTCCGCGTTGCTCCCAGAGCCACTGCCCAGACTCCAACGGGTGGCGGTGGCGGTGACAATGGATGCTTACCAGGTACGTTCTGCTCCCAAAAGCTCCCAAGTGTCATGCTGTGCCGGTAGTTCCGTCGGGGTTCAGTTTTTTTTTTCCCGGCCGAGATTTGTGCAGCCAAAGGAGATCAGGCAGAGAGTCTATGAGCGTCTTTCGTGTTTTCACTTCCCTTATTCATTATTTCTATTCCTTGTTCTTTTTTTTTCGTTTGCCTTGAGGATCATGAACGATTTCGTGGAAGAAAGGATCGGAAAGCCACGAAAAGCGTATCTCTTTACTCCATTCTGTGCTGGTGGTCGGAGCTCCCGACCGAGCGTCTCAGCCGGCCGCCATCTTCCTCTCTGCTCAACAACTTTTTTGACCACGTAATAACCGACCCGGTACTCAGAATCGCACTAGGGACCATTAAAACGAAATTCTACATATAGGGTGTATATTTCAATCACTAGACTGCAAAAGATGGGCAGGAGTGAAGGCGACCGGTACAGGAGGGGATAAGAAATGGCTGGTTCCTTCTTTCACATGCTGTGGGAATACCCAATACTACAGAAATACTGGGTTAAAGTGGTGCGCTGCATGCGGGAGGTCTGGGAGGTGGAGTTACGCCCTGAGGCAAAGCACTGCATATTCAATATCTGGGAGCCAACGGACCTACCAGCTAGGGGCAGGCTGTGGGTGACACTCGGCCAGATGGTAGCGAAATAAAATATTGCAAGACTGTGAGGAGCTGTCACGCCTCCACGAATCGCTGAATGGAAAAGAGACATGGACTGGTGTATGTTACAAGAGAAGGTGGTGTATGTGGCTCAGGGGTGCCCTCAAAAGTGGGAGGAGGTATGGGGTAAATGGAATGACTACAGAGGAGGCATATGTGAACCCCCTCAGCCCCGCCGTCCAGTGCTGGAGGTAAATGTTTGATTGTTTTTGCATAATCCAGCCTATTGCCATGCCTTTGTTTCAAACTGTACCCACTATGTGACCTATTGTACGCCTATGTAGCCTTTGTGTGTCCACGATGGCCACTGTTTGGTCTTAACTTTAAATAAAAAGAGTTTATAAAAAAAAAGAAAGAAACCCCCGGAGCGCTTTGACTCCTACGGCCCGCTGTCCTTGATTAATATTGACGCCAAGATCTTAGCGAAAATCCTATCCACTAAACTCCCCGATACCCAGATTGATTCTGCCGGATCAGACGGGTTTCGTACCTGAGCGGTCCACCTCGCATAACTTGCGCACACTCTTTTCCATGTTCCATGTGCTGGAGCCCACTTTGGAGGCTGCGGCAGTGTTATTGGATGCTGCCAAAGCGTTCAACTCTGTGGAATGGCGGTATATGCTTAGAGTCTTGCGATGCATGGAGTTCTCCCCATTATTTCTTTAGTGGATAACGGTGCTTTACACTGCGCCATCGGCAAGAGTGAGGGTCGGTGGGTTGATATCAGATTCGTTGTGTATTGAACGGGGAAATCGGCAGGGCTGTCCTCTCTTGCACATGCTGTTTGCGATTATTCTGGAACCACTGGCTTGCGTTATCCGACAGAGCCATAGGGAAACTGCATTACATTTTAACCATTGTCCGGTTTCTCTCATATACGCAGACGACATGGTATTGTTTGTACGTGAGCCGTCTCTATATCTGACGCAACTGCTGCGGGTTTATGTGCAGTTTGGACGCATTTCTGGTTTGCATATAAACTGGGAGAAGTCGTTTGTAATTCCGCTGACAGCTGGGACCACCCGACCTGATCTCGAGTTCCCACTAGTGTGGTCGGTAGACCCCGTTAAATACCTAGGAGTGTGGGTGCACCGCGATCCGGCAGTTGTAATACGAGAGAATTATGGCAGAGCTTGCTCGAATTTGGAAAACGTGGTTGAAACTTGGCTGTTGCTGCCGCAGTCACTTGCGGATCGTATCGCTCTTCTCAAAATGGTGGCGCTGCCCCGGTTTCTTTATTTGTTCGTGAATGTGCCCATAGTGCTTAATTTGTCCTTATTCAAGACACTTCGTGGTCATCTGCTTCGGTTGGTGTGGGGAGGTAAGGCGGCGAGGGTGCAGTGGTCGGTTCTCACCAGGGGGTATGAACGCTGTGGCTTCGCGGTCCCGGACTTCTATGCATATTACTTAAGTGCGCAGGCTCAATATCTGTATTACTGGTATAGGCTGCATGCTTTCAAGCCACACACGTTGCAGTGGAGGAGGGAGATGCCGCCCCGGTCCCTCTGCACAGTGTAGTCACTCATAGCTCGCGCGGTACCCCGAAATCGGAGATCAATGCCACGGTATCGGCATTGCAGCGCATAGAGAAGTTGGAGCAGAAGTTACCGATGTACGCGCAAGACCTGCGCCTAGAGTGGCATGCGCATTTGTCGGTCACACGGGAGGCCCCGTCTAGTAGGGTGTTGAGGGAGGCAGGAATTACTCACATGCAGGATGTATACCCAAACAGCACTTTTAGGGAGCAGGGGGACTTGAGCCACATTGTGAATCAATCACTTCTATTCTGCTTTGCGATTCATCGCTTGCGGAGTGCAGCCCGGGAGCATTATATCACCTTTCCAGACGAGCCTCCAGCTCTGGCATCTTTGCAGTCTGTTCTCACCGTACCCAATAATAAGAGACTAATTTCTAAGATATATAAAATTAAGGACGAAACAGGGTTGGGCGTGGATAAAAGCTGGGCCAAGTGGAATACTTGTCTGAATGTCGATATATCTGAGGCTAATTGGAAACACATATGCGGACTGACTGGGACACTGTATGAATGGCAATCTTAAGATTATTCATTTCAAGTATATACCTCAAGTGTACTACACTCCGGCTCGACTGGATGGATATGGCCTGCGTGAGACGGCGAGTTGTGACATGTGCGGACAGGATGATGCAGACTTTCTGCATTTAGCGTGGAACTGCCGACCGGTAGCTGCATTTTGGGATGCTGTGATGTGCAGTTTTCGTGAGATGGTCACCGCGGACCTTACCGCTGGTGTGTCTTCTCTGTTGTGTGCCACATATTAGGGGGCGAAGGGCAAGTTTGTGCGACTGGCGTTGCTTATGGCCGCTAGGAGGGTGGCGATCACGTGGGGGAGGGGCAAGGGACCCATCCTAAAGGCCTGGCTGGCCGATTTGGTGTATTGTCAGGATAGCCACAGCGTATATGCGGAGGAGCTGCCCCTATCGTCTAGGCCGAGAGATATCTGGGAGCCACTGTGATTGTATTTGCTTGCACATTCAGAGTAGGGCATTGGTTGAACCAGAGTAAGGAGGGAGATGTATTGTGGGGCGCTTGTGACTGAGGGGTCCAACAATGGGAGCGAGGCGATTGCTATAAAAGCACTTAGATAGTTGAATCGCACAGTGCTTGATCTTTATTAATGCCATTGTATTGTGGTTGAATCGCACAGTGCTTGATCTTTATTAATGCCATTGTATTGTGGTCGAATCGCACAGTGCTTGATCTTTATTAATGACATTGTATTGTGATTGAGAATGTTTTTTCTTTATTTCTCTTTCTTTGATTGTTTTTTCATTTGTTTTTTTTTGTCCGCACAGGGGTTTCTTTTATATTTTCTTTGTTTCGATCCGCATTTGCCTGGTCTTTTAATAGTTTGTTACAACGCTGCTGGAATTTATTACATATGATGCTGGAATTTATTACATATATTGAGATTGTTTTCCGATTTGACAGATTGTTGTTGTGGAAAACTACGTGAAACCTGTAGTATGTGCTCATATTGCAATGCGGCTGTGGATGTTTTTCTTTTGTCTTTGTCTAAATTTAAAAAAAAAAAAAAAAAAAAAAAAAAAAAAAAAAGACCGATACTGATGGTTATTACACACATTGCACGTAGCGCTATATAATTGTGGTGCATTTGTGCTTGGTTAATGAATCAATCTATACTACTATAATAAAGGAAGAACTTTCAGCCTTTGAGGCGGGTAAACTCTGGAACCACAGCGCCAATCCACACACCCGATACACCGTTGGAATCGTCAGGGTGTGTAGATGGTTATAGGCTATATAAATAAAAAAACGTTATTTAAAAAAAAAGTAGTCCCTCCGAAGTAGCGCCGGCCGCGGCGTGCATGCTCACGTCAGGAGCGCGGGGAGGAGCGGCGTCCAGGAGCATGACGAGGAGCGGCGGACATGGCGCGGGCGAGCAGCGGTGACGTAAGGACGCAAGGAGCAGCGGACAGGCGAGCAGCGGTGCGAGCAGTGGACAGGCGGGGGGAGCAGCGGCTGAGGTAAGGGGACCCATGTCAGGGCAGGAGGGGGTTGGGGAAGGCGGGGGTCGGGGCAGGCGGGGGACCGGGCTGCTGGACAATGTCACGGCGGGCGGGGGTCGGGGAAGCCTGTTGCTCCCGGACAAGGTCGGGACAGGCTGCTAGTGATTTATCCACTTATGGCACCGAGGGCACAATATAAAATAATTCATGTAATTTTAAAGCCATTACTAAAAGGAGGAACAAAGTTATTTTGATTCTGAATTACAAGACCTAAATGGTCGAAGTAACGAGGGGAAATGCACTGCGCCACTCAGATTTAAGATTCCTTACATGTTCTAAGATGGCGGCTATTGGGAGGGGATTTTCTGGCCGTGTTATACCAGACGCGGTCACTTGACCCGCCCGTACTGGGAGTGGAGAGTAGCCGCAGGGTAGATAGCCCCATAGTCACCGGTGCGCTTGGCTGCTGGGTCGAGACAGAGCTCGAGAGTCAAGCTTATGCGGTAAGAGGGGAAGGCATAACGCAATGGCGGTCTGTAGCTTGATGGTGCCGCGCTGGCACTGGATTTCGGATATCTCAAGGCAAAAGGGCTTTGAACAATGGGAAATCATTTTAGAGCGTATATGCTTGGATGCGCCGATATACGGGGCCGTGGGCGGTGCGAATAGATAAATGAGAGACACAGCCCTTATTGACATGAAGTCTAAGTCCCTTTTACGTATAAGCAGCACTGAAAGGTTGGGAGTGATAGAGTTGTTTTTTAGATGAGTGACATCTGGGACACGATAAGAACAAAACAGTTTGAGAATAAGCAACTGAGACTAAAATGAACACACTTCATGCAGTACTTATGTGAAGTCTTTGACACTATTTCCACAGGTGATACAATAAGGAACGAGAGTGCTTTAGAATAAGGGGGTAAAGAGTGATGAACACACCCCTTTCTGGTCTGGTGTAGGCTGATATGAGAGCCCTCTGCCGACACCGGGTAATTATAAATGATTGAAGAACTATGAATATACGGTTATGTTTACCAAGTTTTATCTGGTTGATCATGTGCGAGTAAGAAAGAACTTCTGTTCTTTTTGTTCCACCAGCCAAGCCGCATTGTATAAAGTTGTGTCTAGAGAGGAGTGACCTAACCCCTCGCCCTGACTAATTAGGGTACAATGATAGTGAGTCTTAACTCAATTTTAATTGCATTGAACACGCCGTTCTTAGCATATCACGGGATTTCGGTTTGCGACGCATGTGACAATGTGAAACAGCATGGGTGGCGCGAGGTGACTGGTGAATAAATGTACAGTGAAATATTTGGTCCACGGCGGTTCCAAGTGGATTAAGAGTTCATTTTTGAAGTATTCAATGTAGTAAACCGCTTCGTGTCATGCGCCTGTATTTGCGCTGGAAAGTCAGACCAAAAGCCGTGGACCAAATATTTCACTGTACATTTATTCACCAGTCACCTTGCACCGCCCTCGCTGTTTCACATTGTCACATGCGTCGATACCTTGGTTTTCACTGTCACACCTAGAGCACCACGTACAATGTGGGTTGTTCTCCATCTTTGTGATTTGTATACTGCAGTGCTGCAATAACTGCAAATTATACTTCTGTTTCTCTTTTAAAAATGTGTACATAAAATGATGCCTCACGCACATGTTAGAATCATATAGAGTCTCCTTGCTTCCTTTCGGATAATGTTTTATGCATATCTTTGCTAACTGCTTTCAATTAATACCAGTTGGGATACTATTTTTCTTACGTAATCTAAGGTCAGCGGAAAGATCCTGGAGATCTATACCATCTACAGAACACCTAACCCACTTTAGAGCTGTCCGGAGCTTTTACAACAAAAAAAATCAAGAGTGCAAAAGCAGATTTCTTCAGACCCCAACTTAATCGAGGCAAAAAACACCCCAAGAAACGTTTCGAAATTGTTACTCAACAAGCGCTCCAAGCACCCATCCTCCCGGACCAAGGCACTCCTACTTGCGACAAATTGGCTGCCTTCTTTGTCAAAAAAATGTCAAGCATCAATATCAACTTAGAATTAAAAAGGGCTCTTCTTCCAAATTCTGGATTCACTGCTGCACCTGAACACCAGGAGCTGCTTGTCGCTCCTAGCACTAAACCCAAGAACAAGGCCTCTTGGCACACCTTCACACCCCTCAGTGAAAGGGACATCTACAACACTTCTTCTGATCAAACCATCCAACCACTTCAACAACCCTCTACCAACTCCCATATTCAAAGAAATAAAGGCTGCCATCCTCCACATTTGGGCAAAGATTGTTAAGGCTTCACTATTGCAAGGCATGACACCAGATGCCTAAAAGCAGTGCAACTATCCCCCAGTCTAAAAAAAAACAAACGCAGACAGTTCTCATCTGAATAGCTTCTGTCCTATTTCCAACATCCCCACAGTGGCAAAACTTTTAGAAGAGTGTGTGCAATCTCAACTCTCTTCTCACATTGAGAAATTCCAACTGTTGGATCAACATCAATCGGGCTTTTGTAGAGGCCACAGCACAGAATCTTCACTCACTCACATCCTGGATGATATTTTAAAGTTGCTAGAGCTAAACGATTCCGGTCTCCTGATTCTCCTTGACCTATCTTCTGCTTTCGACACTTAACCACAGCAAGCTACTATCTACGCTAGTACACAGGATGGAACTATCAGGTTTGTTTTTGCAATGGTTCACTTCCTTCCTCCACAACAGATCTCAAAGATCTAAGTGAATCAATCCCTATCTCAGCCGTCTACAGTCTCTATGAAGGTTTTATTCTTGGAACCATTAGCTAATGCTTTGAACTCTGTGAGCATTTCTCATATGTATACGGATGACAACTTTGAGTCTCCTCATCCAAAGACTTCATATCACTCCACTCCATCCTGATGCAGGGGCGGCTCCTCCATGTAGGTGGAGGAGCTTCGCCCCACTGCTTTCTCGCAGTGCAAGAAAGGAGAAGGCAGGGTTTGGTTTGGGGCGGGCGGTCCTGCTTGAGGGCAGGAGAGGAGTGGCCTGCACACTGTTGTGAGCACTGACTGTTTGGTCGGCCCCAGGGTCGACCAAACCAGTCATACCCACACTGCATTTTCAAAGCCTACATAGAGAAAATGGCCTCCCCATATACACCTGTGGGGGTCGGCGTCCCAGCCTGATCCAAAAGCTGGTCTCACATTACTCACCCCTTCGTCACCTTAGGTCAAACTCTAACTTTCTGATGAATCCTACCAGATTCAAGAGAGCCAGATGGGGCGGAAGGTCTTGCACCCATTTGGTACCCAAACTGAGGAACAGCGTGGATCCAGAACCACGACTAATTGAAAGCGAAAAATTGAAAAAAGACTCAAGACATTGCTCTTCCCCTAAACCCATGTGCTTACACCTGCCTGTCCTGCATCACCTCAGTCCTGAGATGCCCAAGGGTAGTCAAGCGCTTTACAAATCTGCTAAACCTAAATGCTGCCATTGCAGCGTTTTGATTGGCTTAGGGGAGCAGAGGCAGGCTGCCAGCGGCTGCTTCCTGTTGTACAGAGGACGACGCAGCTGGAGGACGCGGGACGGGCCGGCAAAGTTGAGTTATCCACTGTAAAAAAAAAATTATAATAAAAAAAGCACCCACCCCGGTCCCCCCACTCCGTGTGCCTCCCTCCCCGAATTATACCAGCCGCGACTGACCTGATGAACACTCAAATCGGGCTCACTGAAAACTACCTCATGTTCAACACCTCCAAAACAGAATTCTTCTCATCGCTCCCCCCTAACCACGGCCTTAAGATTGACCTCTGGATGCATCATTTCTCAACCTTCAGCTGATCCCCCCCACATTATCGAGTCTTCTAAATCTCTAGGAATCACTCTAGACAGGCGCCTAAGCATGCAGAATCATATCAGCAATGCAATCAAAGATGCTAAACACCAGATGAAGTTACTAAGGAATCTCAAACCATTCCTTCCACAAGAAGACTTCAAATGGGCGGTTCAAGCTGTAGTATTACCAAGCCTAGACTACAGTAGTTCCACGCTCTGTGGTCCACCCAAACAAAAAGGGCTTCCATTAATGCTGCATCCAGATTGATTACTAGTACAAAAAGAAGGGATCACATATCCCCAGCCTTAAAAACCCCAAACTGGCTACCTTACGAAGCTAGAATACAACTAAATATAGTTTGCATCACTCACAAAGCCCTGCACTTCAAGACCTCCCATCTATCTGGCTCACAAATTAGAATTATCAGGGTGTGGCCATCCATCTCAAAGTGAAAACTCACTGCTCCTAAAGCCACAGTTCTTCCACAAAAAGAGAACGAGTAACTGAGCTTTCCCTGGCATGGCCTGAAAGATTTGGAACTCCCTTCCACCGGAAGTCGGTCATATCCCATCCACAGTTTCTTTTAAAAAATCCTAATGCTGAAGTTGCTGCCCTAAAGACCTTCGCTCAGCTGCTTCAATACTGCCCTCCTCTCTGATGCTCTGACTTTCTATTACACAGTTGTAATCCTGGGACTAACAGAGTTAGCAGGCCATTGCACATCTTTGTATGGTATTTATGGAATGTTCTTCTCCCATTACCTGATCGTTGTCTTTTACATGTGTGTAATCAGGTGATTAATTGTGTTGGCAGGATATAATCATACTGGTACTGTTTATAGTGCCTGCACTTCTCCCATGATTGGATCCATCCTAACTAGATTGGTAAGTGCTCTGAATCGCGCCAACATCATGTTTACACCTTGAACCTATTTGTAACGATTGCTCTTGTCCCACTGTTGTATCCTAATTTTCCCCTGGGGACCAGAAAGAACACTGTATGGCAGGAATATATATTTTTAAATAAAATAATGGGCTGGGTCTTGCTCATCCTAACATCTGCCCCAACCTCATCCCTAAAACCTCAACGGTCTTTCTGCTCCCCTGCAGACTAAGAAATCCCACCCCTTGGCAAACAAGAGGATATCCTATTACTTTGGGTGTTGTTTTGCGTAAGGGCCAGGAGAGTGTGGATGACTCCCAATATTGTTTCACTTGCAGAGGTGAATGGCTGCACTTGTTGGGCTTGGGTAGACTGTAGCGGAGTGGGGTAAGTGGTGTCTACAGCTGCCTACAACTCACCTCAGACAAAACCTAAGTACTCATATTGGGCCCCCACCCGACGTCAGGAATGACACCTGGTGGTCCTCCGCCCTCGGGAAACCGCCCTCTCCCACGGACCACGCATAGAATCTCAGAATCATCCTGGATTTCGTACTCAAACTGAACTACCAAATCAACGCGGTCTCATCCTCCTGTTGCTACAACTTCCGACTCCTATGAAAGACCTTCATGTGGATCACACTCTCAAAGTTCACGAAGGACCTCAAGACCTGGCTCTTCGACAGACCACTATGAAGTAACCGGAACCGCGTCATCCCTTCCCCCACTAGCGCCTTGAAACCCTTTCGGGTGAGTAGCTGCGTTTAACAAACCCATGATTGATTGACTCATTGTGTGGAGTGGAAGGGCATAGAGTTGAGTGAAGTGTTGTAGAATGGCGTGGCAACCCGTAGAGTGGAAAGGCATAGAGTGGACTGAAGTGGTGTAGAGTATAGCCTTGTGGAGTAGTGTAAAGTGGAATTGCGTAGGGTGATGTATGCATGGTGTGTAGCGCAGTGCCATTATAGACAGCACATTTCCAATAGAAATGGCCATTACTTTTGCACTGACATACAGTAAAACTGCGCACAAATGATAATGTGTGGAAATGTCATCACCTAGTGTACAGATGTGCTTAGATGTATTAGATACCATAGGTTTTCCACAACACTACAGAGTTGCAAAAAAAGTGTTTCATTCCTACTTTCCTAATGTTGATATATTCTGAAATATCAGTACAGTTCATTCTTGTGTGTTAGAAAAAACAGACTTTCGTCTCACTTGGGTACTAATCAAGATGGATTGGCACAAATTCTCTCACTTTGAAAGCAGCAAAAGAAAAGTAAAGAAAAGTAAATACCTAGCTTCTTCGGAAAACAGAGCCTGATATTTGACATTGGTCTATGAATGCACAGCAATTGTGACAAGAAAAGAACAGGATTGAAAGGCCCGCTTACAGAAAATGTGTACTCTGAGGGATACAATAAACAAGAGATGCACACGGGAGGGACGAACTGAAGCTGGACAGCCTAAAACAAATAAAAGCAGCAAATAGAAAGCAACCAGTTACAAACCTCAAAGAATAGTAAGCAATGGGCAAAATGCATTCCCAGGGAAGCTTTCAGAATGTCCACAATAAGTCGTAAGCAACCCAGACAGCTGTGCCGTCTGGAAGGCTTCGACCTAAAAAAATCAAATAAAAAATAAAAAAGAGAGGTTGGGAAACAGTTTCTCATAGTTTCTTGGTAACAATGTCTCTAAAGCTCTACATTCATTAAAGCAGACCAGTACACCGTAAGTCAGAAAATAAAATGGACGTTGGCACAATAACCAGTTAAACAGTAGATGGATAACAAAAAGTACGCTAAAAAGTAACAACAGCAAAGACCAAGTCAAAATGAAGCAAGGCGTATGAGGATTTAAAAAAGAAAAAGCTTTCATACTTAAAACAGAACTTTAAGGTAGTTGCTGTCCAGTGTACTGAAGTAACTACAAATCATCGGTCTTCGTTACCAAATCCAAAGTGAGTCAGTAGAAAGCAGAAATGTATGTATAAAAAGAAAAGTGTAGATAATGATGGTAAGACCGGCAATGAAGGGGATAACAAAACGTCCAGTGGCTTTAAACACATTATGTGTAATTCTTGTATGTATTGTCCAGTTATTTAGGAAAACGGTAACATACTTTCAATAATGAAGTTCATATTTACCTGGAGAAGAAACTCTGTCACGATACTTTGGGGCATAGTCGTCCAGTGTTTGAAGCATGACCCACATGGTGAAAGTAAAAAGTCCGGCCAAGAAGCCATAAAACACCAAGTAAAACAGCAAGATTAAAGCTGGAAAAAAAGGAAATTTGAATATTAAAAAGCAGCTCTCACCAAATGTTCCACTTTAACACAGACTTTTTTTTATACAAGAACAATGTTCCAAGGTTTTGCCTCCTAAACATTCTTGCTAACAAAACAAGATATTAAACCCATCTTACGATTTATAGACATACAGTTCTGCCACAAATCTAAGCACTGGACAAATACCTTTGTTTAAAACTCACTAAGCCATGTATGTACTAGACTGGAGATAAATAGTTCAGGTTCCTCCAAATCCCTTCTGTTTCTCGCTCTCAGTTTTAACTAGTCTCAGCATTCAGCTGCGATTCTAGCCTACATCTGAATTACTTCTAAATGTATTTCATGGTTCACTTTATAAGGTACTTCACACCAACAGCAAACGTTAATTTACAGAAATGCGATTATTAGCGTCATAATTCAAGTGAGGCAGTGAAACTTACAGTAGCCTTGCCACTCAGAGGATTAGATGAACAGGCAAGAAAACTTTATTGAAAACAGGATAGTCAATCTCAGTAGAAGAGCGAATGAGGTGCAAATGAGCGGACAGAAAGCAGTAGCAGACATGAGATGAACCCTTCTGATCAATGCTGAATCATGGCAGTTCTGATCTACCTTTTCCTTCTCAGCCAAGAAAGACCTGTCCCGCTCTCTCTGAAGCATCATTTATTTCATAAAAGTGAGCAGTTGATCATTGCGCGCAAGCACAGACAGTAGATCTTGCACATTTCTCATTGACTGCTTGTGGAGAGGCTACGGGAGTGTGGTATTGAGGGTCTTGTTCTGGAATGGCTAAAAAACGTTGTCAGATAGAGGGCAAACTATTACCCTGGGTCCTTTCAGGTCTCAAAAATTCCTGTTAGATAAGGAAGTACCGCAGGGCTCATGTGTGACCCCCTACTCTCTGTAATGTGTATATGGCTCCCTTAGCCAAGATTGTCCAACCTTTCATGTTTGAGATAGTATCGTAGGCCAAGATAGTGGTGTTCCTTAAACCGGGACACCCCCGGAAGAACCCTCTTCTTACCGCCCCATGTCCCTCTTGAATTTTGAATGTAAATTATTGGGCAAGGTCCTTGCGGACCACCTCTGCACGTGTACTCGCAAGCTTATTCTTCCTGACCCAGCAGACTTCATGCCACCCCCGATCTACCCGGCATAACATTAGACGAGTCCACAATGCCATTGCAAAAGTACCGGAGATGGGCCGCCACACAGCGATCCTATTAGCTGACATAGACAAGGCGTTTGGCTCACTAAGCTGGACCTATCTATTTCAGCACCTTCGATCTCTTAACTTGGGTCCGTGTGTCTTGTCTTGTATACAATTGTTATGCACTGAGCTCTCTGCCTTGTTGCGAGTCTATGGATTCCAGTCGTCGAATTTCCCAATATGTCAGGGTTCGAGGCAGGGCTGCCAGCTGTCTCAATTACTGTTTGCACTTGCGATAGAGGCTTTAGCAGCATGCGTGTGGCATAGCCCATTAATACAAAGATATGACTGGTCACTGGACAGGTCCGATAGGATCACACTATAGGCAGATGTGTTATTCTTCTTAACAGATCCTGGATTCTCTGGCCCTTGGATTCTTCGGGTGTCCGGGAGGCCTCTGGCCGCGGAACTAATCCAGCGAATTTGGTGTTGGTCCCAGTTTACAGAGACCAGGGGCGCGGCTCCTGGGCTTCGCAATTGTCTCACACGACGGGGGCTTTAAATACCTTGGGGTCTTCATTTTACCAAGTCCCACGACATCCTGGTCGCATAATATTAATCCACTACTCATGAATCCTGCAAGAGACGATGGAATGGTCCCCTCTGCCACTGTCTGTTCAAGCACTCATCTATTTTTTTAATGGTCTCCCTACTGCATATGTTATGCCAACTACACAACTTCCCTTACAACATCCCACGTACATGGATTGCCCTGGTTAATGCACTCCTCCACTGCTTCTTATGGGGAGGAGGCACTGTTTGCGTCGCGCTGAGAACCTGCACACAGTTGATGTACTGTGGCGGGATAGCAGCTGTGTGTGTATATATATATATATTCACTTAAAAAACCATAGGTTTCAGGCCTTATATAGTTAGGAATTAGCATTTAAAAAACCATTGAAATTGCTCCTATATAGTTAGTTGTACTAACTATATTTCGCGCACCCGCAATCCACTGCTGATGATGTCACATATTATATCATTCATGACATGGTCAGTGACATCACTGATGACATCACTGATGACATCTCATTTGACATCACTGATGACATCACTGATGACATCATCCAGTGACTGTTTCTGTAAAGTTTAAATATGTTTTACATATTGAAGAATGAGTGGATGTATAAGTGTCTGGATGAAGGATTTAGTAGGTGCGTGACTGACTGTATGAGTGAGTGATTAAATGTGTCTTACTAAATGCATGGGTTAGTGACTAAACTGTCTGAATGTGTGCATCAGTATGTCTGTTGTTGTGTAAGCTGCTGCATGTGTTGATCAGTAGCTATATGAGTGGCTATATGGGTTATTGATTGGTTGCCCAAGTATTTGAATGGGAGACGGAGTGTGTGTGTGGGTGGCTGGGAGGTGTGTGACTGTGCATAGATGTGTGAGCAGTTGATTCACTAGGTGTATGAGTTCAAGAGTGCATGTGGAAACAGCTATATGGGCGGTTGACTGTGCATGGGTGTGTTGGTGAGTGAATGGATATCTCAGTGCAACATGTGCAAGTAAGTACATATGTAAAACACAGTGCATGTGAGAGTTAGCATATATAAATGACTATACATGAGAGCCAGTGAATGTGCGAGTGGCTATATGGATCATTGTGTACTTGGGTCAGTGATCATATAAGAGAATAAGTATGTGTTAGTATATGTTTGAATAAGTAAGGTGTTGTGTGTATAACTGTATAGTTGAGGAAATGGAAGTGTGATTGATTCTTTGCATGACTGACTAGGTGTGTGAGTAACTCCATGGAGTGGCAGTGTGCGAGTGTCTGCATAGGTGTATGAGTGCATACGATAGTGTTGTATTGATGAGTGACTGTATGTAGTAGTGATTCTATGGGTGAATGAGTGAATGTGTGTGTAAACCTAGGAATCAGTGAGTGCGTATGTAGTAACTGGTATTGGTGTGTCAATGGTTTCAAGAATGGTAGTCTGTATTTAACACAGGGGGTATCACAGGTTATATTAGAGTGTGAGGAGGTGCATCGTATTATCACATGAATGATATCAGTGATGTGATCAGTGATGTTATTTGAGATGTCATCAGTGATGTCATCAGTAATGTCACTGACCATGTCATGAATGATATAATATGTGACATCATCAGCAGTGGATTGCGGGTGCGCGAAATATAGTTCGTACAACTAACTATATAGGAGCAATTTCAATGGTTTTTTAAATAATAATTCCTAACTATATAATTTATTTGTGTTTTTGAAAGGTTTTATATAGCGCTGGCTAGACCCGGAGGTATTAGAGCGCTTTACATGTGTGAAAAACAAGATTATATTTCAAAACCCCCATCCTGCTTCTAATAATCATATTGTGGACACTTGTAAGCGTTAGTAAGGCCTGCCTTACCAGAATAGTATGTTTGGCAATTATGCATTTGATTGCGTTTTTAAAACAGTAACAGAACTTAACTGCAATAATTAAATAAGTCTAGACATATATTCAAACATTGCCAATTGAATACAATAATTGGAAAAACTCAGAGGGGGACTCGATTTATTGTTTTCACCGGGGGAGGGGTTTAGAATTAAAATGTTTGAAGACCACTTCTCTATGGGGTAAAAAAGCACAATACAGTGCCTAGGTGGTGCGTTTAAACTTTAATAGATTGTTTCACAGAAAACTACAATCTGCTAGTAACGTCACAGAACCCCTGTCCTATATGATGTTTAAAATGCTAAGTCCTAACTATATAAGGCCTGAAACCTATGGTTTAAGTGAATTTGCAAGTTTTTTTAAATGCTAATTCCTAACTATATAAGTCCTGAAACCTATATTTTTTTTCAATACATTTCAAAGGTTTTGTAAATGCTAATTCTATTAGCGGATAACGGACCCCCAGGGGCATAAAAAAAAAAAAATTGCGGGGTGCGCGCATGGTACAGGTTCGCGTACGTACGTGTACCGTGCGCGTACCCCGTGATTTTGATTTTTTTTTAAATTGCCCTTGGGGGTCCTTATGGGACAACTTGAGAAGGGCTAGGGGGTCGGGGGTCTCTACCCTGCCCCCTTTTTGCGTTTTCCACTCTTGTTTTGTGCTCTTGTGCCTCAGTTCTACTGAGAAATGAGATGGCTGCTCAGGTGGTACCAGAAGGATATTAACATATAAAAACGTTATTCGCTAATAGAATTTGCATTTACAAAACCTTTGAAGTTTTTTGAAAAGAAAATAGGTTTCACGCCAGATATAGTTAGGAATTAGCACTTAAAAAACCTTGCAAATTTACTGAAAAAACCATAGGTTTCAGGCCATATATAGTTAGGAACTAGCATTTAAAAAAACCTTGCAAATTCACTTAAAAAACCATAGGTTTCAGGCCTTACGCGATTTTATAAAAAAAAATATATAATAATTTTGCCCTTGGGGGTCCTTCTAGGACAACCTGAGAAGGGTTAGGGGGTCTCTACCCTGCCCCCCTTTCTGCGTTTTCCACTCTTGTTTTGTGCTCTCTTGTGCCTCACAAACATGGCTGCTCAGGTGGTCCCAGAAGGATAATAACATACAAACGTTATCCGTTAATAGAATTAGCATTTACAAAACCTTTGAAATTTATTGAAAAAAAATATAGGTTTCACGCCTGATATAGTTAGGAAATAGCATTTAAAAACCTTGCAAATTCACTGAAAAAACCATAGGTTTCAGGCCTTATATAGTTAGGAATTAGCCTTTAAAAAACTTGGAAATTCACTTAAAAAACCATAGGTTTCAGGACTTCTATAGTTAGGAATTAGCATTTAAAAAACCTTGCAAATTCACTTAAAAAAACATAGCTTTCAGGCCTTATATAGTTAGGAATTAGTATTTAAAAAACCTTTGAAATTCACTGAAAAAAACCATAGGTTTCAGGCCTTATATAGTTAGGAATTAGCTTTAAAAAAAACTTTGAAATTCACTCAAAAAAGTTTTAGGGGTGTTATAGTTTGCTGGACATTTCACTCCTACAAAACCATTGAAATTGCTCCTATACAGTTAGTTGGACTAACTATATTTCGCGCACCCGCAATGCACTGCTGATGTCACATATTAGATAATTCATGACCTGGTCAGTGACATCACTGATGACATCATCCACGTGACAA
The DNA here is from genome assembly GCF_964263255.1 of Lissotriton vulgaris. Lineage (NCBI taxonomy): Eukaryota > Metazoa > Chordata > Amphibia > Caudata > Salamandridae > Lissotriton > Lissotriton vulgaris. Next base: position 603,344,394 of record NC_141699.1, on the reverse strand, counting down.
TCACATACACCTTTTCATACACTAGTAAAATCTTTCATCACTCAATGTATCATATTTGAATCCATTGTCACAGCAATACAAGTATCTAAAAACCCACTCAGTGATTCATAGATGTATGCACACATCTAATCACTTACATGTGAAGTCATCCTACTCACTTAGGCAAACAATGGATCATACTTACATACTTAACTACACACTTATACAAACACCACTTCATCTATTCCTTTAGATAGTAAGTCATACTTAGTGAATTATAAAATTAATATTACAAGTATATAGTTATCCATACAGTCACTCACACAATCATTGAGTCTTATGGATACTTTTTTATATACAACAACTGACACATACACTGCCTTTTATTTTTCCAGTTTGTTGGACATGTACCATTGAGAAATATATTTGCTCATCACCACACCCTTAAAGAGATTCACTCACCCAAACTGTTAGAACATTTAATTTTAACTTCATATATCTACTGAATCAACTATTCACACATCCTTGGACAGTCACACCCCCCAACGAACCACACACACTTTCGTTCTTCGGATGCGTGGAATCGTGGCGAGGGATTGGTTGGACGATCGTAGTTGGCGGGTGGGGGTGTAGAAGGTCAGGCGAGTGTTGAGGTATTTGGGTCCTAGGTCGTGGAGGGCTTTGTGTGCGTGGGTGAGGAGACGGAACGTGATTCTTTTGTTGACGGGGAGCCAGTGCAGGTCTCTTAGGTGACCGGATATGTGGTTGTGGAGAGGTTTATCTAGGATGAGCCGAGCGGAGGCGTTCTGAAAGCGTTGAAGTCTTTTCTGCAGTTTGGCTGTGGTTCCGGCATAGAGGGTGTTTCCGTAGTCCAGTCGGCTGGTGACGAGTGCTTGGGTGACCGACTTCCTTGTTTCGGTGGGGATCCATCTGAAGATCTTACGGAGCATGCGTAGGATGTTGAAACAGGATGAAGAGATGGCATTGACCTGTCTGGTCATTGAGAGGGAGGAGTCTAGGATGAATCCCAGGTTGCGAGCATCCTGATCTGCCTGAAGTATCTGGTCATTGGTATCTATAGGCTGAGAGTTACCGAACTTACGGAAGATTTGGTTAACCTGGTCTTTAAACTTGAAGGCCAGGGTGTCGTAGAACTGTTAGCTATGTATGGCCACATTGTTCTTTGGGTCAGAAGTGAGCTTTATGACCACCTGAAAGAGTTCCTTGGTGGAGTTGGAGGCAATCTCAATCATCTGCATGCAGTAATTACTGGCTAGAGCTAATTTATATGAAAACAAGTTACTTACCTGTAACTTTGGTTCCCCAGTATTGGTAACTTTCATAGATTCCCATGCTTTGTATCATTCCCCGTCGTCGGAATGGGAGCCTCGGTAAATAGTAAAAAAACATAGTAGTAAGCACAAAGTGAAAAATAGGCCTAGGCCTCATCTCATTTTGTAGCTTATCCACCTCTTTTTGTAAAAGAGACCAAATTTCTGCAGTAGCCAATCAGAGCAGCCTCACCCCATAGAACCTTCCTGAGAGAAGCTCAGAGCCTCAGATTTTCGTAGCCGTTGTATACAGCTATCCACCAAGATCAGAAGAGTGAGCTTTCCCAGGGGAGGTGGGTGGGCGCATGGGAATCTATGAAAGTTACCAATACTGGGGAACCAAAGTTACAGGTAAGTAACTTGTTTTCTTGCCCCAGTATTGGAACTTTCATAGATTCCCATGCTTTGTATCAGAGTAACTAGCAGTAAAGAAAAGCATATTTTGCCATACCTGAACCTAAAAAAGTGACACATCTCTGTAAAGAACAGCAGAACACATAGGATCATGAAATATGACAATAATGCAGTATACAAAATATGCAATAGGAAGGCGGGATAGAAAGGAAAAGCTCACCGACTTATTGGAAAAGATTCCTCAGGACTGCTTGGCCCACTGCTGCATCCTCCTTCACAGAAGAATCCAGACAGTAGTGGCGGGTGAAGGTGTGGACACTGCTCCACGTTGCCGCCCTGCAAATGTCCTTGATAGGGACTCCTGCGAATAACGCCGCAGAGGAAGCCATGGATCTGGTAGAGTGAGCACGAACTGCTCGCTGCAGAGGTTTCCCAGCCGCCTGGTGACAAAATTGGATAGCACTGGAAATCCAATGGGAAATTCAAGCCTTAGAAACTGCACAACCCTTGCGTGGAGCACTGAAGGAAACAAAGAGCTGTGAAGACTTCCTGAAATGCTTCGTTCGCTCCAGGTAGAATTTCAGGCATCTGTGAATGTCCAGAGAGTGCAGAGTTCTTTCCGCAGGTGAAGAAGGCTTTGGAAAAAATGGTTTCAAGACTACGGGTTCATTCAGGTGGAATTCCGAAGGTACTTTCGGGATAAATTTAGGATTCGTCCGTAGAATCAGCACATTATTTTTAAACTGGAGAAATGGTTCCTCAATCGTGAAAGCCTGGATCTCACTTACTCTGCGAGCCGATGCCAGGGCCAAGAGAAGAGCCACTTTCCAGGAAAGAAACTTAAGGTCAGACTTATGCACAGGTTCAAAAGGGGCTTTCATGAGGGATGACAAAACTAGATTCAAGTGCCAGGTCGGAGGAGGTGGCCGGACTGGAGGAAAGACCCTGAATAAACCCTTCAGGAATTGCTTGACAATCCTTGCCGACCATAGGGAAGGACCTGAAGAGGAACGTCGGAATCTAGAGATGGCTGCCAGATGGACCTTTATCGACGATGGAGCCAATCCCGATTTCGCCAGTGAAAGAATGTAAGGCAAGAGCTTGTGTGGAGAAGAAGTATACGGGTGTAAACCTTCCTTCTGGCACCAAACACAGAATCTCTTCCATTTGGCTCGATAGGTCTTGTTGGTCCTAGGGGCTCGAGCCTGAGCTAGAATGTCTCTACATTCCCTTGAGAGATCTAAACCCTGGAACTCTCTGAACTCAGGAGCCACGCTGTCAAGCGCAGGGACTTCAAGTCCGGATGTAGAACCTGACCGTGAGACATTGTTAGCAAAGTTGGAACAGGATGTAGGAGAACTGGCTGGTCCTGGGAGAGGAGAAGAAGCTCCGAGTACCAAACTTGTCTGGGCCATGCTGGAGCGATCAGAATCATCCTGCACGGTTCCACCTTGAGTTTGCTGATCAACTTCGGAATCAGTGGAATGGGAGGAAAGGCGTAAACAAAGGCGCCTGACCAGGCAATCAAAAGCGCATTCCCCAAGGATTCCCGATGGTGAACCCTGCTTGCGAAGGACAGGCATTTGGCGTTCTGGGGAGTCGCAAACAGGTCGATGGATGGTGTCCCCCATCGAGCAAAGAGTTCCTCCAGAACGGTCTGATCCAGTTCCCACTCGTGAGAGACTGTCCTCTGACGACTCAAAGCGTCCGCCTTGACATTGAGTGTCCCCGCTAGATGTTCCGCTGAGAGGGAGACGTTGTTCTGTATTAACCAATTCCATAGCGTTTGGGCTTCCTTGGAGAGGGTGGAGGATCTTGTGCCACCCTGTTTGTTTATGTAGTGCATGGCTGTAGTGTTGTCCGTACGAACCAGCACTGCCCTGTTTTGAATGCTCGGAAGAAAAGCTTGAAGAGCCAAGCGGATAGCGAGAAGTTCCAGGAGGTTGATATGGAACTTGCGTTGCACTGGACTCCAGTGACCGCTGACCTTTAGCTCCTGGAGGACCGCTCCCCATCCTTCCATGGAAGCATCCGTTGTTACAATCAGGGGAGATGGAGGAAGGAGGAACGATAAGCCCTTGGAAAGATTGTCTTTTTTCAGCCACCAGCTGCCTGCTTTTCTCATTTCCTTGGTAACGACAACCTTGTCGTCGAAGGATCCTGTGACCTGCCGCCACTGTCTGTCCAGTTGCTCTTGTAGTGGACGCATCCTGAGCCTGCAGTGCGGAACTAAAGGAATGCAAGATGAAATCGATCCGAGAAGTGATTTGTACTTGCGAACTGTCAGTGTCTTTCGAGATTGGAGAAGACGAGCTGAACACATTAGTTTGGTCTGGCGTTCCTCCGATGGAAGGGCTAAGCAACTGTCCGTGTTCAGGATGGCTCCTAGGAACCTTGCTGACCTGGATGGGTATAGAACCGATTTCTCCCTGTTGAGTCGAAGACCTAGTCGCTCGAACAGATCTTTGCATGTCCGGACTGCACTGGACGCTTCTTGAACAGATGGAGCTTTCAGCAGCCAATCGTCCAGGTATGGAAACACTTGAATAGCTTGTTTCCTGAGAAAAGCTGCCACCGGAGCTAGAACCTTTGTGAAGATCCGTGGGGCGGACCGGAGACCAAATGGCAGTACCTTGAATTGAAAGTGACTCTTGCCCACTGTAAATCGCAGATATTGCCTGTGAGCTGGATGAATAGGAACGTGGAAGTAGGCGTCCTCCAAATCGAGGGTCGCCATACAATCCCCCGGATTGAGTAGACGAAGGATGTCCTGAAGAGTGACCATCCTGAAGGACAACTTCACGAGATAAGTGTTGAGCTGCCGTAGATCTAAAATTGGACGCCACTTGTCCTTTGTCTTCCGAACCAGGAAGAACCTGGAATAGAACCCTTTCCCCTTCTGCGAAAGGGGTACAGGCTCTACCGCCCCCTTGGTGAAAAGTTGGTGGGCTTCGAGATGAAGGAGCCTGAGATGTTTTGGAGGGAAGGCATCCGGCGCTCTTGTTGGAGGAAGGTCTTGAAACTCCAATGTGTGTCCTTCTCTGACAATCTGGAGGACCCACTGATCCGATGTAATAATCATCCAGTTGTTTAGGCAATGGGAAATCCTGCCCCCCACAGATGTGAATGAGGGAACAGGAACAGTGGAAAGAGCCACCTGGCCGCTATTGTTTCCTGGTGTTGTCTCTCCTTTGCTGCCCCTGACGTCCTTTAGGCTGCTGGCGAGAGAAAGAACCCCTTTGAGAGTATTGTGGCTTATACGTCTGGCTGGACTGAGATCCAGAAGAGTAGCGATTTTGATTTCCTCCACGATAAGAAGAAAAACCTCTACCTCTAGCTCCCCTGAAGGGCACCTTACGATACTGCAATGTACCCAAGGACTTAGCTGTATCCGTGTCCTTCTTGATGCCTTGCAGGGCCTCATCGACGTGCTTGCCAAATAGCATCTCACCGTCATATGGTAGATCCAAGATCTTATTCTGCACCTCCTGCCTGAACCATGTGGCCTTTAACCACCCTTGGCATCGCAGAACCGCCGAGCCGGCTAGTGCTCGGAATGCGGTGGTCGCAATATCCATTGCCACATCAATGACCTCCGAAGAGGCCCGTTCCCCTTCGAGCAAAATCTTCTTCACCTCCTCCTTAGACGAATCCTGCAGTTCGTCTACAAATGGAGCAAGGTCGCACCACATTTGTCGATCATAGCGTCCCAGAATCGCTAAAGCATTGGCTGCCCTAACCAGGAGACTGGCCATAGCTGAAAACCTCTTGCCCACATTGTCTAGGCGCCTGCCCTCCTTATCCGGCGGTGTAGTCATCGGCGTAGAAGGATTCTTGGACTTGCTCTGGGCAGCCTGCGAAATGACCGAATCCGGTTTCGGTTGGCCAAGTAAACATGCCGGACTGCCATCCGGTGCCTTGTACTTCTTTTCTAGTCTTGGAAGTACCGGGAGGACTGTGGCCGGATTATGCATAGCCTTCAAGCCCTCAGACCAGACATGCTCAATGATTGGAATGGACCTCACTGACTTTCTGAATGGTTCTTTAAAGTCATATAAAAAGCAATCCGATTGAACTGTGGTCACTGGGAGACCAAATCTTTTGGATGCCCTGTCCATTAGGTTGTGAAACCCTCCAACGTCCGCTGGAGGCGAAGTAATATTATACGGGTCGGTGTTGTCCGGATCTATAGGGTCAGCAGTATTCCATTGCGCCTGGTGATCTTGATCAGGGTCCGCTTGCTGGTCTGCATCTGAAGACGCAGCGTCATCATCATCAGTATCTTGCACCTGTACTACCTCTTGAGGGCGCACTTCCAGCGCAGTGGCACGCTCTCTTGGGGGCAAAGAATGGTCTGCCACAGGACGTAATGTCTGAGGCGGAGGTGTCGGGGGCGCACTTGTTGGGCATCCGGAGGCGCCGGGAAACGTTGCTTGTAGTCCCGCAACTTAAGTTGTAAATCCGCCACTAAAGTGGATGGTATTGCCACCATACCTTCAGGTAACTGACGCATAGGCTGTTGTGGAGGCACGTGCCTGGTAGCAGTGCGTTCCTCCTCATAATAATGCTCTGGAGCATAGTGCTGTCGTTCCATCTGCTCCTCTTCAGAGCTAAATTCCTGCACCTTAACCTGGAGGTCAGAAGGGCTATAGGCCTGCCCAAATTCACAGAAAGTCTCTTCCTCAGAGTCATCTTCCAATAGAAGGCTAGGTGGTAACTTCTGAACCTGGCGAGGAGACGTCATCTCTGGCGTGATCTGTTTCCTTTTCCGCGAAAAAACATGTTTTTCCGAAATTTCCATCGTCGACGAGGTCGTCGTCGACGGGAAGGTCTTCTGGGTCTGTGTCGACAGTGGAAGTGTAGACATAGATACTGTCTTCGTCGCCGAGGATAGCGTCGTCGACGAGGTGAAGCTCATCGTCGACGATGGTGGTATCGTCGACGGGACCGTCGACGAGCTCGTCGTCATCAACATGGCAACCGGCGTCGTCGACATCGTCGTCGAAGTCGTTCTCGTCGACGACACCGCCGTCGACGGCAGCTTTGCAGACATTGTCGTCGACGTGGAGATGATCACCCTCGTCGACGACGAGCAGGATTCCGGAGCCTTGAAAACAGTCGACGGTGTAGGCGTCGACACAGCCGTCGTCGACGAGCCCGTCGACGAGGCAACCCTGGTAGAGCTGTCCTTTTTAACACTCGTAGACGACGTACCTGGGAGCTTAGTCGTCGACGGTTTCTGCTTCTTGTCTGAAGCGACCTCTTGAGCCGGGGTTGAAGGCTTCTTGACCCCACGATCTTTCTCTGAGGAAGGTGAAGAGACTGTAGAAGCCTTTCTCACCTTTTTTGAGGCCAGTTGTTCCTCAGGCTTACCCTGCCTCTCCTTTTCACCTCGGTGAGGAGATTTTTGGGCAGCCGGCCTGTCAGACCTGTCAGAGGTCCCTGGTAAGGCCTTGTGACGGGACTCGTCTGAAGCAGAAAGGGGGGACCTACCCCTTTTCAGAGACCTTCTGGATGACACCATAGACGAGGAGCCCTCACTGTCCGAAGAGATAATGTCTTTCCGGTCCTTCATCTTCTGAAGCCATGTGAGGAGACGTCCTTCCCGGTCCCTCAAGGTCTTGGCTGAGAAGGATCTGCAAATCGGACAGCCTGTTGGTTTATGGTCCGGATACAAACAGTAGATACAATCCTCATGTTTGTCCTCGACAAACAACCTCTTTTTAGAGCAGGTGGCACAGGCTCTAAAAAGGGCTTTCCTCTCCGACATGCTGAGAAAAAATCCAAGTAGTTGAAGAAATAACTGAAGAAAACTGAGCAGAGCTCAATGGAGACTCCCTTGCACAACGTGCGGTAGAAAATCTGAGGCTCTGAGCTTCTCTCAGGAAGGTTCTATGGGGTGAGGCTGCTCTGATTGGCTACTGCAGAAATTTGGTCTCTTTTACAAAAAGAGGTGGATAAGCTACAAAATGAGATGAGGCCTAGGCCTATTTTTCACTTTGTGCTTACTACTATGGTTTTTTACTATTTACCGAGGCTCCCATTCCGACGACGGGGAATGATACAAAGCATGGGAATCTATGAAAGTTCCAATACTGGGGCAAAAATGTTTTTCTTGGGCATCATAATGCTTGCGCCAGTTCCTTTTCGGTCATCTGCAGTCTTGTTTCTTTAGTCTAAGACATTCGGAAAACCATGGAGCCTTCCTGTTGGGTTGAGAGGAATTATGAGGAACAAGTTTAAGAAAGGTGGAGTGAAGCCAGTCCGTATAGTAATTGGATGCTAACTCTGAGTCTGGAGGGAGGATAGGTTGACTTTGTACCAAGAAATGGGGTAGAATGTTTTTTGTCTAAATTATTCCAGGCTTTGTGTGCGGTGGACTCAACTGGCTTTGAGTGGTCAAAGTTTGTGAGGGGTATTAAGCTGAAAAACAATGGCTTGGTGGTCAGACAGCTGAGCGGGAGCACCATTTTAACAGGAATTTGGGGATTACTGTTCAAGAGGCCATCTAGGGTATGTACTGCTGTGTGTGTGTGGATTCCTTAATTAGTTATTTGTCCTAATGGAGACTACATTTCTAGTAGGGCTTCTGTGTCAATATAAACTTCAGATTCCAAATGAAAGTTGAAATCGCCCAAAATAGAAAAGATGTCTTGCGGGAGGGTGTACTCTAGAAATGACTGAAAAATTATTCAGAAAGTTGTTTTTAAGGCCGGGGGGGGGGCAATATAGAAGTATGCCTTTGAAGGTCACTGATCCAGCACAACTTTCCAAATATTTCTGTGGTAGACCAGTTTGTGTCAGTTTTGTGGAGGTGTGTGGTCAGTGGGGAAGCAGGTCAAATTTAATGAGTTGAGGTTGTTTGGTAGTTGACATGGCAAGGGTGAACTGAACTGCTTACATGTTTCATCAGCTGGTGTATGAGCTTATTGTGCGTCAACTCTTTCTCTGACAGGTTTTGGTGTTAAAATTCATTTAGATCTTAATGCCAGTTAATTTCATGTTCAGGCTCTGTTGTGTGGGACTTCAGATTTCCAACCCAAAGATGCGAAAAAAGCAGCTAGGAGGATAAATTCACCACAGCAAGTTTACAAGATCAAATACTATAATAACACACAAGAACCCCAACAACCAAGTCACTGAGTAGACAGCTATATTTTCTACAGCTTTATTACAGCATGATGGTAAAGAGATGGGGTGATTAATTTCTAGTGGTACTAATGCATCCAAGTGGAGATTTTCAATCTCTTCCGGTGTTAGGAAAAATTGAGTTTACATTAAGATTGCATTTGCTTAATATGAAAGGTAAAGATTGAGAGCAACCGGGCATGTAGTCATCCCACACCACTGCGCACTCTTCATTTTTTTTTGCCAATGCCGTGCCCTCAAATAACCCACAAGTAGTCCATTTACAGCACTTCACCAGAGTACATCAAGGTTCCACCATGCACTAGCCCCTCCAATGGTTTCATTTCACCCCATCTCCTTGATCTGCTACACTGAGCTGATGCGCTACTAGTTCGTGGCAAATTTAAATTACAGCAATGTAATTTCAGCAATTTTGTGTTTCCCTCGTTGTGCGGAAGACTCAAAGTTATGCCATTACGCAAAGTTATGGAATTATGTGTCACTTGTGTCAAACGTTTAATGTGAGTGCTTGGGAATAATAAAAAGGTGAGTGGTTGTTTCACGCCACGCATGTTTTGGGGACTTTTATCCATGAAATGCATCCCTGTCAATTTACAAGGATAAAATTTGACGTTAAATTATAGTGTTAAAAGACAGATTTGCATTTCACAAAATTAATGTAATTTTCCCATAATTTCACAAAATTATAGGAGAGTAGATTACAAAAATTGTGTACACCCTTATAAGCTACAACTTCCATATCAAAGCCCATTCTCTGTAGAGATTTACCCCAATTTACTTAGATGTTAATCCTAAAGACAAAATATCATTACAGAAAATCCCCTCTTTGCATCACATGCTTTAAGATTCATTTAGGCTCCATAATTGGAGATCCCATAGTGCCTGTTTAAATAGGATCATGCACACGTCTGAAGTCTCAGATAAATTATACACATCATACTTCACTAACATGAACTCCAAAAGATTCATCAGAAATCATGCAAATCTCAGTGTCCATCTCTTGACGAGTCCTTTAATAAACATAAGCTCGATCCCTTCAAGCCATATAAGGGGAGAAGACCTTCATGAGTAACACAAACATGTATTTTGGAAGGATTCTAATTAAATACTGTACCAAGATTAGCATACATACAGGTCCGAGAATCTTCAGGTAACAAGACAGGTTTGTTGAAATTCTGCACTCCCCGATTCCTAGGTCAACTTCCAACCGCCATTTTTACTTGTAAGGAACCAGTCCACCTTGACCATTCTGCAGTGGCATCTGCCAATCAAGCTGATTTCTCTAGCTCAGGAAAACTCCCTGCATACTTCTATACAGTCCAAGCACACTGAACAAAAGCAGTCCCATACAGAAAAAGGCAATGCAAAACTACATAAAATAAAATACAAGAGAATGTCCAAATAAACACTGATCAAACGTCATGCACATTTCTGATAATACCCAGACCCAGTGGCAGTGGTTTCGCGTTTGCTGTTGCGGCGCGTGGAGGTGGTATCCTTCTTCCCGCCCTTGATTTAATAAGCTGATTTGCATATCGCCATGGTCTAACCTAGGGTGGTGTGGAGTGCAAAAAAACGATGGATTTGGGCCCAGATCTTCGGACTGGGGTGAATGTGTGACATTGATCCACATTCGGTCCATCACCTGTTTTGTTTGCAATTGCCGCCATAAGTGCGCTGGGGATGCTCTGACGTGGGTCCCAAGCACTCCACACCACTGGAGTCAAGCTAGCCGGGCTGATGAGAGGTGTTACCTCGAAACCGGTCTGGTCCTCGATGCTTGATTCCGTTCTGGGAAGGACATGGCTTTTGTAGTTCGGACTGGACTGTTCCCATGGGGCACAGGGTCAGAGCTGATTTGCATATCGCCATTGTCTAACCTAGGGTGGTGTGGAGTGCAAAAAAACGATGGATTTGGGCCCAGATCTTCGGACTGGGGTGAATGTGTGACATTGATCCACATTCGGTCCATCACCTGTTTTGTTTGCACTTGATTTAATAAGCAGCATTTTGGAACATTGATATTTTAAAAACTTTGCACTGATAATTTTAAAATTTGCACTTCGCACTTTTTACTTTGTTGGCCCCAGCTCCCTGAGTCCCGATACGGCACGGCTGTGTGCCGCTTGAACCGGCGGGCTGACAGGGGAGCGGGCGCCATCTTGGACCAGGGCACTGTGGCGGCCCAGGTCAGCTCTCCAGTCCTCGTTCTCCTCCCCTTTTTCAGGAGCTCCCTTGCGCGTGCTCAGTGGATGCGACAGACCCAGTGGCAGTGGGTTCGCGTTTGCTGTTGCGGCGCGTGGAGGTGGTATCCTTCTTCCCGCCCTTGATTTAATAAGCGGCATCTTGGAACATTGATATTTTAAAAACTTTGCACTGATAATTTTAAAACTTGCACTTCGCACTTTTTACTTTGTTGGCCCCAGCTCCCTGAGTCCCGATCCGGCGCGGCTGTGTGCCGCTTGAACCGGCGGGCTGACAGGGGAGCGGGCGCCATCATGGACCAGGGCACCGAGGCGGCACAGGTCAGCGCTCCAGTCCTCGCGCTCCTCCCCTATTTCAAGACCACCCCATGCGCACGAGCGCAGCGGACGCGCCGGCGGCGCACCGCGGCAAGTCAGTCTGCGCCCATCAGCGGCCGGCCGGGGCTAGGGGCCCCCCACCATGCCAGTTTTCTTTCTTACTTTGCTGCACAACTATGCTTTTTCCAGGACCATTGGCCTCTCCAAGCGGCCACCCATGCACGGATTAATGAACTTGGCCTGGCCCGGGCATCACCTTCCCCCACCCCTCCTGCCTCCCTGCCTTCCCTTTCCCCTCTCCTTCCTGTCCCCCCTCCAGCCCCTGTCCATCCCTAACCCGGCGCCCACACCATCACATCTGTCGGCTTTTTTACTTAAAACACAAGGTCGGCGGTCAAACATCAGTTGGAACGGTTTGACTTCTTGGACTCTGTCAAGCCGGACCTTCTATTCCTGACAGAGACTTGGTTCCGCTCTGACTCACTTCCTAGCGTGTTGGCAGCCCTCCCCACCCCCTTACTTCGTCCTTGATCGCCCGAGCGGGCCTTCCTTTTCAAGTGCTTCCTTCCCCTCCAATATCTACGGTAGATTGTCTGGTCAAACGCTCTATTTCCTTTCAGGTCCCTTTAACGCGCGTTCTTATTTATCGCCCTCCCCAGCCCTGCCCAAGTTTTCTCCCCGCCATCCTGGACCTTTTAGGAACCCTTGTAATTAACAATTCCTCGGTCATGCTACTTGGGGACTTTAACTTCTGGCCTAACGATCCAGCCGAAGACGTCACATCCCGCGATTTCACCCAGCTCCTTCTCAGCTTAACCCCTTCAGTGCTGATGACAAAGCCAGCTCGTCATGGGCTTTACCTGACCTGTGCTTATGACGAGCTGGCTTTGTCATGAAAAGTGGGATTTATGGAATCGCAGCACCCAGGGGGGAAAACCCATAGCAGCTAAGGTGTTAAACTTAGTCTCCCAGGTCCACACCCCCACTGCTGTGTCCATGTTCACAGATGCTCAACAAAATCAAAAACGTACCAAATATTGTGCAAACAATGGTCGATCAAGAGGCCCAACCTAGGCACTTACAATCCCAAATGATAAACATGTATTGGCCAAAGCAACGGTCTAAAATAACAGACAAATGAAATTGCAAGAAACCTGGGATGAAGATGGGAACCGATTTATGGATGGGTTTATTGCTTTACAGGTTAAGGCAGAGCCGTTCCCATTTGGTAGGTGGCTTGGTAACGTTCATTGGCCTCGGAATAGAGTGTACTGCTGAACTGGTAAGATTTGAGTCTAGCAATATTCTGGGCGTTTTACTTTTGTTCGCCCATCATAATAAAATCTTGATAATTAACGTTTACAATTCACCCTCTGCTAAGATATCCCTTGAGACAGAGCTTAGGGGCTTTTATGAAAAGCCGGTGTTTTAGTGGTCTTACTCCCCAATAGTTTTGTTAGTGAGAGATTTCAACTTACATCTGTGCGACACTTGTGCTGAGGAAAGGGACCGGGTCCGGCCAGAGGAATTAGAGCGGATTCATTTCAAGCATACTAGTCAAGGTGATCATTTTAATCTTTTAATCTCAGAATTAAACCTTTTTAATCTCTTAGAGACGAGTATGTCTCAGTCACGTTGGTCCAGACTAAAAACTCACCAATAGATTAGATTTTGGTTTCAACTCCCTTGCTTCAATATTTGGTAAATTTTAAAATAGTATGGCATGCTTTTAGTGATCACAGCCCAATAGCTTCAAAGCTTAGCTGGAATGATCTTGAAGCAAAGTCGCACGATATCCATAAAAACATGTTTATCATTAAAACCCAAGGGAGGCGTATTAATTAGCTGGGGGCAAGTACTTCGGAGGACTTTAAGGAATCTGGTCTAGAAGGGCAGTTGTACTTTTGAGGTCTGTCTGAATGAAGACGAACATGACATGGCTATTTTAGACTCTTTTTACATCATCTGCAAAGAGATTCACCGAGCCTTGACCAGAGAATGTTATGGTTATTAGCTCAGGACCTAAATGGTTTGAGAAGAACTGCTCAAAGTCCCATAAAAGATTTGATGATCGCATTAAAGTCTAAACCGAGGCAGAGATGCGCAGTTAAGGCGGTCAGGTAGGCATATGCGCTAGCTCGCAAGGTAAGTTCGGATGCCCTGAAGAGAGAAGCTTGGGATAAGCTTAAAGAGGCCTGTGATACAAGGAATAGTGCAGATTTCTGGAGGGTAGTAAATCCGCCGTTATTTAATGAGGACACAACATTAGATTTAAGTGTTACTATACCTGCGCAGAAATGGGAAGAGCATTTTGGTTGCATATATGCTGGAGATTGTGAATACATATCAATTACCTGCCGTATCACAGAAAATACTGTTTACTTTGAATTAGAAGAGGTAAAGGAAAGTATAATGGAATGGTCAGCAGGGAAGGCTCCAAGCCCTGATGGTGACCTTTTTAAATCATGTATAGATCTTTGGGCACCCCTGGTTACACAACATTTGAATGCAGCAGCCCGTGATCATATTCCAGTCTCATGGAAGCAATCTATCATAATACCCATTTAAAAAAAGAGGAACCGTGCGGACCCAGCGTGCTTACATGCGATCTCTCCGATAGACACAGAAGTAAAATTGTTGGGTAGGGTTTTATTGAGGAGTTTATTAGATTGGGCTAATGATAACAATATACTATCTGATATTCAGTATAGATTCAGGCCGGGACATGGTACGATTGAACAGAATTTGAATCTATATTTGATAGTTAGCAAGTATACGGTGGCTAAAAAGGAAATTATACACTTAGCCTTCATGGACCTCAGCACAGCATTTGACACAGTGGTAAGATCTAAGCTATGGGCTGTGCTGAGGGACATGGGGATGAACAAAGCTATAGTAGCACTTTTGCACAATCTACATATGGGGCTCGAGGAAAGGGTAAGATTTGGTCTATCAGGAGAATGCACTAGGCACTTTAAGATGGGGAGAGGGGTGTGTCAGGGTTGTATTTTACCTGCTTTACTTTTTATTTTATATATAGCTCAATTAGATCGGTTTTGAAGAGATAACTAAAGATGTCCCAAGGATAGGACGCACAGCGGTATTCGCCTTGCTGTACGTGGAAGACACCTGCATTATTTCCCAAACAGCTAAAGGCTTGCAATCTTTACTGAACCATTTTTATGAATTTATGGAAAATGTGTATAGAAATTAATTTTACCAAATCATACTATGAATTTAGGAGCTATAGGCACCAAGACTAGAACATTTGTGATAAAGGATAGAAAATAGGTAAGGTGGATAGGTTTAGCTATTTAGCCATATTGCTGGATGATAGACTGTCCTGGACGCACTTATTGAAAATACACACTCAATTCTTTAATAGGGCGGCTCTTAGCATTGATGCCTTCTCTAGGCGTTTAGGTCACAGTCACATAAAGTCCATACTACACCTTTACAACGCTAAGTATGTCCTGGCTGGAACCTACGGGGCAGACATCTGCGGATATAATTCTCCTATATTAATTCAAACAGCAGAAAATAAATACTTAGGAAACTGTTACGCATCCCACAGAATGTCCCGTCAGAAATAGTTCATGAAGAGATAGGGGAAGGTCACATAGCTAACTATTTATGCTTGTGCCCGATACTATGGTGCTCTATATGGACCAAAGAAAAATTGGAGATGGATGGATGGATGGATGGATGTGTGAAAAGGTGGATGGATGAATGATGGCTGTATGGATGGAAGGATGAAAGGGTGGAAGGATGAAAGGGTGGATGGATGAAGGATGAAAAGGTGGATGGATGAAGGATGAAAGGGTGGATGGATGAAGGATAGATTGGTGAAGGGTAGATGTATGGATGTATGGATGGAAGAATGAACGGTGGACATGAAGGATGGATGGATGAAAGGGTGGATGGATGATTGATGGATGGATGTGTGAAAAGATGGGGGGATGAATGATGGGTAGATGGATGGATGAAAGGGTGGTGGCTGGATGGATCAAAGGGTGGATAGGTGAAGGGAGGATGAAAGGGTGGGAGGATGAAAGGGTGGGTGGATGAAAGGGTGGGAAGATGAAAGGGTGAATGGATGTATAATGGATAAAAGGTTGCATGGATGAATGATGGATGGATGTGTGAAAAGGTGGGTGGATGAATGATGGGTGGATGGAAGGAAGGGTGGATGGGTAAAGGATGGATGTATGGATGGAAGGATGAAAGGGTGGATGGATGGATGTATGGATGGAAGGATGAAAGGGTGGATGGATGTGTGAAAGTGTGGGTGGATGAATGACGGAGGGATGTGATGAGGTCTAACAGGCGCATTTATGGTTGTCAAAAGTTGATGAGGAGTAACAGTTTCTAGAAACTTGTCTCGGAAGGGGGTCCTTACGCCTAAAAAGGTTTTACAAGGAGGCCTTGGCATCAAATAGTTTGAAGACCTCTGGTGTACACCGATGTTACCAGGTGTAGAATCTTAATACAGCATTAGTACCCCAAGATCAAGAGAGTACAAGAGTGTGTGTATAGTTCAATATCATTCATCATTGATATACAAAGAGCCGCTTGGGTACAATATGTAAAGCAAGTATACACACATACACACACACACACACACACACACACATATCAAGGATATATACATACAAAATCTTTGTCAAATCAAAAAATTTAAATTGACAGAGTTCTGTAATATAACAGTAAACATTTTCTTTGGTAAGTCAAATAAACACAGAATTGAAGACATAGTCCTTTAGTGTAAGAATGAAAAAGTAACATGGAATTAGCCATGGGTACAGGATTTAATCCTCAGTAGTGTAGTACAAATTGTACTACGTAGCCCTTTCTTTTATGGTCAGGGACCATTATCTAATTCTCAGAAACATCACTGTTCACATCTATGTTTTAGTGAAGTAGTTCATTTTTTTTGTCCTAGATAACTCTCGGCCACATGAGTATGTACGCCAATGTGTTTTGACCTTACTAAGGGGCCTGTGTCTTTTTCAATGAAGGTCTTCTTCAGGCTTGTGATGGTTTTGGGACACTCTAAAGGACATGAAGGAAAAAAATAAAAAGGAATCCAGGTCATTCTCTTTTGTGATAAAATTGTAAATTTGTATAATATTTACGGGGGAAGTGGAAAACGTGACAGTACCGTTCATATGGGGTGGTCCTACATCGTCATGTAGGTAATTAGCCCGATCCAATCACTGGGCCATCACATTCAATGAATGAAAAGATTCAGGCGCTGGAACACTGGTTAAAAAGATGGCGGTTATGGGTCCTTCACAATAAAAAAACATTGGTATCGTTTTTTAATGCCGCTTGTATAAATGAAGAGAGGACACACCTGAAAGTCTCAGGACATTTCTTTAAATCTAGAGATTGATCCCAAATTCTGTCACCTTAAAAAAAGTAGCCAAGTTGGCAAAATGGAAAGCCGGAAACAGTGATAAATGTAATCGTTGTGGTTATGTAGCCGCTGACTCATATGTTTTTTAACTGCCCAAAACTTTCCCAATTTATTACAGATGTTGAATTATTTTTAAATATTAGTTTGGGGATTGATTTACAATTGACTGCTGAAATGATTATATTTGGTCTTCAAACGAATCAAATTGGAAAAAGGTCAGCAGCTGAATAAGGATTTTTATTCATTTGTATATCAATTTATCACTTTTGTATTACTTCTTGTTGGTTAGATCCTGAGCCACCCGTGTTTAACCACTGGCAACTGAAATTGCTATCTATATATCAATTAGAAATGGCAGTTTATAGACTTAAAGGGGAAAAAAAGAAAATATTCGGGCAAAATGTATGGGCTTTCATATCAAAATGGATCTGATTCTGTACTGTTTGTATTGGGTTTTTTTCATATATGATTATTATTTGGTATTATTTATGGTACTGTATGCTTTAGCTGGGTATTTTGATGTACATGATTTCCAGTTTTCGCTCTCTTCTTTGTATTCTGTTCAATATACAACCGATTGCTGAAATAAAATCAATAAAAACATTTTTAAAAAAAGATCCCAAATTCTGCCATTAGAGTACTAGTCCTCTAAACGGAGCAGAGGGAGGATGACTTTTTTTTTTAAGTCACAGAGGGTTTTCTTAAACGTGTGTGCTATTGGTCATGCATTTGTTGCCAATGGGTGTGACCCGAGGCTGTAAAAAATTGGACTGCAGCTGTAGATTCTAAATGTGTTTACATTTAGGTCATAATCACCTTGATACGACTCTTAAGGGTGATGAATGGCCATACAAAGTGGTATTTTTATACCAATTGTAAGTGGTGCCATACACAATTTACTGATCCTAGCCTTCTAGGTTCTAAATTGGATCACACACCGCTATGATAAAAACAGTGGGCTTTAAACACATTGGACTTAAAGGCACCAGAAACTGATGCATGGAAAAATGACACAAACCACAGATCTCGGACCTGGCGACATAGGACAGTATAAGGCATGCCTAGCGACAAACCAGTGCACACCACCAGAAAGGATACTAGTCTAGTGCAGTGGCTCTTAACTTTTTGACTTTGATGACACCCTATTAATCAGTACTGGAACCTGGGAACATTTAACATTTTGCTTCTTTATTTATATACACCTATTATTGTAATTTTCCCATAATTTTCACAAAATTATAGGAGAGTAGATTACAAAAATTGTGTACACCCTTATAAGCTACAACTTCCATATCAAAGCCCATTCTCTGTAGAGATTTACCCCAATTTACTTAGATGTTAATCCTAAAGACAAAATATCATTACAGAAAATCCCCTCTTTGCATCACATGCTTTAAGATTCATTTAGGCTCCATAATTGGAGATCCCATAGTGCCTGTTTAAATAGGATCATGCACACGTCTGAAGTCTCAGATAAATTATACACATCATACTTCAGTAACATGCACTCCCAAAGATTCATCAGAAATCATGCAAATCTCAGTGTCCATCTCTTGACGAGTCCTTTAATAAACATAAGCTCGATCCCTTCAAGCCATATAAGGGGAGAAGACCTTCATGAGTAACACAAACATGTATTTTGGAAGGATTCTAATTAAATACTGTACCAAGATTAGCATACATACAGGTCCGAGAATCTTCAGGTAACAAGACAGGTTTGTTGAAATTCTGCACTCCCCGATTCCTAGGTCAACTTCCAACCGCCATTTTTACTT
This sequence comes from Lissotriton vulgaris, assembly GCF_964263255.1. Taxonomy (NCBI): domain Eukaryota; kingdom Metazoa; phylum Chordata; class Amphibia; order Caudata; family Salamandridae; genus Lissotriton; species Lissotriton vulgaris. The sequence continues at coordinate 603,325,865 of NC_141699.1, read as the reverse complement.
GTAAGGAACCAGTCCACCTTGACCATTCTGCAGTGGCATCTGCCAATCAAGCTGATTTCTCTAGCTCAGGAAAACTCCCTGCATACTTCTATACAGTCCAAGCACACTGAACAAAAGCAGTCCCATACAGAAAAAGGCAATGCAAAACTACATAAAATAAAATACAAGAGAATGTCCAAATAAACACTGATCAAACGTCATGCACATTTCTGATAATACCCAGACCCAGTGGCAGTGGTTTCGCGTTTGCTGTTGCGGCGCGTGGAGGTGGTATCCTTCTTCCCGCCCTTGATTTAATAAGCTGATTTGCATATCGCCATGGTCTAACCTAGGGTGGTGTGGAGTGCAAAAAAACGATGGATTTGGGCCCAGATCTTCGGACTGGGGTGAATGTGTGACATTGATCCACATTCGGTCCATCACCTGTTTTGTTTGCAATTGCCGCCATAAGTGCGCTGGGGATGCTCAGACGTGGGTCCCAAGCACTCCACACCACTGGAGTCAAGCTAGCCGGGCTGATGAGAGGTGTTACCTCGAAACCGGTCTGGTCCTCGATGCTGGATTCCGTTCTGGGAAGGACATGGCTTTTGTAGTTCGGACTGGACTGTTCCCATGGGGCACAGGGTCAGAGCTGATTTGCATATCGCCATTGTCTAACCTAGGGTGGTGTGGAGTGCAAAAAAACGATGGATTTGGGCCCAGATCTTCGGACTGGGGTGAATGTGTGACATTGATCCACATTCGGTCCATCACCTGTTTTGTTTGCACTTGATTTAATAAGCAGCATTTTGGAACATTGATATTTTAAAAACTTTGCACTGATAATTTTAAAACTTGCACTTCGCACTTTTTACTTTGTTGGCCCCAGCTCCCTGAGTCCCGATACGGCACGGCTGTGTGCCGCTTGAACCGGCGGGCTGACAGGGGAGCGGGCGCCATCTTGGACCAGGGCACTGTGGCGGCCCAGGTCAGCTCTCCAGTCCTCGTTCTCCTCCCCTTTTTCAGGAGCTCCCTTGCGCGTGCTCAGTGGATGCGACAGACCCAGTGGCAGTGGGTTCGCGTTTGCTGTTGCGGCGCGTGGAGGTGGTATCCTTCTTCCCGCCCTTGATTTAATAAGCGGCATCTTGGAACATTGATATTTTAAAAACTTTGCACTGATAATTTTAAAACTTGCACTTCGCACTTTTTACTTTGTTGGCCCCAGCTCCCTGAGTCCCGATCCGGCGCGGCTGTGTGCCGCTTGAACCGGCGGGCTGACAGGGGAGCGGGCGCCATCATGGACCAGGGCACCGAGGCGGCACAGGTCAGCGCTCCAGTCCTCGCGCTCCTCCCCTATATCAAGACCACCCCATGCGCACGAGCGCAGCGGACGCGCCGGCGGCGCACCGCGGCAAGTCAGTCTGCGCCCATCAGCGGCCGGCCGGGGCTAGGGGCCCCCCACCATGCCAGTTTTCTTTCTTACTTTGCTGCACAACTATGCTTTTTCCAGGACCATTGGCCTCTCCAAGCGGCCACCCATGCACGGATTAATGAACTTGGCCTGGCCCGGGCATCACCTTCCCCCACCCCTCCTGCCTCCCTGCCTTCCCTTTCCCCTCCCCTTCCTGTCCCCCCTCCAGCCCCTGTCCATCCCTAACCCGGCGCCCACACCATCACATCTGTCGGCTTTTTTACTTAAAACACAAGGTCGGCGATCAAACATCAGTTGGAACGGTTTGACTTCTTGGACTCTGTCAAGCCGGACCTTCTATTCCTGACAGAGACTTGGTTCCGCTCTGACTCACTTCCTAGCGTGTTGGCAGCCCTCCCCACCCCCTTACTTCGTCCTTGATCGCCCGAGCGGGCCTTCCTTTTCAAGTGCTTCCTTCCCCTCCAATATCTACGGTAGATTGTCTGGTCAAACGCTCTATTTCCTTTCAGGTCCCTTTAACGCGCGTTCTTATTTATCGCCCTCCCCAGCCCTGCCCAAGTTTTCTCCCCGCCATCCTGGACCTTTTAGGAACCCTTGTAATTAACAATTCCTCGGTCATGCTACTTGGGGACTTTAACTTCTGGCCTAACGATCCAGCCGAAGACGTCACATCCCGCGATTTCACCCAGCTCCTTCTCAGCTTAACCCCTTCAGTGCTGATGACAAAGCCAGCTCGTCATGGGCTTTACCTGACCTGTGCTTATGACGAGCTGGCTTTGTCATGAAAAGTGGGATTTATGGAATCGCAGCACCCAGGGGGGAAAACCCATAGCAGCTAAGGTGTTAAACTTAGTCTCCCAGGTCCACACCCCCACTGCTGTGTCCATGTTCACAGATGCTCAACAAAATCAAAAACGTACCAAATATTGTGCAAACAATGGTCGATCAAGAGGCCCAACCTAGGCACTTACAATCCCAAATGATAAACATGTATTGGCCAAAGCAACGGTCTAAAATAACAGACAAATGAAATTGCAAGAAACCTGGGATGAAGATGGGAACCGATTTATGGATGGGTTTATTGCTTTACAGGTTAAGGCAGAGCCGTTCCCATTTGGTAGGTGGCTTGGTAACGTTCATTGGCCTCGGAATAGAGTGTACTGCTGAACTGGTAAGATTTGAGTCTAGCAATATTCTGGGCGTTTTACTTTTGTTCGCCCATCATAATAAAATCTTGATAATTAACGTTTACAATTCACCCTCTGCTAAGATATCCCTTGAGACAGAGCTTAGGGGCTTTTATGAAAAGCCGGTGTTTTAGTGGTCTTACTCCCCAATAGTTTTGTTAGTGAGAGATTTCAACTTACATCTGTGCGACACTTGTGCTGAGGAAAGGGACCGGGTCCGGCCAGAGGAATTAGAGCGGATTCATTTCAAGCATACTAGTCAAGGTGATCATTTTAATCTTTTAATCTCAGAATTAAACCTTTTTAATCTCTTAGAGACGAGTATGTCTCAGTCACGTTGGTCCAGACTAAAAACTCACCAATAGATTAGATTTTGGTTTCAACTCCCTTGCTTCAATATTTGGTAAATTTTAAAATAGTATGGCATGCTTTTAGTGATCACAGCCCAATAGCTTCAAAGCTTAGCTGGAATGATCTTGAAGCAAAGTCGCACGATATCCATAAAAACATGTTTATCATTAAAACCCAAGGGAGGCGTATTAATTAGCTGGGGGCAAGTACTTCGGAGGACTTTAAGGAATCTGGTCTAGAAGGGCAGTTGTACTTTTGAGGTCTGTCTGAATGAAGACGAACATGACATGGCTATTTTAGACTCTTTTTACATCATCTGCAAAGAGATTCACCGAGCCTTGACCAGAGAATGTTATGGTTATTAGCTCAGGACCTAAATGGTTTGAGAAGAACTGCTCAAAGTCCCATAAAAGATTTGATGATCGCATTAAAGTCTAAACCGAGGCAGAGATGCGCAGTTAAGGCGGTCAGGTAGGCATATGCGCTAGCTCGCAAGGTAAGTTCGGATGCCCTGAAGAGAGAAGCTTGGGATAAGCTTAAAGAGGCCTGTGATACAAGGAATAGTGCAGATTTCTGGAGGGTAGTAAATCCGCCGTTATTTAATGAGGACACAACATTAGATTTAAGTGTTACTATACCTGCGCAGAAATGGGAAGAGCATTTTGGTTGCATATATGCTGGAGATTGTGAATACATATCAATTACCTGCCGTATCACAGAAAATACTGTTTACTTTGAATTAGAAGAGGTAAAGGAAAGTATAATGGAATGGTCAGCAGGGAAGGCTCCAAGCCCTGATGGTGACCTTTTTAAATCATGTATAGATCTTTGGGCACCCCTGGTTACACAACATTTGAATGCAGCAGCCCGTGATCATATTCCAGTCTCATGGAAGCAATCTATCATAATACCCATTTAAAAAAAGAGGAACCGTGCGGACCCAGCGTGCTTACATGCGATCTCTCCGATAGACACAGAAGTAAAATTGTTGGGTAGGGTTTTATTGAGGAGTTTATTAGATTGGGCTAATGATAACAATATACTATCTGATATTCAGTATAGATTCAGGCCGGGACATGGTACGATTGAACAGAATTTGAATCTATATTTGATAGTTAGCAAGTATACGGTGGCTAAAAAGGAAATTATACACTTAGCCTTCATGGACCTCAGCACAGCATTTGACACAGTGGTAAGATCTAAGCTATGGGCTGTGCTGAGGGACATGGGGATGAACAAAGCTATAGTAGCACTTTTGCACAATCTACATATGGGGCTCGAGGAAAGGGTAAGATTTGGTCTATCAGGAGAATGCACTAGGCACTTTAAGATGGGGAGAGGGGTGTGTCAGGGTTGTATTTTACCTGCTTTACTTTTTATTTTATATATAGCTCAATTAGATCGGTTTTGAAGAGATAACTAAAGATGTCCCAAGGATAGGACGCACAGCGGTATTCGCCTTGCTGTACGTGGAAGACACCTGCATTATTTCCCAAACAGCTAAAGGCTTGCAATCTTTACTGAACCATTTTTATGAATTTATGGAAAATGTGTATAGAAATTAATTTTACCAAATCATACTATGAATTTAGGAGCTATAGGCACCAAGACTAGAACATTTGTGATAAAGGATAGAAAATAGGTAAGGTGGATAGGTTTAGCTATTTAGCCATATTGCTGGATGATAGACTGTCCTGGACGCACTTATTGAAAATACACACTCAATTCTTTAATAGGGCGGCTCTTAGCATTGATGCCTTCTCTAGGCGTTTAGGTCACAGTCACATAAAGTCCATACTACACCTTTACAACGCTAAGTATGTCCTGGCTGGAACCTACGGGGCAGACATCTGCGGATATAATTCTCCTATATTAATTCAAACAGCAGAAAATAAATACTTAGGAAACTGTTACGCATCCCACAGAATGTCCCGTCAGAAATAGTTCATGAAGAGATAGGGGAAGGTCACATAGCTAACTATTTATGCTTGCGCCCGATACTATGGTGCTCTATATGGACCAAAGAAAAATTGGAGATGGATGGATGGATGTGTGAAAAGGTGGGTGGATGAATGATGAGTGGATGGATGAATGATGGCTGTATGGATGGAAGGATGAAAGGGTGGAAGGATGAAAGGGTGGATGGATGAAGGATGAAAAGGTGGATGGATGAAGGATGAAAGGGTGGATGGATGAAGGATAGATTGGTGAAGGGTAGATGTATGGATGTATGGATGGAAGAATGAACGGTGGACATGAAGGATGGATGGATGAAAGGGTGGATGGATGATTGATGGATGGATGTGTGAAAAGATGGGGGGATGAATGATGGGTAGATGGATGGATGAAAGGGTGGTGGCTGGATGGATCAAAGGGTGGATAGGTGAAGGGAGGATGAAAGGGTGGGAGGATGAAAGGGTGGGTGGATGAAGGATGGGAAGATGAAAGGGAGAATGGATGTATAATGGATAAAAGGTTGCATGGATGAATGATGGATGGATGTGTGAAAAGGTGGGTGGATGAATGATGGGTGGATGGAAGGAAGGGTGGATGGGTAAAGGATGGATGTATGGATGGAAGGATGAAAGGGTGGATGGATGGATGTATGGATGGAAGGATGAAAGGGTGGATGGATGGATGTGTGAAAGTGTGGGTGGATGAATGACGGAGGGATGTGATGAGGTCTAACAGGCGCATTTATGGTTGTCAAAAGTTGATGAGGAGTAACAGTTTCTAGAAACTTGTCTCGGAAGGGGGTCCTTACGCCTAAAAAGGTTTTACAAGGAGGCCTTGGCATCAAATAGTTTGAAGACCTCTGGTGTACACCGATGTTACCAGGTGTAGAATCTTAATACAGCATTAGTACCCCAAGATCAAGAGAGTACAAGAGTGTGTGTATAGTTCAATATCATTCATCATTGATATACAAAGAGCCGCTTGGGTACAATATGTAAAGCAAGTATACACACATACACATATCAAGGATATATACATACAAAATCTTTGTCAAATCAAAAAATTTAAATTGACAGAGTTCTGTAATATAACAGTAAACATTTTCTTTGGTAAGTCAAATAAACACAGAATTGAAGACATAGTCCTTTAGTGTAAGAATGAAAAAGTAACATGGAATTAGCCATGGGTACAGGATTTAATCCTCAGTAGTGTAGTACAAATTGTACTACGTAGCCCTTTCTTTTATGGTCAGGGACCATTATCTAATTCTCAGAAACATCACTGTTCACATCTATGTTTTAGTGAAGTAGTTCATTTTTTTTGTCCTAGATAACTCTCGGCCACATGAGTATGTACGCCAATGTGTTTTGACCTTACTAAGGGGCCTGTGTCTTTTTCAATGAAGGTCTTCTTCAGGCTTGTGATGGTTTTGGGACACTCTAAAGGACATGAAGGAAAAAAATAAAAAGGAATCCAGGTCATTCTCTTTTGTGATAAAATTGTAAATTTGTATAATATTTACGGGGGAAGTGGAAAACGTGACAGTACCGTTCACATGGGGTGGTCCTACATCGTCATGTAGGTAATTAGCCCGATCCAATCACTGGGCCATCACATTCAATGAATGAAAAGATTCAGGCGCTGGAACACTGGTTAAAAAGATGGCGGTTATGGGTCCTTCACAATAAAAAAACATTGGTATCGTTTTTTAATGCCGCTTGTATAAATGAAGAGAGGACACACCTGAAAGTCTCAGGACATTTCTTTAAATCTAGAGATTGATCCCAAATTCTGTCACCTTAAAAAAAGTAGCCAAGTTGGCAAAATGGAAAGCCGGAAACAGTGATAAATGTAATCGTTGTGGTTATGTAGCCGCTGACTCATATGTTTTTTAACTGCCCAAAACTTTCCCAATTTATTACAGATGTTGAATTATTTTTAAATATTAGTTTGGGGATTGATTTACAATTGACTGCTGAAATGATTATATTTGGTCTTCAAACGAATCAAATTGGAAAAAGGTCAGCAGCTGAATAAGGATTTTTATTCATTTGTATATCAATTTATCACTTTTGTATTACTTCTTGTTGGTTAGATCCTGAGCCACCCGTGTTTAACCACTGGCAACTGAAATTGCTATCTATATATCAATTAGAAATGGCAGTTTATAGACTTAAAGGGGAAAAAAAGAAAATATTCGGGCAAAATGTATGGGCTTTCATATCAAAATGGATCTGATTCTGTACTGTTTGTATTGGGTTTTTTTCATATATGATTATTATTTGGTATTATTTATGGTACTGTATGCTTTAGCTGGGTATTTTGATGTACATGATTTCCAGTTTTCGCTCTCTTCTTTGTATTCTGTTCAATATACAACCGATTGCTGAAATAAAATCAATAAAAACATTTTAAAAAAAAGATCCCAAATTCTGCCATTAGAGTACTAGTCCTCTAAACGGAGCAGAGGGAGGATGACTTTTTTTTTTTTAAGTCACAGAGGGTTTTCTTAAACGTGTGTGCTATTGGTCATGCATTTGTTGCCAATGGGTGTGACCCGAGGCTGTAAAAAATTGGACTGCAGCTGTAGATTCTAAATGTGTTTACATTTAGGTCATAATCACCTTGATACGACTCTTAAGGGTGATGAATGGCCATACAAAGTGGTATTTTTATACCAATTGTAAGTGGTGCCATACACAATTTACTGATCCTAGCCTTCTAGGTTCTAAATTGGATCACACACCGCTATGATAAAAACAGTGGGCTTTAAACACATTGGACTTAAAGGCACCAGAAACTGATGCATGGAAAAATGACACAAACCACAGATCTCGGACCTGGCGACATAGGACAGTATAAGGCATGCCTAGCGACAAACCAGTGCACACCACCAGAAAGGATACTAGTCTAGTGCAGTGGCTCTTAACTTTTTGACTTTGATGACACCCTATTAATCAGTACTGGAACCTGGGAACATTTAACATTTTGCTTCTTTATTTATATACACCTATTAGTACAATTCACTTTTTTATGCAGTAATGCCCCCGGTACTCAAAAGTACGTTTTGTGCCCCCTCCCCCGAATACCCCCCGTCCCCCCGAGGTCCCTGGACCAGAGGTTGATAACCACTGGTCTAGAGGATCCAGTAGCACCAGAGGACCAGGCAATGATCACATCATACATCTTGAGAATAGATCAAGAAAAGTTAACATGCTGAACTTTGGAGCAACAGCAAGTGAAGAAAGGGTGACCAAAGGTGATCAACCTCGGAAGTTTCATTCAATATTCTCCCCCACACACTAGTAACCCTCCAGTACTCAATCGAGACAGTCACTGCAATCAAATAAATGACTGAGGAAGTAGAAGGAAAAAAAACAACAAAAAACGTTCAATACCATCAGAGCAATCCACCAAAGATGGGAGGGATTACAGAACAAGAGGAAACCTCAGGAAACTCGTGATAAAATTGTGAATGAACCAATTTCAATGTATATTGTCCAACATAGAGCCCAACTCGGCACCAAATGGCAACACAGTCTTACCAAACCAACCATAGTACAAATCAGAATGGTAATCTATCCCAAATTAGAGCAGAAACCAATTCAGCATGCTGACAACTCAATGAAGTACTCTTCCCCAGTAAAACTGCTAACGAATCTAACATCTGGGAAGCTAAAACTTGCTGTCAGCATGTCAAGCGAATGCAAAACTCAAAACACTGGCAAACATAGAAAAGAATAGAAACTACAATGCCAACCAATTTGTCACATTAGCTGGCCCCAGTCAAACATTATGAAGATGACATGAAAACAAGTAGTCAAAGTGCATACACCCCCAGACACACAGAATCAGACAGACCCCAAAATGTAATTAAAATTAATTTGGAAGGAGATGAACACCTAGTTATAAGGTACAAAGAACATTTTAAGTACTATATTGTTGTATCTCCGCAATATTTTTAAAAGGGCCCGCAAGACTGTCTAAACCGGGTCAGCATCCGAAACTATTAAAAGCTCTTGCTAATCTTCATACACTCGCTGATCTATTAATATATAACATACCTTTCCTTCCTTCCTCAGTCAGGCAAAACCCAGTGTCATTCTTGTTGATTCTTTAGATACAAGGAAAAACTGAAAATATAAGGACTCAAAAAGCAAACTTTTGCAGACTAGGGGAATTTTTATTTCAACACCTAAACCTGAGCAAGATCCTACAATGTTTATACAAAATCTAGACAGACCATCCATGCATCAATAGGCAAATCATAAGCCACCATAAAGAGACTTTGAGTGAACGAAAACTATAAGCCTCAAACAGAATGGACACAGGGGTTTGGAAATGAAGATAGATAGCCAAGGGAAAGCTGAAAAAAAGTTCTATAAACAGCATAAGATGCCAAGTCATTCAATTATGGAAATGGCAAATATTTGTTGAACATCAGCGATCTAGACAACACACTTGGCAGGACGAAAAAATATAACAGATTTACAAGACTGGTTGCGAGAAGCAGTTGGAAAAAAGAAGCACGCCATGACCAACTCCAAAAGAAATCTAACTTGTACCTCTTAAAGTGGACAGGATGAGGAACATCAGTCAGTTCAGCGTCACAAAATTGACAAATTAAAAACTGCTTACATAGAACTGCAGTACAAAACTATGTGGTAGCTTTTCTATCTACTACAAGTGACTTGGAAAGTTGATGCCCCAAGTGTGTTGGGAGACAAAATATTTCACATCCCAGCAGTAGAAATGTCACCAATGTACAGACCAGCATGGGGGTTGGCTGCTTTTATGAAACCCAACTTAAACATTATACTGAAAAATATCGACACTGAGAGGCCTTGGCTATTGAGTGTCAAGCCGCACCTACCCAAAAAATTATTACACTTCTCAAAACTGCTAATATTAAATGTATACCTCATTACCTGATCTGGGCAATGCGGATCAAAAGTTAGCAGGGCTCATAAGATGTCTTTCAAACCTGCTAAAATGAAGGTCCAATGTTAGGCCTTACATTTAAAGTTGTTGTGGTATTATTTTGTTCATCATATTCTGTCTATGTACTACCCAAGGGGAACTCTTGATGGAGAGGTATTGTTATGCACAACTGCTATTGACAAGTATTTTTAGATTATTGGAGGAGGAGGAGGTGTGGTGGCCCTCCAGTGTTGATGGACTTGTGCAAATGGATACACAATCCCCTCACACTGCATGAAAGGGAGTAATAGACACTAGTGATTAAACTTTACGCCACTCCCTTCTTCTGATACGGAGTGTCCAACTGTGTGCTATATTTGTTACTTGCACGTTTTGTAAAACCAATACAAAAAAAGCCAACAAGGTCCAATGTTGGCATCATAATAACTGCGGATCTTAACTTAAATGTAATCAATAAAGGAGAGGGATGAATACGAAACGTTCCTCAGCTTGTGCACATTCCTCAAAGGATCAACACACTTGTCATCCATCTATTTGATTTTGTATACTAAATGGCCATGAGAGCTTTAAATGGGATAAGCCTGAAACCTTTACACATACCGCTAAGAATTGAAAGGCAGAGAAGAATTATACTATTGTATCCAATGAGCTAGTTAATTAGTTTCAATCATTCAAAATTGAACATCGACTGGAAAGTGATCACTCGCCACAAACTATGATCTTAAACTCTGAAAATTCATTGGACCATGTGTGAGAAATATGAGCGATATTGCCATACAAAAAGCCAAAAGAATAAAGCGGTGTGCTAATATGGAACTGTTGCAGGAATGGATGGCTTACCGTACCATTTCTTTCAGAGCACTGACAACGGTCTCCAAAAAGAACAATCCCTAGAACCTGATCACCTGGAGTGAGCAGATGGACAAAATAGGTTACAATCTGCAGCCACATTAGCAGTGTCATCTATGAAATAATGCAGCCAACTTTACCATGGTTTGAGACAAGCTGCGACAGGAAAAAAAGGAATTTACTTACCAAAATTAATACAGCATCAAGAATAAATAAAAGGAGAAATGAAGCAGAAAAGTAACAAAATTGGCATAAAGAGGATTTGGGAGGCTAAACAAATTGCCAAGGAAAAACAAGGAGTATTCCTCAATAAAACAAGTTCTTCCTGGAATACAAGTGAATTTTGGGGTAGAGCAAATAGAATTTCCACCAGCAGCAGCATTTTAGCATGCAATTGTATAACTGCCATTGAAGGGGAGGCCTATATAAACCATATATTTGATAGAAGATACATCGACTCGAGAAGATGCCCCACCAACCACCCATTTCGACTGCAGAAGTCAAAACAAAAGCCATAAGAAACTCCTCCAAACAGGACACACATCTACTGGACTGCAACAAAGAGAGCAACATCTTACAATAATAACCAAAACAGAATGGATGCCACACCAGGACCAAATGGGATGCCTGCAGTATATTTCAAAATTAATCCATCATGTTGGATGGAGTCAGTGGGAAGTATATTTGACTACTGCTACTACAACTCCATCCATTTGATAAACAACCATAGGCAAAGCGAATTGGTCTTGCCTTTTGGACCTTATAAGTATTTAGCTATACAGCACAGTATCCTGGAACGAATACAATGCACCACAAATGAGGTTATAAACAATATTAAAACATATATAAATTCAACCACCCAAGTTCTTTCAGGTCACCTCTATGAAGTACAATCCACGTGATTACCAATTCCCTCCTTGGCACTAATATCTGCAATCCAAAATGCACATGACTAGTCCTGGGCGTGTGAATAAACCAATAAAGTTAAGCTTTGCCTGAAACTATTTTCCCAAAATAGTAAAATAGTGGCATGGTTAGGAAAAAACACGATAATGAGCGTGACGCACTGTTCAAAATCAAAAGGGTTTCCTTCGGGCAAAGCTCCTCAATCTTCTAAAAAAACAAAGTAAAAACCTTAAAGCTACAGTAGATTAAAACAGGACTAATGAAACGTATGCATTTAAAGCCCAATACAAATAAATGTATAATTTGAATCAAACTTGGCATTTTAAAACGCAAATATTAGGAGTAGGGGGGCAGAGCAAGACAACGCCACATTTCCCCAAACGTCAACGCATCGGACAACATGACATCCCGAAATGTTGCTAAGAGTAGACACACAGATGTACTATTCACATTTCCTTGCTTAGAGCGCATTTCAGATAATGGCACATTTCACTTCACCGGGGAGGCCTTTAGAGGCCATCTGGGTATGCAGGTAAAGGGTTTGACATGCTAACCTTATGTCCTAAAAAGACGATAACGAACTGCGCTAGGTAGGACTACGTTTGACAAAGTAATGTTGAAAACTATAATCAACCAGAGATAAGCAACAGCTCGGTGTGCTACACAAAGAGGTCGGACTGTAAGGTATAAAAAAAACTTCCAGCAGATGTTTGCATGCGAATTTCAAGTTCTGGCATCTTTAGGCACACCCACTCCAACATTTATGGCCATAAGCTAGTGTGCAAGGCTGCCACATGTTATATTTATTTCCTTTTAGATGAGTCGGGACGTACTGCTATAAGGTTATATGAAGTTGCAAGTATATAATTGAATAGTGTGGATTAATTTTCTGAGCTAAACTCCCAGTTGGTATTTGTTAGACTATTACAAATCACCTCAGATCAGGTAGCACAGTGTTTAACCTCAACCAAATTTCCTCAACTATCAGCCCCAGCACTGCAACACCCCCTTCAAACATTCGACTAAGACATGCGCGTGACCACCAGCAATGAAATAAAACACCAACATACATATGATGAAATGAAAATGTTTTACTATTTTGTTTGCGCTTTGTTCTCGTGTTAACATTTGCTGCACCATGTTATGTTTAGCCGCCATTTTGAATGATGTCGTCAGCTGCGTATTATCACTCGAGAAGCAGGCTGTGGATATGTTCATTTCTCCAAGGGTAGGCCTTGCTCTGCTAATGAATACTCTGTTCTTATTAACGCATTCCTTTCCCATAGATAGAGGCATTCTCCCACTATCCTAGCAATAGACCCGAACAGAACGACCTTGGTAATAAGATAATGTGTGCCCGGTCTCAAAGTCGAGACTAGTCTTATTGTATTTCTTTGTTTTAGCTGCACCTGCTAGTAGATTTCCATCATGGGTGGGACAGTCTTGGTTCAGAAACGTACAAAATGCATCTCTATGTTTGCTGAAGTCTGTCTCTGCAGCAAGCCAAGGAGACTGGTAAGACTGGACTCCATTTGAGTGTATCTGAATAAAATGTACTTTGTTTGTATTCTCTACTGTCTGACCGACTGTTCATTTGTATGGAAGAGTGAGAGGTGGTCGCGAGTGATCAGACTTGTGTGGCCCTAATCGGGTCACTTCCTTCACACACTGCGCCATACCACTAACTGAGCTGCCAGCCGTCACCTTGGCTTCTACCACTTCTGCGCTCGGATGTACAGCGTTTGTTGCCTCAGCTACTGCTTTGCCAGCCTCCACCCATGCATATGCCACTGCCTCACTCACATCTGCAGATCTAAAGAGAAGGTTTAAAAGCACATTGCTATGCCAGATCACATACTGCTAATAGCCACATAGGTATGATGGCCATGCTGAGTGTTGCTGTACTTGCTCCGTGATTGGCTACCCAAGTGATCTTGCGGGCAAGTCCCTTGTATAGGAGTTTGTTAACTATAACTTCATCTTTACCCACCAAGCTCCCATATGGGTAAATTACTTGTCAGACCTCGGACTTCAAGAGTGGTGTGGTCTTTTGTGAGACGGAGTAATTCTGCATCGGGGTGGTTTGCTTCTTCAAATTACACTGGGGTTCATTGGTGCTTAGTATAAGGGGCTACAAGTAAAATAAAAGCAAATGTTTTAGTTTCCGGGGAATAAAGCATTGCACACCAGGGCCTTTAGGCTTGACTTGGTCTTTAAACTGGGGAAGGAGGGGTTGGCAGTGGATACTGGCAGGGTCTTGAGAGGCTCGTTGTCAATAATGGCGGGGTGGCTGAGGGGGCATGGCCTGTGCGTAAAGTGAGAAATGTGTAGCGAGTCCCAGAAACTCCCACAGCCTGGAGTTCGGCCCCAGCAGCATTGAGGTGAACCAACGGCAGCTGGTTGTGTAGGCCTCAGCACTTCGAGGCAATAAGCAGCGCTTGTGCTTTCCTCACACGCAGGTGAGACACCGAGAGAAGGAGGGGGTGCCTATCCAAAAGAGACGTGAAGCCTGTAGTACTAGGGAAAATTCATTGTTTGTAAGAATTAAGGGCATCAGCACTTTGCTCAACAGGCGCCACTTACTTTAGCTTTCTCTTACGGAGGTTAAGAGGATATAGGGAGCATCTCCATTGCTAGTAAGAACCGGAGATGGTGGTCAAAGTGCATTTTAACAAGCAGCAACAGGCAGGGTGGCTGGGCCGGGCAAGCAGTGACCTGGGAGGGGTTATGGGGGCCGGCAAGACTGGTGGATGGAAGCAACAATGAAGGCAAAATATGCTTTCACAAACAAGAGCAGAAAAGAAAGAAAAAAAACAGTCCCAAAAAAGTACATAAACAACCAATGCTTAAAGTATACTGGAGTTTGCTCTGTGGGACGCAACAAGACACAAAAAGGAGGGAGAAATAAGGATTCACCAGTAGTAAGGAAACGGAAGGAATGAAAAAAAATTCATGGGTGGGCTGTCAGCCCACAAAGTATATACATGTCTCAAAGCTGGACTTAAAAAAGGAATAAACTTGATCAATTAAACTAAGGGCTTCTAGCCTTCTTAGATGTGGACTCTAAATAATTTGCCTCATTTATCCTTGAAAACTAGGACATAACCGGATGCCCGGTTCCCAATCATTATTAAAAAAAACAGTGGCCCACATCTTTCATATTACAAATTACTCCAATTACCCACAACCCAGATTTCCTGCCAGGAACGGCAGACCCAGGTTTCACACACTCGAATGGAGAACAATATTGGGCGCTCTGTATTCTGATGGAGATCTATGGCCCGAGACGAGCTACAGGCTAAATAAAGTTACACAGGGGGGGATGGGTATCACCTAGCCGTTATTACACTGGGTGGGTATGAGGGGCATGAAGGTCAAGGCCAGCCGGGACAAAATTGCCCTAGAAAAAATATTTGCGGATAAAGTTGCACATAAGAGTATCCCTCTGCTACAGAGGGTAATCTCAAAATTAGGCATAACCCTTAAACACAGCTATATATTAGCATGGGAAGCTGACATAAGTCACAAAATCCTGCAGGATACTTGGGAATGAGCAGCAAAATCCTCTATTTGCACCTCACAAAGAAAATGCTTACAAGATCCAATCATCCTCCTTGGTGATCCAGGCGTAAAAACATCTTTCCCTGAACTACCACAGCCCAAAACTCATGATGCAAGTTGTAACAGTGGCACGTCTCGTCTTTTCCGAATTTTGGAAACAGATTACCACCCAATACACGTGTGGTAGGCAAAATTACTGAATATTTATACTATGGAGAGAACCACAGCACTGGCGTGTGACCGAATGAATACGTTCACAGAAGCCCGACTCCCCTTTCAAACATAAATGAAGCAAGATCGCCCTTTGGTGGTGACTCCCCCCTTGGTCCCTGACCTGGCACATAGGGGAGACCTACATCTCATGACATCACCACACCAAACATCTCCAGGCCACAACACACACTGAATAACACTCAGATATTTGCACTTTTTGCCTTTATCACATGGAATAATTATACCAACTGCCAATGTGGTCTCATTTATAGTATACTGACTATAACAGTGAAACCTTTAAATAAAGTTGGTTAAAACAATTAAAAATGAGAGTGGAACCACCGATAATATTGTGCCATTGTCTCTACTTGTTCATAAAAGAATAGGACAGGGCATAAATCTATAGGCATACTTTAATTTTGTCGAGTTCTCTTTATATCAATCCAATTCAATACTTTCTTCATACGATAAACAAGTGCAGAATCTCATACAAAACAGTAAAGGAAGTAATATCACAATACGACAACTAGAGATTCAAGTGAAAATGGGGACTGATGGGTCCTTGAAAAACAAAATATTCAAAAACAAAAAGATTAAAAGAAGGATGTGTACTGCCCCAATTCATTTTAAGCTACGTGTGGCTAACTGAGGCAAACCTAATTCAAGAGCATCTCCCCCGATGAGCACCAGATAGGTCTAATTCAATTTGCTGACAACACTCATTTAGGTTTACACCCTTTCTGTCGGCAGCACACTGACAACAAGCATTGGCAAATCCAAAAGGTCTCACTTATGTGACAGCTACTGGATTTGCCAATGTATTTTAGCCATTATGTACACCAGTGTGGCTGCTGTTCATAATGGCTAAAAGTTAGTGGGGTCGGGTAGATTGGAGTGGGATAGATTGGTGTGGAGTGGAATCGGGGTAGAGTAGGATGGAATGGATTGGCGTAGATAGGAGGGGGGTAGATTAGTGTGGTAGAAACACTCAAAACACTCCTCTCCACAGAATGATGCTGAAGACATTGTGAGCTTGCACCACTACAAGTCTCTCTAAAGTATGTAAGCAGTATTCATCTGCTAAACCAGTAAATCAACGCTTTATAAATGACGCAGTTTGCCATGGCCTGCGCGCTCTAATTCGTGCGTTTGTCCGGATTATCTTTTGTGTGCAATAACTCTGTCTCTCAGCAGTGCGTGTTCAATAATACTTTACTTGAAAGTTTAATACTGTGCGTGCATTCTACAACATACTAGAGCACGAGCACACATCACGAAAGGACAGTGGGTGCGTGCTAGACAATGATCTGCGTGAAGATAAGGAAATTCGAGTGGTACCAACACCTTGCCAGAGCGCGAGCACACCAATAACAGCAGGTGCGCAACAGTCCCTAGCCACGCAAATGAAACTTCTCTCAGGCCTATGCAACTGCTAATTTGCATGCAGTAAAACAAAGCCTCACACATGTTGATTATAATCATGCCGCATGCCACTTAGTGGTACTCATGCCAACACCCCCTTTCATTCCTTAGTAGAGGAGATCAAGTCTCATTTTTTAACAGACAATGCTCTCTGTGGGTAGAACTGTGACCTTACAAACCTTTCTGTACAGCGTTTCCTTTTATTACCAGCACACTTGCAGCGTTTAGCCGTGAAGAGTTTAGCTGTCGTGTTTAGCCTCTCCCGCTGATGCCAATATTTCATGCGACTTGCCGTGCTTACCTCCTTCGCACTAGTCACTTCAATTGCCATCTTCTTGCAGTCACTAGAACACTTATGTTGTTCTTTTCTTCACTTACCTTTTATCCTCGTGCCCTTCCCTCTTACCTCAGTGTAGAATGCCCTGTGTTCTCTGCTCTAGAATGTGAGGCTTACAAGACTCGACCTCTGGCAGTTCCTGTTGCATCGTCTAGGGTCTTGGATGCCAGTTTCTTCCCTCTTCAATAAACGACTTGAATTATCCTCCAGTCTTCAGCGTTTCATCTTCACACACACCCACAACCAAGGTGTGACTGCCCGCATCTAAGCTTGCACTGAGGTCACATCTGGGCAAAGTAGCCTCACTTGCAGTCTGCACTGTGCAGCCCAATTCTGGCCACCTCACAGCCGCCTCACTCCCAGTCTGTACTGTGCTGCGCACTTCTGGCCGCCTCAGAACTTACACCACTTGCCGGTGTCCCGCAGACTACGTTGCTTCGAAGTTTACGTCATGATCCCTGGGATGAGCCAGCAAACAACTCATCCCCAAAAATATGTCACAAATGAATCCATTTACACTGAATACTTATAAAGGATGGGTTTTATTTAAGCATGAAGATCGGACAGGATTCCTCTCTTTGCCAGGTCAACGCTACTGTTAAACAAGGTCACTGCTCCCACGACAACATCAGAACTCTACAGCCTTCCAAATCTCCCTACTTGAGCTAAATAAAACATATGTTATCAAACTAACACATTTGTAATGTACATCAGTAAATAACAACACGTTGGAAGGAGAAACAGGGCAGCACTGGTAGTAACTATATGGTGAATGTTGATAACCACCTAGTAAAGAGATGGAATATATGTCTGGACTTACTCAACTTACAGATTTCTGGCCTACTTGTTAGGTGACAAATGATCAATCATCCAACAAAAAAATATCTTTCTGGACTGTAACCTTCCTCCCGAAACCTGTCTGCAGTAAATGTAACATTTCTGTAAAGCTTTTGAACTGCAAATTGTCTTCATATAAAAGTGGTATGTTCCAGTTTGGGTTATGTTAGGTCTAAAATAAAGCTGCAACCAAGTTAATAGATCCTTTCAAGAAAGTTGCCTTTGTGACTTCTGGCATGAACTGCTGGGTTTAGATCAATATGCATGCACCTAAAACAGTCACCTCCGGATTAAAAATGCATCTTTTTGGGCTAAATTAGACTAAGAAATTTGCTGGTGGATACCAAGCCACTGGATCAAACAGATCAGATGCTCTCAATTTTAACGTGCAGCTCCCACAACAGTGAAGGTATTATTCAAACAAGATGGAGCCCAAACCCAATAATAACCTATAAAGTCCCTTACTTAACCTAGTGCAAATCCAAATTAGTGATCCTTTTCCCCAATCGCCAAAGGGTTTACCAGATCAACTCTGCCGCACCACATTCCATCTGCCCATTTGCTACCTCTTACAACGGACAAGCGGTATCCACTGTAAGAGGGGAAGAACATGCATTTGCAAATGGTGCATGGTTCACTGGAGGCATTCAACAGTGCAACTGTTCTTGAGATTAGAAACTGACAGCAGATAATTTACATAGCCCATCTAGTCTTCCTGTTTACCTGCACACAAAAGCTCCATGTTCTTCTAATTTAGAGTAATATAATGCCCCTTCCCATCGGTCACATCTTTATTAATCTGAGTTGCCTACAACACATATGCTGCGATTCAATGCATTAATGCTTCTGAAAAGGATCCAGAATAGTTCTCAGGATAAATATAAATGTAAATGTGTTTGTATTTATATAGCGCCTTCAACCCAGAGGTCTTGTAGCGCTGTATGCATACCGCTGTGGAACCCTTCCTGGCTTTCCTGTGAGATGTCCACTCCTGGGCCTCCCCAAGGTGAAGCCAGGCATCCAAGCGCTGCTGGGGCCGTTGTGGAGATTAAGCAAGCTATTGCCCAGAGTCACAGAGTGGGACCCATGATTAGACTAGGCACCGAGGCGAGAATTATCAGGTCCGGGGAGATTGAGTCCAAGAGCCGCCGATGCGGGAATTGAACCCTAGTCCCGGGCTAGACCTCTGCATCAGGGTCTGCCGCTCTAACCATTGAGCCACGCTTCTCCAGGCCCGCTACTACAATCATTCTGTAAGAAGTACTCTTTGCTTGTCAGATGCTTTATTCGCCACACACCAAATGCAAATATTTTTCATTAGGTGGAGAAAAGCCTTTGTAGACTACTTACAGGCTTTACAAGAAACACATTCTTAATAGACTATGCTGGGTTGCGAAACTCTAGGGTAGAGAGCTAGTGGTTTGGTTACTGTAGAATAATTCTGTGCTTTCTTTTTTTAGTGGGGCGATATATCAGATATTAATTTAGCAATGCAAAATCTGAGAAATGTCAGCTTTAAATTTGCATCTTTGCTTGCATTTAATCAGATCCGAAAGCAACAGGAGAAAACTAATTTATAAATCACTGTGAAGAACAGAAATTCCAGCAGACCATGAAGGTGCGAGTTGAATGCCAGTATTTCTCCAGATTAGTTCTGCTGCATGCTCAACAAACATTTCTCCCTTTTTTTAATTTTTTGAGTCTAAGAGGGTGGCACACAACAACCATCTTAGAAGTATAAAAGCCATCCTGTTGCAAAGTCAATAGCCAAGAGAGTGAATATATGCCGAATGATTGGGTAAATATGAAATGGTGACTGCTGTCTGGCTTCACGGACTGCAGAAAACAATTAAGTTTGACACTTGAGAGCAAGACAGGTTTGCACTTACACTGTAATGTCTTACACCATCCTTTATAATTCGGTCAGCCTAAATAATAGGGCACGTGACAGACCTTTCTAATCCCAGTTCAAGTGGACTGCAGTGGTTCCTCACCAACAGCCTATCATAGGGGTCATCAACATAAATGTCCTTTTTTTTTTAATACAGATGTGACATTACTTAATGGAGGTAAGGCAATTGGTGGCACGAGTAAGGGGTAGATAGACTTAATCAGTCAATCAATCAATCAGTTCACTTATAGAGTGCACTACATACCCGTGAGGGTCTCAAGGCGCGGGGGTGTGGGTGAGGTGCTGCTACTGATTAAAGAGCCAGGTCTTGAGAGGTCTTCTGAAGGCCAGTAGGTCTGGGGTCTGCCGTAGGTTGGTGGGGAGGGTGTTCTAGGTCGTGGCGGGGAGGTGGAAGAAGGATCTGCCGCCGGAGGTCGTTCTTCGGATGCGGGGGATTGTGGCAAGGGCGAAGTCGGCAGAGCGGAGCTGACGGGTGGGGGTGTAGAAGCAGAGTCGTCTGTTAAGGTATGCTGGTCCGGTGTTATGGAGAGCTTTGTGTGCGTGGATGAGGAGCTTGAAGGTTATCCTCTTTTTGACGGGGAGCCAGTGCAGGTTTCTCAGGTGGGGTGTGATGTGGCTTCGGTGGGGGATGTCTAGGATCAGACGTGCAGAGGCATTCTGGATGCGTTGTAGCAGTCTCAGGAGCTTGGCCGAGGTTCCTGCGTAGAGGGCATTTCCGTAGTCCAGCCTGCTGGTGGCGAAGGCCTGTTTGACCGTTCTTCTTGTTTCGGTGGGGATCCACTTGAAGATCCTGCGAAGCAGTCGGAGGGTGTTGAAGCAGGATGAGGAGACTGTGTTGACCTGCTTAGTCATGGAGAGGGTGGAGTCTAGGATGATCCGTAGGTTGCGTGCGTGGTCGTCAGGGCTGTGCCCAGTGTTGTCGGCCAAGAGTCATCCCAGGCTGACGGGGTGGAGCAGAGGATGAGGACCCAAGTCTGGTCTGAGTTTAGTTTCAGACGGCTGTTCTTCATCCATTCGGTGACAGCCTTCATTCCTTTGTGGAGGTAGGTTTTTGCTGTGTGAGGGTCATTGGTGAGGGAGAGGATCAGCTGAGTGTCGTCGGCGTAGGAGATAATGTTGAGGTTGTGCTGTCAGGCTACATGGGCGAGGGGAGCAATGTAGATGTTGAACAGCGTCGGGCTGACGGATGAGCCCTGGGGTACGCCGCAGATGATCTTGGTGACATTGAATCGGAAGGGTGGGAGGCGGACACTGAGTTGTGACGGAAAGGAAGGATGTGGTCCAATCCAGGGCCTTCTCTTGGATTCCGGCGTCGTGAAGGCGTGTTCGTAGAGTGCGGTGGCAGATGGTGTCAAAGGCGGCTGACCGGTCCAGGAGGATGAGGGCCGCTGTTTCTCCGTTGTCTAGCAAGGTCCTGATGTCGTCGGTGGAGGCGATGAGGGCGGTTTCGGTGCTGTGGTTGCTGCGAAACCAGACTGGGACGGGTCAGGGTCAGGATGTTGTTCTCCTCGAGGTAGCGGGTCAGTTGTTTGTTGACGATTTTCTCGGTGACCAACACAGCTTCCTCCTCCAGCTACACAATCTATGCGGTGTTGCACCTGAAGCTCAGAGAACACCACCCGTATACGGCCACTTGAATCTTTTCCTCAACATTCCCTCCCTTACGTTTTGTGGTCTGCAGAGCCAACATAAGGAACTGCTTGACTTACATATAGTGTGACTAACACAAATGTCCCACAATACAGATTATTTCTAGTTTCAGTAACTGAATTAAGAACAAGTCAAACCTTCTTTGTCAACTGTCACATATCGGTGTTAATAGGTATATAAACTAATTGTACATTTCACTTCCTTGGTCTTAGGCGGCTTTGCAAACTGGCATTATTAAAACATAATCTAGGTGTACAAGGTAGGAAGGTGTTGAAAACCTTGCTTAAACCAATACATGCTAATTCCACCATCTGTGAAGGCGACTATTTCACAGAATGGCCAGAGGTTGCATTTGTGAGGGAGACAGTTGTCCAATGTGATAGAGTTTTGTGAAGATGTGTTTCGCAGGGAAGGATATCCTGAGTGTTTAAAACAGACGATGGGCCTCAGTTTGTGGCGAATTTGGGAAATACTTGGAAATGTACGGTGTGACACCTTACCACAGAGGTCTATAGCCCCAGGGAAAACGGTATGGTGGAAAGATTTAACCGTGTGTTAAAAGAATGTGTGCAGTTGCCGATGTGTGGAGAGGATTGTAAAGGTGCTATGAAGAAGTTATGGAGTTATCACAACACAAAGGAAAGACTATTTAGCCTTCTTAAAGACCGTTCAGCGAGTAACAAAGTGACACCGTCATGGATGTGTAGAGTGAGTTCCTCATGTGTGGGCAGAGAAGAGTCTGTACGCAGCGTGCAATATTATCAAGGAAAGTATGTACACAGACAATGACAGGATAAGGAGCTGTGCACGTAACTTCAGGGTTGGTGATTGGGTAAGGACGTTTCTGGTGGAAAAAAATCAAAGGATTTCTATGTTTGTCAGTTAGAGGCTCTCCTCTTCTGAGAGAGCAGCGTTAGCTCTGTGAACCCGAAAAACATTGGAAAGTGTACACTTACCATCTCATCTTTCATGCTTGAGAAGGTACAACATTATTTTGGGGACGACTGTGTGAGCCACCGCAACTTTTCTCGACCTTCATCTGCATACACGTCAAGATAAGAAGCATAGCTGACAACACAATAACAACTGAGATTTAAAGGGGCCGGAGATGAAGCGGACACAGAGGTCTTTCCACTGGTTCCCGTAAGAGTTTATCGCATGCCATCTAGCCCTACAAAATTATTAGACTTAACATCTTCGGAGTGAGGTGAGGTGAGTCTGCGCGTAGGTAAGTCAGTATCTGCTGCGTCAGTGTCTTTTGTGCACAAAGGAGCATGTCTGTGCAGCTGTACTTTCAATCGGTGAAGCGTCTAGTTAATCAACACGATTGCCAGCGCAGCTTTGCGGTGAAACCTTTCGTCAGTTACAAGCTTGTCTGCGCTGTTTAAATCGTGAAGAACAGCTGCGTGGAAGAAATTGGGGTATTTATTTCTTTAATGCGCTTTATATTTCGAGTGAAAAACGGCGCTGGATAACACTTTTCCAGTGAGCTATGTGGTTGGTATAAATTTCTGCAACAGTGACACGCAAACCTTGAAGGAGCTTGGCGCGCCGCAACCTGAGTTCGGTGACATGAACACCTATGTATCGGCATATTTATAGTGACATGTTCACAGTGTAAAGGATTAGCGTGCCATAATTGGAAAGCGGTGACACGCATACCCGTCTCTATTTTGGATGGTAAAATTTCTTGTGATTTGATTGTTTTTTTTCTTCTCCTCTGCTTCGAGTCTTACGATTTAAATCTTGGTTGTTTTCAGCTTGTCATTTGCATTTGAGGTGCCGCGCACACCTTATTTATTACTCTTTTGTGACTATATTTCTTGAATGTATGAGTTTGTTTCCATTGGAAGTCACACTTTCCTGGGGACTTGCAGTCAGTCAACCCTCCACCACCGTTCATGGAGTATCCTGGTAGTCCTCATATTTAATGGAGACAGCGGTTTGACGCCTTCAAAACGTATTTGGGGGCTATTGGGGCATCACGTTTCACAGATGAAAGGAAGAGGCGTCTCATTCATTCTTTCGGTTTTGAGGGCAGAGACGTTTACAAGCATTTTCCTGATTTGGTTTTGGGTGATGGTGAAGTTGTTAATGAATACCAAGAAGCAGTAAAGTAACCAGTCACTACATTTGATGCACAACCTAGTGTAGTGGTTATAAGACACATTTTTCAAGCATACGCAGTCACAAGGTGAGAATGTGGACAATTCTATAAGCGCTCTAAAGAAACTGTGCTGAATGCCAATTTGGGGACTTCCATGACCAATTAGTCAGGGACCAGTTTATCGCTCATTTTTGGGACAAGCATATCAAACAAAAGTTGTTTACCATGGGTAATCCAGGTCTTGAAGATGTCATAAAAGTGGCAAGAAGTGTTGAATTGGCACAATTGTCTATCAAAGAACTCAATGTAAATTCCACTCCCAAGGAATCAGTTAGCCCTATAGCTTCTTCAAATTCTTCTAACAGTCTTTTAGGCAAAGAAAATAAGGTAAATGAGAAAGTTTTTTTTAAAAGAACCAAGATTTGTTATAGGTGTGGTTATGCACCACATGAGAAAGACAACAGGATATGTCCTGCCACGAATGCAAGTTGTCGCAAGTGTGACAGCGTGGGGCACTGCGAAAGTATGTCAGTTAAGTGTGAATTAGCCAGCCAAGGTCAATTGTGTTTTGGATGACTATTCCTTGTACAAATGTGAACTCGTACAGGATTTACAAGATATGATAGAAGTGGTCACAGATGATGAGGATCATGATGATAAAGAATCTGGCGATCTGGCCAATTGTGTTGGCCCCTATGTCGATGCATTTGTGGGAGATGTATGTCTCAATTAACTTGTGGACTCTGGTGCACGCATTTCAATGATCACTTACGATCTACTCAAGAGATCTTGGGGCAGCAGGCCCCTTTTTCTTCCTGACAGGGCACCCGTTTTCTACAAGGGGAGAAGAACTGAGAAGGAAGGATTGAAGATGTGCTTGAGTTTAGGGGGCGTAGAATTCAGGGTAAAATTTAAATTGCAGTTTGTGGTTTTAAATATTCTATGTTGGTACCACCAAGGGCTTTTTTGGAATGGTATTAAGACCTGGTACCAGCAAACAGGTTATGGTCGTCAAAGAAAACCCTAGTTCTGCGACTTTAGAACATGAGTTTCCGCAAGTGTTTTCCAACAATCTTGGGAAGATAGTTGGTTTCAAGCATAAAATTAAGGTTAAGAAAGAAGCAATCCCTGTTAAACATAGGGTTAGTTCTGTGCCATTTAGCCTTAGGATGGATCATAAGGAGGAGTTGGACAGGTTGCATAGTTGTGGGGTTATCGAACCCATAGAACCAAGTCTGTGGTGGAGTGCTTTGGTGGTTGCCCGTAAAAAGGAACAGTGACATACCTTTATGCACTGACCTCAGAAGCCTAAATAAGAAAATCTGAGTTGATTCCCACCCTCTCCCCAAGATTGGTGATCTGTTGGGGGAAATTAAGAAGTGATCTGTTGGGGGAAATTAAGAAGTGCAGAGTGATTTTCTAAGATTGATGCATCAGCGTACCATCAAGTTGTATTGGATGACAAATCTAGCCAATACACTGCATTTAACTCCCAGTTTGGTTCTTTTCAGTTCTGCAGAATGTCGTTTGGGCTTGCTTAGACAGCTTCATTTTTTCAATGCATAATGCAGATGATTCTCAATGATGTGAAAGGAGTAGTCATTTTTCAGGATGATGTTCTTATTTTTACTAAACATTTGGAGGAACACTAAAGTATGTTGAAGACGGTGCTTAGTATTTTTGAAGAAAAGGGGGTTGTGGTCAAAAATGAAAAGTGTGAGTTGGAAGAGAGAAATAGAGTTTTTAGGGCACTTGGTCTCATCTAAAGGTATTAGTACTCGGCCTGGTCTGGTGAAGGCTGTTGTTGAGTGTCCAAGTCCCAAGAACAAGGATAAATGACGCTCTTTTTTAGGGCTGTGAGAGTTCTACTCATGTTTCATACCAGATGATGCCAGTAAGATGGAGGCTCTTTCTAGTATGTTCAGAGCAAATGTTCCTTTTGAGTGGAATGAGAATGTCAGGAGACTTTGCCATGGTCATGTCAGAGATGATTAATGCTAAAACCCTCAGTGCCTATGACTCATGTGTGCCCAGTACTATTACAGTTGATGCCAGTAACTATGGGTTGGGTGCTGTTTTGACTCCGCATCAGGGTGTGAATGAAATTACCATTAGTTATGAGTCTAGAGTGCTGCGTGATCCAGAATTGAATTACTCTGTGATAGAAAAGGAGCTGTTGGCAGGCTATTGGGCGTGTGAAAAGTTCAGGACTTATGTTTGGGGCAGGAAATTTGTTATTTAAACGGACCATAAGCCCCTTGTGTACATCTTGGGGTGGGGGGGATTGACAGACTTAAGTAAGCCACTCCACGCATTGCACGCCTCACCACCAAGTTGCTACATTATGAATTTGTGGTCAAACACATTCCGGGATGGGAAAATGTCAGGGCAGAACTTGTGTCCAGACTGCCTATTAGTGATGATGTACTTTATGTGGAAGAAGAAAAGGAAGATTGTTTTATTGCGGTTGATGCTTTGGAAGATAAAGCCTGTAGCGAGTGGAAAAAAGAGATAAGTGAGGACTATGTACTCGGTAAAGTAAAATAATTTATTGTGAATGGTTGGCCCAGATAGAGAGGTGTGTGTCTCCTGAAATTTAACTATTCTGTAAAATTGCTGAGGTGTTGTCCATTGAAGACGGTATCATTATGAGAGATGAAAGGTATATTTCCCCCATTTGGTGTTCGTGCTCAACTGGTTGATTGTGCCCATAATGGACATTTAGGTGCCACAATGACGAAGAGGTGTGTCAGATTGCACTATTGGTGGCCTTCAATGGATAAAGATATTGAGTCAATAGTTAAGGATTGCATTGTTTGTTCGGGGGCTGAGAAGGGATACAAAGTACTCGCGCTACCTCTAAGGCATATCTCATTCCCTGAAAAGCCATGGCTTAAGGTGGGAATTGATTTTGTGGGTCCCTTTAATGTTCTTCCTCATCATCTACGTTTTGCTTTTGTTTTGATGGATTTTCACAGTAAATGGGCGAAAGTTCATTTTTGTGCTTCTCCCACAGCAAGTAGGGCCATCACTTTAAGAGATTTTTATGAGAAAGGGCTTCCTGGAAGAGTTAGTGTCCGACAATGGTGTGCAGTTTGTAAACCAAGAGATGATTTTTTTGCGTGAATCTGGTGTTGAGCATCTGAGAAGCTCAGTTGGACATCCTCAAACCAACGATTGGTGTAAAGGATGAATAGGGTGGTTGTCAAATGCATAAAATGGGCTAAAGACAACGGATAAGATGTAGAGGGGGTGGTTAGGTTCATGTTGTGGTTTTACCGCACTACTCCTCATTCCCCTCACTAAAATAGCACATAGTGTGTCCCTCAGATGTCGGGTGCCCACGTCTGCTTTATACCCAGCTGGGCCTCTTAGGACTGTTCGTGACAAAGTGTCATGCTGGGTGGACCAAGGGGCATTGGAGTCTAGGGTTGAAGCAGCACAAGAGAAAATTATTAGATAGGATTACAAGAAGTCTGTGAAACCGGTTGCTTTGTTCCCTGGCAACATGGTTTGTGTTAAGAACACAAACCTTGTTAAAAAGGGAGGTACTGTATATGGTGATCCTGTGTGCGTTGAGAAAGTGTGTGGTGGTGCTGTTATGGTATGTGGTGGGCATTGGTGGAATGCCAGCAAAGTGGTGAAGGTGTCCAGTGCATCTAACCAAGCAATTGTTTCCTCAAATCAAGTTAGGCATGAGGTTGATGTAGCTCTACCTTCCTCTGGTGAACAAGATTTTGGTGTGGTACCACGGAGGTAGAGTAGTGCGAGACGCATTCCCTAGAAACTAAGATAATTTGCTTACATTGCTATCTTGAATATAAAGTTGTGCTTCCTGTTTTTTTCCCTTATGTCATTTTATTCATTTATTTTTTTATAGTTTTTCCTTTTGGGGTTTTTCTTTCTGGGATTTTGGGTTTTTATTCCCTCATCGTAGGTTAGCCTTTCCTGTGTTTAAAAAGAAAGAGGTAATATGTTGCGTTTAGCAATGCTTGTTATTTTCCTGTGTACAACCTTAATGGGTTGCGTTGGGAGCCCTCGAAAGTGGGGGGTTCTATGTTTGTAAGTTGGAAGCTCTCCTCTTCTGAGAGAGCAGCAGTGGCTCTGTGAACCCGAAATAACATTGGAAAGTGTACACTTACTGTCTTGTCTTTCATGCTTGAGAGGGTACAACAAACGGTATAAATGGCCTCCATTTTGCAAATATTATGGAACACGTCTAGGATGATTTGTGTTATAATATGCGCACCCTGTGTATTATACTGATGCATTTACAATTCATTAAGAAGCAACAATGCTCTCATAATACACTAATGTAGCCAATTTCATTGAATAAGTATCCCAACCCTTATCGTTCCAAAAAATCACATTAACGTGAAAAGCAAATATACTATCTGGCCAGGCTAAAGTAGCCCATACAAATACTAAAATAATTCATACACATGCATCATAATTGTCTCATCTTCATACGCATATATAATATCTCAATTGAGGCACATATCCCGTATTACCACAATTTCGCAGATGCCCATTCTGCACTACATATCCATGATCCAATTTTTTATGCACTTGGGGTTAGGGACCAACTGAAAGAAGGGAATGGAGTAAACAAAGAAAATAAAAAGTAAAAAATAAAATGTGTGATCAACAAAAACCTGATTCACGAAATGTATACTTATCTAAAAACCAACTACAGATACTCAAATCATTGTTCAAATCACCAGGATGGGAAGGCCTCATTTAACCCCTTCGACGCTCATGACGAGCTCAGCTCGTCATGTAACGCGGGTTTTTTTAAAACTCAGCGCACAGCGGGAAAATGGCCCGCGCACATGAGGTTAAGAGAGTTTAATGTTTAAATCCATGCTTTTACAAATTGACAAATAAATCCTCATCCTTATTTCATGTCTGCAGGGATCATACGGTCTGATCTAAAATCAATTGAAATTCCAACCTTCTCAAAGTGACCAATTCTTCAGGTGCTTGGGTACAGTGTCTAGAGCAAAGAATTTGGCCAACTTCCAGACACTAAAGTATTGCTCATTGAAGTGTTAGTCTGTACTGTGTGCTATTTAATTGTTCGTTATTGCCCACCAATGCTCAAGTTTACTCTTTTTCACCAGAAAATGGTAGATCCAATGTACCACTTCCCGCATGGGCAAAAATGGCATATACAACCTAGTCTGTGATGCAAGTAATTAACTTGGTGATATTCCTTTGTTTTTGTGTACCAGTTAATGTCATCTGCTCCACACTGTTACTGAATGTGCAAGCTTTGCAGTAACTGTAGGTTTTAAACCCTTTCGGTCACTGTAGCCATGTGGCATCCTTGGGTTGTAAAAAGCTATGCACTACCATGGCCTTGATTGATGAGTTCTTTTGGTAGTTGCCCACAGGATAAATGCCAATTCTATTTTTCACGACCGGGTCTTGTGTAAGGATGTCCACTCTATTTCTCAAAATCTTGCAAAGTTTGAGAACCTTATGAATATACATCCATTCACACAGGCACTCACTCTCCAATACAGCCACTCACACACCAATTCACTTAACCAAATACCCACTCACCTATACAGCCAATACACACCTGATCGCTCACACATATAGCCATTCAGACATGCCCTCACTCTCCCATACAGTCACCCACCTACCCATACAGCCACTCACTCACCCATACAGCTTGACACACCCAGTCACTCACTGGTTAGAGCAGGCAGACCCTGAAGCAGAGGTCAGACCCGGGACTAGGGTTCAATTCCCGACGCGGCAGGGTCTTGAGCTCAAATGTCCATGGACTCGATAATTCTCGCTTCGGTGCCTGACCTAATCATGGGTTCACACTCTGCAACTCTGGGCATTAAGCTTGCTTAATCTCCACAACGGCCCCCCCCGCGGCGGGATGCCTGGCTTTCACTTTGGGGATGCCCTGTAGGGGCTATCTCACAGGGAAAAACCAGGACGGGTTCCCAAGGCAAGCGCGGAGATACCCCTTCGGGGGTCGATTCTGGCGCTATATAAGAATGTAATAATAATAATAATAATAATAATAATGTCACTCAACAGCCACTCATTCAGCTACTCACACACCCACTTATACACCCACTTGTGCCCCCATACACCCACTCGCGGCCCCATACACCCACTTGTGCCCCCACTGGCACACAAATACAGTCACACAACCACTAGCGTCCACACTAGCACAGACACTGGCACCCACTCTAGCACATGGATACACAGTCACAACCACTGGTGCCCCCAACTAGCACTTGGATACACAGATACATGCCCCCCCCCACTATCACACGGATACACAGTCACACAACCACTGGTGCCCACACTAGCAGAAACTGGTGCCCACACTAGCACGACGCCCCCACTATCACACAAATACACAGTCACACAGTCACACAGACACTCGCGCCCCACTAGCATACGTATACACAGTCACACATACACTCACAAATTAGTAGTGTACCTAGCATACTAATTTTAAGTTTTGTAATAGCTTAGTTTACATGTTTAACAATTGTAAACTCTTACAAAAACGTACACACTGGATGAGGTCATCAGTGATGTCACAGCCATGTCATGAGTGATGTATTATTTGAGGTCATAAACAGTGCATTGCGGGAGATCTAATCCAATAACTATGTAAAAAACAGGATGGGCCAAACATAAAAGTAACACAAAATACTTAAATCCTACTTTTATGTCTGATCTGTCCCGGATTTTGCCTATCAAAATCTGGTGACCTAATGATGTATCTTTGTTTTACCATTCCAAGATGGCCAACACATTGGTTCTCAATGCGGCTGCCATGCTGAAACTCTATAACAATAGACTATTTAAATACCTCAGCAAGACAGGCACCCCAGCTCTGTTTAGTTTTGTTATGGCACGCTTAGGCCTCCATGTTTACACACCATCATATTGTTTTTACATGCATTTGTTCTTGCATATATTGGAGTTTGTGTGCTTTTATTGCAGTTGTGTCAAAGGGTGAACGCAAGAATGAGGCTTTGGATGGATGAATTTATTCATGAGTGCAAAGATTAGGAGTGACAGATTGTATATATGACGACTTATTGAGTGCCTAAATTCAAGAATGACAAAACATCATCCAAACCTATTGGCATGGTTAGTGCTTGTTTCACTTAATACTACTATCAACCATAGTCTGATATAGTTATCAATTTAACAAAATTAATATATTTTAAATAGAAGTTTGTCGATTTCCAAATTGACTCAGGATCTGCAGATCAGTGGATTCCAGTGTGGGTCCAGGTTGACCAGGTCTATTTAGATTTTCTGGCTGTTGACTTAGAATAGTTGCAATACATTTAATTTAAGCGGAAATATTTTATATTGTCTGGGATTATAGTGGATACCTTCGCTCCACGTGACCTAATAGGGATCTAAGTGTGTTACGTGACGACAATTTGAATTTATCTAGCTGCTTAGATGGAGCAATTTGGAGAGCAGTCCATATTTCACTGAACTCAATTCTATTGTACTGTTCAAAATTGCAATCATTTATGCGATTACTATGTGTATGTGATCGAGTTCATTATGACAGTAGTGCTTTAAGTTACATTTACTCACCACTACTATTGTGGTGTCTCCAATGTTTTTTGACCTTCTGACTGCAGAAGTGGCAGTCGCAGGTTTGTTCCAGTCGCTGGCTCTAGTTGGCCATCTGTACAGAGTAATGAAGCTCGCTATTCAGTTACAGCAGGTTAGTGGCCACTTAGGAGCTCACAACTGTAATGCCTTATAAGATCAGGTTCTAGAAGTTAAGATGTATTTGAAAGTATATTTTAAACCGGGCTCATGTTATTTTCCCCTGGTCACTCTGTTACACAGGTAAGAAAGTAATAAGGTGTGTTAGGCAAGAAGGACTGCCTCCGGGATCGAAAAAAGTTGGTATCTAATATATGTATCAACTTGGAATGCCTTAGACTAACTTCAGTTTTTGAGCTCCTTTACTCTCCACAGCAAGTCATGATCTGTGATCGATAAAAAAAAGAGAAAAGAAAAAAAGAACGTCGTGCTTAACTGAAGTTGCATTTGGTGTTTTCACAGGTACAGATGCATTAAGTCTGGCAGTGTTAAAATAAAAATGTAGATTTAATTGTAAAGCATGCTCCTTTACAGAAGCGCAGGGATTGTTGGATTTTTCCTAAGGGTGTTCCAAAAAAGAGATTTGTAGTGCAATTGCAGGTGGAAAGCAATTATTCTTTCAGTTCAAGTATAAAATCTGTAAGAAATATGTTCTTGTTGGCAGGACATTTTACCGAGCTACATTACCAAGAGAACCATCATCTGAGCCCCATCCCCCATGCTCTATTACTCTCGTAGAAGAGCCTGCATGCATATTGCATCAGATATCTCCCTACATCTTCCTAATGGGAAGGCCATTCCTTTGCTCATCGAAAAAGAGGCGCCTGGAATTCTATAGGTTTACAGCTGCATCCTTCCAATAATCACCGAATCTTTAGGAAGCATATTTACATGCTAGGTATTAGTACCAGGGCACATGGATCGATAATCTCACATGCTCTACAAAACGTTAAAATATAGTGAGGTAGTATTTTTTTCTTACCTACACATGTAGTCACTAGGTCATGAGGGGTCACACTATACGTAATCCATGAAAAACAGAGGAGCTAAAGAGGGAGAATTATGAGAATGGTGCTCCCTCCTCTTATGTAGAGTCCAACACAAATTGCCCCCCTTCTCACACACTAAAAACAGGCGAGGGAGAGCGAGTATATATATATTATATATATATATATATATATATATATATATATATATATATATATATATACCCCCTAAAAGAATTAACACTCGTTGCTGACTCCTACTAAGGATTTTTAATTGCTTTACAGAATGCCTGCAGAATTCACTGTAAATTTAAAATACTCCCGCAAATGAACTACAAACCCTAGCATGCACCTACAGGAGGACTAACAATTACGTACTTGGTAACGCCCACTATGGAAGGAGAAAACAATGGCATGCAGAAAATGGTTCCTCAAGTGGGAGGTCTCTGTTAGACATTCATTAGCCTGACCAGGAAGAAGAGGTTGTTACCTCGAAACGCATCTGCATAATGGGCACAAGAAATAAGGACTAGATTGAATTGGTTTGTTTGCCTTTATGAAATAAACCGCAAGGTTTCAACAGCAGTCGAATGCATCCAGGAAAAAATATTATATATTTATTAAAAGGACCTACTGGGACAAACTGAAAAATATTTTTTTTAAAAACAAATAGAAAGTGCCTCATGGAAGCAACTACAAGAATTCCCGATTGGCAATGCTGCCAACTGGCTCATTTAATCACTGGCAGTTTTCTATTCACAAATGGAGTAACTACCCACATGTGCCTGTGGAAGGTAGATGTTGTGTGAATGGCTCAAGCAGGATTTCCACACTATCGACCTGCTATTATGTGTAATCCGAAAATCCCTGCAATGGGAGAGTTTATCCCTTACCAAAGGCAACAAGCATTTACAATGCAATGGTCTCAGCATTATTAAAGGTAGAGCTATTGGCATTGCTCATGACTTTTTTTTTTTTTAAATCATAAATAAATGGCATTGTCATTTACAATGCCAATAGCTTAACCCCTTCGACGCTGATGACGAGCTGGGCTCGTCATCACGTAGCCTCCTCGCACGCTGATGACGAGCCCAGCTCGTCACGCAAAGTGCGTTTTAAAAAAACCCAGCGTGCGAGCGGAATTCCGCTAGCGCGCATGCGGTTAATCGCTCGCAAATACAGGACCTATTGCATTTACGCCCACACAGAGCCACCCACACAAAGCCACCCACACAAAGCCACCCACACACAGACAGCCATCCACACATAGAGCCACCTACAAAAAAAAGCTATCCACACAGAGCCCCACAAAACCGCATCACAAACAGGAGGGAACAGAGGCACGAAAAAACCCAGATCACAAGCAGGAGGAACAGAGGCACGAAAAAACCCAGATCACAAGCAGGAGGAACAGAGGCACGAAAAAAACAGATCACAAGCAGGGCGGCAAACTGATGATGTAAGCGCCGTCCTTTTCAGACTGGCGGGCGTGTTTTTTAGGTTTGAGTGATTGAAGACGTCATTGAGAGAAAGAACCTAAAAAACACGCCCGAATCGGGAAAAGACGGGGCTTAAAGGGAGTGACGTCCCTCTCCTCCAATGGCTGGCCAGCATTTACTAGGCCAGCCAATGGAGAAGAGGGGCGCGTTAATGCTCCGTACTAAGAAACATTAAATCTTCGGACCGAAGTGCGCAAGCGCAGCCTACGGTCCTCGACCTAAAAAGGGAGTTGTAAAAGCAGGACGGTAAAATTAAGGCAATGCTATGGATACAATAAAGACCGTTAAAGTTGAATGTACAGGCCGGATGGCTAGTCACCAACTTCACATCAAACACCAAGTTTGAAATCCCCCAAACCTATGATGTTTTCTTTTAAGTGGATAATAAAACCTATAACAAACATTTAAAGTGACAAAACTCTGGTGGAAAAGTTGCATAAGGAGCTGTGTGTGCGTTCATTCCTGCACCAGGAATTTATAGAATGCTTTAAAGATGATGCTAACTTTTCGCAGTATCATTCTTTTGGTTAAAATGCAATGAGGAGCTACTTGGCAAACAGGAAAACTAATAAGTCTGGACAATCTGGTGCCCCGGACAGGATAACAGAGTAAGTTTATAGTCATTCATGTGAGATGAATTCGGGTAATTTCATTAAACTCACCCTACCAGAACAACAAATCTACTGGTATGGGTGTCACCATGGGGCGTGGTACCTCAGCACCCTAAGGGTAAATGAAAGAAAGGGCCAGCAATGAAGATAAGACAAACTGGAAATAAATAAAACACAGAAATTGCCTAGATTGTAAAAGGCAATGGAATATTCACAAATATCCTACGGCAATTTAACAGTAGCGGAGATTAAGGGCAGGCTCCTAGCCCACACGATACACATTGGGTACTTGTCACTCACAGTGGGGTCCATCTATGCCCCTAACACAAAACAAGAGGCGTTTCTTACTGGGGCACTCTCCGAAGTTCTAAGCACTAGTTCGAGGCACATACTGATTGGCGGGGACATACATTTGGTCATGGATAACGAAAGGGATAGGTCAGGTCGTAGGTTTGGCGATTCTGGGGCTCTCTCCACTGAAGGGAAACGTTGGCTCACCAACTGAGGGTTCCTGGACACCTGGAGGGAGGCTCACCACACAGTCCCAGGGTATACCTTCTACTCTCATGTGCACCACACTTATGCTAGAATGGACCATTTCCTCAGCTCCACTGACTTGGCCCCCATGGCGCAAGATATAGAAGTTGCCCCAGCGGCCCTATCGGACCATGATGCAGTAGTATTGCACCTGCAGGTACCCAGACAACGAACGCACAAGGGCAGTTGGCGCCTCCGCGAAACTCTACTCTCCCGCAAGGGGATCACACAGCAGATTAGCCAGAGCATCACGGACTACCAAACCCAGAATGACACAGGGGAGGTGGCACTGACAGCGGTCTGGGGGGGTGCTCAAGGCGGTTATTAGGGGGGAGCTGATTGAGATTTCGGCTGCAGAAAACAAAGAACGAAGGAACGCCGCCAGGAGTTGTCGGTACAAGTGCTAGAATTAGTACAAGCGCACAGCCGAACAGGGGCCCCTAGAATCTGGCGCAAGTTGAAAGCAGCCAGGGTACAGCTGGCGAGCCTGGATCTTGACCGGGCGGAATACGCCGCATTGCGCCTTAAACATATGTATTATGTGGGGGGGGGACAGGACGGGTCGTTTACCCGCCAATAAGCTCAAAGCGAAAACCGTCCGGGCCAAAATCCCACTCATATGGAAGGAAGGGGGGCAAGAGCTTCGGGAAGACGACCACCTAGCCGAAGCATTTAAGACATTCTATGCTACACTCTACACGGCTGACCCCACCTCGGCTGCAGACGTGGGAGCAGCATACCTGGAGGGAGCCAACGTGACGCCCTCAATGAGGCAAACGCCCTAGCGTTCGATGCTCCCATACGCTTAGACGTAGTGATCTCAGCTATTGCACGCCTCAAACTGCTCAAGGCGCCCGGCCCAGATGGATTCTCGGCGGGCTTCTATAAGTCCTTCTACCCCCTGCTGGCCCCGGTACTAACAAAGCTGTTCAATTCCTTCCAGGGACCGGGATCGATCCCTCCAGAGATGCTAGAGGCCGCCATTATCGTTCTACCGAAGCCGGGCAAGGACAAGACCCATTGCGCGGCATACCGGCCGATCTCCCTCCTCAACATAGACCTGAAACTTTTCACTGGGATCCTAGCTGCGAGACTGGGCCCATGTCTTCCTGGCATAATAGAGCCAGACCAGGTGGGCTTTGTCCCCAACCGCCAAAGTGCAGACAATACCAAACGCCTGTTGCACGTGATCAATAAAGCGTATTATAATGCCTCGGATGCGGTCCTCCTCTCAGTCGACGCTGAAAAAGCGTTCGACCAGGTTGACTGGATCCATCTCGACCGGACGCTAGCGAGATTTGGAATGGGCGAAAGGTTCAGGGCATGGGTAGCAAGTTGCTACACCTCCCCTCAGGCAACGGTTAAAGTAAACGGAACAAGCTCCAAACCATTCGCCATACGCCGCAGCACGAGGCAGAGCTGCCCGCTCTCGCCCCTACTGTTTGCCCTCTATATAGAACCTTTCGCCCAGCGCGTGAGGGACAATTGGGCCATCACGGGTATTACTTTCGGGGGTGAGGAACACACGATAAGCTTGTACGCAGACGACATCTTGGTCGCTGTGGACGATCCCAGGGTCTCGGGACCAGCGTTCCTGGAAGAGATGAAACGATTCGGGGAGGTGTCGGGCTTTAAAATGAATATTAGCAAATCGGTCGTTCTCCCCCTGGGGTGCAACGCCCGCCAGGCCAACAGGGGCTTGTTAAACCTGAGAGGGCTATCCATACGAACTGTACTTCCATATTTGGGGATCGAACTAACACCTAATAAGGCTCAAACAGTGGAGCTGAATTACACTAAACTGCTTACAAACATCCAAGAGGATATTCGGCGTTGGAAACAACAACCACTCTCGTGGCTAGGTCGGGTAGCTGCGGTCAAAATGTCCCTGCTGCCAAAGGTGTTGTATTTGTTTCAAACCATCCCAGTCACCCCTCCGATAGGCATGATCAAGAAGCTGCAAGACACGATACAGCAATACGTATGGACAAGCAAACGCCCTAGGATAAGGCGTGACCTGCTCACACGCGTTCCCGCAGAGGGAGCGTTGGTGGTCCCCGACTTACGGCGGTACTTTCAGGCTACACAGATTCAATACCTTTTGGAGTGGTCCAGGCCGATGTCTGAGAAGCGCTGGTTATTCCAGGACAGGGCCATGGCTGGGATGCCGCTCTGGAAGATTCCGTTTTTAGCACGAACGGATAGATCAGCATACATTAAAAAATCACCTATCACCAAAACGCTTCTACAAGTCTGGGATGCGGTAGCAGTGACAAAAGACCTCACGTTCTTCTCCTCTCCAATGACGCCACTATTTGAAAATCCGGCGTTTCCACCGGGAATGGTCCCTGGCTCCTTCCCGCAATGGAAACTGACCGAGTGCAATTCAGCAGGTCACCTATTCGATACACAAGGCTTTATGACACTGAAAGACATACAGGATGGGTACTCCATCAATAAACCGCAAAACTTTCAATATTTGCAGCTGAGGCATTGGCTCACCAGTAAGGACGTCATACCACACGCAGGCCGCGCTCTCAAGCCATACGAGAAATGGCTTCTTGCCAAAAACTCGGATAAACGGGAGATCACAGAACTGTACAAGATATTAACCCCTCCCCAACCAACAACTAAATCCGCGGGACAGCAGCGATGGGAGCGGGAACTGGGACGTGAGCTCTCACACAAGGAATGGCAAGACGTCTACTACCGGGCACATCACACGGCCCGTAATGTAGCCAGCCGAGAGGCGGCGGCTAAGGTTGCGTATTACTGGCACTTGACGCCGGAGCACCTACACAAAAGAAATCCTCGCCGGGACCCCCTGTGCTGGAGAGGCTGTGGACACATAGGGACCATGCTCCACCTGCTATGGGAATGCCCGACGGTGCTGGAGTACTGGGTGGAGGTCCTTCGGGATGTGGACCACTGCTTCGAAACAGAGACCCCCCGCTTCCCTGCATACGCGATTCTAGGCCTGCCCAACAAGCTCACCTTTCCACTCAAATCCATTTGAGCTCGCCAAATGGGGCTGGCAATAGGGGCAGCGACGCAACACATTCTCTCACTCTGGGGCACCCCAAGGAAACCCCCATACACAGGGAGGCTCCACAGACTATGGTATATACTAGGTATGGAGCGGATACAGGCGTCCCTCACACAGACCTCTGACATCTTTAGGGAAACGTGGGCACCCTTGATCTCCTAATGTCACGAGAATTCCGAGAGCTCACCTGACCAAAGTATCTCAAAGTCCTTAGACTAGTCGATGAGTTCCATAAGCCGCCAGGAGATGGGACATGAAGATTCAATGGAGGACACACTCGTACGCCACACACCTACATAGCTATACACACAGGACAGAAGGGGGAGGGAGGGTAGGGGTTAGTTCTAAGGACAGGGTGGTTGGGGTTAAGGAGGGTCCAGTTGGGAGGCAGGGTAAGGGGGTTTTGAAAGACAGTTGATTACTGTGCAGGACTCGTGCCCTCTTGCGCGAACTCATGGCACTTTGCTCCAGAGAACAGCTTCCTGATAAGTACTGTGGACTTTGGGGCGACATCGCACTGGGGGCTATATCTATCTGTTAACTTTATTGTTTTATTTGAATGCAACTGTCAATAAAAATAAATTTGATCCAAAAAAAGAGGGAGGGTCAGTACTGATCTATTTGCGCGTAATAGTCATACAAATGAATAGAAACTGTTTCCTCTCTTCGGGGACTGCATCGGATGTTACCCCGATCAGTACCATTGCCCCAGTAATGCATACTGCCGTCTGCAGTAAGATGGTCAAAAATGTTTCAATAGAGGAGAAGATTCCTTCAATTTTGGACATAAAAAAACATGTGTACAGCGTCAGCAGCATATTCCCCACATCTGCTGCAGGTTTTGCTCACCGATGTCCCCCACTTCGAGATCTTGCCGGGAGTATAATAAAGATCAAATATTGCCATATAGTGTGATCTTGAACGGCCTGTTATTAGGATTGCATTGGCTAATTTAATTGATTCTTCTATATTAACTAAATCCCGGGCCAATTTTGCTGCACATTTACTTTGATATAACTCCATATCGTCTGGGCATGATGCCAGCGTAATTTTATAATACAATCCAATTGAAGTTTTCCTAAACATGCAGTAAATAGGGATTCTCTTTAGATGTGGTTCTAATCTGTTAATATAACTATGAATCTGTAAGTACTTGAAATAATCAGGACCAGATAGATTACATTTTTACTGTACTCCTGATAAACAGTCAGCAAAAAAGAGAAACGCCACATCATTACACAAAACAAAGAATCAAACGCTGAATAGATCTGGCTGTAGTGATGTTTGTCGAAACTTGAAGATGAAGTAATAAATAAACAGAAAAAAACACCTGGTTGCATCTCTGCTTCTGCGAAAATGTCCCTAACACCTACCAAATACTCTGCAGGTGTGTCTTGAAAAAGAGAAAGCTGTTAATTACATGCATGAGTAGATCAAGCTCCACTTGCAACAGCGGGCTGCTCTAATGAGCAATAATAAATCAGTGCAATGGCAGGGGCTGAATGTTATGCTTCGAGGGGATAGCAGTAATCTGGAGTGGACAAAGAGTGCTAATTTCAAAAGGGCACAGTATCTACAGTCCTGCTGGCTGCACTAACTCACAAACCTGGTGCATCCCATTGCTAACATGGAATATTCCCATGTGGATGTATGTGCTCAAGATGTTCCTTCCCCCTTTTCGGGGGGCCCCGCCCACTGTGATGTATACGGATGGGGAAAGCAATACCTCCTTCCATTCCGATCCTGCATGTGACCTCTCCTCCAACAATGTGAGGGGGTTAGCTTGGTGTATGCCGGGGAGCACTCTGTGTGCTGAACAGCGGCAGATACTCCTAGTTTCTGCCCCGTAGCTCCGCAGGCCGGCGCGGGAGGCATCAGGTGATCACAATTTCGCCGACAGCACTCCCGTGAATCATGCCTGCAGGAGGGAGTCTGAGCAATGAACGGGGGGAGAGGGGGCTGCTGCTCGGTGTGCAGCCAGCAGTAGGATTGCACAATGATAACGGGAGCTGCAGAGGGCCGCCGGAGAGGCAGCGGGTGGTGGCGAACAGACAAGAGAAGGGTAGGAGGGGGAGGTAATTACCTTGTTGCTGCCGCCACTGCTGCTTGCGACCCCCGAGTACATATAGTAGGCGATGCGCAGCACCCAGAGCAGGGTGAAGCAGAGAAGGGCACGGGACTTCCTTCGCATGGTGCGGGCTGCGGACTCCTATACCCCGGCGCAGCCTCGTCCAGGCCGCGAGGAGGAGCAGGAAGCGAGCGGGGCACGGGCCAAGGAAGCGAGCGTGGGTGATTCTGTCTGCCTCAAAACCCAGTGAGCAGGAACAGCTGACCCCCCCTATTGACGAGTTTTGGTACTGTCAGTATGCAATCTAACCGGACGATGAACCAATAACGCATGATTCGTTTGGCCCAGTCCTATATTTTAAAACAGCCATCATCATCTTCCCAGATGTGTCACCTGGCAAGGGCATAAGCGGCACAGAAAATATTGATGCATCATAAATTAAGGTGTGCTGAGAGCCCCCCCCCCCTTTGCACAAACGTCTTTCTTTCTAAAGTTTTATATAGCGCAAACGCTACACTAAGGTATAAGCGTTGTGTACTTGAGCACCAGAAGCGTTATAGACGAACCCAATCCCGCACCCGAAACACCAAGGCTAATTATACCAATGCTCTCTGAAGATGCCGAACCGTGAACCCTATCTGTAGGACCGACAAGAACAGAGTTCGCCCATACCAAATGCTTTGTTCAACTGGAGAGCGCCCGCACCAACCATGCACAAGGGGGTGCCAGCCTGTCCCCAGCCACACAAATCTCTGCCGCTGGCTCTACCCTCTGAAGCCACTTGAAAGGGACACGCTGTTCTGTTCTCTCCGGCGCAACCAAAAAAACACCAAGTCAGAGCCCACCATTGCTCCCTCTGCACACGGAGTCGACTACAATGCCTCAGAACCGCGAGCCCTACTTATAGGACGTCCGTGAACAAAGGTCGCATCTCCTCTAAGTGTCTGCTTCCCCGGAAAAAGCCCCTCACCCCAACATTGGAGCCCCCCTATCCAAAAACACATTCCTGTCTAGGGTCACCTGATGCTGAGCAGACACGACGCTCGCCCAGGGCTGGCGCCACGCACGCAATACCGTAGCTATTACCTACATCACGAAGTGCAGCAGTCTGAAGAAACCCACATGTGTACATCTCAGCAGAGGATCAAGGTTCCTGGTCACGCGTATTGCAAAGAGTGATGAATGCCGTTCCTAAGCACTCCCATAACAAACGGCTCCTGATTACTTTCACAAAAAAGGCTGGTGCAACAAAGAGTGGTGAAGGCTCCTGGTCACTACCCACACCCCATCACAAAGCCCAGCGGCTAGAGCACCGGAACTCGGGCCCCTTCAAAGCCTCCCCCACGGCTGCCCTGTGACACAACCAAAGGTCCCCCTCCCTTTACCTCTGTGCACCGCAGGCACACTACAGCTAGATCTCTTCCAAGGCTGCGCAGCACTTTCGGCTGTTCTCCACATCCCTGCCTTGCAATTAGGCTACTACACGACTGCTATCTGTAGAATTTGACGAGCGCGGGTCCCCTCAACGTCGCGTAAACCCGACGACCTGCATAAGAAAATACAAGAAAACTGAAGCACGCTACGATCAGACGATTCACAAAGACCACGGTATACCGGGGCTGGCGCCGTATAGAAGAGAGGTTTTCAGACTGGGGGGGGCGTGTTTTTTGTTGAGTGACGGATGACGTCATGGCGAGAAATGCAAAAAACACGCCCCCAATCTGAAAAAGACTGGGCTTAAACGGAGTGACACCCCTCTCCTCCAATGGCTGGCCAACATTTACGAGGCCAGCCAATGGAGGAGAGGGGCGGGTTCAAGCCCCCCCCCCCCAAACTAAAAAACATTAAATCTTCGGACTGAACTGCGCAAGCGCAGCCTACGGTCCTCGACCTAAAAAGTAGTTCATAGGGCCTCAAAACAATGTTATTATTGTGTAAACTCTGGGCTCATGATTAAAAAACACAAGTCACATGGTAAGGCCATAAAGTATCGAGCGGCCGACATGTTTCATTGCCAAACATAATTTTTGGGCAAATTCATCTGGGCAAAAGGACCAAACTGTCACAAAACAGTGCACTGCGCCTAAGAAAAGGAAAGGCAACAGGGAGACACAAACAGAGATCATCAGACTCTAGCACATCCTTCAGCTAAACCATCTATAAAAAAGGGAGAAATCCCAACATGTTCCTATTTGCCACAAGGTGAAGGCATACCAGTGGAAAATGAATTCACTTGCTGGACCAAACAGCAGGGCGACATTCTGTGCCTAGGATTCGTCAGTATGGGTTATTAACCCCAAAACCTCTCTCAACTGTAGTAATCTGTGAGAGTACTTGTAACCAAATACCTTGCTATGGCATGTAATTCAATGTGATGACAAACCATTGTTTGAGGCATATTGGCTTGAACATATACTTTTTACTGAA
This sequence comes from Lissotriton vulgaris, assembly GCF_964263255.1. Classification (NCBI taxonomy): domain Eukaryota; kingdom Metazoa; phylum Chordata; class Amphibia; order Caudata; family Salamandridae; genus Lissotriton; species Lissotriton vulgaris. The sequence goes on along the minus strand of NC_141699.1, from coordinate 603,283,431 downwards.
AATAAGCCAGGCCTACTGCCTTTGGGATAAACTTTTCATAATGTGTGCCATCTTCAATAACATTTCCCAGCACATTTTTTAAGCCTATAGCTGTTTTCATTGATTTGTCACCTTAACCAATCGTGTCTACTGTACTGAGCATAACCATTCCCAGAAGACAACGATCAGGCATACAGTCCTAAGATTGCAACTACATAATAGAATACGGTCTCTCCTAACAGGACTAAACAAGGATTCACACAGTAGAAATCTTTTATATCCATGGCTTGACACATGGGTGTAACCAACACCTTAAGACTTACCTGGTGGACGCGCTCTAGAATACCGTCACGCTAGCTGCCGCAGGTTGTGATTCTTTTACTCTCGCCCTGAATTTTTAAAACTATCGTTTTCACAAATCATTTTTACTGTGTAATTTACCTTTTGTGTGCCAAATACTGCTGAATACTGCTGAATACTGCTCACTCGCAACACCAGCTACTCCGTCCCTACCCCGGTCCACCACGGGCTCGTCACGATTGTTGTGGAGGGTAGGGCGGCCAATCACCACTTAGAACGCTGGGAGGGTGGAGTCAGGGGGCAGCGCCTAGGACACTTAAGTAGATGCACTTCCGAAAGCGCAGCGGACGCGCGCAGCAGACGTGCGTGCCGAAGCCAAGCCTGTCTGCACCTGTCCACGCCTGTGCCGCGACCAGCGCCAGCCATGCTGCTGGTGGTGGTCCCCCAAAAGGAGGCCAACCTGCTGGTCGAGGTCCCAACTATTGGCTTTGAGGCCTGTGACCGACTGCAGCAACATTAAGTGCAATCCCTCTTGGCTGTTTAGCGAGCACTTTGTGTGCAATGCCTGCTCCTCTCTCACCCCTTTCCCTGAAAGCCCTCGAGTATATAATAAGGAGAAGCCATGCCAAGCACCATAGAGAGAGGTAAAAGCATGTCTCCTTAATTGCCGGTCCCTCCCACAGCATGCGAGCAACATTTGGTTATCCCTAACCTCGCATTCTTGGGACATGGTGTTTCTTACTGAGACATGGATAAAAGACACTTCCAACCCGGATATTACCTTAGCGATTCCTCCGGATTATCAGTTTGTCGGGATCAGTAGGTAAGGCACCAAAGTAGGAGGAGGGATCGCTATAATCTTACGGTCACACTGGAAGATTACTTCTAGGAAACTAGCCAACACTGGCCCAATTGAAGCAATGTACTTCAGTATCTCTGATGCTTCGCAGCTAATTTTTGCAGGGGTACTGATCTACAATCCGCCTAGCACCCACCCTTCTTATCTCACTAAGCTACTAGTAACCCTTGCAGACTTATCCCTGAAACAACCCCACTTCACCATCTTGGGTGATTTTAACTTACATGTTGATGACAGGTCTTTTGCAAAAGCTGGGTCCCTGGTGGAAACTCTCGCTGGCATAAACCTAGACCAGAGAGTATCTGGCCCTACTCAACGCGGGTCACAACCTGGACTTTGTATTTTCGAATTTGCCGGTCCTTACTACCTTGCAGCCACTTCCCTTGATCTGGTCAGATCACTTTTTAATCCTGTTTAACCTGACCACCACCCACCCTTCGACCTCTCATAGTAGGATTGAGAACCTGGGGAGAAAATGGTACACAGTTACCTGTGACTCGCTTGAACCCACAATGGCCAACTGGAAATGGAAACACTGACAATCGGAACACCGATGTCAAGAAGTTTAATATGTATCTCTCTAATGCCATTGACACCATTGCCCCCTTACAATCCCTCTCATCAGCCCGAAGAAAACCTTCCGCCCCCTGGTACTCTCCGACCTTGCGTGAAGAAAGATCTAAATGTAAGAGACTTGAACGTCTATGGCGACTCAACTAGGACTCCTCTCCAAAAGCCATATACAGAACTGCCTTGAAAAACTTCCATAAACTCAAACAGACCTCCATGAAAGTATATTTCACCAATAAAATCAACGCTGCGGATAACTCAGCCAAAACAGTATACCAAATTGTGAAGGACTTTACTAAACCGGTGGCTCTTACTCGTCCTAGTAAACCCAGTCAAGAGCTCTGTGACGGCCTCTCTGATTTTTTTCATAATAAAATTACGGATATCTTCTCCTCCTTTACGCCCACTGAGAGGTCCAGTGAGGTGACCTCAGCCCAGCACCTCACCCCCTCTAGGGAAAACATGCTCTGTACCTTTAAGGCTACCTCCCTGGACACAGCATTCCAAAAAATACAGCAGTGTAAATCAGGGTCACCCCTTGACCCGGTCCCGGCCCAGGTGTTCACCTCCCTGGCTCCAGTTATCATTCAACCTCTAATTACAATCTGGAATGCCTCTTTTCTTTCCGGTCACTTTCCTCTAGCATGGAAACAGGCTACATTGATCCCCATTTTAAAAAAAGCCTGAGGCAGATTCCTCAGTATATAGTAACTATCGTCCCATATCGCTACTTTCCAAACCAGCAAAGATACTGGAAAAAGTCGTGGAAGAACAGCTGGCCGACTATTTGGAGACTAGTAACCTCCTCCATGACCCACAATCCGGATTCAGGTCCGGTTATAGTATGGAGACAGCACTACTGAAGGTCACAGAGACAATTAGGGAGAGCGTAGACAGAGGCGAGGTAGCCAGGTCGTTGCTCCTCGATCTGTCCGCGGCTTTCGATACGGTCTCCCACTCCATACTGCTGGATAGATTACATAGTGTAGAGATACGGGATACTCCGTTAGACTGGATAAAATCATTCCTAACTGATAGAACACAACAGGTGTGGTGCCGACCCTACTTCTCCAAAGATAAAAAGCCCCTTAGTTGCGGAGTCCCTCAGGGATCAGCTCTCAGCCCCCTCTTTAATATTTATCTGTCACCTTTGGCAAATGTAATAGAGGCGCATGGTGTCAGAGTGGTCTCATATGCTGATTATACACAGCTAATTTTTTCTTTCAGAGACCACTCAATGGACTCCAGAATTTCAAGGTTTGCCTGTCCAACATTGTATCTTGGATGACTCATAACACCTTGAAGCTAAACACAGACAAAACCGAGGTGCTATTCTTCAACCAAAAATCTCCTCTGCCGCCGTCTATGTCGTGGCCGTCTGAGTTGAACCCTCCCCCATCCCCGGTGAAAGTAGCTCGTAATCTGGGTTTCCGAATTGAAGAGGTATCGCATAAAACCCAGATTCACAAAGTGACCTCCGCCTGTTTTGGCAAACTGCATATGATAGAAAAGAAGATCTCCCCCTACCTGCCCATAGACTCCTTGAAGACCATAATGCACGCCCTCATTACCTCCCACTTGGACTACTTTAATAGCCTATTTGTGGGGGGCCCATGCATATCTCCTACAACGGTTGCAGATTGCAAATCAGCCTAGCCGCAGCATTCTGAACAATGCTCCCTACCGCCATTCTATCTCCCCCACTTCAAGAACCTGCACTGGCTCCCGATATCCTCCTGTATTCAGTTTAAGGCCTTGGTTCTTACTTTCAGAGCCTTGAATGGGAAGGGTCCAGGGTATCTCAGACATAGGCTGAAGTTAGTCCAGTCATCTCATGTGCTTAGATCCAACCATCTCAGTCTTCTGCTCCCCCCTCGCTTCAGTTGAGCCAGAAAAGGAGGTAGAGCGTTTGCTGTGGTCACGTCTAAATTGCGGAACTCTCTTCCTTTAAGCCTTCGATTGATCGAATCAGAATCTCAGTTCAGATGTAAACTGATGACATGGCTATTCTTCAGCTACTAACCCCTAGGTTCTATGCTGTTGCTGTCCATAGCGCCGGGACACCCCCGTTGGGGTTGGCGCACGCTTAATAAATGTCCTTAATAAATAAATACTACTGTAATTGTGAAATTCCATTTAACAAAATGCCTGCTCACGGGCTTTAGCACATTGTGATAGTAATCCATCCTTAAACAAAAGCCTATTGTCTAAAACTCATGCTTTTCATAATAAGGTCAGGTCTACTGGCTTTGTCATAATGTTTCACAATAAAAAATAAAAATAATAAAACCTATGAAATCTGACATGACTTTTCCCAAGGATCCGATGAAGCCTTTACCTTTTACTATTGGTTTTATACCTTACACTGGCCTATTCAATGTGCATATACATCATGCACACAAATATAAAACATACAAATGTGTAGAAATGGTCAGCTAGAAATACAATATACAACCACTCAAAAGTGCACAATACTCATTACAGTGAAAATCAGAGTGCTTTTCAGATTGAGCACCCAATCATCGAGATAAGGGAAGACATGAATGCCTGTGCTACGCAGATGAACGGCCACCACTGCCCGACGCTTCATAAAGATACTTGGAGCTGTATTGACGCTGAAAGGCAGTAATTTGAATTGCTGTTGCTGTCCACTCATCACAAATTGGAGGTAATGGTGTTGGGTTGGGTGGATTGATGTGAAAGTAGGTGTCCTTGAGGTCTGACGTAGTCATGGCGCCTTGGCTGAGCAGCGGGAGGACGGCCTCCAAGGATGTAACTTGGAAGCGCTCAGACAGGATGTACTGATTGAGCAGCCTCAGGGAACCAACCTTCTTTGGGATGAGTAAGTACAGTGAGAGAACACCTTTGCCCTATTGGTGTGGAAGCACAGACTGTATGGTGCCATTTTGGAGGAGCACTTGAACCTCTTCCTTTAGGCGAGTGAGGTGCCCTTGACTGAGGATGTGTCGGCATGGTGGTAAGTTTGGAGGGTGAGGTGGGGGAGAATTCTAAGCAGTGGTCCAGTTGAACTATTGCTAGTGTCCCCCTTATCAGAGGGAACTCCTCCCAGCGAGGGACGAAATCCTTTTACCTACTCCTAGTTGTGTCATTTGGTGGGGGGGCAGGGGGGGGCAAGTCAGTGCTTGGGAGTTGCCTTTGCAACGGCCCTTTGAGTCTCCTTTGCCTGATTGAGACTCCTGAAAGGCTTGCTGTTGGTGTTGGTAGCTTTGTGCCTGGCCAGTGTGTGTGCCTTATTCACGCCCCTGGATTGCGGCCTATAAAAAGGTGCCCTTCAGAGTGGCAGAGTACAGGATGACCAATGACTTTATGATCTCAGTAGCCTTCTTGATTTTCCCTAACATCTTATCCATTAGGACAAAAGACATGCTCCACATCAAATGCGATGTTAAGAAGAGGTTGATGGACCTCTAGCTTAAACCCTGAAAACAAGCCATGTGTGGCGGCAGAGTAGGATTCTGGTATTAATGCTGCAAGAAGTGTTGTCCAAAGTGTCAAGTGTGTAACAGATGTTTGCGTTGGAGATAATGTTCCCCTACAGGATTAGTTTCTCTTCCCTATTCCTGTAGGTCTCATGGAGGTATTAAACCAATACCTCCATTTACGCCAGGTGATACTTATACTTTGACAGGCAATCCACCAAATAGGAGATAAGCCACTGGGTGGCTGCACTAACCACTACATGCCAGTCAGTGGCATAAAGGCACTTACTTTCTTTATCTGAGGGAGGCATTTCTCATTGCCTAAGTAGAGGCCTTCTGTCTAGCATACGGACAACCAGGGTAACCCTGGACTCTGACATAAAGAGGGTCATTGGGAGCAGCCTTAATCATCTTCTCGGCCTGTGGCCTGATCACCATAGCAGTCACTGCTTCTTTAAAGTTGTGGGGGCCAACTTGTGCTTAGGAAGAAATTGGCCGGTGAGTGCAGTCTTGGGGAGGTTCTCTACAAAGTCATCCTCGTCATGTCGCATTACTATGGTTTATCGATCTCTGAATGACCTAGCAATATGAAGTAGTTCTCATCAGGCGGAGATGGCTTGGCAGGAGTTTAAGTCTGGATACATGTAGGGTCAACTTTGTAGTTGAAGGTTCATCCTAGTACTCTGTCCAAGCAAGAAGGTTGTAATGCTAGTCATCCTCGTATGGGCTGGCTGTGTCAGGAAAGGAATGGCCTGACTTCTCAGGAAATTCTGGTGGAGGAGAGTATGGCTGTGATGATGGTGGAAGAGGTGGTTACGGTGAATGCCAGGGCATAGGGTGCTCCCAGGGCTTGTAGCCTTGCCCTTATGCATTGTGTGTCATGGTGTGTCGAAGGTGAGCTCCTCTTTGAAAGTTAGCCCCCGTTTCTTCAGGATTGGAGCAGTATAAAGGATGGATTTCCATGGAGGAGGCTTACCAGAAATATTGCCAGTCTCTGGGAGGATGAACATTAATTTCTACCAAACATCAAGTTCTGACAGTCTCTACAGGATAGGAGTGTCAGACTCCTTCAGTCTTGGTGCCAACGGGCCCCAAGATGATATATATGGGCTCAATCAGTACATCCTGTCTGAGCACTTCATTATTACAAAGGGGATAGGAGATTTGCACTATGGTAATCCTTATTGGGCTCCATCAGTAGGGATTTTATAATGTTTTGACTACTGTATTTTTTATGTATGTGTAATTTTATGTCCACCGGGTCGAAGCCTTGTCGAAAGCTTATGACCAACACAGTTGGTTATAGTGATAATTCAATAATAACGATTACAGGTCTAATTGTTTATAATGGACACCACAGTTTATTGAACATAAAATATCGTAAAATATATACATGCAGATTACACAGTGCTGGAAGAATGTAAAGCAGTCCTTCACAAATGTGAAGAAACAAATTAGAACAAAAAAGTGTTGACTGAAGAGAAGATATTTTTTCCACATCACCACAGGAGCCCTTGGCATGGATTAAAACCAAGGGACTGGTAATTCACACCAGATTAGATGCCCGAAGTGAGTGACTGACCCACCACAACAGAAAAAGTAGTAGAGGCCATACCAGGGGCATCCCCCTGTTATGGCCTTTGTTACATTATACTGAAAGCCAAGAGGCGAAAGAAAGAGCTTACCTGGTGGAAGATATAAGGCAGCACCAAATTTTTCAAGATGATCCAAACAACGACGAGGGGTCACTGAGGACGGTAAAAATTATCCATTTTAAAATAGCTAAATTTGAGCTGTCGAAACAAAGACCCACGGCTGCTTCTCAGAGAATGAACTCGAAGCACAATGGTAAAGTAAGATTTAAGACCCTATTATATGCAGCTCAGGTATGGACCAGTATTCGGAAAAAGCTCAGGCGCTTCTGGTTTACGCTCCCCTCCAAGATAATCCCTTCCTACCAGATATCTTTCAATATTCATACATTAAGCGGCAGGGGATTTTTTCAATGATGAGGGTTTTGCCACATTTGAGGATGTGAAAAGGAACCTTTCTCTAGGAAATAAAGTTTTTCGAATTTGTGCAAATTAGGGACTTTGTTGGGAAGAAAAAAGGTGAAGTTGAAGGGTTTGATAAAGTGGAATTGGTGGAGTTGAGGGGAGAAAAAGCACCAGATTGGGAAGATTTATAAACTGTTAAAAGGTAGGCTGGTGGATGATATTGAGAAACATGTGGCCCGGTGGCAGGCCAACAGTCAGATTACGGAGAGGGACAGTCTCCTCTCTTTGGAGCTTGCTCGGTCGATCGATGCTGCTGTCCGCTAACCTACAAGTTAAACACTATAAAACTTGGTTTAATTTATATATAACTCCGGCAAAGATCAGCAAATGGGGGCGGGTTGATGGTGTAAATTGTCCCTACTGTCGAATGTTCGGGGTTGATCTAGTTCTTATGTTGACAGAGTGCCGAGGGTTAGTGAGCCTAAGACGAGAGCTAAATAATTTTTTGAAGGTCAAATTACAATTGAAGGTCTCGGTCGCATCGCAATTAATTATTTTAGTTCACAAGCAGGAAACCTCCCAGATGGTACATTCTAGGTTTCTCGCGAGGGGAGTGTTAGGATTGTGACTAACGACAGCTTTAATCATTGGCTGGGCCATTTAATTTCGGTGTACCATATTGAAAGGGCTCAAAAGGGTTCTCGGGCTCGTAAAAAGGGTTGCAAATTTGGGCACCTTTGAGGGAATGGCTGGAGTCCCACAAAGATGGCCAATAGATAGTTTTCTCATTTCCTTTCCTTACTTATAAAAATTAAAAAAATTATCCAGCAGACCTATTGGGGACAAGTGTGTAACTAAACTTCCTAGAGCTACTGTTCAGAGGGCCACCATTCGGTCTAACCCCTATGGATACCTGTAGGATACGGAAGCCTGAGAGACCTCACAACACATTGTGTGGGGTTCAGTTGGGACATAGTTTGTGATACACCACTGAATGAGGTCTCAGTTGTAACACTCGTGAAGGCAGACAAAATAATATGAACCTAAGGGTATAGTAATAAGGAATTCTAACTGCCAAGGATGTCACAAAACAGATAAGGTATCAATGGCAAAATGAAAGATGGGACACAATGAGAAGCAGATGGGCAGGAGAGGGGAGATGAACCTTAATGCACCATTCCCACACATCATGCACCCACCTTAACAGACTAGAAGCTTTAGAAGTTTAGTAAATTTCAACTAGGGAAGGGAAGATTACATTGAAATCGATTTGAGATATATATATATATATATATATATATACACATATACATATACATACATATACACACATATACATACACATACACACACACACACACAAACACCATAGGAAAATAGGTAAAGTTACATATATATTACACAAACAAGCAAAAAACACTTCTTGAGAAATCAGGTGTACTCGGTTAACCTACAGGCAGTACGTAACTCAGAAACTATGTGCATGGAGACAAAGCAAAAACTCCACACTCGAGAAGTGTAGCTACCCCAAATAGGTTTCAACTTCTGACATGGAATGTCAGACAAATGTCTACCCCTACAAAAAACAATATGGGATACATATTTGAAGTGTAGGCAAGCACAGACAGCATGCCCTCAAGATATACATTTGACTAAAGGTACCTTAGAGAAACTGTTTAAAAAATGGTGGGGCAAATATTTGGTACCACATGCTAAGCACAAGCAGGAAGGTCACAGATTTGAGTTTCACCAGGAATCCCAATGCAAGTGTGCACATAGATAACGAAATTAGACATGTAAAACTAAAGCAGAACTAGATGGGGTAAAATGCAGATTGTCCCCAACCTTGATGGTAAGAAAATCTGGATTTTATTAAAGACACAGCGGCAATTATTATTGCAATCTTCTTTGTTTAGCTAACTGTAGCCACTTTAAAGTACCTAGAATGTTGTAGTACAAGAAATTCCAACCCAATAAAAGGTCAGAATATACATAACTCTTCCTTCTTTTTTTAAGAAACATTCATAAACTTAAGATAAACAAACATGAAGAAAATGTCCCAATTAACAAAGAGCCACTTCCGCATCCAACAGAAGGAAATCCAGAATAGCATAACTTTATTGTTGACCACGACCTATGAAAAATCAAAGAAAACACATCAACAAGAGGTTTGGATTAGGGTGGGAATAATATTAGCCTCCGTGTCTTTAATATAATCCAGATTTTCTTACCATCAAGGTTGGGGAAAATCTATATTTTATGTCAAGACCGGAGGCTAATCTTTTTGCAAGTTTAAAGCATTTTCGATAGACGTGAAGCAGCATTTCAACCAGGTCTAAAATAAAACTTACTAAAAACCGCTTCATTTGACCAATCAGCACTTTTAAGAATATCCTACAAGGAACCTCCTTGAAAGAGGGCTTGAGAAGCAGAAGAACCTCGAGCAGAATGTGCACCAAACATACTAAAATCAACATCAGACATTCTCATCACTTCCTTAACACATCTTGCCAGAGTTGTAGATGATACACCTCTGTGAGGTTACCTGAAAGAAATCAGTAATTGTTTGACATTAGATATCAGAAGGACAGTACTACTCTCATACTCTGACACATCTAACATGATCATCAAAATAAGGATAGAAAATTGTTTGAGAGTTAGTCTTGGTTCTGCTATTTAAAATAAAAGCATATACCCGCTGGAGAAAAAACCTTGTTAGAGATTTCTAAAGTTTTGACATCAGAGACTCTTCTAAAAGAGACTAAACACAGAAGCGTTGACAATTTGAAAGAAAGTAATTTCAGAGATAATTGTTTGTACTAAAACTATCTATAAGCTTCAGAACTTCAGAGACATCCTATAGAGAGTTGTATCTAGAGATCGGAGGTTTTGAAATCCTAATACTTCTTAACAAACTCTTACTGAGAACATTTTAACAACAGAATAGCCATTAACCAAAACATGACAGGCAGCAATAGCAGCGCGATGAACATGGACTGTTCTATAAGTAAGTCCTCTTGCGAACAATTCTGATAAATAGTTTGCTATTTCAACTATATCCACTGAAATGGGATGAAAATTCTTTTTGAGACACCAGCAAACCCACTTCTGCCAAGCCTATCTATACATTTTACGTGTTCCTTGTGCCCAAGTTCTTTGATGAGGTTTGATGCCTCCTCAGAAAGCCCTGGCACTTCCCATAAATTCCTGAAATTATCCAAGCCATCATTCTCAATTCCTCTTCTAGGACCACGTTGTACAGTTCTCCTGAAGGGTCTAGAAGAATTTCCAGGAATACCTGTAATAAGATTGGATAATCTACAAGCATTTCCAACAACTTAGGGTACCATACTTGAGACTTCCAAGAGAGGGGGGGGTGGGGGGAGGGGGCACAAGGATCAGTGAAACCTTCAATTTGTGAACCATTGAAGCTGCTCGAGTAATCATTGAAAACGTGGGAAAGGCATATTATTTCACATTCCTCCAATCTTGTCTGAAAGCATCTACCCCTGCAGATTCCGGGTCCATATTCCAACTGTAGAACGTCTTTAGTTGTGTGTTGAGTGTTTCCGCAAACAGATATACTAGGCATGGACCCCAGACTTTCACCAGACTTTGGAAAACCTCTGTTCAGACACCAATTGCTTGAATCCCTGTGATTCCTTAAAAACCAATCTGCCTCCATATTGTTCAAGCCAGGAATGTGTTCCGCTTGAACCACAATATTCTGTTTCAAACAATAATCCCAAAATACTTTCGCTAAGTCTGCCAAATTTTGCGATTTCGGACCTCCTAACTTGTTTACGTATTTTACTGCTGAAACCTTGTCAGTCCTCACTAAAATTGAACATCTTGCAGAGTTCTCTGCAAAGCTTTATATTGCAAAAGAACTTGCCAGAAGTTCGACAGTTTATATGTAAACCCTTTGATTCTTCCTCGCAGAGACCACCAGTAGAAACTGACCCGCAGCTCGCTCCCCATCCTGACAAACTCATCTGACTCCATCTCCAAATCTAGGAGAGAACCAAAAAATGCTCTCCCATTCCATGCTTCCATATTTTTTAACCACCAGTCTATTTCTTCCCTCGCTTCTTGAGAGAGCGTTACTTTCTCTGAACAACTCAAGCCATCTCTTAGGTGTTAGCTCTTCAAATGCTGCGGTGCACGAGAATTGATAGGACCAGGAAAAATGGCTTGGATCGTAGAGGAAAGCAAGCCTATTATCCTTGCTAGCATACAAAGAGATATTTTCCCCACAATAAGGATATTCCTTAATTCTTTTTTTTATGTGTTTTAGTTTTTCTCTTGCGAGCTTCAGTTGACCTTGCACAGTGTCTATCATAAAACCTAGGAATTGAGTAACCCGATTTTGAATTAGACAAAAGGTTTATTGCTAAGGTAGTGTGATCTATCACTCTCGATTTCACTTGATCCATTAAGAGTATGTCGTCTAGATCAATAATCAGACGTAACCCTCGTTCTCTCAGGAAGGCTGCCACCGGCCGACAGGCCTTGGTGAAGCACCAAGGGGCCGAAGAGAGACTGAAGGATAGGCATACAAACTCCCACATCTTTCCTGCCCGTATGAAGCGGAGATATTTTTTGATTAGCTTTGCAAATCGGGATTGTTAAATACGCATCTTTTAAGTCTAATCTTGTTAGCCAATCCCCGGGTTGCAGTATGTCTCTTACTAAGTGTAGACCCTCCATTTTGAAATGGTAGTATTCTACCCAATCGTTGAGACTCTTTAGATTCATTACTAGTCTCATACCTTTCTTTTTTTTCTGGACTAGAAAGATATTGCTTACAAAACCTTTTGTCGAATCTAGAGATTTCCTGATTGCACCTTTCTCTAGTAAGTCTTGAACCTCTGTTTACTAGTTCGGATAATTCTTCGTCGAACCGTATGATTTCTGGGATATGATCTTGAACTGGTTCCCCAACAAAATCTATCTGGTAACCCTTCACAGTTTCCATCACCTAAGGGTCTTTTATTATCAATAACAATTTGTTTGCAAATTGAGCCATCCACAGCCTATCTTTAAAGGGATAAGAGAAAGGTCTTGACTTACCTGAGACTCTTGGACGATCACCTCTGTGTCCTCTTCCTCTAAACCCTTGTCTCTGTGGTAAGACACCAGGATAAGAGTTCTGGGATTAGTAGAGGTTAGGTCTAATCCTCTTTGAAAGGGGGTCCTTGAATTTCCTTGGCCTCGGCCAGGGAATCGACTTCTTGATCGCCCGGTCCGCCAAAAACAGACTTGCTGAATACCTTCCTAATCTCCCTTTGGGATTTTTGTAGGGAGATAAAAGCACCTACGTACTTGGACATCTCCTTGATAAAGGCATTGCCCATTGGCCTCTTACCCTCCTTCATTGTTGGCCAGTTTTACCAATTTGGGGTACATTTTGGAAGATGCTTTTCTTTCGACAGATATGGCTGTGTTGGCATTGCCTAGGAGGCATACCGCCCATTGGATCCATTAACTTAGCTCTTCAACGTTGAGTGGATTTGCCAACAAAAGCCTCTTGTCATGTCGAAAATTTTAGTTGAGGGGACAGAGAGGTCTAGTAGCCTGTCCTGGCACATGCATAATCCTTTGTCTAACCCTTTTCTGGGGTCTTGCCCACATTTGCCAATAAAGACAATTATTTTGGGGTCCAGATCTTGAGTTTGAGTGACCTTGTTGGACAACACGGGTCTAGAGCATTCTGATCTTGGGTGTACCTCACGTCCTTGGGGATTTGTCTTCTTAGCCAGAACTGTAAGCAATCTGCTACATGTGCAGCTGGTGACCACTCTGGGGATAAGGGGTGTTTTAAGAGAGGGGTCAAACATAATGCCCCGAAGGGATCTGTCAATTCCACGAAGTTTTCTTCGTCCAACACAGTTTCATGGTTTGTCTTGGGTAATAATAGCTCAGAACCCTCCGAGTCAAAATCAGAAGAACAGCTCAGCTCAAGTTCTGCGCTCCCGAGGAGTCATCACAATGCACAACCTTATGTTTGCGAGCATTCATTTCTCTTGATTCAATAGATGGTCCCCTTCTGTGTCCGACACCACCAGTTTTTTCCAGGGTCAGAAATTTTCTTTGACTCAGAATTTACCCTTTTTAAAGATTGGTCCAGCTGGTTCAATATTTTTGAGCTTTTTAAAAGCCTTACCTCCTGTTTTTGATAGGGGGTCCTCGTTGGCTGACCAAAATCTCTCATCATCTGATACTCTGTTTTTGTCAAGGGTAAGGATTTCCAAATTTCTATCCATTTTTCTCTCCAAGTCTTGGGAGAATTTTTCCAGCAAGCCTTTTAATTTGTCCTTAGGGGACTCTTCAGAGGAGCTAGGGGTTCCTAGAATCTTTGTTATTCATAGTGAGAGGATAGTTATGGGCTAAAACCAGTAATTATGAATTTAAACCAAAGGTTAAGGGGTAGGGCAGAAGAGAAGGCTGTAGGTATTGGTGGTGCATTGAATTATCAGCTGTAGCGGTGACAGGAGTAACTGTCAAGGCATAAATTAGTTCTTATAGCATATAAACTGTATTAGGCAATAGGAGGTAACACAAACTGTTAAGATGGCCGCCGAGACAATGTAAAAACCGTAGTCTCAGCAACCGCTGTAGTCCACTTTCAATTTCTATAGAATATTGCTGATATTGCCGATTAGTCTTACACGGGGATTTAGTATATCTTCCACGTGCTGTGTTCTATAATCTGGGGCAGAACGTGGCATGCCAGGATTCCAACAACGTTTGTCAGTTGTTGGAGATCCTGGTATGCAGCACGAGTGTCCGGTTGTGGGTGCAGCATACTTTGAAATAAACAACCTTAATTACCAACAAATTCGACTTCTGGTGATTCCTACACGGGACCAGAGGAGGAATGGGCACGCACCCAAATGTGGTGTCCAAATGCGGTGTCTGGGCCTGAGAGCAAATCGCCTTATGTGGCTGAGAAGCGAGTCAAGCCCAGAGTGTGGACATTATTGCGATCGGCGAGAGGCACAGCAGCGAGACCCCAGCCGTGTTCAGAGCATTATTGGAGCTCCTAGCAACGCAGCTAGGGTGCACAACCGGTAACCAGGGAGGTTGCCCTACTGTGCGGCTCTCTGTAAAGAACGGAGGAGTCAAATTTAAAAGAAAGCACAAGGTTGGATAAACATTTTGTTATTAAAGCTGTAAAATGTATAAGGACTTAAAATTAGTAAAAGGAAAACGATGGAATAATCAAATCTATGCTAGGTAAAAGGCATCAGACAGTTGAAGAAATCAAGCATACTATAAGGGAGAAGGCATGGAAAAATACATGAAAAGCCAAAAGTAGACTATTATGGGAAAACAGCAAAAATATTATTAGAAAAGCACGAAAGAGGTGAGAATAAATAAGGTACACCACTAAAAATAGGTTGCAATACAATTAAAGTAACTAGAGCACAGAGAATACCCATCTTGACTGCGGCAGCCAAAAAAAGCAGGAAGAGTTATGTATGTTCTGACCTTTTATTGGGTTGGAATTTCTTGTACTACAACATTCTAAAGTTCTTTAAAAGTGACTGTGGTTAGCTAAATAAAGAAGATTGCAATAAGATTACCCTCCGGTATTGACATACAATTACTTTGATGAGTATATGTGGCAAACAAAACATGTTTTGGGCCTATTACATCCAGGTATGCAACTGAAACAACTAAGAATTGGCGTTTGGGCACAGGGCTACAATCTAGTACATAATGTGGAAATGGACATATCAACTCTACAACTGCAGGGAAGCAATACAGATCAGTTTCACAAAACAATTCAGAATTGGTTGCAACAATGGCAAATGCAAGATATTTGGAGAGAAATACATCTGAAAGCAAGAGAGTATTCCTTTACTAAACATGCAAGACTATAGGTTCCAATAGCTGCTTGATATTTGTAGGAAAACACTCACCACAGAATTCCTAGGCCTAACTGTATCTGATCATAATCCTCTACTTGTAACAATTATTTGGGGTAAAGGCATCCTATGCATACTCACATGGCTCCTTTAACCACAGTCCTATAAGATTCGGTGCACAAACATAGACTATTTCAAGAAAACCGAATTGTCAGGTCATACCATACTAATTGAATCAGATGCAATCAAAGTTATGCAAGGACATTGTATTAAAGTTATGTGAGAACATTGCATTAAAGCCACATGTGGAATAATGTATAGCTGAAATGGGATAAGCAGCTTCGGCGGTCAAACATTCACTAGACAAGGAATTTTATTTTTGAATATTGGTGGAGCAGCCCCTTGCCCTGTACTGCCCACACATACTTTGTTTTCTGCTCTCCCGGGGGTGATCACACTATTCTTAGGCCAGTCTGCTCACAGGGGTGGGGGGGGGTCAGAAAACCTCTAGACACCAGGGAATAAGTTAGTTTGACTGTCGGTGTGTGTGTACTAGCATTTGGCTGGTGGTTTGTGTGTGGACTGGAAGGCGGCTGGCATTTGGCTGATGGAAAGTATGGACTGGCTTGAGCAGGCGTTGTGTGTGGCTGTAATTTGGATGGCAGTGGTGGTGTACGTGGGGGTGAGAGAGAGAGAGAGAACTGGTGTTTGACTTATGTTCGGCAGGGGTAATTTCTTGTCTTTGCTTTGTGTCCCCCTTGGGGCAGTTCAGACGTTTGTGATGCCGATCTGCCCCTAGGGGCAGATTTCGTAGTGTTTTAAAAGGTCAACTGTTTTTTTCTTGACATCATTTGCATTTGAAATCGTAATATTTTATTCCTCCTTTTATTATAGTGCAAAGCTTTTGATTTAATTGATGGAGACTCCTGCTTGCAGTTTCAGCACTAGTAGAGCTGCAGCTTGTGTAGCTGTATGTGTTGGGTAAGAAACCTTTTTATTAGGTGTTTACTTCAATTGAGTATCATTGCTCCCCTTAAATGTATTTAGTTTTTTAACTGTTGTATTAATTGTAGCATATTCAACTTATGAGTTTCTTTTCCAAGTTCACGTTTGGACTTGTGCAAGATCTGTATTGTTTTATCTTGTATAACTTTTTATTTGTTTTTGCTCCCTAGAGGGATATATTTTGGTGCTTGCAATGTCTGTAAAGAGTAGGTGCAATTGAGCCTCAGTCTAGCTGACTGTGGCAAGTGAGAGGTAGCTTTTTAAGAGTATCATGTTTATTTTTTGGAATGTATTGATAGAATTTTCCAGGCTATATATCTATAGTTATATTTACTATTTGATACAGCTGAGTTTGCTTATTTCCAATTTGACACAGCATTGTTTATTGTGGTCTTGTTTGTTGTGTTAGTTTCATAAGTAAATCATTATGGCTGCCCGCAAGTTGACAGCCTATCAGGTTGCACGTTTGTTTTTTAGGTCTCGCGACCTATCAATGCGCGCAAGCGCATTGAGCGGAGCGAGAATTCAAGTAGCCAAAAACCTCGTCAAACCAAGGGCTTTCTGCTGCGGTTTTGTTTAAGTTCACATGAACCACGTGACCAAACAAGCACGCGCATCAGCCTCCCTCCCTCCTATCGGCCGAACTTTCAGTTTCTCGGCCGCTCATCTTCACAGCACATCAAAGGGCTTCGCCCACCGGGCGCTCTGCGGCTTCTCGGCTTTTCCTCCCCTAATTATTCTTGGATGGCCGGCCGGCCGTACTTTCAGCTCCAGCACCTCCCCTCACACAGCCTTCCTTGGATTTCTCCTCCCCCCCTCCCCAGCCAGCTTCCCCCAGGCCGTGTTCCCTCCCCTGCTACCCCATCCTCACTCATCCCTCGCACCCCCTCCTCCTTCAGGCCTCCACCATTTGCTTTTGCTTGTTTTTATTTATACGTGGGTACCCTGTGCTCCTTGTTTCTTGAATTATTAGGGTCCTGCAACATCTTCTCAGGTCTTCTTTAGCCTCCCTCGACGTCTTTCATGCCCAAACCCCACTTCAGACCATCAGACGGTCTAAGAACTGATGATAAATCCACAAATGCATTTGCACAGTGAATTGTTAATCAGCCGCATTCTCGCGCCCTTTCACATCTCCGCACTTACTACCAGCACTGTCTCCCCCCCAACCCCCACCAGCTGCGTGTATTATTCCAGAAGTCATTTTAACATAATTTGCTGTCCCATTCCATGCCACGTTTCTTTGGTCAATGATTCGGCCTGTTTTTGAGTTCTTTAATTACTCGTTATTATTTAAGTGTGCATATTGTTAGACACAGAGTAATAACATTCGGCACTTATTGCCGTTAGCACATTTCTGATCTCTCCCAATTCTGTTAGTTTAGACCTCGACCTGTCTGGAGTATGTTTACAAAGCCAGTGCCCCATTTTGCTTGCCAGGGCGTTGTGCTGTGCAGTTGACCACAGGATTTCCCCGGTCAGCATTGTGGATTTTAACCCCCCCCCCCTCCCCCCTTTCACACCTCAACCCCAGCTTCGATTGCGGAGCAGTTTAGTCTCCCACACCAACAGCTCGAGTGTTTTTATTCACGTGCAATCAATAAACTTACATTTAACCCTTCGTTGTGGTCAAGAAATCAATATAAAAAGAGTTGTGCTCAGGATTGTGGTCAAGGTTTCAGACGGTCTAAGAACTGATGATAAATCCACGAATGCATTTGCACAGTGAATTGTTAATCAGCCGCATTCTCCCGCCCTTTCACATCTCCGCACTTACTACCAGCACTGTCTCCCCCCAACCCCCACCAGCTGCGTGTATTATTCCAGAAGTCATTTTAACATAATTTGCTGTCCCATTCCATGCCACGTTTCTTTGGTCAATGATTCGGCCTGTTTTAGAGTTATTTAATTACTCATTATTTAAGTGTGCATATTGTTAGACACAGAGAGTAATAACGTTCGGCACTTATTGCCGTTAGCACATTTCTGATCTCTCCCAATTCTGTTACTTTAGACCTCGACCTGTCCGGAGTACGTTTACAAATCCAGTGCCCCATTTTGCTTGCCAGGGCGTTGTGCTGTGCAGTTGACCACAGGATTTCCCCAGTCAGCATTGTGGATTTTAACCCCCCCCCCCCCCTCCCCCCTTTCACACCTCAACCTCAGCTTCGATTGCGGAGCAGTTTAGTCTCCCACAACAACAGCTCGAGTGTTTTTATTCACGTGCAATCAATAAACTTACATTTAACCCTTCGTTGTGGTCAAGAAATCAATATAAAAGCGGTCAAGAAATCAATATAAAAGCAGTTGTGCTCAGGATTGTGGTCAAGGTTTGTGGAGAAGATGTGGTATAACGGCAGAGCTGGTGACTTTGGAACTTAGGAACCAGGTGCGAGTCTCGTGATTGGTCAGCTGAACGTCCTGTGATTCTGTGCAAATCACTTCATCGTGCTGTACCTTTAAAGTACAAGTGAATGTGTACTTGTGTAATGTAGCTGGTGCTCATGTAAAGTGCTCCAATATCTTCGGGTCTAGTTTGCGCTATAATAAACGTGCAAAAAAAAAGGGAGGTGGGGCCTGGTGAAGGAGCCTGTGGCCAGTGGAAGGACACTGGCCATGAAGCAGTACTTGGTCCATGATCCACAGCAGGGACAAGGACGGAAGCCCAGGAAGCAGCAAGAGGTAAGGCGGAGGTGTGACCAGTAGGAAGTAAGGAAACAAGGGTGACGTGGGAGGCTACCAATGGTAAGTAATGGGCGGTCTCAAATCCTCATTTGAGTTTTTTTTTTTTAAATGAACAATAGCTTTCGCTGACAGCCCATATAGTGTAGCAGACACTGGCGTGAAATGTCGTAGAATGGAGTGTTGTAGAGTAGTGTGGAGTGATGAAGAGGGGCACAGAGTGGAGGAGTGTGGAGGGGAGGTGCATAGCGTGAAGTAAAGCGTGGTGCTGATTTGCATACCACCACACATTGAAACATACATACAACTGCACACACACAACCACACACACAACCACACACACACACAACCACACACACACACAACCACACACACACACAACCACACACAAAACCACAAGTCAGTGCACACTTTCAACAGGCACAGACACCATCAGTCGTCAGTGCACGCTTTCACCAGGCAAAAACATCACCAGCCGTCAGTGCACGCTTTCACCAGGCACACACACACCACCAGCCGTCAGTGCATGCTTTCACCAGGCACACACCACCAGCCGTCAGTGCACGCTTTCACCAGGCACACATACACCACCAGCCGTCAGTGCATGCTTTCACCAGGCACACACCACAAGCAGTCAGTGCACGCTTTCAACAGGCACGCACACCACCAACCATCAGTGCACAATTTCTACAGGCACATACACCACCAGCCATCAATGCACACATCGATTGTTAACGCATCCACAATTAAGTATTGTACCAATAGCAGTATGGCGCACTTTACTTTTGAACATATTCATCTAAAACGCAGCATGCCACCATTGCTACAAAAATACACATTTTTTTAACATACAATTTATAGACTTTAGTTGCATTTGGTGTTGCAATATTTAGCAATGCCAATAGCTCAAACTTAATTAATGCGAGACCTATTGCATTGGTTGCCAATAGGTCTTGCAGTAGGAAATTTGGAGCTATTACAATTGCAAATAACAATGCCTTTTTTTTGGTTTTCATTTTAAAAACATAAAGGACTGTCATTTACAAAACCAATAGCTCCAACTTTCCTACTGCAACGCCAGTGCTGGTTTAATCTGCCTCTGAACATGGCTCTGAGGCAGAGAACAAAGTTCTGGCAGTGAATTTTCTTTTTGAGAGGAATTCACTGATGATGAACCCACTATTAGTGCTTATAAAGTGCCTCTTAGAGGAGGACAGGGTTACGCCAGTAGTGCAGCAAGAGCAAGCTGGACTGCAGAATGGAGCTGGAAGGGTACCCATTGGAAGTACTGAACCCTGGATTGGCCCTAAAATGGTGCAGCCTGTTTTGCCTGCTGTTAGCGATGTTTAAAAGGTGTGGAGTCAATACAGAGAAGTTTTTGCCTATCAATTTCTGTCAACTGTTTATTGATGATGCGTTTTCGGATGATATTGTAGAGCAGACTTTTTTATGCAGAATAATTTTTGAGATAAAACAGTGTCACACTTAAGACCCACCCCAAAGCTACCCAGGGGACTCCGACAAATCTGCATGAGATTGATCAGTTCTGGGGTTTAACTTTGCAGATGGGATCGATAAGAGAGCCATCACAGTCTTTCTATTTGTCTAATAGTCTCTTAATGATAACCGCTATATTTCCAGCAACTATGAGTTGAGATCGGCATTTGCTTCTGCAGGGGATGCTGAATGTTGTGGATAATGCTACAGCATTGCCACAATATCACCCTCTGACCGGCTCTTCAAGTGTCAGTCTGCAATTGGCCATTTAGTTGATTGTTTCTTAGAAATCAATGTTCCAGGCAAAGTAATATCTGTGGATGAGTCTCAGGTCTTTTTCAAGGGCTGTTTGGTTTTCAGACAATACATTCCCAAGCGAGAGAGCATACTATGGTATTAACCAGTATATGCTTCGCGTAAGAAAGTGCCACTGGATATGCATATAATTTCAGGATGTACACTGGTAGGAGTCCTTCAATTGAACCCCCCTCCCTCCCCCGGCTGCCCTTCCACTTTTGGAGCCAGTGAAAGAAAATATGGCAAAACCTGACAGAAGCCTTTTTAATAAAGGTCACCATTTAAATGTGGACAATTTCTACACGTGTGCAATGTTTCAAGGAGGACACTGTGGCACAATCCACTCTTACTATAAAGGTTACCCAAAAGAGTTTGGGTGTAAAAACTTCAAAGGGAACAGAGCAGTGCCTTGCGTAGTAATACATTTCTTGCTTTGAAATTTTAAGATAGAAGAGTTGTCCACTTGCTCGCAACTATTCATGATGAAAGCACTTCACCTGTGACTGTTTCGGGTCAGGTAGCAGAAGTGCGCAAACCTGTGTGCATTTAAGACTAAAACAAGCACATGGTATGTGTAAATAGAGTAAATCAAAGGTTGGAGCCTTACAACGCTGCTCAAAAGTCATACATGTGGTTTAAGAAGTTGGCTGTTCATTTATTCCATTTGGCAGTCTTCAATGCTTAGGCTGTTTTCAAAGATCGTTCTCCAGATCCCAAGCGGAGTTTGCACAGTTTTAGCACTCTGTAATAGGCAGCCTTATTGAAGTTGAGCAGGCAAGTGTTCCCATAGTCACAGTTGTGGAGGATGTGTCCAAAGAGGAGTACGAAAAGAAAGTGGTATGTTCTGCCAGAGTGCCCTAATCCTGGCCTATGTGTGCCCACATGTTTTACATCTTACCATATACAATTTAAGTATTGGGAGCAGCCATGACAATAAAAGGGAATGGCTGTGGTATAAATTGCTATATATTTTCTGTTTAGATACGTGGTTGCCAGTAATTTGAAATCCTTAGTTATACCTGTTGTGTATGCAGTCAGTTTTTTTTTTATCTCTTCCAATAGGATGGTTCTATCTGAAAGAAAATTGCTGTTTTTAGTTGGATGTTTTTAATTTTTCTGCCTGCTTTGTGTGTGTTTAATCTGTTCATTGTGGGAGTGTATTAGAAACCTAAATGGTGTGGAGTTTCATGGTGATATCGGAGTGGCATTTTCCTAGTGGAATGTGTGGACTGGCGTTTGGCTGCCACTGTGTAGTGACCAGCAAACCCACACAGCCACCGAAACATCAGTTCGCACATTATGTCAGCTTCCAGGCATTGTGATTGTGGAGTCTGAACTGGCAACTGGTTAGCAGTTTGTGTGGCTGGCCTCTGTGTGCATGTGCGTGGTGACTTACTGCTGGTCACTACATACACATTGCCAGCCAAACTCTAGTCCACACACTCTGTTAGCTGCCAGGCAGTGTGATTGCTGTGCAGTCCTGCGGGCGGTTGAAGGTGATGGGCCCTTGAATGGCGTTGTTTGTTGATGTGACTGTCGTAATGTATTGGGCCCGCAGGTGGAGGTGTGAATGGTTTTGTGGGTGAGACCTGCAGGAAAGGTGCTCGAGTGGACTGTAAGCGTGTGGTGCCTTATTGTGGCTTTACAAATCACGAACTGAGTCACTGGTTTAGTATTATATAATTAAATTATTAACATCGATTTCTAAGTTTTAATTTTGTTAAGTGTTTTGTAAATAAAATTTACATTTTGAACTTTTCACTCACCCATGTGCCAAATCCAACCAATATGAGTGTACTTGAGTAGTAGATGGTTGTGCAGTAATATTTGTCTTTTCGATCTTTCCCTGCCAGGGTGTACATTGTGTCTGGGGAAAGTCTACCAATCCTCAAACATAGGCTAAAAACATTTGTTTCCTCATTTCTGTGACTCAAGGTACTAGAATCTCTAGGGAGCAGCACATTTCCTACCCACCAGAGTCCCTACATGTCTCTAGATAAAAATGGTACTTCACCTGTGTGGGTGGGCCTTGTCCCAGCAAAAGGGTGGGCTCCAAGACACAATGTGGCAACATCAACGAAAGGGGTCGTTGCAGCTTTGGGGCCTGGGTTCAGCGGACACATAGGAAAACCTACCAAACCCAGGCATTTCTGAAAACAAGGGGACAAAAAAAACGTTGTCGGACCCACACAAGGCACACTACCCTGGACTCCCCTGGTTGACTAGTTTTGAGAAAGGTCTGGGGAGGTTTCCCTAGGTGGCTGTCGATCCCCAGCCAAAAAGAGGCTGCTACCCCCATTGCCAAATCAGATTTTCTGTGACAGGAAATATTGATGTCTCCACATCGCATTTTGTGGCCTTTTCTCTTTGTGGGCACAAGTAAAGGACGATTTTTATCGGGAGACTTTGGGGAATGGTAAGTGGTAGGAAATTAGGTGCTCCATGCAGATTCCAGAACTTTCCATAACAAATGTGAGGATTTTTTTTGTTTTTTGTCAACGTATGAGGTTTGCAAGGTCTACTGTGTAGGAAACCCTAGTGGGAGACAAATAAGTCATCCCACCTTGGATTCCTCAAGGTATGTAGTTGAAAAAAATCTACAGGTTTTCTATGTTTCCATAGGTGCTGGCTGAGCTCAGGCCCGAAATCCACAGCTACCCACCCTGAACAAATGGTCAGTTTTCAGTGACACAAATAGTGTCCATGTTATGATTTCGGTCTTTTCCACTCGCAGGTACTAGGCCTACCTACACAAGTGAGATACAGTTTTTTTTAAATCGGGAGATAAACACTGAATACCAAGTAGAACATTTGTTAATATCATTTGTATTACTCTGCATTTGTGCTGTCCAAATGTAAACCAGTGTATCAGAAAGATGACATTTTTGAAAAATGTCCTCTAAATCACGTGCTAGTATGGGTACCTACAAATTCAGAGATGTACAAATAAATACTATCCCTAAACTCTGTATCTAAGGTCCATTTTAGAAATACATAGGTTCCCCATACCATATGTATTGCTCTTTACCGAATACAAAATGAAAAGCCATTGTACGGTGCAGTTCAGTTGTTGACTCCGGATACCTCTGGTTCTTAGAAAACCTACAAATGTTACATATCCCTGCAACCAGAAGGGGCTAGCAGGCATAATGGTATATTGCTTTTGTAAAAATCGGCCATTGTGAGAAGTTAAAATATAATCATCACAAATGGCTGTTTTTTTTCCTACTCACTTTTAATATTTTATTATTTCAACATTTAATTTCTATGAGACAACCTTTAGGGATCTACACAAATGGCCTCTTGCTGAACTCAGAATTCGGTCTTTGTTTCAGAAATCTATAGTTTCCCAGGATCACCCATGAGTTTTATCCTGATTTTCACCACAAACCGGAAATAGGTTGAAAGCACAAAAATTAGGAAAAATGGGCTACCTTTTCGAAAAATGCCAAACTGTAGTAAAAAAGAAAAATAGTTTTTGCGATTCAGCTCTGTATGATCCTGGAAGCCAGGAAAATTGTGACTAGCACAGCAAAGCTTTTGTTGATGCCATTTTTAGGAAAAGAAAAAGGGATTTTTGCAGACCACATTTTTGCCTATATTACTCTAAACAAAATGTAGCTAAATTTGGGATACTTTTTCAGAAACCTCCAGGAGAATTATCGAACCTTGGGTACTTTTGGTATCCCCCAGACGTTGAAAAAAAGGATGCAAATTTGGTGTGGATACCTTATGTGGAAAAAAGTTATGAGGCATAAGCACATGCAGGTGGAGAAGTGTAGCTCAATGGTTAGAGCGGCATACCCTGATGCAGAGGTCTGGCCTGGGACCAGGGTTCAATTCCCCGCCTCGGTGGGTCTTGGGCTCAAAATTCCACGGACCTGATAATTCTCGCCTCGGTGCCTATTCCAATCATGGAGTCCCACTCTGCAACTCTGGGCAATAGCTTGCTTAATCTCCACAACGGCCCCCACAACGCTAAGGATGCCTGGCCTCCACATTGGGGGTGCCCAGGAGTGGATGCCTCACAGGGAAAGCCAGGATGGGTTCCACAGCAGTATTCGTACAAGCACCTTGAGACCCTTGCGGGTGAGTTGTGCGCTATACAAGTATCAATTTACATTTACATGCTAACCCAAATAGCCAAAAAAGGGCGTAGCATTCTAGAATAAAAAGGCTTAGCAGCCAAGGGGTTAAAGGAGGACAAGCTGATACACATGACTTCAAAGGGAATGGAATTCTTAGATATTTAGGGATAAAAATATACTACAGCCACGAAAAGCTAAAAATAGACAACCTAGATAAATTAACGAGCGACAAGGACAATGCAGCCTAGACCCTTCTAGTGCGCTCGTATTGCCCCAATTGGCAAAATGCCCATCATCAACATTTTTATGCTAAAGAGACTGCTGCACTATTTCTTAGCACTCTCGATCATAATACACAGGAGCTTCTTTAAATTAATCGATTCTATGTATTTCATAAAATCCAATGAGCCATAAAGGGTAGCATTTAAAACAACACACAACAAACAGCGCCACTGATTAGTGTTTTAGGGGTTCCAAGCATAGAAGTATACTATTGTGCATCTCAACTCCAATGCAGACGACATGGTTTAGAAATAATAATTCTGAAAGAGTAGACACTGAAGCCAAATTACATATAGTAACAATATGTGAAGTGGTAAAAAGGAAAACTAGACCCACTAACTCAGGCTTGTCTACTAAACGCAATTCAGAAAAGGGGGTGGTGATGAACAGAGTGTCTGAATTAAGCAGACCACTCTTACCCAGTCCAAAGATCAGGGCTTGATCCATCACCGTTATTTAGCTCACTGCACCATCCCAGCTCAGAACCTGGCTATATGCAAATTAGTCTGTCCCTGGCCCAGTGCATCATGGGAACAGGGCAGACCAAACTACCAAGCCAATTCTTCACCGGAAAGGAGACAAGCTCCCGGGGACCGGTTTCTGGCATTTCAGCCGCCGTCGGCCCGGCTTGCTTGAATCCTGATGGTGCAGTGAGCAAGGGACTCACGTCTGAATATACCCTGCCACACCTTTAGTGGCCAAAAACGATTCAGAAAAGGGGGTGGTGATGAATAGAGTGTCTGATTTAAGCAGACCACTCTTACCCAGTCCAAAGATCAGGGTAAACTAAACGCAGCCAGGCATAATTGGCAGTGAGTCATGTGAAAGATCTAACCACATACTAAAGATAAAGTTTAATTTTGGTTAAAAGAGAAGAAATTGCTTAAAAGACAATGTTGGATGACATTTGAAG
Source organism: Lissotriton vulgaris (assembly GCF_964263255.1). NCBI lineage: Eukaryota > Metazoa > Chordata > Amphibia > Caudata > Salamandridae > Lissotriton > Lissotriton vulgaris. Next base: position 603,257,648 of record NC_141699.1, on the reverse strand, counting down.
AAAAATAGGTGTACCCTGAAAAGTGCATCCAAATTTAGCACAAAGTGAGAAAAGTGTAAAACATAATGAACAGCTATTAAGAAAAAAAAAATGTTTTCATGAACAAGTTCCATTCACTTTCATCATGTAGTTTGAACAAAAAAAAAAAAAGACTAAAAACTTGAAGAAATGGTATTTTTATTTTTTTCTTTAACAGTAGAGCACAGTTCAGATGTAGCGGCACAAGGCAGTCTTGACCAACAGTACTACAACCCAAGTTAGTAAATTTTGCAGACATGGATATCTTCAAAATTCATCTAAAGTTAATTAGACTATGTTGCAACACTTGTCAGTTCCTTCACTAGAGTAATACAAACTTGTCACTGGACTTAGAGCCTCACCGGCATAAATATCAGGCCTCGAGGAAGTTACTTGGTTTCCACACATACTATTCTAATTCAGATAGGAGCTAACAGGAGACAATCAGAGCAAGGTCTCAAAAATAAGAAGCAGTAGCTCTACTTAACATTTACATCAGCAGTAATTAAGTTATCTCTGTGGCGAGTACCCCATACCCTCTCCCAAAACTTCAAATCTACCAGAAGAGATTTATAAAAGGAATTGTGTATGTGTTCCCTAAAGTCGGACTCTGCACAGAGGGGGCCCGGAATGCTTCATACCCACATTCGATCTTGAGGTAGCGATGGATCCCATCTATTTTGCAAGTTTCAAGAATGTCCTTGTTCCTCGCCCGGAGCTGCTGCTGCATACTTCTGGTTCTTCGGTGGATGCGGTGAAGGTCTGCGGTGAAGGTCATAGGGACCGCCATGATCTTTGGGCCAGCAAGTTTTTTTTTTGCCTTCCCGGTTACTACCTGTTCATCCCTTGTCTGACCCCAAAATGGCTATCACTGTGTCCCCTACCATATCATGCTACTTCTCGGACAATAAACCTGTCTTCGACCAGTGCTCAAACACATCCCCCATCTGTTCTACCCTTCAGGATACCGAATTTGTGAACCTATCTCTGACCGTGGAGACCTAGCCTTTTGGCCGATGCCCGGTGGAGCTACTTGATAGCTATAGAGGAGATGGGCTGTGGACTATCTCTTCGGCCCTCACCTACCCAGCAAAAACATTGGGCAGACCTTACTTCGTATCTCAATCGTACTCTTCCCCCTACCCCTTTACTCCACCCACTTTCTCCTTTACGCCCCATTTATTCCTCCTCTTTGCTCTCTAACTGTTTTCCCATTGAGACCTGGCAGCTTGACTGATGCCCGGTGGAGCTACCTGATAGATATAGAGGAGATGGGCTGTGATTTCCCCCTCAGCCGTCACCTACCCAGCCGGACTTTGGGCAGACTCTCCTTCATCTCTCCATCCATCCTATCTCATTCCTTTCAGCCTCCTATACCCCAACCCTTTTCCCTTCAAGCTCCATCTACTTCGTACTCTGACGCTCTGGAAATGTTATTGTGAACTGATGTAACTTGTAACTGATGTAATTTTGTAACTTTGTGGATCCTTATGTAAAGCGGTCTGATACCTCTGGGTCTAGCCAGCGCTATATAAAACTCATAAATAAATAAATTTGCAAGGCAAATATTTCACCTAGGTAAACGCAAATGTAACCAACAAGCATAAGAATACCATATTATTACCGAATGTGTGCCATCTTCCAGGAGTGTGAATACTTAGAAAAAACTGTTACAATTTAGGAAAATTGCTAACAGAAGAAAGCCTGTAAGAGGGCAGACAAAAAGGGTCCTGGAAAACAAGGGAGGAAGTGTTACAAGAAATTAAAATGGATCGTCAAGCAGTTATCGAAAGCACACCTGCACACCACAAAATTTAGAAATGAGTTCACAAATGCTATGGAACTATCCTATGATGCTTAAACTCTAAGCAACTATAAGAATGTTTTTTTCCCCAAACAAAATAAATTCAAATGTAGGAAACACAAATGACAGTTTATTTGGATGAAAATTATGAAATGTTGCATCAGCAGTCTGAACTACTTACTCCAACTGTTCTTGCATAACTACAGCTTCTGCATTGTCAGGTCTCACTCACTAGACAGTGCATGCGCGGTTTGTGAGGTGTTTTGTCAACTTACAGTGAGCTCAGAGCCTGCCCATTGCTTAGCACTAGTTGGCTTGGTTACTCATTTGTTTTCTTCTTATTCCTTAGTTTATATGGCTTTACTTCCTCTTCAAACATGGACGTATTACTTGAACCATTCCACTGCTCACTCAAGGAGCTACATCATTCGTGTTGAAGAACTCCACAAGAGTGATGTGCTCTTTCTCTGGCCATGTTCTTTTCCCTCCCAATTGCCATGCTGCGCTCTTTATGCATTTCCTTTACACTGCACCATTCGCCCTCTGTGTTGCTAAACACTACCCCACCCATCCAGGTACCCTGTGTTGCTTCCTCAATGCCCGCCTACTGCTTCCACACTCTTGCCCTCTGTGATTGCAAACCTCTCCCCAACCCTGTGTGGATTGCCACTGCTAAACAAAAAGAATAACAAGCATGTACAATGCAATGGTCTCGGCATTATTAAAGGTAGAGCTATTGCCATTGCTCATGACATTTTTTTTTTTAAACATAAATAAATGGTATTGTCATTTACAATGGCAATAGGTGAGCATGAGAGTAGTAGAGAGTATTTGCTGACAGAGCCACTGACAGAGCCGCACACACACTCACAGACAGAGCCACAGACAGAGCCGCACACACACTCACGCACACTCACAGAGCCACGCACAGACAGAGCCACGCACAGACAGAGCCACGCACAGACAGAGCCACGCACAGACAGAGCCACGCACAGACAGAGCCACGCACAGACAGAGCCACGCACAGACAGAGCCACGCACAGACAGAGCCACGCACAGACAGAGCCACGCACAGACAGAGCCACGCACACTCACAGACAGAGCCACGCACACTCACAGACAGAGCCACGCACACTCACAGACAGAGCCACGCACACTCACAGACAGAGCCACGCACACTCACAGACAGAGCCACGCACACTCACAGACAGAGCCACGCACACTCACAGACAGAGCCACGCACACTCACAGACAGAGCCACGCACACTCACAGACAGAGCCACGCACACTCACAGACAGAGCCACGCACACACACACAGACAGCGGCACACTGGTAAACACGGCGCAGACATGGCTGCTCCCTCTGACTCACGCTGTGAATGAAAGCCAAGGGGAGGTTTGGCAGCTCAAGGCGGGGCTTCTGGGCACTTCTGACCTCCGTGTATTTCCTGTAAGTAAAACGCACGCAGGCACGCACACACTTACACACACACACACATCCATCCGTTTCTGCGCATACACACCATGGTGTATGCAGAAACGAAGGAATCCCACCCCTTCCTTAACTGGGCCTCTCCAAAGATTGCAAATTTCAATATTCCCTTTCATCCACTTTTTCCACATGTCAAAACTCTCCAAAACAATGAGTCATGGTTGGCATGCAGTTCTCAAAACACCTCCTGACAAATAAATCTGGGTCTAAGTTTTTCCCCTTGCCACGTAAACATAATTATTTAGTGGTGTATTGGCCAAAGTCTCTATTTTCATTTGATATACTTTTACTCTGGTACAGGTACAAGAAAGAAGGCAGGCCTCTCTCCAAGCGAACCAATACTCCTAAGTAGCAGTCAGAAATCTGGTATAAATAGTAATTCTTCTGCAGCAGCAGGTTTGCTTTCCTCACTTAGCTAACTGCATAAAAATCACACAGTGTATTAACAGTTCCATCAACTCTGACTCCGGCTCCCAACCTTGCCAACCCACCGAACAGGCTCTTCCAAATTGCGCAAGCACACCTTTTAGCACGCACTCACTCATACAAGCATATATGCATGAACACACAGATAGACAGTCACACAGGCATACACATGCACTCCAGTCCTGCCAGAGGCAAATGCACAACATTTGGAGGCTGAGAAACAAAACGTACCTGCTCCTTAATCTGACGGGCAGGTCAGTCCCACGGTTCTGGACAACAGACGAGCTTTCACCGAATCGGAAGCCGGAACAGAGTGTGAGGTACACCTTATTTCTCTGTTCCAATTTCTGATAGGATAAGACTACTCACACACCTCAGCAAAAAGCGCTTCCAGTGCCTAGCTCGCTGGACGGCCAAGCCCTCACCCACCTTATAAACATCTCCATTGCTTGTGACATCCTGTCTCGCGTTCACCACTTTCGGACCCTCACAACCCCTCAACACTCACACAGAAGCACCTATCACCACACGGCATCTCCAATCCCTCCTTCCCCTTCTTTTAAAGCTCACGTCAAGTCGCCCCCTCCCACCTGTCCTTTAAACCCACTGCTGTGCCCTCCAAGTTCCCTCACTTCTGTCATACGCCGCTCCTATCACCCCGTGTTGCAGCGACTAGGAATCCTGCCACTTCTGTTACCCTCACACATCAAGGCTCCCATAGGTCTGCGTCTGAGCCAGCTAGCCTCGTTCTACCTCTAACCTCATGCCCTCACCAAATCTATTATGTGTATCATCACTCCCAACTCCCAAGTAACAATGACTTAGGGATAGGGGCAAAGTTGAATGCATCACTGTTTCGTTAGTGTACTTGCATTATGATGATGGAAAAAATGGCCTATAATAAACACGTGGCAATGGCACCAACTGTATTATCGAGCGGAGGAATGTTGGAATATGCGTGGCACGCTTCAGTCGCACATTGGTATTCCGCTCAGTGTTTCCTTTGCAATGTCAATATAAATACACTTGCATATAAAATAATAACTTCTAAATGCCTAACACAACCACTAACCGTCGTTTCACCTGGTCTACCCTTCACACCAACTCACCCACCCCCATACTACCTCTGGTCATTCTCATACCATTAACACCCCTTGGAATAATAAACCACCACTTCTAGCAGCCTCTTCACTTCTCTGGGCCTACGTTGTTGCCCCTTTTCTGCTCCTTATACTGGCTCTTTCAACATTCATCGCACTGAGTCTTAAAACATATCACCCTTTTCTCCCCCTATTCCAACCTTCAAAGCCATCTTCAAACACTTCCAGCCTCCACGCCATCTCTTCACAATCTTAGGCGGACACTTTCCAGCGACTAGAGGCTGTCATGTACACGGCACAATTAGATATGATTGCCCTCGCTTACCTACCATCTCCCTCGCCTTCCTAACCACCAAACAAAACTAGGCGAGTTGTATAGTCACCAAGTTTGGGGAGTGAGCTTCGGAATTCCCAACTATCTCTCTGGCATGGAATGTGAAAGTACATTACAGACAAGCAGGGCGCATGAGAGGGGCTTTAGGGGCACTAGAAAGGGAGAGCAGTACTGATGGGTGCGGGTACCAGGAGAGAATAAAACAATATATGGTAAAATAATCAACGCCGCTGAGGACTTTGAAAACACGGAGAGGGTCGCAGCGGCTAGGGGTGTGTTCCTGTCTGTGGGGATGTAAGCATTCCTTGAGAAATCCGACACCCTCCTCACAATACCTACTGAAAGCACGTGGCTGTGCCAAACTAATTACTAAAACATATTTATTAGGGAGGGCGGTGTAGGACGCCACCCCCCTTCCCCCCCCGCCACTCAGGAAGCTACGCCTTTCAACAAAATGGGAAGTACAATACTATCTGCACCTTAGGGCCGTTTAAGGCTCATCTCCGAGTGGGCAAGGCCTTCCGAGTTGCTGTGCCCCACTGAACCCTTAAGTTTGGGGTGGTGGAAAGCTGCAGGGGCGTGGGACGCCTGGATACATTTGCTCCCCTCCAGGAAGTGAACAGAGGCTGCACTCAGCTGCGCGCTGCCTTGGGGGTATTCTAACAGAGGAAGGAACGGATGGGAACTGGTTGGAGGGGGTCATCGTTACTTAAAGCCCATAAGATTTACCTTACCCCCCTCGAAAGCCCGATGTTCTGAAGAGTTCGGCGCAAATAAAGAAAAGCTAGCGCTCACCTTATACCTTTCGGTCGCTTTCGCTTTCTTTCCTCCGGGTTCCTTTTTTCGGGCTCTTTAATGTCGCTATTTAATCCATTAAGTGCTCCCCCACGCCCCGGCAGAGTGAGGGAAAGAGAATGGAAACCCCCGGGCCCTCGCTTACCTCAAGAGCTCAGAAAACACGAGATGCAGCAGAGTGTGTGGGAATCAGAGATTCAGCCCAAGCCTCTTTAAAGAGAAGGGTTGGAGCTTCCCTGTAAAGGTAGCATAGCACGGGGTCTTACGGAGGCTGAAGGAAGAGGGTTCCACATGCATGCGCGGTCGGGCAGAAATGGCTGTCGCAAAGCTCTGCCATTTTTGCGATTCGGGGGCGTGTTTTTTGGTGACTGACTGATGACATCACAGATAGAAAGAACCTAAAAAATACGCCCCCGAATCCTAAAAAGACGGGGCTTAAAGGGAGTGACGCCCCTCTCCTCCAATGGCTGGCCAGCATTTACTAGGCCAGCCAATGGAGAAGAGGGGCGGGTTCCAAGCTCCCTCTAAGAAACATTAAATCTCGGGCTCCGCCCACTTCTACGCAGTGAGATGGTCCTCGACCTAAAAAAGGGCTCATGTCATTTTGTAGGCGCATGAATGCTTTGTGCGCACTGCTACAAAATTATGTGGCTAGCAGTCACAGGCTGCCCCAACTTCTTTTTTTAAGCCATATTCTCCAAGACTTGGGGACACTGGGCAGAATTGCTAAAACCATTAGCAAAGCCAATAGGTACCAAAGTTGAGACCCACTGGCTTTTCCAATACTTGTTTAATCTTTTCATAGGCAGGAAATATACATTAAATATTACCCAACATGAGAATATTCGTGGGTGAGCCAAGTTATCAGATGTCCCTATGGGAGGTATTATTTTGGACAAACAAGAAGTCAAATTGAGATACAGCAAGCACAGATCTAACATGAGGAATTGAACATTTCCAGTAGGCCATCATCTTAAGAAGCTAGGCAGAATATACTCCAACTACAGTTTCAATTAGTTCATGTTCCACCACTTAAAAGAGCACAAAATTGAAGGGAATAAATACTGGTAAAAAACATTTCATGAGAAAGTAAATGCAATTAATTCCAAGGACATAAATGAGAATGTGAATGGCATGCATTTCCGATAAATATTGGAAAAATCTACTCTGGTTCACATTTAGATTTAAGAATAGGTTCAATGTTGGTTATTAAAATCAAATTGATTTACTAGTGCTACAAGCTCCAGGACTTTATTTTCACGTGCAACACATCAGCAATGTATTTGATCAGATACCATGTATTACATGCCACCATCACCAGTGTATAGAACAAGTAAAACATTTATTAAACAAGCATTTGCAAAGCCAGTAGGTTTCAGGTTTGCGACTTTCAGGCTTTGCAGATGCTTAATAAGCAATTTTTTTGTGTGCCAATGCTATGCATAATTGACAAGAAAAAGCCCGATGACGTGACATCAGTAGCCATGCGCATGCATCATCACACATGCCTACACTTTGTTGTGGGCACCATTAATTTATTACATTTTTTTTATTTACCGATACAAGATGTTAGATGCCACTTGGGTCAGTAAATAAAAAAAATACTTTTTTTTAAGTTCCTGTGCGCAAGCCTTTTTGTTTTTTTCCAGACAAATAAAGGAGAACAGTATAACAGCAGATGTCAGCTGCTGGGCCTGCAAAGAAAAAAAAAGGGCTAAAGAGGTATAGGTTAGGGTTTCCATAGGAAGCAGATTTTTGTTTGACTATTCACTAATTACTTTCACACTGTTTGATGAATAATCACTAAACGTTAATACAGTTCATCCATTTCACTTCTTCCTGGAAAGCTTAGCACTGATCTGTCAAGCGAGGGCAACGAAAAAAAAAACAGGGTCCAGGGGTCAAAAAAACTTTGATTTACTAAAGAAAGCGTCTGTTGCAGATGTAGAAAAAAAATTTGCACCAAGTTTAGCAAAAACATACAACTTGATGCAGAAAGGGCTCTTTTTGTGATTTTGTGTAAAGCCGTTCAGCGTTTTATGAAACTTGCTTTTAAAGATGTGCTCAGGAAGGTCATACAGGGGCTAAAATTCAAAAAGTATAGCTAGACTGATGGTCAATTTAAAGGGGGCTAGCCAATCCTGAATTGCATGCCACAACATAAACAATATGTTGTGGTAGTCATTACAAGATTCAGGAACATGGCCCTTAAGCCCTGAAAATGAACTCAAAAAATATATTAAGTGGCTGGGTAAGCAAACCCTAACTTCAGAGGCATGTTGAGTGATCCCAAGGAAACACCCATTGATTGACTGGCCACAACAGAACTCAGGGTGATGGTCCCCATTGAAATGCATAGTAGTGTAAGCCTAGTTTTGAGTCTCTAAAAGTTACATGTATGAAGAGTGATAACAGATTTTAGTCACAATATAAATAATTTGTTTGTGCTTCTCGTCTTGGATGGCTCTCAACACTCTCCGGCTCAATTCGGATAAAACCGATGGGTTGTTTTCTTAATCAAAAAAATCCCCCTCTACCCTTACTTTGGTGGCCACCTGAGTTGAACCCTCCTCCTATACAGGTGAACTCCGCTAGGAATCTTGGTTTCCAATTTGACGACAAATTGTCTTGCAAGGTTCAAATAAATAAGGTTCCCTCTGTGTACTTTGGTAAGCTTCGCATGATTCGTAAAGTACTCCCTTTTCTGCCCATGGACACACGAAGGACCATTATTCTCGCCCTTATTACATCACACATGGACTACGCGAACAGCTTGTCTGTGGGAGCACCAGCCTATTTGGTTAAACGCCTGCAGATTGTACAGAATGCGGCAGCAAGGATATGATGTAACATCCCTTATCGTCACTCAATCTCTCCTCACCTAAAAAAATTACACTGGCTGCCTGTGACTAGCGGCATACAGTTCAAATCTCTGGTCCTGGCATTTAGAGCAATAAAGGAGTCAAGCACCTGCTTATCTAAGGGTCTGCTTATCTCAGAGCCAGACTTAAGCCTGCCCAGTCTAATCGATCACTTAGGTCGAATCATCTGTGCCTCTTACCTCTTCCCGATTTAATCGCTCCAGAATGGGGGGCAGAGCCTTCACAGTTATTATTGCTCAATCATGGAACAGCCTGCCATTATCTCTTCATATGATTGAATCTGAATGCCTGATCCGACGCAATTTAAAAACCTGGCTGTTTTCCAACCCTTAGCTACGCTGAGATACTCACTGCTGCCTACCGTCCGTAGCGCCGGGACACCTCTGTTGGGGGTAGCTGCGCGCTCTATAAGCTTAAAAAAATCAATACATTTATACTGGTTTCCAGAATTCTGGTGAGTTCTCAGTTGATTTTACCCTGTTAAAAATGCAGACCCTCTGCTGGATTTGATGAACCATGGTTGAGAGTAAACTGTTTTCCGTCACGATTTTCTGATAATGGAAGGTGCTCCAGTAGCTAAAATGAGAGCACATTTTCTGTAATATCACACCATTTTACTCCGCCACACAAACAAAGTCAGATATTCGGAGTAAAACATACTGCCAGCACCAGCATGGCAGTTGATTCCACAGTGATGTACTGCAGCTCCCCATACTGTTCTAATGAACAACTATAATACTAAAATGTTCTATCTATGACAAAAGTGTGGTACCTGGATGCCATTTTCATGGATTCAAACTGGTAAAACTGACAGCATTTCCAACAGAGGATACTGCAGTAAATGAACACATTTCTTTCTGTCAAATAAATCATGGTGGGTACTCTAGACAGCTAAAACGAGGAAACCTTTTTTTGTAAGTTCTCAAATATCTTTCTAATCCATTTCAGTAGAACATTGTGACCTGCAGACTGAAATATGTACTTTCAACAAAAGCAGTAGTCTGTCTGTTAACCCCCTAGTATTTAAGTGCAGTGCCACTGTCGACACGGAGTTCTAATCAACAACTAAAAATCTAACATATTGAATACGTGACAAAAGGGAGACACAAGTTAGTGCCATAATGCTGGATTAGGGTTGCACAATGTATTGCTAAAGGGGGTAAAACAGTTGGAGACATCTTCAGAAGTACAGCATCCCCTTTCCACATCTGTTTACTAAGCCTGCCCATCTCTCAGTCACTAAACAGCTCCATTGTGTGTATATATTCACTGAAAAAACCATAGGTTTCACACCAGTTCTAGTTACCTGGAAATTGTACTGACATAAAACCATTGAAATTCCACGTTATAGTTAGTTGGACTCACTATAACTTGCGCGTGTAATGCACTGCTGATGACATCACATATTACATCACTCATGACATGGTCAGGGGGGTCTCTGAAGCAGACTGGGGCATTGAAAACTCACCTGGGGTCACGCTGCTCTTCCGTTGCTGTTGGTCTCCGGCTGCCGTTTCATCTACCACGCGGCAGCTGTGCGAAGAGACTACAGCCCCCAGCATCCTTGGCGGTGACACGCCCACCGGGTATCGCGCACGGAGGTGCACTAAAGGCAGAGGTCCCTGCGGACGAGCGGGGGTCTCTGAAGCAGACTGGGGCATTGAAAACTCACCTGGGGTCACGCTTTCAATGGTTTTATGTCAGTAAAATTTCCAGGTAACTATAACTGGTGTGAAACCTATGGTTTTTTCAGTGAATTTATTAGGTTTTTTTAAATGCTAATTCCTAACTATAAGTCTCACTTTATAAGTAAGACTGTTAACGCTCTAGTTGTTCTTTAGAACACTCTGGTACATTCTACCGTTGGGCTATAGTTGGGCTACATATGGCTGATATTTGGGCTACATTTGTTTTTTTTTTGTCTCTGGTGGCCATCTTTGGGCTACATTGGGCTACATTTGGACTCATATATATATATATATATATATATATATATATATATATATATATATATATATATCCCAATGTAGCACAATATATATTTTTTTCAAAGTTAATTTTCGTAAAAACCACTTGAGTATAGCAAAGGCACATCGGGCTACCAGTCCCTACAATTTTTCCCATTTTTTATTTTTTATTTTCTTCTTTTATTTTTGCCTTGGAGCGCTCCCGGTGCGTGCCCCGGTGAGCGCCCCGGAGAGCGTACTCATTTGAAGCGCCCCGGTGCGCGAACCGGGGAACCGTTAGCGGCAATGTCGCGAACGAAAACATGATCGTGACGTATCGCGTAGCCGCATCCGCGTGATACGCACGGCGTAAACGCACCGGAAGCATTTGACGCGCTTACGCGACGTGCCCCGGGGCGCGTAGCGTAAGCGCGTCGGGTCATGTGACCTGAAAATAACACTTGATTGGTTCACAACAGTTTTGTTTTCCAAATGATGAAAGACCCCACCTTTTTTCCTCATTTTCACTTTGTTGTTTGAGTGAAGAAGACTGTGAAAAATGGCTTCAGTAGTAGCTGCTGCAGGTGCATCTGGACCACCACCACCTCCACCACCACCACAAAGACCACCACAAGACCACATTGGTGGTCATGACGAAGAGGAGGACAAAGAGGAGCAGGAGGAGAGGCAATATCTGCCTGAGGACACTCCCCCATACAAACCCAAAGAACATTTTATTTGGGAGTTTTTCAAAATGCCAAGGGGTGCCAAAAAAGTTAATGCAGCAAAGGTCACTTGCCTCATCTGTGACCAAGAACTGTCAAGAGGGAACCCAAACAGGAAATATTCGTTTGGGAACCACACGATGATAAGGTACATGCAGCGGAAGCACCCAAACAATTATTGAAGAGCTGAAGTCAGGCAACTGAGCAAGAACCCTCCCCTTCCTTCAACTTCAGGCACCGCCAACCAACCCACTCCATCGGGTGCAGAGGCTAGGGAGATGGTCCCTAATGTTCAAACAAAGTTTTCCAAATTTAAATTTGTTTGCATATATTGCAACAAAACTATATCTTATGGTGAGCAGAGCATCACTTTACTTAATCGAGCTGCAGACAACCATCACTGCAGCAAGCAACCTTAATTTTTTTCAAATTTTTTGCTCCAGTTGAGCTGTTTGCAATTCCCTGTCTTTTGTTTCACCCCAGAAAAACTACAAAAAAAATATAAAATTGTTCTGAAAATCCCCCCCCCAAAAAAAGTTCAAAAGATCAAAAAAATATATAAAACAAAAAAAAAAAAAAAATACAGTTCTTTTCAGAACTACCTCCCATTTATATAAAATGACTTACATTTTTAAACTCTGCCATTCTCTTTTTTCCCTGGTGCGCTCCCCGGTGCGTGTACCGGGCGCTTCCCCCGCTCAAATCAAAAAAAAAAATTTTTTTCGCCCAGCGGGACCCTTTTATAGCCCCCACATCAAACCTAGGGGGTCAGGGGGGGTCTACCCTGCCCCCTTATGGTCAATTCCCCCTTTGTTTGGCCACCTCTTGTGTCTCGATCCTACCGAGACACAAGATGGCGGCCGCTCCGGACTGTTTCGAATGTTTACAGACACCCAAGAACCAATCAGCTATCTGTGCGCAAGTCGCGTGTCGCGCCCGGAGCGCTCCCCGGAACGCGTACCGGGGCGCGCTTATAGATATATATATATTTTTTAACCTAAATTACTCAAAATCCACTGTAGCACATATCTTGAGACATAGCAAAGGCACATCGGGCTACCAGTCCCTACAATTTTGCCAAATTTGGTGTAAATCCATTCAGCCGTTTGGGCTAAAAGTGAGGTCGACCGCCCTATGGAAATTAACATGGGGAAAACGTGTTTTGGGACCCCCCTTTTATCTCGGCCCCCGCTTGACGCATCCCCCCCAAACTTTTCAGGGAAGGACCGGAGCTCGACGAGGCCATTTTGAGGAAATTTTCAGGCAGATTCGTCAACCGGCGCCAAAGTTATTCCAAATAGAATTTTGAGATTTAACATTGGAAAAAAAATCCTAACTATAACTACCTACTGGCGACCGCCAGTAGGATATATATATATATATATATATATATATATATATATATAGATTATATATATATATATATATATATATATATACATACATACATACATACATATATATGTACATACATACATACATATATATATATATACACACACACACACACACACATACATACATATACACACACATACATACATATACACACACATACATACATATACACACACATACATACATATACACACACATACATACATATACACACACATACATATACACACACATACAGACCTTAACTTTGGAAAAAACAAATTCACAGAAGAAAAAAAAAAACATGTTAAACTGACATAGTTCAGGATTGAAACGAGATAGGAGCTACATCATATCAGTGGTATTTAAATAATATTGTTGAAATTAATAAATATACCAACCAATGATTCTGACAATGTGCTATAGGCTTTCAGAACGAGGAAAAACAACAATCTAAATCAATGGTTGAACTCTTTGAAAGATGGCAAAGAATTGTATTATTTCAGGCGAGAAGCAGTTTTGGTGGAGGTCCTTGTTGCTTTACTTGTATTCACCCAAATAATGGGTGCAGTAGGGATAGGTTTGTGGAGATCGGTATGCACGACATCATTTAACAAAACATCCATTGCTGTGAAGGGCTGAAGGCTGAACAAGTAGGGTGTTAGCTGGTCATCGAGTGACGGGAGAGGAGACTAGCCACAGGCATGGTCCTGCAGTTAAGCCAATCCCCCACCCCCTGGCTACATGCAGATACTTTGGCGCAGTATCTGGCAATCGGGAAACTCACTGCCCAAAACCCATTGTATATTGGATGCTGATTCTGGTATGACATCAGACCTTATAGACCACGTCAACAGTGTATGTCCAAAGTCGGACCATGGTGGGGATTGGCCACTTGTTATGGGGAGGTTATTGAACTTGGATAAAGGCTAAGTCCTATGTCAAACTTGTCCTACATATGGTAGAAGATTGCGCAGCAGAGATTTGGGTGAAGGTCCTTGCTGAACCATAGGCACAGAATCAAAGTCTGGATGCTGATTGGAAGCAGAGTCTGGATGGAGGCTACAACTAAGATGTCAATGAAGCCATTTAATAAGTTGTGAGTGATGTAATATGTGAGGTCATAAGCTGCAGATGACGAAGCACACTGTAGTTAGTTCATTAAACTAAAACTTGTGTGTGAGTTTTTTTTAATAGTTAGCTCCGGTCTCATTCCAACACCTAACTATAACGTCACATTAATGGCCTGTTACATATAATTTTTTATAACCTCAAGGGGTGGGGGAGCAACAAAGGAGCAGGTGGAAGGAAAGCAACAGAAAGCAGACATGGGGGGGAGTAGCAGACCGGCGGGGTGGGGTATGAGTTGGAGGAGGTTAGTTTATAAAATACAAAAAAAAGCCAGACTAAGAGGAAGTATTGCATGGGTGGGAGCAACACAGTACGTGGGATGGGTGGGGAAAAAAAACCAGCACAAGTGAGAGCAAGTGGTGGGGATAAGAAAGCAATACGGAGCATTTGTGGGGGGTGGTGTGGGGGGGGATTTGGTGCAGAGAAAATGACACTCAAGAAGTGTTTAAAGAAAAAAGTAGTTCCCGAAATGTGAGCAGTGGAAGAATACAAGCAAGTCAATAAAAAGGATGGTGACGAGAATATTCTCTAGAGGAGGGGCAAACCAGGGAAAACCACTGAAAAAAGAAAGAGGGGAAATGGAGAGGCAAAGTCAACCAATGGTAAGCAGGGAGAAGGTTCTCAGACCACCAAGCTTTAGTTATGGCCTATACGAGGATTTCACCTACTGACTGTCTGGTAGGCAAGACCTAAAAAGTGAATTTACAACAAATTCATTAACATTCACCTCACCACTGAACTGCATTTCTATTATAGGACTAAAAGACCAAAAGGAAAGAATTTATTGCAAGTACTTGTGCTCCACTAAGGGTACACAACTCCTATTTCCCTGTGAAAGCTTATCGTTTTCTCAGCATGGTCCCAAGGAGTATGAATTTTTCACTACTTTTAAAGTACACCTTGTAGTTTGTATCATGGCAGTGTGTTTTGACTTCTTGGAGGTTGGGGCATGGGGGATTTAAGTTGCCTACGGTATTCCTAAAGAGTGGGGTTGTAAATGTGTTCATCCCAGTTTTAATAGATACAATAAAACATGTGTAGACTTAGAAGTGATGTGGCTTATGTATTTTGTAGATTAATTTTTACCATTCTATTGATAAATTTGGGGCATACCGGTTTCGGTAGCTTACAGATTTTACACAATATCTGGAGACATAGACAGGGAACTTTCACTTATAAGGGTGGACATTTCGGATATTATAACCTTCAGTGTCTGTTAGGGCTGGAACAGTTGTTCCAAAAGGTCTGAAGAGAAGAAAAAAAACACACACACACACAATCATGCTTGCCTCCGTCAAGCAATAATACATTTGGTTTGCTTTAGAAACCATCTATAGATTCGTACAGGATTTCATTTGGTTCAGGCTTCCACCTAAACATCGAATAACGGAGTGAGCTGCTGAACTAAAAGTCTAATGAGCACATAAGGTAACAATGTTTCCACGTTATAGTACGCTGTTCGAATGCACAACACAGACAAGTTGCTCAAATTAATTTATTTTTTGATAGGCAATTGTAAGGAGGTAGTTTGTAGTTTTACCTGCCAGTTCATTTTTTTAATTAATAAGATAGATGATTAAAGCATACTAGCATCATTAACCATTCCTACATTTTCCGCATCCTCCTGCCCCTTTACGACAGTTCTTTTATAAGCATTGAAAAAAAATATAAATATATATGTAACATAGTAGTGAATACAGATTACTTTCAATGGGGTGATGCTTTTAGTACTGCGCACTATATCCAAGGTTAAACTTTGTGTTCACCACTTAACTAGTGGTCACAAATATTGGCGAAACAGTAACATGTTTTACATCGCTTGCCATCACACATTTCACCATTGTTCAGTGCTGCAAAGAGCAAATGTTACTGTACTCAATGCAGTGCTATACTGTTAGAGATTTTGCATCTCTTTCCATGTTGATGAAACATTTCTTATCTGGACGAACAATCTTCTACCCTAAACTTCCATGAACAACAGTTGAGTACAGAATTGACAGTGTCCAGGAGACAGCATAAACAATAGTAAGACGTGCCACAAGCCAGTTGTTGCTTCTACATTCAAGACTACCACCTGGTCTTCTCCATTCCCACAAGCCTACACGTACATTGATCTTTCAGACTATTCAGCAATATTCTAATCCTTGTAAAAAGAATCACTAAACTGCATAACCATATTAGTGCAACAAGGTTCAATAAGTGCTACATTTACAACTTCTGACAAAAGAAATGCCAATTTACCGATTGCGAGATACATTTCGCTCTCAGAAGAAATATGGATACAACTGAGGTACTGGGGTGAAGGATGAAATCTATAGGCAGGACTGAAACAACCACAGACCCACCAAAGCCAGATTCTCAGCATGAACGCCTCTGGATATTTTGGTGTAGGTAACCAGGGATTCCGAATGAAGAAACACTGTACAAATAATTCACTTATATGTCAGTGTACTGCCACTGAAAGGGCAAACATTTATAATATGTCTCCTAGAAGAAATTTCAAAAATCCATGTCCCCATATGAGCGATCATACACATAATGAGCGTGGATGGTTTTGCGGTTTTCAAAAGCTCATCAAGGAAACTATAGTCTTCTATTTTACTATCTCTTACTATGCCTTTTATGGATCATGGAGGCAAATAAAACCAAAATCAATCATAGGTCTAGGTATTGCAATGGTATTCTTCACCAAGTCTGCAGAAGGGCAGTCGTCCAGAAAGTGTAGTCACAGGGAGAGGTCTGGGAAAGAGAATTTACCTGCATGTGCCCAAGGGTTTGCGTCTTTACTATGCCAATGCAGAAATCCATGTATGCCTAACACGCAAAGTTGTATTTTAGTAATTATCTACAATTTTGCTTACGTACCTATTTGAAAACCACTAAAACCTTAATATCCTTGAACATTTAAAAGCACTTTAAATTGATTATTATGTAACACTTCACATTTGAGCAGAACCAGGTCAATAAAGCGTACCCTTATTCTTAAATTGGCACACAAAAGCGATACTTTTAGAAAATAGTAGTTAGCCCTGTTAGTGTTAGCTGGATCTCTTTTCCATGGTCTCCTCACATTCTTCCCATGGAACCAGCTCTTTAGTGGCCATCGACAAATTTCATTTCTTTCACATCTCCCCACTTCTATTCAGGTTCAGGTTTTAATGTCTTTATTTCGATGATAAAATCATAAAAGACAATTTTAACAAGCATTTAAAAACAGTTTCATTATCCCTACATGATACAAAATCTTATAAAATATTTATAATCAACAGTTTAACCTCAATTTAGGGTCCACAGTTAAAAAGTTATTAAACCACTTTAGAGAAGAAACAAGACATTAATTTTAACAGATCTTAAAAATATGCTTAGCATTTGCTCAAAGGTACTATACAAATTACACACTTTATCTAATCATGTGGCGGTTGAATTCCTTCTTGCTCTGATTGCCCATGCCCATCCTAAATATTTAGCCAGACATATCACAGTGAAATCAGTGGTAATTGTTTTTAAAGCCCATATTGCATCTGATGAGTCTTTGCATTTCATACGTTTAAAAATGGGTTTTAGCCATTTTGAGCGTGGTTCTCTATATTGAGGACAGGCGAACAGAAAATGGCCCTCTGTTTCCTTACACCCAGGGCAGCAGCTACAAAAACTGGTAGTGTTGTTGCGCCAGGATGTGGTGAACGAATTAAGAGGTAATGAACCCACCCGAAATTGGTGGAACAGTTTTCTGTCCAATGGCCTGGAGATAAGGTCCCAATATATCTCACAAGCCGGGTCCAATTTAAATCTTAAAAAACGCCCCGTCAGATCTTCAGAGCTGGATGCATGTGCCAAAGAATGACGAGTTGAGGCCCAAAATAAACTCCTAAATTCCTTTTTCGGGGGGAAGTTGTTAGTGCCTGGTGAAACCCAAAGATGGCTAAGACCCATATCAAACAGGCTATTTTTCACCGAGCGAAGCCAGGGGATCCGCTCGGAGCCTCCAATTGCCTTCACCTCAGTTAACTCCTTTACAAAGAGTGCCAACTCCTCCGTAGTCCACAGACGCCTCCAGGTAGACACTACTCTGTACCTTGCCATGTCTGTTATTGGGTGGCAACCCATGTCATGGCAAAGAGGGATCAATGGAGTTGATTGGGGAAGCCCCACCAGATTGCGAAGAAACCTACACTGGATTTTATACAGGCTTGAGAGATCCATAAAGCCCCATAACTCTGCCCCATAGAGTGTTGCAGCATTAATTTTACATCATAAATTTGTAAGGCGGGGGCGACCCTTTTGGTGATCGATTTCTTTTGCTCTCGCAGAAGACAACCAGTCAACTGGGCCAGTTTTAACTGCTGGGTCTCTATTTGAGGTTTCCAGGACAAGCAGTAATCCAAAGTGACCCCCAGATAGGTCATCGTGTCAACTTGTTCCAGGTTGACGCCGTTAAGTTGCACGCAACTGCGTATGGGTTTTTTCCTGGAGAAAACCATAAATTTAGTTTTCCCCACATTTATCTGGAGGTCATTTTGGTGGCAGTATTCCTCAAAGTGATTTAGGGCCCTCTGCAGACCCCCCCTCGTCTTTGATAGGAGGAGGGTGTCGTCCGCAAAGATCAACATTGGGAATTTAGTCCCCGCCAGGGATGGTGCATCCGTGTTAGTAGACCCGAAGAATTTCACTACCTGATCTATAAAGAGTAGGAATAGGGTGGGTGCGAGAATGCACCCCTGGCGGACTCCTCGTGACACTGGGAATGAGTCCGTAACTTGCCCTTGTACCCCCCATCTGACCCTGGCGAAATTGTCTTTGTGTAATCTAATAATAATGTCCACTAATTCCCCCGGCATTCCTAAATCCCTTAATACCTGCCATAGTTTTCCCCTCGGCACCAAATCGAACGCTGATTTCAAGTCTATGAAAGCAGCGAAGATGGTGCCACCGCCAAGTATGACAGTCTTCCAGAAGATCATGCAGAACCTCAGGACCTGGTCAATGGTACTTGTACCAGATCTGAAGCCCGCCTGTAATGGGGACAGTATTCCTTCAAGCTCCATCCACCCAAGAACCCTCACCAAAATCATGCGAGCAAACACTTTCTGAAAGCAGTCAATTAGGCTAATCGGGCGGTAGTTCCCTGGGTTTGATCTATCGCCCTTTTTGTGTATGGGGAGAATCTCCGCCCCTTTCCATGTCTTGGGGATACGGGCACCTCTCGCTATGGTGTTAGCTATGCTTGTTAAGTAAGGTACCCAAAGGCCTATATTTGCTTTGAATAGGTCTGCCGGAATTTGATCCAACCCAGGTGCCTTCCCCCTCTTTGTTAGCCTTAATGCATACTCCGTTTCTGCTTCAGTAAAAGACAGAGTCGTATTGCTAGGATTTATTACCGGCAACATAGTCGATCTGGACAGGGAGTCAACGGCTACTGGGCAAAATTGGGCAGAGTAATGTTTAATCCAATCTTCCGGGCATACATGGTTAGATGGGGTACGAAACTCACCATCCTTTCCACATTTAACAATATCCCAGAATTTGGTCTGGTCGTTGGATTTACTGGCGTTCAGAAGGTCAGCCCAAAAGTCGTCCTCCCATTCCTTCTTTGCCACCCATTGCACTTTTTTATACCTTTTCCTGGCCTCCTTAACTGCAACAGAATCTCTGGATTTAACTTTCTCGATGAGATAGCTATGGGCCTCTCTGCACTCTCTATTGTACCATTTTGCTCTTGGTGGATTCAGGTGCCCAGTGTTAGACTTACAAGGCTTTGATAAAATAATTTTAAGTTCGGAAAAACATTTGTCATGTAAGCCCATCATCTTATGTAATTCGCCCTGGTCCCGCTCAACAGCAACGGTCCTCATATTATTTAAAGCATTTGTCACCACATTTTCAATATTGGCCTGTATCGTTACATCATTTGAAATTAATGACCACTTCACCCTCCTCCGATCATTAGATAAAGTTACCACCCCTTGCCCCCTCGGATCTGGTTCCCCTATTCTTATCTGATTACACATTTTAAGTTTCAGGGACAGGGGGTTATGGTCACTTTCTGGGCGTATTATGATTTCCATATCATCGATTACATTCCAATATTCCATTTTTATAAAGATGTAATCAATACGACTTTTTCTAACACCATTATCGAAAGTGGGATTAGCTTCAATGTCCGATTTGGTGCGACCATTGACAGCCCTTAGGCCCCATGTGAGGCAAAAAGCTGTCCAGTTCAGAGCGGCCTCCGTTGCTTTAACTGGAATTTTATTGGAAAGTTCTGGGATTTTCCACGTGGCATCCTCTTCAAACCCCCAATTGTCTTCCGGCAGATACAATGGCTCAATCGTACTATTGATATCCCCTGCTAAAATAATGAATGATGATTTTTTCCAGCCCGTTAGTATTGTGTCTAAAGCACCTATCAGCTTGGGGCACCGGCCGCCAGGGAGGCCTCTGGAGTAAATGTTGATAATGAGCATATCCTGCCCCCCTGCTTTGCTCAACCTTATGGCCAGTATATCGGGATTATCTATGTACAATTCGGCAGCTGAAAAACACCAGGCCTGCTTCACCCATATAGTTAATCCCCCAGATGCCCGCCCCTTTATACCTTTTATTGCGGGTTTAGAGAAGTTTATATATCCAGCCATATAAAACGGAGCTGTAGCCCACGTTTCCTGCAGAAGTACAACCTCATAATTGCCTATAAACCCCATCCAATCCTCAGATACCAGGCGTGACTTTGCTCCAGCCACATTCCAAGACACCATATGCGAAATTTGTGAATCTATCTCTGCGTTGTTGTTACTAACAGAGAGAGGGGAATGGCTACTCAGTAGGCATGTAACTGTTGGTCCAATTTCTTCTGTGTTAGAAGGGGTGGCGTTAATCCCCACAACCCCCCTCTGCGTCCCGGTATTATGGGGCATAAACTGTACCTCCTTCACTAGTTTTGGGGTGATGGGGTATGCGCTCCGTCAACTTCCACTGATACTAGGTTAGGTAACTGGATCTGTGCACCTAGTCAGTCAACCCACTCCAGATCTGACAGTGCCTCAAAATGGTTATAGAGGGGAGGGTAATATTGGGGGAAATATATTGCAGGCTCTCGAGGTCTTCCCCCTTTGACTTTCCAAGGATTGTGGCCCATATGATTAGTTTGGTGTGTATGGGGGTAGAAGTAGCCAAGGTGTAGGGTCTGAACATCACCCAAACGGGCGAATCTGGCTTTCCTCTGGATTCTATCCACTACCCAAGGGTCTCTGAATGAAACTAAAATACAATCCCCCTCCAGATCTTTTTCACCCTTTCCTACCCATTCTACTCTCCTTACATAGAGGATTTCGGTGGGGGACGAGGGGGGAAGTGGGCGGTGTTTATTCAACCAAAATGTGACCTTGTTCCGTAAGTCCACTTGGGATTCCTTAATACCCTCTCTAAGGGGGGCCACTCCTGTTAGTACGATAGTGTATGGAGACGCTTCTGGGGGTAGGTTAACCCTCGGTGGATTTCGTGAAGTTCTATTGTTTATCCTCTTGTTCCTATCTGGATATGGGGTTTTATTATCCCTACCCAATGCGAGTGTATGTGCTGGGGTGTTTTGTGGTTGGTTTGTTACACCATTCGCTTGCTGTCTTTTTCCCTGAGCATTATTGGCTGCCAATGGATGTTTGGCCTTGGGTGTTTCTTTGATAGGGACTCTACTAGCAGATGGTGTTTTTGCCCCCGTTTGTAATTTCTTATTTAGATTAGTTGTGGATGTCACTGAGGGATTGATTAAAGTTTTCCCCGTATTTATAGTTGTTCCCCCTGTTGGATTTGGTCCCCTCGTTTTAGTACCAGTAGCTGTTAAATTTTGTAAGAGGTCCATATTAATATTAATAGCTGCTTCTAAAACATCTATTTTAGCGGACATTATCCTGGTACTCTCTAAGACCGGCAGCAATAAAGTTTTAACCATTGCTTCCATTTTTGCCAACAGGACGTCATCACTACTAAGGCAGGTTGGACAGGGGTTAGAAGACCCAGAATGGGCCAATGAGGGGCAATACACTATTGGGGGTACTTGAACGGTCTGGGAGTGGGAAGAGCTGTTAGTTTGATCTAATTTAGGTTGTTTCTGTATCATGACTCCCTGTGGGCTTGAAACATGTTTTCTTTTTCGTGAGACCTGATTGGTAATTACAGGTGGCGGGACAGGGATACTAGGTGGGGAAGGGACATGTAATTGCGGGGATCCTGGTGAACTATGCTTATCATTCTCATTAAGTAGGCTATCCCCTTCTATACTAGTCAAATTATTACCAGAGTTCGGAACCAAATTTTCAAGTGACCTAGGTGATAAGGCTTCAACCCCATCCACATGTACTATAATTTCGGCGTCTGATGTAGAAATACAATTAAACGCTGCGTTGGTTAATGGGCTTTTAGCACGAGCCAAAGCACCTATAGAGGAACGCTTCCCAGTGACTAAGTCCAGGGACAATCTGTGCTCAACCAGTTCAATTTCTTTTTCCAATATTCCCGTAGCTCTCGTGATAAAGGCATCTAAAGGGCCTGAAACAACACCCTTTGAAGTTTGAATGTGCACTAGACGTTGTTTGCCAGATCTCAGGGCCATGTTTAGGAACAGGTATTGGATCCTCTGTGTACAGTTGGTCAGGGTATCAAAAGGTTAGGACCAGGATTCTAGGCCCAACCCAACCTCGTCCGACCCCGGACGGCCACAGACGGTCCCGCCCTTGTCCCGGGCTTCTCCCGGGCTTCTCCCGGCGCCCTCCCGCGCAGCGGGAGAGCAAGGTGCTTAATATAGTATAGTTCGACGTAGGTGAAGGGGTGGGAGGGGTCGGGGAGAGCGGCCCAGGTGTGGCTAGTCAGGCAGGTGGGCGCTCCTGGGATATGCAGTCCCAGTAGAGCGCGCTCACACGCTCGCAGCCCCGGCAATTCCAATCCCACGTTGTCCCCTTGAAAGAAGCAGCAGGCGGCACTCCTGTCGCAGCGGGACCCGCGGGGCGGGTTCCGCAAGAAGTAGGCTGTAATTCCTGGTGAGTTGAAGCAACAAAGGTTCAGCAAGGCGTCCCGCTCGCAAGCTCTGCGAGCACAGTAGAAGAAGGCTCGGTGAAGGGGTGGGAGGGGTCGGGGAGAGCGGCCCAGGTGCGGCTAGTCAGGCAGGTGGGCGCTCCTGGGATATGCAGTCCCAGTAGAGCGCGCTCACACGCTCGCAGCCCCGGCAATTCCAATCCCACGTTGTCCCCTTGAAAGAAGCAGCAGGCGGCACTCCTGTCGCAGCGGGACCCGCGGAGCGGGTTCCGCAAGAAGTAGGCTGTAATTCCTGGTGAGTTGAAGCAACAAAGGTTCAGCAAGGCGTCTATTCACTTTTAATGAGAAAAACGTTTAGAAGTAAATCGAAGGTGTATGGATTTTAGCATTGCATGCTCAAGCTGATAGAGGTTGAAGCTCTGGTTCATCGAAATGGCAACATCCTTGTTTATTTTGAATTCTGGCTGGCTATTTTTACATTTAACATGCTAGGCTTACATGTGCTAGCCTGAATGCTTTTTCTTTTTAGGTTTTTACACTTAATCTCTAGTCTAAACGTCCCTGGAAGTAGCAGAGATGGGAACGGCCATCGAAGAACAAGCCAATTAACACCAAGAATACAAATATAAAGTCATGCACAAAAAATCCGAGTCTCTTCCAAGATATTTTTATTTAAAGATCTATTAAACTATCTTAACCAATGGAAATGTTCTAGGGGAAGCTGACTCCAAGTAGAAGTGAAGGTTTAAAAGAGCTTTGACATACAGATACAAAGTTATCACTCATATCGTCTGCAGGTGAAACAGCAATCTTAGATAGTTTATAATATGTAGAATATTTAGAATGCTTCATTTTAGAAGCAGTCTTGGAATTGCAAGATCTCCAAGAATTAGGAAAGAGGAATATTCTTGCCTGGTGCCTCCCTGGTGCTTTAGGCTTGCGAAGTGTGTGCAACACAACAATCCCTCTGTATTTAAGAACGGTTGGACCCTAGAAAATGTTTGAAGACCAGTTTTAAATTTGCCACTTAGAAGATCATTAAATAGGCAAGTGAAGCCAAAACATTTAACAGGAAGGGCATTTTTGTCCGTAGAGCTGGTCTTATGAAACATTATCACTTGTTCTTTTGTGAGCCATATATTACCTTTAATATGTAAAGCGCTTTAAGGTTAAATAAATCTCGTGACAGCAGGAGCCCTGTTCCTCTTACATAACCAAGATGGAGGTTGCACATGCAGACTAAGATGAACGAAGGGGCCTTTGACGGTTTCACGTGGCACTTCCCGAACGACATCTATTGCATCCCAACTTAGACTTCCTTTTCATTGCTTTTGGAAAATAGTTTGACACGGTGGAGTGGTGCTACCTTCAGCTGGTGCTGGCACAGGCCAGGATCGGACCTCGCTTCAGTGGAATGGTCTAGGCCCTTAATTCCAATCATATGGTGATGGTTCAGATAAATGGAGTCCCACTCTTTCCCCATCGGCCAAGGGACCAGACAGGGTTGTCCTCTGTCCTCGCTCCTCTTCGCGCTTACAATTAAGCCACTGGCGCAACTGATCCACATTGATGCACAGATATGCGGGTGGAGATGGATTGATGGCCATGAAGATCGTGTAGCCTTGTATGCAGACGATGCCCTGCTGTATTTTGGGAACTACACAGTGATTGACCACGCTGTCTCCACCGCCTGCATTACTTTGGCGAAGCATCGGGTCTAAGGGTGAACCCTCAAATCAGTATTGGTGCCCCTAACCCCCTCTCAGGACTGCATCGACTGGCAGGGCACCATACCCATCAGTCGTCTTCGCCTCAAATACCTGGGCATCTGGGTTGCACTACACTCTAAACTTACCTGGTCCCTTAACATAGAGCCCCTGAAACGAAATGCTATGGTTGACCTTGCTACATGGCAATCTCTCCCACTGAACGTAATGGGTCACATAGCTCTATTTAAAATGATGATACTGCCTCGCTTTCTTTATGCTTTGAAACTCCTCATACCACAAACTTGGTTTCAGGGCCCTGGATAGAGCAGCAGTCGCCTTCCTCTGGCACAGCTCTAGGAACAGTCTGGCATATGCACATTGCTAACACGGCCCTTATAACGGTGGCCTGGAGATGGCCAACCTCTATTACGTAGCTTCACATCTCCTAGCCACCCAAGACTGGTTTTATTGGGGAATGGTCGGCTCCTGCCTACCAAAAGGAACTATCCATTCTGGGATTCACTCAAATCCTATCCGTGCTCTATGGCTTCCCATCCCTAACTCCACCCTCATCGGTGACAAAAAAACAGCTCTTCAGGCTTGGACAGTGGCTTTGCCACAAACGTTGGGACACTAAACTTACACAGCAAAGACCTCTTTGGCATGGTACTTGGTTGAGGGAGGTGGCGAAATTACAGGGCTTTGGGTGCTGGGACCTTATTGGAATTTCACAACTCTGTGACATCTGGTCAGGGAAACCCCTCCGATCCTTTCAGGAACTTCAAGTCACCGATGCGCTGGCCCATACACAGTTCTAGTAGTATATTCAACTGAGACACGCCCTTCAGTTTCACATCTCACTAACTCTGTTCCCGGGTTTAGCCCATTAGAGGCCAAGCTTCAGATGAGTGGTTTTGGCACAGGTGGATTTCCCAAATCTATCATACCTTCGTTAATACCCCAGGCACCCAAGACCATCTCAGAACCCGATGTGTGAGATGGTTGGGAGCTCTGGAAGAGGACTATTGGTGCGATGCACTGATGGCACCAAGGGTTATCACAATTACTTCCAGACTGTGGTTGATTCAAACATATTACATCTAGGGTGCCTCTCTCTCTCCTGCTAAGCTCCAGCAGGCAGGACTCCTCTCTGAGCCTGCCTGACACTACTGTGGTGGCGTCCCTGATTTCTATCAAATCTTTTGATTGTATCCTGTGATGCAAAACTTCTGGGCTGCGGTAGCAGGATAGCTAACTGAAGTGTTTGGATGGGAGGTCCCCCTCACCCCTTTAATACTTCTGTTGGGGGTCCTTGAGGGCTCTGGAGGCATGAGGGCTGACTGATCCTTATTGGGAGCTAAACTTATGGTCGCCAAAGGTGACCTCACCACTAGATGGAAGTCCCCTTCTTCTCCCACCATTTCACCCTGGTGCTGAGGGGGGTGCGCAGCAGGAAAAACGATTCTATAAAGCCAGAGGATGTCCCCTTAAACATGGCCGGTGTGGAGGAAATGGTTGGGCCAATAAGCTTGTGGTTTTGTCAGGAGTGTGGATGATGTGTTTTTGTAAAAACCCTACAGTATCAAACGACTGCCAATGGCCTAATCACTATGTATTTCTCAAACAAGCTCATTGAGTGATCTATGCTCTTATTTTCCTCAGCACCAAATTTAATAAAATCAGTTTATCAAACAAAATATGAATGAAAGGAAGTGGGAGGGAATGATGTAAAAAACTCCTCCACTTAAAAATATCAATTGGAAAGATTCCGGGGTTTAACGCACTTTTCCATTGAACTATGGGGTTCCAAATTATCCCGCCCAATGCTTTAGCTCTGCGCCCTTTGTCATATATCGCTTTCTCTAGATTATATGTAGAGAGCAGCCTGGCAATCCAGGTTTGAAAAGTCGGGGGGCTTTGTCCAGCCAAGCCTTTGCTATACAAATGCGGTATACTGCCATAGCGACAAATAGAAACTCCTCATGCTCCCCCGCAGCCCCTCCAGCTACCCCCAGTATTATAAGTTCCGGCCATAGTGAGACTAACCCCCAACGAGACATCCAGGAATTTCTCAATTGCCGTAATCAAAGAGTACAGTTGTGGGCATCCTGCAAAGGCATGAACAATATCTGCTTCGCTTGCGTCACACCGTGAGCAGGTTATGCCAGAGGTGCCACCCCATTGCGCAATTCTAGCGGGCGTAGAATACAGAGAGAACACCGTTTTATAATGTTGTGCCTGCAGATCCGCGGAGCGTAGGACAATTCACCCCAAGTCCAGAGAAACCTGGAATCCCTCCTGAACTGCACCTATTTTCTCCACCCACTTTGTAACGTACTTTCCCCCATCATCAGATTTTAGATCAGACAATTCTGCGTATAAACGTCAAATTGTGCAATTCCCGCTACTCTCTACGTATTCCAGTATCTGACACTGGCCAAATCCCAATGGCCCCCCTTGCTTGTTAGCAAAAAAGCTTCTTAGCTGTAAATACTTTTTAAAAAACTCATACTACTCAAGTTACATTTTGTTTGTAGCACACCAAACTGTAGCAAGCCCTCCTGATCACACAAATCTCCTACTTTCTTGATACCCTTATTCCCCCATTCCACCATTACAGAATCCCTAAAGACATCCCCTGCCCTTGTATGAGCACAACCTTAGATGCCTATATTATCTTTAATAGAACTGTTTCTTCCTTGTTAATCCCAGGTCTTTTGAGTAATTCTATGCCCCGGTTTTGTTTTTCTCTCATATTTTTCAAATATAGGTCTCAAGTTTTCACTCAACAAACAGGTAGGACATATGGGTAGGGCCTAATTAGGCAGCCTCCATGACCAACTTAACCCACCTTAAAGGAAGATTGTTAGGCACATATCACCATTAGGGATCCACATGCCTGACAAATGCCCTAGACCTTTTAGGCTATTTACCAATGGACAGAAACATGATGGCAGGTAGTGGATGGGTGGGAGTCATTATACTCCAGGTACTGACACAATTTTGAATTTTAATCATACCTAATGTCCCATTGAATAAAAAGTATTTCCCCAGGTACACAAAGGTATTTTTAAGTATACATCTGGATCCTCATCTCTTTGGCGTTGTCCAATAAGATGTATGCAAGAACTCCCTCCTATCTAGTCAGTCTTCGAGGAGGTAAAGTCTGCCCCGGTGGCACTGTCCTACCAGGGTGGGGAGAGTAATCCTATGATGAAGCATGACACTAAAAGTGTGTGAGCTTTCCTCTTCCATTAAGGATGACTTTCCATAGACAATAATGTAAGATTGAAGTTCTGTGCAGTCTATGTGCAGTCTATATACGTGTAAAAGCCAATCATCTTGGAGTGTCTATTGCATGGCTTATCATTCCCTGATAAGTGCCACCGTACTATGTTATGGCATGAAAAACTTCAATTCAGATAAACAGAGCATCACAGCAAACAACATCAACATTAGGCTATAGAAACAATATGCATGGAATGAGGGTAAGATCTACAGATCCCACATCATTAAAAGCTTCATTTAACTCTTTTGCTACTAGGCCTTTTCCCTCCCAGTGCTAATCCATTTTTTAGCTATTTGTGGTAGTTCGTGCATGAACCTCCATAACATTTTGTTCACAAAAGCTATCCAATTTGCCTTCTTTAAAAACAAAAAATAAACATCCTGGGGATTCCAAACGTACACAGGGTTGGGGGATTCCCCAAAAGAGAACCAGGAAAATAGCTAATTTTTAGTTTTGGGGTAAAATAGGAAAAAGTGCTCTGGATAAAGATTTGATTTTTTTCTCCATAAAAAACAGCAGCAACAAACAGTTTGCTGTGCTAAAGTCTGCATCTTCCCAGCTTCGAGAGCTAAATACAAAACTTTTTTACCAGTTTTGACATTTTTCAAAAGAGGTAGCCCATTTTTCCTAATGTTTGCTCTCAACGTACTTCCAGTTTGTGGTGGAACGCAAGGTGATCCAGAAAAGCTATGGATTTTCATCCGTAACGTTTTGTCACAATGGCAATTTACAAAAGCAATATACTATTGCGTCTGCTAGGCCCTTCTTCTGTGGTGATATATGGGGTTTGTAGGTTTTCCAAGAACTCAGGGTGCCCAGAGCCTACATCTGAGCTGCACTGTACAATGGTATAGACCAATTCATATGGTCAAAAATGAGTATCAAGGAAACTTATGAATTTCTGAAATGGGCACAAGATATGGAGTTTAGGAGCAGTGGTTATTTGGAGATCTCTGAATTTGTGGGTACCTGTACTAGCATATGATTTAAAGAAATTTTCAAAATGTCTTCTTTCTTACACACTGGCTTACATTTGGAAGGCACAAATGCAGTGAAATCCAATTGATAACGTTTACGTTTTATAAAGCTTTATACAACATATAATCATAAAAAGCATGTATCAAAGATTATCCATAGTTTCATAAAAAATAAACCCAATTCCAACTATACGATTAATATATATGTCGGCTTTTGATAAAACTGATCATTTATATACATTATTTGATAATGACAATTATACTACTATTCTAGTCTCCCACATGTCTTATGATAACAAGCATTGGCATAGCCAATAGGTCTCGCTTTTGGGACCACATAAGTATTTAGTTATGCAGCACAATATCCTTGGTGCAACAACATCACCTGTTGCATGGCTAAACACTTGTAAGGTCCCAAAGGCGAGACCTATTGGCTATGCCACTGCTTGTAACTTATGTTTCGCAATAACGATTATCAGAACGCCGAGGAGCGCTAAAAATCCAAATGCCCTTTGAGGCCTTATACATGAGAAGTAGGCGCTAGGCAACTGCGCATAGCAGAACATGTGCACATATTTCAATAGCAATGCATGCCACTCTTGTTGTATCATTACTCCGTATAGTGCATAGGTCTGCATGCATTCATTAGCATTAATATGTTTACCAGGCTGGGTGTGCGTGCAGTCATTTCAGGAATGTGCACATATATTAAAGATGTATGTCGGCAGCGGGATCGTAGACAAATGTGTGCAGAGTAATGCAGATTGAGTGAGATCTGTTTCCTTTTGTCTGGATGGATATATGATGTCACCTTAAAGGATGGCACCCTAATAAACACAGGCCGGTGAGTGGTGAAAACATGCAGCCAGAACAAAAAAAAATAACAAAAAACAAAAACAAAAATAATCGCTAACCCAGCCCGAACAGCAGCAAAAACAAAAAATGAAAAAACTGAAGGGGGCAGTCGCTATGGTAACTTTCGTTCAATAATTAACTTCTTCTGAAAAAAAAGGGTATGGTTTTACCTCGCTAGGTCAGCTGGTAGCACACCCCAATATACTTGTTGGGTGAGGATGAAAAAAATGTACTGTATGTGTTTAAGCAACACACCTAATTACACAGGCCATGGCCCTTTTAGAGACCGAGTGCTGTAACCAAGTCATGTGAAATATATTAAAGATGTACTTAAACAACTAATGGCGTGAATGTTTACAGCGTGTGCGCTTTATTTACTGATTGGTGATTTTACATTTTAAACAACGCACATGGGCAAATCGCAAACATGAAGAAACGCCTGCTCTGCTGGACGTCAGATGGCTTAAATTAATAACAACTGCGTGTTAAATGTAAAGTAGTGGTCTATTGGCACAGTTTAAAGCACACTCGCTTCAGCCTAGAGTGAAAATGGAGGCCACTGGCAAGGAGACGGTTAAGAATCAGGACTAAATATGAAGTAATATTAACGTTTAGGTTCGAGTTAAAGATTTTAAACCAAACAAAATGCCAACAGTACTTAACGGTGTTGGACTTGCACTATGGAATGCGAAATAATTCAGATTTTGTTGCCCACGTGGTACAAAGAGCCGCAAACTCCGATTCTGCCATTTTATATTTACCATAAGGCGTGATTCCTACTGTGGCCAGCTGTCCGCTGTATGTCTGTGAATTCAGTTTAATGAGTCTCCCCAAGCTGAGCTTTTAACGGATGTCATTTGCTTATAATGTTAGGGCTTCCGGGTCGTGCATACCTCAATCCCGCAGGAGAACATATTGTCAGAATCTTCAGGGATTGTGTACCGCTGATAATATGGAAGGCGCCCTAAGATTGGAGCATTGGGCCACTCAGCCAGTCGTAGAGCGCCGATGATTGGCAGTGTTGTTCGCACGTGGACAGATCCGCCTTTTTTACAAATAGACGGGTGCAATGAGTCTGCCCTAGATTAAAGTAGTGGGTTAGTTAAGCCTCGTCTCTGGTTGGGTTATGATGCCGGCTGTTGTATACAAGGGGGGTACAAAGACAGGGGGGCAGCACGCAGTAGGGCTCTGGGTAATGCAAGCAGACAATGTTTATTGGCCATGAAGCCTTTCAAGGGAGGCAGCACACTGTTTGAAAACCGCTGTTGGTGTTTATTGTTGGAATCCGTTTTACGCTCTCAATAGAGGTAGGTGAACTTAAGCGGCTCTGTTATTTTAGTGATGACGTCTCGCGCTACAGGCTCTATATACCAGATGGGACAGTTTAGTTCCAAATGCAAGAATCCGTGGAGCACTGCTAAAACAAATAAATCAAAGCAAGCAAGACACGCAGCCGAGAGACGCGCTCTGTGGTGGGGGAGGAGTGTTGAAGCGCACGCTTGGGAGAGCAAGCGATAGGAAAGCCAGATGGCGCTTGATCGAGCGATGCGAAGAATGCGCTTTACTGTGCGCGTATCCGCGTGCTCTGTGCCAGACAAAAAGGATGTGGTCGGCTTTTTAAAGCCCACTCACTAAATGTCTCGTCAGAGCAGCGCATGCGCTGGCTTAGGCGAGACCTAAAAATGGTACCTCACTTGTGTGGGAAGGCCTAGTGCCCGCGATAGTAAAAGTACCAAAACGCAACAACTTTTCCACTTAACACTGACCCGATTTTTGCAAAGTAGGTAGCTTTCACCACTAGTGACACCTATGCACAACTGCAGCCACCTGCTGCCAGGCCCGTAGATATTTGGCAACCAACCCAATCCTACCTACAAGCAACGCGTGATGGTAACGACACCTCACACAGGTGCAGCCTACCCTATTGGAACAGAGGTAAATAGGGACATATCTGGGGTAAATGTACCATTGTTGAGATTGATGTGTACATAACTGGAGGCCATGCCCCATTGTAATATAATACAGAGTTTGTATCTATGATATACGGACCTAGCTATGCATGTCATTGGAAATATGACTATTTAAGAATTTGTTTTAATTTTGTTGCTGAGCGCTGCACTGTAGTGCCATGTTCTTTTACTTTCCTGTTGTAACTAATATAATCTAGGTAGCTTTGGATTTTGGGCCCTAGCTAAGATGGCACCTAGAGAAACCTAGCAAACCTATACTTTTTTTTTTTTTAACTAGACACCCAGGGGAATCCAGGATGGGGTGACTTACGTGGATCCCATGATTTTTTTTTAACCATAATCATTGTTCCCTCTAATTATGTTTTCCTGTGAGAGGCAATGAAGGTACCCTTTGCACTACAGCCAAGGCCTCGTGCGTTGTTGAAGAGGTGACAAATCGCTATGCAAGCGAGCCCGCACCTCCTTCGTGCTGCTTGCACACCCGCCCTCCACCCACTGTCCATTATAGAATGGATGACATTACAATGCATGCCTTTACTATACATATGCCTTGACCACGCAAGATAAGTTATCTATAGAGTTTTATTATTTTTTTATTGGGGGGGGGGGGAGATGGAGGAAGAGACCCCCAAACCACTCCATTTTTTTACTCCAATTTTAATCTTTATTGGTAGGGAAACCCCCAACCCCCCTTACTTACCTTTCCCACCCCATTCCCTTATCCACTCCTAAAAATACCCTTAAAATCCTATGCAGCTAAAAGCTTTTATAACCTAAAAATATCTTTACCACCCTATGCCCAGACCCACCCCTACCCCTTGAAAATATCATTACCACCCAGTGTCCCTACTCACTCTCAATCCTAATATATCTATAAACACACACACACTGATAAAACCAAAGGTTACAGGGTTGTTCTAGTTAGGCTCACGTTTTACACATACAAAACCATAGAAATTCAGCAGTTATAGTTATACTTATGTTAAGGACTTACGACTCATTGCCTTAAGTTACTTAATTCTCTCTAACTTATAGTTAGCAGACTAGTATAGTTCAGTTGATGTCAATCCTGAACCTCTATTTTTAATACTAACAGCAGTTAAAAAATCATGCTACTATTTTGACCTGCTGTTCATATTAAAAATAGAGGTTCAGGATTGACTTCAACTGAACTATGCTAGTCTGCTAACTACAAGTTAGAGAGAATCTTTGCAGTGAAATCCCTTGTCGGCATATATTACCTGATAATATTGATTTCGGCCAAGCCTACAAGGGTATATTGGGTTTCCCACCTTACCTTGTCATTAAGTTACTTAATGGCACAAGTTATAGTTGGACTTGAAGAAACTAGAAGTATAACTAGAACTGCTGAATTCCTAAGGTTTTGTGCGGGTAAAACATCAGCCTAACTAGAACGACCCTGTAACCTTTGGTTTTATCAGTGTGTGTGTGTATAGGGATTGGGGCAAGTAGGGATTTTATCACTGAATTGCTATAATTATATATATATATATATATATATATATATATATATATATATATATATATATATATATATATATATATGTCCAAACAAAGCTGCTTCTGCTGCAACGCTGTGACCCGTTGAAAAGTGGCGTACGCTCCGGCGAAGCAACCGGAAAATTAGTATTCCACACGAGATTCCCAATAAAGTACGCTCTCAGGAACGACAACAATCCAGGAGTAAACTTAGATCCTTAGTTTATTTACACAACGCGTTTCGGCGACTTGCCTTGATCACGTGTGACAATAGTGTGTGAGAAAGTGTGCCAATAAATAAAGTTACAAAGTCAAAACAAAAGTAGGACTACAAGTTTACAAAATAATGTCGGCCATCTTGTAACAGTGTTGTAAACATAACAATTGAATGACAAATTAATCGTAATAACGTATAATAGATGAGCTTACTAATAGAGCTGTCACAACCAACAATGATTAATATACAGTTATTGTTTCATGATTGGTACGGAATAGATTTCAGTCTAGCAGTGAGTCTCGGAAAAATTCCAGCGCTAGAAGCAAGTGGAGCATTCTAACATTATCAATATACTGTTTATTGACAAGTGTCCTGGATAGTAAGAGACAACACAAGTGGTGAGAGGATGTAGACATTTTGAATGGCTTACAATGATAATATAAGAGTCAGAGCTAAAGGATAGTTAGCAGCATGTCGAGTCACAGTCAACTACATAGTGCAACCTGCATACCTCCTATAAAGTAACTAGAAGGCAAAATTAAAATATAAAGTGGCATGTTAAAGCAATCAAAGTATTCAATATGTCAAAGACATAAAAAAGCCCAACAAATAACAGATTGCTGCAGTAGTCTCTCATCGTCTAAGAGAGTATAGCAAGGTACAATTAAACTGTACTAAGAAATACTGTTGACAAGTGTCCATATGACGAAAAAGGGGGGCAGAATATCCCTACATCACATCCGATGTGATATAAAAGATGCTCAACCATCGGAGGCGTATTCATTCATACTCGTACCAAAAAAGGCGTGGTCCTACTGGACAGTGACTTCAGTGATGTCAAACAGGTGCAAAGAGGAGGTGACTGACCGTGAATATGTGCCTAAAAAATGGAGGGGTGAAACTGGAACAAGTGCCAGAGACAGAGGTGCCCATTTGAGGAATCCATTCATACTGGGTGACCCTGCCTGTACACCATTTTTGAATCCATTATTTGGCCTTGTTGGAGCGAGTGACACGTTTTCCCATGGCTCCCTTTCCTTTGTCTGGATTCCCAGCGTTGTTGTAGTCTTTTTTTGCGGTTTCTTCGTTTTTTCGTTCCTGCTGTTGATACGCTGTCTGACCTCTGCCCCGGCCTCGACCCCTCCCTCTGGGTTTCTGTGGGGTGTCTGCTCTTGTTTTTTGTCTGTCTTTTTGCATCACTCGGAATTAGTTTAAAAAATTCACTTGCTTGGGTATTCGGTCTGGTCCTGATGTTTGTTCTAGCGAGGCCTCCAGGTCCGTATCACTGATGACTGGAATTTCCATAGAATTATTGGATGCAGCTGCTCCTGCTTGTTCATTCATCTCCTCTCGATAGAGGTGGTCATACTTTTTACTAAAAGTGAGAATCCGCCCACTCTCATAATCGGCATAGTCTCTATTCATCTTATGTTGTTTTCTTAGTTTGATATCCTCCTCATGCTTGTTCAGCCGTTCTTTCATTTGTTCCATCAGTTTTTCATAGTGGATTCATCCACGGACGTTGTTAGTTCTTCCATTAAACTTAATTTGTTTCAGTAATTCTTCTCTGTCTTCCCATGCATATTTTATGAGAATCTCCATCATGGCTTTGGAGCTTTTGGCAGAGTTGTTGGACCAATCTTGTAGCATGTTGGGATTTGGTGACTCATAAGTGGGAGTGATAAAGATCCTCAAACCTCTTGGTACCATAGATTGATCCACGTAGTTTTGTAGGGAAATTGCTTCCCACCATTTGGAAATTTCCGTACGTCGCAGTTTTTCCAATTTTTTTAGTTTGTCTTCCATGGTGTTAGTACTAGCGTTTGAGCCGATGTTTCTGTTGGCATTAAGATTTCCACCAGGTTTTCTACTGAACAGGGCTTGTGCTTCTGCCCGTCTACTTGCTTCTTCTTCCATGTTAGGGTGCTACCAAGGATCAATGGAATAGTTGGATTGTTATTGTTCCCCTCTGGAAGAAATCCAGAGTTCTTTTTGCCGGTTACAAACGCAAAACTTCACTGGTTACTAAAACAGTACAGGTTGCAAATCCGAGAAACACCACCGTGTGTTGCTGGCGGAGTACAGGTAAAGACGTATTGTTGATTTATGAGTTCAACCCTCCGCCCATGAGATACTGCAACAAAGTAATCCAACGCGTTTGAAAGTCAGGCGTCCCAAACTAGAAAGGCAGTAACCACACACTCCCGCTGCCCCGCGGTTAGGCAAACACCGCCTGGAGCAACCCGAGCTAGTGGTGCCCTCCCGCAAAGGACTCACTGCTAGACTGAAATCTATTCCGTACCAATCATGAAACGATAACTGTATATTAATCATTGTTGGTTGTGACAGCTCTATTAGTAAGCTCATCTATTATACGTTATTACGATGAATTTGTCATTCAATTGTTATGTTTACAACACTGTTACAAGATGGCCGACATTATTTTGTAAACTTGTAGTCCTACTTTTGTTTTGACTTTGTAACTTTATTTATTGGCACACTTTCTCACACACTATTGTCACACGTGATCAAGGGAAGTCGCCGAAACGTGTTGTGTGAATAAACTAAGGATCTAAGTTTACTCCTGGATTGTTGTGTCGTTCCTGAGAGCGTACTTTATTGGGAATCTCGTGTGGAATATATATACATACACACATATATATATATATATATATATATATATATATATATATATATATACACACACATATATATATACATATATATATACACACACACTTTATTTTAAACTGGGGCTTAAATCAGCGGAGGATCCACAGGTTTTACCCAATTTTGGGGTCATAAGGGGTCCCTCTGGACCCATTTACCTGTCCTATGGGTTCAGGATACCTATATCCTGACCACCTATACGTCTTTCACAGAATATTTTTGCAGCACCCAGCCAATCCAACTAAGCAAAATGGCGGGCAAAACTTTTCAGTCTATGGCTAGCCAATCAGGGCCTTCCCTGCCCCTCTAGATCCTCTGCGAGTGGATCTGTTGAGTATCCACATCTCTAGACACCTATATTTTTTAACATTCAATATCTCTGAAACAACAGAACACTTCTACACCAAATAACTGAAAGTGTGAGCTATCTATCTATCTATATATACACATGTATACAGATCATGCTTTCAGTTATTTGGTGTAGCAGTGTTCACTTGTTTTAGAGAGATTATATAAAATTGTTTTTCCCTAGGGACTTACATGGTAAAGGCATATACATGGCAAAGGCATGGGTGGTAAAGGCTATTTCCCTGTTATATTAATGCCTTCCCAACCCCCACAATTCCACTTGCCCCCTCCAACTTCCTGTCCACCACAAAAATTTTAAACAAAGACAAATAGCACTTGAATAGCCGAGAGCAATTTGGTTTGTCAATGTTATTTTAGACATATTGCACAATAGTGCAGGCTGCTATGCAACATAGCTTAGGGACAAAAAAAGCACTACGACATGGTCAACGCTGGCTGTGTCATAGCACTTTATAGGACTCGCCTAGGCTGCGCTTGCGCCCTCTCTTTGAGGACCTGCTGTGTATAGGGTATGGGCTTGAAGCCTCTCCCGGCTTTTCTTTTGGCTCCTCCTATTGTCCTTTGTAAATACCGGCTTTTTATTGGTGAAATAGCTTACTAGTTCCTACCTTTAACTTTTGTAACCTCCCATACAGAATGCTCCTGTTACATGGGCTCTTGCGCTGCATGTTATTTTTTCACTTGTAAGCACAATTATATTAGCTGTCCTCAAGCAGCACTCGCTCTTAGCTGTCCTCGAGCAGCGCTTGCGCTTACCTAATGGCTGCCTCTCCACTCGCTTACATTGCCTGGGCTCGTTTGATTGGAATATTGATAGTTCAGACCCCTCCCACATCCCAACACAGCATGTGCGTGCACCTTTATTTATTAACGGCGCCGCAATCACTTCGGTTTACCAGTGGCCATGTTGCCTTTAGCCTCTCCCTTCCTTCTTCATGCCACTCATTTGGATTGTGCGTATGCGCATATCACAGTTTTGGCATGTATTTCCCTGCTCCTGCTTGTAACTCCTAGCGCCGCCAATGTCCTGCTTTTCATTCACTCTGTGTGCATGATGCCTTTGGCCCTCTCTCTCCCACTCATGCCATTTATTTGGATTGTCTTTAACTGCATCCCCATCTATGAAATTCAATTGCCTCTATATATGCATAAAACACAGCAAGCTACCTAAAATGGCTTCCGCCTGTTGCTGGCAAGCGCTTTCAATTTACATTTACAAGCCTCTGAGCTGGAGTCTGTTTGTGTAGGTATTACAAACTACCACAAATCCCCCAGCTGGGTACAAAGAGAACAGGCTGCCTAAAACGTAGAACGCAGAACGTCAAGCTCAATCTGGTCTTAAACGAACGCCAATCTCCTGGTTCACCAGCTGGTGACACAAGTCATCAAAAGCAACTTGTGTGACTTGAAAGTGGTGCGCCTTCTTATATTCTCTTTATATATCTCAGGTGCTGCTTTTCAAAAGTATTTGTTTGTTCTTTCTTCCAGTCCTCAGCATACCAAATGAAGCAGCTCTTTCGCCAGTGGAATTCCTTCCGGTGAATCCGACCTTCATGTCCTAAGGGTTCGAAACGCGTTGACTGTTTGCATTTCTAACCAAATAGGTGCCCACTAAGATGGGTAGACCACCTAGTTCTCACTTGTGACTAGGTGTATATATATTTGAAAATATTAAGTGAGCTCATTAGGTCCACCATTTGGATCTGGCCTCTGAAATATAAAACAAAAATGTTTTGTATATAATAAAAAAGAATCAGAGGTAATGTTTATTCAAGACCGTGAAGGTCAAAATGTGTATAGAACAAGAGTTGTACATATTGTTGCATTGTATTGAGATTTATATTTCATTTGCATTACATTTATGTGTCTTTTTGTGTTAAATGTGGTTGTGTCTTCAGTGTATGTTCATAATCGCACTTCATTTGTATTTTGTATTTTTTTTTAAAAACCAAGTGCTTTTCAACACAAAGATCACAAATAGGAAAGAAAAAATATTTTGATAAAAGAAAGAAAGATTCAATTTTTTCCAACCAGAGTGTTTAGGTCGTCTGCCTGTTGGTATAATTGTGAAGTTTGAATGGATATCAGTATTGGCAGTTTGTTTTTAGTTATTAGTAATTTGTTTATGGCCAGTGCTTCTGTCAATGTCATCTGTTCACGCTGCACTCACCATTCTTAAAAAGGTACATACAATACTTCTAAATCTAGTCCCACATTGTGAGGTACTGTAACCTCATACCTTGGGGGAAGTGAAATGTTATTTTTTAAAGCACTTGTTTAGTTATATGTGAAACTTCCCTACCTCACCACTTTCCTAATTTTCACTTTGCAACCAGAAGCCATGTTGCTACTACCGTTTAACACAGTGAGGCATCATACCGCTATACAAATCAACAGAACCTATGTCCTGCAGCACCTGGTAGTATGCACTTCGATGTCACTTTTTTGCTTTGCACAGGATTTCCAAAACATGGCATAATACTGTTTGTAGGAGAGTAGGGTCTGCTATCCTATGGTCACCCCATTTTTTTGCTTTTTGCTTCACTGGTTTTCGACTTACTGAGGCTGTGGGCCTGCTAATCAGACCCCCAGCCTGCTGTTCTCTCTCTAAATTCATAATACATGTGCTATAGGTACATACCACAATTGGAAATGGACTCCTTGTCAGCCCCTGTACCATGTACTATAGGTGATCAGCGCATAGGTGCCACCAAGGCCTACCAGGGGCTGCAGCATATCTTTTGCCAGGGCTGGTTCTTAAATTGACACAACTGGCTGATCACTCAGCTGGGGCAAGTTGGTGTAATCACCCCTTGCTTGGATATAGTATACCTATATCTAAACCTATATCTGGACACATATAAACCTGTGAGCCACTCCTATGGAAGGCCTTATCAATCCTGGAGGCAGAGTGCGTGGTTTAATGTGAGATGGAGCTCTGGCATGAGCTGAGCCTGTCTGCAGCTGTCAGGAACAACTCCCTAAGCTGATCCGGGATAATGCCATACCATATACTATTAAGTGTCTTATAATCCTCGCGGTTATATAGCAACTTTGGTTTGGCTTTATCAAAACATGTCGTGTAAGGTGTCATACGAATTGGAATACTACCCCCTCACCAGTTCTGGCGACGGGGGTAGCATTCCACCCTTCTATAGGGAGAAGACATGTTACTTTACTGAAACGCGGTTGATTTTAAAAGAGCCTCAGATCCTCAAAATGGATGCCTCTGCCTCAGACACAGGTCTGCCCTCCTGCTGCTGACCGAAACTCAGCAGATGGTGGCCTGGACAAAGGGTTTCCTGTCGCAAGGCGGTGTCAAACCACCCCAGACAGGAGATAGTGGATTGTAGCAGGGAGGTTTCAAAGAAACCAGACACTGCCTGGGGAGCACAAGGCTGCCCCTTGCATAATCCGGCCAAACCGGTTCTGGGGCACACTAGCCCCTGTCCCAGCGCGGCCAGGATCAAAGGAAAGGGGTGTATCCACCCCCTTCCTGGGTCCCACCCATAGGAGGGGACCTAGCAGGTAATCCAGCCCACCGGATTCGAATAAGAGTGGGAGCAGTGCCAATGCAACTCAGATTATCCTGAAGAAACATAAGAAAGGAAACTCTGGACCCTTCGACATCCTACTCAACGTAGAAGACTGAAGAATCTCCCTTGTGGTCAAGGAGTGACCACCCTGTGCAAACAGGCACCATTCAGCACCTCGACCCTTGCTTTGTTGCAGTTCCCGCCGGAACTCGAGCGACAGAGATAGACGAGATCAAGCTTGCCTGCCTTCCTCCAGCCCGATCCACAGTCCCTGCAGAGCTGAGACCCGTGGAGGCGACCGGAAGCGTGGGGCACGCCATCTTGAAAAGGCCACGAGACGCTGATTGCGCAGCCCACGAGTGATCCTCAAAGCTGTGCACCGGGGTTTGAGAAGCCCCAACCCTGAGCTACTCTTGCCCCGAAGCTCACCCCTACACACTCGACGAGTGCTGCGTGGGGCCCTTCTGCTTGTGTTGGCTCGACGTGTTGGCCCGGTCACTTGCCAGCTGGCTTGTGGCCCCTGTGCCGACGAAAACCTTAAACCGACTTGCTTTTCTGGTTGCTCCAGATGTGCACCAGCTCCTGTGAAAAGGAGACCCCGCTCTGACCCTCCTGGTCAGAGTGTTAAGCAATCTCCCGGTTCCGCATGGATTGCTTTTGCCAAGTGTTGTTTGCTCCAATCTTGAAGCCGATGGCGCGAGCCTGCGTGGGACAGATCGTGACCTGCTCCTGGACGTCGCAGATGCCCCAGAGCCCACGTGACAGCGGAGAGAAGCTACTCGACAACCATCTGATTGCGCCCGACATTGCCTGGTTCAGTCCTGGTTCCACCCTGGTCACTGCTGAGTGACCCAGACTCTGTCCCCTCTGCTTTCAGATACTTTTCAACTTCGATCCACCCTTGGATCACACCGGACACTTCTGCTTCCCATTGCCTGCAGCATATACAGCTCCAAGCACCAAGAGCCTGCGTGTCAAAACCCGACGCCACTTCGACCCTGTGCACCCACTTCCTGTGGGTGAGGTAACATTGCAACGCCGGTGTTCCTACACTGGTACCCACCTCTATGGTCTGTGTCTTAAGTTTTGTTCCTCTAGGTTCAGCGGAAGTATCCTTAAACTAACTTTGTGTAACTTTTACACGCCATTGACATTGCATTGGTGCAAGCCGCACTTTACGTGCTGCACCCGAATCCCGCTGGCTTTTCCCGACTTCAGCATTGCTAGTCCAGACTGCTCCCAGCGATTCTCTAGGCCCTAGGCCTAACCACTGTTCGATTGGTATCTCTTATAGCACTTTTTTAGTATATGGTCTGAGTGGCCACCCGCCCTCATCCATAATTGTGCAACTTTGTATGTTATACTGTGCTTTTGATTTAACGCTTGTGCCCCTTTGCTCATAAAGAGTACTGGGGATTATTTTAGAAATAAACACATTTTCATAATATATACTTGTGTGGTGTCCTTTCATTTGGTCACAGGATTGTATGTGGTAAAACAGCTCGCTTAACACGACCTCTTAAGTTAAGCCTTTAAGGCTGCTTAGTCCATGCTACCCCTAGGATAGCTTGTCTAACAAGGTTGACTTACAACCAGACACCATAAGGGATTGTTTGGACTGATACAAGGTGGTTCCAGAATTGGAAACATCATATATCAGGCCAACTTCTCACACTGTTAGAAACCAGTGTGACCAACATACAGATTAATAAAAAAGCTACATTGGTACCAGCTTCATTTTTTTCAAACCTCGCTGACAGCGTATATGTCAAAACATACTTATTTCACAGACTTTGGACCCCTTTCTCATAATCAAAGAAACATAGAAGCATTATTGTTCACTGTTCCTCTAGTTAAATTTGTTTAATAGCACTCCTAGGTTGTAAAATAACAAGCAGCTGACGGATAGTGAGACTATGCGATTTGTCCAAAATCGCACGTTTTTGTTCAAATGGGGAAGGCAGAATTATAACTCCGTTGTGCGGGTCTAGAATTGGCAATTTGGCCAGTAAACCACATCTTAACCTTGTTTTAGATCTCTACTCCCTTAATGTACACATAATCAGTAGCTTGTGACGCTTGGAAAGTGGTATTTTATTTTTGCATTTATGTACTACCTGTACAAGGAATTCAAGAACTTTAAAAATGCATTTCTTCAGTGCATTGCTTGCAAGTTCCAAATACGGTTTCACATATAGGGAATTGTGTAAGGCTGAATAAAAAAAGTAGATGTTCCGACACCCAGGATAAGGTACTGCATGGCTCAATACTTTTAAGCTCCCAAAGTCAAGACTGATTGCATTGCGAATGCTTGTTTTTCTTTACTTTAGGCTTGCACTGCTGTGCAACAGGTCTAATAAAACATTGACAAAGCCAGCATACCTTACATAGACGAAAGTTCTTGCCTTTGACAGTGCTTGTTCCTTTAGCAATGCATACGCCCGCGGGTTCGAACCAGGCAGCAAGCGGTCCCCATTAGCAAATGAGATAGCTAAAGTGGCCCACATTTGCAAAGTAGGGCAATTTTGAAAGACATGCTGTATAAATGTTTTACAAGGCATATGAGACTGCATAAATGTTTGTTTACTGTAGGCAGTGCTTCCGATAGTATCAGGAGAATCAACAGCAAAAATCATTCCACCAGCAAATAAAACAAGACAAACAGCAGGAAATAAACAGCCTGTAAGACCAGCCCGATTGCCTTCTCAACTATTGAACCTGTGTGTCTCTATGCAGCCTATTGGCATGTTAACGCCCGTAACACCTTGTCACGTCCTTTCAAGCAAACGGGTAGAGAAAAGGGACTTGTAAAGGTGTTAAGTGCATTAGCATATAAATATAAATGTTGCCTTGGTACACTGCCACCTTGAAGGGCCCCATCTGTATACTTATGGGATCCCAGCAGAATCTCTTTTCAACTGCATTTCCCTTCTACTTCACCACATGCACCAAGAGAAAACTTGCTTCTACACTGCTGCAGAGCAGCTGAGGAAGTTTCTCTCTCAGTACCTAGACGTGCCCAGGGTGCTCCGGCAGAGGTGCTGTGAAAGTGTAAGGTGCACATGCACCCTACAGGAAACATAGCCAACAATGCTCTGCAAATCTCAAACGCTGCTTGAAATGCCACATTTTCTTTACATTTCTGTGATGGAAACTACCAGAGTCTTTGGAATTCACAAAATTCCTACTACTCAGTATTGCCCAATCTGTGCCAATAAAAACATTGTGCCACTTGTGTGGCTAGGCCTAGTGTCCAAGGCAGGAATTGATCAAACCCAGGACAACTGGAGCCCTTGCATGGGGGAACCTATTGAACTCTGTTGGATCCGTTCCGGTCACGGACAGTAGGCTCAACCACACAAGTGGGACAGCAGATTTACCGGCACAAGTGGGGTAATACTGGCTAGTAGAAATTTTGTGGATTCTGGAAGTTTCAAATCACAGGGCTGTAGGGAAAAATGTGTGATATCAGGCAAAGTCTGAGGTTTTCAGGGCATTGTGGGTAAGAAAACTTCATGAGATGCATACAAGGCATTCCACCCTTGAATCCCCTGGCCGTCTGTTTTTAAAAAAATGCCTGTGGTTGGTAGGTTTCCATGGGTGGTGGTG
This sequence comes from Lissotriton vulgaris, assembly GCF_964263255.1. Lineage (NCBI taxonomy): Eukaryota > Metazoa > Chordata > Amphibia > Caudata > Salamandridae > Lissotriton > Lissotriton vulgaris. Next base: position 603,213,890 of record NC_141699.1, on the reverse strand, counting down.
GAGCATGGCTCCAAAATACACAGCTACCCTCCTTGCCGATCTCTCCGCATAGCACTTTAGAGCCTTTTGTGTCAAAGTCTCTTTGCCCATCCACACAAGTGAGGAATCATTTTTATCAGGAGACTTGGGGGAACGCTGTTTGGAAGGAAATTTGTGGCTCCACACAGATTCCAGAAATTTTCCTCACAAAATTATGAGGAAAATGTGTGTTTTTAGTCAACGTTTGAGGTTGGAATGGAATTGTGGGTTAGAAAATAGTGTGGAATGCATGTGAAGCACACCACCCTGGACTCCCCCAGATGTCTAGTTTTCAGAACTGTCTGTGCATTGTAGGTCTTTTCAGGTGGCACCCTACCCAAGCCCAGAAAGTGCAGCTGTTCACCATTGGTGACGAGAATGTGGTCTCAAGGCTAGAGCTGCCGACTTTGGAGATGGAAAAACCAAGGTTCGAGCCTCCGGGTCGACTCCACATCCTGTGATTCTGGGCAAATCACTTAATCTCCCCGTGCCCACCAGAAAATGAATGCGTCCTTGTGTAACATAACAGGTGCTCATGTAAAGTGCTTGAGTACCTTGGGGGTGAGTTTGAGCTATGTAAGTCTGCAAATAATTAAATTGCAAGTGGAATGACACTAGGAGTTAACTAAATTCTCCTGGCCCATTTGTAAAACTACTACCCAAAAGAATCAAATGCCTTATTGCTTGCCACTGGGATGGGATGCTCTGCTTTGGTCCAAAGGGGAGCAGAAAGACTGCTGAGGTAGAGATAAGGGTGGGGCCTCATGTTAGGCTGGAAAAGACACACCCCAGTATCTTATACAAAAATATTTATTGCTGCCATACAGTGGGGTTTCAATTACTCCATCTGCCCCCCAGTGGGGGCAGAAAGACTGTAGCCCCATTTAATTGGGATGGGGGCATAGCAATGCCCATTCTGGGCAGCCGCCCCAATTTAAAAAAAATAAAATCATCAATGGCTTCTAGTGGGCTTTCTGCCCGCTGGGGGTGGGCAAAAAGACTGCTTCCCCAATTTTTCAGGGGGTTGGGGCATGACCATTTCCATGTTGGGCAAACCCCGCCCCTACAGTTAAAAAAATAAAATAAATACAAAATCGGTGTCTAGTGGACTTTATGCCCCCACCCCAGGATGCAGATGAGGGTAATTGCCAACATGTACCCTCGGAAAGGGGAGGGGGCAGATAGACCGTTTACCCGTTTTATGGGGTTGGGGGCATGGTTATGCCATGCTGGACAACCCTCACCCCTACAATTCCATAAAAGCAAAGTAATCCCAGGTGTCTAGTGGGCTTTCTGTCTATCGGGGGAAGCAAGACTGCATTAAAATAAAAAACACAGAAAGGGGGGGGGGTACACGGCGTTGCCCAAGGGGACGCTCCCCCTCTCACTGGTGTCTAGTGCGTGGATCCCGGCTTGGGGGGGGGGGGGCGGGAATGAAATCAGTCAACCTTCAGAGATACCCAAGCAGGGATCAACTGGGGAATGATACTTCCCACATCTGAATTGGGGTTTGGGGGAGGGGTGACATATGCCCCCCGCCCCCAAGCACTGACGCAGTGAAAATGAAAAGAGCTGATTGGCTCAAGAAATGCTTTGGACTACTGGGCACACTTCCCCAGCTCCTGAGGTGGAAATTAAAAATAAAAGAAATAATTTAAAAAAAAGAAATCCCTCAGGTGTTCACACCAGAGGGATTTTCTGCCGCTGGTGCGAGGACGGCCTAGAGCCATCCTCAGCACACAAGGATTGGTGAGGAAGGCGGTTGGGGCCACCCTTCACACCGAAGTGGCAGAGTCTAAATTATTGAATTCACATTGAAAAAAGCTTGTGAGATCAGTTACATGGCACATTCTGAGTCCTGATGTCCTTTGATTTCTTCCCTCCTGCCTCTGATCTCTGATTTCAACCATCAGCTCAGAAGAACCCCCCTCCCCCCCCCCCCCCCCCCAGTTGCACGCTCGCCATCCTGAGGAGTTTGTCCGACTGCACCTCTTTCGAGCACCTCTGAGAATACATTCCCCTCACTCGCACAGCCCCCTCATCTGCATGGAAATCGCTCTACCAGCAGCACGGGTCCGACATTTGTTCTGACTTTCTTTCCCTTTCTCCCGGTCAAAAAATCTACGTCCCTATAAATGACGGTCGATGCCCATCACTTGCAATCAGTCACCGGCAGATTAGCTGGTACAATAATTGTAACCAGTTTTTTTTTTTTAATTTGTACAACTCAGCAATAAAATAAAAAAAATAAAAAAAGAATGAAAGGAACCTTAAACAAGCATTTGGAAGTCAATAGGTCTCGCATTTCAGAGAGTTTAAGCTAGTAGCATTGTAAATTACAATGCCTTTAATTTAGGTTTTAAAAACCAACACAAATAAAAGGCATGGTCATTTACAATGCCAATACCTCAGAATTGCGTAAATGAGAGACATATTGCATTGCAAACGCTAGTTTCCTTTGTGGCTAAACTGGGCAAAAGATCACTTACTCACATGTTGGCCATTTACCGAGATAAATATTCTGGTTTGGCTAGCCACCTACGGCGCAGGGGTGTGCGGCATTCAGGCGCCAATGCCACATCAGACTACTGAAAAGAATTTCACACTGTGTCTATTGGGCTTAGCACTATCCACTTCCTCATTTATTTCACACGGGGAACTAGGGCTTATGCACCTTGAGGATATTATAAGGACCAGCCCATTGCTATTGTGATGTAGGATTTGGGTAAATGATTATCTCTCCTTAAACAGGTTAATTAAGGATTTTTTAGGTCTCACACTCCCTAGCTATCCTATGGCTGAGAGGTGTTATGGACTTGACATTGGCCTTGGGCAGGTGGGATCTATTTGAAGAACCCCTCCGATCTATGGCAGCCACACCAGAGACGACACTGAAGGACACAAGTTATAAGCACTGAGAGAAAGATAGACGGGCCAGGGGTCTTCACTTCCTTCGGTTATTCAATACTTGCATCTTGATCTTTAACATTTGATACATAACACTAAATGCACTTAATTCTCCTCAGGTTTTGTCTCTACATATTCCAAAGACTGCTCACCTTTCCTAAGTGCGCCTAAAGTATCGAAGGAAGTAAAAAACCTTGGAATGACCATGGACTCCAAGCTATCAATGAATGCCCAAGTGGACAAACTAGCAAGATCAAGCTTTATTACTATAAAAACTCTGCAACAAATCTTCCCCCATTTGGGATTTCCACCCAAGGTTCAAGCTACCATCTCCCTTATTCTGTCCAAACTCGATTAAGCCAAGTATCTACCATGGATCTCCTTTAACAACCATGAAAAGACTACAACGGATTCAGAACTACTCTTGCATATGAAACAACGAGACCACATCTCCCCTGCCTTGAAAGCCCTGCATTGGTTACCGGTTGCCAGAAGATCCATGTTCAAGCTGCTTTGTATCACCCACAAAGTGATACATGAAATAGGACCACTCTCCATCAGGAATAAAATCACCAAACACATACAACAAAGGAACATCTCTGCTCTAGAGTGTCACCTCATCTCAAAATCCCAAGACACAAGAGAAAAAACATTGGTGGCACATCCTATGTTCAAGCTGCCAAAAAAGCGCTTCAACACCCCATCAGGAGTAACAAGCGCTATATAAATGCAAAGCTTTTCCCCTCTTCTATTCCTCCGCTATCCTGCTCTACCAAATAACTGACTAATATCCACCACTCAAATGTCTTTCATATTTCACTATACTAATTCATCCCTAATTATTTATGGGTTCCGGATTAGCTTGCTACTCATCAAAAAAAGCGCTTTGAAGCCTCATCAGGGGTAGTAACCGTTATATAAATGCAATTACAATATAATAACTGGTTGCATACTTTAGTGCCTTGTCAGTGTGATCAGGTAGCAGCTCAAAAGCACTTTACATGTTACTTTTTTCTGTAGCTTTTATGCTGCTCTTAGAGCTATGGTTCTGATACCTCTTAATTAGGCCCTTGCTGCGTTAATGCACAAAAACCTCATCATTTTTACAATCTGTGGGATTCGAGGAGATTTCTTTTATTGTGCACTCTTTTCTGAGGCTGGTGCTTAAGACAAGAGATGGTATGGCCAGCCCGGTTAATAAGGACATATTTTAGTGTTTTACTACCTGTGATCAATTTTCTGTCCCTTTTTAGGTCTCGCCTACCCAGCGCACATTTGCTGATTAGGAGACCTTTAGTAGTCGATTCAGTTTTTGGCCCAAAAACGTGCAAGGGTTGCATTGCTTTCAATCGCAACGCGTGAGCGTTTGGCGATTCCCTTGCGGGAGTGAGCTTTGAAACCATCTGTTTGTAATTAACAGATGGTTCCTGCTCGCTCTCGCAAGGGAAACAGGGCCAGGCCCCTTCCTCTCTCCTCTCCCTCTACTGCCTCCTCCTCTTTCAGAGCGAGTAGTGCACGCTTGTTTTTTAAATCTTAGAGTGAATTATTTAACAAACAGTTGTAGCGAATCTGCTTTTGTTTGTACTTTGATTTTGGGGCTCCCTATATTGGGGAAAAGTGCATTGCTACCCTATGTTCCCCAAATTGATGTGAACCAGCCACTGACCGAATCTGGGGTGTCCGTGGCAAACCTGTAAAGCAGGCAGACCCTACTGTAGGCAAAATAAGCCCTGCATTCCAAAATCATACTCCGAACACACCAAGACTTGTGTCATCGTTAGAAAAAGCCTTCAAATAAGTTCTTGCGGGGTCCCCTTTTGTTTCTTGCTCTGTTCAAGACTCCGAACACAGCTCCAGCAGCGGATGTCTGAGCGCTAAAGCAGTAGAGGTGCCAAGAGAGGGGAGCTGTACATTTTACATTAATTAGCTTCAGCCCTCAGCTGTGAAGACTCGGCGAGAAAAACAAAAAAAAAAGAAAGAAAAGGGAGAAAAAAAAAGCAGCGGATCTCCTCCTGTTGTGTTTCCTTTCACCCCCTCCAGATCACAGCGCCCCCAATTTCCTCTTGTCCAACCCAGTCTTTCACCTGCAGAAACTGACTGCTGGTTCCAGGCTGTGTGTATTCCCTCAGTCCCACTGATGCTATTGGCCGGCTCCTGACAAGCCCCGGAGTGGAATACGTTATGCGAGATTACCCACTGCCTGGAGAAGAGGGGGCAGCAGAGGAGAGGAGGGGGCAGCAGTGGAAAGGAGGGGGCAGCAGAGGAAAGGAGGGGGCAGCAGAGGAAAGGAGGGGGCAGCAGAGGGAAGGAGGGGGCAGCAGAGGGAAGGAGGGGGCAGCAGAGGAAAGGAGGGGGCAGCAGAGGAAAGGAGGGGGAGCGCATTATGTGATCCTGGCGAAGCGTGATGTTTGGGTGCACGGCTTGGATCGCAGGACGAAGCAGGCATGCAGATGAATTGCATCCCGCCCATTCAAGGGATTTCTCAGGGAAACACCTATTGCGACATTAAACCAATGTATCAAGGGTACGCATTTTATTTACTCAACAGAAAAAAACTGCTTGGCTTTTGCCTACATTTATGCATGTATGTCGAAGTATTTATGAAGGTTAAATTATTCTAGACGCTATGCCCTTCACTTCTCTAAATTTAATGAAGAAACATGCTTTAGCAAAAGTAGATTACAGTCTCGGTGGGTGTCCGCCTGCTGTTATTGTCTTTTGCTGGAAATGCCCTGAATTTGAACTGATTTGCTGCTGATGCGTAACTAGTTAAAAACAGATAGGTCATATCCGATTCTTCGTATCCTTCATGAGGTCTTTATGAAATAGGAGTTAAAAAAAATGGGCGCTTGAATATATTTTGTGGTTCCACGTTACTGAGGGAGGAATCCCATCCCCGCCCCCTCCGCCGCGCAGCCCTCTCCAGGTTACATAAGTAAACTACATTGTGTTCCTCATCAATGCCCAGGTCTCTCCGTTGCCCACCCCTGGGTACAACTTTTCAATTAAACTGTCAAGGGCTGTTCTTTGCGGAGACAGGCCTGTGTTCTTTTCCGCTACGGTGTCTGCACAACCACAGTGCAACCAAACCAGCATCAAAAACTAAAAATGTAGTGATTACAAGTGAGTTAGAACACGGCCTGTGTGTGCACATGAAGAAAAGGTGTGGAGCCGAGAGGGCATCTTTCACATTCTGCTTGAACCAGCAATCAATAATATAAGGACATCTCTAAGATCAAACACATACATGTTATAGCCTAATGCAGCCTCATGTAAAGCGTTATGTCCTAATGATAATTTTTCAAAAACTGTCAATGTTATGGCTTAGTGACAGCCAGGGTCTCAAATAACATAAAACAGTGGCTGTGAGACCCCAATGTGTGAGTGAGCAATAAGAACAACTTTGCCTCAACCACCAGGGTTGATATTATTTGCCTCTGATGTCCTGGGATCAAACCTATAATGACTGCTGACTGAGCCAAGTACAACTCTTCAGCATTTAACTCTCTGTGGTTGTGATGGTGAGCAGTCAAAGGTTTCTCAGGGAGGTAATGTGGAGACGCTAGTTAGAAATTGGGTTTCTGGTTGGCAGGGGTATGCACCCTGTTCAAGCTGGAAGCACAATCCTAGTCGGGGTAAGTCATAGACATATCCTAAATTAACCTGTGCTCACCCTCTAGTAGCTCAGCACAGAGCAGTCAGGTTTAACTTAAGAGGCAATGTGTAAAGCATTTATGTAACACTTCAAAAGTAACACAGTGAAGACACCACAACATGACTTTACAACAGTTTAGAACAAGCATTGGCATAGTCAATAGGCGACTACGTTTGCCCGTACAAATCGTGTGCTGGTTCACCGTTCAGGATCGTACTAGTTTGGTCGTAAGGCATGTTTACAAATCGTACGGTTAGAAATCCAGCGCCATTTCGTACGTCTCTTCGGTTATGGTTCGTACGGGTCGCTTTGTGACCTTATAAGTGTTTAGCCATGCAACAGTTGATGTTGTTGCACCAAGGATATTGTGCTGCATAACTAAATACTTATAAGGTCCCAAAAGCAAGACCTATTGGCTATGCCAATGCTTGTTTAGTCTTGAGTTTTACCTAGACTGTACCGCCTTTTGGGGTAGAATTAACGCTAATCCTGTGTATTTTCATGATTTTATGACCGATGTTTTAATTATGTACAACTGCACTTGGAACAGATTCCATGCGATGTTCTTTCTGCGTAACAACTTTCCATTTGGGGGGGGGGGAGTTGATTTAAATGGCTATGTTTCACTGTATAATGTACTGTTTTCTAAACTTTTATTGTCTATTTGCTATGACCGAATAAATTTAATATGACTGGACTACACTGTGTAAATATAGCTTGTGTGTCTTGCACTCAAGAGAAGAACAAGAAATCAGAGGGCTAATTGCCAGCCCTCGCGCATGGCTTCTGTAGCAGGAACTTGGACTAGCGAGCACGGGTAAGCACATCACCCAGGCCCACATCACTGACAATTGAGACCAGGGCCGTTTCTAGGTGTTTTGCCGCCCTAGACGAAAATTGCAAAATGCCACCCCCTCCCTTTTACTACCATCACTCTCTCCCCCTATCATCCAGGCTAGAAGAATTAATGCATTAGATATACCCACACTCATGTTTTTTGCCGCCCTCCCCCTTTTGCCGCCTTAGGCGGCGGCCTAGTCTTGCCTAATGGTAGAAACGGCCCTAATTGAGACCAACACATTGTGATGGGACGTTCGCCTGATACAGCACTCCCGGAGGGAAGAGCTTAGAAGGATAGCCATAGTTCATGGCACAGAGGTCAAGACCGCAACCATATCCACAGCACATTGCTCTCAAACGGGCCAGGTCTCATGGAACCGTTTTCTGTATGACACGACCTCTTTTATCTCAATACAGTTTGTCTCACTGCAGCGTACTGGAGGTCTGCTTTGTGTAGTCCGACAGAGCTTTCAACGTTTACATAAAACTGTAGCAGGATTTATAAATGCCAGAGAAATAGTAGTACATACTGGGATGCTGAATTCTGCGAATAAGATACAATAGCTAACGACGGTTCCTTATACTCCAAAGAAAGATTTCCCACCTCTCCATTTAAATCAACATAAAATGTACCCGACCACGAATACAGGGACAGGCCTACTGGCTTGGGCACTGGTCGTTTTATGCGCATGCGACTCAACGTCGAGTCTCCTTTGAATAAATTGTTTTATGTGCCGCAGAATCAGATCTGCCCGTCCATACATTTCTGCTGATCCTAGAGATTCGAATGTGGATAATCCCCGATGCAATAATGTAGCTCGTTCGCATTTCTTCCACGCCTTACACCCGTCAGGCGACATACATTGTGTTTCTCCGACACCGATTCATTCTAGCCCACGCTGGCTCGCATTATGAATAAAAGAATGACTGGGGCGCCGGAGTCCACAAGTCATAAGGGAAGAGCGTGAGTGGAAAATCCCAGCTTCGGCCGTCAAGTGCAGGGGGAGGCTTTAGCGCGCCTGAATGGCGAGCGCTCGTCAGAGCGAAAGCCCCCGGCAGACACAAGGAGGCAGGGGATAGGCCAATGAGCGGCATCGGCCCCTCGCAGGTTTTTCATCAAGAGGAATGCATTCATTGCTGTATATCAGAAGAGCTGCGGCCATGTTAACAGCAGTGTTCGCTGCCATCCTGCTGAGACATGGGTCTCTCCGTTGACAGATAGACCGGTGTCATGTGGCAAGACCTTTATATCCTAAAACATGGTCATTCAAAAGTCACTGTATTGGAAACACATATGAATAAAGATAACCAAATATCACAATGTGCACTAATGCCAACCGAGGAGGGCTGTGGCATGGAACGCCGATGCCACATCACAAATGGGGTGCATCTCCGGAAAAGCCCCACTCTCAACCATGCAGGCCAGGGAAGGCGGTCCCAAATCAGAGAGTCACCGCTGGAACATCAGGGCAAGGGATGGAAGGGGAGGCGCCTTTTCGGAAGTGACCATTTCTCCGACACTTCCAGGCAGTCTCTGCAGAACAAATGCTACACCTGGTTGCACATTCCTGTGAGTCACTTCCAGACACTCCTGCGTACATTTCTCCATACATGCAAACATTTTAGAACAGGAATGTGGGAGAGTTGGGAGAAAAAGTGGGGGAAATGTACTCTTCCCCACTTAACTCTTTTAAAGCAGAGGCAATGTCAGGGGAGAAACGGGCAAAATAAAGCCGTTTTGGCTTCAAAAAAAAATCAGGAGTGTCCTGCCGGAATATGGTCTATCGGCATGTATGTTTCTCAGAATATATATGACTGCTGGTTGTGAAATGCCATTTCTATGGGTTGCTCCCCGACGCTCGAGTGGACTACTTAAGAATACACTGTTGTCGGTTGTGTAACGGTTGCTCCACTTTTATACACAGCAAGCCCATCATAGTATACACTATGGCTGGTGTAGAATGCCTATCCAGTGGCAGTTTCCAGGTGGACGCCTCAGATGGCTGCATAATACCCATTACTTGTTTGTCTGTGGGAGCTTTCCTACGTTCCTTGTTCCTTATTCAGCACCTTGCAAACAGACTACTCGAAAGATGGTAGGTATTGACAAGTGCAACCACATCTATTTTCATGTTTCTCCACAGCCAAGCATCTGTGAAGCTACACATTTGCTGCAACGGGGTCTAAGCAGTCTATGCATACCTTAACTACTACACAAAATCAGTTCTCAGGTAGGCCACACTGCATTCACACACTTCTATTTGTCCATTTACCCGCTTCTAATTGCTTAAGTGTCCCATCACCCTTTTTGCTTGAATTCTCGCCAAGGGGCATGCACACTTACTTTTTATTTATTTATTTGAAAGGTTTTATATAGCGCTGGCTAGACCCGGAGGTATCAGAGCGCTTTACATGTGTGAAAAACAAGATTACAAGAGTTGCTCAAACAAAACATAATATAAACAATAAATACCAACAAACGGTCAGTTGAGGTCTAATAAACTGAAAACAAAGCAAGAGCAGATACATTTACATATATAGTGGCGGGGGGGGGAGATTAAGGGCTGAGCTGTGGGTGAGGTACCACCTCGCCGCCAAGACCTCGAACACCCTCCCCATCCACCTACGGCAGACCCAGGACCTGCTGTCCTTCAGAAGTCTCAAGACCTGGCTCTTCGAGCAGTAGCAGCATCCCTCACCCCCTAGTACCTTGAGACCCTCACGGTAGGTAGTGCGCTTTACAAATGCTTTGATTGGTTAAAAGAGGTAAAGGCGGGGCGGACTACAGATTGGGACGGGGGGGGGGGGGATGGCCAATCTGGAGGGGTTCTTAAGAGGGAGGATGGAGGAGAAGGACATGGGAGGGGAGAGGTAAAGGGAGGGGAAGTAGGGAGGGGAAGTAAGGAGGGTAAGGTCAGAGGTCCTCACACATAACATGCACACTACAGATATAGGTCACCTGATTACAGACACCCATCCAAAGCACGCCCTCGCAGTAGAATACTATTCATCTTCAATGCACGTCAACACCTCGTCAGAGGTATGTTGCACTATCTAAATGCAACTATAATACAGTACAAGGGAAGCTTAGAAAACTGGGATTATTCACCTGGCCTATGCATCAGACCGAACAGCAAGTGATTCTCAGTAAATCTCCCTATCATCTAACTAATAAGTAAACCTATATGTAAACTAATGTTAAAAAAAAACACAGGACAGTTAACTGTGCTATAATGCCTCAGAGTCACGGCCAGTAGATTTATGAAATTCTGCTGTATTTCCTAGGTAAGTATGGGTTTGCTGCATTTGACACAATTTATCATCTGCTGCATATTCTGCGGTTTTGCAATAAAAAAACTGGTTCCTAGCTCAAATGGATCAAAAGTCATTAAAAATGTGGCAGTATGTCTCAGTACAGTAGAAGGACCTTTATAAAGGTTAACTGGTCATCTTTTAATTGTTTATTGCTGTGTTTAGGTGCAAAAAAGGTATTAATAAAAGGTGCTCTCTTTGCCCAGAGACTGCTACCATGTGTTCAAATAACACAACAGTGAAGTAATACAATCACAAAATGAGCCGACTTTTGTTGCATAATTTGACTTTTCTTGCTGCATACTTTAGTTAACCCTGCTGCATAATTACAGTGACCCTCTAATGGTACATGTTCCCTACCCACCCAATTCCCGATCACAGGCAGGTTTTAATAACTTGCTCCTCTCAACACAAAGTATCAATCTGTATAGGGCACCTTAAATTTTAGAAGGCCCTACCTTAATAAGGATATATGCAAATGTTCTGGATGATCATAGAGGTAGCTCCGGTTATAAACAAGGATTTGCAATGCAATAGGTCTCGCATTCGTTAGATGTAGAGCTATTGGCTTTGCAAATTGAAAAGAAACGTGTTGTCTATCTGCCTTCGTTTTTCTATTTATTGACTTTTGTAGCAATGGCAGCACGTGGCACTTTAGACGTTTAAAGCTAAAACGCAGCATGCCGCCATTGCTACAAAAGTCATTAAATAGAAGAAAAAAAAAAGTTGCGTGCCCAATGTATTTTTTTCTATTTACTATTGTAGCAATCGTGGAACGCAGCGCTTTAGCTGAATAGGTTTAAAAGTAAAGCGCGGCGTGCCCCGATTGCTATAACAGTAAATAAATGGAAAAGAAATGCGGCATCCACCCGCCTTTGTCTATTTATTGACTTTTGTAGCAACGGCGGCACGCCACACTTTAGATGTTTAAAGCTGAAGAGTGGCGTTCTGCCATTGCCACAAAAGTCAATAAATAGAAAAACAAAAAGGTGGGCTGACGCCATTTTGTTTTTATTTCTTTACTTTTGTAGCAATTGCGGCATGTGCTCTAGCTTAAGAGGTTTAAAACTAATGCATGGTGTGCAGTGATTGCTACGAAACTAAACAAGCACTGCAAAGAAAACCAGGAAGGACAACAGCAATAATGGGAAGAAGGGGGTGCATCTGCGAACAAGGAGGCAACAGATAACCAGGGATGGCCAACCAAAAGAAATGTCCTTTGGGAGGGAATCAAGCACCCAAAAGGCGGGACAGATGGACACTATTGGTCAACCACAGTAAAGAATTACCATAAGGCAGGCCAACCAACCAGAAGCACTGGGAGTAGCTTAAAGCCCATATTCTGAATACAACATGTCTTGAAGAGACAGCGCAAATGCTGACTAGACGAAACCTGAAAATACCCAAAGGAACTAAAGTAATTAATTCAGGCAGTATCATGATGCAAGCGGGGTTAAGATTAAATGGAAGCCAGTGAAATAGTGCTAGGGCACTTACATACTGGGGGCATGTTAAGTAGGTATTTCATAGAGACTGGAGTAAGGAGAGTGGAATGCAGTAACAAACATCAAAACCCATGGGTGGAAAGGGATCACCACTGACAAGGCTTAGAAACTGGCAGGTAAGTAGGAAATGTCAATGCAGGGCAATAGAAAGAAATAGCGTTTCTAGTGAGATTTATAACAACTTATGCCATACTCGGAGTACACAGAAGTGAAAGCGCCAAATATAAGCAGGGACACTGGCATTATGTGAATATGTAGCTGCTGCGTTTTCCGCATATAATTATTAATTTACTGCATTTGCCACATAAGCCACCATCTGCTGCATAACCTGCAAAAGTTACTAAATATGCAGCAACACGTTTTGCTGTGCAGTGGAAGTACCTTCGCAAAGGTTGATTGGTCACCTTTCTGTTTTTTATTACTACATGTGGGTGTTATACTGGTACTAACGAGGTGAAACCTGCACCCAAACAGTGTTAATCAACTTAACAACCACACAATAATTAAGTAATACTACCACGAAATGTGCTGTATAATTTGTCTTTTACTTAATTTGGCGAGCACCAGCATCCGTTATGGTCCTCCACGACGCATAATTCCAGTGTCCCTGAAAATACGGTACAGGGACGGTAGGCGACTAAAGCCACGCGTGTCACTTCTATGGAGCACCAAGGCCCTAGAGGTAGCCGAGCGTTGGTTAATAGACAGAGATACTATAATAGTATCTCTCAAGGTATAGAACAGACCACTGCTCCCTCTTTAGTAGCTGCATGAGGACTGCAGTCGTTGGGGTGCTGTCCCCCTCTGTTACACGCGCGCGTCCCACTGTTCAAGTTACGGGAGCCGGAGGCCTTCCACTAAGAATCCCAGAGTGGTGCCCTCGCCGCAGGCATCCCCCCTCCCCAAGCGGTGTGCTCTGCGGCACCCGGTGCCGCAAGGGACAGCACCTGGCACAAGTTCAACAGCTGCGCTGCGTGACAGAGGGCTAGCTCTGCACTGCAGCAGAGGCACGGCGCAGCGGCGAGAGCACGCTATGCCCCCGGCCCAATGCTCGGAGTAGAAGGCAGCCGCCCCCTAGTTCAGACTGACATGACAGTCGACCACTCAGAGCCATGCATCAGCACCGCCCATTCTTAGAAATCGCCCTACTAGCACACACAACCCCCTACTCAGACAGCTCTGCACTGGCGCACAGCCCTCCGATCCTCGCGGAGACAGGCGTGATGCACTCCCCGTTCCCAATGGTCATTGACATCTCATGTTCTGACAGCGCAGCGCCTTACTCAAGTGCCAAAACGGATCCACCGACACCCCCAAACAAACACAGCTATACTTTTAATGGGATCGAACCGGCAATGATCAGCAGCAAACTGGCACCCCGGAACAGAGTGCCTAGAGTGAGATGTCCAGCTGTTCAAGCACCGCATATAATGCTCATAGGTGCTAAGTACAGTCTGTCCTGTAACACTTATTGTGCCTTCTTCTTAGCTTTCATGGCACTGCACCGATAGATCTACAGACATATTTCACAGCTATCCAGAGACATCCCCACACAGACATCACCTCCCCTCCCTTTTATTCAACAATCTCCAATTGTCCCTATTTTCTGCACCGGCTGCCCCCCTGCTCTTCGTTTACCTTGCGCTGGCTCCCTGCCGGTCGCTCTCGAAGCAAGGATTCATAGCCCTGAGCCGACATGCTCTTCCTTTCCCGCATGCCAAGAGACGGTCATGCGCTACTTTATTTATTTATTTATGCGTTTTATATTCAGTCAGTGCTGCGGCAAGACACCACCCATGTCAATGGCAAACACCCCCCTTAGCCCTAGGACGACTCTTATCGTGCCCAAAAACAACAGGGCACCCATCGACTCAGTCAACCTGCTCTATTCTCCCTGATTTCCAATGCCATATTACCGCCACCGGGATATGCGCACAGAAGCACCCCTAATGCAGATGTAACTGCAGCAAAGAGGTGGAAGATTGGTAGGGGAGGGTGGCAACGCAGCACTCCTTGGCTCACATTGCGGAGCGCAGGAGCCGAGACATCCTCCCAATCGGCAGAAACACCGCTGTCTAAGCCCAGCATGGGGGAGGGGGGCCAAGATCGTCATCACACGCCCCCTCCCATCGCCCTGTCACTGGCTCTATTTTTAGCCTCACTGCGGAGAAACACCGCGAGCCCCCTCTCCGGGTTCGGCGTAAGAGCCAAGGGGTGCAACGATCGTTAGGGGTGTATGGTACCAGGTCTAAACAGACAGTGTAAGGTGCAGTGGCCGCAAGTGGTAAAACGTGGAGTGGGGTGTGTATGGTGGGAGAGTGATAGTGGAAGGAAGATTTGAAGGTGGGTAGGGTGCACACATTGGAAAGAAAATAAGCATTGCATGACAGAAATAGTAGATTTTTGGGGTACAGACTAAGGGCGCAATGTAGAACTGCCCACGGATTGTAAGGGGCGTGGGGGTAGCAATAACGGTAACAAATGAACTACAGTAAAACAAAAAAACACAAAATAATGCACTGAACACCCTGAATCCAGCAGTGTGAGCCCTCTCTTCTTACCCCAACTACTGGCGGTACGCCCCAGGAACTGTCCGTTGCGGGGGTCATAGATGAAGTCCTTCCAGCTGGATTCAGGCTTGCTGCCGGCTTCCTTCTCCTCTTCCTTCGCCATGGCTGCGGTGAGGGGACCCCGGACTTTGTATCACAACTGGGGGCGCGAGAGGAGCGTGAATGCGTGCGGGGGGTGCGAGTCAGTGGAAGGTGTGTGTAGGGGGTGCGTTTTCTGGTGTTCCCGGCGATGTGCAGGCAGACTGAGGCGTTTCTGTGCGCTGCTCCTCTCTTCTGTACCGCTTGTCGGTTGTAAGCGCTCGCGCCGCTTCTTTTGCTGCAGCACGAATGACTGCGAGCCGGAGAAAGAAGGCAGAGTGCTACGCATGCGCCATGTGCGGTTGCAGCTGATGCAGCCCAGCGCGTGCGCGCATAATCCGTTAGCTGGAACGAGCCTCCCGTTAGAAACCTGTTGTCCGTTTTCAGTGTTCACATCACACCGTGCTTCTCACTCCTCCCTAATGCACTAGCGCAGAGTCGCGCGCTCCTCCTTACGCACGTGCTAATTTATCATTACTTGTTAGGTCGAAGGCTAGCTGCCCGGTTTCCTAAAGACATCTTGGGGACATTCTAAAAGTTTCCTTGTGATTACACCCCCCCCCTTGTTTACCATAGACTTTGTGGTTTGTAAACTCACATTTGCTTGCTGTCTATTGTTGAATATATTTGTTTTAGGCTATCCAGTTTGAGATAGTCCCTTTTGTGGAGCAAAGCCTGTTTACAACCACCCCTTGTGTTCTTCTAGGACTGCTACATTCTGTAAACAGGCCTGTAAATCTTGTTACATTTGTTGTGCATTCAAAGACAGAGATAAAACATCAGGCTGTTTTCCCAGGGAGCCGAGCCTGATGTGTACTTTTCTTTCTCTGACTTCAAAGTGAGAGGATTTATGTGACAACTATGCCAGAGGAAGACTTTACAATGTTATGGATTTGTAGCACACAATTTATTTAATGTCTATAAATGAACTTTGCAATTATTTCAGTATATATTTGAATTAGGAAAACACATATGGAAGATATTTTTGGGTAGTTCTGAAGTGCAGTGGAAACCAACATTTTAATGCAGTCACAACTAATCAGTACACTAGGTGATGACAATTCCACACATCAACATTTGTGCGCTGTATACTTTTATCAGCAAAATTGTATGTATGAGCAAATGTAATGATAATTTCAATTGAAAATGTGTTCTCTGTATTATCAGTGCATTATCACACCATGCATACTCCACTTTGCGCCACTCCACTCTATGCACCACTCCACCAAACTCTGCACCACACCACTCTGCGTCCACCTCTCCACTCTGCGCTCCTGCACTCTACTCTGCACCACTCCACTCTGCTCCACAGCACTCTATGTCTCTCTACTCTACACCACTGTGCTCTATGCCAATGCAGTCTATGCCACTCTACTCTACACCACATCAGTCTTTGCCACTGCACTCTACACCACTTCAGTCTAGGCCAGTCCACTCTACGCCACTTTACTTTACAACACTGCACTCTATGTCACTGTACTCTACACCAATGCACCCTACTCTACCACTCCGCTCTGCACCAATGCACTCTATGCTAATCCACTCTATGCCACGCTAATCTACTCTGCACCACTGCACTCTACCCTGAAATACTCCACTTTTCGCCACTTCACTCAACTCTGAAACAGTCTACTTCATGTTACTGCACTCTATGCCACTTTACGCTACGCCACTCTTATCCAATTTACGCCAATATGCTTTATTCCCCTGTACTCTGTAGTAAACCACTGCACACCACTGTATACCACTGCACTCTTCTCCACCTCCCACTCTATTCTAACCACTGCACTCTGCGGCACCCTACTTAACACCACTCCACTCTACCACTCTCTACTCTGCAACACTGCACTCTCCACCACTGAACTCTGCACCACTCTACTGTGCACCACTGCACTCTATGCAACTGCACTCTACTCTGCACCACTCTAGGTCACTCTACTGCAGTGTACGCCACTACACTGTATGCCACTACTCTGCATCACTACACTCTAGGCCTATCTACTTTAAGCCGTTCTAATCTCATCTGCACCACTGCATCCTACAACACTGCACTCTACACCACTCTACACTACTGCACTCTGCACCACTGCACTCTCCCCAGCACCTCTCCACTCTACTCTGGAACAATCTACTCTACCCCACTGTACTTTACACCACCCTACCGCACTGTGTGACATTTAACTCTCCGCTGCACCACTACACTATACGTGACTCTACTGTGCACCACTGCACTCTGTACACTCCACTCTGCAATACTCTACTCTGGGCCACTGCAGTCTAAGCTGCTCTAACCTAATCTACACAACTCTGCTTTGCACCACTGCACTCAATGCCACTTTGCTCAAAACCAATGTACTTTACGCCACTGCACTCTATGCCGATTTATTCTGCACCGCTGCACTCTATGCCACCATACTCTGTGCCACTGTATTCTACTCTGCACCACTGTACTCTATTGCTCTCCATGCTACTCTACTCTATGCTACTGCAGTCTACACTACTGCACTCTGGCACTCTACTCTGCAACAGTGCATTCTCTGGCACTGAACTCTAAATAACTGTACTCCATGCTACTGCACTCCACTCTGCATAACTCTACTCTACACCACTCTACTGCACTCTGTAGCTATGCACTCTTCGCTGATACATTCTACACCACTGCACTATACACCACTCTTATCTACTCTGTATCATTGCACTCTATGCCACTATGCTCTACACCACTGTAAAATACTCTAAATCACTGCATTCTACCCTCCACCACTCCACTCCACTCTACCCTGCACCACTCCACTTCACTATACTCTGAAACAATCTATTCTACGACATTGCACTTTATGCCACTGTACTCCACGCCACTCCCCTCTATGCCACTCCACGCTTTACTACTCCACTCTACTCTACTCCACGTCACTGCACTCTATGTCAATACATTAAAGGCCACTTTATTCGAAACAATGCACTTTACGCCATTGTACTCTATGCCAGTCTAATCTGCACCAATGGACTCCAAGCCACTATACTCTACTCAGCAACAGTCTACGCCACTGCACTCAAAGTCGCTTTACTCTAGGCCACTCTATGCCACTCGGCGATACTCCACTTTGACTCTCTACTCCATCAAACTATTCTCCACTCTATGCCCCTCCACTTTATGCCCCCTTTAGGAAAGTAGGTTCTGCTTTCATGTTAACCCCCACTTTTTGCTGGGGTCAGTGTGTTTTTTTGACTAGTATGGCTGGGATCCTGCTAATCAGAACACTAGCCTCTTTGCTTCCTCCCCAAATTTGACATGGTAAGTACTTTGGCACCTCCACAATTGGCTACTGGTGTACCCTTGTAAGTCCCTAGTTTATGGTACTAAGATACCCAGGGCATAGTTACACCAGGGGTCTCCCAAGGGCTGTAGCATGTATTATGCCACCCATGAAAGACCACTCAAACTGTGACTACAGGCCTGCCATAGCAGCTTGTGTAAGCTTACAACAGATATGTTTGCTTGTATCTGAGGTCACTACACTTAAAACCTATGTCACCCCTAAGGCAGGCCTTTCAATCTTTAAGGCAGGATGCTTGGTTATATGATGAGCAGGACACCCCCTACAAACTCCTGAGTCGATTCTCCAGGCTTTCTTAGTGCAGTCAGCCATTTTGATAAATCTAGTGGCCATGCATCATTATGCGATGGCTAACTATTTAGTGACTTTGCCGAACCTGGACATGTTTGATATCAAACATGTTGGAATCAAACCGTAACACCGTTACCGGTGTTGGAGGTATGATTCCATGCACTGGGGGGCTTCTCTGGGAAGCCGGCAGTACTCCCGGTAACAGCATTCCAGGGTCTGCCAGCAAACTAGTGCTGCTGCTGACCCCAGACATGATTCTGCCCTCCTGCTGCTGAGCTGAGCTCGAGCAGGGGAAGGTAGAACAATGTGTTTATGACCACCTCCCAGACAGGACTTAGGGCCAGATGTAGGTAGCTGTAATGACTGGATTTTCGGACCAGGTGGAATCAGCTTACAAAACACCACCAAACCTAGCCGAAACGTAATCACCTCCCTCCTCAGGACGTACTTACAAAAGGCACCTGGGTACCTACCTGAGGATGGGGAATTAGCAATATACAAGCTTATATCATCAAAAACACCACTAAATCTATAGGGATTACTAGAAATACTCACTGATTATTCCACACCGCACTCATACCTTATAGTCTCGCGGCAACATAGGCCCAGACTAGACTACCCTGAGGCAGTTCCGATTACTTACCATTACACACTGATCACAATCAGTGCTCGCACAAGCCACAATCTTGTGGGTATAAACACTGTATCCCCCCAGTGCTCTCACTATTTCACACATACACAAGCCACAATCCTGTGGGTATACACATTGACCACGATCAATGCTCTCACTATCGCCACTTTCCCTAGCGGCGATCTCATTACACACTGACCACAATCAGTGCTGTCTCAAGCCACAATCTTTTGGGTATGCACATTGATCACAATCAATGCTCTCATTAACGCCGCTGCACAACGACGATCACTGTCCTATGAATACCTTCAGCTCTTTCTCTCTCTGTTGGGAAGTTTCTTTATATATATCTAATATCCTCTGGGAATATAATATTATAGTTTATGTTATAGATAGACAGGTCGATCCTTTCACACAAGAATGGCCAAATCACAATATGCAAAGGTTATTCTCCAATGTAAGTGCTTCTCTACTCCCTTGCTCAGTTTCCATTTACCTGGACGGGAGATGCATCCGTTCACATAACAGCATCTGACTAGAAGAAAGGTTAACTTTATTATGAATAATAACACTTGCACAGCTGTTCACTAAGAACTGGGGTCCTTTTATTTAAACAATAACAACAATATAATACTGCAATATAACACATAGCCTGAAAAGCAAAAGAAAGAATTAGAATGTGTGTGCACGCTAATAAGAAAGGGTCGACGTCACCTTATGAGTATGAAGTCTGGGCTCAGTTGTCATCTGGGTTCCCTTCTCGTCTGTGCCTTGGCTCATCTTAGGATCACCCCTGCAGTCACGGATACACGTCTGCACCGCTATGCTCTGTCTCCTCTGCTCCCCTCCAAGTCACTGGAACCTCCTTCTTATTCTCTACTTCGTTTGCTTCACTCTCGCTGTTCCGCACTACTCCTCTCTCCTCTCAATCACGGACTATCTTCACCTTCTAACTTCGATCTTATAATGCAGGTTCTGCAGCTCTAGTATTCGTTCGCTCCGCTAACTGCTTCATTCTGCATGCTCTGATCTTAGTATCAAAGCTCGCCAGCTGCTCCAACTAAAATACTTCAATCTTTCTGAGAGAGTATCAGCCCTCGGTCTTTCTCGGACTTCAAAATGGCGACTGTCTGCCTTGAATTGATTAACTGCAATAATGCTAACGACTAGCTGCCGTCTACTAACTGACTCACGGACTGAACCCTGAACTCTCTGTGCTTTCGCTAATATAGAACCGTGTTCATGCATGGAAATTTACGGCCAGTAACCTGCCGCCCACCAAATTCTTGTACCACCCCGTGCCAAGGACACGTTCTCAGCCGGCCGGCCTGATGTTGCGTCTTCGACACAAAGAAAAATAGAATCCTTCGATAACCTCTTAAGTGCTGCGTCGGGGCGTTGGCCGACGGCAGCACTACCTCCCCAGTGCTGCGCACGTCCATTGGACGTCCATTTAGCACTAGTTCCAATGGACAGCGCAGCACTGGGGATGGATATTTGCGCCGCATCTAAGGTGTTAAGGGCCAGCCTGAGCCGGTTCTCTCCAAGCGAACAACACCTTATAACTAAAACATTACATTTGACCTAAAAGCATCTCAAGCAGCCAAGGCAGAAAGAAAGATGGAGTCTCTCCCGTTCGAGGCATACAGGGCCCGAAATAAGCATAACTCCATCAGAAATATGCTAGCAACCTTACAAAAAGACGGATTAATACTAATACTAAGGAATATATTCATTAACATAAGTTTATAGACCCTAAGATGCAAAAAAGGGTAGGGAATTACGTCAAACACCTGGTAAATCGGCCAGGTCTGAGGTTCTAATCCTCCTGTTAGAATGATAGAAGGCTAAAGTCACCTACACCCAAAAAGGGGCAGAAAACCCGGTCAGAACACTTCACCCTTGACTTTAGACTACTAATCATTCGCTAAATGGAACTAACATCTGTTGAGGAATAATATGAAACAAAACTAACTGATCTATTTCTAGTATTACGTCTACAAATTTGAAGTAAAGAAGGAATACACTGAATAAAACAGCAAATAGCAACTAAGATACAGATAGTAAGCAGGATACCCCCTAATATCTGACGTAAAGAATGTAAATCTGGTAACCAATTAAAGAGCCAGTCAAACCAGCCCTAGTCAATGTGTTTTCTAACTTCTTTGGTCAAGTCGTGAAGTTTGTCAATGTGTGCCTGAATAGATCTAGTATGATCTGATAAATTGAAACAACAAAGACCCTCAAAGTCAGAACAGTCCTGTCCATGTTTAAGTAAAAGATAATCTATTGCGGCCCTGTTCTGCAAAATAGCTCTGCGTTCACCCTGGGCGTCCAATAGCATGTCAGATAGAATTGTAGAAGTGTGATTAATGGATTTAACCATCCAACAGGCCATTTTTCCAATAGACAATCAAATAGTATCTCTCTGAGCTCCACAAAATTAATCAATAGGTTGCAATTCACCAATCAAGTACAATGTCCAATAATATTCAGTGCAGAAGTGATATCTTCATTGCCAAGTAAAGTCTTTAGTTAATGAAAAGTTCCAAAGTTCCAATATTCCAATCTCCTTTATTGGTTTTTCTTTACTCCAATTCACAATTTCGTCCTTAATTGTATTTCAGCCAACACTTGTTTCATCTGATGCTAATCCTTGCATCAACAGACTTCATCAGGGCTGAAACCCAAACATATTTACATTATTACTTGTACCCACTAATATAGCTGTTAGTTTACCCATAACCAGTTCCACCACAGAAAGTGTAAAGAGCCAAAATACGTCACTTCAAGAGGCTACCAAAATTATTCCAAAAAGCTTCAGAAAGGAAAGGAAAATTATTCCAGTGAAACCAGGTATATCATACACCCTATTCATGCAAGGTAAATACTAAATAGAAGTAATCCCAAACGTACCATTCCAAAAAAATAAAAATAACAGAGTATTACCTCAATCACAATTAAGTCTTGCCAAAAAGCAACATTTCACTATGTTTTTGGTGATATGTAGAAATCAGTTAGAAGAGCCTGGAACAAAGGTATACTTGCATAATAAGTTTATAAAGTTATATGTTTGTGAGAGCTATTACTTGTAAACAAATGCTACCTATTCATAGTAATAAATGAAAGAAACTCACCTATAATATAGGTGTGTTCTCCCTGAGAGGTACATCAGATCAGATGCAGCAATAAGAGTTTCAGGATACACGAGTACGTGTACCTAAAGAAAACGAAATATTTATTGAGTATTTTACCAATGTGGCTAATAAGCACTTTCTCGAAATAGCAGGCTCAAACATTGTACTAGAGTGCCTACGTAATTTATACTCGGGCGTAAAAGAAAACCCGGGTCGGCAAATTATAAACACACAATGCCCGCATTCGAGACGATTAGTACAAAATCCTACAACGTGTAGGAATTACAGGTTTTAATCTAGCGTGCCCGCATCACATCTAAGCCGGCGTTTACCTGTCCAGTTACTTGCAGCGTCTCCTCGTCAATTTCCCGGCTTTCGCGTTCGCGCTCTCATAGGGCGCCATATTTAAATGTAAAAACGCGCACTGCCAACTCGTCGCGTCATGTTTGGCGAGGCACGTAATGGGTAAATCATAAATAACTCTAGCTTGCGGTATAATTGCTGCATTTATAATATTTATAAAGTGAGTAAGTCAATTGTTTAGTTTAATTTTAGTATTTACGATCAGTTTTCAGCCAGATCTTCACTACCTATTGTATTATTATTAATTACATATAAGGTACTGGTTTGAATTAAGGATTGAGTATATTAAAAATTACGTTCTTACCACTATTCCTAGTTAAGTACTGATTAAGAATTAAGCTGTCATATATTTAGTCCTATCTTTGTTTCTCACGACCTAAGTATAAGAATGCCGATATATATTATATTATCAGTATCTATCTAGACAATCCACATTTTCATACTACCTCTAATTTAAGAGTTGCAGAAAAATAAGTTTTATAGTTAGGAAAATTATACATAGGTTCAGTTGATGCAAAAAGATTTGCATAACAGCTCACTCGAACCGCTGGCTCCAAAAGTGAGTGTCTAGCGAAAAGCAACCGACCCACGCCATTAATTCAGGATCGTCGGCCGGTTTCTTTTATGGTATACCTTTGCCACTGCTCCTACACCCTAATTTCAGCATCCTCAAAATATGTAAAAAGAAAAAGAAAGAAAGAAACATGCACAGATTATTATTACAGTCGAGGTAAAGGGGAGAGTCAATAAGAAGTGGAGAAAATAACCAACATATTTGAAAAATCTAAATTCTAGTTGAAGGTCAATTCAGTCGACAGTAACAATATTATACATTCCAAATTCCTTATTGGACAACGTAATAGATAACGTCGACAGTAACAATAGTATACATTCCAAATTCCTTATTGGATGACGTAATAGAAAGTGCATTTGAATTATCCTCATGTCTAGTAAAATATTGCATATCTGATAATAAGTACGTATTAAGTAGAACTTCACATATTGACAAGAAATATCGATTTGCATTCAGTGGTCAGAGCAAAAAACCAACATAAAATTCACAAAATGTCTACACATCTTACTAAGCTATGAATACATCATATTTTCTTCAGTCTCCTAAAAAGTACTGTAGCTCAGAGTCTAAATTGAGGCCCTCTTCAACCGCTCTGAGTTTCATGATCCATCTTGCCTCACTACGTCGTAGTTTTAGTACTCTGTTTCCACCACGGGATACTATTGTTACTGTCGACGTTATCTATTACGTTGTCCAATAAGGAACTCTCCCCTTTACCTCGACTGTAATAATAATCTGTGCATGTTTCTTTCTTTCTTTTTCTTTTTACATATTATGAGGATGCTGAAATTAGGGTGTAGGAGCAGTGGCAAAGGTATACCATAAAAGAAACCGGCCGACGATCCTGAATTAATGGCGTGGGTCGGTTGCTTTTCGCTAGACACTCACTTTTGGAGCCAGCGGTTCGAGTGAGCTGTTATGCAAATCTTTTTGCATCAACTGAACCTATGTATAATTTTCCTAACTATAAAACTTATTTTTCTGCAACTCTTAAATTAGAGGTAGTATGAAAATGTGGATTGTCTAGATAGATACTGATAATATAATATATATCGGCATTCTTATACTTAGGTCGTGAGAAACAAAGATAGGACTAAATATATGACAGCTTATTTCTTAATCAATACTTAACTAGGAATAGTGGTAAGAACGTAATTTTTAATATACTCAATCTTTAATTCAAACCAGTACCTTATATGTAATTAATAATAATACAATAGGTAGTGAAGATCTGGCTGAAAACTGATCGTAAATACTAAAATTAAACTAAACAATTGACTTACTCACTTTATAAATATTATAAATGCAGCAATTATACCGCAAGCTAGAGTTATTTATGATTTACCCATTACGTGCCTCGCCAAACATGGCGCGACGAGTTGGCAGTGCGCGTTTTTACATTTAAATATGGCGCCCTATCAGAACGCGAACGCGAAAGCCGGGAAATTGACGAGGAGACGCTGCAAGTAACTGGACAGGTAAACGCCGGCTTAGATATGATGCGGGCACGCTAGATTAAAACCTGTAATTCCTACACGTTGTAGGATTTTGTACTAATCGTCTCGAATGCGGGCATTGTGTGTTTATAATTTGCCGACCCGGGTTTTCTTTTACGCCCGAGTATAAATTACGTAGGCACTCTAGTACAATGTTTGAGCCTGCTATTTCGAGAAAGTGCTTATTAGCCACATTGGTAAAATACTCAATAAATATTTCGTTTTCTTTAGGTACACGTACTCGTGTATCCTGAAACTCTTATTGCTGCATCTGATCTGATGTACCTCTCAGGGAGAACACACCTATATTATAGGTGAGTTTCTTTCATTTATTACTATGAATAGGTAGCATTTGTTTACAAGTAATAGCTCTCACAAACATATAACTTGATAAACTTATTATGCAAGTATACCTTTGTTCCAGGCTCTTCTAACTGATTTCTACATATCACCAAAAACATAGTGAAATGTTGCTTTTTGGCAAGACTTAATTGTGATTGAGGTAATACTCTGTTATTTTTATTTTTTTGGAATGG
The DNA here is from genome assembly GCF_964263255.1 of Lissotriton vulgaris. Taxonomy (NCBI): domain Eukaryota; kingdom Metazoa; phylum Chordata; class Amphibia; order Caudata; family Salamandridae; genus Lissotriton; species Lissotriton vulgaris. The sequence goes on along the minus strand of NC_141699.1, from coordinate 603,188,639 downwards.
TACGTTTGGGATTACTTCTATTTAGTATTTACCTTGCATGAATAGGGTGTATGATATACCTGGTTTCACTGGAATAATTTTCCTTTCCTTTCTGAAGCTTTTTGGAATAATTTTGGTAGCCTCTTGAAGTGACGTATTTTGGCTCTTTACACTTTCTGTGGTGGAACTGGTTATGGGTAAACTAACAGCTATATTAGTGGGTACAAGTAATAATGTAAATATGTTTGGGTTTCAGCCCTGATGAAGTCTGTTGATGCAAGGATTAGCATCAGACGAAACACGTTTTGGCTGAAATACAATTAAGGACGAAATTGTGAATTGGAGTAAAGAAAAACCAATAAAGGAGATTGGAATATTGGAACTTTGGAACTTTTCATTAACTAAAGACTTTACTTGGCAATGAAGATATCACTTCTGCACTGAATATTATTGGACATTGTACTTGATTGGTGAATTGCAACCTATTGATTAATTTTGTGGAGCTCAGAGAGATACTATTTGATTGTCTATTCCCTGGAGTTCCGGGGTATCTTGGGTCACTGTCGGTAACCAGTACCTTTCTCTCTTGGAGTTCACTCTCTGGAATTACTTGAATTTGCAATATATTCCTATACTTATAGCTGTGCGCCTGATCTTAGACTTGGTTGCCAAATCAGTTTTAGTTTTTTCATTTTTCCAATAGATTTGGCATTGTAGACCGCTAAGGCAGGGACTCCCAGAATAGAGAAAGCCAAACTAAGATATTCAGACTTAGAATATAAATGTAGCGTAGAATCACAATCGTCTTTTACCATAACTGCATTACGAACAATACGGGAATTTGCATTAGGATGTGAAGAAAACATTAGCAAACTCAATCTAGTGATAGTACATGGTCCTCCGGTAATATTAGCAGGAATGTAAGGCCAAGATGTATTGCCACAAGAGAAAAGCCATCCAGAAGGTAATAGCATTGTACGATAATGGCTTGGGGTAACTACAAGACTTTTACAGGTCATATTATTCTTGACAGAAACACAGGACTTCGATGACCTCCGAGAACATAAAGTTTTTTCATGATCTGTGAATGAAGTAGCACCTCTTAATTTTAAACAAACACATTCAGTTATGGCGCTTGGATCACAGGTAAGGAAGAAACATAAATCACCCTGCGTGATATTATATGTAGTTATTTGAGAAGTAATCGGTGGTACTGGATCTAATAGCACAGTACATAAAGGACAATACTCATGGGTCGCAAAATCACCAAGAATAATATTAGGACGGGCATTTGATATATTGAAAATATGGGCAAGTGTCTCCAGAGAAGCCGGGACGGCAACCAAACAGGTTGCTAATATGTCAGTTACCGAACGCATCGGCGTTAAACAGAAATGTGGGGATTTTGTCACCCTTCGTGCCAGAGTAGTCCAAAAGTTAGATTATGAATCCCACGCAGCAAAGGAACGCTGTACTCTGATTATTGAATCAACCAAAGTCTGGGGGTTCCTTCCTCTCCCGACGTAGCAAGCCAAAAGGAGTCAAACGCCGGCACATCCTGCAACAGCAGTCCAGAGAATGATCTGAAAGAAAATCAAATACAGGCATTATTCATTCTCTTAAGTAACATTTGTCAGCCGGGACAGCTTCCAGCTATCTTTCCCTGGTCTCATGACAAGTACTGTATTATCATGACCAGTTGCAATAATTTCAGCTTGTTCAGGGGGATTTTTAGGCGATTACACCCACACTCTCGCTCCTGGATTGTCAGTGGAGCCAAAACCTTTTTGTCCTCGAACAATTAACAAGGTTGGGGCAGTGCCTTTCTGAATCTCACCACTGAAAACAGGCATGATTAACAACTGAGCAATTCGGTCAGTCTTTTGAATTGGTAAATCAACCTCACTGCTATTTAGCAGGAGAACCTTAATCTCTCCCTGATATTCACTGTCAATGATTCCTCCAAGCACTTGATCGGGCCTGGCCTTTTAAGGCCAGGCCCGATCTAGGAGCTATCAGGCCAAAATTTCCAGTTGGTATACAGACACCAATGCCAGTCTCAATGATAACACGATCTCTGCTTTTTACAATAATGTCATTCATGACATGCAGGTCCAAGCCTGCAGAACCTGGGGTTGCTCTGCATGGAGCCAGGGCTCCAGGGGAAATCTCCCAATACATTGCAGTATTTTGAATTGTGTTTGGTTTAGCATCAACAGCTGGAGGAAATAAACGCATTAATGGAGATTCAGCATTTAAAAAGGGACGATTATTCAAAATCAACAGTGCCTGAAACAAATATTCTCTCCAATTCTTATATTTATTATCAGTTAATTTACGCAATTGATCTTTTAGCAAACCATTCATTCTCTCTATAAGGCCTGCTGCCTGCTGCCTGTGGGTAGTACGGTATATGAAACACCCATTCAATGTTGTTCTCCGCACAAAATTCCTGCACCAATCTTCCCTTAAAGTGTGATGCATTGTCAGATTGAATCTGAAATGGGACACCATAATATAGCATAATCAATTCTAATGTTTTAATGGTGTTTACCTGGGTAGCTCGTTTACAGGGAAAGGCCACCAAAAGACCACTGTATGTGTCAACGATGGTACAAATATATTGGCAATTTTTACTCATAGGGAGTGGACCAATATAATCAATCTGCCAAATTTGAGCGGGCAATTTTCCTCGATGTAAATGTCCTCTAACAATTTGGGGTACTTTTCGTTGTCTAGAATGTTGACAGATAGGACAATGCAGTATAGTATCTTTAATCAAATTTAAAGGAATATAAATTCCTCAATCAGCAGCCCACCTGCTAGTGGCTCTCTCTCCAAAATGTCCTGCTTTCTGGTGGGTCCATTTCGCCAATCCCGCCTCAGCAATTTTAGATTTCTCATCTGCAATGTTGTGAAAGAATTTGTCAAGGGAGTCTATTGGTGTATGAGCATCCACATGAAAGATTGTAACAGTACTTTGCGGAAGCAGTTCTCAAATTTCTTTCCATAATTCTTTACCCCAAAGTTCCTTAGAATGCAATTCCCAATTATGAGCATGCCATGTTGGTAACCAAACAGCCAGTCCATTAGCAGTGGACCAGGAATCAGTAAAAATGTGACACGTACCAGGTAGTTCCTGCTTTAAAACTTGGTAAACAGCATACAATTCAGCAAATTGACTACTTTTTCCTTCACCAGTTGTACTCAGCAATTTCTGGGTGACAGGATTATAGGACACTGCCTTCCAATGCCTCTTCTCTCCTATGTACCTCGCTGAACCATCCGTAAACCACACATGGTTTCTGTCCTCCACGGACATATCATCAAATGGCTTACCCCACTTAACAGGAGATTCCTGCACTATAGGTACGAAGCAATCACTCCCAGTCTCATTCGATGGCGCCTGCTCCACTTGCTCATGTAACATCGAAACACCTTTCAGTCCCACACGTGCCCTGTCCTGTATATACCATTTCCACTTAATCACACTCGCCTCTCGAGCATGTCCATTTCGATGAGTTTTCGGCGAACTCAAAACCCATTGCATAATAGGAATTTAAGGTCTCAGCATCACATCATGTCCCAAAGTCAATTGCCCGGTATCCACCAGAGCCCATTAACATGCAAGTAACTGTTTCTCAAAAGGTGTATAACGCTCACCAGCATCAGGTAACTTTTTAGTCCAGAAGCCTAACGGTACTTTATTTTTGCCTTGTTTTTGCCACAAACTCCAATTTGCATAAGGACCTTGAACAGACACATTCAAATCCACATCACCATCACGCACGGGCCACAGATCTAAAGCATACTGAATTGCTTCTTTCGCCAAATCAAACGCATCTTGCTGCGGTTTATTCCATTCAAACGCATTCTTTTTACGAGTGACTCTGTATAAAGGGGCTAATATCTGACTCAAATGTGGGATGTGTTGACGCCAAAAACCAAATAAACTAATAAATCTCTGGGCTTCTCTTCGGTTCCGAGGAACCGCAAAGTCAAGAATTTTCTGCTTCACTTGTGGAATCACTTCTCTGTTACCTTTATGCCAATTAATGCCTAAAAAGGTCACACTTTGTGACGGACCTTGCAACTTGTCGGGATTGATTTCCCAACTTTTTTCACGTAAATGATTAATAACCTGATCTAACTGAGTCTGAACTTGGTCCTGTGTCTCACCTTGAACCAGAATGTCGTCAATATAATGACAAATTTGTATTTGTGGGTTTATGAGTATTTCAGATAAATGTTCCGCCACCAGCCGGTGACAGATCGTAGGACTATGTACATAGCCTTGGGGAAGACTTCTAAACGTCATTTGACGTCCATTCCATGTAAAACTGAATTGTTCCTGACGCTCAGGGGCAATTGGAATTGAAAAGAAAGCATTAGCAATATCAATAGACGCATACCATATTCCTGGATGCTTCTGAATTCTTTCAATTAAAGTAATCATGTCTGGTACTGCAACAGTCAAAGGGGGTGTATGTTTATTTAATTCGCGGAAATCAACAGTCATACGCCAAGAATTATCACTCTTGCGCACAGGCCAAACGGGATTATTCCAAGCAGAAGTAACCGGAGTTATAAGTCCTGCATTCACTAGGTCCTGAATCGTAGAACTAATCTCCTCGTGACCACCTGGAATACGGTACTGTTTTTGGGAAACAACATTTGTAGCCTGGGGAATCTTTATAGGAGGCATTCTCAAACGACCAACTCGTACAGGTCTAGATGAAATATAACCTCTACTTCCAAATTGATAGCAACCATCATCTAAATGCAATGTCATACCTTTCAAAATATCAATTTCAATTATATATTCCATAAGTGGCACAACTAAAACAGAATATTCTTTTCGGGGAATTCTACCTATTTTCATTTCAACATTTGTTTGTACTGCGGGGGTTTCCTTTCCACCTAAACCAGTAATTGTGAAAAATTGTCCTTTAAATTTCTTTGATTTTCCATGAATTAGAGTGGCCTCCGCTCCTGTATCTACCAATGCTCGGGCCCTTTGTATATTACGATGTCTCCAAAACATTTCAATATCTGCATAGGGTCTATTGTCTTTGTGAGCCCAACTGCGTACTGGAGCTTGACCTATTTCCTAATCATTTTTATTGCGTTCTGACAACCAAGACAAATCAGGGTAAATGCTCTCAAATTTCTTGGACGATATAATGTCCTGTTCATATCCATCCCCATTACGAAATGGATTTTTGTCATCTGCATAGTATTGTGAATTACGTTCAGAAAATCTGTGTCGATCCTCTCTTCTCCTCATCTCAGGGGACTGATCCCTTTCATCTCTGAATCTGCTTTCAACATAGTCATCTCTCCTTCTTTCTCTTTCCCCCTCTCTCCTCCTCTCTCTTTCACACCGAGGGGACACATCACGCTCATTCCGTCGTCTATCACGCCGATCCGAATCATCACGACGTTGATCATCCCCACTGTCATCAGAATATTCACGATCACATTCATTCTTTCGCACACGTCGTGCACCCTCCTTCCGATCCAAACCACGCTTGCGAAATAAGTCCCACAAGTGATTATTAGGTTCACCATCAATGTCTTCTCTCTTCATACCATCAGCCAGCAAAGCAAGAAACATATCACGTCTAGAAAACTTATAATTTCCAGCAGTACGACCCTCAGGTCTGGATTGTCTTTCAGGTTTAAGCCATTCGCCCAATTCACCAAGTTGACGGACAGATTCAAGCACTAAGGACAACGCATTGCCAGTCTGATTCATCAACAAAGTCATCATAACTTGTTTATACGCAACAGGGGAAGAACGGATAACGCGATTCCGCACAGAAGATGTCAATAAACCATCCAACAATCTGTCAGATGTACTCAGAAAAATTGCGGTTTTCATCACCTCCTCTTTCAGTCTTTGTGCTGCATCACGTAACGTGTACCATGGCTTGTCATTCAGAGGCCAATCAGATTCAGTAGGGTATTTGTGATTACAACCATCAGTCGCTAACTGAAGCAAACTAATTTGACCAGCAGCATTATAATTTCGGAAATTATCCTGAACAGTAGAATCAGAACTCAAAGAACAAAACTTCAAAGCATCACCCCCATCTAGCATGATGCCACCAGCACCCAGATCATAGAGACGCACCATCCATGTAAGCAAGGCCTCACCGGGTCATTGTCGAAATCGTTGCAAAATATCACTAACTTCCTGTTGAGTAAAGTCTTCTAAACTATCCAAAGGAACACCAGTCGATTACCAGGAGCCTGCTGCAACTTACGTCGAAAAACCGGATGCGCAGAAATTTCAGTACGAGCAGCACAAGGAGCCCGATCAACAGATTTAGAGACACAGTTAGATCGAGAAAAGTCATCAGATTTAGAACACCGACCATGGTCGCCTGAATCATCAAATTTGTCAAAAGTATTAGATTTACAGTCACATCCAGTGCGAGAATACTCACGTCTATCAGACTCCTAAGCCAAGGAGCCAGAATCATTTGAGTCCCAGATATTACCGTCCCACTCACCAGGATTCCAATCCAGTCCGGCTTTCGCCACGACCAGACGCACTTTCCGTTTGCAAACACGACCACGACGATTCTTATATTTGTATTTAGCAATACGAACAGCAGCTCTTTCTGCAATAGTCTGATAAGTCTCCAGTTTGTCGGCAAGCAATTTATTTTGACATCTCAAAAGAGTATGAGCATTTTGCACTTCAACAAACTTCTCTTCCATTTCCACATATTGTTTCTGTAATTTCAAAAATTTCTCATGTACAATCCTGTACGCAGATAATGCAATCCAACCTCTGCGTCCCAAAATAGGAAGCTCATCACCCTTCACAACTGGCGCTTTCTGCAAACAAGCAATCACATTAGTCGGATCCGCCAGTTCCAAACAAGAACTCCAATTCTCACTCAAACCAGTGGAATCACCCCACTCACGGGCCAATGCCTCGTAAGGCGTTGATTCCCAGCCGGGAATTTCAACAGGCAACTTAAAAGTAGATTTAGACCTCCTCAAAAACATCGTGCCAAAAAAGAAAAAATATATATACAACTATAAACAAATAATATACAAAAATGTACTCCGTACGCGCCAAGCGCAAACCAACAAGATAGAAACAATACAGCGCTAACAGGCTTTCGTAAACGGTTTGTGACGCCAGATGTAACGACTGGATTTTCGGACCAGGTAGAATCAGCTTACAAAACACCACCAAACCCAGCCGAAACGTAATCACCTCCCTCCTCAGGATCTACTTACAAAAGGCACCTGGGTACCTACCTGAGGATGGGGAACTAGCAATATACAAGCTTATATCATCAAAAACACCACTAAATCTATAGGGATTACTAGAAATACTCACTGATTATTCCACACCACACTCATACCTTATAGTCTCGCGGCAACATAGCCCAGACTAGACTACCCTGAGGCAGTTCCGATTACTTACCATTACACACTGATCACAATCAGTGCTCGCATAAGCCACAATCTTGTGGGTATAAACACTGTATCCCCCCAGTGCTCTCACTATTTCACACATACACAAGCCACAATCCTGTGGGTATACACATTGACCACGGTCAATGCTCTCACTAACACCACTTTCCCTAGCGGCGATCTCATTACACACTGACCACAATCAGTGCTCTCTCAAGCCACAATCTTGTGGGTATACACATTGATCACAATCAATGCTCTCATTAACGCCGCTACACAACGACAATCACTGTCCTATGAATACCTTCAGCTCTTTCTCTCTCTGTTGGGAAGTTTCTTTATGTATATCTTATATCTACTGGGAATATAATATTATAGGTAATGTGATAGATAGACAGGTCGATCCTTTCCCACAAGAATGGCCAAATCACAATATGCAAAGGGTATTCTCCAACGTAAGTGCTCCTCTACTCCCTTGCTCAGTTACCATTTACCTGGACAGGAGATGCATCCGTTCACATAACAGCATCTGACTAGAAGAAAGATTAACTTTATTATGAATAATAACACTTGCACAGCTGTTCACTAAGAACTGAGGACCCTTTATTTAAACAATAACAACAATATAATACTGCAATATAACACATAGCCTGAAAAGCAAAAGAAAGAATTAGAATGTGTGTGCACGCTAATAAGAAAGGGTCGACGTCACCTTATGAGTATGAAGTCTGGGCTCAGTTGTCATCTGGGTTCCCTTCTCGTCTGTGCCTTGGCTCATCTTAGGATCACCCCTGCAGTCACGGATACACGTCTGCACCGCTATGCTCTGTCTCCTCTGCTCCCCTCCAAGTCACTGGAACCTCCTTCTTATTCTCTACTTCGTTTGCTTCACATTCGCTGTTCTGCACTACTCCTCTCTCCTCTCAATCACGGACTATCTTCACCTTCTAACTTCGATCTTATAAAGCAGGTTCTGCCGCTCTAGTATTCGCTCGATCCGCTAACTGCTTCATTCTGCATGCTCTGATCTTAGTATCAAAGCTCGCCAGCTGCTCCAACTAAAAAAACTTAAATCTTTCAGAGAGAGTATCAGCCCTCGGTCTTTCTCGGACTTCAAAATGGCGACTGTCTACCTTGAATTGATTAACTGCAATAATGCTAACAACTAGCTGCCATCTACTAACTGACTCACGGACTGAACCCTGAACTCTCCGTGCTTTCGCTAATATAGAACCGTGTTCATGCATGGAAATTTACGGCCAGTAACCTGCCGCCCACCAAATTCTTGTACCACCCCGTGCCAAGGACACGTTCTCAGCCGGCCGGCCTGATGTTGCGTCTTCGACACGAAGAAAAATACAATCCTTCGATAAGGGCCAGCCTGAGCCGGTTCTCTCCAAGCGAACAACACCTTATAACTAAAACATTACATTTGACCTAAAAGCATCTCAAGCAGCCAAGGCAGAAAGAAAGATGGAGTCTCTCCCGTTCGAGGCCTACAGGGCCCGAAATAAGCATAACTCCATCAGAAATATGCTAGCAACCTTACAAAAAGACAGATTAATACTACTACTAAGGAATCTATTCATTAACATAAGTTTATAGACCCTAAGATGCAAAAAAGGGTAGGGAATTACATCAAACACCTGGTAAATCGGCCAGGTCTGAGGTTCTTATCCTCCTGTTAGAATGATAGCAGGCTAAAGTCACCTACACCCAAAAAGGGGCAGAAAACCCGGTCAGAACAGTAGCCCAATACCGGTCGGTAACGGCCGGAATTACCGAATTTCGGCCGTTACCGACCAGTATTGGACATTTGAGATGTAGGAGGCAGGTTTAAGGATTCTGTAATTTACTGAACGGTAATTTAAGGAATCGGTAAATTACCGAATTCTTAAATACCGATTCGGTAAATTACTGAATCCTTAATTTAGGGAGCACTCAAGTGAGTGCATTTTTCACTTAAGGATTCGGTATTTACCACCAACTACAAGTTGGTGGTAAATATCGAAAACCTTTGAAAAAGCAAATTTGTGCTTTTCCAAAAGTGCCATGTGGCAGACATAGCCACATGTGCACCCATGCACCATTCAGGGGTGCAACAGGGTGTCAATGTGACACCCTGCCACCCTTGTAAGTCTTCCCCCTATTACCGATTCGGTATTTACCGAATCAGTAATTCTCATTTATTCCTATGGGCCTCCAGGTAAATGTAGATTACCTACATATGGCCCATAGTGTGTTGGGTTAGGGTGGGGGTGCTTACCAGTGCCACCAGACTGTTTTGAAGGACACATTTGGTGCCTCCTTGCATACTCTAGTTAGAACCAGTTCTGGGAGCCCTTGGCTCCCGCTCTGGAGTGAAAATGGACAAAGGACATGGGAGTATCCTCCCCTCAGTCTAGCCCCATCTTTGGGAGGAACTCCTGAGTCGTCCTAACCCCTTTCCTAGGGTATAAAAGGGCTTACGTGTGGTTGGGTCTTCAGATTCATCATGGGACAAGAGTCAAGCCTGAAACCATATCACTCTTCGACCATCTAGACACTTGGGGTTTGCTGGACTTCACCTGGAACTGAGACTGCATCACGTAAGACAGCTGTTGCTCCTTGTTTCGCTGTTCTGCAAGTCTTCTTCGTCGTCTGTATCTGTGCTTCATCTAGGATCTTCAACAGACCTGTGGGCATCAGGACACACAAAGTAATCACCCTTCGAGTGAAGGAGTCATTCCCCTGCATCTGCAGGCACCGCAACAAAGCTGACCAGTCTGTTGCTCCTCACATCCCATGGACAACGAAAGGCTCAGCAACACAGGTAGTGGTTCTGCAACCTCCATCGAGGCCTGACCTGTCCTCTCTGAAATTTTGAGGCCAGTATCCCTTGTCGTAACCGATAGGGCCAAACCCCTGTGCACCGCTTTTGTTTGCTGTTACTAAGGCATGTTGGATCTGCACTCCAAAGGTCTTCGGGCTACAAGAAGCTCCAGCCTCCTCATCTCTTCCTGCCAAGATCAGCATCCTCACTGCATCCTCTCCACTGTGGGCCTTTATATTTGGTGAGCTGCTCGAGATCCTCTTGGGACTCCTGTATGTCTGGACTGTGGGTCCTATCAAGGGTATTCTCTTGATTTAGTGGGCTCCCCTGCTTGCTTGGTGCCTGCTCTGACTCTCCTGCAGTCAGTGGATCCCTGGACCTTGCTGGTCCCAACATCGCTCCTTCATTTTTTTCCACTTCTGTTGCTCCTGCCAAGGCTTGCTGGTGCTCCCACCTTGCACCGACCCCCTGGTTCTCGACTTCCTATGTGGGAGAGCTCATGAACGGCTCCTGGTCTTCCTCAGTGTTGTGTGGTCCTCACAGCTGCAGTGACAAGGTCACCGTCATCACTCCTGCATCTTCAGTCATCGGCGGGCATTGCTCTTCCGTGCCTCCTGATCACTTCCGAGAGGCATAGACTCTGTCCCCTTGCAGGCTCTTCTCTTCAATAATCCATCCTTGAATTCTACCGGACTCTTGCACAGTCTTTGCCAGCCGCATCTTTACTGAAGTTGTAGTCCACAGCTGTTTCTGACGTCATTTCCCACCAATGCACCCTGCTTCCCCGGTGTAGGTTTCCTGGTGCCTGGAGTATCCACGGGTGGGTTGACTCTCCAACCTTCTGTCTTCCATGGGGTTTCTTCAGGGTCCACTGGGAGGGGTCCTTCTTCAAAACAGGAACTGCGACTTTCCCGTTGACTTCTATTGAGTACGTGGCTATGTTTCCACTCTGCACACAACCTCCATGGGGTTCATGGGTACTTCCCTTGGGTGGTTTCTTTGGGTCCTCAGCTCTTCTGAGTGTCCTGGTCCGAATCCTGACATCAGCCGCAGTTTGCTATCCACTTTCTTGGTGTAGGTTTTGGTCTCCCCCTGGAGATCAGCATCCTCACTGCATCCTCTCCACTGTGGGCCTTTATATTTGGTGAGCTGCTCGAGATCCTCTTGGGACTCCTGTATGTCTGGACTGTGGGTCCTATCAAGGGTATTCTCTTGATTTAGTGGGCTCCTCTGCTTGCTTGGTGCCTGCTCTGACTCTCCTGCAGTCAGTGGATCCCTGGACCTTGCTGGTCCCAACATTGCTCCTTCATTTTTTTCCACTTCTGTTGCTCCTGCCAAGGCTTGCTGGTGCTCCCACCTTGCACCAACCCCCTGGTTCTCGACTTCCTATGTGGGAGAGCTCATGAACGGCTCCTGGTCTTCCTCAGTGTTGTGTGGTCCTCACAGCTGCAGTGACAAGGTCACCGTCATCACTCCTGCATCTTCAGTCATCGGCGGGCATTGCTCTTCCGTGCCTCCTGATCACTTCCGAGAGGCATAGACTCTGTCCCCTTGCAGGCTCTTCTCTTCAATAATCCATCCTTGAATTCTACCGGACTCTTGCACAGTCTTTGCCAGCGGCATCTTTACTGAAGTTGTAGTCTACAGCTGTTTCTGACGTCATTTCCCACCAATGCACCCTGCTTCCCCGGTGTAGGTTTCCTGGTGCCTGGAGTATCCACGGGTGGGTTGACTCTCCAACCTTCTGTCTTCCATGGGGTTTCTTCAGGGTCCACTGGGAGGGGTCCTTCTTCAAAACATGAACTGCGACTTTCCCGTTGACTTCTATTGAGTATGTGGCTATGTTTCCACTCTGCACACAACCTCCATGGGGTTCATGGGTACTTCCCTTGGGTGGTTTCTTTGGGTCCTCAGCTCTTCTGAGTGTCCTGGTCCGAATCCTGACATCAGCCGCAGTTTTCTATCCACTTTCTTGGTGTAGGTTTTGGTCTCCCCCTGGAGACCATGAACCACTGTGTATTGTGCTTACTTACCAGTTCACAATTAAAGTATTGTGTGTATTTGTGTTGATATCTCCAGGTAGGAGATATGCCAATGTGTTAGTGAGTGTTGTGTAATAAATAGACATATTTTTATAACTACACTGTGTGGTTCGTTATTGTTTAGCCTACACTACATGATTAGATCAGGTAAAACAAGCTGCTTAGCCCTCCTTCTGCTTTAACCCTGAAGGCTGCTCCCCACAGTTATCACTTATGGAGCTTTCTATGGTTGTCTAAGACCACTAAAACCACCAAATGGGTTGTCTGGATTAGTGAAAGGGGCTTCACTTAAATAAGTATGCACCATATACTAAGCCAGCCTCCTACACCCCCACTCTACAACTTTCCACTCCACTCCACAGCACTTTACTCTTGGCTACTTGATGCTATGCCACTTTACTCTATGTCACTCCACTTAGACACTTAAGTTCACTTTACAACACTTTACACCAATCTACGCCCCTCCACTTTACACCACTCAAAACCACTACTCTATTATACAACACTATTGCACTCTGTGATCCTCTATGCAAGTTCTTTTATGCCACTCCCATCCACTCGAAACCACCCTGCCACTCCACTCTACGATAATCTGTACCTCTTCACTCTATGACACTCTACAACACTCCACAACTCTTCACTCCACTCTATGCCATTTAACTCTACCGCACTACACAACTTTATGCCACTCCACTCTATGACAGTCTACTCCGTTCTACAACACTCAACTCCACTCTAAACAGTTCCCTCTAACCCACTCCACGTTACTTTACTCCACTCCATGCCACTCCACTCTGCTCTACGCGACTCTGACACCGTATGACACTCCATTCTTTGCCATTCCACAATTCTCCACTCCACTCAATGCCATTCATCTCTACTACACTGCACCACTCTGTGCCACTCCACTCTATGACAATCTACTCTGCTCTATGCTTCTTTACTCTACACCACTGTACACAACTCCTTATACTTCACTCCACAATACTTTTCTCCTCTCGTCCCTCTCCACTCTGCTCTGTGCCACTATACGCCACTCTACTCCACTCCACTCAACTATACGTCATTTTACTGCACTCTATGCCCTTGTACTCTATATTACCTCCACAACCATCCACTCTACTCTACACCACTCTCCTTCATGCCACTAACTTGTATCCACGCTGAACAGTATCCACGTTGGTGTATAACATGGCCGAATCACATTGGCAAAAACAATAGCTCTTGCAAAGGCGAGACCTTTTGGCTTTGCCAATGCTTGTTCTTTCATGTAACGTGGTGGTCCTGGTAGTCTAGTTCCGTGATCTTGTGCTTCCACAGACATTTCATACTTACCAATAAGCCACATATCACGAGGATGACTGTCTTTTTTCGCTTTTTGCCTCACCAGTACTAAACATGCTTTGACTTGTGGTTTTACTTTTCCATTATGCATAAGACCCCATAAGCCCTGGAACTCTCAGTGCTGTTGACGAATCATGTGCTCTGTTGAGATAAAATCCGTAAAGAACACCTTGGGTTGTTATTGTGCAAGAACACCTCCAATGGTTAGTGAGGTTCTAAAAGAAAACTGAAAAGTATTTTAGTTTAGGGGAAGTTCAGTTAACAACTTTGAGACAATAGGCAGAGATGTATGTGTCTTGGTCACCACTTTGTCCTGGTGAAACACACATAACTAGGGATTTACAGCATAATACAACATCTGCAGCATATTTAGCATATTTGAACAAAACGTTGTAGCCCAAACAAATCAAAAGTTACTTTAAAAAGAGGCACACTTGGTGCCATGAATTAGCAGACTTTTGCAAAGGTTGACTGAATGAATGAATGAATAATTTTTTATTGTTTCAATTAATAAAAATTGTTACAAAAGGCAGGGCGTGGTGTGTCCATCCACCCTCCTTCTTCAATCATTGATAAAAACAACATTGTATCATTTCATTTGACAAATATCGAACAATTACCCAAAGCGTAAAATTAAGAGACCATAACATTTGATATATATTTGCTTGTTTAAAACTGTGATCAGCCTTTAGTCCATGGCTCGATCTTTACTTATAAATTCTTTAATCTGGCATGCATATTTTGCTAGTCTGGCCAGTTCCATAGGGATTTCCAAATAAAAAAGAAAATTTCATTGCATCTGAACAGGTCCAAGTGCCTTATTTTAAGAACAAAGTCTTTAATAAAGTGCAGTTTGTATGGTTTAATTGGGACAGATGCAAACTAGGGGGCCGATTAGGATTGCGGTGATTCCGCATCCTCCGGGCCGGCGGAAGCCACCGCTGGCGTGGAGGATGCGGAATCACCGCATCAGTGCCTCCAAAGACCCCCCGCCAGATTAGGATGGCTGGGGGGGTCATCGGCGGACGGGAAAACCGTCCGCCGCTTTTCCGCCACGGTCGCCTTCCGACCGTGGCGGAAAAGCTCTAATATGGTGGCGGTGTCTATCAGACACCGCCAGCTATATTAGGATTAAGAGACAATCATCAATATATCGTCCCCAATAGTATATATGATCTATCCATTGTGCGCCTCTGGTGCCCCAGATCCACTCCGCCTCAAACCATCCCATAAAGAGAGTAGCAAAAGACGGAGCAAATCTGGAGCCCATAGCTGTACCAAGCTTCTGTCTATACCACTTATTATCAAATAAAAAGATGTTATTTTCTAAAACAATCTTAGTCATTTCCATTATCATTTGTGTATGCTCAAAGTATTCTGCAGATCTTTTGTTCAAAAAACTTTCCATTGCTCTCATCCCCAAAGTATGGTCTATATTTGAATACAATGAAACCACATCCAATGTAGCAATAATCATATCTGCTTCCCAAGTTACATCATTCATCAAATTTAAGACATGTTTGGTATCTTCTATATGAGAGGGGAGTTTCTCTACATACAGTTTTATAAATACCTCAATGAATTGAGAGAGTCTCTCTGTTGGGCCACCAATACCAGAAATAATCGGCCTCCCCGGTGGTTTCTCACGGTTCTTATGTATTTTGGGTAAACAGTACAAACATGGGGCCTTAGGAAATTCTACCCGTAAATACACATACTCATCATATTCTAAAATGCCATTATCATACCATTGTTTGAGTCTCAGATTAATCATCTCAGTAACTTGTGAAAGGGGACTTGTTACTTCTCGCACATAGTATTTATCATTGTTAAGTTGTGACAGAACTTCATCATTATAATCTTTTCGGTTCATTACAACAATGTTGCCACCTTTATCAGCCTTACGTATAATCAATTCAGAATTGGACGACAGAGATTTTAAGGCCAACCTTTCTTGTTTACTCAAAATACTTGGTGAGGGAAAAGAAAAACATCTATTTTCTTTAGCAATTAGACGATCAATGTCTAAGTTGACTGCTTTATAAAATGTATCAATCATATTACCTGCCCGATAGCTGAGGTATCCATCTTGATTTAGTTTTAAGTCCACTGCTAATAGAAAAGTTTTGTTTGATATCTAAGTCATGCAATAAAGTACTCATAGTAATGGGATCTTCCTCATTCTCTGTAATCGAGAGGAGGAGTTTTGTATCATAAACCTTCTGTATAGTTATATCATTAGGTAAAGTGGTTCTTGGTGAAACACGTCTATGTTCAGTATCTTGATTAGAGAAATATTTCTTGAGTTTAAGTAACCTTGCAAATTTATAAACATCTATTTTAGCAGTGTACCAATCAATACTCGTAGTCGGACAGAATCCCAAACCTTTTTTTAATAGTGAAATCATATTATTTGACAATGCATATGAAGAAAGGTTGATAATCTCTATCTCATTCATTTCTGTACTGTTTATTTCCAGGACCGGGTCCGCATCCCTACTCTTGTTTTCTCTCCTCCTTTTTCCTCTTGTACCTCTCCTTGTCTTTCCCCGCCTGTGTCTCTTGGTCTCCCTATTGGCTCTCGATTCCCCATCCTGAACCGACGTACCTCTTGGAAAAAAGTATTATCTAGAATCTGACCTGTTGTTGTTTCGTCTTCATTTTCACTAGTAGATACACTACTAGAAGACGAGGGAACTTCTGAACTTGAAGGTGTGGCAGTTTTCTTAGAAGCCCTCTCTTTATCTACCAGATAATCAAACCTTCGTGCGAATGTAAAAATGCGACCAGTTTTATAGTCATGTTCATCGCGCTTGATTTTTCTAGCTTTTCTACGTTTGATGTCAGCCTGTAAATTGGTAAGTATTTCATCCAATATAGTGTAATTTTTAATTGTGGACTCTGGTAAATTTAGTTCTTTAATCTCATCCTCACAAGTTTGAATTTCCGTCAGCAGTTTAGCTATTTTTCTTTCTGCATTTTCAATCAAAATCTGTATAAGGTTGTTAGAACTATTAGTCAGTTCTTTCTCCCAGCGGTCAAGAAGGTCAGGATCTAAATCCTCATAAGTCGGGACTATCTGAGATCTTAGACCACGTGGTATACGTTTGAGGGCGAGGTATTGCTTTAAAGTGGCTGCATCCCACCACTTATTCATCTCCAATCTCTTAAGCCTCTCTAATTTGATAAATTTAGCTCGCAATCCTTCATTCTTAACTTTATTAGTTGAGGCTACTGCTGCACTAATAGAAGTACCTGAGCTTCGATTCTTAAACAAATCTTGTGCTTCTTTATCCCTATTCATGATTGTTCACTTCCACACAAGCGGCTGCCCAGACTTGGATCAAACAACAATCAAATTTTGGCAACCAAGTCAAAGATCAGGCGCACAGCTCTAAATAGGGAATATATTGCAAGATAGGAACAATCTGAAGTGTGAACTCGAAGAGAGAAAGGTACTGGTTACCAAACAGTCACCAAAACACCCCAGAACTCCGGGGTAAATTGACATTCAAAACAGTATCTCTCTGAGCTCCACAATTATAATCACTAGATCGTGAATTCACCGATCTGATATAGTGTTTCAATATGCTCAAGTGCAGGAGTAATGTCTTTTGCCACAGTATTGTCTTTTTAATAAGAGAGTCCCACCAATCCGATATTCCAATCTCTTTTAATGGTATTATCTCTTCAATCCAATTCACATTTGTCCATAATTGTCCTTCAGCCAACACGTGTTTCGTCTGATGCTAATCCCCGCATCAATAGACTTCATCAGGGCTGAAACCCAAACATATTTACAATATTAAATGAATCCGCTAGTCAAATTGTTACATTACCCATTACCAAATTTCACCAGAAAAAAAGTGTGTAATGTTAAGCAAGTCAAATCAGGAGGCTATCAGCATTACCCATAAGAGTAAGAGAAAGATAGGCTCAAAGAGTCTCCCCAGTGAAAATTAAATATATACCATGTTATGTACTCAAAAGGGAATACTAAATTAAGGTAGTCCCAAACGCACCATTGTCGAACTCATTAAATAGTGGAGTATTACCTCAGTCACAATTAGGTCTTGTCAAAAACAATAGTTCAAAGTATTTCAGTATTTCGTAGAGATCAGTTAGAGGAACCTAGAACAAAGGTATACTATCCCGGTAAGTGTCAAGATTTATGAAAGTATCTAATAATAAACACATGATGCCTAATGCCCAGTAAGCCAAGCAGTATATCATTGCTGTATTTTAAGATGCAATACTAATTTCAAACCTACTAGTGTTAGGTATTAATACTTATAATTAAACATCTAAAGTGCCTAATATCATATTAGATATGATCCTGCATACACAAAAAATTGAAACCACAATTATACATGTCTCACCTATCATCGTATAGGTTAATCTTCTTCACAAGGAACGTCAAACGAGATACAGCAAATTCGGTATCTGGATACACGAGTACGTGTACCTAAAACAAACGAAGTATCCTTTAAGTTTCCAAAAACACTCAAAGTGATCTATGACACGAGTACGTTTACCAATGGGTAATTATTGGAACATTAGATATTCAGACAGAGCACTTTTAAGTAAACGGTGAGCATATGCTGTATCACTAGTATCATTGAAGCGTTCATTCGTAAATTGCACGAGTTACTGATATAGGGACATAAGGAACGTTGAGGAATCGTCAGCGTCAACATTCGTAAATTGCACGAGTACGTGTAAGCAGATTACTGTTATCAGGGCATAAGTAACGTTTAGGACTCGTCAACGTTAAAAGTCGGTAAAAGCGTTTACCTGTCCATTGACCGCAATATCTCCTCGTAAACTTCCCGGCTTTCGCGTTCGTGTCATAGATCACTTTGAGTGTTTTTGGAAACTTAAAGGATACTTCGTTAGGTTTTCTTTAGCCACTCGCGTGGTGGTCGCAAGGGGAGCAAGGGGAGCGTCTGGAACAGGTACAGAATCTGCGGGAGCAATGTCATCTTAACAGCCGCAATCCGGCCGAGCCAGGACAGCGTGAGCGGCTTCCAACGCCGCAATTGATCACGGACCTTTTTCGTCAGGGTCACGTAGTTGGCCTCTGCGGTGGCCCGCACCGTCGGGGCTAGGTGGACCCCTAAATAGGAGACGGAGGTGGTCGACCACTGTACCTTGAACTCCGCTTTGACCTCTGCCAGGGTGTTGGGGGGTAGCGAGATATTTAGGGCCTCCGATTTCGCCTCATTGATTTTAAAGCCCGAGGCCTGCGCGAAGGCGTGGAGTTCCACAAAGAGCGCTCGCATAGATTGCATCGGGTCAGTGAGGGACAACAGTACGTCATCCGTGTATAAACTAATTTTTTGCGTGTCACCGCCAAAGCGGATACCAAAGATGCGGTCGTGTTGTCGCACTCTCTGCGCCATCGGTTCCATATAGAGGGCAAACCGGAGGGGGGAGAGCGGGCAGCCATGCCGGGTGCCTCTGCCAATGTCGAATCTCGGAGAGGTATGGCCGTTAACTCGCACCGCTGCATTGGGACGTCGGTAGCAGTTGAATATGCGGTGGCGGAGGGTTTCCCCAAATCCGAAGTGTTGCAGTACCTGTTCAAGATAAGGCCAATGCACCCTATCGAACGTCTTTTCTGCGTCGATGGTAAGGAGCATGCAACCTGGTCTCGTACGCGAGCCGGCCTCGATGAGGTGGAGGACTCGCCGGATGTTGTCGCTAGTGTGCCTTTGGGGGATGAAGCCCGACTGGTCAGGGTCGACCAGTTGCTGCATGTACGGCACCAGGCGACTCGCGAGGATGCCGGTGTAGAGCTTCAGATCTATGTTCAGCAAGGAAATGGGCCGGTAAGAGCCACAGTCCGCCGGGTCACGGCCGGCCTTAGGGATCACCGATATGGCTGCCTCGAGCAGGTCAGGGGGGATGGCACCGGGTCGATCAAATGTGTTAAACAGGTCGCGCAGGATAGGGGCAACCTGTGGGCAAAACGTTTTATTGAAGGCCGCTGTGTAGCCATCCGGCCCTGGGGATTTCCCCACTTTAAGGCGAGATATCGCCGATATTACCTCCTCCAGGCCAATGGGCCGGTCTAGGAAGTCCGCTTGCGCTTGGGTGAGGGTGGGAAGCGACGCGCCGTGCAAGTAATCCAGGCCTGCCTTCGGATCAAGGTAATCCGCATCGTAGAGGGCGGCGTAGAATTTGCCGAAGGCCACCGCTATAGCTGCGTCCTCCGTGACCTGTGTCCCGAGCGTGGAGTTGAGGGAGCGTACCTGGCGTTTCTGATCCTGCGCCCGTAGTCTGCTCGCTAAGAGCTTCCCGCAGCGGTCACCTCCGGTGTAGTACACGTGCTTGAGACGCATGGCGGCGTATTCGGCCACATCCTGGTCCAGGGCTGCGAGCGTCTTTCGTTCAGTGCACAACTGGCACCACGCCCGCGCGGCCCCGGTGCGTTGGTGCATCTGCTCCAATTCAGCCACTCGCTGAGTGAGTTCAGCCCTTTTCAGAGCCCTGTCCTTATTATCAGTGGCGGCGATGGAGATGATCTCGCCCCGCAGGACCGCCTCGAGCGCCGCCCATTGAGTGGCTTTGGTCGTGTCGTCATTGGCATTGTGAGCCAAGAATTGGGTGAGTGCGGTCTTGAGCCTGTCCTGTGTGGCGGGGTTCAGTAAGAGCCCATCTCGGAGCCGCCAGTGACGCCGCGGTGCCAGCGCGGGTGCCACCCGGAAGGTCGCTACCACCGGCGAGTGGTCAGACAGTGAGGCCGGGAGGATCTCTACGTCCTCAGCTTGCGCCATCAGCTGTGAAGAGCACAGAAAATAGTCCAGTCTCGCATAGGTCTTGTGGGCGGCCGAGTAGTAGGTGTATGCCGCCATGTGTGGGTGGAAGTGTCGCCATAGGTCAGTGAGGTCCAGGTCAGAAAGGTGTGCATGTCCTGTCGCTGAGAGCACCCCAACTTGTCCAAACCTTTGCCCTGTGCGGTCTGCCGTGTTGTGGAACACCAGGTTTAGGTCCCCCCCAAGTAGGAAGTGTGGATGTGTAGTGGCGGTGGCAGCCTCCAGTGCTGTGAGAAGGAACCTTTCCTGACCTTCGTTCGGTGTGTAAACCGAGCCCACTAATAATGTCTGACCTGCCACCTGAAAGCTGTGGATGAGGATCCTTTGATCTCAGCTTCTTTCTGCATGACCCGTCCCTCAAAGGTTCTGGCTACCAGTATAGCTACCCCAGCAGCTTTTTTCTGGGTGGAGGAGAAAAACTGCCACGGGAAGGAGCGCGACCTCAGCCTGTGATGGCTCTTGCAGGAGGCAGATGTCGGCCTTCGAGTTGTCTAGGAAGGACAAGACCACCCTGCGTTTGACCGGGTTGTTGAGGCCTCACACATTAAGTGAAAGTATTCGCAATTGGTGTGTCATGGTGGGCGTAGTGTGTGGGAAGCTATGGCCAGCGTTTGCGTTATGGCAGCATGGTGTGGGACAACCCCTCGTCCAACGCACATCCAGCTCGTCACTCCCATTGAAGTGCCCAAATCCCCTGGACAAGGAGAGCGCCCTCCCCCCTCCCACCCCCTAACCAACTCCCTTCCCACCCCACAATGCACAACACCCCCCTCCCGCCCCACCCCCCACCCCTCTCCCCAATTGTGAAAAAAACTCGATCCAACATAGTCCCAAGTCCAGTTAGTAGGCCACTGGACCTGTGGTAAAGTGAGTCCGTAGAGTGGAGGCAGTGGTGACGGTGCGTGCGAGTCAACCCATCCCCCGTCCACCACTGTAGGTGAAGAGTTAGTGTCTCCATCAGGGAAGAGCGGGGAGCACTCAGTCACCGCCCCCGCCGCCGGCCCAGGTAGGCCCGGACTTACATTGCTCGTCAGGGCCAGCGCGCCGTCCTCTCGGTGGTCAGCTATTGTCTGATTTCACCGGCCCTGCGCCACGGTTTCCACTGCAGCCCGTTGCCCCTCCTCTATCTCTGTAGCTGCGGGGCGTCTTGGCCTGCGTCGGCGCCGCTGTTGTTGCCATCGCCCTGGGATCTCCTCGCCAGAGGCACCTTCTTCCGTGGGTCCCTCGTCGACCGTCGGCTCCTCAATGCCTAACAGGCGGCAGGCGGCCCTGAGGGAATGCGGTTGGTGGAGAATGTTGCCGAGCCGGAACACCAGACGGAAGGGATGACCCCAGCTGTAAGAGATATTGCGCTTTCGCAGTTCCGCTGTAACTGGTCGAAAGGTGCGTCGCTTCTCCAGGGTGATCGCGGCCATATCCTGATACAAAGTCGGGGAGTGGTCACCATAGGTGATTGGTGCCATCTGGCGCGCCTTGGCAAGGATCTCTTCTTTCGTCCTGAAGTCCTGTACACAGACCAGGATGTCCGCCGGGTAGGCTGCGTTGGCTCTAGTTGGGCCTGTCCGGTGGGCCCTGTCCAATCGAAATGGGGTGTCCGCTGGCCGGCCCAGAATGTGGTTGAAGAGACCCTGCGTGAACTTAAAAAGATCTTCCGTGTCTGGTGACTGCTTCACTCCCCTAATCCTGATGTTGTGCCGCCGGGAGCGGTTCTCCAGATCTTCAGTATGTGTCTGGAGGTCCACTTGCTGATCATGTATGCG
This sequence comes from Lissotriton vulgaris, assembly GCF_964263255.1. Classification (NCBI taxonomy): domain Eukaryota; kingdom Metazoa; phylum Chordata; class Amphibia; order Caudata; family Salamandridae; genus Lissotriton; species Lissotriton vulgaris. Next base: position 603,166,444 of record NC_141699.1, on the reverse strand, counting down.
GGCTAGCTCCTGTCGTAGGGCCTCCATCTCCGTATCCCGTGCGTCGCTTTTGGCCTCCAGGTCCGCTACTCTCTCCCCAATGGCGTCGGTGTCACGGCGGACTTCCTTTATTTCCTCCTGGAGCTCCTTCTTTAAGGCGTGGATGTCTTCCCTCAGGCCGGTGAACAGGGACTCTAGGAAAGACCGTGTGACGGGGCCCTCGGGATCCGTCCGTCCAGAGGGCGGTGTGGCCACCGCTTTCTTCTCTGTGTCCCCCCGGTGGCCAGTCGTCGTGGGGTCCGTCCGCTTCCCCATTGCGTTAGGGGTAAAGAGGTCCTTTATGGTGCGGTCTTTCCGGAGCCGCCCGCCTGACATGCTCCCTCCGGAGCCCCTCCGGAGTGCCGGCCGATTGCCACCAATGTCAGCTGCTTGTGGGGCTCAGGGCCTCGAGTGTGGACCGCTCCACAGGGTTAGGGGAGCGGGTGGCCCAGGACCCACCGTGCCGTGTGAGGGTGCAGGGCGTTGACGGGGTCCAGTCGCAGGGCGGTAAACTGCTCCCAGGGATCCCAGGCGGTCACCGGTCACCAGCCACGGCGGCCGCCGATGAAACCGCCAGAGCGGGAGACCTCGCTAGTCCAGCACCGCGTGGCAGCGACCCTCCGTGTCTCCCAGCCAGCAGACGTCACTCAAGCTGTTGGGCCGCCGCCGCCCTCCGCTGGACCCGCAGTCCAGATGTCGTGGCAGTGTTCGGTGGGTTCAGTGTGGTGGGGGCAGAGCCGCGGGAGAGAGCCAGCAATGGGGGGGGGCGCGAGGCTTGGTCCGGGTAAGGCGCGCTGTGCCCCAAGATGGAGCCCGTGGCCTTCAGGGCTGTGCCGCCAAGGTGGCGAGGAGACGCAGCGGGCCCGCAGAAGCCCCGTCCAGGGATCGCAGGGGGCCTCGCGCACCGCAGCACGGGTTGGGCCTGCCGTCGCTGCAGCCGCCGGCGCTGGGTGCACCTGAGGCGGCGCCCGCCGATGAAACAGCCAGAGTAGGGGGTCTCGCTAGGCCAACACCACGCGGGAGCGCCTCTCCGTGTCCCCCAGCCAGCAGTCGTCACTCAAGCTGTTGGGCCGCTGCCGCCCCCCGCTGGACCCACAGTCCCGATGTCGTGGCAGTGAACAGTGGGCTCTGAGTGATGGGGGCAGAGCCGCAGGAGAGAGCCAGCAATGAGGGGGGGGCGCGAGGCTAGGCCCGGGCAAGGCGTGCTGTGTCTCAAAATGGCGCCTGCATGTAGTCCCACCGTGCCGCCGGGGCCCGCGGCGGGGGCAGCCACCCCTCAGCCCGTGAAGGTGTTCCGTGTGACCGCTGCCGTCTCTCCGCGGTCTCCGCTCCACTGATGCAGACTCGCTGGGCGCCCGCCCGTCCACCCCCGCTCCTCACCTCCGATTTCAGGGCGTCCGCCGGGCTCCTCCACGCGCTCCACCAGCAGGCGTCAGTGATGCCCGTGGCTGTCGGGGCTGAGCCGCCGAGGTGACGGGAAGATGTGGCAAGCCCGCAGAAGCCCCCGCCCTGGGATCGCAGGGGGCCTCGCGCACCACAGCGCGGGTCGGGCCTGCCGTCGCTGCAGCCACCGGCTCTGGGTGCACCTGAGGTGGCGTCCGGGCTCCGCCCACCACGGCCTCGCTTTCACTGCACCGCTCTCCTCAGGCCTCAACGGCCGCTACAGCACCGGTCAGTGTCAGCGGAGATCACGCGCCGGTGATCGGAAATGCTTCTCTCCAGCACTCCGTCGCAGTAGTGCCGGCTTCAGGCCCGCTTGGGAAGTGCTCGGGCCGGGTCGAATGCTGTGATTATCCTATTAAACGGCGGCCGGCGGCCGGAGCTTGGCAAAGCACATCCGCTCACACTGCCATCTTGGCCACGCCCCCGAAAAGTCAGCTTTTGACAATTTTTTGTTAATTCAAATGCTGAAGGAAACTGCTATAAGACTCCCGTTTTTTTACGTCTGGCGAAACTCCCTGAACAACAAGATACAATGTGATGCTGACATTAGCTGAAAGAACTCAGGGGCATATTATCAAGACAGGCAATAAAATTATCGCCGCTTTAGCGGCAGAAACCTGCCGCTAAAACTGCGATAATGGGCTTGATAATATGCTTTATTGAATTCCAATTGAAGCCCATGTTAGAGGTGAAGGACATCTGACATGGGCTTCAATTGGAATTCCATAGAGCATATTATCAAGCCCATTAACGCCGTTTTAGCTGCAGTTTTCTGCCGCTAAAGCAGCGATAATTTTATCGCCTGTCTTGATAATATGCCCCTCAGTTATTTTTTAAATTACGAGATATCCCAGCATTTCATGCATACACCCCTATACAGGATTGTGAAGTTGGAGGCCTTATATGGTTTGGCAAGAACTAGGCTTTGTCCAGCTCGGGGATTTTCATAACTAAGAAACGTTAATGAACTGGGAAACGGTTTGATTGCGAGTCACTACATTGATCACTGCCCTTTCTCTGAGTTTTTTACAGTTAGTTAATTTCCTTAAAACAAATTATTGAATGATGCGTGAGACGGTATGTCAAATCGCTAAGCGGATGGCAAATAAAATGGTCGGGGTCGGTTGTTGGTATCAGTACTTCATCAAAAGATCCATTCTGAAGAGATTTCGATGAAAGACCTCCAAATAATTTATTCTGAGACGGGTTGCAAGTTCAATGTCAAAGAATGGTAAACAGCTTAGCGAGTTAGCGAATAAAGCACTTAGAGGAGCTAATTACAAGAGAATGAACTACTTATCTCGATGGTTGTTATATTATACACCCAAGAGATTGTCTAAAATGTTTCAAGCAAGCCGAATCAATGTTTTAGATGTAACAAACAGGGTGATGGTGGATGGGTGCATATATTTTATGAATGTAATAATTGACAGCAATTCTGGGAGGGGGTTTTTGCCGAGATCTCTCAGATATTGTCTTTGACAATTGAGCCATCAGCTATGTTGGTGCTATTCGGGTCCTTAGGAGAGGTGAAATGTTTAACAAAATACCAGCAGTATTTTATATTAATCTCTATTGCAGTTGCCAGGTCACTTGTCCTTCAAAACTGGAAAACCGATAAACAATCCAGTATTGAGCACCGGTTTAATAAAATGTCTAGGACCTGTAGATTTGAGGAGGTCTATGCCAAATGTATAGGAGCAATTGTAAGATTTAGAGGTATTTGTAAAAATGTCTCTTCTAATGGGTTTGCAGAGGAAAGATGATTAAAAGATCTAGGCGCTTTCTAGGATTTTTTTTAATAGTTCTTGTCAATTGCACAATGCACTTTAAATAATATGTGATCCTCTTGTATCCATTAAAAAACACTTGCACATTGCACTTTTCAAGTGATTGGAGGTATTTCTGCTGCTAGACTCGTACGTACTTTAAATAAGAATGTTTCCCATTATGATCTCGTTTTTTTAGATTATAACTGTCAACTGTCCTGGACACGAGCGGTCGCTCCCCTTGCCTCCTCCTCTGCTGAGAGCTGGTATTGTAGCGCCGGACTCCACTTTTGTCAATATTATCGTAGCACTTGACTGCAGACCTGGTATTGTAGCGCCTGACTCTGCTTTTGGAATTACTATCGTAGCGCTTGACTGCAGATTACTCACTCATAACGCAGCGCTTGACTACACAGCCCTTAGTCATATCGTAGCGCTTGACTTGAAATTGCTATTTAGCATCGCTAGCGCGCACTTCTTAGCTGTGTATGGTAACGTGTTTTGCATATTATTAAGCGCCCCCGCTTCCGCTGCTGCTGCGTTTGTTGTTGTTGCTGCCATTTTGTTTGTAACCCCTGGCCCTTCCACCACCTCGCTCCCGCCTCCCAGCTGACCCTCCCACGCTCCGCCCCCTCCACTGTCCATTTGAGACGGATGGACTTTCGGGCAGCGTCCACGCGCAGCGGCCGCGCCGAAGGTGCGCCAAAGGTAAGCCCGTCTACGCCCCACCGCTCCTGGACCGCGCCCAGCGCCAGACCCCCTGGTCCCCCCATCACCCACCCCTCCCGCATCACATACGACCCATCCACCCTCCTAACACTGAACCCCGGCCGACTCCCTTACTGTGCCCAGGCCGCTCCGGGACACACCCATGGACCCTTCACCTGCCACTCCTGCAAGTACAACTCCTTCGAGACCCACACCAAACCCACTAACACCAAACAGAGATCCAACACCAACCACCTCAAATGCATCCTTCTCAACACCCGCTCGGTTCACAAACACGCCATCGACATTTGGAACCTACTCGACACCATTTCCCCGGACGTCGCCTTTCTAACAGAAACCTGGATGAATGTCTCATCTGCTCCAGACATCGCCATAGCCATCCCGGACGGCTACAAGATCATCCGTAAAGACCGCACCAAGCAAACAGGAGGAGGCATCGCCATCGTCCATAAGAACACCATCCGCGTCTCAACCAGCTCAGAAGACATCCCCGCTAGCGCCGAACACCTCCACTTCCAGATCCACATCGACCCCAAGACCACTCTCAGAGGCACCCTCCTCTACAGACCCCCAGGACCCCGCACTCAATTCAGCGAAGACATCACTGACTTCATCACCCCACAAGCCCTCCCTTCAGAAGAATACATTCTTCTGGGAGACCTCAATTTCCATCTGGAAAAGAGCAACGGCAGGAACACTACCACCCTCCTGGACAATCTCGCCAATCTCGGACTCAAACAACTTGTTAACACCCCCACCCACTATGCAGGACACACACTCGACCCTATCTTCACCTCCAGCAAGCATATCTCCTTCACTCACTCCACAACCCTCCACTGGACGGACCACAGTTGCATCCACTTCATTTACAATAAGACCACGATCCACAACCACCCTCAACCAACTCTGCGAAGAAATTGGAACAAAATCACAATCGACCAAATCTCCACATCACTTCTTCAAAAACCCCCCGCCTATTCAACGAACCCGAACCAAGCCGCCATCAACCTCACACAATGGTTAACCCAAACCGCCGACAAACTAGCACCCCTGAAAAAACATCAAATCAAGCAAGGAAGCAAGAACGCCCCATGGTTTAATGATGACCTTAAGAAATCCAAGAAACTCTGCCACTCCCTTGAAAAAACTTGGAAAATAGACCCAAACAATATCACCCATGCCGCCTTCAAAAATGCCACCCGCAAACACCACCAACCAATCCGGGCAGCCAAGAAATCAGCACTCAAAGACCGACTAGACAACAACGCCCACAACAGCAAGGAACTTTTCAACATCATCAAAGAATTCACCAACCCCACTGCCATCTCCAACGACATCACCCCATCTCAAGTCCTCTGCGACTCCCTCGCCTCTTTCTTCCATGACAAAATCGCCGACATTCATAACAGCTTTGACAACCTACCCGTAAACCAGTCAACCCCTCTCACCTCCGAACCTGTACCCCCCCTCAATAACCTTCTCAACTGGAACCCAATCACCACAGAAGACACCATCCGCCTAATGAACTCCATCCACTCCGGATCCCCCACAGACCCTTGCCCCCATCACATTTTCAACAAAGCAGACTCCATCATCGCACCCCATCTCCGAGACGTCATCAACTGCTCCCTCAAATCCGGCACATTCCCAGAAAAATGGAAACACGCCGAACTCAGCGCCCTTCTGAAGAAACCCACTGTGACCCCACCGAACTCAAAAATTACCGCCCCATCTTGCTCCTCCCTTTCCCTGCCAAAGTCATTGAGAAAGCTGTCAACAATCAGCTCGCCGCCTTCCTCGAAACCAACAAATCACTCGACTCCTCACAATCTGGCTTCCGAGCCAAACACAGCACCGAGACCGCCCTCATCGCAGCAACAGACGACATCCGAACACTACTGGACAACGGAGAAACAGTTGCCCTCATCCTCCTCGACCTCTCCGCAGCCTTCGACACAGTCTGTCATAGCACTTTAATACAATGCCTCCGCAACATCGGAATTCAAGGAAAAGCATTAGACTGGATCATCTCGTTCCTCGCTGGAAGAACTCAGAGAGTCCGGCTCCCCCCTTTCAAAGCAGAGGCCACCGAAGTCATCTGCGGCGTACCACAAGGATCTTCTCTCAGCCCTACCCTCTTCAATGTCTACATGAACCCCCTCGAAACCATCACACGTCAGCACAACCTCAACATCATCTCCTACGCGGATGACACTCAACTGATCCTCTCACTCACCAAAGACCCAAACACCGCCAAAACCAACCTGCATGAAGGGATGAAAGAAGTAGCCGAGTGGATGAAGCACAGCCGTCTGAAACTGAACTCGGACAAAATGGAAGTCCTCATCTTAGGTGCATCCCCCTTCGCCTGGGCCTATTCCTGGTGGCCAACGGCCCTAGGAAAACCTCCCATACTGACGGACCACGCACGGAACCTGGGCATCATCCTGGACTCCTCTCTCTCGATGACCAGACAAGTCAACGCCGTCTCCTCGTCGTGCTTCAACATCCTACGCATGCTCAAAAAAAACATTTAGCTGGATCCCCACCAAAACAAGAAAAACGGTCACCCACGCACTGGTTACAAGCCATCTGGACTACGGAAACACCCTTTACGCCGGCACCACCGCAACACTGCTGAAAAAACTCCAACGCATCCAAAACGCCTCAGTCAGACTCATACTAGACATCCCCCGCACAGATCACATCTCCGGGCACCTAAAAGACCTTCACTGGCTCCCCGTCAACAAAAGGATAACGTTCCGCCTCCTCATCCACGCACACAAAGCCCTATACGAACTTGGTCCTGATTGCCTCAACACGCGCTTTTCCTTCTACACTCCCACCCGCCAACTGCGTTCGTCCAACCAAGCCCTCGCCGCTGTGCTGCGTATCCACAAAGCCACCATGGGGGGAAGATCCTTCTCCTACTTAGCGGCCAAAACCTGGAATTCCATTCCCATCCACCTCCGCATTACCCAAAACCACCTAGCCTTCAGAAAACATCTCAAAACCTGGATATTCGATAGGTAAACCTCCCCCCCTTCCTCAAGCCCCTTGAGACCCTCTGGGTATGTAGTGCGCTATATAAATTCTAACTTGACTTGACTTGACTATTATGGATAAATTTAAGGGAGTACGTCAGAGTATCAGCTATATTATAATGTGCAACATTGAGAATGATGTTTTATATTCGTCAGTTTACATCTGTTATGAATTTATTACGCAGAGGGTTTTATAGTTGCCATTAATTATGATTATCAAATTCTTTGTCCTGGTATTATTTGTAGTTATCTATTACCTGTGCTTTTTATTAGATTTCATATGGCTTGTCTGTTTGCTCTCATTTTGTTTATTTTCCTGTTCTAATAAAAATATTTTTTCTAAAAATCAATGTATACATTCAACTGGCCGGATGTTTATCCCATCTACGATTGTCTGAAAAGATTATCCCCAGGTATACGTAGTCCCGGATCTGCTCCAGCCACGTATTGCCTACAAACCAGGAAAATCTCCTTTGCCCCATAGCAAATAATATGATTTTTGTCTTCTCTATGTTAATCGTCATAGATTAACATAGAGAAGAGGGGGCTCCTGTGCATTTCCTGCGGGGCCAAAGCTGCTGGCCCTTACCTGCTGACTCGCGCACCCGGACATTCGCGCTCCTTAATCCCCGCCATCGCCGCAGCTGCCAGGACACCGCAGCGCGGCAGCCGGGATAGGGGACTACATCCCCCAACATCCTTTGCGGCAGGATGCCGCCTCCAGCAACCAGGGAGCGCCCGAAGGCGCTTTAAAAGAAGGACTGCCCTCGGGGGAGCAGGGGGCTCCTGTGCATTTCCTGTGGGGCCAAAGCTGCTGACCCTTACCTGCTGACTCACGCACCCGGACATTCGCGCTCCTTAATCCCCGCCATCGCCGCAGCTGCCAGGACACCGCAGCGCGGCAGCCAGGATAGGGGACTACATCCCCCAACATCCTTTGCGGCAGGACGCCGCCTCCAGCAACCAGGGAGCGCCCGAAGGCGCTTTAAAAGAAGGACTGCCCTCGGGGGAGCGGGGGGCTCCTGTGCATTTCCTGCGGGGCCAAAGCTGCTGACCCTTACCTGCTGACTCGCGCACCCGGACATTCGCGCTCCTTAATCGCCGCCATCGCCGCAGCTGCCAGGACACCGCAGCGCGGCAGCCGGGATAGGGGACTACATCCCCCAACATCCTTTGCGGCAGGACGCCGCCTCCAGCTACCAGGGAGCGCCCGAAGGCGCTTTAAAAGAAGGACTGCCCTCCGCGTCGCGGGTAGCGCGCGGGCAGCGCCGGGAGAAGCCCGGGACAAGGGCGGGACCATCTAAGGCCATCATAGGCCAGAGGAGGCCGGGTCGGGTCATCCCCCCTTGCATGTGAATTGATTGATTACGTGCTATGAGGAACACTGACTTAAGGTACCTTACCATCTGATTATATTTGTGGTATTCTACAGGTTCTTGCCAAGGGTCACTGTGGCTTGATTCCCGACATTGTTCTTGCTTTGTTTGTTACAAGCTGTTACACTATGTCTTGCAAGGGGGTCTATAGAAAACACTCCTTGGAGGGTGACTTGCTCAGGGGAAGAATGGACTATTACTTCAAGAGTGCCCTAACGCCCATTGCTAGCGAATTGGAAAGACTTGAACGATCTCCTGCCATGGACAGTCCCCTTACCAACGGTTCTCCCTCACAGACTGCTGATATAGCTCCACCTATATCATTATTGGAAGAACTCAATCTATTGTGTAAAGCCTCGTATGTCCCTGTGAATATAGAAAATGTGCTAACTCCGGTTCCAATCTCCCCTATAGCTATGATTAGTCCTGGTCCCAGTCGTTCTTCCCAACCGACCCAGATTTTACAGGACACAATTCACCCAACATCAAACTTCCCACCCATCGTTCCAACCCAGGTGCCCTCGGCCAAAAGGAAGAGAGATAAAGTTAACCAAACAGGCAATCAGGTTAAGAAACAAAAATTAGGCCGACAGCGACCAGTACACAATACCGCTAGCACTAAAAATCCGAATGTACCTGTACAGGATTCCCTATTATCCGCGCTTGAAAATATCATGAAATTTATTATATCCCCACTGCTCGATAAAATAACTAGCCTAGGGGATAGACTAACGGGACTGGAAGAAGCAATAAAGGCTAACTCGCTACCTACAAAAACCTTGGGAGGACCAGTACCACTACAGTGCCCACCCCCCATTGAATCACCTGTCTCTATTATACAAAACACATCTATCGGTAAACAAATAGGTGCCCCACCCGTGAACATTTTAAAAAACTCGAAAGCAGCCATGACACCACAGTGTTCTCACCCCAGGGTTGGGCAAAATAAAGTAATGCCATCCCAAAATAGAATAGCGGCTAGTCATAGCACCATGCCACGTAAAACTAATCACCTTCACTTGCCACCAGAGGCAGCTCCCATTGTGTCTGTCCTCGCAGGTATACCAGAACTCCCAAAGGGGAAACATGAAAGTCAGCAGGATCTAAGGAACAAGGTAGCATTCTGGTCAACTAAGAATAGACCATTGCCCGCCAATATAGATGGCACTATTCTAAGCGCCAGAAGGGTGGGCTGGCTAGGACCCCTTGTAAAAAATACTGTGGGCGATTTGGTTCTTGTAAAATTCAGCAACAAATATGTCGTCCCATACCTCAAATCCTGGCAGCCGCAAATAGGTGATGGTCCAATATCTACTTGGAGTTTAAGCGATTTTTACCCTAGATATTTATATGTCCCGCCGCACCGTTAAGTAACTCAGAGTAACTTCCGGACGGCTAGAAGTGGTCTTGTACTGAATGGCCCCATTTCCCCCTTTTTTAATTTTGTTCATTTCTTTTGTTGTCCAGTGATTAGCTGAATTTTAAATCCATTTTTTGATTTAATCACTTTTTCTTAAATGTTTGTTAATTTCTTGTGAAATGAAATGTCTTTGATGTGTTGATGTATATATATGTGTTGCTGTTGCTTTTATGATTTTACATTGAAATCGAATAAAGCTAATTGAATCGAATGTTAATCGTCAATTTGTATTCTAGGCAATATGCGCTTAGTTAATTTAATTTGCTTTGGAGCCAAATCAAAGGATGTTCGATCACCACCAGATCATCTGCCTACATACGACAACTTGTGTGCCTACCCCCAATCTTAGGAGAAAAACTGTGAGCATTGTTTAATACCTAGTAGATGTTGCCTGCCTACTTGAAAAACCCACTCAGGATTAGACTCCACTTCCTGGTATTCTTCTTAAAGATAACAGACTGAAGGCTATCTGGGCCACCAGCCCTGGATGATTTCATATTACAGATAATTACACCACTGCTGTCTGAGAGTTTACGATAACCTCAATATCAGGGTGAGAAGTAACCAGTGTCACCACTGAGTTTTCAAAATTTCCACCTCTGTAGAGAGAATAAATAAAGGTATACTGTGCCTCCTCAGTTATCTGTGCCTCAAGGGTGGATTCAGAGAGGAGAGTAACCGAATTCACCTGCCTCCAAACATTTGTGCTGTACTTCCCTTCAATGGCTGCTAGCATTGATTTCCAATTTGATTTATAAATTCCCTTTTCTTGTGGGCTTATAGATTACGATATACTATGTTCGAAGCCTCCGATGCTTCTCTTGTACTTGAGTTATTTTGATTTGTATTGAGGCATCAGTGACACTTATACACTATTCTTCTTCCCTCCTGACAATCGTCGTGAAACCTTTTCTCTATGACACAAACTGACTTTGGTCCAACTTTTACCAATTTAAAATGGTCTAATAGTTGCTTTGTCATTCTGCCATACCAGTCAATACCAGCATCTCCTACTTCCACATCTAAAGGCTAAAATTGGATTAGTGATAGAGCATGAAGTGAGACTTCCGTGTTCAAGAACAAGATTCTTCAGTGGTAAATTACGTCCGGGGACAAAATGTTATTTATTTGAGACACAAGGGGACCTTTGAGCTCTAGACTGAGTGCAGTGGGATCACTGGTCCCTAAATCAAGAACTCTAAAACGTTTTACTCAGTGAAACTGATGTATTAGCATAAACACTGGTCAATGGGGTTACAATTCTTACTGTATTTAAAGGTTCTGATGGATGGTTGCCATCATTACATCGACCATTAACTTTGATAAAATTCTGCTGGACTAAACAAGATGGAACCTTCATTTCCCCTTCAATAACACTTGCCAGAAAAGTACAATTAGGGATATTTAATGCCACCAACTGATACTTCAAGAAATTGTCAAACAATTTAAGTGCTAATTATTCACTCTCAGGTACAGAAAAGGCTGACAGAACATATGTTTAGGCAGACCATTTGTTTCAGCGCCCCAGCATAGCTAAACAGGTCAATTAGGCAGGCAAGAACCCATGCACAAGCAGTTCTAACTTCCTTACTTTCCTCGCACAATGAACTGAAACCAGGATTAGAAGTCTACCTATAGCTGCTCCTCTGGTCGAGGCCTTGCCAATTTACACTTTTGGAACAAAACCCTCACCTATCAGGCATCCTATCAGCTAGGTTTCCTGGAGGAACCATAAAGGGAATTACCCAGCATCTCTCTATAATTTTCCACTTTCGTAAAAGATTTAAACCTATGTATGTTCCATACCAAGACACGTCCTGGCAGGAGATGCCCACCTCCTTCCTAACAGTCGATCATATCAGCACCTCTATCACTTCACGATGAAGTTTGACAGCCCTGCATAACTTTTGGTGAGGATCTCTCCACTCTCCAATAACTATATCGCTGACGGCTAGGGCCACCATTCCTTAGAAATTGCGGGAATGTCACTTCTAGGTGCTGGGGCACAACATTGATTCCCCCTAATTTGGGCTTCATAATTTGAAATGTAATGACCACTATTCTTTCTTGCGATCCATCTGTTTCCCACCAACTCCTCCTGGTCCCTGATCTCCATCCTGCACCCACGGATCAAGTCGAGATTACATGTTCATATTTTAACCCACCATGTTCGGCCAAGAAAGGAACTTCCCGGGGATGACCCTCTTCCCCCTGTTGCTGGTTGGCACTCTTGCACTCTAGGTTATTAGCACCGTCAACTAAGCAGATGCCGTTGGCTATCAAAGTAGGCTCTGCAGCTTCAACTAGGCCATTCACCTCCTCAGAGACAAACTGTGCATACATCAGCTCTGCGCCAGCTACAGTCTTAAAGCCCACTGATAGCGGGTCCTTTGAAGAAATATTCTTTCATATTTATATATGTGCAAGGATACTTAAAAGCCTAGATCGATTTAGAGGCCTGCTCTAAGAAAGTCATGTCTTCCTCTTGGAATGGGGTTTAAAAAATAACTGCAGCGGAGACCTAAGTGTAGTCTCATCCCATACTCGATCTAATTTGGGCCTTTTTAAAGCATCCTTGGCTTCTCTTTTTCCATATTTACTATTGTGTGACATGATTTTGCCTGGTGGTCTCACTATTCTACTTTTCCGCGAGTTCCTCCTTCTTTTCCTCTTCTGCTTTTCCCCACCCTCTTAGTGGCTTACTCAGTCTTCCTGTTCCTAACTTACAAGGCGTCTCCCCGTGGGCTAGTTGATTAATCTTCGCAGGAAGGTTGCATAGAAGATGCTACTCTATGCACCTTCTGCCTTGTCTTACACTCACTTCCCTACTGGAGGCCCTCCTTTCAACCCCCTTTCTGAACAACAGGTTGATCCTAAACTTTGACAGGACCTTTCTCTTCCCAAAGATACTTCTTCTTTTTAAACTTGTTAGGGCCCTTTGAGACGAAGGTCCCACCAGCAACACCAACAACACAAGGGGTAGATGGCATAGCCTCCTGGGGCTTAGATAACTGCCATGGCTGTGGGATACACCTCTGTGACCCCACTCCCAGCGTAGACTCTTTGGACCCATGCTTTAGCGCTCTGCATATGTTTTCAAGAAGCTGAATCTGTTTAACTTTTTGAGCATTATTCAATATCAAAGCCTTTAACATTCGCTGGTATGTTACTTGCATAAGGGATAGAAGGTTCAGCATTGACAGATGTTGGGCAAACTCAGACAAATTTCCCTGGGAATTGATCTCATCAATACATTTGTAGTTATCCCATAGATCCTCCCTCCTCAATCCAATGCCTGTCTCCTTCTGGCTCTGCAGAAGGTATCCCCTTGGTTTGTCTGTTACCGGGTGGTTCATTCAAAATTAAACCTAGCCCGCCTTCCTTCACAGATTTTGGAGAAGGTGATGATCTTGGGAAACTTGCCCCAATTTCCCCCATCGCATTTGATACTCTTTCATAAAACTGAATAAGCTTGATAGCCCCATCTCGCCTGTCCGCATCTGGGCACAGCCAGTAGGAGGATGAAAAATCCAAGCGACAATCACCTTATCAGGAGGGACGTCAATATGGATAACCTTAACTACCATGCAGATTGAGCAATTAACAACTTGTATGTACTTATCCACAATAGGATTACCACCCCCGCTCTAGCATACAATCTGAGGTACAAAACCTCCAGATCTCTACAAGATTTAGTCTCCCCAAGTCCTTAGGTAAAGAGTCAAAGTCAACATCATCCGTCTCACCCTAACCAACAGGACCAATTAAATTTGGGTGTTGAGTTTCCAACAACTAATCAGGGACGGTGATCTCCATTATGGTTTCTTTGGGTCCGTCTGAATAATCACCCATCAACATCCTTACTGAATTGCTAATATTGTTATCCTTATCTTTGTTCAACTCGTCAATCATCGTTGGTCATCGAGCTCCTTACTTTGAAATGTTTTGTAACGAAGTCCTGTACTGCCGATGGCAACCCTGCACCTGACCTAACCAACTTCTTGGTTTGTTTGATTTTAGTCCAACTGAATTTTTTCAGGAGATTTGGTCCAGCTGTGGTAATTCTGTATTTGAATAGTGCAGTGTTGAGGGTTATATACATGAATATAATTATTACTTTGTAGGTCAGTTTTCCAATTCCTGGTCCTCATTGGATCACAGGTTTGGATCCCCTATATCCGAGGCCCCTCGGCCGGATTCAATGAAACCTGAAGCGTTGGGTTAGGAGACAAGGTGATAAAAAGTAAATGGGCCCAGTGACACTACAACAACTCCATGAGCAAAAACTATGACACTCAGTAGTCCTCCACCATCATGCCCTGTGAGCCTGTTTGAATGGTAATTCTAACAAATGTATATTATTTATTTATTTGCAGAGTTTTATATAGCGCTGGCTAGACCCGGAGGTAGAAGAGCGCTTTACATGAGGATCAGCGCGTTACAAGTTAACAAAATTATCAACAGTTACAGGAGCCAAGTATACCTTATGGAAAACAGACAGTGTTACAAAATAACATGAGTTACTAGTGAATAGCATAAACAAGACACACGTCCAAGAAGCAAAGAAGAAAGAGGGGGGAAGGTAAAAAGGGATAGGGAAATCAGATCGGGTCAGGCAGACCGGCATGGGAGAAAGTGTTTCAGGGGATGGATTCGTCGGAGGGCGGGGGAGTAAAGGAGACACAGCAGCAAGACGAGGGAAACCATGTCCAATGTCCGGCTGGGTAGGTGATGGCGAGGGGGTGAACCAGAGCATAATCTCCTCTATATCTGAAAAAAAACAGCCCCACCAGGCAGCGGCCATGATTGTTCGGGCTCCACGGTTAGCAAAATTCATGGTCCATCGTAAGATCATGAACCAAAATCGCAGGAATTGGAGAGTTGAAGGACTGCCGTCCATATAACCTCAGGTGAGTATGAAGGTTCAACAAATGCATGCATAATAGCCATGTCTTCAGTTTAAAAGCTCCATGTTTTACCAGCACTGATTCTACTAACAAGACAGCGAAGTAAATCTCTCTACTTGTCTGGTGCATGTGTTGTAATTGCAGCTGCAGGGTAGGATGACCTTGTAGAGCTGTCTTGAAAGGCAGAAGGACAGACAGCATTAGCTTCTATAGCTTGCATATAGTTCTGCAAAAGGGCATTGTTTGCACAATTGTGTAGCAAAGCATAAGTTGAGCATGAGTGACAACTTGGTTGCGCAACAATACATTATTGTAATAAAAGTTTATAAGGTACCAGCCCAAAGGAAGAGTTAGACGCATGGACTGTTTGCTGAGGACTGATATATGCTGCACTGATATATTCTGCAGGACTATATTCTGGAGGGCTTTATTCTGAACTGCTGACCCGATGACAACATAAGGCATGCCGTGAAACTATACTCGGTAGGGCATAATTTAAACATAGTAAATCAATAAAGCCATGTAAATTAGATGGCTGATAATTTTTAGACACATGGCACTTGGGTAGAGAACAGATTAAAATGTTAGGGGTGTGTGACAAAATATGAATGGGGCATATCAACATTTTTCTTGACCTGCTTATTATCTGCAGGGTTATTTACAATAATAATCATTTTGATACACATGAGTTGTACACAAATACTGCAAACTGAATTATCATACGACAGTAAAAAACCAACGAATGTGTGTGTGTGTGTGTGTGTACTGATTTTGAGGTGCAAGGTCAGAACTCCGTTTATTATCACTTGCAGGTGAGTAATTCTCTTACAGCTTTGTCTAACTCTTAACGTTCTGAATCTAACATAACTCACTATAGAAAATGTAAGACACCTGCCATTTCTTCTTTTCTCTGAAAAAGTAGCATTTCCTTTGTGGTGGTCCTTAGCATGTAGCTTGGGATCTACGTTTCTTACTGCCTCCCAAGGTGTTGCTCCACATAATACACATAAATATATATATATTTCTCAGTGATACTCTGCACACACCTCAGTTTCCATTGAAGCGAGGATGAGAAGACTCATTTACTTTGTTTCCCCCCATCAGCTCTGCTCCTGACACTTGTTCCCCTGAGACATTAGCAAATGCACCAATGTTCTAGGATCTTTGTATATGAGGAAGTGACGATGTATACTCTTTAATGGGGGCTGGCACCTCAGAAAGGATGCTGTAAACCTCCTGCACCAGAGGAGGTAAGAGCAGTAGGCATCATGTAGCTGGTAATGAATAGAGCCTCTATAGAGAAGACGCGAAAGACAGACTAAATCTGCTGATTCTGCTTCTTGCTCTTTGACCTGTGATACTGCCATGGTTATGCCCCTGCTAATACCTTCTCCTTTTGAGGCAAACCAGGCAGTGTGATATATGGGTCTGATGATAAATTATGAATACTGCAGAGATTATGACTGCAGTACGTTTTGTACATGGAGTAGACCAAGGCCAAACTACCCAGAGTCAGGTATACATCATGCATTGTGCCAACTCGAGTATTATAAATGTGTTTATTGTGCCATCTAGGACTTAATTTAAACTTGGAAATTGTGCTTGCTAGGTATTTGTTTACATGAAAGTTGGTAACCTGGACATTATATAATTAGCCAAGAAAGTACACTGTTAACATTGTGGAGACCTGTAACGTAAACTAACAAGAGAATAATGGAAATATAAAAAATGATGCATAGGGTATGATGTAAAATAGCAATGTTTGCTGGTAGGAAATTACAGCAAACTGTAATGTGCTTGCTAGTGAATTACATAAACTTTCAATTCCCTCATGTTGCATCTGGGATGGTAGTCAAATTGTGAAGCTGGATACCTAACCCTGGAGCCTGTCATTATGTTTCTCTGAACGACCATTATTGAATTTGCAAAATGTGCATTGTGAAAAGTTGCATTATGTAAACATACAAAGGCCCTCATTAGGATATCGATCCGAAACCTACTGTCGGTCAGGTCCCACACCAAGACGGTGTCTGCATTATAGAAATTTGTAAATAAATTCCCATGTGTAGTGATCTTGCATCCAACCAATTTCCACAAAGTTTCTGGCCTATTTTGCCAGAAAATGCACCATTTGTCTTGGACCATCCCAAAAGATCCTTGGGGGAGAGACTCACCCTCCACTTCAAAATTAGAAATTTATAACCAACCATTTTCGATCAATATTATAGATACCTCAAAAGGGAAGGAAGGTGGTGCAAAGTTACCAGAAGGTGTAGGGGTGCCTCTTCCAGGAATATGTATCATGCAGACCATGCAGTACTTCATCGGATGAGCGGCTACCTTAGGGATGTTATTGTTCTGCCATACAGGATCTAAAAATGTACATCTTCCCTTCGCACTAATGTGAGCAGCCTGTGTGCCATAGTGAGTACAGAGAGTACATACAGCATATGCATCTAGTAACACCATCTCTGCTTCTCTGACTTATCAGTCTGATGGAGCAAGGTGAAGAACAAGATTTTGTTCAAACTTGTGAAATTAATCTCCCATAATAGTAATTAAATTAATAAGCATGTGGTGAAATTACTAATAAACTTAGTTTAAGAATACATTCATCAGTACACGCGGGATAAACTAATGTGCTTTATGTTGCAAGCGCAAAGAAAAAATAATAAACTAACTTTGTCTATTGTCTTTGTCAGTATTAAATGCGGCAGTTAAATTAAGGGCATTGGCTTATTTTGTGTGCTTATGTTATTTTTTATTTCTGTGATAAAGAGCCTATGGAGTTCATGCTGTTCAAAACGGAAAAGTAATTATAATGCTGCTTGATTGTGCTTCTTGCTAGGTAATATAATTAACAGGATTATTTAGTAAAGGGCGCGGGTAACAGAATGGGTCTCAATTCTTTAATTAATTGATGTCTTGTGTTTGTTTAATAATAGTTTCCAAAGTGAGGCCTAAAGGTGGTTCAGAAAAATGGCTGACAGAGCTGCAGATGCGAAAGCTTGTCCAGAGTGAAGTCTTTGCACATGCGTAGCTGTGAAGATTTTTACTGCATTGTCTTCATTAATTGAAAGAAGCAGTTCTCTGGTTGTGTTTGAACGTGCTCATGGATAAAAAGCTCAAGGACAGGAACTTAAAGTGTCTGCCAAGGCTAGGAAGTAAATGTTCGAAACTCGAGGAAAAAGTAACTTTCTTGAGGAAGCTGAAGGATGTGGAAATGAAAGACAATAGGGCTCATTTGAAGCCTGGACTTGGTCAAGAAACGGAGATGACCTAACACATTTTTATCATGGACTGACACAGGACAGCCAATGAAAAGCTCGGATTTGC
Organism: Lissotriton vulgaris; assembly: GCF_964263255.1. Taxonomy (NCBI): domain Eukaryota; kingdom Metazoa; phylum Chordata; class Amphibia; order Caudata; family Salamandridae; genus Lissotriton; species Lissotriton vulgaris. The sequence goes on along the minus strand of NC_141699.1, from coordinate 603,148,402 downwards.
TTAAAAGAATGTAAAATGTAGAAGGTTTAGCTAGAGAGAAAGATATAAATTATGACACTATGAGCAGGGAAAAAACTCTTACTTTCCGATCCCTGAATGATGTGACATGCTGATGGACCTTTGGCACATGTAAGGACAGCAGACTTTAATGATTTTTCCTTTCTAGGTGAAGTGAGAAATAGACAGGGAAATAGATTTAGGGAATGGAAACTTTTATTCTGATAATACTTCATGTTTCTGAACTTGCTTTGAAAATGTCAGTTTATTAAATCATTTCCTTATTAAATGCTGCTTTTTTATTTGTTTATAAAATAAAGATTCTAAAACGTAAATGTTTTTTCTTTATGAAAAATAAAGTTAATAAAATTAGATTTGAAAAGACAAGCTGGTCTTGTTTATTCGTGGTCTTGTTACCATCAGTTGATTCAATCGCCTCAATGGTCTGATTAATAAATAATAAATGTTTAAACCATGGTGAAAATAGATAAACTGCAGTTGTATATAATATTGTAAATAATATGTGAGTAGATTAATTAATCATACCACCGGATTCAGTTGCTCAAAAATGGTCTCATTGGTATTATGGGCCTTTATTTATGTTTCATGATTAATGGTGAGTATTGAGGTATAGGTAGTAGTTTTATGAGACAGTTTTTCAATAGGAGCGCTGGATCAATTACTTGGTAGCAGAGTTACGGTTTCTATGGTAACTAATATGTTACATGGTAGCTACATAGGAATGATGTCTAAAACATGTTAAGTTTGTTCAGTTGTTATATGTAGTCGAAAGGTTTTTTCCAGCAGTGCGAAAATTCCTGATTTGTGCCGGCATGAGAAGTGTGACAGGTGAAGTTACACAGTGCATTTGTTCTGTTTCAAAATAGTGGTATCGTCGTATATCACTAGTGTTGTGGTCGTACAGCACAAGTTTAGGGATTTTAGGTGTGTGAGGTAGAATGCATAGTGAGGATTGTCTATGAAATCGTAACTTTCGGGTATAGGGACTTGGGTCCTGTTCTAAAACTCACTGTGAAAAGAGTAGAAGAATTTATCTAAGCTTGAGTGAAGGGTAAGAAAGCATCGTCTACCTTACTGATGAATGAGGATTTCTATTAGTGGGTTAAAGTCCTACTAAAGATTCATGAATGCATGGTTAGGGATTTTTCTGTATGAATGTGTGTAAATGAATTTGTAATGTACGATCAAGTGAAACTCTAAATAGTCTCTAAGGTGGTGTCAAATATATTTGTATGTGCATTTAGAGAGAAACAAGTTAGTTATTACTTGTTAGAAGGGTAAAGTAGCCTTACTTTATCGACGAATTTAAATATTCTGTGAAAATAGCGTCGTCTATTTCACGTGATAAGAATACTTGAATGTTTGGGAAAGCTATCACTTTATTTTAGTGAAACAGACAAATGGTTTGTTTTTGTGGAGTTAATAACTGAATTCAATTGAAAGATTTGTAAATATGGCGTTGTAAAACATTTTTGTAAAGGAGATGTCAGTTTACGGAGTTGAGTGAGGGACAGAGTAGCTGCAGCGGTAGCATACGTCATAAGTGTCGCGCTGTGATTGGCTAACATACGTCACAGTATTCGCGCACAGATTGGTTCATGTGACTAAGGCAAGTTTGCAGCTGATTGGCTCATCCTGAAAACAGTAATTCTATTGGTTGAGCAAAATAGTGACGAAGCCTAATTTGATTGGTTTGTTGGAAAGTTTCGCGCACGGATTGGTTGGTGTTGCGGAATAACAAGGACGTTGTTACGATCTTTTCCGAAGTAAGGGAAATTGTTTAAAAACATGGATTACATGGATTACTATTAAGTGAAAAAGAAGCTTTCATGGTTTCAGAAATTGAAAAACAAAATTAAACCTGATAAGAAAATTTCAAAACGAGGTGGAAGATTACTTCATAAGTACAAAACACCTGCAGCTCATATGTTGGGTGAATATGGTTATCATACTTGTCTTTGGATTGAAAATTGGATGAAGTACACTGAGAATGATGGTGTGTTAGCATGGCCAGAAGATGGATCATTTAACGTGGCAGTTTTGAAAAATTTAAGAGAAAGAATGATGAAACCTGTACCAAAGCCTAGACCTACTCAATTTGAAGCTTTAGTTGAATGGGAAGATGAAATGTTTGAATTAGAACGAGAGAGTAGAGGAATATCAAGGAGAACTGGATTCGTTCTTGATAGAGAAACACATGAGGATAGAATGCGTCGATGGAGAAGTGCAGACATGTGTGATGGTTTGTATCCAGTGATAATAATTGATGAGGTAACTGGACAAAAGAGTGCCCAAAAGAAAAATAATAATAGTGAAGAAAGTGATTCAGAAGATGCGGTGTTAGAAGAAATTTATACTAGAAAACCGCCACCTTATCAACCAGTTTGTTCATGGACATCTCCAAGTGCCCCTCAAAGAGAAATTATTGATGAGACATCCCCTCAAACAAATCCGAATTATAGAGAAACACCTGAAAGAGTAGAAACAGGACGTAATTCAAATATATCAGGAGAAAATAGAAAATATACTAAAACCCCAGTTCAAAGAAATGAAATTCAAAGAAATGGAAATAGAACAGAAAGTAATGAGGAATTACCAAGTACCTCAGAATATGTTCGTTCTACGAATGAAGTAATACAGCAGTTAACTAAAAGCATGGAAGCAGTAACAGTACCTGTAACAATTGGACCTGCTCTTCCAGTATTTGATCAAAGGGAAATTAGGCACTCAGCGTTAACTGTTACATTAAATTCAGAAATACAGACAGTGACTGAACATTTTTATTCAGATTTGTCTGAAATACATCAAGAGAAAATAATGATGCCTGACATAACTTTTAATCAAAGTTCGTCATGTAAAACTCCATCTGGTGCAGAATCTGACTCTGGAACTCCGGAAAAGAGTTTGAGTAAAATAGATTTAACACAAACCCCAGAATGTAAATTACTTGATATTGCAAAATTGAAAGCAGATTTAGAAGAATTAATAATTGGAACAATTGGAACTGACAGATTGAAGGCATATCAGGATGATGAATTATTTATTTGCAAAAGCATAACATGGAAAACGAAAAACAAATAGGATCAATTAGAGGATATGGCTTTTGAGTTAGAAATAGATTTAAGTAAGCAGAAGAATTTGCAGAAAAAATATAGGGTGGATTTCTCTGAAAAAGACATTGAAAACATGAGTACCACAGGAAGAATCATTCACATAAAAGACTTAATTGTGATTTTGAGAAAATGGGGTGAATTAAGTAAATGGAGAGCTAAATGGACAAAGAAAAGAGATGAAGACAGAACAAGTTTAGCTTTTCCTGTCAGAGAAGAGGAAAAAGTAGTAAATGAGTTTCCAATGAGAGAAATAGCGGAAGGAGGGTATGTACATGTCCCATGGACAAGACAGGACATTTTAATGTTTACAAATGATTTTCCTCGATTAAGAGAAAAACCTGTAGAATGGTATCGACAGGTAGATATAAAGTTTGTGAAAGTTTTAAAAGTTTTGTGGGTTGATCTTGATGGATTCTTTGACATAGTTGTCCCATCAGATCTTTGGACAGAATGTAAAATTGGCCTAGAGAAGAATACCCTCAAGATAAAGTAACAGGTGCTCCTTCACCAGAGGCAAAGAGAAAGTACGAACAGGTAATTGTGTTTTTGAAAAACAAGATTCCCCCAAAAGAGATAGATTGGGTTAAAATAGATAGAACAATCCAAGAGTCAAAAGAATCAGTACATTCATTTTATGAAAGATTACTGCTGGTATTTAAACAATACAGTGGTTATGAACATTTGAGTGAAAAAGACATGAGCCATTTTATATACAGATTTGTATATGGCTTGAGATCTGAAATTAGTGAAATGGTAAAAACTGGAATAGTTGGTTGGCAATCACTTACAGTAGATGATATTTTGAAAAAAGCAAAATACTGCAGTAATGAAATAGAAGCTAAACAAAAGAATTTGAAGGAAAAAGCTATGTGGGCACAGGTAAAAGTGGCTGAACAACAAATAGCAAGTTTAGGAAATAAGAATGTTGAACAGAATCAAGGGAAATTTAAAGGTAATTGTAATAAACCAACATTGATGGGAAATATAGAAGAGTTAAAAAAGAAACTCCCATGTTTTAATTGTGGCGAATTTGGACACTGGAAGCGTGAGTGCAAGAATCCGCCCAGAACTTATTTAAAAAATACATCATTAAATCCACAGATGCAGAATGAGATAAATGAGCAGCAACAGCTACAGCGACAGGTAGTGATTCAGCAAAGTCAGTTACCACAACCGCCACTTCCAAACTGTGTAAATGTGCAGAGATACAGTGCAGAAACAGGGTTCAGCGGAGGTGAACAGGTAAACAGATCGCCAAGAGTGAATGTGTTGAATGTGTCTCAACAATATTGGTTGAAAGAAGATGGAGGGAGTGAATCTGAAGATTACTTCTGACTGTGCCTGAGAGAGGAGGAATAGTGTGTGCTTGGAGCCACTCTTGAGGTAGATCAATCTGGTCCATTTGTAAATGGTAAAGTGAATGATGTAGAAATGATGTAGAAATTACTTTCCTGGTGGATACAGGTGCTACCAGTTCTACTGTTAGATCAGTGGAAATAGAAAACCTTCCTCTCTCTGGAGATAAAATCCAAGTAGTAGGTGTAGCTAATCAGCAAATAAAAACAGATTTAACTGAACCAGTTGAAGTTGAAATAGGTAAATTTAAAGACATGCATAGATTTGTAGTTTGTGATAGCAGTCCTGTAAATCTATTTGGTAGGGATATTCTTTGTAAAATGAACTGTGCAATATATTGCTCACCGGATGGTATAGAGCTTCAAACTCCAGAAGAAGATGGGCTTTACAAATTAACAATGTCAATGGTTGAGGCAGAAGAAAGTAAATTATTTCCTGTGTTTGATAAGAATAATTTACCTGAAGAATGAAAAGACACAGGAAATGTAAAAATTTGGAATTTCACTGGAGATGAGATGGGTTTGATGAAAAATGTAGACCCAGTAAAAATATCAGTAAAACAAAGAGCAGATTATCCAAACATTCCTCAGTATAAAATGAAAGCAGAAGTGATTGAAGGTGTTACCCCTGTAATAGACAAATTAATAAAACAAGGTGTTCTAAAAGAATTTGAGAGTAGCCCATGTAATTCACCTATTATGGGAATCAAAAAGCCAAACGGAACTTTCAGAATTGTTCAAGACCTGAGAAAGGTTAATAAAATTGTTGTTCCATGTTGTCCAATTGTACCAAACCCAGCGGTAATTTTATATCAGATTCCGCATGATGCAGAATGGTATACGGTTATTGATTTGTGTAATGCATTCTTTACTGTTCCAATGCATCCAGAAAGCCAACAAATTTTTGTGTTCCGGTTCAAAGAGCGTATTTTAGCATGGTGTCGAATTCCTCAAGGGTACACCGAAAGTCCATCTATTTTTAATCAGTTACTGAAGAAATCATTGGAAAATCTAGATTTACCTGGAAAATCTACGTTAGTGTAGTATATTGATGACCTCCTTGTGGCTGCAAAAAGTCAAGTCAAGTCAAGTCAAGAGATTTATATAGCGCGCTACATACCCATAGGGTCTCAAGGCGCTAGAGAAGGGGTGGGGAATTACTTGTCGAATATCCAAGTTTTAAGTTGTTTTCTGAATGCTAGGTGGTTTTGAGTAAGGCGAAGGTGAGTGGGAAGTGAGTTCCAGGTTTTAGCTGCCAGGTAGGAGAAGGATCTCCCTCCCATGGTGGTTTTGTTGATGCGAGGTACAGTGGCAAGGGCTTGGTTGGAGGATCGTAGCTGGCGGGAGGGGGTGTAGAATGACAGTCGTGTGTTGAGGCATTCGGGTCCAAGTTCGTAGAGTGCTTTGTGTGCGTGGGTTAGGAGGCGGAAGGTAATCCTCTTATTAACGGGGAGCCAGTGGAGGTTTTTCAGGTGACCAGAGATGTGTTCTTTACGCGGGATGTCTAGTATGAGCCTGGCTGAAGCGTTCTGGATGCGTTGGAGTTTTTTCTGGAGTTTTGCGGTGGTACCGGCGTATAGTGTGTTTCCGTAGTCCAGGCGGCTTGTAACCAGTGCGTGGGTGATCGTTTTTCTAGTTTCGGTGGGGATCCAGCGAAACTAGAAAAACTACAAAAGATAATTGCATAACAGATACCATTATTCTTTTAAATCATCTAGTAGATGAGGGACATAAAGTATCTCCTGCGAAATTGCAGTTTTGCAAACAAGAAGCAAAATATCTTGGTCACAGAATTGCAAAGGGAATCAGACAAGTGACAACAGAAAGAATAAAAATGATTCAAGCAATGCAACCTCCAAAAACACAGAGACAGGTTAGAATGTTTCTAGGAATGGTAGGTTATTGTTGCCAATGGATTAGTGGATCTTCAGTAATTGCAAAACCACTGCAGAGACTGACAAAAGCAGACATAAAAGACCCAATTAGCCTAACAAAAACTGAATTAGAAGCTTTTGAACAGTTAAAGAAAAGTTTGTGTGAAGCTCTAGCATTAGGAATGCCTGATTATGAAAAAGAATTTGAGCTGTATTGCAGTGAAAGAGAAGGATGTGCATTATCAGTTCTTATTCAAAGACATGGAAAAATGAGAAAGCCAATAGCATATTTCCCAGCTGTTCTTGACCCTGTTGCAAAAGCATTACCAGATTGCTTAAAAGAAGTAGCTGCAACAAGTGTAAGTTTGGAACAAAGTGAAGGAATAATAATGGGATTTCCTGTAAATGTATATGTACCACACTCAGTTGAAATTCTTCTCACTAGAAGTAGAACACAACATTTGACAAATAATAGGCTAACAAAATATGAAAAGGTTATTCTTGACTCAGACAACGTTTCGAATGCGAGATGTGTGAATTTAAATCCTTCTACATTATTACCTGACAGTCTTGAAACAGAAATCAGGGATGAGGTTGATCATGAATGCCTGGATGTATTAGAATATTGCACCAAACCAAGACAAGACATAAAGGATGTCCCGTTAGCTGAATCAGATTATATTTTATTTGTTGATGGTTCATGCTTAAGGACAGAGGAAGGTGTTCTGAGTGCAGCATATTCAGTATGTACAGTTGCATATGTAATTGAAGCTTCCTGTCTCAAAGGAATTCGTTCAGCTCAAGTAGCAGAATTAATTGCTTTGATTCGTGCATGTGAATTGGGTAAAGAGCTGAAAATTACCATAGTGACTGATAGTCAGTATGGTTATGGTGTAGTCCATGACTATGGCCAGCTCTGGTCTCAAAGAGGTTATTTAACTTCTGCGGGATCGCCAATAAGAAATGCTCAGTTGATTAAAAGATTGATTGATGGAATTCAGCTACCAGAAAAAAACTGCAGTAATAAAGGGCACAGCACATAAAAAAGGTGAAGATTACATAACAAAAGGAAATGCATATGCTGACTCAATAGCAAAATTCTGTGCAAAACATAATGTGTCTGTGAATCGGGAAAAAGAAAACGAACATGTTTTGAACTCACTTATGCTAACATCTGTAGTTGAGACTTGGCAGGGAGTAAAATAGTTGCAAGATGAAGCAAATGATGAAGAGAAAAATACATGGTTAAAAGCAGAATGCAGACAAAGAGAAGAAGATGAGGTTTGGGTTTACAAAAATGACAGAGTAGTAATGCCAGATAGTATGATTTCTGACATGGCACGCATGTACCATGGTCCAGCACATATTGGTAGAGATTCCATGATTAGGTTATTTAGGCAGTTATGGTACAATCCAAAATTCAGAATAATTGCAGAGTCCCTTTGTCAGAGGTGTCTTATCTGTCAGCAGATCAACCCAAACAGAAAAACAGTTGTAAGCATGGGAACCATAGGACGGGAGGGTGGTCCATTTACCAGAATACAGCTTGACTTCATTGACATGCCACCTTACAACAAACTCAGATATGTCTTGGTGATAATTTGTTTGTTATCAAGATGGGTAGAAGCATTCCCAACACGTCACAATGATTCAATTACAGTGGCAAAATTTATTTTGAGAGAAATCATACCAAGGTATGGTTTCCCAGTGACGATCGAGACAGATCGCGGCACACATTTTGAAAACAGATTGCTAAAATTGATTTGTGAAGCAGTGGATATAAAGCAAAAATTACATTGTGCTTACAGACCAGAAGCATCAGGTGTTGTTGAGCAAGTGAATTGTACAATAAAAAACAGAATTACAAAAATGTGCTTAGCAACAGGAATGAAGTGGACAGATGCACTTCCACTTGTTTTGATGTCTTTGAGAAGCATTCCAGATAGAAAAACAGGATTGAGTCCACATGAAATATTAATGGGCAGAGTTATGAGGCAAGCATTTGTTCCAGTTGATAAACTGTTAAGCATTAATGATAGCATCATTATGGATTACTGCAAAAATCTATCTAATGTGGTGACCTCTGTGTTCCATCAGGTAGGAACTGAAGTATTTACAAAAGAGAAAGAACAAGCTCATGATCTGTTACCAGGAGACTGGGTAAGAACAAAGTACATCGAAGAAGAAATTGCCTAGTACCAAGGTGGCAGAAGGCAAGACACTTGATATTAGTCATGACAAATGCAGTAAAGTGTAGGGGATTGAAGAAATTGATTCATGCTAGCCACACCATACGTGTGCCAACACCTGAGAATCCTGATGAAGGAGAAACAACAGCTGATTCAGATTCAGAAGAAGACCCTGAAAGAAATCCAGATCCTGAAGATCGACAAGAACGTCGACATCTGGAAAATTCAAATGCGAATGAAGCATTAAATGAAGAAAATGAAGAAATTGTGATACAAGATTCTGAAGAAGAAAATGAAAAAGATCTGCTAGATCAAGAAGCAGAAAAGGAAACTGAACAAGAAGTGATTCAAGATCAAGATCAGGAGAGTATTGAAAAGCAGATTGGAAGCTTTGGAAGAAGGAACGGAAATTCTGAAACTGGTGAATTGGAAGTAATTGAAGAAGAAGAAGAAGAAGATATTTCAAGTACCAGCTATAAGGATGTTGTTCCTAACAGAGTGAAACTGCAGAGTAAAGAAGTACCTGAATCTAAAAAAGAATCTTATACGATAAAACTGATTATTAATGGATCAGCTGACAATACAGAAAGTGAAACAGATGATAGAGGAGATGAATCAAAATTGAAAAGATTAAGGAAAAGAGCTTGGAGAGTGGAATATAATTTAGCAGAACCAAAAAGGAAATTATCAAGAAAAGGAGATAATTGGCCAAATGAAAATGAAAGTCTAAAATTTAAATTAGTGAATATAGCAAAAGAGAAGGTGAATGAGATCACAAGTCAAAAAGGAGAAGACTCAAATAAAGAAAACCAAGCAGGAAAGAAAATAGAAGTGATAAACAGCAGAGCAAAAAGAGTAATAAAGCCAAACCAGAAGTACAAATCACCAGAGTGGAACTATATTATAATTCCACCAGTAATAGAGGTAAATAGTAGTCAAGGAAATTTAGATTATGCAAGTGATAATGATTGAATGTGTTCATTAGGTGACACAAGGTTGAATAAATTGTGTTAGCTGGAAAACACATTGATGTATGAACTAAGGTCGAAGAAAAGCTGTTAGAAAATAAAGTGATCTGTTAAAAAAAAGAGGGGAGTATATTTAGTAATTTTTAGTAATTGTTCATTTTTCAATTTTTTTTAGGGCTTTTGTTTGAAAGTAAAGATGCCTTCTACTAATAATAATTCGAGATGGTCAATTTTCAAAAGATGTTGCAAATTGTCTTCAATATGTGTAATCTTAATATTTTAGTTTGGTTAATTTTAGCTGTCATTTTTCCTTTGGGAATAGATAAAGAGATGTATAAAACTAACATGACTAGTAAAGTTGTGGTTAATAAAGTTGATGAGACTGATAAAATTATTGTACATAAACCAGAGATTCATCAAGATAGATCTGTGGGAGATTTTTCTAGTAATACCTTTTCAAGACTTTTATCTGAATATGTTAAGGTGATGGACGCAAAAGACTGCTACATTTGTGTGAAGTTACCTACTTCTGTGTCTGAAGGTGTTACATATAATATGCTTCCTCTTACTTATGGCATAACATGTAGTGTAATAGCTAGTTTGTTTTATAAAACTGTGTTTGGAGTATCATTACTCAGATTTTGATGACATTTTTGCAAATTTGAAAGTTGAAGTAAGCTTGAATAAAATAAAATATGCTAAACAGATGAGGGAATTTTTCATAGAAACTAGTAAACTCACTTATGAGTATGCTTTTAGAAATAATTTAACATGTAAATTGAGAACAGAAGAGAAGAAGTTCTTAAATATGGTGGAAGAGAGAAGGGCAATTTACAAACGAAATGAGATGTTGAAACCTATTAAGTCTAAATTTTGGCAAATGGAAGATGAAAAGCTTAATGGTAGAAATGAAAATGTTGCAATTCATATAGATAAACCTGTTAGTGGAAAATTGTGTATACGAAGAGATAATACTTTGTTTGATAATTATTTTGTAGGTGCAAGTCAATGTGAAGACACTTATCGTATCATAGGGGGTTGGGGATTTAAAGGAGGCAAGGATCCAATTTTTCCTGGAATTTATTTTGTTTGTGGGAATAAGGCTTATTACAATCTCCCAGACCATTGGTATGGGACGTGTTATGTAGGTTTAGTTTTTCAAAAATGTTTTCATGTAGATAGAAATGCAAAAGGTTCATTTGAAATTAGCAATCACTTGAATAGATTTAAAAGGGAAAGTTTTACAGAAATAATTGGAGACATATTTGGTGCATTAATACCTATGGTAGGAATAACCCTGAATGCAAACAAAATCAGAAAAATGTCTACAATTGTTGATAGATTGTCAACAGATACTGCAAGTGGATTTCAATTAGTGAATACAGAGCTTGTTGCTATGAGAACTATGGTGATGCAAAATCGTCTTGCTCTTGACATTTTGCTGGCAAAAGAGGGTGGAGTCTGTATAATTTTGCATGTTCAACATTGTTGTACTTACATACCTGACAAGAGTCAGAATATAGAGATGTATATAAAAAATATTACCGAGTTACATAATGAAATTGAACCTTTAGAAGACGAAAGTTTTTCAGAACGTTTAAGTAAAAGATTTGCAGCAATTAAACACTGGTTTCAAGAGATTGGTAATTCAATTATAGGTAAAATCGTTTTTCCTTTAATAATCATAGCTATAGTGATACTTTTGTTAAAAATTAGTTGCATGATACACAAGAGAAGAAAACATGTAATATAAAAGAAAAGAATTTACAAACTAAGAAAGGAAAAAGAAAAAGAAATTGAATTAGAAGAGTTTCAGAGAATTCAATATGAAAAATGCAGAAAATCAGATGAATCTAAAGTTTAGAAATACTAATATTAAGAAAGTCCAAAACATGTTCAAGGGTTGAAAATGTATACATTTAGGGTATTATTTGGTGATTTAGAAATCACCAGATGAGGGAGTTGATGGAGCAAGTGAAGAACAAGATTTTGTTCAAACTTGTGAAATTAATCTCCCATAATAGTAATTAAATTAATAAGCATGTGGTGAAATTACTAATCAAATTAGTTTAAGAATACATTCGTCAGTACACGCGGGACAAACTAATGTGCTTTATGTTGCAAGCGCAAAGAAAAAATAATAAACTAACTTTGTCTATTGTGTTTGTCAGTATAAAATTTCGGCATTAAATTAATGGCATGTGCTTATTTTGTGTGCTTATGTTATGTTTTATTTCTGTGATATAGAGCCTATGGAGTTCATGCTGTTCAAAACGGAAAAGTAAATATAATGCTGCTTGATTGTGCTTATTGCTAGGTAATATAATTAACAGGATTATTTAGTAAAGGGGGCGGGTAACAGAATGGGTCTCAATTCTTTAATTAATTGATGTCTTGGGTTTGTTTAATAATAGTTTCCAAAGTGAGGCCTAAAGGTGGTTCAGAAAAATGGCTAACAGAGCTGCAGACGCGAAAGCTTGTTCAGAGTGAAGTCTTTGCACATGCGTAGCTGTGAAGATTTTTACTGCATTGTCATCGTTAATTGAAAGAAGCAGTTCTCTGGTTGTGTTTGAACGTGCTCATGGATAAAAAGCTCAAGGACAGGAACTTAAAGTGTCTGCCAAGGCTCGGAAGTAAATGTTCGAAACTCGAGGAAAAAGTAACTTTCATGAGGAAGCTGAAGGATGCGGAAATGAAAGACAATAGGGCTCATTTGAAGCCTGGACTTGGTCAAGAAACTGAGATGACCTAACACATTTTTATCATGGACTGACACAGGACAGCCAATGAAAAGCTCGGATTTGCTTAAAAGAATGTAAAATGTAGAAGGTTTAGCTAGAGAGAAAGATATAAATTATGACACTATGAGCAGGGAAAAAACTCTTACTTTCCGATCCCTGAATGATGTGACATGCTGATGGACCTTTGGCACATGTAAGGACAGCAGACTTTAATGATTTTTCCTTTCTAGGTGAAGTGAGAAATAGACAGGGAAATAGATTTAGGGAATGGAAACTGTTATTCTGATAATACTTCATGTTTCTGAACTTGCTTTGAAAATGTCAGTTTATTAAATAATTTCCTTATTAAATGCTGCTTTCTTATTTGTTTATAAAATAAAGATTCTAAAACGTAAATGTTTTTTCTTTATGAAAAATAAAGTTAATAAAATTAGATTTGAAAAGATAAGCTGGTCTTGTTTCTTCATGGTCTAGTTACCATCAGTTGATTCAATCGCCTCAATGGTTTGATTAATAAATAATAAATCTTTAAACCATGGTGAAAATAGATAAACTACAGTTGTATATAATTGTCCCAGGGGGGGTTCCGGTTGTTGTTCCAGGCCTTCAATTATCTCGGGGTTAGGAGTAAAGACAAACGTAGGGGCCTTGAGTAAGGACTTTAAAGAAGGTTTTATTGGAATGTAAGTCTTTTTCTGCATAACAGGATTATCAATCCGGTAGGGAAAATCAGTCTTGCAAAGAGTTCAACAAAATAACAGTAGGGTTTGGGACACATCCGTCGGTGACTCCTAAGGACCAATGGTAGGAGGGCCTCGGGCCGGTTCTTCTCTCCGTAGCCGCACGGCGTTGTCCGAGAGGTCCGCCAACACCCAAAAGCGAAAAGACAGACAAGAAGACTAAGGTTACTGGGACGTCCAATACGTACAACTTCTTAAGGGAGGGTGGTGAAGGAAACCCAGTGCAAGTGAACCCTCTAACGAGGCGCAGTGCTTTCAGTGCTCGTGAGGGGAAGGGTACAAGGGATACAAGGTACACTCCGAGGCGGTACTATTCGGTAGGGACGCTACGCCGTCCAACCCACCCTGCTACCCGGCCCCGTACCTTGTCAAGCCACGTTCCTCCCTCGGGACCGTGGCAGGGCGAAGCACCGGAACGTTGGCCTCCTGGCTTCTCGAACACAGCAGGGCTCGTCTGCAGCTCGTCCTCCTTCCGGGTCTCACTCGCGTTGATCCTTCCGGTCCGCAAACAGTCCTCCTCGAGGGAAACGCCGTCCGCCGAGGAAACAGTGCTTCCGCTATTTGACGTTGCTCCGTAGAGAAGGGGCGTGGCTGACGTACCCGGCTCGTTCCAATTAAAGGAGCCGATTCCCATTTCAGGAGGGGTCCAGTATTCGTCTTGCTTCTCGCTCCACTCGGTCTCGGGCAGCTGTGGGGACAATGTGCAAGGTGAGAGGGGAGCGGCGGACCACCAGTCCAGATCATTACGGGGTTCACCCAGCACCCCGTCACATATCTCCCCCCCTGGCATCTCCCGATCGGGGAGAGGAAAGACCCTGGACAAAAAGTCAGCGTTCCCATTGTCTTTGCCCTTACGATGCTTAACAGAGAAGGAGTAGGGCTGTAGAGACAGGAACCATCTCAACACTCTAGAGTTCTGGCTACTGTTCTGATGGATCCATCTCAAAGGGGCATGATCAGTATGTAGGCAAAAATGGGTCCCTTCTAAATAGTATTTCAATTTGTCCACAGCCCATTTGATGGCCAATGCCTCCTTCTCAATCGTGGAATAGTTGCATTCCCGAGGAAACAATTTCCGGCTCACATATAGTATCGGGTGTTCAATCCCATCCTCACCCAACTGAGACAACACTGCCCCAATGCCCACATTTGAGGCGTCCGTTGCTAGAATGAAGGGCTTAGTATAGTCAGGGGACAGTAGGACGGGTGAAGTAGTCAATGAGGTTTTCAGAAAATGAAAGGCATTCAGAGCCTCCTGGGATGGTTGCAAGAACTTTTTGTTTGTTACTTCTTTCCTGAGGAGATCCGTTAGGGGAGCCGCGGCCTCTGCAAAGTTGGGAATGAACCTACGGTAGTAACCCACCAGTCCTAGGAACGCCCTCATGTCTCTTTTTGTTGCTGGGAAAGGCACCCTCTCTATTGCCCTGATTTTCTCAGTTTGAGGGGCAATGGCCCCGTCTCCCAGAACGTATCCTAGGTAGTTCACTTTGGTGAAGGCTGCCCTTGACTTCTTTGCATTAATATGCAATCCTGCTTCCCGTAAAGCCGTCAGTATCGTCTGTAAGTGTCTCAAGTGTTCGTGCCAACTATTGCTGTATATGACAATGTCATCCAAGTACGCAGAGCTGAAGTTGGTGTATGGCCGCAGTACCTGGTTCATGAGACGTTGAAACGTCGCTGGTGCCCCATGTAGGCCAAAGGGTAGAACTGTAAATTCAAAGGACCCTTCGTCGGTCACAAAGGCGGTCTTCTTCCGATCTTCCTCACGAAGAGGCACCTGCCAATACCCCTTCGTGAGGTCAATAGTAGTGATGTAACGGGCGTCGCCTATCTTTTCCACCAGTTCGTCCACTCTGGGTATTGGGTAAGTGTCGAAGTGGGACACCGAGTTTAGGGCCCTGAAATCCATACAGAATCTCTTCGTGCCATCTGGTTTGGGGATCATGACGATCGGGGAAGACCAGGGACTCTGGGATGGTCGAATTACTCCCAAGTGAAGCATCTCCGAAACTTCCTTCCGAACGGCTTCTCTTCGTGCGGCTGGGATTCTATAAGGCCGTTGTTTCACTATCTTTCCTGGTACTGTGTCAATCTTATGTTCCACTAGAGTGGTTCTCCCGGGTGTATCCGAAAATACGTCTGAGTAGGGGGTCAACACTTCCTGTAACTCTTCTTTCTGTCTTGGGGACAGATCGTTATTCACAACCAACTGTGATAACGAGGATGGTACAGGGTCTGCGGGTGCGACCACATGACTGTCTTGAGGGGGAACCCCCAACCATTCCTTGAGCAGGTTGATATGGTATGTTTGTGTTTTCTTCGGAGATATCTGTAACCTGTAAGTGGTTTGTCCAATGGCTTCAATCACTTGATAAGGTCCTTGCCATTCACTTTTGGAACTGTTACCTATGGATGGAAGAAGTACCAGAGCCCATTTTCCTACTGCTATCGTGCGTAGCTTCTTCCCCTTATCGTAGTTTGTTTTGATTCGCTCTTGTTGCCGATCGAGCGAAGAATTAGCCAATTCCCTCAGTTTCCCCAGCTTGTTCCGTAGTTGAGTGGTATACTCCAACATTCCCTTCTTCTCCATTGCTTCTTCGGTTTCCCATAGTTCTTTAGTCATTTCCAACAGCGACCGCGGAACTCGTCCATACAGCAATTCAAACGACGAACAGCCTAGACTGCTCTGTTTTTGGGACCTGATCACAAAAAGGGCTAAGGGTAGTAGCCTGTCCCAGGAAGGCCCTTCTGCAGACAGCATTTTTTTCAGGGTTGCTTTGAGGGTCTGATTGTATCTTTCTACTAGGCCATCTGTCTGGGGGTGGTATACCGAGGTTTTCAGGTGTTTAACTTTCAAGAGCTGGCACACCTCCTTCATTAACTTGGACGTAAATGGGGTCCCCTGGTCCGTGAGGACCTCTTTTGGAAAACCGACCCGAGAAAACAGTTCTACAAACTTCTCTGCAATGGCTGACGTTGTAGTGGTACGTAGGGGAAAGGCTTCCACAAACCTGGTGGCGTAATCGACCACAACCAAAGCATAAAGATGGCCTCGAGGAGTTTTCGGCAGCGGACCGATAAGGTCCATCCCCACTCTTTCGAACGGCGTCCCAATGATAGGCATCCTCTGGAGGGGGGCGGCCGGTGGACGTTGCGTGTTCCTCCGTTGACATATCTCACACTTTGCACAATAAGTCTGTACATCCTTATAAATGCCTGGCCAAAAGAAATGACGGAGGATTACATCTGTAGTTTTTTCCTTGCCTGTGTGACCGGCTGTTAGATGGGCATGCGCAAAGAACAATACCTGTTCTCTAAAGGACGTTGGTACTAGCAATTGCAGATCCCCCTCATTCTGGGCTTGTCGATACAGCAATTCTTTTTTTATCAAGAACCTGGGGAATGTCTGGTTGGGGTTCCCTT
Organism: Lissotriton vulgaris; assembly: GCF_964263255.1. NCBI lineage: Eukaryota > Metazoa > Chordata > Amphibia > Caudata > Salamandridae > Lissotriton > Lissotriton vulgaris. The sequence goes on along the minus strand of NC_141699.1, from coordinate 603,131,981 downwards.
CATTCGCGTGAGCAGACTCCCACGCATTATATAAGGTTCGATCTTCCGCCTGTGCAAAACGGAAACTTTTGTCCGCGACCCAGGGGTCGGGGGAGAGACTAACGTTTTTTGGAGACTGATTAGTGTTTAAGGTTTCTTTGAACAGGGAAAGGAATTCAGGATTATCGGTACCAAGTATCATGTCCTCGGGTAGAGAGTCCACCACCCCCACCCGTACTTTACAGGGATCTCTTTGGGGCAAGTACAAAGTTAATTCAGCTACTGGGTAGGGTTTCACGTCGCCATGGACGCAACGTATATACACTGTGGCCGGGGTAGAGATTTGTTCAGGTTCAACAAAACGGTCCTGGACGACCGACTGTCGGCATCCGGAGTCTAACAGAGCTTTCACTATGAGACCGTTCACCTTCATACTCACATAAAAGGCACTACCAAGCTCCGCTGAATACATCACAGTCCTGGGTAGATAGCCCACTTCCATGGGTTCTTCTGTAGGTTTTTTTCGCGGGCACATTCTGGCAATGTGGCCCCACTCTCCACATTCGAAACACTGGGGCCCTCTGTTCAAGGGGGAGATCACGCCAGCAGGACGGGACCGAAATGCTTCTGTCTTTACTTGGGGTTTCTTGTCAGATTTTGACGGTACCACTGGTTTTTGAGATTTTTCTGTTTTGTCAGTATCCCAAACTACAGTCCGTGGTTGGGCTCTGGAAAAGTGTGACGCCATTTCAATCGCTCTGTTTACATCCAGATCAGCATGTTGACGTAGCCATCTTTGGGTGGCATAAGGCAGAGCCTCCATGAACTGTTCCAGGTATATCTTGTTTAGGATTTCTTCCTTTGTGCACGTTTCCGGTCTAAGCCACTTGTTGGCGGCCATTCGTAGTCTAAAGAAAAGGGTCTTTGGATTCTCTCCAGGTGCTCCTCTCTCTTTGCGGAATTTTACTCGGTAGGCCTCCTGGTCTAGACCCAAATGGTCAAGAATGACTTCTTTAATGGTCGAGTAGGTTGTACTCCCCAAGGGGTTTGCGGCCTGATAAGCGGATTGAGCCTCGCCAGTGAGAAGAGGAGCAAGAAAGAACGGCCACTTCTCTTACGGCCATCCCATAGCCCGGGCCACCCTCTCGAAATTGAGTAGAAAAGCATCGGGATCTTCTCCTGGTATGTATTTTTGTAGGGCCACCCCGCTATGATGAGGGGTAATCTGACGCACTTCTCCTGATACGATTTGCGTGGGAGGCGGCATTGTTTTTAGGCCTTCGAGTTGGGCCGATACGGTGGACTTAATTAAATCCCTATCAGCTTGAGCACATTGTATCTGTTGCTGTACTGCCCACTCGAGCTTCTCTTGGCCTTTAATGATATGGTCTATGAGGGCTTCCATCTCTTTTTGGCAGATGGTAGATGTTTCTGATCCCACTTCTGACACCAGTTGTCCTAGGGGGGGTTCCGGTTGTTGTTCCAGGCCTTCAATTATCTCGGGGTTAGGAGTAAAGACAAACGTAGGGGCCTTGAGTAAGGACTTTAAAGAAGGTTTTATTGGAATGTAAGTCTTTTTCTGCATAACAGGATTATCAATCCGGTAGGGAAAATCAGTCTTGCAAAGAGTTCAACAAAATAACAGTAGGGTTTGGGACACATCCGTCGGTGACTCCTAAGGACCAATGGTAGGAGGGCCTCGGGCCGGTTCTTCTCTCCGTAGCCGCACGGCGTTGTCCGAGAGGTCCGCCAACACCCAAAAGCGAAAAGACAGACAAGAAGACTAAGGTTACTGGGACGTCCAATACGTACAACTTCTTAAGGGAGGGGGGTGAAGGAAACCCAGTGCAAGTGAACCCTCTAACGAGGCGCAGTGCTTTCAGTGCTCGTGAGGGGAAGGGTACAAGGGATACAAGGTACACTCCGAGGCGGTACTATTCGGTAGGGACGCTACGCCGTCCAACCCACCCTGCTACCCGGCCCCGTACCTTGTCAAGCCACGTTCCTCCCTCGGGACCGTGGCAGGGCGAAGCACCGGAACGTTGGCCTCCTGGCTTCTCGAACACAGCAGGGCTCGTCTGCAGCTCGTCCTCCTTCCGGGTCTCACTCGCGTTGATCCTTCCGGTCCGCAAACAGTCCTCCTCGAGGGAAACGCCGTCCGCCGAGGAAACAGTGCTTCCGCTATTTGACGTTGCTCCGTAGAGAAGGGGCGTGGCTGACGTACCCGGCTCGTTCCAATTAAAGGAGCCGATTCCCATTTCAGGAGGGGTCCAGTATTCGTCTTGCTTCTCGCTCCACTCGGTCTCGGGCAGCTGTGGGGACAATGTGCAAGGTGAGAGGGGAGCGGCGGACCACCAGTCCAGATCATTACGGGGTTCACCCAGCACCCCGTCACAATAATATTGTAAATAATATGTGAGTAGATTAATTAATCATACCACCGGATTCAGTTGCTCAAAAATTGTCTAATTGGTATTATGGGCCTTTATTTGTGTTTCATGATTAATGGTGAGTATTGAGGTATAGGTAGTAGTTTTATGAGACAGTTTTTCAATAGGAGCGCTGGATCAAGTCCAACACCATTTCTTGTCTAAACGTCCTATTCTCTCCTGCCATATTTCTAACACCTCAATTGTTGCCTCGCTTTGAATCTTTTTAAAATTCTCCAATGTATCCTCAAACATCCCATTGTTAGGTACCCATCTAGCAGGACCTGCCATAAACATTATTTTCATCTTAGATCTGGCTGTCTCCTTAGCTGTCTGATCTGCAAATGCATTTCCACTCCCCACATCATCAGTAATTGCCTTGTGGGCACTGCACTTCTCTGTTGCTAACTTTTTGGAAAGTGTCAGAGCTGACAAAAGGCTGTGTATCAGTAGGCCGTTCTGGATCTTTAACCCATGTGAAGCCAAGAATCCCCTCTCCACCCAGAGCCGCCCAAAATGATGTGCAACCCCAAAGGCGTACTGGCTGTCGGTATAAATATTGACAGTCCCTCACTTAAATCACAAGCTCGAAAGAGAACAACTGGTTCTGCAGCTTGGACTGATTGATAAGGAACACATGACGTCTCAAGTACAGTAAACAGCATAGCAATAGCGGACGCTGCGGTGGTAGTGCCATCTGGTAGTTTAAAACAAGAGCTAGCGACAGATAGTCAGTTCAAGGGAACATCAGTCAGTTCTACCCATCCCTTTTTCTAGTCTACTGTTCGAAAAATACAATCATGTATATCTCTGTCCTTACTTTCAGACTGGAGTGGTACTAACATGGCTGGGTTCAGAGTGCCACTTCTCTTAAGCCAGACATGTGGTTCAAAGAGGGTCAGCTCATAGCCGGTCAGACGTACACTGGTAAGGTGCTGTGTCTTCGTTTTGTTCAAAAGTGTGTCCACAGCATGAGGTACCATAACTGTGAGATCGGTATCAAGGATGAACCCTGCCGATTGTCAGATAGAGACGGCCATGGCTGTGACCGCTCTTAGACAGCTCAGGAGGGCTCGCCCGACGTTATCAAGCAAAGCGGAAAAATGAGCACACAGCCTCTGCTTACATCCAAAGGCTTGTGTTAAAACAGAGAGCGCACAACCAGCCATCTTGTGTACATACAACACGAATGGCTTAGCATAATCTGGGGTGCCAAGCACAGGTGCAGAGCAAAGCGCAACTTTTAATTGGTCAAAAGCTTGTTGACATTCAGGGTCCAGGGCAAGGGTTCATGCACATCTTTAATGGTAAGCTGCAACAGCTGCTTTGTTAGTAAAGAATAGTTAGCAATCCAGTTTCGACAGTACAAAGTAATGCAGATGAAGGCTCGCACATCCCTTTGAGACTTAGGGATGGGCATTTTACCAATAGCACTAATGCGTTCAGGTGTTAGTCTCCTTTCCTCCTTCGACAGTAGGTGACCTACATAGGTGATGACCTGTCGATAATATTGAAATTTTGGAAGGGGCACTTTATGTCCTTGCTGTGCCAAGTGTATTAATATTTGACAGTTGCATCTTTACAACCTTCTTCAGTGTCAGAAGCAATCAAGAGATCATCCACGTACTGCAGTAATGCATTACCTGGGGGAAGTGTGGGGAATCCATTTGGCCTTTTAGAGCTGGACTATTTATGCTAGGACTTTCAGTATAGCCCTGAGGAGCACGACAGAATTGAAAGCTTCTGCCGACCGGGGCAAATCCAAATAGGTGCCTGCTATCTGGATAATGGGAATGCTAAAGAAAGCATTTTTCCAAATCAATCACATAAAAGAATTTGGCAGTGGAAGGAATTATCATCAGAAGGGCAGTGTTGTCGGGGACCACTGGAAATGGAAGGATCACTATTTTATTAACCTCACGTAAATCAATCACAAAACAATAGACATCAGGATGAGCATCAGAGTTATCTAAGGGTGCGTTCTTAAAAATGGAAAGAATAGGACTATTACACACATTTGCTGCCGTTTCCTCAACAACCCCTGACTTAATCAAATCCTGTATAATCTGCAATTGAGATTGCTCCCCTGGCTGTAGTATTTTGTACTGGGGAATATGAGGCAACACAGCATTGTCTTTGACCGTAATAGAGACCGGAGGTATCTGCAGCAACCCTACGTTTGTATCACCTGTAGCCCACAACGTGGGCGGCACATCTTTGAATTCAGCAGGGAGTGGCACTTCTTTGAAAAAACACAGTTTGGAACTAACCACATTTGGTCCTATCGTCATATAGACATCCTCCAGAGAACAAGAAATTTTTGCATGCAACTTCTTCAACAAATCTAGCCCCATTAAATTCTCTTCGCAATTTGTTGTCAATAAGAATGGCGAATCTACCGTAAAAGGGCCAATAGTCAAAGCAAGGGGTTTGGAAATGGGGCTCACGGCTGGTACGCCTGAAAAGCCTACCGAAACATTATTTTGGCCAGGCAGAGCTGCCCAGGGGGACCAGCGAACAAGAAACAGAGCTATTCATTGCACCTGTATTCACCAATTTTTTAAAACCGAGCCTCGCAACTCTGCTGTGACATAAGGACCACGCTGATCTACAGGTATCTGAACTGGTCCCTCACCCTGTCCCTGGCTGTCCTAACTGCAAGACGACCCAGTCACCTCATCCATATCATAATCATTGTGATAGTACTATCTTCCTCGAGGGTCAACAAAATAATTCTGATTAGAGTGACCCTGTGACGACTCATCTACTTGAACCTCGTCACAACCACCTCCACCACAACCCCGTCTGTGAGGGGGCTGCAATTTTCTGCAACAACTCCGGGCACTCACTTTGTTAGTATCCCTCCTTCCTACAATAAGCACACTGGTTTTGCCTCACAGGTGCACTATTTATGCTAGTGCGGGGCAACTGTTGGGCCAGAATGGTGCCATGTCCTCTACTGTTACCCCTAACTGCTTGTTGCATCAACACCTTCGTCTTCAACTCTTAATTTTTCTTCTCCACCTTTTCCTCCTTATTTTCCTTATGCTCATAATACTGTGCCATACTCAATATTACTGAAGGGTAGAATGTAGTCCAAGTGCTCTCCAAAGCCTGTAACCGAGTTGCGATCTCGGGAAGCAGGTTCGTAACAAATCTGTTAAAGAACAATCAAACCTCCCTCCATTGACAAATCCTGCCCACTGAAATCCAAAAACACACCTTCAAACCTAGTAAAAAAAACAGATACACTTTCATCTTTCTTCTGACGACATGCTGCTAACTTGTCCTAATCTACCCGTCGAGGTGGGATGAGGGAATGCATGTAAGTAATAATACGACTCGGCAAAGCTAGTATCTCAGCCCTAGCTTCTCACCAGACTTCCTCTCTTTATCCCATGCCCTGATCTCTTCCCAAGTGCCACCCAACTCCACAACATGGTCCTGTGTATGCACCTGTTTCCAAACATCCACCAGTACCAACAAACCGAAAAACATTCCAACATCTGCCAACATCATCACTGTTGACGAGGGAGCCTCTGTAAATTCTTTGTAATATGCAGTCTGATTTTTCCTAGGGTCTGGCAACTGACCCGTAAGAGCTAAAACGTCACTCCTTTTCCATGGAGTGTAAACCCATTGTTCTTGAAAGTGGGCCTCTACTCTCTGTCTGATAATGGCATCATGCTGATTACGCAGCTCCGGTATCTCAGGGTGAAAAATAGGATGTACTTCCCTCAACGGAAACTGGGACACTGTCATTGGGGTTTTCTGTTGTAACCTACCTTGATAATTAATCAGTGTGATAACATTACTAAAACCGTCGTTAAGAGCCATGTCGGCAGCATACACCCGGTCACAAATGTCATCAATTATCTGAGGTGCGACACTATTGAAACACTGTTCAAACAACCCTATTAATGTGGCTGACATATGCTTGAGGGCATGTTGCTGCACAAATGGCTCACAATCTTTCACCACACTCCACACATACTCCACGGTGTAAATTGGATTCCGGGCCCATTGTGCGGCCTGATCAGCCACCATCTTTTTCTCCTCATTCCCCACATCAGATCAAATCAGCACCCACCCCATTCGTTCTCGAGCAGCTACCCAATTTCCTTTGTCCTGTCCACGCACCGGCGTCCCAATACTCAGCAATGTCGGGTAAGAGACATTGGGGGAAGACACAATAGATAAAGGGGCAGGCATTAATGTTATTAATGGCTGTGTTGAGGGTGTGAGGGACGGAGAGAGAGCATAAGCAGAAACAATAGGCGTAGTAGGGAGACTTGCCGTCATTGCATCAGTGGCATGTAAAGCTAGCAAAAAGGCAAGAGGTGCCGTAGCCGAAGCAGCCAGGTCAAGAGCAGAAGAACTAGAGGTGGAAGCAGGTTGGGCGGAAGACTGAGGCATCGGGACAGCATGGTACATCTTCTGCAGGGCATAGGGAGGTGGAGGTCGAGCATCTAACAGCTCCTCCACGAATGTATCGCCTTCCTCTCGGGCGACATAAGATTTGCCACATTGCAATCGAAACCTTTTATCAGCACACTCTATACCCTTTTCTATTTTCTCTCTATCATATGCTACTGCTTTCTAGGTCACTGTCTGCATCTTCCCTCTCTGGGCCTCTTTTTCTGCTCTCATGTGCATTTGCCTAGCTTCCTTTTGCCATACCTGAATAGAATCAAACATCGACTGCCTACTTTGTTTTGCAAACAATTTATCCTGCAGGAAACTCAGTTTTTGTTCATCAAAGGTACCTGTTAGTGGTCACTGCAGCTCAGCATTGTCCCTCGTATATTTGTGCCTCAATGTACTAAACATAATAGGGCCAATGCCGTGCTTGGCACACATAAAAATTCAGGGTGCCTTTCAGAGGTGCAGGTTGCCTTTTCTCCAGTCGAGCCGCAGCAGAACAACAACGGCACCCCAAACACCACAATTTGCTCAAACAAGATATCCTAATAAAAAACATGTTCACTACTCGTACCTGACGAATAACTCACAAATATACCTTTTTTAATTATTTTTTATTCATTTTTTTAAAGAGTTGGTCCTAAGACTGTATCAAAGAAAGGAAACCAAGAGTCAGTCCTCAGACTGCACCAAAGAGACAGGCTCAAGCCCCAGGCATTTTCAAGAGTAAGTCAAATTCATTATGTTGTCTGGCAGAGTGTCCACAGACACTCTGTATATAAACGGTCCGCAGACCTATCAAGTTCAAGCAAGCCAAGAAATTGTCTTCAGACAATACCCAATATTATTCAAAATGGCACCATATTCCCCAAAAATCAAGACATACTCACCTGGTGCACACAGGTCAAACAAAGTTACTGCCGACTCTTTGGACCAAACGGTCGGATCAAAGGGTTTTGCCTTTCAGGACCCCATCTGGGATGACCGCAGGGCGAGGTACAGCTCGATCAGACAGGCGTGGCAGCTGCGAGTACTAGGCTCTATCATGCAGGTATACCTGATCCTCCCACCCGTCCCGATGTGGCCCGTCCTCCTCACTCGCCCACGGGCGAAGATGGGTCAGCCCAATGGAGTCCCTGTTCGGGCATCAACAGAAGGAACTAACCCGAATTGGGCCACCCAGGTCACTCGTGACCATTGTTCCCTGTAAGCAATGTGTGTACACAGTCTTTCAAAGCACGCATGTCTCTACTTCTCAAGAGATTTAGACTGTTCACCAGCCACGGCCTTTAAAATGGGAGCACCGTGAAAAGTACTGTCTTTTTCCTGGTAGTGGAGAGCAGTGTGCATCTACACCACAGGAGGAGCAGCAGTTCTGCATTTTCAGGTTAGGGCCTGTGGAATGCTATAGAGTCTGGAACAGGCATCAATTATACATCCAGATTTTGCTTTTTGGGTTGTAGGGATGGGGTGCCTACACACATTAACCAGAAATGTTCTTTTCATTTCAGTGAGTCTTCTTGGTTTATAACATGTGTGCAGTGCGCGCATGTTACAAGAAACAATATTTTCTTGATTCATATGTTGGTTTGAAAGCTTGCAAACCCTTGTCAAACTACAGCTGCATACACTCTAGACTATGAACTTCTTTGCCCATGCATTTTTAGAACATGCACCGTCAACATGCCAGTCCCTACAGTGAAGGGCATGTTTTCTCTCTCCCCATGACCCCTTCCTCACCTCCGCCACCCTCTATACATTCAAGCATGGAATGTCGCCTGGTCGAGGTCAAGGTTGCTAAAATTAAATTGCTGTGTTTTAGGATCGGACTGTGAGCCAGTTAAATATTGACGTTTTTTCTGCTATTTTAATGTTTTATTTTTTTATTTTTAATTATAACATATGATGAATATATCTGATTTTTTATGGCATTGTTCTGTTGCTCTGTGGCTTTAGCACTTGGTGCAGTCATACCTGGCACTGACCTTGTGAGGTGTGAACTTTTCATTTTAAAAACAGGTGCTATAGATTTCCTTGGGTGTCCAGCATTGGCCATGCAACAATAACAATGTCAAGCTAGCTCTAGTGAATAATGCTCCTGCTGGAGAGAGGGGAATGTTGTCTAGTGGCAGTTTCAGTTCATCCTAAAGTAGAGCAAACGATTAATGTGCCTGCTACAAAGATGTGTAACATGCAGATCACAGAACTGAGTGCGAGTGAACAATGAGTAAATCTATCAAATACGAAATGGATGTGAGATAATGCTCAATACTTTTTCACTGAGTATCCTGTTTGTTCTTTATCGTATATGAAAGCATTTCTAAATACTTCCATTCAGAAAGTGCACTGTACGAAAAAAGTCTTGTGACTATTTAATAGCCTATAAAGTTTGCTAAGTAAATGTGGAGGAGGGGTGGGATAGACATCCAAGGTATCAATATCACTTCTGTCCCATCACTGTCCCTGTCATGCGCTCAACTTTTCCACAGAAGCTATGAAATATGCAGCTGTCCTGTAAAACTCCTATCATAGATTTCCACTGCTCTACATCTTAGAGCTTCCTTTTCATCTTTTTACACACTCTTAGGTAACACATGAATCGCTAGGCTAAACCTGTGCAAGATGGACTTGAACAAGTACATGTCACAATGAGGCATCATAAATATTCGGTGTTGCCAGGGCCACTGAAATCATGCGATTCTGCTGCCACTGCTTTTTTTTGCATAATTACGGATTTGCCACATAATCCATCATCTGCTATACAATTTGCAGATTTTAACCCAAAAAATAATTGTTTCTAGCTTGAACAACATATGAAAAGTTACTCAAAACATTGACATGTTTACATGCATCAAAGGCCCTGCTCAGAAGTTAGCTGGTTATCTTTTAGTCGCTTGTTTTTATACCTGGTTGGTAAATTGGTACCAATTAGGTGAAATCATGCCAAGACAGGATTACCATGTGTAAAGTGTAAAAAAAATAATAATAATGAAGCAGCTTTAGAAAAAATGTGCTGTAGTATGCCACACAAGTTGGCTGCATAATTTAGTCAACCCTGGCACAAAAATAGTTGCTTTGCCCTACTGCATAATTCTAGTGGCCCTGGGTATTGTTGTTCAGCCTTTGTACAGCACATAATGTGCATTTACTATAATTCCATTTAATATATAGACACAGACAAATGTTCTTTCACTCACCTTCTCCTATAGTCTTGCTAATCATACACACACTTTCAGGCCATACACTCTGCCGCGCTCTCTCTATCTCCTCAATGCCCCTCAACCGACAAGCCATTCAGGTTCAGAACGGGCCTTTGTATGAGGAAGCTAAAAATTTATAAAAACATTAAAAACTGCATTAGCGAAGAGGCTAGCTGCAAAGGGCTGATCAATTGGCTTTTTTAGCTCTGGTGTTATCCAAGGCCTTTTGATTTTACCAAAGTTATGTGTGTTACAGGGCTTTTCAGTCAGACGACCTCCATTAGTCTGTTGTTGTCATTCACATTTTTCTTTCACCCGTTCCAGAATGTATCATGGAGCAATGAGTCAGTTCTCTTCAGCCATTGGCTGACTTCTCTGTAAGTTACAACATGATGCCTTTTCAGGAGTATAGCCACACAAAAAGTAGTTCTTTTCAGAGCCAGGAACAAGTAATGTGTTATTTCCAGACCAGGAAATAATATTGTTTTTAGCCAGTTGATGAATTTGTTTTAGTTTGAGGAGAGCACACCAGCTTACACCAAAAATATTTTTGCAAAACCAAAACAGAAAACAAACTGAATTGCCGGAGCCAAAAGGCAGCGGCTGCACCAGGCCGCTTGGCTTTGCTAATGCTTGTTTATTTTTGGAGTACAATGATCCCTGCTCGACCAAATTGTGTGATCCAATGAAAATACTTTATTATACCGCACCTCCGTTTTGTTCATTATTACGAGACCAACTTCAAGCACGTGAGTACACTCTACAGAAACCTTGGTGTTTTTGATTTAATAGTCTACATTATTTCTCCAGCTATAGCACAAATCAAGCCACCAACTAATGTATACATGATAATGGACTTGACTCCTAATTCAGTAGCATTCATTGTTGTTAGGATGGGGCCAGGAATGTAAGGTGAAACATATCTGTGTGTTAAGGAAAATCCTTTTAAATGCACAATATCCTAATCTAACATGTTTGTTGAATGATTTAGAGCTAGAGCCAATCGTTGACTCTGTTCTACTCATTAATTTCTTGGCTACTCCACCTCTACACTGAGGTATTCCTTCTCCTGTATTGCTATATTCTGGGGTCAGTGAGTTAAACATTTCTGAAATGGGAATGGTCAGGATAATTGAGTATTTCCTATTTTGGTCTTTTGTCAGCCGTCCACAATACTTTGTGATTTTGTACAGGACCTACATGATGCACCTGTCTGTCACGAAAGCAGACAAACAAGCTGCTAAATGTACACAAGAACTACATTTTATCTTTTCTTCCTCAGATTTGCTGAGTGCTATTGACATATACCATCCGTCGTTCTTGAATGTCCAACCTGCATGTTTTACATTGTGTAACGTGTCAACCACGTTTCAACATTTCAATCATCAAGTGCAGACTGTGAAAGAGGATTTAATCTCCTGAATACATCAAGTCTAAACCAAGAATTAGACTGTAGGAGAATCACTTGGTTATGCTGATGAGGACAAAGGCCTATCTCTTAAATGGCATAGTTGACTTGTAGTGTAGTTCCTATATTCCCGATAGGCTCTGCGCATTGGAATAATATATTCTATAGATTTGACGTAAGACTGAGGTCTACTAGGTCTCTATCGAATATATTAGACTTAATTGTGAGTGCCAGCTAGCTTAGAGGTCACTAGAAACTTTCTCGAATGAACAGGAAGGGATTAGTTTCTGACAACCGCATAAACATGACAACTTTGTTTCCCAAGAATAATAAATGTATCTCTAGAGTCGCGGAAACAATAGATAGTTATTTGACTCAGTCAATCATGCATGCTTCGTTTCACCAGAGTTGCAGGGAAATGGAGAGACGGGCGTTTTCAATAAAAAGTATTTATTGAACTGTCTTCTTTCTCATGCAGAGGAAATGAACTGCTACAATCGTAATACTGGTTGCAAAGTACAATGCATACAGTAGGAAGAGTATTATAATATAATACTGTAAAAGCATGATATGGTTTCTAAGCCATAAAATATATAGTATACATAAATTTAATAAATAAAGACTAAAAAGTACTCAACTGGTGCTTCTAGAATACGCCTACCCCGGTGTACATGACCTAGGTCTAGTACAAGGGAAGAAGTAAGTGAGGTGTAGCTTAGTTTCAGTACTCTTTTGCCAAGAACCTATCCAAGAATTCTCTAAGGGTCTAATCAGCTCCGTACCTTGTTTTTAGAATGAAGGAGGTCTGGTATCTCTCTCTCAGGACTCAATTTCCCAACAACCTTCAAGGGTAGCTTGGAAACACTGGAGCTGGATTTCTCGGCAAGAGAAAATACAGCGTCTCTCTCAGTGCGTCTTCTGGAGGGTCGGCTTCCTTCGGCACTTGCTGCGGCGAGCTGTGTTGTGTAGGTAGATAGTCGAACTGCTCCAAACCACCGTGTATTTGCCTGAGCAAGGGTGGGCATATTCATGCCTTGAAGGTGGCGAGTTTGACGTAAGGTTGGACATAATAACGTCATGAAAGACTCAATTCTTTGAAAACTCCATGAGTTCTTGGTTAAATCAATATTCAAGCAAGGGGAAGTTCCTGTCTGCTGAAGGTGGGTTTTTCCATGAAATCATTGTGGATTTTCGGAACTAGTGGAAGTAGCCATGCCATATTTCGACTGCATAGGCTAAGTCTAAATATGGTTATGATTTCTATGCCTTTATAAGGATAGGGTGATTTATGCATATATATGGGCATGAATCAGAAAAATTACACTAGTGTCCTAAATTTATATACAACAGACTTTGATAGAGTTTTCAGCACTGGAAGAATAGCAAGGACCAACGAGAGAAGAAAATATGTCAGACATTTATTGATAGCACTTTAGTTGTCTAAGCCAACCTTTCCCACAGTCTATGTTTGGCATGGATGGGCACATTTTACCCACTTCCTCGTAGCAAAGACATTTTACCCACTTCCTCTTAGCAAATACTTTCATCACTAAGCTGTACATCGAAATGTAACTGTGCTATGTAATTGTCAACTTACAAAATACCTGTTCTCTTGTATAGTCTTCCCGCAATCCCCCACCAAATGATCAGTGCTCCAATCAAGAATATCCAATACAAATCTAATAATGGTGCACCCTTCTGAGTCCTGTCCTTTTCTAAGCCTGGGATACAGGTGCAAGCAGAATACACAATTAAGGTCATGATGATCTGTCTCCACACTGCAAAATTGTCTCAAGACCCTGTTCATTAGAGCTATATTTGTGAAATGCACTTGTTCTCAATCTCATTATAAACAAATGTTTTGAGTGGCAACTGCCACGGATTTATATACTCAAATGCTGCGCTTGCATGCTTTGTGCACACAGCCTCGGCTGCAGCACACAAACATCTTGCACTGCACAGAGGAAGAAAATTAGAGGGAACATTGCTTGCGACCACCTTTCAGCCACAAGAAATGAAGAGTCAGTGAAAAAGTAGAGAATACAAACCAAGTTATTTATTAGTAAGTGTGTTCGAGCGGAGACCAGTCAGACTAGCCTCCTTAGATGCTACAGAGGGGACTGACTTCAGAACACTTGGTAAAACAAAATCTGCATTTCTAACACCCCTAAAGACCCGCCCAGACTGAAATTTTGCAGCTCGGGTACTGATGAACAAAGGAGGTACAGAAGGATGAGCTACCACCTGCAGAACGGGTACATGTTGGCACATTTTCAAGGTAGTCTTGTTCAAGCTCAATGCTCTCTAGTGTGGGATCAGGGCTACGAGAGAGGAAAGGCATGCGAAGACAGAATAAGCTGTTCATTAGCGCATTAGGATTCAACCTTGAATACGATAAGAAGAAGTAACTGGGCAGCAGATTTTCGCTAAGGCATACAGTTAACGAAACAGGAGCTTATCTTCGATCGTAGTACAATATGGCGGTTAAAGACAAAATGGCACCGCAAAAGCTAACTACATCGCACAATGCTAGAAGGAGTTGGCTAGACGCATTTGCAGTCCAACAAGCAGTCAGTTTCTTATACATGCACACACACACACACACACAGAGTCCTATTACCATGCATGTATCTCAGACTCAGAGCACACTCACATGCACTCAATGTCAGCGCAAAGAGTTGGTTATAGCTCCTAAACAGCAAGAAAATATAGTTAGGTGGAAGAACTTTGAAAATAACCTTATAGCAGAAGTATAAGACTTTGAATAAGCAGAGTTTTTAAACTGGGAGGCAGTGTAAAAATGTTGAAATGTATTGAAATAACGACCCATTTAGGTATATCCAGCACATGCCTGGCTCTGGCGTTCTGTATTAGTTGAAGTTTGTGCATCAGATAAGAAGGGAGTAATAGTGCATTGCAGTAGTCAAGCCTACTTATGATTGATGTCTGAATAAGAAGTTGCCTAGCAGACCTGGAGCTAAAAGGTAAAGCTTTCCTTAGAAGGTTTAACATGAGAAGGTAGGTGGTGGTGAATTAATTGAAGTGTGCCTCAAAGAAAAGCTCATTGTCAAAGGTAACAAACAAATTGCATGCACTAGAAGCTGATATGGGGCAGGAGCCTATTTCCAAAGGCCTCTTAGCAGCAGACCACCCCAGAGGGTCACCAAACACCATAAAATCAGATTTGTCTGAGTTAAATCTGAGGGATTGTATGTCCATCCAGCTGCTGACTGCAACCAAGCAGCTTTTAAACTGTTTCTGAATGATGTTAATGTTGCTGTGTAACCAACCTCAGGATAATTTGTGTGTTATCAGCATAGGTATAAAATTGAAAGCCAGAAGAAGCAATCTGCTCAGCCAGGGAAGCGACGTATAGGTTGAAAAGCATGGGGCTTAACGCAGAGAACTGTGGCACTTTACAGGATAAACCCTTAGAAGCTGAACGCACATCTCAATTCTATCTAAACCAAGCTAAAGCATGGCCTCCAATACAGGCTACAGGAAGTTTGTCCAACAGGATTAGGGCCAGATGTACGACGTAAAATTGCATGCGCAAAATGGTTTGCGACCCGTTTGCGCATGCAATTTTAGTCTGGGACATGTACTTACAGGAGAGCATACAAATAGGCACAGAACAAAGCACAAAGGGAATGCAATGAGAAGAGGTGACGGGACAATAAGGAAGCATGTGAAAGCAAAGACTCAAATTTTGGTACCTGGTCACTTTGGGGTGCAACATGGCTGCTTCCCAACCAGTAAATCACATCTCCTCAACCGACTGGTTCAATCACTTTAAAACACTCTATACAGATGAAACCCAGATCAACCCATGGGAGCTCTCTTTGCACCTGATAAACCGAGACACTATGATCTGTTTGATATGGGCAATATTGGAACTTCCTTAGATGCTCTAGTACGCGCTAAAGCCCCAGGACCAGACGGCATACCAGGCAATATCTTCTTACATGAGAGGAACAATGGGTCAAAATATATTTTGCTACTGTTAAATGCAATTGCAAGAGGCACCCCAATACCTAGGTCTTGGAAAGGTGCAGAGGTAATAACTATTTTCAGGAAGGGAGATAGGAACCTACCCACAAACGATATGCTATCAGCCTTATTGATTCTATTCAAATGGTATTTTGTCATGCTGTCCTGACCAAGATCCAGGAATGGATTGATGCAAAAGACATTCTAACACCCTACAAGGCTGGGTTTAGGGAAAAAACAGTATAATTGAACAGATTTTCCGCCTCCTACTTTTGTTCTGGAAAACCATAGTAATCGGCAAGGGCAGCCTTTACATCATCTTTGTTTACCTAAATTCAGTAATTAACCTGGTCCCATGACGTAAACTCTGGCACGTGATGCGCAATATGGGAATGCTGCTGGACATTCTATCTCTAATTATTTGCCTACAACTTCGCCAGAATACATTGG
Organism: Lissotriton vulgaris; assembly: GCF_964263255.1. Classification (NCBI taxonomy): domain Eukaryota; kingdom Metazoa; phylum Chordata; class Amphibia; order Caudata; family Salamandridae; genus Lissotriton; species Lissotriton vulgaris. The sequence goes on along the minus strand of NC_141699.1, from coordinate 603,116,103 downwards.
GGCAAGGAAGAGCAGCATACTAAGTTGATCCCTGTAAAGAAGGGTGTCCGCCAAGGAAGTGTATTAGCTCCTACTTTATTTCCATTATATCTGAACAATGTAGTCCAATTTCTCTCCTTATATCCTGCGGACACGCCCTCCCTTGGCAAGGCAAAAATCTCTGCACTTCTTTTTTGCTGATGATCCCTTATTGTTGTCAAAAACCCCAAGTTGTCTCCAGCAATTATTTAGCCATTTTTAGGAATTCTGCTCGATTCGAGATCTGGAGATAAATACATTTAAGACCAAATACATGGAGCTTAACACATACAAATCATATACGGGAAGGCCCACATTAGGTGGGTTGCACTAGAAAGGGTAGATACCTTTGAGTATTTGGGCATAAAATAGGGGCTAGTATGTCTTGGAAGCCTCATGTTGATAAATTGACCATGAATCACAGGCAAATTATTGGCTCATCGCTGAAAGAACATGCCACATCTACCAGCAAACCAGTAGCAGTCTCGCTCCAGATCTATGACTCAAAAGCGGTGAGCTCGGCCCTTTATGGGCTGAACTCTTGGCTTTTTCTAACTCTATTGACTAGACTAGAACAGAACAAATGTTCTTAAGAAATATAGTATTTTGAGCCTCCCAGCATCCCGTTCTATCCCCTAAAGCCTGATATGGGAACTAAATTGACCCAAGACAGAGTTAGGCTGCACCCATTACTGTTCTGGAGGAGAATTAGGTCCACAACCAAATTGAATCCTATGCAAATGCCCTCCAGGAAGTCATCCATCTAGACAGGTCCCACGACACAACATGGATCAGAAACGTAAGAAAGCTGTAATGCTCCCTGGGTATGCAAGAGGCCTGGGATCTCACCACACCAGAGTCCTTCCCCTCCAAAGAACAAATGAAGGCACGTTACTGGGATTGGCTAACACGAAATGAGGCTAATGCCACAACCGGAGGTTCACTAACAAGTGAGTTTCTGGGTCTTAAATCAGTTAGCGCATTGGAACAATATCTTGACATTACCACTGTTCCAATGGATAGGAAGCTCTACATCCAGTTCAGGATTGGCTCGCTTCCCCTCAACGTATTTCCTACCAAATGGTCAGCAAAGTCATCCACATCCATGCTATGCCCAGGCTGCAAAGCCTCCAATGAAATGGCTCCATGTGGATCAAACCATTGCCTTGAAAACAGATTCGATTCCAGCCCTCTATTTGTTTGTGCTATTGCTAAATTCCTGCAAAGGATGTGGATTATTTGGTTTGGAGAAAGGACCGAATGACCTAGGTGGAAAGCTAGCACAGCCTACATTCTTTGTATGCCCACCAAGATTATAAGTAGGGCTTTTTCTGACACTCGGACCCACGTTCCTTGTACTATGCACTTTATCCAATTTGAAACAAAGATGAATGTTGCACTTTAAGGGCGCTACGCTATTATACTATGCACCCTTTGTAACATGAACAGTAGTTAAATGCAGTATTTTACGCAATAGATGTGTGGTTTTAACTAATCGGTATTGTGAATGCTTGAACTGTCTAAATGGTAAAGAAATTGACTTTTCAGAAATTATTCAGAAATTTTTTAACCACTCAGTTGTACGTTGTTTCAAAACCTTATCTTAAGCAGAATTTTCAACTAATGTATGTATTTCTTTTCTTTCTGATATACTCATGTGTTGAAATGGAAACTTTTATGGCACTGGCTACTGAAATAAAGTTATGTATTACTACTACTTTTCACCAATATTAAATTGGCATTGGATTGAATCACTCAGCACAGTGATCAAGACTTGGCAACCGAAACCAGTCTGTTGTTTACAACTGGTAAATAAAATAGCAGTTTAATTTCCTCGGAACGCCCAGTTTGAAGTTTATTTGAGTTTGCATTACTATATATATTAACTAGTGGCAGTTATAGTAAGGTGTGCTTTTACACAGAAAGGGTGTTTTTGTTTGCTAATAACTTTGCCCCATTTGACGAACTTTCACAAAACTTTCTCCCCAAAAAAGTTCACTCATCTCTGCTCCTTCCTGGAAAGTGTCAGGATGATCCGTCAAGCGGGGCACAAGCAAAAAAAGGGTGTTCCAAAACGCAAAATGTCCATGCATTTACCATTGACTTCTTTAAGACAGGTTACAGCAAAAACTGCTGAACGGAATTACACCACATTTGGCAGGAAACTAGATCTTTGTCTACAGCCCCTTCCCTATCTAAACTAATTATCTCTGCCGGCTCTGGGAGGAGGGCCAGGCAGCCACCCTCCCCTTCATGAATAAAACCTTGAGGTTGGGTTCCCTGGAGCATAAACATAATAAATGCAGCCTGACCCTCATATTTGCTTTGATCCTGCAAAAGTCTCACGGGATTGCATTGTTTTTTGCTGATTTTGTTTCTTTTTTGGCCCAGAGGTCCTTCTGGGTCCCCCATGGGGCATAGGACATCAGAGTATCCCTACCCTGCCCCCTTATACTATTTTAGCTGTTATTTCAGGGCAGTGGACTAAGTCCCTGAGTCCTGTAATGGCTGCCAGCAACATTTTTCTCATGTTGCTGGAAGCCAATCTGCACACTTGCAAGATGGCCCAAGAGAACAAAAGCTCCCTGGGCCAATCAGAATGCTCCATTTTTAAATTGTCACTCTTGCAAGTGTCTCTCGAGCCTCTCGCGGACACAACCATCCCGATCTACAATTTTATTTAACCTTAATTTCTCAAAAACTACTGAACGGATTTACACCAATCACAAAAAAGCACAATCTGCAAACAACGATCTAGCTGTCTGCCAAATTTGGTGTAATTCCGTTCAGCAGTTTTTCTGTAGCCCGTCTATTGGAAATGCATGGGTATTTTTCGTTTTTGGAGCCCAACCTTTTTTTTTCCTCTCTGCTTGACAGATCACTCCTAAACTTTCCAGTGGATGAATTTTCTTTTTGGAAAGCTTTGTGAAGATTTACCAGACAGTGCCAAAGTTATTAGTGAACCAAAGAAACGCTTTTTCTATGGAAAGGCAGACCTAACTATAACTACGATGTTGAGTCCGGGGTTTCTAACGATGGCTGCAAGCAGGGCCATGTAGATGTTGAAGAGGGTGGGGCTCAGTGAGGAGCCCTGGGGAACCCTGCAGCTGATCTCTATGGGTTCCAAGGAGAACATTTGGAGCTTGACTTTTTGGGTTCGGCCAGTGAGGAAGGAGCGTATTCACTCTAATGCTTGCCATTGATGCCAGCGTTGTGAAGTCTTGTGCAAAGGGTGTGGTGGGAGACGGTGTCGAAGGTGGCAGAGAGGTCCAAGAGGATGAGTGCTGTGATTTCACCTCAGTTGAGGAGAGTGCAGATGTTGTCAATTGCAGCAAGGAGTGCAGTCTCAGTGCTGTGGTTGCTTCTGAAGCCTGATTGAGGGGGCCCAGGATGTGGGTTGTTTATATGAATTTGGTGAGTTGGGCGTTGATGGCCTTCTTGATGACTTTAACTGGGAAGGGGAGCAGAGAGATGGATCTTTAATTCTTGAGATCCGTCGGGTCGGGAGAGGGTTTCTTCAGCAGTGGGTTTATCTTTGCATGTTTCCAGTCCTCAGGGAAGATGGCGGACTCGATGAAGCAGTTGATGGTACGGCAGAGTTCTGGGGTGACGGCGGTGCCAGCTTGGTTGAAGATGTGGGGGAGCAGGGGTCAGAGGGGGCTCCAGAGTAGATGGTTTTCATGATCCTTAGGGTGTTGTCCTCAGTGAGGATGGTCCAGTTGAGAAGGGTCGGCTAGGATGTGGAACATTTGGGTGCAGTGGGTGGGTCCTGTGTTGCAAAATTGTCATAGATATCTATGATCTTACAGTGGAAGAAGGTGGTATGGTTTTCGCAGAGGTCTTGGGAGGGGGCGATGTCTGTGTCTTCTGTGCTGGGCTTCGTGATTTCTTTGATCACAGTGAATATTTCTTTGCTGTTGTATGCATTGGCATTGATATGTTCCTGTGTGGCACTTTTCTTAGAGGTTCTGAGGAGGTGGGGGTGTGGTGATGGTGGTTTTGAAGGCCACGTGGTCTGCTGAGGTCTTGCTGCTCCTCCACCTTCTCTTGAGTCGTTTGCAGATGTGCCTGCACTCTTGGATGGTGTGGGAGAACCAGCTGGCTTTCTCGGACGGCTGATTGCCAGAGGGTTTCCTGAGGGGTGCCAGTGTATTGGTGCAGTCATAGATCCATCGTTGGAGGTAGCATGCTGAGCTGTTGGCATCCGTGGAGGTCAGCGTTGGTGTTTTCCTGAGGAAGGGGGCGGGTTGGTCTTTGGAGACCTTGTTCCACCTTCTGCGTAGGTAGCGGTGGGGGTGTTTGGTGGGTTTGCTGAAAGAGAAGTGGACCCACTGGGGGTCTATCCAGTGTAGTTTGGAGGAGTGGCTGACAGAGTTGCTGCTTGCGAAGAAGATGGGGTAAAACATTTGTCCTGCTGAATTGGTTTGGGAGGCTGCATACTGCATACACCGGCTATGCAATGGCAGGCCTGAAACATGTTTAAAGGGCTACTCAAGTGGGTGGCACAATCAGTGCTGCAGGCCCACTTGTAGCATTTAATTTACAGGCACTGGACACAGGTAGTGTACTTGTCTAGTGACTCATCAGTAAATTAAAGAGGCCAATTGGGTATAAGCCAAATCTAACATGTTTTAAGGAAAGAGCACAAGCACGTTCACGTGCATAGAATCCTAAAGGCAACAAAACCAAATTCAGCAAAAGGGGAGGAGGAAGAAAACACTTTTGGGGTGACCCTGTTGAAAGGGCCATTTCCTACAATATATCAATTCTTTTATAAATTGCCATGTCACTGTATATAGCACCACATGTGCAGACTGCTGCAGATCATAAAAACGTGTAAAATTTTACATCCACATTAAGCACAAATGGCTCTCTGCAGTCCATATCTAAGATAAACCTTGATTCTAATTTCAGTAAGTCATGTTCTCTATTAGCACCACTTATACTCTTTGGTTTTGTCTGAAGCACCACACTGCTGTTGCACAAAAGGATCTTACAACATTTTAGCGCATTAAGGAACAATGACACAGCATACCAAGTTGCAAACATTTTTAGAAAAGTCCTTGATGATGATTAAACTAAATTATAACACAGTGGTATAGCACAGATACCCAAGAGTGAAAGAAGACTTGGGTGGTGTAGGATGGGGTCCCCGTTGCCAATATATGTCTTGGGAATAGGGGGACCATATGCCCTCGCCAAAGAAAAAATATATATAGAGTGCCAGAGCATGGGGTCCCCCGGCCAAACATGACTCAGGGAGGGGGAGGGTGCATGCCCCGCGCCCTCCTCAAAAAGCAGTGGGTTGTGCCCCAGGGATGGGGTCCCTAGGGCCATTATATGGCTCATGGATGGGGATGCACACACACACATATTCCCATAAAATAATGATATACAGACCCTTCGCACCCTAGCCCACCCCAGAGCAATCTAATTGAGAAGTGATGAAATGAATGTTTTTTTTGCTATTTTGTTTGTGCATTGTTCCTAAGTTAAGTTAGCATTCGCTGCACCATTTTATGTTTAGCGTCCATTTTGAATCATATTGTCAACTGCGCATTCCCTCCTCGAGAAGCAGGCTGTGGAAAGTTCTATTCTCCAAGGTTAGGCCTTGCTTTGCTAATGAATACACTGTTCTTATCAACGCATACCTCTCCCATAGATAGAGGCCTTTTCCCACTAGTCTAGCTGTAGGCAAGGACAGAATGTCCTTGGAATAGAGATAATGTGTGCCCAGTCTCAGAATCGGAACGCATCTTACTGTATTTCTTTGTTTTAGCTACACCTGCTAGTAAAATTCCATCATGGGTGGGACTTCCTTGGTTCAGAAATGTACATAATGTATCTCTATGTTTGCTGAAGCCAGTCCCTCTGAAGCAATCCTAGGAGGCTGGTCAGACTGGACTCCGCTCAAGTGTACCTGAATAAATGTACTTGGTTTGTATTCTCTACTGTCTGACCGACTCTTCATTTGTACGAAAGGCTGAGATGTGGTCGAGAGTGACCCGGGTGGCCCTAATTGGGTCACTTCTTTCAGTTGGCGCCTGTACAAGGACTCCATCGGGAGACACATCCTCGCCCGCGGATGGGTGAGGAGGTAGGGGCCATCGTCAGGTCGGACAGGCCGACAAGGGATCCCTGCAAGAGAGAGTTCCTGAACTCGCAGCTGCCCCGTCTGTCTGACAGGTTGGGACCTCGCCCACTGGTCATCCCGACTGGGGTCCTAAACGGCAAAACCCTTGGATCAGCCATTTGACCCGAAGAGTCGGCAGTGGAGAATAAAATCATTTGACCTCTGTGCACCTGGTGAGTTTTTTTTTGGTTCTTTGTGGATATGATTTGTCTTTGGTACATTCTAAGGACCGATTTTGGTTTGCATTTGGTACGGTCTGGAGACTGACTTTGGTTTGTATTGGGTACAGTCTGAGGACCGATTTAGATACGAAGTGTTTGTGAACACTTTGCCAGGCAACATATGGAATTTGGCTTACTTTTGAAAACGCCTGGGTTCAGTCGGTTTTTGGTTTCCTGTTGTTGTTGTTATTCTGATAATGCTCATCTGGAAGAAAGTCAGCCAGCACCTCCAGAAGGCACTCCGAATTTTTATATGTATGTGAAGCATGGCTTTGTCCCTATTATGTTTAGTATGCTATGGCACAAATATACAAGGGACAATTCCGAGTTGCAGTGGCCGTTGATGGGCACCTTTGATGAACAAAAAAATTGCTTTCTTACAGGAGAAGTTGTTTTCAAGAAGAGGTAGGCAGTCTATGTTTGATTCCCTCAGAACATGGCCAAGGGAGGTTAAACAGAGGCGAATGAAAGTGGAGAAAGAGGCCCGGAAGGGGAGAATGGAAACATTAACTCAGAAAGCTGTAGTGCATGATAGAGAGAAGCAGGAGATAGGGATTGAATGTGAAGATAGGAGATTCTGGTTACAGATTGATAAATCTTATGTGGCCCAAGAAGAAAATGATAAGTTCGTGGAACAATTGTTAGATACTAGACTCCCACCTCCGTGTGCCCCGCAGGGGGTATATCCCGCTCTTCCTTCACAGGCTCATCTACCCTGTTCTTCTGTCTGTGCTGTTCCTGCTTCTGTCATTGTTGATCAGACTGCCTTGGCCACAGCAACTCCTGTCCTTTCTTTGCCGTCTGTGGCAACTGTGACTGTTAGTACTCCTGCAACGCTGTTAGAACTGGGGGTCTCTAACTGGCAATGCTATACACCTTTGACCAAGTAGGGACCTTTGCTTCTAAGTCAGAGAAAGGGGATTACACTACTGGATAACCCCTGCTCACCCCCTTGGTAGCTTGGCATGAGCAGACAGGCTTATCTCAGAGGCAGTGTGTTAAGTATTTGTGAACACATACAGTAATACAATGAAAACACTATAGAAGGACACAACACAGGTTTTATAAAAATAAGTATTCTTTATATAGAATTAACACAAGACCACAAAATACAAAAATCGTTAAAAAATAGGTTATTCACTTAAAAATAGTCTTTAGCAACAGATAACCCCAACTGGAGTTATCACAACATCAGAGTCAAAGAAATCCCAAATTACGGCGCCGACCGCGAGGTGCGCGGCTCCGGGCCCAGAGTCAAAACAGGCCCAAAAAGAACAGTACCTTGGAAAAGCGAAAACAAAGACAGCTCACGATGTCGTTGACGTCTAGTGGCATCAGTTCCTTACTTCGAGGGAGATGATGCATCGAGACCTGGATGCTTGCGCAGGCAGGGAAGGCGTCGGTTCCGGACCGGAAAAGAGGTGACATGATGATGGCGCCGAAACCACGGTTCCGTACTATGTCACGATGTCGATGGATTCTTGACCACCCACGTCGAGGATCAGCTGCGCGATGATCTTGGCTTCGGAGTCGATGCCGCACAGTAGCAGGCGTCAGGCCGGCGTTGCAAGTCGTAGCAGTGCTCACGGCTATGGCAGGCTTACGATGTCGTTCGCTGGCGTCGATGTGGCACAGCGGCCTGCTTCGGGTCTATATTGCAAGTTGGAGCAGCGCTCAGAGCTTCGATGAAGATGGCAGCGTCGCTCGCCGGCGTCGGTGTTGCAGAGTTCCTTCTGTGGCAGCTAGAACAGCAAGCTACAGATGCAGACAAACAGAAGGGGTGAAGTCTGGTATCCCTGAGACTTCGGTCAGGTGGCAAGCTAAAATCAAGCCCTTGGGTATTATTCTGCAAGATGATGAAAGTCCTTTGAAAGTTCCTTCTCCTCTCCTTGGCACTGAAGACACCACTGTAGGCCACCCCAGAAACACAGCACACTGGCAAGGGGGCAGTCGAACTCCTACAGCTTCCTTGGTTCTTCTCCTTGGCAGAGGTTTGCCTTGTTGCTCCAGAAGTGATCTAAAGTCTTAGGGTCTGGGTCCCCATATTTATACTAGCAAATTCTTTGTCCTCCGAAGGCAGAGGGTCCTGTACCCCGCCCAAACCAGTTCTGTGCAGTCCTGAAGCACTTTGTTTACATGACTCCTGCTTTCTTTTGGCAAGGTGGACCAGGGTCATCTGACGCACCACAGGAGGTGGAACCAGCATTGTAGAAGGCAGGCACAGCCCTATTCAGACCCAGGTACTACTCATCCCACCCATCTACATGCAGATAGGTCTATTCAGCCTTGTGGTGACTCCTGGAATCCCCCAGCCCCTTTTAAACACAAAACCAGACACACAATACACAAGCTAGCAGAGGCAGGCTGGATGGTTAGGCAAGAAAATACCTACTTTCTAAAATTGATATTTTCAAACACAGAATGTTAAAACCAACTTCACTAAAATATGTATTTTATCATTCTGAGTTCAGGCATACTAAATTTGAATTTCTACCATGGACCCTGGGTCAGTTAGGATTATAAGATTTTATAATCAAACTGCCCATTCTGGCCTATGGGGGACAGGTAGCTTGCAATAGTGAAACACGAAAAGGGCTGTAATTCACTATTAGGACATGCCACACACCAGGGCATGTCCTACCTCATACTTACAATGCACCCTGCCCTTGGGCCTACCTTAGTGGTGTCTGATATGAAGAAAAGGGAAGGTTTAGGGACTGGCAAGTGGGTGCACTTATCTAGTCGACAGGGCAGTACTAGACTGCATACAGGCTCTGCAGTGGCAGGCCTGAGCCACACTTTACAAGCTGCTTCTGTGGGTAGCACAACCAGTGCTGCAAGCCCACCAGCAGCATTTGATTTAGAAGCCCTGGGCACACATGGTGCACTGTACTAGGGTCTGACAAGTACGTCAAACAACCCAATCATGGAGTCACTCATCAATACATCATTTTAACATAGGGAGCACTTGCACCATGGCACTGAATAGCAGTGGCACAGTGCCCAAAGCATCTGAACCAGCAAAACAGATCAAAAACAGAGGAGGCAATCAGTAAAAAATGGAAGGGAGACTCACGCCAATGATACCAGGTCTAACAAACTCCTATTGCTTCCGCGTCTCTCTCTCCAGCTTTTATACCCGCGACGCAGCCGACAATGATGTTAGTGCCTGCTCACTCTGTTGTTAACCGCACTATTTTCCTCCATTCCCTGACATTACTGAGTAGTGGGACACCGGTACTCGGCCCTGCGGATAGAGATTGTATGAAATTTAAGGAATGTATGGGGTGGACATTGGTCCGATCTGATATGGGAGATGCAGAGAAACAGGTGGTGGCTTATCAGACTGCACAGTGGGCTTGTAACCCCATTTACAGTGTGGAAGACATATGGAGTGTGATGAAGGATTATGAGCCTTTTGCACAACAGCATGCCCTTAAGCACATGTCCACTATTTTGATCGGTCTTCAGTATTTTAAGGGTGCAGCACCGTAGATCGTATTCAATATTATATGTTCCCTTATCTGATCCTCAAGGGGAACTATATGCCAATGGATCTTGCTTTAAGTTACCAGATGGCACTTCAACTGCTGCATATGCCATTACAATACTGTATACAATAGTTGAGACATCACTAGTTCCCAAGCAGCAGAGCTAGCCACCCTTATTCGAGCCTGTGAATTGAGTGAGGGACTAGTTGTCAATATTTATACTGACAGTCAGTACACCTTTGGAGTCGCCCATAATTTTGTCCAGCTCTGGGCAGAGAGAGGGTTCCCTACTTCCCATGGGACGAAAATTTAGCAGGGCCCTCTTATACATATGCTTCTGTCTGCTTTGACACTCTATAAGAAATTGCCAATAGTGAAGTTCAGCGCCCATTGGAAAGTTACTGACGGTGTGGGTAAGAGGAACGCCTTTGCAGATCAGACAGCTAAGGAAACAGCCCGAACTAAGATGAAAGGAATGCTTGTAGCAAGTCCCACTAGGTGGGTGCCCGAGGTCACCATGTTTGAGGATACACTAGAGAATGTGAAGGAAATATAGAGTGAGGCCACAGTGGAAGAATTAGCAGTATGGCAAGAAAGTACAGCAAACTTTAATAATGAGAGTTGTTGGATTAACAAGTCAGGGAAGCAGAGATGGATGTTGCCAGATGCATATGTTCTACTTGTAGTCACGATGGCTCATGGCCCAGCTCATATCAGTGCTAAGGGTATTTGCAAGGTGTTAGACCCCATATGGCAGAATGACATTTCAAAGACAGCTGCACATTTAGTGAAGTACTGTATGGTGTGCATGATGCACAATCCTGATAAGGGTACTCCTACACCACCCAGGAATTTTGCACCTCCCACTTTCCCTTTTGAGATCCATCAAATGGACTACCTAGAGATGGACAAGGTCAATAATTTGAAGTATATGTTGGTGGTTGTTTGTGCGTTCAGTAAATGGGTTGAGGCCTATCCCACTACAGAAAATACAGACATTGCGACTGCAAAGGTACTCCTGAAGGAGTTCTTTCCTCGCTTCGGCTTGCCCCATTTGATCTGGAGTGATAACTGAAGTCATTTCCATGCCAAGTTATCCAGTTAGTTTGTGAGGGTTTGCACATAAAACAGACATTTCATGCTGTGAATCACCCCCCGTCAGTAGGGTTGGTTGAGAAGTACAATGGTACTCTCAAGCTGAAATTGCCAAAGATTCAGGAGACTACAGGGTTACAGTGGCCAGATGCTTTGCCATTAGCTCTTTTGTCAACGAGAGCTACAGCCCATTCTAGAACAGGATTGTCACCCTACGAGGTTGTGTTTGGACGCCCGGCAAATGTCTGAGGCGTCTCCCGCCCCCGTAGGTTTTCTGAGATTGAGTACCCTTTATTGCCAACAGATTTGTGAGTCACTCCCACCTATACCAGAGGGGCCTGTCACAACACCCAGCCAGGGGACTGGGTTCTGCTGCGTAAATTCCAGCGGAAGAAGAGCTTGGAGCCCCAGTGGAAGGGGCCCGAGCAAGTCCTCCTTGCAACTCGGACCGCTGTGAAAGTTGCCAGCCAAAAGAATTGGATCCATTCCAGCCATTGCCGCAGGATACCCTTAACTATGATCAGTGGGTGAGGGACGGCATTGGGGACGCTGAGGGTGAAAAGGTGCCTCAGTTCATCCCTTTTGGTGATGCAAAGCTTACCTGGACTCAAATGGATGCAGAGAATGATGACATGCAAAATGCAGCGATCTTTCCAGAAATCCGAGCCATTTAAGAGCCACTGTTTGTTGACCCCTCTGTGCCTGTAGTCTCCAGGTACAATTTGTGTCCTCGGCTGAAGAGCGGTGCACCAAAGGAGAAGTCAGATTAGTTAGGGATGGACTCTGTAAGTTAGGGTGTACTTTGCTATAGTACCAACGGTGTTACTTTAGGGTGAGGCGAGATTGTTGCACTTTTCTGACATTGGACAGGATAGATTGAACATGCTCCCTTGGAGGGAGGTACATTATCCTAATCAACGTGGGATTCATTGAGAGCTGAGGACTGAGCAAGCTCCACTGCCGGAGCTCAAGAGTGCCAATGTTGTTGAACAATAGGAGCCTGTACCAGTGAGGCTCAGACGGACACTGGGAACAATTGCCTTTGTTGTCAAGGTTTATTGCATTCTCTTTCTTGTTTCATAATGCATCCGTTTGGTCGGCCTATTAACCAGGAGGAACAGCCATTTGCACCAATGCATCCAGCACAGGGTTGGTCCACAAAGAGTAAAATAGATTTCGCATTAATAGTTGTGATTGCATTAATAAATATACTTGGAATATCCTGGCTTCTGGAGGAAAAGTATCCTGTACATTACTTGATTGGTATAACGCAGTTTCCCCTGAGCACATTTTTGTTACTTTGGCCCCTCACAAAGAAGAGCATAGAAAGTCTTACACAGACAATGTATTTATACAAATTATGCATCAAGCCCATGATGTGTCCAATACTACTGATTGTTGGGTTTGTAGGTTGCTTCTCTCAGTTACTCGTAAAAGTGATTTCTTGTTGTCCATGCTATTGTCATACATTGGAAGTTGTGAAGGTTGGTTTGAATTGTTATTGTGGTACACTACTACTTCCAACTCTCTACTCAGGTTATGATGCCTGCTGATTCCCGCACTGTGGTATAGTATATACGTTTTCATCATGGGTTTACTCCCATAGGAAAGGCAGGACAAGGGATCTCCTGTACTTTGTCTCCAAACTCCTGTATGATCAAATATGAAAATGTGAAGAACGACACATGGTTTTGAACGGAAATTGCTGCTTTCCAAGAGTTTAACACCTCTGTGTATTTCCAATCTTTCCAAGCTCGCAATATTACCAAGGACAAACCGATGCTGGTGTCTGTGGTCAGCTTGACAGCTGCTTTCTGCGTCCAGGGGACTGGGGAGGTAAAGGTGGGGTAGAGTAAATGCAATTAATAGTCCGCCTTTGATCATACCCCTTAATGCCTATTTTGTCTATGGATCCCAAGCTCATGTCTGGCTTCCAAGGGGATGGTCAGGCAGACGTTACCACTCTTTTCTTCTTCCCCTGATGTATATTGCTCCACCCAATTATCGTAAAGATTATCAGTATGTATTTGCCCTGAGTCAGATAGGTCATTGACACAAAGGATATAGATCAGATGGATACCACCGCACAACAATTTGAGGATGCCATGAAGGGTCTCAAACCATTTTGAGGCCCCATGGCCAATAGCCTTAAAATTCATTGGCTAACAAGGGTTGTCGAAGGGGTTATTAATACAACTGCTGGTATACTGACAAACATCACTGCTGAGCTTCAGGCTACGAGATTAGCTACCTTGCGGAACCAGATGGTGTTAGACATTATACTTGTAGATAGGGGTGGGGCTTGTTGCATTGTTGGCAGTATCTGTTGCGTTTACATACCTGACCATGCTCCCAATGTGTATGCTGCTATACAGAAATTACATAGACTCTCATCTGACAGACACCAAGAAACAGGTACTTGAGCTCTATCAGGGTGGTTCTGGAATATACTCACATCCTGGGGTTGGAAGATCCTTACTTTTCTAGCTGTGATTGCTGGCATTTTCTTCAAATGTTGCCTTTGTATGCCCTGTCTCCAAACCTGTTCCACCTATTGTTTAAAGGTTCTCACCCCTAAACAAAAAATGCTGGTTCATGATACTAGTGCTGCAATCATGTTACAGAAGGACATTAACGACATGATGGAAATCGATGAGAGCATTTTTGGTTCTACATCATCCCTTGCAGCTTCTATTCCTGATACTGAGTATATGGATTGTTCCGAGTGTTGATGTCCTTTTGCTTCTCAGAATATTACATCCTTTCCACCCACAATCTAAAATGAGTTAGCAAATGCTAAAATGAGGGTCTGATTAAATGAATATCTTTTTTTCATATTTCGTTTGTGCATTGTTCTTATGTTAAGTTAGCATTTACTGCACCATTTTATGTTTAGCTGCCATTTTCAATCATGTCGTCAACTGCATATTCCCTCCTCGAGAAGCAGGCTGTGGAAAGTTTCATTTCTCCAAGGTTAGGCCTTGCTCAGCTAATGAATACACTGTTCTTATTAGCGCAAACCTTTCCAATAGATAGAGGCCTTCTCTCACTAGTCTAGCGGTAGGCATAGACAGAATAACATTGGCATAGAGATAATGTGTGCCTCAGAGTTGAAACTCAGCCTACTGTAGTTCTTTGTTTTAGCTGCACCTGCTAGTAAAATTCCATCATGAGCAGGACTTCCTTGGTTCAGAAATGTACATAATGTATCTCTATGTTTGCTGAAGCCAGTCCCTCTGCAGCAATCCTAGGAGGCTGGTCAGACTGGATTCCGCTCGAGTGCACCTGAATAAATATACTTGGTTTGTATTCTCTACTGTCTGACCGACTCTTCATTTGTATGGAAGGCTGAGAGGTGGTCGCGAGTGACCCAGGTGGCCCTAATCAGGTCACTTCCTTCAGAGGATGGTCCTGCGCTACCAGAATTTTCTTTTTAGTTTGGCTCCAGGTGGGAGGCTCCCCCACAAGGCTTATGGAGTCAGGGAATCCCTACCCTGCCCCCTATATGTTCTTTTAACTTTTGTTTTAGGAATGGAGAATATGAGTCAGAAAATAACTGCCAATCTTTGTTTATTTCATATCCTATCTTTTGTCTTTGTGCAGGGCGGGTAGGAGCACCCATGTTCCTGCCCAGGAATGTGTGGGGAAGGAGTTGAGAATTAGCTTTCTGTTCATGCCCGTGCTCTCCCAGGCAGGGAATAGCAGTGTCCCAGGAGCCCTTTCTGTCCCTGAGGCTCTGATTAGGAGGCTAACCGACTAGCCCTTGGAGTCACTCAGGAAGTCTTGGGTTCAAGCAGAAAAGCAGGTCTCTTGCAGCATGGTAGTCCCTTGAGGGCACAGGGCAGGGTTCAGGCAGCAGGCCATTCCCCTTCAAACATGAGATTTCTACCTGTTCCCAAATTCCCAAACAAAAATTATTAGTTAATAAATGTAATAAGGGAACCCAATGTTATCTTATGGGAGAGGTAGGCCCCACAGTAGTGAAAAATGAATTTGTGAGTTTTTCACTGCCAGGAAATTTAAAATTCAAAAGTACATGTCCTTCCTTTTAAATTTAATCTATCCTGTCATATGTGCTGTTCAGGTCCTATCTTAGGGGTGACATATGTATAAAAAGGTAGTTTTAGGCATGGCAAGGGATTTATTTTGCCAAGTCAAATTGGCAGTTTAATACTGAATCCAGGCCTGTGACATGTGTTTAAGGTCTATTTAATTGGGTGGCACAATAAGTGCTGCAGGCCCACAAGAAATTTACTAGCCCTGGATATATGGTAGACCACTTTACCAGGGGGTTATACGTATATTAAATATGCAAATCATGTGTAGGCCAGTTTTACCAAGTTTTAGGGAGTAAGCACAAACACTTCAGCACTGGTTAGCAATGGTAAGGAGCACAGAGTTCTAAGGCCAATAAAACAAATTCAGCAACACAGTAGAGTAAATAGCAAAACGTTTTTAGGAAGTCCACCCTGACAGTTACAGTTCTAACATTCCTAAACTTTACCATAGGGAAATCTCTGCCTCTGTGCTGGAGAGCTCCCCCAAATGAGAAACGCAACAAGTAATACCTTTACACTATGTAGTAAATGTATCTTCATAAATGGTGACAGCGCTAAATTAGTAAGTTTACTATAAAGTGTAGGACTAAACTTAACACATGTAGATTTTTGTCATGTGTAAGCTTATCTTTGTGAATAGCCCCCATTGTGAGTAACCATACTTTGTCACTGACATCATTATTGTTCCTAAGGGGTTATTTTATGATCATTCTATAATCAGCATCTTATATTAGCTATTTCGTAGGTTTTCTGCTTTTCCCCTTTACCTAGCTCAGTTAAATGTACTCATAGCGGAGGGAGTGACTTAAATAAAGACAAGTCTAATGGCAGTATTTATGGATTATGTTAATGCACCTAAATGAAATGTAAAATTCTACTACCTAAATGTTTAGTATTAATGTACTTTTCCCCCCGGAGTTTTATATAACGCAAACTAGACCCAAAGGTATCAGAGCACTTTACATGAGCACCAGTTACGTTTCAGACGAACATATTTATTTTTCCTAGGCACAAGGAGATTAAGTGATTTTCCCAGAATTACAAGATGTTGAGCATCCATGTAAAGACTCGAGCCCGGTTCTCCAGCTTCGAGGATGACCGCTTAAGCCCTAGGCTTAATTCTGCTAATCAAAATGTTGTACTCCAGTCTTCTTCTATCTAGGCTCACCTGAGGTTTCCACTGGAACGAGAGGCAGGAGACAGATGAGAAGGTTCCATCTTCCCACTACCTCTAGCCCACCCACCAAAGTCAAAGCTGAGCCAGAAAGCAGGGGGAAGAGGGGAAACAAGGGGAGAAGGAACTGAAGAGGGTCCCTCGGTACGACCTGGGCAGCAAGGCTACTGGAAAGGATCCCTTGATACAATCCAGGCAGCAATGATACGTCACTGGAAACGTCGGTGATCCTGTGAAATAAAGTATTGTCAATGATCTGCTCTGTGCTCTTTTGTAACTCAAACACCCCCATGAATAACCATTAAACATATATCTTGAATATCTACCTGGTTTGGCCCCCACTTCTGCTTGTGTCCTACAATTGAAATCAGGAATTCACACACAACACTGTAGAAACAGAACAGAGAGAAAATTACTGAAAGCACTTGGCAATATAGTGTAATGGTGTACTATATATGAAGCTTACCGGCAAGGGTAGTGCTGAAAAGTAACTATAGCCCAAAAATAATAAAGACTATTCAATTGAGTCAGTCTGGGTAAGGTATTCAAAATATGCAAAAAAGGTGCATGCTAAAATCTACCTCATCTCCTTAAATACACAGGAGTTCATGATGTAGGGTGTAGTATGGCAGTTCACTCCACCTATGGTCCCTCCCACAGGTTTGGGCTTCCATGAATATCTTCGATGAAATAGATGAACCAAGCGAGGAGCGTGAACATATCCTGCGGGTTTCCATGTATAGTCTGCAAACCCATATCCTTTCCAATGAATCAGGTATTGGAGTCTGCCCCGAACTCGTCTAGAGTCTAGAATAGACCATACTTCATACTCAATTTAATTCTCCACCTCAACAGGAATGAGTTGTATGGGTAGCACAGTGCCATGTGCAACCGGTTTCAGCAATGACACATGAAACACTGGGTGTATTTTCAGGTTTAGAGGGAGTTCTAATTTCATAGCAACAGGGTTAAGGACTTTCATGATCTTATAGGGCCCTATGTAGCGAGGTTTGAATTTTCGAGTCCCTTTTATCTTAATTTGGCAGTTCGACAACCACACCATATCCCCTACAGCATATTCAGGACTTGGGTGAAGATGAAGATCTGCATTTCTCTAGTATTCCGCTTAAGCTTTTTCTAAATTGAGGGAAGCAGCCTTTTGTATGTCCTGAATCTTTTTGACAAAGTCATGTGCAGCAGGAGCAGGAGTATAGGCAGTAGAGAGTGATAGCAAGAATTGTGGATGGAAACTAAAGGAACAGAAAAAAGGACACTTGCCAGTAGAGGTATGTTTACTGCTGTTCATAGAGAACTCGGCTGCCCACAAATAATTGTCCCAATCAGAGGTGGATTGCAACAACTGACATTGTAAGTTTTGCTGTAAGTATTGATTGACCCTTTCCATTTGTCCATCGGTTTGTGGGTGATGACCAGAGGAAAATTGCACATCAATGTGTAATAGCTTGCACAACCCCTTCCAGAAATTTGAAAGAAACTGAGGTTCACGGTCAAAAACCATCATGGAAGGAATACCATGTATCCTAACTATGTGCTGTCCAAACAACCAAATGGTGAGCGCCTGGACGACGCTCCACTCCCAGACGCACAGCGCATTTCTGGATACCAGATTCAACCTTAGATCATCCATTTTATCCATATTCATGTTCGTCGTGTTTTATCCATAATATTACCATACTTTCCTTCTCTATATTAACCATTCCACAATTGAAACAAATTGTATTTGGGAAACTTCACGTATTAACTTGTGCCCATTCAGTCCTCCTTGTAAATACGATCCAATACAACAGGTAGCTTAAAGCAGCAGTTCTTTTATTTCAACCCAATGCATTTCAGGCCTTTACTAGCCATTCATCAGGGGTAACTGAAAGTCAACAATAACATGAGTTATTTTACTGTATATATAATTTTTTAAATAAAATTGTATTCATATTGATTTAGCATTGCGCCTATGACTTTTTGCATTTATTATGACAATACCTATTTCTTGTGTTCTCAGGGCATGGCACTGCCCAGTTTCGCACGCGAACTGACAAATATGTTTAAAGATTTATGGACTAAACAAAGATTAAAATGAACAAACGCGGTGTGCATACCACCACTTTCAATGCACAAACAACCAAGCCAATTCCTGAGATGTGGGGAGGGATTTCAAAGATATAAAGTGAGACATTTTTGTTAGCATATCTACCACCACCCATACTATAGTGTTTCCTAATATTGTTCTGGGTAATTCCACTATAAATCCATGGAAATGGAATGCCAAGGTCTGGGAGGAGTAGGCAGGGGAACCAACAGCCCTGCGGAGACCTGATTTGAACTTTTGCCTTGTGCACAGATGTAGCATTTCTGGATGTAATTCTTAGTATCTGAGGTTAAAGAAGGCCACCAAAAATAATGTCTAACTCGATCCACGATCTTTGTGTAACCAGGATGACTGGTGAGTACGTGATCATGACTCTATTCTAGGGCTTGTCCATGCACTTCAGTTGTGGGAACCACTAACCCTCCATTAATGTATAGGAGATTCTCTACTCTTGTCGCTTGGTACTTCTTTTCCCAACTTCAAACCTCTTCTGTGTCTTGTTCCAATGCAATTTTTGTAGGAACTCCTCTTCTGAACTGATTATCCCAAGAAAACGCTCAGAGGCTATAATAGGAAAGGGATCCACTTCTTGCTCTTCAATCTCATTCCCAAATCTGGATAAGACATCCTCCTTTCAGTGTTTTTACCAGGCTGGTACTGTATCACAAAATCAAATTCACTAAAAAACACAGTACATCTCAACTGCCTCAAGGATAGGGCTCTGGCTGATTTAAAAAAACAATAGATTCCTGTGATCGGAGAGGACAGTGACTTTATGTAAGGCCCCTAACAGATATTGGTGCCCTTCCTCAAAGGCTCTCTTAATGACCAGTAATTATTTGTTCCCACTGAGTATTTCATTTCTGTGGAACTGAATTTGTGTGAAAAGAAAGCCACCGGATGCAAGCACCCTGTAGTGGCATCTCTCTGGGACAGGATACCACCTATGGCCATTTGGATGTGTCAGTTTCTACAGTAAAGGGGTGAGAAGGGTTTGGGTGTCTTAGTATGGGACCCTGAGTAAAGGCCTATTTCAGCTTTCCAAAGGCTACTTCCGCTTCAGGTGTCCAAGAGAATACCACTCCCTTTTTGAGTAACCTTGTGATAGGGAAGCTAATGGAGAAAAGCTCTCTAAAAACGCCTGTAAAAATTAGCGAACTCTAAGAAACTTTGTACTTCCTTTACTGATTTGGGTGACTACCATTGTGTGATTGCAGCCACCTTTTGTGGATCCATACTTACTCCATTTGGTGAGAGGATAAACCCCAAAAAGACTACTTGAGAGACGTGACGCTCACACTTCTCTAACTTCACAAATAACTTATTTTCTTTCAGTTTCAGCAGTATGTTCCATACATGATTCTCATGCTCTGCAACAGTAGCAGAATAAACCGGAATGTCGTCAATTTAAGCAATGGCATATACATCCATCATTTCCCCCGGGAACTCATTTATGAAGAACTGGAAGGCTGCTGGAGCATTACATAGCCCGAAGGGCATCACTAAATATTCATACAACCCAAACTTAGTACGGAAAGTGTTCTTCCATTCCCCTCTCTGCTGAACTTGTACCAAAAGGTATGCCCCTCGTAAGTCAAGATTGGTAAAGATTTTAGCCTCCTTAACCTGATCCAATAAAGAGGTAATTAAAGGTAAGGGATACATGTTCTTTATGGTATTTTTGTTTAGCTTCCTGTAGTCAATACAACAACGAAGTCCCCCTTCTCGCTTGTGTATGAAGAAAAGAGGAGAAGAGGCAGGGGTCCTAGAGGGTTTAATAAATCCAATGCGTAACATCTCATCTAAGTACTCTCTTAGGTATATATTCTCCTTTTCAGTAAGGGCATATGTATGAGAGTAGGATCTGCTTCTTATAGTTACCCCAATTATTGCTGATGCTTCACTGTTTTTAGACTTTAGTCTGACTGGGACCCTGCTATCCAGGGCCCCAGCCTAGCTGCTTCCTCTCTAAAATGATTGCATGTACTTTAGGTACAGCACAGATTGGATTCTGGGGTACCCTTATAAGTCCCTAGTATATGGTATCCTATATACCCAGGGCATAGGAACCCCAGAGGCCTCTCAGGGGCTGCAGCATGTATTATGCCACCCCTGAGAGACCATTCAAAATGGCACAACAGGTCTGCTACAGCAGCCTGTGTAAGGTGGTGTATGCACCCCTTCCTTAGATATAAGTTCCCTATAGCTACCTTATATTGCTGCACATATAAACCTATCAGCCACCCCTATGGCAGGCCTTATCAATCCTGAAGGTAGGGTTCTGAGTTTTGTGTGAGAGGGTGCCCATGCATAAGCAGGGCCCCTCTGCAGCCTTCGGAATCTATTCTCCGGGGTTGTTCTGTGATGCAGCCAAGCATATACTCTTAAGTGCCTTATAACCTCGCGGTAAATGCTTACTTTGAAATGATTGCAAAGAAACATGTTGTATTTGGAGTCAAACACCTCGGAATAATACCTCCCCTCCAGTCCTGGCGGGAGAGGTATGATTCCACCCTCCTAGAGGGAGAAATATGACTACACTGGTACACCCGGTACCAGCTTCACAGAACCCTGGCATCACAAAATGGATGCTGCCAGCCACAAACACACATCTGCCCTCCTGCTGCTGGATGAAATTCTGGCAGGGGAGGCTGGACAATAGGTTTCCTGTCACAGGGTGGTGTGACCACTTCCCAGACAGGCTTTAGTGTATTGGGGCTGGGTGGGGGGCACATTTGGTGTCCCTGTGCATAGTCCTGCTGTGGTGCGAAACTGGACAAAGGACATGGGTGTAGCCACCCCTCTGTCCTGACTCTCATATAGGTGGGTCCCCAGAGTTTGTCCGACCCCCTTCCTTGAGTATAAAGTAGAAACCCCTGACTACAGGACTTTAGATTTACCTGGATGAAACTCTACTACAGAATCCCAGAACTTCAACTATCTGCACTTCGTTGGATGACTGAAGGATCTCCCTTGGAGTAAAGGATTTACTCCCCTGCAAGGCAGGCACCAAAGACACAACTGTCCAGTTTGCAAATAAGCAGCTCCTGAAGGACTCCGAAGACTTTGCAAAACAGGAGGTGGGTTTCCAAGCTTCCCCGAGGCTGATTCATGCTCTCAGCAAACCTGAGATCCAAAGCCCTTGTGGGGACCATGCAATCTGAGCCCCTGGACAACGTACACATTTGCAGCAGCATGTGCTTTT
Organism: Lissotriton vulgaris; assembly: GCF_964263255.1. Lineage (NCBI taxonomy): Eukaryota > Metazoa > Chordata > Amphibia > Caudata > Salamandridae > Lissotriton > Lissotriton vulgaris. Next base: position 603,094,604 of record NC_141699.1, on the reverse strand, counting down.
TGTCAATCCCTGAGGCTGCGCTTTAGGCTACTCGTAGTCCAGACCCGAGCAGTGATTCCACTGAAGATTACGGGCCTATACTTTACGAGTGATCCATGGGCTGGTATTCCTCTCGAGGTCCCTTCGCGATCCCTTGTCCGTCAACTTGCGGGCCCTTGAGAAGGGTGCTGTAACTTTCAATGGGCTTACCTGGTTTATCCAGACGTGCCCTGACCCTCCATTGCTTGGGGAGTCACCAGGACCTTGCTGGTACACACCAAAGCCTTTTTACTCTCACTGTGTGGGTTTGCTGTTGCCAAGGCTTGTTGATCTATGATCCGGACACCGACTCCCCCAGCACTCAACAGCCTTTGTGGGACAGCTCGCCTGCAGACTCTGGTCATCCTTGACGTCTCTTGGTCCCCGTGGCATCGGAATCAAGCTTCACCTCATCACACCTGAAACACCCGACATTGGTGAGCATTGGTCTACCGTGCTCGTGGTCACCCTGAAGTGACCCAGACTCTGTCCCTTCTGCTTTCAGGTTCTTCACAGCTCTGATCCAGGCTTGGATCACATCGGACACTTTTCCTTTCCACGGCAGCAGCACTTTGCAGCAATTCGCCATTGAAGACAGCGACGATTCCCAACACCATTTGATACCTATGCACCTGGCTTCCCTAGGTGAGGTAACATGAGTACTCCGGTGCTCACATGGGTGCTGGCCTTAGAACCTTCTAAGTCTAAAAGGGTTTGCTCCAAGTCCTCTCCGAAGTGGCACTAACCTTTCAAATTCTAATTGCAACTTTCCCATAGGATTGTACGGAGCTCACAGCTGCGTCCCCGGTCGGTCTCCTGTGTCACTAACTTGGGTGGTTCCTTGGGGTCCCAGCATTTCTATGTGCTCTAGGCACTGTGTCTACTCAAGTTGTGGTTCTTATACCACTTTCCTAATATGTGGTTTGGTCTCCCCTGCGGCCCATTTTATATTGTGCTATTTACTTACATTCTAGTGTGTTGATATTGTGTATCTTGCTCTCTAATCTCATAAAGAGGTTAGTAGAGATTGTTTAGTAATAAATACATATATTTTATATATACCTTGTGTGGTTCTCCTTTCATTTGGTCATTCAAGAGGTTATAATCTGGTAAGCCAAGCTGCTTTACACTCCTTCAAGACTTAGCCTGAAGGCTACTCTCCATAAATACCACTAAGATAGCTTTCAATAAAGGTTGTCTTAAACCTATTCATCAATAAGGGTTGTTTTGACTGGTGCAAGGTGCCCACTATAACTAGTGGACAGCGTATACCAGGCCAACTTCTCACAGCATAGATGTGACTACAAGGGATGTGAGCCTCAGGAATTAAGTCAATCCTGCAATCATAAGGTTGGTGGGGAGGAAGGACTGTGGCTTTTTGTTTGTCAAAGATTTTCGCTAATTCCTGATAGCAGGAAGGGAGTTTGGGATCTGCATTGACACATGAACCTATCACTACATATGGTTGGAGATGAGTGTTCAGACAGTGATCTTTATAGAAGGCAGAAGTAAAGGATAGGGTCTTTTGCCTCCAATCTATGGCAGGATTATGCTGCGATAACCATGGAACACCTAATATAGCAGGTAATTGTGGAGACTGAATCATGCCAAAAGAATTGGCTTTTGTGTGTACCTTATAAATGCATAAAGACAGTGTTCTTGTGGTGTGGGTATCTGGCCCCGATGTAATGGCGATATCATCTATGGTTTTCTCTTCTTCTATGGAGGTTTTCTTCTCCACAGGGATCCCCATCTTTTTAGCCCACTGTATATCCATGAGGTTCCCTATGGCACCAGAATCCACCATGCATTGTATGTCAGTAGACCGATCTCCCCAGTATAGATGAGACCCTATATACAAATGAGAAGACGGCAAGGGAATGTCACTCTGAGGAATACTTTCGGACACTATTAGACCTGACCCACCTGAATCCCTCCTCCCCTTAGACTTCAGGCTCAGCAGTTTCCTGAATCCTTTCGCCTCTTTGGTGTAACTGGACATTCCCTTAAAAAATGCCCTTGCTTCCCATAATACTGACGCAATTTCATGTCAAAACAACGCTGTTGTTCCTCATCACTGATGGGGCTCTTAATACTTCCAATTTGCATTTGTTCTACTTCAGTCACAGGTCTTTCTGTCTCAGCTTGTTTTTCCCTGAATACCACAACTCGTGCCTCGGAGCGACCCCTCTCCTTCTTCCGTTCATGTAGTCCATGGTCTAACTTCACCACTAGATCTATGAGGGATTTACAATCATCAGGAGGGTCCACTACCTGAGCTAACTGATCTTTCAATTCTTATCTCAGTCCTTTATACAACAATGATTTACAAAGAGTGAGCGACCCGAAAATACCCTTGAGGACTTGGGTAATTAAAGTGAAAAGGTAAAGATGCCTTCAAGGGGATTTGTTTTATACGTATTTGGTAACTTAAATTGATTTTAGAAGGATGAATTAATAATCCTTATTATGAACCAATCAAGTGCTATTTAGCTTGTAATTCAATATAGATACTTTGTTTTATCAGGACACAACATACAAACAAAGACACAAGGTGTATTAGAAAAATATAGTTTTATCAAAAAATCATTGAGATAAGTGACTTCATATACAGATAAGTAAACAGATAAAAATTAGGCCTGTGGGTACACACATAAGTAAACTGCTACGTGACTCAACAGAACCTAAAAACCACCTATCCTCCAGCACATTGAATAAAACAAGACAGGGATAAGATGTACGGTTGACGTTTCGGTTTCCTAAGAGTCAATTGTAGAAACCATCCTCAGGACTGCTGTCAATTATGATCTGTATAGAGGTATTGTAATCTATTCAGTGTATTCTGCACCTTCTTCGCATGAAATACGTATTGTAAGTTACACTTTGTTAAGTTGAAGGGTATCTTTACTTGATTGACTGTGAGTCGTTTAATATCTTGACTCAAAATCCGAACCCAATCTATCGGGGATACACGTAAAGTCGTGTCTGATCTTCACACATATGGAACGTAAATTCAACTAGCCATAGGACGATAGTCTAGTTAAAGGGGAAACAGGCAGAATGCGGTGCACTCTTCTATAAAACCAATGTGGACGCAGAACAAAGTCAAAACTGATCGTTTCACGTGAGAGAGATTAATTTCAGGACAGATATTTGCCAATCCTGTAGCAGTAGTCTAGTTACGGCAGCAATCTCTCTCACGTTATACGATCAGTTTTGACTTTGTTCTGCGTCCACATTGGTTTTATAGAAGAGTGCACCGCATTCTGCCTGTGCCACTTTAACTAGACTATCGTCCTATGGCTAGTTGAATTTACGTTCCATATGTATGAAGATCAGACACGACTTTACGTGTATCCCCGATAGATTGGGTTCGGATTTTGAGTCAAGATATTAAACGACTCACAGTCAATCAAGTAAAGATACACTTCAACTTAACAAAGTGTAACTTACAATACGTATTTCATGCGAAGAAGGTGCAGAATACACTGAATAGATTACAATACCTCTATACAGACCATAATTGACAGCAGTCCTGAGGATGGTTTCTACAATTGACTCTTAGGAAACCGAAACGTCGACCGTACATCTTATCCCTGTCTTGTTTTATTCAATGTGCTGGGGGATAGGTGGTTTTTAGGTTCTGTTGAGTCACATAGCAATTTACTTATGTGTGTACCCACAGGCCTAATTTTTATCTGTTTACTTATCTGTATATGAAGTCACTTATCTCAATGAATTTTTGATAAAACTATATTTTTCTAATACACCTTGTGTCTTTGTTTGTATGTTGTGTCCTGATAAAACAAAGTATCTATATTGAATTACAAGCTAAATAGCACTTGATTGGTTCATAATAAGGATTATTAATTCATCCTTCTAAAATCAATTTAAGTTACCAAATACGTACAAAACAAATCCCTTTATACAACAAGGCACTTCGTTTAGCCATAGGCCAACCTGCCTCTGCCACAAGACGATTAAAATCAGAAATATATGTAACAAGGTCCTAGGTTCCCTGTTTTAGATTTAGGAGTTCTGTGTCAACTGATTGGATAAAGGAATGCTTATCAAAAAACTTTTTCAACTCATCCTTAAATAAGTCATAGTCATAAAGTAGCGTGTCTTTGCGATCAACCAGTGGTATAGACCACATAGATGCAACCTCCCTAAGTAGGATAACACAAAAGCCACCTTAGCCTGCTCAGTTGGGAAACAGGCCGCCTTACACATGAAGTGTAATTGGCATTGATTGATGAATGATGCAAAACGGGAAGGGTCACCCATAAATCTCTCTAGAGGGGCTAAAGGTATAGAAGGAGGGGTAATAACCTGTATAACCTGACTCCCTGAGCTGGGTATAGAGGAAAAGGGAGAGAAGGTGCACCTAGTAGACCCCTGGAAGGTCTCAGGTGTAACACCCCTTTGTAATGTATCAACCCTCAATGAAAGAGCTTGTGTCTCTTTCTTCAGGTTTCCTATCACGTGTGCCAGGTCAGCCAGGGTGATCTGCATGTGGAAAATCAACGTGGGCTTCGCGTTCTTTCAAGGCTCACCTGATATTTCAACGAGAACGAGAGGCAGGAGAAGGATGAGCAGGTCCCAACTTCCCACTACCTCTAGCCCGCCCAACAAAGTCAAAGCTGAGCCAGAGAGCAGGGGGAAGAAGGGAAGCAAGTGGAGAAGAAACTAAAGAATGTCCCTCTGCACGACCCGGGCAGCCTCACTGGAAACGTCGGTGATCCTGTGAAATAAAGTATTGTCAATTACTAAACAAATGAGAAGTGGTTGCGGAGGACAAAAAGATGGAGAGCAAGCAGCAAGGAACTGTGATTCAACGAGATGTGGCTGCTGAGAGTGAGGAGATGAAGAAGATGCCTTGTGGAACCAGGTGTCAGTGGATGTGGCTGTGGCCGCCCGGACCTGGAAGTGAAGGCAATTGAATCTGGACGGGTAGGAAACGCTTGATAAGGCTGGAGCGCGAAAAAATAATTTATTGCTGAGGATCTCTGCCCCTGCCGCTGACTGCAGCTGGGACAGAGTAAGTATGACACCTTCTTCTTGTAATGATTGATATAATGTAACTACTGTTGGGATCCTTTGTTAGTAATTAACATACTGCTGAACCCTTTTACGAACCTAGGTATAAACCGTCTTACAAACCTGGGTATAAACGGGCAAGTACATCAATGGCTAAGGTCTTTTCTGTCAGACCTCACTCAGAGAGTTCAGCTGGGTGAGCAGTTGTCAGATCTGGGCTCCCTGACCTATGGAGTATCCCAGGGCTCTGCATTATCTCCGCTCCTTTTTAACATCTATTTGCAACCCTTGGTGGAGACCTTGACCCATATGGATTGTCAGGTCTTTAATTATGCCGATGACACTCAACTTCTTGTCCAGCTTAATAACTCCTGTCAGGCTCAGGAGTCAGTAAAAAATATGCTCAGGTTCACCATAAATTGGATGGCAGACAATTCTTTGAAAATAAATCCGGATAAAACCGAAGTGCTTATCATTCCAACAAGATTTAGCCCATGGTGTTCTTTTTTGGCCCTTAGAATTGGGAATAGTCCCAGTATCAGTCCCGGCGGTAACAAGCCTGGGGTTGAAAATTGATTCGGAACTGTCTATATCTTGTCAGGTTTCCACTGTTGTGGGAACCTGTACGGGTGTGCTTAGGCAGCTACAGAAACTTGCTCCTCTCCTATCAACATCCTCACTGCAGTCAATTGTTTCCCCCACTGTCATCTCCAGGCTGGACTATGGGACTGCCCTTTACCTTGGCCTTCCCCAGGAGCTCCTTAGGAGACTGCAAGTTGTACAGAATGATGCGGCTAGGCTCATTTTTGGACTTCCTAGGAGGACACAAGCCACCTCTCTGCTACATAAATTGCACTGGGTGCCTATTAAACAGCAAGTGCAGTTTAAGGGTCTCTGTATCGCCCACAAGGCAATTTATGGTGAGGCACCCAAATATATAAAAGATCGCTTGATGAAGTATGTTCCCGGCCAGGTTCTACGATCATCTGAGGCTTGTAGGTTAGCTCCACCCAGGTACACCTCTAAATCCAAAGGGGGTAGAGTGTGTTCTGTCCTCCTCCCACAGGTCTGGAATGATCTGCCGGAGTACTTGCGAAAGGAACCGGTTTTGCTCACCTTTAGGAAGCTCTTAAAGACTTTTCTTTTCAGAGAGGCACTAAAAACTGCATAACCTCTGCATCCGCTGCTGCCAGTCATTTCTGCTCTAGTGGCTTGCTCACTTTTATCTAGAAGCGCTTAGAGACCAGTTGGTGATTTGTGCTATATAAAAATCATATAACATAACATAACATCAAGACTTGGGGATATCATGTAATCAAATGCTATAGCATTCAAAGATTTATTCTAACTTTCTTGAAGTGGGTAATGCTAATAACGAGATCAAATAACCTATCTTAGTCGGGGGCTTGGCCTGCTGAGCAGCGGAATGGCCGCTCTTTGAGTGCGCTCCGCAGGTTGGGACAAGTTCCTTAAATTATCCTGCACTATATGTTGATTTCATGATGCCGGGACCATCTACAACTGCAGTGGACTGTGCGGTGAGGTGCTGCCTGAAATCCTGAGACCCCTGGACGAACTGGGGCCGAGTGCGGGTGATGAAACTTTCTGACCGAGGTAGCTGCGGGAGGACGTGGAGACCGGCAGGTGGGAGGAGCTCGCGGCTCCAGAGGCCTGGACGGGGTCGATGCGGCGGAACCTGGTCGCATTTATGAGCATGCTGTGAGGGTTGCGAAACTGTGGAGCGTGCAACGTTGGAACCTTGGATGCCGACTACGTTCCTTTTATGAGCACCGTGATACCCCCATATTGTGAGGCAGTGTGAGACAGTTATAACCGGCACGTGATGAGGTGGTGAATCTGGCCGGGTCTGGACTTGTGGTGGCGCCCATACGTCGGCTGAGAGGGAGCTGTGTAGACCGGGAGAGAGGAGACGGAGGCCCCGTGAGTAGCTGCTGGGGCGCCTCAACGTGCCTGCGCACCAACATAGGCTGAGCTCGCCTGTGTGGAACCTGTGGGGGGGGGGGCATTTTCAGCAGAAGCGGCACTGGGAGGTGCATTACGAGGTTCAGAGGCTGGTGGGAACTGAGGCTGACCGGGTCCGCTTGGAAGGCCTGCCGTGCGGATAATCAAGGCACGAGGAGCTATTGCGGCATCTGAGCTTTTCATTGGGCAGTGGCTGGGTTCGGAGCTGAATACCGGCAGTGCAGCAAGGAGGCAGCCATCCCGTGGGGATCACTCGGCAGCGCCAAGCACCATAGGGGTGGAAGAGTGTTTTAACCCGAGGACACTTGATGCACCTTGAAAGGGGAGCTAGATGCGAAGACCCTGACTGAGTCTCTAGTGGGGCAATTGACACTCAGAGCGCAATTGCGACATCGCTGGACACCTGTCCCCCATTGCTATCGTCCTCGCTGAGGGAGTCGCGAAGTGGGACGGCGGTTGTGTTAGACGACTCACTGAGATCAGAGGCATTCTGTTGGGTCGAGAGGGACGGATGCCCTTACTGGAAATACCCTGTCTCCCGAAGTGAAGCGCTAACCGGAGGTGATTGTGAGGCAGTGGGTGTTCCTCAGTGGCTTGCCATTTGCAAATCTGAACTTTAATAGGGGGAGCTCTTGTTAAATTTGTGTGCTGCTCTTGACTGGCCTGCATGCCTGCAACCAAGGGGAGACAAGACGCCAGGCAGCCCAAACTAACATTCGAGAACAAAAAGACCGCCAAACAGGGGGAGCCAGAACCAGACACACAGGCGGAGAGCTTCCGGGAAACCGATGGGGATGACCAGAGTCCGGATCTTAGAACCCTGGTGCTGGACATGCGTTGTAGCCTACGCAATATAGATGCTATACTTGACAACTTGACATCGCAGCTGGATGTAGTAAAATCTCAGGTTGGGACACATGAGACTCGTCTGGACGCCCTTGAAAACCGACACACAGAATGCCACGAATTTCAAGTCAAAACGAAAGAACAACTGCTCCAAATGGATACAGACTCTCTCCTGAGGCGGAAGCCGGGAGATTTTAGCCCACAAGCACGCTGCATTTTTAAAAACTGTACAATTGAATCTGATTGCATTTCCTGCTTACGCTCGCTCGCTGATGACACCTGACCGCCCAGCAGATCCATTGCTGTAGCGGAGAGGGTTGCCACAGCAACGCCGCCCTCGGCCACAGGACACGCCCTTCGGCGTTGACACGCCCACAAGCCAGTACTTAAACAGATCGCGCTGCCTACTAGCGCTGTCTACAGACTCTCTCCTGAGGCGGAAGCCGGGAGATTTTAGCCCACAAGCACGCTGCATTTTTAAAAACTGTACAATTGAATCTGATTGCATTTCCTGCTTACGCTCGCTCGCTGATGACACCTGACCGCCCAGCAGATCCATTGCTGTAGCGGAGAGGGTTGCCACAGCAACGCCGCCCTCGGCCACAGGACACGCCCTTCGGCGTTGACACGCCCACAAGCCAGTACTTAAACAGATCGCGCTGCCTACTAGCGCTGTCTACAGACTCTCTCCTGAGGCGGAAGCCGGGAGATTTTAGCCCACAAGCACGCTGCATTTTTAAAAACTGTACAATTGAATCTGATTGCATTTCCTGCTTACGCTCGCTCGCTGATGACACCTGACCGCCCAGCAGATCCATTGCTGTAGCGGAGAGGGTTGCCACAGCAACGCCGCCCTCGGCCACAGGACACGCCCTTCGGCGTTGACACGCCCACAAGCCAGTACTTAAACAGATCGCGCTGCCTACTAGCGCTGTCTACAGACTCTCTCCTGAGGCGGAAGCCGGGAGATTTTAGCCCACAAGCACGCTGCATTTTTAAAAACTGTACAATTGAATCTGATTGCATTTCCTGCTTACGCTCGCTCGCTGATGACACCTGACCGCCCAGCAGATCCATTGCTGTAGCGGAGAGGGTTGCCACAGCAACGCCGCCCTCGGCCACAGGACACGCCCTTCGGCGTTGACACGCCCACAAGCCAGTACTTAAACAGATCGCGCTGCCTACTAGCGCTGTCTACAGACTCTCTCCTGAGGCGGAAGCCGGGAGATTTTAGCCCACAAGCACGCTGCATTTTTAAAAACTGTACAATTGAATCTGATTGCATTTCCTGCTTACGCTCGCTCGCTGATGACACCTGACCGCCCAGCAGATCCATTGCTGTAGCGGAGAGGGTTGCCACAGCAACGCCGCCCTCGGCCACAGGACACGCCCTTCGGCGTTGACACGCCCACAAGCCAGTACTTAAACAGATCGCGCTGCCTACTAGCGCTGTCTACAGACTCTCTCCTGAGGCAGAAGCCGGGAGATTTTAGCCCACAAGCACGCTGCATTTTTAAAAACTGTACAATTGAATCTGATTGCATTTCCTGCTTACGCTCGCTGGCTGATGACACCTGACCGCTGAGGTTCCGTGACAATTGTAAGTGGTGTTTTAACTCGCACGAATATGGTCGAGTCTAGTATCTATGAACCGCAAATGACGAGTTTTGTAAGTGTGCGCAGTTTCGCTGTGCTAACTTAAACCGTTCGTTTGTTATGTGGGTTTGTCATCTGTACCCACGGGTTCCATCTTAGATACGGCATCCATTTTGTCTCTTGCCCTCAAGTAGCCAGCGAACGGACGCTGTCCGCTTCGCGACCCTGGGACTCCCAAGATATTTGCGGAAGACACATGTTCTTTGAAAGTGTCTTTATGACGAGGGGGATGCTACTGTAAGGCAGATGGCGCCGCTCGAGGCTCATCTTGCCGCACGGGCTTATTGTCTCAGTCGTGCATCTCATTAGGCACGTCCCTTTGATGCCTGTATCTCGTGCTTCTCGACACTCCCCTTTTACACCCTTTCCGATCTCCCTACTGTCTCCGTCTTCCTCTGCACCTGTCTTCGTTCCTATTTCGATCTACTTTACTGCTGATTGGAATTTGCTAATGGTGGGAAGATGGGTTTTTACAGTTGGGAACCGCCAAATGTTTCCGCACTTATGTTCCGGATCTTGTGTGTTTCAAAGTGATCTAAGCGACCCCTCTGAGAGCGACTTGTGGGAACCAGGTTGTAAACTATTGTGTATCATGTTATCCTATGGGTAAAAACTGTATAAAAGGAGCGATCCACAAATACAATTTGAAGCAGTCTCCCCGAACTACACTCGATGTACTTCCTGTGACTTCTGTGTTCCCTGCAGTAAATAAACCTTGACTCTTTGACGCCGAAGGAAGTGTCCCGTGTCTCTGTGACTTGTACGCCGGAGCAGGTTACCCACGAAGGTTTCAGGTGTTGTGCCCTGGCACCGCTGGGTCCAAAGAACCCAGTCCTTCAGTTGGCGCCCAACGTGGGGCTGCATCAGTGGTACCGGTCCAAGCCCGACGATCGTGAGGAACTTCGTGTGAAATCTCCGAGGGAAGGTGCACCCCGCTTCATCGATCCTGTTGTCGAAATAAGTGGCCCGAAGACTTTTCCCGCGAAGATTCCCGCCTCCTAACGGCTGCGACGGACTGCTGCCCTGACTGTAGACCTGTTTTGGCGCCTGGCGTAGACCTTGGTATAGCGAGACGATTGACGGGCCTTCCTGAGGACGCCATTGATCTTTGAGTTAAGTATTTGTGGGTCGCTCCCAGAGTTCTTGGTTGTAGACACTTTAGCGAGTGTCTTTGTTGTAAACACTTTAGCGAGTGTTTTTGTTGTAGACACTTTAGCGGGTGTCTTTGTTGTACACGCTGTGTGAGTGTTTTTGTCGGTGACACTTTGCTAGCGTACTTTGTTGTTGTTGTATTTGTTTGACGACTGCAGCCGCCAAAGACCGAGGGTTTAGTTCTTTGCTGGGACTTGGTAAATCCCGAAATCCCGTAACCCTTGAAGTTTGTGAAACTCGGCTAGTGTGCAAGATGCCTGGTCGCAGTACTTTGTTCAGTTGCTTTAGACCTTGTGGTGCGGATTCCCTGCTGGAGGACTCGTGTCCGATACCTCCGGTTGGAACTCCTACATATGACTTATATAGCAAACATGGGCTAGGCCCGATTGCTTTTAACGATTATTGGATCAAATATACAAAGAAAGACGGCGATCTTCGTTGGCCACCTCACGGTAGCTTCGAAGCATCGATCTTAGATAATTTGGAAATAAAGTTGTTCGAACGTAAATCAAGGCCGGCCATGTTTGATGCCTTTCGGTTCTGGCGCAAAGAAGCCCGACAGAAAGAGATCAGACAAAATAAACGTAGTCAGCGAGATACTGTTGCTACTATAGTGAAGAAAGCTGAGCAGTTTCAGCGTGATAAGGAGGATAAGGATAAGGAAGTGTTTGAGAGATTACAGCGTATGTCCATAGACAAATGCTATCCTGTTTTGCCTACGGAGTCGGATAAGAAGGAAGAGGCAGTTGAGGATTCTTTAATGTCCTATCTTATGAAGTCGCCACCTCCGTACGTACAGGGTACCGCAGCTCCTGTGGTCCCTGCCGTACCTGTTCTTCCACCTGTTATTCCTCCACCAGTTCCTCAACCTGCACCTGCTCTTCCGACTGTTCCTGCTCCTTTGCCTATTTCTATTCCTACTGCTCCTCCGCTTCCACATACTCCTGTTCCCGCTACTGCTCACGCTACTGCTCCTGTGTTGTTAACCCCTGTTGCTGCTAACGTCTCTACTCCTTCTCTTGTTAGTCCTGTGTCTTACTCTTCTCCCTCTACTCGTAATCGTGATTCTCCCCTTGCGACAAACTTCTTTCAGTCGCTCGGACCTGTTTTTGGGTCTGCAGGTTCTGATGGTCCACAGAGACGTAGCCAGCTTCCTGGTAATAGAGAACGTGTTGCGCTATACAATATGGCGATGGGTTGGATGATAAACCCTGTTAGAAATCCACCACGTGTTGTCCTCGAAACGTTTGATCAATTCAACATACCAACTCAGAGGTATGTGTTTGATGAAATGTGCAAGTTCTTACATGATCAGATAGTGGCCAATGCGCCTGACGAGGTGCTGACCGCCCTGTCTGAACTCCGGCTTCAGTTCGCAACTGGACTGATAGTCGACACTAATGTCCGACGTGCTATTGAGCGGTTGCTATCTCTTCGTCCCGCTCCTATTCCTCATGCATTGTTCGTTGAGGACATTGAACAACGAGATGGGTCTGGCCAATATCCTATGCGTGAAGTTCCGCCAGTTTGGGTACCCGCTGATAATACTAATGCTAATGCTCCAATACCAGCACATTTCCAGAGAGTGTGGATACACCTCCCTTGGAAACGATCGGAAGTGCTTCAGGTGAAACAAACTTTGCCTGATCCTCGCAAAAATCCTGCGGGGTATTACAAAGAATTATCGCAGCTCGTAGACGCTACGATAATGAATCTGGCCGATATCGACATGTTGTTTGGCAATGTCGTACCGCAACCGGTATGGGCCAAGATTCGTCACCAAGATCACGCGAATGAATTAGGTGGTGATTGGGCTGCCATTACAGCGGCAGACGCTGGACAAGTGGCTGCTACTAAACCCGATCAGTTGATTGAACTTCTTCCCCAGCGAATCATTACATTAATGAAAACGCTTATGCCAGCTATGAGGGTAAATTGGGACAAGTTGTCAGCCTGTAAGCAGAAGAAAGATGAGAGTGTTTCAGACTTCTTTACGAGGTTCGAGGAAACATTCGTCGATCATAGTGGGCAGGATATGGGTACTGAGGGTGGACAGAGGTTGTTTGTGGATAAATTCGTATCGAACTTATTGCCCGACTTGAGCCATAAATTAAAAAATTCAGAAAGTTCATGGGCCGTTTCTACCTCAGCTCAGATATTGGCTACGGCACAATATTACGAAAATAGAGAAAAAGAGGAAAATGACCGTGCCGATAAAAAGACGAAAGAGCTGAAAACTAAAGTGTTGTTACAACAAGCATATCCGCCGCGTTCTAATCAGAATGCGCCTCAGCAGAATAGATCGCAGTCGCAATCGAATGGATCGCAGCCGCGTAATGATTCATCTTTTCAGAGATCTTCATTAGGGTACAATCAATGTGCTTATTGTAGACAGGAGGGACACATTAAATTCAATTGTCCTGCTTTAAATGACCGTAGTGGTGGTAATTCGTCTAGAGGAGGTCGTGGTGGTGCACAGCACGCATCACGTGGTAGAGGTCGTGGTGCTCAGAATGATCGCTCTGACCATTCATCAAATTCTAATAACTGTTTTGATCAACGTGGATCATCGCAAGGACGATCTGCGCAGTACAATGTAGACGATTATTACGTCGATCAGGGAACTGACGATAGTAATTACTAGGACAGCCGAAGACAAGGAGAGGGAGTGGTATCAGTTCCGGTTGATCAGAGAGGGCCTTACGTCGCAGTTGCTACATCGGGCGTCGTTGAGCCTTTTCTGTTGGACACTGGTGCAGCGAAAAGTTCTATCATGCATTCGAAACTCCCTGGCGCACCTTTGTCTGGCTTAACAAATGTTTCCGTTGGATTCTCTGGCGCCCCCGTTAGCAATCCAGTTTCGCGCCCTTTGCCCCTTAAAATTGGGCCACGTGAGCTCGAAGCTCCATTGATTTTGTCTACTGGTTGTGGCGAAAATCTTTTGGGTCTGGATTTGCTTAAACGCTTGTATGCGACTTTGTATTGTTCTCCTGCGGGTGTAAAGCTTACGTTAGGAGAGAGGGTAGTCTCTCCCATGTACTTGTCCCTCGATAAGCTTCCACCGGAATTGAGTTCTCTTCCTGCATCTTTGTGGGCGACGGGTCCAAATGACGTGGGCCTACTTGATATCTCCCCTTATGTTGTTCAGTTGAAATCGAATGTGCGATTGCCACGTATTCCCCAATATCGTATCTCCCTTGATGGTGAACGAGCTTTGTTAGCGATCATCTATGATTTGATCGAGAAAGATGTCATTGAAGAAACTCGGGGAAACGTGTGCAATAGTCCTGTACTGCCCATTCTTAAACGTACTGATCCTACCAAACCGCCTGTTTATCGTTTTGTTATCGATTTACGGGAGGTGAATAAAATTGTGGTTCCTCAATTCCCTGTTGTGCCTGACATTACGGCGCTACTGACTCTGATTCCAGCTACAGCTTCATGGTTTTCGGTGATTGATTTGAAAAATGCGTTTTTCAGCATCCCGATTGCCGAAGAGAGCAGGGACCTTTTCGGTTTCTCTCTTGGTGGACGTAGCTTCCGGTTCAAACGCGCTCCTCAGGGCTACTGTGAAAGTCCATCGATTTACAGTCAAGCTTTGAAGGGTCAACTAGATGCGTTTCGGTTGCCGGTTGGTGCGGCTTTAATCCAATACGTCGACGACTTATTGGTGGCTGCTGATACTCAGGACATTTGCAAAATTGCTACAGTGTCGTTGCTGCAACATCTCTGTGAGTTAAATCACAAGGTGTCACCTTCTAAACTCCAATATTGTTGTCAAGAAGTAACCTACATAGGTCACTTATTGTCAAAGGAGGGAAGGAGATTGACCCCAGAGAGAATTGCAGCGATTGCGCGCATGGCTGTGCCACAAACCCAAAGAGATGTGCGTGCCTTTCTAGGTATCACATCGTACTGCAGGCAGTGGATTCCTAATTTTTCATTGCTAGCGAAACCATTGGTGGCTCTTACGTGCAAGGATGTTTCGACTCCTTTACCATGGACGGAAGAATGTCAGAAAAGTTTTTCTGAATTACGTGATTCATTGTGTTCGGCTCCTGTGTTAGGTACCCCTGATTACAGTAAACCGTTCACGTTATATGTTCACGAGAGGGAAGGTTGTGCTTTAAGCGTCTTAACGCAACCTTTTGGTGGTAAGCAACGTCCATGTGCATATTTTTCCTCGACCTTAGACCCAGTAGCTAGAGCATTGCCGAGTTGTTTGAGAGCAACTGCGGCAGCTGCGGTCTCCATCCGACAATCAGCAGGATTGGTCATGGATAATATGCTTACGGTGATGGTTCCGCATGCAGTCGATACTCTTTTGAACCGTACGAAAACTCAGCACTTGACGAGTGCGAGGTTATCTGGGTACGA
The DNA here is from genome assembly GCF_964263255.1 of Lissotriton vulgaris. Taxonomy (NCBI): domain Eukaryota; kingdom Metazoa; phylum Chordata; class Amphibia; order Caudata; family Salamandridae; genus Lissotriton; species Lissotriton vulgaris. The sequence continues at coordinate 603,079,532 of NC_141699.1, read as the reverse complement.
ATTGACGCTCTTGGCAAGCCACATTCAGATAAAACGTTGTAATGTCCTAAATCCGGCAACTTTGTTACCAATTAGTGCAGAGTCAGATGCAGTAACAGAACATGACTGTTACTTGCGGACAGAGGAGGAAACAAAAGGTCGTGTGGACCTTAAAAACACCCCATTGGAAGACCCGGATGGCATCCTGTATGTGGATGGGTCATGTTTTAAATTGCCGAATGGTGATGTGACTACTGCTTATGCTGTGGTGACATTGAATACTGTTGTTGAGACTGCGAGATTGAATCAGAATTCTGCCCAAGCTGCAGAGCTGATCGCTCTTACTAGAGCATGTGTATTAGCAAAAGGTAAACGTGTGAATGTGTACACCGATAGTCAGTATGCTTTCGGTGTAGCGCATAGTTTCGGACGATTGTGGCGAGAACGTGGTTTCTTGACGTCACATGGCACGAAAATACAGCATGGCCAGCTTGTGAACGATCTTTTGGATGCATTGACTTTGCCTGCTCAAGTTGCAATTGTTAAATGTAGTGCGCATCGTAAAGTGACGGATGATGTTGGTCGTGGTAATGCGTTTGCAGATGAGATTGCTAAGGAGACTGCCCGGAACCTTAGCACTCGAATGTATGTGACGAATTCGGTTAGGTGGCCTACAGAATCAAGTATGTGTGAGAATACTATAGAGAGTGTGAAAGCAATTCAGAATGAGGCCACCAACACTGAAAAGATGAAGTGGAAAGAAAGTACGGGAAGGTTGGATGTGAATGGTTGCTGGATTGATTTGTCAGATCAGAAAAGATGGATGTTGCCTGATGCGTATGTACTGGCCGTTGTGCAAATGGCACATGGGTTAGCACATATTAGCGCGAAAGGTATTTGCAAGTTGTTGGCTGATGTGTGGAAGAATGATGGAATTACTAAGTGTGCTGAACGTTTGGTGAAGAATTGTATGGTGTGTATAATGTACAATCCTGGCAAAGGAACCCCAACTCCCCCTGGCAGTTTTGCTCCTCCTTTGTATCCCTTTGAGGTGATCCAATTGGACTTCATCCATATGGAGCGATGCAATAACCTGAAATACGTTTTGGTTGTGGTTTGCGCATTCTCCCGATGGATCGAGGCCTATCCCCTCAAAGACAATACTGCTTTGTCTACTGCGAAAATCCTACTGAAGGAATACTTTCCTCGGTATGGAATGCCTAGAGTCGTGTGGTCAGATAACGGAAGTGAGTTTGTTGGAAGTGTGATGAAGAGTGTGTGTAAGGGCCTTGGAATAAATCAGAAATTCCATAGCGCCAATCATCCCCAGTCAGCTGGATTGGTTGAAGGGTACAATGGCACCCTTAAACTAAAATTAGCGAAGATTCAAGCTACGACTGGACTTTCGTGGCCTGATGCTTTGCCTCTAGCATTACTGTCAACTAGGGCGACTGTACACTCCCGAATAGGGCTCAGTCCCTATGAAATAGTGTTCGGCCGTCCTGCGAATGTGTGGGGGGTTCCTAGGCCAGGAATATTCTCTGATCTGGAGTTTCCGATGTTGATTGATTACTTACATGACTTGACTGCTAAACTGAGGTTAATTCATCAACAGGTTTACGACGCCTTGCCGACGCAGACGGAGGGTCCAGGCCACCAGCTCCAGCCCGGAGATTGGGTGGTTACCCGAAATTTTTCACGAAAAAACAATCTGGACCCTCGCTTCACCGGACCTTACCAGGTGCTCCTGGCCACGAGGACTGCCGTTCGTCTTGAGGGGCGGAAAAATTGGGTACATGCTACCCATTGTAAGCGAGTCCCTATTCCTTTGTCGGCAGACCCGTGGGTAAGGAAAGGCATTGCGTCAACAGAAACAGAAACATTGCCGGCGTTTGTACCTTTTAGCGACGCACAGCTTGTTGGAGAACCCTCAGCGCAGCAGAAAGCCACTGTTGAACATTTGTCAGCAAGAGACTCAAGACCAGACCAACGAACTGATCAGCAGGACGCTGTCTCTTCGACAGATCCTTTGTTCGACGTGCAGACACGTCCCGGGAAACATCGATATTCTTTGCGATCTCACACTAAGGACAAATAAAAATTTGCTTGCTTTGCTGAAATTGATAACTGCAATATCTTCGTTTCCCATGATCAACTTTGAACATTCGTATCATTGAAAATTGTTTTGTATATATATATATATCAAGCTTCTTCCTTGTCCACAGCTGAGAAATATTGTGCTAATATATACATATTGTGTATTGAGGGCCGTAGGGCCGCGCGCGTACTTCCTTCTGGACAGTAGGTCTTGACACTAGGTTAAAGACCGTCGGTTCCTAGGAACTCCTGGGGATTGACTATTGCTGCACAGAACGAAGTGCGTCAAGAAACGTTGCGGACGGTCGTAGGGAAATGGCATTTTCGAAGCTGAATGATTTGGAAGGAGCTCAGGCATATAGAGTCAAGCTGCAGAAACTTAGTCGTACGAAATGTTTTGTATCCCAGTTGTTTGTTTTGTTTTTAACTGCTTCTGCATTTTTGGCGGGTGGGGTGTATTACACTATGTCTTACTTCTTACTTCCTACCCCTACTCCTACTCCTTACCCTAACATTACTTCTACTGCTTCTCCTCATTCCTTTCATATGTTACCAGAACACGAACAGGCTAGACGTGTAGAATTCCGCAACAATTCCTTTATCCAGCTCCTCCATCAGCATCAGTTAGTGGTTAACACTACTAATTGTTGGGTGTGTGGGTTGATGCCACATACTACGGGTAAGGGAATTCCATATCTGGTGTTACCGTATAGTTCCCAAGGGTCAGCTCGAGCATACCAAACAATGCTTCGAAGCGCACTGGGTTTCCACCCCTCTCCAGAACGTTCCCCCAAACCAGGTCCTACCTCGTATCAGTGGGTGGTATCGATGGCAATACAGGATTTAGAAGATGAGATCTATGATGCTTTTCTCATCCCTAAGGCAGAGGTACAAGCCTATAGGGCACCGAATAGAGGGGAATATAGTACGTTCACTAATGAAAAGCAGCTTAAAAGCTCGCCTCCAATATGGGTCGTACCCCACACTGGTAATCTTTGTATCGTGGGTCGTGGTTCGCAAGCCTCACTTGGAGTAAGTGCTTGCACTGAAAGTTACGTTCTGCCAATGTCCCCGTCCCCTGTGTTTCTGGCTGCCAAGGGTACATACTTTATCTGTCATGATCGTGCATACACATGGTTGCCCGCAGACTTCATGGGCTCATGTTTTGTTGCAAATCTGTTGCCTCCGACGTTTACTGTAGATGCCGATTATCATAAGACTAGAGTTGTACGAGGCGTAATTAGCGAAGAGGATACTGCCGGTCAAGAGGCAGGAGACTTTTTCAAGGGTTTCCTCCCGTTTTGGGGACCTATGGTTAATAGTAGGAACCTGAGACATTTGACTCGAGTGGTAGAATCGACAGCTAACATTACTACCAGTGCCCTTGGTAATATCACCACAGAACTTCAGGCGGAGAGACTTATGACATTACAAAACCGTATGGTTTTAGATGTTGTCTTAGCAGATCGCGGTGGGGTATGTAAAGTGATCCATTCGAGCTGTTGCATTTTCATTCCAGATAATGCTCCTACTGTCTATCAAGCCATCTCGAAGTTGCACAAGATCTCCGAATCCATACACGTGGATGTAGGGGATTGGACGCTACTTGGTTGGTTTTGGGGCCTGGTGTCGACTTGGGGTTGGAAGATTCTGACGATCATCGGGGTTGTGGTAGTGTTCCTGTTCACGTGTTGCCTTTGTGTGCAGTGTGGTCCTGCCTTATGTGGCCTCTGTGCTACAACGTGTATGAGACAACCATCTGTTACCAAGGGGACTCGGTTGGACAGAGCTATGCTACAACGACATCTTGATGGTCTGATGAATATCGAGTATGATTCCGACTAGTGCTTGCCTACATGAGGGCAAAAGGAGCGTCTGAGGTTCCGTGACAATTGTAAGTGGTGTTTTAACTCGCACGAATATGGTCGAGTCTAGTATCTATGAACCGCAAATGACGAGTTTTGTAAGTGTGCGCAGTTTCGCTGTGCTAACTTAAACCGTTCGTTTGTTATGTGGGTTTGTCATCTGTACCCACGGGTTCCATCTTAGATACGGCATCCATTTTGTCTCTTGCCCTCAAGTAGCCAGCGAACGGACGCTGTCCGCTTCGCGACCCTGGGACTCCCAAGATATTTGCGGAAGACACATGTTCTTTGAAAGTGTCTTTATGACGAGGGGGATGCTACTGTAAGGCAGATGGCGCCGCTCGAGGCTCATCTTGCCGCACGGGCTTATTGTCTCAGTCGTGCATCTCATTAGGCACGTCCCTTTGATGCCTGTATCTCGTGCTTCTCGACACTCCCCTTTTACACCCTTTCCGATCTCCCTACTGTCTCCGTCTTCCTCTGCACCTGTCTTCGTTCCTATTTCGATCTACTTTACTGCTGATTGGAATTTGCTAATGGTGGGAAGATGGGTTTTTACAGTTGGGAACCGCCAAATGTTTCCGCACTTATGTTCCGGATCTTGTGTGTTTCAAAGTGATCTAAGCGACCCCTCTGAGAGCGACTTGTGGGAACCAGGTTGTAAACTATTGTGTATCATGTTATCCTATGGGTAAAAACTGTATAAAAGGAGCGATCCACAAATACAATTTGAAGCAGTCTCCCCGAACTACACTCGATGTACTTCCTGTGACTTCTGTGTTCCCTGCAGTAAATAAACCTTGACTCTTTGACGCCGAAGGAAGTGTCCCGTGTCTCTGTGACTTGTACGCCGGAGCAGGTTACCCACGAAGGTTTCAGGTGTTGTGCCCTGGCACCGCTGGGTCCAAAGAACCCAGTCCTTCACCGCCCAGCAGATCCATTGCTGTAGCGGAGAGGGTTGCCACAGCAACGCCGCCCTCGGCCACAGGACACGCCCTTCGGCGTTGACCACACCCTCTACACCCCCTAACCATCACTATTTACATGCACAGGAACCGGAAGCGCAGCGGACGAGCGCAGCGGGCGCGACGATTGCGCGCCAAAGGCGCGCATAAGGCAAGCTCGTCTGCGCTCGTCCGCGCCGAGGACGGGCCCAGGGCCACCCCCCCTGCTCTGCCTGGTCCGCGACCCACCATCAATACTCCTCTGCTATGTTACTCCTCCGCAGAACTCCAGAGCTATAAACCTTATGCCGAGAAAGCCCATCCCATACCCCTTTTTATTCCCGACTCCTGCATTGGACCACTTAGATGTCCCACATGCACAAAGACACCGTCTACAGTCACTACCACCCCCACACCCACAGTGTCTGCAGCTTTAATAAACGTTCGTTCCTTACCCAAACACAAAATGGAAATAGCCGAGTTCATTGACTCCCATGACCTGGATCTATTATTTATCACCGAAACTTGGGAAGACGAATCCTCTGGACCTGATTTCAGAGACGCCATGCCCAACAACTATTGTGTAAGCAAGCTAGACAGACCCCTAAGAAAAGGCGGAGGAATAGCAATCATACATAAGGAGCACCTAAAATTAACAACATCAGAAACCACTCTTCCTGAGTGTGAAGCTCTCCTCTTTGCCATACGCACCTCCAGTAAAACTACCTTCAGAGGTTTGTTAATCTACCGCCCCCCAGGATCCAGATCAAAATTTCTCTCAAACGTAGACAAAATCATCGAGATGTCCATTGGAGCCCAACACTTCACCGTATTAGGTGACTTCAATTTTCATCTTGAATCTCATGATGACCTTGATACAGGAACATTACTCGGCGACATGGAGTCAGTTGATCTCCTACAAATTGTCAAATCACCTACCCACCTAGCAGGGCATACCCTAGACGGCCTATTCACTAACGACAGAGATATTATAATCACTAAGGTTATTCCTCTAATATGGACAGACCACTCTGCAGTCTGTTTCTCAGTTCCCGTTAATCCTTGCCCACCCTCCCAGACAACTTCTGGACCTACGAAATTCAGAGACTGGAAAAACATTAATACCGACCAGCTCACTGAGATCATACGGGACAGTCCGCCGTTAAACAATCAAGATCCGGTAGCTGCGCCAGCCACCTACTTGCACAACCTGAACGCAGCCTGCAACAAACTAGCCCCCACAAAAACCTCTAACAGGAACAGAAAGCATCCTTCCGCCCCTTGGTTCTCGGAATCCCTCAGACTGCAGCGCCAATATTGCAGAAACTTAGAAAGACAATGGCGCCGACATTATAATAATGTGGACAAGATCAGCTATAAAAATGCCCTTTCCAACTACAAAAAACTGATCACATCTGAGAAAACCACTTACTATACTAACCAAATTAACCAGGCCAAAAACTCATCAGGAAAACTATTCCATGTAGTAACATACCTGTCCAATCCTCCTCCACCCCCCTCAGAGGGATCACAGGACCTCTCAGATGCACTGGCCAATTTTTTCGAAGATAAGGTCAGAGCCATTTTCTCCACTTTTGCACCTGACCCCTCCTTATCCCTTACCGAGCACCCTATGACAAATAACACTCCACATTTCTCAGCCTTCGAAATTATCACGAAAGACACGGTTCAACCCCTTATCGCCCGAACCAAATCCGGATCACCACTCGATCCATGCCCCCCTGCTGTTCTCAACCTTATCCCTGAAGCTGGTGCTCCGTTACTCACTACGATCTGCAACGCAATGTTCACATCCGGCACCTACCCTTCAGTATGGAAGGAAGCTATTATCAAGCCGCTACTCAAAAAACCCAGTCTAGACCCTTCTCTCCCATCCAGCTACAGGCCTAATGCATGCCTTCCTTTTCCGGCCAAAATCTTTGAAAAGATCATGAACCAGCAACTGTCAACATATATTCACAAAAACAACTTATTGGATGACACCCAGTTCGGGTTCCGTCAGGGACACGGCACGGAGACAGCACTCCTGAAGGCGGCGGACGAGATTCGATCCACTATGGACAGTGGAGGAGCTGCAATCCTCATACTTTTAGACCTGTCCGCAGCCTTCGACACGGTCGACCACGCCACGCTGATCGACCGTGTCGCGGCCATAGGAGTAAGGGACAAGGCTAAGGAGCTTCTTGCCTCATTCTTGTCAAACCGCCCACAAACGGTGAAGCTGGGAAAATACACTTCCCAGACCTTCTCCCTGCCTTGTGGTGTACCACAGGGATCCTCGCTAAGCCCGACACTGTTCAATATATATGTGTCTGACTTAGCGAGGGTCATCAAATCCCACGGGATTTCTCTCACCACATACGCAGACGACACACAACTGGTGTTGTCCGTATTTGATGATGGCCAAACAGTAGCGTCAAACTTCCAATCTGGTATGAAAGCAATAAGCTCCTGGATGTCATCAAACTGCCTCAAGCTAAATTCTGATAAAACAGAAGTGATGACATTCGGGAGACTACAACCAATCTGGTCTCCACAATGGTGGCCCCAACAAATGGGACAACCTCCAGAACCAGTAGTCAAGGTACGAAACCTGGGAGTCATCTTTGACAACAAACTGTCCTTCCAGCAGCACGCAAACTCAGTGGTCTCATCTGCCTTCCACACCTTAAAAAAAATCAAAAAACTCATCCCGTACCTACCATCTTCCGCAGGCAAAACTTTAGTCAGTACGCTAGTCTTTTCCAAAACCGATTATTGTAATGCCTTGCTTCTAAATGCACAACAAAAGGTCCTCAATAAACTCCAGACTGTACAGAATGCTGCAGCTAGGACCCTGCTACGCATTCCCAAATTTGCATCTGTCTCCCCCTACATCCAACAGCTGCATTGGCTGCCGGTAAGGAGCCGCATCAAATTTAAAGCCTTGTGCATAGCGTACAAAGCGATTCACAACCATGGCCCCCTATTTCTAAAACAAGCCTTTCGCCCACTCGAACAGCAAAGAACATTGCGTTCATCCTCTGCCCATCTGCTAACAGTCCCCCGCACAAGAAGGGCTAACTGGGGAGACAAACGCTTCACCGTCGCCACAGCGAGACTGTGGAACACTCTCCCTCTCCACCTTAAGTGTGCGCCAACTCTGCTCAAGTTCAGAAAAAATCTGAAAACATGGCTATTCCATGCCTAGTCCCCTTTTCCGACGGAGAGTTCTGTGACACAGCGCCGAGACACCCTTGGGTATTTGCGCGCTCTAAAAATCGCCAAAAATAAATAAATAAATAAATAAGCTGCTGGGGATAATCAGAGCTAAGAATGAGTATTTGGAGGCAAGATCGGGATGTAACAATCTACGCATTACTGGGATACCGGAGACGACTGTCATCACTAAAATGGAGACATACTTGTTGGACTTACTTCGAGAGCTGTTCGACCCACATCTCCCTGGTGTATTTGCGGTGGAAATAGCGCATAGGTCACTGGGACCAAGACCATCTGTTGGAACGCCGCCTAGGCCCATAATTGCGAGACTGATGAACTACCAGGACAGGGACCTAGTTCTTCGTATGGCTAGAGAAAAAGGCAATATCACGCATAAGGGCAAAGTCATCTCGTTCTATCCAGACTTCACACCTGTGGTGCAAGTGGCAAGAAGGGAATTACAGGCGCAAATACCCTATTTTCTGCTCTACCCTGCGAAATTGAAGGTCTCGATGGATGGAACGCCGCACTTCTTTACGGATGCAAAGTCAGCGCTGAAATTCGCAAAACATGTGGGAGGAAAGGCGTCTAAGAAGAAACAAGTTCTGGAGAAGGCGTCAGGAGGAGCCCTAAGTGACAATGATTAACTGGGGTATCGTATAAACAGGTGTTTCTTAATGTGTTGGCGCTCAAAGGGAGGCCATGTTTGACTGTCTGATTTGGACTGAGGGGATTCGAGGTGGCTGCACCGCACAGTTTTTTTTCTTTATTTTTTTAGGCTGAGGGTTCCTGGGCGAGCTGAGACCTCCACAGTTTTCCCGACCACCTTGTATAATGCAAGGTTGTCTGCCGGTGTAGCTGCGCCTCCAAGGGAAGGTTCCCGTTTTTTCGATACTGCACTGTTTGAAGTTCATTGTGGGGTGGGCTACTCTGCAACCTGATTGGGGGATTGGAGTGGGTGTGGGGTGGATGGGACGGGTTGTTATGTTGTGTAATGCCAGTCACTCAAGAAGATGGTGTATAATTGTTGCTTTTTATATTCATGTTGTGTCATATGATGCGAAATGTCATGGGACGCCTTTGTGTAGTTGCGCATGGCTCCTGATAATACACTGAACGGTCTTACTTGGAATGTTCGTGGTCTGAACGATGGCAGGAAATCGAGGTTGGTGCATGCCTATCTGACTCGTCACAAAGTGGATTTATGCCTTTTACAGGAAACTCACTTAAATACTGTGCCATCCCGAAGGCTTTGCCTCAACAGGGGGGGGGGGCATGTATACTCGGCGATATATTCTAATTACGCCAGGGGGGTGGCGGTTTTGGTGCGAAGAGATCTGGATTGGAGGGAGGGTTTGGCGCAAGTGGATCCGGAAGGTTGTTATATCCTGGTGCAGGGGCTCCTGTGTGGTGTGTCCATCCTCATAGCGGTCATATACGGCCCGAATACTGATTATCCTGATGTTTTTAATACAATATGATCTGAAATCAAAACGACTGGATGTGACACGATTTTGTGGGGAGGCGATTTTAACGCTATACTTAATGAGAGCTTAGACAGAAGGGGCACAGCTAGATCCGTGCACCCGGCAGCTAGCGCGGCCCTTCAGGAGATACTAGCGGAAGGTGCCTTGATAGACATCTGCAGACACAGACACGGAGTGTTGAAGGAGGGCACTTATATTTCAGAACAACTTAAAGCTTGATCCCGCCTAGATTATTGGTTATTGTCCCGGGATAGGGCTGCCTGCGCGGTTGAGGTCGAGCACTTGCCCCGTTCCTTGTCTGATCATGCCCGTGCCTGCTGCGGCTGTCCCTACCAACTGCGTTCACTTGGAGTCTCCCGCCACACGCCCTACTTGATGAGGCCTTTAAGGCAGAGATCGGAAATGATATTGCAGACTACTTTCAGAATAACACTGGGTCAGTAGACACAGAAGGTGCACTTTGGGAAGCCTTTTAGGTGGTTATAAGGGGGCAATGCATAGCCAGACAAGCAGATGTGCTTAAAGCCATAAGAGGTTCACTGGATTCGTTGGAGGCTGACATCAAGAAACTTGAAACGCAGTACTATGCTGTAGGAAATTGTGATGCTTCCGGCTTGCTGAAAGCTAAACTGTTAGACTATGCGGAGGAAGCACAACGCAAGGTGAAATTCCTCGTGAAATATACAGATTAGAGGAGATATGGGGAGGGGACAGACTGGGGCGCACGTTGGCCAATATGATCAGGCCCTCTAGAACAGCGACACACATTCATGAAATAAAAGACACATCTGGCAATGTGGTAAGAGGGCAGGAGGAGGTACTGAGGACGTTCTCTGGCTTCTACTCCTATCTATACAAAGCCACCCAGAGTGAATGCCCGGAGGGGATGGGGTCCTTTCTCGAGTCCATTGCGTTGGCATAGTTTAATGAAACATATAGGAAATACATGGATCTTCCGATAACTACTGAGGACATTGCATTAGTTATCAAAAGTTTGCCTCTAAACAAAGCACCGTGCCCGATGGCCTTACAACCGCATTTTACAAGACATATGCGGAGGTGCTGGCGCCCAGGCTGCTGGCGGTGAATGAAGAGCACTTGGAGGTGGGTAAGCTGCCTGACTCAATGAGAGAGGCTTTGATAGTTACATTACTGAAGCCGGGCAAAGCTGATGATGAGTTGGACTCTTATAGGCCCCTCTCGTTAATCAATGTGGATGTAAAATGTTTTGCCAAGTTACTGGCTAACCGGCTGCATCCCTTGTTGCCCCTAATAGCTCTGCCTGACCAGTCGGGGTTTATCCCGGGGAGATCAACATCGCACAATTTACGTACCATTTTTTCTACATTACATTATCCGCACCCGAGTGTCCACGCCGCTGTGGTTTTTTGGAAGCCTCGAAAGCGTTCGACACTCTGGAATGGCCGTATTTATTTGCTATTTTGTCCAGAATGGGCTTCAGCCCGCTCTTCATAAGTAGGATCCATTTACTATACACTGCTCCAAGTGCTAGAATACAAGTGAATGGATTGATCTCTGATACCTTTCCCATTTCACGGGGTACGCGGCAGGGATGCCCTTTGTCCCCGCTACTCTTTGCCATAGCGATGAAACCATTGGCGGCCTGAATAAGACAACACCACACTGCGCGGGGAATAGGGTTTAGCTCCAGAAGTCTATTAATATCCTTATATGCAGGTGATGTGACCCTGTACCTTATTGATCCAGAAGTCAATCTAGACCCAGTGTTGCGTGAGTTTATCCGGTTTGGATGTCTGGCTGGTGTTTGTATAAATTGGTCCAAGTCATTCGTGTTCCTCCTGACAGACTGCACTCCAGAGGTCACATCTGAGTTCCCTCTGAGATGGGAGGAAGATGAGGTAAATATTTGGGAATTTGGATAAGTAGAGATCTACAGGAAATCTGGAATCTGAATTATGGACGTGCTATGACATGGCTGGAGGTTAAGGTGAAATTATGGGCGAAGTTACCTCTGTCCCTTACTGGGCAGATTGCTTTGGCAAAAATGATCATATTACCCAATTTTTTGTACCTATTCGTTAATGTCCCGATCCCACTGACGTCACATTTCTTCGCCACACTAAAGTCGCAGCTTGTCACTTTGGCATGGGCGGGTGGGCAGGCCAGGGCGGCCTGGGACGTGCTGACTCTGTCTTTGCAGCAGGGGGGATTGGGAGCTCCAGACATGCACCTCTATGCGTTATGCATTCAAGCTCAATATTTACACTTTTGGGTACACCCAACCCCGTTCCAGCCACACGTCGCTGTAGAATGTGATACTATGGCACCAATACCACTACAGGTGGCTATATGCGTGAAAGCGAGACGTCCTAGAGGTGAGGTTGACACGGCAGAGACATTGAGATGGATGTGGGACGAGCTGAGAAAGAGGGCGTGTGTCCCGTGGATGTATGCCCCATCATTATCTTTGGTACAAAATCCCCTGCTTCCCTGCGTTGAGGGTGGTATTGGCGCATCTATGCAGCGAAAACTAGGCCTACACACATTTGCTGATCTGTTCCCTAACGATGAATTCATGCCCCCTCCTGTAGCCGCTGAGGGACGGGAGGTGCTCTTTTCAGAACTGTTTTTGTATCATAAACTGAGGTCGGCTTGCCGTGCGTTGAGCAGTGAATTTCCGCTGGCTCCCCCAACATTCCAAGCGCTAGAAACAATAGTGAGCTCCCCCTCCCCCTCTCCCGGAAAATTGGTAACTAGAATATATAGGCAAATGCAAAAAATGCAGAAAAGCGCTCCCATAGTACAACTCACAGCCCTGCAGAAATGGAATGACGAGCTTTCTACCCCACTCACTGAAGAGCAGTGAAACTTTTGCTGTGGGCTACTCACTGAGTTGTCCCCTAATTACAGGCTGTGTTTAATCCATTTTAAATATTTGCACAGGTTCTATAGGACGCCGGTCAACCTACATAGAATGGGGCTCAGGGAGGAGGATAGTTGATGGAGGTGTAGGCATTCCCCTGCAAAGTTCCTGCACATGGCATGGTCATGCGAGAAGCTAAGTGACTATTGGTCTTTGATTTTTGAGTCCATCAATCAGATTGTGGGAAGAGCTGATGTCCCGTCCCCAGAACTAGGGATTTTGGGATATGTGAAACAAAGTGTGCCCAAATTAAGAAAGTTACATGTGATGCTGTTTCTGTATGCTAAACGTCAAGTAGCAGTGAACTGGGGGAGACGGAGGGTGCCATCAGTGAAGAGCTGGCTGGCTGATGTCACTTATGGGCACACGCAACTGGGTACCTTTTGGGAGTTGATGCCACCCACCTCCAGGCCACGCGACATTTGGGAGCCGTTCATTCAGTGGCACCGGGAGGAAACAAGAAGAAGATGGGACTGGTGGGGAGGACATTGAAGGAGCGGGAAACATACTGGAATAATGTCGCATAAGCAATGGGTATCGAACCGAATAAAGGCTGCTAGGTTTCTGAGATACATTTGGTTGATCATAGGTAACTGTTTCTGTATTCATGATGTCGATATCCTGAAATGTGTTGATGCTGTTGATTTATGGAGCCGTGGACTGATGGAGTACGGACTTCGAACGAAGGCAACTATTTAAATGTATGTAATGATTTTTCTGTAATGACATAACGTGACAATAGGATTATTATTTGAGATCACTGCACAGGTCTGCATTGGATTAAGTTATTGAAGATACATAATGACTGGCTAATGTTGGTTTTGTTATGTGGTTGTACACTGTTTGAAAATGCCAAAAATAAATAACCTATCTTAGTCAAATGGTCTACAATCCCAAAAATTTGTGTGCAGTCTTGACTTTCAGATAACTACTATAAAATCCAGTGACATCATCTGCCAAGGTTCTGGGGTAACTAGTAAGAGGCTCAAAAGGCCCATGGTAAACTATAGGGGTTCCTAATCTGAACACCAATGAAAATTGCCGCCTATACAAATGAGGCCCTATTCACAAACAGCACTTTGTATGTACATTTAGAGGTACTACGATAGAGCTAATTGTGTACTACTCACAAACCAACACGTGGAGATCTCAACATACCCCACTTCCATCTTTTCTATGCAGAAATCACCACCCTGGTAGCAGAGATCTCTGCACATGCATGCCCAGGTAAGTCCAGCACCACATATGACCAGCCACATATGACCTGTAACTGTTAGAGGTAGAGACTTAAAGTAAAACCCAATATGAAATAATGTTAACAATAATTAACATTTTTTGTCTTTTGAAAACATATATTTTATTTAATGTTGAAAAATAGATCTACTAAAAATAAAGAACATTTCATCATAATGTTGTAATAAACTTTTTAAAATGTAAAAATACATTTACCTTTTAATATTTTGTTTTTAAAATTAATTCTACACATAACGTTTAATAATATTTGATACCTAATAAAATTAGAAAATGCACAATGGTGGGATTATTTTGAAATGAATTTGAAAACAAATAATTAAGGGTCTCATTATGTTGTCAGTCGGAGCTCCCTCTGACCGACACTGTTGACGATTGGGAACTGACTGAACTCTGGTTGTCAGTTCCGACCACCTTATTTGGATGCGACTGCACATGGTGCGTCGGAAACATACATTTTTCAAACGGGAGCTTGTGCTTGGAGCTTGTGTGTGGAGGTTTTGTAAACATCCCTGCATTGTGTGGCAGGCACCTCACAGTGCCTGCCACAGGGTGCATGGATGTTGAGGGGGGCCCAAATGCGAGGCTGGGAAGGGATGAGGGCCCTGCTAATGTCGCTTTCTGACAGCCTTTCCAAGGCGCAAGTTAAGACCAACCGCTGTTGGACTGCAAATGCATCTAGCCGACTCCTTCTGATATTGTGCGAGTTAAGTTAGCATTTGCTATGCCATTTTGTCTTTAGACGCCATCTGTACTATGATCGACAGTAAGCTTCTGTCTTATTAACTGTCTGCCTCAGCGAAAAGCTGCTTCGAGTTACTTCTTCTTATCGTATTCACTGTTGAATCCTAATGCACTAATGAATAGCTTATTCTATCTTCGCATGCCTTTCCTCTCTCGTATCCCTACTCCCCCACTAGAAAATGTTGAGCCTGAACAAAACAACCTTGTAAATGTGAAAACATGTACCCATTCGGCAGGTGGAAGCTCATCCTTCTGTACCTCCTTTGTTTATCAGTGCCCAAGCTGGAAAATTCAAGTCTGGGTGGGCCTTTAGGGGTGTTGGAAATGCATATTATGTTTTACTAAGTATTCTGAAGTCAGTCCCTCTGCAGCTATCTCATGAGGTTAGTCAGACTGGACTCCACTGCAGCGCAATACTAATAAATAACTTGGTTTGTATTCTCTACTGTTTCATCAACTCTTCATTTCTTGTGGAAGGCTTAGAGGTGGTCGTGAGTGACCCGGGTGACCCAATTGGGGTCACTTCCTTCAGTGGCGCCTGAACAGGGTGGCCCAATCTCGCCCGCCAACAGGTGTGGAGGTCTGGGCCACATCAGGTCAGATGGGTGGATCGGGGATCCCCACAAGACAGAGATTAGTTCTCGCAGCTGCCACGCCTGTCTGATTGGGCCGTGCCTCGCCCAGCGGTCATCCCTGCTGGGTCCTGAAAGGCGAAACCCTTGGATCTGACCGTATGGTCCGAAGAGTTGGCAGTGGTGAGGGACCAGTTCAGATACCTGTAGATCAGCATGGTCCTTATGTCACAGCAGATTTGCACGGCTCGGTTAAAAAAATCTTTGTAGATACAGGTGCAATGAATAGCTCTGTTTCTTGTTCGCTGGTCCCCGGGTTAGCTCTGTCTGGCCAAAATAATGTTTTGGTAGGCTTTTCAGGTGTACCGGTCGTGATCACCATTTCCAAACCCCTTGCTTTGACTATTGGCTCTTTTACTGTAGAGTCGCCATTCTTATTGAAACAAATTGCATAGAAAATGTAATGGGACTAGATTTGTTGAAAAAATTACACACCATAATTTTTTTTTTTCCGGATGGTGTCTATATGACAATAGGACCAAATGTGGCTAGAACCTAAAATTATTTTTCCAAAGAAGTGCCACTCCCTGCTGAATTCAAAGATGTGCCGCCCACGTTATACAGACATATGAATGTTGCAGATACCTCCAGTCTCTATTAAGGTCAAAGACAATGCTGTGTTGCCTCGTATTCCCCAGTACAAAATACCGCAGGCAGAGGAGCGAGCTCTATTGCAGATTATACAGGATTTGATTAAATCAGGAGTTGTTGAGGAGACAGCAGCGAATGTGTGTAATAGTCCTATTCTTCCCATTCATAAGAAGGCACCTTTGGAATCCTCTGATGCTCATCCTGATGTCTATCATTTTGTAATTGATTTGCGTGAGGTTAATAAAATAGTGGTCACTCAGTTCCCAGTGGTCCCCAACATCACCGCCCTTCTGACGATGATTCCTTCCACTGCCAAATTCTTTTCTGTGATTGATTTGAAAAACACTTTCTTTAGCATTCCCATTCATCCAGATAGCAGGCACCTATTTGGATTTACCCTGGCCGGCAGAAGTTTTCGATTCTGTTGTACTCCTCAGGGCTATACTGAAAGTCCTAGCATATATATTCAAGATTTAAAAGGCAAATTTGATTCCCTCACACTTCCCCCAGGTAATGTATTACTGCAGTACGTAGCCGACCTCTTAATACCTTCTAACACTGAAGAAGGTTGTAAAGATACAACGGTCAAATTATTACTACATTTGGCAGTGCACAGACATAAAGTGTCCCTTTCAAAGTATCAATATTGTCGACAGGAGGTCACCTATTTAGGTCACCTACTTTCGAAGGAAGGAAGGAGGCTAACACCTGAACGCATTAGTGCTATTGTTAAAATTCCCATCCCTAAGACTCAAAGTGATGTGCGAGCCTTTATCGGCATTACTTCATACCGTTGACACTGGATTGCTAACTATTCTTTACTGACAAAGCCGTTGTTGCAGCTAACCACTATAGATGTGCATGAAGCCTTGCCCTGGACTCCTGAATGTCAACAAGTTTCTGAGCAATTAAAAGTTGCGCTCTGCTCCATACCTGTGCTTCGCACTCCAGATTATGCTGAGCCATTCGTGTTGTATGTACACGAGACGGCTGATTACACGCTCTCTGTTTTAACACAGGCCTTTGGAGGTAAGCAGAGGCTGTGTAATTATTTTTCTGCTTTGTTTGATAACGTCACAAGAGCCCCCCCCCCCCCCCCCCTCCCTGAGCTGTCTAAGAGGGGACGCGGGTGTCTCTATCCGACAATCGACAGGGCTCGTCTTTGAAAACGATCTCACAGTCATGGTACCTCATGCTGTGGATACACTTTTGAAGAAAACGAAGACACAGTACCTCACCAGTGTATGTCTGACTGAGTATGAACTGACCCTCTTTGCACCACACGTCACACTAAAAAGATGTGCCACTCCATACCCAGCCATGTTACTACCCCTCCCTTCTGAAAGAGAGAACAGAGATATACTTGATTGTATTTTTCGAACAGAAGAAGAGACAAAGGGATGGGTAGACTTGACTGATGCTCCCTTATCTGTCCCACAAGAGGAACTATATGTAGATGGCTCTTGTTTTAAAATACCAAATGGCACTACCACCGCAGCTTACTCTATTACTATGTTGTGGACTGTAGTGGAGACATTACGTGTTACTTATCAATCGGCCCAAGCCGCATAACTTAGGGGTTGCACATAATTTTGGGCGGCTCTGGGTGGAGAGGGGATTCTTGACTTCACATGGGTTAAAGATCTAGAATGGCCCATTGATACACAGGCTTTTGTCAGCTCTGACACTTCCCAAAAAGTTAGCGATAGGGAAGTGCAGTGCCCACAAGGCAATTACTGATGATGTGGGGAGGGGAATTGCGTTTGCAGATCAGACAGCTAAGGAGACAGCTAGATCTAAGATGAAAAGAATGTTTGTGGCAGGTCCTGCTAGATGGGTACACGACAATGCGATGTTTGAAGATACATTGAAGAATGTTAAAGAGATTCAAAGTGAAGCAACAATTGAGGAGTTAGCAATATGAATGGAGAAAACAGGTCGTTTAGACGAGGAAGGGTGTTGGACTGATAAGTAAGAGAATCATAGATGGATGTTACCAGATGCATATGTACTCCCTGTAGTCACAATGGTGCGCGGGCCAGCCCACATTAGTGCAAAGGGAATATGTAAATTGTTAGATCCTGTATGGCAGAACGATGACATCCCTAAGGTAAGTGCTCATCTGGTGAAGTACTGCACGGTCTGCATGATACATAATCCTGGAAGAGGCACCCCTACACATTCTGGTAACTTTTCACCACCTTCCTTCCCTTTTGAGGTTCTTCAGATGGATTTCATAGAAATCGAACGAGTCAACAATTTGAAAAATCTGTTAGTGGTTGTTTGTGTTTTCAGTAAATTGGTTGAAGCTTACCCCACTAAAGAGAACACAGCCATGGCAACGGCGAAGGCACTTTTAAAAGAGCAGTTCCCGCGTTTCGGTTTCCCCCTTTTTTGATTTGGAGTGACAACAGAAGTCACTTCAACTCAAAGGTTATCCAGTTGGTGTGCAAAGGTTTCCACATCAAGCAGAAATTCCACACAGCAAAACATCCCCAATCAGCAGGTTTGGTTGAGAAGTACAATGGTACTCTTAAATTTAAGTTGGCGAAGATCAAAGAAAGCACAGGATTGCAATGGTCAGATGCGTTACCCCTAGCCCTGTTGTCCACAAGGCCAACAGCCCACTCTAGGACAGGATTGTCTCCTTAAGAGGTTGTTTTTGACCGCCTAGCAAATGTCTGGGGTGGCCCATGACCCCGTTGTTTTTCTGAGAGATAGAATACCCTTTGCTTGTGGACTACATGTGCGAGTTGACTAAAAATGTGCGTTCTGTTCATCAACAGATTCATGAGGCTCTACCGCCAATACCTGAGGGGCCAGGCCACAATATCCGACCCAGTGATTACATCATGGTGAGTAACTACCAGAGGAAGGGATGTTTGGAGCCACACTGGAAAGGACCCCTGCCGGTCCTCCCCACCACCCGGATGGCAGTGAAGGTGGACAGCCGGAAGCATTGGATACATTTGTCCCACTGCCGGAGAGTCCCACTACCTCTCCCCTATTACCAGTGGGTCCTCGACAGCATAGGCGACTACGAGACAGAGAAGGTGCCGCGCTTTGCCCCTTTTTCGGCTGTGCGACTGACATGGGCGCAAACAGAGGAGGAGAACAAAGCTGTTTTGAATGAGGCGGTTCCCCCAGAAGCAAGGGCTGCCCAGGATGATCCTCCATCTGGCTCACAGGAGCTTGAGTCTCAGTCCCTTGACTTCTCTGAATTTAAGATCCTCTTCCAAGATGACACAGTGTCGGGGGTGGCTAGGTATAATTTACGCCCCGACGGAGGGACAGTGCACCAAAGGAAAAGTGAGATTTGTAGGGATGGACTACATGGATGGATTATAGGGTGAATGTACCCTGTCTGCAGTACCAGCGATAGATCATGGAAAGGGAGATTAGTGCATTGTCCGAGACACTGGACAGGATAAGTTGAGGGAGTCTTCCCAGGAAGGAGGGTGACGTATCCTGAGCGATGTGGATTTCTTTAGAAAGGGCTGTGATCGCGCAGCTCCACCGAGAAGTGCTCAATAGCACCACTGTAGATGAACAATTAGAGTCTGCCAGCATGGCTCTGACTGATGCTAGGTTTTGTGCCTCTCTTCTTTGTTTTATCATCGTTGGCTCCATTGTATGACCTTTCCTCTGGTAGTCTGAATGAAAAAATGTTTTTTACTTATTTGGCCGCCTAATTATGGATGAAGAACAGCCCTTAGCAGCCCCACGTTTTGAGCAAAGTGGTCCTGGTTGGTTTAGCTGGTCTACTAAAAGAAGATACAGCCTGATTCATCAATCCGAAATCAGCTCACAAAGGGCCAGATTCTGAGAATCCGGCCCTTTGCGAGCGCTGTTTTTGCATTTGGGATTCATCATCCCAAATGCAAAAATCGGTAACAGCGAATTCGCAAATTTGCGAAGAATTACATTTAAGGAATCTCTATTTGAGATTCCTTAAATGCAATTCATCATCCATTTTAAAATTGCGAATTCGCAATTTCGGCTCGCTATTTACCGCGAGGTCAAACCTCGTGGTAAATAGCGAAAACTTAGAAAAATGCATGTTGCACACACACATGTCCTTTGCACCTGTTTAAATTTGCATTTAAGGGGTGCTACAGGGTGTCCTTTGGACACCCCTGGCACACTTTAAATCGCTATCTTATTTGTGATTAGCAAATTGCTAATCGCAAATAAGGAATATGTAGGAATCACATTTTTTTGTGCGATTCCTACATGAATCCCGTTTTGCGAGCCTGTAATAGCGATTCCTTATGAATCGCTATTAAAGACTCGCAAAACGGGTCTTTCATGAATCAGGCTGATAGTCTTTGTAACAATTGTTCTGATCCTTTTAACAATTGCAATCAGAATTATTTGGTTTCTTGAAGAGAAATATCCTGTGCATTCTTTGATTGGTACTACTCCTGTTCCCCCTGAGTATGTATTTGTCACTTTGGCACCTCATAAGGAGAGACACAGACAAACGTACGTTGACAATGTATTCTTCCAGATGCTCCATCAGGCGCACCATACCTCTAATGTTACTGATTGCTGGGTTTGCGGCTTGCTCCCTTCTGTGATGCATAAAAATGATTTATTGATGTCCCTACCCTTCTCTTATTTAGGGAGCTGTGAGGCATGGCTTCAACTGTTTACCATGGTGTATATCCATTTCCATGCTGATGCAATGAATATAATGTATGCCGACTAAGAGACTGTGTTAAGATATATCAGTGTACATCAGGGGTTTATCCCCGGAAAACAAGGGGCCCCTGATACTCTGCATCCAAATGCCTGTATGAATATTTACTAAGTCAAAAAGAATGAAACGTGGCTCCAAAATGAAATTATGACTTTTCAAGATTTTAATGTCACTGAATACTTCAGGTCCTTTCAGATGCATAATATTACTTAGGACGAGGCAATGCCAGTGCCAATAGTTAACACGACAGCTAATTTCTGTGTCTAAGGTTTTGGGAGTGTTAAAGTGGGAAGGAGTATTTGCAATTATACTTATGACTTGAGCACGACCAATAGTCCACCTTCACTTCCACCCCATAATGTGTATTTTGTTTGAGGGTCTCCTGCCTATGTATGGCTTCCCAGAGGGTGGTCTGGTATATGTTATGTGTCTTTCCTCCTACCCCCAGTATATAGCACCGTCCAGTTATCACAGAGACCATCGATTGCACCGGAGGAGCGTATACTTGTCCAGAGTTAGAAGGGTTATCAACATAGATCAGACAGACACTACTCTGTAGCAGTTCACTGATGCTATGAAGGGCATTCTGCCCTTCTGGGGTCCTATGTCCAATAGCCTAAACATTCGCAGGCTCACAAGAATTGTGGAGGGAGTTATTAACACCACAGCAGGAATATTGACCAACATACAGCTGAGCTTCAGGCTACGAGACTTGTTGCTCTTCAAAACTGGATGGTGCTAGACGTCATCAGTGATGATCGGGTTTGGGCCTGTTGTGTCATCAGTATTAGCTGCTGTGTGTACATACCGGACCATGCTCCGAATGTCTATGCAGCAATACAGAGGTTGCACCGACTTTCATTCAATATTCACCAATGGTGACATGCATCAACAAAACATTTTGCGATTCCTTTTTAGCGATTTTTAAGGAATCACAAATAAGGAATCGCAAAACGGGATGCATGATTGAAAGTGCATAAAATTTGCGAATCGGTAAAAATCGCAATTTTTACCGAATCGCAAATATTATGCAAATTCCAATTTGCGATTTCGCAATTCCCATTGATTTCTATGGGCCAAAAGGAAAAGCCCCTTAGGAATCAATGGGAATTGTGAATTCGCAAATTAGAATTCGCAAAATGTTGATGCATTCCATGGGTGCAGGGGGGGTCCAAAGGACCCCCCCCCCTGCACCCCTGAAATGTATTTTGAAGTGCATGTTTCAAACACACATGTCCTAAGGACATGTGTGTCTGTAACATGACAGTGTTTTGAAATGCAAATTAGAGCATTTTAACACATTTATGCAGATTACCACAAGGTTCAAATTTGCACCCCCTAATTGCGAATTTGCAATTTTAAAATTATTCATGCATTGCTTTTAAGGAATCGCAAATTTGCGATTCCTTAAAAGCAGTCGCATTTTTGGAATTCGCTAAAAATAGAGATTTTACCAAAAATGCTTGATGCATCCCAAACACCTATTTAGGAATCGCAAACGGCCGAATTTTGCGATTCGCACTGTTTGCACTTCCTAAATAGGTTGATGCATGTGGCCGCAAGAGAATGGCACCTGGTCCCTTTCTGGTCTGGTTGGTTCTGGGGTTTGATAGCATCCTGGGGTTGGAAAATACTCCTTTTCCTAGTAGCCTTTGCGGGTGCCATTTTCACTTGTTGCCTGTGTCTTAATTGTCTCCCTGTCTGCTATACATATTGTGTTAGCAAGCTAATACCTGCACCTAAGGCTCCAGGACATGATACTAAGCCCTCAGCTATGATGATGCAAGCTGTCCATGATTTGATGAATATTGATGAGGGTAGTTTTGAATATTAGCAGTATGTGTATTGACTTGCATAAATGATTTTCTTATTATGTTAGTGACTATAAATGGCTATAAATATCTTAGAGAATAGACAAAATTGATATCAAATGCTAAAAGGAGGGTCTGTTGGACTGCAAATGCATCTATTCGACTCCTTCTGGCATTGTGCGCGTTAAGTTAGCATTTGCAGCGCCATTTTGCCTTTAGTCGCCATTTGCACTATGATCGAAAGTAAGCTTCTGTTTTATTAACTGTCTGCCTTAGCGAAAAGCTGCTTCGAGTTACTT
This sequence comes from Lissotriton vulgaris, assembly GCF_964263255.1. Classification (NCBI taxonomy): domain Eukaryota; kingdom Metazoa; phylum Chordata; class Amphibia; order Caudata; family Salamandridae; genus Lissotriton; species Lissotriton vulgaris. The sequence continues at coordinate 603,057,003 of NC_141699.1, read as the reverse complement.
CTTCTTATCGTATTCAAGGTTGATTCCTAATGCACTAATGAATAGCATATCCTTTCCTCTCTCGTAGCCCTGCTCCCACACTAGAGAACATTGAGCTTGAACAAGACAACCTTGAAAATGTGATAACATGTACCCGTTCGGCAGGTGGTGCCCGAGCTGGAAAATTTCAGTCTGGGCGGGTCTATAGGAGGGTTGGAAATGCATATTATGTTTTACCAAGTGCTCTGAAGTCAGTCCCTCTGCAGCTATCTCCTGAGGCTGGTCAGACTGGACTCCGCTGCAGCGCAATACTAATAAATAACTTGGGGGCATATGTAGGTAGGCTTTTGTGATTCGCAAACGCCGTAATTCGCAGAATTACTGGTGTTTGCTAAAGCAAAAGTGTGTGATGCTATGTAGGTAAGAAATGTTCCATGCAAAATTGCTAATCGCAAAATTTGCGATTAGCAATTTTGCGAGTAATGGGTTCTGCGAATAAATATGCAAATCCGCAATCTGCGTGTCAGTATATGCGAAAATCGCAAATACCACCACGCAAAAAGCAAATTCGCAATTTCCAATGTAGGTAACATTCGCAAATAGTGAATTTACGAAATTCGCAAATTTGCACTTCTCAATTACCACCAACTCTGGCCAGGTGGTAACCAGGTGCAACCTATATAAAGTGCCCCATGATGCATCAGTGTATTCTCACAATGGCTGGGCTTTATGTTATAGCCAGGAGGCTGCGTTTCCATGAGGCTGAAGAGAGAAGGAGACGCCAGGAGAGGATTTACAGGACACGCATCAACCTCTTCCAACGCACTGAGGAGGACATCCATGTGCACTACAGGCTGCATCCAGACAGTATTCTTGAGCTGGTAGAGGAGCTGACACCCTTGCTTGAGCCCCCCACATACAGGGCCCACACCATTCCCACACATATACAGTTGTTGTGCTCACTGCACCTCCTAGCGTCAGGGAGTTTCCAGGGGGTAATTGCCTCAGCGGGAGGGGTGTCCCAGAGCGCACTTTTGCATTTCTTCCATGCTTTCCTCAATGCGTGAGGATGCATGCCACATCAAATTTCCAGACACACAACAGGAATTTGACCAAACCAAACAGGATTTTTATCACATTGCCCAATTCCCCCAAATGATTGGCTGTGAACACGGAACACATGTCGCACTGTCCCCCATCACACAATGAGTATGTTTTTAGAAACAGAAAATCATACCATTCAACTAACATCCAGGTAGTCTGCAATGCCAAAAATCTCATCACCGATATTGTATCAAAACTTCCAGGAAGCACTCATGATTCCTTCATTTTTAGACACTGTGCTTTACATCGCAGACTTACAAATGGGGATTTTGGAGAGGGATGCCTGTTAGGTAATCTTATGGCACACACAAACAGTAGTAAGAAATGTTTCAACTTGCAGCATCTCACTAAACATATACATTCTTCTTCCATGCAGGAGACAGTGCATATGCTGTGCATGACTACATTCTCACACCCTACCTAAATCCAACCATAGCTGCTGAGCGGAGATACAACACTTCCCACAGAGTCATAAGAGCCACCATCGAGAGAACCTTTGCAATCCTCAAAAGCCGTGTCCGCTGTCTCCAAAAGAGTGGAGGCACTCTACAGTACAGTCCAGAAACATTCTGCAATATAGTGGTGGCCTGTGCTATGCTACACAATATTGCTTTCAAGAACGGCACCCCAGTGGATCTGACAGCCCCCCAACGCAGACGTGCAGGAGGAGCTGGGGCAGCTGCTTGGCGCATGAGACCTGATGACATCTCACAGAACTACTTCTAGGTAAGTGAAAAAAACCACAATGACCAATGTTGTTGTTCAAAAAAATATTTTACTTCCTCCAATGCAGGAAATACAATGTCACACAGTGTGACTGTTAGTTTGGAATTTGCACGGTTCATGTCCTCACAGTGCCCAAACATCATTAACGTAAGTCCTCATGGGATGTGTTGCTTCACAACATACCATTGTCCATTCTGCCCCTTCACCTACGGCGTGAACGCCCTGATGCACCACCGTCAGCCTGTTCTGTAGTTTCCGTGTTGTTGTCCACACCTCAGCCCTGACGGCCACTCCTACGCCTTTCTGCTGGTATTGGTGGTGTTGGTGTGCTTCTGCTTGATTGCCCATCAGTGTCTATGCTACCTGGCGTAACAATCCCCCCAGTAACAGCAGCCCACAGCTGCTCAAGTGCACCAGGCTCTTTGCAACGTCCTGACAGCAGTGTGCCATTTCATGTTGCACACTCACAGTTCTTCTAGTAAGCATGGATATAGCTGTTAATTGTCGGCTCACAGCCCTTGCAAATTGGTCCAGCATGTGCTTAAGCGTCGTTGGTCCCTGCGCTGGGCCTGCCTGGCAATCCTTGCTTCATTTAGATTAGCCTCTGTTGCTGTTGCTATAGCTGTGATGCCAAGTCTCATCTCTGACATGTGCCGATTGTGTTGCGCCAGCTGACGCTGTATTGATGATATGCCTTTGTGTTGCAGGCGCTGCTCACGTAACTTTTGGCCCTCCAGCCCAGCAAAAACTGAATCACTACGTGTTGAGGCACTGCAGGTGTTGGCCCGTGCCCTCTGTCTGGCTCCACTGCCAGTCGTATTGGATGTTGGTGTTTGGGATCTGCCCGGAGCTGTGCTTGGTGATGCATTAGCCTGTGTTACGTCTTCTGCATCTGTGGACCCAAATGGCATTTGAATCAATGCAGGTACTATTTTACGCCGTTTGTTTTGCGCAGAAGGTGTGTCACGTGTGGCACCCTGGCTCTCCTGCCCTGCCTGGTCCTCTGCTGAAGCTGTCTCCCCCAGTACTGCAACCGTGTCCTGTGTTGTAGGTCCATCTGTCAAAAAATAGCACACATGAGTTGTGTGTCAATAGAATTTTTTTTCAATAAAGTTTTTGAAAATACTATTTACATGCCTGCTTGTCTATTTTGTGTACTTTGCATATTGCTATTGGAACTGTTCCCTCTGTATGTCTATCTGCCCCTATTTACATTGCATTTGACTACATTTCCCATTATGCCTCACTAGGTATTCATAAAAACATGGACCGGATTCCTATTTATGCAGGTGGATTTTGGGGTCTGGGTGGGATGGGAATGCATTGGGTGATTTTGGCATGCATCTTACCTTCTGTGGTGTCTCTGGTTTTAGAGCTGTCCAGGTCAGCCACGCCTGTCACTGCCTCAGGCAGGAGGGTTGTGTCCACCAACTCCTCTATTGGCGTTGGTTCAGGTGTAGTGGAGCTTCCACCTCCAGTTGCTTTGGCTTCTGCCAATCTCGTGGCCAACCTCTCCTTGGACCTTTGTCTCATATCATACCACCGCTTCCTGAAGTCCTCGTTGGTACGATGGTGTAGCAGGGAGACTAGGCAGACAGAGAAGATGGCCCCAAACGTGGACTGGTGGGTCACTGATTCAAATACCCTCCCCTCTTTCCACTCACCCCAAAACGATTGAAGTTCGGACTCCCAGTCCCTATGGAGAGAAAACGCAGAGGAAGAAAAGGACGGTGCCTTTAACTGGGCGTACCTTGAGGACGACTCCACGCCCCCAGATGATGTGTACACCTCGGGATTGGACAAAGAGGAGGAAGTGAGAAGAGCGGCGTGTGACGATCCCGGAAGAGCGTGTTTGGTGTGTAGCGGAGTTCAGGAGGAAACCGGAGAAGGACCTTATATCGAGACGGAGACGGGAGAAGGACGAGACGAGGGACGACGGAAGGAGGTTCCAGCGCCAGGAGGCCACCATCACCGCGATTTGCCCAGCCACACTTGCGGAGGATTGTGGCTCAACCAGGTACGGCAGCGCGAATCAGACTGGTTGGGGAGGAGGAGAGGCGCCCTTCAGTAGCAGAGCACTCTGCTGGTTACTGCCTGTAGAGTGGGCATTGTACATACTCCGAGTGCTCCGAGTTGCTCTGCGTTATGCTCCTTTCTTACCCAATGGTATGCCCTATTAACTATACAGCTCATCGTGACGCAAGAGTGGCGCATCAGCGATGCAGCCTGAGACAAAACTGTTGTTTTGACACATTGTGAACTGATGCAGTTATGTCTTGCAAATCATGAAGCTAATTTGTGTCATACAAAGCAATATTCCCGTAGCAGATCTGCATTGCGTCACACATGATTCCAATGTTTTGGTGTTGTCCTTCAAAAATTCCACAATCTCATTCACCAGTTTGCCATAGCCCAAAAAGTTGAAAGATGGACAATAGTTCCATGCAGGAGGATGTCTTTAGGCAAACGGGTGCTGGCAATAAAGGACTTGCACATAAAAGTCAACTTTACTGAAGAAGGGAACCAGATGTTAATTTCAGAGGTGACAAAAATGGGACATTTTTGTTGTTCATTTAAAAAAAGCATTATCCAAAATGGATGCTTTACGGTATTCAATATTGGACAATGTCAACTGAGTTGCATTAACAACAAGCATTTACAATGCAACGGTCTCGCCTTTGCAAAAGTTAGAGCTATTGGCATTGTAAATGACAAAATTGTTATTTATGTGTTGGTTTTGAAAACAGATAAATAAATGGCATTGTCATTTACAATGCCAATAGCTAAATCTCTCGCAAATGCGAGACCTATTGCATTTGCACACACACAGAGCCACACACACACAGAGCCACACACAGCCATACAGAGCCACACAAAGGGCCACACACACACAGCCACACACACACAGAGCCACACACACACACACAGAGCCACACACACACACACACACACACACAGAGCCACACACACACACAGAGCCACACACACACACACACACACACACACACACACAGCCACACACACACACAGAGCCACACACAGAGCGCCAAACACACGCACACACACACAGAGTGCCACACACACAAACACACACAGAGCGCCACACACACACACATAGAGCGCCACACACACACACACATAGAGCACCACACACACAGAGCGCCACACACGCACACAGAGCCACAAACACAGAGCCACACACACATACACAGAGCCACACGCACATAAACAGAGCCACACACACATACACAGAGCCCCCGAGCATAATTCCAAGAGCCAGCAAAGGATTGAAGCATAGGAACCAGGTTACACAGTATTCCCTTTTCATGGCTGCCTGCCCCCTCCCTCCTCTCGGCAGCATGTTCTGCTCTCTGAATCAATGATCAGTTGAGATTTCCAAAGCTGGTCAGTCAGCATTCGGGCAATCATTCCCCAGTTTAGGCCGATCACCTACTTAACTACTCATTGCCCGAGTTGTCTGACCTCATTCCCTCAGCTGCCCAGCCTCTGCACATCTACTGAATAACACAGCAGCACTGCACATTCCCAAACAGCTGCGCTAACACCCCATGGATCGCCAGAAATGTACAATGGATGCTTAAGGGGCATCTGCAATTACATTCTCTGGGTGTGTAACCGTCTTTAATGACATTTCCACAATCGTAGAGAATCTAGAATTATGTGGTTAGGCTTCCTTGTAACCTTTGACATTGGTAGTCACACTTCAAGTGTAACGGGATATATACAGCTACATACTACAGGGACATTTACACACCTACGTTTCCTGACTGTGGAGTTTACATCATCTAGTAATTCCAGTGTGTACACATGTATGGTTACATTCCACAGTCTTTCCCTTGTATTAAGACATCTGGGACGGTACTTTCAGGGCATCCAGGCGTCTACATCAACAATGCTTTGGCAGGCAGCCATCTAGGCTTACATTCCCTTTGTAGGCAGGCGCTAGTTATATTCCCTTCACAGACAGGCCTCTTAGCACTGTCCCCGTGAGGACAGGCGTCTAAGGTTACACCCCCTTGGTAGGGAGCATTACTGGTTACATTCTCTGGGTATCCCGGCATCCTCTGCTACCCTCCTGGGGTATTATGGTCCCTACACTGAAGGAGACCCCAAGCCCTTTATAAGCCTGGGGCTGAGACCCCACAGGCTCATCTTGGAGGGGACAAGGTGTCGACCATCTTCTGCATATTTGCGACTCTGGGAATAGCGATCCTGTTTCTGTTTTGGGGGGAGGGGTGAAGACTTGGAACATATGAGAGTGGGGGTGGGGTGTCAAAGGAAGAGCACACGCTTCAGTGGGAGAAAGCCTTGTGGCACATTAGGAAGTGGGCGTGACCGGGTCACTGGCGAGAGGCGTCCACTGCAGGGTAAGAGGGGGCTGTACTCCCTTTAGCAGTGAGAGGGGGGCACAAATTAGTCAGTTCATGTGAAAGCAAAGGTGTAAATTAGGACCATCAGACTTTGGATCAATCAACGTCTGACAACAGGAGGGGGTGCTATCCGGGACATATGTCTGGATGGAGAGAGATAATGCTCGAGAAGGCCGGACAGCGAACGGTGACGGCAAGCTATAAAGTGCCCCCTACAACCCTGCAGAATGGACCAACCGCAGCGCCTAGATGCGACTTCAGAGACCGTGGGAACGAAATACACCCCGCTCTCTCCAAGTGAAATCATGAACACACCCGGCGCTCTCCAAGTGAAATAAGCAGCATTTTCAGGGAGCGGTAAAACTGTCTTGCAAGCCCAACTCTCCCCTCACGAGCCAAGAGTTTATAAGGGAAGTTGTCACCCGAGGCAAGCCATGTCTGTGGCAGTGTGGGTGAAAGGGTGTGCGAGGGTGAGTGAGGGTATGTGAGGGTGAGTGAGGGTGTGTGAGGGTGAGTGAGGGTGTGAGAGGGTGTGAGAGGGTGAGTGAGGGTGTGTGAGGGTGAGGGTGAGAGGGTGTGTGAGGGTGAGTGTGGGTGTGTGATGCTGAGAGGGTGAGTGAGGGGGTGTGAGGGTGTGTGAGGGTGAGGGTGTGTGAGGGTGTGGGGGTGAGAGGGTGTGTGAGGGTGGGTGAGGGTGAGAGGGTGAGTGAGGGTGTGTGAGGGTGTATGATGGTGTGTGTGGGTGTGTGAGGGTGAGAGGGTGTGAGGGTGAGAGGGTGTGTGAGGGTGAGGGTGAGAGAGAGTGTGAGGGTGTGTGAGGGTGAGGGGGTGTGAGGGGGAGAAGGTGTGAGGGTAAGGGGGTGAGAGAACGAGGGGGTGAGCGGGTGAGGGTGTGTGATGGTGAGGTGGTGTGAGTGTGAGGGTGTGTGAGGGTGAGGGGTGAGGGGGTATGAGGGTGAGGGTGTGTGAGGGTGAGGGGATATAAGGGTGAGGGGGTGTGACGATGAGGGGGTGTGAGGGTGAGGGTGAGTGAGGGAGTGAGAGGGTGAGAGGGGTGTGAGGGTGAGTGAGGGTGTGTGAGGGTGGGAGAGGGTGTGTCAGGGTATGTGAGGGTGAGGGGGTGTGAGGGTGATTGTGAGAGGATGAGTGAGGGTGTGTGAGGGTGTGTGAGGGTGAGGGCGGGTGAGGGTGAGGGGGAGTGTGTGGGTGAGGGTGTGAGGATGAGTGGGTGTGAGGGTGAGGGGATGTGAGGGTGATGGCATGAGGGTGAGTGGTGTGAGGGTGAGTGAGGGTGTGTGAGGGTGTGAGGGTGATGGGGGTGTGAGGGTGAGTTTGGGTGAGGGTGTGTGAGGGTGAGGAGGTGTGAGGGTGAGTAGGTAAGGGTGTGTGAGGGTGCGAGGGTGTGTGAGGTTGTGAGGGTGTGTGAGGGTGTGTGAGGGTGAGGGGGTGTGAGGGTGAGGGGTGTGAGGGGGAGAGGAAGAGTGAGGGGGTGTGAGGGTGAGGGGGTGTGAGGATGAGGAGGTGTGTGAGGGCGAGGGGGTGTGAGGGTGTTTGAGGGTGAGGGTGTGTGAAGGTAAGGGTGTGAGGGTGAGAGGGTGTGAGGGTGAGGGTGAGGGGGTGTGAGGGTGAGTATGAGGGTGTTTGAAAGTTTGCTTGGGGTGCACGTAATAAGGAAAGAGTCCAAGAAAAGTAGTAGTTGTGTGCAAAAAGTGTCTTGTTTATTCAATTTTTTTTGTTTTTCAAAAAGTTCCACATTTGTTAACATACATCAGCCAACACGTTTCTCTCCCTCACTGGAAGCTTCCTCAGGGCAATTGAATTTATGACGAGCCTTCAGAATTGAAAGTGCTTGTAGTAGATTGAAAGTCTAAGAGGACGCATGTGTTCTTTGCCCGGAATTGGGTAGATGTCAACCAGCCGAGATCTTTGGCTCTGCGTTTTACTATTGCCTTTTAGACCGTGCAGAGATACGTATTTCTTCTCAGGCAGCAGTTTGTCGATTCCTTTTTGTTCAGGGTCAGTCTCCTATGAATGATTGATTACAAGGGATCCAACAGGATGCCGCCTCGTAATTCTTCCTATGCGTGCGTAGGTTGTCACCAACCCGGTCCCATATATACGAACCGGGTTTCAGGATCAAAGAGTCTTCCGAGCGGCATGTCGTATGGTAGTGTCAGGGTCCCGTGTTGTGAGTATGAGGGTGGGTGAGGGTGAGGGGGTGTGAGGGTGACATGGGGTGAGGGTGGTGGGGTGTGAGGGTGAGAAGTGTGAGGATGAGGGGGTGTGAGGGTGAGGGTGTGTGAGGGTGAGGGTGTGAGGAGGTGTGAGGGTGGAGGTTTGAAGGTGAGAGGGTGAAGGGGTGTGAGGGTGAGGATGAGAGGGTGAGAAGGTATGAGGGTGTGTGAAAGTGAGAGGGGGTGTGAGGGTGGAGGTTTAAGGGTGAGAGGCTGAGGGTGAGGGTGAGGGTGAGGAGCTGTGAGGGTGAGGGGGTGTGAGGGTGAGAGGGTGAGGGTAAGAGGGTGTGTGAGAGTGAGGGGGTGAGGGTGAGGGTGTGTGTGAGGGTGAGAGGGTGTGTGAGGGAGAGAGGAGGTATGAGGGTGAGTGAGGGTGCGAGGGTGTGTTAGGGTGAGGGGGTGTGAGGGTGAGGGTGAGAGGGTGGGTGAGGTTGTGGGTGAGGACGGGTGAGAGGGTGAGTGAGAGGGTGAGTGAGGGTGAAAGGGTGAGGGGGTGAGAGGGTGAGGGTGTCTGAGGGTGAGGGTGTGTGACGGTGTGTGAGGGTGAGGGTGTTTGAGGGTATGGGGATGAGGGAGGGTGGGTGGGTGAGAGGGGGTGAGGGTGAGAGGGGGTGAGGGTGAGAGGGTGGGTGAGGGTGAGAGGGTGAGTGAGGGTGAGAGGGTGGGTGAGGGTGAAAGGGTGCATGAGGGTGAGAGGGTGGGTGAGGGTGAGGGGGTGTGATGTGAGGGTGAGAGGATGAGGGTGTGTGAGGGTGAGGGAGTGTGAGGGTGAGGGTGTGTGAGGGTGTGAGGGTGAGGGGGTGAGAGGGTGAGAGGGGGTGAGGGGGTGAGAGGGTGGGTGGGGTGAGGGGGTGTGACGTGAGGGTGAGGGGGTGTGAGGGTGAGGGGGTGTGATGGTGTGAGGGTGTGTGAGGGTGTGAGGGTGAGGGTGAGGGGGGTGAGAGGGTGAGAGGGGGTGAGAGGGTGAGAGGGTGGGTGAGGGTGAGAGGGTGAGTGAGGGTGAGAGGGTGAGGGGGTGTGAGGTTGAGGGAGTGTGAGGGTGAGGGTGTGTGAGGGTGTGAGGGTGAGGGGGTGAGAGGGTGAGAGGGGGTGAGGGGGTGAGGGGGTGAGAGGGTGGGTGGGGGTAAGGGGGTGTGATGTGAGGGTGAGGGGGTGTGAGGGTGAGAGGTGTGATGGTGTGAGGGTGAGGGTGTGTGAGGGTGTGAGGATGAGGTCGAGGGGGGTGAGAGGGTGAGAGGGGGTAAGGGGGTGAGAGGGTGGGTGAGGGTGAGAGGGTGAGGGAGGGTGAGAGGGTGGGTGTGGGTGAGAGGGTGGGTGAGGGTGGGTGAAAGAGTGAGTGAGGGTGAGAGGGTGTGAGGGTGAGTGAGGGTGAGGGAGTGTAATGACCGACTTTTTCGGCCCTCTTTGGAGGGAGAATGATGGAAGATGACTCCAGCCTATTACCCTTTTAGTACAGGGATTAGAACTATAAACAGGACTTATCCATAAGGCACAGTAGTGCATTTTCGTACCCTTTTCCTTAGATCAGGGCTTATAAACTTAAGTTAGGGGATAGATTCATTAGTATTAGTGATGATCCGTCCTTTTGCAAGAGTGTTAGTATACCTTCTATGGAGTTATGCTTATTTCGGGCCTTGTAGGCCTCAAACGGGACAGACTCCATTTTGCTTTCTGCTCGGCAGCTTGAGAGGCTTTCTAGGTCAAGTGTAATGTTTTAGTTTCGAGGTGTTGTTCGCTTGGAGAGAACCGGCTCAGGCTGGCCCTTATCGAAAGACTGTATTTTTCTCCACTCCGAAGACACAACTTCAGGCCGGCCGGCTGGGAACGTGTCCTTGGTACGGGGAGGTACAAGAATTTTGTGGGCGGCAGGTTACTGGCCGTAACTTTCCATGAAAGGACAAGCTTCCATATTAGCGAAAGTGTTAGGCTGTGAGTCAGTCAGTCCGTAGGCGGCAGCTAGCCGTTAGCATCTATGCCATTAATTATTTCCAGGCAGACAGTCGCCATTTTGAAGTCCGAGAAAGGTCATGAAACTGAGACTCTCTGAGAAAGACTGAAGGAGAAGGAGAAGTAGCGCAGAGCGATCAGAGACAGAGAGAGATAGCAGCTAATAATGAGAAAGGTTCCAGTGACTTGGAGGGAAGCAGAGGAGATCGAGCATAGCGGTGCAGACGTGTACTCGTGACTGCTGAGGTGTGATTCCGAGACGAGCCAAGACACAGACGAGAAGGGAACCTAGATGACTGCCGAACCCCGACTTCACGTTAATAAGGTGTCTCCGCCCTTTCCCTTAGAGTGCGCACATTCTAACCTTTTTACTTTTCTTTGCAGAATATATGCTATCGTATAGTATTGTGTTTATAATTATTGTAATAAAAATACCCCAGTTCTTAGTGAACCGACATGTGCCTTGTATTCTTGTTCAATCAGGGTAACCTGGTCTTTTAGTCAGACATTGTTTGCATGAACGGATGCGAATCCCGATCAGGTAAGAAATGACTGAGCAATGAGGGAGAGAGGGAACGTTTGATGCCAAGAGCAGAAGGTACATATACCAATTTGGAAAACCACACTAAATTATATTGTTGTAGTATTATCCTGAGTAGCCAATGAGAGATTTCTTCCATAGGTGTTCATAGGAAAGTGATCGTCGTTGGTACGCGGCGTTAATGAGAGCACCGGGGGGACACGGTGTGGAGATCCGCCGGATTGTGGATCGTGTTGTAAGTAAATGAGAGCACCGGGGGGACACGGTGTGGAGGTCCGCCGGATTGTGGACCGTATAAGTAAATGAGAGCACTGGGACTGCAGGCTCGTGTGTAGGCACGCCGGATTGCGTGTCGAGTGAGCACTGAGAGAGATCAGTGTGTAAGGGTACATAATCAGACCTGCCCCATGGTAGATTAGTCTGGGCCTAAGTGGCCGCGAGACTGGCTGGTAGGAATAGGATATTGTAGAAAACTCATGCATGTTTATTGCTATTTTCCCCATCCTTAGGTACGAGATGTACATACCTATACTTATACCCATTGTAAATATGTTCTAAGGAGGGAGGTGATTATGTTCCGACTGCGTTAGAGGGGCTCCTAGGAGCTGATTCCATCTTGTCCGAAAATCCGGTCGTTACAGGGAGTATGAGAGTGAGAGGGTGAGGTGGGTGAGGGTGAGGGTTTGTGAGGGTGAGGATGTGTGAGGGTTTGAGGGTGGGTGAGGGTGGGTGAGAGGTTTAGGTTTAGGTTTAGGTTTGTTTATTGTACAGTTAATAAAAACTCACAATTATAAAGCGTACAAATTTTAAAAAGTCAGTATCTTCTTTAAAACAAGTAAAGTGCAGTAGTTCAAATGTTACAAGTCTCAGCTTTAGTTATATATGAGTCTGTGGAGTTTTCGTGGCCTTAATACGTCCACTTTGATGACCATGATAGCCAGGGGTATTTGTTTTGTTATTATTTGACTTCTGCTAGGGAAGACCCTCTGGTTTTTTCGTTTAGTCTTTTGGCCACTATCTCAAAGTATTTTGTTATTCTGCAGTTTAGCTGAGTTTCATCGGGGTTGAAGCATAGCATCACAGCCTGCCTGCAGCTCGTTATGCCCTTCTGGTTCCATAATGCTCGTAGCAGGGAGCGCCTTATGTCCAGGAGGTTTGTGCAAATGCAGATTATGTGTGTAACGTCCTCTTTCGCAGAAAGACAGAAGCGGCATTGATTTACGGGGTTTTCCCTTGCCCATGGTGCCAGGTGCGGAGCTATAGGAATTCTGCCCATGCGCATGTTGAGAAACTTCTTTTTTGTCTTTTGTGTGAGGCCCATCATTAGGTAGTCTTGTGGTTTTAGAGCGCTGTAACCTTTCAGCACCACCCAACCGTGCGCTCTCTTAGCTAGGGTGTCTTTGTCCTCGATTAATGAAACCATCTTAGTGACTTTTGACACCACTTTTTTGAAGGTACGAGGGTCGGTTGCCGACTCCCATAGGTCTGTAAGTCCTAAGACCTTCAGTGAATCCATTAAGTAGGTCCTTGCTGGTGAGTTGTCTCTAATCGATAGTTCCGTCCATAGTTGGGCGTTTAAGGACCCTTGGTCCGCATCTCTGATTTTCCGCCAGCTTTTTAGGTATGCGCCTCTTCTCTCGACCGCTTGTTTCTGCAGGCCGAATTCTAGCCGAATTTGTGCTGGTGATGAGTTGTTGGGGAGATGGAATATTGCCCTGTATGCTCGACTGATGGTATTGTCTAGTGTTGTGGCGTCTTTTCCTCTCATGGCCTCGCTGCCGTAGGTGAGCATGGGCTGTAAACGAGCTTTTAATACCTGTAGGAGAGGGCCCAGGGACCGGTCTGGGAGTACTTTCTGCAAGGGTCTTATCGATAGATGGAATGTCGTGCCCTTTCGGCGAATGGCATCTAGTTGTTGTTTGAAGGAGCCATTGCTGTCTATTATGACTCCTAGGTATTTGTAGAAGGTTACCTGGTCTAACCTCTGTCCGTTCAGGAACCATGCAGGTTTCTGTTTTTTATGGTAGTTTATTGTCATTACTTTTGTTTTGTTTAAGTTGATCGTTAATGAGTTAGTTTTTGAAAATGCATTGGCTTTATTGAGCAGGTGTTGAAGACCGATGCGGGACCGACTGATGAGGACTGGATCGTCAGCATATAGAAGGTTTGAAAGCGTGATGTTGCCCAGTCTTGGGGCGTGGGATTTGACTGTCTCCAGTTCGTCGGGGAGGTCTGCGAGAAAAAGGTTAAACATCGTGTGGGCTAAGACGCAGCCCTGTTTCAGGCCTTTGGTGGTCTTGATTTGTCTCGTCAGATGCGTGCCAGAGCCCAGCTTGATCCTGACCCAGGTGTCGGTATATAGCATTATCAGCTGTTGTAAGAGTGGGCCTGGAATTCCTCATCTGTCCAACTTCCACCAGAGTTTATGCCGATCCACGTGGTCGAACGCGGCACTGTAGTCAATAAAGCACGTGAAGAGTGCCCCCTTAGAGGTTTTTGCAGCGTCGGACAAAAGGGTTAGCGCATGATGTTGGTTGAGGTGCCCTGGCCGCTGCGGAATCCAGTTTGGGTTGCTGCGATGATGTTTTTTTCTGTTGCCCAAGATGTTAATTCCTCCAAAATGAGGCCGGCATAGTATTTGGCCTCTGTATCGATGAGGGCAATAAGACGATAGCTACTTGGGTCGTTCCTGGCTCCCTTTTTGTAGATCGGGCTTATTATTGAGCCTCTCCAGGATGTTGGTATGCTGGCCGTTCCTCTTATTGCGTGAAATATTGGTATCAGGGTGTTGCACCAGAAGGCTGGGTCTTGCTTGTATAGGATCGGCGGTATCCCGTTGGGCCCGGGGGCCCCCTCGAGTTTGCCTTTCAGGATTAGTTTCCTTAACCTGTCTGGTTTGACCTGGGGTAATATTTCTTCTCGGTGCGCCGTTGGGTCCGGTGTGGGTGAATGATCTCTAGCCTCGACCTGGTTTTGGTCCTTGATTGGTTTAGACCTACCGGCTTGGTTCTCTTTGTGGGGGAGTGTGCCCAGTTTGTCGAGGCTCTGATACCCTGCGTCTGACCTCTCTCCCCCTGTTGGCTTGGCCACTGCTGGGTCCGCTGTGTTAAAGTGAGCTGATAGATGAGTAGCCCAGTCAGATTCGGAGATGTTGGAGTCAATGCCTTTGTGACCTGGTTGTTGGAGACTATGGATGATCTTCCAGAAGCCGGAACTATTCTTCTGTTTGGAGTTGTGGAGGATTTTTGCCCAAAGGTCCTCATTTAGTTGCCTTTTTCTTTCCCAGGTCTTCTTTTTTAGCAGTGCTTTTAAGTTACGGAGGTGCTTTTGGGTGCCCTCGATGTTAGGATGTTTTCGAAGTTCTTTGAGGGTCTTTTTTATTTCTTTCTTTATGTTTTTTTTATCTCTGCAGTTGTTATTTTGCCGTAGGTGATCCTGGCGATGTTATTGCCATTTTGGGTTTTTGTCTCTGTTGCGTGTTTGACTCCTATTTCCGTGACAAATCGAACCCAGGCGTCGAGGGGATTTTTGTTTGAGCTGGATGTCTGATGTAAGATTGTTTTAGCGCTGTTTAGGAGTTTCTCGGGCTCTGTGGGTTTACATCTTATTCTTCTGTAGTTGGTGGTGTGGTCTGTAGCAAAGTATCTTCTTTGAACTGCTTTATTCACGCTGGTCAATTCAAGAGTGGATTCTAGCTGCAGGTGGTCGCTTTGGGTGCTGTATCCTATCTTGAACGAGCTTATCTTCTCGTACAGTGGGAGAGATACGAGCATGAAGTCGAGGTGTGAAAAGGTGCTTGATGAGAAATAGGTCGGTGCTGGAGGAATGTCCTCAGTGAGTCGTCCGTTGAGCACTCTCAGGTTTAATTGCTCGAGATCTTGTACAAACTGGGTTGCGGTTTTGGTGTATCTGTTTCGGTGGGGGAGAGATTGGCTTGGGATTTTCCAGATGGTATCCATTTCCTTTGTCATATCGTCCGTGGTTTTTTCTCTGAAAAGGTTAAGGTTAAAATCTCCTGCCACAAGTATGTTTTCCATGTCCCCCTCGGCCATGAGCCTTGTCAGTTCTTTGATGAGTTCCCTTGAACCTGATTTTTTGTGCTTCGGATGAATATATGCATTTATGACGTATAGCTGTTGGATGACCTGTTCGTTTTTAACTGCAAATGATATACACTGTATTCCGTTTGGTGGGGTGATGAGGGCGAGTGAGAGGATGAGTGAGGGTGAGAGGGTGAGAGGGTGAGAGGGTGAGGGGGTGTGAGGGTGAGAGGGTGAGGGGGTGAGGGTGAGGGGGTGTGAGGGTGAGGGTGTGTGAGGGTGAGGGGGTGTGAGGGTGAGGGTGAGGGGGTGTGAGGGTGAGGGTGTGTGAGGGTGAGGATGTGTGAGGGTGAGGGTGTGATGGTGAGGGTGTGTGAGGGTGAGGGTGTGAGTGTGGGGGGGTGAGAGGGGGTGAGGTGGTGAGAGTGTGAGAGGGGGGGTTAGGGTGAGAGGGTCAGAGGGGGTGAGAGGGTGAGAGGGTGAGAGGGTGAGAGGGTGAGGTGGTGGTGGTTGTCACCCACTTACTGTTCACGTCTGCAGCAGCCGTTCCTTAATCTCACAGGTGGGGTGCGGTTGCACACAGGACTGTCGGTTCGGCAGATGAGGATGTCCCAAGCATCCCTTAAACCCTGTTTCAAGAAGGCTCCACAAACTCCTAATGGGCCAGGAAGAGGCTTCCTTCTCCGGGCGGCAGCGTTATCTGTGACAAGAAGGGTGAAAACAAGCGCTCGGAACAAGTACTCTGGATGATTTCCACTTTCTGCTTTTAGAGCCGTCCTTTTCAGACTGGCTTGGCCTGACTTACTGGTGGCGTAAAAGCTTGCTTATCTTCTTTATGGGGCCATCTGTTGGCCCCATAAAGAAGATAAGAAAGCTTTTACGCCTACAGGAGGTCAAGTCAGCCAGTCTGAAAAGGACGGGGCTTAAAGAGAAAGAAATACGTCATGGCGACCTCTTTTCCAATGGCTGGCCACCGTTTAGGAGGCCAGCCAATGGAGAAGAGGGGCGTGGCTTAACCCTTGCTAGAGAAACTCATCCTAAAACATAAAATCTTGCGAGCTCGCATGTGCGCAGTACGCCATGCTTGCCCTAAAAAGTACTATTGTATAAGTAAAAAAAGATGGCATGATTTTAAATGACAGTCTAAAGAAAAACTATCCAGGAACAACAAGGCTGCAATGTCAACATGAGGAGGACCTGAAGAGCATGAGGAGTTGAAATCTATTGAGAAGCAGGTGGCATCACTAATATTCATGGAGATGGTTTCTCGAGTTGAGGGTGTAGACACACTTGCTTCCATCATTGTAAATTGCTCAGGGTAAGTTAATGGCAGAACTTGAATAGAAAGCAAACTTTCAGCCTGATTCATCTTAGACCCGTTTTGCGAGTCTATAATAGCGATTCATAAGGAATCGCTATTACAGACTCGCAAAACGGGATTCATGTAGGAATCGCAAAAAGAATTGCGATTCCTACACATTCCTTATTTGCGATTAGCAAATTGCTAATCGCAAATAGGGAATAACTCCCCATTCATTCCTATGGGCCAAAAGGCCCATAGGAATGAATGATGAGTATTCCTTATTTGCGATTAGCAATTAGCTAATCACAAATAAGATAGCGATTTAAAGGGTGCCAGGGGTGTCCAAAGGACACCCTGCAGCACCCCTTAAATGCAAATTGAAACAGGTGTTGCGCACACACATGTCCAAAGGACATGTGTGTGTGCAACATGCAACTTAGAAAAATGCTTTTAAAAGCATTTTTCTAAGTTTTCGCTATTTACCACGAGGTTTGACCTCGCGGTAAATAGCGGGCCGAAATCGCGAATTCGCAATTTTTAAATGGATGATGAATTGCATTTAAGGAATCTAAAATAGAGATTCCTTAAATGTAATTCCTCGCAAAACAGCGAAATCGCTATTACCGATTTTTGCATTTGGGATGATGAATCCCTAATGCAAAAATAGCGCTCGCAAAGGGCCAGATTCTCAGAATCTGTCCCTTTGCGAGCCTATTTCGGCTTGATGAATCAGGCTGTATATGCTTAATATATGTTTGTATAAATGTTCAGCTTCTCAGTCCACAAAATGCTTGCGTTGTGTATTTTAATGTAGTTTTAACAATTAATGCTCTATTTACAAGTTTTTTTTCTTACTTTCTTACTTTACATTGTTAAAAAGTTAGTGTATGTTTTTTTTATAGCTGTTATTCCAAGGCATTGCACAGACTATACAATTGGTACCATATGTACACATTTTTCACACAATGTAGGAAAGGCAGAAAGTAAAATATTGATTTATTCAGAAGGATGTTGTGTTTTTTATAGCCCCCTGGGCTGCTGTTCTGTGTGTTTCCTACCATCAATGCATGCAGACTTGCACCATAGTGCAAGGATGCAAGTGTCATGCGAAGGATGGTTTTTAATGCAGGCAAGACACCTTCCTGCACAAAAATGAAGCTTTCAGTCATTTTCATCTTTTTTTTTTATATGTTCAGCAGAATGTATCACACAGGGAAAGATGAATGTATGTAGACAACATTTATTCTGTATGCCTCACTGCTTCTGATGCGTTTCCATGATCACTATTTTAAAACATTTTGTGAATGCTTTAAATTCCATGGGTGGATGCATGGCAATGCCCATGAGCCACCCTTGCAACCCCTCCCAGGTCGTAATGTTACATAACACAGCACAAGCGGCGGAGTTGTGTTACATTAAAAAAACAGGCCATACACGGCTATACAAAACAAGCCTTACGAGCCATTGTTAAATCTTACACTACAAGTTGGAAGGCCTGCGTTGCATTGTGTGACGCTAAGGCGCTGCAAAGATTTTGGAAATCTATGTGCAGGTATATTATTTCTGCAGCAATGGTGTAACAATAATGATGTCATTATGTTCTGAAAAACCCAATTTTCACAATTTAATAATGAAAGTTTGTATACTGGGTTGCATAAAAGGTGTTCTGTTGTCATATAGATAGTATGAAAAATATCTTATTTTACAGCACATATTTCAGGTGATAATGTTATATAGAACATCAATATTAAATGCTCAAACATTACATTAAAACAATGTGCTGTCATTTGCATGTCTATTTGTCAATGTCAATGTCCATGCCACTTATAGTTGAAGTTGTACAGCATCTTAATAATTGATTCTTCATACATTTTTGCAGGTTAACTGCAATTTGCTCCTGAGCCACAGCTTGCCACTGATAGGCCCCCTCGCATGGACTCCTATCTGCCCTCCTTGGATGGAGACACCATTGATCAAATCCTCTTCACTCTTATAGATTCTCCTCCTGACTTGGCAAGGACAGAAGATGTGCCAGTGTCTCTAGATGAACCCTCCCTTACTTCAACTTATCTTGCACAGATTCCAGCTACTGCAGAGCAACAAGATGACCCTGAAGTTAGCATAGACCATAAAGTGTATGAGCTTCAACAGGGGATGATGGATATTTTCCATTCAGGAATGGAGATATTGGCAGGCTGTCTTGAATGAGCTGGAGGTGTCTCAGCACTAACAAGTGGGAATGGTCTGACTAGATGTGGTCCTGTGCTCTGCATGCCACCAGATTCAAGCTAGCCTGGCTAATGGGGGGGGGGGGGGGGGGGGGGAGGGGGCTAACCCAAAACCAGTCCCAGGATGCTTTTTTTCCGGTCCAGGGAGGACCTAGCCTGGCAGTTCAGGCTAGACTGTTCCCATGGGGAGCAGGGTCACGGCGGATTTGCATATGGTGGGTCTAAACTGGAATGACGTGTCGGTCAAGAAAAGAATAGATTCAAGCTTGAACTGTGACTGGGGATGAATGTTTGATTTATTCAGTATTCCAGCCATCATCTGTTCTTTTTGCATTTGTCACCCTAAGCAGTGCTTAATTTGAGCAGGAGCTTTAACGTGCTCAGCACCAGCACGTAATTGGTTTCCGATGCTCGGCACTGGCACCTAATTGTCAACACCATACTTGGACAAGTCTACCACATGGTGGTGCTGCTCATCTAATTTAGAGATGAGCAGAACGACCGTTGTTTAGGAATACAATATACATTCAAATTGCTAATACCTGCCTCCCCAACCATTCCTTTAGCTTTGGAGGACCTGGAATAATCTGAACTGTCGCATTTACATGCTTAGTAGTTGTTTTTGGCACCGATGACAAGGGCAATGGATGGTGCAAGCTGAAGTGGCCTCCTGGTCAGAGCCCTGGCACTTAATATTTTACAAATAAAGCACTGACCCTAAGTAGGAAGGGTATGCCCAGACGTGGGTCCTGTGCTTGCCATGCCACTGGAATCAAGCTAATCTGGCTGATGAGGGATGCTAACCCAAAACTAGTCCCAGGATGCATGTTTCCGGTCCAGGAAGGACCTGGCCTGGCAGTTCAGCTGGACTGTTCCCATGGGGAGCAGAGTCAAGACTGATTTGCATATGACTGGGTCCAAACTACAATGGTGTTGCGAGCAAAAAAACAGTGGATTCAACCCCGATCTGTGGCTAGGGGTAAATGATTGATTTGTTCAGCATTCCGTCCATCATCAGTTCTTTTTGCATTCAGCACTAACAATTGCATGACAAGTGCAGTTCAAAACAGCTACACTTGGCTCTAGGGTGCTGATGATTCCCTAGCAGATATATCTGAGGTGATGAAGGTCAGGAGTCAACAAGATCAGCCTGGGACAAATTCACTAAGCTAGGGGATATCGGTTCCGCAATCCAGGCCTTCTATCCCGGTTTGGAGTCCAAGATGGACTCCTTCAGCAGAACTATTAGTGCCATCTTACAGAGTCAGCAGACACTTGAAAGGGATTTGTTCACAGCCTTCACTACCATAACTAATGTTATATCCCACTTCTGTTCAACATTTTCATCTTTTTCAGCACTGCCAACGCTGGGAATTATACCTTCTCAACAATCTTCCACCTCTCAACAAGATGAGGTGCATGCTGAATCAACTGCGGCTGAATATTTAGAATTTTCAAATTTGTAACGAATCTCAAGGAGACAAACACCAGTGAGATGTTATGGCCAGTTAAATCTGTGTCCTGTTGTGTTATCAAAATTCCATCTCTTTTTTGGTTCCTCTGCAGTCCATTCATGTGAAATTGTGTTGATCTTCTCCATATAATGTAAGCTATAATCATCCTTTTTAGAAAATTGTATATAATTGTTTACATTTGTTTAGTTACAAACAATATGTTGAAATATAACTTGATATGCTTTATTTTTAAATGTGTTTTTATATTCAGTGAAGTCTTCTTTCCAAAGTCGGTCATCAATGACACTGTTTCTAATATCACTAATAACAAATACAAATTGTTTTTTTCACAAAGACCGCTTTGTTGTGTTATTTAAAAAAATTTAAATGTGCAAAAATATATGATTACTTGCTTTTGCAAAATATCAATTAAAGGTGCCAGCACAAATCCTGTAAATGATCAGTGCTTGATAATCAACAGAATAAAGGTCTGCCGTGTAGGAACACAGGGCAGGATGGATGTTCACACATCATGTACACATGTGACCTACACTTTTACATCTTTCTATTAATAAAAACACACATTTTGTGTATTCACAACTCAAAGACTACCTGTCACATACAAACTGATTGGTTTATACTCTTACAATTTCTAATGTGTAACTTCATTTGGACATTAACGAAAAATATGGTTGAAGGACTGCAGTGCATGACACAGTCAAAAATTCTTTATTCGATAAAATTAATATCATAAAAGAAATGGTACAATCATTTTAAATAGCAAAAAACACTTACAAAAATTACCAGTAAAGTTAAAACAATTCATTGTCATTATTAAAAAATACAGTACATTTAAAAAAAATTTATATCACCATAAAATTGGTACCTTTAAAATCCTTTAAAACTACAAATCTTAGTACGCACGTATATTACGTAATTTTACAAAATATATAACTCAAAGCAACTTTGAATCTGTGGTAAGCTGGTATTGTTTTTCCTTACACGAATGGCTGCCGTTAAAAAACTAGCTACAGAAAACATAATGTAAGGGCTACCCAGTTGCATTAAGTATATTAAAGCTGGTCTAACCTGAACAAAGCCCGCCTGCTTCAAGACTGGTAACAAATATTTCCTTCTGCACTGTTCATAATATGTACAGAACATTAAAAAATGTAGGGTGTCTTGTGATGAGAAACAATCACAAGAACAAGGGTCTGCTTTATCCGGAGTACACCAAGTATGGAAGGAACCCAGGGTGTAATGAATCAAATTTAGACGGAATCTTGTCAGGAGGTATCGGTGGTACCTGTTATTTACCACCGATAAGTATGGTTCAGGGCCTGAGCAGCTAACCAGCCCATAATTAGCTCTTACAAGAGGTTTTCTCAGCTCGATCTCCTCCCATTCTAATGTTAAGAGATCCATTAGAGCGTTTTTTGTTAGGGCGATGTCTTTTTTGGTTATTGTGTCGGGGGAGTAAAACAGGGCTGGGCGGCCTATATTCTGAAAACCCTTTTTGATATAGGTCAACCAAGCAATATTAGCAGCCATCTCCAGATGTAAGCAATCTTTGATAATAGAGTGGTTTAAGGTAATTTCCTCGTTAAGCCCAATTTTTAACCAATATAATAGGGGTGCTATTTTAATTTGGTCTGAGATGTATTCGATCCCCTCTTCAGTGTGTGTAGTAAAAGTGGGGGTTGACTAGGGGACTGAGAGGAGCCCTCTTAAGAATCTATTTTCCACCAGCTGGATTTTGTTAGTCGGGGTGTGGCCCCATATTTGGCATCCATATGAGGCCACTGCCAAACACTTTGCTTTGTAAACCTTAATAATGGCTTCAACTGGTCTACCTCCCAGTTTTTTGGCAAACCCCATGAGTCCCGAAACACTCCTGCTAAAAGCCACACTACGGCTTGTGTTTTGAGGGCGCCATGTGGCCTTCTCGTCGAAAACTACCCCAAGATAGGGAAACGAGGAGACCCTACAAACCACTTCATTGTTACAATAAAAGCTTTTTGATTTCCCCTTATTTTTACCCCTCCCTACAATTAGCACCTAGGACTTTTTTGGGTTTACCTTGAGATCAAGGTTGCTCATGAAGGTACCAAAAGCATTCAACAATTTTTGGAGGCCCACCCCGGTATGAGCCATGAGTACAGCGTCATCTGCGTATAGGAGAACTGGTATAACCTGTTCCCCCATATGCGGAATGTCGGGGAAACCTCTCCCAGCTCAGTCTCAATGGCGTTTATGTAGAGGGTAAACAACAGGGGTGCCAAAATGCACCCCTGTCTTACCCCTCTTTCAGATCTAAATGGACTAGTGCATCGCCCCTCAGTATTCAATCTAATTTTTGCGGAGCGATTCGTGTGTAGGTTTGCCAAGAAATGTACTAAGGGAGGATCAAGACCTAACTCAAGGAGTCCCATCCAAAGCTTTGACCTATTAACTAGGTCAAACGCCGAGGATAAGTCCATGAAGCCCATGTATAGGTTACCCTCCTTGGCCACCGTATACTTACTAACTAAAAGATGCAGATTTAAACATTGGTTAAAGGTACCTCTATTTGACCTAAAACCATATTGCACATTAGACAGGACCCCTTTCTCCCTCAACCATTCACTCAGTCTATGCAGGACCACCCGACCTAAGACCTTTACAGAAGAGTCAATCAAGGAGATTGGTCTATAGCAAGAGGGATCCTGCCTAGAACCTTTTTTATAGACCGGGATGTTAGTTGAGGTTAACCATGATGAAGGAATACTGTCTTGGTTAATGGAGTTAAAAAGGTTTGCTAAGATTTTTGACCACATACCAGGGGCAGCTTTGAACGGATCGGCGGGGACCCCATCCGGTCCTGGCGCCTTGTTTTTGGACATTTCCTCAATGGCTTATACAACCTCTGAGGTTTCAAATTTCAGTGGTGGCAAGGTGTTTTCGGGTAGATGGGCATCAGCGATTGGGCATTTGGAAGGCAGGCTATAGATCTCTTCAAAGTGTGCAATCCAGACCTCATCTGTGATATTGCAATCCAGCGACGCATTGTCTGTATTTGCAAAGAGAGGTTGATTTACTGTAGCCCAGAATTTGCAGCTGTCTCTCAAAACTTCGGGTGACAATAGTTTGTGCCAAGCTTCGTCCCTTAATTCCCGCTTCTTATCAGTTATCGCTTGCTTATATGCCAATCTATGCTTGGTTACTAGTCCCTTGTCCCTAGGGGTAACTTTAAGGGCTTTGAGAAGTGCAGCGTGCACGTTTGAGCATCTTTTGTCAAACCACCTCTCACCATACCCAGTTTTTGGCTTTCCTTTGATGGTTAGATTATCATTTACATTTGAGCAGATAACATTATAAGCATTTACGATGTCAGAACCAATAGCCTCATTATCTAGACATATAGTTATCTCTGCCCTTGTCGATGCCAATAAGTCCGCTGTGAAATTGTCCGGTACCACTTTCATCCACTTTGATCTTCTGCCTTGATCTTTTAGGGCAATATCACTTTGTACCCTTAATTGAGAATTTCTAAAAGACAAAGATTCCCCCGTTGCCAAGTCCATTAACACAGGATTGTGGTCACTAAAGGTCGAGACCTCCACACAATATTTTAAGACAAAACATAACAAATAAGATGTAACAAAAACATAATCAATGATTGTACCCCTGTCCTTTCCCTTAAACGTCGGGTTCCTGAGTTCTCCCATCCCACAACATGATTCATAGAGGTTCCAGTTAGCTAGGAATAATTCCAGGTTCTCCCCCTCTTTTGTGTGTTCAAAATGGGATGGCGCAGAGAACTGTGGCCCCTCCTAATCCTTTCTCCCACATTGATTCACGCAAGGGTGGATATTTAGGTCCCCCATAAACAAAATCTCAAAAGAATATGACTTCCTACTATAACTATAGACAAATTGGTCTAATAGATCAAGATTGTTTTCTGTTTCCACAGCATTATAAAAGTTTAAAAATAGTAACTTGTTTGTGTCAGACAGAGAGTTCTACCGCTAGGCAGTTCTGACTACCTGTGTCTAGCTGCTTAAGAGAGCCTTTGAGCTCCAGAGAGAACAATGACAGTAGTCCACCCTTAGCTATACCTGCAATACTTTGCCTAGCGGGAGTGTAAAAATTACAAAAGCCATCCAATGAGAAGGAATTGTGGGGGTCCCAGGTTTCTTGTAGGGATATGATGTCAAATTCAGAGATATATTCCCTCCATATCTGATCCCCCATTTTGGCCCTTAAACCAGCTATATTCCAGCTTATCATTTTGAAAACTGGATGCAGTGTCACGGGATCAGTTATCAGTGGGCACGGCTTGTTTAGTCAGTCGTTCTCAGAGAGATTCGACAGTGGTGCAAAACGATTGGTCAGGGTGCAACCCAGTGGATTAGATATCTCCATATTGGAGCTGCCCTCCCCCAGCAGTGTCCTCTCTCTTGGATCAGGCTGGGTATCCATTGGGGTGTGTGCTTTAGGTGCTTTTGTCCCACTCACTGGGCGGGCCACAGCTAATTGGGGCCTCCTTAATCTGTGGTGAGGGGGTGGGTAGAAATAACCAAGGGGGAGAGGTCTGATGCCCGGGTGTAATAAGTCAGACCCATCCCAGAAAAGCCGACCCACCATAAAACGTGTTTTGAAGTTAATCACTACACAATCCCCTTTTGTAGTTTTCTCCCTGGGTCCAACCCAGCCCACTCTTCTCGCAGTGATTATATCTAGTGCGATGTCATCATCCCCGCTGCAATACTGTTGGCACCATTTTTTAGTTCTTTCTAAGAGATCTCTTGGGCTCTCCCTCACGTTAATTTGCAAAGGCGGGACACCCACTAACACAGCTACCAGGGGAGCGGCTTGGGGCGGGAGGTATAACTTGATACTACACGGTGTTGTCCCTATAGCTGTATTGGAAGCTAAAGCGTCTATCTTACTAGCTACGCTAGGTGTAGATCCGTCTTTAGTGGCATTTTTATCTAATGGGCATACCCTTGTGGACTTATCACGTGCTGTCCCTTTTTCCTCCCTTGTGCCTGATGGTGGACAGCGATTTTCCCTTGGAGCGTCACTGGCGATGGCTACAGTAGAACACCCCTCGGGCAGAAGTGTCACTGCTAGTTTACTTTTTAGAAGGTCCCGCTGCTCCTGCATAAAAGATTCAATATGGTTACATTTCTTTAACAGCCCTGACACACATGTATTAACACCTTGGCTATTGTGCATTTTACCCTCCTGTGCTGATATTTGATGAATCCTATTGTTCATGACGAGCTCAGCTCGTCATCAGCACAGCTCAACTGTGCCTCATGACGAGCTGAGCTCGTCATGAGCATCGAAAGGGTTAAGGACATCAACGATATCCTTGGCTATATTAGTAAGTATGGGTTCCATGTGAAGCTTTATAAGCCCTTCGATTCTGTTGCTGAGTCTTGTCACCAAGTCCTCTTCCATCGACTCAGTTATGTTGGCTAAGTGTTTAGTCTTTTTGGTGCACTTTTTTGATTGTTTGGCCCCATTAGCCTGTTTGGTAGATGGATCGTGTGTTGTTACCTGTGTCGATGGAATACCCAGCCCACTTCCAGTCACCCCTGTATTAGAAGTTTCTCCAGGGTCTCCTTCAGGCAAAGTTACAGGGAGATTGTCATGCTGTATATCAGGTGGTGTTAAAACATTGTCTTGTGTATCCTCTATTAGTACAGAGTCCGGCAGCTGTGGAGCAGTGATTGTAAATCCCAGTTCCTTATCCGCTTGGGCAATCTCTTTGGTGATAACTCCTACGGCTGATGTCAGATATGAAATGATTGTGTCAGCCTTTCGTGGGATCTTTGCCTTCTGAGACAGCAGGGACACATTACACAAGTTCTTGCGCTTACCCATATCGAGGTCTTAGGGGGGAAGCCCGTCCCATTCCCTGTCGTCCCCGGACGGCCACAGACGGCCCGCCATCTGCCCGGGCTCCGCCCGGCGCCGTCCGTGCGCGTCCGCGGCGCGGAGGAAGCTGTCTGTTTTTGAACATCTCCGGTGGCACCAAACAGGAAGTGGGCGGTGTTCTCCCGAGGCAGGCTGGGAGCTGTAGTCTCGACCCCGCTCCGTGGCCGAGCGTTGCCACCAGCTCGGCGGCGGGGGAAACCACAGCGTCAGGGACCCAGCGACGTCGTGATGCCCAGATGAACCAGTGAGGCAGGTAAGCTGTCAGACCCCCTCGCTGTGTGCCTTCTCGGTTTTGCAGCGACTGCAGTGAATAGTAAATAAATATTCAGGTTCAAGTCCATCCTATTTATCACTTTTACACTGTTGATATGTGTGGGAGGGATGGGTGGAAAAAGAATCTAGGAGGCTTGGTTTTTTGTTCTCAATTGTTGCATATTTATTAGATGGGTTCAAAATACAGTAGAAAACTCAATGTCCTGGCTCCAGATTTTCTATACTTGGTGACGTCTTCTCACTTCTTCTTTCTTTCAGGGTGGTTTTCTCCAGGTGGAGGTCCGTAGGAGGCTCAGAAAAGAGGAGAGAAACAGCAGTAAGTACCATTGTGGTTTTTCTTTAAGTGAGCTTGAGCTGGGACAGTGTCCTTCACCACGCACAGAGTGAATAAAAAATGAAAGGTTCATTCACTCTTGGTTCAAGGAATTGGTGAGGGGGTGAAAGAAATACTGATAAGGGTAAATCATCTGTTTCCCTTTTTAACACACATTCTACCTCAATCTCAGCTTAAAAAAAATAGGAGGAGGTATCATCTACTTAGAAATGAGAGCAAATCAAAGTTCAAGACTAGATTACCCGAGAAATACAGCTCTGGGAAGAGTGTTCCTCGTATACTAGACTTTTTAAATCACAACTAAAAAGCACGGTGTTTATTGGAGCGGTTCTCTATTCTATTTCCACTGAAGGTTTTGGCCAATAACCCCCTGCCTGTGCCTTAAGATACCAACCAAGAGATCAAAACAAGTTTTCAACATAAATACTTCTAAACCCCTCCGGTCGTGACCTTGCACACCCCCAGTTAGGCAAACTTTTGCGGTGGCGTGCTAAGCAGCCCTCAACGTCACTTCACCCCACCCCCGCAAGTTCTTCCCTTCCCCGTTTTAAGGCTCCTGCCCTTGTATCCCTAGGTTTGAGTCACCTACCACCGATGCCGTAAATCTCCTGAGTTGCGGCGGCAAACAAGCCTCTCATAGGGGGGTCCACCACTCCTTGCTCCAGTACTCAGGCATCTCCTCCCCATCCCTGATGTCTGCCTTCGGTCTCTCATTTTGTGCAGTCGGCAGTTGTAGCATCTGCATCTGCATGGCCATTGTTCTTTTGATGCCATGGTTACTAGGGAACACTTGCCGCAAGCTCCCTCCTGGTAGCTTAGCTACAGGGGGTTTGGAATGTTAGCTTTTGAATTGTGTTGGCTGTTGGCAGGCCTTGATGCTGTGCCTGAATGGGATTTTCCTATGTACCAATAAAAGTAAATCTTACCTTGAAGACCTGCCTCAAGTGATCTTTTTGCTCGATTCCTGGATCCTTCACTGGCGTAGTCGGCAGGATAAAGCTGTAAGACAGTGTGGAAGGAAAATCACAACAGCAAGCCTTCTGGTCGTGAGTCTTCACTTTGACGTTGCTGCGCCTCTCCCTGGAGACCCTCATTTCAGGCGTTGTGCCCTGGGTCCCATGCTTTGACCTTCTTTGATTGCTTTTGTGGGAGTAGGCTCACAGTCCCTCGTAATGGGCCCTCTTGCTCTTACCGTTCTACTTTTGAGCTGCTTTTGGAGGCTACAAGTTTGGAACCTCTGCCTCTTGCTTGGGGGCATATGGAGTCACGCTTCACCCTTCTACATCCCTGCTGTGACCCTTTGGGAGGCTTCTACTTTTCCCCTTCTATTGGGACTGGAGTCGCGCCTCATCGTTTGACCGACGTGGGACTCTTCTCTCCGTTTTGGAGTTGTGTGAACTCGCACCTCATTTATGGAGTGCTGACATGGAATTAGGAGTGCCTTTGCAGTTTTGTACAAGGAGCTCCTGGGTTTTCAGCTTTGGAGCGTGAGAACTGTGCCCGCTCATTGTATTCAACCTCATCTTCCTCTCCTCTCGATCTTCCGGTCTGCTCCTTGCGCTCAACCGCGCATGCTCACAGGATTGGAGGCTGCACCGACTACCCTGTAATTGTGATTCTCTGCTGTTCGTTGTTTTCAGGGTTTGCCTTCTCAGTGACGGGCACACTTGCATGCTCACAGGCTTGGAGGCTAAACCCAAAAAAGACAAAGGGAATGACCCACTAACCAAGGGACTGGGTACTGAATACAATCAAAATAAGAAGAAGTCCCTTGGGATATAAAAAGCTTTTCTAGGTTATAATGTGCTCATTCATACATAATTCATTAGTTCAAGTGTCAGAGATCAGAATACTCCTAAACCCAATATAATAAAAAGGACTAAATCTGAATATAACAAGAATAAATTGTTATTAGATCTATTGTAAATTTATTATCCAAATATTATATCAAATGTTAAAAATACATAAAATCACAAATACACAATATTAAAAACAAAGTATCCGCAAAATAATACACATAATGTCATGATCAATTATACATACGAGACAAAAAATATTTTTGAAGGTATTTGCTAGGTGCAGGTTGCTGATTTTTTAGGGGTGTAGGGTGGGAGGTTAATGGTGTAATTAGTAATTAGCAATTAATGAACAATGTATGAATAATTATTCAATTAATTATTAATTATGTTAATTTTGTAATCAGTATTATTTAAGTTATTTGTTAGGTGCAGGTTAGAAGGTTTGTAGGGTTATAGAAAGGGAAGTGAATTATTAATTAATAAATAATTATTATTTGATTAATTAATTAATGTATTAATTAATATTTAATTATGTACCAATTATGCTAATTGTGTTACATTTATTTATTTTAGTTATATTTCAAGTGTGTGCTGCTAGGTTGGTATGGGTGTAACTAATTAAGTAAGAAATACTGCCAATTCTTTTAATTGATAATTAATTTTTAAATTGTTTAATAACTATGTTGATTGTTTAACCGCTATATATAGGACACACCAAAGAACATTATCCAGATTTCTACTGGCTTGGTAACGTAGAACATTTCTCTTTAAAACTGTATGTTGCCTCTAAAGTATGGCCGTCCTTTGGAAAGAACAATGTCAGTCCTGTTTTAATCACCACACCACATGAGCACCAATCAGGAGAGATATTTTTGCATTTAAAAACGTACACTGTGTATTACAAATGCTGTCACCTTTAAGCACTGAGGAAAGCTGAATGCTGAAATGCGTCTGCTGAATAAAGGTGTTTCAAATCATCGCCCCAGAGTGCCTTCGTATGCTACACTTGCGTGCGTTAGAGCTGTGATATATATATATATATATATATATATATATATATATATATATATATATATATATATATATATATATCAAACAGAAAAAAGCGCCATGACCTGGTTCTGGAGAAAGAAGCTTTATTTCAATTGGCGCAGGCAACAACAATGGTGAGGCACCTGACGCGTTTCGGCGAATTGCCTTCCTCAGAGGTGCATCACATGTGCAGTGTCCCAGGTGTGGATCGTCAAATCACCTGCCTGACTGCTGCTGTACTGCAAGTCCCATAATTCATCTGGAGCCTCAGTGGAATACCGGTGCCAGCAAAGTGATGTTTTGTCCTCACTGTCAGCTCCAGCGTGTTGTTGTAGGTAAGTTTGGCGCTAAGGCAGACACTGGTGCACA
The DNA here is from genome assembly GCF_964263255.1 of Lissotriton vulgaris. Classification (NCBI taxonomy): domain Eukaryota; kingdom Metazoa; phylum Chordata; class Amphibia; order Caudata; family Salamandridae; genus Lissotriton; species Lissotriton vulgaris. The sequence goes on along the minus strand of NC_141699.1, from coordinate 603,027,321 downwards.
CAAGCTCTTGGTGAAGCCTCACAATGTCCATAAGGCGCTGTGTCCAGAACCCGCCTAGCACAGGCATCAGCCTCACTAGGCTCCCTTTCTCGCCTCTTGCTGTGATAATCGCCGGTAATTCCTTAGGCTCACAGCGGGGCGAGCGGGTCATGCCCCCCTTCCTTAAATGTTCCAAACAGCTTGCTGTCGTCGGGGGCCCCCAACCCTGCAGGGCGGTCGTGGCAAGCGGGAGACAGCGTTTCCCGTACTTTAACATCAGACAGAAAAAAGCGCCATGACCTGGTGAGGCTGATGCCTGTGCTAGGCGGGTTCTGGACACAGCGCCTTATGGACATTGTGAGGCTTCACCAAGAGCTTGTGTGCACCAGTGTCTGCCTTAGCGCCACACTTACCTACAACAACACGCTGGAGCTGACAGTGAGGACAAAACATCACTTTGCTGGCACCGGTATTCCACTGAGGCTCCAGATGAATTATGGGACTTGCAGTACAGCAGCAGTCAGGCAGGTGATTTGACGATCCACACCTGGGACACTGCACATGTGATGCACCTCTGAGGAAGGCAATTCGCCGAAACGCGTCAGGTGCCTCACCATTGTTGTTGCCTGCGCCAATTGAAATAAAGCTTCTTTCTCCAGAACCAGGTCATGGCGCTTTTTTCTGTTTGATGTTAAAGTACGGGAAACGCTGTCTCCCGCTTGCCACGACCGCCCTGCAGGGTTGGGGGCCCCCGACGACAGCAAGCTGTTTGGAACATATATATATATATATATATATATATATATATATATATATATATATATATATATATATATATATATATATATATATATATATATATATATATATATATATATATATATATATATATATATATATATATGTGTTAATTAATAAAGTTTATATTAAGAGTTTTAAATCATAGGGTTAAGTTTCATATATTTCATATATTATGTGTTTGAAGTGAAGTACTTCCCTTACTATTGCATAGACTGGAGTGTGAATAGTACGCTTTACCCCTCTGAAGTCCAACGCTTTCCATACTGTTACATAGATAGGAGTGTGAATAGCACATTTTACCCCTTCGAAGTCCAATGCTTTTCCTACTGTTGCATAGACCAAAGTGGGAATAGTAAATTTTACCCCTCCCCCTCTTTCTGGAGTCCAGCACATTCCCTACAAATTGCACAGACTAGCGTGGAAATAGTAAATGTTACTTCTCAGTGTTGAAATAGAATCGACAGACGTGAACATTGCCGGCGCCATCTTGCCTAACAAGAGCCATCGTATGCACGTAAACGGCACCCATTTTAGATACCGCGGCCATTGTGTGCATTGTCGATCACCAGCGCATCACCCTGACCTCGCAATCATCCCCGCGCTCTGCAAACCCCCAAGCACACATGCTAGAGTCATAAAGCATCCTCAGCGCGACCCAGCCCCGGAGCCACTTCCCATGCCTAACGCCCATGTCCTTTCATCCCCCTCGCACGAACAGGCCCATCGATAACCTCCTCCCCTGCACCTGGCTGTTTGATCCGGTCCCAGGCAATAGCCAGACGCTGCGGACACAGTTTATTACCCCCGTACAGTAGAAACTCTCTCCCCATCAAAGGGGTCGGAATTAATCAATGACACAACCCTCTTGCACCTGACCCATCCCGCATACTTCAGACCCTGCCGGAATGCCCAGCTGCGGGGATTCCGGGGATGTAATAAACCACTGTCAGGAATGTGTTACCCTGCAATAAACAGTCAAGATTGTATATAAAAGGCTATGCAACAGAGGTACAGTTAGAGCACCTCGAGAAGACATTTTGTTTGTCCGAATTGACACGTTCTCCTCCGGAGAAATAAACCTGTTCATCGCTTTCCAGATTACCAGCGCCTGCCTTTTTATTTGATTAAGCTAATAATCGAGTAGATCAGAGGCGCTTAACGCCAAATCAGTGATTGATGATAACTAGAGAAAATCTGCTTTTCTACATCTGTAGTCCAACACTTTCCCTAATGTTGCACAGGCTGGACAAACTGGAGTGGGAATAGTACATTTTACCCTTCTGCAGCCCAACACTTTCGTTCCTGTTGCACAAACTGGAGTGGGAATAGTGAATGTTACCCTTTGGGGTCCAACACATTCCTTACTGTTGCACAGACTGAAGAGGGAAAAAGTAAAAATATTACCGCTACGAATGCCAGTGCTTTCCCTACTGTTGCATAGACTGGAGTGGGAATATTATATCTATTATTCTGATACTTCAATATTTTCTTAATATTGTTTATATAGATTTCATAATGTTATTTGTTTAACTCTATATGTGTAGATATATACACTTTTATATATCATTAAAAATATTTTCAGTAAATGTCTTTTTCTATTTTTTTAATTAATTAATTAGGTAATTTATTACATGTTTTGCATGTGATTTGTTAAGATTTGTTTTTTTATATATATATACATATAGATGTGTTTTTTTTATTGTTTTTAGAGTTGTAAATTAAAAAAATACACAAAAAAGTAATATAATGTCAAATAGTTTTTTTAATAATAGTGTCTAGTATATACGTATACATAAACAAATATGTACAGTTTTATACCATTTCTATATATTAAATATATAATTTTCGATGCTTTTTTGAACAATATTAGTGTGAAATAATGTTTTTTTACGATATTTTTGAACTTACCTTTCTTAGCATAGCAACATTTTTGGCACAATGTTTATGTGTCACGATACTGTTGTGGTCGATATTATGTTGTTGATCCATAGTCAGTGCCACTGGAATGATGGTACAGGAGAGGTTCAATTATGCGGCTGGGTTTACTAAATTATGCAGCAAGAAAAGCCAAATTTTGCGGCAACATTTGGCACCTTTTTGTCTTGTCATTTTTACATCTTTTAAAACAGTCTGGGCAGGGCCGGACTGGGAACCGAAAACAGCCATGGCAAACTGGGGGGCAGAGGGGTGTATAGCCGAGCTGTTTGGTAATGCTGTTTTCGGCTGATTTTATTGCAAGGGGCCGATATTCCTGGCCCCCGGTAACACAAACGGCCCCCAGGGGCCCAAAACTGGACCCCACCCAGGCGGCCCACCTGGGAAACGCCTGGTGCCCGCTACAGCCAATCTGGCCCTGTGTCTGGGCACAGGTAGCACCTCATTAGTACCAGCATAGCACTGAAACATAGAAATAAGAAACAAAAAGTTGACCAGTCAACCTTTGCAAAGGGCTTTTCACTGCGTAGCAACACGTGTTGCTGCGTTTTTAGTACGTTTTGAGCTAGAAACACATTTTTTGATTGTTAAAATCGGCACATTATGGGCGTGGCTTAAGGCGTCAAGATGGCGGTGGCACTCTGACCCCCAACGTCATCCGCCTCGCATCCGCCGCAACCAGCCTGCATCTGACTCCCCCACCTACCTGCCGCTGCTCCCCGTGCTGCCTGCTGTCCCCTGGTGTCTTGGGGGGGCCACTCTGGGTCTCTGTTGCCTCCGTGGAGTCCCTTACTGCCTGCGGCCCAGGCTTCTCAAAATGGAGGCCCCCACGATGCTCGGACCTAGGCCCTGAGGAACACGCCCTGGAAGTCCAGTGCTCTCCTTCTCGCGGCCTGTGAGTCTGGTGGACGATCGCCCTTCCCGACCTGGAGCCGGGGCCGCAGGGTTGTGCGGACTTGCGGACTGAGCCGGCGGAACTGAGGAGCTGCGAGCTGCGCAGGCGCCTGGAGTCATTGAGTGGCGCGCAGGCCCCGGGGTGGCAGTGGGAGGCTGTCGGGCCAAACCCGGGACTGAGGACGGTGCAGGCATGCCCTTGGCGTGGCAGCGGCAGCCTGTGCGGTGGATGATGGCGGCTGAGCCCGCCTGACCTGCGGCCGGCCCGGCGCTGTGAGGGACCCGCTGAGGGTGCTGCGGGGAGCGGCGCAGAGTCTGTGTTGCTGGAGCTGGGCTGTATGGGCACAGGAGTGCCGGACGCCGACCTGAGGAGTGGTCCTGCCTGCTTGTGGTGAGACTGCAGCGTGGGGCCCCCGGCGGGGTAAGTTGTGGCTGGGGGCCCGCGCTTGGTCGCTTGCCCCGGGACTGTTCTGGGCTGCCTGGATCGTGCCAGCATGCCCCCATAGGGGGCCCTTCAGCCCTTCGGCATCTGTGTTGCCCTGGTGGGCGAGCCACCCTCTGGGGGGGCCACCGTGCAGGGGGCAGCAGGTCATCAGTGGGTCCGCATGGATCTAAGGGGTGCAGCGCCTGAGGACTTTCTTCCCTCTTGGGCGGTGGAGGCTGTCCGTCCCCTCCGCCACCTTGGAAGTGTGGAGCAGGAGTTTGAAGACTGGCAGATCCCAGAAGAGGGTCCAAGTGGACTCTGATTGCCTTGTGACCCCTGAGGCCGGGGAGGGGCGCAGCCGAGCTTGGCCAGGCCGCCTGGATCGCGGTGTGCCCTTCCCCTGGGGCTTGAGAGGCGGAGTCACGTATCTCCACGGAGGAGGACGACGTGGGCATTCTCAAGTCCCAGGTGGCCCGTCTTCAGACGCAGACCTCGGAGTTGCACCGTAGGGCCGAAGTTGCCGAAAATAGGGCACGCCGAAACAACCTGCGCCTCCTGGGCTTTCCGGAGGGTGTGGAGAAGGACCGCTCTGCCACCTTTATAGAGACCTGGATCTGCTCCTTGATGCCCAAAGAGAAACTTTTTCCCCTGGTTCACGGTGGAGCGTGCCCATCGCTCTTTTGCTCCTAAACCTCCGCCTAGTGCCCCTGCTCGACCCATCATCCTTAGGATCTTCAACTTTCAAGACAGGGACGCTATACTGGGAGCGGCCAGGGAGCTGGGGCCATTTCTCTTCCAGAACTCCAGAATTATGGTCTTTCCGGACTACTCCAGAGAGGTGCAATCACAACGTCAATCTTACGATGAACTCAAACAAAAACTCAGGGCGATGGGCCTCCGCTACGGGCTCCTCTTCCCGGCCCGGCTTAAAGTGATCTTCCAGAGTAAGACATTCTTCTTTGACTTGGGGGGCGAGGGAGGGGGAGGAGACTGTTGTCTCCCAACAGTTTGTTATTTTTAGTCGCATACAGGCCGCTGAGTTTCGTTCTCATGGTAGCCACGTGTTCTTTCATGCTTCCACAGCCGACATACACATCGTTTCTTCCTCTACCTTTGTCTTTAAGCCCCGGGTCTGGGTGGAGACTCCCCTTAGACCGAACATGGCTTCCCGCACGCATCCGCACCACTCACGTCTCACCTCTCTACATGTCCTACACCTTTAACAGACCCTTCCACATCCTCTCCTGGAATGTAAATGGTCTCATCGACCAAATTAAGCACACTGCTGTACTTCGTGCCGCCCACCGCCACATACCTGACGTTTTGCTTCTCCAGGAAACACACCATCTGGGCTCACAATGCAACTTCCTAGCCCGATACAGGTTTGACCGGGTCTGGCATTCCGGTTTTGCCCGGGGTTCCCGGGGGGGTGGCCATTCTACTCAGAAGGGGGCTCCCGTTTACCTTGGCTAACGCTGACTCTGATGCACAGGGGATGTAAGTGGTTCTGTCGGGGATGATTGAGGGATGCCCCATGAACCTTCTGTCCACCTACGTTACCCCGGCGCTCTTAGCACCCATCCTTCGGCGCCTCACACAGGTGATTTCCTCCTTTCCTCAGGGCCTCACTGTAGTCGGGGATGACTTTAACGGCGTCTTGCAGCCCTCTCGAGATGCGACGGGCATCCCGTCGACGCATTGGTTGGCCTCTGCAAAGAGCCTCTCCGGATAGTCTTCGGCTGTGGGCCTCTGCGACATCTGGAGGGTGTGGAACCCCTGCAGAGAGCAATACACACACGCATCGGCCGCTCACCATACCCACTCCCGTATAGACCTTGTCCTAATGCCTGCCACGGACTGCACACTGGTGTCAGGGGCAGATATACTGCCCAGGGGGATCTCAGACCACTTCCCCATCTCTCTCCGTATTGGGTCCTCCATTGCAGGCCCAAGGGCGGCCTGGCGACTGAACTCTTGGTTCCTGCAGGACTCTGCTCTGGTGGAGTCACTCGGCCAGGAGCTACGTCACTACTTCTCCATTAACAGGGGCTCGGTCCCTTCACAAGGGACATTATGGTAGGCCGGTAAGGCGGTTCGTCGGGGTGTGGCCAGAGGGCTGGTCCATGCGAAACGAACGGAACAGGCCACCCAGCTGGTGCAATTGGAGTCCCGGGCTGTACAGCTGGAACGTGTTCAGCTGACCAATGGTAGTGATGACTCCTCTGGACAACTGGCGTTGGTCCATGAGGAGATTCGACGGATCTCCTTGGAGTCCGCCAAAATGCTCTGGCGCTCCTCAGTGGCACGTATTTATGGATGGGGGGACAAAAATGGTAAACTTCTTCACAACCTAGTGTCCTACCCCAGAGCTAATCGTATCATCCCAGAGATCCGGACAGCCACAGGGTCCCGTCAGGTGACGTCATCGGTCATTGCACAAACTTTCGCGAACTATTATGCGGCCTTATATGCCGCTTGCCCTCCCGGTGCCTCCCTGACTGGACTGTTGGAGGAGTCCGGTACCCAACTGCCGTGTCTCCCCCGGGAAACCGCTGATACCCTGGACGGCCCTTTCACCCCGGAGGAAATTCATGGGGCAATCTCCCTGTTGAACCTAGGCAGGACGCCTGGCCCCGAGGGGTTCCCCCAGGAATACTACGCCTCCTTCCGAGATGACCTGGTCCCCCACTTGGTGGAGCTTTTCCGCTACGTGGTTGATGAGGGGTCCTTCCCGTCTGAATCAGATGTGGCTACCATTGTTGTCATCCCGAAGACACAGCCACCCTCCCTGGACTGCTCTGACTACCGCACAATTTCATTGATCAACACGGAGATCAAGATCTCAGCGACTCCAGCCCCTCCTGCAGGACTTGGTCCACCCTGATCAATATGGGTTTATGCCCGCCAGGGGCACCCGTCACTGTATTCGCCGCCTCCACCTGGCAATGGGCCACCATCATCTGCTGTACCCGTATCTGATGTTGCTTCTCGTCGACCTTGAGAAAGCTTTTGACACGGTGGACTGGGGGTACCTGGGGGAGGTACTGGAGAGGATGGGCTTTGGTCTTCCCTTCCGCCGCCTGATCAGGGTTCTTTATAGTAGCCCTAGAGCCCGCGTCCTTAATAATGGTGGGCTTGGAGGAGGAGCTACGCGGGCATCCAAGATGGTCGCGTGAGCAGAGAGCTCCCGAGACCCGCGCCGTCTTTCTTTATCTATCCTTCACCTATCCTGGTCACTTTGACGGGCTTTTGCAGCGCTCTCTTCACTGATGCTAACGATCCTTTTTTGGTCGAAAACGGACCCTGGGGACCATTTTTCTGACATCAGCAACTTTTTGGCCTGCCCGATGGCGCGACCGGGGACTCGGCTACCCATTGTGGCCGACCTGTAGTTGAACAACAACGGCTGACTCGCATCTGGCCCACCGGAGGTGTACTGCTTTCACTTTCGGTTTCCATCTCTTTGTTCTTGTCTCCTCCTACTCTGCCCCCGCCTGTTGCTCTTGCAGCCCATACTTCCCTCCGTAGGACTGGCACGGAGGTCGCGATACTCCCATTTCACTGGCACATCGGAGTTTCGAGACTTTTCCTCCTTCTCGTCGCTTCTCCTGGCTACCCGGCCAACATTGAACGTGCGATGGCAACCAAAGCGGAGGCCGAAAAACGCCGGAAGGCTGCGACCCGGGGGGGATCGATCCAGTCCAACATGATCGAACGCTACACCCAGCCGAGGGGCTCCCCCGGGGCCACAAACGTTGGTGCTGAAGGACTTCAAATGGACATGCCATCTTCGTCGGAAGTATCGCTCCAAGATCTTTTGGCTGCCATCACTGGACTTAAGGCCGATATGAGTCAGCAATTCGAAGCCGTGGTGTCCAAAATAAACACGGTGGCGGTGGATGTAACTCTTATTCGTGCCGACTTAGCCAAAACGAATGAGCGGGTGAAGGCTCTAGATCTCAAAGCGTCGAGTCTGGTGACGGACATGGCTGAGGCGCAATCCGAGATTGGTAATCTGCGTGCCTCGCACGATCTGCTGCTCAAAAGGATGGAGGACTATGACAACAGGGCCAGGCGGAACAACATACGCCTGGTCGGAGTGCCGGAATGTGATGGTGCTGTGTCGACCGACCTGTTGGTCGAGGAACTGATTGTCGCTCAACTGGCTCCGGCAGGACTCAGTAAATTCTTTGCCGTGGAGCGCGCCTATCGTTTTCCAGGAGGACAAGTGAAGCCAGGAAACCCACCGAGGCCGATTATTGCGAGGCTTTTTCACTACCGGGACAGGGACGCTATCCTTCAGGCCGCCCGTAAGCATGGTCCTTTGAAATATGACAATAACTCTGTCTCCATATATCCCGATTTCACTCCCCAAGTGCAGCGACAAAGATCAGGTTTCCTTGGAGTGAAACGTCGCTTGAGAGATCGGGGACTGAAATACGCCATGCTGTTTCCGGCCCGGCTACGAATCGAATTTCGAGAACGTGCCTACTTTTTTGATCAGCCTGAACGTGTTGCCGACTGGTTGGACTCGTTGCCGGCAGATGACTCTGGGAGTGGAGGCCCTGGTGGTGCGGAAGGTGGTGCAACGGCCCAGGAGTAATTGGGGCCCCAGAGGTTCCGATTGAGACTATGCAACGTACTATGTGAATTAACTTTGTTCATTGTTTTACTGCCCGTGACGGCGCGGGAACGGGTGATTTCTCCCTTCCTCCTCGGGGGGTTCTTTGTGTAGATAATATGGGGCGACAGGCACACTGCAGTTGGGGGTGGCTTTTTAGTCAGCAGGGGTGCAGGGAGGGGGGTGTTGTAACGGGTTTTGGTTTTGGGGTTGGTTCCGGGGTACTTGGTTATGTTTCGTTTAGTTTGTTTTGTCTTTGTTTTCATGGTATTTCACATTTTGCAATGACTTTGAACTGTGGGTTCTGCTGGTGGGTGGGGGTGGAATGTCTTTGCCACAATGGGGGGGGGGGTGAAATGCGGGTTCTTTCTTGGAACGTAAACGGTTTGGGCGATAGGATTAAGCGGGGCATTGTACTGCAATTTTTGAGGCGCCACACCCCAGATGTTGTATTCCTTCAGGAGACCCACTTGATTGGAAATGCTTGCAAGGCCTTAGACCGCCGGGGTTATCGCCTGGTTGCACATGCTGGTTTCACCTCAGGATCTCGGGGTGTGGGTATCATGGTAAAGTCTTCCCTTGCTCTTGCTATTGACGAGGCTGTCCTTGATGACCGTGGGCGGTATGCTGCTGTTTCCGGGAGGTGGGAGGGTAAACAGATCGTGTTTGTTGTTGTCTATATCCCCCCGGGACTGCAGGCCACCACCTATGCTGATCTTGGCAGGACTCTCCTTGGGCTTCCGGACGGATTGTTGATCCTGGGTGGGGACTTTAATTCTGTAATGTCCGGTGAATGTGATCGACTTCCCCCTAGGGTATTGTTGCAGTCCCAGATGTGGCTCAGTGAGATGGCTGATACTTTTGGCTTGGTAGATGTCTGGCGCTCACTACACCCCACACTCCAGCAATACACTTTTCATTCTGGTGCGCATGGTAGCCTCTCCCGTATCGATTATTTCCTTATGTTAGCCTCCACACTGTCCACTGTTCGGGAGATACGACATCTTCCCCGAGGTAGCTCTGACCACTCCCCCTTGCTGATTACGATTTCTGTGGGCGGTCCACTTGGCAACAGGGTCCCCCCCATTCCTCCCTGGCATTTTCGAAACCCCAGGCTCCGCTCAGATTTGGTTAAGGCAATAGATTGCTACTTTTCTGAGAATGTGGGCTCGGTCACTTCCCCCACTGTTCTTTGGGAGGCCTTCAAGACGGTTATTAGGGGTTCCGCCCTATCCTTCATTGCTGCAGAGCGTAGGGTTAAGAGGGAGGCTGTTGTGGCTCTTGAAACCGAAATTACTTCGCTTGAAAGTGAGCTGGGTGGGAATGACACGCCGGCGCTGCTGCACGCTTTGGAATTGAAGCAGGTGGACTATAGAGCCTGTGTCACGGACGCTGCTAAATTGATGCGGGCGAATCAGCTAGGCCGACTGTATGATGTGGGGGACAAGGCTAGCAAGCTTCTTGCGTGGCTGGATAAGACTGAACGTGCGAGTCGTGTTGTTCCTGCCATTGTTCGTGAATCTGGTGAGAGTGTCTCTGATCCGGGTGAAATTGTTGATTGCTTTGTGGACCACTTCCGGACGGTTTACACGCCTGTTAGCGATCGAGATGAGGCCGATTCCAGGCTACTGCTGCGTGACATTGCCCTGCTCTCTGTGTCGGATGAGGACCGCCTTGCCCTGGAGGCCCCTTTTACTGTCGATGAGATTGCCCTCGCAATCCGCTCCCTTCGCTCGGGAAAGGCGATGGGCCCTAATGGACTCCCCATTGTACTTTACAAACTTTGTCCCGACAAGATGGCCGCCCACCTGCGTCACATGTTTCTCGAGGCGGTTGAGGCCGGGTGCCTCCCCCTCGAGCAGCGCCTCGCTACCATAGTCGTCATTTATAAAGATGGCAAACCGCGTGACCGCTGCGCCTCGTACCGCCCCATTTCCCTCCTTAACGCGGAACCCAAAATCCTTGCTAAGGTACTGGCCAATCGGTAGCTTAAGGTGATCTGTGACCTGATCCACCCGGATCAATCCGGTTTTATCCCCCATAGGAACACTGCCCTCAATCTGCGTAGACTCCATAGCGTTCTCGCGAGAGCTTCGACCCTCGCCGAGCCGGCAGTGGTCGCCTCCCTGGACGCCACAATGGCATTCAACACTATCGAATGGCCCTACATATGGGCGGCCCTCGCTAAATTTGGCTTTGGCCCTAATTTCATCGCATGGGTCAAGCTTCTTTACGAACGCCCACTTGCTCAGGTTGCGGTGAATGGTAGATGCTCGGACCCCTTCCCCTTAGGCCGAGGCACACGTCAGGGCTGTCCGCTCTCCCCGCTCCTCTTTGCATTGGCGCTCGAACCCCTTGCCGCATGGCTCCGGTGGGAACCCTCTATCAAAGGGATCCGATGGTCCCCTGACCTCGAGGATCGTGTCTCCTTGTACGCGGATGATATCCTCCTTTATCTCACTTCCCCTCAGAAATCGCTCAACGTTCTCTTCGACGTTCTCACGTCCTTCGGTAAAAACTCGGGACTTGTCATTAACTGGACCAAGTCCTGTGTCTACGTCATAGCTGGTACGCTGCCGCCTCTCCCCCGCAGGTTTCCCATTCTGGTTGCGGCCGACGGCTTTAAGTATCTGGGGATCTTTGTATCCACGACCTCTTCGGTCCGCTACGAGCGGAATTTGTATGCTCCGCTCCGTAGACTGAAGCAAGACGTTCGGCGTTGGCGCGATTTGCCTCTATCTCCATTGGGCCGGGCGGCACTCTTTAAAATGATGTCGCTCCCCCGATTTCTTTACGCCTTGCAAAATTTCTTCGACCCTGTTCCAGCTCGCTATTTCCGTGAAGTCGAGAGTCTGCAGCGACAACTTATTTGGGATGGCCGTGCCCGCATTGCTCTGTCCAAGCTCACGCTCTCCTGGTATGATGGGGGTATCGCGTTGCCGGATATTAGACGGTACTACTGGGCCTCACACCTGAGCGCCATCAACCATGCGACCTATGCGCCGGAGCCCGCTCCCGCCTTTGCCTTGGATAAACTATTGTTGCCTGGTGGCAATTTTAATAGGGCTCTGTATTCAAAGACACCCTTTCGACTCCTTACGGGCCCGACGAAATGTGCAGTACGGGCATGGAGGGACGCTACCGTGGCCACGGGCTGGGGTGGTAGGCTGACACGTAAGACGCCACTGTATGATTCGGAACGGTTGGGCAACCTGTGGAAGACGAAAGGGTTTGAAAAGTGGGACATGATTGGGATCAGCACGGTGGAGGACCTGTGGGCGCGGGGCGCGGTTAAGTCCTTTGAGTCCTTGAAACTGGAATACCGGCTCGACGATAGAGAACACTTCCGGTATATGCAGGTGAGACACGCCCTGTCTTCCGTCTTTCCACCTGGTACCGATATTCCGCAGTCCTCCCCTCTGGAAGACCGTGTTCTAGATGGCCATGTCCCGGATAGTACCATCTCCTTAATCTATAAAAAGCTTATTAACAACAGAGCTGACCAGCTCGAGAAGCTCAGGGCGGCCTGGACGGCTGACGGACTCGAATTAGACGACGAGGACTGGCAGTCAGCTGTGTCTTCCCCTAAGGAGGTGGCTATTCCGGCACGGCTTCGCTTCGTCCAGTTGAAGATCCTCCACCGTGTGTATCTGACTGGGGTGCGTCTGGTGCGAATGGGTTTGGTTTCGGACGGACGATGCAGGCGTGGGTGTGGGATGGACGGTACCTTTCTTCATGTTCTGTGGGAATGCCCGATGATTGCAGCGTACTGGTCCAGGGTGCATGATGTTATGAGTCGTGTTACGGGGATCCCACTACTTCCCGAGGCACGTCGTTGTCTGTTGAATGTGTGGGAACCGTCTGATTGTAATGCTGCCCAGACACTTTGGGTTACCCTGGGCAACATGGTTGCGAAGAGGGATATCGCACAGCTCTGGGGCTCCCCTAGATTACCATTGCTAAGTGCCTGGAAGGAGAACATGGACTGGTCCATGTTCCGAGAGAAGACTGTGTATGAGGCTCGAGGGCGTCCAGGGAAGTGGTCCAGAGTTTGGGCTCAGTGGAATGCTTATCGAGGAGATATCTGTTCCCCTCCGCTTGACTATGAGATCCCTCTCCCCTCCTCTCCATGATTTACGTTCCTCTTCTAATTCTATTACATGCTCTGTTTTCCCGCACGTGTCACCCCCCCCTTGCCAGCATCCCTTCTTCCACATCACTTTCCCCCCCCCCGCCTCCAGCAACCCTTGCCACTATGATACCATGTGTTTGTGTGTTGGTGTTCTTACGACAAAAACATAAAATTAAACCTTTCTTATCCTACTTGTATGATGCTATGCTCTCACCTATAATGTGGACTTGATAGACTGCTTCAGCAACGTACTGCCTTGGGATCTACTTTTCACTCAGCCTGTCTATGTCATAGCGGCTGGCCCTGCGGTGTTGTAGGCAGACGCTGTGTATTGTGCATTCGTAAATAAAGGTTTTAAAAAAAAAAAAAAAAAAAAAAAAAATAATGGTGGGCTTACCGAACCATTTCTGATCCGGAGAGGCACCCGTCAGGGTTGCCCGCTCTCACCGCTTTTATTTGCGCTGGTGATGGAGCCCCTGGTGCCGCTGATCCGTCAGGACCCTCTCATCCATGGTTGGGCCTGGGACCTGAGCCAGGTCGATAAGATTGGTCTGTATGCAGACGACATTCTGCTCTACCTGGCAGATCAGGACCACTCCGGCCCTAGATTCCTGGAGGCCCTTTCGGCGTTTTAGCTGGTCTCGGGCCTCCGACTTAACCCGGCGAAATCAACCTTGGTCCCTCTACACCCCTCTCGGGTGTGTTTTGATTGACAGGTGGTGATTCCCCTCCGGAGGCAATCATTCAAATACCTGGGCGTGTGGGTCACTCTCCTGCCGGAGCTTGAATGGGCCCTAAACGTTGCTCTCCTGGTCGCTCGGATGAAGGCTGACCTCAAGAACTGGCAGTTCCTCCCCCTTAACCCACTGGGCAGGAGCGCGCTTTTTAAAATGATGATTCTCTCCCGCTTTCTTTACATTTTGCAGAATACCACGATCCACTTTCCAGGTAGCTGGTTCTGGGAACTAGACGGCACACTCACCCGGTTTTTGTGGGGAGGCGGGCAGTCGCGAATGTCCCTGGCACACTGTTGTATTCCCCCCTTTGATGGAGGTATGGGAGTCACTAATCTTCACCTCTACTACTTGGCCACGAGACTCATTGTGATCCACGACTGGTTTGCGGGCGGCTGGTCCGATTCAGCTTACGGGGTGGAGCTCACTACCATGGAATTTGCACAGATCTAGGGGTTCCTATACGGCTGCCCAGTGCCGCAGGCCTGGCCCCCAGTCACCAGGACGGTGCTCACGGCCTGGCGTACTGCTCTCCGTCATGTGCAATGGGACCGGAGGCTTACTAGACAGACGCAGTTATGGAATGGTGCCTGGCTGAGGGAGGTCTCGTTCTTGGGGGGGTTCCGCCGCTGGTACCTTGTGGGGTTCTCGATATTTATAGACGTGTGGGTGGGAGACCACATGAGATCCTTTGCTGACCTACAACACATGCACGCCCTTCTCCACTCCCAATTCAATAAATACCTACAACTCAGACATGCTCTCCACACGCACATCCCAACACCCACCTCTCTCCCCGAATTCAGCCCCATGTGATGATGGGGAACCTGGGGCGGGGGGGGGGGGTGTCCCGTACATACCGAGCTCTGGTGAACAACAGCCCTACATCTCTTGACCGGCTTTGGGAGCGATGGGAGGGGTGGGTGGGTCCTCTAGACGAAGCAGACTGGCGGGACGCCCTTATGGCACCCAAAACCCTGACTACATCCTCTAAGTTATGCCTGGTCCAGCTTTACTACCTTCACGCAGCGTACCTCACTCCGGCGTGTATCTTCCGAGCCGGCATGAAAGCATCCCAGGCATGCGCGCGCTGTGCCTCTACTCCAGCGGATTTCTACCATATGGTGTGGCAGTGCCCGACCTTGGCGCCATTCTGGAGGGGGGTGGAGCTCGAGCTCACGTGGGCCCTGGGGTGGGAGGTCCCCCATGACCCGAGGCGCTTGCTGTTGGGGGTATTCGATGGCTTAGATGGCTCCAAGGCTGACAAGCGTTTCCTGGGGACGGCAGTGGCGGTGGCGAAACGAGACATAGTAGCGTACTGGTCCCAGGCGGCGGCACCAACGGTGCGGAAATGGAGGAGAGGGGTGGATTGGTGTGGGGTACAGGAGGAGTCTCTCTTTGAGGCCCGGGGCAGTCTGGAACTATTCGGTAAATTGTGGGGCAAATGGTTCGGTTTAATACCACTGAGAAGGTCCAAGTCTTATTATGCAATTGCGTTGTCTGGGGATTGACGCACCCACTCAGGGGGGGCCTCCTTTACCTTTGTTGACGTCAATGAGGAGATGTGTTTTTGAACTGTGATGTCTGATTTGCTACCAATGAATTTGCTTGTTCCTAAAACGTTCAATAAAATTGATTATCAAAAAAAAATCGACAGATTATGCAGCAGATGATGGATTGTGTGGCAAATGCGACAGAACCATGATTATGTGAAAAACTTTATGGCGGTACAATCAAATAATTCCAGTGGCTTTGCAAACAATGCATAAAAGTAAAGCCATATCATAAAATCTTTTTATGCCTGTATGTGCTTTTGGTTGCTAAATGTTATATTCTATCATTAAAAAAAATTATGTAAGCTCAGGTGTAGTTTTTAATTTATAAACAACAAACTTAGGGGTCTGGATTAGAATCCAATAGTGATTCTCTAATATTGTGCCTATGCCAGCTCGTGTGCGTAGGAACAAAAATTATAGGTAGAACTAACAAACCATATCGCCAGAATGTGAGACACCGGTAACCGTGAGTCACCCTTAGTTGAGGATTCCCATCAAAGTCTTGTATGGATCAATATTCTCATCTGGTAATCCTTATCGGGTATTGTGTCTCTTGATCAATGAGACCACTAGCATACCCTGATAGCCGGTTCGGGGTAGCGACCCACAATCACTCAGTTATACCACATGATGTTGATATGATGGGAATGTGCAGTGCAGAAATAATATATGTGGTGATTAAAAGGGATAGGGAACTTAACAAAAACCTGTTTTAATGAACGTTAGCCCCTTCCCATTTGAAAACAAGAACAGTGTAACATAATCATCGCAGTACACACAAATAGCTGCGAAGAGACCAACATGTTTCAGCCACAGAGGGAGGTTCCCCAGGCTTTCGTCAGGGTCTCTGTTCTATAATAATGCTACTGCTTGTGAGTGATGAAAAGTGTGAAAAAACTATATGAAAAAACACACAAGTGAAATACAACAGTAAAGGATATAATGTTCCTTCATCTGTATGAACTCCTCTCTTCGGCACCTGGTATCTTAGTAATGTCTGTTGGAGACAAACGTACAAGTGAAACACATTCAGCTACCCTGGTCTGTACAGGGAGATACATCGTTTCTAGAATATTTACAACTTCATTACTCACCCAGTGTGTCCGGGGAGTGGACCTCACCTCTTCCTGGACCTGGCTCAGGATATGTGAGACCCCGCTCTACAAGGACAGAAACCGACTTCGTGATTACAGTGAACAGAGGGATCAAGCGTTGATCTGCTCTGACAATACACAATCTACGAGGTCACAAGGTCTTCTGTACGTGGAGTTAACTAACATGTACCAACTAGTTCCTATTTCAAACCTCCCATCCATTCTATTGTTAGCTATATGCTTCAAGTGTAGCCACGTTGTTGTAACTAGTCTGAATTTACACGACAAGAGGCAAGCTGGAAAGCAGCCTAGATCCAGACACTGTGGATAGACTTTAGAGCTACAATCCTACCTGTCCGTCGTTGTCTCGAACTGTGACTGAGTCAGGGGGAGGCAACGGGCTACCATCGTCACTCCTAATTCAATGATCTGGTCTGCAAATCCACAACCAATCAGGGCCTCCGGAGGAGGAGCTTAACCGAAAGGCTAGGATGAATATCATTATCATTCGCATTGTCACTTATCAACCACTGATGTCATGGATTATATTCATGGCTAAGGGAGTCAAGTTGTGTCTCAGTGTGCACTCGATGTTTGCTTGGTGCAGGACAGTACTCTCGCTCTTAATCTCGCGGGGCTATCGTGCTTGGAACTACAAAGGGATGTAGTGCATGGAACTTGTGTAGTTTACTGGTTCGACCTCCGCTAAGAGTAACGATGTTATTCGCTCACATGTCGGGAACTACATAATGACTACGCCCGCTCGATGTGTGTAGTTCAGATGGCGCCAAACCGCTATGAGGCGTTATCGCGGGAAAGTGTGAAGAACTACCGAATGACGTGATGTATCTTACGTCGGTAGTTCATGTAGGGTGCAGTTACCACGTTAATGCTTTGCACAAACAGTCCAGCTCAAATGAAGGACACCCTTCTTATATGTTCAAGATAGACTGAACCAAGGTATGTCGTCATTCAGTCCTTGTCTATCTGTGCCCAGTTTAAAGACCCACTTTTGTTCTTTTCGGAACAGAAAATTAGACACATCACTCACGTGTGGTGGAATGAACGGCTTTTCCAGGACATGCCACTTGAAGTCTGTTTCTTCATGGTTGTGTGTTATAAAGTGTTTGGTGAGTTTCGAAATGTCTTTCTTGCACCGAAACGTGCTTTTGTGTTCTTGCATCCTCACACGCACCTTTCTCGTGGTCATACCCACATAGCGTTCATTGCATGTACAGGTGAGAAGGTAGATCAGGTTGGTGCTGTTACAGTTCGAAAACTGTCGTAGTTCCCAAGGTCGACCAGTGCCAATGTCCACACTTGTGATTTTTGATGTCAACGGGCAAACAGAACAACCTCCACAAGGATGGTGACCCAGCACAGGGGGTAGGTCCCACAGAGTGCCTACCTCTCTCTTAGGTGTACCTTTAGGACGAGTCTGTATCAAATGGTCCCTTAGAATCTGGAACGTTTAAAGGCAAAAAGCGGGAACTCAATTTTGCCTTTGCCACTATTCAGAATCCGCCAGTGTTTTTTGATGATTTTTTGAACACTGTTAGACTTGGTATTGAAAGTACTCACTAATGTTAGTCGATTCAAAGGTGGTTTCTCAGGTTTAGGTTCAAGTAATGCAGCACAATGGTTGTTCGCTGCTCGTTTATATGAACGCTGAACAAGTTTTTTGGGGTAATGTCTAGAGGTCAACAGCTTAGACAGGTCGCCTGCGTGGCGTTCAAAAGTTTCGGGAGTGGAGCAGTTCCGTTGGACTCGAAGAAACTGCCCACTTGATAAGTGACAATGCGAATGATAATGATATTCATCCTAGCCTTTCGGTTAAGCTCCTCCTCCGGAGGCCCTGATTGGCTGTGGATTTGCAGGCCAAGCATCCCACCATGCCCTACTTTTACACCCTTCTAAAGGTGCACAAACCCCAGAGACCTCCACCGGGCAGGCCCATAATATCTGGCCAGGGCTCTCTTCTAGAACCACTCTCTGCGTTTGCGGATTACTTCCTCAAACCCCTGGTACACACAATGCCCACTTACCTTAAGGACACCAATGATGTCCTGAGAGTGATTCCTAACATAGCTTTTGATCGTGAGACTGATTACCTAGTCTCCCTTGATGTAGAGTCACTGTATACCTCCATTCCCCAGGATGCGACTCTAGATACCATCAGATCCATCCTGGAAGAATCGGAACTTGACTCCATCACCCCTGTGCCCTTCATCATGGCTCTGGCTACCATAGCCATGAAAGAGAATTTCTTTATGTACGAGGACCAGATATACCATCAAATCTCTGGGACCAGTATGGGCAGTATTTTTGCCCCCTCCCTAGCGAACCTATACGTCCATAAGTTCGAACAAACCACGGTATTGCACCCCACCAATCCTTTCTTTCCATCCATAATTTGGTGGAAAAGGTACATAGATGACATCCTCATGGTTTGGAGAGGAACCAAGGAATCGGTCCTGCCTTTCCATCAATGGCTCAATAACCAGAACAACTATCTCCGCTTTACCATCGAACTGAGCAAAGAAAGGGTACCCTTTTTGGACCTCTCGAGCTACAGTACTGAGACAGGCCTAGAGAGTGAATTATACCGCAAGCCCATGGCAAGAAATTCTCTTCTTTTGTATGAAAGCCAGCACCCTAAGTCCCTGAGGGATAATTTGCCCTTTGGGCAGTTTCTTCGAGTCCGACGGAACTGCTCCACTCCAGAAACTTTTGAACGCCACGCAGGCGACCTGTCTAAGCAGTTGACCTCTAGACATTACCCCAAAAAACTTGTTCAGCGTTCATATAAACGAGCAGCGAACAACCATTGTGCTGCATTACTTGAACCTAAACCTGAGAAACCACCTTTGAATCGACTAACATTAGTGAGTACTTTCAATACCAAGTCTAACAGTGTTCAAAAAATCATTAAAAAACACTGGCGGATTCTGAATAGTGGCAAAGACAAAATTGAGTTCCCGCTTTTTGCCTTTAAACGTTCCAGAAATCTAAGGGACCGTTTGATACACACTCGTCCTAAAGGTACACCTAAGAGAGAGGTAGGCACTCTGTGGGACCTACCCCCTGTGCTGGGTCACCATCCTTGTGGAGGTTGTTCTGTTTGCCCGTTGACATCAAAAATCACCAGTGTGGACATTGGCACTGGTCGACCTTGGGAACTACGACAGTTTTCGAACTGTAACAGCACCAACCTGATCTACCTTCTCACCTGTACATGCAATGAACGCTATGTGGGTATGACCACGAGAAAGGTGGGTGTGAGGATGCAAGAACACAAAAGCACGTTTCGGTGCAAGAAAGACATTTTGAAACTCACCAAACACTTTATAACACACAACCATGGAGAAACAGACTTCAAGTGGCATGTCCTGGAAAAGCCGTTCATTCCACCACACGTGCGTGATGTGTCTAATTTTCTGTTCCGAAAAGAACAAAAGTGGGTCTTTAAACTGGGCACAGATAGACAAGGACTGAATGACGACATACCTTGGTTCAGTCTATCTTGAACATATAAGAAGGGTGTCCTTCATTTGAGCTGGACTGTTTGTGCAAAGCATTAACGTGGTAACTGCACCCTACATGAACTACCGACGTAAGATACATCACGTCATTCGGTAGTTCTTCACACTTTCCCGCGATAACGCCTCATAGCGGTTTGGCGCCATCTGAACTATACACATCGAGCGGGCATAGTCATTATGTAGTTCCTGACATGTGAGCGAATAACATCGTTACTCTTAGCGGAGGTCGAACCAGTAAACTACACAAGTTCCATGCACTACATCACTTTGTAGTTCCAAGCACGATAGCCCCGCGAGATTAAGAGCGAGAGTACTGTCCTGCACCAAGCAAACATCGAGTGCACACTGAGACACAACTTGACTCCCTTAGCCATGAATATAATCCCTGACATCAGTGGTTGATAAGTGACAATGCGAATGATAATGATATTCATCCTAGCCTTTCGGTTAAGCTCCTCCTCCGGAGGCCCTGATTGGTTGTGGATTTGCAGACCAGATCATTGAATTAGGAGTGACGATGGTAGCCCGTTGCCTCCCCCTGACTCAGTCACAGTTCGAGACAACGACGGACAGGTAGGATTGTAGCTCTAAAGTCTATCCACAGTGTCTGGATCTAGGCTGCTTTCCAGCTTGCCTCTTGTCGTGTAAATTCAGACTAGTTACAACAACGTGGCTACACTTGAAGCATATAGCTAACGATAGAATGGATGGGAGGTTTGAAATAGGAACTAGTTGGTACATGTTAGTTAACTCTACGTACAGAAGACCTTGTGACCTCGTAGATTGTGTATTGTCAGAGCAGATCAACGCTTGATCCCTCTGTTCACTGTAATCACGAAGTCGGTTTCTGTCCTTGTAGAGCGGGGTCTCACATATCCTGAGCGAGGTCCAGGAAGAGGTGAGGTCCACTCCCCGGACACACTGGGTGAGTAATGAAGTTGTAAATATTCTAGAAACGATGTATCTCCCTGTACAGACCAGGGTAGCTGAATGTGTTTCACTTGTACGTTTGTCTCCAACAGACATTACTAAGACACCAGGTGCCGAAGAGAGGAGTTCATACAGATGAAGGAACATTATGTCCTTTACTGTTGTATTTCACTTGTGTGTTTTTTCATATAGTTCTTTCACACTTTTCATCACTCACAAGCAGTAGCATTATTATAGAACAGAGACCCTGACGAAAGCCTGGGGAACCTCCCTCTGTGGCTGAAACATGTTGGTCTCTTCGCAGCTATTTGTGTGTACTGCGATGATTATGTTACACTGTTCTTGTTTTTAAATGGGAAGGGGCTAACGTTCATTAAAACAGGTTTTTGTTAAGTTCCCTATCCCTTTTTAATCACCACATATATTATTTCTGCACTGCACATTCCCATCATATCAACATCATGTGGTATAACCGAGTGATTGTGGGTCGCTACCCCAAACCGGCTATCAGGGTATGCTAGTGGTCGAAATGATCAAGAGACACAATACCCGATAAGGATTACCAGATGAGAATATTGATCCATACAAGACTTTGATGGGAATCCTCAACTAAGGGTGACTCACGGTTACCGGTGTCTAACATTCTGGCGATATGGTTTGTTAGTTCTACCTATAATTTTTGTTCCTACGCACACGAGCTGGCATAGGCACAATATTAGAGAATCACTATTGGATTCTAATCCAGACCCCTAAGTTTGTTGTTTATAAGTTTAGTTTGAGTGGGGGATAATACTTAGGCTGGGTCTTTAAACATCCCTCTAGCCCTACAATAGCGTTTGGTTTCTCACGTAGTTTTTAATTTGCCATGCCAATGCAAAGATAGTAAAACTGTTTTAAGCAAAAACATTTTGTCCTTTATGTTAGCAGGATTCCTAAATTTACGATACAAAGAAATATATTACAGTCAAGATTGTTGTAATGCTATTACTGGTAGCCATACCATGAGTGATGCATGGTCAATCATAATCGTATTAGCATTATTTTGCGTCAATCTCCAAATTTTAAAATAACTGTATTTTGTAGTTATACTCCAGAACCAAACAATCTGAAAGGAAGACATGCATAAGAACAATAATTTACACTGTAGATCTATCTGTACAATGTATATTAGTAATGCATTGCGTATCACAGATGTGGAAATTATTTTGTATCAAAACATTTTTTTATCAATGAACATTTTCAGTTTTGATACACATAATTCACAACCTTTAACAAAGCCGCCCCTATTAAATGGAGCTTGTGTGTATCCATTCACACTATTTAGGAACATTAGTACGATGGAACAAAAGTACTGCATATCTTATTTGAGATGTACAGTTATCGTGCTCTCACATGATCATAATACGGCACAGCTGTTTCAACCTGATGGCTTATGTAGCATCATTTATTAAGTTTGCTTACTTTATTGAATACATATAGCTTCTCTTTTAAGACATAAAACTATAAATAATTATTATAAAATTAAAGAACTATATTGTGAAAATTCCAACACTATTACCAATAAGGTGTTAAACATGTGTGGCCTTAAACCATGCATATTACATATCTAGAAACATTAAATATATCGTGTAGCTTCAACATAAGTGATTATATAGATTTCTGTACATATAAAACAATGCACAATAACATGTATACTTCTAAACAACAATTAGATTTTTAACTACGTTAAATTAGTCGATTTGTGAGGCTAAAGCTAAATCAAGTTATGACATTTGTTTTACACAAATTTACACCTTCTCGTCGAAAACTACCCCAAGATAGGGAAACGAGGAGACCCTACATACCACTTCATTGTTACAATAAAAGCTTTTTGATTTCCCCTTATTTTTACCCCTCCCTACAATTAGCACCTAGGACTTTTTTGGGTTTACCTTGAGATCAAGGTTGCTCATGAAGGTACCAAATAACAATGGTTCCTGTGGCATAACAATTTGTACGATATACAATGTTAAACAGCTTAAATAAGCAATGTAAACTTGTAACAGATAAGGGTTTGGCAAGGAAAGAAGCACACGTATGCAAATTTTATAAGAAAGACATATAATTCCCACTTTGGGTCCACACATAATTAAGTATTACAGCAACCACACATATTAATATCACTCTCACCTTTTCCCTAGATGTCCCGCACTGTTTAGTCCTGACGAGACCTCCATCAAGCAGGTCGAAACGCCGTCGACGCTATAGGGAAGGAACCCTTTAAGCACAGTGATCTATGATTCCATATAGTCACTGTTAGCAATTACTGTATTATATTGCTTGGTCATTCCCTTTGTAAATATCCATAACGCAAAACTGTACAGATCACTTATTATCTGTGTTTGTTCTGTTTTTGTTCACGAAATCACTTGGGACACACTGCACTTTCTTGTACATATAACTTTTTGTATATGTGTTGCTGTTGTAAATATGGACACTTTCATGAGTTGAAATATAAGAAGTCTTTCTTATAAAATTTGCATACGTGTGCTTCTTTCCTTGCCAAACCCTTATCTGTTACAAGTTTACATTGCTTATTTAAGCTGTTTAACATTGTATATCGTACAAATTGTTATGCCACAGGAACCATTGTTCTTTGGATAAACACTTTGCCCTGGTTCCGCTGTGAGTAGGGTTCACTTGTTTCCCCTTTTCGCATGAAGGTACCAAAGGCATTCAACAATTTTTGGAGGCCCACCCCGGTATGAGCCATGAGTACAGCGTCATCTGCGTATAGGAGAACTGGTATAACCTGTTCCCCCATACGCGGAATTTCCGGGGAAACCTCCCCCAGCTCAGTCTCAATGGCATTTATGTAGAGGGTAAACAACAGGGGTGCCAAAATGCACCCCTGTCTTACCCCTCTTTCAGATCTAAATGGCCTAGTGCATCACCCCTCAGTATTCACTCTAATTTTTGTGGAGAGATTCGTGTGTAGGTTTGCCAAGAAATGTACTAAGGGAGGATCAAGACCTAACTCAAGGAGTCCCATCCAAAGCTTTGACCTATTAACTAGGTCAAACGCCGAGGATAAGTCCATGAAGCCCATGTATAGGTTACCCTCCTTGGCCACCGTATACTTACTAACTAAAAGATGCAGATTTAATCATTGGTCAATGGTACCTCTATTTGACCTAAAACCATATTGCACATTAGACAGGACCCCTTTCTCCCTCAACCATTCACTCAGTCTATGCAGGACCACCCGACCTAAGACCTTTACAGAAGAGTCAATCAAGGAGATTGGTCTATAGCAAGAGGGATCCTGCCTAGAACCTTTTTTATAGACCGGGATGATAGTTGAGGTTAACCATGATGAAGGAATACTGTCTTGGTTAATGGAGTTAAAAAGGTTTGCTAAGATTTTTGACCACATACCAGGGGCAACTTTGAACGGATCGGCGGGGACCCCATCCGGTCCTGGCGCCTTGTTTTTGGACATTTCCTCAATGGCTTTTACAACCTCTGAGGTTTCAAATTTCAGTGGTGGCAAGGTGTTTTCGGGTAGATGGGCATCAGGGATTGGGCATTTGGAAGGCAGGCTATAGATCTCTTCAAAGTGTGCAATCCAGACCTCATCTGTGATATTGCAATCCAGCGACGCATTGTCTGTATTTGCAAAGAGAGGTTGATTTACTGTAGCCCAGAATTTGCAGCTGTCTCTCAAAACTTCGGGTGACAATAGTTTGTGCCAAGCTTCGTCCCTTAATTCCCGCTTCTTATCAGTTATCGCTTGCTTATTTGCCAATCTATGCTTGGTTACTAGTCCCTTGTCCCTAGGGGTAACTTTAAGGGCTTTGAGAAGTGCAGCGTGCGCGTTTGAGCATCTTTTGTCAAACCACCTCTCACCATACCCAGTTTTTGGCTTTCCTTTGATGGTTAGATTATCATTTACATTTGAGCAGATAACATTATAAGCATTTACGATGTCAGAACCAATAGCCTCATTATCTAGACATATAGTTATCTCTGCCCTTGTCGATGCCAATAAGTCCGCTGTGAAAGTGTCAGGTACCACTTTCGTCCACTTTAATCTTCTGCCTTGATCTTTTAGGGCAATATCACTTTGTACCCTTAATTGAGAATTTCTAAAAGACAAAGATCCCCCCGTTGCCAAGTCCATTAACACAGGATTGTGGTCACTAAAGGCCGAGACCTCCACACAATATTTTAAGACATAACATAACAAATAAGATGTAACAAAAACATAATCAATGATTGTACCCCTGTCCTTTCCCTTAAACGTGGGGTTCCTGAGTTCTCCCATCCCACAACATGATTCATAGAGGTTCCAGTTAGCTAGGAATAATTCCAGGTTCTCCCCCTCTTTTGTGTGTTCAAAATGGGATGGCGCAGAGAACTGTGGCCCCTCCTAATCCTTGCTCCCACATTGATTCACGCAAGGGTGGATATTTAGGTCCCCCATAAACAAAATCTCAAAAGAATATGACTTCCTACTATAACTATAGACAAATTGGTCTAATAGATCAAGATTGTTTTCTGTTTCCACAGCATTATAAAAGTTTCAAAATAGTAACTTGTTTGTGTCAGACACAGAGAGTTCTACCGCTAGGCAGTTCTGACTACCTGTGTCTAGCTACTTAAGAGAGCCTTTGAGCTCCAGAGAGAACAATGACAGTAGTCCACCCTTAGCTCTACCTGCAATGCTTTGCCTAGCGGGAGTGTAAAAATTACAAAAGCCATCCAATGAGAAGGAATTGTGGGGGTCCCAGGTTTCTTGTAGGGATATGATGTCAAATTCAGAGATATATTCCCTCCATATCTGATCCCCCATTTTGGCCCTTAAACCAGCTATATTCCAGCTTATCATTTTGCAAACTGGATGCAGTGTCACAGGATCAGTTATCAGTGGGCACGGCTTGTTCAGTCAGTCGTTCTCAGAGAGATTCGACAGTGGTGCAAAACGATTGATCAGGGTGCAACCCAGTGGGTTAGATATCTCCATATTGGAGCTGCCCTCCCCCAGCAGTGTCCTCTCTCTTGGATCAGGCTGGGTATCCATTGGGGTGTGTGTTTTAGGTGCTTTTGTCCCACTCACTGGGCGGGCCACAGCTAATTGGGGCCTCCTTAATCTGTGGTGAGGGGGTGGGTAGAAATAACCAAGGGGGAGAGGTCTGATGCTCGGGTGTAATAAGTCAGACCCATCCCAGAAAAGCCGACCCACCATAAAACGTGTTTTGAAGTTAATCACTACACAATCCCCTTTTGTAGTTTTCTCCCTGGGTCCAACCCAGCCCACTCTTCTCGCAGTGATTATATCTAGTGCGATGTCATCATCCCCGCTGCAATACTGTTGGCACCATTTTTTAGTTCTTTCTAAGAGATCTCTTGGGCTCTCCCTCACGTTAATTTGCAAAGGCGGGACACCCACTAACACAGCTACCAGGGGAGCGGCTTGGGGCGGGAGGTATAACTTGATACTACACGGTGTTGTCCCTATAGCTGTATTGGAAGCTAAAGCGTCTATCTTACTAGCTACGCTAGGTGTAGATCCGTATTTAGTGGCATTTTTATCTAATGGGCATACCCTTGTGGACTTATCACGTGCTGTCCCTTTTTCCTCCCTTGTGCCTGATGGTGGACAGCGATTTTCCCTTGGAGCGTCACTGGCGATGGCTACAGTAGAACACCCCTCGGGCAGAAGTGTCACTGCTAGTTTACTTTTTAGAAGGTCCCGCTGCTCCTGCATAAAAGATTCAATATGGTTACATTTCTTTAACAGCCCTGACACACATGTATTAACACCTTGGCTGTTGTGCATTGTACCCTCCTGTGCTGATATTTGATGAATCCTATTGTTCATGACGAGCTCAGCTCGTCATCAGCACAGCTCAACTGTGCCTCATGACGAGCTGAGCTCGTCATGAGCATCGAAAGGGTTAAGGACATCAACGATATCCTTGGCTATATTAGTAAGTATGGGTTCCATGTGAAGGTTTATAAGCCCTTCGATTCTGTTGCTGAGTCTTGCCACCAAGTCCTCTTCCATCGACTCAGTTATGTTGGCTAAGTGTTTAGTCTTTTTGGTGCACTTTTTTGGTTGTTTGGCCCCATTAGCCTGTTTGGTAGATGGATCGTGTGTTGCTACCTGTGCCGATGGAATACCCAGCCCACTTCCAGTCACCCCTGTATTAGAAGTTTCTCCAGGGTCTCCTTCAGGCAAAGTTACAGGGAGATTGTCATGTTGTATATCAGGTGGTGCTAAAACATTGTCTTGTGTATCCTCTATTAGTACAGGGTCCGGCAGCTGTGGAGCAGTGATTGTAAATCCCAGTTCCTTTTCCGCTTGGGCAATCTCTTTGGTGATAACCCCTACGGCTGATGTCAGATATGAAATGATTGTGTCAGCCTTTCGTGGGATCTTTGCCTTCTGAGACAGCAGGGACACATTACACAAGTTCTTGCGCTTACCCATATCGAGGTCTTAGAAGGCAAGCCCGTCCCGTTCCCTGTCGTCCCCGGACGGCCACAGACGGCCCGCCATCTGCCCGGGCTCCGCCCGGCGCCGTCCGTGCGCGTCCGCGGCGCGGAGGAAGCTGTCTGTTTTTGAACATCCCTGGTGGCGCCAAACAGGAAGTGGGCGGTGTTCTCCCGAGGCAGGCTGGGAGCTGTAGTCTCGACCCCGCTCCGTAGCCGAGCGTTGCCACCAGCTCGGCGGCGGGGGAAACCACAGCGTCAGGGACCCAGCGCCGTCGTGATGCCCAGATGAACCAGTGAGGCAGGTAAGCTGTCAGACCCCCTCGCTGTGTGCCTTCTCGGTTTTGCGGCGACTGCAGTGAATAGTAAATAAATATTCAGGTTCAAGTCCATCCTATTTATCACTTTTACACTGTTGATATGTGTGGGAGGGATGGGTGGAAAAAGAATCTAGGAGGCTTGGTTTGTTGTTCTCAATTGTTGCATATTTATTGGATGGGTTGAAAATACAGTAGAAAACTCAATGTCCTGGCTCCAGGTTTTCTATACTTGGTGACGTCTTCTCACTTCTTCTTTCTTTCAGGGTGGTTTTCTCCAGGTGGAGGTCCGTAGGAGGCTCAGAAAAGAGGAGAGAAACAGCAGTAAGTACCATTGTGGTTTTTGTTTAAGTGAGCTTGAGCTGGGACAGTGTCCTTCACCACGCCCAGAGTGAATAAAAAATGAAAGGTTCATTCACTCTTGGTTCAAGGAATTGGTGAGGGGGTGAAAGAAATACTGATAAGGGTAAATCATCTGTTTCCCTTTTTAACACACATTCTACCTCAATCTTAGCTTAAAAAAAATAGGAGGAGGTATCATCTACTTAGAAATGAGAGCAAATCAAAGTTCAAGACTAGATTATCCGAGAAATACAGCTCTGGGAAGAGTGTTCCTCGTATACTAGACTTTTTAAATCACAACTAAAAAGCACAGTGTTTATTGGAGCGGTTCTCTATTCTATTTCCACTGAAGGTTTTGGCCAATAACCCCCTGCCTGTGCCTTAAGATACTAACCAAGAGATCAAAACAAGTTTTCAACATAAATACTTCTAAACCCCTCCGGTCGTGACCTTGCACAACCCCAGTTAGGCAAACTTTTGCGGTGGCGTGCTAAGCAGCCCTCAACGTCACTTCACCCCACCCCGCAAGTTCTTCCCTTCCTCGTCTTAAGGCTCCCGCCCTTGTATCCCTAGGTTTGAGTCACCTACCACCGATGCCGTAAATCTCCTGAGTTGCGGCGCAAACAAGCCTCTCCTAGGGGGGTCCACCACTCCTTGCTCCAGTTCTCAGGCATCTCCTCCCCATCCTTGATGTCTGCCTTCGGTCTCTCATTTTGTGCAGTCGGGAGTTGTAGCATCTGCATCTGCATGGCCATTGTTCTTTTGATGCCATGGTTACTAGGGAACACTTGCCGCAAGCTCCCTCCTGGTAGCTTAGCTACAGGGGGTTTGGAATGTTAGCTTTTGAATTGTGTTGGCTGTTGGCAGGCCTTGATGCTGTGCCTGAATGGGATTTTCCTATGTAGGAATAAACGTAAATCTTACCTTGAAGACCTGCCTCAAGTGATCTTTTTGCTCGATTCCTGGATCCTTCACTGGCGTAGTCGGCAGGATAAAGCTGTAAGACAGTGTGGAAGGAAAATCACAACAGCAAGCCTTCTGGTCGTGAGTCTTCACTTTGACGTTGCTGCGCCTCTCCCTGGAGACCCTCATTTCAGGCGTTGTGCCCTGGGTCCCATGCTTTGACCTTCTTTGATTGCTTTTGTGGTAGTAGGCTCACAGTCCCTAGTAATGGGCCCTCTTGCTCTTACCGTTCTACTTTTGAGCTGCTTTTGGAGGCTACAAGTTTGGAACCTCTGCCTCTTGCTTGGGGGCGTATGGAGTCACGCTTCACCCTTCTACACCCCTACTGTGACCCTTTGGGAGGCTTCTACTTTTCCCCTTCTATTGGGACTGGAGTCGCGCCTCATCGTTTGACCGACGTGGGACTCTTCTCTCCGTTTTGGAGTTGTGTAAACTCGCACCTCATTTCTGGAGTGCTGACATGGAATTAGGAGTGCCTTTGCAGTTTTGTACAAGGAGCTCCTGGGTTTTCAGCTTTGGAGCGTGAGAACTGTGCCCGCTCATTGTATTCAACCTCATCTTCCTCTCGTCTCGATCTTCCGGTCTGCTCCTTGCGCTCAACCGCGCATGCTCACAGGATTGGAGGCTGCACCGACTACCCTGTAATTGTGATTCTCTGCAAGGAACTCTTCAACATCGTGAAAGAGCTCTCCAACCCCAACGCCGGCAACAACGATATCACCCCATCGCAAGACCTCTGCAACTCCCTCGCCTCCTACTTCCACAACAAGATCGCGGACATACACAACAGCTTCAGCACTCAACCGACGCACGCCACGACTGAACCACCGCCCCCCACCACCACCCTCCGCGCCTGGACTCCGATCAGCACCGAAGACACCGTCCGCATGATGAACTCCATCCACTCCGGATCTCCGACCGACCCCTGCCCTCACCACATCTTCAACAAGGCTGACGCTGTCATCGCACCCCACCTGAGGGACATCATCAACACCTCCTTCGACACCGCCACCTTCCCGGAGAGCTGGAAGCATGCCGAACTCAGCGCCCTACTCAAGAAACCTACAGCGGACCCCACCGAACTCAAGAATTACCGCCCCATCTCGCTCCTCCCGTTTCCAGCCAAAGTCATTGAGAAGACCATCAGCAAGCAGCTGGCCGCCTTCCTCGAGACGAACGGATCCCTCGACCCCTCACAGTCTGGCTTCCGAGCCAACCACAGCACCGAGACCGCCCTCATCGCGGCCACCGATGACATCCGAGCCCTGATGGACAACGGAGAAACAGCGGCCCTCATCCTCCTAGACCTCTCCGCGGCCTTCGACACTGTCTGCTACCGCACCCTAGTGCAGCGCCTCAGCAACGTCGGAATCCAGGAGAGGGCACTGGAGTGGATCATCTCCTTCCTCAACGGAAGAACACAGAGAGTCCGACTACCACCGTACAAGTCAGAGGCCACCGAAGTCATCTGCGGCGTCCCTCAAGGATCCTCGCTGAGCCCCACCCTCTTCAACGTGTACATGACCCCCCTCGCGGCCATCGCACGCCAGCACAACCTCAACATCATCTCCTATGCTGACGTCACCCAGCTGATCCTCTCCCTGACCAAAGACCCCGCCGCCAGAGCCAACCTTCACGAAGGGATGAAACACGTAGCCGAGTGGATGACGACCAGCCGCCTGAAACTGAACTCAGACAAGACGGAGGTCCTCATCCTGGGCTCCTCGCCCTCCGCCTGGGACGACTCCTGGTGGCCCCCCGCCCTGGGCACCGCACCCAAACCGACAGACCACGCACGGAACCTGGGCGTCATCCTGGACTCCTCCCTCTCCATGACCAGACAAGTCAACGCCGTCTCCTCGACGTGCTTCAACATCCTGCGCATGTTACGGAAGATCTTCCGGTGGATCCCCACCGAGACCAGGAAGACGGTCATCCAGGCCCTCGTCACCAGCCGACTGGACTACGGCAACGCCCTCTACGCCGGAACCACCGCCAAGCTCCAGAAGAGACTCCAGCGGATCCAGAACACCTCAGCCAGACTCATCCTCGACATCCCACGACACAGCCACATTTCCGGACATCTGAGAGACCTGCACTGGCTCCCCGTCAACAAAAGAATCACCTTCCGTCTCCTCACCCACGCACACAAAGCCCTACACGATCAAGGCCCGAGCTACTTCAACAACCGCATCAACTTCTACGCTCCGAAACGCCATCTCCGATCAGCCAGTCACGCCCTCGCCGCCGTCCCCCGTATCCGAAGAACGACAACAGGAGGAAGGTCCTTCTCCTACCTGGCCGCCAAGACCTGGAACTCCCTCCCGACCGACCTGCGCCTGACCCAAGACCACCTCTCCTTCAGGAAGAAGCTCAAGACCTGGCTGTTCGAGCAGTAGCAGCACCCCCTCCCCCCCCCCAAGCGCCTTGAGACCCTCCGGGTAAGTAGTGCGCTCTATAAATGTCTTGATTGATTGATTGATTGATTGATTGATTGATTGATTGATTGATTCGTTGTTTTCAGGGTTTGCCTTCTCAGTGACGGGCACACTTGCATGCTCACAGGCTTGGAGGCTAAACCCAAAAGTGAAGTGAATTATTAATTAATAAATAATTATTATATCCAGATTTCTACTGGCTTGGTAACGTAGAACATTTCTCTTTAAAACTGTAGGTTGCCTCCAAAGTATGGCGGTCCTTTGGAAAGAACAGTGTCAGTCCTGTTTTAATCACCACACCACATGAGCACCAATCAGGAGAGATATCTTTGCATTTAAAAACGTACACTGTGTATTACAAATACTGTCACCTTTAAGCACTGAGGAAAGCTGAATGCTGAAATGCGTCTGCTGAATAAAGGTGTTTCAAATCAACGCCCCAGAGTGCCTTTGTATGCTACACTTGCGTGCGTTAGAGCTGTGAGATATATATATATATATATATATATATATATATATATATATATATATATATATATATATGTCAATTAATAAAGTTTATATTAAGAGTTTTAAATCTTTATTAAATTCATAGGGTTAAGTTTCATATATTTCATATATTATGTGTTTGAAGTGAAGTACTTCCCTTACTATTGCATAGACTGGAGTGTGAATAGTACGCTTTACCCCTCTGAAGTCCAACGCTTTCCCTACTGTTACATAGACAGGAGTGTGAATAGCACATTTTACCCCTTCGAAGTCCAATGCTTTTCCTACTGTTGCACAGACCAAAGTGGGAATAGTAAATTTTACCCCTCCCCCCTCTTTCTGGAGTCCAGCACTTTCCCTACAAATTGCACAGACTAGCGTGGAAATAGTAAATGTTACTTCTCTGTGTTGAAATAGAATCGACAGACGTGAACATTGCCGGCGCCATCTTGTCTAACAAGAGCCATCGTATGCACGTAAACGGCACCCATTTTAGATACCGCGGCCATTGTGTGCATTGCCGATCACCAGCTCGTCACCCTGACCTCGCAATCATCCCCGCGCTCTGCAAACCCCCAAGCACACATGCTAGAGTCATAAAGCATCCTCAGCGTGACCCAGCCCCGGAGCCACTTCCCATGCCTAACGCCCATGTCCTTTCATCCCCCTCGCATGAACAGGCCCATCGATAACCTCCTCCCCTGCACCTGGCTGTTTGATCCGGTCCCAGGCAATAGCCAGACGCTGCGGACACAGTTTATTACCCCCGTACAGTAGATCTTGCTCCCCATCAAAGGGGTCGGAATTAATCAATGACACAACCCTCTTGCACCTGACCCATCCCGCATACTTCAGACCCTGCCGGAATGCCCAGCTGCGGGGATTCCGGGGATGTAATAAACCACTGTCAGGAATGTGTTACCCTGCAATAAACAGTCAAGATTGTATATAAAAGGCTATGCCACAGAGGTACAGTTAGAGCACCTCGAGAAGACATTTTGTTTGTCCGAATTGACGTGTTCTCCTCCGGAGAAATAAACCTGTTCATCGCTTTCCAGAATACCAGCGCCTGCCTCTTTATTTGATTAAGCTAATAATCGAGTAGATCAGAGGCGCTTAACGCCAAATCAGTGATTGATGATAACTAGAGAAAATCTGCTTTTCTACATCTGTAGTCCAACACTTTCCCTAATGTTGCACAGGCTGGACAAACTGGAGTGGGAATAGTACATTTTACCCTTCTGCAGCCCAACACTTTCGTTCCTGTTGCACAAACTGGAGTGGGAATAGTGAACGTTACCCTTTGGGGTCCAACACATTCCTTACTGTTGCACAGACTGAAGAGGGAAAAAGTAAAAATATTACCGCTCCGAATGCCAGTGCTTTCCCTACTGTTGCATAGACTGGAGTGGGAATATTATATCTATTATTCTGATACTTCAATATTTTCTTAATATTGTTTATATAGATTTCATAATGTTATTTGTTTAACTCTATATGTGTAGATATATACACTTTTATATATCATTAAAAATATTTTCAGTAAATGTCTTTTTCTATTTTTTTAATTAATTAATTAGGTAATTTATTACATGTTTTGCATGTGATTTGTTAAGATTTTTTTTATATATATATATACACATAGATGTGTTTTTTTATTGTTTTTAGAGTTGTAAATTAAAAAAATACACAAAAAAATAATATAATGTCAAATAGTTTTTTTAATAATAGTGTCTAGTATATACGTATACATAAACAAATATGTACAGTTTTATACCATTTCTATATATTAAATATATAATTTTCTATGCTTTTTTGAACAATATTAGTGTGAAATAATATTTTTTTACGATATTTTTGAACGTACCTTTCTTAGCATAGCAACATTTTTGGCACAATTTTTATGTGTCACGATACTGTTGTGGTCGATATTATGTTGTTGATCCATAGTCAGTGCCACTGGAATGATGGGACAGGAGAGGTTCAATTATGAGGCTGGGTTTACTAAATTATGCAGCAAGAAAAGCCAAATTTTGCGGCAACATTTGGCACCTTTTTGTCTTGTCATTTTTACATCTTTTAAAACAGTCTGGGCAGGGCCGGACTGGGAACCGAAAACAGCCATGGCAAACTGGGGGGCAGAGGGGTGTATAGCCGAGCTGTTTGGTAATGCTGCTTTCGGCTGATTTTATTGCAAGGGGCCGATATTGCTAGCCCTCTGTAACACAAACGGCCCCCAGGGGCCCAAAACTGGACCCCACCCAGGCGGCCCACCTGGGAAACGCCTGGTGCCTGCTACAGCCAATCTGGCCCTGTGTCTGGGCACAGGTAGCACCTTATTAGTACCAGCATAGCACTGAAACATAGAAATAAGAAACAAAAAGTTGACCAGTCAACCTTTGCAAAGGGCTTTTCACTGTGTAGCAACACGTGTTACTGCGTTTTTAGTACGTTTTGAGCTAGAAACACATTTTTTGATTGTTAAAATCGGCAGATTATGGGCGTGGCTTAAGGCGTCAAGATGGCGGTCGCACTATTTATTTATTTATTTATTTATTTGGCGATTTTTAGAGCGCGCAAATACCCTAGGGTGTCTCGGCGCTGTAGTTGCAGATCACTCCTGAGGAGGGGTGGATTAAGCAGGGAACAACCATGTCTTTAGTTGTTTTCTAAATTTAAGAAGGGTCGGTGCACACTTGATGTGTAGAGGAAGTGCATTCCACAGTATAGCTGTGGCCACGGAGAAGCGTTTGTCGCCCCAGTTGGCCCTTCTTGTACGGGGGACCATGAGTAGGTGCGCTGAGGATGACCGCAGGGTTCTTGAATGTTCAAGCGGTCGGAAGGCTCTTCTTAAGAATAGAGGTCCTTGGTCGTGAATAGCCTTATATGCAATGCATAAAGATTTAAACTTGATGCGGCTCCTCACAGGTAGCCAATGTAATTGTCGGATGTAGGGGGAAACCGATGCAAATCTAGGGATAGATAGCAGTGTTCTGGCTGCTGCATTCTGGACAGTTTGCAGTTTATTAAGAACCTTTTGTTGTGTGTTGAGTAACAATGCATTGCAGTAATCTGTTTTGGAAAATATTAGTGCACTGACCAAGGTTTTGCCTGCATGTGGCGGTAGGTATGGGATTAGTTTTTTTATCCTTTTTAGTACGTGGAAGGAAGAGGAAACCACAGCATTGACATGTTGCTGGAATGTCAGCTTATTATCGAAGATAACGCCCAAGTTGCGTACCTTCGTCACCGGTTCTGGAGGTTGTCCCATCTGGTGAGGCCACCATTGAGGGGACCAGGTTGGTTGAAGCCTCCCGAATGTCATCACTTCTGTCTTATCAGAATTGAGTTTAAGACAGTTGGATGACATCCAGGAGCTTATTGCCTTCATTCCCATTTGGAAATTGGCTGCTACCGAGATTCCGTCATTGTATATCGACAACACCAGTTGGGTGTCGTCAGCGTAGGTAGTGAGGGAGATTCCACAGGATTTTATGACCCTCGCCAGGTCCGACACATAGATATTAAATAGTGTCGGACTTAGCGAGGATCCCTGTGGTACTCCACATGGCAAAGAAAAGGTCTGGGATGTGAAATTGCCTAGTTTCACTGTTTGTGGACGGTTTGATAGGAATGAAGCCAGGAGGTTTTTTGCTTTGCTTGTGATTCCTAAGGCTTCGACACGGTCGATCAAGGTGGCGTGGTCGACCGTGTCGAAGGCCGCAGATAGATCCAGGAGGACCAGCACTGCTGCTCCTCCGTTGTCCATCGTAGACCTAATCTCATCTGCTGCTTTTAGCAGTGCCGTCTCTGTTCCGTGGCCCTGTCGGAACCCAAATTGGGTCTCGTCCAGTAGATTATTGTGATGAATGTAATTTGAAAGCTGGGTATTCATGATCTTTTCAAAGATCTTTGCAGGGAATGGGAGGCAGGCGATGGGCCTATAGCTAGCAGGAAGGAGAGGGTCTAGACTAGGTTTTTTAAGCAGCGGTTTGATTATTGCTTTTTTCCACTGCGGGGGGTATACACCGGATTCAAACATTGCATTACAGATGGTGGTTAGAGGAGGGGCAATAACCTCCGAGATGAGGTTGAGGATGCTTGGAGGACAAGGGTCCAGAGGTGAGCCGGATTTTGTTCGAGCGATCAGTGGTTGAATGAATTCACAGGAGGTGGGTTCAAAACCTGCGAATATGGGGCCGGTGTCAGCTATAGAGTGAGAGGGAGTGGTAGCTATCTCAGGTGTAAATGTATTAAAAATAGCTCTGACCTTGTCCTCGAAAAATTTGGCTAATGCATCAGAAAGGGCTTGAGACCCTTCTGACTGAGGAACAGATGGGTTGGACAGGTAAGTTACTACTTGAAATAGTTTCCCTGAGGAATTTTTCGCCTCATTAATTTGGCTTGTATAGTACGTGGTTTTTTCTGTTTTTATGAGTTTTTTATAGTTAGTGAGAGCGCTTTTGTAACTGATCTTGTCAGATGTGTTAAAGTTACGGCGCCACTGCCGTTCAAGGTTTCTGCAGTGCTGGCGCTGAAGTCTGAGCGGCTCAGAGAACCAGGGGGCTGATGGGCGTATTCTAGTCCGGTGGGAAGTTTTGGAAGGTGCTAATTTGTTGCAGGCTTCGGTCAGGGTCTCCGTATAAGTATCTGACGCTGCTATGGGGTCGTGCTCATTAAGTAATGGGATATCCAGGATCATCTGAGTAAGGCGTTCGAGATTTAAGTTCTTCCAGTCTCTGAATTTAGTAGAATGGGGAAGGGACAGTGGAGGGGGCGTGGGTTTAGTAGGAATAGAGAAACATATAGCGGAATGATCCGTCCAGATTAGAGGAATGATCTCTGTGATGGAGATTTCGGGGTTGTTGGTGAATAATCCATCCAACGTATGACCTGCTTTGTGCGTGGGTTTTTTAACAATTTGTGTAAGACCGGCAGTCTCTAAGTCTCCAAGTAACGTTGCAGTGTCAGGGTCTTCTAAAACTTCGAGGTGAAAGTTAAAATCACCTAGGATGGTGAAGTGTGGTGCTCCAATAGATGTCTCGATTATGTGATCCAGGCGTGCTAGAAACTTGGCTCTGGATCCTGGAGGGCGGTAAATCAGCATGCCTTTGAATGTTGCTTTACTGGATAGGCCTATTGAGAAGAGGAGGGCCTCGCATTCAGGATAGGTTGTGTCTGTAGTGGATATTTTGAGGTGGTTTTTGTAAATGATCGCGACTCCTCCACCCTTCCTTATAGGTCTGTCTAATTTACACACACAGTAATTGATTGGTGTGGCGTCTCTGAAGTCGGGGCCAGAGGCCTCGTCTCCCCATGTCTCGGTGATAAATAGAATATCTATCTGTTGTGAGTCTATGAACTCGGCGATTTCATATTTATGTTTCGGCAGGGATCTTGCATTGATAAGAGCTGCTGTCACTAGTGGGGGAGGTGTAGGGGAAGAGATAGGTGGAGTCTCGGTGCAAGTGGGACACTTGAGTGGTCCGAACCTAGGATCGTTATAGTTAAAGTTTGGTAATGAGTGAGGGTACCTGGTTGTTGGTTTGATGCTGAGGAGTTGATCCGCAGTGTAAGTTATTGACACGGAGCTGGGGGCGAGTAGAGGGGGTGAAGGATTAGGGGGGGTGGCCCTTGGCCCGGCCTCGGCGCGGACGAGCGCAGACGAGCTTGCCTTATGCGCGCCTTCGGCGCGCATTTGTCGCGCCCGCTGCGCTCGTCCGCTGCGCTTCCGCCCAAGACACATGTTTTATGCCGCTGGTCAGGGGGTTGGAGGGGGTGTGGCCAGCCGAGGGGGCGTGTCTCACCTCACCCTCGTGAATGGCGTCGGGATGAGGGAGTCGTTGCAGCGATTAGCGCTGTTTGTCAAGAACCAAAGGTGAGATTAAAATCAAGTATTACAGAACACAGAGTAAAAACAATTTGTCCCTGCTCCCGGCTTCCGCCTCAGGAGCTTAACGCACTCTGACCCCCAACGTCATCCGCCTCGCATCCGCCGCAACCAGCCTGCATCTGACTCCCCCACCTACCTGCCGCTGCTCCCCGTGCTGCCTGCTGTCCCCTGGTGTCTTGGGGGGGCCACTCTGGGTCTCTGTTGCCTCCGTGGAGTCCCTTGCTGCCTGCGGCCCAGGCTTCTCAAAATGGAGGCCCCCACGATGCTCGGACCTAGGCCCTGAGGAACACGCCCTGGAAGTCCAGTGCTCTCCTTCCCGCGGCCTGTGAGTCTCGTGGACGATCGCCCTTCCCGACCTGGAGCCGGGGCCGCAGGGTTGTGCGGACTTGCGGACTGAGCCCGCGGAACTGAGGAGCTGCGAGCTGCGGAGGCGCCTGGAGTCATTGAGTGGCGCGCAGGCCCCGGGGTGGCCGTGGGAGGCTGTTGGGCCAAACCCGGGACTGAGGACGGTGCGGGCATGCCCCTGGCGTGGCCGCGGCAGCCTGTGCGGTGGACGATGGCGGCTGAGCCCGCCTGACCTGCGGCCGGCCCGGTGCTGTGAGGGACCCGCTGAGGGTATTGCGGGGAGCGGCGCAGAGTCTGTGTTGCTGGAGCTGGGCTGTATGGGCACAGGAGTGCCGGACGCCGACCTGAGGAGTGGTCCTGCCTGCTTGTGGTGAGACTGCAGCGTGGGGCCCCCGGCGGCGTAAGTTGTGGCTGGGGGCCCGCGCTTGGTCGCTTGCCCCGGGACTGTTCTGGGCTGCCTGGATCGTGCCAGCATGCCCCCATGGGGGGCACTTCAGCCCTTCGGCATTGGTGTTGCCCTGGTGGGCGAGCCACCCTCTGGGGGGGACACCGTGCAGGGGGCAGCAGGTCATCAGTGGGTCCGCATGGATCTAAGGGGTGCAGCGCCCGAGGACTTTCTTCCCTCTTGGGCGGTGGAGGCTGTCCGTCCCCTCCGCCACCTTGGAAGTGTGGAGCAGGAGTTTGCAGACTGGCAGATCCCAGAAGAGGGTCCGGCGTGGACTCTGATTGCCTTGTGACCCCTGAGGCCGGGGAGGGGCGCAGCCGAGCTTAGCCAGGCCGCCTGGATCGCGGTGTGCCCTTCCCCTGGGGCTTGAGAGTCTGGTGGACGGCCCCGGGTTCATCACCGTCTTCATAGCAGAGCAATGCGTTGTGGTCCGGTGCAGGTGTAAGTTGGCCATTTCAACGGGTGGCGCCCCCCCTTTTCCTTTTCCCCCTCCCCTCCCTTGGATTCCCCCAGGGGACCTAGAATTGACGATTGGAGTGTCTGTGGTGCTGACGGGCCGGGTGTGGGGGACGAGTGTTTGGCCACTAAATCGGGTGGCGGGGATCCGGGTGGGGGACCCTCCCTTTTCCCCTTCCCCCGTTCTTTCCTTTGATCACACTTGTTGGCCTGCCTGAAGACTATGGCGAGGTCTTGCACCACTCAAGCCCCCCCACAACCCAAACTATAATGGCGCAGTTCACGACGTCGGACCGGGGCCCAAGTGGCAGACCGCTGACCGGCTCTGGCCTCTGACCTCTCGATCATCCTACAGGCGATCAGCACGTCCCAGGCCTCCGCAGAAAGTAAGATAGGGGAGGTGCGGTGGATGTGGCCTTAATTCGTCAAGACCTCAGCAAGGCCACGGATTACATCACCGAGGCGGAGTCACGTATCTCCACGGTGGAGGACGACGTGGGCATTCTCAAGTCCTAGGTGGCCCATCTTCAGACGCAGACCTCGGAGTTGCACCGTAGGGCCGAAGTTGCCGAAAATAGGGCACGCCGAAACAACCTGCGCCTACTGGGCTTTCCGGAGGGTGTGGAGAAGGACCGCTCTGCCACCTTTATAGAGACCTGGATCTGCTCCTTGATGCCCAAAGAGAAACTTTTTCCCCTGGTTCACGGTGGAGCGTGCCCATCGCTCTTTTGCTCCTAAACCTCCGCCTAGTGCCCCTGCTCGACCCATCATCCTTAGGATCTTCAACTTTCAAGACAGGGACGCTATACTGGGAGCGGCCAGGGAGCTGGGGCCGTTTCTCTTCCAGAACTCCAGAATTATGGTCTTTCCGGACTACTCCAGAGAGGTGCAATCGCAACGTCAATCTTACGATGAACTCAAACAAAAACTCAGGGCGATGGGCCTCCGCTACGGGCTCCTCTTCCCGGCCCGGCTTAAAGTGATCTTCCAGA
Organism: Lissotriton vulgaris; assembly: GCF_964263255.1. Lineage (NCBI taxonomy): Eukaryota > Metazoa > Chordata > Amphibia > Caudata > Salamandridae > Lissotriton > Lissotriton vulgaris. The sequence goes on along the minus strand of NC_141699.1, from coordinate 602,987,522 downwards.
GTAAGACATTCTTCTTTGACTTGGGGGGCGAGGGAGGGGGAGGAGACTGTTGTCTCCCAACAGTTTGTTATTTTTAGTCGCATACAGGCCGCTGAGTTTCATTCTCATGGTAGCCATGTGTTCTTTCATGCTTCCACAGCCGACATACACATCGTTTCTTCCTCTACCTTTGTCTTTAAGCCCCGGGTCTGGGTGGAGACTCCCCTTAGACCGAACATGGCTTCCCGCACGCATCCGCACCACTCACGTCTCACCTCTCTACATGTCCTACACCTTTAACAGACCCCTCCACATCCTCTCCTGGAATGTAAATGGTCTCATCGACCAAATTAAGCACACTGCTGTACTTCGTGCCGCCCACCGCCACATACCTGACGTTTTGCTTTTCCAGGAAACACACAATCTGGGCTCACAATGCAACTTCCTAGCCCGATACAGGTTTGACCGGGTCTGGCATTCTGGTTTTGCCCGGGGTTCCCGGGGGGTGGCCATTCTACTCAGAAGGGGGCTCCCGTTTACCTTGGCTAACGCTGACTCTGATGCACAGGGGATGTAAGTGGTTCTGTCGGGGATGATTGAGGGATGCCCCATGAACCTTCTGTCCACCTACGTTCCCCCGGCGCTCTTAGCACCCATCCTTCGGCACCTCACACAGGTGATTTCCTCCTTTCCTCAGGGCCTCACTGTAGTCGAGGATGACTTTAACGGCGTCTTGCAGCCCTCTCGAGATGCGACGGGCGTCCCGTCGACGCATTGGTTGGCCTCTGCAAAGAGCCTCTCCGGATGGTCTTCGGCTGTGGGCCTCTGCGACGTCTGGAGGGTGTGGAACCCCTGCAGAGAGCAATACACACACACATCGGCCGCTCACCATACCCACTCCCGTATAGACCTTGTCCTAATGCCTGCCACGGACTGCACACTGGTGTCAGGGGCGAATATACTGCCCAGGGGGATCTCAGACCACTTCCCCATCTCTCTCCGTATTGGGTCCTCCGTTGCAGGCCCATGGGCGGCCTGGCGACTGAACTCTTGGTTCCTGCAGGACTCTGCTCTGGTGGAGTCACTCGGCCAGGAGCTACGTTACTACTTCTCCATTAACAGGGGCTCGGTCCCTTCACAAGGGACATTATGGTAGGCCGGTAAGGCGGTTTGTCGGGGTGTGGCCAGAGGGCTGGTCCATGCGAAACGAACGGAACAGGCCACCCAGCTGGTGCAATTGGAGTCCCGGGCTGTACAGCTGGAACGTGTTCAGCTGACCAATGGTAGTGATGACTCCTCTGGACAACTGGCGTTGGTCCATGAGGAGATTCGACGGATCTCCTTGGAGTCCCCCAAAATGCTCTGGCGCTCCTCAGTGGCACGTATTTATGGATGGGGGGACAAAAATTGTAAACTTCTTCACAACCTAGTGTCCTACTCCAGAGCTAATCGTATCATCCCAGAGATCCGGACAGCCACAGGGTCCCGTCAGGTGACGTCGTCGGCCATTGCACAAACTTTCGCGAACTATTATGCGGACTTATATGCCGCTTGCCCTCCCGGTGCCTCCCTGACTGGACTGTTGGAGGAGTCCGGTACCCAACTGCCGTGTCTCCCCCGGGAAACCGCTGATACCCTGGACGGCCCTTTCACCCCGGAGGAAATTCATGGGGCAATCTCCCTGTTGAACCCAGGCAGGACGCCTGGACCCGAGGGGTTCCCCCAGGAATACTACGCCTCCTTCCGAGATGACCTGGTCCCCCACTTGGTGGAGCTTTTCCGCTACGTGGTTGATGAGGGGTCCTTCCCGTCTGAATCAGATGTGGCTACCATTGTTGTCATCCCGAAGACACAGCCACCCTCCCTGGACTGCTCTGACTACCGCCCAATTTCACTGATCAACACGGAGATCAAGGTCTCAGCGACTCCAGCCCCTCCTGCAGGACTTGGTCCACCCTGATCAATATGGGTTTATGCCCGCCAGGGGCACCCGTCACTGTATTCGCCGCCTCCACCTGGCAATGGGCCACCATCATCGGCTGTACCCGTATCTGATGTTGCTTCTCGTCGACCTTGAGAAAGCTTTTGACACGGTGGACTGGGGGTACCTGGGGGAGGTACTGGAGAGGATGGGCTTTGGTCTTCCCTTCCACCGCCTGATCAGGGTTCTTTATAGTAGCCCTAGAGCCCGCGTCCTCAATAATGGTGGGCTTTCCGAACCATTTCTGATCCGGAGAGGCACCCGTCAGGGTTGCTCGCTCTTACCGCTTTTATTTGCGCTGGTGATGGAGCCCCTGGTGCCGCTGATCCGTCAGGACCCTCTCATCCATGGTTGGGCCTGGGACCTGAGCCAGGTCGATAAGATTGATCTGTATGCAGACGACATTCTGCTCTACCTGGCAGATCAGGACCACTCCGGCCCTAGATTCCTGGAGGCCCTTTCGGCGTTTTAGCTGGTCTCGGGCCTCCGACTTAACCCGGCGAAATCAACCTTGGTCCCTCTACACCCCTCTCGGGTGTGTTTTGATTGACAGGTGGTGATTCCCCTCCGGAGGCAATCATTCAAATACCTAGGCGTGTGGGTCACTCTCCTCCCGGAGCTTGAATGGGCCCTAAACGTTGCTCCCCTGGTCGCTCGGATGAAGGCTGACCTCAAGAACTGGCAGTTCCTCCCCCTTAACCCACTGGGCAGGAGCGCGCTTTTTAAAATGATGATTCTCTCCCGCTTTCTTTACATTTTGCAGAATACCACGATCCACTTTCCAGGTAGCTGGTTCTGGGAACTAGATGGCACACTCACCCGGTTTTTGTGGGGAGGCGGGCAGTCGCGAATGTCCCTGGCACACTGTTGTATTCCCCCCTTTGATGGAGGTATGGGAGTCACTAATCTTCACCTCTACTACTTGGCCACGAGACTCATTGTGATCCACGACTGGTTTGCGGGCGGCTGGTCCGATTCAGCTTACGGGGTGGAGCTCACTACCATGGAATTTGCACAGATCTAGGGGTTCCTATACGGCTGCCCAGTGCCGCAGGCATGGCCCCCAGTCACCAGGACGGTGCTCACGGCCTGGCGTACTGCTCTCCGTCATGTGCAATGGGACCGGAGGCTTACTAGACAGACGCCGTTATGGAATGGTGCCTGGCTGAGGGAGGTCTCGTTCTTGGGGGGGGTTCCGCCGCTGGTACCTTGTGGGGTTCTCGATATTTGTAGACGTGTGGGTGGGAGACCACATGAGATCCTTTGCTGACCTACAACACATGCACGCCCTTCTCCACTCCCAATTCAATAAATACCTACAACTCAGACATGCTCTCCACACGCACATCCCAACACCCACCTCTCTCCCCGAATTCAGCCCCATGTGATGATGGGGAACCTGGGGCGGGGGGGGGGGGTGTCCCGTACATACCGAGCTCTGGTGAACAACAGCCCTACATCTCTTGACCGGCTTTGGGAGCGATGGGAGGGGTGGGTGGGTCCTCTAGACGAAGCAGACTGGCGGGACGCCCTTATGGCACCCAAAACCCTGACTACATCCTCTAAGTTATGCCTGGTCCAGCTTTACTACCTTCACGCAGCATACCTCACTCCGGCGTGTATCTTCCGAGCCGGCATGAAAGCATCCCAGGCATGCGCGCGCTGTGCCTCTACTCCAGCGGATTTCTACCATATGGTGTGGCAGTGCCCGACCTTGGCGCCATTCTGGAGGGGGGTGGAGCTCGAGCTTACGCGGGCCCTGGGGTGGGAGGTCCCCTATGACCCGAGGCGCTTGCTGTTGGGGGTATTCGATGGCTTAGATGGCTCCAGGGCTGACAAGCGTTTCCTGGGGACGGCAGTGGCGAAACGAGACATAGTAGCGTACTGGTCCCAGGCGGCGGCACTAACGGTGCGGAAATGGAGGAGGGGGTGGATTGGTGTGGGGTACAGGAGGAGTCTCTCTTTGAGGCCCGGGCAGTCTGGAACTATTCGGTAAATTGTGGGGCAAATGGTTCGGTTTAATACCACTGAGAAGGTCCAAGTCTTATTATGCAATTGCGTTGTCTGGGGATTGACGCACCCACTCAGGAGGGGCCTCCTTTACCTTTGTTGACGTCAATGAGGAGATGTGTTTTTGAACTGTGATGTCTGATTTGCTACCAATGAATTTGCTTGTTCCTAAAACTTTCAATAAAATTGATTATCAAAAAAAAAATCGACAGATTATGCAGCAGATGATGGATTGTGTGGCAAATGCGACAGAACCATGATTATGTGAAAAACTTTATGGCGGTACAATCAAATAATTCCAGTGGCTTTGCAAACAATGCATAAAAGTAAAGCCATATCATAAAATCTTTTTATGCCTGTATGTGCTTTTGGTTGCTAAATGTTATATTCTATCATTAAAAAAAATTATGTAGGCTCAGGTGTAGTTTTTAATTTGCCATGCCAATGCAAAGATAGTAACACTGTTTTAAGCAAAAACATTTTGTCTTTTATGTTAGCAGGATTCCTAAATTTACGATACAAAGAAATATATTACAGTCAAGATTGTTGTAATGCTATTACTGGTAGCCATACCATGAGTGATGCATGGTCAATCATAATCATATTAGCATTATTTTGCGTAAATCTCCAAATTTTAAAATAACTGTATTTTGTTGTTATACTCCAGAACCAAACACTCTGAAAGGAAGACATGCATAAGAACAATAATTTACACTGTAGATCTATCTGTACAATGTATATTAGTAATGCATTGCGTATCACAGATGTGGAAATTATTTTGCATCAAAACATTTTTTTATCAATGAACATTTTCAGTTTTGATACAAATAATTCACAACCTGTAACAAAGCCGCCCCTGTTAAATGGAGCTTGTGTGTATCCATTCACACTATCTAGGAACATTAGTACGATGGAACAAAAGTACTGCATATCTTATTTGAGATGTACAGTTATCGTGCTCTCACATGATCCTAATACGGCACAGCTGTTTCAACCTGATGGCTTATGTAGCATCAGTTAATAAGTTTGTTTACTTTATTGAATACATATAGCTTCTCTTCTATGACATAACTATAAATAATTATTATAAAATTAAAGAACTATATTGTGAAAATTCCAACACTATTACCAATAAGGTGTTAAACATGTGTGGCCGTAATCCATGCATATTACATATCTAGAAACATTAAGTATATCGTGAAGCTTCAACATAAGTGATTATATAGATTTCTGTACATATATATTACAATGCACAATAAAATGTATACTTCTAAACAACAATTCGATTTTTAGCTACGTTAAATTAGTCGATTTGAAAGGCTAATGCTGAATCAAGTTATGACATTTATTTTACACAAATTAATATTTTACACTTGCCTACTAGCAGGGAATTACCACAATTACCTTTCTTGAAGCACTGATTGATTGCTCAGTGCCTAAAGATATATTAATCATGTGTGCTTCCTGGATAATTAGTTACACACGGGAATTTTCCTTTAGAATCCACAATACCTTGAACATTTATTGAAGAGGCATCCTTATGATTGTGGTAGATGTGAGCAGATAATGCAGGTGGGACTAATTGCTTAAGGGTGCAATCAGTGGCTCCCATAACATGCATAAATTACACAATTTAATAGAAAGCTAGCTTCACCTGAATTTGCTCTGGCCTAGATTGTGGGAAATGCAAATACTGTGCTTTTATTACAGTTATGGCATCCTTTATTGGTGGCAAAAAAAGAAAATTCTTCTTGAGATGCCTACTACCCTGGCAGTAGTGCTCTAAAATGAACCAGAAGCCAACATATGTAGGACTTAGGGGTGGGCGGAGCTCGCAGAGTTCTACTCAGTGGAATGTCTCGTAGTTATCTTCAAACTCCGCGAAATTCCAGAGAATTTCGTGTTCGGCGGAATGCCGCCTGGTCTTACGCCTAATTTTGTACTTTTTTTATCCAAGTGGCATTAAGTATTTCTTTTATGTCCATAGTACTTTTTGTTGTTGTTGGGGGTGCAGTCCATCCAGCTGAATCTCGCTGTCGGGCCGTGGTAGAGAGTTCCTGCTCCTCCCAGCTGCCCAGAGGGTCTTCTCCTGCCAGTTGCCCCCCTGCTAGTCGATCTGCTGCAGTGTGCAGTTTTTGGCGAACATTCTTGATCGTCCCCATCTCTCAGTACCAGACACCGGCAAATAACCTGATCCAGAAATAACAGCACACACGTGAAAGGAAAAGGACCACAACATCTGCCTTACTGGAAGCGAAGCAGCACAGTTGCTCTCCTGAGCACCAACAACACTATACAAAAACAAACATTTACAATGCAATGGTCTCGGCATCATTAAAGGTAGAGCTATTGGCATTGCTCATGACATTTTTTTTTTAAATCATAAAAAAATTGCATTGTCATTTAGATTGCCAATAGCTTAATCGTTAAATAAATGGCATTGTCATTTACAATGCCAATAGCTTAATCGCTCGCAAATGCATGACCTATTGCATTTACACCCACACAGAGCCACACATACAGAGCCACCCACACAGAGCCACTCACACAGAGTCATTCACATAGAGCCCCCTACACAGAGCTACCCTCACACAGACAGAGCCCCACACACAGAGCCCCACACACAGAGCCCACACACCCAGAGCCCACACACACACACCCTGAGCCCCACACACACCCAGAGCCCCACACACACACCCAGAGCCCCACACACACCCAGAGCCCCACACACACCCAGAGCCCCACACACACACAGAGCCACATACACACACAGAGCCACATACACACACAGGAGAGGAAGCACAGCGAGGGGCAGGGAAGCAAGCACAGCGAGGGGGCAGGAGATCAAGCACAGCCAGGGGGCATGGGAGCAAGCACAGCCAGGGGGCAGGGGAGCAAGCACAGCCAGGGGGCAGGGGAGCAAGCACAGCCAGGGGAGCAAGCACAGCCAGGCGGCAGGGGAGCAAGCACAGCCAGGGGTCGTAACGCAGCATAAGCACTAACTATCATTACACCACCTTATCAAAAGGAAAAGGCCATGAGAGGGGGGGTGAGGAGCTCACGCACACACAAGCAATGAGGGGGGTGGAGGAGCTCACGCACGCAGAAGCCACGAGGGGGGTGAGGAGCTCACACACGCAGAAGCCGCGAGGGGGGAGAGCGGTGAGGAGCTTACGCACACAAGCAACGAGGGGGGAGTGGGTGGGTAGCTCACGCACACAAGCAACGAGGGGGAGAGGGGGCTGAGGAGCTCACGCATGCAGAAGCCACGAGGGGGGTGAGGAGCTCACGCACACAAGCAACGAGGGGGGGAGGGGGTGAGGAGCTCACGCACACAAGCAACGAGGAGGGGAGAGGGTGAGGAGCTCATGCACAAAAGCAACGAGGGGGAGGGGGAGGGGGAGGAGCTCACGCACACACAAGCAACGAGGGGGGAGGGGTGGAGGAGCTCACGCACACAAGCAACAAGGGGGGGAGTGGGGTGAGGAGCTCACGCACGCAGAAGCCACTTAAATGCAGCACTTTTAGTTTCTTATTCATCCAGAAGATGATTTTCATCTAAATGCTTAATATATGCCTTTCACTCTGAAGCTATGATAAAGGCCCAAATGCTGTTATGACAATACCAGCCCAGTGTGCTGAGCAATAATTTTCACTGCATGTCCCTGTATGCCTCCCGAGAGGTGCACCTCTATGGCACAACACATGTCATCGTTTAGCAACAGCCCTTACTAAGAGGCCTATAATTGTAGGAGCATGACCCTGCTCACTTTTGTGTGCCGATTTGAAGTGCGCAGTCAGAGAGTTTATGTTGCTGCATAAGACTTCAGATTCCAGTGTTCCCAATCTGTCACCTTTCAGTCACACCGAGAGTAAATGCAGCATATGAGCCTTGAGGGGAATCGTTAAACCTGCGCACCAAACAATCCCCCACATCCCCACCCACAAAGGCATCTGGGAGAGTGTGCAGTCAAACGCCTGCCTGTCTGGGTAATCAATGTAATAGCCTCTTATAGTTGGCTAACAATAAACATCTGTTATTCAGCATCAAGATGCCCCTTTGGGGCTGAACGTGTAATTTACAAATGCACATGTTATGTTATGATCAGGTAAGTCGCTTAAATCATGCGCTATTTGCCCTGGCCTAACCTGCAGTAATTACCACTGCCCATAACTCATAATCAAGGGCTCAGATGACTGAAAGCTAGAGGTAGTTTTCTAGGGTGTCAAGCTTATGCCACCTGCTTTACATTCAGCTCTTGGAAACATCTGCACACTTAACTCAGCAAACTTCCCAGCATTCGAATTTGTGACCTGTAGGTTACACCCGTATCTCTGCAACAACCCACTGAGCAACCTTCAAGGATTCAAACCTGTACCCAGCAGATTGAACAGCGCACACTGCAGCAGAGCTATTTTACTATGATTGAAAGCTGTCACCTGCTGAATAAACACCTCTCAGCTATATTACCACCTGATGTATTGGGCCTTCAGATATAACCATTAAGACACCTCTGGGGACTAGCGTTCCTACTGCCGATATATCTAGGCGATGCGAAGGTCACTGCTTTCAACTCATGGTGAACCCAGCACAGAGCTTTTCATCCTTTTCAGGCTCATAAAATTAACGCCACTGGGGGGCGCATGCACACGTATTAATGGATGTTGCTAATTCATATAGGCCGTGCTTAAGCTTCGATATCAAAAGGTGGGAATCAAACAGTGGAATTCTCACAATTGCAATGCATTCTTCTACTTGGATTTTCCATGGGCTATATATTATGCATTGAGGTACGGATGTCAAGAAGAAACGTGCGACACAAAGTGTGGCATTCCTCACTGGTATGTAGATTGATGATGTATGGGTACCTGGAGAAATTGGACTACTTAACATTATAGCAGTAGCAGGGCTTACACAACCCTGCTGCATATCTGCATGCCTTCCGATTACGTCATTGCAGTCAGTAATGGCATTATTATAGAACTGGAGGACCAAGTCCTCCACCCACTATGCGAGAGGCAGAGGAGGGCAAATCTCTTGCAGCATAAGAGAGGCTCACTCGCCACTCCTGGATAGACTATTCTTCTGTAAGGAACAATCGCAATTTATAAAATATTACCCACTGTATACTAAAGCTGACGCTGCCAACAAACGACAACTCGTGGTTGTTAATTGTGATGTGCCTAATAAATACGTAGGTCCTCTGATATGCCCCAAATATTAATGGGAGGGTGTCACAAATACGCCCAGTTACTATCCCCTAAAAGTACATCACTAGAAGTTACAGCTTCTCACTATAAACGCGGAATATCAAATCACGAAATATTTTCCAAAACTACGAGAAAGTCAACATGGTGTCCAGAATGCCAGCCATTCAGAAGAATATTTCATGGGGCTGCGTAAATGGATATTGGTGTACGCACGTCCCCTGAGGTAAATGGAACGGCGAAAGTAAGGAGGGGGGCCTCTCAATCGGGTGACGCTCAGCAGATAGTGTGTTGCATGAAGTAGTAGTCGAAGCCCGTTATAACTGCACTCTATGCCTGGGAGAGGGGCTGGTTCAAAGGGGTGAGTATGCCCGATAACCCGGGGCAGTTTTCTTTCACGCCCCTCTCTGCTAGGCTTGCAGGAAAGGCGTGTGAACCATCTCTCTTGCTGCAATAAATACCTATACGCAGACAAGAGTTCTGCACGGGGGTGGAGGTCAGCGTTGCACCGTGAATAGGGAGGTCACAACATAATTTTAAGGAGGCGGAAGGGAGGGGTGGGGGCTGGGGAGCGGCAGAGCACGATGGAGGAGAGCTGCAGCAGAGGGAGCAGGGGGGAGGCGAGAGCGCGACGGAGGAGGGCAAAGGGAAGGGGGGAGGCGAGCGGAGCCGAGCAGCTCCTAAAAGCAGAAGGGAAGGGAGGCGAGCACCACCACGTTTCTCCGAGGCAAGGAGAAAATGCCTCGGAGAAACGCACAGCCATTTTCGGATTCGGGGGCGTGTATTTGTTGTTTTGAGTGACGGATGACGTCACTGGCTAAAGAACAGCAAAATGTACGCCCCCGAATCCGAAAAAGACGGAGCCTATTCGGAGGGACAGCTCTCTCTTCCAATGGCTGGCCTCTGTTTAGGAAGCCAGCCAATGGGAGAGAGGCAAAAACAGAGACGGGACAAATAGTCCCACTAAGAAACATTAATTCTCGGACTTCCGGCAGACAGGATATTACCGAGACCTAACTAGAACATTGACGCCCAAATGCAAAAACAGGGGTTGCTACCCTGAAAAGTCATTGAAATATGTTCCCTTCAGTCTGTGGCTCTTCAGCAACCAAAACTGTGGCATACGCTACTGAATCGGTTTTTGTAGCAAGAATATATCCTCTACATTTTATTGTTTATAATCCTGCCAGCTACTGTATTGTACACTTTTCAGCCGAAAGATTTGTGTATTTAAATTTAAACAAACAATAAGAGTGGTAGTATTTGTCAACTTTCCTGAAAAAGTGCTTAAGATATTAAGCTATCTAGGTCCAAAAGTGTATTTTCAACATTGTGCTACTGTAAAGGTGGGGAGAAGCACCATTTAAAGATGGTGCTTTTATTAGTCCATTTTCTGCTCTCAGTATCCAACAAAGGAGGTGCTCTGCATCTGTTATTAGATCCTGGATTCCCACGTTGTGTGATCCGAAGCAAGGTCGCCACATGTTTGTATTCTACACACAAGGTGGCTGACAGGCGCAGACGGTGAACTCCGCTCCGCCAGCGGCAGGCAGAGGTTTTTTTTGTCGATCTAGTGCATAAACTCTGCGAACTCTGCCAGTGGAGCGGAGTTTACCACCAACCCCTTATAGTACTGTCTGCAGCTAATTTCACATGAGTGGAATAGCATGTGAACGTGCAGTTGATGGCTCTAGATTTGGAGCTATTTTTCGCAACTAATGTGAAATGTTTCCCTTCTTCAAACTGTACATTTTAATAGCCTCACCATCTCTCTGAACAATGAGGCTGCTCTGCTGACGAAATAGCCTCTCATTCCTCTTTCTCTGTTACTCTCATCGACATAGACATTGACTCAGTCTCATAATCAGTATCTCCAAGTTTAGAAATCATGTGGAATGTGTTTGTGATCCAATGTCCATGTATAAAAGGGAGTTTGTCTGACTACTTGCACCTGCTAGGGCAAAGCACAGATTTGTGACGCATTTTTCCCACTGTGATACACAGTGTGGCTATGTGTCATGCAGCTTCTACTTAGTACTTTCTACTTTGTAAATAGCACTGCGTTAGCCTTGCATTACAAATTGCAAGGGAACACCCGCCTTGCATAAACTTAAACTTGCATGGCACCAGATGATTCAACGCAGAGCTTGAACGACACAGTCGTCAAAAGCCAACACAATTGTACCACTTCAGATCTAGGAGATAATGACTTCAGCCCTTGAGCTGTCATGCGGCGATTTGCGGCACACAGACTACACAAAGGCTTAGTATATCTACCCCTGAATCTCTGAAATTCAAGACAAAAATTCTCTACAAGGAAAGGAAGCAGGCTGCACTTGAAAAAGATTTCATACTGTTGGATAACTGCTGAACATGAAGCCGGAGGGCCAGATTCACAAAAGTAACTTGAGACAAAATCTTAACTTTATGGCTTTCAGTATTCACAAAGGGCATATAGGAGTAGTAAAGTTAGGATTTTGTCTCAGTTAAACTTACGTTTTGGTCTTAAGTTAAACTTAAGACCAAAACTTAAGTTTAACTAAGACAAATTATTAACTTTGCGACTTTCGGTATTCACAAAGGGCATTCAGGAGTAGTGAAGTTAGGATTTTCTCTCAGTTAAACTTAAGTTTTACTTAAGTTGAACTTAAGACCAAAACTTAAGTTTAACTGAGACAAAATCCTAACTTTACTATTCTAAATGGCCTTTGTGAATACCGAAAGTAGGTAGAGGCTGAGCGGAGAGGTAAGATGGCGCCCGCTGCTGCGGACATGTAGGCTGAGCATTCTTGCCAACTCACTTCTGTGATCTTTTGCTACAATGTTGCAGCTTTGAGACCCAGAGGGATAAAGTTATTGGAAAGCCCTTCACGAGTGACACTTTTTAGGGAAATCTTGGAATTCACCTTCTTCCTTTGCGGCTGTTTGGCGCTGTAGAATCAGGAGACGCAGGGTGCTTCTGACTCGCGTTTCTCCGACACAGCTGTGTGTGTGGGCAGAACCTGATCCTTCAACGTCGGGTGGAGCGCGGTCTGTTCAAGCACGCTGAGAACTTTGTGTTCGTTCACGGGGCGAGTAAAAACTTGCTGTTGAGTCGGTGTGATCTGACCACTATGCCCCCAATAGGAGGGCGAGGCAGACCTTGCATACAGGACAACTGTCCAAGACGCGGGAAGCACTGTAACTGCGGCAAGCTCGGGAGCAAACTCAGGAGCGGGGAACACCGGTTCTGAGGTAAGAGCTGGTGGTGCTCCAAATGTATCAACTGCTAAAGATAAGCCTCCAGTTAGGGATAATGATATGGCTCTTGACGGTGCTTCTGCTAGGGGCAAGAAGGCTCCTGAGACAAAGAAAATTCTGACAATATTTTCTGTTAATAAAAAAAAACTACAGGGGAAACAACCTGCCCCTCCTTCTGCCTCCCTCCCTATAATTGGAGTCTCTGATAGTTTGTGTCAGATTAATAATCATGCTCCTGCCACTGAAAATATGGGCAAGAAGGCTTCGGCGCAGAATGAAGTGCCTGCTCCTGCTGTTGGGGCTACGGCAGAAGTCGGGAAAAATTGGTGTGGATTTTCACTCCACTGGTGCAACTGCCTCAGTACCTCCCAGAGATATGGTTGTGGAAAAAAAGAATGGGGACTCAACTTCCATGGTTAATGTAGGGGGGGTGGAGGCTAGTGAAAATTGTGATGGCAGGGTCCCTTTATTAATGGGGGGCCAGACGCAGATGCTCGATGCTGAGTCGGGGATTATTATTCATTCTCCGATCAATCAATGTCATCCTGTGAGGATCTTGTGCATCAGTATGCAGCACAAATGAGTGTTAATGAGGGTAGTGATCACAGTAGTCTACTGTTGGAGGAGCCGGGAGAGCACACTGAAGGGAAGTTGGACACAGTGTGTAAGAGGCTAGAGTTGACACTGGTCGATGGGGGGGGCATTTCAGAATTTTCTGGCCAGACACAAACACATACACACAATCTTGCAGAAGAGGATATTTCCCTTTCATTAATCTATCAGTCCATTATATCCCACCGCGTTGAAGCGCGGGAAGAGAGCCAGAGAGTTCAAAATGTTTTCAGAAAGCTACAAAATTCAGTCCGGAGTATGTCAAATTCTCATGCGGATTTTGTCTCTAGGTTTAATGAGGCTGAAGCCCAAATTTCTAATCTGGAAGATGATTTAGCTCAACAAAAAACTGTAACTGCTTCTTTCCAATTAGTCAAGGATGATACAGCCTGAAAATTGGCGGATATTGAAAATCGAGCACGGAGGAATAATCTACGGATCCTCCAGATTCCTGAGGGGAAGGAAGGACAGGATCCCCGGTGTTATATTGTGGAACTGTTTAAAACGGCCTTTCCGGAACTTTCAAATGGGACTGGGATCGTGAAATTGAAAGAGCTCATCGCTTTCCTTTTAACAGACGCATTTGTTCTGGTACTGAGCAGATAAATGAAAAACCTAGAGCTTTTCTAATTTCATTTAACAGTATTCTGGCACGAGAAGAGGTTTTTCAGTTAGCACGTCCTTATAAAAAAAATCTGGGGGTGATTTTAAGTTCTTTGTGCAACCTGATTTTTGCCGATCCACAGTTGAGCTCCGGTGGCAGTTGCGTGAAGTGATTGCCCAATTTCAGGTCAAAGGAGCCCAAGCTTACTTGTTGAACCCAGCAAAACTGAAAGTGATCTTTAAAGATAGTACACATTTTTTTTCTAACAAGGGATCTGCTAAAGATTTTCTAAATTCTATTTAATATGTTGGGCTTATGTAAATGGTTATTGCTGCAACAGAGTACCTTGTTTTGTGACACAAGTGTATGTGTATATTAGTATATTTTAGCTTTGTTCTTTTTTGAGGTTTGATTAGATACATATTAATTTGAGCAGAGTCGTGAGGGCAGGCAAGGGGGTATACGCTTGCCTGCATCTACAGGACCATGAGTCCTAAAGCCTTGTTTCAGGGGGGGGACATTTGGGATGAGGGGGGGAGGGCTATGTGGGTGGGTCACAAAGGTGGAGGAAAAAGGATAAAAATTCCACAGTTACTCGAAAAGTAAATAAAGAGAGTGTTTGGCTGGCTCAGGAACATTGGGAAATATGCAGTGTTATCTTGTTCAATATGGTGCTGTTGATAGAAGGGTTGATTGACTTTCATTATGGCAGCTAAGGGGGTACAAATATGTTCTTGGACTGTTTCTGGTCTAAACAATTGGAGTAAGAGAAATCGAGTTACTGCAGAGTTACGTAATATTCAGCCTGATTTGGTCTGTCTCCAAGAGACGCACATACCTTGGACACAATGGTCGGTTCTAGAAACTCTGGGGTACTCATTGGTAGTGGCTTCACAACAATCTTCTATGATTAGAGGAGTGGCAATATTAGTCAAGGTTAATAGGGTTACAATGGGTCACTGCTTAGCGGATAAAGTTGGTAGATGGGTTATTGCAGAATGCAGGATAGGGGTTATTAAATACACAGTCTGTGTCATATATGGATCCAATTTGGATGATGCCTCAATTTTTGAAGAATTAAATATTGAGTTGGCCACATGGGGGTCTCCTTTGATATTATGTGGGGATATAAATATTCATCTATCAACTCTAAATCTGCAGAAAGGACCTTGGGGGCGTCGGGGGCGGAAGCCACGGGTGTTTAAAGCTCTGCACAATCTTCTAAGCGATCTCGGTTTGATCGATGTATGGAGGAATTTAAATCTGACAGACCCTGGGTTTACCTATTATTCTTATCCTCACAAAAAGTTTGCACGCCTGGACTATTTTTTTCTATCTGCTTTATCAATGGGCAGGGTCGCAATTCAAATTATGCTGAGGATTACGTCTGACCACTCTCCAATTACACTGACACTCACTGTCTCTACTCATTACTCACCTCTAAAGACATTTTCATTTGATCTGAAACTGTTTAAATGAGAACTTTAAAAAACATATGTCGAGGTGGATTACCGAGTTTTTTGTTATCAATAGACATTCGGCCCATTATGCTATAGTATGGGACTCATTTAAGGCGTGCTTTAGAGGCGCAGTATTAAGATTTGTTTTTCAACGAAACTGGAAGAAGAAAGCAGAGATACAGGAGTTGTACTCGCTTCTTAGGAATGCTGAGGGTAAATTAATCCAGGGGGCTATGTCATGGGCGGACAATATCTTAGAGTTAGAAGAGGCCACTGAGCAAGCAAGGGCTAAAATACAACGGATTTGGAATATGGAAAATGTTCGAAAATATTTGGCAAATGAAAAACAAATGCACGAGTATGGGGAAGCTGTGGGTCGCTGTCTGGCATGGCGATTACGTTGGAAGGAATCTATGGGTTGGATTAAAGCTTTGAAAGATAAGGCTAGGTTAGTTTGTGGGGAACCTAAAGGGATTTTATCCATGTTGCATCAGTTCTATTCGGAGCTATATACCCGACAAGAAATGTATGACAGGCATATTATTAATTTACTGGATGGGGCTATAGCACATCTAGACTCTAGTGAGATAGCAATGTTGGATGAGCCCATTTCAACGGAGGAGTTAGAAGCTTTAACTTTAGGGAAGGCTGCCAGACCCGATAAGCTGCCTACAGAGATTTATAAGATGTTTTTTTTGTCTAATCATAATTGACATGTTGAGCACATTTAGTGCTGCACAAGAGGGATGTGCCCCTAAATCTTGGGCAGAGGCTACTATAGTTGTTTTTAGTAAAAAGGGCAAAGACCCTGAATTGGTTGGGTCATGAAGGCCAATTTCACTATTGAATTGTGATAGTAAAATCTATTCAAAGATACTGGCTACACGTATGTCTAAACTCATCAGCTCTTTGGAATCACAAACTCAACATGGGTTTATTACAGAGGGTAATACTATTACGCACATTAATAAGGTAGTGACGCTGTTCGATGTCGCTTAGACGGAAAAACGAGATTTGGGTTTAATCCTATTAGACGCAGAAAAGGCGTTTGACCTTGTGGAGTGGGCATACCTGTGGGAACTAATGTTTCGTTTGGGTTTTGGTCAACGCTTTGTTACTGCCCTTTAGGTTTTGTACACTTCACCGGTCGCTAAAATTGCCTCAACGGGATTATTATCAGAGACTGTGAATATTACAAGGGGTACTCGACAGGGGTGCCCTTGTTCACCATTGTTGTTTGCATTATATATTAATCCATTTATTGAACAGCTAGGTAACAATACCTTGATTAAACCCTTCATGGTACATAATATTCCATACTCTGTATTTGCATATGCAGACGATATTGCAATAACTACTTCGGATCCCCATGCAGCACTCCAAGAGATAGAGTGGCTTGCTACAGTATTTCTCCAAGTATCGGGCTACAAATTATATACAGCTAAAACGCAAGTTTTAATTTCTGGAACAGTGACTTTGGATGATGCTCGAGTTAAAAGAGAAGTGACATACTTGGGCATCAAAGTCAGATCGTCTTTGCAGGAATTAGCTGATGTCAATTGGATTACATTACTACGTAACATTCAGGAATCATTAGATAAGTGGTAACAACTTCACCTCACACTGATTTATAGAAGTAATATTATTAAGATGAATGTGTTAGCCAAGGTATTATATTTGTTTAGAGCGGTACCATTAGAATTAACAGTGTCCCAATTTTCAACATTTGCTGTCCATTTGTTCAAAATTTTTGTGGGCACCTGGCAAACCGAGAAGGGCTATGCGATTCTTGACTCTTCCAATTGAACGTGGGGGATTAGCAATTCCGGATTTTACCTTTTACTTTTATACAGGCTTTTTGTTAAAGATGCAGATTTTATTGACCGGGGAAGAAATAGGTAATGCTGCGGAGGCCCCTTCAATTTTCCAGATTTTGTTGGGACCGGAGGCACGACAATGTTTATTTAAAGAAATAGAAGGAAGTTATTTGAAACAGACAAGGTTTAAGGTGTTGATATCGGCCTTTCAATGTTTGGAAAAGAATACTTAAGTTATGCCAAGTTGAGAAATTATCTTGGTATACCCCTACCAACGCTGTAAGACTTCTTCCCCCTATTTTTTGGGATGGTGTTACTGTGGGCTGTCAGTTAAAAGGCATTGTCCAATTGGGGGATTTTGCTGATACGGATAGCTCCCTAATTTCGTTTGTGGACATGTCTAGATTGTACTACTTGTCTAAGTCACAATTCTTAAAGTACTTGCAAATTCACAACTTTATTACTTGGAAAAGAATTACGTTGGTTCCTAATATAGTAGTTGCGGCTATTCAGCGACAAGCTAAAATTGGGGGGTCTACCAGCTATTGTTGTCGTACAGAAAAGACGATTTAGAGAAACATGATGGTAAATGGTCTTCAATTTTGAGGGTAGATAACATATCCTTAAAAGATGCTATTTTAAGGTCAAGGGAAACTTTACTTTCTGCTCATTTGCAAGTGCAATGTTATAAAACGTTTTTTAATTTGTACTATACGCCGGCTCGTATGTCTAAATGGGGAACAGGACAAGATGGTAAATGTTTTCGATGTGAGGGGGATAATGCCGATATGTTACATATCTTTTTCAGTTGTGGTCACTTGATGAACTTTATTGTCAGTGTAGAACATTTTATAAGTAGAATTATTGGGATGCCGATTGTTATAACCTCTGCAATTATGCTTTTGGGTTTGGGGCCCCAACTAGGGAAGGGTACCCCCTTATACTAACATCGATATCTGATTTTCATTGCCATGACTGTCGCGCGGCTGTGTATTGCGGCAGAATGGCTTCAATCTGATCCCCCATCTTTTGAACGTTGGAGGGCAAAGATGTATAATTTATTTAATTTAGAGTTCAGTCTATATTCAATTAAAGGGGTGAAGAAACGGAATATTGGTTTAGGTATATGGAGATTGTTTTCTGAGCATATTAATGTTTGAAGTCATATAAATGTCTGCATTAATTGTTTTGTCGAGATACTGTGGAACAATCATAAAAATAAATAAAAAAAATTTAAAAAGTGAATACCGAAAGTCATGAAGTTAGTATTTTGTCTCAGATTACTTGTTAATGGGGCCCGTTGACTTTTTCAGGAAAGCTCCGAGCTCAGAGAAGGTCCCTCACCGACCGCATCATTTTCATGCCTTCACCTTGTGAACATTTCTAACTTCACACTCAGACAAGTTTTTGGAGGATCGATTTTTCAAGTGTAGCTTCATGGGGTCAGGTACAACTGAATTGGATTTGCTGCTCTGTAACAGCTCAGAGCAGGAGGAAACTGAATCTGGCCCATCACAAATGCACCTTTATCGAATCGGTTTGGCAGGTTGGTTGCCAGTCCTCTGGAGGTCTTCGAAGCCAAAATGTTTTATAAGCCCCGGGTTTCAGGACAATATAAGAGGAATACACTTTGACACCAGCCAAGAGTTCAGGACCTTGGGGACAGCAGTTGGGGGTCAAGGCTCACTCCAGCAAAGGAGAGCAGCAGGGTGGGCCCAGTTGGATAGTCTGCTGGGCAGTTTCAGAAAAACACCTCTTGTAGCTTGTTGTCAGCTTTATGGCCCTTGGAGTCCACTTCTTTGTCCTAGGTACATGAAGGAGAGCAGGCACAGTCTTCTAGGCTCTTCCCAGGTCACAGAAGAGTTCACTTCTGTTCTTCCACAGGTCAAGAAAGTGTTCTGAGGAGGTTATAGTGGGTGCCACATTTAAGCCTGGCACTAGTCTGTGGGTGGGGTGACTCCTGGCCACTGTCTAACCTATAGCATAAAAGTTCCCTGGGGCAATCGTATCCACTTTTGCAGCACCTCCTGGTTGCTCTGCTGCAAACAATCACACAGTTCCCCTTTTTGCCTTATCCAAGATTGTGACACCCTTTTCCCCTCGTGCAGAGTCTGTGTGACCATGGCAGAGGTATGGCTAGGGAAATGATCAACCTCTCCTCTGAGGTCAGTCTGAAGCAGCTCTGGGGGCAGCTCCTTTCCCACTGTAATTGGTTTCTGCCTTACTGAAGGAACAAAGGAGGGCCATGCCCAGGTGTCAGCTAACATGTGCCTGTCATAGGGTAGTCCTGTTTGAAGTTAATTAAGTTTCTGGACACAGCCCAGATGGTCATTCTGCCCGAGGAAAAGAACACCTCCTGATATCCAAAGCCTTTTTCTCAGCTGTGTGAGAAGGTTTTGGGGGCAATTTTTAATGTAACGTTTGAACCCCTGGATAAGGATGACATTCTTGAAGTAAATGAGGAGGACAAACACTGGCATGTCCCTTCACTTAACCTGCCACTAATCAAGAAATGGTCTCAATCAGCTTTGCAACTAACTAAATGCACTGGCCATTGAACATAGACTAAAGTCCTTCAATGGCAGGACTGTATCAGATAGAGAAGGGGAATTGACCTTCATTAGCCCAACAGGTACTAGCCTTATTGACTAGTTCCTAGTAGATCTCAGGTTGTGGTCTGTATTAGTTGATATGACTGTAATTAAGAACAGCGACAGTGAACACCACCCACTTAGGTTGAAGATAGTCTCACCATGTGAACGTCACCCTAAATTGCCCATGGTCCTGGGGGATGAAATTAAACTCAATAAAATGAAGCAGGATTTACGTGCTCGACTGACAGAGATCCAATCCTAAGGTGAGGCCACGAGAAACCAGGAAGATGATATTTATTCACTAGTTGAATTTGTAAGGCGCAACAGCTACCCAAAAAGGGTTTCCTGGCGCCGGGGCGGACTGAGTGAAATATGAGCAGCTTGGGGAGGTTATTGGTTAAATAGCCCAATCTTCAGGGAAGCAGTTGTATACCGTTTTTGTCCGGATAGCTAGGGGGAGTGAATTCCAGAAAGAGGGCCAAGATAGGCAAAAGATCTGCCTCCCATCCTTGATAGTTTGAATCTGGGTACAGAAACGTTTTCCTGGGTAGATGACCGGAGGTGTCCGGTAGGCACGTAGGGGCTGACCAGGGATTGGTGGTACTATGGGGCTGTGCCGGTTTTAATTTTGAAAATATAGCTAAGGGCTTTGAACTTGATACGCTTCTCTACCCTGAGCCAATGTAAGTTCTGTATGTGGCTGGAAATATGGGTAGCTCTGGGGACCCTGCAAAGTAGTCTTGCCGCAGAGTTTTGTACCATCTGTAGCCTTAGAGTCACAGCCTTGTTGGACCCAAGGTATAGTACATTTCCATAGTCCAGGCTTGAGGTGACAAGAGACTGGACCACTTTTTCTGGGTGGGTTCTGGCAGCATTTAGATGGTCTTCCTGAGCCACCTCAAAATGGTGAAGCATGTGGCAGTGACCTTCACAGCCTGGTGGTGCATAATGGGTGAGTTGTCAATCGTTGCGCCTAAATTACGGACGTAGTCAGACGGCTGAGGTAGAGCTCCCATCTCACTGGGCCAGTGGAGAGGCCCCCTAAATCTTTATTTTTGCCATGGATCAACACCTCTGTGTTTTTACCGTTAAGCTTAAGGTAGTTGGTGTGCATCCATGAGGCTATTTTTCGTAATCCAAGCTAAAGGGGAGATGAAACATCAGTATTTGCTTTGGAGAGAGAAAAAATTATCTGGGAATCGTCAGCATAGGAAAAGAAAGACAACCCAGCCTCCTCTGCAACATCAGCTAAGGGTCTGACATATAGGTTAAAAAGCAGGAGGCTAAGGATGGAGCCCTGGGGCACCAGGTAGGGTAGGCGATGATTATCTGAACTGGCAGAGGGCGAGAAAATTTGAAAGGTACGATTATCTAGAAAGGAAATTAACCATTTTAGAGCCATTCCACAGATATCGAGTGAATTTAGTGTATTAACCAGTATTGGGTGAGATACGGTATCAAACGCTACGCTCAGGTCCAATAATATAAGCGCGACTGTGTCACCATCCTCCAGGTGATGCCGCAGCCATCCCGTGACCCCCAATAACATAGTTTCAGTGGAAAAACCAGCAAGGAAACCAGATTGAGATGGATGGAGAATTGTCCTGGTTTCAACGAAATTGGAAAGCTGGGAGTGGATATGTTTCTCCAGGATTTTAGAGAATGCCGGTAGCAAGGAGATGGGACGATAGTTAGAGAATGTGTTGGGGTCAGCATTGTGCTTTTTTAGAAGAGGGGTCACCATGGCGTGCTTCCAGACTAACGGGACTAAAGATTTCAGTAGGGAAGCAGTGAGAAGTTCCATGATGATACGCAGATAAGTAGGCTGAAACTGTTTGATCACCGAGATCGGTATCGCGTCATTGGGTGAGCCGTATTTCACACTGTTTCGGAGAATTTTAAAGGTATCTTCGTTGAGAAGGGACCAGGAGTCCAAAACAATGGGCGAGGAACCGGATATCCTGTCTTAGTCATGAAATTTATAATTTGCCATATGGGGTGAAGGTGTGCGCGGGGGGGAAATTATAACTGTAATTGAGAGGGGCTCCCACAATTAGCTATTGCAATATCTGAGTAGATATTCTCGACTTTCTGTACCAAAAAGAGTTTGAGATCCTCTCATTGGCATTTACTGGGAGGGGGGTTGGTCTTGCTAAAGTCTCTGAGCCGGCCAACTGCTTGACTATGCCAAAGAGTATTTTTGGGCAGTGCAAAGCATCAGAGATAGTGATAGAAACAAAGGTAACACGCGCAGAGTTACAGAGATTATGATACTGTTTTTTGGCCTTTTTGTATAAGATTTTGGATTCAGGAGCATAGCCTCTTCTCCATTTCTGTTTAAGCACATTTCAATTGGATTTATCTTTTTTGAGAGTGTCAGTGTACCATGGTGCAGGTGGACGATAATTGCTAATTTTCTTATTTGACAGGGGAAGACAGGTGTCTATAGCATTTAGGAGCCATTTATGTACAGAGTCAGAGAACGCATTTACCCTTAGATCAGTGTTGGGTGAGTTAAAATATAGAAGGTTATTTAGGGCAGTTAGGTCGAGGTTTTTCCAGTCCCTTTTGGATATCCGTATGGAGGTAAAGGAGGTCTCTGAATAAATTGAGGGTTGTAGACTGCTCTTGATAAAAAGTGGTCCGACCAGCATAGTGGTAGTGCAGGGGTACAGCGGATGCAGGATACATAGGAGAAAATGGGATCCAATAGATGAGCTGCCTTGTGTGTGGGACCGGTGTTAAGTAAATTAATATTCAGGGCAGCTAAATCAGAGATAAAGTTTGTGCAAGATGAATTTGTAAGGTCCTCTAAGTGTATGTTAAGGTCGCACAGAATAGAGATATTGGCTGAGTTCATGAGTAGAGGAGTTAGAAGGTTAGGAAAGGAGGCCGCCCAGGGAGCTGATGGTTTGGGAGGGTGGTAGACTAATATACCAGAAAAAGTAAAATTCGGGGTGAGGGCCAGTTTAAATTGTGCAGCTTCGCAGTTAGTGAAGACTAAGGGTTCAAATTTGTACTGGAAGTCTTTTTTAAATATGATGGCCGTACCCCTACAATTTTTTTTACCTCTATCTTTCCTAACAATCGCATAATTCGAAGGGGATCACTGACAGAATATCGACAGTCAAAATATCGACTCGCCAAAATATCGAGGTAAAAATATAGAATGCCAGAATATCGACTTCCTATCTACAAACAGGTAAGTACAAAAATATTGACTCCAAAATATCGATAGGAAAAAATATAGACAGTCAAAATATCGAATTTTTAAAATATCTTAAAAGTAATTTAAAAGTAATATAATCATAAATATAATTAATTTAAACATACTTAAAATACTTAAATAAACTTAAAATTAATAAAATAATTATTGTAACTTTTAAAAATATATATATATTTTAAAACATATACATCTCTAAGAGGGTGCCTCGGCCTGTGGCACTCTTTGGAGCGTTGCTATATATATATATATATATATATATATATATATATATATATATATATATATATACATATTATTTACAAAACATATACAATATTTTTTCCGTAGTATAGCGAGAGGGTAAAATTTACTATTTACACTCCAGAGAGTGCAACAGTAGGGAAAGCGTTGGATAGCGTAGGGATAAAAATTACTATTCCCACTCCAGGGAGCGCAACAGTAGGGAAAGCGTTGGATAGCGTAAGGTTAAAAATTACTATTCCCACTCCAGTGAGCGCAACAGTAGGGAAAGCGTTGAATAGCGTAGGGGTAAAAATTACTATTACCACTCCAGAGAGAGCAACATTAGGGAAAGCGTTGGATAGCGTAGGGGTAAAAATTACTATAACCACTCCAGAGAGCGCAATAGTAGGGAAAGCATTGGATAGCGTAGGGGTAAAAATACCTATTCCCACTCCAGTGAGTGCAACAGTAGGGAAAGTGTTGGATAGCGTAGGAGTAAAAATTACTATTACCACTCCAGTGAATGCAACAGTAGGGAAAGCATTGGATAGCGTAGGGATAAAAATTACTATTCCTACTCCAGAGAGTGCAACAGTAGGGAAAGCGTTGGATAGCGTAAGGATAAAAATTACTATTCCCACTCCAGTGAGTGCAACAGTAGGGAAAGCGTTGGATAGCATAGGGGTAAAAATTACTATCCCAACTCCAGAGAGTGCATCAGTAGGGAAAGCGTTGGATAGCGTAGGGGTAAAAATTACTATTCCCACTCCAGTGAGTGCAACAGTAGGGAAAGTGTTGGATAGCGTAGGAGTAAAAATTACTATTCCCACTCCAGTGATTGCAACAGTAGGGAAAGCGTTGGATAGCGTAGGGATAAAAATTACTATTCCTACTCCAGAGAGTGCAACAGTAGGGAAAGCGTTGGATAGCGTAGAAAATAAAAATTACTATTCCCACTCCAGTGAGTGCAACAGTAGGGAAAGCGTTATATAGCGTAGGGGTAAAAATTACTATTCCAACTCCAGAGAGTGCAACAGTAGGGAAAGTGTTGGATAGTGTAGGGGTAAAAATTACTATTCCTACTCCACAGAGTGCAACAGTAGGGAAAGCATTGGATAGGGTAGGCGTAAAAATTACTATTCCAACTCCAGAGAGTGCAACAGTAGGGAAAGCGTTGGACAGCGTAGGGGTAAAAATTACTATTCCCACTCCAGTGAGTGCAACAGTAGGGAAAGCGTTGGATAGCGTAGGGGTAAAAATTACTATTCCCTCTCCAGTGAGTGCAATAGTAGGGAAAGTAAATACTTCATATTTAAATATAAATAACCTAAATATTAATACCAATTACAAAATAAATAAAATATTTTACAATTTTATAAAATATGTTAATTAATCAATTAAAATTACAAATACAAATTAACTAATAATAAAAATTACCTTCTAATACTAATTTTTTACCAATTACCAATAAATTAATATACAATATAAAAATAAATAAAAATTAGACACAAAAAAATATTTTAAAAATATAATGACTTACAATTAAATTACTTCCCAAGCTATTCCCCTATAAACACACAACCCACTACAGAAAATAATGTAATAAAAGTAACATATTTATCAATAAATCAATTACAATAAATTACAAATTATATTTTAATTAATTACCAATTAATAATTAATTAACAATTAATTCTAAATAAATAACATTAAATAAAATAACATATTTAATTAATTATAATTAAATTACTTCCCACCCTATTCCCCTATAAACTCACAACCCGCTACAGAAAATAAATTACTAAAATTAACATATTTATCAATTAATCAATTAAAATTAATTACCAATTATATTTTCATTGATTACCAATTAATAATTAATTAACAATTAATTCTAAATAAATAACAATAAATAAAATAACATATTTAATTAATTATAATTAAATTACTTCCCACCCTATCCCCCTATTAACCCACAACCCGCTACAAAATCATATTAATCAAAAATTAAAAATTAATATTAACTTACCTTAAATTCGATATATTTTGTTGTCTTTATTATGTCTAGTCGATATTATGTCCATTCTATATTTTTTATTCGATATTATTTCCATTCTATTCGATATTAAAATTTTCAAGTCGATATTTTGGTAGTCTATATTATGTCTAGTCAATATTATGTCCATTCTATATTTTTTACTCTATATTATGTCTAGTCGATAATAAAAACTCGATATTTTGACTCTATACCATTCGAAGGCAAGCAATTGCAACATCAGGGCCCATGCTCTCATGCAGCCATGATTGTGGGTTACATGCAAAGTTCTTTTACCATCCTCTTGGATATTTTGTTGCTAATCTCAAATGTATAAATCATAGTGATGGAGAATTAATTAAGTGGAACTCATGGTTCACAAGTTGAATGTAGATTTTTAAAGCATCAACTGGTTAGAGCTATCAAAGCTAAAAACATATCCCTAGTGCGGAATTGTACAAATTAGTTATAAAGAAGACTAAGAGGAATTGGGATGAGATAAAATGGAATCAAATTGGGGAGGCGTGCTCCCTGAAAGATTTCAGGGAATTTTGGATTCTTGTAGGTAGGGGTAATTTAGGAACTCAATCTGTGCTAGCTGATAATATTACAGCTAGGGATTGGCAGAAGCACTTTGGTGCCCTCTACTCCACTACTCTACTATAAACTACACTGAAGTGATGCCCCTTTTAGATTTACCCCCAAACACAGTGAGGGTCATTTTCACCAAGGAGGAAATAGAAACTTCAATTGTATCCATTGTGCCAGCGAAAGCTCCGGGACCGGATGGAACTCCTGGACACTTGTTTCTGCACAATAAAAGTAATTGATCGAAATACATGATTGCATTTTTTAATGCTATTGCAGGGGATGCCCGAATTCCAGACTCATGGAAGGTAGCTGAGGTTATTCCAGTTTTTAAAAAAGGCGATAAAAATAATCTGACTAACTACAGGCCTATCAGTTTAATAGAATGTATTCAGAGGTATTCAGCTGTACCCTCCTAGTGAGAATCCTGGACTGGATGGCTGAGAATAATATATTGTCGCATTTCCAAGCTGGATTTCGACAAAAAACTGGAACAATCGATCAGGTTTTTAGATTAATTCTTCTTTACTGGAAGGTTGTGGTATTGGGCAAGGGGAGCCTATATGCTGCATTTGTAGATCTGAAGTCAGCATTCGATTTTGTGTCTCGTGGAAAGCTTTCGTTGGTGTTGAGAGACATGGGGATGCCTCTGGAGATCCTGGCATTAGTTGTTCATCTTCCTGATGACAACTATGCCAGGGTGCACTGGGGTTTTCAGGGCCAAGTCATCGACCCCATTATTGTCATCAGGGGGGTCCGGAAAGGTTGTGTCTTGGCATCCACGTTGTTTTTCCACAATATCAACAAACATGTGGGGTCCTTAGCTAGAATTCCTGCTGATGCTCCATCATTAGGGAATATGAAGATTGCCACGTTTTTCCTTGCGAATGATATGCGCCTTGTTTCTAAAACTCCCAAGGGGCTCCAGATGCTAATAAACCAATTCAAGGCTTTCTGCGATGAGAGGGGTTTAGAAATAAACACCACTAAGACAAAACTCCTGATACTGAACCTGCATAAATCCTTTAAAAGATGTTTAGCCCTAAACAGCGCTCGCTTAGAGCGGGTGTGTATCTTTGTATATTTGGCTGTAAGATTGGCTGAAGGTATGACTTGGAAGCAACATCTAAACAAGACCAATCTAAAATTTAAACAGATTGTTGGAGCCCTGAAAACGAACCCCCTTGCTCATATACCAAACTGGTTGCCCTAGCTCTAGAGGTCTATAAAAACAAGGCAGTAAGCAGTGTCCTTTTTGTGGCTGTGCTGTAGGGCTTTGAGAAAGTGAATGATCTCACAGTAACTGAGCATATGTTCCTTAGGAATTTTGTTTCCTTCCCACCCAGGACTCTACTACTCCCTGTTTAAACTAGATATGGAGGTTAAATCCTTAAAAGACTTATCAAAGTCTTAGCAAAATTACGTCCTCTTCTTTTTTGGCAGTGATTGAGTTCAACCCCCGAATCGTCCTTGTATGCCGTAGCCTTTGAAGAAGTCTGGACCCTAGATACGTCTAAGAAGATAGGTTGGATAAGGAACATTAATATTCTACTTGGCAACGTCGCATTAAAGGGGGGCTGCACCAATTGCCTGGAACATCCCACAAAAAACATCTAAAATCTATGTATTCGGATTGAGTATTTGAGAACGAGACCAGGAATAGCAAGTTAGTAAGATTAACAGGGAAACTCCTAGATTTGAACCTGCTGTGTTCTCTGGAGGGCTTCCTTGATCTTATTTAAGTGTCGGCAGACAGAAAGCTATATATTCAGTTTAGATATGGTACAATCCCTTTGAATGCATTTACGAATTCATGGCTACGTAATGTTGTTACCAATAAGGGTTGTCATTGCTGTTCTGCCCTGAAAGAAACTATAAGCCACATTTTCTTTCGTTGCCCAGCATACTCAGTCCCTAGAAGTAGATGGATCACTCCTATATGCAAAATTCTGGGAACCAGAGATCATAGTGGGGCATTATGCATTTTAAGATCTGATGCAAGACCTCGGTTTGCTTGTGCAATTGTTAAATTCTTGGGCCATATGTGGGGAATCAGAAGGAAAGTACAATCTGAATCCATCGATTTGTCCAATGTGATTCAACTAACTTTGGTCAGTAAATATCAATCTAAACTTCCCTTGTAAAGCAGACAATGTATAGCTTTTAGATACCAGAAGGCTTATGGTTTGGGGTTCATTGTTTTCATTGTTTTATAATACTTCACTTGTTTTATCTAAATGATGATTTTAATCGATATAGATTTTACTTATTGTATTTTATCTGTAAAATAGGAACGTTTTAAAGTATTGTTTTCATGAAATCAATGAAATATGTATACATAATCCCCATTAATTTATTAAGATGCATTTTGCAATTTTGAGGTCCATTAACCAAAATAAAGTTTATTGATTGATTGAAAGTTCATGTCTCATCAAGGGGGATATTCAGTTCCTGGGTGAGACTTGGAGCTCATGCAGATTAGCCTCTAGTGGCTTTAAGAAGGTAAACGATGATTGTAGGAACGCACACATTCCAAAATATGTATTAGGAATTTTAATTCACCTGTGAATTAGGCTTGTAAGAAATATTTTAATATGTTGAAAAATGAAATTTGTGGGTGTTTTCTAGTTGTAGATAACAATATGTTATGTTATGTTCTTTAATACTTGTAGAGCACACAACTACTCAACAGTGTGTCCCGGCGCTAGAGGCTGTCAGTGAGTGAGACGGCTGCCAGAGCAGGTTCGGCTAGAGATTATTGCTGGAACGACCAAGTTTTGAGTTGTTTCCTAAAGGTCAATAGGTCAGTAGTCTGTCTGAGAGTTAATGGCAGACCATTCCATATACGGGCCACCTGCACCTTAAAGGTGCAACCCCCGCTGCGGGAACAAGCGAATTTGGGCACAGTGTTCAGATGTTGGTGTGACAATCTTACATTTCTGTCAGGAGTATAGTAAGTCACCCGTTTCCTGATGTAGTAGGCCCCTGTGCAATGGAGCTCCTTAAAAGCCAATACAAGAGCCTTGAAATTAATTCTGCTGCAGATGGGTAACCAATGTAGGTTCTTCAGGTGGGAAGAAATCCGTACTTTGGGGCCCAGCATAAGGATGGCCCTGGCTGCCACATTTTGGACAACCTGGAGTTTATTTAATAAAAATTAGTGGAGACCCAAATATAAGACATTTACATAATCCAGTCTCGAAGTAATAAGAGCCTGGACCACTGTCTTTCTATGGGGGAGCGACAGGAGGGGAAGAAATCTCCGGAGCATTTTTAAAATGCCTTAGCATGTACCTGCTATCGACTGAACTTGGGTTTTCATGGCAAGAGAATCATCCATTTTTACCCCTAGATTTTTCACAATGCCTGCTGAGGACTGAGTGGGCGACATGTCGGTCGGCCACCATTGTTTCCATGTATCTTAGATGAAAGATCCGAAAAGAATAACTTCGGATTTCTCCGGGTTGCATTGTAGCTGGTTGAGTCGCAACCAGGCAAAAACCTCCCTCAGGCACTTATTGATCTTCGCTCTATCAAGATCCTCACCCTTCTTGCATGGGAACAACAACTGAGTGTCATCAGCGTAGGATATAATTGTTGCACCAGAAGCTTCCACCATAAGGGCGAGAGGGGCCAGTTCAACAGCAGCAGGCTCAAGATAGAACCCTGAGGGACTCCGATTATCAAGGGGGAAATGCAGTCCGCAAAAGGGGGAGACCAGACCTCCTGGCTTCTGTCTTCCAGAAAGGAGGAAAACCACTTCAACACCGTGCCCCGAGGCCAAACTCCAGCAGCAGATGTAGGAGTTGGCCGTGGGGCATGGTGTCGAAGTTCACATATTTTTCTATTGTTTTGGCAAAGAAAGGCAGGAGGAAAATGGGTCTTTAATTAGTTGTTATTGTAGGGTCAGCGGAGGGATTTTTTATCAATGGAAGAATTTTGACACTCTTCCAAATGGAGGGGCCCTGACTGCTACTCAGTGACAGGTTCAAAACCGCATTGACCTCAGGATTGATAGTCTCAGCTATGGCGGCAAGTGTTTTTGCAGGGCATGGGTCGGAAGGCAGACGGATTTTAGGTTTTCCATAATCTTCAAGGATTGCTTTAAAGTCACAGAAGGGAACTGAGAGAGGGAGTCGTCCCTTGCCAGAGTGAGGTCGGAGGGTACAAAGGGAGAATCAGGTTCCACCCCCTCAGAGTCTGAAAATGATATTTGGATACCAGAGATTTTCTCCTGAAAGAAAGATGCTAGCTGGATAATCCAGTTAGTTGATAGAGTGCATTTGGTGAATGCTGCTTAGGGAGAAGAGAAGTGTTCCTCAATGTTAAACATTTCCTTACTCTCGTTCCCGGAGGCCTCAATTTTAGCTGAGAAGAAGATTTTCTTTTCCTCGAGGATTCTATTATGATAGAGCTTCAGCGCCTTTTTATATAGTTCTTTACTATCTACGCTAAAGTTTTTCCTCCGCGCTCTTTCCAAGCGTTTGCAAGTACTCTTACATTTCCTCAGGGTTTAATTAAACCATGGTGAGGATCGTCTTGTTAGTTTACAAGACCGTGAGATCTGAGGGGCAATTGTCCAGATATCTTACTTTACCCAATTCTCGAGGTTAATAGCGTCTACTTCTATATTACCACTAATGGAAAGAGGATGCAAAGCGAGCTCTGTGCTCAGGGCTTCTGGGGTGATTTTATAAAAGGGTCTGGATGTGAAAGGTGGCTGCTTCCCCTCGGTGTGCGCTGATTTCATTAATTTATGTATCTTAAAGCCTATCAAGAAGTGATTAGTCCAGACTAAGGGAATTGGTTCTTCCGTTTCTATTGTGATATTAGAGAAAATTTGATTGAGCGTGGGGCTTTTATCATGGGTAGGCAGAGACACGTAAGGGGATAAATTCATGGTCTTGAGGTTCTCACGTAGTGAGATGGTATCCAGGCTATTCAGATTGTCCATATGGAAATTACAGTCCCCCAGAACCAAGAAATGCTTAAATCTGGGGACTAATTGAGCAATTGCGTTGGAAAGGGATCTTTAAAAAGTCCCTGCATGCCCCGGAGGGTCTATAAATTAAATCTCCTGCCAAAGATTGATGGGAGGAGAAAGTACAATGAAAACTGAGACACTTTACCCCATCCATCTCGTCCATAGGGACTGTCTTGACTTGCTGGTAGGTCGCTCCCCCACCACCCAGCTCCGCCTGTGTGTCCTGACCCTCCCCCAGCTGCCGCTGCTGTAGAAGTTGAGGCCCTCCTCCACCCACAGGCTACCACCTGCGCCTCATCCCTGGTGGCCAGTGGTAGGCCTTAGGTTTGTATCACTGTCGCTGTCTGTCTGTCTTCCCTGTGCTGCCCATACTGTCTTCTGGTGTCTGTGACCGCTGTTGCCTGTCTACCCCTGTGCCTGCATTCTTATCTGTGCCCGTTTTCTTGCCTTCTGCTCCCATGATTGCACTCGTTTTTCTTACCTTCTGCTCCCCTGATTGTACTTGTTTTTTTGCCTTCTGCTCCCCTGATTGTGCTCATTTTCTTGCCTTCTGTTCCTCCTGATTGTGCTCGTTTTCTTGCCTTCTGCGCCCCTGATTGCACTCGTTTTTGTTGCCTTCTGCTCCCCTGATTGTGCTCATTTTTCTTGCCTCTGACCCCTGATTGGACACATTTTTATTGCCTTCTGCTCCCCTGATTGTGCTCGTTTTCTTGCCTTCTGCTCCCCCTGATTGTGCTTGTTTTCTTGCCTTCTGCTTCCCTGATTGCACTTGTTTTTCTTGCCTTCTGCTCCCCTGATTGTTTTTCTTGCCTTCTGCTCCCCTGATTGCACTCGTTTTTCTTGCCTTCTGCTCCCCTGATTGCACTCGTTTTTCTTGCGCTCTGCTCCCCTGATTGTACTTGTTTTTCTTGCCTCTACTCCCGTTTGTGCCTCTATGCCACTCGTTTCCCCCCGTTTTTGTGACCTTTCTGCCCTTTCTTGGGACCTTTGTGCCTCTGTGCCACTCGTTACCCCCGTTTTTTGTGACCTTTTCTGCCCCTTCTTGTGACCTTTCTGCCTCTGTGCCACTCGTTTCCCCTCATTTTCTGTGACCTTTTCTGCCCTTTCTTGTGACCATTCTGCCTCTGTGCCACTCATTTCACCCGTTTTTTATGACCTTTTCTGCCCTTTCTTGTGACCTTTGTGCCTCTGTGCCACTCGTTTCCCCCCGTTTTTTGTGACTTTTCTGTTCTTTTTTATGACCTTTGACACTGCTTGCAGGCAGGTCGCTCCCACGCCGCTGCTCGTCACCTGACTGCCTGGATCCTGCCTCCTTCCTGCCTCCTTGTTTCCTGGGTTTTTCCCTCCCCTCTGCCCTGTGCACCATTTCCACCCGCTCCCCCGCTGCTCCCGATCCGACCCTTTCCCGCCGCTGCATCCCTGTGACCTGCCCCCCCTGCACACCCATTCGCCTCCCCGCTTCCGCCTCCCAGCTGCTTCTCCCTCCCAAGCCACCTCATATGCAGGCCGAGAAGCAGCCGTGCAGCGGATGCGCGCAGCGGGCGTGCCGCACCCATACGCGCCTGGACCACGTCCAGCGCCAGAACCCCTGTACCCCGCGAACGCCACAACACCAGAATTCACTACGACGTCAGCACCCTCCACGCACTCAGCGCCGGCTGAAACCACACCTGCTTCCAGGCCGCCCTGAAACGGACCCACGGACCCTTCTCCTGCCATACCTGCAGCTTCCCCTGCGACAGAACCACCAAACCTCCAAGGAGTGGACCCCCCACCTCCGCTGCATACTATACTCCTCAACACCCGCTCCGCACGCAAACACGCCGTCGAGCTCTGGGATCTGCTCGACACCTCCGCCCCAGACGTGGCCTTTCCTGACCGAGACCTGGTGGAACGACTGTCGGCGCCCGACATCACCATAGCCATACGGGACAGCTACAAGATCACCCGCAGGGATCGCGCCAATGGAATCGGAGGAGGAATAGCCATCGTCCACAAGTCCACCCTCAAGGTCCCCACCCACGCAGATGACACCCTCAACACCGCCGAACACCTGCACTTCCGGATCCACACCGACCCCAACACCACCCTCAGAGGAACACTCATCTACAGACCCCCGGACCCCGGGCTCAGTTCAGCGGCTCCATCGCTGACCTCGCCAGCACCCACACACTCGCCTCCACGGACTACATCCTCCTCGGGACCGGAACTTCCACCTCGAGAAAAACAACAACGCCAACTCCGCCACCCTGATCGCCAACCTGGGCCTCAGACAACTCGTCACCACACCCACCCACGATGCCGGCCACGCGCTGGATCCCGTCTTCTCCAGAGGCTCCCACGTCGACTTCGACCACACCACCAAACTCCACTGGACCGACCACCGCTGCATCCATTTCACCTTCAAAAAACCAACCACTCACCACGCACCCAATAGCTGCCTCGCCGCTGCTGGAGCAAAGTCACCGAAGACCAGCTGTTCACCTCCCTCGCCAAGAACCCACCCACCGACCCCACCAACCCAGACGCCACAGCCCAAAACCTCAGATAGTGGATCGACAACTGCGCCCACACCCTCACCCCGCTCAAGAAACCCTCCAACAGCCGCGCCAACAAGAGAGCCATATGGTTCACCAACTAGATCCTTCTCCTACTTCACCGCCAAGACCTGGAACACCCTCCCTACCCACATACGGCAGACCCAAGACCTACTCACCTTCAGAAGACTCCTCAAGACCTGGCTCTTCGAGCAGTAGCAGCACCCCCTTCCCGCAGCGCCTTGGGACCCTCACGGGTAAGTAGCGCGCTTTACAAGTACTCTGATTGATTGATTGATTGAGATATTGTTCTTGGTAATGATTGCGACACCACCCCCCTTTCCCAGGGTACGGTCCCTTCTCAAGATGGAATAGCCTGGGGGTAGAGCTGTGGCTATTGTAGGTTTAGATGTTTCTGTGAGCCACGTCTCAGTCAAAAATAAAATGTCCAGCCTGGACTCTTGTATATCAAATTTAATATTGTATCCCAATGATTTCCTTTGGAACAACCAACTCTGCTACAGTGAAAATAGCTTTTGTGGCGTTGTCACTGTAAGGACACGTTTAACAATAAACTTTGACATGTCCTACCTTTAAACACCAAGGACCCTGCCTTAAGGACAGTGATGATTATTTATGAGTGACCTAATAATATTTAAAAGGAAGGATTAGGCCTGTCAAATGGGTTATTTTGAGACATCGAATTTGCAGTTTTAAAGCTGCAAAGCCAGGCTACGGAGAGTAGGCCTGTAGTCATGTTTACTCTGTCACTATAGTGTATGGGTGCTGCAGTTCACTTGTGAAATTTAACTTACAGGCCCTGGGTACTCTTTTGCACCATATACTAGGTACTTATAGACAACGGAAATAAACCAATCAGGGATATACCAATGTCATCATGTTGAAAGGTGCAGCACAGGCACTTTACCGTTGGTTAGCAGGGGTAAAGTGCACAGAGTTCTACAGCCAATAAAACAGCTGAGACAAAAATCTTGAGGTACATCATGCAAAATATGGTCATTTCCAACAGAGTTGATATTTCAGAACAGCAGAATAAAATGTTGTAATTCAGATACATAATAAGAACAAACACATTTTAATCAAGACCTAACAAATGGCAGGTGAGGTAGATGTGACCATCTGACATAAACTCGTAACTAGTTGGAGGGAGGTGCCATGTTTACAGTCCAGGAGAACAATCTTGTGTATACTAATTGACACAACTATGTGAGATCTCACCAATACCATTACATTTAAAAAAGAATGCCTTATAAATCATGCTTATTTTATGATCACAGATGAGAGAACATAGAAGCTTAAGGTAACTGAGTAGGAGGTGCACATCATTAAGAAAAATATATATGAACGAAATCTTCAACACATGTAATCTCAGAATAGATGAGAAAGTTGCCTTGTTGACACACATCCCTGAAACATTCACTGTTGTTTCACCAACAAGAAGGACTACAATAGTATATAAGAAAAGGTGGCATATATGTAAACAAAGAACTTACGATACATTAGTACAGAAATGCCTCCCTGATGCCTTGTTTTTTGGACGGAGTCGCATAGCTTTTGATCTTCCCCACACATCACAGCTGACCTCCCATGATGTTTGTAATGATAGGCACATGTGTGTGCTTGTCTTGTGGGGCGACTGAAAGTTGAGGGGTGAAGGCTGTGACAATGTTCTCTGGCAAGGGATTGCTGTAATTGTATGATTTGCCTTATGTTGCATCACAGGCCTATAACTGCATCACAAGTACATGTTTTTATCATGTTATGTTATGTTATCATGCTCTGCTTGGAACAATTGTATGGGGTACAAAAGGGGGTGGTGATGGACGAAGCATCTGAATCAATCAAACACTCACACCCAGTCAAAAGATCTGGGTTTAATCCATCACCGTTCTTTAGCCCACTCTGCCACCCCAGTTCAGACATGGCTATATGCAAATCAGTCTGACCCTGTGCCTCATGGGAACAGTCCAGCCCGAACTGCCAAGCCATGTCTTCCCTGGACCGAAACAAGCCTCCTTAATGTCAATAAGGGTCATTATTCATCCATGCAATCGAGCCCCACATGTAAACATTTGATGGTCTTTTTTAGGCACTGTTTGGGCTAAATCATCCCTGAACCCCGTCAAAACCCTCATTGAGAGTCTCCAAGCCCTTTTTCACCTCTACCACTATGTCCGCCTGGGTTTTGTAGATTAGTCTTTCAAAGTTTTTGGTATGTTCTTCTCCATCCACAGATGGACAAGATGCTCTTTGACCCCTGGAGAGCTTTGTGATGTGTTTATTGGAGCCCTCTCACAGAGTGGCTGACATGCCTTCCATTTCATCCATGAGCATGTTTCTTAGTACAAAGAGGGCAGGGATGGCTCCAGGGTGCTCCATGACTCAGGTGTAGCCAAAGGCTTTTCCTTGATAGTGGAAGGACCTAGCAAGAAAACAAAAATATGCATATCTGAAGTTTTATTTGATCAATGGTGTCTTCTTGTCTGCTTCCTAAAAATTGTAAAATTAAATTCCTAAAAATATATTTTGACTTCATGCTTGGTATCATATTTATTATATATTAACAATGGAATGTCGCACGCTCTCATTTTCCCGTACTGTATGCGCTCATTTGGGGTGTCATTGAAATGTAGGTAGATGTACCCAGTGTCTGAAGTGTTTCTAGATCTCATATGTGGCAGTTTTTATTTAAATCACAAAAGAAAGTTTGACCCTCTTCACACCAATAGAAACCTTATGTTGAATATACAAATTGTTATATTTAATCCTAATACATGTGGTGCTTACCGCTCAAACTGACTGGCTCACGTCAGTGGCAAACTAAACTAACAAACAGATACTGTTTGAGAGCGGCGCACTATTCACAAGCCCCCGTGGGATGCTCCTGTTAAACACAATTCATTGGCTTCATTATCTGTACACAAATTTATGAATCAAGCTTTCTCTCCCAAACTAAGGGCCTCATTGTGATTGTGGTGAATCCGCATACTCCGGGCCGGCGGAAGCCACCGCCGTCCCGGAGTATGCGGATTCACCGCTGCAGCCACATAGAACACCCACCGCCAGATTAGGATGGCGGTGGGATTGCGGATGGACCAGCGGCGGACTGCAGGTCCGTCCGCCACTGATCTGCGGGGAGGGGAGGGCTATTTCGTGACGGTGTCTGCAAGACACCGTCAGCCAAATTAGGATTTGCACGGAGACATGCTTTTCCGCGGCGGCTTTTCCGCCGTGGAAAAGCATGTGGACTTTGGCTTTTGGGGGCCCGTTGCGGGCCCCCAGGGTGTCGGGGGTGGGGGGTGCACATGGGGGGTACCTATGGTACCCCCCAACATTTACATGCACAAAGCGGCAGGCACCGCGCGGTGCCTGCCTCTTTGTGCATGTAAATGTAATACATGCATTTTTAACATTGCGGCGGGTGCAGCTTGAAGCTGCACCCGCCGCAATGTTAAAAATAGAGGATGTGACCGCCACTCTGGAGGTCACATCCTGATCTGCATGGAGGGACCGCCGCTGCCCCTGCGGACGGTCCCTCCTTCTCTATGGTGGCGGACGGACTCAGGTCCGTCCGCCATCATAATCGGCCCCTATATGTCCATGCAACTATCAATTGTTGCCACAATAACAAAAATTCAAATTCTTCAAGGCGTCATGTTTTTAATGACAGTTTCCTTTCTTGGTTTTTCTCTTCTTGGACACATTACATCATGTACATAGGTTCATCACGATATCGTATTCAGTCAATCCCAATGCATTTCGGTATCGAGATACCTTCGTCAGGGGAATACTGCAATTAAAACCAACATAACAAAAATTATCTAAACTCGAAAATGGGGAATTTTGGACCCAACCTCGTGTACATGCAAAACATAGTGCAATTTTGTCATAACGAGTCCCAGATCAAAAAACATGCTGGTGCCTCCGTGCTTCTATTGTGCAATCAGTGTGTATAACTACTAACATGCCAACCTGCCCGGTGTCACTCTGCCACCTCATGCTGATCATTGTCAATGATGTTCGTACCTGAACACCTCAGTCGGTAGCTGGCCACTTTATACAGTATGCGAAGTTCCTATCTGAAAAATGAAAAGCTCTCAATGCCTGCCGACGACAGAGAAGTTTCCTGAGCTAACTCCGGTATCAAAATACCGCCTACCGGTCGAGCCCACTGCCTTTACGTGTCCCGTCTGTTCTGTGTCTGAGTTGAACTCGCCGCTAATTCTTAAAGCTCTGTGAATGAAGAGACTATATCAGACCCTATTTTAATACGCCCAGGTACTCAAATGCGAATAGTGCAATAACGCGACAATCGCCATTTACCTGACTTCTGACTCCAACCGGCCTCTCTTCGTCTCGCGTGTTGCTTGGACTGTTTCCTGTTTCCTATATGCCGCCACCACCCTCGGACTAGACACTAAACACGGACTCCTCATCTATTCTATTGCCGGGCGCCATCTTGAGATGATCTAATCATATCAATGTATGTGTGTTAGAAAAAGAAGATAACTGAACTAGCCAGTGAAAAACTGGAGAGGTATTCGAAAAAGGCTCGGCCCCCTGAGCTAATAGTTCTATACAATTACTGACTGGCCCGTAAGCATATGTAAAATGTCTTAATACTAGCACATTTCAATCGGTACTGGTTTTGACAAAGTTACTATACATGTTTTAATTGAATGAATATTAGAATTGTACACATCACATTATTCTAAATTATAGCAAATTACAGAAAACACATAAATTAAATTTTATCATTAAGACCACATGGTTCAAGCGTATTCAGACTTCGAATCCAATATGTTTCTGTTTGAGACAATTGGCGGTTAGTGTCAGCATGTAACGTTTCATCTATGCTCTCAAGTACAGTGAATCGCAATTGTGGTATGGTGTGTTGCCGCTCTTTCCAGTGCATGGCCGGACTTGGGGTTGCTAGTTCTTATCATACTCTTGTGCTCCGTGATACAAACTTTTACCTTCCTCATAGTTTCCCCACGTATACCAACCCGCAGGGGCATTTGATGGCATACACTACCCTACTGGTGTTACAGTCAGACGTGTGTCTCAATTGAATCTGTTTACCAGTTTGTGGGTGTGGGAAAACGTTCCCTACCATAACATTACTGCAATGGCCACAGTTATGACATTTCACCATACCTCTGTGGTGGACTGTACCTATTCTGGTGAGTGGTTGTTTCAATATTTCTTTCAAATTCTTTGATCTAGTATGGGCAAACATAGGCTTGCCTACAAATACTGTCTTGAAATCAGCTTCCTGTTCAATGACCTCCCATCTGTTTAAAATGCTTTTCTTGATTAATCTACAGTCAGTTGAATGTTTGATTACAAACACCTCCCTTTTCAATGGTTCTGTGGTTGTTTTGACCAGTAGTTCTTGTCTGTCTTTAAGACTAGCTTTAGGCTTGGCTTGCATAAGTACCTCATCCGGATACCCTCTGTCTTTGTAGGCCTGTGCCATTACCTCTATCTCTTGTAGACCCTGTGTCTCTTGCGAACAGATTCTGCGAGCCCGCAAAAACTGGGAGTAGGGTAAATGGTTTTTTAAGGACATGGTGTGAAAGCTGCTATAATGCAGCGCATTATTGCGATCTGTTGCTTTCTTGTACAATCTTGTGTGTAATTCCTGTCCCTGTTTTTCAATGAGTATGTCAAGGTAATTCATGGTTTTAGCATGGACGGAATGGGTTATTTTGATCTGATCATGACACTCATTCAACTCAGTGAGAAGAGTCTTTAATTCGTCTTGTGGACCATTCCACACTATTAGAATGTCGTCGATATACCTGACGTAAATTTTTAAATGTTGTGTCCATCGGTGGTTCTGCAGAATGTTAGTCTCCTCATACTTTGCCATAAATATATTAGCAAAAGTTGGTACCCCAGTAAAACCCATGCTGGTACCTGTCCTTTGAAGGTAAAAACTGTCCTGCCATTTGAAATACCCATGATAGAGGCAAAAGTGAAGTAACTCAAGAAGAAACACATTGGTCCCTTCATTGTAATCATGCCTTAATAACATCCATTCCACCACCTCTATTCCCTCCTGATGGGGAATAGAGGTGTACAAAGCTGCTATGTCTACAGTACATAACCATATTGATTCCTCTGAAGTGATTGTAACTTCATTGATTCTTTTTAGACAATCTGTCGTGTCTTGTATGTAAGTACTCCATTGTTGAACTAAAGGTTGCAGATAATGGTCCAAGAACTTGCCTAATGGTTCATGCAGAGACCCACATCCAACCACCCTCCCACGGAACAACAGCACACAAAACAAAACGGACAAGGAAGGGACAAGGTTAAAAAAAAGCAAAGAAACAGGAGACATGTGGTCTTAATGATAAAATTGTATTTATGTGTTTTCTGTAATTTGCTATAATTTAGAATAATGTGATGTGTACAATTCTAATATTCATTCAATTAAAACATGTATAGTAACTTTGTCAAAACCAGTACTGATTGAAATGTGCTAGTCATAAGACATTTTACGTATGCTTACGGGCCAGTCAGTAATTGTATAGAACTATTAGCTCAAGGGGCCGAGCCTTTTTCGAATACCTCTCCAGTTTTTCACTGGCTAGTTCAGTTATCTTCTTTTTCTAACACACATACATTGATATGATTAGATCATCTCAAGATGGCGCCCGGCATTAGAACAGATGAGGAGTCCGATTTTAGTGTCTAGTCCGAGGGTGGCGGCGGCATATAGGAAACAGGAAACAGTCCAAGCAACACGCGAGACGAAGAGAGGCCGGTTGGAGTCAAACGTCAGGTAAATGGAGATTGTCGCGTTATTGCACTAAGCGCATTTGAGTACCTGGGCGTATTAAAATAGGGTCTGACATAGTCTCTTCATTCACAGAGCTTTAAGAATTAGCGGCGAGTTCAACTCAGACACAGAACAGACGGGACACGTAAAGGCAGTGGGCTCGACAGGTAGGCGGTATTTTGATACCGGAGTTAGCTCAGGAAACTTCTCTGTCGTCGGCAGGCATTGAGAGCTTTTCATTTTTCAGATAGGTACTTCGCATACTGTATAAAGTGGCCAGCTACCGACTGAGGTGTTCAGGTACGAGCATCATTGACAATGATCAGCATGAGGTGGCAGAGTGACACCGGGGTTGGCATGTTAGTAGTTATACACATTGATTGCACAATAGAAGCACGGAGGCACCAGCATGTTTTTGGATCTGGGACTCGTTATGACAAAATTACACTATGTTTTGCATGTACACGACGTTGGGTCCAAAATTCCCCATTTTCGAGTTTAGATAATTCTTGTTATGTTGGTTTTAATTGCTGTATTCCCCTGACGAAGGTATCTCGATACCGAAATGCATTGGGATTGACTGAATACGATATTGTGATGAACCTATGTGCATGATGTAATGTACCCAAGAAGAGAAAAAACAAGAAAGGAAACTGTCATTAAAAACATGACGTCTTCAAGAATTTGAATTTTTGTTATTGTGGCAACAATTGATAGTTGCATGGACATTTAGTTTGGAAGAGAAAGCTTGATTCATAAATTTGTGTACAGATAACGAAGGCAATGAATAGTTTTTATTTAAAACCATACTAGGCTGGTTATTTATTACATATTTAATCACATTTTCAGTCAGATCTGTTCGTGGTTTCTACCTTATTGACACAACAGACATTCTGATGAGTTGTAAATGACTGCTGATTAATTTCCCCATGACTGAAAATAATAACATACGCCATACAAATATTTGTATTGGGCTCTCTGTAACATCATGCACCTTCTGAGACTGAATGTGCACTTAACTGTGTGCACGGAAAA
Source organism: Lissotriton vulgaris (assembly GCF_964263255.1). Classification (NCBI taxonomy): domain Eukaryota; kingdom Metazoa; phylum Chordata; class Amphibia; order Caudata; family Salamandridae; genus Lissotriton; species Lissotriton vulgaris. The sequence goes on along the minus strand of NC_141699.1, from coordinate 602,946,579 downwards.
GGGAGAAAGCGCAATATCTGTGGTAATGAATGTGTTTACTGTTCTATGCATGCACGAAGTAAAATACATTTATAGACATGCACGAAGTTAAATACATTTATAGACATTTTTATTAAAAATAGTCATTATATTTTTTAGATGAGTCCTGTGCTGACTGCGATGGTGATTATTTCTTTCAAAACATGAAGACTTATTTTTTTAGTGAGAGACACTTTGATTTGAAGAACATAGGAAGGACTTGATGAGATATTCTTTTAAACACAAATAGTTGTAATTTCTTGGTAAAGTAACAAATCACCAGGGGGTAACACATACTTACCCATGTGTGTATGGATGTGGATGAAGGCATATTAATGTGTCTAATTATTATGTGTCTATGATATTTTCATAATATTAAAAAGCCTTTGCATTTTGTAGAAATTAGAAGCATGTATATACACATTGCAACATTTACGTGTCGGATTATTTCTATCACACATGGCCTTGGATATCCATCTTTTCTACTCTTTACCGACAGGACAGGTCATTGCCAGGGGAACAGTAGTATATCTATGTATATATATATATATATTATGTCTACCATGTTATATAATAAACATTTATGACTGTTATGGATCTGTTTTGGCAAAGATTGACATGTTTGGATTTTTTTTGTATTTCTGCTAAATGTAATGTTCATCTTTTACTTAACTTTCGTTTTTAATTAGTACAGATTAAATGATTGACAGTAGAGCAGAATGTTCATTCGTTGCCACGTCACACGGTACTGATGACATGTATTTATTAGGAACTGTGAATGTAACACACGATTACTTTAAGCTGTGTTAATGAGTCGCATTTACTTGAACAAAACATTAAAACATAACTCTGTGCTGCTATGCTCAGCCTCTACACTGAACAAGCTGATGAATTATGAGTGCCCATCTTGTTATACACTGTTATTTGACTGCTTTGTAGCGCATTCTCTTACCGACAGTTGTCATCTGCGACCAGATGAGAGATGAGAATTTGAAAATATTTTGGTTATTATACATGAATGTAATGTCACTCATCCTGAAAGGCCGCAGTCCAACAGGGACTTACAAAGTGCATAAACTGGATGTATTAAATAGTGAACACATGCAGACGCTGTGTTAATTTATTTAACAAGTTGTTAATGTATTTAACAAGTAACCTGCACATAACAAAGGTTTGGTGTTGTAAAAATGTGAGTTCAGCCTAACTCATACTCGTTCTTAACCAATCCCAATGTGCTCTATAAGTGTATGGCAGCCTTAATTGTGTACTACCAAAAACAACTCAATGGCACTTCCAGCAGGAACACACAGGCATGGGTGCAAACTTCGAAGTGGCCCTGGTGCTTGGGACCATCAGCATTTCAGTTAGGGCACATATTTGTTCAAGGACAAAGTCTGATCTTGAGGTGCAAGAAGCAGATAGGGGGTTGTATGAGTAAAGAGGCCAGGGTTTGCAGTCGGCAGTATTAGGTGGCAGAAACTAGAGATGTGTGTGACTGGAAGGCGCTGGGAGCAGAGAGGGTAACATTTGTACATTTGTTTCGTGAAACGTTGTTTACCAAATGAAAATAGTATTTATTTTAAATGAAATAAGAAACACTACTTACTGTTCACACATACATCTGTGTAATACACCCCCATTATACTTGATTTAAAAAATAAATGTAAATAAAAAAAAGCATTGTATAGCCCAGGGAGTACTATTACCTTTGTGGTTATGGATCACCTAACTGTAGAAATTATTACACTCTTCTAAAAGGCATTCACCTACTGTCTATCCTGTTATATATCAGATAATGTGCTTAAGCATCTGAAATTGAGTAGTGTACACTATGCAAATGCAAGTTTAACAGCAATGACAAACACAGCCAATGGCTGCGTCTGGCATCTAATATTATCAAAACCCATATGTGTTGAGATATGGTTGACTTACTAACATCTTTTAGTCTGAAACATTATTTATTCTGAGATGTACTGGTGTCCTTTAGATGTACGGTGCCTGTTCCATCAGTTCCACCAACCATCTTAGGACCAATCACATCTGTCACCTGCTTCTACGTGGCGGTACAAAAGGGGGTGGTGATGGACGGAGCATCTGAACCAATCAAACACTCACACCCAGTCAACAGATCTGGGTTGAATCCATCACCGTTCTTTAGCCCACTCTGCCACCCCAGTTCAGACATGGCCATATGCAAATCAGTCTGACCCTGTGCCTCATGGGAACAGTCCAGGCCGAACTGCCAAGCCATGCCTTCCCTGGACCGGAAACAAGCTTCCGAGGACCGGTTTCTGGCATTTCAGCCATCTTCAGCCAGGCTTGCCTGAATCCAGTGGCAAAGTGAGCAAGGGACTCACGTCTGAGCATACCCTGCCAACTTATGGTGAACAAAGCGGTACAAAAGGGGGTGGTGATGGACGGAGCATCTGAACCAATCAAACACTCACACCCAGTCAACAGATCTGGGTTGAATCCATCACCGTTCTTTAGCCCACTCTGCCACCCCAGTTCAGACATGACCATATGCAAATCAGTCTGATCCTGTGCCTCATGGGAACAGTCCAGCCCGAACTGCCAAGCCATGCCTTCCCTGGACCGGAAACAAGCTTCCGAGGACCGGTTTCTGGCATTTCAGCCGTCTTCAGCCCGGCTTGCTTGAATCCAGTGGTAAAGTGAGCAAGGGACTCACGTCTGAGCATACCCTGCCAACTTATGGCGAACAAAGCGGTACAAAAGGGGGTGGTGATGGACGGAGCATCTGAACCAATCAAACACTCACACCCAGTCAACAGATCTGGGTGGAATCCATCACCGTTCTTTAGCCCACTCTGCCACCCCAGTTCAGACATGGCCATACGCAAATCAGTCTGACCCAGTGCCTCATGGGAACAGTCCAGCCCGAACTGCCAAGCCATGCCTTCCTTGGACCAGAAACAAGCTTCCGATGACCGGTTTCTGGCATTTCAGCCGTCTTCAGCCCGGCTTGCTTGAATCCGCACCACCCCCTTTAGTACCACCTGCTTCTACATGGGCATCAGCTCCAGGTGGAAGTATGGGCCGCCACCTTTTTTCAAAGTAGGTCCCAGATTCTCTGCTAACTTCGCCTTTGTCCTGCACTTATAATCATGCCACCTCTTTTTACATTTCTCCACAGTCAAGTGTAATGGTGTCACCACATTGACAAAGAGGTTTTTGCCTGCGCACTCCCTTTTTATCTAATGCAAGTATTCAATTGTTCAAAAAATTGTTTGCACAATGTATGTGTGCTGTTTGGTTGAAAGGCAGCCAGCCCAAAATAACAATCAACCGCTGGTGGAAAACTCCACTAGTTTACCAAACGCACTCCAATGTAATTAAAGTATAACCAATATACAAAACTGTTATCTGATTTTTTCAATTAATCACACATAAAGATTTTTCTTTTTCAGAAACCATGTATTTTTGGAATTTTTACATTTGAATATTGTTACGTCACCATTTCAGTCTCAAACTATATAATGCGAAATTTAAAGACTTAAGCTCTATGTCACCAAAACACAATGTTGCTATTGTAGTTACAATGTAGATACATTTTTAAATACTACAAAAACCATAGTTGAGGAAAAGGCCCAATGCATTTCGGGGGGTTCCCTTCTTCAGGGGCACTGCAAAAATAAAACAATGTATGACCATTATGTTACACAACGATGATACATCAACAGAAAACTAATTAGCATTCTCTTAAATGCGAAGGCAGTTCATAGTACTGTCACCATCTAGTACATTTATCTGTTGTGAAAGCTGATAAATATGAACTTCTCATTAAGGTCAAAACGAAAGAGATGAAAAAACAGGGTAGAAATAGTGGATGAGCAATGAAAACACCACCACCACGAGTGAATAATGTTACTTTGAAATTCGTTCCCATTGAATAAAAGTTGCAGTAATATATCGTCATGTTAGACTGATAGGACTACCGAAGTACAGATACTGTCCCACCACACTGTGACTTATTGGAAAAAAGGAAGGTTATGACCATGTACTCACATCCCAACTACTTAATAATGTATTGTAGTCTAACTGGAGTTCTAGCCGGAAGAAAACTGTCTAATGCGAGTGCTTCAGCAGAGAAAATTAAACAACAGAATTTGTATCCATCAAAGACATGAGATGGAATCAATGCACTCAGTTGCCAAATAAGCAATGTGCTACTTAGTATACTTACTCCCATAATACTTATATGACTGCAACCAGTATACTGCTAAACAGGTTGTTGCTAATATGTAGCCATTAGCTTAAAAACTGTGTTCAATCATATAGAAACAATGGTTCCCTTCCTGTTATCACTGCTCGGGTGTAGACCATAAATAGCGGAAAGAGCTCTTGTATCTCCACTACCTGCGAATGAATGAAAGTGTTATCATAAGAAGCTATCCATACACAGTAAGGTCTGTCTATTCTGATAACATACTCTCTAATTGGACAAGTTTGTGAATCGTACTGTCATGTAATTAAAGAAAGGCCATGTTTACAAACCTAGATGGAATCTAACAAGGACATCTTAAATATATGAGAGCTTTATTATCAAAACACTGGCCGAAAACTGGTGTTAAGTAGCAGTCACCGTATTACAGTTTAGATTCATTTGTTTACTACCATAGTAAACTAATTCCCCTCTGACAATCCTTTCCTGAACATAGTGCCGAAAAGGTAACTGTGTCTTCGAAGAACTCTTATCACCAAACCGTTTTAACTCACCAAATACTCTGTAATCCTCGCAAGATAAGACCACGTCTTCTACTCTCAATCTACAAGATAAATAAAGCCGCTTTAGAACATGTTTCCCTGATCTCTATCATGATACTAGCTAAACGGGTTGTCGGCTCACCTTAAATTGCACGAATCAGCGACGGCACTTCCTCCAAGCTCTACCACGCGCTAAACTATCACTGGCGTGTAGCGATTTTGTGCACCGCGTCGGCCTAATAGACAAAAAGATAGGGCTAAACTGTGACGTCCATCATGGTGCGCCCGCAATGGCCTCATAGACAGAGTAATAGGACTAAACAAGAACGTCCATCTTGGAATGGTAAAGTTACTGATAACAACATGTATGGTTTGGAAAGCTTCTAAATTCATGGTAATACGAGTAACAACGACCGAAAATATTCCCCGAAGGAAACACAAAATCGGGACTGCTTAAGCATAGAATTTATTGTTTTTGGTTACTGAGAACCTTGTGGACAAACACGCGCAATATAAAGAACCGCGAAGTATCACACTATATAGAATTCAGATTAAACTCCGATTGATGTCCGCAAAAATTAGTACCAATGGATAAAACCTAAGGACATAGCAAAGGAATGGGAGAGAAAGTTAAAGATATAACAATGTGTAAATTACAGAAAGGAAAAAAAGGGAAACAAAGAAGAAAAAAAGGTAGAAAGAAGACTAACCAATAGATCAGCCCAGTTCAAAAAGTGTGAAATGATACGTGATGTGAAGACTTCCATGATAGTGTTTCTTTTGTTTGACCTAAATCAGAGCCCATTTACAAAGACTAGTGAGTAAAAACAGCAGCTTGAGCGTAATAGAAAAATTGCATTGAAAAATGGCATTAATAATAGCGTGTGAGCCTATGTTATTATTTATAAACATTGCATTACAAAAAACACTGCAATTCAATTCTGTCATTGAGCCCACTTGGCACCATGGTCTGCAAAATTTTTGTCCACCAGGCTTCTCTCTGAGCTAAATGAATAGAATGATTGTGATCAGGTTTCACTGCAACTATTTCAAGAATGGTGAACCTAAGCTGAGCATTGGTATGCTGGTGTTCTAACCAATGTGTGGCAAAAAAGGACTTAGTGGACTTTGTTCTGAATGTGCTTTTGTATTCAGATATGCGCACCTTAATTTTTCTTGAGGTTTTGCCTACATAAAGTAGTATAGACAACAAATGGTCCCTGACATACTTTCACTAATGAGAACAATCACAACTTTTAATATATGTTCTTGACTCCACAAACACGACTCAATCTATGGTTTCACTGACATAGGTGATGCTTGCCCACAGCCTCAAAAATCATTTACAATAGGTACCAGTAACCAAATAAAACCAAAAAAAAAGGGGGGTTCAACTGGGTAACACATTTAATATATCATATGTTGACGAATGAGAATCAATGTCTCTATATACACATACACAGATCATAAGACAAATTACATTTTCTTCTAAAAATGAGAGAATGAACGTGCACAGAGAAAAGAATAAAGTGAGTGCTCAAGTGAATGATCGAGAAGATCAGAAAAAAGTGTAGGTCATTTATATACAAGGAACATTGAGCCTGTCCTGGGTAATGCTTGTAAAAAATACTTCTTTTTTACTCGCTAGACGCTATCTACAATTCCTTGGTTCTCAAATTGCACCGTTGGCAATAGGATTGCCAGGAAGAAGGGGATGGAAGGTGGACTGGGACAGGGGTCAGTAGGTACAGGCTCCAAGAGGGGAATGTAGTCGACGTTTCGACCCAATCATGTGGTGGGTGGTTCAAGTCCTCAACAACGGGTCTTCATCAGGACGGAGTAACAGGGGGAAATCTCTCTGTGTGCACATCAATTAAAAGGCACCTGTAATGATAAATGAATAGTGGGGCTAAGTATCACTGTATTGTTTGGAATGGGTCCACTAATGACCTATGTGAAAAAGCACTCACCCTCCCGTGGTGCCTTGACACGTCACAGTGCGACGATCGGTCCGCACTCGTAATATGCAAGTATCCAATGGTATACTGTGAAGTAGAGAAAAGAGGTAGCCATTAGTGCTACACAACTTTATGTCACATATGAGTGACTGCTGATCAATGACATAATCCATTAGAGCTACATCCTTAATCTCCCATATGATTGATTTATTCAGTTTGGGGAGTTGCTTGTAAATACCAACAATATTGGCTATATATATTTGCGCTAATTGTCCCAAATCTTTTTAAAGAGGCAGAGGTCCTAATGTATCTAATCAACAATTAAGCAAATTCTAAATTATAAGGTGACTGTTCGCAGTAATCTCGCAGTGGTCACTTACCCAATGCGTTTGTCACTGGCGTTCAAATTTCGAAATTGTATATAGGTTATCAATCCGGCACGTCTGATGCCAATTGCTGTGAAGGAGAAAGGACAGAGCGTCTCTCCATTAGCGCGCTGTCCGTATAACATGGCCAAAAATCAATTGTTTGCCATAGGATATGTTACCCCATTCAATCCATAACATACCTCGTGTCTTTAAACCAAGTAGAGGTAACTAGTTATCTGGCGCCGTTCCGTAGATTGCAGCTTTCCGTCTCGCACCGCGTTATGGAATGCGGAAGCAGAGACTGGAGCCGCGAGATGGTATTCGTAGCCAGGCAACCGGCGCGCCTACGTCATGGCGTCCCGCGCTGCTAGGCAACCGGCGCGCCTACGTCATGGCGTCTAGCCCGTTGCTAGGCGGACAGTCAGCCTTGTTTTAGTCTCCGAAGAGATAACGTACACAATGTTCTATTCCCGGCATTGTTGAAGATAGAACAGAAGGATTCATGTGTTTACGTCAATGGAGCATTGATGTGCTCGTAGATGAGGTGCGATTTGTTACAACGAGAGTGGGTACTCTCAAGTGTTGAACAATAGAATTGGGCTAATGCAATGTCCTAGGTCAGGTCGAGGAATTGCCGGGTGCAACATGGAATACAACTCTGGGTGTGTTGGTTAGATGAATCAGAGGGATAGAATACTGTGACCAACATTTCAAATATAGGATACTGCAACCAATATGTTAATTTGATAATCCAGGACATTCAATATGTAAACATGTCAAACAATTGTGATATATACATACTGCATAAATTTGAAATGTTGCATATATAAGGTGCATGGATTTGAAAAATTTTTAATGTACATATCGTCCAATCAAAGGATACATAGGTGCAACTGTACGGTTGTTGATTACATGCAGGTAAAGCTATTTAATTAAATAAGAGGATTCAGCCATTATATAGTGTTGCCATCTGTCTTGTTGTTTCTTCGTATTCATTGAGGCCCTTGTTCACAGTGTCGAATGTGTGCATCCATTTGCATTCCCGAACACTTAAACAGTTTGAGAAATTACCTCCTCTTATATTGACAGTAACCTTCTCCAGCACCCACCATCTTAGGCTCTCAGGTGTGTGATCAAACTTTATGAAGTGTTCAACTAGCGGTGCCCCTTGGACTCTACAGCGAATCCTGCTGCAGTGCTGCAGGATTCTGGTTTTTACTTTTTGGACAGTTTGCCCTATATACCAAAAATCACAGGGGCATGCAATTACATATATAACCCCTGCTGAGTTACAATTAGTGTGTTGTTTCATTACATGCGTATAGTTATTATAAGTACATGATTTTAGTTCTTCCGCTAGCTGACATGCTTTACAAGATCCACATCTGTGGTGGCCCAGCACAGGTGGCGTGTTCCATAGAGTGGACTGAGCATCCCTGGATACACTGGGTAATAGTGATTGGACTACATGGTCCCTCACACTCCTTCCCTTTTTAAAGGCAAACATAGGTGGTGTCATAATCCCTATATCCTCAGCCACCAGGTGCCAATGTGTACTTATAATCTTCTTAATTTCAGTGCTTTTTGTATTGAATGTGGTGACACATGTTAACCTTTCATCGCTGTTATTGATTTTTATCTTTGGCTCTAACAGGTATTCTCGGTGATAGAACCAGGCTTTTTTTCGGGCCTTTTTTAACAGTCGTTGTGGATAGCCTCTCTCAGACAGACGTTCCATCAGTGACATAGATTCATTGAAGAAATCCTCCTTCCTGGTACAATTCCTGCGCAACCTCAGGAACTGACCATAGGGTAGGTTGTCCCTGAGATTGCGCGGATGGTGGCTATTGTACCGAAGAAGGGTATTCCTCTCACTGGCCTTTCTATAGAGGGTGGTGTGTAACAATCCCTCATCCTCCACTATAGAAATGTCTAGGAAATTGATTTTCTTTTTGCTAAATTCAAGGGTAAACTGTATATCCTTGGAGCGTTGGTTTAGCCATCCATGGAAATCCATCAAGGTTTTTTCATCACCTTCCCAAATCATCAGGACATCATCGATATATCGACGCCATGTCCTGATGTTTGTGAAGTATGGGTTAGTGTCACTATATATGAATTCCCTTTCATAGGCGTCCATGAAGAGTATGGCCAGGTTCGGCGCAAAGCTTGCCCCCATGGCCACCCCACATGTCTGCACATAGTAGTCTCCCTCAAAATAAAAGAAATTTTTGCGCATCGCAATCTCAAGTAAATCCAAGATAAATTGAGTAGGTATCTGACATGGTCTAGGACGTTCCTCTAAAACTTCTCTAATCACTTCAATAGCTGCTGACTGTGGTATGTTCGTATAAAGTGATGTGACGTCCATCGTGGTCAGGATATTCGTGTTATGATTGAACATATAGCCATCCACCAATTGTATCGCCTGCATGGTGTCTCTTACATAGGACATCGTACCCTCAGCCGCTGGTTTAAGGAAGATGTCAAGATATAAAGTAGCCCACACGGGCATCTGATGGTGTAAATTACATTAGAGCTGTTGCAATCTCCGTTGTATTTTAATGAAATGCTTTTCCCTGATAGTGGGTGGTGAATGACGTTCCCTATCATTACATTATTACAATGTACGCAGTTGTAGCATTTACGCATTCCATTGAATTGCGTTTGATCTTCAGGCACTTTGGAGGTCAAAATTTCCTTAAGGTTCTTGCTTCTTGTGTACGCAAACAAGGGCTATTCGTCATATAAGCCCTTAAAATCAGGCTCTTGTTTCAGTAATTCCCATCTAGATTTGATGATGTGTTTGATTGCTTGAGATCTTGATGAGTATTTAGAAACAAACACATGTCTGTTTGTCTTCTCTTTTGGCTTGGTGTTAAGTAACACCTCACGTTGTTTAGTTTCAGTCTTGTTCAAAGCTGTCACCAAGACTTCCGCAGGATACCCTCTTTGTTTAAATCTCTCTTGCTGTTGTTTTAAGGCATCTTGTAGGTCTACTGAATTAGAGGTTATCCGCTTCACTCTTAGCAATTGAGAGTACGGAAGATTATTTTTCAATGAAGGAGGGTGAAAACTTGAATACAGAAGTAGATTATTTCTATCAGTGGGTTTTGTATACACTGATGTTTCAAGCTTGCTAGCTGTTTGAGTTATCAAGACATCCAAGTAATGGATTTGCTGTTGACTTATCTCATGGGTGAATTTGATTCTTTCGTGTTTATTGTTAAGTTCATCAATCAACTGTTCTAGCAAGTTTTGGGAACTTTTCCATACAAGGAAGATGTCATCAATGAATCTTATGTAGAAAGCTAGATTCTTGGCCCATGTTTCCTGCTTAAAGATATGAATGTCCTCAAATTGAGCCATGAAGGTGTTGGCGTACGCCGGTGCGCCTGAAAAACCCATGAAGGTTCCACTTACTTGAAGAAAAAATTTGTCTTGCCAAGACAAGTAGCTGTGTTGAAGACAGAATATCAACAATTCCAAGATGAAAATTTTGTTGACTTCCAGTTCAGGTAATTGTAGCAACGCCCATTCACTAGCTTCTACGCCATCTTTTAAAGGGATAGACGTGTACAATGAAGTCACATCTATAGTGCACATCAACCAGTCCGGATTGTATGTTTTCTGCACTTCTTGAAACAAGTTCAAGAAATGGGTGGTGTCCTTTACATAACTGTGCCATGATTGAACACATTTTTGTAGAAAATGGTCAATAAGTTGTCCCAATGGTGAAAATATAGATTCACAACCTGACACTATTGGTCGGAATGGCGGATTATTTAAACTTTTGTGCACTTTCGGGAGCATATACAGCCTTGGTCTTCTTGGATACTGTACTGTCAAAAACTTTCGTAGTGATGGTGTGATCCATTCCATTTCTTCTGCTTTATCTAAGATTTGACAAAGTGTTGACATAAAGCTGGAAGTGGGGTCCTCTTCTAGTGGTATGTAAGTAGTTTGATCTTCCAAATGTTCATTGACCTTCTGTACGTAAAAACTTGTGTCCATTACAACAAGGGCACCACCTTTATCTGCCATTTGACGAGTGATTTGATCATCTGTACTCAATCTCCTGAGAATATCCAATTCATATTTTCTTAGGTTGGGCCGCATTCTTGGATGTAAATTCAATTTGTTGAGATCGTGACGTATCAGAGATTCAAAGGTGTCCAGAATTTTATGTGTCACCGGGGACATAAACGTACTTTTGGGTCTGAAATGCCTCATTTCTGAATCTTCACTTTCCTGTTCCAGTGTTTGTGTGTCTGCTGTCGGTACTACATTTGTGAAGAAGTGTTTTAACCTCAAGTTTCGAAGAAACCGAAAGACTGACACTTCAAGTTCCAATTTATTGGTGTGGTAAATTGGTAAAAAAGAAGTTCCTTTGTTGAGTACCAGTTCTTGAGCACTAGTCAGTTGCTTAGACGAGATGTTAATTACGAGGGTTTGCCCTTGCTCCTCAGACTCCGGGCTTCCGCTTCGCGTTCCTTGGCTTCTTTCTCCTTTTCCTTTGTTTCCTTTTCCTTGTCTTTGGCTCCTCCTTGTTTTTTTTGGACGTCTGGAGGTCTCCCTCCTCCTTGTACCTTGTCTAAAAAAGGCGAAGCTGCAGGTGCACTAGCTTCATTTCCTGTCCCTGATGTTGTTGGTTCTTGCCTCATTGCTAATGGCTGTCTTGATGGGTCCAAATCATTCTCCGAAACTATTGATTCTTGTGACGAGGTGGCAGGTTTTTGATATGGACGCCTTTTGGCGTACACCTCTGCCCAGGTGTAAACCTCGTTTAATTTATAGTCAATAGTATCTCTCCGGAATTTTCGTAATTTTCTTTCTTGGATTTCCTTGCCATAAGAATCCAATTTAGTATTAAGATCTTCCAACGTAAGTTTCCAAAAGACTGCCTCACAGCGATTAGACAAATCTGATTTGATGATGTTAATCTCTTCTTCTAGCTCCTTGATGGTTTTAGAAAGTTCTTCAATTAATAACAAAATTAAATCCAGTGAACATTTGTTTAATACTGCCTGCCACTTTTCCATGAATCTTTTATTATATTGGAATTTATATAACAAAGGCTTAATAGGCAATCGTAACCCTCGTGGTATTCTCTGTACCTTGTGGTACTGTATAAGGGTCGAGGCGTGTAACCGTTGACTCAGTGCTCTTTTGGCTATAAATTCCAATTGTTTGAGTTGTTGGGGAATGGAGCTGCCTTGCGCATCAAATGATGGTGTTTCTTCAATGAGTGAATAAATACTTTGGACTTGTGTGTCTGTGTAAGTTCTCGTGTCTGCTCTATTTTCAGTTAAATTAGATATACTGTCAAAAGACATTTTCAAGTAAAAGGGTTTGCGGGGTGCTGCGGGTAAATGTGATTGGCAACAAAGTTAAGAAAGAGGTTTTTGCCTGCGCACTCCCTTTTTGTCTAATGCAAGTATTCAATTGTTCAAAAAATTGTTTGCACAATGTATGTGTGCTGTTTGGTTGAAAGGCAGCCAGCCCAAAATAACAATCAACCGCTGGTGGAAAACTCCACTAGTTTACCAAACGCACTCCAATGTAATTAAAGTATAACCAATGTACAAAACTGTTATCTGATTTTTTCAACTAATCACACATAAAGATTTTTCTTTTTCAGAAACCATGTATTTTTGGAATTTTTAAATTTGAATATTGTTACGTCACCATTTCAGTCTCAAACTATATAATGCGAAATTTAAAGACATAAGCTGTATGTCACCAAAACACAATGTTGCTATTGTAGTTACAATGTAGATACATTTTTAAATACTACAAAAACCATAGTTGAGGAAAAGGCCCAATGCATTTCGGGGGGTTCCCTTCTTCAGGGGCACTGCAAAAATAAAACAATGTATGACTATTATGTTACACAACGATGATACATCAACAGAAAACTAATTAGCATTCTCTTAAATGCGAAGGCAGTTCATAGTACTGTCACCATCTAGTACATTTATCTGTTGTGAAAGCTGATAAATATGAACTTCTCATTAAGGTCAAAACGAAAGAGATGAAAAAACAGGGTAGAAATAGTGGATGAGCAATGAAAACACCACCACCACGAGTGAATAATGTTACTTTGAAATTCGTTCCCATTGAATAAAAGTTGCAGGAATATATCGTCATGTTAGACTGATAGGACTACCGAAGTACAGATACTGTCCCACCACACTGTGACTTATTGGAAAAAAGGAAGGTTATGACCATGTACTCGCATCCCAACTACTTAATAATGTATTGTAGTCTAACTGGAGTTCTAGCCGGAAGAAAACTGTCTAATGCGAGTGCTTCAGCTGAGAAAACAAAACAACAGAATTTGTATCCATCAAAGACATGAGATGGAATCAATGCGCTCAGTTGCCAAATAAGCAATGTGCTACTTAGTATACTTACTCGCATAATACTTATATGACTGCAACCAGTATACTGCTAAACAGGTTGTTGCTAATATGTAGCCATTAGCTTAAAAACTGTGTTCAATCATATAGAAACAAAGGTTCCCTTCCTGTTATCACTGCTCGGGTGTAGACCATAAATAGGGGAAAGAGCTCTTGTATCTCCACTACCTGCGAATGAATGAAAGTGTTATCATAAGAAGCTATCCATACACAGTAAGGTCTGTCTATTCTGATAACATACTCTCTAATTGGACAAGTTTGTGAATCGTACTGTCATGTAATTAAAGAAAGGCCATGTTTACAAACCTAGATGGAATCTAACAAGGACATCTTAAATATATGAGAGCTTTATTATCAAAACACTGGCCGAAAACTGGTGTTAAGTAGCAGTCACCGTATTACAGTTTAGATTCATTTGTTTACTACCATAGTAAACTAATTCCCCTCTGACAATCCTTTCCTGAACATAGTGCCGAAAAGGTAACTGTGTCTTCGAAGAACTCTTATCACCAAACCGTTTTAACTCACCAAATACTCTGTAATCCTCGCAAGATAAGACCACGTCTTCTACTCTCAATCTACAAGATAAATAAAGCCGCTTTAGAACATGTTTCCCTGATCTCTATCATGATACTAGCTAAACGGGTTGTCGGCTCACCTTAAATTGCACGAATCAGCGACGGCACTTCCTCCAAGTTCTACCACGCGCTAAACTATCACTGGCGTGTAGCGATTTTGTGCACCGCGTGGGCCTAATAGACAAAAAGATAGGGCTAAACTGTGACGTCCATCATGGTGCGCCCGCAATGGCCTCATAGACAGAGTAATAGGACTAAACAAGAACGTCCATCTTGGAATGGTAAAGTTACTGATAACAACATGTATGGTTTGGAAAGCTTCTAAATTCATGGTAATACGAGTAACAACGACCGAAAATATTCCCCGAAGGAAACACAAAATCGGGACTGCTTAAGCATAGAATTTATTGTTTTTGGTTACTGAGAACCTTGTGGACAAACACGCGCAATATAAAGAACCGCGAAGTATCACACTATATAGAATTCAGATTAAACTCCGATTGATGTCCGCAAAAATTAGTACCAATGGATAAAACCTAAGGACATAGCAAAGGAATGGGAGAGAAAGTTAAAGATATAACAATGTGTAAATTACAGAAAGGAAAAAAAGGGAAACAAAGAAGAAAAAAAGGTAGAAAGAAGACTAACCAATAGATCAGCCCAGTTCAAAAAGTGTGAAATGATACGTGATGTGAAGACTTCCATGATAGTGTTTCTTTTGTTTGACCTAAATCAGAGCCCATTTACAAAGACTAGTGAGTAAAAACAGCAGCTTGAGCGTAATAGAAAAATTGCATTGAAAAATGGCATTAATAATAGCGTGTGAGCCTATGTTATTATTTATAAACATTGCATTACAAAAAACACTGCAATTCAATTCTGTCATTGAGCCCACTTGGCACCATGGTCTGCAAAATTTTTGTCCACCAGGCTTCTCTCTGAGCTAAGTGAATAGAATGATTGTGATCAGGTTTCACTGCAACTATTTCAAGAATGGTGAACCTAAGCTGAGCATTGGTATGCTGGTGTTCTAACCAATGTGTGGCAAAAAAGGACTTAGTGGACTTTGTTCTGAATGTGCTTTTGTGTTCAGATATGCGCACCTTAATTTTTCTTGAGGTTTTGCCTACATAAAGTAGCCCACACGGGCATCTGATGGTGTAAATTACATTAGAGCTGTTGCAATCTCCGTTGTATTTTAATGAAATGCTTTTCCCTGATAGTGGGTGGTGAATGACGTTCCCTATCATTACATTATTACAATGTACGCAGTTGTAGCATTTACGCATTCCATTGAATTGCGTTTGATCTTCAGGCACTTTGGAGGTCAAAATTTCCTTAAGGTTCTTGCTTCTTGTGTACGCAAACAAGGGCTATTCGTCATATAAGCCCTTAAAATCAGGCTCTTGTTTCAGTAATTCCCATCTAGATTTGATGATGTGTTTGATTGCTTGAGATCTTGATGAGTATTTAGAAACAAACACATGTCTGTTTGTCTTCTCTTTTGGCTTGGTGTTAAGTAACACCTCACGTTGTTTAGTTTCAGTCTTGTTCAAAGCTGTCACCAAGACTTCCGCAGGATACCCTCTTTGTTTAAATCTCTCTTGCTGTTGTTTTAAGGCATCTTGTAGGTCTACTGAATTAGAGGTTATCCGCTTCACTCTTAGCAATTGAGAGTACGGAAGATTATTTTTCAATGAAGGAGGGTGAAAACTTGAATACAGAAGTAGATTATTTCTATCAGTGGGTTTTGTATACACTGATGTTTCAAGCTTGCTAGCTGTTTGAGTTATCAAGACATCCAAGTAATGGATTTGCTGTTGTCTTATCTCATGGGTGAATTTGATTCTTTCGTGTTTATTGTTAAGTTCATCAATCAACTGTTCTAGCAAGTTTTGGGAACTTTTCCATACAAGGAAGATGTCATCAATGAATCTTATGTAGAAAGCTAGATTCTTGGCCCATGTTTCCTGCTTAAAGATATGAATGTCCTCAAATTGAGCCATGAAGGTGTTGGCGTACGCCGGTGCGCCTGAAAAACCCATGAAGGTTCCACTTACTTGAAGAAAAAATTTGTCTTGCCAAGACAAGTAGCTGTGTTGAAGACAGAATATCAACAATTCCAAGATGAAAATTTTGTTGACTTCCAGTTCAGGTAATTGTAGCAACGCCCATTCACTAGCTTCTACGCCATCTTTTAAAGGGATAGACGTGTACAATGAAGTCACATCTATAGTGCACATCAACCAGTCCGGATTGTATGTTTTCTGCACTTCTTGAAACAAGTTCAAGAAATGGGTGGTGTCCTTTACATAACTGTGCCATGATTGAACACATTTTTGTAGAAAATGGTCAATAAGTTGTCCCAATGGTGAAAATATAGATTCACAACCTGACACTATTGGTCGGAATGGCGGATTATTTAAACTTTTGTGCACTTTCGGGAGCATATACAGCCTTGGTCTTCTTGGATACTGTACTGTCAAAAACATTCGTAGTGATGGTGTGATCCATTCCATTTCTTCTGCTTTATCTAAGATTTGACAAAGTGTTGACATAAAGCTGGAAGTGGGGTCCTCTTCTAGTGGTATGTAAGTAGTTTGATCTTCCAAATGTTCATTGACCTTCTGTACGTAAAAACTTGTGTCCATTACAACAAGGGCACCACCTTTATCTGCCATTTGACGAGTGATTTGATCATCTGTACTCAATCTCCTGAGAATATCCAATTCATATTTTCTTAGGTTGGGCCGCATTCTTGGATGTAAATTCAATTTGTTGAGATCGTGACGTATCAGAGATTCAAAGGTGTCCAGAATTTTATGTGTCACCGGGGACATAAACGTACTTTTGGGTCTGAAATGCCTCATTTCTGAATCTTCACTTTCCTGTTCCAGTGTTTGTGTGTCTGCTGTCGGTACTACATTTGTGAAGAAGTGTTTTAACCTCAAGTTTCGAAGAAACCGAAAGACTGACACTTCAAGTTCCAATTTATTGGTGTGGTAAATTGGTAAAAAAGAAGTCCCTTTGTTGAGTACCAGTTCTTGAGCACTAGTCAGTTGCTTAGACGAGATGTTAATTACGAGGGTTTGCCCTTGCTCCTCAGACTCCGGGCTTCCGCTTCACGTTCCTTGGCTTCTTTCTCCTTTTCCTTTGTTTCCTTTTCCTTGTCTTTGGCTCCTCCTTGTTTTTTTTGGACGTCTGGAGGTCTCCCTCCTCCTTGTACCTTGTCTAAAAAAGGCGAAGCTGCAGGTGCACTAGCTTCATTTCCTGTCCCTGATGTTGTTGGTTCTTGCCTCATTGCTAATGGCTGTCTTGATGGTCCAAATCATTCTCCGAAACTATTGATTCTTGTGACGAGGTGGCAGGTTTTTGATATGGACGCCTTTTGGCGTACACCTCTGCCCAGGTGTAAACCTCGTTTAATTTATAGTCAATAGTATCTCTCCGGAATTTTCGTAATTTTCTTTCTTGGATTTCCTTGCCATAAGAATCCAATTTAGTATTAAGATCTTCCAACGTAAGTTTCCAAAAGACTGCCTCACAGCGATTAGACAAATCTGATTTGATGATGTTAATCTCTTCTTCTAGCTCCTTGATGGTTTTAGAAAGTTCTTCAATTAATAACAAAATTAAATCCAGTGAACATTTGTTTAATACTGCCTGCCACTTTTCCATGAATCTTTTATTATATTGGAATTTATATAACAAAGGCTTAATAGGCAATCGTAACCCTCGTGGTATTCTCTGTACCTTGTGGTACTGTATAAGGGTCGAGGCGTGTAACCGTTGACTCAGTGCTCTTTTGGCTATAAATTCCAATTGTTTGAGTTGTTGGGGAATGGAGCTGCCTTGCGCATCAAATGATGGTGTTTCTTCAATGAGTGAATAAATACTTTGGACTTGTGTGTCTGTGTAAGTTCTCGTGTCTGCTCTATTTTCAGTTAAATTAGATATACTGTCAAAAGACATTTTCAAGTAAAAGTGTTTGCGGGGTGCTGCGGGTAAATGTGATTGGCAACAAAGTTAAGAAAGAGGTTTTTGCCTGCGCACTCCTTTTTATCTAATGCAAGTATTCAATTGTTCAAAAAATTGTTTGCACAATGTATGTGTGCTGTTTGGTTGAAAGGCAGCCAGCCCAAAATAACAATCAACCGCTGGTGGAAAACTCCACTAGTTTACCAAACGCACTCCAATGTAATTAAAGTATAACCAATATACAAAACTGTTATCTGATTTTTTCAACTAATCACACATAAAGATTTTTCTTTTTCAGAAACCATGTATTTTTGGAATTTTTACATTTGAATATTGTTACGTCACCATTTCAGTCTCAAACTATATAATGCGAAATTTAAAGACATAAGCTGTATGTCACCAAAACACAATGTTGCTATTGTAGTTACAATGTAGATACATTTTTAAATACTACAAAAACCATAGTTGAGGAAAAGGCCCAATGCATTTCGGGGGGTTCCCTTCTTCAGGGGCACTGCAAAAATAAAACAATGTATGACTATTATGTTACACAACGATGATACATCAACAGAAAACTAATTAGCATTCTCTTAAATGCGAAGGCAGTTCATAGTACTGTCACCATCTAGTACATTTATCTGTTGTGAAAGCTGATAAATATGAACTTCTCATTAAGGTCAAAACGAAAGAGATGAAAAAACAGGGTAGAAATAGTGGATGAGCAATGAAAACACCACCACCACGAGTGAATAATGTTACTTTGAAATTCGTTCCCATTGAATAAAAGTTGCAGGAATATATCGTCATGTTAGACTGATAGGACTACCGAAGTACAGATACTGTCCCACCACACTGTGACTTATTGGAAAAAAGGAAGGTTATGACCATGTACTCGCATCCCAACTACTTAATAATGTATTGTAGTCTAACTGGAGTTCTAGCCGGAAGAAAACTGTCTAATGCGAGTGCTTCAGCTGAGAAAACAAAACAACAGAATTTGTATCCATCAAAGACATGAGATGGAATCAATGCGCTCAGTTGCCAAATAAGCAATGTGCTACTTAGTATACTTACTCGCATAATACTTATATGACTGCAACCAGTATACTGCTAAACAGGTTGTTGCTAATATGTAGCCATTAGCTTAAAAACTGTGTTCAATCATATAGAAACAATGGTTCCCTTCCTGTTATCACTGCTCGGGTGTAGACCATAAATAGGGGAAAGAGCTCTTGTATCTCCACTACCTGCGAATGAATGAAAGTGTTATCATAAGAAGCTATCCATACACAGTAAGGTCTGTCTATTCTGATAACATACTCTCTAATTGGACAAGTTTGTGAATCGTACTGTCATGTAATTAAAGAAAGGCCATGTTTACAAACCTAGATGGAATCTAACAAGGACATCTTAAATATATGAGAGCTTTATTATCAAAACACTGGCCGAAAACTGGTGTTAAGTAGCAGTCACCGTATTACAGTTTAGATTCATTTGTTTACTACCATAGTAAACCAATTCTCCTCTGACAATCCTTTCCTGAACATAGTGCCGAAAAGGTAACTGTGTCTTCGAAGAACTCTTATCACCAAACCGTTTTAACTCACCAAATACTCTGTAATCCTCGCAAGATAAGACCACGTCTTCTACTCTCAATCTACAAGATAAATAAAGCCGCTTTAGAACATGTTTCCCTGATCTCTATCATGATACTAGCTAAACGGGTTGTCTGCTCACCTTAAATTGCACGAATCCGCGACAGGACTTCCTCCAAGCTCTACCACGCGCTAAACTATCACTGGCGTGTAGCGATTTTATGCACCCGCGTCGGCCTAATAGACAAAAAGATAGGGCTAAACTGTGATGTCCATCATGGTGCGCCCGCAATGGCCTCATAGACAGAGTAATAGGACTAAACAAGAACGTCCATCTTGGAATGGTAAAGTTACTGATAACAACATGTATGGTTTGGAAAGCTTCTAAATTCATGGTAATACGAGTAACAACGACCAAAAATAATCCCCGAAGGAAAAACAAAATCGGGACTGCTTAAGCATAGAATTTATCGTTTTTGGTTACTGAGAACCTTGTGGACAAACACGCGCAATATAAAGAACCGCGAAGTATCACACTATATAGAATTCAGATTAAACTCCGATTGATGTCCGCAAAAATTAGTACCAATGGACAAAACCTAAGGACATAGCTAAGGAATGGGAGAGAAAGTTAAAGATATAACAATGTGTAAATTACAGAAAGGAAAAAAAGGGAAAAAAATAAGAAAAAAAGGTAGAAAGAAGACTAACCAATAGATCAGCCCAGTTCAAAAAGGTGTGAAATGATACGTGATGTGAAGACTTCCATGATAGTGTTTCTTTTGTTTGACCTAAATCAGAGCCCATTTACAAAGACTAGTGAGTAAAAACAGCAGCTTGAGCGTAATAGAAAAATTGCATCGAAAAATGGCATTAATAATAGCGTGTGAGCCTATGTTATTATTTATAAACATTGCATTACAAAAAACACTGCAATTCAATTCTGTCATTGAGCCCACTTGGCACCATGGTCTGCAAAAATGTTGTCCACCAGGCTTCTCTCTGAGCTAAATGAATAGAATGATTGTGATCAGGTTTCACTGCAACTATTTCAAGAATGGTGAACCTAAGCTGAGCATTGGTATGCTGGTGTTCTAACCAATGTGTGGCAAAAAAGGACTTAGTGGACTTTGTTCTGAATGTGCTTTTGTGTTCAGATATGCGCACCTTAATTTTTCTTGAGGTTTTGCCTACATAAAGTAGCCCACACGGGCATCTGATGGTGTAAATTACATTAGAGCTGTTGCAATCTCCGTTGTATTTTAATGAAATGCTTTTCCCTGATAGTGGGTGGTGAATGACGTTCCCTATCATTACATTATTACAATGTACGCAGTTGTAGCATTTACGCATTCCATTGAATTGCGTTTGATCTTCAGGCACTTTGGAGGTCAAAATTTCCTTAAGGTTCTTGCTTCTTGTGTACGCAAACAAGGGTTCTTCGTCATATAAGCCCTTAAAATCAGGCTCTTGTTTCAGTAATTCCCATCTAGATTTGATGATGTGTTTGATTGCTTGAGATCTTGATGAGTATTTAGAAACAAACACATGTCTGTTTGTCTTCTCTTTTGGCTTGGTGTTAAGTAACACCTCACGTTGTTTAGTTTCAGTCTTGTTCAAAGCTGTCACCAAGACTTCCGCAGGATACCCTCTTTGTTTAAATCTCTCTTGCTGTTGTTTTAAGGCATCTTGTAGGTCTACTGAATTAGAGGTTATCCGCTTCACTCTTAGCAATTGCGAGTACAGAAGATTATTTTTCAATGAAGGAGGGTGAAAACTTGAATACAGAAGTAGATTATTTCTATCAGTGGGTTTTGTATACACTGATGTTTCAAGCTTGCTAGCTGTTTGAGTTATCAAGACATCCAAGTAATGGATTTGCTGTTGACTTATCTCATGGGTGAATTTGATTCTTACGTGTTTATTGTTAAGTTCATCAATCAACTGTTCTAGCAAGTTTTGGGAACTTTTCCATACAAGGAAGATGTCATCAATGATTCTTATGTAGAAAGCTAGATTCTTGGCCCATGTTTCCTGCTTAAAGATATGAATGTCCTCAAATTGAGCCATGAAGGTGTTGGCGTACGCTGGTGCGCCTGAAAAACCCATGGAGGTTCCACTTACTTGAAGAAAAAATTTGTCTTGCCAAGACAAGTAGCTGTGTTGAAGACACAATATCAACAATTCCAAGATGAAAATTTTGTTGACTTCCAGTTCAGGTAATTGTAGCAACGCCCATTCACTAGCTTCTACGCCATCTTTTAAAGGGATAGACGTGTACAATGAAGTCACATCTATAGTGCACATCAACCAGTCCGGATTGTATGTTTTCTGCACTTCTTGAAACAAGTTCAAGAAATGGGTGGTGTCCTTTACATAACTGTGCCATGATTGAACACATTTTTGTAGAAAATGGTCAATAAGTTGTCCCAATGGTGAAAATATAGATTCACAACCTGACACTATTGGTCGGAATGGCGGACTATTTAAACTTTTGTGCACTTTCGGGAGCATATACAGCCTTGGTCTTCTTGGATACTGTTCTGTCAAAAACGTTCGTAGTGATGGTGTGATCCATTCCATTTCTTCTGCTTTATCTAAGATTTGACAAAGTGTTGACATAAAGCTGGAAGTGGGGTCCTCTTCTAGTGGTATGTAAGTAGTTTGATCTTCCAAATGTTCATTGACCTTCTGTACGTAAAAACTCGTGTCCATTACAACAAGGGCACCACCTTTATCTGCCATTTGAAGAGTGATTTGATCATCTGTACTCAATCTCCTGAGAATATCCAATTCATCTTTTCTTAGGTTGGACCGCATTCTTGGATGTAAATTCAATTTGTTGAGATCGTGACGTATCAGAGATTCAAAGGTGTCCAGAATTTTATGTGTCACCGGGGACATAAACGTACTTTTGGGTCTGAAATGCCTCATTTCTGAATCTTCACTTTCCTGTTCCAGTGTTTGTGTGTCTGCTGTCGGTACTACATTTGTGAAGAAGTGTTTTAACCTCAAGTTTCGAAGAAACCGAAAGACTGACACTTCAAGTTCCAATTTATTGGTGTGGTAAATTGGTACAAAAGAAGTCCCTTTGTTGAGTACCAGTTCTTGAGCACTAGTCAGTTGCTTAGACGAGATGTTAATTACGAGGGTTTACCCTTGCTCCTCAGACTCCGGGCTTCCGCTTCGCGTTCCTTGGCTTCTTTCTCCTTTTCGTTTGTTTCCTTTTCCTTGTCTTTGGCTCCTCCTTGTTTTTTTTGGACGTCTGGAGGTCTCCCTCCTCCTTGTACCTTGTCTAAAAAAGGCGAAGCTGCATATGCACTATCTTCATTTCCTGTCCCTGATGTTGTTGGTTCTTGCCTCATTGCTAATGGCTGTCTTTTTGTCAATTTTTCTATGACGCTCAAGCTGCTGTTTTTACTCACTAGTCTTTGTAAATGGGCTCTGATTTAGGTCAAACAAAAGAAACACTATCATGGAAGTCTTCACATCACGTATCATTTCACACTTTTTGAACTGGGCTGATCTATTGGTTAGTCTTCTTTCTACCTTTTTTTCTTCTTTGTTTCCCTTTTTTTCCTTTCTGTAATTTACACATTGTTATATCTTTAACTTTCTCTCCCATTCCTTTGCTATGTCCTTAGGTTTTGTCCATTGGTACTAATTTTTGCGGACATCAATCGGAGTTTAATCTGAATTCTATATAGTGTGATACTTCGCGGTTCTTTATATTGCGCGTGTTTGTCCACAAGGTTCTCAGTAACCAAAAACAATAAATTCTATGCTTAAGCAGTCCCGATTTTGTTTTTCCTTCGGGGATTATTTTCGGTCGTTGTTACTCGTATTACCATGAATTTAGAAGCTTTCCAAACCATACATGTTGTTATCAGTAACTTTACCATTCCAAGATGGACGTTCTTGTTTAGTCCTATTACTCTATGAGGCCATTGCGGGCGCACCATGATGGACGTCACAGTTTAGCCCTATCTTTTTGTCTATTAGGCCGACGCGGGTGCATAAAATCGCTACACGCCAGTGATAGTTTAGCGCGTGGTAGAGCTTGGAGGAAGTGCCGTCGCGGATTAGTGCAATTTAAGGTGAGCCGACAACCCGTTTAGCTAGTATCATGATAGAGATCAGGGAAACATGTTCTAAAGCGGCTTTATTTATCTTGTAGATTGAGAGTAGAAGACGTGGTCTTATCTTGCGAGGATTACAGAGTATTTGGTGAGTTAAAACGGTTTGGTGATAAGAGTTCTTCGAAGACACAGTTACCTTTTCGGCACTATGTTCAGGAAAGGATTGTCAGAGGAGAATTGGTTTACTATGGTAGTAAACAAATGAATCTAAACTGTAATACGGTGACTGCTACTTAACACCAGTTTTCGGCCAGTGTTTTGATAATAAACCTCTCATATATTTAAGATGTCCTTGTTAGATTCCATCTAGGTTTGTAAACATGCCTTTCTTTAACCCCTTAAGTGCTGCTGACGGCCAATGGTCGTCAGCAGCGCTACCTCCCCAGTGCTGCGCACGACCATTGAACGTCCATTCAGCACTAGTTCTAATGGACAACGCAGCACTGGGGAGAAATGTTTACACGCAGCTAAGGTGTTAATTACATGACAGTACGATTCACAAACTTGTCCAATTAGAGAGTATGTTATCAGAATAGACAGACCTTACTGTGTATGGATAGCTTCTTATGATAACACTTTCATTCATTCGCAGGTAGTGGAGATACAAGAGCTCTTTCCGCTATTTATGGTCTATACCCGAGCAGTGATAACAGGAAGGGAACCATTGTTTCTATATGATTGAACACAGTTTTTAAGCTAATGGCTACATATTAGCAACAACATGTTTAGCAGTATACTGGTTGCAGTCATATAAGTATTATGCGAGTAAGTATACTAAGTAGCACATTGCTTATTTTGCAACTGAGCGCATTGATTCCATCTCATGTCTTTGATGGATACAAATTCTGTTGTTTTGTTTTCTCAGCTGAAGCACTCGCATTAGACAGTTTTCTTCCGGCTAGAACTCCAGTTAGACTACAATATATTATTAAGTAGTTGGGATGTGAGTACATGGTCATAACCTTCCTTTTTTCCAATAAGTCACAGTGTGGTGGGACAGTATCTGTACTTCGGTAGTCCTATCAGTCTAACATGACGATATATTCCTGCAACTTTTATTCAATGGGAACGAATTTCAAAGTAACATTATTCACTCGTGGTGGTGGTGTTTTCATTGCTCATCCACTATTTCTACCCTGTTTTTTCATCTCTTTTGTTTTGACCTTAATGAGAAGTTCATATTTATCAGCTTTCACAACAGATAAATGTACTAGATGGTGACAGTACTATGAACTGCCTTCGCATTTAAGAGAATGCTAATTAGTTTTCTGTTGTGTAACATAATGGTCATACATTGTTTTATTTTTGCAGTGCCCCTGAAGAAGGGAACCCCCCGAAATGCATTGGGCCTTTTCCTCAACTATGGTTTTCGTAGTATTTAAAAATGTATCTACATTGTAACTACAATAGCAACATTGTGTTTTGGTGACATAGAGCTTATGTCTTTAAATTTCGCATTATATAGTTTGAGACTGAAATGGTGACGTAACAATATTCAAATGTAAAAATTCCAAAAATACATGGTTTCTGAAAAAGAAAAATCTTTATGTGTGATTAATTGAAAAAATCAGATAACAGTTTTGTATATTGGTCACCACATTGACCACATCAAGGATGTGTTTACACAATGTAGCAATCTTCACCTGTGGAATCTTAAATGTGATCAACAGATCCTTCTATTGTTCTGTGATCTCGATAGTCAGGATCACCACTTCCTCCTGGGTAAACCTCAACGTCCCCTGCCTTGCAATCATGAGTACTCCCATCCTGGGTTCCAAGCTCCTGTTTTGTACCCTCATGGCTTGTCTCCCCTCTCTCATGACTTATCATGTTTAAAGAATGCAAGGAATGTTTTCCATCACTTTGCGTCACTTTTTAAACATTTGCAAGGTGCATTCGTGTTTTGTAAAACTCACACATAACCTTATTTGCGTACAGTATCATTGCATGGTTTTGTGTAGTCAATATAGAGCAACATACATAAAAGTAAAGCATACAATGCAGGTCTGTAGAATTTTGACACCAAGCAGTGCAACTTTTATTTTAGTAAATCTGGGTCATTGCATGTCGGGTGCTTTATCATACGAAACCATGATCCTTTTAAAATGTATAGATTCCAAGTGTGTTTTCTCATAAGGGACTGTGCGCGGTTCTTTGAAAATGCATGGCTACCAAGTGGACTCACATCATGTGACTAATTCAAACAGGCCTGAATGTAAGTGAGTGGCATGCTCCACTGTTTGACTAGAAATACCAGAGAGATGAGTCCTGAACGTGCTGCAGATCCTTCACCATCGACAGTGCCCCTACCACCGCTGAAGGCCTGCCTGACGCACGCACCACCAACACCCTGACATGCATCCTACTCAACGTGCACTCCTTACACCGACACGCGGTAGAGATCTGGGACCTGATCGACACCCTCTCACCTGACGTCGCCTTCTTCATGAAAACCTGGACCAACGCCACCTACGGCACTGACATCGCCACTGCCATACCCAATGGCTACAAGTTCCAGAGAAAGGACCGCCCCCAACACCCAGGAGGAGGACTAGCCATCGCTCACAAGATCCCCCTCCGCCTGTCCCCATCCAGCACAAGCGACCCCCATTCCAACTCAGAACACCTCAACTTCCCGATGCAGACAAGCCCGAGGACTACACTACACGCCACCCTCATCTACAGAACGCCGGGACCCCGTACCCAGCCTGCAACCACCATCGCCGAGCTCGCCGCAGCCCACGCAATCACCTCCACGGACTACATCCAACTCGGGGACCCGAACTTCCACCTCGACAACTGCAACGACCCAGACTCCATCACGCTCCTCGCCAACCTTGGACTGAAGCAGCTGGTCAACACGCCCATGCACAGAGCTGGACACACCCTCGACCCTATCTTCACAGGAGGAACAAACATCTGTTTCAGCCACACCACCCAGCCTCCCTGGACGGACCACCACTGCGTCCATTTCACCTTCAACACCACCACCGCACCCAAGCCTGCCCTGCGACCACCACAAAGAAACTGGAGCAAGGTCACAGAGGAACTCCTCATCACCACCCTCCTCCAAGACTCCCCCAGTACCATGACCAACACCAACTTCGCAGCCATAGAACTTCACCACTGGATCTCCAGCTGCGCCGACAAACTCACACCTTTCTGACACCCCGCCAAACTACATCAGCTGAAGGCTGCCTAGTTCACCACTAAACTACAGGAAGCCAGGCGCTCCTGCAGATGCCTAGAGAATACCTGGCGAAACCAGAAAACCATGGAAGCACGGAACATCCACAGGAGTGCCATAAGGAATACCACCAGCACGTCAAGGACACCAAACGGACCTTCATAAGAGACAAAGTCAAGAGCCACGCGACCAACACCAAGGAACTGTTCAACATCATACAGCAGTTCACAAAACCCCCCAGCGAAGCAACTGATGTCAACCCTTCCCAGCAACTCTGCGACAAGCTCAGCTCATACTTCCATCTGAAGATCAAGGCCCTCTACGACAATTTCAGTAAACCGACGCAGGACATCAAATCCCCACCCAACGCTGCAGATAAGCCAACCATCAAGACCTGGAATCCCGCTACCGTCGAAAACCCACTCAGGAGCCCCAACGTACCCCTGCCCACCGCACATATTCCACAGGGCCGCCGCCGCCATCGCACCCGAACTGTGACTTACCATCAATGCCTCCTTCATGTCCGGCATCTTCCCAGACGACTGGAAGCTGGTGGAGGTAAAACCCCTCCTCAAGAAAGCTACGGCCGACCAAATGGACCTGAAAAACTACCGGCCCATCTCTCTCCTCCCTTTTGCAGCCAAAGTCACTGAGAGACTCATGAATGCCCAGCTGACCACCTTCATCAAATAGAACTCCATCCTAGACACCTCCCAGTCGGGATTCCGCAGCAACTACAGCACCGAGACCGCTCTCCTCACCGCCACTGATGACATATGCATGCTGCTCGACCAGGGTCACACCACGGCCCTCATCCTTCTAGACCTCTCCGCAGCCTTCAACACTGTTTCTCATCGCACTCTTGCAACCAGACTTCACGATTCAAGGATACAAGGAGCTGCCCTTGACTGGATCCGATCCTTTCTCTCCGGCAGAACCCAGAGGATCGGACTCCCCCTTCCTCTCCGAACCCACTGAGATCAACTGCTGTGTACCCCAAGGATCATCACTCAGTCTCACGCTCTTCAACATCTACATGGCCCCCCTCACTGCCATTGTCATACAGCATGGGCTCAGCATCGTGTCCTACGCCGACGACACCCAGCTCATCCTCTCACTCACGAAGAATTCCGAAGACACCAGACTCTGCTTCAAAGAAGGAATGAAGAACGTGGCAGCCTGGATGAATTACAGGTGTTTGAAGCTCGACTCAGAGAAGACCGAGGTCCTCATCCTCTGACCCTGCAACTCTGCCTGGGACAACATCTGGTGGTCCTAGGCCCTCGGGAATCCACCCACTCCTACAGACCACGCACGAAATCTTCGGCATCATCCTCGACTCTTCCCTCTCCATGAACCACGAGATCAACGCCGTCACCTCTGCCAGCTTCAACTGCCTGTGCATCCTCCGCAAGACCATTAAATGGATCCCCCCCGACTGCAGAAAGACCATCACCCACGTGCTCATAACCAGCAGACTGAACTATGGCAACGGTCTATACGCCAGAATCAACAGAACTCTATTGTACAGACTCCAGACCATCCAGAACGGCGCTGCCAGACTCGTCCTTGGGAATCCACATCACGAACACATGACCCAATACCTACAAGACCGGCACTGCCTCCCCGTCGAGAAGAGGGTCACTTTCAAACTCCTCACCCACGCCTACAAATCCCTCAACAATATCGGACCTAAATACCTCAACAAGAGCGCATCCTTCCATGTACCCAAGAGGAACCTCCGCTTCGCAGACCTCGCTCTGGCAGAGGTCCCCCGCACCTGCAGAAACAGAACAAGAGTGAGAGCCTTTACCTACATCGAAGCCAAGACCTGGAAGGAGCTCCCCGTGAACATCAGACGCTCCCCTACCCTGCACACTTTCAGGAAGGACCTCAAGATCTGGCTCTTCTACTGATACAGAGCTGTTACAACCCCCCCGTGTCTTGAGACCCCGGGTGAGTAGTTTGTTATATAAACCCATGATTGATTGATTGATTCAATCAGAACATTTATAGAGCGCGCTACTCACCCGTGAGGGTCCCAAGGCGCTGGGGGGGGGGCATTACTGCTCGAACAGCCAGGTCTTGAGGCACTTCCTGAAGGAGAGATGGTCCTGGGTTAGTCGTAGGTGGGTGGGGAGGGTGTTCCAAGACTTGGCCGCTAGGTAGGTGAAGGATCTTCCTCCGGTGGTGGATCTGCGGATTCGTGGGACGGTGGCGAGGGCGAGGCTGTTGGAGCGGAGCTGGCGGCTAGGGGTGTAGAACGAGAGGCGGTTGTTGAGGTATTCGGGGCCCAGGTCGTGGGGAGCTTTGTGAGCGTGGGTGAGGAGTCTGAACGTGATCCTCTTGCTGACGGGGAGCCAGTGCAGGTCCTTCAGGTGGGCGGAGATGTGGCTGTGTCGTGGGATGTCCAGGACGAGACGTGCAGATGCGTTCTTTTTGCGCTGGAGTCTTTTCTGTAGTTTGATCGTGGTCCCAGCGTAGAGGGCGTTCCCGTAGTCCAGGCGCCTGTAGACGAGGGCCTGGGTGACCGTCTTCCTGGTTCCGGTGGCGATCCATCGGAAGATCTTACGGAGCATGTGGATGGTGTTGAAGCAGGAGGATGTAACGGTGTTGACTTGCCTGGTAATCGTGAGGGAGGAGTCAAGGATGAAGCCCAGGTTCCGTGCGTGGTCCGTGGGTTTGTGGGGGGGTTCCCAGAGCTGGGGGCCACCAGGAGTCATCCCAGGCGGAGATGGATGGGCCGAGGATGAGGACTTCCGTTTTGTCAGTTTCAGGCGGCTGAGCTTCATCCATTCTGCGACGTCTTTCATTCCGCCCTGGAGGCTGGCTTTGGCGGTGGCGGGGTCGTTGGTGAGGGAGAGGATCAGTTGGGTGTCGTCAGCGTAGAAGATGATGTTGAGGTTGTGCTTGCGTGCGATGGCTGCGAGGGGGCTCATGTAGACATTGAAGAGGGTGGGGCTGAGCGAGGAGCCTTCAGGTACGCCGCAGATGATCTTGGTGGCTTCTGCGCGGAAGGGCGGGAGACGGACTCTCTGGGTCTGTCGGAGAGGAAGGAGGTGATCCATTCCAAGGCTTTTCCTTGGATCCCGGCGTGGTGGAGGCAGGTTGTCAGGGTGCGGTGGCAGACCGTGTCGAATGCGGCTGATAGGTCGAGGAGGATGAGGGAGGCATTTTCCCCGTTGTCCAGCAGGGTCCTGATGTAATCGGTGGCTGCGATGAAGGCTGTCTCGGTGCTGTGGTTCGCTCTGAATCCGGACTGTGATGGGTCGAGAGAGCCGTTGGTCTCGAGGAAGGCGTCAGCTGCTTGTTGACGGTTTTTTCGACGACTTTAGCGGGATCTTTTTTAGTATCGAGATGGGGCGGAAGTCCGTGGGGTCAGCGGTGGGTTTCTTCAGGAGGGCGCTGATCTCCGCATGTTTTTAACTCTCCGGGAAGGTGGCGGATGCGAAGGAGTTGTTGATGATGTCCGGGAGTTGGGGTGCGATGGTGGAGTCGGCTCTGTTGAAAATGTGGTGTGGGCAGGCGTCGGCTGGGGAGCCCGAGTGGATGGTGTGCATCGTGCGGACGGTGTCTGCCGTGCTGATCGGTGTCCAGGTGTGCAGGGTGGTGGTGGAGGGTGTCGGTTCGGTGGCCGGGTGTGTGTTCTGAATGCTGAAGCTGTCATGGATGTCGGCGATCTTGCGGTAAAAGAATTTGGCGAGGGAGTTGCAGAGGTCTTGTGATGGCGCAATGTCGTTGTTGCTGGCGTTGGGGTTGGAGAGCTCTTTCACGATGTTGAAGAGTTCCTTGCTGTTGTGGGTGTTATCGTCCAGACGTTCTCTGAAAGATGACCTCTTGGTGGTGCGGATCAGCTGGTGGTGTTTGCGAATGGCGTCTGTTAGAACCGGCTGTCTCTAGTTGGCAGAGGTATGCACTTCTGACAAATAGGGACACACCTTTTCTAGTCAGGGCAAGGGGATCACACCCTTTGATAACCCCTGCTCACCCCCTTGGTAGCTTGGCAGAGCAGACAGGCTTATCTCAGAGGCTGTGTTAAGCATTTATGACCACATACAGTAATAAAGTGAATACACTACAAATGGACACGACACAGTAGTATTATAAAAATAAGGATTTTTATATAAGGCTTAGCACAAGGCCAAATAACGACAAAAAAAATATACCACAATCTTATAAATACTCTTGGAAGGAAAAATAATAGTTCAATTGTAGTTTCTTCTTAGCACAAAGTCTTTAGTATCAAAAGCAACTCTTCTTCGGTAAAACACAGTTCTTGGCAACAATGTAACCCACACTGGAGTCACACGACGTCGAGGCAAAGTTAATCCAAAGGGTTCGGCGTCGACCGCGAGGAGCCCTACGTCGAGCCCGGAGTCGCACAGACCCCCACAACACAGTACCTTGGAAAAGCGAAGCACACGATGATCAGCGGCGTCGAGATGTCCGGCGTCGCATCTTCGGAGTCGTCGATGTCGATGATGAAGTTGCAAGAGTGAGCAGCGCTCACGGCGTCGAGAGGGCACGAAGTCGATGCGATCAGCAGCGGTGCAGACACAAGGTCACTTGGAGCTGGAGCCGAACTCGCTACTCACTGGCGTTGCTGCTGGCGTCGATCGGGCCCGGCGGCCGGTGTCGAGGAAGCGGGACACTGGAGCCGTTACTCACCATGTCGAGCTGGATTCGGCAGCGTCCGTCGGCGTCGAGGTGGCTGGTTTCTTTCAGAGGTGCTGGATTCACAGGTTCTAGCAAATAGCACTTTTAGCAGATGAAGTCCTTTAGCCCTGTGACTTCAACAGGAGGCTGGCACTCTTCCAGCCCTTGGAGATTTTCTTAGCAAAGTCTGAGAGTACACACACAGTTCCTCTCTCCTGGTTCCTTGGCAAAAATAAAGAAGCAACTGCAGGATTCCCCCAACAAACAGCACACTGGCAGAAGGGGTAGGCAAGTCCTTGGATCAGCAGTCTTTCTTGTCCTTGGTTCAGGTTTCCTTGTCAGAAGTGATCTAAAGTCTTGGTTCAGGGGTCCTTCTCTTATACCCCTTTTTGGCTTTGATCCCTCTGTCCATGCGGGGGAATTTCCCAACATCCTGGGTCTGTTGTGGGTGTAGCCAGGCAGAGGCACCTGGCCTATTCACTGAGCAGGGCTGGGTCCTCAGACGCCCAGCAGGAGGTGGAGCCAGCATTGTCACTGGCAGGAGCAGAGCTATCGGCCTCCTGGTAGGAGGTGGGGCCAGGATCGTCCATGGCAGGCACAGAGCCATCAGTCGCCTGGCAGGAGGTGGAGCCAGCATTGTATCAGGCAGGGCAGGCTATCAGCAACTACTCTCCCCCTACTCTCAACGCAAATGTCCCACTCATCCCACACTGACTCATTCAGACCTCTGGAGCCACCCAGCTCCTGTCACACACACACCAAACCAGCAGAAACCAGAAATAGTTAGACAAGAAAATAGCCACTTTCTAAAAGTGCTATTTTCAAACCCAGAATCCAAAAACCATCCACACCAATGGATGCGTGATTAAACCCCGAGTTCAGGGATACCAAACTCGACATTGCACCATGCTCCCCGAGCCAGCTAGGATCATAACATTAATAATCCTGGCGGTCCATTCTAACTAATGGAGAGCAGGTTACCTCGCAATAGTGAAAAACGAATATGGCTGTAATTCACTATTAGGACATGCCAACTTGGTCAGGCTTGTCCTACCTTATGCTTACAATGCGCCCTGCCCTCAGGCCTACCATAGGAGTGACTAATATGAAGTTAAGGGAAGGTTTGGGGACTGGCAAGTAGGTGTACTTGCGCAGTCAGCGTGACAGTACCAGACTGCACGTAGGTCTGGCAATGGCAGACCTGTAGACATACTTTTACTAGGCCGCTCTTGTGGGTGGCACAACATGTGCTGCAAGCCCACGAGCAGCATTTGTATTTACAAGCCCTGGCACTCCTGGTGCACTAGACTAGGGACTGATAGTAAACCAAATAAGCCAAACATGGAATTCAATCAGTACAGTAATTTTACATAGGGAGCACTTGCACTGTGGCACTGATCAGCAGTGGCACAGTGCCCAAAGCAATATACCAGCAAAAACATCGTAAACAGAGGAGGCAAACAGAAAAAATGGAGGAGAGACTCAAGCCAATGATGTCAGGTCTAACAGCGTCCTTGAGGTCTGTCATGTTTTCCGTTGACTGGTTGTTGCGCCAGGCTTTCTCGAGGGCATGGCAGGATTTCTTGGAGTCTTTGAGATCGTTGGTGAACCACGTGACTTCTTGCTGTCGGGGTTGCTTGGAGGGTTCTTCATTGGAGCAAGGGCATCGGAGGAGTCGGTGATCCACTGTGTGAGGTTGCTGGCTGCCTTGTTGGGGTCTGTGGTGTTGGTGGGAGGGTTTTGGCTCAAGGAGGCGGTGAACTGGTCGGTGGTGATAATGCTCCAGCATCTTCGGGGGGCTTGTTGTGGGCGGTGGTGGGTCGTTGTTTTGATTGATTGACTCCTTGACACACCACTTCCAGTCCTGGGCTTTCATGTAACAAATCAGTGCATTCTGTGAGCTGTAGTTTAGTTCCTAACAATGTAATAAATTAAGCCAGCACAGTTGAAAACGATATGTCAAAAGAAAGTCTATGGTAGAAAGATTTTTATCAGTAGTATAAAGTCATCTACTTACCATTGTTGGAGGTATAGGTTTATACTGTACTCACAAAATCCTTAGCTTCATCTTTCCTTTGCTTCCTTAGACTGACCACGGAGAGGTCCTCATACAGTTGGCTAGGACAATCCTTGTAGGTGGGGTTACACTTCTCTCTGGCGACCTTCATGATGGCTTCTTTTTCCTTGAAAAAGTGTACTTTTGTAATGATGTCTGTTGTGCTGTTGGTATGGGGTGGAACTGCCATCACCCTATGAGCATGGTCGAGTCTGCTTAGAGGGGAGTTTAAGGTGCCTTGAATGATCTGTAGAAAATTTTGAGTGAAACCTAGGATGTCATCACCTTCCATACCTTTTGGAATTCCTACAATTCAGATGTTGCATTGACTTCTGTTTTCAAGGGCTTTTGTTGTGAGCTTTATATTTTGTTCTTTTAAAGATTGTACCCTATGCAATAGAAGTTCCTGAGCCTCTGTGAGTGTATACGCATTGTGTGCCAGGTCTTCAGCTCTAGTCCCCAAGTTCAGAGATTTCTGTTTTAATTTCCTGCAGACATGACTTGAGTTCTATTTTGATGGAGCCAATGTTTGACAAAATATAATCTAGGAACTATTCTATTTAATCCTGAGAGATGAGAGCTGTGGTACCACTTTCTCCCACAATCAATCCTCCTTCCTAGGTGGCTATCCCCTTATTGGGTGCTTGTGTTACTGAATATTCATGGTGGAGTTTATCTTGTTGAAGATGACCAGGAGTGCATGCCACTGTGACATGAAAGGAGCAGTCCAAGTGCAAGCTAGTCTGAGCAAGGTGTTGGGTGAGGTGTGAGAGGTCCAAGATGTCAGTTGTGGATCCCACATGTTGCTTAGTGCCACACTTTCAAGTCACAGGGATCAGTGCAGGGTGCCTCTTCTTGGGCCCCCATGGGACAGCATGCCTAAGGAAGAAACAGCACAATACAGATGGAGTCTGTTATTCCCCAAATGCAATTCATAGGCTGTGTGTCAGGGTTCCTGTGCAGGTGACTTCCCCTAGTGGCATGGAGTACCAGGTGTGTGTTCCCTATTTGATGTAGGGGTAGGTATGTTCTCCTCTGCCGTAAGGGGAGCCCTCTGGTGACTGGTCATAACTTCTCCTGGGTCCCTGAGGCAAGTTCCAGAGACCACCCCATAATTAAGGCTGAAACTCAGCCTCCATGTTGAGGTTGGCAACGGATAGAGGAAGGTATGGCACCTAATTAGCAGGCTACATATCAGTGCCCTCCCTGTAAAGACTGGTAACTGATAAGTGATATCTTTCCCACCCCACAAATCACAATCTCTGTGAGGCCACCTCTAGGGCCACCATTCTTGACTGCCCAATATCTATGTTGGGGCCTTCACCAACTTATCAATCTGCAGGGGACGTGGGGGTGGTTCAGTACCCCAAAAGGCCACTTTGCTGGTTTTAATGCCCACAGGGGGTCTAAGGCTAGCAAATATCAGGTCTAAGACACAACAGGCCATGAGGGGGTTAAGGAATAGGGCTAGAAAACCTGATAGTCGTAGAGTTGCTTTGGCAGACTATGGTGCTGGATGCATGAGATATACTGGTCTAGGCTGGATGTAGGGATCAAGACCCCAGTCGCCACAGCCAACATTGGGATAGACGGGGGTCTCGCATCCTGAAAACATTGTCTTGTCGTGTCCATTTCAGTGTGAAGCAGCGTATTTGCCCATGTGATGGTTGAAATGGCAGCTATGCCAGCTGGTGGCAGAAGGCTGCTCAGTTTCTCAATTGTTTTGGTTAGTCTTGGCCTCCAGGTCCCTTCCAAAGGTGCTCTTATCCCTGCAATGGGGAGGATTCCTCCTGGGTTCTGACGTAGGCAGTGCAGTAACTGGGGGCAGGACCAGGTTCCCTCCTGTCCATGCCAGGGTCTCTGCCACTCCTACCATCAGCGGGCCTTATACAGATACTATCACTTTTGAGGTCGGGGTCCTCACTCCCCGGAAGTCAAGAAAAGGTGTGTGACCCGAGACTACTCTTATGTTGTGGTGTGGAATGGCGGCCACGCTTCCTAAGGGCATGTGGCCACTCAACTTTGCTTAGGGCACGGGGACACTCAACTCCAGTTTTGGACTTCTGGGTCTTCGGCCAAGAAGAAGCCAAAGTTGAGGTCTGAGCCTTTCCCTCCATAGGTGACAGAGTGAAGCAGCTTACTCTAGATGGCTTGCGCCCATCACCCACAGCGCAATGTAAGATGATGGCCGCACCTGCTGATCTGTGTGGCAAATCAGGCCCCGAGTCACCCCGGCACCCTGTGCTGATCTGGGATTCTGGAACACCCCCTTCGCAGACCACTCCATGGGGACTTTGAAGTCTGGGGAAGTATGTTCTCTAGAAGGGGCGCTTTGATATTTATTCAGGCTCAATTGGAGAGGAGCAGTGGTGCCCCGCGTCATACTCCATTCCCAACCTGACCACCAGCTCTGTATTTTTAACAAACAATTGCATAAATCTCAAGTTTCAGGGGTTCCATGTGTGAGAAGGTCATCATGCCCAGATTTTGTATTTTTTCCTGGTACTTGTAATCCTGATCTCATAACGAGATAAACAACAATACAAGTCCCAGTAAGCAAAGAAAAATCCTGGCCTTGGTGATCTACTCATACATGGGTATAGAAAACTTGAGAGCACTGACCCATGTAAAGTTTGAATGCATAAAGCGAACACTGGGTGAGATTACATACACTGCCTGGGGATTACTAATTTGCACCAAAGTGCAATTTAACACCGTATTACATGTTGTCATGGTCCAGAGCTCTCTGGCTTCCTAGTTCCATCCGTAAGTAGGACATCCAGCCCAGCGATATTTTTTGTATCCAGGAGCGGAGCTTGGTCAGTAAGACTGTCTGGGGAGGGGGAGGGGGCAATGGAAAGGGAAATGTGTTTAGATTGTGAGGGGTACTTAAAACATGGGGGCAGATTTATGAGTTCTGGTGCATCTCTGCAAATCAGCAGGGATGCGCCAGAACTGATGCGTCACGCAATTCCCTCCTTGCGGCACCACAGATGCGCCGCATTTCTAATGCAGGGCACCATGGTGCAAGGAAGGGCAGATGCGTGACGCATCTTGTGGTGTACAGGCGGCGCATTGCTGAAGTAGCGTCGCAAGTGCGACGCAACTCCTGCAATGTACAGAGGCCACCCATACATAACGTGGTGCGTCACTCCTTACGGCTGCTTCAAGCAGGCGTAAGGATTCGACGCAGCAGCCTCGTAAAACTGACTCCGTGAAATCTTGTAGATTTCACTGCGTCAGTTTTACGGGGCTTTCCTACGAGGGAACGCCCACCCTGCGACAGAACGCCCACATGAAACCTGACGCAGGTTTCATGTGGCGCAGGGCTTTACAACTTGACGCATCTGCCTAGATGCATCACGTTGTAAATAGGTCGCAGGGATGCGCCACGTTTCCGCGCTGTTGCGTCACGCAACGGCGGCGTAAACGTGGCGCAAGTCCGTCATAAATGTGCCCCATGGTATATTGTAAAATACCCATGTTTTAAGACCTTCAAAACAGTGTGTGTGTGTTTATGTATGAGTGAGTATTTAAAAATCCCAAGTGAAATCGGACCGACACGTTGATACCCCACTGAAAGCTCCTCTACACAACTATTTACTAAATAATACATTTATTAGGGGAGTGTAACACCCCCTCCCCCTTCTCATGAATCTACGCCCCTGTTTCCAACCACCTGGTATTTATTGTCTTGTTTACCCGATAGTATAACTCGGACCTAAAGTTCCAGAATGCAAAAGTTAAAAAAAATGGTCTTGATATGCTATACAGGTATGGATTTGGGAAACTCGGGAGCTCTCGGAGAGTGGTATATTTTGCTGCAGAAAAAATTGATAAAATCCGAATAATCATTTTGCTACCAAGAAGCAACACTGAGGGCCCTGAAAACCAAGGAAAAAAAACACCACATCCTTACAATAGATCACGTGGCACAAAAAAACGTCAATGCGTGTTGCAAAGCACAGGGAACATCATGTTGCTAGCTGTCCCTTTGATTTCAAATATAAATAGAGTTTACTTAGATGATGTCAAAGCAAAGGAAAAACACAGGTGATGAAAATAGTCATCTTCCTTTGCTCCGGCGAGCATCATGTTTTTTTCCATTGCTGTGTTTAAAATTAGGAAATGCTGACTTAAGGTAATTTTACAACAGGCCGCGGGTGATTCTGACTTACCTCAGCAGTTCTCACAGCTGTACTGGGCTCTGCAGAAGTAGCTGAGATTTACTGAGGCTCAAACACGAGGCCGCCTATTGCTTTCCAGCGGTAAACGGTAATGACAGGCTGACCCAGATTTTTCAGTTTCGGATATCACACACGCTTTCCTTCCACCGCAGTCTTCCCCACACAATTACTGTGTTACTCATGAAACCGATTATCTAATAACACAAATTAATTCGTGGGTGAGGTATTTGGTTCACCAGCCTCGAGACCCTCACGGGTGAAGCAGCTGCGCTCTGTAAATCGTGATTGATTCATTCATTGATTGTGTAATATACGAGATAAAGTATCCCCACCGTACATTATAAGAATATTGCAAGTCACTGCAGAGTTCCTTATCCGCATAAAGGAACAAGGACAAAGGCTGAGTTTCTTTATGAGGTCATGGAATTCCGAGATGATGAAAAGCCTTTTCCTTGTTTAAACTGTAGTTGTAATTTTGCACAGTGACCTGCCTTTCACCTTGACTACTGGTACTGAGAGCAGACATTATGACCTCACAACTCACCTGTAATAAAATATTACAGTTGAGCAGCTATGGCATTTTTTTCAAATTACTGGTGACTAGAGATACCACCTTGACGGTACTAAGGAAATTAGAGATGGACTTTTACACATTTATGGCAGGCTTTCATGTATTTTATATGTATAGTTATAGATGGATAGAGCAACCAACAATATTTGATGTTGTCCATTGATGATTCTGAGTGACAATATAGACAATGAGAGCAAAGTTTTACTTATTTGTGACCTCAGAATCCAGAGGTATGAACCATTCCCAGTGTTGATAGCTATAATTTTATGTTGTGCATGCTTTCCCAGGAGACTTATCTTCCACACCCCCAAAGTTGATCCCAAAAATGTTGCGCTATCGAGTGATGGCCTTCTTTCAATTTTGACACTTCTCTAAGAGGGTCATTTAGACACTAGACTGCAGCCCATCAGCCTACCAGTCAAAGAGGCAATGGCCTTCACTTCCCTGGTGAAGGACCACCACCCTCTATAGTTAGAGATCCTTGTTACTCCTGGTGTTCAGAGCATGTGGTGTCTGCTCTGAAGGCTGAAGAGTTTGCCAAGTGGATGCCATATTTATTGCAATCATGGCCATAGCACTAGGGTTACAATATATGATGTTAACACAGAAGATCTGTTCAGGATTAAAATGGACAGGCTTCGGCCCAGTACTGGAAATATCTGTAATATCGAATGGTTAGCTCAATTTACAAAAAAAAGTTTTGTCTTGTATAAAGGCCTTATCTCAAACACGACTCTCTGAAAGTGAAGATAAACCAGGAAGTATCTTGGGGTGATTCAGTGATGAGTGTGCTTTAAAAAGAAAGATGTAAAATAGGATGCATGAGAAACGAGTTAGTAACAGGAGCGTTTTAGTTACACAAGAGTTTAATGATGTGAAAAACAAATATCAATCTATGTCAATACGAAAGTTAAAAGATTTATTTGAATCTTACTGGGCAAAAATGCAAGACGCAATATAACAAGGCAATTCAAATAACTGTTGGTATTTGGTCAATACAGAAATAATAATATCTCTGAGCAATCTGTAAGGACATGTCAGTGAATGTCAATGGGCCAGATTTATTTCTGAGCTATAACAAATTTTTCCAAAATTGGAGTATTGCATGTCCTATGTCTTATGTATACAGTTGACCTAGTCTTAATAGATTAAATTCCCATAGGAATGCTATGCAAACTTAAAGCCCTTACGGAATACGGTAAATCTATTAGCCTCACTGTTAATGTTGAGAAAACAAAGACTCTGATCTTCCCTAATAAGACAATTGTGGGCTAGATGCATCAAGCTAATTTGCGATCACAAACAGTGCGAATCGCAAAAATGAGCATTAGCAAAAAGCAATGCATAAACCCAAATCGCAGAATATCCCAAGTATTCGCTAAATTTAGCGATAACCAAAATAGCGATTACCAGAAACAGTGAATCCTTATTTGCAATTAGTATTTGCGAATTCGCAAAGCAATGTATGAAGTGTCACATATTGTGAAAAAATAGCAAATCACAATTTTGCATTTGCAAAATACCACCAAATCAAACTAGGTGGTAACCAGGTGAAAACATTCAGAACAGGCGGGGAACATCAGGAAAGTATTTAAACAGGCCCAGAAGGCCCCAGAATGTTTCACAATGGCAGCGCTCTACGCCATGGCGAGGAGGATGGGGCGAAGTGCAGCAGCACAGAGGAATAGGAGGATACATGAGGACACTTTCGGAGTGCGCGTTACTCTGTTGAGGGCAAACAGATGAGGAAATCTATGAGAAGTATAGACTGAATGCAGCAGTGATATATGTTCTAATTGCTGATTTAGACCCACTACTGCAGCCTCAATCTCGCAGGACAAATGCCATCCCCACCCATGTGCAGGTCTTTTGTTCCCTGCACCTCCTAGCATCTGGTAGCTTCCAGGGGGTAATAGCTACAGCTGGTGGGGTGTCACAAAGTTCACGTTCGCGTTTCTTCAAGGCCCTCCTGAAAGCTATGTTACAACGGATGCGCCAACACATCAGATTCTCAACCACCCCACAGGAATTGTTTGAAACAAAAATTGACTTTTATCAGATAGCCAACATTCCCCATGTAATAGGTTGCATAGATGGGACACATTTAGCCATATGGCTTCCCGCAGTGAATGAGTATATGTTCAGGAATAGAAATTCATTTAATTCACTAAACTTACAGGTGATATGCAATGCGAAGTACATAATCATAGACATTGTGGCAAGATACCCAAGTAGTACGCATGATTCCTACATCTTTAGGCACAGCGGCATACATACATGTCTACTTGGGGGTGAATTTGGAGAAGGATTCCTGCTCGGTAAACACATTACATTGTTTCATGCACATCTACATTTTATGGTGATAGATCACAGTGACGAATACATATGCTGTTTCTCCACAGGTGACAGCGCATATGCTGTGTGTCCTTTCATCTTGACAACATACCTGCATCCAAGAACACCTAGTGAACACCTGTTCAATGCAGCACACAGGACAACGCGAAGTGTGGTGAAATGTGGTAGAGAGGACCTTTGGGCTGCTGAAAAGTCAGATTCGCTGCATCCATAAAACCGGCGGTGCCTTGCAATACAGGCCAGACATCTGTTGCAAGATAATTGCCACATGTGCCATGCGATGAGGAAGAGAAGAACATACCCTCACAACATGCAGGAAATGCAGCGGGTGCTGCTGAGGGGAGAACGCGACGTGCAGAAATCACACAGAATTATTTTTGATTTGAGTCCTAATCCAACACAACACTGTTACTTTGCGAAATAGATTTATTTAAAACAACTTAAACTGTTGTGTTAATGTACACTTGCTTAGCCTGAATGCAATGATTTATACACAATATGGTATGTCATGGAACGTCACTTAAGACCAGACAAAAGTAGTTACTAATTGCTTCACCAGTGACAATTGCTGTGGACATGGCCCCACTATTTCCTGCTTCCTCTAACTCCCCTTGCCCATTCAGGGGAGTCAGACGCATCCCTTTGTGAGCTCTCTGATCCTGCCATATTCCGTGTGCTGCGCCTCCTGGAGTCCGGCACTGGTGCCAAGCTGCTACTGTGGCTGGAGGCATCCTCACTTTCCACACCCCCATTAAACTACTGCCAGCAACAGCATTGGCCTGCATCTGCTCCACAGCATTAGTCACATGGACCAGTCACTTGGCAACATCTCCGCAGCAATGGCTCGTTTCGAACTGCATGGCTAGTGCACATCGGGATAGTTGTGCTGTGGCAGTACTAAGACGGTTGATGGCCCTGGTGCACCCATCCAAGCGTCCAAGTAATTGTGTGTGTCTTTTTCAAATGGACACCTGATCCTCCTTTAGCACCTTGCATAGCTCCCTGAGTGCCCCAGTCAGCTCTCCAAATTGTTGTCTGTTTTCACTGCGACCTGCCTGCACAGCAGTAGTTAGATGATTCATGCTGTCACACATGTCCCCCACTTTGCATGCAAGAGTTGAAAGGTTTCCATGCATTAAACGGATGTGTTTCACCTGCAGGTACTGTACTCTTAACATGGCCCTCTCCAGGCCATCTTCTGATGTGGAAGTCTCGCCTGCGCCAGATCTCAACAGTGCTGCTGTCCTGCTTCTCCGAGCTTGCATGTTCCCACATCGCAGCTGTTCGTGTGGTCTGGATGTGGGTGTAACCACTGGTTCAGCTATTGTGGGCTCAGGTTTTCCCTCCTCCTCACTTCCCAATGCTGGCAATGAGGCCACAGTGGTTCTGCGTTTGTTTGGTGCTGGTGCAGTGGGTGTTGGTGAGACTGCTATGTCCTCTTCTGACTGGGACTCACTCTCTTGTGGTGCATGTCCATCACTGTTCTTAGACTCTTGGACACATGCATATGTGATGTGGAACAGTGCGTGATTCATTGCCATTTAGGACATGTTTCCTGTTTTTGTACAAAGTTTTGTTCAATAAAGTTATTTTGAATTACAGTGTGTGTGTGTAGACTGACTTCCCTGGTGCAATGGTTTTTAACACATCTTGTTTGCTAGACACCAGACATCCCTTGCGATTTTGTTAACTACAATTCCCATAATGC
Organism: Lissotriton vulgaris; assembly: GCF_964263255.1. NCBI lineage: Eukaryota > Metazoa > Chordata > Amphibia > Caudata > Salamandridae > Lissotriton > Lissotriton vulgaris. The sequence continues at coordinate 602,904,078 of NC_141699.1, read as the reverse complement.
ATTGGTGTGTCATAAGTAAAACATGGACTGGAATACTATTTCCTGCACAAGTCTGATCTGATTTACACTGGTTGTTAGCTAACACTGAAATTTGGAAAAGAAGTTGCATGCATCTTACCTTGAGAGGTACTGGGTGGTGCAGAGGAATCTATTGCTGTGACTCCAACTACAGCCTCTGGCTGTAGGGTGGACTCCACAAGGTCTTCCATGGCTGTGGGGCTGGCTTGGGTTGATGGGCCCCCTCCAGTTTGTTTTGCTTCTGCAAGCCTATCTGCAACCCTTTCTTTTGCACGACTGCGCAGGTCGTACCACCTTTTGCGCAAATCTCCAATGCTGTGGTGAGCAACCCCCACTGCATTAATTTTAGTTTGCATTGCCAGCCACAATTTTTTTTTCTCTGATTCAGGGATTTGCAATGTAAGTTTTCCAAACAATTTGTCATGGCTCCTCACCACCTCTTCGATTAGCAACTCCAATTGATTCTCACTGAACTTCTTCTGCCTTTTTCTCTCCTTCAGGGGTGTTTCCTTAGCCATGCTGCTGTCTGCAACAGTTTCCAAAACACAAACTCTTCCTAATTGATGTTCTTCAGTATTCTTCCTCCTCCTCCTCACTCTCAGCACACAGGTAACTGCATGGGTATGGCCACTTCCTGGTTCTGACATCATCATGGTGAATAGTATTCTGGAAATCGCTTTTTGCGACTCTCAAATAGCGAGTTTGCAGTTTTTGCGAGTCACAATTTCATTCTCGCAATTTGCGATTGCAAATTTTACCGATTCGCTAACTATTTGCAAATTTTTAAATGCATTGCGGTTTGCAACTCGTAAATTGCGATTCGGTAAAAATTGCAAATTGCAAGCCGCAAAACTAAAGTTTGATGCATATGTCCCTATGGTTCTTCCCTAATGGCCCACTAGAACCGGTTAAGGTTTATAAGTATTTATGCCTTAATTTTAGTTTCAAATGTGTTTTATTGATTTTGAGAGCAGAAATAGGCATCACGCTACAATGCAAATGTATCAGGCAAAAAAAGCGAGCGAGACAGACAGGCACGTCTTCTCTGTAGATTACATAGAAAGTGAGATGGATATACCAAAGTAGCGGTTTGATACCAAAAAGGCAAATGATAGGCAGTGTAAGAGAACAAAACTGGAATAACAAAACCCAAAAGTCCCCCCACTCCCCGTCCCTTCCTTCCTCCCCCCCTCCCAACCAGTGTGCCGTATGCAAGAAGCAACTTCATAGTCAGTCAAATAGGGGATGTTGCGATCAATCATGAGACCCCTGGGTTTCACTGGTAGCTTTAGTAAGGCGCAATATTCAAAGGTATTTGGGGCATGTTATTTCATTAAATTCCTTAGATAAAAGGGATATCAACGGGAGCCAGACCTTTTGAAATGCAGCAGTGGTATGTGTGAGGGTGGCCTGGATGCGTTCCATCCCCAAGGTGAACCATAGTTTGAGTAGCCATCCCACATGTGTGGGCTTGTTGGTTGATCCCCAAAGCGATAAGACGTGCTGTGTGGCTGCTTGCATGGCTATACACATTTGGCGACCCCGAATAGACTTCAGGGGAAAGGTGAGTGCATTGGTCAGGCCTAGGATAGTGTAGGCAGGGAATCTCGGGATTTCGGTGTCAAAGGTGGAGTCAATTTCATCAAGGACCGTTTCCCAGTATCCCCGGACATCACAGCAGTCCCAAAGGATATGAGTTAGCGTGCCACGCTCCCCGCACCCCCTCCAACATAATTCGCTGCGGGACGGGTTCCCACTGTGAAGCCGGACCGGTGTGAGGTGCCAATACATTGCTAGTTTCACCGCTGCTTCTCTACCTGTCGTGTTGCGCGTGGTATGCGAGGCCCTGTAATATATGTGATTCCATTCTGTAGATGTTAGTGTCCTACCCAGCTCAGCCTCCCAACGTTTCTGACCCGCTGTTTTACCTGAGGTAAGTGGGGGTTTAAGCATTTTGTATATGTCTGAGATAAGATGCCCATCTGTCTCTTTTGTTAACAGCCATTTCTCGAAAACTGTCAGTGGACGACCCACTAGGGCGGTGATGGCTGGGTCGGTGAGCCAGTGCCGGAGTTGGAAATATTGAAAAAGGTGAGGGTCCGCGATCTCGTAGCCCTGTTTAATGTCCGAGAGGGGGAGAAAGCCCCGCGTGTCAAAGAGGTCACCAGCGTACCGACAGGCGGTGCCTCGCCACTGCAAGAAGGTGTGGGGATCGTTTCCCGGCGGGAAGCCTGGGTTGTCCAGGATGGGGGTAAATGGGGAAGGAAAGGTAGTCAGGCCCTTCTTGACGGTGACCATGTCCCAGACCTTCATGCGGGTGATAGGTGAGTTAGAGATGTAACACGGGCAGTGCCTTCGGGGAAGGAAAGGAATTCTCCAGAGGGACGTCTGGGCCATAGCCCTATCTTGGAAGAGCCATCTCTTCTCGGATTCTGGCCTGTACCATTCCACCAGATATCGGAGTTGAGCAGCTTGAAAATATTGTAGTAGATTGGGGACTCCGAGGCCCCCTTCGTCCATGCTCCTGTGCATCATCTGTTTATGTAAGCGCGCTTGCTTCCCTTCCCAGATGAAATGATGGAGGGCGGCTTTTAGGTCCGAGATGGCGCCTGTCGGGGGCATAACCGGGAGGGTCTGAAAGATATATAAAATTTTAGGTAGGACTGACATTTTTACCCGGCAACCCTCCCCAAGAGGGAGAGGGGTTGTTTCGACCAACGCACAAGGTCCGCCCGAATTTGGGTTGTGAGGGTTTTGTAATTAAGAGCTAACGTCGATTCTGTCGAGGAGGTGAGAGTGATCCCCAAATACGGGAGTTGTGTGGCCAACTGGAGATCACTCCGGAACGTAGAAGCAGACCCACAAGGGTGGGCGTTTTCGCCCAGGGGTAATATTAGGGATTTCCCCCTGTTGATTCGGAAGCCTGAGATAGTCTCAAAGGAGTCTAGCTCCCCCAAAAAGGCGGGCACTGAACGGTCTGGATGATCGAGAGCAACTATGATGTCATCTGCATAGAGGCTGATTGTGTGTGGTTCTCGGCCGAAGGTGATACCTCGGATGTCAGGGTTATCTCGGATCTTCTGTGCTAAGGGTTCTATGTAAAGGGCAAATAAAAGGGGGGACAGGGGACACCCTTGTCTCGTGCCCCGTTGGATTTCAAAGGGGTCTGAACAAAGGTTACCCAAATGAACCCGAGCTTGTGGGCGGTGGTAACAGCAGGCGACCCAGGGTTGGAAGTGGTTACCCAATCCAAAACGCGTCAGGACTCGTTGTAGGTATGACCAATCGACACGGTCGAATGCTTTTTCAGCGTCCATGGCTACCAGTGCAGCATCTGAGTTCTGAAAATGGGCCTTGTCTATCAGGTGGAGCATCCTTTTGGTGTTATCACTCCATTGGCGATTAGGCACGAAGCCCGATTGGTCAGGCTCCAAAATCCCAGGCAGGCATGGGCCTAGGCGCGATGCTAAAATTCCTGTGAAGAGTTTCAAGTCTAGATTCAGCAATGAGATTGGTCGGAACGCCGAGTAGTGTGTGGGCTTCTTGCCCGGTTTAGGTAGCACCACCACTTCAGCCGCCAACATATCAGGGGGATGGAGCCCGGACCCTCAAAGGAATTGAAGAGCCGGGTGAGGATAGGAGCCAGCAGCTGGCCAAAGGTTTTGTAAAAACCAGCCGAGAAACCATCAGGACCCAGAGATTTAAGCGGGCGGAGGCGGGAGATAGCCGCAGTCACTTCCTCTAGACGGATGGGGGCGTCCAGAGCGTCTGCACCAGCCCGAGACAGTGCGGTAATTGCCGCCGTATTCAAATAGGTGTCGGCTTCTCCGAGGGGCAGCGCCTCCGCCTTGTATAGTGAGGCATAGTATGTCCGGAATGCCTCCGCAATCTGAGTTTCCTCAGCGAGGACGCTGCCAGATTCGTCTGTAAGGCCGGAAATTTTTGAGCGTTGGGTTTTAGCCTTCAAAGTGCTGGCAAGCAAGCGGCCAGTTCTGTTACCCCCGACATAATACGTATGTCGAAGACGGAGCGCAGCAAATTCTGCTATGTCAGTGTCCAAGCTGGCCAGTTGAGCCCTGGCCGCTTTCAGCTGTCTCCAGACCCGTGGGGAGCAGGTGCGGCTGTGTACCCTCTCTAACTCAGCAACCTGAGCAGTGAGATCATCTCTCTTCGCTCTCCGGTCTTTGACCTCTGCTGCGGCGATTGCGATGAGTTCACCGCGGGCTACTGATTTCAGGGCCCATAATAGATCTGACAGTGATATCTCCGGCGTATCGTTAATAGTAAGGTAATCGACGATACATTTGTGGAGTCGTTTGGTGACTTCCGGTCTTTGCAAGAGGGTTTCGCTGAGGCGCCATGAACCCCGGGGGTGGGACGACACAGGGATGTTGAGCGATAACTCCACTGCATAATGATCTGAGAGTGCCGCAGGCACTATGCAAACCTTGTTGAGGTTAGAGAGCAGTTCGGAGGATCCTAAGTAGTGATCTAGCTGGCGTAGGTACGGTGTACGTGAGAGTAGAAGGTAAAATGTGTTGCGTTAGGGTGTATGGCCCTCCAGATGTCCACCAGGCCTCTCTCTCGCAACCACTCTATTCCGGTCGTCGTGATGGCGCCTGCTTCCCCATAACGATGCCTTGACCTATCTTTGTTCATGTCCATAACTAAGTTGAGGTCTCCCCCGATGAGCAAGAGCGCTTTGGATGGCTAAAGGGACTCCGAAACTGCGCTTTTCAAAAAAGCTTCCTATCCTGTGTTCGGGGCATAGATGGATCCCATCGTCAGACTCCTGTCGCCTATCAGGAAGGTGTAGGCCAAAAGGCGACCCTTGACCTCCCCTGCCTTATCCCCCACCCTTCCCCGGAAGTGTTTAGACACTAAGATGGCCACCCCAGCCCTTTTCGTTGGAAGGGAGGAAAAGAATTGTTGGGGAAGGCACGGGAGCACATTCTATGCCAGTCTTTGGGCAGAAGGTGGGTTTCCTGTAATAAACAGATGTCGGCCCTGGAGTTCTCTAAATAGGAAATTATTGCTCTCCTCTTGATAGGATTGTTCAACCCTTTCACGTTAAGGGTCAGTACTTTCAAAGTAGGATCAGCCAGAGTAAGGAGAGTGAGCTGGGCAGCGCAAAGTGAAGGAGTGTGCCCCTGGCAAACAAAAGTGTGACAAACTAATCAGTATGAGGTGGATCTCTGGTATCCCAGCCCTCAGGGGAGGTGTGTATGAAGTGTTTTGTGTGAATAGGCACATATTCGGAAATGTGCGAAGGGCTAAGCAAGGTGATGAGGGACAAGTATGAAACACAGCACTTCCAACGCTGACAATTCCCTTTCGGCACACTGGTTCCCACCACCAACCCACCCCAACCCCCCCCCAAGCAACCCAACTGTCAAACCATCTGTTCAAAGCCAAAACCCATTGTCTCAGATCTGAATGGTCATCTCCCCCCTCCCAACTCCCACCCCCTAACCCCCAAACCAAGAAAAGATATAGTCCCAGTCCTGTCAGTCCACACAGGGCAGTGGTAATGTTTCTTACAAGGGTCATATCCGATGGTGGCCATCCCGGCTCCCCACCCGACTCCCCCCCCCACTGCACGAGCAAGGTGTGTGCTGTGAGCAATCTCCCTAACAAGAATACAGATCATTCAGAGGAGGAGGTTTCTTTGGCCACCTCTGCCACCGCCGTCGCCCGCTCTTGCGTGATGATGGAGGCGTCTGGTTTCAATCGGTGTGAAGGGGACCGTCTCCGGCCCACTGTCTGCCAGCCCCTCTGGAGGGCCCTTGCGATGCTTTCACTGTTGGCACATCATCTTCTTGGTCAAGGCCCAGAAGGGTACAGGTGTCTTTAAGCAATCGCATTTGATGTAGAGTTCCGTTCCATTTAAATATCAGTCTGAACGGGTGGCCCCAGGAGTAAGGGATTTCTTGTCGCCGCAGGAAGTCCGTCGCTATTTTAAATTCTTTTCGTTTTTGCAATGTAATAGTTGACAGGTCCTGATATAGGGCAACGGGGTTACCTTGAAATTGAAGAGGCTGTGCTCGTCGGGCCTCCCGGAGAATCCGCTCTTTCAGCGGGAAGTCAGGGAGAAAGGCCAAGATGTCTGGTGGCGGGGCAGAGGCGCGTTGAGGCAGCACAACTCTGTGTGCTCTATCAATACGGATGGCAAAGTCTGCTGGCTCCCCCAAAATGTTCCTGAATAGGGTTTGTAGGTATCCCGCGACATCAGTCCCCTCTGCTTTCTGAGGAACTTCCCGGACCCGTATGTTGTTGCGACAGGAACGGTTTTCAAGGTCCTCTGCGTGGGCCTGAAGGTCCAGCTGCTGGTCTGTGAGTCGCAGGACCTCTTGTTGGAGCTGCTCGATTTCGTCGCTCCTGGTTTGGTCAGCTTCTTCAATGGCAACCACACGTTCTCCAAGACCCTCCACGTCTCGCCGAAGCTCTCGGACCTCATCCGCCACTTCCTGCTTCAGGGACTTTAAGTCGTCCCTGAGGGAATTAAACAGTGTCTCTAGGAAGGATCTGGTGATGGGTACCTGGTCATCGGACGGTACCGGCGAAGTTTTCGCGGTCACTTGGGAGGGTGGATCCTTGCTGGGTTTAGGTTGGGTCTTGGCCAGCATTTCGGGGAGTGTCTGGGGCCCCTTTTTCCCTCTGAGACCCGCCATGTTGTGACTAGCCACCGAGGTGGCCCGGGCGATGAACTTCAGGGGTTGGAGGCAAGTGCAGAGGTTAGGCGTATTAAGGTTGAAGGCGGGTCATGCTATCAAAGGGTTGGCTCACCCTCTGCTCCGTTTGGGTTCCCGATAGGGGATGAGGGCGGGTTGCCGCTGCACTACCGGTGGGCCTTGTGTCGTCTCTTCCGGCTTTATGTAGGCCAATTTCCGTGGGGCAGTTATTGCTTAATGGTCAGCAGTTTGGCAGCGGACTCAGCAGCACCAGGGGTGACCAGACGGCAGGCGGTTCCTCAGGGATCACCTGTGTATCCCAGGGGGCAGGCAACCACAGACGGCCAAGCGCGTATCGGGACTGGCTTCCCCCTCCAAGCAACCGCACTCCCCACAGGCGACTCCTCGGCGGCCGCCTGCGTTGTTCAGCAAAGGCAAATGGGTCCAGACACTCAGTAGCCCAACCGGGATGCGTGTAGTCCTGCCCCCTATACGTCGATGCAGCTTGGCCTATAAGCCCAGCCGGTCAGTCCCTTCGCCGGGAGCTCGATTGTGCCCCCCTGAGCCCTCTCTGCAGTGCCCACCTCCACTCGCCTCACCTCCTGTCATTGGCTGGCGCGAAGGCTATCCTCCATTGCGGTTCCTGCCCTCCGGTCTCTCTCACCACTCTCTCAGGCCGGTCCCCGGTCCCGGGGAGATCCACAGGGAAACCGCGGCAACGTCCTCTTCTCTGGTCCAGCGGTCGTGCCGGTCAGTTCTGGGGTTCTTGCTCAGACTCGGTCTGTTGCAGGGTAGTGTGGTGTGGTCGTCAGCTGGTGGAGGTCGCCCCCGCGCCGCAGGGGCGAGCTGGTAAGGCCGCGCAGAAGGCCGCAGGTGCTCGAGCAGAAGGCCCGAAGCCGGGGCCTCAATTTTCACGGCTCCTTATCACCGGCCGGGTCGCGGAGACGGCAGTCTGCGCCGAGCAGGGTTCTCGCTTCCAAGGCCAGCGGCAGGGGGTCAGCCCGGCAGGCTCCATAGGTAAACGACCGGTTTTGCCGCTAGGAAGGTAAGGAGCGAAGAGGACTCAAGCCGGTAAGCATTCCAAAGTGGCCGCCATTGCCGGGGCCGCGGCTGAGGCTCCCTCGCTGTCCGAAGTCTCCCCCGGGGTGTGCAGACTTAGCGACGGGTCTCCGGGACCGCAGCTATGTTCCGCTCTTGGTTCTTGTGATTTCCCGTGCTCTAGGGAGATCAGGCGGCGCAATTAGGTGCTTTTAGGTGGGATCGGGCAGGGAGCCTCGGAGACCTGCGTCCGATCACGCTGCCATCTTGGACACGCCCCCCTTATGCCTTAATTTTGATGAAATTTTAAATGGGATAGACATTTTGAGGTCCTAAAAACCTTGTTAATAACCAAAGTCAAACAGTTTGACTCCGTCGATGGCTGTCTGTCCGCAGACCCACTAAGGAAAACAATCTTGGGTAAATTAATCCCCAAGACTTATTATGGAGAGGTGCTTCTCTCTTTCAATTATAGAGTTAGCTAGGAGACGTCGGAAGGCCTGAGTCTAAACAGACTCTTTAATCCCATTTCAATTTAATGATTCAGGCATTGAGATCTGAATTGGGTTTGCATTCTTGGGACTTGCAAGCCCAATCTTGCTCAGTAAGGTTCTTCTTCTTCCTAATAAAGAGTTAGGAGAAAGATAAACTTTCTAATCAAACACTAAAGGGTGCCCTAATTGTCTTATATTAACTCTAATGTATAGTCTTAAATGCTAAGTCTAATTCTGCCTTAGGTGTCAAATTTGTCAATATTGACATTACTTTCTCTATAGCCAAGATAACAAGCATTTACAATGCAATGGTTTCGCCTTTGGAAAATTAGAGCTATTGGCATTGTAAATTACAAAATTTTTATTTATGTGTTGGTTTTGAAAACAGATAAATAAATGGCATTGTCAATTACATTGCCATTATCTTAATCTCTCGCAAATGTGAGACCTATTGTACCCTATGGACGAGCTCAGCAGACAGCAATTACTACCACACACACACACCCAGAGCCACACATACACACCCAGAGCCACACACACACACCCAGAGCCAGCCACACACACACCCAGAGCCAGCCACACACACACCCAGAGCCAGCCACACACACACACACACACACCCAGAGCCACACACACACACACCCAGAGCCACACACACAGCCACACACATACACAACCAGAGCCACACACATACACAACCAGAGCCACACACATACACAACCAGAGCCACACACATACACAACCAGAGCCACACACACACACCCAGAGCCACACACACCCACCCAGAGACACACACACACACCCAGAGCCACACACACACACCCACCCAGAGCCACACACACACACCCACCCAGAGCCACACACACCCACCCAGAGCCACACACACCCACCCAGAGCCACACACACCCACCCAGAGCCACACACACCCACCCAGAGCCACACACACACTCAGGAGAGCAAGCACAGCGAGGGGGCAGGGAAGCAAGCACAGCGAGGGGGCAGGGCAGCACGCACAGCGAGGGGGCAGGGAAGCAAGCACAGCGAGGGGGCAGGGAAGCAAGCACAGCAAGGGGGCAGGGAAGCAAGCACAGAGAGGGGCAGGGAAGCAAGCACAGCGAGGGGGCAGGGAAGCAAGCACAGCCAGGGGAAGGGGAAGCAAGCACAGCGAGGGGGCAGGGAAGCAAGCACAGCCAGGGGAAGGGGAACCAGGGGAAGGGGAGCCAGGGGAAGGGGGAGCAAGCACAGCCAGGGGGCAGGGAAGCAAGCACAGCCAGGGGGCAGGGGAGCAAGCAAAACCAGGGGAAGGGGAACCAGGGGAAGGGGGAGCAAGCACAGCCAGGGGGCGGGGAACCCAGCACAGCCAGGGGGCAGGGAATCAAGTTTCCTTCTTTGTTCACTTGCCTCTCCAAAGATAGTTATAACAAGCAGATAATGCTTACCCCAGGGTTTGGTAGGGGGATTACAGCTCAGATCCAGCATAATACAGTGTGGTCAAATCTATTACTCCAGGGGATTAAATTAGAGGACAGTATGGAATGAAACCCTCAAAATGAGTCCACAAATCACTGTGCACACCATGTACCTGCTTCACTTCCCTTACACCCAACTTCCAACCCCTGCATCCATTCACCGGCCCTCGGTCACACCACAGACTATTGTTTTGGCCCCTGGGAATATGTTTTCCAGTACCCATGCTTTAATTGGACTCAATTAGACCGGTGCTTCTTAAGATCGGGAGAATGAAATATGTGTGGGCCCTACCCTAATTTCATCATTAGGACCACTGGTCACAACACGTCAGGAGCATGCGGTTAACTCTTGCAGTCGTCTCGTTTGCAATTCTCATTTAATTCCCAAATATTTGTGTCAGCTACCTATCTGCTTCCAGTGAGATGGTGGAAGGGGAGCTGCAGGTCTTCTCCACAGTTGCATTTTATCTGCTTTCAGTTTCAAACATGGACCTGTGAGTTGGGCCATGTTAAATGTGCTCCCATGTTGTTTCCTGTGAACTGTATGTGCATTCATTCAGATTTTCAACAGCACGGATTTTAAGCACCTGCTGGCAGCATGTGGGCGCCTTAAAAGAAGAGCACATTAAGAAAATGGAATGAACCAGAAATCCCTCAATAAAGGTTGGAGGCTGCTCGGAGTAAAGATGTAGGTTTCAAGCAGGGATTAATCGGCTTTTTATAATTCCATGGATAGCAAAATGGATGCCAACTGCATTACCTGTAGAAAGTATGCAAGAAACCACACCAGAAGACCCCTTTCTAGTATAAACAGAGCCAATTAGCCTTCCAGCTAGGTTACTGTTTTAAAACGCCATTGCCAGCATTTATACTTTCATGATTATGAATTTGCCACATTTGCCACATAATCCATCATCTGATGCATAATCTGCAGATTTTAACAAAAATAATGTATCTAGCTCCAAAAGTTCAAAAGTAACTAAAAACACTGTAAAATGCACTGTTGCGCAGTGGAAAGCCCTCTGCAGGGGTTGACTGGTCACCTTTCTGTTGCTTATTGCTGAATTGGTAGTTAAACTGTCACTAATGACGTGAAACCTTTGCCAGGACAGTTTTAACCTGTGTAAATATGATAAAACAAGTCACCCCTCCCACCAGGAAGCCAAAGCCCGCTGAATCAGACCGAGGCTCGGTGTTTGTGCTCAGGCCGTAAACGTAAACTATACAGCGTGTATGGCCTTTTACATAGAGGGTTAAAATGCGCTCTAGCGGCGAAGTTGGACACTGCAGTCTGGAGACATAGACGCTGATCTCGACTGTGACAGTTCACCAAAAAAACTTGTGATTCTGGACAAATATGAGTAATGTATATTTGTTAAAAATTAACTGACCCTGACCCGCTTCCCAACTCTTCACCTCAAGGTTTTTATAATATAACCTTAACCAGACAACACTCACCACCACGCTGGTCTCTGTGAAGCAACTCGTGTTTTAGACTTTGTCTTTCAATAAAGCGCCTGTTTCTAAGCACTTCATTTTTGGAAGATGGTTCCCGGAGTAGCGTGTGACTCACTGAAAAAGTGCTTCAACTCCTCGTCAGGGGTAGTAAGCGCTATATAAATGCAATTTCAATACAATACAATAAATCACAGAATATTACAAAAAGAGGACCTCAAGAAGCATGTTTACTGTATCTAGACGTCTATTCTTGAAGTTCAAAAAAGGAAAGCAACTAGGAAGCAGCTCACAAGGGCAAGCAAATTACCATAATGGAGCGAATATTCAGGGTGGAGGCTCTACATTTTCAGGGTGGAGGCTCTACATTTTTAGGGTGGAAGCTCTACATTTAAAAGTCACCTGATCAGGAAATAAATCTTTATAGCCGACTGAGAAATCGTATTCAATATTTACACAGGAAATAAACTCGGAGTATGCTAGCTTCAATGCCAATTACCTTGGTTCTAGCAGATGAGCAATGGCTTCAAGAAAACGGAAAGGATGGCACTGAAAAGTGCGACGCTGTAAACACGTGTGCAGGCTGATGCAAGAACATTAATCTTTCAACAAAGCAGCTTACACCGAATACCACAAACGTGGTCTGCCAGCTCCCGGCGGCGGCTCTCTCCCAGGCGGCGGCTCCAGCGGCGGGGTCCTCTCCTCCTCTCGGGGACTCCTGCTCCCCGCTGGACCACCGGGGCTCCCAGCAGCTCACGGGAGCCCCGGGCAGCATCCGGCCATCTTCTCTGCCGGCTCCTCTCCTCAGGCGGCGCCTCGCCATCTCCTCGGGCCGGCAGCCAATCCCAGCGCGGCCCGGGGAGTGACGTCACTAGGGAATCCCGGGCCGGCAGCCAATGAGAGCACGGCCCGGGAAATTAGTTCACGGGGTGTCCCGCAGTCCCGCCCCCGGCCTGCCTGACTTCCTGGTCGCGGCCTGGCGGCAGCGGGGACAATTTCGCGCACAGTGGGCGGGCAAGAGGGAGGAGGCACGGAGAGTAGAACTTCGAAAAGGCAGGACAACAACAGAGAACTTCGAGAAGGCAGGACAACAATGGGACGGCGAGAGGGAGGGTGTGGGGGGCGGGACTCATCGATCACAGACAGTGGGCGGGCAAGAGGGAGGAGGCACAGACAGAGGGCGGGCGGGAGGGAGAACTTCAAGAAGGCACGACAACGGGATGGCGAGAGGGAGGGTGTTGGGGGCGGGACTTAAAAAAAGACCCAGAAACGCCCCCGAATCGCGTTTTCACCAGAAAGCGTGATTGACAGCTTCTGTCTCCCAATGGCTAGTCTCCATTTATGGAGCTAGCCAATTGGAAACAGAGGCGGTCCAAACATCCCCACTGAAGACAAAAGTTTTCGATCTGGGAGGGGCACTGCGTGCCCCTCGCCAGGTCGAAACCTAAAAAGGCGTCTCCATGAAAGGGTCAGAGAGTTTATTCACAGAAGAGCTATAAAATATTTGTCAACCAAAAAAGCTTTGACAGGCTCACTTGAATTCTTAGGCAAAAAGGATTTTTTTAAGTCTTTGTTTTATATTCCTGATAGGAGTATAACAAATACAATTTTACTAATCTGTAAAGGTATTAATCCAGTATGGAGAATTCCCTGGAGTAAAGCCAGAATATATTTAAAAAAATGATTACTATATATGTGTATTGAGAATTGTATACAGCGTGACACACTTTCTTTTAGATTGATTACTTTTTGTGGAGGAAAGAAAAAGCATTCTCTGCCCATTCTTTAGGAACTATCACGTTACAACTCGAAGAGAAGCCTTAGTCACTTTATTCTCAATGAAAAACATTGATAGAGTAATAGATATTACAAGATGTAATAATTTAATTCACAGGACATCCTTCTATATTTTAGAGATAGAGGTTTAAGGGATCTTTAATTTTGCTCAAATATGATGCAGGCCTCAGCAAGGGTGTACCTTATCAGGCTTCTGTGAAAGATATGACTTGGTAGGATATTGTTTTTATAATTTTAAATTTATTTGTATGATCTGTTTTTTCATTAGATTATTATTGAACTACTTTCCACTTGATAAAATGTGGTTCAATGGAGATTCCATACTGTTGTATCCAAACAACTTTGTCAGCATCAGGTTGCTATCTACCACTGGATTCTAGAGTGTGGACTCCAGGGGCAGTGAGCAGACAGTTGCTGAAAGAGCAGGGCTTCAGGAGTGTTTGTACAGGCCAAATAAACCTGTTTCGCCGCTCTTCATGCGCCCTGTGGATTTAAAACATACATCTTTGTGTGTAAAGTAGAGATGTTATTTAAGTAGATAGACAAAGTTCAGGACAGTGAGGGTACTGGACAAGTCAATGTGTTTAGCCTCTTGACATTGGAATGTTGGAGCTCCTGGCTTATACCAGCCATTATAAGCCGGAGCACTCCATTGTTTTCAATGGAGCTTCCAACATTCCAATGTTCTAATTTGCAGTCATGTTTAAACATTATGTAGTTTGTAACAGTACTTAACACAAACGTAGGTCCTATAGAGTTTGGGCAAAGCTGCAGTCAAGAAGTCTGTGTTTAACTTTGCACATATGATCATCACCATTGGCATATGATGATTGTACGAGGGGAGGTGATATAGTTGCACCGACCAGAGCTTGGCGGAATCCTAGTTGAAATATAGGTAGTAGCTAAAATAGATATTTTTCTGTTTTTGTATATTGTTATCACCTTGCACTTACTGCATGGTTTGTAACTCAATTGATAGCACTTTGTATGATGTCATCACAGTAAAATGTCCTGTGATTATTCCTAGTATGACTTCGGCTGAAAGCTCACATTATGTCTTCCTGTGATATCATCGGGGTCAAAGGGTGTATGATTTAATTTACATTAGCCCAGAGATGTTGGTGAATTGCGTACGTTTTGTGACATGACCTAATAGTACATGGGTTGCATAGAAAAATCACAGACAGGTTGGTTTCAAATAGTCAGCACACAATTTGTGAACACTATCTGTACTGGTCTCTTTTGTACATCAGGCCCAACATCCCTAAACTGTCCTACTTTTTATCAAGGAGTCCTTTGGTAGACTACAGTGAGGATTTACCAGCAATAAAAATGGCACGTTTGAGGTTTTTAAAAAAAAAATAATTAGTACACATTCATAACTCAATATTCTGTAGACAGTGCCTCAGCACCACTTAAAGGTCAAATGAAGCAGGTGTTAGAACTGACTACTGGTGCTTTCTGAAGGATTAGAATAAAGGTAATGACTAAAATCTCGATCACAAATGCCAACATGTTTCTAATTGTTGGCCCTATTGGATTTAAAACGACTGCGAGAACACTAGAGCCAAAATCTTCAGTTAAAATACGGTCATGAAATGAGGAATAATCATAGTTACTGATTCAACTGGTAATTTCTGATTCTTAGGGCACCCTCAGGCTCAGACACCTGATACATGGTCCCTCAGCCCCAGAGTTAACCGTACCCCTGCTAACGGTAACTTTGACGCGAGGCGGAGTTAAAGAGTAGTACTACTGAGCACTCACAATTAAGCTGTGACAGATAGGTAGACAAAAAAAAAAAAGCAATCAAGTTCCTTGTCTGTGATGCCCTCCTCTTTGACATTTGTAGGATGTTAACTTCTACCACAAGGTCAAATGTAGCAAGATTACTGAGGGATCCAGCCATGCCAAGGAAGATCTGCCTCTGGCATCAAGTGCGCATCAACAAGTCCTGCAGGATTGCTCTACATTTTTGCCACATCAATCGACAAAACTGTCTGGGAAAAGACCATCATGTTATGATCCACTCCATGCCTAACTAAAGGCAGTGAGACAGCTTTTAACTGCAGAGCGTGAAATTAACTTGGGCATGTTTACTTTTAAGCAAACATTAGGGGAACACACTGTAGCGCATGGATTAAGTAATTGAAAAGGATTGCACATAAAACTACATTGCCAGGGCCTAGAGTTTTAAATGCTTGTCTTTGAATACTAATTATAATCCTTTACTGGGAAACATCCGGAATAACGAGGTCAGAGCCACGAGTTCCGAACAAGGACTTGTCCGAACAACGATTTTACCTTAACCACGCATGCGTGTGGTTAAGGTAAAGTCGCTCTAGTGTTCGTGATGAGCGGGGAGAGAGGAGCGTCGGGAAGCGGACACAGACAGGTAAGTGGGGTTTCAGGGTAGATTTCAGGGGGGTGGGGTTGGGGGTAGTTTTCAGGAGTGGGGGGTTCTGGTTAGTTTTTAGGGGTTGGGAGATTGGTGTAGGTTTTAGGGGTGGTTGGGGGTAGTTTTTAGGGGCTGGGGTTTCGGGGTAGTTTTCAAGGTTGGAGGGGGGTTCAGGGTAATTCAGGGGTAGTTTTTAGGGGTTGGGGTAGTTTTCAGGGGTGGGGATCCGGGGTACCTTTTTAGGGGGTGGGGGTTGGGGTAGTTTTTAGGGAGTGGTGGGTTTGGGGTAGTTTTTAGGGGGTAGAGGGGATTTGTGAACATTTTCAGAGGGCGGTTCGTAAGTGGTTGTTTTTCGGGCTCACAGAGGGAGATGGGGATCATTTTTAGGGATGAGGGGAGGGCGGGGTTGTATTTAGGACTCAGGGGAGCTGGAGGGAGTCGTAACCTTAGTACCGCATAGCTGTTTACCATGCATGCCTTTACCATGAAAATTTGTGGTAAAGGCATGCGTGGTAAAACAATATGTGGTTAAGACGCAGTTGTTACAGAGACCGCATTGTTAAGGTATACGGGCTGGAGGAATTTGTTTTTCCGACACTCAACCTTCATTTACTATAATCAATCAATCAATCAATCAAGAAATTTGTAGAGCGCGCTACTCACCCGCCAGGGTCTCAAGGCGCTGGGGGGAGGGGGATTCGCTACTGCTCGAACAGCCAGGTCTTGAGCTGTTTCCTGAGGGAGAGATGATCCTGGGCCAGCCGTAGGTGGGTGGGGAGGGAGTTCCATGTCTTGGCCGCCAGGTAGGAGAAGGATCTTCCTCCGACGGTAGATCTGCGAATACGTGGGACGGGGGCGAGGGCGAGGCTGGCGGAACGGAGCTGGCGAGTGGGTGTGTAGAATGCGAGGCGGCTGTTGAGGTACGTAGGGCCCATGTCGTGGAGAGCCTTGTGTGCGTGGGTGAGGAGTCTGAACGTGATCCTCTTGTTGACGGGAAGTCAGTGCAGGTCTCTCAGATGGGCAGAGATGTGGCTGTGACAAGGGATGTCCAGGATGAGTCGTGCAGAAGCTTTCTGTATGCGCTTTTCTGGAGCTTGGTTGTGGTTCCGGCGTAAAGGGCGTTCCCGTAGTCCAGTCGGCTGGTGACGAGGGCCTGGGTGACCGTCTTCCTGGTTTCGGTGGGGATCCACCGGAAGATCTTTCAGAGCATGCGCAGGGTGTTAAAGCAGGATGACGAGACGACGTTGACTTGCTTGGACATCGTGAGGGAGGAGTCCAGGATGAAGCCCAGGTTGCGAGCATGGTCCGTTGGCTTGGGGGCAGTGCCCAGGGCAGGGGGCCACCAGGAGTTGTCCCAGTCAGAGGGAGAAGGACCCAGGATGAGGACTTCTGTCTTGTCTGAGTTCAGTTTCAGACGGCTGAGCTTCATCCATTCCACGACGTCCTTCATTCCTTCCTGGGGGTTGGCTCTGGCGGTGGCGGGGTCGTTGGTGAGGGAGAGGATCAGCTGGGTGTCGTCGGCGTAGGAAATGATCTTTAAGTTGTGTTGGCGTGCGATGGCTGCGAGGAGGCTCATGTAGACGTTGAAGAGGGTGGGGCTGAGCGAGGATCCTTGCGGAACGCCGCAGATGACTTCGGTGGCCGCGGATCGGAACGGGGGGAGGCGGACTCTCTGGGTTCTTCCGGCGAGGAACGAGATGATCCACTCCAAGGCCGTTCCTTGGATTCCGGTGTTGCTGAGGCGTTGTATCAGGGTGCGGTGACATGCTGTGTTGAAGGCTGCTGAGAGGTCCAGGAGGATGAGTGCCGCTGTTTCCCCGTTGTCGAGCAGGGACCTGATGTCGTCAGTAGCTGCGATGAGGGCGGTCTCGGTGCTGTGGTTTGCTCGGAACCCGGACTGCGAGGGGTCGAGGGATCCGTTTGTCTCGAGGAAGGCGGAGAGTTCTTTGTTGACGGTCTTCTCAATGACTTTGGCAGGAAAAGGGAGGAGCGAGATGGGGCGGAAGTTCTTGAGGTCCATGGGGTCCGCGGTGGGTTTCTTCAAGAGGGTGCTGAGCTCGGCATGTTTCCAGCTCTCCGGGAAGGTGGCGGATGCGAAGGAGCTGTTAAAGATGTCCCGGAGTTGGGGTGCGATGATGGAGTCGGCTTTGTTGAAGATGTGGTGTGGACAGGGGTCGGTGGGGGAGCCGGAGTGGATGGTGTTCATCGTGTGGGTGGTGTCTTCTTTGCTGACCGGGGTCCAGTTGCAGAGGGTGGTGGTGGGGGCGCTGGAACAGTGGTTGGGTGCGTGGTCTGTGCTCCGAAGCTGTTGTGTATCGGCGATCTTGCAGTGAAAGAACGAGGCGAGTGAGTCGCAGAGGTCTTGTGAGGGTGTGATGTCATTGTTGCAGGCGCTGGGGTTGGAGAGCTCTTTAACGATGTTGAAGAGTTCCTTGCTGTTGTGGGTGTTGTTGTCCAGACGTTCTTTGAAAGTTGTCCTTTTGGTGGTGCCGATCAGCTGGTGATGTTTGCAGATGGCGTTCTTGAGGGCTGTCATGTTCTCCGTTGTCTGGTCATGGCGCCAGGCTTTCTCGAGGGTGCAGCAGGTTTTCTTGGAGTTTTTGAGGTCGTTGGTGAACCATGAGGCTTTCTTGCTGCCAGTACAAATCAACAGAAGAGTGACGAAATAAGAAAATTAGGGCGAACCAAGTAAGGGCATAGATTACTACCACCAAAGGTGGAATAAAAGATACATGCACAGTGTTAGAAAGAGCCCTCAGGCACCAAAAGATAATTGGTTGCCAGTTGTCGTCATTGGGCTCTTATTAGAAAATTGAAAAAATTATATCCAAAGGTAATGAAAAAGTGACTTAAAAGAAGTACTGGCTACTCCCCAGTGAAGAAACATTATTTAATACAGAGGTAGCTCTGACTTCATTAAAAACATAGTGCAGGACGGACATAAACCTGGTTGTGTATATTTGAACCAGGGAAGTCCTATACAAAACTTTCTTGCTGCCAGGTCTGCTGGGAGGGTTCTTCAGAGGCGCGAGGACATCGGTGCAGTTGGTGAGACATTGTGTGAGGTTGTGGGCTGCTTCGTTGGGGTCCCTCGTGTTGGTGGGAGGGTTCTGGCTGAGGGAAGTGGTGAGTTGGTCGGCTGAGATCTTGCTCCAGCTTCTGCGGGGAACCTGTTGCGGGTGGTGGTGGGTCATGGTTCTCCTGAAGTTGAAATGGATGCAGCTGTGATCTGTCCAGTGTAGTCCGGTGGAGTGGCTGAAGGAGATGTGCTTGCTGGTGGAGAAGATGGGGTCTAGCGTGTGACCGGCGTAGTGGGTGGGGGTGTTCACCAGTTGCTTGAGTCCGAGGTTGGTGAGGTTGTCCAGGAGGGCGACGGTGTTGCTGTCATTGTTGTTCTCCAGGTGGAAGTTGAGGTCTCCTAGGAGGATGTAGTCTGAGGAGGTAAGGGCGTGCTGGCTGATGGAAACTTTTCACACGCACCACAATGCACCCAAATTATTCAACCTTCAAACAAAAACAAAAATTAGATAATGATTGCCAAATTGTGAATAATTTGGTAATATTGGTTAGTGTGAACCTGTTTTGATATATGATAATTTGTGCATACTTAGCTCACATTGCAACCCAGGACATGGTGGTGGCCTGAAAGGAGTTTGGACAAATTTGTGGTTTACAAATAGGGAAGACGGTACTGTGGTGTGCCAGGTCATAGGTCAGGGGCCTGGTGTTATGGTGATTGGGGTTTAGCCTGCTTTCCCATAAAGAACACATGCATGCAGTAGTGTAATGTGTGGGCGAAGACCCCGAGCGGTCATGCACCCCTTTATTTATCTCCTCGGGGCAAGCCCGTCCAGAGAAGTGATACAAGGTGAGATAATGTACAGTACGACCCGGGTGACTCATACATCCCTACTTTTATTTAGCTGCTTACTCTCCACTTAGCTGTTGCTCCTGATGCTGGGAACATATAAAGTCTCAGTCGTTGGCTATGGGTAAGATTTGGCCGGAGACTATACTTTTGGCTCTAGGAGTTGGAGCTGGGATCCGCTCCGGCCAGGCTGTTCAAGAGAGGTGCACTGCCATGGGTCTGGGGTTGCAGAACCTCTGTTGGAACCACTCAGCTTGTCTCCTTCGGCATGCAGCAGTCTCTGCTTGCCGCAGGAGAGGGCGCTAAATCAGCAGCTGTGCCATCCTCCATCTCTGGATTCGCATCCCACTCCTGCCTGGACTGGGTCCAACCACCTTTTTGAACCAAGATACATGGTTACCACTCGCTCACCCCTCTTAGCGGAGATCATGGTCCCGTGCGTGACAATGACCTCCACACTTCTGGCTCGTAGGGCATCCAGAACTTCCACCCTGGGTGTCTGTCCTTGATGACAGCGTAGTCGCCCACGCACAACGAGGAGTACTGGGCTCTTCGAGCGAGGCTTGCTTTTTAGTTGTTGACCTCCCTCCTGGCTTGGGTGGCTTCACTGTCTATTTCAGCTGGGTGGCAGGCGTGACCCACAGGGATTCTGTCCCGTGGGGCACGTCAGAAGAGCCAATGGTTTGGGGTGCAGCGAGTGGTACTTTGTGGGATCTGGCGGTATGCATTCAGAAACTGGTGGAGGCACGCCTTTGCGTCTTCTCCTTTCTCCACTCTAATTCTCAACTCTCGGTTAAGGGTCCGCATTAAGCGCTCCACCTCACCATTGGCCTGTGACCATTGCAGAGTGATTTTCCGGTGTCGATTGGCGTGAGCCGGCAGATTGTCCTGGTACACTCGACCCTGTAATGGGGGTCCATTGTCAGACTTGATTTCATCAGGGAGGCCCATCATCACAAATGTCCTGTCGAGGGCAGCCTTGACGTGAGGGAATGCCATGGATGAGACGACCTCCACAATAGGAAATTTAGAGTGTGAGCCATTAATGACAATCATGACTATGGTGTTGCAGCCGCCAGGAAAACAGCCAGAATTGATGCTGACCTTCGACCATGGTTCACCGGATGGCTTTTCTGTGAGGATGGGTGCTGGATCACTCCCAGAAATCGTACAGGAGTGGCACTGACAGACCTTTTCCTCTACCATGGTGTCCATTTCAGAGACTCAAAAATATCAAAAAAGGGAGTGAAGAGGTGGTGCAACAAGGCACCGCGGTGGGCTAATCCTCCTCTTATGAACGCTTAAATAATCAACAGAGACCACCTGAAACAAATATACAATACATATTCCGATGTTGTTGGAATACACTCAGTGTGTTAAAATACCCCTCACACACCAAAAGGGCCCTTGGTGTCATGCTTCATCATCGGGGTCTTCCCGCCCCCGCTGCGGGACGGGGCAGTGCTGCGACAAGCGGCTACGCCGGAGCACCTTTTAATTGTGAGTACTATGTGAGTGATGATGGAGTGAGTGTCAGTGAGGTCAGGAGTGATAGACAGTGAAATTAAAAGATACCTGGCCTGGTGTTTAGAAAAAATTATTTAATAGGCACTGGCTGGTATCGTTAAAAGGGTGAGGCGGAGGGCAAGATCGGGTTACTAGTCTTGCTCTCCTGTGTGGGTCAACATGTTTCGGGGCGGCATGCCCCTTCGTCAGGACCGGGTAGTATAGATCCCCCTGTCACTCACTAATGCGCTCCCACAGATAGAGAGTGTTGTGTTTGATCAATGTGTATAAATAATTTAAATACACGTGAAAAAAGCTCGATCAGTAATACTGATGATGTAAGCCTGCAAGGATAAGAACACAGGATTTTAGAAAGAGCGCGGATCCCAATGCGCTTTACTAGTGAATACCTGTAAGGGATGAAAATACACATAGGGGAAGGAAACACACTTTAGGCTGTTACATGTCACGCCAAAGATTTTTTGGGAGGACCAGGTTTGCCGAATATGGAAAGACAAAATATATAGAACTGTGGAGAAAAGCATTCATGGGCTTATTGCCTGGCAGGCCAAGGATTTCCTGGAAGGGCCAGGTGACTACACAGGGTGAAAATGGGAAGGGATACACACACATAAAAATATATATACACACACACAACAATATAAAGCATCAAAAACTAGCAGTGAGATGCTTGTTCAATTTTGATACATACTTATTGAATGAGGAGACAATGCCCCATGAGCCAAGCTGGGCGAAGGGTATAGAGGGTCCAACTGTGGGGAGAAATGGAGAAATAATGCCAGGACCTAGATTAGCTATTTACACTGAATGGATTAGGGTAGTGTATTCCAGGTCAGGACTGTCGGCTATGCCGTACTTACTCAACCCCCACACCTCAGTGCTTCCTCCTTCGTCAGTGGCTTCCGTGGTAATGGTAAGCCAGGGCGGGGCGGGTCTTATATAGCATGGCAGAGGCTTGTTAACATAGCCTTAATTGATTAACTCGAAACCGATGTGCGCGTTCGGTCGAGTAGTTGGGACGTGTGACCAGAGCGGCCATTGTTAAATGTCCGAGGTCGGCTGGGCTGGGGTAGATTTTAGCAAGGATCTGTTGCATTTCTCTTACGGTAGGTAGTAGTAGATGGAGGGTGTTGATAAAATGGTAGGGTACACCCTAAGTCCGCTCTGATGCTTGTATCGGCGTGTGCGTCGCCAAACGCGCCTGAGCGGTGAAGTGTATTCACTCCGCGCATGCGCAGTGGTGCTGCTTTGTGAGTATCTTGCCGCGCATGCGCGGGAGAGAGGTGTTCCTCCGTGCTGCTCGTATGGAGCCAGGGGAGATGCTTGGTATTGAACACACGGAGGGACGCATAAGAAGCCAGGCATGAATTATTGTTAGAGTGGAACATGTGTAATTATCATCTGTCTATGCAGGCAAGTCAAAACACATGTTCTCAAATCGTGTTCCTCTTATTAATAGGTGGGAAAATGAAGGGGCTCTTATTAGGTTGCAGCTGTTCAGAGGGAATAACTCTTATTTTTTGCACACAGTTTAAGAAAAAATAAAATAAAAATTAGAGATTATCATACATATTTACACGTCATGTCGGCCAGCACCACCTTGCAGGTTACTGTGATTGCTGGTCGGACATGATGGTGTTAGGTTTTACATTGTTACTGTATTCAAGTCCCGAACTGTGAACAGGCATTGGTTTAATCATGCCTTAAATTGCGACCAAGGAATATCATCGTTTAATCCTGTGAGATGCGTGCCCAAGCGATAGACCCAACGTTGCTCTTTCGCAAGAAGGTCCTTATCACTCCCGTAGGCTTCTATAACTGTCCATTGCAGGTCATCTACACTGTGACCCATTGTGGCATAGTGGGTGGCCATTCTTGTGGTAGTTTTTTTGCAACGTACGTTGCTGCGATGTTCGCCCATTCGTATCTTGACCGGTCGTGTGGTCATGCCAATGTACTCTTTCTTACACGGGCAAGTGATCAAATAGACCAAGTTCCGGCTGTTGCAGTTCGTAAAAGAACGTTGTTCCCATGTGGATTTGTTGGAAAAAGTTATATTACGACTTTTTCTTGTGTATTGACAAGATGTGCACGAGCCACATGGGTGGTGCCCTCCAATGGTTGAAATAGCAGAGGGTCTCTCGTTGGTGAGTAGTTTGGGTCTCGTGTGGACCAGCAGATCCTTCAGGTTTTTGCCACGCCTGTGTGCAAACATTGGTTTTGGGAAATCTAGTTTCCCGCAATTTAAAACTTTCCAGTGTCTGTTCACAATTTTTGTGATCTGGTTCGAATTGGTGTTGTACGTTGTGACACAAATCGGGCGTTGGTCTTGTTCTTTTTCTGCTGTAGTTTCCAATAGGGCATCTCGGTTGTTGTTCCGTGCTCTCTTAAAACCCTTGTTGACTACCTTGCTAGGATAGTTCCTGTTACTAAGCTTAGTTTTCAAATCAGCTGATTGGGTTTTAAAGTCTTGGATAGCGCTACAATTACGCCTAAGGCGAAGGAACTGGCCGTAGGGTAAATTGTCGCGTAGATGTCGTGGATGGAAGCTACTATATAGCAACAGACTGTTTTTAGCCGTGGGCTTGAAATGAGTACAAGTCTCTAGTTTGCCATTAGAGGGGTAGATATTCAAATCAAGAAAAACTAAGTTTTCATTAGAGGCTGTGTGGGTGAACTTGAGGAACCGATCTTGTTGGTTCAGCCAAGTCATGAATTGAACCACAGAGTCTTGATCACCCCTCCAGATGACTAACACGTCATCTATGTATCTTTTCCATGTGACCACATGGTTCTTGTAGGGGTTCTGGTCGTTCAGGATTCTGGTGGCTTCGAGGTGGTGCACATAGAGCCCTGCTAGGCTCGGCGCACAGGTGCTGCCCATACTCGTGCCGTGTTTTTGTAGGTAGTATGTGTTTTCATACATGAAGAAATTCTTTTTTAGGGTCATGGAGATGCATTCTAGGACCACTTGCCTCGGGGTGTGGTACGCCCATGGGGTTGAGAACAGGACTTCCTCAATAATTTCTAGAGTCTCTTGGTGGGGGAGGCTCGTGTACAGACTCTCTACATCTAGTCCCAAAAGGAGGTCGTGTTCGGGGTCAAAAGGTATCTCTTTTACCAACTGTAGGACTGCTTTCGTGTCTTTTAGATAGGTACTTGTCTTCTGTACTATTGGTCTAAGGAAAGCATCTGCAAATTTTGATAAGGGTTCAAGGATTATGGGGCGCCCAGGTGGGTATGGGGCGTTCCTGATTGAGGAAGCAATGGCACACGACTGGCTCACAAAACAAGAGAGCGATTTTCTGATTCAAAAGAATCCAAAAACTCCTTATTTCTACACCATCCCCAAGATTCATAAGGACGCCCCATACCCACCTGGGCGCCCCATAGTATCGGGAATCCAATCAATCCTTGAACCCTTATCAAAATTTGCGGATGCTTTCCTTAGACCAATAGACACCACCTCGAAGCCACCAGAATCCTGAACGACCAGAACCCCTACAAGAACCATGTGGTCACATGGAAAAGATACATAGATGACGTGTTAGTCATCTGGAGGGGTGATCAAGACTCTGTGGTTCAATTCATGACTTGGCTGAACCAACAAGATCGGTTCCTCAAGTTCACCCACACAGCCTCTAATGAAAACTTAGTTTTTCTTGATTTGAATATCTACCCCTCTAATGGCAAACTAGAGACTTGTACTCATTTCAAGCCCACGGCTAAAAACAGTCTGTTGCTATATAGTAGCTTCCATCCACGACATCTACGCGACAATTTACCCTACGGCCAGTTCCTTCGCCTTAGGCGTAATTGTAGCGCTATCCAAGACTTTAAAACCCAATCAGCTGATTTGAAAACTAAGCTTAGTAACAGGAACTATCCTAGTAAGGTAGTCAACAAGGGTTTTAAGAGAGCACGGAACAACAACCGAGATGCCCTATTGGAAACTACAGCAGAAAAAGAACAAGACCAACGCCCGATTTGTGTCACAACGTACAACACCAATTCGAACCAGATCACAAAAATTGTGAACAGACACTGGAAAGTTTTAAATTGCGGGAAACTAGATTTCCCAAAACCAATGTTTGCACACAGGCGTGGCAAAAACCTGAAGGATCTGCTGGTCCACACGAGACCCAAACTACTCACCAACGAGAGACCCTCTGCTATTTCAACCATTGGAGGGCACCACCCATGTGGCTCGTGCACATCTTGTCAATACACAAGAAAAAGTCGTAATATAACTTTTTCCAACAAATCCACATGGGAACAACGTTCTTTTACGAACTGCAACAGCCGGAACTTGGTCTATTTGATCACTTGCCCGTGTAAGAAAGAGTACATTGGCATGACCACACGACCGGTCAAGATACGAATGGGCGAACATCGCAGCAACGTACGTTGCAAAAAAACTACCACAAGAATGGCCACCCACTATGCCACAATGGGTCACAGTGTAGATGACCTGCAATGGACAGTTATAGAAGCCTACGGGAGTGATAAGGACCTTCTTGCGAAAGAGCAACGTTGGGTCTATCGCTTGGGCACGCATCTCACAGGATTAAACGATGATATTCCTTGGTCGCAATTTAAGGCATGATTAAACCAATGCCTGTTCACAGTTCGGGACTTGAATACAGTAACAATGTAAAACCTAACACCATCATGTCCGACCAGCAATCACAGTAACCTGCAAGGTGGTGCTGGCCGACATGACGTGTAAATATGTATGATAATCTCTAATTTTTATTTTATTTTTTCTTAAACTGTGTGCAAAAAATAAGAGTTATTCCCTCTGAACAGCTGCAACCTAATAAGAGCCCCTTCATTTTCCCACCTATTAATAAGAGGAACACGATTTGAGAACATGTGTTTTGACTTGCCTGCATAGACAGATGATAATTACACATGTTCCACTCTAACAATAATTCATGCCTGGCTTCTTATGCGTCCCTCCGTGTGTTCAATACCAAGCATCTCCCCTGGCTCCATACGAGCAGCACGGAGGAACACCTCTCTCCCGCGCATGCGCGGCAAGATACTCACAAAGCAGCACCACTGCGCATGCGCGGAGTGAATACACTTCACCGCTCAGGCGCGTTTGGCGACGCACACGCCGATACAAGCATCAGAGCGGACTTAGGGTGTACCCTACCATTTTATCAACACCCTCCATCTACTACTACCTACCGTAAGAGAAATGCAACAGATCCTTGCTAAAATCTACCCCAGCCCAGCCGACCTCGGACATTTAACAATGGCCGCTCTGGTCACACGTCCCAACTACTCGACCGAACGCGCACATCGGTTTCGAGTTAATCAATTAAGGCTATGTTAACAAGCCTCTGCCATGCTATATAAGACCCGCCCCGCCCTGGCTTACCATTACCACGGAAGCCACTGACGAAGGAGGAAGCACTGAGGTGTGGGGGTTGAGTAAGTACGGCATAGCCGACAGTCCTGACCTGGAATACACTACCCTAATCCATTCAGTGTAAATAGCTAATCTAGGTCCTGGCATTATTTCTCCATTTCTCCCCACAGTTGGACCCTCTATACCCTTCGCCCAGCTTGGCTCATGGGGCATTGTCTCCTCATTCAATAAGTATGTATCAAAATTGAACAAGCATCTCACTGCTAGTTTTTGATGCTTTATATTGTTGTGTGTGTGTATATATATTTTTATGTGTGTGTATCCCTTCCCATTTTCACCCTGTGTAGTCACCTGGCCCTTCCAGGAAATCCTTGGCCTGCCAGGCAATAAGCCCATGAATGCTTTTCTCCACAGTTCTATATATTTTGTCTTTCCATATTCGGCAAACCTGGTCCTCCCAAAAAATCTTTGGCGTGACATGTAACAGCCTAAAGTGTGTTTCCTTCCCCTATGTGTATTTTCATCCCTTACAGGTATTCACTAGTAAAGCGCATTGGGATCCGCGCTCTTTCTAAAATCCTGTGTTCTTATCCTTGCAGGCTTACATCATCAGTATTACTGATCGAGCTTTTTTCACGTGTATTTAAATTATTTATACACATTGATCAAACACAACACTCTCTATCTGTGGGAGCGCATTAGTGAGTGACAGGGGGATCTATACTACCCGGTCCTGACGAAGGGGCATGCCGCCCCGAAACATGTTGACCCACACAGGAGAGCAAGACTAGTAACCCGATCTTGCCCTCCGCCTCACCCTTTTAACGATACCAGCCAGTGCCTATTAAATAATTTTTTCTAAACACCAGGCCAGGTATCTTTTAATTTCACTGTCTATCACTCCTGACCTCACTGACACTCACTCCATCATCACTCACATAGTACTCACAATTAAAAGGTGCTCCGGCGTAGCCGCTTGTCGCAGCACTGCCCCGTCCCGCAGCGGGGGCGGGAAGACCCCGATGATGAAGCATGACACCAAGGGCCCTTTTGGTGTGTGAGGGGTATTTTAACACACTGAGTGTATTCCAACAACATCGGAATATGTATTGTATATTTGTTTCAGGTGGTCTCTGTTGATTATTTAAGCGTCCATTTCAGAGAACCACACCTTGCTGGAGAGGTGGACCTTTGTCTTGGCTAATTCGTGGTGTCCGACATGTTCTAGGCCAACGACCTGATGCTGTAGCCTACTCGGGATCACGATTGCTTGGCCTCGTAGCACCACCCTGTGAATGTCATCACTGAGATTGCTGTGAATTCTCCACAATTGTTGTTCCATGCCTTGGTCTTCTGTATTCAACGAGCGGGCATGTCTAAGAAATGTTGCCACCTCAGGTGAGTCAGCGCCTCCTTGACCTTTGCCAGATTTCCATCTTGGGCTGTTGCTGCCCCATCTTCTCCAGCATCAGTGCTTTGGGGCATGCCATTTGGGTGACCATTTTCACAAACTCCTCAGTGAGTTTTTTGTCAGCGTGCAGATGTGGTGTGTCTGTCTCGATGGGGTGGCGTGACAGATAGTTGGCAGGGTTGCTGGCCCATGGCCGAAACACCACCTCAAAGCGATATGCCTGAAGGTGCACGGCCCAACATTCTATCCTGAGAGGGGCCAGCTGCATGGTTCCTGTGAAGAGGGGGATCAGCGGCTTATGATCAATCACCATTTGGAAATTATGTCCATGGAGATAGAGGTGGAAATGCTGGCAGGCCCATTTGATAGCAAGGGCCTCTCTTTCAATCTGGGCATACCTCATGTCTATCCCGCATAGCGCCCTGCTGGCATACACCACTGGTGCCCAGTCTTTATTTGAATTCGCTTGGAGGATCACAGCTCCAAGACTAATGGCGTTTGCATCAACAACCAACTCTGTGTGCCAACCCTGGATGAAAGTACGCCATGACTGTCTTGTCCATCAGTGCCTTTTTGATGGCATGAAAGGATACACTAGCTTCCGCGGTCCAGTCCGTTTTTCGTGAGGGCTTTTAGAGGTTCTGACTGCGAGGCGAGGTTTGGTATGAAGTGACCACAGTGCGTTGCCATTCCCAGATAACTGCGCACTTCTGTCAAGGTGGTGTGGAAATGCGCTGTATGGATGGTTATGGCTTTCTTCAGATCTACCTGGACCCCATCATGTGAGAAGATGTCCCCGAAGAAGTCAACCGACTCTTGCCAGAACAGGCACTTTGCTTTGTTGAGGGTTAGGCTTCTACTTGCCAAGCACTGGAGTGTATTCCTCAGATGCACATGATGTTCCTCCAGGCTTCCCGAGAATATTAGGATGTCATGACTGAGGTTAATGACTCCATGCAGGTCCCATCAATGTCTCTCGGAATGCGTTCTGGAAGACTTACGCAGCCGTTGACGTCCATCATTGCACCCCAACTCTGAAAGATCTTCAACAACTCATTTGAGACCGCAACCTTTCCGGAAAGCTGAAAACATGCAGAGGTCAACGCCCTACTCAAGAAACCAATGGCAGACCCAAAGGACCTCAAGAACTTCGGCCCATCTCCCTGCTCCCGTTCCCGGCGAAAGTCATCAAGAAGATTGACAAGAGACAACTGACCCGCTTCCTAAAGGAGAACAACACCCTGGACCCATCCCAGTCTGGATTCCGCAGCAACCAGAGCACCGAAACCGCCCTCATCACCGCCACAGATGACATCAGGACCCTGCTGGACAACGGTGAAACCATGGCCCTCATCCTCCTAGAGCTCTCGGCCGCCATCAACACTATCTGCCACCACACCCTACGCAAACGCCACCACAATGCAAGGATCTCTGGCATAGGACTGGATCACCTCCTTCCTCACTGACAGAACCCAGAGAGTCCGCCTCCCTCCATTTCGATCCGAAGCCACCAAGATCACCTGTGTTCCCCAAGGATCATCCCTCAGCCCGACCATCTTCAATGTCTACATGACACCTCTCACCAATATCGTCCGATCGCACAACCTCAACATCATCTCATACGCCGACGACACCCAGCTGATCCTTTCCCTCACCAAAGACCCCGCCACCACCAAAAACAACTTCCACGAAGGAATGAAGGTCGTCACAGAATAGATGAAGAACAGTCGCCTGAAACAGAACACGGACAAGAAGGAGGTCCTCACCCTCGACTCCACCCCCTCCACCTGGGACGACGTCTGGTGGCCGACCTCGCTGGGGGCTGCACCAACACCCACCGACTACGCACGCAACCTCAGGTTCATCCCGGACTCATCTTTGTCAATGACCCAGCAAGTCAACACCGTCTCCTCCTCCTGCTTCAACATCCTCCGCATGCTTCGCAAGATCTACAGATGGATCCCCACCAGAACCAGAAGGACGGTCACCCAGGCCCTTGTCACCAGCAGGCTGGACTATGGCAACGCCCTCTATGCAGGAACCCCGGCCAAACTCCAGAAGAGACTACAACGCATACAGAACGCCTCCAAATGCCTCATCCTTGACATCCCCTGCAACAGCCACATAAACGCCCACCTGAGGGACCTGCACTGGTTCCCCGTCAACAAGAGGATCACCTTAAAGCTTCTCACCCACGCTCACAAAGTACTCCACGACGCCGGACCAGCATACCTCAACAAACGACTCACCTTCTACACTCCCACCCGCCAGCTTCGCACCGCTGACCCCGCCCTCACCACTGTTCCGCGCATCCACCGAACGACTACCAGCAGCAGATTCTTCTCCCACCTCGCCGCCAAGACATGGAACACCCTCCACATTCACCTGCGACAGACCCAGGACCTACTGACCTTCAGGAGACTTCTCAAGATCTGGTAGTTTGAACAGTAGCAGATCCCCCAGCGCCTTGAGACCCTCACAGGTGAGTAGTGCGCTCTACAAATGAAACTCAGCAGCTTGTATCTTCTCAAACCCACGTGCATGGAGAAGGTGGTGATGTACCTGCACTTGGTGCAAATTCGAGCTGGTGGTATCCGCCGTTTAGGTCGAGTTTGGAAAACAACTTCACCCCATTGAGGTCCACCACAATATTGTCCATGGCGGGCAGTAGATGGTGCTCCCTCTTCACTGCCTGGTTGGGAAGGCGCGTGCCAACACACTGCCTGATGACTCCCGGCTGCTTGGGCCTTGGGGTGATAACCCAGGGTGGCACCCTTGGGGTCAGGCCTGTGACCCTTTAGATCACACCCAATTCTTCCATTTTCCTTAAGTCTTCCTCCACCTGCAGGCGCAAGTGGAGGTGCACCCTTCTGTGCTTCAGGGCTGTAGGCCGGATTGAGGAGTCAATGTGCAGTTTGAATTGTTTGTCTTTAAGGTTTCTGAGACCCTGAACAGCTTCGGGAATTCGTGCAGGATGGAGTCATGGATTTGGTTGGCGAAGAAGACTAGCTCCAGGTCTTTTCCCATCTGTCACATGGAACTTTACTTGAGTAAAATGTCTCTCACTGGCCACTGGTACCTCAATCACTCGTTGCAGAGAGAGTGGCTCTGTCCCACCATAGGTGTGGATCATTGCCTTGGTGGGTGAGAAAGGGGGGTGAGAGATGCTCGTACTGTTCAGAATCCATGATGTTTATGGACGCTCCTGTGTCGATAAGCGTCTTCACCGTGGGGCCCGCCGCTAAGATTGAACACATGGGGTGCAGATGAAGGCGCCGATAAGTGCGGCTGGCAAAAGACACCATGAATACATTGTCATCATCCCCTTCCATGTGAAAACCAGGGCCTGGTGGGGTGGCGTCTTTCTGCCCCAGCAGGTCGTCGAGTGACAACTGCTTGATGTTGGTCGGCATTCCGCGCGGCCTGTTGAAAGTTGCTCAGGAACTCCCACTCCTGCAGACCTTTGCAAAATGGTTCTGTTTGCCACACTGTGGGCATATTTTTCTTTTGAATAGCAAAGGCCAGTCGGTGCCGCAGTTTCCATATGGTCCACCCACAGGCATCTTCGGGGTGGCCAGGCTGGTTTCGGGCACCTCTGAATATCATCCATCCTCTCCTCTTTCATTTGGGTAGGTCATGGAGCAACCCAACGTGGTCGGGTTCCTGTTGAGGTCCACTTCCATCTCGTTCGCCCGTACATTTGATAGTTCTTGGGACCTTTCAAGTATGAGTATGTTGTTGAGTGACATCCCTAGCTGTCTGAGGATCAGCCGGCGCAATAAAGTGACCGGCACCATTGAAAGAGCTGGGCTCATATTTCTTCCAGCGGATCGTGAAACGTGCATAGAAGACATCCACAGGGTCGAAGTGCTGATTTAGCGCTGCCACAGCCGCGTTGTAGTCATAGTCGTCCCCAGTGTTTCGGTGGGTTTTAAATAGGTCCTATAGCTCCCCACAGCCGTAGCACATGAACAGTGACCTTGTGACGGTTCCGTCCATTTCTCTTGTGCCTGTGAAATAGTGGTCCAGACCTCCAATCCACAACCTCCAGCGGGGGGGGGGGGGGTCACTGAATGGCGGGAGTGGTGCTACAGCTGCATAGCTGTGGTGCTGTGGTGACATCTGCTGGTGGTCCTGCAGCACCGGCTTAGGCTGGCATGCTCATTATTCCCTTCTTGGTTTTTTTTTCTTTTAGCACAAGGGGCTGCGGCTGTGAGTTATTTGTGGGCTATCCTCAGTTCTGCCCTGCTAAGAGATGGTGTACCTCCAAAATCTGTGTGAATATTTTGTTTCCCTTTTTTTCTGCTATTATATAAATAATAAAGGACAGTAAATAACTTGCTCTTTTACTGCTGTGCTCTCTTGTATAGGCTGTGGCTCTAGTATGGACTTAATTGTAAGTGTGCTCGAAACAGTGAGTTACCATTTGATGATCAGTGCGTTAAAATCTTTATAAAGTCACAAATAACTCTGTCTCATGTTTAGGTTAGTCTGAAAAGCCTTTATAGCAAAAGTTAATCGTTTGTGAGCAGGGTCGGACTGGGCAACTAAAAACAGCCCTGGCAAACCTACCAGAATCAACCCACTTCTTTCTTCCTTCGCGCAGTCTCTCACTTTCCATCCATACATTCTTTCTCTCTTCTTTTCTTCTCCCTCTCCGATCGCTTTCTCTCTACCTTTGCCCTCGCTCCCCCTCTTCTCTCATTCTTAAACCTCTGCAATTTACCTCGGGGAGCTGGGGAAAGTGACAGGGGCACGAGAGTGACCCCCACTTTCTGGGGAAAAGCCAGATGGAATAAAAGACATGTCCGGCCCTGTCTGTGAGTCACAGAGTGCACCCACAAATAGTTCACCCTACATTAGCAATGGAGACAAGCACCCAGAGCGAAGGCAAGATACCTAGTTATACCCTAAAACAATGGATTATAGAATAAGAGTACAAACTGTTACATAGCTGAGGTTCATTGGAGAGCTGGTAGACGTTTGTGGATTAAATAACATATTTAATCATGTGTATATTTATTTGATGAATGCTTGTTTCTGTAATTTCTAAGTATTTCAAATGATCGAAAATGCTTAGGCTGGGTATGCAGCTTCAATTACTCAGTGGGGTCCCTGCATTCCAATAATGATTCAGTGGGGTTTCACGGATTCCAATAAATTCCAATAATGATTCAGTGGGGCCCCCAGGTTCCAGTAATAATGAAGTGGGGGGGGGAGGGGGAGTCCATATAAGTCATAAGGTTAAGAACCACTGATGTAAACAATTTCCGCTCAGCAAACGGCGTGAAAAACTCATGTTTCTAGTGCCCAGGAATATCTTTTCCTGCCTTGAAGATGGGCCCATGTAGTAAGCAGAGTTAACATGACTCAAGAAACCTGGTGGTGATAAGTTATTATGGTCAAGCATAAAAGATTCTTTTAATTTTGCAACTGTCTCTAACTATGGATCGCATTTTGATCCCCATTTGCAAATAAACTACTTCACCACTTGGATTGGTATGTTACCAGTATGTTACAGGCTCTACATCGGGAGTCATTACATTGCAGGAGTTACATCATGAGTCACTACATTATAAACAAACCAAAAAAGTATTTTAATCATACACTGTATTTTTTTCTATATTTTATCTTGCATTCTTTTGTATGTATATACTGAAATTTATAATAAATTCTGTACCCTCTTTTATACAACTCTTTTAAAAATGATGAAATGTTACTGCATGTCACCAATGAGAACAATTTTTAACCTACTGATGTACTTTTATGATCTTATTTAATAATGATCCAATAAAGTTTTACTGGACTGGACTGGAGTCACTACATTACAGGTAAGTTTTAAGTCCTTTATTTTGCAGATTTTTACTTTGTAGGTATGATTTGTTTAGTTTTAAATCATCTAAATGTAACATTATAAATGAATGTGCGTATATGTATGTGTTAGTGTATCTATATATGTTTGCTGAAAAAAACAAAAATTAATGAAACGCTATAGTTAGATGTGATAAAAATATTTGGTTTTGTTTAAAAACAAACCTTAGAAATTCACTGAAAAAGCAAAGGTTAACATAACCTTATAATTAAGTAAATATGTCAGTGACAACATTAATGTTTTGAACTCCAAAAACCACAGAAATTCACTAGTTATAGTTAGCAGAGCAAACTGTATCTTGCACCCTCGCCATGCATTGCTTATGACATCACATATTATATAATTGATGACATGTTCAATGAAAAATTTACAGTATCACTGATTACATCTCAAATTACATTACTGAATTTCTTGGGTTGTTTTACACAAAGTAATATATTATTACCATACTTAAAGCCAACCCACTGCTGCACATGGCCTTTGGCCGTGCATGGCGGGGTGTTGGCTACAGGGTCTGGCATGCGGCCAGGTCCTGCAACTAACCACTCACAGGCAGGCAACTCCATGCTGCACACAACTTTAGGCCATGCACAGCATAGGGTTGGCAACAGTGACCAATACACCAATAGGTAGCCGGCCCCCTGCAGACAACCAACCTCACACTGCGCTCGGCCTTTTGCCGTGTATGATGTGGGTTGGCCGCAGGGTCTGTGTTGCAGCCAGGCCCTATTTCCAACTCCCACAGGCAGCCAACCCGACACTATGCACGGCCTTTTGAAGCAGGGGGGTTGATCATAGGGGTTGGCTTGCCGCCAAGGCTTGTGGCCAAAGGTTTGCAGGCTGCCAAACCTTTGCCATGCGCAGTGTAGGGTTTTCCTTTCAGGCCCCAGGGACCCTATCCAGTGGGGCCAAAACATATATAATGAGAGGTGGGGCATGCAGCTACCTCCTGACCTTTAACTGGCCCCGGGGACCCCATCCCCTGGGGCAATATACTATTAAACAGGGGAACAGGGTGTGCAGCCACCCTCCCCAATCCTTGTTGGGCCCCAAGGGACTCTATCACCAGGGCCAAAATATAAAGGGAGGAGGGTGTGCAGCCCCCTTCCCAATCCTCATTATACCCCAGGGCACCCATCCACTAGGGCCAAATATAACAAAAAAGCAAAGGGGGGGCCACATGCCTCCCTCCCCATGCCTTATTGAGCCCCAGGGATCAAATCCCCAGGAGCCAAACCAATAACAAAGTGAAGGGGCTAGGTGGCCACCATCCAAGAGCCTCATAAGGCCACAGGGACCCCATCCTCCATGACTGGGCCATATTTTTTAGGTCTCGCCTTTACCATTCCGAAGGAATGGGAAATGGGGAGAATTCAAGTCGGCTATTTTCTCTTCAAACCAAAGGGCTTTCAGCCCCGCGGTTTTCATGCTGTTCACGTGAACCACGTGATAACATGCACGCGCATTCAGGGCCAGCCAGCCCAGCACATCAAAGGGCTTCTCCTCCCCTAATTATTCATGGCCGGCTGCAGGCCGGCCGTACTTTCAGTTTCCCGACCGGCTTCTCCTCACCTAATTAGGGGAGGAGAAGCCCTTTGATGTGCTTCACACCAATGTGCCTCAGTCATTCCTCTTGTTTGTATTTGCTTCCAGACTCCGATCTGCTCATGTGCACAAGACGCTTTACACATTACACTCATCTGCCTGAAGTGGGAGTTTTAAACAAGCAAAGCTGGTCCTTCTGTACTTGCAGTTTCACTTCTAATGTGTGTTGTTATTTATCATGATTTTTAGCTGAGGTGTATCACGCTCGTTCATGAGTTTGATCTCTTCATACTGTGAAATGTTTTCTAAGTTGTTTTTGATTGTCTTACCGCTGGAGGTCTCCCTGTGCTACATTTAGCCTCTGACACATGCAACGCCACGCAGCCACGCAACGCCACTCAACCATGCAACGCCACTCAACCATGCAACGCCACTCAACCATGCAACGCCACTCAACCATGCAACTCCACTCACACATGCAACGCCACTCACACATGCAACGCCACTCACACACACATGCAACGCCACTCAACATGCAACGCCACTCAACCACGCAACGCCACTCAACCATGCAACGCCACTCACACATGCAACGCCACTCACACACACATGCAACGCCACTCAACATGCAACGCCACTCAACCACGCAACGCCACTCAACCACGCAACGCCACTCAACTACGCCACGCAACTACGCAACGCCACGCAACTACGCAACACCACGCAACGCTCACACATGCAACGCCACTCACACATGCAACGCCACTCACACATGCAATGCCACTCAACCACGCAACGCCACTCAACTACGCACACATGCAATGCCACTCACACATGCAACGCCACTCAACCACGCAACGCCACTCAACCACGCAACGCCACGCAACTACGCAACGCCACGCAACTACGCAACGCCACGCAACTACGCAACGCCACTCAACTACGCAGCGCCACTCAACTACGCAACGCCACTCAACTACGCAACGCCACTCAACTACGCAACGCCACTCAACGCCACGCAACTACGCAACGCCACGCAACTACGCAACGCCACGCAACTACGCAACGCCACGCAACTACGCAACGCCACTCAACTACTCAACTACGCAACGCCACTCAACTATGCAGCGCCACTCAACTACGCAACGCCACTCAACTATGCAACGCCACTCAACTACGCAACGCCACGCAACTACGCAACGCCACGCAACTACGCAACGCCACGCAACTACGCAACGCCACGCAACGCCACTCAACTACGCAACGCCACTCAACTACGCAACGCCACTCAACTACGCAACGCCACTCACCTACGCAACGCCACTCATCTACGCAACGCCACTCATCTACGCAATGCCACACATCTACGCAACGCCACTCAACTACGCAACGCCACTCAACTACGCAACGCCACTCAACTACGCAACGCCACTCAACTACGCAACGCCACTCAACTACGCAACGCCACTCAACTACGCAACGCCACTCAACTACGCAACGCCACTCAACTACGCAACGCCACTCTACGCAACGCCACTCACACACGCAACGCCACTCTACGCAACGCCACTCACACATGCAACGCCACTCAACCACGCAACACCACTCAACTACGCAACGCCACTCAACTACGCACACATGCAACGCCACTCACACATGCAACGCCACTCAACCACGCAACGCCACTCAACTACGCAACGCCACTCAACTACGCACACATGCAACGCCACTCACACATGCAACACCACTCACACATGCAACGCCACTCACACATGCAACGCCACTCACACATGCAACGCCACTCACACATGCAACGCCACTCAACTGCGCAATGCCACTCAACTGCGCAACGCCACTCAACTGCGCAACGCCACTCAACTACGCAACGCCACTCAACTACGCAATGCCACTCAACTACGCAACGCCACTCAACTATGCAACGCCGCTCACACATGCAACGCCACTCAACTACGCAACGCTCACACATGCAATGGCACTCACACATGCAACGCCACTCAACCACGCAACGCCACTCAACTACGCAACGCCACTCAACTACGCAACGCCACTCAACCACGTAACGCCACGCAACTACGCAACGCCACGCAACTACGCAACGCCACGCAACTACGCAACGCCACTCAACTACGCAACGCCACTCAACTACGCAACGCCACTCAACTACGCAATGCCACGCAACTACGCAACGCCACTCAACTACGCAACGCCACTCAACTACGCAACGCCTTTCAACTACGCAACGCCACTCAACTACGCAACGCCACTCAACTACGCAACTCACACATGCAACGCTACTCACACATGCAACGCTACTCACACATGCAACGCCACTCACACATGCAACGCCACTCACACATGCAACGCCACTCACACATGCAACGCCACTCACACATGCAACGCCACTCACACATGCAACGCCACTCACACATGCAACGCCACTCACACATGCAACGCCACTCAACTACGCAACGCCACTCAACTACGCAACGCCACTCAACTACGCAACGCCACTCAACTACGCAATGCCACTCACCTACGCAACGCCACTCAACTACGCAACGCCACGCAACTACACAACGCCACGCAACTACGCAACGCCACTCAACTACACAACGCCACTCAACTACGCAACGCCACGCAACTACGCAACGCCACTCATCTACGCAACGCCACTCATCTACGCAACGCCACTCATCTACGCAACGCCACTCATCTACGCAACGCCACTCATCTACGCAACGCCACTCATCTACGCAACGCCACTCAACTTCGAAACGCCACTCAACTTCGCAACGCCACTCAACTTTGCAATGCCACTCAACTACGCAACGCCACTCAACTACGCAACGCCACTCAACTACGCAACGCCACTCAACTACGCAACGCCACTCAACTATGCAACGCCACTCAACTATGCAACGCCACTCTACGCAACGCCACTCTACGCAACGCCACTCTACGCAACGCCACTCTGCGCAACGCCACTCTACGCAACGCCACTCACACACGCAACGCCACTCTACGCAACCCCACTCACACATGCAACGCCACTCAACCACGCAACGCCACTCTACGCAACGCCACTCTACGCAACGCCACTCTACGCAACGCCACTCTGCGCAACGCCACTCTACGCAACGCCACTCACACATGCAACGCCACTCACACATGCAACGCCACTCACACATGCAACGCCACTCAACCACGCAACGCCACTCAACTACGCAACGCCACTCAACTACGCACACATGCAACGCCACTCACACATGCAACGCCACTCACACATGCAACGCCACTCACACATGCAATGCCACTCACACATGCAACGCCACTCAACTGCGCAACGCCACTCAACTGCGCAACGCCACTCAACTGCGCAACGCCACTCAACTGCGCAACGCCACTCAACTATGCAACGCCACTCAACTGTGCAACGCCACTCAACTATGCAACGCCACTCACACATGCAACGCCACTCACACATGCAACGCCACTCAACTACGCAACGCCACTCAACTACGCAACGCCACTCAACTACGCAACGCCACTCAACTACGCAACGCCACTCAACTACGCAACGCCACTCACACATGCAACGCCACTCACACATGCAACGCCACTCACACATGCAACGCCACTCACACATGCAACGCCACTCACACATGCAACGCCACTCACACATGCAACGCCACTCAACTACGCAACACCACTCAACTACGCAACGCCACTTAACTACGCAACGCCACTCAACTACGCAACGCCACTCAACTGCGCAACGCCACTCAACTGCGCAACGCCACTCACACATGCAACGCCACTCACACATGCAACGCCACTCACACATGCAACGCCACTCACACATGCAACGCCACTCACACATGCAACGCCACTCAACTACGCAACGCCACTCAACTACGCAACGCCACTTACACATGCAACGCCACTCAACTACGCAACGCCACTCAACTACGCAACGCCACTTACACATGCAACGCCACTCAACTACGCAACGCCACTCAACTACGCAATGCCACTCACACAGGCAACGCCACTCACACAGGCAACGCCACTCACACAGGCAACGCCACTCACACAGGCAACGCCACTCACCCACGCAACGCCACTCATCTACGCAACGCCACTCATCCACGCAACGCCACTCATCTACGCAACACCACTCATCTACGCAACGCCACTCATCTACGCAACGCCACTCATCTACGCAACGCCACTCAACTACGCAACGCCACTCAACTACGCAACGCCACTCAACTACGCAACGCCACTCAACTACGCAACACCACTCAACTACGCAACGCCACTCAACTACGCAACGCCACTCAACTATGCAACGCCACTCTACGCAACGCCACTCTACGCAACGCCACTCTGCGCAACGCCACTCTACGCATCGCCACTCACACACGCAACGCCACTCTACGCAACGCCACTCACACATGCAACGCCACTCAACCACGCAACGCCACTCAACTACGCAACGCCACTCAACTACGCACACATGCAACGCCACTCACACATGCAACGCCACTCACACATGCAACGCCACTCACACATGCAACGCCACTCACACATGCAACGCCACTCAACTGCGCAACGCCACTCAACTGCGCAACGCCACTCAACTGCGCAACGCCACTCAACTATGCAACGCCACTCAACTATGCAACGCCACTCAACTATGCAACGCCACTCACACATGCAACGCCACTCACACACGCAACACCACTCAACTACGCAACGCCACTCAACTACGCAACGCCACTCACACATGCAACGCCACTCACACATGCAACGCCACTCACACATGCAACGCCACTCACACATGCAATGCCACTCACACATGCAACGCCACTCACACATGCAACGCCACTCACACATGCAACGCCACTCAACTACGCAACGCCACTCAACTACGCAACGCCACTCAACTACGCAACGCCACTCAACTACGCAACGCCACTCAACTACGCAACGCCACTCAACTGCGCAACGCCACTCAACTGCGCAACGCCACTCAACTGCACAACGCCACTCAACTGCGCAACGCCACTCACACATGCAACGCCACTCACACATGCAACGCCACTCACACATGCAACGCCACTCACACATGCAACGCCACTCACACATGCAACGCCACTCACACATGCAACGCCACTCAACTACGCAACGCCACTCAACTACGCAACGCCACTTACACATGCAACGCCACTCAACTACGCAACGCCACTCAACTACGCAACGCCACTCTACGCAACGCCACTCTACGCAACGCCACTCTGCGCAACGCCACTCTACGCATCGCCACTCACACACGCAACGCCACTCTACGCAACGCCACTCACACATGCACGAACATGTATAGAAGACATCCACAGGGTCGAAGTGCTGATTTAGCGCTGCCACAGCCGCGTTGTAGTCATAGTCGTCCCCAGTGTTTCGGTGGGTTTTAAATAGGTCCTATAGCTCCCCACAGCCGTAGCACATGAACAGTGACCTTGTGATGGTTCCGTCCATTTCTCTTGTGCCTGTGAAATAGTGGTCCAGACCTCCAATCCACAACCTCCAGCGGGGGGGGGGGGGGGGGGGGTCACTGAATGGCGGGAGTGGTGCTACAGCTGCATAGCTGTGGTGCTGTGGTGACATCTGCTGGTGGTCCTGCAGCACCGGCTTAGGCTGGCATGCTCATTATTCCCTTCTTGGTTTTTTTTTCTTTTAGCACAAGGGGCTGCGGCTGTGAGTTATTTGTGGGCTATCCTCAGTTCTGCCCTGCTAAGAGATGGTGTACCTCCAAAATCTGTGTGAATATTTTGTTTCCCTTTTTTTCTGCTATTATATAAATAATAAAGGACAGTAAATAACTTGCTCTTTTACTGCTGTGCTCTCTTGTATAGGCTGTGGCTCTAGTATGGACTTAATTGTAAGTGTGCTCGAAACAGTGAGTTACCATTTGATGATCAGTGCGTTAAAATCTTTATAAAGTCACAAATAACTCTGTCTCATGTTTAGGTTAGTCTGAAAAGCCTTTATAGCAAAAGTTAATCGTTTGTGAGCAGGGTCGGACTGGGCAACTAAAAACAGCCCTGGCAAACCTACCAGAATCAACCCACTTCTTTCTTCCTTCGCGCAGTCTCTCACTTTCCATCCATACATTCTTTCTCTCTTCTTTTCTTCTCCCTCTCCGATCGCTTTCTCTCTACCTTTGCCCTCGCTCCCCCTCTTCTCTCATTCTTAAACCTCTGCAATTTACCTCGGGGAGCTGGGGAAAGTGACAGGGGCACGAGAGTGACCCCCACTTTCTGGGGAAAAGCCAGATGGAATAAAAGACATGTCCGGCCCCGTCTGTGAGTCACGGAGTGCACCCACAAATAGTTCACCCTACATTAGCAATGGAGACAAGCACCCAGAGCGAAGGCAAGATACCTAGTTATACCCTAAAACAATGGATTATAGAATAAGAGTACAAACTGTTACATAGCTGAGGTTCATTGGAGAGCTGGTAGACGTTTGTGGATTAAATAACATATTTAATCATGTGTATATTTATTTGATGAATGCTTGTTTCTGTAATTTCTAAGTATTTCAAATGATCGAAAATGCTTAGGCTGGGTATGCAGCTTCAATTACTCAGTGGGGTCCCTGCATTCCAATAATGATTCAGTGGGGTTTCACGGATTCCAATAAATTCCAATAATGATTCAGTGGGGCCCCCAGGTTCCAGTAATAATGAAGTGGGGGGGGGGAGGGGGAGTCCATATAAGTCATAAGGTTAAGAACCACTGATGTAAACAATTTCCGCTCAGCAAACGGCGTGAAAAACTCATGTTTCTAGTGCCCAGGAATATCTTTTCCTGCCTTGAAGATGGGCCCATGTAGTAAGCAGAGTTAACATGACTCAAGAAACCTGGTGGTGATAAGTTATTATGGTCAAGCATAAAAGATTCTTTTAATTTTGCAACTGTCTCTAACTATGGATCGCATTTTGATCCCCATTTGCAAATAAACTACTTCACCACTTGGATTGGTATGTTACCAGTATGTTACAGGCTCTACATCGGGAGTCATTACATTGCAGGAGTTACATCATGAGTCACTACATTATAAACAAACCAAAAAAGTATTTTAATCATACACTGTATTTTTTTCTATATTTTATCTTGCATTCTTTTGTATGTATATACTGAAATTTATAATAAATTCTGTACCCTCTTTTATACAACTCTTTTAAAAATGATGAAATGTTACTGCATGTCACCAATGAGAACAATTTTTAACCTACTGATGTACTTTTATGATCTTATTTAATAATGATCCAATAAAGTTTTACTGGACTGGACTGGAGTCACTACATTACAGGTAAGTTTTAAGTCCTTTATTTTGCAGATTTTTACTTTGTAGGTATGATTTGTTTAGTTTTAAATCATCTAAATGTAACATTAT
Organism: Lissotriton vulgaris; assembly: GCF_964263255.1. Classification (NCBI taxonomy): domain Eukaryota; kingdom Metazoa; phylum Chordata; class Amphibia; order Caudata; family Salamandridae; genus Lissotriton; species Lissotriton vulgaris. The sequence goes on along the minus strand of NC_141699.1, from coordinate 602,861,653 downwards.
AAATGAATGTGCGTATATGTATGTGTTAGTGTATCTATATATGTTTGCTGAAAAAAACAAAAATTAATGAAACGCTATAGTTAGATGTGATAAAAATATTTGGTTTTGTTTAAAAACAAACCTTAGAAATTCACTGAAAAAGCAAAGGTTAACATAACCTTATAATTAAGTAAATATGTCAGTGACAACATTAATGTTTTGAACTCCAAAAACCACAGAAATTCACTAGTTATAGTTAGCAGAGCAAACTGTATCTTGCACCCTCGCCATGCATTGCTTATGACATCACATATTATATAATTGATGACATGTTCAATGAAAAATTTACAGTATCACTGATTACATCTCAAATTACATTACTGAATTTCTTGGGTTGTTTTACACAAAGTAATATATTATTACCATACTTAAAGCCAACCCACTGCTGCACATGGCCTTTGGCCGTGCATGGCGGGGTGTTGGCTACAGGGTCTGGCATGCGGCCAGGTCCTGCAACTAACCACTCACAGGCAGGCAACTCCATGCTGCACACAACTTTAGGCCATGCACAGCATAGGGTTGGCAACAGTGACCAATACACCAATAGGTAGCCGGCCCCCTGCAGACAACCAACCTCACACTGCGCTCGGCCTTTTGCCGTGTATGATGTGGGTTGGCCGCAGGGTCTGTGTTGCAGCCAGGCCCTATTTCCAACTCCCACAGGCAGCCAACCCGACACTATGCACGGCCTTTTGAAGCAGGGGGGTTGATCATAGGGGTTGGCTTGCCGCCAAGGCTTGTGGCCAAAGGTTTGCAGGCTGCCAAAACTTTGCCATGCGCAGTGTAGGGTTTTCCTTTCAGGCCCCAGGGACCCTATCCAGTGGGGCCAAAACATATATAATGAGAGGTGGGGCATGCAGCTACCTCCTGACCTTTAACTGGCCCCGGGGACCCCATCCCCTGGGGCAATATACTATTAAACAGGGGAACAGGGTGTGCAGCCACCCTCCCCAATCCTTGTTGGGCCCCAAGGGACTCTATCACCAGGGCCAAAATATAAAGGGAGGAGGGTGTGCAGCCCCCTTCCCAATCCTCATTATACCCCAGGGCACCCATCCACTAGGGCCAAATATAACAAAAAAGCAAAGGGGGGGCCACATGCCTCCCTCCCCATGCCTTATTGAGCCCCAGGGATCAAATCCCCAGGAGCCAAACCAATAACAAAGTGAAGGGGCTAGGTGGCCACCATCCAAGAGCCTCATAAGGCCACAGGGACCCCATCCTCCATGACTGGGCCATATTTTTTAGGTCTCACCTTTACCATTCCGAAGGAATGGGAAATGGGGAGAATTCAAGTCGGCTATTTTCTCTTCAAACCAAAGGGCTTTCAGCCCCGCGGTTTTCATGCTGTTCACGTGAACCACGTGATAACATGCACGCGCATTCAGGGCCAGCCAGCCCAGCACATCAAAGGGCTTCTCCTCCCCTAATTATTCATGGCCGGCTGCAGGCCGGCCGTACTTTCAGTTTCCCGACCGGCTTCTCCTCACCTAATTAGGGGAGGAGAAGCCCTTTGATGTGCTTCACACCAATGTGCCTCAGTCATTCCTCTTGTTTGTATTTGCTTCCAGACTCCGATCTGCTCATGTGCACAAGACGCTTTACACATTACACTCATCTGCCTGAAGTGGGAGTTTTAAACAAGCAAAGCTGGTCCTTCTGTACTTGCAGTTTCACTTCTAATGTGTGTTGTTATTTATCATGATTTTTAGCTGAGGTGTATCACGCTCGTTCATGAGTTTGATCTCTTCATACTGTGAAATGTTTTCTAAGTTGTTTTTGATTGTCTTACCGCTGGAGGTCTCCCTGTGCTACATTTAGCCTCTGACACATGCAACGCCACGCAGCCACGCAACGCCACTCAACCATGCAACGCCACTCAACCATGCAACGCCACTCAACCATGCAACGCCACTCAACCATGCAACTCCACTCACACATGCAACGCCACTCACACATGCAACGCCACTCACACACACATGCAACGCCACTCAACATGCAACGCCACTCAACCACGCAACGCCACTCAACCATGCAACGCCACTCACACATGCAACGCCACTCACACACACATGCAACGCCACTCAACATGCAACGCCACTCAACCACGCAACGCCACTCAACCACGCAACGCCACTCAACTACGCCACGCAACTACGCAACGCCACGCAACTACGCAACACCACGCAACGCTCACACATGCAACGCCACTCACACATGCAACGCCACTCACACATGCAATGCCACTCAACCACGCAACGCCACTCAACTACGCACACATGCAATGCCACTCACACATGCAACGCCACTCAACCACGCAACGCCACTCAACCACGCAACGCCACGCAACTACGCAACGCCACGCAACTACGCAACGCCACGCAACTACGCAACGCCACTCAACTACGCAGCGCCACTCAACTACGCAACGCCACTCAACTACGCAACGCCACTCAACTACGCAACGCCACTCAACGCCACGCAACTACGCAACGCCACGCAACTACGCAACGCCACGCAACTACGCAACGCCACGCAACTACGCAACGCCACTCAACTACTCAACTACGCAACGCCACTCAACTACGCAGCGCCACTCAACTACGCAACGCCACTCAACTAGGCAACGCCACTCAACTACGCAACGCCACGCAACTACGCAACGCCACGCAACTACGCAACGCCACGCAACTACGCAACGCCACGCAACGCCACTCAACTACGCAACGCCACTCAACTACGCAACGCCACTCAACTACGCAACGCCACTCACCTACGCAACGCCACTCATCTACGCAACGCCACTCATCTACGCAATGCCACACATCTACGCAACGCCACTCAACTACGCAACGCCACTCAACTACGCAACGCCACTCAACTACGCAACGCCACTCAACTACGCAACGCCACTCAACTACGCAACGCCACTCAACTACGCAACGCCACTCTACGCAACGCCACTCTACGCAACGCCACTCTACGCAACGCCACTCACACACGCAACGCCACTCTACGCAACGCCACTCACACATGCAACGCCACTCAACCACGCAACACCACTCAACTACGCAACGCCACTCAACTACGCACACATGCAACGCCACTCACACATGCAACGCCACTCAACCACGCAACGCCACTCAACTACGCAACGCCACTCAACTACGCACACATGCAACGCCACTCACACATGCAACACCACTCACACATGCAACGCCACTCACACATGCAACGCCACTCACACATGCAACACCACTCACACATGCAACGCCACTCAACTGCGCAATGCCACTCAACTGCGCAACGCCACTCAACTGCGCAACGCCACTCAACTACGCAACGCCACTCAACTACGCAATGCCACTCAACTACGCAACGCCACTCAACTATGCAACGCCGCTCACACATGCAACGCCACTCAACTACGCAACGCTCACACATGCAATGGCACTCACACATGCAACGCCACTCAACCACGCAACGCCACTCAACTACGCAACGCCACTCAACTACGCAACGCCACTCAACCACGTAACGCCACGCAACTACGCAACGCCACGCAACTACGCAACGCCATGCAACTACGCAACGCCACTCAACTACGCAACGCCACTCAACTACGCAACGCCACTCAACTACGCAATGCCACGCAACTACGCAACGCCACTCAACTACGCAACGCCACTCAACTACGCAACGCCTTTCAACTACGCAACACCACTCAACTACGCAACGCCACTCAACTACGCAACTCACACATGCAACGCTACTCACACATGCAACGCTACTCACACATGCAACGCCACTCACACATGCAACGCCACTCACACATGCAACGCCACTCACACATGCAACGCCACTCACACATGCAACGCCACTCACACATGCAACGCCACTCACACATGCAACGCCACTCACACATGCAACGCCACTCACACATGCAACGCCACTCACACATGCAACGCCACTCAACTACGCAACGCCACTCAACTACGCAACGCCACTCAACTACGCAACGCCACTCAACTACGCAATGCCACCCACCTACGCAACGCCACTCAACTACGCAACGCCACGCAACTACACAACGCCACGCAACTACGCAACGCCACTCAACTACACAACGCCACTCAACTACGCAACGCCACGCAACTACGCAACGCCACTCATCTACGCAACGCCACTCATCTACGCAACGCCACTCATCTACGCAACGCCACTCATCTACGCAACGCCACTCATCTACGCAACGCCACTCAACTTCGAAACGCCACTCAACTTCGCAACGCCACTCAACTTTGCAATGCCACTCAACTACGCAACGCCACTCAACTACGCAACGCCACTCAACTACGCAACGCCACTCAACTACGCAACGCCACTCAACTATGCAACGCCACTCAACTACGCAACGCCACTCTACGCAACACCACTCTACGCAACGCCACTCTACGCAACGCCACTCTGCGCAACGCCACTCTACGCAACGCCACTCACACACGCAACGCCACTCTACGCAACCCCACTCACACATGCAACGCCACTCAACCACGCAACGCCACTCTACGCAACGCCACTCTACGCAACGCCACTCTACGCAACGCCACTCTGCGCAACGCCACTCTACGCAACGCCACTCACACATGCAACGCCACTCACACATGCAACGCCACTCACACATGCAACGCCACTCAACCACGCAACGCCACTCAACTACGCAACGCCACTCAACTACGCACACATGCAACGCCACTCACACATGCAACGCCACTCACACATGCAACGCCACTCACACATGCAACGCCACTCACACATGCAACGCCACTCAACTGCGCAACGCCACTCAACTGCGCAACGCCACTCAACTGCGCAACGCCACTCAACTGCGCAACGCCACTCAACTATGCAACGCCACTCAACTGTGCAACGCCACTCAACTATGCAACGCCACTCACACATGCAACGCCACTCACACATGCAACGCCACTCACACATGCAACGCCACTCAACTACGCAACGCCACTCAACTACGCAACGCCACTCAACTACGCAACGCCACTCACACATGCAACGCCACTCACACATGCAACGCCACTCACACATGCAACGCCACTCACACATGCAACGCCACTCACACATGCAACGCCACTCACACATGCAACGCCACTCAACTACGCAACGCCACTCAACTACGCAACGCCACTTAACTACGCAACGCCACTTAACTACGCAACGCCACTCAACTACGCAACGCCACTCAACTGCGCAACGCCACTCAACTGCGCAACGCCACTCACACATGCAACGCCACTCACACATGCAACGCCACTCACACATGCAACGCCACTCACACATGCAACGCCACTCACACATGCAACGCCACTCAACTACGCAACGCCACTCAACTACGCAACGCCACTTACACATGCAACGCCACTCAACTACGCAACGCCACTCAACTACGCAACGCCACTTACACATGCAACGCCACTCAACTACGCAACGCCACTCAACTACGCAATGCCACTCACACAGGCAACGCCACTCACACAGGCAACGCCACTCACACAGGCAACGCCACTCACACAGGCAACGCCACTCACCCACGCAACGCCACTCATCTACGCAACGCCACTCATCTACGCAACGCCACTCATCTACGCAACACCACTCATCTACGCAACGCCACTCATCTACGCAACGCCACTCATCTACGCAACGCCACTCAACTACGCAACGCCACTCAACTACGCAACGCCACTCAACTACGCAACGCCACTCAACTACGCAACGCCACTCAACTACGCAACGCCACTCAACTACTCAACGCCACTCAACTATGCAACGCCACTCTACGCAACGCCACTCTACGCAACGCCACTCTGCGCAACGCCACTCTACGCATCGCCACTCACACACGCAACGCCACTCTACGCAACGCCACTCACACATGCAACGCCAATCAACCACGCAACGCCACTCAACTACGCAACGCCACTCAACTACGCACACATGCAACGCCACTCACACATGCAACGCCACTCACACATGCAACGCCACTCACACATGCAACGCCACTCACACATGCAACGCCACTCAACTGCGCAACGCCACTCAACTGCGCAACGCCACTCAACTGCGCAACGCCACTCAACTATGCAACGCCACTCAACTATGCAACGCCACTCAACTATGCAACGCCACTCACACATGCAACGCCACTCACACACGCAACGCCACTCAACTACGCAACGCCACTCAACTACGCAACGCCACTCAACTACGCAACGCCACTCACACATGCAACGCCACTCACACATGCAACGCCACTCACACATGCAACGCCACTCACACATGCAACGCCACTCACACATGCAACGCCACTCACACATGCAACGCCACTCAACTACGCAACGCCACTCAACTACGCAACGCCACTCAACTACGCAACGCCACTCAACTACGCAACGCCACTCAACTGCGCAACGCCACTCAACTGCACAACGCCACTCAACTGCGCAACGCCACTCACACATGCAACGCCACTCACACATGCAACGCCACTCACACATGCAACGCCACTCACACATGCAACGCCACTCACACATGCAACGCCACTCACACATGCAACGCCACTCAACTACGCAACGCCACTCAACTACGCAACGCCACTTACACATGCAACGCCACTCAACTACGCAACGCCACTCAACTACGCAACGCCACTCTACGCAACGCCACTCTACGCAACGCCACTCTGCGCAACGCCACTCTACGCATCGCCACTCACACATGCAACGCCACTCTACGCAACGCCACTCACACATGCAACGCCACTCAACCACGCAACGCCACTCAACTACGCAACGCCACTCAACTACGCACACATGCAACGCCACTCACACATGCAACGCCACTCACACATGCAACGCCACTCACACATGCAACGCCACTCACACATGCAACGCCACTCAACTACGCAACGCCACTCAACTACGCAACGCCACTTACACATGCAACGCCACTCAACTACGCAACGCCACTCAACTACGCAACGCCACTTACACATGCAACGCCACTCAACTACGCAACGCCACTCAACTACGCAACGCCACTCAACTACGCAATGCCACTCACACAGCCAACGCCACTCACACAGGCAACGCCACTCACACAGGCAACGCCACTCACACAGGCAACGCCACTCACCTACGCAACGCCACTCATCTACGCAACGCCACTCATCTACGCAACGCCACTCATCTACCCAACGCCACTCATCTACGCAACGCCACTCATCTACGCAACGCCACTCATCTACGCAACGCCACTCAACTACGCAACGCCACTCAACTACGCAACGCCACTCAACTACGCAACGCCACGCAACTACGCAACGCCACTCACACACGCAACGCCACTCACACACGCAACGCCACTCACACACGCAACGCCACTCACACACGCAACGCCACTCACACACGCAACGCCACTCACACACGCAACGCCACTCACACACGCAACACCACTCACACACGCAACGCCACTCACACACACAACGCCACTCACACACACAACGCCACTCACACACACAACGCCACTCACACACACAACGCCACTCACACACGAAAAACCACTCACGTTGCCAATAGGTCTCGCAGTACGACAGTTGGAGCCATTACAATTGCAAATAACAATGCCTTTCACTTTGGTTATCATTTTAAATACATAAAGGGCTTTGTCATTTACAAAACCAATAGCTCCAACTTTCCTACTGCGAGACCTATTGGCAACGCCAGTGCTTGTTTTAAAGGTGAGGGTGCCACTTGGTCCTCCTCGCCGATCCTTATTAGGACCTGGGGACCTCATCACACAGGGCCTTTTTTCCTAAAGGGGAGGGGAGCCAATTGGCCCACCTCCCAGGCCTCAGGCTCCAGGGACCCCCTTCCCCAGGGCCTTATGTAATTTAAAAGAAAGGGAGTTTTGTGGCCCCCTCACCAAGCCGTATTAGGTCCTGGGACCCCATCCTCCAAGGCTGTCTTTTAAATTGAATGAGAGGGGCTGCACTGCCCCCTCCCGAGCCTATTTTGGCCCTGGAGACCAAATCTCCTGGGGCCTCCTTTTTAAATAAGGTGGTATCCTGGTGCCCATCCAGAGCACCCACCTTGCAAAAATTTTCATTTTTTAAAATTTCGACCCCAGGTTGGGGGGGGGAATCGGGGACCCCACATGGGGTTTAGGGCGTACCCTGCCCCATATATTGTTTTTTTTGTTATAACTTCAGCCCTGTAATGGCTGTCAGCAACATTTTTCTCATGTTGCTGGCAGCCAATCAGAGAGCTTGCTCCCACGGGAGCGAGATGGCACAAGGAAAAAAGCTCCATGTACCAATCAGGATGTTTTATTTTTTTTTAATTGGCCTTGAGGGACTCTCGCAAGAGTCCCTTGAACCAGATGATCCAGATATACAAATATTATTCTACCTTAATTTCTGAAAAACTACAAAAGGAATTTACACCAAATCACAAAAATGCGCAATCTACATACCAAGATCTAACTTCCTGCCAAAGTTGGTGTAATTTAGTTCAGCAGTTTTTGCTCGAGCCCTACCTAAAGAAGTCTATAGGAAATGCATGTTTTTTTTTAGTTTTGGGATCCCCTTTTTCTTTCGGCCCAGCTTAACAGATCACCCTGAAACTTTCAATGCTCAAACCTTTCAAAAACAAGCACTTTTTGGGGGAGTTTTTGTGGTGATTTGTGAAATGGTGCAAAGTTATTAGCAACACAAAAAACACATTTCCTATGGAAATTCTGCCCTATGTGTAACTACCCAATGGTGACTGCCACTGGGTGATATATATATATATATATATTCACTATCAGATTTGAAGATTTTCCTATATATATATTCACTATCAGATTTGAAGATTTTCCCCGTGGAACATGTTTCAAAGGAAGAACTACTGGACTTCAGGGAAAACTTCTGTTTGTACCATTTAAAATCACTGCATCCTGATGGACTGAACATTACTGACAACACAACCTGATTACTGCATATCTCTAGAGCTCTCAGGACTGCATTGATTCCACATTCCAAATGGAATCTTCACTCATGATGCTTTTTGAAAATTCAGCTGTGTCATCTGTGCAGCCACTGATCAAACCATCATGTACTACCTGGGGAAGGCGGAAGCTGAAACGTTGTAGTGGAAATATATTTTTGTTCTTTGGTGAATCTGTCTGAGTCACCTCTTTCATATATATATATTACCTACTGGCGGACGCCAGTAGGTAGTTATAGTTAGGATCTACTCGCCATAGGAAATCCACAACATTCTATTTGGAATAACTTTGGCGATCGGTGGACGAATCTTCGCGAAATTCTCCAAGAAAAGGGCATGCTCGGTTCCGCTCCTTCATTGAAAGTTTGGGCGTGATTCATCAAGTGGGGGCCGATAAAAAAGTGTTTTCCCCATGCAATTTTCCATAGGGACCTTTAGCCAGGGCTACAGCCCGAACGGCTGAACGGAATTACACCAAATTTGGCAGAGCGGTAGAGTTCGGTTAGCAGATTGTGCTTTTTGTTAAATGGTGTGAATTCGTTCAGTAGTTCCTTAGAAAATTACAAGTAAAATCATAGCGATATCTAGAGACGGAGTACAGCACGCGTACGGAAATGCGTACAATTACGAGCACGAGCTGCATGCTGATTGGCTGTCAACTGTGTGTGAACACTCCAAACCAGGAAGTGTTGGCAGCCATCTTGTTCGTCGCTAGAAGCCACTCAGAAGAAAACAGTAAAACAAAGTTGAGAAATAAGGAAAGGGGGCAGGGTAGAAACCTCCTTACCCTCTACGGTTGCTCAGGGGGTCTTACACGGATCTTTAGACTCAAATAATTTTTTTTAAAATAACAAATCGGGGGGTATGCGCATGGTATACGTACGTGGTGGAAAAGGGAAATAAAAAATAGAAGTCCATTTTATTCATTAGGTCCCGGGGGGGCAAATTTCGGGGGCAATTTTGTTTTCATAGTGGGGGGTTGTAAGGTGCCCCGAGCACCGGGGAACGCCACCCCTTTGTGGTTTTATTTTGAAGTATGCGGGGGGGGGGTTACGATACTCTTCCCCTCAGTCTCAGGGACAGTCACCCCGACGAGGCTTTTTAAAAAGTTTTTAGTGTGTTTTCAGCTCTCCCTCTCTCTCTCCCCGTACACGGTGCGGGGACCGCCACTTTCCTGGGGCAGTAATATGTAAAATGACCTTCCAGCCCAGGTCTGTGGACTCCCGGGGTTTTTTAATGTTGAGAGGGGGTCGCGCTGCCCCCTTACTGGAACCCTTGATGGTCCTGGAGTCCACCATCTCCCAGGATCGGTTCTTGCAGTGTCTCGGGTGCCTACTTCCGGGATACTGCTGTTTGGTATGGTAGGGCGGTACCGTCGCCGCTTTCACTTTCCCACAGGAAACCGCTTTCCTATTTGAAAAAGAGAGCAAGTTAATCTGTTCTCTCTTTCAAGAAAGCAGATTGTTTTTCGAAAGAGAGAGCAGCATGTAAGGTGATGTCTCTGATAAAGCAATGTGGGCTAACGAAGGACGCGGGGAGCTGTCTGCGATCGAGTGGGCTTTGGGGTAAAAAAAACAAAAAACTGTTCTTTTTGAGAACTAACTTTACTGGTCAAAAAAAAGAAACAATATTTCTATGATAGAATGTAAAAGTTTCCGTTTTTTTGTGTGCACCAGTTGCACTCTCTACGCATGCGCAGCCTCGTTTCCAGGCCCACGTTTTTTTTCTTTTTCTTCAAGTTCGCCAAGCAAACCTCTCCTCATTTCAGGTATTAAATTTGCCGCTTTCTTTTCCCGGGCCTTGTGTGTCATCCACTGCTATACTTTTGTAATATGTTAATAAACATATTGTATCTATGTTTATTTGAAATGTAGTGTTGAGGCGCCAAACGTTGATTACATAATCCGTCCACCGCCATTTTACTAGTTTTTCTCCGTTATTTTTATTATACCTGTTACTTTCATTTTACTCTCCGCTTATCTTCTCTAAGATCCATGAGATTTCCTGGCACAGACACCACAGTGTTTGTCCTTGGCCTCTGATCTTATGACTTGGTCACACGTATACCTAAAAACTGGTTTGAAGGACGCCACCTTCCTGGGGCAGTAATATGTAAAATGACCTTCCAGCTCCGGGTACCTGCACTCCCCGGAGTTTTTTAATGTTGGAGGGGGTCGCGATGCCCCCCTCCTGGAACCCTTGGTGGCCCTGGGGTCCACCATCTCCCAGGGTCCGTTCTTGCAGTGTCTCGGGGTGCGTACTTCCGGGACACTGCTGTTTGGTATGGGATGGCGGTACCGTTGCTGCTTTTACTTTACCACAGGAAACCGCTATCCTATTTGAAAAAGAGAGCAAGTTAATCTGTTCTCTTTTTCAAGAAAGCATATTGTTTTTCGAAAGAGAGAGCAGCATATAAGGTGATGTCTCTGATAAAGCAATGCAGGCTCACGAAGGACGCGGGGAGCCGTCTGCGATCGTGGGGGCATTGGGACTAAAAAATAAATAAATACGTTCTTTTTAAGAACTAACTTTACTGGTCAAAAAAAGAGCTATATTTCTATGATAGTATGTATAAGTTTCCGGGTTTTTTTTGTGCACCAGTTGTACTCTCTACGCATGCGCAGCCTTGTTTCCAAGCCCACGTTTTTTTCTTTTTCTTCAAGTTCGCCAAGCAAACCTCTCCTCATTTCAGGTATTAAATTTGCTGCTTTCTTTTCCCGGGCCGTGTGTATCATCCACTGCTATACTTTTGTAATATATTAATAAATATATTGTATCTTTGTTAATTTGAAATGTAGTGTTGAGGCGACAAACGTTGATTACATACTCCGTCCTTCGCCATTTTTGTAGTTTTTCTCCGTTATTTTTATTATACCTGTTACTTTCATTTTACCCTCCGCTTATCTTCTCTAAAATCCATGAGATTTCCTGGCACAGACAACACAGTGTTTGTTCTTGGCCTCCGATCTTATGACTTGGTCACACGTATACCTAAAAACTGATTTGAAGGACATAAGCCAGACCCATTACAACGCGTGTTTGTCAACACAAATATATCATTACGATTATGCGTTTAACATGCGTGGTAAATGCATACTAGTTGTAAAAGCATTTGTGGTAAAGCCATATGTGTGCTAATGGCTTTGTGGTGACGATCACGCGTGGTTATGAACGCGTTGTAATGGCTGTTTCCCCCCAGGACACTGTAGGAACCGGGTCTGGGCGTGGTGGACTCCAGGGCACCAGGCGGAGGGCACGCAATTCCTCTCATACACTATAGACATTTTTGTGGGGTGATTGTTTCTGTGGTTTGAGGGGCGTCATGGAGGCCCACACTTAATTTTGTTGGGTGGTAGGTTTGCATGGGAAAGTGTCGCAAGAGGTTTGTAAATGTGATACACATTGTTTCGTATTAGTTTGATTTCTTTAAAATGTTGTAGTGTACCCAGAGAAAATAGAACTCAGTACTTTTCAATCTTACTCTTGAACATCTTACTATAGTACTTGAACATTATAAATATTATTTTATTGTGGACCGTCAACCCCCCCACAAAAAAAAGAAATATGTCGTTTTTTTTATTAACTTTTATTAAAAAATAACTATATTATAAAGAACTAGAAAAATAACTTTAAAAAAACAATATTATAAACAAATTGTGAAGTGGACTCCAAAGGACGTTGGATTGGTAATCTGCAAAATAAAAAAGAAAATTACAGTTTAGAATTATGTAGATGTGAGTAAATGAGATGAAGCATTACAAGTCAAGGTAACAGTACGATTTTACGTGTGCAGTGTGCCTGGTACATTTTACTTCTGTTATAGTGCCGCGTTCAAGTGGTGTCTATATGGAAGTGCCTACTGCTTCTCTGACACAAAAGTGGCACAACGGGATTGTAAATATGGCAACTTATTTCTAATGCATTGTAATGAAGGTATTGTATATCTAGGCCTCTGTGCTTACCGTTGTATAAACACCGTGGCCAGTGGAATTCCAAACTTGAAGACTTCTTTGCTTTTACATGTGAAAGCAGACAGCATTTTCTATAACTTTAAAAGAGAAAGAGAAATGATGTCACAGAGAGTGAGAGAGAGAAAGAGAGAGAAAACAACATTAAAACTGTCTCTCAGAGTCTGGAGTTGAGGTTTTTTCTTGAAAAGTTAGACGTAGATTTACAAGCTGCTTTCGTCACTTTTCCCATGTTAAAAGTGACACAAAAGTAGTGTAATACGCTTGTAGATCTGTTTGTCAGACTGTTGTAACCTATCTGTTGTCACTGCTCGGAGGTAATTATACATTTTAGACAGTGAAGCTGCTGCACACTACCCACTGTCTCCTTTCACAAATGAAGGTAACACTACAGTTTTACGTGTTCAGTGTGCCTAGTACATTTCAGTTCTGTTATAGTGCCACGTTCAAGTGGTGTCTATATGGAAGTCCCTACTGCGTTTCTGACACAAAAGTGGCTCAACGGGATTGTAAATATACCGACTTATTTCTAATGCATTGTAATGAAGGCATTGCATATGTAGGCCTCTGTACTTACCGTTGCATAAACACTGCGGCCAAACACCACGGCCAGTGGAAGTCACAACTTGAAGACACATTTTCTTCTACAGGTCAAAGCAGAGAGCATTTTCTATAAGTTTAAAAGAGAAAGAGAAATAATGTCACAGAGAGTGAGAGAGAGAAAAACAGAGAAAACAACATTAAAACTGTCTCGCAGAGTCTGGAGTTGAGATTTTTTCCTGAAAAGTTAGACGTAGATTTACAAGCTATTTGCCTCACTTTTCCCATGTTAAAAGTGATACAAAAGTGGCATAATAAGCTTGTAGATCTGTTTGTCTGACTGTTGTAACCTATCTGTTGTCACTGCTGGGAGGTAATTATATATTTTACACAGTGAAGCTGCTGCACACTACCCACTCACTCCTTTCATAGATAATTTGTTGTTTCGGAAGCAAAGTTCTTTGTCCCCTAGTGCCATTGGCGTTATTGAAAAATGGTGCTCTACGTGTGGAAGAAGCTTTCACTGTAATCAAGAGAGTTAATCATTTCAATTCAGATATGGTCGTATAGAGCAGAGTGGAGAAAGTAGCGTCCAAAGTTTTAAAAAGAAAGAGAAATGATGTGAGAGAGTAAGAAAGAGAAAGGGAAAAAAGGACATTAAAACATGGGAGAGACACACACGAGAGGGGAGGGGTACGTGAATCCAGAGGCACAACCACAGTGAAAAATATCGGGGGTGGGGGAGCTAGAAAAAATTTGGGGTGGGTGTTTAGTTCAAGCAAAAGGAAGAGTGGCGCTGCAGGGGCTGTAAGCGGGGGGTTATCAAAGCCTTTTTAACAAGCAAAATGTCTTTAAAAGATCTGTGACGTACTGGGGTGCGACTGTGTGCGGGCTCAGGAAGCTATCTCATCCTAGGTGAAGCCCTGTTAGCCCAATGTTTTTTTTGCCCCTGCTGCATACTACATATTCTCTCCTTTGACAGATAACTTGTCGTTGTTTCAGAAACAAGCTTCTTTGCTCACCTTGTGCTATTGCCGTTGCCCGTGTTACATAATCCATCCTGAAGCTGTACATCTAAAAGATATTAAAAGAAAGATGTTATGATTGATAATTCTTGCTATATTAATTTGGAGTTAGATAATATTGCGCTTTTATAGACGTTTGATTGTCAGATTTCTACAAATGGTTTGTATTGTGAATATATTCTGGGCATTTCAGCGGTTATAAAAACGTTACTGCTATTGGGGAAAAAAATTAAACATGTAAATTAATATATTATGTAGGAGAGCGTTCGTCTAAAATAATAAGTCGTTTTTTGTATGTAGTCAGCTACAACCCTTTGACTCCTTCTGATGCATACTCAAGCCTCACTGCTTACCTTTTCGTGGAAGACACCTTCTTCATGAGGTAGTTCCGATCTCCAACAAAGAAGTCTCATATATGGTGCCGAGTCTTGATATCTCTATGGCTAACAAAATATTCGTGCTCCCATCATCATCATCGCATGTTCTTCACCCGCTCAGTGCTTCGGGCACCACTAACTCAGTGACCAAAGAGGCCACACATGTGGTAGTGGGCCCCTTGTTCGGTGCTTTGGGAACTACTCTAAAATAGCGTAGAACAAGTGTGCCCCATCTTTTTTATACATAGGGTCATGTGTGTAGTGATGGATACGCTGAATGGGTGTGGTGTGGGTGTATACCAGTCAGGAGGGAGTGTGTGTGTCGATCTGACAACTAGACCTGCAACTAAGAAATCACTTTAATGGAAATCTGGGCTTTGTACTGTTCTTGTGTTTTTCTGGTAACGTAAGCACAGTAGGCTGTACTAACGTATTCAGTCTCGATTAATTTATCACCTCCCCCAGGGGCTTTTAAATGTTGGGAGAGGGGTCAATAATTGTGTTGACTTTTCTTCTTTAGTGTGCAGTGCTATATTGTTTTATAAAATGTATAAGTCTTCAAACTATCTTTACTCCTACAATGTACGTGTAGTATTTCCGTAAATTAACTTTAAAGTAATATACGCTTTTTTACAGTTTTAAAAAACGATGTTTATGATTATCCCAGATAATGTCTTCTCTTAATATGTACATTAAATACATAAATATATGTTTTTGAATAATTAGAATCTTACATGGAGTATGTGTACGGGGCGCCATATATGACGTCACGCCGGATATGTTTTTTAATTAAAAAAACGCACGGTACGCGTTTTGGGTGGAAAAAAAAAAGTGAAGCCCGCTTTATTGTTAAATAGCCTCCGGGGGGGGGTCAAATCTCTGGGGCTATTTGTTTTTCATAATGGGGAGCCTAGAGGGTCTCCCCTGCGTGGGGATAGCTACCCCGGATGTTTAACTATATGTATGGGGGGGACTCATGGCCCCCCAAAGTTCCGGGGACCGCTTTCTCCTGCACTCGATTCCCTCCCCCACCTCCGGGGCCTCTTTTTATAAAAAAAACTGTGCAAAGGTGTTAGAAATGTGGTATTTTGGTTTCGCTTCTGTCTTGTAGAGGATCCAAGGGAAATATAACGTTTTTTTGTACAGCCACTACTTTTCTGCCTGTTACTATAGTAACAGTTCATGGATCAGTTGTGTGAGTACAGAGGTTAGAAGTTCACCACAATATGTTGGTAATTGAAATACTTACTGTGCTGGAGATTTATATATTTTTTTTTCATAGGAACCGTTAGTCGTAGAAGAATTTTGTGGAAAAGTTTTATTAAGGATTCCTTCCTGTTCAGGGAGTTTTAGGGTAACATGCTCCAAGTGGGTCTTTACGAAGTTTAATGTTCATTGGCTGTAAAGTATTAAAAGTAGATGGCTTGGGGGCGTGGCCTAGCGGGCAAAGATGGTGGACGCAGCTTGTTAGAGCTCCCGCCGGCCGGACATTTATCCGAAGCAATTATCCTGGCTCCCGGACCCACGAGACGATACACTGGCCTAGACTTGTGGCGGAAGGTGTGAGGAACCCATCGGTGTGCCGGATGGAGCTCCTGTGCCACCTGGGGCTGAACAAACAGCTGCAGCTCTTCGAGGCCTAGTCCTGGCGTGCACAGCCGGGGCCTCGATTTTGGTGGTGACCGGGACGGGCGTCCCTGGAGCAGAACTTCGGCGGTGGTCTCCTGTGCCGCCTGGCTCGTCTGGCTCGGCGTCGGAGTGGGGGTCGGAGACCTCATTGCATCCCCCTGCCTCCTGAGTGGCTTTGTGAGAGGAGGGGGCACGGAGAGGTGGCAGTGGCCTGAGCGTAGGCCTTGAGACCGGGGCCTGGATTTTCGCGCTCCCCGACCGCGAGTGGTGGGGCCCGGGGCCGGCCCAAACAGTGACCTGGGCAGCCCCGTTTGCCATCTTGGGGCGACGCTGACACCCTGGTTGTGCTTCCTGCCCAGTAGCCGACTGTGGACCCTGCCGGAGTGCCATTTGGATCCCTGGAGGAGCTGTGGGACGGCGGCTGCTGTGTCGTAGAGCGAGCAGTGAGTACATACGGCCCCAGTGGGGGTGGATGTTAGACCCAGTAGAAGGTGTGGGGCAGGAACTGTGGCGCGCTGAGAACCCCCCTGCTGAGGAGCCCAGACACGGTTGACCACCTCCGGTCAGGACTTGCCCCGGAGCCGAAGGGGCCTAGTGCCTGGGTCCCGAATTGCACTGCCTTCCAACTGTGTGTGTTAAGGCCTGGGCTGACCTGAACGCTCTGGAACACTGACTGGTGAGGTTGAGGACCCCTGGTACCCGGAGTGGACACTTGGGAGGGGTCTGGTCGGCGACAAAACAGTGCACGCGGTATAGCGGAGCCGGGTGAGACTGCTGCCGTCCCCCTTGATGCACCCTTGGGGCTGAGCTGGGGTCCGGTGCGATCCGGATGTTGGTGGAGGACCCCCCTTGTGGATCAACTTACTCTGGGGCTGTGACTTCATCCGGCCTGTCCTACTGCTGACCGAGAAGAGCTCTGCTGGTGTTGGACTGCCCCCTCTGAGTGACCCAGCCATGACCAGGGGCGGTGGAGGGAGCGGGTCCGCCAAGCAGGGGCCCATCGACAAATTTACCGGGCCTAGTGGAGGGCCTGGTGCTTCCGGGTGTGGACAAGGTGCAGGCCCCGATAACGCGGCATTGATGGTGGCGATTACCCAATGTAGGGACATGCTGGACGCTAAAATAGGAGTGGTGGGGGCTGATGTCACTTTGTTGCGACAGGATCTTTGCAATGCCGTAGCCCGCATTACGGAGGCAGAGACTAGGATTACTGGAGTGGAGGGCGATGTGGGGACATTGAAACAGAAGGTGGCGGCAATGGAAAGAATCCAAAAGGGCCTAGCGCGCCGCGTGGAGGACGCGGAAGGGCGGGCGCGCAGAAACAACCTGCGCTTCGTGGGCTTTCCGGAGGATTGCGAGAAAGGACGCATGGATCGCTTTTTGACACAATGGCTAGAGAGCTGGCTCTCCCGGGACACCCTGTCACGATGCTTTGTGATAGAGCACGCTCACAGAGCCCTGACGCAAAAAACGCCGGCCGGAGAACGACCTTGTCCGGTCATAGCCCGACTGCTGAACTTCCATGACAGGGACATCATCTTACGGGAAGCAAGAGCCAAGGAGACACTCATGTTTGAAAGTCATAAAATTATGATCTTCCCTGACTATACTAAACTTGTGCAGCAGCAACGCCACTCCTTCATGGCAGCGAAAGCTAAGCTGCGTGGCTTAAAGATACAGTACTCCTTGCTCTATCCGGGTCGTCTCCGGGTCATCTTCCAGTCGAAAACTCACTTCTTTGATACCCCGGAGGAGGTTTTCAGATAGACTGATGAGACAGTCAGGGTCCGGCCGCACGCCCAGCCGGGCTTGGGCTCTGGCTCCTCACAGGAGAGGGGCGACCCTGCTACTAAGAATAAGCAACACAGGAAGTCCAGGTCACGGAAGCGGTCCTTCTCTCGTAGCGGCCAGCCCGATGAGACACAACTTGACACTGACCAGTCTGGGAGAGAAAATTGAAACCTTGAGAGTATGAGTATCTACTGATTTCGAGGACTTACCGAGGGGATGGCTCGAAGATGGATTGTGCCTACCTGGACAACTGGTCATTGGGCGCATAGTGCCGCGGCACACCACAGATAATGGCCAGGGCCTTCCCTGGCTTGTGACAATGCCACCGAATTGCCACAATGTCACGGACTAATGCTGAGGGGAGGTGGTGGTGTGGGGTTCGGGGTGCTGGTTTTATGGGGCTGCCTAATCCCCCACGGGGGGGGGGGGTTGGCCGTGAGGGGAAGGTTCTTCGTTTGAGGGAATAGTTGTGATCCATTGGCATGGTTGGCCTTGGGCGCTCTGTTTTGGGCCTGAGGTTCCCCATGCCGCGACAGATGCTTCAGAGTTCCGTGGAGCGTACGGGTGGTGGGTGGGCTCCAGGGGTTGGTATGTTGGGGAGAGGGTGTTGGGGGGGAGGTAGGGGGGGCCTGGGGTGGTCAGAGGGGTTTGCACGTGATTCCTAATGCAGTACAATTACTTGAGTGGTGTGCCTGGACTGGGTGCTGGGGTCCTCGGGTCATTTCCAACTTGACTATGGTTGATCTATCGCCTTCGGGACTCCCTAGAGAGTCCATGAGAATATTAAGCTGGAATGTCAGGGGAATGCTGGACAAAATTAAGAGAGGAGCGATCTTGCGATGGGGTAAACGGGAGGCTGCAGATGTTTTGCTGTTGCAAGAGACGCACATGATGGGGTCAAAGGTGCTAAGCCTGCAGAGATTTGGTTACCAACAGGTGTTTCATGCCGGGTTCTCCAGGGGCTCGAGGGGAGTTGCTATTCTGGTTCACCGCAGACTGGCCTACATTCATGAGCGACAATGCTGGACCCGCAGGGCCGCTACGTTTTTATTAAGGGTATGATTGGTGCTGAACCGGTAGTGTTTGGGAGTGTGTACGCTCCTCCCCCGCTGCAGTGGTCCCTGGTGGTCCCTGGTTGAGAGGCTGTTTGAAGTGTGGGCGGACATCCCGGAATCCCTGGCTGTGCTAGGCGGTGACTGGAACGATGTTATGGACGTGTGCATGGACCGTAAGAGGCTGCAAGGTACGATGGTGGCTGCTGCCCCTACCAGATTGGGTGCGGCGGTTAAAGTGCTGGGCTGGGTGGATATCTGGAGACATATGCATGCCACAGTGAGAGAATACACGTATGTATCTGCTGTGCACGGCTCCTTTTCTCGACTGGATTATGTTTTCATGCCGGGAGCATTCCTTGACAGGGTGAGGGAGGCCAAAATTCTGTCTAGGGGACTGTCCGACCATTCTCCTGTCGCAGTGAAGATAGAGTTACATAGGAAACGTCAGCCGTTCCGATGGAGGATGTCCTCGTGGCACCTTCAACAGGCAGACTATGTTCAACACATGCGCAGTGCGATTGCCCATTACTGGCAGGAAAATCTGGTCGAGGATGTTGACGCAGTGGCGGTCTGGGAGGCCATGAAGCCTACACTGAGAGGCGTGGACATAGCGTGGTGCGCGCCCGCCCGTCGTCGTCGCCGGGAGGCTATTGTTGCGGCACAGGTTGAACACCTAGAACAGCGGTGCCAGAGAGGAGGAGATGGGGTGGCGGTTCGGCTGCTCCTGCAGGCACAACAGTCCTACGCATCTATTTTGATGGACGAGGCTCGGCAAGCATGGCTGGCCACGCGGAGCAGGATATATCAGTGGGGAGATAAGTCCTGTACTATGCTCCATAGGTTATGTCAACACATCATGCAACCAGTCACATTGCCGGGTCTCACAGACGGGGAGGGAGTTGCTTTTACAGATCCAGCTGCTCTGGCGGCGAGTTTTGCCCACTATTACGCGGACCAATATGCTCAACGGGACTGCCTCCCGGCTGATGCGATCGACAAATTTATTACGTATCTGCCCCCCGGGCTGTTTCCGATGAAACAAGGAAGTCTCTGGACCTTCCCCTCACAGCGGAGGAACTGGGTGAGGCTTTGGGGCAACTCAACACGGGGAAGGCGCCCGGGCCGAGTGGCTTTCCTTGTGAATTTTATAATAAGTTTCATCTCCAACTGGGGTCCCATTATAGGGAGGCGCTGGAGTCGGCGCGGGAACGGGGTTGCTTGCCAGCAGACTGGCGCCACGCCGAGGTTGTGGTCTTTCAGAAGCCAGGTAGGCCCCTGGACCGACACAAATCGTATCGCCCCATATCCTTACTCAACCTTGAGGCTAAATTGCTGGCAAAAGCACTGGCGAATCGCCTCCTCCCATATGTGGCTGACCAGTACATCCAGATCAGGCGGGCTTCATGCCGCATAGGGCGACACGACACAACATCAGGCAAGCCCAGACGGCCATCAACGCCATAAGGGCCTCTGGGGAGCGGGCGGCCTTATTGCTAGCGGACATTGACAGGGCGTTTGACTCGGTCAGCTGGACCTACCTATTTGCCCTCCTACCACGCCTTAACCTGGGCCCGGTGTTTATTTCATATGACAAACTACTATACACAGATTTAACTGCTTCCGTGCGGGTGTCCGGGGCGATCTCTGGGAAATTCTCGGTTGGCCGGGGGACCCGGCAGGGGTGCCCATTATCCCCTTACCTTTTTGCGTTGGCCATGTAGCCCCTGGCTTCTTGGGTGCCTATCGATGCACATCTTCGCAGCTTTGTGTGGGGTGGGGGACTCTCCGATAGAATCGCACTCTATGCGGATGATGTTCTCTTCTTTCTTACAGACCTTAACCGGTCCGGCCCCCGTATCCTGGAGATTATGCGCATATTCGGCGAGGTGTCAGGGCTCTTCCTCAATCCGCGTAAGTCCACCCTTTGGGTGCTGGGCGGGGGAACCGGTGTATACCCCTGGGCGTCGGCATTGCAGGTAGCAGCTGGAGTACTGAAATATCTGGGAGTCTTCCTGTACGAGTCTGCTGACATAGCGTGGGAGCGCAACGTGTTGCCGGTGTGGGAGAAGGTTCAGGCAGACATCAAGACGTGGTCCCGGATGCCTCTTACAATCTTTGGTAGGTCTGCGATTTTCAAAATGGTCGCACTCCCGCGCATGTTGTACCAATTACAGAACCACCCACATAAGATTGACCCACAGTGGTTTCGTCGGGTCAACTCAGTGTTGGGCCGCTTCCTGTGGGCGGGGGGCGCCGCCAGGGTGGCACTACGGACATGCTTCCTATCCACATACTGTGGAGGTCTGGCGACATCGGATCGCTTGTCTTACTTTCAGGCCTCCCACCTATTAGTTCTTAACGAATGGTGGTATGGAGATAGAGGAGACCCTGCATATGCCCTCGAGCGCTCGTTGATGGGCGACACCACGCTACACACACTACTGTATTCGGCCAGGCTGCGGAAGGAGCTGCCTCGGGCCACACAGGTGGTCTTCAAGATCTGGCGCCAGGCGCTGCGCCGCATGGGATGGTGGGGCAAATTGATGGCGGAGACCCCATTGTGGAAGAACGGACTACTTCCCGCTTTGTCCTCGTTGCCAGGATTTGGGGGCTGGGATTCCATTGGAATCTCTTCCCTTGGACACGTTCTGACTGGGACCACACTCAAAACCTTCCAATACCTTAGCTCGGAATTTCATATGCCCAAATCCCAATTCTTCAAATACTTACAATTCCGCCACGCGCTTGCGCCAAGCTTGGTTGGCTTGGAACAACTACCGGAATTCAATCCAGTAGAAGCAAGGTGTCCCGAATTTATCAAACCCTAGTCACTCATTGCTCCGCTTCTTTACTCCCGCTTAAAGACTCCTGGGAAAAAGATGTTGGCCCCTTGGACGAGGATGACTGGAGGGAGGCCTTGGAGTCCCCACGTGGGGCTGCAATCGCAGTACGTCTCCGATTGATCCAGTTTAAATATCTGCACAGGGCATATTATACCCGGGAGAGATTGTGGAGGGCGGGCCTGATTGCATCCCCAGAGTGCCTGCGTTGTGGGACTGAGAGAGGAACGCTGTTGCATACGGTGTGGTCTTGTGTTGGTCTGACCCGGTTCTGGAACGGGGTTTGAAGCTGTCTGTCGGAGGTGCTGGGATGGGTCTTCTACATGTTTTGGAGAATGTGGGCGGGAACATCTACAAACGTCACCTTCTGCTGTTGGGTCTGGTGGTGGCTAAGCGGGACCTGGCGAGGGCTTGGAAGGGTGACCGGGCTCCTCAACTGGAGGCCTGGAAGGCAGGCCTTGACTACTTCATGGGATTTTAGCGACCCGTGTTTGAGGCCAGAGGATGCCCATGGAAACACTTTAAAATCTGGAAACGGTGGGCGGATTACAGGGGCTTGACCCTGGAGCCTCCAGTAGCCCCGGATGATGGATTGCCTACTGTAGAGGACCTCCAGGCCTAGGGTGGCACTCGATAATTGTTGTAAAATGATCAATTGATGGAGCTGTTGTGATCACGTGCATTGGGTTGGGAAGGGATAAGGGGTGGGTAGTTGGGACACTGGGTAGTTGGGGTGGCTGGGGGTGTGGGGGGGGGTTTCTTCCAATTGATTGGGTTGTAAGAATATTGAAATGTGCCTTGCTACTTGACAGTACCTTTCTGATTGTGGAAAACTGTAATTATCCCTTGCCTAATCAATCAATAAAACCTGTTGTGAAAAAAAAAGTAGAAGGCTTAGCAGTCGTTCCTTGCTCATCTTTGGAGAACATGGACATTTTATTAGGTAAAGTGTTCCGAACACAAGTTGCTCCTTATTGGGTGGGAACGGTTCACTGTGGTCAGTGATATTGTGATGCATTTTCCAAAGGAGTATGAGGAAAGACAGTAGTAGAGGGTAGGTTAGGACAACTATTAACTGTGTATAGTGCCCATAAGGTGGTGAAGAGGAATTATGAGGTAGACAATTTTTTATATATGTTTTAAGGGCCATTTATATAATTGCCCTGTGGTGTATAAATCACGGCGGAAAAATGACAGTGTTTTGCAATGTTTCTTTTATCAAGTTTGTAGGTGATATACTTCTTAGTACTACTATTTAATTATAATGTGGTGTTTACTTTCATGATGGGTAGGTGTGGTTGCTCAGCAAAAAATTCAGTCTAGGTTTCAAACAGTTTTTATTAAACAAATACAAATAAACTTTCTTCAGAAACGTTCGTAGTATATATGAAAGGGGTAACAATTAAAAATGGAATTTAATAAAATATCAGTTAAGCGTGGCTATATAGTTTATTTTTGTGCTACAGTTTGTAAAAGTGTTGCCCCACATTCTTGTTGATGTAAGAGGGCATCAGTTACTTTTAGATAAAGTAGAATAGAAGTGCTACAACAAACACTCCCCCACTCCATTATCTCAGATCAAGAGAACAAGTAAAACATTAAAAACTAAATTGTTTCATATTACATAGAAATGCATGCATTATTATTTTTAAAATGTGTATTCTGTACAATACAGAAACATGCTGTCATAGTGTTTACAAGTTGCAGACTGTTGTGCTGATAAATCACATACTCACCAAAGAATATATAGAATGTTATTTTTATAATATATAGTACAGGTTCTATATATTCTTTAGGGAGAAGGTGAATAGGAATCGCAAATAAGAATAGAAATTAGAAAATAACATTCAGAAATGTAGGGTTTATTAAATATTTAAAGTAACAAAGTATTCATGATAGCTATATTTTAATATATATAAAAATATCTGATCAAGTTTTTTAAAATATTTGATAATTATATTACAGATGGCGCTGAAAAATCTCCCATTCCTCTTCTGTAGCAATAGGACAATCTATTATAATATAATGATTGATACCATTGTTACAGTAAAAAGAAAAGGAAAATAAAGTTATGTATTTAACAGAACATCTATAATGAAAGTTTCGAGCGGTAATTATTTACTGAACTTCTTTTCTCCGGGAGGTGAAAAAATTAGATCTTCGTGGCGACGAGTCATAAACTCCTCTGAGATCATGACGTTGAGAATAATAATATGTATATATTCTCACAGTATATGATCAAAAGGGGAAAATAGACTAAAAGCCGCAAGCCGGTAATGTTGCTTACTTATTGTTACTGTTTGTGACGACGGATTGTGAATTCCGCTAGGATCACTAAGACTGTTAATGTTATAATATACATATTAACAGTATGTGATCTCTAGGGGAAAACATAATAACAAGTGTATTATTGTCACGTTGATTGTAAATGTTTTGGGTTTGCGTCCACTGGTTAGCAACACCTCTCGAGCGAAGTACAGTATGAATATTATAATATAAAAAGTCACTATATATAAGGTAAAAGGAGCCAGAAAAGGAGTAATATTTGTTATAATATATCTGTTTCTAATAACAAGCTGCTGACGTTACAGAGAAAAAGGGAAAACATGCAATAACATTTTTTTCTACATATAAATGTTTAAATATTGACAAATCTTGAAACAACTTACAACTCCGGAATATGTTTGTTGACGCGAAAAGAGAATCCGATGCTGGAGAACGGAACCTGCAACAGAGATTGGCGATTCAGAAATAACTCGGGAAAACGAAACTAATTGCACAGTAGGTGTGGTCTATATAGTTTTTTGTTGTTTAGTAGTCTATGGAAGGAAGATGTCGCTCCGCCTATGTAGATGGCATGTTTTGAAGTTTACACGTGCTCACGTTTTAACTGTTTTCCGTCTGCACGTGTTCCGAAAAGTTTCAAACTGTGAAGCTGTAAAGGTTTCGATTTTGATAGAAACACGTATAAGGTATTATTATCTACATACGTTGGAGAGTTTAAAAAGTGTTACTCGGTAAACTGTGTTCTTTGCATTTTCATGATGAAAAGCATCTAAATAGAAGACGTATAAAAAAGAATATCGTTATCATTAGAGGAAAAAAAAAGGTTTAATATTTGTTATTTTATGGTTCTTGATTTAAACAATGCCAGCGACCAATATGGATGCTTAAGGACCAGGTCCGCCGACCCTTCGCTCCCGACTCGCCATCCTGATTATTATCCTGTGCCCCAGCCCCACTTTCAGGTGGGGGAATAGTAGCGGTGCCGGTGAGCGAGGTTCTGATCCTCCTCCGAGGTCGGGTGCCTCTGGAAAGCCGTGCTGAGGTTTGCGGCCTGGTTCCCCGAGACGCCGGGACCTCGAGTACCGGCCTACGCCCTCCTGAGTCCAACAACATCGGGCACCGGTGGACGGGTAGGGTCGGCCTGGTCGGAGGTTGGACCTGAAAGTAGCCGCGAGTCCCGGGGGGGCTCGGTGGCTCGTGTGAGGCTCTGCAGCTTCGGGGCATTGCCAGAGTGAGGACTTGTGAGGAGGAGCGCCCTGCTGTCATCCGGGGCTGGACAGATCATTGGGAGTCGCCAGCTGGTGCTGAAGTCTGTGGGTCCGACGCGGTGCTGAGGCATCTGAGGAGCCCTAGAGTGGAATCAAGTCTGCCTTTTAATGCCAGGAGAGGGTCCGAAGATTGAGCCTGCATGGTTGGTAGAGCGGCGGGGCCCTGAGTTATGCACTGACTCCAGTACTTTTTTTGGGTGTAAGGCAGCGGTGGGAAGCGGTGCTGCTGAGGCCCCTGGAGTCGGCCCCCTGAGCTGGGCATGGATCTGCCTAGTAGAGTGGGAGTGGTGATGCTATAGCCTGAGATTAAGTGGGCCCTCCAACACGATTCTTGGTTGGATCGCGGGGGCGCGGCACTCGTGACCCACTGCTTATCAGGGCTATTTGGGGGCCCCTAACAGAGACATGTTGCACGCCCTGGTGTCCATAGCACTGCCCCACGAGTGCCTGATTTGAGGTGGGAAGCGGGGCGCCATCATTCTGGTGGACCAGATGGTGTCAGTGGTTGCGTTATTGCGCTGCACACTTTGATGGACTGGGAGCATTGACGGGGTGTCAACCCTTGGATGTGGAGGAAGCTTCTCCTTCCCAGACGGAGCCCGTGCCATGGTCTGGAGTGATTTCGAGGTGCGGACCGGAGGAGAGAGAGAGTGGTGCTTCGGAAGACGCCCTGTTACCGGCTGCTGGGGTTGGCGGAGTTACCTCGAGCTTGACGGCGGAAGTGGGACGGCGGCCTGGTCCTCAAGAGACACGATGGCAGCGAGAGCGGACCCGGATAAAACCCTCGCCAAGTCCTCGAGGGGGGCCTGGCAGGTCCAATCCAATAAACTTGATCGCTACACACTGCCGAAGGGGTCCCCGGTTGAGGGGAAGAGGGGGCCTGCGGGAGGCTCCGACAACTATCCGGCGAGAGAGGAGCTTACATTGACGGATCTCATGGCCCCAATAACAGGAGTTCAGACGTCCCTGGGCCAGAAAATTGAGGCTATGGACACTAAGCTTGACACCGTCACTATAGAAATGGGTCTGATAAGGGTTGATCTCATGAAGGCGAGACAGAAAGTCAAATCCTTGGAGGTTAAGACGACTAGCCTTATTGACTACATGAATGTGCTGCAGCAGGAGGTGCGTGATTTCAAGGCATCCAGGGAACTCACGGATCGGAAGCTTGATGATTATGAAGGGCGCGCAAGACGCAATAACATACGCATATTGAGAGTGTCGGCCAAATTGGAAGGCCCAGCACCGGATCTGTTTGTAGAAAATCTCATTCTCAGTTATCCTAAACCCAAAGGCCTGAGCAACTTCTTTACGGTTGAGCGGACGCCTAGAGTCCCGGGCGGTAGACCTAAGCCGGGGGCGAACCCCCGTCCTATGATTGCCAGAGTCCTTAATTTCCGTGACAGAGATGTGATTCTTCAGGCGGCCCGGGCTACTGCTCCGTTGGCATTTGAGAATGCCTCCCTCTTGTTTTTCCTGGATTTTACCCAGTTGGTGCAAAAGCAACGGCATGGGTTCCTGGCAGTTAAAAATGGACTGAGCGACAAGGCATTAAATACGCCATGATGTTCCCGGCCCGTCTTCGGGTGGAGATCGACGGCAGGGCCTGGTTCTTCGACAATCTCGATGTGGCTGCGGACAGGCTGGACCATGTGCGGAGGCCGGGCTCTGAGCCTTGTGACCAGACAGAGGCTGAGGACCAATGACTTTGTAACGATAAGGCCGTAGGGGGCGTCTATTTGTAATCTGTATTTGTAGGTTTGAAGGGGGCATTTATCTGCCTAACAGGGTTTATAGTTAGTTCATTTTTTAATTGAAAATGCAGGGGTGACAGTGACAAGTTGGGAGGGGGTGGCGGACCTGCTAGTTGGTCCTTCTCTGTTTTCTACTTTTAGTTACTTGTAGAGTAGATTGGGGGTGACAGGCACACTGCGAGTTGGGGGTGAGCGCAAGCTTCATGCAGGGGTGCAGCGTGGGGGGTTGGGGGACACACGTTAAGAAGAGTTTTTGGGTATGTTTTGTTGTTGATGTTTGTTTGTTTTTTTTGCATTGGGTGTCACCGATTAATTCAGTACTGATGTATTATCATAATGTCTTCTGGTAGACAGTGATTAAGGATTTCCACACTCAGTTGGAATGTTAATGGGCTAGGAGATAAGATAAAAAGGAGTATGGTTGGTCAGTTGGTCCAAAGGCACTCACCGGATGTGGTGTTGTTACAGGAGACACATCTCATGGGTAAGCGTTGTTTGGCATTACATAAAGGCGGATACAAGTTGGTAGCACATGCAGGATTCACCACTCGCTCAAGAGGGGTGGCGATATTGGTGAAGAACCCCTTTCCGCTTACTATTCAGGCCACATGGACTGACAATAGAGGTAGATACATTGGGATTTCGGGGTCGTGGGAGGGGAGAACCATCACATTTTTGTCGGTTTATGTTCCACCGGCCCTGAAGTCCGACTTATTTCGAGACCTACGCAGAATTTGTTTGACATTGCCTGTTGGGATATTGATTCTGGGGGGGCATTTTAATGCAGTGATGGATGGTGAAGTGGATAGACACCCTGCCAGGGCGTTGGTGCCGGTCCGTAGATGGTTGTCTGATTTTGTTGAAACTACTGACCTGGTTGATGGGTGGAGAATGAAAAACCCTGGTGAAACTCAGTATAAGCACGCATCAGCGGCACACAACTCCCTATCGAGGATAGATTATATCTTGGTGCCGGCGTCGCACTCAGCGTGGGTTCATGACGTGCGACATCTGGCTAGTGGAGTATCTGATCACTCGCCGGTCTGGCTTGGAGTTGAGCTGGGTCAGTGGGATGTCACTAGAGTTGCTCCAATTAGCGCTTGGCGACTGAGGGACCCTGACACTAAGAAGGAGATTGTGCAAATTACGGATGAATACTTCCAGGAAAATGAAGGCACTGTGGACTCAAAATGCTCCCTATGGGAAGCATATAAGACTGTCATTAGAGGGAAGTACTGTCGATTATCTCTAGGAAAAAGAGGAAGAGTCGGGCTGAGGTTGATAAGGTAGAGGCGGAGCTGCTCGATTTAGAAAGAGAGGTGTCAGTAGACGCCACTCCAGAGGGACTGCACAGCCTCCGACTTCTCAGGGATGAGTACAGGAGTCTTGCTAGAGATAGGGCTAAGATTCAACATGCAGACACTCAGAGTAGGATATATGAGTATGGGGACAATGCCGGGAAATTTATTGTGTGGCTGGAAAAGGGGGCATGGGCGTCATGCCTAGTGCCAGAATTGTGGTCGGTAGACTCGGGTAGAATAACAGATCCACAACAAATAGTGGAAGAATTCACCAGCTATTATAAGGAAGTGTACACGGCGGAAAGGGGCTACACGCAGATAGATAACGCGGACATGATACGTGATATTCCGATGGCCACTCTATCTGATGACGATAGGGACTATCTAGACTCCCCTTTCACGATTGACGAAGTGGCGCAGGCCATTAGAGGGGTTCATTCCGGGAAAGCCTCGGGTCCGAACGGGCTCCCCATTGAGTTATATAACAAGCTGGCTCCATTTCTCAGAGAAATGTTTATTGAGAGTAGAGAGGAGGGTCAGCTTCCGTAAGATCAGAGAGTAGCTAATATAATTATGATACATAAGGAAGGTAAGCCGAAGGTAGAATGTTCCTCTTATCGACCGATCTCACTTTTGAACGCTGAACCAAAGGTGTTAGCCAAGCTACTGGCGACCCGCCTGGTAAAAATTATCACGACACTGATCCATCCGGATCAATCCGGCTTTATGCCGCACCGCAATACCGCTCTTAATACACGTAGATTACATGGGATGCTGGGTGGTGCGTCGAAAATACATGAACCGGCAGTTCTGTTATCATTAGACACAACCATGGCCTTCGATAGAGTTGAGTGGCCTTATCTCTTCGCTGTCCTGGGCAAGATGGGCATCGGACCGGAATTTGTAAATTGGGTCAGCCTTCTATACTCCGGTCCTCTGGCCAGAGTGGTGGTGAACAACCACAGGTCTGCGGACTTCCATTTGGGGAGGGGTACCAGACAGCGTTGCCTTCTCTCCCCATTGTTGTTTGGCTGGCGTTGGAGCCACTCGCTGCGTGGGTCCGTTGGGATAGGTCAATTAGGGGGTTGCAATGGACGTCGGAGTGGGAAGACAAAATATTGTTGTATGCGGATTACATCATTCTGTACTTAAGCGCCCCCGACACTCTTTGAGTGCATTTCTGGACGTCCTGGCCATATTTGGGAGGTATTCTGGCTGTGCCATTAACTGGTCGAAGTTGGTCAATTTTGTATTGAGCGGTGCTCCTCCTGATATCCCTGCAGGCTGTCCGGTGAGGTTGGAGTTGGTGGGGTTCCGATATCTTGGCATATTTGATTCAATGGATCCCAAGATACGATATGACACTAATCTGGTGCCCCCTCTGACTAGGTTCTGGCAGGATGGGGCGAGATGGAGGTCTCTGCCGCTCTCCCTGTTGGGACGTGCTGTTCTGTTTAAAATGATGGCCCTTCCCCGCTTCCTGTACGCATTCCTTAGACCCTGTACCCCTTTCATATTTTAAGGAAATTGAGTCCCTTCAGAGGCAGCTACTCTGGGATGGCAGGCCACGGATAGCGTTTACCAAACTCACGCTACCCTAGTATGATAGGGGGATTGGCCTGCCTAATATTCAGAAGTATTATTGGGCGTCCCAACTGGCGGCTATCAATCAGGTGATCTATGGATCGCCACTGGACCCTGGATACGTGATGGATCGTGGACAGGTGCCGGGCAGCGACTATACTAGGGCTCTATATGCCAGCTAGGGGAGGCTTCCCCTGGTCAGGCCGGCGGCAATCACGGTACGGGTGTGGCATGAGGCTAATAGATCTCTTAAATGGGACAGGACAATAACTTTGGCTACGCCGCTGTGGAGCTCGGACTGTTTGGGGTTTATGGAAGACTAAAGGTTTTGACAAGTGGGCCCTCATCGGGATCTCGCAGGTCAGAGATATGTGGGGAAAGGACGGGGTCATCACGTTCGAGGCTCTGCAGGAACAACATAATTTGCAGGAAAGCGAGCGGTATCAGTATCTGCAGATCCGGCATGCGTTGCTTGCCAAAATTCCCTGTGGAGTTACACTCCCAGAGGCCTCTCCGTTGGAGGATCGATTGCTAGATGGACATCTTCCGACCAAAACAATTTAATTGATTTATAAAAAGCTTATTAATCATACTGAGGACCCTCTCGTAACCATTAGAGAGCAGTGGGAGGCAAATGGCCTAGTTTTGGATGATGAGGACTGGAGAGAGGCTGTGTCGTCTCCGAGAGAGGTGGCAATACAAATGAGGCTTAGGTTAGTGCAGTTGAAGATCCTTCATCGCTCTTATGTAACAGGGTTGAGGCTGGTGTCAATGGGTTTGGTTGTGAATGGAGAGTGTCGTAGGGGTTGTGGGGAGGCTGGAACGATCATGCATATTTTATGGGACTGCACAGATGTACGGCGTTATTGGGTTAAAATACACGATAAGATACGAGAAGTGTTGGGAGTGGAATTGGAGTTGGAGGCACGCCGATGTCTCCTAATGTTTGGGTGCTGACTGATCTTCCTTCACACGGGAAGACCTGGGTTACGTTAGCATATGCAGTGGCCAAACGCAATATCGCCCAGCTGTGGGGAGCCTGCCAGGCCCCCCAGATAGGAAAATGGATGGAGGACTTGGAATGGTGCATGTTTAGTGAAAAATCGTTATAAGTTGCTAGAGGAAGGCCCGGGAAATGGGGGGAAATCTGGGGTGCTTGGAATAAATACTGGGGAGATATTTGTGCTCCCCGAGTCGCGCGGGAAGCTAATGTAGTGTTGGAACCGCACTGATCTCTCTTAAAATCATATGATAAGCATATTGTGAAAGGAAGATGTACTATCAGTTGTAATATGATTGAGTGTCACCCGATGTTTTATTTTTATTGTCCTATGTGTTAATCAAAAGAATTAAAAAAATAAAAATGCTAGCATTTGTAGATCGTAATCCTACCTTCGGAAAGGTGTCCTGGTGCTTGGGGCATTGGGAAGGTTATAATATAATAAATGCCCTTTTCTATGCACCTGTAGACTTGGCATTTAAACTTTCAATTGCCTAGTCTGTATATTTACACTTCCTCAAAACATTTTGGTACTGCTATTTTAGT
Organism: Lissotriton vulgaris; assembly: GCF_964263255.1. Classification (NCBI taxonomy): domain Eukaryota; kingdom Metazoa; phylum Chordata; class Amphibia; order Caudata; family Salamandridae; genus Lissotriton; species Lissotriton vulgaris. The sequence goes on along the minus strand of NC_141699.1, from coordinate 602,829,585 downwards.
ATTGCAGGGAGGCATTCAGCAGTATGTGCTTATGTATACACAGTTCTAAAAGTGAAGCTGCTGTACATTTTGCCAGACACTCTCCTTGCAGAATTGTAATAATTCAGCCAGTACCCAAGTAGTCATGATGCAAAGTGGGCCTTAGGGCATGGACTGCTTCAAAGTCCTATACACTATGTATGAACTCTTCTATGCATGGGCAAACTTGTGTTTTATAGCTTTTATTATCCAGTCTATGTTCTTACACTTCCAGCAAACTCTTTGTGATTGCTGATTCAGTATTGTAGTGAGCTATTCAGCAGAATGCCCTTATGTATGCACTGTGCTAAAAATGAAGCTCTTTTAAATTCAGACAGACACTCTCCTTGCAGAACTGTAATTATCCAGTCAGTACTCAAGTAATCATGGTGCAAAGTAGGCCTTAGGCCATGTACTGCTTTAAACCTGTACAGACTATGCATGCAGTCTTGTATGTAGCTGCACATTTTTTTTATACATTCAATTCCCCAGTCTGTATCATTAGACTTTCACAATCACTCTCGCTCTACTGTTTCAATATTGTAGTGAGCTATTCAGCAGTATTTACTTATATATGTACTGTGGTAAAACTGAAGCTCTTATAAATTCAGTCATGCACTCTCTCTGCAGAACTGTAATCATGCAGTCAGTACCCAAGTAATTATGGAGCAAAGTAGGCCTTAGCATATGGACTGCTTCAAACTCCTATTTACTATGCATGTACTTTTCTATGCACCTCCAAATTTATCTTTTATATTTTGAATTCCTCAGTCTTTATCTTTACACTTCCACCAAGCACTCTGTCATTCCTGTTATAGTTTTGTAGTGACTCATTGATCAGTGTGTAGTAATCCATTCACTACATTCAAACAGTAATCAGCAGATGTACAATAAGTGGTACATTCCCAGAGATATGCCAGTTATTGTGCACTGTGATATCATCACAATGGATGCACCGTATTTACAATGTGGTGTATTAGAGAGCAAAAACGGCACAGATATGTGATGTATTTGTGTTGTGAAGGGGGTGCATTGCTTGACTTGCATTCCAAGCGCAACGCAGCTCCAGCAATGCTCTTGGAGTTCTATGCTCACAATGCTGTGTCAATCCTTACACCTGTTTCAAGCAGGTGCAGGGTTTTGACATAGCATAGGCCTAAAAGTGACTGAATGAAATCTTATAGATTTCACTCAGTCACTTTTAGGAGGCGTTCCTATGCCAGAACACCTCCACTCCCTCTCCCCCCCCCACTCTATGCGCAGGGCTTTAGAATGTGATGCACCTTCCATATGCATCACATTGTAAATATTAGACACCATGGCAAATCTTTTGCACCACCGCTGCATCACAAAAGTGACGGAAAAGATGTGTAAAAGGGGGTTGTAAATCCGCTCCTAACACATAGAAAGTCACCCAGGCAGTTTCACTAGCAGTGCAAATTGAAGTATAGACTTCTAACATATTTATATGGATGTGTTACATTGAAGTGCTTCGGAGGTACTACAGTATAGTATAGGTAAACACCTTATACATTTATGCTGTAGCACTCTCTTATAGTTTTGCACTTTCACATTCACCATACACTACTAATTCATTCATTAATTTATGCACTACACATTCATTCTGACAAACTTTTACACACTAATATAAAAATATAGTTCTTTCTTAAGGCAGTGTAGGTAGTTCTGAAAAGAACAGTTTTTTTAGGGCTCGCCTGCTGATGCCCTTGCGCATAGCTGGCGAAGCTCTATAGTGGCTTATCCAGAGTTTAACCACTGGCGATTCCATGCAGTGCATGTGCTTTTTAGGTCATTGCGCAAGCGCAAGCCCTAAAAAGCGCGTGCACAATGCCACCAGCCGCCTGCCTACCTGCCTCGCATTACCACATCAAAGGCAGCCCAGCCTCCCTCCCACAAGCTTCTCAGCGTGCGCTCTGCATTTCTCCTCCCAGCGCTGGCCGTACTTTCAGTTTCACGGCCGCCAGGCCGTGTCTCCTTTTATGCTCCCATCGAAAATATACAAACGTTAACATGAATAGAGAGTTTGAAATGTCCAAGTCTACTCACAAGGGCTTCACCAGTTCGCCCCCAAAAGTCTTGATTTAGTCGAATTTAGTAACATTTATTTTTTTAGTTTCAGCGCATTTTCCCACGCGCATTCGCATTCCTTGTTTTCCTTTCATTGTTCCTGTGCTTGGCAACGTTAGCAGCAGACCGTGAACTATTCGCACCCACCCTCTTGTCTTATTCCAGAGCTCCAAGCAGATGAGGACAGCGAATGACTCTTAATGTGTTTTACATCAAAGGCTGACGTTCGCCCCCAAGAGTCTTGATTTAGTCGAATTTAGTAACATTTATTTTTAAAGTTTCAGCGCACTTTAAAACGCGCATTCGCATTCCTTGTTTTCCTTGCATTGTGCCTGTGCTTGGCAATGTTAGCAGCAGACCGTGAACTGCTCGCACCCACCCTCTTGTCTTGTTCCAGAGCTCCAAGCAGATGAGGACAGCGAATGCCTCTTAATGTGTTTTACATCAAAGGCTGACGGGAGTTCTGACAGTTCGCATGTCCGTCTTGTTCTATTTCTTATTTCACCCGGCCGTCTCTCCAGGGCAGAAGACGCTACCTCAGAGCCCTGCCAGGGCTGCAGCTGCTCGGCATGGTGTGCCCGTGCAGACTCAACCCACCATACCCCGAACTCTGGCTTTTCAAGCTAGTTTGCAGGAGGAACTCGCTTCTTGGTCTCTCTCTCCCCATCTCCCCCTCTGCCTGCTCTCCTCTCTCTCTCCCTCCCTCTCTCCCTCCCCTTTCTCTCCCCTCCGTCCTTCACTCTCGTCCTCCCCCTCTCTTCTTCCCCTCCCTCTCTCCCTCTATCCTCTCTCCTTTTCCCTCTCTCCCTTTCCCTCTCTTCCCTCTCCTCTCTCCCCGTCTCCGTCTCTCTGTCCTCTCTCCCCCTCTCTCTCCCCCTCTCTCTCTCCTCTCTCCCCCTCTCTCTCCTCTCTCCATCTATTTACCCTCTCCCTCTCCCTGCTCTCCTTTTTCTCCCTCTCCCCATCTCCCCCTCTGCCTGCTCTCCTCTCTCTCTCTCCCTCTCTCCCTCCCCTCTCCCTCCCCTCCGTCCTTCACTCTCGTCCTCCTCCTCTCTTCTTCCCCTCCCTCTCTCCCTCTACCCTCTCTCCTTTTCCCTCTCTCCTTTTCCCTCACTTCCCTCTCTCCCTTTCCCTCTCTTCCCTCTCCTCTCTCCCCATCTCCGTCTCTCTCTCCCCCTCTCTCTCTCCTCTCTCCCCCCTCTCTCTCCTCTCTCCATCTCTTTACCCTCTCCCTCTCCCTGCTCTCCTTTTTTTCCCTCTCCCCATCTCCCACTCAGCACCACCACAGCATCACTCAGCAACACCACAGCATCACTCAGCACCACCACATCATCACTCAGCGCCACCCCAGCATCACTCAGCACCACCACAGCATCACTCAGCACCACCACAGCATCACTCAGCTCAACCACAGCATCACTCAGTGCAACCACAGCATCACTCAGCGCAACTACAGCATCACTCAGCGAAACCACAGCATCACTCAGCACCACCACAGCATCACTGGTTAAAATATGTTCTTTCAATGTTTCAAGCTGTTTTCAAGCTTTCGAGCTTTATTACAAATCACAAAAAGATGTTATTATTTCACTTCTGCTCTAAGATTTTCGTCACAATAGAAAAACACTGAACATAATCTTCCCAAAAGTTATCTACAAAAGTTTAAGCTATTGCCAAATTAAATAAATTATTTAAGTATTAATTATTTAAAAAAATTAAAAGCAATTGTTATTTGTAATATCAATACATCTAAGTCCCGTAAATATAAAACGTGTTGCATTACAAATGCTGTAGGTGTCACATTTGCGAAAGTTACAACTATTGGCATTGTAAATGACAAAGCTATTAATTTAGCTATTTTGAAAAATACCACATAAATAATAAAAATTTAATTTATAAGACCAATAGCTCAAACTTTCCTAATGCGAGCCCTATTGCATTTCCAATGCTTGTTTCTTTTTAGTTTTCTTTTTTAAAAAAACTATTTTTATGATTGTCCTAGATAATTTCTTTCTTTAATATGTCCATTAAATACATAAATATATGTTTTTGAACAATTAGAAACTTTCGCGCCGTACGCTTATCAGGCGTCGTACATGACGTCACGCCGAAGTGTTGATGCGACGCGCAAGGTAAAAGCGTATCCGTAACGAGTGCGCGGCTACACGCAGAGGACCATTTACCGTACAAAGTTTGGTGCGATAACTGTACGCGTACGGTGCGATTACCCAAAAAAATATGAAAAAGGAATTATACAGAATTTAATTGTAAAAAATTGGAAAGAAAAAAGAATTTATAAAAAAAATGGGATTTACATTTGTTATTATTTTACATTTGGAATATGAAATATAATTTACAAAATAAAATAAATATAAATATTTATAGTAAAAATGTAAGAAATTAGTATAAAAAGAAAGAAATATAATAATTTATACATTTAAAAATTATCATTTACAAGACCTTTGAAATTCATTGAAAAAACCATAGGTTTCAGCCACGTTATAGTTAGGAATTAGCCTTTAAAAAACCTTAGAAATTCACTGAAAAAACCAAAGGTTTCACACATGTTACAGTTAGCTGTACATTTCACTCATACAAAACCATTGAAATTCCCCCGTTATAGTTAGTTCAGCTAACTATAACTAGCACACCCGCAATGCACTGCTGATGACGTCACATCACATACTACATCACTCATGACATAGTCAGTTACATCACTCATGACATCACTGATGACATCTCAAATGACATCACTGATGACATTCCTGTGTGCTGAAACAGTGCACCCCCAGCCACCATTTTGTGTTCACAAGCCAGTGAGGCCAGCCCCCCTGCCCCCTCCCCCCCCCCCCAGCAACAGGGAGTTTCTACATCAGAGGGTGCTTCTGTGAGCTGTTGAAACTGTATTTACTGGGGCCTGTGCACTTCGTTTTTTGGCCAGCAGGGGGAGTAAAGCTTTATTTAAACAGTATTGTTAGATTTCGAGTTAGTGAAGCCTTTACCTGCTGAAGTCCAAAGTTGTGGATTGAGCCTGTCTGTCTCCTAGGAGATTCTGAACAGGAGCAAGCAGCTGCCCAGACCCCACCTCCAGGCCAGCAGACCATTGGCTATTCAGCTACCAGGCAAGCCTGAGCCCTCCTCTCACACCTGCCCAGGCCCCTGAAGGCCTTGCTGGGTGCACCCCAAATCAGTCTCCTCCATCTTGTGAGTTGCAGCCCACATGTGCCCCAGATTGCTTTGAGCAGAGTCCAGGAAGTGGTAAGGAGGCAGACTAGTGCTGTCTCTTCCCAAGACAAAAAGTTATTTAAAAAACGATTTTCACTTTCTGTGTTTACTGTCTATGCCTGTGGTTGTTACAGTTAAAAATTGTAGTTTTAGCCTGCCTATAATTGCATATTTTATCACCTGTGTTGTCTTTTAAATGTGTGGTTTTCCCTGCCCATGATTGCCTTCATTTAGTGTGTTGAATTGTGGGATTTGCAGTCCAACTTCTGTAGTTTGTCCCTCTCATTCCTTGGTGACAAATCTGTTTTCCCTCCAAATTTCTCCTTTGCTCTGTGCTTAGGCCTGTGTGCTGAAACAGTGCACCCCCAGCCACCATTTTGTGTTCACAAGCCAGTGAGGTCAGCCCCCTGCCCCCCCCCCCCCCCAGCAACAGGGAGTTTCTACATCAGAGGGTGCTTCTGTGAGCTGTTGAAACTGTATTTACTGGGGCCTGTGCACTTCGATTTTTGGCCAGCAGGGGGAGTAAAGCTTTATTTAAACAGTATTGTTAGATTTCGAGTTAGTGAATCCTTTACCTGCTGAAGTCCAAAGTTGTGGATTGAGCCTGTCTGTCTCCTAGGAGATTCTGAACAGGAGCAAGCAGCTTCCAACTCCCTGGCCAGCAAACCTTGTCTGAGGTTGCTGGGCCCTTATATGGTGTGCTGATGGTTGGCACATGTGCACACTGATTGGTGGCTGTATCTGGTGTTTTTTATTGGGTTAGGGTTAATGTCCTCATTGGCTGGGTATTTGAGGGTTCTGATTGGTTTCTTGGTCTGTGATTCAATCATTGCAGGGTTGGGATTAGGGCTAGGGTTCGGATTTCTATAGGAAGTAGGGACTAGGGCTTCCTATGTTATTGGTTGTTGGGAGTAGGGTGGGACTAGGACTATGGTAAGACCTTTAATTGGAAGTAGCGATTTAGTGCTTCTGGTGTGATTGGTTGTTGGACCAGTTGTGGGACTAAGAGTAGGGTTAGGCTTTCTATTGGAAGTAGGGACTAGGGCTACTTATACCATTGGCTGCTTGGACTTGGGTTGGGACTAGTGGTAGGACTAAGGACTTTATTGGATGTCGAGATCAGGGTTTTTGAACTGATTGGGTACTTGGACTAGGGTTAAGATTGGCTGCAAGGTCCTGGTCTCCTATTGGGTCAAGATGTTAGGGCTAGTGTTGTGATTGGATAGTGTTAGGGCTAGGGTTCCCATTGGCTGAAGGGGTCACCTGATTACTAGGGCTACAAAAAGGGCCAGGCTTAGGGCGTCTCAGCCCGGGCGTCGAGGCTAAGGGTGGAGAGGACAAGGGTAGTTGCCTGTTTGGGCCTGTTAAGGGTGGAGAGGACAAGGGTAGTTGCCTGTTTGGGCCTGTTAAGGGTGGAGAGGACAAGGGTAGTTGCCTGTTTGGGCCTGTTTGAGACTGGTCGGGACTAGGGCCTGAAATGCTGCCCTTTTTCTCTTAAAAAAAAAAAAAATCCTTCACTCTTTTATCCCTCCACTATCCTTTTTCTATCAAAATTAACAGACTAACATGTTCACTTCTCAAATTCCATGTTCCATATTCAACTATACTAATATACTGCCCAAATAACTGAATAACATATCTACTACTCAAATTACTTCGTATTTATACTATACTAATTTTCAACACTAATCCTTTATGGGTTCCGGAGTGGCGTGCTACTCGCCAAAAAAGGGCATCAACACCCATCAGGGGTAACAAGTGCTATATGAATGCAAATCTTTCTTCCCCTTTTATCCATCCGCTATCCTTCTCACGCCAAGTAACACACTAATATCCACCACTGAAATTACCTCATATTTCACCATATTAATTCACCACTAATCCTTTATAGGCTCCCTGAATAGCATGCGTCAACAAGCGAGCGATAAATAAATACTAACCTTTGTCCTACTTTGTCCTTCTGCTATCATTCCAAATCCAAATAACTGACTAACCTATCCACTATTTAAAATGTACTTGCATGTTTCACTATACTAATTCAAAACTAATCCTCTGTGGGTCCCGGAGTAGCGTGCTACCCGGCGAAAAAGCGCTTTGACGCCTCGTCAGGGGTAGTAAGCGCTATATAAATGCAATTACAATACAATACAATACTGATGACTGGGGGAATGTGTGACATTGATCCACATTTGGTCCATCACTTGTTGTTTTTGCAATTGCCGCCCTAAGTGCGCTGGGGATGCCCAGACGTGGGTCCCAGGCACTCCACACCACTTGGAGTCAAGCTAGCCGGGCTGATGAGAGGTGTTACCTCGAAACCGGTCCGGTCCTCGGATGCTTGATTCCGTTCTGGGAAGGACATGGCTTTTGTAGTTCGGACTGGACTGTTCACATGGGGCAACAGGGTCAGAGCTGATTTGCATATCGCCATTGTCTAACCCAGGGTGGTGTGGAGTGCCAAAAAACGATGGATTTGGACCCAGATCTTTTGACTGGGGGAATGTGTGACATTGATCCACATTCGGTCCATCACTTGTTGTTTTTGCAATTGCCGCCCTAAGTGCGCTGGGGATGCCTAGACGTGGGTCCCAGGCACTCCACACCACTTGAAGTCAAGCTAGCCGGGCTGATGAGAGGTGTTACTCGAAACCGGTCCGGTCCTCGGATGCTTGATTCCGTTCCGGGAAGGACATGGCTTTTGTAGTTCGGACTGGACTGTTCCCATGGGGCAACAGGGTCAGAGCTGATTTGCATATCGCCATTGTCTAACCCAGGGTGGTGTGGAGTGCAAAAAAATGATGGATTTGGGCCCAGATCTTTTGACTGGGGGAATGTGTGACATTGATCCACATTCGGTCCATCACTTGTTGTTTTTGCAATCACTGATGACATCATCCTTGTGAAAGAGTGGCAGACCTCCTCTCACCCTAATATAACCTAACATTTTCAAAAAAATGGAGATACCAATACCAGTTAGAACAACCTATTCAGTAATTTAAAATCTACATACACATCCACTCATTCACTAATAGTTCTATATAGTCACTCATATATGTGCTCACTCATAATATGTACTCATACACCTATACATCCTGTTACACACCTACACTTATACATAGAGTTATTCACACATATACTCACACATGCAAATAAACTATCAAACATCCATTTACTTGCATATACAGCTCTACACACACCACTATATTTATTTCTACAGAAACGTACACATACTTACTCTCTTAAACAATCAGTTATATAAACACATACTTATTTATACAGGAACTCTTCCAATCTGTCACTGTCATATATCCTTACTTATATACATCAATACTCACATATACTAGTTTAAAAGACATGTACTTACTCATAAAAACACTATTGAGGCAGTGATTCACTCACTAACACACTCATGCACACAATCATCCACCCATACAGTCCTGCACACATGTTGTCTTCAAAACACATACAAACAGTGAGCCACTCATTCATGCATCTGGGCGCTAAGTAATACCCCCCACCAAACCATACAGACACTCATTCTGATACTGAAAAAACCAACTAATAACCCATATAAACACTCATGTAGCTACTCACTAACCCATGCAGCCACTTATACACAAAGTGAGACACTGATACAGATATTTACATATTTAAACATTACTCGCTAACACATGTATTCACAAAGATATACTTAATAAGTCAGTTGTACAATCAATTTTACAACAAAAAAACATTTAGACACTTATTTACCCATTTATTTTTCCATCGACCTTTAGATATACATGTAAAAAAATATTTCTTTTTCAGAAAGACACACATTCACTGGATGATGTCATCAGTGATGTCATTTGAGATGTCATCAGTGATGTCACTGACCATGTCATGAGTGATGTAGTATGTGACGTCATCAGCAGTGCATTGCAAGTGCGCGAGTTATAGTTAGCTGAACTAACTATAACAAGGGAATTTCAATGGTTTTGTATGAGTGAAATGTCCAGCTCACTATAACATGTGTGAAACCTTTGGTTTTTTCAGTGAATATATATATATATATTCACTGAAAAAACCATAGGTTATAGACCATATATAGTTAGGAATTAGCATTTACAAAACCATATTTTACTCACACAAAACCATTGAAATTTCATATATAGTTAGTTGCCCTAACTATATATCGCGCACCCGCAATCCACTGCTGATGATGTCACATATTACATCATTCATGACATGGTCAGTGACATCACTGATGACATCACTGATGACATCTCAAATGACATCACTGATGACATCACTGATGACATCATTCATGTGATAATACGATGAACCTCTTCAGACTCTAATATAACCTTAGATACACTCAGTGTAAACAGACACTCACAGATTGTCACTCATCCATGGAGTTACTCATGCACCTACTCAGTCATGCAAAGAATCAATCACACCTCCATTTCCTCAACTATACAGTTATACACACCTTACTAATTCAAACATATTCTAACATATTTTTACTCTCTTATACAATCACTGATACAAGTTTTCAATGATCCATGCAGCCACTCACACATTCACTGGCTCTTCTGCACAGTTATTTATATATGTCTACTCTCACATGTACTGTGTTTTACATATGTACTTACTTTGACATGTAGCACTGAGATATCCATTCACTCAGCAATACACTCATGCACACAGTCAACTGCCCATGCAGCTGTTTCCACATGCACTTTTGAACCCATACATATAGTGAATCAACTGCTCACACATCTATGCACAGAGTCATACACCTTCCATCAACTCACACACATACTCAGTCTCCCATACAAATACTTGGGCAAACAATCAATAACCCATATAGTTACTCATATAGCTACTGATCAACACATGCAGCAGTATACAGAACAACAGATATAATGATGCACAAAATAAGACAGTTTAGTCACTAACCCATGCACTCAGTGAGACACATTTAATCACTCTCTCATACAGTCAGTTATGCACCTACTAAATCCTTCATCCAGACACTTAAACATCCACTCATTCTTCAATATGTAAGACATATTTTTACTTTACTGCAACATACAGTCACTGGATGATATCATCAGTGATGTCATCAGTGATGTCCTTTGAGATGTCATCAGTGATGTCATCAGTGATGTCACTGACCATGTCATGAATGATGTAATATGTGGCATCATCAGCAGTGGATTGCGGGTGCGCGATATATAGTTAGGGCAACTAACTATATATGAAATTTCAATGGTTTTGTGTGAGTAAAATATGGTTTTGTAAATGCTAATTCCTAACTATATATGGTCTATAACCTATGGTTTTTTCAGTGAATTTTCAAGGTGTTGCAAATGCTAATTCCTAACTATATATGGTCTATAACCTATGGTTTTTTCAGTAAATTTCAATGGTTTTTTAATAGCAAATATCAAAAGCTGTAAAATGTATTTTTATTCTAATTCAAAAATATATTTAAAATTTTTGTAATTTAATGCTTTTATTTATATATTTTTTTTAATTATTTTTTTTTGTTTCGCTGCCGGTTCGCGAACCGGGAAGCTTTCCGTTAGCTCAATTTGATGCCGCGACCCGGTCCGCTAACCGGTAAACGTTCCGTTTGCGCAACTGCCGCATTAGAAATCAACATCGTGACGCGTCGCGGAAGCGCGACATATCACGTTGTCGCGTAATGCGTCTTATGACGCGCCGCGTTAGCGCTCCTGGAAGTGCTCCGGACCGCGAACCGGAAGCGATCCGGGGCGCGGCGCGCAGCGCGTAACATGAGCGTAACAGGTCATGTGACTTGTTTATAAAACTTTTCATTGGTTCATTTCACTTTTGGTTTCCTAATGATGTAAGACTAGGTCATGTGACCTAAAAATAACACTTTTCATTGGTTTAGAACTATTTTTTTTCCCAAATGATGAAAGCCCCCACCTTTTTTCTCACTCTGACTTTCAACTTTGAGAAAGGAAGACCTATTTTGCTCTGTGAAAAAAATGGCTTCAGTAGTAGCTGCAGCTGCTGGACCCCCCCCACCACCACCTCCTCATAAGAAGAGAGGACCACCTCCACAGTTCCTTGGAAACCCAGAGGAGGAAGAGGATCCAGAAGAGGAAGAGGAAGAAGAGGCGCCACGATTTTTGAAAGAGTTACCCCGGGTATCTCATTACAAAAATAGTTTTATCTGGCAGTTTTTTTCTATTCCAGCAGGAAAGAAAAAAGTTAATGCACGCTATGTTACGTGCCTTATATGCCAAGATGAATTATCCAGGGGCACTGAAAAAAAGTACAGTTATGGGAACCACACTATGCACCGTCATATGCAGAGGTGGCATCCACTAAATTATAGCCGGGCAGAGATGCGTGACCTGCAAGAGAACCCTCCAACTTCTGTGGCCAGGACATCAGCTGATATTTCTCTGACGGTTGCAGAGGCACGAGAAACAGTGCCAAATATCCCAAAAAATTTTGTTCATATGAAGTTTATTTGTTTATATTGTGGCACTTTAATTTCATGTGCTAATATGAGTGTTAAATTAATTAATTTAGCATTTGAAAAACACCAATGCTCTAAACGCCCCAAGCAATAATTTTTTTTTGCTCCTGTTGAGCCTTTTTCAATGCCTGTTTTTTGTTCTTTCCCTTTAAAAAAAACAAAAAAAACATAAAATTGTTCAAAAAATACAAAAAAAAACAAATAATGTTCAAAAAAGAAACAAAATATATAAAACTACAAAAACATTAAAAAAAAGTTCTTTTCAGAACTACCTCCCCTTTATACAAAAATTGCTAGAAAGTGTAACACTCTGGCAAGCTGTTTTTTTTTTAGTTCGCTTTCCGGTTCGCTCGCCGGTACGCGAACCGGGAGCTAACCCCAATTTTTAAAAAATAAAAATAAAGGAGTAAGTACAAGGGAAGTAAACAGAGAGTAATGTTAAAAGAAAGACAGCTATAGGGACTAAACCAGAGATGCTGTTTAATAGATTTATTTACCGAAGAAAAGATGGAAGAGGATATAATTGTGGAAAACAAAATAGATAAGGAAGTGAAAGAATCAAGCATTGAAAATGCAATAGGTCTCACAATAGAAGAGTTTGTCCTTTTGGTTTTGCAAATGGATGAGTGGCGTTGTGTGGATGAGTGGCGTTGCGTGGATGATTGGCGTTGTGTGGATGATTGGCGTTGCGTGGATGAGTGGCGTTGCGTGGATTAGTGGCGTTGCGTGGATGAATTGCGTGTGTGAGTGGCGTAGTGTGTGTGAGTGACGTTGTGTGTGTGAGTGGCGTTGTGTGTGTGAGTGGCGTTGCGTGTGTGAGTGGCGTTGCGTGTGTGAGTGGCGTTGCGTGTGTGAGTGGCATTACTGTGGGGGGGGGACGAGAAATGCACACGGCAGACAGGGGAGGGGACGGAGCGGAGACAGCAGAATGAGGGTGTAAAGCAGCCGGGGCCTTTGAAGTGAAGCTAATCTTCACTTCAAAGGTGTGGGAGGAGTGCGCCTGAGGGAACAGACGGCGATTTGGTAATGTGCACACGCATTTTAGGTCAATGCACTTGCGCATTGAACTAAAAGCCACGGGCACAGCTCCAAATTTCCACATTTAGTTAAACTTTGTTTAAAGCTCTATAGTCTGAAGCCCTATAGTAGGTGAATGTGATAGAAATGTAACGAAAAGAGTAGAAAACATTTACCTTATAATTTTTGTTAACTTATTCAATTTTTTTTCATACTTTCAATCTGTGAAAGAGAGAACAAACATTTGAAAAATATTAAAACATGTATTTAAAAATTAGAAAAGACATGGGAAAAGGTTGAAGGACAAACAGTTTTTCAACAACTTTGACATTTACAGAAGCCTCTGCTTCTCTAGGCCCCCTACACAGTCCTAAAGATATATATTTTAAACTAACAGTATCTTGATGCTGATGAAGTGAGGCCTATTTTGGAACATGGTGCATCTTTTGCACTGCTGATGTCTCACAACAGTGATGCAATGGCAGCGCAAAAGAGATGTAAAGCCATCATAAAATTGTCCCTAACATTTTAAATGATTGTTTCAGGATGCAAATAAGATGTGTCCTTTCCAGAGGTTTGTTTGAGGTGAGGCCTATTCAGGTTTCAAAATAAAACAGTACCCAGAAGTGCAGCACTGTATGCATTAACTTTGACACTTACAGAAGCCTCAGTTTCTCCATGTCTACCTCACATTTCTAAATGTATATCATAAGTACAAAAAGTAGAGAATTAATTATACATGTTAAATGGTTTATTTTTGCTGTTCTCAGAATGTATCAAATTTCACTAAAATCAGTGACTTGAAGGTATTCATCATGTAACAGCGGGGAAAAAAACACAATAAAAATGATTGTGTTTAAAAAACCCATACAACATAAGAAATCAGAATTCAAAACTCCTTAAAATTAACTTACTTTCCATGACGTCGAAGGATGTCCTATGAACAGCTTACACTCTGTTGTGCTATTAATATTTTCAGCCCGCCACTTTCTGAAAGAAAACCTCTATCGTTTTGAAAAATATGTTACATACGATAAAAGACTTCTCACATTCTACCACATGTTTCCACAAGGCCAAATCATGTTAGAGCGATTTACAACTCTTGGAATTCCGACATTTTTTATTTTCGCAAGTTTCAGAAAGAAAACGTTTAAGATTACTTTCACAATCCTGGACTACTAATATCTTACCCTTCTTGCTCACTCATGTTCTACTTTTCCTATGACACTGATACTGCTTACTATGAAGCAGACTTACTTGCATCAGGTTTATATAGTTGGATTTTTAAAATGACATTATAATCAAAAGTTTTGACCAATAATCTAGACAGCATTGCAGACTTACATTCCCTCTACTCCATGAACCTCTTGAAATTTCTCAGAGCACATCCCGAGATTCTTTCCCTAAAATTTTGGTTTTAAAAACACCAGTTAAGAATTTTTAAGGTCATACGGCAAATTTTTTTTGAAAGTTATAACAGAATCGTTGCAGAATGACCAGACGTTTCTAGACTTTAAATAAGCTGTGTAATGTCCGTCCTGATGTTGTTGAAGGACCGTCATGATATATAATTGCTGCAGTTACAAAAGTCCTTCCTGATATTGACAACTGCGAAGCAACAACATTTTTTATTAAAGTTGTCAATTTTGTTCCATCAGGCCTACATCGTTGGAACATTAAAATGACATACTGGCCATATCTTCGTATAAATAATGTTGACATCATTTCAGATTTACATTGGCTACACTCCATGTTGTGATCAGCTGCTTTTACTAGCGTATTAAAGGACACTGATTTACTGTCTGGCAAAGTTAAATATATAAATCTTTCTGAGTCTACACTAGTAGTACTTGATACCCTACAGTTCTCGCAGTCATGCTGCCATTGATAAGAAAGCCCAAACAGGTGATCTACATCTACACCCTCATCTTGCAATACATCAAGCATATACATTAAAAACTCCTGACAATCCTGCTGAATATTTTCAGAGAATTCTGTTTGACCTGAACATTCGTCTAACAGATAACGAACTTCAGACACACTTTCTACTTTTGTTCTATCAGTGCTACATTTCTCTAACACAGAATTCAACAAACAGCATAAACTTTGTTCCGAATTGATCACAATCTGTTCTTTTAAAGTCTCTAGTGAAAAGACAACATTAACAACTACATTAGCATAGCAGTTGACACCAGAACTGTTTTCAAATTGAAAACCGACAACATCTTCAACAGAATTCATTTTCTTTCTGCTTACAATTTTCGGTTCATCGACTTTTTGGCTTTTTGCTACAACCTCCCTACTATTACTGATATTTCTTCGTTTCCGGCCTACCACACGTTTCTCAAACAAAGGATATTGAGGCAAATGTGGCGCATACTCTCTTCTTAACCTATTGTATTCCTTAACACATTCTAGATCCGCACAAATGTTTGTGACATCACAGTCAATCAAGTACAATCCCGATAAAGTTCTAACTCGTGACAATGCCACATATGCAATACCCTCCTTGAACACAGAACTGCCAATATTCACCAATGCACTGTCTACACTTAAACCTTGCGATTTATGGATTGTCACCGCATATGCCAAGCAAACAGGAAACTGCTTACGGCGAACATATAAGTCTTTAACAAGCAAAAACCTAGCAGAGCAACGACCAATTAGCTGTACTTCCTCAATGCCATCAAATTTAATTTTTAAAAATTCAATTCCATCTCTACTTCTGTATTTCTCAAAATCAACAACATTACCCATTGATCCATTTACCAGACCTCTTTCAACATGTAAATTCCTTCTCAAAATGATTCGGCAATTTAAACACACATTCAAAGTCTTTTCAAAACCCGCAGTTTTAGATATAGTCTTCTCTAATGAATCCAATTTTGATTTCAAATTCTCAGACAAAATAATTGTTGATCCCATATGCTCTATTCTGTCAATAGCTTCCAGTTTCACAATCTCTTGCTTTTCTAAATGCAACATTTTGTTGTTGAAGATGGCACATTCTGCAAGAGTTGGCATCAAACATATTCCGGATTTCTTCTCAGTAATTTTCTGAAAAATATTCTCAGGCACAACGTCTTGTTCTGGATATAAATTTGACAGTAATCGTGCATGTAAAGCTTCTTTCCCATGCTCGGTCACTTTTCCAATTCTAACATCTTGTAGAATATTCTTGTAATCTTCATCCTTCGCCTGACGCATATTTTCATGCAGTTCAGCATAATTGAAGTTTAACCATATATTGACGTTGCCAATGCTCCCTAGGCACTTCCTGGTATCTTCATGCGTGAGCATTTTGAACACAGGTTGTCCTTTCACTGGTGTCAGCTGCAGAAGATCTCCGAAAACAATGATGTGTTTGCCACCAAATAACACATCATACTCAGTTTTAAGAACTTCTTGCATTCTCAAATGCACAAAGGCAAGCATGACATTGGAAACCATGCTTACTTCGTCAATGATAAGAAGTTTCATTTTCCTCAAGACTCTTGAAACTTCACAACAAGCATCTCCAGATAACTTGCGGTATTGTAATTTGTTGTCATGCTCCACTGGCAGCATCAGTAGACGATGCAAAGTAATACCTTTAATGTTATGTGCTGCCAGTCCAGTTGGAGCGGTGACAACACAAGACAGCGATGACTCAGTCCTTTCCTGCAAATAACAAGAAATTGCTTTAATGAGGAAACTTTTTCCAGTTCCCGCTTCTCCACTCACGTACAGTCGGACAGGCTTCAACGACGTACATGAGCACTCTTTCTTCTCATGACTTAATCCATGATCAATTTGCTTGGTAACTTCGTCATATATTTTCCTCTGCTCAACGTTGAGTTGTTTTTCCAAGTCTTCTAAGTTAACCGTATCCTCCTGAGCATGTGCCATGGCTCTTTCCACTTCATTCATAGCAGTGGCAGCTTCATTTTCGATAACAGGTCCTCCTAGTGGATCCTGACTCAATGAAGCAGAACTCTGACTGTCCTGAGAACTGTCTCTGGCAATCTCGGCTGCAATCGTTGCTTCCTGCTCAATTTCCAAAGTCAACATTTCTTGATATTTGGGAAAAGCAGGACATTCTATGGTTTCCTTGGTGGCAGTGAAAGAGTCTTCGTAACAGAGGAAATCTCCAAGCAGTTCCTCTTCTGCACGCCAAGGCTTGAAAAGTTGCAAAAGTGCTAAATAGAAAAACTCCTTTTTTTCTGGAGATTCGCCACTCAATTTTCGATGGTTTACCAAGTGGCATTTTCTTTGCTTGACCAGACATCCCTCACTTCCAATTACAGCATACACTCCTTTCTCAATATCTTCTTTGATGTTCCTCTTGAATATGTAATTTTGTAGAACCTCATACAAACAAACATTCTCAAGGTGACTGCTTCGATTTGGATAATATGTATCCAACATGTTGGTCTTCAAAATGTCGGTACTGTTTGGCTCCTTTTCCGCCAAATACTCAATTTCCCGCACAGGTTTCAGAACTCGATTACGCGTTGCAGCAAGACCAAGACTCGCCCAAACGATACTCCTGGATTTGGCATAGAGACTTGCTGAAGACAACCGGTCAGAACATTCGTAAGCTCCGATTTCTCGATGCGACAACATCTTCAGACTGAAACTGTACAACTTCTTGCTGAGGCTCTTTTCATGGGAAATGTCCTCCCACATATCCTTCAATTCTGTCTTTTCTTTTTTGGTGATGTAAGATGTCACATACCGAGCCACAGCCATACAGTTGTCAGCCACAAACTGTATATCCATGTTAGCATTCCACATGGACAAAATCACTGGGTTGTAGTCGTTGATGTACTTGGACTCTTCGTTCCTTTTCAAATTGTATGTATTTTTGGGTGATTTCCTCGTCACATTATGTTGCAGAGAAGACATCAAACTGTTCACTCTTCCTTTAGAAATCACCGGTCGTGGAAAGTTGAAACGACATTTGGTGTAGAACTTGTCCTTGTTTCTGAATTTACGATGACAGTACTTTCCACAACGATGGCTTTGGAAACGTAGAACTTGTTCTCTTAGGCTTTTCTTCTCCTTTGCGTTTGGAACAGCACACGTAGAATACTGTTCTATGAAACTCATCACTAAGTCATCCGGATCTGTTCCAAATTTAGGTGCATCATTGATCCACAGCAGCATATGTATATGAGGAGCACCTCTTGCTTGGTACTCCTTTCTCCAGAAGAAATCCAACACCTCTCCAAGAGGTGGATTCTTCTTATTCATGATGAAAGACATCATAGCTTCAAATCTATGATTGAAGTACCTGCATACATTCACTGGATCCAAAGAGCACAGTTCTCCGGGTGTCTTGAATTCGATGTTTTCAATGTTTCCATTTGCCTCTCGTAGAAATTCAAGTAAGTCTTCCCAGCCATACTCGGCACAGCTCAGAGTGAGGAACCATGTCGGAGTTCCTAAGTTCCTCAGCATACATTTTAAATCACCATGACGATGGTACCAGTACTCATTAGTACCACGCTGACACGCCATGAGATTAATTAGGTGAGAATCCAAAATACTGTCTTGGACATTGACTTTATCCATAAAGTCACTTGCCGAGATGTTTCGCATCTGTATACCACTTTTCAAGATGTGGTTCACTGCATATGACAGTCCAGACAGATCGCTTTCAAACAGGAGATGAAACAAATAGGGAATGCATTGTCGAAACCTAGCCTCTTCTGCATACAATCGTAAAGTCCGGTATTCAGAAGCAGGAATTTGATGAGGTCGCTCATCATATCTTCCTCCTTGACCTGTTGGAAATAGCTGTGGGAAACACCGAGCTTCCAAACTTTCCTCCCAAACACTAATGGGACTCCCTTTGGCTTGTTTCATTTGAAACAACTCAATAGCATTCCCCATGACTTCCTTGGAATGCAAAGGATGAACACTATAATGTTCATATATTTCTTCACTTTTAGAGGCTTCTACTTTCTCAATTTGGCCAGCACACAAATCGCTATCCTCTTCATCACTTACTTCCTCTTCTGCAACATATACATTCTTATAGTACTTATTATTTTTTTTCAAATACAATGTTGCCTTTTTGACTTTCCTAACATCCACTAAATCTTGCCATATTTTTTTATTCTTTGTCGGAACCCCATTAACTAAGATAACCAGAGGTTCCTCTTCCACTTTTTCTACTCCAATTGTGTTAATGTTTTTGTTCAAATCTAGAGGCAAATAAACAACTCTTCCCTTTAATCCTCTCTGTAAATCTGATGGAGGCAACTTCCCTGTCTTTGGCTCCATTCTTACAATAGCCTGAAAGGGATGGATACTTTGAATCAAAATAGATTCATAAGTATTTAAATCCTTCAATTCAGAAGGAATCTCAACCAATTCCAGATTATTATGAACCGCCCTAGCAGGCATCTGGTTTTGGTTTAATTTGTTACAACAATAAGTACACACACGTTGATCGGATCCCAAATCAAAACAATTTTCTACCATCAAGTATGTTGCGAAATCCTTCCATTCACTATTATTTTCCCTTTCTCTTTTTGCATATAAGTCCACTAACTTAATCTGATTCTTATAATAAGTGCGTCGACAACACACACAAGTGAAATTAGGCCTCTCACTTGATTTCACCTGAAACGTGGCAATTTCCTTCTGAAAATTATCTGTACTGGAAACCTGTACATTATTTTCAACATTACCCTCTACTTCTGGGTCAATTTGAACATTCTCATCTTTACTTCCAAAGTAACAAAACTCAATTTCTTCACAAATATTCTTCACATCTATTTCAGAACCATGCAAAAGAGCAGCGCATAATTGTTTAAGCATAATTGCTGGACTCTTAGCATAATACAACATTCTCACTAATTTCCTCACTTTATTATGATGCACTGCTAGCATCCTGAAATGATGAAAAACACTCTGGCATACTCTCCTGGAAAGACAAGCCAGTGAATGACCATGCAAACCTGTCCCTTCTCTCACTCTGCAAGGATCTAATTCTTGCAACAACTTCATTTTCTGCTTCAAACTTTTCTTATTAAATGTCCGTACAAAATCACAAAGCAAATTGATGGAATCCTGTTGCACACTGCAAATACTACTACACTTCCAAATGTACACAGGACCCTTAGGACGTCTTCCTAAAACCTCATTACCTAACACCTCTTCTGTCTCTGTTGTCACAAGTTTTTCTTTTTCAACTGGACAACCATCTTTCACTTCATAAGCTCGACCACTGGTGTCAACTGCAAGCACCAAATCATTATCCTGGAAATAACTCTCCTCATTAAAAAATGCCTCACAACTTGAACTATGCATCCATTCTCCGGAAAAAACTTCACAAAAATTACTACGATTGACTACTCTCTTCCATCTACTATTTGATTTGAAATCAGAAATTACCTTGTTTAGTTTCCTAATTCTATTGATTACCAAAATAAATAACTTTCGCTTAATTTCGAAAGCCTGATCCATAATTTTCTCTACATTTTTCTTTTTCTTATAAAATGCCACTTTCTGTTGGCCTTTCTTAATATTTTTTAACAAATTGACTATTATCCTGTTGCGGATCATTCGTTTTCGAATGTCCCTAAACTGTTGTTTCCTTCTACTATCATGCACAGAGTTATCTCTTGCTCTAGCAGTAACATTTTTGATTGGTCTTTCCTTTCCGTTTAAATTGCTTCTCTTTTTCTGGACTGAAACATTTTCTGTAGAAATACTTTTTTTACTACAAATATTTCTTATGAATGATTTCTCGGTCTTACCCGGAGCTTTCTTGGTGACTTGACAAGTTTTTTTTGTAGAGGACTGCTGCAGTAATAGATGAACCTGCTGTCTTTGACGGTTTGTAGCCTTTCTAATTCGATTCTTAGTTGGCATTTTCAAATTTTGAAATGATCTGCAGTTGAATCTGTGGTAAAATATAATAAAACATTTTATTAACCACTATTACCAAACATTAAATCAATAACAGTCATCAAAAACTTAACACCCTACTTATTATTTTAACATAGAACAATTTTTAGTGCATTGGCAAATTTAGCAAAGAAATTGAATGCTTCTACATTTTACCTGTGTTGTTTTATATGTGAATCTGAACTAATTTTATGAGCATATTTGATTATTTTAATAAAGACACTACACACAAACTATTTTTGAACTTTTGTTTAATTTTAAATGAAACGGTTTACTACATAGGCTCAAGCAGATCAGCTTCCCACCCTAAGTCAAACAATTCTGACAAATCGACATTCTCATCATATTCTTCATCATCCTCAGGATTTAAATGATGTAAGGGATCTACTTCCACTGACGTTTCAATGACAAGTTCAACGATAAGATCGAGATCAACTGATTGCTCATTATCACTCATGCTTGATGTTGTCGTTATCTTTAAAAAAAGAGAACAACAATGAGATGTTGCAGACTAAGACACAAATCTCAGAGACTATAATAGTAAAATTGTTGAATGCCCACCCTGCAACAAAACACCTATATGAAACCTGACGCAGGTTTCATGTGGCACAGGACTTTACAGCATGACACATCTGCCTAGATGCATCAAGTTGTAAATATGTTGCCACATAGCAAATCTTTTGCACCACCACTGCGTCACAAAAGTGACGCACAGTGGAACAAAACAGGCATACACCTATCATAAATCTGTCCCTAACATTTTAAATGATTGATTCAGGATGACGATAAGGTGTGGCCTATCCAGAGGTTTGTTTGAGGTGAGGCCTACTCACGGTTGCAGATGAGATTTACGCTTGTTGAAGAATACAGAGGAGATAATACATGTGAAGGCCTACCAATGAAGTAAGTCATGTCCACTTCACTCTTGAACAAAGGCCAGACCTCTTTTGTGTCCGTGGACAGACCTAAACTTCATCTGCACAATGTCATTCGTAAACGTAGGAAACACTAGTGATGTAATTGAAAAATGTAGAGTTTCTTTTCCTCATTTCACAATCACATCACCTGTGTTTCCGCAGTGACTTGAAATGCCCTAAGACACATGAAAGTGTTTTTTGATTGCCCTTGCACCATTGTTGGGTCACTTTTAACATGGCTATGTAACTCCAAGAATCAAAATCTAAATTTGCCAAGCACAGGTGGGAGCATATTTACAAGGAACTTGCCCCACGGAGAAAGCTCTTCAATTTAAATGGGAAAAATAACATCATAGACACTCAAATGCCTTATAAATATGCCCCAAACAACCTATGAAGCTCTAGCAGTACATATCCAGAAATGTAATTGATTTCAAAAAACGTTTTTAAACACAACATATAAATCAATTGTATACCTACATTCAAGAGGAAATGACTTAAAATGTCCTTAAGACACATGAAAGCGTTTTTTGATTGCCCTTGCACCATTTTTGGGTCACTATTAACATGGCTACGTAACTCCAAGAATCAAAATCTAAATTTGCCAAGTACAGGCGGGAGCATATTTACAAGGAACTTGCCCCACGGAGAAAGCTCTTCAATTTAAATGGGAAAAATAACATCATAGACACTCAAATGCCTTATAAATATGCCCCAAACAACCTATGAAGCTCTAGCAGTACATATCCAGAAATGTAATTGATTTCAAAAAACGTTTTTAAACACAACATATAAATCAATTGTATACCTACATTCAAGAGGAAATGACTTAAAATGTCCTTAAGACACATGAAAGCGTTTTTTGATTGCCCTTGCACCATTTTTGGGTCATTTTATTGTATTTTTTTAAATTTTTTGAAAACCTTTATTGTGCATGAAAAGGGGAACAAATACGGGCCTACAACCGTCAGGCCGGCCACGATACTTTTAAGCACAGGTGCAAGCAATCCGGTTCCCCAGCGGCATCAGGCAATACAGCAACAAGTAATAGCAGTTACACTGAATGAAATCATGTCGCCAAGGAGAAGGAGCATTGAAGGTTAAATTTTTAAATTTTTGTGATCTAAATATAAATCAGTAAAGAATAGAATCAAGGAGAACTGAGTCCGTACATTAGCTTCATAACATGAGCAGGCAACAATAAGAGACAACAGTAGTGATGAACACCCCGTCAATATGGCAGTACAGTGCAAAACAACAGGAGCGTCAGTCCGTATTTACGTACCACCCACAGCGCCACCCACTCCTTACTAACCCCTGTCACAGACCCAGAACAGAAGAAAGGAGAAAATTATAAAAGAAGATCATAAATAGGCACCATAGAAACTAACAAAAACTAAATATAACCCCCCACCCTACACACATGCAGAGGCTATGGCCTCGCCCCCCCCAGCAGAGTGTCTGTCGCCCCATAAACCCGAAATTTAGCAAGAAAAGAGAAAAAGGGAGAGAAAAAGGAAAGAGAAAGCAAAGACCGAACTTCGGAAGAAAGGCAGAAAAAGAAAAAGTGTCACCCTTGACATATAGGGAGGAAGACGAGTGTGTAAACTAATCTATGACTCCCCAAAAATTAAGATGGTGGGGAGGAGCCCACAATTATCAAGCTTCCCAACCTCACGAGCAATTCAATGGTTTCTACCCCAGACGGAGCTTCGAAATTGGGAGACCTCGCATCAGTTATAAACAAAGTGGTCTACCTCCGGACCCCCGTTCCGCCCAGAACCAAAATCTTGGCTACGAAGACAAACAATAGGATTTTATGACTGCGATCTTGAAAGAAGAAGAACATCCCCCCCAGCGCGCAAATCATAGCAAATAACAATACAGGCCAGGCCGTCACCAGTCAATCGGCAAGTCAGCGTGTGAAACATCCTCAGCCCTGGACAGAGCGCCGAAATGCCTCCAGACATGTCCATCGCTGTACACCCCTCTCCGGCCAGACAAAGAAACAAAATGGCCTCCTCCAGCAAAGAAGGCGAAGAGGAGGAAGATATGAGCGCCCCCAGTCGACAACACCAGCAGTGCCCAGATGACGGGGCGCCCCCCCATCGCAGGACGATTCACACTCTGCGAACGCGGAGAAAGAGTCACAGTAAAGGCAGGGAGGGGGGCCATCGCCCGAAAAGTCTCTGGGGACTGCCACAGTGTCAAGTCGGTGGCAACAGTATCAGGCAGCAAATCGGAGGGTGACTTCGCAACAGTAGCCTCATCAAAAGTGAAACAGGCTACTTCGCTTCTTCACATTCTCGCAGTGTAACAATGTCTCCTGAGCAGGGTTAGTCAGCGGCAACAAGGGGCCAGTCGAACGCAGTTGTTTCAGACATACGGCAGCTCCCACTATCCGTTGTTCCAATATATAGGCTTGTCGCCGCCATGTCGCCCGCAAGTCAAACAGGGCAGCCAGGATGTCGCCACAGGTCGGTTCTCTCCGTACTGCTGGCTGACTCATACTGCACGGGCGCTCCCCCAAGTTAATCACCAGTTCAGACATAGGCAGGATCCTGCCCGTTGAGGACGAAGAGACCGCCATCTTCCCTCTACATGGGAGGGGACGTCATGGTTACCCCCGCAGCAAGCTCGCAGTAAAGACAGGGGGGCGACTATGCAGGCAAGAGCTAGAAGAGTGGGAGCCACCGACAAACTGGCCGCACACAGGTCCAGACCAGGGCAGAACGAGCGCTTTCTCTCTAACCAGCGATGCGGACGAGCTGTGGTAGGGCAGGCACCCCAAGATGGACTCCGTGCAGTCCCCAGGCAGCTCACCGGGGGAAAATCGCTGTGGGTCGGGTTCCCATCTCTCTTGTTAGCAGGGCGACCCAGCCAGGAGCCTTACCGCTTCGAAAGGGGCGATGTGGCCCGTCTACGCGATCAGAAGCGCTCTTGTCCCAGCCAGTGTCGTGTTAGCGTGTCCGGTTGACGGCGCCCAGCCGCGTCCAGTGCGGCGATCGGCTCCAGGTCCCGGGTCGGCTTCAGGGGTCGGCAAACAGTGCGAGTTCACCGTGTAAACAATCGGCAGAGGTCCCAAAAGAACACCGGTGACATCAGCGTTCGCGTGTCACAATTCAGACACGGTACGGTCAGGATTAGTGACAGGATTTCGGTGCAGGATCGGACGGCTCACGGAGCCTGGAGCTTACACGTCCGTCCCGGTCGCCATCTTGGCTCCTCCCCCCTTTTGGGTCATTTTTAACATGGCTATGTAACTCCAAGAATCAAAATCTAAATTTGCCAAGCACAGGTGGGAGCATATTTACAAGAAACTTGCCCCACGGAGAAAGCTCTTCAATTAAAATGGGAAAAATAACATCAGAGACACTCAAATGCCTAATAAAGAAGCAGACACCATTATTTCCTTGTGAACATTTTTAAAAGAATTCCTTTTCCTCAAAAACGATTTTCAAGTCATAATTTGAAAACACTGCACAGCTCCTATGTACAAAAACACCCTGTCAGTACTAATACTTCACATTATCTCCAATGACAATTTCTCAAAAAAACAAAATCTATTTGTAAAACACTTGAGACAAAGCAACATTTTAAAAACACAACTTTCTTCATAATTTTCTCCTTAAATCATACTATTCTGAATCTAAATTAAATAAATCTTTTCTCACCTTAACAAATACTTTATGAGTTTCAAAACAGTCTCAGAAATACACCAAATTGTCTTCAGCAGAACAAAGAGTATGCACTCCAGAGGCTGCAGCTATAGAAAGCACAGAAATGCTGATGTTCATCACACATATCTCTCATGTCAGCCAATCAAAACTCTTCCCTCATTTTTTTCAAATCAAAACCCTTCCCCCCTCTGCCCTCTCTACCTTTTTTGCTTAGCAACCATCTCCTGATAGACCTCTGATGTTTGCAAGTTCACACAACAATGTTTCAATTGAACTCTGAACTCTCAGTGCACCTGCGTATCCAGTGCAATCTTTCATTAAATGATTTTTTCTTGACCATTCAAATTACATCGTTCAAAGAACACATCCATGCACCCTAACTTTCTGTTTTCAGAAATGGAAATCCACCAATCACTGCTAATGAATCATTAGCACCGAAACTCCACAGTTTTTTTTCTTTACAAACTCCTACTGTTTCAACTGCCCTTTCATTACCACACTTCATCTGACTGGAGCACAACCTTCTCTCACCATGTTTTATGTCTGGATTGTTGGACATAGTTACATCTACTGGGCTCAAAGGTAAGCTGAGAACAGAAATTTACCTAACCTCAATTTACAAGATGTGGAAATTAAGTGGTTGGGCCACAGAGGATTAAAATGTCACCAATTGATACCATTGGTGAAAACCTTTATGCATTTGCCAAAACCTGACCTGTTAATTGTGCACTGTGGAGGTAATGATTTGGGCACTTTGACTGGGGTAGGTCGGGAAATGCTTTTAAAGGACACCTTTGAGCAATTAATGGCACTTTTTCCTCAAACTGCCTTGGTATATTCAAATATATGCCAAAGACAGAAATGGAGGTGGTCGAACCAATTTTGTCCACAAATTGAGAAGTCGAGGAAGCATGTAAACAAATGAGAGACCATGGAATGGGCTCCATGTACAACAATAACTTGCGTTACTGCATGCAAGATATCTACAGAGGAGATGGAGTTCACTTCTCAGATGAGGGCAACAGAATTTTCATTTTGAATTTAAGACTGTGCATTGGTACGTACTTATAAGTACCTAAATGTACCATAAACCCAAAAGCTCTTCTCAGAGCTACCCTACATCTGATCACTCACAATTATTATTTTACTCTAACTTTTTTCACTAATTTTCAACAAACTACGCTCCCCGGAGCGCTACCCGGTACGCGAACCGGAAGCTAACCGCGCGAAATTTCTAAAAAAATGTTTTTTTCCCGCACATATGGGCCTCCTCAGCCACCCTCAGAAAACCTAGGGGGTCAAGATACGTCTACCGTGCCCCCTTCTACCCATTCTGAACATTATTTGCCCTCCATCTTGTATCTTAATTCGTCTGAAACACAAAATGGTGGACTCCCGTAACGCTGCTGGTTCGCGTACCGGGGAGCTCCCCGGGAAGCGGTCCATCAAAAAAGGTGGGAAAGTAATTTACAGGAAAACGACTGGAAACACTTTCACCAAATATAGATTAGCTCATACTACATACCATTCCCTGCCATTTTCATAAATTTGTTTGGAATTCCATTTAGCCATTTAGCCTGTAGACCTATCTAAATACCCTGAGGTAAATTACTTCACAAAACACATCTGAAGTGTTGGAATTGACAACCAATGAAAATGTTACTTTCATTTTCAATTTTGTTTTTCCTGACATTTGATTGGTTATGTACCTGAATATATATAAAAGAAGAGAAGGAAACACAGCCATTTTCACTACTACTTCCTGAACTACATTTCAAGAGCCTTTTCACCTCCCTGTAAAGTAAATTGATAATTTGTAAGTGGCACTTTAAATTAATTTGTAAAAACGTTTTTTGATAATTATTTACTGTCCCCCTGCTATAGTTATAGATACAGATAGGCTCCTCTGTTATATTTATTGATTGACTTACACTTCTCTGCTATAATTATGAATTTACTTACTTTAACTTCACTGTTAAAAAAACAGAACTACCTGTCTGAACTTAAACCCAACAGTGCCCTAACTCTTCTAATATAATAATTTTTTTATGCAATTTACAGCAAAAAAATGGAAGGGGAGCATGAAAAAATCAATGTTTCCTTCGACATTACATCTGAAGAGATTTTAAATGAAGAATTTTTGGATGAAGATTTTATGGATCAGTCTTTTGATGAACAATTTATTGAATGCTTACAAGACATAGAAACATGCATGTTTGAGGAGATTCCAGATGAGGTAATGCTGGAAGTTTTATTGAACTATGAAAATTCTGACCAATACATTTTTATTTAATCAAAATAAATAAATAAATGTAAAAAAAACAACAAAACGAACAATCAATTAACATACAATATATGAACAGTCTATATTTCTTTTTTCCTCATAGTACACTCCCCGGTCCGCTTACCGGTTCGCGAACTGGGAGCTTCCCACGCAAAAAAATAAAAAATAAAAAATTGTTTTTTTTGCCCCGCGGGGCCCTTTTAAAACCTCCTCATCAAACCTAGGGGGTCAGGGAGGATCTACTATGCCCCCTTATGGTCATTTCCCCCTTTGTTTTGGCCTCCTCTTGACTCTCGATCCTACCGAGAGACAAGATGGCGGCCGCTACGGACTGTTTAGAATGTTTACAGACACCGGAGAGCCAATCAGCTTCGCTTCGCAAAGCTCCGTAAACCGAAAAGTACGCGAACCGGAGCGCTGCCCGGAGCGCTGTCACAGATATATATCTTTTTTTGAACATTAATTTCTCAAAATCCACTGGAGCACATATATTGAGACCTAGCAAAGGCACATCAGGCTAACAGTCCCTACAATTTTGCCAAGTTTCGTGCAAATCCATTCAGCCATTCGGGCTAAAAGTGAGGCCAACCGCCCTATGGAAATTAACATGGGAAAAACGTGTTTTGGGACCCCCCTTTTTTCTCGGCCCCCCCTTGACAAACACCCCCCAAATTTTCAGGGGCTGCTCAGAAACAAAATGTGCCATTTTCCTGAAAATTTCAGCCAATTCCGTCCACAAACGCCAAAGTTATTAGACATAGAATTTTCAAAAGTCCCATAGGAAAAAAATCCTAACTATATATACCTACTGGCGACCGCCAGTAGGTAATATATATATATATATATATATATATATATATATATATATATATATATATATATATATATATATGCAGAGCAACTCCTTCCAGACGAAAGAAGCAGAGGCCAAGTAGGGGATTCCAGGAACTGCTTTATTGAAGAAACAACTCATTTTCGGCGGATGCATTTCGGCGTGGGAGCCTTCTTCTGCGCCTAGAGTGAATGAGCGGGGTGTGGACGAGAGATGATTTTGAACAATGTCCTGCCGTCCACCGATAGGACAGCATCTGACTCCTCCTCCCAGATAGTTAGTCAGTCACACCTGTGGACTCCAGGACGCTGCAGGCACTGCAGATCCCAGAATGCAGTTCATCTGTGAGGTGAGTGATGTGGGGGGAATTAGATGCTTGGTACGGTTTTCAGGGCTGTTCACTGTCGCTTGCACAGGTGTCCCGCAAAAGACTTCAAAAGCAATGTTCCCTCAAGTCCCCTGTGCCGCAAAACCCCGGAGTGTAGGAAGAAAAATAACGGGGGCTTGTCAGGAAGTCCAACTTGCCCAGCATTGGAGCATGAATGCTGCAACTCCGCTCTGCCTCTTCCCACTCCGATGGTGAGCCTGGTCGTTTCAGTAACCTGAAGAGCAATGTGCCGAAGCAGTTGCCAGTGGGTCCCAGGCCAACTTAGATGCGGAGGCCTCTGTGGCGCGATACTGGCATTCGCGCAAAATATGCAGAGCAACTCCTTCCAGACGAAAGAAGCAGAGGCCAAGTAGGGGATTCCAGGAACTGCTTTATTGAAGAAACAACTCATTTTCGGCGGATGCATTTCGGCGTGGGAGCCTTCTTCTGCGCCTAAAGTGAATGAGCGGGGTGTGGACGAGAGATGATTTTGAACAATGTCCTGCCGTCCACCGATAGGACAGCATCTGACTCCTCCTCCCAGATAGTTAGTCAGTCACACCTGTGGACTCCAGGACGCTGCAGGCACTGCAGATCCCAGAATGCAGTTCATCTGTGAGGTGAGTGATGCGGGGGGAATTAGATGCTTGGTATGGTTTTCAGGGCTGTTCACTGTCGCTTGCACAGGTGTCCCGCAAAAGACTTCAAAAGCAATGTTCCCTCAAGTCCCCTGTGCCGCAAAACCCCGGAGTGTAGGAAGAAAAATAACGGGGGCTTGTCAGGAAGTCCAACTTGCCCAGCATTGGAGCATGAATGCTGCAACTCCGCTCTGCCTCTTCCCACTCCGATGGTGAGCCTGGTCGTTTCAGTAACCTGAAGAGCAATGTGCCGAAGCAGTTGCCAGTGGGTCCCAGGCCAACTTAGATGCGGAGGCCTCTGTGGCGCGATACTGGCATTCGCGCAATATATGCAGAGCAACTCCTTCCAGACGAAAGAAGCAGAGGCCAAGTAGGGGATTCCAGGAACTGCTTTATTGAAGAAACAACTCATTTTCGGCGGATGCATTTCGGCGTGGGAGCCTTCTTCTGCGCCTAGAGTGAATGAGCGGGGTGTGGACGAGAGATGATTTTGAACAATGTCCTGCCGTCCACCGATAGGACAGCATCTGACTCCTCCTCCCAGATAGTTAGTCAGTCACACCTGTGGACTCCAGGACGCTGCAGGCACTGCAGATCCCAGAATGCAGTTCATCTGTGAGGTGAGTGATGCGGGGGGAATTAGATGCTTGGTACGGTTTTCAGGGCTGTTCACTGTCGCTTGCACAGGTGTCCCGCAAAAGACTTCAAAAGCAATGTTCCCTCAAGTCCCCTGTGCCGCAAAACCCCGGAGTGTAGGAAGAAAAATAACGGGGGCTTGTCAGGAAGTCCAACTTGCCCAGCATTGGAGCATGAATGCTGCAACTCCGCTCTGCCTCTTCCCACT
This sequence comes from Lissotriton vulgaris, assembly GCF_964263255.1. Lineage (NCBI taxonomy): Eukaryota > Metazoa > Chordata > Amphibia > Caudata > Salamandridae > Lissotriton > Lissotriton vulgaris. The sequence goes on along the minus strand of NC_141699.1, from coordinate 602,799,268 downwards.
CCGATGGTGAGCCTGGTCGTTTCAGTAACCTGAAGAGCAATGTGCCGAAGCAGTTGCCAGTGGGTCCCAGGCCAACTTAGATGCGGAGGCCTCTGTGGCGCGATACTGGCATTCGCGCAAAATATGCAGAGCAACTCCTTCCAGACGAAAGAAGCAGAGGCCAAGTAGGGGATTCCAGGAACTGCTTTATTGAAGAAACAACTCATTTTCGGCGGATGCATTTCGGCGTGGGAGCCTTCTTCTGCGCCTAGAGTGAATGAGCGGGGTGTGGACGAGAGATGATTTTGAACAATGTCCTGCCGTCCACCGATAGGACAGCATCTGACTCCTCCTCCCAGATAGTTAGTCAGTCACACCTGTGGACTCCAGGACGCTGCAGGCACTGCAGATCCCAGAATGCAGTTCATCTGTGAGGTGAGTGATGCGGGGGGAATTAGATGCTTGGTACGGTTTTCAGGGCTGTTCACTGTCGCTTGCACAGGTGTCCCGCAAAAGACTTCAAAAGCAATGTTCCCTCAAGTCCCCTGTGCCGCAAAACCCCGGAGTGTAGGAAGAAAAATAACGGGGGCTTGTCAGGAAGTCCAACTTGCCCAGCATTGGAGCATGAATGCTGCAACTCCGCTCTGCCTCTTCCCACTCCGATGGTGAGCCTGGTCGTTTCAGTAACCTGAAGAGCAATGTGCCGAAGCAGTTGCCAGTGGGTCCCAGGCCAACTTAGATGCGGAGGCCTCTGTGGCGCGATACTGGCATTCGCGCAAAATATGCAGAGCAACTCCTTCCAGACGAAAGAAGCAGAGGCCAAGTAGGGGATTCCAGGAACTGCTTTATTGAAGAAACAACTCATTTTCGGCGGATGCATTTCGGCGTGGGAGCCTTCTTCTGCGCCTAGAGTGAATGAGCGGGGTGTGGACGAGAGATGATTTTGAACAATGTCCTGCCGTCCACCGATAGGACAGCATCTGACTCCTCCTCCCAGATAGTTAGTCAGTCACACCTGTGGACTCCAGGACGCTGCAGGCACTGCAGATCCCAGAATGCAGTTCATCTGTGAGGTGAGTGATGCGGGGGGAATTAGATGCTTGGTACGGTTTTCAGGGCTGTTCACTGTCGCTTGCACAGGTGTCCCGCAAAAGACTTCAAAAGCAATGTTCCCTCAAGTCCCCTGTGCCGCAAAACCCCGGAGTGTAGGAAGAAAAATAACGGGGGCTTGTCAGGAAGTCCAACTTGCCCAGCATTGGAGCATGAATGCTGCAACTCCGCTCTGCCTCTTCCCACTCCGATGGTGAGCCTGGTCGTTTCAGTAACCTGAAGAGCAATGTGCCGAAGCAGTTGCCAGTGGGTCCCAGGCCAACTTAGATGCGGAGGCCTCTGTGGCGCGATACTGGCATTCGCGCAAAATATGCAGAGCAACTCCTTCCAGACGAAAGAAGCAGAGGCCAAGTAGGGGATTCCAGGAACTGCTTTATTGAAGAAACAACTCATTTTCGGCGGATGCATTTCGGCGTGGGAGCCTTCTTCTGCGCCTAGAGTGAATCTATATAAATATATATAAATTCCAGCTCCTGCACCTCAGACCTAGATCGCCACAGTTCACCACAGGTACAGACCACTAAATGCGCAAAAAGTTTTCGAGAAGGTGGTTTATTGTCCCATCGTCTCCAGCATGACGCGTTTCGGCTACGTCACGGTAGCCTTGATCACATCTAATATATATATATATATATAAGAAAGAGGTGAAGAGGTGACTATATATATATTACCTACTGGCGGTCGCCAGTAGGTAGTTATAGTTAGGACCTATTTTCGATAGGAAGACCGCAACATTCTATTTGGAATAACTTTGGCGCTGGTTGATGAATATTTGCAAACTTTTAAAAACTTATGGTCAGCTCCGGTCCGCTCCTATCCTGAAAGTTTCAAGGTGAATCATCAAGAAGGGGGCCGGGAAAAAAGGGGGTCTCAAAACGCGTTTTCCCCATGCCATTTCCCTTAAGACCTTTAGCCACAGATACAGCCCGAACTGCTGAACGGAATTACACCAAATTTGACAAAGAGGTAGTCCTCAATTCAGACTTGTGCCTTTTGCTTAAATGGTGTCAATCTGTTCAGTAGTTACTGAGAAAATTACAGTTAAAAGCATTTATACATCTATGGCCGTGGTGGATCCGCGCATCCTGAGTGCACCCTGAGCGCACCATGTGCGCACTATAAGCGCACCCTTCCGATCACACGCTGAATGCTAATTGGCTGTCAAGTGGTTGTCAACATTCAAAACCAGGAAGTGTTGGCAGCCATTTTGTGCCTCGGTAGAAGTGAGGCTGAAGAAGTCAGTGGAATATGGGTGCAAAACATAGAAAGGGGGCAGGGTAGAAATATCCTGATCCTCTAGATCTGTTTAGGGGACCCCCAGGGCTTACAATTTTTTTTTTTTTTTTAAACCCAGCTGGTGTTTGCCAACCGGCTTCTTTTATAATTAGCCCCCCCCCCCCCCCGGGGGGGGAGGCAAATCCCGGGGGCAATTTAATACAATTTATGGGGGGGGGCCCCTAGCCCCAGGGACCGCCAACCCCCTGCTCTCTCTTTCAAAATACAAACCAAGTTTGCTATGGGAGGGCGGGAGCTGCAAGACTCCCGCCCTCTAATAGCAAACAGCAGTGTCCTGGGGTGGCCACTTAGGGACACAGCAGGAGCCGCACTTGGGGGGTTGCGGTCCCCAGGGCCCTCGAGGGCTCCAGGCGGGGGGCCAGGCAGCCTCTTTTCCACAATACAGAAAGCCCAGGGGTGGTGGTCCCCAGGGCTTGGGGGGTCGTTAAGGCCTCTAATTTTGCAGGGGGGCCTTGGAGCCCTTTCTCTCCTTTTTTCTGCTATAGTTTGTAAAAGTGTTGCCCCATAATATTGATAATGTCAGAGGGCATCAGTTACTTTTAGATGAAGTAGAATAGAAGTGCTACAACAAACACTCCTGCACTACATTATCTGAGGTCAGGAGAACAAGTAAAAAACAGTTAAATACAAGTGACTTTATATTACATAGAAATGTATGCATTATTATTTTTCAAATGTGTATTTTGTACAATTCAGGAACGTTCTGTCGTAGTGCTTAGAGGTCGCACACTGTTTCGCTAACAAATCACATATTCACTTAAGAATATATAGGATAGTACTTTTATAATATACAATACTGGTCCTATATATTCTTTAGGGAGAAGGTGAATAGGAACCGTAACTGAAAAGAATAGAAATTAGAAAATAACATTCAGAAATGTAGGGTTTATCAAATATTTAAAGTAACAAAGTATGTATGAAAGCTACATTTTTTATTATGCAATTTCGTAAAATATGCTCCCTGAAAAAAATATCAGATCAAGTACGTTCTAATGTTTAGTAAGCTGCAATACAGACGGTGCTGAAAAATCTCCTATTCCTCTTCTGTAACAATAGGACTGTCTATTACACTATAACAATTGATACCATTGTTACAGTAAAAAGAAAAGGAAAATAAAGTTATCTATTTAACAGAACATCCATAAAGAAATACTTTCGACCGGTAATTATTTTCTGAGCTTCTTTTCTGCGGGAGGTCAAAAAGTTTGATCTTCGTGGCAATGGGTCATAAACTCCTCTGAGATCATGACTGCGAAAATTATAATATTTATATTCACAGTATATGATCACAAGGGGGGAACAGACTAAAAACCAGAAGATGGTGACATATCCTTATATATCTTTACTCTTTGTGCCGACGGGTCATGAACTCCACTGAGATCAGCATTACTGTTAATATTATAATATACATATTAACAGTATATGATCCCTAGGGGAAAACACACTAACAACTGGAAGGTGGTGACATTGATTGTACATTTTTAGGGTTTGCGCAAACGGGTCACCAACACCTCTGAAGCGAAGTACAGTGTCAATATAATAATATAGAAAGTCAAAATATATAAGCTGAAAGGAGCCAGAAAAGGAGCAATGTTTGTTGTAATCTATCTGTTTTTGAAAACAAGCTGCTGATGTTACAGAGAAAAAGGGAAAAACATGCAATAACTCTTTTTTCTAGATATAAATGTTTAAATATTGACAAATAGCCACAAATTATAAATATCTACTATGCCATAATGAAACAACTTACAACTCCAAAATATGTTTTGTGACGCAAAACAAGAATCCGATGCAAGAAAAGGGAACCTGCATCACAGATTAGCGATGCAGAAATAACTCGCAAAAACGAAACTAATCGCACAATAGGTGTGGTTTATATCGTTTTTGGTTGTTTAGTAGTATATGGAAGGAAGATCCAGCTCCGCCTATGTAGTCACGTTTTACAGTTTACACGTGGTCACGTTTTAGCCATTTTACCTGTGCACGTGTTGGGAAAAGTTACAAACTGTGAAGCTGTAAAGGTTTCGATTTCCATAGTAACACGTATAAGGTCCTTATTATCTACGTACGTTCGAGAGTTTAAAAAGTGTTACCCGGTAAACTGTGTCCCTTGCATTCTCATGATTAAAAACATCTAAATAGAAGACATTAAAAAATATTGTTTGCAATAGAAGAAAAAAAACTTGTTAATATTTGTTATCACTATGCTGGTAAATTAAAATGCTAGCATTTGTAAAGCGTAAAGCTACCCCCGGAAAGGTGTGCCGGCGCTTGGGGCGTTAGGAAGATTAAGTAAGGTGTTACCTACAGTGAGATAGTGGTGGGCTAAGATGCTGATGGACTGTGAACGCTGTTGTTCGAAGCCAGGTATTATTGGTATTGCGTCATACTTTTAGCACACTTATATGTTAATTACTGCTAATTAAGTTGAAAACATCCTTAAATTATAAGTAGGGCTCCTTGTTTTTCTGTTTTTACTGATTTTTACAGATAAATACAGACAGAAAAGTATTTATTTTCCTCTGCATTTATTTTAAAGTGTGGATAAATACGTAAATTGGGTTATTTTTGAGCAATTGTAAATGCTGTCAATGATGAGTACTAGGCCAATAGGTTTGTCGTTCTAAAAGTAAAAGGGTAAAAACAATAAAAGAGTAATATATATGCTCGTATAAGAAAACTTGCACATTTTAATATGAAGGTTGTGTATAGCTTATCATCCAAGAGTGTTAACAAGAGTAAAAACGGTCAGTCTTTCAGCCATGAGTGCATATTTATCAGTAAAATAAATGTGGAAATATACTAATTTCAGATTCATTTTTTACAAAACCCGAAATATATATGGGTAAATACAGATACAATTATTTAAAAAAAATATGTATAAATACAGATGGAAATGTCCCAAAAATAAATACCATAAAACCAGGAGGTATAATTATAAGTTATAAAACATACTGTTATAAAAAGTATACATGTGTTTTTGAAATTTACTTAAAAATACTATAGGGATATTGTAGTTAGATATTGACATTTAAAAAACCTTTGAAATTCACTGAAAAAAACATAGGTTTCAGGCAGGTTATAGTTGGGAATTATCATTTAAAAAACCTTTGAAATTCACTGAAAAAAACATGGGTTTCAGGTGTGTTATAGTTGGCTCGACATTTCACTCATACAAAACCATTGAAATTCCTTTGTTATAGTTAGTTGTACTAGCTGTAACTCTCGTGCCCGCAATCCACTGGTGATGATGTCACATATTACATCATTCATGACTTGGTCAGTGACATCACTGATGACATCACTGATGACATCTCAAATGTCTTTTCCAATAACTTTGGCGCCATTTGACGAATCTTCGCAATATTTTCAAAACTAGTGGGGCACTCGGTCAGTTCCTATCTTGAAAGTTTCGGGGTGATTCGGCAAGCGGGGGACGAGAAAAAAGGGGGGTCCCAAAATCTGTTTTCTCCATGTTAATTTCCATAGGAAAATTTAGACACAGCTATAGCCTGAACTGCTGAATGGAATTACACTACATTTGGCAAAAAAGGTAGCCCTTGGTTCAGAAAGAGACCTTCTAGTTCTTGAGAAATTCAAAAAATAGAGGTCGGAAAATCAATTTACCATAGGAAATTTTAGACACAGATATAGCCGAAACTGCTGAATGGAATTACACCAAATTTGGCAAGAAGGTAGCCCTTGGTTCAGAAAGAGACCTTTTTTTAAATGGTGTATATCCGTTCAGTAGTTGCTGAGAAAATCAAAAAATATAAGAATTAATTCCTCTTCAATCCTGAGGGTACCTTCAGTAAGCGCCCCTGCGCTGTGTTGCAGAGAGGTGGGCCAGGCCACGTCCCTTTTTTAACCTTTCTGCAACGCAGCTCCGGTGCGCTTACTAGAGGTACCTGGTGGGCTAGTTGGACCCCAGGGACCCTCAGGATTTAAGGGGACTTATTCCCCCGACTTACAACGCACCAGGGGGCGCGTTTGCAGAGTGGTGGAGAAAGCTGGCATGGCCTTTGTCTACCTCTCACCAGACCCCCTGTGTGGGGCTTACTGGAGGTAAAAAGTAGGTTAGTTGGCCTCTAAAGGACCCCCAGCAGTGAAGGGTACTTCAATCCCCATCCAAGAGCGTGCCAGGGAGCGCGTTTGTAGAGTGGTGGGCAAAGTGGGTGTGGTCTGGTAAGAGAACTTACCAATGCTGCTGTGTGCGACTGACTGGAGGTAATAGTTTGGGAAGATGGCCCCCAAGGATGTCCTCGGGGGCCAACTACCCCTCTTGTTACCTCCAGTAAGTCCCAAACGGTGGGATTGCTAAGACATCTTCGAAGGCCATGGCCCCTTTCTCTAGCACTCTGCAAACGTGCCTCGTGGCAGACTACTGGATGGGGGATGAAGTCCAATTTAGACCTGAGGGAGTTTGGGGGCCAAGAATCCCTACTGGTACCTCCTGTAAGTCCGACGCAGTGCAATTCCTGAGCGTTGGTTGGACGCCCAGCACCCTTTATCCACCACACAGCAAACACGACTACTAGTTAAAGTAAAAGTAGCATTTTTCTGCACCTCTGACTGAAGTAGTTTTAATCCCCCTGCCCTAATATGTACTAGGGCCGTACAGAAGAGGTAATGCTAATCACAGGGGTACCCCAACACATAGTGTTCCCTCGTGTATTTAGGTGTTTTCACTGTATTCTAAGTGTCTTTTAGCATTGCACTGGCTCTAGGCCTGGTTAGTCCAAGTCAGTTACCAACAGTACCAGTCTGAAAAGGTTGTGAGCACAGGACGAATTTGCAACAAGGCCTCTTTCTGCTCCCATGTTGGTTCTTTCTGCATATGTCTTGCTTCTTCCTGCACCTTTCTTCGTCTTTGTGGACTTCTGTTGCTTCTTTCTGCATTTCCTTTGCTTCTTTCTGTGCGTTTTTTCTTCTTTCTTCAAATATCCTACTTCTGTAGGCATAGTTAGAAACTAGCATTTAAAAAACCTTAGAAATTCGCTTAAAAAAACATATGTTTCAGGCACGTTATTGTTAGAAATTAGCATTAAAAAAAACTTTGAAATTCACCGAAAGAACCATAGGTTTCAGGGACGTTATAGTTAGAAATTAGCATTGAAAAAACCTTCGAAATTCACTGAAAAAAACATAGGTTTTAGGGAAAGTTATAGTTGGACATTTCACTCGTACAAAACCAGAGAAATTCCCCTGTTATAGTTAGTTCAGCTAACTATAACTTGCGACCCCGCAATGCACTGCTGATGACATCACCTATTACATCACTCATGACATGGTCAGTGACATCACTGATGACATCTCAAATGACATCCATGTGATAATTTGATGCATCTTCTCACACCCTAATATAACCTTTGATATACCCACTCTAAATTACAGACTGCCATTCTCAAAACCATAGATACTCCAGCACCAATAACTACATACCCACTCACTGATTCTTAGGTTTACACACACATCCACTCACTCATCCGTACAGTCAATCATACTTATGGTCACTCAGTACAGGACTATCATATGCACTCATACACCTATATAGACCCTCACACCGTCACTCATCCATAGAGGTACTCACGCACCTAGTCAGTCATGCAAATAATTAATCACACTGCCATTTACTCATCTATACAGTTATACACGCATCTGCTCAATTACTCATACAAATACTAGCACATTCTTACGCTCTTATACAATCACTGATACAAGCACACACTCATCCATACAGCCACTCTCACAATCAGACACTCTCATTTATAGCCATTTATGTACTCCAACACACATATATACTGCTTTTCACATATGTAGTTACTCACACATGTACCACTGAGATATACATTCACTCACAATCCCACCCATACACACACTTACCCACCCATACAGTCCATCACAGATGCACTCTTGAAACCATGCACCCAGTGAGGTACCCACTCACACATCTATGCACAGAGTCACACACACACCACCCACACAAACACTCAGGCACCCATACAGATATTCAGACAACCAATCAATAACCCATATAGACACTCATGCAGCGATTCGCAAACCTATGCAGCCGCTTACACACCAACAGACAGACGGATACAGACATTCACACAGTTTAGTCACTAACCCATGCATTCAGTAAGATACGTTTAAATACTCACTTATAGAGTCAGTCACGCACCTACTAAATCATCCATTCAGACACTAATACATCCACTCATTCTTCAATATGCCTTTCCCTACATTATATTAAACATATTTAAACTTTACTGAAACACACAGTCACTGGATGATGTCATCAGTGATGTCATTTGAGATGTCATCAGTGATTTCAGTGACCATGTCATGAGTGATGTAATATGTGACGTCATCAGCGGTGCATTGTGGGGGCGCGAGTTATAGTTAACTGAACTAACTATAACGGGGGAATTTCTCTGGTTTTGTACGAGTGAAATGGCCAACTAACTATAACTTTCCCTAAAACCTATGGTTCTTTCAGTGAATTTGTAAGGTTTTTTAAATGCTAATTTCTAACTATAACGTCCCTGAAACCTATGTTTTTTTAGTGAATATATATATATATATATATATTGACTACATAATTGGTTATAAATGCTTATTTACGTAACATCTAGTGACAACCACCAATGCGACCATTTGTTTGTGAAATTTAATAGTTTTCCCTGGAGTCTATCTGCTTTCCAAAACTAAAAACAATTTTGTAATTATTCATTTAATTTATCCCTTTTATCATGAATGAATTATGTGTATAAGATTCAGCAACATATACATCGTAAAGAAAGTCTTTTGTTCAGTTCTATGGATTTTATGGGTCATGTGATGAGTCACATGGTACCAGTGCACTTTAAATGTTATTTGTATCTGTAAAAACTTTATTCGTGACCAAGCCTGCTGGGTCAGGCGAAACGCGTTGAAAAGCGGCAATAAAGGAAAATATATCTTTCACCACATTTGGCGTCGTCTCCTCTACATATTCTGTGTTGAGGTTGAGTTTGGAATATAAATATATATATATATATATATATATATATATATATATATGCACCAAAGCCGTCTTGAATAATACAGAGCGACAGCAATCACGGACACAGGTTCTGCTGCAGTTAACCTCGATTTATTTCAAAGGTCAGATTGGCAAAAGTAACACTCAACGCGTTTCAGGAACACTCCCTTGTTCATGAGTGCCTGTTTTCGCGTTGCTTTCTTTTTATAACACCACGTGATTACAAAGTAACAAAGTGAAGACAGACTGACATTTGGACCGTGATTAATCCAATGTGCTTTTGCGACTCGTATTTACATTTGTAGTGAAACACATACATAAAGAAATAACTAATGCCTTCGCTCTTTAACTTTTCAAACTAAGAAAGAGTTTTTTGAAAAGATTGCATATCCGTTTCAGTAACAATTTCATAATGGTATTAAACCCATGTGGGTATAAAATGAAGTGTTTGACAACGTGCTAAGGAATGCTAGAAAACAGTATTGCGTCATTCTATATAATAGTCTCTCCAAGAATAAAGCCCAAGTGGGCAAGAGCTACATGGAAGGCTTTAGATTTGATTCTTCGAGTCTAAAAAGATTTTCAGTCATCAGCTCCATCAAAAAAGATCTATAAAACAAATTAAATAGAAAAAAATATATAAATGTGTGTCACCAAAAAGGAAAAACAACAACGAACAGTAAAAAAACATTAGACATACAGATTTCATCAGCTCAGGGCATAAAGAAAATTGTTCTACACAACTAAGGAATGTGATTTGTCAGAATTTGAATATCAAACAGTAGTTTTATATAACGATCATCCTAGATGAACGGCTAATTCCTCGTCAAGGTTATGGCCTAGCGGGGTCATTGTTGTCAGGAAATAGCGCTCGTGATATGAACTGAATCGCGCCTACTCAATCGAACTACATGTCCCATGAGGCGCTGGGGCGGAAGTACTGTTATCTAGGCACCCGTCGCGCACTCGGTGTGCGTAATTCTGTTCCTGCATCGACATCGCGGCTTGGCGTTTCCCGAGACGAAGACGCGGATGTATCCTGATCAGCTCCTGTTGACCATAACCACGGCTGTGGTGAGTACATTTGACTAGCGATACGGATTTAGGAAACCGTATAGCCATCCAAAGGAAGCAGAGGCTTACAAAGCCGTCTTCCTGGTAACTTTGGCGTTTAGACTGAAAAGTGACTTTAAAAAGGAAACACGGCGACGGAACCGTTTCTCCTGGGGAAGAACCGAGCAAGAAGGGCGAGAGCCATAGTAATACCCCCACATATTAGGCGACGGTTGTACCAATACCGTGGAAGCCTGTGTAAGTGGGGAATTACAGGGGTGTACTTTAGTCACACATTGGTATCGGTGACGTAACCGAAGACCAATTTTGAAAGCGTTTGTTTGTGTTATATACTTTTCTGGCAATCAACTAGGAAGGGCGGCGGTATGCTACACCGTGGAAGCCCAGTAGCGTGACATTGTTGGTGTTCTACAAACTGAACATTCTTATTCATATTTTTCTGGGGCCAAAAGTCTGTCTTGTTTTGGGGTACATGCAATCACTTATTATTTGAACCGGTGAGCTCTGTTCTAGATTCCCTCATACTATTGCAACTAGCCATATAGAGCTGTGACATTGCTGCTAAACTCCTGAGGCGAAAAGCCGGGAGGTGTTCTATTCATTTTAAACCTGTGTTTGTGTACTGTTTTTAAAGGAAATACTTGCCGTTTTGCACACTCTCCTGACTTCCAGAACAGCTGATTATTAGCTGTGGGGAAGCAGAATCTACTCGTTCCTTGGCGCCATTGACCGCCGAAAGGGAGACGATAGCCACGCCCATCTATTGCTGGCCACGCCCCCTCCGCAGTGTTATATAGGACGCGCTGACTTCGCGCTGCTCCATTGCTGCTAAACTCCTGAGGCGAAAAGCCGGGAGGTGTTCTATTCATTTTAAACCTGTGTTTGTGTACTGTTTTTAAAGGAAATACTTGCCGTTTTGCACACTCTCCTGACTTCCAGAACAGCTGATTATTAGCTGTGGGGAAGCAGAATCTACTCGTTCCTTGGCGCCATTGACCGCCGAAAGGGAGACGATAGCCACGCCCATCTATTGCTGGCCACGCCCCCTCCGCAGTGTTATATAGGACGCGCTGACCTCGCGCTGCTCCATTGCTGCTAAACTCCTGAGGCGAAAAGCCGGGAGGTGTTCTATTCATTTTAAACCTGTGTTTGTGTACTGCTTTTAAAGGAAATACTTGCCGTTTTGCACACTCTCCTGACTTCCAGAACGGCTGATTATTAGCTGTGGGGAAGCAGAATCTACTCGTTCCTTGGCGCCATTGTCCGCCGAAAGGGAGACGATAGCCACGCCCATCTATTGCTGGCCACGCCCCCTCCGCAGTGTTATATAGGACGCGCTGACCTCGCGCTGCTCCATTGCTGCTAAACTCCTGAGGCGAAAAGCCGGGAGGTGTTCTATTCATTTTAAACCTGTGTTTGTGTACTGTTTTTAAAGGAAATACTTGCCGTTTTGCACACTCTCCTGACTTCCAGAACAGCTGATTATTAGCTGTGGGGAAGCAGAATCTACTCGTTCCTTGGCGCCATTGACCGCCGAAAGGGAGACGATAGCCACGCCCATCTATTGCTGGCCACGCCCCCTCCGCAGTGTTATATAGGACGCGCTGACCTCGCGCTGCTCCATTGCTGCTAAACTCCTGAGGCGAAAAGCCGGGAGGTATTCTATTCATTTTAAACCTGTGTTTGTGTACTGTTTTTAAAGGAAATACTTGCCGTTTTGCACACTCTCCTGACTTCCAGAACAGCTGATTATTAGCTGTGGGGAAGCAGAATCTACTCGTTCCTTGGCGCCATTGACCGCCGAAAGGGAGACGATAGCAACGCCCATCTATTGCTGGCCACGCCCCCTCCGCAGTGTTATATAGGACGCGCTGACCTCGCGCTGCTCCATTGCTGCTAAACTCCTGAGGCGAAAAGCCGGGAGGTGTTCTATTCATTTTAAACCTGTGTTTGTGTACTGTTTTTAAAGGAAATACTTGCCGTTTTGCACACTCTCCTGACTTCCAGAACAGCTGATTATTAGCTGTGGGGAAGCAGAATCTACTCGTTCCTTGGCGCCATTGACCGCCGAAAGGGAGACGATAGCCACGCTCATCTATTGCTGGCCACGCCCCCTCCGCAGTGTTATATAGGACGCGCTGACCTCGCGCTGCTCCATTGCTGCTAAACTCCTGAGGCGAAAAGCCGGGAGGTGTTATATTCATTTTAAACCTGTGTTTGTGTACTGTTTTTTAAAGGAAATACTTGCCGTTTTCCACACTCTCCTGACTTCCAGAACAGCTGATTATTAGCTGTGGGGAAGCAGAATCTACTCGTTCCTTGGCGCCATTGACCGCTGAAAGGGAGACGATAGCCACGCCCATCTATTGCTGGCCACGACCCCTCCTACGCCACCTGCAGTAACTATAAATCATGTGTCAATACCGGAAGCGCAGCGGACGAGCGCAGCGGGCACGCCGACTGCGCGCCGAAGGCGCGCTTAAGGCAAGCTCGTCTGCGCTCGTCCGCGACGAGGACGCGCCTAGCGCCATAAACCCTGCCCAACACAGCCCACTTTCCCCCTGCTATTCCCGCGATGCTCTGCTTAATCTCCGAGGATATGCACATGAAGGTAAGCTCACCTTTGAAGAGACTGCTTCTCCCTTAACTGACATCACCTACAAGGGCCTAATCGTAGGAGGCCTCTTGAACGTCAGATCGCTACCGAAGCATGCCACTGAAATTAATCTCCTTATAGACTCACATCATCTAGATGTACTTTTCTTAACGGAGACTTGGACACATGCCAACTGTGAGACTGACTTAGCCTCTGCTTGCCCTCTAAACTTTAACATTCTCCATCTCCCTAGACCCAAAGGCCGCGGTGGCGGTGTCGGTGTCATCTTCCGAGCCTCGTAGCAAATGAACACCATTGATATAGATCCAGTACCCGGAATTGAGCTTTTCGGTCTGACTATAAATTGCCACCTAGGAGTCACCTTCACGGTAATTATTTGCTACCGACCGCCTGGGGCCTTCTCCATCTCGCAACAGCAAGCGCTCCTCACGATTATCACTAATTTGGCAACCTCCCATAATAAACTTATTATTTTAGGAGACTTCAATCTTTGGCCAAACGGCAGCCTAGACACAGGTCTAAATAATCTTCTGCTGTCCTGTGACAGTGTGGGGCTTCACCAACTGATAAAGGACCCCACCCATTCCGCTGGCAACCGCCTTGACCTTATCTTCTCGAGTCCGGGTCTAACGCAAGTAGGCGACATCCTGCCTATGAGCTGGACAGACCACTCGCTCATTAAACTTTACATCAATAACGCCACTTTAAGACAGCCCAAGACTCACTTGCCACCACAATTTTCTTATCGTAATTGGAAAGCTTTAGAAAAACTCAGTAGCTCCGCCAAAGTCTTCGAGGTGGAAGATAGTTTCTCCTCTTCCAATTCGGTGGAATACAACTATAGATCCTTTAGCGCAAAAATCACCTCCATCGCGGACTCGGCCGCCCCCCTAAAACTCTGCAAACCTAAAGGTAGAGCACCTGCTCCCTGGTACAACAACTCCCTGAAAATCCTCAAATCAACCTGTAAACAGGCTGAGAGACAGTGGAGACACGGATACTGTAATAACAACAAAGTCCTCTGGAAAAAGGCACTCCGTGAATACAAATCCGCCATCACAGAGAGCAAAGCGAATTACTACTGCTCCACCATAGCTAATGCGGCTAACAGTCCCAAAAGCATATTTCAGATCCTGGACAATATTTTACATCCTGACTGCGCCAAAAACCCCATCTCTCCATCTCAGACCCTCTGTGATAGCCTTGCTCAGTTTTTCACCGACAAAATTGAGACTATCATAAATAATTTAGCCCCGCCCCCGCCACACATCCATCCCACCCCTCCCGAAGTCAGCACTATCAACCCCGACTCTTCGAAGTCAGCCTGCCCTCCCACGAACAGGCTCCGAGCTTTCCCCCTTCTCTCTCAAACTGAATTTGACAAAGTGGCACAAGGCATCACCTCTGGATCTCCCCTTGACCCTTTGCCTCCGAAAATTTGGAAAGCTTGTGGGCACGAATTATTTCATACTCTCCGGATGATTTGTAATCAATCCCTCAGCTGTGGCTTCGTCCCCACCTCCTGGAAGCAAGCGCTCATCACCCCGCTTCTAAAGAAACCTACGCTCAATCCAGAATGCTTGTCCAACTTCCGCCCCATATCACTTCTGCCATTCCCGGTGAAGGTGCTGGAACGTTGGGTCAGTAACTGCCTCTCAACCTACCTCGAGCAGCACCACATTCTGGACGAATTCCAATTTGGTTTTCGCCCAGCCCATGGCACTGAAACCGCTGTGCTCACCACCATGGAGAAGCTTCAAATGCGTGCAGACAGGGGCCAAGCTGTGGCCTTGATCTTATTACACCTGTCTGCCGCATTCGATACTGTCAACCATGGGATCCTGCTCGAGCGGTTGAGAGAGGCAGGGATCGACGGCACGGCCCTGCTCTGGTTCCACTCTTACCTCAGTGACAGAAAACAGGCTGTATCCCTTCCCCCTTTCCAATCGGCCTTCTCCCCTGTCCCTCACGGTGTTCCCCAGGGCTCCTCTATCAGCCCGATTTTATTTAATGTTTACTTGAAACCTTTGGTCACTCTAATCAAATCACACAACATGACCACAGTAAACTACGCGGACGACACTCAGCTCCTTCTCTCTTGGGAGGGCGAAGATTCCATCCCCTTAGAAGCTTTCCACAACTGTCTAAGAGACACCGCAAGCTGGCTGCATAGAAACTC
The DNA here is from genome assembly GCF_964263255.1 of Lissotriton vulgaris. Taxonomy (NCBI): domain Eukaryota; kingdom Metazoa; phylum Chordata; class Amphibia; order Caudata; family Salamandridae; genus Lissotriton; species Lissotriton vulgaris. Next base: position 602,783,989 of record NC_141699.1, on the reverse strand, counting down.
CCTCCAGTTTAATTCCTCGAAAACCGAGGTTCTGTTCTGCCCTGCGAGCCGCATACCCCGCCCTCTGCCTGCTGAGTTTTGGCCCCCGGAAAACTCTAACAACCCGCCACCGGTCACTAGTGTTCGCAACCTGGGCGTCATGCTAAACCACCAACTAAGCATGGAAACGCAGGTTTCAAGAACAGTCGCTACCTGCTCATGCCTTATGCGCTCATTGCTCAAAGTCCTGCCTCTATTACCACCTTCTGCCCGAGCATTGATAGTCAGGTGCACTATTCTTAGTCGCCTAGACTATTGTAATGCCCTGTTGTTTGAATCTCCTGCGACACTATTGGACAGACTCCAACGAGTTCAGTCGGCAGCAGCCAAACTGGCTCTTGGCCGGACCAGGAGATCTTCGGCCACCGCAGCACCGCAGCACTGGCCGAGCTGCACTGGTTGCCGTTGAGGCAACGCATTGCCTTCAAAGCCCTTTGCCTGGTCTTTAAGGCACTACACGGTGCCGGACCCAGACCTCTCCAACGTCTGTTCTCGTGGTATACTCCCACCAGAACACTCAGGTCTACAACCGCCTGCCTTGTGAAAGTGCCCAGATGTAAGAAGGCCAGGACTGGGGGAAGATCGTTCAGAGTAGCTGCTGCCAAGCTGTGGAACAGTCTGCCTGTCGATATTCGCCAAATCCCTCATCTCCTTCCCTTCAGAAAACGAATTAAAACTTGGCTCTTTCCTCCGCCCCTTTAAATCCCCAACCATAGTTCAACCCCCCGTCTAAGAACCTCCAGGAGTAGCCAACAGCGCCAGGATACCTGCCAGGTGACAGTCGCGCTCTATAAATATTTTAAATAAAATAAATAATAATAGTGAGTAATAACTTCTGCCTTATTGTGTGCATTAGGTACTATCGATGGGAGTGCTCTGATTGAGGTGGATATCCCTTTAGAGTAAGCTGACCCTGTTGGTAGAAAAGGTACGCATCATACCATTAGCGAGAATTAAATGAGAGTAGGGGGTGTTGTTTCATGTTCCTTGAAACTCTGTTTTTCTCCCCACAGGTTCACCGTTCGACCCCCGGCCCCTGCCTTCCAGCTTTTTTCCCTCGCCTGATAACCCTTCAACTCTGTGCTATAATTCAGAGTTCGGGGATGTCTGGAGATGGACCCCTTATTGCATCATCCAGATCCTGAGGAGTGGAGGTTCTGACAGAATTACGCACCCACGAATTAACGCTCCTCCCGATCTGGATGGGCAATCGGCCATGGCCTCTATGGATGATATAGTTCAGGCTTTAGCTTTGGTACAGCAGGAATTGGCGGCGTCTTGAGTAGAGGCTGCTGCATTACGAGACAGAGTGGATAAGCTATCTCGTAACCCTTTTGATGTGAATGTTACTAGTAATCCCCAGATTCAAGTCACAGTGCCTCCTCCTATACCGTTGGCCAGCCCCGAAAGGTACGATGGGGATCCGCATAAAATACAGGTTTTTCTGACCCAAGTTCTGCTCCATTTTTCCTGCAAGCCTTCGTCTTTCCCTAATCATCACTCTAGAGTGGCGTTCGCCATGTCCTATATGATAGGGGATGCTGCTAACTGGGTGGTGCCGTTAGTTAAGAATAACGATAGGGTGTTGTCTGATTGGGACGCCTTCAGGAAAGCTTTCGAAGGGGTGTTCGATAGACGAACAACCTCTTTTAGCGCAGACAAAGAGTTATTGAGTTTGAGGCAAGGTAGAAACGATTTGGTGACTTATCTCACGTCTTTCAATCGTTTGGTGGCCGAATCTGACTGGCCAGAAGAGAAGAGAATGTCCCTGTTTTATCAGGGCTTGCGAGAAGGGTTGAAGGACGTTATAGCCCAAATAGATCCCCAACCCACCACCCGTTCAGATCTTGTCAGTCTCTCTCTCCGTCTGGATGGTAGATTGTTGGATCGCAGTGGGGATAGACCTAGAGAAGAAAGGGCGTTTTACAGAACAGACAGGAATCCCAGAAAAGAGGTAGCATCCAGCGATACCCATAGTGAACCCATGGAAATAGGGGCCATACGGGCACCTCTCTCCCGAACTGAGAGAGAGAGTTGTCGTACTCAAGGCTTATGTATGTATTGCGGGAAGAAGGGGCGCTTTGTACGTGAATGCCCTTCGAAACCGAAATCACAGGGGATTTCTTTTCAGAATAAAAGAGGTACCGTCTCGATAGCGAAGGCAGAGGCAGGGGTTCCCTCCATTCCATCCCCCACAAGTGAGAAAGAGAGTGAGTGGAAGATACCGTCCTTGTCTGGTAATGCTATAAAGGAGAGTGAGACACATATAGTTTTGATAGCAGGGCTAGAATGTCAACATCAGGTCCATCAGGTTCTTGCGATGTTGGACTCGGGAGCCACAGGAAACTTCATAGATAGTGGTTTAGTGGCAAGACTCGCTATAGGGCGTATACCCAGAGAGATTCCCGAAGAAGTGTTGGCAGTGGACGGCAAACTTTTGAAATCAGGATTAGTGACTGACCAAACCGAGGTTTTGCAGTTATCTATTGGGGAGGGTAGCGGTTAACATGTGGAAGCCATCACATTGAACATCATAGGCGCTCCCCAATACGAAGTCATCCTTGGCATGCCCTGGTTTGGACATCATAATCCCACCATAGATTGGAGAAAGAAGTCGGTGAAGTTTTGGTCCAAGGAATGTAAGGAAAGTTGTTTGCAGGATAGTAAGTCACAGGCGTTGGCGCTGATATCCTTTTCAAATAGCTACTGCAGCGGAGAAGGAGGTCGTATTACCAGCGGAGTATGCACGATTTGGGGACGTATTCAGTGAAAAACAGGCAGAACAACTTCCACCACACCGCACGTATGACTGTCAAATAGATTTGGTAGATGGGGCTACAATCCCAACTTGTAGGGTTGTAGGGTTTAGGCGTTGTCTGAACCTGAAACTCTCCACCTCAGGGAATACCTAGATCGTTTTCTAGCTTTGGGGTTCATCAGACCTTCGCGCTCACCAGCAGCATCCCCTCTTTTTTTTGTGGCTAAAGCCAATGGGGAACTCAGGGCCTGCTGTGACTTTCGTATTTTGAATAAAAACACCATCAGAAATCGATATCCTCTCCCTCTCATCTCTGTATTGCTGGATCAAGTAAGGGAGGCTAGCATTTACACCCTTCTAGAACTCCGAGTGGCATATCATCTCGTAAGAGTGAGAGAGGGAGTTGAATGGAAGACGGCATTTAAAACGAGATACAGGCTTTATGAGTATACGGTGATGCCTTTCGGGCTATGTAACGCCCCTGCCGCCTTCCAATTCTTTCTGAATGATGTGCTGAAAGAGTATGTAGATCGTACGGTAGTAATCTACATAGATGACATTTTGGTTTATTCTAAGTCTACTGAGGAACATACACAACATGTGGTAGAGGTGTTGCTAAAATTGAGAGAGTTCCAATTATACTGTAAATTAAGCAAATGCGAATTTGGAGTGCAGGAGGTAGAATTTCTTGGTGTGATTTTAAGCCCGGATGGTCTGAGTATGTCTACAAGAAAGGTAAAGGCAGTACAGGAATGGCCTCTCCCCAAATGTGTTCGGGATGTCCAATGTTTTTTGGGTTTTGTGAATTATTATCGCAGATTTATAAAGGATTTCTCACAAGTGGCAGTACCCATCACTAGGTTACTACGTAAGGGCGTTCCTTTCAAATGGACTCCTGAGGCCTCTCTAGCCTTTGCTTTCCTGAAAGAAGCCTTTACCACGGCTCCGGTGCTCAAACACCCACAATTGGAACATCCTTTCATAGTGGAGGCAGACGTCTCGGATGAAGCCATAGGGGCTATACTCTCCCAAAGAGATAAAGAGACAGGTCAACTGCATCCGGTGGCGTATCTCTCAAGAAAACTCAATGACGCTGAAAAGAACTATACTATATCTGAGAAAGAACTGTTGGCCATCAAGAAAGCTCTTGAGGAGTGGCGTCATTTCTTGTGGGGGGCCAGACATTCCATTACTGTGTATTCCGACCATCGGAATCTACAGTACATGAAGTCTGCACGCCATCTCACCCAAAGGCAGATGAGATGGTCATTGTTCTTTGCGGAATTCGATTTCATCATCACATACCGGCCAGGGTCAGATAATCGTAAGGCAGACTCTTTGTCACGTTAAGACACAGATATGGAGAAGAACCTTTCGATACCACAGGCCATCATCGACCCGGCCAAAGTCATATGTGTGATACACATAGATCAATTCATGAAAGAGGTGGTCAAAGCAAAAACCAAAGAGGGATGGATACAGTGGGCATCCAACGAGAGGAATCGTGACATCAAGAACGGTTTGCCTTTCCAGAACGACAAACTATTCCTATCCAACAAAGACCTACAGAAAAAGGCGTACATATGGTGTCATGAAGTGCCTTTGGCGGGCCATCAAGGTTTTCGTAAAACCATGGAACTCTTGCAAAGGCATTTCTGGTGGAAGACAATGGCAAAGGACGTACGTCTATGGACAGAAAGATGTGAGGATTGTGCCAGGGGTAAGAGAGTTAACACCAAACAGAAAGGAAAACTCATGCCCATGCCGACTCCTCTCCGTCCCTGGCAAAACGTGAGCTTGGATTTCATCACAGGGCTCCCGTTGGATCAGGGGTTTTCGGCCATCCTGGTGGTGGTAGACAGCCTGTCTAAAATGGGACATTTTCTACCTTGCAAGAACTTGCCCACGGCTGGTCAGACGACTCAGCTGTTGCTGGACAGAGTGTTTAGGTTGCATGGGTTGCCGGAAGTTATAGTGTCAGACCGAGGCCCCCAATTCATAGCCAGTTTCTGGAGAACATGGTGTAAAACACTCCAAATTGAATCGGCGGTCTCCACTAGCTTCCATCCGCAAACGGACGGTCAGACCGAGCGCTTGAACCAAACGCTGAAAAAATATCTGCGATGCTATGCGATGGAAGCTCAGACGTCTTGGGTGTCCTTGCCATGGATGGCGGAATTGTCCTATAATAATTCTTGGCACAGTTCTACAGGGATGTCTCCTTTGAAGACGAACTATGGGTTCGATGCGAAGACCTTGCCTATAGTCATACCTGGGAATCTTCATGATCAGCCTGCAGTGGCGGTGCACATTCGGTGGTTGCAAAAGGTACACAGGGCGGCTCGTAAACACTTACTGATCGCCAAAAAGGACTACAAGAGATGGGAAGACAAACATTGTGTGGATGGCCCTCTATACCGGGTTGGTGATAGCGTGTGGTTATCCACAAAGAATATCAAATTCAAGATGCGTAGCATTTTTCACCCCCGGTTCATTGGCCCTTACAAGGTTGTGCGCCAGATCAATCCTGTGGCATACAAGCTGAAGCTACCGGCCAGTCTCCGCATACATCCGGTGTTTCACTGTAATCTGTTGAAACCAGCATTGGGGATGCGGCGGCGCCGTGCTCCTCCCGTTGTTTTCGGGGGGGATGTGGAGTATGAAGTTCGGAAGATACTGGACTCACGGTATCGACGTGGTTCACTCTGGTTTCTGGTGTCCTGGAAGGGGTACACGTCGGAAGACGATTCATGGGAACCTTGTGGGAACGTCCATGCCCCTGCCGCGGTGCGTGCCTTTTTCCGGAGATGCCCCACCAAGCCTGGTTCTAGGAGGCGCTGGGCGGGAGGGCCTACTGTCAGGAAATAGCGCTCGTGATATGAACTGAATCGCGCCTACTCAATCGAACTACATGTCCCATGAGGCGCTGGGGGGGAAGTACTGTTATCTAGGCACCCGTCGCGCACTCGGTGTGCGTAATTCTGTTCCTGCATCGACATCGCGGCTTGGCGTTTCCCGAGACGAAGACGCGGATGTATCCTGATCAGCTCCTGTTGACCATAACCACGGCTGTGGTGAGTACATTTGACTAGCGATACGGATTTAGGAAACCGTATAGCCATCCAAAGGAAGCGGAAGCTTACAAAGCCGTCTTCCTGGTAACTTTCCATAACCGAAACAGGGTTTGGGCTCACAGGCAATAAGGACAAGCCTCTAATCAATCACAAAAACCAAAACGAGCACCAATATTGCCGACTAGTTGAATATGGGTCTAAGCTGGCCTCTTGAACTACTAAATGAAATAGTAACTCTCAGGACACTTGTTTGTCCGGAACCAATCCGATGAATTTAATTGAATTTAACAACACATCAACGTTATGAATGTTTCATATTAATTAGAAAACATTGCTTATTTCACTCCACATATACACATATAACAGTTCACTCACTCAAAAATTAATATACAAGCACTCATACAAACCATACTACGTACAAATATATACAAGCTATACATCAGTTAATAGTTCAAATATTTACAATTCCATCTAATTACAAATGAACACATAGCATTGGAACAGACTATGTCACTTTTATTGTCAACAGTGTCTTTGTTTTAGCACAACGTTCCTAATGCTAATTGAAAAGGGTCTACGCGTTTCGATCACCCCTGGTTATGGGGAGATCTCGTCAGGACCACGTAGCTGTGAATGGAAAGGGACAAACATAAGTGAGTCTGCCAGAGGCCTCCCTATACGCTTCAGAAACCAAAATTGGGGGAGTTGTTCCTACCTCAAAGGTGCTCGATTTCTTATGGACCAAAGGCTGTAATACAAACAAACTAAACTTAGTTTCAAAAGGCCTTTAGACTTAACTGCTCTCAGCAAGACAAAAATTCAATAGGTACTCACATGTATTTGTGTCACAAGCCTCTTTGAATCAATGGGGAGTGAGAGATTGTTATGAAACAAAGCAAGTATGACCTGATGTCAATGGCGGGTGGATTTATTGTGTAAAAAAATGTTGCAATAATGGAAAACGGGAAGGAAACTTACTGCGAGTCTGGTGACTCCAGAGACGATCGTTTGCGTGGTGGGCTAGGCGCCTCGCAGAACGGTGGTTGTTTTTCTGTGGAAAACAAACATACGGATAAATGATCCGAGCGCTCGCGTAACCGTCCTGTGTTGTAGCGGTGACCGGCCGGGCTGCTGCTCTCCGTACCTTTTTATTTATTCCTTGTAGGTTTGAAATATCGAGATGGGGTCAAGCCTCCGTCTGATGCGTGGCAAAGCTATCGCCAAATGTGCGATGTTCCTTGTTCGAAGATCTCCATCTTACTAGCTTCCTGTCGCTGAGGATTCTGGGATTTGGAGTGTTTTACACAATATTCGCCTGGAGCGGCAAGAGAGCTTGGTCAATCAGCACGCATTGTGCGTGCAATATTATGTGGAAGTAGGCGTCTTGCTGGCCTCGTGTGACTAGGAATGGTGGTGTCTGTATTACTTTGAAACTGAGGCAAGAAGAAGGAGGGGTTGAAAAGAATCAACTCGACATATATCATATGTTATGTAGGAAGGGGTAGTTAAACCTTGAGTCCGCAGGTAGCCAATGTCCTCTGACATTGGTAAAGTGTGTCACAAGAGTGGCCAGAGTTCCCAGAAGGGTTTACAGTCGATAAATTTCAGAGATTTCATTCAGGCCATCTATAGCTGTATTAAATGTAACAATTAGCATCGCCTCATGGCGTGAGAGTTTTTCTTCAATGTCGCCACCCCGGTGGTCCTTCTCTATTTTGGCAATCACAGTCCATTTTAAATCATCAACTGAGTGGTTGTTAGTCCTCCAATGGTTGACTAAGGGCGCAGTGGTAACATCTTTTTTAATCCGCGATTTGTGTTGCGTGATCCGACATCTAACCTCCTGACTTGTCTTCCCGATATATAGTTTATCGCATGGGCATTTAATTCCATACACGACATATCGGGATTTACAATTGGAACATTTTTCATGTTTCCAGAATCGCTGTTTGTGCTGGAAAAGGATCCCTTCTTCTGTACTTGAACAGCATATACACGCACCACATTTATGGTGCCCTTTTATGGGCGGCAATCCCAACATTGAGCCGGACAAACAAGTGTCCTGAGAGTTACTATTTCATTTAGTAGTTCAAGAGGCCAGCTTAGACCCATATTCAACTAGTCGGCAATATTGGTGCTCGTTTTGGTTTTTGTGATTGATTAGAGGCTTGTCCTTATTGCCCGTGAGCCCAAACCCTGTTTCGGTTACGGTACTTTAGCAGAAGGCTTTCTGCGAGGTTTTTCGCTCTGACCCCAGAGTGGAGTCGTTATAGTTGTCGGTTTGTTAAGTTATTTATATTGGTACGAATGTTGCTTTGTTTGCATTTTGTTGTTTATATGTTAGGAATTTGTTGTGTTTTGTTCATTTATACACAGTATGTCAGAAAATCAAACATTTGCTTATAGTGAGGAACATATAAAAAATCTACTAGAGAAGCCCCCCCTCTTCACTTCAGTTACCTTAAGTGCATCTGCAAGGAATCAAAACGAAACAGATAAACTCTTAAGGCTAAAGAAAAAACAAATTCGTACAGACCTACACGGTCATTTTCTACTCCAGCACTTGAGAGCTGGTACAATACCAGGAGGATTACAAATCAAAAACATTCCTGTGATATTCACAGAGGATCCGATATATAAGAAGGGCTATAGTTTCATTGAGACTAAATGCAGCCGAGACCTCATGGTCTTAACGGTTGAAACGGCTCAAAGGATTTCATTACAACAACTGGAGGAAATCAAAACTTTGGAAACCGAAATAGAACAAAACCAATTAATCACTGATTCAAAAACATTACTGGAGAAAGTGGAAAAGGATGTTCTGGAATTTAAGGATTTCACCATCAATCAGAAAGAAAATCAATTTCAAAGGGACACAAAGAACTTCAATCTACAAAAAACGTATCCATATCTTCAACCGGATTTTTATTCAAGAGTTGACTCAAGGAAATACCTTGGCCAATATCGAGGCAGGTCAAATACTAAGTTTATTACCTTTTCGGATACCTCATCATCATCCTCAAGTGGAGGAGAAGCAGACAACCAGAGAAAAACTACCAACAAAAGAGGTGCTTTTCAACAACAACCAGGAACTTCTCCAGCTCCTTTTTTAGGGAGAGGCCAGCAACCAAACAGAGGACGCCAACGCTACAACCAACCATGGGAAATGACAACGCGGAGGCAGAATTACAAGAACTGGTAGTCTCCCCAATTTTCAACCTGTCAAATAAAATTCTCACACCAGCGGAAACTAGCATTCTAGAAAAAGGACTTTCTTTTGTCCCCACTAGACATACCAATTTCGTCAGGCTCAAAACAGAGGCACTTGAATTCTGTAGGAAATTGAAACTAAAATCATTTTTCTCCCAAACTACGTATGATCCACCAATAGAGGTGACGGGGTTGAAGAAGAAGTCATCCTTCTGTCCACCCACCAATCAAGTAGCAAAAGAAATTATTACTTTTGAGAAAATAATCCTGTTGGCAGTTACTAAGATGGAACAAACACGTAGCTGGACAAAATTCAACATTTCACAGTCAGAAAAAAGTGCCCTAGATAACCTGAAAAAGATTCCTCTGTCACAATTAAACAGGCAGATAAAGGTGGATCTATTGTTATTTGGGACACTCAGAAATATATAGCAGAAGTGATGAGCCAACTGAATAATCCTAGATGCTACAGAAAAATCAAAAGTGATCCCACTGCTGAGTTGCAACAATATCTTTATCCAATCCTTGAGAAAGGTCTGAGTGATGGAGTTATCGGAAAAAAGGAATATGAATTTCTGAAATGCAAAAACCCACGTACACCCCTCTTTTACGTCCTGCCAAAAATTCATAAGGACATAAACAAACCACCGGGAAGACCTATCGTCTCCGGTTGCGAGTCTTTATTTGAACCGGTGTCGAAATTTGAGGACTTCTTTTTAAAACCTTTTCTCCCTGAAGTCAAATCATTTCTCCGTGACACATCGGATTTCATTAATAAACTTCCATCAATTCCCTTTGTTGAAAATGAAGATTTCCTAGTCACTTTGGATGTGACTTCATTGTACACCCAGATTCCCCAAAGTGATGGACTGGATGCGATCAATCATTATCTGGAAGGAAGAGATAGACCAACCAGAGTGCCGACGCAATTTATAATGGAACTAGCGTCATTGGCACTGAAAAAGAATTATTTCAATTTTAATGGAGAATTCTTCTTTCAAACAAGTGGTGTGGCCATGGGGTGTCCATTTGCCCCCGAATTAGCCGTGCTCTTTATGGCGCTCTATGAAGAGAGATTTGTCTATCAGTCTAATCCATATGTGAATAAAATTTTGAGTTGGAGTCGATACATCGACGATATTTTCATGACATGGACAGGAACTCAAGAGGAACTTATTGAATTTTATGATTGGCTTAATTCACGAACACAGGAAATCAAATTTAGCCTTAATTTCTCTAAAGTTCGAATGGCATTTCTCGATGTTGACGTTTACCCAACAGATGAAGGGCTAGTTACTACCCTATATAAAAAGAAAACAGATAGAAACAAGGCCCTCCATTTCCAAAGCAACCACCCTCGTAATCTAAAAGAAAACTTGCCATTTGGGCAATATCTTCGGATTAAAAGGAATTGCCACTTTAAGGACGAATACATCTTTCACGCTAACAACTTGACAGACAATCTAATAGCCAAAGGATACCCTAAGAAATTGCTAAGAAGAACAATGAAGAGAGTATGGTGGATCCCTCGAGAGGCTCTTTTAGAGAGGAGAGATAAACCCAATCTCCAGAGAATGGTATGCGTCTCAACTTTTTGTCCAAGCTCCAATCTGTTCAAAAAGGCTGTTCTACAAAATTGGCATCTGGTGGAAAGCATTGATGAATCACTGAAAGAAAAACCTCTATTTGCTTTTAGAAAAGATCAGAGCGTGTCCAATCACTTAGTTCGAGCATCAATTAAAAAGAAACAGCCAACATTGGGCTCAATGTTGGGATTGCCGCCCATACAAGGGCACCATAAATGTGGTGCGTGTATATGCTGTTCAAGTACAGAAGAAGGGATCCTTTTTCAGCACAAACAGCGATTCTGGAAACATGAAAAATTTTCCAATTGTAAATCCCGATATGTCGTGTATGGAATTAAATGCCCATGCGATAAACTATATATCGGGAAGACAAGTCAGGAGGTTAGATGTCGGATCACGCAACACAAATCGCGGATTAAAAAAGATGTTACCACTGCGCCCTTAGTCAACCATTGGATGACTAACAACCACTCAGTTGATGATTTAAAATGGACTGTGATTGCCAAAATAGAGAAGGACCACCGGGGTGGCGACATTGAAGAAAAACTCTCACGCCATGAGGCGATGCTAATTGTTAAATTTAATAAAGCTATAGATGGCCTGAATGAAATCTCTGAAATGTATTGACTGTAAACCCTTCTGGGAACTCTGGACACTCTTGTGACACACTTTACCAATGTCAGAGGACATCGGCTACCTGCAGACTCAAGGTTTAACTACCCTTTCCTACATAACATATGCTATATGTCGAGTTGATTCTTTTCAACCCCTCCTTCTTCTTGCCTCAGTTTCAAAGTAATACAGACACCACCATTCCTAGTCACACGAGGCCAGCAAGACGCCTACTTCCACATAACATTGCACACACAATGCGTGCTGATTGACCAAGCTCTCTTGCCGCTCCAGGCGAATATTGTGTAAAACACTCCAAATCCCAGAATCCTCAGCGACAGGAAGCTAGTAAGACGGAGATCTTCGAACAAGGAACATCGCACATTTGGCGATAGCTTTGCCACGCATCAGACGGAAGCTTGACCCCATCTTGATATTTCAAACCTACAAGGATTAAATAAAAAGGTACGGAGAGCAGCAGCCCGGCCGGTCACCGCTACAACACAGGACGGTTACGCGAGCGCTCGGATCATTTATCCGTATGTTTGTTTTCCACAGAAAAACAACCACCGTTCTGCGAGGCGCCTAGCCCACCACGCAAACGATCGTCTCTGGAGTCACCAGACTCGCAGTAAGTTTCCTTCCCGTTTTCCATTATTGCAACATTTTTTTACACAATAAATCCACCCGCCATTGACATCAGGTCATACTTGCTTTGTTTCATAACAGATCTCTCACTCCCCATTGATTCAAAGAGGCTTGTGACACAAATACATGTGAGTAACTATTGAATTTTTGTCTTGCTGAGAGCAGTTAAGTCTAAAGGCCTTTTGGAAAGGGGCGACCACTCGGTCCCCCCGAACGTATGGTGGAGATCCCCCCGGGAAGCCATTTTGGGCGGGAGGCGAGTCTCGGCTGGTATGCCCGAAGCGGCGTAGCTGGGGCGCGCCTTTTCCCGCCCAAGAGAGGGTTGTCTTAGACACCGACGCCGCTAGCCACGCCCCGGAGGCGGATTGGAGGTGGGTCCACGCCCGCCCGAAGAAGGATAAAAGGAGCGACAAGCCAAGGAAGCATCCTCTTGTTCCTGTGCTCTGAAGCTGCACCTCCCCGTTGCACGTGAGCTCGAGACGGAACGAAGAGCCAATTTTGAAAATTTGTAATTTTCTGTTTTCTCTTTTAGCGCTGAAGCTTGGTTCCAGGACCTTTCGGTCGACTATCGTGAGAAAATGCCGGGCAAAAAGGTCGGAAAGAAGGTTAGCACCGATCAAATGCTTCGTATGCTGGTAAAGGACATGGCGAACATGAAGAAGCAGATGGCGGCCAGGAACGGTACGGGCCGGCCTAGGAAAGTCATCGGACTAGCATTGCCGGGGGTGGTCCCTGCCGGGAGAGGTAAAAGGGCCAGGAACAGGGCGGCCGGGGAGGAGGCACCGGTTCCGGAGGCTCCTCCGGCGAGCCCGGTCAGGCCAGTAGAGGCCCCAGTTCCGATTCCGGACGCAGGACAGCCGATCCCTGTCGTAGTTACACCTGTGAACGAGGGGGATATGCCACCGGAGTTGGCCGCCCAGTTGGCGGCATGGTTGGGCAGGAATACCGAGGGTGCCGTTGCTCCGGGGGACACGGCCGAAGAGGCCAAATTAATAATGAGGCAGTTGCGGCAATCGCGAGATGCTGCAAAGGCACCTTGTCCTTTTGTTTCCCCGCAGGCTCCCGTGGGACAACCAGTATCGTGCGTTTGTTCGGAAGGGACTACGGTCACAGCTACCGGTTCAGGTAAGCAGCCATTGCCGATGGCGGGGGAGGGATCGGTACCTTCAAGGAGGGAAAAAGTTGTTCAACATATCCCGATTGAGGTGAAAGAAAGGATATGGGCAGATAAATATGTGAACATGTTTTCCTTGTTGACCGATCACTATGAGACTGAGCATGTAAAAAATCAAAAAGAGTTTTTGCATCCTAGTGTATGGCGCGCCAAGATGGCCGGTTTCAGAGTTGATGAATCGATAGGCAATTGGGGCAGAGCGTTTGGAATGTTCACTGCAATTATGGGGGAACGTAGGCCCGAATTGTTGGTGGAATTAGCCGTGTACCAGACACGTATCATGGAATTTTATGAAACATATGGGGGTAATCAATGGTTTTGTTATGATAGCATATTTCGTAATTCCAAGGAGCACGACTCATCCCTGACGTGGGATTGTTTCGACTCCATTTCCTGGCAAAAAATGGAGAAGCCAGGCATGGGGAAGTCGCCATCTTTAGGGGGTGACGTGGTCGAGTATTCCTGCCATTCGTCAGGGGCGCCCTTTCGGGCGGGTTCAAGCAATGAGCAGAACTCAAGGAATAATGGCAGCTCAGGTAAAAAAGGGGTCTGCTGGAGCTTTAACAGAGGCAAATGTACTAGGCCACAGGGATCTTGCAGGTTCAGGCATGAATGTGCAGGGTGTGGGCAGTCCTCGCACCCCGAGACTATGTGCAGAGCCAAGACTGGTGATACGGGAAGTAGGGGAGGCACCAAACAGGTCTGAAATAGTCCGAGGGGCGCCGCTACCTACCCCGGTTGATATCATGGCACTGATCCCTTGGCTGAACGAATACCCGGATCATATCTCCGCTGGGGTGTTGCGAGATGGTTTTTCATATGGTTTCCGCATCCCGGCGGGGGATTTTCAGGGTAAAGCACAATGTAGGAACCAACTATCGGTTCAGCAGAATACGGCGGTGGTACACGCAAAGATTGGGAAAGAGGTGGCCCGAGGTCGGGTCGCTGGACCATATGACAAACCGCCAGTTGCTAATTTTGTTTGTTCACCTCTGGGTGTGGTCCCCAAAAAGGATCCAGGGGAATTCAGGTTGATACATAATTTGTCAGCTCCAAGGGGTCTTTCGGTGAACGATGCGATTGACCCGGGAGTTTGTTCGGTGCGGTACGCATCTTTTGATGAGGCCGTCGCCATGTTGAATCGCCTGGGGCCCGGAGCGCTGATGGCTAAATCAGACATCGAGTCGGCGTTCCGGTTGCTCCCGGTACACCCAGATGATCAGCGTCTCCTTGGTTTCATGTTTCAGGGACGCTATTACATGGATAAATGTATGCCAATGGGTTGCTCCGTCTCTTGTGCGTATTTTGAGAGATTCAGTTGTTTTTTGCAATGGGCGTTCACAAGAACAACGGGGTTTACACATGTGATGCATTATCTTGACGATTTTCTATTCCTGGGGGCAGCCGGGGACAGAGAATGTGCACAGGCTTTGAATGAATTTTGTGATCTCATGAGACGCGTTGGCGTGCCATTGGCACCAGGTAAGACAGTGGGGCCGTCTACTTCGCTCGAGTTTCTTGGAATAGAGCTCGATTCCGAAGAGGGGTGCTTCCGTTTGCCGAAGGAAAAGGTAACGAAATTTAAGGCATCGCTTGAAACATGCATTAGCGAGACGAAAGTAAGGTTGCATCAGTTGCAGCAGGCTGTGGGTCAGCTGAATTTTGCCCTTAGAGTGATACCGATGGCTCGCCCATTTTCCCGCTCTATTGCCCAAGCCATGGTTGGCCTTAAGGAAGGGCACCACCGCACAAGGCTCTCGGCAGAGGTTCGCCAGGACATGCGCATATGGTTGGCATTCCTGGCGGATTTCAACGGTCGGGTCGTGTGGAACAAACCAGCGGTCTCCTCCGAGGAGCTGGGGTTGTGGACTGATTCGGCAGGGAGTGTGGGATTTGGCGCCATTTTCGGTAATCATTGGTCAGCACGAACATGGCCGGCATGGTGGCACGAGAGTGGGCTCACAGGTAACATTGGGTTTCTCGAACTGTTCCCTATTCTGGTGGCCTTAAAAACATGGCCTGAGCGGTTTCGTGATCGCTCTGTGGTGTTCTGGTCTGATAATATGACCGTGGTTGAGTGTATCAATGGTCAGGCAGCCCGCTGCAAATGGATCTTGAGATTGCTGAAGGAAATTGTCTTGCTGTGTATGAGACTAAACGTCCACTTTAGGGCAAGACATGTGCCAGGGGTGTTAAATCAGGCAGCTGATGCGCTTTCTCGTTCCCGTATGCAGGCCTTCTGGGGTTTTCTGCCCTCAGCGGACCCTGTGGCGGCACCATTTCCCGAAGCTCTCTGGTCTCGCGGTGCCCCGGACTACAAGACCTCGTGGGAGAGAGTCTAGCACCCAGGACAAGGAAGGCATATGAAGGGGCGTTCCGTTCCTATTGGTCCTTTTTGGGTTCAGCTAGGGGGGAGCTTTGGGGCCAAGAGGAGTATGTCCTGAAATTTCTGTTATCATTACATCAGGCAGGCAAATCAGTGGCTACGGCCAATAGGCACCGGGCCGCCATTTCTTTCATGGCACGGGCTCATGGCATCCAGGACCCCACAGCGTCTTTTCTGGTACAGAAGGCGCTGCGTGGGTGGCAACGCCTTGAGGGTAGCAGAGTTGATGAGAGGCACCCGATAGGTCTGGAAAGGTTGGCCCTGTTACTGTCCGTACTCCCTGCGACATGTTCATCTCAATCAGAGACAGTGCTATTCCGGGCCGCTTTTGCATTAGCATTCCATGGGGCTATGCGGGTAAGCGAACTGGTGGCAAGGAACAAGCAGGATACGGGGGGAGGTCTGTGCCGAGAGCACATTCAAATTAAGGGGGAGACAATGGTAGTCTCATTTGCCAGGTCCAAAACCGATCAGAGAGCGATCGGGGACAGCGTAGTAATCCAGCGGATTCCGGGATCCCCCATGTGCCCGGTAGCATGCGTTGAGGAGTATTTGGCGCAAAGGGCGGCATCATGGGGGCGAAGCTTGCTGAGGCACGCCGACGCCCCCCCACTGACTAGGTTTCAGTTTCAGCGAGTACTCACAATGGCAATCGCAGCTGCGGGCTTGAACCCGTGCGAGTTCGGGACTCATTCCTTCCGGATAGGGGCTGCTACAGAGGCTACAGCCAGGGGTCTGAGTGTGGAAAAAGTGAAACAGTTGGGGCGTTGGTCCTCGAATTGTTATAAAAGGTATGTGCGGTTGCACATGTTGTGAAGCTAATATCATGCACTCACGCTTCTTGTTTTTGTTTGGTTTACAGTTTCGCGAGCTTACGAGGCGGGGCGGACTGTGCAGTCGACCCGACACCTGAGAACCAGCGGTCAAAGATCACCGGCTGAGGAAAGAGTGGTGTGGGTCGTGGGCCACTCATACGTGAGGCGTGCCGCAGACGTATTCAAAGCAGGTGACATGATTCACATGGCTGGGGAATACGGGTACAGGGTGACCTTCTACGGAAGGGGCGGGCTCTGTATTGACCAGTTCCAAACTTTTATGGAGGGTTTGTTAGGGCGGACAAGGTCACCGCCATCTGTAATCATAGTGCATCTTGGGGGCAATGATTTGGTGACCGCTGGACGACGAGTACTTCTCGAGTTGATATTATCCACAGTAAGTTGGTTGGCGAGAAGGGTTCCGGGGTGCACGATTGCATGGTCCCATATGATTCCACGGAAGGTGTGGCGGGGGGCTAATTCTGTGTCTGCTATAAATCATTCGGTGAAGAAAGTGAATAACAAACTTGGTAGATTGTTCCGTACAAGTACATTGCATTCTATTCCTCATGGATGTATCAGGGGGGACGAGATGTATCTAGAGGATGGGGTCCATCTGTCCCGGGTGGGGAATACTTTACTCATAGGAGACCTCGTAGCTTGGTTAAGGAGTTTGCAGCCATGACCTTTAAGTAGGAGTTTTTGTGGGGGGTCCGGATAGCCGGTCAACTATCCGGCCTGTGGCGGTAAGGTCATGATCGGTGAGCAGTAATTGGAAGATCCCTAGAGGTGGGGGCGTCACCCATTATGGATGGGAACGCCCGGGGGGAGGCGGCCATTGGCCCCTCAAACGGGGAGGCGGTCCCCTCTAACGATGGGGACGCCGAAAGGGAAGGCGGCCATAGGCCCCTCCCTGGGGAGGAGGGGCTACGGGCCCCTCCTGGGAATTTCCCGGGGCCAGGACATCTGCGACGGCAGATGTGGTAAGTTGTGTGGGGTGGGAGGGGGGTCTACGCTACCTTCTAGACACCTCACACGAGTCCTCGGACGACCACTAAGATGGCGTCGAGTTAACAGGGGGCCCCCGCTAAGACAAGGGAAATTGGAAGTAGGCACAGAGGTACAGTCCTCTGTGCGACCGCCCCTCACAAGTGAGGGGGGAGTTCTGGTATTGGGGATCTGACACCGGTTACGACCTTGCCGTTGGCCCGTAATGTTAGGATGTACAATTTCAATTTTGAGAAATGCATTTGCAGGATGTTTAGTATCGGCTAGGAGAACCTTTGTATTAGAGATGTGTTAAGGTCAGCCAAGAACATCGTAATGTGTAAATGAAATTGTACATGATATGAAACTGTTATTTTAATGTTTTAATTTTGTTTCATATTTTAATAAATACGGCCGGGAGGGTAACTCCCTCCCGCCTTCCAAAAGTTCAGAACCGTTTCCGTCTTCCCATCCTTGGGGATTGTGTTGAGAGGGGGTGGCGGGTATCTCAGCCATATGGAAAGGGGTGACCACTCGGTCCCCCCGAACGTATGGTGGAGTACCCCGATCCCCCCGGGAAGCCATTTTGGGCGGGAGGCGAGTCTCGGCTGGTATGCCCGAAGCGGCGTAGCTGGGGCGCGCCTTTTCCCGCCCAAGAGAGGGTTGTCCTAGACACCGACGCCGCTAGCCACGCCCCGGAGGCGGATTGGAGGTGGGTCCACGCCCGCCCGAAGAAGGATAAAAGGAGCGACAAGCCAAGGAAGCATCCTCTTGTTCCTGTGCTCTGAAGCTGCACCTCCCCGTTGCACGTGAGCTCGAGACGGAACGAAGAGCCAATTTTGACCCACCCACCAGCCCCTGATGACAGCGATTTGTTTGAATAAAGTCGAGTGACGTGATATTGTTTCTCTTACAGTTTGTTCTGAATAAAGTTGGTAATTTGGTACGTAATAAAGTTGATAATTTTTTCTTTTTCAGCATGTTTTATTCAGCAAAGTAGTTGCAACAGAATTGAACAGTGATGCTCAGTAGAGATTATACTTTGAATTGCTTGAGTGTAATTGTCTTTTCTCCTCTTTAGCTTAGATTGTCGTATTTATTTTGGTCGGGCGGTAAGGTCATGATCGGTGAGCAGTAATTGGAAGATCCCTAGAGGTGGGGGCGTCACCCATTATGGATGGGAACGCCCGGGGGGAGGCGGCCATTGGCCCCTCAAACGGGGAGGCGGTCCCCTCTAACGATGGGGACGCCGAAAGGGAAGGCGGCCATAGGCCCCTCCCTGGGGAATAGGGGCTACGGGCCCCTCCTGGGAATTTCCCGGGGCAAGGACATCTGCGACGGCAGATGTGGTAAGTTGTGTGGGGTGGGAGGGGGGTCTACGCTACCTTCTAGACACCTCACACGAGTCCTCGGACGACCACTAAGATGGCGTCGAGTTAACAGGGGGCCCCCGCTAAGACAAGGGAAATTGGAAGTAGGCACAGAGGTACAGTCCTCTGTGCGACCGCCCCTCACAAGTGAGGGGGGAGTTCTGGTATTGGGGATCTGACACCGGTTACGACCTTGCCGTTGGCCCGTAATGTTAGGATGTACAATTTCAATTTTGAGAAATGCATTTGCAGGATGTTTAGTATCGGCTAGGAGAACCTTTGTATTAGAGATGTGTTAAGGTCAGCCAAGAACATCGTAATGTGTAAATGAAATTGTACATGATATGAAACTGTTATTTTAATGTTTTAATTTTGTTTCATATTTTAATAAATACGTCCGGGAGGGTAACTCCCTCCCGCCTTCCAAAAGTTCAGAACCGTTTCCGTCTTCCCATCCTTGGGGATTGTGTTGAGAGGGGGTGGCGGGTATCTCAGCCATATGAAACTAAGTTTAGTTTGTTTGTATTACAGCCTTTGGTCCATAAGAAATCGAGCACCTTTGAGGTAGGAACAACTCCCCCAATTTTGGTTTCTGAAGCGTATAGGGAGGCCTCTGGCAGACTCACTTATGTTTGTCCCTTTCCATTCACAGCTACGTGGTCCTGACGAGATCTCCCCATAACCAGGGGTGATCGAAACGCGTAGACCCTTTTCAATTAGCATTAGGAACGTTGTGCTAAAACAAAGACACTGTTGACAATAAAAGTGACACAGTCTGTTCCAATGCTATGTGTTCATTTGTAATTAGATGGAATTGTAAATATTTGAACTATTAACTGATGTATAGCTGGTATATATTTGTACGTAGTATGGTTTGTATGAGTGCTTGTATGTTAATTTTTGAGTGAGTGAACTGTTATATGTGTATATGTGGAGTGAAATAAGCAATGTTTTCTAATTAATTTGAAACATTCATAATGTTGATGTGTTGTTAAATTCAATTAAATTCATCGGATTGGTTTCGGACAAACAAGTGTCCTGAGAGTTACTATTTCATTTAGTAGTTCAAGAGGCCAGCTTAGACCCACATTCAACTAGTCTTCCTGGTAACTTTGGCGTTTAGACTGAAAAGTGACTTTAAAAAGGAAACACGGTGACGGAACCGTTTCTCCTGGGGAAGAACCGAGCAAGAAGGGGGAGAGCCATAGTAATACCCCCACATATTAGGCGACGGTTGTACCAATACTGTGGAAGCCTGTGTAAGTGGGGAATTACAGGGGTGTACTTTATTCACACATTGGTATCGGTGACGTAACCGAAGACCAATTTTGAAAGCGTTTGTTTGTGTTATATACTTTTCTGGCAATCAACTAGGAAGGGCGGCGGTATGCTACACCGTGGAAGCCCAGTAGCGTGACATTGTTGGTGTTCTACAAACTGAACATTCTTATTCATATTTTTCTGGGGCCAAAAGTCTGTCTTGTTTTGGGGTACATGCAATCACTTATTATTTGAACCGGTGAGCTCTGTTCTAGATTCCCTCATACTATTGCAACTAGCCATATAGAGCTGTGAGTAATAACTTCTGCCTTATTGTGTGCATTAGGTACTATTGATGGGTGTGCTCTGATTGAGGTGGATATCCCTTTAGAGTAAGCTGACCCTGTTGGTAGAAAAGGTACGCATCATACCATTAGCGAGAATTAAATGAGAGTAGGGGGTGTTGTTTCATGTTCCTTGAAACTCTGTTTTTCTCCCCACAGGTTCACCGTTCGACCCCCGGCCCGGCCTTCGAGCTTTTTTCCCTCGCCTGATAACCCTTCAACTCTGTGCTATAATTCAGAGTTCGGGGATGTCTGGAGATAGACCCCTTATTGCATCATCCAGATCCTGAGGAGTGGAGGTTCTGACAATTGTTCTGTATTGGATAATGAGTTTGGACTCAAGTCTCCGAAGTTCTTTAAGTCTGTCACCTCCTCTCACATCCATTTTAACAAAGTCAAGTACCACGAAGCTCAGTAAGTTTGTATTTTGTTCATGGTGACTTTGAAAGTGACGTGCTATTGGATAAGCCTTGTCCATGTTTTTTATGGCACGTAGATGCTCTAGAACACAAATTTTAGCCTTGTGGATGGTGCTTCCAATGTAGGCTAATCCGCATGGGCAAAAAAGCGCGTACACCGCATACTCTGTGTTACACGATGTATGTTTCTTAATGACATAGGGTCTACATGCCGTAGATAAAGTATATTCTTTTCTATTTTTGCTGTTCTTACAGGCTTTGCAGTTACGACACGTGAAAAAACCTTGTATGCCAGGGATCATAGGTCTTATTGTCTCGACAGCCCTGCATAACGTATCTCGTAACGATCTGGCTCTTTTGAAAGTGATTTGTGGGTTGGATCCAATACAACTGGCCAGGTCTCTATCAGTTCCCAATACTGGCCAATATTTGTTCTGACAATTTCGGACTGCTTTAGTTTGTCTACTATATGTTGTTATGAACCTAAGGTTCTGGCAGCCTTCAGTGTTTAGCTTACACTCTGTTTTTTGGGATTTATCTGCTACCAAAGAGTCTCTTGTTCGCTTGGATATGGCAGTGATGGCTTTTTTATTGGTTTTCTCTGTGTACCCTCTTTGTGCAAATCGTTCACACATCGCCTTGGATTCCACTAGAAATTTCTCTGAGGTGCTGCAGTTGCGCTTGGCCTTAGTAGTTCACCTAATGGGATGCTTTGAATGAGTGCATTAGGGTGGCAACTTTCAGCGTGAAGCAGGCTGTTGCCCGCCGTACTCTTCCTAAAAAGACTGCTTTCTATTTTATTGTTCTCAACAAATAGTTTGAGGTCAAGGAATTCCAGTGAATTTTTATACCATTGTGAAGTCAGATGGAGATTAAAATCATTGGTATTAAGCATGGCAACAAATTCAGAGGCTTCTTCTTCATTCCCGTCCCAGATACAAAAGATGTCATCGGTATCTTTTCTTTGAATGTGTTCAACTTACTCACTACTTCTTCCTCCCAGTACCCCATATAGAGACCTGCAAAAGATGGCACAAAGCAGGTCCCCATAGAAGTACCAAGGGTTTGATGGTATATTTTATTGGCGAACAAGAAGTAGTTCTGCTTGAGGCAGGTGGTAATCATTTCAAGCAGCATTTCAGTGTGTGCCAAGTATGATGCAGATCTATTACTTAAAAAATGTCTGCATGCTTCCACTCCTTTACTGTGTGGTATACAAGTATATAAGCTGGACACATCCATTGTAAGTAAGGAGCATTCATGTTTCCACTCAATCTTTTGTATTTTTCGGAGAAAATCCCCGGTATCCTTAATGTAGGATGGAAGTTGTTGTACTGGACCCTGGAGGAAAAAATCCACATATCTAGAAACATTTTCTAGAAAGCTCCCTCTCGATGAAACTATCGGTTGCCCTGGTGGATTGAGTGGCTCCTTATGGATTTTTGGCAACAAGTATAACGCTGGCAGTTTCGGGAATTTACAATCAAGGAATTTGTACTCAGTATCTTCAATCAATCATTGCCTTTTCCATTCATCTAATGTTGTTTGAAATTGTCTAATAGCATGCTCATATTCCATCCTATTACTTCTTTCGTATTTGTCAGCCTCTGCTAACTGTCTCAGGCCTTCATTTACATAATCGTTTTTTGACATCACGACAACATTCCCACCCTTGTCGGATTTTTTTATCACTATTGTATTGTCTTTCTTGAGGTTATCAAGGGCAATTCTTTGGGCCTTACTGATATTATTCCAGTTGTCATAAGTTTTACGTTTAGATATTTTCCACAGCTCTTCATTCACTCCTCTTTCGAAAACTTCTATGGCATCGTTCTTAATTTGCGGTAGAAGTATTGATTTTGGTCTAAAATCATTCTTACTACTCAGGTCAAAAGGGAAATTTTCAAGTTCAAGACTTGTAGTAGGATCACAATCATCTGTAATAGTATCAGCCAACACATTCATAGTATGAAGTAATTCCACATCTTTTATCCTTAATTCACTAGTGGTATTTGATGACCTAGCATTTTGAGTATTGACTTTAGTGGCATGCCATTTATGCAAGCGCAATTTACGGGTAAAGAAGAACAAATCAATGCGACTTTGCGTATAATCAAAGCTGTTAGTGGGACAAAAAGAAAGACCTTTAGCAAGTAAATCAATTTCCATCTTACTTAGTGTTTTTGTTGATAGATTTATCACGGTTTTTTCATCCATCATTTTGTTGTCATCTTTCCCCTTGTTCGACTTCCCACGGGGCTGCTCGGAGTTCCGGATTGTTTGTTTGAACCTCTTCCTCCTCTGCTTCCTCTTCCTCGTCTTTGAAATCCCTCTGATCTGTTGTTGGGATGGCGGCCTTTTGATACCAGGTTGAATTCTGCTAAAATGCTGTTTTTTACTTCACTGTAATTCAGCGTGCCTGAAATTCCACTGCCATTTGTTACTATGCTTCCGCTTGTCATGCTCGTACCGCTCTCCACAGAACGATCTTCATCAGTTTGTGCATCATCATTTCTCACCACAGGCATTCCTTGCGTATTAGAAGCCATTTTCTTTCTCAGATGGTCATATTTACGAGAGAAAGTAAGGATCTGTCCTTTTTGGTAATCTACCAGATCTCTCTGAAATTTTCGTTGCTTCCTCATTTTAATATCAGTTTCAATTTTCTCTAAACCTTTTTCCATCTTCATCATTTTCCTTAAAGCATCCCAGCAAAGCCTATAAGAACAGCAAAAATAGAAAAGAATGTACTTTATCTACGGCATGTAGACCCTATGTCATTAAGAAACATACATCGTGTAACACAGAGTATGCGGTGTACGCGCTTTTTTGCCCATGCGGAGTAGCCTACATTGGAAGCACCATCCACAAGGCTAAAATTTGTGTTCTAGAGCATCTACGTGCCATAAAAAACATGGACAAGGCTTATCCAATAGCACGCCACTTTCAAAGTCACCATGAACAAAACACAAAGTTACTGAGCTTCGTGGTACTTGACTTTGTTAAAATGGATGTGAGAGGAGGTGACAGACTTAAAGAACTTCGGAGACTTGAGTCCAAACTCATTATCCAATACAGAACAATGACCCCGCTAGGCCATAACCTTGACGAGGAATTAGCCGTTCATCTAGGATGATCCTTATATAAAACTACTGTTTGTTATTCAAATTCTGACAAATCACATTCCTTAGTTGTGTAGAACAATTTTCTTTATGCCCTGAGCTGATGAAATCTGTATGTCTAATGTTTTTTTACTGTTCGTTGTTGTTTTTCCTTTTTGGTGACACACATTTATATATTTTTTTCTATTTAATTTGTTTTATAGATCTTTTTTGATGGAGCTGATGACCGAAAATCTTTTTAGACTCGAAGAATCAAATCTAAAGCCTTCCATGTAGCTGTTGCCCACTTGGGCTTTATTCTTGGAGAGACTATTATATAGAATGACACAATACCGTTTTCTAGCATTCCTTAGCACGTTGTCAAACACTTCATTTTATACCCACCTGGGTTTAATACCATTATGAAATTGTTACAGAAACGGGTATGCAATCTTTTCAAAAAACCCTTTCTTAGTTTGAGAAGTTAAAGAGCGAAGGCATTAGTTATTTCTTTATGTATGTGTTTCACTACAAATGTAAATATGAGTCGCAAAAGCACATTGGATTAATCATGGTCCAAATGTCAGTCTGTCTTCACGTTGTTACTTTGTAATCACGTGGTGTTATAAAAAGAAAGCAACGCGAAAACAGGCACTCGTGAAAAAGGGAGTGTTCCTGAAACGCGTTGAGTGTTACTTTTGCCATTCTGACCTTTGAAATAAATCGAGGTTAACTGCAGCAGAACCTGTGTCCGTGATTGCTGTTGCTCTGTATTATTCAAGACGGCTTTGGTGCATTTGTTCGAGGCTGCCTGCCTCGTCACGGACCGCCGCCATGAAGTGGCTGGGGGAGGCACTGTGAGGCACTGTGAGCGTTGCTCACAAACTTTGACTTTGATATATATATACAAGATGTGGAGTGGGAAGACGATCTAGTGATGATTACTATGGACATCTCGAGCCTCTATACGAGTATTAGACACCTTGATGGAATTGCAGCAGTAAAAACTTTTTTGAATCTACGACCCGCCCGATTTCTGGAACACAGCAGAATGATTTTGGACTTCATATTCTTCTGTTTAAATAATAACATCTTTATTTTCCAGAATCAGCGATACAGGCAAGTGAGGGGGACTGCGATGGGCACCTGCTTCGCCCCCAGCTATGCGAACCTTTTCGTAGGCTGGTGGGAGAAGCAGGTGGTCTGGGCAGACGATAAAACCCCATGGGTGGACAAGGTGATATGCTGGAGAAGGTATATCGACGACCTCTTCCTTATTTGGAGGGGGTCTGAACTCTCAGCACAGGAGTACATCAAGATTCTAAATCAAAACGATCTTAACCTGCAATTCACATACACGATGAGCAAGAAAGAAGTCAACTTCTTAGATCTAAGGGTATTCGTTGACTCAGGCACGATTCAGACCGCCCTCTATAGAAAAGAGACGGCAGGTAATTCTGTCCTACACGGACGCAGCAGCCATCTGACTTCCCTAGTTAAGAGCATCCCCTACGGGGAACTATTGAGGATAAAGCGCAACAGCTCCCTGGAAAGAGATTTCACAGAGGCCGCACAAAAAAGCGTGAAACGCTTTAGATCCCGCGGCTATTCTATAAACGTCCTCCAACAAGCTGAAGAGAAAGCTAAAAAAGTTGAGAGACATACCCTACTGCAGGATAAAAAGACTGATACTTCCAAAGGAGGGAATGGCATTATTAGACTCATTACCAACTATTCGGTGGCAGCGAATAAAGTCAGAGCCATCATGTCAAAAAATCGGGGGATCCTCCAATCGGATACCATAATTGGGAAGGACCTACAAAAACACCCCATGATAACATTCAGGAGAATAAGATCATTAAAAGACAGATTGGTCACAAGCCACATACCAAAGGAGAAGTCTAAAGGAGAACTGCACGCCATGCATGGCTCATATCCATGCGGGAAATGCAAGGCCTGCAGTAATAGTCAGAGGGTATTGAGCTATCAGGTGCCACATAAAGATTCCAAGATTAAAATCAACAAGTTTATTACTTGTTCTACCACATTCGTGGTGTACTGCCTGAAGTGCCCCTGCGGACGGATGTACATGGGAAGCACAACGAAAGCAGTCAAGCTTAGAATCCTAGAACATCAACGGGCCATCGCCAATAAGGATGAAAGCTATCCGATGGCCCGACATTTTGCTAGTCACCACAATAGCGACAGGACTCTAATTAGCTTCTTCAGCCTAGACTGCATCCCTCAAGACATCAGGGGTGGAGATCTGAAATGTAGACTTAGACGATTGGAGTCACGATATATTATCGACCTCCAAACAAAGTCACCAGGAGGACTCAACGCAGGGGAAGAGCTACTATCACACCTATAACATAATTTTCGTACCTTGAACTGTGTCACTGTCTGAGAAATTTACACCTACACAAAATGCTTCAAGAAATTAACTGGTTTACAGCTTGACCCCTTTAATGAATTGATATTGGAATTGTCATATTAGTGCTATGTAAAGTTCTGGTTAATTTGACATGCAGTCTCACTAATACGGCCATCCAGGCCATAATCACTTAATCACTTCATCGCAGATTTATGGGGTACAGGAACTTTTTGAACTGTTTACCAGTGCAGTATATTGATTAGTCGAGCAATGCAACTGATGCTGATTCATGTATTTTAGGTTTTGACTTTAAACCAACAAATTGCCCATCCAGGGCTAAATGTCAAAAGTGGATAATTTAATTTAATTTCAACTTGTATTACAAAGTGATTGATTTGTACAGCATTAGAGGCATTGCTAGGAATGAGTTTTCATTTGTATTGAAACGAGCGTTATTTCACCATTCAAAGATGGCGCTTTAATTATGTTTATGGTCCGTTTTTGCTTTTGATGATTAATGCTTTAATTTACTTCCGCCTTGCCGTCGCCAGCTGACACTGAGGAAGGCAAGTGCTGAAACGCGTCTGGTTTTTGAATTTGTGCGCAAATAAACCGTATTGGGTTTAATCTGCTGTGAGTGCTGATTTTTTGCTGGTTTCTTGCCTGCGGAGCTCGAATATATATATATATATATATATATATATATATATATATATATATATATATATATATATGCATATATCCAACCAAGTGAGGGTTTGGGGGCGTGCACTTTTAAGCATTTAAAAAACAACATGGTTGAAGTGATCCGCATGTGAACAAGGGCTTGTGAGCCCGAATCGCGTCATTGCTGATTTTACCTGAAACGAAAATAAAACATCTTTGCCAGATCCTATGGTCCATCTCCTGCCTCGCCGGTCCGTGGGATTGGAAGTGGCTTTGGAGTTTTTTTTTGCATATATATATATATATATATATATACATACGCACAGAAACAGACACACAATATAAAAAACTAGATGCTAAGAAAGGACACTGCCATAAACGAATTTATATGGATTAGTAAAAAGAATATCTCGGTCATTTATACATCCACTAGAGAGATGTGTACATACCATAGCCTCTAATCTTGTATGAACCATTCAACTCTTCGTCCTTCTGAGGTTGACACACTGAGGGGAGATTTACTAAGATGTTGTACCGCGTTTGCATCACAAAAGTGACGCAAATCAGTGCAAAATCTTTTTTTGTCTTGTTTAGTGCTGGAAATAATGGAAAAGTAATGTGAAGCTTTGCATTACTTTGCACCATTGGGGCGTACCAAGGGTGATGCATGGGTGTTCCCATGCAACCACCCATGTTTTCTCACGCTACACCCAATTTACTAAAAAAAGTAAACAGGGTTTAGCATGAGAAAACTGTGCCATATGAAAGTAGGCGCAAGAAAGGAGAAATGCTTTCATTTCTCCTTCCTTTTCCGACTTTGCATGTGTGCTGCATTGTACAGTACACACACTAAGAGGGAAAATGTTTGAAAGGGGAGTCTTAGCTAGTATTTTGTACTGGAAGGGTACCTTTCCAGTACAAAACCTATGCTAGACTCACAGAGACACCATTGCACCATAGCGCAAAGGTGTCCTTGTGGCGCACTGCAGCTGATTTCAGCTCCGGCGCTCGTTAGAGGGGAGGAGAGTGCCTTATTTTACTAAATACGGCACTCTCCTCTCTCCTTTTCATGTAGCGCAGTGCAGCGTTTGCGGCTGCTGCAGTGCGCTACATGCAAAGTAGGCAAATCTCCCCGAGTGTCATTGAATTGGCTATTAGCAACAGCTGTACTCCTACATCTTTGCTCTATTTCATTTACAAAGGGTGAGTTTCAGCTACCTAGTGGCAAGAATTGATATTTCTTCACTAGGTTTTGGAAATAACTTTGTGTGGCTAGTCCCACCCATGTGTGTATCATGCAAGAGTAACCTTTTGTTACAACTGGGGGTCTCTAGTAGGCTGAGGCAGTTACCTTAGGCCAAATAGGGACCATAGCTTCTAGTCAGGGTAAGGAGGGACACCCTCTTTGATAACCCCTGCTCCCTCCCTGGTAGCTTGGCACAAGCAGCCAGGCTTATCTTCAAGGCAATGTGTAAAGTATTTGCAACCAGACTCCCAGTGACACAGTGATAACACCATAAATGGAGACCACACTGATGTATGAAAATAGTGGTATCTTTATCAGGAAGAAAAATATGGGAAGACCAAACGATAAAAAATCCAAAATATTCATATATGTAATATTTCACTTTGCCGGTTATTAGGCCAACTCACACTTGTAGGTTCTTGCAGTATCAATGAGCATTTCACGATGTTCAAATGCAGTCCTAATGCAATGCTATGCAGTTCGTATCGTCAGACTAATGCAGTTTGTAATACAAGAATAATGCAATCCTCAATGCACGTAATCAGGCAGTTCGTAATGCAAGTATAACGCGCTCCTTAATTTAAGTATTATGGCAGTTCGTAATGCGAGAATAATTCAATTCTCAATGCACATAATAAGGCAGTTCGTAATGCGAGAATAATTCAATCCTCAATGCACAGTGTAAGGCAGTTCATAATGCAAGTATAACACACTCCTTAATGCAAGTATAATGCACTCCTTAATGCATGTAATACTGCAGTTCGTAATGCGAGAATAATTCAATCCTCACTGCACGTAATCAGGCAGCTCGTAATGCAGGAATAATACAATCCCTAATGCAAGTAATAAGGCGGATCGTAATGCAGGAATAATGCTAGGCCAATTGACGCGATTAGCATGTGCACCACTAAGCCCCAACCACAGACAACAATCCGGAACTTCCAAGGTGGCCCCGGTACTGCTGGGCAGGTCCAGGCCGCTCGAGGACTCAGAGCGTTTAACTATATGCAGCGGGATAGAGACGGGAGCACTTCTGTACTCCACCTGCGCGCATCCCCAGGCCACACACACTTGTGGCTCCCGACCGGAGTCCAAGCCTTACCTGGAGATGCACTGACTCCCTCTCTCCCTCTCTCCGCTCGTCGGACGTCCTGGGCGCTCTCGATGATGATGCATCTCCGATGCAAGGCGGCGCTGTGGAAGGACAGGTTATGGCGCTGCCTTCTCCGTTGTTGACGATATTGGGCAGATTCCTCTTGCTAACAGCAATCACAATTACCTCATGACTTCCTTAGCTTTATGAAATCCTTCAGCATGTTGCAGCTCGGGCCAGCGGTGGCGATCTTGTTCTGCAGCCTCCGTTACAGTGAGGGCTCAGGCCACAAACAACTTCACAGCAGCATGGACGATGATTCACGCTGCGGGGGCACTGCAGTCACGGGGCACTTTCCAACCAGCACCACGGACCAAAATGGCAGGCTCAGGCTGCATATACCCAAGCACAAAGCCTCACTGAGACTCGGTTGGGTTTTGGGCCACACAGTCCCGGGGCAATGTTTACGAAGGTCTCAGGCTGCAAAAAGCACATGCACACAGCGCTGCTGAGATACACTTGGAAACTTTGATGTTACTGAGTTTCCACAACAGGGAGCCAGCCCTCCTCGGTCCCTTGGGAACAAGTTACTTTGGGACACAGCACTCAGCAAAGTCCTTTCAAGCAGGGGGACACAGCACACAGCATAGTCCCTTAGCCTCTCCTTAGTTAAATCCGTAAACTGCAGGCCGGTCCCAGAACACACAGCAAGGGTCAGTCCTTCTCTTCGGTCTCTTCAGTTGGTCTTCCTTGGCAGAGGTTCCTCTTGACCACAAAGTAGTTTTAATCCTTTTCGGTCTTGATCAGTCCAAGGTTCAGGGGTTTCAGCTCTCATATTTATACCCCTAAATGTCTTTGAAGTCTTTGTGTTCACTGATCCCTGTCCAAACCAGTTCCTGATGTCTCCCTGCCAGTGACACATTTTTCCTTTGATTAGTGGGGGTCTGGTTCCTCAATCACTCAGCAGGAGGTGGAGACATTCTTTAATGGCAGCAACCCAGGCCTCTTCACATCCAGGGACTACTCCTCCCCCCTACACTCCAGATGCAGGTCAGCCTGTTGCTGTCTCCTACTCCTCCCCCGGGTCAAGACATTTTCCAGATCCTATCACATTCAAATCCAGACAGTAAATCCACAACCAGGCAGAGACACACAATATTGTTAGAACTTCTAAAAGCGAGGTTTCCAAACACACACTGCAAAAACCACCTTCACAAAAAGATGTGTTATTAAATTGTGAGTTCAGGCATACTAAACTTTACCTCTCCATCTTAAGCCCATGGGAAGATAGGCTGGAAACATATTACACAGCCTTCCCCATTCTGTCCTATGGGCAAGCTGTCCTTACAACAGTGAAAAATGAAATGGAAAGTATTTCACTGTCAGGACATGGTACACACCTCAGTACATGTCCTACCTTTTACAGATACTACACCCTGCCCAGGGGGGAACCTTGAACCTACCATAGTGGTACAGTGGTGCCTGAAGTGCATGGAAAGGGAAGGGTAAGGCCTGGCAAGTGGGTGCACTTGATAGGACAACATGGTAGTTGCCAAACTGTGGGCGGGCACTGCAGTGGCAGGCGTGAGTTCTCTCTTTAGGGCTACTTGTATTGGTGGCACAATTAGTGCTGTAGGCCCACAAGTAGCATTTGCATTACCAGCCCTGGCACATATAGTGCACTTTACTAGGGACTTTACTAGTAAGGAAAACATACCAATTATGGATAACCAATTACCATAACACTTTTTACGGGAGCACTTGCACTTTGACACTGATCAGCAGTGGCAGAGTGCCCAAAGCATCTAAGTCGGCAACATAATGTCAGAAAAAGGTCTAGGGGAAAGGGAAAATGTTTAGGGAACTTTAGCCAAAAAGGGACAAGTCCAACAGTGCTCTCAGCTGATTTGAATCCTGAAGTTCTTGCTCTCAGCAGGAACTATTTTAAGAAAAGTCCTGAAAGGTTTAGATTTTGGGCTTAATAATACATTTTGTGATGCCCCAGAGCTCCGCAAATCATGGGAGTCAACAAAAATGCCTGACATCGTCTTAACATTTTTTACATCATTGTTTATTATCAACAAAGCAGAACTGTTACAAACTAAAGTTCTTGAGTTCGAAACAGAAGCCGAAAACATTGATGATGGCTTTGAAGATAAACAAAGATGTGGGAGACAATCCCGTGAACCAACAGGATTATACTGCGCAAATGTACTATCTTTTCCTAATCATGTTTTATGAATTAGATCATGACAAAAAGAAACCGGCACTACACATGATGACTGCCCATGGAATCTATGTCAAGTGCAAAAGTAGAGAGCTAATCACTTCAATGAATAGGATTGGTGTATCAACAAGCGATAATGACATAGTACGGTGCAGGAACTTGTTATCAGCTCATGCTGTAAAGTCTTATGAATACAACAGTACACCACTTCCAAGTTACTTTACCAGGAAAGGATTTACAATTGCTGCTCTCCATAATTTTAGTTTTGAAGACCGTTCTTCTTTGTCTGGAACACCCAGCACACATGATAATGCCATGGTGCTTTTTCAAGACTGTACCAATGAAGTAGCTGCTGGAAGATCAAAGTGTCAGCTGTAGACATAAACAAATGAAGCTGCAAACTTATAACCCAACTGCCTTTCCAACGTGTGCAAAATCACTACTAGCCATCAACACATCAGAGTCTTCTAGAAAGTTTCAAAGTGGCTGAGGACATGGATCTTCTTCTACATGATGCTGCAGTCCGCAAAGCTGATGTAACTGAATTTATCATATTGCCTATTAGGTGCAGACTGAAAGATGAAGAAAAGCCAGTTCCTCCATGGGCTGAAATTCATGTTCTGATCTCACCAGAATACCGTCCCACTAAAGAAGGTTTGGTCACAAACTATGCAACAGTATACACAGCTCTAAATAATTTCCAAAATGTGCATGCTCAGCTTGGAGACCAGCCTATCCTGCCAATTTTCTGTGATGCTGTGTTTTCTATATTGCTTATGAGCAACCCAGTAGAATTTGATGATCTTTATCAAATATTGGGGCATTTTCCACAAGACAAATGTTGCATTGCTGTGTGCAGGAGTTTATCTCAGTGGATGTGGCATAGACGATGCACTTATTGAGGCTGAAATCTCTGGAAGCAAAACTGTCGAGTCAGTATTGAGCCGAACTCATTGTGTTCGTTCGTTACAAGGTATGCTCATCATATCTAAGGCTGTAGAAACATTACGTTGGAATGCTTTCTGGAACAAGAAGGACAAATTAGGTTTTGCTTATCTTATCTCAGAAGGGAACAAGGCACATGGTGCACTTCATTCAAAAGACATAATGCAAAGTCAGGGAATCTTCAATACACTCAGTTCAAAATCAGAAAACAAAGCTCGTAGAGTTTGTCAAAGAATGTGAAGAAAAATATGAACTTTGCAAGTACTGGGGAAAGGTTTTACATATGATAGCTCAAGTGAAAAACTTAGTATATGCTAATCGGTATGGTGATTGGGAGCTGCACGTGAAGGCTCTGGAGTCACTGATTACTGTGTTCTGCTAATTTGATTGCATACACTACCGGAGATATGGGTCCTAGTATTTGGAAAGAGTGGAGAAGCTAGAGGGAGAAAAACCATACCTCTACAGAAAATTAATCCAAAGATATTTTGTGGTGAAAGAGAGAGAGGGAAGGATCAATGCTCTGGCTCCAGATATGTAACTGGAACAGACAATCCAAAGATCACAGAAAAGCTCCAGGTGAATTGTTGCTCATACACGTAAAAGTTAATATGTTGCTCAACGGCAGCTAGTTTACCATAAAGTCTTTTTTATTTGCAATGTTTTAAGAGAGATGACAAATTCAAAATTAATAAACTATCCTGAAACTGTTCCCTACCACAAACGTGTGGTAACAAGAGGGTAAGGTTTTTGTAAACATGTTGACAGACTACTTCATTTCATGCAGCAGCAACAAAACCACTTTAAATTGACTGAGCCTGTGCAACTTCACAACTTCGTGACCAAACACTATGTGGATAACGATATAAAGATATGTCTACTAGATGTCCTGGAACGTGTATCAAAAGTATGCGCAGAACTAAAGCAGGAAAGATTTGTATTGAAAGAGAAAAAACTGTTTTTCATCATCACTAAAGCTAAGCTTCCATGCTTTAATTGCTATAGTAACAGTTTCGTCCAACTAGCCCCTATAAAACAGATTACAATAACACAACTTTAGCAAACATATAGGGAGATGGATGTAGCAAAAGAAAGGAGTGAATTTATTAAGAACATTCTTTTGCATGATACTCTTCCAACAAACACATTATTTGATGGAGATGCTGCAACCAAACCAGTGAAGCACAAACTCGTACATGAGCCTGAAAAACACCTTTCACCTGAAGAATTTCAATTCGAAAAGGTTTCCTCAATGAAAATTGCTGTTGTTGTGGACTATATGTCACAGTTGTGAATCAGACCCAGATATCAATCACCCCCCTCAGGTGGCTTCAGATTCTTTGGCTGACATCCTTTTGGCCCTCAAGCAGGAGATGAAGAGCAGGTTCACGATATCCCAGCAGAATCAGGTAGCGATACAGGCCTCTTCCGCAGTCTTAGCTCAGAAACTTGAAGAAGTCCCTGCAAAAACTGAAATTTTGGAGCAAGAGATCCCTAAAATGAAGCAGGCCATTGATATGACTTCTGCAGATGTGTGCCGGCTAGTCAGGGGGATGGAAGGGTGATGGGCACATGGTGGGGAGCATTGGTAACAAAATAAAAAACAATGTTCTCTATTACACCAGAATGTTTGAAATGTATGGAATTTGCTGTACCACTGTGTCGGTCCATGATAGTACTGAGTTTGAATTTTTAAGATGAGGGGAGTCAATGAGCTAACATTTATATCTTGGAACGTTAATTGGCTTAGTTGCAAGTGTAGGCGGAGATTGGTAATGAAATACCTGGAGGAGAGTAAAGTACATATATGTCTGATCCAGGAAACCCACTTAGACACCCTTGAAGTTCGAGCTGCATTTACAAAATATCCCTGGATGGAGTGTTTTCTAGTCTCAGAGCAGGCGGCACTCCGCAAGGGTGTCGCCATTTTAATAAAATGGGACGCGGACTGCGTAATCAAATCCTCCAAATTTGATAAATCTGGCAGGTAGATAATTGCTACTTTGGGTTGGGGAGGGGCAGAGCTAGTGGATGCTTACTTTTATGGGCCCAATATTGATGATCCCTCCCATCTATCCAACCTTCAATGGAATTTAATGGAAGTAACAGCTCCTATTATAGTTGGGGGGGACTTTAATGTTCTACTGGATCCTGTACATGACAGGTCTAACGGGAGGTGCCATGACAATGCCCATCGGGTGCGCCAGACACTATAGAATATCCTGCATGAGCTGGCCGATGTGTGGAGGTATAAGATGGGAGCCAGCCATGGCTTTACATTGTAAAAAGTGTGGCCCTTTCTCGAGGTTAGACTACCTCTTTGCAGACAGGGCTATCAAAGAGGCAATAGCCACTTTAAACATTCTCCCTGGTCACATCTCGGACCATGCTACGATCAGTATTTCCCTAGTTTGCTATGACAGGGTTCCCAGGCCTAGATGGACACTAAAGAGGGCTATCCTGACAGATTCTGAGATGGCAGAGGCATTAAAACGGGCATGCGTGGCCTACTTCGAGGACAACATTAGGTCCACCTCCCTAGATGTCGTGTGGGATGCCTTCAAGGCGTGCATTAGAGGGGAGTTATAAAATCAGAGCTACATTTAAAAATAATGCAAAACGCTGAAGCTTAAAAGATATGGAGGACAGAGTGGGTTCACTGGAGGCTGAACTTCTCCGGACTCGTTTAGGGCCTGCCGCCACAAGGAAGCAGATACAGAGACTCCTAGAAGCTGTGAAACAAGACTACAGGATTAAAATAGACCAAAAGTGTAGAGCGCAGTGGCATGCTAAGTGTATGCAGAACTTTGAGTAGGGGGAAAAGGGTGGTGCATTGCTGACTTGGAAAGCTAGGGCAGATAGATCTAGGAATCTCATCAATCAATTTGTTGTGAATGCCAAAGGGGTTGTCTCGGATAAAGTGGAGGACATTCAAGCCTGCCTAGTTTCCTTATTCTCCACTCTATACAAAGAGGAGATATGTCCTAGTCCAGAGCTTCTTAAGGCTGATTGAGTAAGTCAATTGCACAGTCTAACAATGAAAAGTTGGGAGATACTTGAGGCTCCTATAACTAAGGAGGAGATCTGTTTAAGTCTTACTCAAAGTGGAAACGATAAGGCTGCAGGCACGGACGCGCTCCCCAATGAAGTGTATAATCTCTTAATAGAGAGCTGGCACCAATTTTTGAAACCCTGTTCAACTCAATATATAGACAGTGCGGGCATGTTCCTAGATCTCGGAAAGAGGCTACAATAGTTCTTATTCTGAAACCCTCTAAAGACCCCACTAGGGCTGATTCTTATAGACCAATCTCCCTGCTGAATGCAGATCATTAAATGTTTATGAGTATTTTAGCAAGGAGACTTGCTAAACTAGCTCCACAGCTAATACATCCAGATCTGAAAGGTTTTATCCAGAAGAGGTACATACAGGAGCAGACTCATCAACTTATTGGTACCATAGATCTTGCCAATGAACGCTCAGCCCCCTTGTCCTTAGTTGCCATGAATGCTGCTAAAGCGTTTGATCAAGTGTGTTGGACGGTTCTTTGGTAGGTCATGAGAGCAATGAGATGCAGCCCTACTTTTTTATATACACTTAAGTCAGCCTATTAGGATGCGGTGGCCAGGATCCTTTTAAATGGTGTACTGAGTTCCAGCTTCAGTATATTTAGAGGGGCTTAGCAGGGTTGACCAGTTTCACCTTTATTATATGATATACATATAGAACTTCTGCCCAACTCTTGAGATCAGATGTCTCAGTAGTCCCTTTTAGCCTACCACCTTATAGTCGTAAGGTTGAGCTTTATGCTGACAGCCTATTCATTTATATGGCCTATCCTGTCATATCCATTCCGAGGGTGGAACATTTATTAATGGAATTTGGCAACCTCTCTGGTTATTCAGTAAATACCTCTAAAACTGAGGTAATGTGCTGGAATGATAAAGACTGGGGTGGGAAAGTGAGCCCAAATTTTAGATATCTGGGAACCTTAATTGTGGATGAGATAGATGAAATCCTGCAGCTTAACCTGCAGAGGGTCTCTAAAGAAATAAAATACCTGTTAGGTAGATGGAAAAACCTCCCGTTAACTATTTTCGGGCATGTCAATTTGATAAAAATGGTCATCCTAACCAAATTGACCTACCTCTTTAATGCCATTCCCATTGGTTTCCCAAAATCAGGCATCAACAGAATTTAGGGGAAGGTTGAGAGATTTATTTGGGCTTATAAGGGCACTAGGTTGGACTGGAAAAAACGTTATTGTAGGCTAGACAAAGGAGGGCTGCCCTGCCTGACTTTATTTTGAATTGTGCAGCATTCCAATTTAAAAACATTCGGATGCTGCTGGCAAAGTCAGACGACTCTACTTGGGGGAAGCTGTTTGGAGAGATGGTGAGACAGTGGAGCATAGAGGGATTTCTTTATAAGTTTGGTGCCCCCAGGTTCTTCATGAAAGTCTGATTAAAAGTATTAAGATCTGCGCTGAATTTATGGTATAAGATTAGGAGAACGTGGTACATGGGTTACTATTCAGACTTGGCTCCAGTTTGGGATTCCCCCGGCACCCCAATATGCTTAAACTATGGCTTAAGTCTACCACTCAGGAGGGCGGGAATTACAACATGGATAGATTTGATGACATCAGAGGGGATGTACCCCTGGCAAGTCTTAAAAGCAAAGACTGGAAACAACCTGTCTAGGTTTAAATGCATCCAACTGTCCTCCTGGTTTGCGGCCTCAGAAAAGGAAATTGGGGGTGACTGGGAGCTGGAGCTCCTCTTCCAAGAAATAAGAGTAAGGAGGTTGGAAGGTGGTATGATAAGTTTTTGGAGGCCGAGAAAAAGAAGCTAGCACCTCCCCACTTAGTCTGGAGTAGAACTTACCATGAGGGAGATATCAAAACGGTTTGGGATAATTCCCTGAGGCTCCTGTATTCTATCGTCAAACCAGCCAACCTGAAGAGGAATCACTTTTTTACCATCAACCGTCTGTATAGGACACCATCTAAAATTGAAAAGTTTGCTCCTCACCCTCCCCCCGAATGTGTAAGGTGTGGTTGTTTAGAAGCTCAGGACGTCCATATGTTCTTTGAATGCCCTAGGTCGAGTGATTATTGGGGAGGAATAGGACTCGGTCTGAAAGGCATTTTTTGCAGGGAGATCAATGCTTTTTCTTTTTGGAGGAGATGACAAAATGAGCAAGCTGTGTAGGCGGCCACACAGAGGATTGCTGTTTTATCTGATCTTAACTGCCAGAAGATAAATGTGTATGAAATGGAGGGACACTCTACCCCCAAAAGTGGAATACTGGGTTAAGGCGGCCGTCAGGGTCTGGCGATTTGATCAGGGCATAGAAAAGTGCCTCACCCAAGATATATGGCCTGACTTTTCAAACCAGTGCAGCTCTGTGGGTATCGACTACTTAATGCAATGATTACACCAAGGCTTCGACAAAGGTGATGGTCTGGTATGGTATCAGGACTTGGACACGTCGTAACGATGTATTTATCAGGATATTACAGCTGAACAAGGAAAAAAATGCGTCATTGGTGAATTTATTGGCGTATAAGATGTAGCGCCGATCGTACTAACTTTCCAGGTATTATGGAAAATATAAGCCACGCTACTGGAGAATTATTTAGGCGGTAGGGAGTACGGCATTTAGTCGAAAAATGGTCGTGCTAATAGTTTTTAAGGTATTTTATTTGCAAGAAGTACTTTCATATTTTCTGACAGATTATACGTAATAGGACATTTAGGATTTTAGAGCTGTTCTTAAATGAAGCTATCAACCGTTTTTTTAAATAGATTCTCTCTAGAAGGTGAAGCAAAGTCCTCGTTGTTATATTTACAACGAGAAAGTTTGTGAATGAACGAACAATAACAATTCAATTGAATTGGACAGCTTAAATTGTTAACTATTTATTTTCATTCGGCAAACACACTGCACTGTGGCTATGTTGCCACTAGAGAGCAGCCTATACAGTACATTAAAGGATGCGCCTATCTGTTGATATTGTGCCAGGCTGTGGTGTTTTGTGACATGTGTTGGTCTGTTGAAAGAATTAAAAGAAATCAATTAAAAAATCCTGACTTTATAAGGTCCTCATTTGATATGAGCAGGTGGTGTGTTAATATTTTGGTATAGCTTTTAGTTTAATTTCGTTTTTTTTTTTTTTAGCTTTTTACCTCACTAGCTTTGTATTTTATATTTTGATATCGGCTGGAACAAAAACGCCCCGGGGTAAAAGCCTATATGAAATGCATGTCTGTTAGGAATAGAATTGTTTGTTTGTACCTATCATAGGTTTACATTGCTGGAGACATTTTTTACTTAAATATCGTTCAAAAAGGCTACCCATACATATAGGCTTGAGTGAGTTTAATTCTCGTCACCAGTAGATACTTTTGCAAACTTGCCAGAAATATTTTTTATTAATCTTTGTTTAGGGTCAACGAGTTAATGAAAAGAAAGCCGAGTTTTATGAATAGCAAGAATTTCTTTTTGATTCAATTTTGATGGCAAGGTATATTGGTGCTTTCTCCTTTAAGCGAATAACGTGGTGTAAAGTATTAAGTCGGTCGGTAAATCAGTGTGCTTTAACTGGTCCCGGCCATCACCTTGAGTGAGCAAGGGAGTAAGACCCCTACACATTTGTGAGATTTGTCTGCACACACACACACGCACACACATGCAGATGTGTATGTGTGTATGCATTGTGTGTCGTGTCCAAGTATCACTTGGTAACATCAACATAGTCAATAAACTCAATATGTAAATCAAATGGCCACTGCACACAGGGCTGGCCCCAGGATATGTGGGGCCGCGGGCAGAATAGGAACATGTGAGGCCCTAAGCATCGACGACGTGGAATCGGATCGGGCTAGCTAAAGAAAGTTTTTTTTTAATAATTAAAATTAAAACAAACCCCGCAACCCCCACACCCGCGACTCATGCCGGCTGCAACTGGATTTTGTCAATGGTTGTTACCTGTTTAAGCTAAATGAGTAACAACAATAAATTATTTTCCTTTCCCCTTGTTGTTTTGACCAATAAGTAGCTCCTTCACACACATTTGCATAGAATCACAACTGGAATGCAGGACCATTGCTCTTTGTGCTCTGCAGAGAGGCCCTATTTTGAATGATCATGTAATCCGAACACCTTTTTGACCTACAGACAGGGACAGTGTGAAAGTTGTACTGCCTGCATCCTCATCGCCAAAGTGCTCAACTGTAGCCTGTTATTAGAACCTGGAGGTGACTCAGTACAAAGGGTATATCATCCAAGAGTATTATGCTGTGAGATGAAATACAGAAACACACAATCTGGAAATAGCTACTACTCTAAGGCAATGCAAGATTAAGTTAAGCATGTGAAATATAAACAGGAACAAAATCACTGCCATTGATTACCCTAACATCAGGACCACTGCAATTATGCGGCAGGAGCGAGCTAAATTATGTGGCAGGGTGAGTAAATTATGTGGCAAGAAAAGGCAAATTATGGGGCATAATCTGGCACATTTTGAAATAGTATTACTTCATTTTTTTGCCATTTTTAAACTTGGTAACACTGTTTGGGCACTGGTTGCACCCAATTAGTACCAATTTAACACCCAA
Organism: Lissotriton vulgaris; assembly: GCF_964263255.1. Classification (NCBI taxonomy): domain Eukaryota; kingdom Metazoa; phylum Chordata; class Amphibia; order Caudata; family Salamandridae; genus Lissotriton; species Lissotriton vulgaris. The sequence goes on along the minus strand of NC_141699.1, from coordinate 602,744,029 downwards.
CTTTAGTAGTGGGAAACAGAAAGTGGACTATTCCAGCTTTTCAAAGGGCCTTCCCACATGCAGCAAGATGTGTCGCTGCATTTTCAGTAACTTTTGAACTGTTTGAGATAGAAAGCAATTTTGTTGTTAAAATCTGTAGATTATGCAGCAGATGATCGATTATGTGGCAAATGCGTTAAATGCATAATTATGCAGAAATCGCCGCTGCTGCACAATCGCATAATGCCAGTGGCCCTGCCAAACATGCAGCATCAGACTGGGAAAGAAAATAGGCCCAGTTCCAAAATAAAAGGGGCCACCATTAGTGAGTTAGTTAGCTAGAAAAGTGTCCCATGTTTGCAAACTGGGGCAGTTTTAAACTTGTAAAGATATGCTGTGTATGTTTTTTGTAAGGTATGGAAGACTGCACTGATTTGAGTTTGGTGCAGGCAATGTTTGGTTTAATATAATAAAAATCAATAGTAAAAACCGTCTCACCTGACCATAAACAGGTCAACAACTAGCCAAAAAAACGGCCTACATACTGACCTGACATCAGTAGTTTAAGTGGGATGAAAAAAACTGGGGGTGTCTTTTAAGGGGGAGTTGCTGATGTAATTAAGGGTGTGACTTAAAAACATGTAAGCTACATAAATCTGTGCTTAGCAGAGTCTGCCGCCTGACTGGTGTTTTGCTGCCTCTGTCATTGCCTCCAGAAAAATATTGCAGCTAGTAAAATTACACCTACAACAAGCCAGGACTATTGGCTTTGTCAGTGGTTATTAGTTGCATAAGATGAATAAGCAACATCTATGGCTTCCTTGTATATAATATTGAAAATGCTCCATTTCTGACATGATGAGACTGTGAAAGAATTATAATGAGTCTCTTTGAAGTTTCATTTAAGGTAGCGAAGGGTGGCACTGTTGCAGAGTTAAGATTTGTTTTTTCACTCTGAGGGTGAGGGCAAATCTCATCACCTGCTTTTCCGAACTTTCATTCATTGTGCAGACACTGGATCAATGTTTTTGCAGGCAAACTTAAGGACATGAATATAGGGCCCCTTTTGAATGTCCATTTTAATTTACTAAGGGGGGTTTGGGGGGCAGCCGAGCCGCGAGGTCTGCCCCCCGGGCAGATTTGGGAGGGGGAAGGGGGGAGAACAAGCGAGCGGCCATTTTGCCGCATTGGGCTGGCTGGGGATAGCCCAAAACCAGCCCAAAAGGAGCCCGGCAGCAAAAAGTATAAATAGTGTTCCCGAGGGGTCCCAGCCACCATTTTAGATACTGAGACCTGGTGGCTGGGAACGTGTTAGTCAGGAGCTTTTTGTCGTTCTCGTTAAGTTTATTGCTGGCTGTTAATTTTTTCGGCAGCTTGCGCTAGTTTTAAGGCGAGTTTTCGATGCACTACCCGGCTGGGCGAGGGGTCCGGCGCGGCGTGCCTTCGCGGTGTGGCGGCGGCGGTCATCGCCTGCGCGCCGCCACGGGAGTTTGCCGTTTGTCAGGTGGGTGTCACAGGGCTGCGCGGATGTCACGAGCGCAGCCCTGTTTGTGACAGGCGGTGCGGGGAACACAATGGTGCAGGGAGGGCGGACGAGGCGCGCTGCCAGTGGCGCCTCGCCGTATTTAGGAGGGAAATTGGCGGGGAGGGCGGCGTATGGGTTAAGATACAAAGGACATGTGGGAATTATTGTTTTGATAGACTTGAAATGACCACGCATGGCGTCATGTATAGTACTTCACAGACGCTGCCGGCTGAGGCGCGTGTGTCCAGGATTAAAGCAGGAATAGTCGATCTGTGAAGAGAGAGATAACGTTTTTGGGTGAGAAACAATTATGTTTACTCTGTGCCACTTCTAGCTGGAGTGCTCAGGTGCATTTTGTATATCTCGTTAGAGACACCACATCACTGTATGAAACCATTAAACAGGCGATTGTTCCCCCTGTCGCCATTAACTAATGAAGGTGAATATAGATACGCGTGACTCAGACATTCATTACAGTCACTTTATTGCATTTGTACATGCATCTCTTTTAAAAATAAAACGTCAGCATTTGTTTTCCTTGAATTAAACAAAATGAGTTACCATGAAGATATTTTCTCGAAGCGTTGTAATATGTGACTTTCCTATATTTTATGCCAGAAATGGAAAGTCTAGAGGAAAGCATGCATGGTGTGCCTGCCTTTTCCGCGTTTGTGCCGTTTACTACGTATTTATCAATCACTGTAAGGAAAAGGAGGTGTTGCGACTAGAGGGAGGGGGAGGGGCGTCTCCTTTAATGACAGTCCCATCTCAGTTTATAGCAGCAGAAGCACTCTTTCATTTACCTGCCCCCTGGGGGACCGGGGGTAAAGGGGGTTAATAGGGAGAGGGTACGAGGGGGTTGGGGAGAAAAAGGGGGGCGGTGAGGGGGGGCACGCGGTTCAGGGTCCCAGTACACCAGCAGTACCTTTTCTTTGGCAGGGGTGCGGCCGGCGTGGGGCTCCAGACTTGGTATGGCTTGGGGCGGCCCAGCGGCACCAAGGAGAAGGGAGGGCTGTGCTTCCTGCAGCAGGCCCGGAGTGCGCGAGGGTCTCGACGCGGCTGGTTACGAAGGCCCCAGGCGGGCTCGCCAGTCCCTCCACCCACAGGGCCCCCAGCGGCTTGGGGAGTAGGAAGGCCCCAGGCGGGCTCGGCAGTCCTTCACACCCACAGGGCCCTCTGCGGCTTGGGGATCGTCAGCAGCCATGGAGCAACAGCAAATTGCGTTTACCAATCAAATCAGCGGGGGACATGGTGAAGGCTTCGCCTCTTTTATAAGACAATGCAGGTGACATCTACAATGGTGCAATGCTCGCGTGCAAGCGTTACATGCCGTGGGGGCCAAGGATATTCAATTCTTTGTCATGTGCTTTTCCTTACACACGATTACAATGCAGATGACATTGGGGGCTACAATTGTGAAATGCTCGCGTGCCAGCTTTACATGCCTTGAGGCCAAGGATATTCATTTCATTGTCACGTGCTTTTCCTTATACACGCTCTAGCACACTTGTACTGTATCTAGCATAGGAGTTCGTCGTTGCCACATCAGGCTTTCTGGGAACCTCAACGTATTCGGCCAGTAGGGTAAGATGGATGGGCAACCTGCGACAATCAGTCTACCGGAAGGATTGGGGGGGTCCTTACGCGGGCATCAAGGGTAAGCCTAAGCGCTCTTAGATAGAACGAGGTGGTGGTGTTAGCTGAGACAATATTTTGTATAGTTGTGGGAATACTGGAGGAGGCCTGTGGTCATGCAAAGCTATGGGCGGATGTTGACTTGCATTGGGCAGGAGGTTGTGGTATATTTCTTTTCCGACCAATTAGTTCCAATATATACGAGAATAAGCTATAGCGAGATTTACAAATGGAGGACGCGGCATTATGGTTAAGTGTTCCTTTTTCGACAGGCGGCATGTTGTATCTGTTCCTTTAATTACTTTCCTATTCTTTCATGACATGTATAATGTTCATTCCGTTCCGTTATACGACAGCATCGCTCTTTCTAGCCTCTTCTTGTGGGTTTTCTTATCCTGATTTAATACTGAAATAAATCCTTTTAATACAACTCCTGCCTTTATGTTGTCTTGTTTACAACACGGCATTAAGGGACAGAAAAAGGGGCTTTTTGGGGATCATGAGTACCCCTGAGTGGGTAGCAGTGGATAGGTTTGTATACCGAGGTTGTGGCTCGCAAGGTCGGGCAGGAGTGTGTTTAATCGCCGGTGCGAGGTTTGGTCATGCAGCCACATACGAGATCTCCTTTGCGGGGGGGGAATAGAGACATTAGAAGGGGTAAAAGGCAACAATAATTCTATGCCTTTAAGGTGGTCCAAAGTTGTCGCAGAGAAGTTGAGGATATTGGGGCTCTTAGCCACGTGTCCGTTTTGTTAGAGGCAAAGTCAGACATGGGACTCCATAACATTATGGCCAACACGTTTGCCGGTCAGTTGGGTCACGTGATCGCAGGAGCGACCATAGCGTAGCTGCACCGCACTAGCGAAGCACTCGACTGTTGTAGTGAGTTTCGTGTGAGGAGGCTGATTTAGGCAACTATGCGTTGGTAAGTTTCTACCGTGGCTTGGGGTTTTGGTTGGGTTGTACAGCGCTATGTGCGGAACTCGGTCATTACTTAAGTTTGTCACGTTATGTTCCCTTTCGGGGTTGCCCGGGCAAAGTACAGGGGATGTAAGTACAGTTGGATTCGTTCATGGGGGCGCTAAGGTCTCATAACACGATAGATTATCAGTACTGTTGAGACATTTGTTCAATTTTACTTTCTGCTCAAAGAGAGGCAGAAGGTAAGATATACAGAATGGAGCATGGTTACACAGCAGTAGGAGGTGACGTAACTGGCATGTGGTTGCGGTGACGGACTTTGGTTCCTTTTTAGGAGCAGACGTTTAGGTCTTAGTTGCCGGTCGTGTTGGTGAGTAATGAAGAGCAAACATGGATGTTAGAGGAGTGTGCATTTCGCCTAGTAGTATGGTGCGGCACCACGGGTTGGACAGCCGTATGGGACCTGGGTTACGTTTCACTCCACGAATCTGTGATGGTGTAGTGGTGTTCGGACACGGGGACTATTGGGGAGTGGCAGAGGTGCAGGGACATTATGAATCTGCGCTTGGGGGCATTCCGTGTGGGGTGGGCAGACAATACATATACATGTTCTTAGGAGATGGGTCGTAAGTATGTTGTTTTTGGGACATGTGTGATTTTACAATAGAGTCTTGGTGCAACACTTGTCCTGGTGAAGGTATCGGGGATAAGGGTGTGTGAGATCAAACGTCGACGCTATGACACTCTTCCAGGTATAAGACTACTGAGCATGGTATTGGGATTAGGTATATAAGGGAGGAATAAGGTTATATGGCGAATGTGCACATATTGACCGTATAGTGTGGAGAAAAGGGTCAAACAGCACCGCACATGGCAACCTGAGTAGCTTGGATATTTGAGTCGCCAGACATGCATGAAATATGGCGCAACATTGGTGATGTGCGTAAGGTATGCTCTTAGGTAGCTTATGGACACTGCAGCATTTTGATTTGATAATAATCCCTGGAGCGTTATGGAATGTTGTCCACTATGGTGACACAGTTGAAGGTAAAAAAAAAAAAACAAAAAAAAAAATCTTTAAAATAATTCCCTAAGGACCACTTTGTATTATGGTCTTTGACTAGGCCCAGTTCCTGGGGAATATTGTTTTGCCAAATGTAGGTTCCTTAGGTAGGTGGACACAGCATTGCCGATGGGCTGCGCGAGGTCCTGCACGGGGTTGAAGGTTCGTAGGTTCCAGCAATGGTTTTATGGAACGAACGGGTCACTGGGGAGTTTCAGCCCTACCTGGATGACTCTTTTTCGTGGCGGGGCCCCGGACTCCACGAACTGCCAGGTGGGCTGGACAGGTTTCAGGAGATCACGGAGGTCCTTGGGGTGCCATGGGCACTGGATAAGGCAGTGGGGCCACGCACGGCGCTGTCACCTTGTGTAAGGAGCTGGTCTCGTGGTTGCTGGAGGCACGGTTGCCGGCAAGCGAGCAGCGACTGATGTTGAGGCGGCTCGAGGTGATGGAGCCAAACCACAAAGTGCCAGTGTGGGGAAAATTCAGAAAGACAAGTGGGGCCAGGCACGGCGCTGTCAATTTTGGGACTGAGCTGGGCTTGGTGTTGCTGGACACACGTTTGCCGGCGGACAAGCAGCAGCGGATGTGGAGGCTGTTAGGGGTGAGGGAAGCAAGGAACAAGGTGCCAGTGTGGGAATTTCAAATGACAAGTGGGGCCAGGCACGGCGCTGTCAAATTTAGATTTGAGTGGTCTCGGTGCTTACTGGAGGTGATGGAGGCAAGGCTCAAAGTGCCAGTGTGGAATGTAAAAAGACAGTGGGGGCGGCATGGCACTGTCAAATTTGGGTATGGAGCTGGGTTGGTGTTGCTGGAGACACGGTTGCTGGCAGACAAGCGGCGGCGGATGTTGAGGCGTCTCGAAGGGATGGAGGCAAGGCACGAGGTGCCAATGTTGGAACGTCAAAAGACAGTGGGGCCAGGCACGGCGCTGTCAATTCTGGGTATTGAGCTGGTATTGGTGTTTACGGGAAGCACGGTTTCCGGCAGGCAAGCAGCGGCGGGTGTTGAGGCGGCTCGAGGTGATTGAGGCATGGCACGAAGTGCCAGTGTTGGAAATCCAAAGACAGTGGGGCCGGCATGGCGCGGTCATTATTTGGGTTGGTTGGACAGGGGTTTTGATGGAGGCAGGGTTGCCGGCAGACAAGCAGCAGCGGATATCGGGGCTTCTAGAGTTTCTAGTGGCATAGCACATGGGGGTAGTGTCGGAAATTCATGTGCTGGGGGGACACCGCGGTTTTTGCGGGCAGGTTGGTACGTGTCGGGGAGGTTAGCGAGGTGGAAGCATTAGGCAAGGGAGGGGGGCTGATAGCAGTGGTAGGGCACGTGCCGGTTTCGGAGTTGTGCGGCGTCTGAAGCGTATGGACGGTGGTGCGGCCGGGGGGACTTTACGCGTCGGTGGCGAGGATCCGCAGGGGTATCGGCGTTATGGGCTCAGCGGAGTTCTTTTGAACGCGCAAGGGGACGTTGAAGGGGCATAGTTGTTGACAATGGTTGCTCGTGCAGGTCGGGAATGGTTTCTTAGCCCGGGATGTGTTGATTTGGTTGGAGGAGCTTTCGTTTGTAAAGAAGGCCAAGTGGCAAACACGGGATAGCTTATTTGGTGGTCAGCTGAGTCCCAATAAGGAATGGTTTCGGGTTGCATGGGTCAGGGAGGCCCGCTTATTGGGGGGTGCGCTTTGAGTTGGGGGCAAGCGGTTGGCGTCTCAATTTCTGCAGCAAAAATGGGGGGGGGGGTGGGGGGCAGGAAAAGGGGGAGGCGGTGTAAGCACCTAACCTCCGCCTTTCCCTGGGTGGCGGAGTTGTTTTTGATGTTGGCCAAGTTGGGCTGGATTTCGGTACTTTCTCGTGAAGTTTGGGGAGTTGGGAAACGGGAGAGGGGAAAGCGTAACCAGTTTGGGAGTTGACATTAGAGGGTAGTTAGTTACAGTTGCAAGAAGGCAAATAGGACTGTAGGTCTTGGGAGGTTTTGGAGTTAGGAGGTAGGGGATAAAACTGGATAGTATTATGATGTAATTGAGTTATATGTTTGTATATTGCAGGGTGGGGGATTTTATCATGTGGGGATCGTAGGGGTGGGGGGAGTAAAACAAAAAGGGGTCAGGTAACTCGATGTTTAGAGAGGTTTCAGTTTTGTAAGGCAGTTTGCCAGTTTAATAAATGTGATGTGCACCTGTTTCAATAAAGCGGCCTTTTACACACACAAAATGGTAGTCGGTGTGCTTGCCCCCCTTCTTCCCTCCCAAGGGGGGTTTGGGGGGCAGCCGAGCCGCGAGGTCTGCCCCCCGGGCAGATTTGGGAGGGGGAAGGGGGGAGAACAAGCGAGCGGCCATTTTGCCGCATTGGGCTGGCTGGGGATAGCCCAAAACCAGCCCAAAAGGAGCCCGGCAGCAAAAAGTATAAATAGTGTTCCCGAGGGGTCCCAGCCACCATTTTAGATACTGAGACCTGGTGGCTGGGAACGTGTTAGTCAGGAGCTTTTTGTCCCCGCCCACCCTCCCTAAGTTTTTGGCTTGGGCTTTTGGTTGTCCTGGGAGGGTTTTAGGACAGGAAGGGTTTTTGTGTCAGGTGGCTGGGTTGGGACAGGTGCACAGGGGGTGGTTATATGTAAGCTGTCGCTTGGAACAGGTGCTGGCGGAGTTGTTTTTGATGTTGGCCAAGTTGGGCTGGATTTCGGTACTTTCTCGTGAAGTGTGGGGAGTTGGGAAACGGGAGCGGGGAAAGCGTAACCAGTTTGGGAGTTGACATTAGAGGGTAGTTAGTTACAGTTGCAAGAAGGCAAATAGGACTGTAGGTCTTGGGAGGTTTTGGAGTTAGGAGGTAGGGGATAAAACTGGATAGTATTATGATGTAATTGAGTTATATGTTTGTATATTGCAGGGTGGGGGATTTTATCATGTGGGGATCGTAGGGGTGGGGGGAGTAAAACAAAAAGGGGTCAGGTAACTCGATGTTTAGAGAGGTTTCAGTTTTGTAAGGCAGTTTGCCAGTTTAATAAATGTGATGTGCACCTGTTTCAATAAAGCGGCCTTTTACACACACAAAATGGTAGTCGGTGTGCTTGCCCCCCTTCTTCCCTCCCAAAGGGTCTGAGACTCGAGTGACCCAGCACACTTTAAACCTGCCCTATCCACTTTTACACGCTGATTCTGCTCCTCTGCGTGCACCTCTTTCTACTGTGTGTTTTTAATTCACACTCACCGCTTTTAGCACTGTGCCGTTGTTACTCTCCCCGGTCCACCACAGCTTGTGCTATTTGTGTGGAGGGAGGCGGGAACGCGACCTAGCGCCTGAATCACATTTTCCGACTTCCTGTAGAATACTCTGTGGGGGCCATTTTGTTAAAGAGACGGTCTAGTCTCCTGTTCATACCGGCTGCCTAGCAGCAATTTTAACTGCAGATGGCACCGATGCACAGGGAACAGCTGCCTCATAGATTGGGGGTGAGCGGCAGAGCTCGCACGGTGGGGACACGCTCTTTGCAACCAGTACTTTTTGACATTTCTTTTAAAATTACGATCTTGTGTATATTTTAAATTGCTCAGTCAAAATTGCTTGGGGTTGAAGTTTTTATGTTCACCCTTTCTACTGTGTGTTTTTAATTCACACTCACCGCTTTTAGCACTGTGATGTAGTTCCTCTCCCCGGTCCACCACAGCTTTTGCTGTTTGTGTGGAGGGAGGCGGGAACGCGAACTAGCGCCTGAATCACATTTTCCTACTTCCTGTAGGACACTCTGCAGGGGCCATTTTGTTAAAGAGATGGTCTAGTCTCCTGCTCATACCGGCTGCCTAGCAGCAATATTAACTGCAGATGGCGCCGGCGCGCAGCAGACGCACGCAGCGGGTGCGCCGCTGGTGCGCCGAAGGCACGCCAAAGGCAAGCCTGTCTGCACCTGTCCGCGCTTGGACCGGGCCAAGGGCCAGAAACGCTACGTAGATTTCCTCTGTCAGGGCCCTCACTTACAAGGGAGTTTTTACTGTCATTTAATTCAGCAGCCACCATGTGTCACAACATATTAGATGCTGCCACATGGGAGGGTCCGATAAGCTGTAAAACTTGAAAAATAAGTTCGAACACACTCAGGTCCCCCAAGTAAAAATATTTGGCCCGCTGAGTAGTCTGCGCGGTGGCCTCATAAATGCTAGGTCCATGAGTAAACACGCACTTCACATCTACGATTTATTAACTAATGAAAATCTTGATTGTCTTTTTGTGACTGAAACATGGCTAAAGGCCTTCTGCAATCCAGATATTGCAAATGCCCTCCCCCAGATATCTCATTCAGAGATCAGACAGATTAGAGCAATGTGGGGGTGGCCTGGCAATAATCTATCGTAGCACCATCAGGTGTTCCATAGCTCAACTACCTGACTTAATAAGAGCAGAGGGCGTCAGTTTCTGTCTCCAGCTGCATGACTCCTTTTCCTTTGCGGGAGTACTCCTTTACCCCCCCACCCAGACCCTATAAAGACTTTCTAGATAACATTATAGAAGTAATCAGCACATTAACCCTTAGATTCTCCAAATTTACAGTGTTAGGTGACTTTAATCTACACTTAGAATCACAAAATGACCCTGCAGCAACTTGCTTCAAGGAGATAATGGATATACTTGGTCTAGAACAATGCTCCTTAGATGCCACACATAGTGCAGGCCATACGTTGGACTGTATTTGTTCTAACCTGAATACTCTTAAGGTTAAACCCCCAGTTGAGCAAACATGGACCAATCATAAATGTATCTCTTTTGAAATTCTGTCAAAAAAGGAGCCCCCATCTAGGGAAAAAAATACCAAGGCCCCTCAACAGGTCAAACCAAACCCAGATGGAAGGAATTAATTACTCACCCAGATTTGCTCTCGGAAGTACTAAAGAGTAGACCTAACCTGCTCGGAGACCCTATCACTGATACCCAGCTCTTTGGTCAATGGATGTGTGCCCTGAAAGATTGGTCGGCACCTCCGGTTCCACATCAAATCAGACCTAACAAAAGGCCCTCGGCCCCTTGGTATTTGCAAGCTCTAAAAGAACTTCAAAGCTAGGTCAGGACATTAAAGCGCAGATGGTGCCGAAATTACGAGGACACAGAGCTAAACAATTTTAAAGTAGCCCTTAGGAAATACCATGCTTTGAATAAGTCTTTCAAAAAAGCCTACTACACTAAGGCAATTAATAACACCAAGGCAAACCAGAAAATGATTTTTAAAATAGTCAATCAATTTACCAATCCTACAAGCATACAACAAAATATTTCCCCCTCTCAAAGTCTCTGCAATGACATTGCAGATTTCTTTAAAGAGAAAGTTCGCATACTACAAGAAGATTTCCCTCCGCCTATCCCTACCTTCACTAATAAAGATTTGTCGGCAGATCTGGACAAAACTTGCATGCGTATTTTTAAACCAATCTCCCTCGAAGAATCGCACCAGGAAATTCTATCCATAAAATCTGGTTCCCCTTTTGACCCTTGCCCTCCAGTATTATTACACACTTTGATTGATACTGTGAACCCTAATATAAATTACATAATACATTCCTCTCTTTCCACGGCTAAGATCCCAGCTGATTGGAAACTTGCAGCGGTAAAGCCCCTCCAAAAGAAGCAAATTCCGGACCTTACTACCCTATCAAACTTGTGCCCCATCTCTCTCTTGCCAAGTCCATGTAAGCTGACAGAAAAATTTGTAAATAAGCAACTCACAGCTTACCTGGAGAAATCAAACTTGCTCCATCACAATAAATCTGGTTTCAGAGCCTAACACTCTACAGAATATTCTTTATTGTATACGGCTGAAAATCTCAAAGCCGCCATGGATCAAGGCAAAAGAGCAGTATTAGTATTGTTAGACCTATTGATGGCCTTCGACACGGTCTCACATGCCATCCTCTTAGACCACCTTGCTTACTTTGGCCTCACGGGTACCGTCCTGGCATGGATAAAAAACTTCCTGTAGGATCGCAAGCAAGTGATCACACCTTGAGAAATATAAATCACAAGAGAAGGCCATCTGCATCAGCGGCTCTAAACACACTTCATTGGCTGCCAATTCACAAATGCGTTCTTTTCAAGGTCCTCCTCATCACCTTTACGGCCTGCCCCTCCTCGGGCCATCAATACCTTCACACACGTTTTAACGGTCCGTTCCTTCCCGAAGCTTAAGATTATCAAAGGCCAATCTGCTAACAATACCGGCTTTTAGACTGGCAAAGAAGGGAAGAAATGTACTCATAGGGCTGGGCTCAAAGGTATGGAACAAACTCCCTCCACAGCTTCGACAGTTTACTTCCGAGTCTCAGTTCAGGAAAGTTCTGAAAACCCGGATTTTCAGCGCATCTGATCTCTCTGCAAAACTCTGATCTCAGGCCCCTATCAACACCATCAGCAGTCAACCAGGTTTCGTAGTTCATTTCCCTGGGTTCCACTTAGCGCCATGATGCTCCTCGGATTGATAGCCGCGCTTTATAAACGGATCATTACATTACATTACATTACTGCACACACCTATCGGCTCCCCCTCACTCTGTTCAGTGTGTCTTTCCCCTTTAGTCCCCCACTCTGCTGCCTTTCCACTTGTCCTAGGTCAGCAGTTTCCATTGTGATTCACCAACATCGCCTTTCAATCTTTTGCTCTGCACCCAACAGGATATTCTGCTTTTCATTGATACAGGGGCAGGGCACCCTTCACAGTAAGGGCACGTCAATAAACTGTCTAATTGCTGCCATCAACATGCATATGCAGCCATTAGGCCCACAGAGACAGGCCTGCAGGGAAGATTTGTTCAAATAAGAAAAAAAATAAACTCGTAGGGGGCCTCGTGAGCCTCAATAGTCTGGAGTCTTTAAAGGTGCGAGGCCTCACGGCTGTGAGCAGGTGCGGGGCCCTGGACAGCTGCCCACGCTGCCCATGCCTAGTGCCGACCCTGACTGCACACAGTGGTGTAGCAAAGGGAGGGGTCCGCCCCGGGCAGCACAAGTTTTGGGGGCAGTTCCGCGCACCCCCAGTCTTACCTGTGCCATCACGGGTCAGCAGACGTAGGGACTGTCCCAACCCCCTCTCACCTGCGGCCATCGAGGGCGGCAAACGCCTCGACCACCAAGGGCAGCAAAAGGTCTAGCAATGCCACTTACTGCACACAAGTTTCGGAACCTCTCATCACTGATTGTACTATTGAATGTTGACCTCCAAAATATCCTGGTGCAAGATATCGAGGACAGAATATTGAAAGGTAAGTGCATATAGGGAGGTATAAATTTATTATTCCTAACTCCACATCTACTCACCTTGAATGCAAAGGGTAGAAGTGAATCCCCCCTCGCATGTGTAGGAACGGAACTTGGTAATGGGGAGACGCAACATACTAAGGATAACTGGAAATGGCTTCCTAGTATGCTAAATGAAAAACGGAAGATCTGACCGTTTAAAGGTAAATCGAATCAAAATACTAACAAGGACATACATGTGCTATCTTGGAACATTGCAGGCACAAAAAGATTACTGGAGGGAGGATTACCATTGAATGAATGGGGTGGATGTGAGATAATTGCGCTACAGGAAACATGGCTACGAGAAGAAATTGCTCTTGTTGGCTTTACACATCATATTGTAGCGGCTGAAAAATGTAAGATCTATGGCCGTGCCGTCGGAGGCATCTCAGTTTATGTGTCAACATCTTTAAAAATAACTCGAAACAACTACAATCTCCAGATCCAAGTATCCAACTAATCAAACTAACAGATCAAAATACTAGCAATACCAAGTCAACAATCTTGATTAATTACTATACGCAACCCAAATTTCAGGTGAAAAAGACAAAGAATGCGATATTGTGCAACACTATCACTGACCTACGCACTACAGACCCATTGTCTAATATTATAATTACTGGTGATTTCAAGTCCAACCTGATTCTAACTCCAGAGGAAGATGATATATTAACGGCTGATAACATCCATTGGGGTGTTCCTCAACAGACACATGGTGGAGCAGGAACTCGGAAGGATCTTCTAGCAATCCAATTAGTGACAGAACTATAGTTTCTTGGTATGCGTGTTCTGAATGGGAGGACTCCGGAAGACCAAACCCCTAGCAAAACGTATCATGGTCCACATGCTCAATCAACCTTGGACTTTACAATTGTTAGTCTTTCATTAATCCCTTTAGTAATTAGCTTTTATATTGAATACACCCCGATGAGCGATCATGCAATGCAACATTCCAAATTCAACCTTAACACGGAAAGATTGCAACCATCGTATATACTAGAAGGTCATTTATGTTCAGCTAATCTAAAACTTATAAACCGGTCCAACTCAAATGAAATCGAGTGGTTTACGATAATGAAGGCCACATTGAATGTTCCAGGGAATGCTGCATGAATGCGATCCAAGCATGGTCTCTCTTTTTGGAGAAATTAAATCAAAAAATAAGCTACCTGTCATGAAAACCAACACTGTCTGTTCGCAGAGAAAACTTTCGAAAGAGCTACAAGACCTACGAAGGTTTCTGCGAAGATCTCGCAAGAAGTTGCAGTCTGCCGACAATGGTGCATGTCAGTTGGTCACCTTTCGTGCGCAAAGAAATATATACAAAAATAAGGTCTGGGAATTTAAAAAGAGGACTAATGAGAGCTTTTGGTCCAAACTGATTTTTAGTTCAAAACTCCAGAACTCAAATACATTTTGGAAAATTATAAATCAGTTAACAAAACCTAGTAATGCACTTACATCGAATGTGCAGGAATCCGAGTGCGCTACGTTTCTAGCGACAAAATTTACTGATACCTTTACAAAAATTCTAGGTAGTGATCTTTTCCCAAAAAATCATAATATAATTTACACAGTTAAAGAACAAGGGAGTCAGCCTTCGACTAGTAATCTTTGCAATGCATTAAGTTCTGGTCTCTCGAATAATCCATATGCGGCAGAAGAGATAATAAAAATAATCAAAAAAGGCAAATCTAATGGGGCGCCAGGCCCGAATAGCATTCCTCAAGCAGCGTATAAATATGCACCAGAATTATGGGGTCCACGACTGGCAAAATTGTTTGCAGATGTGCAAATTTGCAACCAAGTACCAGAAAGCTGGCAAGGATCTATATTTATGCCAATCTACAAAGGTGGTGAAAGATCAAATCCGATCAATTATCGTTTAATAGCGCTGCAGGATGTTGAGGCAAAATACTTTGCATTGCTTCTTTTAAACGATTTGGTAACTTGGACAGGTGAAAGAGAGTTGATCCCTATTAACCAAACAGGATTCAGAAAGGGGATCGGAACAACATCAAATATCTTATCCATCAGCATGATAGCAGAAAAATGTATTAGCAGTAAACAGGACATGAATTTGTGTTTTATTGATCTTCAAGCCGCCTTCGACAGTGTAGATCGTAACTTATTATGGCCGAAATTAAGAGCATGGGCCATACCTGAGAGCATTTTAAGGGGCCTGTTACTATTCTATTCCGATACCTGGTCTCAAGTCAAAATAGGGGATGGTTCCCGGTTATCAAGAAAAGTCTTTACATCGATTGGCCTTAAACAAGGGTGTGTCCTTGCGCCTCATCTATTCAATCTTTTTATCTCAGATCTTTCAGGGAAATTGAATACTTGTAATGCACATCCTCCGAAACAAGGCGACTTACAGCTCACACATCTGGCATATGCTGATGATATTGTTCTCATGAGTCTAACGAAGGTGAGACTAACTAGACTAGTAACAGAACTCTCAGTTTTCCTGTTGGCAAACAAGTTGGCTTTAAATGTTACAAAAACCAAAACAATGTTAATATCCAACAGCCGTGTATCACAACACTATATTTGGCTAGAAGGAAAACCGTTGGAGAAAGTCTCAAATTATAAGTATCTTTGCTTCTATATAGATGATAAGCTTGACTTAATAGACCAGAAGAAATATCTGACGCAAAGAGCAGGAGCCTTTATATTCGGCTTAAGCACTCTGTCGAAGAAATTGTAAGGTCCAACATTGAAACCACTATTAATCGTGATGGCGAATAAGGTTCTTCCAACCCTGACATATGCAAGTGTGGCAATGCACGGAAAGGACGAAGACCTATTAAACAGCTTAATAACTAAAATTTATAAAAAGGTACTTCGACTACCCATCATGTCTTCACCAGCGCAAATGCGCCTCGAATTTGGCTTAAAAACGAAGCACTGGGCAGATTATATTCATATATCAAGGTGTCGAACCAGATTAAGCAAAAAGCAACTGACAATAATCTTAATACCTTCCTATGGCAAGAGTTGAAAACACACAAAAAATCAAAAACAAATCAATTCCTTATGCATGCGTTGGAGGTAACATGCTCGGCAAATCTGTGGGATAAAAATATGCCTTTTGCCGCATTAAAACAGGCACTAAATAAAGTGGCCAAACTTCATTCTTTGGTTACGGACAAAGACATTTTTTCCCATCATTCCCACTCTTGGGCTGTGATCAATGGTTATAAGTCACTAACCCCTGCACCTTACTTGGAAACAACTTATTCTATCCTTATCAAGAAAAAGCTGATGGCACTGAGATTTGGCAAATTTCCGACCTTAGCTGAGGGGCCAGCTTGGAAACAGCATGAAGCTGTCACATGTCGACTTTGTGGTGGTCCCAAAGGAGATCTAATTCATATAATTTGCCATTGCAAGATGTTGACCAAGGAACGGACATACTGTTTAAAGCATATTTTTCGGATTGAGAGACTACGGACATGTAGATCTGCCATTATTGGAGGCTTGGACTCAACTGCCCCTCGAATACACTGCAAGCTGGTAAAGTTCCTGCAGGCATTCAAGAAACGCCTTAAACCAGAGGAAGTCTATAATTGCTAATGGTTTATCTTTTTGCCTCATTTCCTTTTATCATGATTTGAATAATAGGAGGAAAATCATTTCGTTTTTATTCTTGTTCTTACTAAACATTTTTATGTGACTGTTCTCTTTTCTTCCCTCTTTTTAATGAGCATCTTAAAAGGTTTAATATTGGTTGTGTGATGTACAACAAATTGTTTTGGTTTTAACTAACTAAACAATAAAATTTAAATTTCATACTCACCTTGAAGATACAGGTACCATGTGGGTAGTGGAGACAGGTATAAAAATCTAGACTCACTTACCTTGTGATTTTCTTTCAAAAATGTTTTCCCCTCTGTATTGTGCTCCATCAATATTTGAAGGTCGATACTCAGGGTGCACACTATCATTTCTGACTTCATTAACACCTGCGTCAAAGACTGCAGTGCCTTCCATTTGCTATTGAAAAGTGTTACATATTGGCTTGACAGTCACAAGCGTGGTTCCTTCCTGCTCATGGCTGGCTGCCATACTGTGCATTGTTGACATAGCAGTCACAAGCGTGTTCTCTCCGCTCGTGGCTGAATGTCATGCTCGTGATTATGTGTTTATGTTCGTGTTCAAAGTATGGGGTTTCTGGGTGGGAAAGTTAACGGGCATTGGCAGACAGATTTACGTTATGCTTGACATGAGAAGACGGAGTAAAGGTCTCTCTTCATGAACTTTCGCCTCCGCTGTTAACCATTTAGCACTTTCTTTACTCTGGCGACGAGGGGCACAAATCTTTTGCCTTGCTAAATGGATGAACTTTATTTTTTTTACAAATTCATTTCCACGTTTCTTGTATGTGTGAAGGAATTCATTTTTACACACTCACTACAGATTCCTGAGTGAATTAATCGTTTCTCATCAATCTTCTTTCACACGATTCCTTTTTGCATTCAATCATTGCAGCCAAGATGTATAGGGAAGTATTTACATTCTGTAAACCAAGTGAGTAGAGAATTTTACAATTTATGTGTGACCGGGGTAAATCCTAAGGCGCATTGCATCTTTCAAGTGGGAAGCAGTTACCTGCCTCGTAGAATTCTCGGATCTCCTTGGATACTGGGACTCTGATGTCTTTCCGCTCTGCCTAACTCCATTACTTGTACACATCCACATGTGCTGACGCTTTATGACGTCATCACGTTGCAGTTCATTACCTCTAACCTTACGTGCTTCCATCATGATAAATAAACTTTGCATATTTCTCGGTGATATGCACACCGTTCGTCAAGAAAGCAATTTTTACATTAATCCAACTTTAAGGAGGTCATCGGTGACACTCACACCGTGTGGTCAATTCGGATCGGGTAAAAAGCATTCCGAATCTTCGTACGGATCGTTTTTCCCCGTATGATTCGTACTCGTAAACGTCCCCGTACGATTCTGCAAGTACGATCCAAACCCAAAGCGTCACTCCGTACGACTCGTGACAAACTCCGTACAAATCGATTTGCATTCGGCTGACGCTTCATGCTATGTCTGAATGTAAATAGACTGCGTCATCCGTACCAGGAAGTACGATCCGTGTTGAAGACACTCCGTACGGCTCTTTTGCTACGAGAGCTCAAAACTGCCGTAAAAGCAGAGTCCGGCCCAAACCGCACCCCGGTACGTGACAAACAAGACATGAACCCCATCGTCCGTGTCATCCCAGTTCTGTACGCCCACCACCTCGTACATAGAAACCAACAACGGCGCAGATGGTGAGTACAACAAACCCCAACAACTGAAGTATACCTGTACCTGGTGCCACACACGCACACACCATTGCACGCCTGTAATGTCGGGGTACGTTGCGCCACACGCAACCGCATATCACCAGTGTAATAGTGAGATGTGCCGCACCTACGTCATCAACCTCGGGGTACGGTACGCTACCGCATATCACCAGTGTAACAGTGAGACGTGCCGCACCTACGGCATCAACCTCGGGGTACAGTACGCTACCGCATATCACCAGTGTAACAGTGAGATGTGCCGCACCTATGTCATCAACCTCGGGGTACGGTACGCTATCGCATATCACCAGTGTAACAGTGAGATGTGCTGCACCTACGTCATCAACCTCGGGGTACGGTACGCTACCGCATATCACCAGTGTAATAGTGAGACATGCCGCACCTACATCATCAACCTCGGAGTACGGTACACTACCGCATATCACCAGTGTAACAGTGAGATGTGTCGCACCTACGTCATCAACCTCGGGGTACGGTACGCTACCGCATATCACCAGTGTAATAGTGAGACATGCCGCACCTACATCATCAACCTCGGAGTACGGTACACTATCGCATATCACCAGTGTAACAGCGAGACGTGCCGCACCTACGTCATCAACCTTGGGGTACGGTACGCTACCGCATATCACCAGTGTAACAGTGAGACGTGCTGCACCTACGTCATCAACCTCGGGGTACGGTACGCTACCGCATATCACCAGTGGAATTGTGAGACGTGTGGGACATACGTCAGAAATGTATGTGTTTGTTGCGTCACATCTAAGTGATGTGTGGAAAACACACCCAGAAGTGCCCAGCATGGGAGGGTGTGTGTGGCTAAGACCCCCAGTAGTGCCCAGCAGTGCCCAGCATTAGAGGGTGTATGTGGCTAAGACCCCCAGCAGTTCCCACCAGCATAGGGTGTGTGTGGCTAAGACCCCCAGCAGTGCCCAGCAGCATAGGGTGTGTGTGGCTAAGACCCCCAGCAGTTCCCACCAGCATAGGGTGTGTGTGGCTAAGACCCCCAGCAGTGCCCAGCAGTGCCCAACATTAGAGGGTGTGTGGCTAAGACCCCCAGCAGTGCCCAGCAGTTGAGGGTGTGTGTGGCTAAGACCCCCAGCAGTTCCCACCAGCATAGGGTGTGTGTGGCTAACACCCCCAGCAGTGCCCAGCAGTGCCCAGCAGTGCCCAGCATTAGAGGGTGTGTGTGGCCAAGACCCCCAGCAGTGCCCAGCAGCATAGGGTGTGTGTGGCTAAGACCCCCAGCAGTTCCCACCAGCATAGGGTGTGTGTGGCTAAGACCCCCAGCAGTGCCCAGCAGTGCCCACCAGCATAGGGTGTGTGGCTAAGACCCCCAGCAGTGCCCAGCATTAGAGGGTGTGTGTGGCTAGGACCACCAGCAGTGCCCAGCAGCATAGGGTGTGTGTGGTTAAGACCCCCAGCAGTTCCCACCAGCACAGGGTTTGTGTGGCTAAGACCCCCAGCAGTGCCCAGCAGTGCCCAGCAGCATAGGGTGTGTGTGGCTAAGGCCCCCAGCAGTGCCCAACAGTGCCTAGCATTAGAGGGTATGTGTGGCTAAGACCCCCAGCAGTGCCCAACAGTGCCCACCAGCATAGGGTGTGTGTGGCTAAGACCCCCAGCAGTGCCCAGCAGTAGAGAGTGTGTGTGGCTAAGACCCCTAGCAGTGCCCAGCAGTTAAAGCAGAAACATACCATGGTGAACCTCATTACCATCAGGAAATAGACACATGTTACAATACCCAAATCTGAACATCACAACAGCTCCCAGGCACACAGCAGTCAAAGCCATTATCAGAAAACCAAAGGTACAGAACCAAAAAGAAAAGCTTTATTCTGCCGCATCAAAAGATAAAACGTAAATATGAGTCCATGCTCACAGAAGGCCAATGGCCAGTCCAAATAACGTTGGGAAAAGGTTGTGGCATCCTGGATGTTGGCACACCCAAACTTGCCTGCAAATAGAGTTCAATCGTCTGTGGAAACAGTGGGGGCATCATCTGGGGAATCCTCCAGCACCACAGGGACAGGAGAGGGAAGGACAGGTGTAGTGGCTGCAGGTGGTATATATTTCTCCAAACTGGCCGGTGCCTCGCAGAATGTGGCTAGATATACTTGGCTGCACACTTCAGCCAGTTCTGAAAAACTACCACCTGAACCCGGGGACACATTGGGGGTGGAGGTAGAGGGCTGTGAGTCTGTTGGCGTGGGTCTGTGGATGCGTGTTTGACGTCTGTCCCCTCTCCCTGTGGGTGTGCCTACATCCCCTTGAGATTGGGTGCGTGGAGATTTGCGCTTTGTCTACCGTGTGGGTGTGCTGGGTGTGTCTGTTGTGGTGTCTGACCTGTGGCGTCTGCATGTACGTGGGGCAGGTATGGGAGAGGCTGAGGTGGATGGGTCTGAAGGAGGGGGGGCAGATGCTGCAGGGTCGACAGTGCTGCCGTCAGTGATGACTCCATGGCAGCCACACTCCGACGTAGATCAGACATGGCAGATGACATGCCCTCCATGAATGACAACAACTTTTGCATGATTTGTGTATGTCCATGGAGGACAGTCAACATGGATGGCTGACCTGCTACAATCTGCCGTAGTAGGTCCACAGACTCAGCACTGAGGGCAGCAGCGGAGTCAGGGGCAGGGGCTGCGGTGCCGGGAACAAAGGAGACACACTGGCTAGCACGGACCCTAGGGACCCTAACAACTGGGAGGGTGGAGATGGTACTGGAGGAGGAGGGGACAGCCAAAGATGTAGAAGATGGCATAGCTGCATATTCCCCCTCCTCCGGAGAGTCTGATTCCGAGCCGTCCGCATGGTAGGAGGTGTCGTGCTCATGAGGGCCGGCCCGCTGACTCTCCTCACCCTCCGTGCCACTGCCTCCCTCTGACTCCTCAAAGCAGGTGGCACTGTCGCTGGGTCACTCTGTCTGGTCCGCGCCTGTGTCTCCTCCAGATTGTGGTGATGATGCTGTTGGCAAGGAGAATAAGAAAAACATATCAGTCACCTGTACACATCAGACATATCAGCTACAAATCATTTGGGCACATTTCTAAACATGGCATGCATCATGAGTCACATGCCACTGAACTCTGCACAATGCTAAGCCTAGTATTGGGCAATTGTAAGAGACACAACGCTCAATGTATAGTAGGATACAAGTAACAGGCAAGGCAACAACTTGTATGAGAGTCACAATGATGAGCCACTGCCTGACAACAGGATAGCTGATGATGAATCACTGTTCATTTGCCCACCCTGCTACCCAAATCCAGACCTGGTCATGTTTGAATCGCTTTGACCCTGTGCCACATGTGAAAAGTCCTGCCTGAACTGCCATGCGATGCCATCCTGGGACCTGACCCAAGTGTTCCATCAGCTCACACTGGCATCACAGCTGTCTACACCCAAAGTCACATTGTGTGGCTGACCATCAATATTATTTATAAGCAACATATTTTGAGAATATGCACACACGTACTGCCCAGTGTGAGTATGCACTAGCCAAAATTAGTTACATGTACAGTATTCACCTGTAGCTAACACATGACAATTAGAAAGATTACCATGGACAAAGGCCACTGAGGCTGACTCGTGCAGAAAACACATGTTGAGACTCCTGATCAGTCCCAAAATATGAAGAAGGGCAGACACAGTGCACAGGTGGTGCTACATGTAAGGTACCAACAGGTGTCACAGACCTCCCTCCAATATGATGATGTGCAAAGGAATATGCATACTAAGACATTGCACCTTAGGAGTACATGTGAAAAACAATTAATAGCGAAAAAGCGCAGGTCAAATGTGGAGTAGGGCAAGGCATGTAAACAAGCATCTCCTGAAAATGGGCCATTCTTATGCCAATGCACAAAGTGCCTGTCTGACCACATCACTCCAACTGTGGGAGTGTTACCATGCCTCGGAGCACTGCTGGTAGCATGTGACAAACATGACAACAAACCGACATGTACCTACCCCCTTCTTGCTGCTGTCCCTCCTGCAACTGCCTATGGAGGTCTGGGAACACCACTTCTAGGACCCGGAGCATGTGGGGGGCGAGGTGGCAGGTGGCGCCATGCCAGCGTGGAGCTTCGAGCTTGAGCTGTACCCTGGCGATGTGGCGGGTCCAGCACCGGATGTCCTGCCACCTCTTCCTGATGTTACTGAGCCTCCTGCGAGGCCCCCCTCACTCCTGACAGCCCTATTGATGTCCAGCCAGATGTCACCCTTCTCATAGGCAGATACCTGTCACGAATATAAAGTGAGACAACATCAGTACACCTGGTCCATGTCCCAAATATACACACTTGCACCAAATAGACGACAACAGGGCATAGGATGCTGACCACACTTGTATCATTGTCCATGTGTATGTGGCCTGTGAGCAAACAACAATGCACTACATGCCATTGAAAGGCTACAGATGACATAAGGGTTGCAAACCACTCTTTGAGCATGGCACACACTGAGAAATATATGCTACATCAGGGTGCACTGCAGCACGTGACATGCTGTCACACACCCCACTACACCAAATAACCCTCTTCAGACCACACATGCACACCCTGGCACAGCTCATCTGCTTGTCATTGTCAACAGTGTATACAACATCACATAGCACATTTTACCAGGTGACAAAGATCAATCACACTCTTCAATGTACATCACTTCAAAGCATGCTTTTGTCCAACAAGCACACAGGTCATGCACAAATCCATCTACAGTGAGTACATTCATCTGTCATTCATGGGGGAACACTGCAACAGCTCAGGAAAACATCCAAAAAGAACATGCATGGTGTGGCACAGCAGAAAGTGTGATTCACATTGCAGTTAATGTCACAGTTAGCACAATGCTGAGGAACAGTAAACACTATTACACCACATCATTAACTGCATGTGAGAGACCACACTGTACACACCGTCACTCACTCCAAACAAAATAGCATCTCTTGACAATACATACACAATGGCTGTAGTGTCACACACACAACAGGTGCACAGTTCAAGGTAGTGCACACATCACTCACCTGCTCCTCTGGTCTCCCATACAGCTTGCTGTAGTTAGGCAGGAGGGCTTCCAGCAGGGTCTTGTTCTCCCCCTCACTGAATGCAGGTGCCCTCTCCATGCTCAGGTAATCAGGGTCCAGAGAATACAGAGACAGCAGCTGTGTTGTCCACTCCAATGTTGTGCAGGCAAGTGCCCTCTCATAGCCACATGCTGCCATATAACTGTGCTGCACATGGTCTGTGAGTCCAAGGAGTACTGTGTGATAGGCCAGAATAGTTTGCATCCTATGTTTCATCCAATCCCATGGCACAAAAGGCCATGACACACATTTGCATGGTTTGAAAAATGAGCCTGAGCTCAACAACCACCTTTGCAACATTGTATAGGTTTTGCCCAACTGAATTTTCCAGAACACCTGTAGAACACTCTAAAATCTATGTTTCCTTGACAACCTGGCTGCATTCTGACCATTCCACTGTTCCCCTAGATTTTCCCTATGTATTTTCTGGAGTCCCCACACAAGTACGGCGCGATTGCCGTCGCAAATGCAACTCATTCAATGGTGAAACGAGCCGCACACACGCATGTTCACTTGGGATACGCTCTGCTCGCGTATGGCTACAATGCAATAGGGAAACGAGCCGTACACACGCACGTTCACTTGGGGTACGCTCTGCTCGCGTATGGCTACAATACAATAGGGAAACGAGCCGTACACACGCACGGTCACTTGGGGTACGCTCTGCTCGCGTATGGCTACAATTCAATAGGGAAACGAGCCGTACACACGCACGTTCACTTGGGGTACGCTCTGCTCGCGTATGGCTACAATGCAATAGGGGAACGAGCCATACACACGCACGTTCACTTGGGGTACGCTCTGCTCGCGTATGGCTACAATGCAATAGGGAAACGAGCCGTACACACGCATGTACAATTGGGATACATTGCGTTTGACATGCTCAAGTGCATGCATGTGTAGGCTGCGTTCATAAGCTCATTCATGGCACCATTGGGAGAGTGACACCAGGAAATCACATGGCAGGGATGTAGGTGTAGGCTCATGTTGAGGATGCAGATCTATACATTTGCATGGCATCCTCCAATCAGCAGGCCCTAGGTGTGGCAGACAGTGACATAGCACAGGAAATGTGATCTTGGGGCACAGTTGATGTGTGAAGAGCTGTTGAGACATGTCATTCATCATGGTGCACATGTGTTTGACATACATTCAACACTTCTCACCTGAGTTACGTCTTTAACATATTGGGATGCACATCAACACTGGTATGGCACACCATTCAGTACAGGCAACTGTCAAATGATGACAGCAACATGCCCACTGTCACACATGTCAAATTTACGCCCAGCATGACCCTGTGTGACCATGTGCGAGATTGTGCATGCTGTTTGTATACTGTCAAATTTATTTCTTGTAGGAGCATCTATGATGCGTCTTTGACCTGATGACAGGGTTTCACATGTACGCACACCATGCCACTTGTGCAAATGAACCGCTCATATGTGTGATGGTATCATAGACCATTTGTCCCCAAACATACATTTTTGCAGTCTGATGATGTCCATGTAGTGGTTTTAGGAAATGCACACCTCAATCACAATATGTCTGATATGTGCAAATGATGGCACATGTGATGTGGGTGTGCGCATTGCTGTCAGCTGTCTGGATGTGCAGACAACCTCCTCATGCAGTTCACATGACGTGTGTCACTGACGCGATACTTTGTCCTGCACACTCAGACTAGCCCAGCAGCTCATTTGTATGCATTTCATGTCCATTCCACAGACAACAGGTCTATCAGTTATCATGGAGGAGTGGCAGCCAGCTGGCACATGTGTCCTCAATGTGTAGCCCACGCCAGACTCAAAATTGATTATATTTGTTGAAGCAGTGTTGCTTGCGCCATGTACATTGTAATTGTCTTTGTCTGACAGTTGTACACATTTTCTCCAAAATATGTTGTGCAGGGCACCCCCTCTGCCAAGACCGTTGCCAGACTTGGATGCCATGAGGGAACATGATTGCATACGGCGTTACCGCTTCACACAACAGTTGATTCAGGACCTGACGGACAGGCTGGAACCACACCCCCAGCCACGACACAGGTATCCAACTGCACTGACACCCAAGGTAAAGGTGATGGCAGCCCTACATTTCTTTGCCACAGGTATGTTCCAATTTACCATAGGTGATGTTGGGGGGATGTCCCAAACCATGTTCAGCCGGGTTTTACGTGATGTATTGGCTGCTATGTTTCTGCACATAGATAAATTCATAACATTTCCGACTCCTGAACAGTTGACAGATGTCAAGGGGGAATTCTATGGCCTGGGACGCATGCCAAATGTAATTGGTGCGATTGATGGAACACATGTTTCTCTGGTGCCACCACAGGCTCAGTAGCAAGCGTACCGCAACAGGAAACATTACCACTCGATAAATGCCCTGGTGGTGTGTCTTGCCAACTTGCTGATCTCCCATGTTTTATGCACGTTTTCCAGGATCGTGCCACGATGCATTCATAATGAGGCGTAGCAGGGTACCACAGATGATGCTGCAGCTGGACAACCATCGGGCATGTCTTGTCGGTGGGTAAACTCTGTTACTCATGTATGTGTGTATGTCATTATTTCCTTTACTGCATCATATTACACACTCATTTTCATGATGTCAATTTGCAGGAGACGCAGGATATCCAAACATGCCATGGCTCATTCCTACGCTACGCAACCCCAGGACAGCTGCAGACCAGCGGTACAACAATGCTCATGGGCAGACCAGGCGGGTGATAGAGCGACATTTGGACTCCTGAAGAGCCGGTTCAGGTGCCTCGACAAGACAGGCAGAGCCCTCCAATACACCCCACTCAAGGTGTATAACATCTTCATGGGTGCTGCATGCTACACAACATGGCAGTGGAGAAGGCCGTACCACTCATCCTAGATCCTGATGAGCTGGAACATCCGCCCGTTGAGGATGAAGGCCTTGGCCAGGATGCTAGTGACAAGGAGATCGAAGGTGATATCCGGAGTCACCTCATCCGCAACTTCTTTTCATAATGGTGAGTCCTAGGTGCATTTTGTTCAAGCATGTACCGTAGAGTTGCATGGGTAGCATGCTGTGTGTCCAGCTGACTGTATGCAATGTCATTTTGATGTTTGTTGTGGAGTGTCACACAGGTGCAGATGTAATGCCACACACATACATGCTTTGTGTGAACTTGGAATGTACAAATGTAGTACAACCTCAGTCTATTCAACATGACCATGTCTGAATGACATTTTCATGAACTTGACCCCTTGTGTGCCTCTCATTCCCAGGTCACCCTGCCTGTTGTCCGTTGGTGTCATCTTGGTCAGCCTGCTATTGCACATGATGATAGCAACGGCAGCCGAATCAACGGAGCGTGCACGGACATGTGGAAATGTCAGTTTGGGTAAGGACTCATATACGGCTGTTTTGCGTTGGTATGGTTTCAATTGTGTGGTACATGTTCATGCGCATGTTGTTGGACCATGCATACATGCAACAACATCATGTTTCCGATTCCATGTAGCCCCACTCCCATGACAGGAGAGTCACCCTATCTGACAGTCATCTGTCGTTGAGTTTTGAGTCTGGTGAATGCATCAATATGTGTAAACATTGACACTGAAACATTGCATATACCATGGTTTAACATTGTGTGGGAGATCACAACCACAGACTCTGTGGGGGATTGCAGCCTCACTGTGTGCAGCAGGATGTGTCTGGATCATCTCCTCAACCTTGTGGGCCAGTACAGTTTGGATTCCCGAAAACCATGTTGTGTAGGTGTGGGCCAGTGTATGTCCCACATGTTAAGACAAATGTCCTGTGAGTCTGTTTGCATGGATGCATTGCCCCTTGTGCCACTATGTCATGCCACTGTCATGTTGTTACCTCAGCGCAGGTTGAGAATACTGCTATGACAGCCTTCACAGTGAGTTGAAGTTCAGTTTCCATTCACATGATGCCAGGTATGTTGCGATGATGACATCACAATGGTGGGCTGAAGCACATGTAAATTATTCTGTGGCACCAGTGGAGTGAGGTTATTCACATGATTCTCTTGTTCCGTGCAGCATTTCATGGTGACGGTAGGGTTCTTTATGTGGCTTGGCTCCTCATTACTTGCTGTTGACTTAATTTCCACCTGCTTGTCATGTTTAGTATAGTGAGGCTCAGTTGCAAGAGCAAAAGACTGGCTACAGAGGGGCTTCATTCCATTTAGGTCATTAGCTTCCTTATCATATGTGATGCTTACAGCTGTTGTGGGTGATGTCAAGTTTGCCTTCATGGCCCTTACGGATACACCGGGCCAAATACAGATATTACAGTTTGCGTAAGTAGCACTGCCATACATTTTGATTTCTTGGTTTGGGACACATCATCATACAGTGTGACTTAGTTTTTGTCCACATGGATGTCTTTGCATAGTAGCAGACTTGTGAGCATTACACATGAATCAAATAGGTGACAGACAGTCCTAGGTTTTATGTGTCCGTGTTCAAGCATCTGATCACATGTCATTGCATTATCTGTGATCTCAAATTGGGTACAGAGGTTGCACTTCACAGGCGTGACTGCTACAGTGTATCTCATGAGGTATTTGTTGAATCAGTGACATAAGAATGTAAGCCTAATGCTTGTTTGCCTCTGTTTTAGATCTCAATCCCTGCAGTTCCCATCCTCTCCTTCCCTCGCCTGATCACCCTTTTGCGTCTGTCATTTGTACTCGGACCAAGGGGCTATTTGGAGGTGGAACCCTTTGAGCATCGCACCACTCTGATGATGAAAGGTACAGGCAGTCCCTGGCAGTGTGTG
The DNA here is from genome assembly GCF_964263255.1 of Lissotriton vulgaris. Classification (NCBI taxonomy): domain Eukaryota; kingdom Metazoa; phylum Chordata; class Amphibia; order Caudata; family Salamandridae; genus Lissotriton; species Lissotriton vulgaris. The sequence goes on along the minus strand of NC_141699.1, from coordinate 602,716,439 downwards.
GAGGATCTTTCTGCTGCATTACAGGTGACATCATTGCATGACTGTTTTTGTCTTTAGGGCAATGCCACTGACCATGTACATTGGATAATGCTGCATGGCCTCCCAAGGTTATTCATCATGTTGTGTATGGCATGTGATTCCCACAGAACATTGTGCCTCCTTGCTGTCAACGCACATGTCTTTCTGATGTGCATGTATTCAATATGGCCTAATGTGAGTTCATTGTTCATATGTGGTTGCGTGTGCAGTGACAACATGCATGGTGTTGGTAAAGACAAAAGTACTATGTTGTGTGTGAGGTAGATGGCTGTGTAGGTGCTGTTTAGCTTGCTACCCACTACATGCAGACTACACCTGCTGACGCTGTGTGTCCTGTGCCCCACTTGGCATTAAGGGGCCTGAACCTGTGACCGTGATCTTTGGTGGTTACTCTGCCATTTTGTTTGCAGTGACCCTGAGTCAACCAGACACTCCTGCATTCACATACACATGTCACTTTGTGGCTTGCAAATGCCCTTGTGGAATGTTCTTGTTTTGCATGTTGTCTCACCCCTTCTGCCGTCATGTGTTCACTCCTTCCTGCTGCTGCATCCACAGCCACAATGCAGCGCAGTGTGGCCAGATCCTGGACCACACACGCCTACAGGTTACTCCTCCTTCCATCCATTTGTAGAGCATGCTCCAGCCACCCTACACACAGAGAACACCAGACAATCATCCACCTGGTATCACAATACCTCAAACTCACCCATAACAGCTTCTCTGCCTGTGTGTGCAACACATACTGGCAAGACTATGCTTATCCACATGACAGAGTGTCTACGTAACACCAGGTCATGTGCTCGTACAGGACACACACACCTTACAGCAGCACAATATTGTAGTGTGTTACCTTGTCAACACCACAGCAGCACACCTCGCCTTCCTTACAGTAACGTGGCAGTACGCAACCTCGGCACACCACTTCGACATAGCCGTCACAGACAGTCAAAAAGCCACCGGGAACACACACCAAAACCGTTCTGGTTCTGGTGAAGAGAATTAGCAGACGGGGCAAGGTGTTCTGGATGAGTTGCACCCGTCACAGGAGTTATGTTGTTGTGGCTGCATACGGTGCGGTCACGTAATCAGATGAGCTTGTAGAGAGTGCTATGGCCCATTGCCCACAGTCTGTCCTGCCACCCTTGGCCTGTGCGCCTTTCATCACATCCACAGTACAGCAGCATGCTGATGATAGTTCTCATACCTCAGGACACAGATGTAGGTACTCCCTACATGGACAACTACCTTTTTGAACCCTGATCCATACACCTCCAAGTGACTCTCCTGTGCCTGTCTGTAAGTGCAGTATTGTGAGCCAAACCCCCCTCCAGCATTTAGTAACCATCACAGGTGTGTATTGCCATCCATGTATCTAGTTGTTTGAACATTGTGACCTATGTGTGTCCTCACCCGGACTCAGATCCAAGTGTGTGGATGGCTGCAGATTGTTAAATACTCTGGCATTGCATACATTTACACACACATATGTTTTAGAATCTGGGTACAAGATTACTACACCAATGCGTATGATATTTTTTATATTTATTTGGTGATCTTGAGCAGGAAACGTGAGTAGGTGCTGTACAGTAAGGGGGGGAATCCAAAGTTCACTGCTGGAGATGAGATGCCTTACAGTTTCAGTCAACAGAGTCCAGGCCACAGTGCTTGGCATCATTGGGCAGACTGTGACCAGCAAGTCCATGTGGGAGAGTCTAATAGGTGATGCTGTTGCACCCAAGGGCAATATGCTAGGTCAGGTGTCCTGGGAGTTGTGCATGCCCCACTGCCTCTCAACGTCTTAGCCGTGGACGACCCTTCTTCCTTGGGGAACCCTCACGTGCAGGCCTGGACGATGCATGGGACGCTCCGTCAGACAGTTCCTCCTCCTCCTCCTCCCTCCCTGTGGCTGGTGTTGAACTTTGTATGCAAAATCAAAGGAGAAAGTTAGGGAAAACACATGTAAAATGTGTAGCGGGAACTCCTAGTCCCCTGTACTAAATAATGCCAACAATGGAGGAGTACCCCCTATGCAACAGTACAGAGAAAGGCCTCTGTTGTTTAGAGCTTGGTGCTCGGGTTAGCACAATGTGCCCCAACCTGTTACTGGACAGTGGATGTCCTTTTAGAAGACCCCTCACTCTCCAACCTAGTTGGAGACATGCTTCATCATCGGGGTCCCACCCCGTAGGCCGAATGCCCACAGGGTGTGCTGCGACACCTGACTACAGTGGAGCGGGTTTTTTTCTTTTATATGTGCATAAGATTTACAGTGAGAATGTATTAAAAAGGGTGCCAAAACTACTCACTACAAGACTTTATTCTTGAGTGCTTGGACCCCTGGATAAAAACAGTGTGGCACCTGTGCCTAATTAGGTAGGCTTCGGTGTCTCAAAAAGTGTACTGATTTAAAAATAGCATAATGTGCTATGTGACTGATAAGGAAAAGAAAATAAGGTCTACATGTTTCAACCAAAATATAAGTGTAAGGTTTTCATCAGGACCGTGCTGATTGAACTGGGTGGTCCGCACACGCTAAGGTGCACCCTGGCCCTCGCTCAATATTCAAGATCGCAAAAATGCGATCAGGTGTAAAAAGGTGTGTCTCTTCCTCATTCAGGAAAAAACCTGTAAGAAAAAATGGGGAACAAGGTTGGGATAATGTACAAGGGTGAACAAACAGGGTTGAACACTTAACATCAATTGTGCCTATCATGGTAGCCTTAGATAGGAAACTACATGGAATACCCATGCTCAAGTGTCGCATTAATCGAGGTGTCGCCTTAATACGATTAAAATGTGCTCCAGTGCATTACCGGAACGAGCCTAGGTATTTTTACGCCCAGCACCGTGATGAGGTGTTGGTCTGGCAAGGCGGCTGGGTATCTGAACGATGCAGATAGGTGTTTGGAGAGTGATAGCACACATGCTGCGAAATGTGGGAGGATATAACCTATACTGATTCCAGGCTATACCCGCGTGGGTGGATAAGTAGAAACTAGCCACCGGCGCCCAAATGGCCACAAAAGCGGTGAAAATACATTGCTTACACTCAAAGCGGGTACTACCCGCTTCATGGGCATCCAGGATTCCAGGATTGAATAAACAGAATGGGAGTCTCTGACAGACTTTCAAGGACAGTGCAGGACTGGACCGGTCATGGAGACCGAATTCGTGTAAAATAAAGCAGTTCTGTAAAGCTTATTAGGAGGCTTGTGTGTTGGTTGGGAAACAGAGCCTCAATGAAGGCGTGTATATATAAATAAATAACACAAGCGGTTTGTGACGAGAGATTTCACGTGATCGGGATGAAGTGCGACCCCTGGAAACCAGGAAGTAACGATTACTTTACTTTACCGGTCCCGGCAGACCGCCGATCAAACAGCTCCAAACCCTAGCGTGTGTGTTTTTTTCATTAATCATTGTAGGTGACATACATTTGCCGTCTTGGAATCCTGGATGCCCATGAAGCCGGTAGTACCCGCTTTGAGTGTAAGCAATGTATTTTCACCGCTTTTGTGGCCATTAGGGCGCCGGTGGCTAGTTTCTACTTATCCGCCCACACGGATATAGCCTGGAATCAGTATAGGTTATATCCTCCCAGCATTTCGCAGCATGTGTGCGATCACTCTCCAAACACCTATCTGCATCGTTCAGATACCCAGCCGCCATGCCAGACCGACACCTCATCACGGTGCTGGGCGTAAAAATACCTAGGCTCGTTCCGGTAATGCACTGGAGCACATTTTAATCGTATTAAGGCGACACCTCGATTAATGCCACACTGTTTTCATCCAGGGGTCCAAGCACTCAAGAATAAAGTCTTGTAGTGAGTAGTTTTGGCACCCTTTTTAATACATTTTCACTGTAAATCTTATGCACATATAAAAGAAAAAAACCCGCTCCACTGTAGTCAGGTGTCGCAGCACACCCTGTGGGCATTCGGCCTACGGGGTGGGACCCCGATGATGAAGCATGTCTCCAACTAGGTTGGAGAGTGAGGGGTCTTCTAAAAGGACATCCACTGTCCAGTAACAGGTTGGGGCACATTGTGCTAACCCGAGCACCAAGCTCTAAACAACAGAGGCCTTTCTCTGTACTGTTGCATAGGGGGTACTCCTCCATTGTTGGTATTATTTGGTGTTGAACTTTGCCTTGACGTTTGTGGCCTGGTGACACAGGGAGGGTGCTGCATGTTGCCAGCAACTGACGGAGTGATTGGCTCATATCCTGATGCACCGCCAAGAGCTCAGCCAGTGTTGCCTCCACCAGTCCATGATGGCGTACTTGCCTGGCATGTTGCTCGGCCTGCTGTTGTTTCAGTTCGTTGAGGGCCTCCACTACCTGGTTGACCTCCCTGGTGTCCCGCCGGTATGCCTCCAGGATGGTCCTCAGTTCAGTCATACCGGGCCCTGTAGGTGACTGGCCAGAATCTCGCCTCCGCCTAGCGCCACTCCCACCACCCTGACCCACACGAGCACTGCCTGCGCTTGTGGGCACATCGGATCGACGGGACCCAAGAGTGTTGGCAGGGTAGATGTTGTCTGCCACATCCAGGGTACCCACCAAAGGGTGTCCCTCATTTTCAGACTGGCTCTCTGGTGGATCATGGGCAGGGCTCTGACCTGTCTGCTGGGATGTGGTGGGAATGGGTCTGGTGGTTGGCACAGATGTATCTGATCCAGTTGCTGCAGGGGTTTGGGATCGAGAGGGGCCAGGTTGGTTGGGGTCATCTACGGTGTGTTGAGTGGCGTCACTGTCGGTAGGGTCAGGGTCCTGCTGAGCCTGGGACTGGGATCCTTCTCCCCCCTGGTTGGGGGTGGTTTCCACACGTTGCCCTGTGGGTGTGAGAGACAGACACTGTTCATGCAATATCATGAAACATCTTCATTTGTTATCCATTATCAGCATCACAGTTCCACCAGCTTTACATTGTGGTCATTGTACACTTGTGTATGTGTATGTAGTGGGAGCAAATTAACATGTACTCAGGGGTATTTTCCATGTTCCATTCTCTTGACAATGACTGACACAGCCATTGCTGTGTCTTGTGTTGCCGGCACAACACAGATACAGCAGTGCTCTGTTTGACGCAATATTCAGGATACCGTGTTAATCCTTATGCCTGCGTCAATCATGCACAGGGTTTAGATGCAGCATGTTCATGTAAGAGACAGAGCGGATTTATTAGGATTCAATTCAGCTACTTTTGATAGGTGTTGCTGTTCCATGATGGCCAACCGATGCCAACCCCCCTGGACCTGTACACCCACTTCTAGCTCATGGCTTTAGAACGTGGACTTCTCGAAGTCGCATCACCTAGTCAATACCCATGTCCATGGTGCTACTTAAGTGCATCCACAACGTTCATAAGATGGGTCAAGTGCTTTGTGTGAGAGGCGGATCTATGATGTTACAACGCGTTATTTTACAACGCATGCTGTAACATCGCAACTTTTACAACGCAGGTTCCATTACATCGGATGCCATTACAACGCAGGATATTACATAGCAGATGCTATTACAACGCATACCATTACATCGTAAGTATAGGTAAGTATAACTTTTTAAAAAAAATGTAATTAAGTTAATTTAAGTAATTTTATTTTACTAATATAATTAAAATAATTGTAAAAATGTAATTAATATAATTTATTTAAATAAGTTTAATTTAATTTTAAATAGGAATTAATGTAATTTAATTAAATTAATATAATTTTATTAATTTAATTTAATAAATTTTATAATAGTAATTATTTAAATTTAATTAATTTAATTTAATTAATATAATTGAATTAATCTTAAAATTGTAATTAATTTGATTTAATAAATTTATTAATTATAATTTATTTAATTAATTTAATTTAATTAAAGTCGTACTTTAAAAAAAATAAACCCTAAAAATACCCCTGAACCCCAAAACCCAAACCCTGCCCTGAAACCTAAAAACACCCCTGTATCCCAAAACCCAAACCCTGCCCTAAAACCTAAAAATACCCCTGTACCCCAAAACCCAAACCCTGCCCTAAAACCTAAAAACACCCCTGTACCCCAAAACTCAAACCCTGCCCTGAAACCTAAAAACACCCCTGTACCCCAAAACCCAAACCCTGCCCTAAAACCTAAAAACACCCCTGTACCCCAAAACTCAAACCCTGCCCTGAAACCTAAAAACACCCCTGTACCCCAAAACCCAAACCCTGCCCTAAAACCTAAAAACACCCCTGTACCCCAAAACCCAAACCCTGCCCTGAAACCTAAAAACACCCCTGTACCCCAAAACCCAAACCCTGCCCTAAAACCTAAAAACACCCCTGTACCCCAAAACTCAAACCCTGCCCTAAAACCTAAAAACACCCCTGTACCCCAAAACCCAAACCCTGCCCTAAAACATAAAAACAACCCTGTACCCCAAAACCCAAACCCTGCCCTGAAACCTAAAAACACCCCTGTACCCCAAAACCCAAACCCTGCCCTAAAACCTAAAAACACCCCTGTACCCCAAAACCCAAACCCTGCCCTGAAACCTAAAAACACCCCTGTACCCCAAAACCCAAACCCTGCCCTAAAACCTAAAAACACCCCTGCACCCCAAAACCCAAACCCTGCCCTAAAACCTAAAAACACCCCTGTACCCCAAAACCCAACCTCTGCCCTAAAACCTAAAAATACCCCTGTACCCCAAAACCCAAACCCAGCCCTAAAACCTAAAAATACCCAAACACCCCAAAACATATACCTCAGTACCCCAAAACATATACTCCTATACTCATACTTATTTTAAAAATTACTTAAATTAATATGTTTAATTTATAATATTAAAAAACATAAATAAATATATTTATTTATAATAATATTAATTAAATTAATTAAATAATATTAAATAAAATTAAAAAAAAATTATATACTTACCAATACTTACGATGTAATGGTATGCGTTGTAATAGCATCTGCTATGTAATATCCTGCGTTGTAATAGCATCCGATGTAATGGAACCAGCGTTGTAAAAGCTGCGTTGTAACAGCATTACGACGTAAAAGTTGCGTTGTAACAGTAAGTTACCGTGAGAGACACAATGGACTTGAGAATCAGCACTGTGCATGTTAAAGTTGGATGCGTAATCATATGAGTGATTGTTTTGTTGTGCTATATGACAATTGTGACAGTGTTGCACTCCATTGCCTGTCCCCAGGGGATACGTGTCTGTAAGGGGTGTGTGTGACAGGCCATGCTAGTAGTTTGAGTGTGATTTGCAAGCGTCCATCCTTCGTGGTTTGGCTGTGCCCCCATGAAGCATGCTGCCATGATCGTGGTTGTGGGTTCCTGCATAGGATGTCTGACCTTGTCCTGGTGTTTGTGTTTGCAATGATCACAGGAGGGCCTTGTGCTGCCTACACCAGGGCCCATTGTCTACTATCTTGTCCGTAATTTCATACTCCCTGTGCATTGAGCATGATGCTTGGGTGTGTACCTGGGACATATGGGATGAGAGCAGCCTCCTACCCTATACCTTTTACCCTTTCAGCCTCCCCCTTGCAACTACCCCCATACTGTTGGGCACTGCTGGGACTCAATGCCACCCACACCATACTGCTGGGACTCATGGCCACCCACCCCCATACTGTTGGGCACTGTAGGGAGTCCCCCCATATTACATGAGTTGTTTGTATACTCACCAGGCTCAACGGCTCCTTGTATTCCGTGAACTCCCACCGGTGGTAGCAGGGTCATGACTTTCTCCTCCCAGGGCTGGTATTGTCGAGGTCTGCGGGGACCACCACCTCCATTGTGTTGTGCACAGGCGTAGTCCTGGTCCATCTCCTTCTTGAGCATCCTCGCAGATCATACCACCTGGCCTGGCATTCCTGCCTGGTGCGCTTGATGGGTGCAACAGCATTGACCCTGTCTACGATCCTCACCCACAGGCATTTTCTTTCTGCTATGCTGGTCTGTCTGACCAATGCACCAAACAGCTGTGGCTCGACTCTGATGACCTCATCTGTGAGGGTCTCCATCTCCGGGTTAGTGAACTTTGGATTCTTTTGTGTGGTCATGGTGTGGGGTGTATGTGATTGAGGAGGTGATGGTGTGTATGGATGAGGGTGTGTGGGTCTGATTGTGATGGGGGTGGTGTGGGTGTAGATGTGATAGGGTGTATGTGTGAAGGTTAATGGGTGCAGTTGTTGATGTGCTGGCAGGGTCTTCTTTTTGCAAATAGGTATGTTGCAAAGGATGTTGGGTTGTATGTGTGGACCCTTTTATTGGTCCATTTGTGGGTGTGGCTTATTTTGAATTAGTGGTGTGTGTGTTATATGGGGTGGGTGTTACTTTGGCCCTCTGTTTGCCTGTTTGTATGTGGCCAGGTCATTGTTTCCCAATGGTGTGTACACAGGAGACATGTTTTGTGGTGTTGTGCGACTCGTTTGCAACCTCCTTGTGCTGGTTTAGGGGTTCGCGTTATGTGTGCGGGTCGTACTTGTAGGTGAGGGTGACTTATACGGGCCGTTGGGGGGTGGGGGGTTCACATAGGCTTGATCGGGGTGTGTGTGTGTTGTACTTGTACATGCCACTGACTTATAAGGGCCGTTGGCGGGTGGGGGGTTCGCGTAGGCTTGATCGGGGTGTGTGCCTGTCGTACTTGTACGTGCGGCTTATACGGGCCGTTGGGGGGTGGTGGGGTTCGCTGTCGCTTCATCGTTGTGTGTGCGTGTCGTACTTGTACATGCGGGTGACTTATATGGGCCGTTGGGGGGTGGGGGGCTTCGCGTAGGCTTGATCAGGGTGTGTGCATGTCGTACTTGTACGTGCGGGTGACTTATACGGGCCTTTGGGGGGTGGTGGGGTTCACGGTCGCTTGATCGGGGTGTGTGCGTGTCGTACTTGAACGTGCGGGTGACTTATACGGGCCGTTGAGGGGTGGTAGGGTTTGCGGTCGCTTGATCGGGGTGTGTGCGTGTCGTACTTGTACGTGCGGCTGACTTATACGGGCCATTGGGGGGTGGGGGGGTTCGCGTAGGCTTGATCGGGGTGTGTGCGTGTCGTACTTGTACGTGCGGGTGACTTATACGGGCTGTTGGGGGGTGGGGGGATTCGCGTAAGCTTGATCGGGTTGTGTGCATGTCGTACTTGTACGTGCGGCTGATTTATACGGGCCGTTGGGGGGTGGGGGTTCGCGTAGGCTTGATCGGGGTGTGTGCGTGTCATACTTGTATGTGCGGGAGACTTAAACAGGCCGTTGGGGGGTGGGGCGGTCGCGTACGCTTGATCGAGGGGTAAATGGTTGGTATGTGTTGATGCGGATTGCTGTGAGGCGATATTTTCCGTACGATTCATTCTTCATGCGCGACTACTTTGGGCCGTACAAATCGCGTACTGGGTTCCCGAACTGGATCGTTCTTGTATGGTTGTGCGGCATGTTTACAATTCGTACGGTTTGATTTCCGACGCTAATTCGTACGGGTCTTCGACTGTGGTTCATACGGTTTGCTGATAATCGTACGGGAATAGGCGGGAATGGATCGTACTACACAGATCGGACTGAATTTTTCCATTCGTACGGATTCGGCTACGAATACAAATCGTACGGGGGATTTTTTCCAGGATCGGAATCGACCCCCGTGTGTCCGAAAGGTACTTTAATTAATTTTCTTTATAAACTGTTCTAAAAAAAAAAGAATAAGGAGTTTTCACATGGCAAATTCATTTTAATTTGAGAGCTATGTTCATTGACAAAATATTTTCAAATGAAATGAACTCATTTATGGTGTCTCATCCTAATGCAAAACTCTGTATTACATTAACAATACTGTGGTTTTTGTGTGTATTTATTTATTTTTTCTCTCATTTTGCATTAGAAATTATAACCTATCATTTAATTTCACCATTTACATTTACAATGTCTGGCATTGTTCCTCCGCCTTCTTTCCTCTCATCTTCTGGGGAACCTCCAATGGCATGGGAGGTTTGTGAACCTGATATAAAATTGTCACTATTAAAACACTGTTTAGGAGGTTTTGGTTTAAAAGAATTTGAAACTATACCTGCATTAATCAATCCTGGAAGAATTAATGTCTACCAGTATGCATCATCTCAACTCAATCTTCGATTTGGTAAAAAGAAGAATACAGTCATGGAAAGATTTATTTTCTACTCACGCAAACAACAACCTGAGGAATCGATTGAAGATTATGTGTCAGCACTTAGATCCTTGGCAGTTTCATGCGACTTTGAACATATTTCCTATGAACAAGTACTAAGAGATCAGATTTTAATGAGAACCAATAGTAAAAAAGTTCAAGAAAAAATCTGATCTACATCAGACTTATTAAATGCTGCCATTGATATTGATAAGATGATCTAACATTTAGAAAAATTTGTAAAAGAGATTAGAGGTGTTGGAAAAGGTGATGTTTTTAGTGTCAACAAGGAATCGAAAGATACAGAGAAACACAAAAAGGTATATACTCAAAGGAATGCCAATCCTAATAAGTTTGAAAACAAACATAAAAACACAAATACAAAGGTTGAGAAAAGGAACTTTCAATTACTCTGTTTTGGATGTGGAAGCATGGCCATTTAGCGAATTTTAAAGGATGTCCTGCAATTGACAAAGTCTGTTCAAAATGTAATAAGAAAGGCCAATTCAATAAGTTTTGTAAGACTACTCCTAGGAATGTATATTATATACAATGTTTAGAAAGTAATTACATTTCTTATGATAACAAGGAGAATGAGATCAAAACAGTCATCAATATTTGCGATGATGAAAGTTTGTCAAAATTTCCTTCATGTTTCATCAATGTAGATGGAGTTAAGTTGAAATCTTTAGTTGACTCATGTGCTTGGTATTCTAATATTTCCGCAAATTGTTTTAATGAAAAATGGCCTAACAGATTTCTTTTGCTTCCCGATGTGTCTCCTGAAGGTTCTACGGGACACAAAATTGACCTAGTAGGTTACTTCTCAGCCAATTAAATGTTTTCAGGTCGTCACACCTTTAGTAAAATCTATGTTGCAAAGTCAGGGAAATCTCTCTTAGGGTGGCCACATCAACAACAACTAGGCATCAGACTCGATCCCAGAGCTGATCCACCTGTGTATGCAGTTGATGCTGTCACTGACTCAAGTTCAAATCTCACTAACAAGTTGACCTCAGAGTTTCCTAGTGTATTTAGCGGGAAGTTAGGGAAATACCAAGGTTTTGAGCATGTTATCAGACTACATGAAAATGTTGTACCTATACGTCAAAAAGTAAGAAACATTCCTTTTTCCTACAGGAGCAAGTTGAAGGATATATACTGAAAAATCTATGTGATGAGGGTATTATTGAACCAATAGAATATTCCCCATTGGTTTCTCCCATTGTTATTTCGGTCAAACATTAAGGCAATCTCAGGTTATGTGTTGATTTACGCAGTCTAAATCGTGCTATTTGGGTTGATGGCCATCCTTTACCCAATTTACATGAAATGGTTTCAACTTTGGCTGGTGCGCAAGTATTTTCATGTATTGATTTAGCAAGTGCGTATCACCAAGTTGTTCTTGATGAAAATTCAAAACATTATACCACATTTATTACACCGAAGGTCTGTTTAGATACTGCTGCATGCCCTTTGGTCTTGCTAATGCAGCCTCAGTATTCCAGAGGCTGATGAAAGAAACTTTGGAAGGGTTATCCGGTGCCATCGCATTTCAAGATGACATTTTAGTTTATGGGAAAAACGATGAGGAACATGATTGTAATTTATACAAAGTCATAGCTGCCATATCTAAAAGAGGTTTTACCCTTCGTTTGGACAAATGCAAAATTAAAGCGAAGGAAGTAGAGTATCTTGGACATACCATTAGTGGGATTGGCATTAAACCCAAACGCAAAAGCATTGATAGCATAATCAATGATCCCCGTTCTTTCATCAAAAGACCAGTTAATTGCGTTCCTTGGTCTAATGAAACTTTATGCAAAATGTATTCCTAATTATTCAGCTAAAGTGGAACCTTTCAGATGTTTACTTAAGAAAAACACATTTTTGTTGGTCTAGTGATATGTCTTTTGCATTTGATAATCTAAAAAAAATCATTGTTAATGCACCATGTTTAAAACCCTTTGTATGTGGAAAACAATGCATTGTTATTGTTGACACAAGTAATTTAAGTTTGGGTGGTGTGTTGCTACAGAAGGACAATGAAAAGGAGTGGATTGTAGCATATGCTTCTAGAGCATTAAGAGAAGCAGAAAAACACTATTCTGTCATTGCAAGAGAATTACTTGCCTATGTGTGGGGAGTAGAACATTTTAGAAGCTTCCTATGGGGCACTGAATATATTATCAAAACTGACCCCAAGCCACTTGTGTTTTTGATGTCTCCTGGTGGAGGTCAGTCTATGTCTGCACGTTTAGCTAGGTTATCTTCAAAGTTACAATCTTTCTGCTTCAGGATTGAATATGTCCAAGGGAAAGCGAATATGCATGCGGATTGCATGTCCAGGTTACCTATTGTTTGTGATGAAATATGTCAGGAGGATGATTGTGAGGTTGCTTTCTCTTCTTGTGACATTAATTTAATACATGGTGAAAGACCACATTTTTGCGAGGAGGTTTGGATGTCAGGAATGGAAAAGGATGTTGGGCTAAATACTGCTAAAAACTACATTGTTCAAGGGTGGCCGGAACAAAGGAAATTATCTGGTGACATGATGAGTTTTTCTAAAGTTCAGAATGAGTTAGCCATTAAAAATGGGTTAGTCATGAGAGATGATAACATTGTGCCACCGTTTACCTTGAGGGACATTTGGGCATTTCGTTTTCTAGAGAACGAAACAGGGAGACATTTTGGTGGCCTGGAATAGATTCTTACATTGAGCATTTAGTACGTAGGTGTAGCAAATGTTCCACCAGGGATTAGTCAGCTGTTCTTTTGCGTGCTGAATCTCAACCAGTTGATTTTCCTGTTGGCCCTTGGAGGAAATTGGGTTTAGACTTCATTGGTCCATTTCATGTCTTACCTAAAAATGAAAATTTTGGTATTGTCCTCATTGATTATTACTTAAAATGGCCAGAGGTGAAAATGGTTAAGGAGTGTAATTGAATTTCTTGATGACATTTTTTGCAGAGAAGGAATTCCTCAAGAGATTGTGACAGACAACGGACCTCTATTTATCGGTAAGGAAATAGAATATTTTTTTGAGAAATGTGGAATAACCCATAGAAGAATAGCTGTGTTCCATCCCGAGGCCAATGGTCAAGTTGAGCGTTTTAACCGTGTAGTAAAGGAAGCTATTCAGTTATCTATTAAAGGAGGACTTAATTGGCGCAATGCTTTGCAGTCTATGTTGTTAACGTATAGGACCTCACCCAATTCAGTCACCTTAGTTAGTCCATTTGAATTTCTAAGAGGACGCAAACCTAGTACCAAGTTAGTTCCTTGGTGGTTAAAGAAAAATAATAATAAACTTTCTGTATTCGGAGTTTCAAAATTAGAAATCCATAAAAGCAATATTAATACATAGTAATTTTTTTCCTTTAAAAATAGTGAACATAAAATTTTTCAGTACAGTACGGTTTAACATACAAAGATTATTTTCACAGTTCATTTTAAATACACTGATTAATGAAGATTACTTTACAAATTTTTCCTATGTCTAAATATGCATTTCAAAAAGTTAAGAACATGGTAGCAAGTAATTTCTGTGTCTAAGAACTGTAGACAGAGCATGGCAGGACGACACTGTCTAAAGCCCCAAGATTTTAACAAGGACAATAACCACAATTTGCGATGTTCATTATAGAATTTACAGAACATAACTACATGTAAAGTGGATTGTACTGACTTTTCCTCACAAGGACAGAGGGGTAAGTTGAGTCCCAAGCATTCATTACAGGGAAGGCTACTAATCTATGAAAAAGGTTTAATCTGAATCTCGTCAGAAGAAAACGATCAAAAATACTCATTTCAAGGTTTAGGTAGGGTTCGATAGAAAAAGTGGTTTGGACCATTATGGCGTGGTGGACGGAGGGTTTGCCTGCTTCAGAAAGAAGCCTTAGGTTGTCCAAGTGGCCCAAGGCCAGATCTTTTAACTCCTTCTTAGAAATTTCACTGATCTTTTCAGGAGTGGAGTAATAATTCTCCAACCCTAGGTCAGTGAAAAAATTCTTAATATAGGCAAGCCATTTTATTTTTAGGGAGTGGTCTAATGTCATGGCATCTGCCACTATCCTCTTGGTTAATGCATTTTTTCCGAGGTCCAGATGCGCCGCCATAGGAGCAATGGTTGAATTCTTGCCAAATCTTCAACGTATGGCGTGCCTAGCTCAGCATGGCATGCGTATGTTGAGGATCGCTTTGGGGCCATCAGGAGGAACCTCAAAAAAGCATTTTCTGCAACCTGTAGCGCAGAGACATCTGTATGGCCCCAGACTCCGGCCCCATACAGTGCTGTTGACTGACATTTGGCTCTATACATTTTTATTAGTTCCTGGGGTGGTCGTTTTCCCAGTTTTTGCGAAAAGGACACCAGGGCTGCTATCGCTCTCTTAAAACAGTGTTTCCTGGCCTCGACTGCTACTTTCCAGGACAGTTTATCATCTATCGTAATGCCCAGATAACAATAATCAGATGTAAACTCAATTTTTTGGTTTTTAAGCATTAAATCTTTAGGGTGTTTCCTCCCTGTGCCTGCCGTCATTACAAAGGTCTTGGTCACATTTATATGGAGATCAAGGCTGCCCATAAACGAAGAATATCTACAAAGTACCTTCTGAAGTTCGCGAGGAGTCCGTGCCAGCAGGACGGCATCGTCCACGTAGAGTAGAGCGGGAATCAGGCCTTGTTTTGCCTGTGGGAGGTCCTGGGCACCCCTTAAAAGCTCAACCTCCAAGCTGTTAGTATAGAGGGAGAATAAGAAAGGAGCCAGGACACATCCTTGCCTGACTCCGCGCTCCACTCTAAATGACGTCGATAGCTCACCCATTGTACCAAAACGGACTCTGGCGGAGGGCTTAGAGTACAATTCTCTCAGAAAGTTAAAAAGTGGCAAATCCACCCCCATTTGTGACAGCACGGACCATAATTTTGTATGGGAGACACAGTCGAATGCAGCAGACAGATCCACATAAACCATGTAGGGTCTGTCCTGCTTTGAGTGTATGTATTTCCCCATAATGATAGAAAGATTTAGGGCCTGTTCCACTGTCCCGAAGCCCTCCCGGAAGCCAAATTGCAAATCAGACAAGATACCTCTCTCCTCCACCCACTGCTGGAGTCGCTCCAGGATCACCCTACCTGCTATCTTGCCCAACAAGTCCAACAAGGATATTGGGCGGTAGCAGGCAGGGTCCTGGCAATTTCCCTTTTTAAAAAAAATCGGAACCATCACGGACCTCGTCCAAGACTCCATAAGCCCTTTCTTTGCGGCTGCTGTGCATACTCTAGTGAGGATAGGGGCCCAGAGGTCTGTGTTGTGCTTAAAAAGATCGACCGGGACTCCATCCGGCCCTGGAGCTTTTCCATTTTTACTTGATTTCAGGGCCAGAAGGATCTCCGAGATTTCGAAGTCTATTTGGATGGGATAAATCACATCTAGGGGAATTTCTCCTTCAATTTCTTGATTTAATTCTCGCTTTTGGAAATTTTTTGAGAAGTGCGATACCCATACTGTCTCTTCTATGGCAACTTCTATCTTTGCTTGGGCATTCGAGTGAAGTTCGTCCCACAAAGCCTGCATTAATTCCACCTTTCTCTTCTTCCGTGTTGCAAGGTATTCCTTTCTTAATGTAGCAATTATTTGGGGATCCCTATCATCTTTATTTAATGCTAGCTTGAGTTTGGAATGAGCCTGGGTGCAATCATGATTAATTGTTTTGGAAAAATAGAACCGTACACACCAGGTTACGTGCAATTGTACTTTTGAGTAAGGCAGACATTGTTTTGAATAATTCACTTTCCACCAAATAGCTTCTGTTAAGCGTTTCTCTTGTTATTTCTTAAAAAAATATCTGTTAGTTTCTCTTGTATCTTATTTCATTTCTATGTTTTATCAATGCATTTTAGTTTTTTTTGTACAAAGTTTTTTTTACCATTTAACACATGACAAACGTTTTACACTAAATGATCCATAAAATTTCTAGACAATTTATCACTTCATTATTTAAATACAGAATGTTTTCCCTTCAACGCGTTTCGGCCGTTCGCCTTCTTCAGGAATTCTACATTGTCTTTTTTTACATCAACAGTGGCTGTTAGTCTTAAACTTGGAAGCCTGTAGTTTGAATACACGATGTTGTTTAAACAAGATCTTTGAATAGTTCCCGGAATGTTACTTCTGTAGTCCTGCGTGGCTGCCGGTTAACTTCATTCCCGGGCCAGAGGGCTGCCGCTCTTCCGGAATTAAGGGTTTGTCGTCGTAACGTGGCAATCTTCTGCTATTGCTGTGTAGCTGCCGGTTAGCTTTATTTCCGGAACTAAAGGTTGCTGATCTTCCGGTTGTGAGAGTTAGTCATGGTCACGTGGGTATCCTGGATTGATGAACTGACTTCAAATACAGTCCTCTAAGCGATAGTTTAGTTCCATGGTTAATTTCTCGGTGTCCGGTAAAATCGTCTTCTGACGCCCGCCGTCTATTAATTGGCTAATATGTTCTTGGAGGAATAGTGTGGCATGCCGCTTGATCCTGTTGTGTTACTCCTTTACCCACTGCTGGAGTCGCTCCAGGATCACCCTACCTGCTATCTTGCCCAACGAGTCCAACAAGGATATTGGGCGGTAGCAGGCAGGGTCCTGGCAATTTCCCTTTTTAAAAAAAATCGGAACCATCACGGACCTCGTCCAAGACTCCAGAAGCCCTTTCTTTGCGGCTGCTGTGCATACTCTAGTGAGGATAGGGGCCCAGAGGTCTGTGTTGTGCTTAAAAAGATCGACCGGGACTCCATCCGGCCCTGGAGCTTTTCCATTTTTACTTGATTTCAGGGCCAGAAGGATCTCCGAGATTTCGAAGTCTATTTGGATGGGCTAAATCACATCTAGGGGAATTTCTCCTTCAATTTCTTGATTTAATTCTCGCTTTTGGAAATTTTTTGAGAAGTGCGATACCCATACTGTCTCTTCTATGGCAACTTCTATTTTTGAAGTTTTTTCGTCTGCCAAGAATGGAGTTCTCACTACTCTCCAAAATGCTTCACTGTTCTTTGCTTGGGCACTCGAGTGAAGTTCGTCCCACAAAGCCTGCTTTAATTCCACCTTTCTCTTCTTCCGTGTTGCAAGGTATTCCTTTCTTAATGTAGCAATTAGTTGGGGATCCCTATCATCTTTATTTAATGCTAGCTTGAGTTTGGAATGAGCCTGGGTGCAATCATGATTAAACCACCCTTTGTTACTGAGGGGTCGGGTGATTGGTCTTGCTGTGAGTAAAGATTTAATTTTTTCCATAATTATGGAGAAGTTACTAAGAGCTTCCTCATCTGCCGCCTTTAAGTCCAGACATTTCTTAAACTGGGGATATGTCGATTTTATCACCTCTTCTGTGAGTTCCCCGGGGTTTATCTTCCCCCACTTTATGGTAAATCCATTTAGTTGACCCAGATTTATATTATTCTGACTCAGTGCTTTTGCTATTATTTGGGGTAAGGATTGTTGCTGGATTAAACTCAATTCCAGTGTAAGAGCTGAGTGATCACTTAGGGTGTTTGGGATGACTTCAAAGTGATTAACTCTAGCTTGGAGACCAGCTGATACTAGGATATAGTCAACCGTTGAGTAGAACCCCCTTCCCACATAGGTTGGTTCTAAGTGATTGGTACTAACATCTAGGGCATTAGCTATTTGAAGGTCCAGATCTGATAAAAGATCATTCCTCATTGTACCCAATTTAGTATGGCAAAAGTGAAAGAGGGGGTTGCCCTCCTCAGTCACCATCCCTGCGCAATTTTTCTCCAGGTGATTGCAATGATGTAACTTGAAATCCCCTGCCCAGATAAGGAATATGGAGCTCTTTACCCCTTTTTTCTGCGTTAGGGTAGTCAGTTTCTCATGTAAATTTACTAGCACTCTCTGGAGCTGTTGTTCCTCAAGGTTGTTATAGAAGTTTATGAGGACAACAGACTCTTTTTTGGGTAGGGAGAGACAGAGAATCTGAAAGTTATCATCCAATTCAATAGTAGTTATTTTTATTTGCTGAATAGTATTGGCTATATAGATGGTTAGTCCTCCCTTTGGCCTACCCTTGGGGCCAACCAACGCTGGAGAAGTATACGTCTTAAAACCCAAGAGGTGGAGTTCTATCGGTGACCATGTCTCCTGAAGGCAGACAATTTGGTGTCTACCCACAAGGTTCATGATACTCCTGTCTTCAATTTTTGGGCGTAATCCCGCAATATTCCAGGAAACAATACCCAAAAGTGGAGAATCACTCCTAGGGGTGTTACCACTTTGGGAATTATAAGGGGTGTCGGACTTGTCTGGAGTTGGACTCCCAGGGTCTTCTGGCTGTGATGGTCAGTCCACTAACTCTAGGCCACTATACATATTCGTTAATGGTATTCCATTCCAACCCTCCCATCGAGATGGTTCTCTATAATTTCCCCTCTGATGTTGCCCTCTCCACTCTTCCCTTTCTCTACCCCGGTAACGAGGACCCACTGTGTACCAAGGTCCATCATTTTGAGAGGGACCGTCCGGAAATCTTGGTGGGTAGAAAAAAGAGAGGCGCTTTGTGCCAATCCCCCATTTAAGCTAAAATCCTCCCCTGAGCAGATGTACTCAACCACTCTAGGGTCTTCGAAGGTAATTAAAATACAATCGCCCTGTATTGTTTTTTTCCCATAACCGACCCAGGGAGCTCTTCTGACCATCAGGATTCTAGTTGAGCAGTAGGGCGGGGTGGGCGGTTTATACTAAGCCAATGTTGGATCTTGTTTCTTAGCGACCAGTTTGGTTCGGATTTTTGATCCACCAATTCTGGAACGCCAGTCAGGATAACAACAAATGGACTCGCTTCTGGCGGAAGGGTAACTGGGTGTGTTTCACCCAGCGGTTGTCTCTCCCTCTCTCTGTTTATTTGAGGTTGTTTTGTTTTCATACCTGTATTAAAGTAAAATGTAAGTGAGGACAAAAATTCATCAATGATTGATTTTGAATTAGTTAAACATAGAGTTAATAAGTACGAAGGAAGGATGAAATAGGCCATGGATAGAAAGAGGGGTACTGCAAGCAAACAAAGAATTAGAGTTGGTGATTTGGTTCGTTTAAAGAAAAAAGAAGGTGTTGCTAAAGGTTCTCAATGTTGGTCAGATCCAAAGAAAGTAATAGACGTTTTCAGAAATGCTGTAAGAACTGAGGGTGTAAGTGTGTGGAACTTCAACTGGGTTTCTATTTTTAAAGGAGTTGTTCATTCATCTAATGACACAGGTAGGAAAGTATCTTCAGGTGTTGAGTATGGTGGTGATTCTGTTTGGCAGAATTCTTCTTATTCCCACCGTATTTGTGATTCCACCAGGAAGATGTGTGTACAACATTTACCAGAAAGGTTCAAAGATTACATTATGAGTTAAAAAAAGGGAAAGAGATGTGTTACATATTGGCATGGCAGTCACAAGTGTGGTTCCTTCCTGCTCGTGGCTGGCTGAAATACTGTGCATTGTTGACATAGCAGTCACAAGCGTGTTCTCTCCGCTCCTGGCTGACTGTCATGCTCATGATTATGTGTTTATGTTCAAAGTATGGGGTTTCTGGGTGGGAAAGTTAATGGGCATTGGCAGACAGATTTACGTTATGCTTGACATGAGAAGATGGATTAAAGGTCTTTCTTCATGAACTTTCGCCTCCGCTGTGATTATTATTTGGAGAACCATTTAACACTTTCTTTACAAAAAGGCCACAGCGGTCAGCCTGCCATCTCAAAGAAGCACCTTCTCAAAATGTTGGAAAGAACAACCACAGTGCAACTTCAACCCCCCTCTAAAGCATAACCAACTTCTTGGATCCTTGTAGAGAAGCTTACAAACAGTCAATCGAACAGTAGCAACACTTCTCACCCACAACCTGCCAAACTGATTTGTAATAGATAGACTCTTTCCACTTGGCCTAATTCAACACTTTTCTTCTAGCTGAGGATGCCAGAACATACTGCTTGGTATAAGTTGTTTCAAATCTTCCAGCTAATTTGAAAGTATTTCTGCTCCAGTGGACACAGAGGTAGAAAGTCGATGCTAATATCTGAAATGTGCCCCTCCCAGTGTTTCTTCCCATTCAATTCTGAAATTAGGGGCAGTGTAGCAAACCTATTCAGCTCAAGATTGGATTTAGAGAAAATAAGAGCACTTAGCTCCTCCTTATGAGTTGGTTAGAGTGGAATCCAGGGGTAAACCACATTGATCATTTCTGACTAGTCTCTTTTTCTTAGTCTTCGGATTACCAGGTGCCTGAACACTGGGAATAATTCTGCTGGCTGTGAATCTTCACCCTGTATAACCATCATGGCTCCCGGGCCAGCAATGAGCAGAAACCTAGATTGGTCCCCACCTCATCCTACCCTGATCAGCAGGGGGAGCTTGCATTTCTGCCCCCACCAGACCTTGAGGCTGCTCCTCCCCATGCAATCTTCCGCAAGCCACGGACTCCGCACAGCAACCTGTTGTGCTTTGCACTCCTATTCACCACCGGACTAAAACAGGTGGTAAGTGGGGCGGGGTGGGGTGGGGGGGAGGCATTGAACTCTCCAGAATTTTAGAAATCCTATCTAAAAGCATCCAATATTTTGGATCCAACAGGTTATTCCCCATTGCAGGTGTTTAACTCGTGAATTTCACAAACTCATGGAGACATAACAGCTAGAATAATTAACTCCAGCACCAGTTAAGTTATTTGAGATCATTAGTAAAGATCTGTAAGGTTGTAGGAAGGGATAAACTGTCAGAAATATTGATTATTTCAATAAATGAATTGAAAGGCAAGACCAATTCTTTGTCAAATCTTTTCTGGATTTGAAACTGCTAATTGGGAAAGGTGTTTTTGGTGTTAATTTAAATTAATGTTGTAGCCGAATAGGGGTCGATCCAATCCCAGAGCCTCTACACCCCTATTCATAAAGTGAGACGAAAGCCCTGTTTTATAACTGAACTCCTCAGGGTTGGATGGGGACAGAGGTAAGGTTAGTAGTGTCCATATTGAAACTAAAGCCCTCTCAGGCTGTACCCCTAACTTTAGCATTTGTGACTGAGCATATCAACAACAGTGGACTATGGATGGAATGCTTTGCAAAAACAATGAGGAGATGACTGAGGAGTTGATCTAGTGATATTGTCAACTAAACATTACAGGAGAGCAGCACTTGAATTTGTTTTGTGCCTAAACAGAGATATCAATGTTTATCCACACAGTATTTCCAACCTTTTGGTGTTTGAGCTCCATTTTCTTGCATAAACAAATTGACACAAGGATTTAATTAGACATCAGCAGTAAATACCAAGAGATGAAACGTAAAACACAAGGAAGAAGAAGGCGGAAAGGCAAATTTATAGTGGAATTGTTAATCCTACTCCTACAACAGATAGAAATATTGTTGTTACCCATGAAGTAGTTGTATAATAATGAAAGCAACAGAGGAAACACATTTCGGTCTTACACGCTAAAAATGAGAGACCTAAGATGTCGAATTAAAGAAAGCAAATTATTTCCAGTGATAGAAACCTCCCTTGCCTAGGTAATTATCTGGTTGGTGTACTGATGTCTCTGATCAGACAGGGTTCACAAAAACTGGAAAACTTTGATCATTTAAGAGAATATTGACTATAGTGGAATAATGCCATAAAAAGGTATCCCTTTCATTTGATACACACTGGGAAAGTCTTTGATCTCAACAATTGGATTTACATTCAACATATGTTGTAGAGGCTTGTATTGGAGTCTAACATAATGAGATATATTTTATATAATAGCCCATTTGCCCTGTTAGACTCAACAAGAGGATATCGCCTAGAAAAGGGTTAGTCTGATGAACAGGACAGGGACACTCACTTTCACCTCTGATATTTGCATCAATTCTGGAGCCATGGTGGTAACAATAAAGGAACATAATATTATTATTGTCCCTATAACAGTTTCTTACTGTTTATCCATATCACTAATATGATCTCACCTCTTTCTGCGCCATCTCTTCCTTCTATCCATCAATGGCACAACTTACTCCCATTTAGTATGTAGACATCCCCACTTCCATTCTATGACCCTGATAAGGGGCACATATCCATGTTGCTATATACAGTGCACACCTATAAGTATCCCAAGTAAAACAAGAACATTAGATGGCATTGACCCTAAGGTGGCAGTTTTAAAGATCATTACTTTCACTATCTGGCCCTAGAGAGGATCAACCAGTGATAACGCTAATAACGACTCCCAAAAGTTACTGCTACCCCAGGTATTGATAACACCGGGTGCATTATTACCACAACTTAATTCTCAGCAAACACACAGCTTAAGCTGAGGAAGCATGACCCCTCCCCCACTGCTTCATATGACAACTACAGAATGTTCACTACATCAAAGTGATCACTTCATAACAACCACTCTACTGTGAGATAGCAGATTGTCAGGTAAATATTAAATGCATTTAAAATAACGTATGTATTTGAAAATAAATTGTGTGCGAATGACTATAAAATGTAATAGAAGTAAAAATATTTATTCTTTATAATAAATGTTTGAAGAAAATAATAAGTGAAGAACATCTTGTTTATAAATATTAAAAAATATTGGGGAGTGACTTGGACGGCAGTGGTAATGGCTGCCTGAAACCGTCCCCCGGCACACGGAGGAGCGAATTAGGCTACAATCGGGAGATAAACTGAGAGTTTGTCGAAGCGAAGACCAGTTTTCACCCAATAATGCCACGAAGAACACTTTGTGATCAAGCTTTTCTGAACGTTCAGAAGATCGCCAAATCAAAAACGCGGTGAATGGACCTCGCCTGGAAGACACAAAAGGGCGGTGGTGCCCGGCGCAACCTAAAAGTCCTTAAAGATGAAGTTCCTTCGTACACCGTGAGTGTACGGCTTCACTACAGCACCCAATACCCTGTGCAGCCTAGTAGCTTTAAAGGCGGGTGCTTTATGCTGTTTTCACAACCGCTTGCAGCAAGAATATTAGATCCCCCACGCCGTGTTGCCTGACCTTGCAATGGCAGCAACTGGGAGATTATTCGGGAGACAGATGAACCGAGGGCCGATCTTCACCCCAAATACTATGTTGAGCACCCTGTGATCAAGCCCATACATAACGGATGCCTAGAAGATAGCCAAATCAGGATTGTTATCCTACAACGAGGCAAGCGGAGAGCAGAGCCCACCTGGATTTCATGAAATGGCGGCAGTGCTCGAATCGTGCTGAAACCTATGAGTCTAGGACCATAAGTCGATCCTTTACTACTCCGCCATAACACCTATTAAGATATAAAGAACATTAAGGTGAGTGCCCAAAGCTAATCCTCAAACCACCTGCGCTGCTGCTGCAGAATTATTACTCACATCGGAGCCACCTTTTCACAGCGCGTTGAGCCTGACCCTGCAATGGCTTCTTGCAGGCCGATGATCTGATCCCCTTACGCTGCGTGCAACTGACAGCACAACCGCATACAGCAGAGAACAGAGGAGTACTATTCACACCCATTCCCAATACCAACACCCAACAGCACCTATAATTGCTTATCATCGCCACTGCGCCTGTGACTGCAGGATGTTCCCGAGTGCCTGCTCTCAAAATGGCAGAAGCCATGCACACCTGAAGGGCGGATTAAGGGCTGACAACATATGAATATAACATGTGGAGATAATGTTTCATCGAGTTTCAGCCTTTGTGAGCATTAACCAACTAGTTTCCTCGTTTCTGCTCTGCATTCCTAAGTCTGCAAATTTCGAGCTACTACTGATGCTGCCGGCGCTGATTCATACGCTACTGGTGCCGACCCACCCATCACTTAAGTGAGGCCTCTTCCCCCGGTGCATCTTGAGGGCACCTGTGACAATTGGCAGCACAATAACGTGCTGAATCAGCCTACCTGCACCTGCCCACAATCAGGATCGCCGTGCATTGATACACTGCGCCATTGCACCATTGCAAGCTCTTGAAAATACCCTAGCTTTGCAACTCTCGAGCTACAACGGTCAGTATCGACACTACTGACACAGTCTCCATTGCGCATATAGAGAGCGAACTGTCTAAAATCTTTTGTCACACACAAAACTGTCACATGCATATAGAGTGCGCCAACAGTGTCAACAGGGCCAACAGAGAACCAATACAACACTCGGAACAGCCTCCTACACAGCGACCACCTTCCTGCACTTACGGCCCCACTGAGACCGTGCATAATAGTGCGCCAGTCTCACAGACACAGCTGCCGTGGGTTCCATACTTCCATGGTACCCTCATTGATCTTCATTGATAATCAACACTAGCAACGCTACTGTGCCAACGGTCTGACTTAAGCCTGTGTAAGAAACTTGACGACTGAGCCAACTGTACCATAGAAAGTAGTCTAATACTCAATGGTGCCAGCGCTCCATCAAACATTGTCTAACAAGGTCTACCCAGCAGGTGCTTCAGTCCGCAAACCTGCACTCACAGCCCTTGTTGAGACCGTGAATAAAAGACCGCCAGAAGAGGGACTGAGGCTAACCACTTCAACCCTCGTCAAAAATGCCAGACAAAGAAAGCAGAACCTCCTATAAAAAAGCAAAACCAGAGCCAACTACCTCGGATTCACCAATTAAGGCCAAACTAGAACTAAGCAGCACAATGGACATGATACCAAAAAACTAGCGGAGGTCCATGACCTGGCAAAATCTATGAAGCAAAACACAGACTCCAGGCAATTCGCGAAGATAAATATTTAAAAATATTGATTAATATTGACTGCACAGTGAAAACAATATTTAGTAATACTTTTATTCCAAGTGCACAAGACCTACTTGTACTGAGAATTGGGAAGTACCTGTGGGAATCGAGTGGGAACTGAGCGGTTGGGACTTGCGGGGAATTTGTTGGGAATCAACTTTAACTTTTTAATTAATTTGCTCGCATTTTTACTCCCCGTCTCGCTGCTCTGCTGTCTTACCGCAGGGGGATTCTTTTTCGAGACGCGGCCCCTATCTCCCTCACTTCCGTGTTGGGACACTTTGGGCGGCCATTTTTGGGCTAAGTTACGGTCTAGTGTCTGACCGCCCCTACCTTTAAATGAGCACTATGGCGCTGTCGCGCAGCGGACGCGCGCAGCGGCTGCGCCGGTGGCGCTGCGAAGGCGTGCCAAAGGCAAGCACGTCTGTGCCCGTCCACGCCCTATCGTGCCCAGGGGCCAGGACCCCTGATCCTGCCCCCCAAGAGAGACTCCTGTATACCAGGGCTTCTCCTATTCAATTGAGAGGTGAGCTGCTCATGAGTTGCAAACAGTCCTTTTACCCTGGGCAGGATGGCCATAGATTTCCACATTGTAAACTTGCCTTACCTACACATAAGTTAGTAAGTAGAATGGAAAAAACGCAAGAGGATTTCACAATGCTGAGTCTTAATTGTTGTTCGGTACCAAAGCATGCTATAGAAATTCATCTGTTGCTGGAGGACAGTCAGCCAGATGTTCTTTTTTTAACTGAGACCTGGTTAAATAAAGATGCAGGGGCTGCAGTTGTCCAAGCTCTCCCCCCTAATTATGTCATCCTTCGTCAGGATCGGCACATTGGGCGGGGTGGAGGCATTGCTCTCATCTTTAAGGACACTTACACCTGCAAATTCACCAATAATCCAGTCCCCAACTGTGAAAGCTTATTATACACATCTCGGATACGTTCACCCTATCCGGGCTTCTTATTTACCGTCACCCAGGACCTATGAGCAGCTTTTGTAATGACTGCTTAGATGTTGCAGCCAACTATGCTAACCAACTCTCCAACTTTTCAATTGTGGGTGACCTCAATATCCACTTTGACGAGATAACCTACTCAGGGCTCCATGATCTTACGGAGGGTCTCAACACATTGCAGTTAAAACAATTAGTACGCAGCTCGACGCACAACCTTGGCCGTATCCTTGACCCTGATTTTTCTAACTTGCCCAATATTGTGGTCAAGGATCCTGTTCCTGTACCCTGGTCGGATCACTCTTTAGTACCTTTTTCTTGTCCAACTAATGGCCCTATTCAATCCTCTGCCAAAGTGACCAAAAAGCTACGGATCTGGTCTAAGTTATCCAAGGAAAAGTGGGCAGAACTGCTATCTAGTACCATCCCGCTCTCTAATGAAAATCCTATGACGGCGAAAATTTTAATAACTGGCTGTCGTCATCTTTGGACGTGGTCCTCCCAAAGACCACTATTTCCCATCATACAGGCACGGCCAAAAAGCCTTGGTACTCATCTAAACTCAAGACAATGAAGCAGGCCTGCAAACAGTTAGAGAGAAAATGGAGAAAGAATTATTTAGAGCCCCAAACCAAAAAATTGCTTATAGAGAGGCTCTGAGAAGGTATAAAGAGGAATTAAAATCTACTCAAAGAGATTTTTATCATGACAGAATTCTATCTGCAGTGAATGTTCCTTGTGAGATCTTCAAAATAGCTAAGTCACTCATTACTCCTCCCAGTCTGCCTATCAACAAATCCGAAGCACAACGCAGATGTGATGAAACTGCTAATTTCCTTGCCAATAAAATTGACAACATTTATAAGCTATTCCCCCAGAATGTTGAACCCTCCCACATTACAATATTAAAAAAACAGCCATTATTGGAATCCTTCCCTCCTCTTACCCTGTCTCTGACACAAGCCCTTCTTATCATGCCAAATAAGAGGGAAATGGAGGTGCTAAAGAGCAGGTCGTCCTCCTAAAGAGATGAATGTAGAAAAAGGAAACCAATATCTGGGTTCAGGGACCTGTCTTGTGTAGTGGCTACCTTAAAATAGTGTATTAGTGTAGCTCTTAGAGAAAGAAAAAATGTTCTTTCTTGTTTTCCCCTCTCCTTTCTGATTCAGAGACTTAGCGAGCTGCGTGTTAGAGGGAATGCACTTTGCTGGTTGCAGTCTTTTCATCATGACAGATCTTTTTCTGTCTTTGAGGATGAATTTTCCTTGGGGCAGATGCAATTGCAGTGTGGAGTCCCTCAGGGCTCTTCATTGAGCTCCACACTGTTGAATGTCTATATGCAGCCACTTGCGGAGGTGGTTGAGCCCTCGGGGATTCACATTGTGACCTATGCTGATGACTCCCAGCTCGTGATCTTTCTCAAATAACCTGATTCATCGAGTTCTGCCACACTTCCTCTCTGTCTACAGAAAATCTCAGAGTGGATGGGGCAATCCTTTCTTAAGCTCAATGCATCAAAAACTGAGCTTATGATTTTTGGTTTCTCTGCCCCTGAGTAGATTGACCATCTCTGGCCTGGCTGCCTGGTCCCCCCCCCTGCTCCCAGAAAACAGATACAAAGTTTGGGAGTATGGTTAGACCCTAACTTGGACCTTAAAGTACAGGCATCCAAGGTGGCCGCGATTTGTTTCGGCCTGCTGAGAATGCTGAGACCTATCCTGCCCCTTTTATCCTACGAGTCTCGACGTCTTATGGTTCAGGCCCTTATTCTATCAAGACTGGATTATTTCAATGCTATCTACTTGGGGGCACCCCATGGAAGCCTAAAGATTCTGCAAAGGGTGCAGAATTGTGCAGCACGTCTGCTTCTGAACCTCCCCACTCGATTGTCTGCCAGGACTCCTCTGAGCCAACTTCACTGGTTGCCAGTCTCAGAGGGAGTGCAATTTAAGGCCTTGTGTACAGTTTTCAGATCTCTCGATGGTACAGGCCCACTGCCGCCGAAATCTATGATTGTACCTTATGGTACCACTAGAATTTTAAGGTCCACCGACAAAATGCTGCTGGCAGTCCCAAGGGTAAAGAGATCTCGTGCTGGGGGCAGACGCTTCTCGGTTAATGCTTCTAAGCTGTGGAATACGCTTCCATTCCAGCTTCGGTCTCAACCTGATTATCTTATATTCAGGAAACAACTTAAGACTTTCCTCTTTCCTTGAACTTTTCTCTGGATGTTCTGATGGTTATCCCCTTCAAACGCTGGGATGCTCTTGACTAGCCATGCGCTATAGAAATGCGTCTTAATTCATTCATTCACCAATTAAGGCCAAACTAGACCTAAGCAGCACGATGGACATGATACCAAAAAAACTAGCGGAGGTCCATGACCTGGCAAAATCTATGAAGCAAAACACAGACTCCAGGCAATTGGAATTCACAGCAATTCGCGAAGATACATATTTAAAAATATTGACTGCACCGTGAAAACAATATTTAGTAGGATCACTGACATAATATCGACTACAAAAATATAGGCATTTAAAATATCGACTCCAAAATATCGACTACCAAAATATCGAAGTCCTATCTACAAACAGGTAAGTAAAAAAATATTGAATCAAAAATATTGTTTAAAAATATGTACTTTGTAAAAATATCGAATTTATTAAAATTAATGTAAAATTAAAAAAATATTAAAAATAAATACCTACAATATACTTAAAAATACTTAAATAACCTTACAATTATTAAATATTTAATTTAAGTGATAAAAAAATAATAATACAATTTTATTTGTTAAAACATATATATATATATATATATATTACCATAATATTATTAATAAATATACTATATTATTACCGTAGCATAGCAAGAGTGTTAAAATTACTATTCCAACTCCAATGAGTGCAACAGTAGGGAAAGCGTTGGATAGCGTAGGGGTAAAAATTACTATTCCCACTCCAGTGAGTGCAACAGTAGGGAAAGCGTTGGATAGCGTAGGGGTAAAAATTACTATTCCCACTCCAAAGAGTGCAACAGTAGGGAAAGCGTTGGATAGCGTAGGGGTAAAAATTACTATTCACACTCCAGTGAGTGCAACCGTAGGGAAAGCGTTGGATAGCGTAGGGTAAAAATTACTATTCCCACTCCAGTGGGTGCAACAGTAGGGAAAGCGTTGTATAGCGTAGGGGTAAAAATTACTATTCCAACTCCAAAGAGTGCAACAGTAGGGAAAGCGTTGGATAGCGTAGGGGTAAAAATTACTATTCCCACTCCAGTGGGTGCAACAGTAGGGAAAGCGTTGGATAGCCTAGGGGTAAAAATTACTATTCCCACTCCAAAGAGTGCAACAGTAGGGAGAGCGTTGGATAACGTAGGGGTAAAAATGACTATTCACACTCCAGTGAGTGCAACAGTAGGGAAAGCATTGGATAGCGTAGGGGTAAAAATTACTATTCCCACTCCAGTGGGTGCAACAGTAGGGAAAGCGTTGTATAGCGTAGGGGTAAAAATTACTATCCAACTCCAAAGAGTGCAACAGTAGGGAAAGCGTTGGATAGCGTAGGGGTAAAAATTACTATTCCCACTCCAGTGGGTGCAACAGTAGGGAAAGCGTTGGATAGCGTAGGGGTAAACATTACTATTCCAACTCCAAAGAGTGCAACAGTAGGGAAAGCGTTGGATAGCGTAGGGGTAAAAATTACTATTCCCACTCCAAAGAGTGCAACAGTAGGGAAAGCGTTGGACAGTGTGGGGGTTAAAATTACTATTCCCACTCCAAAGAGTGCAACAGTGGGGAAAGCGTTGGATAGCGTAGGGGTTAAAATTACTATTCCCACTCCAGTGGGTGCAACAGTAGGGAAAGCGTTGGTTAGCGTAGGAGAAAAATTACTATTCCAACTCCAAAGAGTGCAACAGTAGGGAAAACGTTGGATAGCTTAGGGGTAAAAATTACTATTCCCACTCCAGTGGGTGCAACAGTAGGGAAAGCGTTGAATAGCGTAGGGGTAAAAATTACTATTCCAACTCTAAAGAGTGCAACTAAAATTTAATTAATTATCCATAAAAAATTAATTAACAATTAACTCTAAATAAATACCAATAAATAATTTTACATATTTAATTAATTATAAATAAATTACTTCCCACCCAATTCCCCTATAAACCCACAACCCGCTACAGAAAATAAATTAGTAAAATTCACACAATTAGCAATTAATCAATTAATTAAAATTAATTGCCAATTAAAATTTAATTAATTGCAAACATAAATTAATTAACCATTAATTAAAAAATTACTTCCCACCCTATTCCCCTATAAACCCACAACCCACTACAGAATTAAATTATGCAAAAATAAAAAACAAAATTCATTAATTAAAATAAATTATAACATAAATACACACTTTTCACACATATAATAACATAAAAAACACTATAAAAAATTTGATATTGTTAAAGATAATTTTTATAACCTATATAATATACTTTGATATTTTAACTTTCATATTTTTGAGTTTAAAATAATGGTCAAAACAGAAAAATATATGCCATATCAGTAAATTACAAATAATTGATCAAGAAAAATTGCCAATAACATTCATAAAAGAATGCAATACAATACACAATAGTCAATCAAAGGAAAAACTAAAGTGGAGGGAAGAGGGAGGGAAGGGAAGGGAATAGACCATTTCATAGCATAATAAAGTTAATAAATAGAGTTACCAATAGTATACTAAAAATGAGTATAGCAATGAATAAATAAAACAATTAATAATGTAGAACATGAGTCATAACATTAAATATGAATCAATAGGAGACCAAAAAGATTCATAATAAACTGAATTATGATGAACACCTTGTAACGATAATTGAGCACATCTTCTTGTAAAGATAATCCAAGACCAAACGCCTGAACTGAAAGAGAAAAAGCATCCTTCCAACAAAAAGTGATTGATTTTAATGCAGCTGAAAACAAAAAATTAAATAACTATGCCTCAGCATCTTCAAGACGGTGCATTAAAACAACTGATTTGCAAATTAATAATTTATAAGAAAGCACATCAGAAATAGGAACATTTTTCAATATTACATCCCAAACATCGGACAAAAATTTCATAATAACAGGACATTCAAATAACATGTGACTTAAAGATCCAGGAGTCAATTTACAGTGCCAACAGACATCTGATGGAAGTAAATTAGCACGAAACAATCGTAATGGGGTCCATAAGGAATTAAACAAAATGTATGCATTAGTTTGATAGAGTTACACTGGTAACCATCCAGAAATACTATTGGTCCAAACTAATGACCAAGAGTCAACAGATAGAGAAATGGAAAGCTCAGCATTCCAAAAAGTTGAAATTGCATCAATGTTGGTGCCCATTGAAGTAGTGATTTTTTTTTATAAAAGACAGAAACTGCTTTAGAAGATGCAGAAACAGTATTGAGATAACTTATAAAATCAGCTGATAATGTAGATGGAATACCATTCGGAAAGGAATCTAAAATGGAGTTACACAAAAATTGGTATTTCAGCAAATCGGACTCTGGCAAGTTGAAGTGTAATTGGAGCTGAGCAAAGGGAATAAATGCACCATCAGAAAAAACATCTTTAAGATAGAAAATGCCCTTAGTAATCCATGAGAACCAGAAAGTGACATTTCTGTTTAATTTTATTAGAGCACTGTGCCATAATGACAAATGTACCGTAGAAAGTAGAGGAGAGGCAAAATTAGAATCCAAATCATTAAAAATTAATCTGGATGATTTGATTATGGTCGAGAAATGTACAACATTAGAGGTATGAGACATGGTTAACAAGGAGGGTAATGGGAAAGGCTCTACAAGTGATTTTTCGATATGAAACCAGATAGGAGGCTTAATAACAGGTGAGATATTAAACCACAACAAACTCTGTTTTTATATGAAGGCCTTATGGTACAGATAAAAGTCAGGGAGGGCAAATCCTGCTTGGCATTTAGGGACTTTCAATTTTTTATAAGCAATACGAGGAGGTTTATTATTCCAATGAAATTTGGACAATAGTTTATCAATATCTTTATAAAATTTGAGTGGAAATTGAGTGGGGATCATAGCAAGGGAGTAAAATATTTTTGGAGCAATATTCATTTTTATAGATTCCATTCTCCCCCACGAGGAAAGATGAAGGGAAGACCGTTTGGAAGTTTTCTGTTTGACATACTCAATTATAAAAAAAAAACTTTGCCAAATAATATCAGGTGAAGGTAACATATCGGAAGTACAAAGCATATTCAAAGGGAAACATTCAGTTTTGCTAACATTTAATTTATACCCCGAGACTGTTGAATAATTGGCAATAATGTCAAGTAAAAACGGGACAGAAGACATAGGATTGCTAATAAACAATAAAACATTATCCGCATAAGCTAAAGTTTTGACAGTAACATCTTTAATGGTGATACCCTGAATATCCTTACACCTTCGTATGTAATTAAGAAAAGGCTCTATTTCTAATAAGAAGAAGAGAGAGGAGAGGGGACATCCCTTTCGTGTGCCTCTAAAAAGGGAAAATTGAGTAGAAATTTGACCATTAATAAACAATCGGGCAGTGGGAGCATAATATAAAGCCAAAACCATATGAATAAAAGAGGGACCAAAATTGAATGACAGTAAAGTTTTAAATAAAAGCTGCCAATGAATTTTATCAAAAGCTTTTTCTGCATCCAAAGCCATAACACCTGCAGGGACACGAAGCATAGAACTCTGTTCAATGACATGTAATAATGTTCTGGTGTTGTTAGCAGAGTATCTATTCTTCATGAAACCAGATTGATCTGGATGAATAATAGAATGGAGGATAGGAGCTAATTTAGAGGCAAGAATTTTAGGATAAAGTTTACAGTCTTGGTTTATTAAAGAAATGGGACAGTAATCAGTTGGAGTTAAAAGGACAGAAAATGGCCTTTTAACTCCAACTGAGAATTTTCTGTGCTTTTCAGTTAACGAGGTAGAAAGGGGTATCCAAGGACTAACCAGTACAAGGCCCCAGGCCCAGATGGCTTGCCACCGGACCTTTTTAAATCCAGTATCTCCTTTTGGGCCCCCGTCCTTACCGCTGTAGTAAATGCAGCTGTGATCTCGGGGTGCCCAAGGTCGTGGGGGTTATCGACCATAGTCCCTGTATTTAAAAAGGGCGACCGCAGTAGCCCGTTATGCTACAGGCCAATATCTTTAATTAACTCTGTAGCTAAAGTGGTAGGTGGTATAATGCTGAATAGGTTAAACATATGGGCAACTGAAAACAATATTATATCCCCCATACAATACGGTTTCAGACCTGGTCATTCGACAATTACACAATGTCTGAACCTATATCTGATTTTAAGTAAATATACCCTGGCCAAGCAAGGAACAGTCTACATGGCCTTCATGGACTTATCGTCTGCTTTCGATTGCGTGGACAGAGGCAAACTATGGGTTACCCTGTTAAAGATGTGCGTAGAGAAGAATTTAATACATTTTCTGGCTGACCTGCACTCTGACACAAGAGCCAATGTCCGTCACACCC
Organism: Lissotriton vulgaris; assembly: GCF_964263255.1. NCBI lineage: Eukaryota > Metazoa > Chordata > Amphibia > Caudata > Salamandridae > Lissotriton > Lissotriton vulgaris. The sequence goes on along the minus strand of NC_141699.1, from coordinate 602,683,008 downwards.
AAGATCTGAAAGTAACGGGGGAATTCAGAATAAACCGGGGAGTCCGACAGGGGTGTATCTTGGCTCCTTTCCTCTTCAACTTGTATATTAACGAGCTGGAGGAGTACTTGCTAAAAACAGGAGCCGATTACCCCTTTGTAGGACGTAAGGGGGTCCCTGTGCTGCTTTACGCAGATGATGCTGTCCTTATTTCTAGGACAGCAAATGGTCTCCAGAAACTTTTAAATTCTTTCTTTGACTTCATGGAGTCCCGTGGCCTAAGTGTTAATAATTCTAAGTCCTATGTTCTGAAAACAGGCCAGGGTTCTCGAAAATCCAATTTCTTTTGTAAAAACGGGGAAAAAATTCCTACCACTAATACTTTTTCATACCTCGGGGTCCTTTTTGATCATAAACTATCCTGGGGCTCCGCCGTTTGTACAAAGAAGGGTGAGGTAACACGTGTTAATGCAGCCATACTTGGCTTTGCGAAAAAAATTGGCAATAGCCCGGTGGCCGCTTTACTCAAACTATATCAGGCAAAAAGTGTTGCCGTCGCCTGCTATGGAAGCGAGCTATGGGGTTATAGCAAGATGAGGGACCTGGAGGTCACAGAAAATAACTTCTCGAAGAAAATACTGAGGCTGCCAAGGTGAAATGGAAATTTTTCGGTACATGAGGAGTTGGGTGTACCCTACTTAAGTGACAGAATAGCAGTGAACCCCGTATTGTGTTGGCTGAACTGCTGGCTTAACAATGATATACCCCTTACTCATGAAATATTAAAAGAAGTTTTAACATTGGATGGAAGGTTTAAGGTCCCGTGGCTAAAGTATGTTAATGACTGCCTGATTGCAATTGGTCGGCCTGATTTGTTTTTAACCCCAAATCTTATCACCAAATCCAATGTCATTTTTGTAAAAAATGCCATGATGACAACTAGATATACCGCCAGGGAGGAGGTTGAGTTGCAGAAAGACAGCATCAGGAAACAAGTCCTACTCAAAACCTGTCTACAAATGGAACCATATTTATCATGGCCCATGACGGGCTATGAACGTTATTTGCTAACAAGGTTCCGTTTTGACCTGTTCCATCTCCTCCTGGCGTTACCAAGTGGGGCCCATCGGGGTGAGGTGTTGCCAGCTTGAGGCTGCGACGGGAAGTCTCCGCAAGACTTGGCACACTTTTTATTCATTTGTCCTTATTACCTAATACCCCGGAGGCTATACTTAAAGCCCTGCCTTAAAAAACTGAATTTTGCACAGATAAAACCTGCACTTTATTACCTTCAACTACTGAAAAGCGATTGCACTTTATTTGTTCGTAACTTCCTGAAATTAGCAATTACCTTCAGGAAAAGTATGGAGGGATAACTATGCTGCTAATGCCTATAGGCATTTTTAATCTTTTAATGCACTGAAATTATTTATATATTTTACATATATCTTTAAAAAAATGTTTATGCTGCCCGTTGCTCCTGTCTTTTACATTGCCTAAAGAAATTTTGTACTTGTGAAATATCCGAACTGCTTTTTATTGTTTGTTGATGAATTGTGCTTTTATGATTGTAATGTTTACAATCGAATAAAGATATTTGATTTGATTTGACAAGGGTGGGATCTTTATCAGGATTAGGGAGCACAATAATTAAGGCTTCTGAAAAAGAGCCTGAAATGGAGCCCGCTGAACCAAAATGTGAGAAAAGTTGGAATAAATAAGGTAAAAGATGAGGTTGGAATTCTTTATAAAATTCAGCAGGGATGCCATCAGGACCCGGAGATTTATTCTTTGGGAGAGATTTGATGGCACTCAGGATCTCATCATTAGTAATTGGTAAATCTAACCCAAGTCTATCTGAAGGAGAAATGTGAGGTAAATGACATGTGCTTAAAAAAGTATCAATTAATGAATTATCACAAAGATCTGGTTTGTTATACAAGTTGGAATAAAAGTGTAAAAATTCCTGAACAATATCATTATGGGAAACCGCAACTTTACCTTGAGGGCCACGAATGGAAGTAATTTGTGTTTTATCCCTTTTAATACGTAAATAGTTTGCGAGGAGTTTCCCAGACCTATTGGAATCAAAGCGGAATCTAGCATTGGATTTAGAGAGTTGGACCCCAGCCCTAGTACTAAGGATAGCATTAAATTCATATCTAAGTTTTTGTAGTTGAAGTTTATATTGAGGATCATTGGAAGTAATAAATAAACGCTCAAATTTAGCTATTTGCTTCTCCAGAAGTTTGATATTAGAGTTAAATTGTTTGTTCTCATGAGCCATAATAGAAATTGTAGAGCCTCTAATGTAAGCTTTAAACGCGTCCCATCTATTTACTATAGACGTAGAGTCTTCAGGATTAAAGAGAAAGTAATCCTGAATAGCTTGTAATAATTTAGGTTTGTGAGTGTCATTAAGGACAATGCCAGTATTCATACGCCATCTAGTTTGCTTAGGGAAAGTGGAAGAAACATTCAAAACAAAAGATTCAAGGCATGGTCTGAAATATCAATGGTACCAATGACAGGATTATTTGCAAATTGAATAAGAGAAGGAGAAAGCAAAAAATAATCAATCCTAGAATGGGAATTATGAGGGTTGGAGAAAAAAGAAAAATATTTATCAGTGGGAAAGTGAAGCCTCCAAATGTCAGCTAATTTGGTGGTGTGAGTAAAAGCTTTAAAAGCATGGAAAACCTTGGAAGGTTGGAATCTAGTGGTAGATAACAGTGGGTCAGCAATAACATTAAAATCCCCTCCTCCGATCAATGGAACTTTTCCCAACTTTAAAACTTCAGTAGTAATAGTAGATCAAAATACAGGATCATCTGCTGTAGGGCCATAAATATTAAACAAAAAGAAAATAGAGTCATGAATTTTGATTTTGACTATAATATATCTACCTTCGGAATCTAAAATCTTACTGAGAATTTGGCAATGTAATCTTTTTGCAAAGAAAATAGCGACTCCATTTTTCTTACCTTTAGCAGGTGAGGAAACAATAGTATCAACCCATTTTTTATTCATGTACTGTAGGATCTTATCCTCAACATGTGTTTCCTGAACAAAACAAATATCGGCTTTACAACTACCCAGATAATCTAGAATTTTTGTACGTTTAATTGGGTGTCTCAAACCCTTTACATTAAGAGAAACAATTTTAATATTATGAATATTAGCCATTAAGATTTAGAAGGAAGGAGAAAAAGGAATCAGAACAAGAAGAAGGAAGAAACAGCCAAGTTAAAGGAGTAACTCTATATATAAAATATGAAAAGGAAGAACAGAAAAGAAGGAGGAAGGAACAAACAAGAAACATAAATAAAGACAAGGAAACGCACACCCATTCCACAAGTATGGCCAGGAACCGTTGAAGCCCGTGAATATAAGAATATGCAAAGATGTGGCAAGTGAAGTCAGACTAGACAAACTCAAATGTTAGGGTCATGAGTGTCCATAGATGGAGGAGCTTGCTGATCAAGAAACAGCCGAAGATCTTCAGGTCGTTGAAAAGATTTGGAAACATTGTCTTTCCACACACGCATCGTAGAAGGATCAAAAAGTCCATATTTAAAATCCAAGGCTTCTCAGCTGTGGACGAAAGGTAGAAAATTCTTTACGAATAGCAACAGTTTCTTTAGCAAAGTCCTGATGAATAAAGATTTTGGTTCCATTCACCAATAATGATGGAATTTCTCTCGCAGCCTTCCGAATGAGAACCAGATGATGGTGACGCAGGACCTTGAATATCATTTGCCTGGGTTTAGTATGTTGAGGGTTCCGATGTGAGGGAACTCTATGGGCTTTATCAATCTCAAATTTTTCTGTGAATTTAATATTCAAAAGACCAGGTAGTAAAGATTCTAGATATAAACAACAGTTTGTCCCCTCAGCATCTTCAGGCAGATTAAAAATACGAAGGTTGTATTGCCTATTACGATTTTCCATGTCCAACAGTTGAGTATGCATTGGAACTATTTTGGCCATTAAAGGTGTGAAAGCGTCAATTTTATTTTTATTATCTTGAATTTTGATGGAATTGTCAGAAACCTTCATTGACATAGAGGCCATATCTTTACGGACGTTTTTGACTTCTGAGGCAATAGTATCAGTATTGAGACGCAATGCTTTAATTTCCTCCAAAATTAGTGCAAGGGAAGGTTCTGAGGATTCTACCACCTTAAATTTGGTTGGAGGAGGAGAAACCTGCTGCTTCCTTTTATTAGTAGTTGAATTCTTGGAATCCATTCTGAGGTGAAAAAATTCACAACAATGCGTGAAGAATAATAAATTCAAGAAAACAGCCTCACAATGTGAGAAAAATTATGTAATTAGTGAAGAAAAACACCAAAAATCTCCTCAAAACTACTGGTGCAGCAGCTAAATTGGACTGCAGGCGTGGCTAGGCCCAAGCCAGGCTCTGTCATGAATATTACTCCGCCCCCAAGCACTCAAAGCCGGTAGTACCTGCAGGCGAGGCTGGGAGCAGGAACCATGGATCCATGAAGAATACTTCCGCCGTAGTAAATTGTCCAAAATTCACTCCACAGGTAGGAAATAGCAAGTACAGGCATGCCCTGCTATTTTCGCCGACTTCCTGACACAAAATTCATCGTTAAAAGGAAATTCGGGCCATTGTAATCACGGAGCTCCGGTGGCGGCGGCCATCTTGGTTGACGCGCTCGCGCGTCTCCTAACTTTCTATATTTTTAACATTCGATATTACATTATTTACCTTAAAAACAATATTTTTGATGTCTATATTCTGTCCATTCAATATTTTGTCCATTTTATATTTTAAACTCGATATTATGTCCATTCAAAAATTTTTACTCGATATTTTGACTTTTTACCATTTAGTAATACTTTTTATCCAATTGCACAAGATTAAGGTTTCTTTGTTTTTTAAGTTGAAAAGTATGTAACTTATAAATCAAAACACACTAAAAACAAAAATGGTGTCATGTGGTTGGTAAATAGTTAATTTTACCTGTTGCCTTGGTGATGAGAAGCTGGATAGAGTCCAATTATCTAAGTATCTTGGTTCTCAGATGAACAAAATTGGCAATCATAAAGGATAGACAAATCCAAACAGAGATAATCACTGGATTTGACATCTGTACTGAAAAGATTGTATCAGAATTTTCTGTCCTCTGAATAGCTACTTATACTTTTTATTCAAGCAAAATCTTTGCCCCTTATGACATAAGGGTTGATAAGGTATCAAACACAAATAGCACCACTAGTGGAGAATGAGAAGTCTAGTTCAATTGATCGGTTTTAACCTATCAAATGCAGTCTTCCAATGAATATCATGCCACAATTCAGTTTGATAAAACAGACTTTGGTCAGGGGCGCCCCATACCTGAAATGTACATGGCTAGACTAGCCAAAAGATAATATTTTATTGATAATAAGTTGTGTATTCAAGCTGATATTTCCTGGGAAGTAACCACCTAATGTAAGTCCAAACTTTGAGTCTAAAACTAATGATGCCAACATTTCAACCCTTCCACAGTGATTTGGTGGAGGCTTCATCACAACAAATTCAAAGATAGTCAAAGTAGCCACCCTCTTTGAGTAAGAATGGAGGATGGCCAAAGGGAATCAGCCACCTAACATTAAGATACCAATAAAGCTATCAGGTTGGAGAGCCAAACACATGGCATCACCCTCATCAAAAGCCAGTGTGTTTTTGGCAGCATTCTAGAAATACAGGTTAGACTCAATATATATACATAGAGTGAAAAAGCACAAAGAGCGCCTAAACCAAACAAAATGACAACAGTAGTATGAAGTCACATATTCCCAAAGAGGGATAACCACTCAGACACTGAAATGGAAGAAAACCGAATGGCTAACTGCCAGAATTCATATACGCATTTACATACATAAAGACAGAAGGTGCTTAAGGTCACCACTGACAGAACGGTGTCATGTCCCAGGGCTCACCCAACATGCATACTTTAAGAAGGATTGGGGAGCGATTAGGTTTTCATACTGTAGTAGAGAAAAAAACTTCAAACCTGTAAAAAGCCGGCAAGCTTAAGGATACATTCAAGATGGCCGACGGGTAAGGAGTTCCAGCGAGGACCATATTCGTGGCGAAAATCCTTGGAAGTTCTCCCCCCATTGAACCATCCATACCCTAGGGATTGAAGGCAATTTTTCAGTGATCCTCTAGAGTAATACTTTTACAGCAACAAAAATCGACCGCCTGCGGAATCAGCACAATTGAACTGCTTAATGCAGCTGAGAGGAGACAGGCTCGGGATCACCCTCTGGGTGTCTACCCTCGGCCTCCATCTACCTTCCGGACACTCCCCTGCTACTCTCCATCCAGTTACAATCAACTTCTCTCTGGCAAAGATAAACAGGTTACCTTGAGGCGACGGCCCGGTCGTTTCCTGTCACTGATGCCCTGACCCCGAGATATTTTTCCCAGTCGGAGCGGAAGGAGAACACGGATTCTCTGTCTGAGGCCCTCTCTCTCCCAGGGGCTGCCCCTTTTGCGATCCATTAGTCAGGACTGCCTTGTTCCACTGGAGAGGTGCTCGGAGTCAGAGGGGTCTCTCCACTCCACGGTCAGAGTTGGCTGGGGTTCTTGGGATTAGCATCCAAGGATGAGTCTCCATCCCATGATGTGGGTAGTCCTTGGCGGGATTACCGTCTGCAACCTGTCCTGTCCATGGAACTTGGTGTCGGCAGCCACTTATGTGCATTGCGATGGACTGCCAAGTTTCTCTCCCGTTCCCCCATCGCTTCCCGTCCGCAACCTGTTCGGTGGTGATGGCGGGGGTGAGGCGGCCATCTTATACACATACGCTGGCCTTCTCAGATGTCTACTAGTCTCTGCTCTTTAAGCAAATATGTTCCCGCTATGCTGGGGCACTGCAGCGCTGCGTCCCTAATCCGGCTGCGGACTTAACTCATGTCTTGAATTGGGCCTGCCTTTGTTCCGGCCCTGGGGTGATGGACTGACCCTTTGTTCTACACTAGTTGATGCCGGTCCGCGGGGTTTGTATTTGTATTTTTATCTAATCGACCATCTGCCCAATCTGCTACCCTCCTCTACTCTATGGAACGTTTATTTGGTGTATGCCCATTGCTCTGTTGCATCTCCTTATTTATTGTACATTGATGTCTGTTATTACACATTTGTATCTTGTTCAACTTCCTCGCTCTCATCTATGCAAAGCGCTCTGATACCTCCGGGTCTAGTCAGCGTCATATAAAAGTCCAAAAATAAATAAATATATAAAAATGCAAATGAGAGGACCCGCGAAAGGCGGGGAGAAGGACAATCCAATCGGTTACCACCAATATATTATTAGCTTATTTGAAAGCATCAAGGCCATAACTCAATAACGAGAAATGTTCTTGCTCGAAGATCAGATAAAGCCAAACCACAGCATCGAAGACAAATATGGAGCTATCATAATGTAGGCATAGTGAGGAAAAAGGTACTTTAAATCCAGTAAGCTCCTTATTGATCATGTACCATCCATATAGAATAGTAGGACTTGTACATAATATTGATCAGCAAAGTCAAAGCTGTGTCATAACTAATTGTATTTGTTTTTTGTATTGATTTGAAAAAGCTTAGCATCTCAACAAGAATGCTGTATAATAGTTAGAAAAAGTGGTCCAGCAGCTGACTACCAACATATAACATAGAGGCAGTACAACTACTTCATATAACCTACACCTAAAGGAGAGAGGATGATTTATGTTTATGAAATGTCAAAAAACACAAGAAACAATGCAGTGCCATCAAGCTTTAGATGTAGCCCGTCATGTTCTTCAACCTCCAGAGAAGAAGTTGTTTTATTCCACAAAGGAAATTAGACCGCCATTTTAATGTGTCTATGTCGAATGGAACACGCTAATCAGGGAAAGAATTTGCATTTCTTCTTCATTCGAATATCAGGGCTATACATATCTAAGGCCTAGGAAACTAGTCCCACATCTTTGTTAAGCACTTTTTTATTGCCTTTGTTATATGCAAATGGGGAATTTTTTATGCAGATGAGGACATCATTACATGTGTAAAAAGATATAGAGCTCAATATCTCAGTGGACGTTAAGCATATACCCTTCAATTAACATGAATCAATGGTTAACACTGCAATTCCGTCTAATAGACCATGGTATTTAAACCACCTCCCCCATATCTTCTGGTGCTTCTGACAGGATCCTCTTGCCTTGAATATAGGTACTTGCAGATATCTGCATTCATCATGTCCAACTTTCCGAATGTCTGACATAATATCGACAGACAAAATATCGACATACAAAAATATCGACACAAAAATATCGAAATCAAAAATATCGGAGTTATATCTTTATAAAGGTAAGTACAAAAATATCGGAAAAAAAATATCGTAGTACAAAAATATAGAAAATAAAAATATCGTTTTTTTAAATGTATTAATAATAATGTAAAAATAATTTAAAAATACATATAATTTTACAAATATTAAATAAAAACATTAAAACATATTTAAACAATAATAAGTACTACATATACATTTAAAATAAATTAAAAAGTCTACATATAAATTAATATATATACTTACTCCACATATTGCAACAGTAGGAAAAGCGTTGGATAGCGTAGGGGTTTAAATTACTATTCCAACTCCAGAGGGTGCAACAGTAGGGAAAGCGTTGGATAGCGTAGGGGTTAAAATTACTATTCCCACTCCAGAGGGTGCAACAGTAGGGAAAGCGTTGGATAGCGTAGGGGTTTAAATTACTATTCCCACTCCAGAGGGTGCAACAATAGGGAAAGCGTTGGATAGCGTAGGGGTTAAAATTACTATTCCCACTCCAGAGGGTGCAACAGTAGGGAAAGCGTTGAATAGCGTAGGGGTTTAAATTACTATTCCCACTCCAGAGGGTGCAACAGTAGGGAAAGCGTTGGATAGCGTAGGGGTTAAAATTACTATTCCCACTCCAGAGGGTGCAACAGTAGGGAAAGTGTTGGATAGCGTAGGGGTTTAAATTACTATTTCCACTACAGAGGGTGCAACAGTAGGGAAAGTGTTGGATAGCGTAGGGGTGAAAATTACTATTCCCACTCCAGAGGGTGCAACAGTAGGAAAAGCGTTGGATAGCGTAGGGGTAAAAATTACTATTCCTACTCAAGAGGGTGCAACAGTAGGGAAAATGTTGGATAGCGTAGAGGTAAAAATTACTATTCCCACTCCAGAGGGTGCAACAGTAGGGAAAGCGTTGGATAGCGTAGGGGTAAAAATTACTATTCCCACTCCAGAGGGTGCAACAGTAGGGAAAGGGTTGGATAGCTTAGGGGTAAAAATTTCTATTCCCACTCCAGAGAGTGCAACAGTAGGGAAAGCGTTGGATAGCGTAGGGGTTTAAATTACTATTCCCACTCCAGAGGGTGCAACAGTAGGGAAAGCGTTGGATAGCGTAGTGGTAAAAATTACTATTCCCACTCCAGAGGCTGCAACAGTAGGGAAAACGTTGGATAGCGTAGGGGTTAAAATTACTATTCCCACTCCAGGGGGTGCAACAGTAGGGAAAGCGTTGGATAGCGTAGGGGTAAAAATTACTATTCCCACTCCAGAGGGTGCAACAGTAGGGAAAGGGTTGGATAGCGTAGGGGTAAAAATTTCTATTCCCACTCCAGAGAGTGCAACAGTTGGGAAAGCGTGGGATAGCGTAGGGGTTTAAATTACTATTCCCACTCCAGAGGGTGCAACAGTAGGGAAAGCGTTGGATAGCGTTGGGGTAAAAATTACTATTCCCACACCAGAGGGTGCAACTGTAGGGAAAGCGTGGGATAGCGTAGTGGTTAAAATTATTATTCCGACTCCAGAGGGTGCAACAGTAGTGAAAGCGTTGGATAGCGTAGGGGTTAAAATTACTATTCCCACTTCACAGGGTGCAACAGTACGGAAAGCGTTGGATAGCGTAGGGGTTTAAATTACTATTCCCACTCCAGAGGGTGCAACTGTAGGGAAAGCCTTGGATAGCGTAGTGGTTAAAATTATTATTCCGACTCCAGAGGGTGCAACAGTAGGGAAAGCGTTGGATAGCGTAGGGGTTTAAATTACTATTCCTACTCCAGAGGGTGCAACAGTAGGGAAAATGTTAGAAAGCGTAAGGGTAAAAATTACTATTCCCACTCCAGAGGGTGCAACAGTAGGGAAAGCGTTGGATAGCGTAGGGGTAAAAATTACAATTCCCACTCCAGAGGGTGCAACAGTAGGGAAAGCATTGGATAGCATGGGGGTAAAAATTGCTTCACACACTACTCCCCCTTTAACACACAACACAGTACACATACAAAAAAACACAATTAATATAAATATCAATTAATCAATTAATAACAATTAATATTATTAAATAGATGTCATTTTAATTGAACTACTTAACACATATTAATTACCAATTAATTAACAATAAATACCAATAAAGAAATACAATCTCTTTAATTAATTACATTTAATTATATGACACCCTATTACCCTATAAACACACAACCCACTACACATAAAAAAATCATATAATTTAATCACTTAAGAATTAATAATTACCAATTAATTATTAATTAACAATAACAAAAAATCAAATATATTAGCACATCAACTCTAATTAATTTAATTAAATAATTAATATGCTTTTATGACTAATGAATTAAAAATAACAAAAAATTACTTATATTAGCACATCAACTCTAATTATTGTAATTAAGTAATTAATATTAATTAATTACCATTTAATTATTAATTACCAATATCAAAAAATTCTATATATTAGCACATTAACGCTAATTAATTTCATTACCAATTAATATTAATTAATTACCAATTAATTATTATTTAAAAATATTTAAATAAATATATAAATTAATTAATTATTATTAAATTACTTCCCATCCTATTCCCCTATAAACCCACAACCCGCTCTGATACTAAAACGCAAAATGTAAACTAAATTACTAATTTTTAAACATACATTTAATAACATATTTAACAAACATATAAACAACATAATAAAATACATAACACTAAACATAATTTAGATATTAGTAAATTTCGATATTAGTAACAAACATACCATAAAAACGATATTCTGTCTGTCGACATTCTGGACATCGATATTCTATACCATCGAAATTAAAACATCGATAATATTGTATATCGATATTTAAATTTCGATATTTTGTCTCCCTACCCAACTTTCCATTTAATAATTCTCAGAGTTTTTTGTTTTTCCAATTTTGAGCAATGTCCTGCTTGGCCAAGGCCAGGCCCAGACACAGAAATGCCCGTCCGTATATGATAGCGCGGGGACGCGCCATCTGAGCGTAACCAGGCGCTTTATAAAACTCCCTTATTATTATTATTATTATTATTATTATTATTATTATATTATATGATCAGATCAGCATCCTCCAGGATATTCAGTGGAGCTATTTGCGGACTAAGTGCCAAGGAGTTTAGATTGTCCCACATATTACAACAAAAAGCTTGAAAGAAATGATGTTAAGAGATTCCTTGCAGGACCGGAGTAGGTACCAATCGTTGATAGCTGCTCAATTACGTAGCCTTTATCACACCTGATGGTGGGAACCGTAAGTATGGCTACATCCCCACACTCACAGCACACCTTAGTATGTGTGCTGATAATTCACCTGGTCACCGAAATTTGGCCGCACTTCACTCTTTTGGTCCTGAAGAAAGCCTTTGTATCTATTGTGAAGGCTGAAACATGTTGACCATTTCTTTTGGAAAAATATGTCTGTTGTAAATAGGATAGTGACAGATGACAGGATACTTCTAGTTGATTACATGTAGATTTATTGTAGGACACAGCTGAGTACACAACCTCGCCAGCTGACCAGACCATCAACTGACCCAGGTAGAACACTCTGGTACAGGTTAGAACACTCACAGGTATTCAGGAAGGCTGAGAAGGTGAAAACACTAAGGAAGGGCTAAAGACTACTGTCAGCCATATTACAAGAAGAATCAATGTACAACACATCTCCCTCCTTACAGAAAAGAAATGTACAACAATGTCCAATTAAGTCTTTATAATATCCACCCTACTTTTTAACTGTGTCCTAATACCTCAGGAATAAAATCGTTCTACCTCGATAGAGGTTCCAAGAGGCACGTTTAAACTGCACCTAAAACTCACCCCTTTCACAAACATCACCCTCCCCGCTGTAAATCATGCGTCGTAGCAGAGCTGGGTTGCATTTAGCAGCCCAGCTGGGAACCCGATGATGAACCATGCCACCATCTAGGTTGGTGGGTGAGGGGTGTTTTTCAAAACCTATTTGTTTTTTTCCCTCTTGGCATTGTGTCGCTTTGTTTTGGATTCCCTTGCTGGGTCCCTTTTGTTGTCTGATCATTTAATTTGGGGATAAGGAAGTACCCTTTCTTTTCCTCGCTCTCCTTTTAGAGATTAGTATGCTCATGTCAAAGAGAGGTGAACAATAGGTAGACAACCCAGCAAGCCACAACTTTTACACTTCAGAAAAGAAGAATTGGATCACATTGATGACAGAAAACAGTAAACTACATCATAAAAAACAGTATTAAAAGAAATTGAAAAACAGGCACTGGCTTGCTTAACAGTGTAGTGTTGTATAGTTTCCCAAAATGTCAGAACTGAGGCTAATCTATTTTTCTCACTCTTCCTCTTTTAGATCCTCCCAAAATCAGCTTTCTTCGACCCCTCTAGGATTGAAGCAAAATACACCTGCCTTTCTCGTCTGGAGATCTCACAACTTCCAAGTTGTAAGAGCTCAATGTTTTAAATAAGCCATGTATTGTGGCTTGCCTTTTAATGATTGGTGTGAAAAGATGGTAGGCAAGAAGACTATTGTCTGCACACAGATATTATCTATGTGAAATCTCCTTTTACAACTCGCTGTCGGACAGAATGGCATAATGGCTTTTTTTTCAGGAAAGCTTTTGATCAATAAGTGTGAAGTAGGAGGGAAGTTGGTGTGAAAGAAACCCATTAACTTGTGAGCCACAAGGATCTCAGATACAAGAGAATAATTACTGCTACTTGGCCATACTAGATAATTACAAGCAGGAAACTGACCAATATCATGGACTTCAATAATTCCCAGGAGGGCGGAGGGCGTTGAGAGGGAGAGAACTATCAATGGTTATAGGATTCTGGAGAATAATATGTGTACATCAGCCTTGCCTCATTGATTTCTCTTCTAGCTCCTTCCAAAGTCAGCCCCCTCAGGCCCCTCTAGGATTCAAGCAAATTGCACCCTCTGTAGGCGGATCTACTTTTTCCCATTAACTTGGGAGCCACATGGGTCTCAGTTACAAGCAAAGAATTAATGCTACCTACTTAACTAAAACAGAAAAATGACAACCTGATAAAAATACTTTTGTTTGATTTAAAATAAAAATCCATGCTGTTGGCCAGTATTTTTACTGTATGCCTTGTGAATGACTTAGAAGTAAGCTGTGCAACAAGTGTTTTAGCTGCAACACAAACCCTGCGGGATACCCTTGATGGAACTCAGAATAAAATCCTGATATAGGGGTACCATTAATAGGGAGGAGTGGGGATTATACCAGGGCCAGGCTGAAAACCAAAATCAGAACTGGGAAAAATATTCAAACAAGCCCTACGCTGCATGAGGGTGCAGCTAGAATGGTTCCATGGTGCACAGATAGGTCGAGGTAGCCCACCCTGATCTGAAGGCATTCCCCTAGCCTGCAGGTTGCAGAGAAAATACCAGAGTGGCAGAATGTCCAGTCCAGACCTGGTCAAACCTGCAGAACAAGGCTATGGGTCACTTTTTTGTGTTTAAAACAAAAATAAACCACCGAACCTTCACAATGTAGAAATGATTGGACATATACTTCCCCATAAACAGCACAAACTCCCCTTAGCTTAGGAGGAGGGTTAATCTCAGTGAAATGAAATGAGGGGGGCTGGTGGAATGTATGACATTACAACGCATACATTTACAATGCATGCCTTTACAACGCAGTTTTTACACCGCAACATCCTTTACAATGCATACATTTAGATCGCATGCCATTACAAATTTTTTTTTAAACTACATTCACAACGCATTCCATTACATCACATTATGCCTTTACAACGCATACCATTACATTGCATAAGGTAAGTGTTGGCTAGTGTAGGGGTAAAAATTACTATTCTAACTCCAGGGGGTGCAACAGTAGGGTAAGTGTTGGATAGTGTAGGGGTAAAATTGACTATTCTAACTCCAGGGGGTGCAACAGTGGAGTAAGTGTTGGATAGTGTAGGGGGAAAAATTACTATTCTAACTCCAGGGGGTGCAACAGTAGGGTCGGTGTTGGATAGTGTGGGGGTACTATGTGCTGTAATGGTGTGCGTTGTAATGACATGCGATGTAATATCTGCGTTGTAGTGACATGCGTTGTAGTGTCATGTGTTGTAGTGACATGCAATGTAATGGCTGTGTTGTAGTGACATACATTGTGAAGGATGTTGTGATGTAATGACTGCGTTGTAAATGTAGTGCGATGTGATGACTGCGTTGTAAAGGTTGTTTCCGGGCTGGTGAGCAAAGAAGGATTAATAAGGGAAGACTGGATTAGAACTCAACAAGTCTAGATGCACGTTGGTCTCTTCTGTCACAGCAAGTACCCCAGGGAACTCTAAGCCTATGGGATTCCAAGTTGATTGACAAACTGATCTTAACAAACTACAACTTTATTTACCCAAATCATAACTGGTTTCTGTCTTTGATCCTAAAAGAATTGCAAAACCGGACATGGTTCATAGAACTCCAGAACACAGCAAAAAATGCAATAAAAAAAAGAAGTGTAACCAGATTCAAGTGGTGGTATCTAGTGTGGCAAATGAATCAGTGGTGGGGACAAATCCTACTCGCAAGTGAAAGCCCAGATATCTGTATGCTCCGTGCAAAGAGCAGGGTTACATATTTGGATTACATTATAAAGGCCAGTATGGTCGCTTGTTAGCTAACTCACACTCATACTGTAACTGTGATGGGCAAAATACACAAAATGGTAATATGTTTTCCTTCTAAGACTAGGACGCATGATGGACATTATGCCTTGAACATCATATAACTAATGTGCTTGAACTACTAATATAAGGTGTTGACTTTTGTAGACAGTAACCCCCTTTTATGATGAGAGGTACACTGTCCATTGATGCACCCTGTTACATTTTTCAAAATCAGTTTTATTGGTTTTAAAGAGAGACAATATACAAAAGTATATACTGTCAACAGTTTTAAAAGACACTTATGCACTTTTTCATACAGAGTTGATGAGTCATGTTAAGAAGTACATAATATGTACATTTGTCATGCAAGGAGAATGTGAAAGAAAGAACATACTTAGACTAAGTACTTTCATAGTTATGTATGCCATTGTCACAAAAAAGAAGCAAAGTAGAATTTGTTTTAAGGACAACATTGAGGTTTCAGTTAGTATGGAGACTTCTTCTCAGCCCCTACAAAATACATCACGAGATATGAAGTTGGAACATGAAATTGATCGTGTGAACTCTCAGAATAAAGAATTAACAACAGAGTCGAGGTGGCCTATGAGGCCTCCCTCTCGAATATTCTATACTCGAAAGGAGATTACGCTAATACCTTAGAAGAGGGGCTTCCATTAGATATAACAGTGGAGCATTCGGGCCAGCTAACCTTTTCCCATCAGTACTTAACCCCTTGCATGCTGATGACGGCCCCCATCCGTCATGCACTACGGCGCTCGTGTGCTGATGACGGCTGGGGGCCGTCATAAACCCGCCCACTCGCGAGTTTGCCGCATAGGCGCGGAATCGTGGCAGCATGCAAGGGGTTAACCCCCTGGCTGTCCCCTTCCATGACACCATAAAAATGAGAGTTATATAAGCGATAACTTGCGTTGTACCCTTCTGGGAAAATATGGACACACTATGGTTAGATTTTATTCCTCTGTTTGATGCGGATTTAATATTATATAGGACTTTATTACTTAAATGTCTCTCGGAGATTGAAAGTTTGAAATTAATAAAAAGTAGTGATATAAATTTAGTCTCCATCTTAAATACAGAAATTGTTTATATGTTAAGGGTAAGGTTTCTTTCCAAAATGATTGAAAATCTTATATTAAAAAGGTCAGAAGGCCTCCAAAGCAGGGGGATTGATGTCATTCCATTCTTTGAGATTAGGCCTGGGCAGTAAATTCCGTTCCGCTTGCAGAAATTGCGGAATTTAGGTAATTTCCTCGGAGAACGCGAAATTGCCCAGAATTCTGCATTCCGCTACTTTGCGAAATTTGTTGCTTATTCGCGTTCCCAAAATGCAAACACCAATTGCGAACAGGAAAAAAGCATTGCGAACAAGCAATTCAGCGTGTTCGTGGAATTTGTGCATGTTCGTG
Organism: Lissotriton vulgaris; assembly: GCF_964263255.1. NCBI lineage: Eukaryota > Metazoa > Chordata > Amphibia > Caudata > Salamandridae > Lissotriton > Lissotriton vulgaris. Next base: position 602,666,614 of record NC_141699.1, on the reverse strand, counting down.
GAGATTGTTTACCATTTTACGGAGATTTACGTAACGTGAATACGCAAATTCCGCACACCCCTATTTGAGATAATCCAAAATAAACCCTCGACAATAGGTCTCTGTCAACCCACTCACAGTCAGACAGTAGAGATTCTCTGCATAAAACAGAGGAATTAAAAATTTGTAATAATAAAAATGGTAGACAAGTGAAACTTAAGACTGCCCCCCTTTCCTTTAAATGGAATTCTAAAGAAGTCCAAAAAGAAATTGGTTACCTGGTGTACTATCGAGCAGGTCTAACAATAAACCTTCCTTCTAGCAATGAACTAAAAATAATATCCTGGAATTAAGAATAGCAGGGAGAAGTTACTATATTTAAGTACGTAGATGCAAACGTGATTTGTCTTCAGGAGACCTGGTGCACGGAGGAACTGATATGTAGGGATTATTTCACTTTAGATTGAAAGCAACCCCGTCAAGGAGGGGACATGCAAAGGGAGGGGTGGCTTGCCTACTCTCAAATAAGATAAAATGGAATTATGATTACTATAAAGATCCTAGTAATCTTTTTCTGGCAGTAATGTTGTATAATCTTGATAGTAATGTAAAAAGTCCACCACCAATGTTGATAAATGTCTGTATTCCGCCAGATGCCTCTCATGATGTTCTCTTAAAGGCGTTTTTTTTCTACATTAAAAAAGTTAATAATGAAGAACTTCCCCCTCATATAGTTCTGGTAGGAGATCTGAATTGTAAAATCTCTAACACTACTTTGGATAGATTCAGAAATATAGAAAAAGAAGAATCCATGCAGATTCCACAAGCTCTCTTTCCACAAAATAAAAGAACTAATAAGAGAGGGAAAAGGCTTGCTGATGAATCAAAGAAGGTTGATGGCATTATAGTAAATGGAAGATTTCCCTCTGATACACCAGCAACTTTTACTTGTAAAAACTATAGTGAAGAGTCTATCTTAGGCTATGTGGTAGTGGGAAGTTCCTCCTTTTTCTTATTAAAAAACCTAAAGGTCTCTAATTCTTTCTGTAGTTACCATAAGTTACTAACTCTTTCTATAAATTCGAATTTGTTTTCGCATGATCCATGGGCATTTGATGGTAAATCTGATAGTTTTGCTAAGAAAACCGGGAAATGTCATTGGGATAATAAAGCCAACGTAGGCCTTGATAGTATCTTAGATATTACCTTAGAGAAATTGCCTAGTTGGACAGTAACAGAAATTGCAAGTTTTAACACATTCATGAATCAAGCGTAGAAATTGCAAAGAAGGTGAACCAAAGCAAAAACATTGAAGTAGTCCCCAGACTCCTCCTGCCGTTAAATCTTGAAATAAATAAACAAGTTAGGGAACAGTACTTGAACTACTCCAGGGAAAGATATCATAGAATACTGCTATTAAAAAGGAAGAGGACTCGGGTAAAGGTTAAGTTAAGAAAAGAGAGGGAATATAACTTTTGGATTAAACTGAGAGAGGCAGCTATTAAAAGCCAGGTAAGAACCTTTTGGTCTCTCACCGGGGAGGGATGTGGAGCTAGATCTTGATCGCTCCCTGTGGCCATTGAAGAATGTAAATGGATAAGCTTTATTCAGGATTTATATGCAGATAATGCGATGGCAATAAAGTACATCGCACCAAAGGAAGACCCCTCATTGTATGAATCGCCTTCCTAAAAAGAAATAGAAATGGTGATCAGGGAGTGCGTTCTTCAGCCGCAATAGGCCCTGTGAATTACCAATCATAGTTCTAAAACAAAATAGTATACTGTGGAGTAAAATTCTTTACCCGGTGTTCAAGTATTGCTATGAAAACAAACTGGTTCCCCCCCCTTGGAAGAGGAGTATAATAGTCCCTCTATTTAAGAAAGGAGATCGAGATGTTCCTCACAACTATTGTCAAATTGCACTTCTTGATGCAGTGGGTAAAGTTTTTGCTAAATGCCTCTGGACCCAAATTAATGACTGGGTGGATGGTGTTAAAATTTTGCCCTTGGAGCAAACCGGGTTTAGGAAAAAGCATGGAACAATTTATAACCTAACTGTGCTACAGGTAATAAAGGAAAAATATGTAAAAGTCAGAGGAGGGAGGGTGTATACAGCCTTTATAGATTTCTCCAAAGCGTTCGATAAAGTAGATTGTCTCCTGCTGTGGAGAAAACTTTCAAATCTAGATTTGCCGGCCACACTTTTGGAGTTAGTTTGTGCTCTCCATACTGATACTTGGTGCAAAGTCCTAATGGGAGGGAAAAAAGGTCTCTCACAAACCATCCCAATTGCAAATGGCCTAAAACAAGGAAGTCTATTGGCTCCCTTACTTTTCTCTCTATATATCTTTGATCTTCCTCACAATTTAGCCCAAAGTGAGGGCATTGCCCCTTTACTGGAGGGAAAACCCATTGTGTGTCTACTTTATGCAGATGACATAATAATATTGGATTAAATAGTCATCGGCAGGCACTTCATACATTTGCAGAGGCCCACTATTTAAAGATAAATATATCTAAAAGTAAAATCATGTGCATGCACGGAATAAAAAAGTTGCAGTACAGGAATTTTGTATGGTCTGTGGGTGGCAAAAAATTGGAACTTGTAAAATCTTACACTTTCTTGGGAAAAATAGTGTGTGGGAAACTAAGTGATAAAGCTCATATAGAACATAAAATCCGTAAAGCTACTATGCAGGGAAAAAGCTTGGGCTCCCTTTACCAATCTACGGGAAAAAGACATTTTGCACTTTTATTAGAGGTATTTCGTGCAAAAATACCTGCTTCGCTGTTGTATGGTATTAAATTGCTCGATGCAGAGAAATGGAGTTTCTTAAATACAACAGAAGGCCACATTTTAAGGAGCCTAGCCTCAGTTAACTCTGCTTGCCCTGTGGCTGCCCTCAGGTTAGAATTTGGTTTAAGAAGTAGCTGGGTACAGGGTCTTGCGGGGATAGTGCGTTGGGTTGTAAGCCTGGTAAAGGGTGATCCTGGTACATTAACATTTCTAATTCAGAAAAGCAATATTAGAAAGTTTAAAAGAACAGTCCTTAATTCTTAATTTTTTTAGGACTGTGGTTGATTTGCTGCAGTCTTTGCTCTTCCCCCTATCGCCATATCAATTAAGGGCAGCTTTGAAACAGGCCACTTGGGAATTAAGTTTCACAAGGGATAGGGAAGCTCACATTTTACCCCCTTCGATGCTCATGACGAGCTCAGCTCGTCATGAGGCACAGTGGAGCTGTGCTGATGACGAGCTGAGCTCGTCATGAACAATGGGCTTTCCAACAATTCAGCACCGGAGGAAAATATCTCTAGCAGCCAAGGTATTAAAGAGGGGTATCTACCCGGCCACAGACTCCTGTGTGATAAATAAAGTACAGGCCTATATCTCCTGGAACCTGCCCAATGCAGTGCGCCATTTTTTGGCTATTATTGAGGCAGGGTATGCTCCCATTAAATGCCGTACTGTTTAAATGGTATGGTTATTCCTCGATCTGTAATTTGTGTAATAAAACCATTCAGGATGTTAATCAGGTGTTATTTATTTGCCCCCCTTTACTATTGGGTCGGCGTAAATGGATGAGACCAATTTGTTTACAATTATCCATTCTCTCGGCCTCTGCACTAATTGATTCTATTTATGAGTCACCAAATGAAATGTCCTGTCATAGGATTTGTAACTTTTTTAAGGGTTTTTTTTCATTTGTATTAACGCTTATTAGATGAAGGGAGCAATTGTTAACTTTGGTTTTTAACCTGTCGTCATACAGCACTAAGGGCATAAAGGATATTCTAATTATTTTTTATTGTATAAAATATTATAATATTTTGTATTTGGAGATTTTTATTGTTGGCTTTCGCTTGGGATTGTAGAAACTATGTTGGATAAAAATTCCTATATGTTGTTGGTCTTTCAGTTTATGTGGATCTCTTTGGAATTCCAAGATCATAAATAAATAAACTTGAAACTTGAAACTTGAAACTTGAGTAGAATGAGTATATTTTGTGGTTAGGGTGATGTATTTGACAGACATCGAGGAGGGACCATTGATGTGTCCAGTTACGCAGGAGCATGGGCGGAAAATCCGTTTCGCTCGCGGATTTTGCGGATTTTCGGTAAATTCGCAATCCGCGAGATTTGCGAATCTCCCGCAAAATCCGCAAATCCGCGAGCAGCGGATTTTGCTCGCACTGTTCGCGTGAGTTCGCGGCTTCCCAGTACAACTTCGCGCCCCGCGAATAAGTGCAAAATTGCAGAAATACGATCTTAGCAAAACTGAAACTACTTACCAGGTTCAAAAGTTCAGGCTCATCATTAGTAGCCATTTCCTGTAGTGCTTCCTGAGGGGCCCCTCCAGAGTTCAGTTGCCAGTTGCAACTATTATGTGACCCTGCTCTGAACCTCAGAATAGTTACACATATGCCACAAAGGTCCTGAATTACAGCTAAGGGAGACAAGCAGGAGCCAGGCTGGAAGTTCAAATCCATTAATCAGCCCCTAATTCATTATTGTCAGTTGGGGCAAGGCAGGTGTTGTAACTAATTTTGCAACAATGAAAGCACTTAGCAAGTGCAAAAGATCACTAATCAGGAAGCACTAAGGAAGCAGGTGCCAGCTAAAAAAATATTCTGTGACACATTAATCAGCCCCAAATTAATTCAGGTCACTTGAGGCAGGGAAGGTGTGCTTGCGTTGCCACAATAATGTACACTGACTGGACAACCAGAGGGTGCTGTGATGAAACAGAGGGTGGCATGGGTGGGCCAGAGGGTGGCATGAGTAGTCAGAGAGTGGCAGTGGTGACAGAGAGTGGCTATGATGAAGAAGAGTGTCCCAAACAGGCTGGACACGTAGAAACAACAAGTTTGCGAAACTTGCGACCCGACAGGTAAGTTCGCAATTTGCGACATTGTACAAAACCCTCGCGAACTGGCAGAAACCCGCGCAAACACAAAAAAAATCCGCAAATTCGCGAGAATTCGCGGATTTTGCGGATTGCGAGTTCGCAAATCCGCAAAATTCGCGAACTCGAGATTCGCAAAATTCGCCCATGCTTAGCTGTGGGGGATCTATTGAGCTACAAATCTAATACACAATTGTAATCTCCGCCAAGGACCCAGGGGAATTTGATTTTTTGAGCAAGTGTGGAAAAGAGGGTGTCCCAAAAATCAGTCTGTCCCGTACTGGGGCCATAAAGGCTGCCAATGAGCAGAGGACGACAGTCAAGGTGTCCTTCTCTTAGTATATAGTGACTGTTGGGGTCCATGGCAGTATCTAGAACTTGGTATAGGACTACGGGTCTAATCCAAATTAGGGCACTGCATGCATATGCTAAATAAATAGTGATATAAATGAGCCCCTCTAGCGTTTACATAGGTGGGCCACTCCTGTTTGTGTTGTGTGGGTCTCCTGCAGGAGTACCACTTGTGCATGCTGTCATTTGACATGGGTGCATATCTCATGCCAATTCCTGCGAGTGTGCATGCCTCTCACGTTCAGTGTGAGTAGGCGAAGAGTGTCAGGAGAAGACTGCATGTTGGTTATGAGTTGTGAGGGTCAACAGGTGGGGGAGGGTCTTCTCTTTGTGTACGCCTATCGTGTCCCATTCTCAGTGGTTTAGTGTGGTTGGCACTTGGAATTCGCTGCGCTGTTCATTCAGTGCTGGGGTAGGGGAAGATGGAATCGTATGTAACAAGAGGGGCCTTCTGCAACTATAGTGAGCCCAAACATTATTGTGTTTGTGACTCAAAGAGTGTGGGGGGTAGAGAAGCTGTGGTGGTGGGATGCCAAGCTGATTTGCCCTATTGAACAAAGTATGGGAGTCTGCGAAAGTTGTCGCAACCACAGGGGGGATAGTGTGCTTGTGGAGGTCAAGAGGGAAGAATGTAAGTGATCTAGGCAGTGGAGCATGATTTTCATTGCAGAGCACCACGGACCCTTCCAGAGAGGGCTGAGCAAGGCCATTGCCCTGGGAGCAAAGGAGGAGGGGCAGAGGTGTGGTGAAGTGGGTTAAGCCCCTGTCCATGAAGTGCACTGGAGATCACAAATAAGGTGAGAAATGCAGATACAGGAATACAAAATAATGTTGGCATTAATGAGAGACAGCAAGAGCCATTATCAACATCATGGTATGCTGCAGGGATTCTGCTCCAACACAGAACTGTGCACAGAGACTTGGGACCTCAGTGAATTAGGGTGTGCCAAAACTCACATTAGTACCCAAAATCCCCTTCCAGACTAGCATTAGTGTCACATTGGCTCTTCATCCTATAGCAAAAGTACTAATGATTAGACAACCCAGAACATGCAACTTAGGTTACCTCAGGCAATCTGGAAAACAAGAACACTCTTTCGTTATACTCTCATACCAGTCCAAAACAGGGAGTTTAAAGAGACACGAGCAAGTTTGAAATATTTATTTCTAACACCGTGTTCTCATGCGCAGTACCTTAGCTAATACAAGCAGACATATTATTAGAAACAAGATTGTCAGCATAGGTACTATTCCATAAAATACAAAGGGAGAAAGCATGTTATAATGCTAAACGGAAACAGGTTAAATATATACCTATATTTCACCCTCCCTTGCTAGTAGGTTATTTTATAACTACAGAAGGTCTCTTGGGATTACATAGGCGGACCCATACCTCTGGTATTAGCAGAAGTGGATCACATCAAATTCTGCACAAGCTCTCAGCATACGAATGTTCTCCAAGTGTGTGTGATCATGCCTACGCAGTGCAAAATTAAACGCGCCAAAATCAGAGGTGGCCGCAGCTGCATATGTGTTATGTCTAGAACGTACGCTGATCAGTCCGAACAAGAACCACAGTGTTGAAACAACCTTGAAGGCCTCGGCACTCACTGTTCAGACTAAGCTTACCAAGCAAGGCTACTAATGTAGAAAAACATGTTATTCTCGTGTGAAGCAAAACACTCTGCGAAACTCTAAACAATTAATAAAGTGTGTGCTGTGTGCAAAAAAGGCAGCAGAAAGGAAAAATGCATTTAAACTTCTAATGAGCTCATGTCAACCTGACACTGTGTGAATGCAAGGCTCAGCCCCACGACACCCTCCCTTGATCTGAGCATGGATAAGAAGGGGGCACATTTGTAACACAGAGTTCAAGTTCAAGAGTCAGAATCAAGTTCAAATTGCCACAGTGGAAAAAACGGGAGCAAACTCCAAATTTTGAAAACAATTCAAAGCAAGAATCACTTTAACAGACACAGCGAAGCAAATGGGCAAGCGGGGAAAAAATGAGGAAGGAAAAAATAATAATAAAAAAAATACGATGTCCAACATGTGACGTCGGTCACAAATGGGAGAGAAGAGGAAACGCATCTCATTCCAACAGTGTATATTCACAGTTGCAACAGGCTCCAACAGGAAGTCATTGTTCTGATCTGAAAACATTTCAGCCATCCAATCCAGCAATGGGAAGGAACATACATGTTCCACAATAACCGGAGCCTCTAGTACCATCAGAGGACAACTTAGGTTTTTTTCAATATAACTGCGTGCCAAGAAGCCATGCGCCACTGCAAAAGCATTCCAACAACCCAGGACTCCATTCATCGCTGCAAAGGTCATAATCCCATCGCCAGAACAAAACAATTCATGAGCAACTAAGGGGCTCATCAGTTAATCATAATCTGCGTTGGGAGACACCGTATTGCAGAGACACAAATCCAGGGCCCAGTCGAAATCGCAGCTCAGGCAATGAAAGACAGGCTGGACGCATGTGAAATAGGAAAATCGAAACGACAATCCATAAGCTGCACTCAATGTAGCAAGAGGCAGTACTCCATAATAATCAAGCATTCGGTTGCGGAGCAGCAACAGCCGTGGCAGATTGTCTTGTAACACAGGACGTACATCCATTTTGAAATAAACAAATTAATAGAAGCACTCCCACTACCAGAGCTAGCATCAAGGGAAATCCACCAAACAGGCTGGAAGAAATCGAATGAAAAAATGCTGGGAACACACCGTATATAGTTTGAAAAGAAGTCACAAGACCACTACTAACAACTTTAAAAAAGTGAGCCAGCCCCTTGGTGGAGGAAGCATTCAAGGTAGTGTGAATTAATTCTCTGAAATGCACGGGCAAATCCGTATTTAATAAAGCATGCACTTCTGTGCGGGTGTTTGCCACGTGAAGGACACATGTTTCACGAGCAGATGTAAGGGCGACTTCTTTCTGAGACAAAAGAGCTCTTATGCGACTTATCTTGTTGAACTCTGCTTTCAAGGTCGGAATTGACTGCCAGATGGAAACATCCAGCTTCCCATGTGGAGGAGGAAGCATTACGTTTTTACAACAAACTGCACATTCAGAGACCGTAACGACGTAAGGAATTCCAGCTAACATCCCACTACAATCTTCATTATTTAAAAGTAAATGACTTCTGTTTGCTAGTAATGTGAATGTGGGTATGATAGCAGGCGTAGGTGTACACTTCAATACACAGGCTAGATTTGGCGCTTCCTGGTTGCATGAGCCATGCAATTGGATATTTCTACACACTAATGAGTGATCCGGTGTTGTTGTGCAATCCTCACCATTCAAATAAACCTTTTTTCCCTCCCTCAGGCACCTATAGGTAAAAGGTAGTGACCAAGCTTCATGGAGATAAGCGGTGCCCAGAGGTTCATATCTGCCAATTGCGTAGTACTTCATACAACTTTCAAACTTGAATAGAGGGAAAGGTAATGTTATTAACCCATGGATGAGCCACACAGCAGAATTTGTTTCGGCCACAGAAAATGGCAAAGGTTCTAACTTTTCAATATGTAACATAGAAAAAAGTTGCATCTTTCATAGACATAAAACGTTGCCTGTCAGTCAAGTTAAAAGGAACAAACAAAGATGACGTGTTCATGTAGTGCCAAGGAACCTTTACTGCCTTTAAAATTTGTAAAGTCCATGCAAATTGCATAATAGAACGCAATTGATTTTGACTATGGTACACAACAGAGACATCGTCTTGCACAATATCAACAACAGATGAAACAATATTATCTAAAGTGTAAATGCGGAAAAAAAGTGTGTTAATGCTGTTGTCTACAACTGCCAGCACCTTTTCTAATTAGCTTGATCTATAGCTCTTAAGCGGGAAGCAGCCTCAATCTGGGACAGTTTCCAAACTTCGTTGTAAATAGCATATATCCACCTTTTACATCTGCCGGAAGCAGGGCCCTTGACAAAACCATTCAGATCAACATCGTCAGTCAATTTAGACAAATGAAGCTTAACTGATGCTAAAGTGGAGTGTTTGAGCCAATTCTGATATAACTTACCTATTGAATAGGTAGTCACAGAATGGTCACTCTCAAAACGGGGATCCACCCTAACCTGCGTGTAGCCAGGAGCTAAACACAGAAAACTATGTTGGCAAGAATCTGCACTTTTGTGCCAAAACAACCAACCATTAGGATCCAAACTGGATATGTCAAAAGTAAAATTCAGCTATAGGGTCTGTACTTCTCTGATAGGAAAACTGGTATTATTATCCCAACCGGGGTATTCTTCCAAATCTGGAAAAGAAGAAGAATTTAATTTTTTAGTAGTAGCCAATCCAAAGCAGGTGGTTTGTGAAATTGTAGAATTCAAAAACAACATATGGTTTGGGATGAGGCATGCACGATGGAATGCCTCAGTGCCTTGTACTTGCCCACTTTTAGAACCCCAAACAGATTTAAGCTCAATAGTATCTTTCCACAGTTCATAGCCTCCAATAGCCAATTGGTCAAGAAAGAACTTGGAATATAACAATTTTATGTCGGTAAGTCTAACTTTGGAAGTGGACGTTTCGGTCATCTTAAAATAAAATGCATTGGGATTTGACTGATTAAAATCAGTAAAATAGGTGAACCTCTTTAAAAGAGAACTGGAGCTGACTTGAACAGGAGCAGGTCAATGCTCCCATTGCGTATAATTAACCATATTCCTCCTGGTGTTTGCCTTATGCAGGTAATGATTGCCAAAGTGTTGATAACAAATCAAATCACCATAATTCGCCGAATCTAAATATAAATCTTCAGCATCAAAAACAGCATAATATTTCAAATTTGAAAACAAAGCCTCTATGGCTTGAACATCCCAATCATAAGAGCGTATATATTTCGTTTAATCACATTCCCCAAAGAAACTCTTAGGACATTCAGGACATTTATAACCTCTGTGGGACCAGGGATTTGAAATCGAACAGCATCCCATACAATCCCATCTAAGACGGGCCAAGCAGTAATGTTTACAAAAGTCAGATCCCTCTTCAATCTGTGTGATGAGGAACGGGGTGCCAATGTTCCATTAATGTTTCGAATAGACGTTCTCTGCTCAACGTAGTGTCCGTTTACAAGATGGAAAAAATACACCACAAATCCAATTGACATGAACAAAAAAATGTAAAAAAAGCACCAACCAAATGTAAGTCCAAGGAGGAATCAAAAACATTTTTTAAACCATGTTGCAAAAACAGAGATTTTTGAAGGGGACTATGATGTGGTAGAGTTAGTGTCAAATGAAAATCTGGACTCAGTTGCCAAACGTGTTTATAGATCAGGCATCAATAAGTCTGTGGGGTAAGAATACTCAGTATCATCAAGATGATCATCAGGTGGGGTACTCAATAAAGGACTTGAAACTGCAGGCATCTCGATGGCAACATCAGGCCTGGTGTTAAGAGCCGGAGCCAAAACAGAATGTCTCAGTATAGATGGACAAGAGACCGCAGGTGTCATACTAAGAAGAATCGGCCACTTTGTGTAATTTGACATTGTCAATGGAGATGTACCTTTTTTCCTTACGAAATGGAAGTGGAGGTAAAATGACTGTTCTCGTGCCCTGCACGCCAAGCACAGGAACTCGAGCTCGATATGAGGGACCAAATTCTTTCTTGTCCTCGATCTTCTCTCGAACCAATTCTCCAACTCGGGTTAACCAGCCAACTACCGGAATCTGCAACGCAGCATCTGATGTGAAGGGCAAGTGTTCCTTTGCAAGACTGTCTCTCGTCTCTTGTAGATTCGGTAAAACATGACAATGTTCATCTACGTCAAAAGGGGCAGTAGCCGCCGCCGCCTGGTCTTGACCTTCAAGGTCCGGGATGAACATTTTGATACCAAAGAGCATCTTGTATGGGGTCCACCCACCCAGAGACCTTCTAGGGAGATTATTAAGTGCACACTGTACGCTATTGAGATGGGCTAGCCAGTTCCTGCCAGTACCTATAACTCTGGCTGTCAAAGACTGCTTTAAATCACGGTTCATTCGCTCCACAACACTGTTGCCCTCAGGCCGGTATGGAGACGAAAACTTGACTTGGACCCCCAATGAACTCATCGCATCCTTGTACGCCTTAGAGGCAAATGCTGGACCCTGGTCCGAATGGAAGGTGCCACTGGCAAAAATTCCCACAAAGACACGCTAGTCTGTTATGACAGTTCGTGAATCAGCACTGTAGTGTGGCCAGACCCAAACAAAGCGGGGGCAAGAATCAACTGCAACTAAAATGGACTTATTTGCAGTATCAGAGGATGTATGACGTTACAACACATACTTTTACAACGCCTACCTTTACAACTCAATTTTTACACCGCAACATCCATTACAATGCATACCATTACAAAGCATGCCATTACAACAAATTCTTTGAAACTACCTTTACAACGCATTCCACAACAATGCATACTGCATTTACAACGCATACCATTACAACGCATAACATTACATTGCATGTAAGGTAAGTGTTGGATAGTGTAGGGGTTAAAATTACTATTCAAACTCCAGAGTGTGCAACAGTAGGGTAAGTGTTGGATAGTGCAGGGGTAAAAATTACTATTCTAACTCCAGGGGGTGCAACAGTAGGGTAAGTGTTGGATAGTGTAAGGGTACTATGCGTTGTAATGCTATGCGTTGTAATGGTATGTGTTGTAATGACTGCGTTGTAATGGCATGCATTGTAGTGGTGTGCGTTGTAGTGTCATCCGTTGTAATGGTTGCGTTGTAAATGCATGCGTTGTAATGGATGTTGCGTTGTAAAAGTTTCGTTGTAATGGTAGTGCGGTGTAAAAGTTGCGTTGTAAAGGTTGTTTCCCAGTATCAGAGTAAAAAGGACCGCAGTGATCTACATAAACACAACCAAGTGGTCTAGTAGAAATGTACAACTGTGTCTGGGGCAGACGCGCAGCAGTTGAAGGTTTAATCTGCTGACAAATGTCACATTGAAGGACATAATCACGCATCTGCTTGTACAGTCCCCGCCACCAGAAAAGTTGTTGTAACTGACATACAGTAGCCGAAAGACCTTCGTGAGCAGCTGTAAACAGTGTGGACCTATGGTCCACGTTAGGAGTCAATCTGTCACCAATGTCCAGTATTTTCACATAAGGAACTTTATCTGGACTTAAATGATAAGAATACTTTGAAGAAAATCCAGTAGGACATTTACTTCCCTTCTCAGTAGCGGCAATTGCTGCCAAGATGTCATCATCAATCTTACTTTTGGAACGTGTAACTGCTGCAACCAAATATGTCGAAACTGGTGTCTTGGCCAAACTATTGTCAACAGCGTGAACTCCCACACGCTGATGACCAAGATTATGAATTACATACATGAGTGGCAGCCGCTCTTTAAGTTCAGCCACTCGATCCCACATCATTTTATGTTTTATTGTGCTACCCTTGGAATCTCTAAAATCATTCTGAGCCCAAAAAAACAGGTTTTTATTGTAAGACTGTACACAGTAGTAAGAGTCACTCACAATGAGAGTAGTCACACCAGGATCAGCGTACTCCAATGCAAGCATCAGAGCACGGAGCTCTGCCAATTGGGCAGTACAGTCTCCTAATGTCTGCGTATGTACGACATCAGACTTGAATTCATCATTCACCATGGTATCAACCACAATGGCGCAAGCTGAGACGTATGCGTGCTTAGACCCATGCGCAACTTGTGCTGAACCATCAGTGTAAATGATACAATGGAAATCCTCCAAAGGCCGCATAGTCAACGGAGCAGGATGAACAAACTTATACTGCAAAAACTCCTGCGACTGTAAGGAGGCATAAAAAATGAACTTGACATGCGGAGACATCAAAGATAATGCCCATTGTATCCACCATGGGTGCAAAGCTTTAGAATTAGGTACACAGGCTTCCGTCACTGACTCTAGGGCAGGATACGGGGTAACAACCAACATGCGTTTTCCGGTACACAGACAAAATATCGAGTTTTAAATATCGATATACAATAATATCGAAGTTTAAATATCGATGGGACAAAATATCGAAGGTAAGTAATATCGATAGTCTTAATATCGATATTAGTATGATATCAGTAATATCGAAGTTTTAAATATCGATGTCAATAATATCAAAATAAATAACTTCGATGTTACTAATATCAATTTTTTAATAAATTTAGTGTATATTATATTGTATTTATTATGTTTTGTTATTTATTTTTAATGTAATTTAATTAAATATTGTCTTTTACTACTGTAGCGGGTTGTGGGTTTATAGGGGAATAGGGTGGGAAGTAATTTAATTATGTTAAATTAATTATTAATTAGTAGGAATTATTAATCAATTAATTGAGAATTAATTTTTAATTAATTTTAATTAATTGATTAATTGAGAAATAGGTTCTGTAGCGGGTTATGGGTTTATAGGGGAATAGGGTGGGAAGTAATTTAATAATAATTAATTAATTATTATAAGTTTGTACATATTTTAATTAATAATTAATTGGTAATTAATTTATATTAATTAGTTAATGAATTAATATAATTTTGTACATATTTTTAATTATTAATTAGTTGGTAATTAATAAATATTAATTAGTTAATTACATTAATTATAGTAATTTTTTTATATACAATTTTTTGTTATTCTTAATTAATTAATTGGGAAAAATAATATTCATTATTAAATTAAATTAATTACAGCTAATGTGCTAATATATTTACTTTATTGTTATTGTTAATTAATAATTAATTGGTAATTAAATAATATTAAATAATTTTGGGTAAAGGAGTATTTTTAGGGTTCAGGGTCAGTTTTCAGTTTTTGGGTAAAGGGGTATTTTTAGGGTTCAGGGTCAGTTTTCAGTTCTTGGGTAAAGGGGTATTTTTAGGGTTCTGGGTCAGTTTTCAGTTTTTGGGTAAAGGGGTATTTTTAGGGTTCAGGGTCAGTTTTCAGTTTTTGGGTAAAGGGGTATGTTTAGAGTTCAGGGTCAGTTTTCAGTTCTTGGGTAAAGGGGTATTTTTAGGGTTCAGGGTCAGTTTTCAGTTTTTGGGTAAAGGGGTATTTTTAGGGTTCAGGGTCAGTTTTCAGTTTTTGGGTAAAGGGGTATTTTTAGGGATAAGGGTCAGTTTTCAGTTCTTGGGTAAAGGGGTATTTATAGGGTTCAGGGTCAGTTTTCAGTTTTTGGGTAAAGGGGTATTTTTAGGGTTCAGGGTCAGTTTTCAGATTTTGGGTAAAGGGGTATTTTTAGGGTTCAGGGTCAGTTTTCAGTTTTTGGGTACAGGGATATTTTTAGGGTTCAGGGTCAGTTTGGGGTTTTTGGGATACAGACGTACAGGGTAAAAACAAAAAAAATTCCATTAAATCAATTAAATAACATTAAAAAAAATAAAATTACATTAAATTATTAAGTGTTTTATTTATTTTAAATGTATATGTATTAGTTTTAATTTTGTTTTAATATTTTTATTTAATATTTGTAAAATTATATGTATTTTAACATTATTTTTACATTATTATTAATACATTTAAATTTTTAATTCCGATATTTTTGTACTACGATATTATTTTTTTGATATTTTTGTACTTACCTTTATGAAGATATGATTCCGATATTTTTGATGTCGATATTTTTGTGCCGATATTTTTGTATTTCGATATTCTGTCTGTCGATATTATGTCAGACATTCGCGTTTTCCCTGCGACAGTGCGCGTTCCTTTAGAATCGCCATTTGCACTGCTGTCAAAACTTTTTCCACAGTGGAAAACCGCATTTCAGCCGAAATGTGCAAGTGTGACTTGTAAGCGATAGGTACTGTGTCACCTCCTAAAAAGTAAGGTATGTGAAACTCACCGCCCCAGGGATGATTCTTATCACCAGGTTGGTGTGGTTATCTTGAGTCAGTAAGAATTTAGATTCTAGCAGATCAGCCTGCAAAGATTGCAAAAAGGTTGAATGCTCAGGCAGCCAGCACGATTTGGTAAAAGTAGGTTGTATCAAAGCATAAAATGGCTTGATACGCTGGGCATATTCGGGAATGTATGTACGCCCGAAATTCAGAAATCCCAGCAAGGATTGCTATTTTTTCAGTGTTGTACGAGCTCGCAGCTGTGAGCATTTCTCCAAGAAGTGAGGAGTCAATCCTCGACCTTCATTGTTGAGCTCATAGCAAAGGAACAACACTGTGTACTCTGCAATGTGTGACTTCGAAAAGTTACATTTGTAACCGAAGTCCGCAAAATTACAATTGATGCGGTCAACGCTGCACAGATGCGCCCATATTTCGTCGTCTGTGAGATAAATGTCATCCACATACGAACACGCATCTGGGTCAACCCTCTCTAGTGGAGATACGATACTTGCAGCAAACACACTGGGACTATTCTTATAGCCCATGGCCAGACGTTTAAATTGGCGTTGTTTGCCACCACTGGTAAAACTGGTCCATTGGGAACTCAGACTAGACAAGTTATGGGCAAAAAAAACATTGGATATGTCGAGTGTGGTTTTAAACCTCTTTCGCACAAGACCATCCACCAAAGCAGAGCCGTGGGTATTCTGTACTGCACAGGTACGGAAATGTGAGTTTAAATGCCGGTAATCCAATATCAATCGATACGAACCATCACGCTTGGCTACAGTAAAAAGTGGGCTATTCATCGGATACACACAAGTTTCAATCACTCCTTAATATTCAAATTGTTCAAGGATTTCTGCGATGGAAGCTTTCGCTTCACGCCGCATGGGATATTGAGGTTGAGGCTGTGGCATAGACTGTAAGGGTATCTCATGGTGGGGGGAGAATTTATCCCAACCACAGTGAGTATGGTACAAAGCCGGCGCAAGGACCTTAGCCCACTCTTCTACAAAATTCAGCACATGCTCCTTAGACACTGTGTGCGTGAAACTAGGGAGGATTACCTCCTCCCCTCTTGGAGCTGCGAATAAAAAAGGTGGGGGCCAGTCAGCCTCCGCTAACAAAATGTCATAGGTAGTTGTAAGATTTTTCCAAAATACCCCTTTTATTGTACGTTGTATGTCACCTTTAATTAAAAGGTCAATTTTAAAAAGCCTATCAGGGGGAGCTACTCTAGTATCAGCTGTCTCAACAACAATGAATTGGTCAGTCGCTGTCACCTTCAGTAGTGGACGCAGAGCCTCGCGACAATGGTAATCTCCCCCGCTCTGTCCAACAACGTCAGCGCCCATGTCAGATTCCGAAGCTGCGTTCTCACTATCTGTGGCATATCTCACTGTTAAAGCAGCAACTTTCTTTTTCTGAAACTGGGGTATTTTCTGCGAAGACTCGTCCTGCTTGCCTTTCGGGCGGGGCTGGTCGCAACTGCTGGCCACCCCGACCTCTGCTGCCTCTTCCACCACCGAACGATGAGGTCGATGTGTCCTGTAAAGAACGAGGAGAACGTTGATCAGGAACCTGAAATCGATCAGGTGACTTAATCGTAGAGCGGTTGCGCAAATCATAAGTGCGCTCAGTAGACGCAGGCACGGGTGACGCGGGACGGGATTCCTGTTTCTGTTGTTGTTTTCCCTGTTTTTTATTTTTGTTCCTATTTTGCTTTGGAGCTTTGGGCTGAACGTCTTTCTCAGACTTCGAACCCTGAGGTTGTTTTTTATCTTTAGCAGAAAAGGGCTTGATACCTAAACTATTGCGGCCAATGGATTTATAGGCCGCCGTAATAATTCTCGGTAACTGTCAGGGTTTGTCGGCATTGGGTACATCGCGCAAGGCATTCGTCACTTGAAAGTTCACCGCATCTCCCTTTATATTAGAAAGGACAAGATCGTAAACTACGTTGAATGTGCCTACGAGTCTCATTCCCAATTCAACCGCAGCCTCAGGTCTGTGTTCATCTTGAACACACTTAATGACCGTCGGAAGGACAGCCATTGACGGAGTGCCGAAGCACCTCGTATACACTGCCACAAAAATTCAACCCAATGACTCACAGTCACCGGCTTCTGGTACCAAGTCCTAGGGTAAACTAATTGTAAGAATCTTGGGCCTTATTTATGAAGGCCTTGCGCCGCCGGTGCGTCACTTTTAACATGGGAAAAAGTGACGCACCGGTGGCGCAAGGCCTTCATAAATAAGGCCCCTTGTGTTTTTCAACGGGAGTCGAATTAGGAAAAAATGCCTCCAGCTGGTCAAATTTCTCTGCAAGTCAAAAAGGCATATCATCCTTATCTTTGGGACGCTTGCCCATTACCGCATTAACCATCACAGGACTAAGCTTCACTCCACTCGGTCCAGCTGGAAGTGCCGCGACACCAGGGGCCTCGCCCTGGAAAATTGCGGGTGATATATTGAACTAGGGCCCTGATAACACTGATCGCAGAGTTATATAGGGGCCATAATTCAGCAAAGGGGACTACCCCCGCACGAGGATGCTGGGTAAATCCAACCAAAACAGGCCATGAAGCACCTGAAATGGACAAAGGACCTAATCTAATCGCCGTTACACTGTGGAACGGGCGCCATCAAACCAAACACGGTGCTGCCATGCAGAAATAGGAATTTCCTGTGTCCTATAAGGAACATATTCCAAGGGCACGGCTGTGTGAGTATAAGTGTGAAACACCTGAGTAGCCACATCAACAGCGGGAAATGTCACCCATGAGTAGAAAATCTCAAACGGGTAAGCCACCTCAGCACTCACCACCAAAATAACTGCCATGCCCTCTAAACCCTTGTTATAAGCCTGCAAATGATTGGGGACCGCAATGCGACTATGCTGCGGTATGCCAACGTTAGCCATAGCGTCACAGAGAATTAGAGGTACAATGTAAAACAATGTAGCACAACTGGGTAGTAATTCAAAAGGAAACCGTTTTGAAAGATTCAAGCTTGCAAAGACCAATTTAACTATAGGTAGGTTTATCCGACACCACTGTTAACCGGAAACAATAGTGAAGGGGCTAAGGACTGATATAAGTACTACTCAAGCATCATGTAATAAGACCACCATCGTTGGGCGCCATGTTGCAGGGATTCTGCTCCTACACCAAACTGTGCACAGAGACTTGGGACCTCGGTGAATTAGAGTGTGCCAAAACTCACCTTAGTACCCAAAATCTCCTACCAGACTAGCATCAGTGTCACATTGGCTCTTCGTCCTATAGCAAAAATACCAATGATTAGACAACCCAAACATGCGACTTAGGTTACCTCAGGCAATGTGGAAAACAAGAACACTCTTTCGTTATACTCTCATACCAGTCCAAAACAGGGAGTAAAAAGAGACACGAGCAAGTGCTCTCATGCGCAGCACCTTAGCTAATACAAGCAGACATATTATTAGAAACAAGATTGTCAGCATAGTTACTATTCCATCAAATACAAAGGGAGAAAGCATTTTATAATGCTAAACGGAAACAGGTTCAATATATACGTATATTTCACCCTCCCTTACTAGTAGGTCATTTTATAACTACAGAAGGTCTCTTGGGATTACATAGGCGCCTCATACCTCTGGTATTAGCATAAGTGGATCACACCAAACTATACACAAGCTCTCACATTACGAATGTTCTCCAAGTGTGTGTGATCATGCCTATGCAGTGCATTATTAAACGCGCCAAAATAAGAGGTGGCCGCAGCTGCATATGTGTTATGTCTAGAACATGCACTGATCAGTCCGACCAATAACCACAGTGTTGAAATAACCTTGAAGGCCTCGGCACTCACTGTTCAGACTAAGCTTACCAAGCAAGGCTACTAATGTAGAAAATGATCCTATTCTTGTGTGAAGCAAAACACTCTGCTAAACTCTAAACAATTAATAAAGTGTGTGCTGTGTGCAAAAAGGCAGCAGAAAGGAAAAATGGTGTTTAAACTTCTAATAAGCTCATGTCAACCTAACACTGTGTGAATGCAAGGCTCAGCCCCACAACAAGTAGGAAGCAACGGTTTGTCTTGATCATGCATGAGCATCTGTCAGTGGTATCACTGAACGATTCAAAGAGCCCCGTTGTGATTAATCTGAGAGAAGGGCATCAACAATAGTGGTGAAGAGGTGAGGTCCTTTCTCATCGTCTGTGGTAGCAGTGCTAGATGCAATGTCCGCAGCTGGTTTCAGGGCATGTCGCCAGTACTCGATAATCTGCTCAAGGTTTGGTGGTCTTGATGTTGTGTAACCCTGTGTGCTCCATGTGCGGTACCTCTGGTGTCTCCTTCTCCCGACTTAGGTGGGACTAAGGTAGGAAATTGAAATCAGTTGTTGAAGGGCCATATTGCTGTTCCACTCAGTCTCATGCTTCCTTCGAATCAGTAAAAAAAATGAGTGGTGTTGTTCGCAATAATCTTCAGGCGTGCCGGAATTAGGAGCAAGTACTGGCTCCTGTGTTGGCGCAGCGATGCTCAACACCCAGGAAGGATGATCTTTGCTGCTGAACTGCCCTGGTATAATTAGGAAAAAGCACAAACACTTTGTCTTCCACTCTGAGTGGTCCTGTGGGGAGTGCTGCGCTAATGATGGCGTCTTAGTCTTTGAAGTGGAGGAGGTTCAACAGCATGGGTCTGTGGGGAAAGCCTAGGAGAGGATGGTGAGCCTACGTCCGATGAGCCCTCTCTAGTGTGAAAAAGGTAGTGAGCTCTGAGTCCTGGGTGAAGGATCTGAACGAGGTCTCAAGGTATTGGATGTACTCACGGTCTTCAACCACCTCAAGCATGCCTAAGATGAGCACGTTGCTTCTGCGGGATCTAGCTTCAAGATCGTTGGTTCTGTTCTCCAGTTGGTTGATACGGTCCTGCAGCTCCCAGACTGTTTGTTGTGTGTCCCTAACGTTCGGGTGCAGGGTGGCCAGATGTTTCTCCCTGTCTGTTACCTTGTCGATGAGTTTGCGTTGATCATTGCACAGGAAGCTGAAGTCTCAGGCTATGACAACGAAATGTGTTTTCATTGTGAAGTGCAAATTCTCTATGGCAGCTAGCACTAGGTCCAATTTATCTGCTGTGGGCACCAACGGAGAACGGCCCTTGAGAAGAGTGTCTGTAATGACGCTGGTCAGAGGTTCCACAATCTGGGTCCGTGTCGGTGTGGCGGCCGCTGTCGATCGGAGCCTGCCTATATCATGCGATGTCAGGAATTTTTGCTTCAGGGACCTGGGAGCTGACACACAGGCAGGGTGATACCCCCAACGGTGCAAATTCAAATTGTGTGGGCAGGCTTCTGAGCTCCACCCTCAGGGACCGTGAACTGGGTGCAGTTGATGGTGCCATGACAGTAATGGAGGCAACCCCTAGAGCTCTGCTGCAATGTATGCTTTAATGTGTGAGTTGAAGAAGTCAGCACTCAAAACTCCAGAGTCACCAATGCATGCCCGGGAGCGGACCCACTAGGAAGGATGGGGGGCAAGTCTTGGCCACCCCAGAGGGCACCGAGGCAAGGAGGGAGTTGATGGCAATGTGGGTCCCCAAAACGGACTCCTTATGTAGGCACCAAGCGGCACCCCCCACCTGCATCAAACAGTAGTGGGAGCCCGAGAGGCCTCATATTTGTGGGTAGTCAGGGAGAGGCCTCAAGGTTGTCTCTCACGGGCCCCAAGGTGCAGGCCCAATGTCTGGGTTTCAGCAGGGCATAGCCAGGGCTCCCCCGCATGCTCAAAGCAGCACTGGTGTTGATGCAGGAGTTAAGGGTTGGGTCAGTTATCCTATTGCAAGGTGTAATCCCCAGCCCTCACGGAGTGTAGTCCGTAGAGGGAGCTAAGTGGCACAGAATGGTCACCAAGACTGTGGTTCTGAGGGACTGTGGCAGGGAGTTCTGGGGTCGCAACCAATGTCAGGTTGCTGGAGAGTCTCCAGGGAGCTCCCCGTGGTCACAAATGACGTGGGCCCTGAAACTAGTGCTGAATTAGGTGGAGGCTACACCGCCAGCAGTGATGGTTGTAGCTGGGGCCAGCAGGGATTCTGCTGACCCCTGGGGCTGAGAGGGCTTACTTGAGGTGGGCGGTGGGTTGCCTTGAGCAAGGCCCGCTAGAGAGAGGTTGTGTGGAGAGGCCTTCTCCGCCCCACCAGTGTCCTAGATCCAGGGGCACCTCTCAGGAATCACATCTGGATGTGGGCAGGTGTCAGAGCCTGGGCCTGCAGGTGCAAGAGGGCTCCTAAGCCCCGCAACGCGTCTCGATGGGGACGCCGAGGTGCAGGGCCTACTCACATCAGTCGGACGAGGCGGAAGCTAAGGTGGGGTGCTATGGCTTGCAATGGGGGAATGTCCTCAGACCAGAGCAGCCCCTATTCAGATAGTGGGAAGCCCCCTGCCCCTTAAACTTCAGGGACAGAATCTCCAAGCTGTGGACTGGGGGGCACACCCAGGCGAAACCCTGCAGCGAGGGGAAAACACGCAAAACCGTGAAAAACCTACGAGAAATCTGCTGAGGTGCAGAAGAGCCCCAAGATGGCGGCCAGGAACTGATCTGCTGCGGTGTCTGTAAAGGAACGTCAGAACGCCCAGTCCACTCAAAAACAGAAAACAACAGAAAAAGGTCAGTGAAGAAGACTCCAGCTGCGGCGCCCCTGTGACACCCCCGGGGGCGTGTAGGAGTAAAAAACGGTCCCAACCCCCTGGAAAGGGAAAAACAAAACTGGAACTAGCTACTGGGGGCCGCCATCTTAGGAGCGGGAAGGAAACTATTGCAAACGCTGGAAGACAAAAGGAAGGAGACGCAGAGTGGAGCCGCGCGAGGTCTGAAAAACAAAAGAGGCAGATAAGAAAGCTCAAATGACACGGGCAGCTCTGGCGCGGGGAAAAAGGAAACTCTGATAAGCAACCCCCCTCCAACAACACGCCAGAGACACGGGAGGGGAGTGAAACTGAAAACGAACGGTGGGGGCCACCATTTTGGTATTTCATTTTGTTTTCGACTTTGATTAAAAAAAAAAAAGCAGAGAGGAAACGCGCACGGAACGCAGCGCGAACCCAAATCAGTGGGTCAAGGCAAGTGGTGCTATCTTGGAGGTGAGCAGTGCGGACCTCAGGACTGATATAACTGAACCCTACATAGCTTAATCCTCCTCCCACAGGAGAAGTTCGTAAAACCTGATGCAGCTTAGCGAATTCTCTGCCCCTCTCACCAGCACATCCCGAGGAGGCTGCTACTTTGCGCCACACTTGTCTGACCTCAAAATGGCGCGAGGAGATGAAACACTCGGCCCATTAGGCAGATCTCCACCAGAGGACTCACAAGCTGCAACAAAGGAGGTGAGAGGGACGGGGACCTGATTCAGCTGCACTTCCTCTGCCAGTATATTTAACTGAGGGACACCTTACCATAAATATCAGAGCCATGCTTCAGTGCTGCATTCTGGTGTGTCACCTCAGGAGAAAGGAGGAGGAGCCAGGATCCACTTGGCTGCTTGGAGCCTCTGTTCCGCTGAAGCCCCGCTTTCATCAACTAAGGGAGGTGCTTAATTCCCAACGTAAACAACTGTTTCAACCATCTCCAGGCATCGGATGGTCGGGAGCATCTGACATTGTCGCTGGCGTTCCAACCGGTCGTAGCAACACAAGGATACTGGCGAAAATCTCACCTGGCGTTTTAACCTCAAGATGGCGCCTGAGAGGGAACGGACCTGCTTTTTGAATGACTCAAAGCAGATCCATGGGAACTTTAACCGAACTACCTACCCCTTCCCCGCTCTACTCCTCTCCACTTTCCTGCAACTGACCTCTGCCCTCACATGTCCTGGCCCTAGTCCCCACCCTGTTTACCTGTGAATTTTCTCTCGTAATTTGAGATCTAGCTATTTTGTCTGATGCCCGATGGAGCTACCTGGTTTAGCTATAGTGGAGACAGGCCGGGGATTCGCTCCTTGGACGTCACCTACCCAGTCGGTCTTTAGCCAGACTTCCTTTCGTCTCTCCTGTCGTCTCTTCCTGCATCCTTCCTCTATTTATGTCTCTCCTTCTCTCCTCTCTCAATGTATTGAGACTGAACTATTTTGTCTGATGCCCGATGAAGCTCCCTGGTTTAGCTATAGGGGAGATGGGCTGTGGACTCCCTCCTTGGTCGTCACCTACCCAGTCGGCCTTTAGACAGACTTCATTTCGTCTCTCCTTGTTGTCTCTTCCCCTATCCTCCCTTTCTCACCTTCCCTGTCCCCTCCCCTCTACGCTCCATTTATTTTGCCCTCCATGTTCTTTAAATGTTTCCCATTAAGACCTAGCTATTTGGCCAAAGCCCGATGGAGCTACCTGACTTTCCTTCGTCTTTCTGCCGTATCTCCAGCCCACCCCTTTACCCTTACCCCCTTCCCCTATACACTTCACTTATCTCGTTTTCTATGCTCTTGTAATTGTTTGTCTAGCAACAGATGTAAATTGGAACAGATGTGATCTTGTAATTTTGTGGAACCTCATGTAAAGCGCTCTGATACCTCCGGGTCTAGCCAGCGCTATATAAAACTCTTAAAATAAATAAATAAATAAATGTGGAAGGAGGGGGTCACCTCTTGAGGACAGAGAGAGTCAGGCTCAACTCAGGCCGGGTTGGCACGATGTCGGTCTGCAGCAAGTCCCCTTAGGCTGACGGCCTCAGTCTGCATGGATGATGATGTGGTCCTCTCCCCTGGGCATTCCGGAAGGAGATGCCGATGCGGGTTGTGGTAGGTCAGGCTTCCAGATGTGGTGCGGAGTGGCAGCGGGCCTAGGGAGAGCTGAAGGTCGACATGGGCTAGGTGCTTGGAGGGCACCACAAGTTCCACAACAGTAGTTCACCTGTGAGTCTGCGGGCCTCGGCAGGGTTCCATCAAGTCCTGCGCTCCATGCTTGTCGTTAATGCCTCAGCAATGCGGTCGTTTCAGGGGAGTTTAAGCTCATCACCCCTGGGAAAGGTTTTCATGGGAGTGTTGTGCAGCAGCGGGGAGGAATCTCACTTCTGTGGGCTCCGCACTCAGATTTTCGGTCCGGGTCATGCAGCCAGACTGCATAGGGGTTGTAGAGGGGCCTCATCACCCCCAGAGGCGGCCATACTACCCCCAGGGTTTGCGATGAGCCAGCAGCATGGGCCCTTGTCAATGGCAGTGGTCACCAGCAATCATGAATACTCCTCAAAGGCACCCATGTGGCCCCCCAGGCCAGGATGGGTGGTGATGTGTGGGCTGGCAGATGGAGCTTCAGGGACTCTTGTACGCCATCTTGGCTAGCTCGGCCACACCCCAATGCACCCTGTTACATAAGCTCAATTCTATATCCATTAAGAATAATTGTGTATGTTCTGGCCCAGCTCTGCTCCTGCTCCTCCTACCCCAGTCATAATTGCCCACAACTTGGGGGTACATTTAGACAATAAACTCTTCTTCAGGTCTCAGTTGGATAATGTGATAGGAGTTTGCTTTAGCCTCTTAAGATCCCTAAAAAAATTAAAATGTTGCTACCGCACAGTGCCAAAAACCTGTTATTCACTTGTTTGTAACCTAGAGGCTGGATTTAGATAATGCACTGTACTGGGGCCTCCAGGTGCACCAACTCAAGAGACTCCAGCTGGTGCAGAAAGTTGTGGCTCAATTTCTTCGAAATATTCGGAAATATGACCACATCCAAGTACATCTCAGGGACTTACACAGGCTGTCGATCCGCCAGTCCATTTCAAAGGGCTGGTGATGGCTCATTGACCCTTTTACAAAGCTGGCCCTCCCTATTTGGCCAACATACTCATCCACTACCTTCCTACAAGCGCCCTGCACTCTTCAGATGACTTGCTGGATGCTGTACCCAAAACCAAGAGAAAGAAATGTGGCGGCTCCTCCTTCTTTGCCCATGGCACCTCCAGTTGGAATGCTCTTCCCCGTTATCTACGGTCCAACAAAGACTAGAGCTCCTGTAAACAGGGTCTAAAAACCTGGCTGTTCAACTAGGCCTCTTAACTTTCTCCTTCTCTGACCAGTGGTTACAGGACCTTAGTGCTGCAACACTCATCCGAGTAGCTGTGCGCTCTATAAAAACCAAGTAATAACAATTGAGTAGAAGGTGTCCAAAAGGCCAGGACTGAATACACCCCTGGAAACACTGGAAATAGCACCCCAGCCTTTGCTCCATGGGATCCATGGGACAGTATTAGGTGGCCTTTTCCATAGGCCGAGATGAGTCTTTCTAGGAGTTGCCTTACCTGAATCTTTGAAGTTCTACGTCGAGGGTCTTTCAGGTTTTTTACGAAGGTGTCTCCCTAGCGAGTACACATGGTAGGCGACCTAAGCTGTCTACAGTGTGCACTTCCTGTTGTATGAGCACCAGACAATGTTTTATAATGGTCAATGAGGTGGCTGTAACATGTTTCCGTCATTTTAATGTGGCAAAGCCCCAGGAAAAAATGTAAAAGGCCCCTTGAAAAAACGAAAGAAGCCCTTCAATATATTAAGGGTTCATTTTCATTCAGACATTGATCTTATTGCTCACTTATATTATCAGCAACCTAGAGATGTGCTGGCCTACAAATGATCAACTTTTTCAGTTTGATTGCTCGAAGATACGCAGTCATAATAGATTACGAGAAAACACGTAAAAAACAAATACTGCTAAAAATGTAAGGTTGAAATACTTTCTTTTTTAAATATTTTATTTCGGAAGTGAGTTAAGTGTATTTTTAACCTAAATGATTGAAATATAAAATGAAGGTTAGATAAGTGATATGCCAATTATTCTGGGGCATATTACCAACAACTAGCGATAATTATCGCTATGTTGGTTTAGCGGGGATATTTTTATCGCCGAGCTGCGGCGATTTTTATCGCTTAGGAACCATGCTATTTTCAAGGTTTATCTCCTAAGCGATAAAAATCGGCCGAAATGCATGAATATCGCTGAAAAGTCAGCGATATTCATGCATTACCGAGCTAATGCTCTTAGCCATGTTATCCATATACAATTGGATAACATGGCTAAGAACTGCTCAGGGGCAGGTGTTAGCTTTTGGAGATATTCACGCTTAGCGCGAATATCGCCAAAAGTTGGTAATAAGAGATAGCGATGTTAGCAACTGTTTCCAGTCGCTAACATCTTGGCACGCCCACTTTGCATGTCATTAGTGATAAATATCACTAACATGCAAAGTGGGGCCCAAGATGGTCGCTATTTCCTACTAGCTGTCGCTAACTGGTGTTAGCGACAGCTAGGTAATAGGGAGATAATTTTATTTCCGCTTTCTTGGCTTTTAAAGCCAAAAAAGCGGAGATAAACCCCCTTGATAATATGCCCCTCTGAGTCAGTCTTAGGGGCTGATTTAGTTTTTGGTGAACAGCGTAAAGGCAAACAGGGTGGCAGGGGACTTTACATCGGCCATCTCGTCTTTTCACCACTCGCCAAATTTAGAGATGTCCACCGGCCCTACAGACATCTCTATGCATGTGCAGGAGCCACCATTGTGGTGGTTTCTGTCAATGTAGAAAACGTTTGATGGATAACATTTTCATAGTTTTGGATTTTTTTTAAAACAAACTCCAAAAACTGGGGTTTGTTTTTGAAAAATATCAAACTAATGACCCCCAACATCATAGGAGTTTTTTCACATTATGTGGGGTTAATTTTTTTTTTACTGTCCGTCACTGCTAGGATCATTCTGGTGGTGAGGGGCAGTTAAAAATGTTTTTATCCTTCCACCCACTCTAAATAGGGTGGACGGTCAGATGGCTCATTTCCAACAACCTAGCTCTTTGGGCCGATGGAGGAAGACTTACACCAACAGGGTTTTTTGACTCCTTTGGCATAATCCTGGTGATTTGCCCACCTCTACAGCGGCGTAGGAAAGTGGGTGCGGTGGGTGTAGGGTGTGACAAAATGGCAAAAATATGTTTTTAAAATCAAAAAATTGAGGGGGCTCACAACACTTTTTTTAACAATATTATTGAAAACGAGTTTAATAACTTTGTCTGACAATGAATTAACCTTAACAAGTCAACATAATAAGTATTGAAACTTTTTAGTTTAGTCAACAAACGCAACGAAAGGAGGATGAACTCGAAGCTGTGTAGTGGAGAGCGTATGGATAAGGAAGGGGAGGGGGTCTTTCTTTCCGCCAAAGACCAGAAAATAACACTTGCAACTGTAAGTATCTGATTTTTCCTTCTTTTGATAATTTCAATGGGAGGGGAGGTGACAAGAAATTTTCCGCACCGGGTACCACCTGACCTTGCCACGCCACTGTACCTCTAAATCAGGGGCGCGGACCAAGAGATTTCTGGAGAGGATACTCCATCCCCGTTGCCTCAGACAAAACCAGAATCAGCCCCTTAATGTAAGGGTCAGGGTGCAGTGCTCGGGTTACTTTCAGGGTTAGCATTATAACGGTTTTTAAGATGACATTTTTTTTCATCAGACTTTTTTTTACCATAGCCATTACAACTCTAACCAAATTTGTAGGTTATTCACATTTCTGGATCTTGTTTTCAACGTATATTTTAGGCATTACCGGTGAGATATTATGACATACAACCTCCCTATATTCTAAATATACCTTTTCATCAATACAGAAAGCATTGAACACCGCAAGACAAAGGTTTTTCCCCAAGACAGACCTGAAGTCTCACACTAATATTGACAGTTACCTCGCTGCTGGGGCCTAGCATGCTCTTAAACAAAAAAAATCTTTTACTTTTGCCAAAAGAAATTACAACGCAAGCGTCGCAGAATAGAGGGGTTGTACTGAATGAACCCTCCTGGTATGAACAGAACAGCCCTGAGAGTAAAAAGAAACTCACGCATTCCTCGGCACTCTCGCTGAGTTACCGTCGGCAACGAGAACCACTCTCAGCCGGCCCACTGCAGACAATGCACGTCTCTGGGGGAACTTTCCATGGAGCCGAGGAACACCATTTCTCAAAGGCTGTCTGCTGCGAAAGTGCTGCGACGGCAGCTCTGGGCCCAGGAGATTCACCTCCAATATCAAGACCTTCAGTTACATGTCCGTAACGTTTACTCCAGGAGCCTATGGTAAGGATTGAGGGGCAGGGGAGAAAAAGAGCATCCACTGACAAGCATCGACAAGGCAAATATCTCTTACAACTTGCTAAACTAGCAGGCCCAGCAGGGGAGATCTGGACTGGATTCCCGGAGGTGACGTGAGCTTCCTCGGGGATGGAATCGATCCCGGAGGGCAGGAAGGGTAGTGCGCTAGATTCACGTGTGTATAAAGCGCTATAAGAGGGCAGGCCTGCGGTGATGAAGGCACAAAGGCATGGGACAGAGACCTGGGGCCTCATTTATGAGCCCTTGCGTCACTTTTACGTCCCCGGTGCGTCACTTTTTGTGACGCACCAGTGGCGTAAAAAATGTGCCTTGTTGCACCATATTTACAAAGTGACGCATCTATGTAGATGCGTCACTTTGTAAACCCCTGCGCTACATTATACCTGCGCCAGGTATAATGTATGCAGGGGGGGCGTTTTGACGCAAGAAAGAGTCATAGAAGTGACGCAGTGAAATCTATAAGATTTCACTGCGGCACTTCTAGGACACAAACGCGTCAATTTCTTGCGCCTGCCTCACAGCAGGAGTAAGACTGACGTAGGCCCTTTCACATGGGGCTTCCCCCATGTGAAGGACACATTGCTGGAGTTGCGTCACTTTTGTGACACACTCCAGCAATGCGTCACTTTTGCGCCATACAGATACGTCAGAAATACTGACGTATCTGTAACTCCTTGCGCAATGATGCTTCATATTGTAAATATGACGCATCATTGGTGTCTCAAGGAGGGCGCAATGAAAAGTAACGCATCGCTGTTTCCACGCAGCGATGCGTCACTTTTCATAAATGAGGCCCCTGCAGTGCCCACTGACAGACGCGGGGGTGGGGGCGGGTGTTCGGGATCTGTGCTCAAGTCCAAGAAGTGGGCAGAAATGCCAGATTTATACTGACACTTCAGTTCCCTTCACTGCGCATGCCTGCACCCACTAGAGTACATGGAATATACCCCAAAAGACCCCATAGACAGGGGCATAGGAAACACTAAAATTCTGGGGGGGACAGGGACAACGTTGTGGACTTTCCAGTGACCCTATACAAATCACCGCCTGTTAAACAAATACAATTGCATACTTTCGAAGAGAAATATTGAGAAAAGCAGGCATGTAGTCACAGTTTGCATTATGCTTTATTGTTATTTACATTTATATAGTAATCAGACCAAATGTTAAAAAAACATGTATATGAATCTTGCATCTTCATGCACCAAGCAAACAAAGGTCGCTGACTTAGGGTGGGGGCGTCGTGTTTGCTAGTGCATTATGGTTTCAAAAGTACCTGCTGCTGTATTCCTGGTCGCCAGCAATGTTCAGGCAACAATAAAAATGTGAAGATAACTTTGGTGATTAGTGTTCTTTATTGAGAGAGATCGTAGGTTTGTCTAGTGGAAGTTTTGACTCATGGTAAGGTAGCCACAGTATGGTAATATGCCTGCTGCAAAGAACGTATACCACGGAGATCACAAAATGCTTATCATGTAAATAGGTCAGTGAGTTACTGCTTTTGTATGAGAGATTATTTTGGTATTTGCAGTTTATAATTACAATTCTAACATTGAACAGTGAGATATTAACCGTCATCAAAGAGCTGCATGAAAACTTCAAGGTATAGATTAGAACGTTATGATTTTTCACCAGTCTTTCCTTATCCTAATGTTAGAAAATGGGTTAATTAGGATAGAAATCAATTCTGATGATTAAAGAGAACCCCCCCAACCATGGTGTTATGTTTTAAAATCTGAGTTTGTGCTTCTCTAGTGTTGCAAAGCCACCCTGGGCACTCCCCAACTTTTTGCTGACTGGTACCAGGGCTGGACTGGCCGTTGCGGCCACCGGGCAATCCCCCAGCTAGCTGCAAAATCGGCTGAAAACCGGCTCCGGCAAAGAGCTCGATCGCACCCCCAACCCCCCCCCCGGGGGCTGCCCGAGCACTTTGCCAGGGCCGGTTTTAGTTCCCAGTCTGGCCTTGACTGGTACTGGTGGTACCTGGCTCTGAATGACCCAGGCCTCTGCCTAAACAGGCCCAGGGCCAGTGCTATTATGAAAGAGACACTTAAAAATACAGTGAAAACACCTACATACACAAGGGTGCACTATGGGTTAGGGTACCCCTATGATTGGCATGACCTCTCCTACAAGGCCCTTGTACATAATAGGGCAGCAGGATTAGAACCACCGTTAAGTCCCTAGAATATAATAGGGCATGGCAGTTTAGAGGCCAGCAGCCCTTTCGGCGCTTGCATGTGTGCACTGATGAAGCCTGAGGTCAGTTTAAAAGTAGCCCTGTGTTGTAGGACTGCTTTGTAAATGCAAATTGTGCCCAAACTCCACTTTTCGGTTTGGGGAACTTACAAATTGATCAACTACAATGTTGGGACAAAAGTAAGTTAAGTGTAAAAATGTTTTCCACTTAACTATGGCTGTATTCTATTTGCCACATAATACTTCATCTGCTGCATAATCTAACGATTTCACCCAAAACAATTTTGTATCTCAAACGGATCAAAAATTACTAAAAGAAATGTGACTTATGTTGCTGTGAAGAATAGGGCCCTTTGCAAAGATGGACTGATCACCTTTCCCACTGTTGCATGTGTATGTTACACATGTACTAATGAGGCAAAAGCTTTGCAGAGGCTGTTAGTATGTATAAATATGTCAAAATAATAAAGTATCATAAAATGTACTGCATTACGCTGCAGCCTTTTTATTGTTGCATAATTTAGTCAACACTGCGACTTCATTTTGGCCTCCATTGCTGCATAACTCCAGTGGCCCGAAAGCAGGCTGCAGATGTCAAAAGTGTTTGTGTATGAAGCAGAGACCAAGAAGTTTGCAAACTTAGGTGCTGATTACGATGGCAGACGGACTTCAGACTGTCCACCATCGAATCGGGGAATGGGACCGCTGGCCTTCAAGGTGGTGGATGCACGATAGGCATTACAGTCGACCGCCACCACGGCGTTTGCAATGGCTATCTTTTACATTGCAGCAGGTGCTGCTGGCTGATCATCCGCCGCAATGCAAAAAATGGACATGTTGCATATTTCACTGCACTACGTGGCAGGCACAATGCGGTGCCTGCCACATGGTACAGTGATTTGTAGCGGGGCATCATAGATGCCCCCCAGGTCCCATGTCTGGGGGCTGGAGGAAAGGGGCCTGCTACGGGCCCCCAATGTCCCTTTCCGCCAGCTTTTCCATGGCGGGTGAACCGCCATGGCTAGGCTGGCGGGTAAGGGACATTGTAATCCCGAGTGCGGTGCTTGGGAGGCACCACCAGCATTGCAGGACAACAAGCCCCTCCGCTGCACTGGTGTGTGGCAGTTGGTCTTTCCGATCGCCAGGGAACCACCGCCATTGCTGGCTTTCAGGAAGGGCCTGAAAACCTGGCTTTTTGCCTCCTAGTCTCTTTTGTGTTCTGTTGACCCTGCCTTCTTTTAATCTGTTGTGTTGTGTTTGTCTTCTTAGGTTGTCAATAAAGCGCCGGGACACTCTTTTGAGTAGCCGAGCGCTATAAAAGACACAATATAACATAACATAACATAACATAACATAACATAACATGGCGGACGGTGATGCATTCACCAATGGTGGTGGGACAGCCACCGACGGGGCGACATGGCGGTTTCAACCCCTTTATAGTCACCCCCTAAGTTTGGTGTGCATGCAAATCCTA
Organism: Lissotriton vulgaris; assembly: GCF_964263255.1. Classification (NCBI taxonomy): domain Eukaryota; kingdom Metazoa; phylum Chordata; class Amphibia; order Caudata; family Salamandridae; genus Lissotriton; species Lissotriton vulgaris. The sequence goes on along the minus strand of NC_141699.1, from coordinate 602,634,727 downwards.
CATTGCCAACCCCTGGTAAGTTGCGCTACTACTGCTGAAAAAGGCCAATGGAGGTACCAATGGGTGAGGTGGACTGGCCTCAAGGGTCTTGTGACCTCAGTGACAGAGTCACTGTCAATCTAGGGTGTGCTTCTTCGTATGCCTGCTCGCAAGACTGGAGGTGAACTTCAGTATGGATTGTGGTGGACAGGTCTTCAAGGTTAACTCACACTTGCCACTGTTAGGGTCTACCTGCGGGTGCTAAGAAACTAGTGCTTCTAAGGTCTATCAGGCCTTCTAAGGTGTAGCATCGGAATGAGCTATGTCAGGAGTGTGGTCTGGTGGACTGGTCATGAAGGCTGAACATGGTTCTCCAGTTCCAAATGCAGCACCTCTGGCCAGAGTGCCTCATCCTCTCCCACACTGAACATCAAACTGCCCCACTGAGAGAAACTCGCACTACCTTCAGCTATGATTCAATTCTGATGCGACTACATTCACATTATGCAATAGTCACAATAAAATGCTGCCTGAAAAAAAATGAATTACTCCCTGGAAAAAAAAAACACTCATAGGTAATGCAAGAATAAGCAAAGCAGAACAAAATTGTTACCTTAATGGTTTTAAATTCATTATTCAGAAATCAGTAAGTAATTTTGCCTGAAAAGTTCAGGACATGGCTACAGGACCAGGAAGGGACCCGTTTCAATGTTCATTGCGTATATCCTTTGAAAATGTAAGCAGTTTGGTTTAAAAAAGTCCACATCCCTAACACAGAGCCGCATTTTATAAGCTAAAATAATTGAAAACGATCATATTAAACATTTCCACTCCACCCATCAACCAGGTATTGCAGTCCCTTTAGAAATGGTTCACATTCTCACCCTGGGAAAACAATGTCATTCAAAGAAAGAAGATAAAAAGAAAGTAGCGCTTTCACTCGCAAACTCTGTAAAGTGGCGCTACTGTGTGTGAGTGTAAATAACATTCTGGCCTGTTTGCTGATCACTCTTTATTGCTTTATTTAGGTATTTAATTAGTTTTTTCTCTCCGTGCTGACCACTCTGTATTGCTTTATTTAGGTATTTAATTATTTTTTCTCTCCGCCCTGACGTTTTTCCTTTGAATAGAAAACGGTTAGAAAATGAGGAAATTTCCAGTCAAAGTGTTCCACCTTTTTTAGATCCATTTTACAGGGGAACAAATAAAGAAAAGGAGAGGCAAGAGAGAGTACAAGATCTGTCTCTTGAAATCAGGACGTAAGGAGGAGTGAGACAGAGACAGAAAGAGATGGAGGACTAAAGAGAGAGAGAGGGGGTGAGGGCAGCTGCCAGAGGCAGACCAGGAGAAGTTGACACTGTCCTTGCCTTCTCTGGGCATGAAGGAAAAGAGACAGAGTTTTTTCCCTTCTCTGCCCTTCCCAGAATGCAGAGCCTTCCTGCAGCATAACAAACGGCAGAGGGCGGGGGGCCTCTTTGACTCCAGGCAGGTCAAGTGCAGGGCCATTAGGTAGCGCTTTCACGCACTAATGGCCCTGTGAATAACAAAAGGGTGAGGGGAAATTATGTTATCCCCTCGTCTCCCCACCCTTGTCCCCCGTGTCCCCCTACTCCAAAATCTTGGGGGGATATGTCCCCCACGTCACCCACACCATGCCCATAGATGCCCAAGACGTGTTGAACAAGAGGCCTCAGGGCTACACATGGCATGTAGAATACTGAGGGGTTCTAGGGATGCTGCAGTGACAGGACACAAACAGGTGACCCACATCAATCTCCAGACATTGATGCAGCACGGCCTAGTGGGCATTGGGCCTAAACTCAAACAGGAAAATATGCAACATAAATTTGCAAAATTAGCCTCACTCTTGGCGAAGCGGCTTACAGCGATTTATTGGCTGTCAAATATGGGGCCTACTACCATAGCTGCCATGTTTCCCAGGTCCATGCTTGATGTGCTGCTTCAGTCCATGTTTTTTCCTCTGATTTACAGGACATGTAGTCCTGTTTTATGATGAAATAAACAGGACTACAAGCAGTGGCGAAATGAAACTTGAGGGGGCCCCCCTGCAAAGCACATGGAGGCCCCCCCCGCGGCGCGGCCCACCATGTCGCCCCCCGGCGGCGCGGCCCACCATGTACTACTTTGCCCTACCTCCCAGAAATCTAGCATATTTTGCTTTGAAACCTCCAACATTTAAATGAAATGCCTCTATATTGCCTTTCTGTAAGTTCTAGTGAGAAAGTGGGAAACACTCTCAACATACACGCTATGCCATTTGCAACAATCCTGTCAAAAGCAGATTTAACTGAGGCAGCAATCAGAACAATGCCAAGGAGTGATCCTATTGTCTCAGGAACTGCCTATTGTTGAAGAACAAAGAAAACTATGAAGGGTCCGATATAGAATTGACAATACCTTGAAAATTTGAAAGAGAAACCCAAACCTGGAATAGTGGAATTCCATAAAAACTCAACTGACAATATACATGAGAAGTACACAAGCTATAACTCAGTATCCTGCGAAAGTCAAGTGAAATAGACTGTTCAATAATTATCTGCATACTACACACTAGGACTGTCAAGGGTTGTGCATGATAATAACGTGAACTGAGGAAGGAATTTCAATCATAATGTCTTTATTAGTAAGCACTACAAAACAGGCAGGCAAACAATACAAGATTTAAAGTACACGTATTACAGACAAGTGTAAGCAACACCATAAATAACACAGTATGTAGAATAATAACACACCATATCAGCTCGGGCAAATGTTATCACTTTTTATTCATGCATGCACACACACTCCCCCACATTATCATCTATCACAAACACTTTCCAGGGTCCACAGAGTCACAAACAACGGGTCATGATCCTTTATAACAAGACTACTAAACTCCTATCCAACACTCAATGAAACGCAGTCGTTTTCATGGTCCGATATAGAATTGACAATACCTTGAAAATTTGAAAGAGAAACCCAAACCTGGAATAGTGGAATTCCATAAAAACTCAACTGACAATATACATGAGAAGTACAATAGCTATAACTCAGTATCCTGTGAAAGTCAAGAGAAATAGACTGTTCAATAATTATCTGCATGCTACACACTAGCGACTGTCAAGGGTTGTGCATGATAATAACGTGAACTGAGGAAGGAATTTCAATCATAATGTCTTTATTAGTAATCACTGCAAAACATACATGCAAACAAGGCTGAGGAAGAAAACGGTTTGGATGCTTCAGAACACTGATGCAGATGTTTGTTGTAATTTATCATTTGTGTAGTGTAAACAATGACTAAATACAAGATTTAAAGTACACGTATTACAGACAAGTGCAAGCAACACCATAAATAACACAGTATGTAGAATAATAACACACCATATCAGCAAGTACCTAATGACAATCTATACAAACTGTAGTTGGTAAAGGAAAAGAAAAAGTGCAAATTCTTTCAAAGTGCAAAATAAAGCAATCACCAGTCCAGCAATACCCATAAATCAAGCATGTTTTGCAAAACAATCCAACTTTCTTCTTGCATCAAGGTGAACATACTTTCAAAGTGCATGGTAAAAAAAAGAGTCCAGCAGTATGCAAAAATGAAGCCAGGTTAGTCAAACAATTCCCAGTTTGATGTGTGCATAAAGCCACATATATTTCAAATCAACTGATAAACAACAACTACAGCACATTCAATAATCAAACCAGTTTAAAGTAACAATTTCCTTTTTGAAGGCTGAAATATTTCAAAGTGACTAGCAAAACAGTAACAAGTACAGCAGACAGCAAAGCAGAATACATAAATCCAACCTATTTAGTCAGACTAATCACCTTTGTTTGTGCATGAATGCATAAATATTTCAAAGTGCCTGGTAAAGTAATAACAATTTAGCAGCGTAAACATCAAACCATGCAGTCAAACAATGCCCCTTTTATTTTTGCATAAAGGTGCAAATATTTCAACGTGAGTGATAAAAACAACAACAAGTTTAGGAGCATAAACATTTAACCTGTTTCAAAAAAATATGCCCCTTTAGGCTTAAATGCTCAAATATTCAAGGGACCGGCAAAACAATCACAAGTTCAGCAGCAAAATAAACAAAGCTGTTTACTCAATGCCCCTTTTGTCTGTGCAAAAGAAAAGTGTCAAGGGGGTCCATATTTGTCAGGTTAAACTGAATACATTTCTTCTTGCCTCTATAAGCGCATGTTCACAATATTGAGGTAGTCTATATATAAGCGCAAGGAATATTGGGTGAAAAACAAAACTGGCAACACATCAGTCTAATGAGAAGTAGAGGGTTAAAAGGTGCACTATGATTGTGGAAAACTCCACTTGAGAAAGTCTAATGCATGGAATGGAGAGGGGGATGTTTAAGCTTGGTTTTCCTTGGGAGTTTATGACCACCCACAAATCTGTGAGTTAGTTGACATTCACAAACTCGTCTAAGAACCCGTCTGTCTCTGGAAATGGCTGGGGATTTACTCCAGAAAAGTGTAACCCTTCCAGGGGGGATGGGCAAGTTAATTACATTCATCCTGAGCACATGGAGGCCCCGATTCCAAATGTGTCAGGAGAGTAAGAGCTATTTCCGAAATCGGACACCATGGGGCTTGTAGTTTATTGAGTGCTATAAATGGCAACTATTACAAGTATTTGTGACAGAGTGATTTATAATCCCCATGTTATGGTCAAAAGTATACTGTTTCCCTCTATTAAATTCCAGGAAGTTTGACATGCCAAAATTTCACGAACGGTGAGCACTCAATAATTACTGGGTGCAATAGTAACACCAAACTGTGGATTCCACCCAAGTACAAACTGGGGTTTGCTCAGGTGGTGAAAAAACAATGACCGACTCATAATCAGGGCCAGAGACTGTATCTACTTGCTACTATTGTACATAATTTTTATTGTTTTAGTTGTAACTACTGCACAGTTCTGTAATGCCTGCATTAGTCTGATTAGCATGCAACAATAACTTAAATGATCAAAATAACAGCAACAACCACAACATTAATAATAAAAAAGTGAATGTTGTCAAGATCCTTAATGCCAAAATAAACTCATGCAAATGTTATCACTTTTTATTCATGCATGCACACACACTCCTCCACATTATCATCTATCACAAACGCTTTCTAGGGTCCACAGAGTCACAAACAACGGGTCACGATCCCTTATAACAAGACTACTAAACTCCTATCCAACACTCAATGAAACGCAGTAGTCTTCATGGTCCACAACCACCTTCCATAACAAGACTCCCTATCTCCTCCTCAACTCTCAATGAAACACACTGGTGTTTACAGTACCCCAGGGGAACACCATTTTCAATAGGCTTAAATTTGAACTTGTTAAGGAACTCCCCCCTGTCACTGCTACAAATGACCCAACCCACCCCACTCTCTTAGTGTCCACCGATTGGAAGCACCGGTACAGCACTTACATTTGTTTTGGACAGTGAAGCTAACTCGAGTTTGCATAATGCCAGCTGGGTATGCCAGCAGTCAGCAAAGCCTCATAGACGTTAACCGTAAGCTGGCTGTGATATTTTACACTATGATTGTTACCTTCTGTGTCACCAACAGCTCGGGTCTATCATCTGGCTAATGGATGGGGAATCCAGTTGCAGTCGGGTTTTGGGCCTGATGATCTTGATCAATTACTCTCGTCTCTATTAGTGATACTTGCTGTTCCTTCCTTCTTTGGGGTCACCCACAGCTACTCATCTACCCCTCGATGCCATGTCTCGTTCTCAGAGTGTGATGCACAATGAATGTGACATTCTGCAGCTCGCTATATACTGTTCAGCCCCTTGAGCGTGAACCGCTTGCACTTCCCATGGAAGTGAATCCTCTTCCCATCACTAGTGATCCACGTGCAAAGGAGGACGCGCCCTGCTTCATCCTGCACGTTTTTACCTTATAGGCTTATACTTATAGCAGTCGTAAAATCCCACCCAAACTTTGGTCGATGATGAATTAGTTTATTATAGCGCTGTTAGTGTTCGCTGTTGTTCGGATAAACTCGGAGAGGAGTATATGAGTGTACCTGATGATGAGTCCTCAGTCCTGAGCGACGAGCGTCATTCAACGGTCAGCGTGGTGGGGGGCTTAAGTTCAACTTCAGGCTTCCTTTCCTTTGTCTTCTGCTCCGCGCTGCCACACCTTACACACTATAACGGTAAACGCACTTATTTGCGTGTGTCGTCATGACCTCATTGCGCAATGCGCATGTGTTGTCCCTGCCCCCCTGAAAAATGTTATGAGGCCATTGGTCAGCGAGTCAACAGCCAGCCCCCCCCCCCCCCCTGCCCAGTGCCCCGCGGCGCGCATACGCATCCCGGAAGGCCACGGAAAGGAAAGTGAAAGTCCCCAGAGACAGTCAGAGGAGTAAAGTAAACAACCTTGCTGACCTGCCGCCATTGATCCACACCCACACACCACCACCATTAAGACTACTCACAGTGGCCCCGCGCAGGCCCGCACCATTCCTGCAATGGCTAATGGCATCCAGTCTCACACACTCCGGGCAGCCCGGCCGGGGCCCGCACCATTTGTGCTCAACTCTGCTCAGCGAGTGCAGCCGCTGCCTACCAGTCACACACACACAGGCCTCGGCCGGTGACCCGCACCATCCTGCTGCCAGCCTCATGGGGCCCTGGCCTCCCGCCGGGGCCCGGCCAACGGATGTGCTCATCAACTCTGCTCAGCCTGCCAGCCACACACGGGCCCCGGCCGGGGCCCTGCCCCGCACCATCCTGCTGCCAGCCTCACGGGGCCCCGGAACCCCGCCGGGGCCCGGCCCGATATGCTCAACTCAGCTCAGTCTGCCAGCCACACACGGGCCCGGGCCGGCCGGGGCCCCGCCCCGGACCATCCTGCTGCAGTGCCAGCCTCACCAGTGGGGCCCGGCCCCATTCTGCTGCCACACTGCCAGCCTGCCTCATGGGCCCAGGCCGGGGCCCCGCACCGCTGCCAGCCTCGCCCTTCACGGGGCCCCGGCCGGGACCGTCCATATTTTAAAAATCTACTCAGTCAATCAATGCATTCTTCAGTGAGTGGCCCCGGTGGGGCCCCCTGGAGCGCGGGCCCCCCCGCAACGTGGGGGTTGCAGGAGCTTGTGTTACGCCCCTGACTACAAGTCCCAGAATTCAAGGTAAAAACGTGGACAGGAGCAGCACATCAGGGATGTACCTAGAAAACTTGAGAATAACACCTCTGTGTGAGTGTCTTCGCACGTTTGTATGGATGTGCGTGTGCAAGCAAGTGTGACAATCAGCCTTAGGCCCATGCCTTCCCAGCAGCAGAGTCCTGTGGAAGGAGCACCTATGACAGGCCAGACCATCCAGTGTGATGTCACGAGGTCCGTGCTAATGGCAGAGGGGAGGCCTCCACCACAGCAGAGACAAAGAGAGGCCACTGAGGGGAAAGAATGTCGGGTAGGATAGAATCGTATTTGAGGTTCATCGCAGGATCATTTTTCGTTACTAAATAGATTTTTGTTTTTTTCCAGGAAAATGAAATAAACCTGTGTCTCGCCTGCGCCCACCCCTTACACTACAATGCCTGTCATTGACCGATAACACCTGGCACATAGTAGCCACTCTCCACTCTTCCTGCCTGCAAGACAGGACTAGACTGCCACTGGTTCTCCAGCCTAGGGTCTACAACCTCAGGCGGACCAGGAGTCTCAGGGAAGGCTCTCCTCCCCTACCTCTTCTACTAGGGTTCCTCCTCCTCCGGCGAGGGGTACACCTAGAACGCCATTCCAACCCAGGATTTAACCCCTCATGTTGCACCAGGGTCAGAGGTGGGCTTTCCCACCCTCTGCACCCCATTCCAGAGGTCTGCAACCTCCCAACTGGAGGGGTTCCCCTGGAAGATTAACCCGTCAGGACACTGCTTACAGACGTCCTACCCTTCAGGTCAGGCGGATCCTGAACCTGGCCTTCCAACCTCGGGTCTAGAACCTTTGGTGGAATAATTGCCTGGCACTCCAGGACTTCTGGGGATTCACACACCATCCCCCTGAGGCTGACACATGACCCATGTGTCGTGTGACTATCTGTCTGGCGTAGATCTCCCGTCCCCTGTCCACCTGACAGTGCGCGAAGATCCCCCCGACCAAAAATGGTGTCACCATGGTCACTACACAGGAACCTAGCCCAACTGGGTAGTCCCTGACCCACTGGTTCTTCCACTGGGGAATTCATCCCCCAATCACTCCTCACGCTCGACTCCTGTACCCTCCCTACCGGAGTGGTACTGCCAGACTCTAGAACCACAGGAGCTCTGTTTACAGATGCTCCAGGTCCTCTACTCACTAGGAGATCTTCCTCAAATGGAATAACAGGACAGCCTAGGTCCCCAACCTGGTGTTCCCTACAGAAACCATCCAAGTCCTGAGGCAAGGCTTCGTGCGTCTGGGGACCCTCGGTCTCCCACTCACTCCTGCTCCACTGAGCCAGGCAGTGGGCCCCTACACCCTCCTCGCTATCCTGGGACCTAGCTGGGCTACACTGAGCCTCCTCCACCACGCTGGGCTGGAGGATACCTGAACCACTACTTTTGGAGTCACTCACCAATGACTCTAGCACCTCTAGCACCTTCCCAGTGCTCTGCTTCCTCTGCAAGGAGCTCTGGATCAGTAAGCCCACAGTCCAACAGGTGTTGGCGCAACCCTGGTGGACAACAACTGGGCAGGTGCTCTTTGACAATCATTCCGAACAATACGTCAAAATCATCTTCCGTGTGAACCTGTACCCAATCAAACAGTGCTCCATGACATTCATCCTCAAACTCTTCCCAATACTGGCGAGACAGCTTCCTACTGCCCCTGAATTTCAACCTTAACTCCTCCTCTTGGGAAACAGGTACCATACTAGGGGAACTAGGAATGGGACTGCTCGCATGGGACTCTACCCGCTGGACTCAACCCGCCCTGGGGAGTCCAGAAAATTAAAACTGCCTGCAGGGGATAGTCTACCCTCCAGAGGTAATCTCCCTCTGGTGCAGGCCCTCTCAGCCTCCTCTATCCTCTCCTGCGCTAAGACCCTCTCAGTCTCTAGCTGTTGCTTTCTAACGCCCAGCTGTGCCATAGCCTGGGCATGCTCTAACCTGGGCTTTTCTAAAGCCAGCTGGTGCTCCCTTTCTTTCCTCCTATCTTCCCACTCCTCTGGGGACAGGAAAAGTGATGGGGCGCTGCTACCTACACTGGACCCAGCAAGGGACTCGCTATCTATGGTGTCTTCACTATCTGCTGGCGTCCCTGTACTCTCATTTTCTTCCTCCTCTTCAGACTCTTCAGTGCTCCCCTCAGACCCACCGCCCTCATGCTGTGAGACCTGGGCCCTCTCCTCACTGTGCTCACGCTCCCAGTCATCCTTCTGCCATTGGATTAGGTTACCCCTAAGTTGGGACTGGGTGTCTGACTCATTCACTGCAATGTCTCTCTCTTCGCAAAACTCTCTCAGCTCATGCATAAACAGACCCCAGACATTAAAAGCAGACTGAATGAATGAATGAACGAAGGATAATTAATAATGCGCGGACTTAGCCCAAAGGGCATCAATGCGCAGACTAAAACATAGAATATATATATGAAATTACATAAACAGACAAAGAGTGACAGTGAGTTTAAAGGTTTAATCATAGGCATTAGAGAAGAGCCAAGTTTTCAAGAGCTTCCGGAACGTAGTCAAGGAGGGTTGGTTGGAAAGCTCGGGAGGGAGGTTATTCCACAATTTGGGGGCCAGAGTGGAAAAGGCTCTTCCTCCCCATTTCTCCTTTTTGAATCTGGGGACCGCAAGCAAATTTCTTGAGGATGATCGAAGGGTTCTCTTGGGAGAGTAGGTGCTGACCAGAGCCTTTATACCATCGGAGCCAGAGCCGAACACGGCTCCGTGGGCCAGACATATAAGCTTAAAGGAAATCCTGGCATGTATGGGTAGCCAATGGAGATCCATTCTGGCCTGAGTTGCGGATGATCGCCTTGGAAGGTTAAGAACCATCCTAGCAGCAGAGTTTTGAACCATCTGAAGACGATGGAGGGCTTTCTTGTTAATGCCCCCATACAGCGCATTGCAATAGTCAAGCCTGGAAGATACCCGGGCAACAGTAGACTGCTTGCGAGCGTCAGATGACAAGTAGGGAGCACTCTTTTTTAGCATGCGGATGGTATTGCAGCAGGTAGATACAGTTCTATTTACCTGGAGGTCAAAAGAGAGGGCAGAGTCAAAAAGAACTTCAAGGTTCCTGGCCGAATTGGTGGGTTGAGGACAATCTCCCAAAGAAGGAGGCCACCAGTCCTTGGACCAGATGTCGGGATTTACTCCAAAGACTAGGACCTCCGTCTTCTCACCGTTGAGCTTCAAGTAATTGCGCACCATCCACTGAGAGACCGCCTCCATACAAGTTCGAAATTTGGATGCGGCCTCAGCGGTCGGTGAGGTAGTAGAGATGATAATTTGGGTATCGTCTGCATAAGACAACATTTGGTACCCAAAAGATCTTATCACCTCGGCAAGTGGGGTTACATAGATGTTGAATAAGACTCCATCTTGGCAGGATGCTCACAGACACGTGCAACACAAGGGAGCTAGGGGTCTGAGCTTAACACAGGAGTACACAATTCACAAGGTATTCAGCAAGTTCTCTATCCCAGAGAACTCACCCTCACTTGTCCAGTGCAACACACCATTCATCCACACACAACCCCCCCCTCGGACTGGTAGGGCAGTTTCTACCACCCCTGATTCCTCAACCTGACCACACGTGACACAGGTACCAACTCTGGGCGCAGGGCGGGAAACAAATGTACTGGACACAATTACACAATGATACCTTTAGGAGAAGAAATATGGAACTTCAACAAAAAACCATAATCCCCAAAATGTGGTCATCTAAAATGCAGAGTTTTGTAGTGTGGCCAGTTGCCACTGCGGTACAACGCAAACACAAATCCGGATCCTCACCGCCTGCCACCAATGTTAGGAATGGGATCCCTGGCTGGCCAGGGCTTGCGCCAAAGTCAGTCAGAGACCACCATTCCCAAGTCAGGGCAAGGAAGTTACACGCCAAGATAACCCCTGCTCACCCTCTAGGTAACGTAACGCGAGCAGCAAGGCTAAACCTGGAGTCTATGTAGGTTAAGTGTTTGTGTGCGCACCCAGCAACAACACCCAAGGCCCACCACAAAAGAAACTCCACACAAGGTTATATATAAAAATAGCCTTTGTATTATACCAAAATACATTAGATAAAAACACACACTTTACAATGTGCCAACAGGCACGGGCAAAATATACAGGGTATATGTACAAGACTGGACCACAGTCAGGAATAGGCACTTTTAGAACATGGAATATAAATCACTGTAGCACAAAAATAGGAAATAGAGCACACAACCAGTAATTACTGGTAACAGGTAAGTACCACCTACACAACCCTAACCACCTTAGGAGAATATTACGCAGGGACCCTGGACGCACCATCCACTGAGAGACCGCCTCCATACAAGTTCGAAATTTGGATGCGGCCTCAGCGGTCGGTGAGGTAGTAGAGATGATAATTTGGGTATCGTCTGCATAAGACAACATTTGGTACCCAAAAGATCTTATCACCTCGGCAAGTGGGGTTACATAGATGTTGAATAAGACTCCATCTTGGCAGGATGCTCACAGACACGTGCAACACAGGGGACCTAGGGGTCTGAGCTTAACACAGGAGTACACAATTCACAAGGTATTCAGCAAGTTCCCTATCCCAGAGAACTCACCCTCACTTGTCCAGTGCAACACACCATTCATCCACACACAACCCCCCCTCGGACTGGTAAGGCAGTTTCTACCACCCCTGATTCCTCAACCTGACCACACGTGACACAGGTACCAACTCTGGGCGCAGGGCGGTAAACAAATGTACTGGACACAATTACACAATGATACCTTTAGGAGAAGAAATATGGAACTTCAACAAAAAACAATAATCCCCAAAATGTGGTCATCTAAAATGCAGAGCTTTGTAGTGTGGCCAGTTGCCACTGCGGTACAACGCAAACACAAATCCGGATCCTCACCGCCTGCCACCAATGTTAGGAATGGGATCCCTGGCTGGCCAGGGCTTGCACCAAAGTCAGTCAGAGACCACCATTCCCAAGTCAGGGCAAGGAAGTTACACGCCAAGATAACCCCTGCTCACCCTCTAGGTAACGTAACGCGAGCAGCAAGGCTAAACCTGGAGTCTATGTAGGTTAAGTGTTTGCGTGCGCACCCAGCAACAACACCCAGGCCCACCACAAAAGAAACTCCACACAAGGTTATATATAAAAATAGCCTTTGTATTATACCAAAATACATCAGATAAAAACACACACTTTACAATGTACCAACAGGCACGGGCAAAATATACAGGGTATATGTACAAGACTGGACCACAGTCAGGAATAGGCACTTTTAGAACATGGAATATAAATCACTGTAGCACAAAAATAGGAAATAGAGCACACAACCAGTAATTACTGGTAACAGGTAAGTACCACCTACACAACCCTAACCACCTTAGGAGAATATTACGCAGGGACCCTGGACGTCACTAGCACCACCTGTACTAGCAAGAACAACCACCTAAGTATCACAATACATGTAGGGATATAAGCAAGAACATTACACATGATGCAACACAACATATTCAGCGGTGCAGGGGAGGAAAACACATGATGCCTAAAAACATTCAGAGGTGCAGGAACAACACAATAGCGCAGAATTCACATTAGGCCACAACCAGTGACTGACCCAAATGTCGGGGGCCTAAACGGAGCAGCTGCCCAGTAAGTGCTGGGCAGCTGTGGAGACACTGGGGCCAACGCTGGAGACTCGTGGCCCTAAACAAATAGAATGTCCCCCTGAGCCTCTCTGGGCTCGAGCAAATGTGGCACCCAAGAGCCTCTCAGGGTTCGTAAACAATGCGCCCTGTTTGAGCCTCGCAGGCTCTGAAGAAATATGGCCCAATTCTGTGGGGAGTCCCCCCTCTGGGGACTCGGAAATAAAGTATGCCCCGCAGCCCTCCCTCTGGGGACTCGCATTAGCCAACAATGCCCCCCACACGTTGGAGTCCCCTCTCGGGGGACTCTAACTCAAAGAAATGCCCCCAGTATCGTTGGAGCGGCCCTCTGCCAACCGGGGACGCTCAAGAGAAAGGAAACTGCCCCCGGATGTTGGAAGACTGGAGCAACACTCACCGGCTGCTGCTCTCTCCCTCGGGACTGCGGGGCTCACCAGCGAGACCGGGGGAAGTGGGGAAGGCGTCGGCTGGTCTCCTCACTCTGCGGCGGATGCAGGTACCGGCAATGTGCCACGGGCCCCCTCCGCCTTGCTTCTACTGCTGCTTCCGGGCACGGGGCTCTCTCCGTGTCCCGCCTGGCTCTTCTTTTCCGCCTCGGGGCTCACCTTCACACGGGAGCTTCGAGGGGGAGACGCCGGCGTCCTCTCACACCGCGACTGCAGGGGCGGGACTTCCGGCCAGGCCGCGCTGCAATTGGCCGGCCGGCCAACCACTTCCGGGTCGTCGCTAGCAGTGCGGCGGCCCGGCAGGGTCTGTACACACTCCTGGGCTGCGGCAGTGAAACACGGGGCAACACAAGGGGTAGGCTCCCTCTTCAATTTAATTATAAAGCGAGGTGGGCACTCGCTTGGGGGCAAAAAAGAAATAGGGGGAAGGTCCCTGGTGGGGTGGGCACCTGCCAGGGGACTTTAAAATATCGTCAATTAAGCGGGGCAAATGCCGGGTGGGCACCGGCTGAGAACAAAAAGCGCTCCTAAGCGCTAGGCAAAATAAAGCGCTACAGGGACAAGGAGAGTAAAAGAAAAATGCTCCCAAGCGCAGGGTGCCCCAAAGTCCAGGCACAGTCCTGTAGGAAGGGCGGGGGGGCAAGGCTGGGCCCAGAGCCAGCTCACAGGGTCCTCCTAGGCAGGGAGGCAATCCCCAGTGTCGGTCCTCCTGCTCCCAGCAGCAGCCCCCCTCAGCAATAGGATCCAAGAAGAGAACATTTTGTAAGGGGACACAGCCCCTTTTTATACTGTAAATTCTTTTGTCTGGCTTCTGGGTGAGGGGAAAAACCAGTCACAGCTGGTTTGTGAGCACTTTGATGGGCTCAGCCCCTCACTTTATTCACTGGCAGGGCTAGGGTCATTAGACGCACCACAGGGGGCGGAGCCAGCATTGTGTGGGGAAAGCCCAGCCCTATTCAGGACCCAGGTGCACTCCTCCCCAGCCATCAGCATGCTAATCTCCACACTCACCACCGGGCAGACCCATCCAGACTCCTGGAGCCAGGCTCACCAGCCAGCTCCAGCCAATCACGTGCCAGCACGCTCACTGCACACGCACACTCATGTCTAGAAGCAGCACTTCCACACTAGACACATTCACGCCGTACATATCATTGTGCAGCATTCAATCACACGAGTCTGCACATACCAAACTTGAGCCTGCACACCTCACGCATCAGGAACTACCAGGGACACAGACATTCCCCATGCATTCCTATGGGAGGGCAGGCCAACCTTACTCCACGCACTCAGAGTGCGCACGCACTTTCGACTGGCGCAGAAACCAAAAATCACTACCACCACATTCAAAAAGCTAAAAGTTTAGGGGTGAACCTGCCAGAAGGGCCAAGTCCAACAGGAGGGTGAAAGGAAGGTGGGGTGGGGTTAAGGAGGAGGAACGGGTGAGGGGAAGGGAGGGGGAGGGGAGATAGTGAGGGAGAGGAGAAGGTGAATGGAAGGTGAGGGGAAGGGAAGGGAGCGTGAAGAGGCAAGGGGTAGGGAGGTGTGGGGAAGGGCAAGGAAGAAGGAAAGAGGGGAATGAAATGTGAAGGGAATGGTGAGGAGAAGGGAAAAGAAGAGGGGAATGGAAAGGAGAGGAAAGGGAAATGGAAGAGGAAGGAAGGGGAAGGGTGAAGGATGGAATGGGGAAGGGAAAGTAAGGGAAGGGAATGGGAAAGGAAGAGAATAATAGAGAGGGGAAGGGAGGGGTGGGGAAAGGAAGGGAATGGAATCGAAGGGAGGGAAAATGTGAGGAAGGGGGAGGGAGAGGGAAAGAGAATGGAAGAGGAAATGAGGTGGAAAGGGGAAAGGGGAAAGGGAAGGGGAGGGAATATGGGTAAGGGGTGGGGAGGGAAGTAAACAGAAGAGTGCCGGGAAGGGGAGGGCTAGAGGAAGAGAGTGGAAGGAAAGGATTAGAAAGGGTGAGGGGACGTGGTGGGGTAGGGAGTGGGAGATATGAAGGAGAGGGAAGGGAAGGTGAAGGAAGGGTGGAGAGGGTGGGGAGGTGAGGGCAGGGAAGTATAGGGAAGTAGGGAAGTGTGAGGAGAAGGGGAGGAGGGCAGAGAGGGGAGGAAAAGGCACAAAAGATAAGGAAGATGAAGGGGAGGGGAAGGGGAAGAGGAGGGTGTGGTGGGGAGGTGAAGAGAAAGGAAGGAGGAAGGGGTTGGGTGAACGAGGGGGTGGGAAAGGAATGGTAGGGGATGGGAAGGGAAGGTCATGGAAGGGATCGGAAGGGGAAGGGTGAGGGCGAGTGGGGAAAGGGGGAGCAGAGGGAAAGAGGGGTACAGTGAAGAGATGGGAAGGGAAGGGTTGGGTTGGGCAAAGGGGAAGGGAGAGTGGGGGGAAAAAAGGGGAAGGGAGGAGGAAGCAAAGGGAAATTATTTTTGGGTAAGTAAAGGGAAGGGTAGGCTGGAAGGGAAGGGTAAGGTAAAGGGTGAAGGGGAGGGGAGGTTGAGGGGGAAGGGAAGAGGAGGGGAAGAGGAGAAGTGGGGGAGGCAAAAGTAGGGGATTGGGAAAGGAAGGGTGAGGATGAGGGAAAGGGAAGGGTGAGTGATTGGACAGGAAGGGATAGGTAAGAGAAGAGAAGAAAGAAGGGCAGGAAAGGGAGAAGGAGATGGGGTGTGGTGATGGGGAAGGAGAAGGAAGGGAACAAAATGGGAAGAGAAGGCAAGGGAATGGGAGGTGGAGGGAAGGTAAGGAACAAGTGAAGAGGGTAGGCTTGTAAGGGGTAGGGAGGTGAGGGAAAGAAGGTATAGGGAAGAAGGGAAGGGATGTGGTAGAAAGGTGAGGGGAAGAAAAGGGATGAGACAGGAAGGGATGGGGAAGAGAAGAAGAAGGTAAGGGAAGGAGTGGGAAGATGAGGGGAAGGGGAAGAGAGAGAAGGTAAGAGTGAGGAGATGGGACAGGAAGGGAACGGGACGGGAAGGGAAGCTCAGGGAAGGTGAGTGGAGGGGAAGGGGGGTGGGGGAATGGAGGCAAGGGGTAGGGAGGTGAGAGGAAGTTTAGGAAAAAGTAGGAATAAAGGATGGGAAGGGTGAGGGAAGGGAAGGGTGAGGGTGAGGGGAAGAGAGAGGGGAAGGGGAGGGGAGAGAGTGAGTGAGGGAGAGTTGAAGGGGAGGAAGAGAAAGAAGGGAAAGATGCAATGGGGAGGCAGGTGAGAGGAAGGAAGTTTAGGGAGGACAGGAAGGGAGGGGTGAGGGGAAGGGGAGATGAAGGGAAGGGTGTAGTGGTGATGTCAGGGGAAGGGGAGAGCCTGGAATAGACAGGAGGGGAAGGGGAAGTGGGGAGAGGATGAGGGAGAGAGAGCGAGATGAAGGGATGGGTAGGGTTGGGCAAAGGAAAAGGAAGAGTAAGGGGAAGGGGAGGGAAAGGAAACGGAATGCTGAGGAATGAGATAGGAAGGTATGATGAAGATATGGAGAAGGTAAGGGGAGGGAAGTGAAGGGGAAGGGTGAAGGATGAGATGGGAAGGGATGGGGAAGGGAAGGGAGAAGGAAAGGGAGAGGAGGGAAGGGTAGAGCGGGAAGGGTGAGGGGGGAGGGAAGGGAATGGAAGGTAGTGGAAGGGAGAGAGGAAGCACAGGGGAAGTGGGACAGAGGTAAGGGGAAGAGGAAGGGAATTGAAAGATGTGGAGAATGAGGGGAAGAGGAGATGGAGTGTTGGATAGTGGGGAGGTAATGGGTTGGGAAGAAGAGAGAGGAAAGGAAGGGTGAGGGAGATGGAAGGGAAAGGAATAGAATTGTGGCTGGAATATAAGCAGAAGGGAAGAGTGAGGGAAAGGGAAGGGTGAGGACAGGAAGGGTTGGTGTAAGAGGAGGGTGAGGGAAAGGGAAGGGTGAGGGATGGGAGTAGAAGAGAAGGAATGGTAGAAGGGAAGGGGAGGGTGATGGACAGATAACGGAAATGGGAAGAAATGGGAGAGAGGGGAAGGGAAGGAAGTGGTGGAAAGGATGGGGAGTCAAAGTATAGGGAGGTGAGGGAAAGGAAGTATAAGGAAGGAACGGGTAATAGGAACGTTGAGTGGAGGGAAGAGATTGGGAAGAAAAGAGGGGAGGAGTGTGTTGCAGAGGAAATGAAAGGGGAGGGTGAGGGATGGGACGAGATTAGTGAAGGGAAGGTAGAAGGGAAGGTCAGGGAAGGTAGGGTGAGTGGAGGGAAAAGGAAAGGAGGAGTGGGGAGGGTGCAGAGTCAAAAGGTAGGGAGATGAGGTGAAGGGTATGGAAGGGAGGTGAGGGAAGGAAGAAAGAATAAGGAGAAAGGGAAGGGTGAGTGAAAGGGGAGGGAATTGTGAAGGGGAGAGGGGAAGGAAAGATGAGGGAAGGGGAAAGGAAGCAGAAGGAATGGTTACAGATGGAAAGGTAATGGAAGGGAAGAATAGAATATAGGCTGGGATGGACGGGGATGAGGCAGGTAAATAGGAAAGAACGGAGGGGAAGAGAAAGGAAGGGGATGGAGGGAATGGGAAAGGGAAGTGAAAGTGGAGGGATAGGGGAAAAGAGGAAAAGGAAGGTGTTAGATTTGGGGGTCTCTAGTTGGCACAGGTAGGTACTTGTGACAAATAGGGACCCATGCCTCTAGTCAGGGTAAGGGGCTACACTAAAATAACCCCTACTCACCCCCTTGGTGGCTTGGCACGAGCAGACTGGATAATGTCAGAGGCAGTGTGTAAAGCATTTGTGAACACATACAGTAATGAAGTGACAACATTACAGATGGACACCACACAGGTTTTATATAAAAAATAAGTATTCTTTATATAGACTTCCACAATACTGTACTTAAAATGGTAGGTTTAGCTTAGTACTCTTAGGTTCTTAAAATGTGACACTTTGAGTAAATGTACCTTACGATGCGTCACGCTTCCACATCAAAAGTGTTGCAGAGATAAAGATGCGGCAAAGATCCGGTGCAAAGAAATAAAGACGTGAAGTTCTTCCTGATGCGGCATGCTTCTCCGATGTTGCGAGAAGTCTCGACTCGATACGTTAGCTGCAGCGGCGACACCCTTGTTCCGTGATGGGACGACAGCGGCTTTGGCGGTGACACCCTTCTCAGATGATGCGAGACGCTTCCGCTCGATGTGACATCTCCAGCGGCGACACCCTTGTTCCGTGATGCAACAACAGCAGCTCCGACGGCGGCACACTTCTCCGTGGATGCAAGGTGCTTTTCTTGATGCGGTGCAATGCGACAGCTACAGCGGCAACATCCACGATGCAGCGACTGCGACGGCGACACGCTTCTTCAGGGTTGAGGGATGATTCTTGAGATGCAGTGCAATGCAACAGCTACAGCGGCAACATCCACGATGCAACCGCAGCAGCTGCGACAGCGACACACTTCTTCGGGGTTACGGGACGTTTCTTGAGATGCAGTGCAATGCAACAGCTACAGCGGTGACATCCACGATGCAATGGCAGTGGCTGCGACGGCGACACGCTTCTCCCTCTTGAGTCGCGCTTCCAGCTCCTTGCGACACGTAGTCCATCAGAAGGTTCAAAATAGCAGCAGGCACTTCCAAAGAACTCTTGGGGAGCTAGTGGTTGAAGTCTGTTGTGCCTGAAACTTCAGCAGGAGGCAAGCTCTTCTCTCAAGCCCTTGGAGATCCTTACAAGTTTAATAAAGCACACAAAGTCCTTTCTCCTTTCTTTGGCAGTCAGACAACCACTGCAGGCCAATCCCCCAAGCAGCACGTCAGCTCAGGGATTGTCTCTCCTCAGTTTCTTCAGGTTCCTCTCATCATCAATGGTTTCTTCTAGTTGTCCTAATGTGATCTAAAGTCTTGGGATCAGGGTCCCAATACTTATACCCCAAAATCCTTTCCACTCTGAGGGAAGAGGGGCCTTTACCAAGTCCAAACCAGTTCTGGAGCACTCTGTTAACATAACTCCTTTTCATTCACAGTGCAGGGCAGAAACATCAGACGCACCACAGGAGGTGGAGCCAGCATTGTGGTGGGAAGGCACAGCCCTGGAGCACTCTGTTGACATGACTCCTTCTCCCCTTTCACAGTGCAGGGCAGGGACATCAGACGCACCACAGGAGGTGGGGCCAACATTGTGGAGGGAAAGCACAGCCTTATTCAGGTCCCAGGTGCAACTCCTCCCTCCCATCTAGATGCAGATCTCTAGATTCACCACTCGGCTGACTCATCCTGTCTCTTGGAATCCGCCAGCCCTGTCACTCAAACTCCAGACAAGGAATACACAACCTAGCAGAGGCAGGCTTGGATAGTTAGACAAGAAAATACCTACTTTCTAAAAGTGGTATTTTCAAACACAAAATGTTGAAATCAACTTCAATAAAAGATGTATTTTATCATCCTGAGTTCAGGCATACTAAACTCAAATTTCTACCATGTTCCCTGAGTCAGTTAGGATTATAAAATGTAACAATCTAACTGCCCATTCTGGCCTATGGAGAAAAGGTAGCCGTGCAATAGTGAAACACGAAAATGGCTGTAATTCACTATTAGGACATGCCACACACACCAGGGCATGTCCTACCTTATACTTACAATGCACCCAGCCCTTGGGCCTACCATAGGGGTGTCTGATATGAAGAAAAGGGAAGGTTTAGGGACTGGCAAGTGGGTGCACTTGCCCAGTCAGCATGGCAGTACCAGACTGCATACAGGCTCTGCAATGGCAGACCTGAGACACACTTTTACAGGATGTTTCTGTGGTGGCACAACCAGTGCTGCAAGCCCACTAACTATAGAAAACAACAAGGGCACCCGAATGAGTCAGCACGGGACCTCGGGGAACATATTTAGAAAAACAACAGTGGTCCTAAGCACAAGAGAATAGTGGCACAAAATAAATATAGACACAATGGCACTATATTAAGTAGTGACTTGTCCAGCCGGACAGAGGTCCAATTTTTACTTTAGAAAAGAATATTCTGATTGAATACCTTCAACATTTCCACAGAGGAGGGCACAAGCCTGTACCCAGACATATACAATTTAACATAAAGAAGAAAAGGTTAGAAAGTAGACCAGAGTGATTAGGCAAAAGCTGTTATTTCCTGTAAATGCTTCAATACCAGACATTCCATTAAACACCATTACTCGCCAACCTAGGCAGTTAATACAGTACACAGTATATGGTGTTTTATACAGTCGACGGCGTTTCAATCCCTTTTAAAGAGTCATAGGGATCATCATCAGGACAAAAATGTTGCCTAATTTTAACAAGCCATGAAAGCCTAAGGGGAAAATAGAGAGGGGAAATCAGGAAAAGGAGGTACAGTAAAATATAGTTACATGGTTCTAAAGTGAGCTAGCAGCATTTGGTTTACAAACCCTGGGCACACTCAGTGCACTGTATTAGGGTCTGACCAGTAAACCAAATCAGCTTATCATGGAATCACTAATTCATACATCAATTTACAATATGGAACACTTGCACTGTGGCACTGGACAGCAGTGGCACAGTGCCTAAAGCATCTAACACCAGTAAAAACACATGAGGCAACAGCAAAAATGGAAGGGAGACCCATGCCAAGGTGCCAGGTCTAACAGAAGGGTAAAGATGCACAAGGTGAGGGGAAGAGGGAGGGGAGGGAGAGCAGGGAGAGGGAAATGTTAATACAAGGAAAGGGAAGGGAGAGGAAGGAGGGTTGGAGAGGGTGGGGAAGCAAGGGGTAAGGGGAATGAAGTATAGAAAAGTAGCAAAGGGAAGAGAGAGGGGAGAGAAAGGTAGGAAAGGGAAGGGTTGAGTTGAGAAAGGAAGGGGAAGGGAATAGGAGGGGGAAGTGGAGGAGTGTGGTGGGGTAAGCGGAGGAGAGAAGTAGGGGGAACGGAAGGGTTTGGGTGAGCGATGAGATGGGAAGGGAAGAAATGGGGAAGGGAAGGGGAAGGGAAGGGGTAGGGAAGGGGAGAGGAAAGGAAAGGAAAGGAAGGGAAGGGAATGAAGAGGTGGAGAAAGTGGGGAGGCAAAGGTTAGGGAGGTGAGGTGAAGGAAGTATAGGAAGATGGGAAGGGTGATGGGAAGGGTGAGGGGGAAGCAGAGAGAAGGGGGAGGGAAGAAAAGAGGAGGGATATGGTGAGTAAGGAAGGAGAGGAGGGATGGGATGGGAAGTGATGGGTAGGGATTTGAGAAGGCAACGGGTAAGAGAAGGTCAGGGAAGAGAAGGCAAGCGGAGGGGAAAGGTAGGGAGGTGTGGAGAGTCATGGGGTAGGGAGATGAGGGGAAGGGAAGAGTAAGGAAGAAAGGCAAGGGAAGAGGAAGTGGGAGGGAAGGTTGAAGGGAAGGGTAGGAGAAGGGAGATGAGGGAAGGAAGCATAAGTAGGAGGTGAAAGGTGAGTGGGAAGGTGAGGGAGAGGGAATGGTGAAGGGGATGGAAGGAAAGATGAGGGGACAGGAGCAGAAGGGATTGTAGTATGACCTGAGGCCTGCTTTGCGCGCATGTTATGTTAGCATGGCTTTTTAGAAGTTCAAACAGCATTTTACCTTTTGCTGCTTTTGCACACAACAGTGTATAGCTGTTTTTGTAAGTTAGCCTTCACGAAGGTCTACACATGAAAAAAGGTTTGTTTTCGACATCTCTAGACTTACATTGTGACACAAGTCTGCACAGTGAGTTCTGAAGCCGTCAAGGTTATCAAAATATGTTAGCTGTTTTTCCACATGCTCGAGTAACGCTTTCTAGACACAACATTTTGGCAGCTGTGAGCCAAGTAAGATTCTGGCGTCCTTATTATCACACACTTGCCATGATTTCACACACTTGGAAGATTTCAGTTTATAGGGATGCAGAGAGCCTATGCTGATCCAGATGTAATTTACTTTTACTGAGCCGAAAGGTAATGGGGTCCCCCACACAAGCCTAAGAGACCTTCTGTAGTTTAAGAACAAAATGGGGGGACGAAATGGGCTGCTATTTAATGGGGTCCAGCGTACAAGCCCAGAATCTGCTAAACAAAAGAGGGTACGCAGTTCCCCAGGTGAGGAAGGTTAGGGATGAACCAGGAGTGGGTGAAGGCACACCAGCGAGGGGAAAACTCCCTGTCGGAACTAGAACCCTCACACACCCAGCAAGCTAGGTGTCATGCTTCATCATATGGATTTGCTCCTCGTCGGGTCAGCGGTGCAATACTCGACGGGCACCCATAAAGGGGTTCTTTGACGGAGATCTTTTGTTCCTGCCATATGGTGCCGTGGGTATGAGGGCCCTAGGGGGAAGTGTAGATGTGGAAGTGTGGTGTATTAAAAAAGGTTAGATAGTCCACAATGTATGTTAATGATGTGGTAATCCACCTTCTTTAAAATAAGTGAAGAGAGGCTGCTCGCTGGCACAATGGTCCAGGGGAGCAATGCTCTACTCTATGTTAGTGGTCGACATGTTTCATGCTAGGTGTTCAGAATGATACAATGCATTTCATTAGGACCTAAAAATTATCTATAGCTATCTACACAATGTGGTCGGGGGAAATTATCCTGCCTACCACTGAACTCAGAGGCGGGCACGTAGTCCCACCACTTTTAGTGAAGCCTGCACAGGGATGACAAAAGAAACAAAAAAGAACGTATAGGCAGCCTTCAACACCGCTAGTTTCAAGTATAGAGCTCAAGCCTTCTTGCCTAAGCCAGATGAACCTTGATTGTTGTGTCCAGGTTGATGAATTTATTCACTTGTGCCTATACGTTCTTTTTTGTTTCTTGTACCGCCGACCCGACGAGGAGCAAACCCATATGATGAAGCATGCCACCTAGCTTGCTGGGTGTGTGAGGGTTCTAGTCCTGACAGGGAGTACTCCCCTCCCTGGTGTGCCTTCACCCACTCTTGGTTCATCCCTAACCTTACTCCCCTGGAGAACTCCGTACCCTCTTTTGTTTAGCACCTTCTATAGTTTATAATACATAGTTCCTATATAGGGAGGGTGTTAAAACTAGGCACTATAGGACCTGTTTTCACCATCATTGTAATATGATTTCTCCTTTTGTATTTTATGGAATTGTAACCATGCAGGCCATATTATTTGTAATCATATGTCTGCTTATGTTGGCTAAGATACTGCACATGAGATCATGTCGTTAAAATAAATATTTTAACCTTATCGTGTCTCTTATTTACTCCTGTTGTGGACTAGTATGAAAGTATAACAAAAGAGTGTTTTCACTTCCCACCATTCCTGAGTTCGTACTAAGTCGCATGTTCTAGGTTGTCTAATCATTGGTTACTTGGCTATAGGATGAAGAGCTAATGTGACACTCATGCCAGCTGGTTTGGGTTTTTATAGGTACTGAGGTGAGGTTCTGGTACACCACAATTCACTGATGTCCTAGGTCTCTGTGCACAGTTCTGTGTATGAGCAGGATCCTTGCAACAGGATATGAACAGAAAGGAAGGGAAAAGCAGGGAAGGGAAGAAAAGAGAATGGGATGGAAGGGGAGGAGGTGGAGAGGGAAAAAGAGAGATATGAGAGTGTGGGATGGGACTGGAATGGATGGATGGATGGAGGGGAGAGGAGAGGAGGGAAGGGAAAATAAAAGTAAGGGAAAGACAAAGTAAAGGGGAGTGACAGAAGGGGAGAGGATTGTAGAGGTAAGGAAGAAAGTATTGAGGGAAAGTGAAATGGAAAGAAAGGGGGAGAAGTGGATACAAATTTAAGGCACAGTAGGAAAAAAAGAATAGGAAGGGAATAGAAAGGAAGATGAAAGATAAGGACATTTGACCAGAAGGGAAGGGAAGTTTCAAGCCAGTTTCAAGTTTGGTTTCAGTTTAGTTTCAAGTTTGGTTTTAAGTTCACTTTTCGTTTGGTTTATACACTCACCTTGTACCTTTTGACCCATTCTCAGCCACCTCTGATTTAGAGCCTGATAGGCCCGGCTGCTTCTGCCTCTTGCGGGCCTCAGCTCCAATCACCAGCAGTGGTTCTCTCTGTCTGGTGCCCATGAGTGCAATGCTGTGGCTGCCTGGTTACCAGCCTTTTATACCAAGGACACGTCACAATAAAATGGATGCAGTCTCAATATTGGATGGATTCACTCTCATGCTTGAATTGATGCAGTCTCATTTTTGGATAGATGTAGTCTCATACTTGAAGGGATGCAGTCGCATGCTTGGATCGATGCAGTCTCGTGCTCAGATGGATGCAGTCTTATGTTCGGATAGATGCAGTCTCTTGTTTGGATAGATGAACTCGCATGCTTGGATTGATGCATTCTCTTGCTTGGATGAATACAGTTTCAAGTTTAAAAGAATGCCATTTTTGAGACATGCAGTCTCCTGTTTGAAGGTATGCTGTCCAATTCAGAGGAATACAATCTCTTGCTTGAGGGGATACCGTCTTCTGTTCCGAGGGGATGCAGTCTAAGCTTGAAAGGGTGCAGTCTCAGGCTTGAGGGGGATGCAATTTAGTGTTTGAATGGGTGCAGTGCAGTCTCAGGCTTAAAGGGATGCAGTCTCATGTTTGAAGTTGATGGAGCAAGCTGGAGAAACAACATTTAGCATACCTCTCGTGAAGTCATTTCCTCATAACTGTAACCTTTATTAATTGTGTGAGTTTGGAAAATTAACCAACATAGTATAGTATGCACACGCGAATACAGATGGGAATTCTAATCTGCTTGTATGGCAAAAATATAACTGACTAATTAATGTTGTTGTTGTGATATGTAATAATGCAAAAGCTTCAAATTAATCAAAAGTGGCAGAAATTAGCTTTTTGTGCATGTGTTTATGGCAGAAACCTAAGGATAAGTAAGTATAATTTGCATATGTGTTGCTTATTTGCTAGGTAACAGGGAAACCTTAGTATGAGGGGAGGTAAACAGAAGGGTTATATTTCAATAATTTACATTTATTTGTGTTTGTTTCTATGATAGTTCCCGTTCCGGCCCGTGAGGCCTAGTAAAAAGATGGCTGCTTTATTAACTGTGAATGGAAGATGAACTGAGCATGCACAGTCTGAGGCCGAGATTGAATGTGAGCTGCCTGTGCCTGAATGAAAGTAGTTCGAGGACAACTCGCCCTGGAAGTCCGATGACTGCCAACAAAATTGGACGTCTCTATTGTATAACGTGGGAATAAAGTCTGAACTTGCAAATTTCAGACATGACTGTGCCCGACGCAAAGACAATAGACTCTTTAATTTCTGCTGAAGCTGCATAAGCTGGATATTAGAATGATGAGGTGATGCTCATCCATCCTCGAATTTGTCCAATCAGGATCTGAGTTTATACTGACAGTTACTTTTTAGATAGATAAAGTTAGTGAAATAGTGTATAACACCCCTCGATTTTACTTAGGAAAAACTCCTTTTGGATTTCCTCCTGAGATGCTGTTGGAATGCTGATTTTCCTGTGATGTAAGATGCTTTAATAATGTCCCTATTATTTTGAATGAGGACTGAATCTTTAGTTGAGGTTATTAGTTAAGGAAGTCAGGAGAAAATGAATTTTGGGAACTATCTTTCTTTTGCTAATACCTATGTTCTGAAATCTAAACAATAATGTCTACTTTCTGAATCTTTTAAATAAAATGAATATAACTGTTTGAGATAACATTTTCCTCTTTAAAGTTACTTTTGAATAAAGAAATAAATAAAGCAAATTAACTGTTAGACATGCTAAACTTTGCTTTTAATAAAAATAAGATAAATGAAGAATTAAGCTGGTCTTGTGTTTTCCTACGCCTAACTTTTACTAGTAGATCCATTGACCATAATGGTGGTGTGTCTGAATAAAAATGTTTTGTTAATAAAACCATGGTAAAACTTGTTTAAAACTGCAGGTGTAAATAGTATAAATATTTAGTTTTGAATTATACGCTCCACTATGATACAGCAAAACTCCCTTGAATTTCACCAAACCATGAAGCAGGAAGGAAGTGTTTTGTGAGTTACTCAGTGTTATGGGCCCCACTGATGAGTAGATGCATGATTTTGTACTTCAGGGAAACGTGATATGGTTTTAGAAAACATTTCCGGAGTAGCGCTGCATCAGTAATAAGCTTGGTAGCAGAGCATTGGTTGCTATAGAATTAGCTAGGATTATGTATAGAGTGATATATAAGGGTTTTGATGTACAATATTATGACTAACATCTGTCGAGTTCGTATTATGTTATATGTAGTCCTGAAAAGGCTTCCGAGGATTGCGTGAAGCTGGTTACTCTGTCTGCAGGCAGAGGAAGTATGGCAAGTGAAGTCGCACATCGCTTAATCTGTTTCAAAAGGTAGTATTGTCGTATACTACAGTGGTATCATCGTATATCACAAGTTTAGGGACCTTTATGTGTGAAGGGATAAATGCATAGCGAGGGCAGTCTATAAAATCTTAGCGTTTTAAGTTCAGGGATCATTGCGTATACCGACTAAAACTTATCGCTGGGAGAGTAATAGAGCTTAACCCGAGCTTGAGAGAAGGGTAAAGTAGAGGAAATGGTGCTACTTTATTGGCAAGTGTAAAATTATGTGGCAGAGAAGAGGTAAGCGCTGTCTACTGGAAATACAGAATACTTGTGCGATTGAAAATCTATAATTTCGTTTAGCGAAATAGACGAATGGAGTTGTTTTGTGTAAGTTACTAACCGATTCAGTTGTATATTTTGTAAATACGGCTTCTCAATAGATTTTGTAAAGGGGGGGTCAGTCGAAGCTGCAGAAGCCGGAGCAGGAGCTGACGTCAAAAGTGTTGTGCAGGGATTGGTCCTTGTGACCAAGACAAAGTAAGGGCTGATTGGTGCACCACGAAAAGCAGCGAAACTATTGGTTAAGCACTAAGGAGACGTATCTTGTTCTAATTGGTACGCTAGTGTAAACCGCACTGTGATAGGTTGGTGTTACGGAACAGCAATAAAAGAGTACGCAATTTTTTGAAAGACACAAAATTTTCAGAAAAAATAGATTACTATTAGTAAGAAGAAAAGAAGAAACCTTCATGGTTTAAGAAAATGAAAAATGTGTTTGTAAAGGATAAGGCGATAGAGAGGGAAAATTACTTCCTCCACCGAAAACGCCTGCTTCCTATCAGTGGTGGCTGGTGACATTTGAAAGTGGTGAGGCGTAGAAGGTAGGGAAGAGTGCCCTGAGGCGAGGGAGCGACCCTGAGAAAACTCTTTTTTTAG
Source organism: Lissotriton vulgaris (assembly GCF_964263255.1). NCBI lineage: Eukaryota > Metazoa > Chordata > Amphibia > Caudata > Salamandridae > Lissotriton > Lissotriton vulgaris. The sequence continues at coordinate 602,607,339 of NC_141699.1, read as the reverse complement.
AGTAGGCAAATGGTGCACTTTCAAGCAAACATGAGAGAGCAAGGTGGTCACCAATGCACTTCTGAGTTTCCACTACTCCACAGCTCCTCTCACATCCACCTCAGACTCTGCTCTCCCCCCAGCCGCTCTTTCCCTCTCCTTCAAGCCTCCACTCTCCCTCCAGTCTCTCTCTTCTCCAACTTCAAGTATCAGCCTCTCTCTCACCTGCAAGGATCCGCTCCCTCTCTGTCTCTCTCCTCTCCACCCTCAAGCCTCTGCTCTCCCTCAGTCTGTCTCACTCCTCCTCTTCAGAGCCTCCGGTCTCCCCAGCCTCACCCTCCTTCTCCTCCAAGTCTCCAATAGATGAGCCAGCCAAGGCCAAATGTAGACTTTTCAACATTTCAAAGACATCTACAATGGCGAAAGATGCAAGAGCCCGAAAGTGAGGCACGATCATCATCCCTACAGATGTGAGCCTTGCGGAGCACAATTAGCAGCGAGCACGAGCACTGGGGTCACCTCTTCTCTCCATGTGGCCAGGAAGCCACTTGTGCCTGAGTGTCCCTGTTCAGTTCCAGATGATTGCCATCAGGTGCGTTCATTCAATGCAGCTATACTACAGCGCCGAAACGCCGGCTCCCAGAATGCACTAGGCTGTTAGATTAAAACTCAAGCCTTAAAAACACGCAGCTCTGACGATATGGAGCCAGGGCAGCCGGTAAAACAGCTCAGAAAAGGAGGGCATCTACTGCGGCGCACTGGCTGGAACTGGGCGCAACAGATGTGAAACACTCCACTGCAAACTCAGCCGTTCAATCTTCTAATGCTGATACAATCAGTACCATTACATTGGATGTTAACAAAGTCTAGCGCCTAGAGGGAATCCAGTTTATCGAGTGCACTGTAGCAGTGCAGTGATTCTTGTGAAATTAGCATGTGACGATTGGCCAAGTTCTATGCAGCAGTACAGGAATGCCAATCACTAGTGTTTCTTACAGAGTGGAACTGTGATTTAAACAGTGACGTAACAGAATTCTATTAATCCAAACAATATTAAGGATGTTTAAGGAGTGCGAACGTGAAGGCTGCGTTTAGTGTTTTTCAAACAGCCTGTCCACGTAGGAAAAAGCACATGCTTGTATTTCTGCAAGAATATATTTCCTTTGTTTCATAAATAATAAGCTTTTTCACAGCGCTGTGACCCAAGATTGAAGTAAGAGTGTACACTAGTTACAGAAGTACTCCCATTTTCAACATTCTCTCATCTCTATGGACACGCTTGAGTTCCCTACAGCGCGACAGAAAGGTACGGTCTAGCGCCTAAGTTGTGGACCGCAGGACAGGGACGCTTGCGCTCCGGCAACTGCTTTCACACTTCACAAGCATTTTGTGCTATTGGTCAGATTACTTTACCCTCTGTGCCTTGTTCCATTAATTGTATATACCACAACCAGAAACGCTCAGAAACGGGCTGAATCTAGTACTGCACGCTATGTGAATACTTCCACCTCTGAAACCCAGAAAGTGGACAGGTTGTTCGTGTACAAAACAGACAGTATCTTTTTTCCAGGGAGCCCCCAGTCCGAGGGTGAAGGAGCGGTGCCAGTTGAACATCGTGGATGGCCAGGCCTGCTAGGTGACGGAGCGCAGAGGGTGCTGCCTCGAGGCGCATTCTGACCCGTCACCATCACACCCTCGGACTGGTCACCACCCCGGTAGCTCAGCAACATAACCTGCCGTGCAGGAATGCCTCGGAAGTGCAGTCCTAAACAGGGGGGGGATGACGCGTGGGTGGGTGCCAGGAATCAAATATTAAAGTAAAACTTACCTTAGCCGGTCCGCGCCACCTCTGCTCCCCTGGCTTGGCGCCTTTACGGATGGTCCTCAAGTTGACTGGCAGCCTGCCTCTCTCAGACAATCCTGGCGGCACCAGGATTGACTTAGGGCACGGCTATTCCTCGCCCCCCGCACGCCCATTAGGAGACCGAGGGGTTCCTAATGGGCATGCGCAAGCCCGTGAAAACACAAGTGCGCATGAGTGGGCAAGGGCTAAAAATGTGCCCTCCGTCTCCACTCTTGCGCACTTGTGGTGCTGCCTGCTGCCCCTGGTGACAATCATGTCAATCAACATGACGTCGGACTGCCCACCCCTTCAGACTCTGAAGGGGTGGGCGGTCCGAGGTCATGCTGACTAACATGATTGTCAGTTCTTCCTCTGCATCTTTGAACTTAGGAAAACTGAGAGTCTACTTAAGTTCAAAGACGCCGAGGGGGCTGCTGCCGGCGGGGGGGCTACTCCTGCACGCCCCAATGGATGCACCGCGCCTGCTTCCTATATGTTGTCAAAATATGGTTACTATACGTGCGTCTGGTTGGAAAATTGGGCTAGATATACCAGAAATGATGGAGCTGTAGCATTTCCCGAGATATGATCTTTTAATGTGGCTGTTTTGCAAAATCTAAGAGAAAAAATGATGAGACTTGAACCAAGACCCAGACCAACTCAGTTTGAGGCGTTAGCTGAATGGGAAGATGAGATGCATGAGTTAGAGCGAGAAAGGTCAGAAAGACATCTTAGACCAAAGGGTAGATTGTGTGGATTATGGGGAGAAACACATGAGAGTAGAATGCGCAGATGGCGAAATGTGAATATGTGTGATGGGATGTATCCGGTTAGAATAGTGGAAGACACAGCAGGGCGAAAATGTACTGGGAAAAGAAATAATGTGGAGATAGAAAGGAAAAATTATGAAGAGAGTGATTCGGAGGATATGGTGCTGGAAGAAATATTAAATAGAAGACCACCACCTTATCAACCAGGTTCTTTATGGACTACACCTAATGCTCCACCTGTAGAAGATAGAATTGCTGAAACCCCAAGACAAATTTCAAATTTAAGAGATGTACCAGAAAGAATAGAAATGAGATATAGTCCAAATACCTCAATGACAGAAACCCAACTTACCGGTACTCTAAGCAAATTAACGAAAGACAAAGTGTCACTAGAGTAGAAAAACAAGTTGAGGAACACCTAAGTACTTCTGAGTATATACGTTCTACAAATGAATTGACAGAGAAGATACAGGAACTTACCAAAAACATAGAAGCTATACCAGTCCCAGTAACAATAGGACCTGTGATTCCAGTATTTTAAAATCAAAGGATAAAAGAGCCAAGCTTGACGATTCCGTTACAACAAAGTCTGAAAAAGTTAAAAGAACATATTTACCCAGGTTTGTCAGAAATTAGACGAGCAAGTAACATAAATCCGCCTGACTTAACTTTTAATCAGAGTTTACCTTATAAGTATGCAACCGGAGCAGAATCTGATTCTGCTACACCTGAAAAGAGTATAGACAAAATAGATTTAACACAAACCCCGATAGGTTTGTCGGAACAAGAATTAAGTGATTGGCTTAAAACCCTAAAAGTAAAAGATAATGAACCCAAAGTGATAGATGTTGCTAGATTAAAGGTAGACATGGAAGAATTAACTATAGGAACCATTGGAACTGACAGATTAAAAGCCTATCAAGATGATGAACTGATGTTCATGTGTAAAAGCATTACTTGGAAAAACAAAATCTATACATGATCAGCTGGAAGAATGTGCCAGTGAATTAAACGTAGATTTCAAAAATGTTAAAACATTGCAGAAATCGTATAGAGTAGATTTTTCAGAAAAAGACATTGAAAATATGAATACAGCTGGAATAATAACTCAAATAAAAGAATTAATTGTGCTGCTAAGAAAATGGGGAGATGTGAATAAGTGGAGAATTAAATGAGCAAAGAAGAAAGAAGAAGCCAGTGATAAATCCACGTTAGCATTTCCTGTAAGGGAAAAAGAGACAGTCATAAGTGAATTTCCCGTGAGAGAAATACCTGGAGGAGGATATGTACATGTTCCCTGGTCCAGGCAGGACATATTCTCATTTACTAATGATTTTCCTCTGTTGAGAGAAAAAACAGTAGAATGGTATCGACAGGTAGACCGATTTGTGAAAGTTTCAAAGGTATTATGGGTTGATTTGGATGGATTATTTGACATAGTTGTATCAGCAGATTTGTGGACTGAATGCAAGATAACTGTAAATTGGCCAAGAGAGGAATATCCACGAGACAAAGTAACAGGTGCTCCGTCACCTGAAGTAATGCACAAGTACGAACAAGTAATAGTGTTTTTGGAGAATAAAATTCCACCAAAAGAAACTGATTGGGTTAAAATAGACAGAACTACACAGGACCCGAAATAATCTGTACATGCATTTTATGAAAGACTGTTGTTGGTGTTTAAACAATACAGTGGATATGAGGAACTGAGCGAAAAGGACATGAGTCATTTTGTATATAGATTTGTGTACGGAGTAAGACCAGAAGTTGGAAACATGAATAGGCATAGTATGATAGAATGGCAATCCAAATGTAGATGAAGTTTTGAGGCAAGGCAAATATTGTAGCAAAGAGATTGATGCCAAGCCAAAGAAGTTAAAAGAGAAAGCCATGTGGGCACAAGTGAAAGTAGCAGAGCACCAAGTAGCACAATTGGGGAATAAAAATACAGATAGTCAAGGAAAATTTAAAGGAAATTTCAACAAAACAAAATTGGTAGGAAATATGGAAGAGCTTAAGAAAAAGTTTCCTTGTCATAATTGCGGCAGAATTAAGGCATTGGAGAAAAGAGTGTAAGTATCCACCAAGAGTTAATCCTGAAAATACATAATTGAATCCACAGGTGCAGCATGAGGTAATTCAACAGCAACCACAACAGCAACATATAGTTACTCAGCAAAATCAGGTGCCACAACCGCCACTTCCACACAATGTAAATCTACAGAGATACAGTGCAGAGACAGGATTCAGCGGAGGAGAACAGGTAAACCGATCGCCCAGAGTGAATGTGAGTCCCCAGTATTGGTTACAAGAGGAAGGTGGGAGTGAGTTGGATGAAAGTTTCTGAGGGTGCCTGAGAGAGGAAGAAGAGTGTGTGCTTGGAGCCACTCTTGAGGTAGATCAGTCTGGTCCATTTGTGAACGGAAAGGTGAATGATTTAGAAATAACTTTCTTAGTAGACATTGGTGCTACTTGTTTTACTGTTAGGTCAGTGGAAGTACAAAATCTTCCTCTCTCGGGTGAGCGCTTCCAGGTTTTGGGTGTAGCTAATAGACAGATTAAAACCTCCTTGACACAACCAGTTGAAGTAGAAATTGGAAATTTCAAAGACATGCATCGATTTGTAGTATGTGATAGTAGCCTGGTAAATCTGTTAGCACGAGACATTTTGTGTAAAATTAACTGTGCCATATATTGTTCACCAGATGGCATAGATGTGCAAACCCCAGATGAAGATAGCTTGTACAAAATGACCATGCTAATGACTGAGGCAGAGAAAAATAAGTTGTTTCCTGTGTTTGATCGAGACAAGATACCTGATGAATATAAAAAGGAAATGAAAGAAAAGGTGTGGGATTTCACAGGAGAAGATGTTGGATTAATGAAAGATGTAAATCCTGTAAAAGTCTCAATAAAAGAAGGTGTGAGTTAACCAAACATTCCTCAATACAAAATGACAGCAGAAATAATTGAAGGAATAAATCCAGTGATAAACAAAATGATTGAGCAAGGCATTCTGAGAGAGATAGAGAGCAGTCCTTGCAATTCACCGATAATGGGATTGAAAAAGCCAAATGGAAGTTTTAGAATTGTACAGAATTTGAAAAAAATGAATAAGATCATTGTCCCATGTTGTCCAATTGTACCAAATCCAGCAGTATTTCATATCAAATTTCACATGATGCTGAATGGTATGCCGTGATTGATCTGTGTAATGCGTTCTTTACTGTTGCACCCTGAAAGCCAGCCAATATTTGCGTTCCGGTTTGGAGACCGTATTTTGACATGGTGCCGAATTCCACAAGGGTATACTGAAAGTCCATCGATTTTTAATCAGTTGTTGAAGAAATCACTAGAAAGTTTGAGTATGCCTGGAGAGTCTGTATTGGTTCAGTACATTGATGATCTCCTAGTGGCATTGAAAACAAAAGATGCATGTGTAACAGATACCCTTGCATTACTGAATCATTTGGCAGAGGAGGGACATAAAGTATCACCATCTAAATTACTATTTTGTCAGAAAGAAGTGCAATACTTAGGTCATAAGATTGCCAAAGGAATCAGACAAGTCACTGCAGAAAGGATCAAAATGATACAAGGAATGCAGCCACCAAAGACTCAAAGACAAGTAAGAATGTTCCTGGGAATGGTAGGTTACTGTAGACAGTGGATTAGTGGATTTTCACTGATAGCAAAACTATTACAGAGATTAACAAGAGCAGATATCAGAGACCATATAGTATTGACCAAAACTGAGATGGAAGCATTTGAACAGCTAAAAGTAAACCTATGTGAAGCACCGGTAGAGAGACAAAATATCGAAATTAAAATATCGATATACAATAATATTGATATTTTAATTTCGATGGTATAGAATATCGATGTGCAATATTATCGATAGACAGAATATCGATATTAAGATATGTATGGTACTAATATCGACATTTTGTTTAGTGTTATGTATTTTATTATGTTGTTTATATGTTTGTTAGACATGTTTTTTAATGTATGTTTTGAAATTAGTAATTTTGTTTACATTTTGCGTTTTAGTATCAGAGCGGGTTGTGGGTTTATAGGGGAATAGGGCGGGAAGTAATTTAATTATAATTAATTAATTAATATTTTTTAAACATGTTTTTGATTAATAAATATATTATAAATTAATAAATAAATGGTAATTAATTATTATTAATTAGTTAATTAAATTAATTAGAGTTAATGTAGTAATATTTATTATTTTTTGTTATTTTTAATTAATAATTAATTGGTAGTTAATTATTATTAAGTGATTAAATGGCAATTACATGTTTTATGTGATTTATTTATGTGTAGCGGGTTGTGTGTGTATAGGGGAATAAGGTGTGACATAATTAAATTAAATTAATTATAGAGATTGTATTTATTTTTTAGTATTTATTGTTAATTAATTGTTAATTATTTAATTGGTAATTCGTTTTTTTAATATTTCATAATATTAATTATAAATAATGTATTAATAAATATTGTTTATTCTTGTAAATACCTTGTTAATTATTAATTGGTAATTAATGAATAATTGGTAATTAATATGTGTTAATTAGTTAATTTATATTTACATCAATGTAGTTATATTAATTTTTAATAATTGATTAATTGATATTTATATTAATTCGTTTTTTTTGTATGTGTGGTGTGTTGTGTGTTAAAGGGGGAGTAGTGTGGGAAGTAATTTTTACCCTCATGCTATCCAACGCTTTCCCTACTGTTGCACCCTCTTGAGTGGGAATAGTAATTTTCACACCTACGCTATCCAACGCTTTCCCTACTGTTGCACCGTCTGGAGTGGGAATAGTAATTTTTACCCCTACGCTATCCAACGCTTTCCCTACTGTTGCACCGTCTGGAGTGGGAATAGTAATTTTTACCCTTACGCTATACAACGCTTTCCCTACTGTTGCACCCTTTGGAGTAGGAATAGTAATTTTTACCCCTATGCTATCCAACGCTTTCCCTACTGTTGCACCCTTTGGGGTGGGAATAGTACATTTTACCCCTACACTGTCCAACACTTTCCCTACTGTTGGACTCTCTGGAGTGGGAATAGTAATTTTTACCCCTACGCTATCCAACGCTTTCCCTACTGTTGCACCCTTTGGAGTGGGAATAGTAATTTTTACCCCTACACTATCCAACGCTTTCCCTACTGTAGCGACCTCTGGAGTGGGAATAGTAATTTTTACCCCTACGCTATCCAACGCTTTCCCTACTGTTGCACTCTCTGGAGTGGGAATAGTAATTTTTACCCCTACGCTATCCAACGCTTTCCCTACTGTTGCACTCTCTGGAATGGGAATAGTAATTTTTACCCCTACGCTATCCAACGCTTTACCTACTGTTGCGCTCTCTGGAGTGGGAATAGTAATGTTTACCCCTACGCTATCCAACGCTTTCCCTACTGTTGCACCCTCTGGAGTGGGAATAGTAATTTTTACCCCTACGCTATCCAACGCTTTCCCTCTTTTTGCACCCTTTGGAGTGGGAAAAGTAATTTTTACCCCCACGCTATCCAACGCTTTCCCTACTGTTGCACTCTCTGGAGTGGGAATAGTAATTTTTACCCCTACGCTATCCAACGCTTTTCCTACTGTCGCAATATGTGGAGTAACTATGTATATTAATTTATATGTAGAGGTATTAATTTATTTTAGATGTATATGTATTAGTTAATATTTTTTAAATATGTTTTAATGTTTATATTTATAATTTGTTCAATTATTTTTACATTATTAATAATACATTTAAAAAACTTCGATATTTTTGTACTACGATATTTTTTTGTACTTACCTTTATGTAGATAGAACTCTGATATTTTTGATGTCGATATTTTTGTGTCGATATTTTTGTATGTCTATATTCTGTCTGTCGATATTATGTCATAGATTCTAAAGCACCAGCTTTAGGGATGCCTGACTATGAAAAAGAATTTGAACTGTACTGCAGTGAACAAGAAAAATGTGCATTGTCAGTACTAATTCAGAGACATGGAAAACTGAGAAAGCCAATTGCATATTTCTCAGCTGTTTTGGACCCAATTGTAAAAGCATTGCCAGGTTGTCTAAAAGCAGTAGCAGCTACAAACGTAAGTCTAGAACAGAGTGAAGGAATAGTGATGGGATTTCCTGTGAGGGTGTATGTACCTCATTCTGTGGAGATTCTCCTCACTAGAACAAAGACACAATACCTTACCAACAATAGAATGACCAAGTACAAAAAGGTAATTCTGGGAGCAGATAATGTGACAATTTCTAGATGTGTTAACATAAACCCTTCAACATTGCTACCTGATACAATGGAAACTGAAGTGAGAAATGAAGTTGATCACAAGTGCTTAGTTGTTCTTGAGTATTGTACCAAGCCAAGACCAGACATTAGAGATGAGCCTTTACCAGAATCTGACTACGTGATGTTTGTGGATGGTTCATGTCTGAGAACAGATGAAGGTGTTCCGAGTGCTGCATACGTGGTCTGTACAGTGGCAGATGTCCTGGAAGCATCTTGTCTGAAAGTAATTTGTTCTGCTCAGATAGCAGAATTGATTGCTTTGATTCGAGCATGTGAACTAGGAAGAGAAATTTAGGTTACCATAGTGACTGATAGTCAGTATGGATTTGGGGTTGTCCATGACTACGCACAACTATGGTCCTAAAGAGGTTATTTTACTTCTGCAGGATCCCCCATAGGTAATGCCGAATTTGTGAGAATGTTGATTGACTCAATTCAATTACCTGATAAGATTGCTGTGGTAAAGTGTGCAGCTCGTAAGAAGGGGGACAATTACATAACCAGAGGTAACAGGTACGTAGACTCAATTGCAAAATATTGTACAAGAAATTTGGCGTCCATCAATCGGGACAGAGAAAAAGAACATGTTTCAAGTCCTTTAATGCTAACAACAGTAGTTTAGACTTGGCAGGAAGTGAGACAAATGCAGGAAGAAGCTAATGAGGAAGAGAAAAACATTTGGCTAAAAGCTGGTTGCAGACAGCGAGAGGAAGATGAAATTTGGGGTTACAAAGATGAAAGACCAGTAATGCCCGATAGTATTATCTCAAATATGGCCTGAATGTATCATGGTCAAGCTCATGTTAGAAGAGATGCCATGCTTCATCTATTTAGACAGATGTGGTACAATCCCAAATTCAGGATGATTACTAAAAGCTTGTGCCAAAGATGTCTCGTGTGTCAGCAGTTTAATCCAAACAGAAAAACAATTGTGAGTCTGGGAACCATAGGACGGGAGGGAGGTCCATTTACAAGAATGCAGTTGGATTTTATTGAACTACCACCTTGTAATAGGCTCAGGTATATTCTAGTGATCATTTGTTTGTTCTCTCGTGGGTGGATGCTTTCCCCACAAGGAGGAATGATGGACTAACTGTTGCAAAGTTGCTTTTACATGAAATTATCCCTAGGTACGTATTTCCAGTAACAATTGAAACTGATAGAGGCACACACTTTCAGAATGAACTGTTACAGATGATTTGTGAGGCATTGGACATCCATCAGAAACTGCATTGTGCCTACAGACCTGAGGCTTCAGGGGTAGTTAAACAAGTAAATGGGACAATTAAAAACAGAATTGCGAAAATGTGTTTGGCAACAGGACTAAAGTGGCCAGATGCGTTGCCACTTGTTTTGATGACCTTAAGAAGTATACCTGACAGAAAGACTGGATTGAGTGCACATGAAATTTTGATGGGCAGAGTTATGAGACAGGCCTTTGTACCAGTTGATAAACTGTTGACTATTAATGATGACATCTTACTGGATTACTTCAAAAATCTATCTGACGCAGTAACTTTTGTGTTCCATCAGGTGGGAACTGAGTCAAACACGAAAGAGAAAAATCCAGCTCATGATCTAGTCCCGGGAGACTGGGTTCGAATAAAGGTACATCAGAGAAGAAATTGCCTAGTACCTCGTTGGCAGAGACCAAGACAGGTTATTCTGGTTAGCACCACTGCAATTAAATGTGCTGGAGTAAAGAGATGGGTGCATGCTAGTCACACCATCCGTGTACCTGAACCCGAGAATCCAAATGAGGAATGTGAAATCACAACTGATTCTGATTCTGAAGGTGAACCAGAGAGAAAGCCAGATACTGAAGCTCGATAAGAACGTCAACATCTGGAAGTGCCAGAAGCTCGCTCTGCATCTAAAGGAGAAGGCGAAACTTTTGAAGTGCCAAATTCTGAAGATCGACCTGAAAATAGAGATTTGGTATTGACAGACACCAGTAAAGACACTGACTAAGGATAGAATAAAACTGGTGGTCAAGAGATTATTGAAGAACAGTCTGAAAGCTCTGAAAGCAGGAACCAAAATCCTGACACTGAAAGAAGGATGTGACTCATGACAAGGATGAGATTCCAAGTACCAGTTATGGAGATGTTCCTAACAGAGTGAAAGAACTGTGAAAAGAGAAAACTGACTCAGAAAAAGAAAAATACATTGTAAAGTTTTGTCATAAATGAAACTATTGAAGATACTGAAATGAAACTGATGACAGTGCAGACGAAGCTCCATTAAGAAAGAGCTCAAGGAAAAGAGCTTGGAGAGTGGAACATAACACTACAGAACCAAAGACAAAAAGAATTTGTAAAGGAGATAATTGGCCTAAAGAGAATGATGGACTAAGATTTAAACTGGTTAACAAAGCAAGACAACCAGAAGATCAAGTGAATGAAATAACCAGTCAAAGGGAGTCATTGGGAAAACGAATAGAAGTTGGTCAAAGGCCAAAAAGAGTGAGAAGACCAAACCAGAAAAAACAAATCACCTGAATGGTTGTATATAACATTACCTCCTATCGAAGAAGTAAATAGTAGCCAAGAGAACTTGTATTGCCCAAAGCCAATCGGGAAAAGTGAGTAAAAGACTGAAATACCCGAAAGCCGGAATCTGGGCAGCTCGGCTGAATAATTTTAAGGGTGGATCATTCTGGCTCCTGTGCGTTATTTGGCCTCTAGTCTGTTTAGGGGTCCATTTAGCGGTTAGGTCGATCGGGAAGGAGGTAGCTTCAGTTAGTTGCCAAAAGTTTGCCAGGAGTTAATCAAGGCATCTAGGCAGCAGCAAGTGGAGTCCGAGTACCGAGCTGCCCAGATTCCGGCTTTGGCACATCTTTGAAATTACCCCTGGTGAGCTGCTTCTAAATATGCGATTTTTATAGCGAACTAACCACTCACCGGATCCATAATACATATCTCTACATTGATTTAAAACTTCTGCAAAACGAGCTGAAGCCCCACCTAATCTCAAATGAGTTTCTCGGTCCTGCCGGACTACACTAACCACAGATTTCAGGAGGCTCCCCAGTCCTGAAGATGATCTAAAATAATATAGATCGAAATGTCGTCGACTTACCCAAGGAAATATCACCCCCCATTGTATATATTCATGTGGTCTTTTACCTTGTTGTTGTGTGACATTCCGTTTTTCACTATGTTCACTTGTGTCACGTTATGCACCTTGTCACTCATATGAGCACCTGAAACTTTTTGATAAATGTTAAAAAAGAAAATAAAATAATTTTATATGTACCTGCATCCTTAGCTCCCTGGCGTGAATTAATCCTACGCCATACTTCTCTTAGGACCTTATTAGTCCACCCCTGAACCATTGTTCCTCCAAAAAAAAAACAAAAAAAAAACTTGATATAATTTTGGCAAAAGAAGGAGGAGTTTGTGGAATTTTGAAGGTGCAACACTGTGTACATTACGAACATTACAGAGTTGCATAAGGAAATTGTACCACTGGAGGTTGATGGTGTTCTTGAGCGATTAGGTAGAAGTTTTTCAGCTGTTAAGCATTGGTTTCAAGAAATAAGTAGTTCAATTATAGGTAAGATACTAATTCCAGTAACAGTAATAGTATTAGCAATGTTTGTAATAAGATTGTGTTGTATATGCAGACAAAGAAGGAATATTAGAAAGTATTTAAAGAAAGCAATCAAAGAAAAATGAGAAAGGCGAAGGGAAGTCTGTGATATAGAGATGGAGGTACTTCAAGAAAGGAGTTATAAAGAAAACAGAGAAGGAGATACTAGAGTATAAACGATACTAATAAGAAGAGCTTGAAACATGTTTGGATAAAGTTTGCTAAATTTTGGGAGATATTTTGTGATAAGATCACCAAAGGAGGGAGTTGATGGAGCGTACTGGAGAAACAAAATTTTGTATACCTCTCCTGAAGTAATTTCCTCATAACTGTAACCTTTATTAATTGTGTGAGTTTGGAAAATTAACCAACATAGTATAGTATACACACACACATACACGTGGGAATACTAATCTGCTTGTATGGCAAAAATATAACTGACTAATTAATGTTGTTGTCCTGATATGTAATAATGCAAAAGCTTCAAATGAATCAAATGTGCTTTTTGTGCATGTGTTTGTGGCAGAAACCTAAGGATAAATGAGTATAATTCGCATACGTGTTGCTTATTTGCTAGGTATTAACTAACAACCTTAGTATGAGGGGAGGTAAACAGAAGGGTTATATTTCAACAATTAACATTTATTTGTGTTTGTTTCTATGATAGTTCCTGTTCTGGCCCGTGAGGCCTTGTAAAAAGATGGCTGCTTTATTAACTGTGAATGGAAGACGAACTGAGAATGCGCAGTCCAAGGCCGAGATTGAATGTGAGCTGCCTGTGCCTGAATGAAAGCAGTTCAAGGACAACTCGCCCTGGAAGTCCGATGACTGCCAACAAAATTGGACGTCTCTATTGTATAACGTGGGAATAAAGTCTGAACTTGCAAATTGCAGACATGACTGTGCCGGACGCTAATAAAGACAATAGACTCTTTAGTTTCTTCTGAAGCTGCATAAGCTGGATATTAGAATGATGAGGTGATGCTCATCCATCCTCGAATTTGTCCAATCAGGATCTGAGTTTATACTGACAGTTACTTTTTAGATAGATAAAGTTAGTGAAATAGTGTATAAAAACCACCGATTTTTCTTAGGAAAAAACTCCTTTTCGATTTCCTCCTGAGATGCTGTCGGAGTGCTGATTTACCTGTGAAGTAAGATGCTTTAATAATTTCCCTATTATTTTGAATGAGGACTGAATCATTAGTTGAGGTTATTAGTTAGGGAAGTCAGGAGAAAATGAATTTTGGGAACTATCTTTCTTTTGCTTATACCTATGTACTGAAATCTAAATAATAATGTCTATTTTCTGAATCTTTGAAATAAAATGAATGTAACTGTTTGAGATTGCATTTTCCTCTTTAAAGTTACTTTTGAATAAAGAAATAAATAAAGCAAATTAACTGTTAGTCATGCTAAACTTTGTTTTTAATAAAAATTAGATAAATGGATAATTAAGCTGGCCTTGTATTTTCCTACACCTAATTTTTACTAGCGGATCCATTGACCATAATGGTGGTGTGTCTGAATAAAAATGTTTTGTTAATAAAACCATGGTAAAACTCTTTTAAAACTGCAGGTGTAAATAGTATAACTATTTAGTTTTGATTTAGACGCTCCACTATGATACAGCAACACTCCCTTGAATTTCACCGATCATGAAGCAGGATGGAAGTGTTTTGGGAGTAACTCACAGTGTTATGGGCCCCACTGATGAGTAGATGTATGATTTTGTACTTCAGGGAAAAGTGATATCGTTTTAAAAACATTTCCGGAGTAGAGCTGCATCAAAGAAATGCAGTCTCTTGTTTGAAAGTGTGTTGTCTCATGCATGTAGGGTTCAGTCTCACGGTTAGAGGGTTGCAATCTCTTGCTTGGGGGGATGAAGTCTTTTGTTCTGAGAGGGTGCAGTCTAATCTTGAAGGCATGCAGTCTCAGGCTTGAGGGTGTACAATCTAATGTTTGGAGGGATGTAGTCTCATTTGGGTTGGGGTTGAAATCACTCAGTTGCATGGCTTCAGTCTCTTGATTAGAGGATCGCAATCTCTTGCTTAGGAGGATGCAGTCTTCTCTTCGGAGGGGGTGCAGTCTCAAATCTGAAGGGAGGGGATGCAGTCGCAGGCTTGAAGACGTGTAGTCTCCTGTTTGAAGGTTTTGCTGTCATCGTCAGAGGACCCGAGATGTGGAAAACATACAAACATCGATCCTTGGCGAAAGTTTGACATTAAGGCAGTGTTCCCACGATGGTTCTGGGTTAAGAGAATTATTTGTGTAACTTGGAAACAGAGTGTGTTACAGAAAAGCGGGAGGTGTATCCCGCCTTCTTTTAATACATATTTTTATAAAACAGAACATACTCTGGTCAGGACCACATTTAATTTAATTGCGGGTTTCTAACGCGCTAGAATCGACTCCCGAAGGAGTATCTCTGTGCAATAGACAGCTGGGGAACGCATCCTGGCTTTCCCTGTGAGATGATCCCTACTGGGCATCTCCAAGGTGAAACCAGGCATCCCCGGCGTATGTGGGGGGCCGTTGTGGAGATGAGGCAAGCTAATGCGCAGAGTTGCCGAGTGTGATCCCTGGTTAGAGTAGGCACCGAGGTGAGAATTATCAAGTCCGCTGACCCTGGTCCACGGGCCGTCCTTAGCTCTCGGGTCTGCCACCTCTAACCAGTGAGCCACACACCACACCACATTACCAAGGGATCTACATCCTGAAGAAGTCCTATGACCTGTGAGGGCAAAATCAGAAACATGTTTGGTATATGCAGTGGGGGCTTAGGGGCAGTTACCCCTCCTTCATAACCCCAGGTCACAACCATTTTTGATCCTGTCAAGGGGGACCAAGAATAAAGGTATTATAGTGGTATCTCCATAGACAGTTCTACTCTTCTTTTTTCCTGCACTAGAGATCCCTTCTCTGGGGAAAACTCTTCCCTCTCACAAGCCTTTTTTTCCTTCCTTACCTCGCCCTAAAAAAAAACAGCGCTTCGTCCATTGTGTTGCTCTGCACCTGGACGTCTGCAGCGGCCCTACGAGAAGCATGCCATTAGATAGTGGGTGAGGGCAATATTAAAACATCTTTTGATTTTCCTCTTGTCTTGTTTTCCCTTAGTTCTTTTTCCAGTCCTTCTCTTTTTTGTGAGTTTAGATATTTGAAGGTTTTGCTGTGTCATGTTGGATGGAATGGAGGCAGTCTCCTGCTAGGATGGGGGGAGTCAATTGCTGGGAGGGAAGCAGTCTCTTGTTTGCAGGGAAGCAGTCTGTTGCTTAGGGCAACCAGGGGCCTGTCATGTGCAGGCCATAGGCATGGCCATGGGGCATGTGGACATTGCATTCGGATCCCAAATTAAGCTCAGCCCCTCCCCCCTTGGTCCTGGCAGGCTGCAAAGATGGCGAATTGTGTTCGTTCATCAGTTGTTCATAAATGGATTAAAAATATAATGACACAAAATAGTGGTTTTATGCTGAGTTTCATAGTGGGGGAAACCGACATTCAGTCTAGACCAGAGCCCAAAAATGTTTACACTGGACCTGCACATTGGTGCATCTCTCCACTCCGTCTCATCCCTCAAAAGAAGGGCACACAAAGGTCACAGATGCACCCAAACACACGGACATACAATCAAACGCGTGCGTGCGAACAAGCACACACACACACACATATGCGAATGACAAGCACGTGCATAGGCACACACCAAAACAGGCACACCCAAACATACAAGCATACTGTATTGCACATATTCACACACGGGAATGATAAACACACACATGCACTGGCACACACAAAGACGGGCACACCCAATCACACAAGCGTGCCAAGAACACAATAAACCCAAATGCACTGCCTACCCACAGTGCCTCGAAGAACATATGTAACTCCCACCTACCCACTCAGCAAGCCCTGCAGTGACGACACAATGCTGGCTTGCACGTACTAGTCACCATTGACCTAAAAACTCCTTAACTTGACATGTAATAAAACGCGAAGGTTTCCCCTAGAGTGTCTTAACTTGGAGGAGCACAGCTTTCCAGAAGTTGTGAACAGGGAAAGGTGGGGCGCTGTTACATTCCTATAGAGGTGGGGGGGGTGCTTCACACCCAACATACTGCTTGCTGAACACCAGGCAATAGCCCATACTCTGGGAGCAGAGTCTCGAGTCATTTTTAGCGGGCCCCTGAAGGAGCCAGCTCACTCAACTTAGCCTTTGTCTCATTACTTTTTGTCTGCAACCGGGAGTAGTGGATAGAAACCTTAAGTCTCATTAGGAAAGGTAAAAGACAACATAAGCGGCCCTGCCAGGTTTCCCAGGTCTGTCCATGATGTGCTGCTCCAGTCCTGGGATTTACCTAGTTTATTTCATTATAAAACAGGACTACACATCCCATAATACAGAGGAAAAAAACTGAACTTAAGAACCACATCACGCATGGACCTGGGAAACTTGGCAGCTATGAACCCTCTATTCACACAGTAAATACTATTGATTGTGGAAAGCACAAAAAATCATCTTATGTGTAGTAAGGTGAAGTGTAGGGAGCCTTGTTTCCAATGTCTCTCTGTCTGCCTGTCTGTCTTTGCATGTGTGTGCCTCGGCCATTTTTACCACTCGCACACACTAAAGAGTCACATAATTGTCCACTGGTGCCTCGTACGTTTTACGAATAGTGGGGTGGGCACAGAAAGGCAAGCATATGCACACTCACTTCCACTCACAAGCGCCCACACATACTCACACCCACCCATCCAAAAGCACATTCACTTACACTAATCTATTCATAATCACACACACACACACACTAATCCACAAGCACACTCACCCGCTCACCTCATCAGTGGTGGCCGGCATGGCTCACAGGTGACGGGGTGGGAGGGATGTCACGGGGGTGATGTTGCAGGGGGAGTTGTGCATACGGAGGGGGGTTTAGGGAAGCGCAATACAAGAAAAAAACGTTTACCTTGCCGCCGGGTCCCACGCTGCTCCTGCGCTTCTCGTCTTAGATCATGAAGCAGCCAGGCCCCACTGACCAATCAAAATGCTGCAATGCAGCGTTGTGACTGCTAAGTACTCAGGCTCCCCGGGGCAATCATGGTCTGAGCCCCATGACATGGGCTGGAGGGGTGGGCATGTTCTCCATGCAGGCTGTAATGCAACCTGCATTGTAGAACTTGGAAAGTGTGCATGGCTGGTTAGGGCGGTCCAAGACCGCCAACCAGTCATTGCGCACTTTGGAGTGGGCAAACCACTCCTCAGATGCCCTTCTCCACGAGCAGAGCAGCCCCGCCCGTCTGCAAAACAGCACGAAGCATAAAATGATAACTCAAAGTTATTATCATTTTATGTTTCCTACTTTGCACTGCTTAACCCCTTCTATGCTCATGACGGAGCCGCTCCGTCATGAGCCTCGGTTGAGCTGTGCTCATGACGGAGCGGTTCCGTTATGGCCCGCTCGGCGGGCCTGCGCGGCGCGAATTCCGCGCCTGCGCTGGACGTTCCATTGAGCAGGCGGGGCCATGACGGAATCACTCCGTCATGAGCACAGCTCAACCGCGCGGCCCCCCGCCCCCCGCCCCCTTAGCGCTGCGGCGGAATTCCCGCCGCAGCGAAGGGGTTAAAAGCAGTGGGGCGACGCTCCTCCACCATAGGGAAGGAGACACCCCTGTCACTCACTCACTCCCTCACACCCGCCATTCACAAGTGCATATACTCACAGCCACCATTCACAAGCACATCCATCCTCACACGTGAAAACACAAATCCATTCATACATACATGCTCACACCCAAACATTCAGAAATCAGTTACTGCACCACAAAAGTGACGTCAGGACCAGTAGGTGGCAGGAGGAAGAAGCACAAAGGCACCGGAAAGAGCTAGAGGCTTTGGAAATAAAATGGAAAAATAGAAGATCCTTCTGCCTCCTGTCATTTGCTAGAATTGTCATGGATCAGACAATTAGAGGAGGACCTTCCTTAACTCCTGAATGGGGTGGGGTCAGTGAGACTTTCTGACCCCACCACACCACACCTCTGTGACGCAGTGTCATTGAAGACAGTCAACTCTGAGGACTTCAGGGCTTAAACCTGAAGTGCCCGGGGCTGACTCTGTCGGGTCATGAGAGGGAGGACCGCACAGGGCTTTGCCAGGCTGATGAAGTCACTGCCTGCAGGGCTGTGAAATCTCCAGCTGGTAAAACTTTTCTCAGGTTGCCTGACCCTGACTTGGTGAGTGTCTGTCAAGTTGACCTTTGCTCAGCCTGCCAGACCCTAAACATGCTTTGGAAAATGGAGGGGTTGGAGCCATACTTCCCATAGTGGCAAACCATCCCTGTGATTGCCCATAGTTTCAGTCCAGATAAGGGCCGCCATTGTGTGACAGAGTATGCCTGTTATTATGCTGCCCAATATGTCAACCACTGTAGTGCAGAATAAAGCATTGACAGAGAATAGGACTCCTTGCTGCATTGGATGTGAATTGCACTTTAACCTGAAGTTGTCCATGTGGATTCATCAGCAGGGATGTGGGTGGCGAATTACAAAAGCATTTATGAGTAGTATTATTGAAGTACTCTTATATGTACTCTTACCTGGTTTTGTGAACTGGCTCCGAAACGTCCTATGCCCTATTAGTAAAAAGTGCAAAAGGGGCACAGCCCTTTCTGTTGGTATTAGTTGTATATGAATATGACCCAAATATTTCCATTTCATCCTCATTTGAGATGCTTTGTGGCTGATTCACAAAGGCATTTAAGAGTACTTGGAAGATTACTACAGAACCTCTCTTTTACCATGGTATCCTTGAGTGCATTGCAGTGTTAAGGAATCTTCTGAGGAATCAGAACATTTTCTCACTACCCACTCCCTGACTGCCTATTCCTACCATCCTCGCAGATAAAGTCCTGAACCATTTTGATGATCTTGCCAGACTTTAACATTTTTCAAGACTGCCTTTGCCATGCTTCAAGTACTGCACATGCACTTTGGGAGAACTTTGGACACTGACTAAAGATGCATGTGACTGCTATTCCAGTGTTTGGCTCATGGAACATTGCCTGATGCCCACTCTCCGACAACCTTCCTGCCCCACTACATCCAACAACTGCTATGATAAAGCCATTGACTTCTATGGATATTGACAGTTTTCAGAGAGGGGGCGTAATCTACTCCCTACTTGCTGACAGTTATTCATTAATTAACCTGCCAAGAAATCTAAGAACCTTACCAGAACGCTTATTGTATATGCCCAGTTTCAAGGGAGAATGACCAGCCAGGGGGTGGAAGCATGACCTCTATTGCTGAATCCATTAGGTTGTTATTACTAGGAACATCACCAAAATAGAACGAATGTCGGTGAACCAGATCTACAGACGCGAGTATGTGTCTACAGATGGAAGACTTCCATACTGAAGTCATAAATAACTTGGATTCTGCTCCTTAATGCCAATACTTTATCTTCTCTCATTCGTGAAAGAGAGGACATTAATAACTCCTAATTAAATGCTAGTTTTTAATTTGGCAGTATCAAGATGATCTTGATAAAGAATTTTATTAAAATACAAAAGTAAAATAGTTAAAGAGAAAATGTGCAAAATAGTAGTACCTGACCATTTGTATTAGTACTAGACTTCTTTATTTCAGCAGCAAAGTTAAATGTGCTGAGATGTGCACGAAATTCTTGGAAGTTCACCTTACCCTGACGTGTTTTCTTTTTGTTTTTGAAAGCCTCACACCACATTGTATTAAAGAAAGTATTTGATTAATATTAACATTTTAAAAATGTGTTGTTATTGAATAGAATTACTTTAAAATAATATTCTTTGCAGCTGATGTTTCTATTTCACATAAGTCTATTGTTTAGCCTAACATACAATTTATTTAAATAGAAGGTTAAAATGTGCTCATACCCATGGGAAAGGGGGTCTAAGAATCAAAAGGCCTTATACATAGACAATGTTTAATAATGCTTCATATTACAAGGTAATTCTTTTTACGCTTATTGTGAAGCAATGTGGGATAGGACGAGATAGCATTGTTCTCAAGAAGAATCTGAAGCCTACTGGATGAGAGGAAGGAGAAGATACAGAACAAACTGTAACAATTTCATTCAACAGTTCTATATCAGCGCGTGCTCCTAGAGTATGTTGCCACCCCACCCTACCGGCCTACAACAGACCCAGGACCTGCTGGTCTTCAGAGGACTTCTCAAGACCTGGCTTTTCGATCAGTAGCAGCCCCCCCCAGCGCCTTGAGACCCTCACAGGTGTATAGCGCGCTTTACAAATGTAATGATTGATTGATTGATTGACCCCACCACCACGCTTTTTCTTGACATTTGCTTTCCAGACCATGCAACTGTTATGCTTTATGCTCTTGCCCTTACCACTTTCCCACACTGAAGCAGAATGGTAACAGCTTTATGCTGATTGCTATTCCTACCCGACCATATAGCTGATTGCAGTCCCTATTGCTACTGCATGATTATTTTTGCTTTTACAAACCTCTCTTAATGGGAAAGTCAGTTGATGCTGATTCATCAAATTTGAGCTTCATGCTCTCTTTTACTCTTGGCTTTTGAACTTGAATTCTTAATGGATTCCTGCTAAGACTCACTTCGCCCCATTCTGTAGAATAGGGATTGATTCCTTAATGGAACACGCTGTATTGCTTATTTGATGACGTATTTTAAGCAACATTATACTATTAATTTCTTAATCTGATTGATGAATTTTGAACTAATTGAATACGGGGAAGAGATTGTGCTAAACATCTTAATGAAAATAAAACCCTTTAACTAATTCAAAACTCTCATTATTGACTGAACTCAGAGATAATATTGTGATTGTTGATTTTTGTGATGTATAGCTCCTGATCTTTTCATATGCGACAGCAAAGGTCTGTCGCAGAGGAGTGAGAGGAAGCTCACAAGAGTGAGAAGAAAGAGAGCAGGTATCAACCCTTGAGAGCAAACTCATGAGTGAGAGAGAAGAAAGAGAGAAGGGATAAATCCTGTTTCGGTGTAAGATAGAGATGATAAGCCATTTTTATTTCAACTGATTCCCACTCCAGCAATCTGAACAACTCATCGGCCGCTATATAGAACATTAGGAAATCAGAAAAAAGTAACTTTTATTTTAATAATGATTTATTCTCATGTGAACAACTTTACCAAACAGCTGAAGACCCATCGTCCTTGTCTTTAATGAACACTTTGTTGGTCTTACAGGCAATGCTACAGGGAATCTTGAAAACACTAATTTGGTCATCTAGGGAACAGCTCTCCAGGGACTCTTGCAAACACTAAGAGAACTGCCTGTGAATCTCCTTCTGATGTACTTCCCGGGATCGGACACCTGCCTCTTCTGCTCATGCTGAGATTAGCTCAGGATTGGTGTATTTAGCTGCCACAACTGTGAGCAGAAAAAGGCCTCCTTAAATACCTGAACCCTAAAGGTAAAGAGACTTCCATTTTTTTAACATGTGAATAATTATGAGATCCCTTTTAATGTGCAAAGAAAGACATTGTGTTTTGCTCCTCGACCAATTGTACCCCACATTAGTAAAGAATCAGAACAACATAGAGGGAAACCAGGCAGACCGGAATTTTTTGCACAGCCTTGGGGGAAGAGATCATCATATCTGGCCACATGTCAGCATCTGGTGCCATTTAGTGGTCAAAGACATGTAAGTTGTCATCAATAAGCAGGGCAGTGTGCATTCTTGCTTCAAAGTCTATACAAATATTTTGGAGTACGAGTGCAGGCCTCAGAAACTATGCAGTGCCTGGAGAATAATGGCTCCTCTGCCTTCGCCCTTCTGACAACCCTAGGGAAACCTTAAGCACAGCATGATCCCTTGCCAGGTTGCACTAGAGTTAAATCCTATCAGGAGTAGGGAGCAGGTTAGTTGCCAGAAAATCTGTAAGCAAGTTAGAAACATGGATGTGATGAAACGGCCCGCAAACCCCTACCTGGGGGCCGCCCTCCCCCTCGCGTGCCTTGTCCGGCACCCCCGGGACTGAGCTTATCTCACCGAAACTCCACCACCGAGACAGGACGCCGAGCAACCTCCATCACCAACGAAACCCCGCCCTTCTCTCTCCCACAGGAGCCAACCCGAGCGACAGGAAGGGAGGAACCATACCAAGCTGACCCCGGAAGTCCCACCCCTCTGGCAGAGCCAGCACAGGATAAAAACAGGGATTCAGCACAACAAGGCGTCGGAGTTTCGTGGCAGGACCCTCTGGCTGGAGACGGAGAAGGTGACCAGACGTGCGAGGACGAAGTGTGGACAGAGGAGTGGTGGAGTCCCTTGGAGGTGGCTGGAGAGCGGCCGTAACTCACTGGAGAGTTACGGCGGACCGCGTGAGTGCCTTTTGCCTCCTTTATCCCTACTCACTAGGAGTTCGTGTTAAAGTCCCTGTATATATACCCTCTCTACATAGTCACACTACCCTTGCACTGTATTATACGTATATAGCACCTCACTATAGAAGCCCTTTCGTTACTCGCACGCCCCCCCCAGCACCCTCTCTTTTACCCCGACCTGTATTCCGTACTCCCGGTACCTTCCTTCCCGCACGGTCATTTTCCGACCCCTCTTGCACTACCCTGGTGAAGGTGTACAGTTGAGTCTCGCTACCGACTCGAAAAGACTAACGGTCCCTTGTTTGTTTCCTCTCTTCCGGTCCTCCTGGGAGCCTCCCCGTCATCGGAATCTACTCGGACCATCGGCGGACGCCAAGAAGAGAAGAAGCAGCGTCTCTGTGTCCATCGCCTGGTGCTACACCTTCGACCTGTTGGGACTATCTGTACTGTACACCCGTAATAAAAACGGAATATTGCCCACTACATACGTCCTCCTCGCCTGCTTTTCCGGCCCGCTACACTCACTCCACGACATCTGGTGTCAGAAGTGGGATCTGCTGGAGGTATGGAGGCCGTAATAAAGAAGATGGCAGAGTCCCAAGAACAATTCGGGAAACTTATGGAGCAGTTCCTGAAGACTGCCGAAGACGACAGAGGCCAGCTCCACGATGTTCTGAAAGGCCAGGGGGCGACCCATGAGGAAACCATGACAAAGCTAGCAGACGCCCTGGGCCAACAAAGACCGATGACCTCTCTACCCTCTGTCGTCCTTCAAAAATACGTCCCTGGAGAAGACCCGGACTACTTTTTCACAAACTTTGAGAGGATAGCTCAAGCCGCCAATTGGCCTGCTGATCGGTGGGGACAGTATTTGGGTCCGCTCCTCACCGGTGACCTCCAAGCGGCCTACCAACAGGCCAATATCCAGGGCAACACTCCCTATGCTGACATTAAAAGGTGCATCTTAGAACGCCTTGGAATCGATGATGATACCTACAGGGTGAAACTACACCAGGCCAGGGAAAAGCCCCAAGAGAACCCGAGAGCACTCTCCTTTCGGATCCGGGATCTCGCAAACCGGTGGTTGCGCCCCGAAACCTCTACCAAAGACAATATTATGGAGAAAATATATCTCGAACAGTTCCTTAACTCCTTACACCCGGCCACCCAACGCTGGGTGAGGCAACACTCCAGACTCACACTTGAGACTGCTATAGAGATAGCGTCTGCCTATAGCAGGGCACAGGAACTCCAGCGGGGTAAGGACGACCACCCCCACAGGCCCTTGCCTGCTACGTCCACTCGCCCAACCCGGCCTCCCCAGGGCCGTCGACCTGAACCACCACCGCTATTTCCCTCCCCTGTAGTGTTCCGAACCCCGACTCCAGGACCCCAGTGTTATTCCTGTGGTGGGTTCGGACACATTGCACGGATGTGTCCGCAGAAGGAGGAACCGATGGAGGTCGGCTTTGTCAGGAACTACCTGTGTAACCCTCCCGGATATACACCACCGCCGTTCTACTGTCCAGTATCCATAAACGGTCAGCCACTGAGGGCCCTCGCCGATACTGGATGTCGGCAGAGTGTTCTACGTCCACAAGACCTTGCCCAGCCCCTCAGCAATCCTACTGGGGTTGTAGCCATACAATGTGTACATGGAGACACTAAACAATATCCCACAACTCAGGTACGAGTCCAACATTCCCAAGACCCCGGGACCTCTCTCACCGTGGGCCTTGTGCCCGCCTTGCCAGAACAAGCCATTCTAGGGAGTGATTACCCGGGACTTCTAATGCTCTTACAAAAGACTTCCGACTCCCAGAGTCAGTGGTGGAAAGAGGCTCCCTATCCTGAATGTCCCGACCAAGTACCCGAACCCAAAACCCACAAACCTAGGAGTCAGAAAAGAAGAGAAAAGAAAGAACACGTCAGCGCTTATCCTGCCATTATTGAAGAGCACCCGTGGCAGACCGACCAAGAGTTCAGGGCCGCCCAGCGAGAAGATCCTCTGCTACAGGAGGCCTGGGGAAAAGCACTTGATCACGAAGACCCCTTACAAGTAGGTCCTTACTTCGTTAAGAAAAACGGGTTGTTATATCGAAAAGGGGGGCCCCAACAGAACGCCCAGTTGCTTGTCCCCGGCCCCTTTCAAGACAAAGTCCTTTTTCTGGCACATAGTCACCTTTTGGGGGGTCATTTCGGGGACGAGAAAACCAGCCAAGCCATCTTGGAGAAGTTCTATTGGCCGGGGGTGTATCAAAGGATCAAGACTTATTGTCGCGAATGCATAGTATGCCAAAAGAACAGTCGATACAGACCACCCCGCGTCCCTTTGCAACCCCTCCCTATCATAGATGTTCCCTTCAGCCGCATCGGGATGGACATAATCGGTCCCCTCTTGCCCTCCCGTAGCGGGTGTCGCTATGCCCTGGTCATAGTAGACTATGCCACCCGCTTCCCGGAGGCCATACCCCTCCGCCAACCTACTACCCAGGCGATAGCGAAAGCTCTGATCTCCTTGTTTTCGCGGGTTGGCTTCCCGCGGGAAATCCTCACCGACCAGGGCACCCCATTTGTTTCAGCCCTTATGAAACGTGTATGTGCGGAGTTGGGAATCAAACAAATCCGGACCTCTGCCTATCACCCGCAAACAGATGGGCTAGTAGAACGATACAACGCCACCTTGAAGCAGACGTTGAAAAAGCTCTTAGGCCTCGAAGCAAAGAGATGGGAAGACATGCTTCCTTTGGCCTTGTTTGCGATCCGTTGTAAAACCCAGAGCAGCACGGGGTACTCCCCATACGAATTACTGTACGGACGAGCCCCCCGTACCCTGCTGGACATGGCACAGGAAGCGTGGGAAGCTGAACCGGACCGGACACGTCCACTCCCCGAATATATGCAAAACCTAAAGACACATCTGTCTATGATTCGCGATATTGTCCGGCAAAACCTAGAGGCCGCTCAGTACAACCAAAAGAGACAATATGATAAGGGCACTCATAATCGGGTCTTTGCTGTCAACGACCTAGTTCTCCTTATGATGCCCTCGTCCGACCAGAAATTATTGGGACAATGGCAGGGACCCTACACCATCCTTCGGCAAGTAACACCAGTCACGTATGAGATAGAATTGGACCCTACCCGAGGCACCTCCCAAATCTTTCATGTTAACCTGTTAAAAAAATGGGAAGGACCCCGTCCGGTGCTGTCAGGAACCAAGAATAATCTCCTCTTCTCTTTCGACCCTTGTCTGGACTCGGACCTAACCCCCGTACAAATCCAGGAACTACGACACACCCTGGAACCCCTGAAAGGCGTCTTCTCGTCATCCCCCGGTCGAACCACGGTCACTGAACACAGGATTGAAACCGAACCCGGGAAAGTGGTTCGCCTGAGGCCGTATAGAGTTCCGGAGGCCCGTAGGGACGTTATCCGTCAGGAAGTGGAAGTCATGCAACAAATGGGAATAATTGAACCCTCAGTCAGCGAGTGGAACTCCCCTATCGTTTTGGTACCGAAACCTGACGGCTCGGTACGTTTTTGCATCGACTTCCGGGAGGTCAACAAGGTCTCCCAGTTCGACACCTACCCCTTACCCAGGGTAGACGAAATGATTGAACGAATAGGGCAAGCAAAATTCATTTCCACGCTCGATCTCTGCAAGGGGTACTGGCAGATACCCCTCCGGGAACAAGATAGAAAAAAGACGTCCTTTTCTACCCCGGATGGGTTATACCAATTCCTAGTCATGCCCTTTGGTCTTCATGGCGCACCCACCACCTTCCAACGGGCTATGAACCACGTCCTGAGACCCCATACACCTTACGCAGGCGCGTATCTAGATGACATCATCATCTTTAGCGACAGCTGGCCCCAACACCTACAGCACCTTTCCAGTGTTATCAACTCCTTAAGTTCATACGGATTCGCCATCAATCCGGCCAAAACCACATTGGCCGCGAAAACAGTTAAATACTTGGGGTTTCTTCTGGGGGACGGCCTGATAAGACCCCAAGACAGCAAAACGGCGGCCATCCGATCCCTTCCGTTTCCCCAAACAAAGAAAGACCTCCGAGCCTTCCTAGGTCTTCTTGGGTATTATCGGCGCTTTGTGCCCAATTTTTCTCAAAGAGCGGCAGCCCTCACAGACCTGTTGAAGAAAACAAACCGGTCAGATGAACAACTCCGGAATCCCTCCTCGGAAGCCTGGCATGCATTTACAGACCTTAAAGATGCCTTGATAATAAACAAAGAAGGGGGTTCCCCGAGGATTGCTTAGTGATATGGCAGGAGATAGGGGGGAAGAAACCAATGAAAAGAAAAGGAGAGTACCCTGCCTCAGGATAAATAGGCCCTAGTTAGAGGGTCCAAAAGATATACATGAAGGGGTGATTAACCTAGAGCTTGACACTAAACATCACACTTAAATGGTCAAAGTAAATAGGCTAAACAATTCATGATGAAAAATATATATTTTTATTATTTTTTTGTTTTCTGATCACACAGATAAAAAAGATTTTTTCATTATTTTAGTATGTCAATAGTGCATATATACCATAAATAAAACAGACAATTATATAAAGACAATAGACATAGGGGAAATTTGTCCCACCCAGTAACAGCCAATGTTTTACAGACACCATATCATTCACACTCACTCCCCACTCTAACTAAGCGAATATCATACATCATTCATTCTATCATTCAGTTTTTCTACTCCTTGCAAATACAACACAACGATGGTTCCTGTGCTGAATATGTCAAGATGTTATTCCAGATAGGTGGTTTTGACTATAGGTCCTGATGTAAAGTGGACCGTAGCTGTATTTCTGGAGACATACGCCGACGCGCGTTTCGGTGACAAGCCAAAGCGGCAGCACCTTCGTCAGGGCAAGGGGCAGTTTACTGGGGCGGACACAATAATAAAATTCTGGTTTCCGCTTTTTTTGCTCAAAGGGTTTCAGGCGTCAGACGACTTCTTCGCACGTGGACGGTCGCTGAAATCTACTCGGACCATCGGCGGACGCCAAGAAGAGAAGAAGCAGCGTCTCTGTGTCCATCGCCTGGTGCTACACCTTCGACCTGTTGGGACTATCTGTACTGTACACCCGTAATAAAAACCGAATATTGCCCACTACATACGTCCTCCTCGCCTGCTTTTCCGGCCCGCTACACTCACTCCACGACAATGCTCTAAAGGCAAATCTCAGCAGTTATAGAGCAGGTTTTCTCTATTATGTGAAAACAAGAGCTTTAAATAGATAACGTAAATTAAAATATTGTGCAATAATAGGGTTCTTAAACATGCCCTTCTGGCAGTAATGCCGGAGGGTGAAAAGATCCCTGAATCTTCCCCGCTGGAGGATAGGTTGCTGGACGGCCATATGCCCGACAGTGCTATCTCACTGACCTATAAAAAATTGATCAATGTCCGCGCAGACCTTCTTCTGGGGGTGCGAGACCAGTGGATCAATGATGGAGTTGAGTTGGATGACGAGGACTGGCAGTACGCAGTCTCGTCTCCAAAGGAGGTGGCAATTCCGGCCAGACTGAGGCTGGTGCAATTGAAAATCCTGCATAGGGTGTATGTCACTGGCCCCCGACTGATGCACATGGGCCACTCGGTGGATGGCCTCTGCAGACGAGGGTGCGGTTCCTTAGCGACTTTTATGCACATTATATGGGAGTGTAGGTCGGTGGCTACATATTGGAGGCGAATACACGTAGTGATGGGTGAAGTAACTGGGGTTGACCTGCTGGCCGACGCCCGGCGCTGCCTGTTAAATGTGTGGGGCCCCACGGATCATAACAGTTCACAGACTCGATGGGTCACTCTAGGTAACATGGTAGCTAATAGGGACATTGCTCTGAAATGGGGAGCGGTTTTGCCCCCCACAGTAGAGATGTGGAAGGCTAACATGGACTGGTGCATGTTCCGGGAGAAGACGGTGTATGTTGCCAGGGGTAGGCCCAAGAAATGGAACAAGATTTGGGGGCCCTGGAATGAGTATAGGGGTGACATCTGCCTTCCGCCAGACACAGCGCCCTTGGAGAAGCGATTATCCCCTTAGCTCTTGACTCCGGCCGAATGATTGGGGTGCAATTGTCCTTCCTTCCTTCCCCCCCGTTATCTATACACATAGTCTGCTCATATGATTTACCATTCAGTATACTGACCCAGCCTTACCCTGGAACGGGGCGGGCCGCATTCATGTTCCTTTGCCTTGCCTTCCTGCACTATTTAGGTGCCTTCTTCTTTATTGCATTGTTTTTCTTTTTACATTAAAATAAAATAAACCTCATACGATTTTGCATTCTATTCTGTGTGCACCATTCAAGCTGCATAATGCCTTGCTGCCTAGCCTCCGGGATGTATGGCTGAATAGCTGTGTACTACTGTGTTGTAAATAAAGGTTTTCCACAAAAAAAAAAAGAATAGGGTTCTACCACACTAGGGAGAATAGTTTAATTTCAGTGTAAGGCTTGACCTCATTTACAAAATCCTACAAGGGTCTGAGTAGTTCTACTCTTTGTGTCCTTCGTGTCATCAAGTACCCATGCCTTAGCTCATTAACAGAGGGATCACATTTCGAACCTTAGTGATTAGGGTGACAAACCTTCCGTAAATTTCACGGACCGTCCGTATTTTCGACCTCACGTCCGTTGTCCGTGAGAATCCCTTTTACGGACGCCCTTTGTCTGTAATTTGGGGCATTGGCTTGGGGAATATCCCTGTTCCCCTGCCAGAACCCTCAGCTCTGATGAGGCGCCTCGCACTACTCTGAGCACACACACAGCCGCACCCGATCAATCAATCAATCACGGCATTTATAAAGCGCGCTACTCACCCGGGAGGGTCTCAAGGCGCTGGGGGAGGGGGTGTGTTACTGCTCGAACAGCCAGGTCTTGAGCTGCTTTCTGAAGGAGAGATGGTCTTGGGTTCGCCGAAGGTGGGTGGGGAGGGAGTTCCAGGTCTTGGCTGGCAGGTAGGAGAAGGATCTTCCTCCGGTGGTGGCTCTGCAGATGCGTGGAACGGTGGCGAGGGCGTGGCTGGTCGATCGTAGCTGGCGGGTTGGCGTTTAGAAGGTCATGCGGTCGTTGAGGTACTTGGGGCCCAGGTCGTGGAGAGCCTTTTGTGCATGGGTGAGGAGTCTGAATGTGATTCTCTTGCTGACGGGGAGCCAGTGCAGGTCTCTCAGGTGTCCGGTGATGTGGCTGTGACGGGGGATGTTCAGGATGAGTCGTGCGAGGCGTTCTGGATGCGTTGGAGTCTTTTTTGAAGTTTGGCTGTGGTTCCGACGTAGAGGGTGTTCCCGTAGTCCAGTCGCCTGGTGACGAGAGCCTGGGTAACGGTCTTCCTGGTTTCAGTGGGGATCCATCTGAAGATCTTGCGGAGCATGCGCAGGGTGTTGAAGCATGAAGATGAGACGGGGTTGACTTCTCTGGTCATCGACAGGGGGGAGTCCAGGATGAAGCCCAGGTTGCATGCGTGGTCCGTTGGCTTGGGAGCAGTGCCCTGGGCCGGGGGCCACCAGGAGTCGTCCCAGGCGGAGGGTGATGATCCCAGGATGAGGACTTCCTTCTTGTCTGAGTTCAGTTTAAGGCGGCTGTTCCTCATCCAGTTGTCGACGTCTTTCATCCCTTCGTGTAGGTTGGCTCTGGCGGTGGTGGGGTCATTGGTGAGGGAGAGGATCGGCTGGGTGTCGTCGGTGTAGGAGATGATGTTGAGGTCGTGTTGGCGTGCGATGGCTGCGAGGGGGCTCATGTAGACGTTGAAGAGGGTTGGACTGAGGGAAGATCCTTGTGGTACGCCGCAGATGACTTCGGTGGCCTCGGATCTGAGCGGGGGGAGGCGGACTCTCTGCGTTCTTCCGGCGAGGAACGAGATGAACCACTCCAGTGCTTTCTCTCGGATTCCGATGTTGCTGAGGCGCTTCACTAGGGTGCGGTGGCAGACGGTGTCGAAAGCTGCAAAGAGGTCCAGAAAGATGAGGGCCGCTGTTTCCCCGTTGTCGATCAGGGTTCTGATGTTGTCGGTGGCTGCGATAAGGGCGGTCTCGGTGCTGTGGTTGGCCCGAAACCCGGACTGCGAGGGGTCGAGGGATCCGTTTGTCTCGAGGAAGGCGGCAAGCTGTCTGTTGACGGTCTTCTCGACGACTTTGGCCGGAAAAGGAAGGAGCGAGATGGGACGGTAGTTCTTGAGGTCGGTGGGGTCCGCCGTTGGTTTCTTAAGAAGGTCGGTAAGCTCGGTGTGCTTCCAGCTCACCGGGAAGGTGGCGGTGTGGAAGGAGGAGTTGATGATGTCCCAGAGATGGGGTGCGATGATGGCGTCGGCTTTGTTGAAGACGTGGTGTGGGCAGGGGTCGGTTGGTGATCCGGAGTGGATGGAGTTCATTGTGCGGGTGGTGTCTTCGGTGTTGATCGGGGTCCAGTTGCAGAGGGTGATGGTGGCGGGCGTTGGTTCGGTGATAGGGTGCGTGGTCTGTGCGTCGAAGCTGTTGTGTATGTCGGTGATCTTGCGGTGGAAGAACGAGGCGAGTGAGTTGCAGAGGTCTTGCGAGGGAGTGATGTAGTTGTTTCCGGCGCTGGGGTTGGAGAACTCTTTGACGATGCTGAAGAGTTCCTTGCTGTCGTGGGCGTTGATGTCCAGTCGTTCTTTGAGTGCCGACTTCTTGGTGGTGCAGATCAGCTGATGGTGTTTGCGGGTGGCGTGCTTGAGGGCGGTCCTGTTGTCTGTGGTCTGGTCGAGCCCCCAGGCTTTCTAGAGGGTGCGGCAGTTCTTCTTGGATTCCTTGAGTTCGTCGGTGAACCAGGGGGTTTTCTTGCTGCCGGGTCTGCTGGGAGGGTTCTTAAGTGGTGCGAGGTCGTTGGCGCAGGCGGTCAGCCACTTGGTGAGGTTGCTGGCTGCTTCGTTGGGGTCCGTTGTGTTGGTGGGAGTGTTCTGGCTGAGGGAGGCGGTGAGCTGCTTTGCGGTGATCTTGCTCCAGCTCCGGCGGGGAACCTGTTGCGGGTGGTGGTGGGTTGTAGTTTTTCTGAAGCTGAAGTGGACGCAGCTGTGGTCGGTCCAGTGGAGTCCGGAGGCGAGGCTGAAGGAGATGTGCTTGCTGGATGAGAAGACGGGGTCGAGCGTGTGACCGGCGTAGTGGGTGGGAGTGTTCACCAGTTGCTTGAGTCCGAGGTTGGCGAGGTTGTCCAGCAGGGCGGTGGTGTTTCTGTCGTTGTTGTTCTCCAGGTGGAAGTTGAGGTCCCCTAGGAGGATTAGTCGGCGGAGGGCAGGGCGTGCGGGCTGATGAAGTCTGTGATGTCTTCGCTGAATTGTGTGCGTGGTACCGGGGGTCTGTAGATGAGGGTGCCTCTGAGGGTGGTCCTGGGGTCGGTGTGTATCTGGAAGTGCAGGTGTTCGGCGGCAGTGAAGGTTTGGTCGGAGTTAGTCGAGATGCGGATGATGTTCTTGTGCACGATGGCGATGCCTCCTCCTGTCTGGTTGACGCGGTCCTTCCGGGTGATCTTGTATCCGTCCGGGATGGCTGTGGCGATGTCGGGTGCTGAGGAGGCGTTCATCCAGGTTTCGGTGAGGAAGGCGACGTCAGGTGCTGTCGCGTCGAGCAGGTCCCAGAGTTCCACGGTGTGCCTGTGGATGGAGCGGGTGTTCAGCAGGATGCACTTCAGGTGGTTGCTTCTGGTGCTCGACTTGGCGGGGGTGGTGCAGGTCCGGAGGCAGGTGAATCGGCAGGCTTGGCAGGCGAAGGGTCCGTGGGTGCGTTTAGGGCTGGCTCAGTAGCAGGTAGGGTTCCGGACGGCATTCAGTGTGTTGAGGGTGGCGGCGTCGTAGGTCCGTCGGGTAGTCTTGCATTGGTGGGAGCCAGGGGTCCTGGTGCTGGGCGCGGTCCAGGCGCAGACGGGCGCGCCTTCGGCGCACAATCGGCACGCCCGCTGCGCGTCCGCGCGGTCGCCATTTAAGGCTAAGTGGGAGGGAGGAGCAGCTGGGAGGCGGGAGTGGGGAGGACACGGAGCAAAAGGGGACATGGCCGCGTGTGAACGGCGGCGGGAAGCGGGGAGCGGGGCGGCCAGGCACAGGGGAAAACAACAGTTAACAAGTTGGGCACAAAATAATACTAAATACAAATACAACAGCAGATACGGCGACCAGCTGGGGAAGGCAGGCAGGCAGACGGCACAACGAGGCTGCGAGCAGAAGCAAGGGGCACACACACAGCTGGTGGCCGTGCGGCGCGGGGTGTCCTGAGAACAGGTCACACTCACCTGCGCCGCGTGGTCGCCATTTAAGGACAAGTGGGAGGGAGGAGCAGCTGGGAGGTGGGAGCGGGGAGGACACGGAGCAAAAGGGGGAGTGCCCGCGTGTGAATGGCGGCAGGAAGCCGGCAGCGGGGCGGGCAGGCACAGGGGAAAACAACAGTTTACAAGTTGGGCACAAAATAATACTAAATACAAATAAAACAGCAGATACGGCGAACAGCTGGGGAAGGCAGGCAGGCAGACGGCACAACGAGGCTGCGAGCAGCAGCAAGGGGCACACACACAGCTGGTGGCCGTGCGGCACGGAGGTGTCCTGACTCCTGAGAACAGGTCACACTCACCTGCGCCGCGCGGTCGCCATTTAAGGACAAGTGGGAGGGAGGAGCAGCTGGGAGGCGGGAGCGGGGAGGACACGGAGCAAAAGGGGGCATGGCCGCGTGTGAACGGCGGCGGGAAGCGGGGAGCGGGGCGGGCAGGCACAGGGGAAAACAACAGTTAACAAGTTGGGAACAAAATAATACTAAATACAAATACAACAGCAGATACGGCGAACAGCTGGGGAAGGCAGGCAGGCAGGCGGCACAAAGAGGCTGCGAGCAGCAGCAAGGGGCACACAAACAGCTGGTGGCCGTGCGGCGCGGGGGTGTCCTGAGAACAGGTCACACTCACCTGCGCCGCGCGGTCGCCATTTAAGGACAAGTGGGAGGGAGGAGCAGCTGGGAGGCCGGAGCGGGGAGGACATGGAGCAAAAGGGGGCATGGCCGCGTGTGAACG
This sequence comes from Lissotriton vulgaris, assembly GCF_964263255.1. NCBI lineage: Eukaryota > Metazoa > Chordata > Amphibia > Caudata > Salamandridae > Lissotriton > Lissotriton vulgaris. The sequence continues at coordinate 602,573,430 of NC_141699.1, read as the reverse complement.
GCGGCGGGAAGCGGGGAGCTGGGCGTGCAGGCACACGGGAAAACAACAGTTAACAAGTTGGGCACAAAATAATACTAAATACAAATACAACAGCAGATACGGCAAACAGCTGGGGAAGGCTGGCAGGCAGACGGCACAACGAGGCTGCGAGCAGCAGCAAGGGGCACACACACAGCTGGTGGCCGTAGGGCGCGGGGGTGTCCTGAGAACCAGAGTACTTCACAGGTCTTTAAAAGACAAATTTCCGCTCCTTCATCTCCACATTCCCGGCCGATAGCTGGAAGAATTAGCCCCCCCCCCCCCACCACGCCTCCGAAATTTGTGGTAGCCCTCACCCCCTCTCCCCCCCCCCCCTCCCCCTGGATATTGTTGCGCCTCTGATTGTGACTGACAGGTAAGGCTTGGTTGTTTAGCTGTCGATGATGTATTTGGATGTGTCCTCTGCAGGTGGTGTGAGTGACAGTGCTGGGAAGATCAGGCCTACAGGGCCATGGCCTTCAAGAACAGTGCTTCCAGGGACCTTGATCCTAGGCATATGGATGACCGCAGTGGGGTGTAAAGGGCAAGGACAGAACAGGACTCTGGGGGGCATGCCTCTGTGTGTTGGTGGGACAGTGCCATGGAATGTGGTTCTTGAACCGCCGAGTTGCAAAGTGTAGAGCTCTGAGGCCAGTGGTGAGTGTATGGCTGGAAAGTGACAGTGTACGGAGGGCATGGCTTTTACAAAGTAGAACCTATGATGTGACCCAGCCAAAGCTGTCGAAAGGTCCCATGTCATGTATGAAACACTATACCAGTTCTGGCCTTTTAGCCAAAAGCATTATAAATTTGGGCATCAAAATCCCAGCATGGAGTGTTTTATTGGCTGGAAACAAAAAAGATAAACGAGTCGCACTTGCATGGGCCTTCCTGGCAGCTGTGGTACCCACGGAGGCAACTGCACTACGGTTCAGAGCGGCGGGTAACGTCACATACAGTGTGATCAAATTCTTTACTACTCAACATCCTTCTACAACTAATAAAGGTCATGTGCGGGAATGGACAAACTGATGCCTGATCCCAGGTAGACCTAACCGTGATCGAGCTTGATGACAAGCCTTCCAGCAAATGACCCCATGATGTGACCAACCCGGGAGCAGAGCTAAAATAGAAAGGCTACCAGTAAGCCACCCTTCATTCTACCAAATAGACCAAATATGCCATATGTTTTTCCGTCATATTTAATATTTTAGTCTTTTCTGACTGCACCTTTGACATTCCTTAACTTAAGGGGTTTGGTGTATGAATAATTGCCACTATGTCCAGACATGGGAGGGGGACAAATAGAGTAGACCGAGAGGGCTTGCTATACAGCCTCCAGCCTTTTGAACCCCACACTCCCTGACTCGTGCCTTCCCATAGATTAACCTGGGTATGCAGGGGCCTCTCACAGGAGCCCCTACATATGGGAGCAAACGATAGGTGTAGGGAGAGTGGGAGCTTCTGAAGAGCTGTTTCCCTGTCAATGGATAAGAAAGAGAAGCTGTGTGTGGGATCTCTCTTGTGGACGATTAAAGCCCTTTCCATATTCTAATGTGAAGGGCTGTCACAATGGGAGGGCAGAGGAGGTATGCCCCAGGCCTGTGATCTTTCAGGCCCCATGCTGATGGAAGGATGGATGGCTTAATGAAAGATGGATGGAGAGAGAAAGGGAGGAAGGATGACTGAAAGGGTGAATGGGTGGATGGATGAGCGACTGGGTGGATGAATGAGTAAGTGAAAGAATGGCTGGATGGGTGAAAGGGTAGATGACTGGCTGGATGAGTGAATGGATGGATGAGTGGAAGAGTGGATGGATGAGTGCACAGATGGATAAGGTGAAAGGATGAATGGAGGGACGGATGAGTGAAAGGGTGAATGTGTGGAAGGATGAGTGACTGGGTGGATGAATGAGTAAGTGAAAGGATGGCTGGATGGTTGAAAGGGTAGATGGCTGAATGGATGGATGAATGAAAGGGTGGAAGGATGAGTGTACAGATGGATAAGGTGAAAGGATAGATGGAGGGATGGATGAGTGAAAGGGTGGGTGTAGGGATAGATGAGTGGAATGATGGATAGATGGAAGGATAGATGATGGATAGGTTTGCAAATGGTTGAATATTGATATGGATGGGCACCCAGATGGAAGGACAGAGTGAATGGTGCATGAAAGAATGATTATTACACTTTGTAACCCTAATCATCTTAAGTACATTTCCTATAGATTGACTTTCACATTTATATGAGTCATTGTCTCTATATAATATGTGTGTGATGTAACTCACTCCGACACCCTGTCCTTCTTACTTGGGATGAGTAGCACTATAAAATAAATTAAATACACATGAGACAGGGTCTATGTGAAGAGGAGGATCACCGTTGGAGGGTGGTAGCAAGGCTGGACTTTCCGTACCGGGCATCGGGCGTTTCCCTGGGAGGCTGGAAAGGTGGTGGGGGGCAGTTTTGTTAACGCAAAAAAACTTGCACATTTATTCAAAGCTGCGCGCATACTGAAAAACCATGAAGTGCACAATTATCTCAACCTAATATAAACTTCTTTTCACTTGTACTTAAGTGGTTGTCTATTTACTTACTTGTATACTATTGCGCGACCTCTTCTGATGTGTCTGTAAAACGTAACTTTTGTCCTGAATATTGACCTCAAGTCCAGAATTTTTGTCCTGAATTTTTACCCTTTGTCCTGAATTTTTACACTCACCGTCCTGAATTTGCACCCATGCCAGTTGGTCACCCTATTAGTGATAGCTAGCACAGTGATATCAGATTTTTTAACAACAGGGGTCACGTTGAAATAGCCCGAGCTGATTTCCATTCTACACGTAAGGTCCATCGAGTAGATAGAAAAAACAGAGTCGGAGCAAAATTCTACAGGAATTTTTTGATTCAGAGCCATTAGAGGGTAAAAGCCCTTTACAATCGACAGTTCGAAAGCATAAGGGGTTAACTGTCAATGTGTTATGTGAAATTAGATGGGCTTAAGGTGGCCTGGTACCCACACCTCCTCAACTAAGGTCTACTGTTGGGGATTTCTTTCACATTTGTTCTTTGTACAGCATCTAATACTAATTTTTCTTCTATCCCTCATCACAAGACGCCGCTTTGAGTCTTATAATAAGTTTAAGACTCTATTTAATGTTATACATAGTGAAGGTATGAATTGTTCAGGATTATTTCTATGACAAATGGGACGTTTAGCACTAAGGCACTGGTCTTTTCGAATGAACCAGGCATTAATAGATAGTTGGAAATTTGTAATGGTACACTCCCAGTTGAAACGTGTGTGGTTTTGATGTACCAGAAGATCTGTTTGCTGGAGTCCCTTAATGGTAATGGCTTGTTCTTCTTCAAAGTGTGCTGTTTCCTCATTAGGAGAGCAACCAGCTGGGCAGGAATGGATTGCTCTTTTGATAAATGCTTCTGTAAAATCTCCAAGGTTATTGATCCCCATAAAAGCTATCATACCTCTAGCTATACATATTAATTTAAACAGAGCTGCACCGCTCAATGATCCAATTTTAGGAAATGTCTATTTAGAATCAAGTAGGGTACATTTTCCCTTAAAATGAATCTGTGTATATTCGAAGAGGGAAGAGGATTTACCATTGCAAAAATTCTACTGGATCTAGGGGTCAATTGAGTACATACATTGCTGAGGCCTACAGGAAGCAGAAGTTAAGTTAAAACATCGAAGCATGTTTTCAATACTCTATGATAAATTCTCAATTAGTGCTCCTTGTGGCAGAGGGTGTGCAGTCGCAACTTGGTATTGTGATCAAGATCTGTGTTTCTTAAGCACCTGCATAGCATATTATAGCCCAGCAAGATGATAATCCATATAAGAATGTTGTTCCTAATGATGAACTCATTTAAGATTATTGGGTTTTTTAATTTTCTACTAAATTTGCAGTGCTGTTTTGGATGGACAGTAATCATCTGTCCATTGTGGCCTGCATTCGATTTCTAATGCTTAGTCTGATAAACAATTTTGAGTAACTTACTCATTTTGGTATTCACAGAAGGTACTTACTCATTGATGAGTGAGTGCCTTCTGTGAATACCAAAATGAGTAAGTGCCTTCTGTGAATACCAAAATGGTAGTAAGTTATGGATTTTGTCTTAAGTTAGTTCTGTGAACCGGGGCCTCAGAGAATTCCCTGTTCTCTTGTCTTACTATTTGAGGTACAACATTCCAGTACTTGGAGAAAGGTCCAAGAAGTCTAAGAAGGGGTCACTAAAGACCAAACTGTTATTAAATGTGGTTTTATACAAGGTTAGGTATTTGCCCCTTCCTTTTTGCCGTTGTTTTAGCCAATTTAGCAAACTCTCTAGTGGAAGTACAAGGATTTCCTCCACAAGTAATACACTCCTTAAGCTAGCAACTTGATCCTCTTAGACTGAACCCCTGGTGGTCTCCAGCAGCACCATGTGGCCCCATTACTCCCGTAAGGCTAACAAATTGACCATTACCCACCTTAAAACCTCAAATAATTTTTGGAGAGAAAAGTTCTCAGTTGGTCTGGTTTCTAAGGGATTCCAAATTAAGGGGTCGATAATGACGACGGACGGACCTGCGTCACCCTGGCGCCACCCTGGCGGTCACATCCAGTATATTTAACATTGCGGCTGGTGCTGCTTTAAGCAGCACCCGCTGCAAAGTTAAAAATGCATGCTGTGCATTTGCATGCACAAAGCAGCAGGCACCGCGCGGTGCCTGCCGCATTGTGCATGCAAATGCAGGGGGGTACCAAAGGTACCCCCATGTGCACCCCCCCCTTCACCATGGGGGCCACGGAAAGGCCACGGAAAGGCATTCCACCAAGGCCATCCTAATATGGCTGGCGGTGTCTGATAGACACCGCCACCATATCAGGCCTTTTCCGCCGCGGTCGCAGGATTGTTTTTGTGCTGGAATGGGCACAATCTTGAAGAAAAACAACCCCATATGCTTTACCCTCTTTCTACTTGTGCGGCACACAGGTAACAATGAGGTGAAATAAAGATATTTCTCCTCGTTGTGACTCTGGTGGGGAGGCGTATAGTTCTGAATCATTTGCAGGTCTGCCAATCTGTAAATCTGGGAATGTGTCAGAATTCATGGTTTGACGTGTGGGAACACCCACGCTCCACCTTTGACCCACCTCCCTGCCGCAGAGTAATGCAAGTTAGCGATTTGCGCTGATTTGCGTTACTCTAGATTCATCAAGCCACACAGGGCAACCGAAGGTGGCCTTGCGTGGATTTGGTAAATCTCATTTTAGGTTTTGTGTTAGCCTGTATCCCCTTCCGTGGCACAGGGCGATGCAAAACATGTAATACATTTTGCCCTATGTTTTTATATTTTGTAACACACAAACCAAACAGTGCATCATATTGATGCCAAGCATTATCACACAACATTGTCACAAAGCATAAACTGAACAAAGGAAATGGGCACAGAGCATGCGCAGCATGTGCCAACCTATCCCTCAACACCCTGAATCACAGACCATGCCTATTCTTACCAGAATTTTGCCAAAACCAAGGTCGCGAGGGAGAACGAAGATGGCAGACCATAGGTGTAGTAAAACTACTACAGGAAGAGCGGCAGGAAGGAGACACACGACTCTGGTAGATTCCTGAGAGAATAACCTTCTTTTGTTTTAGGCAAATGGATTTTTTCTTAGTGGATAAAAGGGATTTCAATAGGTTATGGGAGATGGCAGAAAGAAAAGCAGCATACTCTGCTACTTTTCTGCAAAACCACCTTCTTCTTTCATCCATGGTGTGGAGATCTGAGCAAAGGCTATTGGACAGGTCATGGACTTGTATTGCAGAATGCAAGCTACATGGTAAGTATACTTCTGAAAAAAAGACTCTGTGATAAATGTAAATGTAAATGTAAACACGTCAACTGACTGCTATCGATTACATGGTGAAGCAGGAAAAAAGGCATTTATGGAGCTTACAGTTCCAACTCCACTTCATCTATTATTACAGTGGTGTTAGAAGTGTGATTATAGAACCCCAGAATGGAGGCTCTGATGCAGACCTGGTCAGGGACTAATATCAGCTGGGGCAGGCGATCCAGGTACAGCACTAGCAAACACAAGCCAGATGCCAGAAGTTTCAGCAGGGTCTCCAGCTGCAAAGAACCCACCAGCAGGTGACTCAAGAAAAAAGACAAGAATCTCTAGCCCAGATGTTAGATGCTATGGCAGCTTCCCTTGTTCATCCAAATATTCCTGATGCTGAATTGTAGAAGTACCGCCCTTGAGAAGACCATGCATATTCCTTTTGTACAGTCGAAAGGGCAGCCCAAATGGCTGTGGCGCCAGGAATGTTAGATCTATTGTAGAACTCCATTATTAACAGGGGTGATGCAGAGTGCATATTAGGCTGCCAACCCAGAAGGTACTACATCTCACCAAAACATCAAAAAAGCCATACTAGAACAATCGGCTATGTCGCAGAAACGTTTTACAGCACTTTAGGAATGCTAAGTTAAGATCCACAAATAATCAATGGCAGCTACACTATTGTACCAAGGATCTAGTCAAAAGATGCTTAAACACAACCCTGTCTACGAAGGAACAGTTATGAAATAAAATCATCCCTTAACTCAAGACCTGGCTAGATCTGAAGACCTGGCTCTTCAACTTGAACCCCAGCTACAACATGGATCAGCAGTCCTCCTACGTCTCCCCCTCAGCGTCTTTAGACCCTCACAGGTGAGTAGCCACGCTAAACAAACCCCTGATTGATTGATAGAACAATTTCTTAAGATCTTACGCCTAAACATACATTGGTAGGCTCAACAGCATCAAGACGTATTGAAAGAGTGAAGATGCAAGGTCTAATAGACAGGTTTTTACAGACTGCTATTAATGCCCAGCTTGGCGATGCTAGGAATATGGAGGGTGAATTTCTGATTGCATTTATCCACAGGGATAATGTAAAGAATGGGGCTATTCGTTTTGTGGCCTTTACAAGTAATGCGTCAACATTTTCCCTACACTGGGAACCAAACATCCCACTGTAGCGCTTGACTCTCTCAGGTTAGCTGACTTGAGCAGTCCATGGCTTACTCAAGGGAGGTGGAGTGTGCTAGTAATCACCATTCACTGGAACGCAATAACAACACTCAATAAATAATTGCCTTCGATGTATCGTCAGACATCCCAAATATGTACGTTAGGCAGATGGAGAATGCAATAGATGTCATTGTGTAATCCTATCAGACCCCCTAGAGGGTCAAATGAAAAACCATGTGTGAAAAACATAATAATTTTAGGTCTAAATACAATAGTCAATAATAACCATGTGTATATGCACTTAATAATGTTAATAAAGCATATGCACTTTGATCAGTAATCACAGTCAGCATTACTATATCAAAGAAGCATTTAAAAATGAACGTCACATGTATTTGGTGTGTTTTTGTATACTTTAAAACAATGAAAATTCAGACATAAAAACTGCCGCTTGAGAGCTTTACATTCTGAATGCACAATATGCAAACATAGACTTAGCCCCCAGAGGCCACTGTTCAGCAGTTACTGTTATTTGGACACCTTCAGGCCACAATAACTGCAGCCATAGGCTCAGTCACTAGAGAGGGCTGCACTCCCAGCTAACAAGCACATAGTCCAGCCTGGAGAAAGCTTGGAAAATACAGGGAATCCTGGCTTGGCCCTTTTTTGGGGCCCTACAAACTCGGGGACAGTACTTTTGGTAAGCACCTCTTGGGGAGATGCTGTCCTCCTACAGCCCCTACAGTCACCTCACATCGGTGGTGGTGTCCCTGCCATTCTGGGATCAGCATGTTGCTTTAAGCTCTGGGCAAAGCAAAAGCATTATGAGAAGCACCTCCAGGAGTGTGAATACTTAATAACCGTCTCTCCTGCGTAGCTGGGGAGTGCCACTGCCTTTTTTTTTCTTTTCTTTCTCTTGCCATGTGGCTTTTACCGCATGGCTCTTTCTTTTTATTTGGGAATGCCTGCTCCCTCCCAGGCACCCCCATGCCTCCAGACATTGGGTGCAGTACAGGAAGCCCACCTCTAGCTGACCCACAAGCACTTCACCTGCTGCCTACGGGAGCTGGTATCTGTGGGCAGGGTACTGAATTCTGTGGTGGCCGCCTGCGCCCTCCAGATACAGGCATCTGGAGCGGGGTAGGCCCAACACTGCATTGCATTTAGCATTGCTCAATCCCAGAATTGCCTCGTCATTGCTATCTCAGGGCCCAAAGTTGGGATTCCAGAACTCGCCTCCTTCTGTATTCTTCCTTGGGATAAACCTGGTGGTGCTCCCCCATAGTTGCTGCCATCAAGGCCTGGAGCTGGGGTTCCAGGCCCCCAATCTATAAACCAGACTAGGGACTAGGGAGGGGGTCCCATGCATGGCCCGCCCCGGCATATAAAAACTACAGGTACCCCATGTGGCAACCTGAATGCAACTGGCCCATGCCAGGGATTTGAAGTGGTAGGGTTGTGGAGCTCCACACAAAAGGGAAGCAAAACTGCACTCTGAGGCAATCTTCCCAATAGGTGTATAAAAGATTGTCACTGCAGACAAGACAGTAAACCATACTGACTTTCTACATGAGGGTACACTAACTTTATGAGGCCTACCACAGGTCAATATCCAATCCTATTGAGTACACCCTGCATGAGGCTACCTGTGCGCTGTTATTAGGCTGTACATGACAGGAGTGTCCCTCGCACAGCCCTCACACGTGTACACGTGTTCACGTGTAACCAGCCAAGTGACCATTACCCTTGCTAGTCTCAGAGGTCTTATCTTAAAAGGCAGACACTGGTGGTAAACGCACACATTTAGCATGAGTTTATCGTGGGCGTGTCACCGACTGTGAGGCTCACCCACAGTAATAAGGTCAAAAAACAGATGGTCAAAAAGCAAAAAAATCAAGGCGGATTTGATGAACAGAATCCATCGCCTATCCCACTTCGAGAGTGAGTATGGGAAAAATGGGAAAATATTTCTCTTAATTGTGTGGGCTCTATCAAACCTACCAAAGCTCTTGATTCTTGGCACAGCTATCCCTAATTTTCAAGACCTGATCCAGAAGGTTAGACTCCTAACCTAATGGTGGAGCCTGTGTTTTCGGAAACGGACCTATACAAAGTTAAAATTAAAGAAATCAAAAGTAAGAAGCTGAAGATGTGGGAAAAGTGGATCTACACCAATAAGAGAGAGAACACCTCCTCTCAAGCTACCTCAGTGGACTGAAATCTGGTTGGTAGGGTAAAATTCAGATAGGAACAACAAATGTATGCCATGCTACAGTGTGCATACATAGGGCATGGTCAGAATATGAGACCAGACCGATCCCTGCCAGTATTTACTTCCAATAGGAAAGTATTATGGTCTATTCAGTTGTTAAGGAAATACACATGCCAAAACTGTTTTGTCTAAAGGTTTTACAACTGCCACTTATTCATATCCCCCGAGGCCATCAGGGATCCATGAAAATGCTACATGTGATACTGCATGGTTGTTTTGGCCAGGAAAATATGTGGAAACTCAAAAATATTGCAAACAGTTCACTGATTGTTAGTTGTAAAGCTGGGCAACAGTTTCCAGATGCCTCTACAGTCTTTGACAATAATGCAGGTGCCATTTCAATGGATAGGTATGGGTTGGTCAGTCCTTTAGAACCCTACAGAAGGAACAACCAACTTTTTCTGGTCCTACTGGTGTATGCCACCTGATAACCAGAAGCCTTTCCCTTTTGAGGAACATCAGCTGCTTATATATGTAATCTCGTAATATCTTTCATCGCACGAGTGGGCGTTCTAAACAAAATGACAAGGGACCAAGACACCGATTGCATGTTACTGCTGGTGGCTCAAATCTGCACGATTTTACTAATCTAACACAAAAAAAACTTTTTTTATCATCCTCATACAAATGATCTTGTTAAAAGATTTAATAAACAATCAAAGAAATAATCAGGAAAGCTGTAGAAGATAATCCAAAGGACTAGGACAGGTACAAGATTCTTCCATTAGTGCTGTTCACTATCAGGAGTTTGCCATTTGCTTCAGTAGGGTACAGTGTTTTGAAAATATTGCTCGAAATATAACCTTGATCCCTTTCTGGATATGTTATGGGAGAGTGAGAGAAAGCTGGCAGTCAAACAGAAAAATATCAGTATCTCTGGTTGAACATGTACTGAATCTTCAGGTTTGGCTCCAAACTAGAAGAAAGGTGGTGACAGTAAATCTCCAGCAAGCCCAGAATTGCCAGCAACATTACAACTAAGAAACTCGGATCTGCATGTTATATCCCGGAGACAAAGTATTGGTGTTGCTCCTGACCTTTGAAAGTAAGTTGCTGGTGAAATTGCATGGTCCGCATAAGGTGATAAAGGCAATAGGACCAGTAACCTGTAGAGTCTACATCTAAATCCAAGTGTTTCATAATAATTTCCTTAAAAAATGGAAAGAACCAACAATAACTAAGATTGTCAGGAGTGAAGCATCCTCCTACAAGAGGGAGACTCTCCTATGTCCTTTGAGGGGAGCCTTAGCAGCAGTTTTGTGTAGGCAGAAGTAAAAACTGCGTGTGTGAAGTTCCTTAGCTGAAAAGGCATTGCTCAATCCCAGAATTGGACCTGTAAACATGATGCACTGAACAGCAGATGGGGACAAGTCAAGCTACAAGGATGTCATGGTGTCTACTCACTGGGGACTAATGGCCTGATTTTAGGGCCCATTAGGATGGCGGGCGGATCTATCGTGAAATGGGACTGCCCTACATAAGGGCAGGGTCCCGTGGGGGCCATTAGGATGTGCCCGCCACAGTGGCGGGCGTATCCTGCATTCCTGTCATTGTGGCGGGCAGGGCACTCAGCACCACCCGCCAGAATGCCAGGAAGGCATTTTGTGTACTTCCATGCACAACATGGCAGGCACCGCGCGGTGCCTGCCATGTTGTGCATGGAACTGCATGGGGGTACCCTAGTACCCCTCATGTGCACCCCATAGCCCCCAGAGTCCGTGGGGGTCCGCAAAGGTCCCCTGCAAGCAATCCCCGCATGCCTTTCCGTGGCGGGAATGCATGTTCCCGCCCCATTCTTATATGGCTGGCGGTGTTTAACAGACACTGCCACCATATTAGACTCTTTACCGCCCGGTCAACTTGTTAACCGGGTGGAAACGCGGCAGACGGTCTTTTCGTCCACCGCGGTCCCCCCGCCATTGTAATATGGCGGGGGGAAATGGTTGGCGGGCAGGGAAGGATCTTGGGCGGATAGCCACCGCCGTGTGGGCGATGGCGATCTGCCCGAGATCCTAATGGGCCCCTTAGAGTTCGACATACAGGATACTCCATCACCAATATGACAGATATACAGTACAGCATATTAAAAGTGCATTCTGTCCTAAGGCACTTGAAATACGTCAGACAGGATGTCCACCACATTTATGACAGAGTAACCCGTTGTAGGAAGTTGGCTCTATATATACTATACCAAAGTGAGGTATAATGTGCACAGAGTCAAGTGGATCCCCAAAGGTAGGCAGAGGTTAAAGTAGATAGTACCTTACTCTCTATTTGTGGTAGTGTGAGCAAGCAGTAAGGCTTTATCAGAGGGTAGTGTTAATGTCATGTTGCGGCTGTTACGCCATTCCGAAGCGCCGCAAAACACATGCAGGCATCGGAAATACTCACTTCCGGGCGGAAGTAAGTCCCGGTCTAGTTCTCTGTCTCCAAAAAAGCACTTCCGAGGGAAAACGCTTAAACGCGTACTTTCCCGCCGGATCGGTGCTTCTGATTCCTGGCTGATACCGTCCTGAGCACAGCGGATTACAGAGGTCCGACTCCCGCTGCCCTTCTCGACGACCTGGCAATTCCCGCCTGGATGCGAGAACCGGTAACACGAACAGTGCAGCTGCGCTGTTGGTGATTTTCCCTTCGCCGCTTTCTGGCGTTTCCTGTCCTGATTTCCTTGGGGTTTTGTGCCGCGTAGGAGCGCTATACTTATCCCGTACAAGTTGGCAGCAAGGCATTTCCCGGACATTACCTTTGGTCTTGCAGCCGCGCAGGAGCGCTGCTGCTCATGATTTTAGTGCACAGGAGCACTATTGATTGGGTACTAGGGCCACGCTACAGTGCTTACCCTGGAGTTTGATATTAGAGACACACCGCGCAGGAGCGCTGTACATTGGTTTACATTCACCACGTAGGAGCGCTATACATTGGTTTTCACCGCGCAGGAGCGCTATTCCTTGGTTGTTCTATTGCACACAGGAGCCTTTGTACATTAGTGGTTTCTCTTGCTTTCTTCAGTTATTGCGCAGGAGCGCTTTCCTTTGGTGGGTTGCAGAAGCGCATGGACGCTTCACCTGATGACCTTTCTTCATTGGTCCTGCACGTGTAGCACGCCGTGGTAAGTCAGATAACAGGGGCTCATTCCTGCATGTGTTTCGTTGTTATTCTCTGTCATAGGAGTAGTGCATGTTTCTAATTGGGTCTTTTTCTTGTATCCTCAGATGTGCCCAGACCCTAACCTACTCCTCTTCCACCGAGTTTCCTCTATTCCTTTTGGCTCCCTTCCCTGGTTCCATCTCGTCCTTGCTGGGTCCACTCCCCGCACGGGTTAGGTGGGTACAGGGGCGGTGGTCCTTGTCGTCTCTGGGGAATAGCTCCACAAGCCCAGGTGAGTCTTGTGGGGCACCCGACAATTAAGCATTTGTTGTACACACTCAGGCAAGAAATGACTTCACACACTCAAGGACTGAACTCTGACCAATTTGTTTTGTATAGAAATAATATTAAGTTGTATTTATTTCCTAGAACCAAGCCATGCCTGGTACAGGTAAGTGAAATTATAAAAACAATACAGTTGAATGTAGTTGTTTATACTTGGCTTTGGTTACAGATAAATCACTTGTAGAAAGCAAGTGCTGAATTACTGTACATATATCTTATAATTACTTGTGAGCATTGATTATATAACTTTTCAGGTTACTTTTCTTACACAGTGTGATATATCTGGATGACACACTGGGACACTTCCTAAATAAAGGGAAGTAAATGCAGTTTTATAATATAAATACAGTTTTGCAGAATTATTCATGAGACCCTTTTTTATTCTTGAAAGAACACAACGACGTTACTACACCCCCAGCGGCACAGATGCGGCCGGGTGTAGGAGGCGGTCATCGGGGATCCCAGGATTTTTCAGTAGAGACCCTTGTTCTTGGTCCAAGCTGCAGATTTGGTCTGGATTCCTAGAAGGCGATCAGCGACTGGGTAGGTGAATGGCGTCTTTGGGAGTTGAAGCCTTGTAATCACAATTGCTTGCAGACTGAGTTGGGTTCCTTGGACCACTTCAGAGAAACGATTGGGGTGTCGCCTTCGAACGTGGTTGGAGGGGACCTCCCAGATAATGGCTGCAGACTTAGGTTAGAAGCTTGTCGGGGTTCAGGGGTCACCGTAACTCAGGCTGGGATCTCCGGGGGGACCTACTTAGGATGTTGGGCCACTAGGGTTTGGGCTCAAGGCGCCAGGTGCGGAGTGGTGGGAAACTCACGGAGTCAGCCGGAATCAGTCGGTAGGTCTTGAGCAAGTCCGGTGCTCAGGGGAGACAAAGTCTTTGGATTGCGAAGGCAGGGCAGGCCCTTCAGGTTCATTGAGGGCTGCTGGCTGCGGGACCCACCAAGGATTTTCTGGGGGAGTCCATGGTCAGGACAGGCCGGTAGGGCTGGGGCCAAGTCAATGGGTGTCCTCCTCTTTGTCTTTCGGCGCAGCAGTTCAGACCTTCTTCTTCTTGTTTCTTCTCATTGGCTCTTGTCTGAGGAGGCAAGGTTCAGGGTTGCCCCTAAATACTACATTTAGGGGTGTTACATGTAGGTGCAGGTTGGGACCAATGGGTCCCTTCCTTGGAGTGGGTACCCCCTATATTATGCCACCAGTGGGAGGGGGGCATAAGCATCAATCTGGTTGGCTGGGTCCCCCCATTTGCATGACGGGGGTGTGGTTGGCAAAGTTGGGCACACCTCTCCTCCTAACTTGGTTTTCCTGCTGATTCTCTGGCCCAAAGTGGGGCTCAGAACCAGTGGATGGGAGCAGCAAATGGCTGGGGTAGCTCACAAAGGCGGCAAGCCGTTGAAGCTTCCCTTCGTGGACCCCGCCCATCCGAGGGGAGGAGGCTTGGCACCTCATCCCAGGAAGTGCTTTGTTTCAGGACCCCGAGAGCGGCAGCTCTCGACCCAGGGGTCCAGAAAAATGTCTGGGGGTGGCAGCTGGTGAGCAGCCACTCAGCCAGGACACTAGAGTTAGGTAGTTTTTCAGGGGGCATCTCTAAGATGCCCTCTGAGTGCATTTTTCTTAAAATTCCACACTGGCATCAATGAGGGTTTAATGTGCTAAGAAGGTTGTTACTAAACTTCCCAGTTTTCAGTAAAGCCATTTTGGAGCTGTGGCATTTGTAATGACAAACTCCCAGACCATATTCTCTAATGGGCTTAGACACTGTAGGGGCATAGGGCTCATGCACCTGGACCCTCACCACTGTTATAGTACACCCAGCTAGAGTGGTGGCTTACCTATGCCAGGGCAGTTTGTTTGTTGGGTATGGCACACAGGGATGTGTGACATGTCGACTCTTCATTTTGTTCTGCACCAAAACACAAACCTACAATAGTTGTGCGTGTGTGTGTAAAGGTGCAGGGCTTCTACGGGTGGCACAATAAGTGCTGCAGTCCTTAGAGGCCTTCCCTGGTCACAGTGCCCTTGGTACCTTTGGTACTTTTTACAAGGGACTTACTTGTGGCCATAGAGTTGCCAATTGGATTTTGCAAAGGTACAGTTTAGGGAAAGAACGTAGGCCCTGGTTGGTTGGTTGGCAGGAACCCAGGGCACAAAAAGTGGGGGGCAACCATGCAAAAAGGGTGACTTTCCTATACCCGTCTACCGTCTAACTATCATTTTGAATGCTTGTACCCCTAGGAACTTCCCCAGCAACGTAGTCATTCTAAGGACAGATCACTCCTGGTATACTGCTGAAGTGGTGATCCCTTTTGGTAGTAAATGCAGCCAAAGCACCTGCCCTCTTCCGAGTGGCTCTATGGTAACTTCAGCAATGATCCTCCCTGCGGCTATCATCCACTAGACTGCTCCAGTGCAGGAGCAGTACACTCTGAGCATCACAAGTCCTAGTGAGGCTGTTTATGGTCGAGAAGGTTTCCCACTAGGGTTAGAGGCCTCCCTCTGCCCCTCCTGACTATGCAATGGTCAACCAAAGCATCCACTGGGCTGGTGGCGCTGCAGCGTGGTTGACTTCAACAGGTCTGTGCAAGAAGGGAAATCCTCGGGGCTGCTTCTCTGTTCTGGAGGCGGGCTTTCAGCAACTATCCCCTGACGTTGCCCAGGAAACAAGGCCACCAGCTTTGCAGAATGGAGACTTGCTCTCCTCAGCCTGAGGCGCCGCTCACAGGCCAGCATTCCACGCCCCCATGCTGGCAATCATGGTAGGCAGGACAGGGCACTTTTCTGGAGAAACTTGTAGCACCCTGTACTCACCATCCCCCAAGCAGAAAGTAGGGGTGGAATGAAGCCCTGCACTCAATCAGCTCCCATAAAGTATAACACTCCTACATAAAATGGCACAGAGTGCAGAACAGCCTCCACATCCGAAGAGAAACACCACAATGCCTCACAGGGGAACTTACAGCGGGTTGAGCCCACGGCACTCAGGCTGTGCTGCAGCTCCTGACAACGTAGATCATGGCATTTTAAGGTCTTTTTATGTCCCAGAGACTTAGGAAAGAACATGGGGGAAAACCAATGTGCCTTGGAGAGTATTGGGGACACAACAAGAGCAGGAAGGCAGCAGGCCAGCACATAAGGTTTAATTGCAGAGTGGCATTCCCTCCAGCAGCCCAGGAGGTAGCAGGCCAGCACAATCAAAGTAAGTAGTCCAAATGGTGGTCCCTCCTGGCAGCATAGCAGTTCTCTGGCAATGTGCAGCGTCTGGTTACAAGTCCAATGCTGTACCTCAAAAGTCATATTTGTGCCAACTGTATTAACATACAATATTTTTAAAAAAGATAGTAATTTCTCAAGAGAGCATCTTTGTAGTATGTGGTCAAATGTATTTTAGTATAGTTTTTATTAACTTTTACAAGGACATGTATCGCAAAGACATATACATTGCAGAGTAGTTACAATCATATATTTTTCTACAATTAAATTAAGAACCGTTCCCCAACATCCTCCCTCCCACTGCTCCTGGCAATGTTCAGAATTAACAAGCAAACATTGTATTCGCTAGGGTGTCGTCCGTCTTCCCTATGTCTCGATTCGTCAAGTATCTAGCGAATATGTACTCACTACTTGCAAATACATACATTTCATGTCAGTAGTCTGCATGGTAGAGATCCATTTCATCTTTGCATAGTGCTCCTTCTTTGCATAGAGATCTTACTCAATGCTCACATCTTTAACAAGACTAAGTCTTTCCTAATTACATGTCTTAATTGTTTTTTAAGTCAATTATCGTGAACCATGAAGAATAAAATTGAAATATAAGTATGTTAGTATGAAAAGTTCACCTCTTAGTTCTGTTAATGTGACATAGTTGGTTTGCTATAATTTCAGATGTGATTGCAACCATGGCAATAGTGATTATACTACTCATAATAGGAATCTAAAAAAAGTTAAAACAATTAAGTAGACCATAATAATGATAATAAGGCAAAGCACATTAAGGGGCTCATTTTTTAGCGTGTGATGCAGCGCAGCACAGCAAGTAACCTTGCTGCGATGTACAGCGTGACAGAGAAAGAGCAGGAATGGGCTGCATTTAAGGCAATATGGTGCATTCCTGTTTCTTTTCCATTGCGCTGGCACCCTTTTGTTAGTCTATTGCCAAAGCAGGCACCCTTGCACCATGATCCGAGGGGGCCATTGTGCCTCCAGGATTGTTTTTGTGCTGGAAGGGGCACCTTCCTGCACAAAAACAATCCTGGGTGGCATATTCCTCTTTCTATGTGTGCTGCAGATGCAGCACACACATAAAGAAGAAGGAACGAGGAGAAATAGATATATTTCTCCTCATTACGCCTCCCCTGATTAGGTGTAAGATTTTGGTGCATCCCCAGGTTTAGAAGTTCTTGTAAATCTGGGGATGCGGCAAAATCCATGAGTTGCATGGGAGCACCTACGCAACACCCATGAAACGCAGTGTAACACAATGCAGCAATTTGTGCTGTGTTGTTACACCAAATTTTTTAAGCCACTCAGAGCCACACAAAGTGGCTTTGCGTGACTACACAAATCTGACTTAGAGATTTGGTTCACACATGTAACACAATGTGTGGTGCAAACGTGACAAAACCCTCTCGTAAAAATGTCCCTAAGTGTCTTTTGAGAAGCATTCTGTTGGTGTAGCATTCACAGCTTTCTCAAATATATTAGACTCATCCCTACAAATATATTAGGTAGCATTCAACAAGAATTGCATTGTTTTGAAGATGGAGTGAAGTAGGTGAAAGTTGTCTATAGGCTCAGTTTAGGAAGATAGGTGAGGGAAAGTCCACGTACTTTAGTATTTTTAGTTTTTTTTAAAAATGAGGAAGTCAAAGTGTAAGGAAACAGGACATTGGTTGTGTGGCCTGCACAGCTAATGGGTCCACATTTGCCCTCCACTTGAAACCAAACACCCCATTGTAGCCCTTGACTCTCTCAGGGTAGCAGAATAGAGCAGCCCAAGGCATTCTAAAGGGAGGTGGTGTGGGCTAGTAATCACCATTCCCTGGCACGCAATATTAACACTAAATAAATGATTGTTCAGGCTGTGTTTTTTCTTTTGAAAAGGGTAAAGTACCATTTGTTACATACACACTACTCAATACTATGCAGTAATTTATAAATATACATGATGTATATACCTTTTTATTTCATTGCGTATTCACTTCTGATCCCCTAAAGGGGGCATATTCAACAAATCACGTCAAAATTCATCATCCTAGGAAGAAATGCAATAATCAAATATAACCATTTGTGTATGCACTTATCACTGATAATAAAGCATATGTACCTTGATCACGAGTTGCTGTCAACATCATTATTTCAATAAAGCATTTACAAGAAAAATATGCATTTCTCATGGGTCTGTGTGCATTTCATATACATGCAGCTTTGAAAGTGCAATTATAGAAATAGCTCCTAGAGAGCATCACCCTTGTTATTACATCCCACATCTAACCATAACATTTGCCTCTAGAGAGAGCTACACAACTTGCACTCTTTTTAGACAACTCACACCACAGTAATTAAAGCATTAGACTCACCTCTAAAGAGTGCTGCACTCCCAGCTGAAGAGTACATGCTCCAGCCTAGAAGGTGCTTGAAACATGGAAGAACATCCTGGGGGTAGTCGTCACTTCATGCACGTAAACCTAGGTCAGTAGTTTAAAAACATGTCTTTGAGCCTCTTTTTGAGGAGCTGCAAAGCTCCTGTAACTCCCCAAGCTCTTTTCTAGGTTCATGGTGGTGGGCCTGCTGTCATTGAGCCACTACGAGCAGCAGAAATGGGTGAGTCCGTTTCAACCCCGCAGGGCATTATGGGGTGCTCCTCTGGAGCAGGGAATATTTTATTAGCAGCCCCTTCTCAGCCAGTGATAGTCTCTGCATTTGGTGAAGTCGTGGCATGCATTTTCTTTTTTCTTTTCTTGGGGGTGCCCTTCCCCACTTGAGGACCCCTTCATGCAGGCGCGCAACACCCATTGGGCTCACCGGGCTTCAGCCCCCCCCCCCCCCCCCCCCCCGTCGCCTCCTCTGCCCGGGCTAAAATGACACGCACTGAAATGGTGCAGGAAGGCTGCATCCGATCCGAGAATGTGATTTTTTAAATGCTTCCTGAGAGGCCCAGCAGCCCGAGCCAGACAGCGAGCCTCTGAAAAGTTTCAGCGAGTGAACCGACCCCCCTTCCCTGACCTCTTGTGTTTCCTTTAGAGTGGCGCAGAGGTGAAATCCTTGCCTGAAGGCAGGGATTTCACCTAAGCACTTGATGGGTTGTGAGCATGGGGTGTGAAGATGTGCACAGCAGGGGAAAGGCATGGCCAGTTAAGGTGATGCTTTTCCTTTGTAAAGGAATTTCTGCTGGCATCTTAGCACAGGGTGTGCTGTCTGTGCAATTGTATAGATGTGTATTCCATACAAGTGCACAGACAGCAAACCCTATGACGCCAGCAGGAATTAATTTACAAAGGAAAAGCTTCACCTGCACTGGCCATCCCTTTCCCCCTGCTGTCTGTGCATTTGACACACATTGATCTACACAGTGAGACCTTCGGGAGGGGCTGGATGCCAGGACGCAGTGCTGCTGATCAGCCAGACTCCACAGTATAGTATCAGAAGAGCAGGCAGCAGTTTTTTCTGTAAGTTCCAGTAACTTTAATGCATTTTTCAGCACAGCATTACCTACTGCCTGCATATCTAGGTTACTGTGAATGTTGTTCTTGACTTACATACATAGAAACGTCAAAGAGGACAGTCCCCTCCAAATATGCAAATGTAGTGTAAGTTTGTAGTGTTTATTTTTTTTTGGGGTGCTAGTGGGTAATTTTAGAGTTCAGGGTGGGTGTGGGTTTTAGGGTGCCAGTGAGTAATTTTATGGTTCAGGGTGGGTTACGGATTGGGGTGCCAGGGGCTAATTTTAGGGTTCTGAGCGGGTATGGGTTTTTGGATTCCAGGGGGCAATTTTAGGGTTCAGGGTAGGTATGGGTTTTGGGGTGCCAGGGGACATTTTAGGGTTCAGCGTGGGTATGTGTTTTGGTGTGCCAGGGGTAATTTTAGGGTTCAGTGCAGGTGTGGGTTTTGGGGTGTCAGGGGGCAATTTTAGGGTTCAGGGTGGATATGGGTTATGGGGTGCCAGGGGGAATTTATGGTTCAGGGTGGGTATGGGTTATGGGGTGCCGGGGGAATTTATGGTTCAGCATGGGTATGGGTTTTGGGGTGCCAGGGGTAATTTTAGGGTTTAGGGCAGGTGTGGGTTTTCGGATGTCAGGGGGCTATTTTAGGGTTTAGGGTGGGTATGGGGTGCCAGGGGACATTTTAGGGTTCAGCATGGGTATGTGTTTTGGTGTGCCAGGGGTAATTTTAGGTTTCAAGGTAGGTGTGGGTTTTGGGGTTTCAGGGGGCAATTTTAGGGTTCAGGGTGGGTATGGGATATGGGGTGCCAGCGGGGAATCTATGGTTCAGGGTGGGTATGGGTTATGGGGTGCCGGGGGGGGAATTTATGGTTCAGCATGGGTATGGGGTTTGGGGTGCCAGGGGTAATTTTAAGGTACAGGGTAGGTGTGGGTTTTGGGGTGCCATGGATTAATTTTAGGGTTCAGCGTGGGTATGTGTTTTATAGTGCCAGGGGTAATTTTAGGGTTTAGGGCAGGTGTGGGTTTGGGATGTCAGGGGGCTATTTTAGGGTTCAGGGTGGATATGGGTTATGGGGTGCCAGGGGAATTTATGGTTCAGGGTGGGTATGGGTTATGGGGTGCCGGGGGAATTTATGGTTCAGCATGGGTATGGGTTTTGGGGTGCCAGGGGTAATTTTAGGGTTTAGGGCAGGTGTGGGTTTTCGGATGTCAGGGGGCTATTTTAGGGTTCAGGGTGGGTATGGGGTGCCAGGGGACATTTTAGGGTTCAGCATGGGTATGTGTTTTGGTGTGCCAGGGGTAATTTTAGGTTTCAAGGCAGGTGTGGGTTTTGGGGTTTCAGGGGGCAATTTTAGGGTTCAGGGTGGGTATGGGATATGGGGTGCCAGCGGGGAATTTATGGTTCAGGGTGGGTATGGGTTATGGGGTGCCGGGGGGGAATTTATGGTTCAGCATGGGTATGGGGTTTGGGGTGCCAGGGGTAATTTTAAGGTACAGGGTAGGTGTGGGTTTTGGGGTGCCATGGGATTAATTTTAGGGTTCAGCGTGGGTATGTGTTTTATAGTGCCAGGGGTAATTTTAGGGTTTAGGGCAGGTGTGGGTTTGGGATGTCAGGGGGCTATTTTAGGGTTCATGGTGGGTATGGGTTATGGGGTGCCAGATGGGAATTTATGGTTCAGCATGGGTATGGGTTTTGGGGTGCCTGGGGTAATTTTAAGGTTCAGGGTGGGTTTGGGTTTTGGGGGGCAAGGGGGAATTTATGGTTCAGCATGGGTATGGTTTCTGGGGTGCCAGGGGTAATTTAAGGTTCAGGGCGGGTATAGGTTTTGGGGCTCCAGGGGGGTGATTTTAGGGTTCAGGGTGATATTGGGTTTATGGGGTGCCAGGGGGTAATTTTAGGGTGTGGGGTGGGTATGGGTTTTGAGGTGCCGGGGAGGGATAATTTTAGGGATAGGATGGGATGGGTTTTGGGGTGCCAGGGGTAATTATAGATTTCAGGGCGGGTATGGGTTTTAGGGTGTGAGGGGGTTAATTTTAGGGTTCAGCGTGGGTATGTGTTTTGGTGTGCCCGGGGTAATTTTAAGATTCAGGGTAAGTATGGGTTTTGGGGGGCAATGCATCAAGCTAACAAAAATGTGTACTTTAATTGTTGTCCAGTTTCAAATGCAGAATTCACCACATTTTTTTCTCAGCTTGACCTGAGCATTAACCGATCCTGATTATCTGCCATTTTAGCTCCGCCCCATTGATTTACATTAGCCACGCCCCTTCATCTGCCATGTTAGCCCCCCCCGAAATTAAGACCTAGTTGCGCCCCTGCCTTCATGCCTCCTTTGTTGAGTAGCAGCCCAGGGAGCCCAACCATGGCTGCCCTGGTCTAGCTCTCTGAATGAGCAGCACTTCTCCAGCTGGAAAAAGTGTAAGAATCGGTCCCCAGGGAGATGGGGGCAGTAAAGGCAGGATTGAGCCACGGAAGTGGGCCCCACAAACGCCCCTTCCTGGGTAAAAATAAAGGAATGATCAAAGCGCCGACCCTCTGGCCCACCCCAGGGAGGGGGGTTTAGAAGTCAGGCAGTGGAGCTGCACGCTCCACACACTTCATCATTTCTGGAGGGTCAAGGGTCAAATCATTTTTTTAGCAGCTATCTCGGGCCCTGTTGGGCAATTTTACTCCATCTTGGGCTCATTTTGCTCCTGGTGATGAACCCTGTCCATCTGGAGCACTTTCATTAGGCCTCTTGGCCTCTAAGGTGGCGAACATTTTGTAGGGGGCTGGTTCCACTGGCTTCCTGTGAGAGCCTTTGTCCTTTGCTCCCTCTGGAGCTTCTATCCTCCATGGAGCAGAAGCCCAGTCTTTCCCCCAACTAGTACTCAGAGGGTGTAAGGGTACCAGCTTCTCTGGTCCTGGGTAGAGCCCCACTTATCCTGGGGTCAACTGAAGTTAGAGGCATTAGTCCTAAAGAACATCCAAAATGCCACAGCCAGACTGGTCCTCGGCATCCCCCGCCACAGCCATATCACTGAACATCTCCACGAACTCAACTGGCTCCCAGTCCACAAAAGTATCACCTTGAAGTTCCTCACACATGCCTACAAAGCCCTCCATGATGCAGGACCAGCATACCTGACCCACAGCCTCGTAGTTCATATACCTGTCACAGTTGCTGGACCGGGAGTTGCGTGAACTACTAAGATGGCCGCCGCACAGGTATGCGCATGCACAGCAATGGACCACAAAGGTCAAAGAGCAACCATCCCCGAGCCGCAACGCTTCGCACTCCAGTCTCTGGCGTTGGGCCATAACTTCCAGGTCTTCTCGTCACTTCGAGGGTGTCTGGAGTCTTCTCTGCGTTCTGCCTCCGTGGAGTGTTGCTCTTTTTCCAGGATTTCTCTCCCGGTGTTCCTGATTTCGGCGTGCGTCCTCCACCTCCGGATTTCTGTCCTCTTCGGATACGCGCCATCCTGAAAAAACAAGAAATGAAAAACAGTAAACTACATTACTGTCACATGACGGTAACAGTGCTTTGCGCTGTCATTTATTCTTATTAATTCCACCCATGCATACTTATCTATTTCGTGTTCCTGACGCTGTGGGCATCCGTTCCTTCTCTCTCTCATTGGGATTTAGTAACCTATGCATGAAGAAAGAAATAGACGTTTAATATTTACCTGAAGATTAAAGATATTTTTATTTCGCAAATAGACACTTTATGTTTGTGAAGAATATGTTCATACTGGAGTCTGGTTAAATAGGTGGGTTCTAGCTTAGGGCTTATTCATCCCTTCCCTTCTATATATTTCCCTCAAACGAATAGTTCCCTATTTTTTCCTACAAGAACCAGACACTTGCTTGACAACCCTAGCTATTTGAAATACTATGAAGAAGGGAAACCTTGAGGCATTAAACAACCCATAAGAGAGATTTAGGAATAGGGATTACCAGTTTTTTGTTCTTGTTCTTCTCTATTATCAGCAGATGTTGTGCCTTGTCCTTGCCTGGTCCTATCGCAGCCTGGGGTTCGATGTGTGAACCTTAACCCTCCTTGTTTTGTTTCCCTTCTTCCCCAAGTTACCATTGTCACTTTGACCTTGTTGGGTGCAATAGGTGATTTGGCGAAGTAGTGTACCTTTCTTCATGTCATTCCATGACATTCCTGTGTATAAAATAGGTGAGACCTGACAGAACCCACCAGAAACCTCTGCTCCGCTCAGCTGGCCCTTGCCACCATCCCTCGGATCCACAAGACTAGAACCGGAGGAAGATCCTTCTCCCAACTCGCCGCCAAGACCAAGAACACCCTGCCTCTACACCTGAGACAGTCCCAGTTGCCGACCCAATTCAGGTAGGATTTCAAGACCTGGCTCCTCAACTGAACCCCAGTGCCCTGACAGCTCAGCAGCCCCCCCGCTGTGCTTTGAGACCCACACAGGTGAGTTGTCACACTTTACAAACTCTGATTGATTGATAGTCCATATGGCATCAGGGTTTCTTCCTTCCAATTGTCCATGGCAGCTTTCTCCAGCCCCAGTGTCTAGCAGAAAATCACAGCCAAGAGAGCGCTCCCTCTTGTGCAAGACCTTTTAAGTAGGTCCCAGAAGTGAGCCACCTCTGGCCTATCATGGGGTGCCACATCACCTCTCCACTCCTCTCCTGCTCTCCTGCCTCCGGAGCAGCCTCCCGCCCCTTCCCTAAGCCAATCACAACGCTGCAATTGCAGCGTTGTGATTGTTTGGGACGGGACCTGCCGCCCCTCCTTTAAAGGTCTTGCACAAGAGGGAGCGCTCTCTTGGCTGGGATTTTCTGCTAGACAGTGGGTCTGGAGAAAGCTGCCATGTGATTCTTGATGGATAAATCTTGGAAACTATCACAAACTTTTCTATAGTGGAAATTGACATTACTTTTCAGTCGACTTTTACATTGCCTTACATTGGTGTATACCTTAATTGTGACATGTGCCCAGGTCTTTGTGTTTCATTACCTCAGTGCAGGGCAACCTATATGGATCGAGGGGTTTAAGGGAGTTTCCCCTTTCCTGTTCTGGCACCGTATTAATTATTTTCTGTGTGTTTTACTCAGGCGTGTGTGTTTGTGCGTGCACGTACACACACACACACGCACAAGTTCACTTTAGGCAAACTGATTACAACTGCCCGAATGCACTGACTTCTTAAAACAAAGACCAGGCCTAATCAAAGATTGGCAAGGCCAATAGGTCTCATCTATGTAAGGGCTATTTATTGGCATTGGCAATGTGTTTAAGCCATTTTGTAAACAAGTGTGGCAGCTGTACAGTATGGCCAAAAGTTAGTGGCATATAATGAGGGGGAGTAGATTGGAAGGGGGTAGATCGGGGTAGAGTGGAATAGGGTAAATTGGGTTAGAGTGGGGGTAGATTGGCATAGAAAGGAGTGGGTGGATTGGGGTAGATTGGAGTGGGGTAGATAGGAAAAGAGTGGAGTGGGGTAGATTGAAGTTGAGTAGATTAGTGTGGTAGATTGGAGTGAGATAGATTAAATTAGGGTAGATTGGGGTGGAGTGGGGTAGATTGGGTTGCAGTGGGGTGAACTGGTGTGGAGTAGATTGGGTTAGATTAGAATGGAGTAAAATAAAGTGGGGAAGATAGGAGATGGGTAGATCAGGGTAGATTTGGGTAGAGTGGGGTGGATTGGGGTTTATTGGAGTGGATAGGAGTGGGGTCGACTGGATTGGAGTTGGGTAGATTAGAGATGAGCGGAGTGGAGTGGGGTAGATTGGAGTGGATAGATTTGGTGGATTATAGTAAGGTAGAATGGAATGGAGTGGGGGGGTAGATTGGAGTGGGATATATTGGGGAGAGGTGTAGGTTGGAGAGGTGTGGGGTAGATTGGGATGGGGCTGTGTAGATTGGAGTAGAGTGGATTAGATTGGAGTGGAGTAGATTTAGTGTGGGAGTGGAGTAGATTAGAACAGGAGTAAACTGAAGTGAAGTGGAGTAGATTGAGTGAAGTGGGGTAGACTGGAGTGGAGTGGGGCAGAGTGGAGTTGGGCAATTTGGAGTGGGGTAGATTGGAGTGGAGTAGATCGGAGTGGTATGTGGTAGATTGTAGCGGATTGGAGTGGATTGGGGTGCGGTGGGGTAGATTGGGGTACATTACATTGGAGTGGAGAGGGATAGATTGGAGTGGAGTAGTTTACAGTGGGGTAGAGTTGAGTGGGGTAAGTAGTGGGGAGTGGAGGGGCAAAAAGTGGCGTGGCATGTTGTGTCGTGGAGTGAGTGTCGTAGATTGGAGTGACGTGAGATGTCTTAGAGTGTCTTAGAGTAGAGGGACGTAGAGTGGAGTGGCATGTCATAGAGTGGAGTGGCGTAGAATGGAGTGGAGTGCCATAGAGCGGAAGGGCATAGAGTGGAGTGGAGTGGCGCAGTGTGGAGAATGGATGGTGTAGTTGCTCACTGTCATTACAGACAACACATTTTCAATTGAAATGACCATTACATTTGCAGGGAAATATATTTTTTCTGCAGACAAACAATAATGTTTGCAAATGCCTGACAGCCTAAATCAAATAAAGCCAGCAACTAGAAAGCTAGAAAATGTGAGTTACAAACCACAAAGTCAATGGTAGTCAACGAGCGGAATGCAATCCTAGGTCACCTTCCTATCTGTCCCCAAGATGTCTTAGATGTCTGGTAGGCTTCAACCTAAAAAACAGCTGTGCTGCTTACTTGGAAGGCTCTGACATCAACTGTGATTAACCTGCCCTCTGGTTAAGGGTATCAGCACCAGCTATTAATTACTAGTTATGCAACGTGAAACGCTGTTGCCTTATTGTTAACTAGCATTACAGCATATATTTACTTGGATTGTAGATTAGCCAAAAGATACTGCTTTTTACAGAAGTGAGATCAGCTGTGGCTCCTCTGCAATGGTGGAGGAGCATCGCACCACTTTTATTGCGGTTTTATTTTTCAGCTGCCAGCTGAGCCAGCGTGTGTAGGGCGGGGCTAGGGTCATAGGGAGGAGCACTTGGTGCACTTCTAAGTGCAGTTAGGTTTCTCTAACCCTGCTGTATTCTACAACTGGATGGAGAAACGACACAGACTACCTGTGTCTGAGCGGAGCGTCAAACCAGCCCACTCTGGCTAATCCCAGCGCTGCTCTCATAGCATGAGAGCAGCATCTGGAATGGTTGGGGAGTCTGTCCCAGGAATTGTTGGGAGCAGCAGGAGAACGGAGAAGCACCAAAGAGCGAAGTGGGCACAGGATCGGATACGTTTTTTTAAAATTCAACCCTAACCCCCCAACTTCCCAGCTGCCCCGCCACCCCCTGCTGCATATTGGCAACAGCCGTGATTGAGAGATATACTCATTGGCAGATGGCAGTTGCTGTACTGCCTTGCGTCAAAGGGAGAGAGGAAAATGTGCTGTATCAACTAACATAAGGCACATTTTCTTCTCTATCCCTGCGCTGTTGCACTTCTAGCTGCCAATGCCCAACACACACATTTGTTATCGGAAGGAAACCTTTCTAGAAAAAAAACTATCTTTTAACACATTTCCTGCTTTGTATGCCCACTTTCCTATGCACCAAACATGCAAAGTAAGAAAAACAAGGAGAAGTGAAAACTTTGTATGTGCGCTGTCCTATGCAGCATACATGCAAAGTAAGAAAAACGAGAAGTGAAAACATTTCGTCTCGTTACAGCTGCCATGAGGAGGCGTAAGATTTTTAAGCAAATCCCTATCTATGAATATTTGTGGATAAGGATTTGAGTCAAACCCCATGGGTGGTTGAGAGGAAATGACCATGTACCACCCCGTTGAGGCAAAGCTATGCAAAGCAGCACTTAGCTCAACTTTGCATTACGTTGGGAAACTATCCAAAGCAAATCCTGATTTTCCTTGGACAGTAAATCCCAACATAACACTTTGTGTTAGGTTTGTAACACAAACCTGGTGCAAAACATTAGTAAATCTGGACCATTTGATACACTATGCCCTCTCATGAATTGCCTGTGTATAATACCCACCTTGTCATCCACATATAGCCAGTGACCAGGTGAAATACTCTAGGCATTGCACCCCCAGATTCAAAGTTACTGCAAACATTTTCTATATTAAATTGACTGGTGCTCACCAGTGAGTGCAGCAACTGTTAGTTTCAATTTGTACATACACATTTAGTGATTGCCATTTTCATCCAAAGGCATTTACCTGCTAAATGCAAATAAAAACCTGGGGGAACTTTTATTTTTATTTTTTCATGCAAGACGGTCAGCAAGGGTTCTTGCTTCCCTGCGGTGTGTGAAAGGGAGAGAGCACTGTGGCAATGCAGGCACCCTTGTACCATAGTTTAAAAGGTGCCTGTGTTATGGGCAGGACTGTTTTTGTGCAGGAAGAGAAATCACAAGAACGATCCTTAAAGGCATATTCCTCTTTCAGTGTGTGCCGTCAGCACACATGAAAAGAGGGAGTAACGAGGAGAAATAACAATATATTTTGTTAAGTCTGTGTCGATAGGCACACCATTTTGTCATACACCCAGGTTTACAAGTCTTTCTACATCTGGGTTTGTGTCAAAAAACAAGGGTGGATGCATGGGGATGCCCATGCTCCACCCATGTACTTCGCACCCGATGGAAAGTAATGCGCGGCAGCTCTATGTGCTGCCTTGCGTTACTTTGTATGTCGGGGCTTCGCCACAAAAGTGATGCAACCTGATGCAAAATCATAGTAAATCTGGGCCTTTTCACTTACACTGCTTGCGTACATGCATGTGTGCGTAGGGGTGGGGTTCCAGGCTGGATTTAATTCTCTGTTTTTAAATGTCCATTTATTGTTCTGAGTTCTCCAGCTTTGGGCACTGGGAAGTTGTAGTGAATGACAGGAGAGCCGCTCGCAACGCGCATGCTCACAGACGTGGGCGACAAAAGTGACCTAGATACAGAATGGCGCCATGCTAATTACTTGGTGCACTGGGTCAGGATTAAATTCAGCAGGTTACAGGATCGGATTGGAAGCTTCATCTGGCTGTCTGCCTACGGTGTCCTAAGCCTTTGCAGCCTCTGGTGCCTAATTGCATTTACTACTTCCCTTCGTTCCTCACAGAGGTGAACAAGTCAGTCTTGGCCCTTTTTCTATTATTTTAAATCAGCTTCTGTTTGTCCTCGTTGTAGGGATGTGTTGGAGCAGGTCAAAATGGAGATTTACAACAATTTATACATCACCAACATTAGTGGATGGTTGTTTTAGCTCATGGCTGCTCGCAACATTTTCCCAGGGGGCGAAAAGCTTGATCTTTGGTATGACCGAGGACCACATTGATGCCAGCAGGGTGGCGGTGGAGCGTAAAGTCGTGTAGGGGAAGCGAAGCATGTACATCTAATGGCTGTACTGATTTGCACAATGTGGAGCCAGAAAACCTGGTATGAATCCCAGATGTTCCACTTGACCAAATTGTGGGATCCTGGGCAATCATTTTATTTCAATTTCCATGCTTTTTCTTCATTATCACATATAAGAGGATCTGGAAATGCATAACTTCAGGATGTGTACTGTACAAAACCTTCTCCTGCGCTTGGAATTAATCCCTATTGGCATTGTTGTCAGGTGGAGAGGAGGAGCATGAATGCTTCTAAATTCATATTTGAAAACTATAACTTTTAAAAAAAATACTACTGAATGGACTACTGTAATTTGATTTACTTCGGTGAAATGAACGGTTCTGCAAGTTAATGAAATACACTTTACGAATATTAAAGAGACTATCATATGTTTACACGTTTGCTGTGTTAAAAATGAAGGTGTTCCTAAAGTTACAGGGCGCAGTGCATCCTACTAACTTACTTTCTTTAACTGCAAGGAACCTTTAAATGAATGTTCTCTATTTATTTAACACTTTAAAAAAAAAAATGTTAGTGTTGAATCGAGTAAACAGCAGCCCAGTGCTGCTTTTGCCTAGGGAGCCGCATGTAAAGGTCAGGAGGGCCATGCTTTGAGTATCACTGTTTAAGCTGTTCTGTTTTAAAATACACACACCCTCCAGTTACATCATTGCCTGTTGTAAATAAAACCTTTTTATGCCACTAGGTGTATCATTCGCTATATTTCGTTATGTTTGTGGATTGCATATTATTCGCTATTTAACTTGCTGGTAACGTGTCTAATTAAGTGTAAGGATTATTTAGACTTGAAAATAAGCTTTGAAGCGGCAGGTCATGTGGTATGTAATGTCACCTGAACCCCGACATGACACTAAATGCCACTATCCACTTTCGCTGTAATACCTTTTACCGTCTGACGTTAGCCAAGAGCTTTTTATTTTCAAGTCTTGCGTTTGCCAAGACCTTTTGATTTTCACGAAAATTATATGTAAATTATACTTATTTAAAAAAGCTTTCAGCCACCTCACTTCATCCATTGGCCTGATATTGTGTCATTCAAATTTTGCTTCCGCAACTTACAGCATAGAGCACAGGGCAATGGATCAGTCTACTTCCGCTATTGGCTAACTTCACTTTTAGTAACTGAATTTTGCTCTTTCGCAAGGAGCACATCCATACACAATCTAGTTCCCTTCAGTGCCAGTATTTTGTTGTTAGGGCGAGCAGACCTAAAAAGCATGCGAAGCATGCTTTGTCTGCGAAGACATCTTTTGTTGGCGTGTTCTGATGAATGTGAGACAGGGGATGTGCACGAGCTTTCCATCGGCGATTTCACCTCGTGGGCGCGCACGCCCAGCCGGCATCGTGCACATCCCCTGCCTCTGATTCTCACCTAAACACGCAGTCAGGCACACACGCAGACAGGCACACACACAGACGCAGGCACATACAAGCGCACGCACACACAGCCACACACGCACATGCACCCCCCCCACCCCCACACAGCCACGCATGCACCCCCACCACTCACGGGCGTGCACACACACACACACACACACAGATACAACCCCCCCTCCCACTCACCGTGCTCTTTCTGCCTCGTCCGTGTCCCTCTCTCCCTCGGCAGCCATTGGGTGTGTCTCGGCGTGGGAGCTCCACAGCGCTGGTGGTCACTCGGGACGGGACCCAGGACTTCAGCTGCCTTAGCGCCGGGGCTCCCTCTCCAGCAAAGAGCGCGCATGCGCGGGCAGCCCCCGCCCTCAGTCGCAGCCCAGTCCTGAGAGCTGCTTTCGGTTTCCTCTGTAATGAAAACATGCCAACTTGTGACCAATAAACACAGACCTGCCGACTGGTTTAATCAAGCGCATGAGATTAGGTTAGATTCTCCAAATGAGGGTGTATAAAGAGTCTCTAGCCCCGACATTAATTTACTATCAGCATTTCAAATTCTCACTGTGGTTAATTTGATGATGAAAAATTTGTTTTTCCTTCGCCAGCCCACTGACTTGCGTTGAAGTCAGTCAGGACAGTGAATGAGAGAAGGATGCAAAACGTATCAGTCGTTGCAGAGTGCGTTTGGTTTCGTCCTCGTAGCTGGAGTGTTCCTCTCAAATAGGGCGAGTTAGCATGTGTGCCTCATAGTTTTCTTTGCAGTCCCCTCGTGTGTTGTGCTCCATCATGGCATGCTTCTCGTTTCTATATTTCTCAGTCCCATAGTCTTGTCTTGAACCCTTCCCACAACTCCAGTTTCAGCTATTTAACCCTGAACTGAGGCAGAGCCTGTATGCGTGTCCGCTGTTTTCCATCCTGAAGCTTCTTGAATTAAAACAGCAATTTCAATCGGAGCTAGTTTAAGTATTATTTTGCAAAGTAGACTGACATAGCTCAACGATGTTCATCAATCACAGAGACAATTTCACCAAGTTCGCCCAGATCAGTATGCATACCATCAGCCATTCGAGCCCATCACACTCGACCTTTTTGGTTTCTTGGGCCATTTGGGTTTTATCCTTCCTTATAGGAATACTTGTGTATGCACAAACCATTTTGTAAACAGTAGGTGTCAGGGCTGTCCACTCTCCCCGTTTCAGTTAATCCTTTATGACATTCTCATTCTTGCCCAACAGACACCGATGCCATAAACTGCTAACCATCTGAAAATGTATCCTATGTATACAAATTCATAACTTTTTTACATTACTTATATATAACACCATACTTACCTACTTTGTCAAAATGCCAATGCATATATTAAAAATACTTTTACAACGCAAACCACTTTCTATTGCAATATTATTGACTACACCAACTCTCAAACTTATCTACTGCGAGACCTATTGCATTGCAAATGCTTGTTTTTACTTTATTATTACTTTAGTGTTGCCTTTGTGTTTAGAGCATGATGTGACAGCATGACACTTTCTATGTAGTTAGCTATTGGGGTTTTCAGTCAGATTTCATTCAATAGTCTGTTATTCTGTTATTCACAATGTTTTTCTACTTTAAACATCATGCATCATGTGGCAATGGGCCAGCCCAGCTCAGCCATTGCCTGACTTCGCTATGAGTCATGGAATGCTGCCCTTTAACAGGGAGAAAATCCACACACAAAATAGTTTCCTTCTGTACCAGAGACTACTATGGTAATGTGTGCTTTTTTAGACAAGAAATATTTTTTGCCTTTGGCCATTTATTTGTAGATTGTTGAGACAGCTTCGCTAACAATAAAGTGTTTGCAAAACCCATAAGATAATAAAATAAGAACTGCGAAAGTAAAAATTCGGGCAACCAACGCCAGACCTACTGTCTAGTCAATGTTTATCATATAATGCATGTCTGTGATTTCTATCATGTTATGACTGAGCAATGCTTTTAAACATTTTTATGCAAACTTGAAAACACTTATTGAAAAGATTGTCGTAAACTATTTTGATTATAGCAGCCAAAAGTATAAAAAACGTTTTAATTAAAAAAGAGTTTTCACTTAGATATTGTTGTTTAGGAGAATGTATTGTTGAATTAGCAGTCATTTTGATAGTTGCTTTTTGCATTTTTCAGCCAACAAGGAACAAAATACTATATAAAAAGTAGCGTGGGTTAACATTTATGTGTCAGATGCCAATGAAGAAATGGAAATTAATTGAGTTGGATAGTTTATTTAGATTATTCAAAAAAATGGCATGCATATAAAAAATATGGCTCCTTTTCTGGTTTCAAAACCAGTTAAACTCTCTATACTACTGGAATAAATTAATTCTCAAGATTTATGGAAAATAATTCACTGGACTGACATGCTTCTCATTCGATTTGATTTAAGATCTTTATTCGGTTTTAAACAAAATGAAAAACGTGCAAGAAACAGTTCACAAACCACACAAGTAGGGACCTAGTCATGTCGGTGTTACATCTGACAGGGTCCTCTGGAGTCCTGGAGATCAGTTATAATAGTTCCTATATTTAACAAGCATTTACAATGCAATGGTTTTGCCTTTGTTAAAGTTAGAGCTATTGCCATTGCTCTTGACATTATTTTTATTTATGTTTTTTTAACATAAATAAATGGCATTGTCATTTACAATGCCACTAGCTTTATCTATCGCAAATGACACACACAAACACACACAGAGCCGCCCCACACACACCCCCACACAGAGCCCCGCACACACAGCCCCCCACACACACAGCCACACAGAGCCCCCCACACACACAGCCACACAGAGCCCTCCACACACACAGCCACACAAAGCTTCCTACACACACAGCCACACAGAGCCCTCCACACACACCAACACAGCACAAGCAGGCAACAGGGGCAGACGGAGGCACAAGCAGGCAACAGGGGCAGACGGAGGCACAAGCAGGCAACAGGGGCACACAGAGGCACAAGCAGGCAACAGGGGCCCACAGAGGCACAAGCAGGCAACAGGGGCCCACAGAGGCACAAGCAGGCAACAGGGGCACACAGAGGCACAAGCAGACAGCAGGGGCACACAGAGGCACAAGCGGGCAACAGGGGCACAAGGAGGCACAAGCGGGCAACAGGGGCACAAGCAGGCAACAGGGGCACGAAAACGGAGGCACAAGCAGGCAACAGGGGCAGGTGGAGAAAACACAATTTTCAACAGCCCACTTGGCTCTGCAACAGTTGCCTTTGAAAATCAATACGGCGTAATGGGCATGATCAAATCCCGTCCCCTGCATAAAAAAAAACAACAGCCTGAGGCGACTGCTAACACAGATGTAGTACAAGGCATTACACGGCAAGGGTGCTGCTGCCGGCAATTATCCTGGTAATTAAACAAATCTCTCTCTCTCACACACAGAGCCGCCCCACACACACCCCCACACAGAGCCCCGCACACACAGCCACACAGAGCCCCCCACACACACAGCCACACAGAGCTTCCTACACACACAGCCACACAGAGCCCTCCACACACACCAACAGCACAAGCAGGCAACAGGGGCAGACGGAGGCACAAGCAGGCAACAGGGGCACACAGAGGCACAAGCAGGCAACAGGGGCACACAGAGGCACAAGCAGGCAACAGGGGCACACAGAGGCACAAGCAGGCAACAGGGGCACACAGAGGCACAAGCAGACAACAGGGGCACACAGAGGCACAAGCAGACAACAGGGGCACACAGAGGCACAAGCAGGGGCACACAGAGGCACAAGCAGGCAACAGGGGCACACAGAGGCACAAGCAGGCAACAGGGGCACACAGAGGCACAAGCAGACAACAGGGGCACACAGAGGCACAAGCAGACAACAGGGGCACACACGTGCAAAAGACACCCACAAGCTGACAGCCCAATTATCTTGAGCCACAAAATGTATACAGACCCTTAATTCAAATGTCATTTTTAATTTCAAAATTCCCACTGGCCAGCAGATCCCGTTCTGCTTCAGGATCTTAGAAATCTCGCATCTCTTGCCCATCCACAGTAAGAAAATGGTGGCCCAGCCTCCAATTAAATCCCGTTACTTTATGGGAATTCTTTGGACATGGGGGCTTTTAAAACCTCTTCAGGTTACACTTCATATCGTTAGAACATGGTTCACACATTTTATGCCTCAAAAGTAGATTCATTGGGGGTGGCGTTGCCAACAGCATGGCCGGTAAAGACTCACATCTCCGCTCTGAGTGGAAGCAACCTGAATCTTCGGCCAAGCACAACACACCTTTGTCGGATTGACGGGTTAGGTTTGTCCCAGTCCTCCACAGGTCTTTGGAGCCAAAGAGTTATTTTAAGTCCCAGGTTTATCAGTATGTTAGGAGTACACTTGGACACAGCCACGGGTCCCAGGACCTCAGAGACAGCGCTTGGGGTCAAGGATGTCGTACAACAGCTAGAGTGGTGGACCTCAAAACTGGAAAACTGAGTTCGTCGTCTCAGCAGGGAGGCTCAACATCCTGTGGCTCTGGGCAAGTCCCTTAATCTCCCTGTGCCTAACAAAATGAATGTGCCCATCTGTAAAGCCACTGGTGCTCATGTAAAGCGCTCTGATACCCGATACCTTCGGGTCAAGTTTGCATTATATAAAACGAAAAAAAAATGACTCACTCCAGCAGAAGCCAGGACCAGAGTCCCGGGCAGGCCCAGTTGGAACAGGTCAGCTGGGCTCTTCAGAAAAAGAGCTTCTTGCAGCTTGTTGTTGCTGTGTAGCTTCACAGGGAGCTCACCCAACTTACTCTTGGGGTTCACAATTTTGTCCTGGGAGTAGGTCTAGCACTTCAGGTCTCCTCACAGGTCTTAAACAGTAGATGCAGTCCATCTTTTGTTCTCCAACAGATCCAGAGTGTTCTGAAATGGGTACCTAGGGGGTCCCCGGAACTAGCTCATGGGTGGGGGAGAATCCTGCCCCCTCCCTGACTAATTGGGAAAAATGTTCAGAGATAACCATACCCACTATCTCAGCAGTTCCTGGTTGCCTTACAGTACTTAATCTCTGGTTAGCAGAGTCCCAGTGAACATACTAAAAAAACGCTACCAGCATCAGTCTACAAAAAATTGGGGGTGATCATGCATAAAGAAGCATTTCCTACATGGCCTATTGGTGTTATCAAGTTTGTTTTAAATAGTGTTTAATTTTGCTGTTCTACCTATGTTTAAGAACTCTCAATTCTGTAGAACAGAAAGTGAACATTGGCAATAAAAGCTGCTCAATCTTAGTCCACAACTCGGGTAAGATCCACACCAGGTTTTCAAGATATCTACGAGGTACATTAAAGTATATTTTATTTAAATATTATATTTTACATGACCAGTGCTTACTTCTGAAAAAACTTGCAAGGTTCTTACCATGACAGAAAAAAATAGCTATTTTAGGGATTATGTGACTCAGTTCCAAAATCGGTAATTGAGCCGCAAGATGAAACCTACTTATAAAGAATGTAGAATATAATGTCTAATGTTTACATTCCTGGCATCTACAATTACACACATTGACCAATCCATGACCAGCTTTACTAAACCACATAGGAAGCGTTGCCACATGCCTGCATGGCAACACACTTTCTTCCTAGACCCAAAGCAGTGCACTATGGGAACTGCACTCTTTACTTGAGTCACTTAAACCATAGGAACGGATGCACCATGTCATGATATGTGAAGGAAAAGTCTATGGCTGGTAATAAAGGTGACCTGCAAAGATGGAGCCATCCGGCAACCCTACATTCACGATATTCTGAGAGGAAGCTTACCAAGAGGCAATCCAAGTAATATTATAGCTCCACGTGGATACAATAATATGCACAAGACATTTGCATACCTTTCCAAGGGAATTAAAAGGGCCATTCCTTCAATAAACTCGTAAAGTAAAGAAACTAAATGAAGCCATTTTACATCTCATAACATCAGCAAACAAAGTAACATTCTTGAATGCCTTTAGTTGGCGATTGTTAGAGATACCAGACTGTGGAAAGAGAACTGCTTTTTTCTCTACGCTATGGTCGGATCAAACTCAGGACATGGCCACCGAAAATGCCTTTACAAAGCTGCCTATCCCACCCTTGCAATCATGCATCGTGTACAAGACACACAGCATAGTAGGGTTACTAGACATAAGGAGAGATGGGCCACAGGCCGTCTCTCGCCTACCTCTTCTGAGCAGCGTCACGGTGCTGTTAGCACTGAAAAAACAAAACACCCACTGGCTTGGATGAGAGCCCGAAAAAGAAGCACCGCGGCGGCTCGCACGCCCTCTTTAAAGTGAAGCTCTCTGCTAGTGAAGTGTGACATCCTGGCCCACAGCCAGCTGGAAATCCCTAAAATGCTTTCAATAAGCCAAATCAAAACATGTCAGCCTTCCTAGGAGTGGGGTAAAAAAAACTTGAGGTCATATTTCAGAAGTAGCAACCTGTCGCCTTCACTCAAACGGGAGGCAGATTAGAAGGTGTAGAGCGGGCATGTGCTGCTCTCAATATCTCTTCCAGAGGCAGGGACCAGCAGTCAGTACATCACACTCAACCACTGAAAGAGCTGGCTGACCAGCACGGCATTCCACGAGCCAGCTGCAGAGCACGACATTCCATGAGCCAGAAGCACAGCCTGGCATTCCATAAGCTAGTAGCACGGCATTCCATGAGCCAGCAGCAGAGCATTCCATGAGCCAGCAGCAGAGCAATCCATGAGCCAGCCGGAGAGCTCCCCTGTGCCGTTGCTGCCCTTGACGCCCGCTTTGAGATCCGGCGGGGGCTGAAAGCAGGCAGCGGAGCCCATCGGAGACGACAGCGTCCTGCCTCGTGGAGATTGCAAGGCGGCAGCGACCTCGCTTAAGCGGCGGCCCGTAGCGACGAGTGAAGGTAGGAGACAGGGGGAGAGAGGTTGGGGCAGGAAGGCAGGGGAAGAGAGGAGGGGAAAAAAAAAAAATCGACTCACCTGCACCTTGCGACGGCGGCACTTCTCCGGTCTCCCTCTTCGGCATGGGAGACCGGCAACGTCCTCCACATCTCCCGGGGTTCCCTCCAGGCCACGGGAGCCCCGCGGGCGCCGCCATACTTCTTGAGAGACGCAGAAGTGCCGGCAATGCCGGACCAGACTCGGGGGCGTTCCCGGCGTCGCGTGACGTCGGCAAAAGCCAAAGAATGTCGGGAACGCCCCCGTGTCTGGTCCGGCATTGACGGACAGGCCCCTCATCCAATGGCAAGGCTCCATTTACGGAGCCAGCCAATGAATGACGAGGGCCGAGCCAAAGCACACTACAATTCTCATCAGGTTTTCGCCTGCGCCGAAAAAGATGCGCAGAGCGCATCTTTTTGGCGAGGCAAAACCTAAAAAGGAAGACAGGTCGGATCCTAAATGTTATCGACCAATCTCACTAATCGACAGCTCCTGCAAGATTATGGGACGAGTAATATTGGACAGATTGGAGACTTGGATAACAGAAAATGGGAAGTTTTCCGATGTCCAATACGGCTTCCGGAAAGGCCTGAGCACTGTAGAACAGTGTCTCAACCTGCACCTGGTCATTGGAAAGTATACCATGGCTAAGTCAGGGTCCTTATACCTTGGGTTCATGGACCTGATGTCTGCCTTTGACTGGGTGCAGAGATGGAAACTGTGGGAGAAAATGTTGCTCATGGGCATTGATCCATCTATCGTCCATGTAGGAAGGTGGATACCCGACTATGGTTGCCCCCAACTTTTTGCCTGGTGTTTTGCTGGTTTTTCGACTTAGTTGACCTGGGACCCTGCTATTCAGGGCCCCAGGCCTACTGCTCTCTCTCTAAAATGGATTCCATGTACCTTAGGTACATATTCAATTTGTACTGGGCCACCTTATCAGACCCTGTAACTCAGGGCATAGGTGTACCCAGGGCCTACCATGGGCTGCAGCATGTATAATGCCACCCCTGGCTGGCCATCTAAATCTGACACAACTGGCTGCACGACAGCTGGGGCACGGTGGCGTAATCACCCCTTGCTTTAGATGTAGTATACCTATATCTAACCCTAAAATGGACACATAGATTCCTATCAGTCACTCCTATGGCAGGCCTTAACAATCCTGAAGGCAGAGTGCTTGGAATCATGTGAGATGGTGCTCTGGCATGAGCTGAGCCCGTTTGCAGCTTGCGGAACCAAGTCCTAATAGCTGTTCCATGATAACGCATACCATATACTCTCAAGTGCATTATAATCCTCGCGGTTAT
The DNA here is from genome assembly GCF_964263255.1 of Lissotriton vulgaris. Classification (NCBI taxonomy): domain Eukaryota; kingdom Metazoa; phylum Chordata; class Amphibia; order Caudata; family Salamandridae; genus Lissotriton; species Lissotriton vulgaris. Next base: position 602,534,988 of record NC_141699.1, on the reverse strand, counting down.
ATGCCAACTCTGGTATCGCTTTATCAAAACATGTCGAGTAAGGTGTCATACGAATTGGAATACTAACCCCTCGCCAATTCTGGCGACGGGGTTAGTATTACACCCTTCTAGAGGGACACGACATGTATGTAACTGTGAACCCCGGTTAAAGTTAACTCGAGCCTCAGCATCACAAAATGGATGCTGCCACCACAGACACAAGTCTGACCTCCTGCTGCTGGGAGTCCTTCCAGCGAGGGAGGCTTGGACAAAGGGTTTCCTGTCAGGGGCGGTGCTAGCACCATCCCAGACAGGGTTTTGTGTATCCTGGGTAGGCAGGGCTTTAGAGGAAGGTGACTGCAAGTGGCACCCCGGTGCTCACTATGCATCTGCCGGCTAGAACCAGTTCCAGGGGCACACCAGCCCCTGAGCTGGGGAAAGTCTGGCATGGGAGAGGGGTGTAACCACCCCCCTTCCTGGTCCCACCCATGGGCAGGACCTAGTCGCATGCCAGCCCCTTTTCCTTGTATAAAGATAGGAGCGGGCCCCCTTCCAAATTAGATCATCTTTGAATCCTGAAACTACTTTCTATGAAAGGAACTCAAGGCTTCTTCTTAAGATTTCTCCCTTGTGACTAAGGAGTAGTCACCCTGCATCTGCAGGCACCATCCAAGCATCGCGGTCTGCTGTAAGTCTCTCCTCCGGATCAAGACTGTCCAGCTTGACGAGAACCGGCTTCCCTGGCACCTCTGACCTCTACCTGCATCATCAGCCCAGCTGAGATTCGTGGGTGTGACGAGACCTCGAGGGACCGACCATCTTCAGGACTGCACGACGCTTGCCCAGCATGACCGACGAGGGATCCTCGAGTGAGTTCTTTGGGGTGTGAGAAGCCCCAACCCTGAGCAGCTCCAGCACTGAAGTTCAGCCTCCCAGCCTCCACGAGATCTGCGTGGGGCCCTTCTGATCTTTGCTGCTCACCGCGTTGTCTGGCTACTAGCCCGCTGGCTTTTGGCCTTCCCGACGACGAACGATGACATCACCACCGCTGGTCTGGTTGCTCCAGACTGGCCCTTGCTCCCCTCCAACAGAGGAGCACCCCGGACCCTCCTGATCCACTCCAGACGCCATTTTGAGTCCACCGCGTGGGCTTGCATTTGCCAAGACTTGTTGCCCCAATCCTGGGTCCAGCGACATCAAAAGCAGATACCATCGTGGGACAGCTCGCACCTCCATCCTGGTTGCCGACAATGCCTCCTGGTCCGTGAGACTGCAGAGCCCAGCGTCGCCCACTCACCTGGTCGAGGTGACTCCATCCGGTGCCATCCTGGTGCCCATCTAATCACTGGCTAGTGATTCAGAACTTGGTCCCCTCTGCTTACAGGTGTCTTCCATCTTCAATCCAGGCTTGGATCCCTCCGAATCTCTTCACTGGTCGCCTGCCAGCAACTTCTTCTTTCAGGCTCCATAGACTGCAACGAGGATTCCCGACGCCTTTCCAGACCTATGCACCCGCAGCCCCTGGGCTAGGTAAACTCAGCATTTCTGGGCTCCAGCATAGCTTTGCTATCCAAGGGTCCAGATCCTTTTTCGTTTCAGCTCTACCTAGTCGGATTCGTCCGATATCACTAACTTTACGAAATCTAGCATCCATAGACTTTGTCCTGCATCCCGCGTGAGAGTGCACACTCTGCACCCGATCTCCCTAGGCCTCCTGCTAGTAATCTGAAGGTTAAGTAGTCAAGTCCTAGCGATCCCAAAGCCTATTAGCGTAGTACTTACCTGCTAGTAATTTCGCATTCCACTTTTGTAGTATATGGTTTTTCGTGCCTCTCGGGCATTTGTGTAAATTGTGCGACTTTGCGTATTTTCCTAAGCGCTTTGTAATGTGCTTAGCGCCCTGTCCTCATAAAGAGTCCAGGGCTGTTGTGTTCTAAATAAATATACTTTTATTTTCATAACAACTTGTGTGGTGTCCTTTCACTTGGTGTTCAAGGGGTATATGTGATGGTATAACAGCTGGCTTAACACGCCCTCTAGAGTCTAGCCTAAAGACTGCTCTTGTCCATGCTACTAGGATAGCTGGTCTACGGTTGACTTACAACCAATCATCAATAAGGGTCGTTTGGAATGATACACAGTGATCACTAGAATAGTGAGCACTACATATCAGGCCAACTTCTCACAGTCCACTTTTTAGCCGCAATGCATCAGGGAGTCACAGGAAGAATACGATATGGAGCAGATGGCGAGCTTACCACATCCATAGAGATGGACTTTGGGGTTTGCCAGGGATGTTCACTCACTCCATTCCTATTATGTTTATACATAAACGACCTAGAAAGTCACATCAGAATTGGAAATGTAGACGCACCCACAAGAGGCCATAGGTCTTTACCAGCTTTGTTTTACGCTGATGACTGTGTACTAATGTCAAGGACTGGGTTGGGACGACAAAAAACGTTTAACTAGTTTTAATGAATTTATGAGTGATCTTGGGGTAAAAACTAATGTTGTAAAATCGCATGTTATGGTAGCTGGTAAATCACCATCTAAAACTAAGACATTTTATATTAACAATGAAATATTGTGTCAGGTGCCAACTTTTTCTTATTTATGCATTTTATTTAATGAGAAACACACTTGGTCTCATGTAGTTCATGCAATGATTGGGGGCTTTAACAAAAATGTGGAGGCCATTTTTAGATTTACAAAAAAATTAGGCTCTTGCCCCATAAAAGTAATCATAGCCATATATAATACACGAACATGCGCCGCCATTTTATATGGCGCTGGAGTCTGGGGCTGCACTAACACTCTGGGTCTCCAGAGAACTAAAAACATGATGTTAAGACATGTGCTGACACTACCCAAAAGTACCCCGGCCATTATGTTCCATAAGGAATTGGGTGTAATACCATTGTCCTCTCATATGCAATTAGCACCTCTCATGCTTTGGCGTAGCATTTAGGTAAAAGAGGAACCAGCCCTGACCCGTAACATAATCTTGGATTGTTTAGAATTGGATTGTGTAAAAAAAAAAAAATCCTTGGCTCTCCTATTTGCAAGATCAACTGGAGAAGTTGGGATTGCAGGATTGTTTTAATAGACCTGGAAACATATCTGCAATTCCAAAAGATAAGCTCAAAAATGACTTCCTATTATACTTGAAGAGTGTAAGAGACAGCCAGGAGATTGTCAAAAAAAGGGTTGTAGAGCACTCATTGTGAATTAGCTCCCCAAGAATTGAATCTTATCTTTCCTTTTATTTTAATCAAGGAAAAATGTTTTACTTGATTAGGTTCAGGATATGAATTGCTCACTTGTTGGTTTCGTACCCAAGTGATGCATATTGTGATGCTAAATTAGATTTGTGTCCATGTAACTTAATTTCTGCACAGAGCACTCTGCACTTTATTTTTTTCTGTAAACTTTATCTTAACCCGAGACGCACTTTTTTAAAACCATTATTAAGAGTTTTTAACATTAGAAAGTATCAACCTGCATTACGCCACCTACTTCTTTTAAATTATGAATTCACTTGTTTTATGGTTTATAAGTATATCTCCTCTGCAGTTCGGCTCTGTAGTATTGTTGGAAAATGAATACTTGGGTATTGATTATGTCGGCTAAAATGTTATCATGTTCATTTTTCATTAAACAATGTTTTATTTGCTCTTTTATGGCTATTATCTAGCCGAATAAATATTTTTGACTCTCTGACTCTGACAAAGAGAGTGTAAAATATGACACAGTGCATTGAGAATATTTTGAAACTCATGGGCAAAAGATGTCAATATATAATACAGCATGTAAAGTGTAGAATGAAAGCTAAGGTAGCAAATTGCAAACAGTAAAAACAAGATAACAACAGATTATCATGCAACTCTTAACATATTCCTATGCTTATCGCCATAACAAAACTACAGCATAGACTCGCATTTGCAAAACGTGGAGCCAGGCAATTCATTATAAAATGCAAATACAATTAAGTGAGTTTAGGTCAAACTTCTATAGGATTACAATGTGCCTGTGCAGCTTAATGAGCTAGTATAGGGCTGATTAAAACCTGTTAGCAGGTAGTAAGTTGCCATATTGAGGTGATCCCCGGTTTGCCACAAGGCTCGAAAAAAACAAAAAATCTCACTAGCGTCCTCTATGTTGAAAAGAAAGTTTCAAACCACCTGAACATCACTCTCAGACCACCACTGCGGCACTATGAGCCAGGAGTCCCACTAGATCATGCTTGTGCCTTACCCGGAATAGAACAATATGGTTAGTCTACCAAGCGGTTGTCCCACAAAGGGGGACTAAACCCTCAGTCAAAGTAGATAAAGATTTGGACCATCAGGAAGTCACATACAATATCAGATGTGGGGTGATGCAGGTAATTACGATGTTTTCTAAGGGATATGGCTTTCCATATAAAGGAGGCAACATTAAAACTAATAAAAGGGTACTCCAAAGAACATAGGTATAAAAAAGCATCTGTATAATTCCTGATACTCTTAAGTTAAAAACAAAGTTTTAAAATTAAGTTTCCTGATTCCAGTATAAAAACAACAGAAAAGGATAAAATGTATTGTTGTTTGGGTGGATCTTTCATTGCACGGACATTTGACAGCTGCCTCCGGCCGTTGTTTCATTTTTGGGAAAGCTACCAAATCATGAGCTGTACCCATTCTCAGCCGTGTCAAGACAAAATTATGTTGGGTATTAGATGTAAATGTGAGGCACCTCTGGAGGCCCTCAGTTTGTGTCACAGCAAGGTATCTGACCACTGATTGTTTGATACTGTCATTGGCACATCTGTTATCAGCCATTTTTTTGTGTAATGAAAGTTTTAATTCCCTTTTATTATAGGATGTTATGCTATCAGATTCATTCAATGATAGAGGTCCGTTCGGTTGGGCTACCTGTCTGGAGATATATGAGATCCACAGGATTACCGCGTTGTCAGCACAAGTGAATGCTAAAGGACAGAATATCTGCTTTTCATCTCCTTTGCCTCAAAACATCCAATTCAAAACTGATTGACAATGTTACATTGCATGTTTGACTATAGTAATTGCAGAAACAGCAGTTTATCCAAACCCATGTCATGGTAGGTGGGGAGAGGCAACTGTCAGAGAAAGCCATGCAGGGGAGCAGCTGAGATTCTGTTCAACTCCACCGTGAGCTATGTGTTGTGGCGGAAGACTCTTTGCCGGAGTGGACATCAGGGGAAGAGTTGGAGGACAGTTAACTGTGGGGTAAGAGTTGGAGGACAGTTGAAAGTGAAGCAAGGGTACCAAATTTCTTTAAGTGGTAGACCACCTTATGCTCTCTTATTTGCCTAAACAATTTGGAAGAATAGTCTACCCTTACTGAAGGTGGATGTTTCAAGGTGGAATCCACAGGCTCTTTGCAAAGCACTGTCAGATAAATACCATGCATCAAAGTGCATGGTGTGATTTGAGGCTCCAGGGAGATGAAATGTACTTGTTGTCAATGCTGTGGTGTTCTGCCACCTGTTGTGGGTCTCCATCTGAGTCTTCTGCTGTGCCGACAGCCTGCCAAAGGGCGAGGCATCACTCCATAGAATGATCCACCACATTGTATGGGGATGTGTCTGGGGATTTGCACACTGATCCGCACTTTAAAGGAGGGAGTGGTCTTGACATGAGGAGTTGTGCATGCATCCACTTCGAGATCTGACAGAGCTCCCCATGAGTTTGCTACCTTCTGTGATATATACGGACACTGTTTAAACATCATCATGGCCAAGGCAAGGGGAAGAATCCAGATTTGTTGGCCCTCAGATTCGCTGCTATTGTGGGAGACTATGCAGTGTATTACAACAGTGGAAATGAGAGAGGAGAATCTCGTTCATGCAGTGAGACCATGTTAATGACCACTTTCAAGGATTTGCAAGCCATGCCTCATACCATCGATAAGAGAACATCAATGTAAAAGAAGTAGGTTAACTGAAAACAGGTCTCTTAGCACACACACAATCTTATATAAACACAAATAAAAGTAATCCCATGATTTTTATGTTCTTCAATATTTTCAGTTTTAATTGAATTCAGATTCTTCTGCCAGCCAACATGTATTTCGTCAGAAAGAGTGTCACCCTAAGACTTCCTTGGGGCTGTATTCCGTAGTCTCCTTCTCGTAGTAGCCTGTTGTACCAATTTGTCAGTATGAGAAGGTACTCAATCCCAGTGTAAGAGGTGTAATCAAATTGTCATCTGCGCCCGTGTACAGGCAAAAGAAATCACTGCCTGTCTTTAGACATGTGCATCTGCAAGACTTTTGCAAACATCTGGAGGGATTCAAAATGTAGATTTCCAGGCTTCTGAATGACAGTGTGAAGAGACAACTAGCAACTTCATCTTCTAATTGAAGGTGAAAGTGGAGTACCTGTATATGATACCAGTTCCATCAGCATGTGTTATTTTTGGACTTCCCAGTCTCAAAGGGGCCTTTTTGCTTGGTCAACAAGGTCTGTGGTCTTATGACAAAGCTACTAATCGGGGCAGTTTCAGTAATAATACTTGAAATATTAAGGCTATAATAAAGAGCGGAGTGAGGTTATCGAAGCGGTGGTGTGGAATAAAAATGTTATGTCTCATGGCTAGGGAATATTGGTTGCCCTGATTTCAGTAGGGAAACACAAGTGAAACTGTGTGATTTACAAAGTCTGAGGAAGACATTTGCACTGATGGGCATGGAGGTGGCTTGATAGCGAGGGTGATGATTCTTCATTAGCAATGAGTACAAATGTTAGTCAGGGCAGATGCTTCCTTAATCCTTTCACACCAAATTGATCAAAGGATGCACTTATAGGATTGTCCTTGGGACTGCTGCAAGTGATCCAGCGTCTTTCTTTGAGTTTTTACCCCCATGGCGGATTGCTTATGCTGGACGTTCAGAGGGTGATGAGAAGAAGTGGACATTCTGAAGTTTGTCTAAGTGTGGTTTGCAAAGGTGGATTTGAGAGGATTTTCACAATTGTGTTTTATATTGAACTGTTCCATCTCTCTCTCCCTCTCTAGGTTGGCCCCTTTTGGCCAGAGTATGGTTGTACCAGTGGCTTAGGTGATGGATAATACCTATGAGGTTTTCTATTATAGGATAATTTAATTTGATGCTTTTGTCCTCATGGCAAACTTTGTAGAGACAAGGAGCCATATGTATGAAACTTAGGTTTTGCATTTCTCAAATAGCCATTTTTAGAGAATTGTAATTTGAGAATAGCAAAATGCTATGTATGCAGGATTTGCAAATAATTTTGCGAATCCTACATATTCCTTCCCTTTCCATTTTCATATATTCCAGGTAGCAGCACAGTTGCGGCAAATAAAAACCTGCATTTCTGCATAGCATCAAATGGACCAGAGTAAGCCCTAATCAAAGGGGTCACCGTGACCTATGCAAGGTCTCAAGATTCAACAGCAGAATCAACCCATAGGAAGAACACTTCCACTGGGTTTCCATTCATGTGAATCATCTCCACCACAGCTGTACGAAAGTCATACGGTAATTCTTCCTCTCCACTAGCCCCCCAGAGACTGTTCAGTATGGTCTTAGTCAATTTACTGGATAGCTGCTTGAAAAATGTGGTTGGTGGGGCATTTGAACCCCAATCCCTTCGAGTATACCACTGCACAAAGGCTTCTAAAATCTCCTTGACTGTCACTGGACCTCTAACAGACCTCAGTCCTCTATAGAAAGCCACGGCGCCTGCAGTTCGTCATCAAAACCTTCAAGGTCAGATTCCACAGTCATGGCGTGCGATATGTAGAAGTTGAGGAGATAATCTGTAACAGTGTGGGCTTTCTCATCCTTAGTTGGTATGAGCACTACTGCACCAATGTTTACTCATCACCCACTGGACTTTCTGCAAACACAATCCATCATACAGATAAAAATTCAGAGAAAGGAGCAAGGATGGGGTTTGGTACGAGGATCGGTAAACAGCTCTCAATATGATACCGTCACCCCACATACAATTACAACGTGGTCTGTAGTGTAGTTCCTATTTCCCTTAGAGGCTCTGCGCATTGGAATAATATACACTATAGTTTTAGCATAGGACTAAGGTCAGTATGCTCCTATCGAGTACATTAAACTTAATTACTTTATGTGCCAGCTAACACAGTGGTCACTAGAAACTTCTCGAATAAACAAGAAGGGATTAGTTTCTGACAACCGCATAAACATGACAACTTTGTTTCCCTTTAGAATCGGAACATGTCTCAGAATCGTGTAAACAATAGATAACAGTTTCATTCAGTCAATCGTGCATGCTTAGTTTCTGCAGAGTTGCACAGAAAGAATAGACGGGCGTTTCAATAAAAGGATTTATTGAACAGTCTTATTTATTGGGCAAGATATATGAGTTGTCACAATCGTTAGACAGAATTCATCTGTGTGTAAGGTAAATCCCAGGATGTCTTGATGTATTCTTTACCCAACCTTTCATATTTGCCTGCTGGTATATTTTTGAGGCAATACTGAAAATGGAAAGTTGAAGCTCAGTGTTTAACTGCAAGAATAAAAAGATCAATGACAACAGTAAAATAAACAATTCGCTCTCAGCATGTTTGAGTATGCAAGATTTATTGGGAACCCAATTAGAAAGTAATCACAATGCAATATACGTGCACACGTAGACCTCAGCAAAGCTCACTGAGTGCCCAATTGGTATGACAGTGCAGAGACATTTTATAGGTATAAGCCCTCACAGGATGGGCATCATAGCATACATAATCTGGATCAGGCTATGACCCGCTAGACCAATCAGTGAAGTGCACATATGGTGTGATACCATTTTAAGGCTCGAAGTGTGCCTACACCCTAACATTGTTACCCACGTGTCATCTACAAGAGCAGATTTGGGTTTTTCCCTAAAGGTGAAATCTGCATTTCTAGTGTACGTGGATTTTGGCACGTACTTGACCAGCTAGGGCAGGTCATGTCGACATCTTTTAATGGAGATATGATGTTTAGCAGTAGCAAGCTAAAAGCTGAAAGCTGGCATGTCATTTCTCGGAAGCCTTGCGTTTGCTCTGCACGTTGCAGCTGACTGAGACTGGCTTGACACACAGAATGGAGCGTGCGACCATTCTGTGTATTTCTGCTGGTGTCTTTCTTTAGTAGTTCAAAGAAGACTATAGGCCTGAAAACATATGTATTTGGTATCATATAAATGTCTGCTTCGTCATCCCCAAATCTGATACTAAATCATATGTTAATCAGAAGTCATTCATCTTTATCATCTCCTGCTCCTCATCCTCATCCTCATCCTCATCCTTATGAGTGTGGTGTGGTGAACCACCTTTCCTGAATATGCAGTTGGCACAGGACCTGAAAATTGCTGCACAACAAGATGGGCATATTCTTATCAGGAGGCAGAGTGTCAAAAGAGCTGCTACCACTATTATAACTGCCTCAAGTATCCATGATCCCCAGCCTGTTAACCATTTCATCACCTCTTCCCATAGACTACCTGTGTGTATCCCGTGGGCCTCATCGCTTATATCCTTAATTTTTTTAATGGCTTTTATTATATTCCCACTGTTATCCGGAATAAATACACAGCATTGGCTCTGAGCCAGGGAAGATGCTGGGGAAGATGCCTCATGGAGGACGGAACAGACTCCTCCCTCCTTGGCCAGAATCATATCGAGAGCAATCCAGTTTTGAATTACGACAGCCCTCATCAAGGTGAGCTCTTCTGTTATATTTCCTAAGGCATCAATAGTAGAGTCCGCTAGATCTTCAATCATCCTGGACAACTGGTGTATCCATTCTGAAGTATAGATATTGCCTAGTATTGGAACCATTGCCCCAACACCTGTTAACACGTGGTCTACCCAAGCGGCCGTTCTCTTGGCCCTCACCAGTGTCATCTTTGGTTTTTCTGCTGGCACTAATTTTGTGAAGTGGGTCATTTTTGGGATGATGGATGCTAAGTAGCAACTTCCATACCATCCTGGGGGCAGGTAGAAGTATGCCCATGGACCACAAACAAAGAAAAGGCCTTTGTAACCTACCAGACCTGGTGACGGCTCGTCACGACTCCTAACTCGAGTTAGTCTGGTTGTGTGGTTACAGCTGCTCATTCCCATGTAAATCTGGGGAACTGCCTTTATGGGTGGTATGCCTTTTATCTTGTTTATCCTGTCCTTGCAATCAAATAGGCCCTGCTCTCCTTGAGCGACCTCCTCGAAGGTACATCCAAATGAGATGCACTCCTTCCAATTGTCTTTGGACAGCAGTTCTGAAAGGGTGCATGTTCTGGTAGCTCCCTTTGGAAGAACCGGCACTCTCTTGGGTGTTACTACTTCTTCCTTGAGGATGCAGGAGGGGGCTGGAACTTCACCTACCCTGAACCTTGGTATTTTCAAGTGGCCTGTTTCTATGTCATCCCAACCTGCCCTGCCATTCCATTCCTTGTTTCTGGACGCCCTGTCAAATCCCTTTAGCATCTCTAAGTCTCCCTTAGTTGGCTGCATATTCATACAAGGGATCCTCTTAGGTCTGGGAGGGGGGTCTGTTGTCCTTCTGCTATAGCTATAGCCATTGCTACCGCTGGGATCAGCAGTCAGTATTTCAGATGAGGGTGTACCTATCGATACTGACACAGACATGCCGTGTTGACTTTGTAACATGTCTCGCAAAAGGACACAGCCTACATATTTGGAAAATGGCAGGACGTTGTACTTTAAACTATGTGTGGTGTCTGTGGGCAGGTGTGTGCAAACATAGCAGTCAGATATATTCAAAATTGTCACATACAGTTTCAACATTTCCACATATTGGTTCCCCTCGTATGTATCCCACAATCCTTCTTGGTCCCCTTTATTCACATCCACCCCCACACCAGTAATGTTCATTGTTATATTTTGTTCATAGTCTCTTGGTGTTTTTGTTGGCTCAGTTCCATCACTACCATCCCCCACCCTTCCATTGAGCTGTGGTATTTCAAGCTCAGCAGAATATGCTATTATAATTGCTGTTACTATAACCGCTGGAACTGGTAACAATATTGCAAGAATCACTGCTCTCCAATTACATGTGTGTCTCTCAGTGGACTGCATGACTCTGTACAAATCTTTCCCTTCCCTATGCTATGCAATCTTCTTGTGAATAGGCCCTAAATTTATTCTTGGTCCACTCAGGCTTGTGAATAGGCCCTAAATATATTCTTGGTCCACTTGGCGCTATGCTAGCTGACCCTTAGAGTCAAGCATTTAACCACTGCTCTTCTCTCAATTTTCAATGTCTCAAACAGGTCTAGGACTAGTGATTTCTGTTGCAAAAGCGGCACAATGAATGGTGTTCAAGGTTTTGAATAATGCTAGAACCAGTACTCTGTATCGCAAAAATAGAACTATTGAGAATGTCAAAACGTAGGTCTGTTAACTCTTGCTCAGGAATTTGCTCTTGGCCCGCCGGAAAGGAAATGTCATTGAAAATCAAACATATTAGCTCACTGAGCAGTAGCGGCCTCGGTACCAGGAGGGTCAGAGTTGCAGTTATGTCTTTTCCCAGGCATAAAATGGTTAATTCTATCCTGGACCGTTGTCCGCAGGCTTGTATTGACACAGATCGAAGTCTATTTGTCAGGAGCATTGCATTTAGCCAGCAGTCCGTTGATCATTAACTTCCTTGGTCATGTTTCTGTTTGCTGTGGGAGCGAAGGTGGTATCCTTTGCTGGGCTCAGCGGCTGCTATCTGAATCGGTTGCGTTCTTTCTCCGTCCGTTACTTTCTTCGTGTGTGACGCATGAATCCACAAAGCTATGCCGTCACACTTCACCCCTGTGGCCGTCGTGAGGATGACTTGTTTGGGCCCCTTCCATCTCGGCTGCAAGCAATTCCTCCGTGTGTGGGCTTTGACCCAAACCAGGTCACCAGCTTTTAGGTCGTGGGCTGGTGGCGTCGTGGGCTCTGGAAGGGACGTCAGCACCTGGCAGTGAAGGTAACGTAAGACATGGGTTAACTATTTACAGTAACACAACAATAAGTCGTCCATTACTGACAGGGGGGCTGTTAACATATGGCCTGGTATTTGCATGGGTCGGCCAAATATTATTTCGTGGGGGCTTAACTTTGTTATTCTGTCTGGTGAACATCTCATTGCTAGAAGTGCTAGAGGCAGCGCGTCTACCCATGAGAGATACGTTGACGCACAGATCTTAGCGATTTTATTTTTCAGAATTCCATTTCTCCGTTCGACAGCCCCTGCTGCCGGCGGGTGATAGGCGCAATGTAGCCTTTGTTTTATGGCCAGTCCCTTGCACAGTCCCTTTATGACGTTGGAAATGAATGTAGGCCCATTGTCGGATGCCAGGACGGAAGGTACCCCAAATCTTGGCAATAGCTCCTTAAGTAGACACTTTGCCATGCTCTGGGCATCACAATGTTTGGTGGGGTAGGCCTCTATCCATTTGCTAAACATACAAACGATTACCAAAACAAATCTATATGACTGGGTGGGGGGCATGTCTATAAAATCAAGCTGAAGGCTTTCAAATGGTCCATGGGGGTTGGGAAGTGGCCAGGCGCAGTTGGGATACCTTTTCTAGTGTTGTACTGCGCACAGACAGCACACTGCTTGCACAGCCTTTCTGCTGTCTGGCGGAATTTCGTGTTGTACCAACACTGGGAGAATAACCTGACCATACCATCACGCCCCACGTGTGAGGGTCCATGGAACAACCTACTCATTGAAGGGAGCATGGTTGAAGGCAAGCATATCCTGCCATTAGGTCCTACCCATAGCCCCTCTTCAGTTTGTTTGCATCCCTGTTGCTTCCACTCCTCTCTTTCATTGTCAGCGGACTCCCTCTGAATACGTATTGGATCAAAATGCAGTGAACCCTTACCCTCTTCTGTGTCTGTCTTGTTGCCTACTAGTTGTACCATAGCTCGCTCGCAGCCTGTAAGCGCTATTCTCTTTGCTTTTTGGTCAATGAAAGCATTGCCTCTGGAGATGGGGTCTTTTGATGAAGTGTGGGCAGCACATTTTATTATTGCCACCTTGCAAGGTAATAGCAGTGCTTGGAGGAGGTCACAAATCAATTGTGCATGCTGTATTTGCTGGCCTGCTGATGTAAGAAACCCCCTCATTGACCATAACTGGCCAAAATCGTGGACCACCCCAAAGGCGTACTGACTGTCCGTGTATATATTTACTTTCTTCCCTTCAGCCCATGCACATGCTCTGGTGAGTGCCACAAGTTCAGCTGCTTGTGCACTTTTTGCTGCTGTCAGTCTCCCTCCTTCCAACAATTTAGTTGCTGTGCCCACCGCATAGGATGCTTGTAGTACTCCTGTGTCATCCCTTAAACATGACCCATCTACAAATAGATCTCCTTGAGCATCTGGGAGCGGTGTGTCTTTAAGGTCTGGTCGTATCTTAGTATGCCTGTCTATGGCCAATGCACAATAATGAAAGGAATCATCTGAATCAAAATCCTCCAGCTCATGCTCCGTGGGTAGCAAGCATGCAGGGTTCAAAGTGGTACACCTCTTGATGATAATGTGTGGTGTCAGGAGTACCAACTCATACCTGGTGAGGCGTGCATTTGTGAGGTGCTGTGTCTTAGTGGATGTCAGAAGTGTGTCCACGGCGTGGGGCACATGTAGCATTAGTGTGTGTCCTAGCACTAAGTTGTCTGACTGTTCCACGGCGAGTGCTGCAGCATCTACTGCTTTCAGACACGGTGGGAGCCCTGCAGCCACTGGGTCTAGCGTGGCAGAATAGTATGCCACGGGGCGGTAGAAAGCTCCATGTTTCTGAGCCAAGACCCCCGTTGAGCACCCCCCCTTCTCGTGGCAGAACAAATGAAAATCTTTTCCATAGTCTGGTATGCCTAATGCTGGTGCTCCTTCCAATTCTCTTTTTAGCGCATTGAAGGCTGCCTCGCATTCTTGTGACCAGGGTACAGTGTCAGGTATGCCTTTGTGTGTCAGTGCCTGCAGGGGTTTTGCAATGAGAGAGAAGTTTGGTATCCAATGGCGACAATATCCTGCAACTCCTAAGAAAGCTCTAACTTCCTTCTGAGTGCGGGGTCTGGGAAAGTGTGTTATTGTCGAGATTCTGTCTGGCAACAGTTTTCTTGTTCCTTCTGTTAACTCATGGCCTAAGTATTTCACAGAGGTGAGGCAAAACTGTAACTTCTTTGGGGAGACTTTGTATCCCTTTAATGCTAAGTGGCATAGGACAGCGATGGTGTCCTTTACACAAGCCTCCTTTGAAGGTGAGGCCAATAGCAAATCGTCAATATACTGGATAAGTGTGGATCCCTCCTTTAGTACCAGGGAGTCTAAATCTGTTTTTAATGCATGTGTGAAAATGGATGGTGACTCTGTATAGCCCTGTACCAGCCTTGTCCAGCAAAATCTTTTTTAGTTTAAAACTGAAGGAGAAGAAGTGTTGGCTGTCAGGGTGCAAGGGGATGGTGAAGAAGGCGGAGCTAAGATCCATCACGGTGAAAGTCGTAGCCCACACAGGTATATTAGATAATATTGTCGCTGGGTTTGGGACCACTGGGAAAGATGGCAAGACTATTTTGTTCAATTCTCTGAGGTCCTGAGTGAATCGATAGACAGGGGCCCCGTTCGGGCCCTTGGATCCCTTTTTCACAGGAAGTATAGGGGTGTTACATTGACTGTATTGAATCTCTCTTAAAATTCCTTGCTTCAGAAGGTTTTTTATAACTGGTGCGATGCCCTCCTCCCCTTCTTTTGAGATCTTGTATTGTGGCACTCTTGGGAGAACTGCCCCTGGTTTCAGTTTTATCTGTACCGGTGGGTAGTTCAATACCCGCCCTACGTCATTGGCACTTGTTGCCCAGACCTCCGGTGGCACACAATTGCGTAATTCTAGTGGTATTTGGCAGTCGGTGCTGGAATGAGTGCATTTCATAAAGGCTTGTATCATTAAACCGTTTGCCTTGCTCTCTAAAAAGACCCCTGTTGGTGAGCAGTGTATGGTGCATTGTAGTTTGCATAACAGATCTCTCCCCAGCAAATTCACGGGGCAGAACCTGCTAAGAATAAATTGGTGGTGCACTGTTATCGCGCCTATTACAAACTGTAGTGGCTCCGTAAGGTATTCTGTAATAGGTTGGCCAGTCATGCCTACTGTGGTTATCGTAGTCCTAGAAAGTGGAGCTTCAGGCGTTGTTAGTGCCTTCAGCATTGATCTTTGAGCCCCTGTATCAATTAGAAATGGAACAACCCTGCCCAATACCTCGCCCTCTACATATGGTCCGGATTGATCTACTAATATTGCTGGTGCTATTATCACGCAGTTTCCCACTTTCAGGCATCCCTAGAATGGTGCTGGGGGTGGGGGTGGGGGCCAGTCATTCATTACTGGAGTCCATCCCTCCCCCCCTGCCCATTGCTGCTGGGACTCATTTTCATGTGGCGTGTTGTCTCGGTACTCTGTGTGCCGAGTGTAGTTGGCGTGCTGGTGTCTGCCCTCTTGCCCGATGTTCTGTTTGTACCTACTGTCCTCATTTCTTTTCTTTAATATTGGACAATCTGCTTTCCAATGATTAGGGTCCTTGCAATAGAAGCATGCTGTTCCTTGGGGTGGCAGGGAGGTTGATCTGCGGGGTAAGGAAGGTGTCTACCGGTCTGCTGTCTTCCTACGCCTCGGCCCCCCGCCCCCTCTGCTCCTTTCCCTACCTCTGTTATTGCTATAAAACCGTTCTTGTGCTACCATTAACCTGACTTTTTCTTTCTTTAATTTTTCTGTCTCCATTGCCTGCGCGCTAGCCTGGAAATCTGCGCAGTATTTAGCCGCTGATAGCACTTTTTCAATTTTCTCCTGCTGCCAACAGACGAAAGAAGTTTGCAGGTGTGTCCTGATGGGTGGTGCAAGGCCTTGTACAAACGTAGTTACCAGGGCTGGCATTGCATCTCCCATGGGGTCTTTCAATCCACTGTTCTGCCTATATACTTGCAGGAGGCGGTCAAAGTATGCATTCACACTTTCATCTTTCTCCTGTTTGGTACTTGTAATTTTGCTCCAATCAACCCTATCTTCCGGTAGCTTTTCCTTCAAGTGTTCCACTACTTTTTTGTATAACTCCTCTACTTCTGGGCCTGGCGTCCCTCCGTTCCCCCGCTTTGGTTCAACATCTGGCCACTCAATCGTTCTTTTACAATCTTCCCACAGATCTTTTGGGATGATGATGTTAAAGAGCGTGTCGAGGTCGCGCCACAGTAGACCTCCCAATGCTGTCATTCTGCTAAGCTCTTCGTACCATCTTCGGGGTTCCTCTCTTAAACGGGGGAAGTCTCTGCTGAAGGCGCTAATGTCTTGCCTTGACCATGGGACATAAACATATGCTAAATCATTTGGCGCGCTGCCAGGTGGTGGCGGTATCTCTCGTAGGGGCATGATAAGTGATGGGACCTCTGTTGTTGTGGAGTTGCCTGTTGTGTTGGCTGTGGAGATGGAGTGTGCCAGAGAGTGAGCTACGTCAATTACTGCACATGTGTGTATTAACTGCTTCCATTGTTGTAATTTATCTATAGCATATTCAAGCATGTCCAGCAACTTAGACTCCTCCCATGTTATTAAATCTGGGTCTGTGAATCCGAACTTCCCTACCTCCCAATCATATTTTTCTGGAAGTTGGGCACAACTACCTGTGGTTGTCTGGGCGTCAGCTTGCTTTGCATATGCTAAATGGGCCTGGGGTGCTTTGTTCATTAACTCTGCTCGTGCTAAGGACAGTGTTTTCTCTAAATACCTCCTATGCTGTGTTTGTATAAAGGAGTCCACAGTTAGTGAGCCCTCCACGAGCCGCTGTAGTAGCGCTTGACAATTTAAAGAATCACTTTTTAACATCAGTTTTGGTGAATTTGGATTTGACGCCGAAGCTCCTCCCACCATTCCCCCAAAACGACCTCTTCTTTTGTTCTCTGGAGCTGACTCTGTTTCTGTTAAACACTGCTCTAGTGTGGAAATATTGTGTTCTGTGTGCTGGACATATGTAAATGCATCCCATATTAGCGAGTGCCATTGTTGTTTGCTGAATGAGTCATCCTGTGATTCATCCTCAAATAATTGCTGCCACGGTCTGTCTATTAGCTTAGGTATTTTAACCTGTTTTTTAACACATTGTTTGAGAATGCTGCGTTTTTTCTCGTTGTATTCTGAAGCGGCTTTGACCGCTATCCCTCTTATTAGCTTCAGCGTATCCAGGTCTTGGATAGACTCCAATTCCGGTCTCGCAACCTTATCTTTCAATCCTCTGTGTACAAAGGTCATATGTGCCATTACATGGGAATTGGAGATCCTTGTTTTTAGATGTCAGATCATGCCACTTATGTGTGTACATAATTGAGCTTAAGCCTCTCTTTATAGCTACATTATATGCAGGTGAGTTCTTGGGTGGGGCTGGCTGAGCCGTATTTAAATTCTTTTTACTATTGAGGTTTCCCATGGTTGAGTCGTGTGTAGCAGCTAGTCCTAAACGCTCTACAAATAACTGTTCAAGTATACCAGACAGATGGGTTGCAGGGTGGACTTCAATAGAGTAACATGTGACACAATAGGTTGACAGAAATACTTCACTTATATTTCAGCCGCACAGTATTTGCAAGAGGGCAACAAGAAAGCCATACATCAATCACCCCAACAGGTCATGTATGCCAATTCACCAAAGCATTTTCAGAAGGGAGAAAAGAAGCCAGATCCTAGTTTGTTTATTTGGGCCTTGACGGCCTGTGAAAACAGGTAAGGTAGGAAAACAGACCCTGTCTGAAGCTGTGCCACAGGGTGCTGGCATTCAACAATAGAGCGATAGTGGTGAATTGTTTCGTTCAGTTCAGTCAATCACATAAAACATCTAGGACAAATACGGGGATCCTACGCAGCAGCGCTGTAGAAAGAACTTTCTGTGCAGAGAATGTGTGTGGGTCTGCTGTACGTAATCCCAAAGAAGTGAGGGGAATATTAAAAATGTTATTAAATTTTCAATTTTTATGGAGGTGCACTTTAATCGGTCTTTCCAGCCTGTCCCTTCCAGAGGCCAGGGGGTATTGTGGGCGGGAGTACTTATTTGGCAACGTTGGTAACTGGGTGTGTGAGATGGAGGTTTTCTACCAGATCTCCTTCAGTAACATTCTAGTATACAGTTTAAATGAATAAGCCGGCAAAGGTAACCTAGAACCTAGCCCTAGGCAAAAATACTCCACCTTCCTAGCAATATTTGGCCACTACATAGGCCAAGCACATCACAAGTACACAATAAAAAAATGCAATGAAACCTATAATGATTGAGAAAAGAAACACTGTTGTACTAGGTGTCACACCCCCCTCTTCGTGCCGAGGATATCCCCTAGGCACGAACCTAGAACCACTCTGGGCCCTAGGTGGACGTCTCCAGGGGGAGGGTGGAGGCGGAACCCAGGCCAGGTGACGGGCGTCAGCCAAAGAGCCAGGAGCGCCCGGGGCGTTCCTCATAAATGCCAAAATATTAGGCCAGCTGCGCGTGGGCAATGGTGCTGGACCCAGGCCAGAGCTCATGAGAACAAATAAAATCACGATCAATCAAATACACAGTAGAAACTAAATCTAGTAGCCAACCTGGCCACTCGTATCGCGATACTTAACAGGCACAAACACTATGTGCCAATCTGGGGAGCGAAACTGCCACGCCCTAAAACGGCGAGCTACCTGCTACCACCCACAGGGGAGCACAAACTGCCACAGCTCACAATGAGGGGCCAACTGCTACAACCCAATACCGGAGAGTTAAAAATCCCCTCCCAGATGTACTCACCGGGCTTCGTCCAGTCTGTTAGAGTATACCGACGTCCACTGCACCCGATGGGAATGGTCTGGCGATGGTATCCCGCATCCCAGCTGCCGGTGACTCTCTGTGGCGGGGGTGGGGGTTGCAGACCTTCGCCCTCAATGGCTGGCCAAGGGCCCACTGAAACGAAATCACCAAAGAGTTACTGCCGGCCAGGAATCCTGCAGAAGCTTGCCGTCACCAGCCAGCCAGGGAACGCAGGGGACCAAGGCCAGACCCTATAGGATAAAAAAAAATGTATGTGAGAAGAGGCAGTGGACTTCAGGCAGCAATGACAGGGGTGAACACACGCCCGTGGCACAGAACGTAAGAAAGGTCAACAGCACCGAGGGCTGGAGAAAAGGAAAGAGAGCTAGACGGGAGCTACCTCCCGGGCCGTGTGGTGACAAAAACACACGTAAACCATCAGAGCCAGAAACAGCAGAATGAAGAAAGTGATCAGAAAAGGAACCACGAAAGATATGGAGTCTGAACAAGCCTTGTAAATATCCCCAGGACACAGGCACAGCTCGTCAGACATAGAGAGGCAAGAATAAGAAGAGTCAGGAGCAGAAACACAACACAAGCGTGCCGAGAGCGAAAAGGAGCAGGACAACACCAAAGACAGCAGAGAGGCCACACACGGATCATCCACCGGATCCGACCCCCTCCAGCAACCAACCAGGCCGGGGAGAGATAAACAAACAGAACGTTATCACCTCAAATCCCCGCCCTCAGATGGGTGCCGAAACGGTCCGATCACCAGTACTCTGTCGGTGTAGCCAGTCAGCTGTAATGAGTCCGCATTCTCTTCACCAAATGTTGAAGCTCAGTGTTTAACTGCAAGAATAAAAAGATCAATGACAACAGTAAAATAAACAATTCGCTCTCAGCATGTTTGAGTATGCAAGATTTATTGGGAACCCAATTAGAAAGTAATCACAATGCAATATACGTGCACACGGAGACCTCAGCAAAGCTCACTGAGTGCCCAATTGGTATGACAGTGCAGAGACATTTTATAGGTATAAGCCCTCACAGGATGGGCATCATAGCATACGTAATCTGGATCAGGCTATGACCTGCTAGACCAATCAGTGAAGTGCACATATGGTGTGGTACCCTTTTAAGGCTCGAAGTGTGCCTACACCCTAACATTGTTACCCACGTGTCATCTACAAGAGCAGATTTGGGTTTTTCCCTAAAGGTGAAATCTGCATTTCTAGTGTACGTGGATTTTGGCACGTACTTGACCAGCTAGGGCAGGTCATGTCGACATCTTTTACTGGAGATATGATGTTTAGCAATAGCAAGCTAAAAGCTGAAAGCTGGCATGTCATTTCTTGGAAGCCTTGCGTTTGCTCTGCACGTTGCAGCTGACTGAGACTGGCTTGACACACAGAATGGAGCGTGCGACCATTCTGTGGATTTCTGCTGGTGTCTTTCTTTAGTAGTTCAAAGAAGACTATAGGCCTGAAAACATATGTATTTGGTATCATATAAATGTCTGCTTCGTCAGTAACAGGCAGAGTTATTTTGCCAGGAATGATCCATTCAGTAGCTGTTTTTTCTGCTACAGCAAATGGCAATTTTTACAGTTTTTCAATACTCAGCACTGTATACTTTGCTCCCCTCTGTTTATCAGTGAGATTGAATTCTGAAAACAGTGACGTTGTGTTGATTAAACGCCAAGGCACATGGCCTGCCTCAGGTTTTGTAGCGTCCAGCCTAATAGCAAAATAGAACGTAGTTGAGACTGGCCTTGTCGCAGCATGACCAAATCTTGTTCCATAATGTCTATGGCAGAGGATACAATGTTGACCAATGAATATACCCTGGATGACAGAGGCATTACGCCATTGACGACTATAGGGAGAGATTTCTCTAAATTAATACAATCAATTTCTTGTATTCTTTCTACAGTTTCTGCCGTGGTAATCTTCCATATTTCATTATAAGCAGCGTAGATACCGGCATATATGAAACGTTTTTGATGCGGTTTTCTTGGACCTAGCAAGAAATCCCTAAGATCTGCGCCTTCTTTAGGTAAAGATAAGTGAAGTTTCACATCCTCTAGTGTAGATTTCTGCAGCCAATCAAGGCATAATTTTCCTACACTGTAACTGTATGTTGTTACTACCCCTGGATGCTGTCTTTTAACATAGCGTGGGTCTGGTCTATTGATAGTGAAACCCTGTGTTTTGTTCAGGAATCATTCTAGACAGTTGTTTGTGTCTATGGGCCTGAGCAACCATTTTTTCTGATCTGTTGTGATGAAAAATAGTATGTACGTCGACCTCCCCCTTTGTAGTGCTATTACTTGCAGGTCTACGTATGAACAGAGTGTTCATGTCTTTGATCTTGGCTAATCCAAGGCAAGACGTTTGTTGGACAGTGTCATTCAAAAACATTATTTGCTGTGGGATGATACCGGCTCTAAACAAAGCTTCTATTCCCTGCACTTGCCAATCTTTTGTACCCGAGACAGATTTTGTGTCAATTGCGTCTTTACAAAGTCAAAACCCTGTCTAGACAGTTAGGTAATAAAGGCTGCAGAATAAATCTGTTTTGTATTGTTTAGCATATTTTTCGTTCCTGTTTTGTTCACATTTTTTAAATAAAATCTTTCTGGCTCGGATATGGTGGACCCTAAAATATATGGAAACTTCATTGCAAACGTTTTTGAGTTACCCTTTGGTGGTGTAGGACAATGTTCCCATTGGTTATACATAAATACATTTCTAGGTGTTGCAGATTTACGCAAAAATGATGACCATAGTGTTTATAACAATAAAGCTGTTCATAGTCTGATGAACCCTCTAAATAATCATGAGTAGAGAATGCAGCTGATTTTTCTAGATCAGACATTATGTTATTTACAGTCTCGAAGTCCCAATCATCAGAAAAGGTACTAGAGGTAATAAGTCACTTAATGAAAATTTAAATAAGTGTGGAATCTTCAAAAATTCATTCGGGCCGAATATGTCATATTCAGTTTTGTCCCAAACTATACCATCTTGTATAGGAACGGCTTTGATGTTCACTGTAGACAAGTCTCTTGCTTCACGATGGGATGATTTGTGTGGTTTCAGAAGTAAGTTCACTTTTTTACTTGCTGTGTCCATTCGAATACATCTTCCATATATCAGCATACCCATAGTCATTACTAAAGCTAGCAAAAGCAGAAAGAAAAATATTCCAGAAACAATCCACAGTTCAATCCATGGTGAAACCAGATCAGTCTTTTTCAGAACTTGAAAAAAAGTCTGTTGCTTCTTCTTTGAAAGTTCTTTGTGCTGGAGTAGTTTCAGGGTCGCTGGGATCCTCAGAAAACGTATCAAAGTTAATGAAATAGCCAGAGGCAGTTCTGTCAATGGTTGGAATTGCATCAGGATTCGTTGAAATCTCTGTAACCAGTTGATCATGTGTTACGTTGGTGTAGACAGGTGTATCAGGATTAACTGATATTTGGGTTTCAAGAGGAATAAATTTCATAGCATTGTTGCTTAGTCCTTCATTTCTCACTTCTGACTCTTCGAAGGTGAGGAGTCTTTCAGTTTGAACCTCTTGGATAGTAGCTAGAGTAGTGCGTCTGCTACTTGGTCGTAGTCCACATTGCCTACTGTTTAGTGTCGGCCACATAGTATGGTTAATGAGGTCGATGGACACAAATCTTTTCTCCTTTTTTCCAGCAAGGGGCGGCAGAAGTACTGTTCTTGATCCGTGGATGGCTAAGACAGGTACTGGTTGTCTGTAAGAAGGCCCAAATTCCTTCTTGTCCACCATCTTCTCTCTGACTAGATCCCCAAGCTTTGGGATCCAGACAGTCCTTGCTGGGACGGCTGCTTTTTCCCCAGAGGTGGTTGGCTTCAAGAACACAATGGTTTGTTTCGATCTTAGTTTATTTAAGTCCTGTAAAAAAAAGTCAAACGATCTTTAATATCAAAAGGTTTATTCTCCACCACTGTGTCTATACATTCAAGATCTCGTACCCACGTTCTTGTCCCAAATAGGACCTTGTATGGAGTGACACCCCCTAGAGAACTTCTTGGCAAATTGTTTAATGAGCGTTGGATCCCATGAAGATGTTTGACCCCCCATCACCCAAACCTAATACCCTAGCTGTTATAGATTGCTTTATGTTCTGATTTATCCTTTCTACAACAGAATTTCCCTCAGCATGTAATGGAGCGCAATACTGCAATGCTACGCCCAAACTGGCCATGGCTTCTTTGTAAGCTTGAGAGCTAAACGCAGGACCCTAGTCAGAGTGTACAGTGCTGATTGCGTATGTGCTGATAAAGACTCGCAAATCTTTAATAACAGTTTGAGCGTCAGCCAAGCGCTGAGGCCACATCCACGGGAACCTTGAACACGAATCCACTGCGACCATGATATATTTATAGTTACTATCCCTTTGCAAGGGACCGCAGTGATCCAGGTAAACACACGCTAATAATTTATTTGACATTAACAGGGGCGTCTGCGCATGATGTTTCACTGTAGAGACTTTCATGTTCTGGCAAATTTCACTTTCCAAAACATAGTTTTTAGTCTGTTTCCTAATGCCGGGTCACCAATATCTCTGTTTTAATAATGATACTGTGGCAGAAACACCTGCATGGGCAGAGGCTATCCCTTCATGTGCTGCTAGGATTAGTCCTAATCTACATTTCATGTTTGGAATTACCCTATTCCCCACTCCAGGAATTCGAGCAAACGGAAGTTGTTCGCATCAGTTATATATGAGTGGAAATGTCTTAGGTAACGCTGCACCGCTGCTTTTGCTTGGAGCATTGACAGCCAATAATATCTCACTGTCTATTCTCCTTTTTGAACGAGTGATCGCAGCTACGGAAGCCGTTTGCACAGCCCCCTTCGCGGCTTCATCAGCCAATGAATTCCCTGCAACATGAATGCCATCACGTTGATGACTCAGCGTGTGCATCATGTGAGTGTTTTGTAGTCCGTTTCGCAACTGAACTACTTTTTCCCAAAGCGTTTTATGCTTGATTGTACCTCCTTTTGCATCTTTGAAACCATTTTGAAGCCCATTCTGTAAATATTAATTATATGATTAAACACAGTAAAAAGAATTGCACACTATAAGTGTGGGGAATTACGCAATCCATATTTTCAAGTGCAAATTTGAATGCTTGTAGTTCAGCTCGCTGAGCTGTACAATCTCCTAGAGATTGTGTTTTTGGGACCATAGGTTGGAATTTACCATCACGCATACGACCTTTAACGATCGCGCATGCTGCACTGTAAGCTTGCTTACCTGCCTTTGCGGGTTGTGCTGATCCGTCAGTCTAAATTATAAATTCGTAGAGGGAGAATCTCAGTAGGCAGAGGGCATTCGCGTTCATATTGCAGGAATGCTTGTGTTTTTAAATAAGGATCAAAAACATATTCAACATCTGTTGCAGCAAGAGAATTAAATCATTGTATCCATCTTGGATGTAATGCTTTTGCATTCAGAATGCTCGCTTTTGCAACTGCCTCTAAGTCTGGTACCGGAGTCACGACAATTATGCGTTTCCCCTGAGCTAGAGCCCTTTCTTTTGCTACAGCGGTTTGAACTGCTGTCAGAATTTTTTCTCTTGATGTAAAGCGCATTTCCGATTGTGTATACAAATGTGATTTGTATGCAATTGGTACTTTTTCACCTTCATTAAAAGTTAAATAAGTGAATCCGCATTGCCCTGGAATTATTCGGATCACTAAATTGCGTACGTTTAATAGTGTTTGTAAGTAATTTGTTGCTAACATGTCAGCTTGAAGTGATCGCAGGATATCTTTGTGTTCCTGTGTCCAATTTTTGATTTGGAAATTGGGTTTGAATAATTCGTTGAGAGGTTTAATCCTTTTTGCGTCATATAGAATGTCATTTCTTCCAAAATTCAGGAAACCAAGAATCAACTGTAAATTTTTCAACGTTTTTGGTGGTTGGAACAGTGCACACTTTTCTAAAAAGTTAACTGCCAGGCTTTTACCTTCACTTGAAAGCTCATATCCTAGGAAAAGGACATTGAGGTGGGCAATTCTTGATTTTTTAAAATTTAATTTGTAACCCTCATAGGCGAAGCTCAATATATTCGTACTCACCCTGTTCAAGTGCCTATCCAGGTCATCATCTGTCAGATAGATATCATCGACATATGACAATGCCTCGTCGTCATGAATTTGTAGTAAGTCTGTTACTCTTGCTGAGAATATTCCCGGGCTGTTCTTGAACCCTTGTGGGAGTTGACAGAAGTGACGTTATGTCCCCAACATTGAGAAAGCTGTCAAATACCTATTTTCAAGTGCTATGTTTTGACAAAAGAAACCGTTAGAAATGTCTAATGTGGTTTTATATTTTTCACGCACAATGTTATTCATTAATGCTTTACTATGTGCATTTGGCACTGCAAATGATTTAGAACAAGATTTCAAATGTCTGTAGTCCAAAACTAGACGATATGTATTATCTGGTTTGGATGCAGCAAACAAAGGATTGTTCATTAAGGAGGTGCATGTTTCAATCACCCCTTGGTATTCAAGTTGATCTAAGATCTCCCTGACCTGTTTTTTAACTTCTTGCTTAATTGGATACTGCCTTTGTGTAGTTAGGTTGAGTTTTTAACTGGATCTTGTGGTGAGGTGAGTCCTCATACCATCCTACATGATTTTGTATAATGCTGGGGCTTGGGCAACTGCCCATTTCCTGGCATAAGTATATTTTAAATGTATTGGAACATGGTTGGAGAAGGCTGGTATAATGATGTCTTCGCCATGTGGGCACTTCCTGACAAATTGTGGTGGCCAGTCCTGTTCTGCTAGAGAAGTATATCATAACCCTTTGAAAGTCTCTCCCAAAAGAGTGCTTTCATTTTTCTTGGTATCTCTCCCTCCATCCAGAGAGTTATTTCATATAATGTTTGTGGAGAACTAACCCTGGTGTCCACAGTCTCTACTTGTATGTACTCATTCAAGTCCACTGTCTCCAGAAGTTCCTTCAGGTTCTGGGGAGCTATTTATACTTCTGCTGCACTGTCGAACATTGTCTGAGCCCATTCTCCATTCTTGAGTTGTGTTCTCAAAATTCTCGGCATGTCTGATCTTCAGACCTGCTACCTTCTTTTTGGAGAATTGAGGTTTTGATGTATTTTTCTAAACACGTTGAACGTCTTTGGACTTTACACTTTCTTCTTTGTGTTCTGACCGCCCTCTTCTTTCGTATGTCTGTGACGGTATCTGAAAGGTACGATAGGAACGTGTATCAGTATCCTGATACCTGTCAGGCTTTTTCAAATTATCCCTATTCCTGAGGTTACACCTCCTCTCAGAGGTCACTAGAAACTTCTCGAATAAAGAAGAAGGGATTCGTTTCTGACAACCGCATAAACATGACAACTTTGTTTCCCTTTAAAATCGGAACATGTCTCAGAATCGTGGAAACAATAGATAACAGTTTCACTCAGTCAATCGTGCATGCTTAGTTTCTGCAGAATTGCACCAAAAGAATAGACGAGCGTTTCAATAAAAGGATTTATTGAACAGTCCAATTTCTCATGCAAGAGATATGAGCTGTCACAATTGTTAGACAGAATGCAAGATAAAAAATGTACAGCGTGAGCAGTAAGAAGAAATAGTACTGTAATATCATTGTCTATTAGCTATGACCTATATTCATATACATATACATAAATAACAGGCTAAAATGTGAATACTTATACGATGCGTTCGATAACTAGTTCTACCCCAGTGTACCTAACCTAAGTGTAGTACAAGGTCAAAAGTAGGTGCTGTTTTCTATAGTATGGTAAGCTATAGTTTGTATGCTAAGTTTGTATGCCAAGAGTCCCTCTAGGTTTTAGTCTGCTCTATACCTTAGAATGAGAGAGATGGGAATCTCTTTTCGGATCTCAAACTCCAACACCCTACAAAGGGAGTCAGAACACTGGAAGCTGGAATCTCGGTGAGCAGGGAGGACAGCGTCCGGTCAGTGCATCATGCGGAGACTTGAATTCCTTTCGAACTTGCAGTGGCGAGCCCTATCGAGCTGTGTAGCCGAGCCGTGGTTTGCCATGGTAAGTGAAGGTATATTTATACCTGGAAGGTGCTTAGGAATGCTAGCATTTTCGTAAAGTCAGGCAGAGGAAGTCGTCATGAATGAACCCCTAAGGAATAGTTGTTCATGCATAATAAATGAGTTCTTAGAGAAATCAATAATCCAAGCTCGGAATGTCCCAATGGCTTTAGGGTCTGGTTTCTAAGAACTCGTTGTGACGTGGGATGGACGGATGTAGGTGACCATGCCTGTATTTGGATAGCATGGCTGATGCCTAAATAAGGGCAATGTGAGTTCTGCCTATATAAGGACATGATGCAGTAAACCTATGTACAGGCATCTAAATCGACACACAACATGTCGCTACAACGACCACATTAAAACGATGCATACAATTATCCCGCAAGTCGAAACAACAACTTGCGGAGGGGGGAGAAGGTGTTGGATTTAAAATCCAACACCTTCCCTACTGTTTGCACTGACTGGTGTTGGAATAGTAAATTATACTATTCCAGCATCCAGCATCCCCCTCCGCAAGTTGTTGTTTTGACTAAAGGGGTAATGGTATACGTTGTTACAACGCAGTCATTGTAACGAATATGTTGTAATTGCATGCAGAGTGAAGGTATGCGTGAAAAGGAGGCATATTCCAGAGAATCTAATGTGGAGATTGTACATGATATTGATTGGGAAGAACGTTTACAGTACCTGAGGGAGATGCCAAAGAAATTTATAGTAAAATACTGCATAGCGTGTTAGCGTCTTCCCCAGCCCTGGCACAGGCAGATGAATCATGCCACACAGGAGCTGCTGTTAAGCATTACTTCATTTCTCAGCATACAGTCACACACTGCGCCTTTTATCATACTTCTCATTAACCACTTCCTAAGGCCTCCCCGCATATTACATACTTCCTGTTCAGAGTCCGTCCAGAACCACGAGGATCCTAGTGTGCGTAACATCAATATGCTACCGCATGTATTTTACTAAGGTACATCTGGTGAAATTTGGCATCTTTGACCCAAATCTGTGCAAACACAGTCACAACGAGGTGTTGGATTGTCTCCATATTCTGTGGTCGTGCTCCAAATTGCATGCTCTCTGGGAAGTGAATATTTGTCTTAAGTGGCTTTTAGCCACATATCACATGAAGCGAAGGTCATGTTACTGTCATTCGTGTTACGTTAAGCTGTGCTGGGATTTGGGACTGTTGGTGGCAAGGAGCGAGATTGCAAGGACATGGGGTAGTGCCCACCTTAATGTTAGGTATATGAAAGGTATTATGTTCTGGGGTATGGCTCTCAAAATGTTTTTTAACGAGGAAAGGTAGAGTTCCAAAAGGTTTGAAAAGATAAGGGGCCTATTAAAACAATAATGTTGTGTTTTCTTTTTAACATGGTTCTCCATGTTACTGCTACTGCACAGATGTGTGCCGTTTTTATTTGCCTATGATGCTATTCTATGCCCTAATTACAGTTGTTTTTTGTTGGATTTTTATTTACAAAAATAAGTGTTTTTGTTAAAAAAAAAGAGTGAAGTGTATGACCCTTTTCTTTGAAAATAGTCATTGAGAAATGTTATTCCCATGCCTGGTGTTTTATTTAACTGGTACATGCAACCTTTGCCAATCTCATAAAAATATCCACTAGCGCCAAAACATACGGGGGCAGATGTATGACCATTTTTTGCAGTCGGGAAAGGGAATTTGGCCCGTTTGCAACTGCAAAATAGGTCAGCCTCATGTACAAACCATATTTTATGAGTCGCTAACCTATTAGTGACTTGCAAAATATGGTTTGCGACTCGCTATTAGAAAGGGGCGTGCCAAGGTCGTCCCTTCCTACTAGCTAGTCTCACACTAATGCATGATTGTTTTGTGTCTGCATTTGAGGTCGCAGAACACTCGCAGTTTACCGTCATTTTCGAAAGGGTGGTAAGCCGCTTGCAAACAGGAAGGGATCCCCAGGGGACCCCTTCCCCTTTGTGAATGGGTGCGTAAATATATTTTTAGAGCAGGTAGTTGTCCTAGGCTTGGGTCCCGTGCTCTCCACGCTACTGGAGTCAAGCTATCCTGGCTGATGAGGGATGAAAGCCCGAAACCAGTCCTAGGATGCTTGTTTTCTGTCCAGGGAGGACCTGGCCTGGCAGTTCGGGCTGGACTGTTCCCATTAGGTGCAGGGTCATAACTGATTTGCATATGGCTGGGTCCAAACTGGAATGTCATGCTGAGCAAAAAAACTATGGATTTAGGCCCAGATCTGTACTGGGGTGAATGTATGACATTGTTCTGCATTCTGTCCATCAGTTGTTCTTTTTGCATTTGTCACCCCGAGTAGGACGATTATGCCCAGACGTGGGTCCCGTGCTCTCCATTCCACTGGAGTCAAGCTATCCTGGCTGATGAGGGTTGAAAACTCCCAAAACCATTTCTAGGATGCTTGTTTCCAGTCCAGGGAGAACCTGGCATGGCAGTTCGGGCTGGACTGTTCCCATTGGGTCAAGACTGATTTGCATATGGCAGGGTCCAAATTGGAATGGCATGGTGAGCAAACAAACAATGGATTTAGGCCCAGATCTCTGTACTGGGGTGAATGCATGACATTGTTCTGCATTCTGTCCATCAATTGTTCTTTTTGCATGTGGAATAAAATCTAAGCACAGGTACTAAATCAAACACTTCAGTGGCTTTACGGGGCCTTGTAAATATGCCGAGGCACATTGCACCAATGGAAAGTCCAAAAAGTGATGTTCCGGTGCTGTACGGGGCCTTATTGATGAGGCCCCTAGACCCTCCCATCATTGCCTATGAGGAGTGGCTAATCTCTGCTATAGCTCAGGTAGCCCCATTTAAGACCATTCACATTAAAAGGGACAAAGCCTCTGCACCCTGGTTTTCTTAGGACCTCAGATTGATGAGGCAGACCTGTAGGAGACAAGAACATAGATGGATGAAGGACTACTGCAAGACAGAAAATCGTCCATTAGTCAGTATAAATCATTCATTTTAAAAGAAAAATCTAGTAACTTCACCAAAATGATCAAGTCAGCTAAAAACTCAACTAAAGAACTATTTCTAGTAGTATTCCAGCTCACAACAGTACCAGACAACAATAAGATTGACAATAACTCAACTAAAGAACTATTTCTAGTAGTCTTCCAGCTCACAACAGTGCCAGACAACAATAAGATTGACAACAATCAAAGCTTCTGTAACACTCTGGCAAACCTTTTCAGAGAAAACGTAGAGCAGATTTATAATAGGTTTCAGCATAACTAACGTACCAGTCAGAAAGCAAAAATCCAGCCTAATAGGTAGGCAGACTACTCTATCTGAGTTCTCTCCAAATACTTAATCTCAGGTTTTGTCCGTAATTCATAACGCCAAATCAGGGTCACCACTGGACCCCTGCCCCCTGATATAATGCGGCTAGCTGCCAATACAATTGCAGCTCAGCCTACTGATATCTATAACATTATGTTCCAGATAGGCTACTTCCCCAAGCAGTGGAAGAAGGCTTCTATCCTGCTTTTGTTGACAAAAATCCAACTTAAGCTCTTCAAATCCCACCAACTTGTGACCTATCTCCTGGCTGCCCCTCCAAGCCAAATCAATAGAAATTGAAATGAAGAGACAATTATCAAACTTTATAAATAGCAACAAGTTTTGAGACGATTTACATTTTGGCTTTAGAACTGGCCATAGCGCCGAGACAGCCTTAATAAAAACCACAGAAGAAATCAGGATCGCCATAGATAAAGGCGGTAAGGTCGCCCTGATATTGCTTGACCAATTGGCCGCCTTTGATATGGTCAATCACACCTTGTTGGTTGACCTTCTTCAGGCCATAGCTGTCAAAGGACCTGCACTTGTCCTTCTAAAATCCTTTCTATTGGATCGCACTCAGATAGTAGTCTTAGACCCATTTGTCTCTGACATCTTTTCTAACCCCTGTGGAGTTCCACAGGGCTGATTTCATCAGCCAAACATTGTTCAACATTTATGTAACTTCTCTTGCACCATTTATTAAATCATTTGACGTTGATCTTATATCTTATGTGTATAATACGCAGATGCATTATCAGTGGCAGCTAATGACATGGTAATAGAATAAAGATGTCGAGGCTGCATGTTAGAAATCAGCAATTGGATGAACACAAACTGTCTAAAGTTTAACTCAGCCAAGACTGAGGTCCTCTTGTTCGGGAACCAGCTCACTTTTTGGTCCCCGTCTTGGTGGCTGGAGGAACTAGGTTCCCTCCCTGTCCTAGTGAAGAAATTCAAAAATGTAGAAGTCTTGTAGGCAGCAAACTCACCTTCAAAGACAGGTGAACTCACTGGTTTCTTCAGCATTTTACACTTTAAGAACTATTAAAAAAAGTCTCCCTTATCTGCCTGTAGAAACCAAAAGGACTGTAGTTACTGCCCTAACCTTATCAAAAAGTGACTACTGTAACAGTCTATATTTAAATAATCAAAATCAACATATGCATAAATTGCAAACGTTGCAAAATGCTGAAGCTAGACTACTTACAAAAATTCCTAAATGCAAGTCAGCCACACAGGAAATATGTAAGCTTCATTGGCTTCCTATCAAACAACGGACTAAATTTAAGGCCCTCTGCATTGCCTACGGGGCCCTCTATTTCAGAAGGGGTGAGTCACCCAGATATCTTCACTCTGCTGGACCAAACAATTTGGTCATCCCCAGGGAGTACAGGACCAACTGGGGAGGTAGAAGCTTTGTATGAGGTACAGCCAAACTTTGGAATAAACTACCCTGTCTATCCAAGCCATGCCTAGCCTACTGGCATTCAGAAGACACTTAAGCCTTGGCTCTTTGCCTAAATTAGCTAACTGTTTTTTAGCCCTCATCCTGCTGTATTTGAGCTAGCGCTATGACACCCTGGGTATTTGTGCTCTTAAGAAATGTATTGACAACAAGCATGAGGGCATTGCACCCCAGCCGAAATGCATTCCATGGACATCGAAAGATAGTTCTTAATCTGATGAGCAAGAGTGACAAATTTCACACAAAAAGTTGGATTTGCCAGGGAGGGGGTTCTCTCACAAATTTACTTTCATTGGGATATTGCGCGCACAATTCTTAAACTTCATGAAGTTTTCAAAATAGATTAAGGACATCACTTATTATGAGATGGTCGGCTGCCAATAGGCCTTCATTCGTCTAATTTTCTAAAGAAATACCCCAAAAGTGTGCATTGTTTTCAGAAAATGTTAAATCAATATCCCTGATTCAAAAGTTATTTTCAGCAGTGTGTGGTGCATATTGAGGGTTTTCTTGACCTGGACCACCAGAATGTGTGTGGCGGACCTGTGAATTAAAACACACTGAACATGGCACTGGAATCTCAGCCCTACATAGCGTGGGCCTTTTGAGCTCATGCCACCTGCCATATGCCTGCATGGACCTGCTGTGCAAGGGTGTTTTCAATAACAGACCAGGTGCCATATCTGCCAACCGAAACACAGTGGTGCCAAAACTAGGTCCCAAAGTTTTGCTCAGAAGTCCACAGCTGGTACTATTAAATGTCAAGGTGCTGAATACCAAGGCTTCACTGTATTTATGAAACTGAATGATGGAGAAGCACTCCTTTGTTATCCTAATATTTTGAAAACCTGATATTTTTTACTTATTTAGTTATTTATCAACTTAAAGTGCTATAGCAGTGTCATGTTTTGTCTGAACCATGCCTGAAATGAACCAACCTATTATGAGTCAAAAAGACTCATCCGCTATGCACTGTTGCTATGGTTGGTTACCATAAGAAACTTTTTAATTTTAGAAACAACTTCATCAACAAAGCTTTGACAATAAAATGTTAGTCAAAAGGCACTCTCTTCAGTTAATCAAGAAGCCTCAAAAGCATAAAGTTCAACAATTTCTATTGTCATTAGATCATAGATTCAATACAAACGTGAACAAATATTGATTTAGGGGTGGGCGGAATTTGCGAAACATTGCAAAACGGCAAAAAATCTCCTCGAACACGCAGAATTTTGCATGCTCTCGAAGATTTCAGGGGCAGGGATTCTTTGCGAGTTCACATGCCTCTCTTGTGTTTATAAAAGGTCAGAGACTGATCAGAGCAGCAGATGAGGAGAAAGAACAAGCTCATTGTCACAGGAACTGCACAGGGATTGCGCTTGTGAAAGTCAAGGATGCAAAGGCCTCCATCAAGCATCAAAGCTAATTTTCGAGGGTAGATATAGGAAGAGCCCAGCCTCGACAAAGCTCACAATTTTTAATAATGAGTTACTGAATTTGAGCTTAAACTCAGGCACCTGCTTTATTTATATCTGTAAGTGCTTCCTGTTCAGGTTAAATTTTTGTGACCGGAGCATCGTGCCAGAATGAATCCTGCCCTGCATTTATCCAAGAAGACTCCACCGTTCTGTGCGATACCTCTAGTCAACTGGAGTACTTTCTACTGGCTAATCAGTAAGTGCTATCTCGTTGGGTAAATGTATAGTGCTTTTCCTACACTACAGCTGCATAAAGGACCAGAAGAGTTGTCTCCAGTGACCATGTGTGTGTAACTTTGCCATTGTGCTGAAGGGCGCCAGGGTCCCTTGAGTGAGCTGTCCATCATAGTGGGTAAAGGGCGGGAAGATGGTGCACACCGCTAGTGTGTGTGGCGGGGCCAAACGGGCGGGGCTTCTATGCGAGTTCACATGCCTCTTGTGTTTATAAAAGGTCAGAGACCGATCAGAGCAGCAGATGAGGAGAAAGAAACTCCTGGTCACAGGAACTGCACGAGGATTGCGCTCGTGAAAGTCAAGGATGCAAATGCCTCCTCCATCAAGCATAACAGCTAATTTTTGAGGGTAGATATGGGGAGAAAGCACACCTGCCCAGCCTCGAAAAAGCTCACTATTTTTTTGAGCTGATTAATGAGTTACTGAATTTGAGCTTGAACTCGGGCACCTGCTTTATTTATATCTGTACGTGCTTCCTGTTCAGGTTTAATTTTTGTGACAGGAGCATTGTGCCAGAATGAATCCTGCCCTGCATCTATCCAAGAACACGCCACCATTTTGTGCGATACCTGTACTCAACAGGAGTACTTTCTACTGGCTAATCAGTAAGTGCTACCTCGCTAGGTAAATGTATTGTGCTTTTCCTACACCACAGCTGCGTAAGGGCCAGAAGAGTTGTCTCCATAGACAATGTGTGTGTAACTTTGCCATTGCGCCGAAGGGCTCCAGGGTCTCTTGAGTGAGCTGTCCATCATAGTGGGTAAAGGGCGGGAAGACGGTGCACACCGCTAGTGTGTGTGGCGGGGCCAAAGGGCGGGGCTTCTATGTGAGTTCACATCCCGCGTGTGTTTATAAAAGGTCAGAGACCGATCAGAGCAGCAGATGAGGAAAAAGAAGCTCCTGATCACAGGAACTTCACAGGGATTGCACTCGTGAAAGTCAAGGATGCAAATGCCTCCATCAAGCATCACAGCTAATTTTTGAGGGGAGATATGGGGAGAAAGCACACCTGCACAGCCTCGACAAAGCTCACGATTTTTTTGGGCTGATTAATGAGTTACTAAATTTGAGCTTGAACTCGGGCACCTGCTTTATTTATATCTGTAAGTGCTTCCTGTTGAGGTTTAATTTTTTTGTGACAGAAGCACTGTGCCAGAAAAAATTCTGCCCTGCATATTTATCCACTAAGATGCCACCGTTTGTGCAATACAATTCCGTTCCGCCGCGGATCGCGGAAGTTTTGACATTTTCGCGTTCTGCGCGGAATACAAAAAATTCAGACATTTCGCTAGTTCCGCAAGCGGAACAGAATATGCCGCCCACCCCTACTAACAATATAGGGTTTGCATGTCGGTATTAGGAAGGGTCCTGTCAAGGGCGTCCCTTCCTAATAGCAAGCTGTAGGTGGATCTGTGAATGTTTCACAACCAAAATGTAGTTGTAAAACATTCACAGTATGCTGCCTACTTCAAGTAGGTGTTAAGGCAGTCGCAAACAGGAAGCGGCCCCCACGAGCC
Organism: Lissotriton vulgaris; assembly: GCF_964263255.1. Taxonomy (NCBI): domain Eukaryota; kingdom Metazoa; phylum Chordata; class Amphibia; order Caudata; family Salamandridae; genus Lissotriton; species Lissotriton vulgaris. The sequence goes on along the minus strand of NC_141699.1, from coordinate 602,500,120 downwards.
CCTTCCCCTTTGTGAAAGGTAGATAAAATGTTTTTTAAGAGTAGGCAGTGGGCCCACAGACCATTGCCTACTCTTAAAAAATGGAATAGAAACGTTTCATTTTTCTCTTTGAAACACATCCCATTTTCCTTTAAGGAAAACGGGCTGCATTTAAAAACAAAAAAGTTTCTTTACTTAAAAGCAAACACAGACATGTTGGTCTGCTGTCCCCAGTAGGCCACGTTCCCTGTGCTTTTAGCGATTCCCAATGGGTCGCAAATTGTGACCTACCTCATGAAATTGATGGGGTAGGTCAATTGCGGCCCCATTATGAATCGCTAAATGTGTATGAGACACATTGGTACATTGCATTTTGTGTCTTCCTAATTGCGAGTCGCAAAACGTCACAATTTGGAACTCGTAAAATCTAGCGGTCGTACACGTGGCTCTAAGAGTTCCGCAAATGCAACATATGCTGATTTTTGACTGATGCCCCTTTACCGCCCTGCTCTGAATGAGACCCCAAGTTTGAATACAGATTTTCCAATGTTATTGCAAACATGAAGTTCACCAGCTTAGCAAATTCCTAGATAATACTAATTGGATAAAAATAATCACATGCAGTTGGTTATTAAGAAGTGGTAAGGCTGAGTGTGATATGAGGACAAAATACTTTTTCCTGAAGAAAAACGTTAACATCCATTCACTCAATTATTTCTTTGCACAAAAAAAGGATTGCACACAGATTAAAAAACAAAGGCATCTTTTTATGCAAAACACCAGTTTCTCACGGGTAGGTCAGTCCATTTTCCTACAGCCTGTGCTGGGATCACCAGCGGCAGAGATCTATGGCGACAGCCGCAGTGGGCTTGTGTGTCAGCAGTACTGCACCGCAGAGCCAGGCTCAATAACTGTCTCTGTGTGAGCTGAGTGAAAGGCAATGGGGCTCTGCAGCAGATGAGTCTTACACAGCACATCGAGCCAGGCTTGGCTGAGCTTGCAAAGTGTGGAGTGATCAGAATGCTAAATAGTGCAACTGACGTCAACACGTTCCAGCAGATATTGATAAATCTATGCCACGGTGCAGCAATTATACGCTTCTTACTGCCCTGTACACAGAGACGTTTTAAGGCATGGACAAAGTGGGCTCTGGCCCAGGGCCCCAGCTTATCAGGGGGCCCCTTAAAGAGCCCGCTCTGTTCTGCCGAGAGTTTTGCCCGGATGACGTTGGATAATTGTTAAACATATTGTTTTAAATACCACTTTCTTTTCATTTAATTTTCAAATTTTCAATGTGTGTGATGTGGGAGAGTCTATTGCAAACATTTTGCAGAGAAATGTTGTGTTTTTCATGTTTTTATTTTTAGTTTAGATCCAAACAGGACCTCGCATATGAGAAAAGGGGAGGGGATCACAGATATTATTTGCAGTAATATTAGTGAGCTGCTGCTGTCTTACAATATTGACAGCACACATCACTATACACTGAATATTATATGCAAACACATTTAGAATTTGGATGAATGTGCCTGTGCACTGTCAGTGACCTGGCCAACGAGGGCATGAAAGAGCTGAAGTTTGATTATGAATTCAAAACTGTTCCAAACAGGGACCCCCAAAATATGTTTGGTCCAGGTCCCCCAAAATCCTTAAAATGTCCCTGCCTGTACATAGGTTAAATCATGCTGCAGTGAATTAACCAGCTGTCACAGGTTACAGGGCAATCCGGCAGCGCCAGAAGGCTAGAGTGACAGGTCAGTGTGGGCCTGTTTAAGACCTGGTGGGTCGGTTTTACTGTTTTTTAAGTTTAAAAAATGCTTTATTGAAGAAAGTTAGAGATCAAAAGGCAATTACATCAGATAAAGATAAACATCTGAAGGTCAATGCAAGCAATAAAGAAATATACAATGTATATTGATAAAACATTGTAACAATGAAATAAAAAATGAAAGTATAGGAATTATTGCAAAGTGAACATATCCTATAATGATAGATTATGAAAATAATAAGCTTGAACTGAAATATGTAACTGTTATGCTGAAACAAGTGCATTTTAATTGTTTTATAAGAGTGAAAGAAAAGAAACAGCAAAGAAGAGAAGGGCAAGAAAGAGAAAATGCAAAGAGAAAGAAAGGGGGAAGAAATAATGTAATGATTTGAATTAAACAAGCAATTAAATAACAACAATGTGGTTTATAAATGGATATTATATGAACAATTCTAACCTTTAAGGAGGTTCATAGTTACGGCCATAGATACGGGTCAAGCCATATCTCTAGATAGAAATAATGTAAGGGTTGACCATAATAAATCATTTTTAATCTTTGAAGGAAGAGAAGTAGCATGGGCTCGATCCAGATGATGATGATGATGACACTACAGATTCCACCATGTCAAATAGGAAATTTTGGTTGTATCTTTCCAGTTAGTTGTGATTATTTGAAATGCTAAAGCGAACATCAAGTCGACATATTTCCCAGAAGTACCCCCCAAGAAAATGTGCACAACATCAAAAGAAAAACCTGTGGACAAACGTTCGTTCAGTTTATCCCATACATGTGTCCAGAACTTTTGAATTAGAGGCCATTCAAAAAACATATGTAAAAGTTCCCTATTGTCATGAGCACAGGACCGGCACTTAGTAGTAAGTAAAGAGAGAGTTTAAACTTGTATACATTTGTGGGGTGATATATAATCTGTTGTAAAAATAATATAGTGTGTGTGTTGTGCTTGCCAAACAAGACGATGTATGAATCTTGTCCCATATTAATTTCCAAGTGGGTTCTGGTAATTCTTGATGTAGATCTGATTCCCATAAGAGCTCTGTTTTAGATTTTGTAGTTAATTTAGAGGCACTGAGCTCTCATTTGTGAGGAAAAATCTATTGGGGAAGAAGGAGGTTGCATGTTTGGAGCAATATCAGGTTGTTGAGATATGTAGGAGAGAAGAAGAAGTTTGAGGTGCTGAAAATGAGAAGCATATTTAGTAGATAGTTTCTATTTTTCCTGTATCCGGATGAAATCTAGCAGAGAACCTTTAGAGAATAACTGTCCGACGACTGTACTACCTTTATTAATCCACTCTTTGCATACAAAACTCTATTATTTAATTTAATGTGTGTATTATACCAAATTAGAGTTCGTAAAATGTTTTCAGAGGAGGAATTGGAGGAAAAATTCAAAGGTTTAGAAATAGCTATAGAATGGGTGAGTATTGAGGAAATAAAACCCTTTGGAGGTTGGGTGATACGGACCGCATCCTTGAAAGCAAAAGGTAAAAATTGTGCTTGTTCAAGTTTATTTATTTATATGTTTGTATAGCGCTTGAATCGACTCCCGGAGGAGTATCTCTGCGCTTCAGCGGGCTTTGAGGAGGGTAGAGGACACTAGCATACTTAATAATAACCCTGGGCGAAGGACTTCGCTACGCCCACGTAGTGTTGCCTACTTCGCCTTTTGCAAAGTAGGCGTAGCAGGCAACACTACGCCCACTCCGTGGGCGTAGCGAAGTAGCCCGCCACCCGCCTCCCTCCCGCCCTCCCCTACATACCTAATTTTTGTAAATTCAAGAAATAAAAGTAAATAAAAGGCACTTACCTTGTCTGCTGCGTCCCGGGGCTCACTCTGCTCGTTCGCGCTGCCGTCGCCGCCATCTTGGATACCAATGCTAAAATAAAAGGGGAGACAAAGGGCAACTCCTCCTAGTACGTCTATGTAGGGGGAAGTAATGGGATTGTTTGCCAATTACCCAAATTGATGTAGAAGGTGCGGAGTATAATAGCTTAATCTATTGAATGAAATGAGCACTTAAACCGTGTCACTTCAGTGCACCGAACATAAATTCCCAATTCACTTGATCAAAAGCCTTCTCGGCATCGAGTGTTATGGCGGCTAGGGGAGAATTAAGCTTAGTAGCTAAGTGAATGATGTTAACCCCTTCGACGCTGATGACGAGCTCAGCTCGTCATGAAGTACACCTCTCGTACGCTCATGACGAGCTGAGCTCGTCATGAACCGCATGATTTTTAAATCTTCAGCGCACAGCGGAAAAATGCGCCTCACCGATATTGTTAAGCAAAGTTCTAGAGTTATCTGAAATATATCTTCCCTTCACAAAACCTGACTGATGAATATCAACGAAATCAGGAATAACAGAGTTAATACGGAGAGCCAGTAATTTAGCAAAGATCTTGCAGTCCCTACTATCCAAAGAAATAGGCCTATAGTTCCTACATTGAAAGACGTCTTTATCTTATGGAGTAAGCAGAGCTTGGCCTGAGTGAAAGAGCCTTGAGTCTGTCCTGAGTTCAGAAAATGGTTGACAAAAAGTAGTAACTTGGGAATTAAAAGCTGTCTAAAAACTCTTGTTTAGATAAAAGAGTATTCAGAGAAGATAAATCAACATTACTATGGGGGTTTTTAGGGATTGATTGAAAAAAATTATCTAATTGTTCAGTAGAGGGAGATGATTCAGGGGTATATAGATTGCTATATTACGAAAAGCATTCTAACATTTTTGAGTCGCTAATATGACGGACCACTGTTGAATCTGTTATGGCAACAATCTTTGATTTCTGTTTTTTAATATTAAGGTAGTTTGCCAAGCAATTATCAGCTTTTTTCCGACCCTCATACATTTTTGCATTAAAATGAAGTAGGGTATCACAAGCATTGTCCCAGGATTGCTTGTTGTATTGCAACTTATCCTTAATAAGTTTAGTTAACATATCATCACCATTGGAAGAGAAGTATTCATGTTCTAAAGTCTTAATCTGTTCTAAGAGCTGTGAGGAATCTTTAAGAGCTTTTTTCCCTTTTTTCTAGCTACAAAGTCTATTATAAATCCTCTTGCGGTTGCTTTAAAAGCGTCCCAAACAATATTTGTGTATCTGAGGGAAGATTATTTATGAAAAACTCTTGTAGGAAAACTGTAAATTGTGGTGTGAATTGTTGATCCAGTAGAAGTGAATTTTTGCATTTCCATCTACGAGTGGGGGAGATGGGACTGGGATATTTGAGGTCTACAATAATGGGAGCGTCATCTGAGATAAGAATTTAACCTATTTCCACGTGTGTTAAAATTGGAAGTGTATGTGGGTAAAAAATACATAACCTATTCTAAAGTGGGAACTATGAACAGGGGAGAAGAAAGTGAATTCCAAAACAGCAGAGAGTGATGCTCTCCAAACATCAACCAACCCTCTAGCGGATATGGCTTTCTGAAAGGCTCTATGCATTTTGGTGTGAACAAATCTGGTCTGCAATCTGCGGTCCAAAAAGGGGTCCATAAGTTGATCTCCACCAACTATAAGGTTTTCAGAGGAATGTGAGGATAACATAGAAGAACAGAATAAAAGATCCACTCCATTTGGACCACATACATTACAAATTGAAAATTGTGTATTGTTAATCTTAACATCTATTAAAAGCCACCTTCCAGCATCATCATTAAATTTGTTTAACAATTGAACTGTTAACGACTTATTAAACAATGGAACAACACCATTTTTGTTATTTACAGCAGGGGAACTAAAAACATTTCCCACCCATTGTCTTTTAGTAGAATTTATGTTTTGTTCTTTATGATGAGTTTCTTGTAATAAAGCTATTTGACAGTTCAATTTTGATAAGAGAGACAAAATACTTTGCTTTTTAACCGAATTACGAAGACCTTTAACATTCCATGACACAATACGTAAGTTACTCATGAGGAAAAGCATAAAAGAGTATATAGATCAAGAAACAGGAATAAAGGATACCTGAAGTAAGTAAAGGATGTAATCAACCGAAACACAAATGATAGGGAATAATGCAAAACCAAATATACTTAAATATCAATAAATGAGGAAGTGATATTAAAGTAGAAGAGTTGAGAGAAAATGGGATAAAAGATTTTAAAAAAACAGACAATACAATCAACATGTTTTCCAAAACAAAAATGGTCAGGTTGAAAATAATAGAGAACCACTGAAACACATTTGAAATAAAACAAAGGTCATTATAATATCCAGAAAAGAGTGAGATAGGACATTAAAAATTAAATGCAACCATCCGTAAGGAGTCCTGTGAATAATTATGGAACATCACAGGAAGAAAGTACATTAGGAAAGCTTGTTGTATGACAGAGAAAATGGAAAGAGGAAAGAGAAGAAAGGAAAGAAGAGAAAGGAACTGTCAGGGTTTGAATAGTCTGGTTAAGCGCTGACTGACACCCGCGCGGTAACCAGACATCTAAAACCCCCTAAAGACTACAGTTCCCAGCATGCCCCGAGTAGCACGTCGTACGTGTTCCAGGCGTCACGCAAGGACACGTGTAAAATGGCAGTCGCAACTCACCAGCACTGCCGATTATTCTGTAGCGGAATCCTGGACATCTCCTTTGTTTTTTTCAGCCAACCTAAAGGCGGTAAGTGTGCGATTTCCTTGTTCTATTTAACCGCATCCCGGATGGGAGTAAGCCTATGCCGCATGAATACCTGATTTATAGCTTCCCCGTTGGCTGAGACCGCTGATGATATGTCTCTTGCGGGGTAGGTCTAAGTTATTCTGCTAACTCCTTCGGATTCAGGGTATTCAGCTCTCACGTTGGCCGAGGTTGGCAAGAAGCAGTCTCTTGTGGGGGAGGTGTTTACAGAGCCACACATTGTTGAGATTTTCTCTCCCGTTGGACGAGGCTGTTGGTTAGCGGCCTCTTGCGGGGGAGTTTATATTGATCTCACCTTTGAAGCTCCCTAGTGTGATTTACTTGATTTATGGATGTTGGGTCCTACATACTCAACAGTGAGGAAAAGGAATAACAGTGCCATAGAATACCAAAGCAAGATTGTTAGCTATTATTCCTTTGTTGAGTTTTGGATGAACCGTCTGGTTCAGTTGACTACCAGCTGAACAGTCATCATTGTGGGTGATGTCAACATTGTGATTAACATAGCCAGAATTGACTTTGTCTCATTCTGGTTGTTCTTTATCTTCTATCCCAGGAGAGAGTTAGAAGTAAGGGTGTCCCACCTAGCCTGGCATCGCAAATTACAAGTATTACCACAGCTATTTATAGGTAGGTGTAAGAGAGAGAACAATTCAAAACACAATAGTGTGTTATTAGTCAAGTCAAGTCAAGTCAAAGGATTTATATAGCGCACTACATACCCGGAGGGTTTCAAGGCGCTTGAGAAGGGGTGGGGAGTTACTTGTCAAATATCCAAGTTTTGAGTTGCTTTCTGAATGTTAGGTGGTTCTGGGTAAGGCGAAGGTGAGTGGGAAGAGAGTTCCAGGTTTTAGCTGCCAGGTAGGAGAAGGATCTACCTCCCATGGTGGTCTTGTTGATGCGAGGTACAGTGGCAAGGGCTTGGTTGGAAGATCGAAGCTGGCGGGAGGGGGTGTAGAAGGACAGTCGTGTGTTGAGGCATTCTGGTCCGATTTCGTAGAGTGCTTTGTGTGCGTGGGTTAGGAGCCGGAAAGTGATCCTCTTATTGACGGGAAGCCAGTGGAGGTTTTTCAGGTGACCAGAGATATGTTCTTTACGCGGGATGTCTAATATGAGCCTGGCAGAGGCGTTTTGGATTCGTTGGAGTTTTTTCTGGAGTTTAGCGGTAGTCCTGGCGTATAGGGTGTTTCCATAGTCCAGGCGGCTCGTGACCAGTGCGTGGGTGACCGTTTTCCTAGTTTCGGTGGGGATCCAACGAAACGTTTTTTTGAGCATGCGAAGAATGTTGAAGCAGGATGAGGAGACGGCGTTGACTTGTCTGTTCATTGAGAGGAATCCAGGATGACGCCCAGGTTCCGTGCGTGGTCTGTCGGGATGGGTGCTTTTCCAAGGGCTTCTGGCCACCAAGAGTCGTCCCATGCGGAGGGGGATGAACCTAAGATGAGGACTTCTGTTTTATCAGAGTTCAGTTTCAGACGGCTGTGTTTCATCCATTCGGCTACTTCTTTCATTCCTTCATGTAGGTTGGTTTTGGCGGTGCTAGGGTCATTGGTGAGTGATAGGATCAGTTGAGTGTCATCCGCGTAGGAGATGATGTTAAGGTTGTGTTGGCGGGCGATGGCCGCGAGTGGGCTCATGTATACATTGAAAAGGGTGGGGCTGAGTGAAGATCCTTGTGGTACGCCGCAGATGACTTCAGTGGCCTCTGACTTGAATGGTGGGAGGCGGACTTTCTGGGTTCTTCCGGTGAGGAACGAGGTGATCCATTCCAGTGCTTTTCCTTGGATTCCGATGTTTCTGAGTCGGTGTAGAAGAGTGCTATGGCAGACTGTGTCAAAGGCTGCGGAGAGGTCGAGGAGGATGAGGGCGACTGTGTCTCCATTGTCCAGTAGGGTTCGAATGTCGTCTGTTGCTGCGATGAGGGCGGTCTCAGTGCTGTGATTTGCTCGGAAGCCGGACTGTGAGGAGTCGAGGGATTTGTTGGCTTCGAGGAAGGCGGCGAGCTGGTTGTTGACAGCTTTCTCGATGACTTTGGCCGGGAATGGGAGGAGCGAGATAGGGCGGTAGTTTTTGAGTTCTGTGGGGTCAGCTGTGGGTTTCTTCAGGAGGGCGCAGAGTTCAGCGTGTTTCCAGCTTTCCGGGAAGGTGGCGGATTTGAGGGAGCAGTTGATGACGTCTCGGAGGTGCAGTGCTATGATGGAGTCTGCTTTGTTGAAGATGTGGTGAGGGCATGGGTCTGTGGGGGAACCTGAGTGGATGGAGTTCATCAGGCGGATGGTATCCTCAGTGGAGATTGTGTTCCAGTCATTAAGGATGTTTGAGGGGGGTGAAGGTCCAGCAAATGGTTGGGTGGGTTGGTCTCCGGGTTGGTTGTCGAAGCTGTTGTGGATGTCTGCAATTTTGTTGTGGAAGAATGAGGCTAAGGAGTCGCAGAGGGCTTGAGAGGGGGTGATGTCGTTAGAGTTGGCCGAGGGATTGGTAAATTCCTTGACGATGTTGAAAAGTTCCTTGCTGTTGTGGGCGTTGTTATCTAGTCGTTCCTTGAAGGCGGTTTTCTTGGCCTTTCGGATCAATTGATGGTGTGTGCGGGTGGCGTTTTTGAAGGCGTCCTTGGTGCTGGTGGTTGGGTCTTTTTTCCAGGCCTTCTCAAGGGAGCGGCAGAGTTTCTTGGATTTCTTAAGATCATCGTTGAACCATGAGGCCTTCTTGCTGCCGAGTTTGCTTTGTCGTTTTTTCAGTGGTGCTAGGATGTCGGCGCTGTTGGATAGCCAGAGGGTGAGGTTGGTGGCGGCTTGGTCGGGGTTTGATGAATGGGCTGGGGGGTTAAGAAGAAGCGATGAGGAGATCTGGTCGATGGTGATTTTGTTCCAGTTTCTTTGCAGAGTTGGTTGGGGGTGGTTGTTGGGTTTGGGCTTGTTGTAGGTGAAGTGAACGCAGCTGTGGTCAGTCCAAAGGGGCTTTGTGGTGTGGCTGAAGGAGACATGATTGCTGGAGGTGAAGATAGGGTCGAGGGTGTGACCTGCGATGTGGGTGGGGGAAGTGACCAGTTGTTTAAGTCCGAGGTTGGCGAGGTTGTCCAGCAGGGTGGTGGAGTTGCGGTCGTTGTTCTTTTCAAGGTGAAAGTTGAGGTCTCCTAGAAGGATGTAATCTTTGGAGGGGAGCGCGTGTGGAGTGATGAAGTCCGTGATGTCCTCACTAAATTGAGCGCGGGGTCCTGGAGGCCTGTAAAGGAGGGTGCCTCTGAGTGTGGTCTTGGGGTCGATGTGGATCTGGAAGTGAAGGTGTTCAGAGTTGGCGAGGTTGACGTCAGAGCTGGTTGAGATATGGATGGATTTCTTATGGACGATAGCGATTCCTCCTCCTGTGTGGCCGGTACGGTCCTTGCGTATGATCTTATAATCTTCTGGGATGGCAATGGTGATGTCTGGGGCGGAGGAGGCGTTCATCCATGTTTCAGTAAGGAAGGCGACGTCCGGAGAGATGGTGTCTAGTAGATTCCATAGGTCAATGGCGTGCCTATGGACCGATCGGGTGTTGAGCAAGATGCATTGTAGGTGGTTGGTGTCGGGAATCTGTGGTGTGGTCGTAGCGGAGAGGTTGACGTTGCAGAGGTATTTGCAGGAGTAGCATGAGAAAGGTCCATGGGTGTGTCCAGGAGCGGCTTGGACGCAGTTGGGGGAACGGCCGGGGTTAAGGGCTAGGAGGGTGGTGGCATCGTAGGTAATGCGGGAGGGCTGGGAAATGCGAGGGCCAGGGGGTTTGGCGCTGGGCGCGGTCCAGGCGCGGACGGGCGTAGATGGGCTTACCTTTGGCGCACCTTCGGCGAGGCCGTAGCGCGTGGACGCTGCGCGTGGGGGCATTGGCCATAAATGGACAGAGGAGGGGGCGGAGCGTGGGAGGGGCAGCAGCTGGGAGGCGGTGGCAGGGAGGAGGGGCGGGCCAGGGAACACACAACAAGATGGAGGGTCAGAGGGAGAGTAAGGCAGGGGCAGCAGATGCACCACGGCACCGGGGGAACAGACCAGTTCCCAGCGTGATGCAAATCAAATACATAAAACACAGCGCTAGGTAAATTAAATAATGATTCACAGCGCTAGGAAAATTAAATAAATTAATCACAGCGCAAGGGGAATGAAATAAATAAATCACAGCGCGAGGGGAATGAAATAAATAAAACACAGCGCGAGGGGAATGAAATAAATAAATAAAAGCAGTTACAACTCTGCTGCCTCGATGCGGTGCCCCAGCAGGCCAGATCAACAACAGGAGCCGGGATCAGGGAGCGTGGGGGGAGCGACCGTGCTGGATGAGGTCCAGGTGATCACAGCGCGTCAGAGGAGGTAGGAAGCACTCTGTTCGTGGGTGGGAGGGGCAGCAGCTGGGAGGCGGTGGCAGGGAGGAGGGGCGGGCCAGGGAACACACAACAAGATGGAGGGTCAGAGGGAGAGTAAGGCAGGGGCAGCAGATGCACCACGGCACCGGGGGCACAGACCAGTTCCCAGCGTGATGCAAATCTAATACATAAAACACAGCGCTAGGTAAATTAAATAATGATTCACAGCGCTAGGAAAATTAAATAAATTAATCACAGCGCGAGGGGAATGAAATAAATAAATCACAGCGCGAGGGGAATGAAATAAATAAAACACAGCGCGAGGGGAATGAAATAAATAAATAAAAGCAGTTACAACTCTGCTGCCTCGATGCGGTGCCCCAGCAGGCCAGATCAACAACAGGAGCCGGGATCAGGGAGCGTGGGGGGAGCGACCGTGCTGGATGAGGTCCAGGTGATCACCTGTTAGGAGTTGTTTCTCATGTGCATTCTCTTTTCATTTATTAGTGTATGTGGAAACCATGCATTCACCCCACTCTCTTCTGGCATGAAAAGCTTACCTTTTTTTTCCTTTACAGGTAGAAAGTATGGAATTTAGTATTATTTGACTGTGGTAAATACTTCTGTGAAATACAGGTATGCGGAAACACACTTACCTCGTGTTTCTTTGTTTTCCTTGTCCAGATCTCCCGCCCAGCTGTTCCTACCCTTTCCTTCCCTCACTTGACTATCCCAGCAGTCTGTGTGTATTCACATTCCAGACTTGGGACCATCAAGAGGTGGACCCCTTTTGAGCATCAGTACAGTCCCGAGGATTTTGAAAGGAGGAGCCTGACAGAAGATAAAGAAACGAGAAGAAATGGGGAAGAACAAGGTCTCTCCCGATGTAAATTGAAAGAAGAGATGACAGAAAGTCATGAGACTTTAGTCATAAGAATGAGGAACATAAGGGACATTAATGCTGATGGGGGGCCAAAGAGAAGAAAGATACAGCTGAAAGAGATCAAAACACGAGAATTAAATAATCAGAGTATCACCCAATGAGGAGGGAAAAATAAAAAACAAGAACACAAGACGATCACTGTGCCATTGTGACTTACTGAACAATAGGGGGAACAGCATAGCTAGATAGGATGCAAACAGCGGACTAGGTAACATTATTGAACGCAGACACACGACATCAAAGCAAGAGGGAGTCAGGGACCTGCAAAAGAGAGAAGAGTTAGATTGAGCACATTGTAGGGATCACTAAGTTCCATGACCTGTCCCTTGTGCATATGTCAGAATTTCTTGAGCCCCGCGGGGTCTGCAAAAGTGATAGTCCTGTCTCTGTAGGTAAACTTGAAGAAACAGGGATGAAGAAGGCCATAGGGAGCATTCATGGATCGCAACATAGGTCTGAGATCTAAGAACTCCTTTCGACGGTGTGCCGTTGCTCTGGAAACATCCTGACTGAAGAAAATCTTTTGACCAGATCACAGCATTTGTTTGCGTTGTTTAGCCGCAGAGAGAATCAACATTAACTCTGTATATTGAAGAAAATAGGCAATGATCCTTCACGGTCTTTGTGAGGTTGAAGCACCCATTGGGCCAATCCTGTGAGCCCTTTGGATGTTGATGTCAACAGGAGTCAGTAGACCGACTATTTTTGGTATATGAATCTTCAAGAAGTTGATCATGATGGGACCTTCAGAACCTTCCGGTATGCCATAGATACGTAGATTATTGCACATATTTCGGTTCTCGAGATCCTCCGTTAGTTTCTTTAATTGAATCACTTCTTCGTATAGGGTATCAACCTTTGTAGTCACATCTTGAGCATCGCTAACCCTTTGTTCGATCTCTGTAAGCCTAGAATCCAAATGATACCATTTATCTTCAATTCTCTGAAGCGCCACATGAGTATCTGCCATTAAAGGGCTTATGTTTTTCAACTCGTCCATAATGTCTTCCAGAGTCAAAGGCAAAGGTAATTTGTTAGGAGAAGAGGGATCTTTTTTGTTCTTTTTGTAGCATTGCCTCCATGTTCTTTGCGAGTATTAGTATTAGACTTGCCGACAGGAGATTTAAGTGATTGCGCCATCTCTATATTTTATTGAACTGAAGAGAGTTGGTGAGAAGGCATATATATTCCTTCAAGATTCCATTAAGACAGGAATTTAATAACTTCAATTGAAAGAACAGTGAGGCAGACCAATGAGATCACAGGAAAAAGTTATTAGAGTCTCTTACCAATATGACAGTTTAAAGAATATGTTCCTGTCAGGTCCACAGAATGTAACTGTAATAGCCATAACAGCTATGCTGCCCTTATAAAATGCCCACAAAATGCAGAAATAATGAGGAAAGAAAGAGCAGACTCCTCATTTTGGGAAAAATTTCCATGTGTTACCAGGGGAAACATCCTTAACAACGCGGTTAGTACACAGCAATGCTGTTACATCGCAGTCGTTACAACGACCGCATGTAACAACGCTATGCCATTACAACGCAAGTCGTTACATCGACTTGCGCTAGATGTCATGCTAACGTTAAAAATAGTGTAGTTTACTATCCCAACACCTTCCCTACTGATAAATGGACTGGAGTTGGAATAGTAAATTACACTTTTTTAATGTTAGCACTCCACCTAGCGCAAGTCGATGTAAAGACTTGCATTGTAAAGGCATAGCGTGGTAACATGCAGTAGTTTTTAACAACTGCGATGTAACAGCACGTGTTGTAATAACACGCGTTGTTACATCGTACATCCATTTCCAGTCTCCATTATCGGTCAAAAGAGGAGGAAAACCGTGGAAGCACGAGAACCTGAGGAGATTTAGGTGAAGAAGTCACAAAATGGCGGCCGCGACACAGGGCACGGCGGGAGTGGCAAGAGAAAAGTCTCATTTAAGGCAAAATAGACCATAACAGGTTCTATAGACCTACCCAGCCGCTCCTGAGGGCTCCGCCGCCTTCGGCTGTATCAACACGATGGCACCATGAGGAATACACCTCCCTCCGAGCGCATGGGATCTCCGGTGTGTTGGAGGAACTCTAGAGAGCAGCCATCCTGCGTCGCTGCCGTCAGGCGCCCCAGGCCTGTTTTTCTGTTGATTTCAATTTTTTTTTTTTGTCAACACTGTTTATTGCCATTTGTTTTTTAAACAAAGAGAACAATTCAACATTGCAGTAGGGGCAGCATTATAGACAGTTTAGTTCTTCAGCCATGCCCGGCCTGAATTATCCAATCGCCGTGACATAATCATAATGCATTATGACTTTACACACAGGTAATGTGCACTGCCGCCTTGGGCACCGGAGAGTGTCCACAGTATAAAGAAGTTAATGCGCCCTAGCCTTGTAGAAAGTGACAAATCATATATATAAATGACAACTACAAAAGATCGTTTCTGTTGATTTCAATGATGTTACCACAAACATTTCCTGCAGCAGCACAAATGCATGCAGTCTCCCTCAACTTGCAAAGCACCCAAGCAGCGAGTTCAAACTGCCTCGATTTGTAGAATGTGGGCCCCTTTTTTAGCAATCTGATTTGCTAATGAGGGTCCACTTTTGTTTTGGCCCTTTTTTCTGTCCCAGCCTGACCCCGAAGACGCTTCTACCTCGAAGCAGAACACATAATTTTTGTTCTGATGCAGTGCAATGTTTGTCAGCATTTGAACTCACTTACTGGCTAGTGCTAAAATTACATCTGCACCAGCTGCATAAATTGTGTAGGTGATTGGAGGTGGTGGGCACTGTAACTCATTTTTGAAGGACCAGGACTTATTTTTCATCATCAGAACTTTTGACCTGGTGCAAAGGAGCGAAAGACAGAAAAGGGAAACAGAAAGAGGGTGAAAGATAGGAAACAGTGAGAAAAGCAGAAAGCAGGCCTGAAAAAGATCATGCAATTCCAAAAGGCCCCTTTCTGCCTTTACCCTGTGCTTCTAGTCTATTTATCTCACTCTTGCAGGTTCTTTTAGATTCCAATAAATTAGTTGAGAAATGTAAGCACTGCTTCCTTTTTTTATGGTTGCCTTAGCTTAGACTACACCCTGGTGTCCCTCACCAGACGATTCGCTCATGTACAGAATCAGGAAAATGAATTCATAAACATGTTACTCTCAGATCAAGACTTTCTATCAATACTGACAGTATCTCTTGTGTGTTAATTAGTACTTGAGGTATTTTTCCGGTGTCAATGGTGCAATGCTTGTGACCTTGTACTACATTCTTCAATCAGTTGTCTAGGTGTGAGCTTATCACTGTGTCAAGGCCCACATCTTCTGAATTGACCTCCATGATCTGTAGATTCAGTGTTTTGTAACACAAACCTAATGGTCGGAGCTGCTGACTTTGGAGCTGGGGATCCAGGTTCGAGTATCGGCATTGGCTCTATATCCTGTGATTATGGGCGAATCATTTAATCTCCCAGTGTCTGCCCAAAAATGAGTGTGTCCTTGTGTAATGTAACTTGTGCTCATGTAAAATGCTCCAATACCTTCGGGTCGAGTTTGTGCTATATAAAACTGCCAACAAAAATCTGCACATATTCCAAATACTCACCATTCCTTCAGGGTGGCAGACATCAGGCTCCTTGGGACAAAATGTTCTCGGGTTTCAGCATCTGGGTGCAACTCCTTTCCAAACTGGTACCAAGGAAGCTGAAGCATATGCCTCTGTGCTCATATGGGGCCATGGGCAGTTTCTTGAAATCTGCAATCATTGGTTTGTGGTCCTTTTTTGCCTTAGCAGTTTCCATCCTGATCACCTCAAAGTGGGAATGAAGACACCAGTCAGGATGACTACTGCTTCTCTCTCAACTTGTGAGTACCACTTGCATATGCCACAGATTATGAAACCCTTCTTTCTCTTCTTGAACTAAGACTGCCTCTGGGCACATGAGCATGGATGTCGATTCACCAAAACGCCTGGGTTAGCGGAGTGATATCACATGTCAATTGACCCTAATGGCATCACAGGAAGGGAAGTCAAATGGCCTTTCACTCAACTGTCTGTTTCTCAAATGTCAGTTTTTTGTTAATCTCTCTCTGTCTCTCAACCCTTTCTCACCAATTGTTGTCTATTTCTCACCCCACCTGTCTCTTTCTCTCTCAGTTGTCTTTCTCACTGATCTCCTTATCTCACGTCTTTCCCACTCTCACCTGAATTTCTCGTCTGTTCTACTTTTCACATCTCACCTTTCTCCCAACTCTTACTCCCTTGTCTCTTTCAATGTCACCTCCATATTTCACCTCTCCCTCCGTTGTTTTATTTCTAACCTGTTTTGTTCTTGTAACCATCACTTTCTCTGCCTCCCTTTGCCTCTGAGTTGTCTATCACCAGTTGTCTCTTTTTTTTTCTTTTTTTGTATTTTGTTTTAAAAGAGACAGACACAAAGACATGTTGTCACTCCAATGAGTCAGCCTAGTATATATAACAATAGTCAATCATTGTCCAGTATTTCTAAGTCTTCGAGTACACTATACGCCAGAAATAAGACAAACCCCATCAAGAAAAACACAACGAAAAAGTAAATTAAAGAAAAGAAAATTAAATTGCAATCAAAAGATAATCACATCTTCACACATGCCGCAAGCCTAGGTTACACAGTTGTGGTAGAGTATTTCTTCCTGTTTTGCTCATAATATAACCCGCCCCTCCCTCCTCGTTTCGACAGTCAACATGAATCACTGTTATTTAGTAAAAAGTTACGCAATGGTTCCCAAATATCCCTCGGTCTTGAAATCGTCGGCAATTCCTCCGCATATGTTTCCAGGTTATCTCTACAGTAGACCAGATCTTTCAGCCACTGCACTACTTTCGCTCGGCATCTGCCCCCCATACAATTGCCACTCTTCGTGTCGCTAATAGCAGAGCCAAGCACACAAATTTACCACTCACTCCCTTAATGTGTGGTACGCAGCAGAGCAAACAAACAAGTGAAGTACACTGAAGTTCTACAGCTACCATATCTTTCAAATGGCGTATGACCGCTTCCCAGAACTCAAACACCCGCTTCCCAGTAGGCTCGGCGGCTCCGATCGCACCAACACTTTCCACTAGCTATAAACTCTGTCTCAGGAAGTTTTCACTGCACACAGAGGGTCTTGCAAGGAGGGTATTAGCCGGATAGAAAGTCCGGCTTGCGGAGCTCCCTTAACAGGCAGCCATTCCACTTCGCGCCGAAGCCACGCCCCACCAGTTGTCTCTTTATCACTTTCTCACACCAGTCTGTTCCTCTCAGCCTCTTTTAACTATCACTTGACCTATATCGAAAGGCTTATAAAGGCAATTCCTCACATTGTTAGCTGTCTCTTTGCTACCTGTGTGTCTAACACCCATCACTCTCACATATCTCACTCTCTTTCAAACCTGTCTATATCGCCCACATCTATCACCTCTGTCTTTCTCGCCCATATGCACACCCCTGTATTTGTCATCCTGCTCTTTCTTCCATTATTTTCTCCTCAGTCTTTTTGATCTTCCCCCTTTCTATCTCTCTTTTTTGCACCTGTATTTCAAGATCCCTCCACATGCTCAGATACTGAGACAGGCGCCTTTTTACTGGGATCCCCACACACAATGTAGTTGAGGGGCACACAAAGTAAACACGACTTGATAGAGCCTTGTTTAACTTCTGTTTCTGACACTGCCCTTACCACTTCTGAGGCTAGGGGTCGAAAGGACATTGCCAGGGGTCATAAGGAGCAAGTCATGGACCGCAGCTGCGACCCCTAGCCAGTGGTGACCCCTAAAGGACGTCCATGCACATGAGAGCATTTGCTACCAGCTCAATGTTTGAATGAAGTCCCAGGTGCGGCTATAGCCAAAGACCACACCGAAAGACACAGTAAATATATTCAAATATTTTCAAAAGAAAGAAACTGTTGGAAAAGGAAGGGAAAGGGTTGGAGGCCCACCCTATCAGAGCGCAGCCGCAACTTAAGTCCACAAGTCTCCTTTCATGTTGCCATTCCATTAGGCCACTAAAGGCAGGGCATGCGCTAGGCATGGGCAGTGTGGGCTGCTGCCCAGGGCCCTGCTGTCAGCCCTCTGACTTGGGGACCCACACCAATGCGATACAGCCAAGCCACGGCATGAAAGGTGCCACCTTGCAAGTGTGCCACTTTAGGGCGCCCTCTCCCCTGGCCTCAATGCTATGGTGTAGCAAGGTCGAACCCGAGGGGAGGGGAGCCATCAGTCCCAGTTGCAAGAAGACACAATCCTCAGGCTGGCCTGCAATTAGGCCTCTACCCCCGACCCATGCAGAGGCACAGTGCTGCGCTGCGTGACAGGGAGGGAGCAGGAGAGCGCCATATGTACAGAGATATGGCTCTCTCCTCCCCCCCTCCCCAGCACTGATTTCAGCTGCCGAGCACCAAGCACACACCTTAGGTCATAGCGCTAAGGTGTGTACATGAGTCTAGCATAGGTTTTGTACAGAAAGGTTCTCCTTCCTGAACAAAATACCATGCCTAGACAAGTTTAAAAGTTTTTCCACTTTGCATGCGTTCAAAAGAAAGGAGAAATAAAAACATTTTTTCCTGTTAGCGCCTCCTTTGAAGTGGTGTTAACTTTTGGAGCTAAATCTTGCCTACAATTCTTTGTAGATAGGGTTTTGCATCAAAAGGCAGGGGTGGTTGCATGGGAACGTCCATGTACCACCCAAGTAACACCCCTTGGCTCTAAGTAATGCATAGCAGTGGTTTGCGCTACTCTTAGCGTACTTTCCAGTGCAAAATTTCCCAAAAATACATCTTGTGCTGTTTAGCGTTTGTGACGCTAACCAAGTGCAAAATGTTTGAAAATCAAATCCTAATTGTCAAAGAATCAGTGAGCTGCTTGCCATTGTCCATGGCCCTTCATGTTGACCAATTCCACACCTCTCCAGATTCAGAGATAAGAATGTGCTTTGTCTCCTAACATGGCTTTTAAGTTTTCTGAGAAGATCAACATATATTTTCTCTGATCGTCCATGAGCAGCAGGCCAATAGTCATGGGGGCATATTTATCATTGAGTTGCGTCGCCCTTGCGCTACACAAGTGGGTGCAAGGACAACGTAACAACTAAGTCAGCTTTATCAATCCATGTGAGGCCCTCTTGCGTGGCCATGCATGGCTTGATAAATCTAGAGTAACGCAACTCAGCACAAATAGATGCATTGCGTTACTCTACCCCACTGAGGCGTTCCATGGGAGGAGCGTGGGTTTTCCCATGCATCCACCCATGAATTTTGGCGCATTCTCAGATTTACTATTACTGGTAGACCTGTGAATGCGTCAAAATGCTACACATCCCCATGTGAGGCATAAAGAGGAGGAACATCTTTATTTCTCCTAGTTTCTTCCCCTTTCTATGTGTGCTGCATTCTGTAGCAAGCATAGAAAGAGGAAAATGCCTCTGAGGATTATTTTTCTGCAGAAAAGTGGCCCTTCCTGCAGAAAAACAATCCTGTCTGCAACGCAGGCACCCTTGAACCACTGCTCAAGGGTGCCTGCACTGGCGCTATACAGCTTATTGTGCGCCAGTGCAAAGAAAGGACAACAATGCGCTGTATAATGTTAAAAACTGCTCATTCCTGCCCTTTCTCTTTCACTCAGCACAGCAGGGTGGCTCCCTGTGTTGCACTGCATGTAGGCTGGATAAATGTGCCCTATGGTTTAATGCAATAAAGCGTCTCTTGTTGCCATAGTTATGCATACAGGCCAATATTGTGTGCTGCAGTGGGCCTACGGACAGTAGAGGCGCGTCCCCCTATGGGTCCCTTCAGTAACGAAATCTGATGATATCCCCTCTGAAGTCAACTTTTCAAGCAAGATCTCTGTGGGAAGTCATCCATATTTCAGCTTTCAGTTGGTTCTGCTGCCCCATGATTCTTATGTAATTGTGGCAGGGTCGTCCCTCCGCATCTTTGACTGTAACCTCTCAGGTTCAGATCCTCTGCTTCATAATGTTCATTTGCTTTTGAATTTCCAGGATTGTGGGTTGAAGCTTTTCCAGAATGGATTTGTTTGCAGAGACTTCTTTGCCTGTCGATCAGCCCTGACTATGTCTCTTTTCTTGCTCCAATTCTTCTTTGGACTCCCTGATCGCACTTAAGATACTGTCCAGGTCAGGCTTCTCCAACAAGTAGCTCATGAGCTAGCTCTTCAGTATACAACCCAGCTTACTAAATTAGAAGCTTTTGCTTGGTTGGATTAATATATAATTGTAGACCAAAACTGAAAAGTGTATTCAAAATGAAAATGATGTATTTTATCAGAACTCATAAGCTGATGTTGAATTTCCAATAGAATTTCCAATTCAACCATGATAACCATTGAGTTGGGTAACAATAAACATAAGTTATTTCCGCTGCAATATACTGATTAGGGTGCACATGAGCTTTGCAAATCCATATGGTATATTTAAAGCTACTTTAATAGTGTGAAATCATGCAGCATTGGGGAGGTGTATTAGTACCTTGGTAATGGGTAATATGTTTTACCCATATACAGGCACTGCAAATTGACAAAGCCTTTTTCACGTTACTGCTGGTCACCCTGCCTGATGCACTGAGGTGATTGCTGCCTAAATGATGTTGCCACCAATGTCCTCTTGTGTGGCGTGGTCACTATTACAAAACTAATAACATTAGTAGCTTAGGAAGATTTTAATTGAACATATAGTAGCTCTTACTACAGAAAAGTTTGAAGAACTCTGGTCTAGGTTATCTGGCACAACCATTGCTCTAGTGGCACTCACAGGCCCTGAGCAGGCACCTCTTCCTCTGCCTTGGAACCACCAGTCTTCGTCTTTTTATATCAGCCATTGGCCGCCTCCTCGTATCCTTCCACTCAACTAAATGAAGCAGCTCCAGAAGCAAGGAGTACACCACGGTAGCTGGTCTATATGGGAGAGATCCACGCATCACAGCCCAGTGTTCTCATTAGAGACTCCTAGGTGCCCCATTGAAGTTTAGTTTAGGCAATGCAGGCTCATACCTGTGTTCGCAAGGGTAAATGATAGACTGTTAAAGCTCTGTACTTAAAACCCCTGGGAGCTCTCTTCAATGTTTCACATTAGCCGCACCACTGTCCATCATTGAAGCAATGGGGGCATCTTCACAAACTTGTTTTATACACAACCAGAATCTGCCGCAGCCAATAGCTTATTCACAGCACATGGATCCTCACACGTGCTACACAGGAAAGCGCCGGTTGGGGCCTTGGGCTAGAGCCCACTTTGCCCATGCCTTCAATCATCTCTGCAGAACGCTTCAAATAGAATAGGGCTCAGCTTCAGACCCCTACCTGTGTTAGTCCAAGTCTTCTGAAGTGGAGGCCCAGTCACAGGTCCTTACCTTGGCCTCCACTCACCGCACAACAACTCAGTCAGCTTGGCCTAATCACATGCCAGTTCAGCAACGGGGTAATCAAGACCTGACTGCCATTTTGAACAGGGGTGGCTTTGCGCTGAAGTCCTTATCTCCACGTGGCTTCCTTGTGACAGCCCTGGCAGTGCACAATAGTTAGGACGATGGCAGAGGGGTCCTCATCTTGTCTTCCACACACCACACAAACTCCTCTAAAATTTAATAGCAGGAGTGGTTCCTCCACTAGGGCGGAGGAGTGTGGCCCTTCTGCTTTCTCACAGTGCAAGAAGCAGAAACATAAAATGGTAATAACTACCATTTTATGTTTCTGCTTCTTGCGATGCGAGTAAACAGAAGAGTTTGGTTGTGCGTGGGCAGGTTTTCCCAGCGACAAGGGCTGGGAAGAAGTGGTGTGCCCACCCCTGAGTGCGCATTACTGGTTTGGTCGGCCCTCTGGGGCCGACCTAACCAGCCATGCCCACTCTGCCCTTTCTCTATGCAGGCTGCGATGCAGCCTACATGGAGAAAATGGCCTCCCCGTAAGCCCATGGCTGGGCGGCGTCCCCACCAATCACAAGGCTGCCATTGCAGCGTTATAATTGGCTTAGGGGAGGGGAGGGAGGCTGCCTGCTTCCTGTTCTTGCCTCTGGCAGGAGAGCAGAAGCAGGAGCCGAGAAGATGCGGGACCGGACTGGGGAAAGTTACGTTCAATTTTTATTTATTTATCATTAAATTAAAAATCTCTCCTCTCCGCACAGCCTTCCCTCCCTGCACATCCCCCCGCCCCTCCGCCCGTAAGCCATGCTGGACACGACAGTTTAATAGTAGCACAGTTAATACCTTGACAGCTGTTCCTACAGGTGCGCCAAAGCCTCCCCCCAAGACGTTGTCATCCTTTTTAATAGCTCAAACTGCTTTCTTGTCAATGTTAAATCTCTGCCTAAACATGTTGTGGAACTTTGGGATCTACTTACGCTTTCTTCTTTTGATATTGGTTTCCTTACCGAAACATGGCTAAGCCCCACATCCATCCCTTCTATCACACTAGCTTTACCAGCCCACTTTAAAATACATAGATTACATAGGGAAACCAAGGCTGGATGTGATTTCGCTATTATTTATAAAGAGAATACTAAGGTCTCAATAGTCGACTCTATCTCATAGGACTGGGCAGAAATATGTATCTTTAAACTCGACTTTTCCCCCAACCTTTGGTGGAAAGGCACTTTAGTTTATCGCCCGCCTGGCCCAAAAAGAGATTTCAGCTATTGCCTATTGTAATTTATAACTCCTTATGCACTTTCAACTCAACAGTTTCTTCTGTTGGGAGACTTTAATTATTACGGGTAAGATCTCCTGAACACAGAAACCATCAACTATTATCCGAATTAGAAACCTTGGGTTTACGTCAACAAGTTATGGGACTAACATTGCAGGACATACCCTTGACTTAATTGTTACTAATGTTCCACAGTTCAGTTGTGACCCACAAAAACGTATTCTCTGGACTGACCATTCACTCATTTGTTTAATTATCCCCTCCCACAAGACGAAAAGCCAAGCTCTCACCTACCAAAATAATCCATACAAACAGCGGCAGAAAATCACCCCACTCACATGGGCTAAGGAACAATTGCCCTCCATCCACTCTGACAACTCAGATGTAGAACTAGCACTTTGTAATTTTAATAGGGTGCTGAATTTCACTTTTGAGAAAACAGCCCCTCATAGACACTTCAAAAAGAGTTTTTACAGACCTCACGCACCATGGTATCCATTAGGTTTAAAGACAGACAAAGCTTATTGCAAAAGACTAGAAAGAAGATGGCGTCAGAACAATCTTCCCACTGATAAAAATAATTAGAAGCTGGCTCTAACTACTTACCAGTACAGCATCAAAAGACACTCGTAAATCACATATAGCGAAGCAAATTGACGGGGCTGAGAATTAATCTAAAACTATTTTTAAAATACTTGAATCTTTCATAAACCTGGCGGCATACTTTCCAGGACCTAATCCATCGCAATCACTTTGCAACGCCGTTGCTGACCACTTTAAGGGGAAAATCAAAGTGATATTCCAAAACTTTCCCACCGTCGCTGTCCAGTCGGTTGAGAAGCAGGAAATCTTTACTCCTCTCGCTGATGTTACTATCAGACTAAGTAAACTTGAAGAAATCCCACCAGAAACCACTCACAATTTTTGATTTATGTGAAATCAGGCTTCCCAAAAGATGTCTGCCCGCCCAGAATTTTGACAAACGTTGGCCCCTCAAATTTGCTCTTTATTTAATTTATCTATTACTAAGGGAAAAGTCCATTTAGACTGGAAGTCGGCTTTGATCAGGCCTATCCAAAAAATTGCCACTTTAGCCTCAACTGACCTTACTAACTACTGCCCAATCCCGCTCCCCCCTCTGCTGGCTAAGTTCCTGGAAAAATATATTAATAAGCAAGTGATAACATACCTCGAATCAAATAGCTTATTAGGCTCTTCACAGTCGAGCTGAGAGACGCTTCACAGTACAGAGACAGCCCAACTTTCGGTCACCGACCAATCAAATGCTCCCTTGATGCAAGTGTGCCCACAATGCTGGGTCTGCTAAACCTGTCTGCAGCATTTGATACGGTGTCTCACTCGCGTCTTCTTGACAGACTACAAGAGATCGGGATTCATGGTATGGCTCTGCAATGGTTAGCTGACTTCCTGTCAAACAGGACCCAAATGGTCATTCTGGGCCCTTGTAAGTCTAGAATTATGTCATTAGACAGTGGAGTCTCCCAGGGATCCTGTCTCAGACCAATGCTTTCTAGCATTAATGTGGCCCCCCTTGCCAAAATTGACAGAGATTTTGGTTTTGGGATTGTTTCATATGCTGAGAACACGCAGATGCTCTTCTCCTTTGAGAACAATCTGTCCAAATCAAAAGCATCTTTCTCCGCGGGGATGAAAGCCACTGCAACCCGTATATCAGATAAAAGACTTCAGCTTAACCCCACAAAAACTGAAATTATGTTATTCGACAGGCCCATCTTCTTTGGTCACCTGATTGGTGGCCATCAGAACTGGGTACGACCCTGTACCCAAATTAATGGTAAAAAACCTGGGAGTCCACCTGCATCAATCTATTTGTATGAAAGAACAAACCTCTGCTATTACAGGTGCGGGTTATCAGCTGTCTGGGGTATGGCAATTCGCTTTTGGCCTCCATGAATGAGAGGCTGCTCTCTAAGCTTCAGGTAGTTCAGAACACTGCCACACGTCTTGTATGTAACCTCCCCCCGCCATGGCAACTGCCCCTCTTCTTCAGTCTCTACACTGGCTACTGGTGAGAAATAGAATTATTTTTAAGATCTGCTGTTTAACCCACAATGCCGTACATGGACAAGGATCCACATATTTATCCTCAAAACTTTAGCTTTACATCCCTTCCAGACTTTTAAGATCCCGTGACAAGGCCTGGCTCTAGGTTCCTAGTTTCAGAAAGGCCAGGTCAGGCTGCAAATCGTTCTGCTTCCTTGCCCCATATCTTTGGAATAAACTGTCCCTGCAACTCCGCACCTGTGAAAATGACTCCCATTTCAGAAAAGCTTTTAAGACCCACCTATTTTGAGGATGCATTCATGTTTGCCTGTTGTCTGTCATCTTGGTCTCGCCCCGAGATACACCTTTGGGGGTGATTCAAGCACGTAATAAATTAAAATAATAGAACAATAACAACACAGCAACTCAGTCCATCTTGGCCTAATCACATGCCAGTTCAGCATCGGGGTAATGAAGACTTGACTGCCATTTTGAATAGGGTGTGGCTGTTCACCAAAATCCTCATCTTCACGTGTCTCCCGTGTGACAGGCCTGGCAGTGCACAACAGTCAGGATAATGGGGGGAGGGGAGCATTGCCCCACCCGCTAAACCATGCCACCTTCAGCCTGCTTCTGCCATCTCCTCTCCTCCTTCTTCTGCAGTACAGTCAATCAGTGATCAGCTGTTGTCTGGATACCAGTGTAGGCCCGCTCTTTGTATGGCTGTTGGCACACCCAAGGAAATTCTTGGCAGCGCCTAGAGGCCTCTTAAGCCAGTCGCAGCAGCCACAGGTAGATTGTGGGGATAATGTAGCAGAAGAACTTGGTCGGCGTTAGTTGTGGAGTCAGATTGGAGCGAAGTGCGTCCAGCTCCTTTGTCCCTGGCCACGACGCCCTACTTGAGTCAATCTCCGCCTGAAACATTCTAAGATGTTAGCAAAATGGCAATAGCCCCGAGCCCCTGCCTTCTAATGGTCCCCTAGTAAAGGGAAATTTCACTGTTTCATACTTCTATATATTTCTCTATCACATCATTTAACATATATTCCAATATTGTATGGCATAATTGGGCTTGAATTAGCAGAAAATGGGTATAAAATTCAAAGTTGTTCTGAACAGAAGTTCCCAAATTATTTCTTGCCTGAGTCCCAAAATCCTTAACATAACACTGATCTTTGCCCATTGACGTAGACTACGTTTTTTTCATGTTTGTGGGGTCTATTAAATAATGTTTCTTCCCAGGACGTCTATGACTTGCATGTCATTCTTGATCAGGAAAAAATGCGTCAAAAGGCCCGTCCTAAATAGGGGGGCCTTCCAGCGCATTGTCCTGGCAGTCCTATGGCTGATGGTCCGTCGGGTCATAGGTTTTCAATGCATAAGCCAATAGAGTGAGAGAGAGAGAATAAGAGCGAGCAAGAGGGACTGAGAGGTAGAAAGAGAGTTGGGCCTATTCATAAGCTGTTTTTTGTAGCACTTGACTTGTACAACAGTAGTAAACTAACGTACTACAAAATACTAGTCATAAAACTTACATGCGGACACCTATGCTTCTCCTATCTTTTCCATTCAGATATCTCTGCATACTTAAGAATTTGATTTAGGTAAAAATGTGGAAGGGACGGGATTCCCTCACTACCACCCATTCACCACAGGTGTAACAAATTTGAGGGGGCCCTCCTGCAAAGTATGTGGAGGGGCCCCCTTCGGACCCAATCAGAAACCAGAGTATTGTCCCTACGTCCCTACTGGCTTCAACCACACCTCTCAAACAATTGCTGCGCCCACTAATGACCTTACGTTCCTTAGTATCAACTGTCGCTCGCTCCCTAAACACAAACAGGACATTTTTAACCTTCTTCTTGATGAGCAGCCCAATGCTCTTTTTCTCACGGAGACCTGGCTTCACGAAAGCGCCGTACCCGATGTTGCTGCAGCATTACCTTCTAATTACGCCATTGTCCGTAAGGATAGAGTGTCCAAACCGGGTGGGGGTATAGCTATTATTTTTAAAAACCCGCTGCAATGCAGATTTGATCCATTGGACATTCCTGACTGTGAAGCTGCCCTCTTCAAACTAGCTGTAAACCCTAATTTTACTCTCTCCGGCCTACTAGTCTATCACCCACCAGGACATTGTACCTCGTGGGCTCAATCATTTCCCAGCTATATCACTCCGCTACTCATGAGTTCAAAATATTTCTCGCTTTTAGGAGACTTGAATTTACATCTTGACGACGTTTCTAACTCTATTTTTAGTAATTTTATCCCCGATCTGGTCACCATGAATATTAACCTACTTATCTCCGGTCCTATCACAAAGCAGGCCACCTGCTAGATCCCGTTTTTTCGAGTCTTCCCCATATCCACGGTACACCGGGATATGGGTTGACCTGCTGGTCAGATCATTTTCTATCTAAATTCAGACTCACTCCCCCACCTCATCAGCTTCATCTTTTCCTTCTCTTAAAATCCCTAAACGAGACTGGAAAAAATGAGATTTAAACACTTTTAACTCTCTTCTGTGTACTAATGTACCATCATCTAATCATTAGGTTGGCGTGATGTCCACTAATGTTCACAATTGACTCTCTAACGCAATTGATTCCTGCCTTCCCCTCACAAATAAACATTTTAACAACCATCGACCTCCAGCCCCTTGGTTTAATGACACCTTAAAAACTGCAAAAGCCAAATGCAAAGCATTGGAACGGCGCTGGAGGAAAGATTATGCACTGGAATCCAGGAAAACCTATACCAAGGCTAGGAAATGTTACCACAACCTTTGTAACACAGCTAGGGCCAGCTTCGTCTCTAAAACTATCTCGGATGCTGCCAACTGCCCTAAAACTCTTTTCGGACTAGTGAAAGAACTGGTCGTATCCGCAACTACTGCAAAGCCTCTACCTCTCAACAAACGTCAATGTGACGATCTTGCTTGCTTTTGTATGGATAAAATTGAAAAAATACATCTGGAAATCACTACCTTCCATACTAGTAGGCATACGTTACAGAAATCCATAATCTTGTCCCAGAATAGTGACCCTGTAGTCACTCCCCACTTGGAGCTCTCTATGGAGTCAAACTTATGTTCCTCCTATTTAGACTCTTGGCCCCTCCTAAATATGGTCTCCCTTAAAAACATACTAGATAAAGTCAAGTTTGGCTCCTCTAAAGACCCTCTCCCAATCTCAATACTGAAACAGATTGATATCTCCCATCATCATGCATCTTAAACACTCTTAATTACTCTCTAAGTGAATCAACAGTCCCCACACAGTGAAAACATGCTATGGTGACCCCTCTCTTAAAAGAAAACACTGCTGACCCTGATATTCTTTCTAACTACCAGCCCATTTACCTCCTGCCAGCCTTTTCTAAAATTCTCGAGAGACACATTCACTCCCACCTTTCACAGATCACTGAAACAAATGACATCCTACACCCCTCTCAATCCGGCTTCCAAACCGGTTTCTCCACTGAGACTACAGTGTTGAGAGTCACGGAGAGATTACAACATAATCTAGATGCTGGAGAGACAGTGGCGATCATACTGTTGGACCTCAGTGCAGCGTTCAACACGATCTGCCACTCCATTTTAATTAAGACACTGCGATCTCTTGGTATCCACGGATTTGCCGTAGACTGGATTATTTCCTTTCTGGACAACTGCACTTTCCAAATCTTCTCTACTACAGTTAGCTCAACCACTTTCTCTTCACCTTATGGGTTACCTCAGGGCTCTATTTTAAACCCTCTGCTGTTCAACCTGTATGTCAGGCCTTTAGCTGACATAGCGGAACTAGCTGGCCTGACGCTCTTCACCTATGCTGATGACTCCCAGATCATCTTCTCTCTTTCAAACTCCGACCCCCGTAATCCATCTCTCCTTCAGCAGGGCCTCCGTGATATTGCTAAATGGATGAATAACAACTACCGCGAGATGAATGGTGATAAAACTGAGGTCCTGATCCTGGGAAGGAGGAAATATCTCTGGGATCCACAACACTGGCCAGCTGAAATGGGTGCCCTCCCGCAACCCTCCAGCCATGTCCAAAATTAGGGCATAATTATTGATGACGCCCTGACAATGCATCATCAAGCAACCAAGGTTACAGCAATATGCTTTGCCATCTTAAAATGGGTCCGGAATATCATCTGGATGCTGCCAACCTCCACACAAAAAACTGTTGTTCATGCCTTCATCACCTCACGGCTGGACTACGGGAATATTCTGTACCTGGGCTCTAACAAGGCTGTGATCCATAGATTGCAGCTGGTACAGAACTCAGCAGCAAGACTTCTTTGCAGAGTTCCTAGAACCTCGTCCATCTCCAAGTCTCTCCGTGACTTACTTTGGCTCAGGATGGAATACCGCGTCAAGTTCTAAGCCCTGAGCTACATGTTTAAGATTAAATATGGTATGGCCCCTCAATACTTACAATCTCTTGTTTGTCCTTACTTTACCACTCGTCACTTGAGGTCGGCCTCTCTTGGCAATTTCAAGGTACCTAGGTTCAAACTTACCAGGATGGGTGGAAGATCTTTCTCTTATCTCGGTCCGACCCTTTCGAACACTCTTCCCCTGACTATCCACCAAGAAATTGTCTACACTCGCTTTCACAGAGTTCTAAAGACCTGGCTATTTGACCAGTAACTCTATTCCACCTCCGCTCTATTTCTGCATCTAGTCTGCTATGGCGCCGGGAAACCCTTTTTGGGTAGCTGTTGCGCCCTAGAAATGTAAATATTAAATCAAATAAAGAAATTGTGCTGAGGGAGCCCCCTGGAGCTTGGGGCCCCCCCCCACCACACGGGCTGCAGGGGTCTGTGTTACGCCACTGCCTTTAAACTGTTCGGTGCGTTGAACGACCCCGGTCGTCCGACATCATAGTGGAAGTGTGCGGAGGTCGGCCAGGGGCAATCCGAAACAAGCCCACTCATTAATTCACTCGCACCGCGGCGGAATTCACGCAGCGGTAAACAGGTTAATAGCGCCCCTAAAGTCTTGATAAACACTCTCTCAGACGTGCATTTCTTTTGTTTTGTAGTGCCACTCATACCAGAGGGGTATGTCAGAGCACTTTACATCATACACTGTACACAGAGACAATGAATCATGCATGTGTAAGTCTATGGGAAATGTTACATAAGACAGAGGACTACAAGGTGTAGGAGTCACATGACAACCATACAGGCAGGCAGTATATTTTAAGAGTGCTTGGTCTGGAGAAGCACAAACTCAGAAATGAAAAGGTGCCACAGTGGTTGGCTTTACTAATAAGAATTGATTTCTACCTAAATTAACCATTTTTGTGACATTAGTATACTAAAAGACTGGGGGGAAATCATAGTGCTCTAATCTATACCTTTTGAATGCAGCTCTTAAATGACACATAATAGTTCACTGTGCTATACTAGGATTCTAACCTATAAACTGCAAAAAATCAAAATATCTCTGTGACCAAAGTGGTACCCCAATGAACTATTTACATATGCACTTCTGTGATCTGCATAATACAAGTTTTTTGTAACAGGCGATCTAACCTTCTGTGCTACTTTGAATCAAAAGTTCCACTAGACAAGACTCTCCTCTCTCTCCAGCAGCTCCATTAATCACCAGAGTTACCTTGACTTATGTATTAATGCCTTAAAATTGCTGGAGATGCTCGCTGCAGCAGGTGCCTTTAACTCCATCATATATTTGAAAACAAGGCACCTCCCGAAGTCAGGTCCTGATGCCCTGGCACCGGTCGCACCGCCCTAGGTCAAGAACCGCACAGGTGCAATGACTGGTACTGCAACACTATTTACCAATGTATTGATATTTTAGGAGTAAAAATTATACACAATTAATAAATACATATTTTATTATTATAAACATTAATCATTTTTAACTAAATGCCATAAATAATAATTACAAATTGAAATGGCACCATAGATGGAATTACTTTTTTACACTTTGTTTCAAAAGGAACATTTCCAAAATAAATATATTTAAATGGTATAATAAACATTTATTTTGAAGAGTTGATATGCCGTAACATTTAATTGTATTAGTTCTATTATACAATTTTATATTACATTAAAATAATAGTTTAATAAGTTTTTAACAAACGAATAAACCTTTTGATTTTTCCTATACTGTTCACGGGGTGATCTGTGCCAATGTGGCAAAGATTTTGACGTACGTGTGAAAAGTTACTAGTAGCAACTTTACAGTCTTAAATTTCGTTTTAGGTGTCTCCACCGTCTAAAGTGAGGTGGTGAGACGGTAGAGCATGTAGGTATATGAGTAAATTGCATTCAGAAATGACTAGCGCAAAAGTGTGAATTTACTCCTGGGTGCATGTTTAAATTTACATATGAGTACATTTGGATGTGTAAGTTTACCCTTGTGCATAGCTCCCAATGTGTGTGTGTGCGCGTGCAAGCGTGTGTGCGTGTGTGTGTACCCTCAGTAGTTTGTATTTCAATTTTTGCTTGTGCTTGGGTTGGGTGTTTGTGCACAGATACATGCATACTGGTGCATACACATTTTTGTATGTGTCCCTGTTTGTGTTTATGTCTAGGGCTTTTGGCAAAAACTCTATAATTTTCCCTTGTTTAAAGCCTGTCTGGTTAGTACTAATTTCTTTCTTTGAAGGCATCTGTTTTCCTCTGCTCCTCGGGTCCTGATTGCTTTAGGGAATATCTAATCCGTTGCTAAGTCTGTTAATACCCTATTAGCTATACACATTGTAACCTCAAGGTCATGTACCGTAATGCAGGGCACGAGGGCAGTAACAAAGTTGAATCACATGTAGCACCATGTAAGAAAGCATTACATGTGAAAAAGAAACCTTTTCTAGTGCGGCAGATGTACATATTTAACGGTACAGCTGCACTGACTCCCATTTCACCAAAGTCAATGTGAAAAGCTAAATTAAAAGAAGGGAGAGTGGGCACAAAAGTGGCAGGAGGCCTTTAATGGCCATGCGAGCTCTGATGAGAGAGGAATTTGGTTTTGCATGGGTAGATGACACATGCTGCAAAACGGCTTCGCTTGCATTAGATTGGCTGGTATGTACTAACTGCTCCAGGCCATTTAAACATATCTCAATTATAAGAGTATTCTGTAGGAAACTGGCTCTGTATATACTATACCAGAGCCATACTAAACTCGCTTGTTTTGATCCAGGGCTTCCACAACTAAATGGGAAGTTGGTGAAATTCCTGAAAGTAGTGGAGCTGAAACTGATAAGCCACGAATTCGCCCCTGACCAGACCTAAGGAACTATGGCCAAGATAAGATGCAATGAACAACGCTCACCACCCCTATCACACTGATTTAATGCACTAATTTGTATTTGTATTTGTATTTTTTGTATTTCTAAAGCGCAACTATCGCTCCGAAAGGAGCATCCTGGCGCTAAATAGACACTGTGCAAAAGTTAAAAATTAGGAGACTAGATGAAGGTCATTACATGATCATCTGGAAGTGAATAGATCCATGTTTTAAGCTGCTTTCTGAAATGGCTTTCCTGAGTTAGGGATCTGAGATTGTTGGGAATTGAATTCCAGGCGTTGGAAGATAAAAAGGATAAAGACTTGCCTCCTTTAGTTTTGTAGTTGAATTTCGGCAACTTAATCAGGTTTTGACCTGAGGATCTTAAGGTCCTTGCAGGATTGTAGTGGGGGAATCGTCTGATAAGGTAGGTTGGGCCGGTGCGATTGAATGCACGGAAGGCTATGATTAGGATTTTAAACAATATTCTTTTGGGGAGTGGCAGCCAATGGAGGGTTTTCAAGGTGGCCGAAGCTGATGATCTCCTGGGTAACTTGAGAACAAGTCTAGCCACTGCGTGCTGTACGCCTTGAAGCTTTTTAAGAGTGGTTTTCTTTTTGACACCTGCCATCAGACCATTGCAGTAATCGAGACTTGCAAGGATTAAGGCCACTGCCACTGCCTTTCTTGAGTCTATGGGTAGAAAGTCAAAAAACTTTTTCAGTGATTTAATGATATTAAAGCAGCTTCCTGCAACATTCCTGACGTGCTGGTCAAAGGATAATTCGGCGTCAAATAAAACGCCCAGATTCCTTGCTGATACCACAGCTTGAGGGGGTGCAGGGGTGTCCTCAGGCCACCATTTGCTGGGACAGAATTGGGGGTTTTTACCCATAGGGAGGATTTCTGTCTTATTGGTGTTACATTTAAGGTGGTTTTGATCCATCCAGCAGAATACATCTCTCAAACACTTTTTTAGATTCAGCCCGGCATCTGTAGAATTGTTCTCCAAGGGAACAATAAGCTGAGTGTCATCTGCATATGATGTCACTAATATGCCGTATGACTCAATTAAAGAGATGAGGGGGACCATGTAGATGTTGAACAATAATGGGCTTCATATTGAGCCCTGAGGGACTCCAGAATGTACCTTTTTCTCCTTAGAAAGAAAAGGGCCCAAGGAGATGGTTTGGGATCTGTCTGCCAGGAAGGAGATTATCCAATCTAATGCTATGTCTGTAATTCCTATATCCCTAAGTGTGTCTATCAGTATGGAGTGGGAGATGGTATCGAGCGCCGCCGTGAGATCTAATAAGATCAAGACGGCGTTCTTCCATTCATCCTGTAATAGTTTTATTGAATCGGTGAGTTCGATCAAGGCAGTTTCCGTGGAGGGTGTGGACGGAAACCCGATTGCTGAGGATGGAGGATATGATGCGTTTCTACGTCATTTTTTAGTTCTTTGTGGACCATTTGTTCAGTTATCTTGCCCAGGACGGGGAGGAGTGAGATCGGGCATACATTTGCAAGGTCTGTGGGGGATTTATTTGATTTTTTCATGAGAGGTTTCACGATTGCATGTTTCCATTCGCTAGGCACAACGCCTGAACTCAGGGAAGCATTGACAATCTCATTTATGATGGGATTGACAACCTCAATTAATTGATGACACCGAGACGCCCTTGGGCATTTGGTTGCGCTAAATAAATCTCATAAATAAATCGCATAAATAAATAAATAAATAAATAAATAAATAAGATGAAGGATTCGAGGGGGGCATGAATCTGAAGGGGCACCTGATTTACATGTCAGGATTGCTTCCTGGGTCTGGAGGAGCGTAGCCGGGGTAAAGGCTCTAATGCAACCCATCGGGTTCTCTCCACAGTCCGGTGGAATAGGGGACAGGGCTCGACAAGGTGGTTGGAAGTCCTTTTGTATTAATAAGATTTTTTCCTCGAATAAGACCGCAATCCGGTTGCAGAGCTCTAAGGATGGTGGGATTTCCGGTTGTAAGACTCTTGGATGCGTAAATGACTTGACGATGGAGAATACCGTTTTTGGTTTTTGCTTGGCTGTATTGATGGCATTGATGTAGAAGATCTTTTTAGCTATTTTGATGGCATTGAGGTAAGTTTTCCTCTGCTGAATATATAGGCTTCTATCTATGGGGTTGTAGGTTTTACGCCAGCTACGTTCTCTTTTTTTGCATAGTAGATGGACTTTTGCTAGCTCAGGTGTGAACCAGGGGGCATTTATCTTCCCGTTTTTCCCCTTTCCCTGGGGGCGGTTCGGTGGTGCCCGATCCTTGATCTCCTGTCGCATCCAAGTGTGAAAACATTTGGAGCCCTGGACAGCATCTCCAGGCATATTAGGGATAAGTGTGTCAACGATGGGGTTGAGCTTAAAATTAGCCTCTACTCGTGTCCAGTTGACATGGTTCACTAGATTATGGGTAAGTTTTACTGGTGGTTGAGACCATGGAAGCTTAATGTGAAAGGGAATCAAGCAATGGTCTGACCAAATTTGTGGGACGGGAGTCTGGATCTCCAGAAGGGGAAGGTTAGTGCATATTCCGTCAAGGGTGTGACTGGCTTGATGGGTGGGCAGTGTGACTATTTGTTGGAGGTTGAAGATCTCCAGAGTTTGGAGGAAATTCAGTGCATGTATGTCAGATGTGGATTCTAGTTGTAGATTGAAATCACCCAGAAGTGTAAAATGTGGGTAGCGAAGCAGAAGTTGTCCCAAGGAGTCACTAAGTGAATCTAGAAACACCGTGCCACTGCCTGGGGGGCAATAAATCAAGCCACCTGAAAAAGAGGAGGATTCATTTAACTTGATGGAAAAACCCAGTCCTTCTACACCTTTTAGGGCAGCTAAATTGAAGGTGTGACATTTTATGTGGTTTTTGAGCACCACCGCTACTCCTCCTCCGTTCCCTTTCAGTCTATCCTGTCGAAAGACAGTATAGCCAGGTGGAAGAGCAACTGTTAAGTCAGGGTTACTGTTCTCTGTCAGCCATGTCTTGGTTATGAAGAGACAGTCTAACTTTGAATCTACAATAAGATCGTTTATATCTTGACTATGGCAGACCATAGAGCGAGCATTTATCAACCCCCCTTTGAAGTGCGAGGTGATGGCAATAGTGTTATTGGGAGGGGTTTGTGTCTTAACTGGAGCCCAGGGTGAATACCAGTGACAGGACCAGCATGAGAATGGACCCCTGATTTTATCCATATCAATCCTACAGGGACAGCATGTAAGCATATTAAGGCTCTTAAGCTCGCTCACCTGGTATGGTCGGGCAGAATGAAATTGACCAGCCCTTCCTGCGCCTGGCGCGAACTTGGCACGGACGGGCACAGACGGGCTTTCCTTTGGCGCGCCTAATACTAATACTTTTATAACTAAAGCTCTCTGTTTTTAATTTTTTTTTAAACTTTTACCTGAGGATACGTGCTTTTAATGTATTTTTGTAATGGTTTTAATTAACCTAAAACAATAAAAGTTTACTTACTTAATACCAACCGACGAATGCCACGTCCAACTTGACCGAACCACCGCCCCCCACCACCACCCTCCGCTCCTGGACCCCGACCTGCACCGAAGAAACCGTCCGCATGATGAACTCCATCCACTCCGGATCTCCGACCGACCCCTGCCCACACCACGTCTTCAACAAAGCCGACGCCGTCATCGCACCCCACCTGCGGGACATCATCAACACCTCCTTCACCACCGCCACCTTCCCTGAGAGCTGGAAGCATGCCGAACTCAGCGCTCTACTCAAGAAACCAACAGCGGACCCCACCGAACTCAAGAATTACCGCCCCATCTCGCTGCTCCCGTTCCCAACCAAAGTCATCGAGAAGACCGTCAACAAGCAACTGGCCGCCTTCCTCGAGACGAACGGATCCCTCGACCCCTCACAGTCTGGCTTCCGAGCCAACCACAGCACCGAGACCGCCCTCATCGCTGCCACCGATGACATCCGAACCCTGATGGACAACGGAGAAACAGCAGCCCTCATCCTACTAGACCTCTCCGCAGCCTTCGACACCGTCTGCCACCGCACCCTAGTGCAGCGCCTCAGCAACGTCGGAATCCAGGAGAAGGCACTGGAACGGATCATCTCCTTCCTCGATGGAAGAACACAGAGAGTCCGTCTACCACCGTACAAGTCAGAGGCCACCGAAGTCATCTGCGGCGTCCCTCAAGGATCCTCGCTGAGCCCAACCCCCTTCAACGTCTACATGAGCCCCCTCGCGTCCATCGCACGCCAACACAACCTCAACATCATCTCCTACGCCGACGATACCCAGCTGATCCTCTCCCTGACCAACGACCCCGCCGCCGCCAGAGCCAACCTTCACGAAGGAATGAAAGAGGTAGCCGAGTGGATGTCGACCAGCCGCCTGAAGCTGAACTCGGACAAGACGGAAGTCTTCATCCTGGGATCCTCGCCCTCCGCCTGGGACGACTCCTGGTGGCCCCCCGCCCTGGGCACCGCACCCAAACCGACAGACCACGCACGCAACCTGGGCTTCATCCTGGACTCCTCCCTCTCCATGACCAAGCAAGTCAACGCCGTCTCCTCGTCATGCTTCAACACCCTGCGCATGCTACGGAAGATCTTCCGGTGGATCCCCACCGAGACCAGGAAGACTGTCACCCAGGCACTCGTCACCAGCCGACTGGACTACGGCAACGCCCTCTACGCGGGAACCACCGCCAAGCTCCAGAAGAGACTCCAACGGATCCAGAACGCCTCAGCCAGACTCATCCTCGACATCCCATGACACAGCCACATCTCCGGACACCTAAGAGACCTGCACTGGCTCCCGGTCAACAAGAGAATCACCTTCCGTCTCCTTACCCACGCAC
The DNA here is from genome assembly GCF_964263255.1 of Lissotriton vulgaris. Taxonomy (NCBI): domain Eukaryota; kingdom Metazoa; phylum Chordata; class Amphibia; order Caudata; family Salamandridae; genus Lissotriton; species Lissotriton vulgaris. The sequence goes on along the minus strand of NC_141699.1, from coordinate 602,463,590 downwards.
ACAAAGCTCTTCACGATCAAGGCCCGAGCTACCTCAACAACCGCATCAACTTCTACGCTCCCAAACGACACCTCCGATCAGCCAGTCACGCCCTCGCCGCCGTCCCCCGCATCCGAAGAACGACAACAGGAGGAAGGTCCTTCTCTTACCAGGCCGCCAAGACCTGGAACTCCCTCTCTCCCGACCTGCGCCTGACCCAAGACCACCTCGCCTTCAGGAAGAAGCTCAAGACCTGGCTGTTCGGGTAGTAGCAGCACCCCCCCAGCGCCTTGAGACCCTCCGGGTAAGTAGAGCGCTATATAAATGCCTATGATTGATTGATTGATTGACTATACCAAAATGAGGTATAATCTGCACAGAGTGCAGTGGAACCCCAAAAGTAGGCAGAGGTAAAAGTAGATAGCACCTTGCTCTCTATTTGTGGTAGTGTGGACGAACAGTAAGGCTTTATCAGAGGGTAGTGTTAAGTATTTGTTGTACACACTCAATCAGCAAATGATGTCACACACCAAAGACTGAACTCAGAGCAATTTGATTTGTATAAAAATAATATTTAGTTATATTTATTTTCTAGAACCAAACAATCCTGGTACAGGTAAGTGTAAATAGTACTCTTCAAGGCAGGTTGAACAATAACAAGCAAGCTGAATGAAAATGACTTTGTTACAGGTTTGTATATGCTTTCAATACAGTGGAAATTACTGTTAGATGACCTTTGATTACTTTATGGATTACTTTTTCCACTCAGTGTGATATGCCTAGATATCACACTGGGATATTTCCTAGAGAAAAGGTAAGTAAAGCAGTCTTTAGTTATTCACAATTTTTCAATGTTTCATACAAAACCAACTCCACACAATTTTTAGGAAAAAACAGTTAATGCAATCCTATAGAAGGAAATTGAGTTTTGGGTTTACAGGTAACTACAAGTTTGTGGGAGTTGGTATTCTGGTGTTAGAACCAGTGTTCCCCCAAGGTCAAGGATGCACTCTCTAAGCACTCTTAGCAGCACTAGGGCGGCCGGGCGCAGAATGCTGAGGCCCAATGTTATTCAATGGGGGCTAGGGGGCCTCCGGTTGGTGGCTGCTCACGAGTAGGCCACAGGGTTGTGGCAGCAAAGCTCCTGGTTTTAGGCTCAGGGAAAAGGGGGATCTGAATTAGCACCCAAAGTACATCCGCAGTGGCGCAGGGGCGGCTGGGTGCAGGGTGCTGTTTTGGCGTCGTGTGACCTATTGTTTTCAATAGGGATTCTCCGGTTGCAACAAAAGGCTGCAGGCTTGGGGACGAAGATCTTCTGAAGATGACCACCAGTTGGAGAGGTAAGTTGGGATGCCTGGGGATGTTGAGACACCATTGGTTGGTCCACCCAAGGCTGTGGGGCGTTGGGTGCAGGGGTGTCTTTAGGCGTCGGGTTTTCTTACCGACTCCATTCGCAGTCAGGGGGATCCTCCAGAAAGAGGCTGCAGGCTTCGCTTTGAGATTCGAGGCTGGTCAGAGATCACCAAATCTCAGGTTAGGATCACTGGGGAGACCTCCTTGTGGTATTGGGCCACTTGAACCTGGGCCGTATGCGACGGGTGCAGGGTGGTGCAGACTCACGGTTTTAGCTGGAGTCTGAGTCTGTTGGTGATCAAATCTGGTGCTCACAGGAGACAAAGTCTTTCTTGTGGAAGGCAGGGCAGGTCCTCAGGGTTCTTGAGGTAGCTGGCCACAGGACACACCAGAATGTCGTTGTAGCATGTTTGAGGTGAGGACAGGCAGGTAGGGCTGGGGCCAAGTCAGTGGGCGTCCTCCTCTTCTTAGTTGCAGCACGGCTCTTCGGTCCTTCTTCTTCTCTTCTTGGTCGGTTCTTGTCTGAGTAGGCAAGGTTCAGGGTTACCCCTAAATGCTAAATTTAGGGTCATTACAGATAAGTAAAGGTTGGGACCAATAGGTCCCTTTCTTGGGATGGATACACCCCGTATTAAGCCACCCTCCAGTGGGAGGGGGATTTATGCCACACTCTGGCTTACTGGGTCATGCCATCTGCAAGATGGCGGGATCTGAGAGTTGTGCTTCACCGCGCCTCCCCCATCTGAGGGGTGGGGTTGGCAAAGGTGGGCACAGCTCCCTTCCTAAAATTGGTTATCCTACTGATTCTCCTGCCCAAAGTGGGGATCAGAACCGGTGGGGGCCAGTTGCTGGAAGCAGCAAATGGCCTGAGGAAGCTCACAGAGGTCGGCAAGCCTTTGAAGCTTCACCTTCGTGGACCCTGCCCATCCTAGGAGAGGACACTTGGCACCTCGTTCCAGGATGTGCATTGTTTCCGACCCCGTGAGCAGCAGGCTCTCGACCCAGGGGTCCAGAAACTTTTCTGGTGATGGCAGCTGGTGAGCAGCCGCTCAGCCTGGACACTAGTGTTAGCTCGTTTTTCAGGGGTGATTGCTAAGTGCATTTTTCATCACTGAGTTCATTTTTCATTCAATCGCACACTGGCATCAGTGTGGGTTTAATGTGCTGAGACGTTCAATACCAAAGTTCTCAGTTTTCAGTAAAGCCCTTATGGTACTGTGGAGTTTGCAATGACAAACACCCAAACCCATATACTCTTAAAGGCATTACTGCACTTACAATGTCTAACAATTGACTTAGACACTGTAGGGGTACAGGGCTCATGCACCTGTACCCTCACCACTGGTATAGTGCTCCCAGCTAGAGGGGTGTCTGACCTATGCCATTGCAGTGGGTTGTAGGCATGGCACACAGGGATGTGTGCCATGTCAACTCTTCACTTTGTTATGCACCAAAACACGCAGCCTGCAAAGGCAGTGTATGTGTGTGTAAAGGTACAGGGCCTTTAAGGTTGGCACAATAAGTGCTGCAATCCTTAAAGTTCTTCCCTGGCCACAGTGCCCTTGGCACCTGTGGCACATTTACAAGGGACTGACCTGTGGCCAAAGAGTGCCAATTGGGGTTTGTTTTTAATGCAGTTTGAGGGAAAGAACATAGGCCCTGGGTATCTGGCAGGCACCCAGGGCACACTCAGTCAACGTACATCAGTTGTTTAGCAAAAAGTGGGGGCAACCATGCAAAAAGGGGGTACTTTCTTACATATTCCCTCTTTTGTTTGTTCTTAACTATAAGCATTATCCATGTGCATAGTATGCAGCAAACGATTTAGCTACAAGGTTATGCAGAACCTTAAGGGGGAGGCTGGTGGGCCACTTGCCCAAGTGCAGGGAATTGGAAAAATACCTGATTTATAGTCGATCTAACCCCCACACTGCCACTACTACCATTATCACTTATACTGACCAGGTGGCAGTATTCACAATTGAAAGGAATCCATATATAGTGTGCCTCTGCACAGCACAGATCTCTGCTCTTGCATTCATATTCCATTTAGCTCAGTGGTCCTCAGTGTACAAGCAAGATGGTCATGCGCACTGAGGTCAAAACAGGGGCAGCTCCTCCAATAGGGTGGAGGAGCATCACCCCACTGATTTCTCGCAGTGTGAGAAGTAGAAACATAAAGTGGTAAAACTACCATTTTATGTTTCTGCTTCTCCCACTGTGAGAAAGCAGAAGTGTTTGGTTGCAGCTGGGTGGGAGGGGCTGCTCTACAACCAGGTCTGGGCAGGGGAGTAGTGGTGTGCACACTTCTGAGGGAGCATGACTGGTTTGGTTGGTGCACTGGGGCTGCTCAAACCAGTCATGCACACTTTTACCTTGCTCCATGCAGGCGGAAATGCAGCCTACATGGAGAAAATGGCCTCCCTATAGGCGCCTGCCTGGGCTGCGGCCCCACCAATCACAGCACTGCAATTGCAGCATTGTGATTGGCTTAGGGTAGGGGAGGGAGGCTGTCTGCTTTCTGTTCCTGCCGGAGGCAGGAGAGGAAAGCAGGAGCCGGAGCCCAGAGCTGGGAATATGCGGAACTCGGCCCGGCCGGCGGACAGGTACATTTTATTTTATGATTTATTAAATTTACCCTCACCTCCCTTTTCCGCACGACTCCCTACACACCCGTGCGACTCACCACCCCCACCTGTGATTTATGCCGGCCACGACTGGACCAAAAAGCTAAAAATGCAGCAGAGGTGACATGGCTTAAGGTAACTCATGTCAGGGTACATTTTCACAACATCAAGTGGGGGATATTCCCTTCCTAATACATTGTATGTTGTATACATGGCTAAATGGCGGCACATGCATATTTCGTTTTTTTCCATAATAATGTTCACAAACATCTTTGGCACTGCCTGTGTTGCAGATAGTTTGTGTGACTGTACTGGATCACAAAGATAAAGAAATGTGTAGCATGTCAATTCTTTGGAAAAAAAAGACCTACAACTTTATTTCAAAATTTCCAAGATGAATGCCATTTAGTACTTGGTAAAAACAATTCATAGAATGTCTTTAAAAAAAATATACTTTCGCTAGTTCTTTGAGGTATGATTAAACTTGAAAGTGGCAGTTTTTTCATAAAGGCCACACAGATCTGTATTACCTTCACTGCATTCCGCATCTTATCAGTAGGTGATGTTTCCCTTCTTTATGTGCTCTTGGTGGTTGATACATCCTAAACTCCCATTCCCTTTTTTCACTCCTTCCACTCCTCTCCGACGTTTGTTCTCACTCCTTCCTCCCCTTTTCATTCACCCTCCTCATTTCCATTCCCATTTTCAAAATAGTCCACCCAACACCATATTGGATTTAAGGTCGAAGCCTACCAGACAGCGTCTGCTTTCCTAACAACTTCTTTTGGTTTTCTGAAAGCTTCCCTGGGTACATCACCCATTTTGGGATATCCTCATTCTTCACTCCTCATCCATCATCTATACTTCTCATCCCACATCCAAGCTTCTCATCCATTGTCCCTAATTCTCATTCATCATCCCTACTTCTCTTCCCTCATCCATACTTCTCATCCCTCATCCCTGCTTCTCATCCCTCAACCCTGCTTCTCATCCCTACTTCTCATCCATCATGCTTAGTTTTTATCCATCCTCCCTACTTCTCAGCTATCATCCCTACTTCTCATCCCTCAACCTTGCTTCTCATCCCTATTTCACATCCATCATCCCTACTTCTCATCAATTATCCCTGCTCCTTATCCCTAATTCTCATCCATCATCCCTGCTTCACACCCCTACTTCTCATCCATCATCTTTGCTTCTCACCCTACTTCTCTTCCTTCACCCCTACTTCTCATCCCTACTTCTCATTCATAATCATTATTCCTCACCCATCATCCTCACGTTTCATCCCTACTTCTCACCCATCATCCATATTTCTCATTCATCATCCCTACTTCTCATTCCCAACTTCTCATCCATCATCCCTACTGCTCATTCCTCATTCCTCAGTCATACCAACACACTTTCAATGCTGTGAAACATCCCTTCACACTGATTGATTGACATCAGCCAATCAGAGTTAAGAGAGATAGCTGCATTCTAATGGTCTAGCCACTGAAAAAAACAGCCTTCTCATTGCATGTGCTGGTTGAAGGTAGAGGAGAGGGAATACAACTGGTGTTTGCTTCCACCGAATCAAAGGATGTACTTGATTTTATGTTATTTAAGTAAGTGTTTTTCTGTTAACACAGGCCTCTGTGGAAAGCTCTGATGGTTTGGGTGGTTTGGGGAAAAAGATAACCCCCCACCTGTGCCCAAAATCAACACTTGAAGAGAGTGATATGCGGAAACCTTTTCTAGTTTCAGTTTCATATGTAACAACTCTGTCCAGTTCTTGCTCTTTCTGGTTTCCTACTTTCCTGTACAACTGAAGCACAGCCCGTGCAAACTGAAGGGAAAGAAAAAAATGCAGCTCTCAGAGCCAAAGGTAGCCTCAGACTAAGGGCCTGATTTAGATCTCGGCAGTCAGGTTACTCGTCACAACTGTGACGGATATCCCGTCCACCGAAATATAAATCCCATAGGATATAATGGGATTTATATTTTTCAGAACGGTATATCCACGGAGTAGCCCGTCCGCCGAGATCTAATTCAGGCCCTAAAGCATTTTATTTGTTACAAATGAAAGTGAACCCACAAAAGATTTCTGATGAAGTGTATTATCCTATCTCCAAGAGTTGTTTTTAAACATTTTCTTTGTTACAATATTAAACTGAAATCAGACAAGGTTTCTGATAACCTATGTACCCCTGTCTCCAAGTGTTGATTTATGGCCCAAGCCAGGACACTTGTCTTTCCCAAACCATCAGAGCTTTCTGCAAAGGCCTGTCTAGATAGAAAAGCACTTAAATAAAATGAAGTGCTGTAAGCTTTGGATTCACTGGAAGCAAACTGTGCAGTGTGCAATGAGACTGCTGTGTTTTTCAGTGGCTAGACCAATAGAATGCTGCCCTCTTGTAACTCTGATTGGTTGTTGCCAATCAATCAGTGTGAAGGTATATTTCACAACATTGAAAGTGTGTTGGTACCCCACTCCAATTTACACCACTCCAGTATACCTGACTCCACTCCAATCTACCCCTCTCCACCCCAATCTACCCCACTCCACTCCACTCCAATCTACTCCACACCAATCTACCCCACTCCAATCTACCACAATCTACCCCACTCCACTCCAATGTACCTCACTCCACTCCAATCTATATTCCACTATATCCCACTCCACTCCAGTCCCCCCATCTCCTCTCCAATCAGCACCCCTCTACTTCACTCCAATCTACCCCACCCCATTGCCAATGTACCACGGCTCGCTCTACTCCACCACAATATGCCTCACTCCAATCCCCCATTCTACCCCACTTGACTCCAATCTTCCAGAATCTATCCCATTCCCCTCTACCCCAGTCTATCCAACTCCACTCCACTTTACTCCAATCTACCCACTCCACTCCAATCTAACCCACTCTACACCATTTTACCACAATCCACCCCACTCCAATCTACCCCACCACACTCCACCCTAATCTACCCAACTCCAATATACCCAACCTACCCACTCCAATGTACCTCAAACTACTCCACTACAATCTACCCCACTGCACCCCATTACCCCACCCCACTCTACCCCACTCCAATCCAATATATCCCACTCCACTCAAATCCATCTCAATCTACTGACTCTATTCCAATCTACCCCACTCCACTCCAAACCACCCCACTCCAGTCCAATATACCCAGCTCCACTCCAGTCTAACCCAATCCACCCCACTCTACCCCAATCTACTCAATCTACACCAATCTACTCCACTCCACTCTAATCCACTTTCCACTCCAATAGACCCCAGTCTACACCACTCCAGTCTAATCTACTCCACTCCACTCCGTTCTACCCCATCAGATGTATGACATTACAATGCATACTTTTACAACGCCTACCTTTACAACGCATTTTTTACACCGTAACATCCATTACAACGCATACCATTACAACGCATGCCATTACAACGAATTCTTTGAAACTACCTTTACAACGCATTCCACTACAACGCATACTACATTTACAACGCATACCATTACAAAGCATAACATTACATTGCATGTAAGGTAAGTATTGGATAGTGTAGGGGTAAAAATAACTATTCTAACTCCAGGGGGTGCAACAGTAGGGTCAGTGTTGGATAGTGTAGGGGTAAAAATTACTATTCTAACTCCAGGGGGTGCAACAGTAGAGTAAGTGTTGGATAGTGTAAGGGTACTATGTGTTGTAATGCTATGCGTTGTAATGGTATGCGTTGTAATGACTGTGTTGTAATGACATGCGTTGTAGTGGTGTGCGTTGTAGCGTCATGCGTTGTAATGGTTGTGTTTTAAATGCATGCGTTGTAATGGATGTTGCGTTGTAAAAGTCGTTGTAACGGTAGTGCGTTGTAAAAGTTGCATTGTAAAGGTTGTTTCCCACCCCAATCTATCCCCCTCCACCCAAGGCTACCTCAGTCTAACCTGCCCTACTCCTATCAACCACCCCATTTAACTTCACTGCATTCCAATCTAACCAACACAACTCCAATCTACCCCACTCTACTTCACTTTACCCCAGTCTACTGAGGTTCCGTGAATTCTGAACCCGTGTTATAAAGGTCATGGTTTCGTTACGAATTTGATAGTAGCGAACCGTAACTAGTGAGTGCGGCATGTACAAGTGATTTCGCCATGTTAAACCGATGGCTTCACTGTGTATTTGAGGATTCTGTTCTGAACCCTCAGGTTCCATTTTGTGTGCGGCAGCCATTTTGTGGTTGCCCTCACATAGGCCGATGACTACGGCCGAACGAGTCTTTGGTACACGTACACGTTAGCTGACTCCTAGGTGACCTGAGCGATCTGACCCCGTTGACTGAAGCTAACCTTGTTAAGCCAGTTTCTTGTCCAGTAGTTGATCGAGATTAAGATCAAAGAAAAGGACATTGCTGAGTTTATTACACACGCACACACCCTTTATCTGGCTTCTCATCTGTTTCTGTTCCTTCTTTTATGGTCTATTTATGATATGGGTTGTGGTCTTTTATTATGGGTTTGTCCGGCCTGTCCGAGCAAGAATGTTGTGTTTTCCTGTGTAATGGATGGTGGGCTGGACAACTGAAAAGTGGGTTTGCCGATCTGCGATACCTTTTGCAAAGTTACTATTGATTGGACAATTTGTGAATAATGGGTGTTTGTCAGGAATGTGATTTTTGGCATAAAAGACGATGTCTCGCAATACGAAAACTGAGCAGATTCTGACGAACCTACTTGTGTCGTACTTCGTAGATTTCTGTTCCTGGTTGCAGCCAATAAATTTGATCTTTGACGCCACCGAGAAGTATCCCGTGTCTCTGTATTCTAAGACAGGTGAACCCGAAGACTTTGGGCGTGCCCCTGGCGCCACTGGGTTCTAAAACCCGGTTCTTCAGTTGGCGCCCAACATGGAGCACCTTCAGTGGTACCAGTCCAAGCCTGAAGATCGTGAGGAGCTTCGTGAGAAATTCTGGAGGAAGGCCAACCACTTCATCGACCCCTGTATGTCGTCGTGGTCCGAAGGTTTTTGCTGCAAGGCTTCCCGCTTTCCAACGGCTACGAAGGACTGCTGCCCTGACTGTCGCCCTGTCTTTGACCCTTTTGTGATGATTTGTAGAGCGAGACGATAGACGTGTCTTCTGGTGACGTGACTGATACCTCAGTTAAGTATAAGTGGGTCGCTCCCAGTCCTTAGTTTTTGGTTTCCTTCGGGATCCTTGATTTGATAATTGCAAGTACCAAAGCCGAGGGACTCGTATATTTATGAGACTATCGTGTTTGATAATCCCTTGAAGTTTGAAGCTAGACTAGTGAGCGAAGATGCCTGGTCTTAGCAGACTTGGAAAGATATTTTGTTGTAGTTGTAACAGGGATTCCCGATTGGAGGATTCGTGTCCGATACCTCCGGTTGGAACTCCGACTTATGAGCTCTATTCTAAACATGGTGTGGGTCCTAATATGTTTAATGAAGTATGGGTCCGATACACTAAGAAAGACGGTGTTCTACAATGGCCCCACCATGGTAGTTATGACACAGAGATTTTAGATAATTTAGAAGTTAAACTATTTAAGAAGAAAGCCCGGCCGGCAATGTTTGACTCTTTCCGCCTCTGGCGTAAGGAAGCTAAACAGAAAGCAATTAAAGAAGAGAAAAGGAATAAAAGAGAGAAGGGTATATCGATAATGCAGGCTGCTATACAGTTTAAGGATAATGAAGGAGAACAAGCGAGTGAGCAGTTGCATAGGCAATATAAAATGGCCATCGATAAATGTTATCCAGCTTTGTCGCCTCTTTTGCAAGGTGCAACGAAGGACCTTGAAAAGGATCCTTTGATGTCACATTTGTTGAGTTCGCCACCCCCTTATGTGCAGAGTGCTACGGCACCTCCGCCACCTTTAGTTGTTCAACCTCCAGTTGTTGTGCCTCCTGTTGTTGTACAGCCGCCAGCTCCTCTTCAGCTGGTTTCTTCTCCTATGGCGCAGCCTCCTCTAGGGCCGCCGACTTTGCTAACAGTTCCGCCTCAAACTCCTACGACTTTTTCTCCTGTACTTGCTACTTCTTCTACTCCTACGTTTGCTTAGTCTCAGCCTGTTTTGTCTCCTGTCCTTATGGCAGCTTCTCCTTCTGTTCGACAGAGAATGACTGATACTGTTACTGATCTTTTGTCTCCTTTCTTTGGGTCATTGAGTGTGACCCCTGTTTCTACGCGTAAACAGTTGCGTAGCCAGTTGCCTGTTCCCAAAGAGCGGGCAGTGTTGGACCATTTGGCTCGTAAATGGGTTACTAATTCTTCGAGATATCATTTGGAGTCGGTTATGGATGTCTTCCATCAATGGGAAGCACCAAAGCAGAGGTATGTCTTCGACATCATGTGTACTTTCCTCCGTGAGGAATGGGAAGATGGTGAGTTGGGTCAGACTCCATCAGAGTTGTTTCGTGTACAGTCCGAGTTTGCAAAGGGAACGATAGTGAGTCTCGACGTTGAGAGAGCAGTTGCGACATTGCTTTCGTTTAGGAATGAGCGTCCTTCTCAGTCGTTATATGAGCCTGATTCTTCTGTTAGGAGAAAAGCACGACAGTACCCAATGAGAGAGGTTCCTCCGCGTGTATTTTACCTGTTTCTGCTTTTGTAAAAGCGGATCTTATCTGCACATTTGTTTTTCACCCCCTCCACCTCCTGGGCCGCTCTCAGCTGAGTATTGACGCTGAGAGCTGGTCCCGGGGAGGCGAGGGCTGTTTGGCGGCCATATTGAGGGTAGGCGCGACCTCGCGCTCTAGTCTCTATAAAAGAGTACTCAGCGGCTCCGCGCAGCGGACGCGGCAGCGGATGCGCCGGATGCCCGCCGGAGTCACGCCAGAGTCCAGCCCGTCTGCGCCCGTCCGCGCTGAGGACGGGCTGGACGGCTGGACCGCTGGCCTCCACAATACAGGCGCCCCTGTCCTGAAATATTCTGTAGGTGAGATGCTGCGGCTGAAGCCCGCTCCTGCCCCTTGCTCTCATCGTTATAGACCTGAGGATTATCTGACATGTCCCAGCTGTGCGTGCTTCTCGACTGAGGCGGATGAGCCTCTACTCACTCCTGCCTCTGTTCCTTCGGAACCCTGTCCTCTATCAACACCTAAAAACCCTAGCGAGTCCTGTCTCCTTCTCAACGCTCGCTCGCTTATTAAAAATAACGTCGCATTCAAGGAACTGGTCTTAGATAAGACACCTTCCTGGGTCTTTATTACCGAGACCTGGGCTAAAGACTCTTCCGGTCCTGATCTGGTTGAAGCGGTCCCTGAGGGCTACTGCCTTACTCGATTGGACAGATCAGGCCGTGTTGGCGGTGGATTGGCCATTCTATATCGGGACAAATTTCATTGTCACACTATACCCCTTTCTGATCCTAAGGACACATTTCAGGTCTTACATTTTTCCCTCTCTGATTCTGCTAACCCAGCATTCAATGGAATCTTGATATACCGCCCCCCTGGTCCAAGAGCAGGCTTTGGGTTGAAACTGATGCAGGTTCTGGAACCCTATTTTGGTCTACAAAATCTGACCATCTTAGGTGATTTTAATTTTCACCTTGAGCTATTGGAGGCTCACGACACGATCTCCCTGGTAGAAATTATGTCAGCCTGCGGACTCACCCAGCTGGTGAACGGTCCCACCCACCGAGCGGGGCATACGCTCGATGGCATTTTCTCCAACGATCCTAGGTTGACAGTTGCTAGCCCCTTTCATCTCTCCTGGTCGGACCATCTGGCCGTTCCCTTCAACCTGTTGTATCCCGCACAGGGCTATATTAGAAGGGCCTCGAGCACCACGGAAGTGCGAAGGAACCTTAAAAAGATCAGGGAAGACTCCTTCCTCCCATGGACAACTAGGCTGTCCATTCCTCGGGAGGCAGATACCTCCACTGCGGTCTCTTTATTTGAAAATATCATTGCTGAAGCCATGGAGGAGCTTGCTCCCGCAAGGCCCTGCTATTCTGCAAGGAAAAGACCCTCCGCCCCCTGGTTCTCCGAACAACTCCGGCTTCGGAGACAGGAAGTAAGAAGGCAGGAGCGCTTATGGCACTCTAGCTGGGCCTCTAAGGACAGAGAAGCCCATAGGGTCTTGCTTAAAAACTATAAACTTGAAGTTATCAAGACCAAGCAGGAATACTTCACGGCACTCACCTCCTCAGTGTCATCTCCTAGAGAACTCTTCAGGATTGTCGATTCCCTTACGACACTTCAGACACCGGATCCTGTGGTTGCCTCCCAGGACCTGTGCAATAAGATAGCTGCCTTTTTTCAGTCTAAAATCGCTGACATCTATGCTGCTTTGGAGGTCCAAAAATCCCTTACCACCGTCCCCTTGTTGCCTGCCCTCCCTGAGCCCAGTGTTGCGGTATCCTCTCCACATCAGGAATTGATTTCCTTTCCTCCTCTTTCCTGTCAGGATCTTGAAATCCTGCTTGATAAAACCAAATCTGGTTCTCCGCTGGATGTTTGCCCGCTAAAGATCCTCAAGCAGTGCAGAGAATCTCTCCTTCCTCCTCTGGTTGACATCATGAACAGAGCGATGAAGGAAGGCATTTTTCCCCAACAGTGGAAAAATGCTGTTGTAAAACCCTTGCTTAAAAAGCCTTCTCTGGAACCCGGGGTGTTAAAGAACTTTCGCCCCATTTCACTGCTCCCGGCTCCCGCAAAGATGCTCGAAGCCTATTTAAATAAACATCTGGCTGCATTTGTGGAGAGCTCGGGTTGTCTGGATCTTTCCCAGCATGGGTTCAGGAGGGAACATAGTACCGAGTCTGCCCTCACCATAGTGCTGGATACCATCCGCACCAGAGTTGATGAGGGTCAGACCTCCCTCCTGATCCTTTTAGACCTCACTGCGGCCTTCGATACCCTTTCTCCTGCGGTATTAACATCTCGCCTAAGGGAAATTGGGGTCCGCGGGTCTGCTCTGGGACTTCTTTCCTCTTTTCTCGACCACAGAGAACAAAGGATAATGCTGGGCTCATTCCTATCTCCATCCCTGTCTGTGCAATGTGGGGTCCCCCAAGGGTCAGCGCTTAGCCCTACCCTTTTCAATATCTACGTGACCCCCCTTGCCAGACTTATTAGATCTTTTGGGATGGAGGTAGTTTCCTATGCGGACGACACCCAGATCCTAGTCTCTCTCTCCCAGCCAGCTACGTCAACTGCCGCAAATTTTAGATCTTGCATGGAGGCAGTTGGCCAGTGGATGATCCACAATTCACTAAAGCTGAATGGGGAGAAGACGGAGGTGATGGTTTTTGGAGGAAAGGAATCGATCTGGTCGGCGGAGTGGTGGCCGAACTCGCTGGGTGCATGTCCCGAGCCCACCTTGTCAGCAAAAAACTTGGGAGTTATGATCGACCCCAACCTCAGTATGTGCCAACAGGTCAACAGGACTGTTTCGACCTGCTGGGGGATTATCCACACACTGAGGAAAATCAGGCATTTCCTGTCACCCCAGGCAAGAAAGCAACTTGCTGTCGCTTTTCTGGGCTCGCGACTGGACTACTGCAATGCGCTGTATGCAGGGTTGAACAAGAGTCACCTACAGCGCTTGCAGATGGTCCAGAACGCGGCAGCGAGATTTGCTCTTGACCTACCAAAGCGTGCTTCTGCCACTGAAGCCCGAAAACAACTGCACTGGCTCCCCGTTGAATACCGGATCCGCTTCAAATCCATGTGCCTGGTGTATAAAGCTCTTGCTAAACCCAACCTTACAAGTATGGGATCCATTCTTTCTCGGCACAACCCTAGTAGGAATCTTCGTTCCGGTCACAAACTCCTCCTTTCTGTACCCCGTGTCAGAAAAGCAAGATGGGGAGGTAAGGCCTTTTCCTTTCTGGCACCCAAGTGGTGGAATGCCCTCCCTCTCGAAGTAAAATCTAGCCCCTCTCTGCAAACTTTTAGATCTGCGCTCAAAACTCATCTTTTCACACTTGCATACCCCTAGTGGCATTCTGTATTTTCTGTTTATTGATTTTGATAGGCGCCTTGATACCTTCGGGTTTAGTCTGCGCAATACAAGTTGCTTAATAAATAAATAAATAAATAAATATGGAAAGAGGCAGTTCAGGCCAATGTTAATCAGGGTATTCAGGCTGTACCGGCTCATTTTCAGCATGTTTGGGTACATTGTCCGTGGAAGAGAGCTGAAGTTTTGGCTCTTAAACTGTTACGAATAGTCCTCAGGATCGTTTTGTTGAAAGGTAAGCCCACCTCTGAATCTAACCAACACCTGAATAGCTGTTACAGCACAGAGTGTTGACAGGATTGAGTGAGGGGAAAAATAAGGAATATCAAGGAAGGAAAGGATGGGGACAGCAGGGAGGGAGATCTGAAAGACATAAACAAACACAGGCATAAGACTAAATCCCTACACAGTAAATGGGTAGCTTCTATGACTGTTACTATGATGTTTCATACCTGTAAAAGAAAGGATAAAGCCTTGAGGATGTGAAGAGGTACGTAGGGTTGGATATGCTGTAACTATAGGGATACAGAATATATACATGAGCGATACATACTCCAGCGGAACATTTAACACAATGCTTGTTACGACAAATCAGTTCCTACACTAAGCACCTACCTATATAAGACTCCACTAAACCTCACAGGGGTAGAGTGTAGTCCACACCTCCTAATCCCCTGTTAATAGAAAAGCCAAAGAACAAGTTACACTTCTGTACATATATATATAATCCTTGATACCCTTTCACACACAGTGTTTGTTATGTCACTCAAAGCTCCTCTGGAACTTCCAAAGGTGGAATTCCCAACTAATGCCTCTTAGCTGGGTTCCAGGAATAGTTTTATGTACAACAAAGAAAAGAGCACCACAAAAGGAGTAACTATCCAATGTTAGATAGTTACAACTGCAATCACCGCCGTTGGCCGACAATACCAACCAGGACAAATCCAATGAAAATCCCCAAAACAAAACACCAGAACTAATCAAGGTCTCCACAAAAGCCTTTCCAGCCGGAGGTGGTTAGGAAACAAACCGCTGCTGATAAGGAACGCAGCGAGTCGCGGTAAACACACTCTTACCACACCCGCAGGACAGAACTCCAAGGACGAGCAAAGCTACGGGTCCGGAATCACCGACAACTTGCTCCGGCCGCCATTCCCTTTTTGTATTGTATCGCGGAATTACGATGCGCCACAAGGAATGCCAGGAACTGTAGTCTTTTCCCGGAGGATGCCGGGATTCGTAGTTCGCGGTACCTCCGCGATCGTAACATAAACAAACTCTACCTGATCCCCGTAAGAATCCTGCAGGGTATTATAAAGAGTTGTCACAGACCGCTGATGCGTGCATTATGAACTTAGCCGATATAGACATGTTGTTTGGTAATGTAGTTCCCCAACCCTTATGGGCGAAGATTCATCATGAGAATCATGCGAATGAGTTAGGTGATACATGGGCTAACATTACTGCTGCAGATGGTCTTCAGGGTGGTGGACCTAAACCTGAAGCTTTAGTTGCGGAACTCCCTAGTAAAATTAATAATTTGATGAAAACTATGATGCCTGCTATGCGAGTGAATTGGGATAAATTGTCTGCATGTAAGCAGAAGAAAGATGAGAGTGTGTCTGATTTCTTCACTAGGTTTGAAGAGACGTTTATAGATCATAGTGGTCAAGACATGAGTACGGAAGGTGGCCAACGGTTGTTTGTAGATAAGTTTGTTCATAACTTGCTTCCCGAGTTGTGCAATAAGTTGAAGGATTCAGAGAGCTCATGGGCTGTTTCTTCATCGGCCCAGATATTGGCTACTGTACAATATTATGAGAATAGGGATAAGGATGAGAAAGAAAAGGTGGAGAGGAAGACTAAAGATTTAAAGATGAAGGTTCTTTTGCAACAGGCGTATCCGCCTTGTTATAATCAGCATGAGTTTCAGCAACCTCAGCACTTTCAGAGAGGATCTCAAAGATCCGAGTCTTTTCAGCAGCGTGTTCCAGTAGGTCCTAATCAGTGTGCGTATTGTAGAGAAGAAGGTCACTTTAAGAGTAGTTGTCCGGTTCTGTTACAGCGTACGAATGGTGCTTCTGGTGTGAGAGGTCTAGGTGTTCAGCAAGCTCTTAGAGGTAGAGGACATGGTGTGTTCCCCCAGAATGCACGTTCCCTTTGTCCACAGAATACAATGAATTGCTTTGATCAGCAGAATGTTGCGTCTGGTAGATCGACTCAGTACTATGCTGACGATTATTATGTTGAGAGTGAGAATGTCGACGGTAATGATTGCTAGGACAGCCATAGACAAAGAGAGGGAGTTGTTTCAGTTCCAGTAGATCAGAGTGGACCTTATGTTGAAGTGATTACATCCGGTGTGTCAGAGCCTTTTCTGTTGGATACTAGTGCTGCAAAAAGTTCTATTATGCACTCTAAACTCCCTGGCGCACCTTTGTCTGGCTTGACGAATGTTTCGGTAGGTTTTTCTGGCACCCCAGTTCGTAATCCAGTTTCTAGTCCTTTGTCTCTTTCGGTTGGACCTTGTGAATTAGAAGCACCCCTCATTTTGACAACAGGTTGTGGTGAGAATTTGTTGGGTTTGGATTTGTTGAAGAGGTTACATGCAACATTGCATTGTTCTCCTTCGGCAGTACAGCTTACGTTGGGTAAGAAAGTGATTTCTCCGATGTATTTGTCTAAAGATCGGCTTCCACCGGAATTGTGTTCTCTCCCTGATACTCTTTGGGCTACTGGTCCTAATGATCTGGGTATCCTGGAGATTCCACCTTATGTTGTGACGCTTAAAGGGAATGTTAAATTGCCACGTATTCCCCAATATAGGATTTCTAGCGATGGTGAATCTGGTTAAGAATTGTATGGTTTGTCTGATGTATAATCCTGGCAAGGGAACTCCAACTCCAGCAGGTCACTTTGCGCCTCCCACGTACCCGTTCGAGGTGTTGCAATTGGATTTTATCCATATGGAGAGATGCAACAACTTAAAGTACGTCCTTGTGGTTGTTTGTGCCTTTTCGAGATGGATAGAAGCATACCCCTGAAAGATAATACTGCCCTGTCCACTGCTAAAGTCCTACTCAAGGAATTCTTCCCTAGGTTCGGATTGCCAAGGATAGTGCGGAGTGATAACGGAAGTGAATTTGTGGGTCAAGTCATGAAGAGAGTGTGTGAAGGTTTAGGCATACAACAGAAGGTTCACGCTGCAAATCTTCCCCAATCAGCTGATTTAGTTGAATGCTATAATGGCACATTGAAGCTGAAGTTAGCCAAGATTCAGGTGAGCTCTAGTCTCCAATGGCCCGATGCCTTGCCACTGGCACTTTTGTCAACTAGAACTACAGTACATTGCCGAATAGGCCTTAGCCCCTATGAGATTGTGTTTGGTCGCCCTGCAAACATATGGGGAGTGCCGAGGCCGACAAAGTTTAGTGAAATTGAACATCCTGTGCTGATCGACTATTTGTATGATTTGACGGCTAAATTGCGTGTCTTACACCAACAGGTTTACGATACACTTCCACAAGCATCTGTAGGACAAGAATTCGGAGATTTTCTCAAGAGTTTCCTACCGTTTTTGGGACCTATGGCTAATAGTAGGAACATACGGCAATTGACGAGAGTGGTTGAGTCCACTATAAATGAAACTGCTGGTGCCCTTAGTAATGTGACTGCTGAGCTTCAAGCGGATCGTCTTATGACGTTGCAGAATCGTGTTGCGTTAGATGTCATACTTGCAGATAGAGGAGGGGTATGTAAATTCATCCAATCGAGTTGCTGCATTTTCATTCCAGACAATGCTCCAACAGTATACCAGGCCATTTCTAAGCTACATAAGATCTCCGAGTCTGTAAATGTGGACGACGGAGATTGGTCGTTGATGGGATGGTTTTGGGAATTGTTATCCACCTGAGGATGGAAGATTCTGATGATCATTGGGATGGTTCTAGCGATTCTTTTCCTGTTCTGTCTTAGATGCGTTTCTGTCTTACATGCGTTTCTGCTTTTCTAGGAATTAAATACTAGAGTTTGTTTAGTTTGATAGTAAAATATATTGTTTGATTTGCTTTTTCATATGGAAAAATAACCTTCAAGAAGGCAAAGTGAAATAAAGTGTTTAATATTTAAGTCAATTGTATAAATCGATGAAGTAAAACAAAATGTAGATGCCACCTTTATGCACAAGAATATGTGTCATCCTTAAAGTGATCATTTAAAAATCGATGTTTACCTTTTTACAGTTTTCCAAGCTGTGCAGTTATAATAGGCGCAAAAACACCCCTGTTTAAATGCCATACACACTCTGGGGCAGATTTACTATTATTGGCACAATACAACTTACTGTATCAAATAGAGGGGAAAGGAATGCGCCATATCTACTCAAATATTGCATGTTCCTGCACTCCTTCTGCGCTGGTGCACTTGAGGATGCCAAACACCACTGTAGGCACCCTTGCACATTGATGCAAGGATGCCTGCATTACAGCCAGGATTATTTTATGCAAGAAAGGTGTTTTGTGCAAGAAGGGGCACCTCCGGGTACATTTCTGCACAAAAACAATTATGTGAGGCTTTCTCCTCTTTCTATGTGTCCTACAGAAAGCAGCACACGTATAAAAAGAGAAAAACCAATGTCCAGGACTATTTTGTGCAAGAAAGGTGTTTTATGCAAGAAGGGGCACCTCCAGGTACATTTCTGCACAAAAACAATTCTGTGAGGCTTTCTCCTCTTTCTATGTACCCTCCAGAAAGCAGCACACGTATAAAAAGAGGAAAACTAATCTCCAGGACTATTTTGTGCAAGAAAGGTGTTTTGTGCAAGAAGGGGCACCTCCAGGTAAGCATGGGCGGAAAATCCGTTTCGCTCGCGGATTTTGCGGATTTTCGGTAAATTCGCAATCCGCGAGATTCGCGAATCTCCCGCAAAATCCGCAAATCCGCGAGCAGCGGATTTTGCTCGCACTGTTCGCACTGTTCGCGTGAGTTCGCGCCCCGCGAATAAGTGCAAAATTGCAGAAATACGATCTTAGCAAAACTGAAAGTAACTACTTACCAGGTTCAAAAGTTCAGGCTCATCATTAGTAGCCATTTCCTGTAGTGCTTCCTGAGGGGCCCCTCCAGAGTTCAGTTGCCAGTTGAAACTATTATGTGACCCTGCTCTGAACCTCAGAATAGTTACACATATGCCACAAAGGTCCTGAATTACAGCTAAGGGAGACAAGCAGGAGCCAGGCTGGAAGTTCAAATCCATTAATCAGCCCCTAATGCATTATTGTCAGTTGGGGCAGGGCAGGTGTTGTAACTAATTTTGCAACAATGAAAGCACTTAGCAAGTGCAAAAGATCACTAATCAGAAAGCACTAAGGAAGCAGGTGCCAGCTAAAAAAATATTCTGTGACACATTAATCAGCCCCAAATTAATTCAGGTCACTTGAGGCAGGGAAGGTGTGCTTGCGTTGCCACAATAATGTACACTGACTGGACAACAAGAGGGTGCTGTGATGAAACAGAGGGTGGCATGGGTGGGCCAGAGGGTGGCATGAGTAGTCAGAGAGTGGCAGTGGTGACAGAGAGTGGCAGTGATGAAGAAGAGTGTCCCAAACAGGCTGGACACGTAGAAACAACAAGTTCGCGAAACTTGCGACCCGACAGGTAAGTTCGCAATTTGCGACATTGTAAAAAACCCTCGCGAACTGGCAGAAACCCGCGCAAACACAAAAAAAAAAAATCCGCAAATTCGCGAGAATTCGCGGATTTTGCGGATTGCGAGTTCGCAAATCCGCAAAATTCGCGAACGCGAGATTCGCAAAATTCGCCCATGCTTACCTCCAGGTACATTTCTGCACAAAAACAATTCTGTGAGGCTTTCTTCTCTTTCTATGTGTCCTACAGAAAGCAGCTCACGTATAAAAAGAGGAAAACCAATGTGAAATACATATTGCTCCTTGTTACTCCTCCCCTGGGAAGGCATACCATTTTGAACGCAGTCCCAGGTTTACTAGTGTTAATAAATCTGGGAATGGGCCAAAAACCATGGGTGGATGCGTGAAAACACTCAAGCGCCATACGTGTAACGCCTTCCAGGGCAGTGTAACGTAAGGCAGCGACTTGCGCTGCATAGCGTAACCCCAGATTTACTATGCCACTCAGAGTCATGCAAGGTGGCTCTGCATGGCTTGAAAAATCTCACCTAAGGGCTTGTGTTGCCCTTGCATCACCTGCCGTGACGCAAGGGCGACACAAGCCCTTGATAAAGCCGGTCCTCGATTTTGCTCTTTGCACCCTCTTTGAAACTAGGTCATCAAGGGTTCTATACAAGGCAAAATATTTACGTCATTCTCATTTTTGGAGCAAGTCCTGCATAAAATGATACGCCTGCCTGAGTAAATCACTTATGTAAGATGTGCCCTTTTTTCAGATTAACATTATTTCTAAGCTGATGGCATTGAAAGTTGAACAATGATCTAAAAACGACTGGGCGCCAAAAGCACAGTAACGCCCTGCTGTGTGTATTCCTCTCTGCGGTGTAAAGCTGCTAGCTCAGGATATCTTATTGATTGTCTGTGGCAGGAGGGTTACAAGAGGTCCCTTCCAATAGTGCAATAGATATTTTTGGCCTTTATAGAAAGAGCTACCTGGTGATAATGAAGGGCCACTGCTGTGCTAATCTGTGTACTAGAACTGCAGGGCACAGCATGCCCAGAGGCAGGCTACATTTTAAAATTCCTAAGCCTGATTCAAGTGAATTCACATTTATGTGATGCTATGAACTTTCACCCCAAGTGCTCTTGCCAGGTGACTGTTATGGCAATGGGATAAGAAGAATTAAGCTCACGAAAAAAGGTAGAATTTGAGGAACTTTATGACATTAACGCTTTTCAGACTTTTGACAAAGGAACATGGCTCTGTGCACCTAACTGGTTGATAAACAAGAATATAGTTTTGCAGACACAATCATTTCACTATCAATATTTAAAACAGGATAGAAGAAAATTGCCCAAAGAAATTAGGTATGGGATAGATGTATTGAGAGTCTGCAAAAAAAAAAGTGGTCATAAATTGTGCAGTGACTTCACTTTTTGCGAACAAGCGCGGACTTTGCAAAGCGATCTATGTACTGATAAGTTGCTATCCTCCAACCATAAATTGCAGTATGTTGCAGAGCAATCTTTTCTTCCCCTTTTGAGGTATCTGGAGCAGTTTAATCGTTTGCCCGCAGAATCGCGACTATAAACATTGATTACATCCCTTTCAATTTGCGGTTTGGTATCGGGTGCAGAACTCATTTTATGAGTTGGAAAAACTTTTCGGACTCATAATTTGTTTTTTTATATTAGACACATGCATATTGCAGTCATCAACCTAGTGGCTGTTTCACAGAACTAATCTGAGATAAAATCCTAAATTTACTACTTTTGGTATTCACAGAAGGCAATTAGTAGTAGTAAAGTTATGGCTCCTAACTTTACTACTACTAAATGCCTTTTGTGAATACCAAAAGTCTTAAAGTTAGGATTTTGTCTCAGTTTAGTAGTAGTAAAGTTAGGAGTCCTAACTTTACTACTACTAAATGCCTTCTGATCAATACATGGTATGGTACCACCCCCGTGCTGCTTAGCCGCTGGTGAAGACGGTAGCTTGAGGATAGCAATATCTGACAATTGAGTTTCAATTCTCAGTAACTGAAGCAGCTGGTTACAAATCTGGAGTACCAGCTGAACATTGGCCCAATAGGCCCATCTGATATTTCAATGTTGAAATTAATATGCTGTGAGCAAGTGTGTCAAAAGCTACAGTAAGAGCAAAAAAAAGGAAAAGACAGCGATGCACATTGTGTAAGAAGCTGAGTGTAGTAGTCTCGGTACTGCAACCAGAACAAATTCATGATTGGTGATCCGCAAGGGGCTGATCATTGTTTCAAGAAACTAATGGAAATTTGCTTTCATGATGCTTCATGGTAGAAGGGCCAAATAATAGCAGGTTTGAGGTGATTGTTGATCGAGGTAAGAGCATAAGTGGTAATAGGAACAGAAGAGATCAGAGACTTGGATCATTTGTCTCTGATAAAGTTGCTTGTTTTGGAGAAGGCTTGAAACTCATCACCAGCACATTTAGCATTTGAAGGATATGAAAAAGGTATGCCAGGAGGTGTTATGAACGAGTCTAAAGATGAGTCAGTTTGTTCTTCTAGGAACTTGCCTTTGGTGGTGACAATGTATTATATGCACATTTTTTTCAGGCCATTTAGGTTTGTGTGGATCACAGGCGATTTGGAAGTGTGCCAAGCACTTTCCATGCTGTGAATGTCTGTTCTTTTCACACTAAGGGCCTCATTGAACCAGGGATTTGAAAATAGTTGATGTGAGTATCCAGAAAGGTATTAGGAAGTCGTTGCGTAAGTCAATATCAAGCGGGTGGATAATTAATAAATAAGGGAAAAGCAAAAATGGGATTTAATGTGCTGCCTTTTCATGTGGCTAGAGAGGGTCCCATGGTGACAGAGGTCATTCAGTTGCAAGTGTTTGTCAGAGAGTTGAAGGACTTTGTGTTATCATTCCCCCAATTCATATTAAAATCTCCAAATTGGATATTGTTTGAGGACAAAATTAGGGGCCAGATGTACAAAGCTTTTTTCACCTTGCATCTTGTTTTCATTTAACGAAACTTGGGGGGCGTGGGTTGGTGAGCCAGCATGGCGGATGCTAGTTAAGCTAGCTCCGCGCAGCCAGGTCTAATCATTCGTATCCTCTCAGTTGCAGACTGAGTTATGGCAGGGGCCCGCTTGCTGGGTGGGGCAGCTGCTCCTATCTGGGGGGCGACCACCTCGGCAGAGGATTGGCCCTTGAACATCAAGGAGGGGCTGCCAGCTGAGGAGGCCACGCCCAGCTTGGGCCGATTAGTAGCATCACCGCTCTGGCCAGGTACGGGGGCTGCCGGGATGGCCCAGTTTCAGCCTTTAGGTGGCCCCAAGGGTCGTGGGCTCTGCAGGGTTGGCCACCCTCTGGGGCCGCGGCGTGGTGCGAGGGGCCAGCCGGGAGTGGGGCTGAGGCATCAGTGGTGTACTGGCCCAGGGGGATGGCCTTTGCGAGTGATATGGAAAATACCACGTAGGCTGCCCTCTATGTGAGGCCGTTATAGACAGCCCACCACTGCATGGCAAGCTGTGTTGGCAGCCGGGTGGGGAGCCCCTGAGCCCCTCCTAGTGTGGCGGTCAGAAGCCGTTGGCGGTGGCTCCAGTGTGGCCTGTGGCGGCTTGCTGGCTGGTGTCTTGGGAGCAGATTGCGGGATTAAGGCGGACAATGGAGAAGGAGCCGCAGGAGAATCTGTCACTCAAGGTAGTGGGCCCAATTTACAGCAAGTTGCGGACGTTTTGAGGGGCCCTCGCCGCTGGATCCTGGAGGCCCTCCGCATAGGGGGCTGATTGCTGGGGCCCGGGCCTTCACTGTCACTGACCACACAGAAAGGAGAAGGCATGCTGGGAGGTGAAGGGGGCCGGTGCACATCGATGAATATATGACGATACTGCGCAATCATGTTAATCGCGGTATCTTACAACGCAGGTTTTACAATGCAAGTCATTTCAATGACTTGCGCTGGAGGGCGCTGGACTTAGGGATAGTGTGATTTACTATTCCAACACCAGTCTACGTACAGTAGGGAAGGTGTTGGATAGTAAATCGTACTATTCCTCAGCCTACAGCGCCCTCCAGCACAAGTCGTTGAAACTATTTGCGTTGCAAAGCCTGTAGGAGAGTAGGGTCTGCAATCCTATGATCACCCCAGATTTTTGCTTTTTGCTTCACTGGTTTACGACTTTCCCTGGCTGTGGGCCTGCTAATCAGACCCACAGCCTAGCTGTTCTCTCTCTAAATTGACACGTGTAACGTTTTATTTGGCCCTCCGGATGAGGAGAACATTCACTTTGAGCACTCAGACCAGGGCATTTTTCTGGAAACTCTGCTGGCCGAAAATGGGCTAATGTTACCTTATGGGTGCGATGAGGATATTCCTACATTTACAGGACATGGTAGCGGGTCTGTAATTGATTATATTTTTTTAAGTAGCAGTTGTGGAAGCCATATTACTAGTTACTCAGTTGTGCGATCTCATTTTAGCGACCACAACCCAGTTGTATTAAGGATTAAAAATGTAATTGTAATTAGGGAAAGTAGGTCGAATTTGGTGGACAAACGCGACATGCGGTTGACTGACCAAGCCCGTAGAATCAAGTGGTGCAAGTTAGTTCCAGAGGAGTTTTTCTGTAATCTTTGTAGTAGTAGCCGGGAGGAACTAAAGCTTTGTATGGACGACCAGGCGGGGGACAATGAAGTGGTGGAGGCGTACCAAAAAGTTTGCCTCAACATAGTCTCCAACCTGACACGTCAGGGTAAAAGCAAAGCGCAAGGGAAGGAAGGCTGGTTTGATAAAAATTGTTCTGCGGCCAATTATAAACTCAAAGTGGCCCGTAAATCCAAACCAGTGGATAGATTGCTTGTGGCTACCCTTAGGAAAGAATATAAGACAGTCGTTGAAAGAAGGCGGCACGAGATTAGAGAGGATGCTTGGGCTGTGTTGACATCAATTGATGTGCTGAAAAGCAGCACTAAGTTCTGGGCTGTGGTCAACCAACCCTATTTTTCTAACTCTAGTAATAACGAACTGGATTGTGGTATACAAGAAGATAAATGGCACTTGCACTTTAAGTCAGTTTATGAACAGGAGATTTTAGGGGCAGAGGTTTCGACCACCTTTTCCAGACTGCCTTACATCCTAACTGTAGATGAGGGCGAGGTGGCCGTAGCTATTGGCAAAATGACTAGTAACAAGGCTCCAGGGCCGGATGGTGTTCCCTCTGACCTTTTTAAAGTCAATATTTCATTTTGGTCCAAAGTTTTAGCAAATGTTTCTAATAGAATTTCAAAAACAGGCATTCCAGAGACATGGTCCCAGTCGGTGACTGTCCCTACCTATAAAAAAGGGGATAGGGGTGACCCTGGTAATTACCGCCCTATATCTCTCATTGATTCCGCGGTAAAAGTCCTAGGGAGGGTGGTCCTATGCAAACTCACTGACTGGTTAGAGGATACAAATACCCTCTCTCCTTTACAGTATGGTTTTAGAAAGGGGCGTAGCACCATAGACCAAAGCTTGAATCTGCAATTACTTATAGGGAAATACACAATAGCGAAGCCAGGATCCCTGTATATTGCCTTCATGGATCTGTCCTCGGCATTTGATCGAGTAAACAGATCCAAGTTATGGGGCCAGCTTCTCAAAATTGGAATAGATCCTAATATTGTGCATTTCTTAGCGGACCTCCATAGGGATCTAACTGCCACGGTACGATATGATAGAAAAGGTAACTGCACGGGTAAAATCAGTATCACCAATGGTGTAAGGCAGGGATGCATCTTAGCTCCCCTGCTTTTTACACTATACATAAATGATCTGGGTGGTGTTTTGGGTACAGCGAACAAGGAAATCCCAAGGGCAGGGAAGTACCTATTGCCTGCATTATTATATGCGGACGACGCTGCTCTCCTAGCTAGAACTGCAGTGGGTCTTCAATGCCTGTTGAACTCATTTTATGATTTTATGATAAATCTTGATTTAAGTGTTAACTATGGCAAATCCCATGTCATGGTGGTGACCCAGAAAGGGAAGGCCAGGAAAAATGTAATGACACTGCAATGTAACGGGCATAAGTTGACAAGAGTCTCCAGATTTCCTTATTTGGGGGTTGTATTTGATGATTGTTCGACGTGGCACCCCCAATTGCTGGAGAAAAAAAATGCCCTGGCACGTTCTATTTCTGCAGTGTTGGGCTTTTCACGTAAATTAGGGGTGAAACCCCTGGAGGCAGTTTTAAAGGTATATGCTGCTAAGTCTATTGCAATCGCCATGTATGGTGCAGACCTATGGGGTTTTAGACCAGTTAAAATGCTTCAGGTAACGGAAGATAACTTCCTTAAAACGATTCTCTCCCTGCCACGATCCACGGCTGGCTTCATAGTACATCAGGAATGCGGCGTGGATTATCTGGAAGATCGAATCGCTATGGCCCCTCTATTAAAATGGATCTCAGTCTGGATCAACCTGGAACTGGAAGTGAACCATGACATTTTTAAGGACTGTCTAATGCTAGATCATTGGGACAAGATCCCTTGGTTGAAATATGTACAACAACTATGTGTAAAGTTAGGTCGGCCTGAATTGTTTAATGAACCATCTAACTTAGTGAAAGGTGACCTGAAGTGGGTCAAAAACACTTTTTTGTTGAACCGAGGGATGGACAGAAGGTTTGGAGCTGTTAAAGCCATCTGTCAGGGCCTCACCAACTGATTGCATCCTCTGGACATGATCTGGAACTTTACCTAAAGGTTGTTAATAACTCAAATCATAGATTCCTTTTAACCAAGTTCCGATTAGACAAAATTCACCTGCTAATTTCTGGTCGCCCTGGTTGGACCAAGCCACTTGATTTAGAGTTGTGTAAATGTGATGGCTGTTCAATTATGGATTCTGCACACTTCCTGTTTTTCTGTAATCATTTTAGAGATATTAGGAAAAAGTTCATCATACCCCTGTTAAAGGGGAAAGGGTTTAGGCAAGTTAAGCCAGCTTTATTATATCTCCAATTACTATCAAATGTATGGGAAATTTACAATGTAGCCAGATTTTTAACCATAGTGGTGAGACTCAGTAAAAAGATTAACTGGTCCTAGACGAATTATTGTAAATATTAATTCTTGTAACCTGAATCAAGTTTTAAATCAAATTTTCTTATGTTCTTTTTTTTAACTATACAATGATGTACATATTACTGTTTTTAAATCATTTCATCATGTGTTAGCATTTTTTAAATTGGGTACTCCCTCTCTTTTTATATTGTATTTTTATGTCAGTATGCTGCCTGGTGTCTTGTGGACCATTTTGTGTGTTTTTGTACTTTTGTGGTTTTGAAAATTGAACCGAATAAAGTATTTCTTGACTTGACTTGACACGTGTACCCTAGGTGCATTTACCAATTGGTACTGGGCCACCTTATCAGTCCCTGTATCCAGGGCATAGGTGTACCCAGGGCCTACCAGGGGCTGCAGCATGTATTATGCCACCCCTGGCTGGCCATCTAAATCTGACACAACTGGCTGCACGACAGCTGGGGCAAGGTGGTGTAATCACCCTTTGCTTTAGATATAGTATTCCTATATCTAACCCTAAAATTGACACATGTATTCCTATCAGTCACTCCTATGGCAGGCCTTATCAATCCTGAAGGCAGAGTGCTTGGAATTATGTGAGATGGTGCTCTGGCATGAGCTGAGCCCGTTTGCAGCTTGCGGAACCAAGTCCTAATAGCTGTTCCATGATAACGCGTACCAAATACTCTTAAGTGCCTTATAATCCTCGCGGCTATTTGCCAACTCTGGTATCGCTTTATCAAAACATGTCGAGTAAGGTGTCATACGAATTGGAATACTAACCCCTCGCCAATTCTGGCGACGGGGTTAGCATTCCACACTTCTAGAGGGACACGACATGTATGTAACTGTGAACCCCGGTTAAAGCTTAACACAGCCTCAGCTCCACAAAATGGATGCTGCCACCACAGACACAAGTCTGACCTCCTTCTGCGGGGAGTCCTTCCAGCGAGGAGAGCTTGGACAAAGGGTTTCCTGTTAGGGGCGGTGCTAGCACCATCCCAGACAGGGTTTTGTGTATCCCAGGTAGGCAGGGCTGAGAGGAAGGTGACTGCAAGTGGCATCTCGGTGCTCACTGTGCATATGCCGGCTTGAACCAGTTCCAGGGGCACACCAGCCCCTGAGCTGGGGAAAGTCCGGACAAGGGAGAGGGGTGTAACCACCCCCCTCCTGGTCCCACCCATGGGCAGGACCTAGTCGCGTGCCAGCCCCTTTTTTTAGAATAAAGGTAGGAGCGGGCCCCCTTCCCAAATTAGATAATTCTGAATCTTGACTACTTTCCACGAAAGAACTCTTGAACATTTCTGAAGACTCTCCCTTGTGGCTAAGGAGTAGCCACCCTGCACCCGCAGGCGCCATCTAAGCATCGCGGTTTGCTGTAAGTCCATCCTCCGGATCAAGACTGCCCAGCTCGACGAGACCCAGATTCCCTGGCACCTCTGACCTCTACCTGCATCATCAGCCCAGCTGAGATTCGTGGGTGTGACGAGACCTGAAGGGACTGGCCATTTTCAAAACTGCACGACGCTTAACCAGCACGACCGCCGAGGGATCCTCGAGTGAGTGCTTTGGGGTTTGAGAAGCCCTAACCCTGAGCAGCTCCAGCACCGAAGTCCAGCCCCCCAGCATCCACGAGATCTGCGTGGGGCCCTTCTGCTCTTTGCTGCTCACCGCGTTGTCCGGTCACTTGCCTGCTGGCTAGTGGCCCTCCTGACAACGAACCACAACGATTACATCGCTGGTCTGGTTGCTCCAGACTGGCCCTTGCTCCCCTCCAAAAGAGGAGCACCCCGGACCCTCCTGGTCCACTCCAGACGCCATCTTGAGTCCACCGCGTGGGCTTGCCTTTGCCAAGGTTTGTTGCCCCAATCCTGGGTCCAGCATCGCCGACAGCAGACACCTTCGTGGGACAGCTCGCACCTCCATCCTGGTCGCCGACAACGCCTCCTGGTCCAAGAGACTGCAGAGCCCAGCGTCACCCACTCACCTGGTCGAGCGCCTGGTCGAGCGCCTCTTTTCTGTGACCTGGCTGCCCCCCACTGGAATAGGGCTCCTGAGGCTTCCAGAGACCAATGTTTCGGGGGTTCTTAGTTTGGGGCACCTTTGGGGCGGGTCCACCACTTGGCCCCGTTGGGATTCTGGGTGGCCTTAGCCGAAACAGATACTTCCTGTTCTATGAGGTATTGAGGTGAGGGGCAGAGGAGATGGGGATTGTTGTTACATTTCTCTGGACACGGACACATCACGACTTGTAGATACCCTAGCGCCATTTAGTCACTACTCCAGCTCACATGGCTACGTGCACACATAGTGAGGACGCAGGAGCTAAATCATGACCTAGAATGTGCAGGCCTCCTCGACAAAGTCAAACAGGGTGCGGTCTTAAGGCAGGAAAAAAGATCAGAGATAGATATACTGCTACTCCAGGAAACCCACATGATGGGTTTGAGGGTACCATGTTTGACACGCTTCAGTTTCGGTAAAATATTTCACTCTGGTTTCATTTGGGGCTCCCGTGGCATGCAGTACTTATTAATCGCAGGGTGCCCTTCAGACATACAAAGGTGTGGATAGACCCAGATTGGAAGTAGCTGGGACACTTTATGGGGAGCCCTTTAATCTAGGCAGCATATAAGCACCCCCTTTAGCGCAACATTTATGGAATTAATCATATGGCTCTGGGGCTAGTTACCAACGGGACTGTCTGTGGTGAGTGGGTGGTAAATGGTGCACAAGTAGCCCGCTCCAGTCCGAGAACTCCAAACTGCATCTTCTGGTGGCGTCTTTAAGCTGGTTGGACTCATGGAGGGTTTACGACCCAGGTGAGTCTGGCTTCACATTTTTCTCGACTATCCATGGGTCCTTCTCCAGGTTGGACTATCTGTTCCTGCCCTGCCCCTAAACTCATAGAGTCTCAGGGACCGAGATCCTCCCTCTGGACCTATCAGATCACTCCCCTGTTAAGCTCATGTTGCACATTGGCCCCTACTGGTCACCATTCCGATGACTCATGTCACCATGGGACCTCAAAAACCTGAGGTATAGACTAGTGCAACTACAATCCCTCACAGAGTACCTTTCCCTAAATGTAGAGAAGGCTCCATTGGGAGTGGTCCTGTGGGAAGCCATGAAACCCACGTTGCCTGGGGACGACTTCAGTTTCTGTGCAGGCGAACGGCGCCACAGACCGGCAGAGGTAGTAGCGTTAGAGGCTCAACTCCAGGACCTTGAGGGCGAAATCCGGGGGGGGGGGGGGGGGGGGGGGGGGGCATGTGTCGACTGTATGTCACACAGACACAGCTACAGCAGTTGCTCCTTGTTAGAAATGGGATCCCCGGCTGGCCAGGGCTTGCGCCAAAGTCAGTCAGAGACCACCATTCCTAAGTCAGGGCAAGGGAGTTAAACGCCAAGATAACCCCTGCTCACCCTCTAGGTAACGTGACGCAAGCAGCAAGGCTAAACTTGGAGGCTATGTAGGTTAAGTGTTTGCGCGCGCACCCAGAAACAACACCCAAGGCCCACCACAAAGGAAACTCCACACAAGGTTATGTATAAAAATAGCCTTTGTATTATACCAAAACAAATTAGATAAAAACACACACTTTACAATGTGCCAACAGGGCCGGGCAGAATTTAGAGGGGATATGTACAAGACAGGGCCACATGGACCACTGTAAGGAATAGGCACTTTTAGAACTAGCACTTAGGACATAGAGTATAAAATCACTGTAGCACAAATTAGAAAATGTAGCACACAACCAGTAATCACTGGTAACAGGTAAGTACTACCTACGCAACCCTAATCACCTTAGGAAAAGGTCACGCAGGGAACCAGAACCTCACTAGCAACACCTGTACTAGGAGAAACACAACCACCTAGTATCACAATACCTGTAGGGGTATAAGCACATTACACATGATGCATCACAACACATTAAGAGGTGTAGGGAAGGAAAACAATTGCACAAAACTCACATGAGCCACCACCTGTGGCAGTCCCTAGGCCAACTAGCCTCTCTAGGGCTAGGACGTCCTGTGTCCCAGTGTCAGGGACCTAAACGTAGCAGCTGCCCACTAAGTGCAGGGCAGCTGTGTAGCTAATGAGGGCCAACGTTGGAGCCTCACAGGCTCTGACCAATGCAATGCCCCTGAGTCTCTCTGGGCTCTCAACACAATATGGGCTGTGAGCCTCTCTGGGCTTTAGAACAACACTGGGGCCAAAGCACTCGTGACCCCAAGAGCCTCGTAGCTCTAAATCAACTGTGCCACTCAGGAGCCTCGTGGAACAACTATGCCCTCTTTGAGCCTCGCGGGCCCTAAAAAAATGCTGGTCCACTGGGGGAGCGGCTCGCTACCAACTGGGGCTGCTCTACCCTCGAAAATGCCCCTGGAGCCTCTTGTGGGCTCTGAATAACAAAGACTGTAGCTTCCAACTGTGGGGGTCCCACTCGGGGGACTCCTGAAATCACTTGCCCCCAAGTGTCGACAGCACTGGTAGAAGTGGAGGGGCGGGCACCGGCAATGTGGCCAGACGCCCCCCCTCTTAGGAAATGAACGCAGGGGGCCCACTCACCTGGGTTCTTCTCTCTGTCGGTGTCTTCAGCGCAGGCACTCTCTGCTTCACCCAGTCCCGCTCCGGGCCGGGGGTTCTTTACAGGCGGCGGGCGGGGCTCTCTCACTCGTGAGAGTCTCGCTGCTGGGGAGGGAGATGGCTTCTTTCCTTGGCTGGCCTGTGGGTGACTGCGAGGCTCCTTTACACGCCGGGGACTACGCTAGATCAACCCACCTCTCCGCCTCCTTCGCTGGTCACCACGGGGCTCGGTGCACTCGTCGGCGGCACTCCGGGGCTCCTTCTTCTCCTGGGAGCCCACGTGAAGGCAGGCTCCGTTCTCCCTCTTCACCGTACTTCTTCTTTAACGGGCGGGAGCGCGGGGTGGCCTCCCGTCCGCTTCCTGCCTGGCCTGCTGTACTTCCGGGTCGCGGCTGCAGGACCCAAGTGCAGCACGGCCCGGGAATGTGGAGGGGGGCACTTCCGGGTCGCACTAGGGAGCGGCCCGCAACGTTTCCAACCCTCCTGGGCTGCGGCGGTAAACTCGGTGCTACAACGAGGGGTGGGCTCCCTCTAGGCTACAATCTTGTGGGGGCAATGCCGGGTGGGCACCGGCTAAAGCGACGGCAGCGCTCCCAAGCGCTATAGTAGATAGAGCGCTGGGCGCTAGAAACAAATAAAGCGCTCCCAGGCGCTGGAGAAATATAAAGCGCTCCCAAGCGCTTAAGACAAAATACATCACTCCCAGGCGCTTTGAGGCAAAATAAAGCGCTTCCAGGCGTTAGAGCAACAACAAGTCCAGCCACAAGGTCCTCCAAGGAATGTAGCAAGATGGGGGGGGGCAAGGCTGGGCCAGGGGCCAGCTCACTGGGCCCTCCAGGCAGGAAGGCAGTCCCAAGTGGCTGTTCCTCCTGGCGCCCAGCAGCAGTCATCCTCAGATAGGATCTAGGAAGAGAACAGTTTGTAAGGGGACACAGCCCCTTTTTATACACAGTATTCCTTTGTCTTTGCTCCAGGGTGAGGGGAAAAACCAGTCACAGCTGGTTTGTGAGCACTCTTGATGTGCTCAGCCCCTCACTCTATTCACTGGCAGGGCTAGGGTCATTAGACGCACCACAGGGGGCGGGGACAGCATTGTGTGGGGAAAGCCCAGCCCTATTCAGGACACAGGTGCACTCCTCCCCAGCCATCAACATGCTAATCTCCACACTCACCACCGGGCAGACCCATCCAGACTCCTGGAGCCAGGCCCACCAGCCAGCTCCAGCCATTCACGTGCCAGCACACTTACTGCACACGCACACCCATGTCTAGAAGTGGCACTTCCACATTAGACACATACACGCCGCTCATATCATTGCGCAGCATTCAATCACACGAGTCCGCTCATATAAAACTTGAGCCTGCACACCTCACGCATCAGAAACTACCAGGGACACAGACATTCCCCATGCATTCCTATGGGAGGGCAGGCCAACATTACTCCACGCACTTAGAGTGCGCACGCACTTTCCACTGGGACACAGTGAAAGTGCGCAGAAACCAAAAATCACGACCGCTAAATCATGTACTAACAGCAAAAAGTTTAGGGGTGAACCTGCCAGAAGGGCCAAGTCCAATACAACCCTGTTCCAGCCAAAACACAGGCTAGACCAATCACCACCGTGATGGACTTCCCTGCTTGGGGCGATAGAACACGGACACCCTCCTGTTCTACGCCACGGTGAACCTCTGGGGTTCCTTCTAAAACTATGGTAGGGACTAACTGGGCTACCACACTGGTACTCCCCAGCTGTCCTCGGCCAGGACCAGGCCCTAGGCCACCCAGGTGCCACCGGTCCTTGCCTATTGGCAGAATGGGGGGTAGTAACCCCTGGCACATAGTAGCCATTCTCCACTCTTCCTGTCTGCAAGACAGGACTAGACTGCCACTGGTTCTCCAGCCTAGGGTCTACAACCTCAGGTGGACCAGGAGTCTCAGGGAAGGCTCTCCTCCCTTCACCTCTTCTCCTAGGGTTCCTCCGCCTCCTGCGAGGGGTACCCTTAGAACACCATTCACCCAACCTAGGGTTTAACCCCTCAGGTTGCACCGGGGTCCGGGGTGGGCTTTCCCACCCTCTGCACCCCCTTCCAGAAGTCTGCACCCTCCCAACTGGAGGGGGTCCCTTGGAAGATGAACCGGTCAGGACACTGCTTACAGACGTCCTACCCTTCAGGTCAGGCAGATCCTGAACCTGGCCTTCCAACCTCTGGTTTAGAACCTTTGGAGGAATAACTGCCTGGCACTCCAGGACTTCTGGGGACTTACAGACCATCCCCCTGAGGCTAACAAAAGACACATATGTTGTGTGACTGTCTGGCGCAGATCTCCCGTCCCCTGTCCACCTGACAGCGCGCGAAGATCCCCCAGAACAGAAGTGGTGTCACCATGGTCACTACACGGGATCCTAGCCCAACTGGGTAGTCCCTGACCCACTGGTTCTTCCACTGGGGACCTCATCGCCCAATCACTCCTCATGCTGGACTCCTGTACCCTCCCTACCGGAGCGGCACTGCCAGACTCTAGAACCACAGGAGCTCTGGTTACAGACGCTCCAGGTCCTCTACTCACTAGGAGATCCTCCTCAAATGGAGTAACAGGACAGCCTAAGTCCCCAACCTGGTGTTCCCTAAAGAAACCATCAAAGTCCTGAGGCAGGGCTTCATGCGCCTGGGGACACTCAGTCACCCTCTCACTCCTGCTCCACAGAGCCAGGCAGTGAGCCCCTACACCCTCCTCGCTATCCTGGGACCTAGCTGGGCTACACTGAGCCTCTTCCACCATGCTGGACTGGAAGATACCTGTGAGGTTTTGTAATTCTCGAGTCTGACTCCATTTTGTTCTGTGACACCATTTTGTGTTGCCCTCACGTAGGCCTGTGAAGGTAGCCTGGCGAACAAAGTGGCCTGGCCTTCTTAGTTCATGTATACAATAACTAGGTTTCTTTTTGACTCCTAAATGAACTGTAAGAAACTGACCTCTTCACCTGAAACTGACCTCGCAAAGCCAATTTCCCTGATCAATCTTTGTCTGAGATTGCCAATCAATGTTCAGGACATCGTTAACTTTTAGTTTCCTTGCACATGCCTTATCTTGTTCAGCATCTGTTACTGTTTCTTTTTTATGTTTCTTCATTACACAGGGTATGCTTTAAATTATAGGTTTGTCCGGGCTTGTGGAGATTGAATTAGGGACATTCCTAATAATTAACTTTTGGGTTGGGATACTGTAAATTGAGTTTTTGTTATGTGATACTTTGTTTGAAAATGTACCTTATTGGCTAGAATTTTGTGCAGTGGGTGTACATTTATAATGTGAATATTGGGTATAAAAGGAGACGTCTCGCCTTAGTAAAATGAGCAGTCTCCTGAGAATGTACACCGTGATGTATTTCTAGGATCACTGTTACTAGCTGCAGCTAATAAACTTGGTCTCAGATGCCATCGAGTAGTATTTCGTGTCTCTGTATACCAAGACAGGTGAACTCGAAGATCTTAGGCGTGCCCCCCGACGCCGCTGGGTTAAACCCCGGTTCTTCAACTGGCGCCCACCGTGGGGCGACAACAGCAGTACTGGTCCAAGCCCGAGGATTGTGAGGAGCCCCATGAGGAAATTCTGGAGGACGGCCGCCACTTCATCGACCCCTGCATGTCGACATGGACCGAAGGTTTTTTCTGCGTGGCTTCCCCTTTCCGACGGCTGCGAAGGACTGCTGCCCTGACTGTCGCCCTTTCTTGGACCCTCTTGTGATGATTTGTAAGGCAAGACGTTAGACGGTCTTCTGGTGGCGTGACAGACATTTTGGTTAAGTATAAGTGGGTCAGTCCCACAACTTTATTTTGTTTCTTGGTTTTGATTCTGCCATTGCAATAGTCGAAGCCGAGTGGTTCGTATATTTGCAAGTGTATCATTTTTGATAACCCCTTGAAGTTTGAAGCAAGACTAGTGAGCTAAAAGATGCCTGGTTTTAGCAAATTTAGGAAATAGTTTTTTTGTAGTTGTAATAGGGATTCCCGTTTGGAGGACTCGTGTCCGATACCTCCGGTTGGAAATCCAACTTATGAGCTCTATTCAAAGCATGGTTTAGGTCCCATTACCTTTAATGAAGTATGGGTTCGTTATACAAGGAAAGATGGTGTTTTACAATGGCCCCAACATGGTAGTTTTGAATCAGATGTTTTAGATAACCTAAAAGTTGCGCTATTTAAGAAGAAAGCCCGGCGTGCGATGTTTGACTCTTTCCGCCATTGGCGTAAAGAAGCCAAACAGCGAGAAATTAAGCAAGCTAAGAGAGATAGGAAGGAAAGTGCCAGATAGACAACATTGCATGGCCATTGACAAATGTTACCCGGTTTTGCCACCCCCACTTTCAAATGTGACTGAAGACCCTGAAAAGGATCCTTTGATGTCACATTTACTGAGATTACCACCCCCTTATGTGCAGGGTGCTACTGCACCTCCGTTACCTCCAGTTTTTGCACCCCTTGTTGTCGTTCAACCCCCTGTTGTTGTTCAGCCACCCGTTGCTTCACAGGTGGTTCTTCCTCCCCCGGTGCAGCCCCCTCCAGGGCCGCCAGCCTTGCCACCAGCCTTGCCTCAAACTCCTTTGCCTTACACTCCTTTATCTTCCACTTCTCTTATTTCTGTCCCTACGTCTCTGTCGCCTCAAAACACTTTGTCTCCTGTCCTCATGTCAACTTCTTCTTCTGCTCGGCAACGAATGAAGGAGACTGTCACTAGTCTTTTGTCTCCTTTCTTTGGGTCACTGAATATGACCCCTGTTTCTGAACGTAAGCAGAGACGTAGTCAGCTCCCTGGTCCCGAAGAGCGGGCAGTGTTAGATCTCCTTGCTCGTAGATGGGTTTCGAATACCTCCAAGTACAGTCCACAAGTGGTTATGGATATCTTTCTACAGTGGGAGGCACCAAAACAAAGGTATGTTTTTGATGTCATGTGTACCTTCCTTAGTCTGGAGTGGGAAGATAATGGGTTGGGTTCAATTCCACTGGAATTGCTTAATGTTCAGTCTGAATTTGTTAAAGGGACGATAGTGCGTTCCGATGTTGAGAAAGCGGTAGAGACACTACTCACTTTTAGGTCTAGACTTCCACCTCAGTCATTGTTCGAACCTGACCCTTCTGTTATGAGAAAAGTGAAGCAGTATCCTATGAGAGAAGTTCCCCCTGTATGGAGAGAGGCAGTTTTGGCTGATGCCGCTCATGGTGTTGCGGCTGCACCGGCTCATTGTTACCGAGTGTGGGTGCATGTCCCTTGGAAGAGAGCTGAGGTCCTGGCTCTTAAGCAGACCTTGCCTGACCCCCGTAAAAATCCTGCTGGTTATTACAAGGAGTTGTCTCAGACAGTTGATGCGTGTGTTATGAATTTAGCTGACATAGATATGTTAATGGGTAATGTAGTTCCTCAACCCTTGTGGGCGAAGATCCGTCACGAGGATCACGCGCCAGAGTTAGGAGATACGTGGGTTAATATTACTGCTGCAGATGGTCGGCAGGTAGGAGGTGCCACACCTGAACCCTTAGTTGCAGAACTACCTGGTAGGATTATTAATTTAATGAAAACTATGATGCCTCCTCTGCGGGTGAATTGGGACAAGTTAGCAGCATGCAAACAAAAGAAAGACGAGAGTGTGTCTGATTTCTTCACTAGGTTTTAGGAAACATTCATTGATCATAGTGGTCAGGACATGAGTACAGAAGGTGGTCAGAGGTTGTTTGTAGATAAGTTTGTTTTTAATTTACTTCCTGAACTTTCTAATAAGTTAAAGGACTCTGAGAGTTCATGGGCTGTTTCTTCTTCGGCCCAGATATTGGCTACTGCAAATACTATAAGAATAGAGATAAAGATGAGAAGGATAAAGTAGAGAAGAAGACTAGAGAATTAAAAACGAAAGTTCTTCTGCAGCAGGCTTATCCGCCTCGCCCTAATCAGCGTCAGTTTCAGCAACCTTCCCAGTTTCAGCAACCCCCAGTTTCAGAAACTGTTGCAGAAGTCTGAGTCTTTTGCTTCGCAACTCCCGCTAGGCCCTAATCAGTGTGCTTATTGTAAAGAAGAAGGTCACTTCAAGAATAGTTGCCCGATCTTGCTACAGCGTGCGAATAGTATGTCTGGTCTGAGAGGTCGTGGTGGTTTCCAACAAGTACCTAGGGGTAGGGGACGTGGTACGTTTCCCCAGAATGAACATTCCTTTTCCCCTCGGAATTCTATGAATTATTTTGACCAACAGAACGTTCCGACCGTCCAGTCCGCTCAGTACTACACTGATGATTATTATGTTGGAAGTGAGAGTGCTGGTTTTACTGATAGTTAGGAGAGCCATGGACAAAGGGAGGGAGTAGTGTCAGTTCCAGTAGACCAGAGTGGACCTTATGTTGAAGTCATTACATCAGGTGTGGCAGAACCTTTTCTTTTGGATACTGGTGCAGCAAAGAGTTCTATCATGCACTCTAAACTACCTGGCGCACCTTTGTCTGGCTTGACCAATGTTTCAGTAGGATTTTTTGGTGCCCCAGTTCGTAACCCGGTTTCTTGTCCTTTGCTCCTTTCTATTGGTCCCTGTGAATTGGAGGCTCCCCTTACTCTAACGACTGGCTGTGGCGAGAATCTGTTGGGTTTGAACTTGTTGAAAAGATTGCATGCGACATTACATTGTTCCCCTTCGGGAGTACATCTTACCGTGGGTAAGAAAGTGATTTCCCCGATGTATCTGTCTAAGGATCGCCTTCCACTGGAACTGCGTTCTCTCCCTGATAAACTTTGGGATACAGGTCCCAATGATGTTGGTCTCTTGCAGATTCCACCCTACGTTGTTACCCTTAAGTCGAATGCTAAATTACCTTGCATTCCTCAGTACAAAATTTCCAGTGATGGCGAAAGAGCTCTTTTAGCGATTATCTGTGATTTGGTTGAGAAAGGTGTGGTTGAAGAAACGAGAGGTAATGTGTGTAACAGTCCTGTTCTGCCTGTCCTTAAGCGTACTGACTCTTCTCAGCCACAGGTGTATCGGTTTGTGATCGACCTTCGAGAGGTCAATAAGATCGTTGTGCCACAGTTTCCTGTTGTCCTGGACATTACTGCTTTATTGACTATGATCCCTGCCTCAGCTGGTTGGTTTTCTGTTATTGATATGAAGAAAGCTTTCTTCAGTATTCCGATTGCTGAGGAAAGTAGGGATATTTTTGGCTTCTCTTTAGGAGGCCGCAGTTTCCGGTTTAAGCGTGCTCCTCAAGGTTATTGTGAGAGTCCCTCCATTTATAGTCAGGCTTTGAAAACTCAGCTTGATACTCTTGCATTGCCTTCTGGTGCTACTCTTATCCAGTATGTTGATGATCTGTTGGTTGCTGCTGATGATGAAGAGATTTGTAAAGAAGTTACTCTTTCTTTGTTGCGACACCTGTCTGACCTTCATCATGAAGTGTCACCTTCGAAGTTGCAGTATTGCCGCCAAGAAGTGGCCTACATCAGCCATCTTTTGTCGAAGGAGGGAATACGATTGACCTCAGAGCGTATTCAAGCGATTGCCCAAATGACTGTGCCATGCACACAGAGAGAGGTGTGTGCCTACTTAGGCATCACCTCGTATTGTAGACAGTGGATTCCGAATTTTTCTTTGCTAGCGAAACCTTTGTTGGCACTTACTCTTAAGGACCCACCACACCCTCTTCCTTGGTCTGACGAATGTCAGAAGAGTTTTTCTGAATTGCGTGTTGCATTGTGTTCTGCTCCGGTGTTGGGTACCCCCGACTACAGTAAACCTTTTACACTTTATGTACACGATAGAGAAGGTTGTGCGTTGTTAGTGTCTCAGTGTCTCAGTGTCTCAAAAATGTGGAGACAAGCAGCGCCCATGTGCGTATTTTTCAGCTACTTTAGATCCGGTAGCTAGGGTGTTGCCTAGTTGTTTAAGAGCTACAGCGGCAGCGGCTGTTTCTATCCGACAGACTGCTGGTTTGGTAATGGATAATACATTGATTGTGATGGTCCCACATGCAGTGGATACCCTATTGAATAGAACGAAGACTCAACATCTTACCAGTGCGCGTTTGTCAGGTTATGAGTTGACCCTTTTGGCTAGCCATGTGCATATCAAGCGGTGCAACACATTGAATCCAGCTACATTGTTGCCGATTTTTGAAGAGACAGATGTTCAGGAACAGCATGATTGTTTTCTCCAGACAGAGGAGGAAACGAAGGGTAGAGTTGATCTGAAAGAAACTCCTCTTTCGAATCCTGATGGTACCCTATGGGTAGATGGTTCGTGTTTTAAGCTTCCGAATGGAGAGACGACTGCAGCATATGCTGTCATAACTTTTCACACGATTGTTGAAACAGCACGTATTGCACATAATTCAGCGCAAGCAGCGGAGTTGATAGCATTGACTAGAGCGTGTGTGTTGTCAAAAGGAAAGAGAGTGAATGTTTATACTGATAGCCAATACGCATTTGGCGTGGCTCACAGTTTTGGTCGCTTGTGGAAAGAGAGAGGATTTCTTAGTTCCCATGGTACGAAAATTCAGCATGGACAATTAGTGAGTGAACTTTTTGAATCACTTACTTTGCCGACCCAAATTGCGAAAGTGAAGTGTAGTGCGCATAAGAAGGTTACGGATGATGTGGGTCGAGGGAATGCGTTTGCAGATGAAGTAGCGAGAGAAACAGCAAAAGATGTGACGAGTCGGATGTATGTTGCAGGTCCTGCCAGATGGGTTGTGGAAGGAGGAATGTGTGAAGATACAACAGAAAGTGTGAAGATGATTCAGGCAGAAGCTACTGAGAAAGAATTGAGTATGTGGAGAGAGAGTACTGGAATGTTGGATTCAACAGGCTGTTGGGTTGAGTTGTCAGAGCACCAGCGATGGTTGTTGCCGGATGCATATGTGCTTCCGGTGG
The DNA here is from genome assembly GCF_964263255.1 of Lissotriton vulgaris. Classification (NCBI taxonomy): domain Eukaryota; kingdom Metazoa; phylum Chordata; class Amphibia; order Caudata; family Salamandridae; genus Lissotriton; species Lissotriton vulgaris. Next base: position 602,423,451 of record NC_141699.1, on the reverse strand, counting down.
TTACTATGGGAATTTGGTTAAACACTGCATGATTTGCTTGATGCTTAATCCTGGAAAGGGAACCCCAACTCCAGCGGGTCATTTTGCTCCTCCAACGTATCCGTTCGAGGTGCTGCAGATAGACTACATTCATATGGAAAGATGCAATAACTTGAAGTATGTCCTTGTGGTTGTTTGTGCCTTTTCCAGATGGATAGAGGCCTTCCCCCTAAAGGATAATACTGCCTTGTCTACAGCCAAGGTTTTGTTCAAAGAATTCTTTCCCAGATATGGCTTGCCGAGGATGGTATGGAGTGATAATGGAAGTGAATTTGAGGGTCAGATTATGGAGAAAGTATGTGCGGGTCTGGGTATTAAACAGAAATTTCACGCTGCGAATCACCCCCAGTCAGCAGGCCTGGTCGAGTGATATAATGGCACTCTGAAGCTGAAGTTGGCCAAGGTGCAAGCAGGCTCTGGTCTTACATGGCCCGATGCCTTACCATTGGCACTTTTGTCCACGAGAACGGCAGTACATTCTCACGTGGGACTTAGCCCATACGAGATTGTTTTTGGACGTCCAGCGAATGTCTGGGGTGTGCCGAGGCCTAAGAAGTACAGTGATATTGAGTACCCTATGTTGGTTGACTACTTACATGATTTGACTGCTAAATTGCATGTTCTTCACCAACAGGTCCATGACACTTCAGTTTCTGTAGACGCAGGCCACACGATTCGACCTGGCGACTGGATTCTAACCAGGAATTTCCAGAGGTCAAAGAACTTGGAACCAAGATGGACCGGTCCACACCAAGTCCTGTTATCAACTCGGACTGCTATTAAGGTGTTCGGCAAGAAAAACTGGGTACATGGTACCCATTGCAAGAAGATACCTTTGCCCTTACCATACTATAAGTGGGTCCGGGAAGGTGTTGCCGATTCCGAGAGTGAAAGGGTTCCGAGATTTGTACCTTTTAGCGATGCACATCTGGAAGGGACTCAGTCAGAACGTGCGGATGATGAAGTCTTGCAAGAAGCTGTGCCGCCGTGTTTGAGACTTGATACTACGCACCCAGAGACACTCTTTGAGGATCAAACTGTGCCTGGTAAAGAATGCTACAACTTAAGGTCTAAAAAGGACAAATAAAATCAGAATATTTTTGTGAATTACACTCTTTCAGACAAGAGACTATTTTTCTTTTGCTTTTTCGAACCACCATCCGGGTTCAGCTGCAGGGTCGCGGTATAAGACTTAAGGTGTGGCCCGTGTATTGATGAAAGGTCTGCGGTTCTAGGGACGTCTAGGACGCCTGGATGCACACTTCAGTGAAGAAGGAAAATTGCCGCGAGCAGCAAGTTAGAGGATGGAGTCTGTTGTAACTGAAAGAGAAGTTGAGAGAATAGATCTTAAGATAAGATTTTGTAGATTGATACATAGCAAATGTTTTATAATATTGTGCTTTTTGACGTTTTTAAGTATCACGTTAGCTTGTGTGGGTTGGACTGTCTATGCTACACAACAGACATCTGCACCCACCTCCCAACCTATGCTTTCTTTCACTACTGTTTCTTTGCACCAGTTTTATACGTTGCCTGAACATGAACAGACAAGGAGATCAGAATTTGTCAACAACTCGTTCATACAGTTGTTGCATCAGCATCAGTTAGTAGTAAATACCACTAATTGTTGGGTTTGTTGTCTAATGCCTCATACGACAGATAAAGGTATGCCATATTTGGTTTTGCCTTTTTCTTTTAATGGGTCTGTGGGGGCTTTTCAGACCATGATTATCTATGCAAATGAGGTATGCCCCTTACGTTCCCTTAAAGATAACTCGAGCAATAGTACCTTGATAAGGGGAATAGTAGGTATGATCCGAGATATTGATGCATATAATGCTATCCCTAAGGATGAGGTGCAGGCTTACATTGGTTGGAACGTGACTGGATATAGTACCAGCTTGGAAGAGAAGGAGAGACAAAAAAGGTCTCCCCCTATTTGGATTGTACCCCACCGAGGCCATTTTTGTTTGCAAGGTAATGGTCGGAATCCGAAAGCTCAGCTAGGTAAGAGTGTGTGTGCTCAAACCTATGTCTATTCATCTCGGACTTCTCCACCGTTTGTGCCAGCTAAAGGCACATATTTTGTTTATCATGACAGAGCCTACACATGGTTGCCACCTGATTTTTCAGGAACGTGTTATGTGGCGTTTCTGCTTCCCCCTACATACACTACTGCTTCAGACTATCATAGAACGAGATATGGTAGAGGTGTCTTCAATCAGGAAGATACTGCAGCACACGAAGTAGGAGATTTCTTCAAGGGCTTCCTGCGTATTTGGGGGTCCTATGATCAATAGTAGGCATATTCGGCAGCTTGTCCGCATTGTTGAAGCTACTATTAATGAGACAGCAGGTGCTCTTAGTAATGTTACAGCTGAGCTTCAAGTGGACCGCCTTATGACTTTGCAGAACCGTATGGTATTAGACATCATACTTGCAGATCGAGGAGGAGTATGTAAATTGATTGGATCCAGTTGCTGTGTTTACATACCAGATAATGCCCCTACAGTGTACCAAGCCATCTCTAGGTTGTATAAAATCTCTGAGTCTATCCATGTAGACGAAGGAGACTGGTTATTGACGGGACGGTTTTGGGGACTGCTGTCCAAATGGGGATGGAAGACTCTGACATTCCTTGGTATGGTTTTAACCATCCTTTTCTCTTGTTGTCTTTGCATCCAGTGTGGTCCCGCCATTTGTAGTCTTTGTGCTACTATGTGTGTTCGGAGACCTGTCCCGAGAGAAGTAGGGAATAATAAGATGATGCTACAGCAACACCTTGATGACCTAATGAATATCGATATAGACCTAGATTCAGATTAACATGAGTTTTAGGTTATTGCCTACGCAATGGCAAAAGGAGGGGCTGAGGTTTTGTAATTCTCGAGTCAGACTCCATTTTGTTCTGTGCCACCATTTTGTGTTGCCCTCACGTAGGCCTGTGAAGGTAGCCTGGCGAACAAAGAGGCTTGGCCTTCTTAGTTCATGTATACATTAACTAGGTTTCTTTTTGACTCTGAAATGTACTGTAAGAAACTGTCCTCTTCACCTGAAACTGACCTCGCAAAGCCAATTTCCCTGATCGATCTTTGTCTGAGATTGCTAATCAATGTTCAGGACATCTTTAACTTTAGTTTCCTTGCACATGCCTTATCTTGTTCAACATCTGTTACTGTTTCTTTTTTATGTTTCTTCATTACATGTGTTATGCTTTCAATTATAGGTTTGTCCGGCTTGTGGAGATTGAATTTGGGACATTCCTAATAATTAACTTTTGGGTTGGGATACTGTAAATTGAGTTTTTGTTATGTGATACTTTGTTTGAAAATGTACCTTATTGGCTAGAATTTTGTGCAGTGGGTGTACATTTATAATGTGAATATTGGGTATAAAAGGAGACGCCTCGCCTTAGTAAAATGAGCAGTCTCCTGAGAATTTACACCGTGATGTATTTCTAGGATCACTGTTACTAGCTGCAGCTAATAAACTTGGTCTCTGATGCCATCAAGACAGGTGAACTCGAAGATCTCAGGCGAGCCCCTGACGCCGCTGGGCTAAACCCCGGTTCTTCCCCTGAACCACTACTTTTGGACTCACTCACTAATGACTCTAGAGAACCTCTAGCACTCTCCCAGCGCTCTGCTTCCTCTGCAAGGAGCTCTGGATCAGTAAACCCACATTCCAACAGGTGTTGGTGCAACCCTGGTGGACAACAACTGAGCAGGTGTTCTTTGACAATCATTCCGAACAATACGTCAAAATCATCTTCCGTGTGAACCTGTACCCAATCAACCAGTGCTCCATGACATTCATCCTCAAACTCTTCCCAAGACTGGTGAGACAGTTTCCTACTGCCCCTAAATTTCAACCTTAACTCCTCCTCTCAGGAAACAGGTACCAGACTGGGGGAACTGGGACTGGGATTTCCTACACTGAAATCTATATAGCTGCCACCACTGGACTCAACCCTCCATGGGGAGCCTAGAAAATTAAAACTGCCCGCGGAGGATAGTCTGCCCTCCAGAGCTAACTTCTCTCTGGTGAAGGCCCTCCCAGCCTCCTCTATCCTCTCCTGCGCTAAGACCTTCTCAGTCTCTAGCCTTTGTTGCTCAAGGGCCAATGTCCTAAGACTCAACTCATGAGCCCATAATGCCATTTTCTCCTCTAAGGCTAACTTCCTATCCTCTTCTGGTGACAGGGAAAGCGATGAGGCGCTGCTTCCGCTACTGGACCCAGCAAGGGACTCCCTATCTATGGGGTCTTCTCTATCTGCTGGTGCCCATTCACTGTCATCTTCTCCCTCCTCACTGCGCTCAAGATCCCATTGACCCTTTTGCCATAGGATCAGGCTGCACATAAGTTCGGGCGGGGTGTCTGACTCACCCACCTCTATGTCTCTCTCACCACAGAATGTAATGATGATACTTGTAAAGCGCACTGTTACCCCATCTCGGGGTGTCCTGGCGCTGAAGACCGCTGGGGAACCCGTCCTGGCTTTCCCTGTGAGATGGTCCCTTCTGGGTATCTCCAAGGTGAAACCAGGCATCCCCGGCATCTGTGGGGGGCCGTTGTAGAGATGAGGCAAGCTTAACGCCCAGAGTTGCCGAGTGTGATCCCTGGTTAGAGTAGGCACCAAGGCGAGAATTATCAAGTCCGTTGACCCTGGTCCACGACCCTGCCGCGTCGGGAATTGAACCCTGGTCCCGGGCCGTTCTCTGCTTCCGGGTCTGCCGCCTCTAACCAGTGAGCCACACCACTCCACAGAACCTTACCAACTCTAACATACTGTACCTAAACAGATCACAGAAGTCAAAAGTAGGCTCCATTTTGGCAGACGTTCTTGGGGAAAGTTTAACACAGGAAACCTAGGGGGTCTGAGCTAACACAGGAGTACACAATTCACAAAAGGATTCAGTGAGCTACCTCTCCCAGAGAACTCACCTTCACTTGCCTAGTGCCACACACCATTCATCCACACACAACCCCCCCTCGGACTAGTAAGGCAGTTTCTACCACCCCTGATTTCTCAACCTGACCACACGTGACACAGGTACCAAACTCTGAGCGCGGGGCGGGGAACAAATGCACTGGACACAATTACACAATGATACCTGTAGGAGAAGAAAATATGGAACTTCAAAAAACAATAATCCCCAAAATGTGGTCATCTTAAATGCAGAGTTTTGTAGTGCGGCTAGTTGCCACTGCGGTACAACGCAAACGCAAATCCGGATCCTTTCCGCTGCCGCCAATGTTAGAAATGGAATCCCCGGCTGGCCAAGGCTTGCGCCAAAGTCAGTCAGAGACCACCATTCCTAAGTCAGGGCAAGGGAGTTACACGCCAAGATAACCCCCTGCTCACCATCTAGGTAACGTGACGCGAGCAGCAAGGCTAAACTTGGAGGCTATGTAGGTTAAGTGTTTGCGCGCCCCCCCAGCAACAACACCCAAGGCCTACCACAAAGGAAACACCACACAAGGTTATATATAAACATAGCCTTTGTATTATACCAAAACACATTAGATAAAAACACACACTTTACAATGTGCCAACAGGCACGGGCAGAATTTACAGGGGATATGTACAAGACAGGGTCACATGGACCACTGTGAGGAATAGGCACTTTTAGAACAAGCACTTAGGACATAGAGTATAAAATCACTGTATCACAGATTAGAAAATGTAGCACACAACCAGTAATCACTGGTAACAGGTAAGTGCCACCTACGCAACCCTAACCACCTTAGGAAAAGGTCACGCAGGGAACCAGAACCTCACTAGCAACACCTGTACTAGGAGAAAAACAACCACCTAGTATCACAATACCTGTAGGGGTATAAGCACATTATACATGATGCATCACAACGCATTCAGAGGTGTAGGGAAGGAAAACAATTGCGCAAAACTCACATGAGCCACCACCTGTGGCAGTCCCTAGGCCAACTCGCCTCTCTAGAGCTAGGACGCCCTGTGTCCCAGTGTCAGGGGCCTAAACGTAGCATGTGCCCACTAAGTGCTGGGCAGCTGTGTAGCTAATGAGGGCCAACGTTGGAGCCTCGCAGGCTCTGACCAATGCAATGCCCCAGAGCCTCTCTGTGCTCTCAACACAATGTGGGCTGTGAGCCTCTCTGGGCTCTAGAACAACACTGGGGTCAAAGCACTTGTGACCCCAAGAGTCTCGTAGCTCTAAATCAACTGTGCCACTCAGGAGCCTCGTGGAACAACTATGCCCTCTTTGAGCCTTGCGGGCCCTAAACAAATGCTGGTCCACTGGGGGAGCGGCCCGCTACCAACTGGGGCCGCTCTACCATCGAAAATGCCCCTGGAGCCTCTCGTGGGCTCTGAATAACAAAGACTGTAGCTTCTAACTGTGGGGGTCCCGCTCAGGGGACTCCTGAAATCACTTGCTCCCAAGTGACGACAGCACTGGTAGAAGTGGAGGGGCGGGCACCGGCAATGTGTCCCAATGCCCCCCCTCTTAGGAAATGAATGCAGGGGGCCCCACTCAACTGGGTTCTTCTCTCTGTCGGTGTCTTCAGCGCAGGCAGTCTCTGCTTCACCTGGTCCCGCTCCGGGGCTGGGGGTTCTTTACAGGCGGTGGGCGGGGCTCTCCCACTCGTGAGAGCCTCGCTGCTGGGGAGGGAGACAGCTTCTTTCCTTGGCTTGCCTGTGGGTGACTGCGGGGCTCCTTTACATGCCGGGGGCTCCGCTAGATCAACGCACCTCTCCGCCTCCTTCACTGGTCACCACGGGGCTCGGTGCACTCGTCGGCGGCACTCCGGGGCTCCTCTTTCTCCTGATAGCCCCGTGAAGGCAGGCGCCGCTCTCCCTCTTCACCGGACTTCTTCGTTGCCGGGCAGGAGCGCGGGGTGGCCTCCCGTCCGCTTCCTGCCTGGCCTGCTGTATTTCCGGGTCGCGGCTGCAGGACCCAATCGCAGCGCGGGCCGGGGATGTGGAGGCGGGTCGCACTAGGCAGCGGCCCGGCAACGTTTTCAACCCTCCTGGCTGCGGCGGTGAACTCGGTGCTACAACGAGGGGTGGGCTCCCTCAAGGCTACAATCCTGCGGGGGCAATGCCGGGTGGGCACCGGCAAAAGCGATGGGAGCGCTCCCAAGCGATATAGTAGATAGAGCGCTGGGCGCTAGAAACTAATAAATCGCTCCCAGGCGCTGGAGAAATATAAAGCGCTGCCGAGCGCTAAAGACAAAATACAGCGCACTCAGGCGCTTTGAGGCAAAATAAAGCGCTTCCAGGCGCTAGAGCAACAACAAGTCCAGCTACGAGGTCCTCCAAGGAATGCAGCAAGATGGGGGGCAAGGCTGGGCCAGGGGCCAGCTCACTGGGCCCTCCAGGCAGGAAGGCAGTCCCAAGTGGCGGTTCCTCCTGGCGCCCAGCAGCAGCCCCCCTCAGATAGGATCCAGGAAGAGAACAGTTTGTAAGGGGACACAGCCCCTTTTTATACACAGTATTCCTTTGTCTTTGCTCCAGGGTGAGGGGAAAAACCAGTCACAGCTGGTTTGTGAGCACTCTTGATGTGCTCAGCCCCTCACTCTATTCATTGGCAGGGCTAGGGTCATTTGACGCACCACAGGGGGCGGAGACAGCATTGTGTGGGGAAAGCCCAGCCCTATTCAGGACCCAGGTGCACTCCTCCCCAGCCATCAGCGTGCTAATCTCCACACTCACCACCGGGCAGACCCATCCAGACTCCTGGAGACAGGCTCATCAGCCAGCTCCAGCCAATCACGTGCCAGCACACTCACTGCACACTGCACACCCATGTCTAGAAGTGGCACTTCCACACTAGACACATAACGCCGCACATATTTCGCAGCATTCAATCACACGAGCCCGCACATACCAAACTCGAGCCTGCACACCTCACGCATCAGAAACTACCAGGGACACAGACATTCCCCATGCATTCCTATGGGAGGGCAGGCCAACCTCACTCCACACACTTAGAGTGCGCACGCACTTTCCACTGGGACACAGTGAAAGTGTGCAGAAACCAAAAATCACTACCACTAAATCACGTACTAACAGCAAAAAGTTTAGGGGTGAACCTGCCAGAAGGGCCAAGTCCAACACTCCTAGACGAGGCCCTGGTGGCCTGGCAGGCTGCACAAAACCAGATATACCAGTGGGGTGAAAAAACTAGTAAAATGCTCCACTGACTCTGCCAGATCGCCCAGAATCCCGAAAAGATACCGGTGCTCCAGGCTCAACGGGGGTGCTGCGCTCCGTACTGCGAGAGGTAGTACAAACATTTGCAAGGTATTATGAGACCCTCTACGCCCGGTGGGATGTCCTGACCCATGATCAAGTAGTAGATTTCATACGTACCATTCCCCCCAAGCCGATGTCAACTGCAGTGCACAAGCAACTAGAGGAGCTGATCACGGTGGTGGTGCTGTCCGGGCTGTTGGCAAACCTTCACCCAGGCTGTGCGCCAGGAACCAATTGGTTCCCCTGCAAGTACTCCCAAACATATGTGCCCCAACTAGGGACACACCTGCTCAAGGCCCTTCAATAGGCCACAGATCTACTGATCCTTCCACCAGACTGGCGGCATGTCAAAATTGTAGTCTTCCATAAACCCAGCCGCCCCCTCAAGTCCCAGTCTGAATGTGGAAGGGAAACTACTGGGTAGAGTCTTGGCGAACCGTCTCCTACAATCCAAATAGACTTGGTATGCCCAGACCAAGCCATCTTCATGCCGCGGATTTCCACCTGACATAACATCAGGCGTGTGCACAACACACTAGCTAAGGTGCCTGACCTGGGGAGGCCTGTGGCCCTTCTGCTCGCAGAAGTGGATGAAGCCTTTGATTCAATCAGTTGGGACTACTTATTTGCCCTTCTGCAGGCCCTCAACTTCGCCCAGTGCATCCTCGTCTACATTTGTCTTTTATACACCAACTTGTCAGCGTCTGTGAGGGTGGTGGGTGCGATATCCAACTCATTTTCAGTCTAAATGGGCCCCTGTCCTCTTTACTTTTTGCGATAGCGGTCGAGCTGCTAGCTGAATGGTTGAGACAGGATCCACTACTGCGCTGGCTCAACTGGGCAGCAGAGAGATCAGACAGAATTGCTCTATAGGTGGACGACATTCTGTTCATCCTTACGGACCCAGCGTTTTCTGCTGTATGGATATTGCAGATTATGTGGGTCTTTGGGGAAACTTCAGGTCTGTGCATGAACCCCACTAAATCAGTACTATTTCCGGTATACGGAGCTCAGGGGCGAATGGCGTGGGTGGAACATTTGACCAAGGCCACGGAGGGCTTACAATACCTGGGGGTTTATCTTACCCCAGATCCGACCATCTCTTGCAGCGTAATATCAACCCCTTACTTCCCAGTGTTTGAAACGAGGTGAATGCATGGTCTTCCCTGTCTGTCTTCCTGCTTGGTCGCTCTGCTATTTTTAAAATGGTGTCCTTACCCCGGCACTTGTATAGGTTACAAAACTACACCTATAATATACCCGACTCATGGAACCAGCAGGTGAACGTGACACTCAATCACTTCCGATAGGGGGGGCGCAGTCCTGGTGGCCCTTCGTACATGCATTCAGCCCACTTATTGTAGGGGAATTGCGGCTGTAGATGTGCAGTCCTATTATATCGCTTTCCACCGTCTCACAGTTAATGACTGGTGGTATAGCGATCAATCTGATCCGGCAAAAACTGTTGAGAGATAGGCAATATGGATTAGGTCAGTTCTAGATCATTTATACAGCCAGGACCGTGTCAATCACCTACCTCCTGCCACCAGAGTGGTTATCCAATTATGGCGGCAGGCAACTCGCCGAATGGGATGGGGGGATAAACTAACAAGAGAGGCCCCTCTATGACGCGGGACGGTCCTGCGTCATGTTGCAGGATTACGGGGGGTTCTGAGGGTGGGAGCTTGTAAACTTGTCCACACTTTGAGATGTGATGCAGGGCACGTTCTTGAAGTCCTTCCAACAACTGTAGGAGGAATGTCACCTCCACCGGAATCAGTTCTAGAGATACTTTCAGTTCAGACATGCCTTCTCCCCTATATCCTAGGCTTAACTGAGCTGCTGGAATATGCCCTGTTAGAGAGAAGGCTTCTGCATGGGGACATGGGGCTCACAAAATCCTGCAGTTATACCAGACCCTGGTTACACACAGCCCTACCACAATACAAGCTTCGCGGGTGGTATGGGAGGGAGACATAGAAAATCTCAATGATGCCAATTGCTATCATCTCATCTAATTCAAATACCTACACAGAGCTCACTACACTAGACACCATTCGTGGCGTATGGGAGTGATCTCATCCACTGCTTGCCTTCATTGTAAGGCTGAGGAGGGTAACTTTAAACATACTGTTTGGAGTTGCACAGCAGTACAACGGTTGTGGCGGGGGTGACCTCTGACCTTGCTCGGGTCCTTGGTTGGGGGATCCCTTTGGAGCCTAAACTGGTTCTTCTCCATAGTACGGAGGAGATTGCGGGAACAAATACAGACAGCATCTCTTCTTCCTGGGGCTGGTCTTGTACAAGCCGGATATAGCCCAGCACTGGAAAGTGGGGTCCCCACCCTCTGTGAATGAATGGTGCATAGCCATGGACAGGTGCATGGGATGGAGGTGGCAGGATTTTAGGCACAGGGATGCCCACATAAATAACTCGACATTTTGGAAGAGATGGGCAGACTTCTGAGGTACCCCACTGCCACCAGCTCAATCAGTAGGCGCATACTTGGATACAGAGATACAAACACATGGTTCAAGTTGAGGGCATTTGTTCCACATTGTGGCAGGTGACACAACATGGCTGATGTGCTTGTTCGGGGTCTGGGATAGTGGTTTTCCAGGTTAATATGTTTTATGGCCATAATTCTTTGGGATCATTGCGGCCTGCTTTGTTGTTGATGATATCGCAGGGTTTAGGCCTTTCAGGCCCGGATGTACGCAAAATTTCAATAAAATGTGTTTATAAAAAAATGCTTCATTGAAAAAGCAGTTACAGACATGGTGGCCTATTGACCCCAGCAGGCCTCCATCCCTGTGAGTGCCGGCCATTCCTAATGGGGCAACACATTTCGACCTGCCTCATGAATATTAATGAGGCTGCTCCCTTGCGACCCATTGGAATCACAAACATTGTAAACCACACTGTTGTACATAGCTGTTTACGATTTCCTAATAGAGAATCACAAAAATGTGCTATTATGAAATCACAAACTGAAGTCTACGTACATCTGCCCCTCCATTTTGTGTGAGGTAGTGTGAAATCTCATGGAGAAAGTGATCTTTAATTTTAAGGATGGCTAACTACATGCTGGTACCAGGTGTCAGAAAGTGAGAAGTAGGCTGAGACTTGAGACATTTCAAAAGGCATAGGAAGGAGCTGGAATAAGTGTACAAGGGTACAACCCCTATAAATTATGGCAATTCCACCACCATATTTAATTTGCCTGTCTTCGACTTTTCAAGACACCTTATGGACTGGTGCGTGAATAATGAACTTAAACTTAAGTTAAGTAAAGTTCCAGTGAAGCATGCGGAGGAGAGACAAACTGTAGACGAGAACGAAATTGGCAATTTCATGATAAAGAGCATTGGCAGACCTGAAATTGTGGATCCTACAGATGGAAGCATTAGGACCGTGCTTGCAGGTGGAAGGACATGGTTGAATTGGACACTGGGTGAGGTTGCTAGTGTTCGTTAATTTGTTTTGAATATGTTTAACACATACCCATTGTTTGCAAAAATATTGTGACACAGAAATATTTTGTCAAAATTTAGTCAACAAAAATATAAATTTTACATACTTTGTATGCAAATTACCAAAATATTGTGGAAACAGAATGTCATCAAAAAAAGTAAGCAAATCAAAATATTCATATGTAAAACATTATATCATATGGAATATAGTTAGAATATTAAACTTCAAAAGAACCATCCAGTTAAAAATGAATAAATGTCATAAACCTGACAAATCTACTATTGATGTATACATCTCCCACTGAATGATACCCCCCCACCAACCTTGGAAGGACTTTGGGGTTTACGTAGCTTGAAATGGTCTGAGCTGCCATAGTGGGATATCCATTGCAAATGTGGATCTCCTCAAGACCTGCACCACCACTCTAACCCACACTTCCCCATCTGCCAAACCAGGCATGACAACTCCCAACTCCCTTGGCATGCCTTGCCCTCTCAGGAACAGCTCTGGTGGGGTATATTCACCAGATATTCCCACTGATGGGGACTATTCCTAATTTGGTCTCCCCTCAAACCGGTGAGTGCCTGAATAAAATTTTGGCGCACAAGTTACTCCATCACAAACATGAAGGATATCCCATCAACCGTAATACGAGTTCCATTATATACCATTGGATATAATGGAACTCGCAGAGACGTTTTAAGGCATAGGCAAAGTGGACTCTGGCCCAGGGCTCCAGCCTCCCCTGATAGAGGCAGATCTGTTATTGTTATTGTTATTGTCAATAAGAATTTATTAAGCGCGCGTACACCCAAGGGTTTCATGGCGCTGGTAGCTGAAGTCAAGTGCGATCCGGGCCCTTAGGCATACGCCTGCTCAAATAGCAGAGTTTTTAAAGATCTTCTAAAACAGAGGAGGTCATTGCAACTTCTCAGAGCTAGGGGAAGGGAATTCCACAATCTTGGAGCAAGGCAAGAAAAGCTACACCCTCCCTGATGTTTCAGTCTGAACGGAGGGGTATCAAACAGAAGATGATGGGCTGAACGCAGGCTGTGCCCGGGGGAGTATTTGGTAAGAATGCTACTAATTAATCTAGCGCTCCTTCCATGAAAGGCTTTGAAGGCTAAACAGCCTGTCTTGAAAGAGATCCGGTGAGCTATTGGCAGCCAGGGAAGTTGGACCAGGTAGGGTCTGACAGAAGACCATTTAGGCTGTTTATAAATGAGTCTGGCAGCCTGGTTTTGGACCATCTGAAGTCGTTTTTGCAAGCCAAGTGGGAGTCCAAGATAGATTGAGTTGGATAAATCAAGCCGTGAGAGGACAAGGGCAATCACCACCTGGATCACAGCAGAATGAGTTAGCAGATGAGTGATTTTCCTTATTTTTCGCATTTGGTGAACACTGGAAGAGATCACAGAGCCGATCTGACCACTAAGTGAAAGGTCAGCATTGATAGTGATGCCGAGGCTTTTCACAGAGTGGAGGACCGAGTTCAGACGGCCAAAATTGCGGACTCCAGCTGTTCCTACTATTGCCAGGCAGAACTAGCTCTGTTTTTCCAGGGTTGAGCTTCAGATGATTCACATCCATCCAACGTTGGATGTGGAGCATGGTGGTATGAAAGTCACTCACAGCACTAGGGGAGGTGAGGTAAAAAATAATATGAAGATCGTCTGCATAATTAAATACTGTAATATTTCTGTTTTTTAATGAATGAATCAAAGGTTTTATGTATAAGTTGAAAAGCACAGGGGAGAGCGAAGAGCCCTGTGGCACCCCGCAGGTAGTAGGAAGTTTAGGAGCAGAGAACTTTCCCAGCCTGACCGCCTGGGTGCGGCCGGCTAGGAAGGATTTAATCCATGTTCCTGTTCCGCAGAGTCTTGCCCTGATGACCTTTAGTATTTTTATTTATTTATCTATTCATTTAAGGGTTTTATGTAACGCTAGCCAGACCCGAGGGTATCGGAGTGCTTTACAACGTTATCAGTCATAAGATACATTAATATAGTAATATGCACAATGAGTCCTTCCGCATCGTGTAATATCTTTGCTACAAGCACGTAGTCACTTGTGAGATATGTTAACACTGTTGTATGTGTAACGTCTCAAGACGTTTCGCGTGGTGTCATCGTAGAAGTCACCATGTCTCTTGACAAGGTTTGGTCATGGACATGGGGTATGAATCATTGTGAGCACTGAATCGCTTGTAAGAGATGTTAACACAGTTTTGTGTGCAGTGTCTCAGGTCGCTCCAAATGATCACATCGTAGATAGCACCCTGTTTCGTGTCGGGGTTTGATCTGGGATATGGGGGGTCATTGAGGTAGTCTTGGGGGAGTGAGGAAGAAGTCTAAGGTCAAAGTGACAGTGTGCTGATGTAGGAAGGCTTCGGTGTTGGGTTGTAGCAAAACCTTCAGGAGAGATCTTTTGAGGAGGAGGTCTTTGAGCTGCCTTTTGAATTTTAAGTAGGAGGGTTTAGTCTTGATGTGTATTGGGATGGAGTTCCAGATTTTGGGCACACTTCCTGCAAAGGATCGTAATGCGTTTTTTTGTTTGCGAGTTTTTGGAGGGATAAGGAGTAGAGTGTTGGTGCTCCTTAGGTTTCTTGACTGACCTGCCTTCTGGAGTTTGGTGACCAGGTAGGCGGGTTCCCTGTATGCAGCATTTTGTGCGTGAGGTATGCGGTTCTGAAGTTGGCGTGCATTTCAACTGGGAGCCATTTTAGTTCTCTGAGTGCCGGAGAGATGTGTTCATATTTCTTTAACCTTGTCACCATTCTTGCTGTTGCAGGGGGCGTGGCTTGGACGCCGATAGGGATGGCGGCGTGAGCCTGTAGCTCCGTGCCCGGTCCCGCAATTTCTCCTGATAAACTTCGCCTACGCGCCGCTTGCAGCGCGGGTAATCTGCACGGAACCCCAGGTGTAGCAGAGGAGCATCCTTTCGAAGAAGCAGGAGGCTGAATTGTGTAATTAGAACCGATTTCGGAGCAGGAGGTGCTGCATTCTGATTGCAAGATGGCGGAGGCCCCGAGCGGAGGAGACTGAACAACGAGGTGCGAAGGACCGCGGCTGGAAAATGCTGAAGGAAAACATCTGAAGGAGTGAGCGGAGTGGGGCCCCTGCCAACGGATGAGGCTGCGATAAAGTTCGCTCTCCGCCACTTTAGAGAATTACGATCGAGGTGCCGATCCCCGCTGCCTAAGATGGCGACCGTGTGAGGAAGACCTCATTTCCTGAACGCTGCCCGAGACGATCGTTGCCGCTGAGAGTCCGACGACAACGAGCCATGGAGGACTTGTGAAGAGGTGCACAACGGGGAAGGAGCGGAAATAGGAACGAGAAGAACCTAAACCCGACCTCAAAGCTGTTTGATAGCACCGTGCAAGAACCCCGACAGGGCGTCACTCCCTGCACAGGGCGACAGATCACGAAGGCGATTGCTGAGCTGAATGAGGAGTGAGCCCGGGCGGGCTTCACCGGTGGGACGAGGTGACACGGGACGTCGACTGTTGACGTGATCGGCGACCAGCAGCGGCAATCTGACACTGCACAGCCACACAGGAGGCGGTAGTGTGGGGATCGGCTGGCACTGGGGGTCTGCACACCGGATCAATACAGAGCAACACTCCACACAGACCACAGATAAGGCTCAACATGGCATTTGCCTGCTAGATTTGGTGTGAACTATTGGCTTCTCCACAATATTGTATTGGGACCTCCTCGATTTTACTGTCAAGGGGACCTGGTGAGCCCACACTGCGGGCAACGACAGGCTGTGCAAAGAAAGGCTCTTGGGCTGCTAGGTGCTTACAGAAGTACTGTTGGGTGTGATCGCTGCCCACCCAGAGTGAGGCGCAACGGATAGTGAACGGCCATTTTGAACACGGTAATGAGGCCCTCAGGCTGAGGACGATCTAACCCCTGAAAGAGGTAGCCACTGCTTGGGAGGAATACTGAGACTACTGTGCGGGGAGAGGAAGATCGAGGGGCCGCCATTCCTCTGCGGATGGACGTAGGAACCGAGAAATCCCCTGGAAGCGAAACCGAAACGGCGCTCTCTGTGATCAAGATGGCCGCCAGTGGTCGCGAACTGAAAATGAAACAGGGGCATGACCAGGCGAAAGGGCCTGAAACGGATAGCAGGACCCATATTGACTCAGAAGGCTCGGCGCAGGAACAGCGACTGAATAAAAAACTAGATGGCATACTGGAGGCAATAACCGCGACCAAGGACTCCCTGCATCAAGATATAGCGCAGTTGGCCACGGGACTGGGTCTCTTGAGGTTGGATCATGCTAAACTAACTGACAGAGTGAAGGAAAATGAGCTACTGCTTCAGGAACTCAAACCGGCGGTGGTGACCGCGGAGCACAAACTGACAGATATCCTTGGTCGCCTGGCGACGCTGGAGAAGCGGGCGGAGGATTCTGAAAGCCGAAATAGGAGGAACAACGTGAGGGTGGTAGGCCTGCCGGAAAAAGTTGAGGGGGATGACGCGGTAGCCTACATGGAGACCTGGTTCAAAACGGTTGTGGCCCCAGAGGGTCTCTCCCCTTTCTTCTCCTTGGAACGGGCGCACAGGGTCCCTGCCCGCCCACCCTTGCAGGGCCGCCCACCCAGACCTATGGTGGTCAAGATTTTGCATTTCAGGGACAGAGACCTGTTGATACAAAGGGCACGCTCGACGGGCCCCTTCCAGGTGGACAACAGTTTGGTCACGGTTTTTCCCGACTACACGCAGGAGGTCCAAAAACGTAGGGCCTCTTATCTGGCAGTGAAAAAAGAACTGAGGGATGAGGGCATACAATATTCCTTGCTCTTCCCGGCCAAG
Organism: Lissotriton vulgaris; assembly: GCF_964263255.1. Lineage (NCBI taxonomy): Eukaryota > Metazoa > Chordata > Amphibia > Caudata > Salamandridae > Lissotriton > Lissotriton vulgaris. The sequence continues at coordinate 602,406,875 of NC_141699.1, read as the reverse complement.
TTGCGAGTGATCCTGGATGGGACGACCCAATTCTTTCAGACTCCCGACGAGGTGTGGTCATGGCTCGAGTTATATCGTGCTGGTACGGACCGCAGGGGTAAGGGAGAGAAGGAGAGACAAAAACCTATCCAGGTGCAAAAGTCCCAACGCGTCCGCAAGCGGAATAAACTCAAGAGAGCGATGCGGGATGATCAGATGGCGGCGGACAGAAAAGGAGCTTTGGCAGCAACGGCGATCATCACGGGCTCACAACAGGAGGGACAATCGATAGGTTCGGACTCTGAAGATGGAGGAAAATCTGGAGGAGACATTTCGGGCGTTGATAGCTCTGGGGGGGGCGGCGGTCACCCCACAGACGGCAGATGGACTCTTTAATGAATGACATTTAGAGTGAGGACCATACTCATTAATCCTGCTGGTGCAGATTGCCCTGGTGTTCTGCGAAAGGCAGGTATTGTGTCGCAACACCGCATGGGGTCGCGAGCTCAGGGCGAGGGCCTTGCCTGCCCCCGATCGGTTCTGAATCACCCTCTCGTTGCCCTTAAGGCCTTCTGTAGTGACAACTACAGAGTAGTAGAATGTGTGTTTTGTTACAGGTTTGGATGGGGGCTGATGTTGTGTTATTAGGTCCTGTTCTGGGGAGAGGGGTTGGGGGAGTTTTCCGGGGTGTTTTGAGTGGGGGGTTTTGCTGCAATGATGTGGGTAGCCGAGTAACACTGCTGGGATGGTTGGGGGATGGCTGCAATGGGGACGTTACCTAATTTGAAATGCCTTACATGGAATGTCCTTGGACTTCAAACAATGTCAAGACGATACAAGGTGCACACCTATCTGGTAAGGCGTGGTATTCAAATAGCACTTTTGCAAGAAACTCACTTAACCAAGCAGGAATGTACTGCACTGCAGAAGAGGTGGCATGGCCAGGTGTTTGGCACATCGTGCTCGGCGTTTGCCAGGGGGGTGTTGATATGGGTGAGAGCGGGGGTCCCTTTCCAGGCCACAAACCAGCTGGTGGACCCTGAGGGTCGATTCGTAGCGGTGGAGGGAAGGCTGTATGGCCGTGACGTGGTCTTATGTAGTGTGTACGCCCCCAATGCTGACCAGGCCCGCTTTTTTCATAGATTGACAGGCTCGCTGGCACACTTCTTAGCGGGCCCCATCGTACTGGGAGGTGACTTCAATTCGATCACCGATGTCTTACTGGATAGATCACACCCACCATTAGCCGACTCCCCAGTGCGCAGGTTAGCCACACACAGGAAAGACTGGCAGGAGAGGTGGGGCCTTATTGATGTATGGAGGGAACAACATCCTGATCTTAGGGACTACTATTACATGTTAGGATAGACTCCATCTTGTGTAGTGGCCCCCTGGCTGCCATGATAGCTCACACAGAATACCTGTCTGGAACCATTTCGGACCATAATCCATTACTGATGACTGTGCAGTGGCAGCGAACGAGGTCGGCGGTTCCAACATGGAGACTGCGGCCTGATACATTAGAGGACCTGGTGTTCAGTGATATGGTCCACCAGGGCATCGAGCGCTATTTTGGTGAGATCGAGGGTTCAGCTGCCACGAGATCGATTGAATGGGATGCAATGAAGGTGGTAGTGAGGGGCATCTGCATGGGCAGGTTTTCGAATGAAAGGACAACGGTTTTGGCCGATTTGGAAAAGGCGGAATGTGTGTTGAGAGATCTGGAACAGCGTAGGCCTGAGCGTCCGGATTTACAGGACCGGCTGCTAGAGGCGAAGGAATTGGTAGCGACGGAAACAGAGCGACTGCGGTGCTATGATTATAAGTTGTATATCACCAAGGGACATGCGGAAAGGGATAAGGTGGGAACCCTACTAGCTAAACTTGCCAATCCGGAACCTAGAGGTTGCCCGATTATGAGCATAAAGACGGAGACAGGAGCGGTAGTCTACTCGCAAGAAGCAGTTTTGATGCGCTTCCTGTCGTACTATACGACTCTATATGAAAGTCGGCTAGAGATGGACGTCTCTACCATTGACGACTGCCTGGTAAGTGTCCATACCCCAGTGCTGGATGACCTGGGCAGTCCCATAACGGTGTCGGAGATTCAGGTGGCCATCAAGCAGATGGCTAGAAATAAGACACCGGGGGTGGATGGCCTACCAATTGAATTTTATGTGAAATATATTGACACTCTGGCGCCCAGGCTACTAGCGGTATACTCTGAAGCCATGAAACTAGGGCGTCTACCCCAATCGATGAGGGAAGCACTGGTGGTACCGCTGCTGAAACCTGGTAGGGAGGCCTCTGACGTGACGTCGTATAGACCCCTGTCTATGCTGACGGTGGATTACAAGATTCTGAGTCGCATATCGGCCACCAGACTACTGCTGCACATGATCATGCTGGTCCACAGGGACCAAGCCAGGTTTATTCCAACTAGGAACACCGCTATAAACATCCGCCGACTGGTCCGCTTACTAGACGGCACCTTGGAAACAGATCACAAAGCAGCAGTTTTATCGGTGGATATCGAAAAGGCATTCGATAGCCTGGAGTGGAAGTACCTTGATAGGGTGCTAGAGAAGTTTGGCCTAGGGGGCGGGTTCGGGCGCTTGATGAGAGTTCTTTACTCCTCTGCTACGGCCAGGGTACGACTGCGGTCTGTTATATCCTCCGCCTACCCGGTGTGCAGAGGAACGAGGCAGGGATGTTCGCTATCTCCCCTGTTGTTTACATTAGCAATGGAACCACTGGCAGCGCAGGCGAGAACAGGGGCGCTGTACAATGGGATTGGACATGGTGGGGAGTTTCATCACATATCACTGTACGCAGATGATCTGTTGCTGTACCTGGAGGATATGGAAAGAGCACTAGAAGGGGCGGTGGAGATGTTGGCAAATTTTGGCAGGCTGTCGGGCCTCAAGGTGAACTGGAATAAAACCTGCGTTTTTCCGTTGCGGGTGGATACGCCATATCCCCCTCTTGCAGTAGATGTGGTCTGGGAGGGTACTTGCTTTACCTATCAAGGGGTCCGTATTTACCACAATGCCTTGACTCTGCTCGAAGGAAATATAGGGCGCTGCATCAGGGCTCTGAGGGGGTGCATGACCTTTTGGGCCTCCCTACCTTTATCGGTGCAAGGCCGGGTGACACTACTGAAGATGGTGGCTTTGCCAAGGCTGCTCTATTACTTTCGTACCTTACCAGTGTGGGTTCCTCAGCGGATCTTTAAAGAACTGAGGACGATGGTTATTGACTTTCTCTGGGGGCACGGGAGGCGCAGGGTGGCATTGAATACTCTGATAAGACCCAAACTGGAAGGGGGGATGGCGGTTCCCGATTTTGAATTGTATTACCTAGCAGCACAATTACAGATCCTAACGCAAAACATTGCAAAAGAATTTAGAGGCCCAGACCAGGACCGGGGGGCCGGTATCCAGAGACACATCTTATCATATATAATCATGCAACAGAAATTAGAATTGAGAGGTTTATCCATGGAAGAGAAAACCCTATGGTTGTGCTGGCACAGGAGCTTGAAGAGGGCAAAGTCAACAAGGCCATACATGCCGGAGATCCCTCTGGGGATGTTGACGGCACTACCACATGGAGGCGATTGGTCCCCACTATCGGAATGGGAAGATCTGGGCCTACAGATGGTGGGAGACATATATATTGATGGGATGCTGGTCCCCTTTAGGGTATTGCAGTGCTGGACTTCTCTAAGAGTGTTGTTCAGTCTCTGAATGTCTTCAATGGAGGAGGTTTCCAGATTGCTCTGGGTATCGTCAGAATAGAGGTGGAAGGGAATTTTTTTTTTAGTATTTTGGTAAGGGGCTCCATATATTTATTTATTTATTGCATTTATAAAGCGCCTGACTCACCCCAAATGGGGTATCTCCGCGCTGAGGACAAAATTACATATAACACAAGGGGAGAGAGAGATTAGAAGAGCTGAGTCTTAAGTTTTTTCCTGAAAGACATATAGTTGACTTCCTGACGAAGATCTAATGACAGTTGATTCCATAATTTAGGAGCTAAGTAAGAAAAGGATTTGCCTCCCAATCTAGTCTGCTTAATGCGAGGAATAGTGAGCAGGCTTTTGCCTTCAGATCGAAGTGAGCGCATAGGGGTATATTAAACTAGTTTTTCTGTCAAATATGTTGGACCCATAGAATTAAGGCCTTTAAACACCAAGCAACACACTTTGAAATTAATTCTCTTGCGGATTGGAAGCCAATGTAGGCTGTGCAAGAGAGGAAGGGAAGGGGCACGATAGGGAGCACTAGTCACCAGGCGGGCAGCAGTATTCTGCACCACCTGTAAGCTTTGTAAGTCAGAGACCTTAGCGGATATCAGCAAAGCGTTGCTATAGTCCAGTCAGCTAAGGACCAGAGCATGAATTAACGTTTTGCGTGTGCTCATCGGCAGAAAGTGAAAAATCTTCCGGAGCAGACTCAGAGCATAGAAACAAGATCTTTTAACTGCTGCAATGTGACCCTCCAAAATAAGGTCTCTGTTGACTAGTACTCCTAGGTTTTTGACCACATTCTTTGGGGTAGGAACTGCACCCAATTCTTCAGGACACCACCCAGGACACCATCTCGAAATAGCATCCTTAAACAGCATAATCTCAGTTTTCCCTGTGTTTAATTGCAGAAAGTTTCTCTTCATCCAGAGGGCTATAGTTTTCATACCTTCAGAGAACACTTTCTGAACATCAGGGGTATATTTGTTGTAAGTGAAGATCAGCTGTGTATCATCTGCGTAGGAAATTAGGAAGAACCCAACGTTCCTAAGCAGAGCAGCTAATGGGGCGACGTAGATGTTAAATAGAGATGGGCTAAGACAGGAACCCTGTGGCATGCCTTTCGTAACATGGCTGAGTTTTGATTGAAAAGGGCCTAGATTTACTATTTGGGTCCTGTCAGTTAGAAAGTCCTGTATCCAGTTCAAGGCCGAGTCCTGAACCCCTGTGAGACGAAGTCTGTCTACTAAGATTTGGTGAGATATAGTGTCGAACGCGGCGGACAGGTCAAGCAGCACCAAAAATTACTGCCTGACCTGCATCCGCCAGCATTCTTATATCATCGGTTACCTTCACCAAGGCCAATTCAGTACTGTACTTTGGCCGAAAGCCTGATTGAGAATAGTCCAGGCAATTGGAAGATTCCAAAAAGGCCGACAGATGACTGTTAACATGCCTCTCCAAAAGTTTACTATATAGGGGTAACAAAGAGATAGGACGGTAGTTGGTAATAGCATCAGAGGCCAATTTCGCATTTTTACGGATTGGCATGATTTCGGCAACTTTCCAAGCTTTAGGCAGTTTACCCTCTTTGATGGAGTGGTTCAGAACAGAGCAGAGAGGTTCAGCTAATTCTTCTGCCAGCTTCTTGACAAACTTAGCAAGAAATAAGTCAGTAGGTGAGCCTGACTAAGCAGATCTTAGTAATAGTTAATTGTCTTGGACTGTTAGCAGCGGAAATTCTTTAAGAACACCCTGTCCCTCGGACTCAGGTAATTGGTTGATATCGACATCATCTTTTTGTATGACAGAGGAGACTATTTTGATATATAGATGTTGAAGAGTTGAGGTGATAGTACTGATCCTTGGGGGACACCTCTGCCAACGGGGAGTAGGTCTGATGAGAAGTTTTTGATTTTTATTATTTAGGTGCGGTTCTGTAGGAAGGAGGTGAACTACTGTAAGACCACCTCTTCCGCTTCAACCCTTTCTTGAAGTGCCTTGATGAGAAGATTGTGGTTGACTGTGTCGAAGGCTGCCGATGGGTCCAGGAGTATGAGTAGGCAGCATTTGCTTGTATCGAGAGATTTGTGCATGTCGTCGGTAACATTTAAGATCACTGTCTCTGTGCTTCAGCCTTTTCTGAAACCCGATTGGTGGAAGTCAAGAAAGTTGGTGTTGTCCAAGTGTTGAGTGAGTTGGAGAAGAACACATCTTTCCAGGATTTTTGCTAGGAGAGGGTGGTTGGAGACGGGTCTGTAATAATTTTCAAACAGATTGTTGTAAATACCGTTTTTCTATCATTTATTTTTAGTGTGTGATAGTCTATCACAAACATTTTGCAGACAAAATGTGTTTGTGTCATGCAACATCCATATAAAAAGTTTCTTTTAGATCAGTACAGGACCTCAAGTATTAAAAATGGGAGGGTGTCACAGAGATTATTTGCAGTAACATTAGTGAGCTACTGCTGTGTTACAATACTGAAAATACACATTACTATCCCTGAATATCAGATGTACACACATTTAGAATTTGACCAAAGAGGGCATGAAAGAGCTGAAACTGCATCATAAAATCAAAGCTGTTCCGAATAGGGGTCCTCAAAATACATTTGGCCCAGGGCCCCCAAAATCTTTAAAACGTCCCTAGTTATCCGTCACGTTTGTGATAGAATAACCCGTCCAGCAAACTCGTAAACAGGCCCTTAGTGGCATGTTGCAACCGGGCAGCGATGAAATATAAAAACATATCCTGCAAACCCAATCCCTCCTTCATCCAGGGCAACTTAAGTTTGGTCCATCTTTCTTTGCTCCTTTTCCCACAGCAAGTCACTGAGGAGACTGCCCAGAATGCAAAATGTGGCTAGGGGCATCAGACATGTGATGTTCTGCAGTGTGAACAGACAGCTCAGGAGAAACACCATTTTTGCTAGTAATATTTGCCCCATGATAGAAAGAGGAAGGGTCTTCCAGAAGCCCACCGAGCTCCGCAATCCTTCACCCTCCCTACCCATATTACATGTATATTGGTCTCTTGGCTCTCTAGAGACCCAAACTCCCAAATATCTAAAAATACGCGTAGCCCCGCTGAGTAGCAGCTACTGGAGAGAAAACATTGGTGATCAACTGGAAGAGCCTCAGATGGAAAGGTCTCAATGTTTTGTTGCTATTATTGGAGAACTTGAGGGGACGGTACTGTTGTTCAGACACACAATGGAGGTTTAGGGGTGGTGAGAAGGAAGGGTACATGGGCAAAGTGGATGTTGCACCTGTTTGAAATGTTTATGATTGTTGAAACACAAAGTAATGCCCCAAAATTGCATGGTTAAATGGCTGGAATTGTGCTGATTCTACAGCGTAATGTTGACGTATCAAATTGGATATGTAGATGCTGCTGTTTATCAGTGCAAATTTTTTTAAAGTTGAATATAAAAAGAACACTATAGCCCACTCCAAGCCCAGGTCCAGAAGCTAGGCACTCAATGTCCTCCCTGATCTGCCCAGAGGGAAGAGGTTAGATTAACTCTCATTGGTTTTTAACCTGAATATTTTCCTAAATGTCTCCAGTTCTGTGATCATTTCAGGGACCGAGTGTACCAGATCCTTCAGATATCCTAATGTATAATCCATGTACAGGAATAACACATGATTCTGTGCGCCCACTTCATTTACCTTCCCTAAACCCTCCTGCAGTCAGGCAGCTTGCGGTTTCACTGGTGATGCAAAGAACATGGGGGCAGAGGGCGCACCTGTGCATTCCCCCTTTTCAATCCCCATGCATCTGAGACCACCCCTCACATCCATACTCTAGCGGGGCATCAGCATGGAGCAGTTTCACCCTACCTATAATATTGGGGCCAAACCCCATACACATCAGAATGACCCTTAGGTGGTTCCAGTCAACCATATCAAAGGCCCGTTCCAGGTAATGTGCCACCAGCGCATAATCCTGTTCTGAGGCTTCCAGGGCCAGTCTAATATGTGTCAAACGTTTGATGTTGTATACCTCGTAGTTTTACCTGTGATGAATCCAGTTTGGTCTTCATGCACAAGGCTTGTATGACAGTAAGTAATCTGTAAGTCAAAGACTTACTCAGAATAATGGTCTCTATGCTGACAGCCTTGCATGATCATTGCCCTCCTTTGGCAGGAGTACCACTGCTTCCCTCAGCATAGACATTATGCAGCTAAGTGTTTCTAGGAACATTGGCATATCCTGGTTAAGGTCTGCAGGGATGCCATACGTTCCTCGTGTCTTCTCCATAACTATTCCCTCCTGCGCCTCCTTCAATTCCTGTATGTCAGTTAGGATCTACAACATCTCTCACTGTATCTTTGTGAGTCTCCTGAGGGATCTACCAACCACATACTTGGTTATTTATTTTTCTTCTACATTTGTTCTAGTGCATTCCCCTACCAGCCCTGCAGGAACTCTTTACATATATCATGTATATGTGCCAGTGCAGTTGACCTCCTCCCATTTCCTAGTCGCAAAGATAATATAAGCGTATGTGGTGGAGGTGGCCCACCTTAATCCATTCCCTGAATGCTCTATGTCTGTTTTGAGCCTATGTAACTTGTCCAGTTGAGCCAACATGTTCTCTGTCATCTGTTTTGCCTCCCGCAGACTGCAGCCACAGTCCAATTCTCCCACGGCTTTGTTTTCCAGATATGCTGTTACGCGCTCCTTGTCCACCAGTGTCTTCTCCAGTTGTTCCCTGAGGCCAAAGATTTGTGACATGCATTACCCTCTGAGGACCAATTTATAGGCTTCCCATTCTGCGGCTCTACTATTTTTGGACTCATGGATACTTTGAAAGAAATGTTCTGTGAAATCCTGCACGTGGGCAGCAAACACAGTGTCCCATAGGATTTCCATCTTGAAGTTTCATAAGGATATTTTTGTTTTGTGCCGTCTGGTCTTAACAGTATAACGTGGTGGTGAGTGGTCTTAGGTATGCAATTGTCTCAAACATATCCACATCCTCTTGTTGCCCCAGTACCTATTCTATTCTGCTGTAGGTGTTATGTACTGGAGAAGGGAAGGACTAAGTCTGACCTGTGGGATGTAAATATCTCCAGATATCAAGTAAATCAAACTCAGCTTGCACTTTCAGCAATGCCATTTCCATCTCAGGGTTCAGCTCCAGATTGGGGGGGGATGTTTAATGTTTACTCTAACTTCCAATTCCTCACACAATTATGGTCCCCCTTCCAGGTAAATCTAGCACCAAGGCATCTGGACGCAAATTGCTAGACTGTGAGACAGAACTGTTTAGCCTCATATTTAGAGTATATATACATTTACCAAACACTTCTCCATCTATTCTAGGACCCCAAATACAACAACATATCTACCCTATTAATCTCTTGCTTCTTCCTGCAATTTAAATGGGACTCCTGGTGCACTCCATGTCAGTACATTTCTTGAACAATTGGAATCGCTTGTTGCATACACTTTACTGAATTTCTACCCCAGCTGAAGCACCTACCTCCACAACAAATGCTTTCTTGGAGCATGGCTTTATGGACTCCATGTCTTTACATATAAGTGTGGACCCTGTACCACATAAGGAAGCCATTAAGCCCTCTTACATTCCATGACAAGAATGATCTTCTTATCACTGCCATTATATGACTTGATACAGAATGTTGCCCACAGCAGTCACTGCCATACCCTGTCTCCACGTTTCCACATCCTGAAGTCTGTGTCTCTCCATGACGCGACTAACTAAGTAACTGAAACCATGAAACAGCCTTATTTATTCCCCTGAACTCAAACTTTGATCAATCCCCATCCCCTTTCTATGGGCTATCAGCACACCCTCAACTTAGCATTCAGCCAGCTGTGCCCAGAGCCTCTTGGCACTATTTAGAGGCCCTACACGTGTTCCCACCACTTCTCCTTAAACCAACAATATCACACCTTACCTTTAGTGTACCTATTATGGGCAGGGTTCAGGCGGCCTAAAGATCGACCCATTGATTGGGGAACTCTCAGCCAATCCGACTCCAACGGCACCACTATCTACCAGCCTAGTATATAAGGGCTATTCTCATACCAATCTACTCCCATCCACTTGACTTTCTACCAATATGCATTAGGGTTTCTCACCATTAATGTTCGTAGGTATTGCAATTTTCGACCAAGATATTGAAAAAATAATTCCCTGCTAGGGATCATGTTCCACCATACACAATATTGTGCACCTTAATCTCCCATTACTGTCTCTGGCGCTAACTCATCCCAAAGTTCAGGTGAACCAACAGGGCTGTCTGCCTCTACTGAGGAAGTTTCCGCTTCTCTACACAGAGTTCCATTATCCTGTGCTACCACAGAGGAATCCATTGTCCTCAGCTATTGTGGGCACACCCTCCCCATCTGCAGCCTCCAAGTGGGCAGTGGGCAATAGTATTTCACCTTTCTCAGGCTCGAGGAACTTGCGGACCATGCTAATGCTATCCTATTAGTCAAACATCCAAGTCTTGAGGTCCTTCCTGAACTGCTGGAGTGAAGGTGAGGGTCTGAGGTGTAGACGGAGGTTGTTCCAGGCTTTGGCCACCACGTGGGAGAAGGAGTGTACTCCACTGTTCGTCCAGCGGTTGGGTCAGGTGACTGCTAGGGGAGGGATTCAGAGCAGAGTTTGCTAGTAGGTTGGTGAAAATTCATTCGATTGTTGAGATATGCCGGTCTTTAGTTGTGTAGTGGCTTGTCGGTGTGGGTGAGCAGCTTCAACTGGCATCTCTAGTAGCCAGTGGAGTTTCCTGAGGTGAGGGGTGATGTGTATGGTGATCAACCATCCATAATTTTCACAGACTGTCCGCAAATTTGCTCTAAAGTCTGTGCCTGATGTCTTAACGGACGTCATTTGTCCATAATTTTAGCCTCTCAGCTAAAGTACAAAAGTTCATTTCCACAACTGTAATTTCCCAGCTGAACTGCAAGGGAATAAGTCTCCTGTGCTGCATTACGTAGGGAGGGGCTGACGGCTAAAAAGAAATCTTCTTGTCAGGGTGTCTGATTCCCCAAAGAAATGCAAATGTGTGTAATTGGTTAATTGGCAAATGTAAAGGTTGCTTAGGAAGCTCTAATTGATCAAATCACTTTAAGCTGCATGATGACAAGTTATTTTCTTTTTGCGAGGTACTGTAAGGGTGCTCCAAGCTCAGGTAAGGAGTACATGCTTTTAATGGACAGAATTGCACTAGGTATTGTCTGCATATTACTATAATCTATGCTTAAAAAGCACTTTTTATTTTTAAGCTAAATGTATATGTCCATTTAGCGGCAGCCTATATTATACTGTGTATAATGCACGTTTAAAATAATGACTTACATTAATACTGCTTTCAGGGACCTCATAGCACTAAAAATACACAAGTGGCTTTTCCCTGCTGCACCAAACATGATTCAATGTTATGAGCCCCTGTTTAAACACAAAGTTTAGTGTAGTGCTCACATTAACCAATAGAGCTTTCATAACATAAAATAGTGTGTTGTCCACAGATTAGTTTAACGTTTATTCATTTTTCAGTGTGTTATTTTATATGTAGTCACCTGACGGTGATAGATCAACAAAATAGTTACAACATATTTTGCTCTTTTAGCCATGCCTTTGATTATGCTTCTGCGCTTACTGACTCTGTCCCCATGGCGGTATCCCTACTTTTTTTCATGTACTTCTACCACTCCATTGAATAGCTTTGAGCTGGGGGACCCAACAAATTAACAAGAGTGCAGAGCCAAGGGTCTGACTCAGATCTTAGAGCCTGTGCACGAGCCAAGCCATGATATGTTTGTTGTGTAAATCATATAACAAACACTATGTACAATATGATATAATTCCAGAGAAGTGTGTTTCTTTAACATGTGAGGCATTGGCAATAAACATCACATTATATGAAATCAAATACAATTGGGTTTTATACAACTGGTATTTAAGACTCGTATATTTGAAAGTACTTTCATACACAATAATGAAGTAAAAAGAGTTTTGGTGAAGCAAAATATTCGCCTAGGATCACACAATTTAAACAGAGAAGCTGCAATTTAGCCATTATTTTTTGTTTAACTTTGTACAAATCAGCCAGGAAATGGGTATGTGTCTTTCTTTATGTTAAGGCTTTGTTTTTAATTATTGGTACATTTTTCTGAAGCTTTGATCTGTTGTGAACTTCACCCAAAGCAATATGAGCATTTTGCATAAGCAACACTTACATTGCCCAAGGGCACATTCATTGTTTATAGACATGGGGAGATTAAGTGGTTGACTAGAATCACAGGATGTTGAGCTGTTGCAGAGACTCGAACCTGGTTCCCTAGTCCCAAAGTCAGCAGCTCTCTCCCTAATGCTGCATCATGGGTAGCGGGTAGGATACAGGCAGAAGCCACGTGAAAGCTCAGCTTTTTATGAGATCGAGCCAGACCCAATCTTCAGGCTTAAACCTGGCATGAGCTTTCAGTGGCTCGTTCACCCCTAGAACAGCTATATAATGTCTAAAACGCCAGTGCTATTAGTATATGGTGTCTTGCGTTACCTTACCTACATTAGGGACCCTTTTCTTTTTTTTAAAAGATTTTGTGTGAGATTAGTCTCTGATCTGTATTTAACACAGTATACTAATTATCTTACAGAGTTGTAAAAAAATACTCTCTTCTGGTCCTAAAGGGGAATGAGAAAAATAGATTAATCTAATCATTGATTTACCTGCACTGTGTATGACCGGGAGCCTTGGGTTCATATCCCAGGTTTCCTGCATGGCTCAATTGTGTGAAATTAGTCAGATACATTTACTTAATGTGTCTAATTTACCTGATAGGGACCTGTGAGAGCATTTTCAAGTAATTCAGTTTAAGATGGACTGTGCACATAAAACTCACTTGAATGTTTTATTTGCCTGGAATGTTCCACCAGCCATAACAGTAATGCTGACATCATGTAAGGGACACCAGACAATTGGTTCACTTTGTTTACTCCTGGTGTTGTTAAGATCAGGGTTAAGGAATGGTTTTAAGTTCGTGTTTAGAAACTTTCACTTCAAAGTAATGTCAGTGGAATGTTGTGATCTAATGCATTACACTGAAACACTACCATATATATTTTTTTATAATGTATTGTTGCATGCCAAAAGAAGTTACATAGCATGAGAGTAGCCAAGTATGGATGCTTGGAAGAAAGTGTTCTATAGGGGAAATAATTACAGTGTGTCGAAGATAATTGCCCCTAAACTATTGCCTTGACTAGTTGCCTAGATGTGGCAAGAACAACTTCTGTATAGAAACCAAGAGTGTATGTTTTTGGGGGTAGATTATGGGGGAGAGTATCATCCTTTGTGCAGTTTTTAAAGCCCTTCACGTAAATATCCCATGCTTATTGAATTTAAATTTAAAAACACTCATAAAGCGCGCGTTTACCTAGCGGTTTCTTGGCGCTGCAATAAAATATTTGATCAGACCGGATCATTCCCCCCTGTTGAACAGGGTACTCACAGATTGAAACCAAGATAGTTATGATATCCAGAGGAAGAGAATCCTTCCAGCGCAGTGTAATATTGAGTTTTGCTAGAAGAGCCAGGTTGAAGAAGTTGGTGGAGGGGTTCTCGTACTTAGGGCGGGGGAATACCCCCAATAGGACCGCTGGGGAATTAATTAGGACATGGACCATCAGGGTCAACAACACCTCAAGAACTCTTTGCCGGAATGAAAGGAGAGTGGGCCAAGACTTAAGCAAATGGAACATAATGGCATCTAATTGTATACAGCAAGGACATGTAGCTACAGCTCCCAGGTATAGTTTGTTAATGTGGGCCGGTGTAAGGTAGGCTCAATTCAGAATTTTAAATTGAATATAAATTGAAAATTAAATTGAATATGATTGACTCTGCAGTCTTGTTACACTTTGTGGGGATATTCCAATATTTCAGCCCAGTCCACATCATGCAGAGGTTTGGCCAATGTCAGTCTCCCAGTAAGCACGGAGAGAAGCCCTATAGTAGTCTCTATCTTGCAGGAAAGCTCCGCACACCAATCTTATCAGTTTTTAGCCAGTTCTGTGGTGTAGAGCATCTGGGACACTTAATGTGTGGTTGATGCTAGGTGTTGGACATGAAATAGGACATTAAATGATTGTTTGAGGTGTTCCTAAGAAAGGAATTGGCCCAAGTGAAGACTCTAGTCTGCCATAAGGGTTTGGAAATCTAGTAGCTCACTGTCAACAAACAAATACCACAATTTTGACCCTGATGGACTTGCCCTGAGCAAAACCATCATGTGTGAATTGGGAGGCCTAGCAAAGGTATTGCTGGAGCATAGAGTTTCTTTGTGCTAGTGAGTGTATGGGTTGTAGAGTATGGTAAGAGAAAGAATATACCTTGGGTGGCTTTGGGTAGAAACGATGAGTAGTACTGTAAGCCCACCTTAAACCAGACAGTAAAAAATACCTTTTGGAGCTGTGTAGCAAAATAATGGCTTTCTAAGTCCAGACGGGCTAATCCACCCACTGTAATTGGTGGCTTTAGAGTGAAAAGAGCTACAAAGCATCGCCGAATCCCCAAATCGGACTTGGGAGATGTCAAGGTGTCTGAAGAATGAACGAGGCAAGGTTGGCAAAATAATAAAATAAGTGGGGTAGCACCACCATCTACACTAGGACTATGTAGCATATTACTGAAAGTGGAAGAGAAGACCAAAAAGCAAACTGGGCTCAGAGGGACGGTGTCACCCTGCCCAGATTTCCATCCTGCAAATCAGTAGGGTAATGGTAGGTATTAATCCCTTAGTATTGAAAGGTAATTGATTTCCAGTTTAATATGGTGACTAGTTGTATATAAAGGGGAAAACACTACCATATGGTTAAAGAAACACTTCTTACATTTTGCTTGTGTAATTCACATTCCATATTTTGAAGATTCTGCTTGTACTTTGACAATTAGGGATGATGAGCCTGATCACTGGTTTGGCTAGGTTTGACTGCAGAACCGTTTTAAGACATGAACAGAGTGGGCAGTTGCCCAATACAACCATCCAAAGAGCAGACCCTTGTTTACCCTTCACAAGCATGACCAGCGCCCATTGTATCAGCAGAGTTTGCCAGGGTGGGTGGGTGATGCTTGTTCACCCACCGGACAATGCTTCTTCTGTTTCTCTCCTCTCAGCTGAGGCAAATGTCCAGGTACACAATACTTTCAGATACTCATGGCAGACACATCTTGTCTGATATTTGCAATAGTCCCACATTGTTCTTCTCTTTCTATTTGTCTGGTTCTTGGCAACAAACCTTTAAATCAGTAGTCTTCTAGCTGATCTTGATTTCATCCTGCCTTTTAAATCTATGTCTGATATTCCAGGCTCCTAGTTCTAGGTCAAATGCTGAGTCGTGGACGCACACTCTAGGGCTGAGAAACTACAGGCAAATTGTGGGTACCTCACACCCTGACATTAGATGTGAGACTGTCGCCCACACCATCTTCTCTGCCTCATTAATGTTTTTGGTTGAATATTGACTGGAGATTGAGGTGAGCTAGATGTTTTTGTTCAACTTGCCTAAGCTGGGCATAAAGTCACTTACCTTAATGTATCACAAACTTTTGACATAGGTTTTACAATGTTTAGAAACATAATTTAAAAAAAGCTGTTGCTTTCTCTCCAAGAAAGTTTTGGTAAATCTGAATAGGGATGATGCCCTAGACACTGTGCTCAAGGGCATTCATTTAAGATTGAACAAGGACATATTGTGCCACCTGAATGTAGCATACCTAGAGGCAATCACATAAAGACCATTGTGAATAAATAGTGCTATGCAGAAAATAGAAAATAAATGCACAGATAAAGTAGGGGGTATGGCCTCTCCTTGGATGTGTCTGTAAAACTGACCTTTTGTCCGGGGTGGCTCCTCCACTATGGCGGAGAAGCGTCAACCCCACTGCTGCTACCCAGCAGAGGCAACAGTGAAAAATAAAATAATAATAACATTGTTATTATAATTTCCTTTTTCACTGTTGCTGGGTAGTCGAGTCATGTAGCAGGACCAGACCATCCTAAGTTTCAGAAGGAGGAGTTGTGGGCACTTAGCTTTTCTCCACCCGGCTGTGTTGCACAGCCGAGAGGAGAAAAGCCACAGGTTCACAGGCACTATATTAGCAGCAAATCAGGCTGCTCAGACAAATCTCAGCCCTCTTCTCTGCTGAGAATAGTATTCCCAGCATGAGAAAGGAGCTGGAATTCGCATCTGGGAGCCTGCACAGTGCACACCAGTCGAGGATCAGGAGAGAAGCAAGACGGAGCGGACACAGCATCGGGAGTAGCCCCCACTGCCTTTTGTTATATGTTTTTGTCCTGAATGTTGACCCTTTGTCCTGAATTTTGGGTCGTTGTCTTGAATGTTTTACAGTCCTGTCCAGAATTTGCCTTCATGTCAGGTGGTCACCCTAGTGATGTGCATTCTTCTGGAGAGGTTGAGGATGAGTTTGGCTGCTGCGTACTGGATAATCTGGAGTTTAGTAATGAGTTGGGCGGTGTTTCCTACATAGAGGGAATTGTCATAGACTAATCTGCTGGTGACGAGTGCTTGTGTGAGTGTTCGCCTAGTGTTGTGTGGGACCCATCTGAAGACATTCTTGAGCATTCGGAGCGTGAGGAAGCAAGCGGAGGAGACAGCCCTGACCTGCTTCTTTTTGGATAGATGGCTGTTGATGATGATGCCAAGGTTGCAGGAGTATTTTTTAGATTTGGGCCCAGCTCACGTGGCCACCATTCGTTGTTCCAGAGGGTATCCTTGCCTTTACCAAAGAGGAGTGCTTCAGTCATCCCAATCTAAGCAACAGTAGAGAAAGTTTTGGACTTTGGAGGGATTTTATTTACTATCCCCACTCCAACATAAGCAAAATTATTAAAAGTATTTGACTTTGGAGGGATTCGATTTATTATCCTACTCCACTCTAAGCAGCATTAGGGAAAGTGTTGGTCTTTCGATGGGTTAGATCTACTATGCCCACTCCACTGTAACAAAAACAATTACAGTTTTTGACTTTGGAGGGGTTAGATTTACTATTCCCAGTCCAACTTTAGCAAAATCATGGAAAGTGTTTGGCTTTGGAGGGATGAGATTAACTATTCATATTTCAATCTAAGCAGCACTAGGGAAAGTGTTGGATTTTGGAAGGGTTAGATGTAATAGTCTCAATCCAATTTAAGCTAAAACAGTATTTGGCTTTAGAGAACTTAGTTATATTATTACACTTCCTAAACGTTTTATAAAAAACATTTAAATACATGACAAATAGAATTTTTTTAAATCTATTTTAAATAAAAATGTATGTATTATAGGTAAGTAAAATTAAATAAATGGCAACAAAACAAATTTCATAATACAACATTATTTTAAATAAATAAAATAATACACTTTTCTCTCTACTACCCAAAAATCCCACCAACAAACTAAAAATAAAGAAACATTATAAATAAAGGATTAGCAATCTTAATTTAGTTATTGAATTAAACTAAGATAATTAAAACAGATAATAAATACAAAACACATTTTTAAATTGCACTTTTAACAAAACTGATTAACAAATGACCAAGTATTTAAAAAAATCTAAGAATTAAAATGTCAATTAATCAAACAAATAATAATATTTAATCATACCCTAATATTTTAATTAACATACAGCTATCATAGTAAATAAAAAAATAAAAATTTAGATTTTCACTAACTTCTAGCTTAATCACCTATAAATCCGACAACCTGCTATTAAGTTAAAAATGACTAATTAAACTTTAAAACATTTAAATCACCCATTAAAATAACAAACTATCCAAAAATAATTAGAATAATAATTGCTCAGTTAAATAATTAACAAATAATTATTAATTAAATATTTAATGTAAAAAGTAAGCCAAAATAAAAAAAACTGTAATTTACTTTTAAAAACAAACCTTCACACCCCAATCCGTACAAACCAAACAACCCGCTACTAAATTAAAAATGACTAATTACATGTACAAAATATATAATTACATAATAAAAATGACAAACTATACAAAAAAATTATGATATTACTAATACCAAGACATAATATAACTAATACATATTACATTAATAAGAGCAATATTTATTGCAACTATGTTAAAATAAACAATATGATATACAAAGATATTTTTAAAAAACGATCTTAAAAGCCTAAAAAAAATATTCTTACTTTTTTATATTCTGCCTCACTATATTTTTGACCTGAAAATTTATTTGACACAATATTCTTTTAGCACCATACTTTTATCACAATATTTTGGTCATTCATTAGTGACAATAGCCCAAGTAGTGGACTCACACGGTTTAACTACACCAGTTAATAGCAGAGTATACTCAGATCAACAAACATGCTTTTAAGATTGAGTGTAGGAAACTGGTGAAGAAACGTTCAACCCAGGTGTCTATATAAAGACATAGGGAAACATTTAAGTCTAAAAAAATCTTGTTTTTTCTTATATTCCCAAAAAAGAATACTCATTCACAGATTGATTCAATGCTCAATTACCCAATATCTATTTCAATCATAATGGCGCACAGAAAAACATTATAATTCAGAACAATAGAATTGTACCCATGGGGTAAAATTTGCAGTAATAGACATCTTCGTCTCATGGCAAAACAGCATCTAGTCATTGAGAGTAGAGCCAGTCTCAGTATCAGTTGGATTATAATTCTGTTAGAAACCACTGTCTCCTGACCTGGTAGGATTAGTAGTGTCAGTATAGGGCTGATCTACATGCATCTAGACACCACCTGCGAAAACTATCATTTCTTACAAACGCCCTTCTTCCTTTCATTGGTTCATTCTTCAGAGAAATAGAGCTCTGAGAAAGTCTGTGGATTGATATGGAAAATACAATTGCTTATGACTGTAAATGTATTGATGTACAGCTTAGGTCTTTATTGTAGATATGTTTTGAATATGTTTGGCACATGGAGTGTGGCAAGAGACAGGAACGGGGAGTCGAGTAGGTATAGGAAGCATCTTTCGAAGTGGGATAGAATATGAGGTGGCAGGTTGTGTGCTATGCTGGGCAACGGGAGAGAGGCAAG
This sequence comes from Lissotriton vulgaris, assembly GCF_964263255.1. NCBI lineage: Eukaryota > Metazoa > Chordata > Amphibia > Caudata > Salamandridae > Lissotriton > Lissotriton vulgaris. The sequence continues at coordinate 602,388,063 of NC_141699.1, read as the reverse complement.
GCTAGACCAAGGATACAAGAATGACTAGAGGGCCAATAGCCATCACAGTGATTATAGTGCTATCTGTAGATGTCTGCTTGGTTCATTGCGCAAAGGTTCAGACAAGGACCATGAACTGAAACTAAAAGTGATGATGGTAGAAAGAAAAATACTTGTCCACAGGGCAGCATAGCTTGAGGACCAGATCAGCTGCGACCTGGAAGTCAAGGGGTCTTTATGACTTCCAGGTCATGGCCCGGTACTTCACAGGACGCTCGAGTCTTTGGCGCCTGTGGAGCATTTGAGCACAGACTAACAACATGGTGGTTCGTTCTTTAGTGCTCTACTGTATCCTTCAGTGGAGGCCACCTTTTAGCCTCTTCTGGAGTAGCTGGTAGGAGTCCACCTGGCAACCACCCGACCCAAAGCATCAGTGAGGTGGAGATGCGTCCCTGTGCCCTGATGAAATTGCCAAGAAGTATTTGGGCAAATAAACATGTCAGCCGTTCAAGACAAATATGGTCTAAACATGCTTTGTCTTTTAATTGAGGGTGGACACTATTGAAATAAAGTATGTGTGGAATAGTTGTTCATAACTCACTTTTAATCAGGGGATTTATTCACCATTGTTTACACTACGGGGCCTAAGATATATGATAGATGACATCAGCATCTACATGTTATTATTATTTTCTCACCACTTCACATGAGTCTAAAGATTAGGTTGCACATTTTTCTTTTCTGTCAAGAAAGTTGCGACTGATGACAAAACGAGCAAACTGGCGAGTAGCAACCAGTTGCTCTGTGGATGGAGCTTACGTGAGGCACTTTCTGACTTTTCTCACATTATTTCTTTGGTGGGTGTGAGAGTAGTTGTGGATGGTTGATAATAATTTTTAAATGAGGAACACTTAGAGGTAGGCATAACTAGACAATTCAGCATAGCCATACCTAGGAGTATATAATACCCATTGTATAGAAGCTATTAGGAACACATTGTGTTCCGTATAACCAGGTTATTTTTGTATGCATACAGAAAACCTGCCTGGCTGTGAAAACCAAGATGAACGTAGTGGTGATTGAGGTCACCTTACTGAGAACTTGTCAGCACAGTCAAAGGGATACAGTCAAGGAAACAGAAGCCACAGTTGCTTACGATGAAGCCTAAAGTCAAGGCATTACACAAGTAAATGGAAGACCAAACATGTGGAATCAAGTATCATAAATATTGGGCTGAGGATACCAAGAACAGATTTAGAGACAACAACATTCATATTGATTTCTGAGAGATCACAGTGCCCTGGCATGGTACTCCTCCAATAGGATTGGTTCAGTAGAATTGTAGCTCAAAAATGTATTTCGAAATTCTGTTGGACAAGCACAAAATCCTGGTGCCCCAATCCCAGCAGAAGCTGGCAACCCAGGCCTCTACTGTCAGGCTCCTGAACTACAGAGATTGTGTGCTCTTCTTCTAGTGAGCATGACATCTAGGTTGGATAGACTTTGAGAATATCTCTGTTATGATTCTCTGAGTCAATTTACTAACAGTTCAGCATAAGCACAACTCGTACCTCACAGTAAAATGTTGACGGAGAGAACTAAATATTGAGAGCTGGCTGCTTCCCCCTGCCAAGTAGAAGGTGAAGGAGTATTGGGAGGCTTATTTTCTACATGAATGCCATCTTCGCTTGGACATGGATTGTGCAAAGATAATGATCAAATGCAGCTATAATGGGAATGTTGCAAACCAAAAAATGGCAGATGCAGAAAAAAGCACAAGAGATTAACCCCAGTGCAGACTTAGGGGGCAAAGTGATAGGCATGGCGTAGCTGAAAGCCGCGTGTTTGGGCTCACCAACCAAACTGAAAACTGGCCCTGATGGGACATCTACAAAGCATGACTTAAGCACAGAGGAATCCATGATTTAATTACCTTCTATGCCCCAGATTTTGCTATTGACAGGAGTTGAAATCATCGGAAACACCGGACTCCCTATTGCCTAGCTGGACTAACCTTTGCTCCTCCTTTTCTCCAGCTCTATCCCACTTCGTTATTTATAACATTAAGGGCCTGATTTAGATATCGGCGGACGGGTTACTCCATCACAAAAGGACGGATATCCCGTCCGCCGAAATAAAAATCCCATAATATACTGTGGGATTTAGGTGTCAGTGGATGGAATATCCTTCACCGCTGTGACGGAGTAACCCGTCCGCCGATATCCTCTCTACTGATGATGACCCTTGTTTTATTCATTAGGCATTGTGGATCAAAACCTCAACAAACTTTAAAATGTGTACTGTTTTTAACTTGATTGTGGATCAAGACACTCATAGTACGAGTATCATAAGTAACATTATACTATCTTTGTCAGTCACATGTAAATAGTATTGTATATAGCAATAGCACGATTTTTAATCACTGCATCACATCTTTACTGCACCGTCACTCAATAGGATCGTCTGTATTTAAGTTTTCATTTCATACTGCTTGACCTTTGAAACAGTGATTCGTTCTAAAGAAACTAAATGCATGAAATGCATAAGTAACATTCACTTTTAAGAAGTATTCCTTAAAAACTATTGCTGTGGAAGTCAAGGGCTACACTTCCCCATAAGGACCATTTGTATTTCTAATCATTGTTCTACCCAGGCCCTTGGGTTACTGGGTTGCCCCCTTTCTTCAGAATCTCAATATCTAAATCAGGACATAAATTGTTCTAGGGGTAACTTGTGTCTCAACAACACTCTTTTTTGCACGTATGTGCTAAGAACTTAGAGGAATGTAATGCTAAGCTTACCAAAGTATTTAGTGTGGTAGGCCCAGGTGTTGGCTGTACGGCACAGCTGAATGATCCACTTGTTAATGTTTTATATATTACTTTTACAACAAAAAATAAAAGAATGAGTGCCTTTTGAAAAAGAGCCTCATAACATTTATTGGGATTGTGGAGACAAAATTTGAACGAGGATAACACAGCACATGTTTTGGAGCTCTACCTCCCACGTTTTAATGATATTAGAGTGTTAATGGTTTGTCTGCTTGGTTAGGATTGCATTGTCTTTTGATGTTTGAGTAGAATCTAAGGAATTTTCAGCAATGTTTATGATGTATCTAATAAATTTTAGATTAATTGGAGGAATAAGATTTTTATACTAACTACAATGAAATCTATTATGATCTGCTAAAAGGTATTCTATTTGTTTAAGATGGGTATCAATAATATTATCACATGGATATTGGCAAGTCTAGATACCTACGATTTCTGTTAAGTTTTGTCATGACAGCTAAATGATAATCCAGGATCTTAGAACCTAGAGGATATAGAAAAAAAACAGAGGGTGCATTTTTTGGGGAACCATGGTAATGGAGGTTCTTACCCTGGGGACTCGATACTACCTGCAACTGGATGGCTTAGATGACGCTGAATGAACAAACTTACACCACCGTATGGGACATTGTATCGTTTTATTTCCTGAAAAGTGTGGGTTATTACAGGTACTGCCAAGCAATTCATGGCCCCTGCTTATGCCCGACCAAAGGAACTCACTTCCCATTTGTACCAGAGATGCATTATGAAAACAGGGATGCACAGAATATACAGAGATGATGGAGAGGTCAGGTCTACAGCATAAGATTCTCAAATGCATAACTAAACCTCCTGAGGACCTGAGAGCACCCACAATATGGGGGGGTGACTTCAGTTAATTCTCAACGCACTAAACAGGTCTTTCCCACTTCTTCTGGGGTCTTTTATAGTTACATCAACATCTACATTTAAGGACTGGATGATTAGGTGGGGTTTGCAAGATGCCTGAGGTTTATGCACCCCAGAGATAGGGAGTTTGTCCTTTTTCACCTAGACATCACCGTCTTACTTGACTTAAATTATTCCTAACCACACATCATCTGACTGGAAGATTCCAAAGTGTGGCTTTTCTAGATATGACTTTATCTGATCACTAACCCCCTTATCCGATCGTGAACATGCAGCCACCTGTGGTGCAAGACCCTGTGTTCTAAAGCACAATTCATGACACCACAGTCAATTTCTTTGTAGAAAACACTGGACATCGTCCACTGGGAGGTGAGCTCAGCGGTGCCTAATGGCCTAAACAATTTGCGGAGTACGTTAATCACTGAGAAGGGAGGTTGTGGCAGAAGAAAAGGCAGTGAGGGAAGGTCCAGGTCTATGCCACGGAAATAACACTCTATGAGCTCAGGGGGAAATATTCAGCATTCTTAGAGAAAATGGGATGTCAGGGCATGTGTGATACAGTGCAAGTGAGCACAAAGAAGGGGGCTGATCTGGTCACTAATTGGCTTGATTAGATTGATTAAAGACAAATACACAGGTGCTGAGGGCCCTGAGCGTTGTTGGTGGTGAGGTGCAGTATCCAGAGGGTGACATCAGTGGCATCTTTGCCGATGACTATTACGCTTTGTATTCTAGATACACTCCATTATGCTTGGCGGATCATGCACCTCTCCTGATGAAAGCCATTCTTGCAGCACTGACCACAGAGGGAAGTGATGACTTGGATACGGTGTTCTTTGAAGTGGAAAATTCAAATGTGATGAGATGCATGCAGGTGAGAAAGCCCTGGGAACACATGGTCTCTCCTGAGATTTATAGTAGGTTTAAAAATGTGCTAGCAGCCCATCTGCTGGATGTATATAATTCCTTGCTGGAGAGGGACAGTATGCCTCCTATGGCATGAGAGGCCGTTGTAGTGGCGAATTCAGAGCATGGCCATGATCTACTAGAGATGTTCTTGTATCATCCCTCAGCGATGCTAAACGCATATTACATCATATTTGCTGTAACCTTAGCAATTAGGCCGCTGAGGTTTCTCCCATCCATTAGAGTAGTTTAGTCCCATGCTGCAGAACTTTGCCTAAGCTAATAAGGTTGTTTCATTTAACAGATGACCTAAACGATGAGAGTTGGTTTTCCTCAGTGGCTTTATTTGATATGGGAAAGGCTTTGGATGCACTGGAATGGGGCCACCTCTATAACGGATTGTAAAGTTTGCAATATGGACCACAGGCAATACTGTATGTTGGAAATCTGCTCTTTCTGCATGGTCACACCAGATTTTTCCCTTTTTGCTTTACCCTTAAATTTTGCTGGCTTTAGAACTCTGTGCACTTTACCCCTGCAAACCTGTAGTAGAGTGCCTGCACTGCCATTTAAATATGGTTGAATTGGCATACATCTGCATGGCATTTTTAACTGTTTATATGTTCCTAGTATGTGGTACAAAGGGTTCCCAAGATATGGAAGTTAAATGCCACTAGTGGGCTAAAGCACCTATTGTGTCATCCAGTGCAGAGGCAATGCAAACATGGCTTCATGTCTGCCATTGTAGCCTGGCGACAGCAGTGTAAAAACTGCAATTTAACCTTGTCAAAATAAACCCTTTTGGTAGGTCAACACGTCCCTTTTAAATATTAATAAGTAATCACTTTGTAGATCTTGCAGCCCACAAGGTAAGGTGCATGGTATTTAAAAGTAGACATTTAGAAATTGTATATCAACATGTTCTTACAGTAACTAACACCAAAAGCAATTGTCACTGTGTGAAGGCTGCTTGACCCATTGAGAAAGACTACGCAGTGATATTAAATACCAATACTGTATCTCGGGAAAAGGACCAGCTTGAAAACTAACGAAACCACCAATTTGAGTACTTATTAGAAAATCGATTCAATTGTGAGGTGGGATGGTTCATAAGTATTAAGAAAAAGTAACTTTTAGAAAGTTACATTTTCCCCGGCTAAAGTTTCTGGTGGCTAATTTACATTGGCTCTCCACCATCCTCCAACCAGTGATTAGTCTTGGATAGGCTCCTCAAGAGCAAACAATAGGCTGACCTGATTGGACTGCTTGACCGGTTTGCTGAGACTCATGTGACACTTGGGGCACACTTGAAATGAAGAGAACAGGATGTCAAATCAACTATGCTTTTGCCCTACCAAAATTCTGTCTCTATGGTTGTCTCAGATACAGTGCCTGCTTCAAACTGGATTCTAGAGTTAGCTATGGAAGGTCATTAGGATTACCATAGCACACTCCGCAGCCCTCAAAGTTCAAGGTTTAGTATGATCAAAGACTTTCATCATCCTGAAAATGCCCTGACTCATGGCATTGTGGGCCTCATTTGCAGTAATAGAAACAGAGACAACTGCAAAAGCAGGTGGAGTTACCCCGGGAACCTTTAACTCATAGGTTAGGGAATGCCCAGGAGTCACCACCACCCATTACATTAGATCATGCCAGACATAAATGTGGCACCTCTAGACACCCATTTCAGTACGCTTTATAAACCTGCAGAAGATCAGAAGAGGACTGGACCTGCTGTCTATGACCTGAAAGGATCCTTGAAGGACGCTTCTGTATCCAGGAAAGAAAAGTGGGCTCCACAAGTTAGTTGGCCGGCCTTCTGTGTAGCTACAGGGAAACAAGCTGCAAGTGGCCTTACCTGGAAGTCCCTAGCATACCAGTGGCAACTGGACCTTGGCTTGGACTAGACCCTGCTGTCGGCCTCTGCTTGACATCCTGTGAATTGCTTAGTGCTTCCCCAGAGGTCCTAAGGGCTTTAGAAGCGTACTCCTGTGGAGGAATGGAACTTAAAAGATTAAAGTCAGAAGGTAAAATTCATGACCAAGACAAACCTGGTTGGTGTATCCGACCTGTACTCCATCCTGGTCATCCTCAAAATTGCAAGTAGGTCCTGCTCTACCACTACCATTGACTATCATTGGCGCTTTGTGTTTCTTGGCACATTTTTTTACTGTAAACTTTACAAAAATCATATCTCCAGTTCCCCTTATTGAATTTTTGTCATTTTGTTTACAAAATCGTACTCTATTTTTCAAATTCGGTTTGAGATTTTCATTGTTTTGCATTTTGAGTTTATTACTGTTTTAGTATTGCATGAACACTTTACGCATTGCCTTAGGTTAAGCCTGTCTGCTCTGTGCCATAACTTCCAGAGGGATGAACTCAGGTTTATGTAGTGACTTTGGGGGTTCAACCTGACCAGGGTTGGAATTATTCCTTGAGGTGAGCAGTCACCCACCTCAAATAATAATCCAATTTCTTACACAGTAGATACAATTATTGTACATGGAACCAACAGTTAACACTCGCCAGGTGCAAGAAGGTACACACGGGAGATGTCCGCAGTCCTGTTTATTAGTCACAGTGCCATGAAGCCTCTAGGCTGTTGGGTGTGATGGGAAAATAAACAGAAAGGTGGAAGAGTATACGATACATCATACATCATCTCCTTGCATGCAGATGGTGTCCTCCTATATTTAAAAGACCATCTGCAAGACCTGTCTCCATTGATTGAATTATTAAAAGATTTGGGCAGGCTGTTGGCCCTCAGGGACAACTGTAACAAAATATGTGTTCAACTTTTAAAACAGAGCACTCAGCAATGCCACTGCTTACATTCTTTATTTTTTATGTTTTTCTTTTTCTTTTTTGTCATATTTGAATGATACATAGTTATACATTTATGCAATTTACATTCGGCCCCTGACCCCCCCCCCCCACCCCATAGTCAAGCAAAGTTACAGAATACTCAACATTAAAGAAAAGAGAAACAAAAACAAGATTGATATATGGGATTTGAGTCAGCAGCCGCACATAATATAATAAGATATACGCCTGTTGTAATATTGTGACCTAATAAATCAAGATTTCAATGTCACCATGTTAGATTAAAAGAATCACAAATTGTTATTGCTATGAGAGTCACACCATTCCTGAAGCGGGGCCCAGATTTTCAAGCCTTGAGTGCGTTTCCTTCTACCCTTCCCTTTGTAGATTGCAATTTCCAACCTGTAAGTGGCAAATAATCTTACGAGCCATTGTTGAACAAGGGAGCATGTTCATCTAGCAAGGCAGATGCAATACAAATCCGTAAAACAGCCATTGTAATAAATATAAATTGTACCCCTTGTTCTTTCCAATTTGGATCAGTGGATCCTAAAAGGATCATTTCACTGGTTAATTTGACGGGTTTTTTCACCACTGTGGTTATTAACCTCTCAATCTCATGTTTTAATTCGGATAAGCCAGCGCAGGTGGCAAATATGTGTGCACAATCTGCATTAGAAGTCTGGCACTGGGGGCAGCAGGTTCCTTTACCAGGAACCCCACTTTGCAATTTTATCCGGGGTATAATACAACATGAAGCAGGTTTTATAACATTGCGCCTGTAACTTAGTTGACATAAGGCAGGTCTCTGACATTTCCATGGTTCTGCCAAATCTTCGGAGGATACACTGATTTTATCTTGCCATTTTCAAGGCGGTCTTTCCTAAATCATCAGGCGCCATATTGTTCAAGAGGATATAAATTTCACTTCTGGTGTTAGACTTTGCGGACGATAATGCGTCGAATAACTCAATGTTTTACACATGATTCCGCTCAGATTTCTTCTAGTGATATAATCTCGGATTTGTAAATATTTGAAGAAATCTCGGTTGTTAATTTGAAATTTCCCTCTTAATTCTTCAAATGAGAGAAGCCCCGTGAAAGAGCAAAGATTACCGAAATGTGTGATTCCAGCTGTTTCCCAATTCTTCATACAGTTGTCCCTGAATATGTCTGGCAGTTCTAAATTATCATTGAAGAGTGTGTAAAATGAAATACACCCGATATCCATCGTTTTTCTTATCTTTTGCAGGATCTTAAATGTATTTAAAAGCGTCTTAAATTTTACCTTTTTATGGTAGCAATAAAATTGATGGCATCAAAAAGTGCTTAAAATAGATATTGGAAGCATCCCCTGGCGCTCCACTCTTAGAAATTTTTAAGTGATTCAGAAAGAAAGTTCGTGCAAATTATTTGGATGAAAACGTATTTAATTTTCATAAGTTCAAGTTCTGAAATAGTATCCGTTCAATCATGAAAGTTCATTGAGATTCAAAATTCACTACAACACATTTGTAGGTCCAATGCATTTCGGGCTGAACGCCCTTCATCTGGGACAACAGCTGAAAGCAAGACAAAGAATGCTATTCAAGTCACTGTATATTAACAGTTTGTTCTAACAGAAAACATTTCATCATATGTTCACTAAACATGTCATATGCAACCAGTAAAAGTTGTGCTCTCCCCTAAATGTGCAAACATGCAAACCTTATACGATATATCATAAAACTCACGCGTTGTAGGTCTCTGTTAGGCTCGCTCAAACTTAAGGCTAAAAGATAAACATGAAGGTATTTCAGTATGCGAGTAATGTGATACCAGAAATATATGATATCTGGATGAAATGGAATATACACTTACTTATAGTGCACGCGGCGTCTTCATGCTAGTTCTCGGTATCGCGTCTAGCGCGTAATGATTTGAATGAGACTACTGCTAGCGTATGGTATAAGAAACCTGACTGGTTGTTGCATATGAACAGTGTGATCTGATTGGATGATGTTCCAATCATGTGATCTGAACTCTCCCAATCACTTGTTTCTAATTCGCTAGCAACAATGTAGAGAGAATAGTATCTATAAAGTTACAAGCATTGAAATAAAGTAACAATAGGGTTGAGACAAGGCACAGTCATCATCGGTATGACTGTTCTAAGAAACAAGTGAAATTCAAAAATGAGTCGATGAAAAGAAAAGAAAAGATCGTCCCCCAGTACATAACAATTTAAAATCGTTACTGTAGATCAATATATTACAGGTAGCATGCAAATTCGATGCGTTCATTAAGACCATTTGGTTTACTGGAAGTGAGTAGATAAATCCAGTGATTCTCTCTTTGCAAGAAAAAACGGTTGTTGTCTCGTCCTTCTATTTTGTCAATAGTTTCAAGAACTATATACTGGAGTTGGGAAATGTTGTGGTTAGATTCAAGAAAGTGGGTAGCTACTGTGGATTTGACGTTTTTAGTTCTTATGTTTGACTTATGTTCGTTGAGTCTGATTTAGATTTTTCGATCAGTCTTTCCAACATATGTCTTCCCACAAGGACATTTGAGCATGTAAATTAAGTTCGAAGTGTCGCAGGTTGCATTAACTTTCAGTTTAATTCTGTGTCCTTTCATGGGATGGGTTATTTGTTTGCCTCTTATGATGTTATTGCAATTGCCACATTGGAAACAAGGTCGGGTCCCATGATATTGTTTGGGTTCATCAGTGGTGGGTTTCAACATTTCTCCAAAATTCTTGTTTCTAGTAAAAGCAAAAATAGGGGGATTGTCAAAAGCTTGTTTGAAATCAGGTTCTGCCTTTAAGATATTCCAGTGATTCCTAAGGATTTTTTTAAAGTTGAAACTTGCTGTGGAGTATTTGGACACTATTGTCATCCTGTCTTGTTGAGATTTATGTCTGACGGTGAGTAGGTCCATTCTTCGCAGGTTCTCAACTTTCTTTTGGCTTCTTTGATGAGGGACTCTGGATAGCCCCTAGTTTGGAATCTTTCGCCCATTTCCTTGATAGTTCTTTTTGCTTTCTCTGGGTCCGATGTTATACTTTTGACACGCATCATTTGAGATAGCGGCAAGTGTCTTTTCAATGGTTCCTGGTGAAAGCTTGAATAGTGAAGAGTGTTGTTTTTGTCTGTCTTTTTGTGGAACATTTCGGTTTCAATTCTGCCTTGATTTAGATTCACTCGTACGTCAAGAAAGGTAATGGACTCAGTGGAGATCTCCAACGTGAATTGGATCCTTTCTTCTTGCTTGTTGAGTTCCATTAAAGCCAATTCTAGCGACTCTCTCGAGTTTTTCCAGAGTATAAAAACATCGTCAATGTAGCGTACAAACATCTTGAGGTTATCCGTCCAGTGTGGGACGTTCAAAATATATTGTGTTTCGTATGATTTCATGAAGAGATTTGTGTATACCGGTGCTGCGCTATTGCCCATGCTAGTGCCAATGAGTTGTTGATACCAGGTGTTGTCATATTTGAAGTAGCTGTGGTAGAGAGTAAAGACAATCAGTTCCATAAGAAAAGTTTGTAATTGAGAATCGTAATCAGTGGAAAGTATGGCCTCTTCCATAGCTTCAATGCCGATGATGATAGTGCCTTGTCTCAACCCTATTGTTACTTTATTTCAATGCTTGTAACTTTATCAATACTATTCTCTCTACATTGTTGCTAGCGAATTAGAAAGAAGTGATTGGGAGAGTTCCGATCACATGATCGGAACATCATCCAATCAGATCACGCTGTTCATATGCAACAACCAGTCAGGTTTCTTATACCATACGCTAGCAGTAGTCTCATTCAAACCGTTACGCGCTAGACGTGATACCGAGAACTAGCATGAAGACGCCGCGTGCACTATAAGTAAGTGTATATTCCATTTCATCAAGATATCATATATTTCTGGTATCACATTACTTGCATACTGAAATACCTTCATGTTTATCTTTTAGCCTTAAGTTTGAGCGAGCCTAACAGAGACCTACAACGCGTGAGTTTTATGATATATCGTATAAGGTTTGCATGTTTGCACATTTAGGGGAGAGCACAACTTTTACTGATTGCGTATGACATGTTTAGTGAACATATGATGAAATGTTTTCTGTTAGAAAAAACTGTTAATATACAGTGATTTGAATAGCATTCTTTGTCTTGCTTTCAGCTGTTGTCCTAGATGAAGGGCGTTCAGCCCGAAATGCATTGGACCTACAAATGTGTTGTAGTGAATATTGAATCAGATGAACTTTCATGATGGAACGGATACTATTTCAGAACTTGAACTTATGAAAATTAAATACGTTTTCATCCAAATAATTTGCACGAACTTTCTTTCTGAATCACTTAAAAATCTCTAAGAGTGGAGCGCCAGGGGATACTTCCAGTATCTATTGGAAGCACTTTTTGATGTTTTACTGGAAGTCCTTGACAAGAGCCTTCTCCCGGGCAGGAAACCTCACGAACTGTTGAAAATCAAATTCGAACATATCGACCTTTCAAATTAAACCATAGCTGTGCAACTCTCCATTAATATTGAATCATATAGATGGTGCCATAAATACCCTATACTCTGTTCTCCTATCATTAATTTAAAAATAGTTGCTTGCACATCCCAGGATGTCTCCACATCTAATTCAGTTTGAAGAAGCTCTTGACTATTAATTAGGGCTACTGTCCAATAATATAATCGCAAACTCGGTAAGGCTAGTCCACCCCGTTCCTTAGGCAGAGTAAGTAGTTTAAATGTTTTACATTAAGGTTTTACATTAATATTGACCAGATCATCTAAATTTGCGGTAATTGATATCCCCAATTATGTTGCGTTGGATGTAACTCTAGAGTCTATAAAATCCATATTTTCATTTATCACAATTTGTGTTTTCCCTTGATTAAGAGCATATCCAGCAATTTCCCCGAATTCTGTAGCCTCGACAGTGACAGCCACCATAGTTGTCGCTGGATTACTAGTAACAATTGCAATATTATTATTTTTGCACTTGACCAGGATTTAGCTGGAATTCCCCCTCTGAAAATATATCCAAATAGCTTCAACGAAATTTGTTGTAATTCATTCAAAAAGGTTAAAAAAAATTCCGATGGTAAGCTATCTAGCCCAGTTGCCTTACCTTTAGGTAGATTCCTGATTATTTTTTCAGTTCTCTCTTGTATTCGGATCTTCTTGCAGTATTGCTTGATCCGTTTCACAAAATCTGGCTAGGTTCATTTTATCTAAATACTCCTTTATCTTTTTGTCTACATTGTCTCCCTCGTCTTCTGTATATAAAGTACTATAAAATTGAAAAAAAGCTTCCTTTATGTCTTCTATATCCGTTACAACACCTTTTTTTGGGTCTACTATCTCCTGAATTGAATTAATAATCTCTTGTTGGCGCATACGAACAGATAATTGATGGCCAACTAATTCATTTACCTCATAGACCATCTCTTTGTTTGCTGTGGCTTTCTTTACTGCTTTGGCTGTAATAATGTCAAGAATAGCTGCCCTGGCGATTGCCACTTGGTTTTGTTTTTTCTCTATCCCTTCTGTCCCGGAATGCCCTTTGACAGCCTGTATTAATCCCTCTTCCGCATGTCTAAGCTCTTCCTGTAAGTTCAAAAAATTCGCTTGAGCTATGCGGTTCGACCTAACGGAGTATTGTAATGTTTCCCCCCGAATCGCAGCCTTTAATGCATCCCAAACGACATCTATTCGAGTGCTACCAATATTATCCTGTAAAAAATTAGGAATCCACTCCTGCATGTGTGTGCAATACCTTGGGTCAAGTAAAAGAGATTTATCAAAAGTCCATGTTCTCGGTTCCACTTGTGCTTGTCCTATATTCACTGTGCACATTAAAGGGTTGTGATCAGAAAGAATTCCAGGCATTTTATTAATTTTACTTAAGGTTTTGAAAGAGTTGGACAGGAAAAAGAAGTCTATTCTAGCATGCGTATGATGTGGGTTAGAAAAGAATGTATAGCCCGGATCGTGAGGATATTGCTTAGAGAATTGCCATCCATCTAATAGCCCATGTATACAGCATAATTATTTTATTGCCTTGAATACCTTAGGTTTACGACCCTTATAAACCCAAAAATCTTTCAGGAACCAATCATAGGGGGGATTTATATTAAAATCCCCACAAAACACAACCGGTAGTGACCAGTGTGCAAGTTCGTTTGAAATTTCGTTGATACAGGAGGGATCATCATCGTTACTACCATAAAGGGCACAAATCGTCATTTTCCTTCCTTCCGTATCTTGTCGCTCTGTGATTGCCCATTGTCCATTTTTATCATTTTTAGTTTTCGTGAATTTATGTCCCTGACCCTTGGCCAAAATAGCCACCCCCCTTGTCCGAGCTCCTTGAGTTGTTGCACATACTAACCTAAACCCTAGTGATTTTAAAAGTTGTGTTTGAGAGGCCTCAATATGGGTTTCTTGTAAACATATTATACCTGCCCCTGTCGATTGAAGCCAAATGGCTACATTCTGCCGTTTATTTGCATCATTTAGTCCACATATATTGACCGATACAATTTTTAGTGGTGTCATATTTTAATTTTAAGCAAAGCTTTCTTGCTATCTTCAATTTTATTTATAAGCAATTTGTTTATCCTCTGCATGTGACATTTCCGGTAATATAAATGTTCTTGCCTGGGTTGCCCTTCCTTCATCCCTACAAACATGTCAGATGCTTGCCTGACTATCCCCCCTACCCCCCTCCCATCCTCGCACCCCCCTCTTCACCCCCAATTCAGACATCCCTCCCCCACCAACCACCCTTTGAGGCGTCCTGGGTCCGATCGGATCCAGGTGTGGGCGTCCGAGTGGTCAGCGTGCCAAAGACACTCCCACTCCCCTGCCTGCTTAGAAGAAAAAAAAAAGAAAAAAAAAAAGAACACATGCCCCATATCCAAGAAAGAGCTTGAGGAAGGTTCTATATTGAATAATTTGTCCCTTATGAATTTACATTCAGTCATGCATTATATTATACTTATTGAGAATTCCATAATTAGCCTTCCCTGCTGTCGGTCGCCAGCCTATTACCCTAGGTTTTTTTAATAATACCAGTTCTTAATACTTAGTCTTTATCGATTTTCCTTCTTTGCTGTGTCAGATATTTCTTTCAAGTAGCTTTCAGCTTGAATTTCACTATTGAAGCAGCGCGTAGTTCCCCTAAAGATTACTTTCAGTCTAGCAGGATTTTGGAGATAAACTGTCCGGCCAATTTTTTCGAAGGGGGTAAACAGCTGCCGCATTCTCCACCTTCGTTCCACTGTTAGATGTGCAAAGTCTTGTCTGACAAAGAAGAAGAATCCATCATGTTCCCGTTTGCTGGTAGGCCGTGCTAAGGCGTATATAGTTTCACGTAAGAGAAAGTTCTCAAAATACACCAACATTGCCCTTGGATATTTAGGAGAGTTCTCGGTATGTTTATGTTGGGTTAAGGTAAAGCGATGGGCTCGCTGTATTTCTTTGTTCATATCCCAGGACTGTAGTTCAGGAAAGGCTGTTTTCAGAAGCTTAATTATATATCCCCTGGGATCGTTATTCTCTACCCATTCTGGGATACCCAAAAAGCGAAGGTTGTTTCTTCTAGAGCGGTTCTCTTGATCCTCAACCTTGGTCATTAAGTCTGTAATGATCCCTTCTTGAGTTTTTTTTTGATTTTGGAGGCAGGCAACATCCTTTTCTAGATACACAGTGCGCGTTTCTAGAGAAGCCATCCTTTCCGATATTTCAGTGCAGGTGTTACCTACTTTTTTAACCGCTCCTTCTAGCTTCTGGATGGCGGCAGGATTTCTTTGACTATCCCTCTTTATGTCTTTATGAAAGTCTCTTATGGTGGTTAAAATATCTTTCAGAGATGGCTCTGTCTCTTTTCCCTTTCTTTTCACTTTACCCTGTTGTTGAATGTCACTCCCATTTGAGTCCTCCCTAGTGTGCTCATCTTGTTCAGCTTCATCAGACCTTTTAGAGCTTTTTCGGCTTTTGCTAGCTTGTCCAGAAGTACTTCCTTGATCTGAACTTTCTTCATGGTTTGATTTGTTTAGCCTTTTGTTCCTTATTCTCCTTTTCTCAAGTTTCTTCTTAGGAGTGATGTCTTGCCCGGAATCACTAATTTTCCTAGCGTCTACAGAGTCTGAAACATCAGGGGTTGATACTGCTTGGTCGCGGTCCATATTGGCGTCACTTAACCCACTCGAGTTTAATATGCCCGTCTCATATATATCTGCATCCGATTCCTCAGCGGGGTTTCCAGCTTCCGACTGTAACCTTTTTTCCTTTGGGGGGTTTTGTATAGAAATAGAATTCCCCTCGTAGCCAAGTTTTAGATTACAAGACTTTGAAATATCAGCATGAGAGCGATTGGTCTTTGAGACGCTAGTGTTTATATCTCCCGATTTGGAAATGAGAGCAGAAGACGCGACATCAATGGGTTGCACCATCTTTTCCACCGCCCCAGCCTTTACCCCTCTTTCCAGATCAGGTTCCAAGTATCTTGTTCCATTGTCTTCATTCCCAGGTGCCTTCTGATCTTGTACCATTACTAAATGGTTTGAGGCTTTGTTTCCAGCTTCTTTGGGTACTGGGCTAAAAATATTAGAGATACTAGGCTGGAGTGTGGATATTTGATCAGTGGATCTAGCGTTTCATTTCAGATTCTTGATAGCTTGTAATCGCTTGGCTTTTTTTAGCCATTGACTCCACATCATCATTAATTTCATTGCCTTTCTCCTTCTCCTTGACCTTACGTTTTACCTTTTCTTTTTCCCCCAAGTCTTTTTCTAATATATCTTTGGGTTTTGCTTTTGTCTTTGTCTTTCTCTTTTTCTCTATCTACACCCTTTCCTTTAGGCTTCTCTTTCTCTTTATCTTCTTCTTGTGCTTTATTTTTAGATTCCTTTGCCTTAGCTCCCCTGGTCTCTGGCCCCTTAGCCTCTAGCCGTTGCTGTGTATTTTTTTCACCCATCTGTGTACTGTGAGTGTTTATCAGGGCATGTGTATCCTTTTTAATTTCAGCTTCTGATACGTGATGAGCTTCTTGTATACTCACGGAGGATAACATTTGCTCATTTGGTTCATTTAGCTCGTCTCGCTTATTTGCTTCATTACTTTCATTGTGCGCGATTAGCACAATCTGCTCTTTTTGTGTGTTCAGCAGCAGCACTCCTGTTCCTGTTCCTGGTTCTTCCATATCATCCATTACATGTATTTTCTTGTGTACTTTATTCGGCCCTCCCTTCTTGGGGCGTTTTTTAAAGAATGGTTTGCTTGATGGTGGTCCTGTTAAGATTACAATACCCCCCTGTTCACTTGATTTTTAGTCCTTTCAGTACTTTCAGCACTTTCAATCCTCTTTTTGGCACTCTCTTTTGGGCAGGCGTCTGTACATTGTTTTAGATCTATAACGTATATTGTACTTTTAGACTGTTCTTGCCGTATCGGTGTTACAATAGGAGTAGATTTCTATTGAAACCCCAACCAAAATTTTCCTCATGGGGTATTTGGGGTACTTAAAGCTCTGCATATATCTGTTTTTATTTTGTCTTTATTTTGTCCTTAATTTTGTCCTTGTAGCCTTGTAATCCCCAGTCTCCTCGCCGACCCTCCTTGTAGTCGATCTGGCCACACAGAACCACTAGGTCTAAGGTTCTGCCTAAGGTCCTGCCAGCTTGTTGTGTTCCATTGGCCTGATTGGTCCTTAACTTGCCAGACAGTCGAGCCGCCGAGCCGGGCAGCCGAGCAGCCGAGCGGCCGAACCGCCGAGCAGCCGAGCAACTGAGGCGCCTGCTGCCTTATGGCCCCTGTCGATCTCCGTGGACGAGTGATGCCGATTTCCTGGTGGATATCCTGGCAGACCGGACCGGACCGGGCCGCTTGAAGGAGAGGGCAGTGACACGTAAAGATAAGTGGTGAGTGGTGCTCTTCGCTTCACTGTCCTGCCGCCATCAGGTTACTATCAGGATCGGCACTATCATCGTCATCATTATCAAAGAAAAACAAAGAGTATACAAATAGTGGAGTTAGCGGAGATTGGCAAAGTCAGGCAGAGTTCAAGTAGAAGCTCGGCGATCCATGTGTTTTTTACTGACCCGTGATTTTAGCTCTTGGCTGTGGCTGTGGCGGAACACCCGCGGGCTGCATGGGCTGCAAGGGTCACTCGTACCATAGTTCCACAGTTCCACAGTTCACATTTCACATTTCACATTTATGTCTGATAGAACACTGGGACTGGGACTGGGGCCGGGTGCTGGGACTTTAAGCGGGAGTTCAGAGCGGTGAGTGTTATAGTGTCCCGATCAAACACAAATCGGAGGAGACCCAAGAGTTACAATATCTGATAAGCTTTTGTTTACCTCCTCACCTCCTTACTTCCTTCTTCCTTGTCCCCCGTCACCATCTCTCTTTTCGACGCACCGCTGAAGCAGCACACAGGTTACAGCTCACAGTTCACAGGTAACAGCAAATACAGTTCGAACTTCCAGACGGTCTCTGTGGTTAACCTTGTTAAATAACCCAATAAGCCAAATAGGCCAAAGTGCCAAAGTCAGGAGTGCCAAAACCAAAGTCAAATGTAGCGCTGGTAGCAAATGCAAATGAAACCAGATGGTAGTAGCGATAGCGGTTACGGTTGCTGATAGCCTCAAAATACCCACAGAATCACAGCGGACTCCGTTACCCACGCTACTCCACGATGTGCCTCATAGACCAAGCACTCCCCAAGTAATCTCCAAGCTTTCGGCTTTTCCGATGCTCCGATTGGGTCATAGGTCATAGATCAAAAACAGAAATCCAAGGCTGCGGCTGCAGGCATAAGTTGGCATGAGCTGTAGTGGCCTCATTCAGAGTAGCGGAATTCCAGTATTTCAAGTATTTTCACCACACCACGCCATAATTCTCCGTACTGCCCCCCTTTCCCAGGCAAGGCAGGCCGAATTTCTCTAGGTGAGGCAAGGCCGACCGGACGGGTTTAGCTGGGTGAGGCATGGCTCACACAACGCTGTGTAGTGCAGGGCTCAGAGATCGTGAGAGTGTAGCATCAGCGACTACTCACTCAGGCGCCATCTTGCCTCCCCTGACAGCTGCTTACATTCTGTTGTGCACGAACACAAGACACATTCAGATATCTGGGTGTCAAAGTCTACCAGTAGATGAAGACATCTGCAAAGAGAGATATGGGTCTTTATAGCACTGCTTTCAAAGTATTGTACATTAAATTAATGGCTATGGGGACCAATTTGAAAGGAAGGACTTGCTGTGCAAGACATACAAAATATTTTAATGTCATGTTATGCTTTTGCCACCACGCTGTTATCAGGGCATCATAGCGCTACCTCTGTAACCTTTCATGTGGAGCTGGTAGTACAACAGTGCCTGTTTGTTGGTGTTTGGTTGTGTGTGGCTAATACAGAGTCTGTTCAGTGTTTAGTCGGATTTGAGTGCAATGAATGACATACCTGTTACATTCATGGAGTTTCCTTTATTTCAGGACCAGAGCAGCTCCTTCTACAATTTAGGGAGGTTGCTCTCTTCTGCACTGTGGAGCAATGTCGAGGATATCCCCTTATTTTGGTGGAGCAAACATAGAAGATCTGTTGCAGGGCCAACCTTTTCCTTAAGTTGGAGAAGTCATACATATGCAAACCACTGATATTGACTTACTTGGTGTGCATTGCTTTATGCATCTCTCTTAGCATAGTTTGTACCTCTAATTCATCTGTATCCAGGCCCAAGATGTATGAGATATCACGGACTAATATTCGTCACATGACATATTTACGATATGAATAAAATATGAGCCCTATATGATGCAATTTGTTGAATCTCACTCGAAGATGCTACAAATCTGGCATATGATGCCTCTCTGACACAAAACAAATATTTATCAATATCCTCTAGAATTAGAAGAGATTGATTTTGGTGTTTGAGCTATGTGACACGCATAACTATAAGGCTCCATTGCAAGTTCCTCTTGGCTATTCTTAGTTTCTAAGTGTTTAGTGCCCTGGTATTATCGGGTCCGCAAACCTTGGACCAGATGATTCCAGGTCCAGAGACACTTTATATCAAAGATGTGGAGGAGCAGGCAGCTCCTGTGCCTAGTCCCCTCTCTGCACTTTAAAAGCAGCCTGCTGGGGGTGGTAAACACTCCCACCTCTTTTTTTATTCCACCACAAAGCCCCAGGACCAAGGGCCTGCAACCAACCCATACGCAGAATTAGGCCTTGTTTTCTCAGGTCATCTCGTTATTCAGCATTCCAGGAGAATATGTTGTGTATTTGTTTGATGAATGCTTTTTTCAATATTTTTGTGCATTGTTTTGCAGCTCAAATCATCCGGATTGCTTCTACCTGTGACCCTGCCTTCCATTGAGGGACCCCAGATTCCTATAATGATTCACTGGGGGTCCCCAGATTCCAATAATGATTAAGTGGGGGTCTACTGAAGTCAAACGTTTAAGAATCACTGAACTAGATAAAAGATGTTGCTAACTGGGCCTCACTGCAATAACAATAAGTAGACAATGTACCTGTAGCTGACATATTAGACCACTTGTCTCTAATCAGGACTCTGATAGGAGGCATGTTCATGTCATGTAATCAATAAAATAACATTCACTAACTCAAGAGAAGGTGGGGAGAACATTGATGGTGGAAATGTGCATATAAACTCTTGCTAAAACGTAAGAGGGTGTTGAGAAAAGGCCGATGTGCATCAGAGAAAATCTTCGTACCATCACAGTCTGTTAAATAATCTGAGACCAGTGTACTTTAATGATTCACATACATTTTTTAAGATTTAGTTTTAAAATACAACATAATATTAAAGGATTGTGATGGCTAATGGATGGACATTATATTGATATTTTAAAAAATGTTGAAGTCTTATTGTGGGATGTAAGACATTGTGTCAATTGTTCAAGATTTACAAAAGTGAACACACTCCTGACTTGGACTCTCCTCCACCATTAGAATATCCTTTGCCAGTTTCCCTTGTAGGATCATTAAGTTCTTCAAAAAGTCCTGTTTCCATGATTTCCTCCTGCCAAGTTACTGGGACAGCACCGGTTGCAAATTTCTTGAAGAATTTCTTATCTTTATCATCAAAATCGATGCCTTTAATTTCAGAGAAGTCCGCAATGTCCGCAATGTCTTTAGCATAAACAACAGATGGATCGGGCACAAAAGGTGGATCCACAAGGCCGGCCTCCAGCCTAGCAAAGTTGATTGTTTTGAAGAATGGATGTTTTCTTGGATTATCAATGAGTGTTCTGAAAAGCGATAAAAATATATAAGGTTAAAAGAGACTAAATAAAACAGCTTTCTAAATTTCCAGGACTATGGAAATAATCAAAAAAACATACAAAGGCAATTAATAAACAAAATCTAGGTTAATTTTGCAGCTCTTTATGAAGCAGTGACGCCATCGGAGTTATCTTCACATAAAGGGTCTCAATGAGATCAAGGAAATCAGCAGCGTACCGATCCCTATTAATCCGAAAATTCACAGAGAATAAGCCAGGTTGTGTTTTTAGAATGACCAGACTAATAAACTGTATCGAGATATAGTCCCGTATATGTACTGCTGATCGTCTATAGTAGAGTTGTCAGAAAGGAAACCTTTTCAGGACGAGAACCCTCACTCACCCAAGGGTGACATGCTTCATCATTGAGCCCCATCCTCACACCTGGATTGCTTGGTCTGTGGTGTGGGCTACAACTCCCTGTAGTATTCTCTGAATTGTCCCATATTGCAGAGCAACTTCCCACAAGGGTGCGTGAGATACATAATTTTAACGTTAAATCCACAAATGGTGCGAAGAGTATGCATACCTATCATGAAAGTAGGGATAAAAGGCATGGAAATTGAAACAATGAAAAAGGTATCGTCCACACATTAGAGGCTTTTGCATTCAATTTTGCCTGCTGAATGCTTGTAATTGACAGAGGAAGTCCTAGCGAGTGCTATTGGAAGAGTTAAGTCACTGACTAACCCAAAGGAATCTGCAGGTGAGATCAAAAATAATTCTCTACTACGCTAGGTATTATGATCGCTAAGCGGAACATTGCCCAGAAATGGGGCATGCTGGAGGCTCCAACCCTGGCAGCATAGGGGAGAGATATGGATACTGCCATGATTGCCGAGAAATCAGTATTTATTAATCGGGGATGCCCTAAAAAATGGAGTAAAATCTGGGGAAAGTGGAATAAATTTAGAGGTGACATTTTCGATTCTCCGCCCGAACAAGAAGATGAGGACTCTGATATGGAATAAAAGGGTGGGGGAGCTGGACCCCCGATGGGACACTGACTACAATGATGTAATAATGCAGTGTTATGTACTTGTGATTTGGGCTGTGCTTATCGGTGCTGAAAAAAGAAATGTTTTTAATATGATCTGTACCAAACCTGTTTGTCTAAGGTTCATGACAATCAAAATAAAAAAATTAAAAAAATTTTTTTTTTTAATTCTCTATATTGATTTTTTGAAGATATTTTCTTACAATTTACCATTGTTTCATAGCATCCTCGCTACATCAATGCAAATTATAAATTAAGTCAGTACTTCTATTGGAAAGAAATGAGTTTGCCCAGAAGTAGGAATTTGAACGAGGTTAAATTGGTTGTAGGGGTATATTCATGTGTAGTTGATAATTTGGTATTCTATATCTTTCAATCATGTTTTTACAGTTGTTGTTTTTAGTGTTTATTTTCACATAGACGCAGGGTAACACCAACAATAAATGACCACTACATATGTCAAATCAGTTATTAACAATCCCACTATTTCTGACCAATGTGGTAGTACTTCTAATTTCAGGTCCTAAAGGGAGGGAAAGCAGGAGCATAAAATGATCTGAACAAAGGCATCTAAATTACCACTATTGTCAAGCAGAAATACTTGGGATGGAAATATCTGAACTCAACATGAGCCATACATTTTATTATATTCTAAAGTTTAGTACTGGATCATTGGTGCAGTAATTATGAATTGTGGGCCAGCTGTACGACCAAGAAAATTGCGCATTGCAAATTGTGACTCTTTTGCGACTCGCAATTTGCGTGGCGCCATTTCCGATGTACAACAGTGTATTTCACACTGTTTGCCATTCCTAATGGAGTCACAAATTGCTAGGCTAATTAATATTAATCAGCCTCTCGCAATTTGCAACCCCATTGGGAATGACAGCCCTCCCAGGGATGGTGGCCTGCTGGGCTCAGCAGACCACCATGTCTGGGACTGCTTTTTAATAAAGAAGCTTTTTTTTTAATGCAGGCCATTTTCCTTAAAGGAAAACAGGATGCATTTAAAAAAGAAAAATGAAACTTTTCACTTTAATTTTTTTAAGCGCAGGCAGTGGTCTCTGGGACCACTGCCTGCTCTTGAAAAATATATTTCAACATGCACACAAAGGGACCCCTTCACCTTTGCAAGTGGTTTACCACCTACTTGAAGTAAATGGTAAAGTGCGAGTGTTTTGCAGCCGCAAATGCGGTTGCAAAACACGAAAACATAGCATGTTGAATCGCTATTAGGAGAGTAGCAAATGTTAGGAGAGTCGCAAATGCTATTTTAAGAGTCAGGGACTCGCAAAATAGCATTTGTACATGCTATTACTCTTTTTTGTGGCTACAAACGGGAGGTTCTCCCGTTTGCAGCCACAAAAAAGGGTTGTACATCTGGCCCTATATCTCCAGTTTTTGACGGACCATATATATCTGTGGTGTTTATTTTAGCAGTCAATGTTTCTTCATTCACTTCAGTCTACCAGTTTATACTACACTCTGTTCATGCCACAACATTTTATTTAAAAAAAATTCAATTCCTTCTTGGAATATTGACATTCCTCCAAGATCTAGTTAGAAATCAGTTTTGAGAGAAACACACCGAAGACCTGACATCTTGTTAGAGTTCACTGATTGAGACCTCACTGACATTTCTAAACTTGGTGAGGTCTGGGCTACTGACCAAAAAATCTTTTGAACAATTGTCAGTCCACTTGGCACTACACAAAAGCCAATCCTTCTGTTTCTTACAGCTCAGGCATGCCTGAAATAGTCATAAAGCCAAGCTCGGAGCAGTGTCAGATTTTCACTCTTTAGAGGCAAAGATCACAGTGGAGTTGTGTGGGAGGAGGGGGATATCTCATACTTACAGATCATTGGTCATCAACTTTTCTGATCCTTTCATGCATCTAAGAGAAAAATGGGAGGACGACTCAGGAACTCTGGACGATTATGAAAGGACCAAGGTCAGATGGCCATGAGAATTCTGGCCATTTTGGATAGACTCAAACTCATACAATTTAACAACATGCTCTGTATTTTGTGATAATCAACTTTATTGTTTTTTTAAACAGGGAAAAGCCAGCAGTAATCAAATACAGCATTTCGCAGCAATTGCAGGACGTCTTCATGTTACCCATACAGTACAGTACATCACCTCCCCCTTTTGTACCGCTTTTGGCCGCCATAAGTGTGGCAGGGTATGCTCAGACGTGAGTCCCTTGCTCACTTTGCCACTGGATTCAAGCAAGCCGGGCTGTAGACGGCTGGAATGCCAGAAACCGGTCCTCGGAAGCTTGTTTCTGGTCCAGGGAAGACATGGCTTGGCAGTTCGGGCTGGACTGTTCCCATGAGGCACAGGGTCAGACTGATTTGCATATAGCCATGTCTGAACTGGGGTGGCAGAGTGGGCTAAAGAACGGTGATGGATTAAACCCAGATCTTTTGACTCAGTGTGAGTGCTTGATTGATTCAGATGCTCCGTCCATCACCACCCCCTTTTGTACCGCTTTTGGCCGCCATAAGTGTGGCAGGGTATGCTCAGACGTGAGTCCCTTGCTCACTTTGCCACTGGATTCAAGCAAGTGGGGCTGAAGACAGCTGGAATGCCAGAAACCGGTCCTCGGAAGCTTGTTTCCGGTCCAGGGAAGACATGGCTTGGCAGTTCGGGCTGGATTGTTCCCATGAGGCACAGGGTCAGACTGATTTGCATATAGCCATGTCTGAACTGGGGTGGCAGAGTGGGCTAAGAAACGGTGATGGATTAAACCCAGATCTTTTGACTGGGTGTGAGTGTTAGATTGATTCAGATGCTCCGTCCATCACCACCCCCTTTTGTACCGCTTTTGGCTGCCATAAGTGTGGCAGGGTATGCTCAGACGTGAGTCCCTTGCTCACTTTGCCACTGGATTCAAGAAAGCCGGTCTGAAGACGGCTGGAATGCCAGAAACCGGTCATCAGAAGCTTGTTTCTGGTCCAGGGAAGACATGGCTTGGCAGATCGGACTGGACTGTTCCCATGAGGCACAGGGTCAGACTGATTTGCATATAGCCATGTCTGAACTGGGGTGGCAGAGTGGGCTAAAGAACGGTGATGGATTAAACCCAGATCTTTTGACTGGGTGTGAGTGTTTGATTGATTATGATGCTCCGTCCATCACCACCCCCTTTTGTACCGCTTTTGGCCGCCATAAGTGTGGCAGGGTATGCTCAGACGTGAGTCCCTTGCTCACTTTGCCACTGGATTCAAGCAAGCCGGGCTGAAGACGGCTGGAATGCCAGAAACCGGTCCTCGGAAGCTTGTTTCCGGTCCAGGGAAGACATGGCTTGGCAGTTCGGGCTGGACTGTTCCCATGAGGCACAGGGTCAAACTGATTTGCATATAGCCATGTCTGAACTGGGGTGGCAGAGTGGGCTAAAGAACGGTGATGGATTATACCCAGATCTTTTGACTGGGTGTGAGTGTTTGATTGAGTCAGATGCTCTGTCCATCCTTTTGTACCGCTTTTGGCCGCCATAAGTGTGGCAGGGTATGCTCAGACGTGAGTCCCTTGCTCACTTTGCCACTGGATTCAAGCAAGCCGGGCTGAAGACGGCTGGAATGCCAGAAACCGGTCCTCGGAAGCTTGTTTCCGGTCCAGGGAAGACATGGCTTGGCAGTTCGGGCTGGACTGTTCCCATGAGGCACAGGGTCAAACTGATTTGCATATAGCCATGTCTGAACTGGGGTGGCAGAGTGGGCTAAAGAACGGTGATGGATTAAACCCAGATCTTTTGACTGGGTGTGAGTGTTTGATTGATTCAGATGCTCCGTCCATCACCACCCCCTTTTGTACCGCTTTTGGCCGCCATAAGTGTGGCAGGGTATGCTCAGACGTGAGTCTCTCGCTCACTTTGCCACTGGATTCAAGCAAGCTGAGCTGAAGACGGCTGGAATGCCGGAAACTGGTCCTCGGAAGCTTGTTTCCGGTCCAGGGAAGACATGGCTTGGCAGTTCGGGCTGGACTGTTCCCATGAGGCACAGGGTCAGACTTATTTGCATATAGCCATGTCTGAACTGGGGTGGCAGAGTGGGCTAAAGAACGGTGATGGATTAAACCCAGATCTTTTGACTGGGTGTGAGTGTTTGATTGATTCAGATGCTCCGTACATCACCACCCCCTTTTGTACCACCCATACAGTAAAGGCACCTGGAATATATAATTACAAGGAAGAAGACAAAATAAAGTCTCACACATAGCTCACAATCCCACAAATGAGGTATTATCATTCTAGTGAACCCAACCATTTGCCCCAAACTTTATGATATTTCACCAGGCACCCTCTCGCCTCATACATAGGTCTCTCATGTGCTGCACCAGTCCACCCCTCTACGCCATTTTGTTATGGTAGGTGAGGCAGGATTCAACCAGCTCACCGCAATGTCTCTCTTGGCCACCATCATGGCTGTGTTTAGAAATAATTGTTCAACTCTAGACCCGTCCAACCCATCTGTGATTCCCAGGAGCATATTTAACGGCTTATGAGGGACCTCCGAGCCCAAAACCTCTACGAGCTTCTTCTCTATGGAGTCCCAATATTGTGTAATGATGGGACAGTTCCATACCATGTGAAAAAAATCTGCTTAGTCCTCATTGCAGCGTGTGCATGATGCATTGGGTCTTAGCCCTGCGCTGTGGAGGCGTTTTGGTGTTAGGTATGCGGTATGTAAGTAGTATAGTTGGGCCAAACGGAGTCTAGCGGAAGTGGTGACTGTTTTGGGTGCCATCAGTGTATCTCTCCAGTCTTCTCCTTCGAGAGGCCCGATCCATCCCTCCCACTGATCCCTAAGTCGGTCTAACGTGTTGGGGGTGTTATTTGTTGAGGATCAGTAGATACAGGAAATCCCTCCTTTCCCCAAGTTACCTGTCATGGTTTGCGCCTCGGGTGGACTATATTCTGTCAGTGAGGTGCCATTTGATATGTGACTTTGGAGGGCATAGCTGCAGATACCTGTAAAACAGAGATGGGTGTAGGGAATATGGGGTTTGTAGGTCTTGGAAAGTGCGCATGTGGTCACCCCCCATACATCTCCGAGTTGTGAGATGCCGATAAGGTCCGACGGCCTGAATCCTTCTAAGCTGCTAACCTCCTGGAGCCGTGAGCCTTGCCAGAGCGGCATGCATTGGGTTAGCTTGTTTGACCATTGGGTATGGCGCAAGGAGGCATGCCAGTTCCAGGAGAACCCCCTGTCTCACTATGGGCAACGATCTAGAGACAGGCCCCCATACATAATCTCCTGGGTAAGCCCAAGATACTCAGATCCACCCTGTATGCCGGATCGAACCAGCCTCCATTAAACCAATCGTGTATTTTGAGTAAGCAGGTTGCCAA
Organism: Lissotriton vulgaris; assembly: GCF_964263255.1. Classification (NCBI taxonomy): domain Eukaryota; kingdom Metazoa; phylum Chordata; class Amphibia; order Caudata; family Salamandridae; genus Lissotriton; species Lissotriton vulgaris. The sequence continues at coordinate 602,360,968 of NC_141699.1, read as the reverse complement.
ATAATATAGGTATAGGTTAGTCATGCCCATTCCTCTGTGGAAGGATGGGACCCGGCATTGGGACAGGCCCAAACGAGGTCTTCAACCATTCCGAAGGAATTTCCTGGTTAGGCTATCTAGTTCATTAAACCAGGTTCATGGGAAATGAAAAGTTGTTTTCTGAATAATGTATAGAAATCTGGGCAGTATCATAATTTTGAAGAGAGCGACTCTTCCCAGAGTGTTCAGCTGTAACATCTGCCATCTGTGGAGGTCAGCTCGTGCTCTCATCACCAATGGGGCCACGTTAAGCGACCATACAAGGTCAGGAAGCAGGGCCATCCAGATTCCGAGGTATTTAACCCCTTTACGGCGGCCCCGATTTTCCCGCAGTGCAGCACTTCCGCAAAACGGGCAGGCTGCGTTGGCCATTGGCCGACGGCAGCACTGGGGAGGTAGTGCTGCCGTCGGCCAATGGCCGACGGCAGCAAGGAAGGGGTTAAAGCATTGCCTCCTAATAGGTATTGTGGATTGGCAATCGAAGCAGTCTCTCGAGACGTGGAGAGGAACCAGGATGCCTTTAGTGGGGTTTAACTGGAGGCCGGTGGCCTGTCCAAAGGGATACAATGCCCGACGACAACGGAGTACAAACTGGGCCGCTCGGCCAGAAAGAGCAGGACATCGTCCGCATACAGGGCGATGTTGTCCTCGTCCGAACCTGGCCATTTCCATCCCCTAATTCGGTCATCAAATTGTATAAGGCATTCTAAGGGTTCCATCTCTAAGGTGAATAGGAGCGGTGAGAGGGGACATCTCTGCCTCGTCCCCCTTCTAATAGGAAACGGCCCTGACAATGCCCTGTTGACAAGGACACATACCTGCGGTCTGGTGTATAGTACCTTAACCAAATTGTACATGCTCTGTATTTACTATCACCCCTCCAGGCTGTCGTGGATGGGTGGAGACCCCTTGGCTGCTGGCTAGAACTGCCATATCCCTGAGGGAACATTACCGCACAGTTTTAGCAGCTACCCCATCATTGCCGCACACTGGGGTTGAGTACATTACCCGCCTGCAGGTGTACTAGGCTACAAATTTCGATTAGAATCCAAGGTGGTCTTGGAAAAGATACCTCCAATGCGGATTTTGTTGACCCTTGGAATGACTGCCAGTGCAGTACCTGAAGATCTAAGAAGCCTTTTGGGAAGATATGGTTTGATCAGTGGAGAAAGGTAGCAAGGGCCTTGTATTTTTGCCCTGAAGGAGTAAGTGACCAGCAGTTGAGAAGTTCCACCTAACCCTCTCTCCCTCTGTCTGTTCTTCTCTCTGATCTTTCCCTGTCCTCCCATTGTCTGGGTTCCTGAGTACTCCCAAACTCGCATTGATTCTGGTCACCCAAGCACTCCTTAGAAAATGTAGAATCCCACTAGGGGAGGATGGGGGGATGGGAGCGGAGGATGGATCCATGGAACGCCTCTCACTGTTGGGGAGAGGTGTGGCACAGCTGTCAGAGTGGCTGACTCCAGGGTGCCGGGCACCTGGTTTGATCCTGGCGTTGGCGGCAGCCCTGCTCAGCGTCATGTAACTTTGGGCAACAGCTCACCTAATCTCCCCCGACAGCCCCCAGTGCCTTGAAACCGAGGCGATATGTTTGGGCTTTACACATAGGAATATTATTATAGGGTCAAATGTGTCCACCCCTAACAATGGCCACAGTGCTAGGGGGGTTTAAAGCACTGCATTCACCCCCACATCCACATTGTTTCCCCCTCCTTGTGCAATTCACAAGGCACACCCCTAAATATCCATTCCCTCCTGATAAAAGTGATCTGCTTGAGAGACCCTCAGCCACAACAGTTCTGGCACCAAGCAGAACAGTTGCAGAGACTTAGGAAATGTGTTAGCAGAATCAGAAGACTCCTCACACACCCAGCAACAGGCCAAACAGGCTTCCTCAGCCATTGTTAGACCTGGCACCATTGGCGTGGGTCTCCCTTCCATTTATTGCTGTTTACTCTTATGTTTTTGCTGGTTTTAGATGCTTTTGGGCACTGTGCCACTGCTATTCAGTGCCACAGTGTAGGTGCTCCCTATGGTAAATTGATGTATGGATTAGTGACTCCTTGATTGGCTTGTTTGGTTTACTTGTCAGACCCTAGTACAGTGCACTGCATGTGCCCAGGGCTTGTAAATCAAATGCTGCTGGTGGGCTTGCAGCACTAATTGTGCCACCTACTGGAGCAGCTTGTAAAGTGTGTCTCAGGTCTGCCATTGAAGAGTCTGTGTGCAGTCTGGTACTGCCATGTTGACTGGGCAAGTGCACCAACTTGCCAGTCCCTAAACCTTCCCTTTTACACATATTAGTCACCCCTAAGGTAGGCCCAAAGGCAGGGTACATTGTACATAAAAGGTAGGACATGCCCTGATGTGTGTGGCATGTCCTGATAGTGAATTACAGCCATTTTCATTGTTCACTATTGCAAGGCTACCTGTTCCCCATAGGCCAGAATGGGCAGTTTGATTATAACATCTTATAACCCTAACTGACACAGGGAACTAGGTAGAAATTTGAGTTCGGTATGCCTAAACTCAGAATGATAAAATACATCTTTTAGTGAAGTTGGTTTTAACATTCTGTGTTTGAAAATACCACTTTTAGAAAGTAGGTATTTTATTGCCTAACTATCCAAGCCTGCCTCTGCTAGGTTGTGTATTCCTTGTCTGGCTTTTGAGTGACAGGGGCTGGGGGATTCCAAGACACAGGGTGAGTCAGCACAGTGCTGAATAGACCCACATACATGTAGAGTGGTGGGAGGGGAGCACCTGGAACCTGATTAGGGCTGTGCCTGCCTTCCACAATGCTGGCTCCACCTCCTGAGGTGCGTCTTATATCCCTGGCCTACACTGTCAAAGGAAAAGAAGGAGTCCCATAAACAAAGTGCTCCAGGACTGAACAGAACTGGTTTGGACTAGGCACAGACACTATCTGCCTTCAGAGACAAAGGATTTTGTTGTATAAAAGAGGAACCCCAGAACTTTAGATCACTTCTGGGAATCAAGACTAACTTTTGCTGAGGAGAAGAACCAGGAAGCTGAAGTAGGACTCTACCCCTGTGCTGTGTGTTTTGGGGGTTGGCCTGCAGTGGTTGCTTCATTGCCAAATAAAGGAGAAGAGGACTGAGTGTGCTTCTCATCAACCTGAAGAAGAATATCCAAGGGCTTGAACTAGAGCTTGCCTCCTGCCTGAAGTCTCAGGGATACAAGACTTCACCAACCAGCTCCCAGCCCTGAATTCCCTTGCTGGGAATTGAAGTGCCTGCTGTTGTGCAGGGCCTTCTGAGAGACATGTGTCGCTGGAAGCGAGATGCAATGACGAGAAGCGTGTTGCCGCCGCAGCAGCTGTCATCGCATCGTCGAAGAAGCGAGCCGCTGTCATCATCGCATCGGGGAAGCGTGGTGCATCACCGGAAAAGCGTGCCGCCACCGCAGAGGTCGCTGTCGCATCACCGGAGAAGCGTGTCGCAGGGCCTATCGCGGCTCCAAAGAACATTGAGTCGCCGCACGGCCGCCAGGCGTGCACACATCGCATCAACGTTGTCGCACCGTAACCAAGACGCCATTTTGTCGCATCGCACCGGAGAAGAGTATCACATCAAGGTGCCATCTTGTCGCATTGCACCAGAGAGCAGTAAGAAACCAAAGCACCACCTCCCCACTAAGTATGGGCGGAAAATCCGTTCCGCTCGCGGATTTTGCAGATTTTCGGTAAATTCGCAATCCGGGAACGCTCGCGAATTTACTGAAAATTCGCACGCAGCAGATTTTTTTTTCTTGGTGATACAATTTTGCGGCGCGCGGCGTTTACTTACCGTCATTCAGCGTTTATCGAGTTGTTTTTCTCGATATTTTGCAAGTGCTGCACCATTTTGGATCTTGCTGCGGGATCCCGCGGGAATTTGGCGAGAGCGATTTTGTCATCGCAGCTTGCCAACTTGCACAGCGAGAGTTTGTCAACGCGAGTACGCCATGATCACGTATCGCGGGACTTCGCAATTGCGAGCAGCAACAATCTCGCACTCGCGAAAATACAAAATTTGCAATTCTGCACAAGAAATCCACCAGCAAGAAGCATAAACCTTCTGGAAATGATGATTTTTATCTGAATAACTCCTCAGGTTGACATTTGCCTGCACTTTTTTTGCGAGGAGTCCATTTTGGGGAGGGGGGGGTGGGAGGAAGGAAGTGCCCCACAGTCTTCAACTTCCTGTTCCGGTCCAGCAGGCTCCTCCCAGTGCTTTGTCCATCTCCTGGTCACTTTTCATTTGGATCTGGAGCTGGAAGGATTACTTTTTGTGGATGGTGCTGGATATTTGGATTTGAGGCCTTTTTGACTTTCTTTGGATCACTTTTGGATTAGAAATTTCACAAGTAAGTTTGTTTGGGGCATTACAGTTGCTGCAACTACAATTTTGGAATTTTCGATTTTTGGGCTGTTTTGGGGCCTTTTGCCCAGGGGTACTCAGTGGTGGGTGGACTGAGTCTTTCTGTGGGGTGTTTTGAATTTAAACATCATGGAGGGGCTAGATGGCTTGGGATTGTGCTGATTTTTCTGTGATTTTCGTTTTTTTTGGCCTGTTGTGGCCTTTTCACCAGGGGTAGTGAGTGTTGCATGGGCCTAGTCTTTCTGTGGGTTGTCTTGAATTTAAACATCATGGAGGGGCTGGATGGCTTGGGATTGTGCTGATTTTTCTGTGTTTTTCGATTTTTTGGGGGTGTTCATGGGGACAGGCCATGTGGGTGGGGGCCATTTTGAGTGCTGCTACAGGCCCTGGCCATGTGCTGGGAGGGAGGGGGCCATTTTGAATGCAGGCAGTGTTGTTAGGCCTGCAACCATTTTGCCTAGTTTCAACCTTTATGCCCAGGGGTAGTGAGTGTTGCATGGGCCTAGTCTTTCTGTGGGGTGTCTTGAATTTAAACATCATGGAGGGCCTGGATGGTTTGGGATTGTGCTGATTTTTCTGTGATTTTCGTTTTTTGGGCCTGTTGTTGTGGCCTTTTCACCAGGGGTAGTGAGTGTTGCATGGGCTAGTCTTTCTGTGGGTTGTCTTGAATTTAAACATCATGGAGGGGCAGGATGGCTTGGGATTGTGCTGATTTTTCTGTGATTTTCGTTTTTTTGGCCTGTTGTGGCCTTTTCACCAGGGGTAGTGAGTGTTGCATGGGCCTAGTCTTTCTGTGGGTTGTCTTGAATTTAAACATCATGGAGGGGCTGGATGGCTTGGGATTGTGCTGATTTTTCTGTGTTTTTCGATTTTTTGGGGTGTTCATGGGGACAGGCCATGTGGGTGGGGGCCATTTTGAGTGCTGCTACAGGCCCTGGCCATGTGCTGGGAGGGAGGGGCCATTTTGAATGCAGGCAGTGTTGTTAGGCCTGCAACCATTTTGCCTAGTTTTCAACCTGTATGCCCAGGGGTAGTGAGTGTTGCATGGGCCTAGTCTTTCTGTGGGGTGTCTTGAATTTAAACATCATGGAGGGCCTGGATGGTTTGGGATTGTGCTCATTTTTCTGTGATTTTCGTTTTTTGGGCCTGTTGGTGTGGCCTTTTCACCAGGGGTAGTGAGTGTTGCATGGGCTAGTCTTTCTGTGGGTTGTCTTGAATTTAAACATCATGGAGGGGCAGGATGGCTTGGGATTGTGCTGATTTTTCTGTGATTTTAGTTTTTTTGGCCTGTTGTGGCCTTTTCACCAGGGGTAGTGAGTATTGCATGGGCCTAGTCTTTCTGTGGGTTGTCTTGAATTTAAACATCATGGAGGGGCTGGATGGCTTGGGATTGTGCTGATTTTTCTGTGTTTTTCGATTTTTTGGGGTGTTCATGGGGACAGGCCATGTGGGTGGGGGCCATTTTGAGTGCTTCTACAGGCCCTGGCCATGTGCTGGGAGGGAGGGGCCATTTTGAATGCAGGCAGTGTTGTTAGGCCTGCAACCATTTTGCCTAGTTTTCAACCTTTATGCCCAGGGGTAGTGAGTGTTGCATGGGCCTAGTCTTTCTGTGGGGTGTCTTGAATTTAAACATCATGGAGGGCCTGGATGGTTTGGGATTGTGCTGATTTTTCTGTGATTTTCGTTTTTTGGGCCTGTTGTTGTGGCCTTTTCACCAGGGGTAGTGAGTGTTGCATGGGCTAGTCTTTCTGTGGGTTGTCTCGAATTTAAACATCATGGAGGGGCTGGATGGCTTGGGATTGTGCTGATTTTTCTGTGATTTTCATTTTTTTGGCCTGTTGTGGCCTTTTCACCAGGGGTAGTGAGTGTTGCATGGGCCTATTCTTTCTGTGGGTTGTCTTGAATTTAAACATCATGGAGGGGCTGGATGGCTTGGGATTGTGCTGATTTTTCTGTGATTTTCGATTTTTTGGGGTGTTCATGGGGACAGGCCATGTGTGTGGGGGCCATTTTGAGTGCTGCTACAGGCCCTGGCCATGTGCTGGGAGGGAGGGGCCATTTTGAATGCAGGCAGTGTTGTTAGGCCTGCAACCATTTTGCCTAGTTTTCAACCTTTATGCCCAGGGGTAGTGAGTGTTGCATGGGCCTAGTCTTTCTGTGGGGTGTCTTGAATTTAAACATCATGGAGGTCCTGGATGGTTTGGGATTGTGCTGATTTTTCTGTGATTTTCGTTTTTTGGGCCTGTTGTTGTGGCCTTTTCACCAGGGGTAGTGAGTGTTGCATGGGCTAGTCTTTCTGTGGGTTGTCTTGAATTTAAACATCATGGAGGGGCAGGATGGCTTCGGATTGTGCTGATTTTTCTGTGATTTTCGTTTTTTTGGCCTGTTGTGGCCTTTTCACCAGGGGTAGTGAGTGTTGCATGGGCCTAGTCTTTCTGTGGGTTGTCTTGAAATTAAACATCATGGAGGGGCTGGATGGCTTGGGATTGTGCAGATTTTTCTGTGTTTTTCGATTTTTTGGGGTGTTCATGGGGACAGGCCATGTGGGTGGGGGCCATTTTGAGTGGTGCTACAGGCCCTGGCCATGTGCTGGGAGGGAGGGGGCCATTTTGAATGCAGGCAGTGTTGTTAGGCCTGCAACCATTTTGCCTAGTTTTCAACCTTCATGCCCAGGGGTAGTGAGTGTTGCATGGGCCTAGTCTTTCTGTGGGGTGTCTTGAATTTAAACATCATGGAGGGCCTGGATGGTTTGGGATTGTGCTGATATTTCCGTGATTTCGTTTTTTGGGCCTGTTGTTGTGGCCTTTTCACCAGGGGTAGTGACTAGTGAGTGTTGCATTGGCCTAGTCTTTCTGTGGGGTGTCTTGAATTTAAACATCATGGAGGGCATGGGATTGTGCTGATTTTTCTGTTTTTTTTCGATTTTTGTTGGGGTGTATAACTGAACTGATGTTCCTCTGTCTTCCATTGCTTTTAGGTGCACAAGACTCAAGAGAACCACCAGTGCCAGGAAGAAGTCCTGCAGCGGTGTGTGTGTGCAGCATAACGTCACGCGACGTCACGTCTGGCCACAGACAACTTTGCAACTCGTGCAACTGCGGCCTGCTGTTCTGCCCTGCTCTGAATAAGATGGCCCCAAAAAAAGTTCTCTGTAGCTCCTCTAGCAAGAAAGTTGCCAGTAAGGAGCAGAAGAAGCAAGTTACCAAGGAGGCTGGTGTGCCGGCCGCCGCGTTTTTTGGGAGTAAAAAAAAAAGTACGCCTGCAGCAGCAGCGGGATCTGCTGGGGACCAAGCTGGGAGCAGCACCCCCGCTCCATTGGGCTCAGTGCCTCCACCACCACCACCACGCCAACTTAAGTCCAAGCCCTTGAGTGCTGCAGAGGCAGTCAGTGTACTTCTTCAATCACCATCGACCAGTGATGTTGGCTCATCGCAAGAAAGTAGCAGCAATGTCCCTGAATCAACACAGGTTGTTGTAACTCATCTGACAAGTGTTGAACAACCACAGCCGCAACAACAACCACATGTGCAAGTACAAGCCCAAGTACATGTGGAAGGAGAGGCAGCGCAAGGAGATGCGCAAGCAGAGGTGCATGGAGGGTCACAAGTGCCCACAATAGTTGTTCCTCCCGAAGTAGGGGCACATCAGGAAATCGGCAATCAAGCCGAGGTATCATTGGAAGCCACTCCTCCTGATGATTATTCCTTGGCTTCCACATCCCTAGCAAGGAAAAGATCAAGGTTGGTGTCTACATCTTCTTCAAGCCCACCTCCTTCTGATGATACGGATCCCACTTGGGAACCAGCACCACTGACGTCTGAGAGTGAGGCACACCATGATCTGACAAAGGTACTTAAGCGTAAAAGGAAGGTCGTCAAAAAACTCATAGTTATGGAGTGTGATGAGGCTCAACAAGAAGTGGCGGATACTCCTGCTGATGAAGACTCTCACGACGACGACGCAGTCATCATAAAGGTCACTGCAGCCCCAGCGGACATGCAGCAAAAAGACATTTTGACCCTAGCCCAAGAAGCTGCTGAGCGTGATGATGTTGTCGACGAGGAGGCAATGGAAGAAACACCACAATCATTGGAGTTAACTAGTACACCAACACCTACCGCTTCCATATTTCTTAGTCGCCAGAAGGGACCTCCATCCACCTCGACCTCAATTAGTGGTGGTGAAAGTGCAAAACGTACTGAAGTTCGGCAATCCACATCCTCTACTTCATCTGGCATTAGCAGCACGACCACCACCACCAGTATCGCCGCCTCCTCCGGCCCCCAAAGACATTTCAAGTCTGCAGTTTGGGACTTCTTTAGTGTTTGCCCAAAAAAGGAAAACTTTGCCATTTGTAGCAGTTGTAAGTTGGCAGCAGTCGTGGTAAGTTTGGTTCAAACTATGGTACCGGAGGCCAGAGAGGTCATCTTGAAAGAAAGCACGCTGTCAAATGGTTTGCGCACCTACAGGCGATCAAGGAAGCCCGAATTGCATGTAATGCTGTTTCATCTGATGATGACGAGGAGGAAGATGACGTGTCAAACACTTCACTTACACCCAGTACCCCTGTCAGCAGCACACCCCATGTGAGCCACACTAAGAGTGTGGGAGAGAGTGAAACACCAATGCGAAAAAGTTCATCAGCGAGCGTAACTGGGTCGAAGATATCATCATCATCCCGTAAATGCTTGGTCCAGGGCAACATTAAAAAGATGTTGTTTACAGAAGCGCAATATGAACGCAACCACCCACTGACGCGTCTGTATAACACTAAGCTGGCTAAAATGCTAGCTCTAGACCTTCTCCCTTTTTCTTTTGTAGAAGGGGTTGGTTTTCTAGAATTAGTGGCAGCGCTCTGCCCTAAATGGAAGGTTCCTAGCCGGTTCTATTTTGCCAGAGTTGCGGTTCCAGCACTACATGAAGATGTGCTGGAGGTGATTGGGGCAGCTTTGCAGAAGAGTGCTGTTCACACTATACATCTGACAACAGACATGTGGACCAGTGGCGCAGGCGCTGATTACATGTGCATCACTGCACACTGGGTCTCTTTTTCAGGGGTTAAAGCAAAGCTAAACGCAGGTGTTGACCGGGACAAAGTTTTTAAAGCTGCTCGGAAACATGCAACACTAGCCATGTTTGGTTTGGAGAAACGTCACACAGCACAAAACATTTTGGATGAGTTTAACACAAAGGTCCTTGACTGGCTGTCCCCAAAAAAACACCACATTGGTTATGTTTCCACGGATAATGGTGCCAATGTAGTTAAGGCCATGGAGCTGGGTCAGTATTTCAGAGTGCCGTGTTTGGCGCACTGTATAAACCTGGTTGTCAAAAAATTCTTGAGTGATAAAGACAGTCCAGCGTACGAGGTAGTGGAGACCTGCCGAAAAATGTGCAACCATTTCAGCCATTCTTTTAAGGCCCGGAAGCATCTGAGGAGCCTGCTATATGAACATCGAATGCCAGTGAAAGCACTCATCCAGGAGGTGGCAACACGTTGGAACTCAACCTTCTACATGCTTGAGCGTCTGTATGATTAGTATACGGTACTCGATCACTATTTCTTAAAACAGGGTACAGCTCAGAAGGACCTGAGGATGGGTGCGGCGCAATGGGACATAGTTAAAAGCCTGACACGCATGCTTTGTCCTTTTGAGGTCTTCACGCGTGCAGTCAGCAAGGAGGACTGTCATTTGGGAAAAGCTATCCCATTGTTGTACATGCTGGAGCACCAACTGAAGGAGGTGTGTTCTGTGTTTCAAAAAGATGAAAAAAACAAAGATTCTTTTGTTTTGGCGGAGAAATTATTAGAGCGCCTACAAGGTGATGAACGTCTTAAAATGATCCACTCAAACCAGCATTACATTTGTGCTACTATTCTGGATCCACGCTACAAAAAGGCGCTGGCAGGCCGAGCATTCTTTCCTTTTGATGATGAACATGTTACAAAGTACAAACGTTGGCTAGCCTTGTCAGCTAAGAGGTTTGAAAGAGAACGGCAGACAGAAAATTGAAGGAAAAGGCAGTACATCAGCATCAGCAGGCCATCCCCAGTCAAAACAATCCACTCCTGCACCTGTGGATGTGGAACAAGTGACCTCTCAGCCGTTAAAGACACCGGCAACCGGATCATCTGCACCAGACACAACAGAAACATTGGAGGCTGAAGAGGATTGGCTAGCTCGGCTTGGGTTTGGTTCTCAAAAGGTCACAGCAACAGCTAAGCAAAGTGGAGGAACCTTGGAGGAGGACCTTGAGTCGATGGTGAAGGACTATCTGAATGACTCAACAGAGGTCTATGTTAATGCTGACCCATTGGCGTATTGGCATGGGAAAAAAGAATTGTGGCCACAGCTCTCCAACCTGGCTTTAAACTACTTGTCTTGCCCACTCGCAAGCGTGTCTTCTGAACGTGTTTTCAGTGCTGCTGGTGCCATTGTAACTCCCAAACGGAGCCGCCTCTTGCCCAAAAATGTGGAGAGGTTAACAATGATCAAGATGAATCAGCACCTCATACCACCAGATTACAGAGTACGAGAAAGCGCGCCGGATGAAGATGAGGTGGACAGCAACGTAGATGAGGGAATTTCTACTCTGTCAGGTGACACTGAGCTCACCCTGCCTGAATTCGCAGAGTATGATGACGAAGCCTTATTCTTATTCCTGGACCTTAACACCGAGCCCTGAAAATGAGACAATGGATCAATAACTTTCTTTTTCGTCCTTATTCACTTTCATTCCTGTGTGTCTGTCTTTCTTTGTTGTGCACAGTTAATATAATTCAAACTTTAATCACCTAATCACAAAAACAAGCCCATCAGCAGAACTGTCTTCACTTTGTTTGTTTATTGATTTGAAGGTGCCGCAGTCTGCATTCCTCAGGTTCACAAGTTCAGAAGAACATGCTCCTCTATCCTCTTCCTCCAGACTCCTATTTCCATCAAAGCAGAGGGCTGGATTACGCCCAATGAAGAAAGACTCAGCACTTGTGGGGGTGTTCTACTTCTTTGCGGGTGAGTTGACGGCTCTGGGGCCATTGCTGGGAAGCTCCAATACCGGGAAAAAGTGGTTTGGACCAAATCGGAGGCGGAATTTTTTTTGTGTTTTTGCTGACTTGCTTGCCTTTGAGGAGCTCTTTGGGGGGGTTCCGGCTGTTTGTGGGTGAGTTTCGGGGTCTGGGAGCACTGCTGGGACACTCTAATCTTGATTGCATTTGCTTTTCAGGAAATCCGTGGTGGTAAACCGGAGTTATGGCCAAGCTACACAGCGCGTTTGGACCGAAGGCCGAGAAATATTATAAGTATGCGATTTTGCTTTTGGGCTATTTGGGGGAGTTGTGCTTTTTGGCGGGTGGGTTGGCGTGTCTTGGGGCATTTCTGGGAAGGTCTAATACCGGATAGAAGTTGTTGGGACAAAATCCCCGCTGATTTTTTTTGTTGCTATTTCTGACATTTTGCTCAATGTAGCGTTTTCGGGGGCCTGTTTGGGGGGCTTACTGGTGTTTGTGGGTGGGTTTCGGGGTCTGGGAGCACTGCTGGCTATGGATACTTTACTTTGCAAGACCTTTGAAGCAAATCCATGGTGGCAGAGGGGAGTTAGGGCCTAGCTGCAAAGGGCACGCGGAGTGATTTGGGAAATTGGCAAAAAAATGACTAAGTCCCCATTTTTGTACTTTTGCTCTTTGGCTGTTTGGGGGTCTTCTACTAGTTTTCTCCTGGGTTGACGGCTCTGGGGCCATTGCTGGGAAGCTCTGACACCGGATAAAAGTGGTTTGGGCCAAATCGGAGGCGGAAGTTTTTTTGTGTTTTTGCTGACTTGCTTGCCTTTGAGGAGCTCTTTGGGGGGGTTCCGGCTGTTTGTGGGTGAGTTTCGGGGTCTGGGAGCACTGCTGGGACACTCTAATCTTGATTGCATTTGCTTTTCAGGAAATCCGTGGTGGTAAACCGGAGTTATGGCCTAGCTACACAGCGCATTTGGACCGAAGGCCGAGAAATATTGTAAGTATGAGATTTTGCTTTTGGGCTATTTGGGGGTGTTGTGCTTTTTGGCGGGTGGGTTGGCGGGTCTTGGGGCATTCCTGGGAAGGTCTAATACCGGATAGAAGTGGTTGGGACAAAATCCACGCTGATTTTTTTTGTTGCTATTTCTGACATTTTGCTCAATGTAGCGTTTTCAGGGGCCTGTTTGGGGGGCTTCCTGGTGTTTGTGGGTGGGTTTCGGGGTCTGGGAGCACTGCTGGGACACTCTAATCTTGATTGCATTTGCTTTTCAGGAAATCCGTGGTGGTAAACCGGAGTTATGGCCTAGCTACACAGCGCGTTTGGACCGAAGGCCGAGAAATATTGTAAGTATGAGATTTTGCTTTTGGGCTATTTGGGGGTGTTGTGCTTTTTGGCGGGTCTTGGGGCATTCCTGGGAAGGTCTAATACTGGATAGAAGTGGTTGGGACAAAATCCACGCTGATTTTTTTTGTTGCTATTTCTGACATTTTGCTCAATGTAGCGTTTTCGGGGGCCTGTTTGGGGGGCTTCCTGGTGTTTGTGGGTGGGTTTCGGGGTCTGGGAGCACTGCTGGGACACTCTAATCTTGATTGCATTTGCTTTTCAGGAAATCCGTGGTGGTAAACTGGAGTTATGGCCTAGCTACACAGCGCGTTTGGACCGAAGGCCGAGAAATATTGTAAGTATGAGATTTTGCTTTTGGGCTGTTTGGGGGTGTTGTGCTTTTTGGCGGGTGGGTTGGCAGGTCTTGGGGCATTCCTGGGAAGGTCTAATACCGGATAGAAGTGGTTGGGACAAAATCCATAAGGAAAAGCCTTTTGGCACTTTTTGTAACTTAGGGTTCGTTAGGGTTAGCCCTAGCAGCAGGATTGCATGTGTTTTGGGGTGTTCTAGATTTTTGCAACTGAGTTCTGGGGTCTTAGAGCACTCGTGAGAATGTGTAATTTTGGTTGCAAGTCATTTGAAGAAAATCCATGGTGGGAAAGGGGGGATTTGGCATCGTTAAAGAAAGCCTCTGCCACTATTCTTAACTTGTGGCTCGTTAGGGTTAGCAGTATTTCTATTGCATGTGTTTAAGTGGGGGGGTTTTCGAGTCTTGGAGCGATGCTGGCTATGGATACTTTTGCTTGCTTGCAAGTGGTTCGAATACAATCCACGGTGGGTAAGGGGGTATTTGGGCCTACTTTTACTTTCGAAGTACGTTTTGTCACCAGTTTTCTGCTAGGCCTCGTTTTTTGAGATCTGATTGGGGGTCTTCTACATTTTTGCAACTGGCTTTAGTAAGGGTCTGGGTGGAAACACTGCTGGGAAGGTCTAATTTTGTTCTAAAACACAGTTTACAGTATACCTAGCTTGAGGGGAAAGATCCGCTAAATTAATTTGCCCATACTTATTTATCCTTGAAAAGGTGACTCAGACAGAGTACGCACTTTCAAAAATGTTGTACTGTCTATTAGGAAAATCAAAGTGTGACTTTTTGCACTACACAGCGTACATACCTTAGATTTATTTATCAGTGCTGTTTTTCATTCAATAATTACAGGCCGGGTTTCAGTCTGCAATGGGGAAAAAAGGATGGAGTCAGGCTTCACATTAGCGAGCCGCAATTCAGCATCCGCCAGGCAGGCAGTGGACAGGGTGTCTTCTGGTCACCAACATTGATGGACGAAGCGTCAGCTGGAATGGAGGAGTGCCGCTAATAAGAGGAATTGTTTGCTGCATGCAACTTACTTACCAAATTCAACAGGACAACTACAACAATACAGATACAGTATCCATTCTTTTATTCAATGAGTGTGTGTGACTGCATTTCTTGGATCTCTCTCTGCTTCTAAATTGATCCCTACAGCCATTCTATAGGTTTTACTTCGGCTATTTTTTAAACCTAATTTAATGTAGCCCTGTACTGTCGCATTCTGTCATTCACGGTTGTCGAAAGTACTACTTACTTTTCTGTAACAATGCATTCAGTAGTGCATGCACTTCCTTTATGTCACGTAAAAGATTTATGGTTAGCTTTGTACCCAATAATTTCTTTATGTTCAATTATTGTTTGTCCATGCTGTGCTTTTTTTTTTCTCTCAACAAAACCTACCCAAAAAGAAACCCCCATTCCTATCCATTTTACAAACCCTAACCCTCTTCCCCCTGGTTGTGTGGTTTTGCTTGATGTGTGACTAAATGACATCAATAATTCCACACACTTGCTGGGGAGGATAAGGTCATAGCAACAGGCTAGTGAAGGAATCCGAGGATATATTCTAGACTTACTCAGCTTCAGTACTATTTCTTGTAGTATTAGCCAATGTCAAAGAAATCCCACACAAGTACAAGTTATACTATAAATACTTTACCATTTGTTAGGCTACATTGTGGCACTGTTGTAGTCTAGTGTACTGTCACCTGCTATATTCTCTATTGTACCGTTGTAATGCTACAGTAAGGACAAACCAGGTTTCATTTTCTTTTTTTCCATAGCCATGCAACTGCCACTGTGTCACACCACTAGTACCACCACAATGAGGAGGAAATTTCAGCCGCCCTGGATTGCAACCTTAATCGCCATTTCCCGTGGAGCCAGCCCTGGGCCTAGCCCTACTTTCAAACAGAAATTACAGGTAAGATAAGCTTTTGGTTGGAGGTAGTATAATGGAGTATTAGGAGAGACGAGAGATTGACGGTAGTACTACTAAAGTCCTAGGACTATTCAGGAAAACAAACTTACTGTTAGACCCCCACCCACCAGACTCAAAAGCAGTAAAAAACAGGTATGGTCAGATAAAGTTTCAAAAAGTATATTTTTATAGCCCTAACAAAATAATCTCCCGCAAGACCCTCCCTAACCCCAACGATTGTCCTTCAAAAGTCCCCAAAAAACCCAACTCCCAATTCCCACCCCCCAAAAGTCTCTAAAAAAGGGGCAAGGGACACTATGGCAGGGTGCTGTTGACTTTAGCAGCCAGGGCATCATGCTCCTTGTGGAGGGTGGCATGTTCGAAGCTGAGGCCCTCCACCAAGTTCTTATAGTTCAGTACCTCCTGCTCCAGGTAGGACAGTCTGAGGGATAAGCGGCGCCGGCGTGCCTTGCAAATCCTGTGGGGGGCAGCTGCTGTCTTTGCTGCTCAGCGGTGGCGTTTGGCTTTGGTAGCCCGGCTCCGTACCACTGGAGTACTGCGCTGGCTGGCAGCCCGCACTGTCCCAGTGGCCGTTGTTGTAGTACCAGACTGCGTCTCCTCCTCCTCGAGGGCCACCAGCCGCCGATATTCAGCGACAGTG
Organism: Lissotriton vulgaris; assembly: GCF_964263255.1. Taxonomy (NCBI): domain Eukaryota; kingdom Metazoa; phylum Chordata; class Amphibia; order Caudata; family Salamandridae; genus Lissotriton; species Lissotriton vulgaris. Next base: position 602,345,271 of record NC_141699.1, on the reverse strand, counting down.
GCATCCAGCCTCCGTTGCCGGGCCATTCGAGCCAGCTCCTTCCTCCTTGATGGTCTCTTGGATTTGGAAGGAGCAACTACATGAAGAAAGAAAGACATAGTCTGTAACCAATGCTCCTTAAGATTAACACAAAATGATTGAGCAGAAAGATGTCACAGTACAAGTAGCAAATTGAAAGCACAGTACATAACTATTGAGGACAGTATCTATGTAACCTCCGACTTCTTTATCCTTGCTCTAACATTAGTGGGAGTTTAAGGAACAAATTCTATGAGCACTATGGACTTCCATTACAGTCGACTATGACAGTACACCAGTCTTATTCTTCTACTTCTCTCTTGTTTAGGAAAATTGGTACGTTATCTTATGCAAGCCGGCATAATGCCAGTGCAGTGAACTTGCACCCGAGAAAAACAGACGCACACCATGGTGAGTGAGACAGACTTGCGTTACTGTACCGGTCCAGTACATGCAGGTGGTGAAGCTCTTACTTTTCTATTACGGGTGGCACTGAGAATACTCTGTTAAAAGGGCTACTGCTTAATTAATTTAGCTTTCACCCAACAGTGCAAATGAGTATTAGAAAGGGAAAATGAAGAAGCTAAATAATCTGATTATCTATCACTTCACATGGGATGTATTTGATGACATATGGGATGACTTTAGGTGCTTTGCTTATTATTGAGTGAACAGTGATACACCCACACATGAAAGACGTACTACTACTAAACTAAAGTTAATAAGAGAGGTAGGGAGTGTCCACCGTAATAACCGGATATATGCTGCTGCTACTATTCATGGTAGTATTTGGACAAAATTACAACTTCTTTTCCTTGCCTTTCCTACACTGGAACGGACGTGCGGGTGCGGTGTTACATGCTCTTCAAAGTAACACTTAGTTCATCCAGTGACCGTCTACTCTCTCTAGATACACATATGCTATCTAAGAGTCAGATAGTACCATGAATGATCCAGGCATCAATCCATTCAAAGTATATGCACACATACAGTTTCTGTTTCACCCACCCAAGCTGTTCTCCTTCCACCCATCCTTGCCTCATCATTCACCCAGCCATGCACCATACCATATTCTTTCCTTCCCAGCCACCTCGGGGACCAAGCAAACACATATCATTCTTCTTTGCCAGTCATCATTACATTTCTCGTCCTTCCACACTTACTTACACCCTTCTTTCGCTTTTCGTTCATCCCATCCATCAAGTTCATCTCAGATCTGATTGGGATTCTTCTCGCCAAAAACTTCACAGCTAAGTCGAAGTACATTTAGAGGAGGCTACTACCTGCTTTATTTATAATACACCCGTGCAGAAAGCACACTCTGCAGTCTTCAATCTCAATAAGTAAAGAATATATAGCTTACCTCTGCCCGCCACCACCGTGTCATCCCCCACAGAATTGTCCGGCACTTCCACCGCCTCCTCCCCAGAGTTGTCCTCGTCCAATGCCACCACCACCTCCGCGCTGGCACCGCCTCTAGATGTTCCACCTACAAAGTACATTTAATAATGTTAGAATACAGCACTCACTACTATATAATATTTGGTCTAGGAGGAAGAAAGAAATTTGAAAAAAACAGTATACAATTTAATAATTTGTGACTGTCTACTCTAAAGTAAAAATGTCCCTTTTTCCAGGGAAGGGTGTTGTCTTGCTGCACTTTTTGGCACAACTGATGAATGCTTGCTTTTTATTTTTAACACGCACCACTTTTTCTCCTAACAGACAGAAGCTTGACTTCTAAGAACACGAGCAGGATCAAGTTCAAACCAGGTGAGAGCTCGGCTCGACCACAAGAAATGTGTCCAATTAATCGTCAGCACGAAGCACTTTTCCATTTTCAGTTAAACGTTTACTTTTATGACAAACTTGATTTTAATAAATGTGTTTACTTTTAATAAAGCGTTTAAACTTAAATAGACTCTGTGGTTTTTGGTCCTCCAGACTAGAGTGGATGAGCTAAAGGTTTTGCAATTTTTGCAAGCATGAGTCCGTGCCTCTGACATCATTGGGGAATAATCATAATCATCGGTGACTTTGGGAGCTAAATGACTCTGCCACACTATCTAGTCAGTAAGGAGATTCGGGGTTCAACTACAAAGTCTGTTATCACTGAGGTATGTGGAAAGTCTAACAGCACCTATTATAATTGATAAGCTAAGCAATGCATTATTTAGTGTCCATAGTTCTGTTTGTGCAGATTTGTCCCTGCAACAGTAGTAGAATGGATTGTTCTCCTATCTAAAGTAGTATCTTATTCTTTCTTGGTGGTCATTCACCTTTTTATTGTTGGCAATTGTCAAAGCATAAACATTTAGAAGACTTGAAAAGACATTATGGACAATCCCAGAGGACTGCACTCTATGCATAGAGCTATTGCTGACTAGAATGGGCGTCCAATGGAATTGCCAAATGTGCAATCTTAGTTAGCTACACAGACAGACTAATAAGAATAATCTAGTAATACCACACGGAGTCATAGTCGAGGCAGGATAAGAATTTAGATCCAGTCTACAAGAATATCAAAGACGATTTAGAAAAAATCGAATGAGGAACGCTGGGAAAAAATAAGTACTCTATATTAAAATTAAAACTTACTTGGGCCAGCAAAGGAGCCCTCGCCTGCCCGATCCTGGCCTGCATCCTCAACAGCACCCTCCTCCTCCTGTGTCCTCCTCTTGCCCCTGGGGGAAGCTGATGTACAACATGAAAGAAAGAAAAACAGAAAACATGGATGATATTTGTCAACCAAATCAAACATTTCAAAACAACTAACAAAATATTTTGGCGAAATAGCAAATAGACAACTATTCAACGGGATATATTATTGACCAATCTCATGTGGTCTACTACGTTATTAGTATTGCTTGATTTGCGGACCGTCGAATTGGAAACTTCTTATGTAACTCACTACACAAAGTACTAAAAAGGTTTGCCTAGGATTGGCAGGCAGCAGTCCGCAGCACGCAAAGTGACAGCCAAAGTCCATTGTGATTGCAGATCAGCGACAACACTAAAGTTTCCTACTACATTAACCAGTCATTAAAATACTCAAACTATCAATCCACCACCACTATTTCTTCTTATCGCCATGTGTACAAAGGAAGGACTGGACTTGAGTCTGTAGGGGCTGATTTAGAAGCCCCTTGCGGCTCTTTTGCTCCATTGTTGCGTGACTTTTGTGACGCAGCGGCAGCACAAAAGAGGCGCAATGGTGCGGCGTATATTAACAATGTGACGCATATGGGAGATGCATCACGTTGTAAAGCCCTGCGCCATCAGGGGGTGTTCCGGCGCAAGGGAGGGCGTTCCTGCGCAGGAACGCATCCTAAAAGTGGCTGAGGGAAATCTACAAGATTTCAATCACTCACTTTAACGACAATGATGCGTGACTCAAACCCTGCGCCTGCTTGAAGCAGACGTACGGCTTGACGCAGCATTGGGGAGATAGGGCACCCCAGAGCATTGATGGAGCTGCGCCATCGTTGCGACGCAACTCCAGCAATGCGCCGCCCTTACGGCACAGATGCGTACCGCTTTGGTGACGTTTTGGGCCCATGGTGCGCCGCATTGTAAATACGGCGCACCATGGGTGATAGTGGCGTGGCGCACAATTACGGGCGCATCCCTGCTACTTTGAAGGGATGTGCCGGTAATTAAACATCTGAACCTTAGTGTGTAGCATTACGCAGTTCTTTAAACTACACTCATACATAATTTCACAGGCCAATGAAATGAACACAAAATCGAAAACAAATAAGCATAGTAGCAACACTACTGAGAAGGAGAGCAGTGCACCTGAAATGCACAGAAGATTTTGAAATATAATATACCTACAATGTAATGAGCAGCATTATTGCTCTTGGTAAAAAAAAAAATTGCAATATAATAACACAGCAGGAGAAAACAGAGTAGTAAAGAAATAACTACTACTACTACTCACCAAGCCCGGGGATCTCGAGGCCAAGCAGGTCGAGCAGATCTCGTTCACGGGTCAGGACATCCGTCCACCGGTGGGTGGCCTGGTTGTAGGTGCGCCGGACCCGAGAGTGGTGGTACATGGCCCGGCACACCTTATCCCACCGCTTCCGGTGATCCCGCATCCCGTACCCGCCTCCGATCTTGCCACCTGCCATTATGGTCCTGGGGAGGTGGCGCTGTACATAGAACACTAGTGCGCCCACCTCCTCCAGGCTGAAAATCTCCCGGGGTGCGACTGTCTCCCCCCTCAAACGCCCGCACGGGAGCCGGGCACGGGGTGCAGGACCCTTCCCCTTCTCGGGATGCTTCCCGGCTCCCTTCACCATGGTCTGGGTGGAAAGGAATAAAGAAAATAGAATAGGGAAGAGAAGAAAAGAAAAGAGTTTAAAAAAGTAGTTTAAAATTAACAAAAAGTAGCAGTAAACACAAACATATAGGGCTAGAAAAATAGAGGGATAGATAATAAGTAAAATAGATCAAAAAAAACTTCAAACAAGCAAAGGATGGCAGAGATTTAGAGAGGATACAAGAAGCATGCCCAGAACCATAGCAATGAATGAGAAACAAGATGGCCGCGGCCGTTCACGACCACGCGGGTAAGTTCGCGCGAGATGTTCCTCGCGAACACTCGCGAAATTGTACTGGCGAGCCGCACAATTTGCGAGATTACACTTCGTGCCCGGAAACGGAAATACGTCATGCAAACAAGATGGCCGCGCCCTTGAACGACCGCAAGGGTAACTTCGCGCCTTGCGCTACAAGCGGCTTGCGAAAACGCACAAAACCTTGCGAACTAACACGCCGCAAAAAAAGAAATCGCATATTCGCACGAATTCGTGGCTTCCAAATCCGATCTTGCGCGTGCTCGCGCCCCGCGAATCCCGCGAAATTGCAGAAAAACGAGTTTTGCAAAACTGAAAGCACTCGGCAGGTGCAAGAGTTCAAACTCATCATTAGTAACCATTCCCTGTAGTGCTTCCTGACTGGGGCCCCTCCAGAGTTCAGTTGCTAGTTGCAACAATTGTATGACCCTGCTCTGACCCTCACAGCAGGCTCATAGAATAGCTAGAAGTAGGCCACAAAGGTCCTGGAAAAAAAATTGCACTGCAACAGAAAGCAAATTACTGATAAGGAAGCAGGTGCCAGACCTGGAATTTTAAAACAGTGACACATTAATAAACTAACCCCAAATTAATTCATGTCAGTTGGAGCAGGGCAGGTGTGCTTGTTTTTCCCCCCCATAATCTACAGTGATGATGAACCAGAGGGTGGCATTGATGTAACAGAGGGTGGCATGGGTGAAAGAGAGGGTGGCAGTGGTGAAACAGAGGGTGCTGGGAGGCTGTGATGATGAACCAGACGTAGAAACAACATAGTCGCGACCGTTGCGAGCCGACAAGTAAGTTCGCAATTGCGAACTAGTACCAAACCCTCGCGAACTGGCAGAAACCCTTGCGAACATAAACAAAAAAAAATCTGCAAATTCGCGAGAATTCGCGGATTTTGCTGATTGCGAGTTCGCAAATTCACAAAATTTGCGAACTCCAGATTCGCAAAATGCGCCCATGCTTACTCCCCACACAGTAAGGAAGCGAGCATCAACTCCCCTGTGCAGCAGTAAGGAACTGACGCATCCACTCTCCTGAGTGTAAGGAACCAACGCATCATCTTCCCTGTGACCCTTTTGTTTTCTTTGCGTTACACATCCAAGGTACATTGAGAGTAAAGTGTTGCATTTACAACTTGAAAGAACTGAGCTATTTTCTTCCATTTTACCATTTTAAAGTCTATTTTTGAGTGCAGTATTGTGGATTTATGTTTGGTCTTGTGTTAAGTCTATATAAAATTACTTATTTTTATAATACAACCTGTGTGGTGTCCATCTGTAGTATTGTCACTGTATTACTGTATGTGTTCCCAAATGCTTTACACACTGTCTCTGAGATAAGCCTGCCTGCTCGTACCAAACTACCAAGGGGGTGAGCAGGGGTTATTTTAGGAGTGTAGCCCCTTACACTGACTAGATGCAAGGGTCCCTATTTGGTCAAAGGTACCTACCTCTGCCAACTAGAGACCCCCAAATCTAACATTGGTGGTCAGCGTTGAGGATTTGGACTTGCATTTGTGATTCATATACAGTGATTGGTATACACTACTAGTGAGTGCAGACCTTAACGCATTCACGTACATTTTGGTAGAGATTTTCCTTGGAACTTCCTTTCTATTTTTGATTCCTGAGAACTGCCAGTCTTTTTTCTACCATGATTCAAGTCAGCATCCATAGCATCTGTAGACATCGTATTGGTAAAAGTACCTACCTCTGACAACTAGAGACACCCAAATCTAACATCCATCTATCTAATCTAAGTCATGTTTCCATGGTAGGGTCTGTGGCCTCTACAATCTGACTCCCTTCCGAGGTCCAGGAACTACCTTCGGGCTGACACTAGGCATATATCTCTGTAGCCTAAAAAACTTGGCAAATTGTGGTGGAAAATGCACCATTGAGCTGGGTTTTTTTCCCACTATGTTCCGGTGGGACAAGAAAGCCCTCCCTCAAATTTCACTGAACAAGGTTGGGCCACTTGTTTGGTGCAGTGGTGGCTGATAAGAAAAGCCTTTTCTAGAGCTAGTTTTCGTTGCCAGTTCACCCATAGGAATAGCCATGGTGCACTATACATATTCCCTTAGTCAGATACCATCAACAAAGCCACAATGCGATAGGTCCTATTCAAAGTGAGGATGAGAAATACTCTAATCCAATCAATGGAATATTATATATCATAAAAAATATTAAATGATGGTATTGTTTAATACGATGATTGCACTGGACATCAGTGTGAATGTTTTCTCAGTGGGGCTGATACTAAATATTACTTCGGAAACTTGGAGATGTTCCTCAAAGTCCAGCCATGAATATGTCCCCTTACACCAGCCTTTGAGAAAGATATTGAGAGCCGCAGACAACAGAAGGAAGGGTTGGGTGGAATGTGTCAAAACATCACATTGTACAAGATTTGCAGATGTTATCCAGATTTCAATCAGGGCCTTTTATATAGAGCCAAGCACAAGCTGAAAGAATTATTAGCATTTGAAGTATTCATTATTCTTACATTATTGCCTTATGTAGAGGGCCTTAATGTCTATTAATTTTCTGAGCCTTAAGCATGCATATAAGCCAAAGGTGAATAAACCTAGTAACAGGAAATGGGAATTAAACAACCAATAACACTTTCAGCAATACAAAAAAAAATTGTTGGGAAGAGGAATTTCTCTGGTATTAATGCCCAGCAATATGAGGGCAATTAATCTTTTAGCTCATTTTCCACCATCCTCGCATGCAGACACTCATGGATTGTATTACAGAAAGTGTCCTGGGGATGCAACAGTCGTTTGCGCCCGCTTTACATGCCCGGGGCACTTTGGTATTACAGAAGAGGCCACAGACGCTTCTGCGGCCCCTTCTGTAGTACCGATAGCAGTGGCGCACTTAAAGCGCCTGCGCTATCTTCAGGGGGCATTCCCTAATTTTAAGGGGGGTGCCCCATGCAAATGAGGAAATCCCTTTGCCTCAGCGCCCGCGCCACATTACAGATGAGGGCGCAGAGACAAAGAAGCTCTCAGGGGCTGCACTCACAGTGCGCCATGTAGAAGGTGGTTCCATCTGTAGAGAGGCTCCATACAGAACCAAGCTTAAACTAGGTCCCGAAATTGGACAAAATAGAACCCATGAAATAGGGCTCGATCCTTGAGTTCTGACTACCATCCTTGATCTCTCCTCTCGCTAAAAAAGTACTTCAGTTTAAGGACGGGAAAAGTAATAACCTGTCTCTACTTTATTCTATTGTGACAGAATCAAGTAGGTCTTTTTTGTTTGTTGATGTGTACATACATATAAGAGAAGGCAAGTGGGCCATGTTCTAGTTTGTCCCGTGACAGGATTGAATGCTTTGTAAAACAATGTAAAAGAGTAAGATAATATAAATGAATATAACCCAAGGATAATTAAAAAATCTTTTGGGAAGAATCATGGTTTTTTGATCTATGGTGTCAGATGTAACTTGTTTTTGTGTATGCATCAGGATTCTAGCCTCTGACCTATCCTAAACTGAATCATTCCCCTATTTTTTACCAACTATCATAATAGGGCACATTTTCATTGTTTGCACTCTGTGCAAGGAACGTCTGGCGCAAACAATAAAAATGCACTTTTTCTGTAATGTAGCCCATGCTGTCTATTTCGCGCTTTAGTTGAACTAAAAAATGCAGAAAAATAACAGGAGTTATGTCAACATTTCATTAATTCCAATCGACTGAAACGATTTCAGAATTCTTAGATGGTCCTAATGGGTGCTCATGTTATCCAGCTCAATGTTTCTCATTTGGCCGGTCTCAGAAATTCCAAAAGGATGATCCATTCATACAAAGGATCAAAGAAGGGGTCCCCAGGTTCCTAGCAGATCTCTGTCCTGGGCACGAGGTCCACCGAGCTGTCTTGATCGGATGTATGTCGTTACTACGCATGCTTTTACAACACATGCCTTTACCACGCAGGTTTTACAACGCAAGTCATTACAACGACTTGCGTTGGGGGGCGCTGGATAGTGAATAGTTTAATTTACTATTCAAACTCCAGTCCCCGTGGATAGTAGGGAAGGTTTTGGATAGTAAATTAAACTATTCCCTATCCTACAGCGCCCCCCAGAGCAAGTCGTTGTAACGACTTGTGTTGTAAAAGTTGCCTGGTAAAGGTACTGCGTGGTAAAAGTTGCGTTGTAAACGCTGTTCCCCTTCTTGATCACTTGTGTTACCCACTTACGAAACAAGATAGTCTTTGCATATCAGTGTCAGCCATATTGCAATAATTGGTGAAGTATATTCAGGATGACAAGTGAAGAAATAATAAACAACATGGACAGATCGAACCATGAACCTTCGCAACAGAGAAGAGAAAAGTAACTTAATAGAAAATTAGAAATGGAATGATATGGGGTGTAAACAAATTGACAAAGCGCGACTAAAAGTTTGGTGACAAAGCTGAACTACAATGGGAGTCTGTGGAGGGGGCAGCATCCCCCACAGAGGACACAGAGGATGCTCTAAGGGCGAGAGTCGAAGGTCACACTCGAGGTCACTAGAGTAGGAGGGGATATTAAGGGCAAGGCCTGTCCAAAGCCTCTTGTGTTCTGAAAGGATTTGACCTTTTTAGTCATTACTAAGCTAGATCTTCTCCAGCCAATTAATCCATTTATTCACGTCGTCTCTAAGACTAAAAGCTCCCCAGGACAACAAATTGACAACCTTAGGTGACATCTCAATCACTCTGTCTTTATCTAAGTCAGGACTTAGTTTGTAAAAAAAAAACTGTAAGTTCAGTGGGCCAAGGTTCTTAGTAGGGTCCTCCCTGCAGTGCTGCCTGCCATATGCGCCCGTTGCCAAATGACCCAGCAGCCTAATCTTGATCCCACCTTATGCATATTTCGTCCAACACTCCTTGTCTCTTTAACTTTCTTTTTTTAAATTCCTGATTTCTCACTTTGTTGTTGTTTCCTGCTTTATGTTTCTTTCTCCCTTTCCTACCGTTCTGTCAAATCCTCTGTATCAATGTCCAGGTCGCCAAAAATGAGTGCCGTCGCCAACCATCATGCAGTAAAAAAATACATTGAATGTAAATTTCTTATTATGTTTATGGGATTGATTGTGATATGAGGGGTTATTTTGTCATATGGATTATTTATGTGAGGATAAAGGTTTCTTTGTTGCCTGTATTGTAAAAGAACCAGAGATCCTTCAACGAGGAGCTGTTGCATGGATTTTAGGCAGCTTTTGATTCTTTATTTCATTGTTTCACATTATATCTGCTGTTTCTTTTGCCCCAAAAATTCAATTCGTATTTCATAACTTGAGTTATGTTATGTTTTTAGAGACTACGGCTGTGCTCGGGGGCAATGAAATAGAGTTGTGCACTTCGAGCTGCGTGTAGTGATTGATTTACAAGTAATGTTTGAACTTTACAAATGTTGCTGTAAGTTACTATGTAACTGGAAACGTACAATGTTGCGATGCTTTATTGTCACAGACAACAGGTGCAGTATTGTAATCAGTATCTTTGCAATCTGATGGGAAGGATGCACAATAGACGTGATGCAGTTGCTGAATGAGCTGTGTTGTGAGTAATGAGGAATTTGTATTCATTGGTTTGCGGGAATGAGTTCTGGAGGTGATACCTATTTATACAGGGCTTTAAGTGGGAATAAAAAACTGGGGGGGTTCTAGAGGGGGCGTGGCCATGTAATAGGGGCGTGGCTTAAAAACACATAAGCTAAAAATGTGTGCTTAGCATAGTGTGCCACCCGACTGGTATTTTGTTGCTTCTGTCATTGCATCCAAATATATGACACAACAAGTAACATCATACTTACAACAAGTCAGGACTATTGGCTTTGTCAATGGTTGTTAGTTGCATAAGACAAATAAGCAGCAACAGGGGCTTGTATATAATACTGAAAAAGCTTCCACTTAAAGCCTGGTGACACCACAACAATGTTACTGCTGCTGAATTTCAAAAAGAAAAGGGAAATCCAGAGAGAAAATGACTCTTTTTAAAGGATTTCCCTTCCCCTATAACACTCAAAAAAACACGGACCGCCTGTGCCAGGGCACAAAATAAAGCCCGATAGAGACCCATTTCGAGGCCCCCTTTAAAAAACTACCGGTGCTCAAACCTGGTATGACCCGGCCCACTTAAAACCCTGCCCATTTAGAGTAAGGATGCCCTTGAAAAAGTGTTGTGGTTTCAAGCTGGTTAAGGATTGAAAGGATTGTATGACACTATATTAGGATCGATAATATCACCCTACAATAATGTCACATCCACTACATCGCCTCACACTATATTATCTAGGAAAGTATATGGTATAACATTATAGCTCACGAGCAAGAGCTATACTGGTTGTTAAAAGCCCCAAACCTGAATTGTAGGCCAAACCTGCAGGTGAGGGTCTCTAAAGAGAATGTGGGTCTTTAACAACCAGTTTAGCCAGAAGTAAAAGGGATATCATATTATTAAAACATTCCACCCACTGAGGGTAGAATACTCTAAGTTTTATTACTACACCGGAGGCCAGCATTATGCATTTTTTCCTTGCTTTATTCAAACAACAGGCAAGATAAAAAAGAAATACATTTCCCATTAACAATTTGGAAACTATAAAGTGATATCTCAATGTGTGTTAACCAATAAACAGTCAACCAGCCTATGAATATTCTTGACTGGAAGAAACAAGTTCTCTTTTTTTGCTGCTCACAGTAAAGATAATTAATCCTTTTTACATTGTCTTTACTGTTGTGACTGCATATTTAAATGTTTAAATTTCATTTGTAAGGTAGATTTATTGCTAATGCTTAACATTTCGTTTATTGTCCCCAGTCAGGTCTGGTCTTTTGACCGAACCTCATCTGTTTTGAGTGTGCGCTCATTTGCATCTATTTTTTACCAGCCTGTGCTCCATTATCTGGCCTGTGGGCATAAGACGCCCCCATCAGAGAGGGGTTGCAGCCTACACAGATGGAATTCACAGCATCGTCTGGGACGATGGTTTCTGGCACAGCAATTCCTGAATAAGTGGCTCCTCCCCTTGCATCTGCCATAAAGACGGAGATGCCCCTCCCAGAGGGTGTATATTCTATCTCGCAATGGCACAGCTGGGCAGGATTTTATGAGCCTCTTGCCTTACCTGTGTTTTATCACACATATCTGGCTTCCCAGAAATCGACTCTTTTAACAAAGTGTATTTAAAGTTTTATTTATTTATTCATTAAAGCTGTCAATCTTTTCCCTCTAATCCGCCTCAGAAGTGACATCAAAGCAGAAGAAAGAATAGGCGCAGTCCCACAACTATAAGTTCTTCCACCGCTTCCCATGACCATACCCAGGCTTGAGCCTAGAATCTGCCCCCTGAAGAATGTATAACGTTTACGGATAGTCATTGTTACAACAACTGAATTATCTTGCAAAACTACCTGGAAGAATTCACACTCACCAACTCTGCTTTTTTTACAGACCTCCATCTTATCTCTATTTCCCTGAACATGATACAAACAGCCAATTGGGTTGGCCTTTATCGCCTCTGGGCTTCAACTTAAATCTAACAAACAGATTCGCTCCTCTGGACTCCGTATGTGATGGTGAGTTACTGGGAAGTAATGTTGCTTCTATAACTTTAAATCCCCCCCAATCTGATATTCATAGTATAAACCAAATCCTTACTCCGGTTACAGAAGATAGGCCTACTCAAATGATTAGTAGTATTCATGGTATAGACAAAGGTCTACATTTTCTGTTATTGAATATAGCTGGCATGAGGGCTTTGGGAGGGGCGGCCGACCAGAGGGAGGCCTGCTCCTCCCGGGGGGGTTTTGGGGCCCAGTTGGTGGGGGGTAGTAGCCAGAACCGTAAGTGGGTTGTTTTTGGGCTGGGAGTTTGTCCTTGGGCTGGGAGTCGGGCGGTATTTGGGCTAGGGGGCATAAAACCGGACATTTTAGGTCACTGTCCACCATTTCGGTGGAAGTGACACAGCAGCCGGCTTGGGGACTGTGGGGACGTTTTTTCAATTTTCCCACCGCTCGCCCTTTATGGGTGGCAAGAAGGGGATGTTGGGATTTTTGGGTGTAGGGGGTTGGTTGGTAGGACACACGGACGTTTTTTTGTGAGCTGGTGCATCGGGGGGGTTATGTACGGGGTTTTGTCGCTGGAACAGGTGCTGGTGTGTTGTTCAGCCTTCAGTTGGGCGGTTTTTCCCTAAGGGCTGTGAGAATTTAGGAGGTCTGTTTTCTGAAGAGAGGGGGAATAAGTGCAACAGGTTATTTAGTTAGGTAGGGAGGCAAGTTTTACTTTGGCTAAGTGTTCAGGTTTTGGTGTTTGGAGAACCATGTTTAGGAGAGGGGTTGGGTGGTCTTGTTAGGAAGTTGTTATTTAGTAAGGCATAGTTTTGTACGGCACAGGCCAAGGGATAATTTTGTGAGGTACACCTGCTTCCAATAAAGTGGCGTTTGTCACACCTTAATCGGAGTCTGTGTCAGTGCTGCCCCCCCTCCCTGGTGGGCCCCAATCATTTTAAATTGACTAACATAGAAGGGCTGGACTTTATAAAAAACGATGACATCATCTGTTGTCAAGAGACATGGGCTTTAGATGACTTTTATGTTGATGGTTTTCTCACATTTTGCCAAGTGGTTAGTCCTACCTATTTCAACTAATAATTTATGTTTAGGTGCTAATATATTTTTACCTCTGCCTGGTGTCGTCATAATGTATTCTTTCTCTAGATAGTCTGATTTGTTACTCATTCAATTTTATTTTTGATAATCAATCAACAGAGCTTACAGGGTTACCAGTCCAAACCAAAAGCAGTTAATGGTGATATCTATGGTCAGGAGATTTCAACATTGCTCTTTTTAACCAGAGTAGTAACTCAGTATGCTGTGTTATGGATGCACATGGTGAAGGTATGTTCAATGTTAAACATTGCCCATGAGGGGAGGCCCTATATGGGCTACTCACTAAACACAAACTAGTGTTAGCTAGTGATTTATCAGGACAGGACAAGATAGTAAGTCCATCCTTTACAGGTTCCTGCCAAGGTAGTACTATTGATTTTATTGCAATCCCCGCGAATCTGCGACTTTAATTTACTGACTTTAAGATTATTGTTAATTTTTCTGAGTGATCATAATGCCTTCTACCTGAATCTGGATTTACAGTTTAAGTCTGAATGTGACTGCTTACAACCGGGCGATCTGGATTACAGGGAAAAAAAGGGCACTAGAATAACATGGGAGAAAATAGATGCCACCTCTAATTTACGAAGGAGATTGTCTTCAGGGAATATGAATCCATTATCACCTGTTTGTCACCTGAAGCTGATATTAGCTTTATTATTAAATATTTTCTGTTGATTAGTAAAGAGATATCACACACCCTCACTTCCCGAAATGTAATAAATATACATCTGGGCAGAGATGGTTTAACTCACCATGCTCAACTACCCATAAACAACTTTTAGAGGCGCTTAAACAGACCCAGTGTGATATCACTCTTATTAGGGAACTTCACCTAGCTCCTAAAATGGATGAGAATTTCGCAAAAATTAGATTAGAAAGGAAGCATGGGCCAATCTGGAGGCGACAAGCATTACCAGGGACCCCAGGAGAGTCTGGGATATATTAAATCCCCCTTATTTTGTTGATGATACCTCCTCTACAATTGTGAACAACATCACAGCTGAATGATGGATGGCTCATTTTGCAGAGGTTTTTAGATCAGATTGCAAGGTGGACCAACTAGCTGATGATGTGGTGAATATTAACTTCCAGGTTCTCTATAATTATAGTAGTTCTATTGAAGTCACTGAAATTACTCTGGCACTGAAGACTTTTTCCTCAGGAAAAGCCCCAGGGTCTGAATGGGGGTACTTGTGGGCATCTTTACATTTAATATTGCTTTATGGGCTCCAAATAATACTACTATATTAAGAGCTGCAATTTAAAGGGATCCCATCGGGACATAAAGAGAGGCAGTATTGTTCATATTTATAAGAAAGGGAATAGGAACAATCCAAAGTGCTACTGTCCAATTTCTCTTCTTGATTCAATTTCAAATATATTGGCAACAGTCCTTTTTTCAAGATTAGGGGACTGGGCTGAAAAACATTCCATCTTGTCCAATGACCAACATGGCTACCGCCCACGTATTTGTACTGTCGAACACTCTTTAAACCACAACCGATCTCAGAGATTCCTCATTAACGGCATTGTATCAGCTCCCACCCCAGTCACGGTTGGAGTACCCCAAGGTTCAACCCTGTCCCCCACCCTATTTAATCTTTACTTAAAGCCACTCACCAAAGTTCTTCGTACCACCAACTTCTCCTACCATATGTAAGCAGACAATACCCAAATATACATCAATATTTCTTCGCTCGAGGAGATCCTCTCCCTGAATCAGACCCTGAAACTGACTGTCCAATGGCTAGCTGCTAACCAACTCAAACTCAAGGCAAAGAAAACTGAATTTCTCCTAATCTCCCCTTTAAAAGCCAATCCGGAGATTCAGATGTGGATCAAGGCCATCACAGCCCTAAACTGCCCGCCGACCATTGTGGACTCTGCCAAATCCCTTGGCATAATTCTCGACTGTAACCTGAACATGCAAGACCACATTAACTCGATGGCTAAAGCAGCCAGATTCCACCTGAGCTACCTATGGAAGCTGAAACCTTTCATCAATGCTCCTGGCTTAAAAATGGCAGTTCAAGCACTAGTCATCTCTAGACTGGAATATGGATGCTCCACCCTTATAGGATTACCCAAGATCTCCTTAGAACCTCTGAAAGCCGGCCTTAAAGCGGCAGCCAGACTACTCAGACTACGCGGACGATACCCAGTTTGTGGTCTCTTTGACGCGAGCTGAGGGCCCTACGGCCACAGTAGATCTGGCTGGTTGCCTGAGCGAAGTGAACAGTTGGATGACCCTGTCTTGTCTCAAACTCAATGGGGACAAGACAGAGGTTATGCTGCTGGGACGCTCGGCCCCGTCTTCGCTGGGCTCCATCTGGCCGGCCTGCCTGGGTCCCCCCCAGTCCCAAAGGATGCCATTAAGAGCTTGGGCATTTGGCTGGATAGGTCCCTAACGCTAGACCACCAGGCTGTCAAGCTGTCTGCCACCTGTTTTGGCCCTATCAGAATGTTGAGGAGGATTCTCCCCCTGTCACCATTCCAAGCCAAACAAATTGTTGTACAGGGATTGATCCACTCTAGGTTGGACTTCGGAAACTCACTTTATCTTGGAGCCCCTGATTTCACATTGCGGAAATTGCAAGTGATTCAAAATTGTGCAGCCCGGACCCTACTTCAAATTCCCCGTAGGTCTTCTGCTAAACCTGGATTAATAAGATTGCATTGGCTCCCTGTTAGGGACAGGATTAGTTTCAAGTCCCTTTGTATTGCTCATCAGTCATTCTGGGCAACTGGCCCACTGATCAATCGTCCTTTAATCACCCCTTACCTCCCTAGCAGACAGTTACGTTCCACCAGCGCGTTCCTTGCTATCGTGCCCAAAGTTAGCCGGGCTAGATCAGGAGGTCGTTCTTTTACCCTCAATGCTGCTAGGCTGTGGAACAGCCTAACCCCCTTCGAACTAAGGTCCAATCCAGGTTTGACCTCCTTCAGGAAGCATTTGAAAACTCTTTTGTTCAATAAATAGGTTCTCTTCCCCTTCTATGTCACTCGCCCTGCTGCTTAGAACACCTTGCAATCTCAGCGCTTGGACGCCTCCGGGCAACTATTTCGCGCTTTATAAAACTCATTTTCATTTCATTTCATTTCACTCACCGGCACCAGGAAATTCTACCACATCTCTCCACTTATGAAAGCGCTGAACTGGCTACCTCTAGAGGTCAGAATTCAGTTGAAACTGGCATGCATAACACACAAGGCTCTATACGCAAACTCCCCTGCTTATCTGGCGCAGAAACTAGTGGTATCTGGAGGAAGCAGGAACTCCTGGTCCGCTAGAAACCTCTTACTACAACCTGACTTTTTTCTGAAAAAAAGAACCTACAATAGGGCGTTCACCGGGGCAGCACCGAAAATTTGAAACTCTTTCCCACCCGCCATCAGAAGAATCCCCTCCTCTAGTGCGTTTCAAGAAGGAGGCCAAAACCTTCCTCATGGGTAAATTCCTCGTCTAAGGCCTTCCCTCAACCACCACAATGTGCCTGATGAATCTAAGACTATCACTTCGTCCCCAGATCACCAATTCTCCCCGCCGAGAATATGTGGGGCCTTTGTTTTTACTGACTCTAACTATTATTGTAACCATACACTTGTATCCCCTTTTCCCCCTATGTTCTCAGCACCCCTGCCCCTCACCAAAATTTTTGAATATTTTTGTATATTTCTGCACTTTAGACTTTTTGTTTGTTCACCTATGTAGAGCGTGTAAAGCGCTCTGATACCCTCACAGGTCAAGTTCGCGCTCTATAAAACACAATTTTAATTTTTTTTTTTTTTTAAAGTTGGAAAATTCGTCAAGGCTAGGGGAGGAGCTATTCATTTGGCTTTAATCGACTTCTCCTGTGCCTTTGACAACTTTAATCAATTCAAATTATGGGACATCCTAGAAGTCATAGGGGTTGAAGAGCTTTTGATTATTTTACTTAAAAAGCTCCACATGGGCACCTCCATCAGAATAAGATATGGCCCAAATGGTGAATGTACAGCTCCAGTGAGTACCAGGCATGGTGCATGGCAGGGTTGTATTTTAACTCCCTTATTTCTGCTCTACATCAATGGACTGGATTAATTTCTCTTGCAACATAAAGCAGACGTTCCCCAGACAGGGCTGGACTGGGAACCGAAATCGGCGATGGCAAACTGCTCGGCCGGGCCTCCCTGGGGGTGAGTAGGGGTGCAGTTGAGTAGTTTGCTAGGGCCGGTTTCGGACGATTTTGTTACAGGGGGACGATTTTTCCGACCCCTGGTAACAGAAACGGCCCACAGGGGGCCACAACTGGCCCTCACCCTGGCGGCCCACTGGGTAAGAAGCCCGGTGCCTGCTACGGCCAGTCCAATCAATCAATCAATCAGTGACACTTATAAAGCGCGCTACATACCCGTAGGGTCTCAAGGCGCTGTCCAGTCCAGCCCCATCCCCAGATGGGCAAATGCCTTATTCCAACCTTGCTATATGCCAATGATGTGGTCTTATTAGCAAGGACCACAAAGACACCCCACATTCTTTTATTGTTTTACGAGTAATTTGGATTTAATAGTCAATGTTGGAAAATCATTTATAATGATAAGTGGACCAAGAAATGCAAAATGTAAACCGTATTTTATAAATAGCCAATTGGTTATTAAGGTTACGACTTTTAATTATTTGGGTATTTTGTTCAACATCTCACTGGACTGGGGCCATTTGATAAACATGAGGTCTCAGCAATTCTTGAGAGTGACAGAAGCTATCTTTCGCTTTGCCAGGATGCTCGGCCATAGGTGATTGAAAGAGATGTTAACAATTATATAAGAGTAAATGTTTACCCGTTGCAATATGTGGAGCAGATGTGTGGGGGCAAGCTAATATAGAAGCTATCCAAAATGTAGAAAATTCCTTCCTACGAAGACTTTTCCATAGAGCGCAGCTACACATATTTGTCATTCTGAGCTAGGGGTAAAATATTTATCTGACTCTATAAGAGCAACCCCCTTGTAAATATGGATTCGGATTTGGCTTTCCCCAGAGGCTTCTTTTTAGAGTCAAGTTATGAAAGATTGCTTAGAACAAACTAAACCACTAAACAGTCCACAGTTAACTTCTATAGAGAATACAATGTCAGAGTTGGGCGTCCCTCAACATTTTGTAATCCCTGAGATCATTGATAAGCATAATAAACGCAGGATTAAAACTCTGTTTTTAAACTATTATATTAATGAAAGAATTAAACAATTATATGCCTTATCTTCTGTAGTCCAATACACCCCCTTAATTACTACCTCCAATATAGAACTTTATTTAATTTTTCTAAAAGAAATCCCAAATATCATTTTTAACTTGCTCGTTTTCACCTTTACTTTTTCTTTGCTGGTTGTGGTTCCTTGTCAGGGAGATTGGTTTGTAAATCTGCAAAACTGCCCTAGTGGCAATACATCTCAACAAAGCAAAAGTCACTTTACATTGTTGTGCACTTTATATAGCACCCAACGTGAAATGTCTATACTGCCAATCCTACGGGCTTCTGGTATTAAATCTCAAAACTGCGTATCTTATACTTACAGCACCTTGCAACGCAAGAAATTAGCTCTGCAGTATTACATTTTATTTGTCCTGCATAAACTTGTATTATGAATAATGATTACATTTCAATTCTTGAATGTATTTAAATAATTGTCTAGAGGAACTGCACTAGAGCTTTTATTGTAACTTTTATGGTATTATACCAAATAGAGTCGATTGACTGACTTTAAAATCATTTTAGTACATATTGGATTTATTAGTAAACACATTTTAAGGATATTGGTATTTATTAGAATAATCTTTCATACTTTGTCACTGGGGCAAAGACAATTTCACATTTCACCAAAATGAAGATGTTCAGCTATTAATGGACCGCTTGAATACCTTTATTAAAGAGACTGTCCATCAAGCTGTATATCACAAAACCTGGAGGCTTCAGTACAAAGAATACTGACTCAGAATCCTTCTTCGTCTTCTTTAATGCTCTCTGTAGCTACCCAGGGTTGAAAGAAAGGGAAAAAGTATAATTCCTCTCAAAATGATCAACAAATATCTAACATAAATAAAATACCGTTGGGCTCTCTTGATTCTGGTCCTCTCTGGTGAGAAGTTTCTAAGTTGACTCATGAGGTACACCTTCCCGCTCAGGCAGTTCGTTCACACAATATGGATGGTAACATGACCTCTATGACATAGATGCCAACGATAACGGAGATGATTGGGACCTAGATGATACTATCTAGGCTGTACAACCAGAGAGCAGCCATACAATCTGTCTAAAGGAGCTAGAAGGTTCATCTCGAAAGCCTAACATTAGTGTTTTAGATTACAAAGGTAAACCCATGTTGGATCCTGCATTCATTTATCATTCTAATTCAACTGATTTGATTATTTATTAAATGGCAGAGTACATCTGTGCTAGACTGAGACAAACTTTGTATAATATGACTTGGAACCGATTACATTCCAAATGTCTTCACCCGTATTTAGCTAATAATATCAGAGCACCTCCTGCAATTCATCCAGACATGTTACTTTTTTCTGCCAAGTTTGGA
Source organism: Lissotriton vulgaris (assembly GCF_964263255.1). Lineage (NCBI taxonomy): Eukaryota > Metazoa > Chordata > Amphibia > Caudata > Salamandridae > Lissotriton > Lissotriton vulgaris. The sequence continues at coordinate 602,325,423 of NC_141699.1, read as the reverse complement.
AATTATTGGAAAACAAAAGTTGACCGGACGGTGACAAATTTCTAGGATAGACAGTTAAATTTAACAGGTAATTTTGCAGCACACTTACAAAGGGGAAAATGGCTCTGAGGATTGTTTTTGTGCAGGAAGGTGTCCCTTTCTGCATAAAAGCAATCCTGCCTATAACACAAAGCAATCCTGCCGATAACACAGGCCTCCTTGCACCACTAATAAGGGTGTCTGTGTTGATGTAAGGCAGCATATTGTGCTCCAGTGCAATGAAGAGGACAGGAATGGGCCATATATTGTTAAATAAGTCACATTTCTGCCCTCTCCCTTTCGCACATTGCAGAGCAGCAAGGTGTCTTGCTGCGTTGCGTGTAACAATGATCTCAGGAAGTAAATTCTCTCCTGCTGAAAAAAAGCTACAGAGATTACCTCTTTCAGTCCTTCAGGTTTTCTAAGCGCAATATTTTTGGTACAAAAGAAAAACAAGAAATGTTGTCCAGTAATAAACCTAAAGATATCTAACAATTTCGTAACAAATCATTACTTCAAGAAGGAAAGAATTTTCCATCTGAGAGACTCTTTATTCAAAGGCAATTGGATGGCCTGGTTGAACCTTAAAGACGAATATCTCATGATTCCTAGTCACAAACCCTTCAGGACATATCTTCACTGTCAATGGACAGGCCCTTTTTACTTTTCCAAGTATTCTTCCTTTCAGTCTTTCTTCTGCATCTTGGTGCTTCACAAAGATATTGAGACCAGGGGTTGCTCATTTAAGTGCTCAGGGAAAGATGTTGATAGTCTATTTAATTACTTCCTGCTCCTGGTTCAGGAGAGAAATCTTTTACAAAATCAGTTAACAGATTTCATTGATCTTTTACAAAAACTAAACATTTGGATAAACCAGGAATAACCAGATAGTACAATTACCCAAAGACATAGTGACAGCGATAAAAAAAGATGTTCAACACATTTTTAATATCAGAATAATAGCTTGTTTGGTAGATCTCCTGGCATCCTCCACACAAGCCATTTTTCAAGGACCTCCATTATCGGGGTCATCAGAAAATGAAAATGAGTCTTCTTTGACAAGGTTTTTCTTATACGATACAATGCTTGGATTAGGAATCCCGTTCAGAACTTCAGTGGTTGTTAAATCATTTGAACTCCTGAAACACCAAAGCAATATTTACTTCTCCCTAGACCTTGTATTATAATCCAGTGTAAATTGGATAGGTTTGGATGCAAGATGTGGTCAGTTCTCAGCTGGAGGTGGATGGTTGGAGCAGGAGTCATCTCTGCACCCAAATTGGTTACATATGCTTGCAGTCTCCTTTGCAGTTCAAAGTTCTGCAAATAATTGTGGAGTGGTGTGGCTCACTGGCGTGGAGTGGTGTGGCTCACTGGTTAGAGGCGGCAGACCCAGAAGCAGAGAACAGCCTGGAACCAGGGTTCAATTCCCGACGCGGCAGGGTCGCGGACCTGGGTCAACGGACTTGATAATTCTCGCCTCGGTGCCTACTCTAACCAGGGATCACACTCGACAACGGCCCCCCACAGACGCCGGGATGCCTGGTTTCACCTTGGAGATACCCAGAAGGGACCATCTCACAGGGAAAGCCAGGACGGGTTCCCCAGCGGTCTTCAGCGCCAGGACACCCCGAGATGGGGTAACAGTGCGCTTTACAAGTATCATCATTACATTATAATTAGATTCCAGCGGTAAGACATATCAATGACCTAGGAAGAATACCATGTCCAGATCATTAGCAGATCTGTGCAATCATTTTGGGAGTTTTGTTTACAGAGGAAACTCTATGTTCAAGGGGAGTGTTTTTCCAGGCAATCTGAACAAGATAGCCTATTGGTGTGCCACACAACTTCGAGATTCAAGCAATTAAGGCCTTCAACCTTCTGCTTTTGAGAAAATATCTTCCAAACAGGCCCCTTTTTAATAGACCGGTTAGCCTCACAATCGAGCTCCCAGCTCTCTTTCTTATGCGATTGGACACCACACCCTGAGGCTTTGACAACGGATGCTTTTCTCCAAGACTGTCTAAGTATCGAAAGTATCTATTTGCCTTGCTCATAATGATATCCTCAGCCCTAGCCAAGTTCATCAACAGAAAATCAACTTAGTAATTCTGATCCTTCTCTAGTAGGCCCAACCGTTGCTCCCTATCATTCTAGAACTGTCAATAGCCTGCTAAACCTAATGCCATCTACTCCCAGTTTGCTGCTGAACCCATAGGATGATTTTCAAGAAATGATTCTCAATAAGTCTCTGGTATTAGTGGCCTGGAAGGATTCAGGTCAGCTAGGAGAACCCTAGGAATTTCAACAGACCCATCCAACAAGCCTGGGCCCCAGAAGCCAACCAAACCTCACAGATGTGCTTGAATAGTATATAAATAACTGGTGTTTGGACAGAAGTTCAGATCCCCTTTCAGCAGATGTTGTTCTAGTAGATATTTATTTAGTAAGGCATAGTTTTGTTTTTCTGTGTTAGCTTCCTTAGGCCTAAAAAACGCTAAACACATATAGGTCAGCAATTTGTGCTGAAAATGCCGGAGCGGACAGTTAACAAGTGGGCGACCATGCGCTGATATGTCGACTTTTGAAAGGAGTAAGAATTTCTAATGCCCTTGTACCCAAATATAATCAAATGTAGCACATTCATTTACTCTTGAGGTTTATCATTGATTGGCTTGATAACGGTGCATTGTCGCATTGTCCTAAAATTTCTATCTGCAAAGCTTCCTGTTCTCCTCTGTTTAGTTTCTTTAAACTGTATATCTGAAATCAGAACCTTAGATATTTCTGCTGTACAATATACACCTTCAGATGTTAGTTTCAATGTTCATAGAAGGACAAACCCTAATCTAATGACTTTCATTATAATTATTTACCTTCCCAACCCATACTCTGTGTAGAAAAGTGCTTGAAAGTGTATATTCTTAAAACAGATGATCTGAGAAGGTCCTTTGTGAAATAGCTTTTAATTTCCTTCAGAAGACCTCATAAACAAGTCTCATTTCCTACTTTAGGCCGTTGGGTCAGATGGGTCGTGGGTCTAGCTGGTATCGATAGCAGTGCTTTCGTAGGTCATTTTGAAAGAGGAGCAATGGCATCTAAAACCTTTTGGGCTGGAGTTGGTTTGGACGTCTTTCTCAGATCCACAAGTTGATCTAATATTTCAACTGTCAGGATTAATTTGCTGTAAACCTCTTCCTCGTGTAGCTAAAGCTGTGTGACTGTGCTTTAAACAAGCATTGTATGGGCCCCTGGTCTTGAAATAAGATGGATATATTCCTAGTTTTAGTAACTGAAAGACTTAATTTTATTAAAAACAGAGAGTGAGTATTACCCTACCACTGCTTATACTTTTAATACAGTCACTTTCTCATTTTAGTGCATAGTGAAACAATCCTCTCACTTTGGACATCACTAGAGAATTATTTACTTAGTTGAATACTTTCATGATTGTTCTGGTCATTGATCCTATGTTTTACTACACTTAATGCCAGCTCTCAAAACAAAGAAAAGTGTGGCTCTTAGTCAAGAGTATTCATAGCCTGGTTGAATGTTTATGTGTTAACACATATTGTGACATCACGTTGTGGTTATTTTTCAAAGAGTTCATGTGAAATGTAGTTCTTTATTACCTTGGAATCTGTTTGAATAGAGCAATTAAAAAAAGCATAATATCCGTCTCTGTGTCTTTAAAAAATCAAGACTTTCTGTTATTAAAGCTAGGAAATGTTCCAATAAAAAGCGAGAAACAGAAAGAAAAAATTGGATGTTGTAGCCGGAGTCATATACCAGCATATATTTGCTGAGCAACTCCATATGATTTAGTGGAGCTCTCCAATGGAACTTTCAACATCCAGTATTCTACTAACTATTCATCATCATTTTTTTAATATGATCTTTATTAAGATTTGTTAGGAGACAGGACAATATTTCATCCATTATCAGGGTGCAAAACATTTTGACGTAGTAGTCTCAAGATCCATAAACCAGTCAACCCTCAACAAACCCCCTCCCCCACCTCCCTCCCCCACTGCTCTTGTGGTGGGTCACTTCATGGATAGTAAGAGTTTACTGTTTGTGGGTGTATTGAGTCGATATTTGAAGGAAGAAGAGAAAGGAGGAATGTGAAAAAGAAATGAGGTAAGTGTGTGTTCAGCTTTGGGTCCCATGCTCCTCACTCGTCAGCACTGCGTTGAGGACTGCATGTCGCAGGGGTGTCCCCTGTGGATTCTTTAAGGTCAGAGAGCACTGATGCCCCTGCCTGTAGGCCATCCATTAGCTTGTCCTCTCTACGAATATGCTTTATACAAATCTCTTCAGCAGTCGCCCATTCCAAGACGTCTCAAAGGCAGTGCTTCATCCCATTTGGCCTGAATTCAAAGCTCAGGATTGGGGATGTCCGCTCTGAGGGTCTTGTAAATGTTAGATATTAATCTCCGCCCTCCTGCCATGTTTAATAATGTCACCAGGGTTTCGGAATGGAGAGATACATCCAAAAAAGACGGCCAGAGATCCAGAGCAGTCACCGAGATCTTTGCGCATTGCAGGAACTGGCCTCTACCTAGGGTGAAGGATGTTGAAGCATCACCCCGAGTGATAAATCGGCCGGCAGGATAGAAGTCTCCTAGAGAGTTACAACTGCAATCTTTCTATTTCTGGATGGACACAGATTCTGCTATTTTTAGAAAGGGTTGGAGGGACCATATGGACTTATCCAGGGCGTATGGTGCTCTGCACAATATCCTAGTGACTGCTTCCTCCCAGACCTCACAGACTAAGCGCACCGGAAATGACACATCTGACTGCACTCTTGAACCCCTCATCAAAAGAACAGAATGAGGCCCTAGAGGAGTTTTCTCTCCCAAATATCCTCTGGATCCAACTAGTGGATTGTGTGTTAGAGATGCCCAGCCACATAGTACAATTCCAGATAGGGGACCTCGAAGCATCCCTGTCCCCCAGTATGTTTAAGAGTGAGAAGACCCACACACTTCCATTTGTTGGCCCAAAGCAATTCCACCAGCAGGCTGTCAAGGGTTGTGAAATATCATCGAGGAATTTGATAATGGGGCCCCTGGAGGACATACAGGCATCTGGGAAGATCATTTTAGTGATTGCAACTCTACACATCAAGGAGAGGGGGGGCTCTTTCCAGAAGCAAACGGAGGATTGTAGACCCTGTATTACTGTTCCAAGGTTTAAATCGAGGCAGGACTGAGGGGTGTGGGCTAGTCTTATCCCCAAGTAGTTTACGCCTTCAGAGGCCCAGGACAGTCCAGTCTCAGAAAGTGCTTGCAGTGCTATATTTGCCAAGTCGCCCAATGGGAACAGGGTAGATTCTGTGAGGTTGGCTCTGAGGCCAGATACCTCACCAAATTAGTGCTTTGTGGCAAGGAGGTTGGGTTAAATAGATCAAGGCGTTGTCAGCATAAAGGGAAACCATGTAGGTGTTTCTTCCTGCTGTGATCCACCACGGAAATAGAACTGTTCGGTGGTTCTATGCCATTGGCTCCATTGCGAGCGCAAAGAGGAGGGGCGACAATGGGCACCTCTGCAGCGTTTCCCTATCAGTGTATACTATACACTCCATTTACTTAGAGCACTGCTCAGTAATGGCGCTGAGTTTCCGGCTATTCGAATAACTGCAGAACTCACACTTCTATTTTAAAACCTGTACTCTACCAAGATGGCGCTTATCGAGCAGTCCTATTTCGCGCTCCAAACGGAGCCTTGAATAGAGCCAGCACAAGTTAGTGTTGCTTTCGCCTATTGCCATTTGCCTGGGTCCCGATAATTCAACACATACGGATACCCTGGGTAAGACTCAACCTGCAGTGAGGGGTATTAATGACTAGCCACGGACTCAATTTTTGGAGTCTTACTTTGCCTCTTTTTCGTTTTAGAACCACATGAATTCAAGAGCATTGTCTCCGCTTCACTCGATCCTTTTAGATCAAGGTAACACGCTTCCTTGGGTACTTGTCATTTTCAATTAAAATCTGTGACACTAGATAATTAAAATGGCTATTTATTATCTTTTCAGAACCTCGATTTACTCGTATTTATTCGTTGAATTTCACACCACTATCACGATACTCAAGTCAGCGCGTTACATAGACGCATTACTAGGTATGGGCTCCTTTTTGTTACATATACTTAAGGCTTGCCTACTATTAGGCTTTATGAAGTGTTGGCTCTGTAGACCTTGCCTGAACCTCGTTTGTATTTTACAGATTCTGTGTGTGCAGTTTCCGGCATTGATTCAACACAACCGTAATTTTTCATTGTGCCGGACCCCTTTTTAAGACTAGGTATTGAACTTTCCTCATCCTTATCATGTTCCAACACTTGCCAGCTACTTCAGTTAATTATGGTATTTTTATCTAGGAGCAGACGCCCATATTCTTCCGCACGTGATACCTGTGCACGCTTTATCATATTAAGATCTTTACTCCTTGGCATTAAGGTAATTGATAACTCCACATTATGGATTCATTTACAATTGCTCATACAAGCTCCTCGGGTTCTAAAACATCTGCAAACTTTTTCAGACCAATTGTGCATTTGAATTGGAAATTTATGTACAAATTGTATTGTAAATTATATGATTTCAATAGACATCGAAAGAGTCTTTGAACCTAGAATGAACTGCTTGTGTAAATAGACAAAGAAAATAATTCTTGTAAAGTTCTCGACTCCAGAAAATGATTCATGTTTTCCATCATTTATGTCTTGCTCAACGAGATGTGCACTCTTGTTAATTTAAGTACACGCCTGCAGTTACTAGATGATGTTTGATAAAAATTAATTGACCTAACTTTGAATAATAAGATTAATGAATGCACATTTACTCATACTAGAGGTTGAGAGATTTTCAATACTGATTTCTTTTCATTAAGAGTTGACACTGTAAATAAGGTATCTTGAGCAAAGAAATGAATCTCGAGTAATATGCTATACATTTTTTCATTTAAAGATTTGTTTTTCATGTATTATGTTTCGTCACTATTGTTGTTTTGTATTGTCACAAGGTGTTATAGAAACAAATATGCAAAAATAATAGATTGATGGGTAACTGTAAATATTTTTGTTTCAGATTAGATAAGGTTTATACAATATACAATTGACACCAGTCCTGAAGATGGTCTCTGAAATCCATGTTTAGAAGACCGAAACATCGACCAACGCCTTATCCTTACTCTTCTTAAATATACTGAGATTTTGGATAGGTGATATTAGGATCTACAGAGTTACTGATTAATTTATACTTTTTTTGTACCTGCAGACCTAATTGTTTACAACTGTCTATATTTGTATATGAAATTAATAACCTTTTTAATACCTGATAAATTCTAGTTTTTCCTATACATCGCTTGTGTTTGTTTTTCATGTTTTCTGTATGTACTGTGACAATTTATGTTTATACACAACTAATAATTTTTTGTTGGAAGAATTGATTTCTTGAAAGGATCATTAATTTGTCCTATAAAGTCACTTGAACCATTATTTTTTGTTAAACAAATTCCCTTGAAGGCACCTACACCTTTCTAAGGTTATAGAGGGCGCTCCGTTGAGGAATAAACCTCGATTAGTGAGAGAGGGCCAGGGTAGAGAAATGGGGAAGCAGACATGTTGCAAGAACTGTACTACTATTCATCATCAAAAATAATCTTTTGACCAAAGGCCACAGAGATACAATATGACAATATATAAGTAAACATAAAAGGTTCCAAATTATATTTTAAAAAATAAGTAATGTAGGCTACCTTTCCTGATACTTAAACATTCTTGTAGAAAGCTGGATATTACTGCACAGGTCAGGTCAGTATTCAACATTTGTAAGAAAACTATTGCAGGCCTAGTCTGAGTAAAAGCCATTACTTTGAGGTTGGGCAATAGATAGCAATGCTGTAGAACACAATAAAAAGAACAAAATGGAATGGTATGCAGAGTGCATTATTTATCCAAGTGATCAAAGGGGCACATAAATGATTCATCACAGAAAAGATCGTCATCAGCAAACCCAAGAAAGTGTTGAATATAACCTAATGTAAAACATATGATCAGGAATCTATTGAAACTGTTATGTACTAAGTTCAAGTAAGCCTCAATAGAGAATTATTATGCTTACCTCTACAGTCACTTTGTCCTACTTTGTGATGTAGTGTATGCAAAAAAAGCTGTTGTGTGATATAACAAATTTGGTATGACGTGGGGGAAGTTTGAACTGTCTGGATACCCAAGATTCATTATCAGTGTTAATCTGGTTAAGAATGAGGCAGGACCCACATTTTCTTTGTGTGGGGAAAGTTAGTCGCTTTTAGTGGTTGGGGGTGCATGTTTAACAGTGGTGTTATTCTGTTTAGGGTTGAAAGGCTGCCCAAATGTCCACTGTAAAAGGACTACGTAATAAAGTTATTGTGGTGTGAGTGAAATTATGAAAAAAACAGAGGAAGGGAGGAAGAGTATCACAGATGGATTCGTACTCCGTAGACAAGTTTACATAAAGAAAGAGAATCCACCTAGTAGTGTTTGGAAGTGTTCCTCACCGTGGTGTGGAGCACTTAGAGTTTTTTAAAATACCCCTCACACACCAAAAGGACCCTTGGTGTCATACTTCATCATAGGGGTCTTTGCACCCCTCTAAGGGATGCGGCGTGATACGACCTACGACTACGTGGGAGCACTCATAATAAAAGAATATGTATACCCTCACATGCACCATACATAGTCTATTATTATAAGTGCTCCCACGTAGTCGTAGGTCGTAGCACGCCGCATCCCGTAGAGGGATGTGGTTGAAATTATACCTAAATTACTGGTGCCTGAACAGATTTGTATGTTTTGTGTTGATGGTTTGGGTTGAAATGATATATATTTTTCTCTGATTCCTTACTTTCCATGAGCTGTCACTTTTCTGGCTGTCATGGTGAGTTGATGTGAAATGCTTGACATTTTGTTGTGTATACATATGGGGTTGAAATGGAAGGGTAACAGTTTTTTCTTTTTTTTACAGAGAGGTATTCAGTGGTATTTGTGAAAGGAGTCATGGCTGTTTTTTGTGATACAGCTGATGGGTGTGTGTGTGAGTATGCAGTTCGTTTTGGGTGGTCCTTAGTTTTCATGTTGATGAAATGAGGATTAGTTGTATATTGTATGGAGTGTTACTCTTATTTTGTATATGGATATGTACGTAGCGTGTGGATTTCATTTGCTATTTTGTTTTATTGTGTAGGAAGGTGCTCTATGGTGTGTAATGAAGAGTGGTGCATATGTGTGAGTGTTCTGTGTGATTGTTGGTTATGCCTAGCTATGCCTGCAATGTAGAAACTATCTGTGTGCTTGAGGGCTCCAGTGCCATTGACTGGCACTCAGCAAATGGAAAAATGCACTGGTGCTGAATTCGAGATCCGCAGCACAACACTATTTACTGCTGTGGTACACCCTTCCCTCTTCTGTTATGCTATGTTATGTAGATTTGCAGAACGCACTATCACCCTGGAGGCAGGGGTGGCTCTAGGCTCATGGCTGTCCTGGGCAGGGAGAGTAGGTAGGGGGCCCCGGAAGAGGGGGTCCGGGTGGAGCGGAGCCCCCCGGAGCTCAGGTCGGTGGGTCAGGGTGTTTGGAAGTGGAATAGAGCCAGAGGCCGCCAAATCCCTGCCAGGGGCCGCCACGCAAATATGTATCCATCCTCAGAGGATTATTATATTAAGAATATATATTGGTGTGGCGGCCCCTGGGGTTTGGCGGCCCTGTGCAGGAGCACGGCTTGCACATGCCTAAGGCCGCCCTTACTGGAGGACATCCTGGAGTTGAGAAGATGTGAGTCTAACCAAACCTAGGGCCTAGTAGGACTACTAGAAAAGCCAGGTCTTCAGCTTCTTGCAAAACTAAAGAAGTGAGGAGGAGGCTCTTATGTGTAGCAGCAGGTCGTTCCATACTTTAGGAGCAATGTAGGAAAAGGCTTGACTGCTGTATCTGGTTTTCCATATCGTTGGGATGTGTGCATGTAGGAGCCTGGATGAACAGAGGTGTCTGGATGGTTTTTGAAAGTTGATGCTATTTTTGAGGTATGCTGGACCAGTGTTATGTAGTGCCCTGAAAATGTGGGTGGGTAGTTTAGATTGTGCTGTTTGTGTATGGGGAACCAGTGGAACTCCTTCCATTGTGGTTTGATGTGAGTGCAGCATGGGAGATTGAAAGTGATTCTGGACGCTACATTCTGAATAGTCAGCAGCCTTATGATGGTGTTTTTGTTGATCCCGACATAGAGGGTGTTCCAATAGCAACGCTTGCTTGTGGCAAGGGCGTGCATAACTGTTTTCAGAGTGCTGAGTCAGAGTGCTCACAGTGCAGAAGGAGACCATTTGCCCAATTATGCAGAAGCAAAGATGATACTCAAGTGGAGGTGTAGACTTCCACTGGGACAACATAATTTGAAAGGCGGACCAGGGGTTTGAAAGGCCAGATCCCCCTTTCATCGCAGGGAGACCAGCAGTTTTTGTTGGAAGGGGTAGGGATTGTTCATAGACCGGTGCAGTGAGAGACTGTACACGACTGTAAAGGGATGTCTGTGGGTCCCTAGAGTTCCCTTGTGAGTCACACTTACTGTGCGCCACATTGTTTGCATGGCCATGTCCCCGGAAATGCACCCTTGAAATTGAATATTTTGCGCCAGTTTGGTCCACATTTTGGAAGGGTCTGGGCAAGCTTCTGTAGTTGCTTTTACAATACCAAAGAACCATTGAGCCCTAAAAGTGGGCATAAATGCTTGTTTCTTGACCAGCGGTCTTTGTGTGAGATGCCCCAGGTGTGTCTTCGATCGTGTGTTTCAAACCCACTAAGTTACAATTAGAACAAAGCTGCTGGGAGTGATTAGGTGTTTTCTTCCATTATTACATGGCATTCCTCTGATGACTCCCCTTGCTTCTTCCCTTGATTCAACAGTCCTTGCGGCTCTCATTGTCAGTCAAAAAGATTTTGTAGGTTTTGACTACAGTGTCGAGAGTTGACATCTTTAGGTCTCGCCTACAATGAACGCGCTGAAAAGCGCGTTCTCGCAGCGAGAACTATAGTCGGCGTCTCAGCAGTCTGAGAACGACGAAGGGAGACAAGACCTAGCCGCGCGCAGCGTTTCCCCATAGGATAATGTTGTGCGCGCGGCCAGGTCTTGTCTCCACAGCATGGCATGGCAGACCGGATCGCGTCGCGCGCCTCTCTGGAATGCAGGGGGAGTCTGCAGAGAGGCGCGCGGCGCTGATAAAAGCTTGGCTGACATGCTCTTTGTTTCTGGTCGCCCTAACCTTGTTAATGCCTGCCTCCTTCGTTCACTGCTGGCAGAGCCGCACTCTTCCATAAACATACGAAAACCTCTTATAACTGTAGCTCATTTCTGACATCCTGTGTGCAGACTGCAGCTCAGTAGCTAGATACTGAAGACACCCCTAGTAATATCTGAACTGCTGCAACAGGGAAGCACTATGCGTGTGCACCGCTCTGTGTGTTGAAATGTCTCGAGGCACACTCTGAGCTGATGCTGGCTCTAATCTATCACAGTAATGTGTGAGCCGTCCTCCCGTAACAAACCATTTCCCACAGCCTGGCCTATAAACGCACCTCCCTCCAAATGCTTGTTAGATAAACCATCAAAACTGCGTCCTTCAGAAACCTCTGGAAATGGTAGCCATCACGCGTGCAATGAATGGGCATATTCTGCGTATCTAGGTTTATGGTGCGTCCACGCACCCAATTAAACTGCATGTTCATTATAATGATTACAAACTTAATGCGTGTGTGTGGGAACCAAACAGCAATCGCAACAGAAAGGGCGTGCTGCTCAGGAGTCATGGTATGTTTTGCGCTCTGCGTGTCTCTCCAGCACATGTCACGGGCAGTGTTCCGTGTGTGAATAGAGTCGGTTCATTGACTGAAACATTCCTCCTTTATTGGGATGGTTTAGCAGCTCTTATCACCGTGCCTCCCCACAGCAAACCTTCCGGAAATAAATCAACGCTCCATAGAGGGGCGCTCTCAAACTAGGAGGACGCATAAACGGGACGCTGATAAGCATCGCACACGGCAATACACCAGGGGGCCAGCAGCATCACACACCCATTGACGACAGTGATGACGTCACAGAGTTGATCCTTTCTCTCACCCTTAGCCTCTCCCAGCCTTCTCTCCCGAGGGAGTAGGGCAGCCGAAGAGGGTCTACACAGAAAGCAATCAGGGATAGTACAGTTCTGCTGACTTCCTGTCCCTTTTTCGACCTCCTTAATTTGGGCCGGGGCAGCTGAGGGACCACGGTGCTATTTAGGAATAGTGTCAGCCACCGGTAATTTACGTTCGTTTTGATAAGGGTGGGATAATTAGTAGAAGCCCTTCAACTTGGTTTCAGAGGCCGTTATTAAATTAGTGGACTTGCAGTCACATGACGTAATTACCAGCAGCTATTTAGCCTCACGGGGCTTCCCCAGACAGGGCGCATTTAACAGTGGACGGGGCTGATCGCTTTCTTATTTGCGGTGCTCTCTTCTCGGCGAGGTGTCAACAGCTTCTACTGCAAACACAACGCTCGCTGGGGCCAGCGAACGACTCGGGCGGCGCTCGTTGAAGAAGTTTCAGTTGAGGCCCTTCTGAAAATCTATTTGGCGCAGGTCTTGCCTATTACATATTCCAAATATCTTCTCTCAATGTTTCAAGCTTTATTACAAATGTCACAAAAAGATGTTAATATTTCACTTCAGTTCTTGGATTTTCGTCACAATAAAATACACTGAACATAATCTTCACAAAAGCTATTTAAAAAAGTTTAAGCTATTGCCATTATAAATTACAATAACTTTTATTGAAGTTTTAATTATTAAAAAAAAACATGGTTATTTGTAATATCAATACATCTAAGTCACTTAAATACAACACATATTGCATTACAAATGCTACAGGTGTCACATTTGCGGAAGTTAAAACTTTTGGCATTGTAAATGATGCAAAGCTATTAATTTCGCTATTTTCAAAACCAACACATAAATAAAAACATGTCATTTACAAGACCAATAGCTGAAACTTTCCTAATGCGAGATCTATTGCATTGCAAATGCTTGTTTTTCTTGACTAATCAGTGCCAATGAGTAAATTTGAGGAGTTCCACGTGATATTTCTCTAGTATGAAGATTTTAATATGTTTATTGTTTTTAAGTATTAGCTGTACAGCACTCTGTAACCCTTGGGCCAGTCAGAGCTTTGAAAAAACATTTAAAAAATCTACATTTTATTATGAAACATGGTGGTGGAGGAGAAAAGAATGGTTATGGACAATAATGAAGAATTGAGGATATAATTGCTCATTTTTCTGTGCCTGTCCCTTCTGGAGGCTATCTATTTTGCTTCTTTATAGGTTTTGCCTACAGTGCGCAGATGGATGAGTAAAAAAGGCAGGCTAAGGAACTTGCAAATAGTATAAATACGGATTTGAATATATTGAATTGGAGCACTTCTATAGGATGAGAGAAGGTGACATCAATATAAGTGAATCACGAAGAAGTTATGTAATAGAAATATTTGGTTGATGTACATTTGTGTGGGAAAGGGTTGATCGACTGTAGCATTTTGAACACTCTTTTACTTGTATAAAAATTGATTGATCGGATTGTCACTTCTCTGGTTAACTTATGAAAATGTCAATGAGACGGGTAACATGGCTCACTTCACTTAAAGAATATTAAGGCCCCCATTAAGGCAGCTGAGGGAATCACAATGCAGTAATTATTGCACCCGAAAATCGCGATAGAGATGGGCGCACTGTTTCTGGGGACGGTATTACCGCCTGTTGACGGTCAAATCGAGAAATCTGTGACACACTCAGAATGAGAATGAGTATGTGCATGTTTTATTAAATATAAAAACCGACTCTTGATAATTCCTGCATGGATTTTGCGTCGGAGCAGATGATTGTCAACAAATACGAAGAAAATATAACAAAAAGAATATGTAAAGAGCATTGGTTGCAGTAGACCAAAGACTTCATTAGTAGGACCGCTTCTAACAAAACTTCAAAAGAAAGAAACGTTCTTTTTTTGCTTTACATTCCAACATCCTATAAACAAAATACTTTGACAAGAAACTATTCCCGGATGTTGAGTTTCCCATGGCGAGCACAGTGGGTGCCGCCGGGGCTCCGGGGACAGTCTTCTGAGCGCGCGCTCTCTGTGGAGACCCTTGTTCTCTTCGGCTCGCTAGGGACGCCTGTCGTCACTCTTACGCAATGTCCGCACGCGCGCGCGCGGGATTTGCTTTTCTATTCTGAGGTACCTGAAAGGACGATGTGTCCTTGAGTGTCCTCGTACACTTAATTGCTTTCTCAAAGCCGCACATCCCTGAATTAGTCAGTGCAGTTCGCGCTACACTGCAATGACACCACAGGAGCCTATTGAGAAGCGGAAAGAAGCAGTTGTCTGTGTGGGCCTGCTTGTTTGCTGAAGCACTGCCGCCCCTGGGCCTCCATGTTTACGTGAGTGGTGGAGAAACGTCAGGCTTTTCGCTTCCTCTGCGTTCCCGTGTTTTATTCAATGGTGCAAGCACTGGGTTGTCTGTCAGAGCCGTTTCATTTATAATGAAAGTATTGATAAACTTACACCTGTTTATTTTTTTTGCGTTACAGTACTACATACAACATATCTCTGTCCTTTGCAAGCACTGGAAATAACAGATGTACCGATTGACCAATGTAATGAAACTTAATTATCAATGTCAGAAGGAAGGAGCAATGAGTTTGCCCTGCTACTTAATTCAGACTCAGGATCCTCACAGATCACAATGTTATTCAGCGTTGGGCATTTAACTCTTAGATACACCCTTCCACCGTCCATGTATTTTGGTTTCCTAAGCTGGATACAGTTTTGCGTCCAACTTCCTGCTTATGGTGTGTGTCTCTCCAGACCTGATGCAAAACACTACTAGAATACATGTATGTGGTCCTATGGTGTTAATGTGAGGCCTGCTTATTTACAGAAAGGGGTTTCCTACATAGAAGTAGGGGTCGAAGTGGGTGGGATCTGAGGGGGGCAACATGCCCATTCTTAATTTTAGAAAGTCAGTTCCCCTACTTTTTGTGAATAGATAACCGCACCGGGACGGTTAATTCTGACCAGTGGCGTAGTTAGGCCTTAGGCCGCCTGATCGAAGAGCGGGCGTGAGTCAGCTGGTCATTCATGTGGCCGCGACGGCGGCAGGTAAGAGCGGGGGTGGCGCTGATGTGATTCTTGCGGCCGCGAGAGCCGTAGGAAGGAGCGGGGGAGGGGAAACAGCCGCCGCACCCAAAACTTGTGCCACCTGGGGTGGTCCGCCCCCATTGCCCCCGCAGGGAGTCTCTTGTACTGTAAAAATGAGGAGGGGCAGACAGTTTATAAAAACCTTCTTGCCAGGGTGCCTGCTTCTCTGAAAGAAATGTAAATGGGCTCAGCTGGTGGTCAATCTGCAAATGTAAAGGTTGCCTGGAAGCCTGCATTGGCTTTAATTGATGGAATCAATTGAAGCTTCCTGATGACACACATTTCATAGACATAGATTTATTTTTTTTTTTAGAGGATTGGGATGGGAGCTACCAGCTAAGCTGTGAAGTGTGCACTTTTAAGACATTAAAAAAAACCATTGCACTATGTACAGTCTGGGTTTTACCAAAACCTATTTTTTGGAAGCAATTTTTTTATCTTATACCTTTTTGCGCATTTTGTAGCAGCCTATCCTATACTGTGTTGTGTAATGCAAGTTTAAAATGATGACATACATGTTCACAGTGCTTTCTGTCACAGACTGTGACCTTGTAGCAATCAACATACACCAGTCACTGTTCTCAACTGCACCAACCAGGATTCAATTATATGAATCTAAGGTGCAGTGCAATAACTATTAGAGGTTTCACAGTGTACGATAGTGCTTTTCCCAATGATTAACATAACTTGCATTCAATTTTTAATTAAAGCTGTGATTTTATTTTATATGTACTTACATGAAGGTGAAAGGCCAGGGCAGCTCCTGCACTAGGTCGGAGGAGCGATGCCCCACTGCTTTGTCTCACTGTAAGAAGCAGAAACATACAATGGTAAAACTACCATTTTATGTTTCTGCTTCTCGCACGGCTAGAAAGCAGAAAGGTTTGCTTGGGGGGGCGGGTAGGTGGGCAGGTCTGCTCTAGGGCAGGGGAGGAGTGGCTTGCCCACTGCTGAGGGCGCTGACTGTTTGGTCGACCCTCTGGAGCCGACCAAACCAGTCATGCGCACTCTGCCTTTTCTCCATGTAGGCTGCATGCAGCCTACATGGAGAAAATGGCCTCGCCATAGGCGCCTGGCTGGGCGCCGTCCCGACCATCACAACACTGCCATTGCAGCACCGTGATTGCCTTAGGAGATGGGAGGGAGGCTGCCTGCTTCTTGTTCCTGCTGGAGGCAGGAAAGGAGGAGCTGACCAAGCAGTGAAGATGCGGGACCCGGGAAAGGTATGTTTTCAATTTCTTTTAGTATTTAAACCCCCCCCTCCCCACATGACCCTACCTTCCCTCGCAATCACTCAACCGTCCCTCTCACACGCGAGACCCTGCGCCCGCCCCCCCACCCATGAGCCATGCCTGCCACAACTGGTGGAAGGCCAAAATAAGTTACAGAATATTTTGGTTTATTAGCCATGCCTTTGACCACGCACCCACACTCACTGACCCCGCCCCATTGAGTGCAATATCACGTTCCCATTCTTTTTTTAATGCACTTTGATCACTGAATAGAAGTATGCATGGGTAATATTAACAAAGAGCATGTTTTCACTGACATATCTGTGCACCAATGATAAGAGGGCAAGGTTTGTGTTGTCTTTGACACTAGTAACCCAGAGGATGGAAAATATCAATTTATGCCACCCTTTCAGAAGGCAGTGAAATGTTTCAAGGAGTAGCCACAAGCATAAATAGAAATTAGTGATTGGGGTACACAACAAAGGAATGAGAATAAAATAACTTGATAGTCTACAGTAGATCCTCCCAACATCATACACCAAGCACAAGAAGCAATACAACTATTAAAAGAATACTACCTCATGAAGTAATAACAGTCCATAAACCAGCTACCTCTCAAATCAGTTTTTGTCTCTGTCCTTGCCTTTGAACCTGGAATTTAAGGTAGCCTGGCCTAGGGCAAGACTAACATCCAGAGGCTCTGTGTAAAGGTTGCAGACCACCCAGAAGTAAAACGACGCAATAGCACACAAAAAGAAAACACTACACCAAAAATGTGTGAAAATACGTACTGCTTTATATAAAAATAATTTACTTTCTGTTCTCACAATATAAAATAGCTTAGGACCTTTCAAGTCACTTTAGATCAGTAACTATCTCATTGGAATTACTAAGCAATTAAATTAATTAAATTTCAACAGTACAGTACTAATGTCATTAAATCAGCATACACTCTCAGGTTGGTTAACTTCGAATCAATAATCAATATCTATGGTACATTTCCTCAGATTTCAGTATTAATTAGATTACACTCTTGAGAAGGGCTCTAGACTTCACCTCCTCCCACTACTACTCATTATCAGGGAACACATTCAATGAGTGGTTCCAATTCCCAGATGCCAACAGTTGTCTTAGCCACTTTAATTAGGGTTTTACCTCTTTTAATTTACTAGAACCCTCAACACCACTTTGGCACGTGCTCCTTCTCTCAGGCTCTATCACAATAATTTACTTTACTCAGAGCCAACACTTTTTAGGGATAGTTTCCTCAAATACAGGTGAAAAGGACAGTCAGGGTGTTGGATCTGTTACACCACGCTCTAGCGCCCTTACTCTCCCTCTTGATATAACTGAAGGAGATTAGGCCCTACTGGTTACCTCTCCCCACCTGCCCCACACACTCCTTACTGCATCAGGGAGGCGCTACTCCCTAAGCCTCCACGTTTTAGGCTCAATAGGGCAGCTCCACCGCAGTCCAGGCTGGCAGTGTCTGAGGGGGAATCTCTCTCACAGCCGGCCTTCCGTCCGAGGAAGCAGGAAGGTTCGAGGGCGGATTCACGGGCACCCGGCACTCGCTACCGGCAGTCAGCTCTTTGCCTTCTTCCTCTCGTTCGCGCTGGCTCCTCCAGTTAGCGCTCGAGCGAGGGGGATTAATGCAGCAGACGCGGCACTCAGGGAATCCTTCCGGCGCCTCCTCACACAACCCGATGGTCGCGCTGAACTCCTGGGCATGCGCGGTGCTCCTCGACAGCTCCGCCTCCGCTCCCGCCTATTTCCTCGAGTCGCGCTGATCCTCGGGGCATGCGCAAGGCCCTCGCTCTCAGGGCCGACGCTATACTCCTGGGCCTGCCCGATCCTAGGCCCCTCCTGGTTTAAGAAGCGGACGCGCCTGGATCATGCACGGTAGCGCTTCCTTACTTCCCAACCCTTGGGGTCTCCACGATGACGCGGCTGGTGCCCCCGGGGTCCCGCAGACGGCCAGAACAGCGCCGCTCCTCACACGCAGTCACTTCCCTCACCTGGCTCCAGGGAAGGTATACACTCGAGCTGCGCACTCGTCCCCCAGGCTGCTAGGGCTCCACAGAGACGCGTCTTCTCCACAGCACATCAAGGGACACCGGCCACAACGCGGGGCTCACAGCACCTCTCCAAGGCTGGTAGGTGAAATTGGAAGTGTGGGAAATCCTCTTTTAAGAGCTCCCTGACAGGGTTCACTGGGGCTCAGATTAAGAAGGGTCTTCCTTCACACGCAGGTTGCTTTTCTTCTTAAGAGTTGATGTATGGGGAGGGATTGGTCAGAGGCTGAAGGGGGAACGTCCCTCTGAAGTGACTGTCTGCCTCCAAGACAAACTAGCTGCTCTCAGTGCGTCCACCTCCTCTCACCACTGCCTCACTCCTCCACTCTTGGGTCAGCACAAAATGGCTGCTGGTCACTGGCCTTATATAGGGTGGCCTGAGACCTGCAGAAGTCTCTGGTTGTTTCTAGAAAGTTCCCTATGTTAGCCTATGGGCCTGTCCTCCAGTAGTGTCCGTTATGGCAGTTGGTGGACACCATTTTAGGTTTCTGGAGATCCCTAGATTTTCAAGGGCCCTGACTAGGCCTCACAAGTTATGAGGGAAAAATGGCGTCATAGCCAAGGAACACCTAGCCCCCTGACAGCACTGAAAAATCCTGATGGGCATATGTAAAAATAAAAATAGAAACTCTGGGAGGCTAAGGGGGACAAAAATAAATAATAATGGTTAGAGTATCCCCAGAAGCAGACAGGTCTAACACGCGTCCCCCCCAGCTGAAAGTGGGGAGAACTACCCAACCCCTTGGGAGTCCTCATCACTAAGGCGGAAATACCTGGATAGACCGTCTGCATTGGCATGGTCCGTCCCAGGTCGGTGTTCCACCCTAAAATCCATTCCCTGTAGGGAGATGGACCACCTTAGCAACTTGGGATTCTCCCCCTTCATTTGCATCAGCCAACGAAGGGGGCGGTGGTCAGTCTGAACTAGGAAGTGCGAGCCAAACAAGTATGGCCGCAGCTTCTTCAGAGCCCAAACCACCGCAAAGGCTTCTCTCTCAATTGTACTCCACCTCCTTTCCCTGGGGAGTAGCCTCCTGGACAAGAAGACCACGGGTTGATCCAAGCCCTCATCATTTAGCTGCGATAACACTGCCCCAATGCCATGTTCTGACGCATCTGTTTGGACAATGAATTCTCTAGCAAAATCAGGGGCCTTGAGAATGGGAGCGGAACACAATGCTTGTTTCAAGGTCATGAAGGCTCGCTGGCAAGCCTCCGTCCAGACTACCCGTCGGGGTTGCTTCTTGGAAGTAAGTTCAGTGAGGGGTGCCACAATAGTGCCATACCCCTTCACGAAGCGACGGTAGTATCCAGTGAGGCCCAGGAAGGCTCGGACCTCTGTTTGAGTCTTGGGGGGCTCCCAGGCGATGATAGCCTCAATCTTTGCCTGGAGGGGCTGCACCGTCCCTCTGCCCACCAAGTGACCTAGGTACACCACCGACCCCTGTCCGATCTGACACTTGCTGGCCTTGATTGTCAAGCCAGCCTGTTGCAGGGCATGAAGAACAGCTTGCAGGTGCTGCAAATGGTCCTCCCAGCTGCTACTGAAGACAGCAATGTCGTCCAGGTAAGCAGCAGAAAAAGCTTCCATTCCAGAAAGGACCCTGTTCACCAGCCGCTGAAAAGTGGCAGGGGCATTCTTGAGCCCAAAGGGCATCACACGAAATTGGTAGTGTCCCTGAGGTGTAGAGAAGGCTGACCTTTCCTTCGCCTCCTCGGTAAGGGAAATCTGCCAGTACCCTGAAGTTAGGTCAAAGGTACTTAAGTATTGAGCAGCTCCCAGCCGGTCAATAAGCTCATCCGCCCGTGGGATGGGATGTGCATCAGTTTTGGTTACTGAATTCAAGCCTCGGTAGTCCACACAGAATCTCAATTCAGGTGTGGTGCCTGGTGGGGCAGCTTTTGGTACCAAAACCACCGGGCTAGACCAAGGGCTACCAGAAGGTTCAATCACTCCTAGCTCCAGCATCTTGGCGACTTCACTTTGGATGCTGGCTTTCACCTTGTCCGACAGCCGGTAGATTTTAGACTTCACAGGTGGATGCTGGCTTTCACCTTGTCCGACAGCCGGTAGATTTTAGACTTCACAGGTGGGCTGTCTCCTGTGTCCACGTCATGGGTACACAGGTGGGTCCTACCTGGAACAAGGGAGAACAGAGAAGTAAATTGCTCCAGGATCTGGCGGCAATCACTCTGCTGTTCAGGAGTCAGGGATGGCGAGAGAATTACTCCCTCCACCGACCCATCCTTTTCTTGGGACGAAAGAAGATCAGGGAGAGGTTCACTTTCTTCTTCCTCTGCTCCATCGGTTACCATCATTAAGACAACCTCGGGCCTCTCATGATGTGGCTTGAGGCGATTGGCATGCAGCACCCTGTGGGGCTGCCTCGGGGTCTTGAGATCCACCAAATAGGTGGACTTCCCCTTTTTCTCCAAAACCTCAAAGGGGCCTGTCCAACGGTCCTGGAGGGCGTTTAGCTCTCCAGGTTCCATTACCCACACTTTCTGTCCAGGCTCCAGTTCCACTGGGTGAGCGTTGTGGTCATACCACTCCTTCATAACTGCTTGGCTGGCCTCCAAGTTGTCTGAAGCCTGCTTCCACAACTTAGCCATTTGGCTCCGGAAGGCCAGCATGTAGCTCACCACGTCCTGGGGAAGCTTCCTGGGAGTCCGTTCCCATCCGTCTTTCACCAGGCTGAGAGGTCCCCGTACAGGGTGCCCGTACAAAAGTTCGAAGGGGCTGAAGCCCACTCCCTTCTGTGGCACTTCCCTGTAGGAAAACAAGAGACAGGGTAGGAGGACGTCCCATTTCCTCCGCAGGCTCTCAGGTAGACTCCGTATCATACCTTTCAAGGTTTTGTTAAACCTTTCCACAAGACCATTGGTTTGTGGGTGATAAGGAGTGGTAAACCGATAGGTAACACCGCACTCCTTCCACATAGCCCGCATGTACGCTGAAAGGAAGTTAGTCCCCCTGTCGGACACAACCTCCTTGGGGAAACCCACTCGGGTGAAGATCCCCATCAGGGCCCTTGCCACTGCAGGTGCAGTGATGGTCCTCAGAGGTATTGCCTCTGGGTACCGTGTGGCATGATCCACCAAAACCAGTAAGAACCGGTGACCAGCTGAAGTTGGTGGATCCAACGGCCCTACAATGTCGATGCCCACCCTCTCAAAGGGGGTGCTAACGACAGGTAGTGGTTCCAGGGGAGCTTTTAGCTTCACCCCTGTTTTCCCACTGGCTTGGCAAGACACACACGTCCGACAATATGTATCGGATGCCACTTTCATTCGAGGCCAGTAGAAGTGGGGGACAAGCCGGGCAAAGGTCTTGTCCTGTCCTAGGTGTCCTGCCAATGGTATCTCATGAGCCAGTTCCAGAAGAAAGGCTCTAAAGCATTGAGGGACCACCAAGGCCCTGGATGAACCATGGCCAGGTGCCTTGGGCTCACTGTAGAGGAGTCCATCCTCCCAGTAAATCCGGTAGCTCCCTACTATGTTTCCTGCTGCCTGGGCTTTGGCCTGTTGCCGCAGCCCCTCGAGAGTAGGACACTCTTTCTGAGCTTTGCAGAACTCTTCCCTGGAAGGACCTCCCTCCACATGCCATTCAGTAGGGATGGGTAGGTTTCCCAGGAAAGCAACATTCTCCCCTGTGGACTCCAGATCCACCTCCGCAGGTGGCCCGTCTGTCTCACGAGGTGGAGATGTCGAGGCAGGGTCCTCCGGCCTCCTGTCCTTCTCCTCTCTGGCAGCCGGCTGGGCCATTGTTCCAGGCTCCAGCGTAAGTGAACTCCCCCTTCGGGCAGTCGCGGACCTTGTGCTGACACAAGTCCAGTCAGGGGGTCCCAGCATCTCAGAGTGAGTCTGGTACTCCACCCTCCTCCAAGCATTGTGCTCCATATCATTCCCTAACAGGCAGTCAACAGGCACGGCAGGGCTTACGGCAACTCGAAGTGGACCTGCAACCCCTCCCCATTCAAAGGGAACCTCAGCCACAGGGTAGTGGCCCAATCTGCCGTCAGCCATTACGGCGGGATGGAGTACATCTGGGATGACCTGCTCTGGAGACACCAGCTGACTCCTTACCATAGTCATGCTGGCTCCTGTATCTCTCAGAGCCTCCCCTCTACGGCCATTGATGGTGACCCACTGCTCATACTTAGTAGTATTAGAGGGCAGTTGGGTCTTTGGAACCATCTCCTTATCTCCCAGGGACACTAAAGTGACACCCGCCCGCTCCCCTCCGTTACCCAAAGGCATCTCCTCCCCGAGCACTACACTAGTTATTCCCGGGGCTTTTCCTCCAGTGGGAGGGGGTGGTCTTTTTGGGCATCTCACATCTCCTTTATAGTGTCCCACACCACCACACTCAAAACAATGAACAACCTTGGCTGCTGGCTTTGGCCAGGGGTAGGGTTGCGAGGGGGGTTATTCTTAGGGATGAATCCTCTGCCCCTTCCTTGCGAAGTATTTTGTGGCCCTTTTGAGAACTCCCTCTTATTATCCCCTCCCTCTTTCTTCTGGGGGGCGCCCTGTCCATGCTTCTGGGAATCCCCTCCAGTCCCCTTAGTCGACACCCGGGTACTAACCCAGATGTCCGCCTCTTCAGCAAGCTTCCTGGGGCTGGTCAGCTTGCTGTCCACCAGATGCTGTCGTAGTTCGGGAAGACATTTCTCGAGTAGGTGTTCCTTGAGTATGAGGTCATATAGTCCCTCATAGTCCCCTACCTCGCTGCCTCTCACCCAACCCTCCAGGGCCTTCCTGGAGTAATCCAAAAAGTCTACCCAGTTCTGCGTGCCTAGTTTGTGGCTGCCCCGGAACTTTTGCCTATACTTCTCAGGGGTCAACCCAAACTTTCTTAGCAGCGCTGACTTCATAGCCGGGTAGTAGGTCTGTTCACTCTGATCTAGGGCCAACAAAGTATCCCTGCCAGTGGGGGGCATGTATTTATATAACCCACCCACCCAGTGGACTTCCAAGATCCCATGGGCCCTCAGTGAGACCTCGTAGGCGGCTAGCCATTTGGCAATGTCATCACTGGGTACATAGCATGCCATAATATCTTTTGGTAGGTAAGGTCTGGGTTCCCTGATGTTGGTTTGGGTATCGCTGCCACCATTCTCTGATTTGGGGGTTCTTAGAGTTAGGGCTTGTAAATCCATCTCTTTGATGGTCCGCTCATGCGCCAACCTCTTGTCCTCCCTTTCCATGTCCATCCTGGCTAGTTCTATTCTCATCTTCCTCTCCTCCCTCCTATCCTCTAACTCGGCGTTGGTCAAACCCCTCTCCGAGACACTACTGCCCGCTCTGGAAGGTGTCCTAGGGCCTGTTAAAAGGTTCCCCCCTCCCGCCTGGTACAGTGTTGCGGTCTCCAGGACAGTGTCCCTGTCACTCCCCTCAGTATCTACTTCCTCCCCGGAATGAGCCTCCACCCATGCCCGGATACTGGTCAGCAGCTCAACTTTCCTGGCGCCTTTCTTAAAAAACACCCCCTGCTGCTGACACCATTCCTTCAATTGGGTCACGGTATAATTTTCCAGCTCTTCCACATTTATCTCCATTTCTATTTGGAGTATAAACTTCTACACAGGAGAATTCCACAGAGTGACCTGGGGTCAACCTCCACCCACCGCCAGAAGTCAATTTAGAAAAATCAAAACACAAATTAGGAGGGCCGCAAGGAGAAAACTCCTGGTGTAGGTTTAGTGTATTGCGACGAATTACTAGTGAGTAGCTGCAACCAAGCCAGGATCCCACCGCTAGGCACCAATATGTTGGAATTTAAGGTAGCCTGGCCTAGGGCAAGACTAACATCCAGAGGCTCTGTGTAAAGGTTGCAGACCACCCAGAAGTAAAACGACGCAATAGCACACAAAAAGAAAACACTACACCAAAAATGTGTGAAAATACGTACTGCTTTATATAAAAATAATTTACTTTCTGTTCTCACAATATAAAATAGCTTAGGACCTTTCAAGTCACTTTAGATCAGTAACTATCTCATTGGAATTACTAAGCAATTAAATTAATTAAATTTCAACAGTACAGTACTAATGTCATTAAATCAGCATACACTCTCAGGTTGGTTAACTTCGAATCAATAATCAATATCTATGGTACATTTCCTCAGATTTCAGTATTAATTAGATTACACTCTTGAGAAGGGCTCTAGACTTCACCTCCTCCCACTACTACTCATTATCAGGGAACACATTCAATGAGTGGTTCCAATTCCCAGATGCCAACAGTTGTCTTAGCCACTTTAATTAGGGTTTTACCTCTTTTAATTTACTAGAACCCTCAATACCACTTTGGCACGTGCTCCTTCTCTCAGGCTCTATCACAATAATTTACTTTACTCAGAGCCAACACTTTTTAGGGATAGTTTCCTCAAATACAGGTGAAAAGGACAGTCAGGGTGTTGGATCTGTTACACCACGCTCTAGCGCCCTTACTCTCCCTCTTGATATAACTGAAGGAGATTAGGCCCTACTGGTTACCTCTCCCCACCTGCCCCACACACTCCTTACTGCATCAGGGAGGCGCTACTCCCTAAGCCTCCACGTTTTAGGCTCAATAGGGCAGCTCCACCGCAGTCCAGGCTGGCAGTGTCTGAGGGGGAATCTCTCTCACAGCCGGCCTTCCGTCCGAGGAAGCAGGAAGGTTCGAGGGCGGATTCACGGGCACCCGGCACCGCTACCGGCAGTCAGCTCTTTGCCTTCTTCCTCTCGTTCGCGCTGGCTCCTCCAGTTAGCGCTCGAGCGAGGGGGATTAATGCAGCAGACGCGGCGCTCAGGGAATCCTTCCGGCGCCTCCTCACACAATACGATGGTCGCGCTGAACTCCTGGGCATGCGCGGTGCTCCTCGACAGCTCCGCCTCCGCTCCCGCCTATTTCCTCGAGTCGCGCTGATCCTCGGGGCATGCGCAAGGCCCTCGCTCTCAGGGCCGACGCTATTCTCCTGGGCCTGCCCGATCCTAGGCCCCTCCTGGTTTAAGAAGCGGACGCGCCTGGATCATGCGCGGTAGCGCTTCCTTACTTCCCAACCCTTGGGGTCTCCACGATGACGCGGCTGGTGCCCCCGGGGTCCCGCAGACGGCCAGAACAGCGCCGCTCCTCACACGCAGTCACTTCCCTCACCTGGCTCCAGGGAAGGTATACACTCGAGCTGCGCACTCGTCCCCCAGGCTGCTAGGGCTCCACAGAGACGCGTCTTCTCCACAGCACATCAAGGGACACCGGCCACAACGCGGGGCTCACAGCACCTCTCCAAGGCTGGTAGGTGAAATTGGAAGTGTGGGAAATCCTCTTTTAAGAGCTCCCTGACAGGGTTCACTGGGGCTCAGATTAAGAAGGGTCTTCCTTCACACGCAGGTTGCTTTTCTTCTTAAGAGTTGATGTATGGGGAGGGATTGGTCAGAGGCTGAAGGGGGAACGTCCCTCTGAAGTGACTGTCTGCCTCCAAGACAAACTAGCTGCTCTCAGTGCGTCCACCTCCTCTCACCACTGCCTCACTCCTCCACTCTTGGGTCAGCACAAAATGGCTGCTGGTCACTGGCCTTATATAGGGTGGCCTGAGACCTGCAGAAGTCTCTGGTTGTTTCTAGAAAGTTCCCTATGTTAGCCTATGGGCCTGTCCTCCAGTAGTGTCCGTTATGGCAGTTGGTGGACACCATTTTAGGTTTCTGGAGATCCCTAGATTTTCAAGGGCCCTGACTAGGCCTCACAAGTTATGAGGGAAAAATGGCGTCATAGCCAAGGAACACCTAGCCCCCTGACAGCACTGAAAAATCCTGATGGGCATATGTAAAAATAAAAATAGAAACTCTGGGAGGCTAAGGGGGACAAAAATAAATAATAATGGTTAGAGTATCCCCAGAAGCAGACAGGTCTAACAGTGCTCCACTGACTTTTGGCTAAATTTGTGTTACACAAATACCAAATACATATAAACATATATGCATACATACTGCAGACAAGCCAACAAGAATTGCAAGGGGCTTTTGCAAAAAAATCCACTGTGCTTCTCACACCAATGATGGCCAAGACTCTTAATCAGGTATACCGTATAAAGGACAACAAGACCTCACTAACCTAAGAGGCATGCATCATCATTGGGTTCGCTTCTCACCCCTGTAAAGGTTAATTGGCTGAGATGGGCTCCTCATCACTCAGCTCTACAGATCTCTGCTAGTTTGGCACCAGTGCCCCCAGTATGAGAAATTAGTATATTTTACCACTGTTTTAGAGGGGTACACTATCTTCTGGCCTCAAAGTAAGGGAACCTTGAATCACTCTTATATGGCTCACACAAACTGATCATACATTGGTTGTACAGGTGGTACAAAATTCGGCAGCAAGGTTGTTATGCAAGATCCCTAGAACCACTCACACCTCCCAATATCTTTGTGACCTACATTGGCTCAAGATTGAAAACCGAGTCAAATTTAAAACACTCTGCTTCATGCACAAAATTAAAGCAGGTAGTGCTCCGAAATATCTACAATCCCTTGTCTGCCCCTACTCTCCTTCTTGCATTTTCCGCTCCTCCAAGTTAGAGAAGTTTGTCATTCCTAAAATCAATCTTTCGCGGATGGGCCGAAGATCTTTCTCCTATCTAGGTCCCTCCCTGTGGAATTCACTGCCTCTTTTACTACGAAACAAGATAGATTACATCAAATTTTGCAAAGCCTTAAAAACATGGTTATTTAACATCTAGACATTTACATCTACTTGTCCCTCTCTCCGCAAGTCTACAAACTGCGCCGGGAAACCCTTTTTTGGGCAGCTGCTGCACATTATAAGTGCAAATAATAATAATACATTATTTGTATGCCCCTGTTGCAGGATTGAACAAAGACTTGACTAAGACACTTCACGTGGTCTTTGTCAACATGTTTCAGCCAAATCAGAGTCGTATCTGAGTTTTTGGCATTCTTCAGGACCCTTGTTCCTTATTGCTACACTGCCAAAGCCTACCTTGTAGTGAAGTGGGATTTGGCTACATGGAGGTCTTAGATGTGTGTGAAGAGAAAAGAAATTGAATAAAAAACAAGTTATACTTAGATGTCTGGTCTAAAAGAAAGCAAACTCTCATACAGGACTCAGACAGTAGCCTGTCTTAAAAGAAAAGCACACAGCCCTACCTTGAACCTTTGCAGGCATTAGTTTACAGCTGTCCAGGTAGTGAGTTCTGGAAACACAACATGGCTTTTATATGCGCAAGTAAATACAAACGTGGCCCCTCTTAGCATGGCTGCTAATCTCGAATAAGGATGTTTTATATACAGAAGGTAATAGGGAGGTGACTGCTTTTTGTGATTTGAATAATTTGGGTTTGGTGAAGTAAGAGGATATAGCATGTTAATATCTGTCACTATTTAGCAACACTGCAGGGAAAGGTTCATAGCAGAACAAAGAGAAACATTTCATAAAAGAAATTAAAGATGGTATATAATTGATTCACAGAGGAAGGCACTTACTTATGGGGGAGAGAAATAACACTATATGGGCAGAATATTTATGGTTGGGGTAAAATCACCAGGAGAAGAAACATTTGTTTAAATTGTATTTTTGTTAAGTTGAATGGAGGGGTTTAAAGATAACCTCAGAGATATGGCAACCCTTGTCCAAATATGAGCCAGTTGGTCATGATTGAATAAGGGCCAGTAGGTCCATAGGAGTAAACGCAGGGCATCAGTCCTGGGTGAGAATAGTAGGCCCAAAAATTGAGAAAGGCCTAGAACTCAGTGTAAATTGGATAATGGAGAGGGAGAGGTAGAACCACACTGGGTGAGGATTATTAGTAGGTGGCAGAGTTATAGATAAACAACTGCATTAGTTTGTTGTTAGATCCTAGTTTGTGTGAACATTTGGATGAGGATTAAAAAATGTGAATGTTACCGCACAAACTTTTGTGACAATTTAGGGTGTGTGTGGTTTCTGAAAGAATCCAAAGAGGTTTTGAGTGAAGGGGAGGCAGTCTTCCTATTCACAAATTGGGGTTGAAGGTAGGGGAGAAGGACATGCGATGTTGTGATGCCGATGACAAATTGGCGCTTGTGACATTCTGGCATAAGGTTGTGCTGTTTGACTAATTGAGAGATGACCACAACAACAGTTACTTATTAATTCAATAAACATTAAAAATGACTACTACCTGCTGCCCAAGTTTTCTTTGGGGGCCTGGAATAGTCAGAATTGCCACACTTGTGTGTGATTGTTAGTCGTTGTGTTATTACTATGATTGGCCGCATGGCAGGGGTAATGTTTGGTGCAAGCTGCAGTGGCCTCCCGATGAGAGCCCAGGCACTTATAGTTTTACATATAAAGCACTGGACTCCTACCACCATCAGGAACTTTCTTAAAAGGAACCTGAGCTACCATGTCCTGATCTGCTTGTCCGAAAGAGCCTATAGTAGTTTAATAGGGAAAGGTATTTTTTTAAACACTTTGGTCCTGATCACCAAAATGTCGAAGCACTAGTTCTGCTACTTAAAAAAATATGTCTTGTTGGAAACAGGTAACTAGTGATGTCTGGCCAAAGTAGCATACATGTGCTGTCTGCTACCAATTCCCGAAAGTGTATTGGCATCAGAATTTTGAATTTTGTGAAGTCTGGGAAGGAGTTTCTTTGTCATATCCAAAACCGAAACGTTACAATTCTGAAGGCTTTACCGGATTATTACCCTGGCTATTGTTGCTGTGTGTTCTTCAGATAGAATTGGTTACAAATTTCTCAGGAACATCAGATATTGGTTAAATATGTTTAAAACATTATTTACAAATGTCTATCCTAGTGGTTTAACTAGCCACTATTTGTGGAATCTGGAACACAAAGGAAAGTCAATATATGTACAGTTGTTGCCAAAGGCAGGTGGAGAAGCTTCAGGACCAGAAATATGTAATTGCATTCATACCAAGTTCCACAGCCTTCAATTTCATTATCCATCTCGATTCCCTGTGTCGCAACTGAAGTTCCCTGTTAACACCTTGTGCATCACTCTTCACATGATCAATTCCATAAAAGCTAAATTTGCGAGTATGGGGTACCTGGTATCACCATTTTTGAATGCCCTAAGATGTTCCGAGATTCTCTCTTGTAGACATCTGATTGTGCTCCCAACATAATTTTTTTTTCATGTATAAATGATCACATAAATCACAAATTTCGTGTCACAGTTACTAACCATTCGTATGGTATGGTCACCCATATTATTGAAATTGAAATGGGTCACTCTATTAACTGCTCATCTGCATGTACTACACCGTCCACACTTGTTAAAACCTTTCATGTGATCATATAACCAATCGATGTGGATAATGAAATGGAAGGCTGTGGAACTTGGTATGAACACAGATAATGAATTACAGTATTTTTTTGGACAATGGATGTATCCCTTAGGATAAAAGATGTGCAATTTAGACAACCTTATATGTCAAGAAGAAGATGTAATTGTTACTATACTTATGACTGGACTATGTTGTAAATTCTTGAATAGGTGTGGACCATTTGCCTACTGGGTACTCTCAAGAAGATGTTCTTTATAATAATATTATGGCTGAAGTACCTTTTGTGAGACTCACTGTATAGCTATCTGAACACTTATACATTAGATCATTGGGCTCTGTACAATTTGACTAAAACAGTTGACATTGGCGCACTGGGCTAGCCTTAACTTACAATGAAGATTATTCTCCTCTTTACACACCCCTACATACGGCACAATTTCATTTGCTAGGATCTCGAAAACTTTGTTTTCCATACTTGTGCCATTCTAATTAGGTTATTCCGTGTTAGGAGATAATACTCCATGACTTTCTAACATGGCGGATGCCTTTTTATGATAGTGGGATATATGGTATCTACAATGATGTAACCAGCCGGTTCTGAATATGTTAAGGACGGCATATGCCGATAGATTGACTTTTTACCCAGACGTTATCTATTGATATGGTAAGACGAGTACAGAATTAGGAGTAGTGGGAATGCATTATGAGAGCATTTAGAGCTCAGGTACAATGGTAAGACTGTAGATCTGGAACGGTTTTGTGTCTTTTTACTGATGGCGAACACACTTTCATATATGGGTGGATATTGCTTGCTATTAGCGTATTTACTTTCTATTCAAAACATGGTCCACACGTAGGACCTTTGAATACTTTACCCTTTGATACCATTCTGATAGTACATAGTGACAGAGGCATATGGATAAAACATTACTGTTTAATGTAGAATACGGGTAGTGTGTTGACCATTAAAAATACCTGATGAACATTACAAGATGGCCGACCCGCTTTTCCACACTAGGCATGATGACGTGTACGATAACTTGCCTGATACGATTAGGGTGTGCATATAGCTTATTCTCAACATGGCACCCAGGGTGCACGCTATACGGAGGACTTTATGGCCCGGGATCTCTTTACTTGGCGTGAGTACAATCTAAAAACTGCGGAGCTACGTAAAAACATTGTTATATTGTATCAGACTGTATACACTAGGTGTATCGAGATTATACATATGGCTGGGATATTTTTAAGTCTTGAATATGAATGTGAATAATACCACTTGCAGATTAAGGCAGGTGGCGCAATGGGACTATGATGCGCTTGTGTATTAAGTATGGACCGCGTCTGTTACAATATGCCTAAATATGTGATTTGGCTATGTGTCGCTATTACTAGAATCATGTGTACACTAATGCTGCAGCCTATGGCAGGAGCAGTGATACTTATGTGCTCCATACCGCTTGCGGCTCAAGGCAGGAGGGGACTAAGGAATACGATGTTCTTGCATATCGAGTATGGACCGAGTTTGTTGGAGCACGTTTATTACGTGACTTGGCAGTTACCCAATTCATAAGATTGATTTGTAAATAAGCGTTTCTGTCCCAATGCAGAAGTTGTTTGAGTTAGGTGCTCTTACTGATCTATAAATTGTCATTCCTTTGTGATATATACAATATTCAGACCCTTGACACACCTATTGGGGCATGTTAGTTATTACCGACTATGTAAATGATATAGATTGTACTCATACAACTTAACCGGAATGAAACAATGCTTATGTACTTGGTGCGTTTGTGCTTTGATTGAAGTATGTAACCTTCTCGACTTTCAGATCATGGACTTGTGATTACAGGACATCTTTTCATTTTGGATTCGCCCAGCAAGTCTCTTAACTGAGGCTTCAGGTGAGCCTGGTAGATGAGTGAATTGGGGCTAACATTCACTTTGTGACTTGTACTTTACATCACAAGTTATTTAGTATTTTAGGGCACGCTCCCATATTTATTTTGTCTTTTTTTTTCTCCCTGTATTATAGTTGTTTGATGGATTGTATTTGTGGAGATTACTAAAACTTGCTGACACATCTATAATTACCTGGCTGGCTCAGGATAAGGGGCCTTAAGGTGATTGCCACCAATGGATCATTTACACCTAATTAGTATAACATAACTCTAGCCAGAGGGATTGATAACAGGTTTTATTTTTTATTTATAGGACAACACCTTAATTTTGGTGGCTTGTTGACTGACTGAATTGGAAATTTAGCTCTTTACAGGATCAGGTTAATACTTTGATTCGATTAGTTGATTTCTAGCCTTTATATTTCGATTTCTTTCCTTCCTTTACACCCCAAACTCCGGCTCCATTTTCGTGCATGGGTGCTGGTATTAGGGTACCATCCTTTTTTAAACTTTTTCAACTTTGATCTAATACACAATTATGGAGACTTTCTTCTAGCATTTATTTTAATTTTCTCTATGGGACAATGAAGAAGGTTCTGCTGGAATTATGTTGATTCACATCACACGTCATCTGTCGGTTGATGGAGACTTGGTTGCATGATACACGGGTGATTAGGGGCACTATGTCTCTATAAAGAGACATTGATGATAATATCTTTTTTATTTTGGGTTACAGCCCTGAAGAAGTCATTGTGTGTAAATATGCATGACGAAACATGTGTTGGCTGTAAATTGTTCCACTGTACTTCAACATCTGCGGAAGCTGTCTATTGTAAATATATGTACTGTTGAAAGTCGGATGCTGGATTCCCGAATAAAAAAGTGGAAGGAAAGTGAAATAAGAGACTTTTTATTACTGCTGGACTCTTCATTATTCTTTTTTGAGTGCTCAAGGGGGAACCATATTGTCACTGCTCTGCAGGAGTACTTTCAAGCAGCCATCTTCCCTCCTATCTATTCTTTTCTCTCTGACGCCTACTTGAAAGCTAGTGACCTCCAAAACAAAGACACAACAACACTCCGCACTCTGCTGTGGTCAGCACTCAGTGGCCTTCTCTTAGTCTCGGCCTTCCCACACTCCTCACTTCCCATCTACTACTCCGCGTGGGCAGCCCTCCTCTTGACTCTGTGCTGCTTCTCTTCACATCCCTGCACACCTCTCTATTCCCTAGCTTCACCCTCCTTGTACTCATGCTACAGCTGGATTGTTTACATCCTAAGACTCCAGCTCTGGCTAATCTCAGAGCTTGAAGGCAGTGTCTGGAGCATACAATAAATAAGGTTCTGACAACCCTGTCCCTTTTTAGGTTGGGCATGGGCACGTTGCACTGCTCCGCAAGGCATGCTGTCTTGAGCTAAGGACTTGATGCTCTGACCACTCTCCGCTCATATTTTTCATTGGCACGTTTAATTGTCTACTGCAAACTGTTACTATTAATTGGTCAAAAGGCTTAGTAGTGCCTCCTTTGTACCGCCTTATTTCATTTTGTAACCTCCCATGGTGACACCCCTTGTTACGAGTGTTATTACACAGTAGTCTTTAATAACAGCCTCTGAGCACTATTTTCTCACATTGCTTTGTCCTGCCTGCTCTTGGACACGCTCTCTCCTAAAGCTTTAAAAAATATATATTTATAGCACGCATTTGCAATGCAATAGGTCTCACATTTGCAAGAGTTTAAGCTATTGGCATTGTAAATGACAATGCCTTTTATTTATCTGTTTAAAAAAAACACATAAATAAAAGGCATTGTCATATACGATGCCAATAGCTCAAACTCTCGTAAATGCGAGACCTATTGCATTGCAAATGCTTGTTCCCAGTAGTTTCCTGGCGTTGTTTTTTCACGTATCTAAGCTGCAAAATGAGGATTAAATCTGTTACACAGTCAGCGATCAAAGGGCAATGTCGGTCACCTCTTCTCCCACTACGTTTTTGGTGAAGTGATGTCAATGGCAGCACTTAGTGCACAGACACAACACACCCAGCAGTTGTATGACACAACATTGAGGTCAACAATATAAACATACAGATATTTTGACTCCAGAGTTTCACCAGTACACCATCAAAATAAGTATATAAATGGAAATATAGCTTTACTATTCTTAACACCACATTTCCTTACCTTGATGATATGTTGGTAGTAATTATTATGGAGTTGATATAAGTGTAGGTCGATATTAAAACTTGGATTGTGGGGTAGAACAGCCACCCTGCAGTATATCATCCACCACATCTACACAAACAGGTGGAGGCCTATATTACATATGCAATTGTGGCAAATGTGTGCCATTGCATTGCTGTGGAACTGCAGGGATCACCAGAGGCACTGGCATCGTACTAATAGGGGAATAGTCTTGATGCAAACACAATTCAAGACAAAAGTGTGCACCATTGGACATGTGAGGCAGGAAGGGCATGTTTTTGTCAGTGACTTACCTTGAGTTTGTTAAATCTCGTGTAAACTTTGGAGTAGAAGTTGATAATGTAATAGCTAGAGTTGTCATTGGAAAAGAAGAATTAGGAATACATCAGCCAGTGCCTAATTTGTAAACAAAAATACGTGCAAGGGCCTAATGTTTACCTTAGGAGCTTGCTGTGGGCACTGACAAAAGCCTGTGACACCAGATACTAAGGCTTTCTAGTTCTGATTCCACCTCATGCCTCTCTTCCCGCAGCCTACACTTCCTGTCTCTTTATGTCGATTTTACAGGCTCTTTTCCAGCCCTGATGTGTTGTCACTGTTTTCCTATCTTTCTCTTCCTCTGTTTCCCTTTTCTGCCCTTGTCTCTCTTTATTTGGGTCAGAGTCTAATGATGGAAAATAAGTTATATTTGCCAAACATAAGTGTCACTGCCCATCACCTGAAACCAAGTAACAATGAGGACTGGTAACAGATATTTTAAAGCCTTATAAAAAATGTGAACTAGAATATGCAAGCATTGCTTATCGCCTTGGGAAGGTACTTCTCCAAAATTGTCTCCCTACATACTTACAGGACACCAGCCTGGTTAACGAATGATAATTAAGGCCTATATTACATAGAAGGGAAGGGGTTCAATGTAAAGATTCGGTGAAATTGGGTATAGTGACTCCCTTAGCTGTTATTAGGAAGCGGATGGGCATCGTTTGTTCCAGAGAAGAAACTACTTGCTCTGCACTGCTTCCGTTCAGGGAGGCAGCTCCTTTAGCAAACAGAGCGCTGCTAGAATTGGTGGTAAAGAAAATATACAAAGATGGTTGCATAAAAGATGGTTTGTGCAAATTATGGTGGTCCTGGGCAAACAAATGCCGAGTTATGGATTTGCTACAAGCAGAAGGAGCACTGAAAGTGAAGTAAAATAAAAAGATAAAAAAAGTGGAAATGTTTAGAAAGTTTAAAAAAAATGGATCTGAGCAAATTAAAACAGGCGCCATCACTGTAGAGATGTCTACAATGTTCCTATTTGGGCAGATGCAGAGGCCTCTGCATCATCTCCATGATTTCAAAGAGCAGCCCATGTGAAGTACGTTCTAACAAACTAGACTAGAGTCTGGTCTTACATGTTATATGCAGGGCAGTGGCATAGCGTGTGTGTGTGGAGGGGGAGGAGAGGGGGGGGGTAACACAGGGGCGGTTGCCACAGGCTCAGAATTCCCAGGGGTGCAAAATTGCAGCGCAATTGCAAATTACGGCATGCAATACTTACCTTGTTCCGGGCGCTGGCAATTCGTGCTTCACCATTGCGCAGGACCATTGAGATAATGTGGAAATGGCTTTTCTGCATAATCATAGATATACCACACTTGCCACATAATTCACTATCTGCTGCATAATTTGTAGATTTC
The DNA here is from genome assembly GCF_964263255.1 of Lissotriton vulgaris. Lineage (NCBI taxonomy): Eukaryota > Metazoa > Chordata > Amphibia > Caudata > Salamandridae > Lissotriton > Lissotriton vulgaris. The sequence goes on along the minus strand of NC_141699.1, from coordinate 602,289,744 downwards.
AATAAATAACTTTGTTCCTAGATGAAGTGGTTCAAAGGTTACTAAAAAAGTGCCACACGTGTGGCTGCACAGTGGTAGGCAATTTGGGCACATTTCAGATGGTGATGTCGCATTTCAATTCATTATGTCATATTTCAGATACTGTCACGTTTCAGTTGGTGACTGCTGTATTTCAATGTTAAACTTGCACCAAGAAGGCGAAACATTTGCCCAGACAGTAGCGATATATGTTAAGGTGACAAAAGAGCAGACTAGCACTGCATAGATCATGCTGCCCCTGCCTACTTCAACCAAGCCTACTGTATAATGCGTTCCTCTATTGCTGCTTATTTTAGTGCCCCTGGTTACAGGTAACCGGTGTGGGTAAAACTGTGTATGTAATGCACGTTTCCATCTTAGCATTTCTTCAGTTTTAATTTAATGATGCTTTTTGTCAATACTTGCAGATCTAGAAGTATTACCCAAAGCTTTAGAAGCCTGTATTACAAGGAGAGGGAGTAATACGAGGGGAGAAGGGAATCAAGTGAAGGGAAGGGGCAGATTAGTTCTGACAAGGGGAGCATTGAAATCGTCTCTTCCCACAGAGAAATGTCAGGGTGGAGAGAGGAACAAGGCCTGGCTGCTGTAAAGGCCAAAGCCTCTAGCAATTGTACCAGCTGGAATTACCAGCCGGTAAATTCAGGTCGGGGCTACCACACCCTAAAAAAGTGAGTGCAGGAAAGCCAGGCCAGTTATGTTTGTTGTGTTCAGACGGAATGGTATCCCACCCAGACGTACTGTTAATTTTTTCATCTGCAGTGCACCCCATGGTTCAGCCATTGCTTCTAAACCAGACAGCCATCTTAGAATGCTTCCTTGTTTGCTAAGTCCTGCAGGCACTTGGACTCCTCACACCATTTTAAGAATATAAATTGCTGCTGGGAAATTTCCTGACCCCACCCTATGATTTCAAGTATTTTTTCTTTCATCCGGTTACTGTACGGCTTTTGGAGTCTGTATTTATTTTTGTGTACCTCTGGTTTTTTTGGTTGCATCCCCTCTGATGTAGGTGATCCTAAATTAGTAAGTACTGAGGTGAGGCAACATGATGAGGTGGTAATGGACTTATTGCTTGCAGGCAAAAAGCAGAGACATTAAAATAGACAGCCTTTCAACAGGTACGGCTGATAGCATGGTTTACGGATAAATTAGTCCTAGGCCCCAATTATAACCAGCTTTGTGTTTCCGCACCTGAATTACCTGGGTCCGGGAACACTAGACTAGTTATTAGCATCGGAAAAATGAGGCCAGTAAAACCACATGTGGCAACAACTGCTAGCATTTACTGGACTTGGCCTCCAGCCCCCACCTGAATCTCTTCCATGTCACAGAGGAGCATGGACTCCCTGCTGACTCACAGCCTTTGCTCAAAGTAGGTGGTAAATGGAAGCATATTTTTCCCCGAAAAGGGAAAACCCTGACCCCGTAAAACAGGATTCACATGTTTTCCCCATTTTGGAATAAACGCCCATGTTAGCTGGATTTCTGTGTGGAGATACTGGCTGGAAATATCATTCCCATCCACTTGGCATCTAGAAACATAAATCTCCATCTTTTAATCCTAACAAAAGAGTTATTTTCAAGGTGAGGGATATTGTTAGGGTAGGATTATTTTAAGGAATTGGTTCCAACTCATGGATAGTATTTTGGTTTGGATATTAGTTATTATGGGTGAGGATGAATGAAACAAATTTTCTTCAAAGGGATATATATATAAGACACCCTTTCACGCTATACGTAGCGTAAAAGGGTTGGGCAATGGGTGTTGTGGTGGGCGTTCCATCGCAACACCCATTGATTATGATGCTGGCCCATATTTACAAGGGTGGCATAAATATGGGTCAGCTCCAAAATGAAAACCAGAGAACACCTGGTCTTACACTTGCACAATGAGGAGACATGCTTTATTTCTCCTTGATTTTGCTGTATTGAATCAGCAAACGCCACTGATTGTTTATGTGCAGGAATGTGTCCCTTCCTGCACTACAAAATCATTTTTTTAAAATGAGCCTGAAAGTCCCCTTGCATAGCATAGTTCTAGGAATGCATCACCACTTCGCCACTGAGAAGGACCTCTACACAGCCATCTTCACTCTCCTGTCATACATAAGCCTACTTTTTAAGTGAATGTGCCCTGAGAAGATCCTCTGAACATGTGACGCTTAGCCTTAACACATCCATAAATTGACGGACACTGACATCACAGAAGTATCAGTAAAATTCACATTCTCCCTCTGCTGAGCCAACTCTGTCTACTGAATATATTTTCCTTGCTCTACATCAACTGAAGCATCACCCTTCTCTAGCCATTGTCCCCCTCAGAAAGCTGGAGGGTTCATCTCCCCAGAAGAGGAGGCAAGTAAATTTGGCACAGGAAATTGTTTGTGCCTACTCTATAGGTAGTGACTCTGTACCTGCTTCTCATGCGAGGGTTCCATACCACCTACATATGCAAGCAGAGGAGAGGAACATGATACATTTGACACTTCTAGTCCTCACCTAGTTAGCCAGGAGAGGGTCCCCGATCCCATAAGAATGCACCGCATTGGTGGCAAGACTTTCTGGACCTGCATTCCTTCAAAGGCAGCCACCTACACCCGCTCAATCCTACAACTGCTCTGCTGCAGCCTCGTATAGCTGTGAGAACAGGTCTATCAAGACCTGCCCTCTTACTGATACAAGGGCAGAGCCTGACAAATAGGGAGCTTTGGGCCCTACAAAACACAGCGATAGAGTCTGGAAGGCGCTTAACCACACCAGTGGCGGCAGACACATTTAAACAGTGGTGAGGCGGGGACGGAATAATAATTCAATTAAAATATAACTTACCTGATGCTGCTTCATTGGCCTTGCACCTTGGAGCTCCTCTGCTCCCTGGTCCCAGCCGTCCCTAGGACAGCGTCATAGACTCCCTGTGCAATCCCCAAGATGCTCTCATGCTGCATGAGAGCAGCGCAGGGATTGGCCTGAGCTGACTTGTTTAATTCGCGCTCAGGCACAGGGAGTCTGTGATGTTTCTCCAACCAAGCTATGTAATACAGCTGGGTTGGAGAAACCTAACTGCACATATCTGTTTGACCAGCCTTAGATGGCTGGCCAAACACAGGGGGGTAACAAAGGCCCTCGCATCCCCCGCGGTGCGGGGGGCCTCTAGCTCCAAGGGGCCCCCTCGGCACTGCACTCTGGCCGGAAAGCTATTGATTGAGTACCGTTCAGGGAGGCCCCCTCACTTTTCGTTACGCCAGTGGCCAAACAGACATGCACAGTTAGCAGGGTACATCACTCTGCCCCCTTCCGTACCATCCAGGGCCCGACCCGCCCATCCTCACACACGCTGGCTCAGCCAACAGCTCAATAGTAAAACAATATTGTTTAATTTTCAGCTGCTGGCTGAGCCAGTGGGGCGACGCTCCTCCACCATTGCCTTACATATAGTATAATGGCAGAATCAGGACCAACACAAATACAGCTTACTTACCACTTATACAGGCCTGTGATAAATAGTGAAATATACCATTCTTTCAATGGAAAGCAGAAAAAATAAGGTCTTAGGTTAATGGGAGGACCTTTAAACCAGCAGGAATAAGAAAATCAGGCTGTACGAGCTATCAAGAAAAAAATACGAATTGCCAAAGTGTGTGAATTTTAAATTTTACATATAAAAGGCATTATGAGCAACTGCACATGTTTCAGAGGCAAAGCTTCTCTCCTTCAGTTATAAAGACTGCGACAATAGAGAGTACATGGGGCCTTATTTAGGAAGGCCTTGCGCCGCCGGTGCGTCACTTTTAACATGGGAAAAAGTGACGCACCGGTGGCGCAAGGCTTTCATAAATGAGGCCCATGGTGGTTACATAAGTGGCTTGCTTTGAGAACAGGAAGTAAATACAAGGACCTACCATGAAGGCTGTGGTGACAAAACAAACATGACGATGAGGAAACAAGCATGACTGTGTGAAAATAAGCAGGTACGATTCTTAATTTATGCCAGTGGGTATGTGCTGGGCAGGACCCATCAGACTAAATTTGTAATTGCCAGAATTTGACCTAGAGCAAGAGAGAGAAAGTCGGAAAAAGAAGAAAGAAGTAGGAAGAGAAAGATGAAACAATGACAATGGAAGAAAGCAGTGAGTGAAAGTAAACTGCCCGAGTGAGATAATGTGGAAGAAGTGTGGGGTGGTGGAATAAAGAGGCGTGAGGTGGATTAAAAACTAGGCAACCTCTGGGGTTCGGCAGCGGGTACGTAAGAAAAACTTCGGGCAAATGACATTTAAAAAAAATTAAGCTCTGGGTATGCTTCATAAATAATATATCCCCCATGAACAGACACCCACCACCCATTACTTCAACACTCTTCTTCAAAGGGTTTCTCACCGGAATATATGAACAAAGAAGCAGATGTAGGCAAATGAATATTCACCCTACATCACTCTCAAAGCCTTTTTGTTTAAACACCTGTGTCTTGTTTATTACGCGGACGGTTTTGCATTTATTTGAGCCTTTTGATTCTCTGAGACCTCCCTCAGTCAAGTCGACATTTAGAAACCAAAATACGTGGTTTTAGTTTTAATTAAGGATTTTTGTAGGTCACAGGATCACTTCTGCGTGTGTTTATGTTCTGAGATCATATGAAGAATTGTGGTGTATGCAACCGGACCTACCAGAAAAGCACTTTAGTTGTGGTGAGTGTCATGAAAAGCGCTATATAACTAGACATAACATAGCATTAACAGCTTCTTATTCTCACAGATTTCAATTGACCATTAAGTAATATAGGGTCCTACATTTTGAACTACAGTTTTCTGAAAAAAGTACATTATTTTATATGTACTTTTTTTTCCAAGTGTGATGATACCATCTCCATACATTTTTCTCGTGTATTTCAATTATCTTAGCAATGATTCATTGACGCATGACTTTTCTGTTTCACTGAAACATTAGTTCCGAGTCTGCTGCAGCACAATCAATACAGCCTGGTTTCTCGGCTCACTCTGAGCAGCGATCCTTGGCACTTTACATCAAGCAGAGCTGGACTGACGATCCGGAAGCAAGGAAAACCCACGGGAGGTTTGGGGACTTTGGAACGGTTTGGGGGTTTAATGGGGCACGGATGACACACAATAGCCAATTCAAAAAGCTGTTCCGAAGGACGAGCAGATGATTTTATCATAGGCCCTCATTGTGATGTCGAGCGGCCCCCCTTGACTGGCTGTCGGTGGCGGTCCGCATGACATACAGAGCATCTGTCCGACTGCTGCATTACGATGTAGGCCGTTGAAGCGCAGTGGTCGGGGGGGGAAAGACCGCCGCCTCCGACAGGATCTACAATCCCGTCGGGGTGGCAGCCGGACCCATATACCTACAATGGATTGGGGTTCCTGTGCAGGCACCTCCGCAGGGATTATAATGTTCTTTTTCGACAGCCTTCTCATGGCAGTCCGACCGCCATGAAAAGGCTGTCAGAAACAGACTTTGGGGGCCCCAAGCAGGGCCACCGTCCTTGTGAGCCACTGTAATGTGGCCCTGGGGGCACATGTAGTACCCCCATGCACATTCATGCTCCATGTGCCAGGCACCATATGATGCCTGGCACACGGTGCATGAATGTGCACAAAGTGTCCAGACGCTGCACTCACTGCTGGCTGTATTCGCGCCTGCCTGCCTGCCTGCTGTTGAAGCACACTCAGCGCTTGGTATCGTTTTGAAGTATATTTACTTGTTATTACATTAGTGCACTCGGCGCTTGGTGGTATCTGCCTGCTTGCACAGTATTGTTTTCCTGCTGCACATTACTGCTAGTTGGTGAGGGGAAGAGACGATTGTGTGGGGTGCATTTCTCTGTATTTTGTAGCGTGTTGCCCACTCCGGCTGTGTCTCTGTTTCGGTTCAGGGGGCGGACTCCATTGTGGCTCTCTGTTTACCCTCGGCAGCCCGTGGCTCCTCCCAGTTCCCGCCTCCCAGCTGCCCCTCCCACGCTCCGCCCCCCCTCCACTCTCCATTTATGTCAGATGTCCCAACGCGCAGCGTCCACGCGCTGCGGCCGCGCCGAAGGTGCGCCAAAGGTAAGCCCGTCTACGCCCGTCCGCGCCTGGACCGCGCCCAGCGCCAGACCCCCTGGTTCCCTTAAGCCCCAGCCCACACGCTTTACATACGATTCCTCCTCCCTCCTTGCTCTAATTCCCGGCCGACTCCCCAACTGTGCCCAAGCCGCACCAGGACACACCCATGGACCCTTCACATGCAACTCCTGCAAGTTTGACGGCACAAATACCAATTCCACATCCACTAACACCAAACATAGATCTGACGCCAACCACCTTAAATGCATCCTTCTCAACACCCGATCGGTCCACAGCCACGCCATCAACCTTTGGAATCTACTAGACACCATCTCTCCAGACGTCGCCTTCCTAACAGAAACTTGGATGAACACCTCTTCAGCCCCAGACATCACCGTAGCCATCCCGGAAGGCTACAAGATCATCCGAAAAGACCGCACCAACCAAACAGGAGGAGGCATCGCCATCGTCCATAAGAACTCCATCCGCATCTCAACCAGCTCGGACGACAACCTCTCTAGCGCCGAACACCTTCACTTCCAGATCCACACCGACCCCAGGACCACACTCAGAGGCACCCTCCTCTACAGACCACCGGGACCCCGTGCTCAATTCACTGAAGACATCACTGATTTTATCACCCAACACGCCCTCTCCTCCGAGGACTACATCCTCTTGGGAGACCTCAATTTTCACCTGGAAAAGAGCAACGACAACAACACCACCACCCTTCTGGACAATCTCGCCAACCTCGGACTCAAACAACTTGTTAATACCCCCACACACCACGCAGGTCACACTCTCGACCCTATCTTCACCTCCAGCAAACATATTTCCTTCAGTCACACCACAGCTCTCCAATGGACGGACCACAGCTGCGTTCACTTCATTTACAATAAGACCAGAACCCATAACCATCCTCAACCTACCCTGCGAAGAAACTGGAACAAAATCACCATCGACCAGATCTCCTCATCGCTTCTTCAAAACCCCCCTGCCCAATCATCGAACCCCAACCAAGCAGCCATTAACCTCACTCAATGGCTAACCAACACCGCCGACAACCTAGCACCTTTGAAAAAACGTCAAATCAAACCAGGCAGCAAAAAAACGCCCCCTGGTTCAACGAGGATCTTAAGAAATCCAAGAAACTCTGTCGCTCCCTTGAGAAGGCCTGGAAAAAAGACCCAAACACCAACACCAGGGACGCCTTCAAAAACGCCACCCGCATACACCACCAATTGATCCGGACTGCCAAGAAAACCGCATTCAAAGACCGACTAGACAAAAAGCCCACAACAGCAAGGATTTATTCAACATCGTCAAAGAGTTTACCAACCCCACTGCCAACTCCAACGACATCTCCCCCTCTCAAACCCTTTGTGACTCCCTAGCTTCGTTCTTCCACGACAAAATCGCAGCCATCCACAACAGCTTCGACAACCAACTAGAAGACCAACCCACCCAACCCTCCGCCGTACCTCCACCCCCCTTGAACATCCTTAATGACTGGAACCCAATCTCCACTGAGGACACCATCCGCCTGATGAACTCCATCCACTCAGGATCCCCCACAGACCCATTCCCTCACCACATCTTCAACAAAGCAGACTCCATCATAGCACCTCACCTCCGAGACGTCATCAACTGCTCCCTCAACTCCGGCACCTTCCCAGAAAGCTGGAAACACGCCGAACTCAGCGCCCTTCTGAAAAAACCACAGCTGACCCCACCGAACTCAAAAACTACCGCCCCATCTCGCTCCTTCCATTCCCGGCCAAGGTCATCGAGAAGGCTGTCAACAACCAGCTCGCCGCCTTCCTCGAAGCCAACAAATCCCTCGACTCCTCACAGTCCGGCTTCCGAGCCAAACACAGTACTGAGACCGCACTCATCGCAGCAACAGACGACATCCGAACTCTACTGGACAATGGAGACACAGTCGCCCTCATCCTCCTCGACCTCTCCGCAGCCTTCGACACAGTCTGTCATAACACCCTGTTACAACATCGGAATCCAAGGAAAAGCACTGGAATGGATCACCTCATTCCTTGCCGGAAGAACTCAGAGAGTACGCCTCCCACCATTCAAGTCAGAGTCCACTGAAGTCATCTGCGGCGTGCCACAAGGATCCTCACTCAGCCCCACCCTCTTCAACATATACATGAGCCCCCTCGCGACTATCGCACGCCAACACAACCTCAACATCATCTCCTACGCTGATGACACCCAACTGATACTCTCACTCACCAAAGACCCAAACATCGCCAAAACCAACCTACATGAAGGAATGAAAGAGGTAGCCGAATGGATGAAGCATAGCCGTCTGAAACTGAATTCAGAAAAAACAGAAGTCCTCATCTTAGGCACCTCCCCCTCCGCCTGGGACGACTCTTGGTGGCCAGAAGCCCTTGGAAAAGCACCCATCCCGACGGATCACGCACGGAACCTAGGCCTCATCCTGGATTCCTCACTCTCGATGACCAGACAAGTCAACGCCGTCTCTTCATCTTGCTTCAACATTCTTCGCATGCTCAAAAAAACATTTCGCTGGATCCCCACCGAAACTAGAAAAAAGGTCACCCACGCACTGGTTACAAGCCGCCTGGACTACGGAAACACCCTTTACGCCGGTACCACCGCAAAACTTCAGAAAAAACTCCAACGCATCCAGAACGCATCAGCCAGACTCATATTAGACATCCCGCGTAAAGAACACATTTCTGGTCACCTGAAAGACCTCCACTGGCTCCCCGTCAATAAGAGGATAACTTTCCGCCTCCTCACCCACGCACACAAAGCTCTTTACGAACTTGGACCCGAATGCCTCAATGCACGTCTTTCCTTCTACACCCCCTCCCGCCAGCTTCGCTCTTCCAACCAAGCCCTCGCTGCTATTCCCCGCATCAACAAAACCACCATGGGAGGAAGATCATTCTCCTACCTAGCGGCCAAAACCTGGAACTCACTTCCCACGCACCTTCGCCTCACTGAAAACCACCTAGCATTCAGAAAGCAACTTAAAACCTGGATATTCGAGAAGTAATTCCCCACCCCTCTTCAAGCGCCTTGAGACCCTCTGGGTATGTAGTGCGCTATATAAATTTACTGACTTGACTTGACTTCTGTAACCCTGTGGCTTGTGCTTTCTAGGGCCGCAGCACAAGCCACAGTGTTATAGAGCACTGTTCCACCTGCCAGCCTGGCTGGAACATCGTAATTGGGGGTCGACCACCGCCTGCTTGCCAGGCAGTCCCCGGACCTCCATGTTGTTGGGTGGCGGTCCAACCTTCCGGTATCATAATGATGTCCATAGTCCGGATTTGCTGGTGCTCAGAAAGAATGCTCCTGCGTATTGTGGTAAAGCTTAAAACAGAGGAATATTTCTCGAGTTTCACCGCACAGCTGCTTGGAAACCCTACTGATGATTAGAAATATAGGTATACAATTGTTTGTAAAATAAAACTTTCAGCCCCATTTCTTAAAAAATAGCTTGTTGCAAGACCATGGTGCTACCTTTTCCATGGATCCTGGGACCAGCAGTGGTTAGAGGACCTTAGGGCATGGTGGTACTGCCATTTACTGCTGGGGAGGGGTGGTGCCTCAGGAACTGTTAACAGGGTATCTCGCTGTGTATACTTGAACCTCCATGGGATGCAAAGATGAGCAGCGCAGACTTAGTAGCTGGTTGTGACTCAAATATTTTTTTATTCAAAGGCTTAACACCATTTAGCTCAATGTCTAATCAAAGCTATATCCTTGAAAAATATGTTGTTATGTACATGTAGAGAAGTATGGCAGTTGGAGTTAAGAACAACTCACAATTCAAGAAAAAGTTCCTAGTTCTTTGTGGGATAGAGAAGAAAGCAAAATAATAATATAAATCTTACTCTGAACTGCACTCTAATATAAATACTGTGGAGCTCTATGGTCAAAGTTATCCTAGGGAGACATTTTGGGTGCCCTATGAAGACTTTGTAAAGCCTACAGTTTACTATGTGCTACTGCCACCAGTTAGTGCAGTTGAAGTCCAACATACACTGCAACAATGCATCAAACTGGCTACGTAGGATAAGGATTACCAAACTCCTTCAGAACTTTATGGACGCCTTCTCCAGTCCTGAAGTTTTAACCTTCTATTCACTGACTTAAGATGTGTTTGTCTTTGGTAGTAGTTTTCTTAAGTCTCCTATTCCCTTTGGCACTGCTCCATGTGGACCACACGTAATCCTGAAAATAAATTAAATACCTTTCCGGTAAATACCTGTGGTAGCATTCACACCTAACGTTCCTCTACTCTGTTGTATATTTGGGCTATATGGGTAGCTAGAAAAAAAACCAACATGATATTCAACACAAAAACCCACAATCTGCATGTTTATGAAAAAGTAAAGCAGTCACTATTTGTTCAAAACATGAGCAAACCTTTACTCAGAATAGTGATGCAGGAAATGCACAATTAAATTCTCCAAACCAATATACATGTACACTTTAGAAAATCTATGTGACTAGTGCATGTGGTACCTGCGTGTGATCACCCAACACTATTGACATTTGCGTATCTTAGTAGCATTTCACAGGATAGCATACATTGGATATCTGACCATAGACTTACTTATGGTACACCTATAATGCATCTATGAGAAATGCAGTCTTTGGGGACAAGCAAAATTCCTAAGCTCGGAAGTGACAGTACTCTTTTGGTGTTTTTAATTTAGATCATAGCTTCAAGCAATGGTCTTTTAAACAATATATGTACATTTGCAGTAATGTATATAGCAAACATCCTATCTTCAGTCAGCTGTCACTCTGCATCCCTCTCCAATTCTTGCAGGTGGTGACTGAGAGGGGGTTAGCTTCCAGGCAATGCAGACCCTCTGAACATCCAAACCTCAGAGAAGAGCCTGCATCTCTCAATTTCTCTCCTCTGAGCCCATACAGTAAGAGCTCTGGGCAAGGCTGACTTCCCAGCTGTCATGGCTCCTGTGTCAGCCAGTCAATTCTTTCCTGGCTCTCTTGAACTCACAATAGTCCCTATTCACAAAGGTACATTTATACATGTAGATGTACTCACATGTAAATTTCTTTGTGCACCTAAGTTAAGTCTACCGTTTTTCGCTATTCACCATTTCCGAAAGTAGGTTTACACCCAGTATAGGCTTGCATTCCTCCACCCTCTAAACTGAGACAGGGTGGAGACAAAATTTACAAGTGTAAAGTTACTATTAGTAACTTTTCTCACATGTGCGGAACTTTTAATAATTATTAACCTAGAAGTAATAAAATAAAATAATTAACTCATCAAATTAAATATGTATTAAACTAATATTTATAATACATTAATTTATTTATACATATTTTAATCAAATTAAAAATAAACACCACCTGACACATTTCAATATTTGATTACTACAAAATTTAATTGAAAGTTATGTATTTCTGAATTAGTTAAAAATATTTTTAACTGTGATTTAATCTCCTCATTTGTTTTTGCTTACACTCAAAACGGGCATGCCCACAGCTTTTTTGTAGTTGTAGCGTGGAAACTGTCCCACCTCTCATTAAGTGACTCAGCATTATCTCAATCTCTCCTTAGAAACTACCTTAAACAAATCATAGTTCTTTAAAATCGAAAGCATTGGAAGTAAGCTAAAATCACTTAATCTCCCTGTGCCTAACAAAAATGAATGTGTCCTTGTGTAATGTAGCTGGTGCTCATGTAAAGCACTCTGATACCTGATACCTTCGGGTCAAGTTCGTGCTATAAAACTCTGGAAAAAAACTTGACAGTTAAAGAGGCATTGGCTGTGTTGCACATGCTTTGGAGGTTTATTGTAAACGTTGTGAGGCCCACCCCGAAGCTGTGAACTATGTTGTCTCAGTTGGTGTGGAAGTGCTCTGAGGTAAAGTGCTTGAGATGAGATGTTACTATCAATGCATTATTAGCCACGCAGCAAAGTGCAGAGAAACCCTGCAGTGTGGAGAATGCCATTTTACAGCATTGGATGCTTTCTTTTTGTGGTACAATCCTGAAAGACATGCTTTTCTTTTGTAAGGAGAACAAAGGAAACAATGCATTGAATCAGTACAACAACACCTCTAAGTAGGTTACTTTGACTACAGGTTCATGTAACAGTCTCAGAAACATAGGTTTCTTTCCTTTTGGGTTTGGACATTAGCTTATTAGCTTGAGTGTCCAGTGCTTATTTGTGTAGAGGGGTGTGAGGTTTGTTTTCTTTCCCTGAGACTTGAATGCTTGAATGATGTTAACCCCTTAAGTGCTGCTGACGGCCAATGGTCGTCAGCAGCGCTACCTCCCCAGTGCTGCGCACGACCATTGAACGTCCATTCAGCACTAGTTCTAATGGACAGCGCAGCACTGGGGAGAAATGTTTACACGCAGCTAAGGTGTTAACCAGTGCTTTATTTGTAAATAAATAAGTGCCAGGGCTCTCATCAGGAGGCCACTGCAGCTTGCACCACACATTGTCCCTCCATGCTGCCAGTGATAGTAACAACACAACTACTAACCGTCACACTCCTACAAGTATGACAATTGAGACTATTACAGACCCCAAAGATATAACATGCCTTTGGCAGCAGGTCACAGTCATTTTTAATGTCTATTGAATTAATAATTGATTGTTGTTGTGGTCATCTGAGACAGCACCTTGGCAGACTGTCACAAGCTCCGGTGTTGACAATTAAGTGCTGGTGCAGAGCACGGGAAGCTACCGGCTTAAATTAAGCACTGATAACAAATAAGCAAGACAAAATGGCAAACTTATCTTTAAAATTGACAGACCTCTTTGCAGAATCAGCCATAAAGTGTTTGGATACTTTTGAGGATCTACCCGTAGCTCTGTTACTTTGCTTTGACTGCATTAGGATAAAGGTGATCTCAGGATGCAAAGTACACTGGGAATGGAAGAGTCACTATGTACCCTACTCACCCTCAAATCTAATGGACTCCATGTGCAGAAGGTATGCTACGAGCCAGGCATGGCACAATACCAGGGCACCGGTTTTTGGGGGGAGGGTATTTTTCACTTTTCCATGTAGTAATCCGACAGGCGATATCCTGATATCCGGGATTTCGATACAACTATTTAGCAGGATGGAATGTTTCGTGAGTTTAGGGGGTTCCGTTTCGTGAAGTTTTGCATTGGTTGATAGTACGCTTTATGTGGAAGGTTTTGATTAGTATTGGTTTTTCTTTGCTGTTTCTTGTTGAGTTTTTGTCATGAGAGTTGTGTATACAGAGACGCGTTGCAAGTGATCTTCAAGTGGTTTGAGGTATGAGCAGAATGTGTCAGCTTGCAGGTTTCTTATGTGTTGATTGAGAGCTGTATTTAACTGTACAGTGCTATTTTGTATGTGCATTTAGGTATGCCAATCTGAGGAAAAATAATTTCCCCTGGTTGGGAGTAGCACACTCAACAAATTTAGAACCTCTGGTAACATGGGACAAGATGAAGCAGTGTTTTGTAACTGACAGCATCTCAGTTAGTTTCACTGTATCGTGTTATAATCTCCATTACAGACATCTTAGGCGTAGGGCCTGTTTATACTTACCTTGACTATATAGTGATAGTCAATATCACAGATATCCAGTCCACCTTATTACAAGTGTATTATGTGCCGTGGTACCGGTAACAAGACAGACAGGATAGCCATCACATTGGTGATGCAGTATTCCATCTGCCATACTCTAAATCAGGCTCTTAGACACTTGAAACTCTGCTATAGTTTAGTGCCTCTGATTAAGATACCTTTGAATGTTGGTCATTGAAGCATCGATCTTACCCCTCTTCAGGAAGGTCAATTAAATGTTCTACACGACTTGTGCTACAATTGTATGTTACAATATTTTAGTTGAAATTCAAACTTACAAAAATATGACATACACAATATTGATATCACTATATAGTAAAGTTAAATATAAACTGAGGCAAGCCTAGGTTTACTATTCTTAACTCTACAACTGCTTACGTTGATGATAGAGTGGTGGTTAACAATGTACTTAAGAAATATGTGTAGGTTGATATTTTGACCATGATATAGTGACCACTAGGTGTGGTACTGAATTATGTAAAGGGTCATGATGCATCTCTACATTACAGGTTTAAGACATTGGAAAATTGCTATTTTTATTGTTGGTCAGTTCCAAGTTAAAAGTGATGTCCAGTGGTTTTGTATACACATAGAAGTACACATAAGGGAAAGCATACCTGCTTCCTAAGCGGTCTTCTGTTTTCTTGGCCAATAGCAGTTTGCAGATATCTGTGGCATCTGCGTTGAAGTTTTTATGCTTGAACTGTACCTCGGTTTCTAAGGTTCTTCTCTTTACTTCATCTTTGTCAACCTTTTCTTTGAAGTCTTTAAATGGAGTCCGGCCAGCGACCATCTCGTATATGCTGCATCCCAATGCGAACCAGTCCACAGGGTAGGAGTAGTTCTCCTCTTTCAGAATTTCAGGAGCCATATAACCATTTGTTCCTGCCTATAATTACATTTGCAAGCATGTAAGAACAATTAGAATACATGTGACATCATTTTATATAAAATTATATCAATGTATCAGAATATCTAAAAGCTTAACAAAATATATGTCCATATATTTTTATTTATGTGGCTGATTTTACTTCACAACAAACAGTGGCATCACAGGAAATCTGTATAGCACAGGTACACAATGCTATGTTGAAGATCTGTCATTATTCCTGTGATAATACAATCAATGAAGTTTCACAGAGAACTTGCAAAGATATTATACCCACCTGCTAATTTTATTATATATTACTACCAGTGAGCAAAAAGCTACAGTCTTCCAGGACTGACATGACCTATAAAGTCCAGTTGACTGCACCAACTAACACCCGTGACATATCTAGTCAAAGTTAAGTGTGCATAAAGTTGCTAGTTGGCAGGTACTGACGTACTTCAACTTGTATGGCTGATAACAGCAGATTGCGGGTGATACCTCTTCAATGGTTAGGGTCTGCAGGACGGGTGCCCGGGCATCATGATGGCATGATGGAGATACTGTGACCAGCGGGAAAAAACCTTTAGATCATGGATTTTACTCCGCAATACTATCACAACGAGGTAATTACAACGACCGCGTTGTAACCACGCAGTGCCATTACTACAAAAGTCATCACATCGACTTGCAGTAGATGGCTCTTTAACATAAGGAATAGTATAGTTTACTATTCCAACACCTTCCCTACTATTACGAAGGCTGGATTTGGAATAGTAAATTATACATTTCTAATTTTACAGCGCCATCTACTGCAAGTCAATGTAATGACTTTTGTAGTAATGGCATTGCGTGGTTAAAACGTGGTTGTTGTAATGACTGCGTTATGATTGTATTGCGGAGTAAAATCTGCGTTGTAAAGGTATATATTCGTGACCATCGTAGATGCACTCTGGGTAGTTTGGTTTTCTTCTCTAAAAGGATCCACTAGGGATCTAAGGCCAGGGATCTTGGACGAACAATGTAGGTAACAGGTCCTCTCTCCAAGGGCAGGTGTGAGTAGCAGTGTCCAACAAACACACTTAACACACTTTGCTAGCTGCAGCCAGTATTCATAGAGGCTGAATTAGAAGTTGTTTAGAACAGGAAATAACACCTGTTTGGCTGCTTTTGAGTTAATGGAAGCTCAGGATGGATAGTGGGAAGGGACCAGACAGAGGCAGACTGACAGTTGACTTGTGGAGAGAAAAATAAAAGTGTTGTTGCATGTCTTACATGTCAGAGAAGACCCATGCTGCTCTCCTAGTTGAAACAATGGAAGCCTTAAATCTCATTTCACCACATTGTCTTTTTTTACTTTAAAATGTCATTCACTATAAATTGGAAATGGTCTAGAAGAAAATTCAAACGGGCAAGATAATTCCTCATTATGGAAAATAGAAAGAGCAATGGTCTCTGTGATCTAATGAAAAGTATTTGGCTCATCTGGAAGGTTGAAGGCAGAAAGGCAACATGGAGAAATCCAATTCATTCTTTTGATGTCAGGGCAGCAGTCTATCAAGCTCTTCATCTCTTACCCTTATCAGGGTGCCAGACTGGCTTTAAATTGAGCCATTACCCAAATAGGGTTCACCCCACTGGTGCTCAACCATCTGTTGGAGCCTTTGCTGCCTGAGAAAGGGACAGAGCACATGACCCTGCTTGAAAGTTTGGCCGCCTTTGGCCTGGCAGGAGTTGGGGAAATCTGGTCCTTTTAAAGATTGTGGAGTTTCTGCTTAGGCTCCTAACCTTGACTGCTCTTCCAATTCTTTCCTCACTTATGAGGTGCATCTGTGCAGCAGTTACCAGTATCCCAGAGTTTACAAAGGTACGTCGCTACTGATCATTTCACCAACTTCTATTCTTGCCCATTTGCCATAATGTGATGCATTTTACAACATCTCTGCCTTGCGCATGTTGCCATGTGGGTTACTGGGCCCTCATTCTTCTGGTGCATTCAGACCGCCCCAGCTGACCGTCTGGCTAGGTTGGTGCTGTGGAGCTGCCTATATGTTTTAGTCCCACTTCCCCAAACTAGGCTAGCTCTAAAACAGGCCATTCTGCTAAATCACTGCCTCTAGCATAATATTAACAATAAACATTTTCATGAGTCCTGCAGAGTACGATATACCAGCCATCCAGCTGCACATTTTTTTTGAATACCTATCCCTCTCACCTCTCCCACCATTCCACCACTAGGACCTGGGCCCCTTTGCAAGAAAAGAGCATACCCCTCTGGTCACTCACACACAGAAACATTCCACATGTAGGATCCCGCCAAATACAACATTTTACCAACCAAGTTCTGTCCCATGGTGCAGCATGCTACTTCTCCGAAAAGGCACTTCGGTGCCTCAAAACGAGCTTAAACCGCTACATGAATGCTACAGTACAATATAATATATAGATTTCATTCAACCGGTGACCTAGTCACACTGCATTTAGAAAATGACAAATCTATACCACTCTGCTAAGTTTCACACACCATTGCCCTTTGTTTAGTCACCAGCCTCTTCTGAAAACACAACCTGAACCTAAACATTCCAACTGCTGTTAGGGGTCATTAATAGATGTACCTCGAAGACAACAGATTCATAAATGTTTCACTTTCATAAAAAGATTGTCTTTTTTAGCAGAACAAAACATGTTTACTAAAATCCTGCCTTTTGATTTCATTATTAATTATTCCAGTATTTCATTTACTGTTTTCAATAAACACTTCACTGTTTGAAAATAAGTGTCTTGTCATGCCAACTGTACTAAACTAAATATTTAAGGTAATGTGCAATACAACCCCAAAAAGCCCCATTAATGATAAATCTGGGAATGCACCAAAATCCATGGATGGTTGGGTGGGAACATCACTGCAGCACAGTAACGCAAGGCAGCGATTTGCGCTGCCTTGCGTTACTTTAGATTTATCATGCCATGCAAAGTGGCTTTGCGTGACTTCGTAAATCTCATTTAGATTTTACGTTACCCTTGCGC
Organism: Lissotriton vulgaris; assembly: GCF_964263255.1. NCBI lineage: Eukaryota > Metazoa > Chordata > Amphibia > Caudata > Salamandridae > Lissotriton > Lissotriton vulgaris. Next base: position 602,272,137 of record NC_141699.1, on the reverse strand, counting down.
CCCCTTGTTTGGCGCAAGGGTGATGCAAAACCTTACTAAATATGGGCCCCAGTTTATCGCTTATGCGTTGTCACTTTGCCTGATATCAGCAGTGGAAATGGGTGAAGTCATTCCCATTCTTTTCTTCTACCCAGTATGCCTCCGCTTATTCTGTTCTGCACTTTCATTGTACCTGTTTTACTTATACTTTGGGGCATATTTACAAGGGGATATCGCAAACAGAACGTCACGTTTAGCGACGTTCTGGTGGCGTTATGCCCTTCTCTATATTTACAAATCTGCAATATGCCACTTATTGTGGCTTAACGCCACCTTGTAGATAAGTCCCCTTTTACACGCATCACTTAGCAAGAAAGGGGCATACAATGGGTGTTGCTGTGGGCCTTCCTCCGCAACACCCATTGCTTTTGACGCTGTCCCAGATTTACAAGGAGGTGTAAATCTGAAGCAGCACCAAAACTAACGCTTGCAAGAGCAGGTGTTAGAATGGTGAAATGAGGAGAAATACTCTTATTTCTCCTCGTTTTTGCTTTTAAGGTCTCGGCCTGCGTAGGCTGTGCTTGCGCAGTCTCGCTGGGCGAGAAATTATGTCTTCTAGTAGGTAGGTAAACGAGCCAGCTCTTCTCCATTGGCTGGCTTCCTAAACGGCAGCCAGCCATTGGAGAAGAGTTCTGTCTGTCCCTTTAAGCCCCGTCCGTTTCGGATTGAGGGGCGTGTTTTTTGCTGTCCTTTTTCTCCGTGACGTCTTCAGTCTCCTAACAAAAAACACGCCCCCCAGTCTGAAAAGGACGGGGCTTGCTGCCTCTCGAGGACACAAACTTTGTGTTGGCAATGCTTTAAGCCCCATCCTTTTCAGACTGGTGGGCATGTTTTATGTTGTTGACATTTTTTGAAAAACACTCTCCCCAGTTTGAAAAGATTCAGAAAAGGGGGTGGTGATGAACAGAGTGTCTGAATTGAGCAGACCACTCTTACCCAGTCCAAAGATCAGGGCTTGATCCATCACCGTTATTTATCTCACTGCCCCATCCCAGCTCAGAACCTGGCTATATGCAAATCAGTCTGTCCCTGGCCCAGTGCATCATGGGAACAGGGCAGACTAAACTACCAAGCCAATTCTTCACCAGAAAGGAAACAAGCTACCGGGGACCGGTTTCTGGCATTTCAGCCGTCTTCGGCCCGGCTTGCTTGAATCCTGATGGAGCAGTGAGAAAGGGACTCATGTCTGAGTATACCCTGCCACACCTATAGTGGCCAAAATCGATTCAGAAAAGGGGGTGGTGATGAACAGAGTGTCTGAATTGAGCACACCACTCTTACCCAGTCCAAAGATCAGGGCTTGATCCATCACCGTTATTTATCTCACTGCCCCATCCCAGCTCAGAACCTGGCTATATGCAAATCAGTCTGTCCCTGGCCCAGTGCAGAGACTGCGCTGGAATGCGAATTATATTGGGTGCAGCAGAAATGCAGTCTAAATAATCCTCTTCTGCTTAGTATTTGGAGGCATCCCCCCCTTTCCCCTTTGTGTATATATATGGTGTCTTTATGATTGTTTTTTCAATGTTTTCATTTGTTGGTATTTGTATTATGTATATGTATTTGTATTGATGGTGTTGAATGTACTGAATAACAGTACTTCTTCGGCATGGCCTCGTCCATCTGGTGAGTTATCTTTCTCACCTGGTTCCTGGCAGCTGGCATGAAGTGGGGCCACAAAGCCATTGGAGCCAACTCGCAGTACTTCCACTGGCTGCTTGGGCCGTGCCCGCCGTCAAGACCATTACCATCTTGGCCGTGGGACAAGTGGACGGTGATGTGCTGAGCGGCGTCTGCTTTGTGGGCATTAACAGCGTGGACGCTCTGCGTTGCTTCGTGCTCGCCCCACTTTTTGTCTACCTCTTCATTGGCACCTCCTTCCTGCTGGCTGGCTTTGTGTCACTTTTCCGCATTTTCACCAGCATGAAGCACGATGGCACAAAGACCGAGAAGCTGGAGAAGTTAATGGTGCACATTGGCATCTTCAGCGTGCTCTACACCGTGCCTGCCACCATCGTCATAGCCTGCTACTTCTACGAGCAGGCCTACCGGGAGCAGTGGCAGCACGCCTGGGTCGCTCAGAGCTGCAAGAGCTACGCCATCCCCTGGCCGCCAGCTTGCCACGGCCACCGGCACATGAGCCCGGACTTCACGCTCTTCATGATCAAGTGGAAGCGGCCCACGGTAAGCCAGGCTCTGACGGCGCTTCAGGGAGGGAGGGGCGGAGGCTACCTGTGGGCAGCTAAGGAAGGTGATGTGAGAGTGTGTACGAGGAAGGCGGCGGGTGGGGGCTTGGAAAGTGAGGGGCAGAGACTCGGCGAGTGTCCCGAAGTGACTAAGGGGCTCAAACTGTTAGGAGGCAGTGGATGCATGAGTCAGTGGGTGGATAGAGTACAGTGGTGGATGTATGTATCATTGGGTTAATGGAGTTGAGTGATGGTTTGTGTATGGAGTCAGTGGATGCATGAGTTGTTGGGTGGATGGAGTACAGTGGTGGATGTATTTGTCAGTGGGCGAATGGAGATGAGTGGTGGATGGGGTCAGTGGGTGAATGTAGATGAGTGGTGGTTGGGTGGATGGAGTCAGTAGGTGGATCAAGTTGAGTGGTGGTTGGTTGAATAGAGTTGGTGGATTCATGAATTGATGTTTGGACGTATGTGTCAGTGGGTGAATGGAGTTGAGTGGTGGTTGGGTGGATGCATGAGTCAGTGGATGCATGAGTCAGCGGGTGGATGGAGTCAGTGGATGTATGAGTTAGTGGGTGATTGCAGTTGAATGGTAGTTACATTGATGGAGTAAATGGAATGCACGAGTCAATGGGTGTCTGGAAGGAGTTTTATGGTTGGATTGAGCCAGTGGATGGTTGAATTGAGTTAGGTGTTGGATGGGTGGATTGCATGTTGGATGGATGATTCAGTAGGTGGGTATATGTCTGGATGGGTGAATGGATGGAAGATGTGTGGCTGTGTGTGTGTGTAGCTGTGTGTGTGTGTGTGTGTGGCTGTGTGTGTGTGTATGGCTGTGTGTGTGTGTGGCTGTGTGTGTGTGTGGCTGTGTGTGTGGCTGTGTGTGTGTGTGGCTCTGTGTGTGTGGCTCTGTGGGTGTGTGTGTGTGTGTGCCTCTGTTCCCTGGTTGTGATTGTTTTTCTTGCCTCTCTTCCCTGGTTGTGATCGTTTTTTCGTGCCTCTGTTCCCTGGTTGTGATCCTTTTCTTGCCTCTGCCCCATGGTTGTGCTCGCTTTTCTTGCCTCTGTTCCCTCTGTGTGTGTGGCTCTCTGTGTGTGTGTCTCTCTCTCTCTGTGTTTATGTGTGGCTCTGTGTGTGTGTGTGTTGGGAGGGGCTCTGTGTCTGCTATAACTCTCTACTACTCTCTAAAGTTCACCTATTGCCATTGTATATGACAAAACCATTTATTTATGTTTAAAAAGAAAAAAAATGAAAAAAATGCCATTTGCAATGCAAATAGCTCCAACTTTAACAAAGACAAGACCATTGCATTGTAAATGCTTTTTCTATGCGTGCTGCAGAATAAACAGATCGCCGTTAGTGATTGTCCCTGCGCATTCCTGCATTATGAAATTGTTGGAGAGCACCACTGCCAAATTTGGCACAGCTCCGCACCCTGCCATTTTCTCACAAATATGCTCCTTTGTCTTGCTTATTCCATGTACCGGGGGGCAGATTTACAACTTCTGGCGCATCCCTGCAAATCACAGGGATGCGGCAAGAAAGATGTGTCACGCAAAACTACTGTGCGCCGCCATGGATGCGCCGCATTTACAATGCGGTGTGCCGTTTTGCACGGATAGGCAGATGCGTGACGTATCTGCCGGCGTAAGGTTGGGGCAGTGCGAGAGTCGTGTTGCATGCGCAACGCAACTCCAGCACTGTTCCAACCCAGCCTATCTCCAACATGCTGCGTCACGCCTTACACCTGCTTCAAGCAGGCGCAAGGTTTTGACGCAGCGGCGTTGAAAAAGTGACTGAGGGAAATCTTGTGAATTTCAATGCGTCACTTTTCCAAGGCTTTCCTCCGATGGAACGCCCACACTTCGACGGAACGCCCACACTGCGACAGAACCCCCACATGAAACCTTATGCAGGTTTCATGTGGCACAGTGCTTTAGAACGTGACGCATCTGCCTAGATGCTTCATGATGTAAATAAGTCGCAACGTTGCGTATGGTTTCTCCTGCCGCTGCGTCACAAAAGTGACGCAACAGCGCCGTAAAAGTGTTGTATGGGGCTTGTAAATCAGCCCCTGAATGTTTATGGTTTTTATGTTGGGCTCCATTGTACAACCCTCTTATCATATAGACATTTCCATTGAATCTGAGAGGTTGCTTATGAATTGATTTGAACCGTTGTAGATTTTGCATATATTTTTACTTATGCTATGTGCCTTTATTCCACTTATTTAACTCTGATGTTGTTGATGATGAGCCTTTTGTGCAGCACCCGTGGCCATGTTCATGGTTTAGAAAACTGCATAATTCCATTTAGGTTACCAGTCGCTAAAAATGTTGATGACTCATTTTTGGTGTACCTAATCATATTCATTCTTCAACAAAATGTCAGCATTTACAGAGGTCATCAGTGTTCTGTATTAGTGCTACAAACACTCTATTATATATTTATTCATGTCCCAGGGACCTGAAGTAAAATGGCACATTTACGTTCATGTGTATTTGGCACCTTAAGGCCACGCAATAGTGTGCTGCGTTTTTCATGTTATGCAGTACACTTTCGTTTCTCCCTATGCAGACTTTGCCATCTGCTGAATGTTATCTGTCAGGGTTCTAATTTCACAAGTTGTTTCCCCCATCACTCATTTCTCAGGCTTGCTGTCAGGGTAGGAAGCCGGGATTTGAAACACTCTTTGTACAGCCTAAAAATCAGACATTGTTACATGCTTTCATGTAATGGCTAGGTCACCGTGTGCGGTATCACCAATGTCATCTATATTTCACTTGACAGCACCTGTCACCAGCTCTGATGAAAACTCATTTACTCTTTGATACCAGTCATTCTTGCTGTCCTAGACTCAGACCACGCCCCTCCGCCTCCATTCTTCAAAGCCTTCAAGTTTGTGATGGTTTAAATAATCCTCTGGCATTGGTGATTCCTGATTGGAGCAATGGCCTTCATATTTTCGTCCACAGCTTTATCTTTTTACAGTATGATGTCCAGTGTTATCTTTCCGTAGAACAGCATGGACACATCTTCAACTTTGGTGGTTCCTTAACTCAACTACAGCTCACTCATGTGAAAGACCTTTCCCCCCTCTTGTTTGGTTTTAAAATAGTATATTTGGAGTATCTTCTTAACACTATGTGGGGTACCGTGGTACTCTGTCACATGACAGGGAACAGTAAGCCATCAAACACGCTTCTCATCCATCTGTCCCACCCGCTGTAAGCCATGGTCCCAACTGGACTCAATGGAACATGTGGCGCGCTGATTCGGATCCTGGCAACTCAACTAAAAGCCTATTCTTCTACGGGTCACCTCTCAAAGGTGGCAACCTCTGTCGGCATATAGTGGCTCTACCAGTGCGGTCTGAACCAAGAGCCTGGGACTCCTGCCGGGCTACCCACGAGAGGAGACCTCAGCATCGCCTTAAAGCAGGAACTACCCGTGGCTTTCTTCATGAAGGATTTGCTCCTTCAAAAACGTTTCTGACAGGACACTCATACCATCCCGACCTTCTTTTTCCTGCGTTTTATCATCCCTTCAACTCCCCTTTCTCCTCAGCCACAGATAATCCCTTCTAATCCGACTGAACCTTCTATAACCTGAGAAGAGCTGCCTGTGTGGATGGTTGCCTAATCAGTAATGTACTAACTACTGAAAGTTTAAAAACACTCACCCCCAAGCATACATGTCCTACAAATAAATATAAAACAAATCATAGGTCAGTAGGTGCTGTTGCTTCAGATAAACAACATATAAGCAGACTAACCAGGTGTTAGACACACACGGATGCATCTAACAAATGCCACGCTTCCATCTCCTTTGTTACAGAGCTGACTCCCTGTCAGTCTCTGGCTTGCAGCTCAGTGCCCCTTCAGTCTCCTGCAATTGTGCTTCCAGCGTTCCAGTCATGGGCACTGCGTTAATTTGAAAGGAACACACTGCGCCTGCAGATTACACCATATCTGATTGAACAACAAGACACGATAAATCAAATGGTGACCTCTCCGAAGATGTGCAACAACATATCCGATTTTTTTTTTCAGGATAAGATCCCAGAGCTGTTGCTCATCCTGGGACAGGGAGACACTAAGAATAATCCAAGTTTGATGAAAATCACCAACCAATATTGATCGTTGTTTGAACCAGCATCAGCTCAGTTGCTCAATGATCTCATTTGTGCAATCAGATCCTCTTCCCCATTAGATGCATGTCCCGTAGATCATTTAAAGAACGTGGCAAATACCATTGTCCCATTGCTTATTGGCCTTTGTTATCAGCAGCTGTTCCTCCGTAGGAGTAGAGGAGTGCCACCCCCCTGCCCCACTCTGCTGTGCAGAAAGCTGGAAAAATAAATTGGCAATAAAAGGATTTTATTGCCATTTTATTTTTCTAGCTTTCTGCTGAACAGAGAGGGCAGGGCGGGGCCAGAGTGTTATTGCTGCTGATTGGCAGAAGTGAAGAGTGGCCCCTTAAGTATGAATTGTGCATGTTGGTGTGGCCGCTCCCTTGCTACGGCCAAACAGACATGCACAATTCAGACAGCTGGGTTGGAGAGCAAGCACAGGGCTCCAGTCCCTTTTTTTTTTTTTTAAAGTTTTATTTTTGTTGTTGCTAGCACAAGGTATAAAACGACAGTTATACATTCATCTGAGCAGCCTCAACATTCAGCTGCCACCGATCAATAGAGCAACTTTTACATTTTACCCCCCCCAACTTAAAACTTGCTACTTCAAGGGTTAAAGTTCACGATCCGGCACAGTAGTCCAGTATAACATTGGTGTGTCCACGGGCCCTTAAATGCTCTTACTTGTATTCACATTCTCGCCTGGGTTGTAGAGCCCAAGTCTTCGTGGCAGGTCCCTTGCCTGGGTTCCATCCCTCCCTCCCCCCCACTATTCCAGATCCACCTCGTCCCCAGAGCTGTCCTCATCCTCCTCCTCAGGAAGAGGCTCACAAATGTCCCCCCTATATGTGTTCCATGGTGTCCAAATTTTATTCCATTTGCGTGGATTAAGTCTTTGTTGATACACAGCCCTCTCTGTCACCATAAGCACATCCATGTTTCTGCACCACTGCGCCAGTGTTGGCGCCTCCCGTGCCCCCCAGTTTTTTGCAATATCACGCTTTGCCATCATTACACCAATGACCACCCAACTCTTCGCATGCAGTGACAGGTCTGTCGGGCCCCACACATTTAGGAGGCAGACTCTGGGATCGGGAGTGAACGGGTTCTGGAGGGTTTGGCCGATCGTGCGAGTTACACACCTCCAGTAGTTTTGTATGGTTGGACAGGTCCATATAGTGTGGAACAGTGTACCCTCCTCCCCACAATCTCTTAGGCAGTGCGGGTGGTCTGCTCTGTGTATTTTGTGTAGTGTCGTGCGGGTGTAGTAGACCCTGTGGAGTATTTTAAATTGGACCAATCTGAATCGGGTGGAAATACCTGCTTCCCTGGGAGATGCCAGAGCTGCGTTCCAGTCTGCCTCGTCCAGGTCCCCAACCTCGTCTTCCCAATATTCCTTCAGTTTTCCGAGGGGATCCGGCAGATTGTTTAGCAGTTTGCGGTAGGTGAGGGAGGTTGCGCTGGACTCCATGTAGTCCGTGAGTAACCGGTCCTCTAACGGAGCCGACTCCGGGGGTGTCATGCCTGGGTCCAGCACTGACAAGAGTGCGTGTCTAATTTGTATGTATCTATATGTTTCTGTCACCTCAAGGTTATATTGCTCCCTCAGGGTCGCAAAGGAGAGCACGCCTTCCCTCGTCCACAGGTCGCCCACCGTAGAAATACCGATGGTGTCCCATTGTTCAAACCCTTTTGAACTGCGCAGGTTACCGAGGGCTTTGGTGTCCCATAGTGGCGTGAGTTTAGTAATCACTCCCTCCCATGCCAGCCGTCTTTGCGCTTTGTGCCAGATGGTTACTGTGTGTTTGGTGGGTCCCTCCAGCTTCCTTGCTATGCCCTTGTTGTAGAGTGGGGCTAGGAGGGTGGACGCGCCCAGTTGGCGTCGGTCTGCCTCATACGCGGGATCGTCCTGTGCTGCGTGGACCCACTGGTTGATCACCTTGAGGTGTGCGGCCCAGTAGTACAGTTCGAGGTTGGGGAGGGCTATCCCCCCACTATACCAATCCCTGGTTAATTTCACCTGCGCCACCCTGGCTGGTTTGTCTCCCCACAGAAGGCCGGACAGTTGTGCCGACACCTGGCGGAAGAATGTTACGGGGATCATCGCTGGCGTATTCTCTAAAACATAGAGGAAGCGGGGTAGCGCCATCATTTTGAAGAGCGCAGCTCTGCCTAGGAGTGTTAAGGGGAGATTTTTCCAGTGGCGCACATCTGATTTTAGTCTGTCCAGCTGGGGCTTAAGATTTAGTTCAAGGAAGGTGGAGTGGTCCTTCGTTATCCGTATCCCTAGGTATTTAAAGGAGAAACGTTCTATGAGCAGTTGGCAATCCTCCGGCAGGGCTGGAAGTTCGCCCTGTATCATATAGAGGACGGACTTGGACCAGTTGAGTTTGTATCCCGAAGCCGCACCGTGGCGTTCGCACAGTGCCAATAGAACTGGGATACTGTTCACGAGGTCCGTGAGGTAGACGAGCATGTCGTCTGCGTACAGGGATATCCTATCCTCCCATCCGCCTCCCCACTGTATGCCTTTCAGCAGCTGGGTGGTTCTGATAATCGTGGCCAGGGGTTCCAGCACTAGGGCGAACAGTAGCGGCGAGAGTGGGCATCCTTGTCTCGTGCCCCTCGCCAGCGGAAACTCCCTTGAAATATGTCCGTTCGCGGTTACCCGCGCCACGGGTTCGGTGTACAGTAGTCTGACCCACGATATGAACGTCGGGCCGAAACCCATGTGTTCCAGGACCGCAAAGAGATAGTGCCACTCCACCATGTCAAACGCCATTTTGGCGTCCAGTGACAGTACCGCTGCCGGTTCCTCCAGCTGCGGGGCGCGGGCCAGCACTCCATGCAGCCGCCTCAGATTCAGCGCCGTGCTCCGGTGTGGCATGAAGCCTGACTGGTCAGGGTGTATTAGATGTGTTAGGTGGGACATCAACCTGGTGGCCAGTAGTTTCGCAAGTATTTTGCTTTCGGCGTTAAGGAGGGAAATCGGGCGGTATGATCCGCATTCCTCAGGGGGCTTGCCGGGCTTAGGTATCGCGACAATTGTGGCCGTGCGTTGGTCAGGAGGCAATCGGCCTTGCACCCGACACTCCCGGAACATATCGAGTAATGGTGTGGACAACGTTTCGGACATGGTTTTGTACCACTCTATCGGTACACCATTGGGGCCCAGCGCCTTCCCCGGGTGTAGCGCGGATATGGCCATTTGTATTTCTTCCGCCGTCAGGTCGGATTCAAGCTCATCCCGTTGGTCTGGGGAGAGAGTGCGGACCGGTACCCCTATGAGAGAGCTCTCTGCCAATTCTCGTGTGACCACATAGTCAGGGGAGTACACGGAGTGGAAATGGTCTGCCAGGAGTTCCACTATCCGCGCCGGACTGGACTGTGTTTCACCACTAGGGTCCTTCAGTTGGAGTATGGCCCTTTGACCCCCCCGCGCCTTCTCCAGCCACGCCAGAAGCCTCCCGGCTTTGTCCCCCACGTCGTACACCCTGCTCGCAGTTGCTGACATATTGTCTTGCACTCTGCGACGCAGAAAGCCCGTGTGATGCTGCTGAGCCAGCTGGAGCGCATGCTTGGCATCCCCAGTCGGGTTCCTTTCATGTTCCTGTGTTGCCTTGTCTAGCTGGTCCTCTAGGCCCCCCAGTTCCTGACGTTGTGTGTGTTTGTGCTGCGTGATCACTGAAATCGCCTGTCCGCGGAGTACTGTTTTGTAGGCTTCCCACAGGATTGTAGGCGAATCCACTGATCCCACATTCTCGGCGAGATAGGATCGTGTGGTTCTTTTTAAAGCCTTAGCTATACCTGGTTCCCTGAGGTAACCCGGGTAGATGGGGTAAGCTCGCCTGTATGCCCGTTCCTGGTTGGACAGTGTCAGCGTCAGCGGGGAGTGGTCGGAGACTCCTCGTGGTTTAATCTGGGAATCAGTGAAGGCAGGGGGACCCCCTCCCAACGTCAAGAAATAGTCAATCCGCGATAGGCTATCGTGGACTGCCGAGTAGTATGTGTACTGCCGATCGTTTGGGTGGAGTCGCCTCCATATGTCCACTAAGCCCTGCGCTTCCATGAAGTCAAGTAGTTTGGAGTGTCCCGGTGTTTGTGTACGCATTGGGTGCCGGTCTAGGGAGTCTTGTGCCACTGCATTGAAATCCCCACCCAATATTAGGTCCCCTTCTGGAAGGTCTAGTAAGAATTTCCCCAGTTCCGGGAAGGCTATGGTGTGTAGCGCCGGCGGGACATACACCGACACCACGTGAGCGGTTTTCCCTCCCACTGCCCATGTACCGCTGCGAAGCGTCCCTGTGTGTCAACTGCCGTTGATTGGGTTATAAACCTGGAGGAACGGTGAATCAATATCCCGGTGCCCCGGGATCCCTTCGTGAACTCAGAATGGACTAGCATACTATAGCCTTTCCTGTCTAGGGCCTTTGTGGCCGTGCCGGTGAGGTGCGTTTCTTGTAGCAGGACCAGGGCGGGGTTCAATCTTTTAATGCTTTGCAGGACCAGGCCTCGTTTAATTTTATCACCCAAACCCCTCACGTTCCAGGACATGAGGCGTAGTGGGGCCACCTGCCCTATGTCAGTGTCCTCCCCCACCATGGCCGGGTATGTGGATGGATGACTTCCGTGCGTGGAGGACCAGGAGGCCCGTGTATCGTAACCTCACCATTCTGTGCGTGTGTGCCCTATCGTAGCTAACATGACCCTGTGTAAAAACTAGGAACCAGAACCCCTTCTCCCCCCCAACTCCCCCCCTCCCTGCCCCCCTGCTCAACAGACTCCAAACTGCCCGCCCCCCAAACTTAGCAGAGTGCTTGATCCCTTCCCATAACATAGTACTTGCTCGCTGGGGTGAAGGTTTCTCCGTGGTCAGCGGCTCCCTTCCTCAGCTGCGGAGGCCCTTCCACCCAGTGTCCATGGCGGCCTTGTAGTTTTTCTTTCTCCATCGGTTCCACAAACAATTGCCGTGTTTCATTGTTCTCCGTCTGCACTGTCCTCCTGATGTTCGGCCAACGGGGACTGGAGTTCTGTATCTTCGTCGTTGGTTTGCGAGTCCTGTCGGGAGCCTGTAGCACGGTGTCTATTTTGTCTGTTGGAGCGACGAGGGGGGCCCGCTGACCTCCATCCCTCCAGCCAGTCCCTCGCCGTTTCCGGGGAATCAAAGAACCAAGTCTTATTGTCAGCTACGACTCGAAGCTTGGCTGGGAAAAGCATAGAGTACGGGATTTCTCTGGCTCTCAGTTCTTTTTTGACTTCAAAGAAGGTTCTCCTCCTCCGTGCAACCTCGGCCGTGTAATCAGGAAAGAATGCAATTGTCGCGTTCTGTATCTTGATGGGGGGCGAGTTCCTCGCCGCCTGTAAGATGGCGTCTCGATCCCTGAAGTTGAAGAGTCTTGCTATTATCGGTCTGGGGTTAACTCCAGTCTTAGGGCGCCCACCCGGTACCCGGTGCGCCCTTTCCACCGTGAAGAAGGCGGAGAGTCCTTTGGGTCTCAGAGTCTCTTTGATTAGGTTCTCCACATAGAGGTCCATTGCCCTTGTGTCTTCCGATTCTGGCACACCTACGATACGTATGTTGTTCCGTCTCGAGCGCCCTTCCTGGTCATCGAGCTTGTCGCGCAGTTCCCTGTTTTCTTTCGAGATGCGTTCCATGCTGATTTGCAGCTCCGACACGTCCTCGACCAAGGACTTGGTTACCACCTCCATATTGTTCACTTTTTCCGTCATCTTGTGAAAGTCCGCCCTTATAAGTGTGATCTCGGCTGAGATTGATCCCACCGTGGCTTGTACCTGTGTGAGGGCACGCATGACGTCGTCAATGGTCGCTTTCTTGCCACCGGTCGCTTCGGCCGTCCTGCCCGATTGTGATTTGGCTTCCTGCGAGGGTGAGCCTGGCTTTTCGTACGCGAACCGGTCCAGGCGCGTCTGCGCCGCCGCGTTTTTAGGCCCCTTGCCAGCCATCTCTACGTGACTCGGGCTGGCTGACCTGTAGGTTGGCGCCGCTCCTTCCTATCCTCCACACCCTGCCACCCGGGGGGTCGTCCTGGGGCACGCGCTGGGTGTCGGGGCGAGGTGTAGCGCCTGAGAGGTGCTTTGGTTGCTGCGTCCAGTAGTGAAATCAGGCAGGACGGGGCATTCGCTGTATGGTGGCGTGGGGTTGCCAATCAAGTCCTGGGCTGGCGTGTGGGGTATGCTACCGGGGACTGCTGCCTTCCGCCCTCCTGCAGTTCCACGTGTGCCACCCCTTGTTAGCGGTCTGTAGGGCTAGTGCTTGGGACCGTATGTGGGGGGGCCTCGGTCACTGTCTGGTATACCCCACTGGGCTCATGAGGAGTATTCCGTGCGGGCGTCTTCCTTCTTACCGCACCCAATCCTGGCGGAGGTGTCCCAGGGTCTATTCGGCCAATGTGCTCTCAGCCGCTCAGTTCGCCCGGGGGGGACTCACAGCGTGGTGTATGGAGCCGCGCGGATCCACTGACGCCTTCCCCGGCGCTTCGGTCACTGCCTCCCAAGATGGCGGCCGCCGCCCCGGTACTTCTGTTCTGCGCGCCGGCCTTCGCTCAGCCCTCACTCCAGAAGGATCCTCCGCCTGTAGTCTCGGACTCGTGAGGTCCGGCGTTAGTGACTGGGCGCCCCGGTGTTTCCGGCCGCCGCTCTTCGTGGCCGGGCACTTCCGGTAGTTTAAGGCCGAGACAGGCCACTTCCTGCCCGGCCCGTCGCCTACTGTGGTCCCCGGTCCGGATGCTGCGGATAGGCCCACACGATGGACTGTAAGAACCGTGGTTCCCGACCTCGGATTGAGGTCGCGCTGGTCCGGTTAGCTGCCGCCCGGTCCTGGGCTTCGTTGCCTTCCCGCCTGGGAAGTTTAAGCTACGGATGGATGTCCGGATTTATCTGGGAGCCGCTTCGAGCACGGAGCTCTCCCTCTAGGCTGCCGCCATCGCCGGCTGCTAGCCACGCCCCCCGGCTCCAGTCCCTTTTGAAGCACTGAGGTAGCCTGCTCCAGCCAATCCAGGCGCTTCACTCCCGCTGCATGAGAGCTGTGTCAGGATTGGATAAGGTAGTTGGCTTTGTGACGTCACCTCGGGCTCGGAGGAGTCTCGACCCTGGGATTGGAGAACATTGAGGACGTGCTGCAGGATAAGGTAAGTGAAACTTTATTTTTCTCTATTTTAATTGTTTATTGTAATGTGTTTTGATGTAATTTTGTAATGTATGTAATGAAAAAAATGTAGCGCCTCACTGTTTGTAATACCACCAACCGCCACTCACTGTTTGTTATTCCTCTCTCCAGTGACTGTCTCATGGAAAAAAGCATTAATCAACCCTTTACTGAAGAAACCATTTGTGGACCTTGTCGTGTCCTGACTCAATGAAGACAGACACGATTATTTATATTATCAGGAGCTTTTTTCCTTGCATCCTTCTCCGTCCATGTCCCTACTCTATCTGCCCCTTTCCTGTCTACACTCCTCCTCTTCCCCTGGTCCCCGTCTAACTCACGCCCACCCAACTGCTAGACTGCTGACTACATTACATCTCCCCCTTTCTTAACAAGACAACAAAACAGTAAATTGATTCCGATTTCTTCAATGAGTCTTTTTGGTCGTTGAACATCTCGGCGGGGCCGCACAGACATGGTTTCAGTTTCAGTCATGGCGTCCACCGGAGGGTCTCCTGTCTGACGTCCGCTCTCCCGGTCAGAGTGATCATGTCCTTCAGGTGAGGACACTCCAGTCATCTTCGTTAAGGATTCTCTCATGTCCGGAGGGCACTTCTTAAAGTGTGACACGTTCCTCGTGATCCGCCGTTGATCAGACTCCGCTGTTATCATAGTGCCCTTCTGCTGGGTGACCAACAAAGGTTCATCTCTAAAACGACAGTCAGTCTTTCTTTGTTGGTCTTGTTTGACAATGACACAATCTCCTTCACGCAGAGACGGTGATCTCGCTCTTCTCTTTGCGTCTGCGTATGATTTCATCTTGTCTTTGTTGCGGCTGTTGAGGTAATATGAATTTTTATGGTCAATTGTGTCCCCTAACGTAGACCCCAACGGCTCCATGTACGTGCTTCAAGTACATGTATGTTCCCTCCACAACCAGCTATGAAGACGCAAATACATTTGCATCCAACGTTAACATGTCCTCTTTCAGATCCACCATGAATGGGTCGAAAATTCAGTTCCTAAGTATGCCGTGCCACCGTCTTTACATGGTGCACTTTCACGTTTTCCTGGCTCTGGCGAGCTAGGCCCTGATTTCTGCCATCGAGCCCTTTCTGCCTTCTGCCTCTGAAAGCTGCAGCCTGGATCTGCATCCATGACCCTTGCCTTACTCCCTGCGCGGCGAGCGGTGCCTGGCTCGGCCTGCTTGCCTGCCCAGACTGTATTTTGCCTTCAAGTTATCTGCTCCGCTCCTCGAAAATACATTCCTGTCTAGTAGTTTAGGTAAACATCTCCCCAGCTGCAGAGCAAAGGGCCCGGCCTTTCTGTCTCCATGCAAGTAATTCATTGCTCCCGTTACCATGGTAGGCCCATGTCCCCCTCGCATTACACGTAGACACGTAGTCACATATGCACGCACTAGCAGTCAGTATAGAATAGCCTCTGCCCGAGAAACCTTTCCTTCTAGATAATACAGTTCCTCAAACACAAGATATCAGATATGATTTGGGTTTAGGTTGTTCTGACACGCCAGACTTCTGTCTCCACATATAGTGCTAAATGTCAAGTCCCCTTCACCCTCCAGTTCCACGTCAATCACACGTCATGTTGCCTGCGCGCGCATCCAGCCATATATTTCTGCTGACACTGCAGGATTCTTCTATGGACCCACCCACCTGTGACACTTTTATGTGACGTCTCTAGCACACACCTCCGTGTACGCCCTCGTGCACGCCTTCTGTTACGCACATGTGTTCTTATCTCGTTTCTCTCAGCTGTTACGCCTTCTGTATCCATCACCATTGTATGCATTTACTATATATATTGTACTCTGTTAATAAAGCATTGTCTATCCCTTCCTGAACCTTCGTGGTGATGGAACATGATACCTGGTTCGAACCAATTCCATTTTATGGAATAAAACCCTTATAAACTCAGATGCCACGGACTCTGCCTCTCATTTTTCGATTGAGTTATTTTATTGAACTTTACCGCATAGAAATTCCGCATAGGTAAATCTTTATTTACCACATAATTTGGCGCCCGAATAGGGACTCCTCCCCCACCTTACGCGCCGGCGGTGCGTTGCAGGCCTAGCCCCCTGCCACAGCCGTGACGGACAACTACGCGTACCCGCAGGATTTCCTGTATCTCCCTCAGGCCAACGGAGGTGACTGAGACTGCGATCGACACCCAGACGAGGCGGTGAGGAGTGCGGAGGATCCCGACCAGAGCCCAGCCGAGAGAGCAAGGTCCGAGGTGTTCAGAGGCCCACCAGTTCCGAAGTACCTACGTCACGAGTCGAGTCGAGTCCAGTCCGGTCCAGTCCAGTGTCGAGTTTCCGAGGCCTTCCGTTCCGTGCTTCCCGGTGAGTACCGTTGCTGGGGACGCATCAAGACGGGTGCATTAATTTGTGTCCGGTCAAGACGGGTTTGGGTACACAGACCTGGTCTGCACTGTTTTAGCAGTGTATCTGTACTGTTTAGCAGTATATCCAGTATCCAGTTATCTAGTTATCTAGTTATTGTGGGTCGTTTTT
Organism: Lissotriton vulgaris; assembly: GCF_964263255.1. Lineage (NCBI taxonomy): Eukaryota > Metazoa > Chordata > Amphibia > Caudata > Salamandridae > Lissotriton > Lissotriton vulgaris. The sequence continues at coordinate 602,256,076 of NC_141699.1, read as the reverse complement.
GAAATGTTTTAATGTGTTTTAATGTCGTGGTATGAGTGATTGTTTGATCTTCATTACTGTGTTTATTGTATTAGTTGTGTCCAAGTCCGAGTAAGTATCAAGTATCAAGTATCAAGTATCAAGGTTCAGAATGCCTTTATTCTCGAAATTAAGACAGATAGGAACTAGGAAAGGGATACTCGAGGAAGCTGTTCCCATCCCACCCAGGGACACTCCCGGATATTTTATGTACCACAAGCACGGATTAGATGCCGTATTATATCTCGACTTGTGGGTGGACTACACTAAAGATTTAGCAGAGAATCAGAAATGGCCCGCTACAGGGACATGGGATGCCGAGTGCATCATGAGAGTAGAGGAAGCGTTATGGAAAAAGAAAGCCAGACAGTCACAGAAAGATGCCATTGAATTATGGCGTAAAGAATCACATAGACGAACAGAGAAAGCACTCAGAAAAGCAGAGAAAAGTAGAGAGGATTCTGAAAAAGCCAAAGAAAAAGAACTACTAGAAGAGGGGCAGAGAGTCAGAATAGAACAACACGAAAGACAGAGCCACGCACTTATGACAGGATTGTATCCAGTCCTGGCCGAGGGCCTGCCTAAGGCGACCCCGGAAATACCGAAGAATCTGCCCCCTCCATTGGTTCCGACTAAATTACGTCACAAGACCGCAGCAGATATTTTTCTTTCTTCCTATTTAGACGACGTAGCTCCCGAATATACCAATGTCTCGCCTGCACCTGTACCACCCGCTGATCGTCTGCCCCCAGGTCCGCAACAGCATACCCCTCCCGGTCCGCTTCCTGCACCCCCTATTAATCCGCTTAATCCTTTTGGGCCTGGCACTGTTCAGGTTCCAACCCAGTTACAGCAGGTACCGACCCCACAGACAGGTTATGCTCAAGCCTCCGGCTCAGGAGGTGCATCAGGAGGTTTTCATACCCCGCCACCAGTACAGCGATTAACTGTTAGAGAACTAGCAATGCAACGTACTCCGAAACCAGTCACAATTGAAAAGCTTAAAGAGTTTCTTACAGACTGTAGATATGATCCAGTACCAGGCGAAGACGGTTGCATGATATTAGCCTTGATACGTTTAAGACGTGCTGCAAACTTTTTAGTTCTATTTCCAGGAATGCCAGATTATCTAGACAGGATATATCGTTTTGTTCAGACTGGGGAGGGTCAGGAATGTATTCACGAAGCCATGGCACATCAGAAAGTAGACACTCAAGGTATGATTTTAAGATTCCTCATAAACTGTTTCATAAGAGAACGAGACCGGCCTGGTGTGAATAAAGAAGAGATGGAGGTACTAACTACATGGGGTCAGAATATAGCAGACGGAAAACATGATAAACAGAAATGTATAGAGGCCATGTACAGAAAAATCCGTAAAGAAATAACAGTATTTCATGAAAGAGAGAAAGCTGAAAGTGAAGGAGATACTGACAAGAACGAATCCTCACAGGAGAATGAGCTAGATAATACAGGAATGGTAGCATATGTAGGAAAGGGTAGATCCTTTAATAAAAAGTTACGCCCAGAAAGCAAGAGACTTTTTCACTCTGCTATGTCAAATCCGAGAACGCCTGAACATCTATTTCAAGCTACCGATAAAATACTTCAAGAACGAATGGGGTACCATGTACTCAATTCCATGGATGAACAAGAATTAGCCAGGTCAGCAGTACAATGGGCTGACAATTCCGATAGATATAATGATGACGCATTAGCGCAAACATTTTTGAATCTTTCCCCAGACGAACAGCGACTAGCTGGTATGTACATGATACAACACCTCCTTACGTTGTATAAAAGCCAACATTCTGATCCAGGTCCCTTACCTGATGTACTAGTAGAGTTACTCATGAATAAATGGAGAGGCCTAGGTACCGATTTAATTAAAGTAATTTTAGAACATCGACACAGATATAGTGCCTTCCTGAATCCACAGTTTGTTTCAGCTCCACCCCCAGAAAGAAATTTTTTTTATATAGACAGACAGAATCCCTTGCGAGAAGTACATCCAGTCAGGAATGCCGATGATACCCTTACACGTGTGTATGTATACACGCCTATAACTAAAATGGAATTATTGGAAATGAAGAAATGAGTGCCCAGTCATGATAAAGACCCTGCAGGTTTTCACCGTGAAATAAAAGACATGTTACTCATGGGAGATTATACCTATCCCGACATTATGAAAATATTGAAAGTGTTATTGCCTGCCGGTATTTACGAGAAACTCAAAGAAAAAGAATGGGAGGTGGGAGAGCAAAAGATTGATTGGGCTGCATTAGAAAACGAAGAAACGACTCGAACCCCAGGTCTAGGTCTTGGGGATAAAACTAAAGCATTACCAGGATTGTTAGTACAGGTTTTGCCACGTTTATTAGCAACTAAAAAGGAGGACTGAGATGCAATCTCAGCCTGCAAACAGAAACCCGATGAAGACACTAGTGATTTTTATTCCCGATTTGAGAAATGTTTTATTATTAATAGTGGCCTGAAAGCAAGTAGCGAGTCATACCCACATCTCTTTGTATCCAAATTAGTCGAGAATTCTCTGCCCCAAGTTAAGAATCGTGTATTGAAAGTCGAGAGCACATGGCAAGCAAACACGCCTTCCCAAATGTTACAGATGTTACAGTACCACCAGAATAGAATTAGGGAAGAACATGATCACGAACAACGACGTATGAAAGACACGAAAATGAAAATGTTAGTTGCTCAGTCAGTTCCAGCTGACGGTCAGAAAAAGGGCGTGACACAGTCCAATAATTCAGCAGCTCCTGTTAAAGGGACATGCAACTATTGTAAACAGCCAGGTCACTATGTAAACGATTGTGCAGTTTTGAAACACAATATATCTACAGGTAAAACTAAAGAGAGACCGCGTCCTCCTAGACAGGACCAGGCCCAACAACACGTACCACAGAATGTACAGCCTATGCATGCTCCACAACAGACAGTACAGACCGTAGCGGTACCACAGCCACAACCCATTGCCGCAACACAACATACAACACAGCAGATGTACCAATACGCGCAAACCGATTATCCCGATTACCAGCGATACACATGAAACAGCCTAGAGAGGGAGGTTGGCTTGCCTCTTATTGAGGTTCCTGTAGATCAAGAGGGTCCTTATGTACATAGTCAGGTATTAGGGAAAGATAGAAAGTTTTTGATTGACACAGGGGCAAGCAGGACGACAATCAGTCACGACGAGGTTCCAGGGGCACCCCTCTCAGGCTCACAGAATGTTTCCCTTGGATTTTCAGGAAAGCCTATTGTTAATGAAGTTTCGAAACCAGTTCCCCTTGCAGTTGGTCCGTTGTCTCGCACTACAGACTTATTGCTCACGAAATCATGTCCAGAAAACTTGTTAGGTATCAAGACACTGAAAGCTCTAGGAGCTGTAATTTGTTGTTCCCCGGAAGGAGTAAGATTGTTTCTGCGTGACTTTAAGGGTCACTATGTGTTGAGAGATATTGATTCCAGATTACAGAATGTTCCTGCACATTTATGGGCACAAGGCCCCACTGATGTAGGTTGTATGCACATCGCACCATATCGAGTTACACTGAAACAAGGTGCTGTTTTACCACAAATTCGACAATACAAGTTACCCCCAGATGCTGTAGTGGCTTTACTGAAAATCATTGACGAGCTCATTGCACAAGGAGTGGTTGTAGAAACCGACTCCAATGTTTGTAATTCCCCTATCATTCCGATTCTTAAACGCACTGATCCGAATGCACCTCCAGTTTATCGATTAGTTATCGATTTACGAGAATTGAATAAATGCATTGTACCACAGTACCCTGTGGTCCCAGACATCTCTTCATTATTGACAGCTATTGATTTCTGAGGCAACGTTCTTTACTGTAATTGATCTGAAGAACGCCTTCTTTAGTGTCCCCATTGATCCGGAAAGCCAATATCTTTTCGGATTCTGTTTAAATGGCTGAAGCTTCAAATTTGTACGCGCACCTCAAGGATTCACAGAAAGCCCCAGCATCTATAGTCAAGCATTGAAAAAACAACTTGACAGTATCCACATGCCTGCTAACACTGCCCTACTGCAGTACGTCGATGATCTATTGATCACCGCCCGAAGTGAACCTGAATGTGAACAAGCATCACTGACAGTTTTGTATTTCCTGGCTGACAAGGGACACAAGGTGTCTCCTTCGAAGCTACAATTCTGTGTTCAGCATGTGGTGTACCTTGGGCACTTGCTGTCCAAAGGGGGGAGACAGCTAACACCTGACCGCATCCAGTTAATTGTGAATATGTCACAACCCAAGACACAAAAGGAGGTACGGGCCTTTATAGGCCTCACTTCTTACTGTAGACAATGGATCCCTCAGTATGCATTTCTAGCCAAGCCACTCATACAGTTAACAACCCAGGAGGCAGCGACATCGACTGTCCTCCCTTGGACTCAGGAACATACACAAGCTTTTGAAGACTTAAAGAAAGCCTTATGTCAAGCCCCAGTTTTAGCGACACCATGTTACAGCAAGCCTTTTACACTTTTTGTCACAGAACGCGAAGGTACTGCATTGTCAGTACTCACCCAAGATCAAGCAGGTTCACACAAACCGTGTGCTTATTTTTCTAGTACATTAGATCCAGTAGCCCAGGCTCTGCCTGCGTGCTTGAAATCAGTAGCAGCAACAGCTCTAGCAATCAGACAAAGCGATGCCATAGTGTTAGGACACCAATTGACAGTACAAGTTCCACATTCCGTGGAAGTTCTTTTAAACAGGACACAGACTCAGCACTTGACTATAGCACGACTGACAGGTTATGAATTGACATTGTTTCAGCCACACATAGAAATCAGACGTTGCAATACATTGAATCCAGCTACACTTTTGCCACTAAGTGAGACAGACCCTTTGGCACATGATTGTGTTGAAGTCATTACCGTTACGACGAAACCCAGACAAGACTTGACAGGCACCGCATTACCAGATCCAGACCTGACACTTTATGTGGATGGTTCATGTATGAGAACAAGTACAGGAGAGTTAGTGGCCGCATATGCAGTAACAACAGAAACTGAAGTCATAGAAACACATCGTATTGACACCCTGTCAGCTCAAGCAGCAGAGCTCATAGCTCTGACTCAAGCCTGTATTCGAGCCAAAAATAAGAAAGTTAACATATACACCGATTCCCGTTATGCCTTCGGAGTTGTACACGACTTCGGAGTTCTCTGGCAAGAAAGAGGTTTTTTGACTTCTCACGTTGCCAAGATCCAGCACGGTCCCCTCATTCAAGCTTTGTTAGAAGCAATACATTTGCCTACAGCCATAGCCATCATGAAGTGCAAGGCACATACGAAAGTTACAGATACCATTTCCCAGGGTAACGACCTGGCAGATCGAACAGCCAAGCATACAGCTCAGACTCACACAACTGACCTGGCAAAGACAGTAGTCCCGACACCGACACATTGCATGACAGTTAGGGATCCCGCCCTAGATGTAATTGGCATACAGACACATGCTACACCAGACGAAATCAAGAAATGGACTGAACTAGGTGGGATCCAGACAGAACAGGGATGGATGACGAAGGGAAAATCTATATGGTTTCTCCCCGACTCTATGGTTCAAGTTATCATTAACACAGTACATAGTCCTGCACATTTAGGAGAAAAAGCCATGTTAGACAGTATTCAAAACCTTTGGTTCAATAAACATTTACGAGCAGCAGCAAAACAGAAAGTGCGTACTTGCATGATCTGTTGTCAGTTCAACCCAGGTAAAGGCATTCCCGTAGAGCAAGGTGGATTTCATCTTCCCGATCACCCTTTTGAAGTCCTCCAGATGGATTATATCCAGATGGAACGTTGTCGAGGATTTAAGTATGTCCTCGTAGTTGTATGTGCACTTTCCCGATGGACAGAAGCATATCCAGTCCCAGATTACACTGCTCCGACCACTGCCAAGCAGCTGGTACGTGAATTCTTCCCACGGTATGGTTTGCCCCGTGTTGTGTACTCAGATAATGGTCAGCCATTCTCGTCCGAGCTTATGAAGCAGGTATCACTCCTGCTAGGCTATCAGTGGAAGTTCCACTGTGTCCGACATCCCGAGGCAGCAGGTCTCGTCGAGAGACACAATCAGACCCTGAAAATTCGCCTTGCCAAGATATGTAAAGAGAAAGGGGTTGACTGGATAGTAGCTTTACCAGTTGCTCTTTTTTACATGAGAATGATAGCACACTCTAGAACAGGGCTATCCCCGTACGAGGTGGTCTTTGGTAGGCCACCGAATATGTGGGGGACGCCTCTGCCTCGTAAAATCACAGATGTTGACTGTAATATGCTGACAGATTACCTTGCCTCCTTGATGTCTGCACTACAATCATGTCGTTCACAGGTAGCTGCAGCCTTTCCCGACAACACTGAGGTGAAGCCACACGAGATCGTTCCTGGAGAATACGTTTTTGTCCGCAATTTCGACAGGAAGAGTCCGCTGGAGCTCCGCTGGCAGGAGCCGAAGCTTGTGTTATTAACAACAAGGACAGCAGTGAAAGTGGAGGGCCGCAAGGGCTGGCTCCACTCGAGTCATGTAAAAAGACACTATGGACTGCCGCCAAAACTAGACTCCCAGCCCTGCCCCCTTCCAGAGACTGATACTAAACTCCCCCTGGTAGAGAAAACTCCTTCTCAAGAATTTCGCATGAAGTTGAGGTCTAGCAAGTCAGACAGTTTAATTGTTTAAGTCCTCCCCTAGGTGAATCGGTTAGACAAGTTCCTGACATGTACCCGTTAGACCCCAATAGAGAGAGAGATAGACAGAAACAGCTCAAGAAACAAGAATATTGTAAATCTCTCCGTAGTCACTGCATCGTGACATTATTGATTATGTTTTTTCTGAGTCTTATGATCATTGCTGCAAGTATATTGCTACACATATACTTTCCTATTTTCAAGCGTGCACATTCTTCTTCAAATGACACTGTCGAGCATACTTTCAGTGAATTGCCCCTGCATGAGTTATCTTACCGACTTGCGCTGCGCAACAATACATTCATTAGTATGTTACATCATTCCCATCAGACCAGCAATGCTACCAATTGTTGGATATGTGGCCGACTCCCTCCCTATCAGAAGTACAAGGGAGTTCTGCCCCTCTTTCCGTACCCGTTCACACACAATGGTTCCTGTGGTGCATGGTTTAGTTTAATAAATTCATTAGACTCTGATTCTGTAGTTTACCAGGGCAATTGGGTATGGGGAAATCTGAACACAGTTTTGCATAAAGTATGTTTCCCTGACAAGGAGGGTCTTCCCCAAAGGACAGGGACAGATCTAGAAAATGAAGTGTATGGATTAGGTAATTTTACACTTAACCTCATGATTCTGAATGTCCAGTCCGAAGCCGAACCAGTTTTGCCCGCTATGTCAGTATTACCAGTCAAAGGTGAATTATGTGTCAGAAAGAATGGTTCAGTACACCTAGGTCATAGTAAATGTACTACTGTGATCGAATTCAGTGATAAAGGCAAGTCTACATTCAAAGCTTCCCGTCATTCCTATTTCATTTGTGGTCATACAGCTTATATACGCTTACCTCTAGATTGGGATGGTACTTGTTACATTGCATTCCTTCTGCCACCTGTTTTCCTAGCCCCTCCTAATTATCATAGGAACTCCCATCTAGTACACGATAGACCCAAGAGAGATCTCCCGATTGTCGACTATACTGAAACGGCATGGGAGCAGTACACAGACTTCAATAAAGGTTTCTTTCCCTATTTAGGTGCTGTCTTTAATAGTAAACTGATACGTAAATTAACCAGAACCCTCGAAGCAGTAGTGAATGAAACTACTTCCGCCCTAGGCAACTTAACAGAGGAGCAGTCTGCTATGCGGATTGTTGTTCTTCAGAATCGTCTTGTTCTTGACGTCATCCTGGCTGATAGGGGCCGAGCTTGTAGAGTCATCGGATCGAGTTGCTGTGTTTTCATTCCAGAAAACGCGCCATCAGTATATAGAGCCATAACCCGTCTCCACAAGATTGCAAGTCAGATACACCAGAATCCAGGCACCTGGACTTGGTCCTGTTGGCTCTGGAGCGTGTTATCAGCCTGGGGATGGAAAGTCCTATCCTTCCTTGGAATAGCCCTTCTCATAGTATTCAGTTGTTGTCTATGTCTGCAGTGTGGGCCAGCGATTTGCGGCTTGTGCGCCACATCATGTATTCCTCATCCAAGTTCACGTTCTAAATCCCGCCAGAAAAAGGAAGAGCAAATGATGTTATATGAACAAATAGATGGACTAATGAAGATTGATATATCATGAAGGGTCCGTAGGGGACAAGGAGGGAATGAGGTAATATGAATTTTTATGGTCAATTGTGTCCCCTAACGTAGACCCCAACGGCTCCATGTACGTACTTCAAGTACATGTATGTTCCCTCCACAACCAGCTATGAAGACGCAAATACATTTGCGTCCAACGTTAACATGTCCTCTTTCAGATCCACCATGAATGGGTCGAAAATTCAGTTCCTAAGTATGCCGTGCCACCGTCTTTACATGGTGCACTTTCACGTTTTCCTGGCTCTGGCGAGCTAGGCCCTGATTTCTGCCATCGAGCCCTTTCTGCCTTCTGCCTCTGAAAGATGCAGCCTGGATCTGCATCCATGACCCTTGCCTTACTCCCTGCGCGGCGAGCGGTGCCTGGCTCGGCCTGCTTGCCTGCCAAGACTGTATTTTGCCTTCAAGTTATCTGCTCCGCTCCTCGAAAATACATTCCTGTCTAGTAGTTTAGGTAAACATCTCCCCAGCTGCAGAGCAAAGGGCCCGGCCTTTCTGTCTCCATGCAAGTAATTCATTGCTCCCGTTACCATGGTAGGCCCATGGCCCCCTCGCATTACACGTAGACACGTAGTCACATATGCACGCACTAGCAGTCAGTATAGAATAGCCTCTGCCCGAGAAACCTTTCCTTCTAGATAATACAGTTCCTCAAACACAAGATATCAGATATGATTTGGGTTTAGGTTGTTCTGACACGCCAGACTTCTGTCTCCACATATAGTGCTAAATGTCAAGTCCCCTTCACCCTCCAGTTCCACGTCAATCACACGTCATGTTGCCTGCGCGCGCATCCAGCCATATATTTCTGCTGACACTGCAGGATTCTTCTATGGACCCACCCACCTGTGACACTTTTATGTGACGTCTCTAGCACACACCTCCGTGTACGCCCTCGTGCACGCCTTCTGTTACGCACATGTGTTCTTATCTTGTTTCTCTCAGCTGTTACGCCTTCTGTATCCATCACCATTGTATGCATTTACTATATATATAATGTACTCTGTTAATAAAGCATTGTCTATCCCTTCCTGAACCTTTGTGGTGATGGAACATGATACCTGGTTCGAACCAATTCCATTTTATGGAATAAAACCCTTATAAACTCAGATGCCACGGACTCTGCCTCTCATTTTTCGATTGAGTTATTTTATTGAACTTTACCGCATAGAAATTCCGCATAGGTAAATCTTTATTTACCACATAGTCAGTCACCATCACCTCTTGATGACTGTGGAGGGGTGACACCGCTCGCAAGGCTCCTTCCCACGTCGGAATGCGATTCCTTATAGGACGCCCTAGCATCAGTGTTGCAGGACACTTCCCAGTGGTCGCGTGAGGGGTTGTTCTGTATGCTCTAAGGACCTCATTCAGGGCTGCTTGCAGGTCCTTTTTCTCAGCAGTGGCTTGTTGGAACGTCTTTTTAAGTGTGGCCATCAAGCGTTCTATGGTGCCATTTGCCTGCGGCCATAGAGGTGTAACTCTCCTATGTTTGAAGTCCAAATGTTTTGCAAAAAAAACGAAATTGTGTCCATTGAAAGGAGGTCCATTGTCTGTTTTCAACTCTTTGGGAACACCCCATGCTGCAAACACTTCATCCAACACTTTGAGAGTGCTGGAGGCACTTGTGGATGACACAAATTGCGCAATAGGGAATCGTGAGTACTCGTCAATTATGGCCACAACATATTTTCCAGATTGTAGAGGTCCGTAAAAATCCATGGCGAGCTCTTGCCACACTCCACTAGGTAAGGTGGTCATTTGCAATGGAGCAGGAGGATCCCCCAGGTTGACCAGCTGACACTGATGGCAGTCTTCCAGAGTTGACTCCACCATCTGATCGAGAAGAGGAAACCACACCCGTTCCCGGAGAGCTCGCTTTGTTGACACAACACCCCTGTGGCCTTCATGGGCAAGGTTGATGACACCTTGACGTAGTTGTCTGGGAACAACAATCCGCTGACTTCGCAGTATCAACCCATCTGTGGTGGCAGACAGTTCGTCACAGATGTGCCGGAATGCTTGCATCTCCTGCTTGAAAGTCGGATCACTGGCGTCTTCTTCACCTACGTGTCTCCACCGGTTAGTCTGAATCCGAAGTAGCACCTTCTGTAAAATGACGTCTTGCGCCGTGGCATCCCGGAGGGCTTCCATGGGAATGGCAGGTGGCAGTGCTTGATCAGCCACGAAGTGGATATACTCCTCTGCAATGGAGGGCTTGGACTCAGACGATGCGTGCAGGTGTTGTGACATGTAGTCTGCCGGGTTCTCAGACTTCCCGGGTTTGTGGATGATAGTGAAAGTATATTCTTGTAATCTCAGACCCCATCGTTCAATTTTCGGTGGCATCTTGGATCTCGGGTTGCCATAAATAGTGACCAGCGCGTGGTGATCAGTGATCAGGGTAAAGTGCTTGCCATAGGTAAAGACATGAAAATGTTCACACGCCCATACCACCGCAAGACTCTCCTTTTCAGGATGCGAATATGCTTTTTCGGGATCTGAAAGACTGCGACTGGCATAGGCAACGATGCGTCTCTGATCAGAGTCATTGTCATATTGCGCCAGAATCGCCCGAGCCCCACAGGGCTGGCATCCATTGTAATCTCAGTTTTTCGGCGAGGACTAAAATATGAGAGGTTATCGGCAGACTCTACCGCCTGCTTGATCTCCCTGAACGCCTGTTCACACTGAGAGGACCAAGTAAACGGTTGATTTGTTTTGTGAGATCTCGAAGTGGGTGGCTGATGGTCGCATAGTCTTTGATGTAGCGAGCACAATAGCTCACCATGCCTAGAAATGATCTCACGTCTTGTGGGCTCTTGGTTTCATTCAGAGCAGTTATTTTATCCGGATCGGGTTTCATTCCATCACCTGAGAAAATGTGACCGAAAAATTTCAAAGTGGACTGGTGGAACTCACACTTGTCTTTGTTCAATGTCAAATTAGCTTCCAGCAGGTCATGACATATTCGATCAAGAGCCTTGTCATGCTCACGAATGTCCGATCCGTACACAAGGGTGTCGTCACTATAATTCAAAGTGTTGGCGATGTGATAAATGATTTGTCGAATTGCTTCCTGAAAAATTTCTGCAGCCGAGGAGACACCACTGCTCAATTGCTTGTACCTGAATAGTCCAAGGTGGGTTGCGAATGTCGTGATGTAGCGGGACTTGACATCCAGCTCCAACTGGTTGTAGCCTTTGTTTAAATCGAGCTTTGAGAACACTCTCGCTCCATTGAGCGCAGAAATCATGTCGCTGAGATTTGATCCAGGGTGGCGCTCCCTTTCTATGGCAGTGTTGGGTAGCCGCATGTCAACACACAGCCTCACTTTGCCAGGACTACCTTTCTTCTGTACAATGACTACGTCTGCTGAGAGGAGTTCTTGAAGTTCATCCTCCACAGCTTGTTGGAGATGAAATGGTACGCGTTGAGGGTGTTGTGCTTCCGGTCTAATCTGTTCATTAATGTGAAGACGGATTTGGCACCCTTTCATTTTTCCATCCCTGAAATAGTTTGGGAAACTTACTGATGATGTCTGGGTCATCACTGACCTTAAAGAGAATCTCGACAAGCCGGAGGCGCTCCGCAGTTGGGAGACTGAGGAGGCAGTCTGCTTCCGGTCCTTTGATGACGTGTATGAACGCTGGTATAGTCACAGTTTTATGCCTGAGTGTTGTTGGAAATTTTCCCAAGCAAGGGAGTGGCTTCTTAGCCATCCAGGTGAAGACTCGGACATGTGCAGGAGTCAGTGGTGGCTTAGGCTTCATCCTCTCATATTCCGTGACTAGAATGTAGTTTAGCGAAGCTCCGCTGTCCAGCACGAATTTGGTCTCGTGGTTCCCCACACTTATGTCCAGACGTGGGTATTTCTTGAGCTGGTCAGGATCTGCAATCATATTCACATATTCCACTGTGTATTCAGAATCTCTGGATGATGATCTAGATTCTCTGGATGGTGACCTCCGCTCCCATCTAGATCTTCGTGACTCTCGGCTGGAGTGTGACGAGCCTGAAGACAACGTAGGCTTGTCCTGGACTGCTCTTATGTGATGTTTTCTGGTGTCAGAGCGAGACGGTCTCATCGTTCCGCTCCTCCTCTCCTTTTGGTAGTCCCCACACATCACTTCAAAATGATTCGTCCGCCCGCATTTTCAACATCGCTGGCCCATGGCAGGGCAGGGCAGGCATCGACGTGTGGATAGTCATAACCACACCTATAACATCTTTTTATCCTCTCCAGTCTCCTTTCCCTTTGCCCCGGGTCTCGCCTTCTATATTCAGTGTGTTGTTGACGGGATGATGGCCTATGTCTCCATTGTTTTTCCTTTGAGTTTCGACGACTGCTGCTGCTGGCTTGGACCCGACACGCTTGTTCACGGCTTGCATTGCGTCCAGTTTCAATGTTTGTAGCGTGTTCTTCCGCCTGGTCATAGACGCGAGTCATTTCTTCAATGTCATCTAGTTCATGAGGTTTTCTCAGTAGCCGCCTCCGAAGAGTTTCTGAGTGACATCCATCTATGATTTATGATTTTATGGCAGCATCTGTCGAAAAGGTGTCAAACCCACAGTGTCTCGATAATCGCCGCAGCCTGGTGATGAATGAGCTCATTGCCTCATCTTTCCCTTGCCGCGCTTGATGAAATGCATGCCTTACATAGTCAACATTCCTTTTGTGGAGGAATTTTTTGTTCAGGGCTTCACGCACTTTGTCATAAGTTCCTACATCCGCTGGAGGAAAGTCTTTGATTATCTTACTGATCTCTCGGCCCGCTAGATTGCGGAGGGCGATCAATTTCTCCTCCTCAATGGTTACCTTTGACCCCTTAATGTAATCTTTAAAGTCCTCAAGCCACTCTTGCCATCTGGGGCCCATGCTCCCTCCCGTGGTCAGTGTCAAGGGTTCCGGGGGCCGCAGATGCGACACTCCCGTGATGATCGGTATGACTTCATTTCGTTGTGGAGAGGTGTTTGGGGTCACCATTGTGGTAGCACGTCCTTTTCACTCTTTCTTCTGATTCTGGTTAACTTATTGTTCCTTTTCAGCGGGCGTTCAGGCTGATTGATTGTGTCTTGTTTGTCTTAGCTTATGCTTGTTTGTTGTTTAACATCAGTGCCTTGCATGAACTCGTGCATATTTGTTTTCAGCAGTTTTCGTGTATCACTGCTTGTCTGCCAACTGACACGCCTGACTTTAAGATGGCCGCTCCCAAACTGCACAGGGGTGTCCTATTCAGTTGCCTGACTTCAAGATGGCCGCCCCCTTGAAGCTCTCAGTCACCACGAGGATCGAGGCTACATCCACTCTTCAGACTCTCGGGCTCATGCAGCACTCACCGGCAGCTTGTCTGGCTGGCAGCAGGTCTCCCTGCAGGTGAGCTCGGGATCAGCTCTCGATCGTTACCTTGCCAAACCCCACGCATCGGGGGTGAGCCCCGACTTTCAGCACACTCGGCACGGGGTCTTAGACTTCGCCACGGCTTCCCACACCGCTCCGGACGGTTCTGACCTCCAGTGCTCTTCAGGAAGTCCGGGGTGGGCTCCTGACTTCTTCGTAGGTCCCACACAACCTCCGACTTCACACTCACTTTTGGGCGCAAAACGGCGCCGGGTTCAAAATTTTCTTTGGCGCTCGACCGCGCTCCCTTTACTTGGCTCCACGTGATCGTTGCATCGCGGAGCGGGGATACTCGCTGCTGGCCTCTTCTTTGGGCGGCAACTTCTTTGGGGCACACACGTCGCGACTGCGACTGTTCCTCACTAGTGTCCCCGGGACAGGATGCTGTTTCCAGGGTCGTATAGAGAGCAAGCTGCTCATCCCGCCCTCGTCGCCAGTTGTCGTGTCCTGACTCAATGAAGACAGACACGATTATTTATATTATAAGGAGCTTTATTCCTTGCATCCTTCTCCGTCCATGTCCCTACTCTATCTGCCCCTTTCCTGTCTACACTCCTCCTCTTCCCCTGGTCCCCGTCTAACTCCGCCCACCCAACTACTAGACTGCTGACTACATTACAGACCTCATGATCCTGACCAAATATTGGCCCATCTCACATATGCCCCTCTTTTGTAAAATCACAGAAGAGGTAGTCAACAATCAATTGATCAGCTTCCTGGAAGAACACTAACTTTTACACTCAGCTCTATCTGGGTTCAGAAAAGGTCTTAGTATGGAAACAGTGCTAGCAAAGCTTACAATGACATCTGCGTCATCCTGGATGACGGAGGCGTTACTGCTTTGAAATTCTTTGATTTATCAGCAGTGTTTGATACCATCTTTTAGAATACACTACTAGACTGCCTTATGTAAGCGAGTATAAAAAACACGTTTTTACAAGACCATACGTCTGCTTGGGCAATTTCCGCTCATCTGAAAAACCCATACTTGCTGGAGTACCAGAGGCAACGGCATTGAGTCCAACACTGTTCAATCTTTACAGAGTTCTTCTTGCCAGACTAAGTGAGTTCTATGGCTAAATGTTTTAGGTGGACACTGATGACACCCAATTAATTTTGAGGCTTGTTGGAGACTCTAATTGCGTTTAATAACAGTTCTTCTCCTGTCTCAGAGAAGTTTAAAAAGTTACAGCCTGGAGGAAGCATAATTCTTTAACTCTGAGCGAGGATAAAACGGAGGTAGTTATCTATAGTAACCCCTCATTATGGTCTAACAGATGGTGGCCAGCATTGCTGGGATCCTCTCAGTCCCAGTACAGATAGATATAAATTTGGGAATAATTCTTGATTTCAATCTGACTTTTGAAGAACCCATAAAAACTCTTGCAGGCACATGTGTGTGGCTACTAAGCATTACCAGGAAGATCCTTCATTTCCTTCATTTCCTTCCCTCGGCTGAATGATGATGATAGCTTGAGCTCTGATACTCTCCAAGGTGGGCTACTGTAACTCTCTATGAGTTGGACTCCCTACATATCTTACTCATCGAGTAAATGTGTTACAAAATGTTCCGCACACCTGGTCCTGGGACTCAAACTTTATTCACCTATCTACATTCATCTTCGTCAGCTTCATTGCTCGCCAGTTGCCAAAAAGAATTGATCAAGACATTACGCCTCTGCCACAAGGTAACACATAACACCATAATGGACAATTACAAGTCCTCTTTTGCTTGCTGTTGCTCGCCCTGTGCTCCATGGCGGCTCCTCCGCTAAGGAGCAATATATAATTTACTTACTTTTCCAAACTATTAAGCTAATAAATACAAATGTTTTGAACTTATTTCTTTTTTTAGGCTATTTCTGATTAAATTAATAAAATTAAAATGAATAAATAAAGGTCACGTTAGGAGATTTTTCTCTCTAAAATAAAAATTGAATAATGGAGAATTAAGCTGGTCTTGTCTATCCATTAGTTAATTTTTACTAGCAGATCCATTGACAAAATAATGGTGGTGTGTCTGAATAATTTTCCTTGAAAAATTAAACCATGGTAAAAACAGTTTAAACTGCAGATGTACATAATATAAATATTTAGCATTTAATTTAGACACTCCGCTATGATCCAGCCGCTCTCCTGATCTTCACCGAATCCTTTGAGTAGGGTGAATGTGTGTACAAGTGACTCTATGGGGCTGATTCCGATCTGGGTCAGAAATCACTCCGACCGAGCGGATCAGGAGTGTTTTCCGACCGATTCGGGCTCCTGCAGTCCAACCGAGCGAGTACGATGCAGCAGTATGCTATCGGACTCGTTTTGGTCGGACTCCCATTGAAGTCAATAGGAGCCGGTCGTACAACGCGTACATGGGCTCCCATTGACTGAATGGGTACGTTCGGGACAAGTGCGCCCCCTACATCTGCCATCTGCACCATACATGCCTGTGTTGGGGAGACCCATGGGTCTCCCCCTGTGTCCAAGCCGTAAGGCTGCGAGTAACAGGGGGTCCGATGCGGACCCCAAAGTCCAGCTCTGGGAGCTATTCAAAGTCAAAGTCAAAGTCAAAAACCACTTTATTCGATTTTGTTAAAAATCATAAAAGCATGCTACAAACAATTAAAAAGCAATCCAGATACATATAAAAAATTTCATACAGTACAATATCAATATCAAGTATTAAAAACAGTTAAAATGTCAGGTTTAGAAAAATATCATCGTGTGCAAAAAGGCGAAGCATACCAACATTCATCACAGGCCCCAATGTTAAACTTGTAATTTCCTCTTCCTAATCCTAACAGCAGCAACTAGGTAATTTGCCACACTGAACATCACCAAGGGCGATTCTAGCATTTGTAAGTACAGGAGAGCTGGTTTTGCCTGTATAAAATAGTTCCCTTTCAATAAAGGTACCAAATACTCTGTCTTGGGACATCATAAAAGGGGCAGAACAACATAAGGTGCATATTATCTTGGATGGAGAAGTTATCACATTTGCATACAGGTGCGTCCTCAGGCTTAAACCAACCCTGACAATCACAGAGTACCAAATAAATCTGGTTAAATCGAAATTTAACCAGAAGCCACCTGTGAAACGGAATATTAACTAAGGCAAGGTACGGTTGAATGGCTATGCAGGTAATTGTCATATAATGGGCTCTAACCGTGGGTTTAGTTAGTTGATGTTGCTCTCTCTCCAAGGTCTTAAGTTTGTAAAAATTTTGCTTGACCCAGTCTAAGTCTGCTTTTTTCAGGTCAAGCGGAGAGGAGAAAATCTCCGGGCGTCCAAGTTCTACTGAGCACTTGTGAATATATGACAGCCAAGCAATATCTTTATATTTATCAAGTTTTAAACAATCCTTCAAAATTTTATGATTTAGACCTAAGTTGTTATTGATCCAGACCCTAATCCATAAAAGAATAGGTGCCATAGAGAGGATATCAGTAATATACCCTACTCCAAGCTCCTGATGGACAGAAAAAGTGGCTGTCGACGGAGGGAGTCCTAACATAGAGCAGAAAAACGTGTTAACCTCTATTTGAATGGTTTCAGTTTTTACGTAGCCCCACAGTCCAGCTCCGTACCTTGCTATAGCCAATGTTTTCGCCCTGTACAAAGCTAATAATGCACCACTTGGTTTCCCCCCAAGTCTCCTTGAGAAGCTCAGAATAGCGTTTACAGAGCTCCTCACCGCTTTAGTTTTTGCTGTTGTCTGAGGAATCCAACTGCCCTTGGTATCAAAAATTACACGGAGGTAAGTGAAAACTTTAACATTAGTAATCACTTCCCCCTTACAATAAAAAGATTTAATATTATTTTTAGCAGCCCCAAAAACCATAACGTGCGATTTAGAATTATTAACCACTAGGTCAAGAGAAGACATAAAGTCACTAAATGCATTTAAAAGTCTCTGGAGGCCTAAATGTGTCCTAGCTATTAAAGCGGCATCATCCGCGTACAGGAGCACTGGGATATGAGTGTCTCCTGCACGCGGTGTGTCCACAGAAGCAGCCAAAAGGTTTTTTTCCAGAAAATTTATGTATAAAGTGAACAGCATAGGGGCAAGGATGCAGCCTTGCCGCACACCCCTGCCTGATTTAAACCATGCTGTACGATGTCCCTCTTGATCCATTCTAATAGAAGCCTTTAAATCCTTATGGAGTTCAGCTAGAAAATGGACCAGAGGAGGGTCCAATCCCAGTTTTAACAACATGGCCCACAGCTTTGCTCTGTTAACTAAATCAAATGCTGTGGATAGATCCATGTAAGCAACAAAGATTGTCCCCTTTTTTGCCTTTGTGTATTTTGAAATTATCATGTGCAAATTTAGGCATTGGTCCTCTGTCCCTCTTCCTGACCGGAAACCGTACTGGGCATTGGACAAGATATCATTTTCTAGTGTCCACTTATTTATTCTGGCCAACAGTACTTTACCCAGGATCTTCATAGAAGAATCCAACAAGGATATAGGGCGGTAGCATTTGGGGTCACTTCTTAGCCCTTTTTAAAAAATTGGGACTATAATTGAGCATGCCCAGGTATTTGGAAAACCCCCTACAAGTACATGGTTAAAAACATTCATTAATATCGTTGCCCACATCTCAGGGTTTGATTTATATAAATCCAGAGGAACCCCATCAGGTCCAGGGGCTTTATTCTTAGCGGAACCAATTATCGCGACCTTGACTTCGTTTTCACTGAAATCTAGATTAGGTTGCGTATCAGAATAACAGGGTATATGGAATATTTCATAGTCTTGATTACTTCCATATATTACAGAAAAGTGATTAAGCCACTCTGCTTCTGGTATGTTTGCCTCAAGATCTATATTACGTGATTGGGCAAATATGGGGTTATTTATTATGGACCAGAATTTAAAGCTATGTTTAAGGGTGGTCGAGTCCATTAAAGCGTCCCAGGCTTCTTCTTTAACGGCTTTTTTACGTGTCTTTACCGCCTCAGCATATTTTTTCCTTAGCTGCGCTACCAGTAACCTATTTCTGGGAGAATGTTTAAGCGCTGCCAACAATGCAGAGTGAGCTTTAGAACAAGTATGGTCGAACCAACCAGAGACTGGAGCAGGTCCCCTCTTTGGGTTAAGTGTAAGCTCTTCTTCCACCCTAGAGCAGATAGCCTCAAAGGCAGCAACTATCTCCTTACCCCCCATATCAGGGTCCCTACAAGTCTGAAGTTCTACCATCCTATCTTGTTCAATAAGATTTAAGAAGTCCTGTGGGCAAACTTTGCACCATTTTAGTCGCCTCCCTTGATCTTTGCTATTTACATTCTTCACAGAAGTAGCCAACAGGGCCCCTTTGAGTAGTCCAAGCGACCCATCCATAATTAAAGACACTGGATTGTGGTCACTAAATCCACTTTCAATAGCATTGTAAAACCGAACATAATGGAGGAGTCCTGGAGACAAGAAAATGTAATCAATAATAGATTCACTACCCCTCGCATTATATGTGACCACACGGTCATTTGGATCAGAAAAGCCCGGTTCATATAAATCATTTGCTGATAACAGATCTTCCATAGCTGAACCCTTCAAACTATGCTCAAAATGGGGAGGAGTCGTAAGATCAGGCCCATCAAAGTCTTTAATCTGACAATGTGATCCACACAAATCAACATTAAAATCGCCCATTAATATGATTTGTACAAAAGTGGTTTGTTTTGACATGTAATCAGTTAAAAACAAGCTTAAACTTTGTAAAACAAAATTTGGGGGTCCCCCCTGCAAGGAGTTATAACAGTTAAGAAGAACTGTCTTGTTTTTTGTCCGGATAGAGGATTTCTAGGAACTGAAAATAGTGTGAGGAACTAGAAATTTCCCTCACACTTCCAACTATGTTAACAGACACCAGTAACAACAGGCCACCTCTGTCCCTTCCCACCGTAGCACACTGTGCTTTGACAAAGAATGAAGAGTAACCATCCAACCAGAAAGAATTATCCCTTGACCAAGTTTCCTGCATTGCAACTATATCGTTTTCTTTTAACTTTCCCAGCCAAATAGGATCATTCTGTTTAGCACGTAAACCTGCAATATTCCAGGACAAAACCTTAACTTTTCCTCTACCTTGCTCTATTGGAACCTCCCCGTCATGAGATGGTATATTACAGGGGGTAGGAATGTTAGCATTGTCATCCTGGGAGCTATTGCAAACCGGAAGCTCTGACTCGATCCGGCTGTCCGAATCGCGCATCGTACTGGTTCGGTCGGAATTCGCCTCCATTGCGCGCCACGGTTAGCTTACAGCCGAGGTATGGAGAGGTTTGGACCCGGAAATGATTCAGCCGGAGACTTTGCACTTGTTCGCATCGTACTTCGTCGTCCGGACCCATGTACGAACCGGATGTAAATTCAGCCTACGAATCTGACCCGCTAATCCCGAACCCGATTCGAACCATCCCGACTGAGATCGGAATCGGCCCGCAGTATTATGGGCCCCACTGAAGAGTAAATGTGTGATTAAGTTCTTCAGGGAAAAGGTGATGGGTTTATAAGAAATTTCTGGAGTAGCGCTGCATCAACTGCTTGCATGGATGAGGAAATCCACTATTTCAAACAATTGCTTGGCTAGGGCTCTGCTGGAGGGGATTAGTGCTCTATTCAGTTGAACTTTGATGATGAATGTACAGATCTGTAGGTAGCTGTCTCCCCTGCATTGTTTTACAAACCAGTCAAAACATCCATACCTAGCACTCACATTGTGCTGACCAGTTTCCAAGGGATCAGACCTCATTAGCATGGATTGTACAGGTTCCCGAGTTGCACAGTGGTGCCAGCTCTCCCACCAAGCGCGTAACACCCAGCAGGTGTCACAAAGTGAGTTCTGCTGGAGGCAGTAAGATGGTTTGCTCTTATTTTTTAAGAAGTTTCTCCATGGAGATCAGGAAGATCTATCTGGAATTTGAACGACAGTGATGTTCTAAGAAGGCCCTTGTTGTGTATTTCCCAGCAAGGAGGAGTGGATTCTTAGCTGTGGACTCAAAAGAGACATGTAAACTCTCTAATGTGAGTGATCTACAGCAGTTGGTGGTAGCAGAGTGTGGGTGATTACCTGCAGCACATTCTTAATTAAAAAATGTGCTTGACTAGTAGACCAGGAACACCATTATTTCTTGTGCAAGCACATGAGCTCTAGAATTAGATTTTCTTTTGGTGTTCAGTCCACAGACAATTGATTTTGGCCTTGAGTTGGAAAACACAAGGGTAAACCCTTAAATCACTAGGGACAAGTGGTATTATGGCTAGTACATGAACATGGGTATCATATTACATATCTCCCTGTCCTCCACCCCATTTAATTTGGGGCTGTCCATTGGTTATACAATACAATACAATAAAAAATATTCTGAATTTCAGCGTACCTGATTTTATTAGTACGACAAGGGGGCCCTAACATACAAATAAAGAAAAAAGTATAACACAACCAAATGGAATTTCATTTAAAAAATGCAAAACAAAGAATGTATTATAACAATGCAGTGGGTGACATTGAGTAAAACGTGCTTGGGTCTCTCTAAATCTGATTCACGTTCGATGAAAGTGATTATTGTGCGTATCATTTATACAAGAAAAGCACGACCTGTTAGTATTAAATACACAGGGGCTTATTTAAAAGCCTCATGCACCACTGGTGCATCACTTTTAATATGGGAAAAAGTGACGCACCGGCGGCGCAAGGGGCTGGTAAATAACCCTCACAGTGTTTTTTAAAGCCCGCTCTACCGTCAACGACTTTTCGATCCCGTAAGAAATATGGGATCAACATTAGGATTCTGAATAGTGGAGCCCGAGAGTAGAACTAAAGTTGTAGAAAAAAAAGAAATTTAAGGAAAGCGAGGTTAATAAGTAGGGTTGAAAAACCGCAAAAAGGTTTTCCATTTATTAGATACCATAGGGACTATGTGGAGAGACGAATAATGAGAAAATATACAAAAAATAATATGAAAAATGGGTCAGAAATTACTGGAAACTGCCCAAAGGAATGCATAGCGGATAAAGTAAACAATGTGAAATGGCTCACTAATGTCAGGGTATCTGTTGACCCCAGGTTCAATAGATAGATCTCATGCTCGGAAAGGTAAACGGTAAACAAGCCCTCACCAAAAGGAAAAAAATGAACTGCTGAATAACGGATATGCGATCAGAGCAGTATTAGCAATTTTGGTAACTTACCTGCACCTAAGAGAAGCACGCCAAGGTTCACAAGCTCTTGGCATTGCTGTGGGGGGGCGGGGCGGGAGCGCATTGACGGGGAGCATCAGCCTTTTATGTGCGAGCGAGTGGGAGGAAACACCATATGGGGTGTAATTGAGAAGTGAGGCCAAGCAAACGCTGGGGAAGCGTCGCGCTTGAGTACCTCACATGCAATCCTCGCTGGTTTCAAGAGTTTATTTTGCCTACTATACTCTCGCAGAACAACGCATGCGCGTTGGTTCAGCGAGACCTAAAAAAGCCAGACATGCACTTCCATGAACTCTCTGGTCTGCAATGGGCCTCACCCTATATAGAATGATTTCTAACTCAACCATCCCTACCCCTCCCCCACACAAAGCTTCCCTGCTGGTAGGACACCTTTAGACAGTGCTTAAATTGGTAAATACACACAGACGCATACATAATGTGCAACCATGTAATATGGTCTAATATTGAAGGCAAAGCGATTTGAAATGGCCACTAGAACCCAGAGATGGCAACATAGAACCATATTAACAGGCACTGGAATTATGCGATTCTGCAGCCGCCTTGTTTTATACATAATAATGGATTTATCAGGTAAGATCTGCATAATATGCAGCAGCTGATGGGCTAATAAAAAAGACGATTCAAGCACAAACATTACTAAAAATTCAACGACATGTCTTACTTCAGAGTGGAAGGTCTCTTGAAAATGTTGACTGGTCACTTTACTGTTGCTTATCGCTGTATTCGCGTGTTAAACTGGTACTACTGAGGTGAATGTAAATGCATAAAAAAGAAAATAATGAAGTAATACCACCACAAAATGTGCAGCATTATACCATATACTTGCTCTGTCAACTGTATCGCTATTTCTTGGCAGGACAGTGCCTAATGCCTTCTCTTTCTTGAGTCCTTTGTTCAGCCAGGTCCCTTCTCGGAACTTTAAGTCAGCCTTTTTGGGCTCTCAAGAACTATATATATGAAAAACAATTCGTCACATCACAGCCCAATAATGAGTTTGAAACACCCTCAAAAAGTGCAGAAAAAAGGGCGGAGGGCCTGGGGTAAATACAATGAACATAATCGAGATTACACTTTGTATGTACCAGAATGCACAAATTCACAAAAGCTTCCCATCAAAACTGATTTGTGCAGGGGCTGAAAATTGTGCACACAGGCGAATGAGTCAACATGAATTTCATACTATCTATTTTCCAGAATACAAAGGCAAAGAACAAGTTGAACAAGTGTAAACGTTTGCACAGTAAAAAAAATAAATACAAAAAAAATAAAGAATGTGTGCTCTAACTAAGCAAATACGAGATGCCAGGTGCAAAGTCAGTGTTCACCCACTCAAGAGCAAGCCCAGAAAACGCGCCTGCTGTATGCCTCTCAATTAAGAAAATCAGTGTTTCTCTGGAGTCACTGAAGGCATGGCAGTAACTTATTTTCAGGACCTTTGGGCAACGGAGAGATCCCAGGCCGCCAACTCAATCCACTTAGGAGATAACCTAACTATAAAACATTTTAGAGGCTGCGGGGAATAATGTAATGAGCAAAATTCAAAGTAAACAGGAACAGTTATGCAACTCCTCGTTTGACAAGATGGCATACAGGGGAATATGTGAACAAAACAATGTTTGGGCATAACAGTCAATAGTTGCAATATTATGCGTGGGGCCTAATCTACTCGGTGCCAGATTCTGCGTGGCAAGAGACAAAAAAACTCCACCTCATTACTACCAGTTTGACAGAGCAATGCAGCAATAGCCAAGAAAAAGGTGATCAGTTAACCTTTGCGAACGGCCTTCCAATGAGCGCATTACAAGTTGCTATATTTTTAGCTACCTCTGATCCACTAGAAACAATTTGTTGCTGAAATTTGCAGATTATGCAGCAGACGATGGATTATGTATCAAATTCTTAATTATGCTGAATTATACTCGTCCACAAAATGGCATCATTCGAGTGGCCCCCATTATAAAGTACGAAACGTCATACTACTGATCTTGGGAATTTGAATTCTTATTTGACCTTATGAGAATGGTAATAGTAAACAAAACTACGATCGTGCACCTGTTCCTGAAAAAACGACTAACCAGTGAGACCCCCATAAGGAGTTTTGCATAGCACTTCTTGCAGCTGCATGATGAAGCATAGCCAAAGTATACGTTTAACCACATAGTAAGCGAAAAGACAATCGCAAGAACACATGGCTAGTAATTAGCTCTAAGAAATCAGCACATCAGGCCACTACCACATCGCTCTGCATCAAAAATAGTGATTACAATGCATTAAGAGAGCGTTCAACAGCTCAGTTCTGTTTAGTGCACAGGATTAGGATTTACATCCAGCTCCACTATATATCCTCTATCTTTAAAGACATCCAAAAATTGAAGTAGATAAAAAAACTGATATTGGTGTTTTTTCTATTATAGAAGTGTCCTTAAATCACACGCAGCAGCATATATGGTCTCAATTGCAATCATCATGGCAAAGTTAACAGGTCCGACTTTAACGTGGTAACTCGTATGAACACAATGGCGTCGCCTAACACGGTATGCATGTTTTTACCACATTAAAGGCAGATTAGCGGTGCCAATGTTTGTGACGTGTATGAACACCATCAGTCAAAGCACACAACACATCACACATGCTCTTACACGAAAGACTTTGCGACACAATGCAGTTATACACAAGAAGATTGTGGCGGTAGCAGTAATGAGGAATTAACTACAATGAATATCTCACAGAGTTATGAATTGGCACAATATTTTCCCTATACTCTGCTATGCAGGGCGGCTGCTGAGTGCTCCGCTTAGCAAAACGACTGTCTCAGCAAGTATGTCAGAAGAATAACCAGCAGGGGCAGGCAGAGGGAAAGCTATGACTGATTTGAGATGGATTAAGTAAATAACGAAAACGGGCAAAACACAAGCCAGGTCTACTACATTTCAAATTAGAAGCATCGCAAGTCAGAAAAGTTGCTGAGCACTCACCAATGAAAAGGTAACAAGCTGTGAGCGTGCACACTCCCGAACTTCCGGTTTCGGGATGTCCGCGCTCACGGCTGTCGTGGGGCGGGACTTCCATCTTTGCGAGAAGCCCGCGCCCACGGAGTGGATGGCCCAGAGGACCGGAGGCAGCAGAAGTCAGGAGTGGAGGCTGAGGCCGCTGATGTGGTAAGTGGGGCTTGGCATGTGTGTGTGTATGAGTGTGAGTGTGAGTGTGTGTGTGTGTCTGCGCGTGTGTGTGTGTGTGTCTGCGCGTGTGTGTGTGTGCATGCCTTCGGCCGGCCTGGTAAGCGCGTCCACAAGACCCTGTCGGCTCGTGCACTGCTCTATGTCTCTTGACCGGCAACTCGGCTGCAATAGGTCTCGAGCGAGACCTAAAAAATGGCCATTGGTAATCATGCCTGAGTTATTGTGATCAAATTAGAAAATATGTGACAAGGCATGAATGATTACCTTAGTGGGGGTAAAAGCCATCCTAAAGAAGTGCCTCCAAGCATAGAGTGCATCTAGGATACAAACACCCATAGGAGGTGCCGGTAAAGTTAAAGCATGCACCTTACGAGAAGCGAATGTATACATGCCAACCCTCCCAATTCAGCAAAATGTACGGATTTCAAGGCTAGTCTCCTAACTCCGTTGTTGTATTTGCATGTAGTTTTTGCACTTCTAACTCCGGTTTCCTGCATGCCGAAACCCAAATTGGATTGCTGAATCGTGATCAGCTGGAAACAGGCAGCTTGAGCTCGGTCATATATATCCTGAGCCAGACGCTTTGCCCTTAATTCTTAGAGAGGGAGATTAGAGGGTGTGACAGGCTTTTTTTAATTTCAAACATTTTTTATTGAGAAATGTTATAATATGACAAATAATTGTTGGCAGTTTTACATAGCGCTTTATTAAACTTCCAAAAATGAAGTGCTGATTGTCTGTCACCATGCATGCAAATAGACCTGATTCAGACAGATTGCCTCTGCTTCAATCTAATTCAAAAGTAAAAATACATTCCCCCAATTACTTTTTTTTTTATCTCCCACTTGCCAGCTCTAAAATGTTGGTATGCATGCACATGGGCTATGAGATGAGAGCAGTCATCAGAACGTGGCCATATGGAAACACCACCAAGATCAGTTATCTGTGTACTTCCCAGACTCTGTGGTGGGAGAGGAGGGCTGCAGGTCAGAAGATGCCATGTAGGCCAGGAAACGGGCGGGCAAAATTATGGAGAATGGGGCGGTGAAATAAAGAAAAGATTAAAAGTATTCGAATCAGAGAGGCGGCAATCTTGAAAGGGATAATCAAGATGGAATGGGAAGGGGGAAACAGGCAGGACCCCGATAATTTAAGGCAGGCTTAAGGGCAATAATCAAAACTATGTATATGTTCTTTGTTTCGCATTCTGTGATTAAAGTCCATTCAATTATGTTTAATTTTTCTTTATTTATATATTAAGGACCACTGTTGATGCTCTAGCCTTGAGATGGGAAACAGCATGCAACAAGACTCTGCTGCACCAAATGATTGTGCATGGCAATGACCAATGTGGTCAGTTAATCTGTTCTAGATTTTGACGTCTGAATATCATTGGTCTAGGGAGTTCATCTTTGACTTGTATGATCATTATAAATTATAAACAGATAATGCCTTTCTTTCTAGAACCAAAACAAAACAAGGAAGTAGTTAGGTCTGAAAAAATATAGTGGCATTGCCTAAAAAGTGAGCTGTGAGTGCGACACCCTGATAAACCTATATGCTGGTTTACAGCAATTCCATAGATCTTGCGACAACTGCTAAACTTCTGGATACGCTACAAGTAGCTCGTACAGAATCCCACTACACTACTACTATCATTACCTTTCAAACTTGAATGCATATCAAATAGCAAAGAAGGACTACCAAGCAGTCACAGTTCTGTTTTAAAATCACAGTAGTGTCACTCATCAAAATCATAACCTCGGCGTATATATCAGGATCTCTGATGTTATAAATGTTCCCAAATAGTTCACAATTTGCAGTTTGTTTCTAAAACACTACATTTAAGTTTGAAAGGTAACTGGCCATTAAAGAAAGCATGTGATCAAGACCTGCAATAGATCGAGATGTGTCATGATGGTGATGGAATTATCTGCTGAATAAAGGTTTCGTTGCCCGAGTTGGAGGGTATGGCTCGTTGATATTCACTCAAATTCATGGGTGCATTTTCTCTTTTGGGATACATTATGCGGTGACGCCCGAGTTACAAGCCCCAATCCGTAGGAAGAGCATTTTAATCAGCGTCAAACTGCTTGTGGAAAATATATCTATATATATTTATATATGTGTATATATATATATATTTTTTTTCTGGATTCTCCTTGCCCCCCACTCGTTGGCAGAAGTCACAGCACAGCAGCAGTACGTTTTTCAAACTTATTCTTTATTTCCACACCATGTGCAGGATGCAGCTCATCAAAAAACGGACGGCCTACACGTTTCTGCTACTCTTGCCTTCCACTGGACCATAGAGTCCCAGGGGTCTAGACCTTATCTTATAGTGCAAAAGTGAAAGTACCCTTTTCCATGTCTATTAAAAATCTAGACCAGCAACCTTGCTCATTACATATGGCTTATCTTAAACACCATTTTTGCTCTACATTACTGTGAAGTACACATTATATAAACAAAAAAAATTTGGGCTGATGCAAAGACTCAACATTCCTGTAAAGTACACTTTTTAGAAACAAAAGTCAGGGCTTATGTACATAGCTGTACATATATCTACATATTTACACATATGGCATACAATATCTCAAGTAGGCCTAATATTCCTCATATCTCCTTAGCGGAGTTCAACATTATTCTTAACCATGATGAAAATTAACCAAATTTTGAGCCAGATGTTTCATATCATTTTCATTTACATTTTCATCATGAATTTTGATTATGATTCTGAGGATTAAACATAGATCTGTTCTTCATAATATCATGCCTGGATGGATTTAAACACCTTCTTAAAATTCTCTCTGTCAAACCCGATTATATTTCTATTAGTCAAAAAAATGGGTGCAACTTATATATACACTTTTTTTTCTACAGTTCCCTAAGTCAATTCATGACCTCCAAGTTATGTAAAATTCTAAGCAATATCTTTAACCTATTAATGTGTCAATTGGGATGAACATTATTATTTGCAGGGTCAGAATCATGACGTCATAGTAAAGTACATTTAATATTCTATGATCCCTGAGTGTCTTAAACTCATTCATCCCAACCATAATTCTAGTAATGTTTTTACACCTATTCACATATACAGACTAAGAATAATCAAGCTCCTCCATTTTAGATGTTTACTCATCTCACAAAATATGCCCATGTGTACTACATGTCCCTTTATGACTTCCCATGACTTCTCAAGTTTACGCCTATTTACAAATATTGACATGAATGGATCCAAATACTCGCTCTCAATATACATTTCCCCATCAATTAGACTTTCATAGAAAATGTGCAAATAATTCATAAAAGATGTACAAATAGTTCAGCATCCAGATTATGTCAATCCGGGTGTTCAGTTCCCATGCCAAGAATCATCCTGGACTCCAGTTTTTGCAACTATAAAGTGCGATCACCACCCCTCTCTGATGGTTTGCTCCCTGAGTATCTTAACAAATCTGGATTGCTGTTATGGCATTTGGCAAAATGTGTGGCCATAGGGTAGCTTGGGTCTCTGTTCTTGATCGCCCTTAGATGGTGTAAGATTCTTAGTTTTAATTTATTAATTGTGCTCCCTATGTAAAATTTCCCACATGGGCATTGTAGCCCAATGGCAAAATTGAAAAAATAAGAGATCACATAACTTGTGAATCAAAATGTGTTTTGATTCACAAGTTATGCGATCTCTTATTTTTTCAATTTTGCCATTCCGTAATTTGTACTCTTTTGCATTTGTGCCATGTTCACAGGCCTTGCATTTGGCACACTTCCAAAAGCCTGGGGTTGTCAGCCATGTTGATTTTTTGGGGAGATGTTCCTTCAATGTCAGATGGCTTTGGGTTAAAATGTCACCTAATGAGGCAGTTTTCCTATATGTGATGCTTGGATATTGTGTCAGTTGTTGCTTTAGGGTGTTATCAAGGAGCAGTATATTCCAGTTCTTCCGTAGAGCTTTTTTCATGTCCCTACTTTGATTATTGAAATCCATGATTAGTCGTATCTCTTCATCATCTCTGGTTTGCTCATCACTGCCACGATCCTTCCTGCTGCCACCAGGAGTCAGAAGATCATTTCTATTCTTTTGAGCCACCCTGTTTTTGCGGTAAAAATGACTTCTTAGGGGTAGCCTCTTTCCCGAAAGCGTTGAGCCATCCTCTCAATCTCCTCTCTCATGCCGTTCTCTTCTGAGCAATTTCTCTTCGCCCGTAGCATTTGTCCATACAGGATGCTCCATTTTAAATTAGCTGGATGTCCGCTATTAGCATGGAGTATGCTATTACATGAAGTTCTTTTTCTGTGAATTTTAGAGCACAGCTTGTTATCGCTCACGTACATTTCAACATCCAAGAAGATGAGGTTGGTTGAGCTAATTGTGGAAGTGAAGTGGAGATTGTATTCATTTTCCTCCAATGAATCAATAAATGTTTGTAATGTTTCCTTATCTCCATCCCAAATGATGAACAAGTCGTCAATGAAACGACACCAGAGTCTGATTTTTGATCCATGCTCCTTTTCTTTGTTCACTACTGCCGTTTCCCATGCTCCCATCAGGAGGTTCGCGTATGTGGGCGCAAATGATGTTCCCATTGCGGTCCCCTGTTTTCGGAGATACAATTGTCCCAAAAACAGGAATGCGTTATGCGCCAGGCAGTAGTTTAACATATCCACAAGCATTACAGAGTGTTCTAAATGACTTATGGACCTCATTTCCAAAGTTTTTTTGACAATTTCAACACCATCTTCATGGCGTATTGAGGTGTATAAAGAGGCGACATCAATGGTCGCCATTTGATAATTAGTTTTCCATTCAATCGTTTAGATTTTATTCAAGAAGTCCATTGTGTCCCTCAGGTAGGAAGGTAGGGCAGTTACATAGGTCATTAAAAAGATGTCTATAAATCTTGACGTTGTTTCCAACAATGATCCTATGGAGCTGACAATTGGTCTTCCTGGTGGTTTGCTGAGGCACTTATGTACTTTCGGTAGAAAGTATATCGTAGCAGTAATGGGGTTGTTATATATATATATTCCATTTTATTCTTTTTTAATTTACTACTAGAAACAGCACATAATATATATATTTTTTCACTTGAAACATAAAAAATATTAACAATTCAATTCCAAAACATTAAATAAATTGCTAAACAAATAAAATATATTAAATCAAAAACTCCCAAAAAACATTTACAAAAATATTATACAAATTAAAAAAATAAAATATAAATAAATAATATCAAATTAAAATATAAAGAAATATTAATTAACCATTGTTAGGAAAAGAAATGGAATCTGGATATACTATTCCCACTCACGTTTATGCAACAGTAGAGAAAGTGTAGGTTTTTGGAGGGGTTACATTTATTATTCCCACACTAAACAGCGCAACAGTAGGGAAAGTGTAGTACTTCGGAGGAGTAAGATTTATTATTCCCACTCCAGTTTGTGCAACAGTAGGAAAGCATTAGACTTCAGAGGGGTAAGATTTACATGCCCACTCCAGTCTGTGCAACAGTAGGGAAAGCGTTGTACTTTAGGGGGGGTAAGATTTACTCTTCCCACTCCAGTTTATGCAACAGTAGGGAAAGTGTTGGACTTTGGATGGGTTAAATTTACTATTCCCATTTGTCAGCGCAACAGTAGGGAACGCATTGGACTTCAGGGGGGTTAGATTTACTATTCCCATTCCAAACAATGCAATGTTAGAAAAAGTGTTGGATTTCCAATGGGGTAAACTTTGCTATTCCCACTCCAGTCTGTGCAACAGTAGGGAAAGCATTGGACTCAAGAAGGGTAAAAGTTACTATTCCCACTCCTGTCTGTGCAACAGTAGAGAAAGCGTTATACTTTGGCAGGGTAAGATTTACTATTCACAGGTCTGTGCAACAGTAGGGTCTGTGCAATCCCAGTCTGTGCAACAGTAGGGAAAGCTTTGGATTTCAGAGGGATTACATTTATTATTCCCTCTCCAGTCTGTTTAACAGTAGTGAAAGCAATGGACTTCGAAGGGGTAAGGTTTACTATTACCACTCCAGTCTGTGTAATAGTAGGGAACAGTTAGAGTTTGGGGAGGTTGGGGTTAAATTTACTATTCCCACACCAGTCAGTGCAACAGTAAGGAAAATGTTGGACTTCAGAGGGTTAAGATTTACAGTAAGGAAAATGTTGGACTTCAGAGGGGTAAGATTTACTATTACTACCCCGGTCTGTGCAACAGTAGGGAAAATGTTGGACTTCAGAGGGGTTACATTTACTATTTCCACTCCAGTCTTAGCAACAGCAGGTAAACTACTTCACTTCAGATACATTACAGATTTGAATAACCTTATTAATCTAGAAAAAATATTATATATATATATATATATATATATATATATATATATATATATATATATATATATATATATATATATATATATATATATATATATATACATACATATTACCTACTGGCGTCTCGCCAGTAGGTATATATAGTTAGGATTTTTTCCCTATGGGATTTGTGAAAATTCTATGTCTAATAACTTTGGCGTTTGTGGACGGAATCGGCTGAAATTTTCAGGAAAATGGCACATTTTGTTTCTGAGCAGCCCTTGAAAATATGGGGGGGTTTCGTCAAGGGGGGGCCGAGAAAAAAGGGGGGTCCCAAAACGCGTTTTTCCCATGTTAATTTCCATAGGGCGGTTGGACTCACATTTAGCTCGAACGGCTGAATGGATTTGCACGAAACTTGGCAAAATTGTAGGGACTGTTAGCCCGATGTGCCTTTGCTAGGTCTCAATATATGTGCTCCAGTGGATTTTGAGAAATTAACGTTTAAAACAAGATATATATCTGTAACAGCGCTCCGGGCTGCGCTCCGGTCCGCTTACTTTTCGCGAAACGGAACTTTGCGATGCGAAGCTGATTGGCTTTCCGGTGTCTGTCAACATTCTAAACAGTCCGGAGCGGCCGCCATCTTATCTCTCGGTAGGATCGAGAGAGAAGAAGAGGTGAAAAACGAAGGGGGAATTTAATGAAAGGGGGCAAGGTAGACCCTTCTTGACCTCCTAGGAATGATGTTGGGGTTATTAAAGGGTCCCGTGGGGAAAATAAAAAAAAATTGATTTTTCACGGTAGAAGCGCTTCTCGGGCCGCGAACTGGGCCACAAACTGGTAGCGAAACGGGAATTCGCCATTTTGTGTTTCGTTTTAATTAAATTACTAGGTATAAGGGGGTGCGGGAGACGTATCCTGATCCCTTATGTTTTCTGAGGGTGGCTGAGGAGGCTCATATATGTTGATATATGTCTTCCAGCGGCTGTGCGTGCGCCATCTTATCTCTCGGTAGGATCGAGAGAGAAAAAGAGGTGAAAAACGAAGGGGGAATTTAATGAAAGGGGGCAAGGTAGACCCCTCTTGACCCCCTAGGAATGATGTTGGGGTTATTAAAGGGTCCCGTGGGGAAAATAAAAAAAAAAAATGATTTTTCACGATAGAAGTGCTTCTCGGGCCGCGAACTGGGCCGCAACCTGGTAGCGAAACGGGAATTCGCCATTTTGTGTTTCGTTTTAATTAAATTACTAGGTATAAGGGGGTGCGGGAGACGTATCCTGATCCCTTATGTTTTCTGAGGGTGGCTGAGGAGGCTCATATATGTTGATACATGTCTTCCAGCGGCTGTGTGTGAGCGTTTTTTTTTTTTTGCTGCGTGACGTCTGTTAACGTTCGATTCGATGGAAATCAGGAAGTGTTGACCGCCAATTTGTCACTGCGATAAAATATTTTGTTATAAATGAATCCTTATTGATAAACATTGTATGCGCCATCTTGCCTTTTTTCCAATGGCACAATTTTGTCGTGCACGGCAGCCATTTTAGATGCCTTGACCAGACCCACTCTCTGCACGCCGTCGATTCTCAGCACGGCTCCCCACCCTCGCAAGCATCTCCCCCACGCACTGGTCACCCCCGCTCTCTCTCTCATGCTTGGGCCATAAACTTCCCCCCATCTGCGCTGCTCTTCCCTGAGAATCACACCCTGTGCCCGCCCGACATCTCCCTTTCACCCTATTCACTACTGCACCCTCTGACACTCCTCTTCCTCTGTGTCCGATTGTCCAGGCCGGTCCCAGGCTATCACCTAGCCCTGCGGATGTAGTTTATGGCCCCAGCTGCAGAGAATCCAGACATGCCAACCCTCCCGATTCAGGCGTGAGACTACCGATTTCAGTGCTAGTCTCCCGCCTCCCGATTCCTGCAAGCAAAAACCCGATTCCTCGGGGGTTTCAGCTGACAGGGCTTGGTATTGTGTTACGTGCTAATTCTTCCAGGAAACGTCAGAGGGCCGATGCAGGGGCTCTAGAAGGGGTGATAAACCATTTAAGCC
This sequence comes from Lissotriton vulgaris, assembly GCF_964263255.1. NCBI lineage: Eukaryota > Metazoa > Chordata > Amphibia > Caudata > Salamandridae > Lissotriton > Lissotriton vulgaris. Next base: position 602,222,564 of record NC_141699.1, on the reverse strand, counting down.
TCATTAACAAGCGCATGGTCTTTTAAAGATATGTGAAGTACTCGGGGCGGCGGTGTGTGTGTGCCCTCTTTCAGGAGCGCGCGGGGGGGTGGCACTGCCAGCAACTTGCCAGGCCAGGCAGTGTTCAACACTTGCATCACCCTTTCTCTGCCTGCTATTGCGCTCCATGCTTCGGAAAGGAAAGAAAAAGAACGTGCATTTGAGTTTGAAATGTCCGATCCTGTAGCAGCACACTTCCAAAGCCCACACATGACAATAACCCGATTCAAGGCCCCATTCACCCGATTTTTTAAAAATATATAGTACTCCAACAAAGTAGGATTATAAAACTTTATTAACTTTATAAATATAACGAACGTAACAAAAACTGTAAATACATTTAAACATTTAAATTTTTTTGGCTAAAAGAAGCAACAATGGTCAGTAGCTGTCTTTTGTGCGAATAGTCCCAAGGCAGCACAACGTGCTGAGTTCTGGACGGCACCCAGGTGATGTCACCTGGGTGCCGCACTGGTTTTTGGTTTCCTACAATGCAGCTCAGAAAAACAGCGTGGGGCGTCCCGGGTGGTGCGGGGGGAGGCCTCGTCAGTAGCGGTCTGTTGTGCGAATAGTCCCAAGGCAGCAGAACGCGCTGAGATGTGGATGGCACCCAGGTGATGTCCAGTAACTTGCCGCACTGGTTTTGGCATCCTACAATGCTGCTCCGAAAAACGGCGTGGGGCGCCCGGGGGGGGCGTGGGGGAGGCGGCGTGAACGGGCCACCCCAGGTGGAGGCTCGTCTGCTGTACTGGGGCGCCCCTTTACCGTTTCAGTTGCCATTCCGCCCGCTTTTGCTACACTGTGCCTCATCCTCCATTCAGCTGTTTATCGCCCGCTCTTGCGGCTACAGCGTCTCGCTCACCATGTAGTTGAGTTGCGCCCACTCTTGCGGTGCAGCGATAGGCGGCTGCCATTGAATTCTTAAAATGGCGGACGGCTCTTCGGATTTGGGCCTGGTCCACTAAAATGGCCCTGGGACACCTTGGAACTCGGACGCTTGCCTGCTAGGGCTTGGGCTTCATTCTCGAAAGCGTCCCCTCAGCCGTGAAGATTCTACAAAAGTCTTGGGGGCCCTCGACTCCTGCAGGCTTGCGGTGGGGAGCGGCTGCCATGATTGCTCGCGGAATGACCACGACGGAGCCACGAGATGGTGGTGCTCTCATGCTGACGCCAGCTTCAGTCTGAAACATCCAGAAACAAGGTGGGGCTTTCATCGTTTGGGAAAAAAATTTTTCTAAACCAATGAAAAGTGTTATTTTTAGGTCATATGACCAAGCCTTCCATCATTAGGAAACCAAAAGTAAAATGAACCAATGAAAAGTTTTATAAACAAGTCACATGACCTGTTATGCGGCATAGGGCTTCAAAAAGCGTAGAAAATCCGTTGGCACGTGAGGCGGCGTCAGTAGCGGACCGATGTGCGAATAGGCCGAAGGCAGCACAACGCGCCGAGATCCGGATGGCACCGAGTTGTTGTCCAGCAAGTTGCTGCACTGGTGTGGCTATCCTACAATGCTGCGCCGAAAGTCGGCGTGGGGCGCCCCGTTGGCCTGTAAGGTCGCGTCAGTCAGTGGGGGCTGTGCGTCTCCCCCAAGATGGAGGCTCCTCGGCTGCAGTGCGGCGCCCCTTAGCGTTTCACTCGCCGTCCAACTGAGTTGCGTCCGCACTTGCGGCTACAGTAGGCCGAAGGCAGCACAGCGCGCCGAGATCCGGATGGCACCGAGGTGGTGTCCAGCAAGTTGCCGCACTGGTGTGGCCATCCTACAATGCTGCGCCGAAAGACGGCGTGTCCAGCTGAGTTCCGGTCACTCTTGCGGTACAGTGACTCGAACGCGCCGAGATCCGGATGGCACCGAGGTGGTGTCCAGCAAATTGCCGCACTGGTGTGGCCATCCTACAATGCTGCGCCGAAAGACGGCGTGTCCAGCTGAGTTCCGGTCACTCTTGCGGTACAGTGACTCGAACGCGCCGAGATCCGGATGGCACCGAGGTGGTGTCCAGCAAGTTGCCGCACTGGTGTGGCCATCCTACAATGCTGCGCCGAAAGTCGGCGTGGGGTGCCCCGTTGGCTTATGAGGTGATGTCAGTAGTGGACCGATGTGTGAATAGGTCAGAACCAGCACAAGGCGCCAAGATCCGAATGGCAAGTCCTGGATGTTGAGTGCCATAGTTGAGAGTTCCGAGCAGTGCTTGTAAGACTGTCTGAAGCTTATTTGCACCTGCTGCAGCTTCACTATTGCCCTGGTGTGGCCAAAGATCGCCCATGACATAGGCGGCCGGCTCCCGGGGTCCGTCGGAACTTTTTTCCTTTTCCTTTCTGCTTCTTGTCCCACAATCCGTTTCACCTGAAGACACGACCAGGTCCCTGAATGTGTGCAGGGGGACGTTACTGATTGAATCAAAATGGCGGCTTCACACAAAGCTGACTCAAGCGTTGCTGTTGATGCTATACAGAAAAAAATTGGTTTTCAGTTTGTACATTCTTCAGGATTTTTTTTTCCATCCAAGGCTGATTGAGAGTTTGTAGAAAAATGGCTTCAGATTTTCCACATACTACTCTTCAACATTCTTCCTAAATGTAACAATGTGAGACTCACTAGGAGAACGGCTGTTTATCTTTCCTTTCAAAATGCTGCCAACAATATTTTCTGAATGGAAGACACCATCTTGTAGCATAAAGGGCCGAAATGGGTTCTGGTCTGGCCGATGGTTGGTGGAGACATTTTGACTATATCTTGCACCTGCCCGGCCTCGCCCAAAATGGCGCCGGTATAAATGGGACTCGTAACTCCTTGTTGTGTACTGGTTGAACAACCTTGATATCACGAGATATGAATGCAGTTGTGATGCTCATGGCGGGCGGGGACGAGAATTGATTGAATATTTTGACATCCCTATTGATATTAAGTTCTGATGTGTTATTGATTACTGTACTATTGAAAGTTCGAATTAACGTCACCCATGGTACTTGCCCGCAAATGTATATCTAGATGATTTTTTTGTAAGTGGCCCTGTCGTAATTTAATTACAAAATGTACGTCCACCGATTCCGCAACTGTTAGACACCTTAGTTCTTGCAACCTAATGGCCCGCTCGTTACGTTCCTCTATAATGTAAATGTCTCCTCATCATATACGATTTCAGTTTGCTCCGTGGCCGGCCCACGTGGTTATAGGCCCGTATTTGTATACTGACATTTTCACAATAAAGGTTTTTAAAACAAAACATGGTAGTAGTATTTACATTGGTAAAGTTTTTACTTTTAGTCACTGTTTTCGAATCAGTAAAAGGCAAGTGAAATAAAGCAGTCCAATTACATGACGGATAAAAGGTATAATACGTAGGAACGCAGTAAAGATAAATGGTCAAGGGCAGTTGTGTTTTCCACTCCTGCAACATAAAGTGATCGATAAGAATCTGATAATCAGGCGTATCGGCGACTAAGACAGCAGGCCGAGTCTCTTTTACTCAACGGCCCCGTCATGGGACGAAGAAACGCCCTTTTTCTCGAAAAAGGAATATATTTTACTTGCAGGACAGTTGTAAATTTTCCGGGAAAGTACATTAGCCTGGAATATTATAACATATATGTTTAAAAAAAAAAAGTTCGAAATCAATAAAAAGCGTATTTTTTAGGTCATATGACCAAGCTTTTCATTATTAAAATAACAAAAGTAAATTGAACCAATAAAAAGTTTTATTAACAAGTCACATGACCTGTTATGCTTACGTTACGCGCTGCGCGCCGCGCCCCGGATCACTTCCGGGTGCGCTAACGCGGCGTGTCATATAACGCATTACGCGACAACGTAGGTCAAGAATATAGTCAAAATGTCTCCACCAACCAGCGTTCGGAACACAACCCCTTTCAGCAGTCCAAAAAGTTCTGTTAAATGACAACAGAGGGGACAGGCAACAAGAACCATCAGTCAAAGAGGGGAGGGCAAGTTCTTCTCTACCGGGTCATGTTGGGGCGCTACCGGAACTGATCGAATTGGTAGTCTACAGTGTTTCTGGATGTTTCAGACTAAAGCTGGCGTCAGCATGAGAGCACTACCATCTCGTAGCTCCGTCGTGGCCATTCCACGAGCAAACATGGCAGCCGCTCCCCACCAGAAGCCTGCGGGAGTCGGGGGCCCCCAAGATTTTTGTAGAATCTTCACGGCTGAGGGGACGCTTTCGAGAATGGGATCCAAGCCGTATCAGGGAAGCGTCCGAGTTCCAAGGTGTCCCAGGGCCATTTTAGTGGACCACGCCCAAATCTGAAGAGCCGGCCGCCATTTTGAGAGTCCTGTGGCAGTCGCTTATCGTTGCATCGCAAGAGCGGGAGCAACTCAACTACATGGTGAGCGAGACGCTGTAGTCGCAAGAGCGGGCGGTAAACAGCTGAATGGCGGAAGAGGCACAGTGTAGCAAAAGCGGGCGGAATGGCAACTAAAACGGTAAAGGGGCGCCCCACTACAGCGTGTCTTCAGGTCAAACGGATTGTGGGACAAGGTCCAGAATAGAAGAGTCATCAAAAGGCAAAAAGTTCCGCCGGACCCCGGGAGCCGGCCGCCTATGTCGGGGGCGATCTCAGGCTAAACCGGTGCTATAAGACTTGGGGAGGGGGTCGGAGCCAAGCGTCTTCTCCGAGTCCGTGCCATCACACCGCCCCTCGGGGGCCTCCGTCAAGCGGTTTAGGGAGGTACCATATCACATTGTTTTCAAATGCAGTCAGGTCCACAAACGACCCTCACTTACTTTGAGAATAGTGAAGCTGCAGTAGGTGGAAATAAGCTTCAGACAGTGTTACAAGCGCTGCTCAGAACTCTGAACTATGGCACCCAACATCCAGAACTTATGCCATTTGAGAATGGCAGTGACATCGAAGCAACTCAGGGACCAAAACCATTAACGTACTTTCACGTATGAAAATCTTACTTGGGGAGGGGGCAGGAGCGAAGCGCCCCCTCCCAGTCCGCGCCACCACACCGTATGTTGAAAATCTGAAGCTATCGTTCTACAAACTCAACCAACCTTGGATGGAAAAATCTAGAAAAATGTACAAACTGAAAACCAGTTTTGGTCTGCATAGCATCAGTAGCAACGCTTGCTATCAGAGTGCATGAGTTTCATGCTCGATCGATTGAGCTAGCCGGATCGGGCAATAAAAAGTATAAAATAGTTATGTAAATAGTTATTTAATAAAATGTTTTACCCTGTTTCTTTGCTGGTGTGTTGTATATATTTTTAATATTTGCATAGGGTTTGTCGTTATTTTGGGCGGGGTGGGTGACGGAGCCGAGCTGTCTTGCAGCCCTCATGGTGTGGAGCTCAGTTCATCTCACTATTTTCGTATTTCTCATGAAGGGTTGTTCCTAATATTTCTATTTTAGCGAGGTCAAAAAGAGATCCAATTAGTGGCCTACTGATTTTGCTCGATTAATTTTATTTTTTTACACGATTTTTCACTATCTGCAAAGACTAAACAGAGTATTGGGACTTTGTGCTTGTTTGTAAATAGAGAATGAACCAAAGAGAATCAATTGTAAAACAGTAAATGCTTGGATAACAATCAATCAAATGGAGAGACAAGCAGGCACGACGGATTACAACGGGGGTAAAGGCCTGCGTTAACTACTCTTCACTATCTGCAAAGAGAGAGTACTACTAAGAGAAAAGAGGGGAGGGGGGGGGGCAGCGTTCAAAGCACATCAGCGTGCATAAACACGAAAAAGTTTTTACCTATCACGTACTTGACATTTGACAGCTTTTGATATTTGCTATTAAAAAACCATTGAAATTCACAGAAAAAACCATAGGTTTTAGGCCATATATAGTTAGGAATTTGCATTTACAAAACCTTGAAAATTCACTGAAAAAACCATAGGTTATAGACCATATATAGTTAGGAATTTGCATTTACAAAACCTTATTTTACTCACACAAAACCATTGAAATTTCATATATAGTTAGTTGCACTAACTATATATCGCGCACCCGCAATCCACTGCTGATGATGTCACATATTACATCATTCATGACATGGTTAGTGACATCACTGATGACATCACTGATGACATCTCAAATGACATCACTGATGACATCTCAAATGACATCACTGATGACATCTCAAATGACATCACTGATAAAATCACTGATAACATCTCATTTGACATGACTGATCACATCACTGATGATATCATTCATGTGATAATACCATGAACCTCTTCAGACTCTAATATAACCTTAGATACAATCAGTGTAAACAGACAGTCACAGACTGTCACTCATCCATGGAGTTACTCACACACCTAGTCAGTTATGCAAAAAATCAATCACACCTCCATTTTCTCAACTATACAGTTATACACACCTTACTTATTCAAACATAGACTAACACATATTTACTCTCTTATACAATCCCTGATACATGTTCACAATGATTCATACAGCCACTCACACATTCACTGGCTCTTATGCACAGTGATTTATATATGTCAACTCTCACATGTACTGTGTTTTACATATGTACTTACTTTGACATGTAGCACTGAGATATCCATTCACTCACTAATACACTCATGTACAGTCAACCGCCCATACAGCTGTTTCCACATGCACTTTTGAACCCATACATATAGTGAATCAACTACTCACACATCTATGTACAGAGTCACACACCTCCCAGCCACCCATACACACACACTCAGTTTCCCATACAAATACTTGGACAACCAATGAATAACCCATACAGTTACTCATATAGCTACTGATCAACATATGCAGCAGTTTGTAGAACAACAGATATAATGATGCACAAATTAAGACAGTTTAGTCACTAACCCATGCACTCAGTGAGACACATTTAATCACTCACTCATACAGTCAGTCATGCACCTACTAAATCCTTCATCCAGACACTTATACATCCACTCATTCTTCAATATGTAAGACATATTTTAACTTTACAGAAACATACAGTCACTGGATGTTGTCATCAGTGATGTCATCAGTGATGTCATTTGAGATGTCATCAGTGATGTCATCAGTGATTTCACTAACCATGTCATGAATGATGTAATATGTGACATCATCAGCAGTGGATTGAGGGTGCGCGATATATAGTTAGTGCAACTAACTATATATGAAATTTCAATGGTTTTGTGTGAGTAAAATAAGGTTTTGTAAATGCTAATTCCTAACTATATATGGTCTATAACCTATGGTTTTTTCAGTGAATATATATATATATATATGTATAAACTATTTACAAAATTCCTAAACAATGTAATAACTAATTTTAAATTGCAAAATAATGATGTATTACTTAATTAACTTGCCACCCAATACCCTTACAAACTTAGCAACCAACACCTAAAACATAACTAAAATAAAGAAGTGTAACACAATTTACATAATTGATAATTAAATAAATAATAAACAATGAATAATTAATTCATTATTATTTAAGTAACTTCCCATCCTTAAACCCTACAAACCCAGCAGCCCACACCTAACATATAACTAAAAAATATCATTATTACACAATTTACATAATTATTATTTTAAATTTTTGAAAACCTTTATTGTGCATATACCAAAGAACAAATACGGGCCTACAACCATCTGGCCGGCCACGGACAACCATGGAGCACTATTGCATACAATACGGCGACACAGTACTACGGCATACCACCAGCAAATATTGAGAAAGTAAACTGGAAATTGTCGCAATACCGTGACAAGGAGCAATGAAGGTTAATTTTATATTTTTTATGCGACTATTGAGTTCAGGTCGTGGTGTTCCGTAATCATGAAAATAATAAAGTAAAAGCATGGTCCATGCAGGTGGGACAAGGCAGTATCTACAGTTCCAAACAATTTCACATCTCGAAGATCAAGTCCCCACCAGGCAGGATGGCAGCTGGATATTCACAGTACCGGTTAGTAATCTCAATAGTGCACTCATGTACCCGCCGCCACCCATCCCCCAGTATGCCTAAACACGGGCCAAGACGAAAGGGAAAATTATAAAAGAAGATCATAAAGAGGCACCATAGAAACTAACAGAAACTGAAATATAACCCCCCACCCTACACACATGCAGAGGCTACGGCCTGCCCCCCCCCCCCCCCCCAGCAGAGTGTCTGTCGCCCCATAAACCCGAAATATAGCAAGAGAAGAGAAAGAAAGAAAAAATGAAGAGAAACCAAAGAAAAACGTAAACCAGTGATATAGGGAGCAAGAAAGGAATTTCCAACCTATAACTCCCACTAAAGAAAGGTCGGGAGGAGGGCCAATTACACATATGCACGGACACCGTCGGTCCAATAAACATTCTCCACTCCAATATCTACAATAATAGATTTATCAGCAGTCTAACGAATTGGGAGATTCAACTTCGCGTTACACAATGAAACAAGCCGAATTCGGGTCCCTCCCAGTCTCCACCCGCCAGTGTATCAATCCAGCAAAGGGACCGCCTAGCCCTGACCCGATCTGGGGCTCACCCTCTCACCCACCCACCACAGCAGTCCAGTGCAGTCCAGGTTGACGAAGGAAAATGGCCGCCTTAAGAAGGGGGGAGGTGCAGAAACACAGATGGAGCGTCGCCAGTCCCCAGAAAGAGTGTTTCCCCCAGTCTCAAGTTCTTCCAAAACATCCAGGCAGCAAAAGTCACGAGGCAGGGAGATCGAAGTCCCTAGAGAAGGATCAGATGAGGAGGCATGATGGCAGGTTGCTAGTAACCAAAGCAGCGAGGCAGTTAAGTGAGGCAGACTGTCAGGCACGGGACAAAGGGGAGACAATGTTGCAGTAACAGACCTGATGGATGGTAACGAGTCGCTACAAGCCGCTGCAATATCCACCTTAACCGCTACAGTAGCACTCGGAAGCGGTGGTGTGCTGATAGACTGTGGCAAAATTAAATCCAGACTCTGTCGGGGGTGGACCCCCTGTTCACAACACAGAGCATAGGCACATACGTCGATTTTCACATCCAGCGCGTTGTAGTTGTGCATCATCTCCGATCGCAGCTCACCCAGAGCCGCTAATACATCCCTGTAAGTCCATTCAGGTTGTGAGCCCCGTATCTCTTTACTCCCGGAGGAAAAGTGCTCCCCGGCCCCCTGCACAAAGGTGTGCTCGCAGTCCCACGATGAAGGCGGGTAGTCATCTTCACAGTGCCAAATAGCAGGCGTCGCCATCTTGCCCACAGTACACTGGAGTGCATGGGGGGGGGGGGGAATAAGGGGGGGTCGCGGGACGCGACCGATCAACAGTTGTAGCCCCCGGAATACACTATGTCCCCCTCGGTCTGTGATGTGGCCAGGGAACCGCCAGCTTCATGGCGGATCAGGCAGTGTAAAGAGGGGTTCGCCGATGCCGGGTAAAAGAACAATGAGAGCGGACCAGCATCATGGCGGCCATGGACAAAGGAACAACAGGCAAAGCGCGTCTCCCCCTTGTCCCCGTACAACTTAGAATACACGCTGTAGATCTCGGCAGCAGGCGTCGGCCAGGCTGTGCGCAGGTTAAACGACTCCTCGCTGTTGTACAACCTCCGTTGCGGAACAGTCACCTCGGGGCTTGCGAGGTCCGGCAGGCGCTGTGGAGCGCGCGGGGTACCGGGCGGGGCGATCCGGTTGATAACTTCTGTCCCCGGGCGGATGGAGAGGACGGAGGAACACCGTCAGCGTCAGCTTCGCTTCCCGCACATTTTGGTCTGGGCAAATATCAGGATGGCAAGCAGGATTAAGGTGCGGGGTCCCGTGGCCGGCGGCTCCGATGAGCTGCACGTCCGCTCAGGTCGCCATCTTGGCTCCTCCCTCAATTTACATAATTATTAATCAATTACATATTTTAATTTTACATTAAGAATGTTATTTAATTATTACCTAATTAACTTCCCACCCTATACCCCACAAATCTAGCAAACTGCAACTAGAATATAACTAAAATATGTGATCATTATGCAATATACATAATTAATGATCAATTAAATAATGACTAATACATTAATAATTAATTGTTAAAGTATTACCTAATTAACTTCCCACTCTATACCCCTACAAACCTAGTAACCCACACCTAACAATAAGTAAAATAAATCTGCATTACATAATATAAATAATCAATATCAATCACTTACTTACTTAAAAATAATTGATAATTAATTATTACCTAATTAACTTCCCACCCTACCCTCTAAAACACAACTCACTACAACACTATAACATAATACAACCAATTAAATTAAAAATCATGAATGTACTTAAACTTACAAACTATATTTAAAATAATTAATAACAATTATACATACAATAGTATCACATAACATTAATTTAGGAACTAAAACACATTGAAATAATTTTAAAAACAATGTTTTTTAAAATAATATTGTTGAAAACGATATTAACAACAAAGATATTTTAACAAGGAAATTACTAGCCTGAAAAAAATGATAGTTTTGTCAACAATATTTCTGCATCACAATATTTTTGTATCACAATATTTTTTTCTCAATATTTCTGTCTCTCAATATTTACAACTCAATATTTTGTCCAAATACCCCCACTCCGGGTTCACCTCACTGGCTTCTGGTATGTAACTGTTTTTTCAAAGTCATGACTCTTCCACATATGACCATATATCAATCTGCTCGGAATTTTGCTGCTGTCACTGTTATCTATCACTCCTTTTTTTTTTTTTTTTAATCTAGAGTGCCTTCAAACTACATATGAGAGACTTATGAATAAACATAACATGACATTTCTGTAGAGTGGCGAACACTCGGAAGGCATTTTGAATCATCTCATTACATATTGTCTTTTTTGAAAAGGTATATCTATAAGTATTTGAACTAATCATGCCTGATGAGACAGAAAATGATATCAATGTCAATAATACATGCAGAGCCGACCAAATATTCGCAGAGCACATTCATCTTGCAAATCAAGTTCTTAAAGTGGAATATGGCTGCACTGAAAGATAGCCAACATGCATTTGCTTTTCTCGAAGCTGTTACTCCTACTTCTAAAAGGATTTTTTGTCGCATGTTTCTCAACTCGATGTAGGGTTTGAAGAAATCCAGTGGTACATGTGATAAATCCTCATTTTGTATGCCATTTTTAACAGCAGCAGTCATGCTAATGAGTTTTCTGAAATTAACATTTTGAAATGACAGGGAAAAGGCAGGCGCTCATTTGGGTTTCAAGTTTGAAATAACATCTCGAATTAATATGAGCAAGCATACCATAAGACAATGTAGCTTTTCAAAAAGAATAGTTGTTCGTGTTTTAAACTATTTATTTGTTTATTGAAAGGTTAGATGGATCACCATTGGTGCTTATATCAGTGGTTCCTAACCTATTAACTTCTGTAGATCCCCACTTAATCCGTTCATTGTGTGTTTCAGCCAACGGCCGCTGCGAGCACTACCTTTATAGTGCTGTGCACGTCCGTTGGCCGACGCGGCCCGGCCCGCACACGGGAAACGTCCGCACCGGGGCAGAGTCCACGCGGCGCTAAAGAGGTTAATCATTACTGGCACCGAGGGACCTCACACTGAATCATTATTGGCAACCGGGGATCCTCACTGAGCGTAAGCATTTTACATGATTTGAACTGCAAAAAAAATATGTAAATTAGCAAAATAAGCAGTCATCAAACAAATACACAAATGATGACATATTTTACTTAAATTCACAAACAAATACAAAAAAAATCAACATTTTAATTTTAATGGGAAGATTATATTTTTTCTAAATTCATTTTTCATTTTTCTAACTTCATTATTCTAACAAAGCCGTCAGCCTGTCTAGCAATACATTCCAAAGCGCTGAGATACCCCTTCGGGGGTGAATAAAGCGCTATATAAAACCTACAAATGAATAAATTTGAGGCCGCATAGAGTCCATACTACATTTTGTTTGGTGCACTTTGTGGATATTAACTTAGGGGGTGATTAGGATGGCGGGCGGACTTTTGTCCACCCACCACCCGGTACCATCCGACAGGCTGTTGACGGTCCCAACATAGGCATTACAATGTGACCACCACCACGGCGGTCGCAATGCCTATATTTTATATTGTGGTGGGTGCTGGTGGCTGCAGCACATGCTGTAAGACAAAAAGGGGTCACTGGACATATCCATCCACTATGTGGCATGCACCATGCGGTAAATGTAAATGTTGTATTACTTGTATAGCGCCCGAATCACCCCACATGGAGTCTCTACGGCGCTTGTACGAATACCGCTGTGGAATCCTTCCTGGCTTTTTCCATGTGAGGCGCCCACTCCTGGGCACCTCCAAGGTGCAGCCAGGCATCCTGGCGCTGTTGGGGCCGTTGTGGAGATTAAGCAAGCTATTGCCCAGAGTTGCAGAGTGGGACCCATGATTAGAATAGGCACCGAGGCGAGAATTATCAGGTCCAAGGAAATTGAACCCAAGACCCGCCGAGGCGGGAATTGAACCCTGGTCCCGGGCCAGACCTCTGCATCAGGGTCTGCCGCTCTAACCATTGAGCCACACTTCTCCACGGTGACTGCCACAGGGTGGAGGGATGCCCCCAGGGCCCATGTCTGAGGGCAAGGTGGGAAGGGGAGCCTGCTAAAGGCCCCCAAAACCCCTTTCCGTCTGCCTTTTCATGGTGGGTTAACCGCCATGAAAAGGCTGGCGGAAAGGGACATCATAATCCCTATGGCAGTGTCTGGCAGGCAACTCCACCGTAATAAGGATATGATTTCCCTCCAACGCACCAGCGTGCTTAAGGAGTCAGTCGGATTCATGGCAGTCGGTCTTTCCGACCGCCGACAAACCGCCCACCATCCTAATGTTGCAGGCGGGAAACTTGCTTAAGATGGCGGTGAGACTGCACCCGACGGGCTGTCAGAGGCGGTCTCACCGCCATCCTCATAAGACCCTTAATTTTTACCCTCCAATTTCATATTCCTTCACATTTACAGAACAGTTTAAAATTCTTAACTTTACACTATGCTGCTTTATTTATAGAGACAATGTATCAACAGAAAATGATCTCTTGGAGGAATCAACAATCAGATAGATCACACTCCAATATCTTCGCAATCATACACTCCTCATTATATACACTTTAATAATCTGTTAATATTTCCAAGCAGTCGTGGACCCCCTGAGTAGGCTTCGTTGACCCCCTGTGGTCCCTAGACCACAGGGTAAAAATCAGTGCTTTATATGATGTAGCATGACTAATGTTACGATAATGCATAACATTGGTTCAGTTTGAATTTAGTGTCCTGTTGGTGCTAATTTACATTTAGGCGCTATTTAGCACCATGTAGGCTTCAATCGCAAGTCAGGCAGACTGGTAGTCCATGGGGTGAAACCACCCTGCCTGTTTCCGAGTTACACAGAGTGAGAGTCTGCACCCCTTTCTTGGTGTTCTGTGAACAGATTCCTCTGCAAAAAGAAGGAGGAATCTGTGAGCTGGAAAATGGCCTGAATTGGGACAATTATGTCACATAGGTCTAGCTAATCCGGGTCCTGCAAGTTATTCCCTATTCCCGCCAAGAAAACTGAAACTAGTTCATTCAGGGGGGAATTACCAGCCACGGCCCGTGGAGGAAATTGCGGTAGGGCAGAGAGGTGGGGCGGAGGAGGGGCAGGGTGGGGGCGGTGCTAAAAACTAGCATATGGATAATTGCAAACAATGTAATTAATAAAACGAATTTCGAAGCGTGCCCTGCATCGAAAAATGCGATGCAGCGCGCGCTACGAAATTCGTTTTATTAATTAAATTGTTTACTTACCTCCAATTATCCATGTGCCAGTTTTTAGCACCCCCCACCCTGCCCTTCCCCTGCCCAGCCTCTCTGCCCCACCGCAACACCCTCCACGGGCCGCGGCTGGGAATTACCAGCTAGAATTGGTTATTTTAGTCCCCATAATTTCACCGCTGTGTCCCCCACCCCCTCAAATGCACATCTCAGAATTGGCTTCATAGTGTATGTAACCACACGCATTGGCTTTTTGGTGTCTCAAAGCAGCACTCAGAGCCACAATAGAAATACAAATACACATCTATAAAACATCAAAGATAGCGGTAAAAGCACCCCTTGGAGAGATCATGTAATCATCTGTTAGCCTGCCCCTCCTCAGCAGTCAGTATATTTTTTAACAGTATATCTTTATCTGCATGATTAATTATTACCCTTACAAAATTCTCTATAAAAAGGCATTGTAAATAGGTGAGCGTATAAAAAAAATTGTACATATTAAAAAATGCAAATTTAAAATGTAAATGTCGGCGCTTGCGGATCAGACATGCATGTCCTTCATTTGCCATCTAAAAAACATGTGGCATGCCTCTAAGGTTCATTAGGTGGTTGTGTAAAGTCATTGGTTCTTTTTAGGTCTTGCCTGTCGATGCGCATGCGCATCGAGCAAGCGAGACTATGGGGGCTTATCCACTCTTTATCCAACTTGCAAGGAATCGTGGCGATTCCTTGCAGTGCCCGTGACTTTTAAGCTCAATGCGCATGCGCATTGAGCTTAAAAGCGCGTGCACATCAGTTCCCTCAGCCGCACTCCAGGCCCCCGCTCCGCCCCCTCCCCTGCCCGCCGTGTCGCATTTCTCCTCCCCCCTCCCCTTATCTGCCTTCCCTCCGTCTGTTCCCTCTCCCCGCTCCGCCCCCTCCCCTGCCCGCCGTGTCGCATTTCTCCTCCCCCCTCCCCTTATCTGCCTTCGCTCCCTCTGTTCCCTCTCCCCGCTCCGCCCCCTCCCCTGCCCTAAGCTACCATGTTTGCCACCTGCCTAACATCAACATTTACGATCTTGGTCTGTTCCGGGCGCTCAGAGACTCCTCATTATACCATCACTACCCAACCCCCTTGCAAGAAGTGCTGGAACTGTATCCTAAATAATTAATGTTGCATTCTATTTTAAGTTAACAGGGGCGACTGCTCCCCAGACACTTCCGCCAAGTTCTCGCTGCAGCTTGCAATATGTCACTTCACTTTTAAACAAACACTAGCAAAGCCAATAGCTTTTGCCTATTCAGAATCTATTGGCTTTGTCAATGTTTTTTTAGACATGTTACACAGCGGCACGAGCCGCTATGCAGCATGTCAAAGTAAAAAAAAAACAATGACACGCCCAGCGTTGATTGCGCAGATTGTACATATTTTAACGACAGCAGATTCCATAGAGAGCACAATGGCTTGCGAGTCATTGTTTTTTAAACTTTGACACCTGCGCAGCTGGGGTTTTCACATAAACAGGACCAGGCTCCATCAATTTCTAAGGGGCTGTCGTTAGTCAAAGATCGGTCTCTACACTACACGCAACATAATTCACCCGAGCACCACTGACTTTGAACTCCTGTCTAGAGACATCATTCCGAGTGATGACTTTCAAGCCCAGCTGACTCATAACTTTGCAAACCTACAACTTAAATAATTACGGTCTTTTAACTAAATTGAGGAACATTTTAAATGTTAGTGTCTCACAAAATGTAAGAAAATATCAATTGAATGATCTTGCTCTTATTTTAAATTGTCTGAAGTGCAAACCAATTACAACTGTGGATAACCAACGTCACAGCATCGGTGTCCGCGTGGCACCTTCCCCATATACTGGAAGTTATTTTTTTTATCCAGAGAATGCAATGAGCACACTAGCCCTGGGCTTATTCATGCATACATGCAAATTAAGCTTAATTTTTCAGAAGTGTTTCAAAGTGTCCAGTTTTACGCCACTATATCCCTTTTATCATTCACAATTCTGACCGTAATCTCTCTATTTTGTGTGGTCAGTTTAGAGTGCCTCAGGAGTTCTGCAGAACACCTGGGTACTCAGGGAAAAAATCTATGTCCCACCTGCTTTCAAGGAATGCCTTCTGAGTCAGTAGACTGGGCTTTCAGGCCTTCTTGCCCAATTGTATGCACCTGCCCACAGCCTTTGCAAGGCCATCAAACTAATGGTATGTACTGTGCTACAAATTCTGGCTCGGGTATCATGGGAGAACGTGTGTTACAGGGAGTTAACTAGTTTAAACACCAAGTGAAGCCCTTTGGATGTGGTCAGCATTTCTTGACTGAAAAGCAGTGAATTACACGTTGATGCTACTGTTTCTTCATATAAAAGTCTCCTCCATTCCCATAAAGTGTGCATAGTGGCTGCCATACCTGAATGCTGGGAGAGTCACTTCATCCACAGAGGAGCCCTTTTCTGACGTCCCAATCGTGAGGTCATAACCTTCTTTGTAAGGGCACTCGGAAAACACTGCACCTGCAAGAGGGGAAGAGGCTCTGGCTCACCCTCACTCACCCTCACCCACCCTCACTCACCCTCACTCACCCTCACTCACCCTCACCCTCACTCACCCTCACCCTCACTCACCCTCAACCCCTCACCCTCAACCCCTCACCCTCACTCACCCTCAACCCCTCACCCTCACCCTCACTCACCCTCACTCACCCTCAACCCCTCACCCTCAACCCCTCACTCACCCTCACTCACCCTCAACCCCTCAGCCTCACCCTCACTCTCACTCACCCTCACTCACCCTCAACCCCTCAGCCTCACCCTCACTCACCCTCACCCTCACTCACCCTCACCCTCACTCACCCTCAACCCTCACCCTCACTCACCCTCAACCCCTCACCCTCACTCACCCTCAACCCCTCACCCTCACTCACCCTCAACCCCTCACCCTCACTCACCCTCAACCCCTCACCCTCGACCCCTCCCCCTCAACCCCTCACCCTCACTCACCCTCACTCACCCTCACTCACCCTCAACCCCTCACCCTCACTCACCCTCACTCACCCTCAACCCCTCACCCTCAACCCCTCACCCTCACCCTCACTCACCCTCACAACACATATTGTGTTACAATAGGTGTCACATTTGCGAAAGATAAAAATATTGGCATTGTAAATAACAAAGCTATTAATTCGCTATTTCCAAAACAAGCACATAAATAACAAATGTCTCCTTTACAATACCAATAGCTCAAACTTTCCTAATGCGAGACCTATTGCATTGCTGTGCTTCTCTCCCCTACTGCACTCTCCTGCTCTCTAGAGATGTGGCCTAACGACCAGAGCTGCCATCTAAGTCACGTAAATACAAAACATGTTGCATTCCAAATGCTATAGGTGTCACATTCGCGAAAGTTATAACTATTGGCATTGTAAATGACAAAGCCATCAATTTAGCAATTTTAAAAACCAACAAATAAATAAAATATGTCATTTACAAGACCAATAACTCCAACTCTTCTAATGCGAGACCTATTGCATTTCCAATGCTTGTTTATTAAAGTAGGTGCTCAGGCTCTCGTCAGGAGTGGGGCTAGGATGTGGTGTAATGGCCAGAGCTGCTGACTTCGAAGTTGGGAAACCAGGTTCGAGTCTCCGTAGTCGACTCAACATCTGGTGATTCTGGGCAAATAATGTAATCACCCAGGGGCCTACCATAAATGAATGTGTACTTAACAAGTGCTCATGAAAAGTGCCAGTGTCGATGATTAAGTGCCGGTGCTGAGCAATGGAAACCACAGGCTCAAATTAAGCACTGTGTAAAGTGCTCTTTAAAACAAGTCCTCGCAATCTCTGTTAAGCAGACGTGTAGGTGGTCGGGGGAGCTACAGGAAATCTCTATGACATTAGTTGGGTCCCTGGGAAAGCATAAAGTCGATACAGCGCTGTACTGTCTAGTTCCTCTCAGTTGCAGATGCAGGTTTCACTGAAGCATTGTTTGAGCACACAGAAAAGCATTGGGGATGTAAGGTGCAGTTTTGACTAGTTCCTCACTAGTCACAGTTCACGGGCCTCGCTGAGTGGTCCAGTTCCCGTGGGGTCTATTCAGCCTGATACAATTGGTCAGGATGGGCAAAGATTGTTCAATAATCTCTTGAACACATGCTTCACTGCAGCTTTTGTGTGATGACTAGTAACCAATTTATGGTATTGTCAATGGTGTTCCTGCAGCTTAGAAATAAAACTGAATCACAAATCAAGGCTATTTACTGTGATCAGGCTTAAGTAGTGGGTTAATTATTCGAGCCCTAGAGAAAGAAAGTGGATCTCCTGAATCTCATGGGAATCCCAATTCGGAAGCAAAATTGGGATTCAGTATTGCAGTAAATACCACACATCCCCATACCTCCTTTCAAAATCCTCACCTGGGAAATAGCGCATCCTGTGGTATCTGTATTTATCGGATGTGCTATTACTGCACCGATTAAAAGGACACACAACAAGACGTCACACTCTAAGCCCCAATTTCTACGAGAGGAATGTAACTCTTGATGTACAAATTCTGCTGACCCCAGTTGCCCACCACCCCTGTGATGACATGTGATGTCATGTGATTGCAATTTGTGACCGACCTCGTTACTATTCCTGATGTTGGATGGTTTGCAACCCACTCCAAGTGGGAATTTAGCAAACCAACCTATAAGTACAAAATTCCACACAAGTTGCAAAACTACAGAATACCATGGAACTTGATGCACTAAAGTAAAATGCCTCCATGCCCCAATTGCATATTTGTGGCAAATTGGGATACTCAGCCTTGTGGGTCCCGGTACCACTGCACCTGCTACACTAATGACAGCTACACTCCTGTTACATAATTCAGCAGGGAGACAAGTATATAAGACGCCACTAATGCTAAGCAGATTACACATCCTCACACCGGCTGTGCTGAGTCACAGATGATATGCAGCTTGCAAAGCAGACTAAAGTGACACAGCAGTTAAGGATATGATATGATTAACTATCCTCGTTCCACACACCTCACTTCATCCCCCTCTCGTTAATAGGTATAATGTGAGAGTGGGATAGTATACGTTCTGGAAGCACCATCGTTGATGCATTTAAGTGCTTCACCTCTCACTAAAAGGATAACTGAATGGGTTAGTCGGAAGGTCGTACGGTCGTGACTTGTAAAACCAATGTCTGCTGGGACAATGCCCATTTTAACAGGAGTGCCAGTGAAGCGCTATATTATGGCAAGCATGGTGACCAACAAGCTTTGCAATTTGACCCGATTCATAGAGCCATTAACAGTAATAAGCCTCCATTAAAGATGAAAGTGGCTTAAATTATACTTTTTTTTGCAGTTTTATATAGCGCTAACTCGACTAGAAGGTATTGGGGCACTTTACATTAGCACCAGCTACGTCACACAATCACAAACATTCATTTTTGGTAGGCACGGGAGATTAAGTGAATTGCCCAGAATCACAGGATGTTGAGCCGACTGCCAAGACGCGAACGTGGGTCCCCATTTCCAAGGTATGCAGCTCTGACCATTACGCCACATCAATAATGGTAGTAATGCACGTCACGCGTGAGATGGGGAGGATCTGGGTGTGGTTTGTTTTGACAGGTGGGAACACTAAATACTAAATTTATGAGTTTGTTGGCATTCACGACCTCCTGTCCGACCCATTCTCTCCACGGAGGGAGGCGGAGTTGTACTCCATCAAAGGGCTGAATTAATTCCCCTTCCAGTGTGCGGAAGGGAATGGGACACCACAAACTTTTTAGGGGTTTAGGAGTGGTACCCTGGAGGTAAAAATGTTATTCTCATGATGGAAAAAATATATATATATATTGCGTATTTGCGCATAAGGCTGCTTTTCTTCATTGTGGAGTTATACCATGTGTGCATCTTTCCAGGTGTGTATTACTGTAAATAATTGCGAATTCACAGTCTGCCCAAGAGTATGGGTACAGGTGCAAATGTACAATTATTGTGAATTAACCTCTTTATAATTTAGACCCTGTTAGTAACACACACACACACAGGATACCTCACAAGTGCGAAATACGTAATCACACAAACGCTCATGGTACACAGAGATGTCCCCACGCATAACGTACATCCTTACCTCAATACACAAAAAAGTGTCACCTCAGCACACCTTCTTCATATGCTCACCTCCACCCCACACTGAGCTCGGCCCCCTCTTCGCTTGAGGTTCTCACACTAGATGAAGCTGGCTTCAGGACTGGCTTCTGCTGTTTCACGGTCACGATACTCTCTTTCACCCCTCCCAACCTAGTATTGTTAAACGGTGGGGCAGGAGTCGAGCCCCCCACTCGTGATTCCCCTCTACACACAAATGTCGTGAAATCTAGCACCTTACAGAGGTAGAGCTGAGAGCCCTTCAGCAACACTTTGCTCAGAACCAGATCCGCAGCATCTAGTCTGCCTTTTTGTTGCCTTTATGTGGGGGATTGTTGTGTCGTGGGGGGAGCCGACGGTCTTGGGGGCACTGGGCTACACTTAGCAGGGGTTATGGGCCTAGTAACATAACACGTGGCAGAAGGCAATAAACACTCGGACACCAGGGTACTGTTACTGGGTCTGCACGTCGCCGCCAACTGGCGTACGTCAGAGCTGGGACCCTCTTTATTGAAAAGGGGTCACGTGGTGCTACGTAGCACGCCTGTTGCGCCACAGGCGTCAGACACTAGAACACAACATTCCTCCCCAACCAAAAGAAAACTAAATACGAGCACAGACACATTACTCGTTATGATAATCAGTCTCAGTTTCTCAGATCCACTTCAAAGGCAAATGGGGCACTTCACAACAGGCATGCATTGAAACGCTCTTCCGTGAAATAGTCCCGGAGGCGACAGAAAGGCTCCGGATTTCTTTGTAGGCGATACTGGGATGGCCCTCGGCTCGGAGTGCCCCTGGCCCCAGCCGGTGAGGACGACTTGCGGGTGTGGGCCTCGGGATAACTCCCGCTGCAGTCCATGCAGGTGTTCTCGGACTCATCGGGACAGGGACTCTCCCTGGTCTCCGAGTCCGGGTCTCCTTCACTGCAAGGCCTGTCCCGTGGGGCCAGGGAATCGGCTGTTCCCGGGCTGATTGACACCGACACTTCTTGAGCGGCAGGTGGCAAGACTGCGATCCCTTCTGGGTGATATCTCTTGAAATGGGACATGTTGCGAGTCACAGTCTCTCTGCCCCCGGTTGCAATGACTCTGGTTCCTTTTACATTGATCACAGTCCATGGCTTTGTTTCATAGGGCAGCCGGAACTTTCCACTAGTGGCACGATTCTTAAGTAGAACCAAGTTTCCTCTGGCGACCTGCGGCATTCGGGCTCTCCTGCGCTGGCTGACCTGGGCATAGGCCTTTCTACGTCAGATTTCGACCTGGCCCTCATCGGACGGATCAGGCCTCCATTGTGGATGATGGGGTATAGAGTCAGAGACCACCCGCCCCATGAGGACATGTCCAGGAGCCACACCCATGGTGGTGTGGGGCGTCTGTCGATAGCTCCTCAAGAATGTAAAGATTGCCAGTTCTACCGAGTGGCCCTTGTCATGGGCGATTCGGATCACTTTATTAATTGTTCGCATGAACCTTTCCACTTCGCCATTGGCTTGGGGCCATTATGGAGTTATTCTGTGATGTTGGATGCCTAGGGCGCTAAGGTAGTTGGCTAATTCTTGTCCCTGAAAGGGGGGGCCATTGTCCGTTCTCAATTCTCTCATCAGTCCATGCGCAGCCATGATTTTAGCTAACTTGGGAATCACCTCAGTAGCGCTCTTGGTGGATGCTATCTCTACCTCCGGATTCTTGGAGTGGTCATCAATGGCTACCATGGTGTGCCGACCGTCAGGGAGACTGCCAAAATCCAAACTGACACATTCCCAGGGAGATTTCGGTCGAGGCTCCACTATGATGGGTGCTGTTTGCGGTCCTTCTCCCGTGACTTGACAGGCCGTACAGGATCTCACGGTGGCTTCCACAAGGTCGTCCATTAAAGGGAACCATACCTTAGTCCTCAATCTAGATTTTGTCTTGACCAGCCCCTGGTGGCCCACATGAGCGAGTTGCACTACCTGATCCGTTAAGGATTATGGTATCACCAGCCGGTGTCCTCTTAGCAGGCATCCTGTGTCGTCTTCATTGAGTTCTTACCGGACATGGTGAAGGCTGTCCATGATACGCTGAGCCTCGGGGGTCAGTGCTTTCCATTCCTCCTTGGCTTTGTGCCAGTTCCCGCTCTGAAGCGCTTTCCTGGCTCTTTGTAGACACTCATCATTCCGGGTGGCCTCGGCAATGCTTTCCAGGGATATGGGTATTGGGCACGATCTAGCGGTGACACATCTCACGTATGCCTCCGTATCAGCTGCATCTTCCATCTCCTCTCGTGTGGCTGCTCGAGGGGGTCGCGACAAGTAGTCTGCCGGGTTCCTGGACCCGGGCTGGTACTCCACTCTGCAGTTGTAGTCTTGGAGTTGGAGCATCCATTTCTCGATGCGAGGCGGAGGCTTCGTGGAGGTTCCCGAAAATAGGGCAACTAGCGGCTTGTGGTCGGTGGCAACTACAAAGGGTTTTCCAGAAACATATAAGTGGAAGTGCCGGCACCCCCAGTGGATGGCTATTGCCTCTTTCTCGATTTGAGAGTATCTTTGTTCTGTCTCCGTGAGTGATCGACTGGCAAAAGCCACCGGGGTCCAGTCTTCGTCTACTCTCTGCCTTTGCATCAGGACGGCCCCTAGTCCCACAGGACTGGCATCCACTGCTATGAGTGTTAGCTTCCTGGGATCAAAGAAGGCCAATGTGGTGGCATCTGAGAGGGCTCCTTTGATTTCTCGGAACGCTTTGGATTGCTCGGGGCCCCATTTCCAGGGCGTGGCATTTTTGGTGAGTTCTCTCAGAGGTAGCGTGAGGTTGGCGAGGTCACGGATGAATCTCCCACAATAATTCACCATTCTGAGGAAGCTCCAGACTTCGGTGACTGTGGTGGGGGGGGGGTACAGCCTCTTTGATGTCCTTTACCTTGTCAGGGTCCGGGTTGACACCCTCGCCGGAGAACGTGTATCCGAAGAACTGTATTTTTCTTTTTAAGAACTCGCACTTCTCCCGATGCAGCGTGAGGCCAGCATCTCTCAGTCTTCGAAAAACACCTGGGCCAGTCGATTGTTCTGCTCCGGGAAGGTTTGGGCATGTATCATGATGTCATCACTGACATTGATTACGCCTGGTATGTCTGCAATGAGTTCCTGTATGACGTTTTGAAATACTTTGGCCGCGCTGGATACTCCAAAACTGAGACAGGTGTACCTCCAGAGTCCCACGTGTGTTGAGAAGGTCGTGATGTTGCGTGACTCTTCATCAAGCACCAGCTGATGGTAGCCGGACCGCAGGTCTAGTTTGGAGAACCAGCTGGCTCCGGCCATCTCCCCTATAAGGTCATCAATAGTGGGTGTTATGTGACGTTCCCGCTTGATAGCGACGTTGGGAAGTCGCTTGTCTACGCAGATCCTCGCTGCTCCTGGCTGCTTGGGTTTCCTCGTGACCACTATGGGTGATACCCAAGGTGTGGGACCAGTCACTTTCTCTATTATCCCAGCCACTTCCAGCTTCATGAGCTCTTCTTGGACTAATGGCCGTCGGTGGGAAGCAATTCTGCGATGTCTCAGGACCACCGGTTGTACGGTCTGATCAATATGGAGATGCACCTTCTTCCCCTTGAATTTCCCGATGCCTTTGAATACATCTGAGAATTCAGTTGTCAGCTGTTGGATTGACTCTTGGTGCACCCCGAAGGCAAACGTGACTACACCTAGGTCCTCCGCTGCTCGGCATCCTAGCAACATGCCTTGCCCGTCTTCCGATACAAAGACGTTGGTGGTAATGGATTTGTCCCCATGCGAGATGGATGTTTTGAATTTTCCCCAAATCTTGAGGGGTGTGTTCTGCCCATACGCGACCACTGTAATGGCGGATGGACTCAGTGCTGGCGGTGGATCCAGTGTGAGGTGAGGGCCAAGGCCATGAGGTTGATGGTCGCTCCCGTGTCCACTACGGCCATGATTTCTTGTTCACCTACCCGGACACCACACTGCGGTAGCCTACTGTCTCTTCGAGTGGCAGTGCCAATTATGTGTACTTTATGTACCGTCCTTTCCTCCTCTTCGTCATCATCCATGTCGCTCTGACCTGGATCACCTTCTGGTACCGTGTTTACCACCTGTCTGGGTTTGCAGAATTTCTTGGAGCGGCAGACCTTCTTGAAGTGGTTGAAAAGTCCACACCCTGAGCATCGCTTCCCTTTTGCCGGGCATTCCGTTGCGGGATGGGGTAATCCACCGCAGTATCCGCAGGCCTTTGGTGACGTCCCCGTAGCGGCTCCTGTGTTTCTCTTGTTCCATTTCGTTGGGGATTTCACGGTCACTTTGTTGACCGGTTCGGCTTTTACTGCCGCTTGGAGGGCAGCCTCCAGATGGGCCGCTCGGGCCTTTGACAGTTCTTTGGTGCATCCTAGTGTCAGGATGTCCGCCAGCGGTTTGCCAGACTCTTCTAGAATGCGTTCCCGCAGTTTGGCCGACGCACAGCCTTGTATGATTTGACCACGTATCTCTTCAGTAGTGTCCGCGAATCCGCACGTCGATGCCAGATTTTTTAATCGGGCGTGATACATGTCTAGAGACTCCTCCGGTAGCTGTCTTGCTTGTCGAAATATGAATCTCTCATAGTCCTGGTTAGCCATGGGCTCGAAATGCGCGTTCAGGGCATTTATGAGCGAGTGGTGGTTCTTCGGCGGGACCTCTACTAGGGTTTTCACGATGTTGTGGACATCCTTTCCTCCTAGATGGAGTACCATGGCGCGTTTTTGCTGCTTATGCACCTTGATGGCTTCGAAAAATATTAGTAGCCGGTCTATCCAGTCCTTCCACTTCGGGGCCAGTGACGACGGTGAGCCTTCCACCAGGAATGGTTCGATTGGTGGTATGGTGGCCATGTTTAGGGTGACAACACTCTGTCGTTTGAGTAGCTCCTCGCTCCCTTGGCTGACCTAGGGGTTGGTTGTGCTTGTGCTTATTGGCTGTTTGTGTCCCCAGGGCGGGGTGACTCGTAGCACCCAGTGTAAGGAGTCCTTGGCTCTTGAAGTGCCTTATCTTGGGCCCTTTTGCACTCCTATTGAGCTGTTTGTACCGTCCCTGGGCTTCCTCCCTGCAGTTGGGCCTGTTGAAAATGCCCCCTTTTTGCTCTTTTTTCCACACAGTGCACTGTCTGGGCCTCTCACGATGTGTTCCCTTGTGCCCATGTGTTTCCACGGCCTGGGGGCGAGCAATCCAGTCTTTCCTCCTCCTTTGCGGCACACGCGGCAAAAAGGGGCGTGGCCTGGGCCTAGGAGCTGGGCTCCTCCCTGCGCGTGGTTTCGCCCGGCAGCGCGTTTCATGCAAATGCGGTCCGCATTGCTTCGCTGTTCGAGGCTGAAGGCTGGCATGCACCACACGCCTGTTTGGGCGCGGCGGGGTGATGTGGCCTTGCACGTTTGTTGCAGGTCGCGGGGGCAATGCGGCTCACCTCGGGCAGCTGCTTCTGATACGGTCTCTCGGCCAGTCTCCCGATCTCGTCTACGCACAGCATGCGGGTGATAAGGGCACGAGCGCCGCGAGCCGATGACAGACCTCGCGGCCGCCCCAACGAGGATGGCTCGACACACAGCGAGGGCAGATCCCACCCTCGTCGCCAGCTGTTGTGTTGTGGGGGAGCCGACGGTCTTGGGGACACTGTGCTACACTTAGCAGGGGTTATGGGCCTAGTAACATGACACGTGGCAGCAGTCAATAATCACTCGAACACCAGGGTACTGTTACTGGGTCTGCACGTCGCCGCCAACTGGCGTACGTCAGTGCTGGGACCCTCTTTATTGAAAAGGGGTCACGTGGTGCTACGCAGCACGCCTGTTGCGACACAGGCGTCAGACACTAGAAGACAACAGGGGATGTCTCCTGTATCGGCCGGCCTCCTGCCGCAACCCGTCTCCGCCCCGTTCTCCTCCTCACCAAAAACTCACACCTCACCAGGCAGATCCTGCCGAGAGAGAGAGAGGAGCAAATCTCGGTGCTCACTCCACTGTCCCGGAGATATGAAAAAGATGACAATGAGACGCTGTGGTATAACTGACATCAAATTAGAAACCCCTGCTGTGAACCAGGCTAATTAGACTGTTCGCGAGAGAGAAAAATGTGAGATAGCTCAACTCTTGTGACAGAAAAAAAAATCCCACTCTGTGGCGACTGAGAGCTTGGGGCTACTAACACATCTCAGGTTCCATTGATTAAAACAACTCATGCTGCATTTGCATAATAATTATGATTAGAGGCTAAATGGGCATGGGAGGGGTTGTGATGTACACTAGGACCAGGTGGATTTTAAAGTGGGCGCTGTGCTGCAGCATAAAGTTTCATTAACTTTATACGGATGTATGTCAGTACCACGCGCGCGGTACAACGAAGTACCATTACAACGCGGTTGTAACAACGCAAGTCGTTACAACGACTTGCGCTGGGGGGGCGCAAATTTAAAAAATATAATTTACTATTCCAACACCAGTCCCCGTGGATAGTAGGGAAGGTGTTGGGATAGTAAATTAAAGGATTTTTTATCCTTGAGCGCCACCCAGCGCAATTCGTTGTAACAACTTTCGTTGTTATAATTGCGTGGTAATGGTACTTCGTTGTACCGCGCGCGTTGTAAATGTTGTATACCAATTTATACTTCAGCACGGCTCCCGCTTTCGTATTATCAGTACAGATGCTGCCCTTGTTTGTAATATGAAACGGTTCACCTGTCTGAAGTATAAACTTAATGAAACTTTATGCTGCAGCAAGGTGCCCGCTTTCCTATTATCAACCCGAGCACCAAGCTTTAGCAGTAAGCGGCGGACAGCAACCTTCATAAACAAGAATGTCTAAATGTGTTGTTACTTATTAATGGTATACTGCAGCACTGGCCAATTACTTGGCCTCTTGGCGCTTTAGGTTCTTGGGCAGACTGCTGTCTGTATTTCCGGGTTTGCCCAACTCGCAGTCACCATGGGAGGAATAAGCTCAGAAGACCCTCCCTGGTCTCAATATGGGCACTGTGGCTTTTGGGTCACGAGCTAGCCTACTATTGCCCTCTGCCGGGAGGGCAGATATTGTGACCTTCATCCTTGACCTGTGTGACAGTTAAATGTGCCTGAGGTTTTCCCTCTGGAATGTTCTACGGGCGCGGCATCACACCTCAAGACACTCAGGCTAACCCGTAAGAGTGTATGGGTCCTAGTCGGTCATGGAAGCACTTCAATACGATGTTGAGTTACCACAGGAGCTCTTTCTCTGCTGGTGATAGCTCTGCGCACAGCTATTCATGTCACCATCTTCTGTGCAGCTACCTTCTCAGACGGCTTTAGAGTCTTCAGCCCCCGCCGCTTTGGGCACTTGTTCACTTTCGCTACATTTGGAGACCTCTGCGGAGCTCATTTTGGCCATTTCATTTAAATTATATTATTTTTAGTTCATTGTTGTGTAGTGCTTTCACTTCCTATCAACAGATTCAGATCCCTGATAACAGCGATGCAGGGCACTGAGACAGTTCAGGCCGAGACGCAAACAGCAGCGTGTTTATTTTTGCATCGCGCTTTAAAGTGAAAGCGCGATGCAAAAAAATGAACACGCTGTTGCCTCGGACGGGATCCCCCTGTCCTCCCCGTGACCCCATGCGCCTCTGAGCTGCGTGCCTGCTTCACAGCCGTCGTGAAGACTTTTCTTATCTGTTTGTTAAATAAACAAGCTGATAAAAAATGTCTTCACGACAGCAGGCAATGGTGTCCGAAGGGGCCGTCCGAAAAGCGGACAGGGCGCCAACGAAAAACCCTCCTTTCCAATGTTTACCATAAATGCTGACGCTACCCAATGGAAATGAGGGACGGGGCTTAGAGTCCCTTTTAGAACTTTTGTTATTTACAATATCTCTCGCAGGCGAGGAGCTCATGCGCGCTCCAACGCCAGGCGAGACCTAAAAACTGCAGATAGCCTCTGAATTCTAGTTCATTACAGCTTTGTTTTAAAATGTTTTCGGCCAAAATTAGTTTCAGATGCTATAGTTTTCTGCTCGCCTCTTGTTTCACTCCTGAGTATGATGTGAGTCCCTTCGCCAGTGCATTACTGTCTTGAGGGCTATACATTTCCGTGCATAATTGAGAACATTTGAAATGGCGATGTTTTAATACCCACTTGCGGTTTAGGAGGACCCGTTTCCCTTGCTTGCATTGGAACCCACAACATTCTTGATATGCCACTGTACATGCGTGCACTAAGTATGACCTAAACATTGTATATTTATGGATGTACGTTGTTACAACGCATGCTTTTACCATGCATTCCTTTACAACGCAGTTTTTTCAACGCAAGTCGTTACAACGACTTGCGTTGAGGGGTGCTGGATAGTGAATAGTTTAATTTACTATTCCAACTCCAGTCCCCGTGGATAGTAGGGAAGGTGTTGGATAGTAAATTAAGCTATTACCTATCCTAGTGCGCCCCCCAGCGCAAGTGGTTGTAATGACTTGCTTTGAAAAACCTACGTTGTAAAGGCACTGCGTGGTAAAAGTTGCGTCGTAAAGGATGTTTCCCTATATCTATATGAAGTGTACAAGCATACTTGTATTTTACTTACACATAAAATACACGATGCATCAGTATGTTACAAACACAATTTCGAAAGCCTTTGGAAAAGTTGGCTTTAACTGGCGAGTGTTAAAGGAGTAACAATGGACATGCAATCTGTATGTGGTTACACCCATAAACTAATGAACTGGTAGTTGTCGCAGCATTCATCAAGAAGACCTTTTCTAGATTTTTCAAAGCACTTTACGCCCAAATGAATCTCAAGTGCATCTGCTGAAGGTGCAGTAAAGTGCACAAATCTAGAGCATTTTTTAATCAGGCATTGAGATGTGCATAGCACTGCTTTCAAGCAGTGTGAGAAGTAGTAACATAAAATGATAATAACTTCCAGTTATTATAATTTTATTTGTGCTCTTTTGCGGGAGGGCAGGTCT
Organism: Lissotriton vulgaris; assembly: GCF_964263255.1. NCBI lineage: Eukaryota > Metazoa > Chordata > Amphibia > Caudata > Salamandridae > Lissotriton > Lissotriton vulgaris. The sequence continues at coordinate 602,193,679 of NC_141699.1, read as the reverse complement.
GCCCTGCTTTTGGAGCAGGGCAGGGGAGGAGTGGTTTGCCCACTCCTAAGTGCACAATGACTGTTTGGTCGGCCCTCTCAGGCCACCCAAACCAGTCATGGGCACTTTCCCCGTTCTCCACGCAGGCAGCATTACAGCTTGCGTGGAAAACATGCCCAGGCCCCCATTCCCTGGTTGAGCGCTGAAACAGGACGCTGTATTGCAGCGTTGTGATTTGTCAGTGGGGTCTGGCTGTGCTACCAATTCCTCGAGAAGAGCAGGAGCAGAGACGAGGGACCGGGCGGCAACGTAAGTTAATTTTGTGTAATTTTATTTTTATTATGAGCAATCGTGACTCCCGCGCGCCCTTACAACTCGTGACTTCCCCACGCCTGCCCTCCACCCGCGAGCTATGCCAGCCGCCACTGGCATAGCAGGGCCGTTTTTGCCTGTAAGAGTTCTCTTTTTGATTGCACTTTACGACAACGTATTTTATTATGCTAAATTATACTCAGTAAATATATGAAGAGAAAAGGTTATATGCAGCTTATTCATAAAATCAATGTGTGAAAATGCATTACACCAGTGTTTCCTAAACTGTTAGTTGGTCGGAAAGGTTTTTGTGGGTTCTGAATTTCCAAGCAATAAATAAAGATGCCTTTAAAATCTGACTTTATCTTTTGACATTTGCTTCACTTCAAAGACAGAGGTCTAATGTCAGGCTACGTCTTCTGCCAAATTGCTTGTTATTTTTTAACAAGGGAATTGGTGTTTAGAAACTCCTCTCACTTTATAGCCAGAGAAAGAAAAATGAAGTGAATTATGTGGCATTCTTGCTGGGGTACAAGGAGAATGAAAAGAAAGGCTGCAAGATGGTGTTTTATGTATCACCCATTACAATGCAGTTACCTGTAAATGAACTGTACACATTCAGCAGTTAGGAAAGTAAAAATGAAGTGCACTTTTCTGTAATTCTGAAGTGTGATGGAAACAAAGATTTAATAGGATCAAAACAAATCAAGGCACTTTACTTGGTGATACATAAATGATATTCACTGAAATCCTATTTCCCGACAGTATCACTTGTGGGCAGGATTGTCTCAGCCATAAAACTGGATGTCTGTGCAAATGTATTGGCATTTCAATGGAAAATGTGCTGTCTGTGAATAACAGTGCAACACCACATGAGGCTTTAGTTATATTAAAATATACCCTGCCTAATGCCCAATCAAGGTAGGTGGGTTGCAAAAACTGTTGTTCTAAAAGCTGGGTTGTGGTTCTAAAGACTTTGAGAGGGACTGCATTACACTACTATCCATGTATACCCTCCACACAGCTTGAAAGCATTAATTTAATTGTGATATAAAGCTTTGCACTGTATTGAGTTCACTGACAACTTTGCTAGGCCATGGTAGCCATAAAGCCATTATGTATCATGAGGTACATTGCACATTTAAGCAAGGGTTACCTAATTTTCAAACCCGGCACGGAAAGCAGGGTTTCATGAAAGTAATAGAGTCAGTATTTGTGGATGTGAATGCTGTCTTTCTTCCAAGGCTGCTCAAGTGCTTCCTCGGGGGAAAGGTTCTAGATATTTTGTATGTCAGCTAACTTTTTGGTGAAACAAATTGATTGTTGTCACATTACCCTCTTGTATTGCCTTGTATTAGGTGAAAATGTATCTATACTCAGGGACACTGGAATTATGCGGCAAAGGAGGACTAAGTTATGTGGTGAGGTTTATTAAATTATGCGGAAGAGTAGGCAACTTAAGCAGCATAATGCGGCGCGTTTTCTGATAGTATTACTTCCTTATTTTATCATCTTTACAACTCATAACAGTGTCTGAGAAAAGAGTGCTTCATAATGAGTAACAATTTAACACCCAAATACAATAATTTGCACCTGAAAGCTGACCAGTCAACGTTTGCAAAAAGTCTTCCGGTGTGCAGAAACCCGAGTTCCCATATTTTTCTATTTTTCACTCGTTTGAGCTGGAAGCGAAACCTTTTTTGGCTGAAATCTGCCGATAACGTGGCCGATGATGGATTATGTGGCAAATGCGGCAAATCCATAAATTACCAAAATTTGCAGATGCCACAGAATCGCATAATTCCACTGCCCCTGTCTATACCAGAATGAAACTGCATTTTTTAGAGCACTGATCCAACTGATCATCTTTCTAGCCTGAGCCCCGGTCAGTTTAAATGACAATTGTCTTTAATATATTTGCGTTGCTGCCTGCTATTTTGCATTAATGCTGTTTGGACTTAGACATTCTTAGTGCCGTGTTGAACGTTTTACACCTGGAAGCCCAGGGCAGACAGAACCAAATGTTTCACGCCCAAAGACATCCCTTGATTCAGATTTAATGAAAACAAAGAAGATCTTTATTGCCAGTCAGTGTCTCCTTTCTGAGTGAGCCGGGATGAACAATTTTTTTTTCATCTTTGCATTGGCAGAAGCAGATCGCTATGCAATTCCATCAATATTTATAGATCCACTTCTGCCTGCCATGGGTGAAACAAAGGTGAGAGGCGGCTAATGAAAGGTCGACAGAACATAAAAAAAAGTTCAGGTGCTTCACGGTTCATCTGATTCTTAGTGCCAGCCAGGAAACACCACGATCACCACCCAAATCCACCCACTCCCCTAGCTCACCTGCAGAGCGAATCCTGGTCATTTTTAAAGGTCAATTTCACTCTGCAGTCAAACTGAAACGAGGGAGGAGTTTCATCTGTTTTAAAATTTCTTTTACGCCAACCCATGTGTGCTAGATGCTTTACCATGGCAGCCTAAGCATTCAAGGGCAGGCTCTGATGATTATCCAATGTGGCTGCAAAATCATTTGCATACCACTATGTGCTAAATCATTACCCTGGCTTGGTTTAAACCTAATAATCAGCCCATCAATGTAGGAGACATATGTTTTGTAATGTCTGGTCAGGCAGCTTATTTTTACAGTACATGATTCCAGTAGAGCGGCTTTCTAAGCACTACCTAATTATAGTTCAGGCCAGAAAGGAAGGACGAAATAATCCGACTGAGCCAAGATTACAAACATCGCATGTGCGCGGCCATCACTGTCGAGTGTGTGTCAGCTCTTGATGGCAAATTTAGTCCTTAGGTATTACAGCACATGACTTGGGAACTTCCAGAAGAAACTGGGGTGCAATGCACCATTGATAGCTACCATAGGCCCTGCTATGAAAAGGGATGTACGTTGTTACAACGCATGCTTTTAGCACGCATACTGTAACAACGCAAGTTTGAAAACGCATTCCATGACAACGCATTACACTAAGGGGTGTTGGATAGTGAATATTTTAATTTACTATTCCAACACCAGTCCCCGTGGACACTAGGGAAGGTTTTGGATAGTAAATTAAAACTATTCCCTATCCTAGAGCGCCCCCCAGTGTAATGGGTTGTAATGGAATGCGTTTTAAAGTCTGCGTTGTAATAGCACTGCAAGCTAAAAGTTGCGTCGTAAACGACGTTTCCCATGAAAAGACATGCAGCAAATATATGACTTAATATATGGGCAACGTCAGTGGAGAACAAGCATTTACAATGCAATGGTTTTGCCTTTGTTAAAGTTAGAGCTATTGGCATTGCCCTTGACATTATTTTTATTTATGTTTTTTGTAAACATAAATAAATGGCATTGTTATTTACAATGGCAATAGCTTAATCTCTTGCCCCTCTTCATGAATGATGAGATTCTTTAAAAGATGTCGGTATTTGTCTAACAAGGTTCCTTTTAAAGTTAAACTGACTGCTTGGAGCTAAGGAATGGGTGTTCCCCATTGAAGTCGATTCACTTCTGCGGTTCTGGGGAGAAGCCGTTCAATTACTGGTTGCAGGGCACGATTTATGTACTTTGTCATTTATGTTTCTGCTGCATGCAATGCTTAATTTGAACCAGTGGTTGACGGTGGGGCCCACAGGCTCTCATTTTTGCAGACCGGCACTTATTTTCTTGCATCAGACATTTACTGAGAGCAAGAGAGGGGAAAATACACAAAAAGGAAAGAAGGAGGAAGAGAAAGAAAGAAAGAAAAACATTGCAAAGGGATAAAGCAGGTACCTGCAAGAGTTGCACTTTACAAATACTGACTAAGATACAGGGGGCGGGAGTGCCACGTGGTGGATTAGAGAGGCATGAGCTGGATTTAACACTACGAAGCCTTGGTGATTGGTGTACCACATTTAATAGCGCAGGCCACAGACATCCGAGCAGAGCTTTGGGAGCCCGCACTGATTCTTTTACAAAATAAGCACTGGCTGCATGTGGTTGGATGACGCCATAATGCTCTTTGAAGTCTTCAAAGCTTTGAGCCTGGCTTGCTTCCTGCTGCACAGTGCAGCGCACACTGCAGGCCTGCAAACCTCAAGCACTTCAGAGACAGGCACTTTGCTACAGGTGAACCTGATTTTGGGTGGTGCACTGCCAGTAAACAGAGTGCTCAGGAGTCCAGACAAAGTGTGCAAACAGCTGTTTAAAGCAGCACTGGCTGCGGGCTTCCGAGCAGACCTTTGGGCACCGGCACTCAATCTTTTACAAATTAAGCACTGATGGTGGTCCATCAGGAAGTGGGATTTTACCATTACTGCTGCAATGAAACCGAGTACTGGGGGTCTTAGCCTGATAACGGGGAATAATTAAAGCTTGTAAATGCATAGAAGATGCAAAGCCTAGAGAATATTTGTTAAAGGTAAAATACATTTTTATTTTGTGTATAGTAGCTCCCGTTGGCTGTGTCCAGCTGGCAGTACCTACTTTCAATCCCTGATTAGGCTAGGTTTAAAGACTGTAGTGGGTGAGAAATACGGAATTTGTGGGAATGTGAATGGAGAGTAGGCTGTACTCACTATCCACACCCTTTGCAAGTTGCTGCCAAGTTCAAAACTGAAAGGCAACAAGCATGTTATTAGCAAAAGGGGGTATATTTTAAATGCGGATAGTTGCTGTAAAACGTAGTTCAGTGACACTTTCCGTCACGCCTGCCACAATATGATGAAATGAACGCAACCATAAACTGAAGGGCCTGACTGCTGTCTGAGATTAGTGGCGCGGAGGGACGAAGACGAGAGGAGGAACGGAGGGAGAGCACGCAGGAGAAGCCGGAGAAAAAGGCATCTGGAAAGCAAACATCTCACGGAATAAACGGGGGTCAGAGCCGGACATCTCTCCGTATCCCAAATATTCATCTTGGTGTGCGCGCGCTTCCGAGACGTGCCCCGAGCTCTTTCTGGACATTGCTTTTCTCCCCAGTAATGCGCTTAATCAATAGTGCTATTAGCTTTCATTTTGCTACACAAGCAGTGCTGGGGGCGCTCTGGCTTTTTTTTTTAATAAGCCGGAGTTTCCTCCAGGCTGTTTAGTACTCATTGCTTAAAACCCTATTATTTCCCCTGCATTTTATGGATCTTAGATCTGTGTAGATGATAATAGTTAGGTTTCTATCGGGGGAATTTGCACAAGGAGAACCTTTTTTAAATGTTATTTGTATTTCCTTTCAATGAAAAAAAAAGCTGTTTAAAACCATTCTGGTCAAAATAAATATTTCTTTCTCTTCTCAAATACCATCGGGTAGCAAACATGCTGGTACATTTATTCGAAAATATGCACAGAGTAATGTCATCTGCGCTGTCGTCCTGTGAGTTTTAATGGCATCATGGTAGGTAAAATAACGCAATATTTATTTTCGTAATCAAAATATCTACACTCCTGTCAGATACACGCATTTTCAACGCGCCGAGCAGAACAGGTGAATCAAGTGTCTACACTCTCAAATAACAGTTCTCTTTTTTTGCCGCTTTGAGTTCAACGAAGTTTTCAGAAGGGCCCGACCGGAAGTCCAATTGGCTTGCCATCTGTAAGGTCCCAAAGAGTCCGAGGTGTTCCCCTTCTTCCTTCCGTGATCCCGCGGTCGAAATGAAATACGATCCCTGAGGAGTGCAGCAGTTTTTACAAGAAGTGGAATAACTCCATTTTTTACCTCATTAGATTGCACATCTGAGGCTGATCAGCCTTCGTGAAAAAGAAATTCAGAATTCACCAGGCACTTTTTCTTCGAAAATGTTTCTCTAGTGTTGAAAACATAACGGTATACAGCGGACATGGGTAACGAGATAAGTATAGGTGTCAGGTGTTCAACATGCAGTGGAAATAGTGTGCAGGTGGGTGTTTGGGGTTTCCCCCTAGGCTGCTGGTGGCATCTGCACCCAGTGTGCCAGGTCCTAAACCGAAGAAGCTTCAGCGTACTCTACGCTGTCCCCACTAACTAATCCACTAAAACATTTTTCCATACATATTTTGTTTTTTTACTATCTGTATTGTATTGTTTGAATTGTGTTTAGGGCTGTATGTTAAACATTGCAAGCATTGGCCCTTTAGATGCGTATAACATACGAGTAAAAAATAATGAAATATAAGAAACCGCCCGCACTCACCGTGAAGGGTAAGCCTGTACCCGTCCGCTCTTTTAATGCCGATGTATGTACAACGAAAAAAACGGTATATAATATATATATATATAGCTTTTTTTAATGAGCTGTACTTAGCAATTGGGTTTAAGGTCGAAGAAAACCCTAATACACATTATTAAAGAACTAGCACGGGTACACCGAACTCGCTTCGCTCGAGCTGTCCCATCTCTTAGGAACAAGGGGCTGGGGTTACAGAGTCTATTGCGTTCGTTGCTTCTGCCTCCTGGTGCACCTCTCTGCTCAGTCTCCTGACCCACCCCCTGGCTCTGGAGGGACCCTTCTGCTCTGAGAACCACTGCTGGGTACAGATCTCGCTGCTTCCGCCTGTCTCCGTGTTCCTTCCTTAACATACCGGCTGCAGGCAGGGTGGATGCCTCCTCCAGGAACACCAGGGGAGCCCGCTCAGGATAGCAGCAGCCGGGGGTAGAGATCCCGAGTTCTAAATCTGGGGTCAAGTCACGAGCTGCCGGAGGAGTGGGATCATCATTGGAATCCCTGCAGTTGTATTCACTGTCTGAGACTGTAGCGCCCAGAAGAGTAACGGAGTGCACGTGCATCAGGAGACGACGATTGCAGAAGCAGATTGGGCTGCGGCTGTTGTTCCCTGTTCTGCAATGCACGGATTAGGGGTAAACAGTGTGAAATTCAGCTCTCGGCTGGGGGCGGGAACGGGCATTGTAGAGCGGGAAAGGGGGCCCGGAGACACGGGGGGCGGGAACGGGCATTGTAGAGCGGGAAAGGGGGCCCGGAGACACGGAGAGCGGGAGGGGGGCGGGAACGGGCATTGTAGAGGAAAGCACGGTCACCAGCGGGAGGGGGGCGGGAACGGGGACGGGAGACACTGCGAGCAGGAGAGGGGGTGGGAACAGCGGGAAATTAAAGCAAGCACTCACCTGGACTTCTTCCGGGTGCCTTCAATGCCGGACCGGATTCGGGGGCGTTCCCGGCTTTCGGCTGACGTCGCGTGACGTCGGCAAAAGCCAAAGAATCTCGGGAACGCCCCCGTGTCTGGTCCGGCATTGACGGACAGGCCCCTCGTCCAATGGCTAGGCTCCATTTATGGAGCCAGCCAATGAATGACGAGGGCCGACCCAAACCCACACACAGTACTCATTAGGTTTTTGCCTGCGCAAAAAAGATGCGCAGAGCGCATCTTTTTCGCGAGGCAAAACCTAAAAAGGTGAAGGGAGCAATGTTTGCAAACAGTCTAACCCCGAGGTCTTCAAACTGGGGGGCATCAAATGATCCTAGGGTGTGGGGCAAGGGCGGGTGCCAGGCCAAAAGAATCATTATGCTGACAACAGGGCTTTGTTTTAAGCTGAAAAAAATGAGAGGCAGTTAGCCACTCTGTAATGGGCCATGACTAACATCTTTTATCATTTATATCCTGGCTGGAAGGAGGTGTCAAAAGGGAAGGGACTCCAAATATATTTTGAAACCCCCACCCTGCTTCTAATAATCAAACTGTGGATACTTGTACGCGTTAGTAAGGCCTGCCTTACCAGAATAGTATGTTTGGCAATTGTGCATTTGATTGCATTTTTTTTTTAAAACATAACTTAACTGCAATGGTTAAATATGTCTAGACATTTCTAGTTTAACTGACAAACTGATGAACAATTTTAACATGGGACCCAGTGATTTATTTTCCTCTGGGGGGGCATGAATTTAAGAATTTTGAAGACCACTGGCAATCGCTAAGGGCAGCATTCCAACCCATTGTTTTTTTGCCCACTTTGCCATTCTAGGCAAAGGCCTGCCTTATGCAAATCAGCACTGATCTTGCTCCTCATGGGAAAAGTTTATCCCTTTTTGCCAGGGGAGGCTCCCACCTCCAGAAGAGAACACAAACGAACCCAGACTGGTTTCCCCCTTGTTAGGCAGTGTCAGGGAGGGTAGTTAGGATACTAAGGCACAGTATGCAAGGGACTCACATATGGGCATACTCTTGGTCACATAAGGCATTACTCAATCACACAAAAGGTGATGTAAGGAATGCGTACAAATAGTCTAACCACTGACAATTGCTCAGGTAGCATTCTAATCTATTGTTTATCACCCAGTGTATCACTCTAGACAAAAGGCCTGTCTTATGCATATCAATACTGACCCTCCGCCTCATGGGAATAGTCCATCTGGAACTGTCAGATAAGGCCCCTTCAGAAGGGAACACAAACAACTTCAGAAAAGCAGTGGGGTTGCAGTACTACCCCAAGAGATTGCTAGTGGTTAGACTTTTTGCAAGCATTCCTCCCATCACTTTTTAAGTGTTTGAAATACAGACAACACACATGGTGATCATATTCTTCTTCTACAAGATAAACACATGACAAGTCACAAGTGAATCGCACTGGAATTGTGGGTAGGGGCAGCTGTCCAGAGAGTCATATTTTGTCTGAGGGTACAGTGGGAATATGACGTATTAGTTTCGTAAACTCCAAGTCTTGTACATTAAACTGAATACTTTTGTGGGGCTTAGGCAAAGTAGACTCCTGGATTTATTTTAGTTATTGGGCTCACTGTCCTGGTTTGTATACAGGCGCAAGCCAGACTGGAGCATTACACCTGATTCTGAAAGAAATGCAAGCTTCCACCTGTAGGTACACTCTCTGACAGTTCAAGCCTGCACTAGGGAGGGCGCATGGGTGAAAGACGGAGTCCTAGTTTGAAACTGCGGGCCCACCTTTCCTTGCCAGAGGACCAAGACACATTTTGAAGAGGGGATAGGTATCCCCCACATAGGCAGGTACAGTGTGCCCCCATGCTCGCCTCCGAATTGACCCCCTTGGGAGGTCTACCAGCAGTCTATCTTCTAAAGGCTGCCTGGCCTCTACAACCATAGCTGCAATATACAGGCGCAAAGGTGTTTACACATTTGCATAGGGTTACACCTCATACTTATCAGTGAATGCCTACTTGAGATCGTGCAGGCACAAAATGAACGCCCTTTGAGATCCTTATTTCCTAAGGCCACAGAAATGCCTACAGACTCCCTGTAGACCAAAGTGGCCAGAGAGTGCCACAATGGTCGCAAATGCCCATTCCATTTCCTCACCAGTGAGCTTTCTGTAATACATCCCAAGGTGCTGGCAATCTAACCATAATCAAATTTGCTAGCAATCTCAGTTTTCATATAGATTTACATTAATAGGAACCTTTATTATACAAACCAAACAAGATGCTTGACCTTCAGGGCATGTTTTAGATACTCCTGTTGGAGCCAGGCCCATCTACCTGCTGTGAGGCTGTTGGTTGTCTGCCAAGTACTGAACGCTTCACCCCCACACTATCTCCCTGAGAAGTCTGTGACTGCTTGCTCTCACTGCCCCAAAGTCAGGCGCCACAATGTTTGTACTTGGCTCAGTTTTCAGAGCAATAGTATGACAACTCCAAGATACCAGTGGCAAACGACCTCACACACCAAGATTGGGTTACAATAGCTTCCGTCGGCCCTGAATCTGAGCTGGATGTGACAGAAAAGCTTGCGACCACAAAGTTGCCTGTACCTGGTCTTTGACTCTTCCCCATTGCATGTTTCCTGGATGAAAATCAACTTGCAGCTGAACTAGAAGCACATTGGAGGAGGTACGATGCAGCCACTTCATCAGGGTAGAAATTCACATTGGAAATGCCAGGACTGAGATGTGGGCAACAACCAAGAAAGTATAGTACCCGACTATCAAAATTTAAATATTGTACCCCAAAAACAGAAGAAGCATATTTACACATACTCTATCAGACCTTTTTCCTCCAAAGCCTACTCATCTATTCACTGTTACAAAATTGTGTCACAGCCCCATCATCTAGCTACAGCCTGAGAATATCTCTGCAACACAAGAGTCTCCCATAGTCCCTCATCCCTACACAGTCACTGCAAATCTCCAAAGTCATTTAATCTTTTCACAGCTCAGCATCGCTACAATATTCTCACTTCTTTTCACAGCCAAAGACGCTACACATTTCTTTAATCTCTTGACAGCCCCTCCATCTCACCACTCCCCCCTCGTGTCTTCATATCTCTGTTGCACCTCACAAAGAAAGTTCACTAATTTCTCCACATCCCAATTTCTAACAACACTTTCAGAAATCTTTTTTTCTTAGTAGTGTGAAGGATAGGAATGAGGTAGGAAGAGGATGTGGCTTGAGCGAGCAGCAACCAAACAATATATCTAGCAAATTGATGGAAATTCCAGAATTACATGAAAGAAGAAACTAGCTTAAGAAAGTGGTACTGTACAATACTAGTGGGGGAAGGATCTATACAAATGCTATGATCTTCAAAGAAAATATCTAATAGTAATCATAAAAGCTACTATGCCACCCATTTGTCCAGCAAAGAATAACAATAACATGTTTAGGCCCTTAGGAAGGCCTCAAAACTGTTATTCCTCACTCTCTACTTGAAAAAAGCTTCATTGGACAAATGAGACCATTGCATGAGTCAGGCCACAGACAACCTGTCTCCGCTAAATTAATTGCACAAAAACATCACCACTACCTAGATTCCAAAACATTTTGAAACTCACTGTTAGAAGTTGAGGTTTCTGGTTGGCAGACGATACATCCTGTCCAAGCAGGAGCAACAATCCTAGTCAGGGTAAATCAGATACACAACCTAAATTAACCTATGCTCACCCTCTGGTAGCTTGGCACAGAGCCATCAGCCTTCAATTAAGGGGCAATGTGTAAAGTGTGCACACTTTAAATACAGTAACACAGTGAAAACACCACAAAAGACTCAACCCCAGTTTAGAACCATAGGGAATATTTGTCTGAGTAAAACAAGACCAAAACAACAAAACCCCCATCAGAAGAAATTGAGATATTATTTTTTAAAGATTAAATACAAAAACAGTGCTTAGAAGTCAATAGCGCTAAAAGGGTACTTGAGGTCACACTAGGCCGTGGTAAATCCAAAGTTCAGGCCAACCGCGATAGAGGGCAGGCCGGCAACAGAACCCATGCAGGGCCTGGTGGAAAGGTACTTTGCACCGAGCAAGCGCTGGCGTTGAGGACTCCCTGCATTGGTTCCGATTCACGCAGTCAGGTCAATGCATAGGAGTTGAGCTTTGCAGTCGAAGGGTCAGCGCTGCTTCAAAGTCAAACCTCGCAATGGGTGTCGAGAAGTCAGTGGTGCATCAAATAGGAGCCTTGCAGCTGTGTCTTGGGATCAGCGCTGTGTTGTCATCGGACCTCGCAGTCCAGACCAACGTCGTTGTCAAATGGGCCTGTGACTGCATTGGGGTGCACTGTGTCAGTTCCGACTGGTGCAAAGGAGGTACTGTATTGATTTTTTTAGCAAACAACTGCAGAACCCACATCTGAGGCCCAGGACTGAATGGGTCACCTCGGGCAAGGATAGGACTCACATATGGCAGAGTCTAGGAGCACCAGCAGAGTTGCAAGAAGTCTTTTGTGACCCTGAGACATTAGTGAACAGGAGGCAAGCCAACAAGCCCTTGGAGAAACTTGGGTTCAAGGATGTGGAGAGCAGGTCCAGTCCCTTTCACTCCCAGGCAAGAAGGAGCAGGCATCAGGCCAAGACAGCAGGGCGGGTAGCAAAGTGGCAGTCCCTCCTACATCACAGTAATCAGAAGGCAGCGGGCCAACACAGCAATGCAGGTAGCAAAGCGGCAATCCTTGGTTCCAGCAAAGTTAAGTTTTGGAGGTGTCAGGGGTCCAGTACTTATACCCAAATGCACTTTTGAAGTTGGGAGACTTCAAAGAGGCCTTTGAAGAACACAAGGTCCCTGCTGTTCCTGCCCTGGCTCCAGGCTCACACAAGGGGGGTATGCAGCTCTTTGTTTGGAGACAGGCACAGCCCTATTCATGTGTAAGTGTCAGCTCCTCCCTCCCAATCTACATCAAAAAAGCCTATCAGCCCGGTGATGGGCCATCAGGATGCAAATGTCCCATCTCTTCTCCCTTTGTGTGACTGTCTAGAGGTAATAAACAATGCCAGACTGTCACACACCCAGATGTGTATTCACAGACAGGCAGAGACACTGAATGGTCAAAGAACGATGCCAACTTTCTAAAAGTTTATTTTCAGACTTCCAATTTAAAAACTGACTTCACCATAAGTTGTGATTTGACCGTTGCTGGAAGTCCTCTAGAAGCATTTAATTTATAGACTCTGGGCACATACCGTGCACTTTACTAGGGACTTACAAGTAAATTAAATATTTCAATTGTGGATAGGCCAATGTTACCATGTTTTGAGTGAAGAGCACATGGACGTTAGCACTGGCTAGCAGTGGTAAAGTGCCCAGAGTCCTAAAACCAACAAAAATAAATTCAGAAAAAAGTAGAGAAGTGTTGGGAATGGCCCTGCAGAAAGGGCCTTTTCCAACAGACATGGTACCGAATCTGCTCTTCTGTCTATCAAAAGTGATCTCGTTTGTGATGCAGATTCAATAATATCATCACATCTCAGGGTCTTAGATCTTCCCATAGCCTATGATTCAGTGAATAATGAAGAGCAGCCACTAAATGGATTTATTCTTGTTATGGCTAGGGTATAAGATGATGCAATCAAAAGGTATGTATTAATCCTCTCAGGTACGTAACCTTCTATTGTACTCTCTCTTTTCCCATCTCCAATCTCTCTTACCCAGCCCCCTCGCATTTCCAGCTTTTCATCTATCATTTATTATTCATCTCAGTTCCTTGCTTGATCCCATCCCCCTTTTGCAATCCCTGTTTTATTGTACACAGATGACACACAGTATTATTTCCCTCTGAATCACCGGCTCAACCAACCCAACGTTCTTTTTCCTGGTCTCTTTGACTTCTAGGTGTGGATGTCTATCTTATTCAGCTGAAATAAAAAACGTTTTTCTTTTTTACTCCAAATAGTTCCTACTTAAAGACTAAAGGATAATAAATCCTGTGGCATGCTTCATCATCGAGTCTTCGTCCTTGAAAGCCTAATATTTCTGGATGGGCTCAAACTCACTTTTGGAGGGAGCACTTTGATGTTATTGTTAAGGGATCCTCATTTTTATTGTTAAAGGGTCATCGTTTTAAATATATTATAAATAATATCAAGAAAACCAAGGATATCTTAGGGCCGGAAGAAAGCTGAGTGACAAACTGGACAGGAAAAGGCTGGCTGAAATACGTAGACAATTACTACAGAAGTAGGAGTACTAATACAATAAACAGAACACAAAATAGAGTTCTCTTTAGGAAATTTTTTATTAGATATGAGGAACCGCTAACAACATCATCAAATTGCTATCTCCCAAAATAAGGTTGAGCCCACCAAGAACTATTCGACTTTCCAGATGAGGATTCAATGATGAAGCATGCCACAGGATTTATGTGGGCGAGAGTCCCCCTTAAAAAAATATTACATCTGCCTTAGATCATCCTTTGTAATCAGTATAGGAGCTGAGCATATAGCTCTTCCTCGCTCCGCTCTGCTAATCACCATGTATAAAAAAGGTATAAAAGGTACTGGGTTTTGGTGAGTGGAAAGGCAGATGGATTGTTGCTAAAGTGATGCTGAAAGGCAATTCTGGGAAAACATGGATACATTAAAGCATTGTCCCTGTCTGTGGGCTTGGTGTATACTTCATTGTGCAATCCATTGTCTGATTTGTTCACCAATACATCCAAAAATGACACATTGTGCTCTGAGATGGTGTGGGTGAACTGAATCCTGGGGTTGTACATATTAAGGGCTGATTCCGATGTCGGATGGACCAGAATCCACCCGACATTGGTCAGGAACTGTAACCAAATGACCTCCTGTCATCGGTTACACACCTGCAAGTAGGATGTGACCAAACCCTGTTTGGTCGCATGCATATGCTTTCAATGAGGATTTAGAAAAGGGGGTGGTGATGAACAGAGTGTCTGAGTTAAACAGACCACTCTTACCCAGTCCAAAGATCAGGGCTTGATCCATCACCGTTATTTATCTCACTGCCCCATCCCAGCTCAGAACCTGGCTATATGCAAATCAGTCTGTCCCTGGCCCAGTGCATCATGGGAACAGGGCAGACTAAACTACCAAGCCAATTCTTCACCAGAAAGGAGACAAGCTACCGGGGACCGGTTTCTGGCATTTCAGCCTTCTGCGGCCCGGCTTGCTTGAATCCTGATGGAGCAGTGAGAAAGGGACTCATGTCTGAGTATACCCTGCCACACCTATAGTGGCCAAAAACGATTTAGAAAAGGGGGTGGTGATGAACAGAGTGTCTGAGTTAAACAGACCACTCTTACCCAGTCCAAAGATCAGGGCTTGATCCATCACCGTTATTTATCTCACTGCCCCATCCCAGCTCAGAACCTGGCTATATGCAAATCAGTCTGTCCCTGGCCCAGTGCATCATGGGAACAGGGCAGACTAAACTACCAAGCCAATTCTTCACCAGAAAGGAGACAAGCTACCGGGGACCAGTTTCTGGCATTTCAGCCTTCTTCGGCCCGGCTTGTTTGAATCCTGATGGAGCAGTGAGAAAGGGACTCATGTCTGAGTATACCCTGCCACACCTATAGTGGCCAAAAACGATTTAGAAAAGGGGGTGGTGATGAACAGAGTGTCTGAGTTAAACAGACCACTCTTACCCAGTCCAAAGATCAGGGCTTGATCCATCACCGTTATTTATCTCACTGCCCCATCCCAGCTCAGAACCTGGCTATATGCAAATCAGTCTGTCCCTGGCCCAGTGCATCATGGGAACAGGGCAGACTAAACTACCAAGCCAATTCTTCACCAGAAAGGAGACAAGCTACCGGGGACCGGTTTCTGGCATTTCAGCCTTCTTCGGCCCGGGAGCTAAAAAACGGTGTTGGATCTAGCCCTGATCTCTTGACTGGGTGAGAGCTTTCTGCTTAATTCAGAGACTCTGTCCCTCACCACCCCTTGTTGTAAATATTTTTGTCCACCCTAAGCGTGGAAGGGTATTCTCAGATGTGAGACCCTTGCTCATTGCACCATCAGGATTCAAGCAAACCGGGCCGAAGACGGCTGTAATGCCAGAAACCGGTCCCCGGGAGCTTGTTTCCTTCCCAGTGTAAGAATTGGCTTTTGTAGTTTGGTTTGCCCTGTTCCCATCATGCACTGGGACATGAACAGACTAATTTGCATACAGCCAGGTTCTGAAACTGGGATGGTGCAGTGAGCTAAAAAACGGTGTTGGATCTAGCCCTGATCTCTTGACTGGGTGAGAGCTTTCTGCTTAATTCAGAGACTCTGTCCCTCACCACCCCTTGTTGTAAATATTTTTGTCCACCCTAAGCGTGGAAGGGTATTCTCAGATGTGAGACCCTTGCTCATTGCACCATCAGGATTCAAGCAAACCGGGCCGAAGACGGCTGTAATGCCAGAAACCGGTCCCCGGGAGCTTGTTTCCTTCCCAGTGTAAGAATTGGCTTTTGTAGTTTGGTTTGCCCTGTTCCCATCATGCACTGGGACAGGAACAGACTAATTTGCATACAGCCAGGTTCTGAAACTGGGATGGTGCAGTGAGCTAAAAAACGGTGTTGGATCTAGCCCTGATCTCTTGACTGGGTGAGAGCTTTCTGCTTAATTCAGAGACTCTGTCCCTCACCACCCCTTGTTGTAAATATTTTTGTCCACCCTAAGCGTGGAAGGGTATTCTCAGATGTGAGACCCTTGCTCATTGCACCATCAGGATTCAAGCAAACCGGGCCGAAGACGGCTGTAATGCCAGAAACCGGTCCCCGGGAGCTTGTTTCCTTCCCAGTGTAAGAATTGACTTTTGTAGTTTGGTTTGCCCTGTTCCCATCATGCACTGGGACAGGAACAGACTAATTTGCATACAGCCAGGTTCTGAAACTGGGATGGTGCAGTGAGCTAAAAAACGGTGTTGGATCTAGCCCTGATCTCTTGACTGGGTGAAAGCTTTCTGCTTAATTCAGAGACTCTGTCCCTCACCACCCCTTGTTGTAAATATTTTTGTCCACCCTAAGCGTGGAAGGGTATTCTCAGATGTGAGACCCTTGCTCATTGCACCATCAGGATTCAAGCAAACCGGGCCGAAGACGGCTGTAATGCCAGAAACCGGTCCCCGGGAGCTTGTTTCCTTCCCAGTGTAAGAATTGGCTTTTGTAGTTTGGTTTGCCCTGTTCCCATCATGCACTGGGACAGGAACAGACTAATTTGCATACAGCCAGGTTCTGAAACTGGGATGGTGCAGTGAGCTAAAAAACGGTGTTGGATCTAGCCCTGATCTCTTGACTGGGTGAGAGCTTTCTGCTTAATTCAGAGACTCTGTCCCTCACCACCCCTTGTTGTAAATATTTTTGTCCACCCTGAGCGTGGAAGGGTATTCTCAGATGTGAGACCCTTGCTCATTGCACCATCAGGATTCAAGCAAACCGGGCCGAAGACGGCTGTAATGCCAGAAACCGGTCCCCGGGAGCTTGTTTCCTTCCCAGTGTAAGAATTGGCTTTTGTAGTTTGGTTTGCCCTGTTCCCATCATGCACTGGGACAGGAACAGACTAATTTGCATACAGCCAGGTTCTGAAACTGGGATGGTGCAGTGAGCTAAAAAACGGTGTTGGATCTAGCCCTGATCTCTTGACTGGGTGAGAGCTTTCTGCTTAATTCAGAGACTCTGTCCCTCACCACCCCTTGTTGTAAATATTTGTGTCCACCCTAAGCGTGGAAGGGTATTCTCAGATGTGAGACCCTTGCTCATTGCACCATCAGGATTCAAGCAAACCGGGCGGAAGACGGCTGTAATGCCAGAAACCGGTCCCCGGGAGCTTGTTTCCTTCCCAGTGTAAGAATTGGCTTTTGTAGTTTGGTTGGCCCTGTTCCCATCATGCACTGGGACAGGAACAGATTCATTTGCATACAGCCAGGTTCTGAAACTGGGATGGTGCAGTGAGCTAAAAAACGGTGTTGGATCTAGCCCTGATCTCTTGACTGGGTGAGAGCTTTCTGCTTAATTCAGAGACTCTGTCCCTCACCACCCCTTGTTGTAAATATTTTTGTCCACCCTAAGCGTGGAAGGGTATTCTTAGATGTGAGACCCTTGCTCATTGCACCATCAGGATTCAAGCAAACCGGGCCGAAGACGGCTGTAATGCCAGAAACCGGTCCCCGGGAGCTTGTTTCCTTCCCAGTGTAAGAATTGGCTTTTGTAGTTTGGTTTGCCCCGTTCCCATCATGCACTGGGACAGGAACAGACTAATTTGCATACAGCCAGGTTCTGAAACTGGGATGGTGCAGTGAGCTAAAAATCGGTGTTGGATCTAGCCCTGATCTCTTGACTGGGTGAGAGCTTTCTGCTTAATTCAGAGACTCTGTCCCTCACCACACCTTGTTGTAAATATGCTTTCAATGAGAGCATGCATTCCAAACGGAATGTATGCTCTCATTGAAAGAGCAGGGGTGCAGTTCATCCCTGCATCCCGTGGCAGGCACCTTAAGGTACCTGCCACCCGGTGCAGGGATCCACAGGGGGCATAATACGTGCCCCCTAGGCTACCATTCGGTGGCCACACACCCATAGGGGCCCTGCTGGGTCCCCCAAAGACAGTTTTCCACTGCCTTTTTGTGCCAGAAAGACCGGCACAAAAATATAGTCGAAAACTGCCATCATACTCCCTCAGCTGGAAAGAGCCAGCTGGGGGAGTACTGAAGGGTTTCCGGATGGCAGACAAGCTCTCCAAGCCCATCATAAGCTGTCTGGAAAACCGAGTAGGATTCCTTTCCGGTTGAGCCCATCAGAATGGCTTGGTCAGGAAGGAATCCGAATGGCACATTCTGATGCAGGCAGGAGGGCTCCGACCGACGGTCAGAGCCCTTCCTGCCCGCATTGGAATCGGCCCCAAAGTTGTTTTATCTTCTGTTCCAACCTTGTCTTGGATTCATTCCAGATCAGAAAAATGTAATCTATGAATCTGCAATATAATGTTAAATTATTGCTCCACTTAAAATCTTTAAAAATATGCTCGTCCTCCAACTTAGCCATGAACGTATTAGCATATGTTGGTGCTCCTGTAAAACCCATTGATGTTCCTGTCAGCTGTAAATAATAATTTTCCTGCCATTGAAAATACCTATGATGTAGGCAAACATGAAGCAGTTACAATATAAAAATGTTTTCGGCTCTGATATTTGTCTGCTGCAGCAACGCCCATGCAACTGCTTCCATTCCTTCTAAATGGGAGATTGAAGTGTATAAAGACACTTCATCTATTGTGCATAACGGCCAATTCTTTTCAGTGGGTGCTGACATCGATTGTAACTTCAATAGAAAGTCTGTAGTGTCTTTCACATAGGAACTCCATTTTTGAACAAAGGGCTTAAGAAAATAGTCAACATATTTTCCTAACGGTTTGAACAGTGAAATACATCCTAATACTATAGGACGAAAAGGAGGATCTTGAGGGTGGGACCTTGTGTGTCTTAGGTAACATATATAGGCGGGGTCTCTGCGAGTTCGAAACTGTCAAGAATGATTTAGTGCTAGTGCTGATCCATCCCATTTCAAAAGCACTTTCTAACAACTTGTTTAATGTAGACATCAGTTTCAGTTTCGGAGAAGTGTGGCTCAATGATTACTGCGGCTGACCTTTACGCAGAGGTATAGCCCGGGAACAGGGTTCAATTCCCTGCCTCGGCGGGTCTTGTGCTCAAAATTCCACGGACCTGATCATTCTCGCCTCAGTGCCTATTCCAATCATGGAGTCCCACTCTGCAACTCTGGGCAATAGCTTGCTTAATCTCCACAACGGCCCCCACAACGCTAAGGATGCCTGGCCTCCACCTTGGGGGTGCCCAGGAGTGGACGCCTCACAGGGACAGCCAGGATGGGTTCCACAGCGGTATTCGTTCAAGCGCCTTGAGACCCTTGCGGGTGAGTAGTGCACTATACAAGTAACAATTTACAGTTTTTACAGTGTAGGGTCCTGTTCCAACATCATATACGTAGATGTCTCTGTCACCTGTTGGTTCCCTTTCAAATGGTAATATTCAATATCCATTATCACAAGGGCCCCTCCCTTTTCAGCTGATTGAAAGGTGAGATTAGAGTCATTAGCCAATGCTTTCAATGTGGAATGTGAAATGGAACAGTATACAATGCAATCCCCAGAAGGGAAATATAAACTGTACTAAGGAAAAAAGCTTTTATAATTTTTGTTTTGTGGAAGGTAGAGGAGCAGGAGAAAGAAAAGAGGGGGAAGGGGAGGAGGAAAAGGAAGGCAACTTAGAATACAATTACAATATTGGAAATAGCTATGAGGAAGTACAAATGAAATGCATTAATATACATCATTGAAAGATAGGGGAGTAAAAGGAAAAATTCAGGGAACATGTCTGGAAAGGAAATTAGTGAAAGGCAATGATAACAAGTCTCTTTTGATTAATAAAGGTACAGTGGTAGCAAAAGCACGATCAAGCCTGTGGTGATGACATAACAGGTTCCACCAAGCATTATATGAAATCTTTGAAGTACTTTTCCAGTTGGTCGTAATTATCTGAAAAGAATTAGCTATATAAAGATCTATAAATGTACGTACATTACAAGGAACATTCCATATGGGTGAGGAACCGCCCAAAAAAATACGTAAATCTCAAAGGGATAGTCCAAGCCTAAGATGTCATTAATTTGGACCAGATGCGGAACCAAAGGGACTGGACCTACGGGCAAAGGAAAAACATGTGAATAAAATCACTATTAACATGCGAGCAGGACCAACATTTTTTGGAATCTATTAACTTGAATTTATGCAAATCAGAGGAAGTAAAAAAAGTCTATTGTAAAAAAAAATAAGAAGTCTATGTAGTGCTGGCAGAACGTGAAACAGTATGTATTTTAGACCAAATGGTGTCCCAAACCTGAAGTGGAAACTCTTGAGCTAGGTCTCTTTCCCATATAAATTCAAGCTTGGATTTAGGTCTGTCAGTAGTGGGATGAGAAAGTGTTTTATAAATGGCGGCAGCTCTAAAAGGAATAGAAAAATCTGATGGAGAAGAATGAGTTGGGACGGTGGTGGACAGGGAACCAGTCTGAGAAATAATAGAGATTAGGGCATGGTTAAGCAAAGGAAATTGGGAGGAGTGTGCATTAGAAAGATGAAAAGAGTCACGGATATCTGGGAAAGTTCTTAAGGAGTTATCTTGAAGTGATTGATCGTAGGTGATGATACCTTTGTCAATCCATTCTTTCCAAAAAAGCGCTCTGTTATTCATCTTCAAGGATTTATTATACCAAATCGGAGTTAAAAGGTGAAGGTTAGCTGGTGAAAGAAGGTACATAACAATGAAAGAGCAAGTGCCTTAGAGTGTTTAAATGTGGGAGTAAGAAATCTCTTCGGGGTTGAGATAGGCGAGTAGCTGTAAGTAGCTGTAAGGAATGAAAAAGGAGCAAGTTGTGTGAGTTCTATTGAGCTCCAGGCTGTTAATGGAGTAGAAGACGAATCTGTGAGAAAAGGCCAAATTTGTTTGAGACTAAAGGCCAAGTGAAATCTAGAAATATTAGGAAAATTAACCCCACCTAAATCTTTAGGCTGATAGAGACGAGAGAGAGAAATTCTAGCTTACCGATTATTCCATAGAAATTTCGTTAAGAGACAATTCACAGTTTTAAAGTGCGGGAGAGAAATAGGAAGCATCAAGAGGTAAAAATTGACAATAGGAAGTAGCATCATTTCAACAGTTGCTAACCTCCCCCACCAAGATAAGAAGAGGGGGGACCAACCCTCTATAAGTAAGGAGATTTTCCGCAGTATATCCTCATGATTGAGTTTAATGGTTTCTCTGATAGTATTAGCGTAAAGAAATACCTAAACATTTAATATGTTTGGGATTCCATTCAAAGCCAGATCCCTGAAACATGTGAGAAAGGCAAAATTTGTTAAGAAGTAAGACTTCAGATTTGTCTATATTTAATTTTAACCACAAACTAAGGAATAGTCATGTAATAAGGAGAAAAGTGCATGTAGAGAAGTGTCCGGATTGGAGATATAAAGTAAAATATCGTCTGCATAAGCAGTAAACTTGATTTCAATATTCTTATAAGTGAAACCAGTTTAGGATGAAGTACGCCGTATTTTTTCCAGAAAAGGTTCTAATGCAAGGACAAAAAGAAGGGGAGAAAGGGGGCATGCCCTGTCTGGTTCCTTTATGAAGGGAAATATATTTAGATTGAGCACCATTAACCCAACTAGAAGTAGAAGGAACAGAATACAGGAGCTGAATATAATGAATAATAGGGGAACTAAAATCATGCCATCTCAACGCCCCATACATAAAATCCCAATTAACCCAATCAAAGGTTTTTTCAGCATCTAATGTAATAGCTGCGATAGGGGAGTCCATTTTTGAAGCAAGGTGTATGATATTAAGGAGAGCTCTTGAATTATCAGTGATAGATCTACCTTTGACAAAACCAGACTGATAAATGTTGATCAGATGTTAATACGAATGGCTAGAACTTTGGCGTAAATTTTACAATCTGTATTGATTAAGGAGATGGGCCGATAATTTTTGCAAAGGGAGGGATCTTTATCTTTTTTAGGAATTAGGCAAAGCATAGCCTGTGTGAAAGAACCCCTGGATTCCCCTTCAGCAAGAAAGGGATTGATTAAGCAAAGTAAGTGTGGTACTAAGTCACTCTTAAAGTGGAGATAAAAATGCACAGTAAAACCATCAGGACCAGGCGTTTTGTCCTTGGGCAGAAGAGCAATAGCATTAAGTAGTTCTTTCTCCGAGATAGCAATTTCAAGGGATTAGAGATTCACTGAATTGTCAGGAGATATGGGGATGGAGTGAAAGAAAGAGGCAATTTGTGCGGAGGAAGGACTGGACTCTGGAGTATAGAGGGATGGGTAGTGTTGGAGAAAACAATCAAGAATCTTAGCATCCGTGGACTGACAAACTCCCTGAGAGTCCTTATTAGTTATAATCTTAGACTTTTGCATTTTAGCATTACATTTGAGAAGGTTATTGGAGGCAGAGTCCCAGGAGTGTTTGTTAAATTGTATTTTCGCCTTGATAAGAGAAGACAGTGTGTCAGAGGAGTTAGTGGTGAAGTAAAGGTGCTCAAGCTCTTTAATTTATTTGAGGATTTGAGATGGTTGTGAGAGGGCCTTTCACTTCTTTCGAGAAACAAAATCAATAATACAACCTCTAGCGGTAGCCTTGAAAGCAGCCCAAATAAAGTGAAAGTCCAAGGTATAATTAAGATTGTTATGGAAGAACTTGTCCATGCAAAGCTTAAAGTTTTCCGTGAACTGGGAATCTAGGAGAAGGGAGTTATTAAAGTGCCAGCGTCTAGAGGCAGGAGAAGGTGGGAGGTAATCCATGTCCAAAATAACAGGGGCGTGGTCTGAAATAAGAATAGAGCCTATTTCTGAGTTGGTCATAAATTGAAAAGCATGTTGAGTAAGGAAAATATAGTCAATACGGGAGTGTGATGCATGCACTGGAGAAAAAGAGGAGAATTCAAGTGAGTCAGGATGGGATATTCTCCAGGCATCTATAAGACCTCTGGAAGAAAAAGTTTTGTAAAAGGATTTTTGCATCTTAGTAGGAACATATATGTTTGAGATTTCCGGTCCAAAAAGGGATCCATGAGTTGGTTACAATTGCCACCCACAATTAAATCATCGGTTGCATGTGAGGAAAGAAGTGGGGAAAAATCATTCCAACAGGTTAAATCTGTACCGTTAGGGCCATAAACATTGCAAAAGGAAAGTTGTACATTGTTAACAATAACATCTAAAAAAAAACATCTACCATTAGTGTCAAGAAACTCATTTTGTAACTGAACAGTCAGCGATTTATGAAATAAAATAACAACACCATTCTTATTATTAACAGCTGGAGAGCAGAAGGCTTCTCCTACCCATTGCTTACGCAGTGAAGACAGATCTTGTAAAGTAAGATGCATTTCTTGTAATAAAGCAATGTGACATTTCAATCTCGCTAAATGAGATAAAACATGTTGCTTTTTGATAGGGTTACAAATACCTTTGACATTCCAGGAGATAATGGGAAGACCACTTATTCCCGAAGATAGAGTGTGAATAGGCGAATAAAGGAAGAGCAGTCAGGGAAGAGTAAAAGAGGAGAGGAAAAGGTTGAAAGATTATCGTTAAAAAAGTGATGTGAACAAAATAGAGCAAAAGAAGAGAAAAATGGTCCGTATGGCCACCATAGGAAAAAGAACCAGAACAAGCCCAAAGATTGAGAAAGAAAGAGAAGTAAATGTAGAAAGGGATAAATAAGAGAAGTGTTGCCAGAGAGATTGCAGAAAGAGAGGAACGACCTCCAAAACAATATGATAAAATAAGTAGACAGAGAAAACAAGGAGGAGAATGGGGAAAAGAGGGAGCTGGGAAAAGAAGGGAAAGAGAGAGGGAAAAAAAAGGAGAAGAGAATAGAATAACGAAGAGGGAGAGAGGGGGGCAAAGTCCCCCAGAAAAAGACATCAAAAGGAGAATGACAGAAAGCCAAATGGCTTTAGTCATGAAGAACAACTGAATAATAAACATTAATGTGGGAGGGGGCAGCGAAGAACAAGACAACCGCACAAATAGGAGACACCGGAGAGAATAGGTCACCGTTTAATACTGAAAAAAACAGTTGACAGGGGAGTCCAAAGATTGAAGGCACCCAGGTGAGACAAATTAAGGGAACTTACCAAACATCTAGGGAAATAGCAGCGGGATGAATTGCACATTACAAACACTGGTATAACACGGATGGAGACCTTCAACAACAACACTGCATAGGGGAGACCTGTGAAACAAGAGAGAGTCTGAGGAAAGGAAACATTACAGTTACATAATAAAACCTGAGACACAACAATAAATCATGAACAAAGCAATTAGGGTTTGCTCAGTTCCATAAGTTCTCCTTTGTGAGTATGAATGAACTTCCTTAGATCAGCAGGATCATCAAAACTAAAAGTTCTGTCTTTATAGGTCACTTTGAAAAAACAAGGATGAATTAAGCCTTATCGTGCATTCATGGATCTCAACGCGGGTTTGAGGTCTAGAAATTCCTTCCGACGGGTAGCAGTAGGTTTAGAAATATCTTGAGTAAAGAAAACTTTATGACCGGACCAAAACATCTGTTTATGTTGTTTGGCGGCATGAAGAATCGTCATAAGGTCCGAATATAGGTGAAAGTAGGCAATTATACCTCTAGGTTTAGATGTAGGAGATGTAGTTTTAGGCCCCAGGCGATGAGCTTGTTGTATGTTGAAATGTGAAGATTTTGGGAGGCCAGCAATTTAAGGACTTGAGATTTCAGAAATTGAATCATGTCAGACCCTTTGGAACCTTCTGGATTACCATAAATTCAAAGATTGTTGCACCTGTTACGATTTTCCAAGTCCTCCGTGACCTTTTTAAGTTAGCTGACCTCCTTGGTGAGGCTATCAACTTTGGCAACAACATCTTGAGCATCACTGATCTTTTGTTCTACATCAGAGAGTCCATTATCAAGGCTAGACCATTTGTCATCCAACCTCTGAAGAGTAGCGGCAGTGTCTGTCATGAAAGGACAAATGAGGCGCAATTCCTCCATGATATCCTCCAGAGTTAGAGGAAGCGGTGATTTAGACGGTGAAGGTGGATCCTTCTTGATGCATTTGCCGCAAGAGGTATTTGGCTCCTTATGACCTCCTGAAGAGCTCCCATGACGTATAATTGAATGCGAGGAATCCATGTTGAAACTATCACGACAAAAATGATGCAAAGGAGGGCAAACTGGAGGACGCAGTAGAAACAATATCAATATGTATGAGGAGGTATTGAGAGAAAAGATGAAACACCAGCACTCCATTTGATAAAGAAATGTCAGATCCACAGCACAGTGCAGTGATGAAAGGCATAAAAATGGGAGGCACTGAAAGCACGCACCAAAAGGCAACAGGAAATTGACTTAAAAAAATACCAGCTTCACTAGAAGGAGCAAATTAGGAACATTGAACCATTGTAGTGCAAACTGGGGGCGCTATGTAGTTAGTGCACGCAAACCACTCCTTTCAGTAATAATCAGTTGACGAAAAAAAAGTACATTTGAAACACTGAGAGAGATAAAGAGCAGAAAAATGTTTGAAAAAGACATTAATGTGGAATAGCATGAACTGAAACAAAAAGCCTCCTCAGCAGTGGAAGTAAGTTGCAGCTATGAGTGCCCAGGATGCATCGTTGTAGCATGAGGGAGAATAAACGATGCGTAGGAACAAAGCATTCAAAATGGCGGCCGTTATCTGGAGAGGACAAGAACAGCTCGTAAAATGACTGAAAGACCGCGTTTCGGTCTAAAAACTTGCAGTGCTGAGTATTGCCACTTCCGACAGCAAAGCGCGTCGTTTCCCGAGTTGCAGCACCGCTGGAACAGGGTCCTTTCTTCCGTGAGTTGGCTCGACCGAGCGGAGCTCCTCATGTTGTGGCCATCTTGTTTCGCCGCACGCACCCCGAATTGTACGTTTTTGATATCTTTCTTCTCCAACTTTTTAGTAGCAATCTTATCTTTATGTTAAAATGTCCATGTGGACTAGCCTATGTGGGCAAGACTGAATGGAAGATAAAGATTTGTTTAACCGAACATAAGAGTAACTCACTAAAAATTGCAAATCTACCGTGGCCAAAAATTTTAAACTGCACAATCATAACCCCAGTCAACTACGATTCTTAGTCTTGGAGCAAGCACAAATTCTTCCAGAAAGAGACAATACTCAACATCTGTTAAGAAGGGAAGTACACTGGATTAATTTCTTGAATACAGCATACCTTAAGGGGCTCAATGAACGCGTTGAATTTAACTGCTTCCTTTAATTATCAAACGTTTTTCACCTATAAAGAGTGGACAATATATAAATAACCTTTACTTTGGATCTGCATCATAGGACGTGTTGATAGAAACCATTATACCAATGAATGAACTGATAATCATGTAAACATATAGGGTTTTCACTTCACAGGACATTAATGTGAAAACAAATGGTTTCTTTTCAAAAGGACATTGTTGACATGTACAGTAGTTGTCAGAATCTATAATTTGTTATTATATCCTGTAAATTATTAGTTATGGGAAAAATCGCCAATATTTGAAATGAGATATCTTGAAATTATCACGAGGTAACCTTGGTGGTACCCCCCACTCGCGTTCCACATTAGTGTGATTCACCCGGGTTCTCTTTTTTAATTCTTTTTTTCCCTATTTCAGTTCATGCATGATATTCGACGTTTCACTATTCGTTTAAGATGTTTTCACAGAGTTCACCTTTGCAATTATTTGGTAATAGATGTACGCATCCGCAATACATGTGAGTAATTTTCGATTTACACTGTCACTTCCGTCTCGTTTTCACATTACTTTTTCCGTTGGTTCACCCGACTCACTCAGTATAGTTCTTCAATTCGTTTTTTTAACACAGTGTATTCTTTTCACTTCGCAGTGTATTTTGCTCAACCTTATGCATGACACTTGAATACTTGGGGGGGTTTCAGAAGCACTTTTCCCCTGAAATATTTTCACTGATACATTTTTTTCACTAAAATATTTGTCCACTGAGCAAAACGTGATGGGTATCAAATCAGAAAAAGTAGATAATTTTGCACTTTAGGTTGTCAAGATGCTTTGAATTGTGCAATCAGCTGGTACCAGTAACGCTTTAGTAAAACTGTTATTTCACTATTGCAGAATATAAAGTCCCCTGAAGAAGGGCCAATGTCCGAAATGCATTGGGCAGAATCTTTTGAACTTGTGATGAAATGAAATTATATTGGAGAAAAAAATACTTGTGAATAAACAAGTCTTGTGAATTACTTACACCCTCTCACTCAGGAGGGTTCTCCAGTTTGCACCTACCCACTTGTTTACCCACGTGTTTACCCAGCTTACCTGAATTTAACCAGGAGTGCGACTGTCCTAAACCATTTGGAAATCTCATCAATATTCAATATCCATTATCACAAGGGCAGAAACTGTCAAGAACGATTTAGTGCTAGTGCTGATCCAACCCATTTCAAAAGCACTTTCTGACAACTTTTTCAATGTAGACATCAGTTTCAGCGTAGGGTCCTGTTCCAACATCATATACGTATATGTCTCTGTCACATGTTGGTTCACTTTCGAATGGTAATATTCAATGTCCATTATCACAAGGGCCCCTCCTTTTTCAGCTGATTGAAAGGTGAGGTTAGAGTCATAAGCCAATGCTTTCAATACATTAATCTCTGATCTTGTCATATTTTGTTGATTTACGCTTCGGGAATTGTAAGTTTTTGATATCGTTCTTCTCCAACTTTTCAAAAGAATCCAACATTTTATGGTAGACAGGAGCTTGGAAATTGCTTTTGGTCTTGAATTCCAGGAACTTTGGGCCAAATGGCGTAAGGTTTGTGGTGAGTTGTACATGACTGTGGATATAACTATTGAAATATAATACCTACAGGGAGCTATCATTAGCTTAATGTTTTTGAGTAATTATGTCGGGATGCATTGTGAAATATGATTGGTGTACATCGCATGGGTATACATTTAAATAGTAAATGTAAAAGTGACAGGAGGAGCTGCTAGAAAATGGAAAAATATTTACGATTAGAGAGAGGGTTAAGGGGTTGAAGGAAGGCTACATACACCCACTCACAAAAGAGTAAGCAAACTTGTATTCACAAACTGCACTTCTATAGTAACTCCTGCTAAAAAGACATAAAACAGTAGTAAATGTTCTGCAGCTCAGAGCTGGAGTAACATCAGCACCACACATGGCCACTCACAGGTACTGCAACATCCACCATAGAATATAATGGGTGTTTGGATCTAAAGTAAAACCCCTTTGGAAATGATATCATGTTCATTAGAATGTAAGTAAATTAGTTTTAATTAATTCTATACATTATTTATATACTTATTGCGCACATATTATATCTTTTTTATTTTAGGTGGATTTTTGAGATTATAAAGCTTTTAAAATATTTCACATTTAACTTGATATATTTACATTAATTTAATTTTAAATACCAAATTAAGTTAATAGTGTTCTAGATTTAAAAGAAATATATGAAATGTATTCAATCAATCAATCAATAATCTTTATTTTGGTTTAAAAAACCATAAAATATATATATACACCTACGATAAAAACATTTCAAAAGTACTGCTAGACCATTACATTACTATTGGGAATGCATACCCAATAAAGACCTTTCTTAGCATTTTAAAAAATTAATATATTTCAAAATTTTACAAAATGCACTATGCAATTAATATACTTTCCTTTGATATAATACAGAATTAGTACAGTGTTGGCAATAAGTTCCATATAACCAACCTAAAGTGCAAGTCCAAAAAAAAATGTACCGTATTTTCCGGCGTATAAGACGACTTTTTAACCCCTTAAAATGTTTTCAAAAGTCGGGGGTCGTCTTATACGCCGGACACCAAATTTTCATGAGTGCAAGCAACGCTCTACCGACTATGAATTTGCCCCCACGAACCCTCCAATATGACCTGGGCTCTTACTCGCGCGTTCACACTCCCTGTGCCGTATGAGGACTTTATCCGAAGGTGTCTGCCCGCTTCACAATAGGACCGGTAATGATACATGAGACAAGTACATGTTTACCGGTACATTAATCAAAAATTGCACATGATTTGAAAATAGTGCACAGTTACTTACAGTCCTGTAGTGCTGGGAGAGGGTCTCACGGGGCATTTCGGTATTTTCTTCCTGCGTCTTGAGCCTAGAGACACAGCGGTATATGCGCTGATCTGGCGCCATAATCCTCACGTTCATCGGAAGTAGAGGAGCATCACTAGCGCACGTCATCTACTCAGTTCATGGACATGGAAAGGGGACTGCAGAAGGTTCCAGCCGGCAATGCAGTACCTTGGAAGTGGGGGTCGTCTTATACGGCGAGTATAGGACGAAACCTACATTTCATCATGAAAAGTAGGGGGTCGTCTTATACGCCGGGTCGTCCTATACGCCGGAAAATACGGTATTCACATTAATATTGAGCATAAAAGGCTTTTTACATTTTTTTTCCAAGTTTAATAGACGTTTTTACTTCTCCCTATGCTCTACTGTAGGGAGACTCAACAGTTAAAACAGAGATCTTCTGATCTTTTATGGACGAGTGCTTCAGTATCAGTGATTGACTGTGTGTGGTGCTGAACTTACTACAGCTCCTTTTTGGCAGTTGTAACTTTACACTCATAAATTGGGCTCCTTCCGTTTTTTCATGGTGTGTGGTTATGCAAGTCTAGACCGATAGAACGTTAGGAGATTAGAATAGACATTGTTCTGCAATACAGAATAGATGTCATTAGAATACAACAAAAGAAATGAAAACTATTGGGAATGAGAAAGAAGCTGGTATTCCTTTAAATTTAGAACTCATTGTTTACCCGGGCTTGCAAATCAGCCTTGTCAGCCCCCAGTTCGCTGAAGGTGACCGGTGCTGCCCCAGCTTGCAGGTATTTCCCAGAATGAGACCCAGCCTGTTACCATAGGGCCTTACATAAGGGGTTAGAAGCTAATGTAGCGATTGCTTCAGTTATATAAGCAGTTGCTGCACTGTTGTTTAGTAGGGGCTACTCTTGTCATGTCCCCTTATTCACACGGCTCCTATATTATTATATATCTCTTGTTAAAAGCTGTAGGATCAGAAGAATTGCTATATTCTGATATTTACAGAATGAAAAAATAACAGTTATTTTGCCAGGGTTGCATAATATCAAGACTGCCTAGACTTGATGTTTCTTTCTTCCTCCACACTACACTCTCACTCTTGCTAGTTTCTTTTTCATTTTTCATCACTGCTTTCTCCCCTTGTCACTGTTTTTCTATTCATTTCCTATTCTTCACTTTCTCAATCTTTATCCTTTTCGGCCATTCTCTATTTTTCTGGGTCATACTCTAATGATGAAAAATATGCAGTGGTCGCTAAAAATGAGTGCTGATGCCCCCACCTGAAAACACTTGTATAAATTAAGCACTGCCAGCACAGTGTTTAAAAATGTCCCAAGCACACAACTTCCATCTAGTCATTGGTTGCTATATTGAAATATTGCCTGGGCGAACTGTGACAAACCCTCAAGTAACAAGCTTTGGCAAAGCCAATATGTCCTGCCTATACGAGAACTATTAGATTAGATTAGAGGCGTCCCAGTGCTGAAGCAAGACGGAGTGAGGAGCAGGCGAGGAGTTAGCATTGAGAGAAGAACTAGGTCTTAACTAACCTTCTGAAGGCCTGGTGATCAGAATTGCTACGGATGTGAAGAGGGAGGGAGTTCCATAAGGCGGGGGCCAGTTGCCTGAAGGAACGACCACCAGATCTGGCTGTCGCCCCTACAGGCCACATTGCCAGCTTTGGCAATTTGCTGTAGCCATTATGTACACCAGTGTGGTTGCTGTTCAGCATGGCTAAAAGGTAGTGTAGTGGAGTGGGGGGAATTGTGGTAGAGTGGAAAGGGGTAGATTGGGGTACAGTGGAGTGGGGTAGATTGGAGTAGAGTGAAATGGGGTACAATGTGGTAGAATAAACCTGGGTGGACTGGGGTAAATTGGGGTCGAATGGAGTGGGGTGGAGTGAGGTAGATTGGGGTAGCTTGGAGGGGGGTAGATTGGAGTGGAGAGTTGGGAATAGTAGCATGGTAGACTACAGTGAGGAAGATTTAATTGGGGAAGATTGGGGTGGAGTGAGGTAGATTGGAGTGGAGTATATCAGGGTTGATTAGAGTGGGGCAGATTGGAGTGGAGTGCGGCAATTTGGGGTTGGGTGGATTGGGGTAGATTGGAGTGGAGTGGCATAGACTGGAGTGGAGTCGGGTAGATTGGAGTGGGGAGGAGTGGGATAGATTAGAGTAGGGTAGATAGGAGTAGATTGGGGTAGAGCAGATTGGGATATATTGGAGTGGCATGAAGTGCAGTGGATTGGGTGGAGTATATTGGAGTGGAGTGAGGAAGATTGCAGTGGGGTAGAGTGGAGTGGTGTAGATTCGAGTTGAGAAGAGTAGAATGGAGTGGAGTGGGGTAAATTAGGGTACAGTGGAGTAGGGTGCAATGGGGTAAATTGGAGTTAGATAGATTTGGTGCATTATGGTAGGGTAGATTGGAGTGAATGAGGTAGATTGGAGTGGGGTAGATTGGAGTGAAATAGATAGGAGTGGGGAAGATTGGAGTGGAGAAGGGTAGAGTGAAGTGCGGGAGTTTCGTAGAGTAGCATGGTAGACTGGAGTGGAGTATATTGGGCTGGAGAGGGGTATAGTTAGGGTGGAGTGGAGTAGATCAGAATGGGGTAGGTTGGAGTGGATAAGACTAGGGTAGATCAGAGTAGATTGGAGAAGAGTGAAGTGGGATGGATTGGGGTAGATTGGAGTGGAGTAGGGTAGACTGGAGTGGTGTAGATTGGGTGAATTATAGTAGGTTTGAATAGAATGGAGTGGGGGTAGATTGGGGTAGTTTGGAGTGGGGTCGATTGGGGTGAAGTGGAGAGGGCTATAATGGGAGAATGGGATACAGTGAAGTGGTGTGGGTAGTTTGGGTTTTGGTGAGGTAGATTGGAGTGGGGTGGAGTGCGGTAGATTGGGGCAGAGTGGGGTAGATTGGAGTGAAGTAAATTGGAGCAGTGTGGATTGGACCGGAATGGGAAGATTGGAGGGGAGAGGAGTAGGTTGGAGTGGAGTATGGTAGATTGGAGTGGAGTAAATGGGATCAGGGTGGATTGGTGTGGAGTGGGGTAGATTGAAGGGGAGAGGAGAAGATTGGAGTGTAGTAGGGGAGAGTAAAGTTTGAGTAGAGTAGAGTGGAGTGTGCTGAATGGAATGGGATAGATTGGGTAGATTATGGTAGAGTAGATTGAAATGAGAGAGATAGGAGTGGGCTAGTTTTAAGTGGGGTAGATTGGAGTGGAGAGTAGTAGATTGGAGTGGGATATATTGGATAGATTATGGTAGGGTAGATTGGAGTGAGTGAGATAGATAGGAGTGGGGTAGTTTTGAGCGGGGTAGATTGGACTGCAGTGGGTTAGATTGAAGTGGAATTGGATAGAGTGGTGTGGGGTAGATTGGGACGAGGTGGGGTTGATTGGAGTAGAGCAGATTGAGATAGAGTGTAGTAGATTGGAGTGAAGTAGATTGGAGTGCAGTAGATTGGGGTAGATTGGAATGAGGTAGATTTGAGTGAGGTTGATCGAACTATGGCGGATTGGATGTGGCAGATTTAGAGTTGGGTAGTTTGGGGTGAAGTGGGGTAAGGTAGATTGAAATGGGATGAAGTGGGGTGGATTGGGATGGAGTGGGCTAGATTCGACTGGAGTGGGTTAGATTTGGGTGTAATGTGGTAGATTGGAGTGATGTGGAGTTTGGTAGATTGGGTAGAGAAAAATGGAGTGTGGTGTGTAGAGTGGAGTGGGGGTAGTTGGGTGGATTGGAGTTGGTAGATTGGAGTGGGGTACTTTGGGGTAGAGTGGAGTGGGGTAGATTGGAGCAGAGTTTGGTGAGTGGAGTTGGATAGATTGCAGTGGAGTCAAGATTGGGGCGGAGTTAGGTAGATTGGGGAAGAGTGGAGTGGAATGGGATCAATTGGTTTGGAATTTAGAGGGGTAGATGAGGGTGGGGTAGATTGGGTGGATTGGAGTAGGGTAGATTGACATGGAATGGGGTAGACTGGAGTGGAGTGGAATGGTTTGGAGTGGAGGGGCATAGAATGGGGTTGAGTGGGTGCAGAATATTGCAGTGGGGTGGGGTAGATTTGCAAAGAGTGGGGTAGATTGGAGTGGAGTTGATAGGGGTTGATTGAAGTGGAGTGGGTTAGACTGGGGTGTAGTGGGTTACATTGGAGTGGAGTGGGGTAGATTTGAGTGGAGTAAGATAGATTTGAGTGAAGTGGTGTGATGTGGGAGAGATTTGGGTAGAGTGGAGTGGGAGAGATTATGGTAGAGTGGAGTGGGATAGATTGTGGTAGATTGAAGTGGGGCAAATTGTGGTGGAGTGGGGTAGATTGGAGGGGAACGGGGAGGAGGTGAATAGAATGCAGTGGAGTTTGGAGTGGAGTGGGGTAGATTGAAATGGATTAGGGTGAATAGGACTGCGTGGAGTGGAGTTGAGTGGAGTGGGGTAGATTGGAGTGGAGTCGAGTAGATTGGAGTGAAAAGGATTGGATTGGGGCGCATTGGAGTGGAGTTGGGTAGTCTGGGGTGGATTGGAATAGAGTGTGGTAGATTTGAGTGAAATGCGGTAGATTGGTGTGAGTGGGGAAAATTGGGTGGAGTGGAGTGGGGTAGGTTGAAGTGGAGTACATTGGGATAGATTGTAGTGAAGTGGAGAGGGTGGGGAAAATGGGGTGCAGTGGAGTAGGGTAGTTTGGAGTGAGGCAGAGTGGAGTATGTGGTGTGGAGTGGGGGACGCATAGGGGAATGTCGTGCTATATCATGGAGTGAGTGGCATAGATTGGAGTGACGTGGAGTTGAGTAGTGTGGCGTGTCGTAGAGTGGAGTGTCATGCCATAGAATGGAGTGGTAGTGGTGTAGTGTGGAGAAGGCATTGGTGTGGTAGTCCACTGTCATTACAGACAACACATTTTCAATTGAAATAACCATTACGTTTGCACCGATATATGGTTTTACTGCACACAAATGATAATGTGTGCGAATGTCATCACCTAGTGTATTAATGTGTTCTGATGGTATTCAAATATTTGTTTCCACCACACTTCAGCATAGTTCTTTTTTTGTTGTGAGCTAGAAAACAAAATCACAACCTCTCCTCTTACATGGATACTCAACAGGATTGTCACATACATTCTCTCACTTTGAAGCAAGGTAAACACCAATATCCTTTGGAAGAGAGAGGTTGACTCCCTCTGGCTTTGAATGCACAGCAAATGTGACAAGATAAGAACTAGATTTAAGGGCCTGTTTCCAGAAAGCGTGCTCATGGAAGAATACAGTAGACAAGGTTTGGGCAACATGAGGCACAAACTCAAGCTGGACAGTCTAAAGCAAATACAGCTGGCAAATAGAAAGCCAGGAAATGTGAGTTACAAACCACAAAGCCAATGGTAAGCAATGGAAAGAATGCATTCCTAGGTCAGCTTCCTGAATGTCCCCAAGATGTCTTTAGCAAATCAGACAGTAGCGCTGTCAGGTATGCTGCAACCTAAAATGTCAGACATGTTCACGGAATGCGAAGGATAAAAATTTCCTGGAAATTATATTGCAAAACAGTGGAATGCAGACTTTTTGTTTTTAATGTCACTTTAAGGACATGGACTGGATTTAATTGTCTCTTGTAGCGTTTGGTAAATAAAGTATTTGTAATAAATGGATTTCTCTTGGCTTTTTCATGGTGTTCATGTTTAGGAGAGTCTTTCATTAATGTCCTCCGTAGTATCAATTTCAATATTGGTAATTAATTGCCAAATCCTTTTTGTTTTTAAAAACATTTATTTTGCAATTTTATAAAACAACACAAAAAAATCATCATAGTGATATGCATTGTAAAAGACTATACACATGTATGTAATATGACATTTCAACAGACAAGGCCATGGGCAATATATCTGCAGTCCCCAACCTGGGGTAATCAGGCATAGCGTGCTAGTACCGTCCTTTCATCAGATTACCACATTTATTTTATTTATTTTTGTGACTTATATAGTGCCTGAATCACCCCATATGGGGTATCTCTGTGCTCAGACTGCTTGTGGTCATACCGAGGAAGACTAGAACAGTTCCGTTTTCAGAAGTTTCTTGAAGGCCAAGAAATTTGTGCACTGGCGCATCCGTATGGGGAGTTGGTTCCAGTACCGAGGGGCCAGATGGGAGAAAGCGTTGCCTCCTGTACGTGCCAGTTTAATATGGGGAGTACAAAGAAGTGATTGATGGCTGGATCTGAGAAGCCTGGCCGGGGTATATCTGGTCAACTTTTGGGCTAGGTAGCTAGAACTCATGTTATGTAATGATTTGTACACCATAATGCAGATTTTGAATTTAATTCTCTTTTTTATTGGGAGCCAGTGAAGTTTACGAAGAAGGGGAGTAAAGGGTGTTCTGGGAGGGGCATTGCTCACTAGGCGGGCAGCAGTGTTCTGTACTATCTGAAGATTGTTTAGAGATTTTTCCTTAGCAGATATCAGCAGAGCATTACAATAATCTAGGCGACTAATGATTAATGCCTGGGTTAAGGTTTTACGGGTTACTAATGGAAGCAAAGGAAAAACTTCGGAGGATGCCAAGAGTATGAAAACAAGTCCTGGCTGTGTTATTTACATGTTCCTCTAACATTAGTTCCTGGTCAATTCCCACTCCTAGGTTTTTGACTGCTTAGGGAGCGGGGCTGGTCCTAATTCCCCAGGCCACCAATTGGTGGACCATCTCAATTTTGCTTCTCCGAACAGCATTATCTCAGATTTTTCAGTGTTCAATTGGAGAAAGTTATCCCTCATCCACTGTGCAATGCCTTTCATACCTTCCGAGAAGATGTCCTGTATATGTGGCTTTGATTTGTCAAAGGTAAGGAGGAGTTGCGTGTCATCGGCGTATGAGATGGGAACGAAGCCTAATTGCCTCAGCAGCCATGCCAAGGGGGTAACATAGATATTGAACAGCGTGGGGCTCAAACAAGAGCCCTGTGGAACCCCCTTGGTGACTGAGGTGTTCTGGGAACGGTAGGAACCGAGGTTGATTGTTTGTGTACTGCTAGTTAGAAAATCGGTCAGCCAGCTCAAAGCTTAGCCCCGGACGTTAGCCCCGGACGCCTATAGCCTCAAGACGTTTAAGCAAGACCTGGTTGTATATGGTGTTGAAGACTGCAGACAGGTCGAGCAGCACCAACATCACTGCCCGACCACTATCAGCAGCCATTCAGATGTTATCAGTGACCTCCACCAGTGTTGACTCTTGACTGTGCTTAGGGCGAAAGCCAGACTGTGGTTGGTCGAGGCGGTTAGTGGATTCAATGAACTCAGATATCTGGTCGTTTATGTGTTTTTCTAGGAGTTTACCGTATAGAAGGGGCAGGGAAATGGGATAATAGTTGGTAACGTCCTCTGGTGGGACCTTCGGAATTTTCCTTATAGGAATGATCTGTGCTGCTTTCCACTCAGTTGGGATGGTGCCTTCTTTCATGGAGCTATTAAGGATTGAGCAATTAGGCCTGGCAAGAGTGTTAGACAAAGTGGCAGAGATCTTAGCAAGGAAAGGATCTAATGGAGACCCTGATTTGACCGTTTTTATGAGGGAATCTGTTTCAGTAATGGTGAGAGCAGGGAAGACTTCTAAAGTGAGGGAATCAGCTGCAGTAGGAGGTGCATCTATATGGGGTTCAGTGTGGTGTGCGGAGAATGCGTTTGCAGGAACTTGATTGGGACTTTAACAGCGCTAAATGGTTAATGGTGGCTAAAAGGTTAGTGGTTAAAGAGGATAATCTTTCCTCAGTGTTATCAGATTCCCCAAAAAGGGGAGGAATAAAAGATTCTTGAGAGGATTGTGGTGTGATTTTGTGCCACTGTATATATTTCCTGATAGAATTAGTTTTGGGGCCAGTATCCCTGTGTTGTCCTCTGATCCCGAAGTTGATTATATAATGATCTGACCACTCCAGGGGCTTGGTAGTTTTGTAGGTTATATTGGGAGAGTTATTTAGGACTAAGTCTAACAGGTGTCTGGCCTGATGGGTAGGGTCAGTATTGACTTTGCCTAGATCAAGTGAGGTAAGGTCAGTTAATAGTGTTGCAGCATCTTTGTTTTCAGGATTTTCCCCATGCACCTTAAAGTCTCCCAGAAGTAAGACATTTTTGGTGGAGATCACATAGGGAGAGATGAGTTCCAATAGTTGGGAGGGGAAGTTGGATAGGGGCCCGGGAGGTCGATAGACCAGGGCCGCTTTCCAGCAGAGATGAGAATGTATGTCTGATCTGAAAATTAGTATCTCTATAGTGTCGCTACATAGCTGAATTATGGAGATTTTAATGGGATCCTTGTAAATTATTGCTACTCCTCCTCCTGCTTTAAGTAGTCTACCTTGTCTTTGAATGTGGTAACCCTCTGGGAGTGCGATTGTGATGTCAGGATTGGAGTGAGGCTTGGTCCATGTCTCAGTCAGAAATCCGATATGGGGCAAGGTGGAAGATAGCAAATCCCAGATGTCCACAGAGTGTTTGGGTAAGGAGCGGACATTGGCCAAGAAACAATTCCAGTCGCTGTTAATTAGATGACTAGGTGTAAGGGCTCATGTTGCAACCTCTTGTCTTGTGTATGCTTAGTGGCTTGGTAGTGTGTGGTTGTATGAATTGTTTTGGTTGGGGCCAGAATTGCACAGTGCATTGGAATCTGCAATTCCTGCAAGAAAAGGGTCCTTCTGGGATTGTGAAATGGGAGCATGTGTTAGTATGAGAAGCGCTGTGATGATGCCTGTCTCTGATGCACCTGAGTTCTATATTGGAGTAGTTTGTGGGAGCGTGTGTTTTTGGGACACTGCTGGGTTATGACTGGCAGGGGTTTTGGCTCCTGGCGACGACCAGGCGCGGACATCCGCAGACGGGCTTGCCTTTCACACGCCTTTGGCACGTCCGCTGCGCGTCGTGTCCTGCTAGAGTTAGAGCTAGAGCGCTGACTGTCCCAGTCTGTTGTCCGCCAGAAGTGCAGACTGACTGCCTTCCGGTAGGTGTCTACTCCCTCCACACAAACGGAATGTTCCGCGGTGGACCAGGGAGGCACCTGGTTAGATTTCTGCCTTTGCGTGTAGACATCCCTGCTCTGATGACCCATATGATAGCAATCACTTCTAACACACAATCTCTCCCAGCACTGCCAGTCTTGTAGTATGTAGATGCAAGCCCACTGACAGCTTAGCTGCTCTTGCTCTCAGCTGTGGTCCCTTCTCTTCATCCCTCCCACCATTCAGCTGCCAGAAGCAGTGTGGTTTCCAGTGTACGATATGATGGCATTGGAGCGATTGCTCCTTACTCCGTCTTGCCATAGTGTCAACACGAGACGACGGTATTGGAGCACTTTAAGTGCTCACCAGTTGCATTCTACAATGACACATTCATTTTTGTCTCAGAAACTGCTTTAAATAAGGTATTTTCTCACTTCATGGTTGCTTCATCCCGCCCTCTCCCCTCGCTGCTTGCCCATCCCTCCATCCCCTTCTGCTTCCCTGCTTGATCCATTCTCCCCACCACCTCCATCATCGCTGCTGCTTTTATTTTTTTTATTTTTGCACGATCCGAGGCACTGGTGCGATTTTTCTGTCCTCCATCTTGCCATAGTGCTAACATCAGCCGGTGGCATTGCAGTGCTTTAACACCTTCGATGCTCATGACGAGCTCAGTTCGTCATGAGGTACACCTCTTGTACACTCATGACGAGCTGAGCTCGTCATGAACAATGGGAATAAATCAGGGTCAGCACCAGGAGGGGAATACCATCAGCATTGATGATGTTGAGTGCTCACCAGTTTCACTACACAATGACACATTATTTGTCGTATGCAGGGGGAAGCGTACGTGATTTGCTCAGAATCACAAACTGTGCAGCCGACCCCAAGTTTTGAACCTTGTTACCCAGTCGGCAGCTCTGGTCGTTATGCCACACCATCGCTTCACTTCAAAGCTCCTCAACTATTTCTCACTATCACTTCCGCATTTGTTATGAAAGACCCTGTCAACACCGAACAAGCGTTAGCAAAGCCAATAGATCTCGGCAATACCCGAGCTACTGGCCTTGTCAATATGAATGTCTTTCAGCCATGTTGTCTAGAAGCACATCTGCTATTCAGCATGTCTGCAAGTCACTGAAAACAGCACTATGATGCGGCAAATGCAGGTCAAGCCATATCTCTCTTTTTGTGCTGGTAGGCGCACAATAATAAACTCAACATGGGGGGGGGGGGCAAAGAGATTCAGCGTCTGCTCAACATCCTGTGATTCTAGGTTTTCAAGTTACTTTCAGTGTTGCTGAACAGCAGATGTGCTGCTAGACAACCTGGCTAAAAGAGATTTACATTGACAAGGCCAATAGCTTGGGCTTCGCTGAGACCTATTGGCTCTGCCAATGCTTGTTTTATGTATGTTCTGTTGGCCTATTGCATGGGTCACTCTTAGGGTGACCAACCGTCCATAAATTTCATGGACCGTCGATAATTTGGACTTCACGTTCGTTGTCCGTGAGGATCCTTTTTACGGACGCCTTTTGTCGGTAATTTTGGCTATTGCAGGAAACAGCACTCTTCTCTGCATGAAGCCTCAGCCCCCAGATGGGACCGCCTTGCACTTCTCCTCAGAGCACAAGTAGCCCCACCCGCCCATTGTCATTCTGTCTGCGGCTGATTGCCACATACAGAATGACAATGGGCCAGTTTGAAGTGTTACTTACTGCATGCAGTGGCCTCCTCCTGCCACGGGCTAGGGCAGATGGAAGGAATGTGCAAACAAGCCAATGGCGCTACAGAATCCAGTTCATTCAAAGAAGCTGATGAAACAAGTTGAAAAGAAGGGGCTAGAGTTCTTTCAGTCTCATCATATTAGAAAAGTGCAGTTTCAATATTATATTCAACAAAGTCATGGACGCTGCATTTTTACTTTATGCAACTAACAACCATTAACAAAGCCAATAGTTCTGGCTTGTTGTAGGTGTAACGTTACTTGTGTTTATATATCTGGATGCAATATCAGAAGAGGCAAAATACCAGTTGGGCGGTGCACTTGTTTTAAGCCACGCTCTTAATTACATCAAACACCCCCCTTTTGAGAGCATCCCCCCCCCTTTTTTTCATCCTGCTTAAAGCCCTGGAAACAACACCATGCCACAGTCACCTCATGGCACGGCACTGTGCATCATGCATGACTCATGCATTCTACTTTTTCAGATTGCCTATTTGAAGGGGCATAGTGAACCCTCCCCCACCCCACTCCTTGCTTTATGACCTAAAGCAAGGATGACATTCTTGTTGGGCCTCTTCTGTCTGCAACTCTGCAGATAAAGGCTCAGCTCTTAATTAATATGAAAAGGTGGGCGAGTGAGTAAGGGAAGGGATGGGTGGATGGGTGGATGGATTGATGGATTGATTAGTGAAAGGGTGAATGGATGAATGAAAGGGTGAATAGATGGATAATGAGCGAAAGAATGGATTGATGAGTGAAA
Organism: Lissotriton vulgaris; assembly: GCF_964263255.1. Taxonomy (NCBI): domain Eukaryota; kingdom Metazoa; phylum Chordata; class Amphibia; order Caudata; family Salamandridae; genus Lissotriton; species Lissotriton vulgaris. The sequence continues at coordinate 602,153,103 of NC_141699.1, read as the reverse complement.
GGGTGGATAACCAGTGAGTGAATGGGTGGATGGATGAGAGAAAAGGTAAATAGATGGATGTATGGGTGGAAGGGTAGGTGGATGGATGGGTAAAAGTGTGGATGGATGAGTGAAAGGATGGATAGATGAGTGAAAGGGTGGATGATGGGCGAGTGAATGGGAGGATGGATGAATGAAATGATGGATGAGTGATAGAGTCAATGGATGGATTCATGAGTGGATGAGTAGAAGTATGGGTGGAAGGAAGGATGGCTAAGTGAAAAGGTCAACGGAGAGAGAAAGGGAGGACGGATGGATGACAGAAAAGGGGAATGGGTGGAAGGATGAGTGACTTGGTGGATGGATGAGTAAGTGAAAGGATGGCTGGATGGGTGAAAGGGTAAATGGCTGGATGGATGAGTGGATAAATGGCTGGATGGATGAGTGGATGGTTGGGTGAAAGAGTGGATGGATGAGTGTACGGATGGATAGGGTGAAAGGGTGGATGGATGAGTGAAAGTGTGGATGGAGGGTTGGATGAGTGAAATGATGGATTTAAGGATACATGATGGATAGGTTTGCAAATGGATGTATATGTTTGAATATAGATGTGATTACTTATATACTAATACGCGACCTCCTATGATGTGTCTGTAAAACATACCTTTTGTACTGAAGTTTTGTCCTGAATTTTGACCTCCTGTCCTGAATTTATTTTTTTCCTGAATTTTGACCCTTTGTCCTGAATTTTTACCCTCACCGTCCTGAATTGCACCCATGCCAGTTGGTCACCCTAATCACTCTTTGGTTACTTCACTTCTCTCCACTGGAGTTGATCCTTCGCTCCCTTCTGTTGCATTTCCTGTGACGCCACCTGCACGGTGTCACATGTACAGTGTTATTGAAAATGCGGGCCTGTGCTGTCAATCAAACTATAAGTAGATGCCAGGTCTGCCATTCGTAGAGGAGCACTGTGGACTACATACCTTTAGAGAGGTGTTAATCATGTTTGCAAGGTCCCTACTCTCCAATAAAGGACTGTCCATAACCACTCTAACAGACAAAAACTGCCCGTCTGTTCGTTTGCGTCAGTGTGTTCTGCCAGGAAAGCAGACATGCGCAGTTTGTATGCTGTCATTCTGAAGGGCAACTTCAGACTTGAGTATCAATGGAGCAAAAAGTGAGGGTCCTAATGGGCGTAACCCCTGGGGTTAACAAACTATGGCACGGGTCTGGGTTGGCCTAAGAGCAGAGCTGAGCAATCTAGAGGTCTGTCACGAGAATCAGGTTATAGATGGCAAGCAACAATATGACGTTTATAAATAGTTCATTATTGGTTAAATGGTGGTGTTTAAATTACATGCAGTTGATTATATTACTGCATTGAGTGACACTTATTAAAAGTCATACTCGCTAAACATAATCTTAGAAAACAAATAAGTACCCTGATGCTGTCACTAGTGGACCCTTATAAATATATATTTTTTATTATGAGCTATATAAATTGTAACTTGAAAATCAAATCAAATCAAATATAACTTCATTCGATTGTTAAAAAGCAATCATAAAAGTGTACATAAAAAACATTCCATTTAAAAGATCATTAATTCATTTTACAATCTCGTAGCGTACAGGAACAAGGAAAAAACAATGGTAAAGTGCTTAAAAGTTCATAATATCACATATCTTAAAGTGCATCATATAGGCATACTTTTTCTGCTACGCATCACATTTTTCAATTACAAGATAATTGTTGCAACACATAGATGGTTGTCTAAGTATTGGAGGCTAAGCATCGCCACACGACATTGCCGATGGCCCATCTCTCTAAGAAAAGCAATAAAACATTATGTCTAATTAAAGCGTAAAATTTACAAAAAAGAACAACATGTAATGTGCTCTGGGGTGATACATTATCACAGGGACAGGGAGGTAATTCATGCATGCAGTTGTTTACTGTTGGAAAACTAACAAGTCTGTGGAAAATTCCAAATCTAAAACGGGACAAAAGAAATCTATCATAATTAACTGGCACATACATCAAATAGGGTTGAATATTAAAAGTAGATAAAATCATTTGATGGTGCAGGACAGTAGGTTTTAAAACCTCAGATGTAACTCTTAAGGAATCCAAGAAAGCCAAACCCTCCTTCTTTAGTTCTTTGCGCGAAATGGCTGAGATAGTAAGAGGATTTAGAAAGTAATCTGACTTTCCAATATCTGTTAAAAATTTACATACATAGCTCATCCTCATGACTCCCTCTAATTTTAAAATATCTGTCATAATATCTCTATTAAGCTTGGTTTCATCCTCTGTCCATAGTCTGTGCCATAACAGCACAGGCTCCAGCTTAATTAGATCAGATATAAAAGCAAGACCCAATTCTGCGTGGCAGCTATAATTCGGGGTGCTCTTGGGGACTGCAAGGAAGCACTTTAGGAAGGAGTTTTCCACCACCTGGATTGGTGCGGGGTCAGCAAGGCCCCACACTCCACTACCATAAGTTGCACCAGACACACATTTGGCTTTATAGATTTTAATTAACTCCACTGGGGGTCTGGTGCCTAGTTTCTTTGAGAAATTCTTGAGAGCAGCAGTTGAGCGAACCAACGCATGTTTTTTCGCCGTCACAGCCTACGACCAAGAATCACTCTGAGAGAACAATATACCCAGGTACGAAAATTGCTTAGTGGATTCAAGCTTCTGGCCTACTATAAAAATGGCCCTCTTGGGTTTATGGTACCTGCCACAATGCATAGTAAAAGTTTTAGATGTATTAACTCTTAAACCCAACTCCTTCATGTAGCGGAAAAAACTATCCACCACACGCTGGAGTCCCACTTGAGTATGTGACATCAGCACAGCATCGTCAGGGTACAAAAGCGCCGGGATCGGGCCGCCGGCAACTTATGGGGGATCTAAGCTATTATTGCACAGGTCTTTTTCCCATCCATTAATGTACAAATTAAAAAGGAAGGGGGCCAGGACACAGCCCTGTCTGACACCACTCCTGATTGGAATTTTATCACTGCGTTCCCCCTTCAGGCCATAGCGAACGCTGGCTGATGCGTTGCTATAAAATCGTTTAAGATAATAAATAATATTTTCGTCAACCCCAAGTTGTCCCATTAATATCCACAGTTTGGAATGGATTACACAGTCAAATGCGGCCGAGAGGTCCACAAAGACCAGGAACAAGTTCCCATTTTTGGCCCTTGTGTACTTCCCGATCAGCATTAAGAGATTTATACCCTGTTCCACTGTACCCAAACCAGAAGGAAAGCCACATTGTAGGTCAGATAAGATAAAGTTGTCTCTGGCCCAAACCAACAGCTGTTCCAGAATTATCGAACCCACTATTTTTGTAAAAGAATCTAAAAGGGAGATGGGTCTATAACTACCCAGGTCATGTCTATCCCCCTTTTTATAAATGGGGACTATTACAGACTCCACCCATGTGGGCAGAAATTGCGAAGTGCAGCTAGCATTAAGCACCTGGACTAGGAGGGGGCCCCACAGACTGGGGGTAGTCTTAAAAATATCTGTGGGGATACCAACCGGGCCAGGGGCCTTTCCACCCTGGCTTACATGCAGTGCTTTGGAAACTTCCTCCAGGGTGAACAACAAATTTCTTGAGGCAAGGTGTACAAAGAGGGTGGGTTGGGAAATTACCCCTCCCTCACCCTTGTATACTTTAGAAAAGTGCCTAATCCAATCAGATTCGGGAATTGGCATTTCCAGCCTGGGGCCAACAGCTTCCATAAGAAAGGGTGTTCTAATAATCTTCCAGAAGCCCGCACTGTTGTTACTACTAGAAGCTAGGTGCAAGGCTTCCCACGCTTCTATTTTCAGCGTATTCTTTCTATCTCTTATAGCTATTTTGTACTCTTTCCTGAGTCTACAAACTTCCTCGACACACCTAGGTTTCTTATGCAGTGCCTTCTTTAGAAGTGCATAAGCTCTAGTACAACTAAAGTCAAGCCAGCCTCCTTTTTGTTTACTATTTTTAATCTGTCTCGTAAAGGAGGTCCTGATTTCATTAGAGATAGTCAGGAAAGAAGCGAGGATCATTTCAGGAGTAGAATCTTCCCCTAAGCAGGTCGCTAGCTCAGGTCAACATTTACCAACCACTATTTTAAGCGTTTCCGGCTGGTCCATCATAGCCCATTTCAATGAATAACCATTGGTACTAATTTTCGTCCACACTATCCCTTTCTTTACTATTCTTTAAGGTGGACATTTTTGGGAACAAGATGGCCACACAAAGCGGGAAGTGGTCACTTAAAGCAACATCAGAAACCTTAAAGGAATACATTCTGTTATCATACTTATTTGATACAATAGCGCAATCGATAGTAGAAGCACAACCCCTTCCATTAAATGTTGGATGTGGGGAAGATGGAATAGTACAGGCTTCATTAGCGAATCCCAAATCAAATTTAGCGAGTAAGTTGTTAAATTGATCCCCCTGAGAGGAGTGGTTAAAATGCAAATGGCACAAGCCATCTTCCCAGAACATTCTGCACCTATTATCCTCTAACATACTACACAGGGTTCAATTAAAATTCCCAAACAAAAGTATCATCAAATCATGTCTGAAGATTTTATCCTGCAGAGACAGAGCTTTGGCCAATTTACTTAAAATAGTAGATACTTTGCCATTAGGAATGTTATTATAAAAATTTATGAGAGCAATCAGAGTATCAGAGACCAAAACCAATATTAATAGTTGAAAATAAATATCTATAACAGGCTCTATTACTCTTATTAATTTCAATTTGTTTGACAAATATTTGCTCAATCCATGCTTAGCTCTTCCATGCAGGGAACAACAGCTGGAGAATGTTACGGGATTCTATGAGAAGGAGAAGCGAAGTTGGGCCCAGACTTACTCATATTTGATGCAACACAGTGCAGCAAGCAAAGTTGCTGTGCTGCCTTGCTTCAAAGGGAGAGAGAGAAAATGAGCCATGTCTCAGTAGATATATTTTCTTTCTCCCAGCACTGGTGCACTTTTAGCTGGCATGCACTAACGCATACACCTTTGCACCATAGTGCAAGGGTATGTGCATTTTCTAAAGAATAAGTTGTGTACTGGAAGGGGCCCATTTCAGCACAAAAACTGTCTTTTAAGACATATCCCACTTTGTATCTGTGCTGTAAAATGCAGCACCCAGGCACAGTTGGAAAAATAAGGAGAAATTAAAACATTTCTTCTCGTTAGCCCTGCCCTGAGAAGGCTAAGGTTTTGGCGCAAATCCCTGTCTGCAAATGTTAGCAAATAGGGATTTGCATCAAACCCCATGGGTGGTTGCATTAGAACGCCCATGTACTACCTTTGGAATGCCTCTAGATGCAAGTAACAGAAAGTAGTAAACAGCATAACTCTTCATTACTTTGAGGAACTTTCAATGCAAATGGTGTTGCTGAGGTGCTATTGGGTCATCTGTCTTTTCTCACTGAAGATGAGGTTTATAACAATGTACTTGTCTGCAGAGTGTGGCATACGAGTGTTAGGCAAGGGGTTTTATGCAGTGCTTGATTGTCTTGAAGAGCAGTCTATTCTTATTGGTGGCTTCCTTGATGGTGATGGTCTAGTATGTTGCTTTAGCCAAAGTGATGAGCTATCTGTATGTTGCTGTAGGAAAGTTGCCCTTTTGACAAGGTTAGCCCCCACTTTTTGTCTGATGTCTGATGTGATTTCAAATTGAAAGTGCACTGTGTCCCTGCTAACCAGGTTCCCAGAGCCAGATCTCTTTCATAAAACTGTACAACAATTGGCACAACTTCAGTAATCCCTGTAAGTCCATAGTAAATGGTAGCTCTGGTACCTATGGCATTGGTATTGAAGAGGATCCTATAGGGCTGCATCACACATTGTGCCACTGATCTATCTGCTCTGCACTCGGCCTGACCCCCCTTGGTAATGACGATCCAGCTGTGTCCCATGGTCCTGAGGCCCTTAAGCCTGCTCCCTCGAGTGGTACCCCTCGGACTTACCTTTAAGTAACTTTGTGCAGTGTGTTTTCAAGTGGCCCCCTCGTTCGTAGCGCACCAGCTACCCTCAACACCCTGCTTCCGCCCTTATCCGGGATACTCCTGAAAATCAGCTGGTGGAACATTTGTCCTGGCCTTGCTACTTACTTAAATCCCAAAGGTGAACCTTGAAATCCAACTATGTGATTTGACATACATTTTTTTATTTCCTCCCATCGATTTCAATAGTGGGTAATTGTGCACAAAAGTAATTCATTTGGGACCTTTGAAAATTGCCATCTCAAAACATTCTTACTGTAGAATGAAATACTTAGTTTAAAAAATTATATAAAAGTCAATGTTATTTTTGTAAATTAGTATCTGATTTATTCTTCAGTGTATCTCCTTTATTGCCTCTGTGCTTAGCATTACTCTTTGACACGCCTAGATGCTTGCCCACACTACCACAGAAAGAGCATTAGTTTTATCCACTTTTGCTTCTGTATAGCAATCTGGGTCTCCCTAGACTTTCTACACAGTGTACTTCGTTTTAGTGCACTATATAGAGAGCCAGTTTTCAACCGTTGCGCTGAGGGATTTCTGTATCATGGTGTCATCAGTTCTGTTTTATTTCAATTTCTTTTCTTGTCTGAGATCGAGGATGTGGTGTTTTGGTTGGGTGATGTGCTGTACCACACTCTTACGTATAGTAAAATGGATTTAATACAATTAAAAAAAGGATTTTAGTGTTTGCAAACGCTCTCATTTACAGAATAAGAGGCTTTGCGAATGCTAAAAATCTTGGTGCATGAGACCCTTGACTCTCAGTTTCCACACATATACGTATGCACATGCACTCTTGCTCAATGACATGCATTCCATGAAAATCTGTGACATCTGAATTACACAGATGCTCTTTAGCAGGCTCATTAACCTTTTAATCTTTTTTTGATGATTCAGAGCTGTGACAAGGGATTGCACACTAATCTCACCAGCATGTGCATTAAACACTAAGGGCCTAATTACGAGTCTGTTGGTCTAACGACTGCCAGACCCATGGTAGCATGGCGGGGGTGGTCCAACCATCACCCCACCAGCGGTCTGATCATCCAATTATGAATTGGGTGGTCGGTGATTAGACAGCTAGCTCTGCCAGGGAACCACTTTTTCCTGGTAGTGGCGCAGCGGTCAGTGCCATTGTAAGATGCAGGTGGTGCCGCTGCGCCATCACCATGCATATTACTAGTTCCTCGACTGCCAGCGTTTTCAGGGGGTCTTTCCTCGATAAAAAAGCTGGCCCCTGGTGCCCCCTCAGCCTGAGGATGCATGCAGGTGTGCATGCACCCCATTTCCTGCACGGAATGGACTTTGCAGTCCATACCGTGCAGGAACCTATGTGGCATTCCTATTGCGGTACCTTTTTCAAAGGCACTGCAGCCTTTGAAAGAGCACTGCTGTGAGAACCGCTACTCCGCCAGCCCTCCAGACCACAAAATTACTTGTAATCTCACGGCTGTAGCAACTTTTGGTGGTGAAGGGGCATGCTGGGACGCCCGCCCCAGCTCTGCCAAAAGTTGTAATCGGGCCTATAGGTTGCTTACCAATTTTTTTACCCTGAGATGTGTTTCAAACAATACACTTATATGTATGCAGCATCTTTTGTAAGTAGCTACAATATCTCAGAAGGAACAGCTATACTAACTTAACTCAAACAACACACATTATGCTGCATGTAAAACTGTAGAAAAGCTGACACAGATCAATGCCTACTTTGGATGAACACAAATGTTTCTTCAAACCAAGTGTGGGATGTACAACGCAACCGGAGTCAATAGTGGTAGCAAATTGCTACTTGTGACCTGACTCTGGCTTCGTGATGGACCTATGTTCTTATGGGTAGAGTTACACACAGGGCCGGACTGGCCGTAGCGGGCACCAGGCGTTTCCCTGGTTGGCCGCCGATTTTGGGCCCCTGGAGGCAGTTTCTGCTACAGGGCCGTTTTCGCAGCATAGCTGCAAAATCGGCCACTGTAACAAAATCGTCCAAAACTGGCCCTGGCAAACAGCTCGGCCGCTCCCAAGGGGCCGGCTGAGCTCTTTGCCAGGGCCAGTTTTGGTTCCCAGTCCGGCCCTGGTTACAACATCTCCAGTCCATTTACATGGGTTGCAGGACAATGTGACTGATTGAACATTCATTATGTAGGTTGTTATTTGCACCTCCCTGTGATTGGAGACAAACACAGGGATGGTGGCCTGCAAGGAACAGCAGACCATTATCCAGGGCCGGACTGGCTGTTGCGGGCACCAGGCAATCCCCCGGTGGGCTGCAAGGGTGGGGGCCGGTTTTGGGCCCCTGTGGCTGTTTTTGTTACAGGGCAGTTTTGGCAGCAGAGCTGCAAATTCGGCCATGTAACAAAATCGGCCGAAACCCGTCCCTGACAAAGAGCTCGGTCGCACCCCCAACCCCCCAGGGGCCGGCTGAGCACTTTGCCAGGGCTGGTTTTGGTTCCCAGTCCGTCCCTGCCATTATCCATGGATTTGCATTCCTAGATGAGAAACTTTTTTTTAAAAGAATCCCGTTATCATTTGGTGCTGCCTTACAAAAAATATCTCCCATTTGGAAAGACATCTCAGAGAACAAGCAGTGGTTCTCTTGACCACTGCTGCTCGCCCCAAGGCCGTCCGATATGATTCGCAGAGGGGAATCAGTCTATAAGTACAACCTCCACTTTGAAAACCATTTCCCACAACCATTGAAACATATCATTGTAATTCAGAACTGTAGAGACACCCTTTTTCGGCCCTTTCCCAATTGCAAATGAGAATGACTCCCAAAATCCCTTTTTCAATAAGGAAAGGACTTTCTGAATTGCAGAAGGGGTTTAGTAAATACTGCAATTTAATTTTGCTGTGTAAAACCCAGCGATTTCATGAAACAAAGAGTTTGCTACCGAAAAATACTTTAGTACATCTGGCCGTAAATATGGTGCGCAACATTGCAAAGCGAGCATTAACAAGTCACATGTCGACTACAACAGCATCATATTGCTTTGGTCAACCTTCAAATTAATTAGTTAAAGAAGAAAATGGAAGAAAATAGGATTGGGAATGCAAAAATTCCACCAACAATTACCAAACATTTGCCCTTTGTGCTTCTGACTTAGCAAGAACAGAAACACTTCATGGAAGGACCAGATCTGTGTTCAGTACATTTCTCGTTCCCATTGGTTAAAAAGGCGTATAAAATGTTTTCACATCTAATTTTTTTTAATATATATTTATTTTTCCAGGTGCCAACATTAATAGGAAAAAATAACATAATGTATATTTTCGCTAAAAAAAAGGTAGCCTTAAAGAGCCATCCTAGAAATTTAAGGAGCTGATTCGTTTTTGATTGATGGATCTAAGTTGGGGAAATACCTAGATAAATGTAAACTTCCCACTTAACCGTTGAACGACCAAGACGAATTAAACCGCCCTATATCCAGGGAAGACATCAGCCAGGCCATTAAATCCCTCAAAACGGGGAAAGCTCCGGGTCCTGACGGATTTAGTGCGATGTTCTACAAAAATTTCTCAAATGCTCTGACGGATCCACTACAAGATTTGTATGAGCAGTTCGCCTCAAGTGGACAGATCCACGGAACCCCGGCAGAGGCCATTATAGCCGTTCTACCAAAGGATGGGAAAGACCCCACGTCCCCGAAAAACTACAGGCCAATAAGCCTGATTAATCTCGACTGTAAGATCTACGCAATGATCTTGGCCAAAAGAATCCAAAAAGTGTTGCCCCAACTGATCCATCCATCACAGGTGGGGTTCCTCAAAAACAGATTGTCCAGCGACAACACGCGAACCCTTGCACATATCCTAGAAAAAGCAAAACTGACTAACTCCCCCACGGTGGCCGTGACCCTAGATGCCGAGAAGGCCTTTGATAAGGTTGACTGGGCCTATCTAGAAGCCACCCTACATAAATTTGACTTAGGAACAGGCTTCATCCGTATGGTGATGGCCTTATATGCTAAACCATCGGCAAGAGTAAGAGCGGGAGGCTGCCTCTCAGACTCCTTTGAGCTGAAACAAGGCACAAGGCAAGGCTGTCCCCTCTTCCCATCGCTATTTCTTCTGGCGATCGAACCCTTCTTGTAATCTTTAAGAAACAATGATCTAATTAAAGGTATAGATTTTGGTGATGTCACAGTCAAAAGTTCGGCTTACGCTGATGACGTCTTAGTGGTCTCCGAAAATGCAGAGATAGCGATCCGGCCCTAATGTCTTCTATTACAGAGTTCGCAGAAGTCTCAGGATATAAGCTTAGTAAAGACAAGACGGAGGTAAAACTGCTTAACACCTTGGGTGGAAAAAACATTCTGGGCGACTCTGGACTGTACTGGCAATCAAAGAGCTTTAACTATCTTGTCATTGAATTCGAGAAAGATTTAATCAGTACTCCTAAAACCAATGAACTTGCCTTATATAAGAAGATCTCCTCACTGTTAGACGGGTGGTCCCCGAAATTCCTATTCTGGTTGGGCAGAGTAGAAACTTTAAAGATAATGATCACGCCACTCATAAATTATTTAATAAGTATGCTACCCATGCTATTGTCAGAGGACTTCCTCTCTAAAATACACAAGACTTTTAATGTATTTCTATGGCAAAATAAAAAAACAAGAATATCCTTACGTAAACTCCAGCTGCCGAAGGTTAAGGAGGTGTAGGCTTACCAAACTTCAGATGCTATCAGACGGCCTATTTATGCAAGCAGGGAGCACAGCTCTCAGGAATACACTCCTGTATGGATCCAAGTTGAAAAAATCAATCATTAATAACCTATCGCTGCCCGCTATAATGACTATGGACGCCACAGCCTTTCCCCATTCTAAGTATGTATTTCTTAATACTAAAAGGGCTCTCCTCAACCTATAGAGACACTGTAAGGCAAAAATAAATTTCTCCAAATCCAATCTTACATCGTTTTGGCTTAACCCGGCGATAAAAGATGAAGGCCGAGTCCTCTTCTGGGAAGATTGGTTCAAGAAAGGAGTGAACTTATTGCAAGATGTTTTTGAGGGATCCACGCCCCTAACCTCTGCCACCTTACAAAATCGATCAATCTCCAACCACTCGACTTTTACAAATTCCTACGCCTCAAAGCACTCATATCTGCCAGAGCCATTCAACCAAGGAATCCTACAATCTGCCATAAGCTAACACAACTCATTTCACTGGGCCATATGGTTTCTAGAATGTATAAGATTCTGTCTCCTATGCCTCAGAAAACACATAGAAAATGTGAACGAGACTGGGAAAATGAACCTAATTCTTCCAAGGTGACTTTTGACTGGGATAAAATCCACCTCACACCTTTCGGCAGTAAAATATCACCGATATTGTCGCAGACTAAATTTATGTTGATAAATAGGTCGTATTGGACTCCGGAAAAACTCTTCAAACTCAAACTCATAGAGAACCTGCTCTGTTGGAACTGCAAGTCAGAGGTGGGCAACCTTGCGCACATGCTCTTTTATTGCCCAATGTTGCAAAAGTTCTGGGATAAGATCTATAATCATATCCACCATACCTTCCACTATAAACCACCCAGGGAATTTGTGTATGTCCTGCTAGGGGCGATTAATCCGAACATAGCAAGAGACCATGACAGACACCTACTGGACCTGATGATGACACTTGCATGCAAGGTAGTACTCAGCAAATGGAACAATACTTCAGATGTATCTTTCAAAATCTGGCAGGAATGGTTGGCGTCTCTGAGGGGAGCTGACAATGACGCCCTCCATTTATCCCATTGGCAAAAACCCCATACCAAATTGTGGAGTTTACTCGATTCGTTGGAACTATGTAACGATCCGCCTTAGACAATTTGCCTCGCTTTACGCCTGTAACAACATACTGACAACATACTGTACATCTGTGCCTGTTATGCAAGCTCGCAGCCCTCTTACTCTTTACACAATGCTTAATGCCATGTTGTTGCTGCCTGACACACCCCCTCACACCTTCCCTCCCTCCTTTTCTTAATGCACGGTTCCAATACTTTATATATGGATGGTGAGACGAATACTTCCATTTATCAAGAATACATATAGAGTCCACTGCACACACCTTTTAATTACTCAAGTATTAATGTTTGCTAGACATAACATCATCTGCCTTCAGCTTGACATGTGTCCAACCACACATTATCTCCTGTCTCCCAATATACGTTATGCCATCCATATGCCTCAATTTGCTTTTGTACTTACTGTGAACCAGTATTTGATCTTTATTGTGTACTTGTTGCTGTCTTTCTTTATATTTTGTGTATTTTTGTATTTTTGCATTATTTGTATTTTTGTATGATTTGTATTCTTTGTATCCTCAATAAAAATAAGATTTGAAATAAAAAAAGGCGTATAAAATGTTTTTACATCTAATTTTTTGAAATATATATTTATTTTTCCAGGTGCCAACATTAATAGGAAAAAATAACATAATGTATAATTTCGCTAAAAAAAAAAGATAGCCTGAAAGAGCCATCCTAGAAAATTAAGGAGCTGATTCGTTTTTGAACAATAATGTTTTTTGGGCCTTTCCTATACATCAGAAGGGTATTTTTCCCCACTGTCTACAGGAAAAGAGGGTAATTATAGTTTATTAAAAAAAAATGCTGAAAGCTAAATAACAATAATTATACTTGCTTTCTTGTTATTGACCAATGCAGAAAGCACCCATGAATGGTGAGACCCTACTGACCCACGGCAAAAGATGATTCACAAGGGTACAGTGAACAGGAAGCCACCAACACCACCAGAGGAATGGCACTCAAATTTATCAAATGGGCCACTTCTTCTTGAAAAAAAGAGGAAGCGTTGTAATCACACTACACTGTGAAATGGAAAAATAGTGCAGTACAGTTTTCTTGCTGTATGTTTTTTTAACCAGATATATGTTTTAAATTGTAGATGTTCAATAAAATCCCCACGCATTTTAATGTTTTTCTAAACCCTTTAGCAATTAGCCCCCTAAGTGTGTTACGTAGCAGCCAAACAGTTAATTAAGAAAATCCGCTTACTGCCTGTCAATCGAAATGAAATAAGGGCGTAAGGTCTTTAGCGAGGAGCAAATCCCACGGAATTAGGACTTGGGCTCAAAATGCATTCGAAAAAATAGATCTGGCAATCCCTCCACGCTGAGTCACTCCCACACCCTCCCAGCCCCATCATGGAAGAACATCTACTCACCCTCTGGTTGATTGGCTTGTTGTCTTTCACTTTAATTGCCAAGCCCAGATCAGACAGTCTACAGTTGCCGTTGTCATCGAGGAGAACGTTCTCTGGCTTCATGTCTCTGTACAGAATGTTCATGGAGTGGAGGTGCTGCATGCCGCAGGTGACCTGCGCCGTATAGAACACCACCCTATTCATGGCCAGCCCTCTCTCTCCAATGTTGTAGATGTGAAATTTGAGGTCGCCCCCATTCATAAGGCTCATCACTAGACACAGGTGCCTTTTAGACTCGTAGGCGTAAGCCAGCTTGACGATGAATGGGCTGTTAACCTTCTCCAGGATCTCCTTCTCCAGCAGGGCCATTTTCTCCCCATTTTTCTTCTTCAGCCTCTTTTTGTCCAGCTTCTTGCAGGCATACATCTTACCGGTGTCTTTGACTTGAATGGCACACACCTGTCATGTTAATGTGTAAAGAGAGAGGTTCAATGCACATATTATAGACATCACACCCACTCTTGCTTACTTTGCGTATGTGCTACACCCATTTTGCCCACAACTTCAAAAAGGAAATCTGTTAAAGACTCTGAACATCAAATTTACGTTTTTTTTAAAAACTGTGACAAACTGTATCACTTTGCAGTTGATTTGGAAACTATATAAATTAGGTTGCAATCTGGACTAAATATGGCGGCATAAATGATGTACGTGGTGTTTTGTCCTGTGCCTTGTGGGGGTACATGTCTGGGCCCAATAAAACATACTGAATGCTGCTGGTATATTTGGGCAGGTGGACCCCTGAGAGGACGTGGTGGCCCCAACCAAACCCATGGGATATCCAATGCTTATCTTAAAAGGACACCTTTTTGGCATTTCTGAAAAGTATACTATTTATTCGTACTTGTGTCAAGTGAACCAGTGTTTTCCAGACCAGGCTCCCATACCCTTTGAGACAGCCTTCGCGTGAGTCTATCTTGAATTGAGTCTGTCAAGCGAGTAGGACTTAAGGTATGGGCTTTGTGAAAAAGAATTAAGATGTAATCCTACAGGGGAAGCTGTATTTCAACGCACTTTAAAAAAAAAAGGGCAGAGGGGACATTATCCAATGATTTTCACGTATAGACTGCATCATTTAGATTATTTTTTTAAAAAGCAATGTGATTAGATTACACTGGAATCAGTTCAAATAAACCTACCACATGTGAGCTGCAGATCATACAATGCCACAAAATGTGAATTGTAAGTCTCACCATGTAATGAAATGTAAACTGGTTTGGATGTATTACATTTTCGTAATTTGATTTCTAGCATTATGCTTCACGAAGTAAACGTGTAATAACAATACCTCAGATAAATATCTAAGAAAATAGGATATTTAATGGCAACTTCCTACCTCTCCAAATCCTCCTTTGCCAAGCACCCTGAACTCGTAGAAATACTTTTCGGTGATTGGCTGCTGCTCATAGGCTTTCCACTGAAGGAACCTGTCGAAGAAGGGACTGTTCTGAAAGTCCTGGAAGGGGGCTTCCATCAGGAAGTTCTTAGCTTCATCCCTGGCGAGCTGCAGGAGGTCTTCGTGCTCCTCGTCGGGCGCTTTCTGAGACATCTCCAGCAACCTCCTGCTCAGAAAGGGAAGAAAACTCTTGGAGTCCTCCTTCAGGAACTTGTCCGCCATCTCGTGCAGGAGTTTATCTTTCCCAACATCCTCCGAGAGCTCCCAGTTCTGCATCTCGTCCAGGAAGTCCTGGGCCAGCTGGTACTCAGGCACGGTGGCTACAAAGTCGCGGAACATCCGCCTGCCGATGGGCTGCTGCTCGCAGACGCTGACGTAGTCCGCCTGCACCTTGCTCCTCATGGGCCCTGCACAGGAGGTGGTGCTGGGCAGGCACAGACTCCGGCGCCTCTTCATCATGTCCTTGATGTCCCCCTCGCTGCTCTTCCGGGCCTGTAGATACGCCGTGTTGGCGATCAAATTGTCCAATCCCCCCATGTCACACATTTTGGGGCCGATTGTCTGGAGCCTGACTCCAGGATGTCTGGTCCCTACTCCGGGTGATGGATTCTGCGTTCGATGTCTGCTGCACTGGGCAGGTGCTCGCCACACTCAAGTGGGTAGTCACCGATTTAGAATTAAATACCTCGTGAGGATTTTCGCTAAGTATCTTTGGACTTAGGGCTCGTGGAAAGTGACTTGTAAGAGGTTTCTCTCCTAAGCAGCTTATGCTCTGCTATCTATAGTCGGCAACGGCATCTAGAACGCACACAGCCCAAAAAACAAGCCTTGAAGAATAGTGGAAGGGCTCGCCAGTAAAGTCTAAGCCATCACGAGCAGCGTTGAAAGCAAAGCCCCTGGTTCATAAAACTATCTGCATTGTAAGATTAATTTACACAAGCGAATAGCATAATACGTGAGAGACACCCCTATTTTAAAATTCCCAACTGTTTATTTTACACTTATAAATATATTTATTTACTCGCATTGGAGGTTTGTGTGACTAAATAGTCTCTTATGGGATGGGGGTGGACGTTCTAGGGTGGGAATGCCCTGAAAGTTTGCAGCCACCTACTTACATGCCTCTCCCACCCTGGAAATGGTGTGAGATTTACTCATGTCGAGGTCAGGAATAAGTCGCGTTCCGGGGCGGGATGTGAAAGGTGGGGCTCCCAAGATTGATTGGGCGAGAGGGAAGGGGTTTCCCGGTGGGGAAATACATTTCCCTAAGCTTTTCTCATGCATTATATAACTGCTTACAGTATGTTCCCATTAAAAAACAGGAATTCTGCAAACATTTTCCAGGAGTGTGGCTAGAAGCCTGTGACTTGTGCAAGTGTTCAGGTGTAACATGGAAACGTTGTGTGAAATTCTGAATAGAGTAAGTCAACACTCATGGGAAATCATAAAGCCCGAAGACATTTCTTACAGAGTGAAACACAATAATTTTAAAATGTTAACAAATATAATGGTTCATATTCTTTTACTGGTACTTGTAGAGTGCTGCGAGTGAGAGAATTCAGTGGGGGTTGATATGCACTTTGGGTAATACATGTGCTCAGAAATTGGAGCACCCCCTGCAGAAATATAAGTGCAACCTTTTTGTTCCTGCTTTGAATCCACCCATTCTTTCACCTACGTTTGCACAAGTGACTAAGAATATTATCGATTTTTGTAGGGAAGAACCTTAAGGGAGATTCTCAGTGAAGCGTTACACAGAAACATGGCTTTATTATTATATTTGTTCATGCACAACTTCCTTCGTGACCTGAGATGCAGCCCTGTTTGCGGTGGATAACACTAATGTACTAATATTTCATACCTGTTGCTTTTCTATGCTCACCTACTTTTATTAAGGTTATTGTGAACACTTTCCTATTAAGAGGATTAAGAGAAGAAGCGGAAGTGACGTGCTGTGACAACAGAAAAATGGGACAAAGGAAATTGACATTAAGGACGACTAGATCCATGGACTCTGACTAGGCAACTACAATACGAGTTCTCACTTGATCTGAGGCTTTTCCATCACTTTTCTGCTATTAGCGTTCACTGGTTGGCAGGGCTGGACAGGCCTTTTATTCCCGCGGGCATTTCACCGGTGGGCTGGAGCACTAAGAGGTCGGGTTTGAAAGCAAGGGCCACTTTCCCCCTCTTTTGAGGTTAATTGCAGCATGCACGGGGTGTGGCGCTTCAAGAGAGAGAGTAACAGAGAAGGTACAGGGAACCAGATCAGAGTGAGAGGAGACAAGGGGGATGGAGGGAAAAAGAGTGTGCGCAAGGAGACAAAGGTGAGGGGGGGGGGGGGGGGTTTAAGCATTTTTTTTAGCCATGGCTATTTTGTGTTCCCCAGTCTGGCCCTGCTGGTTGGCTTTTGTCAAACCACCGCCAACAGGAAGTTCCCCTATGCATCCAACAGACAGTCCCTCACTCATCTCTCTCTTGTTTTTCCTCTCTGCATAAACGTATCTTCATAAATTCTGGATAGGTATGGTTATAACACCTTAACATATGTTTAAAAAAAAAACTATAACATTCATTTAAAACAGTTAAAGTTTAACTTATGGTTGCCAAAAAGAACTGAAATATCAATGTGTCGGTTATGGTTAGCTCCACAATCCATAACACGCAGATGAGCCATTCAAAGCATACATGTATATTCTCTGGAAAAAAGTAGTTATAGTTGTCGAGGATGTAATCGTTGCTATTGCACAAACCCTAAAAAGTCATGAATTTAACCCCTTTAGTGAAGAGAACTTAATTTTCAAGTTCTCAACTACATTCTACCAATTTAATGGCGGCCGCAACACGATGTTGCAAGCAAGACCTCTGATCTCCTCGTCAGGATACTGCTCTCCCCTCGCTCAGCTCCATCCTAGTGCCTCTTCCCCCAGCACTGCCGGTCTTCAGGTAGGTATTTGAGGTCCTCCCCCACCCGCAGGCTCCTGCCTGCGCTTCATCCCTGGTGGTCCAGTCGAAGAGCCTGCTCTTCTGCTGGGACGCTTTGTCTTCCGTTTTCTGTATTTTTCTGTGCTGTTCTTTTTTTTGTGCTCTGCCTCTTTGCTCTATCTTTTTGTCTTTTGCCTTTTTTCACTTTACCTGTTTTTTACTTGTACCTTTTTCACTTTACCTGTTTTTCACTTGTACCTTTTTCACCTTTTGCCTTCTGTCGTTTTCCTTTCCCTCGTCCCCGCCGCTGCTGCCCCGCGAGCCCTCCCCCGCGTGTTCCTGCTCCTGTCTCTTAGCTGCTCTCCCTCCCCGACCCCTACTTAATGGCAGCGGCTGGGCGACGTTGTGAGCAACACCTCTGACCTCCTGGTCAGGATACTGCTCTCCCCTTGCTCAGCTCCGTCCTGGTGCCTCTGCCCCAGCGCTGCTGGTTTTCAGGTAGGTATTCGAGGCCCTCCCCCATCCGCAGGCTCCTGCCTGTGCTGCATCTCTGGTGGTCCAGTCGAATAGCCTGCTCTTCTGCTGGGCCGCTTTGTAATCCATTTTCTGTATTTTTCTGTGCTGTTTTTTTTTCTGCTCTAACTTTTTGTCTTTTGCCTTTTTTTCACTTTGCATGTTTTTCACTTGTGCCTTTTTCACTTTTTCCCTCTGCTGTTTTTTTCCCCCTTCTCCCCACCGCTGCTGCCTCAACGCCCCCACCCCGCATGTTCCCTCTCCCACCATCCACCAAGCTCCCCCTCCCCCAGGCCCTACTTAATGTCGGCCGCTGCGCAACAGGGCGTGCAAGACCTCTGACCTCCTGGCCAGGATACTGCTCTCCCCTTGCGCAGCTCCATCCTAGTGCCTTTGCCCCCAGCACCGCCGGTCTTCAGGTAGGTGTTCGAGGCCCTCCTTTGCCCACAGGCTCCTGCCTGCGCCTCATCCATGGAGTGGAAGAGACTGCTCTTCTGCTGGGCCACTCTTTCTGCAGTTTTCTGTATTTTTCTGTGCTGTTCTTTTTTTCTGTACTCTGCCTCTTTGCTCTACCTTTTTGTCTATACCATTTTTTTTCACTTTGCCTGTTTTTTACTTGTGCCTTTTTCACCTTTTCCCTTTTGCCATTTTCCTTTCCCTCCTCCCTGCCACTGCTGCCCCCGCGGCACCTCCCCTGCATGTTTCTGCTCCCGCCTCCCAGTTGCTCTCCCTCTCCCTACGTAATGGTGGCAGTGCAGCAGGCATGACGCTGGTGCGCCAAAGGCAAGCCGGTCTGCACCCGTCCGTGACCTGACTGTGACACAACTGCGACCAGGACCAGGCACCCTGGATCTCCGACCCCCTAGCGCTACAGCTCCTCGGCCCTCCACGCACTCAACACAGGCCAAAACAACAACTGCAAGCGTTCTTCACCAGTTGACACCCAGGGACCCATCACCTGCCGCTACTGCTGCCGCTCCTTCACCATCGCCAAGACCCAGGTCCCACCACAACCCTATTGTCACAACACCACAGACCCAAAACTCTGTAATGCATCCTTGTCAACATCTGCTCCCTCCACAGACACAACGCAGAAATCTGAGACTTCCTCAACAACACCAGCCCCGACGTTGCCTTCCTCACAGAAACCTGGACGAACGCCGTCTCGGGACCGGACATCGCAATCGCCATCCAAGAAGAATACAAGATCACCCAGAAGGAGGCATCGCCGTCGCCCACAAATCCTACCTCCGACTGAGTACCCACACCGATGAGCCCTCAAACCTGATGGAATACCTACACTTCAAGACACAGACCAACCCAACTACCATCCTACGGAGCACTCTCATCTACAGAACCCCCAGGATCCCGCGCACCTTTCACTAACTCCATCACTGACATTATCACCCCACAAGCCATCACCTCCACTGACTACACCTTGCTGGGAGACCTCAACTTTCACCTCGGTCACCTCCAAGACCCCAACTCCACCTCCCTCCTGGACAACCTCCTCAACATCAGACTCAAACAGATCATACCAGAACCCAAGCACTCAGCAGGACACATCCTCAACCCCATCTTCACAGCGGGAAACTCCATCACCTACAGCCACACCTCCAAACTGTCATGGACAGACCATTGTTGCATCCACTTCTCCTTCAAAACAACCATCACCACCAAACCTTCTCACCAGCTCCCAGGCAGTAACTGCATCAAGATCTCCGATGACCAGCTCACCGCCTCCCTCAGCAGCTCCACTCCAACCACCACAGTCGACGATCCAAACACCGTAGTCCATGCCCTGCACAAATGGATCTCTGAAGAAAACCACCACACACCAAGAGAGCTTGCTGGTTCTCCACTGAACTCCGCAAATCCAGACAAACCTGCAGATGCCTTGAAAAGATCTGGAGAAACTTCAAAACAACAGTAGCCCATGACAACTTCAAAGCAGCCATCTCCGCCCACCACCACCTCAAAAGAAAAACAAGGAAAAAAGCATCCAAGACAGAATCTTCACCCACTCACACAACAGCAGGGAATTTTTCAACAACATCAAAGAGTTCACCCAACGCAACAGTGAGACCACAGACATCCCAAAATCAAAACCATCTATGACAACTTCCTCGACGAAAACCAACATGCGTAACCCACACCTGCCACTTTTGACACCACCCAGCCAACACTTGACAGCTGGACCCCCACACCACCGAAGACACCCTGAACACAATTCAGTCAATCTACTCTGGGGCCTCCACTGACCCCTGCCCCATCACATCTACCACAGAGCTGCCAACATCATTGCCCCTGAGCTTTGCCCAACCAACAACCACTTCTTCGCGACTACCTCCTTCCCCAACGACTGGAAACACGCCAATATCAACAATCTATCCTGAAGAAACCCTTGGCAAAACATTTCAGACCCATCTCTCTACTCCCGTTTCCAGCAAAAGTCAGCAAAAAAGCCATCAATAGTCAGCTCGCCTCCTTCATTGAAGAATACAACATCCTCAACACATCCCAATCTGGATGACACTTCCACCCTGAGCACTGCAAAGTGAAATAAATCAAATATCAAAGTGAACAAGTATAACAATACAGCGGTGGTCAAAGTGCAGGTCATCCACATATAATTGGTTCAATGACCCAAAGTAGATTTCGAGGTATTTAATTATCAGTTCAAATTACAAGTCTTGTTCAGGTCCATTAGTTATAAATCTATTCCGTAATCACAAGTCAAGAATTTCTCCAATTTCAACACAAATCTTCTTAATATGAGTTATGGTGCAAATCCAAGGTGATACTGTAAACTTCAGAAGTGCAGCAGTGTTTCGTCATCCAATTCCTAATGCATCATGACTTACTCAGGGCTGCAACCCAAAACAAATAACATTACAAATGTTGTTCTACACAAATTGTTTCATTATTACATTAATTAGACCTTAATCCAAGATCCAGTCAGAAATCAAGAAGAACACTAGATGTGATAGTCATAGTTCACCCATTGTGATCTTTTAGTAAATAGAAAAGAACTTGTTAGATAAGAGAAAAAACTTGGTACAACACCCATGTGCACTTTGGACCCAAGATTATATTAACTCAAAAACAGATTCACCTTTAACACCATTATAATACGTTACTCCTATAACCATCTGTTCAAGTACCCAATCAATTCAACCATCTGTAAACAGTCTATCTTAAAGAACCATTATTGCAATTGGCTTCACCAACTACAAACTCAATCCTAGTCACTCTCCTCTGTTTTATCTTAACTGAATAAATATCAAATCAAAATGAACCCCCTTTGAATCATGCCAATTAGACTATTAACCTTATTATGTCTCCATATTAAAGCTCCACAACATGCTTTCTCATCTCAAAATTTCAGCTTTAGCGGATGTTCACAGATAAACCGAATACCGGTCTCACCTCAAAAAACGTGTATCACACCGTTGGTCTATTATTGATTGCTCTTCAAGTCAGTATTCCCTCGTTGCCAGTATCCCAAATTCAGATATCAATCCTAAGTATCAAGAAAAAATACAATATCTCCCTGATATAAATATTGCACCCACACACATTGTTGATGACCATGTAACCCAAATCTGTCTTAACCTCACCTTAGTAGTATGTAATTATATAAATCTCTATCTTGTTCTCTTTATGTCTTTGCGGGGACTGTGAGAAGTTGGCCTGATATATGATGTTTCCAATTCTGGAACCACCTTGTATCAGTCCAAACAACCCTTATGGTGTCTGGTTGTAAGTCAACCTTATTAGACAAGCTATCTTAATGGTAGAATAGACTAAGCAGCCTTAAAGGCTTAACTCAAGAGGTCGTGTTAAGCGAGCTGTTTTACCAATCACAGTCCTGTAATATCAAATGAAAGGACACCACACAAGTATATATTATAAAAATATATGTATTTATTTCTAAAATAATCCCCAGTACTCTTTATGAGCAAAGGGGCACAAGTGTTAAATCAAAAGCACAATATAACATACAAAGTTGCACAATTATGGATGAGGGCGGGTGGCCACTCAAACCATATATTAAAAAAGTGGTATAAGAGATACCAATCGAACAGTGGTTAGGCCTAGGGCCTAGGGAATCGCTGGGAGCAGTCAGGACAAGCAATGCTGAAGTCGGGAAAAGCCCGCAGGATTCGGGTGCAGCGCTTAAAGCGCGGCTTGCACCAATGCAATGTCAATGGTGCATAAAAGTTACACAAATAGAGTTTAAGGATACTTCAGCTGAACCTAGAAGGACCAAACTTTACACACAGACCCTAGAGGTGTGTACCAGTGTGGGAACACCGGCGTTGCAATGTTACCTCACCCACAGGAAGCGGGTGCATAGGGTCGAAGTGGCGTTGGGTTTTGTCACGCAGGTTCTTGGTGCTTGAAGCTGAAGATGCTGCAGGCGATGTGAAGGAGAACTGTCCGGGGTGATCCAAGGGTGGATCAGAGTCGTAACGTACCTGAAAGCAGAGGGGACAGAGTCTGGGTCACTTAGCAGTGACCAGGGTGGAACCAGGACGGAACCAGGCAATGTCGGGCGCAATCAGGTGGTTGTCGAACAGCTTCTCTCCACTGTCACGTGGGCTCTGGGGCATCTGCGACGTCCAGGAGCAGGTCACGATCTGTCCCACGCAGGCTCTCACCGTCGGCGTGATCGGCTTCAAGATTGGAGCAAACAACACTTGGCAAGAACAATCCACGCAGGACCGGAAGATTGCTTCTCACTCTGACCAGGAGGGTCAGAGTGGGTGCTCCTTTTCAGAGGAGCTGGTGCAGGTCTGGAGCAACCAGAATCGCAAGTCGGTTTTAGATTTTCGTCGGCACAGGGGCCACAAGCCAGCTGGCAAGTGACCGAGCCAACGCGTTGAGCCAAAGAAAGCAGAAGGGCCCCACGCAGCACTCGTCGAGTGTAGAGGGGTGAGCTTCGGTGCAAGAGTGGCTCAGGGTTGGGGCTTCTCAAACCTCGGTGTACAGCTTCAAGGGTCACTCGTGGGCTGCGCGGTCAGCGTCTCGTGGTCTTTTCAAGATGGCGTGCCCCACGCTTCCGGTCACCTCCACGGGTCTCAGCTCTGCAGGGACTGTGGATCGGGCTGTAAGAAGGCAGGCAAGTTTGATCTCGTCGATCTCTGTCGCTCGAGTTCTGGCGGGAACTGCAACAAAGCAGACGTCGAGGTGCTGGATGGTGCCTGTTTGCACAGGGTGGTCACTCCTTGACCACCAGGGAGATTCTTCAGTCTTCTACGTTGAGTAGGATGTCGAAGGGTCCAGAGATTCGTTCCAAATGTTTCATCAGGATAATCTGAGTGTGTTGGCACTGCTCCCATTCTTATACCAATCTAGGGGGCTGGATTACCTGCTAGGTCTCCTCCTATGGGTGGGACCCAGGAAGGGGGTGGATACACCCCTTCCCTTTGATCCAGGCCGCGCTGGGACAGGGGCTGGTGTGCCCCAGAACCGGTTTGGCCGGATTATGCAAGGGGCAGCCTTGTGCTCCCCAGGCAGTGAATGGTTTCTTTCAAACCTCCCTGCTACAATCCACTATCTCCTGTCTGGGGTGGTGTGACACCTCCCTGTGACAGGAAACCCTTTTTCCAGGCCTCCTCTGTGGAGTTTCGGTCAGCAGCGGGGGGTCAGACTTGTGTCTGTGGCAGAAGCATCCATTTTGTGGATCTGAGGCTCTTTTAAAAATCAACCGCGTTTCAGTAAAGTAACATGTCTTCTCTCTCTAGAGGGGTGGAATGCTATCCCCGTCGACAGAACTGTTGAGGGGATAGTATTCCAAATCGTATGACACCTTACACGACATGTTTTGATAAAGCCAAACCAAAGTTGCTATATAACCGCGAGGATTATAAGGCACTTAATAGTATATGGTTTGGCATTATCCCGGAACAGCTTAGGGAGTTGTTCCCGACCGCTGCAGACAGGCTCAGCTCATGCTAGAGCACCATCTCACATAAAACCAAGCACTCTGCCTCCAGGATTGTTAAGGCCTGCCATAGGAGTGACTGATAGGTATATATGTGTCCAGTTAGGTTTAGATATAAGCATACTATATCTAAGCAAGGGGTGATTACACCACCTTGCCCCAGCTGAGTGATCAGCCAGTTGTGTCAATTTTAGATAGCCAGCCAGGGGTGGCAAAAGATATGCTGCAGCCCCTGGTAGGCCTTGGATGCACCTATGCCCTGGGCACCTATAGTGCTCTGTACAGGGGCTGATAAGGTGACGCAAGCCAACCTAGTTATGCACCTAGGGTACATGGAATCCATTTTACAGAGAGAGCAGATAGCCTGGGGCCCTGATTAGCAGGGAACCAGGCCAACTAAGTAAAAAACCAGCTAAACACAAGGCAAAAAATCTGGGGTAACCATAGTCAGGTAGCCACCTTCCTACATAACCCCCCCCCCCAAACGAAAGGAGATAAGGCTATCCTTGGCCAGGTAAGCCTATATTACCTGAGTGGCCATATAAGGAAGTACCTGCACTAGCATGGGTACCCCCTGTCACATGGTCCACTAAGCAGTCCCTCACCCTTGGGGTATTAGAGGGTCTCCACCATAGGGAATCACTACCTTGGGTGTGTCTATGCAAAGTTAAAGGCTGGTTTGGATATGGAGTATTGAAGTGAGGCTCCACTAATTTAGGGCTCATCTTCCTCCAATTATCTTCCACCATGTGTGCCTTTCTCTCTTCAACTGAGTTGCACTGTGCTCTCAGGGCCAGCCTCTGGCTACCTAAAGCTGGAGGCTGGGTCCCTCTGTTTGGTTTGCTGGAGGGACAGTTCAGGTTTGGGCCCTTTGGGTCCCAGGCTTGGCTGTGCCCAACAGAATCCATCTTTGGGAGGTCCCTAACTATTTTTAAGGGGGCTCCCTCAGGAGTTTTTAAAGTTTTCACCTCCCTAGGGCTACTAGTTTTGGTGCCCCTAATCTGTTGATGGGGGTGCTTTATTTGACAGGGGCCCTGGGGGGTCTCACTGTCCTTCTTGTCCTCTGCAGCCCTGGGCTGGCTAAGGCAAGGTAGAGAGGGGCAGGTTACCTGCTCCAGACTGGGTCCCACCTGAGAAGGGTCCACTGCCATCAGCGGTTCTGTCAGGCCATGCCTAACAACCTCTGGGGCAGTTCCTTCATCAGGGGTAAGATCAGTTCCCTGAGGAGGCTGATCCTGTCCTAATGTCTGGTGAGGGGAAGATTTATCCTCCTCCTCCATGCTCTCAGTTTGGGTGGAGTGATCCATCATTTCAGGCTTCACAACACATATATCTGTTTGAGTTTGGGCTGTGGCCATCACAGCCCCACCAACCTTTTCAGGAGGAGACTCAGTTTGGGTTTCTGCTGTTATCATAACAGCTTTGCTATTCTGTTTTGAAGAGCTTCTGTTAAAGATGGGGCAGAGAGTTGCTCAGCCCTACCAACCTTTTCAGGAAGGACATCTTGGGTTGGGGCTGTAGCTAGTACAGCCCCACTAACCTTTCCATTGGAGTTTACCATTCTAGAATGGATTTCTTGTTCAAGCTCAGCCCAGGCTGAGATTTCTAAATCATTACCAAGTAGACAGTCTACAGGTAAGTTTGGTGACACTGCCACTCTCTTTGGGCCAGTGACACCTCCCCAGCTGAGACTTACTACTGCCATGGGATGATTTGTTTGGAATCCATCAATGTTTGTTACCTGGTATGTGGCACCTGGTAAAAGTTGCTTAGAGGGGACTATACAGTCAGCCACCATGGTGATGCTAGCCCCTGTGTCTCTAAAGGCTTCAACTTTCAAACCATTGATGATGGGTTCTTGTCTATATTTGCTCAAGGTATTTGGTCAATCAGAGAAGTTGGCAAACCCCATGCCAGTCTCATAAACAAGATCATTGGGTGATGGGGGCCTGGATAGGCCAGGGTCCACCTGGGCTCCAAAAGTAAACCCACCCAGATTCCTGGGTGTGCTCCCACTTCCTGGGGGATTACTGATGACAGTAACAGGAGGTGTTGGAGTTGGCTTTGGAGGTATAGTCTCTTTATTGCCATTCTTGGGACAACAGCTGTCTGTTTTGTAATGCCCAACCTGTTTACAGGTATGACAATAAGGTTTCTTCTGAGTTGATGAAGTGTCTTGGGACCCACCCCCATTCTTGGAGTTTTGGGGCCCTGGGGAAGTCTTTTCTTTACTTTTATCCCCAACCTTTTCTTGAGGCTTGGTAGACTCCTTCTTCTGGTTACTGTCCTGATTCTTAGGCCTAATCCTGGTTCTGACCCATTTATCTGCCCTCTTTCCCAATTCTTGGGGAAAGGTCAAATCTGAGTCCACCAGATGCTGGTGTAAGAGCTAGTTCTGACAATTACTTAGGATCTGCTCCCTCATAATCAAATTATACAATCCTGTGAAGTCATGCACTTTCCTGCCATGTAGCCAACCCTCCAGAGCCTTAGTAGCACAATCTACAAAATCAGTCCAGTCCTGAGTCTGTGTCTTCTGGGTGTCTCTGAACCTTAACCTGTATTGTTCAGTGGTTAAGCCAAACCCATCTATTAGAGCACTCTTCAGGACTTTGTAGTGTTTAGCATCCTCATGTCTGACAGTGAGGAGCTTATCTCCCCCTTTCTCTGAAAAGGAGTACCATAAGATTGCTGCCCACTGTTCCTCAGGAACCTGCTGTACCATGCAGGCTCTCTCAAGAGCAGTTATCCACTTGTGGATGTCATCCCCTTCTGTGTAGGGGGCACAATCTTTGTCAGGTTTATAGTATTATAGGACCTGTCTTTCTCTCTAGGATTATTGCTGCCACCAGTGGCATCTAAGCCACACATTTTCTGTTCCCTTGCTAAAGCAAGTTTAGCTTGGGCCAGGGCTAACTCTTCCCTCTCTATCTGGAGTTCTACAACTTTCATCCTGGCCTTATGCTCTCTTCTCTGGGGGGAAGTCATTCCCCTTTGAGAGTTTCTGGAGACACTAGAAATGTGAGAATCCACTGAGGGAGATCTCACCCTTCTATTGCCTGTGGGAACTATGTTATAGGATCTGGGGAGGTGCTGGTCCTCTCCATTCCCATGTAGGTCCAAGTTGGCTTGGCTAAGCCTCCCCACTGGGACCTGGTTACTCCTCTGACTCTGAGCAGGATCATCTACCTCTGAGCCTTCTTCCCCCTCTTCTTCCTCTTCTGGAGTTATCTCATTCTGAGGGTGGTTCACTCCATCTCCTAAAGCTAAGGGAGCTGCACTCTCCTTATTTAAGTCATCCATTTCCAGGATGGCTATTGGGATAGGAATGGTGGGGTGGCTGCCCCTTTTTAGCCCCCTTGCAATGCACAAGGCACTCAAGTCTTTGTGGCTAAGTTTGTCATAGCTGGAAGTTGCCTTGGTAGGGTCAACTGTCACAGGGACAGAGCCTGAAGCTCCACCTGCGTCAGACATGACTGCTAGTGAGGTGCAAGTGGTGCACTTACCTACACTAAGTGTTTTCCTACTGTACCTTGCTAGTGAGTTGTAGTCAGGGTGTGCTAATCCCTCTAATCTACAACTACTAAGTTCAGTAGAACTTAATATGCTAAGCTTTTGATTTATATGTACCTAAGGTACTTGATGTGATCTTTCAATTTGATAAAAAGATTGCAATGGTAAAACAACAGCAAGCTCAAATCCGCACTGCTGCGCACCAATGTGAGAAGTTGGCCTGATATATGATGTTTCCAATTCTGGAACCACCTTGTCCAAACAACCCTTATGGTGTCTGGTTGCAAGTCAACCTTATTAGACAAGCTATCTTAATGGTAGCATAGACTAAGCAGCCTTAAAGGCTTAACTCAAGAGGTCGTGTTAAGCGAGCTGTTTTACCAATCACAGTCCTGTAATATCAAAGGAAAGGACACCACACAAGTATATATTATAAAAATATATGTATTTATTTCTAAAATAATCCCCAGTACTCTTTATGAGCAAAGCGGCACAAGCGTTAAATCAAAAGCACAGTATAACATACAAAGTTGCACAATTATGGATGAGGGCGGGTGGCCACTCAAACCATATATTAAAAAAGTGGTATAAGAGATACCAATCGAACAGTGGTTAGGCCTAGGGCCTAGGGAATCACTGGGAGCAGTCGGGCCAAGCAATGCTGAAGT
This sequence comes from Lissotriton vulgaris, assembly GCF_964263255.1. NCBI lineage: Eukaryota > Metazoa > Chordata > Amphibia > Caudata > Salamandridae > Lissotriton > Lissotriton vulgaris. The sequence goes on along the minus strand of NC_141699.1, from coordinate 602,124,896 downwards.
TGGGAAAAGCCAGCGGGATTCGGGTGCAGCGCTTAAAGCGCGGCTTGCACCAATGCAATCTCAATGGTGCGTAAAAGTTACACAAATAGAGTTTAAGGATACTTCCGCTGAACCTAGAAGGACCAGACTTTAGACAAAGACCCTAGAGGTGTGTACCAGTGTGGGAACACCGGCGTTGCAATGTTACCTCACCCACAGGAAGCGGGTGCATAGGGTCGAAGTGGCGTCGGGTTTTGTCACGCAGGTTCTTGGTGCTTGAAGCTGAAGATGCTGCAGGCGATGTGAAGGAGAAGTGTCTGGTGTGATCCAAGGGTGGATCAGAGTCGTAAAGTACCTGAAAGCAGAGGGGACAGAGTCTGGGTCACTCAGCAGTGACCAGGGTGGAACCAGGACGTAACCAGGCAATGTTGGGCGCAATCAGGTGGTTGTCGAGGAGTTTCTCTCCGCTGTCACGTGGGCTCTGGGGCATCTGCGACGTCCAGGAGCAGGTCACGATCTGTCCCACATAGGCTCTCACCGTCGGCGCAGTCGGCTTCAAGATTGGAGCAAACAACACTTGGCAAGAGCAATCCACGCAGGACTGGAAGATTGCTTCTGACTCGGACCAGGAGGGTCAGAGCGGGTGCTCCTTTTTAGAGGAGCTGGTGCAGTTCTGGAGCAACCAGATTCGCAAGTCGGTTTTAGGTTTTCATTGGCACAGGGGCCACAAGCCAGCTGGCAAGTGACCGGGCCAACGCGTTGAGCCAAAGAAAGCAGAAGGGCCCCACGCAGCACTCGTCGAGTGTAGAGGGGTGAGCTTCAGTGCAAGAGTGGCTCAGGGTTGGGGCTTCTCAAACCCCGGTGTACAGCTTCGAGGGTCACTCGTGGGCTGCACGGTCAGCGTCTCGTGGTCTTTTCAAGATGGCGTGCCCCACGCTTCCGGTCGCCTCCACAGGTCTCAGCTCTGCAGGGACTGTGGATCGGGCTGTAAGAAGGCAGGCAAGCTTGATCTCGTCGATCTCTGTTGCTCGAGTTCCGGCAGGAACTGCAACAAAGCAGACATCGAGGTGATGGATGGTGCCTGTTTGCACAGGGTGGTCACCCCTTGACCACAAGGGAGATTCTTCAGTCTTCTACGTTGAGTAGGATGTCGAAGGGTCCGGAGTTTCATTTCAAATGTTTCATCAGGATAATCTGAGTGCGTTGGCACTGCTCCCATTCTTATACCAATCTAGGGGGCTGGGTTACCTGCTAGGTCCCCTCCTATGGGTGGGACCCAGGAAGGGGGTGGATACACCCCTTTCCTTTGCTCCAGGCCGCGCTGGGACAGGGGCTGGTGTGCCCCAGAACCGGTTTGGCCAGATTATGCAAGGGGCAGCCTTGTGCTCCCCAGGCAGTGTCTGGTTTCTTTCAAACCTCCCTGCTACAATCACTATCTCCTGTCTGGGGTGGTGTGACACCTCCCTGTGACAGGAAACCCTTTGTCCAGGCCTCTTCTGCGGAGTTTCGGTCAGCAGCAGGAGGTCAGACTTGTGTCTGTGGCAGAAACATCCATTTTGTGGATCTGAGGCTCTTTTAAAAATCAACCGCGTTTCAGTAAAGTAACATGTCTTCTCCCTCTAGAGGGGTGGAATGCTATCCCCGTCGACAGAACTGTCGAGGGGATAGTATTCCAAATCGTATGACACCTTACACGACATGTTTTGATAAAGCCAAACCCAAGTTGCTATATAACCGCGAGGATTATAAGGCACTTAATAGTATATGGTTTGGCATTATCCCGGAACAGCTTAGGGAGTTGTTCCTGACAGCTGCAGACAGGCTCAGCTCATGCTAGGGCACCATCTCACATAAAACCAAGCACTCTGCCTCCAGAATTGTTAAGGCCTGCCATAGGAGTGACTGATAGGTATATATGTGTCCAGTTAGGTTTAGATATAGGCATACTATATCTAAGCAAGGGGTGATTACACCACCTTGCCCCAGCTGAGTGATCAGCCAGTTGTGTCAATTTTAGATAGCCAGCCAGGGGTGGCAAAAGATATGCTGCAGCCCCTGGTATGCCTTGGATGCACCTATGCCCTGGGCACCTATAGTGCTCTGTACAGGGGCTGATAAGGTGACCCAAGCCAATCTAGTTATGCACCTAGGGTACATGGAATCCATTGTACAGAGAGAGCAGATAGCCTGGGGCCCTGATTAGCAGGGAACCAGGCCAACTAAGTCGAAAACCATCTAAACACAAGGCAAAACATCTGGGGTAACCATAGTCAGGTAGCCACGTTCCTACAGGGACGATCCGTATAATTGTTCCTACGTAACAGGAAAACAAAACAACAATAATCCCCTAATATAAAAATGCGCGCTCTCAATTACTATTGGAGTCACCGTACTATTCGTACATATTCAATCTCACCTTAGCAATACGATAGTCTGTGAATCTTTATCTGTAACTCCCTATATGATCCACGAGTATGTGAGATATGTGAGTCTTTATCTGTATCTTTCTATCCGATCCACGAGTACATGACCTGGGCAAAAGTAAAGAAATGCCGATTTTAAAACCCACTAAAGTTGTATCTCATCTAATTCTCATATATATTTGTAATTATTAGTCATGAGACTCACCGATTCCCGACAGACATCAATCTGTGTCAATTTCTGCTCTCGCTCCGCCTACTATTTGGGCGCCATCTTTCCACCCCTTAAATTCCCATTCTCTCCGTGGGCGCCATCTTAAAGTATGTTCTGAAAATGTCCAGGTCAAGAATGCATCCTTGTTATGCATACTACAAACACGTACAAATACATTTATATATCAAGATTATTATTGTTTTCGTATTAGAATATATAGCACTGCTTCCATATTTTAATGAAATCTAAACGTATATCCAAAGTTACGACAGTAAGCCAGTTCCCACTATGGCTCAATAAAAGTTAAATTGCATAAATCACCCATCCGCATTTGCAAGACAAAAAAGTCTTCTTTTGGAATAATAAATATACAATAATAGTCAAAAAAGAAAACCCATCCACAATTACCTCACCAAGCGCTGGTATCGAACCGACAACCTCAGTGTCGACAGGCAGAAAAATAGTCAACACTCCACAGTGAGCTTTAACAACATGTCCGGTTTTCCATACTATAAGGACAAAGCTACAGATTGCTTCACTTCCTCTAAGCCAAATTGTACATTGGAAACCTGAAATATATTAGCCACTAGTATGGATGTGAGGAATTTTGAGAGTTTCGTGGACTCAAAAGTTACTCCATAGCATTTTCTGAACCGTACCCATGGGCAATTAGCGTGCAGACTTCAACAATACAGAAAATCAAAGTAATATTTGTATTTATCGCAGCTCTACAATTCCAGTGTTGTAACTCGCTATATATCTATTGTAATCTTCGGACACAAAAGGCAACTATTCTCATGTTCATCATTATGCCAAATAATAACTCCTACTCAAATATTAAACATCAACCCCTATGGGGTTGTGGTTATTGACGTTAAATCCTGTTCTTAATTCATATAAAGCAATTAAATATCCTTCACCAAAAATAAAATTAAAAATAAATAATAATAAAAATATTGAGGGTAAGGAAAAGAGGGATAGATGGATTTGTCTCACCTATCTGGTAATCTCCAACAGTTACAGTTGACTAACATTGGCATCAACCACATCACCCCATTCTATTAATTGGTGTAATATTTGACCTACATATGTAATTAACTCGTAATAGTCTCAATCAAAACCAAATTACTCATAGTCCCTGCCATATGTTTCAACAATCACAGTGCACAGTTAACAATGTATAGCACCAATCATCCATAACAATTAATGACCCTCTAGTATACTAAATTCTCTTTACTGACTTATTGCCCCAAAAAGTATTGTCGTTCCGGGTCATAATTCAACCCCCGTTCTACTGCTTTTAATTTCATTATCCACATAGCCTTAATACGTCTCAATTTGAGCATCATATTTCCCCCTCGCCTGTCCATTTTGACATGCTCAATCCCATGATATCTGAATTTATGATTTTCAGGATCATCACAATTTTGAACCAAATTCGCCGAAATCGGGTATCTTGTGTCTCCATTTTTCAATGCTCGAAAATGTTCGGCCATCCTGTCTCTTAGTCGCCTGATCGTGCTCCCTGCATATATTTTGTTGCATGTACATACAATAATATATACAACAAATGTAGTATCACAGTTTATAAATAATAAATACCTCAAAATCTACTTTGGGACATTGAACCAATTATATGTGGATGACCTGCACTTTGACCACCACTGTATTGTTATACTTGTTCACTTTGATGTTTGATTTATTTCAATTTGCAGTGCTCAGGGAGGAAGTGTCATATAGTTTTGGTAGTGCCCATTTTGTGGGGACTTGTGGGATTGTCTGGTAACCGATCCCTCCATCCTTTAGAAGCACTCATTTACTTTGAAATTTGCAAACAAGCCCAGAAAAGATGGTAGTGCGCCCTAATCTATACCTGGTTACCAATCTTGTTGTAAATTTATTTTCAGGAGAGGGCTGCCACTGAGGCTAAGATGAATAGAGACAAAGAAGCACAGGAACTATTTAGCAATTTAAGTGCAGGGTCATCGGTTGGGGTGGCGGTTGCTGTTACAGCTAAATCTAAGCATGAGGACCTGAGAGCTAAATTTATTAAATTAGAGAGACTCAAGAAAGCTGAACTCAACAAATGGTGGGATGCAGCTACCTTAAAACAATATTTGGCACTTAATAGAATCCCAGGAGGACTAAGGTCACAAATAGTACCTACCTACGAGGATTTGGAGCCAGATCTTTTAGATTTATGGGAGAAGGAACTGACGAACAGTTCCAAGAATCTGATCAACATATTGATCGAAAATTCAGAAAGGAAGATAGCTAAATCACTAACAAAAATACAAACGTGAGGATGAGATTAAACAACTTAACTTACCTGAACCTACAGTAAAGAACTATACGATTTTAGACGAGATTTTGACCACGCTACAAGCAGATATTAAACGAAGAAAGGCAAGGAAGTTAAAACGTGACAAAAAATGACTATAAAACAGGTAGTGTCTTCACGTTTGCAAGACGTTTTGATTATTTAGTTAATAAAGATCTGGTGTGAAATAATAAAGGTGACTCACTCAATACTATCGATTTGCATTCCTCTTCGAGTAGCATCTCAAATAGTGAGAATGAGGATACAGGGGATTTAAATGCAGTAACAACAGTAGAGAATTCTTTTTTACAGGAAGTTCGGAAATTGAGAATAGGAAATCGAGAAACAGGGGGGAGATTCAGGGATACAGGAGGGCCAAGACAAGGGGAGGAACAAGAGGGAAAGATCGAAGAAAATGTAAGACAAGGGATGAGGACTCGCTCATGGAAGAAGTGAACTAGATGACAGATAAGGCAAATTAAATTGTGATTATTAATCTTTCCTCGTTGGAATTGTCTGTTGATATGATTTCTGTATTAAAGAAGGGTTTGGGCTTTTGGCCGTCTACGCTAGTTGATTGGTATTTGACTAAAATTGATGTATATAAATTTGTGAGACTGCTTAAACTTAAGAAATACTTTGCAAATCAACCATTGAGGATTAAAAGTCCGGCGATAAAACCAGAACTAAGAAGTATGACTATTCAAGATTTATGTAATACTAAATTAATTTTATCACTAACGTAAAGTGAGGAGGATCCTGTAACCATGAGTAAATTACTGGATGATTTGGAGATTAACCAGAGTTCATGTGTAGGTAGCGGGCTTAGAAGCAAATTCAAATGGACGCCACAGTTATCATCTGGAAATATGATAGATGCCTTTCACAAGGCAGTTAACCTAGATATTGGCAGAATCATAGATAAGGATAAAAGTGGTAAGAGATACAATTTCAAAGGGAATCTAACGAGGAAAGAAAAACTGGCCTTGAAAACCTTACCTTCACAACAAGAATTAATTATACAAAAATGCGGATACAGGTGGTTACATCGTTGTGATGGACGAGAGTGACTATAATGATGCGATTAGTTCTCAGTTAAACAATGATAACTATTATGAGCGAGTGACAACAAACCCATTACAAATAGTATCAAATATGATCAGTACTAGACTTAAGGAATGGTATGATTTATCTTTACTGGAATACGATGAATACATGTATCTTAGGATGGAGTTCCCGAGAGCACCATGCATGTATAGTCTTCATAAGATTCATAAAAATAGACAAAAACCTTCAGGAAGACCTATTTTTTCGGGTATTGGGGGACCCACTGAAAAACTTTCACAATGTATTGACTTACATATTAGACAATATGTACATAATTTACCCTCTCACATCGAGGATACTAAACATGTATTGAATTTGATGAGTAACATTGTTTGGGAATCGGGGATGATACTGGCTACATTAGATGTAGTCGCCCTATATACGAATATAGAACAACAGTTGGGTATACAAGCGATGGAGAGTTTTCTTAATAAGAGACCAGCAGAGTATTATGAACATAGTAGAATGCTCATGGATATGACGAGTATTGTTCGGGAAAACAATATTTTTCTATTTGAGGGTAACTGGTATAGGCAGAAACTTGGTACTGCAATCAATTCCAGATTCGCTCCGTCTTTTGCCAACCTCTTCATGGGGTGGTTTGAGGCGGAGTGGATCTGGGGCCCTAAGGGCAGTAGGTGGATCAACCACATATATTACGGGGGGCGGTTTATAGACGACTGCCTCCTTATTTGGAGAGGTACCACTGAGGAATTACAGGACTTTTTTAATTACTTGAATACTAATGAGGTCAATTTGAAATTAAGGACACATTATGACTTTTTACATCTGACCTTTTTGGATATTGAATTGTTTGTAGAGAGGGACAAATTACGTAGTAGGATGTTTCGCAAGGAAACTTGCTGCAATGCATTATTACATGCAAATAGTTGTCACCCGAAAAGTCAAATTAATTCAATCCCATATGGGGAAATGTTAAGAGGATGCAGGAATTGTTCAGAGCAACATGATTTTGATATGAACTTGGGAGACATGGTATCTGGATTTAGATATAGGAGTTACGATAAGAGAATAATTGGTCAAGAGGAGGCATAGAAGTTAAAGAGAAAGGATACTCTCAAAACCAAGCAGAGATCTGGTACAAGTGATGAGAAGTTAGAGAAAATCGGAGTGATTACTAACTTTGGAATAGGGAGTCATAAGTTGTATACTGTACTAAACAAATATTGGCATCTTTTAAAAAATGATAAGGATATTGTACCATTTCTTACTGATAAAGCCAGTATCACCTTTAGGAAGGGTGTTACATTATCCAATATTGTGAGCCCTAGTTACCCCAGACCTGTTCCTAATGAAAACTGGTTGAACAACCAACTCATAGGCTTCTATTGTAGTGGAAAAGGTAGCGCATGCAGATGGGCCATTAAGAAAATTAAGATGTTTGACTATAATAATACAGGGATGCATGAAATCAAATCATGTATTAACTGTGATACTACATTTGTTGTATATATTATTGTATGTACATGCAACAAAATATATGTAGGGAGCACGATCAGGCGACTAAGAGAAAGGATGGCCGAACATTTTCGAGCATTGAAGAATGGAGACACAAGATACCTGATTTTGGCGCATTTGGTTCAAAATTGTGATGATCCTGAAAATCATAAATTCAGATATCATGGGATTGAGCATGTCAAAATGGACAGGCGAGGGGGAAATTGGATGCTCAAATTGAGACGTATTAAGGCTATGTGGATAATGAAATTAAAAGCAGTAGAACGGGGGTTGAATTATGGCCCGGAACGACAATACTTTTTGGGGCAATAAGTCAGTACAGAGAATTTAGTATACTATAGGGTCATTGTTACGGATGATTGGTACTATAAATTGTTAACTGTACACTGTGATTGTTGAAACATATGGCAGGGACTATGAGTTATTTGGTTTTGATTGAGACTATTAGGAGTGAATTACATATATAGGTCAAATATTACACCAATGAATATAATGAGTTGATATGGTTGATGCCAATGTTAGTCAACTGTAACTGTTGGAGATTATACAGATAGGTGAGAAGAAGTAATTTCTGTTTGGACAAATCCATCTATCCCTCTTTTTCTTACTCTCAATATTTTTATTATTATTTATTTTTAATTTTATTTTTGGTGAAGGATATTTAATTGCTTTATATGAATTACGAACAGGATTTAACGTCAATAACCACGACCCCATAAGGCTTGATGGATAATAGTAGCGTAGGAGTTATTATTTGGCATAATGATGAACATAAGAATAGTTGCCTTTTGTGTCCGAAGATTATTAGATATATAGCGAGTTACAACACTGCAATTGTAGCGCTACGATTAATACGAATATTACTTTGATTTTCTGTATTGTTGAAGTCTGCACGCTAATTGCCCATGGTTACGGTTCGGAAAATGCTATGGAGTAACTTTTGAGTCTACGAAACTCTCAAAATTCTTCACATCCATACTGGTGGCTAATATATTTCAGGTTTCCGATGTACAATTTGGCTTAGAGGAAGTGAAGCAATCTGTAGCCTCGTCCTTATAGTATGGAAAACCGGACGTGTGGTTAAAGCTCACTGTGGAGTGTTGACTATTTTTCTGCCTGCGGACACTGAGGTTATCGTTTCGATACCAGCGCTTGGTGAGGTAGTTGTGGATGGGTTTTCTTTTTTGACTATTATTGTATATTTATTATTCCAAAGGAAGACTTTTTTGTCTTGCAAATGCGGATGGGTGATTTATGCAATTTAACTTTTATTGAGCCATGGTGGGAACTGGTGTACTGCCGTAACTTTGGATATACGTTTAGATTTCATTAAAATAGGAAGCAGTGCTATACAATTCTAATACGAAAACGATAATATTCTTGATATATAAATGTATTGGTACATGTTTGTAGTATGCATAACAAGGATGCATTCTTGACCAGGACATTTCCAGAACATACTTTAAGATGGCACCCACGGAGAGAATGGGAATTTAAGGGGCGGAAAGATGGCGCCTGAGTGGTACGCGGAGCCAGAGCAGAAATTGAAACAGATTGATGTCTGTCGGGAATCGGTGAGTCTCATGACTAATAATTACAAATATATATGAGAATTAGATGAGATACAGCTTTAGTGGGTTTTTAAAATCGGCATTTCATTACTTTTACGCAGGTCATGTACTCGTGGATCGGATAGAAAGTTACAGATAAAGACTTACATATCTCACGTACTCGTGGATCATATAGAGTTACAGATAAAGATTCACAGACTATCGTATTGCTAAGATGAGATTGAAAATGTACGAATAGTACAGTGACTCCAATAATAATTGAGAGTGCGCATTTTTATATTAGGGTGTTATTGTTGTTTTGTTTCCCCTGTTACACAGGAACAATTATACGGATGATCCCCGCGGACACATAAAGAGAACAAGATAGAGATTTATATAATTACATACTACTAAGGTGAGGTTAAGACAGATTTGGGTTACATTGTCATCAACAACGTGTGTGGGTGCAATATTTATATCTGGAAGATATTGTATTTTTTCTTGATACTTAGGATTGATATCTGAATTTGGGATACTGGCAACGAGTGAATACTGACTTGAGGAGCAATCAATAATAGATCAACGGTGTGATACACATTTTTTGAGGTGAGACCGGTATTCGGTTTATCTGTGAACATCCGCTAAAGCTGAAATTTTGAGATGAGAAAGCACGTTGCGCTGCTTTAATATGCAGACATAATAAGGTTAATAGTGTAATTGGCATGATTCAAAGGGGGTTCATTTTGATTTGATATTTATTCAGTTAAGATAAAACAGAGGAGAGTGACTAGGATTGAGCTGTTTCAGGAGTAGGAATGCATGTAATTGACACCAAATTGGAGCATTATTGGAATTTAGTAGAGTTTGTAGTTGGTGAAGCCAATTGCAATAATGGTTCTTTAAGACAGGCTGTTTTCTTTTTTACAGATGGTTGAATTGATTGGGTACTTGAACAGATGGTTATAGGAGTAACATATAATAATGTATTAAAGGTGAATCTGTTTTTGAGTTAATATAATCTTGGGTCCAAAGTGCGCATGGGTGTTGTACCAAGTTTTTTCTCTTATCTAACAAGTTCTTTTCTGTTTACTAAAAGATCCCAATGGGTGAACTGTGACTATCACATCTAGTGTTCTTCTTGTTTTCTGACTGGATCTTAAATTAAGGTCTAATTAATTTAATAATTAAACAATTTGTGTAGAACAAAATGTTTTATGTTATTTATTTTGGGTTGCAGCCCTGTTAGAATCGGGGGTTTCCGGGTGGCACGGGTAAGCACCGGTGACAAACAGGGACCCTCTCCTCTAGTCAGGGTAAGAGAACTACTCCTTCAGAAATAACCCTTACTCACCCCCTAGGTAGTGTGGCGCGAGCAGACAAGGCTAATCTTCAGGGCAATAGTTAGTTAAGCATTTATGATCACACACAGCAAATATAATGACCCACCACAAATGGACACCAGTCGTAAGGTTGTATCAAAAATGCATAGCTTTATATAAAAATATTCAGTTGCAGATGTAACACAAGACCAATATAACGTTTAGCGAATGAGACCACCAGATTTAAAAAGGCAATTGTTCTCTTTAGTGTTCATTACCAGCAAGGTACGTTATAGTTCAATGAACGATGGATGGCAGGGAAAACAGAACGTTGCGGACCCTGGATCCGATGTGAACTCGGCCTGAGTTCACTTGTACCTTGTTCGAATGTCCGAGGCTTTTCAGGAGCGACCTTGGTGAGGGCGGACTCGGGACAAGGCCAGCAGTTCTCCGGGAAGTGTCGGGCTCGAAGTCCCCTCGAGGTGCGAGGCGGATGAGAGCAACAGTGGATGGTTGTGGCGATCCGGGGTCGAAGCAGCTCACAAGGCGAGGCGCCGTTCAGGCCTGCGGGACGTACTACTTCTTAGCACGCCAGGTCGTACCTGTGGATCTGGGCAGGATGTTGCGTTCTCGGGCAGACAGGTGCAGCACCGGGCCTCCGGTACCCCTGTACGGAAGGCCTTTTTTGAGGTGCGGCACAAGCCTTGGTATGCGGGAGTGCAAAGCGAGACAGTCGGGTACGTTCGACATACGGACCGTCCGAGGAAATGAAATGCTCTTCGTGCAGATTCAGGCGGGAGAAGATGAGAGGTGCACAACGTGCTCCGTAGCAGGCGAGGTGTCAGGAGAGCGGGCGGCCCGGCACTGAAGCGGAGAGCGACTCAAGCTTGAGCTGGGCTCTCTGCGGCGGGGCGGCCAGGCTCCGAGCTGTCTCGACCTTGGAGGGCGAAGGCACCCGAGTCTCAACTCTGGCGAGGGAATAATAACTTGAGGGCCCAAAAGCAGACGGGCACAGGCAGAATTGAACCCAATGGTCCTGGGGTTCAGGTCAGAGGGGCAAGCTCGGATCAAGCCCTTGGAGATAGTTTCGGGCACAAGTCTTCAAAGTCCTCTCTGGTCTTTTCCTCTCCGTTCTCAGCAAGGCACCACTGCAGGTTTCCTTTCCTCAGCTTCTCTTGGTCCTTCTAGTCAGGCAGAGGTTCGTTGTGGAAAACTGGATCTAATTTCTTAGGAGCAGGGTTCCTACCTTTATACTCGGGTTCTTTTGTCTTGGCAGGGCAGGGGGGCCTTTGCATAGCTCATCTCAGTTCTTGAGCACTCTGTTTTGCAAAGTCTGAGTTTTCCTGTGCAGACGCTCCGCAGGGGGTGGAGCCAGCATTGTGGAGACAAGTACAGTCCAAGAGTACTCTGTTGACGGTCGTCCCCTCTTTCTTTACACAGTGAAGGTCAGAGTCTTTAGCCGTTCCCCAGGAGGCGGAGCCGGCATTCGGGTGGCAGAGCACAGGCCTATCTAGAGTCAAAGGGCACTCCCCCCACCCATCCTGGTGTAAACGTCCTATTCACCACCTGTCTTCTCCCAGCCCTGTCAAATACACATACGAGCACAGGCGGGCTGAGATGGTTAGGCAAGCAAAGGCTAACTATCTAAAAGTAGCAATTGCAAACACAGGATATTAAAATAAACTTTACTAAAAGAAGCATTTTATTATTCTGAGTTCAGGCATACTAAACTTGACTCTCTACCGTGCTCTCTGAGTCTGCCGGGAATTATAGAGTGTAATAATTCCGGCAGCTCGTCTCGCCTATGGGGAGCAGGTAGCCTTGCAATAGCGAAGAACGAAGATGGCGGTAATTCACTATCAGGACATGCCACGCATCTGGCTTGTCCTACCTTAGGCTTACAATGCACCCTGCCTGAGGGCCTACTATAGGGGTGATTCATATGAAGTAAAGGGAAGGTTTCGGGGCTGGCAAGTGGGTGCACTTGCCCAGATAGCATGACTGTACGAGACTTCACGCAGATTCTGCGATGGCAGACCTTAGACACATTTTACGGGCTGCTTCTGTGGGTGGCAAATCCAGTGCTGCAGGCCCACTAGCAGTATTTAACTTACTAGCCCTGGCACTCCTCGTGCACGCTACTGGGGACTGACCGTAAGTCAAATGAGCCAATCATGAATATCAATCACATATACAGTTTACATTGGGAGCACTTGCACTGTGGCACAGATTGGCCGGGGCGCAGTGCCCTGAGCATCGAATACCAGAAAACATTGGAGGCACATCAGCAAAAGAGGAAGGGAGACTCACGCCAAGGTACCAGGTCTAACAAGCCCTGAGGAAGTCATGATGCATTAGGAATTGCATGACAAAACACATGTTGGCTGCACTTCTTAAGTTTACAGTATCACCTTGGATGTGCACTGTAACTCATATTAAGAAGATTTGTGTTGAAATTGGAGAAATTCTTGACTTGTGATTACGGAATGGATTAATAACTAATGGACTTGAACAAGACTTGGAATGTGAACTGATAAATAAATACCTCGAAATCTACTTTGGGACATTCAACCAATTATATGTGGATGATCTGCACTTTGACCACCACTGTATTGTTATACTTGTTCACTTTGATGTTTGATTTATTTCAATTTGCAGTGCACAGGGAGGAAGTGTCATATAGTTTTGATAGTGCCCATTTTGTGGGGACTTGTGGGATTGTTTGGTAACCGATCCCTCCATCCTTTAGAAGCACTCATTTACTTTAGAAATTTCCAAACAAGCCCAGAACAGATGGGAGTGCGCCCTAATCTATACCAGGTTACCAATCTTGTTGTAAACATACCAATCTGGCTTCAGGAAAAACCACAGCACCGAAACCACCCTCCTGGCGGCAACATTCGACATACGCTCCCTCCTTGCCAGAGGCGAGACTGTGGCCCTCATCCTGCTGCACCTATCCGTAGCCTTCGACACAGTCTCTCCCCGCGCCCTAGCAAGCAGACTCCACAACACAGGGATCCGGGAAAAGGACCTCGACTGATCTGCTCATTCCTCTCTGGCAGATCGCAGTGAGTCAGACGCCCAGCCTTCCCCTTGGATTTCACACCAATCACCTGCAGAGTTCCCCAAGGATCCTCCGTCAGCCCCACCCTGTTCAACATCTACAAGGCCCTCTCGCCCCCATCTAAAATGTTGTAATACAGTTCTCAAGAAGAGTAACGTCCAATAGTGCCAGGTAGCGAAAATCAGGAGAGGGCCCCCTGGCGGGTGGCAAACACCATGAGTCCCCAATACCTGAATCTGTAATTCCGGGACTTTTTCTAGTTCTGTGGCAGTCTCATCACAGCCTGTGTCTCTGCAAGCCCTAAGTTAGGATGTGGGCCATTGCCGCCGTTATGGTTACTAGTGTGTTGGTCTGCCCGGCTATCAAGCCAACTAGAGGCCGCCTCTGGGTGCTCGAAGAACCAGGCTGGCCCCAGCCTCTACACCAAAGCGTGTCGGGAAGAGCATCACATATTTAAACTCCTTCTCTCTAAATTTCATCTTTACCATCAAGAAGAACCACCTCTGTTTCTGTAACATCTGCGTAAAGTCCAGGAAAAAGGTGATCACTGCGTTGTCAAAGCGGAGTGGAGGCGCTGTTCTGGCATTCTGAAGGATCACATCCCTGTCTCTGAAATTCAAGATTCTTGCCAACATTAGGCGCTGGAGGGTTCCCGGCCATTGGCGCCCTGCCCGGAACCCTGTGAGCCCTCTCGATGACAAAAAGTTTGCTGAGGCCTTTGGGCTGTAGATGGTTAAGGATAAGGTCCTCCACAAAGAGGTCTGGCACCTGTCCCTCTGCCTTCTCCAGCACCTCCAGGGAACTGTATGCCATTCACTCCATGTGATGGAATGAGGAAGTGGAACACGCTGGTACACTAGAAGATAAATTCACGGAATCTGATGAAAGATTGAAAGGGGAACCGGCCCACTCCGGGACCTTCCAGGAATTAGGACGTTTTTGAAGCGACGGCTAACTGCCAACCTCCACAACTTGGAACGGCTGTCACAATTTCCATAACTGTATGTGAAACACGAGTGGCTCAACATCAGAAACCCCAAATCCAAAATAGAAAATTGCAGCGACCACCTGATTCCTGCCCGGCCACACATCCAGAAAGCGCAAAGATTCGACAAACCCCTTTTAGCGTTTTGGATGAACTGAACTTACCTCAAGTCCCCTGAGGTTTAAGGAACAGGGGAAAGAATTCATTTGGCCCTGAAGAGAGTTTGTGAAGAAACCCTTCAAACTCGAAACGCGTAGGTGAACAGGATTACGTCCTAAGTTTGGAACTACGGATAAAACACTTAGGAATCTATAGCCTAAAAACATTTTTTCTGAGAGGTTATTTGTTTTCATGCAGACTCATTGAAAGGCTGCTTTTTGGGCGAATATCGCTTTTGTGATGAAATGTATGTTTGCTTAAATGCTTATATTGATGTTACTGAAAAATACCTTGACATCTTTCCCTCCTTTTTGAAATATTATCACTTTGTTGGAAATTATTCTCACCAGTTATATGCTTTCATATTGTTTATGTTTGTGAATTCATGTTTTGTGTTGTAAAGATTAGGCATCACGACTTTGTTGGCCAGTACGTAAATGGCAGTGGTATTTCTCTGTACATGAACAGTATCTACAAAAAGTTTTTTTCAAAAATTGATGAATAAAACGGCGAAAATAATCGCCTTGATAAACATATTAAGTTTTGTTTATCGTTTCATCCAAAATTGAATGGTGTGAAATATAACGAAGTGTGGGTTCCTTCCTTTTTCACAAAGTATTTGGGCCCTTACCCCACTTCTGTCCATATGGGCCAAACTCCTTTTTGTTAGACATTCTCCAGCACCTCCAGCATGCAAATGTTTTTTCGCCAAAGCCGCCCTTCATAATCATCCAGTTTGAATTCGGCAACTTTTCGGAAGGACTGCAAGTCCCAAACATAGCCCTGGAGTTGTGTGACATATCCAACAAGTTCGGGCTGGACTGTTCGCATGAGGCACAGAGTCAAGGCTGATTTGCATATGGCCATGTCTGAACTGGGTTGGTGTGGAGTGCAAAAAAAGATGGATTTAGGCCCAGATCTCTGTAGTGGGGTGAATGCATGACATTGTGCTGCATTCTGTCCATCAATTGTTGTTTTTGCACATCTCCAACAAGGCTCATCGTTGTGATTTCTACTTGTTGGACCTTTTCGCTGAGTTTGGTGAGGTTTGCACAGATAAGGTTTAAGTCGATTGAAAGAGTCCATCTTGTGCTCTAGGGAGTCTTTACGCTAGTAATGGCATCCATGACGTCCTTTAGAGTTAACTCCGGATTTTCTCCTACCATGTTGCTCATTGATTTACCCCTGGTGTGGGTCTCCTGTGGCGAGTCCCTGGGTTAGGCGTATCAGTCAAGTTTGTTGGCCTGGACGATTTTGAAGCCCTTTGACCCTGTTGATTTGTGTTTGTCCATAGCGGCGTCTATGTGCGTTCAGGTTTGTTCTTGTTGGGCTATTCCTGGGCACCGCAAGCCGACGAGTCCGCTAGGCAGAAGGGTGCCCGGGAGGTTGAGGTGCGTTTCTCTACACCACACATGTGTACCTTCTGGAAGAGGTTGGTAGTACGGGGCCGCCGGCCCAGGACCTTATATTAGGTCTTGGCGAGCAGCTACGATGGCTCAGGCTGTCTTCTGGACTTTGCACTGTCCGACCCAAATCACTGCGAGGCCGTTTCCGCTGGCAAGCACCAAGGGTTAGAGCGCCACCCCGGTGCTTCACAGGCCCCCTTCTTCCTCACCGCATCCCTGCACAGGCTGGGTCTCTTAGGCGGCCTCTCCACATTCCCTCCGTCGGCTGTTGCGCCGTCCTGCAAGTCTGGTGGGCGTCTCTCATTTGGATGTTGGCTCCGTTTCGGGCTGCGGAGTCGGCTCCCGGTTTTGCCGCCGTGGTGGTCCGCTTCCCTCAGTACCTAAGTCAGCCGCACGTCGCACTCTAGGCCCCGGCTCATGCATCTCTGTAGGCCCAGATCGAACGGGGCTCGCAGAGTCGGCAGTATTCGATCCTGGGTCTCAGTAGCCCCCAGCAACTGCTCCGCACTGCTTCCGACACAGTTTACTCTTCCTGGGACTCGGATAGATGCATCGGATAGACATATGTGGAAACAGGGACTACGAAGCGAACTAGTTAGGTGGCCTTCAAAGTCTGCTGCTTGGCCACGCCCCCTTCCTGAGCATTATTAGTGTGTAGAAAGTGCAGGAAATGGTGTTTAAAATATAAAGCTGTGTCAAAAATGACTCCTAGAATCTTTGCTTTTGTTGCTGGAGTGAGAAGCTTCCTAAGTTCCTGGGGCCCCCAGTTGGTGACTTGAAGGAGACATTAGATCCTAAAAGCAGGACCTCAGTCTTTCCCAAGTTCAACTTCAGGCAGTTCTGTGTCCTGAGCATTGCTGGTTACTGAGATGACAATCTTAGTATCATCAGCATAGGACCCCATGGCAAATCCAAAAGATTTAATTAGACCTGCCAGGGGAGTACAATACATAGCTTAAAAAGGGAAGGGCTGAGCCAAAGGGTAGTCGAAATGAAGGAGCCGCAAACTTGCCTAGTTCCACAGATTGCTCTTGCTCAGTTAAAAAAGATTTCAGAAAGTGAAAGAGTTTTACTACTAGTTCCTAGGCTTTGGAGACAAGTTATCAATAAGCAGTAGTCAACAATGTCGAACGCTGCAAAAATGTCTAATAGAATTAGAATGGCATTACCCCTGTGTCCACCGCACATATGATCTCTTCAGTGGTGGTAATCAAGGCCAGCTCCATACTGTGCTCACTCCTGAAACCATACTGAGTCACATCCAAGAAACGGTTATCATTAATGAAGGTGGTAAGTTCTTGATTTATACATTTTTCAATACTTTTTGCCGGGAGTAGAAGACAAGAAATAGGGATGATAACTGCTGGGATCCATAGTATCCAAACTGGTTTTTTTAAGAGAGGAAGGATGGAAGCCGTTTTCCATTGCAAAGGAAATACTAACAGTCTTAAAAATAAGATTAAACATGTCTAAGATCATGAGCATTGATATCTGGGGCCAAGTGTATAATTCTTGGTAGACAAGGATCAGCTGGTGAGCCGGATTGAGCTGTCAAGAGAAGTTTAAGGACCTGGTCGTATGTGGTAGGTGAAAAGGTGAATGGAGTGGATGAGTTATTACCAGCCAAGTCCAAGGGGAGTGTCTGGCCACTACTAGCATAATTCCCCACAATAGAAGGGCTGCCAATGTTAGCATACCATCCTCTAGTATTTAGATTAATTGAGAAGGCATCGTAGATGTCACAAACTTTTTGTTGAAAGGAAGAAGCTAGAGAATTGCAGACATTTTGATCAATGGATGGATTATTTTTCTCAGTGAGTTTGGTTAACATTTGAACCATGGCAAATAGTTCTTTTGGGACATTTTTAGCTGATTTTATTTTATCTGTAAAATAGATGGTTTTTGCATTAGCGATCAACTCTTTATATTTTTGTGATCATTTTTCTGTGGCTTTTATTCTCTGCAGTAGCATAGCTCTGCCTCCGACGGCGTTCCTGTCGGCAACAGTGCTGTTTTTCAAGCCTGAGTTCCCCAGAAAGTCGAGACTCAGATGGCAAAGCTCTGCAAGCCCTATCGAAGGCACAAATGTATCTATTACAGAGCCAATCAAGACATGATAGTCTGCAGTGACGGTCTCCAGATCACTGGCTATCAAAGGCCTACTGCTGACTAGAGAAGTGTTAAGTTCAGTGGCATCAATAGTATGCCACAGGTGTCACTTGTGTTTCTCCGCTGGAGGATTCGACGTACAAGGTACGTTCGGAAGAATGAGAATGAACATGATCGTGGAGTGATCTGACCAAGAGAGCTGAAGCGAACCAGTTTTTTTTAGAAAAGGATTACCTGTGAAAAAACAATCAAGCAAGTGCCCTGTCATATGGGTGGGGTCTTCAATGACCTGTTCCAAACCTAAAGTGGTCATTAAGTCAGCGAGGTCACTTGAGTCCCTATCCAACACGTTATCCAAATGGAAGTTAAAATCACTGAGAAGAACCATGTAATCATAGAAATTGAGGTTAGATTCTAGTAATTGGCTAAAAGCTTGGAGAAAGCTAGCTAACTCAAGGGGCAGGGGGTGGTAGATAAGGCCATTAAAAGTGTACTTATGACTAAGTTTGAGTTTAAAAGAGAATGCTTTGCATTCAAACTTAGATGGAATATTCAAACAAGTTGCCCTCAGATGAGCATGATAGACTATGGCTAGGCCCTTGCCATCTTCCCTCGCGGTCTTTCCTACCAATGGTAAAACCGGTTGGGGTTTCACCAAGTCCAGGCCGGACACTGCGTCAGCCCAGGTCTCTGTGACAAAGGCTATGTCTAGTGTGTGATTTTCAAAAAATTCAGTCAACTCATGTTTATGTTTTATGAATGACAAAACATGAATTAGCATACAATGCCAGGTCTGCGTTCTATCAGTATCCACAGCAGTAAGGGGCTTGGAAGGCTCAATTAATCTCACCTTATAGTTTGTCAGGGTGAGGTTGCATTCGGGGCAGCTCTGTGGGATCTAATCGCTAGTGCAGTTGAGCACTGAGCCAGTGCTGTGTTTGCTCAGGGAATTCAACCTGAGAAGTTAATTCCTCGGGTAACAGTTTGTTGTCCTAGACTTGGGAGTAGAATCAACAGGGAGCTGGTGCTGAGCGTGGTCCGAACGCAGACAGACTTGCCTTTGGCACACCATAGTCACTGACTAAAATAGGAAAACTAAAATGGTACTAGCGATAGTTACTATCATTTTATTTTTCCTTTTGTTCAATGGGGCAACGCTCCTCTACCTTGGTGTAGGAGCCGCCACTGCTCACTCCTCTAGCATGCATCTGGCTAGAGGAGCATCCAGCTCGCTACCAATGCCCCTAGACAGAGTGCACAGGAATGGCTGCTCCTTGCGCCGCATTTGTGGCGCATCTGGGGGATGAAGGAGGTAAGACAACACTGGTTGGCAGTCCTTGACTTTCTGCTGAGCTGATGACTGCATTGTAGTTTACTTTTAGGAGAAAAAAAAACTTACATGTATTCTTGTTCTCTCTCGAGTTTCCTCTTTCTACAACAATGTCCTTTTCCTTCTATCGCTTCTGATCCCCATTTTGTATTGTAACATCAGCTTCTCTCCCCTCTCCTTGGCATCCATTTACTGTTTCACTCCATCTTACTTTACTTCTTAATCTTCCCCACTTTCATGTTACTCTTCCAGCATCCTTCTCAGTCTTTTCTCCCCTTTCATGGGACACACCACTGAGGGCTGGGGATATGTATCTAGGCTGCAAAGCAGAATCCTGTAAGGAAACGATAGAGTGGAAAAGAATAACGTAAAGGCAAAAGCTTCTCGGATACTGTCCTAGGCAAGCATTTGCAATGCAATAGGTCTCGCATTTGCAAGAGTTTAATCTATTGTCCTTTACAATGGCAGTAGCTCAAACTCTTGTAAATGCGAGACCTATTTCACTTCAAAGAAGCAGCCGCCATTGTCCGGGGCTGCTTGAAAGTGAAAGCGCGCATGGTGAGGAAAAGCACGTTGTGTCTGCAAGAGGAGAATCCCATTAAAGAAAAGAGTGCTTGCAGACTAAATAAGACATGTCATGTTGCAACAGAAGTAAAAGTGCCAGTCGCCATGCAAGGTTACAAATGCGGACAAGGCGGTACCAAGGAGGGACTAACAAACCTTATAACGACTCGCAAGACAGCGTTAACTCAAAATGAATCAAGGATAAAAGGAGTATGTTTCTGAAAAATACAAGAAAACCCAGCCTTGGAAACCAGATGTGCACTGAGGAATCAAGACTATTAGTCTTCATGGAAAGGTTTTCTCCCACAAAGAAGGCACGATCTGAGATGCAAAATGTAACACAAATGAACGTGTCTTCCAGCTTCGTATGTGTAGCTGCAGACAGCAGCGTAGACTCACTCCAAATATATAGGTTAGCGTGGGTAAGTCAATGAAACGAGTTAGCAGATAATCTGTGGCACACATGATAACTGCAGCATTTCCCAGTCTGCATGACCATCAATAGAAATCCACTCAGAGGGGCCGCATCCTTTTCTGTTACAGACGCCTGGGGTTTGGAAGTTATTCCTCGCAGCCAGTCACCAGGCTCTCCTGCATTCATTTAGCCTGCCAGGTACATGAAACAGCTCGATCCGTACCTGGCACGAGAACTCTTCACTCTGTGCTCTCTCAGCACAGCAACAGTACTCAATTCCGGTATGCACCTGTTACAACGCATTTTTTACAACGCACTACCACTACAACGCAGGCATTACAACGCATACCATTACAACGCATAGCGCTGGGGGGCGCTCTAGGATAAGAGGTAAGTTTAATTTACTATCCAACACCTTCCCTAGGGTCCACGGGGACTGGAGTTAGAATAGTAAATTATACTTACCACTATCCAGCACCCCAAAGCGCTATGCGTTGTAATGGTATGCGTTGTGAATACCGCGTTGTAATGGTATGCGGAGTAAAAGTATGCGTTGTAACGTCATACATCCCTCAATTCCTGGAAAACGCCCACAGTGAGACCTATATTAAAGGCGGCCATCAGGGGGCAGCACCGGCAGCACGTGCTGCACCTGCTCAAGCAGAACGCTTCATAGTGGTTTTGTAAGTGTACTACCCAGATCACACTGTGTTCTAGGCAGCTACGGCCCCTCCTCTATGGCATATAATAACATGTGACACACTGATCTATTTAAAATATTGTTTTTGTAAATTTATATTAACGAAAGGGGATGTGTGTCATCCTGACCAATGGTGTCTTACAGAACCATGGGTCAGAGTTCCACATACTTCACATTCTATCTGTGGTCAGTTGGCCCAGGCTCTGTTAAGAAATAGTTTATTGTATTTATGCTAATACACTATACCAATAACCTCGTTTGACCTTCATTGGAATTTTACACATACTCTCAGCAATCCTCTATACAATGATGGACCCCATTTGCATAGTGTCACCATCAATGTCTTCTGACGGGCATCTCTGGCATAGGTGTCTTTTCTGATATCAGGTGTCCTTCCAAGGAGTTCGGTGGGTATCCCAGGAATGCAAAGGTGATTAACCAGCACGAACGGTTGACCCTGTCAATGTTGGGCATTGTCAAACTTATAATTGGCACCCAAACTCGGGTATATACTAAAAACGGAAAGCTGGTGATGTGAGACTGAAAATGTTATTTTCATACAATTACAAACTTCAGCTTGGGGGAATATAATTTATTGTAATTATTTCACTAAAGTTAAATCTGGTATTTGAAAGCAAACTGTTTAATATTGCAAAATAGTCGAGTGTGCCCAAACTCATTGCTTCTCCGTAATATATCATAATAGGATTATGCTGATATGTGAGTGAAATTTCATGCTAAATTGGGGCCATCTATTGCTGATACTATTTTCATACTGCAATGGTATTCCATGTGTCCTTAGGCCAAACATTAAGACTGTTGTTACTTAAGGGATGTGTTGGCAGTCCGAACCTGCAAAGTAATAGTAGTCTGAGTGGTATCTGGCCCACTGAGTTCTGTCTAAGCCGTGGGGTAGCTGTGCTTCATGTGACCTTGCAACACTCCCCTGACCCTTCCCAGCAGATTCCCTCAGGTCCCTGGGGGAGGCAGCTCCAGGTTCTGTCTATGTGCAGTCTCCTAAGCCTTCCTAATCTGTTCAGCAAACCAAATTGCATTTGCATACTTCATAAAACATTAATGTAATGCATTTGTAAATAAAAGAAAGCACACATAAACATAAAAATGTAACCATTTAAATCAGCTTCTACAAACCAAAACATAACGTATAAAGAGTCCAAAAACATAAAGTTACAGGTACAATCATCAATTAAAAGCCCAAAGAGAAACAACACATTTGATTCCTTTTTTATATGAACAGAGTGAGTCTTGACTTTAAAAACATTTTCTGCTAGTTGGTTAGTCCAGGAGTGTATACAATTGTATTATTTGGGGTGAGCGACACCGAGAAGACAGGCTTAACTTAGGGTAATGTACTAAGTATTTATTCAGTACCAAAACAGTACTAAAATCGAAACGCAACCCAATAAAAATCCCAAACTGAATTAGAAAATTAGAGTAAAATGTAATAAACAAAATGACTCCCAAATGACAAAACTCCAATAATAAGAACTGTTGATATTAATTTTTAGGTAGGAATGACATCAAGAAGCACAAAGTGACTATGATAGTCAATGGTCGCTGTAGAGTAGGACCTGGGCGCAATTTGATCCTGGCCATGACAGAGCGCAGGTCGCAAACACCAACGAGGCTCGTCCTGGGCAACGATTTTACCTTCTATCGTTAACCCTTTCTTTACCACAGGTGTACACCTCTAAAGGCCCCCAGGACCTCATGGGAAACACCAAGTGACTCAGAGATTGTCCGGCATAGGCCAAACAGCAATGTCCAGTCCTGGTCCAGTTGCCTTTGGTCAGCTGGGCAGTTGCAGCAAAAGGCAACTGCATAATGCACTGCTGTGTGTTTCTCCCATGTGCATGGGATAAACACACAGCAGAGCAAGAAGAACAAATGATGGGTGAGTAAAACTTAACAGTCATTAATCTATCTACCCATGAAGTTACCAGTGAGAAACATTCTATATTAGAGTTTGGGTTGTCCTTTTGCCCTATTGACAATTTTAACCATGTAGAAACACGAATTGATCGTTTTGTGTTCATCAGAAAACGTTAAGTTACTTAAGGCTTTTACACAGCAGAAAGATAGGTGGATTACAAAACCTTGGGCTGTGGGTGATGGTATTAGAGATTCCACTTTTAACTGTTTGAACATTGGAGAAATTCCAGTATTGGCAACTTTGCATGAGTTTGAACAGAGTGGAAGAGAGTGGAAGAGATTGGGAAACGGAAAGGGACTTGTTATGCAGTTTGGGGTTGGAAGAACAAGACAGAATGACTCTCGACCCAAATCTAGATACAACTCTGTCACACCACATGACACCACATGACAACATAAATTCCTTTCATGAGATTGTAAAACGTGACCTCTTGAAACTCTGTCAGGGGTGTGATAAATAATTTGCCAAAAAGCTGACATCTAGCCAGATGGCTGCTCTCACTTCCTTAAAGGGGGAAACCTCTTTTGTCATTAAACCCTAATACAATGTTGAGAATGTTGGTTTATGGAACATAAACATATTCACTCAGGAGGCTAGGAGACAGTTAACTCTGTCAGGTTGCTATGAAATTTATTCCATTGTGGCATACAGACAAACTATCATTCCCTATTATCCGGCTAGCATGGAAAGGGTTTGTTGAGTCTTGAAGAGTTCCATTTGTTTTATGCTGAAGTTTCCTACAGCACCATGTTTCTACATGTTGCCTAAAGTACATACACACAAAACAAAAACCCAGGCAGGCCACCCATAATATCGGTCAAAAATAGCCTATTAGAGAACACTTCTATTTATTTGGATTTTTTCTGTGTCCCTATGTTCTCAGCCTTCCAGCTTACTGCTGATACAGTACAGATTCTCTGGCGAAAATACAAAAAATCCCTTGGAAAGATAGTTACATTGTGGTCACTACTGATGTGGTGTCCTTGTACACTTGTAAAGTTGGGTATAGAGGCTTACAGGTATTTCTTAGGGATAAACCCATTCCCAAGTATTATCATTTCATGATACTCCTCTATATGTTAAGGTTTTGCTTGGAGAGCAATCTTTTTCTCTTTGGTGATCAATGGCATAGACAAATAACTGCCACGGGTAGCTGCTTTGCCCCGAGTTTTGCAGGAATTTTTATGGGTTGGTGGGAGGCACAATCCATCTGGACCGAGACAAACACAAGACGGACACAACACCTGAAATTCTGGATGCGGTACATTGACGATCTATGCATAGTGTGGGATGAGCCACAAAATACACTTGATCCTCTCTTAGAGTGGACTAACACCAACCAATTGAACTTAAAGTTCACTTGGAAGACACACACATCTGTCATGGAGTTTCTTGGCATTCTGCTGATTGTTTAAGATGGCACTGTGCACACTAGTCTTTTCAGGAAGGACTCTGCTCGGAATAGCATCCTGTTTGCCCGCAGTCATCATCCTCCCAATTTAAATTGGAGCATCCCCTATGGGGAAATGCTCAGGGCAAAGAGAAACAACAGTACCTCTGACACTTCCCGGCAGGAACAAAGTAAGGTGGTGACCAGATTTAGATCAAGGGACTACCAAGTAGAGGGTATAAAAACAGCTTGCATGGAGGTGGGAAGGAGAGAAAGAGAGAGTTTGTTACAACCTAAGCCCAAGAAACAAGGGGAGAACGTAGTCAGACTCATTACCACGTTCAACACTAAATCCAACTCAGTGAGGCAAATCGTAAACAAACACTGGGAATAGGTTAGATCTGACAAGGTGATAGGACACCTTGTGAGCCCATGCCCACAGATAACATACAGGAGACCAGATCCTGTAAAGACATGTTAGTACACAGTCACCTGAATGTGAAAACTGCAGGGCTTTCACACACAGCAAAAGAATAAGAACATATACTCTACCCACAGGCAGGGAGGTGAAGATAAAAAAGTTTATCAACGGCAACAGTGATTATGACATCTATGTCCTGGTGCCTCTGTGGCTTGCAGTATGTGGGGAGCAGCATCTCCCCAGTTAAGAAAACATCTTGGAGCGATCAGATATAAGGATCCAAATTACCCAACTGCATGTTATTGGCATCAACCACATTCCTTCCTCCTGAAGCTCAGGATGGCCTGTCCCCGTGACTCTGCCACCCAGCTGAGGCAATGATGAAAAATAAAATGATAATAACATTATTTTATTATCATTTTATTCTTAACTGTTGCCTCTACTGGGTTAGCAGCAGTGGGGCAATGCTCCTCCGCCATAGCAGAGGAGCCGCCCCTGCTTCAACTTTGCATTAGTGGGGTGGTATATGGGCATTCCCATGCAACCACTCATTGGTTTGGATGGAAATCCCTATCTACTAACATTAGCAGAGCGGGCTTTGTGCAAACAATGTCCAGCTCCTCGAGGCCGGAGTAACATTTAAGACATACATTATTTTCCAACTACGCATGTGTGCTGCACTGTACAGCACACGTACAAAGTGGGAAAAGTATTAAACTAGCTCAAAGCACAGTATTTTGTAAGGGAAAGGCAACCTTGCAGAACAAAATCTATGCTTGACATCATGCACACACCCTTGCACTTTGGTTCAACTGTGTGTGCATTTACACAAGCTGACTAACATACACCATTGCAGGGGGAGAGAGAAACAGCAGTGTACCATTGTAGACATGGTTCTGCCCTGCTTTCTCCTCTTTACACCATGTAGCGCAGCAACTCTGGCTTCTGCATTGTCATGGACATCATTTAGGAGTTGCCTGGGGTCGCAGTTGTGGCCCCTAGCTTGCCCCTTGCTACTCCTGGCAATGCCTTTGTGACCCCTTGCCTCAAAGGTAGCAAAATCAGTACCAAGTACACAGGGGCGTCTCACATCATCAGTCAGTCTCTAACCTCCTTTTCTGCTCATTTTCATTGCATTAATAGTGAATAATAGTTTATTATTTACTACTAGTGTAATAAAAAGTGGAACGGCAAGTTCTGGACTTTCACTGGCATCCTAGGTAAGAAAAATTAAATGGTTTTCATGTATGTTGTGTGCGTGCATTTGGTGAGAGTGAGTTTGGGTGGGAGAGCATATATATGTGTGAGCATGAATGTTTGTATATGGGATCATGGATGTGTGTGTGTGTTGTGTGTGTGAGAGAGAAAATAAGTGAGTAAGTATAAAGTGAGTCAGAGTAAGAGTGAGTGAGTGAGAAAGTGCGAATGAGTGATTCAGGTAGAGTGAGTGTATGAGAGTAGGTGAGAATGAGTGAGTGCAAGTCAGTGCTAATCATAGAATGGGAGTGAATATGTGAATGTAAGTGAGCACGTGTTGTTATGCTTGCTGATCCGCTGTTGGACCTGGCATGGTTCTTGGCTTGTAGAAGCACCCTTAACAAAATGTTGGCACTGGAATACTGTAGGCAACACATGCATATGGGATACCCTGGGCAAACTGCTACTGCTGACATTTTGGCATGAAACTCCCATGCCAGCACTGGCCTCCTAAGGGAAATTTTTGGTATAGTTGGCACCTGTGGCAAATTGCCTGTGATGGCACATTGGAGGAAATTATTGGCATATGAGAAGCCAACTGCGGCAAGGTTATGGGGCCATCCATGACAAAATGTGGTCCTTGACATATTAGACATAACCTTTGACATAAGGGGCCTTCATAGTGCAAGAGAAGTAGTATTAGGAAAATGCTGGCACTGGCATATTATACGTAAAGTTTGGGCAAAATACTGGTCCTAGCAATGGAGGTACATTTTGAAATAAGGGGGCACCAATAGAACATTATAAAAACATCATTTGGGAAGCTCATGGTAACTTTCAGATTTCAGTGGCTTAGCAAACCATGAAAGGACTTAAATATTTAGTGAGTGTTGTTAGAGCCTATGGCGTTTTCGCAATTTCATGTGAAAATTGTGCATTAAAATGCACTAATAAACTCTTTTTTTCAAAACATTTTCAGGGAAGAGAAACTCCCACCCTTTTTTCTCCTCTAGAAGAATATATAATAGTAATTATGCAATTATGTAACTTCAGCAATGTTAGTACAAAAGCGTCATAGGGTACACGCACAATCAGGCAAAAGGCTCAGATAGTGTTCATGCAGGAATCACACCTCACAGAACCGGAAGCGGTGAAAATGCGTAAGAAATGGAAGGGGAAAATCTTCTCCACCAATTACTCTGCCTTTGCCAGGAGAACAATGACATGGATCAGACATGGGGTCCCATTTATAGAACTAGAAATGCGAACTTACGCGTAGGGTAGGTACATATTTCTAAACGGGACACTCAATGGTACACACATTGTGCTGGGTAACATACGCCCCAAACTTTGACCAGGATACATTTTTCAAAGGACTAAATCAGGTATTAACGTGGTGGGAAGTATACCCGTGGATCATAGGGGGTGATTGTAATGCCATCATACACAGAGCGGGAACCGTCAGACAAGCAGAGGCCTTGTGTAGATGGGCTGGTAGGTGGGTACTGAGTGAGTGTGGAGACCAAGGTATTTGTCAAACAAAGAATACTCCTTTTACTCTCCAGTTCATCAACTACACATAAGAATTGATAGAATTCTCTGCCCACTAACAATAGCTATGCAAGTAACCCATTCCACATACTTAGCTAAAACTTTCTCTGACCACAACCCTCTAGAAATTACCATCACTTGTGTCAGAATCTCCACCCCGGCACCCATGTGGAAGCTCTAGCCCCAGATGTTAGAAGATGCTGTGTTCCACACTACCCTGGCAAACACTACCACGCACTCCTTTGTAGAGAATGGTAACACTGCATCTTCCATTTCAGTCAAATGTGACACGTTTAAGGCAGTTATTAGGGGCACCGCGATCAGTGCTACAGTGGGCACAAGGCAAGAAGTACGCAAAAATCTACAGGCAGTAGAGAACAAGATGAATGGGCTGGAACAGGAAGCAGCGTGAGTCCGGAAAAACAGACTCCCCTGCAAGAGGCGCGTACCCAGCATGCAGAACTACTAGAGTCTCTTAGGATCATAGATTATAGGTCATATACTCAACTAAAACAAACAGATGCAGACAAATCTGGGACACTTCTGGACAGAATATTGAGAGATGACCCCGACCATTACAGTTAGCAAAATTACAAAACATAGGGGAGTCACAGTTATTACTCAGCAAGACATAAACAAAGCCTTTAGGATGTATTATTCTACACCCTATGACAAACCAGATCCAATAGATAACACTCGCGTAGACACATTCCTAGACGGCCTACCCTTTCCGTCGCTCACTGCAGAGTCTTGGGATGCACTGGCAGGTCATATCACCAAAGCTGAAATAAAAGTAGCTATCAAGGGGCTCCCATGGAACAAGTGCCGGGACTAGATGGCCTACCGGCTGAGTTTTTCCATACTTATGCTGAAGCCTTAGTTTCCCAACTGGAGAACCTATATAATATGTCGTTAGAATTAGGCCACCTTCCCCCTATCACAAAACAGGCATTAGTAGTCTCACTTCCCAAACCCGGGAGGGATAGGTCAGACATGTCCGAATACCGCCCATTATCTCTCCTTGCAACAGAGTACAAAATACTGGGCAAAATACTTGCGAACATGCTCCTTCCTTATTTAAATAAGCTCATACATATAGATCAATGCAGGTTCCTACTAGCAAATAGCACATCCATACACATCAGGAGGCTACACCACATCATGGCAACAACCCCTAATAACTATGCAAATGCGGGCTGTGTCACAATAGACCTAAAGCAAGCGTTCGACACACTCACGTGGGACTACATGTTCAAAGCTATAGGGAAATTCGGATTGCCCCGGGGTACCTTCGATGGCGACATTTACTGTACAAGACCCCCACCACAAGAGTCCGCACAGGTGGACACATTTCACATGAATATTCAGTATTCAGGGACATGCGACAGAGGTGCCCCCTCTCGCCATTGTTATTCATTCTTGCATTGGAACCACTGGCATTTAAGCTACATTTAGAGGCTGATCAACTCGGAATCCCCATTGGCAACTCCACACATCGGATATCTGCTTATGCAGATGACATAATTATATATGCACGAAACCTCATGGGGATGCTGGACCCCATTCCTAACATTTTCTCTAGGTTTGAACAGATCTCGGGTATCGTCATTAATGCAGAAAAATCAAATTCCTCCTTTTTCAGAGAATGTGCCCTCCCAGAGTAGATTAACTTCAGGCCATACTCTCTCCCAGTGGCACAACACTTTTAAATATCTTGGCAGACAGATATACCGGTCCCACACAGACATGCTAGAGGGTAACCTTACCAGGACAATCAGGTCAATACGTTCGAGAGTCGCCTTCTGGACTACGCTACCCCTTTCTGCTATGGGCCACGCAGCAGTGTCGAAAATGGTGGTCTTCCCTCAGCTTTTATATTATTTTACTAACCTACCGATCATAGTACCTCACGCTACTTTCAGTACCCTAGACACTATACTCTCAGACCTTATATGGGGGGCCGGAAGGCGTAGAGTAAGCCTTAACCCCTTTCAGGCTGATGACGAGCTGGGATCGTCATGGCGTAGCCTCCTCGCACGCTGATGACGAGCCCAGCTCGTCACGTAACATGCGCTTTTAAAAATCTCAGCGTACGAGCGGAATTCCGCTAGCGCGCATGAGGTTAAAAACGACAGCTAGAAACCAACAGAGGGGGGTTGGGAGTAGCGGACCTTAGAGCATATTATTTTGCCAGTAAGCTACAATGGCAGTCCTACTGGACAGCTGGTCGCAACCTACAGGAGATAGGCTAAACAATGCATGATATTGACCAAGGCACCCTACTCACATTACTACTACCGGAATGTAAAATCCCCCCGAACATGCCACCCCTGTTGCGCGCAGCACTACTGTGCTGGAAGGCAGTGCTACAATACACATCCCTATACCCCCCAATACAAGGAACAGCCCACTATTAGGAATCCCAATTCTTAGTGGTAGGCGCACAAAGTGCAGGATAGGGTCCTGGCTAGATGAAGGAGTCGACACAGTAGGGGCCTTATTTATTAATTACATCTTAATGGACCATGAGAACTTTGTGTGGGAAACAGGAGTACCAAATCACTTGTCCCTGATACATGCCGCAATATTACAATATGTCAGGGAGCACTGGGCCCCCCAGAGAAACGAACCCCCGGCTCACGAATTGGTTAAGGCCCTATATTACATGGGGAAGGGACATCACCTAATCAAATGGTTATATGTAGGAATACAGGTGCACGCTGAGGTTCCACTTAAAGACTACCAGCCAAATGGGTGGAGGATATTGTTCTGGAATTCTCAGACAGGGAATGGACTGGAATACTGGAGTACCCTAAAAAAGTGACCCAAAACGCAAAGTTTAAATTCATACAAAAGCATAGTTCTCCATAGAGCCTATCTCACACCACAGCGACTACAGCTGATGTTCCCAAATGCGCAACATCAATGTGCCCTCGGTGCCAGTTGGATGAGGCAGACTGAACCCACATGTTATGGGCATGCCCCCAATTGAGAAGCTTCTGGGAGTCAATCCGGCTCCACATACTGGCAGTTACACAGTTACACATGGGGGACTCCGTAGAAGAGTGTATTTTAGGACTACGTAAATGTAAATTGTAAATTGATACTTGTATAGCGCACTACTCACCCGTAAGGGTCTCAAGGCGCTTGTACGAATACCGCTGTGGAACCCATCCTGGCTTTCCCTGTGAGGCGTCCACTCCTGGGCACCCCCAAGGTGGAGGCCAGGAATCCTTAGCGTTGTGGGGGCCGTTGTGGAGATTAAGCAAGCTATTGCCCAGAGTTGCAGAGTGGGACTCAATGATTGGAATAGGCACCGAGGCGAGAATTATCAGGTCCGTGGAATTTTGAGCCCAAGACCCTGCCGAGGCGGGTAATTGAACCCTGGCAGACTTCTGCATCAGGGTTTGCCGCTCTAACCATTGAGCCACACTTCTCCACTAAAGCTCGACCAAACAGAAGGTGCAGCTCAGATTCCTGGACCTCGCCCTAATCATAGCCAAGCGATCCATAACCATGCAATGGAAGTCAGCAAAACCCCCCACCTGGCAAAGTGAAATGCTCTGCTGGGGCGGGCTGAGAGTGCCGCGATACGGAGGGAGGAGGCCAGGGGATTTCGGAAAAACCCGATATCCATGGAATGGAATATTATGCTAGAAGCCCTCATAGGTATAGACCTGGATCCCATAGCAAGCACCCCGAACGCACAGCAGTCCATAGCACAGTTGTAATACACAGACATACAGTGTAAGACAGGTTAAGTTAAAGGCCACAATCACTAACATTAAAGATTACTGATTGTTTGAATAAGACGCAATAATAAACACAGACACACAGCGGTATGCAACCTTTACAACGCAACTTTTAGCACGCAGTGCTGTTACAACGCATGTATTACAACGAAAACCATTACAACGCATTACACTGGGGGGCGCTCTAGGATAAGGAATAGTTTTAATTTACTATCCAACTCCTTCCCTAGTGTCCACGG
The DNA here is from genome assembly GCF_964263255.1 of Lissotriton vulgaris. Classification (NCBI taxonomy): domain Eukaryota; kingdom Metazoa; phylum Chordata; class Amphibia; order Caudata; family Salamandridae; genus Lissotriton; species Lissotriton vulgaris. Next base: position 602,093,269 of record NC_141699.1, on the reverse strand, counting down.
GGACTGGAGTTGGAATAGTACATTAAACTGTTCACTATCCAGCACCCCCAAGTGTAATGCGTTGTAAAGGTTTTCGTTATAATACTTGCGTTGTAACAGCATGCGTGGTAAAAGCATGCGTTGTAACGTCATACATCCACACACAGCAGAGGAGGCCAGAACGAGAGTGGGTGGGGAGGCGGTACGGGCGGGGCACGTTGGTTAACAGCTTTGCTAAACGTTTGCAGAATGCTTAATACAGGAATTGTACTGGGAATATGCCCGATGAGCGATGTCCGAGATTATGCTGCCAATGAAGATATATCATGTATATACCATCACTGTATATTGTGACACGACCCATTAATAAATGGTGTACTTGTATGGCTAGTCATACTGACTGTTTAATGGAAAATTAATAAAGTCTGCTTTTAAAAAAATGTAACTTGTTGTGATGTCATCTGGATTAAGATTATGTGACCACTTCTTGGTACGATGCAGGGTCAAAGGTCATATGTTGTCACTTTCTGTGACATCATTAAGGTCAAAGGGTATATGATGTCACTTCCGGTACCCCAGGCCTTTTGGTGAATCGACGTCCATGTGCGTTGTGTGAACATTTTGTGCATTTCCTTCTTAATCTCCCTGTTCCTACAAAGAAAAAATGCGTGAAACAGTCTGGTTCTTTTGTAAAGCGTGTAATAAATACCCTTGAACAAGGTTCGCCCTATATAAAAAAAACTTTTTAAAAAAACACGTTACTGCAACACAAAGAAAACTCAGCACGTTTAACAGTGAAATGCCCCCAATGGCAGGCCATTTTTCTCACAGTTGTGCTCAACGTTCAAAATAGCAAGAATCGTCGTTTTAGATGCAGAACTTAAAAAATAAACATTTCCAGTGTTGCTCTGCTGGCTGCCATGATGTTGACACAGGTGGAGGAGACATCACGAGGGCCACTCGTACTGTTAACTCATGCCTGCCTGCGGCACAAAACATGTCATACATATATTTGCTACAGTGCACTCTCCCCAAGGCTGAGATTGTGCTATTCAAGCGTTCTGTTATTGTGGCAAAAGGGATTGAAATGATATTTTACACCCCTTTTCAGGAAGAAACCTGATTCCTCATACACAGGTGGTGTAGTGGCTGTATAGCAAAGAGAAAGGATGAGATTATGACAACACAGTTTCAATTCACATGTTGAGTTTATAACACCACAAGAACGTACACACCTAGGATTCATAACCCCACGATTTGACAGCATGGTGCCAGGGAAAAAATGCAGTTCACACCTTATGATGTTACTAAGTTGGGAGCTGTAGGTCAACCTATGGCTATGCGTGACCTTGACGGGGGGAGAGGGCAGGAACATGTGATATGGGTACAGTTAGAGGATTAGCAGGAGAGAATTTAGTGCCGAGAAAGATAATGAACACAAAACCTGCTACTACTACTAGCCATGAAATGTATTACCTTAACCACAAGGGAAAAACTGGGTTAGGCAAACTATACAGATATTCACAGATTGCATTGTCTCATGTAGTAGAAATGGCCTAAAAGCTAGAGCTGCCGATTGTGGAACTGCAGAACTAGGTTCGGGTTCTGGCATCAGCTCAACATCCTGTGATTGCAGCAATAAAATGCTTATCCACCTCAGGTCCTTCCTGGAAAGTTTCGGGGTGAGCCCTCATTCGGAAGCCGAGAAAAAGGGGGGTCCCAAAACATGTTTTCCCAATAATTTTTCCATAGGAAAAATGAGACACAGCTCCAGTGAAAACAGCTGAACGAAATTACACAAAATTTGGCAGGAAGCCAGCTCTTAATCCAGAAACGTCCTTTTTGTGATTTGATGTAAATCCGATAAGTTTTGAAAAATTAAAGTTAAAACATGATTGTATATAGATCATGCCTAAAAGGATCACGGATTTCCTGGGTCCAAAAACGTACATTTCTTTTCTCGGCAACGCAGACCCGCAGAGGATCTCGAGATCTGCAGCTCCAAGAAAAAAAAATGGCAGGCTTATGCCCATTTTGAACCACAGCCCCAATGGGTGGGCAAGGGCCCTGTGCGTTTGGTGCTTTAGTATTTTAAACAACATCCCCCAGGACCCCTTTATTTTGAATTCTGAGGGGGCAAGTGCCCCGCTACCCAAGCATTATTAGGCACTTGGGACCCAGTCTCCCGGGGCTACTTTTTATTAAAATGGGAGTGGGGCGCATGCCGAACCCCTTGAATGGGCCACTTCATTCAAACCACACCAGACCCTCTCAGATCCATGCACAGGTTTTATATGGTTGTTGGCCAAGCATACTGCTCTTCTAAGGGCTGTACTGACTGCCTTGTTGCATTATACTGGCCTCTCAGGCTTTTCGTGATATTATGGAATCCTGTAAATTAAGATAGTCAAAAATCCTGGGGAGGAGGTCCCTTTCCCTGCCTTTAATAGCTGGGCACCCTTGCAGGAAATGTTGCAGAGTTATTTTGGAAGAGCTCTTAATGAGCTTCACTCCAATGATTCTTGGTCAGTCACTATTTTGAAATCTCTTGGCCCGGATATAATCAACAGTGTCAGGGTCATTACTAGCAGATCTTTAACTTTCATATAGTCCTGCAATTACAGGAGATAGGCATTGATGTCTGAGGAAAGCTACCCTAATACCTAAAGATAGGGTAACTGATATATGCTAACCTTTGGGAGTTACAGTTGTGCAACGTGAGTCATCAATCAGACAGACTTGGTGGAAAACCAGCTAGAAGGTTTGAATAGTTATCTGCTGATTACACTTTTTCTGGCATTGGGCAAGGTTAAAAAAGAATGGAGGCCAGAAGGCTTTGAGTGATTCGGAAAAATATTTGTGGCCCCCTGATAAGAGACATCTGGGGCTCCAGTAGGGAATGGCATGCAAACCATGTTGACAATCACCATCAAAAACATCAGAATAATTCTAGATAACAGTGTCACGGTGAGGGCCATTTGATCTGTCTCATTTGATGAGGTGAGCCATGCTTTTTGGGTCAAAGGACTCATGAGTGCTGGAATCCGCTGCACTACACTGAAATAGTTCTGGTCTTCTTGTAAAGACTTGTTCAATCTCTGTCCTTTATGCTCCAGCATGAGAGGATGATGGTGCACTTTGGAGTCTTCTGGGCTTCTCCTTGTCACCTATGTTGTTTAACATGTAACTTTGCCATCTGTTTTAGGCAATTAAATGTTTAATTTAAAAATAATTCACTTATCGTCTTGGCGCAATAGCAAGGCCGCTTCTCCTGCCCTGAAATTAAAAGATTGCTTGATCTATCAAAAATGAATGGGCCAAAACTTCCTTTAAACTGAATCAAAGTCTGACAAGCTAGGTTATCACATGAATGCATTACAAAATACAGGTCCCGGTTGCTTCAAATACATAAGGCGGGCCTCAGGAAAACCAAATTTTCATTTTCATTCTTCAAAATCCTCCATAACTGGACTCCTTTTAGGCTGTAAGGTGTTGGCCTTTACCCAGATGCCTCTTGTTGCTGAAGACATGTTTTATGGTCCTTTCCTAATTGTCCCACCACACAGAAATGGTTTTTGGAAGTAATTACAGGATACAGGATCACTCCTACTTTTTAGAAGACTTGGGGACATTTTCTATCCCTTTCCCCTGGATCCCCGATTCAGATCTTAGTTATTCGATGAATTGAGGTTAGAGGGTAGGAGGTTTGTCCTATTTCGTCTTAATGCTATGGCCCTAAATTAACGATGATACTCTTTGGTACACAAAGTTCTGTTTGTTGCTCTACATCCTAATTATTAGTGACATTAACAGTAAAAAGGTGATTTTCACTCATTAACTTATCCAGTGCATGTTCTTCCATGTGCCTTTCCAATGATGGTCTCTCTAGAGCACAGTGAGATCAGAGCCTGGCACTGCACACCATTTGGCACCTGGACTGATTCGTTTAGGTGTTGAAACCTCTAAAAAGTCTAAACTTGTTCTGTGTAGTACAAGTGACACAATTCAAGCACCTGTGCATTGTCCACGAATGTTTTATGAAAAAAAGCTTCCTGAACAGGCCAGTCATTTACAACACAGTGTCTCTATGCAATCACTATGCTCTGATAAGCATTTGTTGTTAATTGCTCACCATATTAATAGGACCCACAATGATGGATGCATTCTTCACTATTTGTGGGATCAAGCTTTGTAATTCTGTTCCTCAAGCTGAGGAACTTCTCGGCTTTTAGGAAAGTCTTCAAAACTACACTGTTTGGCCGATTAACGTTATGTTTTTAGATCTGGTCATGACATTTCAGTCTGATTTTACTGTCTGGCCTCTAGTGCCATGGAGCCAAGGGCTCGTGCATGCAGCACTGTATAAGTAATACAGTTTTATCACGGTTTAATCAAATGTATCAAACCCTCTGGGTGCCTCTTGTACCTTCACTATTGCTCAAGATAAATTAATTCAAGCATACAGGCTCTATTGATTTTCCAGCTACAATTCACTGCTAAGGATGACCACTAGTGCCATCTGCATCTTTTGGTACTGCTAGAAACATTCACGTTCCCTCGGGAAGTTGTGGTTTGTTATTTGAAAGAAAAGGCGCCATCTGTCCTTCCTCATGGTACAATTTGAGTGAAATTATTAGTTACAGTGTTTCTCGCTGTCCAATTGAAGGAGAGGCCCAATGGACCATTGGTTCACTGCATTCTGACGTTAAATCAAAGGATCAACATATATATATATATATATATATATATATATATATATATATATATATATATATATATATATATATAACGTTTGATTTTACTGAAGAAAAAAAAATTATATATATATATATATATATATATATTTTTTCTTCAGTAAAATCAAAACGTCCTGGCTAACTACTGACCTGAAAATACAGATTTTTGCTGACTATTTTGTTTTACAGGCATGGACATAAAAATACCTGCCATGTTGGTATAATACTGCAAGAAAAGATTAATAGGAAAAGATTTTCTCATGGGCAACAATTATTAAATTGTCTGGGAGGAGAAACAATTGACCTCTTTTTTTAACACTACTTACCCAACAGCCTCCTATCTACTGCCAAAGATCTAGGAGGAGAAGCATGAAGTGGACATTTTGCAAAGTAAACATTGCTCGCATAGCACTGCTAATGGTCTACTTCCTGTTCCTGCTACTGTCTTCATAACCTCAGCGTCCAGAGGGCTGCATGGTCAGAGTTAGGGGTATGAAGGGACAAAACAGTGATAGGACCTATCACCCTCGGCTTAACCTCTTTGACATCTATTGAGGACGATGGCCTGAGAAGGATTTTATATAATGCTGTGGGGTATCTAAGGCGTTGTGAGAAGCTTATCACAATAGTTTATGAAAGAGGCGGAAAGATTATGATTGGATCAAATGGATTAGGAACAGAATAGCATACCAGAAATTCTGAAAAAGGACCAGCTTGAGACTTCGGAAGAAAGCAGGGTGAAGAACTTGGTTGGAGGGAAAAACCAGGTGGGGGACGCAGTACAAATGAATACAGATAAGCAGAGGTTGCAAAGTGAAGAACTCTGGGCCTGATTCACAAAGGTAAATGTACATTTTTGTGTAAGTTTACGAGTGTTTGCTATTCACAAAGGTATCGACGAGTAGTTCCAATCTAACTTTTTATGTGCGGAGACTCCGCGCTCGTACAGATACTACTCGTAAATCCCTCTGCGAATAGCAAACAATTTTAAATGTACACAAAAGTGTAAGCTTGCCTTTGTGAATCAGGCCCATAGTAAGGTAGCATGAGAAGTTTGTGAAAGCCTGGGTGCTGAATACCAAAGCTGCATAGCCTTGATTCAGCCTCTTACCTTTTTAATCCGCCACCAGAAACTCCCTGCCTCTTTATCTCACTTCCTCAGATTCTTTCTCATCCCAGCTTTCTGCTGTAATTCCATTTGTTCTGTCTTTCTCTTCCTCTTTATTCTCCCTTATGTGTGTTTTCAATCTCTTGCTCTGGGGGAAAGTTTGATGAGGAAAGTGCTAGTCCCACAAAAAAAGTGCCGGTGGGCCACACCTGCAACCACTGGTTGAAATCAAGGACTGGCATGAGTAAAGGGTACAGAGTCCCTGTGTCCTGTAGTAGTGGCCGCAGCATTTCTCTTCATGTTGTGGCCAGCCAATCAGATTCCTCTATACAGTGGGATGGATGGGTCTCATGATACAGAGATGGCCGATGGGAAAAAAGCCCTTGCAACCAATCAGATCACTCTATTTTCTTTTTAATTTGAGGGCCCACCGGACTCCGACAGGAACAACTCTCTATACATTTCTATTTTGTAATCTTAATTTCTTTTTATTGGCAAGGAGAAGGCATAAAATACAAACAAAAAAAACGTATTGTTAGATATAAACAAACAACCATCTGATATAAACACACACAAAAAGAAAATAATGGAGGTGAAGGTTTAACTATTACATACATCCTCAATCAGGAATATGTCCATTAGAGATAAAGCTTGAGAAGAAGGAAAACAGGAAATTGGGCAGTACATTTAATTTCTCATTCAAAAGATACGTCCGATATTGCAGTGCATTTGATCATAGAGCGAGCCCCTCTCATCCCAGCCAATAAGAATTCCATATCATATATCTGTCTTACCAACAGCCACCAGTCCATCACAGTTGGAGGTTTTGGCGATATCCACACCCTAGATATGGTTAATCTTGATGCAGCTAATAAGATAGTAAACAAGCTATTACAGTTAAAATTTTTAGAGGCTATATCCCATTATAACTTTGGTGGTTGACAAAGGTATTTCTATCCCTAGTTTTTGGTGCAGAACATCCCCTACCTTCTGCCAAAAAATGCTTAATTCTGGGCATGTTAAAAGCATATGCTTAATATCAGCCGCATATAGATTACATTTTGGACATTTTGTCCGCTCACTATTGATGTTATTACCGAATGACCATTTTACAATTCTATCCGGAGTATAATATAGAAGACATATCCTGCGATGTTGCTGTAGTCTTAAATTAGTGGCATGTACGACCTTGTCTATAATACTAAGAGCCTGTGATATGGTACCAGCCGCTACCGGCAGCCCCAACACCCCACTCCAGTGGCATAGTCTGCCATGCCCCTCTGTGACTTCACCCAATGCATAAGCCAAACCTATTCACCCACCTCTACTTTAAATAGAAGCCAGTCGCCCTGGTTTGGCTAGATCCCCAAAGCTTTCACAGCAGTCACTAGTCAAGCACTGTGCGCAACAGAAATACGCTTGAGATGTGCATAGCATATAAATATAGAAAAAAGACAATATCAGGACACCTTTAAGTATTTTTACAGAACATGGATGTGTTAAGAATAACTCAAACAAAAAATGAAGACATTCTGAGCAGTATGTGTAAAATATGATTTTAACTACCATCAGTGAATAATGTAAATGAAAACAAATTGCCAGGGCCCCAAATTGAAAGTCGGGGAACCGAATACCCAGACTGTGTAGTTCTGATTTCACCATATGCCTTTAATCCACTACCAGCCCCTTTATTTAACAGGTTCCTGCTTTCTCCTTTGTCACGTATTTTGGTCTTTCTCTTCCTCCTCCTTTCCCTACTTGTGTGTTTTTCACTCTCTTGCTACTTCTTTAAAATTGATCGCAGTCACTGTCTTCAAATTCGGAGGGATATAATTGATGAGCTAATTAAAGAAAATGCTGTAAATACCTACTCCATCGAGGTCTAAGTATTAATTATGTAGTGCATTTCAGGGTCTGCACAAGGTAGTTGAGTTTCGAGATGTGCTTAACACATCTATTTTACCTGTTAGACCTTGGCAGAAGAAAACTGGCAAAATGCGGAAAACTATGGAAACAGCCTATGATTACTATGTATGACTAAAGCAAGAGCAGAACGTCGAGCACAAAATGCACCAATCCGTGTCACCAAGTCAACACCAGGATACCAGAGAGCCACTTACGTTAATAAATGTATGAAAACAGGTACATATAAATTACGACAAGCAACAAATCATTGCCTGCTGTCACTCCTCTTGTTGGCTAATTGTTAGTCTGTAAAATGCGCATGTAGTTGAGAGGGTTAGAAAGGAAAGACTTGAGGTGAAGAAATATAAAACCAACTAATTGATAAGGTCATAGGAAGGCCATATGAGGATTGGTCATTACCAGGGCTCGAAAAATCAAAAAAATGGTACTAGTCCTGCAGGACTAGTGCCTTAAAAAATGTACTCGACCTAACTGCAACCTACTTGACCTCTGTCTGTGAAAGCAGAGCAAATGTGACGATATAACAAGATTTAAAGGCATCTTTATTGCTCATTCACTTTGTGAGCAATAAAAATGCCTTTAAACCTTGTTATCTTGTCACATTTGCTCTGTTTTCACAGACAGAGGACAAAAGTTGGTTTGTTTTCCTACTCGACAGAAAGGGCGAGTAGGACCTAAAAACAGCTCGACCTTGTTAAATTTAGCTTGACTATGCGAGCGGTCGAGTGGAATTTTCGAGCACTGATTACTGTCCTCAGAATAGAAAACTAAATTGGGCAATTAGTTAGTTTATGATTGTTGTGCAATTATATTAATGGCTCAGTCAATAACTTTGTAGTTATTCTAAGTGGCAGACTGCCGAAATCTAAGTCAGGCCCCTTGTATTCCATCTGAGCAAAGTTGCCTGTCCCTGTGCCTTGATGGTACAGTCACACAACTTCTCGGGCGGGTTTCAGCATAGATCTCTAGCCCGTTGACCCTTACCAGCATTTGAATCTTGGCAGCTGTGAAAAGCCCCTGCCAATAGCTCTCGATGGCCACGCAGTGTGGCTGTTTAGAAATCGGATTGCAGGAAACATCCCATTAAAGTTGCAAGCAGTGATGAAATATTTGCACCATATTCCTTTAGCGGAAGGTATTTCTAGTCTTCTTATAGTTAGAATCTCAACAGCTTGCTGGCAAGGTTCTGATAACTGTGGTGTGGTAAATATTTAATTACCGTCCTAATTTCTATGCAGGTAAGTACTTATAAAATAACTCAATCGGAAAGAAAGACGCAGAGTCCGTGGTGTTAGAGTTCTTAGGGGTTTTATTCCTTAAAAAGGAATGGTTCTTGAACCGGATATCGGGTTCCTGACACCACTGGGGTTCAGGAAGGGATAGAGCATACTTTATTGACAATACATAACTTTTATACTTAATACACATAATGTTAACCAATGCAGAAGGCGTAACAGCTGAGAGAAACAAGATAAGAACACACACGTGTTAGCAATACGTAATCAGAAGGCGTGAACTAGGACGTACACAGAGGTGTGTGCTAGAAACGTCACAAAAAAGTGTCACAAGTGGGTGTGTACATAGCAGAAATCTTGCAATGTCAGCAGAAATCTGAGGTCTGGATGCACGCGCAGCTGCATGACGTGTGATTGACGTAAAGCTGGAGGGTGCAGGGGACTTGACATTTACACTAGAGGAAAGAGACAGAAGTCTGGCATGTCAGATCAACTCGTTCCTATATCATATCTGATATCTGATGTTTGGGAACCATATTATCTAGAAGGAAAGGTCTCTTGGGCAGAGGCTATCCTATACTGACTATGAATGCATGCATATGTGCCTACGTGTCTGTGTGTAAAGCGAGGGGGCCATGGGCCTACCATGGTAACGGGAGCTATGAATTACTTGCATGGAGACAGAAAGGCCGGGCCCTTTGCTCTGCAGCTGAGGGATTGTTTATCTATCCTGCTAGACTGGAATGTGTTTTCGGGAAGCTGAGCTTGGCTATGCTGATAGCGTGAAGGTAAAATACTGTCTTTGGCAGGCAAGCAGGCCGAGCCAGGCCCCGCTCGCCTCGCAGGGAGTAGGACAGAGTTCACGGGGGGGGCATCCCACGTTGCAGTTTCAGGAGGCAGAGATGACTTTGAAAAGAGGCTCGATGACAGAAAACAGGGCCTAGCTCGCACAGAGCCAGAAATACGTGAAAGTGCACCATACAAAGACAGTGGCAAGGCATACTTAGGAACGGAATATCCGACCCATTCAGGGTGGATCTGAAAGAGGACATGTTAACGTTGGACGCAAATGTATTTGCGTCTTCATAGCTGGCACAGGAGGGAAGTTACATGCACTTTAAGCTCGTACATGGAGACGGTGGGGTACACGTTAGGGAACATTTCTTGACCATAAAATTTATATTTCCTCATTCCCTCCTTGTTCCCTACGGACCCTTCATGATATATCAATCTTCATTAATCCATTTATTTGTGTAGTTAGCATCATCTGCTCATCCTTTTTCACACAGGATTTAGAACGTTGACTTGAATGGGGAATGCAGGATGTGGCGCACAAGCCGCAAATCGCTGGCCCACATTGTAAACATAGACAGCAACTGAATACTATAAGTAGTATTGTTCCAAGGAGTGACAGTATTTTCCCTCCCCAAGCTGAAATAGTAGTCCAGAGCCAACCGGACCAAGTCCAAGTGCCTGGATTCTGATGTATCTGACTAGCTATCTTATGGAGACGTGTAATAGCCTTATATACGGACGGAGCATTATCTGGAATGAAAACACAGCAAGCTGACCCGAGGACCTTACAGGCTCCTCCTCGATCGGCTAGTATGACGTCAATAACAAGACGATTTTGAAGAACGACAAGTCTCATAGCAGACTGTTCCTCAGTCAAGTTACCTAGGGCGGAAGTAGTCTCTTTCACTACTGCTTCGAGAGTTCTGGTCAAGTGACGGATAGACTTACTATTAAAGATAGCTCCTAAATAGGGAAAGAAACCTTTATTGAAATCTGTGTACTGTTCCCATGCTGTCTCAGTATAGTCGACAATTGGGAGATCTCTTTTTGGTCTGTGAACTAGACGGGAATTTCTATGATAATCAGGTGGAGCTAGGAAAACAGGTGGCAGTAAGAATCCAATGTAGCAGGTACCATCCCAATCTAGTGGCAAACGTATGTATGCGGTCTGACCACAAATGAAATAGGAATGACATGTAGCTTTGAATGTGGACTTGCCCTTATCACTAAATTCGACCACAGTAGTACATTTACTATGACCCAGGTGTACGGAACCATTCTTTCTGACACATAATTCACCTTTGACTAGTAGTACTGACATAGTGGACAAGTCAGGCTCGGTTTCGGATTCAACATTCAGAATCATGAGGTTAAGTGTAAAATTTCCTAATCCATATACTTCATTTTCTAGATCAGTCCCTGTCCTTTTTGGAAGTCCCTCTTTGTCAGGATAACATACTCTATGCAAAACTGTGTTCAGGTTTCCCCATACCCAGTTACCCTGATAAACTACGGAATTTGAATCTAAGGAATTAATCAAACTAAACCAGGCTCCACATGAACCATTATGTGTGAACGGGTACGGGAAGAGGGGCAGAACTCCCCTGTATTTCTGGTAGGGAGGGAGTCGGCCACATATCCAACAATTAGTAGCGTTGCTGGTCTGATGAGAGTGATGTAACATACTAATGAATGTATTGTTGCGCAGCGCAAGTCGGTAAGACAACTCGTGAGGGGGTAACTCACTAAAAGAATGCTCGGCAGTGTTATTAGAAGAAGAGTGTGCACGTGTAGCAATAGGAAAATAGATATGCAAAATAATACTTGTGACAATAATCGTGAGACTTAAAGAAAACATAATCCATAAGGTAACAATACAGTAACTTTTGAGAGATTTGCAATATCGTTACTTCTTGATCTGTTTCTCTCTATCTCTCTCTCTATTGGGGTCTAGGGGATACATGTCAGAAACTATTTAACCGATTCACCTAGGGGAGGACTTAAACAATTAAACTGTCTGACTTGCTAGACCGCAACTTTAATTTATACTCCTCTTGCAGAGTTTTCTCTACCATGGGAAGTTTAGAGTCACTAGAATCTGGGCAGTCCTTTGAGGGGGTGGAAGAGTCAGTCTCTGGCAATAGTTCATTACATTTTTTAATGTGACTCGTATGAATCCACCCCTTACAGCCCTCAACCTTGATTGCAGTCCTCGTGGTCAGAAGGACGAGCTTCGGCTCCTGCCAACGGGGCTCCAGCGGACTCCTCCTATCGAAATTGCGTATCAGGACAGTATCCCCGGGACGGACATCGTGTGGCTTCACATCAGTGTTGTCGGGAAAGGCTGCCGCAACCTGTGAACGACATGATTGGAGTGCAGACATCAAGGAGGCAAGGTAATCGGTCAGCATATTACAGTCAACATCGGTTATTTTCTTAGGCATGGGCGTCCCCCACATATTTGGTGGCCGGCCAAAGACCACCTCATACGGGGATAGTCCTGATCTCGAATGTGGGACCATTCTCATATAGAATAGTGCAACTGGCAGGGCGACTATCCAGTCGACCCCTTTCTCTTTACATATTTTAGCAAGGCGTGTTTTCAGTGTCTGGTTGTGCCTCTCTACAAGGCCAGCTGCCTCGGGGTGTCGGACGCAATGGAATTTCCACTGATATCCTAGCAGGAGTGAAACCTGCTTCATGAGCTCGGATGAGAATGGCTGTCCGTTATCTGAGTACACGATACGAGGCAAGCCGTACTGTGGGAAGAATTCTCGAACCAGCTGCTTGGCAGTGGTCGGGGCAGTGTAATCTGGGACTGGATATGCTTCGGTCCAACGGGAAAGTGCACAAACAACTACGAGGACGTACTTGAATCCTCGACAACGTTCCATCTGGATATAATCCATCTGGAGGACTTCAAAAGGGTGATCGGGAGGATGAAATCCACCTTGCTCTACAGGGATGCTTTTACCTGGATTGAACTGACAACAGATCATGCAAGTACGCACTTTCTGTTTTGCTGCTGCTCGTAAATGTTTGTTGAACCAGAGATTCTGTAAACTGTCTAACATAGCTTTTTCTCCCAGGTGTGCTGGACTATGTGCTGTATTTATTATGACTTGAACCATAGAGTCGGGGAGAAACCATGTAGATTTTCCCTTCGTCATCCATCCCTGATCTGTCTGAATCCCTCCTAGTTCAATCCATTTCTTGATTTCGTCTGGAGTAGCATGTGTCTGAATATCGATTGCATCTAGTGTGGGATCCCTAACTGTCATACAATGTGTTGGTACTATTGTCTTTGTCACATCAGTTGTCTGGGTGTGAGTCAATGCTGTATGTTTTGCTGTTTGGTCCGCCAGGTCGTTACCCTGGGAAATAGAATCTGTAACTCTAGTGTGTGCTTTACACTTCATGATGGATATGCCTGAAGGCAGATGTATTGCTTCTAGCAGTGCTTGAATGAGGGGACCGTGTTGGATCTTGGCTCCGTGAGAGGTCAAGAAACCTCGTTCTTGCCATAACACTCCGAAGTCGTGTACGACTCCGAAAGCATAACGTGAATCTGTGTATATGTTAACATTCCTGTTCTTGGCTAGTATACAGGCTCGGGTCAGAGCGATAAGCTCTGCTGCTTGAGCAGACAGTGTATCGATACGGTGTGTTTCTTTGACTTCAGTTTCAGTGGTCACTGCATATGCGGCCACTAGTTCTCCTGTGCTTGTTCTCATACATGAACCGTCCACGTAAAGTGACAGGTCTGGATTTGTCAGTGCAACATCTGTTAAGTCTCGCCGGGGCTTTGTTACTGCATTAATGATCTCTATACAATCATGCGGGGCTGAATCTGTCATAATCGAGGGTAACAATGTGGCAGGATTTAGAATGTTACAGCGTCTGATTTCTATGTGTGGCTGGAATAGCGTCAATTCATAACCTGTCAGTCGTGCTATAGTCAGGTGTTGAGTCTGTGTTCGATTTAGCAGGACTTCTACAGAATGTGGAACTTGTACTGTCAATGGATGTCCTAATACTATTGAGTCGCTTTGTCTGATTGCTAGGGCTGTCGCTGCAACTGATTTTAAGCACGCAGGCAGAGCCTGGGCCACTGGATCTAATGTACTTGAAAAATAAGCGCAAGGCTTATGTGAACCTGCTTGATCTTGTGTGAGGACAGACAACGCTGTACCATCACGTTCTGTAACAAAAAGTGTAAAGGGTTTGCTGTAACATGGTGTCGCTAGAACTGGTGCTTGACATAAAGCTTTCTTTAATTCCTCAAAAGCCTGTGTATGTTCCTGAGTCCAAGGGAGGACAGTCGAAGTCGCTGCCTCCTGTGTTGTCAACTGTATCAGTGGTTTAGCTAGAAATGCATACTGAGGAATCCATTGTCTGCAGTACAAGGTGAGGCCTATAAAGGCCCGCACTTCGTTTTGTGTCTTGGGTTGTGGTAACTGTGCAATTAACTGAACTCGATCAGGTGTGAGCTGTCTTCCCCACTTGGACAGCAAGTGCCCAAGGTACACCACTTGCTGAACACAGAATTGCAGCTTCGAAGGAGACACCTTGTGTCCCTTGTCAGCCAGAAAATGTAAAACTGTCAGTGATGCTTGTTCACATTCGGGTTCACTTCGTGCGGTGATCAGCAGATCATCGACGTACTGGAGTAAGGCAGTGTTAACTGGCATTTGGATACAGTCAAGTTGTCTTTTCAGTGCTTGGCTATAGATGCTGGGGCTTTCTGTGAATCCTTGAGGTGCGCGTGAAAATTTGAAACTTCGGCCATTTAAACTGAATCCGAAGAGATATTGGCTCTCTGGATCAATGGGTACACTGAAGAAGGCGTTCTTGAGGTCAATTACAGTAAAGAACGTCGCTTCTGAATCAATAGCAGTCAGTAATGATGAGATGTCGGGAACCACAGGATACTGTGGTACAATGCATTTATTCAGTTCTCGTAAATCAATCACCAGCCGGTATACTGGCGGTGCATTGGGATCAGTACGTTTAAGAATCGGAATGATAGGGGAATTACAGATATTGGAGTCGGTTTCTACGACCACTCCTTGGGCAATGAGCTCTTCAATGATTTCCAGTAAAGCCACTACAGCATCGGGTGGTAACTTGTATTGTCTGATTCGGGGTAAAACAACTCCTGGTTTGAGTGTAACACGGTATGGTGTGATGTGCATACAACCTACATCGGTTGGGCCTTGTGCCCACAGGTGTTTCGGTACATTTTTCAATCTGACATCAAACTCTCGTAATACATAGTGACCCTTAAAGTCACGTAGGAAAAGTCTAACTCCCTCCGGAGAACAACATATCACTGCTCCTAGAGCCTTCAGTGTTTTGATACCTAGCAAGTTTTCTGGACATGACTTCGTGAGTAACAGGTCTGTAACACGTGATAATGGACCTACTGCTAGGGGGACAGGTTTCGATACTTCATTTACAATAGGCTGTCCTGAAAAACCAAGGGAAACATTCTGTGAGCCTGAGAGGGGTGCCCCTGGAACTTCGTCGTGACTGATCGTGGTGCGACTTGCCCCTGTGTCAATTAAAAACTTTCTGTCTTTTCCTAATACTTGACTATGTACATAAGGACCCTCTTGATCTACAGGAATCTCAATAAGAGGCAAGCCAACCTCCCTCTCCAGGCTGTTTCATGTGTATCGCTGATAATCGGGATAATCAGATTGGGCATACTGGTACATCTGTTGTGAGACTTGCTGCGTCGCGGCAATGGGCTGTGGCTGTGATACCGCTACGGTCTGTACTGTATGTGGTGGAGCATGCATAGGCTGTATATTCTGTGAAGTCTGTTGCTGGACCTGGTCTTGTCTAGGCTGACGCGGTCTTTCTTTAGTTTTACCTGTTGATATATTGTGTTTCAGGACTGGACATTCGTTTACGTAGTGACCTGGTTGTTTGCAATAGTTGCATGTCCCTTTGACAGGAGCTGCTGAATTACTGGTCTGGGTCACACCCTTTTTCTGACCGTCGGCTGGAACCGACTGGGCCACTAGCATTTTCATTTTTGTGTCTTTCATACGTCTCTGTTCGTGATCTTGTTCTTCTCTAATTCTGTTCTGGTGGTATTGTAACATTTGTAACATCTGGGATGGCGTATTTGCTTGCCATGTACTTTCGACTTTATATACACGGTTCTTAACATGTGTCAGGGAATTCTCGACTAATTTTGTTACAAAAAGGTGCGGGTATGACTCGCTACCTGGTTTTAGGCCACTATTAATAATGAAACATTTCTCGAATCTTGAATAGAAGTCACTAGTATCCTCATCGTGTTTCTGTTTACAGGCTGAGATTGCGTCCCAGTCTTCCTTTTTAGTTGTCAATAATCTTGGCAAGACCTGTACTATTAATCCTGGTAATGCTTTAGCTTTGTCCCCAAGGCCTAGCCCTGGAGTCCGACCTTTTTCCTCGTCTTCTATTTCAGTCCAAATAATCTTTTTATCTCCCACCTCCCATTCTTTTTCCTTGAGTTTCTCGTAAATGCCTGTGGGCAGCAGTACTTTTAACAATTTCATAATATCCGTATACGTGTAATCTCCCATGAGTAACATGTCTTTAATTTCTCGGTGAAAACCTGCAGGGTCTTTATCGTGACAGGGTACTAGTTTCTTCATTTCTAACAATTCCAACTTTGTTAAAGGTGTGTACACAAACACACGTCTTAGGGTATTATCGTCATTCATAACTAGGTGTACTTCTCGTAAAGGATTCTGCCTGTCAAAATGAAACATTTTTCTTTCTGGGGGCGGAGCTGAAACATATTGTGGGCCTAAGAAAGCGTTATATCTGTGCCGTTGTTCTAGAATTATTTTAATTAACTTGGTACTTAGGCCTCTCCATCTATTCATAAGTAGTGCTTCTAATGTATCAGGTAAGGGACCTGGATCAGAATGTTGATGTCTGTATAACGTGATGAGATGCTGAATCATGTACATACCAGCTAATTTCTGCTCGTCTGGGGAAAGGTTCAAAAATGTCTGTGCTACTGTATCATCATTATATGTGCTAGGATTGTCAGCCCATTGTACTGCTGACCGGGCTAGTTCTTGTTCATCCATAGAATTGAGTACATGGTACCCCATTCGTTCTTGAAGAATTTTATCGGTAACCTGAAACAGATATTCAGGAGAATTCGTTTTTGATACGCCAGAGAGAAAAACTCTCTTGCTTTCTGGACGAATGCCTTTCTTAAGGTAATTTCCCTTACCCACATACGCTATCATTTCTTTAGCCGTGTCAGATTCCTCTGGTTCGTCCTCCTCGGAGGAGTCATTCCTGTCGCTATCTCCTTCCTTTTCTTGTTCCTTTCTTTCATGTATTTCTATTACTGCTTTTCTGATTCTTTTGTACATACTTGCTATAGAACTCTGTTTATCATGGTTTCCATCGGCTATATTCTGACCCCACTTGTTTAGTGCGTCCATCTCGTCCTTGTCTACTCCAGGCCTGTCTCGTTCTCTTATTAAACAATTTATGAAGAAGCGTAATATACAACCTTGAGTGTCAGCTTTCTGGTGAGCCAGGGCCTCTTTAATACTTTCAGGATCTTCCCCAGTCTGGATAAAATGATATATTCTATCTAGGTGTTCAGTCATTCCTGGAAATAACACTAAGTAATCTGTAACTTTTCGTAAGCGTAGTGATGCTAACAACATTCTATCGTCTTTACCGGGTACTGGATCGTATCTGCAAATTGAAAGGGGTTCTTTAAGCATGTCGTAACTTGGTGTTCGGGGTGTACGTTGCTTTGCTACATCCCTAAGGTTTAATCTGTGTGTTTGTGGCGGGGTCTGGTAACCTCCTGTCGCACCTCCTGAAGCGGAGGCTTGAGCATGGCTTGTCTGTGGAGTCTGTATGTGTAACTGAACTTGTCTTTTGCCAGGATCAGGCCCAAACGGATTCAGTGTATTAATCTTAGGTGTGGGAAGTGGTGGAGGAACAGGTGGAGCAGGATGTCGAACGGGTGAACTCTGTTGCGGTACGGGCTGGGCATTGTCTTGGAGTGGGTTGCCACCACCGTCACCGTCAGTAGGCGGTACGTGGGCACGTGGATTGGTGTAAGCGGGAGCTACATCGTCTAGATAGGAAGCAAGGAATATGTCTTTGGTGGTCCTGTGACTTACTTTAGTTGGAACCAATGGTGGCGGCAGATCTTTCTGTATTTCTGGAGTGGCCTTAGGCAAACCCTCGGCCACTAAATACATGCCATTGGCAAGAGTGTTTCGCATGCGGTCTACTTGTTCTGCTTGTACTCGGATACCTTCAGCAACTAATTCGTTTTCTCGGACCTCATCTGACTCTTCTCTATGTTTTTCTGCTTTTCGGAATGCTTTTTCGGCACGTTTATGCGATTCTTTACGCCACAATTCTATGGCATCTTTCTGGGATTGTCTGGCTTTCTTTTTCCATAGCGCTTCCTCTACTCTCATGATGCACTCGGCATCCCATGTCCCTGTAACAGGCCACCTGTGTCTCTCTTCTAGGTGCTTGGTATAATCAGCCCATAAATCTTGGTACAGTATGGCATCTAGGCCATGCTTGTGGTACATAAAATTTCCAGGAGTGTCCCTAGGTGGGACAGGAACTGCTTCCTCTAGTATCCCTTTCCTAGTTCCTAATTGTCTTAATTTATTGAATAACGGCATCTTGTTACTTGGTACTGGACACTCGATACTTGTTACTTACTCTGAACACAGCTAGTTATACAAAAACACAGTAATGTACATCAAACAGTCACTCATACCACGACATTAATCACATGAAACATTTTGAACACATATGGACTACCCTTGAACTCCAGAAAACGAGAACAAAAAATCGAAACCTTGAATACTTTATATACTGCTAAACAGTACAGATACACTGTCTAAAATAGTGCAGACCGTGTTTGTGTACCCAAACCCGTCTTTACCGGATACATAATAATGCACCCGTCTAGATGCGTCCCCAGCAACGGTACTCACCGGGAAGCACGGAACAGAAGGCCTCGGAAAACTCGACTGGACTGGACCGGACTGGACTCGACTCGACTCGATACGTGAATACTTCGGAACTGGTGGGCCTCTTGACACCTCGGACCTTGCTTCTTTCGGCTAGGCTCTGGTCGGGATCCTCCGCACTCCTCACCGCCTCGTCTGGGTGCTGATCGCAGTCTCCGTCACCTCCGTAGGCCTGAGGGAGATACAGGAAATCCTGCGGGTACGCGTAGTTGTCCGTCTTGACTGTGGCAGGGGGCAAAGGCTGCAACGCACCAACCGGCGCATGGGGTGGGGGAGGGGTCCCTATTCGGGCGCCAAATTAATGTGGTAAATATTTAATTACCGTCCTAATTTCTATGCAGGTAAGTACTTATAAAATAACTCAATCGGAAAGAAAGACGCAGAGTCCGTGGTGTTAGAGTTCTTAGGGGTTTTATTCCTTAAAAAGGAATGGTTCTTGAACCGGATATCGGGTTCCTGACACCACTGGGGTTCAGGAAGGGATAGAGCATACTTTATTGACAATACATAACTTTTATACTTAATACACATAATGTTAACCAATGCAGAAGGCGTAACAGCTGAGAGAAACAAGATAAGAACACACACGTGTTAGCAATACGTAATCAGAAGGCGTGAACTAGGACGTACACAGAGGTGTGTGCTAGAAACGTCACAAAAAAGTGTCACAAGTGGGTGTGTACATAGCAGAAATCTTGCAATGTCAGCAGAAATCTGAGGTCTGGATGCGCGCACAGCTGCATGACGTGTGATTGACGTAAAGCTGGAGGGTGCAGGGGACTTGACATTTACACTAGAGGAAAGAGACAGAAGTCTGGCATGTCAGATCAACTCGTTCCTATATCATATCTGATATCTGATGTTTGGGAACCATATTATCTAGAAGGAAAGGTCTCTTGGGCAGAGGCTATCCTATACTGACTATGAATGCATGCATATGTGCCTACGTGTCTGTGTGTAAAGCGAGGGGGCCATGGGCCTACCATGGTAACGGGAGCTATGAATTACTTGCATGGAGACAGAAAGGCCGGGCCCTTTGCTCTGCAGCTGAGGGATTGTTTATCTATCCTGCTAGACTGGAATGTGTTTTCGGGAAGCTGAGCTTGGCTATGCTGATAGCGTGAAGGTAAAATACTGTCTTTGGCAGGCAAGCAGGCCGAGCCAGGCCCCGCTCGCCTCGCAGGGAGTAGGACAGAGTTCACGGGGGGGGCATCCCACGTTGCAGTTTCAGGAGGCAGAGATGACTTTGAAAAGAGGCTCGATGACAGAAAACAGGGCCTAGCTCGCACAGAGCCAGAAATACGTGAAAGTGCACCATACAAAGACGGTGGCAAGGCATACTTAGGAACGGAATATCCGACCCATTCAGGGTGGATCTGAAAGAGGACATGTTAACGTTGGACGCAAATGTATTTGCGTCTTCATAGCTGGCACAGGAGGGAAGTTACATGCACTTTAAGCTCGTACATGGAGACGGTGGGGTACACGTTAGGGAACATTTCTTGACCATAACATTTATATTTCCTCAGTGGACTAATAGTTGCCCTTTTGGATGTTTTGACGCCTCCTGTTTCCCTTCTCCCCCCCACCTCCGCCTCTCTTTGTTGTAGCCCCCCTGTAGAGACTCCTAATACTCCAGAGCCAAAGCGTAAATGCCAAGGTAGTCGGCCTCTGCACAGGAAGTCATCTTAATCCCAGTAGGGAGTGTGGAGATGCAGAGGCGAAAAAACGGCAAAGTTCATTTACATGCAAATGGTCTTTTAAAGACCAGTGAAGTACTCTGTGCGGCTGTTGTGTGCCCGGGAAGCTGTCGCAGCCCGGGGGTCCACACATGACGGGGGGGCTGAAGCAGAAGCCCTTTCAGCACAATGGGCTTTGCGTGCCTGCAAGCACCATGTCTCTGCCTCACACCTAGAATTCGCGCCACTTGCGTTTAAAAAGCGGCGCGCGAATGGTCTTGTAGGGATGTCTCACAGTGTGCTCTCTAAGTCCAGGACACTGCGCGCTCGGGGTGACCATCGTGCGCGCGTTCCTGCGCTCGCACGTTAGTGGGAACAGTGGTGGTAACTATAACTTGTGCCCCTGCCCTGACATCACATATGGCATCACTCATGACATGTTCTATGACATAATTTATGACATCAATGGTGACATCTCAAGTGATATCATTGTTGGAATCACTTATAACATCATCAAAGCTTCATTTTCCAGCATATTACTATATCATTTGCTATGGCTTGACACTTAGCGTAGTTCACATTAACAATCAACCACAGATATACATGAAACCCTCACAGAGCATGGTATTAAATCTGTATACAACTGTTCAGAGAAAGCCAAAATAGTGAATGCCAATTCCAAAACAAATGCCCTACTATGAAAAGCTTTTATCTGTATCAAATGCCTGACATACACCGAACCTACATTAAGAAATGAAGTTGATATCAGTAGAGAACAGTACTGTAAATAGTACTTATTCAATAGAGAGAGTTCACTTTAAATAACACTGTTCGCAAACATGAACCTTTCATAAGAAATACATCACAGACTATTAAAAAACATCTACTAAGCACAATGCACACTCTAGGCAACAGCTGTCAGCAAAACAAGCACACATACATGGGTTAGTACCCTGCATACACAGCCTTCTGTGTTAAGTAGAAATTGTCATGCTAAGATAATTCTCATCAATAACTCAAGGCTGCTTACAATACTTAGCATGTAGTATATAGAACCTTTGCCCAGCTGGAAAAGTTTTCTGCAGTACCAAAATACTTATGTGGATCAAAATCAACACAAGTTTACTGTCACCTGTACAAAGTGTTACTCTTGAATACAAAGATTTATAACATGTTCAATACCTCTACACAGCTATAGTGCATTAGGACATGCATTTTCTAATTACTTAAACCCATTAGCTGGACCCAAACAGTACAAATTTAAGCGGAAAAGTAATATGGTAGCTATCCACCACAACCTAAACTATAAACCAAATGAGCACGCTCAATGGAGGATGTCATCAGTGATACCATCAATTATATCATTTGAGATGTCATCAGTGATGTCATAAATGATGTCATTAGGGATGTCATATGTGAGGTCATAAGTAGGGCATTGTGGTAGTGCAAGTTATAGTTAGCGCTGCTAAGTATAACTTGTGAATGTCTGAGTTTTTGTATGTTCAAAACGTTAATGTTCACACAGATAAATGTACCTATAGTGTTACTTTAAGCTTTGGTTTCTATATCTATCTATCTATCTATCTATCTATCTATCTATCTATCTATCTATCTATCTATCCGACCTTTTCTTTCGTGGAAGGGCGTTCTTCATATATTTAGCTCCAGCCAGAGGAGCTTCCGGATGGCCCTGCTGCACTAAGTGACCTGGACGTTCACTGGCACACCAGCGCTGCAAAGCGTCGCTACAACTCGGGGTACCGAGAACTCCAGGGTCCGCCTCCTCATTCAGAAAAAGCACCGGCGGAGCGAGGTATTTTACTTCCACAGGATGCTGTGCTCCATGGCTGTCCCTGCCGTATTGCTTACCTGGATTCCGAGGCAGCAGCGGACTGAGGGGACCCAGGGAGAGGCTGGTGGACTTTGGGGGATCTCTGCGCACAGCCTCTCTACCTACCTGCATCATCTGGACATGCCTCCTGTTACTTCAACAGCACTCCCCACACCACCGACCCAGATGCACTCACTCACTGCATTGTGGGAGTTGGAGTCCGTTCAATCCATACGGCATCCAACAGGTGAGCTCCATCAGCCTGGGGGAGGAGCATCCAGTCCACTACTTTAGGGGACGCAGAATTGGGACATTTAGTTGAAGCTGGTCGTGAAATGTAAGGCGCTGAAGAAGGCACAACGCCGAAATGCATCTGCCGTCATTTCCCTGTCTGCCTGAATAAAGCTGGTTTCTCCCAGGAATCCCCTCTGGCCTCCGACCTTTTCTTTCGTGGAAGGGCGATATATATATATATATATATATATATATATATATATATATATATATATATATATATATATATATATATATATATATATATATATATATATATATATATATATATATATATATATATATATATACATATATATATACATATATATATACACATATATATATATATATATATATTCTACATATATAAATATATATATATTTATATATATATATATATATGTATCCAACTCTCCTCCGAGAAGAAGAAATGAAAACGCACTCCCGGTGTCAGATCGTTTTCCTTTGATTTATTTAACAAATGGCATTCAGTTGTTCAGCAATAAAGCACCGACGCGTTTCGCTGTGTACTCACAGCTTTCTCACGGTCAATACAAAAAACATTAGTGAGTCTCTCCTATTTCAATAGGGTACCGCCAAAAACATTTACAAAACGTCACTTCCTGTGATAATGATGGAGGTGAGATGGGAATTGTAGTTCATATTAACCATGTAGATTACTTTTCTCTACTTGCTACGATTACCCTATTGAAATAGGAGAGACTCACTAATGTTTTTTGTATTGACCGTGAGAAAGCTGTGAGTACACAGCGAAACGTGCTTTATTGCTGAACAACTGAATGCCATTTGTTAAAAAAATCAAAGGAAAACGATCTGACACCGGGAGTGCGTTTTCATTTCTTCTTCTCGGAGGAGAGTTGGATACATATAATTACGGCTGGGCTCGGCCAAGGATCACGCACCGGAGTGAAGCAGCGCCAGGGGTCTGCTAAATCGGAGCCAAACTGGGGAGATATATATATATATATATAGATAGATAGATAGATAGATAGATAGATAGATAGATAGATAGATAGATAGATAGATAGATAGATAGATAGATAGTTAGGACCTAGTTTCCATGGTAAAAGCACTTTTTGTTTTGCTAATTAAATTGGCGCTGCTTAATGAATCTTCACAACATTTTGAATACTAGTTTACCACTCACTTCAGCTGCTGTCTGGAATGTGACAGGGTGATTAATCAAGTGGGGGGCATGAAAAAGGAGGGGTCCCAAATCACATTTTCCCCATGCAATCTCCTATAGGGATTTTAGACACGACTACAGCTCGAACTGCTGAATGGAATTACACCAAATTTGACAGAAAGCTAGATCTTAGTCCAGAAAGAGTGCTTTTTAGGTCTCGGCTAGCGTAGGCTGTGCAGGGTTTTTTTCAGCTCGGCGAGCGCGACGTTACCCATGCGGTCGTACATGGGCGGGGCCATCTTATTTTCAGTGTTCGCGTTGCGTATTTCCGTTTCCGGGTGCTAGTTGCATGCTCGCGTTGGGCATTTCCTACGTGCGGGGTGCAATTACGTGATTGCGTCCGTTTTTGCGTGCTCGCGGGGGAAATATTGAGCGAACTTACCAAAACGGTCGAAATGGGCGCGGCCATCTTGTTTTTCATTCATTGCTATGGTTCTGGGCATGCTTTTTCAATCCTCCCTTAATCTTTGCAATCCTTTGTTTCTTTGAACTTTGTTTTATTTTTTTTACTCATTTTCTATCTCTTTATTTTTCTACATCTATATTTTGTGTTTTTTTCTACTTTTGGTTACTTAAAACTACTTTTTTTAACTCTTTTCTGTTATTAACTTTTTCCCTATTCTTTCTTTCCTATTTTATTTTCCTTTCCGGTCCAGGACCATGGCAAAGGGAGCTGGGAAGAACATGAAGGGGAAGGTCCAGCCCCCCGTACCTGGCTCCCTTGCGGGCGCTTAAGGTGGAGGCAGTAGTAGCCCGGGAGATCTTCAGCCCAGTGGAGGTGGCCGCACTGGTTTTCTTCGTCCAGCGCCACCTCCCCAAGACCGTCGCGGCAGACCCGGTGCCGGGTACGGGCTCCGGGAGGATCGCCAGCTATGGGGGAAGGTGTGCCGGGCCATGTATCGGGAGTCTGGGGTCTTGGGTCCAGCACACCTACAACCAGGCGACGCACCGGTGGTCCGACATCCTGCACCGGGAGCAAGACCTGCTCGACCTGCTTGGAGTCGAGATCCCGGGCCTTGGTGAGTAGTAGTAGCTAGTATTTAATCACTACTTTGTTTTCTCATGCTCTGTGTTATGATATTGCAATTAGTTTTTTCTGAAGAGCATGAATGCTGCCGATTACATTGCAGGTAAATTATGTTTCAAAAGCTTCTGTGATTGCAGGTGCTCGCCTGCTCATTGGCGGTGCTACTATGCTTACTTGTTTTCAATTTAGTGCTCATTTGGCCTGAGTGATTATGTATGAGTGAGTACTTTACAGAACTGCGTAATGCTAGACACTAGAGACTCAAGTCCAGTCCTTCCTTTGTACTCCTGCCAAGAGATAGTGGTGGTGGATTGATAGTTTGAGTATATTATGACTGGTTATTTAGTATGAAACTTTTTAGTGGTCTGCAATCATGACGGACTGTGTCTGTCATTTCGCGTGCTGCGGAGTGCTGCCTGCCAGTCCTAGTAGAACCTTTACTTTCCAAGTAGACGGTCCGCGAATCCAGCAATACTAATATCCTAGTAGACCACCTCAGATAGGTCAATAAATTTAGTGCAATTGTTGTCTATTTCCTCGAAATAGTTTGTTCTTGTTTTTTTTTAATGTTTGATTTGGTTGACAACATTCATCCATGTTTGTGTCTTTCTTTCATGTTGTACATCAGCTGCCCCCAGGAGTAAGAGGACAGAGGAGGAGGAAGCAGCGCCGTCAGAGCAGGAACAACAACAGGAAGGCCAGGATAGTGCCGCCGAGGGCTCCTCTGCTGGCCCCAGTAGGTTTTCCTGTTAATAATATTAATTTTACTTCCCTATCTTTTACAGATTTATTCCAAACATTCCCCATAATTCAATTTTTTCCTAAATCGTCTTTGATGTTCTTGTAGACTGTTTCTAAATTCTTATCCTGCCTCTACTATGACTCTCTGTGCTACTACTAGATTATTATTAGTCTGTCTGTGTAGCTAGCTTAGCTTACACAGTTAGCAAAGGGTGTACTGTTAAACAAAACTCCTATTCAGCATTAGCTCTAGGCACTGAGTGCAGTCATTTGGGTTGTCCATGTCTATTGAAGTCTTCTAAATGTTTATGCTTTGACAATTCCCAACAATAAAATGTCAATGGCCACCAAGAATAAGATACTAGTTTCCTTTTTGATTGGATAGGAGGACATACTACTACTGTTGCAGGGACTATTCTGCACATACAGAACTATGGAGAAGAAATAGGGCATTGGTTATAAATTATAATAGGTGCAGTTAGACTTTCCACATACTTCAGTCATACCAGAAGTTGAACCCCCAATCTCCTTACCTACTAGCTAGTGTGTCAGAGAGTAATTATTTTGCTCCCAAATGCAGCGATGATCCCCAATGAATATCAAACCCAGAGAACATAAGACTATGGAGTCAGAGTCCCGACCTCTCAGAGTCACGGACTCATGCGTGCAAATTGCAAACCCTTTCGCTCACTCACTCATGACCAAAAACCACAGAGTCTATGTAAGTTTTGAAGCTTTAATAAAAGTAAAACATGTAGCTCTGTGTGTACTCCGTAAAAATGTTAATTGTGCATTATATAAAAACATTTATCAAAATCAATGTCATATAACAAACGGAGAACGACTGAAAAGTGGCTGATTTCACACATTAATTGTGGGAGAGCCCTCACCTGGTTGGAACTTAAAGTCTTGGTGGGGATGAATCATTGACGACTCCGACTAAGAAATGATGATGCTCTTGCTCTTGTTCGTACAAGGGAAGCTTCTGTCTGTTATGAGAAAAATGGTGCGTGTTAAAAAGCAAGCATTCATCAGTTGTGTCAAAAAATGTAGCATCACATGTTATGGCTAAGCATAAATAAAAAACACCCTCCCTGAAGAAAGGGATTTTTTTTTAGTTTAGACTAGCGAGTCACAAATTATTAAATTCGTTTATGTAGTACTAGTAACTTTTTTTCATTCCTAGACAAAATAGGGAGTGGTGTATATGACATCTAAAAATATTAAATGTTTTTTCTAGGCGTAACACCATCGGCACAGCCAACCACCAGTGCTGGGGCCAGCGTGGTGGTGGGCACTCTAGGGTCGGATGCGGTGCCACAGTCAGCAGGAACTGCTGTGGGGGATGCCACGGTAGTGGCGGGCATTGGTAAGCTATTATATTCTTACTTATTGAGATTGCAGAGTGGGCTCTCTGCAGGGGTGTATATGTTTTACAGTACAAGTACACTTTACTGTTAAGAAGACTTACACATTTAGAACTAAGTTTTTTGTGTATATGTTTTACAGTACAAGTACACTTTACTGTTAAGAAGACTTACACATTTAGAACTAAGTTTTTGTCTACCAGGTAGAAGACAGTCACCCTTGACTTCTCATTAGCAATAGTGGTGGGAGTTGACGAGTAACCAATGGCCTCCTCTAAATTTGACTTCAACTCAGCTGTGAAAGTTTTATCGAGAAGCCAAGTCAGATCAGAGATGAACTTGATGGATGGGATGAACGAAAAGGGAAAGAAGGGTGTAAGGAAGGACGATTGAGTAAAAATTAATGACAGGCAAAGAATGATGCTTGTTTTTTAATGCTGCCCGAGGTGTCTGGGAATCTGATGCATGGTCTGATGCATGTCCGGTTGAAGGCTGAAGCAAGGATGGGTGGACGGAGAAGGAAAAGAGGACTGCCTGGGTGGGTGAAACAGAAACTGTATGTGTGCGCAATATATCCTTTGGTTCAAATTCAAATGCAAGTCAAGCATGGATGCATGGCTGGCATTTTACAAAAAAACAGCAAAAGGTTGTTTTTCGGTGAGAAAAAGTAAGGTTTGTCCAGTTGAGAGTCAGACATTAAGAAGAATGATTGACATTTACTTTGAATGGATGGATGCCTGCCTGCCTGGATGGTATCTTCCTCATAGTTAGCATAGGTGTATGTAGACAGAGTAGACAGTCACTGGATGAAGAGTGTTACTTTGAAGAGCATGTAACACCGCACGTCCGTGCCAGAGTAGCAAAGCCGAGGAAAGTAGAAGTTGTAATTTTTCAGAATACTACCATTACTAGTAACAGTAGTCTGCAAGCACAGCATATATCTGGTGATTACGGTGACCACTCACTCACTACCTCTGTTAATAATTTGTTTACAACTCTGTCATTTATGTGTGGCCTATCTGTGTTCACTCAATCAAAAACAAAGCACCTAACTGTCATCCCATATGTAAGCAAATATCCTGTGAAGGGATAGATGATCATATTATTTATTTTCTTCATTTTCCTTTTGTAGTAGTCAGGGGCAGGGCGAAAGTTACATTAATTAGGCAGTAGCCCTTGTAACAGAGTATGGCCAGTACCACCCGTAATAGAAAAGTAAGAGCTTCACCACCTGCATGTACTGGACAGGTAACAGTCAGTTAAGCAAGTCTGTGTCATCATGGCTTGCGTCTGTTTTTCTCGGGGGCAAGTTGACTGCGCTGGCATTATGCCGGCTTCCACAAGTTTACGTACCAATTTCGCTAAACAAGAGAGAAGAAAAAGACTGGTATACTGTCTGAGTCTAATGTAGTGAGTCCATATAGTGCTAGTAGAATTCCTGAAATTCCCACTAATGTTAGAGCAGAGGGCTACGAAGTGTGAGGTTAGATAGATACGTGCCACAAATGTTATGTACTGTGCTTGCAAGTTGCTAGTGCTACTGTGACACAACTTTCTGCTGAATTATTTTGTGTTAATCTTAAAGAGCATTGGTTACAGTATGTTTTTCTTTCTTCATATAGATGCTCCTTCCAACCTATCAAGGAAGGAGTTGGGTAGACGGGCCCGGCAACGGAAGATGGAGGTAATTGTCGCCGAATATCAGCGGCTGGTGGCCCATGAGGAGGAGGACACACAGTCGCAGTCGACATCAACTTCCACAACAGCTGCATCCTCCTCCGCCCACCCTGGGTCATCCAGTCAGCGCAAGCCTTCAGCGGTATGGAGCCGTGGTCCCGCAGCCACCCGCCACCGCCAAGCAGCAAAAAAATCAGCTGCCCCCCACAGCAGGTGCAAGGCGTGTCTGCACCGCTTGACCCTCAGAGTGTCCAACCTTGAGCAGGAGGTGGCGAGGCTGAAAACCCTGCTCATGGACCTCCGCAGAGAGAATCGTAACCACCTGGCCAAAGGTTATGGACAATACGTTAGTGGTAATGGTTCCACATGCAGTGGATACCTTGTTGAACCGTACCAAGACACAGCACTTAACTAGTGCTCGGTTGTCGGGTTATGAGTTGACCTTGTTAGCGAGTCATGTGCACATTAAACGATGCAACACGTTGAATCCAGCCACGTTGTTGCCGATTTCAGTTGAGACAGATATTGAAGAACAACATGATTGTTTTCTGAGAACTGAGGAAGAAACGAAAGGGAGAATAGACCTTAGGGATACTCCTCTTCTAGAGTGTGATGGTACTTTGTGGGGTGATGGTTCGTGCTTTAAGTTGCCGAATGGTGATACGACTGCGGCATATGCTGTTACGACTTTGCATACGATTGTTGAAGCTGCACGTATCCCACATAATTCAGCGCAAGCAGCAGAGTTGATTACATTAACGAGAGCATGTGTGTTGGCGAAAGGAAAACGAGTGAATGTGTATACTGACAGCCAGTACGCGTTTGGTGTGGCTCATAGCTTTGGACGTTTGTGGCGTGAACGTGGGTTTTTGACTTCGCATGGAACGAAGATTCAACATGGGCAGTTGGTGAATGAACTTCTTGAATCACTTACTTTGCCATTCCAAGTAGCGATTGTGAAATGCAGTGCCCATAAGAAAGTTACAGATGATGTTGGTCGCGGAAATGCGTTTGCGGATGAAGTTGCGAAAGAAACTGCGAGAAATGTCATGAGCTGAATGTATGTTGCAGGTCCGGCGAGATGGGTTCCAGAGAAAAGTATGTGTGAAGATACAATTGAGAGTGTGAAATCCATCCAAGCTGAAGCTACAGAGAAAGAGTTGAATGAATGGAGAGAAAGTAAGGGTAGATTGGATTCGAATGGTTGTCGGACTGATTTGTCTGAGCATCAAAGATGGTTGTTACCTGACACGTATGTGCTTCCAGTTGTTACAATTGCTCATGGAATGGCACATATCAGCATGAAAGGAATTTGCAAGTTGTTGGCTCCGGTTTGGCAGAATGTGAGAATTCCAAAATGTGCAGAGAACTTGGTTAAGAACTGTATGGTGTGTTTGATGTACAATCCTGGTAAGGGAACTCCAACACCAGCTGGTCATTTTGCTCCTCCTACGTATCCGTTCGAGGCTTTGCTGCTAGATTTCATCCACATGGAGAGGTGCAAC
This sequence comes from Lissotriton vulgaris, assembly GCF_964263255.1. Classification (NCBI taxonomy): domain Eukaryota; kingdom Metazoa; phylum Chordata; class Amphibia; order Caudata; family Salamandridae; genus Lissotriton; species Lissotriton vulgaris. Next base: position 602,063,142 of record NC_141699.1, on the reverse strand, counting down.
AACCTGAAATATGTTTTAGTGGTTGTTTGCTCCTTTTCTGGATGGGTGGAAGCTTACCCTTTGAAGGACAATACTGCCTTGTCCACAGCGAAAGCCCTAATCAAGGAATTTTTCCCTAGATTCGGTTTGCCGAGAATTATCTGGAGTGACAATGGGAGTGAATTTGTAGGTCAGGTGATGAAGAAAGTATGCGAGGGATTAGGAATCCGGCAGAAGTTCCACGCTGCAAATCACCCCCAATCAGCTGGTTTAGTTGAGTGCTATAATGGCACTTTAAAGTTAAAATTGGCCAAAATCCAAGCGAGCTCTGGTTTACAATGGCCAGATGCTTTGCCTTTAGCGCTCTTGTCCACAAGAATGACTGTGCATTCGCAAATGGGCTTGAGTCCGTATGAGGTTGTGTTTGGTCGCCCGGCGAATATTTGGGGCGTACCAAGACTAACAAAGTTTAGCGACCTTGAGTATCCTGTGTTGCTTGATTACTTGCACAAACTGACGGCTAAACTGCGTGTTTTACACCAACAGGTCTATGAGAGTCTGCCACAGGCTTCTGAAGATCCAGGCCACGCCCTTGAACCCGGCCATTTGGTCTTCATTAGAAATTTCCAGCGGAACAAGAATGATCAGCCCCGTTGGACAGGACCACATCTTGTTCTCCTGTCTACACGTTCTGCAGTTCGAGTGCAAGGCAAGAAACACTGGATCCACGGCGTACATTGTAAACGGGCTCCATTGCCTTTACCATACGACCGGTGGGTCCAGGAAGGACTCCCAGACTCTGAAACAGAAACTGTTCCACGATTTTTGCCATTCAGCGATGCCCGTCTGATTGGAACAAACTCTGAGAAAGAAAGTGACGATCTGTTGCAAGAAGCTGTGCCTCCTTTGAAGCGATTGAACACTACTGAGCCTGAACTCTTGTTCAAAGAACAGACACTGCCTGGAAAAGATCGTTATAATTTGCGACCAAGAGTCGTGGGACAAATAAAATAAATGACGTTTTTATGATTTTTCTGTTTACAGGTTAACTCTCCACCGAGGATCTACTCATTTTTGTTTTTCGAACCGCCATCCGGGTTCAGCTGTAGGGGGTGCGGTGCCAAGTCTTTGGAGTGCAAGCCCGAGACAATAGGTCGAAAGGTTCTGGTTGGCCTAAGGGAGTTACCCTGGGTTGACAGAGGCATTCCTTAGCATAGAACACCCTACCATCGCGAGCAGCATATTTAGTTAGGATGGATTTCTTCGCGTTGGAGAGACCTGTAAAGACAATGAATTTCAAGAATAAGATATACAAACTAATCACAAGGAAAAGATTTTTAATACTGTGTTAGTTTTTGCTATTGAGTTTAATGATATTTTTAATTGGTTATGTGACATTCTCTTTTAAGGTGACGTTTATTCCCACTGTACAACCTACACCTCCGCCTACTATTTCTTCTCATTCTTTTCACCCTTTGCCTGAATATGAGGTAGTTAGACGATTGGAATTTGCCAATAATTCCTTTATTCAACTTTTGCACCAACACCAGTTAGTGATGAACACAACTAATTGTTGGATCTGTGGTCTAATGCCCCATACGACCGATAAAGGTATTCCGTACTTGGTTTTGCCTTTTAGCTTAAATGGTTCAATTTGGGCTTACAGAACAATGTTCATCTACGCCCATAGTGTCTATCCCCAACGTTCAGTGAAGGACAATCCGAAGAATAGTGCTCTGGTCAAGGGTATAGTCGACATGATTAGAGGGATTAGTTCGTATGAGACTATTCCGAGGGATGAGACACAAGCATACATTGGTTGGAACGTTACTGGGTATGGAGTTAGTCTGAGTGTTAACCAGCGAGCGAAAAGTTCTCCACCGATTTGGATAGTGCCCCATCAGGGTCGCTATTGTCTGCAGGGTAATGGCAAGAATCCGAGAGCTCAGCTAGGGAAGAGCGTTTGTACTGACACCTACGTATTTACGTCACAGTCTTTCCCAGCATTTCTAGCCACTAAGGGTACCTACTTTGTTTGCTATGACAAAGCGTATACATGGTTGCCCCCGGACTTTTCCGGCACATGTTTTGTTTCCTTCCTGTTGCCTCCCACTTTTACAGGTGCGGCAGATTACCATAAGACGAGAGTTGCCAGAGGTGTTTTCAGTCAGGAAGACACTGCAGGGCAAGAGTTGGGAGATTTCTTTAAGGGTTTTCTGCCGTTCTGGGGACCAATGGCTAACAGCAGGAACATTCGCCAGTTGACGAAAGTGGTTCAGTCCACCATAGTCAAAACTGCCGGTGCCCTTAGTAACTTGACTGCTGAGCTCCAGTCGGATAGACTTATGACACTTCAAAATAGGGTTGCTCTTGATGTCATACTAGCAGACCGAGGTGGAGTATGTAAACTGATTCAATCGAGCTGCTGCGTTTTCATTCCAGACAACGCTCCGTCAGTCTTCCAGGCCATTTCCAAGCTACATTCTCTCCGATTCTGTCCATTTAGATAAAGGAGATTGGTCGTTGATGGGATGGTTATGGGGATTGATATCCACTTGGGGATGGAAGATTCTGATGGTCATTGGGATGGTCTTAGCTATCCTTTTCCTGTTCTGTTTCTGTGTACAGTGTGCTCCTGCTATTTGTGGCCTTTGTGCTACTTCGTGTGCAAGGAGACCTGTCCTGAGAGAGGTACTAAGTACTAGGATGATGCTACAGCAACATATCGATGATCTGGTGATGATAGACCTGGATTCAGATTGACATGGGTTTGGGTCTGTTGCCTATGTAAGGGCAAAAGGAGGGTCTGTAGTTCCGTAGTTTGAGGGTCTGAGGTTCGGTGGTTCCGAACCCGTCCAATAAAGGTCGTCGGAAATAGACGATTTTGGTGTCAGCGGACCGCAAATCACGAGTGCGGTGTGTACGAGTGTTTTCGCATTAATCGATCAATAAGAACACTACGTATTCAGGGATTTCGTTTGAACCTTCGGGTTCCATTTTGTGTACGGCAGCCATTTTGTGTGGTTGCCCTCACATAGGCCGATGACTGCGGCCGAACGAGTCCTTGGGACACGTACACTTTAGCTGACTTCTGAATGACCTGGCCGAACTGACTCCCTTGCCCGAGGCTGACCTCGCTGAGCCAGTTCCTTGTTAAGCAGCTGGTCAGATAAAGATCAAAGAGGACGTGCTGAAGTTTACAGCACACTGCACCCACCATTCTATCTTGCTTCCAATCTGTTTTTGCTCCTTCCTTTACGACATAATCACTGATTTGGGTTGAGGTTTTATGATGGGTTTGTCTGGCCTGATCGAACAAGAAAATGGAATGTGCTTGGTCATTTCTGGTGGGCTGGACAACGGAAAGTGGGATTGTCGTCATGCGATATGTTTGAAATGTCACCCCCTGATTGGCTAGTTTGTATGTATCAGATGCCACCTTTGGAATGTGATTTTTGGCATAAAAGACCATGCTCCGCTCATTGAATTTGTGCAGTCTCTAGCGAACCACCCGTGTTGTGCTTCGTAGATCTCTGTTCCTGGTTGCAGCCAATAAACTTTGGTCTTTGACGTCATCAAGAAGCGTCCGTGTCTCTGTTTGCCAAGGCAGGGGAACTCGAAGGCATCGGGCGTTTTCCCTGACGCTGCTGGGTTCTAAAACCCGGTCCTTCACCTTGAAGGCCTGTCCACTACAACCCCTAATGTAGCTCACCTCGAGTCTTTTGGGCAGGCCTACGAAGCAGCACACCCTAGAGCAACAGTGACTTTGTCACTGAGGTCACAGGACCTTTGAGCAGGAAAGCTCTAGGGCGGTGTGACCGATGAGATCGCCCTGAGCGCCGACTTTGGGTGGGGGCGTCATGTTTGCGAGTATATTATGTTTCTAAAAGAACTTGCTGCCTCCTTCCTGGCCTCCATCAATTTTCAGCAACAATAAAAATGTCATGATAACTCCGGGGATTAATGTTCCTCTTAGAGAGAGATGGAGTTTTGACTTGTGGAAAGGTAGCGCAGAGGAATAATGTGCCTGCTGCAAAGAACATGTACCATGAAGATCACTAAGTCCACCCACATAATGTAAATAGGCCAGTGGGTTACTGCTTTTGTCAGTGAGATCCTATTGTTACTTGCAGTTTATAAGTCAAAATCCTAACATAGAACAATGAGCTATTAATTGTCATCTAAGAGATGCATGCAAACTGCAAGGTATAAATGACAGCGTTATGTTTTTTTCCCCAGCCTTTGATTATTCTAATGTTGCAAAAAGGGTTCATTTGGACAGAAAACAATTCTGGTTATTAAAGAGAACCCTCAATCATGGTGTTGCGTTCTAAATTCAGAGGTTGTGTTTCTCCAGACCAATCACTATTAAACTATACTGCCTACAAGTATGATTGTCATGTGACTCCTAGTTCTTTGTCTTATGTAACATTACCTATTGTGATTTACACACATATGATTGATTGTCTCTTTGTAATGTGTGATATAAAGTTCTCTGACACCCTACACTGGTATCAATGGTGCCGTAAATCAAACTAAATGCATCTGAGTGAGGATGTGGTTATGGAGACTTGAGGGGCACTTGTTAAAGGGTGGTAGTGAGGGAATCCGTGGTAAAGCAAGTCATTGGGGGGCACCAACATTGTTGCACAGGGCAACACCAGCGCTAAAGTCGGCCACTTCTACTTCCTACAGTTCTAACACCAAATCAAAAACGTTGATTTGAAAACCCCTTGAATCTGAAGCATACCTTCAAGTCAATGTATGATTTAGCACTGGTCTTGGTTGTTCTAAGTCTTTTTTTATTTATGTACAATCTTTATTTGTTTACAATGGTGTCTTGTAATTTTGTACTATATGTGTTGTGTTTTTGCACTTAACATCATTCTGGCGAGTAAAGAGCCTACACACAAAAAAGATTGTCCTACGTCTCTTAGCATGTGCGTGTGGGATACTGGTGAGAGGATTTATGCTAAAACAAATGGCGAAGTAATAATGTCATCCTAAGGTAGCACAATAATGGCACCGAAAGATAAGTGAGCCTTTTAAAATTTGCAATTATTTCCATGGTTTTCTCTTCCGTCACTTTATATTTTGAATGATCCTGCCCCTCATTACCTCAACTAGATCTCCCCCCTTTATGAGGCAGAACTGGAAATTGTATCATGCACTCATCTGGAGTAAATAATATACATCTTTGCGAGACCTGCTCCTAGCTTTTCCATCCAATGTGACAAATGTAATCCATTTAATACAGTTTTAAAATATATGGACTTATTTCATTTGTATATTTATCTTTTTGTCCATGTTACTGATAGCCATGTTAGGTCTCTTCAGTGATGCCAAATAAGATCAATAGTCCTGTGATGTCCCTTTCTGTGATATCACTTCTTGTGATGTTACCAAGGGTGGCTCCTTCACTAGGGAGGAGGAGTGTCGCCCCACTGCTTTCTCTCAGTGCGAGAAGCAGAAACACAAAATGCTAAAACTACCAATTGTATGTTTCTGTTTCTCGCACCGCGAGAAAGCAGAAGTGTTTGGTTGGGGTCAGGTGGGTCTGTTTTAGGGCAGGGGAGGAGTGCCTTGCCCACTGCTAAGGGTGCTGACTGTTTGGTCGGCCCTCCAGGGCCGACCAAACCAGTCATGCGAACTCTGGCCTTTCTCCATGTAGGCTGCAATGCAGCCTAATGGAGAAAATGGCCTCCCCATAGGCGCCTGGCTGGTCGGCGCCCCGACCAATCACAAAGCTGCCATTGCAGCGTTGTGATTGGCTTAGGGGAGGGAGGCTACCTGCTTCCTGTTCCTGCCAGAGGCAGGACCGGCCCTGTGTATATACACAAACACACACACGCAAGCACACATACATTTACAAGGCTACGCAAAAAACCGGGACTGGACAGATATAAAAGTGAGACTAAGGTCTTTAGTCCTTCTTGTCAGACCTGTCCCGGTTTTTGCTCCTCAAAATCTGGTCACCCTATAACAGGTGCACGTGTTCTGTGCCTTGTTATGTTTGGGCCCTTGGAATCTCTGCTACGTCACTGAATCGACATAAAGTTATGTCAAAACACTTCGTAATGTGCAACGCCGACCAGCCAGGCCCCATAGGCGCCTGGCTGGTCGGCGCCCTGACCAATCACAAAGCTGCCATTGCAGCGTTGTCATTGGCTTAGGGGAGGGAGGCGGCCTGCTTCCTGTTCCTGCCAGAGGCAGGAAAGCAGGAGAGCAGGCCAGGGGCAGAGATGACACGAGACCCGGTAAGGTACGTTTATTTTATTTATAAAATGTAAACCCCCCCCCCCACGTGAACCCCCACAAGACCGCCACCCTCGAGACACCAACACCAGCGAGTCATGCCAGCCGCGACTGGATGTTTCCTGCAAAGTAGAGGGGCCTCACATCTTCCCTTTCGCCCGGGACCCCAGAAGTTCTAGGACCGGCCCTGTGTATATACACAAACACATGCACGCACGCACACACACTTACAAGGCTATGCAAAAAAACGGGACTGGACAAATATAAAAGTGAGACTAAGTGTAGAGTTGCGCTCTAGTTGATGCGTGCTACGTCATGACGTAGCGCGCGTAGCGGCCATTTTGGGACTTGCAGCGGAGACGGGGGGAAGATTCTGAGAGTACCGGACGCCCTGAGTTCTCCTACATGCTATAAGTTTGTAATAAATACTTACCCCCTTCATTTGGCCCCAAGAGTGGTTAATATATACAGAGAGTGCATCATTACAGTGGCGACGAGGCCGGGAGGCCAAAGGAAGAGGACATTAAGAAATAAAAACAAGAAACACCAACTGGAAAAGAACCCAGCACAGGAAGGAGAGGAGCAAACAGACGCCAGAGGACCACCATAAGGCTACAGAAGGGGCAAGGAGGAACCAACACAAGGGAAGCAGCAGGAGAGCGTGGCAGAGGCACAGGGCCAAGCAGAAGAGCAGCAGAAGGGACACACCAGTACCAGGTACAGGGGACAGAAGGAGACCGGAGCGAGAAAGGAAGCATTGACCCCACTGTGAACCCTGTAGCACCTAGTAGGAATAGTCGGCGGAAGGGACACCAAGGGGAGGATATCCAGAAGAAGCACCCCACTAGAGAGAGGCCCTGGCGGAGTCAGTGAGGAGCGGAGAAGGGGGGCACAGAAGGTCCCCAGCCGAACCAAGCGCACGGAGAGGGAGCAAGCATCCCGAGAAGTCAGGAGGCGGAACCAGAAAGACGCGGCGAAATGAGTGCGCAGGCATCATCACTGACGACGCCGATTCCGTTTTTACCCGAACCAGGAGAGCCATTGATAAAATGGGAGGACTGGAGAGAGTACTTCCTGAACTACATAGCGGCCCTGGAAGATGAGAACGGAGAAGCCTTCCCCAGTAAAAGGAAGAAGAGGATACTTCGCACAACTTAGGCCCGTAAGGAATTAGGGTATTCCAGAATCTTGTGCCCACGCCAAGGCAAGCTGCAGACAACGATGTATTCAGACACGCAATAGAAGATCTGAACAACCACTATCGACCAGCAGTGTGCACATCCATTGATAGATTCAATTTCCAGCAAAGGAAACAGGAAGCGGGCGAATCAATAGATGACTACGTTGCTGCGCTAAGGAAGCTGGCGATAACGTGTAGTCTTGCACGACAAATTCATAAAGGACCAGATCGTTATGCACACCACCAACAAGACTGTCCAAGACAAATTATGGGTGAATGGGGACGCCACGCTTAAGGCGGTGATAGCCATGGTGAAAAAGGCCGAACTGTCAAAAAGGTGCGCTGACGCAGCAAAAAGAGATCCGGTCCTGAGACCCATGGTGAACAAAGTAGATGATGCAGAACCAACAGGAAGGAACAAGGCCATGACGGCAGAAAGTAAAGGACCAAATAGATGGACAGGAAAACCCATACAGCAAAGGAAGCAGAACGGAGAAACATGTGCTACCGGTGCGGAAGCCAGGCCCACACGGCTCACGACAAAAGATGTCCGGCGTTCCGAGCGAAGTGCATGTTCTGGGGCATAGTAGGGCACTATGAGAAGGTATGCCGCCGAAAAATGAGAAGACCTGCGGTGAAGTACGTGGTGCAAGATCAACAGGAGGAAGAAGATAGAGAACAAGACGAAGAAGACAATGTACTATGTGTGGAAGGTTAAGTACTGGGCATTGATTGCAGACGCTCCCGCAAGCCTCAATGTGACATGCTGATAGGAGGAGTGCAGAAAAAAATTGTAGTAGACTCGGGTTCCCTGTTCACTATCGTCCAAAGAGCAGTGTGGAATGAGAAGTTCAGACCCAGCCTAGGCCCACGACTAGAACTGCCGGATATAAGACCAGTCACGTACACAGGAGAACCCATCCCAATGGTCGGTTACAGAGCCCTAACCTTTGAATTCAAAGGGCGGAGTGCTGAGTGCAAATTGTACGTAGCAGAGAAGGGGCCATCGGTCCAGGGGTGGATGGACCAAGGTGACTTAGGCATTCAGTTGGATCCAGGAGGAGACACTTAAGTGCTAATGATGACAGCCCCAGAGCGATGGCCGGACTTTGAGAAGATGAAGAGTGACTTCCCCAAGGTATTCGGCAGGAAGGTTGGCAAATTAGAAAAATTCACACATCGGATAGACCTCAAGGAGAACTCCAAGCCAATTTCCCACAAGGTAAGGAACGTACCCATAGCAGTAAGAGAAGCGGTACAGCAAAAGTTGCACAGATTGGAGGAAAATGGAATCATCAAACCAATAAATTGCTCGTAGTGGCTGACGCCCCTAGTGGTAGCAATGAAACCCAACGGAAAGGCCGCCTCTGTGTGGATTTGAGAGAACTGAATAAATGCATTGTTGTAGAAAAATTCCCGCTACCACGCATTGAAGAGATGTTAGCAAAGACCAAAGGAGTAAAGTGGTTCTCCAATATTGATCTCACGTCAGCATATCACCATATAGCCTTGCACCCCGCGAGCCGAAAACTGACATCCTTTATAACACCCTTCGAATATTACCAATTCTGCCGCATGCCCTTCAGCCTCGCATCAGCTGCGGCAATGTTCCAGAAATGAATGCATCACCTATTCAAGGACATTGAAGGCGCGCAGTACTTCCGGGACGACATATTGGTGATGGGAAAAGATCGCAAGGATCATGATAAGAAACTGGACATGATGCTTCGTGTCCTGGAGAACAACGGCCTAACAGCGGAGAGGGAGAAATGCCGTCTCGGGATGACCTCTGTCACATACCTGTGACATGAGTTTGGAGAACATGGCACTACGCCAAAAAGGGCTAACGTGAAGGCGATCTGTGACGCCCCGGCACCAAACAGCAAAAAAGAGGTGAGATCCTTCTTAGGGATGGCTGAATACCATACAAATGTGTACAACATTTTGCCACCAAGACACACCACCTGAGGCAACTCAATAGGGACAACACAGCATTCTCATGGACAGAGGAAACACAAAAGGAATTTAATGCCCTGAAACACGGCATCAGCCAAGCCATACCTCTGCAAGGCTACGACCCCCAAGGGTGGTCAGTGTTGACGACGGACGCCAGCAAAAAAGGACTGGGAGCAGTCCTCATGCAGGGAAGGAAGGATGGAACAATGGAAACTCTCAGCTTCACGTCCAGGGCCCTATCTCCCACAGAGCAAAAATTTAGCGTGATAGAGAAGGAGATGCAGGCGGTAGTGTGGGCCATGCGGAAGTTTTGCCAGTTCCTATGGGGTACGAGGTTCCGACTCAAGACAGACCACAAGCCCCCAGTCAAGGTCCTCACATTGAGTGGACATGCGAGCACCACGCCACGCATCGCCAACATGACGCTGAAACTGCTGGAGTACAGATACGATGTAGAGTACATCCCAGGAACTAGAAACAAGGTAGCGGACTACCTTAGTAGAGCTTCAGCAATGGAAGAAGCCTCCACCAGCGCAGAAGAGAGTGAGGAGATGGTGGCCTTAACGGAAGACCCGGAGAAAGTGATAAGTAACCAGGAATGGACTGAAGCATATGGAGAAGACCGGGACATCGAAGAGGTCAAGGAGTGTATCCTACAAGGATGGCCAGAAAAGAAACGCTTACGGACAGCACTTAGGAAGTTTTATGAAGTACGAGAAGAACTGTCCATAGACGACAAAGGCATATTCTTATAAAGAGTTGACAAGGTAGTCCTGCCGACAACACTGGTACCCCACCTGTTAGCGGTACTACACGAGTGGCACCTGGGTATCATAAAGACTAAGATGAGAACAAAGCAAATGTACTGGTGGCCAGGAATGGACATCCAAATAGAAAGACATGTGAGGGACTGCGATCAGTGTCAAAGGACAGACAAGACCCTGACACCCTTAAGACCAGCATTAGGGAAGTTTGCTAGCCCAATAAATCCCTGGGAGGAGGTGTCCATAGACATTCTGGGACCTATATTAGACACCCAGGGCACACCTAAATACCTATGCGTCCTCGTCGACAGGTACTCGAAGTGGCCGGAAGTGCACATTCAGGAAGGAAGGGACACCGAAACAGTGCTCAGATTCCTTACATCTATCTTCCTCAGAGAAGGCATTCCCAGATCCATACTGAGCGACAATGGACCACAGTTCACCTCGGAGAAGTGGTACAAGTACATGGAGAGGAACGGCATCAAAACCAAACACACCTTCATATACCACCCTGCCGGAAATGGTCAGGTGGAGCGATTTAATAGGGTCATAATGGGATCCATCCAAGCTGCCATCACGATGGGCAAGGATTGGGAAAGGGAGGTCTAAAGTATGATATGGGCCTACCACATCACCCCTACGAGCACGGGGTATAGCCCCTTCCAGATTTTGAGAGGAAGAGACCCCTTCACCAAAGACAATCTGGCACGGAAGGAGAAGCGGTAACAAGCAAGTGGTCACCAGCGGTGGTACAGCATAATCTAGAGAAAGCCCAAAAGATATAAGCGGAACATTATAACAGGAGAAGGAACGTGAAAGAAACATCCCTTGAGAGAGGGGAATGGGTTAGAGTCAAACTAGCCGTGCTGTGGAGAAAAGGGGACGGCAAATAACAGCCAACCTCTACGAGTAAAGGAAGTATACGACAGAGCAGCGCTGCTCAGCGACGGAAATGTGTGGTCCCAGGACCGCATGTCCAAATGTAGTAAGATTCTACAATGGTCCCATGAAGAAAGTAGGAGGACATCACAAGACCGGAGGCCACCGGAGAATGAAGAAATCGCCCCGGAAAAAGAGGGAAATCCTGGAGCAGGTGGAAGCGGCGAAGAGCTGGGAGACAGTGATATCCCCTTGACAGGAGAACATCAAGGAGAGGAGACTGAGACCCTGAGGAGAGAAAGGCCCGGTACTCAAGGGGATAAGGTGGCAAGCCCAGCACAGAACAGTCCCAGGGAAGATCCCTTTACTCCGTAAGGCGCACACGTGCGGGTAGAGCGGTGGTGAGGCCTACTCGATTTCGAGACTTTGAACTGGGAGAAGGAAAATAACTTTCCACACAGTGAGACTGTATGTTTTCTGTTGTTATGCAAAAAGGGGGAGATATGTAGAGTCGCGCTCTAGTTGATGCGCGCTACGTCATGACGTAGCGCGCATAGCGGCCATTTTGAGACTCGCAGCGTGTGCGCGAGTTGGGGGGATTTTGCTCCTCAAAATCTGGTCACCCCTATAACAGGTGCACAGAGGCGCACGTGTTCTGTGCCTTGTTATGTCTGGGCCCCTGGAATCTCTTCTACGTCACTGAATCGACATGATGTAATGTCAAAACACTTCGTAATGTGCAATGCACATTGATCTGTTGTTTTTGGGTTGCGGCGCTGTTTAATAAAACTGTGTCGTGCATGTGTTTTGCAAGCATGCCAACTGATTTTACATTATTTTAAGCTTGTGCTAGCAGAAAGACTCCCGTGTAGCCAGCACGCCATCTACTGGACTTTTTTGAGCATGCATTTTAGAACTCGTTATAATTTGTTACAGTTTCATTCACGTGCACAATTTCTGGAACATGATAAAAGCACACTCGGGAGCACGAAAACAAGGTGCCCTGTGTCTCTGAGATAACTATAAATCATGTGGTGTGTTAATTTTTGGGAAAACATGGGGCACAGACAGCATATCTGCGAGTGGCTGGTAAAAGCCTATTGGTTTTAAAGCTGAAAATGAGAGAATTCGGATTTTTTCAAGCAGTTAGTTCAGAAAATAAATCTCTTACATTTTTCAGAGATCAAAGTTTGACCTTAAGGCCTGTACAAGTGGTCCGTTAACCCCAATCTTTACTGGCCTCGGAAACAATCAGACCAGGAGAGTTTCTTAGGAGTGTATTATATGCATTTATGGACTGATGGCCGCAGATAAAATGTCCAGGTTGCATACCAAGGGGGAATGGGTAATAGCCGTGTGAATCAGTGGTATTCGGAATACCGTATTCCTGTTTCTCCTGGTAATAATTCCTCACATTTAAGGAGGGCGGACCCTTAGCATTGGCGAGATGGGCCCCGACCTCAAGAGGGGCACAGGAGCTACCTGCAGCAGCCCCCCTGTGACCCCTGGCTGCGAAGAAAAGTGTGTTAAACACTGGGGGCCTCATTTATGAGAAATGATGCATCGCTGCGTGAAAGTAGCGATGCGTCACTTCTCAGTGCGCACTCCTTGCGACATTCCTGATGCGTCATATTTAATGTAGGACGCATCATGGCACAAGGAGTTACAGATATGTCAGTATTTCTGACGTATCTGTATGGCACAAAAGTGACGCATTGCTGGAGTGTGTCACAAAAGTGACGCAACTCCAGCAATGTGTCCTTTCACATGGGGTAAGCCCCATGTGAAAGGGCCTGCATCAGTCTTACGCCTGCTGTGAGGCAGGCGTAAGAAATTGACACATTTGTGTCCTAGAAGTGGCGCAGTGAAATCTTATAGATTTCACTGCATCACTTCCATGACCCTTTCTAGCGTCAAAACGCCCCCATTGCATACATTATACCTGGGGCAGGTATAATGTGGCGCAGGGGTCTATAAAGTGACGCATCTACCTAGATGCGTCACTTTGTAAATATGGTGCAACAAGGCACATTTTATACTCCACTGGTGCGTCACAAAAAGTAACGCACCAGCGGCGTAAAAGTGACGCAAGGGCTCATAAATGAGCCCCTGGTACTCTTGTCCACATTGTCTGTTTACGTCACATGACCCCGGTCCCCCATCTTACTCTCATTCCCCTCACTTTCCCTCCACTCAGGCCTGGTTCGAGCAGATGGGCCAAGTCCACCGATGGAATACCCTGGCCCACCCAAGGCCCTTCAGAATTGAAAAACAAGTGTTTTTCACCCTAATGTTTCCCAGGGGCATGCAGCCCTGGGGGAATCTCCCGTATCGTTTATTTTAACAATTAACACCATTGACGTAGACCCGGCAAGAGGTGTGAAGTCAGCAGAGTTTATTAGCTGCTATGATGCACAAACGACCAGCATGGATCTCCTGAAAACTGAATTATGATTCTGGGCTCATTGCATCAAATGTTTAAATTTCAATGCTTTGCAAAGTAAAAAGCTGCCAGAGTTTTTTAAAAACATGAAAAGCTGTAAAGTGGCTCCGTATGGCACCAGAAAAATTTCTGCTGCTGCACATGACCAGGAGCATGCTGCAGTCTTAAGGTTCTGCATCTTAAAGATTTGACAAGGAGCATCCCTCCCCTTTCCCAAAGCCAGAAGCACATCAAAGAAAGCGAAGTGTGTAGCTCTTTGGTTGTTAAAAATGTCGAATGCGAACAGACGCCAATACCTAAGATATCAGATAGATTAAATACGTTGTTGTTTTTTGGCCTGTACCCACTCACCTTCATGGCCCACCCATGCTTCTTTATGGCCCTCCCACAGAAAAAATGCTAGAGCCAGGCGTGCCTCCACTCCTCCCAATTTCCCAACAGACAGGCAATGGGTAGGAGGGAGCACCAAATTAGGTTTTGCCCAGGGCGCTATCTGAAGGCCACTTCTGCCTTTCAGGGTCACTTATTACCCAATGGTTGTTCGAAAGAGGGGCAATCTTCCACGCAAGCCACTTCACTTAAATCAAATGAGGCCAAGACAGAGTTGTTCGTGATAGGACAAGCTCAGACGCAGCGGCAGCCAGCACTGGTAAGCACGGTGGGGCTGGGAAGGGAGCAGCGGGGGGAAGCCGACAGACGATGGAATAGGTGTTATTAATTTATTTAATTATACCTAGGCTTTCCTGTTTTCAGTTTCTATTTTTGGTAAATTCTGGTGCTTTTTTCAGTGTTTTCAATACCTTAAAAAACAGTGTTTATCACTGGTTACAAATTTTAGCACAATAAGATAAACAGAAACTATGTTTTTCCGGTGTTTATGGAACGTTTTGCTGTTATTATAGCTTTATTTCTGCACTGATAGTGCATGTGTATAGACATTGTGCATACAGGGTGCATGAGGTTCAAATACATTTTTAAAAATCACACTTATTTTAGTGCACCATACAATACTTTTTTAGTGAGTCTTTGGTCATGCACACTTGCTCTTTCCTTCCCAAGTAAACATTTATCTGTGTAAAGGCCCTCTCAAAATTGGTACTTGAGACAGGCAATGCCAAAACAGCCAGTGCACAATTTGCTAACTCTGGCCACTGACATAGCTTTCAATGCATTGCAATACTGGTGCACTTGAAGAATGAGATTCACTGGGACAGGTTCTGCAAAATATGCGTTGAACTGGGCGCATATGCCCTCAATTATTAAAGCGGGCAAAGTTAAGCAGTTTGTTACAAAGTCCAGAGAAAATTCCCATTTTTGGAAAAGATCTAGAACTTGTACAGAGTACCTCAGTGAGGCTTCATTGACTTCAAATGCCATGGTCGGCGAGGGGACATGTCTATTCATCATTGCCAGCCATATCTATTGCACTGTAAAATTAAATTCCCAAAATTTCTCCTCAACATTTTTTTGCTTACCAAGTGGCAAGAATTCTAACATTGAACATGTTGCAGTGCCAAAGTCATTAAAAGTGGTGCCTAGCCAACTCACAAGGAGATGTTTCACATCTACACTAATTACGCTGAACACTTGGTAAACAAGGGTGTTTTCAGACTCTAGTTTTTTTATTATGTTTACTACAGCAATCATGTTTTTCTGTAAAAATCTAAGAATGGAGTAGAGTGTACTTCTTTTCAAAGCAGTATAAATATGCGACCAAAGATTGTCACATTTCTTGACTTTTGGCATCATCACTAAGCACACATTCTGTAAACGGTCACCACATGTATAATATGGCATTCACGGCCTCTAGGACTGAGAATCACCGGCTTAATGGCACAGTTGGGATTACTCTTTCATTGATGCCAAACAAAGCCCAAAATGAGAAATATTTGCGTTTTAGTTCCCACACATAATGAAACAGTGCACCAGAATGGATTACAAAGTCAATAGCATTTTTCATTAACTCTGTAGATGGTAAAGATGCTTTCAGCATACCATCTTTCAAACGGCAAGGATCTGTTACAGGGAAGCACTTCAGCTCAGGTATTGATTTTGACAGGTCATCACACAACTTTGTCATATACGCAGCTGAATTACTGCAAATACAAACAATATCCTCAAGTCTTTGCTGAACTTGGTAAGAACATTTACAGCAGCATTCCAAGTGACACTGCCTTCCCTGTTTCCCAAACATCTGGTGTCATGTTTTCCCAACTATCCCAGATGCTTGTCGACAGCACTCTTTTCACATATAACTGTCACTACACCTTGCATTGAATGTTTAAAGCCTAGGGTGTTTGGCAATTTACCCACTATCATTAATGACTCGCTAGAAAAGGGGTTGATGTAGTAAAGTGTTTAACCCATTCTTTGTCTGTGGGTAAATTTATTGGTACATATTGAGGAAGATTCCTATGAAACCAGCCATTTTACCTATCAGTGAAAGAATCGAATGTATTTCCTGATTCTCTACAGTTTATAAAATAATTAAATAAAACCTTAAACATTCTTCTAAACCCTGCATCATTAGACCAAAAGACCCCAAAAAGGAAAAAAACAAAAGGAAGAAGAAACTATATTTTGGTGACATCCCTAAACAATCTTTCTTGCTGCTGCCTTATGTAACAAAGTTACATTGTTATTGACCCCTTCAGGAAGAAATAGAAATGACTCTTTCACTCACCTTTTCCTTTCTTTGAATGACATTTAGTTTGTGGTTGCTAAGGTGTTTTTTCAGTGTTTATATGTTTACACTGGTGATGGCTATTTTCCTTTCAGTGGGGTTTTATCAGTTATTATCGGTTTAAACTCAAAACCAGACAGCCTAATTATACCTATTACGTCATCTGCAACTTCCCCTGCTTCCACCCTGCCCGCACCCGCCCCGCATTTACCTGTGCCGCCCACCGCTGCTCAGACGCCATCTGATAATCCTGAGACATGGATACAGAGCCAGCAGTCCACCAGTTTGTAAATGTAGTAGTGATTATGGACAGTAAACTTTGAGGAGAGGCCAAGGTAAGAACGTTGACAAAAAAAGTAACCTGCTTCTAAAGCTCCTAATAACATAATACTATTTCCCAGTGCTTTGAGTGTGTTTTAAAAGGTGACAGGGTACTCAGAAGCCTTTACACTAGGAGTGGCCTATGGAATTAATATATGTGAAAAAGGATCCTGTGTTTGACACATTTTTACCTGCGTTCTCCTAGCAAAGTATAATTAAAATCAGTAGGATATGTTAACAGTTTATTTAGCACCTTAATTCAGGTCCAAAATCAATAAAAAATACTGGACAAGGTAAGCTTAAAAGTAAGATTCAATGCATTTGTTGTCTGTTTGAAATTAAATCATGATTTATGCCCTGAAACACCAATGGTAAACCACACTGGCCACCTGTCACTTATTCCCTATGTGACGAAAAGGACATCATTGACATTATGTTGCAGCACTAGCATGTGACAGGCAGGAAGGTAGAGTTTTTGTTTTCTTAAGAATTACAGAAACAGAGGGCCCAAGTGGGCCATGGTCCGGTGCCGATTTGTAGGTCTCTCGTACCAGACAGCACAAACTTTCTGTTGGCAGAAACACATATTGTCATCTTAATGATTGCTTAAAGTCCCCTACCAGTTTCTTTCCATTTGGTAGCTTGATTGTCACTCTTTTTGGCTTGCTTTTTATTAATCAGCTATGGCGAACTGCTTCCTCTTCTTGTATTTGTCCCTCCCCTAGTACATGTAAACATTACTTTTGTTTTTCCCTTTTCACTTTTGAAGTACAGTTTTTGTCATTTTGTTTAAGCACTCCACGAAAGAGCCTGTTTTTCCCGCTGTCTCACTCGATTACTACTCTTCCCTCTCTTGCACATGTGCTTTCCTCGACCCCCACCATGTTGTGCCCACCCTCCTATGCTTCTCCTACTGTGTTGGTTATTTGCTTCCCTCCACCCATGCCTCAAATAAAGAAAAAAACTCCTTTACCCTGCTTTTAAAAAAATATATATTTACTGATACAACTTGGATCCATATTGCGGGCACCTACAAAATGAGGCAGGCAGACGTTTGATGGCGCCTTTTTTCTTTACTCTTAAGTCATGCTCTTGGATGCTCTACAGCAGGGGTACTCATAGTACGGCCCGCGGGCCGGTGGCGGCCCGGCAAGCCTTCCTTGGCGGCCCGCGGACCTTACAGACATGTGCCAGTTAAAAAAAAAATATTAATTCTCGAGTGTCAGTAAACACCACCGGTTGCAGTAGCCTGGACTAGGAGAGGCTCTGCTCTCTGGGGGCTGAGAGATTACAGCCATAGAGTGGAGCTGCAGGGGCTTCAGAAGAGGTGAAACAGAACAAAGACTCATTAAAAAGTTAATGGTCTTTAAAGACGTGTGAAATGCCCCGGCGCGGGTGTGCGCGCGCCAGGCAAGCTGTCTCATCCCGGGCTGACAAGGGGGTGGCAGGGTGCTAAGAACTTCAGTGTATGTCGTCTTTAACCAGCAAATGTTAAACGTTGTGCCAAGTACATCTGCACTTGAAAGAATTACTTAAATAACTTGCTTCGCAACAGGAGCCAAACTGCCAACTACAACTCTGAACACTCTTTTTCTTATCACGGTGCCGGACACAGGCACAGGGAAAGTGGGTGGCCGGAGTGTGCGTGTGCTGCTGACCAGCCTTTACATTGCTGTCAGAGCGCGACTTGCAGAGTTGCTAAAATGCATATTTTTAATTTTACCAGCCTTGCTTCCCTTTGCCCCCAAGAAGGCATTGCTGGGGCTTGGCGGGCTCCCGGGAGGGAAAGTCAGGGGAGGGAGAGAGAGGGAGGGGGAGAGAGAGGGATAGTCAGGGGAGGGCGATGGAGGGAGAGAGGGAGAGTCAGGGGAGGGCGATGGAGGGAGAGAGGGAGAGTCAGGGGAGGGCGATGGAGGGAGAGAGAGGGATAGTCAGGGGAGGACGATGGAGGGAGAGAGAGGGAGAGTCAGGGGAGGGCGATGGAGGGAGAGAGAGGGAGAGTCAGGGGAGGGCGATGGAGGGAGAGAGAGGGAGAGTCAGGGGAGGGTGAGAGAGGGAGGGGGAGAGAGAGGGATAGTCAGGGGAGGGCGATGGAGGGAGAGAGGGAGAGTCAGGGGAGGGCGATGGAGGGAGAGAGAGGGATAGTCGGGGGAGGGCGATGGAGGGAGAGAGAGGGAGAGTCAGGGGAGGGCGATGGAGGGAGAGAGGGAGAGTCAGGGGAGGGCGATGGAGGGGGAGAGAGGGAGAATCAGGGGAGGGCGAGGTAGGAAGAGAGTCAGGGGAGGGTGAGGGAGGGGGAGAGAGGGAGAATCAGGGGAGGGCGAGGTAGAAAGAGAGTCAGGGGAGGGTGATGGAGGGAGAGAGAGGGATAGTCAGGGGAGGGCGATGGAGGGAGAGAGAGGGAGAGTCAGGGGAGGGCGATGGAGGGAGAGAGGGAGAGTCAGGGGAGGGCGATGGAGGGAGAGAGAGGGAGAGTCAGGGGAGGGCGATGGAGGGAGAGAGAGGGAGAGTCAGGGGAGGGCGATGGAGGGAGAGAGAGGGAGAGTCAGGGGAGGGCGATGGAGGGAGAGGAAGGGAGAGAGTCAGGGAAGGGAGAGAGTCAGGGGAGTGAGAGAGGGAGAGTCAGGGGAGAGTGAGGGAGGGAGGGGGAGGGCGAGTCAGGGGAGGGAGAGAGGGAGAGAAGGGGGAGGGAGGAAGGCAGAAGTAGGGATGGAGAGAGAGAGAGGTAGGGAGACAGCGGGAGGGAGAGAGGGAGGGAGACCGAAAGAGATGGAGGGAGACAGAAAGAGAGAGGGAGGGAGACAGCGAGAGAGAGGGAGGGAGACAGCGAGAGAGAGGGAGACAGAGAGAGAGGGAGACAGAGAGGGAGGGAGGGAAGGGAAAGGAGGAAGGGAGGGAGACAGAGGGAGGAAGACAGAGAGCAGGAGGGAGGGAGACAGAGGGAGGGAGGGAGACAGAGAGAGAGAGACGGAGGGATGCAGAGGGATGGAGACAGAGAGAGAAAGACAGAGAGAGGGGGAGGGGGAGGGAGACAGAGGGAGGAAGAGGGAGGGATGGAGACAGGGATGAAGACAGAGGGAGGGATGGAGACAGAGGGTGAGAAGGAGGGAGACAGAGGGTGAGAAGGAGCAAGACCGAGGGTGTGAAGGAGGGAGACAGAGGGTGTGAAGGAGGGAGACAAAGGAAGAGGGAGGGCGACAGAGGGAGGGACGGAGACCAAGGGAGGGAGGGAGACCAAGGGAGGGAGGAAGAGAAAGAGAGAGAGGGAGGGAGAAAGAGAGAGGGAGGGAGACACAGAAAGGGAGGGAGACAAAAAGGGAGGGAGACGGGGAGGGAGACAGGGAGGGAGGGAGGTATAGGGGGAGGGAGACAGGGAGGGAGGGAGGTATAGAGGGAGGGAGACAGGGAGGGAGGTATGGAGGGAGGGAGACGGGGGAGGGAGAGAGGGAGGGAGGGAGACAGGGAAGGAGAGAGAGGGAGGGAGGGAGACAGAGAGAGGGAGGGAGACAGAGAGATGGAGGGAGTCATAGAGGGAGGGAGGGAGGGAGACAGGGAGACATGGAGGGAGGGAGACAGGGAGGGAGACAGAAAGGGAAGGAGGAGACAGAGAGGGAAGGAGACAGAGAGGAAGGGAGACAGAGAGGGAGGTATGGAGGGAGGGAGACGGGGAGGGAGGGAGACGGGGAGGGAGGGAGACGGGGAGGGAGGGAGACAGGGAGGGAGGGAGACAGGGAGGGAGGGAGACAGAGAGGGAGGGAGGGAGACAGGGAGACATGGAGGGAGGGAGACAGGGAGGGAGACAGAAAGGGAAGGAGGAAGACAGAGAGGGAAGGAGACATAGAGGAAGGGAGACAGAGAGGGAGGTATAGAGGGAGGGAGACGGGGAGGGAGGGAGACAGGGAGGGAGACAGGGAGGGAGACAGAGAGAGGGAGGGAGACAGAGAGAGGGAGGGAGACAGAGAGAGGGAGGGAGACAGAGAGGGGGAGGGAGACAGAGAGGGGGAGGGAGTTAGAGAGGGAGGGAGACAGAGAAGGAGGGAGACAGAGAGTGAGGGAGACAGAGAGAGGGAGGGAGACAGAGAGTGGGAGGGAGACAGAGAGGGAGGGAGACAGAGAGGGAGGGAGACAGAGAGGGAGGGAGACAGAGAGAGGGAGGGAGGGAGACAGAGAGAGGGAGGGAGACAGGGAGGGAGACGGGCAGGGAGGGAGACAGGCAGGGAGGGAGACAGGCAGGGAGGGAGACAGGGAGGGAGACAGGGAGGGAGACAGTGAGGGAGGGAGACAGGGAAGAAGGGAGACAGGGAAGAAGGGAGAGAGAGGGAGGGAGGGAGACAGAGAGAGGGAGGGAGACAGAGAGAGGGAGGGAGACAGAGAGAGGGAGGGAGACATAGAGGGAGGGAGGGAGAGAGGGAGACATGGAGGGAGGGAGACAGGGAGGGAGACAGAAAGGGAAGGAGGAAGACAGAGAGGGAAGGAGACATAGAGGAAGGGAGACAGAGAGGGAGGTATAGAGGGAGGGAGACGGGGAGGGAGGGAGACAGGGAGGGAGACAGGGAGGGAGACAGAGAGAGGGAGGGAGACAGAGAGAGGGAGGGAGACAGAGAGAGGGAGGGAGACAGAGAGGGGGAGGGAGACAGAGAGGGGGAGGGAGTTAGAGAGGGAGGGAGACAGAGAAGGAGGGAGACAGAGAGTGAGGGAGACAGAGAGAGGGAGGGAGACAGAGAGTGGGAGGGAGACAGAGAGGGAGGGAGACAGAGAGGGAGGGAGACAGAGAGGGAGGGAGACAGAGAGAGGGAGGGAGGGAGACAGAGAGAGGGAGGGAGACAGGGAGGGAGACGGGCAGGGAGGGAGACAGGCAGGGAGGGAGACAGGCAGGGAGGGAGACAGGGAGGGAGACAGGGAGGGAGACAGTGAGGGAGGGAGACAGGGAAGAAGGGAGACAGGGAAGAAGGGAGAGAGAGGGAGGGAGGGAGACAGAGAGAGGGAGGGAGACAGAGAGAGGGAGGGAGACAGGGAGGGCTGGAGGGAGGGAGACAGAGAGGGAGGGAGACAGAGGGAGGGAGAGGGAGAGAGGGAAAAGGGAGAGAAAGATAGGGAGGGAGGGAGAGGAAGAGAGAGAGGGAGCGAGAGAGAGAGAGATATGTGTGTATGCTGGATCTGGTGAGTCAGTGGACGAAGACGTCTGCTGCAGGGGCCTGTGATCAACCTCATGGTCACAGTTTTTTTTTTACTCTAGCCCCGCCCCCTCTCTCACTGACCCCGCCCCCACCGGTGCGGCCCTCGGCCGCAAACCACACTGTAAATTTGGCCCCTGTGAGAAAGTTTGTGAGTACCCATGCTCTACAGCATCACTAGAAGGCATTGGCAAAGCCAATATGCCCCACAGGTGAGACCTATTGGCTTTGCTAGGGCTGACTTAGAGCGCTGCCATCAGTGGCGGCCGGGGACATTTGAAAGTTGTGAGGCAAAAATTTCTGTTGGAGGGCACCGTGGCGAGTGAGCATGGCGAGCGAGCGCGACCATCTTAAGGGGGTTCCGGGGGGATATTCCCCCCTGAGATTTTCTTTTAAAAAGAGTGGGTAAATGGTGCATTTTCAATCAAATTTGAGAAGCAAGAAGGTTAATAAAGCAATTGTGAAAGTGCAGTTATTACATTAGGAAAAGGGATGTCATATTTCCCTCGGCCTTTCCAGTAAGTCAGTAAAGAATTATTGTGGAGGTGAGTTTGAGTCCCTCCCCTTTTTACTTTTATCAGTCTCCTACTGCAAAGGCAGCGATTTAAATTTTAATAAATAATAAAACTTTCCATCCATAAACTCCCTCCTTATCTTTCCTACCCTATTTGCATAAATCCTCGAAAAGGTGAATTTCTGTTAGTGCAACAGTCTACTGTCAAGCAAGCTTTCAAACCACAAGCAATTTAAAGATATATGAAAGGTCTGGATCTAGGAAAACCAGAATACAATTGTCAGGATACAATGCACCAAAGAGCAGGAAGTCCTGTGGAGCAAACAAGTGTGAGGTGTGCTTGAATAGGAAATGACTAATTTCCTGCCATGCTGTGAATAGATGTTAAAGTATATGTGTCTTTTGGAAATGTAGTTGACCACTGTGAAGGCCTAAGTTCCTGTAATGCTCATTATATCTGCACATGATTGGGAAATGTGCTTTGGCAAATCTGGAGACCCAATAGTTTCTTTGTACTGAAACCTCTCCAACACCTGTCTATTTTACAATGAAGGAAAACATTATGATACATTTGTGCCAAAGCAACAAACACCATCAAATCAGGCAAAGCTATAGAAATGCAGAGATTAAAGTACGCTGGTGAACTTTATGCTTTCAAGCAGTGACCGTGAGCTATAATCCCACTTTTAAAAGCTTGTTTGCGCTTCCTGCCACTGGGATAGAACACAAACTGGCATGAACTGCAAAGGCTCAAAAACTGTTGTAAGTGGACGTTATCTGAACTGTGTACTGAAATAGAAGGCCCTGCTATACATGTTTCTATATAGTCCTTTGCTTTTTCAGAAGATTACCTACAAATGAAGTGGGAAGAATCTGATTATCAGAGGCTAGTAGAAAAGAAGGATCTGGCCAGAGACCTGGGGAGGAGATGTGGTGAACAGCAAAAACTGCCAACTTTGAAACTAAGAACCCGGTTTTGGGTGTCAGATCAGATTCTGGGTGAGTCACTAGAAATATGTCATGTAACTGGTTCTCATGTTCAGCGCTCTAATGCTCTTGGGCCAAGTTTGCTCAATGACAGTGTGTGAAGTCTAAAACACTTTTCTTAATCCTATCATTTGTGCAGCAGGCCCGCAGGTTTGTGGGCACAGCTGCAGTTGTGTGTGTAACCTTTCGGGATATTTACTGGTCACTTCCCCCCAGCACAGCAGCGGCACAAACAGCTTTGGAAAATGCATGGGCGAGAATAAGAGAATATATTTGGATAAAGTGTAGTTAAATATTGTGGTGATGTGGGAAGAAAACAAAGAAACTACTCTTTAAAGAATAGAATACTGCAGGAACCCCAGTAGGACCATCGCAAGGTTGACATCTGCATTTCTCTGACAAATACTATTAAAAGAAGAGCAAAGCCTGTGATTGGATTTGTAGTCAAACCCCAAAAGTAAACAAATAGTTATTTCTTTCCCACGAGATTTCGTCAAAGAAAATGCAAGTGCACGTTATTTGTCAAGCACCGAGCTGAAAATAAATTGTTATGAAAGAGTAACTAAATCCAGTGAACTCGTACAGTGAGAAACAAAAGCCTGTTCACCTTGGCAGAGACAAGAAAGCCCAGAGCAGATTCATGTGTGTATTGCTTCCATGAAAGCAGCGCGTTGAGAAGTTGTGGAATGTGTGTTAGGCAGTGGCTTGAGTAACCAACTCCAAATAAATCTCGAGGGCCCGAAGGAGGGCTGCAGTCTGGCTGTGAGGGGAAAGGTCACAGACAAAAAGGACCATCCGAGATTTGTGTGCATTTGTTTGTAAATCAACTTCTGTTACACCGAGTGCTATTTTGCGAGGCAGAAGCAAAAAGTTATACGTGTTCACCAAAACTGGAAATTTCGCACTTAAAGTTAGGGGATTGCGTTTATATACATGGAGGGAAATTCTTAGCGAACTGAAAATGCATACTCGCCTCCCTCAGAAACAATACACCAATGAATCAAGACGAACATAAACTCAGTGACCACACAATTCAGTGCAGTGTGAATAACTATGGAGGGGAACATGCAATCTTTTAAAAAGCAGTTCCTACAACAATTTTAGTTTAACACTGCAGGAACACAATGCACAAGCCCGGTCACTCTTACACAGTGTATGCAACCCCTACCTCCACCTCACCGACAGCGTCCACGAAAAAAATAAAATCAGACGTACCTGCCGCTTCGCCGTCTCGGTGCTCATTTTCTCTGCTGTGCACAGGCTCCCAGACATCCCCTGACCCTTAGGCCAATCCATACGCTACTCTGCCAGACTCGAATTCTCGGCTTCCCGCCTGCCACAGCCCTTTCCCAATTCGTCACAGGGTGGGTCCCACCACGCCCTGTAATGAGTTGGGAAAGGGTGGGGTGACAGTCTCCACTCTCTGATTGACGTGGAGGGTTAGATATCCGGGTTTGGATTTAAAATGCCCGGCTAACTTCACCTCCATGCCATCAGGGGGTGAAGACTGGGCCCTGAAGCTAGGTCTTTGCCGAGCTGATGACATCACAACCTTCAGGGCTGTGAGGTTCTCAGCCGGCAAACACTTAGGCTTCTTTGCGCCCGCAAGAGGTCAGTCACGTCACTTGACATGACTGCGTCTAGTCACGGCGGCGGTATCAGTGATTGGGGCTGCTCGGGCAGACAGCGCCTGGCTGTTATTACTAATGGTAATGGAGACTAAATTACTATAATATTTAGAAGGAAAATAAGGGCTATTTTTAAAAAATAAATAAAATATGATCTAGCACTTTCGGCAACGGGGGCGGAGCCCCGATGCCCACAGGCAGAAACCGCCACTGACTGCAATTACCTCTCTAATGAAGATTGACCCAAGCAGTGGTGGTTTCTGCCTGTGGGCGGTGGGGCTCCACCCCCGTTGCCAAAAGTGCTCAATCATATTTTATTTATTTAAAAAAATATCCCTTTTTTTCCTTCTAAATAATATAATAATTTAGTCTCCATGACCATTAGTGAAAACAGCCAGGCACTGTCTGCCTGAGCATCCCCAATCACTGATACGGCCGCCGTGACTAGACGCAGGCATGTCAAGTGACGTGACTGACCCCTTGTGGGCGCAAAGAAGCCTAAGTGTTTGCCGGCTGAGAACCTCACAGCCCTGAAGGCTGTGATGTCATCAGCTCGGCAAAGACCTAGCTTCAGGGCCCAGTCTCCACCCCCTGAAGGCGTGCAGGTGAACTTAGCCCCGGGCGTTTTAAATCCAAGCCCTGGATTGCTAACCCTCCACGTCAAACAGAGAGTGGAGACTGTCACCATACCCTTTCCCAACTCATTACAGGGTGTGGTGGGACCCACCCTGTGACGAATTGGGAAAGGGGTGTGACAGGCGGTAAGCCGAGGATTCGAGTTTGGCAGGGTAGCGTATGGATTGGCCTACGGGTCAGAAGTTGTGAGGAGTTGGTGAGGGGGAGGTAGAGGTTGCATACGCTTTGTAAGAGTGACCGGGTTTGTGCAACGTGTTACTGCAGTGTAAAACTAAAATTGTTGTAAGAACTGCTTTTTAAAAGATCGCATGTTCCCCTCCATAGTTATTTACACTGCACTGAATTGTGTGGTCACTGAGTTTATGTTCGTCTCGATACATATTATTTTATTTTATTTTATCAACTTATATGGCGCAACAGCTACCCAAAAAGGGTTTCCCGGCGCCTAACACACAGCCTGGAGAAAGTGTAGACAGCGTAAGTGATCAGATTACTGGTTGAACAGCCAGGTTTTTATCTCTTTTCGAAATCTGAGAGGGTTTTGCTCTTTGCGTATTTGAATTGGGAGTGTGTTCCAAATGACGGGACCCAGGTAGGCAAAAGATTTGCCTCCCATCCTGGCCAGCCTGAATCTGGGGACACAGAATTTTTCGGCAGCTTTTGATCGTAAATTTCTATTTGGGATGTAGGGGGAAGCTAACGCCTGCAAGTATTTAGGAGTGGTGCCTGCTTTGATTTTAAACATGTAGTTTAGGGCTTAAAACCTAATGCGGTTCTCCACCCTCAACCAGTGCAGTTCACGTAGGTAAGGTGACACGCTGCTGTTTTTTGGTATGCCACAGAGAAGACGAGCAGCCGCATTTTGTACAAGCTGCAGTCTTTTTGTGACTGCTTTATTTGCACCTAAATACAGGATGTTCCCGTAGTCAAGCCGAGATGTAATTAAGGCATTGACCACCGTTTTCTGCATAGGACTGGGCAGCATCCAAAGGATCTTCTTGAGCCATCTCAAGATAGTAAAGCAGAGGCTTACTACTTTATTAACTTGCTGTCTCATGGACAGTGAATTGTCCAGGATTACACCCAGATTTCTAGCCTGCGGCACTGGTGTCGGGAGATTTCCCATCTGGGCAGGCCAATGTAATGAGTTCCAAAGCTCAGGTTGCCTGCCCAGAAGGAGAATCTCCGTCTTATCTCCATTTAATTTCAACTGGTTTGTTGACATCCAGTTGAAAATGGATAGCAAGCCAGCTTTAAGGAGAGATGATGAAGAAGTTTGGGGTTCAGATAGTGAGAACACAATCTGAGAATCGTCGGCATACGACATGAAGGTTAGACCCGCTTTTTCCACTAGATCCGCTAGGGGTCTAAGATATAAGTTGAAAAAGAGGGGGCTAAGGATGGAGCCCTGCGGTACTCCATGAGGGGAATTGAAGGTTCCCGAGCATGCCACTGCCGATGATATTTGAAAGGTCCGATGACTCAGAAAGGATCTAATCTATTGCAGTGCATTTCCACCTATTCCATTTTTTTCCAGTAGAGCAATCAGTCTTTTATGCGATACGGTGTCAAAGGCTGCGCTTAAGTCAAGTAAAATAAGCGCAACCGTTTGACCATCGTCGAGGAGTTTCCTCATGGTTTCAGAAACACCCAATAGGGCAGTTTCTGTAAAAAAACCCGCTTGGAAAACTGACTGGGTGGAGTGAAGTAAGGCATTTTCCTCTGAAAAAAGCGTCAAAGCTGAATGCACGTGTCTTTCCAAGCATTTGGAAAAAGCAGGAAGGAGTGAAATGGGCCTATAATTGGCCAATTTGTCCGGATCAGCTGAAGGTTTCTTTAACAGAGGTGTCACTATAGCATGTTTCCATATCTTTGGCACTGTGGAAAGCTCTAAAGAAGAATTTAGGGTGTCCGCAATGATTTGGAGGGCAGGCATGTCAAGTGATTTTATTATCTTGATAGGAATGGGATCCTGTGGAGAGCCAGATGTTATCATCTTCATAATTGAGATGAGAGCATCAGTTGTAATAGGGGGCCATTTATGGAGGGTCTGTTTTATGGATGGAGTGTACTCCCAGTCTTCCTTAGGGGCAGTTGTCGAAGTGTTTTTATCTATTTCAACAATCAAATTGTCAATTTTATCAGAGAAAAATTGGGCTAAGTCCTGGCATTGCTTCATGTTTAAGGGTCGCGTAGGAGCAGTAGTTTGAGCCCCTGCGAGGTCTTTAACTGTATTAAACAGCGTTTTTGATTTATTCGCAGCTTCCAGTATAGTCGTGGCTACATATGTAGTGCGAGCTTTCCTACATGCAGTGTGGTAGAGATTTCTAGCTGCATGATACCTGTTTTTTTTATCAGGATCGAAATCTCTATGCCAGTCTCTCTCAAGTGCCTTACATTTAGTTTTTTCTTCTTTAAGAGTGACCGTAAACCAGGGGGACATTGGTGTATTGTTTCGGAGGGAGGCGAATATGCATTTTCAGTTCGCTAAGAATTTCCTTCCATGTATATAAATGCAATTCCCCTACTTTAAGTGCGAAATTTCCAGTTTTGGTGAACACGTATAACTTTTTGCTTTTGCCTGGAAAATACCACTCAGTGTAACGGAAGTCGATTTACAACCAAATGCACACAATTCTCGGATGGTCCCTTTTATCTGTGACCTCGAGATTTGTTTGGAGTTGGTTACTCAAGCCACTGCCTAACACACATTCCACAACTTCTCAATGCGCAGCTTTCATGGAAGCAATACACACATGAACCTGCCCTGGGCTTTCTTGTCTCTGCCAAGGTGAACAGGCTTTAGTTTCTCACTGTATGAGTTCACTGGATTTAGTTACTCTTTCAGAACAATTTATTTTCAGCTCAGTACATCACAAATAACATGTGCACTTGTATTTTCTTTGACAAAATCTCGTGGGAAAGAAATAACTATTTGTTTACTTTTGGGATTTGACTACAAATCCAATCACAGGCTTTTCTCTACTTTTAATAGTATTTGTCAGAGAAATGCAGATGTCAACCTTGCAATGGTCCTACTGGGGTTCCTGCAGTATTCTATTCTTTAAAGACTAGTTTATTTGTTTTCTTCCCACATCACCACAATATTTAACTACACTTTATCCAAATATATTCCCTTATTCTCGCCCACGTATTTTCCAAAGCTGTTTGTGCCGCTGCTGTGCTGGGGGGAAGTGACCAGTAAATATCCCGAAAGGTTACACACACAACTGCAGCTGTGCCCACAAACCTGCGGGCCTGCTGCACAAATGATAGGATTAAGAAAAGTGTTTTAGACTTCACACACTGTCATTGAGCAAACTTGGTTCAAGAGCATTAGAACACTGAACATGAGAACCAGTCACATGACATATTTCAAGTGACTCACCCAAAACTTGCTTCTTAGTTTCAAAGTTGGCAGTTTTTGCTGTTCACCACATCTCCTCCCCAGGTCTCTGGCCAGATCCTACCTTTCTACTAGCCTCTGATATTCAGATTCATCCCACTTCATTTGTAGGTAATCCTCTGAAAAAGCAAAGGACTATATAGCAACATGTATAGGAGGGCCTCTAATCCAGTACACCGTTCAGATAATGTCCACTTACAACAGTTTTTGAGCCTTTGCAGTTCATGCCAGTTTGTGTTCTATCCCAGTGGCAGGAAGCGCAAACAAGCTTTTGAAGGTGGGATTATAGCTCACGGTCACTGCTTGCAAGCATAAAGTTCGCCAGCACACTTTAATCTCTGCATTTCTATAGCTTTGCCTGATTTGATGGTGTTTGTTGCTTTGGCACAAATGTATCATAATGTTTTCCTTCATTGTAAAAGAGACATTTGTTGGAGAGGTTTCAGTACAAAGAAACTATTGGGTCTCCACATTTGCCACAGCACATCTCCCAATCATGTGCAGATATAATGAGCGTTACAGGAACTTAGGCCTTCGCAGTGGTCAACTACATTTCCAAAAGACACATATACTTGAACATCTATTCACAGCATGGCAGGAAGTTAGTAATTTCCTATTCAAGCACACCTCACACTCGTTTGCTCCACAGGGCTTCCTGCTCTTTGGTGCATTGTATCCTGACAACTGTATTCTGGTTTTCCTAGATCCAGATCTTTCATATATCTTTAAATTGCTTGTGGTTTGAAAGCTTGCTTGACAGTAGACTGTTGCACTAAAAGAAATTCACCTTTTCGAGGATTGATGCAAATAGGGTAGGAAAGAAAAGGAGGGAGGTTATGGATGGAAAGTTCTAATATTCATTAAAATTTAAATCGCTGCCTTTGTAGTAGGAGACTGATAAAAGTAAAAAGGGGAAAGACTCAAACTCACCCATGCGATAATTCTTTACAGACTTACTGGAAAGGCACAGGGAAATATGACATCCCTTTTCTTAATGTAATAACTGCACTTTCACAATTGCTTTATTAACCTTCTTGCTTCTCAAATTTGCTTGAAAATGCACCATTTACCCACTCTTTTTTTTTAAAATTCCGCCCGAACCGCCCTTAAGATGGTCGCGCTCGCTTGCTACGCTCACTCGCCACGGTTCCCTCTGACAGAAATTTAAGCCCTCACCACTTTCAAATGTCACCAGCCGCCACTGGACCCAAGTGACCACAGTCATATCTCACACCCGGATTGGTGTGCTGTCACCTGTCTGGGTGCCCCTCAGAAGACCATTGAAACATTGAAACCAAGAGATCAAACAGCTCACCTGCTGATCCGCTCCACTTGCTCTGGTCAAACACAGGGTCTGAACATAACACACCATTTTGCATTTTGCATTTTGCATTAAACAGGTGGCCACATTTGGGAACAGGCAATCCAACGGATTTTAAAGTGCCTGCCAAACAATGGGTCTTTCCCAGATGAATGTGTACAACAGTTTCACCAAATACAGGAAGTAATATCCATGGCTGTATGGAGGGACAGGATCTGCTTAAATCTAGAGGAGCTCTAACCAAGGGAGGCCTTTATAACATGCGAGGAGGTAGGAAAGCATTTGGGATCACCACAGGGCAGTTCCATAGCTGTCCAGGGTTTTTCCTCTGAATTATG
The DNA here is from genome assembly GCF_964263255.1 of Lissotriton vulgaris. Taxonomy (NCBI): domain Eukaryota; kingdom Metazoa; phylum Chordata; class Amphibia; order Caudata; family Salamandridae; genus Lissotriton; species Lissotriton vulgaris. The sequence continues at coordinate 602,032,678 of NC_141699.1, read as the reverse complement.
GGACGTGTAGTCCTGTTCAGGGCTTTAACCCCTTGGCAGCTGGGGTAATTCCCCCACGGTGCAGGGGGAATCCGCGGCCCAGCTGTGCTCATGACGAGCTGAGCTCGTCATGACTCACAGTGAACCTGTGCTCATGACGAGCTAAGCTCGTCACAGACCCGCTCACTCATTAATTCTCCCGCACAGGAGGGGTATTAGCCTCACGCGGGCAGGCCGCGGCCGTTATGACGAGCTCAGCTCGTCATGAGCACAGCTCCACTGTGACTAATTGCATGGGAGGGGCTAAGTGGGCCGGATCCTGCCGGTGCTCAGCACCTGCAATTCTAAAAAGCAGGTGCAGAGACTGGTCCCTATGGGGCTCCCCGTTTTTGCTCTCACCCACAGGGTGCAAAGAAAATCTTAACTCTGCAGAAGTACAACCCATCACTGCCTTTGAGGTAACTTCAAAGAGACTCGCTATAGTACTTTCACAAATTCATCATTTCAGAACAGAAGCATGTTTTTTTAACTTGTTTTTATTGGTAACATTACGTCATAGCTTATACATTTGTCATATGCATATCTTATGGCATCCAGTATTCTCCAACAATAGTTCTTCCCATGCAAAGCAAACATCGGTTATACTGGTCCAGTGAATTTCTTATATCGCAATGGACTAAAAAGTTTTAAACATAACCATAATAATACTTAACCGAAGAATTAAAACCCCCGACCCGTGCCCCTCTCCCAGGGGGAGGCCAGCGGCAGTAGTATTCATGTTCCAAGCTAGCAGACATAATGACTTAGCTAGTTCAGTATCGGTGCAGGTTGGCTATTTGTATTCTCTGTAAGTAGATGACTGTGTATGCGTGACCCCGTCAGACTGAAGCATTTTCAATAATATATGCAATGAATCTATAGTTGTTGCTTATTTATCTTACTCAACTCACAACCATTGATAAAGCCAATAGTCCTGGCTTGTTGTATGTGTAATGTTACTTGTATTATATATCTGGATGCAATGACACTAGCAGCAAAATACCAGTCGGGGGGCACACTATGCTAAGCACAGACCTACGCCGATGACACCCAGCTGATCCACTCCCTCACAAACGACGCCGCCACCGCCAGAACCAACCTACCCGAAGGGATGAAAGACGTCACTGAATGGATGAAGACCAGCCGCCTGAAATTGAACTCAGACGAGACGGAAGTCCTCATCCTGGGATCATCGCCCTCCGCCTGGGACGACTCCTGGTGGCCCCCTGCCCTGGGCACCGCTCCAAAGCCAACGGACCACGCACGTAACCTGGGCTTAATCCTGGACTCCTCCCTCTCGATGACCAGACAAGTCAACGCCGTCTCGTCGTCATGCTTCAACACCCTGCGTATGCTCCGAAAGATCTTCCGGTGGATCCCCACCGAAACCAGGAAGACGGTCACCCAGGCACTCGTCACCAGCCGACTGGACTACGGAAACACCCTCTACGCAGGAACCACAGCCAAACTTCAGAAAAGACTCCAACGCATCCACAATGCCTCCGCACGACTCATCCTGGACATCCCCCGACACAGCCACATCTCCGGACACCTGAGAGACCTGCACTGGCTCCCCGTCAGCAAGAGGATCACGTTCAGACTCCTCACCCACGCACACAAGGCTCTCCATGACCTGGGCCCCAGGTACCTCAACAACCACCTGACCTTCTACACTCCCACCCGCCAGCTACGTTCCACCAGCCTCCCCCTCGCCGCCATTCCACGCATCCGCAGAGCCACCACTGGAGTAAGATCCTTCTCCTACCAGGCAGCCAAGACATGGAACTCCCTCCCCATCCACCTCCGACTGGTCCAGGACCACCTTTCCTTCAGGAAGCAACTCAAGACCTGGCTCTTCGAGCAGTAGCAGACCCCCCCCCTCCCCCCCAAGCGCCTTGAGACCCCTCCGGGTGAGTAGTGCCCTATACAAATGCTATGATTGATTGATTGATTGATATTTAGCTGCCACATTTTAAAGCCACACACTTAATTACATCAGCTATGCCCCTTTGAGAGACCGCCCCAATTTTTTCATCCCACTTAAAGCCCTGGTCCTGTTTTATAATGCAATAAACAAGACAAATTCCAGAATTCAAGGAAAAAACGTGGACTGGAGCAGCACATCACGGATGGACCTGGAAAACCGTGTGTTGTCTTTTACCTATCCCAGTGAGACTTAAGGTTTCTCTCCACTACTCCGGGTTGCAGACACAAAGTATTTAGACAAAGGCTAAGTTGAGTGATCTGCTCTTGGGCCCCTCGGGCCCACTGAAAATGACTCGAGACTCTGCTCCCAGAGTATGGGCTATTGCCTAGTGTTCAGCAAGCAGTATGTTGGGTGTGAAGCACCCCCACCTCTATAGCAATGTAGCAGCTTACCACCTGTTCCTATTCACAACTTCTGGAAAGCTGTGCCCCTCCAAGTTAGGACACACTAGGGGAAACTTTGGTGTTTTAGTATATGTCAAGTTAAGGAGTTTTTAGGCCAGTGGTGACTAGTGCGTGCAAACCAGCATTGTGTTGTCACTGCAGGGCTTGCTGAGTGGGTAGGTGGGAGTTAAATATGTTCTTCGAGGCACTGTGGGTAGGTAGTGCATTTTGGTTTTTTGTGTCATTGGCACGCTTGTGTGTTTGGGTGTGCCCGTCTTTGTGTGTGCCAGTGCCTGTGTGTTTATAATTCCTGTGTGTTTACATGTGCGATACAGTGTGAGTGTGTGTGTGTTTGTTTTTGTTTTTCAGTGTATCTGTGCACTTTGTGTGCACCTTTTTTGAGGTCTAGACTGAATCTCGGTTTCTTCCACTATGAAACTCAATATGAACACCACTTACGTTTGCTTTTTATCGTCTTGATATCGTCTTTTTTAAACACTATTTAGGGCTGTTATATTTTGACCCATTAATGAACAACTGATACAATAATACAGTCAGCCATCTTTGCTGCCTGTCAGGACCAAGGGGGAGGGCCAACCTTGATTTTGGATCAGAATGAAAGGTCCAGGTGCCCCATGGTCATCACTATAGCCTGTTTAAACAGGAGACTACACGACTTCAAACATGAGACTGCATCCCTTCAGGCTTGAGACTGCATCCCTTCAAGCTTGAGATTGCACTGCGCCCATTCAAACATGACATTGCACCCCCTCAAGCCGGAGACTGCATCCTTTAAAGATGAGACTGCACCCCCTTGAAACAGAGAACTGTATCCCCCAATCAAGAGTTTGCAACCCTCTAATCATGAGACTGAACCTTTCATGCATGAGACAGCATTGATCCAAGCTTGAGCCTGCGTCCCTTCAAACCTGAGACTGCATTGATCCAAGCTTGAGACTGCATCCCTTCAAACCTGAGACTGCATGTTATGTTATATAATCTTATAACGCGCACAGCGACACCCAAGAGTGTCCCGGTGCGCGCCAGAGTAGGAGAAGCATGGTGAGTTTACACAAACAGATGAGTCTTCAGGTTGTTCTTGAAAAAGCGGACGTCTTGAGTACTACGGAGAGGGAAAGGAAGTGAGTTCCAGGCAGAGGCAGCTCTAACAGTAGGCAACAACTCCCCACTCTTGAAAGCCGAAAACGAGGTATATGGGCCAAGAGCTGGGAGGAAGATGGATATGCCTGGAGCACTTCCGTAGATAACGGCAACCACAGGCATGAAGAGCCTGGTGGGCCAGGGTCAGGGCTTTAAACTTCACTCTCTGGGCCTCCGGGAGCCAGTGGAATGAGCGCAAATGCTGTCTAACGCTGGTTCTCATTGGAATATTAAAGACAAGTCCTGCTGCAGCATTCTGGACAACCTGTAGTTTGTTGAGAAGGTAACTCGGAAGACCAACATACAAGGCGTTTGCATAATCGATCCGAGAAAGAATCAAGGCCCGGCTCACCGTTTCCTTGGCAGCTCTGGGAAGTAGTGGGAAGAATTTCCTCAAGGTATCAAGTATTCCAAGGCAGTTCCCCACTAACCTCAAAATAGAGGAGATCTGGAAAAATCCACCGGAAGAATCTTCTCTCAAAAAGATTTGCAATTTAAATGCAAAAGCCTTATTTTTGGCAGAAGATAAAAAGACTTTGGCCAAACGGCGCCATGCATGGACCATTTTAAATTCCTACAAACAATTGAAACCTCAAGCCTACCTCATAGCGCACTTCCGGCTATCTTTAAAGACAAAATTTTTGGCCCTTAGAATGGGAGACCACTGCTCCAAAGACTTGATTCCATCATGGAAAGTCACGCACCAGGGACAAAGATGCAGGCTATGTAACTACCACAGTGAGACTTTGTCTCATCTCCTGTGCACATGTGAATCCTCCACAGAAAAAAGGAAGAATTTATTGAAACCTATTTTTAATATGCTACAGATCCGCACCTGCAGGCAAGCTGTGACCAGCTGGTTGGGAGCAGGCTCAAACATTCTAATATGCCGCGGGGTAAAATTCATGATCTCTGTAGAGAATTTGCTCTCAAAAAAAGAAACAGACAACAGATATAGCCTGGGAGGAAATATTTTTTAACTACATGAGTTTTTAACTTGTTGCTATTTTAACAGAATTTTTATACATGTATGCTTTATGGTTATGATAAACCAAATAAAGTAAATTTTTGACTGACTGACTGACTGACAGCTGGCCATAAGGATTCTCTGAACAGGTGGGAGGGGGGTTAGTCCCATATTGAAGGATTTCTGACTTGTCCTCATTGCACTTGAGTTTAGCTGTTGAAAAACATCTGATAAACATGTCCTGGCTTGAGATGGAGAGCACTCTAATTTACCCCAGGTAAACAAGAGCTTAGTATCATCTGCATATGCTATCATTTTGGCTCCTAAATCTTCAGCCAACCAGGGGGGGATACGTAAAGATTAAAAAGAAGGGGACTCAGGGAGGACCCCTGAGGCACCCCTGTAGATACCTCCTGAGGAGCCGAGGAGAATGAGGAAGCCACGCCTGTTGAGTATGCCCTTCTAATAAGGAGTTGAGCCAGCTCAGGGCAGCACCAGCAATCCCCATATCCGCTAGGTGGGTAAGCAGTAAAGAGTGGGGAACTTTTATCAAATGCTGTAGAGAGGGCCAGCATATTAAGAGCAGCCCTACCCTTTGAATCTAGGCACTTCCAAATAGCCTCCAGGACTTCCACCAAGGCAGACTTGGTACTATAGGAGGCTCTGAAATGGGATTGAGCTGGGTCGAGAAGACCTGCACCTTTGACATAGTCGGTAAGCTGCTTATTGACCACCTTTTCACAGGCTTTCGCCATAGCAGGGAGAAGGGAAATGGGGTGGCAATTGACTGGAATTAGTGGATCTAACAACGTTTTTTTTAGGAGCAGCAATATTTTTGCCTATTTCCAAGCTGTAGGAACATAGGCCTCTTGAAGAGACAGATTAATCAGTCTGTTATCTTCAGGGTTTACAGTCTCAGCGACCAAGGCCAAAAGTCTGGCAGCACAGGGGTCAGTCAGACAGCTTAATTTTAATGCCTTAAGAACTCTCAGTGACTCCAGAAGATCAATGGGAGAGAAAGCCATCAAGGAGGATGAAACATTAGGTAACTTCTCCTGGGTCAAGGGCCTGATCAATGCATAATTGCCTAGTGTAAAGGACGCCTGGATGGAGCGAATTTTGTCAACAATAAAAATTCGACAACTCCTCACACCAAGCATTGGAAGAGTGAGTAGGAATAGATTCTACACAAGGGGCCAAAAACTCTGAACGATCAAGAACATTTCTTTAGCATTATTTCTAGCTAAATCAATCTGATCCACAAAGTAAAGGCTCTTGGCCTGGGATATGGAGGAGTAATACAACTTCTGTGATATCCTGTGGTTCCTCTTTGCCAGGGAGCAGTAAAACAGCTGCCACCGGCGTTCCAGTTTTTTGCAGAGTTGTTTCTAGATTTTTTAAATTTTTTATTCTTTTTTTTTTCTCTTTTTATTGAAACAAAGGAAGACATTACAAAAAGGGAAAACATAAATCTCAGGTGAGCACATTACATTTCCAACACATGAGGTATAAGGCAAAGTACACAATTAAATATTGCACCATTTAGTACAGGGATCATAGAGAGTCTTGTGCCTCTAGGACTAATATTGGCATAGGTGGTTCACAGATCTCCCCTCTATAACTATTCCAAGTGGTCCAAATTTTGCCCCACTTCTTAGGACATCCCCTGGCCACATAAACCGCGTTTCCTCTGATCATGCACCAATCAAGGTCCTCCGCCCATTTGGTGACTCGGGCGGCTGACTAGCTCCCCAGAGCTGAGCTATATTTTGTTTTGCCACAATATACGCCAACGTCACCCACTGTTTCTGGTATGCATTTAAATCTGTAGGCTCCCACACGTTCAACAAACACCTCTGGGCCTCCGGTCGTATCTCCACACCCATAGCTCCCCTCAGCTCATCATGAATCTTCGTCCAGTACAACTGTATCTCAACACAATGCCAGAGAGTATGCATTAGAGTGCCGATTTCTCCACACTTTCTCCTGCACTCTCCGCTATCAGCCCATCCCATTCGCACCAGACGGGGTCCAGTTATATAGGACCTATGGAGTATCTTCAGTTGCAGCAGGCGAAGCCGCATCTGGATGGCAACTATTCTAGGATTGTTTCTGCATCTTAAACTCCTGCGTGAACCACGGCTTCGAAGGGGAATCCCTAGAAAGTTTAGGAAGGGATGTAGGACAGAGACGGTCCACCGACTTCTTAATCCAGCTGGAGAAGCTGTCCAGCTCATTATACAAAGCATCAAGGGGGGGTGGTCTAGACTCAGCTAGAACGTGACTAAAAGACACTCGGTCAATTTTGTAAAACGCGGGGCTATGAGCAACACAGCTTGGGGGAATGTTACCGACCAGGACCCAGGAAAAATAATATAGAAGGTGGTCGGACCAAAGCACAGGAAGAGCGGCGTCCACCTTGATGAGCAAATTGGAGCAAATCCATTGGAGCATCCATCCAAGCATGCAACTGCCTCCATCCAACCATGAGACTGCATCCATCCAAGCTTGAGACTGCATCCATCCGAAGCATGAGATTGCATTGATGCAAGCACAAGAATGCATTCATCCAAGCTAGAGACTGCATCCATCCGAAGCATGAGACTGCATTGATGCAAGCACAAGAATGCATCCATCCAAGAATGAGACTGCATCCATCCAAACATGAGAGTGCATCCATCCAATATTGGGACTGCATCCATCCAGGGATGAGACTGCATCAATCCAAGCATGAGACTGCATTAATCCAAGCATGAGTCTGCGTCCATCCAAGCTCGAGACAGGATCCAGCCAAGCATTAAATTGCATACATCCATGCATAAGATTGCATCCATTGAAGCATGAGACTGCATCTATCCAAGCAAGAGAGTGCATCGATTCAAGCATAAAATTGCATAAATCCAAGCATGAGACTGCATCCTTCCAAGCAATAGACAGCATCCATCCAAGGATGAGACTACATCGGTCCAAGCAAGAGAGTGCATCTATCCAAGCATACGACTGCATAAATCCAAGCATGAGACTGCATCAATCCAAACAGGAGACTGCATTAATCCAAGCATGAGTCTGCATCCAACCAAGCATGAGATTGAAAAAAATCCATGCATAAAGCTGCCTCCATCCAAGCACAAGATTGCATCCATTCAAGCATGAGACTGCATCTATCCAAGCAAGAGAGTGCATCGATTCAAGCATAAAATTGCATAAATCTAAGCATGAGACTGCATCCTTCCAAGCAGCAATAAACTGTATCCACCCAAGAATGAGACTGCATCAATCCAAGGAAGAGAGTTCATCTATCCAAGCATGGGACTGCATAAATGCAAGCATGTGACTGCATAAAACCAAGCCTAAGACTGCATTACTCCAAGCATGAGACTGCATCCATCCAAGCAAGAGAGTGCATATATATCCGAACATGAGAGTGCATTCACCCAAGCATGAGACTGCAAAAATCCAAGTGTGAGACTTTTCCATCCAAGCAGGAGACTGCTTCCATCCAAGCTTGAGGCTGCACCAAAAGCAAGGGAGCGGATCCATCCAAGCATGAGACTGCATCCATTGAAGCACGAGGCAGCACCACAAGCAAGAGGTTGCATCCATTCAAACATGAGGCGGCATCCACCCAAGCATGAGAATGCATCCGCTCAAGCATGAGACTGCATCCCATCAAGCATTAGACTGCATCCACCCAAGCATGAGACTGCATCCATCTATGCATGAGACTACATCAATCCAAGCATGAGGATGCACCACATGCAAGAGAGTGCACCACTCCATACATGACAGTATGTTTTCAAGCATGAGACTGCATATCTTCAGGCATTAGACTGCATCGATTCAAGCATGAGACCGTACAACTTCAGAGGCAGAATTCCATTCCTCCAAGCTAGAGAATGACCCTACCAAAAAAGAGGTGGTAACCTTGCAAGACAAGTCAACATTCCCCCAACTATGAGGCAACATGCCTTCAATAATGAGACTGCATGTCTTCAAACATGAGACTGCATGTCTTCACACATGAGATTGCATGTCTTCAAATATGAAACTGTACACACTCCAAATATAAGATTTCATAAACGTTAAATGTTATTGCCCAATATCCCTCCTGGACTCCACAGCCAAAATTATTGGGAGGATAGTCCAGGATCGTTTACTCGACTTGACTAATAAAAATACAATACTCGCCGCAAGTCAGTATGGGTTCAAAAAGAGACTTGGAACCATTGAGCAGTGTCTCAACCTTCACTTAATTGTGGCTAAGTACAAGTATGCTAAAGGAGTCTCTCCTATCCAAGCGTTTATAGACCTGTCAAGCGCCTTTGAATACTTATCCAAAACAAAGCTGTGGTCCATTTTAGAGAATATGGGCATCCACAAGGGGATGGTTTAATGTTTAGGACTTCTTCACCATGACCTGACGGCAACAGCTAGGTATGGTAGTGTCGGTGAATGCACAGAATCGTTCAGTATTAAGAGGGGGTGCGCCAAGGATGGTTGCTTGCCCCAATTCTTTTTCTCCTCTATGCGAATGATCTGGAAAATATTCTGGTATCCGTCAGGGCAGAAGTGCTGTGCATGGAGAAAAAGCCCATTCCAATACTCATATATGATGATGATGTGGTGCTCCTGGCATGAACGGCCAACAGCCTCAAGAGGCTTATTTTTTGTTATGTTAGTTTCATGAAAAAGTTGGGCTTGGAGACTAATCTTAAGAAAACCTTTGCTATGGTTTGTGACCCGGAAATACGAAAACATGCACCCTCAGTATTGCTGGCAAAACATTAGACAGGGTCAGTTCCTTCCCGTGTCTGGGATTGGGCTTTGATGAGTGCGGTACTTGGTCTACCTGTACTAAAAATAGAATAATGGCTTTACCCAAGCTGTTGGTACTACTTCCTTGCTTGCCAGGTACATCTGCAAAAAAAACATTGCGCCGATATTAGAGATCTATAAATGGAAATGCTTGCCAATTTTGACATAGGGAATGTGTATTTGTGGATACTGGGAGTCCTTGCAATGTAGAAGGAAGAGAATAGATTCTGGCCCAGGTTTCTAGGTGACCCTCCCTCTACCAAGCATTTTTCATTGCATCTTGAGTTAGGCTTGGGATATGTTTAAGGCACTATTAAGGCCGCACTCTTGGCTCTTTGGTGTTCTATTTGGTATAAGAAAGAAGCCAAACTTAATCAAGCAGTCATTAGAGATTGTTTATCTTGTGAGCATGGTTCAACCATACCGTGGTTAAAGTATATCAAAGAGAGTGTCTCGGTGCTGGGATGTGCCCACTTCTTTGAGCACTCTGAGACAATTCTGAAGAAAGACAGAAACTGGGTCCAGGACTGTTTTTAAAGCATAAACAAGCTACTAGGGAACTAACTGAAGTGGCTAAACCAGCAGTCCGAGATTATTGCATCATTCAAATGGTGCCAACTACTGCCCCATACTTATTATACGTGATTAATGTGTATGAGAGAACACTGCTGGCATGTTTCAGGTTAGGCTCCTTCCGTTGGTAAATTTGTTTTCTCCTTGGCCAGTTTTCTTTGAATTCCATTTGAATTTTTCCATGTGATGAGCATTCAAGCCAAACCATTTTACACTTTTTCTACTTTTGTCAATTGTACTTGCCGTACACAAGGACATTTTTATTACCCCTATTACATAGACATAAATTGTCTAAGTGTAAAGCTGCCCTATTTTACCTGCTGCAACTCAATGATCACTGTGCATGCCATGCAGTTGCTAGCTTCTTGAAATTTTAGTCAAAAGAAGGAACATGTTTTGAAGAAATAGTTTTTATTTTCCATTTTACAAAGTGTTGGGGGTCTTGTATTGTAAAGTGTAAGTTTGTCCCTGGAATCTTACTTTTTATCCATCTTGTCTTTTTTAGTTTTGATGCCTTTGGATTCAAAATGTATGCCCTGTCACTTTACATATTGTAAATTATTCTATAATTTGTAGTATTTTTAAAATATGTGCATTATATTGCATGATTCTTTCTTATTGTATATATCATTTATGATCTGCTTTCAGGAGATCAAATAAAGACGAATGCATACATGCAAGACAGCATGTCTTCAGGCAGGAGACTGCATGTCTTCAAACATGAAACTACACACCCTCCAAACATAAAATTGAATCATCCCTCCAAGTATGAGACTACATTGATGCAAGCATGGGATTGCATCGTCTTAGGCAATAGACACCACTACAAACATGAGACTGGATCACTCCAAATATAACACAACATCCTTCAGAACACAGAACAAATTCTACCATGCACGAGACAGCATGCCTACCGACATGAGACTGCAACTCTTCAAGCATGAGACTCTATCAATCCAAGCATTAGCCTGTACCCCCTCTAAGCTTGACATTACATTCCTCTAAACATGAGGTTGCATTGATGTAAACAAGAGAATGCATTTCTACAAGAAATAGTCTGCTCTGCTACAAACAAGAGATGGCATTCCTCCAAACATGAGATTGAATCCCTCAAAAATGAGACTGCATTTCACCACACATGAGTAAGCATGCTCAAAAATAAAACACTGCATCCATTCAACAAAGAGACTGCAGCATTCCAAGCGTGAAACTGCATCCACCTAGTCACGAAATGCCGTTCCACCAAATATGTGACTGCAACCCTTGAAACATGGTGCGACTCTCCCCTTCCAATCATTAGTCCGTATCCATCCATGAAAGAGACTTCACCACTTCTAAACATGAGACTGCATCCATCCAAAATGAGGCTGAATCCAATTCAGCAAAGAGACTGTGGGGCTCTATGCATGGAACTGCACCCACCTAACCACAAGACATCAGCCCACCAAAAATGGAACATCATCCCATCAAACATGGGGCATCAAGCTACCAAATATGAGACATCATCCTACTAAACATGGGAAATCATCCTTCTAAACATGAGATGTCAGCCCACCAAACATGAGACAGCATCCCACCAAACATCATTATCCCACCAAGCATGAGTCATCACCCCACCAAACATGGGAAACCATCCCTCCAAATATGAGACGTCATCCCACCAAACATGAGATGTAATCCCACCAAACATTAGACAGCATTCATTCATACATGAGATTCCACCCCACCAAACATGAGAATCCATTCCACCAAACATGAGACAGCATTCCTTCATATAAGAGACGTCATCCCACCAAACATGAAAAATCATCTTATTAAACATGAGACATCATCCCTCAATACATGAAACACCATCCTTCCAAACATGAAGCATCATCCCAAGAAATATGAGACATCATCCTACCAAACATGGGCATCATCGCACCAAACACAAGACATCATCCCACAAAACACAAGACATCATCCCACCAAACATTGGACATCATCCCTCTAAACATGAGAAATCGTCCCACCAAACAGGAGATGTTATCCCCCAAACATGAGACACCATCCAACTAAACATGAGATACCAACCCACCAAGCATGACAATTCGTCCCACCAAACATGAGACAGAATTCCTTCATAGAAGAGACGCCATCCCACTAAACATGAGACATCATCCCACCAAACATGAGACATCATCCCACCAAACATCAACATCCCACCAAACATGAAACATCATCCTACCAAACATGAGACGTCATGCCACCAAAAATGAGACAGCATTCCTTCATACAATGTATCATCCCTCCAACATGAGACATCATCCTATCAAACATGAGACATCATCCCACCAAACATCAGACATCATCTCACCAAACATTAGTCATCATCCCCACAAACATGAGAAGTAATCCAAATAAACAGGAGACATCATCCCCAAAACATGGGACATCAACCGACCAAACATGAAACGTTATCCCAAAAAACATGAGACGTCATAACACCAAACATAAAACGTCATCCCAGCAAACATGAGACATTATCCCACCAAACATGAGACACCATCCCGCCAAACATGAGACACCAACCCACCAAACATTAGACACCATCCCATGAAACATGAGATATCATCCCACCCAACATGAGACACCTTCCCAACAAACATGGGATACCACACCACCAAACTTCAGAATTCATCCCACCAAACATGAGACAGCATTCCTTCATACAAGAGACGTCATCACACCAAACATGACACATCATCCTACCAAACATTAGACTTCATCCCACCAAACATGAGGTAGCATTCTGTTATACAAAAGACATTAACCCCAACCACGAGACGTCCGCCCACTAAACATGAGACACCATTCCACCAAACGTGGGATAACACCCCACCAAACATCAGACATCATCCCACCAAACATGAGACAGCATTCCTTCATACAAGAGATATCATTCCGCCAAACATGAGACATCATCCCATCAAACATGAGAAGCCATCCCACCAAACATAGGATAGCATACCTTAATACAAGAGACATCATTCCAACAAACATGAAACTTCATCCTACCAAACATCAACATCCTACCAAACATATCATGGGACATCAAGCTACCAAATATGAGACATCATCCTACTAAACATCCTACTAAACATGGGAAATCATCCTTCCAAATATGAGATGTCAGCCCACCAAACATAAGACATTATCCCACCAAACACCAACATACCACCAAACATGCAACATCATCCCACCAAACGTGCAACATCATCCCACCAAACATGAGACATCATCCCACCAAACAATAGACAGAATCCCACCAAACATCAGATATCATCCCACCAAACATAAGACAGCATTCCTTCATACAAGAGATGTCATTCCACCAAACATGAGACACCAACCCACCAAACATCAGTATCCCACCAAGCATGAGACATCATCCCACCAAACATGGGAAACCATCCCTCCAAATATGAGACGTCATCCCACCAAACATGAGATGTAATCCCACCAAACATTAGACAGCATTCCTTCATACATGAGATACCACCCCACCAAACATGAGAATCCTTCCCACCAAACATGAGACAGCATTCCTTCATATAAGAGACGTCATCCCACCAAACATGAAAAATCATCTTATTAAACATGAGACATCATCCCTCCAAACATGAAACACCATCCTTCCAAACATGAAGCATCATCCCAAGAAATATGAGACATCATCCTACCAAACATGGGGCATCATCGCACCAAACAAAAGACATCATCCCACCAAACACAAGACATCCCCCAGACATGAGATGTCATCACACCAAACATGAAACGTTACCCACCAAACATGAGACGTTATCCCACCAAACATGAGACACCATCCCGCGAAACATGAGACACCAACCCACCAAACATGAGATATCATCCCACTCAACATGAGACACCATCCCAAATAACATGGGATAAAACACCACCAAACTTGAGAATTCATCCCACTAAACATGACAACATTCCTTCATACAAGAGACGTCATCACACCAAACATGACACATCATCCTACCAAACATTAGACATCATCCCACCAAACATGAGGTAGCATTCTGTCATACAAAAGACATTAACCCCAAACATGTGACGTCATCCCACTAAACATGAGACACCATCCCAACAAACGTGGGAGAACATCCCACCAAACATCAGACATCATCCCACCAAACATGAGATAGCATTCCTTCATACAAGAGATATCATTCCACCAAACATGAGACATCATCCCATCAAACATGAGAAGCCATCCCGCCAAACATGGGATAGCATACCTTAATACAAGATACATCATTCCAACAAACATGTGACGTCATCCTACCAAACATCAACATCCCACCAAACATATCCCACCAAACATTGGACATCATCCCTCAAGACATGAGATGTCATCCACTAAACATGAGACACCATCCCACCAAACATGAGATACCACCCCACCAAACATGAGAATTCGTCCCACCAAACATGAGACAGAATTCCTTCATACAAGAGACGTCATCTCACCAAACATGAGACATCATCCCATCAAACATGAGACGTCATCCCACCAAACATGAGATTGCATTCCTTCATACAAGAGACGTCACCCCCAAACATGAGACATCGTCCCACCAAACATGAGATACCATCTCACCAAACGTGAGATACCACCCCACCAAACATCAGACACCATCCCACCAAACATGAGATACCACCTCACCACTCATGAGAATTCGTCCCACCAAACATGGGACAATATTCCTTCATACAAGACACATTATCGTGGAACTAACACCACAATTCATGTGTCTATAATTGTCTACATTGAAATATGAAAAATAATTTATGAAGAATAAAGAATAAATTCAACTGTCAGACTACTTATGATTGAAAGCTTTTTTAATGGGACCACTACATTAGTTTGGAGAATAAGCTGTGCACTGAGGGGACGTCTCCCTTGGGGGAACGCTTCACTAAATATATTATGACGCTCAAAGACCAGAGAATGATACCCAATCTGCACGCAAACTATTTAATCCATTGAACCCAAACCCTCACTTTTGAACATTAGGTGTGCATGTACCACGCTTGACTATTTCACACAAGCCTATATTAATAGGGGTCCAAGAGCTCAATCAGATTAAGCAAGCCAAAAAGAATTTGGTAAAGGTTTCTGAAATACCCAGTCGTTCATGTCAAAAATGTAACGAGATGCCAAAAAATGGTATTAAATCTGTGGACGGGGAATTGAAAGAAACAAATGAGGGCTCTAAAAGTGTCCCGCTTAGAGGTAATCCAATTGTAAATTTACCTTCAGTTAAACTCCCTGAGAGGGCAGCGATGGGGGAAAATTAAATCTAAAAGTATCCCCAGTAACACCCCCATTACGAGTTTACCCTATTTTTTAAAAAAGTAACCCAAGTCTACAGTTAATTGAAGAAGTAGCAAATACTTCAGATATTGTACCTTTAGGTGAGGCCTCAGTATTGAGTGAAAGAAATATCAGAATTGGTCGAAGGGGTAAGGAGAAGAACAGGATTCGACGTATTCCTAAATGGAAACAGAAAAAAATGTGGTTTCCTCCAGTTAGCTTACTGTACATAGTTTAAAATCTCCTTTTAAGTAGAAAGGACACAGGGACTTTGGGGCAACTCAAATTGAATTTGGGTCAAAATTCTGGGCAAAATAATGATAACCAGTCGATCTGTTCAAACCTGGCGATGACTCACCCACAGTGCCAAGAGGGCCAGGAAGAAAATGGGATACATCATGAGATAAGCAGAGACCCCATATGAGGAAATGTATCTGAAAACTTACATGAGCCTGCAATAGATCAATATTCAGCTACCGGAGGTGCCCCTTTCAATCCCCGTGGACGGGATACTTTCCCAGCATGGTTGGATTCCGGCCACGGAAAAGTTGGGATGGGAGACTTGTCCACTGTTTTTAACAGTAATGGGGCCAAGTTAGAGAGAGACTCTGTTTTAGGGCAGCCCGGTAATAGACCAATACGGAATGCAGGGCCAGGAGTCGGGCAGGTGAGCAGGTCCTTGCTTTTTGTTTCTCTGTTTGAAATTGAACCAATTTTATTGAATATAAGTGCCCTCCTGCAGTTGATAACAAAAATAAAGGACTTGGATCCATTAATAAGTAAATATATCGAGATGGCCTATTTAGACTGGAGGAGCACCCCCCCTCCCAAGAACTAGAGTTACTTTTTCATCAGGTGTAGTTTTATCATTGGTTATAGCTAATGCAGACTGCTTTAGAAAAAGAGGTATAGATGTCATTGATAGCGCACCCCCCTGCCGAGTTCCTTCAGAAAGCTTAGGAACGTTTCATCAGATGCAAGGGTTTGGGTTCTCTAACAATAGGGATGCAAAAATCCCCATAAATCTTAAAGACATCGAAGTAACTGTAGGGAGAAGCCTAGGAAACAGAGAAATTACATTTTAGGCCCTGAGGCCCAAAGGCCTAGTCGTCCTAATGTGGAGGATGAGGTTGCAAAGTGGAGCTGGGTAGCAGGTACCCTGAATGGGTCAAAAATATCTACCATAAAGCCCAAAGTGCGGGGGTAGCCAATTGGGAAACATCCTATCCTGGAATGTGGTGGGGGTAGGCAAAATGAGTTGTAAGCTTAAATCATTATTAGAATTTGACCCCAAAATAATTTGCCTCCAGGAAATGCGGATGAGGGAGGAGTTTCAGTTTGAGAATTTTTATGTGTATTGTTGTACAACAAGAAAATCTGTAAAAGGGCACGCAAGTGGAAGTTTAGCTATTTTACTTAGCTGTGACATAAGATGGGATCCTGTGATCTATAAGCACCCCTCAAGATGCTGTATCGGAATAAAGTTGAGGATTGGTGAAGATAACCTGGGTCAATTCATTTCTCTTTTACTGGTAAACGTGTATATTCCCCCAGGGAGAGCTTCAAGTGTATTGGTCGACTCAATCTGTGCTTTTGTGCAAAGGATAAGTAACAATGAAGAATGCTCACGTTTAATGATGGTAGGTGATTTTAACGCTAAATTATACAATAGTGTAGTGATGTCTTTTTCTAACCCGGAACTGGAGGAGGTATGGGTCATCCCAGATTCTGTACTGCCGGTCCATCTAAGATCAGATAAACGAGGCTTGTTACTTTTTCAAAATTTTAGAAGTTTAGACCTTGTAACGTTAAAGGGTAGATTCCCGGAGGATTCCCCCGCAGCTTATACCTTTAGGGGTGCATATGGTCACTCTTTAATTGATTATATGGCAGTATCTTTTCAACTATTTAATGTATGTACCCAATTTAAGGTATCTCCCACAAATATGAGTGACCATAGTATTTTAGCTGTAAAAATGGACATAGAAATTGAGAAGCCTGAACTTTGGAATCAGAGGGATGAAAAGGTCTCATATAATCGTAATAATGGGCGCACTTGCTGGTCAAATAATTTGCTCCCGAATTTTAAGAGGGTCTTTGAAAATATCGTCTTTACTTCCAGCCAAGAAACCCCAGTTCAGAGGTTCGAGAGAGTCTTGGCTGCAATTAGAACATTTGGAAGAAATAAGCAAGACATTTGTTTTACTCCATTAGGAATAATACCATAGGAAATTAAAAAATTGAACCGGGAAATTAATGGTTTAATTAGAGACCAATTTAGGAAGCCTACAAAACAAAGGCAGAGAGAAATAAGTAGATTGAAACAGGTACGGAAAAGGAAAATAGCATCGGATTGTAGGAGGGCTGAAGACGCAAAATGGGTCAGACTTCGAGAGGTGGCTCTACCTGGGGACACTATGAAGTATTGGGCACTGATAGCAACATTTTGTGAAGGGAGAGAGAAGTCAAAACCTATATTAATCCCAGAAGTACAATGGTCCATGTATATTTCCCAGCTCTATGCTCCAAATCTCACAGTGGGACAGAACCAAGAGGTTAGTACTTCCCCAACTGCGGGGAGTTACTTTGGTGCACCATCATGTATGCAGATCTAGGGCTACATTAAAGGGGCAAGATATTCAAGCGCAATGGGCCCAGATGATGTACCAATAGCCATAATAAAACAGGATTGTGAAGAGTGGAGATTGTGAAGAAATTTCTGCAGCCATTGTTTGTCCATTGTTATATCCATGGTGATATTCCACAATCCTGGAAGGGAAGCATAATAGTTCCGCTATATAAAAAGGGTCCTAAACATTCTACTGCCATTTTTAGACAGATTTCTCTCTTGGATGCAGGTAAATTGTTTGCAAAGAGTATTCTCACTCACCTTCAAGAGTGGGCATTTGGAAATAATGGTATCCCTTTGGAACAAACAGGATTTCATAACAATAGCAGCACACTGGATAATATCACCATTTTGCAAACTTTAATTTAAAAATATCCAGTAAGTCGGGGTGTGCCGCTATATTCAGCTTTTATAGATTTCTCCACAGCATTCGACAGGGTAGACCGGGGGAAGCTGTGGAGAAAATTGGTTACTATGGGGATACCAGGAAATCTTTTGCTCTCCACTCCTCCACTTGGACTCAGGTTTTATTGGGGGGAACACAAGGCCTTTCGAGGAAAATAGAAACTAATAATGGGTTGAAGCAAGGGTGCCTTTTGGCCCCTTTACTTTTTTCCATTTACATTAATGATTTGCCAAGAAGAGTGGGGCTCACTAAAGGGGATCCCCCTAAATTAGGAAACATAGAGCTGAGCTGTCTGCTATATGCAGATGATGCCATAATAATAGATTTAACCCCAATTGGACTGCAAAGACGACTTGCTGAGCTACTTGGTTAAACAGAAGAGTATTACTTAAAAATAAATATTTTAAAGAGTAAAGTCATGATTTTTAGCTATCAAGGATGTAAGGTCAGAAAAAATTTGAATTGGTTCTTGGGAAATGAGAAATTGGAAGTAGTAAAATGTTATCCATATTTAGGAAAAATATTCACTAACAGGTGCTCAGCTGACAGTCACATGGACCATTGCAAAGGCAAAGCAATCTCACAAGCCTTGGCAATTACCCGTCTGTACACACACTGTGGGAAAAGAAATATCGGTCTATCAACTAAAGATCCCACCAACCCTGAACTACGCTAGTGAAACAATAGATGCACAAGAGTGTAACAGATTCGAGAAAGTGGAAGGGCAAATCTGGCGCCAAATATGCAATTTGAATCACGCGTTTAGGCTCGAATTTGGTCTACTTTCCACTTATGTGCTATCAATGGCCGCATGTTTAAGATGGTGTAATGCATTGTTTTTTTTTTTTTTTTAATTTTTGAAAACCTTTATTAGTGCATCCAGAAAAGTACAAATAGTGGCCTACAACCTTCAGGCCGGCCACAAATACTGTTGAGCACAGGTGCGTGCAATACGGAGACGCAACAGCACAGCAATATCAATTAGCAAGTAGTCAGCAGTTACACTGTAAATCTCGTGCCATCGCGCCTCAGGAGTGATGAAGGTTAATTTTAAAGTTTTCATAGCTACTAGTAAAGTCCAACTATTTCGTTTTAATAAAAATAGAGATATAGACGAAAAAAAGAAAAAGAACAGGGTCCACGTAGACGTGAGATAGCAATATCGACAGAGGCATACACAGCCCAGCATCTCAGAGGACAAAACCCACACCAGGCGGCATGTCGGCCAGAAAGTGTGCAACAAGGATATTAGACCCATGGTCCCAGCAGTACCTACCGCCACCCGCCCGCCAGCAAGACCCAAGATAGAAGAAGGAAGAAATAAATTAAAAAGAAAAAACAAGGCACCATAGGAACAGAAAAGAAACGAAAACCCATCCCTCAACCCCCACCCTATACGCATGCGAAGGCTACGGCCTACCCCCCCCCAGCAGCGCATCTGTCGCCCCATAAACCCGAAATATAGAATAGAAAGTAAGAGAGAGAGAAAGAAGATATAAGGACACCTTAGATATAGGGAGCAAGAAAGGAGAAACCCAATCTAAAACTCCCACGAAATACCTAACCCCGGAGGAGGGCCATTATGTCCGAGTCCCGGACTCCACTACCCGCACCAGAATTACAACACGGCAACTATATCAAAGCGAATACAAAAGTCATTGCCTCTAATGAGGAGGAATATCTCAGTTAGAGCCCCTGTGCGTGTCCAGATAGTGTATCAATCTGAGTCCCCCCCAGCCGAACAGAAACCAATGCAAGACCATCACCAGCAACTATTGTCCCCGGACCCCCAGCCCGCGAATACGTCCACCCCGTTAGGAAGGGACAAAAATCAGGTACATCTTCCCCGTCGGCCGATCAGGTACGAAGTCCGAGACCACCATCAGCAACATTTACCCCCGGACCCCAGCCCGCAAAAGCATCCACCCCGTTAAGCAGGACCAGAAAAACTGACACATAATTGCAGCCTGTAATGGATAAGGACCGTTAAAATTAGCACATACAGAGGCACCAGGAAAGCGTCCCAGTTCAGGTCTTCGCCAGCCAAATAGAGAAAGGCAGCGCAAAAGCGGGCAGTTCAGGGGAACATAATCAAGAGGAGAGTGCACCAATATGACGCAGGCAATCTGGCACACCATGCAAATGCAATTCCAATGGATGTAGCAAGAAAAACAGTCCGAGTCAAGTCCCACCAGCCAGTGTATAAAAAGCACTGATAAAAATCCCTTCAGCCCTGGCCAGATCTTGACCGTCTCTTCAAATATGGCCGCCGGGGGAGGTCCGGTCCAAACAATGCAGGAGGACAAAATGGCCACCACTGGTGAAGAAGAAGGAGGCAGAGACAAAATGGGCGCCTCCAGTCACTTGCTGCGCTGCAGACAAATAGGATAAACACCCCAAAACACAGAAATCGATATCCAATCCACCGCCTGGAAGAAGATCCCTGCGAGGCTGCAGGTTCCAAGGGGACCGATGTAAGCGAAGGCAAAGTTTGATGCACTAACCTCTCCGTTGACAAAGTTTCAGTTTCCGACAGAAGGGGAAACATTGTAGCGCCACTGAATATGTTGACCTGCCGTTTAAAAGTAACACGGGAGACAGGGAAAGGCAACATCTCCCCGCACGTATTCTGCGCCCCGGTGTCCCCCACAGAGACCGACAGGGGCAAGCCAATACAGTCCTGGTAGTTGGTCGGTCTCCCCGGACTCGAGAGAAGGACATCGTCGAGTCGCTCACTCATCTTTTCAAAGAAGGCATGCCAGTCACGGCGGAGCTCGGCCAGTGCGGCCAGAACGGTCCCGTACGTCGGCTCCGAATGTAGGCTCTCCAGTTCCACAGCAGGGGATGGTGTAATAAGTGTAGCCTTCAGGTCATCGCTGGGCCGGGCGGCATAGTTGTGGCGCAGGATAGCCCTCGCCATCTCGGGGAAGGCAGCCGCCATCGCGCCCTCCCCGGGATGTACACATGAAGAAGGGGCCAAGCGCGGTAACAAGTAATCGCAAACCGGGTCACCGTCGCGGACACAGCTCACGGTCCTGGAGCGCCGCACGGGGGATGTCATTGCCGCTCCGCCGCTAGAGAAAGGCAATCACAGGGGTGACCAACAGGAAGGAGGCAGTTGCCGGTTCAACGACTATCGGCGGAGAGGAGGCAAACGGGGCGCAGATCCAAGGCTTCGGCGGTCGTCTAGGCTTGCGACGATATCTCCGGCAGTACAGCACGCAGGGAACTCGGAAGCACACGGGCGGACTCAGCGCGGACACAGCATCGCACCACTGCGGTCAAAAAGCAGGATAGAAGGCAGGATAACAGTGCTGGATGTGCAGGCTCGCGGAGCCGGGACTCGGCACGTCCGTTCAGGTCGCCATCTTGGCTCCTCCCCCGGTGTAATGCATTGTTAAATAGCTCTGAGAACCTGCTATGGGTAGCATTTTACAGAGAAATATTTGTAAATATGAAAGAAAAAAGTGCTATTTTTAGGAATAATTTAAAAGCATTAGCAATGTTAGGTTTGGATAAGGATGGGGCTGCGGTTCTTTGCAAAAGGGATTTGAAAACTATAAATAAGAAGACGATCTACGGGGTTTCTCGTGAAAGAGATATTAAAATGTGCTTAGAGAATAGAAATATTGATTGTATTGTGGGGAGCAGTATGGCCAAAAAACTTCAACCTTATGTTTTATGGAATCTTAAACATGGAGTGCGCAGAGTGATTCTGTTACTGAGATTGAATTTACTACCTCTAAGAATTGTAACAAGAGCCTGGGAGGGTATTCCTAGACATGAAAGGTATTGTCATTTATGTAATTTTTGCATACAAGACCTGAATCATGTTTTATTTGTTTGTCCCGCATTACAATCAACATGTCGTAGATATCTAAGGAATTGTTTTTTAAAGTATAATATTACCACAGCAGAAGAGGCCCGAAATTATCTGCTGTCCCCCCCATCTGAACTCATGTGTTTTACATTTTTTAGCTTTTTTAAACAATTTTTAAATATATACTAATGTCGTAAGATTCGTCTGAATATGTATGTACTGAGCACTTGCACTTTCTTGGCCCTTCGGTCTTTAAGGCCAATATACTTTGTTTACAATTAAGCATTTACCCCCAGATTCATGAAAAACACATTTTGCGATTCCTTAATAGCGAAAAATACCGATTCGCTATTAAGGAATAGCAAAATGCTATTCATCAAGAAATCCATTCAAAAATAGCGATTTCTAATAATTCCTTAATTGCGACTCGCAAATTGCGACTCGCACATTGCGAGTCGCAATTAAGGAATATCTCCCCATTCATTCCTATGGGCCTAGAGGCCCCTAGGAATGAATGGGAAGACCATCTCAATTTGCTAATCGCAATTAGCGATTTGCAAATTGAGATTGCGATTTCAAGGGTGCAGGGGTGTCCAAAGGACACCCTGTTGCACCTCTGAAATTGATGTGTGCACATATGTTGCGCAAACACATGCCCTTAGGGCATGTGTGTGCGCAACATGAAACTTTGAAAAATGCACTTTAGTGCATTTTTAAAAGTTTTTACCACGTAGTTTAACTTCGCGGTAAATAGCGGCCCCAGATTGCGAATTTGCAATTTTTAAATGGTTCATGAATTGCATTTAAGGAATCTCAAATTGAGATTCCTTAAATGCAATTCATTGCAATTTAGCGATTTCTATAATTGCGATTTTTGCATTTGGGATGATAAATCCCAAATGCAAAAATAGCGCTCGCAAAGGGCCAGATTCTCAGAATCTGGCCCTTTGCGAGCCGAATTTACTTTGATGAATCTGGCTGTTACACTTTTATTAACTTTTGCTGCTGCTGCTTACTTATTCTCTAGGATCTCAAGCACTTTACTAAATTTTAGTTGCTACTAAATTATCGTGTACTTCATGAGCTTTTTAATACGTTTGCACTCTTTTGACTCTTCGGTGTTAGGCCCATTTCCTGTGTTTGAAATTAAGCATGTGCACTTTTTAAAACTTTTTCTGCTGCTAGTTACTCATCCTTTAGGATCTCAAGCACCTTAAATCCTTGTTTTGCTGCTAAGCTATTGTACACTTCTGTACTTTATAATAAGTTTTAATTTGGAATGTTTTATGATAGAAGTAGATTATAAGTCTGTATAAGGGTGTAAGAAATTCATGTATGGCAATCTGATTACTCAAGGTTCACCCCTTCTGGCACTGGAAAACCTCTAGAACAGCTGTTACTGATTTGCTTATTTCTGTTTTTAGACGAAATGATAAGACACAATTAAATTGGCTATTTTTTTGGGGGGGGAATGTAATGTGTTTTTAAGATGTACTTTTATGTGGAATTCTTTGGAATTCCAAATCATAATGAATACAATTGTAAAATTGTAATTGTACCACCCCACCAAACATCACACATCATCCCACCAAACATGAGACAGCATTCCTTCATACAAGAGATATCATCCCACCAAAAATCAACATCCCTCCAAACATGAGACATCATCCCACCAAACATTGGACTTCTTCCCTCCAAACATAAGACGTCATCCCACCAAACAAGAGACGTCATCCCACCAAATATGTGACGTCTTCCCACCAAACATGAGATAGCAGTCCTTCAAACAAGAGTCATCATCCCTCCAACTTGAGACATCATCTCTTGAATCATGAGATGCCATCCTACCAAATATGAGACATCATCTCACCAAACATGAGATAAAATTCCTTCATACAAGAGAGTCATGCCCCCAAACATGAGACGTCATTCCACCAAACATGAAACATTGTCCCACCAAACATGACACATTATCCCACCAAACATGAGACATCAACCCACCAAACATGAGACATCAACCCACCAAACATGAGACGTCATCCCACCAAACATGAGACATCATCCCACCAAATATGAAAGGTCATCCCACCAAACATGAAATAGCATTTATTCATGCAAGAGACGTCATCCCCCAAACATGAGACATCAACCCACCAAACATGAGACGTCATCCCACCAAACATGAAATAGCATTTCTTCATGCAAGAGACGTCATCCCCCAAACATGAGACATCATCACACCAAACATGAGACAGCATTCCTTCATATAAGAGACATTATCGTGGCAATAACACTACAATTCATGTGTCTACAATTGAAATATGAAAAGAAATTCTTGAAGAATAAAGAATGAATTCAACTGTCAGACTACTTATGATTTAAAGCGCTTTTTAATGGGATCACTCCATTAGTTTGGAGAATAAGCTGTGCACTGAGGGGACGCTCCCACTTCCCACTGGGGGAATGCTTCACTAGATGCATTATGACGCTCAAGGACCAGAGAGTGCTACCCGATCTGCATGCAAACTGTTTGATACATTGAACTCAAATCCTCACCTTTTGAACATTAGGTGTGCATGTACCACCCTTGACTATATCATACAAGAGGCGCCATCCCACCAAACATGAGATACCACCCCACCAAACATCAGACATCATCCCACCAAACATGAGACAGCATTCCTTCATACAAGAGATGTCATCCCACCAAAAATCAACATCCCTCCAAACATGAGACATCATCCCACCAAACATTGGACTTCTTCCCTCCAAACATAAGACGTCATCCCACCAAGCAAGAGACGTCATCCCACCAAACATGTGACGTCTTCCCACCAAACATGAGATAGCATTCCTTCATACAAGAGACATCATCCCACCAAACATCATCATCCCACCAAACTTTGGACTTCTTCCCTCCAAACATGAGACGTCATCCCACCAAACAAGAGATGTCATCCCACCAAACATGGGACATCATCCCACCAAACATGAGACGTCATCCCACCAAACATGTGACGTCATCCCACCAAACATGAGATAGCATTCCTTCACACAAGAGACATCATCCCCCAAACATGAGACATCACCCCACCAAACATAAAATGTGATCCCACCAAACATGAGACATCATCCCACCAAACATGAGATGTCATCCCACCAAACATGAGACATCATCCCACCAAACTTGAGACAGCATTCCTTCATACAAGAGACGTCCTCCCACAAAACATTAACATCCCTCCAAACATGAGACATCATCCCACCAAACATAAAATGTGATCCCACAAATCATGAGACATCATCCCACCAAACATGAGACGTCATCCCACCAAACATGAGGCATCATCCCACCAAACATGAGACTTTGTCCCCCCAAACATGTGACGTCATCCCACCAAACATGAGACAGCAGTCCTTCAAACAATAGTCGTCATCCCTCCAACTTGAGACATCATCTCTTCCAACATGAGATGTCATCCTACCAAATATGAGACATCATCTCACCAGAGATAGAAGTCCTTCATACAAGAGTCGTTATGCCCCAAAACATGAGAATTCATTCCACCAAACGTATTCCCACCAAACATGGCACGTAATCTCACCAAACATGAGACAGTATCCCACCAAAGAAGAGACATCATCCCACCATACATGAGGCATCATCCCACCAAACATGAGACATCATCGCACCAAACACAAGGCATCATCCCACCAAACATGAGCCATCATCCCACCAAATATTGGACATCATCCCTCTAGACATGAGATATCATCCCACCAAAGATGAGACCTCATCACACCAAACATGAGACACCATCCCACCAAACATGAGTTCTATTTAAACCTACTGAATTTAAGTAGATTTAAATAGAACTGTGAGTCTTACCATTTCAGGACAAGTTGTATCCAGGGTGATGGAAAAATACATTCTACATGTACTTGCGACACAGCAATTTGGAGTCATACTTTACGGACAAGCGATTTACACAATTTACAAGCAGCAACATAAAAAATATTTATCGTTCCACATTTGAAGGTTAGGCAAGCGTGTTGGAGTCACCCCTCTAGGCATGAAACTGCATCCATAGATTAGGTATGGAGGTTAGGCAAGCATTCTGCAATCACATATTTGCCTTTGAGTGGCTCAGTGCCTATCAAGAATAATGACTGCATATTATGTTGGTCATCTTTAAAATTAGGGCTAGGAATCTCAGGATAGGCACAGGATCTACTGGGTAAACATGACATCAAAGGACCCCCATCTGTTTTGGTCTATTTTTTTAGGCACCGTAGACTTGGACGTGAATGTGTCTGTAAGGTAAGCATGGGCGGAAAATCCGTTCCGCTCGCGGATTTTGCGGATTTTCAGGAAATCCGCAATCCGCGAGATTTGCGGATTTCCCGCAAAATCCGCAAATTCGCACGCAGCGGATTTTTTTGGCGGCGCGCGGCGTTGGTGATACAATTTTTGCGGCGCGCGGCGTTTATCATCGTTTGCCGAGTTGTTTTTTTCGATAGTTTGCGAGTGCTGCGCCATTTTGGATCTTGCTGTGTGATCCCGTGGGAATTGGCGAGCGCGATTACGTCATCGCGGCTTGCCAGCGATAGTTTGTCAACGCGAGTACGGCGAGATCACGTCTCGCGGTACTTCGCAATTTGCGAGATTTGAGATGCGGCGAGCGAAAATATAAATTTGCAATTCTGCACAAGAAATCCACCAGCAAGCAGCATAAACCTTCTAGAAATGATGATTTTTATGTGAATAACTCCTTAGTTTGACATTTGCCTGCCCTTTTCTAGCGAGGAGTCCATTTTGGGGAGGGGGCAGGGGGGGTGGGAGGAAGGAAGTGCCCCATAGTCTTCAACTTCCTGTTCCTGTTCAGCAGGCTCCTCCCAGTGCTTTGTCCATCTCCTGGTCACTTTTCATTTGGATGTGGACCTGGAAGGATTACTTTTTGTGGATGCTGCTGGATCTTTGGATTTGAGGCCTTTTTGACTTTCTTTGGATCACTGTTGGATTAGAAATTTTACAAGTAAGTTTGTTTGGGGCATTACAGTTGCTGCAACTAAAATTTTGGGATTTTCGATTTTTGGGCTGTTTTGGGGCCTTTTCCCCAGGGGTACTCAGTGGTGGGTGGACTGATTCTTTCTGTGGGTTGTCTTGAACTTAAACATCATGGAGGCCATAGATGAATTGGGATTCTGCTGATTTTTCTGTGTTTTTCGATTTTTTTTTTTTGTAAAATTTTGTGTTTTTCGATTTTTTACCTGTTGTTGGGGCCTTGACCAGGGGTAGTGAGTGGTGCATGGGCCTAGTCTTTCTGTGGGCTGTCTTGAATTTAAACATCATGGAGGCCATGGATGGAATGGGATTGTGCTGATTTTGCAGTGTTTTTCGATTTTTGGGCCTGTACTTGTGGCCTTTTCACCAGGGGTATTTGAGTCTAGCATGGGCCTAGTCTTTCTGTGGGCTGTCTTGAATTTAAACATCATGGAGGCCATGGATGGAATGGGATTGTGCTGATTTTGCAGTGTTTTTCGATTTTTGGGGGTGTTCATGGGGAGGGACATGCCATGTGGCTGGTGGCCATTTTGAGTGCAGCTACAGGCACTGGCCATGTGCTGGCAGGCAAGTGGCCATTTTGAATGCAGGCTTTGTTGTTAGGCCTCCAACCATTTTGCCTACTTTTCAACCTTTATTTATGCCCAGGGGTAGTGAGTCTTGCATGGGCCTAGTATTTCTGTGGGTTGTCTTGAATTTAAACATCATGGAGGCCATGGATTGAATGGGATTGTGCTGATTTTGCAGTGTTTTTCGATTTTTGGGCCTGTACTTGTGGCCTTTTCACCAGGGGTATTTGAGTCTAGCATGTGCCTAGTCTTTCTGTGGGCTGTCTTGAATTTAAACATCATGGAGGCCATGGATGGAATAGGATTGTGCTGATTTTGCAGTGTTTTTCGATTTTTGGGCCTGTACTTGTGGCCTTTTCACCAGGGGTATTTGAGTCTAGCATGGGCCTAGTCTTTCTGTGGGCTGTCTTGAATTTAAACATCATGGAGGCCATGGATGGAATAGGATTGTGCTGATTTTGCAGTGTTTTTCGATTTTTGGGCCTGTACTTGTGGCCTTTTCACCAGGGGTATTTCAGTCTAGCATGGGCCTAGTCTTTCTGTGGGCTGTCTTGAATTTAAACATCATGGAGGCCATGGATGGAATAGGATTGTGCTGATTTTGCAGTGTTTTTCGATTTTTGGGCCTGTGCATGGGGAGGGACATGCCATGTGGCTGGTGGCCATTTTGAGTGCAGCTACAGGCACTGGCCATGTGCTGGCAGGCAAGTGGCCATTTTGAATGCAGGCTTTGTTGTTAGGCCTCCAACCATTTTGCCTACTTTTCAACCTTTATTTATGCCCAGGGGTAGTGAGTCTTGCATGGGCCTAGTATTTCTGTGGGTTGTCTTGAATTTAAACATCATGGAGGCCATGGATTGAATGGGATTGTGCTGATTTTGCAGTGTTTTTCGATTTTTGGGCCTGTACTTGTGGCCTTTTCACCAGGGGTATTTCAGTCTAGCATGGGCCTAGTCTTTCTGTGGGCTGTCTTGAATTTAAACATCATGGAGGCCATGGATGGAATAGGATTGTGCTGATTTTGCAGTGTTTTTCGATTTTTGGGCCTGTACTTGTGGCCTTTTCACCAGGGGTATTTCAGTCTAGCATGGGCCTAGTCTTTCTGTGGGCTGTCTTGAATTTAAACATCATGGAGGCCATGGATGGAATAGGATTGTGCTGATTTTGCAGTGTTTTTCGATTTTTGGGCCTGTACTTGTGGCCTTTTCACCAGGGGTATTTGAGTCTAGCATGGGCCTAGTCTTTCTGTGGGTTGTCTTGAATTTAAACATCATGGAGGCCATGGATTGAATGGGATTGTGCTGATTTTGCAGTGTTTTTCGATTTTTGGGCCTGTACTTGTGGCCTTTTCACCAGGGGTATTTGAGTCTAGCATGGGCCTAGTCTTTCTGTGGGTTGTCTTGAATTTAAACATCATGGAGGCCATGGATGGAATGGGATTGTGCTGATTTTGCAGTGTTTTTCGATTTTTGGGCCTGTGCATGGGGAGGGACATGCCATGTGGCTGGTGGCCATTTTGAGTGCAGCTACAGGCACTGGCCATGTGCTGGCAGGCAAGTGGCCATTTTGAATGCAGGCTTTGTTGTTAGGCCTCCAACCATTTTGCCTACTTTTCAACCTTTATTTATGCCCAGGGGTAGTGAGTCTTGCATGGGCCTAGTATTTCTGTGGGTTGTCTTGAATTTAAACATCATGGAGGCCATGGATTGAATGGGATTGTGCTGATTTTGCAGTGTTTTTCGATTTTTGGGCCTGTACTTGTGGCCTTTTCACCAGGGGTATTTGAGTCTAGCATGGGCCTAGTCTTTCTGTGGGCTGTCTTGAATTTAAACATCATGGAGGCCATGGATGGAATAGGATTGTGCTGATTTTGCAGTGTTTTTCGATTTTTGGGCCTGTACTTGTGGCCTTTTCACCAGGGGTATTTGAGTCTAGCATGGGCCTAGTCTTTCTGTGGGCTGTCTTGAATTTAAACATCATGGAGGCCATGGATGGAATAGGATTGTGCTGATTTTGCAGTGTTTTTCGATTTTTGGGCCTGTACTTGTGGCCTTTTCACCAGGGGTATTTGAGTCTAGCTTGGGCCTAGTCTTTCTGTGGGCTGTCTTGAATTTAAACATCATGGAGGCCATGGATGGAATGGGATTGTGCTGATTTTGCAGTGTTTTTCGATTTTTGGGGGTGTTCATGGGGAGGGACATGCCATGTGGCTGGTGGCCATTTTGAGTGCAGCTACAGGCACTGGCCATGTGCTGGCAGGCAAGTGGCCATTTTGAATGCAGGCTTTGTTGTTAGGCCTCCAACCATTTTGCCTACTTTTCAACCTTTATTTATGCCCAGGGGTAGTGAGTCTTGCATGGGCCTAGTATTTCTGTGGGTTGTCTTGAATTTAAACATCATGGAGGCCATGGATTGAATGGGGATTGTGCTGATTTTGCAGTGTTTCTCGATTTTTGGGCCTGTACTTGTGGCCTTTTCACCAGGGGTATTTCAGTCTAGCATGGGCCTAGTCTTTCTGTGGGCTGTCTTGAATTTAAACATCATGGAGGCCATGGATGGAATAGGATTGTGCTGATTTTGCAGTGTTTTTCGATTTTTGGGCCTGTACTTGTGGCCTTTTCACCAGGGGTATTTGAGTCTAGCATGGGCCTAGTCTTTCTGTGGGCTGTCTTGAATTTAAACATCATGGAGGCCATGGATGGAATAGGATTGTGCTGATTTTGCAGTGTTTTCGATTTTTGGGCCTGTACTTGTGGCCTTTTCACCAGGGGTATTTGAGTCTAGCATGGGCCTAGTCTTTCTGTGGGCTGTCTTGAATTTAAACATCATGGAGGCCATGGATGGAATAGGATTGTGCTGATTTTGCAGTGTTTTTCGATTTTTGGGCCTGTACTTGTGGCCTTTTCACCAGGGGTATTTGAGTCTAGCATGGGCCTAGTCTTTCTGTGGGCTGTCTTGAATTTAAACATCATGGAGGCCATGGATGGAATGGGATTGTGCTGATTTTGCAGTGTTTTTCGATTTTTGGGGGTGTTCATGGGGAGGGACATGCCATGTGGCTGGTGGCCATTTTGAGTGCAGCTACAGGCACTGGCCATGTGCTGGCAGGCAAGTGGCCATTTTGAATGCAGGCTTTGTTGTTAGGCCTCCAACCATTTTGCCTACTTTTCAACCTTTATTTATGCCCAGGGGTAGTGAGTCTTGCATGGGCCTAGTCTTTCTGTGGGTTGTCTTGAATTTAAACATTATGGAGGGCATGGATGGATTGGGATTGTGCTGATTTTGCAGTGTTTTTCGATTTTTTTGTGCTCTATAACTGAACTGATGTTCCTCTGTCTTCCATTTTTTTTAGGTGCACAAGACTCAAGAGAACCACCAGTGCCAGGAAGAAGTCCTGCAGCGGTGTGTGTGTGCAGCATAACGTCACGCGACGTCACGTCTGGCCTCAGACAACTCTACAATTCGTGCAACTGCGGCCTGCTGTCTGACCTGCTCTGAAGAAGATGGCCCCGCCCCCAAAGAAAGTTCTCCGTAGCTCCTCTAGCAAGAAAGTTGCTAGTAAGGAGCAGAAGAAGCAAGTTACCAAGGAGGCTGGTGTGCCACCCGCCACTTTTTTTGGGAGCAAAAAAAAAAGTACGCCTGCAGCAGCAGGATCTGCTGGGGACCAACCTGAGAGCAGCACCCCTGCTCCATTGGGTTCAGTGCCTCCACCACCACGCCAACTTAAGTCAAAGCCCTTGAGTGCTTCAGAGGCAGTCAGTGTACTTCTCCAATCACCATCGACCAGTGATGTTGGCTCATCGCAAGAAAGTAGCAGCAATGTCCCTGAATCAACACAGGTTGTTGTAACTCATCTGACAAGTGTTGAACAACCACAGCCGCAACAACAACACCATGTGCAAGTACACGCCCAAGTACATGTGGAAGGAGAGGCAGCAAAAGGAGATGCGCAAGCAAAGGTGCATGGACGTTCACAAGTGCCCACAATAGTTGTTCCTCCCGAAGTAGGGGCACATTTGGAAATCGACATTGAAGCTGAGGTATCATTGGAAGCCACTCCTCCTGATGATCATTCATTGTCTTCCACATCCCTAGCAAGGAAAAGATCAAGGGGGGTGTCTACATCTTCTTCAAGCCCACCTCGTTCTGGTGCAAGTGATCTGTCTTGGGAACCACAACTGCGGTCTGACAGTGAGGCAGAGGCACACCATGATCTGACACCGGTACCTCCTAAGCGTAAAAGGAAGGTCGTCCAAAAACTCAAACCTATGGAGTGTGATGAGGCTCAACAAGAAGTGACAGATACTGCTGGTGATGAAGCCTCTCACGATGACGACGAGCCAGTCATCACAAAGGTCACTGCAGCCCCACCGGGCATGCAGCAAAGAGACATTTTGACCCTATCCCGAGAAGCTGCTGAGCGTGATGATGATGTCGGCGAGGAGGCAATGGAAATGGAATCATTAGATTTGGAGTTAAGTAGTACACCAAAACCTACCGCTTCCATATTTCTTCGCAAGAAGGTACCCACCTCGTCCTCGACCTCAATTCGTGGTGGTGAAAGTGCAAAACGTACTGAAGTTCGGCAATCCACATCCTCCACTTCATCTGTCATTAGCAGCAGGACCACCACCACCAGTATCGCCGCCTCCTCCGGCGGCGGCCCCCGAAGACATTTCAAGTCTCCAGTTTGGGACTTCTTTAGTGTTTGCCCAAAAAAGGAAAACGTAGCCATTTGTAGCCTTTGTAAGCTTCGATTTAGTCGTGGTAAGCTTGGTTCTAACTATGGTACCGGAGGCCAGAGAGGTCATCTTGAGAGAAGGCACGCTGTCGAATGGTTTCCGCACCTAGAGGCGGTCAAGAAAGCCGGAATTGCACGTAATGAAAACGTTGATTTGTCATCTGCTGATGACGAGGAGGTAGAAGAAGACGATTCAAACACTTCACTTACACCCAGTTCCCATGTCAGCAGCACACCCCATGGGAGCCACACTAAGAGTGTGGGAGAGAGTGAGACATCAATGCGGAAAAGTTCATCAGCGAGCGTAACTGGGTCGAAGAGATCATCATCATCCCGTAAATCATTGGTCCAGGGCAACATTAAAAAGATGTTGTTTACAGAAGCGCAATATGAACGCAACCACCCAATGACCCGTCTGTATAACACTAAGCTGGCTAAAATGCTAGCTCTGGACCTTCTCCCTTTTTCTTTTGTCGAAGGGGTTGGTTTTCTAGAATTAGTGACAGCGCTCTGCCCTAAATGGAAGGTTCCTAGCCGGTTCTATTTTGCCCGAGTTGCGGTTCCAGCACTACATGAAGATGTTCTGAAGGCGATTGGGGCAGCTTTGCAGAAGAGTGCTGTTCACACTATACATCTGACAACAGACATGTGGACCAGTGGCGCAGGCGCTGATTACATGTGCATCACTGCACACTGGGTCTCTTTTTCAGGGGCTAAAGCAAAGCTAAACTCAGGTGTTGACACTAACATTGTTTTTAAAGGTGCTCGGAAACATGCAACACTAGCCATGTTTGGTTTGGAGAAACGTCACACAGCAGAAAACATTTTGGATGTCTTTAACACAAAGGTCCTTAACTGTCTGTCCCCACTAAAACGCAAGGTTGGTTATGTTTCCACGGACAATGGCTCCAATATAGTTAAGGCCATGAGGGACGGTTACTATTTCAGAGTGCCGTGTTTGGCGCACTGTATAAACCTGGTTGTCCAAAAATTCTTGGGTAATAAACGCAGTGCAGCGTACAGTGTATTGGAGAACTGCCGAAAAATTTGCAAGCATTTCAGGCATTCTTTTAAGGCCCGCAAGCAGCTGAGGAGCATGCTATATCAATGTCAAATGCCAGTGAAAGCACTCATCCAGGAGGTGGTAACACGTTGGAACTCAACCTTCTACATGCTTGAGCGTCTGTATGAGCAGTATACGCAACTCGATCAATATTTCTTGAAAGAGGGTATAGAGGAGCTGAGGATGGGTGGGCCGCAATGGAACATAGTTGAAAGCCTAACACGCATGCTTCGTCCTTTTGAGGTCTTCACGCGTGCAGTCAGCAAGGAGGACTCTAATTTGGGAAAAGCTATCCCATTGTTGTACATGCTGGAGGACCAACTGAAGGAGGTGTGTTCTGTGTTTCGAAAAGATGACAAAAAGAAAGACTCTTCTTTGCTTCTGGCTGAGCAATTATTAGAGCTCCTACAAGGTGATGAACGTCTTCAAAAGATCCACTCAGAACAGCATTACATTTGTGCTACTATTCTGGATCCACGCTACAAAAAGGCGCTGGCAGGCAGAGCATTCTTTCCTTTTGCTGATGAAGATGTTACAAAGTACAAACGTTGGCTAGCCTTGTCAGCCAAGAAGTTTGAAACAGAACGGCTGGAAATTGAAGGAAATGGCAGTACATCAGCAGGCCATCCCCAGTCAAAACAATCCACTTCTGCACCTGTGGCTGTGGCACAAGTGACCTCTCAGCCGTTAAAGACACCGGCAACCGGATCATCTGCACGAAAGACAACAGAAACATTGGAGGCTGAAGAGGATTGGCTAGCTCTGCGTGGGTTTGGTTCTCAAAAGGTCAGAGGCACAGCAAGAGCTACGCAAAGTGGAGGAACCTTGGAGGAGGACCTTGAGTCGATGGTGAAGGACTATCTGAATGACTCCACAGAGGTCTATGTTAATTCTGACCCATTGGCGTATTGGCATGGGAAAAAAGAATTGTGGCCACAGCTCACCAACCTGGCTTTAAACTACTTGTCTTGCCCACTCGCAAGTGTGTCTTCTGAACGGGTTTTCAGTGCGGCTGGTGGGATTGTAACTCCCAAACGGAGCCGCCTCTCGCCCAAAAATGTGGAGAGGTTAACAATGATCAAGATGAATCAGCACCTCATACCACCAGATATAAGAGTACGAGAGAGCGTGCCGGATGAAGAGGAGGTGGCCAGCACCATAGATGAGGGAATTTCTACTCTGTCAGGTGGCACTGACCTCACCCTGGCTGAATTCGCAGAGTATGATGACGAAGCCTTATTCTTATTCCTGGACCGTGATACCGACTTCGAGCCCTGAAAATGAGACAACGAATCAATAACTTTCTTTTTCATCCTTATTCACTTTTATTCCTGTGTGTCTGTCTTTCTTTGTTGTGCACAGTTAATATAATTCAAACTTTAATCAGATAATCACAAAAACAAGCCCATCAGCAGAACTGTCTTCACTTGTTTGCTAATTTATTTGAAGGTGCCGCAGTCTGCATTCCTCAGGTTCACAAGTTCAAAAGAACATGCTCCTCTATCCTCCTCCTCCAGACTCCTATTTCCATCAAAGCAGAGGGCTGGTTTACGCCCAATGAAGAAAGACTCAGCACTTGTGGGGGTGTTGTTCTACCTCTTTGCAGGTGAGTTGACGGGTCTGGGGCCATTGCTGGGAAGCACTAAAAGTGGTTTGTGCCAAATCCGAGGCGGAAAATTTTTTGTGTTTTTGATGACTTGCTTGCCTTTGAGGTGCTCTTAGGGGGGGTTCCGTCTGTTTGTGGGTGAGTTTCGTGGTCTGAGAGCACTGCTGGGACACTCTAATCTTGATTGCATTTGCTTTTCAGGAAATCCGTCGTGCCAACCCCGACTTATGGCCTAGCTACGCAGCGCGTTTGGACCGAAGGCCCAGAAATATTGCAAGTATGAGATTTTGCTTTTGGCCTGTTTGGGGGTGTTACGCTTCTTGGCGGGTGGGTTGCCGGGTCTTGGGGCATTCCTGGGAAGGTCTAATACCGGGTAGAAGTGGTTGGGACAAAATCCAGGCCGATTTTTTTTTGGGCTATTTCTGACATTTTGCTCTATGTAGCGTTTTCGGGGGCCTGTTTGGGGGGCTTCCTGGTGTTTGCGGGTGAGTTTCGTGGTCTGGGAGCACTGCTGGGACACTCTAATCTTGATTGCATTTGCTTTTCAGGAAATCCGTCGTGCCAACCCCGACTTATGGCCTAGCTACGCAGCGCGTTTGGACCGAAGGCCCAGAAATATTGCAAGTATGAGATTTTGCTTTTGGCCTGTTTGGCGGTGTTACGCTTCTTGGCGGGTGGGTTGCCGGGTCTTGGGGCATTCCTGGGAAGGTCTAATACCGGGTAGAAGTGGTTGGGACAAAATCCAGGCCGATTTTTTTTTGGGCTATTTCTGACATTTTGCTCTATGTAGCGTTTTCGGGGGCCTGTTTGGGGGGCTTCCTGGTGTTTGCGGGTGAGTTTCGTGGTCTGGGAGCACTGCTGGGACACTCTAATCTTGATTGCATTTGCTTTTCAGGAAATCCGTCGTGCCAACCCCGACTTATGGCCTAGCTACGCAGCGCGTTTGGACCGAAGGCCCAGAAATATTGCAAGTATGAGATTTTGCTTTTGGCCTGTTTGGGGGTGTTAAGCTTCTTGGCGGGTGGGTTGCCGGGTCTTGGGGCATTCCTGGGAAGGTCTAATACCGGGTAGAAGTGGTTGGGACAAAATCCAGGCCGATTTTTTTTTGGGCTATTTCTGACATTTTGCTCTATGTAGCGTTTTCGGGGGCCTGTTTGGGGGGCTTCCTGGTGTTTGCGGGTGAGTTTCGTGGTCTGGGAGCACTGCTGGGACACTCTAATCTTGATTGCATTTGCTTTTCAGGAAATCCGTCGTGCCAACCCCGACTTATGGCCTAGCTACGCAGCGCGTTTGGACCGAAGGCCCAGAAATATTGCAAGTATGAGATTTTGCTTTTGGCCTGTTTGGGGGTGTTACGCTTCTTGGCGGGTGGGTTGCCGGGTCTTGGGGCATTCCTGGGAAGGTCTAATACCGGGTAGAAGTGGTTGGGACAAAATCCAGGCCGATTTTTTTTTGGGCTATTTCTGACATTTTGCTCTATGTAGCGTTTTCGGGGGCCTGTTTGGGGGGCTTCCTGGTGTTTGTGGGTGAGTTTCGTGGTCTGGGAGCACTGCTGGGACACTCTAATCTTGATTGCATTTGCTTTTCAGGAAATCCGTCGTGCCAACCCCGACTTATGGCCTAGCTACGCAGCGCGTTTGGACCGAAGGCCCAGAAATATTGCAAGTATGAGATTTTGCTTTTGGCCTGTTTGGGGGTGTTACGCTTCTTGGCGGGTGGGTTGCCGGGTCTTGGGGCATTCCTGGGAAGGTCTAATACCGGGTAGAAGTGGTTGGGACAAAATCCGCGCGGAAAAGCCTTTAGTTTTGGCACTTTTTGTAACTTAGGGTTCGTTAGGGTTAGCCCTAGCAGCAGGATTGCATGTGTTTCGGGGTGTTCTAGATTTTTCAAACTGAGTTCTGGGGTCTTAGAGCACTCGTGAGAATGTGTAATTTTGGTTGCAAGTCATTTGAAGAAAATCCATGGTGGGAAAGGGGGGATTTGGCATAGTTAAAGAAAGCCTTTGCCACTATTCTTAACTTAGGGTTCGTTAGGGTTAGCAGTATTTCTATTGCATGTGTTTGAGTGGGGGGGATTTCGAGTCTTGGAGCGATGCTGGCTATGGCTACTTTTGCTTGGTTGCTTGCAAGTGGTTTGAATGCAATCCACGGTGGGTAATGGGTAATTAGGGTACTTCGGCCTACTTTTACTTTCAAAGTAAGTTTTGTCACCAGTTTTCTGCTAGGCCTCGTTTTTTGAGATTTGATTGGGGGTCTTCTAAATTTTTGCGACTGGCTTTAGTAAGGGTCTGGGTGGGAGCACTGCTAGGAAGATCTAATTTTGTTCTAAAACACAGTTTACAGTACACCTAGCTTGAGGGGCAAGATCCGCTACATTAATTTGCCCATACTTATTTATCCTTCAAAAGGTGACTCAGAGTACGCACTTTCAAAAACATTGTACTGTCTACTAGGAAAAACAAATTGTGACTTTTTGCACTCCACAGCCTACATACCTTATATTTATTTATCAGTGGTGTTGTAATATTATATCACTTCCTGTTTTTCGTTGAATAATTACAGGCCGGGTTTCAGTCTCTGCAATGGGGAAAAAAGGATGGAGTCAGGCTTCACAGTAGCGAGCCACAATTCAGCAGCCATCAGGCAGGCAGTGGACAGGGTGTCTTCTGGTGACCAACATCGATGGACGAAGCGTCGGCTGCAATGGAGGAGTGCCGCTAATAGGAGGATTTTTTATCTGCGGGCAACTTACTTACCACTTCCAACAGGACCACTACAACCACATAGATACAGTATCCCTTGCCTTTTTCTCTGACTGTGACTGCATTTCTTGGCTCTCTCTCTGCTTCTACATTGATCCCTTAACACATCACTTAGTCCACTCCACTATCACATCTGCACCACACATAGTCATTTGTAAGTGCTCCTACGTAATTCGCAAGTCGCAGCACGCCCCAGGCCGTAGAGGACTGGGATGGCCCCAATGATGAAGCATGTCACCAAGGGGCAACCCTGGTGAGTGAGGGGACACCTAGAAAAAAAGCAATTTCTCCTTTTCTATCTACTATACCTTCTTCTTGTATGTTAGGACAGCACTTCACTGATGCCTGTCTTGTCTTCTGTTACAGGTATCCTTTCCCTGCTGACCCTACCTTTACCCATCCCACATTTTTTATTTTAGTTTGTTATTTTTCTCCCCCGCCTAATGCCTCGAACACCCTGTGTTTACACTTCTGGGTGTTGGTGACATTTGGAAGTGGAACCATATTTGCATCGACTGGATCACGGGGAGTAAACCGGACACCTTCCAGACCAACCCCATTGAGTGTTGTTGTGAATGGATTTATAGTGACCAGCAAGGCTCTCGGGTATCTGGCTACAGAGACCTTATGTTGAATATCGTTATCAATAATTCCACACAGGCCCTGTACTGTCGCATTCTTTCTTTCCACAGTTGTCGATGATATATTCTTACTCAGCTTGACAAAGAACCATTGCTAATGTGAAAGAACTTCAACCGAATTAGTAGTTATACTTTACCATTTGTTAGGCTACAATGTGGCACTGCTCTACTGTACTTCTGTCACATGCTATATTCTCAGTTGTACCGTTGAATTGCTCAGGAGGACAAACCAGATTTCATTTTCTTTTTTTTCATAGGCATGCAACTGCCACTGTGTCACAACAATAGTACCACCGCTATGAGGAAATTTTATCCGACCAAGATTGCCAACGTTATTCGGTGTTTCCCGTGGAGCCAGCCCTGGGTCTAGCCCTACTTTCAAACACAAATTACAGGTAAGATAAGCGTTTGGTGGTTTGGGGGTATAATGGAGTATTAGTACGAGAGACGAGAGACTGAAGGTAGTACTACTAAAGTCCTAGGACTCTTGGATTCACTTCACTGAGTCTGTGAGAGGCACTTAGTGTTGAAAACATTTGGGCATTTACACTTAAAGGAAGAAAATGGAACTAAACTTTCAGGAAAACAGTCAACGTTAAACCCCCACCCACCAGGCAAGCAGTAAAAAACAGGTATGCTCAGATAAAGTTTGAAAAAGTATATTTATATCCCTAACAAAATAATCTCCCGCAAGACCCTCCCTAACCCCAACGATTGTCCTTCAAAAGTCCCCAAAAACCCAACTCCCAATTCCCACCCCCCAAAAGTCTCTAAAAAAGGGGCAAGGGACACTATGGGTGGATGCTGTTCACTTTTTGGGCCAGGGCATCATGCTCCTCGCGGAGCAAGGCGAGCTCCTGCTGAAGGCGGGACACCATCAGGGTGGTGCGGCGCAGGCGTGCCTTCACTGCCTTGCAGGTGCAATGCCTGTGAGAGGCAGCTGTTGGCCTTGCTGCTCGGTGGTGGCGTTTGCCTTTGGCAGCCCGGCTCAGTCTGGGTGGACCACTGTGCTGGGTGGCAGCCCGTGGGGCCACGGAGGCCGATGCAGACGACGTTGTTGTAGTTGTCGACTGCACACTTTCCACGTCCTCCAGGGCCACCAGCCGCCGATATTCCGCAACAGTGGCCTCGATCCTCCGTTGCCGGGCCGCTCTAGCCAGCTCCTTCCTCCTTGTCCGTTTGGAAGGAGAACCTATATGAAGAAAGAAAGACATAGTCTGTAACCAATGCTCTTTTAGATTAACTCAATCATTCAGCAGAAATTTGTGTTGCAGTACAACTAGCAACTTGCAAGCGCATTACATAACTATTGAGGCCAGTATCTATCTAACCTCACACTTCTTCATCCTTGCTCTAACATTAGTGGGAGTTTAAGGAACAAAGTCTACGAGCACTGTGGACTTCCATTGGAGTCGACTATGAAAGTACACCAGTCTTATTCTTCTTCTTATCTCTTGTTTTGGAAAATTGGTACGTTATTTTCTGCAAGCCGGCATAATGCCAGCGCGGTAAACTTGCACCCGAGAAAAAGAGACGCACGCCATGAGGAGTGACCTAGACTTGCGTTGCCGTTGCGTTACTGTACCCGTCCAGTACATGCAGGTGGTGAATCTCTTACTTTTCTAGTACGGGTGGCACTGAGAATACTCTGTTACAACTCAAGGGCTACTGCTTAATTAATTTAACTTTCACCCTACAGTGGAAATGAGTACTAGAAATGGAAAATTGAAGAAGATAAATAATCTGATTATCTATCACTTCACATGGGATGTTTTTGCTTATATATGGGATGACTTTAGGTGCTTTGCTTTTTATTGAGTGACCAGTGATACATCCACACATGAATGACTGAGTACTACTAAACTTATTAAGAGAGGTAGGGAGTGGCCACCATAATAACCGGATCTATGCAGTGCTTGCAATACAAACTACTGCTACTATTTATGGTAGTATTTGGACAAAATTAAAAGTTCTTTTCCTTGCCTTTCCTACACTGGAACGGACGTGCGGGTGCAGTGTTAGTGTTACATGCTCTTCAAAGTTACACTTAGTTCATCCACTGACCGTCTACTCTCTCTAGATCATGGGTACTCACAAACTTTCTCTCAGGGGCTACATTTACAGTGTAGTTTGGGGCCGAGGGCCGCACTGGTGGGGGCGGAGTCAGAGGGGGCGGGGCTAAAGCAAAACGATAACTTGTGACCATGAGGTTGCACACAGGTCCCTGCAGCAGATGCCCTCATCCACTGAGCCACCAGACCCAGCATTTACATACATCTCTCTCCCTCCTGCTCTCCCTCCTGCCCTCCCTCCATCTCTCTCTCCCTCCTGCCCTCCCTCTCCCTCCCCCTCTGTCATCTCACTGTGTGTGTGTCTATCTGTGTCAGCCTTCAGCCCGGGTTGAGACCGCTTCCTCAACGCGCACACACAGACAACAACACCAAAGTACTTAACAGGTCTTTAAAAGACCATTAACATATTATTGAGGCTTTGTTTGTTTTAGCGCCCCTGCTTCTCCACCCTGACAATCACTGCTTGCCCGGCCCCACAGAGCAGAGGCTTAGTTCTATTTCACCTCTTTGTGGCCTTGCATCTCCACTCTGCTCTGTGGGGGCCGGGGGAGCAGTGATTGTCAGAGTGGAGATGCAGGGGCGCTAACAGGTGAAATACAAAAAAGCCTCTGCTCTGTGGGGGCCGGGGGAGCAGTGATTGTCTGCAAGGTCAGCGCACCGCCAACGAAGGCTTGCCGGGCCACCACCGGCCCGCGGGCCGTACTAGGAGTACCCCTGCTCTAGATACACATATGCTATCTAAGAGTCAGATAGTAGCATGATCCAGGTATATGGACACATACAGTTTCTGTGTCACCCACCCAGGCTGTTGTCCTTCCACCCATCATTGCTTCATCATTCACCCAGCCATGCATCTCATATTCTTGCCTTCCCAGCTAGTCTTCAATCTCAATAAGTAAGGAATATATAAGAGCTTACCTCTGGCCGCCACCACCACCGTCTCAACTCTCACAGCTGCCGCCGCCGCCTCCTCCCCTGAAGCATCGCCCGATTCGCCCTCCGCCTCGGTGTCGAGCACCACCACCTCCACACTGGCCCCGCCACCAGATGTTCCACCTACAAAGTACATTTAAGAATGTTAGAATAAAGCAGTCACTAGTATTTGGTCTAGGAATGAAGACATGTGAAAACAATGTAATTTGTGACTGTCGTTAAAGTTAAAAAAAATGTCCCTTTTTCCAGGGAAGGTTGTCTTGCTGCACTTTTTGGCACAACTGATGAAGGCTGTTTTTTTAACACGCACCATTTTTCTCCACACAGACAGAAGATGGACTTCTAACAACAAGATCAAGTTGAAACCAGGTGAGAGCTCGGCTCGACCACAAGAAATGTCTTCAATTAATCGTCAGCACTAACCACTTTTCCATTATCAGTTAAACGTTTAGTTTTATTATGACTTCATTTTAATAAATGTGTTTACTTTTAATAAAGCTTTTAAACTTAAATACAATCTGTGTTTTTTGGTCCAGACTAGAGTGACTGAGCGAAAGGTTTTGCAATTTTTGCAAGCATGAGTCCAGATAGAACACTTCAAAAGACATTATGGACAATCCCAGAGGACTGCACTAAGTTGATAGAGCTATTGCTGACTAGAATCATGGGAGTTTCGCCAACCGTGCAATCTTAGTTAGCTACACAGACAGACTAATAAGAATAATCTAGTAATACCACAGGGAGTCATAGTAGAGGCAGGATAAGAATTTAGATACAGTCTACAAGAAGAGCAAAGACAATTTTGAAAAAAGTCAAATGAGGAACGCTAGGAAAAATAGGTACTAGTCTAAAATGAAAACTTACTGGGGCCAGCAGAGGAGCCCTCGCCTGCCCGATCCTGGCCCTGTTGATGAACAGCATCCGCCGCCTGCTGCTCCTGTGTCCTCCTCTCGCCCCTGGGGGGAGCTGACGTACAACATGAAAGAAAGAACAGAAAACATGGATGATTGTTGCTTGTCAATGTCAACCAAATCAAACATTTCAAAAGAACAATAACAAAATATTTCTGCGAAATTATATTGATTATGGTTACTTTTCATTTATATGCGGACCTGTGACTTCGAAAGTCACGTAACTCACTAAACAAAGTACTGAAATGTTCACCTAGGACTGGCAGGCAGCAGTCCGCAGGCAAGACGCAAAGTGACAGACAAACTCCATTGTGATTTCAGTCAGATCAGTGACAACACTAACAGTTGCCTGCTACATTACCAGTCATTTAAATAGTCAAACTATCAATCCACCGCCACTATTTTTCTTATTGTCAGGGTTACAAAGGAAGGGGCAGATTTAAGCCCTTGCGGCTCTTTTGCGCCGTTCTTGCGTGACTTTTGTGACGCAGCAGCTAAACAAAAAAGGGCGCCATGGTGCGGCGTATAATATTATAACAACGTGACGCATTTGGGAGATGCATCCCGTTATAAAGCCCTGCGCCATCAGGGGGCGTTCCGGCGCAAGGGAGGGCATTCCTGCGCTGGAACACATCCTAATAGTGGCTGAGGGAAATCTACAAAATATCAATCAGTCACCTTTAGGACAATGATGCGTCACACAAACCCTGCACCTGCTTGAAGCAGACGTACGGCTTGACCCAGCATTGGGGAGATAGGGTACCCCAGAGCATTGATGGAGCTGCGCCATCGTTGCGACGCAACTCCAGCAGTAAAGCTTCGGTGACGTTTTGGGCCCATGGTGCGCCGCATTGCAAATACGGCGCACCATGTTTGGTGGTGGTAGCGGGCCGCACAATTAATGGCGCATCCCTGCTACTTTGCAGGGATGCGACGGTAATTGCAATTCTGCCCCTTAGGGGCATACTTACTTACGCGTTCTGGTGCATCTCCAGAGATGCGCCAGATCAAATGCGTCACGCAAAACTACCCTTGCGACACGGCAGATGTGCCTCATTTACAATGCGGCGCGCCCTGGCGCAAGGGTAGGCACTTGCGTGAGGCATCTCGTCACGTAAGAGCGGCGCATCGCTGGAGTCACGTCGCCAACGCAATGCAACTCCAGTAATGCTCAGGGCCACCCAATACTTAACATGCTGTGTCAGTCCTTTCGCCTGCTTCGAGCAGACATAAGGAATTGAATTGACGTAGCAGCGTCGCAGAAGTGCCTGCGTTAAATCTTGTACATTTCACGCAGGCAATTTTGCGAGGCGCACAGCCGCTGGACCGCGGCGCCCACCCTGCGTACTAGGAACGCACCCATTGTGGTGCAGGCCCATGGCTTTATAACATGACGCATCTCCTAGATGCGTCATGCTGTAAATGACTCGCAGGGATGCGGCACGTTTACGCCGCTGTTGCGTCACGCAAGGCAACGTAAACGTGGCGCAAGGGGCTTGTAAATGTAATCTGCCCCCTAGTGTCTAGCATTACGCAGTTCTGTAAAGTACACTCATACATAATAGTTACTCAGGCCAATGAGACCACGAAATAGAAAACAAATAAGCATAGTAGCAACGCCACTGAGAAGGAGAGCAGTGCACCTGAAATGCACAGAAGATTTTGAAATATAATTTAACTACAATGTAATCGTCATCAGCGGCATTATTGGCTTGCTCCATGTAAAAAACAAATATTTGCAATACAACAACACAGAGCAGGA
Source organism: Lissotriton vulgaris (assembly GCF_964263255.1). Lineage (NCBI taxonomy): Eukaryota > Metazoa > Chordata > Amphibia > Caudata > Salamandridae > Lissotriton > Lissotriton vulgaris. The sequence goes on along the minus strand of NC_141699.1, from coordinate 601,988,412 downwards.
GAAAACATCATAGTAGTGAGTGATTAAATGGCTACTACTACTCACCAAGCCCGGGGATCTCCAAGCCGAGCTGGTCCAGCAGGTCGCGCTCGCGGTCCAGGAGGTCCGTCCAGCGATGGGTGACCTGGCTGTAGGTGCGCTGGACCCCGTAGAGGTGGGATATGGCCCAGCACTTCTTCTCCCACCGCTTCCGGCGCTCCCGCATGTTGTACCCGCCGGCCGCGATCCTGCCGCCTCCCGCGATGGTCCTGGGCAGGCGGCGCTGGACGAAGTAGACCAGCGCGCCCACTTCCTCCGGGCTGAAGATCTCCCGTCGCGTCACCTGCTCCCCCCTCAATCTCCCGCATGCTGTCCTGCCACTGGGTCCAGCACTACTCCCCGCCGCCGCTGCGGCCCTCAAGTGCCTGGGCAGCTTCACGGCGCCTGGCTTGACCATGGTCTGGGCAGGTAAGGTAGGAAGAAGTAGAAAATTAAGAAAGAATAGGATAGGGAAGAAGAAAAGAAAAGAGTTTAAAAATGTAGTTTAAAAGTAAAGAAAAATAGCAGAAAAGACAAAAATATACAGCTAGGAAAAGAGAGGGATAGATAAGAAGCAAAATCGTAAAAAAAAAACTGAAAACAAGCAAAGGATGGCAAAGATACCAAGAGGATTAAACACCATGCCCAGACACAGGAAATGAATGAAAAACAAGATGGCCGGCGCCCGTTCACGAGCGCAAAAGTAAGTTCGCGCGAGATTTTCCTCGCGATCTCGTGCGAACCTCTAGATTTCCCGCGCGATCTCGTGCGACCCTCTACTCGCAATGCGCTTACTGCGCGAGATTATACATAGCGGGCGGAAACGGAAATACGTCACGCAAACAAAATGGCCGCGCCCGTACTCGACCTTGGGGTAAATTCGCGCGTTGCGCTGCAAGCGGCTCGCGAATACTGCAAAAAAACTCGCGAAACAACAAGCCGCAAAAAAATAAAATGCTCATTCGCACGAATTGGCGGCTTCCGCGGTCGGTTTCGCACGACGCCGCGCCCCGCGAATAGCGCGAAAAAAAACGAAAAACGATTTCAGCAAAAGCAAAAGCAATGAGCAGGTGCAAAAGGTCAACCTCATGATTTGTAACGATTCTTTGTAGTGCTTCCTGAGGGGGCCCTCCAGAATTCGGTTGCCTGCTTGCAACTATTGTGTGACCCTGCTCTGACCTTAACTGTATGCCACAAAGGTCCTGATTTACAGCTAAAGGAGCAGACAAGCAGGTGCCAGGCTGGAACTTTAAATTCTTTCAGTGACACATTAATTAGCCCCTAATTCATTATTGTCAGTTGGGGCAGGGCAGGTGTTGTAACTAATTTTGCAACAATGAAAGCACTTAGCAAGTGCAAAAGATCACTAATCAGGGCGCACTAAGGAAGCAGGTGCCAGCTAAAAAAATATTCTGTGACACATTAATCAGCCCCAAATTAATTCAAGTCACTTGAGGCAGGGAAGGTGTGCTTTGCTTTGCCGAAAATAATGTACACTGGACAACCAGAGGGTGTGGTGATGAAACAGAGGGTGGCATGGGTGGGCCAGAGGGTGGCATGAGTAGTCAGAGAGTGGCAGTGGTGACAGAGAGTGGCAGTGATGAAGAAGAGTGTCCCAAACAGGCTGGACATGTAGAAACAACAAGTTCGCAAAACTTGCGACCCGACAGGTAAGTTCGCAAATTGCGAAATTGTAAAAACCCTCGCGAACTGGCAGAAACACGGACGAACACAAAAAAAAAAAAAATCCGCAAATTCGCGGGAATTCGCGGATTTTGCGGATTGCGAATCCGCAAATCCGCAAAATTCGCGAACGCGAGATCCGCAAAATTCGCCCATGCTTACTGTAAGGTCAACACTGTAGGCTGCGTCAGTCTGCCATTTTGTGATTGTAGGGGGAGGCCTGCGTGTCCACGCCATTGCATTTCTATTCATGGCGAGGAGCAACAGATTGGCAATTAGCTTTCTTCTGCGCAGTGGGAATCTTACACACATACCCTACCTCTGCTACAAGAGGGGATATATCCATTTGGGAGTCGGTAATACTACTAATGTTTTAAAAAATAGACAATGACAGGTCAAATGAAAAAAATCAGCCATTCAATATTTAGTGTGCACACTCACCCAGCATTCTCACAATCACCCTATATGCCCCATACTCTAAATGTGCATGATCCACAGTAGATGCACCTGTACGGTACATACACATTTTACATGAAAACTGGACATTAAAAATGCAATACCAGGCATCCTATCCTATGGACAATGAAATTATGTGGCAATGGATGGCAAACGTATGCAGCAGGGTTGATTATATTTGGCAGCACGTCAGTGTGTGGGGCATTTTTTTGGCATTTTTGGGCTGTTTGTGGGTGTGTTTTAAGGTCTGGTGGACCGGTTTTTACTGTTGATATTTCTGATATTGCTGCAAGCAAACACCAAATAAAATACCTATGCAGTATGTCTTTACAAGTTCAAAATTGACCCTATTTGCAAACGTGGGCCACATTTGTAGCTATCTGATCTAATGGTAGGCACTTTATTTTGGTGGATTGACATATTTTCTGTCCCAGTCCAACTCTGCCCACTTTCACAACTGCAAGTACACTATTTGGGTAGTTCCAGGAGGAGTGGCTGGCAGGGCAATATTTACAAAATTGTTAACAACTATACACTTTAAAGCAGGTTGCGGGTCAGTAATAATGGTATAAACTATGCACAATTTAAAGCACCTCTAAACCTATATGTAATTGCTAAAGTCACTGCTAATTAGCATTTGTATATCGCACAACTTAACGTTTGTATGGTATTTCCCAGGAAAAGTTAATGTAATTATTTACTGATCTATTAGTGGTTATTTTCAAAGTGACCGAGGATACTATAGAATACATCTTGGGCTGATATCTGATCAGAGGTGTAGTCATGACAAAGATTAGAGCTGGTTCACGATGCATCTTCAGAGTAAGTGGACTCCATGCCTGGGCACCATGAGCCCCGTAGAGTCTAATACCCTATTTCTTGATTATTTTTTCAGGGAGGAGGTGTCTCATAGGCATTTATGCCTTCTTAGGAGCACATTTATTTAGCAAATTTCCTACTTGAAAGGCTGTACTGAGATCCTCACCTTGCATACTGAATAAGACCTTGCTGTCATGTGCATGCATACAAATTGACAGGTGGCAACACTGTTAAGTAATATTGCTGGAGAGAGTAACAAAGAAACATGCCTGAAATGTGCTGTGTCTCTGATAAACTGCAACAGCAATTTTTGGAGCAAAAGGATTATTGCTTTTTTTTATTATTCTGAAGGAGCTGTACCTCAGGTATGCATATGGGATTCTTATGTGAATGGGAATAATTTAAGCGGATAAATATCACATTTTTTCTAAATTTTCAATTGCATCTAATAAATTGAAATATCACCACATAATCATTTTATCCTATTAATACTTGCAACCATAACCTATTGCAGCGCCAATGCGAAATCACTCCTGCGAAGAGGAACATATGTGTACACATACATTTACAGACACACATACGTGTGCACACAGACAGACACACACTACACACACATTCTTAGATCCTACCCCCTATCACACAAGAACTTCATTTTTTGCAACAAAACCCAGTACACAACACCATATTAAATAGATTTGTTAACTTGCTTTCTCAAACACAACGGATAGGTTCCTTGACTCCACACCAGAAGAACCAAAGTCATATCAATCCATCAATCAATCAGTCAGTATTTGTACAGCACAGCTTATCACCTCAGGGATATCCAGGTACTGTATATAGTTGGCAAAGTGCTGCCAACTCAATAGCTCTACCCAAGCAACACATCATCATACTTCAACAAAAATTAGGGATCAAGACTAGAGAGCCTGCACCAGTACTAAAGTTCCCTATACGCCCCAAAAGGGGTAAAGGTGACAGAAACCCTATCCCCACAGCAACATTCACAAAAAATGGCCCTGCACCCTTCAGATACTCAACATGATATTTACGTATTCTTTGACAAGGATCATGTAATTCAACAATGGTTAACAATTTTCCCAAGAAAAAGTGAAAAGAAGGCTGTTCAGTTGTGATCAATTTTTTATTTCAATTTTCTGGTTAAAATGGATAGCCAACGCATTTCGTCCGTTACCGGACTTCTTCAGGGCTAAAAAAATATAAAACACAGAAGTGCTATTTACAAAGGTGCAGACATACATATACCATTGTTTAACAACTACTACTAAAAAAACAGATATGAATGTTAAAATGTATGTCCATAGTCACATTATATACAAAAAGTCTTTTATCTTACCTGGGAAAACATCTTTACCTAACAGTTATATCCACATTGATTTAATCAAGTGCTCATCAAAACAGAAAAAATGTTGTCTTAAATTTTGAATACAAAAATGTCACGAGAGACCCTATATGCACAGTTGTTGTGCTCATACAATTATTTATGTCACAAAAAGCACCATTAACACATTACACAAAGATTTTCCATTTTTTTGCATTTCAAAGCCTTTTGTGTACTAAACATGTAACACTTTACACAAGGATTTTCCATTTGTTTGCATTTCAAAGCCTTTTGCGTACTCAACATGTATAGGCAAGAAATATATATACCTACATTGGCAGCATGACAGTCATGATTTAAATCTTTAACTGCTGGAAATACTCAATCAATCTATAAATAAAATGATGCTCATCATTATACATATATTGAGCTTTATACCCACAAAATGTATTCATATGCAAGCATCCTCCATTATTTTGATATAACAGGTTCTTAGGGTTCTGAACAAATACTGTTTACAACAAAAGAACAACCCATTCAGTGATGTCACAACCCAAATACACTATCATCTATGGCATATCTTATCGCGTTGACCATCGTAAAAAAATTAGACTTGTAGTGCTATAACACAGTCTCACTTACTTTAGAATAAGTGGTCAAAATTTTTTTTTTCAGAGGATAAAATAAGTGCAGTTTCTCAAAATGAAGTGTGAATCCTATGTGAGATAAGAAAATAAATACACATAGGTGTTTAGGAGCATTTGAACCCATTAATATATCACAACCAAATTTACAAATTACTTGATATCAAACCGCACTATAACCATAGTCGCAACTCACTTTGGAGCCGCTCCTGTACTGCAAACTATCGATACATATGTGGATGTCCCCTATCATATTCCTGTTATATATAAACCATAGCTGACTATATAGCTTAAAGTTAAAAGCGTTAGGGATAAGGCAGCCATCTTAAGAGTCCAGCCTTGCCCACCGCGCTACTTCGTTATCTCCTAATGGTTTGAATTGTTACTGTTGTGCCAACAATTAGTTTATACACGGGCATGATGATTAATATTATAACAACCCTTTAGTCAACAGTCAACATAAAGAGTCCAGCCTTGCCCTCTGCGATACTTCGATATCTCCTTATAGTTTGAATTGTTGCTATTGTACCAGCAATGAGTTTATACACGGGCATGATGTTAATGTTATACCAACCCTTTTGTCAACGAGCAACATATCAGAATTTTAATAGGCTATAGCTCACTACACAATTTTAATGTTGTAGGTGTTTAGGGATTCAGCAGCCACTTCAGTAAAGAAGCCAGCCTTTCCCTCACAGTGCTTCTCTAACTCCTCAGAGTAAGAGCTGTTACCGTTGTGCCAGCTATAAGCTTGTAAGCAGGTATTGTATTAATGTTGCAGCCCTCTAGTTAATGGGCAATATATCAGCATTTTTGTTGACCTCTTAATTTTTTATTATAAAAAAGAGAGACCAAGTCACTTTTTGAATGGCCGATAATGGTATATATTATCATATTGTGAAAAAATTTCATTTTATATCGACAAACCGAAACTAGGTGACCGGAAACAACTAATTCATACGACATTGTTTGCCTTAATGCAGAGAAGTATTGATTATTACTACAACATAAAATTAATCCTGGTTTGAACCGCATAGCCCATAACATTGCTCGCATTCACGTAAGACCGTGGCGGCCATCTTATAGTGGATTTAATGCTGCCACTCAGTACAGACACCCATTAATGCTCTTAAACACAGACACGCAAGTACAATTAATATCAAGCATCCTATTGTAAGCTGCATAGGCACTGCATAATGTCAAACAGTATTTATAGGTAGCGCACTGAACATCATCATACTTCTTGGAGTCATTCAGATAATCTTAACCTATATTTACTACACACAAGGGAAAGCTCCTTGGCTAAGGTGGAAGAGGGTCAGCCCACTGCTCTCAGAGTAGGAAAAAGCAAAAATAAAATGATAATAACATTGTTATTATCATTTTATTTTTCGTAGGTTCGGGGCTGGGTTAGGGCGGGTGGGGCTGGCAGCACAGTGGGAGGAGTGGTTTTTGCAGACTAACTGTGCATGACTGCTTCGCCAGATGCCTTATAATGCACAACCCCGAGGGGAACATGCCTAGGCTCCCAGTTCCTCTTTGAGCGCCGAACCACTGCGCAGAGACAAATCACAACGCTGCATTGCAGCATTGTAATTTGCTTAGGGGAGCCTGGGTGCTTTCTGCTTCTGGGACACTTGCCGGAGAAACAGAGAGACAATGGTGGAGGGATGGCGGCTGTGAGGAGGGAATTGTTTTTTTGTTGCTATTTTTTTCCCTCCTCACCTCCGCGTTCCCTGCCAGCCGCTACTGCTGCACACATTGCATTAATAACTTTTAGCAGACTAGTGATGCGACCCAGAAAACAATCTCCCTAGGCCGGGCCAATGGACCACCCAGCTCAATGAAAAACACCAAAATGCTTCAGCACACCACTAGTAAGATCCTTACTAGAATCAGCTCATTTTAGTTTCACATTAAGTAACAATAAAATTTCCTGTACAAGACCTTTAAGAAATCACTACTAACCATCACTATCAAACACAACCAAACAATTAACAATTGATTGATGGAAATCTGCCAAAGTTTGAAAGGGCACACATTTGAAAGCTAACCCTTGGTAGGTGTAGTGCCTCTAAGAGAAGTTTCATGGAATTGGAAAAGAACTCAGTGGAACTTTGCTCCGCTCTGTACCCACCACCCTCCCTAAGTAATTAAAAGTAGTTACAAATGTACTTATCTGCCCTGTGGCTGCTTCCTCCTCACCATGGCCACACTCCTGCTTCTTCCTCACTGTCCTTCTTCATTGATAACCCCTACATTGTATGTCTTGTGCGTGCGCATTCGCAAGACGTACAACATAGGGGTTATCACTGAAGAAAGATGGTGATGAGGAGGCAGGAGAGCGGCCATGGCAAGGAGGAGGCAGCCATGGCAGGTAAGTGCCTTTTTATTTATGTTTTATTACTTTGGGAGGGTTGTGGGCCGGCTAACTTCGCTCCACCAAGGAGTCGTAGTTTTGCCTGAACTCTGCGTTTGTAACGGAATGTGGAGTAGAGAAAACTACGTAAACTACGCTGGCGGAGCGTAGTTAACCGCCCGGGCTTAATGAAAGGCCTACCATACCATACTAATGGTACAAGCCTACATAGAATAGATAACAGCACAACATAACACTATGTTAGAAAACCTGATACACATACATTAATCCTTTACTGCTCCGTTTAATGCCCCTTGGCATAAACTACTAACTCAGCAGTGCATATATTTGTCCATTTTCCACAAACCAAAATTTGCCACAACAATGCACATATTTACCACAATGTAGCACAATTCATTGACACATTGAAGTGTGTGTGTAACAGACATGCACACATATACAGAGGCAGATAGGTTCACAGTAACACACAGGCTGGTGCCCATGAACAGGCAAATAGTAATTGCACAGTCTCTTGCACGCCACTTACCTTGCCAGTTTGCTGCCTGACACATAGACCTGACCGGACATATGCAGGCATAGGAATGAATGCACCCCTTACAGAGAAGCTGTGGCATTCACAGAAGGGCAGATAGATATGTGGTGGACAGGCAGAGGTTGGCAGGAAAAGGGTTGGGAAAATCAGCCTTCTTATTAGCAACACATCCAATGGGAATGGGCATGCCTACATGAGTCCTGCCCACTCCATGTGTTAGTACCTGTGTGTATGGTGCTCCTCCTTCATGTACCACCAGACCCAACAATGACAACTAACAGTGACCAATGCAGCCAGTTAGAAACCCACGCTGGCCATTCACTCCAGCCTCCAATTATTCTTCCTTTTTTTCAGTTCAAAGCCACATATATATAAAAAAAAACATACAGAACCATTATATCATATCCAAACATCATACAAACAAACAAACTTATGGTGCAAGTACATAATCAAAAGTAATCAAAAACAAAAATAAGAAACAGAGAATAAAAACAATATTAGTATCAGAGATACTATATAAGCAGCAGTATTTCCATATTTAACCAAGAGAAAGGTCATTTTTTAAGGGATCTAAATGGTCTATCATTGCCTGCCAAATTTGATATCCCTTTTGCATTTTCCTAACTGATTTGATCCAATAGATATTAAATTCTAAATAAAAAACATTATAAAACTTTGCTCGCCACATTTCATATATAGGTGCGTCAGGCTTCAACCACATTGAAGATATACATAGGCGAGCTACCGCCATAGCAATAAATAGAACATATCTGTTTTTTTGATACCCCGGAAACAGATTGTTATCATTAGATAAACCAAAAATAATCATCTCTCTTGAGATTATCACATCACACTTTGTAATATACGCTAGACATTTTTCTATAGATATAAAGAAAGGTTTTAATACTGGGCAGTCTGAAAATATGTGTACAATATCTGCCTGATCAGATTGACACCTATAGCATTTCCCATTATTAGCATTACCCCATTTCATCATTTTAAATGGCGTATGATAAAGATTAAATAAAGTTTTGTAATGCTGTGAATATAAATTGGCAGACAAGATAGTTTTATCAGCTGTATGAATTGACACTTGAAAGGGTACTGCCAATGTGCCCAATCTAATACACCATTTAGATTCCTGCAATCCCATATCGTCCTGCTGTATATTCAACAAATGATTATATAGAGTCCCTATATGTGATGGTTTTCTAAGTATTTCAATAAAGTCATTATGACAAAGCGGTAGAGCATTTGTATGTTTAAGAATAAAATCGCGTATTAGCAAATACTTAAAAAATTCATGTTGGGAAAGACTCTATATATCTTTTAACTCCTGAAATGAAGCAATTGTACCATCCTTAACCATAGTACCTATAGCTATCATGCCCTTTTCCCGCCATGTACACATAGTGCGATCCCTAAATATTGACGGAAGCAGTTATATAGAGTTACAAGGAGTATAAAAATGAATACGTCCAAGGGAGATAAGCTTCCGTATTGACCGCCATCCTTTAAAGGCAGACAATACTAATTTAAATCTAGTTCTTTTATAGTAGCCAGGTTCTAAAAAGCGAAGCAACGTTTGTCGAGACTGTGGGCCAAGTAAAAGAGAAAAAATATCAGGGCTCTCAAATATAGGCGGAGTTCCCCCAATCGCAAAATATTTAATATTTTGCATAAGACACGCCAAGTAATATAGTGCAAAATTTGGAACTCCCCGTCCCCCACGTAAAATTGGTAGTGTCATAAATTTGAACGCCCTTCGCGCAGATTTCCAGCCCCATAAAAATCTATCATTTATAGATTGTAGTTTCCTCAGTTGGTTGTAATACAGGTATCTCCAATGGTATTGACCGAAAATAATATAAAACTTTTGGCAAAATGGACATTTTTAAAACGTTGTGTCTCCCAACCAATGACAAGTGTAAACATTCAATTTTCTCAAGTTGGTTCCTGACCGATTGCAATATATCTGACTAGTTCACCATAACTAACTCTTGAAGTGATAATCTAATTTTAATGCCCAGGTATTTAGCCTCCGGGGTAACCCGACTGTCGTTAGGGCAAAGTGTTGCTGAGCAGATAACCTGTGTTTTCTGGATATTAAGTTTATACCCTGACACATTACCAAATTTGCAAGTTAGGTTTTCAATTTCACATAATGCAGATTCTGGATCAGATGTTATGACCGCGACGTCGTCAGCGTAGGCTAATACGCGTATATTACCCCCAGGTAAAGCCATGGGTTGTATATGTTGGAACGACATCAGCGTCGTTAACAGTGGTTCTATGTACATGGCAAATAGTAAAGGTGAGCATGGGCACCCCTGCCGTGTGCCCCGAGTGATGTTAACGGCTGTTGATTCTTAGCCCGACAAGCATATCTTGGCCCTGGGATGTCTATACATGACTTGTAAAGCATATATAAATCGTGGTCCAAACCCCATTTTTCCCAAGATCGCCCAAAAAAAAAATGCCCATGCGACGCGATCAAATGCTTTTTCAGCGTCTAAAAACACCAAACCAACGTTCATATGATTTGCGGTAGCATAATCTAGAGTTGCAATAACACGATGGATATAGTTAATCGTGCCACGACCTGGAAGGAAGCCGTGTTGTTGTTCAGAAACAAGAGCTGGTACAACTTGAATCAGCCGATTTGCAAGAATTTTAGAATAAAGTTTTGCATCCACATTAATAAGTGAAATAGGTCGATATGACCCAGGAAGATGCGAAGGCTTATCTTTTTTCGTAAATACAATTATACTTGCATCGTCCCATGATGGGGGTGAATTTCCATTTTGGGCATCTATAAACGTCGCCAGCATATCATCTTTAATAATAGGGAACAACACATGGTAAATCTCTAGAGGGTCCGCCTCCTCACCCACGCACACAAAGCCCTACACGACCAAGGCCCGAGCTACCTCAACAGCCGAGTCAACTTCTACGCTCCCAAACGCCACCTCCGATCAGCCAACCACGCCCTCGCCGCCGTCCCCCGCATCCGAAGAGCGACTACAGGAGGAAGGTCCTTCTCCTACCTGGCCGCCAAGACCTGGAACTCCCTCCCGACCGACCTGCGCCTGACCCAAGACCACCTCTCCTTCAGGAAGAAGCTGAAGACCTGGCTGTTCGAGCAGTAGCGGCTCCCCCCCCCAGCGCCTTGAGACCCTACAGGTATGTAGCGCGCTTTATAAGTGGCACTGATTGATTGATAGAGGGAGTTTATCGGGACCGGTAGCCTTCCCCAAAGCCAGTTCTTTAAGGGCAATCTCGAGTTCTTGCATTGTAATTGGCAGCTCTAGCTCTTCTTTATGCACAGCGTCTAGTTGGGTTAAGTCAAGTTTATCTATATACTGATCAATTAAATCAGAAGAAACATTTTCTTGGGTATAAAGATCTGTATAATAATCATGAAATACCTGAAGAATACCCTCTGATGACTCTATTAGAATACCTTGACTATTTTCCATAGAGGTTATGCGCTGTGCTGTCTGACGCCCCCGCATTCCTTGAGCTAGACATCTTCCCACATTCTCCCCATATTCATATCTCTCAGCGCTGTGAATTTTATATTGGTGTGCTATGTCCTGGCTCCACACCCCGTTAATCTTAGCCTTACATTTTGCAACTTTATCTTGTGTGGCACTACTATCTCGGTGTAGACTAATATCATGTGTTAAATCATGTTCTGCATTTGTTAAATCCTGCAAAAGTTGCGCCATTATATTTTTTCCTTCCTGTTGAAGATTCCAGCCATAACTACAAGTTTCACCACGTAGTACTGCCTTAAAGCAGTCCCATACCATTGCATATGTGGTAGAGCCCCTAATAAGATCAAAAAACTGCTGAGCCCAGTCTAAAACTTGCTGCAGATAGATTTCATCTCATAGAAGTTTCTTATTAAATGTAAAAGACCTTTGTATACGCTGGATTTTAAGCAAAGGCATGTCTATAACAATCGGAGCATGGTCAGATGTAATACGTGGCATTACAGACATTCGGGATCCTTCTGCCATATGCCTAGGTACAAAAATATAATCTAGACGCACAAATTTCTTGTGAGGTGAAGAAAAAAAAGTAAAGCCTGGATCCCTCGGATTTGCCAAAGGCCACCCATTAATCAACCCATGTTGACGTAGAAGTTGCCATAGTTCTTTCAACACCTTGGCTTCCTACCTTGGTATCCACTAAACCTCAAGTCCTAGGTGTTCAACTCCCAGTGAATATTAAAATCACCAAGTAGAAATAATGGAGTACCCCATAAAGCCAACTCTACATTTAAAAATTCTATCACTGCAGTATCATCGATATTAGATCCATATACTGTACATATCGTAACAATAACATTCCCTAGGACACATTCAGCAATCGCCCAGCGTCCTAGACTATCCACTTTGATTTTCCCTGTTGCCACTATGGACTGTCGCCCCAATATAGCCACTCCTCGATTCATAGTAGATTGTTGTGAGGCCGCTAACACTATATACCCAAGATCATTCAGAACTTTTCTATTTGCCCATGGTATATGCGTCTCCTGGAGACATATTATATCCGGTTGAATCAGGCGGATCTCATGCATCACACGTTTTCGCTTGTGAATATTATTAAGGCTACATACATTGAATGAACACATACACAAATTATAGCTAGTCATGGCTACTAAATAGGTTCATTACACCATTGCACCAAAAAAGAAAAAGCAGTATATTTAAACATGACATTCTATGGCTTTGACTGAACTTTTCCCCTTTTTCTCCCCAGCACACCCCCGTGTCCCCCCAGCCCCTCCCCAGCACACCCACCCCCCACCCCCAGTGACCATCCCCCAAAACTAAGGCAAAGGGGCCTATCGCCCCGTTGATGTGTGTGAGAGCACCTCTCGAGTTTGGGCGTATCCGTTAACCTAAAAAAAAAAGAGCATGAGTTATACAATATATAGAGAGATAATTATTTAAAGTTTATAACTTTTTCCTCATGCTAATGAATTCAAGTACGCCTTTGCTGGAGCCTCAGCGGTAAAGAACCGATTTTGCCCTTTATATACAGTCTTTAACGTAGATGGTTGAAGAAGAAAAACTTGCGCGCCCTTCTTTTGAAATGGATCAATCAGCTGACGCAATCACCAGCGATTTTCTACGGTAGCATGGCAGCAATTAGGGCGTACAAAGAATTCAATACCCTTTCCAGAGCACTTTTTGTCCGGTCTTGCAAGATCATATTGCCAGAAAGTTTTAGAGCTATCAAAATAGCTCGAGGATATTGATGACTTTGGGTACCCCGTATTGTTTGCTTGCGAAATGGAAATCGGTGTGCCCTTTGAATCTCATGAGACCACTGCCAATCTTTAACCTCTGGAAAAGCTTCTTCAAAAAGTTCGATCACAAACTGTCGTATGTCCTGTCCCTCACATCCTTCGGGTACACCCAAAATTCATAGATTGTTACGGCGTAACCTATTCTCCAAATCAACCAATTTTACATTCACATCATCTTTCTGAGCCTTAATACCATCGATGTCGGTTTTAATATGTGTTACTTGATCTTACAATGAAGAGATGCATCCTACCGCTTCTACCATTCTATCCGTGAAATCATTACATGATTTTGCCAGCCGTCACACAGTATTTTGAAGTTTTTTGCAAGCATTGTGTGTTTTCAAATGTTCGGCTTTCGCCTCCAGGCGTTGATCTGAGATGGCTTTCAGAATAATATCTATTGGGGCCTGGCTTGCAAACCCAGGGCAAAAGCTAATTTGTTCAGCAGAGTCTGCTTGATCTTCTTGGTGACATTGGTCTAATATAGCCTCTTAATCTACTGTAGTCGTGTCTCCATTGGAGATTTCCTCACTCCAATCTCTATCTACTTGTAGATCTGCTGTAGCAATAACGGAAGCTTCCTTGCTAGTATTTTCCAAAGAGGAAGTCTCCACTTCATCCTCTAAGTCACCCTCCAAATCAGAGCCCTCAGAGTGTTCTGAAAGTGAGTAGAATTTGCTATCCTTGCTACTGATAGGATCGCCTTCTGCCCCTTCAGCCCTACAGGGATCCAGTTCAGCATCGATGTCACCATCAGTGGCAGCGTTGATAATAGAATTTTGAGCCATGGTAGTTTGTGATACAAAAAACACAGATGAGGCTGCTGAAGAAATTACTGGAGAGACTACTAGCTGTTCAAGTGCTTCCACCAAAGTCTTATCTTGATCATTATCAGCATCCAAGACCTCCAAATCATCAATAATTTTATTTTTATCACCTCCACCTCCGGCTGTCAAAGTCTTTACCACTGGGTTGGCAAGATGGCGCCTGCACGACAGGCGTGCGTGTGAGGAGCTCCGTTTGGGTGATCCGACCGAATACCTTATTGGAGGTCCAGCGGCTGTCCTCTGGGCTGTCTATGCTTCGGTTTGATCTTCGGGATTGCTGCGGTGTGGAGATGTTGAGATGGAGCCATAACGGAGTCGGCGTCCGTGCAGGTCGTGATGATCTGTGATCAGCGAGCTCTGGTGTGTACCTGCCGATCCTGCCGATCCTGGGAGGAGCCGCGGCTGAGACGCTGAGACTCTCTGAGTGCAAGCGAGCGAGCAAGGCGAGGCAAGGCGGTGCAGTCGAGCGGTTTCAAACGGCGTTCGGAGATAATCTCGAGAGACCAGAGACGCCAGAACTTGTGAGGGGAAATTGGAAGCTGAGCAACGCTAAAACAAACATAAGAGAATACAGAGACGTTACCAGCTTCGTGACTTAAAAAAAAACTGAGCAATTGAAAGGTGAGGCAAAAACGAAAAAGGGCTGGTGACTCCTCTATTTTCTTTCTTCAAAAGTGTTACAGGGTGTTACAAAGAGACGATAATTAGTTTAAACAAACTTGTGTTAACACTAACACTGGCAATGACATTAGCTAAAGGCAATCATTTTGAAACTGGGAACATTGCTACACTGCTATACTGCTATACTGCTACACTGTTGCTCAGTACACTTTGGTTATTAATAACCCTGGGCGTAGTTCGCGAAGACGCACTTGCACTCCGCGAACTACGCGTAGCTCCGCAGACATGCGTAGTTGCTTGCTAGACCCGTTCGCGTGCCGTTTTTCATCTTCGGGAGCGCGGTGCGCGTGTTCGGGGCGTTGCCTGCATGCTCGGGATGGCTAGCGCGCTATGGTTTAACTTTTAACATGCTCGCGAGTTATTCTGTGCAAGATTGCAGGTTCTGCGTGTTCGGCAACTCGATCTTACCAACAAGCATTCTCGCGCGTCCTTATGACGCTATCGCGCATCCAAATGACGTTATCACGTTCGCACAGTCGCACGGAATGGTGCGGGAGGGTTTACAAACATGGTGGCACACGCGACCGGGAAAAAGCGAACGCAGAACCAAGGTAAGCCATTGCCGCGCACGCGATAATGTTATTCAACGCGCGAGAACTACGCTACGCACCGGATCGCGGAGTAATCGACAGCTACGCGTACTCCGCGGAACGCGGAGCTGCCGAAACTCCGCAAACGGAGCGTAGTTCTTCGCCCAGGGTTAGTTATTAACCCTGGATTGAAAGACATAAAGACCTAAAGACTGGAAAGACTGAAAGTTTCCTTTCTACAAACATCGTTCTGCGCTTAGCAAATTATTCTATTATGGGTCCTAAAACAGCCCGCGGCGGAAAAACAAGACCTAGCGGTGAAAACCAGATTGGGACACGGGCTGCCCTTGTGGCAAAGGAAGGGGTCCCAGCATAGGTAGGAAAAAACATTTTTCTAGATAATAATAAAAATTATAATTACAGAGACACTGAATCAAAATGAATCCGGAACTTCGGCTCGCCATTGCGAACTCGAGCGGAATTCATTGCCAGATTAACTCAGCGTCCGGTAAGCTAACTTTTTCAATCGTCGCGGCAACAACCTCTCTTGCTGTCCCGTTAATCACTGGCGCCACTAATGGTTCCCTTTAATCCCGCCCGATAGATTCTTCATAATCGTGTGTCCGCTGGACCATTATTTTCCGTGATCCCCGACTGGTGAACGCGTGTCAAACGCAGTCAATGGGTAAGTCACCCTCCTCCTTATTTTACCTTAGTCTGATCACAATTCCAGACATTTTTATGCACTTACTCCCGCATTATTCACAAACTGTACCGATGAGTCACAGTTTGACCCAGTGCCTGTGTTCTTTTTCAGACACAGCGAAAGACTCCCTCCAAACACCCATATACTATCAAGGTAAAGACGGACAACCTTTAATGTATTCCGTGATTCTCTTGTTGAGATTCCTGCCATAGCTACCACCGCAGGGCTGGTTTACGGCTCCAATTGCTCTTTTCTCTTCATAATCGCTCATGTACATCATTTTGATGATTAATTCTTTTTAATAAAACTGTGCATCTAAACGCTCAATATATATTACGCGTTTATTTTTATTGTCTTTCTCCCCATTATCGATCCGTCATGGGATCAGTGTGCTATGTGTGGTTCTCTGTTAAAGCAGTGAGGGACATCCCTTTAATTTCATTCTAAAATAATATTCCCGTTGTATATACTAAATAGGTTGCATGCCCCGTTTCCTGTCCTGATGAAGACCCCACTGCAAGGATAGCACTATTACCTGCGTACTTTTGAGGGTCGAAACGTCGACAACCGCTTGCTTTTTTCAACTTCACGCCCTAATTTTTCATTGATTGAACTTTGTGGAGTATGACATGTTTTGACATATTATTTGAACTTATGGTCCTTTGTTTTGTACATAATTTGTAACTCTGCCAACCAAATGGTTTCAATTGGTTGATTGTACTGTCACTAAATCTCCTCCCCATCACATTATCCTCACATGATCACGCAACCCCTCTCCCTCCCTGGGGCACTGTTCAACCACTTGTTTATTGTTCAAATGTTTAGCATATTCAATATACATTCCCATTGTGATTAAAACAATGCGCATGGATTCAGTGTCTCTGTGATTATAATTTTTATTATTATCTAGGGAAAAAAAATTCCTACCTTTGCTGGGACCCCTTCCTTTGAATACTTAGCTAGCCCAGGTCCCAGTGACTATATTTGGGTAAACCCCCTATTAATACGCCCTTGTGGCAAAGTCAAAACAAAATGGGAGTAACAATGATCTTGATGTTAGTCAAACAGGCACCCCGAAAAAAACGCAAATGTTTAACTCCAATTATTCTTCCCCTGCACCACAGCCTCTATTTCTTTTCACACTCATCAAACTGATGGAATCTTTTGACTTCACTGCCTCTCTCGTCTCTCCCAAAGAGAGTCCTCTACCCCAGCCTCTCCCATGTCCATGTTTGCTTGACACTAAAGCCTCTTGTGGTCCCATGAGACCCAACATGCCTTGCCCTTCCCACCCTCACTAACAATAGCTGCCACAACTCTCTCCCTAAACCCACAACTCCTTCTCCTGACTCCCCAGCCTCTACCCATCTCTTGACCCTCCCCAAGGTCTCCCTTCACCAGACTCCCCAACCTCTACCCATCCTTGACTCACTCCTGAGGTCTCCCTTCATCTGACTCCCCAACCTCTCCCTATCCCTTGACTCTCCGCCAAGGTCTCCCTTCATCTGACTCCGCAGCCTTTTACCCATCCTTGAATTTATGCTGAGATCCCCCTTCCTCTGACTCCCCAGCCTCTACCCATCCCTTGACTTTCCCCCGAGTTCACCCTTCACCTGACTCCCCAGCGTCTACCCATCCCTCGACTCTCCGCCGAGGTCTCCCTTCATCTGGCTCCCCAACCTCGCCCCATCACTTGACTCTCCGCCGAGGTCTCCCTTCATCAGACTGCCCAGCCTCTACCATCCCATGACTCAACGCCAAGGTCTCCCTTCATCACACTCCCCAGCCGCTACCCATCCCATGACTCAACGCAGAGGTCTCCCTTCATCAGACTCCCTATTCTCTACCCATCCCCTTGACTCTCCCCTGAGATCTCCCTTCATCAGACTCCCCAGCCTCCACCCATCCCTTGACCTCCACTGAGGTCTCCCATCTTTCCCCTTTGATCTCCCCAGAGGCGCTCAGCTCATTACGGGGTCTATCCATTAAAGTTCCCTGCCTGCGATCATCTCTTAGAGACCTCTCCTCATCGATGTGGAAACCAGCACAATTGTCTGGAGAGCAGAGCACTCCGGTGAGGTAGCCCCCCTGACCCCACCTCCCAAGCATGCAGCCCCATCCATAAGAGTCCAGCTAAAGCCATGTTCAAAATATTTATTTTAAACGAAGGATGAGAAAACTCCACATTTTAAATTCATATAGAAGGTCCACGCTTTCCCAGCAGAGTCCTGTGGATGGAAGACCTATGACGGTACAGGGCTCCAATGTGATGTCACAAGGTCCATGCTAAGTGCAGACGGACATGGTGAATATATAAACCAAACAAAAAGTGAACTGAAAACCAAACTTGAAACCAAACTGAAACTAAACTTGAAACTGACTTGAAACTGGCTTGAAACTTCCCTTCCCTTGTGACCAAATTCCCTTCCCTTTCCCTGTCCTTTCTATTCCCTTCCTATTTCCTTTTTTCCTTCTCTGCCTTACATTCCCATCTCCTCTTCTAGTCCCTTCTCCCCCTTTCTCTCCATTTTCCTTTCCCTCTATTACTTTCTTCTATATCTCTACAATCCTCTCCCCTTCTGTCACTCTCCTTTCCTTTTCCCTTCCCTCCATCCATCCATTCCGGGCCATCCCACTTTCTCTTATCTCTCCTTTTCCCTCTTCAACCCTTCCCTTGTCTTACCCTCCATTCCCACCCATTCCCTCTCCCTCATCTTTCCACTTACCCTTCCCTTCCTCCCTATGCTTCCATGCCTTCCTCCACTTCTCCTTCCCTTCCTTTCACCCCTCCCTCCCCTTTCCCCTACCTTGCCCTTCCCTTCTTCCCTACTCTTCCCTTCCCCTCACCTCCCTACCCCATGACTCTCCACACCCCTCTCCCTTTCCCCTCTGCTTGCTTTCTCTTCCCTGACCTTCCCTTCACAAATCCCATCCCATCCCTCACCCTCCCCTCCCACCATTCCCTTCCCTTCTTTTCTTCCCTTTCCCTTCTCTCCCCTTCCCCCTCACCCTTCCCTATACTTCCTTCACCTCACCTTTCTATGCCTTCCCTCTACACCCCTTCCTTCCCTTCTCCTCTTCCCTGCCCCATTTCTTCCCTTCTCATCTCATTGCTCACCCAACGCCTTCCCTTCCCCTTACTTCTCCCCTCCCCTTGCTCTACCACACCCTTCCTCTTCCCATCCCTTTCCTTTCCTTCCTTTCTCTCCCCTCTCCCTTCCATTTGCTACTGCTCTATACTTCCTTCCCCTCACCTCCTTACCCCTTGCCTCCCTACCCTCCTTCTTCCCCCTTTCTTTCCCTTCCCTTCTCTTTACATCCCCCTTTCAGTCCCCCCTCCCTCCCACCTCCCCCTTCCACTCCCCCTCCCCTCCCACCTTCTCCCTCCTCCCCATCCCCTTCCCCATTCACCCCTTCCCTCCTTCCCTCACTCTCCCTCCTCCCCCTCCCTCCCCCACTCCCCCTTCCCCTCCCTGCCCCACTCCTTCCTGTCCCCCACCCCTCCCACCCCCACCCCGTCCCACTCCCTTTCCCACCCCTTCCCTCCCCCACCCCATTCCACCCCTCTTCCCACCCCCTCCCTCCCCCCTTCCCACCCTCTCCCTCCCCACTTCCCACCCTCTCCCTCCCCCATTCCCACCATCTTCCTCCCCCATTCCCACCATCTCCCTCCCCCAGCATTTGCATCTCTACCCTTCCTTTTCATCTCTTCCCCCATCCTCCATTTCGCTCTTCCACAACCCCATTCCCTTCCTCCCCATTCTTGCTCTTCCCCTTCATTTCCTCCTATTCAGCTGCCTCCTCCTCTTCTATCCCACCCTTGACTTCCCATCTGTTCCCATCCATTCTGTGTCCTTTACCCTTCCCTCATCTTCCCTCCCCATCCCCTTCCACTCAACCTTCCCTTCCTCCTTATTCTTCCTTCCTTCCCTCACCTCACCTCCCTTCCCTTCACCCTTTCCCACTTCCCCTCACCCTTCCCTTGCCATTCCCTACCCTAATCTTCCCCTCACCTCACTACCCCTTGACTCCCCACCCTCCCCACTCCCCCTTTCTTTTCCCCTCTGCTGATCTTCCCTTCACCAATCTCATCCAATCCCTTCCCATCCCTCACCCTCCTGTTCCCTTGCGTCCGCAGCACACCCCTCCCCTCTTTTATTCCCTTCCCTCCCCCTCACTCCTCCCATCACTCTTTCCTTCCCTATACTTCCTTCTCCTCATCTTCCTACCCCTTGCCTCCCCAACCTCTCAACCCCTTGCTTCCCCACCCTCCCCTCCCTTCCCCTCTCTACCCTTCCTTCCCATTTCCTTTCTGTCCATCACCTTCCCCTTCCCAGCTACCATTCCTTCTCTTACACTCCCATCTCTCACCCTTCCTGTTCTCTCACCCTCCCCTTTCATCATCCCTTCCCATCCCTCACCCTATCCTTTCCCTTACTCTTCCTTTCCCCTTGCCTTCCCATCACACTTCTCTTCCTTTCCCTTCCATCCCCTGACCCTTCCTTTCTTTTCTTTTCTTCCCAACCCCTAGTCTCCCCAGTCCCTACCACTCCCTACCCGCACACTCCATCTCCTCCTTCCCCTCATTCTCCCCTTCCTTCAATTCCCTTCCCCTCATCATGTCTCCTTCCCCTCTTCCTTCCATTACCTTCCATTCCCATTCCCTTCCTCCTCACCTTTTCCTTCACCTCTCTACCCTTCCCTTCCATCCCTTCCCCTTCCCTTATCTCCCCTTCCCTTCCCCATGCCTTCTTTTCCCATCCTTCACTATTTTCTTTCCCTTCCATCACATTCCCCTCTTCTTTGCCCAACCCTTCCCTTCATCTCTCCCCCTCTCCCTCTCTCCCTCTCTCCCTCCTATTCCCTTCCCTTCTCCTCCCTTCCTGTCTACCCTAAATTTCCTTCCCCACACATCCCTATCCCTTCCCTCCCCACTGCATCCTTCCCATCTTCCTCATCCCTCCCCTTCCCTTCAACTCTCCCTCACTCTCTTCACTCCCCTTCCCCTTTCTCTTCCCCTACCCTCCCTTCATTCCTACTCTTCCCTGGAGTCCTCTCTCCACTCTACCCCTTGCCTCTATTAAACCCACCCCAACCTATCCTTTACCTCCACTCACCTTCCCTTTCTCTTCCCTTCCCTTCCTGTCCCATCCCTCACTATCCCCTTCCTACCACATCCACGTCCCTTCTTCCCTATTCTTCCTTTCCCTCATCTCCTTACCCCTTACCTGCCTAACCTCTTCAACTGTTTCTTCAATTCCACTCCCCTTCCCTTGCCTTCCCTTCCCATTCAGTTCCCTTCCCTTCCGTTCCTTCCCCTTCCCCATCACCACACCCCCATCAAATTCTTCCTCTCCTGCCCTTGTTCCCTACCCTTTCCTCCCTTCTCTTCCCCATCCCTTCCTAACCCCTTCCTCACCCTTCCCTTTCCCTCACCCTCTCCCTTTCTTCCCTTTCCCCTACCCTAGCCTCCCTACACTTCCCCTCCTCTTTCCTCCCCCCTCAACCTTCCCTCCCCCTCCCCCTCTCCCTCACCATTTACCTTACCCTTTACTTCCCTTCTAGCCTACCCTTCACTTTACTTCCCCTAACCTGATTTGCCCTAGCCTCCCCACCCTCCCTTCCCCCTTTCTTCCCTCCTTTCTCTCCTCTCCTTTCCCTCCCCCTTTCAGTCCCCTTTACCCAACCCCTTCCCTTCCCCATTTTTTCCCTTCCCATCTCATTGCTAACCCAACCCCTTCCCCTACTTCTTCCCTCCCCTTGCCCCACCACACCCCTCATCTTCCCTTTCCTGCCTTCCCCTCACCTCCTTACCCCTTGCCACCTCACCCTCTCCAACCCTTCTTCCCCTCCCTTTCTTTCCCTTCCCTTCTCTTTAAATTTCCCTCTCCCTACCTTCTGTCTTTCCCGCAGCATTTGCATCTCTATCCTTCCCTTTCCTCTTTCCCCCATCCTCCACTTCCCTCTTCCACTACCCCACTCCCTCTCTCCCTTTCCCTTCTGTTCCTCTCCATTCCCTCCTATTTACCCGCCTCCTCCTCTTCCATCCCATTCTCTTCTTCTCTTCCCTCCCCTTCCCTTCCCATCCATTCTGCTTCCTTACCCCTTCCTTCATCTTCCCTTCCCCATCCAACCTCCCCTTCACCATTCCATCCCCTATCACTCACCATTTCCTTCCTCCTTATTCTTCCTTCCTTCCCTCACCTCACCTCCCTTCCCTTCACTCTTTACTCTTCCCCTCATCCTTCTTTTGCCCTTCCCTTCCCTCCCCTTCCATTCATCTCTCTACCCCTTGACTCCCTACTCTCCCCTCCCCCCCACTGACCTTTCCTTCTGCCTTCCTTTCACCAATCCTGCCCCATCCCTTCATGTCTTATCCCTTCTCCTCCCCTTCCCTTGCCTCTGCAAAACAGCCCTCCCCTCTTTTCTTTCCTTCCCCTTGCTTCCCTCTCATCGTACCCATCACCCATGCCTTCCTTATACTTCCTTCCCTTCACCTCTCTACCCCTTGCCTCCACACCCTCTACACCCCTTCCTCCCCTTTCCCTCTCTACCCTTCCTTCCCACTTCCGTTCTGTTGATCATCACCCTCCCCGTCCTTTCCACCAGTCCTTCTCTTCTACTCCCATCCCTCACCCTCCCCTTCCACAGTCCCTTCCCGTCCCTCACCCTTCCACTCACTCTTCTTTTCCCCTTGCCTTCCCGTCACACTTCTCTTCCTTTCCCTTCCATTCCCCTCGCACTTCCTTTCCTTTTCCCTTCTTCCCAACCCCTAGCCTCCCCACCATCCCTACACCTCCCTTACCCCACACACCATCTCCTCCTTCCCATCATATTCCCCTTCCTTCCATTCCCTTCCCCTGACCCTGTCCCCCCTTTCTCTCCCCTTCCCCTCTCCCTTCTACTACCTTCCATTCCATTCCATTCCCTCACCCTCCCCCTTCACTTTCCTCCCCTTCCCTTCCCTTCCCCATACCTTCCTGTCCCATCCCTCACCTTTCCCTTTCCCTTCCATCCCCTTCTCTCTTCCCTCCCCTTTTCCCAACCCTCCCCTTCCTCTCTCTCTCCCTCCTCTTCCCTTTCCCTCATGTCCTCTCTAAACGTCCTTCCCCTCACCTCCCCACTGCATCCTTCCCTTCTTCCTCATCCCTTCCCTTCAACTCTCCCTCACTCTCCCTACTCCCATTCCCCTCTCTCTTACCCTCACCCTTCCTTACCCTTACCCTCCCTTCATTCCTACTCTTCCCTGGACTTCCTCTCAACCCCTACCCTTTGCCTCAAATCCCCCACCCCACCCCACCCCTTCCTTTCCCTCCACTTGCCTTCCCTTTCCCTTCCCTTCCCCTTCCCTTCCGGTCCCATCTTTAACTCTCATCTTCTCTTCCCCATCTATGTCTATCCCATCCCTCACTATCCCCTTCTCTTCCTCTCAACCTTCCTACCACATCCCTTCTTCTTCCCTATTCTTCCTTTACCTCACCTCCATACCCCTTCGCTGCCTAATCTCTTTACCTGTTCTTTCATTTCCCCTCCCCTCCCCTTGCCTTCCCTTCCCATTCCCTTCCTTCCCCTTCCCCATCACCACATCCCCATCCCAATCTCCCTCTCCTGCCCTTTTTCCCTTCCCCTTTCTCTCTTCTCTTTCCCATCCCTTCCTGTCCCCTCCCTCACCCTTCCATTTCCCTCACCCTCCCACTTCCTCCACTCTCCCCTACCCTTGCCTCCCCACACTTCCCCCTCATCCCCTCCCTTCCCTTCAACCTTTCCTCCCCCTCCCCTTCACCCTTTACCGTACCCTTCCCTTCTAGCCCACCCTTCACTTTACTTCCTCTAACCTCATTTGCCCTTGCCTCCCCACCCTCCCTTCCCCTTTTCTTCCCTTCTTTCTCCCATCTGCCTATGCCTCTCCCTTCCCCTCCCCTTTGCCTAACCCTTTTCCTTCCCATATCTACCCTGTACCTCTCTCTCCCCCTGCTTCCCCTCTCCCCTCTCGCCCTCACCCTTCCCATCCATCCCCTTCCCCCTTCTCATTCTCATCCATTCTTTTCCTGCTCCCTCGTTCACCCAACCCCTTCCCCCTACCATTCCCTTCACCTCTCCACCACACCTCTCCTCTTCCCCTCTCCTTCATTTTTCCCTCTCTTTTGTTCCTTTTCTTCCCCTCCCCCTCACCCTTCCCTTTGCTCCTTCCCTATACTTCCTTGCCCTCACCTACCCACCCTCTCCACCCTTCCTTGCTTTCACCATCCTTCATATCTCCCTCTCCATACCCCCTCTTCCCCTCACCATTTTCAATCCTTCGCTTCCGCTGTTTCTGTAGCCCTCCTCTTCCCCTTATTCTTCCTTCCACTTCTCTCTCCCCATCCCCTACCTTTTCCCTCTTCCCCCTTTTCCCTTTCCTCTTCCATTCTCTTCCCCTCTGCCTTCCTCTCCATTCCCCTTCCTCTCCATTCCCCTCCCTTCCATTTCATTCCATTCCCTTTCCCTCTCTCTTCCATCCCCCTCCATATTCTTCTCTTTCTTTCCCATTGCCTTCCCTTACTTCCCCTTTCCCTTACCCCTCATTCACCCAACCCCTCTCCCCTTCCCTTTACCTACCCGTCACACCTCTCCTCTTATCTGCCCTTCATTTTCCTTCCCTTTTGTTCTTTTTCCTCCCCTCACCCTCACCATTCCCTTTGCTACTTTGTTATACTCCCTTGCCCTCCCTTCCCTCTCCTTCACAACTCCCTCTTCACACCCTTCCCCTTCCCAATACTTCCTTGCTCTCACTTCCCCACCCTCTCCACCCTTCCTTCCTTTCCCTCCCTCCCCTCCCTCCCTTCCCTCTCCTTCAAACCTCCCTCCCCATACCACCCCCTTCCCCTCACCCTTTCCAATCCTTTGCTTCCACTCTTTCTCTAGCCCTTCACTTCCCCTCACTCTTCCTTCCACTTCCCTCTCCCCAGCCCCTCCCCTCCCCATCCCCTACCCCTTTCCCTCATCCCCCTTCCCACCTCATTTCCTCTTCCATTCTCTTCCCTCCCCATTCCTCTCCATTCCCCTCCCTTCCATTCCATTGCCCTTTCCTTCCCTTCCCTATTCTTCTTTTCCTTCCCCATTGCCTTCCCTTACTTCCCCTTCTCACCTAATTTCCTTTTCCATTCTCTTACCCTCTCCCACCCCCTTCCTTTCCATCTCCCACCCTTCAATTCCCTTCCTTCCCCTCACCCTTCCCCTCCCTATTCTTCTCTTACTTTCCCATTCCCTTCCCTCACTTCCCCTTCCTTTTCCTCCCCTTTCCCTTACCCTTGTTTCCTCACCCTTCCCTTTTCCCTTTCCTTTCCCTCCCCTTGCCTCCTGACCACACATCTCCTCTAACCCTGGGCGGAGCAGGCGTAGTGCCTCTACGCGAAGTTCAATGAGTTGGAAAACAACTCAGTGGAACTTCACTCCTCTCTGCTCTGCGCCCTCCCAAACTAATTAAAAGTAATTAAAAAGGCACTCACCTGCCCCGTGGCTGATTCCTCCTCCCATGGCTGCTCTCCTGCCTCCTCCTCGAAGTCCTTCTTCACTGATAACCCCAACGTTCTCCGTCTTGTGCGTGTGCATGCACATTCGCAAGAAGCACAGCCTAGGGGTTATCGCTGAAGAAGGATGGTGAGGAGGAGGCAGGAGAGCAGCAATCGGGGGGAGGAGGAGGCAGCCACAGCAGGTAAGTGCCTTTTTTAATTGCTTTTGGAGGGTGGAGGGGCCGGCTAACTACGCTCCGCCATGGAGTCGTAGTTTTGCCTGAACTCCTAGTTCCTAACAGAATGCGGAGTAGGCAAAACTACGTAAACTACGCTGACGGAGCATAGTTACCCACCCGGGCTTAATCTCTTCACCTCCTCTTTCCATCTATTCGCTTACCTTTACCTCTCCCTCACTTCACTTCACTTTTCCTTCCCACCATCTTTCCCCCTTTCATTCTCTTACTGTCTCCCTCATCCTTGCTCTCCAATCTCCCTTCCCTACCTGTTCCCTTCACTTCTCCTTTCTTTGCCCCACCACACCCCTCTTCCCTTCTTCTTTTCCCTTCCCCTCACCATTCCTTTCCCTTCACACTTCCCTTCCCTTCTTCCCTTCTTCCTTCCCCTTCCCCACACCTCCCTACCTCCCTACCTCTTGCCTCTGCACCCTCCCTTCCCCTCACCTCACCTCACCTTCCCTTCCCCTCTCCCCCACTCTCTCCCCTCCCCTTCTTTCCCTTCATCTCACCCTTCCCCCTCCCCTTTACCCCGCACCCCACCTTACCTTCCCCCTCTCCTTTGTTCCCCTACCCTTTCCTTCTTCCCAACCCTTCCTTTGACTTCCTCTCAACTCTCTACTTCTTGCCTCCCTACCAACCCCACCCCTCCCTTCCCCTCCACTCGCCTTTCCTTCCCTGATCTTCCCTTACTCCTTCCACATCTCTGCCTGTCCCGTCGCTATCCATCACTCTCCAATTCTCTTCCCCTTCCTGTCCTCACCCTTCCCTCACCCTTTACCTCACTCTCCCTTCTTCCCCATATTTCCTTCCCCTCACCTCCCTATCCCTATCACCTCACCTTCCCCTTCCCCATTCCTTGACCCCTGTCCCTTACCTCCCCATCCCCATCCCCTTACTCCTTCTCCTTCCTTTGCCTTCCCTTCCCTCCACTTCCCTTCCTCAACCCTTTCAGTCCTATCCCTCACACTTCCCTTTCCCTTATTCTTCCTTTTCCCTTCCCCTTTCTTTCACCTCCCTACCACATCCTACTCTTCCCTACCACTCCCCCTTACTCTTTCCCTTCACATCCCCTAACCACCTCTTGCCTATCCCACCCTCCCACCCCATTTTCTTCCCTACTCCTCTTTCTACCTTTCCTCTTTCCATTCTCCCTTCCCCCACACCATGCCCTGCCCTTGCTCAACCCCCCCCTTCCTATACCTCTCTCTCCCCAGCTCTTTTACCCTTCCCATCCCTCCCCTAACCCTTTGTTCACCCAACTCCTCCCCTTCCCTTCCTCTCCCTTCCGCCTTCCTTTTCCTCTCCCCTTTCTCTCCCCTTCCTTTCTTCCCTCTCCATCGCTACTTCCCTATATTTCCTTCAACTCACTTCCCCACCTTTGCCACCTTTCTTTCCCCTCCCCTCCCCTCCCTTCCCTTCACATCTCCCTACCCAACCCTCTTGTTCCTCTCACCATCTCCTACCCCTTTTACCTCACTTTCCCTTTTCCCTTTCCACCTCCCTACCTCTTCCATTCTCTTCTCCCTCCCTTCCATCCCTTCCTTCCCTTCTTCCCCTTACCCATCCCTCACCTTTCCCTTTCCCCAACCTTCCCTTTCCTCACCCTTTCCCTCCTTACTCTCTTCCTTCCCTTCTCCTATCCCTTCCCATCCCCCTTTTCTTCCTCTTCCCCTTCCTTCCCCTCCCTGTTCTCTCCCCGTCCCCTCCTCACCCCTCACCCTTCCCTTACACTTCCCTTTCCCTCCCGATTCCCTTTCCTCACCTCCCTAAGCTGTGCCTCTCTACCCTTTCCTTTTCTTCCCCTCTCATCCCTTTCCTTAAACTCTCTTCCCCTATCCCTCACCTTCCCCTCATCCTTCTTTCCACTTTCTTTCCCCTCCTGCATTTCCCTCCCCCTTTCCTTCAAACCTCCTTTCCTCTTCCGTCCTCTTCCCCTCCCCTCTCCATCCCCACCCTTCTGTTCTCCTCCCAACCCTACTTCCCTCCCACTTCCCATCCCTTCCTGTCCCATCCCTCAGCGATTCCACTCTCTTACCCTTCCCTTCCCTACTCTTCCTTCCCCTCAAATTCCTACCCCTGGCTTCCACACCCTCCTTCTCTTTTCCTTCTCCCTCTTTCTTTCACTTCTCTTTCCTTACCACATCCTTTCCCCTTCAATAATCTTCCCGTCCTTCCCTTCCTTTCCCTTCCCCATCCCCTCTTCACCTACTCCTCTCCCTTCCCTTCCTTTACCCCCACATTCTGTCCGATCCCATCCCCCCTTACCCTTCCCTTCGAAGGGGAGGGGTAGGGGAAGGGATGAGTGAGTGATGCTGGAAGGGAAAGGTTAGGGGAAGAGGGAGGGAAAGTCAAGGAAAGGGGTAAGGGGAAGAGAAGGGAGAGGGGAAGAGATGAAAAGGGTGCCGGGAACAGGTAGGGAGAGGGGAAGGAAAGGAGATGGGAAGGAAAGGCAATGAAAATGTTAGGGTGGGTGTTGGGCAGGATAGGATGAAAAGGGTGGGGAGAGGAGATGATGGAGGGGCGGGGAAGGGAAGAGGGGCAGGGAGGGTAAAGTAGGAAAGGGAAGAGGAGGGAGGTGAGTATGTTAGTGGAGGGAAGGGAAGGGAGAAAGAAAGGTAATGGGAGGGAAAAGAAGAGGGGTGTGGTGTGCTGTGGAGGCAAAGGTATGAAGGGAGGTGAAGAGTTGTGATAGGGAAGGAAGAAGGGAAGGAGAAGGAAAGTAGAAGGTGAAGAAGGGTGAAGGGAACTGAAGTGACGGGGAGAGGGAGTCAGGGAGGGAAAGGTGAGGGGGAAGGGTAAGGGCAAGGACAGAAAGAGAAGGATGAGGGTCAGGGAAGGGAAAAGGGGAGGGTGAGGGGAAAGTTTAGAGAGGCAGAGGGAAGAAAAGGGGAAGAGAAAGGGAAGGAAGGGAATATAAGGTAAGGGTGGGTGGGTGGGGAAAAGGTAAAGGGGTAGGGGCGTGGAAGAGAAAGGAAAGGAGGGGAAGTGTGAGGAGTGGGAGAAAAGGGGTGGGGAGGGAGAGGAGGAGGTAAGTGGTGTGAGGCAAAGAAAGTGTGAGGGAAAGGGAGAAGGAAATGGGGACAAAGGGGGGAGGAGAGGTAGAGGGGAAGGGGAGGGAATTAAATAGAGAAGCAGGTTCTTATGGAGGTAAGGATTAGGGGAAGAGGAGGTGAAGGGAAAGAGGGAAGGAAGGGAAGAGGAGGGGAGGGTAGGAGTGTGGTAGGAAAGCTTAAGGCGAAGGGAGGGTAGGGTAGGGAAGGGGAAGAAAAGGGAAAGGGAAGGGGTAGTTTGAAGAAGGGAAAGGGAAGGGGTAGTTTGAAGAAGAGAAAGGAAAGAGAGGGTAGATAAGGGAAGGGGAGGGAAGTGGGAGGGGAAGGAGATGGACACGAAGGGGAAGGAGAAGGGAAGTGACAGGTAAAAGAAAGGAATCACTGACAAAAAAATCGACCTAAAAAATATCGACCTACAGAAATATTGATGCTGAAATACCGAAGCAAAAATATCGACATCCTATCTGCAACATGGTAAGTACAAAAATATCGAAATAAAAATATAGATGTTAAAAATAACATTTTTTTCTGTAAAAATATAAATGTAAAATAAAGTAAATAACACTAATAAATAAAATAAACATAGTTAAAAATATCTAATAAGGTTAAAAATTATTAAATAATACATATATAATAATAATACATTAATTAAACATATACAGAAAATATATATTATATACATACTTAACAAAAAGTTTTAATAATTATTTTAATAATTTATAAATTAATAATAAATATTATAAATTACAAATACATTTACAAATATAAAACAAAAACATAAATAAAAAGTAAATAATTATGTTTAATGCATTAAAAAAATTAAATATACTTTTAATATTTTTAAAATTAAAAAATTAATTATATACTACATTATCTAAAATCATACAAAAAATATAAAATAGCTAAATAAATAAAAATACTATTCAAAATCCATAAGAAAAAAAAATACAGTAATAAAAATGTTGGATAGCATAGAACTTAAAATTACCATTCCTACTCCAGAGAGCGCAACAGTAGAGAAACCATTGGATAGCGAAGGGGTAAAAATTACTGTTCCCACTCCAGAGAGTGCAACAGTAGGGAAAGCGTTGGATAGCGTAGGGGTAAAAATGACTATTCCCACTCCAAAGAGTGCAACAGTAGGGAAAGCGTTGGATAGCGTAGGGGTAAAAATTAATTTTCCAACTCTAGAGAGTGCAACAGTAGGGAAAGCATTGGATAGCGTAGGGGTACAAAATACTATTCCAACTCCAAAAAAAGCAACAGTAGGGAAAGCGTTGGATAGCGTAGGGGTAAAAATTAATATTCCAACTCCAGAGATTGCAACAGTAGGGAAATCATTGGATAGCGTAGGGGTAAAAATTACTATTCTAACTCCATAGAGTGCAACAGTAGGGAAAGCGTTGGATAGCGTACATGTAAAAATTACTATTCCCACTCCAGAGAGTGCAACATTAGGGAAAGGGTTGGATAGCGTAGGGGAAAAAATTACTATTCCAACTCCAGAGAGTGCAACAGTAGGGAAAGCGTTGGATACCATAGGTGTAAAAATTACTATTCCCACTCCAGAGAGTGCAACAGTAGGGAAAGCGTTGGATAGCGTAGGGGTAAAATTACTATTCCCACTCCAGAGAGTGCAACAGTAGGGAAAGCGTTGTATAGCGTAGGGATAAAAATTATTATTCCAACTCCAGAGAGTGCAACAGATGGGAAAGCGTTGGATAGCGTAGGGGTAAAAATTACTATTCCAACTCCAGAAAGTGCAACAGTAGGGAAAGTGTTGGATAGCGTAGGGGTAAAAATTACTATTCCAACTCCAGAGAGTGCAACAGTAGGGAAAACGTTGGATAGCGTAGAAGTTAAATATAACATACTTATAAATGATTGTTGTAAAAAAAATTAATAATTGAATTTTTAAATATCTCTACATCATTTGCAAATACCCATTAATAATTAATAAAACATAATTACAATTGAATAAAAAATTAACAATAAATTAACAATACATACCAATAAATATTAAATAAATATTAATTACCACATAATAAATATTGAACACTAAAATATTTTTCAAAACAAAAAACATATTAATAATTAAAAATTGATTAACTATTAAAACATGGTAAACAATACATTTATTTTTACATCAAAAAATATTTTTATGAACAAATAATTACCAATCAATAAAATATAATTTCCAATTATTAAAAAGTTATTAACAATTAAAAATATGAATTATCAGTTAAAAAAGTCATTACCAATTAAAACAATCAATTGCCAATTAAAAAATGTAATTACCAATTACAAACATTAATTGCCAATCATTAAAAAATAAATTACCAATTAAAATTAATTACCAATTAATAATTAATTAAAAACTAAATAATTATCAATACCAATAAAAAGAAAATCATTACTTAATTACAATTAAATTACTTCCCACCCAATTCCCCTATAAACACACAACCCGCTACAGAACTTGAACGCAAAAAATGTATTAAAATTAATTTACAATTACTAAAAATGTATAATTAATTTACTATAATTAAATTACTTCCCACCCTATTCCCCTATAAACCCACAACCCGCTCCAGTACTAAAACATAAAATTAAATTAAAAATAACAATATTAATATATAAAAAATAGTACACAAATAATTTAAAACAAATTAAATACTTAACAAAAAACATATAACACATACATATAAAATACGTACTAAAATACATAACAACAAACAAATATAGATATTAGTAACATTGAAATTAGTAACACCGATATATTTGATATCGATATTACTAACTTCGATATTACTTACACCGATATAAAAAAAATCGATGTTACTTACCTTAGGGTCGATATTCTGTCCAACGATATTTTTGACCTCGATATTCTTCACCTTCGATATTTACAACTCAATATTACTGTAGGTCAATATTTAGGAATCAATTTTTAGACTGTGCACCAAAAGAAAGGGATAGGGTGAAGGGAAGGGACTGGAAAAAGGGAAAGTGGAGGGAGAGGGGAAGATAAGGTTATGAGTAAGGGAAGGCAGAGAAGAAAGAGGAGGGGGTGAGAGGGAAGGGGATAGAAGGGCAGGAAGAAGGGAGGGAAGGTGAGAGTGTAGTGGGATAGTATGGAGTGGTGAGGGGATGGGACTGAAATGAGAAGAAGGTGAGAGGGGAAGGTAAAGGGAAGGGGAGGGGAGGGCATCAGGGAGGGGTGGTTGAGAAAGGAAAGGGAGGATAGCTAAGGGGAGGGAAGAAAAAAGGGTGAGGGGAGATGGGGAAGGAGAAGTGAAGGGTGAAAGAAAGGGGAGGGAATGGGATGGGAACAGAAGGAAGAGAGGAAAGAGTGAAGGGGAGGCAGTGGAAGAGGGGAAGAGAAGGGAAAGGGGGTGGGGAGGAGTAGGGGAAGGGAAGGTTGGGGTAAGGGAAGGAAAGGGTAAGGGGAAAATTGAGGGAGACCGAAGTAGAGAACAGAGGTGGAAGGAGAGAGAAAGTGGGAGGGAGAGAGGAACAGAAGGAGATGGGAAATGGAAGAAAGGAATGGAAAGTAAAAAGGAGAGCTGAAAAGAAGGCAAGTGACGGGGAGGGAGGGTGAATGGAAGGGTGAGGGGGAAGGGGTGTGAAGGGACCCAGAAAGGGAAGGGAAGGGTGAGGGGAAGGGGTGAGAAGGGAGAGGGAAAAGGCAAGGTGGAAGGAGAAGGAGAGGGGAAGGAGAGTGAAGGGAAGGGAAGGGAAGGGAAAGTAAAGGAATAGAAGTGGAGGTTGGTTGGAGAAGGCAATGGAATGCTCAGAGGATGAGGATGGGGAAGGGTGGGGTGGGGAAAGGAAGGGTGATGGTAAGGAGAAGTGTGAGGACGAAGGGAAGGGACTGGAAGAGGAGGGAAGGGGGAGTGGAAGAGAAGAGACACGGAAGGAGAGGGGAAAAGGATTGAAGGGAATGTGAGGTGAGGTAATAGGAGTGGAAGTTTGGTTTGAAGCAGGGAAGGGAAGAAAAGAAGTATGGGGAGGGACGTGTTAGGGGAAGGTGAAGGGTAGAAGAGTAGGAAAGGGAAGGGGCATGGGGTGGGGAAGGGTAGGAACTAGAAAAAGGGGTCGAGGGGAAGGTGAGGGCACAAGGAAGGGAAGGGTAAGGAGGAGGGCGCATGGGAAGAGCAGGAGAAAGGGTTGGGGAGGGATGGTTTGGGGAAGAGAAAGGAAAGGGAGGGAAGGTGGAGGAAGGAGACAGAGGGGGAAGTGAAGGGTGAAAGAAAGGGCTAGGGAGATGGGAAGGAAACAGAAGGGGAGATGGAGGGGTGAAGGGGAGGGAGGGGGAAGGAAGAGGAAGGGAAGGGGTAGGAGAGGGGAGTGGGGAGGGATGGGGTGAGGAGGGAAAGGGAAGGGAATGAAAGGGAAGGGAAGGGAAGGGAAGGGAAGGGTGGGAAAAGGAGATGGAAGGCCATGGGGAAAAGGGAGGGAGAGGGAAAGTAGAAGGGAGCGGTGAATGGGGAGAAAGCCGAGGGAGAGGAGAAACGATGGGGAAAGGAAGGGAATTGAATGGAATAAAAAGTAAAAAAGAGATGGGAATGAATGGGTGAGGGGATGGGGAATGAGATTGAAGGGGGTGAAGTGAAAGGTAGCTGGAGGGGGAGGAGAGGGGAAGAGAACAGAAGGGGGAAGGGGAGTGAGGAGGGATGGGGTGAGGAAGGAAAGGGTGGGACAAAGGGGAGGAAAGGGTGAGTGGAAAAGGTAGGGAGAGGTGAAGGGAGAGGGAAGGATGAGAAAAGAAGGGAAGGGGAAGGGACAGAAAGGGAAAGCAAAAGAGGGAGGGGAAGGAGAGAGTGAATGGATGGGAAATTGGAAGGGAAGGGACAGGTGAAGAAGTGGGGAGGGAAAGGAGAAGGTGAAGGGAAGAAGAGGGAAGGGTAGGAGTATGGTGGGGAAGCTCAAGGGGTGGCGAGAAAAAAGGAGGGGAAGAGAAAGGAAGGGAGGAGAAGAGTTCGGGAGGGGTGGTTTGAGGAAGAGAAAGGAAAGGGAGGAAAGGAGAGGGAAGAGGGAGGGAAAGGGGATGGAGGGGAAGAGAAGGGAAGCGAAGGGTGACAGAAAGGGATAAAGGAAGGGAAGGGGGAAAGGGGAGAGAATGGAAGGGACTGGAAAAATGGAAAGGGGAGGGGGAGGGAAAGATAAGCGTATGAGGAAGGGAAGAGTAAGGAGGAGGGGGAGTGTGGGAAGGAGAGGTGAAGTGGAGGAAAGGGCAGGAAGAGGAGGGGAGGGGAGGAGTGTGTTGGGGAAGCATGGGGAGAGGATGGGAAGGAAAGAGGAGAAGGATGGGGAAGGGAAGGACAGGGGAAAGGGAAAGGGAGGAGTGGTTTGAGGAAGTTAAAGGAAAGGGAGGGTAGAGAAGGGGATGGAAAGAGAGGGAAGGGTGAGGTAAAGTGGGGAAGTATATGGAGGGGGAAAGACAAGGGAAGTGAAGGGTGAACGAAAGGGAGTGGGGATGGGTAGAGAAGGGGAGACGGTGGGGTGAGGGGGAAGGAGAAGGAGAAGGGAAGAATGGGGTTAGGAGGGGAAGGGTGGGGAAGAGGAGGGGAGAGTGAGAGTAGAATGCAGGAAGAGGGAAGTAGAATGAAGAGGTGAAGGAAAGAGAAAGTGGGAGGGAGAGGAGAAAAGAGAATAGAAGTAAAAGTAAAAAGGCGAGGCAAAAAGAAGGGAATGGTAGGGGAAGGGAACGGGGAAGAAGGGTGGGCAGATAAGGGATGGGGAAGGTGAGGGAAGGTGGGGGAAAGAGAAGGGAAGTAAAGGGTAAAAGAAAGGGACAGGAGATAGGAACAGAAGTGGGAGTGGGACGGGGAGAAGGGTGAGGAGTAGGAGGAGGATGTGTGGGAGAGAGTTGAAGGGGAGGTAAGGGAAGGGCAGGAAGAGGAAGGGATGGTAGAAGAGTGGTAGAGAAGCATGTGGAGGGGACGGGACAAAAATGATGGGAAGGGATCGTGAAGGGGAGAGGGAAAGGGAAGGGGTGGTTTGAGGAAGAGAAAGGAAAGGGAGAGTAGATAAGAGGAGGGAAGAGAAGGAAAGATGAGGGAAGTGGGGGAAGGATATGGAGGAGGAAATAGAAGGGAAGAGAAGGGTGAAAAAAAGTGAGAGGGGGAAGGATGGGAACAGAAGGGGAGAAGGAGGGGTGAGGGGGAAGGAAAGGGGAAGAATAGAGTGAGGAGGAGAAGGATGGCGAAAGAGGAGGGGAGGGTGAGGGGAGAATGGAGGGAGAGGGAAATAGAAAGAAGAGGTGAAGTATCGAGAACATGGGAGAGATAAGAACATAAGGGAAGGGAATAAAATGAAAACTAAAACGGAGAGGTGAAAACAAGGGATCGGTAGGCGAAGGAGAAGGAGAAGGGGAGGAAGGGTGGTAAATGAGGAAGGGAAGGGTGAGGGTAAAGGGAGCAGGGGGAGGGAAAGAGATAGGTAGAGGGAGGGGGATGGAGAGGGAGAGAAAAGGGGGAGGGAGAGGGAGAAGGGAAGGGGAGGTGAGGTGAGGTGATTGAAGGGAGGGGAAATATGTGGAGGTGGGTTGGAGAAGGGAAGGGGGATGGAGAAGGAAGGGTGGGGTGAGGGAATGGTGAGGGGAAGAAGAAGGGTGATGGGAAGGGAAGGGGGAGTGGAAGAGAAGGAAAGCAGATGGAGGGAGAGGGGAAGGAAGGGAAGGGGAGTGGAAGTGGAAGTGTGGGGTGAGGAAGGGAAGGGAAGGTAAGGTGCATGGGGAGGGAAGTGTTGGGGGAAGGTGGGGGGAGAAGAGAGGGGAACAGGTGGGATGGGGTGGGGCGGGGCAAGGAAAGGTAGGGAAGGGACAGGAAAAAGGGGACGAGGCAAGGGGAAGGTAAGTGTATGAGGAATGGATATGAAATGGAAGGTAAATAAGGGGAGGGAAGGGAGAGTGAGGGAAGGGTCTGGGAAGGAGACAGAGGGGGAAAGAGAAGGGAAGAGTAGTGAAAGGGAAAGAAAGGGAGAGGGGAAGGAAAGATAATGAAACTGGAAGGAGGGTTGGGGAAGGGAGATGCAGAGGGGAAGAGAAGGGAAGGAAAGGGGAATGGGGGATGGGGTGAGGAAAGGAAGGGAAGGTGGAGGAAAGGGGCAGGGTTAAGGGGAGGGAGGGGAGAGTAGAGGGGAGAGGTGAAGGGGAGAAAGTTGGAAGGAGAGGGGAAAAGATTGGGAAGGGGAATGGAAGAGACAGGGAAGGGTGGAGAGGAAGGGAAGGGACTGGAAAACGTGGAAGGGTAGAGCGAATGGAAGGTGTGAGGAAGGGATGGGTGGGGAAGGGGACGAAAGGGAAGGGTGAGGGGAAACAGGAGGTAGAGGGGAAGAAGAAGGGAGTGGTGATGGGTAAATTGGGAGGAGAGGGGAAAAGAAGGAGGGGAAGGGATAAGAAAGGCCTGGAAAAAGAGGGCGGGCGGACAAGGTAAGGGTTTGAGGAAGGGGAGGGGCAAGGGGATATGATAAGAATGATGGGGTGTAGAAGAGAAGGGGAGAGGAGGGGAAGAGGGGGAGGGAAAGGTAGAGAGTGAGAAGGGATGAGTTGAGAGTAAAGGAGGCGGAAAGGGGAGAGAAGAGTGAGTGGCAAAGGCAGGAAAAGGGGAAGTAGAAGGGCGAGGTGAAGGAGAGAGATAGTGGGAAGGAGAGGGGAAAAGAAGGGAAGGGGATTGGAATGGAAGGGAAAGTAAAAAGGGGAGAGGCAGGAGAGGGCGAGAGGAAGGTGAGGGTGCAGAGATGAGGAATGGGAAGGGAAGGGAATGGAATGGGGAGTTAAAGATTTGAAGAGGAAGGGAAGATGGAGTGAGAGGTAAAAAGGGTAGTGACTGGAAGGGGAGGGAAGGGTAGGGTGTGGGGATGGAGAAGGGGGAGGGGAAAGGAAGGTGAGGTAAAGCAAGGGGAAGGGAAGGTAAGGTGAGGGGAAGGGAAGAGGAAGGGAAGATAGAGGGGGAGGGAGAAATGAAAAGGGAAGTGAATGGTAGAGGAGCAGGGAGGGAGGGGGAGGTGAGGGGAAGGGAATGGTGAGGGGGAAGGGGGAGCGAGAGGGGTAGTGGAGTGCAGGGAAGTGTTAGACCCGTCTGCTTCTGAGAGTCCCCTCACCACTATGATTTCTTTTGTTCCCCTGTACCTCCCAAAATTTGTCGCTTTTCTTTGTCTACCAGGACTTTTTACGTGCTGTTTCATTGGGCTAGATGTTCCTTGACGCCCAGTTGCTCACAAGGTTTTTGGTACCTATTTACAAGGCGCCTGGCGAAACCTGTGGCATTATAGACTGGGATTGGCAACCTGAAAGAATGCCCTAAAATGGTGGTCATCATTTTCCCTCACGTGAGTGACTCCCCTTGGAGCCTCCATGAACTTTGACCTTTCAAGGTTTAGGCGCCCTTTTGTCTGGCGCACATTCCTGACAGGAATTGCTTTATTTCCCTCAGGTACACAAAATGGCTGCTCTAGAACCACGGTATGGTGGCTGTTAGGGTCCTAAATACACCTCAAAAGTGCCATGTCATTGGCATAGCCAGAGAAGGTTCTAGAACCTACTGGCACGAGCCAGCACCTCAGGGCACTGGCTATATAAGGTCCAGTCCCTGGCGGCCATTTTAGAAGATGATAAGAAGATGAGATGAGAAAGAGATAAGATAAGATAAGAAGAAGGAGATTCCAGACTTGACACCAGATTGACACCTGCCCTGTTGACCCCTGAGGTGGCTGGTAGCACGGGCAGTAGAGTAGCAAAGGTCATTGGCGTTGATTCTGACTGGCATTCCAGTCAACTGCGGTAGCGGTGACCGTGCGCCTACAGTGCCTGCCCAGCGAGTGCCTCATTACCTCCAAGAGACTGTGGCCGATTTCGTGTGCCTCCCCGCCCCCCCGGTGGTGAATCACAATAGACTCCGCGGGTCGCGAGGCGAGAGCAAGTTCGCCGCGATCGTCTTTTGTGCCCCTTCACGACAGGCGTCTCCGAGCCCCACCGGCGTAGAGTGCTTCCTGCACGAACTGAAGGTGAGGTGCTGCGCCGGGGCGGGGAAAGGCCGACCTTCTTTGGGTGGGACTAGTGTCTCTGCCCCTCCCCAGTGAATCAGGAGCTGTAGCTGTGGGCGGGAACCATCCCCATATGAGGAAGTCGGAGGGTGGTCCGTGGAGCCCCTGAGAACCCCGTCGCTGGCGTGAGAAGTGCTGTGCCCTGACTGAATCGCTTCCCGATTGCAGCCGATGTGAGGTGGGCCCGTTTCTTCAGGTGGGGAGCAGCGTTGTAAAGGAACTGTGAACCGGCATTTATTTGACTGAACGCGAAGATTGTGTGACCTCTCCGGCAGCCCGTTCGTCAGTCTAAAGACTTTGAACTGGTGCCACCTGAGTACTGTCGGTGACAAAGCCCATAGGCTCGCTTAGACCCCACCGGCAAGCAGAGATCTCATCCCGGTGGCAGCAGAGTGTAAATGAAGTATTCACTGTGTTTCCTTGCCTTTTAGATACACGCGCATACTCCCCGAGTGAACCTTAAAGAGTCCCAAAACTCCTTTTGTGCCCAGAGAAGCCTGTATACATTATCAGTGAAATCAACACAAACTGTAAGAGTTATCTTTCCAAACTGAAACGTATTTCAAGTGTAATGTTCCTGAAGTATTTAATTGGTGGCAGCGATATCAGAGTGAACATGTGGTTGGTTATTTAAATGAACCAGTATTTATTCTGCTAAACAAAAGTGATATTTATTGGTGATATTTATTCTATTTATTGGTGATATTTATTCCTGATATTATTTATTGTAATTATTTCAAAACTGAAGCCCAGAAATTTGTGACTAAAAGAAATGTGTATGTGGTTTCCCAATTGAGCCCTATTCACAACAGAGAGTTTTTATATAAAGGAATCGTATTTTTCTACAGCAGTGGTGTGGTGTCCTTCTTTTTGGTGACTGTACAGGGAGCCTACACTTGCCTTGTCACTTGAGCCAAGCTACACCCTTTGTGCTGGGCTTGCCCATTGCAGGTCCAACATAAAATTGGTGCTCAGCGGGTGGGATTACGAGACGTGCTTGTTTTGGACCCCATAATAATTCAGTGTGCGCCACAGGTACACACCCGGAGTTTTCTCCCAGCGGCCCTCCAATTCAATATTTCGCTTTTTCCAAACTCTCTTCTGGAGGTGGGTGGAGGTGACCCTCAGAGTTTCCTATCCTTGTAACCTACTTCGGGGTGGTTGTCCACACTTTTCACTGACAAGATGGAATTCGACATGTCAGAGCTGGAGACCTATACTGTGGCGCAGCTCAAGGAGTTCTGTCAGGAAAGGGGAGTGTTCGTTAGGCGAGGGGCCAAAAGAGAGGAGCTCCGCATTAGTCTGCGAGCCTGGGTGGAAGCGCATCCGGAAGGAACGGTAGAGGAGGAGGAGTCAGACAGAGGTACTGTGGTTGAGAGGACTGCGGAATGTCCCCTGGGGGTGGGTGAAATGCTAATCAGCCCCAAGGTAGCCTCACGGGAGGGCAGCAGTGCGTCAACAGGAGGGTTGTCATAGACCGAGTTAGCCGACAGAAGAGAGGAAAGACAATTAAGGTGGGAGTTAGCCAAGCTGGAGATGGAAGGGAAGAGGATGGAACACGAGCTCAAGCTACGAGAGCTCGACCTCAGGGCCCATAACATCACTCCAGAGGGTGTTGAGTCTAAGGAATTTGCCAGGGAGCCCAGGCCTCACTCACCCAAGGACGTGGTCGCCAGTTATACCGCTGGAGATGACATAGCTAAGGGGCTGGCAGCCTATGAGGTCTCCTTAAGAGCCCATGGGATCCATGAGAAGCATTGGGGTGGTGGATTATACCGTTACATGCTTACGACAGGTAGGGATGCCCTATTGGCCCTAGACCGGGAGGAGCAGGTAGATTACCCCGCCATGAAGGTGGCGCTCATCAGGAAGTTTGGGTTGACCCCAGAGAAATACCGGCAGAGGTTTAGGGGCAGCCACAAACTGAGCTCACACAATTGGGTTGACTTCCTGGATTATGCCAAGAAAGCCCTGGATGGGTGGGTCCAAGGTAGTGAGGTGGAAGACTATCGAGGGTTGTACAACCTAGTACTCAAGGAACATCTACTCAAGACATGTCTTCCCGAGCTGAGGCAGCACCTGGTAGACAGCAAACTTACTTGCCCCCGTAAGCTTGCTGAGGAGGCGGACATTTGGGTAAGTACCTGAGTGTCCAAGAAGGGGACGGGAGGAGATTCTCAGAAGTCCGAACAGGGCGCTCCCCAGAAGAAAGAGGGGGGAGATAACAAGAAACAGGAGTTCTCCAAAGGCCCCCAAAATAACTTTAAGGGGAAAAGTTTATTTTCCAACTCTAAGGCTAACCCGCAAAAGAACCCCAATCCTGGCCAGAGTCAGCAGCCAAGGGTTGTCCATTGCTTTGAGTGCGGTGGTGTTGGACATTATAAGGGAGACGTGAAATGCCCAAAGAGACCACCCCCTCCCACTGGAGGAAAGGCCCCGGGAGTCGCTAGTGTAGTGCTCGGGGAGGAGATGCCCTTAGTTAAGGGGAGGGAGTGGGCGGGTGTCACCTTAGTGTCCCTGGGTGATCGGGAGATGGCTCCAAAGATCCAGGTGCCCTCAAATGCT
Source organism: Lissotriton vulgaris (assembly GCF_964263255.1). Lineage (NCBI taxonomy): Eukaryota > Metazoa > Chordata > Amphibia > Caudata > Salamandridae > Lissotriton > Lissotriton vulgaris. The sequence goes on along the minus strand of NC_141699.1, from coordinate 601,948,081 downwards.
ACCAAGTATGGGCAATGGGTCACCATCAATGGCCATAGAGGGGAAGCTCTGAGAGATACAGGAGCCAGTATGACTATAGTCAGGAGTCATCTGGTGTCCTCAGAGCAGGTGATCCCAGGCGTACTTCATCCAGCCGCGATGGCTGGCGGCAGAATGAGCCACTATCCTGTGGCCGAAGTTCCCTTTGAGTGGGGAGGGGTTGCAGGTTAACTTCGAGTTGCCGTAAGCCCCGCCGTGCCAGTCGATTGTCTGCTGGGCAATGATATGGAGCACAATGCTTGGAAGGAGGTGGAATACCGGACTCATTCTGAGATGCTGGGAACACCTGATTGGGCCTGTGTGAATACCAGGTCTGCGGCTGCTCGAGAGGAGAAGTCGCGTGGGTTGGAGCCTGGAACAATGGCCCACCCAGCTGCTGATGAGGGAGCATCTCGAGGACAGGATGAGCCTGCCTCGATGTCCGTGCCCCGTGAGACGGATAGGCCACCGGAGGAGGTGGACCCGGAGTCCGCGGAGGAGGACATGGTTCCGTTGGAGGATCTGCCTATCCCCGCTGAGTGGCGAGTGGAGGGGTGACCATCCAGGGAGGAACTGAGCAAGGGACAGAGGGAATGTCCCACCCTCGAGGGTCTGAGGCAACAGGCTGAAGCCCAAGCAGCAGGTAACGAGTCTGGGAACTATCGTGTTTACTGGGAGGATGGTCTCCTCTACAGCGAACCCAGGGCGCCAGTGCACGGATTGTCACAGGCCCTGGTAGTCCCACAGTGTTACCGAGCCTTCCTATTAGAGTTGGCTCATGAGATTCCCTTGGCAGGACACTTGGGTCAGGACAAGACCTTTGCCCGGCTTGTCCCCCACTTATATTGGCCTCGAATGAGGGTGGCGTCCGACACATACTGTCGGTCGTGTGTGTCATGCCAAGCCAGTGGGAAAACAGGGATGAAGCTGAAGGCTCCCCTGGAACCACTTCCCGTCGTTGGCACCCCCTTTGAAAGGGTGGGCATCGACATTGCTGGGCCCCTAGATCCACCGACATCATCCGGTCACAGGTTTATCCTGGTACTGGTGGATCATGCCACTAGGTATCCGGAGGCAATACCTCTGAGAACCATTACTGCACCGGTAGTGGCGAAGGCCCTGATGGGGATCTTTACCCGAGTGGGATTCCCCAAAGAAGTTGTGTCTGACAGGGGAACCAACTTCATGTCAGCATATATGCGGGCAATGTGGAAGGAGTGTGGAGTGACCTACCGGTTTACCACTCCTTATCACCCACAGGCCAATGGCCTCGTGGAAAGGTTCAAAAAAACCTTGAAGGGTATGATCAGAAGTCTACCCGAAAGCCTGCGGAGGAAATGGGATGTCCTCCTACCCTGTTTGCTCTTTTCCTACAGGGAAGTGCAGCAGAAGGGAGTGGGCTTTAGCCCGTTTGAGGATTGGTGTCAGTACAACGCGGTTTTTTACAACGCATTCCGTTACATCGGAATTTTTACAACGCAGGATCCATTACATCGGATGCCATTACAACGCATGGCATTACATAGCAAATGCTATTACAACGCATGGCATTACATCGTAAGTATAGGTAAGTATACCTTTTTAAAAAAAATGTAATTAAGTTAATTTTATTAATTTAATTTAATTAATTAAATTAAAATACATTTTAAAATAGTAATTAATTTAATTTAATAAAATAAAATCTATTTATTTAATTTAATTTTAATAAAAATTGTAATTAATTTTATTAAATTAATATAATGAAATTAATTTAATTTAAATATTTTTTAAAATGTAATTTAATTAATTAAAATAATTTATTTAATTTAATTAATTTAATTAAAAAATGTAATTAATGTAATATAATTAATTTAATAAATAAATTTTAATTAATTTAAAAATGGTAAATATAATTTAATTAGCCCTAAACAAAAACCTACCCCTACCCCTAAACCCTAAAAACACCCCTGTACCCCAAAACCCAAACCCTGCCCTAAAACCTAAAAACACCCCTGTACCCCAAAACCCAAACCCAGCCCCCCTGACCCTGCCCTAAAACCTAAAAACACCCCTGTACCCCAAAACCCAAACCCTGCCCTAAAACCTAAAAACACCCCTGTACCCCAAAACCCAAACCCTGCCCTAAAACCTAAAAACACCCCTGTACCCCAAAACCCAAACCCAGCCCTAAAACCTAAAAACACCCCTGTACCCCAACACCCAAACCCTGCCCTAAAACCTAAAAACACCCCTGTACCCCAAAACCCAAACCCTACCCTAAAACCTAAAAACACCCCTGTACCCCAAAACCTAAACCCAGCCCTAAAACCTAAAACACCCCTGTACCCCAAAACCCAAACCCTGCCCTAAAACCTAAAAACACCCCTGTACCCCAAAACCCAAACCCTGCCCTAAAACCTAAAAACACCCATGTACCCCAAAACCCAAACCCTGCCCTAAAACCTAAAAACACCCCTGTACCCCAAAACCCAAACCCTGCCCTAAAACCTAAAAACACCCCTGTACCCCAAAACCCAAACCCAGCCCTAAAACCTAAAAATACCCCTGTACCCCAAAACCCAAACCCTGCCCTAAAACCTAAAAACACCCCTGTACCCCAAAACCCAAACCCTGCCCTAAAACCTAAAAACACCCCTGTACCCCAAAACCCAAACCCTGCCCTAAAACCTAAAAACACCCCTGTACCCCAAAACCCAAACCCAGCCCTAAAACCTAAAAACACCCCTGTACCCCAAAACCCAAACCCTGCCCTACAACCTAAAAACACCCCTGTACCCCAAAACCCAAACCCTGCCCTAAAACCTAAAAACACCCCTGTACCCCAAAACCCAAACCCAGCCCTAAAACCTAAAAACACCCCTGTACCCCAAAACCCAAACCCTGCCCTAAAACCTAAAAACACCCCTGTACCCCAAAACCCAAACCCTGCCCTAAAACCTAAAAACACCCCTGTACCCCAAAACCCAAACCCTGCCCTAAAACCTAAAAACACCCCTGTACCCCAAAACCCAAACCCAGCCCTAAAACCTAAAAACACCCCTGTACCCCAAAACCCAAACCCTGCCCTAAAACCTAAAAACACCCCTGTACCCCAAAACCCAAACCCTGCCCTAAAACCTAAAAACACCCATGCACCCCAAAACCCAAACCCTGCCCTAAAACCTAAAAACACCCCTGTACCCCAAAACCCAAACCCTGCCCTAAAACCTAAAAACACCCCTGTACCCCAAAACCCAAACCCAGCCCTAAAACCTAAAAACACCCCTGTACCCCAAAACCCAAACCCTGCCCTAAAACCTAAAAACACCCCTGTACCCCAAAACCCAAACCCTGCCCTAAAACCTAAAAACACCCCTGTACCCCAAAACCACATATACTCCTATACTCATACTTATTTAAAACATTACTTAAATTAATATATTTAATTTATAACATTAAAAAACATAAATAAATTAATTTATTTAAAATTAATAATGATTAAATTAATTATCTAATATTTAAAAAAATTATAAACTTACCAATACTTACGATGTAATGGCATGCGTTGTAATAGCATCTGCTATGTAATATCCTGCGTTGTAATGGCATCCGATGTAATGGAACCAGCGTTGTAAAAGCTGCGTTGTAACAGCATTACGACGTAAAAGTTGCGTTGTAACAGTGACATACCCCCTTTGAGCTTTTGTACGGGCACCCTGTACGTGGACCTCTCAGCCTGGTGAGGGACTCCTGGGAAAAGTCTCCCCGGAAAGTTCCCCAGGACGTGGTGAGCTACATGCTGGCCCTCCGGAGCCAAATGGCTAAGTTGTGGAGGCAAGCTTCTGACAACTTAGAAGCCAGTCAGGCAGTCATGAAAGCGTGGTATGACCACAATGCTCACCCAGTGGAGCTGGAGCCTGGCCAGAAGGTGTGGGTGATGGAGCCTGGAGAGCTGAGTGCCCTCCAGGACCGTTGGACAGGCCCCTATGAGGTGTTGGAGAAGATGGGCAAGGCTACCTATCTGGTGTACGTAAAGACCCCTCGGCATCCACATCGGGTGTTACATGCCAACCGCCTCCAGCCCCACTACGAGAGGCCCAAAGTCATGCTGATTATGGTGACTGACGGATCAGAGGAAGAGGACACTGAGCCTCTCCCTGACCTCTTTGCGTCTCAAGAAAAGGATGGGTCGGTGGAGGGAGTGAAACTTTCGCCATCCCTGACTCCTGAGCAGCAGGATGAATGCCGCCAGGTCTTGGGGTCATTCGCTCCTCTGTTCTCCCTTGTCCCGGGTAAGACCCACCTGTGTACCCATGACGTGAACACAGGAGACATCCCACCTGTGAAGTCAAAGTCTTACCGGCTGTCTGACAAGGTGAAGGCCAGCATTCGAAGTGAAGTAGCTAAGATGCTGTAGCTAGGAGTCATCGAACCTTCAAGTAGCCCTTGGTCTAGGCCGGTGGTTTTGGTGCCCAAAGCTGCTCCACCTGGCGCCACACCAGAATTGCGATTCTGTGTGGACTACCGAGGACTAAATTCGGTAACCAAGACGGATGCTCATCCGATCCCTCGGGCGGATGAACTGATTGACCGGTTGGGAGCTGCCCAATATCTCAGTACCATTGACCTCACTGCACGGTACTGGCAGATTCCCATGACTGATGGAGCCAAGGAAAGGCCAGCCTTCTCCACGCCTGATGGACAGTACCAGTTCTGCGTCATGCCCTTCGGGCTCAAGAATGCTCCTGCCACTTTTCAGCGGTTGGTGAACACGATCCTCACCGGGATGGAGTCATTCTCTGCTGCCTACTTGGATGACATAGCTGTCTTCAGTAGCAGTTGGGAGGATCACTTGCAAGCCGTTCTCCAGGCCCTGGAAAGGGCTGGCTTGACGATCAAGGCCAGCAAATGTCAGATTGGACAGGGGTCGGTAGTTTACTAAGGTCACTTGGTGGGCAGGGGAAAGGTGCAGCCCCTTCAGGTGAAGATTGAGGCAATCATGGCCTGGAAACCCCCCAAGACCCAGACTGAGGTCCGAGCCTTCCTGGGCCTCACATGTTACTACAGACGGTTCATGAGGGGGTATGGCACTATCGTGGCACCCCTTACCGAACTCACGGCCAAGAAGCAACCCAAGAGAGTCATCTGGACGGAGGCTTGTCAGCGAGCCTTCGACACTCTGAAACACGCATTGTGTAACGCTCCCGTCTTGAAGGCTCCAGATTTCACGAAGGAATTAATTGTCCAGACAGATGCATCCGACATTGGCATTGGGGCGGTGTTATCGCAGCTCAATGAAGAGGGTCTGGATCAACCTGTGGTCTTTCTGTCACGGAGACTGCTTCCCCGGGAACAGAGGTGGAGTACCATTGAGCGGGAAGCCTTTGCGGTGGTCTGGGCACTGAAGAAGCTGCAACCATACTTGTTTGGTTCACACTTCCTTGTTCAGACAGACCACCGACCCCTTCGCTGGCTCATGCAGATGAAGGGGGAAAACCCCAAACTGTTGAGGTGGTCTATCTCCCTACAGGGAATGGACTTTCGGGTGGAACACCGACCCGGAGTTGACCACGCCAATGCAGACGGTCTCTCCAGGTATTTCCGCCTTAGTGTTGAGAACTCCTAAGGGGTTGGGTAGCTCTGCCCACTTTCAGCTGGGGGGGACGCGTGTTAGACCCGTCTGCTTCTGAGAGTCCCCTCACCACTATGATTTCTTTTGTTCCCCTGTACCTCCCAAAATTTGTCGCTTTTCTTTGTCTACCAGGACATTTTACGTGCTGTTTCATGGGGCTAGATGTTCCTTGACGCCCTGTCGCTCACAAGGTTTTTGGCACCTATTTAAAGGCGTCTAGCAAAACCTGTGGCATTATAGACTGGGATTGGCAACCTGAAAGAATGGCCCTCAAATGGTGGTCATCCTTTTCCCTCATGTGAGTGACTCCCCTTGGAGCCTCCATGAACTTTGACCTTTCAAGGTTTTGGCGCCCTTTTGTCTGGCGCACATTCCTGACAGGAATTGCTTTATTTCCCTCAGGTACACAAAATGGCTGCTCTAGAACCACGGTATGGTGGCTGTTAGGGTCCTAAATACACCTCAAAAGTGCCATGTCAATGGCATAGCCAGAGAAGGTTCTAGAACCTATTGGCACGAGCCAGCACCTCAGGGCACTGGCTATATAAGGTCCAGTCCCTGGCGGCCATTTCAGAAGATGATAAGGAGATGAGAAAGAGATAAGATAAGAAGAAGAAGGAGATTCCAGACTTGACACCAGATTGACACCTGCCCTGTTGACCCCAGAGGTGGCTGGTAGCGCGGGCAGTAGAGTAGCAAAGGTCATTGGCGTTGATTCTGACAGGCGTTCCAGTCAGCTGCGGTAGTGGTGACCTTGCGCCTACAGCGCCTGCCCAGCAAGTGCCTTTTACCCCCAAGAGACTGTGGCCGATTTCGTGTGCCTCCCCGCCCCCCCCGGGTGTGAATCACAATAGACTCCGTGGGTCACGAGGCGAGAGCAAGTTCGCCGCGACCACGATCGTCTTTTGTGCCCCTTCGCGACAGGCGCCTCCAGCGAGGCGCTCGGACATCTCCGAGCCCCACCGGCGTAGAGTGCTTCCTGCGTGGACTGAAGGTGAGGTGGTGCGCCGGGGCAGGGAAAGGCCGGCCTTCGTTGGGCGGGACTAGTGTCTCTGCCCCTCCCCAGTGAATCGGCAGCTGTAGCTGTGGGCGGGAACCATCCCCGTATGAGGAAGTCGGAGGGAGGTCCGTGGAGCCCCTGAGAACCTGGTCGCTGGCGTGAGAAGTGCTGTGCCTTGACCGAATCGCTTCCCGATTGCAGCCGATGTGAGGTGGGCTCGTTTCTTCAGGTGGGGAGCAGCGTTGTAAAAGAACTGTGAACCGGCATTTATTTGACTGAGCACGAAGATTGTGTGACCTCTCCGGCAGCCCGTTAGTCAGTCTAAAGACTTTGAACTGATGCCGCCTGAGTACTAGCGGTGACAAAGCCCGTAGGCGCGCTTAGACCCCACCGGCAAGCAGAGATATCATCCCGGTGGCAGCAGAGTGTAAATGAAGTATTCACTGTGTTTCCTTGCCTTTTAGATACACGCGCATACTCCCCGAGTGAACCTTAAAGACTCCCAAAACTCCTTTTGTGCCCAGAGAAGCCTGTATACATTATCAGTGAAATCAACACAAACTGTAAGAGTTATCTTTCCAAACTGAAACGTATTGCAAGTGTAATGTTCCTGAAGTATTTAATTGGTGGCAGCGATATCAGAGTTAACATGTGTTTGGTTATTTAAATGAACCAGTATTTATTCTGCTAAACAAAAGTGATATTTATTGGTGATATTTATTCTATTTATTGGTGATATTTATTCCTGATATTCTTTATTGTAATTATTTCAAAACTGAAGCCCAGAAATTTGTGACTAAAAGAATGTGTATGTGCTTTCCCAATTGAACCCTATTCACAACAGAGAGTTTTTATATAAAGGAATCGTATTTTTCTACAGCAGTGGTGTGGTGTCCTTCTTTTTGGTGACTGTACAGGGAGTTATTATTGGGTCAGAGCCGGCTTAGCACTAAAGCCTTCACTTGCCTTGTCACTTGAGCCAAGCTACCCCCTTTGTGCTGGGCTTGCCCATTGCAGGTCCAACAGGAAGGTAAGGGAATAGATGAAGAGAGGTGACTTGGAGAAGGGAACGGACGAGAAGGTAAGTGAATGGGGAGGGGATGGGAAGGGTGGGAGAAGGGGTGAGGAGAAGGATGAGGGGGAAGAAGGGTGAGGTTAAGAAGAGGGGAGGAAAGGGAAAGGTTTAAAGGAGGGAGTGTAGGAGAGTAGGGTCTGCAATCCTATGATCACCCAGATTTTTTGCTTTTGTTTCACTGGTTTACGACTTTCTCTGGCTGTGGGCCTGCTAATCAGACCCACAGCCTAACTGTTCTCTCACTAAATTGACATGTGTACCTTAGGTGCATTATCCAATTGGTACTGGGCTACCTTATCAGACCCTGTTACTCAGGGCATAGGTGTACCCAGGGCCTACCAGGGGCTGAAGCATGTATTATGCCACCCCTGGGTGGCCATCTAAATCTGACACAACTGGCTGCACGACAGCTGGGGCAAGGTGGTGTAATCACCCTTTGCTTTAGATATAGTATACCTATATCTAACCCTAAAAATGGACACACAGGTTCCTATCAGTCACTCCTATGGCAGGCCTTGACAATCCTGAAGGCAGAGTGCTTGGAATCATGGGCGTCCGCAGGGGGGGGCAAGGAGGGGCGCTTGCCCCCCCCGGAGCACCCCTCCTTGCCCCCCCTGCGGACGCCCATGAAAACCGTGACTTCAAGACGGGGTTCTCATTCTCTTTCCTCTCCTTTCTTTTATTTGCTTCCCTATGAAATGGATCCAAAAAAGAAAGACGCTTTTGCTGGAAATGTCGTATTTTTCTGACAATTTAATTCCAAAGTGCAGAATTGGGAATAAAAGGCTAAAAATATGAAAAATAGATAAATAACTAAATAAAATAAGACAGTGTGGTAGCAAACTGCCCAAACTGATATTATTCACACCGAAACACATTAGCGCCACTTTTACAGAGTTTGCCAGTGAAGCGCTATTTTTGTTGTCTTGTCTTTGTTTTCCCTGGACTTGGAACTAGTGCACCAATCCTGGAGGTACTGCAATGTGTGGATTGGAAAACAAAATGTGTGCTGCGGCTCTGCGTCCAGGGATGTGATCTTTTTACCATACTGCTTATGTTTTGTAGAGATATAAGCAATGGATATTGAAATGGGTCCATTCAGGACCCTGTAGTCGCGTCCTTAACTTTTCAGGCAAAAGCACTCACTGATTTCTGAATAGTGAGTGTAAACGCATTAAGGTAACCATGTTGTTCCTGCTTACATTTCCCATGGTTTGCTAAATGTTGCATTCCCTATAAGTGTTTGCTTTTTCCAGGATGTTGTTACTTTTTTTTTTGTAGGCCGCATATTGCTCTTGTCTAGTGCGTAATTTAAATTGAGCCGCATCCATGTGTTTATAGCGGGCAACAATTGGGTTGTAGTTGAAGACAGTGGGAGCTTTTCTCAGTGGGGCAGTATGGTGTTCAGTGGGGGAGAGGATGTGTCACCATGGTCAGAGCTGCTGAATTTGGAACTGGGAACCAGGTTCAGCCTTAATAACCAGTCCACCAGACCACTCTCCTGCGAGAGCACAATCACATGCTAGACCATAGAAGGCTTCGCACCACCTTAGAAGCCCTGGTGTCTTCGCACCAGCATGTGGACCCTAGCATGACAAGTGTAGGTTAACCTTCAAGGCTTGTCCACCACTATCCATACTGAAGTTCACCTCCAGTCTTGCGAGCAGAACTTTGAAGCAGCACCCCCTAGAACAATAGTGACTCTGTCACTGATGTCACAGAACCCTTGAGAAGGGCCAGCTCTAGGGTGGTGCAACCAGTGTGACCGCACCGGGTGCTGACTTTAGGTGGTGGCATGATGTTTGCAAGTATAATATGGTTTTAAAAACGCTTGCTGTCTCCTTCCTGGCCTCCAGCAATTTTCGGCAACAATAAAAATGTCATGATGACTCTGGTGATTAATGTTCTTCCTAGAGAGAGATCAGAATTTTGTCTAGTGGAAGTTTTGACTCATGGGAAGGTAGCTCAGAGGGTTAATGTACCGGCTGCAAAGAACATGTGCCATGCAGATCACAAAGTGCACATAATATAAATAGGTTAGTGGGTACTGCTTTTGTCAGAGAGATCCTTTTGTTACTTGTAGTTTATAAGTTAAAAACCTAATTTAGAGCTGTGAGCAATTAACTGTCATCTAAGAGCCACATACAAACTGCAAGGTATAAATGAGAGCGAAAGCCCCCCCCCAGTCTTTGATTATCCTAATGTCCCAAAAAGTGTTCTTTTGGACAGAAATCAATTCTGATTATTAAGGAGAACCCCAACCATGGTATTATGTTTTAAATTCTGAGTATTGTGTTTCTCCAGACCAATCACTATAAAACTATACGGGCTACTAGTATGGTTGTCATGTGACTCCTACACCTTGTAGTCCTTAGTCTTATGTAACATTTTCTATACAGTGATTTACACACATATTGATTGTCTCTGTGTAATGTGTGTGATGTAAAGTGCTCTGACACCCTACAATGGTATGAGTGGCGCTGTAAATCAAATTAAATGCATCTGAGAGAGAGTGGTTATGGAGACTTGGGGGGCACCACCAGTGCTATGGCTGGCCCTGCCCTTGAGACCAGTCTGCCTCACCCATAGGTACCTCCATTGGCCTTGTTTCAGCAGTAGTAGCTGTAAATCACCAGGGATTGGCAATGCAGGATTTGCACACACCAAACTAAAGTTCACAAACTTCACAGTCTCCCTGCTTCATTTACACTCACTTTTAACATGTGCTGCCTGCTGTGGGGCCACTGGAATTAATTATGCAGCAAAGGATGACAAAATGATGCCGTAGTGTTGACTAAATTATGCATTAAAAATAAGGCTGCAGCGTCATGAAGTATATTTTCAGATACTTTATTATTTTGACGTGTGTACACATGCTAACAGTCTCTGGAAAGATTTTGCCTTATTAGTACCAGTGTAACATACAAACGCAGCAGTGAAAAAGGTGACCAGTCAACCTTTGCAATTGGCCATTCACTCCGCAGCAACACAAGTCACATTTTTTATTAACTTTTGATATGTTTGAGGTACAAAAAATGTATTAGTTTAAATGGTCAGATCATGCAGCAGATCTTGCATTATGAGGCAACTATGGCAGAGCCATAATTTTAGAGAAAACATTTGTAAACTAGGATATTTTGCCATTCATGTTAGAACTGCTGTTGTGGAAAAAGGGAGAAGTGCTGATTACAGAAACTCCATGGCTCGGAGACAAACGGCTTGTGTTTCCACATTTTATCGTGTTTGGGACATTCTGTGATTAAAATATATTCACAAAGTGGGATATACTTCTAATGTCAATAACTCATTATAACCTTAAATAATCATGTGTATCCAATGATTGATTAAACTGGGCAGTGAAATGCCAAACAAATACTAAAAATTGGGATGTCTGCGCATTCTGGCCACACCTCTGGCTCCACCCACAGATCCAATTCTTGGGTTATTCCCGCCCTTTGATTATCGGCCCACTGTTCTCCTACTTTTTTCCCCCATTTCGACGACTGTGTAAGACTCAGCATCCCTGGACCTGTGATGTGCCGCCGCTGCGGGCGCCGCATGTGCCACACATTTACGGTGCAGGGCTTCCGCATAAGGGAGCTGGCCATTATTGTATCCCTAAACATGTGCACGTTGTCAGTTTGACATTGACTACACGTAGGGGGACTCTAGGTTTCTTTTAAAAAATATAGCTACCATTTGGACCTACACATTTTATTTTGTATAAATTAATTGAATGTGTGTAAAATTTTGCAATGCCAGGGGAATTCTAGCAAAGGGAGCACCCCTTGGCGAATCACTAGCGTGTGTGACTGCTGTATTATTTATTACTGACTTTGACGTTGTGCTTTAAATTTGGATAACATTTATCATGAATTATAGCGCCAAGAAGCCAATATTGGTAAATATGTGTGCTACAAATAATCCCTAACATACACTGTGCATACAGTATATTTAATCTGGTGCTTTAATCATAGGCTGTTTTAAAGTATTCGGTGCTGAAGACAGCCTTGATTGGAGTTGGATCGAGGACCCGGAAGTCTGCACACCTAGCAGGCAGAGATAAAGCAGCTTGACAGAAAGTTTAGCAATTCCCTACAGGCGGTGTTTGTTGGCCTGTGGCAGGGTCAGTCACAGGTCCTGGATTCCTGTAATTTAATTGAGTCTATCCCAGTTCTGCGCCCGAGTGTTTCTTGAGCCCCACCTGGCACACTTCATGTCGTAGGATGGTGATGCCGTTAACATTTTGCCCCCCCTTGGAAAAAAGTCTGCGGACGCCCATGCTTGGAATTGGGTGAGATGGTGCTCTGGCATGAGCTGAGGCCGTTTGTAGCTTGCGGAACCAAGTCCTAATAGCTGTTCCATGATAACGTATACCATATACTCTTAAGTGCATTATAATCCTCGCGGTTAAATGCTATCTTTGGTATCGCTTTATCAAAACATGTCGAGTAAGGTGTCATACGAATTGGAATACTAACCCCTCGCCAATTCTGGCGACGGGGTTAGCATTCCACCCTTCTAGAGGGACACGACATGTATGTAACTGTGAACCCCGGTTAAAGTTAACTAAAGCCTCAGCATCACAAAATGGATGCTGCCACCACAGACACAAGTCTGACCCCCTGCAGCTGGGAGTCCTTCCAGCGAGGGGAGCTTGGACAAAGGGTTTCCTGTCAGGGGCGGTGCTAGCACCATCCCAGACAGGGTTTTGTGTATCCTGGGTAGGCAGGGCTTTACAGGAAGGTGACTGCAAGTGGCACCCCGGTGCTCACTAAGCATCTGCCGGCTAGAACCAGTTCCAGGGGCACACCAGCCCCTGAGCTGGGGAAAGTCCGGCATGGGAGAGTGGTGTAACCACCCCCCTTCCTGGTCCCACCCCTAGGGCAGGACCTAGTCGCGTACCCACCCCTTTCTTTAGGATAAAGGCAGGAGCGGGGACCCTTCCAAATTAGATCATCTTTGAATCAAGAAACTACTTTCCACGAAAGGAACTCTCAACTCTTCTCAAGATTCTCCCTTGTGACTAAGGAGTAGTCACCCTGCATCCGCAGGCACCATCTAAGAACTCTGCGGTTTGCTGCACGTCCTTCCTCCAGAATCCGACTGCCCAGCTCGACGAGACCCGGCTTCCCTGGCACCTCTGACCTCTACCTACCTCTACAGCTAAGCTGAGAACCGTAGGTGCGACGAGACCTCGAGGGACCGGCTATCATCAGAACTGCACGACTTCTATCCAGCACGACCGCCGAGGGATCCTCTGGTGAGTGCTTTGGGGTCCAAGAAGCCCCGACCCTGAGCAGCTCCAGCACCGAAGTCCAGCCCCCCAGCATCCACGAGATCTCCATGGGGCCCTTCTGCTTTTTGCTGCTCACCGCGTTGTCTGGCTACTAGCCCGCTGGCTTGTGGCCTTCCCGACGACGACCGACGACCGACGACAACAACACTGCTGGTCTGGTTGCTCCAGACTGGCCCTTGCTCCCTTCCAAAAGAGGAGCACCCCGGACCCTCCTGGTCCACTCCAGACGCCATTTTAGGTCCACCGCGTGGGCTTGAATTTGCAAAGACTTGTTGCCCCAATCCTGGGTCCAGCGTCGTCGACAGCATCAACCATCGTGGGACAGCTCGCACCTCCATCCTGGTTGCCGACAACACCTCCTGGTCCGTGAGACTGCAGAGCCCAGCGTCGCCCACTCACCTGGTCGAGGTGACTACCATCCGGTGCCATCCTGGTGCCCATTTGACCACTGGCTAGTGGTTAAGAACTTGGTCCCCTCTGCTTTCAGGTTTCATCCATCTTCGATCCAGGCTTGGATCACTTCGAACAATCTTCACTGGTCGCCTGCCAGCAACTCTTTCTTCAGGCTCCTGGTTCGTCAACGAGGATTCCCGACGTCTTTACAGACCTATGCAGCCGCAGCCCCTGGGCTAGGTAACTTCGGCATTTCGGTGCCCCAGCATAGCCTCACTATCCAAGGGTCCAGATCCACTTTCGTTTTTGACCTACCTGGTCGGGTTCGCCGAGAACACTAACTTTGCTTTTACTAGCCTCCATAGACTTTGTCCCGCATCCCGCGTGAGAGTGCACACTCTGCACCTGAGTCCCCTAGGCCTCCTACTAGTAATCTGAAGGTTCAGTAACGTAGTCCTAGCGATTCCAAAGCCTATTAGTCCAGTACTTACCTGCTAGTAATTTCGCATTCCACTTTTTTAGTATATGGTTTTCCGTGCCCCTCGGGCATTTGTGTAAATTGTGCAACTTAAAGTATTTTCGTAAGAGTTTTGTTGTGTGCTTAGTACCCTGACCTCATAAAGAGTACAGGGCTGTTGTGATTTAAATAAATACACTGTTTACTTTCATAACACTTGTGTGGTGTCCTTTCACTTGGTGTTCAAGGGGTATATGTGATGGTATAACAGCTGGCTTAACACGCCCTCTAGAGTTTAGCCCGAAGACTGCTCTTGTCCATGCTACTAGGATAGCTGGTCTATCGGTTGACTTACAACCAATCATCAATAAGGGTTGTTTGGACTGATACATAGTGATCACTAGAATAGTGAGCACTGCATATCAGGCCAACTTCTCACATTGGTGAGCAGCGGTTGGGATTTGAGCTTGCTGTTGTTTTACCACACATATCCTAAGAATATCTTTGTGAAAGATCACATAAGGTAAGGTACATATAACTTAGCTTAGAATACTCTGAGTTCTACTGAACCAGCTGTTGTAGTTTAACAAGGCTTAGCACACCTTGGCTACAACTCTTAGCAAGGGATCAGTAGGCAAACAAATAGTGTAGGTAGGTGCATCACTTACACCATACTAGAAGCATGTCTAACCACGGAGAGTCTTCAGAGACCCCGCTTGTGGTTGTGGACCCTCCACAGGTCACTTCCAGATATGCTGCTCTTAGCTTCCAGGAGATGAGACAAGTGTGTACCTCCAGGAAACTAAAACAGGGTGCAAACCCTACCATTCCTTTTCTGATTGGTCTCTTAGAGACTTATGATGCTAGGAGGGCTGCTAACACAAATTCGTCTCATCCAGAAGGGAATATGCCCACCTTACAGGGTCCCTTTGATAACCATGATCACCCCCTCCAGGAGGCATATGATGCTGAGAATGAGGATGAGGATGAGTTGTCAGGGGAAGAGGCGGACAAAGGTCAGGTAGAAGTCAGTAGACTCACTAGGACCAACTTAAGTAGGCATGAGAATGGATTTGGGGGACTCCCAGGGCCACTCTCAGGCAGACTTAACATTGGGAATGGACGAGTTAGGTCTCTATCTAGAGGCTCTAACAGATCCATTCGAACCAATGGCTCTCAGACCTCTTCTCGTAGAGGGATGTCATCCCCTAAGAGAAGGGAGCACAAAGCTAAGATGAGGGAAGCCACTCTGAGGATTGAAAGGGAAGAACTTGCCCTGGCTAAAGAGAGGCTTGCCTTTGCTAGAGAGCAAAAGTTAAGTGGACTAGATTCCACTGGTGGCAGCACTCCCCCAAGGGAAAACAGGAGTTTAGATACTAGACACCTGAGTAAGATAGTGCCCCCCTTTAAACAAGGGGATGATATCCACAAATGGATAACTGCTTTGGAGAGGGCTTGTACTGTACAGTGTGTCCCCCAGAGTCAGTGGGCAGCTATCTTGTGGCTCTCCTTTGAAGGTAAAGGTAGAGACAAGCTCCTCACTACTAGAGCTGAGGATGCTAATGATTACCAAGTCCTGAAAAATACACTGATAGATGGGTTTGGCCTAACCACTGTGCAGTACAGGTTGCTGTTCAGGGATACCCAGAAAACTCAGTCTCAGGATTGGTCTGACTTTGTAGATTGTGCCACTAAGGCTTTGGAGGGCTGGTTGCTGGACAGTAAGGTTACTGATTATACAGGATTGTACAATCTGATCATGAGGGAACAGATTTTAAACAATTGTCAGAACCAGTTGTTGCATCAGCACCTTGTTGACTCAGATCTGACCTCTCCCCAAGAATTGGGAAAGAAGGCAGACAGATGGGTCAGAACAAGGGTTAAGCAGAACCAGGGCCAGAACCAGGGTGGTCAGAAGAAAGCAGACCAGAAGGGTAAAGATACTAAAGGTGAACAAAATGACCAGAAGTCTTCAACAGGTACCCAACAATCCAAAGAGGGTGGGGGTCAGGCTTCCCAGAAGAAGAAGACTCAAGAAGGCCAGTCAAAAAGGTGGTGCCAATACTGTAAAAGTAAAACTCACTGGTTTAGTGAGTGCACCAAGAAAGGAGGGCAAACTCCTGCCACTGCAGCCCCTAAGGCAACTGCACCCCCTAGTACAGCCAGCAGTGGTAGTGCACCTCCCAAGGGATTCGTTGGGTTAACCTTGGGTTCTGAGGGGTATGACAACTTATTTGGCACACTCACTCAGGCTGTCCTTGTCTATACAGGGGATGTGGATATATCCCCTGATGTCAGTCTCAATACTTTGGGCAAATACAGACAGACACCTTTGACAAATGGCAAAATGGCTGAGGCCTATAGGGACACTTGTGCCAGTGTCACCATGGTGACACCTAACTTTGTGGACCCTGGACAGATCATGCCAGGTACAGATTTCCTGGTGACCAATGCCAGCAACGTCACTACCAGTCATATTATGGCGATTGCTGCTTTCTCCTGGGGAGGGGTAAATGGCCAAAAGAAGGTTGTAGTTAGTTCAGACCTCCCAGTGGATTGTTTGTTGGGCAATGATTTGGAGTCATCACAATGGTCAGAAGTGGAGCAGAGGACTCACATGGAGATGTTAGGCTTGCCAGCACATGTGCTTGCTGTGACTAGGTCACAGGCCAGAAAATGCCCCACTGAACAGGTGCTGGATCCTGGAACAATGGACCAGACACCTTCCAAGAAGAAGAGCAGTAGGGTTAAGGTATTTCCTTCCCCCTTGCCCCAGGTTGAGGATCAAGTCTCAGAGGAGGCTGACCTACTGGAGCTGAGGGAAACTGAGCCTAAAGAATTTGAACTTGATCAAGTTGAATTTCTGGGCTCAGGGGGACCCTCCAGAGCAGACCTGGGGAAGGAACAGTTAGCCTGCCCTTCTCTGGAACCCCTCAGACAGCAGGCTGCTGCTGAGGCTGCAGGGAACGCCACAGGTGCCCACAAGGTATACTGGGAAGATGGACTCCTGTACTCTGAGTCAAGAGACCCCAAGCCTGGTGCAACCAGGAGGCTGGTCATCCCCTTGTCTCTGAGAGGTTTCCTTCTCACCTTGGCCCATGAGATTCCCCTTGCAGGTCACTTAGGCCAGAACAAGACTTGAGACAGAATTGTCTCACACTTTTACTGGCCTCACATGAATGCAGATACCAAGGAGTTTTGTCGCTCCTGTGTCACTTGCCAAGCCAGTGGTAAGTCAGGTGGCACTACAAAGGCCCCCTTATACCAATGCCTGTGGTGGGGGTGCCCTTTGAAAGAGTGGGGATTGACATTGTTGGTCCAATGGAACCCCAGACAGCATCAGGGCACAAGTTTATACTGGTGGTGGTGGACCATGCCACCAGGTATCCTGAAGCTATTCCCCTTAGGACCACTACAGCACCTGTTGTGGCAAGAGCCCTAGTTGGAGTGTTCTCCAGAGTGGGCTTCCCTAAGGAGGTTGTCTCTGACAGAGGTGCAAACTTCATGTCAAGCTACTTAACTGCTATGTGGAAGGAATGTGGTGTCAACTACAAGTTCACTACACCCTATCATCCACAATGCAATGGGCTTGTTGAAAGGTTCAACAGGACCCTAAAAGGGATGATTCATGGACTACCTGAAAAGCTCAGGCGTAGATGGGATGTCCTGATACCCTGCCTTTTATTTGCTTATAGAGAAGTCCCACAAAAGGGGGTTGGCTACAGCCCTTTTGAACTTTTGCATGGACATCCTGTAAGAGGACCACTGTGTTTGGTGAAGGAAGGATGGGAGAGACCTCTCAAAAAGCCTGCAACCAGCATAGTGGACTATGTACTTGGTCTCCGCTCCAGGATGGCTGAGTATATGGAAAAGGCATCTGAAAACCTTAAGGCCAGTCAAGAACTTCAAAAAGCTTGGCATGACCAAAAGGCTGTCCTGACTGTGTATCAGCCTGGACAGAAGGTGTGGGTGTTGGAGCCAGTGGCCCCAGCAGCACTCAAAGACAAATGGTCTGGGCCCCACACAATTCTTGAGCAAAAGGGAGAGGTCACCTACCTGGTGGACCTTGGAACTCCCAGGAGCCCCCACAGGGTGCTCCATGTGAACAGGCTCAAAGCATATGTCGACAGGAAGGACATGAGCTTGCTCATGGCCATAGATGAGGGACAGGAGGAAGAGAGTGACCCTCTCCCAGACCTGCTCACTCAGAATCCTGATGATGGATCAGTAGATAGTGTTGTCTTTTGTGGCAGCCTCTCTGAACATCAACAGAAGGATTGCAAACAAGTTCTTCAATCCTTCAGGCATATGTTCTCTCTAACACCCAGTCAAACCAATTGGTGTACCCATGAGGTTGACACTGGTGACAGCTTGCTTGTAAAGAGTAAAATCTACAGGCAGCCTGATCATGTTAGAGACTGCATCAAAACAGAAGTGCAGAAAATGTTGGAGTTGGGAGTCATTGAACCCTCAGATAGCCCTTGGGCTAGTCCAGTAGTTCTAGTGCCAAAGCCTCACACCCAGGGTGGTAAGAAAGAGATGAGGTTTTGCGTAGACTACAGAGGTCTCAATGCAGTCACTAAGACTGATGCCCACCCAATACCAAGGGCAGATGAACTTATAGATAGATTGGCTTCTGCCAACTACTTAAGTACATTTGACCTGACAGCTGGGTATTGGCAAATCAGGTTAGCTGAGGATGCCAAGCCCAAGACAGCATTTTCAACCCCTGGTGGACATTATCAATTTGTGGTAATGCCCTTTGGTCTGAAAAATGCACCTGCCACCTCCAAAGGCTGGTGAATCATGTTCTCACTGGGCTGGGTGACTTCTGTGCAGCATATCTTGATGATATAGCTGTCTTTAGCTCCACCTGGGAGGATCACCTGGTCCACCTGAGGAAAGTGTTAGAGGCACTGCAAGCAGCAGGTCTCACTATCAAGGCCACAAAGTGCCAGATAGGGCAGACACAGGTTGTATACTTGGGCCACCTTGTAGGTGGAGGCCAAGTTCAGCCACTGGAGAGCAAGATACAGTCAATCAGGGACTGGGCTCCTCCAACCACCCAGACTCAGGTTCGAGCTTTCTTGGGCCTGACTGGTTACTACAGAAAGTTTGTCAGAAATTATGGATCAATTGTGACTCCACTTAATGAACTGACAAGTAAGAAAATGCCAAAGAAAGTTCAGTGGACAGCAGGCTGTTAAAAAGCATTCGATGACCTAAAGCAGGCCATGTGCACAGCACCTATCCTCAAGAGTCCAGACTACTCCAAACCATTCATTGTCCAAACAGATGCTTCTGAGTTGGGTGTGGGAGCTGTTCTATCTCAACTGAATTTTGATGGTAATGACCAGCCCATTGCTTTTATAAGCAGAAAGGCTGACTGCTGACCCCCAGAGAGATAAATTGGTCAGCTATTGAGAGGGAGGCCTTTGCTGTGGTTTGGGCCCTGAAGAAACTGAGGCCATACTTGTTTGGTACTCATTTCAAGATTCAGACCGACCATAAGCCCCTCTTGTGGCTAAATCAGATGAAGGGTGAAAATCCCAAACTGCTTAGGTGGTCCATTTCTCTACAGGGGATGGATTTTACAGTGGAGCATAGACCTAGTACCGATCACGGCAATGCAGATGGGCTCTCCAGGTATTTCCACTTAGAGCAAGAAGACTCACCTGGTCAAGGTTAGTTTATTGTCCCAAAGTTTGGGGGGGGTCATGTAGGAGAGTAGGGTCTGCAATCCTATGATCACCCAGATTTTTTGCTTTTGTTTCACTGGTTTACGACTTTCTCTGGCTGTGGGCCTGCTAATCAGACCCACAGCCTAACTGTTCTCTCACTAAATTGACATGTGTACCTTAGGTGCATTATCCAATTGGTACTGGGCCACCTTATCAGACCCTGTAACTCAGAGCATAGGTGTACCCAGGGCCTACCAGGGGCTGAGGCATGTATTATGCCACCCCTGGGTGGCCATCTAAATCTGACACAACTGGCTGCACGACAGCTGGGGCAAGGTGGTGTAATCACCCTTTGCTTTAGATATAGTATACCTATATCTAACCCTAAAAATGGACACACAGATTCCTATCAGTCACTCCTATGGCAGGCCTTGACAATCCTGAAGGCAGAGTGCTTGGAATTGTATGAGATGGTGCTCTGGCATGAGCTGAGGCCGTTTGCAGCTTGCGGAACCAAGTCCTAATAGCTGTTCCATGATAACGCATACCATATACTCTTAAGTGCATTATAATCCTCGTGGTTAAATGCTATCTTTGGTATCGCTTTATCAAAACATGTTGAGTAAGGAGTCATACGAATTGGAATACTAACCCCTCGCCAATTCTGGCGACGGGGTTAGCATTCCACCCTTCTAGAGGGACACGACATGTATGTAACTGTGAACCCTGGTTCAAGGTAACTCAAGCCTCAGCATCACAAAATGGATGCTGCCACCACAGACACAAGTCTGACCCCCTGCAGCTGGGAGTCCTTCCCGCGAGGGGAGCTTGGACAAAGGGTTTCCTGTCAGGGGCGGTGCTAGCACCATCCCAGACAGGGTTTTGTGTATCCTGGGTAGGCAGGGCCTTACAGGAAGGTGACTGCAAGTGGCACCCTGGTGCTCACTACGCATCTGCCGGCTAGAACCAGTTCCAGGGGCACACCAGCCCCTGTGCTGGGGAAAGTCCGGCATGGGAGAGGGGTGTAACCACCCCCCTTCCTGGTCCCACCCCTAGGGCAGGACCTAGTCGCGTACCCACCCCTTTCTTTAGGATAAAGGCAGGAGCGGGGACCCTTCCAAATTAGATCATCTTTGAATCAAGAAACTACTTTCCACGAAAGGAACTCTCGACTCTTTTCAAGATTCTCCCTTGTGACTAAGGAGTAGTCACCCTGCATCCACAGGCACCATCTAAGAACTCTGCGGTTTGCTGCACGTCCTTCCTCCGGAATCCGACTGCCCAGCTCGACGAGACCAGGCTTCCCTGGCACCTTTGACCTCTACCTACCTCTACAGCTAAGCTGAGAACCGTAGGTGCGACGAGACCTCGAGGGACCGGCTATCATCAGAACTGCACGACTTCTATCCAGCACGACCGCCGAGGGATCCTCTGGTGAGTGCTTTGGGGTCCGAGAAGCCCCGACCCTGAGCAGCTCCAGCACCGAAGTCCAGCCCCCCAGCATCCACGAGATCTGCGTGGGGCCCTTCTGCTTTTTGCTGCTCACTGCGTTGTCTGGCTATTAGCCCGCTGGCTTGTGGCCTTCCCGACGACGACCGACGACAACAACACTGCTGGTCTGGTTGCTCCAGACTGGCCCTTGCTCCCTTCCAAAAGAGGAGCACCCCGGACCCTCCTGGTCCACTCCAGACGCCATTTTAGGTCCACCGCGTGGGCTTGAATTTGCCAAGACTTGTTGCCCCAATCCTGGGTCCAGCGTCGTCGACAGCATCAACCATCGTGGGACAGCTCGCACCTCCATCCTGGTCGCCGACAACGCCTCCTGGACCGTGAGACTGCAGAGCCCAACGTCGCCCACTCACCTGGTCGAGGTGACTACCATCCGGTGCCATCCTGGTGCCCATTTGACCACTGGCTAGTGGTTAAGACCTTGGTCCCCTCTGCTTTCAGGTTTCATCCATCTTCGATCCAGGCTTGGATCACTTCGAACAATCTTCACTGGTCGCCTGCCAGCAACTCTTTCTTCAGGCTCCTGGTTCGTCAACGAGGATTCCCGACGTCTTTACAGACCTATGCAGCCGCAGCCCCTGGGCTAGGTAACTTCGGCATTTCGGTGCCCCAGCATAGCCTCACTATCCAAGGGTCCAGATCCACTTTCGTTTTTGACCTACCTAGTAGGGTTCGCACGAGAACACTAACTTTGCTTTTACTAGCCTCCATAGACTTTGTCCCGCATCCCGCGTGAGAGTGCGCACTCTGCACCCGAGTCCCCTAGGCCTCCTACTAGTAATCTGAAGGTTCAGTAACGTAGTCCTAGCGATTCCAAAGCCTATTAGTCCAGTACTTACCTGCTAGTAATTTCGCATTCCACTTTTGTAGTATATGGTTTTCCGTGCCCCTCGGGCATTTGTGTAAATTGTGCAACTTAAAGTATTTTCGTAAGAGTTTTGTTGTGTGCTTAGTACCCTGTCCTCATAAAGAGTACAGGGCTGTTGTGATTTAAATAAATACACTGTTTACTTTCATAACACTTGTGTGGTGTCCTTTCACTTGGTGTTCAAGGGGTATATGTGATGGTATAACAGCTGGCTTAACACGCCCTCTAGAGTTTAGCCCGAAGACAGCTCTTGTCCATGCTACTAGGATAGCTGGTCTATCGGTTGACTTACAACCAATCATCAATAAGGGTTGTTTGGACTGATACATAGTGATCACTAGAATAGTGAGCACTGCATATCAGGCCAACTTCTCACAGGGAGGGTTTTGTGGGAGGGTGAGGTAAAGGAGAGGAAAAGCAGGAAATAGATTAAATTAGGGAAGGGGAAATTGAAGTGTAAGAGAATTGAAGATAAAAAGGGGAGGATGAGGGGAATTTGAGGGGATAGGGAAGGGTGAGGGGAAGGTGGAGGTGGTGGGAGAGGGGAAGTGAAAGGAAGTGGAGGGAATGGATGGGTTAGGGAAAGATAGAGAAAAGGGAAGGGTGGGAGTGGGAGAGTGGTGAGGGGAAGAAGGGAGAGGGAAGAGAATGGCATGGGAACCGATCAGGGGTAAGGAACGGAAGGAAAGGGGAGTGTATTGGGAGGGAAGGGAAATTGAGTTTCAAGCCAGTCTCAAGTCAGTTTCAAGTTTGGTTTCAGTTTGGTTTCAAGTTTGGTTTTCAGTTCACTTTTCGTTTGGTTTATATACTTCATTTTAACTTACCTTGTCCCTTTTGACCCATCCCCACCCACCTCTTATTTAGAGCCTGAGAGGCCCCGGTTGCATCCGCCTCTCGAGGGCCTCAGCTCCAGCCGCCAGCAGTGGTCCTCTCCGTCCGGTGCCCATGAGTGCAATGCTGCGGCGGCCTCGTTACCAGCCTTTCATACCAGGGACACGTCACAATAGAGACTTTTCAACGTGTCATCATACATCACCGGTTTATGGGTGATGACAGGTGTTGCGGTGTAGCAGGCGAGACACAGTTGTAATTAAATTTCCTGAGAAAAAAACAATAACTTACTTAGAAACAAAAATGATCCTCCGATGAACATCAAAGACGATTCCAACCTACCCGACATCCTCCCCCCCTCAATGGCCGCTCCCTGTCTCTGCTACGGGGAGGTCTACCCTCTGCACTTAGCACGGACCTCGTGACATCACATTGGAGGACCTGCTTGTCATAGGTGTTCCATTCACAAGATTCTGTTGCTCGTGCTGCGGGGAAGGCGCGGGCCTAAGGATGATTGTCACAACTTGGTTGTACACGCATCTGTACAAACACGTGCGAAGACACTCAAACCGAGGTGTCATTCTCAAGTTTTCCAGGTCCATCCTTCATGTGCTGCTCCAGTCCACGTTTTTCCCTTGAATTCTGGGACGTGTAGTTCTGTTTATTTCAGTATAAAACAGGACTACATGTCCCATATAAATCAGTGGAAAAAACCTGGACTGGAGCAGCACATCTCGCATGGAAACTTGGCAGCTATGGAATTCTTACAACTTGCTAAACTAGCACGCACAGCAGGAGAGATCTGGATTGTTTTCCCGGAGGTGCCGTGGGCTTCCTCATGGATGGAATCGATCCCGGTGCGCAGGAAGGGTAGTGCGCTAGTGTCAGATTTGTATAAAGCGCTATAAAAGAGGGCAGGTCTGCAGTGATGAAGGTACAAAAGCATGGGACAGAGAATTGCAGAGCCCACTGAAAGACACGCGGGAGGGCCTGTGTTGAATTCCTAGAAGTGGGCAGCAGTGCCAGATTTAAACTGGTACACTTCAGTTTCCCTCACTGCACATGCCTGCACCCACTAGAGTTCATTGAATATACCCCAAAAGACCCCATAGATGGCCAATACGTGCTGATCAAGAGGCCTCAGGGCTACACATGACGTGTAGAATACTGAGGGGTTCTTGGGATGCTGCAGTGACAGGACACAAACAGGTGACCCACATCCATCTCCAGACTTTGATACAGCAATGGTGGAATGGTTTTGATGTCACTGCTATCATCATGGTGAACAAGGATGATTTGGAGGTCATCTGCATCCTAGTCCATTGGTCACAATTGGTTTTCCGAGGCACCATATAGGTATTAGACCCCATGGGAACACCACTGACGAAGGCTTATTTTCAGATAACGAGTAATCAAGGTAAACGTGTTGCCCATATGTGAGAAATGAACAAATACTGTGTACTCCCACTTCCTAGTCTTGGCATGTGAGCTGCTTTCCATGGTGTATGTTATCAAAGGCCGGGGTCCAACTGGGACTGAATTAGGTCCGAGCATAAAAATAAAAGTGGCACTATTAGTGAATTAGAAAACTAGAAAGTGCCCCATGTTTGCAAATTTGGGGCAGTTTTGAACTTGTAAATACAAGCTGTATAAGTGTTTTTCAAGGATGGGAGACTGCATGGATTTGAGCCATCTGCAGGCAACGTCTACTTTAGTATTATTGAAATCGAGAGTTAAAACTGACCGATCAGACCATAAAACAGACCCGCAAACAACCAGAAAACCGGCTCATACCCTGAACTTCCACACCAGCTTGTCTGTTAGTGTCTGATTGCCCTATGGGCCAGTCGAATCCTGTCAAAGGTAGAAGATGCGCCTAAAACGATCAGTGCAGAATATTCACATTTGTGTGGGATTTTTAGTAATTGTTCTAAGTCATGAAGTATGCCACCGAGACTGTAAGTGAATTTTTCTATCTTTGTTATTCCCTTTTCTTTTTTTTTCTTTAACCCTCCATCCTCCCCTCCTCACCATAACTGCCCGGTAGCAGTCGCTACTGTGAAATTAAAAGATGCTTTTTGTCAGGCAACTGAGGGTCATTCATTCTATCAGCTTTGGGCAGAGGAAAGTGTGAGTGCTTGGTGGGGTGAAACATAAATCTCTGTACTGGATAAATTAGTCCACTGAGCCACAAGACATTGCTTTGGTCACCAAAGGGTTGGCCATTTATAAACATGGATGGATATAAAAATATTGATGCTTAAACTTCAGTTCTGGTTCATTGGAGCTCTGGCACAAGAGCCACAAGTATTTTGTGAATCACTTGTCAAAGCGCCATCCAATTAATGTACTAGTCCTCATTTTATACTCTATATGATATTGATTAATTAAAAAAAAGAAAACTGAAGTTGATAGGGAGTAAAATGAGTCTACTATGTTTGCATTGCCTACGCTATACAAATCCGCAAATTAATGAGTTAAGGTTCTGCCTTTACCATGTGTCCCAACCCGCAACCCTAAGTCAGTCTTAACTCCCTCACCATGAGGAATGTAGAAACGAGATGTAAATGATACAGTGGTTATTTATATTTGTAGGTGTGTGTGAGAAGGTGGATTATTAGTTGGGTTGGTTGGTAGTCTAGCATAAGTAATTATGTTACTATTCTTGTTTGGTCCAGTATGGGTTCCAGTAGTTAAACCTGAGCTCAATGCCTGGTAGCTATGGCACAGGAGGTGAACACCCATTACAACAATGTCCTCAGTTCGCGGTGCCATCACAACGCGATTTTCACATTGCAGGAACTTTTACATTGTGCGCCTGAACAACGCAAGCACTTGCATCGCAGTGTCCTTCACATAGTATGCTTTTATTACGCAAGTCCGGGTAAAACAACGCAAGCAAGCAGGCCAAATAAATCATATTAAATAATAGTTTCTCCCTTTATCATTCATAGCATTCTACGCAAGTCGGGCCAAATAAATAATATTATATAAAGAAAAATAATATTATATAAAGAAAAATAATATTATATAAAGAAAATTAAAGTTGTGCTATTAGTACTTAGTAGTGGTTGCAATGGGTCATCTTAACTGAAGTGGGGGATTTAATTATACAGATTTTTCGTTGGTTAATAACAAAAAAACGGGCCCGGAGAGGTACATTGAGTTAATAATGCTAATGATGTTAATAGCGGTACTAATGCTATATATTGTTATAAAAAAAGTAGATTGGTATTATTTGGGCCTTGTAGAGGAGAACTGGTTCACTGTGATTTTATTGCTTCTGATTAGCCCTGTCACTGCCCTCCTCCCATTCAAAGAAAACCTTAAATATTGAATCGGCGTTCGTGCCTTTAAACATAGTGGGGATACAATTTTTAAAAAAAAGATAAAATAACATCCGATCTCTCTTCCATGAGGGCTTAGGTATGACCTGGTCCTGCGGGCCGCCCAGGAAAATGCCGGGCCCCGGGGAAAGCAGAGTCGCAGACTAGTCTTTCCCCGGGGTCTTTCGCGAAGGGGAGGAGTTAGGGGGTGGGTACTTAAGCGCGGGGGAGGAAGGGATCTTCCTCTTTTCTGCGCCTGGCACCATCGGGAGGGAGCTCGAAAGGAGTTGTAGTTAGTGCGTAGTTTGAGGCCTAGTGCTACTTTGTGGGTTTTTGTGCTCGGAGCTGTTCTACGGCAGCTGGGGTTTACTTGTCCTCCTGTTTTTGCCTTTTGCTTGGGTAGGATGTCTGGTGTGTCGGCGGAACAGGTCCGTGAGACCTTGTTGCTGCTTGCTAGGGCCGGCCGCGAGGATCTGATTAGGCCGGGGGTCATGGACCAGGCCTGGGTGGGGGCCACCAGGGGCACGAGGGCTGCATCGGCCGGGGTTCAGGCGGCGGTTTTCGCCTGCATGGAGGATGACCTGGTTCAGGAGGGTGGACCTGCGGCTAGGAGGGGGGGGGGGTGTTCCCAAGGATACGGCGCGGGGTGGGAAGCGCAGGACAACTTCCGCGCGGCCCTTCCCCCCGCTGGGATTTTTGCCTGGGGCTTCGGGGGCGGCCGTTACGGCCGTGCCTTCCGCGCTTCCGCTCCGCGGGCCCCTGGTGGCGCCGGCCGGCGCCGCGCAGGGGGAGGGGCTGGAGGGTGCCCTGGCCGGGCCTGCTGTGGTCCTGGCGGGGTCGCCGAGCGGCGGTGGGGCCCCTGGGCCTCTGGTCCGCGTGGAGGATGGCCCTGTTCGTGGGGAGGGGCCTGGGTTTGGGCTGCTGGAGTCGGGGGAGGTGTCTGGGGAGGCCCCTATTGACCTGTCCAGGGGTTCCAGGGCAGGCACCCCGGCCGTTGGCGCCTGGGTTCACGGCGGGCCGGAGCGCTTCGCCCGCTCTGATCCCCATTAGCGGCCGGGTTGGGTGCAGGGTTTCCAGCAGGTGGGTTCCTTCCCCCGTGGGGGTGATTTCTTTGGCTACGGCCCGCCCCCTCCCCCTCCGATTTGGGGTTCTGTTTCCTGGGAGGAGAGGTCACGTGGGGAGCGTATTCTGGAGCAGATTCAGGAGGTCAGGTGGGCAGAGGAGACGAGGGCCAGAGTGGGTGCAGTTTGGGGCCACGACATCGAAGGTCCTCCCACCCCCACCTCTGAAGAGGAGAGGGAGGCGGAGAGGCAGGAGGAGGAGGCTAGGAAGGCGAAGTTGAAGCAGTCAGGGCTGGCCACCCACCTTCCCAGGGGCGCGGCCGGAGTAGGGACGGCCAACACGGCTTTGAGGCCCGATGGTGCCGGGGCCCTGCCAGGTTCGAGCGACCTGGGGGGCGGGAGGGGATCCAAGTCGGCGGTTGTCGGCAGAGCCAAGGGGGGCCTTGCGGGGCGCACCACGGCTCCGAAACGCAGGCCGGAAGATGTAGGGCAGTCCGCGGCGGCTGTCCCTCCTCCGCGGGATCGGGCAACGGCTGCTCGTGGCGCCACCGGAATGCGTAGCCGCGCTTGTGTGCAGAAGGGTGTGAAACGTGCTGTGAAGGATGTGGCCTGCGAGGGAGTGGATCTGGAACCGGTGCTTGAACTGGATTACAGCGAAGAGAGTGAAGAGTTGGAAGATGGGGAGGTGCGGGATGACTTGGAAGGCGTAGGCCGCGCAGCGGGGGATGACGACCTTGGTGTGTTACAGGTCGAGCCCGGGACGAAGAAGAAGACTGGATCTGGGAAGGCTCGTGGGAAGGAGCCCAGAGGAAGGCCCCGGGAGCGGACGGAGGCACTGACAGGTGAGAGTGCCTGGTGGGCGGTTTGGGATGACGCTCCCCGGGGTGGGGATGGCAGGAAACGCACCTGCAGGTCGGTGGGTGTGGGGGATGGGTCTGTGAGGGAGGGGGGGGCGCCTTCGGGCGGTCCACCTGCGGATGGTAAGAAGGTGGATGGTAAGTCGGTGACTCTGGGGGTGCAAACAGACAAAAGTGATGGCAAAGATGAGAAGGGGGTGAAGGTCCCGAAGAAGATGCCTTATATGGGGTTGGCGATGCCTTTGGGGTCGCACTTGTCAGAGAAAATGAGGGACAAAATATGGAAACATGAGTTTGTGGATGTTTTTAAACTACTACACCGGGAGGTTCAGGCGAAGGAGGGTTCCAAGGAGGAGGAGTGGGAGTTGACGAGGCGGCCTAGGGTGCCGATCACTATGGAGAATTGGACGTCGGCCTTTCTGATTTATGCTAGCGTGTATTGCCAGAAATATCTGGACCGGGCTATTGCGCTGTTCAAGTATATGGACATCATTCGCAAGGCCCAGATGCAGTTTGGTGGGTTCGCGTGGTTGAGCTACGACGAGGAGTTTCGGGCCCGGGTTGGTGCGGATCCGGAGAAGAGTTGGGGGGAGGTGGACCAGGAGCTATGGATGCAGTGGATGGCGTCTTCGCACTCGTTGGCCTCGACCCACACGGCCAGTGGTTTACCGGTTTTGTATCGGTCTTTTCCGACGCGTCCCGCCCAGGGCGGGGCGGGGGGCGGAACTGTGCCCAGCACCATTGTGTCCGGTCAGCCGCCCAAACCGGGTGGGGCCAACACGGGGGCATGTTGGAGTTTCAATCGGGGTTTCTGCTCTCGGTACCCTTGCAAGTTAAAGCACGAGTGCTCAAAGTGCGGCGGGAAGCACCCCCTTACTCAATGCCTCTCGCTCGCCACCCCCTCCGAACAGTGGAGGAACGCGAGGGGTCGGGGCCAGCCTGGCCCGAAGGGCGCCTACTCCGGTTAACGTTGAGGCGATGGCCCCGTGGCTCGCGTGCTATCCTGATCGCGAGGCCGCGGCGCGGCTCTTCTGGGGTTTCACTGAGGGCTTTCGGGTGGGATACCAGGGTCCCAGGGAGCGTCGTTGGGCTGAAAATTTGAGGTCGGCGAAAGAATTGCCGGGAGTGGTGGCTGCGAAGTTGGACAAGGAGGTGGCGGAGGGGAGAGTGGCAGGGCCGTTTGCTGACTGGCCATTGCCGGACCTGATCATTTCCCTGTTGGGGGTGGTGCCGAAGAAAGAGGAAGGGGAGTTCAGAATGATTCACCATTTGTCATGGCCGGAGGGTCGATCGGTGAATGACTTCATTGCAGAGGAAGACTCGAGGGTGCTGTATGCGTCGGTGGACGATGCGGTTCGGATGGTGCGGTTGTGTGGTCCCGGTGCGGAGCTGGCGAAGTGTGACATTAAGTCGGCTTTCCGGCTCCTGCCTATTCACCCGGCTGATTTTGCGCTTTTGGGCATGCAGTTCGGGGGTGCCATCTACGTCGACAAGGTCCTTCCCATGGGTTGTGCCATCTCCTGTGCGTTGTTTGAGCTTTTTAGCACTTTTCTGCAGTGGGTCATGGTGCGGGTGAGTGGGTGCCGCGAAGTCACTCACTACCTGGACGACTTCCTTTTCCTGTGCAGGGCGGGGTCGGGGGATTGCGGCAGGGCCCTGTCGCGTTTCCAGGCCTTGGCCGTGCAGTTTGGGGTGCCTCTAGAACGGCGGATCCCTTTGCGGGCAGTTCAGAAGCTTCTAGGTTTCCTTAACTTTGCATGCAGGGTAGTGCGGGCAGGGCGCACGTTCTGTCGGCGGCTCGGCATGGCCATGTCGGGGGCGGTGCTTCCGCATCACAGGGTGAGGATCTCCCTGGGGGTGAGGACGGATTTGAGGACTTGGATTACGTTCCTGCAGGATTTCAACGGGGTGCCTTTGGAGTTTGATGAGGACAGGGCGGTCTGACAATGCCAAATTTTCTCTGACGCGGCTGGGTCAGCGGGGTTTGGGGTTTTCTGGGATGGTCGGTGGTGTGCGGAGAGCTGGCCGGCCTCCTGGATCAAGCAAGGCAGGAGCATTGCCTGTTTGGAGTTCTTCCCATTGCTGGTGGCGCTGGTGGTGTGGGGGGAGGACTTTCGGGACAGGACGGTGCTCTTTCACGTTGACAATATGACGGTGGTGGACCTTGTTAATAACCAAAGGGCGAGGGACCTGCGAGTGCTGCGGCTGTTGCGTAGATTCATGTTGGCGTGCCTGCAGTTGAATGTGGTGTTTCGGGCCAAACATGTCCCTGGGGCGAATAATGACATTGCGGATGCTTTGTCTCGTTCGCAGTGGCAGCGGTTCCGACACCTGGCGCCGGGAGCGGACGCCTGCAAGACCGAGCTGCCGGACGGCATCTGGGCCTTGGGGGAGTGCGGATGATTGGTCTGGTGGAGGGTTCGTTGGCTCCGTCCACGAGGAGGACATATCGCCTGGCATGGTCTGAATTTAGTTCTTTTATGGGCTGGACGGTGGATGGTGTGGTGAGTGGGGAATCCGCTGTGCTGGAGGGGTTGAGGGGCTACGTGCTAGCCTGTATGGACCGAGGCCTGACTGCTGCTACGATTTCTGGGAAATTGGCTGGTATTTCCTTTTACTGTGTTTTGTTTTTGGGTTTTGACCCCACCAAGGATGTGGTGCTGGCTCGCATGTTGCGGGGGTGGAGCCGGGAGAGCGGCGCCGGGAGGGGGCGTCTAAGGGAGGCAGTGATGTTTGACTTGTTGGTTCGGCTGGTTGGGGTGTTGCCGGAGTGCTGCTATGACAGGGTTGAGGTGGGCCTGTTTCGTCTGTGCATGGTGTGGATGTTCTTTGGGGCGTTTCGGGTGTCTGAGTTGTTGGGCACGAGACGGGGGCCGGCAGGTTGTTTGAGGATGTGCGTGTCGATGCGGGCGTTTGGGGATATGGCTGGGCCGCACGAAGACGGATCAGGTGGGCAGAGGCAAGTGGGTGTGGTTGAATGAGTCTGGTGGGGCGGTCTGCCCGGTTCTGGAGTGGCGGTCTTTCTGCGGGTCGGTTGGGGCCCGGGGGGGCGAGATTTTCTGTCATGCCTCTGGTGCGAGAGTGTCGGCTGGCCAGTTGTTGGCGGTGTTGCGTATGGCTTTGGGGCGACTGGGGGTTGATGGAACTGGTTACGGGACTCATTCCTTTCGCATTGGGGCTGCGACTGCGGCGGCCCGTCTGGGTTGGTCCTGGGACAGGATTAGGAGGATTGGGCGTTGGAAGTCACGCTGTTGCGAGAGATATGTGAGGAAGTAGTCGGGTCCCAGGCAGGTTTGTTGGTGTTGCACTGTTTTGTTTGCCTGTTCTAACATCTTTTTCTTCGTAGGTTGCGTGGGTGGCCCGGGTGGTAAGACGGTGACTTGGATCGTTGGGCACTCATTCGTGCACTGGGCTTCCAAATACGCTGACCAGCAGGTTTACGGCTGTAACCTGGGACTGAGAGGACAATTGCACGAGGTGAAATGGTGGGGAAAGAGCGGAATGCGATGGGGGGCACTACTGCCCTGGCTCGCGAAGATGGTCCCACAGAGGGGATGCCCGGATTTGTTGATCATTCATTTGGGAGAGAACGACCTGGTGCAATTGTCTGGACTGGCTTTGTTGCAACTCATGCAAAGGGACTTGGATGTGTTGAAATCAAGGATGGCGGGGGCCTGCATTGCCTGGACGGAGCTGGTCCCCCGGAAAGTTTGGAGGGGGGCCATGAAACATGGGGCTATTGAGAAGGCCCGGAGGAAGCTTAATCGGGCGATGAGACTGTACTGTGCGGACAGGGACGTTAAAGTCATTTCACATCCTGGGATACGACTGGAGGAGCCTTTAGCGTTTAGGGAGGACGGTGTGCACCTGTCTCGGCTGGGGAATGCGTGGTACATGATGGAGTTGCGGGATGTGGTGAGCAGTTTGTGGAACGAGTCGATCTGGTGCCGGCGGGAGTGACTGTGCAGTGACGGACGGACGGCCCCGTGGGGGGGGGGGGGGGGGGCAGTGTACCGCCCTACAGGGGGTCCACTGGTTGGCAGGTTTCGAAGGGACAGGGGGTCAAGAGCGGGCATACCCATCCCTTGGGGGGGGAGTTGGCACAGGACGGACAGAAGTTTGATTGGGAGTTTGCAATGACTGGGGGCTGGAAGACGGTGATTGACGTACAAGAGAAGGGTGTTTGGAGCCGCTAGGGCTTAGTGATGACGTGGGTGAATGAAACGAATGGGGGGGAAGTGTGAATGGGGGTTTGCTGTTACTGTTATCGTTGATTTATTGTTATGTACAGATTTGCAGTTCTGGTCTAATAAAATGGCCTTTTACGCTGACACTGCGTGGTCTGTTTATTGCGCGATGCCGGGCCCCGGGGAAAGCAGAGTCGCAGACTAGTCTTTCCCCGGGGTCTTTCGCGCAGGGGATAGGCCAGGTAGGGGAAGGGGAGGAGTTAGGGGGTGGGTACTTAAGCGCGGGGGAGGAAGGGATCTTCCTCTTTTCTGCGCCTGGCACCATCGGGAGGGAGCTCGAAAGGCCGCCCACCCACCCGGCAATTGGAGGTGGTTCTTGGGCTGGTCTGTTGCGTTGCCAGTTTAGGCCAGAGCTGCTGTAGGCAGGTTTCGAAGGGACAGGGGGTCAAGAGCGGGCATACCCATCCCTTGGGGGGGGAGTTGGCACAGGACGGACAGAAGTTTGATTGGGTGTTTGCAATGACTGGGGGCTGGAAGACGGTGATTGACGTACAAGAGAAGGGTGTTTGGAGCCGCTAGGGCTTAGTGATGACGTGGGTGAATGAAACGAATGGGGGGGAAGTGTGAATGGGGGTTTGCTGTTACTGTTATCGTTGATTTATTGTTATGTACAGATTCGCAGTTCTGGTCTAATAAAATGGCCTTTTACGCTGACACTGCGTGGTCTGTTTATTGCGCGAAGAAGGATGGACAAAGTCTGGCCACACCCCTGGTTCATCGACCCGACAGGGAGGAGAGGTGACAAAGACCAACCTGGTCTGTGCTTTTGGTGGCTGGCGAGGTTACACAACCACCACCACTGCCCACCTGGTGAGTAGGGGAAGGACACATACCACGAGCAGTTCACCCCAACTACCCCAACTCTCTTTGAACAGGAAAAGAACGCGTGCATAAGCACAGGGCCGTAGTCGATACGAGGTTCAAACAGGGCTAGAGTCGGGTTCTCCGTTACTAACCATCTCCAAACAGGTGCCCGAGACTGCCCGTGAAGAAGGGGATCCTGCACCCTGTGCAGCAGCAAAGGTGAACGAAGGAAGGTGGGACACGAGTGCAGACAAGGCGATGCTACGCGCGCGCAGGGCTCCCATCTCAAATCACAGTGACGTAACTATCAGCGAACACCATTTACAACGATGTCCTCACTTCGCAGTGCCATCACAACGCGATTTTATGCAAAAAAAATCATTTATATCCAGCGCAATCAGCAAATTACATTTACTATTTTCAACATATCAAGTCCAATACCTGTGTACTTTCAGGCATAATTGTAAATGGAAATTGTAATATAATGTAAAGTCCTGGTTTCAATGCAAATTCATTACAGGGAGTTTACGAGCCAAAACGAGAAACCATTACGCGTTGTAATGGCGTGCAATTTTTCAGTATGCGTCCTAATGGATTTTGCTATAGGGTAAACAACATTGGCGTTTATACACCATGCGGTGGAGAAGCCTGTGAAGTAATAGGCTTTGCGATATGGAGGCTGTGTGCTAAAAGCATGCTTTGTAACGGTTGGCGATGTACTCTTCATACGTCCGCACAAAAACCACCAAACTTAATTTAAGAAAATGTATAACGCGTTTACAAATACGAAAACGTTGAAAACTCAAAAACACAACACAATAAATATCCTACTCCAAGTTATAATAATCGAGAATATTTGAAAAGACACCAAAATGGCAAAAAATCCAATAAGGGTAACCAGACATTTGAATTTTAACGTTTTAAATAAAAATAGCACCAAAAAGCACAAAGCGCCAACCGAGATTAATTGGTTGAGGTAGACCGGGTCAAAGTGTAGGTTTAAGGCTGACTGCAATGGAGCATGGGTCAGATACGAGGATAGGTTGATCCTGGCCATAAAATTAACTTCACACTTAGGAAATTTTCAAGAAGGTAGAGTGCTCAGCTGCGCAAGGCTGCAAGCTGGATTGGTCGAACAATTGTTTTTTGCTGGACCTAGAATTGGGGAACTGCTTGTTTTCTTAATGCCATCGTTCATACTTTTGGGTTCTATGTCATCTATACTAATATAATAAAGAGAGAGCCCAAACCTTTGAGGCGGGTAATCTCAGGAACCACAGCACCAATCACAACACCCAATACAGCGTTGGAAAGGGCAGTTGCAGCAGAAGGACATAGGCTATGCAGACGCCCACCATATACATTTAAAAGGTAAAAGAACCGGGCCAGAAAAGTAGTCCCTTGTGGGCGTGTCTGCGTTGTGCTGTGGGAGTGTGCGGGGGCGTGACAAACGCTGGTGGCATGTGGTATGTTCCGCCCTTCATGCCATGTCTCATATTGTGTGCTGTGGGCGTGTGCTGGGGGCGTGGGCGTGTGCGGGAGCGGGATTACGGAAACAAAAGAGAGCGTTGTGCCCAATATTTCTTTGTTTTTTCTTCCCAGGTTCTGTACATTCCATCTCCGGCTGTCCACCCTGCTCCCTTTAAATACCCCTGCATCCCATAATCATAACTCACCCTTACTCCTTAAAATACCCCAACACCCTTAAACACTAACCCATTTTAACCCTATAAATATACCCTGTACCCCAAAACCCAAACCTATCCCTAAACCCTAAAAATACCCCTGTACCCCAAAACCCAAACCTATCCCTAAACCCTAAAAGTACCCCAAAACCCAAACCTAGCCCTGAACCCTATAAATACCCCTGTACCTCAAAACCCAAACCTACCCCTGAACCCTAAAAATACCCCTGTACCCCAAAACCCAAACCTAGCCCTGAACCCTAAAAATACCCCTGTACCCCAAAACCCAAACCTACCCCTGAACCCTAAAATACCCCTGTACCCCAAAACCCAAACCTAGGGGGCGTGGCCGAGACAGCGATGTGAGCAGACGTGTCTCGAGCGAGCTCCGTCGCCCGCTGCTCTATCAAGCCTGATTCAGCGTAGTTTCGGGGGGCATCTGCTCCTGGGGACCCCTTGCGCACTGCCGACCCTGCTGGCGATCCTTTCTGGCGGCGAACCGAGGCTGTGTGAGCACACGCGGTCGCAGCGCTAAGTTCCGAGGCCCCTGTGATCGGCCGGTGGCCGCCATCTTACAGCGGGGCCTGCTGCCAAGACGTCTGGACCGGCTCCCACGGAGGGGACTGACACTGCGGTCCGGGTGAGGCTCCAGAGCACCCCTGATCCCTCCTGCGGCTCCATCCCATCAGCGGAACCTGCCTGACGCCAGCCAAGACGCGTCGAAGCTGCCGGGGCCGGGCTGCCACCAGTGGGGCACGCAGCAGCGGCCTGGGCGCCGCATCTACGCGAGCCCCCGGCTTTGGCGGGAACACTAGGCCCGGTCCGGAGGGGTCGCCGGAGGCCCCCTGCCCACGAGCCCTGGACACGGCTCCCTCGCCCATCGTTGGATCCATCCGGTGAGCTGCAGCGCGCCGCCCCCCCCCCCCCCCAACCATTTCCCGGAGGGGCCCGGCGATAGTGGGGCCCGACCGCGGGTCTGCCCGCCATCTTCCCCCCACGTACAGGCGACCCCTACCTGAGCGCTCCCTGCTGCCCTTGACAGCGGTCTGGGGGGGCGGCCCGACGCTGCTTGTTGGCGAGACTTGCGCCTTGGAGGGCCCCAGCTCTGCAGACCTCATCCCCTGACCGCCTCCCCGCTACAGCCCGGCCCTGTCGGCCTGGTGCACTACGGACTAGACGGCCCTGCTGCGAATATACCAGGACACCGGGGGCCCCCACTATCTTCTCCCCCTGACCCCGGACCACTTGCTGCTGAGACGCCCGGGGGAACCCTCTTGGACACTCCTCCGCCGCCGCCGCGGGGCCAGCTGGGCGCCGCGCCGGGAGTGGATCCTGACCCGGGCGGGACCGGGAGACTGCGCCACACCACGTACCATCGGAGGCCCTCCGACTGTAGGCCCCAGGCCCGGCCTGCACGCTACCTTGCTCTTCCTGGCTGCGCAGCCTGCCCCCGCTCCAGCGGCCCCTTCACATCTTGGACTACTACTGGCCTACTACTGCTTGAGTGTCCCCCGCGTTCTGTCAGCGGACAGCTCCGGCTCCGGACTCGTGAGGGCCGAGGCGCGCACCGCCATCTCTTGCCTCGTGGTCCTGAGCCTCTGACTGTGGGACCCGGGCGGCTGGATCACGGGGGCGCCCGCGGCCTCCCCCGGATTATCCCTCACCACCGACCAGGGATTGTGCGCAGTGTCTGACCCAGCCTCCCACTGCCCTTTGGCACCCTGAGGGGACCATGACCCGCGGCAAGGGGAACAAGCCGGACCCCCCGCCCACGACGACCAGAGGGGCATCGGTGGCTTCCATGTGGGGCAAGGTGGGCTCGCCATCATCCTCCGGGGGCCCCCCACCAGCATCGGGGGGGAAACCCCCACCACCAGCCGATTCTCCGCCAGTGACGCAGGCCTTCATGACTTCCTTCATGGCCGATCTAAAGACTGAGATTGGGTCCCTCAGGACGGAGGTCCACACATGCGTCAAAGAACTACGCAGGGAAGTCACCGACCTTGGCGACCGGGTCGACGGCCTAGAGAAAACGGTCGACTCCCGCACCGAAGACCTGGAACAGATCTGGCAGAGAGTGGCGACCCTTGAGGAGCAACATATCCAGCTCCAGATCAAGCAGGAAGACCTGGAAAACAGGGGACGCCGCAATAACCTCCGCATACGGGGCGTGCCACTCGGAGAAGAGGGGACTAATACCATGGCCTACGTGGCCCTACTCCTGCAAGCGGTGTGGGGCGAGGAGGACGCCCCCCCGCCGCGCCTCGACCGCGCACACCGAGTCTTTGGAGCGGGGGGAAAAGCGGGCCTCCTGCCCGACATCGTCACCAGACTCCATTACTTCACTGAGAAGGAGGCCATTTTGAAAGCGGCTAGGGACAACCCGGACTTGCAGTATGAGGGCCACAAGATCCAGATTTTCCAGGACTTAGCCCCCACCACACTCCATAGACGGAAGGTCTTCCGCCCGATCACAGAGAGACTCCGGACCCTCAACATCTCGTACCAGTGGGGCCATCCTTTTGCTCTTATCTTCAGGTGGGAGGGCAAGCGCAGGGCACTCAGGTCCTATCGAGAAGCGGCACAACTGCTGGGCATGCCGGAATCCCCGGACCACAGTCCAGCTCGCCCTTCCCACTCTGGGACGGCCCCTCCACGTCCAGAATGGTCCACTGTGCGCAAACGTCGATGATCCCCTCCGGTGGACGCACTCTCTACCTCGCAGGCCAAGCAGGACATCATCGCACACATCCGCTCCCTTGAGGGCGACCGCGAGGAGCAGGCCTCCCAACCTATCGCTTCTGGCTCTGAGGGTGGGGATCGCCCCTCGACTCCGGAAGGCCACTGACCATCACTATTGTGACTCAAGCTGCCCTGAACACACGCCTGCCCTCTGGACACTTTGATCTATCCTCTTGTGCCAGGGTGACCTAACCCCACTGTTCTTGGGGGTGGGGCCCCCCCCTTCTCACTAACGGGGGTCAGAGGGAATGGACAATACCCTTTGCCTCTACCAGGACATGTCCCACACCACTAAACCCCAGCGCCCTGTAGGCGCCTGAATGGACCGTGTGGACCCCACGGATCGACACACCCCCGGACTACCTTGAGGCAGCGGGGTGAACGGACTCTGAGACGACTTGCTTTCATTTCACCTACCCAGATCTCCGCTCCTTCCCTTTGTCCCGTAGGAAGTGACATTCCTGAGTTCATCCAAACCCTCGGGTAGAGGATGTCCGGTACCTGGGACATTGTACACTGGCCCTGTTGGCCTGTTTTTGTTCTGTTTCTTCTCTGCGCCTTTTCTCTTTTTTCTCTCTTTCCTCTTCCTACTTCTCTCTTACACTGCCCTCTCATACCACTCTCTTCCCGCGCTTGCGGAGGGGCGGCGTGGTGGGACCTGCGGGGGTTGACGCGCTTGAGGCGAGGCGAGGCTGCTGTTGTCCTCTCTGCGGGGGAGTCTGCTAAGCTGGGTCTTGCGCGACTCCACTCCCCCTTGGCGCTATGACAGCGAACATCCCTACACCCCTGAAGGTCCTCTCCCTCAACGTCAAAGGGCTCAACTCCCCCAACAAACGGAAGCAGATATGGCGCTACCTCCTACACCACTCCCCTGACATTATCCTCCTCCAGGAGACGCACCTTCTCAGGGGGGACATTAAGCGCATGGCACACCCTAGATACCCCACACAGTTCTGGGCATCCTCTGACACCAAGACAGCGGGGGTGGCAATCCTCTGCAGGGCTGGCATTAGGCGGGGATCCGTGAAACCCTTCAAAAGCGCTGACGGGCGGTTCCTCCGAGCCACGGTACAGATGGGCGGTGCACGGCTCACTCTAGGATGTGTGTATGCACCCAACCAGTCGCAGGACAAATACCTCCAGGCACTTCTGCGGGATCAGTTCCCATCGGGCGACACTAATGTGATCCTGGGCGGAGACTTCAATCTTGTTTGGGACCCAGAGTTAGATCGTGCGGGAGGCCCCTCTAATGGTGCTGGAGCGATGTCCTCTACCCTTAGAACGCAGCTTACCGATCTGGGCCTTGTGGACGTGTGGCGCTACCACAACCCGGGGACCCGAGACTACTCCTTCTATTCACACTCCCATCGGACATACTCCCGAATCGACTATCTCTTCACCTCCCTTGAATTGGCCTGTGACTCCTTAGCTGCCACTATATCCGACATTTCCCTGTCGGACCACGCTCACGTGGAACTTTTGCTTCAGGACCCCCTGGCCCGTGCCCCTCATGAACGCAGATGGGTGCTCCCGCCGAGGATCCTTCGGGACCCGGACGACGTCGCCAGCATCCGTGACGCCATAGACTCGTATTTCGCCGTTAATGACACCCCTGACCTGCCCTTCCACACGATCTGGGACGCCTTCAAGGCCACCATTCGGGGCCACATCACCTCCCTGGCGGTGGCGCGAAGGAAGGAAGCGTTTAAGATGGAAACTGACCTGGCTGCCGAGATCAAACTGGCAGAGGCCCGGGACCGGGACTCCCCTTCGCGGGTGTCAAAGAGAACTCTTGCCAATCTCAGGGGGCAACTCCGCACCCTGCGCACCAACAAGGCGGAGCACTCCCTGTTAGCGCTCAAGCAACGATATTACGAGGGAGGGGACAAGGTTGGTCGCCTACTGGCCAGCAGACTTCGGGCACGTGCCGCTAGGGCCCACATCGCCAATGTCAAGCGGCAGGACGGCACCTGCGCCACCTCTGAGAAGGCCAAGCAGGCAGCGTTTGTCGATTACTACTCCTCGCTATATGCTGAGGAGCCCACGTCTGCGGAGGCGCGGGAGGCCGTCCTCGCGGAATTCGAGGGGTCCCCACTGTCCCCGGCGTGTGCAGCCACGTTGGAGGGTCCTCTGCTGGAGGAGGAAATAACGGAAGCGGTCAAGGACCTCCCCGTGGGGAAAACCCCGGGTCCGGACGGCCTGCCGTTGGCCTTCTATCGCCTGTTCCTGTCCCAGCTCCGCCCGCATTTGCTGCGGCTCTACAGCTCCTTCTCCGACGCTACTGGCCCGTCCCCTGATATGGGCCTGGCGGAAATTGCCCTGATCCCCAAGCCTGGAAAGGACCCCGACCTGTGTGCCTCCTATCGCCCCATCGCCCTCCTCAATACTGATCTCAAGATCTACACTAAGATCCTGGCCAAGCGGCTGGACCCACATATGCCGGGATTGGTGAACCCGGACCAGGTGGGCTTTATACAGGATCGCCAGGGAGCCGACAACGTCCGTAGGCTGGCGCACTTGGTGGGAAAGGTGCACCATTGGAAAATCCCGGCCTGCCTCCTCTCGCTGGACGCAGAGAAGGCCTTCGACCGGGTCGACTGGACCTTCCTACGGGCGGTCCTCAAGAAATTAGGTCTTGGCCCCCGCATGATCTCCAGGTGCATGGCCCCTTACCTCGGGCCGCAGGCCAGAATTCGGGTCAATGGCCAACTGACACCGCCACTTTCGATTCACAGGGGCACGAGGCAGGGATGCCCGCTCTCGCCGCTCCTGTTTGCTCTAGCGGTTGAGCCGCTGGCGGAGCTGATTAGGCGCGCACCTGGCGTTCATGGTATCCCCCATGGGGGACGCACCAACAAGGTAGCGCTGTTCGCGGAGGATCTGATTCTCACTCTCACGAACCCTCGGGTCTCCCTCCCAGCGGTGCACGAAGCCCTCTCACTGTTTGAGCAGGCGTCCGGCCTTAAAATTAACCACACCAAATCTTGGGCGCTAAACCTCACCATCCCCGAGGAGGAGGTCTCCTTCCTGAAGGGGGTCACGCCCTACCGTTGGGCGGATGACCACATTAAATACCTGGGTCTAGACCTCACGCCCCACCTCGACTCGTGGTCCTCCAGAAACTGGGCCTCTTGCCGCAAGGAAGTCTTGGCGGACCTGCGGAAATGGAAACCCTTGATGATATCCTGGCTGGGGCGGCTCAATGCGGTCAAGATGTCGGTCCTCCCCCGCATTCTCTATGTTTTCCAGTGCCTCCCCACTCCGATCCCGATCCACTGCATCAGGAACCTCCAACGCGACCTCACGTCCTTCATATGGGGGGGCAAGCGACCCCGGTTCTCGCAGAAAGTCCTCATGGAACCGAGGGACAGGGGTGGCCTCGCCTGCCCGAATCTCCTCCACTACTACTGGGCGGCGCACCTCCGGTTCGTGATAGAATGGGGTGCACGCGAAAGCGACAAGCACTGGTTCCACATGGACCGGGTGGTCACGGGGCGCACCATATGGGACCTGCCTTGGTTACCGCGGGTGGCGCGTTCCAGAAGCGCATATATGGCAGTCCCCACGAAGACGGTTCTAGAAGTATGGGACCGAGTGGCGGTGTCCAAGGGTCTAACCACGTTCCCCTCGCCGCACACCCCCATTGCGGGTAACCCACACTTTCCCCCTGCTGCCCGGACCCGAGCTTTCGAGAGTTGGACACAAGGAGACTGCAGGGTTGCAGGAGATCTCTTTCTCGGTGGGTCGCCTAAATCGTGGCTGGACTGCAGAGAAGAATTTAGCCTCCCTTTAACCGCCGGCTTGCAATATGCGCAGCTGCGCCACTGGGTCTCGGGAGACGACATGTATCAGTCTGCTTCCAGGGCGTATACCCCATTTGAGAAGTTGGCACGCTCCCTCAGGGGACTGAAACGACTTATCTCCCAAATTTACAACATCCTGCAGCACCCCACCACCCCGCCCGCGCATCCCTACCAGAGGCAGTGGCAGGCGGCGACTGGCACTGAAATCACGCCATCTCAATGGACTCGGCTCTGGAATGACATCCCCAAATCCTACCGCAGCATCCCGCAGAGGGAAAACGCGTATAAGATGCTAACGCAATGGTACTACACCCCCCTGCGACTCAACAAAATGTTCCCCGCTTCCTCGCCGCTGTGTTGGAGGTGTTGCACTGCGACTGGTGACTTCGTACACATCTGGTGGTCGTGCCCCGCCCTGGCTGTCTTTTGGAAGGAGGTCCTTAGTCACATTAAGAAGGTGTTGGGTTTTCCCCTCCCTGAGGAGGTTTGCACACTCCTGCTGGGCATTCGACCCCCCACACTTAGAGCCCTCACGCGCAGCGACTGGATCCTCACCCTTCACATGTTAGGCGCTGCCAAGCAACTCATAGCTCTGTACTGGAAGTGGGCTGAGCCACCGCCGATAGCTTCCTGGTTCGTGCGCATTTGGCAGGTCCTGACCATGGAGCTGCTCACGGCGCGGATACAATTGAGGGGGGTACGCTTCAAGGCGGTTTGGGAACCTCTTGTGCGCCACCTGTGCTCCATAAGCTACGCCCGCCACATGCCTCCCAGGCTCCGCGCTCTGCAATTGTTCGAGGACGCCCTCGTCCCTGCTGATCCAAGCAGACTAGACCCCTAGTCGCCTCCCCCAGTGCTGGTTTGTTTTCTTTTTAAAATCTCCTATAGGCAACCGCGGGTACGCCTCCCTGGCCCCTCTCCACCTCGCCACTGCTCACTCCTCTTCCGACTTTTTCTTCTTTCCTGCTTGCCACTCTGGCTTCCGCCCCTCTTTGGGGCAGTTTGGTCCCTGTTGGGCCTTTGAAAATGTGACACCACTGCTTTCCTTCCCATACGCGCCTCCCCCGCACAACGACACACTGCCACCATATGGCTACCTCTTGCTATGCTCTCCCTCAAGCCACGCGGCCGGCCCCCTCCGGGGGTTGTAGGCAGGGCGCTGTGTTAATGATTCCCCTGGTTAAGTACACCTACTGGCTTTTCTCTGCGCGGCCGGCCCCGATAAGGGGTTGTAGGCTTATCGCTGTGTTCACAATAAAAACAGATTTGAACAAAAAACCCAAACCTAGCCCTGAACCCTTAAAATACCCCTGTACCCCATAACCCAAACCTACCCCTGAACCCTAAAAATACCCCTGTACCCCAAAACCAAAACCTAGCCCTGAACCATAAAAATAACCCTGTACCCCAAAACCCAAAAATACCCCTGAACCCTAAAATACCCCTGTACCCCCAAACCCAAACCTAGCCCTGAACCCTAAAAATACCCCTGAACCCTAAAAATAC
This sequence comes from Lissotriton vulgaris, assembly GCF_964263255.1. Classification (NCBI taxonomy): domain Eukaryota; kingdom Metazoa; phylum Chordata; class Amphibia; order Caudata; family Salamandridae; genus Lissotriton; species Lissotriton vulgaris. Next base: position 601,905,308 of record NC_141699.1, on the reverse strand, counting down.
CCCTGTACCCCAAAACCCAAACCTAGCCCTGAACCCTTAAAATACCCCTGTACCCCAAAACCCAAACCTACCCCTGAACCCTAAAAATACCCCTGTACCCCAAAACCCATACCTATCCCTAAACCCTAAAACTACCCCTGTACCCCATAACCCAAAACTATATCTGAAGTCTTAAAATACCCAAACACCCACAAAACATATACCTCAGTACCCCAAAACATATACCCCTATACCCATACTTACCTTATCCAAACATTAAAAAAAAACGTGTTATATTCTGATCATCTCTTTCCCTGCTGCAACATGCTTTTACCATTCATGCATTTACAACGAATTTTGTTGTAAATGTATGCGTGGTAAAAGCATATAAAATGCAATGCCATGCGTTATAATGGCATTGCGGAGTCATGGTACTTTCGTAATGAAAGTATGTGGAGTGATGGTATTCAGAAAGAAAGTTGCGGAATAATGGGTGTTTACCCTCCCCCGGTAAGTACATTGGTGGCACGGTGGCCCACATCTCCAGCAGCATACTCATATTTTTTCACCACCGATTTGAAAAATACACAGGTCTCTCTCCTTGATGGCCAGCACCGACATACACTTTTAGACACACCTCCCGCCACAAGTTCTAGAATTGCGAACTTTAGAGCTGGGGAGCTACGTTCGAATCGCAGCTCAACATCCTGTGATTCCAGGCAAATCGCTTTGTCTCCCTGTGCCTACCACAAATGAATGTGTTCTTCTGTAATGTAAATTGTGCTCATGCCATGTTGTCGAGTTCGCGCTATATAATATTGCAAGCAAAAATAAAGTAGGGAAACTCGAGTTCACACACTACTGAACGCGCACTCTTAAGTGCATCAGCAGTGCACTGTGAATCGGAGCGTTTCACAGGCCTGTCACAGATAAGAAATGCTATCAAAACGAAATCCTACAAAACAATATACTACTGGCCGGCAGCAATTCATACCCGGACAACGTCGGGACGGGCTGCTAGTACAGTATATTTCTGGTGGGGAGTGTTTGGATGTATTGCTAGGCTTCTTCCTGAATGTCTACTGCTATACAACATTATAAAATATTGACCTGGGATGTCCAAGGGATGGGATCTGTTCATAAATGCCACAGAATCCTTGCTCAGCTTAATCGCTGCAAAGTACATATATCTTATTTACAAGAAATACACCTCTCCACCTCCGAAGCCTTTAGACCTGAAGATGAAATGAAATGAAATGGTTTGCCACATCTTATTCAATGTTTGCCCACGGGTCAGTGATTTGGTTGAGGGGTGCTGTGCCCTTCACGGCTACTGAGGTCTGGGCGGATGATCATGACAAATATATCCTTGTCTGTGGCCTGTTAGATGGTGAGATACTGGTACTGGGTAGTGTTTATGCCCCTATCATAGACCAGGATGTTTTTTTGATGCGTCTATGATCTGTCTCAGCCGATTGGTCACATCTCCAGTGACTAATTGGTGGGGACATTAATGCAGTCCTGGATGTTCATTAGACCACTAACAAGCCCCCGCTTCAAGGCACGACCTCGCTTAAACAAGCCAAAACCCTGAGTAACTGGGTGTCGCATTTGTCCTTGACCAATGCATGGCAAGGCTCATAATGTAGGAATGAGAGAATACTCCTTTTTTTCCCCTCCACAACTTACATACCTGTTTAGACCATATCCTATGCCCTACACTTTACAAGCTGCAGTCACGAATGCTATCTATCTAGGTAAAACATTGTCGGACCATAATCCTTTAGAGTTGGGGCTGACTTGGTGCCGGGTGCCCACCCCTGTTCCCACATGGAGTTTACAGCTAAAGCCTTAAAGATGACATTGTTTTTAAGGAGATCCTGGCTACCACCATAGATACCTTCTTTGAGGATAATACCAACACTGCCTCCTCCCCATTAATAGAATTGGACGCGTTCAAAGTGTTATAGAGGGGGGTATCTATTGCCACCATTACTGGTGCATGCCAGTCTGTTCTGCGCGACCTGCACGACACAGAGGCCCGACTTGGTCAGATCGAAAGAGCTGCGGTTCAGGATGACACACATGCAGACAGGACACTAGGATCACTCATGCAGAACTCCTGGAATGACTGCGAGTTCTCGATTTTACTGCCTACACCCAGAGACAACACACAGAGGGTGATAAGACGAGTGCATTACTGGCACATATGATTTAGCCGGTTTCCTTGCCTATGCCTGTCCTTTCCATGGTCACGCCTTCAGATGTTCATTGTGCAACCCAGCTGGATATTAATGAAGTCTTCCGGGAGTACTATGCCGGCTACATAGCAACTGACCACCCCCCATCCCCCAGTGGTATGGATGCTTTCCTTTGTGTTTGACGACTGCCGCAGGCCTGTTCTCCATGGAGAAAAACTGAGTACACCCCGGATTCAGGGTGAGCTGCACCACGCTATTGGGAAATTGGCACGTAATAAGACACTAAGAGTAGATGGTTTGCTCATTGAAGTTTACGCTACCTTTGCCTCCCTGTTGGTTCCTCAGCTGGAGCATCTTTATAAGGGCTCATTGGAGGTGGCTGTTCTACACCTACTACCTGCCAGGCCTTGGTCATGTCCCACCTTAAGCTTGGTCAAAATCCGGAAGATTAATCTTCCTATAGACCTTTGTCTCTTCTTACCATGGAGTATAAAATATTGGGTAAAGTGCTAGCGGAACGTCAGCTTCCTCTACTTACTGACTTGCTCCACATTGACCAATATGAATTTATGCCACAATGGAATACCTATTTAAATATCCAACGACTTTACCAGGTGATGTAGATCACTAGAGAGAGTTATGTATCGTCCGGTTGCATTTTGCTAGATCTCCAACGGGCATTTGACAGCCTTGGGAGGGAGTAGATGTTTACTACGCTGGCTAAATTCAATCTTTCCCCTGCATTCATTTGCTGGGTCAAATTCTTGTATTCCAACCCTATCACAAGAGCACTTATGGGGAGACACATCTTATTACAATATTGGATATCTCGTGGGACCAGACAGGGCTACCCCTTGCCCTTCTTGATGTTTGTGCTAGCTGTAGAGCCCCTGGCGCAATGCCTCAGGCAGATGGCTAATGAGCGGGGTATCCGGCAGGGTTCGCAGACCCATGCAGTCTCCATGTATGCAAATGATATGATAGTATATACTCGGTGCTAGAGACAGACCTAACTCTAATATCTCAAGTGCTTCATCTATTCAGAGAACTATCTGGCCAGTGAGTTAATTATGCCAAACCTTGTGCATTCTCTTTCCGGGATACTCTGACTCGCAACACGTTGCTTCTGGGTATACAATCAGTCCATGTGGCATGCCATAACTTCCAGCCTTTGGGTATCCAAATATACAGATCTGACACAGATTTAATAGAAGGGAATTTACAGAAGGCCATCTATTAAATAAAGTACCGAATAAAATTCAGGATTACACCGCCCTTGTAGGTGGCAGGTCGGATTGCCTTGTCTAAAATGGTAATGTTGCCCCGGCTACTCTATTATTTTGATAATCTATCCATGGTTGTTCCAGTGAGCATATTTAAGACCTTGAACCCTTAGTTGAATGACTTGATCTGGGGCATGGGGCGAACGCCAGGGGATAGTAGAATGGGTGCCCTAGACTTCAGGGCATATTGCTTGGTTGGTCAGCTACAGTGGCTATCCTACTGGCTAGGGGGTATCCACCTCAACCAGATTGGATACACACCAAGTATGTGGCGCATGAGAACATTGCATAGATTATTATTGGCAGGAGTGAAACCGCCTTCTCATCTTCTATTATGGCTCAACAATGCCTTAACGAATTGGAGGCACGTTCTCCATTATACACATTCACTCTCTCATTGCCCACTGCTATGGGTGCGCACTCTTCGATGAGAGAATGGTGGGGGTCTCAACGATTGAAGGTCTCTTTATGGAAGGTATGTTGATATCCCATCCAGAATTCACTCAGCTTCACTGCCTCCCAAACTCTCTTTCTGACACATGCCACCATTCTACGTTATGTCCGCACACACTGGTCACCAACAGCAGAAGAACCCGGTACTAATCCCCTGATTCAGGCGGTCTATGATAAGGGAACGGGTAGATATTTGGTCAAATAGCTCTACAGGGGTGTACGTGCCTTTTTACATGCCAACTTGGGCCCATTACGATGACAATGGGAAACCGACTTGAAAAGTGCCTTACATGATAAAGAGTGGCATTTCCTCCTCATTTTTATCTCTCCCAATTCTCGTTTTAAATTTATACATGTCTCCCTTTTGAACAGGGCTTATTTGATGCTACATAAACTCCATGGGATTTTCCCCACAGTATCACCCAATTGAGCTAGATATAAGGCTAATACAACGCATCTTTTAGATATGTAATGGACTTATCCCTTGCAGTCATCTTACTGGAGAGCGGTAGGTCCTTTCAGAGGTTGCAGGGCTCACACACTGGTATACAATGGAACACTGTCTCTTGGCCCTCTGCCCCCGGTCCCAAAACTTTAAGACAGTAACACGTTTTGTGAACCTTATGCCCCTATTAGCCAAACGACAGATGGCGAAGTAGTGGAAGTCTTCCCGAGTTCAATTTCTTACTCGGGCAATCAGTACACAAGAGACGCTTCCCACTTCAGAATTCTAAAAATGTCATTTGGTTCCAATTTCTACTCTACTGATTCACGCGGGCAGAGTTTGTCGATGGCAAGTTAGGGCGAGGGTGGGGGTGGAGGGATTTCTTGTTCTTTTTTATGTTCTTGTTAGTCTTCTTCCATGATTCACTTGTACTTCACAAATGGGCACTATATTATGTTAAATTGCCATGGACTATGTACGAATGCTTATTGTTGTTTTCCTGCTTTATTGTGCTTGACCACATATGACATAGAAAGATGTTCTTTGTTTAAAAAACTGCAATAAAACCATTAAAATAAGGCTGGAGGCTGGATCAGAAGACAGGCTCATCAATGAAGGGTTGTTGAACGACAAGGTCTCGGTGAAGCCATCAATTAAGGGGGGGGGGGCTCAGAGTGGGAAAGTTCTGGAGTTCACCCCCAGGAATTTGTCAACGTCGACCTGATGCTGCTCAGCGTTGGAGCCGGTTATGATTTCTACCTTTGGACTTAGACTCTTTTTTGGAAGTCGGATTCCTTCAGGGGGCAATGCTGCAGATTGTAGTCGAAGTGGGTTCGACGTCTTCAAATGCGTCAGCGCTGGGTTTGCTGAACTGGATTTGCAACTGCGGAGAAGAATGTAATAGGAGCTATGACAAAGCCAGGCCCACCGGCGATGCACTATTGGTGGATCGGCTTGGCAAGTTGGTCCCAGTCTTCTATTGGTTCTCCAGGCAAAAATCTAGCATTACATCTGAGGTCACCATCCTGCTGACAGTCCCTGGGCTAGCCCAGTAGAACTGGTCCCCAAATCTCACTCAAAAGGTTGAAAACCTTTTTGCAGCGGGCCCTGGATTACAGGGGTTTAAACGCAGTCACTAAAACTGATGCACACCGCATTCCAAGAGCAGATGAGATTATTCACAAGCTAGTGGCTACATCTTTTTAAGTACTTTTGATTTAACATCAGGGTACTAGCAGATTGGACTCACCCAGGGAGCAAAAAAGACATCAGCATTTTCTACCCCAAAGGGCTACTTCCAATTTAAAGTGATGCCCTTTGGTCTGAAAAATTCACCTGTCACTTTCCAAGGTTGATAAATAGAGATCTCCCAGGCCTGAACAACTTTAGTGAAGCATATCTATATGATATAGCTGTCTTTAATTCCACCTGGGAGGATCACCTGGTCCACCTGAAGGACGTTTTACAGGGTCTGCATCAGGGAGGATATATTATCAAGGCCAGTTTGTGCCACATAGGGCAGAGTCCAATTGTGTACTTGAGCCACCTTGTAGGTGGAGGTCAAGTCTAACCTCTCCAACCCAAAATCCAGACCAATCTGGAACGAGAGGCTCCCAAACCCCTGACCCAAGTCAGGGCTTTCTTTGATTGACTGGGTACTACAGGAGGTTTGTGAATAGATATGGGACCATTGTGGTCTCATTGGATTTACCTCCAAAAAGCAGTCTAAGAAGGTCATATGAACCACAGGATGCCAACAAGCGTTTGACACACTGAAGGAGGCTAAGTGCTCAGCCCTTGTCCCAGAGGCACCAAACTATGGAAAGATGTACATTGTCCAAACAGACGCTTCTGAACATGGGATTGGAGCAGTGTTGGCACAAACCGATGACGAGGGCCAGGATCAACCATTTGCCTATATCATCAGGCGACTCCTTCCTAGAATGAAGCATTGGGGTGCCATTGACAGGGAAGCATTTGATCCCTGAAGAAACTGAGACCCTACTTATTTGGGACTCACTTCAAAGTTTAAACTGAGTAGAGGCCTCTCAGGTGGCTGATGCAGATGGGAGGAGAGAACCCCAAATTGTTGAGGTAGTCCATTTCCCTACATGGTATGGACTTTTCAGTGGAATACAGACCAGGGACTGACTATGCATTGGAAGAGGGCCTCCTTTCCAGCTTTTTCCACTTAGAGGATGAGACCTACTAGAGAATAGGTTAGTTGCTCATCAATCTCCTTTCATCTGGGGGGAGGGGTAAAGTAAGAAAATGCCCAGTGTGTATGGTAACCCCCCCACTTTTTGCCCCATTGCTGATGGCGATGACTCTGAAAGTGCACTGGAGCCTGCAGCCCAGGCCCGGGAGCCAGTTCATTCTCCCTAAAAATTATACTTGTATATTGGTAACCCCAATTGGCAAAGAAACTTAACCTCCTTATAAGTCCCTAGTATATGATGCCAGTGGTACCCAGGGCCTGACATTTTGTTTGTGCCACCCAGAGTAAGCCAATTAACTACTGACAGCAGGCCTGTCAATGCAGACTGCAAGAGCAGTTCCTACCACCCAACATTTCCCAGAGTTCACCTTGGTCTCCCGATAAAAATTATACCTCACTTCACAGTAGAGCCAGCATAAACACTTATAAAAATTTTGCTTATTAACACGCTGTGGTATCCTCTCAATCTCTACACATTTTTGACCCTTCCCTGCCACAGGTACACAAGTGAGGTATCATTTTACTTGGAGACCGAGGGGAATGCTCGGTGGTAGGAAATTTGTCCCGGTGCAGTGATCCCACACAGAAATGTGAGGAAAATGTGATATTCTTAACTAAATTTGGGGTTTGCATGGGATTCTGGGTAAGAAAACATTGGTGTATCCATGCATGCCACACCTCCCTTGACTCCCCCGGGTGTCTAGTTTTCAGAACTGTCTGGGCTTGGTGTGTGTCCCTAGATGGCCACGGAGTCCGGGACCAAAAACGCAGGTGACCTCCCCCTTGCAAAACCAGGTTGTTTTGTGTTCGATAATTATGATGCCTCTGCAATACGTTTTGGCCCCTTTCCTGTCACAGACAATTGACCCACTCACACAAGTGAGGTAGCACTTTTATTGGGAGACCTGACAAACGCTGGGTGGGAGGTAATTTGTGCTGGCTTGAAGTAAGCAAGCCTCAGCAAGGCCTACCAGTGCAAGGGGTTCGCCCTTCTCTGCACAGAGTCCTCGGACCATAGGAAGAAGTTGGTACAGAAACTGGAAAATACAAAATCATAGTTTATTAAACCTTTAAAGGTGGTACTACAGTCCACACAACACCCTTCAGTATTGCATAGAGTAGCACACCAAAATAAAGCACATGGCCCCTTTTATACACAACTAGCAGCCCGTCCCGATGTTGTCCGGGTATGAATTGCTGCCGGCCAGTAGTATATTGTTTTGTAGGATTTCGTTTTGATAGCATTTCTTATCTGTGACAGGCCTGTGAAACGCTCTGATTCACAGTGCACTGCTGATGCACTTAAGAGTGCGCGTTCAGTAGTGTGTGAACTCGAGTTTCCCTACTTTCTTTTTCCTTGCAATATTATATAGTGCAAACTCGACAACATGGCATGAGCAAAATTTACATTACAGAAGAACACATTCATTTGTGGTAGGCACGGGGAGACAAAGCGATTTGCCTGGAATCACAGGATGTTGAGCTGATGCTGAGATTCAAACGTAGCTCCCCAGCTCTAAAGTTCGCAATTCTAGAACTTGTGGCGGGAGGTGTGTCTAAAAGTGTATGTCGGTGCTGGCCATCAATGAGAGAGACCTGTGCATTTTTCAAATGGGTGGTGAAAAAATATGAGTATGTTGCTGGAGATGTGGGCCGCCGTAACACCAATGTACTTACTGGGGGAGAGTAAACACCCATTATTCCGCAACTTTCTTTCCGCATACCATCACTCCACATACTTTCATTACGAAAGTACCATGACTCCGCAATGCCATTATAACGCATGGCATTCATTTTATATGCTTTTACCACGCATACATTTACAACAAAATGCATTGTAAATGCATGAATGGTAAAAGCATGTTTTTTTTAAATGTTTGGATAAGGTAAGTATGGGTATAGGGGTATATGTTTTGGGATGCTGAGGTGTATGTTTTGGGGTGTTTGGGTATTTTAAGGGTTCAGATATAGTTTTGGGTTATGGGGTACAGGGGTAGTTTAAGGGTTTAGAGCAGAGTTCTTCAAACTGTGGGGAGCGCCCCCCTGGGGGGCCGTGGATGCATTCCCAGGGGGACACAAATGACTCTTCAATTACTTGCAAATAAGGAAGGCCTGGAAGAGCAACTTTATTCATTGGGTGTGTTTCTAGGCAATCTTGATTTATATACAGCAGCTGAAGGGCTTTTAACAGAGAAAATGAACTGTGATCGTGGATGCCCTGGGGTGGGGGTCAGTGAGAGGGGTGGTAGGGTCAAGGATGTGGTTAAAAAGAGAAAAATATTCTGTAACAGGTTTGTTATTTTCCTAACCTTCAAGTAACTGGGTAAACAACAATGGGCACATGTTACATGGAAAATAAATGGAAGTTAAATGAATCAATTTTACTACAAAACCTCAGTTTCCTAATGCAATTAAGGCAGATGTCTGTTTGTGGCCAGAAAGCAGCACCAACAGAAGTATGCAGCAGGAAAGGACCAAAGTTATGCGGCAGGGTTAAATACATTATATTGCAAGAAAATGTAAAGGGCAAAGATTCAATTTCATACAGTATTATCCGAAATACCCAAAGGAGCAGCTGAAAGATGACTAATCACCTTCTGTGAAGGACTGTCCACTGTGTGGCAACACTCTGTTACATTTCTAATGCCTTTTAATCCGTTTGAGCTAAAAACATTTTTTTCTTAAAATTTGCAGGTTATGCCCAAGAAGACTGATTTAGTGGCAAATGTGTAAAAATCCATATTTATATGGAAAATGCAGCAGAATCGCATAACTTCAGTGGTCCTGCCAGAAAATCACAAAACCGAATCCTGGTTGGCGCAGTGGAGAATAGCGACATGTAAATATATAGTGCTAAAAAGTCCAAGCCTGTGACAGAAAACACTGTATGTAAGTCATCATTTTTTCTATATATTTTAGTAATAAGTAAACAGACTACACCTAGAAACATTTTGATGAGTGTTCATTAAAAAGATCAAGAACTCAACTGGTGACACCCTCACGTTACCTCTCAATAATAAAAAGCCTTTGTGGAGCTATAAGTGGCTACATTAGCTCAAGCCTTTACTGGCTCCATCACTTAATCTCCATGTGCCTATAAACACAACAAAAAATCCGACCCTGTGTAATGTAACTGGTGCTCATGTGAGGGAGGACGCCAATGTCCTTGGGCCGAATTTGTGCTGAATAGAACTCCCAAAAAACAAAAGGTACAGAGCCTGTTTCAAAATGGTAGTGATTATCAGTCATTGGTGGAGAGGGGTGAAAGAGACAGAGGAGATACTCTTCTACTCAGGGCCACTGCTATCTATCACTAGTGCAACAGGTGCAGTTGCATTAGCGCCAGGTATGCAAGGTGAACATAAGGCACCCATTATGGGGAGCAGGTTTTGTTAGTCTATTTCTGTTTTTGTTTGATGAATTTGCTCTTGTAGCTTTCAGATTTATTGTGGATTATGAACTACTGAAAAAGTATCCATGAAAATATCTTGTAAACCCGACCCCTACATTCAACCCTGCCCTCCACTCCCCCGTACGTGCCATAGAGTTTTGAAGGGTGGGCCCAACTTTGAAATATTTTGCTTTGGGGGGCCTCAAAGAAAAAAAGTTTGAAGACCTCTGGTTTAGGGATAGGTATGGGTTTTGGGGTACAGGGGTATTTTTAGTGTTCAGGGGTAGGTTTCGGTTTTGGGGTACAGGGGTATTTTAAGGGTTCAGGGCTAGGTTTGGGTTTTGGGGTACAGGGGTATTTTTAGGGTTCAGGGCTAGGTTTGGGTTTTGGGGTACAGGGGTATTTTAGGGTTCAGGTGAACGTTTGGATTTTGGGGTACATGGTTATTTTTAGGGTTCAGGGCTGGTTTTGGGGTACAGTGGTATTTTTAGGGTTCAGGGGTAGGTTTGGGTTTTGGGGTACATGGGTATTTTAAGGGTTCAGGGCTAGGTTTGGGTTTCGGGGTACAGGGTATTTTAGGGTTCAGGGGTAGGTTTGGGTTTTGGGGTACAGTGGCATTTTTAGGGTTCAGGGCTAGGTTTGGGGTTTGGGGTACAGGGGTATTTTTAGGGTTCAGGGGTGGGTTTGGGCTTTGAGGTACAGGGGTATTTATAGGGTTCAGGGCTAGGTTTGAGTTTTGGGGTACAGGAGTATTTTTAGGGTTTAGGGATATGTTTGGGTTTTGGGGTACAGGGTATATTTATAGGGTTAAGATGGGTTAGTGTTTAAGGGTGTTGGGGTATTTTAAGGAGTAAGGGTGAGTTATGATTATGGGGTACAGGGGTATTTAAAGGGAGCAGGGTGGGATTAGCACACGATATGAGACATGACATGAAGGGCGGAATGTACCACACGCCCCCAGTGTTTGTCACGCCCCAAGCAATGCCCATAGCACAACGCAGACACGCCCACAAGGGACTACTTTGCTGGCACGGTTCTTTTACCTTTTAAATGTATATGGTGGGCGTCTGCATAGCCTATGTCCTTCTGCTGCAACTGCCCTTTCCAACGCTGTATTGGGTGTTGTGATTGGTGCTGTGGTTCCTGAGATTACCCGCCTCAAAGGTTTGGGCTTTCTCTTTATTATATTAGTATGGAAGAGGGGGCTCAAAAGAAGGCGGTACAAACATGGGGCACGGTTTATGACCATATAAGGACATTTCAGAAGACAATCGATACATGGGTGGAGTTAACGGTTCTTGAGATCCCCAAAAGCACATTCCTATCTGATACTAATCACTAACAGATGTGGATTCAACTGGGCATGTGCAAACATACAAAGGATGCTAATTATAGCCTGTTGCTGGGCAGATTCCAAGTGCAGTTAACAAGGAAGTAGGACAAAACTCGTGGCGAGCACATTGCAATGTATGGCATACAAAATGGCCGCCACAAATACAAAATGGAGTCGGTTCAATTGTTACGACAATGGCCAACTACAGCATATCTTCTGCTAATGCTTAACCTAATTGCCGTTGATTTACAACAGACGACCCTTTCAGCATTAGCTGAAGACATGCGACTTTCTAGGATAAGCTAAATACTCATCCCTTATGTCAATGATCATCATATCAGCTACTTCTTTATTTAAACTATTCTGCGTCTTGATTTCTGCAACATTTCTTCTGGTCGGTCTGCAAGCAGTAATGCATATAGAACATATCATCGGACTACACTGGATACACACACAACATGTAAAGATTATTGCAATTATTATACATAGAGCAGTCAATACTTTCCAGCCCCAAGCAGAGATTAAAGTCCAGAACCATCCTGCAAGAGTCCACGTACCATTCTTTGTGTGGAGGTCTGCAGCGATCTTATGGAGTTTATTGATCGCTTTATACACTGATGGTGGGTGATCTGGGATGAACACACAGCAACTACTACCTATAATGCAACATGCACCACCTCTATCTGCTAACATAACATCTAGAACCATTCGGTTGTGTAAAGCAACAATTCTAGCAATTTGCAATTCTTCCGTGAGGTTTCCTAGGGCCACAGCTGCTTGATCTGTAACAGCTTCTACAACTCTAGGTAATCATCAGACTTTTCTACTATTTAATGCAGCACCTACAAAAAAGAACAATCCTAAATTAAAGTCTATATACTGTTGTAGGCTAGTGTCTGTTTGATCTACGTCATCAGTATTCCAGGGCCTCTTATAACGATTTACAGTAATATTGCTGAATAGTTTAAGATCTCGATGATACAATGGTTGTGCCAGAAACACAGGAGGCAACAAAAATGATACATAACACACTCCTGACCATCCAGCTGGCAGTCGGTAATATCCACGATTCCCACATACAAAATACGTGTTATCTGAAGCTAAAAAAGTACTATTATTTAATACATCTATATTCAAAACAGTAATACAATCACTAATCCCAACAGGAATATGCCCAATGCTCTGTACACATAAGTCTGCTTGTGCCTGAGTGACAGAGATAACGAAATGTTCACTTTCAATAGAGTCTCTTGTGTTGGTGAAGATATATGACGTTGAAATGTTGTCCGGTCGATATTCCTCCCACTCCCATTTAGTTCCATTCGCTTGGGGATACCCATGTTTGTCTTGATGACATTCTTTATTCAACCGGAAAAGAAGTCTGCTCACTGTAGGCTTCCTAGTTGCAAAAAGCAGGGTATACCAGGCTCGACAGGAGCCATTATGCGAAAAAGGGAGAGGTATAAACGGTGTTCCTCCCTTCTTTTGATGTGCAGGTATTATCCCACAAATCCAACAGTTCGTGGCATTTGTAGCTATGTGGGTATGGTGTAGCCTCTGAATAAAAGTGTTATTAAGGTAGGATTGTCGGTGCTTCAATTCTTGATATGGGAGCGTGAAGAAATAATGCTCCTCAGGTGTCGGTGTAGTAACAACAAACAACTCACGAGCAGGAGTTGTCTCCTCAACAGACCATGTTATTGTTGCCACAATCACCAAGACAACAATAAGCCCTACAGCACAAAAAATCTTCTTCTTTTCAATTTTTGACGAAAGCACAAAACAACTCTTCCTGAAACTAAAGTAGTTGTCAGAGCTCTTACCCCTGGGCAGCCGTTGATTTCTTCACAACGGGCCAAGACGGGTGTCCCTACTCTAATGCAGGGCTGATCCCCTCCTTGCCACATCGGCTCTCCGTTTCACTAACCCAGGGACCGCTCATACAACTTTCACAATACTGCAGGCTCTTTTCTTGGCCTCAAATTATATCTTGTTGCTCCATAAATTGTCGGGTCTGGGAAGAACTCCTCAGATTCGTCAGGTATCACAGCACAGCCTTTCTCCGCAGTCAGAACCTCTCGATGATTGGTCAACACAGCTGGCTCCACCAAGGCAGAATGCACTCTCCGGCAGTGCACACCATGGATCCAGTTCTTCCGATTGGTGACTCGAACCGCTGTCCTCGTAGCGAGCAACACTTGCTCAGGCCCACACCACCTCGGTTCCAGACTGCTTGACCTCTAAAAGGACTTCAGGAGAACTAAATCACCAGGTCAGAGATCATGGCCTTCACCAGTAGATCTGTCAGGGAATGCTTCCCGAACCTGTTGATGAATAGAAACCAAGTTATCAGTTAATTATGCCAAATAGTCATTCATTAAGACTCAGGGTACATCATACACAGAACTTGGTTTAGGAACTCCCCAGATATTCATGGGCCTACCATACAGAATCTCATAGGGGGTGAGACCTGTTCGAGAATGAGGCACTGATCTAATAGACAACAATGCCAGTGGCAACGCATCTGGTCAAGCCAGAGAAGGAGATGCCTGTATCTTGGCTAATTTCAGCTTCAGAGTAGCATTGTATATTTCCACCAATCCTGCTGATTGCGGGTGGAACACTGCATGGAACTTTTGTTTGATCCCTAATCCTTTCATGACATACTTGATAACGTTCCCTATAAAATGAGGTCCGTTATCACTCCACAAAAGTCTACAAACACCATAACGAGGAAAAAATACCTTCAAAAGCACCTTTGCTGTAGTAATTGCAGTATTGTCCTTTGTAGGGTACGCCTCAATCCATTTACTGAAGGCCCATACCACCACCAAGACATCCTTCAGATTATTGCAGCGTTCAAGCTGAATATAATTCATCTGCAAAACTTCAAAAGGTGCAGTTGGTGTAACAAACCCTCCTGCTGGAGTTCGTGTCCCTTTTCCAGGATTGAATTGCAAGAAAATCATGCAGGACTGTACAACTGTCTTAGCTGTGCTAGCAATTTCTGGATGCTCCCAAACTTGCGTAAGCAATTTCACTATTGCTGAAGCTCCAACATGTGCTAGCCATGTGCCATCTGAATCATAGGTTGTACAAAAGCTATAGGCAACTTCCATTTATCCATCTGTTTGTTTTGCCAGCAACCTTCATCATCCAACTCTCTATCTTTAGACCATTGCTCCCGTTCTTTATCAGAAGCGGTCCTCTGTATTTCTAATACTTCTTTCCTAGCATCATGCCACTGCTCAGCTTGTGACTCCACTACATGCATGGAAGTAGTGTCTGGCTGCATCGCAGTCTCACGTGTCACTCGATCTACAAAAGCATTTCCTTGTCCCACCTTATCAGTCACTTTCTTGTGCTCACTACATTTCACTATAGCTATTTTCTTTGGATATGTTAATGCAGTCAAAAGATTATGCACTAGTTCTCCGTGCATTATCTGCATCCCGTGTGATGTCAGAATACCTCTTTCCTTCAAGAGCAGGCCAAAATCATGCGCCACTCCAAAAGCATAGAGGCTATCTGTATAAATGTTCACACGCAAACCTGTACTAAGCTCACGTGCCCGTGTCAAAGCTATTAGTTCTGCTGCTTGAGCTGACTTCTGTGGTATGCGAGCTGTCTCCACTATCATGTGAAGCGTAGTAATTGCATATGCGGCTAAAGTTGTACCATCCGGTAACTTCAGACAAGACCCATCAACCCACAGTTCTCCATCTACATCTGGAAGGGGCGTATCTTGCAAATCAATATGACCCTTTGTCTGTTCCTCAGTCAGGAAAATACAATCATGTGTTTCTTGTGACTCAGGTTGAGTCACAGGAAATGGCAATAGCGTGGCTGGGTTTAGTGTTGCACATCTCTTCAATGTAATATGAGGGGCTAACAGCGTCAACTCATATCCTGTTAGACGAGCACTAGTTAAATGCTGCATCTTTGTTTGATTCAAAAGGGCATCAACAGCATGGGGTACCAACACCAACAGCTTATGTGATAAGATTATCCCTTCACTCTGGCGTATTGACACTGCTGTTGCTGCAACCGAGCGAAAACATCCAGGCAACGCTCGAGCAACAGGATCAAGCACTGCTGAAAAATATGCACAAGGACGTTGCTTATCGCCATGTGTCTGCACCAAAACTGACAATGCACATCCATCTCTCTCCTGTACATACAATGTAAAGGGCTTCGTGTAATCTGGAGTACCTAACACTGGTGCCGAACAAAGGGCTTGTCGTAACTGTCGAAAAGCATTCTCACATTCATCTGTCCATGGAAGGGGTATTGGAGTGTCTTTTGTCAAAAGGGCTAACAAAGGTTTAACATTGTGTGAAAATCCTAATTAAGCATGGGCAAATTTTGCGAATCTGGCGTTCGCAAATTTTGCGAATTTGCAAACTCGCAATCCGCAAAATCCGCGAATTCTCGCGAATTAGCGGATTTTTTTTTTGTGTTCGCAAGGATTTCTGCCAGTTCACAAGGATTTCTGCCAGTTCGCGAGGGTTTTGTACCAGTTCGCAATTGTGAACTTACATGTCGGCTCGCAACGGTCGCGATTATGTTGTTTCTACGTCTGGTTCATCATCACAGGTTCCCAGCACCCTCTGTTTCACCCCTGCCACCCTCTGTTTCACCCATGCCACCCTCTGGTACATCAATGCCACCCTCTGGTTCATCATCACTGTAGATTATGGGGGGAAAAAGCAAGCACACCTGCCTGCTTCAACTGACATGAATTAATTTGGGGTTGATTTATTAATGTGTCACTGTTTTAAAATTCCAGTCTGGCACCTGCTTCCTTATCTGTAATTTGCTTTCTGTTGCAGTGCAATTTTTTTTTCCAGGACCTTTGTGGCCTACTTGTAGCTATTCTATGAGCCTGCTGTGAGGGTCAGAGCAGGGTCATACAATTGTTGCAACTAGCAACTGAACTCTGGAGGGGCCCTTGTCAGGAAGCACTACAGGGAATGGTTACTAATGATGAGTTTGAACTTTTGAACCTGCTGAATGCTTTCACTTTTGCAAAACTCGTTTTTCTGCAGAACAGCATTACAGCAACTGTGATGCCCCAAACAAGCTTATATGAGAAAGTTGATTTCTAATCCAAAAGTTATCCAAAGGAAATCAAAAGGCCTCAAATCCAAAAAAGTGCAGGCAAATGTCAACCTGAGGAGTTATTCTGATAAAAATCATCATTTTCAGAAGGTCTATGCTGCTTGCTAGTAGATTTCTTGTGCAGAATTGCAATTTTTGTAATTTCGCGAGTGCGAGATTGTTGCTGCCCGCCGCACCTACATGTTCGCAATTGCGAACTTACACCGCACGCCGCAAAATTGTATCACCAAGAAAAAAAAATCCGCTGCGTGCTAATTTGCGGATTTTCGGTAAATTCGCGAGCGTTCGCGGATTGCGAATTTACCGAAAATCCGCAAAATCCGCGAGCGGAACGGATTTTCCGCCCATGCTTAATCCTAATATCCATTGCCTACAAAAGGAAGTAAGACCTAGGAATGCTCGAACTTCTTTCTGTGTAGAAGGTACTGGTGTGTGTAAAATTGCCTGAATACGATCGAATATGAGTGCACGTCCCTCCTTAGACGAAAGGTGACCTAAGTAGGTTACCTTTGGTCTACAATACTGCAATTTCTTTTTCGATACTTTTTGATGATGTGAAGCAAGGAAAGAAAGCAAGGACAAAGTGCATTTTTCACATTGTTCAAGGGTATCGGCTGCCAACAAGATATCATCAACATATTGTATGAGCGCCACACCTTTGGGCAGAAAAAAAGAATCAAGTTGCCTCTTTAATGCTTGGCTGTAAATACTAGGACTCTCAGTATAGCCTTGAGGAACTCTACAAAATCTATACGATCGATTATTCAAAGTGAAACCGTACAGATATCGGCTATCAGGATGAATAGGGATCGAAAAGAAAGCGTTCTTTAAATCTATAACAGAGAACGTGGTTGCAGTAGGTGGAACTAAAGTAAGAAGTGTTGTGATGTCAGAAACCACTGGGTATTGTGGCACCACTATCTTATTCACTTCTCGTAAGTCAATTATGAATTGATAGATCCTAGTGTCAGTGTCTTTCTTCAGAATTGGGAGAATCGGACTGCTACAGACATTAAATGGAACTTCTTCAACAACACCAACTTCAAAAGGATCTTGTACAATTCGTGTGAGTGCTTCCTCACCCTCCTGTGAAATTCTATATTGGGCCAAACATGGTAACACAGCTCCCTCCTTTACACTAATTTGCACCGGTGGAATAATCATCTGTCCCACATCAGTATCTGAAGTAGCCCACAAAATGTTGTGTAGGGAAGCTAATGCAATATCTTCTTTAACAAGACAAGCTCTTTCCATTACAGGGTAGTTGTCATTCAATATCACACGTACTCCTTCAGGGGAACATCTTATTGTGGCTCTGAAATACTTGAGCATATCAAGGCCCACAATATTATCTGGTGTATTTGGGGAGAGCAAAAACGGGCATGGTGCAGCAAATATATCAACATGAAATGGAAGTGGTTGTGACAATGGGCTAAGGGAAGGTGTTCCATCAAACCCTATTGATGTGATCGTTAAGCCAGACAGGGGAGCCATTGGAACCAATTGTTTAGACAGAGCGCTACGAGTAGCTCCTGTATCAACCAGAAACTGATCAGTAGAACTCAAAACATGTGCTGTAACATGCGGACCCTCTGATCTACTGGAACTTCAACTGATTCCTTACCTCATCCTACGCAATTCTATGCATAAGCAGAATCATGTAAATCAGGCTGCGTATAATCAGACATCTGGTATTGGTTACGCCTGTCGAACGTTTTGAACCCATTTTGTACCCGCACATCAGAATCAAACCTAGCGCGATCGTTCATGTTACCCCTAGGACCTGAATATCCCGCGCGATTTCTCCTTGCTGCACGATCATCAACTTTACGCACAGATCTCCACATATCAGGCAGCAATATTAGCCTAAAGAATAAATCAATATCAACTAACGTCAGGATACAAGAATTTATGGCTCCCTCAACTTTCTCATAGAAAGCGGCTGGATTTTTCCGCAGGTCAGGCAATGCAGCTTTAAGTGTCATGACATCTGCCCTATTCCAGGGAGTATACACCCAATTATAGATAAAATAACCTTTAGCATCTACAGAGGACTTATCTTCACTTGTACCCGCTCCCTTAGGAGGAACATATAAAGGCGCAGCCTCTCACATAGGCTTTGCATGCACTATTGCGGTCTTATCTGTTCCAAAGATCGATGATTGTTTCCCGCCTAGCGAATCCGTCCGTGCATCTGCATCTGTTTTCCGTTTCTCCTCTCGCATACGAAGCGCCTCAGTTCATAGTTTGAACAACCGTCTTATATTATCAGCCACCTGGGGGAGAGTAAAAAGCCCATTACGTATTTGCTTACAATCGGCTGCTACATCATCAGGTTCTAAAACACCAGAGACTTTCCGAAACATGTCAACAACTTCTTCAGCAAAATGCTCAGTAAAATATAATTGCTCTCTGTCCTGCCACCCCTGTAAACTATCTAAGATGTTAGAGACAGTAACAGAATCACAAAGTGCTTGACGAGCAATCTTTCTAAGTTCGGCCGCACGTTCGACCGACAGCATAGAGCGAGTATCTGGTTTTGTTCGATCAGCCCCGGAATCCTCATGTTCGTCAGATGTATCGGACGGAACGGCATACGGAGGCTGAGGACGATCTAGCAATGAGAAATCATCTTGTGGTTTATTAAGGACAGGATAAAGAGGTTGCCGAACAGCATATTGGCCAGATATCTGTAATCTGCCCTCCTTCTCCTGTCTCTCTTCCAATTCTTTCACTTCTTTCTTGCTCAATTCTTGCGCTTTTTCATACACACTCTTCCATTGCTCTTTCTCAATCAGCATTTGCTCACGTTTCTCACGCTCACATACTTCTTTCACCCACATTCGTACACCTTCAAACATATCTTGTCTGGATTTCCGCTCAAACATACACTGTTCCACATAATCAATCTTTCGCATATCAAATGACCCATACATTGGCCAACGTAACTCAAGATCCTGACGAGTGTATTTCCTCCACAATGTGCTGTACATTATAGAAGAAAGTGGATATTTAATATACATCTCTCTATTAGGCGTCCCTTCTGGGGGAGCCGGTTGCGATTCCTCAAGTTTTAACCGGTTATTTCCGGAAAAGCAGCACATCCTACGAAGTGTGCTAAGAGCAGGCATGCCAAAAATAGTGCAAAATATGCAGTATTATAATCAAAGTAGCACTTAAGGTATCTTTAATACGATGTGCCGTTCAAATCAAAGTCGTAATTTTAGAGAAAAATCTCCTCATTACCTGCCTATATGTGTTGCAACGCATATATTCCACTTACACATACACATCATGACTAGTCATACCAAACCAAAATTGCCACAGCAAGCATATCCTAAAACTGCCTTGCCAATCCCAGGCTTCCAAAACCCACAGCAAGTACTGTACAACGGTTCTTACCAATCACAGGGCGTCCAGATTCCAACGGCCAAGTTCTAAATTCGACCAAACGGCCACTGCACGGCAAGCCAACAGAAGAGATCTCAGTCGAGGACCGGCACCACCTGGATGGTCAGATCGGAAAGAGAGGAACAACGCCTTGGATGCCAAGACTCGGGTCTCTTCTGGCAGTGATCACGTCCGCGGCGAGATTCCAATCCTTCGTCACGACCACTCCTTCGGGCATCCGAGTCGCCGATGAGCCCCAAGTTGGGCGCCAATTGAAGTAAGCAAGCCTCAGCAAGGCCTACCAGTGCAAGGGGTTCGCCCTTCTCTGCACAGAGTCCTCGGACCATAGGAAGAAGTTGGCACAGAAACTGGAAAATACAAAAGCATAGTTTATTAAACCTTAAAAGGTGGTACTACAATCCACACAACACCCTTCAGTATTGCATAGAGTAGCACACTGAACTAAAGCACATGGCCCCTTTTATACACAAAGAGGGGGCTCAAAAGAAGGCGGTACAAACATGGAGCACGATTTATGACCATATAAGGATATTTCAGAACACAATCGATACATGGATGGAGTTAATGGTTCTTGAGACCCCCAAAAGCACATTCCTATCTGATACTAATCACTAACAGATGTGGATTCAACTGGGCATGCGCTAACATACAAAGGATGCTAATTATAGCCTGTTGCTGGTCAGATTCCAAGTGCAGTTAACAAGAAAGTAGGCCAAAACTCGTGGCGAGCACATGGCAATGTATGGCATACAAAATGGCCGCCACAAATACAAAAAGGAGTTGGTTCAATTGTTACGACAATAGCCAAATACAGCATGTCTTCTGCTAATGCTTAACCTAATCGCCGTTGATTTACAACAGTCCCAGAGATTCCACAGCTTTCCACACAGAAATGTGAGCAAAATGAGATTTTTTTTAACTAAATTTGAGGTCTACAGGGTATTATGGGTAAGAAAACGTTGAGGGATCCACACAAGCCACACCTCCCTGGGCTCCCCCAGGTGTCTTATTTTCTGAAACATCCGGGTTTGGTAGCTTTTCCTAGATGGCCGCCAAGCCCGGGACCAAAAACGCAGATGACTCCCATGCAAAACCAGGTCGTCTTGTGTTCGAAAATTTTGATGCCTCCACAATATGTTTTGGGTCTTCCCTGCCACAGGCACTTGGCCCACCCACACATCAGAAGACCTGGGGGAACGCTGGATGATAGGAAATTGGTGACGGCTTTTGTAGCAGAAATGTGAGGAAAATTTGATGTTTTTAGCTAAATTTAGGTTTGCAGGGGATTCTGGGTAAGAAAACGTTGAGAGATCCACACAAGCCACACCTCCTTGGCGTCTAGTTTTCAGAACTGTCTGGGTTTGGTAGGTTTCCCTAGATGGCCACCGAGCCCGAGAACAAAACGCAGGAGCCCTCTTTGCAAACACAGGTTGTTATATGATAGATAGGGGCCACCTGGATTTTGTTCCTGGACTTGGCAGCCATCTACGTAAAACTACCAAATCCAGACATTTCTGAAAACTAGATGTAGGAGAGTAGGGTCTGCTTTCCTATGGTCACCCCAATTTTTGCTTTTTGCCTCACTGGTTTGCTAATCAGAGCCACAGCCTGCTGTTCTCTCTCTAAATTCACATCCATGTACTCTAGGTACATAACCAATTGGACATTGGGTCACCTTATCAGCCCCTGTACAGTGTTCTATAGGTACCCAGGACATAGGTGCATCCAAGGCCTACCAGGGGCTGCAGCATACCCTTTGCCACCCCTGGCTGGCTATCCAAACTGACACAACTGGCTGATCACTCAGCTGTGCAAGGTTGCGTAATCACCCCTTGCTTAGATATAGTATACCTATATCTAAACCTATATCTGGACACATATGCACCTATAAGTCACTCCTATGGCAGGCCTTATCAATCCTGGAGGCAGAGTGCTTGGTTTTATGTGAGATAGTTCTCTAGCATGAGCTGAGCCTGTCTGCAGCTGTCGGGACTAACTCCCTTAGCTGTTCTGGGATATTGCCATACCATATACTCTTAAGTGCATTATAATCCTCGCGGTTACTTGCTAACTTTGGTTTGGCTTTATCAAAACATGCCGTGTAAGGTGTCATACGCTTTGGAATACTACCCCCTCACCAGTTCTGGTGACGGGGGTAGCATTCCACCCTTCTAGAGGGAGAAGACATGTTACTTTGCTTAAACGCGGTTAAATCTAACCAGAGCCCCAGCATCACAAAATGGATGCTGCTGCCAGAGACACAAGTCTGGCCTCCTGCTGCTGACCGAAACTCCGGCAGGGGAGGCCTGGACAAATGGTATCCTGTCACAGGGAGGTGTTACACCACCCTAGACAGGAGATAGAGGATTGTAGCAGGGAGGGTTGAAAGAAACGAGACACTGCCTGGGGCGCACAAGGCATCCCATGCATAGTCCCGTTCAAACCGGTGCTGGGGCACTCCAGCCCCAGCTCTGGTGTGAAACTGGACAAAGGGAAAGGGGTGTAACCACCCCCTTCCTGGGTCCCACCCATAGGAGGGACCTAGCAGGTGATCCAGCCCCTTGATTTGGAATAAAGGTAGGAGCTGTGCCAATGCAATTTAGATCATCCTGACTGAAACTTTGAAACATACATTTGGACCCTTCGACATCCCACTTGACGTGGAAGACTGAAGAATCTCCCTTGTGGTCAAGGAGTGGCCACCCTGTGCAAGCAGGTACCATCAGCGTGACGAGACTTTCTTTGCCGTTGCTCCCGCCGGAGCTCGAACGACAAAGACCGACAAGACCTGGACTCCCAGACTTCTAACAGCCCGATCCACAGTCCTAGCAAAGCTTAGACCCGTGTAGGCGACGAGAGACGTGGGCCCGGCCATCTTGAAAAGTCAACGAAGTGCTTCCAGCGCAGCTCCCGAGGCACCCTCAACGCTGTGCTTTGGGGTTTGAGAAGCCCCAGCCCCGAGCAGCCTGTGCTCCAAAGATCACCTCTCCACACTCTCCAAGTGCTGTGTGGGTCCCTTTTGCACTTTTCCTGCTTGACACGTTGTCCGGTCGCTTGCCCGTTGGCTAGTGGCCTCTGTGATGATGAAACCTCAAAACTACACTGCTGGTCTGGTTGCTCCAGACTGGCCCCAGCTCCCCTGAAAAGGAGCCATAGATCTGACCCTCCTGGTCCGACACCGCCGACAGCAAGAGCCTTCGTGGGACAGCTCATGTTCACCAGCTGGTCATCCTCGATCCTTCCTGGTCTACGTGGCAGCGGAGACAAACACCTCGACATCACCTGATTGCAACCCGACATCGCCTTGTTCCTTCCGGGTTCCTCGCTGGTCACTGGCTAGTGACCTGAACTCTGTCCCCTCTGCTTTCAGGAACTCTACATCTTCGATCCACCCTTGGATCCAACCGGACTCTTCTCTCCTGGCCGCCTGCAGCATCTTTATCTCCAGGCTCCATAGAACTTCACGACGAAAACCCGGCACACTTTGGCACCGATGCACCTGCTTCCTGTGGGTGAGGTAACGAACTAACTCCGGTGCTCCTATAGTGGTTTACACCTCTAGTGTCCTAGTTTTAAGTGGCTAAGTTCTATTCCAGTCGTAAGTCTCAGAAACCTATAACTTTCTGATTTTTACGCACCATTGACTTGTATGGTAAACGCGGTTGCCTATAGACACTGCACCCGTATCCTGTGGGCCTCTCCCGACCTAACCTCCGTTAGTCCAGTATAGGCCCAGTGATTCCCAAGGCCCTAGGCCTATTCATTGTTCTTGAAGTGGTACTTATACCACTTTCTTAATATATGGTTTGAGTGGCCACCCGACCTATCCAAAATTGTGCAGCCTATTGTATGTTATACTGTGTTCTTTGTTTAACGCTTGTGCTCCTGTGCTCAATTTAGAACATTACGACATGACCCACATGCTGTACCACCTCCCCTGACTCTTACACATTCCGCCTTAAACACACGGAAAAAATATAAGCAACATGCCACATGTGAGAAGTTGGCCCGATATGCAGCGTTCGCTATTCTAGCGACCACTATGCATCGGTCCAAACGACCCTTATGGTGATTGGTTGTAAGTCAACCTTAGACCAGCTATCCTAGTAGCGTGGATACGAGCAGTCTTCGGGCTAAACTCTAGAGGGCGTGTTAAGCCAGCTGTTATACCATCACATACCCCTTGAACACCCAGTGAAAGGACACCACACAAGTGTTATGAAAATAAACAGTATATTTATTAGAATCACAACAGCCCTGGACTCTTTATGAGGGCAGGGTACTAAGCACAGAACAAAACTCTTAGGAAAATACTTCAAGTGCACAATTAAAACAAATGCCCGAGGGCACGGAAAGTTCTAATGGTCTCGGGCGGACCCGATAAGGCAAGTCGGAAGCGAGGGACTCGGACCCTAGAGTAAGGAGGCTATGCAGGCACCGAAATGCCGAAGTTACCTAGCCACGAGGGCTGCGGCTGCACAAGTCTTACAGGCGTCGGGGGTCTTCGCTGACGAGCCAGGAGCCGGAAGAAAAGGAGTTGCTGGCCGGCGACCAGTGATGAATAGTTTGTAGAGATCCAAGCCTGGATCAGTGATTGTTGATACCTGAAAGCAGAGGGGACCAAGTTCGTAACTACTAGCCAGTAGTCAGAGGGTACCAGGAAGGCACCGGATGGCCGTCACCTCGACTAGGTGAGTGGGCGACGCTAGGCTCTGCAGTCTCACGGACCAGGAGGCGTTGTCGGCGACCAGGATGGAGGTGCGAGCTGTCCCACGAAGGTTGATGCTGTCGGCGTCGCTGGGCCCAGGATTGGGGCAACAAGCCTTGGCAGATTTCAGGGCCACGTGGTGGGCCTAAAATGGCGTCTTGAGTGGACCAGGAGGGTCCGGGGTGCTTCTCTCAAAGAAGGAAGCAAAAGGCCAGTCTGGAGCAACCAGACCAGCAGCGTTGGTTGTCGGATGTCGTCAAAGAAGGGCACAAGCCAGCGGCTAGTGACCAGACAACGTGCTGAGCAGCGAGCAGAAGGGCCCCACGCAGATCGTGGAGATGCTGGGAGACTGCACTTCGGTGCTGGAGCTGCTCAGGGTTGGGGCTTCTCGGACCCCAGAGCACTCGCCAGAGAATTGCTTCGGTGGTCGTGCTGGTTAAGAAAGCGTGCAGGTTTTGATGATGGCCGGTCCCTCGAGGTTTCGTCGCACCCACAGATCTCAGCTGAGCTGATGACGTGGGTAGAGGTCAGAGGTGCCAGGGAAGCCGGTTCTCGTCGAGCTGGGCCGTCGGATCCTTGAGGAAGGACTTGCAGCAAACCGCAGAGTTCTTAGATGGTGCCCGATGGTGCAGGGTGACTACTCCTTAGCCACAAGGGAGAAATCTTGAGAAGAGTCTCGAAGTCCTTTCGTAGAAGGTATTCTTGATTCAAAGATGATCTCATTTGGAAGGGTCCCCGCTCCGGCCTTTATCCTAAAGAAAGGGGTGGGTACATGACTAGGTCCTGCCCTAGGGGTGGGACCAAGAAGGGGGGTAGTTACACCCCTCTCCCCTGCCGGACTTTCCCCAGGTCAGGGGCTGTGCGCCCCTGGAACTGGTTCTGACCGGCAGATGCGTAGTGAGCACCGGGGTGCCACTCCGCAGTCACCTTCTCGCAAAGCCCTACCTACCCAGAATACACAAACCCTGTCTGGGACGGTGCGAACACCGCCCTGGACAGGAAACCCTTTGTCCAAGCTCTCCTCGCTGGAAGGACTCCCAGCAGCAGGAGGTCAGACCCGTGTCTGTGGTGGCAGCATCCATTTTGTGGAGCTGAGGCTTTAGTTAACTTTAACCGGGGTTCACAGTTACGTACATGTCGTGTCCCTCTAGAAGGGTGGAATGCTAACCTCGTCGCCAGAATTGGTGAGGGGGCAGCATCCCGATTCGTATGACACCTTACTCGACATGTCTTGATAACGCTATACCGAAGTTACCGATATGATACGTGTTATCATGGAACAGCCATTGGGTCTTGGTTCCGCAAGCTGCAACCGGGCTCGGCTCGTGCCAGAGCCCAATTCACACGGTTCCACGCACTCTGCCTTCAGGATTGTCAAGGCCTGCCATAGGAGTGACTGATAGGAACCCGGGTGTCCATGGTGAGGTTAGATATAGGGATACTATATCTAAAGCAACGAGCGAGTACGCTACGTTGCCCCAGCTGTCGTACAGCCAGTTGTGTCAGATTTAGCTGGCCATCCGGGGGTGGCATAATACATGCTTCAGCCCCTGGTAGGCCCTGGGTACACCGATGCCCTGAGTTACAGGGTCTTACAAGGTGGCCCAGTACCAATTGGAAATGTACCTAGGGTACATGGAATCCATTTTAGAGAGAGAGCAGTAGGCCTGGGGTCCTGATTGGCAGGGTCCCAGGTCAACTAAGTCGGAAAACCAGCAAAACACCAGGCAAAAAGTCGGGGGTAACCATAGTCAGGTATCTACCTTCCTACACAACCCCCCCCCCAAACGAAAGGAGATAAGGCTATCCTTGACCAGGTAAGCCTATATTGCCTGAGTGGCCATATGAGGTGGTACATGCACTGGCATGGTTACCCCCTGTATCATGGTCCACTAAGCAACCCCTCACCCTAAAGGTATCTGAGGGTCTCCACCATAGGGAATCACTACCTGTGGCGTGCTTTGGCAAAGTAAAAGGCTGGTGGGGGAATGGAGTACTGAAGTGAGACTCCACTACTGTTGGGCTCAACTTCCTCCAATCACTATCCACCATATGTGCCTTTCTTTCCAGTACTGAGTTGCTATGAGCTCTCAGGGTCAACCTCTGGCTACCTAAAGCTGGAGGCTGAGTCCCTCTGTTTGGCTTACTGGAGGGACAGGTCAGGTTTGGGGTTTTTAGGCCCCAGGTTTGGCTGTGCCCAGCAGTGTCCAGCTGTGGGAGTTCCCTAACTAAGTTTAAGGGGGATCCCTCAGGAGTGTGTTTTATTTTCACTTGGCTAGGACTACTAGCTTCAGTGATCCTAATCTGCTGATTGGGAAATTCTAGTGGACAGGGGGCCCTTTGGGGTCCACCACTGGCCTCCCTGACCTCTACAGCCCTGGGCTGACTGAGGCAGGGTAGAGAGGGGCAGGTTACCTGCTCCAGACTGGGTCCCACCTGGGAAGGGTCCACTGTCATCAGGGGCTCTGCCAGGCTAGGCCTGACTACCTCTGGGGCAGTTCCCTCACCAGGGGTAGAGTCAGTTCCCTGAGGAGGCTGGCTCTCACCTAGTGTCTGGGAGGGGGAAGACTTTTCTTCCTCCTTAATGCTCTCTGTCTGAGTGGAGTGATCCATTGTTTCAGGCTTCACAACACTATTATCGGTCTGAGTTTGAGCTGTGGCCATCACAGCTCCACCAACCTTTTCAGGAAGGGACTCAGTTTGGGTTTGGGCTGTGACCATCACAGCCTTGCCAACCTGTTCAGGAAAGGCATCTTTCTGGGATAGGGCTGTGACTGGCACAGCCCTCCTGACCTGTTCAGGGAGGACATCTGGGACTGGGGCTGTGGCTATCACTGCCCCACTAACCTTACCATGGAGGTTTACCATTTTAAAATGGGTTTCTTGCTCTACCTCGGCCCAGGCTGAGGTCTCTAAATCATTCCCAAGTAGGCAATCTACAGGCAAGTTTGGTGACACTGCCACTCTCTTGTGACCAGTGACACCTCCCCAGCTGAGATTTACCACTGCTATGGGATGATCTCTCTGCACTCCATCAATGTTCACTACCTGGTATGTGGCACCAGGCATAAGTTGCCTTGAGGGGACTGGGCTCTCAGCCACCATGGTGATGCTAGCCCCTGTGTCTCGGTAGGCCTCAACTTTTGAACCATTGATGAGGGGCTCCTGTCTGTACCTGCCCAAAGTGTTGGGACAGGCTGTGAAGTTGGCAAACCCCATGCCAGTCTCACAGACAAGAGTATCTAAGTCAGGGGACCTGGTTAGGCCAGAGTCCCCAGGCACTCCCAAAGAAAATGCACCCAGATTCTTGGGGGCACTCCCACCACCTGGGGGATTACCACTAGTAGTAACAGGAGGCTGGGAAGCTTTATTTGGGGGTATGTTCTCCTTATTGTTGTTGGCCTTGGGACAACTGCTGTCAGTTTTGTAATGGCCCACCTGTTTGCAGGTGTGACAATAAGGTTTCTTTTGGGTTTTGGGAGAAGGTGGGGACCAACCCTTTTCAGAGGAATTTTGGGGCCCTGTGGTTTGATCGGAAGATTTATTCCCACCCTTCTCTTGAGGCTTGGTCGATTCCTTCTTTTGGTCACCACCCTGGTTCTTAGGCCTGACCCTGGTTCTGACCCATTTGTCCGCCCTCTTACCCAATTCTTGTGGAGAGGTCAGATCAGAGTCTACCAGGTGCTGGTGTAATAACTGGTTCTGACAATTACTTAAGATTTGCTCTCTCATAATTAGATTGTACAATCCTTTAAAATCAGTAACCTTACTTCCCAGTAGCCAGCCTTCAAAAGCCTTAGTGGCACAATCGACAAAGTCAGACCAGTCCTGAGACTGAGTTTTCTGGGTATCCCTGAACAGCAACCTGTACTGCTCAGTGGTTAGGCCGAACCCATCAATCAGTGTGTTCTTCAGGACCTGGTAATTGTTAGCATCCTCGACTCTAGTAGTGAGGAGCTTATCTCTACCTTTACCTTCAAAGGAGAGCCACAAGATAGCTGCCCACTGACTCTGGGGGACGCACTGTACAGTGCAGGCCCGCTCCAAAGCAGTAATCCATTTGTGGATGTCGTCCCCTTGCTTAAAGGGGGGCACTATCTTATTCAGGTGCTTAGTGTCTAAACTCCTGGGTTCCCGTGGGGGAATGCTGCCACCAGTGGGAATTGTCCCACTCAACTCTTGCTCTCGAGCAAAGGCGAGTCTCTCTTTGGCTAGGGCAAGTTCTTCCCTTTCGATCCGCAGATTGACTTCCCGCTCCTTTGCTTCGTACACTCTCCTCTGAGGGGATGTCATCCCTCTTCGAGCAGAGCCTCGAGAGCCATTGGTTCGAACAGATCTGTTAGAGCCTCTTGACAGAGATCTAACTCGTCCGTTCCCAATGTTAAGCTGGCCCGAGAGAGGGCCCAGGGGTCCCCTAGTACCAATCTTGTGCCGGCTTAAGTTGTCCTGAGTTAGCTGACTAACTATGACTGGACCTTTGTCTGCCTCGTCCCCAGATGTCTCTGGCTCCTCGTCCTCCTCTTCGCCCTCTGCGGAGAGATGGACAAGGTCAGGGTCACCTCGGGTTCCCTCGAGGGGAGGCATATCCACTTCTGGATGAGAAGGGTCGGTGTTACCCGCCCTCCTGGCATCATAAGTCTCCAAGAGACCAATCAGGAATGGAATGGTAGGGTTGGCACCCTGTTTTAGCTTTCGAGATGTACAGATCTGTCGCATCTCATGAAAGCTAAGCGCAGCATATCTGGAGGTGACCTGTGGAAGGTCACTGACACAAGGGGAGACTCAGAGTTTCCGCCTTTGTCTGACATGCTGCTTCTAGTGTGGTGTAAGTGATGCACCTACCTACACTATATGTTTACCTACTGATCCCTTGCTAAGAGTTGTAGCCAAGGTGTGCTAAGCCTTGAGGAGCTACAACAGCTGGTTCAGTAGAACTCAGAGTATTCTAAGCTAAGTTATATGTACCTGGAGTACTTATGCGATCTTTCACAAGATATTCTTAGGATACGCGTGGTAAAACAACAGCAAGCTCAAATCCCAACCGCTGCTCACCAATGTGAGAAGTTGGCCCGATATGCAGCGTTCGCTATTCTAGCGACCACTATGCATCGGTCCAAACGACCCTTATGGTGATTGGTTGTAAGTCAACCTTAGACCAGCTATCCTAGTAGCGTGGATACGAGCAGTCTTCGGGCTAAACTCTAGAGGGCGTGTTAAGCCAGCTGTTATACCATCACATACCCCTTGAACACCCAGTGAAAGGACACCACACAAGTGTTATGAAAATAAACAGTATATTTATTAGAATCACAACAGCCCTGGACTCTTTATGAGGACAGGGTACTAAGCACAGAACAAAACTCTTAGGAAAATACTTCAAGTGCACAATTAAAACAAATGCCCGAGGGCACGGAAAGTTCTAATGGTCTCGGGCGGACCCGATAAGGCAAGTCGGAAGCGAGGGACTCGGGACCCTAGAGTAAGGAGGCTATGCAGGCACCGAAATGCCGAAGTTACCTAGCCACGAGGGCTGCGGCTGCACAAGTCTTACAGGCGTCGGGGGTCTTCGCTGACGAACCAGGAGCCGGAAGAAAAGGAGTTGCTGGCCGGCGACCAGTGATGAATAGTTCGTAGAGATCCAAGCCTGGATCAGTGATTGTTGATACCTGAAAGCAGAGGGGACCAAGTTCGTAACTACTAGCCAGTAGTCAGAGGGTACCAGGAAGGCACCGGATGGCCGTCACCTCGACTAGGTGAGTGGGCGACGCTAGGCTCTGCAGTCTCACGGACCAGGAGGCGTTGTCGGCGACCAGGATGGAGGTGCGAGCTGTCCCACGAAGGCTGATGCTGTCGGCGTCGCTGGGCCCAGGATTGGGGCAACAAGCCTTGGCAGATTTCAGGGCCACGTGGTGGGCCTAAAATGGCGTCTTGAGTGGACCAGGAGGGTCCGGGGTGCTTCTCTCAAAGAAGGAAGCAAAAGGCCAGTCTGGAGCAACCAGACCAGCAGCGTTGGTTGTCGGATGTCGTCAAAGAAGGGCACAAGCCAGCGGCTAGTGACCAGACAACGTGCTGAGCAGCGAGCAGAAGGGCCCCACGCAGATCGTGGAGATGCTGGGAGACTGCACTTCGGTGCTGGAGCTGCTCAGGGTCGGGGCTTCTCGGACCCCAGAGCACTCGCCAGAGAATTGCTTCGGTGGTGGTGCTGGTTAAGAAAGCGTGCAGGTTTTGATGATGGCCGGTCCCTCGAGGTCTCGTCGCACCCACAGATCTCAGCTGAGCTGATGACGTGGGTAGAGGTCAGAGGTGCCAGGGAAGCCGGTTCTCGTCGAGCTGGGCCGTCGGATCCTTGAGGAAGGACTTGCAGCAAACCGCAGAGTTCTTAGATGGTGCCCGATGGTGCAGGGTGACTACTCCTTAGCCACAAGGGAGAAATCTTGAGAAGAGTCTCGAAGTCCTTTCGTAGAAGGTATTCTTGATTTAAAGATGATCTCATTTGGAAGGGTCCCCGCTCCGGCCTTTATCCTAAAGAAAGGGGTGGGTACATGACTAGGTCCTGCCCTAGGGGTGGGACCAAGAAGGGGGGTAGTTACACCCCTCTCCCCTGCCGGATTTTCCCCAGGTCAGGGGCTGTGCGCCCCTGGAACTGGTTCTGACCGGCAGATGCGTAGTGAGCACCGGGGTGCCACTCCGCAGTCACCTTCTCGCAAAGCCCTACCTACCCAGAATACACAAACCTTGTCTGGGACGGTGCGAACACCGCCCTGGACAGGAAACCCTTTGTCCAAGCTCTCCTCGCTGGAAGGACTCCCAGCAGCAGGAGGTCAGACCCGTGTCTGTGGTGGCAGCATCCATTTTGTGGAGCTGAGGCTTTAGTTAACTTTAACCGGGGTTCACAGTTACGTACATGTCGTGTCCCTCTAGAAGGGTGGAATGCTAACCTCGTCGCTAGAATTGGTGAGGGGGCAGCATCCCGATTCGTATGACACCTTACTCGACATGTCTTGATAACGCTATACCGAAGTTACAGATATGATACGCGTTATCATGGAACAGCCATTGGGTCTTGGTTCTGCAAGCTGCAACCGGGCTCGGCTCGTGCCAGAGCCCAATTCACACGGTTCCACGCACTCTGCCTTCAGGATTGTCAAGGCCTGCCATAGGAGTGACTGATAGGAACCCGGGTGTCCATGGTGAGGTTAGATAAAGGGATACTATATCTAAAGCAACGAGCGAGTACGCTACGTTGCCCCAGCTGTCGTGCAGCCAGTTGTGTCAGATTTAGCTGGCCATCCGGGGGGGGCATAATACATGCTTCAGCCCCTGGTAGGCCCTGGGTACACCGATGCCCTGAGTTACAGGGTCTGACAAGGTGGCCCAGTACCAATTGGAAATGTACCTAGGGTACATGGAATCCATTTTAGAGAGAGAGCAGTAGGCCTGGGGTCCTGATTGGCAGGGTCCCAGGTCAACTAAGTCGGAAAACCAGCAAAACACCAGGCAAAAAGTCGGGGTAACCATAGTCAGGTATCTACCTTCCTACACCACACCTCACAACTTTGCTTCCCCAAGTCTACCTCACAACAATGTTACACCACGAAAGCAACACAGCACTCCAACTCACTCTCAAATACCACCTCCAACACATACACATGCAGACCCATCAAAATATCTTCTTAGCATGCTGGATGAGGAACACGATACAGAACAGCTACACGATTGCTATCCTAATACAGCTAATACCAGCACTAAAAACACACCTGCTACACACCCACACAATACGGATCACTCTTCTACAAAACAAAGTCCCACTATCACCAAAGGCCACTTACTACACTGTCTACTAATAAATGCTCGATCCCTCTCTAAAAACAAGCATCACACCTACGACCTTCTCACTGATGCAAAACCAGACATACTATTCATAACTGAATCATGGTTGGGAGAAGATATGGCTCCAGTCCTGCATGAAGCCATTCCTCTAGGCCAGAGGTCTTCAAACTTTTGTCAGCTGAGCTCCCCCATCTAAGACTTTTTACACGTCGAGCCCCCCCACCATCACCACCACCTGACAAAAAAGTTCTGGAAGATGGTACTCTGCATCATTGATGGCCCTTCCCTCCTGCAGAGCCCAGGCCGTATAGGGCAAATAATATTTAATAAATAAAGAGTGTTTAGTAAACTGAAGTTTTTTTTAGTGCTTGTGCTTATTCTAAAGTTCAAATGAAAAGTCTCCAAGAAACAATTTGCATAAAAATGTACATTGGTCCTTTATTTTTCACATAAAACACACAATTTAGGATAGATTAGCAAAAACACACCCAAGACACAGGTGTGGGGTGTGGTTGTTTTTCGCCACGGAGACTGTCAATGTGTGGATGGGATCTTGCTTCTGCCATCCTTTGGGTGTGCTCCACTTCCAGTCTTGAGCAGTATCTGGAAATGGGAGTGATCACAAAATGTTGTAATATATTTATTGAAGTTTTATATAGTGCGAACATGACCCAAAGGTATTAGAGTGCTTACAGGAGCATCTTTTACATTACACAGGCACACATTCATTTTTTGTAAGCACAGGGAGATTAAGTGATTTGCCCAGAATCACAGGATTTTGAGCAGACACCAAGAATTGAACCTGGTTCCCCAGCTCTACAGTAATCCGCACTGGCTGTTGCGCCAGATCCTTACCCCTAAACAAGATATCAGAAAAAGGGGTGCCACAAAACATGCTTTATGACACGATTGAAAACTCCATGATTATGTGGAGTATGGCCAGGTGTTGCCTTGTCGGTAGGAGGCCAGCCACAGTTTTCCAAGAAGGCCAAGGGGACACTTACATCATGCACATGTGATATAAGTGATTCAAGAGGATATATACATCTTTATTCTCTAGCAGCATCAAGAGTCAATTTGTTGGCATAGTTGGCTTATAAAGAATATTGCCTTCCAAAGCTTCAGAAATAGCTGCACAACAATTATTTTTTTATTTGGTCTACGAAAGAAGTGAGGACAGATGGCAGGCATAATTCACAATATTTATTATATCAGGCTTGTGGACTCAGCTTTAGGGATTGGAACATGTCATACAAGCATCAGCATCTTTAATCAAGGTCAAATTAATTTTTCGTAATTCACTGGTAAATTACGTGATTTTGCCCAAAATCACATGATGTTGAGCTGATACCAGGACTCGAACCGGGTTGCCCAGAACCAAAGTCAGCACCTATCGCATTAATGCCAAATCCGCTCCACCTTGAAACATACAACGTTCCCACTAGTAGTGGGAAGAAGGCTTTAAAAATTTTTACAAAATGCTTTTTCACTCTTACCTGCCAGAGAATGGAATCTTCAGGAAGGATACAACGATTGTAAATTCCCTGCAGTGAAACGTACTTCCGACGTGAGAAGCAACATGGGATGCAACTAGACCTGAACTTTCGGGGGGGCTAAGACTCCCAGCCAGGGCTGGCCCTAACACTGATCGCACACCTGAGGGGGACAGGTAAGTGAAGTGTCACATGAGCAGGGTGAGAAGTGTGCTTGTGTGACTGCAGGGTGCGTTACAGGGTGAACTCCTGTGACTGCAGGGTGAGGTACAGGGTGAACCGCGCAAGAGCATTGTGAGTACAGAGTGCAGAGTGATCACTGAGAGTGAAGAGTGTGTGGTGTGCTCAAGTGACCGCAAGTAAGTTGAGGAAGAACGGTGTGAGTTCATTGTGAGTGGCATAAGTGCAGTGTGGTCACTGTGAGTGCAGGGTCAGCAAGTGGTATGAGTACATGATGATCAGTGTGAGTACATTGTGATCCCTGTGAGTGCAGGGTGAGTGTGAAAAAGAAGGGCGAGAATGAGGAGTGAGTTGTCTGAATGCAGGGTGCATTCCCAGACACAGTTAAAATTACTCTGCATGTTATTGAGGCTTGCCATAAGGGTTTGGATATAAGTTAAACTATTGCTTTTATGGCATTATTCGGGCTCCAGGGATCGAGGCTGGAGGAAATAAATATTGTGCTTATCCTACACCAAACTTCCAGTCTTGCGATTAACATTGCCAGCTCTTTATATTGATGCCCCAGATGGTACAAAAATAAGCAGTCACCTAAAGCCTATTTTCAGCACTTATCTGTGCAAACTTGGAACAGCAAAAAGAAATAGAAAGCATTGTGTTCTAAGGCTGCCTGAATGATCCATGACTGAAAATTAAAGGGAACAAAGATTGAAAAGTCACATTACAAATGAATACATACTATTTTATTTATAATTCTATTTAGTGTCAAGACAAGGCCTTTGCAGGCTCTTTAAACACACGGCTGGCATTTTTCTTCTGGGAACCCTACTTTATATTCCTATTCATAAAAGTATTCTCACACTAAGGCAGTAAAATCCAAATGCAAGGAATAGGCAGAGTAGGGTCCCAGGTGGTACTGGAACCAGAAAACAAACCTGTGTAATCAGTTTACAAAGGTATGTAAATATACACATGGTCTTTAAGAGGCGTGCAACGTCCATAGGGTTTCAGTCACCACCACCCCCCCCCCATCAGATAGCCTTTCCTTAAGTTTCTATGACTTGTGAGATATGTTATGGACAGGGATGTTATCATCATGTTAGAGCTGACAGTATCTGAATCGGTGGTGGCAGCCATGTCAAATGCCTTAAAAAAAATACAGGACCTCCTGTCTGACCGGTTTGGACTAGCAAAGTGTCTCAGTAAGGACACACTCTCTGGGTGCAGGAGGGTCCCCAAAGTGTGGATCAGAGATAAGAGATAATTGGAGCAAAGGCATACTCTTGACAAGTTACAGTTGCGAAAACACCCTCCAAATACTCCCACTTGTATTTGCATTTTTGTTTGATATAGGCCACCATTACTAATATGGGTTCAGTCCGCCGCTCCATGTGTACAGTTGCATGTTTGCCAATTGCTGCACCCTCCTGTTTGTTCCAGCCTTCCGCAAGGTAATAAAATAGCATTGAGCCTTTATCTATGTTAGTTCTGTTGAAGTAAATTTTGCACAGGCCGGCTAACGAGGCCTGCAGTCACGGTCTCAGCTCACCGCCACTGCAGGAGCACACTGCCTGCTCCACCCCTCTGAAGAGCCTGGGTCACAGTGCTGTGCCTGCTTCCAATTCGAGGGACACTGGCACAGTGAGTCCGACTACTTCACTACATGCAACATGGAACAGGCAGAAGAGCATAATTAACATGATCTGCTTACATTATTTACTGTTGAACTCTACCCAAAGGTATTGGCGTTTTACATGAGCACCAGTAACAGACATGCACGCAATATTTTCTTGGTAGGCACGGGAAAATTGTGATTTGCATATGAGCCGAAGCCGAGTCTCAAACCCCAACTCCAACGTCAGCACAGATGAAAGGGCAGTGACGTAGTGTAAGACATAAATCTACATTGCTGTGCTTTTGTTGCTGGTATGCCACAAAAACACGGCAATGTAGTTTTTATTTTTCATTTCTTGCAGAGATGTAAGCACAGTGACGTAGTGCAAGAAATTAAATCATCATCGCTGTGTTCTTGTTGTTGGTATGCCACAAAAACATGGCCCTTGTAGTTTTAATTTCTTGCAGACTTTTTTTTAACAGTAGGCAGGATTGTGTCCATGGAATGCGGATGTACTACACATTGAGAAGAGAAGCCATTGAGAGAGAGGGGAAATTGAATGTGTTTCCTCGATTACTAAAGAACAAGCTACCTACTCTTTCTGGTGGATTCAAATGTAACTGCTGATTCCTCACCTTTAGATGGCACTGCTTGGCTTTCATTGCACCCCCCTCCCCGCCCCTCTCATCGTGTGTCAGCACGAGCTGAGGCAGCTTCCAGGCACACACACAGACAGCTTCTGAGCTGCCGGCCGCCAAGTACTTCACAGGTCTTTAAAAGGCCTTTCACGTGTTAACGAGGCTTTGTTGTTTTTTCACCTCTTAGCGCCCCTGCATCTCCACTCTGACTATGGCCAGGCTGAGACACACAAGGCTGAGGTGCCTGAAGGCAACAGTGGACGATGAAGTGGGGGCGCGCCCCACAGTTTGAAGACATATGGTCTAGGCTATAAAATTATCACCCAAAATCGTATTGCCAAAAAAGGAGGTGGTCTAGCTGTTGTATTCAGGCAAACAATACATATCACTAAAGTTGACGACATCTCCATAAAGAATTGTGAGGATCTTCTTACAAGATGCAATCCTACACCGTCTTCCACCTGTAACTTAGCAAGGCAACATTCCCAGATGCACTTCTAGACACAGTTTCAAACCTGATAACAATACACTCCAACCTATGTCTTCTGGGTGACCTCAACATTTCGTTTGATTAAACCAATATGACCCATCCAAAAACAATATTCACCGGCCTAGACGCATTGAACCTGCATCAGATTGTCCGCAATCCGACACACACCGCTGGACATATCCTAGATGTCATTTTTACTAATACTGAACTAGTTACCTTTCAAACTATAACTCCAGTCACATGGTCAGACCACCACCTGTTGCTTTCTAACATAAAACAACAATAAGTGACTCACCTAAAACTACCTTACATCCATCCACCTATCGGCCGTGAAACAAACTCAATTTGGAACACTTGGAAACACAACTAACATCCAGTATAAATCTGGAAACCATAATTTCTGTTCAGAGTCTATATGAGTGGCTACAGGAAGCTTTTGACATCCTGATACCACTCCGAACCATACAACAGAACAAAAGAAAAAAAGAGCTTTGGGGAAACATAGAAATAAAAGACATAAAACAACAAATTAGAAAGCTGCAACGTACCTGTCTCAAAACAAACGCCAAACTAGACAAACTTCCCCTACAGAAAATTAACAGATTATACAAGTCGGCTATCAAAAAAGCTAAGAAAAGTACTATTCAGACAGAATTCAAAACGCTAAATGTGCAAATAAAGAATTCTATACAATACTCAATGAATTTCGAAAACCAAATTGCTTAGAAGGAATTCATCCTGTTACTCAAGATTTCACAGACAAACTGGAAAATCATTACACAGACAAAGCAGACACTTTGGACTCGTACTTAAAACAGAAACAATGCACCAGCACTAACCCTTGTACAAAACAACTATCCAAGAATGCTTTAATCAAGCCTCTCCGTTCCTTCCAACACATCTCACACAATGAATTTATGGACCTGGTCAAAGCAAGCAGGCCTGCCGGCAGCTCTTCTCACCCCTGTCCACCACAAACTTTCAAGACAATGTTTTTAACAACCTCTGCTGCCATTCCAGTAAGAAGAATCATCAATGAGTCCTTAACTACAGGAATATTTCCAGAAGAACTCAAAAAGTGATTACTGTCTTTGCATGTGGTTGTTACAGTTTAAAATTGCAGTTTTGACCTGCCTTTGATTGGATATTTTATCACCTGTTTTGTGTTTGAAACTGGTGGTTTCCCCTGCCTTTGATGGCTTGCATTTACTGTGTTGAATTGTGGGATTTGCAGTCCAACCTCTGTAGTTTGTCCCTCTCATTCCTTGGTGACAAATCTGTTTTCCCTACAAATTTCTCCTTTGCTCTGTGCTAAGTCCTGTGTGTAAAAACAGTGCACCTCCAGCCACCATTTTGTGTTCACAAGCCAGTGAGGCCAGCCCCCCTGCCCCCCCGCAACAGGGATATTCTACATCAGAGGGTGCTTCTGTGAGCTGTTTAAACTGAACTTAACTGGGGCCTGTGCACTTCGTTTTTTGGCCAGCAGGGGGAATAAAATTTTATTTAAACAGTATTGTTAGATTTCGAGTTAGTGAAGTCTTTACCTGCAGAAGTCCAAAGTGTGGATTTGAAGAACCGGGGTTTAACCCAGCGGCTTCAGGGGCACGCCTAAGATCTTCAAGTTCACCTGTCTTGGTATACAGAGACACGGAATACTTCTGGATGGCATCAGAGACCAAGTTTATTAGCTGCAGCTAGTAACAGTGATCCTAGAAATACATCACGGTGTAAATTCTCAGGAGACTGCTCATTTTACTACGGCGAGACGTCTCCTTTTATACCCAATATTCACATTATAAATGTACACCCACTGCACAAAATTCTAGCCAATAAGGTACATTTTCAAACAAAGTATCACATAACAAAAACTCAATTTACAGTATCCCAACCCAAAAGTTAATTATTAGGAATGTCCCAAATCCGATCTCCACAAGCCGGACAAACCTATAATTGAAAGCATAACTCATGTAATGAAGAAACATAAAAAAGAAACAGTAACAAATGCTGAACAAGATAAGGCATGTGCAAGGAAAATAAAAGTTAACGATGTCCTGAACATTGATTGACAATCTCAGACAAAGATCGATCAGGGAAATTGGCTTTGCGAGGTCAGTTTCAGGTGAAGAGGTCAGTTTCTTACAGTTCATTTCAGAGTCAAAAAGAAACCTAGTTAATGTATACATGAACTAAGAAGGTCAGGCCACTTTGTTCGCCAGGCTACCTTCACAGGCCTACGTGAGGGCAACACAAAATGGTGGCACAAAACAAAATGGAGTCAGACTCGAGAATTACAAAACCTCAGACCCTCCTTTTGCCATTACGTAGGCAATAACCTAAGACTCATGTTAATCTGAATCTAGGTCTATATCGATATTCATTAGGTCATCAAGGTGTTGCCGTATCATCATCTTATTATTCTCTACTTCTCTCGGGACAGGTCTCCGAACACACATAGTTGCACAAAGACTACAAATGGCGGGACCACACTGGATGCAAAGACAACCAGAGAAATGGATGTTTAACACCATACTAAGGAATGTCAGAGTCTTCCATCCCCATTTGGACAGCAGTCCCCAAAACCATCCCGTCAATGACCACTCTCCTTCGTCTACATGGATAGACTCAGAGATTTTATACAACATAGAGATGGCTTGGTACACTGTAGGGGCATTATCTGGTATGTAAACACAGCAACTGGATCCAATCAATTTACATACTCCTCCTCGATCTGCAAGTATGATGTCTAATACCATACAGTTCTGCAAAGTCATAAGGCGGTCCGCTTGAACCTCAGCTGTAACATTACTAAGAGCACCTGCTGTCTCATTAATAGTAGCTTCAACAACGCGGACAAGCTGTCAAATATGCCTACTATTGATCATAGGACCCCAAAAGGGCAGGAAGCCCTTGAAGAAATCTCCTACTTCGTGTGCTGCAGTATCTTCCTGATTGAAGACACCTCTACCATATCTCGTTCTATGATAGTCTGAAGCAGTAGTGTATGTGGGGGGAAGCAGAAACGCCACATAACACGTTCCTGAAAAATCAGGTGACAACCATGTGTAGGCTCTGTCATGACAAACAAAATATGTGCCTTTAGCTGGCACAAACGGTGGAGAAGTCCGAGATGAATAGACATAGGTTTGAGCACACACACTCTTACCTAGCTGAGCTTTCGGATTCCGACCATTACCTTGCACACAAAAATGGCCTCGTGAGTTACAATCCTAATAGGGGGAGACCTTTTTCGTCTCTCCTTCTCTGTCAAGCTGGTACTATATCCAGTCACGTTCTAACCAATATAAGCCTGCACCTCATCCTTAGGGATAGCATTATATGCATCAATATCTCGGATCATAGCTACTATTCCCCTTATCAAGGCACCATTGCTCGAGTTATCTTTAAGGGAACGTAAGGGGCGTACCTCATTTGCATAGATAAACATGGTCTGAAAAGCCCACACAGACCCATTAAAAGAAAAAGTGTTACAGATATGGTGGTCCTAGACGTAAACTTCCACACACAATATTTGATATTATTTCAAAAGAACTTTGTTCAATTCTTATTCCACATGCGAAATCAATCCTGCAATGAAGAATTTTGGAAACATAAAAGAGAAAACACAATAGCCCAAAACAAACAGATGTCCAGCACACACACAAAAGAACTTTTCAATCGTTTTAAAAGTAGAGGAGAGAAGACTCTACTGTTTATTCTCAATAAAATTCCTCCTCATGGTACAGTACACAAATATGCAGTTTTTTGTAGAACAAGGGGTTACCAAAAGGGTAAAGAGCATAGAGTGAGAAATTAGTGCTCGTGTAAGATAGAAAAAGGACAGAGAGGTCAGGGGGTGATGAATTACAAAATGTCTTTGAGTCCAAGGTTAAGATAATCCTTGGCGTAGTTCAACAAGAGCCTGCCCTCAATGGTTATTATGCAAAAAAATGTCAATCTTTTTTGCTGTCTTTGCGGCGATCAATTTGCTCGTTGCTTCGTATTTTCCGAGGGGTGAGTGGGCAGGGGCACAAAAGATGCAGGCTCAAAGAGGGGGAGATTGTCGACGTTTCGACCCAAGGATACGAAGGGCAATTGATATCCTCATGGACGGGTCCTCATCAGGACGGGAAGGTGAGGGGAAGGAGCTAAGTTACATTACATTCATGTAACCCCAGCGGTGTGGGCGGACACCTGTAACAAAAAATGTGAGGGCTAAGTATTTCAAACCAACAACATGAAGGTTAGAGCGGATTGTCAGTACTCCAAAGGCACTCACCCTTTAATGGTGTGCCATAAGCGAAAAATCAATTGGGTTTTTGAAAGCCGTCCAAACGTGCTCTCGAGTACTGGAGAGAAAACGAAAACACAAAGCCATCAGTGCTGTGTTTCCTATAGTACAATTGGACATGAAAAACATTGACTGGACTGAGACATTACTACACACAATGACATTATATAAAAAGCGCTTGAAAACGCTGGTTGCACTCACCCTCGCTGTCAAAGGCTATGGATGGGTATTGATTGGTCGGTCGAACAGTATACACGCTGTGTCTGTAGGCAAGAGTGTATAGTTAGCTAACTAGATTCACAGTCCAAAAGAGAGGATGAGTAGGAAAGTTAAAGGATGCTTGTTGCCATAACATACCTCCTTAGTCGGACTGCGTGGCCTATCAATGGGGCTCTGTCTGCTGGCGACTGCTGAGAGATGCTCAGTCGGTGCCGAATTAAGTAGTGGACGTGACGGTAACGTGCACGCCTCTAAGACTCACGCTAGAGCCGGGGCTGTTGCCTAGCAACATGTGTGGATTGGAGTGAAGACAGACTCCAGGCGTATTAGAAGTTTGGGAAAACATAGTAAACAGGGGATAAGGCTGTATGCAAAATAAAACAATTTACAAGGTATATGTTATACAGTACATAATTATAAGATGCAAAAAGAATTATATACATGTCGGTCATATGGTTACATACAGTGTCCTATGAATGCCCGCATCAAAAGGTAAGACAGAAAGTTTGCGTCAACCATTGTACAGGGTAGCCAATTGCCTTGTTGTTTCCTCATACTCATTCAAACCCCGGTTGACCGTGTCAAATATATGCATCCATTTGCATTCTCTGAGGCTTAGGGTACTGGCTAAATTCCCACCCCTTACATTCACTTGGACTTTCTCCAGAACCCACCATCTGATGCTTTCTGGCGGGTGACCAAAGGTCAAAAAATGTTCCACCAGGGGGGCACCCTGTACCTTACAGCGTATCCTGCTTACATGTTGCAGAATACGGGCTTTAACTTTCTGTATAGTCTGGCCTACAGATAGGAAACCACATTGGCACATGATCGCATAGATAGCACCGGCGGAGTTACAATTGGTTTGTTGGCGCATGGTGTAGGTGTAGTTGTTATGCGTACACTGTTTGATTTCTAGAGTCATGGGGCAAGCTTTACAAGAGCCACACTTGTAGTGGCCGACCACAGGTGGAGTATTCCAGAGAGTCGTTTGCGTATTGTTGGGTTTACTGTGAAGCAGAGATCGGACTACATAGTCCCTCACGCTCCTCCCTTTTCTAAACGCATGCATGGGTGGGTCAGGGATCCCTATCTCATCTGCCACTAGGTGCCAGTGACCATTTATAATTCTCTTAATGTCACTGCTCCTTGTGTTGAAGGTAGTAACACAAGTCATTCTATTGTTGGTGTCCTTCTCTTTCGATTTAGGTTCGAGGAGGAATTCCCTGTGGCAGAACCATGCTTTTTTGCGGGCCTTTTTGAGCAATCTGCGTGGGTAGCCCCTGTCAGCCAAGCGTTCAATCAATAACGATGATTCATTAAAAAAGTCAACCTTCCGGATACAATTCCTACGCAACCTCAGGAATTGCCCGTAAGGTAGGTTATCCCTGAGGTTGCGAGGATGATGGCTCGAGTAGCGAAGCAGGGTGTTTCTTTCACTAGGTTTTCTATAGAGTGTGGTCCGTAAGTTAAAGTTAAAGCCCGTATTCTGCAACATGTAAGCAGGATACGCTGTAAGGTACAGGGTGCCCCCCTGGTGGAACATTTTTTGACCTTTGGTCACCCGCCAGAAAGCATCAGATGGTGGGTTCTGGAGAAAGTCCAAGTGAATGTAAGGAGTGGGAATTTTGCCAGTACCCTAAGCCTCAGAGAATGCAAATGGATGCATATATTTGACACGGTCAACCGGGGTTTGAATGAGTATGAGGAAACAACAAGGCAATTGGCTACCCTGTACAATGGTTGACGCAAACTTTCTGTCTTACCTTTTGATGCGGGCATTCATAGGACACTGTATGTAACCATATGACCGACATGTATATAATTCTTTTTGCATCTTATAATTATGTACTGTATAACATATACCTTGTAAATTGTTTTATTTTGCATACAGCCTTATCCCCTGTTTACTATGTTTTCCCAAACTTCTAATACGCCTGGAGTCTGTCTTCACTCCAATCCACACATGTTGCTAGGCAACAGCCCCAGCTCTAGCGTGAGTCTTAGAGGCGTGCACGTTGCCGTCACGTCTACTACTTAATTCGGCGCCGACTGAGCATCTCTCAGCAGTCGCAGCAGACAGAGCCCCATTGATAGACCACGCAGTCCGACTAAGGAGGTATGTTATGGCAACAAGCATCCTTTAACTTTCCTACTCATCCTCTCTTTTGGACTGTGAATCTAGTTAGCTAACTATACACTCTTGCCTACAGACACAGCGTGTATACTGTTCGACCGACCAATCAATACCCATCCATCGCCTTTGACAGCGAGGGTGAGTGCAACCAGCGTTTTCAAGCACTTTTTATATAATGTCATTGTGTGTAGTAATGTCTCAGTCCAGTCAATGTTTTTCATGTCCAATTGTACTATAGGAAACACAGCACTGATGGCTTTGTGTTTTCGTTTTCTCTCCAGTACTCGAGAGCACGTTTGGACGGCTTTCAAAAACCCAATTGATTTTTCGCTTATGGCACACCATTAAAGGGTGAGTGCCTTTGGAGTACTGACAATCAGCTCTAACCTTCATGTTGTTGGTTTGAAATACTTAGCCCTCACATTTTTTGTTACAGGTGTCCGCCCACACCGCTGGGGTTACATGAATGTAATGTAACTTAGCTCCTTCCCCTCACCTTCCCGTCCAGATGAAGACCCGTCCATGAGGATATCAATTGCCCTTCGTATCCTTGGGTCGAAACGTCGACAATCTCCCCCTCTTTGAGCCTGCATCTTTTGTGCCCCTGCCCACTCACCCCTCGGAAAATACGAAGCAACGAGCAAATTGATCGCCGCAAAGACAGCAAAAAAGATTGACATTTTTTTGCATAATAACCATTGAGGGCAGGCTCTTGTTGAACCACGCCAAGGATTATCTTAACCTTGGACTCAAAGACATTTTGTAATTCATCACCCCCTGACCTCTCGGTCCTTTTTCTATCTTACACGAGCACTAATTTCTCACTCTAAGCACTTTACCCTTTTGGTAACCCCTTGTTCTACAAAAAACTGCATATTTGTGTACTGTACCATGAGGAGGAATTTTATTGAGAATAAACAGTAGAGTCTTCTCTCCTCTACTTTTAAAATGATTGAAAAGTTCTTTTGTGTGTGTGCTGGACATCTGTTTGTTTTGGGCTATTGTGTTTTCTCTTTTATGTTTCCAAAATTCTTCATTGCAGGATTGATTTCGCATGTGGAATAAGAATTGAACAAAGTTCTTTTGAAATAATATCAAATATTGTGTGTGGAAGTTTACGTCTAGGACCACCATATCTGTAACACTCAATACCCAGGTCCTAGGACTTTCTTTGGGTTACCCCGTATATAATAACCATTAAAAGAAAAAGGCAAAACCAAATATGGCATACCTTTATCTGTCGTATGAGGCATAACACCACAAACCCAACAATTAGTGGTATTTACTACTAACTGATGCTGATGCAACAACTGTATGAACGTGTTGTTGACAAATTCTGATCTCCTTGTCTGTTCATGTTCAGGCAACGTATAAAACTGGTGCAAAGAAACAGTAGTGAAAGAAAGCATAGGTTGGGAGGTGGGTGCAGATGTTTGTTGTGTAGCATAGACAGTCCAACCCACACAAGCTAACGTGATACTTAAAAACATCTAAAAGCACAATATTATAAAAC
Organism: Lissotriton vulgaris; assembly: GCF_964263255.1. Taxonomy (NCBI): domain Eukaryota; kingdom Metazoa; phylum Chordata; class Amphibia; order Caudata; family Salamandridae; genus Lissotriton; species Lissotriton vulgaris. The sequence continues at coordinate 601,860,362 of NC_141699.1, read as the reverse complement.
ATTTGCTATATATCAATGTACAAAATCTTGTCTTAAGATCTATTCTCTCAACATCTCTTTCAGTTACAACAGACTCCATCCTCTAACGTGCTGCTTGCGGCAATTTTCCTTCTTCACTCAAGTGTGCGTCCAGGCGTCCTAGACGTCCCTAGAACCGCAGACCTTTCGTCAATACGCGTGCCGCCCCTTAAGTCTTATACCGCGACCCTGCAGCTGAACCCGTATGGTGGTTCGAAAAAGAAAAATAGTCTCTTGTCTGAAAGAGTGTAATTCACAAAAAAAATCATATTTTATTTGTCCTTTTTCGACCTTAAGTTGTAGCGTTCTTTGCCAGGCACAGTTTGATCCTGAAAGAGTGTCTCTGGGTACGTAGTATCAAGTCTCAAACACGGCGGCAAAGCTTCTTGCAAGACTTCATCATCCGCACGTTCTGACTGAGTCCATTCCAGATGTGCATCGCTAAAAGGTACAAATCTCGGAACCCTTTCACTCTCGGAATCGGCAACACCTTCCCAGACCCACTTATTGTACGGTAAGGGCAAAGGTATCTTCTTGCAATGGGTACCATGTACCCAGTTTTTCTTGCCGAACACCTTAATAGCAGTCCGAGTTGATAACAGGACTTGGTATGGACCGGTCCATCTTGGTTCCAAGTTCTTTGACCTCTGGAAATTCCTGGTTAGAATTCAGTCGCCAGGTTTAATCGTGTGGCCTGCATCTACAGAAACTGAAGGCAAAGTGTCATGGACCTGTTGGTGAAGAACACGCAATTCAGCAGTCAAATCATGTAAGTAGTCAACCAACATAGGGTACTCGATATCACTGTACTTCTTAGGCCTCGGCATACCTCAGACATTCGCCAGACGTCCAAAAACAATCTTGTATGGGCTAAGTCCCACGCGAGAATGTACTGTCATTCTCGTGGACAAAAGTGACAATGGTAAGGCATCGGGCCATGTAAGATCAGAGCTCCCTTGCACCTTGGCCAACTTCCGCTTCAGAGTGTCATTATAGCACTCGACCAGGCCTGCTGACTGGGGGTGATTTGCAGCGTGAAATTTCTGTTTAATACCCAGAGCCGCACATACTTTCTTCATAATCTGACCCACAACTTCACTTCCATTATCACTCCATACCATCCTCGGCAAACCATATCTGGGAAAGAATTCTTTGAGCAAAACCTTGGCTGTAGACAAGGCAGTATTATCCTTTAGGGGGTAGGCCTCTATCCATCTGGAAAAGGCAAAAATAACCACAAGGACATACTTCAAGTTATTGCATCTTTCCATATGAATGTAGTCTATCTGCAGCACCTCGAACTGATACATTGGAGGAGCAAAATGACCCGCTAGAGTTGGGGTTCCCTTTCCTGGATTATGCATCAAGCAAATCATGCAGTGTTTAACCAAATTCTCAGCACATCTAGGAATTCCACCATTCTGCCATACCGGAGCTAACAACTTACATATCCCTTTTGAACTAATGTGAGCCAACCCATGAGCCATAGTAACCACCGGAAGCACATGTGCATCCGGCAACAACCATCGCTGGTGCTCTGACAACTCAACCCAACAGCCTGTTGAATCCAAAATTCTGTACTCTCTCTCCACATACTCAATTCTTTCTCAGTAGCTTCTGCCTGAATCATCTTCACACTTTCTGTTGTATCTTCACACATTCCTCCTTCCACAACCCATCTGGCAGGGCCTGCAACATACATCCGACTCGTCACATCTTTCGCCGTTTCTCTCGCTACTTCATCTGCAAACGCATTCCCTCGACCCACATCATCCGTAACCTTCTTATGCGCACTACACTTCACTATCGCAATTTGGGCCGGCAAAGTAAGTGATTCAAGAAGTTCACTCACTAATTGTCCATGCTGAACTTTCGTACCATGGGAAGTAAGAAATCCTCTCTCTTTTCACAAGCGACCAAAACTGTGAGCCACGCCAAATGCGTATTGGCTATCAGTATAAACATTCACTCTCTTTCCTTTTGACAACACACACGCTCTAGTCAATGCTATCAACTCCGCTGCTTGCGCTGAATTCTGTGCAATACGTGCTGTTTCAACAATCGTGTGCAAAGTTGTGACAGCATATGCTGCAGTCGTCTCTCCATTTGGAAGCTTAAAGCATGAACCATCTACCCATAGGGTACCATCAGGATTCAAAAGAGGAGTATCTTTCAGATCAACACAACCTTTCATTTCCTCCTCTGTCCGGAGAAAACAGTCATGCTGTTCCTGAGCATCTATTTCTACAAAAATCGGCAACAATGTAGCTGGATTCAATGTGTTGCACCGCTTGATGTGCACATGGCTAGCCAAAAGCGTCAACTCATAACCTGACAAACGCGCACTGGTAAGATGTTGAGTCTTCGTTCTATTCAATAGGGTTTCCACTGCATGTGGGACCATCACAATCAATGTATTATCCAATACCAAACCAGCAGACTGTCGGATAGAAACAGCCGCTGCCGCTGTAGCTCTTAGACAACTAGGCAAAGCCCTAGCTACCAGATCTAAAGTAGCTGAAAAATATGCACATGGGCGTTGCTTGTCTCCAAATTGTTGCGTCAACACTGTCAATGCACAACCTTCTCTCTCGTGTACATAAAGTGTAAAAGGTTTACTGTAGTCAGGGGGTACCCAACACCGGAGCAGAACACAATGCATCACGCAATTCAGAAAAACTCTTCTGACATTTGTCAGACCAAGGAAGAGGGTGTGGTGTGTCCTTAAGAGTAAGTGCCAACAAAGGTTTCGCTAGCAAAGAAAAATTCGGAATCCACTGTCTACAATACGACGTGATACCTAAGAAGGCACGCACCTCTCGCTGTGTGCATGGCACAGTCATTTGGGCAATCGCTTAAATACGCTCTGGGGTCAATCGTCTTCCCTCCTTCGACAAGAGATGACCTAAGTAGGTCACTTCTTGGCGGCAATACTGCAACTTCGAAGGTGACACTTTATGATGAAGGTCAGACAGGTGTCGCAACAAAGAAAGAGTAACTTCTTTACAAATCTCTTCATCATCAGCAGCAACCAACAGATCATCAACATACTGGATAAGAGTAGCACCAGAAGGCAATGCAAGAGTATCAAGCTGAGTTTTCAAAGCCTGACTATAAATGGAGGGACTCTCACAATAACCTTGAGGAGCGCGCTTAAACCGGAAACTGCGCCCTCCTAAAGAGAAGCCAAAAATATCCCTACTTTCCTCAGCAATCGGAATACTGAAGAAAGCGTTCTTCAGATTAATAGCATAAAACCAAGCAGCTGAGGCAGGGATCATAGTCAATAAAGCAGTAATATCCGGGACAACAAGAAACTTTGGCACAACGATCTTATTGACCTCTCGAAGGTCGATCACAAACCGATACACAGGTGGCTGAGAAGAGTCAGTACGCTTAAGGACAGGCAGAACAGGACTGTTACACACATTACCTCTCGTTTCTTCAACCACACCTTTCTCAACCAAATCATAGATAATCGCTAAAAGACCTCTTTCGCCATCACTGGAAATTTTGTACTGAGGAATGCGAGGTAACTTAGCATTCGACTTAAGGGTAACAACGTAGGGTGGAATCTGCAAGAGACCAACATCATTGGGACCTGTAGCCCAAAGTGTATCAGGGAGAGAACGCAGTTCCAGTGGAAGGCGATCCTTAGACAGATACATCGGGGAAATCACTTTCTTACCCACCGTAAGATGTACTCCCGAAGGAGAACAATGTAATGTTGCATGCAATCTTTTCAACAAGTCCAAACCTAACAGATTCTCCCCACAGCCAGTCGTTAGAATAAGGGGAGCCTCCAATTCACAGGGACCAATAGAAAGGGGCAAAGGACAAGAAATCGGGTTACGAACTGGGGCGCCAGAAAATCCTACTGAAACAGTGGTCAAGCCAGACAAAGGTGCGCCAGGGAGTTTAGAGTGCATGATAGAACTCTTTGCTGCACCTGTATCCAAAAGAAAAGGTTATGCCACACCTGATGTAATCACTTCAACATAAGGTCCACTCTGGTCTACTGGAACTGACACTACTCCCTCCCTTTGTCCATGGATGTCCTAACTATCATTAAAACCAGCACTCTCACTTCCAACATAATAATCATCAGTGTAGTACTGAGCGGACTGGACGGTCGGAACATTCTGTTGGTCAAAATAATTCATAGAATTCTGAGGGAAAAAGGAACGTTCATTCTGGGGAAACATACCACGTCCCCTACCCCTAGGTACTTGTTGGAAACCACCACGACCTCTCAGACCAGACATACCATTTGCACGCTGTAGCAAGATCGGGCAACTATTCTTGAAGTGACCTTCTTCTTTACAATAAGCACACTGATTAGGGCCTAGCGGAAGTCGCGAAGCAAAAGACTCAGGCTTCAGCAACAGTTTCTGAAACTGTGGGGGTTGCTGAAACTGGGAAGGTTGCTGAAACTGACGCTGATTAGGGCGAGGCGGATAAGCCTGCTGCAGAAGAACTTTCGTTTTTAATTCTCTAGTCTTCTTTTCTACTTTATCCTTTTCATCTTTATCGCTATTCTCATAGTATTGTGCAGTAGCCAATATCTGGGCCGAAGAAGAAACAGCCCATGAACTCTCAGAGTTCTTTAACTTATTAGAAAGTTCAGGAAGTAAATTAAAAACAAACTTATCTACAAACAGCCTCTGACCACCTTCTGTACTCATGTCCTGACCACTATGATCAATGAATGTTTCCTCAAACCTAGTGAAGAAATCAGACACACTCTCGTCTTTCTTTTGTTTGCATGCTGCTAACTTGTCCCAATTCACCCACAGAGGAGGCATCATAGTTTTCATTAAATTAATAATCCTACCAGGTAGTTCAGGTTTGGCACCTCCTACCTGCCAACCATCTGCAGCAGTAATATTAACCCACGTATCTCCTAACTCTGGCGCGTGATCCTCGTGATGGATCTTGGCCTACAAGGGTTGAGGAACTACATTACCCATCAACATATCTATGTCAGCTAAATTCATAACACACGCATCAACTGTATGAGACAACTCCTTGTAATAACCAGCAGGATTTTTACGGGGGTCAGGCAAGGTCTGCTTAAGAGCCAGGACCTCAGCTCTCTTCCAAGGGACAAGCACCCACACTCGCTGAAAATGAGCCGGTGCAGCCACAATACCATGAGCGGTGTCAGCCAAAACTGCCTCTCTCCATACAGGGGGAACCTCTCTCATAGGATACTGCTTCACTTTTCTCCTAATAGAAGGGTCAGGTTCGAACAATGACTGAGGTGGAAGTCTAGACCTAAAAGTGAGTAGTGTCTCTACCGCTTCCTCAAACATCGGAACCCACTATCGTCCCTTTAGCAAATTCAGACTGAACATTAAGCAATTCCATTGGAATTGAACCCAACTCATTATCTTCCCACTCCTGATGAAGGAAGATACACGTGACATCAAAAACATACCTTTGTTTTGGTGCCTCCCACTGTAGGAAGATATCCATAACCACTTGTGGACTGTACTTAGAGGTATTCAAAACCCATCTACGAGCAAGGAGATCTAACACTGCCCGCTCTTCGGGACCAGGGAGCTGACTACGTCTCTGCTTACGTTCAGAAACAGGGGTCATATTCAGTGACCCAAAGAAAGGAGACAAAAGACTAGTGATAGTCTCAGTCATTCGTTGCCGAGAAGAAGGAGAAGAAGTTGACATGAGGACAGGAGACAAAGTGTTTTGAGGCGACAGAGACGTAGGGACAGAAATAAGAGAAGTCGAAGATAAAGGAGTGTAAGGCAAAGGAGTTTGAGGCAAGGCTGGTGGCAAGGCTGGCGGCCCTGGAGGGGGCTGTGCCGGGGGAGGAAGAACCACCTGTGAAGCAACGGGTGGCTGAACAACAACAGGGGGTTCAACGACAACAAGGGGTGCAACAACTGGAGGTAACGGAGGTGCAGTAACATCCTGCACATAAGGGGGTGGTAATCTCAGTAAATGTGACATCAAAGGATCCTTTTCAGGGTCTTCAGTCACATTTGAAAGGGGGGGGGGGGCAAAGCCGGATAACATTTATCAATGGCCATGCAATGTTGTCTATCTGATACTTCATTTGCACGATCTTCTTCATCTTCCTTAAACTGCCTAGCAGCTTGCATTACCGATATATTCCTTTCCTTCCTATCTCTCTTAGCTTGCTTAATTTCTCGCTGTTTGGCTTCCTTACGCCAAAGCGGGAAGAGTCAAACATCGCCGGCCGGGCTTTCTTCTTAAATAGCGCAACTTCTAGGTTATCTAAAACATTTGATTCAAAACTACCATGTTGGGGCCATCGTAAAACACCATATTTCCATGTATAACGGACCCATATTTCATTAAAGGTAATGGGACCTACACCATGCTTTGAATAGAGCTCATAAGTTGGAGTTCCAACCAGAGGTATCGGACACAAGTCCTCCAATCGGGAATCCCTATTACAACTGTTCTCAACGCTGTTCTTAACAGAAACGTGGACCGCGGAGGATTGTCTGGTCGAACTAGGATTGGCCTGCCCCCCAGGCTTTAAAATTATTCACACTCCTCGACCGAAGAACAGAGGTGGTGAAATTGGTATCATCTTCAGAGAGTCGTTAGGTCTTTTCCATCTTAAAATCAGTGCGGTTTCGGGCTTCGAATTGATGGGATTTTCCATCAAAGACCAGGAAAGAACACAGCTCGCAGGAGTATTATGCTATCGCCCGCCGGGCTCTGCCCCCTCCCTATCAGACTTTCTTGATCTGATATATGACCTCTCGAACTCTCACGCTAAGCTGCTGGTCCTGGGGGATTTCAATCTTTGGCAGGGTGGACCTCTGGATGGGGCGTTTACGACACTCTGTCAAGCTTTTGGTGACATTCAGCTGCAGCAACTGGTAGGTTCTGCGACTCACAGAGGAGGGCATGTCTCGGACCTGATTTTCGCTGACGCTCAATCAGTAGCGGTCAACGATATTTTAAGCCAATGCTGGACGGACCACGCATTGGTGACCTTCTCCCTTGGTATAGGGGTCTACCCCGCGGAAGCCGCTGGGGTAGGAGGTTCAAAACTGGGTAGACCTTGGTCTCGTCTCTCTAAGTCATCCTCACCACCTGCATTACTACCAGCCAACTTTTGTCTGGGCAATTCGGTGGAGGAAAGTTATCTTTCCTTATGTCAGTCTATCACTGACTCGTTGGATAAGCTGGTGCCTCTTCGTAGGTCTCGAGGGAGAGTGAACCGTGCCTTCCCCTGGTATACGGAAGAGTTACGACTGCTTAAACTGAACTGCAAACGTGCTGAGCGGGCGTGGAGGAAGCAGTATTTGCCATCGGCAAAGGCCTCGTTTAGGCTTGCACTGCAGGGCTATAAGACGCAGATCAAGTTGGCAAAGGCTGCTTTTTTGGAATCCACCTTGAATAAGGCGCCTAATAAAACTCAAGCCCTGTTCAAAATTGTCAGGGACTTGTCTCATCCAGCCTGTGTGGCCAACACGGTCGTGGCGTCGCAGGCCCTGTGCGATGCACTGGCGGGTGCTTTTGAGGAGAAGACTGCTAAGATCCTAGAGGGCTTAAAAAACCCTCTGCCCGAGGCCCCCGGCCTGGGAGCTCCGGTTAGCCCGCTCAGTCGACCCTGGTCAGTCGGGCTTTGTCCTGGCGCGGGAGCTCCGAACGGGTCACCCAGTCGACCCCTGCCGACTGATCCAGCTCCTTCACAGGGTACGCTTGGAGTGGGAGCTCCGGGTGGTCCATCCAGTCGACCCCAGATGGGCACACCTGGTCCCATTCTGGGAGCTCCGGACGGAACACCCAGTCGACCCCATTCGAGTGACCTAGGTCTTGGCTTGGGAGCTCCGGATATTCTATCCAGTCGAACCCAACTAAGACAGTTTCCCTTTCCCTCTTATGAGGAATTTTGCAGCTTGGCACATACGGTTGCCTCGGGCTCTCCGCTCGACCCACTACCTCCCAAATTTTGGAAGGTCTTCCACGCAGAACTCTTCCCGCCGTTGCACGCCATCTGCCTCCAGTCTTTGGAGTCGGCCTGGGTTCCTGACTGCTGGAAGCTAGCAGTAGTTTCTCCACTGCTTAAGAAGCCAACGTTAGACCCTGCCTGTCTTTCCAACTACAGGCCAATCTCTCTGCTCCCATTTCCTATTAAGATCATGGAAAAATGGGTGACCCGTTTGCTCTCAGGCTTTCTAGAGAACATCGGTTGGTTTGACGAGGCACAGTTTGGCTTCCGCCCCGGGCACGGGACGGAGTCAGCACTGGTTACCGTACTGGACAACCTTCGGACGCGTGTCGACAGTGGTCGGGCAGCCTTTTTAGTGCTGCTCGACATGTCGGCCGCGTTCGATACGGTTTGCCATCAAACCCTCACCAGAAGACTGGAGGAGTGCGGGGTCACAGAGAGTGCAAGAGATTGGCTGGCTTCTTATCTGGGTAGCCGGCAGCAGCTGGTTTCGCTTCCTCCATTCCGCTCTGAGTCAAGGAAAGTGGGACAGGGGGCCCCACAGGGCTCGGCCATCAGCCCTATACTTTTCAATCTGTACCTTCGCCCCCTGGTCCAGCTTATAAAATCTTTTGGTGTCTCGGCTTTTAACTATGCCGATGACACCCAGCTGGTCTTTTCTCTGGAAGGAAACAACGCGGTCTCGCTGGAGACTTTTCATCGCTGTATGGCAGCCACAGCAGACTGGCTTCGGGCCAACTCCCTCCAATTTAACAGCTCTAAAACGGAGGTGCTCTACTGCTCCAGTGATCGAATTCCGCGGGCTCTTCCAGAGAACTTTTGGCCCACTGCCTTCCCGGAACCAGTAGCGGCGGCGGAATCAGCCCGCAACTTGGGGGTTATTTTTGGCCCTAACCTACAGCTTGACCTGCACGTAAATAAAACCATCTCTACGTGCATGATGCTGTTACGCATGTTGCGCAAAGTTCTGCCCCTTCTCCCCGCCCAGGCCAGGCCAGAGGTAGTTCGCAGCACTATTCTAAGCCGCTTAGATTACTGCAATGCGCTGCTTCTGGAGGCCCAAAAAATTTGTTTGGGGGGGAAGCTACAACGGGTGCAGAACATGGCTGCCAAGTTGGCTCTGTCGCGTGCCAGGTCTAGCTCTTCCACTCTTGCTTTGAGAGACCTGCATTGGCTCCCGGTGCATCTGCGAGTGGTGTATAAGGCTGCGTGTTTGGTGTTTAAGGCAGTACACCAACAGGGCCCAGTACCACTTCGTGACCTGTTTGCGTGGTACGCTGCCTCCTGGTCCCTTCGCTCATCTTCGGCCAACTTGTTGGTGGTCCCGAGGTTCCAGAGAGTCAGGATGGGTGGCCGCTCATTCAGTGTTGCGGCGGCCAGACTTTGGAACTCCCTGCCTCTCTCTCTGAGAAGCCACAAGGATTACCTACCATTTAGGAAAGCGCTGAAAACGCATCTGTTCCCGAAAATTGTCTGAGCAGTGAGTGATGTTCTGCCGAAGTTCAAAGCGCCAGGATGCCCTTTGGGTGACAGGCTGCGCTCTATAAGTATACAAATAAATAAATAAATAAATAAACTACAACAAAAACTATTCCTAAATTTGCTAAAACCAAGCATCTTTTAGCTCACTAGTCTTGCTTCAAACTTCAAGGGGTTATCAAAAATGATACACTCGCAAATATACAAACCCCTCGGCTTCCACTATTGCAATGGCCGAATCAAAACCAAGAAACAAAACAAAGTCGTGGGAGCGACCCACTTATACTTTACCAAAATGTCTGTCACGCCACCAGAAGACCGTCTAACGTCTCGCCTTACAAATCATCACAAGAGGGTCCAAGACAGGGCGACAGTCAGGGCAGCAGTCCTTCGCAGCCGTTCGAAAGGGGAAGCCTCGCAGAAAAAAACCTTTGGTCCACGTCGACATGCAGGGGTCGATGAAGTGGCGGCCGTCCTCCAGAATTTCCTCACTGGGCTCCTCTCAATCTTCGGGCTTGGACAAGTACCGCTGAAGTCGCCCCACGTTGGGCGCCAGTTGAAGAACCGGGGTTTAACCCAGCGGCGTCAGGGGCACGCCTAAGATCTACAAGTTCACCTGTCTTGGTATACAGAGACACGGAATACTTCTGGATGGCATCAGAGACCAAGTTTATTAGCTGAAGCTAGTAACAGTGATCCTAGAAATACATCACAGTGTAAATTCTCAGGAGACTACTCATTTTACTAAGGCGAGACGTCTCCTTTTATACCCAATATTCACATTATAAATGTACACCCACTGCAAAAAATTCTAGCCAATAAGGTACATTTTCAAACAAAGTATAACATAACAAAAACTCAATTTACAGTATCCCAACCCAAAAGTTAATTATTAGGAATGTCCCAAATCCAATCTCCACAAGCCGGACAAACCTATAATTGAATGCATAACCCATGTAATGAAGAAACATAAAAAAGAAACAGTAACAGATGCTGAACAAGATAAGGCATGTGCAAGGAAACTAAAAGTTAACAATGTCCTGAACATTGATTGACAATCTCAGACAAAGAACGATCAGGGAAATTGGCTTTGCGAGGTCAGTTTCAGGTGAAGAGGTCAATTTCTTACAGTTCATTTCAGAGTCAAAAAGAAACCTAGTTAATGTATACATGAACTAAGAAGGCCAGGCCACTTTGTTCGCCAGGCTACCTTCACAGGCCTACGTGAGGGCAACACAAAATGGTGGCACAGAACAAAATGGAGTCAGACTCGAGAATTAAAAAACCTCAGATGGAGCCGGTCTGTCTCTTAGGAGATTCTAAAGAGGAGAAGCAGCTTCCAACTCCCTGGCCAGCAAACCTTGTCTGAGGTCGCTGGGACCTTATATGGTCTGCTAGTGGTTGGCACATGTGTACACTGATTGGTGGTTGTATCTGGTGTTTCTATTGCGTTAGGGTCATTGGTTGGGTATTTGAAGGTTCTGATTGGTTTCTGGGTCTGTGATTCAATCATTGTAGGGTTGGGACTAGGGCTAGGGTTAGGATTTCTATTGGAAGTAGGGACTAGGGCTTCCTATGTTAGTGGAGTGGTGTGGCTCACTGGTTAGAGGCGGCAGACCGGGAAGCAGAGGATGGCCCGGGACCAGGGTTCAATTCCCGACGCGGCAGGGTCGTGAACTAGGGTCAGCGGACTCGATAATTCTCGCCTTGGTGCCTACTCTAACCAGGGATCACACTCGGCAACTCTGGGCATTAGCTTGCCTCATCTCCACAACGGCCCCCCACAAACACCTGGGATGCCTGGGGCCTCATTTATGAGAAATGACGCATCGCTGCGTGAAAGCAGCGGTGCCTCACTTCTCAGTGCACACTCCTTGCGACATTCCTGATTCGTCATATTTATTGTATGACGCATCATGTCGCAAGGAGTTACAGATACGTCGGTATTTCTGACGTATTTGTAAGCGCAAAAGTGACGCATTGCGGAAGTGTGTCACAAAAGTGACGCAACTCCAGCAATGCGTTCTTTCACATGGGACAAGCCCCATGTTAAAGGGCCTGCGTCAGTCTTACGCCTGCTGTGAGGCAGGCGCAAGATTTTGACGCAACGACGTCCTAAAAGTGATGCAGTGAAATCTCATAGATTTCACTGCGTCACTTCTACGACCCTTCCTTGCGTCAATACGCCCCCCTTGCATACATTATACCTGGCGTAGGTATAATGTGGCGCAGGGGTTTACAAAGTGACGCATCTACCTAGATGCGTCACTTTGTAAATATGGTGCAACAAGGAACACTTTTTACGCTGCTGGTGCGTCACAAAAAGTGACGCATCGGCGGCGTAAATGAGGCCCCAAGTTTCATTGGAGATACCCAGGAGGGAACATCTCACAGGGAAAGCCAGGACGGGTTCCCCAGCGGTCTATAGCGCCAGGACGCTTCCGGGTAGCACTGCGCTTTACAAGACACACCCATTTACATTTACACATTTACATTTACATTTATGTCATTGGTTGTTGGGAGTAGGGTGGGACTAGGGCTAGGGTTAGACCTTTAATTGGAAGTAGCTATTTAGGGCTCCTGGTGTGATTGGTTGTTGGACTAGTTGTGGGACTAAGAGTAGGGTTAGGCTTTCTATTGGAAGTAGGGATTAAAGCTACCTGTGCCATTGGCTGCTTGGACTTGGGTTGGGGACTACTAGTAGGGTTAAGGTCTTTAATTAGGCGTAGAGATCAGGGTTTTTTAACTGATTGGGTGCTTGGATTAGGGCTAAGATTGGATGTAAGGTCCTGGTCTCCTTTTGGTTCTAGATGTTAGGGCTAGTAGTGTTGTGATTGGATAGTGTTAGGGCTAGGGTTCCCATTGGCTGAAGGGGTCCCCTGATTACTAGGGCTATAGAAAAGGCCAGGCTTGGGGCGTCTCAGCTAAGGGCACAGAGGACAAGGGTAGTTGCCTGTTTGAGCCTGTTTGAACCAGTTTGAACCCGTTTAAACAGGTTTGAGCCGGTTTGAGCCGGTTCGAGACTAGGACCAGAAATGCTGCCCTTTTTCTCATTTAGAAATACCCAGCCCACACCATCCACATACACAAACAGAGCAACACACTAAAACCAAATGTACACCACGCACAACACTATGCACAGATTAATGTACCAGCATGCCCCACCAACCCAACCAAACCACATCTACACACCCTACTATCCCAACTACTGCACTTATCCACCATCACCCACAAACAGTACACAACTCTATCCTATACCGCTAACCAATACACTCATCACTAACACAATGCCAATCAACACCATACATAACTACATCCCATTCAGACACACTCTCCCTGCTGTAATTACACCTAACAGACCACCTTTTATCAATAACAAACATATAATGATCCTTCCATCAGTTGTCCAACAAACACCCTCCTCTCCCTTCTACCATAATAACACTAACACTCACCACACACACTGCACACCACCATACTTTGTAACTCTTGAAACAAACCAATCTAAGATAAACACTCTCATGTCTAGTTCATTCCCTCCTACACACAACCTACACTCTAGTCATGAGCACATCACCACCCCCTCTACGTCACAACCTCCTCTCACAAACACTACACAACCCAATCCAGTGCATGAAACCTATACATCAGTACCCCTTTTCACTACACCTCAAAAGCAAAACATATCACACACATCAGCACAACAAGATCTTCAGAGCACAACACCTCCTAATACTTATCATCACAAAATACATACATATACCCACCTTTCAAACCACATAAAGGAACAAACTCCAATGCCATGCTTTCACTCTTCCACCACACCTAACACAGATACAGCAATACAGCACCTCTCTTCTAACCGCCTCTCATCCATTGGCCAATTAAGAACATTACGACATGACCCACATGCTTCACCACCTCCCCTGACTCTTACACCTTCCGCCTTAAACATACGCAAAAAATATAAGCAACATGCCAAACTTCACAACTTTGCTTCCCCAAGTCTACCTCACAACAATGTTACACCACGAAAGCAACACAGCACTCCAACTCACTCTCAAACACCACATCCAACACATACACATGCAGACCCATCAAAATGTCTTCTTAGCATGCTGGATGAGGAACACAAATCAGAACAGCTACAGGATTGCAATCCAAATACAGCTAATACCAGCACTAAAAACACACCTGCAACACACCCACACAATACTGATCACTCTTCTACAAAACAAAGTCCCACTATCACCAAAGGCCACTCTCTACACTGTCTACTAATAAATGCTCGATCCCTCTCTAAAAACAAGCATCACACCTACGACCTTCTCACTGATGCAAAACCAGACTTACTATTCATAACCAAATCATGGTTGGGAGAGGATATGACTCCTGTCCTGCATGAAGCCATTCCTCTAGGCTATCAAATATTCACCCAAAATCGTATTGGCAAAAATGGAGGTGGTCTAGCTGTTGTTTTCAGGCAAACAATACATATCACTAAAGTTAGCAACATCTCCATAAAGAATTGTGAGGCTCTTCTTACAAGATGCAATCCTACACCATCTTCCACCTGTAACTTCCTGCTCCTTTACAGACCTCCACCTAGCAAGGCAACATTCCCAGATGGACTTCTAGGCACAGTTTCAAACCTGATAACAATACACTCCAACCTATGCGTTCTGGGTGACCTCAACATTTGGTTTGATAAAACCAATATGACCCATCCAAAAACAATAATCACAGGCCTAGACGCATTGAACCTGCATCAGATTGTCCACAATCCGACACACACCGCTGGACATATCCTAGATGTAATTTTAATGATACTGAACTAGTTACCTTTCAAACTATAACTCCAGTCACATGGTCAGACCACCACCTGCTTGCTTTCCAACATAAAACAACACTTAGTGACTCACCTAAAACTACCTTACATCCATCCACCTATCGGCCGTGGAACAAACTCAATTTGGAACACTTGGAAACACAACTAACATCCAGTATAAATCTGGAAACCATAAATTCTGTTCAGAGTCTATATGAGTGGCTACAGGAAGCTTTTGACATCCTGATACCACTACAAACCAGTTTATACCAAAGATAGAGTAAGGGTATTTTTAGGTATCTACTCCTTGGAACCCTAAAATTATCTTGCAAAAAACAAAGGAAGGAGTAATCACCAGGATAGAAAATACTAGAACGGAGAAGAATGAAGGCAAGAGAAAAGAGAATTCTTTTCTTTTATAAGAAACACCTCACTCACCGACCTGGTCGGTGGCATGCTTCATCATCGGGGCACACCCAAGTAGCCGAATGCAACTCAGGTGTGCTACGACGCCTGCAGTTGCAGTGGAGCTGGTTTTTTTGTGTAGTGAGGGGGTGAAAAATCAAGGGAATTGTGAAGTTTTAAAAGGTGTACATCATGTGCTCTTCAAATGAATTTAATCTCGAGCCAATGTAACACAATTAAAAAGCTATTGAGATACTTGTCATGGTTCTATTGGCCATGTAGTATCAAAATGTGGATTAAAAGATGGTCGACATGTTTCAACCTTATATGATTGTAGGTTTTCTTCAGGACCAAAGTTGGGGGGGGGACGGGAGGTCTGCATATGCTAAGGTGCATCCTTCCCTGACCCTCCAATGCGATTGCCGCGTACTCACGGTTGCATCTTTCTATTTTACAGCGTTCTGTGTAAAGACCTGAAACAAAAAGACATAGCAAAATAATGGTAATATTCAGTTCAGGTAATCATTTATCTCTGTTTGTTTTTTAGGTGCCATATTTAGCATGCATTGGTTATGGCCTGCATCGGAGTTTTTTAGGCCCAGGTCGAAGCTAGCGACCAGGTTCCATTGTTATTTATCATTTCCGCTATTTATTAACCCCTTCAATGCGGATGACAAAGCCAGCTCGTCATGGGCATTACCTGCGCTGCGCGCATGACGAGCTGGCTTTGTCACGAAAGCCGCGTTTTTTAAATTTCAGCGCGCAGCGGGAAAACCCGCTAGCGCGCATGCGGTTAACAGTGGGTCATAAGCGTACCTGACTATTTATAAGGACACTTATGTGACTTTTGTTAGGTCACTATGAGTACGTAGTCACTCATATTTCATGGACTCACGTATATTAAATATTGCGAGAGTTCAGGGTGTCTGTAAATAATAGTTGTCAGTGATGCCAAAAAAGTATTTTTATAACCTTTGTGCCCAACATGCAAACTAGTAAATCGTCAAATTACTTATGTAAGGTACTAAAATAGCCTCATGGACATCATGGGGGGGCAGCCTACGAGCGTTCTGTAGGAAAAGAAAGAAAACGCCCAAATCGATCGTTGCAGATACCGGGAATATATGGATGAAAGCGCCCGGTTATTTTGAAAGGCAACGGTTCGCCATTCCTAAACACTTACTTGTCGGTCGGCATGAGCCCGCTTGAAACCTATACTTCCTGCACGGTGTCCCGGGGATACTGGTTCCCCGACTTCTGTGTATTTAAACATAGCTCTGTTCATTGGACTACAAGGGCACATGTTGTTGTGACTCGTGATCGCTCCCTAAGGGATTCCATGAAAAGAGGCAATAATTAGTGATTTTAGGGAATACCGAAAATTAGTTGTATCTGAAACTTTATTGACATCATGTCGGTTGCCAAAAGTAAGCATTTTTATATGTATATTGGGGAAAAGGTTATAAAAAAGGTTATGAAAAACGTCAGTGCAATTTTAAAAGAGATAGCGTTTTGTGGTCATTTAAGTTACTCAGGGACCAAGATGTTTGGTCGATTTCTATGCAGTGATTATTACATTGCGACTTGATGTGCATTTAACTGAGCGCCCTGAGGTGTATAATTGTATATTGGGGAAGAAAGGCCAATAAAAGGATGAAGTGAGATGGCATTTGTTTAATCAGGGACCCACATGTTAGATTAATATCTGTGGTTTTTTTAAGAGATGTTTTTGAGATTACAGCTCAGTGGAATAAGGTGTCTTTGATTGTTGAATCAAGGTCTATTCCTCACAGTGGACCATGGTATATTATCATTCAATCCAGATGTATGAGTTGATAAATGATATATCCAGCGTTGTTCTTTTTCGAATAGACGGTGGGTAATGTTGTCCCCTGATTTTATTTGCTCAATTATTGTCCACCTCAAATCATTTGTGGTGTGATTGACTGTCAAGAAATGTTCTGTGAGTTTTGTAGCGACTTTTTTGCACCTAATGGAGCTTCTGTGCTCACATATGCGTTGCTTAACCTTTCTTCCAGTCATGCCCACATACTGTAGTCAACATGGGCATGTTATCAGATACACAACGTTTATACTGTTACAGTTTGTATTTGTACGTTGCGTCCACGTTTCTCCATTAGTCAGATGCAGTGTTTTAGTTGTTGTCGTCAAACGGCAAACACTGCAATTGCCGCAGGGATGGTGTCCTGTCACTTTAGGGAGACCCCATGCACTCAGTATATTTGGTTGTTCTGTGACGTTAGTTCTTCTTGGTCGAGTGTGCACCAGAGTGTCCCTGATGCTACATGCTTTTTTGAACGAAAAGAGAGGTTTCTCCCAATGGAGATTGCCAGTGTTTAAAATTCTCCAATGTTTATTGATTGACTTCGTCACTCTGTTAGATAAACTGTTGAATGTAGTGACGCATGTTAGTGGCAATGGTTCCACCTCCTTAATTTTGTCTTCCAGGATAGCATCCCTTGGCTGATTGCGAGCTCTCTTCTGTCCTTTTCTCAGAATGTGTTTGGGATAGCCTCGATCAGATAGCTTTCTTGTTAGTTCCTCCGCTTGACATTTGTAGTCCTCTAGTTTGCTACAATTCCGTCTAAGACTGAGATACTGGCCGTAGGGAAGATTTTCCTTGAGAGCCCGGGGATGGAAACTTTCATATCTCAATGCATTGTTCTTCGCAGTTGGCTTATGATGTGTCTTGGTATGTAGTATTCCATCTTCCTTAGTTATTTCCAAATCCAGGAAGACCATTGTTCTTCTATCCATTGAGTGTGTGAATTTTAAATTCTTATCGCAGGTGTTTATCCAAGCGATAAAGTCAGTCAATGTTTGCTCCGGTCCTTGCCAAATGGCAAGGACGTCGTCAATGTATCTTTTCCAAAATACAATGTGCTCGCCATAGGGGTTTGATTCTGCTAGTATGAATTGTTTTTCAAAGTCAAAAACGTAGAGACACGCTACACTGGGAGCAAATGTGCTTCAAATGGAAGTTCACCCTATCTGTAAGAAAAGGGTGCCCTCAAATTCGAAATAGTTCTTTTTTAGTGCAAGTGCAGCACATTCTAAAACAAATTGTTCTGGGACATGGTAAGGCCAGGTTGTTTCTTCTAACGTTTTTCTTAATACCTCCAGCTTTTCATTCTGGGGAATGCTAGCATAGAGACTTTCAATGTCAAAACTCAATAATATAGTTGTTTCATCCACTCTGATGTCTTTGAGGAGTTGTAGTAGACTCTTGGTATCTTGGAGGTACGTCTCTGTTCCCTGTACCATTTAAAAAAAAAAAACAATCGCAGTACCGTGAGAGAGGTTCAAGGAGCGATCCTATACCGGATACTATAGGTCTTCCGGGTGGTGGCAATTTATTTTTATGCATCTTGGGTAAGATGTAAAAATATGGAGTTTTTCCTTCGCCACTTCTTAAAAAGTCTGCCTCATGTTTGGTTATGTGGTCACATATCTCGGCCAGGTCAATCAAAGTTTCAATTTCTTGTTTCAGTGCCTGTGTGAGGTCAGCGGACAGTTGTAGGTAATTGTTGTTGACTGATAACAGATGGAGCCATGAGACGCTCAAACCCTGGCCTCTTTTATGGCCCTCGTAATCAGGAGACTCCTTCAGCCAAAGGGAACCCTAGCCCTAACACTATCCAATCACAACCCTGCTACCAAGAATGAATGTGCCCTTGTTTAATGCAACTAGTGCTCGTGTAAAGCGCTTTGGTACCTTCGGGCCGAGTTCGCGCTTTATAAAACTGAAACAAAAAACTGCAGTAAGCATGAGAGGCATTTTAGTGATTGGAGGGCTGGGGCTAGCGCCGAAACAATGCCTGCGGACGGGTTCAACTGACATTTCAGTGTGAGGGATGCTGGCACTTCAGGCGAACACTGACAGCAGTGAGGTTTTGATACCAGTAGTGGTAACCACTTCGTAACTTGCTCTGCTCATATCCTGTTAGGAAGACAGGCAGATATCCAATTACAATTTCCTCGAGGGCAAAGTAGTACGCATGGGCGAAATTTGCGAATTCGCGGTACGTGAATTTATGCGAAAGCAAATTTGCTGTCCGCAAAATTCTCGAATTTGTGGATTTTTTTATTTTTGCGTGTTAGCGGGGTGCTTTGCGTGTTCGCAGGGGGTTTTTCAGCGCCCAGACCGTGAAACTACCCATGCGGTCATACATGGGCGCGGTCATCTTGTTTTCAGTGTTCGCAATGCGTATTTCCGGGTGCTAGTTGCATGCTCGCATTGGGCATTTCCTACGTGCGGGGCGCAATTACGACATCGCGTCCGTTTTTGCGTGTTCGTGGGGGAAATATGACGCAAACTTACCCACGCGGTCCTCAATGGGTGTGGCCATCATGTTTTTCATTCATTGCTATAGTTCTGGGCATGCTTTTTCTATCCTGCTTTAATCTTTGCAATCCTTCGTTTGTTTGAACTTTTTAAAATCTTTTTTACTCATTATCTATCCCTCTCTTTGTCTACATCTATATTTTGTGTTTTTTTCTACTTTTGGTTACTTTAAAACTACTTATTTTAACTCTTTACTTTTATTTACTTTTTCCCTATTCTCTTTCCTATTTATTTCCATTCCTGTCCAGGACCATGGCAAAGGGAGCCGGGAAGAACAAGGGGAAGGGTCCTGCACCCCGTACCCGGTTCCCTTGCAGACGATTAAGGGGGGAGGATGTATTGGCCCGGGAGATTTTCAGTGTGGTGGAAGTAGCCGCACTTATCTTTTATGTTCAGCGCCACCTACCGAAGACCATCGAAGCAGGCGGCAGGCCTAGTGCAGGGTATGGCCTCCGGGAGCGTCGCAAGCTTTGGGATAAGGTGTGCCGGGCCATGTTTAGGGAGTCGGGGGCCCGACGCACCTACCATCAGGTGACGCACCGGTGGGCGGACCTCCTTGACCGGGAGTAGGACCTGCTCGACCTGCTAGGCGTGGAGATCCCTGGGCTTGGTGAGTAGCTATTTAATAACTATTTTGTTTTCTTCTGCTCTGTGTTATTATATTGCTAATATATGTTTTACCGAAGAGCAACAATGCTGCCAATTCGATTACATTGCAGGTAAATTAATGTTTATAGCTTCTGTGATTGCAGGTGCTCGACTGCTCAGTGGCGTTGCTACTATACTTACTTGTTTGCAACTTTGTGCTCATTTGGCCTGAATATTTATGAGCGTAGTACTTTACAGAACTGCGTAATGCTAGAGAGACTAGAGACTCAAGTCTAGTCCTTCCTTTGTACTCCTGCTGCCACTAAGAAGAAGAGATAGTGCTGTATTGATAGGTTGAGTATATTATGACTTATTATTAGTAGGAGGACATTTTTTAGTGGTCTGCAATCATGATGACGGACTGTGTCTGTCACGTCGCGTGCTGCTGAGTGCTGGCAGTCGTAGTAGAACCTTTAAGTTGTTGGTTTAGTTAGTGATTTACATAACTTTCCAAGTAGACGGTCTGCGAATCCAGCAATACTGTACTATCCTCCTAGTTGACCAGATCAGATAGGTCAATACATGAAGAGAAATTGTTGGTAATTTGCTTCCCCGAGATAATTTTAGATTGTGGTCAAAGAAATCAAATATTTAAAAAAAACAATCATTGATGTTTGTGTTTATTTCATGATCATCAGCAACTCCCAGGGGCAAGAGGACGACAGTG
The DNA here is from genome assembly GCF_964263255.1 of Lissotriton vulgaris. Classification (NCBI taxonomy): domain Eukaryota; kingdom Metazoa; phylum Chordata; class Amphibia; order Caudata; family Salamandridae; genus Lissotriton; species Lissotriton vulgaris. The sequence continues at coordinate 601,839,994 of NC_141699.1, read as the reverse complement.
ACGCGGGCGGAACAAGGTGGGCAGGATCGGTCCTCCGAGCTCTCTTCTGCTGGCCCCAGTGAGTTGTTCTGTTGTAATGTTAATATTAATAATTATACTTCCCTAACTTTTACAGCACCTATTCATTCCAAACTATTTCCTAATTCTATTTTGTACAAAATAGTCTTTGATCTTCTTGTAGACTGTTTCTACATTCTTATCCTGCCTCTACTATCACTCTCTGTGCTATTACTATTTACTATTATTGTGATTCAGTCTGTGTAGGTAGCTAAGTTTGCCCAGTTGGCCAACGGTGTTAAACAAAACTCTGATCCAGCAATAGCTCTAGTCACTGAGTGCAGTCCTCTGGGTTAACCTTGCTGTCTATTCCAGTCTTCTTAATGTAAGTGCTTTGACAATTTCCAACAACAAAATGTCAATGTGTCCACCAAGAATAAGCTAGTAGTTGGCTTTTTTGTTTTGAAAGGAGCACATACCATACCGCTAGTGTTTCAGGGACTAATCTGCACATACAGAAGTATGGACAAGAGAAATAGGACATTGTTGATGATAGGTGCAGTACGACTTTCCACATACCTCAGTCCGAACAGAAGTTGAACCCCTAATCCCCTGACCGACTATCTAGTGTGTCTGACCAATGATTATACGACTCAGAAGAACAGAAAACGACTACTGCAGAGTCCCGACCTATCAGAGTCACGGAAGCATGCCTGCAAAGTGCAGTAGTGCAAACCCTTCAGCTCACTCACTCGTGAACAAAAACCACACAGTGTTTTTAAGTTTTAAAGTTTTATTTTCAAATAAGAAATAATAAAACAATTTCTTTATTTTTAATAGCGCAGTATTCCGAGCGAGCAGTGGTGATAGATACCGTTAAAGTTTAAACACCCTTCCCTAGAATCAATATACTTCAACTTAAGACATCTAATTATTAGAATAACTGTGCGGGAGCCCTCACCTTGTTTGAACTTCAAGTACTGGTGGTGATGAGGAGTAGGTGCTGAATTGAAAAGCTCTTGTTGGCAGAAGGGCAATGGAACCTTCTGTCTGTAATTAGAAAAACGGTGCACATTAAAAAGCAAGCATTCATCAGTTGTGCCAAAAAGTGTAGCATGTAATGGCTAAGCATATAAAAGGTTAACACCCTCCCCAAAACGGTCACTTTTTTTCATTCCCAATAATGAAAAATTGGTTATGTATTAACATTTTCTTCCATTACGAGACAAAATAGGGGGTGGTGTAAGGGGGTGGTGTATGGCATCTAAAAATATGACATGTTTTTTCTAGGTGTCACAACATCGGATGCGGCACATACTCCCACCACTAGTGCCGGGGCCAGCAGTGCGGAGGCGTCCACTCCAGGGGGTGATGCGACGGCCCAACAAGTGCCACCAGGAGGAGCTGTGGGGGATGGCTCAGCAGCGGGGGATGGTGGTAAGTTATTATACTCCTTACTTATTGACATTTTAGGGTAGGCTCGCAAAGGAGTGTATGATGTACTGTACAGTAGCCAGTACACTAGTACAAGTACACTATACTGTTAAGAACAGTTACTAATTTAGAAATACATTTTTGCCAATCACGGAGAAGACAGTCACCCTTGACTTACCAATAGCATTAGCGGCGGTAGTTCTCGAGTAAGCAATGGTCCCCTCTATTTGACTTCAACTCAGCTGGGAAACTTTTATCGTGAAGCCAAGTCATATCAGATGAACTTGAGGGATGTGATGAACGAAAAGGGAAAGAAGGGTGAAAGGAAGGAAGAGCGAGTCGTAACATTTATGACTGTAAAGAATGATATGTGTTTTTGAATGCAGGCAGAGGTGGCTGATAGGAAGGAATCAGATGCATGGCTGCTTGAAGCAAGGATGGTTGGAGGAGAAAGAAAAGATGACTGCCTGTGTGGGTGAATCAGAAAATGCATGTGTGGTGTGCATTGCAATATATCATTTGGGTGAAACCCAAATGCAAGTCAAGACGGTGGTTTACCAAATAAAATGAAAAGGGTGTTAGTTGGTTGTTGAGAAAAAGTAAAGTTGCTACAGTAGACACATTAAGAAGAATGATAGACGTTTACTTTGGAAGCCTGGATGGTATCATCTCTTCCTCATAGATAGCAGAGGTGTATGTAGAGCAGACGCTCAGTGGATGAAGAGTGTTACTTTGAACAGCATGTCCATGCCAGAGTAGCAAAGCAGAGGAAATCCAAATACTAGAAGTTGTGATTGTTCAGAAATACTCCCTTGACTAACAGTACAGTAGTTTACTTTGCAAGCACAGCATATATTGTGTATGTATTGTATAGTTGACATTATATCAAGTCAAGTCCCTTCCTCCGGCAATTATGGGTACCACACTCACTCCCTTTGTTAATAATTTTCTTGCAGCTGTGTCATGGGTGGACTATCGCTGTTGTTCACTCAATCTATCAAAACAAAGCACCTAAAGCCATCCTTCATATAAGCAAAGATCATGTGATCGGCTATATGATCAGAAATGAATAATCTTCATTTTCCTTTTGTAGTAGTCAAGGCCCGGGGGGGGGCAGTGCGAAACATAAATTACATTGAGCAGTAGCCCTTGATGTAACTGAGTATGGCCAGTGCCACCCCTATAGAAAAGTAAGATCTTCCCTATCCCCACCTGCATGTACTGCTTAAAGTAATGCGAGTCTGCGTCATCATGGCTTGTGTCTGTTTTTCTTGGGTGCAAGCTGAGTGAGCTGGCATTATGCCGGCTACCAAAAGTTCACGTACAAGTAATTTCTTTCGCAAAACAAGAGAAAAAAAGAAGACTGGTGTACTCTCTGACTCTCTGACTATGTAGTGAGTCCATAGTGCTGCTAGTAGAATTCCTGAAACTCCCACTAATGTTACAGGCCAACAAAGACGGCGGAAAGATACATGCCAAAATATTATACTGTGCTTGCAAGTTGTTAATGTTACTGTGATACAACTTTCTGTTGAATTATTTTGCGTTAATGTTAAAGAGTATTGGTTACAGTATTTTTCTTTCTTTCTTCATATAGATGCTCCACAAAAGCTCACCAGGAAGGAGATGGCTGTCCGGGCCAGGGCGCGGAAGCTAGAGGCCATTTGTGCTGAATATTGGCGGCTGTGGGCTCGGGAGCAGTAGGAGAAGGCGGCAACAACTGCGTCCTTCTCCAGTGCCCCCGGGGCAACCAGCCAGCAGCCTCCAGTTGTACGGCACCGTGGTCCGACAGCCTCCCGCCGGCCCCGCGCACCAGCAAATAAAACACCAGCTACCACCCCCCAGAGCCTGGATGGCACGTCAGCGCCGCCTCCGCAGGAGAGTAGACTCCCTGGAGCGCGTGGTCGAGAAGCTCCAGTGCCAGCTCTGGGACCTCCGCAAAGAGATGCGGGACCACCTGTCCACAGGACACCGCCTGAAGAAGTGACGGTCCCTTGCCCCTTTTTTAAAGACTGTTGGGCGGTGGGGGGGAATTGGGCGTTGGGGATTCAAAGGGAGTTTTGAAGGACATTTGAACATTGGTTGCGGTTAGGGAGGGGGGTGAGTTGGGTCTTTTGAATAGTTTATTTTTGTTAGGGAAAATATATTTATTTATTTACATACTTAAACATAGTATACATGTTCATATTATTTTGTGTGTGGTGGGCGGGGGATACTGTATGTTTGGTTTCCTCAAACTTACCAGTAGGGGTGGGCGTAGTTCGCGAAGTAGTGCTACGCGAAGCTACGTGGATTGCACTTCGCAAACGTCACGCAGCACTGCGCGAGCTGTGTAGTAGCATGTTCGCACTGTGCAAGATGCGTTTTCAATGATTGCACAGTGCGGACAAGCATCCGGCACTGTGCAATAATTGAAAATGGCATCTTGCACAGTGCGAGCTGTAGTTTTCTGCTGCTCAAGTAGATTTCTACTCAAGCTGCAGCTTTCTCAACGCAAACTGGTAATTTCTCACCGCGAGCGGTCGCGAGCATGCGCAACCACTCACAATGAGAAACCTGACCTCCCTGCGTTGAGAATCTCGCCGGGATGTCATTTTGCTTGCTCGCGGTCGCGAACATGACGTTGAGGACCGCAAACAAGCAAAAAATGACCGCTGCACTACGCTACGCTGCACTACCCATGTTTGCACTGTGCTACGTGCAGCTTGCGTAGTGCGAAGTTGTGCAAACTTTGCAAACTACACGATTTTAGCGTAGTGCTTCGCCCAGGGTTACCTACCAGCATGAATTATCTAAACGTCCAAAAATGTACAAAAGTGCCACTAACAGAGTTAGTGAATTCAATTGCCCTACTAGTACTCTACTAGTACTACTGTCAGTCTCTACTCTCCTCCGAGTCCTAGCCCATTATTCAACCTCCCCAAAATGTTTATCTTACCTGTGATTCGTGTTTGAGAATAGGGCTAGGCACAGGGCTGGCTGCATGGCAAATGGCGATTAATTTTTGGTATGGAATCCTGGAAGGATGAAATTTCATTGTTGTGCTGGTAGCAGTAGTGGTCACACTGGCAGTAGCAGCATAGGAAAAAAAAGGAAATGAAACATTGAGTGGCCTGAGCGTAGCATTAGAACAGTACGATAGATAGTGCGGTAGAGAACAGTGCCATAAATTGTAGCCCAGGCAGTGCTAAAGTATTCAAAATATAAGTACTACTTGCGTGGAGTATGGCTACTATAAGAAATAGTATTGAAGCGAAGGACACAGCAGCGTAAGCATTCGATTTGTCACGTGTAGGAGGAGGATGTTGCTGATGATCAATCCACGATGGCGGACATGAAATTCTGATTTGACTGATTTTTCTGTTGCTTTGACCTTATCCTCCCCAGCAAGTGTGTGGAATTATTGTTGTCGTTTAGTCACACCTCAATGAAAACCACACAGCCCGGGGGAAGAGGGTTAGGGTTTGAAAATTCAATCAATCAATCAATCAATCACAAAATTTGTATAGCGCGCTACTCACCTGTAAGGGTCTCAAGGCGCTGAGGGGAGGCGGGTCGCTACTGCTCGAACAGCCAGGTCTTGAGTTGTTTCCTGAAGGAGAGGTGATCCTGGGTCAGCCGGAGGTGAGTGGGGAGGGAGTTCCATGTCTTGGCTGCTAGGTAGGATAAGGATCTTCCTCCGATGGTGGATTTCTGAATTCTTAGGACGGAGGCCAGTGCGAGGCTAGCGGATCGGAGCTGGCAGTTGGGTGTGTAGAAGGTGAGGCGGCTGTTGAGGTACTTCGGGCCCATGTTGTGGAGAGCCTTGTGTGCGTGGGTGAGGAGTCTGAACGTGATCCTCTTGTTGATGGGGAGCCAGTGCAGGTCTTTCAGGTGGGCAGAGATGTGGCTGCGGCGCGGGATGTCCAGGATGAGTCGGGCTAAGGCGTTCTGGATGCGCTGGAGTCTTTTCTGGAGTTTGGCTGTGGTTCTGGCGTAGAGGGTGTTCCCGTAGTCCAGACTGCTGGTGACAAGGGCCTGGGTGACCGTCTTCCTGGTTTCGGTGGGGATCCATCGGAAGATCTTTCGGAGCATGCGCAGGGTGTTGAAGCATGATGATGAGACGGCGTTGACTCGTCTGGTCATCGAGAGGGAGGAGTCCAGGATGAAGCCCAGGCTACGTGCGTGGTCCGTTGGCTTGGGAGTGGTGCCCAGGGCAGGGGGCCACCAGGAGTCTTCCCAGGCGGAGGGCGATGATCCAAGGATGAGGACTTCTGTCTTATCTGAGTTCAGTTTCAGGCGGCTGTTCTTCATCCACTCGGCGAGGTCTTTCATCCCTTCCTGTAGGCTGGTTCTGGCAGTGGTGGGGTCGTTGGTGAGGGAGAGGATCAGCTGGGTGTCATCAGCGTAGGAGATGATGTTGAGGTTGTGTTGGCGTGCGATGGCTGCGAGGGGCTCATGTGGACGTTGAAGAGGGTGGGGCTGAGTGATGATCCTTGTGGTAAGCTGCAGATGACTTCAGTGGCCGTGGATCTGAACGGGGGGGAGGCGGACTCTCTGGGTTCTTCCGGCAAGGAACGAGATGATCCACTCCAGTGCCTTCTCTTGGATTCCGATGTTGCTGAGGCGCTGCACTAGGGTGCGGTGGCAGACAGTGTTGAACGCTGCAGAGAGGTCCAGGAGGATGAGGGCCGCTGTTTCCCCGATGTCGAGCAGGGATCGGATGTCGTCAGTGGCTGCGATGAGGACGGTCTCGGTGCTGTGGTTGGCTCGGAAACCGGACTGCGAGTGGTCGAGGGATCTGTTCATCTCGAGGAAGGCGGCAAGCTGTCTGTTGACGGTCTTCTCGATGACTTTGGCAGGAAAAGGGAGGAGCGAGATGGGGCGGTAGTTCTTGAGGTCGGTGGGGTCCGCTGTTGGTTTCTTCAGGACGGCGCTGATCTCGGCGTGCTTCCAGCTCTCCGGGAAGGTGGCGGAGTCGAAGGAGGTGTTGATGATGTCCCGGAGTTGGGGTGCGATGATGGAGTCCGCTTTGTTGAAGACGTGGTAGGGGCAGGGGTCGGGTGGTGATCCGGAGTGGATGGTGTTCATTGTGCGGGCATTGTCTTCGGTGCTGACCGGGGTCCAGGCGCGGAGGGTGGTGGTGGGGGGTGTTAGTTCAGTGGTTGGGTGCGTGGTCTGTGTGCCGAAGCTGTTGTGTATGTCTGTGGTTTGGTCGTTGTGCCAGGCTTTCTCAAGGGTGCAGCAGTTCTTCTTGGAGTTCTTAAGTTCGTCGGTGAACCAAGAGGCTTTCTTGCTGCCGGGTCTGCTGGGATGGGTCTTCAGTGGTGCGAGGTCGTCTGCGAGGTTGGTGATCCATTGTGTGAGGTTGCTGGCTGCTTCGTTGGGGGTCCGTTGTGCTGGCGGGAGAGTTCTGGCTGAGGGAGGTGGTGAGCTGGTCGGCGGTGATCTTGTTCCAGCTCCTGCGAGGAACCTGTTGCGGGTGGTGGTGGGTCATAGTTCTTCTGAAGCTGAAGTGTACGCAGATGTGGTCAGTCCAATGAAGTCTGGTTGAGTGGCTGAAGGAGATGTATTTGCTGGAGGAGAAGACTGGGTCAAGCGTGTGGCCGGCGTAGTTGGTGGGGGTGTTCACCAGTTGCTTGAGTCCGAGGTTGGCGAGGTTGTCCAACAGGGTAGTGGTGTTGCTGTCCTTGTTCTCCAGGTGGAAGTTGAGGTCCCCTTGGAGGATGTAGTCAGCGGAGGGGAGGGCGTGCGGGCTGATGAAGTCTGCGATGTCTTCGCTGAATTGTGTGCATGGTCCCGGGGGTCTGTAGATGAGAGTGCCTCTGAGTGTGGTCTTGGGGTCGGTGTGTATCTGGAAGTGGAGGTGTTCGGCGGTAGTGAGGGTGTCGTCGGAGTTGGTCGTGATGCAGATGGTGTTCTTGTGTACGATGGCGATGCCTCATGCCTCCTCCAGTCTGGTTGATGCAGTCCCTCCGGGCGATCTTGTAGCCATCCGGGATGGCTATGGCGATGTCGGGCACTGAGGAGGTGTTCATCCAGGTTTCCGTGAGGAAGGCGACGTCCGGTGATGTTGTGTCGAGCAGGTTCCAGAGTTCCACGGCGTGTCTGTGGACGGAGCGGGTGTTGAGCAGGATGCACTTGAGGTGGTTGCTGCTGGTGCTCGGCTTGGCGGGAGCGGTGCAGGTCCGGAGGCCGGTGAATCGGCAGGCTTGGCAGGTGAAGGGTCTGTGGGTGCGTTTGGGGCTGACTCGGTAGCAGGCGGGGTTCCGGCCGGCATTGAGTGCGTTGAGGGTGGCAGCGTCGTAGTCCGTCGGGTGGGCTGGCAACGGCGGGGGCCAGGGGTTCTGGCGCTGGGCGCGGACGGGCGCAGACAGGTTTGCCTTTGGCGCGCCTTCGGTGCACAATCGGTGCGCCCGCTGCGCGTGAACGCTGTGCGTTCGCCGGGCGGCCTCCAGATGAGGGGCTCAGGGAGGGAGGAGTAGCTGGAAGGCGGGAGCGGAATGGCAAATGGAAGCGGCGGGGGGCGGACCGTAGGTAGCAGCGGCGGGGAATCAGAGGGCGAGGCGGGAAGCGGGGGCAGAGCAGCAAAAGGGGAGTGAGGGAGTCACAATACAATATGGATACAGAAGGCAAAAAAGGGGGGAAACAAAAACAAACCTAACACAGTCACAGAAGGAAAGGAAACCTGAGGGGAAAACGACAACGGCACAAGGTTACCACGGAGACAAAAAATGAAGGAAACGAAGGAACAGCAGTCAGAGCGTAGCGGCCGCACGGGAAGGACCACGCAGTGGCTAGGGGGGCGACCTACCTGGTAACAGGGTCGTTATCAGGATGGGAATGGGGGTTGTTGTGAAAGTTTTATGGAGAGAGGAAAAAAAACACAGCATGGACAAACAACAAATGAAGATAAACAAATCTTTGGATACGAAGATATCCATAAATCTTTTAAGGGACATAAAAGAAGTGCATGCACTACTGCATGCACAAAGTTGTTTGCTAAATGGATGGTTAGGTTACTGAAAACTAAGTAGTACTTTCTACAACTTACTAACTATGAAGAAACAATGTGACAGTACAGGGCTGCAGTAATTACGCAATTTCACTTGCCTATCTGCCCTCAGAGAGAATAAACACTTAGCACATTAAATTAGCTTTAAAAATAGCAAAGAAAAATGTATACAATGGCTGGAGGAATGAATTTAAAGCAGAGAGCAAACAAATGCACAGAGTCACACTCATAGAAGTTCACAACAATAACATTATTTAAAAGGTAAGGAGAAGTGAAGAGGATACTGTAACTGTATGTTGTAGTTGTCCTGTCGAATTTGGGAAGTTGCATGCATCCAGCCTTCCTCTTATTTGCGGTACTCCTCCATTCCATCTGACGCTCCGCCAATTAATCTTGGTGACCAGACACACTGTCCACTGCCTGCCTGGCGGATACGGAATTCCGGATCGCTAATGGTAAGCCTGAGTTAATCGTTTTTCCCATAGCACAGGGTAAAAGCTGGCCTGTAATTGTTGATGGAAAAACAGGAAGTGATATTAAAACACCACGGAGAAAAAAATATAAGGTACGCTGTCTAGTGCAAAAATAACACTTTCAGTTTCAGAGGCGATAGTATTATATACAAGCATCATTTCTAAAGTGCGTACTCTGAGTCTCCTTTTCAAGGATAGTAATTAGCACACAGCAGGCCAGGGCCATGCAGACGGTAAAGGCAGGCACCACTGAGTAAAGCAACCTGATGTAGCATACCTCTTTGACACAGACAGACAAAGCATATCTCATTGTATGCAGCAAGCCACATAGCCGCAATTTTACATGAACTGCTCTCTGGACTCTGGCATAACAACACTACACAGGCTCGACCACTCCATACCACGACTAGACAGACATGTAGTTCTACTGTAGTAGTTGTTGTTGACTGGTTTACCTGTTTGCCACTCATGAATTGTACATAGTTCTTCCGTAAACCGACGATGATGATCCATCCATCCCAGTGAGTGACTGTAAAGAAAAAAGATATATTATTTAACTTTGATCATCAACACTCATCATCATCATGGTATATTGGCAAACAGTGAGTCCAAGGACATTTTGCCTATTGGGGAATGCAACATAGTGGCCCCTGCATTTGAAGTACAATTTTAATTAAACAAGGTAAAAAAAACAGAGTGGACTTGAGTTACATTTAGTGTGTAAAAGATTAAATAATAACAGAAGACATATGATTCATTTCATGCACAACAAACAAACAGCAATTGCTTTCATCCGAGCCAGACAGCCATTGTTGTCCACTGCATGCCATCTTCTCATTATTCATTACCTGTTCCACTTTTTGTCCGCATCTTGTTCTCAAAGTGAAGGCCCACAGGGCAGCCTCCCCTGTCAATTTCAGAAGTATCTGTCAGCAATCAGCATGTAGTCAGTAATTCCAGTCCCACTTGAGGGGACTCGTTTACGAAGCCAAAGTTTCTTGATTCTTCGTAATCCAGCCATCTGCCTTAAGGGAAATGGATAGGGGGAGTCTGGAGGAGGAGGATAGAGGATAGAGGAGCATGACTGAGTTGTGAACTTGTGAACCTCAGGAATGCAGACAGTGGCACCTTCAAATCAATAAGGAAATAAGATGAAGACAGTGCTGCTGATGGATTTGTTGTGATTAGGTGATTAGAGTTTTGTTGTGGTAAAAGTTGCAAAACAAAGAAAGACACACAGCAATAAAAGTGAATAAGGAGGAAAAAAAAGGAAGCCATTTTCAGGCCTCGGTGTCAAGGAAGTAGAGCTCGTCCTCAAACTCTGTGAATTGAGACGGGAATAGGTCAGCTAACAGAGAAGAACTTCCATCACCTAAGTCGGTGTCCTCTTCTTGCGTGCATTCACGTATTTTGTAATCTGATGGTATGAAGTGCTGATTCATCTTGATCATTGTTAACCTCTCCACATTTTTGGGCGAGAGACGGGTCCTTTTTGAAGTTACAATGGCTCCAGCAGCACTGAAAACACGTTCAGAAGACACGCTTGCGAGCGGGCAAGACAAATAATATAGAGCCAGGTTGTTGATCAGTGGCCATTGACCACTTTTCCCATACCAATACAGCAATGTGTTCTGATTAAAGAGGACCTCTGTTGGGTCATCCAGATAGGCCTGCACCATCCACTCAAGGTTATCAAGGGGTGCTCCACTTTGCATACCATCTGTGACCTTTGCATCACTGGAACGAGCAAACCCTTGATGAGTTAGCCAATCCGCTTCCGACAATATTATGGCTGGGCCTGTTGCGGGTGAGGATGATACGGTTGCTGGTGTCGGTAACGGCTGTGAGGGAAAGTGACTGCCTTTGGCCACAGAAGTGGACCATGATGCTGGATGAAATGCTGCTTCAGTAGTACTTGTGGTGGTTCCTTCAATTTCCTGCCGCACTTTTATGAACCGAGTGGCTGACAGAGCTAGCCAATGTTTGTACTTTGAAACATCTGCTTCATTAAAATGAATGAATGCTTTTCTGACCACTGCCTTTTTGTGCAGTGGATCCAGAACAGTGGCACAAATGTAATGTTGTTCTGTATGTATTTTTTTAAGCCTTTCATTGTCAACTAGGCAGGCTAACAAGCTCACAGACAACTGATATGCGTCTTGCTTGTCAGTATCACCTTTGAACGTTGAAGACACCGCCTTCAGTTGGTGCTCTAGCATGAGCAACAATGGGATAGCTTCACCCAAAGTACTGTCCACCCTGCTGCCTTCACGCGTGAAGACCTCAAGAGGACGAAGTATGTCTGTCAGGCTTTTAACTAGCTTCCATTCCTCCAACTCTAGCCTCATGTCTTTCATAGTAGAACCCAGTGCAAAGACATAATCATTGATTACCATGCACTGCTCAGACAGACGCTCAAGCATGTAGAAGGTTGAGTTCCAACGCGTTACCACCTCCTGGATGAGTCCGCTGACTGGCAGTCTACGTTCATGTTGAAGTTTCCTCAGCTCTTCCGGGCCTTAAAAGAATGGCTAAAATGTGTGCAGATTCTTCGGCAGGTGGTCAGTAACTTGCTGACTGTGTTTTCTTTTTTCAAGAAATCTTGAACACAAATGTTAATACTGTGCGCCAAACACGGCACTCTGAAATAGCCATCATCATTCATGGCCCTAAATATATTACTGCCATTATCCGTGGAAACATAACCAATCATGCGCTTTCTTGGATGCAGCCATTTATAGACCTTACTCTGAAACTCATCCAAAAGGTTTAGTGCAGTATGAGATTTCTCCATGGCAAACATGGCTACTGTTGCATGTTTCTGAGTAGCTTGAAAAACTGTGTCCGGGTCAACACCTGCATATAACTTGTCTCTAACCCCTGCAAAAGAGACCCAGTGTACAGTGATGCACATGTAATCAAGGGCTTGGCAACTGGTCCACATGTCTGTTGTCAGGTGGATAGTGTGAACAGCACTCTTCTGCAAAGCTGCCCCAATCACCTCAAGCACATCTTGATGTAGTGCTGGAACCGCAACTCTGGCAAAATAGGACCGGCTAGGAACCTTCCATTTAGGGCAGACTGTTGTCACAAATTCTAGAAAACCCACCCCTTCCACGAAAGAAAAAGGGATAAGGTCCAGCGCCAACATTTTAGCCAGCATTGCATTACAAAGACGTGCCGTTGGGTGGTTGCGTTCAAATGGCGCATCTGACCAAAACATGCGTTTAATGGCGGTCTGGACCGTTTTCATACGTGATAATGATGATGATGCAGACTTCTTCAACCCAGTTAGGCTCATTGATGTACTTTTTCGCATTGGTGTCTCTCCCAGACTCTTAGTGTGCCTCATACATGTTGCTGGGGTAGAGGGTGTGGGCGCTACCATTGCAGTGCTGCTGCCAGGGGTACTGGGTATACCAGAAAAAAAATGTCTATCGCTTCTTCACTAGCCCCTGCAGGATTAGCCCCTCGTCATCATCAGATGCAATATGAATGGATACATTTGGATTTGTTGTACTTTTGGCTTCCCGGATCTTCCTTGTGATAGTGTGGTGTTTTTGGAGATGACCTCTCTGGCCTCCGAAACCATAGTTTGTACCAAGCTTACCCCGACTAACTACAGTTTTACAAATCGAACAAACAAACATGGTTTCCGCCTTTTTTCTAACACTAAAGAAGTCCCAAACTGGGGAATGGAGATTTCTGCTGGTGGTGGAGGTGCTACTTTCAATGCCAGATGAAGTGGAGGATGGGCGTGGCTGAATTTGACTCTGTTGTGCACTTCCAGCACCACTACTTGAGGTAATGGAGGACGAGCTGGATGGAGGTCCCTGCCGGCCCTTCTGACGAGAAAATATGGAAGCTGTAGGTCGTGTTGATGTAGTAGTTAACTGCGTTGGTAGTGGTACCAGTGCCACGCTGCTCACATCCCACTCAGCACCATTTCGGGATAGGGTCAAAATGTCTGTCTGCTGCATACCCGCAGGGGCTGGAGTGACAACTGTGATGACTGGGTCGTCGTCAGACTGTTCATCAGCAGCAGAATACACCACTTCTTGTTCGTCGTCATCACCCATAAGTGAAAGCCTTGCGGAAACCTTCCTTTTAGGCTTAGCTACCTTTGTCGGCTCATGGCGTGCCTCACTCTCAGCCTGCATTGGTGGGTTCCAATCAACATCAAGATCATCAGAAGGAAGTGGGCTTGAAGAAGAACGTGTAGTAGCCCTCCTTGACCTTTTTCTTGCTGGGGATCTGGAAGACAATGGATCATCGGCAGGAGGAGTGGCTTCCTCGGATGATACCTCTGCTTGAATCTCGATTTCCTGATGTGCCCCTACTTCTGGAGGAACAAGCATTGTGGGCAGTTGTGCCGCTCCATGCGCCTCTCCATGCACCTCTCCTTGCGCCTCTCCATGTGCCTCTCCATGCGCCTCTACTTGCGCCTCTCCTTGCGCCTCTCCTTGCGCATGTACTTGCGCTTGTACTAGTTGCACCTGTGGTTGTCGTTGCGGCTGTGATTGTTGAACACTCGTCAGATGAGCTACACCCTGCGTTGATTGGATGCTACTTTCTTGCGATGAGCCAACATCACTGGTCGATGGTGATTGAGCAATTAAAGTGGCTACCTCTGCAGCACTTATGGCCTTAGACCTAACTTGGCGTGGTGGCACTGAGTCCAATGAAGCGAAGGTGCTGCTCCCAGCTTGGTACCCGGCGGACCCCTCTGCTGCAGGTGTTGGGTTTTTTTCCCCAAAAAAAGTGTCTGTGGGCACACCAGTCTCCTTGGTAAGTGGCGCCACTTGCTTCTTCTGCTCCTTCTTACTGGCAGTGGCACTGGCAACTTTCTTGGTAGAGGAGCTATGGCCACCTTTCTTTGAGCCCATCTTTCTCAGATGTCAGAACAGCAGGCCGCAGTTGCATGAGTTGTAGAGTTGTCTGTGGCCACACGTGACGTCACATGACGTTGTGCTGCACACACCGCTGCAGGACTTCTTCCTGGCACTGATGATGAACGATGACTGATGTGGTTCTCTTGTGCACCTAAAAGCAAAGGAAGCCAGAGGAACATCAGTTAAATAAATGTTGCATATGTTGTGCTTCAATTAATATTTGCAACTAGGCATTTATTATTATTACAACACACGCAAAGACCCAAAATAAAAATTGCAATTCTAATCAAAAATGGATGTTTACATTAATAGAAGAGAGACCACACAGAGAGAGTTGTTTCATGCACCACTGAGTACCCTTGGGCATAATGGATGAAAGCAAGGCAAACTGGGTGCAGGCCTGAGCACACTGCCTGGTTTCAAAACGCCCCTTGACCCCCAGCCACATGGCCAGGCCCTGCCTGGACCAGGACTCAAAATGGCCCCCACCCACATGGTCAGGCCCCCAACAACACCCCAACAAGTCGAAAACACACAAAAATCACCACAATCCAATGCCATCCATGCCCTCAATGATGTTTAAATTCAAGACACCCCACAGAAAGACTTGGTCCATGCACCACTGAGTACCCCTGGGCATAATGGATGAAAACAAGGCAAACTGGGTGCAGGGCTGAGCACACTGCCTGGCTTCAAAATGGCCCCTTGACCCCCAGCCACATGGCCAGTCCCTGCCTGGACCAGGCCTCAAAATGGCCCCCACCCACATGGCCAGGACCCAACAACACCCTAAAAAGTCGAAAAACACACAAAATTCACCACAATCCAATGCCATCCATGCCCTCAAAGATGTTTAAATTCAAGACACCCCACAGAAAGACTTGGTCCATGCACCACTGAGTACCCCTGGGCATAATGGATATAAGCAAGGCAAACTGGGTGCAGGCCTGGGCACACTGCCTGGCTTCAAAATGGCCCCTTGACCCCCAGCCACATGGCCAGGCCCTGCCTGGACCAGGCCTCAAAATGGCCCCCACCCACATGGTCAGGCCAAAAAAACACCTCAAAAAGTAAAAAAACACACAAAAATCACCAAAATCCAATGCCATCCATGCCCTCAATGATGTTTAAATTCAAGACACCCCACAGAAAGACTTGATCCATGCACCACTGAGTACCCCTGGGCATAATGGATGAAAGCAAGGCAAACTGGGTGCAGGCCTGAGCACACTGCCTGGCTTCAAAATGGTCCCTTGACCCCCAGCCACATGGCCAGGCCCTGCCAGGACCAGACCTAAAAATGGCCCCCACCCACATGGCCAGGCCACAACAACACCTCAAAAAGTCAAAAAACACACACAAATCACCACAATCCAATGCCATCTATGCCCCCAATGATGTTTAAATTCAGGACACCCCACAGAAAGACTTGGTCCATGCACCACACACTACCCCTGGGCCTACTGGCTAGTGTGGCTTTACAGGCACCCCAAAATTTAAAAAAAAACACATATAACAGTGAGCTTAAATTCCATGACAAAAATGAGATTTAAGTTCAACAAAACTCACAGAAACAGTTGTATCATGCACCCCTGACTAACCCTGGGCCTACTGGATAATGTGGCTACCCACAACATATTTTTTTTAAGTTGTGAAAAAGTTTTAAAATTGTAGTTGCAGCAACTGCAATGCTCCAAACAAACAACACTAACTTACTTGTAAAATCTCAAATCCAAAAGTGATACAATGTCCAAAAAGTCCTCAAATACAAATATCCAGCAGCAGCCACAAAAAGTAATCCTTTCAGCTCCAGATCCAAATGAAAAGTGACCAGGACATGGACAAAGCACTGGGAGGAGCCTGCTGGACAAGAACAGGAAGTGGGAGACTCTGGGGCACTTCCTTCCTCCCACCCCCAAAATGGACTCCTTGCACAAAAAAGTGCAGCCAAATGTCATCTACGTGTTCGCAATTGTTTACTCCAGCGATGCGTGATCGCGGGCGCTTATGACGTAGTCGCATTCTCAAACTCTCACAGTGCAAGATGGCGGGCCGCTATGACGTACTCGCGGTCGAAAAGTCTCGCGCGATCATGCAGCAAGAACCAAAATGGCACAGCGCAAGCAAACCGGGAGGAAAAACAACTCGGCGAACTCAGAATCACGGTAAGTCAACGCCACGCACGCGATATTGTATTTTTGAAGCGCGACCAAGCAAAAAATTCCGCTAGCTTGCGAATTGCGGATTTTTGGGCAAATTTGTGCGATTCGCAGAATTTGCCAAAAATCCGCAAACTCCGCGAACGGAACGGATTTTACGCCCATGCTTACTCAAGGGTGTCCCAAACTTTGAGGTTCAGAGACCCTTTGATGGCAAGTCTTATGGATAGCGTGCAACTCCATGGGGCGGCCTACGAATAGTGAGTAGGAATGTCAGAGGAGCTCTGGATAAGGTTATGAGAGGGGCCATACTCCAACAGGCTAAACGGCACCGAGCGGATGTTCTGATGCTTCAGGAGACGCACTTAATGGGTACTAAAGCACTGTGTCTTCTCCGCTATGGTTATGGCCAAGTGTTTCATTCTGGCTTCACCAGGGGGTCGCGTGGAGTCGCGATTTTGTTGCATCGTGGAGTCCCATACAAACATGTTAAGACATGGACGGATCCACAGGTGAGATACGTTTATCTTGAGGGCACCATGTACGAGGAGCAGGTGGTTTTGGGTTGTGTGTATGTTTCCCTGCCTTTACAATGGGCTTTGGTCAAGCGTCTCACGATTCTGTGGGCCGACATGCCGGAGGGGTTGGCAATAATAGGGGGAGATAGGTATGACGTAATGGACTCGGCAGTGGACAGATGGAGAGCAGGGGGACACTCCACCATCCACCACAGTACTAAACTGAGCTCCTTAGCGACAGAACTGGGATGGGTAGATGCTTGGCACAGGTTGCGTGGAACGGAACTAAGCTATACATATTTTTTAACCTCTCATGACTCTTACTCCCGTCTTTGACAATTTTTTTGTGCCCTTAAGAGTCAGGAGGGTGAGGGCTGCGGATATGCTCCCAAGGGGCCTATTCGACCATTCTCCAGCGGTTCTGACGGTGCAGTTGGGTCCAGAGAAACTGCCCTTTTGTTGGCAACTCTACTCATCGCATCTCCAGAA
Source organism: Lissotriton vulgaris (assembly GCF_964263255.1). Lineage (NCBI taxonomy): Eukaryota > Metazoa > Chordata > Amphibia > Caudata > Salamandridae > Lissotriton > Lissotriton vulgaris. Next base: position 601,823,038 of record NC_141699.1, on the reverse strand, counting down.
CGAGAAATATCAGGAGCACATGGGGCAGGCAATTGAACAATATCTAGATACAAATGTGGGGACGGTGGCCAAGACCATAACATTGTGGGAGGCCATGAAACCCACTCTGCAGGGAGTGGACATTTCCTTCTGCCTGGCAACACGTCACACCCAGCGGGAGGCTCTTCTACAGTCGGAGGCCCACCTAACAGAACTAGAGCAGAGTAGTAGGGGGAGGGAGGGAATTTGGAGCGCTGAAAGTTGGTGCAGAAGTGACAAACCTATGCAGATACCCTGATGGAAGAGGCCCGTCTTGCCTGGCTAGAGTTCCGTAGCAGAATTTACCAAAGGGGGGACAAGTCCAGTAAATTACTGCATAGGCTATGCCAAGGGATCTTGCAGCCCCAGGTTCAACCAAGTATAGCAGGCCCTGATGGACAGGTCCTGAGTAACCCCTCCCTTATATCTGAGAGTATGCACAGTTTTTTACACAGCTTTATACCTCCTAGAGAGTGCCTGAAGGAAGATGCGATCCATCGCTTTCTAGATGACCTACCACCCGGACCCTTTCGGATGAAGCATGAGCAGACCTGGAACTTCTGTTTACTGAGGAGGAGATCTGTACTGCGTTGGGGGAATTGAATTCGGGAAAGGCGCCGGGTCTCAATGGGGTTCCATGCAAATTCTTCAAGAAATTCTCCCAGAAAGGGGAGCACTATCACCAAGTTTTAGAAGAAGCGAGAGACCGAGGATGTCTGCCGCGGGATTGGAGACATGCGGAAGTGGTCGTATTCAATAAACCAGGTCGGCCTCCGAACCAACATGCCTCATATCGCCCCATTTCACTTTTAAATGTTGAGGCCAAAATTCTGGCCAAACTATTGGCCAATCGCCACCAATCCCACATAACTACGTTGATTCATTCAGATCAGGCGGGCGTTATGCCTCAGTGGGCCATGCGCCACAACATACGGTGGGCGCATAATTCGATAGCTGCCATTCAGGGAAGAGGAGTGCCGGCTGCCCTTTTGCTGGCAGATAGGGCGTTTGATTCCCTCAGCATGGTACACTTATTCGCGCTCCTTGATAGTCTTAATAGGCCCGCGATTCTTGGCATATCTAAAACTGCTTTATACGGATCTCACGGAGTCAGTGCAGGTGGCGGGATCCATATCCTCTACATTTTCCATAGGCAGAGGCACTCGCCAGGGGTGTCCTCTGTTGCCATTCCTATTTGCGCTAGCGATGGAGCCGTTGGCGGCGTGGGTACGAATTGACGCACAGTTGGTGGGATTTGAGTGGGATCATGGGCTCTCGGACCTCATAGCCTTGTATGCGGATGATTTCGTTTTTTTCTTAACACACATAAATAGGACGGGCCAGGACTCCTCCGCATCATGCAAATTTTGGGTGAATCATCGGGACTGTATATAAACCCAAGTAAATCCACACTGTGGGTGCTGGGGGGAATGGCAGACTTCTGGAAGTTTTCCTATTAGATCTGCCGAGAGTAGCATGGAACAGAAATATAGTTCCAATCTGGACACGGACAAGGGAGGAAATTAAATCCTGGTCGCACATGCCCCTCTCTATGTATGCAGATCTGCAATTTTTAAAATGGTGTCATTGTCACGCCTGCTCTATCAATTGCAGAATCATTCATATCACGTGCCCCCTTCGTGGATTCGCCAGGTAAATGCGGCGCTGGGACATTTCCTGTGGGCAGGGGTGGCTCCTAGGGTGGTGCTGCGGACTTGCTTTCAGTCAACATATTGCGGGAGTTGGTCAAATCTGATATTCAATCGTACTACGTGGCCTCGCATCTCCTGGTGCTAAATGAATGGTGGTATGGAAACCGAGAAGATCCCGCTTATGCACTGAAGCAGAGGTGTATTGGGGAGTCCACCTTGCATACCATTCTGTACTCTGCGCCGTTACGTAATTCTTTACTGTCAGCCACTCAGGTGGTGTTTCGAGTGTGGAAATAGTCCCTCTGTAAGATGGGGTGGTAGAATAAGCTGATTAAAAAGACCGCGCTGTGGCATAATTGCTGTCTACCGCAGCTGGCAGCGCTAGCTGGAACTCTAGGATGGGACAATATAGGAAATTCCACATTAGGGGATGTAATTAGAGGCTCGGTGCTCAAATATTTTCAAGATCTTCAGTGACAGTACCATATGCCAGGAACTCAGTTCTATAAATACCTCCAATTTCGTCATGCTATTTACCCAAGTATCTCGGGGTTGGAGGCTCTCCCTGAATTCAGTCTGATTGAGGTCAAGATTTTCATGAGAGATTTGCAACATCATAAGATATCAAAGATTTATCAATTGTTGGTGACCCATAGCTCCACTACGCTGGATAAACTCCGAGAGGCATGGGTTGGGGATGTGGGCGAACTGGATGGAGATGACTGGATGGATGCACTGGCCTCCCCTAGAGGAGGCATCTACTACTAGTGGGGCTGACCTTGGTCAAAAGAGATATAGCAAGGCTGTGGAAGGCAACGCCCCTCCATCTTTCTCGGCATGGAAAAATGGGCTGGACTTTGGCATAGGGTTATAGATTCTGATATTTAAGGCAAGGGGCTGCCCGCAAAAACACTCCAAATTCTGGAAACGATGGGCAGATTACTTATTATTATTATTATTATTAATTAATATTTATAGAGCGCCTGGCTAACCTTAGGCATCCCTGCGCTATCCGAGATAAGCAGAGCCCAAAGCACAAGAAGTGGCCGCATTAAGGCAGTCTCTGGAAGAGCCACTTCTTCAGCTGTTTCCAGAAAGATAGATGGTGAGTAGTTGCACGCAGCTGAACAGGAAGAGTATTCCATAATTTAGCTGCGTTGTAAGAGAACATACAACCACCTGATCGTACTCTCTTGATTTTTGGTACCGCTACCAAAAACTGGTAAGCTGGCCTGAGACATCTTGTTGGGTGGTAAAGGGCCATAAGAGAGTGATTTATCTTGGGACCTGTCCCCCAAAGGGTTTTATGTGCTATGTACAAAGCTTTAAACTTGATGCGTTCTTCTATTGGCAGCCAGTGAAGTTTTTTTTAAACCGGCTTGACGTATTGCCGGTTGGGTATGTAAAGCAGCAACCTAGCTGCACAGTTCTGAACCACCTGTAATTTCCCAATCGTGACCTTTGTGGTACCTAGGTGTAGGGAATTCCCATAATCTAATCGTAAGAGCACCAATGCCTGCACAATGACTCTGCGTGCCGGTACCGGGAGTGATGGGAGGATTTTTCACAGCATTCTAATGATGCCAAAGCAGGATGCAGCTAACTTAAATGCTTAGCTCTTGAAATTGAGGGATTTGTCTAGCCAGACACCTAAACTTTTTATCTGACCTTTGGGGGTTGCTGTTGGACCTATACATTTAGGCCAATTTAATCCCATTGGTTCCGTAGGGGTGCCGGGATGGTTGTCTAAAATCATTAACTCCATCTTGTCTCCGTTGAGTTTGAGACAAGACTGGTCCATCCAGATGGCCCCCGTTTGCATACAGGCTTCAAGAATAATTGGTGTATTTTTTGGATGGTTATAATTGACAGTATCAAATGCGGAGCTCAGGTCAAGTAATGTAACCGCCACTGCCCCTCCCTGATCAAGGATTTTCCTAGATTCTTCCATTACTGCTAACAAAGCTGTTTCTGTCCCATGGTTAGGTCTGAAGCCTGTCTGAGTAGTGTGCAGAAGGGAATGATTCTTTAGGTGTTCTGAGAGGAGTGTATTTACATATTTTTCGAGAATTTAGCTGTTCCTGGAGAGCAGGGAGACTGGGCGATAGTTACTCCATACCTCTGGGTCAAGATTGGGCTTTTTCAAAAGGGTCCTTATCATGGCGTGTTTCCATGCCAGAAGTACCTGGTGGTTAGATAACGAAGAGTTTAATACCTCTAGCAGAGCTGGAAGAATAGTTTCTTCTACTTTGCAAAGTGTTTGAAGGGGAGCGGGGTCTAAAGGGGAACCCAATTTGACCTGTGCAAAGAGCTGTGATAATGTGGCCAGATCCAGGGTAGGATAGTCTTCCAAATGTGGGGTTGTATAACTTGGGGAATCTATTTCCTGATCCCACTTATTTGTACTTGTACTTTGAGGAAATGAATTGTAGATATATAGAATTATTTTATTAACAAATTCCGCTAGTTCATCGCATCTTGTCTGTGCAGAGACTGAAGGCAGATCTGGCTAATTGCACCTAGTAAGTGTTTTTGTGATTTGGTGACCTAGGTGCATTTGCTGCTGCTACTATTTTCTCCTAAAAAAAACGGGCTTGAGTTACTTTTATTTCCAATTGATACAGTTTAATAGCCTCTCGGTATAATTGGTTTTTTTTCGTGATTATAATCCTTCCTCCAGGCTCGCTCTAATTTCTTGCATTTTTGTTTAAGTTCTCTCAATTTAGGTAAGTACCATGGTGTCTGTTTTTCCTGCTGCTTATCCTGGATCCATTTATATGGGACCGTAGCATCCAACGAAACTCTGATCCATTGATTGTAATTTTCTGATGCTATAGTGGTATTAACCACTTTCGCTGGTTTTGGTTTACCAGAGCCTTGGTCCAGACCTCTGCCGAGAGTTTTGCCCAGGGACGCGTCCAGTTCTTACGGGTTTGTTTCTCTGCCGTCTGATATGGGGCATTCCAAATAATTGGTATTAAAAAGTGATCTGACCATGGAATTGGAACGGGGCTTTCTGTGCAAAGCTGTATGTCATTCGACCGATAAATTATGTGTGAGGTCTGCTGCCTCCGCTTTGAGAGGATTTTCTAAGTGTAGGTTCAGATGACCTAATACGGTCAGATTGGGAGACGTACTTGCCAATCTGGCAGCGGCGTCTGTTAGTGATTTTATAAACTGTCCATAAAGGTCAGGGGGATGGTAGACCAAGATCCCTGTGAGAGTAAGGGTAGAGGTGAACGAGATTGAAAATGACATACTTTCACAGTCTGTTCTGATACCCATCTCTATGTGTCCGCTCAAATAATCTTTCAAAATAATGGGGATACCTCCTCCTTTTTAGGTCTCGCAGAGAGACCTATTGCGGTGAAACCAAGACTTAAAGTAAGCTCTCCTAAAAAGCGGATTTTCAACAGTTCACGTGAAATTACGTGACCACAAGCATGCGCATTTCCCCACATCAAAGCCTCAGCCTCCCTCCCTTGCCATTTGCTTCCTTACCAGCCTGCCTCGCATAATTGCATCAGACCCGACACTTCAAAGGAATGCGCCCCTCGCAATGCCGAGAGCCACTTTCACGGCCACCAGGCAGTGCATTTCTCTTCCCCCCCCCCCTCCCCACAGCAATGCCAAGAGCTTGTTTGTGATTCGTGACCCTTGTTTTCTAATAGCAACCTTTATTCTCACATAGTAATACAGGAAGTATCCCTTGCTTCTAGTCTCCCTCCTTCACCCACTTTATTAAGTTATGTTCCCCTATTTAGGACACATACCCATACATTTGCTTTAATACCAGATACAACTCAGAGAGGTCTTCGCTGCACGTCTGGGGTACAACCGTCATTGAAATCGCTCACAATTCCTTGTCTATTTTCCACTATTTATTTTCCAGTCAAATTCGCAAGTGTACAAATGATTGCAGACAAGCAATAGGGCCTATAAGCAAGCAGAACTGAAAGCAACATACAGCAAGCGCATGCCAAAAGTGAACGCCTCAAGGGTGCACAGTTAGTGGACAAGCGCCTAAGGTGCATGCCCCAAAAGTGCACTCGCAACCCCTTCTACATGGTACCATCTAACACGCAGGGTCTTCAGCTTGCTCTTTGTAAGTCGCAGTGGTTACAAATAATGTGCCAATGGCATGCCTTAGAAATGGCACAGGAGGGCAGAAAAAAACAGGCCCGCCCCCTTAGTGACGTGCAGGGTGGCTCGTCACATCCCAGTGGGTCTCTGATTTAGAAACAGATCACACGACCTCTTACTTATCATTTAGAGGCGAGCATAGGGCTCGAGTTGTCGAGGAAGGAAAAGTAAAAAGTAAAAATCTCAGGCAAGAAAGGTATGTTTACGAAAGAACTCTACATCTTGAAATCCAGCAAAATAGTCCAATGGGCGAGTACATCTTCAACCATTCGAAGATACAAAGGACCTAATTTCAGAAAGTGTAAGACTGTGGCAGCGTGTGCAATAAAACAAGCTCTTGTTGTTATTTTTAATAATAAAAACGTGCCTAATGCAGGTTTCCTTTAGTTACTACGTGCATCCGGGCTTTACACATTTGTGTGAAATCCACAGGAAGCGACTCCCCAGAGAGGGGGCTTGTTCACGCACTGCCTTGAATGTATGCCCCAGGCGCCCACTGGCAGCCTTACCCTCCCCTCCGGCACTGAGCAGGCCTCGACAGCTACTGCGACAAGGTGCTAACCCCTGGCCTTTTTGCTCCACGCTTACCTGGCTGAGCCGAGTCGCGGTGCCTACTTTGGAACCGGCGGGCCTCTCTGCAGTGTTTTCTCAGGCTCTTTCCCCAGCTCTGGGTCCGGTGCTTGGAGCGCGAGCAGCCGGTCACCACACAGGGTGCCCAAAATAACCGCATGCCCACAACTGCTTTTATTTCAGTGACAGGAGCGTTACTAAGTAAAACTCTGCGAGATATAGTTTGAATGGATGGATGCCTGGATCATGGTACTATCTGACTCTTAGATAGTTCATCCAGTGACCGACGATACACATATGCTAAGTGTTACTTTGAAGAGCATGTAACACCGCACCCGCACGTCCGTTCCAGTGTAGGAAAGGCAAGGAAAAGAAGTTTTAATTTTGTCCGAATACTACCATTATTAGTATCAGTAGTTTGTATTGCAAGCACAGCATATATCCGGCTATTACGATGGCCACTCACTACCTCTGTTAATAAGTTTAGTAGAACTCGGTCATTCATGTGTGGATGTATCACTGTTCACTCAATAAAAAGCAAAGCACCTAAAGTCATCCCATATGTAAGCAAATACATACCATGTGCAGTGATAGATAATCAGATTATTTATCTTCTTCATTTTCCTTTTCTAGTATTCATTGGCACTTTAGGGTGAAAGTTAAATTAATTAAGCAGTAGCCCTTGTAACAGAGTATTCTCAGTGCCACCCGTAATAGAAAAGTAAGAGCATCACCACCTGCATGTACTGGACTAGTACAGTAACGCAAGTCTGTCTCACTCATCATGGCTGGCGTCTCTTTTTCTCGGGTCCAAGTTGACTGAGCTGGCATTATGCCGGCTTGCAGAAGTTAACGTACCAATTTTGGTAAACAAGAGAGAAGAAGAAGAATAAGACTGGTGTACTGTCATAGTCGACTCTAATGGGGTGAGTCCATAGTGCTCGTAGAATTGATTCCTTTAACTCCCACTAATGTTAGAGCAAGGATGAAGAAGTGGGAGGTTAGATAGATACTGGCCAAATAGTTATATACTGCGCTTGCAAGTCGCTCGTTCTACTGTGACACAACTTTCTGCTGAATCATTTTGTGCTAATCTTAAAGAGCATTGGTTACAGACTATGTCTTTCTTTCTTCATATAGATGCTCCTTCCAAAGCAACACGGAAGGAGCTGGCTAAGAGGGCCCGGCAACGGAGGCTGGAGGCCACTGTCGCCGAATATCGGCGGCTGGTGGCCCAGGAGGAGGAGGACACGCAGAGTACGTCGACAACATCCACGGCGACACCTGTATCCCCCTCCGCGCTCCCTGGGTCATTCAGTCAGCGCAGCAGATCTCCAGCGGTACAGAGCCGGGGTACCGCAGCCACCCACCACCGCCGAGCAGCAAAGAAATCAGCTGCCCCCCATAGCAGTTGCAAAAAAAGGATTCCCTCAGGGTGTCCTACCTCGAGCAGGAGCTCCTCAACACCAAAACCCTGCTCGAGACCCTCCGCAAGGAGCATGCCGACCTGGCCCGAAAAGTCAACAGCAGCCAGCAGTAGACTGTCCCTTGCCCCTTTTTAAAAGACTTCTGGGGGGTGGGAATTGGGAGTTGGGTTTTCTAATTTTTTGGACTTCGTTTTCAAGGACATTCGTTGGGGTTCGGGAGGGGGGGTGGGTTGGGTCTTACGGGAGATTATTTATGTTAGGGATATATAAATATACTTTAAACTTTATCTTAGCATACATGTTTTTTACTGCTTTTGAGGCTGGTGGGTGGGGGTTTAACAGTAAGTTTGTTTTCCTGAAACTTAAGTGGCTTCTTGATTTAAGTTGTGTATGTACTAGTAATTGCCCAAATGTTTTCTAAACTAAGTGCCTGTCACAGAGTAAGTGAATTCAATAGTCCTAGGACCGTCAGTCTCTCATCTCGCCTAATACTCCATTATACTACCTCCCCCCAAACGCTTATCTTACCTGTAATTTGTGTTTGGAAATAGGGCTAGGCACAGTGCTGGCTGCACAGGAAATGGCGATTAAGGTTGGCAATCCTGGGCGGATGAAATGTCATCATTGCGGTGGTACTTGTGGTGTTACACAGTGGCAGTTGCAGCATCTGGAAAAAAAGAAAATGAAACCTTGTTTGTCCTTACCGTAGCATTAGAACGGTACGATAGAGAATATAGCAGGTGACAGTACACTAGAACAGTGCCACAATGTAGCCTAACAAATGGTAAAGTATTGAAAGTATAACTAGTACTTGCGTTGAATTTCTTTGACATTGGCTGCTACTACAAGAAATAGTACTGAAGGTGAAGGACACAGAAGCGTAATCATTTGCCAAGTCTAGGAGGAGGATGTTCTTGATGATCAATCAAGTTGATGGCGCACATGAAAATCTGCTTTCATTTGCCAATATTGACTCAGTGTCAAGCTGAGTAAGAATATATCCTCGGATTCCTTCACCAGCCTGTTGCTATGACCTTATCCTCCCCAGCAAGTGTGTGGAATTATTGCTGTCATTTAGTCACACATCAATCAAAACCACACAGCCCGGGGGAAGAGGGTTAGGGTTTGGAAAATGGATGGGAATGGGTTTTTTGGGAAAGTTTTGTTGAGAGAAGAAAAAAAAAGCACAGCATGGACAAACAATAATTGAAGATAAACAAATCTTTGGGTACAAAGCAAACCATAAATCTTTTAAGTGACATAAAGGAAGTGCATGCACTACTGCATGCATGGTTACTGAAAAGTAAGTAGTACTTTTGACAACCGTGAATGACAGAATGCGACAGTACAGGGCTGCAGTAACAATTATGCGTTTTCACTTGCCTATCTCTGCACTCAGAGAAACACTTAGTACATTTAATTAGGTTTGAAAAATAGCAGAAGTAAAACCTATACAATGGCTGTAGGGATGAATTTAGAAGCAGAGATCAAAGAAATGCAGAATCACACTCATAGAAGTTCACAGCAATAACATTACTTAAAAGATAATTAGAAAAGAATGGATACTGTATCTGTATGTTGTTGTAGTTGTCCTGTTGAATTTGGGAAGTTGTAAGATGCATCCAACCATTCCTCTTATTAGCGGGACTCCTCCATTCCATCTGACGCTCCGTCCATCAATGTTGGTGACCAGAAGACACCCTGTCCACTGCCTGCCTGGCGGATGCTGAATTGCGGCTCGCTAATGTGAAGCCTGACTTCATCCTTTTTCCATTGTACAGGCTGAAACCCGGCCTGTAATTAATGATGGAAAAACAGGAAGTGATATTAGAACACCACTGACAAATAAATATAAGGTATGTACGCTGTGTAGTGCAAAAAGTCACACTTTGAGTTTCCTAATAGACAGTACAATATTTTTGAAAGTGCGTACTCTGTCTGAGTCTCCTTTTGAAGGATAAATCAGTATGGGCGAATTAATTTAGCGGATCTTTCCCCTCAAGCTAGTTGTACTGTAAACTGTGTTTTAGAACAAAATTAGACCTTCCCAGCAGTGCTCCCAGACCCTTACTAAACCCATTCGCAAAAATGTAGAAGACCCCCAAACAGATCTCAAAAAACGAGGCCTAGTAGAAAATGGTGACAAAACATACTTTGAAAGTAAAGTAGGCCCAAATCCCCCCTTACCCACCGTGGATTGTATTCAAACCACTTGCAAGCAAGCAAAAGTATCCATACCCAGCATCGCTCCAAGACTCGTAAACCCCCCCCCCCACAAACAGCCCCCCGCCCAAACACATGAAATACAATACTGCTAACCCTAACGAGCCCTAAGTTAAGAATAGTGGCAAACACTTTCTTTAACCAGGCCAAATCCCCCCTTTCCCACCATGGATTTTCTTCAAACCACTTGCAACCAAAATTACACATTCCCACGAGTGCTCTAAGACCCCAGAACTCAGTTGCAAAAATCTAGAACACCCCGAAACACATGCAATCCTGCTGCTAGTGCTAACCCTAACGAGCCCTAAGTTAATGTGCCAAAATGCTTTTCAGCATGGATTTTCTCCAAACCACTTTTATCCGGAATTAGACCTTCCCAACAATGCCCCAAGACCTGCCAACCCACCCACAAAAAAGCAGAACACCCCCATACAGGCAAAAAGCAAAAATGGAAAATCTCATACTTAGAATATTTTCGGCCTTCTTTCAATTCTGTCCAAACGCGATTTGCAGCTAGGCCCTAACTCCCCTTTTCTACCATGGATTTCCTGAAAAACAAATGCAATCCACATTAGACTGTGCCAGCAGTGCTCCCAGACCCCCAAACCCACCCACAACAACCTAAAAGCCAGCTAAACAGCACCCCAAAGACAGGCAAGTGATCAAAAGCGCAAAATCTTTTCTGCTCCGATTTTCTCCAAACCACTTTTATCCGGTATTAGACCTTCCCAGCAATGGCCCCAGACCCGTCAACCCAGGTGGAAACAAGTAGAAGACCCCGAAACAGCCAAAAATCAAAACTACAAAAATGGGGACTTTGAAATTTTCAGGCAAATTTCCAAAATCACTCCGCGCGCGCTCTGCAGCTAGGCCCTAACTCCCCTTTGCCACCATGGATTTGCTTCAAACCTCTTGCAATCAAAAGTATCCATACCCAGCAGTGCTCCCAGACCCCAAAAACCACCCACAAACACCCGGAACCCCCCAAACAGCACCTCAAAGACAAGCAAGTCAGCAAAAACGCAAAACAAATTTCACCTCCGATTTTGTCCAAACCACTTTGATCCGGTATCAGACATTCCCAGCAATGTCCCCAGACCCCTGCAGCCACCCGCAAAAAAGCAGAACACCCCCAAACTGGCAAAAAGCAAAAATGGGCCTACTTCCTGGAATTCTGTCCAAACGCGCTGTGCAGCTTGGCCCTAACTCCCCTTTTCCACCATGGATTTCCTGAAAAACAAATCAATCAACATTAGACTGTGCCAGCAGTGCTCCTAGACCCCAAAACCCACCCACAACAACCTAAAGCCCGCCAAACAGCACCCCAAAGACAGGCAAGTGATCAAAAGCGCAAAATCTTTTTCTGCTCCGATTTTCTCCAAACCACTTTTATCCGGTATTAGACCTTCCCAGTAATGGCCCCAGACCCGTCAACCCAGGCGGAAACAAGTAGAAGACCCCCAAACAGCCAAAAAGCAAAACTACAACAAGCATTTATAATGAAATGGTTTCGCCTTTCGAAAAGTTAGAGCTATTGGCATTGTAAATGACAAAATTTATATTTATGTGTTGGTTTTGAAAACAGATAAATAAATGGCATTGTCATTTACATTCAACAAAGTATTATCCCGGTGCACTCAATGTTTCTTGAATTTTCAACAAAGTTAGTTCAATTCATAAGGAGGTGCTCTAGTCGTCACACGTAGTCTGAACGTGTCTTAAATTATCAAAGAATGTTGAGGGTAGAACACACTATCCTCGAGGCTGAGCACTCATTTAACAAAGAAAACAAGTTTCTACTCAAAGTTCATTGTTTTTATTTGCTTTATCCAAATTTTTCAGCCAGCCACACACACACACCCAGAGCCAGCCACACACACACACACACCCAGAGCCACACACACACACACACACACACACACCCAGAGCCACACACACACACAGAGCCACACACACACACAGAGCCACACACACACACAGACACACACACACACACACCCAGAGCCACACACACACACACACCCAGAGCCACACACACACACCCAGAGCCACACACACACCCAGAGCCACACACACACACACACCCAGAGCCACACACACACACACACACACCCAGGTCCACACACACACACACACCCAGAGCCACACACACGCACACCCACAGAGCCACACACACGCACACCCACCCAGAGCCACACACACCCACCCAGAGCCACACACACACTGAACAAAGGATGTAGTCCTTTAAAAATACTTTTCCCCGCGTTTCTTCTACTTTTAGCAAGTTTGGGTCAGGGTGTACGCTTGCTTCGTAGCACTCCTGTGCGCTCTGAACGGGAGAAATGGACGGCCCCTACCAATGCTCACGCATCTAGCATGAGAAATGGACGCCTCCTACCAATGTTCACGCATCTAGCGCGAGCAACCATACGTGGCGTACAACTTCGCAATGAGGATCGAAGCGTACAGGTCTTTTCAAAGGGGGGGAAGCGGAAGCGTACAGTTCACCAGGCAATATGAAGCGCACAGTTTATAATCCGGCAGAGTACAGTGGGAGCGCACAATTCTTTTTAAAGGCAGTCCAGATGGGCAGAATGGTGCGCACAGGTTACGGGCGAGCTGCCAAGCATACAGCTAGTTTTCCTGAAGCACACAGTCTTTTCCATGCGCACCGTACCGGCAAGATGTGAGCCGACAACCAACAGACACGAAGAACAGTACACAGAGACAACAGGACACGGAATTCGCGCAACCCACCCCTGCAAAAGACACGTCCAAAATGGCCAAAACATACCGAGAAAAAAAAAAACATCCGCCCACCGCCGCATGAAGTTTTAAAAGGGGCAGAGAGGGAAAAAATTTACAAAACGCCCACGAATCGCCTCGACAATGACGGACGCATCTCTCTTCCAATGGCTAGCCTCCATTTATGGAGCTAGCCAATGGAAGAGAGAGGCGGGACAAAGCCACAAACTGCTTCTCAAAAGATTTCGCCTGCGCGAACGCTGCTGCGCAGCAGACGCCAGGCGAAACCTAAAAAGCAGGCAAGATTTAAGGAAGGTAGCAAGAGGGTCAGAGGAGAAAGGGCAGCAAGCAGAGACAGAGGGCAGAGCAGCAGAAGGGCGTCAAACTGTTAGACCTGCAAGAGCCAGGGGCAGCAGCTACCAGGTGGAGCACAGCAGCGGCCATTACGTAATGTGAGGGGGGCTGGACAGCTGGAAGGCATGAAAGTGGGAAGTGGTAAAGTGGCGCTCAAGGGGGGCAGGGCTGCGGGGATGAGCAGCAGCAGGGACACAGAGAGGAATAAGGCGCAAAAAGTGAAATAGAGCAGAAAGTGACAAAGTAGCAGAAAAGATGAAAGGAAGATAACAAGGAGATCAGAGGAGAAAAGGCAGAAAGCAGAGACACAGAGGGCAGGGCAGCGGCAGAGCAGGAGGAGGGCCTCAAACTCTCAGACCTTCATGGATCAGGGGCAGCAGCTACGAGACAGAGATTGTGCGAAGGGAAGCAGTTCACTGACAAGGTCAGTGAGATTGCTCCTTTCACCACGCAACAGCCGCTATTAAGTAGTGTGAGGGGAAGGGCTGGGCAGCTGGGAGGCGGGAATACAGCACTGGAGGGAGGCGGTGCCACAGGGAACGAGCAGCGCCAGGGATACAGACAGGAACAAGTTCTGAAGACTGAAGAGGAGAGAGGTAAGAAGGGCGGAGGAGTAGAGACTGCTGTAGTGACAGCATGAGACGAGAGTGGAGGTATGAGAGGCTGATGACAGCAGCGAGAGGTTAAGGAGAGAAGCCGGCTTCAAGAGGGAATGGAAGCAACAAGCTCTGAAGACTGAAAGGGAGAGAGGGAAGAAGGGCAGAGGAGAAGAGAAAGCATGAGCCGAGAGCGGAGGTACGAATGGCTGATGTCAGCAGCGAGGAGTTAAGGAGAGAAGCCGGCTTCAAGAGGGAATGGAAGCAACAGGCTCTGAAGACTGAAGGGGAGAGAGGGGAATAAAGGCGGAGGAGAAAAGACTGCTCGACAGACAAACACTAGACAGAAACTAGACAAATACCAGCAAACAAGCTTTGGCAAAACCAATAGGTCTGGACTTGATGGCTGTTTTTTTTTTAACAGATTTACGGAAGAAGATTTTCTGACCAAAGCCCGTCTAAATGGATAGATTATGAGGGAAATGTTTAGAGAAAACAAATATCAAAGGCCAGACCGAACAAAAAAAAAAAAAACAGTAGACAGGTCGTACGGCTAAATCTGCCTGAAAGGCCAGATCTCAAAACAACCATCATAACTAGGCTCTGTTTGAGAAATCACTATTGGCGGGCACTTGGTGTGTAATTCTTTTACAAGTCCGCATCCAGCACTCGGAAGGGGCGAGCATGCTTATGAAGATTAGTCCGCTCGGAAGCCACAAGTTATTTTCAAGTTTATTTTAATGTAGATAAGAATAGAGCCCTCAGTGAGTAATGGTATTAAAAGTGAGTTAAAAGTGAATGAATATGGTAGCTTAACATGTGTGGGAGTTATGACGAATATAATGATAGGTGGGTGATTGGACTGATTGATGGACAGGTGGATGCAATGAGGGGTGTAGGGAAAGAGGAAGGTAGGCAGGAAATAACGACCAAAAGAGAGATGGATGTGCGGATGAATGAATGGCTGCATGGATGGATGGATGGACTGACGGACGGACAGACGAATGGATGGATGATGCTTGGGTGGATGGTTGCAGGGATAAATGGTTGCAGTTGGTTGGTAAGAGGTAAACAGTGAGGAAAAGAAGTGAGTAGGCAAGGATAGACAGACAGATAGATACTCGTCAAAGCGGAGGCTAAAATAACATTGTATAAAACTTGTCCAGGAAAACAGAAGAACAAATTAACATTTGATAATAAAACGATTTCTTTCCCTCTGCCTGTTTTTGGTTTTATTTAGTGTCATTGCAGCGGGCCCCAGAGGGTATAGTATGTAACGGTTAGTAATGATAAAGTATACAGTGACACTGACGTTTTTGGCCAGGTTTTTGTTAACACCTGCGTGATGCCTTCTAACTCAATTCCATGTCTAGTTATAGGGAGCAGCAACAAGGCTTAACTACTAGTTCACAATTTAAACCACAGGCAAACAACACTATGCACGTCAGATTACGACTGCAGCATTCTTTAGGACATCAACTCGTGCTGAAGCATTGGGGTCTAAAACAGGTGCGCAGTCTCTTATCAGAAGATGAAATCCGGAGTTTAATAAGCATTTTCTCCACGCCCACCCAGGAACAGGCAGCTGTTCATCACGTGTGAATACAGCGGCGAGCCTGCTAGTGGAATCTGTTGTCTTTATTTGGACTTTACTTGAAACTATCCCCATATGCTTATTTTATTTTAAAAGTGCATGTTGTTATAAGGAATACCATCCATGACCAGTAATTGTTTACGGTAATATGCTCACATTGTGTTACATAAGTATGCTACATTTCGAGTGAGAGACCTCTTCTGTTCGATAATTGGGTACATTATTAGCTGTTTTTGCATCTATACAATAAGGAGCTAATCAGCCACATCTGACTACGCCCCCACATTTGAAGCATCCTGCGTTGCTGCCTCTTCTTCTTCAGCGCATCTTTGCGTTCATTTTAAGCCCCAGGCTGCCTATTCTTCTTTAGTGTATTTTAAATGCTCCTGGCCTTAGAAGAAATTCATCAATCCTTTGAAGTGCACTAATTAACTGCATCTTCAGCCTAAACACTGCACATCTGCCGGGTGTAAACGCGATATAGATCTTTACGACTGTGGTGATGTCTTGCTTAATTTTCAACGCCGAATGTAAAGTTTGTTCTTCTTCTTCCTTTGTTTAACGTCTGTCTCCACCTTGGCACTCGCTTTAGGTAAAAGGTGTAAATGGATGAAAATCGGCCAAGGTGCTAAATGTCCCCTTCAAATGTTAAGCCACAGAATTGTGCTGTTTACCACCTGCAGCAAACGTTTGCAGTTTATTTCTACTACAAACAACTTCAGCGCATCTAGACGCTAAAGAAAAACTCTCCAGACTGCACATTTAAAGCCCATTCTGTTTATACCACACACACTAGCGCGTTTAACCCTACACCCCCACAGCTACCATATTAAAAAAAATATATTGCATATGCGAGATCAATTGCATTTTAAATGCCAATTCTAATTACCCCATCCATATCAGTGTTACTTATTTAACTTAAAACCCATACATCTGCACTACAAGTCTTATCTGGCAGATGGAAGAACTAGAGCGACGTTGGAATGTGAATTCTGTTCTTTGATATCACATTTTTAACAAGCATATTTTCAATGGGCGAGGCAAATCTCTCAAGTAGATGTACTAACTCTAACAGGTGTAAGGTCGTCATGTAATGTCATGCCTGGCAGGGCAGTTGTGCATGTGTCCAAGCCGTGGTTTCATTTATCATGGCGGTGCATTCTGGGAAATGCAGTTCTAACTTGGCTCGCTTTGGACTTGGGCCTGTAAAGAATGGTTTGAGACGGTGGCCGGACGGGAAGAGATGCTGTGACTTCCACAGAGCTTTGGTCTCAACAATGATTTGTTTTTAAACACTGCTCCAGTACCTGAGGCTGACAGAATCAACTACCATGACGGAATGCCGTGCACCTCATCAGTCTGATAATGAACGATTCCGTGGGACCCGCTGGGATTCATCCATTCATTCATTCATTATCACCCAGCCCCTCCCGAGCCCTTGCATAGTGGTGAGATGGGAGATGGTGTGGTGGGCGCTTGCTCCGGGAGATTAACCGGACAGGCACAGCTAAAGATTGGATAGGCTTCAAAAGGACCCGCCACACTCATTACACCTGCTACTACGACTCCCTGGGTGGGACAGGCACTCAGGCACCCCAGGTACTCACAGTCACCGGAGCCCAGCAGGGCGAGAAGGAGGGGGAGGCGGGAGCAGAGCGCGAGCCGAGACACAACACTGGTGAGGGGGGGGGTCTTGATTCAAAATAAAGGAAGGCTTGAGTTGGTTGTAAAAAAAACAGCAGAGAGCTTTTAAACAAGCGACAGCAGAAGTCTGGGTCGTGTCTCTATTTTGGACGTGCCCCCATTGCCACAGGTGAAGGGTATAATGCCACAAACAAAGGGGCGCATTCTGAAACTGCCGTTATGGAACAGGAATCGACCGAAGGGCACCGCTTTCTATTTCACGCAACTTTGATCGCTGGCCTTACAAGTTCCAAGGAGAGGGGGGCATGCTCTCAACGTGGCCATTCTGGTTCCAAATTACAAATCGTACTTGCACAGTGTGAATGGGGAGGTGGATGCTGCATGGGGCTTGGCGTGTCCTTCGCAGTATGTTCATCTGGGCCCCTGAGATGAAGCCCGACCTCCTTGCTGCCTATTCATGTTTTAGTTCAACGCTCTTCAGCCACAGGCCTCTGGTGCATCAGCGGGAGGGGGGGCGGGAATGGGATTCTAGACACACAAAGATGTAAAAACCGTGGAACAGCAACAAAGCACGCAAAAACGTAAAACAAACAGGGAGACAACATGAAACGGGGTACACGTACAAAGGGAAAACAAAATTATAAACAAAATGCTGCTTACCTGATCAGAAATAAAAACAACTTCCTGGCAACTTAAATCTCGCAGACCACTCTAATAAAGGCACTTCGAAAATGACCAAAACAACACAGAGGAAAAAAAAAACCACATGCTAACAGCCGCATGACGTGGGCAAAAGCCTAAAATTCTCGGGAACGCCCACGAATGTGCTCCGGGATTGACGGACAGATCTCTGTTCCAATGGCTAGCCTCCATTTATGGAGCTAGCCAATGGAACAGAGGAGCGGGACAACACACACATACTCTAGACATAAGATTTCCCCTGCGCGACAAGCGAAACCTAAAAATGGGGATTTTGACATTTTCAGGCAAATTTCCAAAATCACTCCGCGCGCGCTCTGCAGCTAGGCCCTAACTCCCCTTTGCCACCATGGATTTCCTGAAAAACAAATGCAATCAACATTAGACTGTGCCAGCAGTGCTCCCAGACCCCAAAGCCCACCCACAACAACCTAAAAGCCCGCCAAACAGCACCCCAAAGACAGGTAAGTGATCAAAAGCGCAACATCTTTTTATGCTCCGATTTTCTCCAAACCACTTTTATCCGGTATTAGACCTTCCCAGCAATGGCCCCAGACCCGTCAACTCACCAGCAAAGAAGTAGAACACCCCCACAAGTGCAGAGTCTTTCTTCATTGGGCGTAATCCAGCCATCTGCTTTGAGGGAAATAGGAGTCTGGAGGAGGAGGATAGAGGAGCATGTTCTTGTGAACTTGTGAACCTGAGGAATGCAGACTGCGGCACCTTCAAATCAATAAGCAAATAAGTGAAGACAGTTCTGCTGATGGGCTTGTTTTTGTGATTAGGTGATTAAAGTTTTTTTATATAGATTTTGCAAAACAAATAAATTGAGTATTATTTAGATAGATGCGCAGCGATTTTATAGTTCGAAATCTCTCATATGGGTTGACTGGTTTTTGTGTAAGCAAAACAAATAAAGACAGACACACAGGAATAAAAGTGAATAAGGACGAAAAGAAAGTTATTGATTCATTGACTCATTTTCAGGGCTCGGTGTCAGGGAAGAAGAGCTCGTCCTCATACTCTGCGAATTCAGGCGGGAGTAGGTCACCTAACAGAGAAGAACTTCCCTCATCTAAGCTGGTGTCCTCCTCGTCTTCTTCCTGCGTGTATTCTCGTATTTTTGTAATCTGGTGGTATGAGGTGCTGATTCATCTTGATCATTGTTAACCTCTCCACATTTTTGGGCGAGAGGCGGGTCCTTTTGCAAGTTACAATGCCACCAGCAGCAATGAAAACACTTTCAGAAGACACGCTTGCGAGTTGGCAAGACAAGTAATTTATAGCCAGGTTGGAGATCTCTGGCCACAATTCTTTTTTCCCATGTCAATGCGCCAATGGGTCATCATGAACATAGACCTCTGTTGAGTCATTCAGATAGTCCTGCACCATCGACTCAAGGTTCTCCACGGATCCTCCACTTTGCTTACTTTTTTGCTGGGACCTTTTGAAAAGCAAACCCAAGCCGAGTTAGCCAATCCTCTTCTTCACACAATGTTACTGTTGTGTCTGGTGCAGATGATCCGGTTGCTGGTGTCTTTAACGGCTGAGAGGGAAAATCACTCACTTCTGCCACAGCCACAGAAGTGGATTCTTTTGACTCCGGATGGCCTGCTGATGCCGATGTACTGCCTTTTCCTTCAATTTCCTGCCGTTCTCTTACCAACCGAGTGGCTAACACAGCTAGCCAATGTTTGTACTTTGTAACTTCTGCGTCATCAAAAGGAAAGAATACTCTGTCTGCCAGTGCCTTTTTGTACCGTGGATCCAGAATAGTAGCACAAATGTAATGCTGTTCTGTGTGGATCTTTTGAAGACGTTCATCGCAAAGTAGGCGCTCTAATAATTTCTCCGCCAAATCAAAAGCTTCTTGCTTTTTTTCATCTTTTTGAAACGTAAAAGACACCGCCTTCAGTTGGTGCTCTAGCATGCGCAACAATGGGATAGCTTATCCCAAATTACAGTCCTCCCTGCTCACTGCACGCGTAAAGACCTCAAAAGGACGAAGCATGTCTGTCAGGCTTTGAAATAGCTTCCATTGCTCCACATGTATCATAGCTGCGCCCTGTGTAAAGAAATACTGATCGCGTTCCGCACACTGCTCAAACAGACGCTCAAGCATGTAGAAGGTTGAGCTCCAACGTGTTGCTACCTTCTGGATGAGTGCTTTCACTGGCAGTTTACGTTCATGTTGCAGGCCCCTCAGATGCTTCCGGGCCTTAAAAGAATGTCAGTGGTCAGTAACTCGCACATTGGACTTTCTTCACTCAAGAATTTTTTAACAACCAGGTTTATACAGTGCGCCAAACACGGCACTCTGAAATAGTTCCCCATATCCATGCCCTTAACTACATTGGCGCCATTATCCGTGGAAACATAACCAATCTTGCGTTTTCTTGGGGACATCCATTGAAAGACCTTTGTGTTAAACTCCTGCTAAATGTTTTCTCCTGTATGACTTTTCTCCATGCCAAACATGGCTAGTGTTGCATGTTTCCGAGCAGCTTTAAAAACGTTGTTCGGGTCAACACCTGCGTTTAGCTTTGCTTTAACCCCTTAAAAAGAGACCCAGTGTCCAATGACGCACATGTAATCAACGGCTTGGCAACTGGTCCACATGTCTTTTGTCAGATGTATAGTGTTAACAGCACTCTTCTGCAAAGCTGCCCCAATCACCTCCAGCACATCTTCAAGTAGTGCTGGGACCCCAACTCTGGCAAAATAGAACCGGCTAGGAACCTTCCATTTAGGGCAGAGTGTTGCCACTAATTCAAGAAAACCAACCCCTTCCACAAAAGAAAAAGGGAGAAGGTCCAGAGCTAGCATTTTAGCCAGCTTAGTGTTATACAGACGCGTCATTGGGTGGTTGCGTTCAAATGGCGCATCTGAAAACAACATGCTTCTAATGGTGGGCTGGACCATGATTTTACGGGATGATGATAACTTCTTCGACCCAGTTACGCTCGGTGATGTTGATGAACTTTTTCGCATTGGTGTCTCACTCTCACCCACACTGTAAGTGTGGCTCATATATCTTGCAGGGGGTGTGCTGCTGACAGGGGTACTGGGTGTAACTGAAGGAATGTTTGACGCTTCTTCCTCCTCGTCATCATCAGATGAAACATCAACGGATACAGTTTGTTGACTTGGAATTCGGGCTTCCTTGATCTCCTTTAGGTGCGCATGCCATTTGACAGTGTGCTGTCTCTCAAGATGTCCTCTCTGGCCTCCGGTACCATAGTTGGTACCAAGCTTACCAAGACTAAGGTCTTGTTGGGCTAACACTAAAGAAGTCCCAAACTGCAGACTTCAAATGTCTGTAGGGGGCAGAGGAGGCGATACTGGTAATGCTAATGCCAGATGAAGTGGAGGATGTGTGTTGCCGAACTTTACTACGTTGTGCCCTTGCAGCACCACTAATTGAGGAAATGGAGGTCGAGGTGGATAGAGGTCCCTTCCGGCGAGAAAATATGGAAGCGGTATGTGGTGGTGTACTAGTTAACTGCATTGGTGGTGGTCCCATTGCCTCGTCGACAAATTCACGCTCAGCAGAATTTCGGGCTAGGGTAAAAATGTCTGTTTGCTGCATGCCCGCTGAGGCTGGAGTGGCGTGTATAATGACTGCGTCGTCGTCGTGAGAGTCTTCATCAGCAGTAGTATACGCCACTTCTTGTTCAGCGTCATCATCACACTCCATAAGTACGAGAGTTTCGGGGACCTTCCTTTTACGCTTAGCTACCTTTGTCAGATCATGGTGTGCCTCACTCTCAGACGGCAGTGGTGGTTCCCAATTTGGATCCATATCATCAGAAGGAAGGGGGCTTGAAGAAGATGTAGACACCATCCTTGATCTTTTCCTTGCTAGGGATCTGGAAGACAATGAATGATCAGGAGGATTGGCTTCCTCAAATGATACCTTGGCTTGACTGTCGATTTCCTGATGTGCCCCTACTTCGGGAAGAACAACTATTTTGGGCACTTGTGCCGCTCCATGCTCCTCTGCTTGCGCATCTCCCTGCGCTGCCTCTCCTTCCACATGTACTTGGGCTTGTACTTGCACATGTGGTTGTTGTTGCGGCTGTGGTTGTTGAACACTCGTCAGATGAGATACAACAACCTGTGTTGATTGAGGGATGCTGCTACTTTCTTGCGATGAGCCAACATCACTGGTCGATGGTGATTGAACAACTATACTGGCTGCCTCTAAAGCACTCAAGGGCTTGGACTTAAGTTGGCGTGGTGGTGGTGGCACTGAGCCCAATGGAGCGGGGGTGCTGCTCCCAGCTTGGTCCCCAGCAGACCCCGCTGCTGCTGCAGAGGTCTTATTTTTTTCCCTAAAAATGTGGAGGACGGCACACCAGTCTCCTTGAGAAGTGGCGCCACTTGCTTCTTCTGCTCCTTACTGGCAACTTTCTTGCTAGAGGAGCTGCGGGAAACTTTTTTGGGGGCCATCTTCTTCAGATGTCAGAACAGCAGGCTGCAGTTGCACAAGTTGCAGAGTTGTCTGTGGCCACACGTGATGTTGTGCTGCACACACCGCAGCAGGACTTGTTCCTGGCACTGATGATGAGGAACCATGAGGCTGATGATTCGTCTTTCTGCACCTAAAAGCAAACGAAGCCAGATGAACATCAGTTAAATAAATGTTGCATATGTAGTGCTTCAATTAATAGTTTGCAAGTAAGCATTTTTATTATACCCACCCCGCAAAATGGAAAGACCAATAAAATGCACCACTGACAGAGTACCCCTGGTCATAATGGATGAAAGCATGGCTGACTGGGTGCAGGCCTATGGCACAACAAAGCACACTGCCTGGCTTCAAAATGGCCCCTAGACCCCCACCACATGGCCAGGCCCTGCCTGTACCAGTCCTCAAAATGGCCCCCACCCACATGGACAGGCCCCATCACCACCCCAAAAAGTAAAAATACACACATAAATATCCACAATCCAATGCCATCCATGCCCTCCATGATGTTTACATTAAAGAGACCCCACAGAAAGACTCAGTCCATGCACCACTGAGTACCCCTGGACAAAAGGCCCCAACAACAGCCCAAAAAGTAAAAAAACACACAAAAATCACCACAATCCAATGCCATCCATGCCCTCAATCATGTTCAAATTCAAGACACCCCACAGAAAGACTAGGCCCATGCATCACTGAGTACCCCTGGGCATAATGGATGAAAGCATGGCAGACTGGGTTCAGGCCTATGGCACAACAAAGCACACTGCCTGGCTTCAAAATGGCTCCTAGACCCCCACCACATGGCCAGGCCCTGCCTGTACCAGTCCTCAAAATGGCCCCCACCCACATGGAGAGGCCCATCACCACCCCAAAAAGTCGAAAAACACACAAAAATCACCACAATCCAATGCCATCCATGCCCTCCATGATGTTAACATTAAAGAGACCCCACAGAAAGACTCAGTCCATGCACCACTGAGTACCCCTGGACAAAAGGCCCCAACAACAGCTCAAAAATCGAAAAACACACAAAAATCATCACAATCCAATGCCATCCATGCCCTCCATGATGTTTACATTAAAGAGACCCCACAGAAAGACTCAGTCCATCCACCACTGAGTACCCCTGGGCAAAAGGCCCCAACAACAGCCCAAAAATCGAAAAACACACAAACAAAAATCACCACAATCCAATGCCATCCATGCCCTCCATGATGTTTACATTAAAGAGACCCCACAGAAAGACTCAGTGCATGCACCACTGAGTACCCCTGGGCAAAAGGCCCCAACAACAGCCCAAAAATCGAAAATTTCAAAATTGTAGTTGCAGCAACTGTAATACCCCAAACAAACTTACTTGTGAAATGTCTAATCCAAAAGTGATCCAAAGAAAGTCAAAAAGGCCTCAAATCCAAATGTCCAGCAGCATCCACAAAAAGTAATCCTTCCAGGTCAAGATCCAAATCAAAGCGACCAGCACATGAAGAAAGCACTGGGAGGAGCCTGCTGGACAGGAACAGGAAGTTGGAGACTGTGGGGCACTTCCTTCCTGCCCCCCCCCCCAAAATGGACTCCTTGCAAAACAAAGTGCAGGCAAATGTCAACCTGAGGAGTTATTCTGATAAAAATCATCATTTTCAGAAGGTTTATGCTGCTTGCCGGTGGATTTAATGTGCCGAATTGCAAATTTTGCAATTTCGCGAGTGCAAGATTGTTGCTGCCCGCCGCATCTACGTGTTCGCAATTGCGAACTCCCGCGATGCGTGCTGTGCAAGGTGGCAAGCCGCGATGACGTAATCGCGGTCGCCAAACTCCCGCGGGATCCCGCAGCAAGATCCAAAATGGTGCAGCACACGAAAAACATGGAGAAAAACAACTCTGCAAACACTGAATGACGGTAAGTGAACGCCGCGCACCGCAATATTGTATCACCAAGCAAAAAAATCCGCTGCGCGCGAATTTTCGGCAAATTCGCGAGAGTTCGCGGATTGCAAATTTGCCGAAAATCCGCAAATTCCACGAGCGGAACGGATTTTACGCCCATGCTTACTGTGGATGTTGGGGGGATGGTGACTCCGTCTGGGCAGGAGACACGATTTGAGGCAAAGTCTCAAGTTTGAAGCCGTTTGCACGTATTAAGGCTTTCTTCTGTTGCTTTAAGGCACGGTCTCTCTTGTACATTGGTCCGAATTTGTTTCTTCCACCTCTCATCCTGTCTGCGCACAGTAGTCCAGCTTAGAGAAAATAAGAGCTGATATAACTGTCTTCTGGAGGTCAAGGCAACTAAATGGAAAGATTTTTTTCAGAATCTTCAGCACAAAAAAACCAGAGGATGTGATAGAGTTTACTTGCTCTGAAAAAGATAATTAAGTGTCGAAGATGACTCCCAAATTTCTAACTTTCTAGACTAGAGTGGGTAGGGTAAGGAGGCTCGACGGCCACCATGAGTCATTCCAAAATGAGGTCTCCTTTCCAAAAAGCAGCACCTTTTTAGGTCGAGCTGGTGTAGCAATGCGAAGCATTGCGTCCAGCGAAGCATCTATTGTCAGCCACTTCCTGGGAATCTGAGACAGAGGATGGGCACACGCAGGGCCGTCGGCGATTTCATTGCGCGTGCGCGCACGTACAGCCCTGCGCCGTGCACATCTCCTATACCACATTCCCAGCAAGTGAATAACACATACACATACTCGCTGTGTATGTGTTATGCTGCTCGGAAACATGCACACACACACACACACACGCACAACAGCCACAGCCACGCATGCACACACACACACGCTCCTGCACACACGCTCCTGCGCGCGCGCGCTGAGGGAGGGTGGAGTCTGCGTCTTTGGGAGTCCGCTCCTGCACAGGCCCCCGCAGGGCCTCCCTCTCACCTGCTTCCGATAGCCGCTCCTCACTGCTGCTGTTGGGGACAATCATTTCTGGAGCGCCGGTGGCGGCTGCACGATTTAGTAGCCCCCTCCATACGCCTCATGAGTCTCGCAGTATTTCCTTAATTACGGCGGCAGATCCAGGGACAACGAATGTGCGAGCAGCCCTCGCGTCCCCACCCCGTATCCTCCCCGGCCCGGATGTGGGCACGAGCCGCAGATCCAGGGACAGCGCATGCGCTAACTTGTATTATAAATAGGCTTTCCTGTTTTCAGTTTCTATTTTTGGTCAATTCTGGTGGTGTTTTTTCAGTGTTTTCCAGTGATTTCCATACCTCCAAAAAACAGTGCTTTTCAGTGTTTACTCATTTTCGTGCCATAAAAAACAACTGAAATGGTGTTTTGCCGGTGTTTATGGAACGCTTTGCTTTTATGATTGCTTTTTCAATTTTTCCTCAGAAATTGTATACTGCTCTACATTTCAGAAGCCTAATAAAGTCATGAAATACTTTCCATTGTCCTTTGATTCTGCAACTCAGATTTAACAAGCATTTGCAATGCAATAGGTCTTGCATTTATGTGAGTTAAGCTATTGGCATTGTAAATGACAAAGCCTTTTATTTATGTTTTAAAAACAAAAACAAAAATAAAAGGCATTATTTGCAAGGTGAATAGCTCAAACTTGCGTACATGCTTTTATATCACACGAACCAACAACCAGAGATAATGTGATTGCTGCCCTAATTTTAGTTAATGTGATCCCTCCTTCTGTCCTACAATCTCAGGTATTCCAGTGCAACCCTACGCTACGTACAAGCGGAGATGCACCCAAATGTTAGTGCAGTTACTGCCTATAAGTGATGATTCACTAGAATGGCTGCCCTTCAGACAATCCCATTACTGTCTGTATCAACACTTCCCACTTTCTGGCGCCGGTAACACTGGCCTGTGTTTGAAGGACTGCATGCATTCCCTAAGAATGAATTCAGCAATTTTTGGGAGGGTGGGCCTGCCTGCTTGACCTCTGGGGTTACTCCTTGCTGTGGTAATAAGCGTGTGCCCCCTGCCGTCCTTGTGGGGACTTTTATCTGGCTTCAAAATGATTCAGGTGGAAATAAGTTATTGTTTTCTCCTTTTGTTGTCCTTCAGTTCAAAAACGATGTTGCATTAAACAAAGGGAAGGAACTGTAAAGGAAGACTATAGCTGCACGTATCAGCTTTTATTCTGGTAACAAATTTGAATAGGCTAAAATAAAAGTGTGCTAGTCTCGCCTGGACATTTTAAACCGCTGCCATGTAAGCAGCCTTTCCCCAAAAAATGTGAAGGCCATCATTATGTCAGAAAGTCCTAGAAATGATGAATTTCCTAGTACATAACGACTGCATACCTCACTCCGTCCCCTCATACACACTCTTGGCTCCTCTCCTGAACAGACCTGACTCTACCTTGCACACACCACACTCTCCTGCAAAAACCTCATTCCCTTACACACAGCAATTTCACTGCAGTCACTTTAATCCCAGGCACACAACTCACGCTTAACACGGCCCCTCTGTACACAAAGCACTGCGTTCGATATTGCTTATTCCGCTTCACACTCAATAGTGGTCTGCGCATCTCACCCCTTTTCACACACCCCACTCCAGAGGTGCAACTAGAACCAAATTTCGGGGGGGGGCTAAGAAAATATTTCGGGGGGGGCTGAACCTTTAATCAGTAGGCAGCGTGGGGCTGCAGGGGCTCTTAGAAGGGGTGAAACAACTGCAAGGCCTAATTAACATTCAAATGGTCTTGTAACGACCTGTGAAACGTTCGGGTGCGGCTCTGTGTGTGCCCGGGATCTGTCTCATCCCGGGCTGCCCCACACGACGGGGGGGGGCTGAAGCCCGGTGAGTTCAATGGGTGTTGCGCGCCTGCTCCACTCCCCTTCACACACCTCACTCCCCAGCACACACCCCATTCTCCTCCTTCCTCAACCTCACTTACACATCTCAACCCTGCTAACACTTCACTCGTTTGTAAATACCTCAGTCCCTTGTGCACACCTCACTCCTCTGTATTACATACCACACACACACTTACACATGCAATACTCCCCTGTACACACCTCTCAAATTCTCATAGCCCTCCCCTGCTTCCAGTCAGAGCTCACTCGTCCTCCGAGTGAACCTCGCCGACCTGCACTCCTCTCTTCTCCGACACACTCCTCGCCCCATTCACTTTCACAATCAGCACTCTCCCCCACACCTGTCTCCTCTTCTCACGGACACTGCCCTCACCTACACATGCGCGACTCTTTAGCGCACACCTCTCGCTTCTGCTCGCTTTTCTTCTCTGCTCATACGCACCTTCTTTTGCACACGCAGTCTTCTGTTCACGTCTGTTGGACCCGGCCCTTTAGGCAGGTTCACCCCGAGACTTTTTGCTTTTTCCTAGCCTGTTTCTGGAACCTGGTGGTGGAGATTTTAGGCCTCTGCGCACTTTTTCACTGTGGTACAGTGTAAAGTGCTTGAGCTCTCTGTGTATGTGTGGTGAGTGACCTGCCCTCCCATAGGAATGAATGGGGAATATGTATGCCCATGGTAGTTCCTGATGTGTGGGGAGTGCAGGGGCGAGTTTGGTATGAGAGAACTCGTGAGATTGAATGCTGCGTGATGGTATATGCGGCATGACTGTGTCTAGTCTAGAAGTGCCACTTTTAGAAGTTGGCATATTTGTGTAATTTGTGTCTGGCGTGTGATTGGCTGGTGAGCCTGGTCCAGGAGTGCCTGGGTCTGCTTGTGGATTGACTGTCTGGTTTGAGGGTGATAGGGGCTGGAGAGCCCAGGAGGTTGTCTGAGTCAGCCCATGGATGAAAGGCAGCATCTGCTGCCAGGGAAGTGGGAGGAGATGGCACCTGATAGTGAAGGGCTGTGCCTGCCTGACCACAATGCTGGCTCCACCCCCCCCCCCCCCGCTGGGCGACTGCCACCTCTGTCCCACCCTGATACTGAAGGGACTTCCCTATAACCAGTTCTAGCTGGTTCTCACACTGCCTGCACAAAGACTTCAAAGACTTTTCTCTGTATAAGAAGGGGCTGTGTCCCCTTCCAATTGGTTCTTGTTTCTAACTTGAATCTGCCAGGGGCGTGCTGCTGCTTGGGCTCAGGGGAATCCCTGGGCCCTGCCCAGCCCCTGGACACCTGATGGACTTTTCCTGCTGGGGGCTATGCTGCTCCCTCTCTTACTCCTGGACTGCTGAGGTCCTGGACTGATGAAGGACTTTTTATTTGCTTTATTGTTGCCTTTAGCGCTGGGAGCGCTTTATCCCTGCACTAAGCGCCTGGGAGCGCTTTAATTTCCACTGGGACCTTGTTGGTCCTCTAGCGCTTGGTAGCGCTTTTATTTTTGTTTATTTAATTAATTTACGGGTGCCACCCCGTTTTTATTTAATTATTTGGAGCCGGAGCCCACCCGGCATTTGATTCCCATTCACCGCCGCTGCCCGGGGCTTGAAATAGCCGAGAACCAAAGGAGCGGAGCCCTGATTGGTCAGAGCGACGAGCCCCCCTCAGCAAATGCCGCGCTGTGATGGGCGGGCCGCGGGAGGCTCGCCCTGAAGACCGCGCTGTGGTTGGTGCAGTGCGCACCGACTAGCCGCGCTGGGATTGGCCAGCGCCCGGAGAGAGGAAGAAGATGGCGGCCGTTGCGGTGCTCCCGTGACCGAGAGGGAGCCCGAGAGAAGGAGCGTGGCCAGCTGCTGGGGTTCCGTGTGCTGATAGAGCCCCGAGTGAGAGCCACCGCTCGCCAGTAAACCGGTGAGTGGGGCAGAGGAAAGGGAGGGGCGCCGGGACACATTGTCTGTGTTCGCCCCCCCCGGTAGCGCGAGCTTGCGCTCATGATCAGTGGGAAGCCACGAGGGCTTCAAGGGTGGCCCCGGTTGGCAGTGGGTCGCCCCAACGTGTGTAGAGCCCTGAGAGGCTCCGGCTCGCATTTTCAGTGAGACCGAGCCTACGAGGCTCAGAGGGGGCATATCTGATTTACGAGCCCAGCGAGGCTCCGAGGGCCATTTTTTGTGTTTAGAGCCACGGAGGCTCTAGGGGGCATAAATGATTTACGAGCCCTGCGAGGCTCGAGGGCCATATTAGATAGAGGGGGCGTCGGGGCACATTGCCGGTGCCCGCCCCCTCCTGCCTGCGAGGAATGTGTTTTTAGAGCCTGTGTGGCTCCCACAGTGGGTGCAGTTTGCGCCCAAGGGTCAGTGAGGACCCTGTCGCAGTTTCTTTGATGATTCCCAGCTGCCCAGCAATTAGTGGGCAGCTGCACCGTTTAGGGCTTGGGATTGCCCAGGTGCCCAGCAAGTAGTGGGCACCTGCTACGTTTAGGCTTGTGCTTGGACTGGCGCTGCTTGGCAGCGTGCCCTGACATTTGGACACAGGGCGTCTGAGCCCCAACAAGGCCAGTTGGCCTAGGGACTGCCACAGGTGGTGGCTTATGTAAGTTTTGCGCAATTGTATGGTTATTGCACCTCTGAATGTTTTTAGGCATCATGTGATTTTTGCGCTATTGTATTGTTCTGGCACCTCTGAATGTTTTTAGGCATCATGTGTCTTCCTTTTCCCTGCGCTGCACCTCTGAATGTTTTAGGCATCATGTGTCTGCTTGCGCTGCACCTCTGAATGTATTTTATTGCATCATGTGCTTTGTTCTTAACACCGCTGAATGTGTATGCATCATGTGTTTCTCTTTACTACTCCTCTGAATGTATATTTATGCATCATGGGTAATGTGATCTTTCCTAGACCCCTAAACGCTGTGTGATACTTAGGTGGTTGTCCTTACACCTCTGAATGTTTTAGGCATCATGTGTTTCTCTTTACTACTCCTCTGAATGTGTTTCATGCATCATGGGTAATGTGTTCCTGTTTATACCCCTAAATGTATTTTATTCTTAGGTGGTTGTTCTTTTTGTACAGGTGGTCCTAGTGAGGTCCTGGTACCTGTTCCCAGTAGTTACTGGATGTGATTTATAACTGTTATTTTGTGCTATACTTATTCTAAGTTCTAGAAGTGATTTTATATCCTATATTCTAATTTCTACTAAGTGCTATTTTTGATTCTGACAGTGGCCCATGTGACCCTGTCCTGTACATAATCCCTTGTGAATATTGCCCGTGCCAGTTTGCACCATGTATATTGTGTGATACTATCGGATGTGTTTTTACAATACAAAAGTTATTTTATAATAACCTTGTGTGGAGTTCCTTTTGTGGTGTGCCTAGTATGTTGTTGCTGTTGTGTGCTGGCGCAAATGCTTTACACATTGCCTCCGAGTTTAGCCTTACTGCTCGTGCCAAGCTACCAGGGGGTGAGCAGGGGTTATCTTGGCGTGTGACTCCCTTGCCCAGACTAGAATGGTGGTTTCTGCCTGGCTTTGGCGTCAGCCTTAGCCTACCAGAAATAGCCAGTTCTAACAACGTCTCACTGCTCTGCGCAAACCCTGCTCTGCTAAGCACACTTCGGCAGCTTCCTGCTCACATCTTGGTCTTTACTCACTTCGTCGCTCCACTTTATTTCCAAACTGTGCACATCTCGTGCGCTGGTGGGTGGGCTCAAAGGCCGGTGCTCACGAGCAACCCATGACTCACATCCCTACCGTAGTGTATGCAACACTGCACGAAACAAATGCAATATTTGCAAATGTTCTGCATGTGCAGATGTCTTAGGATGGGCGAAGCCCCCCTTCTTGGGGGGGGACCTTTTAACAACAGAGTTCACCAAGTAACACATGTGAGGAGGGGGCTCCCCTGGGACTCATCCAGCTCTGGTCTAGTTCAAGCCTTGGTCCATGCTGATTATCCACAGACTCGCTACACAGAGCAATGCCAGTATTTCGGCCGTGGCACAAGTAGCTGTTCGCACATTGCATTCAAATAAAGTGAAACTTTGGAGCTCTCGAGCTCACCTACACAACCCGAATCTTAATGGTGGGCACAGAAGCAAAATATACAGATTGCTACAGTTATCCTCCTTGTGCTGGCGGAGCGGGTTTGCACAGAGCCGCCCGCCCGAGCGCACACAGTAATGCTCCAGCACAGCCCCATCTAGGTCGGCAATAAACCAGGCAGCAGAATCAACCCCATTCTTTGACAGACCCCCGTCCTGCCTCCAATAGGATAGAGCTCTGCCCACAGACCGGCACAAGTCCCTGCTCTCCGCAGACCTGGACGGGAAAACGAAGAAGTCAGAAGACGGAAGCAAGGGAGCTACTCTGACTGTGCCGAGCGCCCAGAGTCGAGGGGGATAGAAAACAAACTTGATTGCTGGGAAAGGAAATGGTTACTCGTGGACGCATGACCCAGCCACTGCCATTAACGTCTTGTTAAGTAAATGGTCTTTTTAAAGACCTGTGAAGTACTTGGGTGCAGCCGTCATTAGACAGACGGCAGACCGCAACAGCTCCTCTCCCCCCCCACATGAGCCAAGCAGGGGGCCTGGTGTTGCTCTGGCCCTTGGGCCATTCACACCTCGGCTCCCTGTGTGCAGAAGCAGTGTTTTCCCCAGACACCTCCGCACCAGGCAACCACAGGCAGGCCAATGTTTGTGATGCTTTGGCTCCATCAAGTGGCCAAGTGCCGAAACAACGACAAAAATACTACGAAAATCAGTGGCACTCGGTTTAAACCGGGTCAGCTGATTTTCATCCGGGAGGGTATTATCGAGTACATTCGGTTTAAACCGAATTCCGGACAGCCTAATTATAAATGTGTGGTGATACGACGAAGATCGTATTTGTTCTTTTCAGGACTTTTATGCACTGGTGGTTGTTTGGGCGGGTTTGTCGCGATTGGACGGATGGTTATTCATGAAGCTAAAGGGATTTCTGTCTCGAGATAGTACATTCTGTGGAAAATAGAGTTTGCAAGAGATTTCGCGCGTGTGGTCTTAAGTTTAAAAGACGAAACTGTGTATTTCTATTGAAGTGATGTTATTGCGTGCACGCCCTGTCTCCCTTAGGCCTGCATGCCCATCGCCTGTTGATCGTCATGTGGGCGTTGTGTCCTTGCCTCACGCTTGAGGCCCACTTCTCTCAGAGGCTTCCGTCGTGTCTCACCACCGCAGCTAGCGGCTTCCGTACAGCGTTTGTCCATTTGATGTCTTCAGGTAGCGCTAGCCTGCTGCTTTGATGGCTTCGGTGTGCTTAGAGACATTGCACACCGACAAGAGCAACGCAAAGGCAGCTGACACGGTGTGTCGGCCGTGACCCCGAGCAGGCTGCAAGCCACTCACAGCCCTGCCAAGTATCACACATTTGCGTGCGCTGGTCCACATCGCCACACTTAGATGTCAGGTCACGCATTTGTAGCACCTCCTTGACACCACCGCCGGTCACGGTGCAGAGGAAGAGGCAAGCAGGACCGAAATTGCCACCCTGGGCAAACACTTTTGATGAGCATGCAGTGGACCACCTGCTGCTCTGGTAGAGCTTCTTGAATTGTCTCAAGTGTGCTAAGTCTATATGGCAGGTCAAGAGTGTCATGCCGAACCGGTGGCTCATTGCTGCCACCAATGAGCTTTCTTTAGAGCCCAGCTACTGCGGGCCGGCCTGGGGCATGGCAATCATGTGACATAGTGAGGTCACATGATTGCAACAAAAAATGTACCCATAACTCTCCGAGTGTGCGGCAGGGCAAGCAGCAGTTATGTTATTTTTTTTGTTTGGCGCTGCCCTCCACAATAATTATTTAGGAGCCTCTTCCATAATGTGCAGCGGCGTTCAACTGGACAGTGAGAATAGGTTGTTGAGTTATGGCAGAGGCAACTGAAGTTATGTGCAAGCCACCGTGTGACCGCTCGCACCACCGCCGGCTTGCCTCGGCCTCTCGGAGCCTCGCCCGGCCCAACCAGTGTTGGCGGCAGCTGACTCGTTGCGAGTCTGCTGCTGCCCAGTAGCAGAGATAGGTGCTGCTCGACACTTTTGGCCCGCTGCCTGCTCTGTGCGGAGTGGTGCAATCATGATCCCGTGGTGGACAAGGGATCAACCAACTCAGGCCCGACCGAAGCCATACTGCCTGCACTGCAGCTGTGAGAGCATGTACCAGCCCGGGGGAATGCGCCTGTTGCGGTCTTCGTTCATCGCCTGCCTCAAATCCAAGTAAGTGAATTTATAAACTGTGAACTCATAAAACCGTGCTCTTAAATAAAAGTGATGTCTCTTTGCTCATTTTATTGGCCAGATTTATAGCGGCCGAGGAGTCAAGAAAGCGATTAGCTAAACCTTGTTATTTTACGTTTGTCAGAGCAAAACAAAAAATTAAAGAACACCTTCTGAATATTTCGGTATTGGAGTCTGCACCGTGGCTACAATCCGTTCCCCAGCGAGCGATGATGTGTGCTTGCATGTGAGGAGACCAAATCTGGAAAACAGATCCGCCTCTTTCTCTTTTTATCCCCCACTATTGCAGTCATTATTTAATCTCTGTACTCGAGATAAGCAGGTGGCAAGCACAATGCACCGGTTTTCAATAGATAATCTGGCCGTATTACAATGACTGACCGCTAAAATTCACAGAAACATTCTTTTGTTTGCAGTGGCATGGCGCGCACTGTCAATGAGTGGTGCAGATCTGAGTCCTCGTTTTGTTTAACAGTATGATCAGCTTAGAAGTGAACTAAGGTGCTTCAGTTTCTGGTGCTTTCCGGCAGTTTAAACATCTTCTTAGAATGTCTTGATGCTCAAATGGGTGTAACAGCTGATATTTATATGTTTTCCTGGTTTTCATTGCTTGATTTTGGTTGCGAGAAAGTGTCACTCATAGTTGTTGAAATGTCACACACAATTACACTGAATTTATGAAAATGTCACACATGGAAATCGGAAACCTTGGCAGCTATGCGCTCTTCACTGGGGAAGGAAGGGTTAGGTCCTCGCGCATCTTTTGCCCTACTTTTGGAGTGCGATGCTTTTACCCACAGACCAACAGTTTAGCGCTTGATTTCGTTCTTTGAGGCACTTTGCTACTGTCTGCATTTGATCATTTTGAATTTCCTTTAACCTAATGTTTCAAAAAAATTCTCTTAAATTTAATTACGCAACCCCCTGCAGATTAAACACGCCAAGTGCTTAAATCACAAATCAGTTACGTCAAATAATGGATTATGTATTTACTCTATTTTCTTTGGATTATTTCAGTTTTTTCGCGCTGACATTACTGTTGAATTTATTCTAACCCCCCCACCTTGTAACATATTCTTATTATTTTTTATGTCTTTTCGTTCCCTTTAATGATTTCTCTTCATTTACACCGTCTCCCTCCTGCCTTTCTTCTACCTCCCCTTTCTTCCCCTCCTCCTAGCTCTCCTCTTTCATGCTCTGTCCCCATTTTTATGTCTTTTCATTCCCTTTTCCGATTTCTCTTCAGCTCCCTTATACTCCATTTTTATTCCTCTTTCCTTCTTTCTGCCGTGCTGTCCCCTCTCTTCTTCTCCCTCTAACACCTCATATTTGTCTATTTTCTCTCCTCCTCTCAACATTCTGCCTTCCACTCACTTCTGTTGTTCTCTGTCTCGCTTACTAACGTCCCTTTACACCCATTTACATGCTCCCCGCTCTCCTTCGTTCGCCGTGTCATTGCATTTTCTTCTTTATCCTTTCGTCTCATTCTATCGCCCTCCCTCACTCTATCTATTGCCCTCCCTCACTCAATCTATTGCCCTCCCTCACTCAATCTATCACCCTCCCTCTATCTATCTATCGCAATCACTCTATCTATCGCC
Source organism: Lissotriton vulgaris (assembly GCF_964263255.1). Taxonomy (NCBI): domain Eukaryota; kingdom Metazoa; phylum Chordata; class Amphibia; order Caudata; family Salamandridae; genus Lissotriton; species Lissotriton vulgaris. Next base: position 601,788,263 of record NC_141699.1, on the reverse strand, counting down.
CTCCCTCACTCTATGTATCGCCCTCCCTCACTCTATGTATCGCCCTCCCTCACTCTATGTATCGAACTCCCTCACTCTATGTATCGCCCTCCCTCACTCTATCTATTGCCCTCCCTCACTCTATCTATTGCCCTCCCTCACTCTATCTATCGCCCTCCCTCACTCTATCGCCCTCCCTCCCTCTATCTATCGCCCCCCTCACTCTATCTTTCGCCCGCCCTCTATCTATCGCCCGCCCTCTATCTATCTATCGTCCGCCCTCTATCTATCTATTGCCCGCCCTCTATCTATCGCCCTGACTCTATCTATCCGGCCTGACTCTATCTATCGCCCTGACTCTATCTATCGCCCTGACTCTATCTATCGCCCTGACTCTATCTATCCGGCCTGACTCTATCTTTCGCCCTGACTCTATCTATCGCCCTGACTCTATCTATCGCCCTGACTCTATCTATCGCCCTGACTCTATCTATCGCCCTGACTCTATCTATCGCCCTGACTCTATCTATCGCCCTGACTCTATCTATCGCCCTGACTCTATCTATCGCCCTGACTCTATCTATCGCCCTGACTCTATCTATCCGGCCTGACTCTATCTTTCGCCCTGACTCTATCTATCGCCCTGACTCTATCTATCGCCCTGACTCTATCTATCCGGCCTGACTCTATCTTTCGCCCTGACTCTATCTATCGCCCTGACTCTATCTATCGCCCTGACTCTATCTATCGCCCTGACTCTATCTATCGCCCTGACTCTATCTATCGCCCTGACTCTATCTATCGCCCTGACTCTATCTATCGCCCTGACTCTATCTATCGCCCTGACTCTATCTATCGCCCTGACTCTATCTATCGCCCTGACTCTATCTATCGCCCTGACTCTACCTATCGCCCTGACTCTACCTATCGCCCTGACTCTACCTATCGCCCTGACTCTACCTATCGCCCTCACTCTACCTATCGCCCTCACTCTATCTATCGCCCTCACTCTACCTATCGCCCTCACTCTATCTATCGCCCTCACTCTATCTATCGCCCTCACTCTATCTATCGCCCTCACTCTATCTATCGCCCTCACTCTATCTATCGCCCTCACTCTATCTATCGCCCTCACTCTATCTATCGCCCTCACTCTATCTATCGCCCTCCTCCTATCTATTGCCCTCCTCCTATCTATTGCCCTTCTTCTATCTATCGCCCTCCTTCTATCTATCGCCCTCCCTCTATCTATCGCCCTCCCTCTATCTATCGCCCTCCCTCTATCTATCGCCCTCCCTCTATCTCTCTCACTCACTCACTCTTATCTATCTATCGCACCACCACAGCATCACTCAGCACCACCACAGATTCACTCAGGGGCACCACAACATCACTATGCGCTACCACAGGATCACTGAATGCAACAGCATCACTCAGCGCCACCACAGCATCAATCTGTGCAACTATTCAACAACAACTGCTTCAAATATGTTCTCTCAATGTTTCAAGCTTTATTACAGTGGAGTGGAGTGGTGTGGCTCACTGGTTAGAGGTGGCAGACCCGTAAGCAGAGAACGGCCCGGGACCAGGGTTCAATTCCCAACGCGGCAGGGTCGTGGACCAGGGTCAACGGACTTGATAATTCTAGCCTCGGTGCCGACTCTAACCAGGGAACACACTCTGCAACTCTGGGCATTAAGCTTGCCTCATCTCTACAACGGCCCCCCACAGACGCCGGGGATGCCTGATTTCACCTTGGAGATACCCAGAAAGGGACCATCTCACAGGGAAAACCAGGACGGGTTCCCCAGCGGTCTTCAACGTCAGGACACTCCGATGGAGTAGCAGTGCGCTTTACAAGTACACCCACATTTACATTACAGATGTCACAAAAAGATGTTAATATTTCACTTCTGTTCTTGGATTTTGATCGCAATAAAATACAATGAACATAATCTTCACAAAAGTAATTTACAAAAGTTTAAGCTATTGTCATTATAAATTACAATAACTTTTATTTAAGTATTCAATATTAAAAAAAATTAAAAGCCATTGTTATTTGTAATATCAATACATCTAAGTCACGTAAATACAAAACATGTTGCATTACAAATGGTATAGGTGTCACATTTGCAAAAGTTAAAAGCATTGGCATTGTAAATGACAAAGCTATTAATTTCGCTATTTTCAAAACCAACACATAAATAAAAAATTGGTCATTTACAATACCAATAGCTCAAACTTTCCTAATGCGAGACCTATTGCATTGCAAATGCTTGTTTTTGTCTGTATTCAATTTCAGACAATTATTCAGCATCCACAATGCCACTTGGGACATGCATTTACAGAAGTTTCTGGCCTCCTCATTTATGTCCGATGAGATTGAAACGACAATCGGTGTATCAGCGACGTAAGAGAACACAGCTAAACCCTTGCTGATGAGGGAGCTAACAGACAATAAACAATGTGGGGCTAAGGAAGCATCCTGCAGCAGAGATATACAAGAACAGTGTCAATATTCAGCTGCAACATTTTGAACTTTACGACACATTTGCTGTGCAGACTACTTAGACTTGAGCAAAGCCACAGTACTGAAGCCGGTTGGCTTTAGGGCACAGCCTACCCAGCAAATAGCAAAACAAGCCAAGTTTCACCTTTTTAGGTTTTGCCTGGCGAAAGCTGCGCTTTCTGCGCAGCTTTTTCGCGCAGGCGAAAACCTGATGAGAATAGTAGTGTGCTTTGGCTCGGCCCTCGTCATTCATTGGCTGGCTCCGTAAATGGAGCCTTGCCATTGGACGAGGGGCCTGTCCGTCAATGCCGGACCAGACACGGGGGCGTTCCCGACATTCTTTGGCTTTTGCCGACGTCACGCGACGCCGGGAACGCCCCCGAGTCTGGTCCGGCATTGCCGGCACTTCTGCGTCTCTCCTGCCCCGTGACTGGCCGGCCGGCCAATCCTAGCGCGGCCGGCCGGAAGTGCCCGCCCCCCGCAGCCCGGGGGAAGAAGGAAGACGGCAAGAGTATACGGAGCTCGCCTGGCCGGGACCCTCAGCAGAAGTTGCAGATAGGTATGTGCGGTCAAGACAGATTAAAAAAAATATTGTCCCGGTGCAGTTACTACTGTAAAAAGTCATATAAGAAACTAATACACCGATAGTTTAATGGATAGTATATTAGGCAATGCAGATTTTTCCCTCGGCGGCAGCTTCTCCTCCTCCATACCCGAAGGCAGAGCGTTTCATCGTCCCCGGTGAGTCAGCGGCCGCACCTCTTCCCTCCATACTGACTGACAGAGAGCACAGCTTCCACCACCCCACTCCCCGGCCGACAGCGGCTGCCCGCCCTCCGGCAGTAAAGTCCCCCCGCTAATCTGCCTGCACAGGGCTCTACCCCGCCTAATAGCACCCTTCCTCCTCTACGCCCTGCCTTGCGCATGGCTTCCCCTCTGCCTGTGAAAATGGCGGTTGGCCTCTCGGCGCTGACTGGAATGTCATTTCCGCCCGTGTCTTCTCACCCCCGGGGGACGAGCGACGAGGCCCCGCTGGGCAGGATTTGAACGTTCACGCGCCCCTTCCTTTCGTCGCGGCCTTTCCCTGCCCATCGCGGCTCATTCCTCTGGTAGTGACTACGGAAGAGCGTCTCGCGGGCTGAAGCACCAGCATGGACCCACTCGGTGCACTAACCTGTAGCCAGCGAGTACCCGGATGTAGCCTCTGCTGCCGCCGTTTCGTTTGCTGCCCAGGGGAAGAAAATTACCCGGATGGAGCTGCAGCTGTACTGTACAGTTCAGTACAGTAAGCATAGATATAGAAAAGGGACGATAAAGGCATGCATAGGCGCACATTATTCTGCACCTACCCAGACGAGAAAGCCATTTTGGAAGTATAAGTGTTTCATGCACTTGAAAGCAGGAATCGCAGTTATTCACGAAGGCAGCAACTTCCCATCAAAAATGTCTTTATTTTAAATTTGCCTGTATGTAAATTATTTGTAATTATTTTTTCCAGCCTCGTGTAGACAAAATTACATAGAAAATAAGAAACACCAACTTTTCTAAAAGTGGCAAAATATTTATTAGCTTTTTCCAAGATTTGTAGTGAAAAAAATCGGTCTTTGTTGTCTAGAAGGACATTTTTTGACTAATGTTTCTTTAGTAACCTTTAAAGTGCTATGTCAGTTCATATACTTGGATAGTAATAATTGTATTTGTCAGGGGTAAAATACACATTGGAGTGCAAAAATTGCTCTTCTTTAATACAACTAAGTGCTTTGTCAGCAAAAGGCTAGAATTGCCAGGCATCATTTCAAATGTAGGAGGAGCAGGCATCATGACCCTCGGCTCCATTAGTTTTTCGGTCTCGCCTAAAACAGCACATGCACTATGGGTTGTGTTAAGTTGTAATAATTAAGCGTAGGTAGCATCCGATGAGGAAACTATCGTCTTATTTATTTATGTGAAGATAACCCGGATACCCCAACCAACAGCTTCAGGTCTGGGCTGTGTCTTCATCCTAACTACTCGCAATTCTAACAATAACATTGTAGTGCTGATATAGCTCTTGCAATAGCCACATCATCACCACATGGAAACAGAACTCTACTGTTGCTTATAGTGACAGTAAACCTAGATACAAAATACCACCCGGTTCCGGTCCCTGTTGCCCGCTTGTGCCTCTGTGTGCCCCTGTTGTCTGCTTGTGCCTCTGTGTGCCCCTGTTGCCTGCTTGTGCCTCTGTGGGCCCCTGTTGCCTGCTTGTGCCTCTGTGGGCCCCTGTTGCCTGCTTGTGCCTCTGTGTGCCCCTGTTGCCTGCTTGTGCCTCCGTCTGCCCCTGTTGCCTGCTTGTGCCTCCGTCTGCCCCTGTTGCCTGCTTGTGCTGTGTTGGTGTGTGTGGAGGGCTCTGTGTGGCTGTGTGTGTAGGAAGCTTTGTGTGGCTGTGTGTGTGGAGGGCTCTGTGTGGCTGTGTGTGTGGGGGGCTCTGTGTGGCTGGGTGTGTGGGGGGCTGTGTGTGCGGGGCTCTGTGTGGGGGTGTGTGTGGGGCGGCTCTGTGTGTGTTTGTGTGTGTCATTTGCGATAGATAAAGCTAGTGGCATTGTAAATGACAATGCCATTTATTTATGTTAAAAAACATAAATAAAAATAATGTCAAGAGCAATGCCAATAGCTCTAACTTTAACAAAGGCAAAACCATTGCATTGTAAATGCTTGTTGCTTTTCTAGTGCAGGCCTATTGGCTTTGCAATGGTTGTTACAGACGATGATGGGCAAAAAGAAAAAAAAACAATGGCTATTGCTGATGCTGAACAGCACCTTAAAAAAACCACAATGTATACATGTCCATTTGCCCTCACACAAGTGAACAAGTGTCCTGACGCAGTCACCATTTACTTTTGCAACCGTCAGTAAATTAAAATAAATTAATAAAAGGTGCACGAACGTGCGTTTTTTAAATAACGAGTGTACCAACAGCAAAATGGAGCTGCTGAGCCATACTAAAACGTTGACAAAAATATAAATGAAAATAAGTGGGCCTGGCAACAAAGGAGCAATGCCAGCAAAAAGAAGTGCATGAGAGCAACAGAGAGGGACAGGGAGTCAATGGAGAAACAAAAGGAGCTGGAATTGGAGGGTATAATGAAGATGGGTGGGGTGTGATTGAGGAAACGGGAGAGAGTAAGAAAACATATGCACTCCCATAGAGTGCCAAATAAATGAAAAAGTAGTAACTGAATGGAAGATGTGGAACTGAAAAAGAAATGCTACAGATGCAGGACAAAGAGTCAAGGGGGATAGGGATAAAAGCCATTGAATAAGAAACACGGATATGAGATAGAGAAGAAAACCTTCCAACTAAGATCAAGAGGGCTGACCCAAAGCCTATACTAAATGTATAGATACTGTATTGGAGACAATAGGTCTTTGACAAGAGACAGCCACAGCGGCCTATAGTTGATACATAAAAAATTGCCAATATCAAACCGCTGAAGTTGGCTGGCGGTCGTTTGTGTGTGGGTACTGCTGATAGGAGACCTCAGAACTCGGTCAGTAGGTGAGGTCTAAAAAATATGTTATTAGCACTCTTGTCAACAAAGTGTAAAGGCGTTTGACCCTACAGACTTGAGGTTGTCCTGAGGTTATCCACTCAAAGCTCCTCCATGCATGGGATCTGCAGACGTCATCCAGAGCAATAGTTAAATGGGGTGGCTTAGTTCCCAAATACAATCATAGTGTCACAAACTATTCCACAAATATCAAAACACTCGTTACCTTCTATTGTCGATTCATGCAGAAAAAAGAAAACTGTCAGAAATACCAAGTTGGAGCCCAGCCTCCAGTCATCGTTTTCACAGAAAATGCCCCACACTAGTCACCCACCACTGACCCGATGACAGAAAAACAGTCTAATGACTGGCGAGGGAATACAGAGCGCTGTTCAACACACTATGCTCTTGTTACCGATGAATATATACGTCACTTATCTTTCACAAACGTTATTTCTGGGGAGCAAGTTACTTAGCTTTGTTAACGTAATTTCTCGTGGATTCTCTATTTAATTGCAGATTGATCACATTGTGAATACCCCCAGGCGCCAGACTGGATTTAGAGATTTTCTCGGCATTGCTCCCATGTGCCAGCACTGTCGTAGAGCGACTGCGCTAACTCTGTTCCGCCCTGGAAGTGATGCCAGATATATGCGCCACACCTGCATGAAGACGTCAGTTTCTTTCTTGACTCTGTCTGCGACTTTGGACACAGAGCTTAATAAAGGATTAGATGCGACTGTGTGGACTGCAGATCTGTAAAATAGGAGGGAAACGGCCATTACAACGAAGCCTTTCCAACGAAATCGTTAACCACGCATGCAGTACAACGCATGCGTGGTTAACACGAAAGCCTTTACCACGCATACCTTTACTACGAGGTTTGTAGTAAAGGTATATGTGGTAAAGGTAAAAAGTAAAAAAGGGGGGGCTTGGGGGGGTCTCCCCCCCCAAAAAAGAAACTCACCTGAAGTCACGTCGGGTATCAGCGATTCAGCGGTGTTTAAGAGAAAACGGAAAATAAACTTCCGCTTTCTCTTAACGACGTATGACGTCACCACGCTAGTAATTGTGGTAAATGTTATGTGTGGTAAACGAATTCCGTTGTAACGCATGCGTGGTAAAGGCATGCGTTGCAACGGAATTCGTTGGAATGTCATATATTCAAATAGGACCCGTTTATAGTTGGATGAAAGAGTGCATTCCACAAAACGAAGAGTTAGGGGGGTCAGTGACGAATCTGGAGTTAGCGTATTCGCAAGAAAGGGCATTACCAAAGGAAAGTAACTTTTTCATGAGATGAATACTTCTAACTGCAGATTCCTCACCTTGTTTATATATATATATCAGAGTAGTACCTCCCAATGTGGTGGGTTTGTGGAGTGACTCAAACCAGGAATCCTGCAGGATTGAATGAGCAAAATGCCCTTCCCACCAGACCTGGCTATCAAGGCAGTAGTGCCTCACGAAAGTATGGATTGAGGCCCAATGTCACAACAGGCATACCACGTGGCAATGCAGTGGTAGAGGCGTTGGCTCTGGTCAAACAAGCCCTCAGATCCTCCAGGGGCTGCTTCGTGGCCAATGCGTAGCAAATTTTTATACAGAGGACTACCCACCTTGATATGGTCCTTTTTTGCACTGCCTCATGACTGGTTAGCCCCATTGAACCCCACGCCCTTCTGGTGATCCTTAGTATTATCGACGTAAAAGCTAAAACTTCTTCTGGGATCTAAGTTATGAAGCTTCTCCTCCTCCTTTGAGGTGTGAGGAGGAGCAAAAGGATGATGGCTATGAATTGTCTGACATGAAAAGGTGTCACAATCTGCAGTAGGATTGCCACACTAGTTCATATCACCAGATTGCCTGGGGAAGAAGGTAGTGGATGAACGGACACACAGCTTGAAGTCTACTCGCACATTTAGCAGAGGTTATCGTTATAAGGAAGACTTTTGGGAGTAACTAGATGCGAAGGACGGCTGTGCATATGTTAAAATGGGGCGCAGAAGAGTAAGAAACAAAATTAAGGACTCACTGTGGCATAACAAATGGTTTGGGTGGAAACATGTAAGGAAACAGGCTTTTTGCAGCACCCCCCCCCCCCCAATAAAAAAAACACTTTTTCCCATTTGAACTACTAGCTTCTGGTTTTCCAACCCGGAGAATGCACAGAGGCCTGTTATTCAGATGCCAGTGCCTGTGTTCTAACCCAATACATAGTGTATTTCAAATTGGCTATCCCCAGTTGGCAAGGACTGAATTGCTTATACGTCTCTAGTATATGTTACCCAGGGTGCCTAGGGCATGTAAGCCAGAGAATCCACCCAGGACTTCAGCACTGCTTATGCCAACCTATGTGTGACCATGTACAAAATAGCTCAGAACCTGCCACTGCAGACTGAAATGGCAGTGGTAACACTGCTAGTTCGACTTTGCCATTCAAATGAATAGCAAAGCCCCCACCTCTCTTAGCAATATATGTAAGCCTCCCCTAAGGAAGGCCTATAGAGCCCAAGACAGGGAGCTGTATATTAAGTAGGACATGTATTTTTATGAGTCTTAAAAGCAACACTTCTAAAATTGTTGTTATGCTGTGCAAGGGCTACTAGATCCAATGGTTAACACAGGGTTACAGGCTGACCCCTCAGGCTGGCTAACTTCTGAATGGGACTACCTAGCTGGGTGCTGTAAGGTATCAAATTAATCCTGGCATTAAACCCCAGTTGATGCCCAACTCTAATTTAATGTCACTATTAAAGAAATGCAACTTTTAGAAAGTTGTTACTCTGTTACACATTTTGCCCAGCAGCCTCACACGGTCACTGGTCAACAGACAGCATTCTTACCGACTTGGTGGGGGGGGGGGGGGGGGGGGGGGGGGGGCGTGCGTTTTAGTCATGAGACGAACTCCCAAGCTTGGGAACAATAGCATTTCAACAACATAATGTAGCAGTGGGTCACAGAAAAAATGACTAACTAGGTATCTGAAGGAGAAAGAACCAAGATTAGTGATCAATATAAATCAACTTATTGCGTGACTAAATTATATAACACTGATCAAAACAAAAGGGTACTCTTTCCATGTGAAAAAATACCAGTTGTCAATCGATACCGCCCTGTTCATCATCTGGGTTCCTTCACACCAGAAGGTAAGATTTTGTACCCACTGCAGATGAGAAAGATGTGTACAACTCATCTGACTAGCGAGGCCCAGTGCTTACTATAGTGTATCTAGGTGTGGAATGACAACTGTAGAGTAGTGCATAAAAAGTGAAACAATGATAAGTGAAAGAAAAATGTGCTTCAGTGTCTAAAATTGGATAGTAAACAGGCTAGGAAACTTTAACAAACACCTCCCCGCTTCCAAATCAATAAAAAGAGTGCGACAGTAGTAGTTTCAATAGATAGCTACTACTTAATGTGTGCGGTCAACATGTTTCTGCAGACTAATCGGAGCCCATGGGGTATCATGCTGCTTTCATCAGGACCATTATCGCTACTACTCACTTTGGAGGTGAAAAAGAAAAAGATTTGTCACCTGGGTATTAAGTCGGTCGACATTCTCCTGGCTTTTGGTCCCCAGCACATCAAGTGAAGTAGGAAAACACGCAATCAGATACATAGAAAGACAAACAAACAACATTTAATGTTAGTTTGATTATAGGATCCATCTAGTTTATATCAAGTGAACCAGTTTTGGGCAATTTATAAGCCTATCTGGTATATTATTGAAATATACCATCTCACTTACCAAAAGTGGCACGAGAGAAAAACTTCACCTCACCTGGCCACAGCGCAGGTAATTGGAGCACCGCTCTGGTGGGCGAAAAAAAATTAAAAAGAAGGGATTAATCCAACACGTCAGTAACACTGACATCATGAAACTAGTCAAAGCCACAGAGTGAAGGGCAGGATAGTCTCCGTTTATATTTGAATACTTTTGCTCCAGCTCACACACTGCCCCTTTAAGGGCCCAGAGATTTTTTTTATATATCCATGTGCATATTTTAGTACCCGTGCAAAAATGCTACCAGCTGTAGGTTTTACAAACCTCACGATGCACGGAGACCGTTGTCAGTTGTAAGAGGTAATTTTATATGCTAGCAACATTCATCTTTCATTCATTCCGGTTCGGCAAGTCGCGAAACAGAGGCACACCGGGTTCAGCGATTGTTCCATTTCAGGCAAAATTCTGGGGATAGCTGTATGAGATAGGCTTACTTGCTAACGCCAAGACGCCTGAGGGTATATGATGCGCTTTATAAATATCAAAAATAAATAAATAAATAAATAAACTCCTTAGTTCACTCACAATCACACGACTGGAGAGCAAAGACGTGCCGAATTATAGGTTAATATCTGTTCAGCACGAAAACTACTTCCGTATGTCGTTCAGTCCCATTCACACGACTGTGGAGCGAAGACGTACCAAGTCGTAGGTTATTATTTGTTCAACACGAAAAAAGGGGGTTGCTACTCTTACCTTCCAGTCGGTACTCCAGACGTCCTTCTGGGCTGTCTCGGGGAGATACCGACCCGGTAGAAACCACCCGTATTTAACCACATTACCACAGAGTTCTAAACGCGTCTTGTGCGTCATCACATTGCGTCGTTGCAAAGACGCTTGGGAGTTGTAGTTTAAAATCTTTATCAAAGTACAGTTTCTCTTTTAGAAAACAATGTTCATATTTGTAAGTGCCTGCCTAATTTATAGTTTATCAAAGCTGAGGTTTGCTTATCAGTTATAAACAAGGCTGAAACGCTGTATATTGCGCATTTTCAAATCGCGTAATGAGCGTTGTCAGATCGCATGTTCACTCATTTTTTCTGGCAGTGCCTGCCTAATTTATAGTTTATCAAGGCTGAGATTTGCTTATCAGTTGCAAACAAGGATGAAACGCTGTAAATTGCGCATTTTCAGATCGCGTAATGTGCGTGTGTTAGGGGATGAAGTCCTTTACCAATCATTACGCCTGAAAGCAGAGTCAATACCTGCCAAATACTAAGATATAATACAAAGCAAGGTAATTTTGTCTTTTGTATTTAATCGCTCAGGCGTCAAGCGCATGAGCAGTCCTCGCCGTTGCAAAGGTGCTTGGAAAAAAGAGTACTTGAGATAAATATCCTCCTGGTTTACTGAAATATGTAGGGCAGATGTAAAGTACCCTGTATATTAAAATATCATTCTCTGCCTGGCAGGTCTTTTCAATGTGCATATTCCCTCAATGCTACAGACAAAAGTGCCCGGGGGTTATTGATATTGTTTGAAGGAAAGGAAAAAGAAAGGAATGGTACTTGAACAATAGCAGCCTGCTACAGGGCAAGTTGTTGCTTCCCTTTCGTAGGAAGCCACTCAGGGTGTTAGCCCAAAAAGTGACCTTCAAAGGCAAAGCCGCTTAGGTGGGCAAATGGCATTCACCCTCCTGAGGGGCTCCCCTTTGTTCAAGTAGATAGACTGGAGACATCGACACAGGGTAGACCAGCGCCCAAACCGGTTTTCCCATGGACGTGTAGCCCACAAGTAGCCACACCTTTAGGGTAGGCTACCAAGCTCCTAACATCCAAGTAAGGGTTCAGACATCTTGAGTGGATGGGATTGCTACATGCCACACATAGCCGGAAAGCTGTCACCTAGAAGGAGGGGACCTAATAGCCCATTGGTTAGTGACCGCATCATCCCGCCCCACCTCCCACCCCAAGGCCCTTTCTGGGACTACATATGGCACCACTAGCTCTTAGATAATGCGGAACTGGAACAAGGACAGAAGAAAAACTGTCCTGCTTCCCCCCAGACTGCACAGAGAGGCTGCATTATCTGCTGGACTGCACCTGCTGCACTTTGAGCTAGTGAAGAGAGGACTGTGTCTGTGGCTCCTGGCTCTAGGAAGTCGTGCTCTAGCCCCAGACCGAAGAAGTGACTCCAAGGGTCAGGCTGCTGACCTCCTGGAACCTGCAACAGGGTCATTGAAGTTGGATAAGCCCATTTCTGCAAGTTAGTAGCCACTTCAAGAGAATCGTCATTAATTGCCGCTGGGCACCCTAAGAGACCAATCCTGGACAGCCAAAAGTTGCACCCGTGTCAGCCAGACCCAAGAGTGTCATCGAAGTCCTGACTGGTCACCCAAGAGAGACACCAAAGGATGTCGCTGAGACCACTGTAGACCAAGACCGATAGCCCAGCCGCTGCTGACCATCTACGGTTTCAAAGAGGACTTCAAGGGACCTCGACCTTTTTGGTCAAAGTTGCATCCCCTGACAAGTGGACCGAGGAATAACCTCAAACGCACCCCCATTGACGGTACAGCACTCAGAGCAACCTTGAACATCTTCATCTCCTGCATCCGCAGCATCAGGACCACTCCATTGAAGTCTATGGCTGTCGTGCTGAAAACTTTGGAACTGGACTGAAAAAAAGCTCTGGTGGCCAAGTAACTTTCCAAATCTACCCCATTGCCACATCAATACCTTTTCTTTTGAGGACTTTTGTATTTGGTCACCTAGACTGGTGTAGCTGAACTCATTTTTACAAGCTTTTCAAAAGTTTACAAATGTTATGGTTACCAGTGCCTGCTTGCAGTTGTAATAAAAATTAAATGTTCTTTAAAACTCAGTACCTCCGGGAGATTTTGCTCATCTTGGACTCTAAAAATTCATTAAAATATCCTCTATATTTTATAAATTGGTGTCATATTTCTTTCGTGTTGCGTGGCTTTCCTATTTCAGTGATTGGAGGGGTTAAATGCTTTAATGGAGTTCCTTTTATCAAGCCTTGCTGCTCGAAACCATAGCTACCCAGGTTGAGCCTACTGTGCAAAAGAGCATGACTGGACCCAAGACAGTTTTTGCGAGTGTATTCCATGGAAAGGCCGCACAGTCATACCATATAATACACCCAAACCATCACAACATGGACCACACCTTTAAGATAAAACATAAAAACAGGTGATTTAAATAAGGACAGCTGGTCCAGTAAATGCAAAAAGGGCGAAAGGACTGACAAATAACCTTTAAAAGAGTTCTAGGTAGGCGAAAGACAGCACAAAATCTAAAACATCCAACAAGTTTGTCTGTATAGCAAGAATTAAAGCAGTTTTTGAAAATAGGGAATGCACACCCATTTGAGTCTGTGATTTCATCCATATTAGTCCTCGCCATTTATTCATGGCCACGTGCTCATTGGTAAGGTGCCCTGCCCAGACGGCACCAGAGTACTACATTACCGTATTTTAGGGACAATTCTCCGCCCCAATTCCAACCTCCCAGCATAATGCAATTTAGTCATTTCTGCATTTGTACACAATTTTTTCCTGGTTTTCCTTTCATTCATCATAAAATTTCCTCCAATTCCTCATTTTAATTGCACACGTAACGTAACATGCCAATTTTCAACGGTTTCTTATGTTTGAGTTTGTCCATCCGGACCTTATTACAGGAACAAGTGCAGTCGCAAAAAGTTCATCCGAAGCAGTATTTTAATAACCCAATGCATTTCGGGCAAATTGCATTATGCTGTGCAGTTGGAATTGGGGCGGAGAATCGTCCCTAAAATACGGCAAAGAATTACAGAAGGCCACAAACGTATCCCAGTGTCCAGCATAACAGTTTTCATATAAGGGCGCATGGTTACTAGAAGGACATCCAGGACTCCAGGAGGGAGATAGAAAGCAATCAACTGTCATCAATTGCCACACAGAGTTGTAGAGTGCGCAGGTCCAGTTGCAGTACCCACACAGCTGCTGCAACAGAAGATCCTCCTAATGAGGCAGACTTATCTGCTCAAGCCCAAAAGTCTCAGGTACCACACACTCTTGGTCCAATCCAGACCCACTAGAATGACTTGGGCCTGGTCATTCCTGATTGTCTTGAGAACTCACAACAGGAGAAACAGTGGCGGGAAGGCATTCAAGAGTCCTGTGCTTCGAGGAGGAGCCAAGCTGGCGACCGAAATGGCTGCATAGACGCTCGGCTCCCGGAGCCCTCTCGCCCCGCACATACATCCTGACACTTATCCTGAGCCGTAACGGCATATTTCAGTAGGAGAAGGAAAACTCTCACTTACCGTTTGCTTTTGGGGCTCCTACGTGCGGCGGGCCCGAAGAAATTTACCCAACTGTTCTGCGGCCTTCACGGAGCTGGGACCGGGGTGTCGATTGAGAGGAGCAGCCGGCCGTGACTGTCACAACAGCGGCCATTGGTGGAGGTGTGGAGTCGGCCGGTGGGCGCCGGAGGTGTGCTGGGCCGATGGAGGCGGCGACGACTCAGTCCGTCTAGCGGAGTGCCTCGTGGGGATGCGTGGCAGTGCAGGATCGAGGGGGGCACGTGAAACTTGGCCCCCTTTTCAGACTTGTGTCCAGGCATAACAAACGGCTTCCCCCGGAATCGGCGGGCGGCTCCCAAGGAGCAGCAGCGACTTTGTTTAGCCCTTTGGTGGTTCTTCGCCGGATGGCCTGCCTAGACTTTCTGGGTCCGCACTTTACGTCCTGTTGAGCCCTGGTGTGGGGCCTGGTCCCGGGGTGAGGTGGAAAAGGACGAGGCCGGATCAACTAAGATGGCGGCTGTCACCCTCCTACGTAGCTTGCACTTGAATGGAAAAGTCTCTGCGCTGGAGTGTTCGGAGGTCTGGTGGCACGGGAATGAGCCCACATCCCAAGATATATTGGCCGCTCTGACGACCCTGCATGTGGCATTGATCCATGGCGCCCAAGGTCTGGGAAGAAGGATGGCCGCCATTGCAGTCCCGCCATTCCACACAGATACATCTCGATCTCAAGGAAACGCCGACGTGTCTGCCCCTATGTCAGTGGCGAGTGCTCCATCTACGCCCATCTTTGTGGAGGCACCGGAAGACCCGGCTCAAGAGATCGCCCTGGACAGCTCTATAGTACACATGAATGACTCGTTGGGGCGTATACCTGATCAGCGGCCGGGGAAACAACGCCGGTCTATGTCTTGGGCTGCCCCGGAGACATCTCAATGCTTGCCGAATGGTGTAACCCTTTCTCCTTGGATGGTGTGACTGTGTTCGGACTTGAGGATATTTTTGGTGTCGAAACCGACTCAGATGGATTTTCGCCATATACATTCGGCTGGGTTTTGGTTGCTGAAATCCCATGGAATAATAACGCGGCTCGGTCCGCCCGGACCACCTGGATTCTGCACGCAGCTCTGTCTGCCGATTGAGAACTGGGCTTATGTCGGTGTTATTGACAGGAAAGGCCAAGGGCGACATTGCCTGTGATCCGGTGGATTTATTGATGGCCGATGGTGATTTGGGAGACATTCGGCTGGGAGTTTATTGATGGTGCTTTCAGTGCTCAATATTTTCCATGGCTATTCGGATTATGCTTTTAGGATGTTTACCGGGTGCGGGGCGAGGGGTGGGGCCGAGTGGCGATATCGATGGCCCTCCTCCACCTTTTTGTCCTTTCTTCTTTCTCTTCCTTTACTAAATTTCGGGTCTCCTTTAGGGCGACAGGCACGCTGGTGGGGGGGGTAGGCCATGGCCTTCTGCAGGCGTGCAGGGTGGGGGGAAGGAGGATGGGAGTTGGTACTTCGTCCGTTGTTTGTTTCTATGGCCCTTTCGTCTTTCTTCCTTATTGGTGTCGTCGTTTTCCATGTTTCCTGCGCTATGCTTCGTTTTGAGGGGAGGGGTGCAGCTTGCTATGGAATGGGATTGTGGTCACATTTGTCCTGATTTTTATACCTTACCCCCAATACTTAAACTGTGTATGCATTATTCGCGGATTCCCTGATTCAGGCTTGTTATTGTAGGACCATGTATGACTGAACGACACTGATCCTTATTTTTTCTTATTATAAAATGAACCTTCATGAATCCTGACTTTCGATCATTACGCCTTTATTCGAGTCATATCCTGGACGTTTGTTAGACCCCGGTTCTTGAGCTGTTATGTTACCTACATTTATTTGCTATACTTATGACTTGGCTAGCGGCCGGCCGGTATGGTTGTTGGCCCATACTTGTATTGGCTTGAAGTTATAATAAAGGTTCAAAAAAAAAAAAAAAAAAAAAGGGGTCCTGTGCTTCACTCTAGGTGGAACACATTTCAGCGAGACAACCTTCTTGGGACCTGTAGTGTGCGAAAGCGCTTATATTGCTCTTTCTTGGCGGTGGCGAACAGTTCGAGCCAGGGTTCTCCCCACTCCTCGAGGACACTGTGTCCCACTTCTGGGTGCAGAAGCTATTCATGATCTGCTAGGTGTCACAGGCTATGTTTGTCTGCCCTGCCATTCAAAGATGGTTCTCTGCTAAAGAGATGACCTGTTGACTCGGTCAGTTCTACAGAAACAGAGCCCCTCCTGGCACAAGCTCCAGAACCTCACTCCGTTGAAATGATTCTCCACTGGAGTTTAGAATCCTCTGATCTCCAGCTCTCCCAGATGGCCTCCCCAACACAACAGTGATACTTTTGTCACAACCGTCAGCTCTGGGTGGGGCAGAGAGATGGGTCTGCCGTTGGTCCAATTGTGGCCAAGTAGCCACCTCTGCAGGCTTTTTGCAGTCTCTTCTGGAACCTGGGTGAAATCTGACTGGCTTCTTTGGTGCTGAACCCAATGACTTTAGATACCACGGCAGAGCACGCATTAGCCAGCAAGCAGGATGCAGTAGGCCAAGAAGTCTCAGTGACATTCTCACAGAGACCCATAACCGAGGTTGAAATATCAGGGTCATCACCCGAATGTCTTGAAGTCGTTGAACCTGAGGGATGACTCAACACTGCACCATATTCAGGATGTCTCCAATGAACTGGAACTTCTGAGAAGAAGTGGGATGGGACCTAACACGGTGATAGAGAGCCCCAAAGATGTTGAGGGGTCCGCCATCATCATGAGGTAATCTATGACTGACTTTGGCAGACCATATTCTACATCCAGTCGTTAAGGTAGGGGGAAGCCTGATATCCCTAACCTCCAAAGGTGTGCTCCAATCACCACCATCACGTTTGTGAACATCCAAGGGGCACTGGTGAAGTCGAAAATGAGCACAAAGAACTGGAAATGCTTTTAGCTTACCTTGAGCCACAGGGTATCACCTATGAGTTCTTCTATAATTATAATAAACTAGCTCCCAGCACAAGGAGGGTGCTAAAGGCGCTATAGTCCTGTTTCCACTGTCATTATAATACAATTTCCCCTTTTGTGCTTTTTGCAATTGTAACAACGCTGATTGTATTATTCTTATGCATTTTTCATCCAGTATTGGCGCGTGTACTGCATCTTAGAGCACGGTAGTTAAAATAAAACATTTTAATGGGATGGCAAGACGGGAATTCGAAAATGCAGGTCCAGAGATAACATCCAGTCTACAGGATCTACGGCAAATAGAAACTGAGCCAATGTGACCATTTTGAATTTGTCCTTTTTCAGGAAGAAATTGATCGGATGATGATCCAAAATAAGACGAAGGCCTTCATTCTTCTTGAACACCAGGAAATAAGTAACATTCAGTCCCTATTTCCGATGCAGGGACCCTCTCTGTTCTCCTCGGTCCAAATGAGCCCCGACCTCCTGCCTCAAAATGGACACATGATCCTTCAACAGCTCCTCCTTTGTAGGGGGATTATGCAGTTGTTTTGAAATAAATGGTAGGACATATCCTTGATGGCCTATTTAAAGCACCCATCTGTTGGATGTGATGTCCAGCCACCCATGAAGGGAATACCATATCCTGTCTCCAGTAGCGTGGCCATATGCTGCTGAGGGCAATTTAAAGCAGTCTGATGGCAGCAGTAGAAGGGATGGGGGGCTGGGCAGTGGGCTGCCCTTGAGTGCCTAGTCATTGTCGACCAGATCCCCAGCCTCAAAATGCCTGGGGGCTGGTGCTGTGAAGATGGGTCTTGGTGTTTACTTTGCACCAGTCACCTTACTAAGCCTATAAAGGGGCGGAAATGTTGGGGTCACAGCCACACTGGCACAAAAAGGCTGAAGGAGTGTGCTGTGGCCCTGCTTTCCTGGAAGCACTGCAGAACCAAGTCTGCCTCATCTCTGAAGAGATGGGTGTCAGCAATGAAATGTCCTTTAGTGATGTCCGAAAGTCACCTCAGATTCCAGTAGATCTCATCCACTCATGGCGCCGAAGCACCACACTGGTACCAATCGCCTTGCCCAAGCAGTCAGTGGTATCCATCCCAAGTGGATGACGTACTTCGCTGTGTCCTGATCATCTTAAATGATATGCACAAGGTTGATGCAGCATTCATCAAGAACTGTTGGCAAGAACATGTTGACCATATCCAATAATGCATGCAAGTATCATCCCAGGAGGCAGCTGGCATTTATTGAGCAAAATGCAAGGCTGGCTGTGAAAAATATACTCTTCTTGAATGCCTCCATGCGCTTTGATTCCTTAGCGGGAGGTGTAGTAGGGAATGACATAGTGTTTACCATACTCATGTACACCTGGCTACCAAGTTTCCAGTCGTAAGGTTTGCATGAGGAAAAGAGGATCGCCAGCAGCAGTTTTGTGTCTTCTGGCAACTTGCATATGTGGGCAAGATCAAGGTTAAGCCAAAGTGTCTGTTGGTGTGTCTGTCAAGCCCTTGTTAAAAGGGAAAAGTGATTCTGAGGAAGTAGGGCCAGGTTGCGGACCTCTATCAGGACGTTAGTTTTAACTTAAATGGATGGGAGTTGCAGGTCTAAAATGTTGGCATCCCATTTGATCACCATAGCAAAAGAAGCCAATTTCTCATTGGATGGGCCAGGGGAAAGGTTCACCCAAATACCCAGGGAGGTGTCTAGCCGACTGGAATTCTGAAAGTGCATAAAAAGATTATTCTGATTAGCAGTAATGAGATGCATCTGCCCAACCATCTCCAGGATCACAGTGTTGACTGTGGTCTGAGACAAAAGGAATATGAAGTGTCCTAGATAGTGGCAATGTTCTGTACGAACTGCAGGAATTCGATTGCATCAGTATGAGCTGCGGAATCAGTTCCTCCGTAAGAGACTAGGGCCGAGACCAGGAGGCAACTTTACCTCCATGAATTTTCTCCCCTGACAACTTGGAGTGTAAAGGGGACCCTTAGCCGTAACAGCCATGACAACGGAAACGGGTCTGCATCCTCACGTTGGACCAGCCGTTCCATGCCTTTCAACGGTGCTCGCGAAGCAGAGCTAGGTTTCAACAGTGCTCGCGAAGTAGAGCTAGGTTTCACAATCCCAGATCAATTTTAGATTCATTCGGGCACAATACCAGCATGACTTGAGTCATGAGAAGACCCTGGGCACCAGAGAAATACCTGTTGGGATCGGTCAAAGACATCTGCTTATGACAATTCCTACAAGGTTAAAACCCTGCAGCCTTTGGAAGGGACATATTGACTTGCATAGTGTAGGAACATTTTTGAGAAAATTTGCCAAAAGAATGAGAAAAAGGTGAGGGAGTCCGCGCCAGATCACCATTCAAAGGTAAAGAATAAAAAGGAAATGACGGCGTGCAGGAGAGGCACATATATTTGGCTCTGGTGAAACTTTCAGAAAGGGATGAAGCTGATGCAGAGTCGCACGATGCCATCTGCTGGCATGCAAGAGCAAAGCTGAGGAACATCTCCGGATCCAGTCTGGTGTCCTGGGGGATTCATTGACAAGGTGAGGAATCTCTGGTTAGAAGTAGCCATCAGCAATTACCACTGTTAACACTCACACTTGCATTAACAAATTGCACTTTTGTGACTAACTACCAGATGTCAGAAATATGCGAAACATTTCAACCCACAACGATTCTTGATACAGAACATATATCCCGATAACCAGAAACAAGTTGCTGAAAAAGAAAAGATTGCACCAGTGGGTATGCTACTGCACGCATCTTATACTTTCAAGTAACTGAGGAATAACATAATTTATTTGTTATCCAATGCAAAGTGAATTATCCTATTGTAGGGTGGCACAAAGGACTTCTCTGGCTACAGGGTCAGCATAGCAGTACACTCTTAAAGTATATCCTAGTATTGAGCTAACCTGATGTTTGTCTCTGCCAGTTACAACAGTGAGATGTGGAATTTGTGAGCATTCCATCTATTTGATCACTAAAAAAAATGCCTACTGGAAGGGCAAATTGCCGTTTTGTTAGCCTTTACTTTCGTCTTTGTTCAGTGGGGAGTTAGCGGAGTTGCCTAGACATTTTCTCTTTCCAAATGCAAGTGCACTCAGGAAAGGCGGGGAAGTAAGTTTCTGCAGAAGGCTTCGACATATACTGACAGAATTCCCTATTTCTTCCCTGTTTTTCCGAGACAGAGGCATGTCACACTTCTAGGACAAGGCATACCTTTGAGATGGGTTCTTCTGTTTCCAAACCAACAATCCTATTTCTTGCCCATTGACACGGTTATGCTGCAGTTCCAGTAGAATATAAAGGTGAGCTTAAAAACCTACAGGGATTCATCGAGTTTTGTGAGAAGGTGGACCTTTTAACCCACAAGTTAGGTGGTATAAAACATCATTAATTTTTGACCATGAACCATGAAGGAGCACTTCTGCAGAGAAAAGGCACAGAGAAATGAAAATTATGGGCCTTGAGCAGAGAAGGGGTAATTGGATGGACAGGGTGATAGGCTATGGGCAAAGAAAGGGGAACAGTGAAAAGCTCACACGAAGAGACACGATTCACAGCAGTTGGCAAGGAATCGGATTGGAAAATGATAACCTGCAGCAAGGACCAAGCCGATAGGTGCTAAACAAGAATTAGGGAGGACTGTTGCAAGAACCCATGAGGAAAAACCTCAACAACAGCTATTAACAGGGAAAAATGGGCAGCGATGGAGTGCAGGTAGGAACATGTGGAGCAGAGACAAGAACTGTGTGTCTTGAGGATACTGGAAGCTGCAATGCGGACTAAGACTCTGTAAAAACAAAGGGTATACATAAGTATTTACAAACTCTGTGGGGAGGAAGCAACTGTCACAATTACATAGCGTGTGAAACTGAGGAGAAGCAAGCACACACTAAAAGAATAGGAGTACTGAAAACACGAGTAAGCAGTGAATCTAATGCCCAACTAATTGTTGCGGGGTTAACAGCAGTCTTAACAGTCTGACATAAGGAAAACTAGGGAGGCTGCGTGTATAGTAAATATACTATGAGAGGGAGGATAAGGAAAAAATATACCAAGGGTGAAATAAAGGAAGCGGTAATCTCCGTTTTAGTTTTCTTAGAACATGGTAGCCCATCTAAGGCAGGAATTCCTCTTCAATGGTCACCATTGTAAAGATAACCGCAAATAACAAGTAAACCCTGAAATAAATAAAACAAGCAACTACACCATTTCATTTTTTAATAACTTTTATTTAGCTAGCTCATAAATAATACTTCCAAATAAAGAGGACTCTCTGGGTGTCTGATCTCATACCCTGGGCTTGTAAAAGGAAATTATCAGTCTATAGCAGATTAGGCACTTTGAAGTAGTACTTCCGCTAACCTCTGGACTTGTGCACTTCACTCAGAAAAGTATTCAAAGCAAAATTATTTGTAAATTACAATTACATAAAGACGTCAACCGAACTGTCTGCAAACACTTAAAGATTTGCTGTCAAATGACGACTATGAAACACAGAGCTCACAGGTATTAATGAGGATTCAAATTTTGGCATATAGTTTTCATTCTGTACTCCTGCCATTAAGGTTTTTTCTATTTGACTTTCATCTTTGCTCCCTTTATGAAACAAGCGACACTAACGGGGCATGTGAATTAATAGGTAAAATATCTGAAGATGTAACAAGTTTGTGTTCTAATCACAAGGCCGTACTGAGACATTTTGCAACATTAAAGCCAGGGGTGTGATCTGCACACAGGAAAAAGGTCATAATAAAATGAACAGATATACTATCTTTTAAAAAAAATGTTTACAATATCTCCTAGCAGATCACGAATTTCAGAACGGAGTACATATACCGTCTATTTTACCAATCCATACTTTCTCCCTTATTTCATCTGTTCCAAAGCTGCGTAATAAATACAAGAGTCTCTCGCTAGAGGAGGGTTTAATTCATTCTGTTTGTAAAATTAATAAATCAAGAGATTTAAGTTACAAGAAATAAAAGAGTAACAGTTTGGTTAACAAAAGATGAAGAAGCACACTGTTACTGCTGGAACCACAGCTGAATGCTTTGTGGGCTCCATTTAATTTCTTTAAAAGGAAAATACAACCATTTTAGGAATAAGACTGAAATCTCATTGGCAATTCACATACTCTCAAACGCCACTGACATTAAATTGAATATTTTTGCTTTGGTTGGTTAATAACTTAAGATGGCATTTCAGGTTAGCGTTTCAAAACCATTATTACAAGTCACACCCAGGTTCCATTGAAGTTGTTTAAAATGCTAAATATAGAACATATAGAAAATAAATGCTCTTTCAGTCGTTCCATTGGTCTTCAAAGGCAACGCCTGATTTAAAAAAAAAAACAGAAACCAGGAGGAAAATTCTCTTATGCTGTTGAAGGATCCTCTCAGAAAAACCACACCGCAGACAGAAAGCAGAGCGTCCACTTCACCGATGCAATGGCCATTCATTGGTGAACACATGGCCTTCAAAAGAATCCTGCTCCAAGAAATTGAGACAGAAAATATCCCGTTCTTTCATTTGCCTATCCTCTGGACTACCCAGTCCTGCTGACATAGAGGGCAACGATTGTTCTGCTTCACCCAAAGGGACATGCAGCAGTTGTGGAACGAATGATTACATTCTCCCCAGACCACTAGAGGAGAAAAGAAAAACTCGTTACGAACACTGCATCGCAAAATATCAGCTACAAAATGCATCACCGAGTACTCTAGACAATGCAATAATACTGGCTTTTTTCCACAACTGTTACTATGCATTTTGTACTTCCTTTCCCCTTCCCCCAAAACGTTCTACAATCAAATTAGAATGAGAGTATAAGCAAAAGGTCAAACACTACACCATTTACTTGCTTTCTGTGCCATGAGAAAGTCTAACCAGTGTACCTTTCCATCGATACCTTGGCCCTCAGCCACTGAAATTTGGCCACAGCAAATATTCCTTTAATTTTGCTGATTTCTAATAACTGTAAGTAATGTGATGCCCAAAGGTTTAGCTCCAGGATAAAACCCTAAAGACCAGACCATGGGTGTAGATTTAAAATTAAGAAAACCGTAAAACGTTTGTGTCGGAAGCTAAATTCACGCCACCACACTGTATGACAAGGCTAACTTTACTACTTAGCAGCAATCATTTTATTCCAAGATATAGTGTCACTTCAAGAAACAGTAAATATGTTACTTATCTGTAAAAATGTTTTTTCATGTTGGCATCTGTTATAGATTCAGTGCAACTAGAGGTTGAGCTCTATATATTTTTTCTTTTTAGAAATAAAATAGTTGGTGCCATTTCAGACATGTCAGTAGCCAAGCTCTGCAAACACATGGAGATGATGGAGGGAGCGCTGAAACTTTTTAAACACTCACCCCCAGTCACAGATTTGGGTTGAATCCATCATCGTTCTTTAGCTTTCTTTGCCAACCCAGTTCAGACACAGCTATATTATATGCAAATCAGTCTTGACCCTGTGACTCATGAGAACAGTCAAGCCTGAACTGCCAAGCCATGTCCTCCCTGGACTGGAAACAAGCATCCTGGGACCGGTTTCGGGCTAACAGTCCTCATCAGCCAGGCTAGCTTGAACCCAGTGGCAAAGTGAGCAAGGGACCCACGTCTGGGCATACCCTGCCAACTCAGGGCGAACACAGCAAACACAAGGAGATGTTGGACGGAGCGCTGAAACTTTTCAGACACTCACCCCCAGTCACAGATCTGGGTTGAATCCATTGTCGTTCTTTAGCTCACTTTGCCACCCCAGTTCAGACACAGCTATATGCAAATCAGTCTTGACCCTGTGCCTCATGGGAACAGTCCAGCCCGAACTGCCAAGCCATGTCTTCCCTGGACCGGAAAGAAGCATCCTGGGACCGGTTTCAGGCTAACAGCCCTCTTCAGCCAGGCTAGCTTGGATCCAGTGGCTCAAAGTAAGCAAGGGACCGACGCCTGCGCATACCCTGGCCCTAGGTTGGCAGGGTATGTCGAGACGTGGGTCTCTTGCTCACCTCGCCACCAGATTCAAGCTAGCCTGGCTTCTGAGGGCTGTTAGCCTGAAACCGGTCCCAGTATGCTTGCTTATGGTCCAGGGAAGACATGGGTTGGCAGTTCGGTCTGGACTGTTCCCGTTAAGCACAGGGTCAAGACTGATTTGAATATAGCTGTGTCTGAACTGGGGTGGCGAAGTGAGCTAAAGAACGATGATGGATTCAACCTAGATCTGAGACTTGGGAGGGGGGGGGTTGGGAAGAGAGTGGTTGAAAAGTTTCAGCACTCAGTCCATCATCTCCTTGTGTTTGCTCAGTAGCCAAACTCTCCCATGAAGTTGATTGAAAATAAATAATAAACCAATATAAGTAGGCTAAGCGCTACGTTTTAATAGCTCCAGTTTCCGCGCCTCGACTTGGATAGGTTAACAGGTATAATACACAATTTGCTCTTTGTTGACAAGTTCTCCATTTATCTATTTTTACTTTTGGGACGGACTGTTGAAAAGGATCCATTTCCTCCCCATACTTCTGTAGTAAGGAAAAGGTTACCTGCCCTGTAAGCTTTTGTCTGTAGCGAGTAATGCTATAGATTAACATGCTCTGCATACTCCTGCATATAGTGTTGGGTTCGGATGTTTGCAAGATGCAATCGGTATCGAAAAAAAGCCCAGGAAAAGAAGAAAGCATCAAAAGGTGCTTCACACCTTAAGCCCCATCGGGACGGTGAAAAAAACCCCAACAATCTAACATGGAATCTGTGCCCGTGTGTAACGCCAACCTAAGGAGAAGTCAGTGTATACCTTGTGACTCAAAAGACTTCTTCAAACAAAAACAACTTGCAAATGTCGTAGCCCAACCCTAAATAAAAGGGTTACGCAGAGCATATGTATCTAGAGCAACACAAGCGACAAACTTTTCTTCATTCCTTTTTTATTAACGGGAGAAAGCTGGCCTTAATCTCAACCAGAGATTCAGTGACCCTCTCCATGCTGATCTATAAATGACATTTGGCTCAGGATTTGGCCTAAAACTTTGAAGATGGTGGTGGGGGACAATACTTCATTTTACTGCTACTCACCCGAGAGTAGATCGGTTTAAAATGAGGTTAACAGCTGATAGAAAATCTGGCTTCATTGGTAACAATGTGATAGGAGCCTTGCTTGCTTCAAGAATTTCCACCAGAAAGATTGAATCAGCTGGGATTTCTTAACAAGAAATTGAGGGCAGATGGCTCATCACTAGACACAAACATGGGGTCAGTGAATTTATACGATAAATATCTATGCACCTAATGGAGACTATTCACAATTCTGGCAATTACAAAACAAATTATTGCTCCTATCGCCAAAGAAATGTATCCTCTTTGAGGCAACTTCAATTAACCCATGGAAACAATCCCAAACAGGCAGTCCACATCCAAATTTAGACCCTATCCCGAAGCAGATAAATCTATGTGTAATCTATGTATTTCCCATGGTCTTAATGACAAATGGCATTTCCACAAATATACAGGCAATTATTTCACATTCTTTCCATCCATTCATCAGAGTTATTCACGCACGCACAGATTACCTACTCATTGACGTCACCCACCCACCTACAATATTCAGTTTTCTATACAACCACCAACCAACAAGTAGTGATTTTGGATCATGGCGTCACCCACCCTTTCCACACAAAAACGGCCCCCTCAGCCCAAACAGAGCTCCTGGCGTATGAACGCCCAAAATCCTTGAAAGGGACTTAGACATTTTGCTTTAGATAAACTGTTAAGGCTTTTTTTCTTCTACTTGTGTGTGCAGCAGCAATAAAGAGAAGGTTTATGGGGGAAATGTTGGAGGGGTGGAGCTGCTGTACATAAGATTAGTAAATTCATGTTCTGTAGTGATCGATAAATTACAACAAAACACTTTCTTGTTTCCGATACGATATCACCTATAAATATTTAAGTATTACAAGTTGGCAGCAAATGTCCATCAGTGTTGTAACGGGCCTACATATCTTTTTAACTATAGACCAGTGCCTCTTAACCTGTATTTCAAGGAGCCCTGGGGGTCCGAGAGCCCTACCAAAGACTCTTTTACAAAACTAATAAAGTATGTACAAATTAAGAAGCAAAATTTAAAATGTGAAATGTTTTTCTATCTTGGATTGTGAAATAAACAAAATACTTCACTATTTGCGTTTTTGTTTGGTGTATATTTGTTTTTGTATTTTTGTGTATTGTTTTGAGATTCAAATCATAGAAATTGCTTAGGCTGGGGGTCCCTGGAGTCTGATGAGGACTCAGTAGTGGTCCCAAGATAAAAGTTAGGATTCAGCGGGTGTCCACTGCTGTCAAAAGGTTAAGAACCGCTGCTATAGACCGATACAGTCAACAAAAAGTTCTCTAGATAGGAAACGAAAAAAGTGTACATACCAACACAATCTTCTTGTTTATTTTCTGCCTGGCATCGAAGACATGCATCTGAAAGAAAAACAGCACAAATAAATCAACAATTGCTACCTTGGACTGTGTTCAATTAGTGTAATGGAGACAAGTCTCACCAACTGCAGTGATCAAAATGCCCAATCAACACAGAATAATAATATTGACTATTGATGCACCAAACAACAGCATTAATCATATTGTGGGACAAATGACAAAAGATACTAGTATCCAAATGAATATTGAGAAGGTAGGAAGATAAGTGGATGAATCAAGCTACTAGAAAGATGAAGTTAATGCTGCCAAAAAATCATTGCTACATCGTGGATTATCCCAACGAGCTAAATTAGCACTATGTGAAACATCAGAAAAACAGATATGAACATAAAACAGAAGTTACAACACTTGATAAGCTGTATCCAGAACGCCCTTGACAATGTGGCCTTCTAGGAAGGCAGACAGGTGATTAGGGTTAATATATGTTCATGGGACCCGACGGATGTTTTATTTCACTAGGCATAGCCAGAGTACCGCGCACACAGGACAACTACAAGTGTACTGTCAACAGGTGGCATTTGAAACAGGGCTGAAGCTACTGTGAAAATGCACAAGAACTTGTTCTTGAACATTGATCTGCACGTTCGGATGAATTGGGAGTGCCTAGCCAAAGTTTACAAAAAGTTGTGAAAACTATTAGGAATAGTGGAGGTTGCCACCTGAAGACCTTGGCCTCCCATCTTACACCAGCACTAGAGGTGAGCCGGGCCCCACCGCAACTAACAGGGCACCCTCGCTGCTCTCCTCAGAGATGTGCTCCAGTCTGCTCTGCCCCGGGGCTTGCCTGACCCCAAAATGGCGGCGCCTTAGGGACATCGGTGCCAATGACTCCCCGGATAGACTTTCAAGCTCGCGATCGGCTGCTGCCAAAGCATAGCCTGAAGAGCTCTCCTCCTGTGCGCTCCTCCTGTGCCCATCTTCCTGTGCCCTCCTCCTGTGCCCATCCAGCGTCGGCGTTGCTGAGGCTCCTCCATTTGGCCCCAGATGATGTGGGATGGCTTTGTGGCGTGTTCTCCCCTCCTCCCGGGACTGCCTCCCGTTCTGCGAACAGCTGTCTTGGCGCCTGTGGTATTTCTTCCCTGACCCCTGGTCTCCGGATCGAACTCCGCTGCCCCAGCTCCTCATAAACGATGAGGCTGTGACTTTGTTGCAGACTGCCTTTTTCCCCCCTACTTGCTGGCTATGGCAGCCCTCTTCCTGGACTTTTGGACCTGGACCTCTGTGTCCCCGCCATTTTCTTCTCATGACTCGCTTCTTCTTCTACCTTTCTCCCCCGCCATTTTAGCGATCTCTGACCACCCCCCTCTGTCCTAACGACCTTTCTATTGTCTTTCCTGCTGCCTCTGACACACTCCTCGCTGTCTTACTCGTTACCATCTGCTTCCCTCTCTGGTTTATCTCACCTTCCTGCCCTTCTCTGTCCCTCCCTTGGTGGTGTGAATGCATCTCCCCTCCGACCCCATTTAATGGAACTCTGCTTTTCTGTATATAGAGATAACTCTAATCACTAGTATATGCAGTAGACCTTTGTACTCTCTACCATTCCTATGTGACTCTTAGAGTATATCCAGTCGTAGCCCTTCCCTATGTATATAGAGAACTCACAAGTCTCTTCTTTGTGTGACTTTACATCTTGTACATTAGCAATTTTTTTCTGTTTGTATCTTTGATGTAACACATGTAATCCTTAGTCCTTATGTTTTGAAACTGGTTCTTATGTAAAGCGCTCTGACACCTTCGGGTAAAGTTTACGCTATATAAAATCGCATTAAATATATAAATAAAAATAAATAAAACTAGGAAAGTATGTTCCCGGCATAGCGGAGATCCCTGTAACAAAGGTTAGGCCAGCAGTCTTCTCCCCACGCCACTTATCCAAAAGATGACT
Source organism: Lissotriton vulgaris (assembly GCF_964263255.1). Classification (NCBI taxonomy): domain Eukaryota; kingdom Metazoa; phylum Chordata; class Amphibia; order Caudata; family Salamandridae; genus Lissotriton; species Lissotriton vulgaris. Next base: position 601,759,806 of record NC_141699.1, on the reverse strand, counting down.
GAAAGAAGACTGAAGTGTGTCTTATGTCAGAATCAGGTTTCGGTGTTGTTGGAAATGTTAATTTGTCCTACTGCGTTATTGAAGAAACGTACCTGTTCAAAAAATGCATAGTTCGATTAATAATCGCAGCAGCGTGATTGTGAAAAGTCACTAAACAATTCGGCTTCCCAACATGCAGGGGCCATATTCATAGATGCAGCAAAACATGGAAAGCAGGCTGAGCTTTTTAAATTCTGCGCTATACTGCAGGCACAAATGATCAGAAAGTAATCCATATAGCTAACAGAGGTATCATTTGAGCGCATGAATAACAAAGAAGTCAAAACTATTTTATCGATATAATCATGTTAGAAACATTGTACAACACCGTTACTGCCACTAGGACGGCCTCATAACAATAGTGGCCTTTGGGTCATTGTCCACAGGGTTCTACATGTTATGAAGATCTTCCTTGTTCGGTTCTGTCACTATGGGTAGATTTGAAGTAACAGAATGTCGACTTTGTACATTTGTGCAATTGTGCCTTTTCCCTTTTGGTAAATCTTTTTCCAAGCTAACCGGAGTCCATAGACATGATTTGATTTCACTAGCAGTCACTTAATTGGACTCATAGATCTCTAGAATATGATTTATGGAACCTTCTTTCAATACGTCAGAAAAGATTTGCTTTTTGTGAGGGTACTAGTGATAATGTTACTACTTTTGATCATACATACTTTGCTTAATTTTTTATTACAAGATTTACAACAACGACTTTTACATGCACTTCAGATAAACGTCATATACAGTGATTTTAGCACCAAGTTTGTGAAAATGTTGTATCTATGTGTATCTGGCAATGACACACCGAGGAAAGGAATTTGTATTTAATTCACAAGAATCGCTTTCACGACCTTGATCAAAAAGATGATTCCGCAGGACAGTCTTGATGTGACATGCTACTCTTATTGTTTAGCTTTATTTTATTTTCAATGTAAAATAGTTGTTTGGATTAGACTTACTGTGTGATGTTTGATGAACTTGTATTAGCTGAATAAACACAGAAATTAGAATGGCTGGTGCTATTTCATCATACAAGGTATAGGCTCAGAATTAATTGGCAGATTCGAAACATTCTGTAAAGGTGCAACCAACACATTTTTATATGGAATGAGGATTCTCAGCCTCCGTGGCTAAGGCGAACGGATGTAAACCAGTCCATCTATGTCTTCCACATAAAAGGAGAGCCTTGTATGTTCACAATGGCTAGCTATACAAGTTAGGTGGCTTAGCACACAAAATATTACATGCTCATGATAACCCATTAGAGACAACTATCCATGGCTGTACTAGTGCTATTTCTCAATGCGGTCCCTGGAACTGATCAAGATATAGAGGCCCACATCACCCAGAAAGGCCCATAGCCTCTTAGTCATCCAGCTTAGGTTAAGCTTTACAATTAAAGCTCCCACCGCCAGTACACTGAGAGGCTACAATAGCACTGCTTGAACACAGCCTCAGACAAGTCAGACACCAGTTACTTCACTTGAGCGGGTTTGAATGTAGTGGCAATATTAGAAATGGAGATAAAACACTTTCAATTCAGATAACACACTTTCAATGTGTAACCTCTGAAAAAACGATCCAGTATACATAGCTAGAGAACACTATTTAAGAGAAAATGTGTTGCTATTCACGGACCTAAATAAGAGCCTTTTGGAAGTTTAGATGTTCACTCGACAACCATTAGACCAGAACTGGTCCAAATTAATTATTTTACAGTGAAGGAAAACTCCAGTAATCTGACATGGCAGGTGTCGCTGTCGGTTTATCTTTAGTTCCCAGGAGTAGCCATGCCATGCTTCCATAGGTTTGTAATGGTTTCCTGTAAGCACTTCATTGATGTATGATGAAAGAGTCGACTTTCAATAAGCAAGCTAAGTCAGGCACCAGTTTTGAATCGTCTATACTTGCCAAGCCCTAATGTTTCTTAAGAGATTTAATTGACGATAAGGAACACCTGAAGAATCCAAGGAAATACTTCAAGTAGCAATAATACATGACGCACAGACTTAATTACCCACACTCCTGAAAAAATGGAAACACAGCGAGTGCCCATTTAGTGTCTCGAATCTAGGTCATTACTTCGCTTTGCATCAAGAGTCATTACATCGTGGTAAGTACATTGGGAGAAACTCTCCACCGGGAGTGTTTGCATGGATAGTGACTTTACATCATTACTTTATCTAAATGTAGATACACCTATATGTGCATTTGTAGACACATATTGTTCAATATTTGGGTAGATACATGTGCTTATGTATAAGCACACGTTTATGCACCTTTATATTTTACCAAGTGTCTCATAAGCTATACTTTAGGAAGCTGACAAATATTTGCAAACTTTATATTGGGAAACAGGACTCAGTACCATACCAGACAGTCTAGCAGGGGCTACTGTAGAAAAAACAATGTTACTGATTAACTCTGCACTGACCAACAAGCAAACAGGCTGTCTAAACATATGTAGTAACTGCTTTTATTATTGCAATATTTGTTTGCAAGGTAACAGTGTGTCAATGTAAGAAACACTATCTGACGCAAACAGCAGACTTGCAAAAGCTTGTCAGACATCTAGCACGTAACCAGTGGATTGATGATAAAGGACTTATTTTAGTAAATTATATTTTTTATGGAAATAAACCAAAAAAGATGTAAGAAAAGAAATTAAAGAGAACCAGGACATTTGAGTGGCCAATTTTGCTAAGAGACGCGGTGTTGGCTCAACATCCTGTCATTTTGGAGTTTCAGTCATGCTGAACAGCAGATGTGCTGCTAGACAACATGGCGAAAAGACATCCAAATTGTCAAGGCCAATCGTTCGGGCAGTACCGCGATCTATTGGCTTTGCCAGTGCTTTTTCAGTGTTAGGGTCTTGCTGAACAAATGTGGAAGTGATAGTGAGAAACAGTTGAGGGGCTTTGAAGTAAAGCGAGAATGTGTCGTAACGGCCAGAGCTGCCAACAGGGGAACTGGGAAATCAGATTTGTATCACGGGTCAGCTGAACAGTTTGTGATTCTGGGCAAATCACTAACGTTTCCCCCTGCCTGCGACACTGAATGTTTCATTGTGTAATGTAGCTGGTGTGCACAGAACAAGTGCTCTAATACCATTGGATCGTGCAAAAGGAACAAACAAGCAGCAACGAGGGAGGTATTGGGGGGGGACGAGGGAAGCAGGAGGGGAGATGGGCAAGCAACAATGGGAAAAAAACTCAATTAAAGCAGGATCAGCGACAAAAATTAATGTGTCATTGTGTAATGTAACTGGTGAGCACTTAAGGCGCTCCAATACTATTGGCTTGTGTTTGCGCAGTGGCAAGACAGCCTTTGGAGCGAGCGCTCGAATACTATTCGATAGTGCAAAAAAAATAAACAAGTGCTGTTCGTGTTTTAACAACTTGTTACGGGCTGCATTGGTTTATGTACACGCAAATGCATTTTAGTGGTATGTGTGCATGTCTTGTGTGCATGTGTACAAGGGAGACGTCCTGAAACAATGAGTACTCCTATGGAGTGCTTGAAAACAATAATAGCTCCACAAACAGAGAGCAGTGTAAGGAGACATGTACTTGGACCATGTGCCATGGGAGGGCCAAACACAAGAAGAGGGCATGATGCCTGCATGCCAGAACGAATGGCATCAAAGAAAATAAGAGATGGGGAGCGTTGCTTTGCGAGCTGCAGTATGGCTGCTCAGTGAGCGAGCTCCGCCGGCCGAGACCCTATCCTTTACGCAGCCGCTCATCTTTAAGAGTAAATTCCTGCTACCTTGACATATTTGAGGACGTATTGCCGATGGTAACAAGCGGTGAAAGTTTGGACCCATCCTTTGTCATCTCGCCGAGTTATGACCTCCGCAGCATGGTGAGGACACTTTGGGCGCTTATCGCTGAAGCTGCGACCCGGCCGCACTGCCAGCTGTGGGCCGGGGTCGCATTACAGGCATAGTCGGGATTCGGCCGATGCTGCTGTGATCGGACCTGGGAGGAAGAAGTGCTGAGCCCAGGCGTTGGCACTGCTGCGGAGGGGACATCTGGCTCTGGGGGCCTGAGCCGCCTCGGGTGACCTCGGAGGCCCACGTCCGCAGGTACGAGGTGGAGCGCGGGACGTGCGGAACTGCGCTGCGGCCTCCCACTCAGCTGACAGCGGTAGATATAGTGCAGGCATATTTGCAAGAGACGGTCGGCCCGGCTGAGTTAAGTGAGGGGATGAAGAGAGGCTGGTAATCGCGGCGCTGTCTGCGGCGTGACTGTGCGGACCTGACGGCCCGGGGAGACGGCTTACCTCCGCAGGCGCCATTTTGAGGAGGTATGAGACTGCCGCCCGCATCGTGGGAGCAACACCACCTATAATACTGCACAGAGGAGTTGACCTGAGCATCTGGGGAGGGCCCTATGCGCATTTGCAGAGCTGAATACTGGATTAGGGGACTACCTTATGGGACTTGGCAACATGGAGTCACATTAACAGTAGTGATGTCTGTCCCCGCCTTTATATGAACCTCCAAGACTTTGAATGGGCTGGTAAGAGTAACTCGTCGAAAACTGCAGATTGAGCAGCGTGGGTGGGGTTGCCGCCTGACCAGCATAAGACCTGACAAGCTGTCCGTGCCTGTGGAATGGTGAGTCTCGCCGCAGTGTTGCAGAGTCTTTGCCTTATCAAACTATTGGTTGTGATTGGAGGGAGATTCCCAGTGGTGCTCTGCTATACGGAAGAAAGATAGAAAATATAGCGCCAGCTGGACGGTCACATTGTATACAGATAACCTTTGGTCACCAGAAAGTCTAATTTTGTGGGGGTGGACTGCGGCGCCTGTGGTTGTGGACGGTATACTAAGAATCTGCAGTACAGCGAGAAGGGCGTGCCACACTGCGTAACCATGGGCAAACCAGATTACAAACAGCCCAAAATTAGTTTTGACCAGCGTCGTTCTACTAGACAACATGAATCTGACACGGAGACTGCCACTGGGGGATCCGCGGATGGGCACCAGGAGGACCAGGGCAAAGACCTACGTGCACTCATGTTGGAAATGCGCTCTAGCCTGCGCAATATCGACGCCAAATTAGATACCTTAACAACGTAGATGGAGTCAGTCAAAACGCAGTTTGGAGTGCACAAACACAGACTGGATGTATTAGAAAATAAGCATACCGACCTATATGAATTTCAGGCGGAGACCAAAGACCAAATCTCTCAGATGGATAAACTCCTTAATGTGATTAGAGCTAAAAATGAGGATTTGGAGGCCAGATCGCGCCGAAACAACCTACGCATCACGGGAGTGCCGGAGACGACGGCGATTACGAAAATGGAGGTCTATAAAGCGGATATGCTTCAGGCCCTGTTTGCCGAGCATTTATCACCGGTCTTTGCGGTGGAGAGAGCCCACCGTGCATTGGGAGCACGACCTCCAATTGGAGCTCCTCCGCGGCCCATATTGGCAAGAATGTTGAATTATCAAGACCGGGATGCGGTGCTGAGGCGAGCTCGCACATTGGGAACGATAACTCACCAGGGAAACCAGGTCGCGTTCTACCCGGACTTCACTCCGGCAGTGCAGGCGGCCAGGAGAGAATTCTTGCCGGCAAAAAAGATCCTACTGCAGACGCAGATACCATACTCGTTTCTCTACCCTGCTAAACTCAAAGTTTCCTATGATGGTTCCACTCACTTTTGCCTTTTGCACGGACGCCAAATCTGCCTTGAAATTTTCAAAACACGTGGGTAGTAAGCGGAATAAGAAGGGACCAAGCTCAGTGGAGACATCAGATCGCCAGCTAAGTGATAATGACTAAATAGTGTGCTATTGTTCCCCTTTTATTTCCTTGCTTCAGTATTGCTCGTAAACCTTGAGAATGGTATTCTTTGTATTTGGCCGCAGGAGGTGGGTGAATGCTTTCCTGTGCAGCACACAACTGCTTGGGTCCTCGTTATTGCTCACTTAATTTGTCGCAGTTCACAGCGATATATATATTAGTTATAAGATGTACCTACATACTTAGAATTGCCTGTGTTAGATTGCTGAGGCGGACTGAGAGGGGTATGTGCTTGTAACCGCAAGATGAGCAATGGTGTCAGTCTATTCTGCAGAAAGTCCACATGCCATGTTTAATAAGTTATGTTGCAGGTATAGTCTCTTGCAGTTTCTTGGCCGCCCTGTAACAGTAGGGAAGTGTGCCGGTACTCACACGTCCCCATGGGAAATTTCCCTGAAATGTTCTATTTTGTGTTCTTTCTGGGGAGGAATTTGCCTCAACCTGATTGGGGGGTTGACCTGGGAGGGGGGGTTAGGGTAGGGTTTGTTTTGGATTTGTGTGTTGGTGTCTGGCCATTAAGGGATGGGATTGTTACGTGATTTAAGGACAAGCTCACATACCAGACGGGCGCAGCGGTGACACTTCTGTAACCTTACTCACAAACACGAGGCGAAGGTGAACGGTTTAACATGGAACATCCGTGGCCTGAATGATAGTAGGAAAACTAGGTTAGTTCACACATATCTTACACAACATAATATCGATGTATGCATGATACAGGAGACTCCTCTCCGCTCCCAATTATCGACAAGGCTCAGGCACAGGAGATAGGGCTCGGCATATACTTCAGTATACTCTAATTACTCCAGGGGGGTTGCGGTGCTGATGAGACGGGGCCTGGACTGGAGAGAGAGAGGGGGTATATACAGATCCAGATGGCCGTTATATAATACTTCTGGGCTATTTGGGAGGTACCTTGTTGATAGTGGTAGCGTTATACGGCCCCAAAACGGACTCACCTGAGTTCTTCCAAGACGTTGGGCTAAAGTTAGAGCCACGGGCTGTGCCACGTCCCTATAGGGTGAGTACTTCAATGCCATCCTTCAGGATGACTTGGACAGACCGGGAACGGCAAGGACTCACCACCCCGCAGCTAGCAAAGTATTAAACGCCCTATTAGAGGAAGGTGACATGGTGGACATCTGGAGACTCCGCCACCCCCTGGTTAAAGAAGGCGCGTGCTTTTCCGAATACCATCGTGCCTGGTCTAGGTTAGACTATTGGTTAATGACAAAAGATATGGCCAGCTGGGTGGTCGATGTCAAGCATTTGCCGAGAACTATATCAAATCATTCACCATGCTTGCTGACTCTCTCACTGCCCAACACCACACGGAAGGCATTGTCCTGGAGGTTACCCTACAGGTGCTCTTGGATGATGCATTTAGAGAAGAAATATGGACTGATATTACGGAATACTTCGCGCTTAACACAGGGACCTTGGAAACTGAGGTCTCACTGTGGGAAGCGTTCAAGGTGGTCATCGGGGGTCAATGTATCTCTCGACAAGCAGGTGTTCTTAGGGCCATAAGAACTACCTTGAGTAATATTGAGGCACAAATCAAGGATTTGGAGACACGTATACAGGTAGGTGGAGAGCCGTCCTCTGAAAAGAGCGAAAGGCTAAGCTGATAGAATATGAAGAGGAAGCACAAAGGGAGGTAAAATTCCTTGGGAAATACGCAGAAGCCAGGAGATGTGGGAGGGAGACAGACCAGGTAGGACATTGGCTGGTATGCTTCGGGCCCCACGCTCCACGGCTTTTATCCCAGAAATTCGTAATCATAGGGGTGACACTATCAGGGGCTCCTCAGCTATTCTAGATGAGTTCTCCTTGTTCTAAACAAATTTATACACCGCTACACAAAATACCTGTCCTGAGGGCATGCAGGAGTTCCTGGACTCAGTGGCGCTGGCATGGTTCAATGATAGGTAAAGGGAATATATGCACCTGCCTTTCACAGTTGAAGACGTTAAAGACGTCATCTCCAGCTTGCCTCTAGATAAGGCCCCGGGATCTGATGGTCTTACGACCGCCTTCGACAAAACTTATGTAGAGGAATTGGCACCCAAACTCCTTGCCGTATATTGGGAGGCGTACGACACAGGTGTTTTGCCTCCGTCAATGCTTGAAGCGATCATTATCACTTTACTAAAACCAGGCAAACTAGAAATCGAGTTGGACTCATACAGACCATTGTCACTTATCAACGTAGACGTGAACATTTTTGGCAAAACTGATCGCGACTAGGTTGCAACCTCTACTTACAATGATAGCGCTGCCGGATCAATCGGGTTTTATACCCGGGAGGTCCACCTCCCATAACCTCAGAACGGTGTTCTCAGTGCTACATTACCTGCACCCTCATGTACAGGCTGCAGCGGTTTTCTTAGATGCCACAAAGGCATTTGATTAGCTCGAAAGGCCGTACCTGTTCAGAATTTTGAAAAGGATGGGATTTGGCCTCTTTTCCTTAACCCTTTCGCTGCTGATGACGAGCTCAGCTCGTCATATCTGCAGCAGATTAGCAATTTGCAGCACAGCGCAAAAATCCCCGCAGCAGCCATGTGGTTAAATGGATCAAACTACTCTACACTGAACCACTGGCTAGAGTGCGGGTGAACTATATGATCTGCGCTCCATTCCATATAACCCGTGGGACCAGGCAGGGATGCCCGCTGTCCCCATTATTATTTGCCATCGCGATGGAACCATTAGCAGCTCGTATCAGGCAGCACTATACAGACAAAGGTATAGGATTCGGTGCTAGAAGCCTCTTGATATCTCTATACGCCAATGATGCAACCTTGTATATTTTGAACCCGGAGCTCAATCTGGATGTAGTGTTGAGAGAATTCATCAAGTTTGGCGGCCTCTCGGATGTAAGCATAAACTGGTCTAAATCTGTGATATTCCCTCTCACTGATTAGACCAATGAACTCGGAGTTCCCGCTGAGGTGGGAAAGCAATGCTGTGAAATACCTAGGCATATGGGTAAGTAGGAATATACAAGAGTTATGGAATTTAAATCATGGTAAAGCCATTGCCTGGCTGGAGGAAAAAGTGCCTCTATGGGCCAAACTTCCACTTTCGATTGCAGGGAAAATTGCCTTGGTGAAAATGATTGTACCCCAGGACTGGTAAACTATCCATGGCTTTTTTGGAAGTCAAGGATGTTGCCCGTTTCGAGCCAATACTAGACATGATTACACCGGTGGAAGCAAGAAAGATTTTTCTACAATTTAGGTTCGGGATCCTTCCACTCCGCTGTTATACAGCAAAGAGGAGTAAGGACCATGAGGTTCAGTGCCCTGCCTGTGGTTTCTCAGACGAATCATTGCAGCATGTGTTCTTCGCCTGTCCTGGCTATCTCAAGGCCCAGAAACGATGGCTGGTACAGATTTGTAGGAACATTGGATCCAGGAACCATCAGGAAGCTTTTCAGATATTGAAATCTGATCTCAGTATACCGATTGTGTTTTCAGTTTCTAGATTTTTGTTTTCCATGTGGTGCACTAGAAGGGTTCTGTTGAAATTATCTAATGTGGTCTAGATTACTTGGCAATGTTTTTACTTGGACCTGTTTTTAATTGTCCTTTTTAAATTATGTCCTAGATTTATACTGTGCTATTATTCTTAACTTCCCCCTAGACTAGCTTGCTTTTTTTAATTATTTATTCATCTATTGCCATGCATCCCCTGATTTGTATAGTATAGCTTGTCTATCCGTAGCATAGCTTCTGTATTGTACATGGTACTCGAAACTAAGATACTGGTGCTGCTTCCCCCTCCCCAATACCCTATTTTGATATCTGAGATTAATCATGTCGCTGTATGTGTTTTTAGTGCTGCACTTTTAAAGGTCGTAATGACCGAAATAATGTTTTTCTGAACTGAACTGAACTGATTGTATACCCAATCCTTTTTCAAGGCACTGCGATCCCTACTGGTATCCTTGTTATGGGCCGGTGGCCAGGCTAGGGTATCTTGGGAGCTACTGTCCTTGCCGACCGGGCAGGGAGGGCTGGGTGCCCCGGACATGAAGCTGTATGCTCTCTGTGCACAGGCACAATTCTTGCAATACTGGGTTCATCAGACGCCCTTTCAACCACATGTAGCAGTCGAAAAAGATGCAGTTGCACCTGTTCCACTCAGGGTGGCAGTATATCAGAAATTTAAACGTCCCATAGACACTCCTGAGACTCTCAGATGGGCCTGGGATGGACTACGTAGAAGAGCGGGCACACAGATTTTATATGCACCCGCTATCCCCCTGATGCAGAATCCCATGTTCCCCAATGTCAGGGATGAAATCAATAACAGGGTGGCGCAGACGATGTCACGCCATACATTTGCTGATCTCTATCTGGGTGGGTATTCAGGGACCTTCCTAACGTGGAGGAAGGCCAGAGGATCTCTTTTGGAGAGTTGTTTCTATATCATAAACTCTGCGCAGCCTGTCGTGAGTTACATGCAGGCTTCCCCTCCCAGCCTACCCCACTGGCTGCTCTGGAAAATTTGCTGACTACACCATCGCCGCACAAACTTATTGCCAGATTGTACACTCCTATGCAGAGGGAAGCACCTGTGACTGCTTCTGGTGCTCGCCTTAAATGGGATGTTGAGTTGATTCCGCCTGACGACCAGTGGTCATACTGTTGTGCCCAGATGTCGGACCTATCGCCCAATTATAAGCTTCGGCTAATTCAAATGATTATTTCTGACGATGTGGTACAAATGTTGCCTCCTTTATACATATGGCATGGGAATGTCCGGCCATTAATGAGTTTTGGTCCCAAATGTTTTAATCAATAAACCAGATTCTAGGTCTGGCGCTGTCCCCGTCCCCGCTGCTTGGACTATTGGGATATGTTAGAGACACTCATGTTAAAAAACGTAAATTAAATGCGCTGTTATTGTTATTTGCCAAACGACAGATAGCCCTGTGCTGGGGGAAAAAGAGGAAGCCCAAAGTCAAAGAGTGGGTGAGGGAAATCACATATGGCCAAACTCAGCTTGCTACGTACTGGGACTTAATGCCACCCACTTCTAGACCCAGGAACATCTGGCAACCCTTCCTTGACTGGGTGCGGGCTGGGTCTGCTGGCCCTGTCGTTGCCAAGGACGTTGGAACTAATGTTGGGCCTGAGTAATCTACCTGTCACTGTGCTTCGATGTCTGTGCGAGCTAGAAAATAGCAGAATTTGAATTGTGTGTAACATCTATGGTCATTTTGGATGATTATCGTATGCAACTGTCACACAGGGAATCGTAATGTTTGTCTGTTTATTAGATGGCAAATTCCGTCTATATATATGGTACTGTGCACCGTTTTGCCCACTGTCTTTAAATTTCTTGAATACTGAATTATCTAATGATTGGATTGTACAAATGGCTACCTTCACACTACTGTTTTCATTTTTGTTAATGATTGCTCCTCTGTTCTATACTGTATCTCTTTTGAAAATCAATAAAGAAAAAAAGAAAATGAGAGATGCTGAAGTTTACCAATGGTAGGAGATGGGCAGCCTGTAAGCCCACAGACAGAACACAACAGATCTCTCCAAGACAGCACATGCACTGTCTAGCGAGACCTAAACATAAAAGCTCCTATTAGACCAAAAAGCATTTTGCTCCTGTGGCCTATTTAGAGACTAAAAACAAGGTTCACTAATGAAATATCCGGCCACACCCTACAGTCAACCTGTGCTACGCATTTATGAAGTCAGGACCAATGGGGGTTGACAGTCTGCAACAGGTAAGCACAAGAAACCGTATTTGTCTGTCCCCTTGGAACTCTGTCCCTTGTTGATGGATATGCATAAAAACACCATATACTAAAGGTCATAAAAAATCCATATACTAAAAGGTAAGCTAAACATGAGAAGGTTCTGCCAAATGTCATACTGGTCCATGATGCCATTAAAAAGATTAGCACATAAAAAGACGTTTGGACATCGCTTTATTTTTGCCGCCCTTGTTGGATCTTCTGACATTTGAGATTCCTGTACTTGGCTGAATTTGATAACAACCTACAAATATCAAGCCGATCCATTTACCAGTGCCAACTAACACTTTTTTTAACGCCCTGTTTAACACAACCCTCCTTGATGGATTTGCATGAAACTCCATATATCATGAGTAAGGTAAACATAATGGCTTGCCAAATTTCATGTAAATCTGCCATACAACTTCCAAGATATTAACATATGAAAGATTGTTACTACCTTTTAAACTTGTTCCTATTAGCTTTATGTGCATAAAACTTAACAAGCCAAATATAAAATGGGGTAATGACTCAGTCCACTTTTGTCACTGGTTCTCTACACTGCGAGTGTTGGCATTTTGCTTGTGCGCATGTGTCTAAAGATTAGTCTACTTCAATGCTAGGACTGGTGGGTTAATCTCTGCTTTTATGTCGGCTTTTTCTTTTGTGATGGGACCTTTTTTAATGTATTTCTTTTAGGCAAAGATAGACAATGGCATTTGTACTCTTTTTTTAAATTACTTCTACACTTCTAATTGTTGCAAAAAATAAACTAATAGGAATGTTAGAAAATATTGCAGGCTTGCTATGGCCATTCTCATTGGCTTTTCCAATGCTTGTTAAAATGTGGTTTCTATAAACCTCAAGCACTGAAAAGTAATTTATTTTCTGATACTGGGTAATGAAGAGGGCCATATGCTAAAGCCACAGTCATCGTTACTAGACTGCACTGGTTTACAGATAAATAAGATCACCCGTCAAATGGAGTACTCTGAAGCAATGGCAACTATATATGCTACTTCACATTGGAATTCCACCGTTTTATTTCCCCTAATACAAAGATTTTGCCCAGAAAGGGGCGAATCTGTTCACCAGTGGAACACAGAAGTCTAGGGGTGGCAATGGTATAATACTGGAAATTGAGGCCGGCTGCATTAGGTGTAGATAGTAATTCTTTTCTGTTCATGGGCTGGTCACATACAGTAGAGCATCTTCGGTTGCAAAACACGGAGGGCCAGATTTAGAAAGATTTTGGATTGGGTTTGCAATAATTTTTTATAGCACAAACCCGACGCACAATCCTTTTCAGGATTTACAAACCAATGAAATTGGTATTTGCGCTGGTTTGTAAGAAAAAGTATGAAAAACCAGTGTGAAGCGCTGATTTACTTTACTCTGCATCAAGGGGCATTTCATGGGTGGTACATGGACGTTCCCATGCAACCACCCAGGGTTTTTGATGCAAAATCGTATCAACTAACAATAGCAGCCAAGACACGAGTTTTGCACCAAAAATTAACACCACTTGAAAGCAAGTGTTAAAAAGAAAAAAAATGTTATTACTCCTAACTTTTACCTCTTTGCATATGTGCTACACTGTACTGTACACATCCAAAGTAGAAAAAGTTATAAATCAAGTCTAAGGATAGGATTTTGTACTAGAAGGCCACCCTTCTAGTACAAAACCTATGCTAGACTTACACAGACGCTTTTGCACTAAGGTGCATAGGAATGTGCTTGGTGCTCAGCTGCCCGATTGTGCACCGGTGATAGGAAGCGTGGAGGAGAGTGCCATTTCTCTGTAGATATGGCACTTTCCTTCTCTCTCCCTGTCACGCAACTCAGTGCAGCAACTTTTGGTGCTGCGTTGCATTACGTGACAGTTTAATAAATCTATGCCCGAGTGTTTTATTGGCTTCATGTCCTTGCTGTCATGCGGCTGTAAGGATGTCATGAGCAGTAGTGTCAAGAGATTTGTAAATTGCAAAAATAAAGTACTAGCACTTTGCCACATCTTCACTTGTAAATTATTCATTAAGTATTAGCAACCTGAGGGATTAGATGGATCCAAATTGGATACATGGCACATTCTTCATTCAAACCCTTGTCTCATGCAGGCTTCACCGATATCTTCAACGCCCTCAAAGATACTTACTAATTTGAAGATGTTTCACTCTCGTCTACCATCAAACACCTCTCCACAGAAGCTTTCTCTGCCCCTACTTACGATCATCAATGCATCTTCCCAGAAGCTTTCAAGACAGGCCAGATCCACTGTTTACTGACTAAACCCACAACAGACACAAAGGACTTTGTCAACTACAGGCCCATCACCTATCTACCATTCATCTGTAAACAAATCAGTCAACGTCAACTCTAAAACCACATTAACACCAACCATGTTCTACATGACTACCAATCAGGCTTCTGATCATGCAGCAGCATGGAGACAGCTACATTACGAATCATATTATGCCCTCCGAGTACAGATGAAGGTGCACCCTTTCCTCTTGAACTGGACCTACCAGCTGCCTTCAACACCATCAATCATACCATCCTCATCTACGCCATGACACACAAATGCAATGCACTTACAATGTAATTTACTGGACTCCTCCTACCCATCCAACCAACACCCGTTGGTTAACATGGGCACCTACTGGTCCCAGAAGATCCCGCTCTCCTGCTGGTTCTCCCACACTTCCATGTTGAATCTTGAAATCTTCAACCTCTACATGAATCCCCTTGGACTCTATTCACAGATAGCATCAAAATGCAATAATCCATGCCTCAAATACTGCCTGCACCTCATCCAGACCTGTTAGTTCAGCACATACCTAAAGCTCAAACCAATAAAACAGAACTCCACTGTTGGCTAACAACAACTAGTGCAAACCTGGCTCAGCAACTTGAACCTGGACAGATTCAAACCCCAACGTTCATCCAATGCCAAGTTACTCATATACACCCTGGACTCAAACTAAATTGCAAGGATCATATTGCGAAGAAAACCTAGGCCACCTGGTACAACTTAGCTAAACTAAAGAAAGTATCCCTCCAAGAAAGCAACTTCCAATCTGCCATTCAGGCGTTTATACTCTTGCATCTCTATGGTGGCTATGCCCTGCTCCGCAGCTTCCCAGACTACACAATGGCCACCCCCTCTTTAGGGCATGCTGCATGCATGACAGAACACACGTCATCCCTGGTCTGAAGACATATGGCCATATCACCCCCATAGTGAGGGAATTCCACCAACTCCCCTTGCCAGCCCGCACAATCTTCAAAACCAACTGCAACATCCACAAAGCCATTATAACTGCACCCTCGCCTATCTAGCAGACAAGAAGGCCTTCTCCACTTATTCACTCCATAGTCGGAATAACTCACTACAGCTATCAAGACTGCCAAAACTCTACTTCAATTCACGAAAGAGCTGAAATCGCTTGTCTTTAAAGAACACTACATCACAACGAAGTAACCTTCCACCTCCACTCTCAGAGCCCAGCTTTCGCTCCAATCATTTATTGACTGTATCTTTGGATCTGACCAGGTACAAGGGTGCGATGCCTTTAGGCAAAGGTTCGCACTTCACAAATACCAATTCCATAAGGTTGAAAAGGCTATTGTCCCCCTCGTTTGTTCATACTACATGTGTCTGAGTTGCAACTAAAATATTAACGTTTGAAGGCTTAATCGGAAATCTGTGGAAAATTAGCAGATCATGTAAGCCCAGTCCCAGTGGAAACTGAACAATCCATCACAGTTCACTCACATTGCTATCAAAAAGGGGAAGCCTGAACTTTGGAGGACTTCGGCATCTTCTATGTGTTACATAAGGATTAATTTCTAATGCATTAGATAGCCATAAACTGACTTTGTGAAGAAAACGTATTCAAAATAGAATCGAACAGTATTATAAGAATACCACTGGGGAACAGCCCAGCTGGTTTTACGTTCTCTGAAACTGAGAATTATTTGCCATATTTATGATTAAGAAAGATCATCATAGATGCGACACAAAAAAAATTGAGGAGGTAGAGGCAAGGTTTATCCTCCTTATAGGTACAATTAACACATAAAAATCTAAAGGTTCGAAGAAAACCTGCCCTGGGAGTTGGTGTATTGAATACAGCGAGAGTCCACTGTAATCACTCAATTGCAAAACAACTTTTTTCCAAGAGACACCTCACCCAGCAGGGTTGCCCCTTGGTGGCATGCTTCATCTTTGGGGTTTATCTCAATCCTCTACGGATTGAGGTGTGCTACGACTTTGCGTTAACACGGGAACACTTATTTGTGTAATAAATGATAAAGTTAGTAAATTGGGAGGGAGAGGAAAACAAAGTTAAAATTACCTGACTAGTAGGACAATTGTTTTATTCCCGCCCCTAGCCGGTAAGGTTAAAATCAGGAGTTATGACTGAAGTCTAGGACTTTAATGAGTCTGTGTGCTTCAGAAATACGCAGTCAACCTGTTTCGAGACGTTCCCCTAGTGGCTCTTCATCAGGACTTATCGGGAACCCAGTCCCAATAGTACCACTCCACTAAATCCTATAATATGGATTTACTGGGTTGCATGCCATGCGCATGCACCTAATATACATAAGGTTACTAATGAATCGACCTGTATCTGTAATGACAAGAAAGAGAACATATAAAAAACACTGGCTCATCAGCCCAGCTGACAAACCCAAAACTGTCTAAAGCTTTAAATATGCAATTCCCTAATTGTAAGGGTGCTCTGTAAATTAAAACATGTGATCAAAAGATGAAGCATGCCACCAAGGGGCAGCCCTGGTGGGTGAGGGGTCTCTAGGAAAAAAGTGTTTTTCCTATTGAGTGATTATAGTGAACTTTCGCCGTATTCAATACACCAACTCCCTGGGCAGGTTTTCTTCGAACCTTCCGATTTTTTGTGCCAATCATCATAGATGTGAGACCAGTACTGAAGAGGTCTGCATGCTTGTCTGGTTCTTCACAAAGATGTACTGCGCATTGTTTCAAGGAGGTATACAAGTAAACATTCAACAACGGGTTTGTTACAGAGAAATGGTAAGCTGGTGCATGACAGCCAGGTAGCATGACAGACTATGCATTGGTAACATATCTTTAGAGAGTTTTTTTACATTTATTTACAATACAGTGGCAGTTGTGGCAAGGTGTAAGGCATGGCTAAGGAATAGCTGGTCCTTAGCATGAAGTTTCAAGTGTGTATAGTGAGTTTTGTGAGCTTATCCAGATGAAAAGAGATGCCTCAATGGTGATGTGGCATGGGGCAACCGACTTTATTGACGACCTAGCGGCCTTGGGTCTGCTTCTCGCCAACTCTGAACCAACTCACACGAAAGGGCACCTTCTCGACCCGGTGTTTTCCAACATCCCTTCCCTCCTTTTCATTAACTCTCAACCCCTCCCGTGGACGGACCACTTTCTAGTCACGACCCATCTCCCTGGAGCTTTCAAAAAGCCTCAAAAACCCCCCACCTTCACCAGAGACAGAGCGTGGGCCAGACTCTCGGTGGAGGATTGGTCCACAGCCCTGGACGCTTCGACCCCCAGTCTTTCTGAGGACCCCTCCACCGCCGACTCCCAAGTCAGAGACTGGATATCCTCCACTCTCGATAATCTTATCCCCATAAAAAATCGGGAGATCAAAAACAGGATAAAAGGCCAGGCCCCCTGGTATACTCCTGACCTCAGGGATCTACGCAAAGAGTGCAAAAAGGCCGAGAGGCAGTGGAGAAAGGACTGGCTCCACAGTAACAAAGACCTCTACAATAGTGCAGTTAGACGCTACAAATCAGCTCTCAAACTTGCTAAGGCAGGATTCTATGACAACAGAATACAAAACGCCACCAATTCCACAAAAGAAGCGTACCTGATTGTCAAAGAACTCCTCAACATTCCATCAGCACCCACCGTTTCCCATGCCCCCCCAGACAGAAGTAATGACTTTGCCTCCTTCTTCGACTCTAAAATCTCGCGAATATTGGACTCTCTCCCCAGCATCACCCCCCACATCTCCACTGATACTGAGGTCTGTATCAACAGCCCACGGCTGTCCTCCTTTAGAGCAACCTCCCTCATTGAGGTCTCCGCCACGTTAGCCAAAATGAAAAGCGGCTCTCCTCTTGACCCAGCCCCGGCCAGACTATTAAAAGCTGCCGCCCCCAGCATAGCCTCCACCATCAGGGATCTCATTAACATCTCCTTGCGCCAAGGCACAGTGCCGCCCAACTGGAAAAATGCGGTTGTCAAAGCCCTGCTAAAGAAACCCCATCTGAATCCTGACAATATGTCTAACTATAGACCCATATCACTCCTTCCCTGCATCAGCAAGATGGCGGAGAAACTAGTTAATTCCCAACTCTCCCAATTCCTTGAGACCAACAAAATCCTGCGCCCATCTCAAACTGGCTTTAGGCCCGGCCAGGGCACGGACACAGCCCTCCTCTCCGTCATTGAGGAATCAAGGCGCATTCTGGATTCAGGAGGATCAGTGGCAGTGATCCTCCTGGACCTCAGTGCCGCCTTTGACACGGTGGATCACCGTGTCCTTCTACATCGCCTGGCCAGGGCAGGAATTGTGGGCTCAGCACACGCCTGGATTAACTCCTTCCTATCAGGCCGTTCATTTCAGGTGTGGGACGGCAACTCTCGCTCAGACCCCCTTCCACTCACATGTGGAGTCCCGCAGGGGTCCTCGCTTAGTCCCACCCTGTTTAATGTTTACATGGCCCCCCTGGAAGACGTTGTGACCCCCTATGGGATCAAAATTGTCAACTACGCTGACGACACCCAACTTGTCGTCTCCCTCTCCCAGCTGGACAAACACCCAGACAGCCTGCGGAACTGCCTCCAAGACATCTACTCCTGGATGTGCGAATCTTCCCTAAAATTGAACGGTTCTAAAACCGAAATTATGCTCCTGGGCAACAAATGGTCATCAATCCCCGCTTCGGTGTGGCCGGACACCTTTGGTGAGATACCCACTCCAAAGTCAGAAGTCAAAACGCTAGGCGTTTGGCTGGAACCAAGCCTCACCATGAAGACCCAGGCAACCAAGACCGCTGGATCATGCTTTGGCCTCCTGCGGTCAACCCGAAAAATTCTCCCTCTCCTTCCTCCAATATCCAGGAAACTGCTGGTTCAAGGGCTCATCCTAGCCAGACTCGACTATAGCAACGCCGTCTACCTCGGTGCACCGGAGTTTACCTTAGCCAAACTCCAACGGGCACAAAACGCCGCGGCAAGGATTATAATGGACCTCCCCCCCAGAGCCTCTGCCAAATCAGCCCTCAAGGCCCTGCACTGGCTCCCTGTCCGCCAACGAGTTGAGTTTAAGGCAATGTGCACCAGTCACAAACTCATTAATGGTGCCGGCCCTGCCGCCCTGAAAGACCTTGTCGCCCCCTACAAAGCCCCTAGGGCACTGCGCTCGGACGACGAGCATTTGGCCATCGTCCCTAAATTTAAGAAGGCTCGGACCGGTGGCCGTCGCTTTTCGGTCAAAGCCTCCTCAGGCTGGAACGCACTGCCTCGCCACTTGCGTCTGGAACCCTGCCACGCCCTCTTCCGGAAAAAACTAAAAACTTTCTTATTCCCCAAATAATCCTCCGGTCCCCCCTCCTCTTGGGATATCACAGCTCTATAGCGCGGGGATGCCTCCGGGTCACCAGGCGCTTTATAAATTTATAAATAAATAATAATAAATAAATGTGGTAAAACGATTGGAGCTGCTCAGAGGATCTGAAACGTCAGTGGGCACACTGGGGTCTGGGTATGGTTAGAAGGTGAAACATGTCTGCCGGCCGGGCGTGGTTGTGGTGTTCGCGCAAGAGAGACCTCTGAAGATATATTGTAGTAAAAAGTTTATATTTAGCTCTGTGTTTTGTAAATATCCATCCTGCATTTGCTCTGTATTTAGTAAATATCCATCCTACAGGATGTTTCTAAACTGAAGTGGACGATTGCCTTTTCCATAAATATACAGTGCTATTCAGGCTTGAGCACCACTGTTAAAACTGGCACAAGTGGGGTTTGCATCCATGAAAGTATTTTCGTACATTAGCTAAAGGCAAATCGTGCTTCCTCTAATGTTGCATTCTCCATTACCAACAACCTTCAGATGGTTGTAACTGTGAGTACAACCCTATGAAAAATGGGTAAGAAAGTACCCAAGTAAGAACAAATCATTTGCATACTTTACTCCCCATATTAACACACCAAGTGTTAGCTGAGGGCAAAAATGAACTCTGGGCCCAGCACGAACGTTATTTGCACTGGGGAGGTTGTATACATGTTTTTTACACCAAGGTGTAAATTGTCCTAGTAGTGTTTGTGTGGTAAAGGTAAGTGCATCTGCTCTCTTTTTTTTAGCACTAGCAAGAACGCTTTTATATACAAATGCAACAACGGGCAAGAATGGTTTCAGGTTCCTCTGTGCACCCAATTCAGTTAACATCCCAAGACCTATATTCACACAAAAAAAACAAGCTCCTAGACACTGCTCGACTTGTAGTGTGACCTTAAAAAATAAAATCACCCCACAGCGATTACCAAGATTGGAGAAGAAAAGCGGAGCAGGGACTGCAGTTAAAAGCTATGCTGTTCTTTCTTTCTCGATATTTTTATTAGTAGGTCTGATTGTATAGTAATAAAGAGATCTCAAGAATAGTTTATTCCTTAACGTGCTCGAGTCAACCCCAAATGCAAAGTTAGAAGGTTATCAAGAATATCACCACATATGAAGAAAAAAAACATTCCTCCAATCAGTGCACAATGTGTGCAAGAGACGCTGTGGAGTAAATAAATGTAGTACTGCGGACTATACAATACATTCAGCATCCATGAAACGTGCCTACTGAATTCATCGGCATGCATGGGTTAGCTAATAAAAAAAATTACGACTTACTACGATCACAAATATATATTGCAATAGTTTCTATCTCACTGAAAGCTTCTTGAGCACATAAAAAAAATCAGTAACATCATGGTTAGGCTAGATTGTGCACGATTATATATGAATTGTGAGTTAGAATAAAACAAAATGCAAACAAAATTCGGTTCTAGCAATACTACTCGCACCAATAAAGGTTATTTGCTATAAAGTACATTTTACTGGTAGTCAAAAATAACACAAAGATGGCGGTACACGCTCACGTCCCTTTTACAGAAAGGTCTCATATTGATTTCAATATAAGCGCAGACCGCATCTAAATCGTCTGTATTATTACCACAATTAAAAGCTATATACATCCATGTTACAAAATCCCCCCTAAACATACTACAGGATAACTTGCGTCCGTAGAGCGTATATTCTAATGCCAGACGGCCTCCATAATAAATTAGGGAACATGTGGGCACTTCACATATATTCCACGCTGCCCTTACGGTGGTTTATATTTCTATGGACGCGCTTCTATAAGATTACTAAGGTATCCGAGTCTAACACATCATATTGTCCATTTTACGCCAGCGCATCAACCCCTGGCTTATGTGGTAAATACAGAGTCCGACATCTAAGAAATCTGCAGTGACTGCATTGCGCGTTATATACGGGGAGGGAGGGTGCTGGTCGAACTGATGGAGGGCGGCGGATTATCAGCATCCCTGTAACTTCTCCATGTATGCGGCCTGCGTAGGGGAGGGACAAACGACCTGCCCCACCCCTGTTTTCGGGGGGAGGGACCATACGGGAAGTAACCAACTCTCCCTTCCATCTACTCCCTTGGATGTGTACAGTTTGTAATAGGCTCGTCTATCCAAGCATGCATTTGCAAAAGGGGGGGGGGGTTCTTTTTCACAAAACAACCAGCCGTACTCAATCCCACACGAGGGAAGAT
This sequence comes from Lissotriton vulgaris, assembly GCF_964263255.1. Taxonomy (NCBI): domain Eukaryota; kingdom Metazoa; phylum Chordata; class Amphibia; order Caudata; family Salamandridae; genus Lissotriton; species Lissotriton vulgaris. The sequence continues at coordinate 601,738,329 of NC_141699.1, read as the reverse complement.
CGGTGGTAGTGTCGTAAAAAAACATTCGATTTCTCAAGCCAGCAGGCCTCGGCGAAGCACCGGTCTAGAGTAGCGTTCTTACCCATGACCTGCACCCGGCAGATGGCGCAGGTGTCGCACTCCACGTCCCAGCTCCACATAGCCACCGCGTTCCATTTCTTCAGCGAGAACATCTTGTCGGTGGTGCCGGCTCTGGAGCTGAAGGACGCGGCGTGGGAGGGAGGAGGGCCCGGCTCGTCTCCGTCATCCATGTCTGCCATGGCGTCGGGAGGGAAGCGAAGGGGGAGGGCCTTAGGGTGGAAGGCCGCAACTGCAGGCGGCTGCCGCCAGTCGGCGCTACGGCTCACGCTGCCTGAGCCCGAGCAGCTGTACAGCAGCAAAACGAAGTGTTGGTGTTGGAGGCCCTCCTCCACCTGCAGGTTGTACCTGCGCCTTATCCCTGGTGGTCCGGTGGACCTCTGACTCCTTCTACTGCTCTGCTTATTCTGCTCCCTTTATCCTCTCCTTTCTGCTTCGTTTTTCACCTTTTATTTTTTCACCCTTTTACTCTCGATCACTTTTCTTCACTTTATTATTTTGCTATCACCTTACATTTCTTACTTTTGTGCTGTTTTTTGCTCCCTTTTCGTGCACATTCCTGCCCGTTTGTCCTGTCCCAAGGCCCCTCCCCCCCCCCCCCAGTGCGACGAGCGTAAGCCAGTTTCCCCTCCCACTGTCGAGCCCTCCCTAGGGTGACCAACTGGCTGGGTGCAAATTCAGGACGGTCAATGTAAAAATTCAGGACAAAGTGCCAAAATTCATTACAGAAGGTCAAAATTCAGGACAAAACAGACATTTTACAGACATATCACAGGAGGTACAAAAGTATATAAGTAAATAGACAACCAAAATTAGTTCAAGTCAAAAGAAGTTTATATACGGTTGAGACAATCGTGCACTTAACGCTTTTCAATATGCGCGCAGCTTTGCAAAAGGACATCAGGCTCTTTCTGCAATCAAGATTTGTGCCGGAGAAGGTACACCACATGCTGTCACTTTATTAGGGCCCATTGTCATTCTATCTGCGATAATCGTCTGCAGTATCAGGATGATAATGGGCCAGTCCACAGTCTTTGCGAGGTCCAGGAGGGGCTGCTGCAGGCAGCCTCAGTCTAGAAATCAAAAAAGATAAGAGCGAGGGGCCCCTAGTGGAAACATAAACTCAGGGGGCCTCTCGCGGGGGAACAGCATACCTTCCTGAAATTCCTGAATTTGATTTTAGTATGATGTCTGTAAGCCGTCCGTAATTTGGGTACCCAAAATTATGGACACGTTACAGACATCATACTAAACTTACGGATGGTCCGTGAAATTTACGGCGGTTGGTCACCCTAGCCCTCCCCGACCCGAACTTAATGGCGGCCACTGCGGGGACAAGCGAGCAAGACCACTGACTTATTGTCAGTGAAATTGCTCTCCCACCCTCACAGCTCCACCATCAAGTGAGGCCCTCCTGAGCCCCTGCACTCCTGAAGTGTTGGTGTTTCTATGCCCTCCTCCACCCGCAGGTTATACCTGCGCCTCATCCCTGGTGGTCCAGTGGACCTCTGACTCCTTCTTTCTCTCTGGTTATTCTGCTCCTTTTATCCTCGCCTTTCTGCTCCGTTTATTTAGTTTTTCACCTTTTATTTTTTCACCCTTTTACTCTATCTCTTTTCTTCACTTTATTATTTTGCTATCACCTTACATTTCTTACTTTTGTGCTGTTTTCGCTCCCTTTTCGTGCACCTTCACGCCCGTTTGTTTTGCTGCTGCTGCCCCGCGGCCCCTCCCCCCCAGCGCGACCAGCCCAAGCCAGTTTCTCCTCCCACTATCCAGCCCTCCCTAGGGTGACCAACTGGCTGGGTGTAAATTCAGGACGGTCAGTGTAAAAAATTCAAGACAAAGGGCCAAAATTCAGGAAAAAAATTCAGGATAGACGATCAAAATTCAGGACAAAAATTTGGGACAAAACAGACGTTTTACAGACATCACAGGAGGTCGCACAAAAGTGTTGAAGTAAATAGACAACCAAAATTAGTTCAAGTCAAAAGAAGTTTATATAAGGTAGAGACAATCGTGCACTTCACAGCTTTTCAGTATGCGCGCATCTTTGCAAAAGGACATCAGGCTCTTTCTGCAATCAAGATTTGTGCCGGAGAAGGCACACCACATGCTGTCACTTTAATAGGGCCCATTGTCATTCTATCTGTGATGATAATTGGCCAGTCCACAGTCTTTGCGAGGTCCGGGAGGGGGCTGCTGCTGGCAGCCTCAGTCTAGAAATAAAAAAAGATAAGAGCGAGGGGCCCAAGTGGAAACTTATAAACTCATGGGGCCTCTCGCACGGGAACAGCATACCTTTCTGAAATTCCCGAATTTGATTTTAGTATGATGTCTGTAAGCGTCCGTAATTTGGGGACCCAAAATTACGGACACCTTACAGACATCATACTAAAATTATGGATTGTCCGTGAAATTTACGGACGGTTGGTCACCCTTGCCTTGCCCGACCCCTACTTAATGGCGGCCACTGCGGGGACAGGCTAGCAAGACCACTGACTCATTGTCAGTGAAATTGCTCTCCCACCCTCACAGCTCCACCATCAAGTGAGGCCCTCCTGAACCCTTGCACTCCCTTTTACTCTCTATCACTTTTCTTCACTTTATCATTTTGCTATCACCTTCCATTTCCTACTTTTGCGCTGTTTTTCACTCCCTTTTCGTGCACCGTCCCGCCCGTTTGTCCCACCGCTGATGCCCCTGTGGCGCCTCCCCCAGCGTGACCATCCCAAGCCAGTTTCCCCTCCCAGCAGTTCAGCCCTTCCCGACCCCTACTTAATGGTGGCCGCTGCGTGCCCATGCGCAGCGGGCATGCCGCTGGCAAGCCTATCTGTGCTTGTCCGCGACCTGAACGCGACCCGCGCCAGGAACCCTGGACCTCCGCACCGCTAACGTTACAACCCAGCGGGACTCCATCCACTCAGCCCAGGACACAACAACAACTGCAAGCTAGCATCACCAGCCGACACCCACAGACCCATAAGCTGTCACTGCTGCTGCCACACTTGCAGCACCGCCAAGACCACGGATCCTGCACAACCCACCTCTAAGAACACAACCACACCAAAGACCCTGCAATGCATCCTCCTCAACGTCCGATCCCTCCTCAAACACAGCACCAAAATCTGGGACCTCCTTGACATTACTGTCCCGGACGTCGTGTTCTTCACACAAACCTGGACCAACACCACCTCGGGATCGGACATCGCCATTGCCATTCTCCTAGGATACAAGATCTCCCAGAAGGTCCGCCCCACCCGCCCTGGAGGGGGAATCGCCATCGACCACAAATCCACCCTCCGGCTGAGCACACTCCCAGACGAGCCCTCAGACCTGATGGAAAACCTACACAGAGTTTTAGCAATGGGTCAGGAATCGTTGCTTTTTGATATATCTCGTGGGACAAGGCAGGGATGCCCATGATCTCCGATCCTCTTTGCCCTCTATATTAATCCCCTTATTTTAAAACTGCTAAATGCTGAGGCAATTAGACCAATTACTTTGGGCCCCTTTGACACTAAAATATTAGCCTACGCCGATGATGTGGCGGTAGTAACATCACACCCCACGAAGGCAATAATTGAAATTGAACAGATCACTCAAACATTTGGCCAAGTCTCTGGTTATTCCTTAACTAGGGATAAAACGATGGTTATCTGCACCCAAAATACTCAATTTATAGACTCCAGGAGAGTAGAAAGTGCTGTTTATCTGGGAGTCCGTATATCCCCCAAAATTGACGAGATCGTCAAAATAAATTATGACCCTCTCCTACAAAAAATTAAAACCGATCTTAAACGGATAGATGGCATACATCTCTCGATTATTGGAAGAGGCAATTTTCTTAAGATGAATATTCTACCCCGGGTCCTGTATTTGTTCCGGGCGATCCCGTTATTGGTGGATGATAAAACCATCAAGGCCCTCGAATCCCAGATGAGTAAGTTCATATGTAGATATGGGAAGATAAGGAGATCTATCCGCTTTCTATCTCCCCCAGTTATAAGAGGGGGCTCGCAATTCCTAATTTGGGATTCTATATGTTGGCAGCTCTGCTCCAGCAGATGTTGTCATTATTCCGTGCAAAATCTTTGGAAAGTGAAGCAGGGGAGAATTATATACCATCAATATTCGAACTGGTTATCAGGGATAAGGCTAATGGCCTCCTAGTAAAACAACTTGAACCTTCATATTTCAAGAAAGTGAAATTTAAGATTATATTGAGTGCCTGGGGGATTTGGAAGAAAACTCGAAGGCATTTGAGTATTCCTAAGTATAATAAGTACACCTCGCTATGGCACTCTACCTTACTACCACCACTAATATATGATGTGATTGCTAGGAAATGGGAAACTCTAGGAGTTTTAACCCTTGGTGATTTCTTATTGCTTTCTGTCGGTCAAAGATTTCAACAGCTGCAACTTAAATTCTCTATTCCCAGCAATAGTGTATTCAAATTTATTCAGATTAGTACGATTCTAGACCTAAAAAGTGCTGATATCATATTAGAGAATATCCCTATATTTGATTGTTTATTTAGACCTCTAACTAGGATTGGCATGATCTATGATATCTTAATTGACAGTCAGCGGGATGATGTTGCTTCTATCGAGCAGGGCTGGTCAAGGAAATTAAATAACCCTAATGTCGACATTGATATGTCACTAGCATTGTTAACAAATTGTTTGTGTCTTCCAATTTCAAAGCACAGTTGTACAAGACTCTTTATGATTTATATTTTACCCCCGCTAAACTCTTCTCTTGGGGGAAAAGAGCTACCTCAGAATGCCCTAGGTGTGGAAAAACTTTGGCACACCTGCTTCATGTGCTCTATGAATGTGAAAAATTAGTAGTTTTGAAAAATATGATAACAGGATTTTGGCAGGAAGTGTTTGGACATCCAGTGGCCGAATCCCCTACCCTTTACATCTTGGGTTATGATAATACACTGTCACATACCATCGAGGAAGTAACATCTCTCTTTTTGGGGACAGCTGTGTAACGTATAATATTAACAGCACGTTGGAAAGATACAGATCCCCCTAATTTCCAGATTTGGTTATCCCGACTCTTAGGTATGTTTAATCAAGAGAAGGCGATTTTTACCTGCAAAGGTGTAAGGGCGAAAGCCCGGGGCATTAAGATTTGGAAACCAATCGAGAACTGGAGTAATAATATCAGAGTGGTTAACTAGACTTTTCCCACTAATGTAAACAATGTTGTGACCTTTTTCTTTTTTATTCCTGATATCTGCTTTATACTCTAATTTATTTTTGTGTTTGCTAAATATGATTGAAGATTAAAATGTTGTTTTTTATGTATGTATCCGTAATTATGAGATGCCAAATAAATAAATAAAAAAATTTAAAAAGGAAAACCTACACTTCAAGATACAGGCCAACCCTACTACCACCCTCCGGGGAACCCTCATCTACTGACCCCCTGGTCTCCACGGATCTTTCACCAACTCCATCACAGACATCATCACCCCGCAGACTATCGCCTCCACCAGCTACACCTTGCTGCGCGACCTCAACTTCCACCTTGACAACCAACTAGACGGCAACACCACATCCCTCCTGGACATCCTCCACAACATAGGACTCTGCCAGAGCGTGACCTAACCCACGCACTCAGCTGGACACACCCTCGACCCCTCTTCACTTCAGGAAACTCCATCACTTTCAGCCACACCACCAAACTCTTATGGACAGACCATTGATGCATCCACTTCACCTTCAGAACACTCACCATCCACAGAACCCAGCTCCTGCTCCCACGAAGAAACTGGACCAAAATCAGAGACGACCAGCTCACCTCCTCACTCGGCAACTCCCCCCAACCATCGCGGAAGACAACCCCAACACTGCAGCCCGAACTCTGCACAGATGGATCTCCGACAGCGCCAACACCATAGCCCCTCTCAAGAAGAACAACACACACGCCAAGAAAGCCAGATGGTTTACCACAAACTTCGAGAGTCCAGACGCTCATGCCACCGACTCAAAAAAGCCTGGAGGAACTCAGAATCTACAGAAGCCCACAACAACTTCAGAGCAGTCACCAACGCTCACCACCAACTCATCAGAAACACGAGAAAAGCAGCAATCAAAGACAGAATCTCCACACACGCACACAACAGCAAAGCACTCTTCAGCATCATCAAGGAGTTCGCCCATCCCATCAAGGAGTCTACAGACATCCCTCCCTCACAAGACCTCCGCAACAAACTCAGCACCTTCTTCCATCACAAAATGAAGAACATTTACGACAACTTTGATGAAGACAGCCAACACACTGAACCCTCACCAACCACCCGACACCCTGAAGCCAAAGATTGGCAGCTGGACAGCCCTCACCACCGAAGACACCCTGAAGACAATAAAGTCAATCCACTCCGGGGCCCTCACGGACCCCTGCCCCCACCACATCTTCAACAGAGCCGCCGACACCATCGCACCCATGCTTCGCCACACCATCAACCGCCCCCTCCCGAATGCCTCCTTCCCCGAGGTCTGGAAGCACACTGAGATCAACCCCTTGCTGAAGAAACCCTTGGGGGACCCCACTAACCTCAAAAACTACAGACCAATCTCCCTGCTCCTATTCCCAGCGAAAGTCATTGAGAAAGCCATCAACAGCCAACTCGACCCCTTCATTGAAGAACACAACATCCTCGACTCCTCCCAATCTGGCTTCAGAAAAAAACACAGCCCTCCTTGCAGCAACAGACGACATATGCTCCCTCCTGGACAGAGGAGAGACAGTAGCCCTCATCCTCCTCGACCTCTCAGCGGCCTTCGACACAGTCTCTCACTGCACCCTAACACGCAGACTTCACGACGCAGGGATCCGGGACAAGACCCTCGTCTGGATCCACTCATTCCTCTCTCACAGAACGCAGCGAATCAGACTCCCTCCTTTCCTCTCGGACCCCACAGGGAACCTCCCACTTCCCCACATCTACATGGCTCTGCTTGCCCCCATCTTCAGAACCCACGGACTCAACATTGTTTCATACGCACATGACACCCAACTCATCCGCTCCCTTCGCAACGAACCCAACGCTGCCAAACACAACTTTCAAGAAGGCATGGAAGAAGTTGCCAAATGGATGAAGACGAACTGCCTACAACTCAACACCGACAAAACAGAAGTACTCATCATGGGCCCACACCCCGACTCCTGGAACGACACCTGGTGGCCCCCCGCCCTTGAAACATATCCACCCCCATGGACCATGCACGCAACCTCGAAATCATCCTGGACTCTGAACTCAAAATGGACCGCCAGATCAACTCTTTCCCATCCACCTGCTTCCACAGTCTCCGCCTCCTACGCAAGACCTTCAAATTGATCCCCCTTGAGCACAGAAAGACTGTCACTCACGCCCTTGTCACCAGCAGACTTGTCTACGGCAATTCACTCTACGCCAGAATCAACAAAAACCTCACCGCAAGCTACAAAACATCCAGACGCCGCCGCAAGACTAATCCTCAACCTGCCAAGACACTGCCACACCTCCCAGCACCGGCGCACACTCCACTGGCTCCCCATCAAGGCTAAAATCACCTTCAAGATTCTCACCCACGCACACAAAGCCCTCCACAACACTGGACCAGCATACCTGAACAGCCGACTCAAATTCCACGCACCCCAAAGGACCCTATGATCAGCCCAGCTCTCCGAAGCCGCGGTCCCCCGCACTAGGCAGTCCAGATCGGGAGGCCGCTCCTTCTCCTTCCTCACGGCCAGAGCCTTGAACGCCCTACCGCTCCACCTCAGACAGACATCAATCCCCATCTTCACGAGAAACCTAAAAAAATGGCTCTTCGATAGACCTCCTCCTTGATGGACTGGATCCTGCACCTTCCCTCCACCCCAGGCCCTTGAGACCTTTATGGGTGAGTAGTCGCACTCCACAAACCCAAGATTGATTGAGAATAGGACAGCAAGCTCCGAAATGCAGTTATAAACTGGACAGGATCTAGAGTTGCTACCTTTCAAAAAGAAAAATACTGGCCATTTGTTAAAATAGCGCTAGAGCACGTTTTAATCACTTTGTTCTCATAATTGCTGGTTGAAGTATGTACTGCTAAGGGGGAATAATACGGGCTATAGGTGATTTTCCAAATGTTTGTACTGGTTGGGTAATTAGAATGCCGATAGAAAACAGGCCAATTAACATCTCTAACTGAATGGGCTACCCCCTTATGCCAAGGATGTGAGATACATAAGATCTCTGTTTGATACTGTGCATTACTGGAGGAGGCAATACAACACAGACACACCAGTTACTTGGTCACTCTGTCTGGGACTCGTACTTCCAAGTCCCAATCCTTTTAGTAACTTCGTCTTCACCACATTGGTTGACCCATCTCCTTCATTTCATGGGATAGCGTGACCCGCATAATCCCGCACCCTCTTAGTGCATACATCCTGTAGTGAGTCAGCATTACAGTGTCCAGCCCCTGCATGGGCCGGATGTTTCACATCCGCGCGCCAGAACCAGGAGCCAGTGGCGACCCAACTTATTAACAGAGCACATGTGTCATTATTGTCATGAGCCCAGCGCTATTGAGGCCCAGAGTGTCTTGTACACACCCTCACCAGACTGGCGACGTGGAGCGGAGCCGGAACCACTCCCCTGCTGCATTGCCGTGCGAGCTGCTGCTATGCCTGAGAGTGGCAGGAGTGCTGCCGGCATTTCCTTTGGCCGGCCTGTTCACATGCTTTGCAGGGCAGGAGACGGCAAATGTGGCAGAGTATCTCCGTGGCCGCCCACAGCAGCGGGTAAGAGCGCGGCCACCCACAGTGGCTGACAGCCCCTTCCCCGGAAGTGCAATACACGTGCTTTTGGCCTGCAGAGGGAGTCTAAAACCTGGCACACTGACTGTGGCCCAGCCGCACTGTGCTGCTTCAGCAAGAGACACCACTCACTGGGCAGCTAGGCAGGAGCCCACCACCCTCACAAACAACTCAGAGGACAATAAAAAAAGAAAAAAGCACAGAAAGGAAAGGGCACGCACCTGCAACACCACAAACGTCCCTGCAACACCACAAACACCCCTGATCCACACTGGGCCCAAGCCCCTCCGTGGCAAGCCTAGCACTGAGGAGCACACCAGTACTAAGACCCTGCTAGACCCATCACCACCACGCAAGAGCGCCACCCTAGGGGAATGGAATGGGAGATCCCAACGTGGATCAACCGCCTGCATGCGTAATCGTGCAGCACGCTCCAACGGGAGTCCTTCCAACATTCAGCGAATCCGCCGACCCCACCACAGCGTTCCCACGATAGAAGACATGGATAGGGGGGATAGAAAACTACTTTGTAGCGACAAGGGAAAGAGATGGAGCCGTGAAACGGTTGTTACTGCTCCACTTCCCAGGAGAAGAGGTGTATCTCCTGTTCAAACACCTCCAAAACACGGGGCACACACTGACTACGACGCTGCTGGGGCAGCACTCAATGCACATTTTGACCCACAGTTGAACCCCGATTTCGAGAGGGTAAAGCTGTGTCAGGCCCGGCAATCAATGCATTCTATGCACGACTGAGGGAGTTAGCAAGCACCTACATCACAGATCACCGTGCCACTGAAGAGATTTGCACCCATATAATCCATGGTGTCCACAGCAAGACACTGCATGGACTGATACTGAGGCAATCGAATATACCCCTCAATGACTTTCTAGTCTTGGCAAGAACACACAATCTCTCAGCAGCCAGAGCCGATGAAATGTATCTAGCGCTAACGTGGCCCTTGGAGAAAACCACAACTTTTAAGTTGGAGAAGGGTGACGCCATGAGGACGTGAAGCAGAGGGAACAAGCCACCAGGGCGTCCACTCCCAATCGCAAGAGGCCAATGTGCCTACTGCAGACACGAAGAACATCCCTTCCATGCATGTCCTGCCCAAGACCAGACATGCTCTCACCGCGGGATTTCGAACCATTTTTCGTCTGTATGCCGGAAACAAAACCAAAGCAAAGACAAGAGAGGGGGCAAGCAGGTGAGAAAGTTGGTGTAGCAACTGTTGAGCAGCTCACTAGAGACATAGAGCAGTGCCAAATAGAGGGAACAAGCAACATACCGAGTAAAAGACACGTCAACTGAAGACGACGAGGTCGAGACCTACTTAGTCTCCTTCACCAAAGAACTGTAGAAACGGAGAAGACCGCAGCCCACGTGCCCCATGAAGATAGCTTGGTCCGAGGTGAAAGCAGTCATTGACGCCATCCAAGATGAAGATCTTTGCATATGGGAGCAAAAAACCCACTGCCACTGCATGGGAAGATGACAGTCCAGTTGGAAGACAGTGAAATCACTACAGTTGTTCTTGTCATCGACCAAGAGGCGGATACATTGCTCAGTAGCTACGCTGCCAAAGACCTAGGGCTGGTGATGTTCGCAAGAAGGGTACTAGCAAACCAGACAGAGGAGCTACTGAGCCAATTTTCAGACCTGTTCAAAGGGCTGGGGTGCATCAAGGGACCCTCAGTGAAGCTCCATATTGACCAGTCGATTGCCCCAACAGCCCTATGCCATAGGCTTATCCCCTTCCATCTTCGACCGCTTGTTGAACAGAAGCTACTAAAACTTGAAGAACTAGGCATAATCGAGAAAGTATCCAGAACGACCTTTGGGTGTCGCCCATGGTCATAGCCGGAAAACCAAGACAGCCTGGGAAGATCCGGCTCTGTATCGACATGTGCTTTCCCAACAAGGCAATCAGACTGGAATCACCAAATCAAAGTAGAGAGTGAGGACTAGAGAAGCTAGTCCGTATCCCCAGGATTATATGTAATGATCAAATAGGACTAGCTATATTTACAGGGGGAGGGGGACTCAAAGAAGTACGCTAGCTGGCAAACCTGTTAGTTTGTTCATGAAGCCCTCACCCACCAACCTGGTTGGTGGCATGCTTCATCATCGGGCCCACCACAGTGACACAGAATGTGACCCGGGTGTGCTTCGACGCCAGATTACTGCGGAGCTGGTATATTCCCTGAGTGTGCAGTGTAGTGAGTGAGAAAGTGAAGTTAAAAGCTATACAGTAGGTCCCAGTACCCGAGGGAAAATAAATAAGTTTAATAACTGGGCCTCTGTTAGCAATAAAAAGGCAGTTAGACGCGGTGGAGTGCGAATTATGACCTCCTGCGTCTTGTGTGGTCTACATGTTTCAGCCAGGCCTTATTAAATTTTTAAGGTGCGATTACATGTAAGAGGGGGATTCCCTCTAGTTTTGCTACATATAACAAGGACAGAGACAAACGTACAAAGAAGAGTCATTTTAGTATTATGAGAAACTTAATCACATTTTGTAGCCGACTTGTAAGGTGAGTGAACGACCTATAAGCGGCTATGGTGTGGTCATGTTTGACCTACATGTGTTTTAATAAGAACTGATTGTTGTGGGGAGCTAGGACAGCGGATACTAGCGTTTGTGAGGTACAGGTAAGTAAAGTTTGGTATCCTCACGCAGGCTGTTTGCTGTCAAAAGCTTCCTTGGGTCACCTGGCAGAGAAAGAGACCCTAGGACAAGGATAGTGAATGTGGTATCCTTCTATGTACTTTCCTTCTATGTGCTATGTATGTGTAGTAGTTTCTGATTATAGAAGATTATAGAATGTTATTTATAGAATGTCATGATGTAGTCTTGTGATGATTCTAAGGGTGGCCAGGACTCTGTCAGTTGCTGCTGCTGCCTGCCTGTGCCTCCTGTGGATGAGATCCTTTCCTTCCTTGAAATGAATAAAGAAAGCTTTTATCCAACTTATATCTGGAACGTACTTCTTCACATTGGCGACGAGGACGGGATGAGGATTTCATTTCAAATTTAAATATTCTTTTGGAAAAGAAGAACATTTTTTTTCTCTTTCCTCTTTTAAAGAAAATTTTTCAAAGGATCTCAACACAAAGAAGAAAGAAATATCTTCATTTTAAGGTACTTTATCTTAATTTTCGTTTTACTATTCAACTTGGGAACTTAAAAAAAGAGAGGCCTTTTTACCAACTTTAACTTCATTTATTGCTGCCTGCCTCAATAGCTGCCTTCCTGTGTTGCCTACCGACTTTCTATGACTATCTACTGTGTTGCCTATCGACTTTCTCTTACTTTCTACGAGTGCTTGCCAAGTCTGTGGTTTAACATTTAATGATTATTATTGACTTTCCTTACCGTATGTTTTACGACCGCGAGACCTCCAACGAAAGGCTTTCATATGTAAACAGCCTTCATCTTCAGCCGCGTTCTCACCCGCGCTCCTGGCTCGTTGGTTGCACATACGTCAAACTCTCCTGACTCTAACGCTGCGTTTCAGTCACACGCAGCGCTGCGTTTCAGTCACACGGAAACAGTGACGAGCATTACCTTGGCAACGCAGACGCTGCGTTTCAAAAAAAGAAACAAGTGAAGGAAGTGTTAATTGATGAAGATTCTGATTCAGATTCAGATGAGTTACATTGTGGTGAGATTTCCATATTTGATGAAACTGTTAATTCTGATTCAGATGAATTGCATTGTGCTGAAATTTCCTTATCTGATGGGAAAAAATGTAAAGGTGCTATTGATATTGTACGCATTGATAATTGTGAGGTCAAAATGCTATTTGACTCTGGAGCAAAAATTACTTTAATTCCTGAAACTTTCTTTAACAAGAAACTTTTTGGAAAGGTAAAAGTTTTCAAACCAGATATAAGGCCTTTGGCCTATGGGAGAAAACCTATTAAACTGGTAGGCTATTTCAATGGTCAGATTGATTACAAGGGACGACTTACTGCTGGGAAAATTTACATCTCTTGCAGGGGTGATAGCATCATAAGTTGGTTTCACCAGGCGGACTTACATCTCGCCTTACTTCCTGGTGAGAATCCCTGCATTGTTTTAAGAGACATAGTATCTCACTCTGGGAAGGATGATCTTGTCTCAAATGATCTGTCTTCAATCACATCTGGCTGTAATGTGATAGGTGTACAAGAAGTCTCTGATCTGAGTAAAAATGAGGTGCCTTATCCTGATTGGCGAGGAATGTTTGAAAATGTCTTTAGCAATAAACTAGGTTGTCTTTCTGGTTATGTTCACAATATTATCCTGAAGACAGATGCTGTTCCTGTGGCATGTAAAGTCCGCAGTGTTCCTTTAGCTATGCAGGAACCTATGCGCTTAGAATTAGAGAAACTCATGAGTGATGGAATCATTGTGAAATCTGAAGCAAGTGAATGGGTCTCGCCTGTTGTCTTAGCGCGTAAACCCTCTGGCGAGATTTGTTTTTGTGTCGACCTTAGGGGTCTTAATAGGGAGGTTGTAGCTGATAGATACCCTCTTCCCAATATTAATACCATGCTCACTCAACTTGGGGATGCTTGCATGTTCTCCACTCTGGACTTGAGGGCTGCATACCACCAAGTGAGAATTGATGAGACATCCATGGGTCTTACTACCTTCATCACACCTTTTGGCACATATAAGTTTACTCGTTTACCTTTTGGTTTAGTCTCTGCAGCTTCCGTTTTTCAGAGGGTGATGGAGGATGTTTTGAAGGGTATCACTGGCGTCAAAATTTATCAGGATGACGTACTTGTTTTTGGTTCATCACAAAATGAACATGATCTTAGAGTTAGATCTGTTTTGGAGCGTTTTGAGGACAGAGGTCTGACTTTGAGAGAAAATAAATGCAGATTTAATCTGTCGGAAATTGACTACTTAGGTCATTGCTTAACTCCTAATGGTGTAAAACCAAAGGATAAACTGGTGAAGACCATTCAAAACTTACCTACGCCGAAATCTAGGGAAGAATTAGTTACCTTTTTAGGTATGGCAGAATATTATAACAAATTTGTGCCTCATTTTGCCAATAAAACTTCTAACATGAGAGCTTTGTTAAAAAAAGGAACTAAGTTTTCTTGGTCTGAGATGTGCAAAAGGGAGTATGAGCTTGTTAAACAAGATTTAAGTTCAGCTCCTTCTTTACAGAGTTTTGATGTGAATAATGATTCAATTTTGATCACGGATGCTAGCTCTCGAGGTTTAGGGGCTGTGCTCAAACAAATGAGAGATGGGAAAGAGATTACAATCTTGTTTCTGTCTAGGTCTTTAGTTGGCCCTGAGCTGTCATATTCTGTGATTGAAAAGGAGGCTCTTTGTATTTATTGGGCAATTAGGAAACTAAAAAAATTTCTGTGGGGCAATTCGTTTGTGGTTCACACAGATCATAAACCATTGAAGGATGTTTTTTATACAAAGGGTTTGGATGCCATTTCTTCACGTATTTGCAAATGGGTTATCGCTCTCCAAGAATTTGAATTTGATGTGAGGTATTTATCTGGGGTGAATAATAAAGTTGCGGATTGTCTCTCTAGGCTAGTTGTGGAACAAACTGACCAGAATTCTTTACCATTTGATGATTCTTGGGAAGTAGATGAGTTCAAGGTCTGCGAGGTGGTTGAAGGAGTTGTACAAGAAAGTGATTGGAGAGATGCTTTGTGTACAGACTCTGAGTTACAAGAAGTTTGCGATTTGGTAAGTAAAGGTTGGCCATGTCTTAAGAATTTGAGTGTTCCGGCTAAGAGGTATTGGAATGTCAAGGATGAGCTTTCCTTAAAGGATGGTTTGTTGTGGAGAGGCACTAGACTTATTCCACCTTCTCTCATTAGGGAGAAAATTCTTCTCTTAGCTCACCAAGGACACCAAGGCATATCCAAGACTAAGGAGAGAATACGGTTGCATTTCTGGTGGCCAGGTATTGATCTTCTAGTTGAGCGAATGATTCGTGATTGCGTTGAATGTAACTCTTCTGACAAAGTGTGTAAAACAAGGACGCAACCAATGGTTATCAGGGATATGCCGGTACGTTGTTGGCAGGATGTAGCTTTGGACATTCTAGGTCCCATTTCCTCTGGGAATGGTCAGAGATATGTTCTAGTCATGATGGATATGTTCTCACGATGGCCGGAGATAAAAATAACCCAAAATATTGAGACCAAAGATGTAGTTAAATTCTTGCGAGAAATTTTTGGTAGGGAAGGCTTCCCTGAGACTATCCTTACGGATAATGGTGTGCAACTAGTGTCAAAGGAAATGGAAGATTTCTTGGCAAGTAAAGGTATTAAACACAAGCGTTGTTCACTTTACCATCCGGAATGTAACGGTATGGTGGAGAGGTTCAATCGCATACATAAGGAGTCCATTCAGATCTCTAAAGACCAGGGCTTGGATTGGAAATAATCTGATGGACAGAGTAATGATTTATAGGGTTACACCCCATTCCACCACAGGTGATATTCCTTTTGTGCTTTTCCGAGGTCGCATTCCAAACACTTCTATATTTCAGAGTTGGATGAGAAATTTAGGGGTGGAAGCAGGGAATCACTGCAAGGACCTAAGTTCATTGAAGCAGGAGATGAAATCCAATTTGAGGAAAGAAAACTTTGATAGAAGACATGCTGTTGCTCATACCAAGGTGTGTGTTGGGGATCAGGTAAGAGTTCGTCTTCCACTTAGATCTTCTGGGGCTAAGTTTTATTCCCCCTATTATGTCACAAAACTCTTCCATAATGCTGTTAAACTAAATGATGGAAGGATTTGGAATTTGAATCGTATTGCTTCATGTTCAGGTTCTTCTGGTAAGACTTTACCTAATAGCACTGTGATTAACAGGGAAGATCATGTCAAGTCTGATGTTCCTGTCAGAAGAAGTTCACGTTTGACCCGTGTTCCTGCAATTCTCAATGATTATATTTTGAAATAGTTTTTTTTGTGTTTCAGGGGAAGGTGTGTGGTATCCTTCTATGTACTTTCCTTCTATGTGCTATGTATGTGTAGTAGTTTCTGATTATAGAAGATTATAGAATGTTATTTATAGAATGTCATGATGTAGTCTTGTGATGATTCTAAGGGTGGCCAGGACTCTGTCAGTTGCTGCTGCTGCCTGCCTGTGCCTCCTGTGGATGAGATCCTTTCCTTCCTTGAAATGAATAAAGAAACCTTTTATCCAACTTATATCTGAAATGTACTTCTTCACAGTGAAACTAATGGTTTACATCCAACCTGTAGGGAGAAAGAAGGTAGCTTACCCCAGTTGTAGCAGTAGTGTTGAGTTACTCACGGTATTCCCGGTCTAGATCCTCCTTGGACCTATCGTCCTTCTGCGGTGCCTGGAACAAGTGAGTGAGGACCTTGAGATCGGGTTTAAGTAGCCCCAGCTCTTGCTTGCGGCTTATGGTTGGTCCTCCCGCAAAGCTGTCTTCAGTGATGTCTCTTCACCCCGGTGGCTGGCTTGTGTTGCTGAACACCGTCTCTAGTGCTGGTACAAGTCCTCTGTTTTATCGCTCATCTCTCTTTTGCCATATGTGATGGTTGTCAGCCCTGTGGCGTGGTGCAACTCTCTTCTCCTTCGCAGGGTGTCATCCTGCCACGCACTTCACATCCTTCACGATGTGGTGTCCTGCCATGTTCTTCTTCTTTTTATGACCAGGTTCCTCACTCTGATGTGGCGTCATGCCACATTTCTCATGTTCGCGCAACATGGACATCTCACTGGTCGGGTCTATTTCTTAGGCCTGTCTTTTCTTTGCTACAGACCTGTCACAGGTCAGTCCTGTCGGTGCGGCTTGCTTCTACTCCTTGTGGACCTCTTGCAGTCCCCATCTCCTCTTCAGGGATTTTCACTGTTCTCCTCTTCCGGGAGGGCAGGTCACCTTCTTCACTTGGGGGTGTTGTGCTTGCGCCTCGAGCCTGTGCCATTGTGGCGCCTGCTCCTGCCTCTGTTCAGGCATGCTTGGCAGGGTCGGTCACTTCGTGTGACATGCTCCTTGCTTGCAGTGCGATGTGGTATCCAGCCGTGTGTTGCATGTGGTTGGACACATGTTGCAGTGGCAGCTTGCCACGTGGAGTGTGCGACTGAGCTATTGCCTGTCTTGGACCACTGGCGACTCCATCTTGAGGCAGTGTTAAAGAAGGACACTCTGTGATGTCTTTGGCCCACTGCTGGGCTTTGCCAGAGCAGTGGATATGTAGAGGTTCTCTGTGTTGCCTTCCGCTTTGCTTCCATTCTGTGGACAGGTCTCAGTCTCCTGGGTGCCCGCCCATGCGGTTAAACTTCTGGGTGCATGCGTCGGCGTAACTTGGATTTTGCGTTCTTGGTTCTTTTTCAGGCTCCCTCTTCTGGCGTTTGGCGTGCTTGCGCTTCTTTCTTACGGTGGTGGCCATTCATCACCAGGGGCAGGTGGCACAATCTCTTTGCTTGCGGTGTCGCCAGAGCCTCTGGGGGTTGCACAGTCTGTGCATGTTCTTCACGCACTTCAAAGTGGGGCTTGCTTGGTGCCTTTGGTCCTATGACGTTTGCTGGACCTTACTTGGCCACTTGTATTTCTGGCGCTCGCCTGGGCCTTTACTCCCGTATTTTCTCCTGGGAATGCTGCTTTGTTGTCTTTTTTGTTTTGGGCTTCTTGGGCCTCTATTCTGGTGTTCTTTTAGAATTCAGGTTCATTCCGGGCAGGAGTATCGGTCTTGCACCCAGATGGCTTTCCCCAGCTGCTGCTCCTGCCACTGCTGGCAGTATTGAACATAGTGACGATTTCAGGCACCCATTGTGTTTACTCCCCTCCATCATGCTTTGTGATTGCAGGTGCTTGCTGGGAATCTGCCTTCACTCCCTGTTCCTTTTTGTGATTTGGTGAGGGTAGTTGCAGCAGGCAGCAAAGCCTCTTCTGGTTGTGGCTGCAGATGGACACCAGAGGGTGTCCTGTGAGCTTGCGCCTGCCTCGGCTTTTCACTGTTTCCCTGTGTGGATGCTCCAGTAAACTGCAGCAGCTGTTGTGGGTGATAAAGGGAGCTGAGCAGGGCTTTTTGCAACCTCTTGCCGCTGAACGGCTTGTCTTGCATTACATCCCTTTCTGAGCTTCGGCTCGCATTTTGCTCATGGGAATGCGGTGCACTCAGGCGACCGCTAGGTGCTTCCCTGCTAATCCCTACAATGGCAGTCTTTGTGGATTCACTGTCAGCTGAAATTGCAGGCTGGGGCGCGCTTTGCAGATGTGGCCTGTATTTTAAATAAATTACTGTCACAAGGGCTGCAGTACAGCGAGCTACAGCTAAGCGGCGCTGTACCCACTTCTGGAAAGCCTCAGCAGTAACTTCAATCCTGTGGGTCGATTTTCCCTCACAGGCATTGCTGGGTCAGGTGCGGAGCCTCCCCTGAAGCCTGGGTGGCCTCGCGGCTTGCTGTTTCTTTCGCTGGAGGGCTGCAGTAGGCGTTACCTGGCAGTCAGAGTGCATGGCTGCGTGCCTATCTCCGGAACGCGCTCACTGCACAATGAAGGTGGGGGGACGCAACGGGGGATATGTATGTGGGCTGGGCAGCAGAGCAGGTTTTAAGTTCTTTCGGCAACTTATTTCATAGGGCCCGCTTTGCACTTAAGACATTTGCACACGCCTGGTGT
This sequence comes from Lissotriton vulgaris, assembly GCF_964263255.1. Lineage (NCBI taxonomy): Eukaryota > Metazoa > Chordata > Amphibia > Caudata > Salamandridae > Lissotriton > Lissotriton vulgaris. The sequence continues at coordinate 601,719,800 of NC_141699.1, read as the reverse complement.
AGTCCTCACTGACGATGTGCTCTACTCACCTTTTCTACCCACTCGGACACTACGAGGGCGTCTTCTACTCATCCTGCAGATGGTTGGCAGTGAGTGAGGTGCCTTGAGCACGGCGCTAGCTGCAGGGATTTCTATGGCAGGACGGAGGCTCTGATTATGCTTTCTCATTTCTTTACTGCCAAAAAATACAGCAGCCAATCAGAACACAGTAAAGAAAATAAGCACTACATTTCCCATGAATCCCTGGGCATCCATAGACTATATGTACTATAAAAGGAACCATAGAAGGCAACACTTCCTCTTTCTTTGCTGCTTCCGCAGCCAGTTAAGTGCCTTTAATCATACTATTGTTGATTATTGTTGCTATTTTGTATCTGCATTATTGCTGCTTTGCTTATTGTGCTTGTGCGCTAAGCGCTTGTGTTCTTTTACCGCTTTGTGCTGTACTGTACTCGCGAACGCTTCAGCTCGCGTGACTTTCTTGCCGGTTTCGTTATTCCGCCAGTGCAGGGAGCGCGTGGTTGCCTCCCCGGTTACGGCCGCTTGTGCCTCTGCCGTCTTGGTTTTGTGGAGCGGGAGTTGGGGGCGAGGAACGCACGCGTTGTTCGCGCGTCCCTTTTCATTGCTGGCAGGCAGTTCCTCGCATGCGCGGTTCATTGTTTACATTCTCCACATTCCAAGTGGAGCGCTCACACGCCTGAGCTGCGTTTCTCTTCAGCTCTGCCCACAGCCAGCCGCTTTTCTTCCCCCGCCTACGCCCTTCTAGAAAAACATAGTGGGGCTGTAAAATGGAGCATAGGCATTGCCTAGAGTGGTTCTTTAAGGCAAGCCCTCCCTCCACACTTGACGTTGATTTGACAGGCTCTTTTGCCTGCTTCTTACCTGGCTTGCTTTAGGGTTCTTCCACTCCCCCTGACTTGGCCTTTCAGGCTGTTAATATTTCATTTTTTTCCTCTCTCCAAGTGGGTTTATTTACAACTGAGTTGTCAAATGGGAGATTACTATGAGGAGGACGCTTATTATTATGATGAGGAGCCCTCAGGCTCAGTGGAACATGACTTGCTGGATCAGGCTTTGGTCCATGCCATTGCTCCTTTGAAGCGTCATCTGTCAGATTATGCTGCGCAACAGGGTTTGTTGCCTCAATCTTCGGGACGCGCTCCCAAAAATCCGCACCATTCGGATTTTGCAAATTTGGCTAAGTCCCTCTCTTCCAAGCAGGCTTCTGCTAGACCTTCTAAGTCAGTGCGCTCGTCTCCTGACTATCCTGCTGATGGTGGGGATACCACCTCTGATTCCTCTTCCTCTGGTCCAGTGAACCCTCCTCCGTCCAAAAAAGCCTGTAAGGAACATTTTGTAGACGCCCTTCCACCCCCCAACTGCTTTCTTTTGACCCTTCGTACAGTATTCATCCAAATTCTTCCTCTTGGCTTCCCTCTCCGGAGGTGGCTGATTATGTGCAGACTCACATTCGCCAGCCTTTTGAGAAAGATGTTCGAGCTCGACTGCGGTCGGAGTGTCCGCGTCCGGACCTCTCAGACAAGCTGGCTGATACTCCCAAGGTCGATCCAACCATGGTAACGTACCTCAAGAAGTACGCAAAAGATCCCAAGAAAGGGTTGGACAGGTCCTGGCGTTCCTGTCAGTATAAGATGTTAGATCTTCTGGGTCCCTTGACAAAAAGTTTGGACCTGGGCTTTCGAGCCAAAGAGTCTGGTGCTGCTATTGATCCTGACGAGCTGGTCGGGTGGTCCCAGAGGGCCAATTGTCTGCTCGGTAACGCGAATTGTGCGATTTCCTGCGAGCACCGTCGCTCCATTCTTCTTAAACTTGACCCCAAGCTTACAGATTTGGCATCTTCTGAATCCGGTTCCCTGGCGCAGGGTTTGTTGTTAGGCCATCCTTTCCTCAAGGAGTTGACGAAATTTGTGGCCACTTTCAGTGGGTTGGACAAAGCCTAGACTTCCCTCCGACGGGCCTTCCGCCCGGTTTTTGGAAGGGCCAGACGACGGGGACGTTCGTTCGGCCGAGGATCCAACCAGCAGAATCAGTGTGGTGCGCAGTCCCAGAGAGGTGGCGGACAGGATTCCTACGGCTCCAACAAGTCCAATTTCTATCCCTCCCGCAAAGGGAGAGGACAGTACAAGAAAGGTGGCTACGGAGGTAACCAGGGAGGTCGTCATGACTCCTCTAACTCAGGTGAGTTTGATTCAAGCCTCGGAGGTTGTTTTGGGGGGCAGGCTACGATGTTTTCTCCACAATTGGCAATTGCTCTTGACCGATGCCTGGGTGTTGGAGACGGTGCAGGGTTACAGAATAGAATTCTACAGTCGCCCTCTCCAACCCCACCTGCATACACCCCTCTTTTTTTCCCAACAAGATCGGGTGTTCATTTCAGAGGAAATAGAGTCTCTGTTAGCCAAAGGGGCCATAGTGAAGACATGTTGTCATCCACTGGGTTTCGTGAGCAATGTTTTTCTGGTTCAGAAAAAAGGAGGCGGTTCTCGCTTGGTCCTCAATCTCAAAGTCTTCAACGGCGGAATGGTGTACCGTCATTTCATGATGGAGGGCATCCATCTTCTGCGGGACCTCCTTCAGGAGGGGGACTGGATGGTCCGTCTGGACCTGAAAGATGCTTACCTGTCGGTTCCGATTCACAGCCCTCATCGGCGGTTCCTTCAGATCCAGTGGCTCGGGACTTGGTACGAGGACACTGTTCTCCCCTTCGGTCTCTCGTCCGCTCCATGGTGCTTCACGAAGCTTCTGTGCCCGGTGAGGGAGTCCTTGCGAGCCCGCGGGGTTCACCTGATTGTATATCTCGACAATATTCTTATCATGGCGCAAGGTCCTCTTCTCTTGCAGACTCATTTGAATTGGTCAATAGATCTGTTACAATCACTAGGATTTCTGGTGAATCCTCTGAAGTCCGCCTTCGTTCCCTCTCAGTCCATGGACTTCCTCGGGTTTCGGATCGATTCGGTATCCTGTCAACTTCTCTTGCCCGGTCAGAAGATCACATCTATCAAGAGGGAGTTGCTGTTGGTCTTGTCCAGTCAGACTGTTTCCTTGAGATCGGTGGCTCGGATTGTGGGCCTGCTGTCTTCTTTGATCCAAGCGATCTTCCCAGGTCCGTTGCATTATCGTGCTCTGCAACGTCTCAAGGTCAGGCACCTTCAGAAGGGCCTGAGTTATTCAGACCATGTTCCTCTGTTGGAGGAAGCGAGATGGGAAATGTTATGGTGGCTGGAGCATATGGAATCCTGTAACGGCCGTGCCCTGTTCGGGAAATCCCCAGATGTGGTGATAGAGTCCGATGCCAGTCTGTGGGGTTGGGGAGCCCGGTGCTGCCTGGTCTCGAAAGGGGGTCATTGGTCCCAGTCGGAATTGTCTCTTCACATCAATTGCTTGGAGCTGCTAGCCGGCTCGTTTGCGATTCGTTCTCTAGCCCCGCAGGAGACGAACTGTTGCATACTCCTCCGCATGGACAACGTCTCAGCGGTCAGATATGCCAACAAGTTGGGGGGGACCAGGTCCAAACTTCTGGAGGAGATTGCGAAAGACTTCTGGCATCTTTGTCTGCAGCGTCAGATCACTCTTATTGCAGAGTATCTTCAAGGTCGCGAAAATCGGATAGCCGATTGGAATTCCCGTCATCTGAAGGACTCCTTCGACTGGAGGCTTCATCCTCAAGCTTTTCGGTCCCTGTCCCGGATTTGGGGGCATTGTCACATAAATCTCTTTGCGTCTTGCCTCAACAAACAACTTCCTCAGTTTTACAGTTGGCGTCCGGATCCGGAGGCTCTGGCCACGGATGCGTTTCTCCAGTCCTGGCCTCCTCTCCTATACTTTGTCTTTCCTCCTTTTGTGATGATTCCCAGGGTCTTGGCCCGCGCGAAACTCTTTCAGTCGGAGCTCATTCTCATCACTCCTCTTTGGAGGGCTCAGGCTTGGTTTCCAGTTCTTCTGGAGATGAGTGGTTCAACGACGCTCCTTCTCCCCCACAGGTGGAAACTGTTGCTGGACCCTCTACTCGCTCCTCACCCCCTTGTCCTGTCGGGTCAGCTCCGTCTGGTGGCGTGGAAGATTTCGGGGGACACTGACAAATCCCAGGCTTATCTAGCGACGCTGCCAAATTCATCAGCGAGGCTTGGGCCCCCAACACACACAAACGTTATGCGTCAGCTTGGAAACGGTGGTGTGATTGGTGTTCACAACGGGAGGTGGATCCCGCTTCAGCGGATATCGCTTTGATTATCAATTTTCTGGCCTCCATTGCTTCATCTGGTCTGGCCTATAGGACTGTCAATAATTTGCGTTCTGCCATTTCAGCTGGGCATGTTTCTATCAATGGCAAACCTGCTGGGGAGCATCCTTTGGTTTCAAAATTACTCAAAGGCATTCGGATGGTAAAACCTCCTTGTCCTAAATATGTGGCCTTATGGGACATGTCTGTGGTTTTGCGCTTTTTGGAATCTTGGCCTTCCAATTCTTTGCTGATCCGCAAACAACTCTCGACTAAGTTAACAATGCTGTTGTGTCTGGTTTCGTGCAAACGGGTTTCTGATGTTCGAGCCTTGGACCTTGCTGGTCGTACATTCTCGCCTGAGGGTGTTACCTTTGTGGTCTCCAGACGTACTAAATGCAATACGTCTTCCATGACTTATCCGTCTTTTCCGCATAATCCACAACTATGTGTGGTCCAGTGCATTAAAGATTATGAGGTAAGTACTGCACCTTTTAGACAAAATGTACGTGGTCAGTTGTTGATTGCTTTACAGAAGCCTTTCAAGCCTGTGACTCCTGCTACTTTAGCACGTTGGGTGCGTTGGCTGATGCTGGAGGCTGGCATCGATAATTCCCTCTTTGGTGTGCATTCTGCGAGAGGGGCAATGGCTTCTAAAGCTTTTTCCATGGGTGTCAGTTTGCATGATATCATGAAAGCCGCTGATTGGTCTACTAATTCTGTGTTTAAGACTTTTTATTTCAAACCTATCGTTGATATTGCTTCTGTTGGGGTGGCTCAGCTTTGAACAAGCATAATCGGAGCCTCCGTCCTGCCATAGAATTAAAAATGTGCTAACATTCATGACAAGAATTTTCAATTCTATTAAGGACAGGAGGTGAAGATTATCCCACCCTTGCTCTAGGTCTGCATATCTACTGTTGATTGCCTTTTTGCTTTATATGCAGTTGTACATTACTCTCTCATAATGCTCTTTACAGTATTTGTTCCCACCCTATCTTGAGTCTTTTATATGCCTTAACTCCATTGTGGGTTTAGTGTATTACGGCTCTGCTTTGTTTTTTCAGGTTCTGATCCTAAATGAGGTTCCCGCTGCGCATTCTCTGTTCCTGAGGACTGTGGTTTTTCCCCGGAAGACTTTCAGCTGCTGTTTCTTCGCTTCTGCCTTCCGGTGGTCTGTTCAGCGTGATGTCCTTCTGGATCCTTTTATTCATTTGGAACTGTTATGGACAAAGAAAGAGGAAATGTTGCCCTCTATGGTTCCTTTTACAGTACATATACTTTATGGTTGCCCAGGGATTCATGGGAAATGTAGTGCTTATTTTCTTTACTGTGTTCTGATTGGCTGCTGTATTTTTTGGCAGTAAAGAAATGAGAAAGCATAATCTTCGCCTACTGTCCTTAATAGAATTGAAAATTCTTGTCACGAATGTTAGCAAATTTTTAATTCTTCAGTGTCACAGCTTTCGGCTTGGCAAAAGGTGCAGGCTGCACACCGGGCGACTTTGGCCTCGGTTTTCTGTCCCCCCCTCTGCTAGTGGGGTCTCCCAGTGCCTGGGTGGGATGCCACCTGTCCGTCTGAGCACCGCTGGCCTAGATGCTGTACCTCTTCCGATTGGTGGCAGGAGAAGGCCACTGTGAGGCTGTTTAACTTGCAATAGTGGCCGCCTGGGCTTGAACGCAGCAATGGGTTCATGCCAGTTCTCCTTGGTAAAAAGGCAGGTACTAGAGTTGACAGGACGGATTCATGCTCCCCTCACCCATTGGTTGTGAGGCTGCTTCAGTGAAGGCACCGTTTTTTCACCTGGGATGACAGATGAGAAGCGCGCCGTGGTCACTACAGTGAGTGGCAGTGGAAGCATGAATATGAGGGCAGCTGTAGAGGCCTGGATACTAGGGTCAGGCAGATGAGCAGTGCTGCCCGCTCACCTTAAGGGCTAGCACCTTTTCATCAATGGCCTCCTCCAACACCGTTGCGTGCCATGTTTGTCCTGGGAAAGCGATACTGGTGGTGCCTTATGCGCTGCTCACTCTCCCCACAAGGAACAGCGAGGTGGCTGCTGCCTCACATGTGGGGTAGGACCCCCCTCGTCGCCACTTTGGTGTCTTGGGCCCTAGTCTACATGCTGGGTAAATGACTAAACGGACACCGTGGTATGTGGTAAAGGAACTGGCCCGGGTTACGTGCGCCCGGCCCCTTTTATTAGCAGGGTCACCTGACTGGCGACTTCTGTTATGGGTGAGTGTTAGGGTGACCAACTGGCATTGGTGCAAATTCAGGACGGTGAGTGTAAAAATTCAGGACAAAGGGTCAAAATTCAGAACACAAATTCAGGATAGGAGGTCAAAATGTAGGACAAAACTTCAGGACAAAATTGGATATGTTTTACAGACACATCAGAGGTCGCGCAATAGAATATAAGTAGGCAGTCCGGAATTCGGTTAAAATCGACTCTGCACGATAATACCCTACAGGATGAAAATCAGCTGACCTGGTTTAAACCGAGTGTCACTGATTTTCAGAGTTGTTGCGCCTTTTGGCCACTTGATGGAGCCAAAGCATTAGAAACCATTGGCCTGCCTTTGGTGGCCTGGCGCGGAGGTGTCGGGAGAGCCGAGGTGTGAATGGCCCGAGGGCCAGAGCACCACCAGGCCCCCTGCCTGGCTCACATGGGGGGAAGAGGAGCTGTTGTTGTATGCCGTCTGTCTTACTGCGGCCACACACGAGTACTTCACAGGTCTTTAAAAAGAACATTTACTTAACAAGGCTACCTTTGAAAATCGCTTGGGAAAGCACAGGCTAATTGTTGTAGGCGCTGTGTTGTGATTAGATGGCCAGTCGTAGGTTTAGGGTAGCTGAATTGTACTCCTGGCTCCTCGACAATGTGTGATCCTGGCTTTTGCCTCGTCCTTATGCAATGAAACAATAGACGCCTAGGAGCACGCATGCACTCCACATCATAAGGCAGAGAAGGGCTGTACAAGTGATGTCCAAAAAAGTTATTAATACGGCGTACCTGTCTGCGGAGATGTGGGCTCTCCTTGCTGTCCCAGCAGAGAGGCCTCCTCCTGCCCCATACCGTCCGCCATGGCCCTGCCCATCCGTACAATCAGTGAGGGGCGACTTCGGGGAGCTTTGGACCCTCAGTGCAGAATGGCAGCACTGGGCGTCTCTCACTGCTCCCAGCACTGCCTTTGCTATGTGCATCTCTCCTCCCCCCACTCCTCCCACCAGGGACTGCGCTCAAAACACAGCGAGCAGCTGCGCTGGTCTAGGGGTGTCCAATTGTTGCTGGATTCACACCAGGAGCGCACGCAGGTGAGAGATGTCAGAGAGCGCACAGAGGCCGGGTCTGGGAGTCAAAGATTAATTCACCACCGCGAGGGTAATGGTGAAAAGTGCATTAATGTGCTCTCCTTCCTCCCCAACCCGAAACCAAACTTCTAAAATATGTACGAATTCGAGTGTTCTTTAAAATAACATTTTAATGTGTTTTTAGACTGCCAACTCTTCCTTGGATAACTGGTCTCATTAAAAAAGGTCAACGCTTTTTCAATGGCTTTTTTCATACAATTTGGGACGACCAGTTAAACCATTGCATTTCAGAGGAAGTGCTCTTGCCGCTCATTTGGAATGCGGTTTGCTTGACAAGGTCTTGAGCAAGGGTTGTTCCTTTTCTAGTAGTTAACAAAAGCCTAAGACAAAAACTTTTTATGGCACCCCCAGCCACTGGGTTGCACAAAATAAACACAATGGGGGCAGGCAGTCCTTAACAAGGGGCTTATGTCCACTGAGTGTTCCAAGAGCTGTGGCGAGACAGGAGGGTCCCAAATCGGCGCTTAGCAAGAGGGCAAGGCCGAGTGCGCCCCAACCACGCCACTCTGTCTGACCCACCTCCCCAGTCTCAGTGAGCGTAACAGGAAAATGGCATTCAGTTAAGAGTTGCGGGCACGTAATTAAATCAGAGAACAAAATGACCTTTTATGTGGAATGTGTCTCCAGATTTCGATTTGCGACAGAGTGATTAGAACAGCCCCTTGCCCGGCCCGAAAGTAGCACCTGGGTGTTTATTACGAATGTATTTATGTTTAACAGGGCTTACAACCCTCTCCCCACTTGTGCCAATAAATAGCAGCGTGTCTGCCTTTTGTCCCAGCCACCCTTTCTGCATGCACACATGCCATGTGTATGTTTATACTTGTGCCACCTGCTTTCGACGTTCAGGCGGTAAATGTAGACAGGACACATCTCCTAGGCGTCACATTCAGGACTTTTATTTTAAAAACGCATTTGAAGTTCGTTATCTCCGTCTTCATTTCTGCAACACACACACATATATATATATAAGACGAATAAAGTCGGCTTTTGCTGTGAGACGAAGTTGGGCTCTGGTGTGTTTTTGTGAGGAGCAACGAGCGGCAGGATCTCCATTCCTGCCATTTAAGAGCCCGCCCTGCAGGGTCGGGGCCCCCTGTAAAATGGAACTTTGTTGGAATGTTTATGGAGGGGGATGACCCGCTTGCAACGCTACCAGCCACACTTGGATTTCCTGGGCCATTTGGTATTTCGTTGGAGAAAGGGAGAGGAGAAGGGTGTCTTCCCTTCACCTACAACTTCGCTGCTGAAGCACTTATTTTGAACACTGCAGCAATCAAAGCACTTAGCAATAGACATGTTTGTGCACCGTTTGGATGGCAAGAACAACAGCGACATTGGGCGAAATAACGCTATAAAGAAAATAAGAATAAATCAAGTTAAACTTGCGAACATCATCCTGGTTCATGCTGGGACCCGCAGTTCAGCCGCTGCGGGACCAAGTCCACTTGGGATTAATTGGACACACCTACCAATAATTAAGGCGGAGTCACGCCGAAACGCTTCAGGACTACATTAGGTGTCACGTGCTGCAATGTCTAAGACAAATAAAGTCGGCTTTTGCTGTGAGACGAAGTTGGGCTCTGGTGTGTTTTTGTGAGGAGCAACGAGCGGCAGGATCTCCATTCCTGCCATTTAATAGCCCGCCCTGCAGGGTCGGGGCCCCCGGTAAAATGGAACTTTGTTGGAATATATATATATATATATATATATATATATATCACTCCACGAATGCCGGGGAAGATTGAAAGGCTGTCTGGGCGGTCCGAGTCACGAAGCCGGCGCTTCGCAAAATATCCGCTCCCAGGTTCTCGTTGTGCATAAAGAACCACTCGGACACCTTGAGTGCTTTTGCTCTGGTTTATTCAGCAAACCGGGAAAAACGACGCGTTTCGGGAATGACCCTTGATCACGCTCGTCAAACTTTCAGTGCCACCATGTTTAAATACATAAACAAACCCATTTACACCACGTGACATATGTTTACAACTGTGGCGGCCATTTTGTAAGGTGCAATGTTGCCTTAAACACATATGTATTTCTTATGTTTATCACATTGATAAGTACCCGGGATAGTATCTTTTGGACATATCACAGTACAATTCATTGTATTATTATTTAAGCTGACACATATAATCAAGCAATTGCGAAATTTCAATAGGCTGTGATACCCATAATGTTTTCAGTCTCGCCCCAGTGGGCTAGTCCGTTCTTGGTGTATTGCCCTAGTGGGCAAATGATATTTCAATGTCTTTAGAAAATACATCTCACACGTGTTCATAAATTGTTGACTAGCCCACAGGGGCGAGACTGAAAACATTATGGGTATCACAGCCTATTGAAATTTCGCAATTGCTTGATTATATGTGTCAGCTTAAATAATAATACAATGAATTGTACTGTGATATGCCCAAAAGATACTATCCCGGGTACTTATCAATGTGATAAACATAAGAAATACATACGTGTTTAAGGCAACATTGCACCTTACAAAATGGCCGCCACAGTTGTAAACATATGTCACGTGGTGTAAATGGGTTTGTTTATGTATTTAAACATGGTGGCACTGAAAGTTTGACGAGCGTGATCAAGGGTCATTCCCGAAACGCGTCGTTTTTCCCGGTTTGCTGAATAAACCAGAGCAAAAGCACTCAAGGTGTCCGAGTGGTTCTTTATGCACAACGAGAACCTGGGAGCGGATATATATATATATATATATATATATATATCTGCAAATACCTCGCAGCAGCGACGCCTTCCTAGCGAAACACGAGGCAAGGACCACCTTTTCTCAGCATTCTTTTATTCAGCCATTAAACAGATCGTCATAACGCGTTTCGGCCGTCCCAGCGGCCTTGGTCACATGGCATTACAGATTGCTTTAGCCCTTTTTAGTGATATCGTGCAGTCACATGTTCCAATGATGGACATAAACAAAATACTACATGTATAAATACAATTGTATATTATTTCCACATTACTAATGGTAGTTACTAACTGTATAAATACATAAAACAATCCTGCATTGTTCTATTAGCGAAATGTTGACAATACAATATACATTTATGGAGATGAGTTAGATTTTAAACATTTAAATACCAGCATAAATGCTGGTTCCTCCCACAAATAAGTGCATATAAAATAGTTTCAACCTTGTCCATCAAATATTGAATTATTATAGTGCATAAATTGGTGCTCACCAACGTGTATAAATCAAAATACAAATAATAATACTCTCTAAAATTTCATAATAAAAAAGAAAGATCCAAAAAGAAAAATTATGGTCAAATTTATCTAAAAGGACCATACAAAAGAGATGATTCCATTTTGGACATTTTTCCAGCCACTAAATATTGGAATACAAGGTATAATACCTCTTGGTATTATTTAGCTTATATCAATATATTCACCACTTTAACTACATTATTGCACAAGCTATTTGCCACACAATATATATATATATATTCACTGAAAAAACCATGGGTTTTACACACGTTATAGTTAGGAAATAGCATTTACAAAACCTACGAAATTCACTGAAAAACCATAGGTTTGACACATGTTATAGTTAGCTGGACATTTCACTCATATAAAACCATTGAAATTCCCCGTTATAATTACTTCAGCTAACTATAACTCGCGCGCCCGCAATGCACAGCTGATGACTTCACATATTACATTTTCAGTGAATTTCATAGGTTTTTTAAATGCTAATTGTTAACTATATCGTGACTGCAACCTATAGTTTTATCAATGAATTTCGGCAAATGTTTTTATCCGAAAAAAAGTTTTCTTGACTGGCAGAGTTGTTTAGGGACTCCTTGTAAAGCTCTAGAGGATTAGGGAGTCTCTACCCTGCCTTCTTTTTAACGTTTTTAAACTTTTCACTAAATGGAGCAGAACGCCTTTTTAAACTTTCGTGCGCGACCGGGTGCGCGCACCCCGCTATATTTTTGGGAAAAACATTGGGTTTTTCGACCCCTCGACATTCTTCATAGACCCCCAGAGAAGCTGTAATAGGTCAAAGAGTCTCTACCTTGCCTTCTTTTTAACGTTTTGAAACTTTTCACTAAATGGAGCAGAGCGCCTTTTTAAACTTTCGTGCGCGACTGGGTGCGCGCATCCAGGTATTTTTTTAAAAATAAAAAAGGTTTTATACTTTATCAATATTCTTCTTGGAGCCCCCTGAGAAGGTGTACAAGATCAGGGAGTGTCTACCTTTCCTCCTTTTCACATTTTGAAACTTCAGTAAATTAGACTGATACTTCCAAATGACGTACGTGACCGGGTACTGTCACCGCGTACACGTCCTAATGCGCGCATGTCAAGTCATGTGACTCGAAAACAACACTTCCAATTGGTTCATAGTAGTTTCTGTTCTGGATTTTTCCAGAACCCCACCCACTTCCCTCACTATCTTTTTTACTCTCAAGGGAGAAGAACCTTTTACATCTTTCCGAAGACTTTGGTGAAATGACTGCCGCACAGAATTCATCTTCTGAATCTGAGGAAAATTATCAGCTACCTTTACTAAAAAGGAAGGTATCTTTCATCTGGCAATTTTTTACTTTTCCTAAGGAACATAAAAAAGCGAATGCGCCCAAAGTTACTTGCACAATATGTAACGCAGTTATTTCAAGAGGAAATCCTTCGGAAAAGTATTCCTTTTCGATACATACGATGATGAGGCATGTCAGACAAGTGCATCCTGAGAAATTTGCACAGGCATCTACAAGAGCTCTGGCAACACAACTACCACCAGCTGTGGCCGGCACATCATCTGGAGGACGACCTGCATCTCCATCCACTGCACAGTTGGACTTGAGACCATGTTTGTCATCGGTGCATATGAAATGCAACTTGTGTTCAGAAATTATTGTGTACGGAGAGCAGAGCCTCACTCTTATTGAAAAAAGAATTAATGAACATCAATGCTTCGACAGAAGATGATTTTTTTCAATTTATTTTGTTCCTGTTTCACAGTGTTACAGTTCAAAATTTCGGTTCCAGTTTTAAAAATCAAAAACAATATAAAACTTGTCAAAAATAAAAAAAATAAAAAAACTACAAAACAAAACAAAAAAGTTCTTTTCAGAACTAACTCTTGTACCAAAAAGAGCTCTATTCACAAGCTGAAGTATCAACGCTTTTTTTCACAACAATTATTCAAAAAAGCGACGATACTTGCGGCATATTATGAAGGAGACGTGATACATTATCGTCGGTTTCATCGGCAGGACACTGCCGATAAAACGACGATAATGGCCTTCATAATATGTTCTATGAATTCCAATCGAAACCTATGTTAGATGTCTTTATATCTAACATTAGGTTCGATTGCAATTCATAGAGCATATTATCAAGGCCGTTATCGCCGCTATATCTGCAGTTTCCTGCCGATAAAAGCGGTGATAATGTTTTGCCTATCCTTACAATGCCTGCCGTAGGACCACTTTGCATGTCTGCCGCACAGAAAGTTAATGACATGCAAAGTGGGCGTACGTCAAACCACATGCAAAATGTGGTTGGAGGGGAAAAGACCCTATCACGAAGACAGGCGTTGCGAGAAAAAGAGCTGGAATAAACTTGTTTATCGCAGGACTGCCAAAGCCTGCTCTGATCAAGCATTCAGCAGCGTTAACATGGGGGTGTGGAAAATAAAACTGAATCCACCCCGTCCCCTAATTACAAGGCACACATTAGTGCGTGAAAACAATGCTTGTTTTCATGCGGTAATGTTAACTGCCGCCGGCTGTTACAGAATTTACTATTACATATGTGTTCGCATTGATATTAACGCACTGACACCGCAGAAAATTCCGGCGATAGCCGGCGAAAGTCAAATGTGCGATCTTCGGGGCATATTACCAACAACTAGCGATAATTACCGCTATGTTGGTTTAGCAGCGATATTTTTATCGCCGAGCTGCGGCGATTTTTATCGCTTAGGAGCCTTGCTATTATGAAGGTTTATCTCCTAAGTCTGTGGTTCCCAAACTGTGCACCGCGGCTCCCCAGTGCGCCGTAATGAGGTGCCAGGGGCGCCGCGCACAGTCTAGGGTGACTAACCGTCCGTAAATTCCACGGGCGTCCCTACCCTGTTATCTGTAACTGTGGCCATCACAGGGAGCAGCGCTGCTCCCCTGTGAGAGGCCTCACCCCCGCTGCTGGAGCGGCCTCGCACTCCTCCAGGAGCACAGGAGCAGCCCCTCCCGCCCATTGAAATTCTGTATCGGGCTGATTGCCACTTACTGAATGAAAATGGGGCAGTCAGGGATGTTCAAGCATATGGCGCTCCACCTCCCTCAGCGTACAGAAGGGATTCTGTTAGATAAAAAAAATAAAACGCCCACGCTACAATGTTAGAGAACACTTCATTTAAAGAAGCCTGTGAAATAAGTTTAAAAGAACAGGTTAACGTTCTTTCACTGTCTCCTCATTTTTGAACAGATGTATTTTCAATATTATATTCAACAATGCCATGGTTGCTGCTTTTTTATTTTAAGAAACTAGCAACCATTGACAAAGCCAATAGTCCTGGCTTGTTGTTGGTGTAAAGATACTTGCTGTATTATATATCTGCATTGAATGACAGAAACAACATAACACCAGTCGGGCGCAACACTATGCTAAGCGCAGATTTTTAGCCTAGGTGTTTTAAACTGCCCTCTGAATTACATCCAACACCCCCTTTGAAGAGACTCCCCCATTTTTTTAACACCTCTTAAAGCCCTGGAAACAACACCATTTTACAGTAACCTCACATCCTGGCACTGTACATCATGTGTGACTCATGACTTCTACGTTTTCAGTCTGCCTAAGTGCAGGGGCATAGTGAACTCTCCCCCACCGCATCCCACCCCTTGCTGTAGTTCGTTCTTGATAGGCCTCTTCTCCCTCCAACTCTGCAGACAAAGGCTCAGCTCATAATGTGGAAAAGTGGGTGAGTAAATAAGTATGGAATGTCTGAATGGCTGCATGGATTACTGAAAGGATGAATGGATAAATGAAAGGGGAATGGATAGATAATGAAAGAAAGGATGGATGGATAAGCGAATGAGTGGAAGTATGGATGAGAGAAAAGGTAAATATATGGATGTATGGGACGAACGGTGGATGGATGGGTAAAAGGATGGATGGGTGTGTTAAAGGATGGAAGGATGAGTGAAAGGGCACCTGATGGGTGAGTGAATTGGTGGATAGGTGTGTGAAATGATAGATGGATGGATGAATGAAAGGGTAGATGATGGGCAAGTGAATGGGTGGATGGATTAATTGATAAGTGAAATGGTGAATGGATGGATGAGTGAAACTGTGAATGTAAGGATTGATAAGTTAGTGAAAGGGGGTACATGGACAAAAGGATGGATAGATGAGTGAAGTGAAAGGGTGGATGGATGGGAGAGCGGATGGCAGGATGAGTGAATGGATGGTTGGATAAGTGAAAGAATGCGTCCTAATTACTTTAAGGAAGATAACAGGAGGTACATACCTCCCACCCACCGGTAAAAACAATGGTGGGGAGCCACGGCCAACTGCCGATTAGGTCAAGGGAGCCACAGGTCAAAAAAGTTTGGGAACCACTGTCCTAAGCGATAAAAGTCAGTCGAAATGCATGATTATTGCTGTAAAGTCAGCGATATTCATGCATTACCGAGCTACTGCTCTTAGTCATGTTATCCACCTACCATTGGATAACATAGCTAAGAACTGCTCAGGGGCAGGTGTTAGCTTTTGGAGATATTCACGCTTAGCGCGAATATCTCCAAAAGTGGGTAATAGGAGATAGCAATGTTAGCGACTGTTTCCAGTCGCTAACATCTTGGCACGCCCACTTTGCATGTCATTAGTGATAAATATCACTGACAAGCAAAGTGGGGCCCAAGATGGTCGCTATCTCCTACTAGATGTCGCTAACTGGTGTTAGCAACAGCTACGTACTACAGAGATAATTTTGTCTCCGCTTTCTTGGCTTTTAAAGCCAAAAAAGCGGAGATAAACCCCCTTGATAATATGCCCCAAAGTTCTTTAACACACATCATTTACCTCCAATGTTTTCACACATCAGCGTTGGTGAACTGACTCAGTGAAATGTTGCTGATTTCATAAAATCACTTTTAAGGGGCTCCTTGTGACAGTGCAGCCAATCCTGCGTGGAAGTGCTCACATAAAACATGACACTGGTATGACCAGGATAGACAAAGAAATAACACAGTGATGGAAAAGTATTTTTATTTTTTATACTTACCTAAGAAATAGTAACAAAGTAAAACTAAAATTCTTTAAAAAAACATAGTATCTGTGGAAGAAAAGTCAAAATAAGGTTATAATGTACATTTCATAAAACAAAACAAAGTAGAAGTGAATGAAACAGAAAGTGAAAGAAAAAAGACTGAGGGAGAGAGAGAGACAGAGACAGAATGTGTAGTATATAAATCAATGAGTAAGATAATTAATTGAAAGAGATAATAGCACTGAGGAATAACTGTCTAAAGGAAAGTAAAGTGAGAGAGAAAATGAGAGTATGATCAGTGATAGTACACGAAACAAACAGTCTCTAAAAGAAACGGACTAAGAGTGCGGGAATGTCTTAAGGAGATAGATAAAATAAAGGAAGAACAGTAAGAGAAACAGAGTGGAAAAGGGTGAGTAACAGAAGATGAACAGGGTAGAAACAGACAAGGACTGTAAGAGACAGATAAACAGAAATGAAGTAGGGTAAGGGAACTAAACTAGAGATTTAAGTTTGGGAATTGAGCATAATTAATGAAAGCAGAGTAAGGTAACAAATATTAAGGTACGGTAAGACAAAGGAATTAAGATTCAGGAAACAAAGGTGATACAGGGTCAATAAAGGTGAGTCACCATGAGACAACGGAAGTAACAAACTGAAGAGATAGATAGACTGAATGAAATAGTGACAGAAAAGATGTAAGAGAAACAGGAAAGAAAATTAAACAATGCAAAATGTGGATGAGTTAAAGGGAATAAGCGTGACTGAACAGCACCGACAAAGGAAGGGGATGAAAGGAAGAAGGATAAGAGAGAGGCAGAGGAAACTCTCGGATGTTATTAGTTGTACTCACCTTATAAATGTAATATCTGTGGAAGACAATAAACAAATCTGTTATAATACATATTTCTAAATCCAATGTAACAAAATAACTTAGATAACATATTACATGGTTTATTTTTGCTGTCCTCAGAATATATTGATTTTCACTATAAACAGTGATTTCAACAGTAATCATCATGTAACAGCGGGGAAAAAAAACACAATCTAAATGATTGTGTTTAAAAAACCCGTACAAGATCTCTATACATAATACAAATACCTGAAAAAAACATGTCTTAAATGTTTTTCTCTAATTCGCAATTTCTTGAGTAAGCACAGTACATATTCCACAGTTACAAACTAATTAAACCATACCACTTACCTTCAAATACCTCTCAACAAAGTTCCGTGCAAGTATGTTCTAAAAACATTTATCTCAAGTACACATTTTCTTCTCTCATACTTTTCCACTTGGCCAAATAGTATGAGTTAACTCGTTATTTTTTAAATACCTCTCAACAAACTTACGTCCAAGTATGTTCTAAAAACATTTATCTCAAGTACACATTTTGTTGTCTCATACTTTTCCGCGTGGCCAAATAGTATGAGTTAACTCGTTAATTTCTCAAATTACTTAATCGTAGTCTTATCCATTCTTTTCTCAACCTTTCGAGTAAAAATTCCAACGTGTTCTGTACCATCAAATATTAAGTAAACTTGTACCTGATACTATCACTATGCCAAATACAAGTTTCATTTCTGGTTTTGCACACCCTCAGTCACATGATATTTCTAAACAACAGAGTTTCATATCTTTACAGTATTAATCTTCCTACACCAAGTAATTTGCCTGAAATTTTGGTTGCAAAAATAGCAGATAAGAATTAGTTAAGTTAAAAGGCAAACGTTTCTTAAAAGTCAATTGACTATCATTGCAGAGCGTCCAGCCTGTTGGAGACTTCAAATAAGCTGTGTAATGTCCTGATGATGTTGAAGGCCCTTCATGAAAAATAATTGCTACAGTTACAAATGTTCTTCTAGAAATAGATATTTGAGAAGCCACAACATTTTTAATTAAAGTTGACAATTTACTGCCATCAGCTCTGCATCGTTGAAACATTAAAATTACATACTGTCCATATCTGTGGATAAATAATGTTGATAACATTTCTGAGTTACATTGAGAGCAGACCATGTTCTGATGCGCATCTTTAACTAGTTTATTAACGGACACTGCTTTACAGTCTGGTAATGTTAAATATATAAATCTTTCTGTGTGTATGTCAGTACTACTTGAAAATGAACAATTATCGCAATTATGTTCCCATTTATAAGAAAGGCCAAAAAGACTATCAATATCTACACCTTCATCTTCCAAAACTGTAAGCATACACATAATAAATTCCTGACAATCTTGCTGAATATTCTGAGAAAATTGATTTAGTCCTGCACATATCTCTAAAACATTCCTTAGTTCTGAAACACTTGCTACTTCACTATTACCACTGCTACATTTTTCAAAGACAGAATTTAACGAACAACAAAATGTTTGCTCCCGATTTTGTACAATCCGTTGCTGTAATTTTTTTAGAAAGAAAACAACATTAACCACTACATTTGCATAGCAGTTGACACCAGACCTGTTTTCAAATTTAAATCCAACAATCTCTTCAATACTAACCTTTTTCTTACTGCTACCAATGACAGCTACATCGTTTTTTCTTCGTTTCTCTACTACTTCACTACATTTTTCCTCATTTCTCCTTTTCTGACCAACCATACACTTTTGAATTAAAGGATATTGAGGTAAACTTGGAGCATATTCTCTTCTTAACCTATTATACTCCTTCACACAATTTAAATCTGCACTAATCTTTGTCTCATCAAAATCAATTAGATAAAGTCCACATAAAGTTCTAACTCGAGATAAAGCAACATACGCCATACCCTCTTTGAATACAGTGCTTCCAATATTTACCAAAGCACAATCTACACTTAAACCTTGAGATTTGTGAATAGTCGCTGCATATGCCAAACAAATTGGAAATTGCTTCCAACGGACATATAAGTCTTTCACAAGCAAAAAACGAGTTGAACAGCGACTGAATTGTTGAACTTCCTCAATTCCATCAAATTTGATTCTTAAAAATTCAATCTCATCTCTATTTGGGTAATTCACAAAACCAACAACATTACCCATTGCTCCATTCACCAAACCTCTTTCTACATGTAAATTTCTCCGTAAAATAATCCGACAATTTAAACATACATACAGATTCTTTTCTAAGCCAGCAGTTTTAGATATAGATTTCTGAAGAGAATCCAATTTTAACTTCAACTTTTGAGACAAAACAATAGTAATTCCTTCATGCTCTATTCTATCTTCAGCTTCCAGTTTCTTAATTTCTTGATTTTCTAACTTCAACATTTTTTCATTGAAAACCGAACATTCTTTTAGAGTTGGCATCAGGCATATGACTGACTTATCTGCTACCTCTTTACTATATATTTTCTCAGGTACATTATCTTCATTGGGAAACAACTTGGAAAGTAATCGTGTTTGTAGAGTTTCTTTCGCATCTTCAGTTAGTTTTCCAATCCTTATATCTTGAAGAATATTTCCATATTTAGTATCCTTTGCCTGTCGCATATTTTGAATCAGTTCAGTATATTTGAAATGTGACCATATATTAACATTTCCAATACTGCCCAGGCACTTTCTGGTGTCTTCATGTGTAACAGTTTCAAATACAGGTTGTCCTTTCACAGGAGTTAGCTGCAATAGATCTCTAAACACTATGACATGTTTGCCTCCAAATAACACATCATACTCTGTTTTAAGTATCTGTTGCATTCTTAAATGCACAAAAGCAAGCACACATTGGATACCATGCTTACCTCATCAATAATGAGAAGTTTCATTTTTTTAAGGACTCTAGAAACTTCACAACAAGCTTCTCCACATAGCTTGATATATTGTAATTTATTTTCATGTTCAACTGGCAGCATCAGTAAACGATGCAAAGTAATACCTTTAATATTATGTGCTGCCAATCCAGTTGGAGCAGTAACAACACAAGGCAGTGTTGACTGAGTTCTTTGCTGTAGATATGTAGTAATTCCTTTAATTAGGAAACTTTTACCAGTTCCAGCTTCTCCACTTACATATAGTCGAATAGGTTCAAATGACATACATGAGCATTCTTTTTTCTCATGACGAAAACCATGCTCAATGTGCTCTGTCACTTCATCATATATCTATCTTTGCTCAAGATTAAGTTGCTTCTCCAATTCTTCTAAGTTTATTACATCCTCTTGACCTTGCTGCATTGCTCTTTCCACCTCATCCATGGCAGTGACTGCTTCATTTTGGATAATTGGTTGTCCCAGTGGATCTTGACTCAACGAAGCAGAACTTTGACTATCTTGAGAACTGTCTCTAGCAATCTCCGCTGCAATTGTTGCTTCTTGCTCTATTTCGTCGTTCAACATTTGGAGATAATGACTAAAAACAGGACATTCTATACTACTTTTAGATGTGTTAAATAAATCTTCATAACTATCAAAGTCACCAAGTAGTTCCTCTTCTGTACGCCATCGTTTAAAGAGTTGCAAAAGAGCAAAATAGTAAAATTCTCTTTTGTCAGGTGTTTCGCAACTCAGTTTTTGGTGATTAATCAAGTGTCCTTTTCTTTGTTTGACCAGACATCCTTCATGTCCAATTACAGCGTGTACACCTTTATCAATATTCTCTGTAATATTCCTTTTAAAACTGTAGTTTTGAAGTATTTCATACAGACAAATGTTTTCAAGCAGAGTACTTCTATTTGGATAGTATGTATCCAACATATTTGTTTTCAGAATGTCTATACTGTTTGTTTCTTTCTGTGCTAAATATTCAATTTCTTGCACAGGTTTTAAAACACGGTTTCGTGTTCCTGCAAGACCTAAACTCACCCACAGGATATTTCTAGATTTGGCATTAAGACTTGCTGATGATAATCGATCACAACATTCATATGTTCCAATTTCTCGATGAGATAACATCTTCAAACTGTACGTATACAATTTCTTGCTTAGGCTCTTTTCATGAGAAATGTCTTCCCACATCTCCTTCAGTTCCGTCTTTTCAGATTTGGTGATGTAAGACATTACATATCGAGCCACAGCAATAGAGTTGTCTGCAACATATTGTATATCCATGTTAGCATTCCACATGGACAAAATGACTGGGTTATAGTCATTTATATATTTGGAATCTTCACCTCTTCTTAAATTGTAGGTATTTTTAGGTGATCTTCTTGTGATATTATGTCGCAAAGATGACATAAAATTGTTGACTCTTCCTTTTGAAAGTACCGGTCGTGCAAATCCAAAACGACATTTGGTATAGAATTTATTCTTTGATTTGAATTTTCGCCGACAATATTTTCCACAACGATGGCTTTGAAAGCGTAACAATTTTCCTCTTAAGTCCTTATCAGTTGTACTATTAGGTATGTCACAAGTGGTATGTTGTTCAATAACAGACAGTACAGTCTCATCCGAGTCTGTTCCAAATTTGGGAGCATCCTTGATCCATAATAGCATATGAATATGAGGAGCACCTCTCGCTTGATACTCTTTTCTCCAAAAGAAATCCAGAACTTCACCAAGAGGTGGATTTTTCTTGTTTGTAATAAAAGACATCATAGCTTCAAATCTATGATTAAAATATCTTCCCAAGCATACTCTGCACAGCTTAGAGTTAAAAACCATGTAGGTGCTCCTAAGTTTCTTAGCATGCATTTCAAATCTCCATGACAACGGTACCAATACTCATTAGTACCACGCTGACATGCCATTAAATTAATTAGGTGTGAATCCAAAACACTGTCTTTCTGTTGCACTTTATCCATAAATTCCTTTGCTGAAACAATTTGCAGATGCCCTCCACTTTTTAAGATATGGTTTACTGCATAAGAAAGACCAGATAAGTCACTCTCAAACAGAAGATGAAACAAATATGGAATACATTGACGAAATCTCGGATCTTCTGCATATAACTTTTTCAATTTGTCCAATAGACAAATCATTATCCTCTTCTTCACTTACTTCCTCTTCTTCTACGTATACATTTTTAGGTCGAGTTTACTTGAACCTTTTGCTGTCCATCCAAAATCTGACTTTTTATGAGGAGGATTTTCAACAGTTCACGTGAATCCCAATCACGTGACCTGCTCTCATGCACGAGCCTTCCCCCTGCCAGCAGCCTTTCTCTCTTCACAGCCATCTGTTCCTCTCTCCCCACCCCCCGCCGTCACTTATTCACGGCCGCAGGCCGTCCTAATTGTTCACGGCTGCAGGCCGTCCTAATTGCTTTTTTGATCATTCGCGGCTGGGATGTATTGAATTTCTCCCTACGCATGGCTGGCGTTCCCGCAGATCCAGAGTACAGTTGTTGGACATACTCGTCGCTTTTTAACCAAGCAGAAAACAGATTGCTCGCATTCGTTGGAGAGTAGCCTGTGAAGCCAAGGACGACAGATGCCAGCCAACAGCTGGCATGTATAGAGGACTAGGAACCTCCTCAGACGTCGGCCTGCAGTGTTCAAAATAAACATAAACACATTAGCATCCTGCGCCCTGCAGCCTCAGTGCTTGGTGTCTAACCTGACGCATACCCCACAACTTGTTGAGAAGACTAGACTTAAGAATATTGTGAGAACTCCCTTTACTTGAACGTATACACATTATCACAGTGGCGACGAAGATTGAGCTATTCTATGATTTTCCTCACGCAGGAAATGTAGTCTAATGGCGCTATGTCTCATCCTACACTAAGCCCAAGTGTGCGCCCACCGTGTGCACACGCAGTAATGCACACTGTGGTGGCAGCGGTTAGACAACGGAGTGACAGGTCAGCGCATGTTTCCTAATATACTATCTAACGAGGAAGAGGGACATGGAAGGCATTCCATCTTTATATATAGAGCACATTGCACATGAAAGATGAATGCTCTGCATTCTCTGTCTGTGTGGCAGATGTATGTGGTGGCTGTGACCTGGCAACCGAAATGCAAATAAATACCCTGCCTGAAATGAATTTACTTTTGGAAGTCAAAATAATTAGTGATATTGTTGTAACCGATTTATTTATATTTCTGAAAAAACTATAAATGGTTTTGTTGCTCTTGGTTGGAACAGCACCGGTTGTAGCAGTGTTAAAGGTTTTCATTTATTCTGTGCTGTGCTTTTTACATATTGTGACGTTTGTTATTTCAAAAAGGGCATCAACGCGTGTCGATTTGCAGGTTGTAAAGCTGGGCTTTCCCTTCTGTGTAAGAATGTGACCCTGAAATGATATCCCAGCTAAAGTGTAGCTCCATTGTTAGAGTATGCAATGCACATTTTCACATACATATTATATTGTTGGGAATGTGTATTCATATTTGCGATTCGTGAAAGCGTGCACTCCTCTCAGTATGATTATGGTGACAAAAACTGACTTCTTGTTACGTTTTTTTTGTTACTAAGTTGCTGAGTTTATTCTTGAAAATGTGTACATTTAGAAATTGTTTAGTTATGAAGACTAGACGTAGATATATCAGGCATGCATCATATTCACACAACTTCTTGTTTTAAAATACTGTAGGAGGTCAAGCGAGCTAATGCTGTTTGCTTTAAAGTGAAAACCCACATCAGTCTGCTTATTGCCCACCTCTGTGCCATCCAATGATTTATAATAATTGTACCAGCTCAGTTTCTGCTGGTGGTTGATTTCGGGAGTTCAGTCCGTGAAATGTATATGGATGATCCAGTGTGTGTGTGTATGATAACGGTTGCATCGTTTGGCACTGTACTTAGCAGTAATTGTTGATTTTTATTTTCCACTTGCCCTATATGTTTTGGTTGTTTGGAGCGTATTTCTCATCAAAGGAATGTAGGAGGCACTGGCTAAGTTCTGGACAGTGCTTTGACAGATTCATTCTCTAAGGTACCAGAGATGGACATGGGTGCCTCGCACGTACGGAAAGTATCTGCTTCCGTTTCTTCTGGTTGCATTTACCAGCTGCTGAGGTGCGGGTCATTGGTGAACAGCTCACGGCTAATTCTCGTTACATTGCACTGGACAAATGGAAAGCTAGTGATTCTGGTTCTCCTGGTACTGTTGGGCATGGCCAGTGCTTTAAATGGGCCGGTACTCACCGGTACTGAGTACCGGCACTTCCAAATTTTCTACCCGTCAGTACCGGCACTTTTCTTTAGTCAGGGAGAGTACCGGTAGTCTGCCTGAAGGCACTACAGGCTCGTATCTCATCCAGATGCCGCTCTGCTTCAGGATCTCGAAGTCGAACTGAGCCTCTGAAGTCGACATTGGCAGAGAGGCTGCTAAAGTCCAGAGGCGCCCCTTTTAATGTCCCCACACTGCAGGGGTTTGAGAGGGCTTGCTTCACGCTGTGTTTAACAGGGCAGTGTCTAGGCAGACCCTGCACTGTTAATTAGGCGTGCAGCGA
This sequence comes from Lissotriton vulgaris, assembly GCF_964263255.1. NCBI lineage: Eukaryota > Metazoa > Chordata > Amphibia > Caudata > Salamandridae > Lissotriton > Lissotriton vulgaris. The sequence continues at coordinate 601,695,630 of NC_141699.1, read as the reverse complement.
GCATTCAGGTGAAAGTGCTAACTGCCAGCATGAGGTCTGCACCTCCTTGTCTAGAAACGCCTGCCACAGCAAACTGGCTTCTTGGTGACTAGGCACTGTGGAAGCGTTTTTTTCAAGTTAATTTGTTTGTTTACTGGCCTCCTTCGAGCCCATACTTATGACCTTCACAAATGCCATTTTGTATGCTGCTTTTCCGAGTGGGACATTGAGACATTTTGGCATTTCACCTGAAAACGTCGGAGTTGTGAGGCGCTGTTTTTCCTGCTATGATTGCTTGCCAATTACCGGCATAAGGAACTTAATGAGACAATCATGTTTCCTGAGGAAATGCGGTTTAACATTCGGCTTCTCCTGAGTTATTTCTATGATAAAATTGCCCTGTACATAAGGCATATGTTAAATTGCAGTAGGTTATGCCTCATATTTTACTTTTGTTCAGGTTGAGACTTGCATAACTTAACCTGAAGCATTATGGGACTAGTAGTCCCGATCGTGCAATGAATGTTAACATGCAGGCCGACAATTTTGTCTATAAGATTACACAATTTGTGTTTTTCAGCCTCTTGCATGTTGTTCATTAAGCTTAATATTAGACTGCCTCTACCTGTTGAGTGAGTATGTGTAGTATCTTGTAGCGCGCTGTTTATTGGATGCTTCAGAATATCGCTCCCCTCTGCAATGCATTATTAAGACAGTAAGTCTTATTGGTATGTCATTTTCAGATTTTATCCCACATGAAATACTGTCTCCTCTTAATTGGTCTAAATATATATCAGCAGCATGTTTTTACTACATGTTTTTAATTGAGGTTACATTCACTGAAGGGGTCAGTCCCATCTTATGATTCTACTCATACACATTTTTGTGTTTTTAATAGTATATGCCCAACCCTTTGGCAGGCAATTTGATCGTTCATGTGCTCTTTCATGTTTACTGGTAATGTAGACTAATTACGTCCCACGCAGTCAAATTTATTTTATAATTTTGCAGTTTAATTATGTTTTTGATAATTTTTCATCTAAATAGCCACACTATTTGAGTGCAGAGTTGTGAATTATTCACTTCATGTGTCTGAAGCACCACAGAACGTCTCATTTCTATGTTTACTATGTCTAACAGTGGGAGAAGAGCTCTTTAAACTCACGTGTATGGCGCAGGCCAGATTGAGAAAGGCTGCTTTGGTAGCCGAAACCTTTCTCTTCAGTTGTAGGGTCGAGGGAGACCTGAGAAAATAAAGAATGCCATTTACCTTCAGTCCTTGAGTGCGTGCCTTCTTCTGATGGGAGCAGGATGGATCGTGGATATATATATATCCTGTATGGCTTTCATTTTGTGTAATGATGTAACCTGTTTTGTTTACATAAACACATTTCTCATGTTTTAATATGTACTACAACTTGCATAGATGTTATTATAAATAATTATGTACTGCCCTTAGCCCCGCCCCTAGCCCCGCCCACTTGCCACACCTCTAGCTCATTTTAGTGAGTACCTGCACCTATTTTTTCCCATTTAAAGCACTGGGCATGGCTGTACTTTTCAGTGCTTTATTCCTGCACAAAGGTCTGACTTTCGCTTCTTCCTTCTATCCTATAAATCCACTTGTGATCTCATTAAGCCTTTAGGAAGCGGCAAACTAATTTAAGCTGTGGTTGGGGAAAATTAACGTTTCTCTAGCTCTGTAGTATGAAGGAACAGCCCTCCTTGCTCTAGGTTCTGAGTTTTCCCTGCCCTACTTTCGTCTTGCCATTTATTGTTCTTGGTGGGGGGGGGGAAGCAGCTTCCATCTTAGAATAGGTCGAGTAATTTATTACTCGAAACTATTGTGATGAAACCAACTCTTAAAACCAAGGGCTTTGGTAGACGGATAACGCACAGTGCATGTGCCCGTGCACGCGCTTTTCTCCCGAGCCTCAGCAACACACTTCAAAGGGATTCCTTCCGCTCCTTATCTCCTCAGGCACTTAGCGTCTACGTGTGTCTCCCAGGCTCCTCACAGTGCCATATGTCGTCAGGGCGTCACACTTCTAACATGAACGACTGTCTGCTCCTTGGAATGCTGGCATGGTTGCCCAGTGCTGCCTGATCTTCTTCAAAGGCAGCTTGTAACCCGAGCTGCCCTCTGCCTTTGCATTCTGAACTCTTTCTTGGATTTCTCACACAGTCCATAGCTCTTCCTTCTACCTTTCACCAGGCACACACACACACACACACACCACCAGCCATCAGTGCACGCATTCACCAGGCATACACACCACCGGCCGTCAGTGCACACTGTCACCAGGCACAGACACCATCAGCCATCAGTGCACGCATTCACCAGGCATACACACCACCGGCCATCAGAGGCACACACACACCACCAGCCATCAGTGCATGCTTTCACCAGGCACACACACATCACCAGCCATCAGTGCACGCTTTTACCAGGCACATACACACACCACCAGACATCAGTGCACGCTTTCACCAGGCATACCCACACACCGCCAGCCATCAGTGCACCCTTTCACCAGGCACACACACACACACACCACCAGCCATCAGTGCACGCTTTCACCAGGCACACACACACACACACCACCAGCCATCAGTGCACGCTTTCACCGGGCACAAACACCACCAGCTGTCAGTGCACGCTTTCACCAGGCACACACACACACACCGCCAGCCATCAGTGCACGATTCCTCCATGCACACACCACCAGATGTCAGTGCACGCTTTAAGCAGGCACACACACCACCAGCCATCAGTGCGCGCTTTCACCAGGCACACACCAACAGCCATCAGTGCATGCTTCCACCAGGCACACACAGCACCAGCCGGCCAGGCACACACACAGCAACAGCCATCAGTGCATGCTTTCAAAAGGCACACACACACCACCAGCCATCAGTGCACGTTTTCACCAGGCATACACACCACCGGATGTCAGTGCACACTTTCACCAGGCACAGACACCATCAGTCGTCAGAGCACGCTTACACCAGGCACACACCACCAGCTGAGTGCACGCTTTCTCCAGGCACACACACACACACCGCCAGCCAACAGTGCACACTTTCACCAGGCACACACACCACCAGCCATCAGTGCACGCTTTCACCAGGCACACACACCACCAGCCATCAGTGCATGCTTCCACCAGGCACACACACCACCAGCCGGCCAGGCCCACACACACCACCAGCCTTCAGTGCACGCTTTCACCAGGCACACACACCACCAGCCATCAGTGCACCATTTATACAGGCACACACACCACCAGCCATCAGTGCACACATCAATTGTTAACGCATCCACAATTAACTATTGTAGCAATCGCAGTATGGCACACTTTACTTTTATCTCAAGAATCTTACAACGAGTAAGAATGACCCGGGGCACTCTTGGGCACAATTTGTGCTGTATATGAGTAAACACAAGTAGTCCAAAGTAGAGTATATATTTTACTCAAATGAATTTTGTAAGTTTTTCCATAGTTGTCCAATATTCCATCATATTAACATCATATGGTGAAATCATGAAGGCATAGCCATCATTAGTTATCCATAGTAGATATATAAATCAACATCCACAATATGTTAAATCCCCGATGCATTTCGCGCTGGAAAGCGCTTCTTCAGGGGGTCCGGTAACTGTGGAAGAAGTATACACCGGTAGTACAGTGATGCGGATAAAGCCAGGTCCCGGCTATCCACGAACCCGTAAGACACTTTACTTTTAAACATATTCATCTAAAGCGCAGCATGCCACCATTCTCTCACACTCAGCACCCTCACACACTCTGCAATGGAACATACACTCCAAATACCACTCAGTGCCACATAATTGCACGCCACATAATTACACTGCACTCAATGCAACATACTCTTCAAATACCACTCAGTGCCATATAATTTCACTCCACATAATTCCACTGCACTCAATGCAACATACATTCCAAATACCACTCAGTGCCACATAATTACACGCCACATAACTGCACTGCACTCAATGCAACATACTTTCCAAATACCACTCAGTACCACCTAATTACACTCCACATATTTACACTGCACACAATGCAACATATACTACAAATACCACTCAGTGCCCCATAATCACACACCACATAATTACACTCTACTGAATGCAACAGACACTCCACACAATACCACTCAGTGCTACATAATTATATGCTGCATAATTACACTGCACTCATGCAACATACACTCCAAACAATACCACTCAGTGCCACATAATTACACGCCACACAATTACACTCTACTGAATACAACATGCACTCCCCACACAATACCACTCTGTGCCACATAATTATATGCTTCATATTTACACTGCGCTCACCACAATATACACTCTAAATACCACTCAGTGTCACATAATTACACGCCACATAATTACACTGCACTCAATGCAACATACTTTCCAAATACCACTCAGTACCACATAATTTCACTCCACAAATTACACTGCACTCAATGCAACATACAGTCCAAATACCACTCAGTGCCACATAATTACACGCCACATAATTACACTGCACTCAATGCAACATACTTTCCAAATACCACTCAGTACCACCTAATTACACGTCACATATTTACACAGCACTCAATGCAAAATACACTCCAAATAACACTCAGTGCCACATACTTACACGCCACATAATTACACTGCACTCAATGCAACATACACTCCAAATACCTCTCAGTGTCACATAGTTATTTGCAACATAATTACACTCTACACAATGCAACATACACTCCAAATACCACTCAGTACCACATAATTACATGCCTCATAATTAGACTCTACTGAATGCAGCACACACTCCACACAATACCACTCAGTGCCACATAATTATATGCTACATAATTACACTGCACTCAATGCAACATACACTCCAAATACCACTCAGTGCCACATAATTACACGCTACATAATTACACTGCACTCAATGCAACAGACACTCCACACAATACCACTCAATGCCGCAAAATTATATGCTTCATAATTACACTGCGCTCAGCGCAACATACACTCCAAATACCACTCAGTGCCACATAATTACACGCCACATAATTACACTGCACTCAATGCAACATACACTCCAAATAACACTCAGTGCCACATAATTACACAGCACTCAATGCAACATACACTTCAAATACCACTCAGTGCCACATAATTACACGCCACATAATTGCACTGCACTCAATGCCACATACACTCCAAATACCACTCAGTGCCACATAATTAAACTCCACATAATTACTCTGCACTCAATGCAACGTGCATTCCAAATACCACTCAGTGCCACGTAATTACACGCCACATATTTACACTGCACTCAATGTAACATACACTCCAAATTCCACTCAGTGCCACATATTTACACGCCACATAATTACACTGCACTTAATGCAACAGACACTCCACACAATACCACTCAGTGCCACATAATTATATGCTTCATAATTACACTTCGCTCAACGCAACATACACTCCAAATACCACTCAGTGCCACATAATTACACGTCACATAATTACACTGCACTCAATGCAACATACACTCCAAATAACACTCAGTGCCACATAATTACACAGCACTCAATGCAACATACACTCCAAATACCACTCAGTGGCACATAATTACACACCACATAATTACACTGCACTCAATGCCACATACACTCCAAATACCACTCAGTGCCACATAATTACACTGCAATCAATGCAAAATACATTCCAAATACCGCTCAGTGCCACATAATTACACGCCACATAATTACACTGCACTCAATGCAACATACGCTCCAAATACCACTCAGTGCCACATAATTACACAGCACTCAATGCAACATACACTCCAAATACCACTCAGTGCCACATAGTTATATGCAGAAAGGTATAGGTGCCTTCAAGGGGATTTGTTTAACAAAATATAATTAAACGTGATTCAACTAACTCTTTAGGACAAGTCAATGGTCCTTTCAAGAATAAGGACCATTGACCTGTCCTAAAGAGTTAGTTGAATCACGTTTAATTATATTTTGTTAAACAAATCCCCTTGAAGGCACCTATACCTTTCTACTTACTCACCCAAGCCCTCAAGGGTATTTTGGGATGCTCACTGTTATTTAATCACATAGTTATATGCAACATACACTCCAAATACCACTCAGTGCCACATAATTACACACCACATAATTACACCCTACTGAATGCAACACACACTCCACACAATACCACTCAGTGCCACATAATTACACACCACATAATTACACTCTACTGAATCCAACACACACTCCCCATATTACCACTCAGTGCCACATAATTACACGCTACATAATTACACTGCACTCAATGCAACATACACTCCAAATACCACTCAGTGCCACATAATTACACGGCACACAATTACACTCTACTGAATACAATATACACTCCCCATATTACCACTCAGTGCCATATAATTACATGCCTCATACTTACACTCTACTCAATGCAACATAAATACACTTTATCTATCTGTCTATCTATCTATCACCCTTCTATCTGTCTATCTCTCTATCACCCTCACTCTATCTATCTTTCTATCTATCGCCCTCACTCTATCTATCGCCCTCACTCTACCTATCGCCCTCACTCTATCTATCGCCCTCACTCTATGTATCTATCTATCGCACTCACTCTATCTATCTATCGCATCACCACAGCATCACTCAGCACCACCAGAGCATCACTCAGGGGTACCACAACATCACTATGCGCTACCACAGCATCACTGAACGCCACAGCATCACTTGTCGCCACCACAGCATCAATCTTTGCAACCATTCAACAACTGGTTCAAATATGTTCTCTCAATGTTTCAAGCTTCATTAAAAAATGTCACAAAAATATGTTAATAGTTCACTTCTGTTCTTGGATTTTCATCACAATAAAATACAATGAACATAATCTTCACAAAAGTTATTTACAAAAGCTATTGCCATTATAAATTACAATAACTTAAGTATTAATTATTAAAAAAATAAAAGCCATTTTTATTTGTAATATCAATACATCTAAGTCAGGTAAATACAACACATATTGTATTACAAATGCTATAGGTGTCACATTTGCGAAAGTTAAAACTATTGGCATTGTAAATGACAAAGCTATTCAATTCACTATTTTCCAAACCAACACATAAATAAAAATGTGTCATTTACAATACCAATAGCTCAAACTTTCCTAATGCGAGACCTATTGCATTGCAAATGCTTGTTATAGTATTTATTGTTTTTGACTAAATACAACGTTGCCTTTTTGACTTTTCTAACATCCACTAAATCTTGCCAGATTTTCTTACTCTTTGTAGGTACACCATTAACTAGAATAACTAGAGGTTCCTCTTCTACATTTTCAACACCAATTGTCTCCATATTTTTTTTAAATCAAGTGGCAAATATACAACTCTACCCTTTAATCCTCTTTGTAAATCTGAAGGATTTAATTTCCCAGTCTTAGGCTTCATACGAACAATAACCTGAAAAGGATGTACACATTGAATCAGAATAGTCTCATAAGTATTTAAATTCATCAGTTCCGATGGAATATTTATCAACTCAAGATTATTATGTGCAGCTCTAGCAGGCATTCTATTTTCATTTAATTTATTATAACAATACTTACAAATAAGTTGCTCAAAACCCAAATCAAAATAGTTTTCTACCAACAAATAAGTCGCAAAATCTTTCCACTGACTATTATTTTCATCTTCACCTTTTAAATATAAATCAACTAACCTAGTTTGACTTTTGTAATGAATGCGTCGACAACACACACAAGGAAAATTTGGTTTTTCACCTGCAATGACCTTAAACTTTGTTATTTCCTGTTCAAAATTTTCAGTATTAAAATTTCCGACATTTTCTAGCACATTTCCTTCTATAACTATATCAGTTGCTGCATTGTCTTCATCTGGACCAAAATAGCTTACCTCAATTTCTGCACATATCTTCTTAACATCTAATTCACATCCATGCAAAAGAGCACTATTTAACTATTTAAGTTTAAGTGCTGGACTTTTTGCATAATACAACTTTCTCACTAATTTTCTCATTTTGGTATGATGCACTGCTAACATCCTGAAGTGATGAAAAACACTCTGGCATACTTTTTTAGAAAGACAAGCCAGAGAATGGCCTTGCAGACCTATTTTTCTCTCACTCTGCAATGGTCTAATTCTTGCAACATTACGATCTTTTTTTTTAGACTATCCTTACTGTACTTACGTAAGAAATTGTGAAAGACATCAATTGAATCCTGTTGTACACTGCAAATACTACTACAATTCCAACTGTAAACAGGAACATTAGGACGTCCCTCTAAATCTTCTCCAGCTATCACCTCTTCTCTGCATTTCTAACCACAATTTTCTCTTTCTCAATAGGACAACCATCCTTCACCTCATATGCTCGACCACTGGTGTCAACTACATGCAACAAATCGTTACATTGAAAGTAACTCTCTTAGTTAAAAAATGGCTCAGAAGTTGAAGTATGCATCCATTTCCCAGAAAACACTTTACAAAAATTACTTCTATTTATGTGTCTCTTCCATTTACTCTTAGCTTTTAAAACTCTGATTGCCTTATTCAGTGTATTTATTCTATTAATTACTAAAAGATATAAATTTGTCTCAAACGCGCCCTCAACAACATCCTCTATATATTTTTTCTTCTTATAAAAAGCAGATTTCCTTTTAGAAACTTTTTCCTTTTTTAATAAATTCGAAACTACTCTGTTATAAAACATACGTTTCCTGATTTCCGCAAACTGATTAGTACGTCTTTTACTGTACATATTTTCCTCACCGCTGATTTCAAAAACATTTTTCTTTTTTCTCGCATTTCTCCTTGTAGATACTGACAACTGTTTTTCCTTTTGAACATTATCCAATTTACTTTTCCTTTGAGACAACTTTTTTATGAAATCCTTGCTTCTCTTACCAGGAGCACTCTTCTTTTTATCTGTCCTTTGTTGATTAGATAATTCTTCTAATTCTTTCCTCTTCAAATGGTATGTCCGTTTATACAGCTTTCTTTTTTCATTTCTGGTCTGCATACTGATTTATGTTTCTGATAAAAATGAGAATCTGTTAAGAAAAAAGATAAAAAATATTATAGACCTCTACTAGCATATAATATACACATTATAACCACTGGCTTATTTTATAAGTAGAATAAAAACAATGAAACAGTCTCTGAATAGAGTAGGAAATCCTGAAGTGAATGTTGGTTCTAAATTTATGACAGTCCATAGCTGTGTCAGCATTATAGACGTATTTTCTGATTCTAATTTTTCAGGCATACGAACAGTACACTGATTTTCTAGCACTGTAGGTGATCCTAGTGCTTTTAATTTTTTTGACTATAATCTCTTATACACTTCATGAAAACATTTATTGTCACTCTCAGAAAGCAGATCAACGACGAATAGTACAAGAAAACTGTCTTCAAGAATGTTTTAGTATCAAAAATAATTTAATTCATTTAAAAATTCATATTCTAAAAGGACTTGTAGCATTATTTCATCAGGTACTTCTTCAGAATCAAAATTTTCATCCTCCAAATTCTGCTCTTCCCCTTCCACCATTTCTAAGTGAGCACTGTCGAAAGTATTGTCCATAAAGTCCTCATTTTCTGACTCAATTTCCTCCTCAAATACTCCATCTAGTAATTGCTCGATTAATTCATTAGCAATTTCAAAATTTAATTCAGTGTTCTCGGAGTAATTTTCCATTTTTGGAATCTTTTTTGTTTCTTCTGTATCCTTTTAAAAAAATATAAAGACTAAATTATATCTTTTTCATCAATAGATAACTTAAAACTACCTTTACTAATTTTTAAACTACATACATTTTCATACTTTGTAACACATTAACTACATAGATTAAGATAGCACCTTCCTCTTGTTTGAAAACAAACTGACACTATGATCCTAGACATTAACACTATCCCTTTTTATTTTTTTAAATAATTACTGCTGTAAAAAAGACATCTTACTGTGAAATTTGTTTTTAGGTTTTCTGGATATTACAACTGTTGATAGACTTTATAATTTATTTTTAGGGATCGATTTTCTGAGTTCACCACGACAAACTGCTATTCAAACTATATACAGTCTGAAGGGGAGGCTCACAATGTACAAATCAAAACATTCACTAAACAGATTACTACTTCCCACAGAGACAGTTGCTTTTACGTTTCAACAGCATACTCAGCATGTGAATTTCATAGCATTTACAAAATTTCATGCTCCTCTTACAGAGCGATCACGCACAGAATATCCAACGAAACAAAAGGAATGGAAAACCAACTCCCCCTACAATAACTAACCATCAAAAAAAGGATAAATACGGTCAACAATGTGCCCTAATGTTTGCGGAACTGCGAATGCTTAATTTGAACGGCCGCTTTTCGCAAGATCAGCCCGCATCTTCGACCAGAATTGCCAAACAGGCGCAAGCAGTATTAGACTACACCATAGTGGACCTCGAGGTACTCCAAACAATTGTCACCTACAGAATAATTCACAAATTGGAGAGTGATCATAGTCTACAATCAATTGAGCTGAGCTTTCAACATAGTAGGGCTCCAGCATGCAAAGATTTGCTCCAAATCCCGAGTCCCTACAATGTTAAGCGCCTAGTTTGGAATGGAAAGAACGTCGAAGAAATTATGACATTTGTAAAAAGTGTGCAGGCAGAAGAGGGCGCGCAAAACTTATTGTCACTGCAGGATAATTGGGAAAACATGACTGTAAGTCTAACCAACAGATTTGGCCAGCAACCCCAGATTCACATAAGAAAAACTAAAGAAGCACATCAGGGGTTCCTGGGCCCAATGGGGCGAAAAAAAAGGATCCTAAATCAGGAAATCAGAAAACTACAAGGAATAAATCCAACAAAGGCTGTAGACACCAAACGACAAATCCACAATCTAAGGCAAAAATATAAAAAAGACATATGGTCGGCAAAGACAAAACATCAAACTGAAATTTGGCTGCAACTACTAGAAGCCAGCAAAACAAATAACAATCGGAAATTCTGGGCAGAAATCAATAAAATAGCAAATGGAGCTGCCCACGTCTTTAATGCAACCATACTACAGGAAGACTGGATCCACCATTTAGAGCAAACACAAATGACCAATTCCCAAGTAGACCATCCAACATACAAGAAAAACAAGAAACAAGAAGTGGACCAAAACTTTGGTGAAAATTGAATCACGTCACGACAAGTGCAACTGATCCTAAAAAAATTGAGATCACAAGGTGCACCAGGCCCAAATGGCTTGCCAAATGGACTCTTTAAACATGATCAAGCGTTTTGGGCTGAATACCTTACCCCTTTGTACAACAACGCTTTTCAAACAGGAAGCATTCCCCCCTCATGGAGAGGGAGCATCCTGCATCCAATTTACAAAGCAGGCGCGCGAACAGACCCAGCGAATTATAGGCTGATAGCGCTTATCGACGTAGAGGCCAAAGTATACGCATCCAACCTTCTGCAAGCACTGGAGGACTGGGTCAGCTCCAACAACATTCTGCCAATTACCCAGACCGGGTTTAGGCCAGGAACTAACATATCATGCAACCTGTTAGCGCTAAACCTCCTCGTCGACAGTGCAAAGGCCAAATCAACAAAACTCTATACCTGCTTTGTCGACTTAAAAGCGGCGTTTGACACAGTCTCAAGGGAGACCTTGTGGAAAAAAATGGATAGCTGGGGCATACCATCGAAACTGTTAGAGGCCATCATTGACTTATACACATCGACCTGGGTCAAGATAAAAATAGGCAATGGTGACAGAACAACAGAAAAAATCCCCACCCGAATTGGCCTCAAACAGGGATGTGTCTTGGCCCCTACCCTCTTTAATATCTTCACCGCGGATCTGGACAATAGCATTGCGGAGATTGAAAGTGACCCCCCCAAGCTAGCTCAGCACAAAATAAGGAGTATGCAGTACGCCGATGATATCGTTCTTTGCAGCCAGACCCCCTTGGGATTACAACGCTCCATCACAAGGCTGTATGAATATACCCGTACGCACGGGCTGCAACTCAATTACAAAAAAACAAAAATCGTCTGCTTTGCATCACGGCCAGGGCGGCAAAAATTCAAATGGCACATTGAGGGAAATACGATAGAACAAAGCCCCTCTTACAAGTACCTGGGAGTACTGGTCGACGCAAGATGGACTTTTAAAGATCAACTACTGCACAGAAAAGTCCAGGCCAATAAACTACGCTTTGCTTTAAATCTACTAAAAACAAAACTGAATTGTCCTTCCAATTTACATCTGTTGAAGGTGATCGCAGCAAAATTTTTGCCATCTATCACGTACGGCTCTGAACTATTCAGAGGTAAAGACGCAAACTTCCTGAACCTCCAACAGTCAGTGCTGTTCAAACACATATTTCAAATTCCGAAGTCCGCCTCACAAGCGCAAGTACGCCTTGAATTTGGGCTATTAAATCAGCAACAAGCCAGACAAGCGGCAATACTAAAAATGTGCTGGAAATTAAGAGCAGCTCAAGAGGACACGCTGATGGGTCTCTGCTGGATTGAAATAAATAAACAAACAAAAGGAAAAGATGCATGGATAACAAAACTTGAAGAAGGTCTGTCAAAACTTAATATGCAAGAAGCCTGGAACACCGGTCATACCTTTGCGACCTTCAAAAAAGCAGCCAATGGTGCGGCAAAACTAGAATCCTGGATCACTGACAAAGCTGCATTAGCAAAGAAAAAACACGGCTGGATGGTACTTGCAACATACGAGAGGTGTGTTCCACAACCATACTTAGTTAACCATATTACACCATCTACACAACAGATGCTCCTACGAGTACGGCTGGGAACTTACATCTCAAAAGACCAGACCCCTGCATGGAAGCAAACGTGGCCAACACCACTCTGCAGACTTTGTGGTCATGCAGAAGAAACTTTGATTCATCTTCTGTGCATCTGCCCAACCCTCACAACCCTGAGACGTTACTATCTCTTGCATATATTCCGCTCATTTCAAGTTAGAACATGTCGGCCGGCAGTTATGCTAGCACTGAACAGCCAGCAGCTGCAGACAGCCTGTAGGGCCACCAGATTTCTTCAGAAGGCGAGCCTCCTAATAATGCAAACTGAAAAAATGGCAAACAATGGTATCAAATCAAAGGATTAAGGATTACAAAAGACGCCGATTTCAGCAAATGTCACAATGGTTTTATTCTTTTATCTTTTTTATTTTAAAATAGAGAGTAAATGCAGGTTTTCATTCATTTTTCATTTCTATGATTTTTTGTTATATTCTCTTTGCAAATTTTGTAAAGGTTTTAATTAACCATATACAATAAAATATTTACTTACAATTTCATGCTAACCATGAGGAACCACATCATAATAGACCTCTGCAAATGCATATAAAAGGGTGCAGACAGATAGTACAGTCACAGATATGCAGAAAAGATGCCCATCACACCAACAGCCATATCATAATACACCACAGATGATACAGCATGAGTTAGAGAGATAATGAAGACTTAGCAAGAATTAATCCACGCAAATAGCAAACTCTTACAGTCAAAGGATAGATGAACCAGAACTGCATAGAAAAGAACACATGGACCAGGCCCATAAAAAGATAGTGCCAACAGACAGTGGAAAACGATGTCAAAATACATATCTAGTGCAAGCAGATACAGACATGGCAAAAATAGAAGATAAAATCATCCAGCAAAAGAGAAACAGTGCAAATATTCTAAAAAATCTTGCTTATTATTTTAATCTGCACAAAACAAAATTGCCTTTAAAAAATACCAACTCACCTGTAAAAAAGAATGTGATTGTTGAAAAGTCTATCAAGTAGAAGACAGGTTGTTGCTTTTCAGCACCAAACACTATAAAAAAGAAGAAAACTGAAATTTAATTAACATATTACAGACATATTTATTACACAACATACACCCATTATAGCAAACAACAAGCCTAACAGATATATTCCCTAAGACTCTCTACCATTAGATATCCTAATGCCTAACTAAGTTCAATAATTGTTTTTTAAACACATCAAATAACCAAATTTTTCACCCAGATTTATTTGAAATCAAACTTCATTTACAGTGTAATCTCCCACACATTTCCAGGATACTACATGGAATATTTATGATTTGCAGTGCTAGTGAGAGAGCGCAGAACAGAGTTAAAAATTGTAGGCGTGCATCATATTCAAGAGTAGTCAGCACCCACATATATAGAGGACTTACTAATTGTGTTCAAATATAATGTAGGGTTGAGAACTAATGTAGTTGGTATTAGAGTTACACTAAGAGCTAATGTAATGTGCTTTAAAAATCAATAATGCTGTTTTAACATAGAGATGCCGTTTGCTGTGGAGTATTTCACTAATAAGAGAGGTGTTTAATAAATCACCATTGTGCCTTTAGATTCGCTTTATTAAACTCACAGTTGTAACTTTAAATGCGATTGAATAGCTTAAGTAGAGAATTGTATTTTGCATTAAAGATTGATGTTAAAGAACGTAAATGTATTGCTTATGTTAGGATGTTGCGGCACATAAACGTGCATGAGGCCCATTTCATGAGAATCGTGTAGGCCTGATTTGAAATGCCTTGCTTAACATTAAATCGTAGAAATGTTTTGGAGAAAGCTGCTTCAGCTAAAGTCAATTGCAACATTTAGAATTTGTGAGCCGATTCACATGCGTTCCTTTGCATGTGCAGGACAAAGTAGATAGTGGAGTAGAAGGGCCCATTGTGTATGAAAGTTAGGATGCTAGGCTCAGACGTGGAGGAGTAACCGAGGAATTCAAGGAAGCAACTTGAAGCGAAGAAGAGCCTGGGACCCAAGGACGTTTTAACGGACAAGGATGGAGAGGTGCCATAATGGAAAATTCTGGAAACCAACACCTTCTAGAGGGGCGTACCTGAAGGCGTGTCGTTTGCATTATAGGGTTTTGTATTAGGGACAGCACCCCGAGGGTGGAGGTAGAGCAGATGGGCTGAGCAGTCAGAGAGAGAGGTTGGTTAGGCAGAGAGCTTAGCTAGGACTGAGTAGCCTGAAGATTGAGATTGAAGGAAAGTGAGTGAACTCTTTTGAGAGTCACCACTGCTGACACCTTTTTCTGAATGGGATATTGTTGAGTAGGGATGTCACCAAGAATAGTGTAGGGACAGACTAACCTGGATTTTATTCCTTTTATAAATGCTTACTAAAACTCAGGTTATATCAATTCTTTTTAGCCTGATGATTCTTGAACTGATTCTTGTATTATTTCTGAGTCGTCTGAGATTCTTCCGTAGGATTATGTTTGTATTAAGCATGGGCGAATTTTGCGAATCTGGCGTTCGCGAATTTGCGTATTTGCGAACTCGCAAGCCGCAAAATCCGCGAATTCTCACGAATTTGCGGATTTTTTTGTGTGTGTTCGCAAGGGTTTCTGCCAGTTCGCGAGGGTTTTGTACCAGTTCGCAATTGCGAACTTACTTGTCGGCTCGCAACGGTCGCGACTATGTTGTTTCTATGTCTGGTTCATCATCACAGGTTCACAGCACCCTCTGTTTCACCACTGCCACCCTGTTTCACCCATGCCACCCTCTGGTACATCAATGCCACCCTCTGGTTCATCACTGTAGATTATGGGGGGGGAAAGCAAGCACACCTGCCCTGCTTCAAATGACATGAATTAATTTGGGGTTGATTTATTAATGTGTCACTGTTTTAAAATTCCAGTGTGGCACCTGCTTCCTTATCTGTAATTTGTTTTCTGTTGCAGTGCAATTTTTTTTCCCAGGACTATTGTGGCCTACTTGTAGCTATTCTATGAGCCTGCTGTGAGGGTCAGAGCAGGGTCATAGAATTGTTGCAACTAGCAACTGAACTCTGGAGGGACCCCAATCAGGAAGCACTACAGGGAATGGTTACTAATGATGAGTTTGAACTATTGCACCTGCTGAGTGCTTTCAGTTTTGCAAAACTCGTTTTTCTGCAGAACAGCAACTGTAATGCCCCAAACAAACATAGGCAACTGAACTCTGGAGGGGCCCCTCAGGAAGTACTACAGGGAATGGTTACTAATGATGAGTGAACTTTTGCACCTGCTGAGTGCTTTCAGTTTTGCAAAACTCGTTTTTCTGCAGAACAGCAACTGTAATGCCCCAAACAAACTTACTTGTGAAAGTTGATTTCTAATCCAAAAGTGATCCACAGAAAGTCAAAAGGCCTCAAATCCAAAAAAGTGCAGGCAAATGTCAACCTGAGGAGTTATTCTGATAAAAATCATCATTTTCAGAAGGTCTATGCTGCTTGCTAGTGGATTTCTTGTGCAGAATTGCAAATTTTGTAATTTCGCGAGTGCGAGATTGTTGCTGCCCGCCGCACCTACATGTTTGCAATTGCGAACTCTCACGATGCGTCGCCAAACTCCCGCGGGATCCTGCAGCAAGATCCAAAATGGCGCAGCACTCGCAAAATATCGAGAAAAACAACTCGGCAAACGCTGAATGACGATAAGTGAACGCCGCACGCCGCAATATTGTATCACCAAGAAAAAAAATCCGCTGCGTGCGAATTTGCGGATTTTCGGTAAATTCGCGAGAGTTCGCGGATTGCGGATTTACCGAAAATCCGCAAAATCCGCGAGCGGGACGGATTTTCCGCCCATGCTTAGTATCAGGCTCTGCTTTCCGTCTTCTTCGGGGCCGTGCTGAGAGTCCAATACCCGCCCCCTCTGAACTGCCTCAGAGTCCGAATGAAACGAAACAGACAACCGAGACAGGTCAGATGTCGCGGGAAAGGAAGGGGACAGCGGGGAGGGAGATCTGAAATGACAAATAACAGGAAATTAGATCACCCCACCTCCCTTAACCTATAAATGTCACCTTCTTTCTGTTCCTTACAAGAAAACCCCAAATGAGTGTAGGCTATACCTGTAAAGGAAAATACAAAGGACCAAATCCAATGGAGACAGTAGCTTGAGGAGGTATCAGGAACTATACCCAACTGTGAAGATAAAATAATACACATTCAAGATCTTTTGATAGGCAGAAGCAATTCGAGACTATCATGTGTGAGGTTGTACTACACATACCATTTACTATGCTTCTATTTCTTAGTATGGGTACTTCCTGTTCCAGTACTGCAATACCCCTCTTGTCTCCTGAATCAATGAGATAAGTAAATAATAATGAACCCTGCAGGTATAAAGTATCCACAAAGAGAATACGAGGTGTAGGATCCTTCGTGTTAACACCTTGATGATACAGCACACAAAGGACTAACTCCCCCCTGTGAACTCGAACACACAATAGTTCTGTATGCTCGGGTTCTGTTTAGTTGGAATACGAGGCTCTGTGTTACTCTCACACATAAGAGTCCTATCGCACCGTGCTCCTCCTCTTTGTGAAATAATGTACCTGGTATTTACAAGTTTGAGCAAAAGCAGTAATGCAGGGTTTTGCCACAATCACAGGAGTCTCTATCCCTGTGGCCGGAATTTGCCCAAACAAACCCTCTAATAGGTTCACTGAGTTCTGTTCCTCTCAGCCGAGAAAAACCTCCAAGATGACAAAAGCAGGAAGGGTGCGCTGTTGGGATCGGTGGAACCAACGCCTCGCACCCTGATTATAACAGGTTACTCACGGTGAAGTTGGACTTGGGAAAAAACAAGTCGGATTCCTACCGCTACGTGTACCAGGACCAAGAACGCCTCCACGGGATCAAATTATCGGCGTTTCCTCGCCGTTTACAGCAGCCCTTTATTTCCCGGTCTGCGCGCGCATCTCACGTTGTTACGTGACGTATGCACGGCATGCCGGGAAATGTAGTTTTTTGCCTTGGAAAGCCCGTTATTGCCGCTGACCCCACGTACCGAAGCCGCAGATCGTGACAGTACATCCCCCTTCACAAGGGGGGCCGACCCCACCCGCGGCTTATCCGGAAACAAACAATGAAACTGGGCCACCAACCGGGGAGCCCGCACAGCACCTGCAGGCTCCCAGGAATCCTCCTCTGGTCCATACCCCTTCCAGGAGAGCAAATACTGTAGACGACCCCTCACCCATCTAGAGTCCAAAATCCGTCGCACCTCATACTCACTATCCTGTTGCACCCAGATAGGCAAAGGAGCCCTACGGACCGGACACCTGGAGGGTTTCAAGAGGGAAACGTGGAAGACAGGATGAATGTGCAACTGCGCAGGCAAACGCAGCCGAACAGCCACCGGATTTACATGCCCCACCACCCGGTAAGGCCCAATAAACCGGGGATTGAACACGCTATGTCTCCTGAACTTGATATGGTTGGTGGATAACCACACCAAGTCCCCCTTTCTATACACAGGATTGGGTCGCCGATGCTTGTCTGCCTGGAGTTTGTATCTTGCTTTGGCCTGTGCTAGATTGTTGCGCGTATCCAAAAGCACTTTGCGAACCCGCAACAATCTGTCCCTCACCTCAGGCAGCTTCACATTGTCATTCGGTAAAAGCATAGGGGCGAATCTAGGGTGATGCCCATAGGAGCAAAAGAATGGCGAGTGTTGAGTGGATGCGTGTTGCGTGCTGTTATAGGCTACTTCTGCCACCCACAACCAGTCTACCCAAGAGTCACTGCTTTCCTGCACATAACAGCGGAGATACTGCTTCAGGGATTGGTTCAATCTCTCTGTTTGGCCATCTGATTGCGGATGGAAACTGGTGGATACCGAAGACGTTATGCGCAATGCGGTACACCAAGTTTTCCAAAAACGGGCAGTAAATTGGGCCCCTCGATCAGATACAATGTCCCTGGGAAGGCCATGAAGTCGCACTATGTTCACAAGGAGTAAATGAGCTAATTGGCCCGCAGTGGGCACCTGCGTGCAAGCTATGAAATGGCCCATTTTGGTCAAGAAATCCACAACCACTATGATGGCGGTTTTGCCTTGGTCTTTCGGAAGTCCCACAATGAAGTCTACTGAAAACTTCTCCCACGGATGTTCTGGAGTGGGCATAGGCTGCAGTAATCCCTGAGGCTTTTGTCTGTCTGTTTTCATCCGATTGCAGGTGACACATTCTGCCACCCAACGGCTTAAATCAGGTCTGATGGAAGGCCACCAGAATTGTCTCTGGGTTTTCTCCAGTGTTTTGATGAAACCCATGTGTCCGGCACTTGGGACTTCGTGGCACCAGGAGAATACAGTTTTACGTAATTGAATCGAGGGTATCAAGACCTGCTTTCCTTTCATAGGTATGCCATTTTTCATCTTCCACTCCGGATGATGTCTAAGCCATGTGCGCCACACACAGGTCTGCACTCCTCTCCTGATCTTCACCAGAAAATCATTGGTTTGTGTTGCTCCTATGACGTTGGCCGGTTCTATGATAGAACGGATGGGTTTCTCTGAGTGAAGCGGTAGATTTTCTCTTCGTGTTAGTGCGTCCGCCTTTCTATTGTGAGAACCAGGCTGGAATGTAACCACGAAGCGGAACTCCTCGAAAAACATCATCCAACGGAGTTGTCGGGGAGTCAGATGTCTGGCTGCCCGTAGAAACTGCAGATTCCGATGATCGGTGTAGACTGTCACCAAGTGCTTAGCTCCCATCCGCCAGTGTCTCCATTCCACGAATGCATCTCGAATGGCCAACAGCTCCTTTTCTGCGATTGTATAGTTTATTTCCGCGGGACTGAGCTTGCGTGACATGTAGGCTATAGGATGGAGCATGCCTGTAGAGGCATCTTTTTGTGATAACACAGCCCCCAGCGCAATTTCAGACGCATCCGCCTCGACAATGAAAGGGATGTCGGGATTGGCATGGGATAATACTGGTGCGGAGGAAAAAGCGTTCTTTAGCCCCTCAAAAGCGGTTTGTGCTTCTTCATCCCATACAAACCGTACATTTTTTCTCGTGAGCCGGGTGAGTGGTGAAACCATTCCAGAGAATCCGGATATAAACCTTCTGTAAAAGTTGGCAAACCCCAACAGGCTCTGGATATCTTTAACGTTGTTAGGACGTGGCCACCCCACAATAGCCTGCACCTTTCTCTCCGCCATTACCTGCCCTGACGGAGTAAGCATTACCCCAAGAAATTCCACTGTTGTCACATGAAATTCACACTTGGTGATTTTGCAGAATAAATGATGCTTCTGTAGCGCTTGCAATACAGATTTCACATGTGTTACGTGTTCCTCGGTTGAATTTGAATATAGGAGGATGTCGTCAATATAAACAACAACATGATGATCCAAATATTCGCGAAGTACTTCATTGAGAAAGAATTGAAATGCGGCCGGGGCATTACAGAGCCCAAAGGGCATGACCAGATATTCATAAAGCCCGTACCGTGTCTTAAATGCTGTTTTCCACTCATCACCCCGTCTGATCCGAACAAGGTGATAAGCGCTGCGCAAATCCAGCTTAGAGTATATGCGCGCGGCACGGACCTGTTCCAGTAACACTGGGATCAAGGGTAGTGGATACTGATTTTTTACGGTGATGGAATTCAACGCTCTGTAGTCGATGCAGCATCTCTTCTCACCATTGGCCTTGGGTATAAAAAACAAAGGGGATGCTGCAGGGGATTGCGAAGGTCTGATGTATCCAAGAGCCAGATACTTATCCAAATAGGCTCGCAACGTTTCGTTTTCGGGTATGGTAAGAGCATAAATTCTTCCGTTGGGGATTTCAGAGCCAGGTATGAGGTCGATGCGGCAGTCATACGATCTATGTGAAGGAAGAACTTCAGCCTCCTTATCACTGAATACGGTTTCATACTCAGCGTAACACTGAGGAAGAGACACTTCTTTTTCTGCGGCTGTGGCTATCGTTTGCAACGAAGATAAAGTTTGTGCCGGGCTCCAGACCCCCGAGAGACAGTGTTCCAGCCAATAGGGAGAGAGAAACCGGATTGTCTTTGTGGTCCATCGTATCTCAGGATCGTGTTTTTGCAACCACGGAAGCCCCAATATGATCCCATAATGCGGTGCTTTAATATTGTTGAACTCCAGTTGCTCATGGTGGGTGTGATCATGAGAAATCTCATACTCCGGAGTATGGTATGTGATGGGTCCTGCTTGTAGTTCGTTCCCATTAACCGCGTAGACCGTTTCGGGAGTTTCCTTTGGGACTAGTCGTACTCCCAACCGACGGGCCTCAGCAATATCCATAAAACATCCGGTAGCCCCTGAGTCAACCATTGCTCGAATGTCTTTCCTCACCTTATCAATCAAAATAGTCATGTCCAAAAAGAGGTGCTTCCTCTCATATTCCGTTTTTGGGGTAATTGAAGGGATGAGTTGTGTGCTTGAGTGCCTCCCTTCATTTGCCTTCAAGCTTTGGAGTTTTCCGTCTCCTTGTCTTTGATTCCTGCCAGAGTTTGTCCTCCCCGAAACCGGTTAGCTTTTGGTTTCACCGGGCATTCACGTAGGAAATGGCCTTTTTTCCCACAGTATAAGCATAGTCCTTGTTTACGCCTATGTTCCCTTTCACTGGCGGTCAAGGAGGCTCGCACTGCTCCTATATCCATAGGCTCTGAGGATGTAACCGTTTTGTCTCCACTACTCGCCGGTTCAGGTGGCATAATGGCTCTTTCTTTCTTCTTATGTTCCCCTTTCCTTTCCTTCATGCGATGATCCAGGCGTAGGGCGAGTTCTATCAAGGCAGAGCATGTACGGGGTTGGGGGTCTATTTGGGCCAGAACGTCTTTCATGTCTTCACTAAGGCCTTGATAAAATAAGGCGGATCTTTTGGCTTCAGGCCAATCCGTTTCGGCCACTAGTCGTCTGAAATTGTTTAAATAGGTAACCAGATCAGCATCTCCCTGTTTAAGTTTTAACAACTCCCTGTCTGCCGTGAAGGTTTCCGCTCTCCTATCAAAGGTTTTCTCAAATTCCTCCCTGAAATTATCCCAATGATATAAGAGTGGGTCATCCCTTCTGACTATCGGAACCGCCCACTGTGCAGATTCCCCCCCTAGATAGGAGATAAGGAAAGCAACCCTCGCTTGGTGCGTACCAAACATCTTAGGCTTACACATGAAGTATAACTGGACCTGCGTCATAAAGACCTGTACCTTTTTGTTATCCCCATAGAATCGTTCAGGAGGAGCTAGGGGTATCTGTGCAGGCATCTCCACAACCACAGAGGTAGTAGGGGATGTGCCACTCGTTGCCCCCCCCTGTGTTGCAGAAGTGGTGGGTAATCTATCAACCCTGGCACGTAATTGAGCATTCCCAGCCCTTGAGGCAGCAACCTCTCTATTGGAAGCTGCCAGCTCCACTTGAACTAAGGCCAAAGCAGCCAAGACATCCTCTAAGGTAGTCATGGCGGAATCTCAGCACTGCCAAGAAGAGGCAAAATTCTTGGGCCGATAATTCTATCAGGCTCTGCTTTCCGTCTTCTTCGGGGCCGTGCTGAGAGTCCAATACCCGCCCCCTCTGAACTGCCTCAGAGTCCGAATGAAACGAAACAGACAACCGAGACAGGTCAGATGTCGCGGGAAAGGAAGGGGACAGCGGGGAGGGAGATCTGAAATGACAAATAACAGGAAATTAGATCACCCCACCTCCCTTAACCTATAAATGTCACCTTCTTTCTGTTCCTTACAAGAAAACCCCAAATGAGTGTAGGCTATACCTGTAAAGGAAAATACAAAGGACCAAATCCAATGGAGACAGTAGCTTGAGGAGGTATCAGGAACTATACCCAACTGTGAAGATAAAATAATACACATTCAAGATCTTTTGATAGGCAGAAGCAATTCGAGACTATCATGTGTGAGGTTGTACTACACATACCATTTACTATGCTTCTATTTCTTAGTATGGGTACTTCCTGTTCCAGTACTGCAATACCCCTCTTGTCTCCTGAATCAATGAGATAAGTAAATAATAATGAACCCTGCAGGTATAAAGTATCCACAAAGAGAATACGAGGTGTAGGATCCTTCGTGTTAACACCTTGATGATACAGCACACAAAGGACTAACTCCCCCCTGTGAACTCGAACACACAATAGTTCTGTATGCTCGGGTTCTGTTTAGTTGGAATACGAGGCTCTGTGTTACTCTCACACATAAGAGTCCTATCGCACCGTGCTCCTCCTCTTTGTGAAATAATGTACCTGGTATTTACAAGTTTGAGCAAAAGCAGTAATGCAGGGTTTTGCCACAATCACAGGAGTCTCTATCCCTGTGGCCGGAATTTGCCCAAACAAACCCTCTAATAGGTTCACTGAGTTCTGTTCCTCTCAGCCGAGAAAAACCTCCAAGATGACAAAAGCAGGAAGGGTGCGCTGTTGGGATCGGTGGAACCAACGCCTCGCACCCTGATTATAACAGGTTACTCACGGTGAAGTTGGACTTGGGAAAAAACAAGTCGGATTCCTACCGCTACGTGTACCAGGACCAAGAACGCCTCCACGGGATCAAATTATCGGCGTTTCCTCGCCGTTTACAGCAGCCCTTTATTTCCCGGTCTGCGCGCGCATCTCACGTTGTTACGTGACGTATGCACGGCATGCCGGGAAATGTAGTTTTTTGCCTTGGAAAGCCCGTTATTGCCGCTGACCCCACGTACCGAAGCCGCAGATCGTGACAGTACATCCCCCTTCACAAGGGGGGCCGACCCCACCCGCGGCTTATCCGGAAACAAACAATGAAACTGGGCCACCAACCGGGGAGCCCGCACAGCACCTGCAGGCTCCCAGGAATCCTCCTCTGGTCCATACCCCTTCCAGGAGAGCAAATACTGTAGACGACCCCTCACCCATCTAGAGTCCAAAATCCGTCGCACCTCATACTCACTATCCTGTTGCACCCAGATAGGCAAAGGAGCCCTACGGACCGGACACCTGGAGGGTTTCAAGAGGGAAACGTGGAAGACAGGATGAATGTGCAACTGCGCAGGCAAACGCAGCCGAACAGCCACCGGATTTACATGCCCCACCACCCGGTAAGGCCCAATAAACCGGGGATTGAACACGCTATGTCTCCTGAACTTGATATGGTTGGTGGATAACCACACCAAGTCCCCCTTTCTATACACAGGATTGGGTCGCCGATGCTTGTCTGCCTGGAGTTTGTATCTTGCTTTGGCCTGTGCTAGATTGTTGCGCGTATCCAAAAGCACTTTGCGAACCCGCAACAATCTGTCCCTCACCTCAGGCAGCTTCACATTGTCATTCGGTAAAAGCATAGGGGCGAATCTAGGGTGATGCCCATAGGAGCAAAAGAATGGCGAGTGTTGAGTGGATGCGTGTTGCGTGCTGTTATAGGCTACTTCTGCCACCCACAACCAGTCTACCCAAGAGTCACTGCTTTCCTGCACATAACAGCGGAGATACTGCTTCAGGGATTGGTTCAATCTCTCTGTTTGGCCATCTGATTGCGGATGGAAACTGGTGGATACCGAAGACGTTATGCGCAATGCGGTACACCAAGTTTTCCAAAAACGGGCAGTAAATTGGGCCCCTCGATCAGATACAATGTCCCTGGGAAGGCCATGAAGTCGCACTATGTTCACAAGGAGTAAATGAGCTAATTGGCCCGCAGTGGGCACCTGCGTGCAAGCTATGAAATGGCCCATTTTGGTCAAGAAATCCACAACCACTATGATGGCGGTTTTGCCTTGGTCTTTCGGAAGTCCCACAATGAAGTCTACTGAAAACTTCTCCCACGGATGTTCTGGAGTGGGCATAGGCTGCAGTAATCCCTGAGGCTTTTGTCTGTCTGTTTTCATCCGATTGCAGGTGACACATTCTGCCACCCAACGGCTTAAATCAGGTCTGATGGAAGGCCACCAGAATTGTCTCTGGGTTTTCTCCAGTGTTTTGATGAAACCCATGTGTCCGGCACTTGGGACTTCGTGGCACCAGGAGAATACAGTTTTACGTAATTGAATCGAGGGTATCAAGACCTGCTTTCCTTTCATAGGTATGCCATTTTTCATCTTCCACTCCGGATGATGTCTAAGCCATGTGCGCCACACACAGGTCTGCACTCCTCTCCTGATCTTCACCAGAAAATCATTGGTTTGTGTTGCTCCTATGACGTTGGCCGGTTCTATGATAGAACGGATGGGTTTCTCTGAGTGAAGCGGTAGATTTTCTCTTCGTGTTAGTGCGTCCGCCTTTCTATTGTGAGAACCAGGCTGGAATGTAACCACGAAGCGGAACTCCTCGAAAAACATCATCCAACGGAGTTGTCGGGGAGTCAGATGTCTGGCTGCCCGTAGAAACTGCAGATTCCGATGATCGGTGTAGACTGTCACCAAGTGCTTAGCTCCCATCCGCCAGTGTCTCCATTCCACGAATGCATCTCGAATGGCCAACAGCTCCTTTTCTGCGATTGTATAGTTTATTTCCGCGGGACTGAGCTTGCGTGACATGTAGGCTATAGGATGGAGCATGCCTGTAGAGGCATCTTTTTGTGATAACACAGCCCCCAGCGCAATTTCAGACGCATCCGCCTCGACAATGAAAGGGATGTCGGGATTGGCATGGGATAATACTGGTGCGGAGGAAAAAGCGTTCTTTAGCCCCTCAAAAGCGGTTTGTGCTTCTTCATCCCATACAAACCGTACATTTTTTCTCGTGAGCCGGGTGAGTGGTGAAACCATTCCAGAGAATCCGGATATAAACCTTCTGTAAAAGTTGGCAAACCCCAACAGGCTCTGGATATCTTTAACGTTGTTAGGACGTGGCCACCCCACAATAGCCTGCACCTTTCTCTCCGCCATTACCTGCCCTGACGGAGTAAGCATTACCCCAAGAAATTCCACTGTTGTCACATGAAATTCACACTTGGTGATTTTGCAGAATAAATGATGCTTCTGTAGCGCTTGCAATACAGATTTCACATGTGTTACGTGTTCCTCGGTTGAATTTGAATATAGGAGGATGTCGTCAATATAAACAACAACATGATGATCCAAATATTCGCGAAGTACTTCATTGAGAAAGAATTGAAATGCGGCCGGGGCATTACAGAGCCCAAAGGGCATGACCAGATATTCATAAAGCCCGTACCGTGTCTTAAATGCTGTTTTCCACTCATCACCCCGTCTGATCCGAACAAGGTGATAAGCGCTGCGCAAATCCAGCTTAGAGTATATGCGCGCGGCACGGACCTGTTCCAGTAACACTGGGATCAAGGGTAGTGGATACTGATTTTTTACGGTGATGGAATTCAACGCTCTGTAGTCGATGCAGCATCTCTTCTCACCATTGGCCTTGGGTATAAAAAACAAAGGGGATGCTGCAGGGGATTGCGAAGGTCTGATGTATCCAAGAGCCAGATACTTATCCAAATAGGCTCGCAACGTTTCGTTTTCGGGTATGGTAAGAGCATAAATTCTTCCGTTGGGGATTTCAGAGCCAGGTATGAGGTCGATGCGGCAGTCATACGATCTATGTGAAGGAAGAACTTCAGCCTCCTTATCACTGAATACGGTTTCATACTCAGCGTAACACTGAGGAAGAGACACTTCTTTTTCTGCGGCTGTGGCTATCGTTTGCAACGAAGATAAAGTTTGTGCCGGGCTCCAGACCCCCGAGAGACAGTGTTCCAGCCAATAGGGAGAGAGAAACCGGATTGTCTTTGTGGTCCATCGTATCTCAGGATCGTGTTTTTGCAACCACGGAAGCCCCAATATGATCCCATAATGCGGTGCTTTAATATTGTTGAACTCCAGTTGCTCATGGTGGGTGTGATCATGAGAAATCTCATACTCCGGAGTATGGTATGTGATGGGTCCTGCTTGTAGTTCGTTCCCATTAACCGCGTAGACCGTTTCGGGAGTTTCCTTTGGGACTAGTCGTACTCCCAACCGACGGGCCTCAGCAATATCCATAAAACATCCGGTAGCCCCTGAGTCAACCATTGCTCGAATGTCTTTCCTCACCTTATCAATCAAAATAGTCATGTCCAAAAAGAGGTGCTTCCTCTCATATTCCGTTTTTGGGGTAATTGAAGGGATGAGTTGTGTGCTTGAGTGCCTCCCTTCATTTGCCTTCAAGCTTTGGAGTTTTCCGTCTCCTTGTCTTTGATTCCTGCCAGAGTTTGTCCTCCCCGAAACCGGTTAGCTTTTGGTTTCACCGGGCATTCACGTAGGAAATGGCCTTTTTTCCCACAGTATAAGCATAGTCCTTGTTTACGCCTATGTTCCCTTTCACTGGCGGTCAAGGAGGCTCGCACTGCTCCTATATCCATAGGCTCTGAGGATGTAACCGTTTTGTCTCCACTACTCGCCGGTTCAGGTGGCATAATGGCTCTTTCTTTCTTCTTATGTTCCCCTTTCCTTTCCTTCATGCGATGATCCAGGCGTAGGGCGAGTTCTATCAAGGCAGAGCATGTACGGGGTTGGGGGTCTATTTGGGCCAGAACGTCTTTCATGTCTTCACTAAGGCCTTGATAAAATAAGGCGGATCTTTTGGCTTCAGGCCAATCCGTTTCGGCCACTAGTCGTCTGAAATTGTTTAAATAGGTAACCAGATCAGCATCTCCCTGTTTAAGTTTTAACAACTCCCTGTCTGCCGTGAAGGTTTCCGCTCTCCTATCAAAGGTTTTCTCAAATTCCTCCCTGAAATTATCCCAATGATATAAGAGTGGGTCATCCCTTCTGACTATCGGAACCGCCCACTGTGCAGATTCCCCCCCTAGATAGGAGATAAGGAAAGCAACCCTCGCTTGGTGCGTACCAAACATCTTAGGCTTACACATGAAGTATAACTGGACCTGCGTCATAAAGACCTGTACCTTTTTGTTATCCCCATAGAATCGTTCAGGAGGAGCTAGGGGTATCTGTGCAGGCATCTCCACAACCACAGAGGTAGTAGGGGATGTGCCACTCGTTGCCCCCCCCTGTGTTGCAGAAGTGGTGGGTAATCTATCAACCCTGGCACGTAATTGAGCATTCCCAGCCCTTGAGGCAGCAACCTCTCTATTGGAAGCTGCCAGCTCCACTTGAACTAAGGCCAAAGCAGCCAAGACATCCTCTAAGGTAGTCATGGCGGAATCTCAGCACTGCCAAGAAGAGGCAAAATTCTTGGGCCGATAATTCTATCAGGCTCTGCTTTCCGTCTTCTTCGGGGCCGTGCTGAGAGTCCAATACCCGCCCCCTCTGAACTGCCTCAGAGTCCGAATGAAACGAAACAGACAACCGAGACAGGTCAGATGTCGCGGGAAAGGAAGGGGACAGCGGGGAGGGAGATCTGAAATGACAAATAACAGGAAATTAGATCACCCCACCTCCCTTAACCTATAAATGTCACCTTCTTTCTGTTCCTTACAAGAAAACCCCAAATGAGTGTAGGCTATACCTGTAAAGGAAAATACAAAGGACCAAATCCAATGGAGACAGTAGCTTGAGGAGGTATCAGGAACTATACCCAACTGTGAAGATAAAATAATACACATTCAAGATCTTTTGATAGGCAGAAGCAATTCGAGACTATCATGTGTGAGGTTGTACTACACATACCATTTACTATGCTTCTATTTCTTAGTATGGGTACTTCCTGTTCCAGTACTGCAATACCCCTCTTGTCTCCTGAATCAATGAGATAAGTAAATAATAATGAACCCTGCAGGTATAAAGTATCCACAAAGAGAATACGAGGTGTAGGATCCTTCGTGTTAACACCTTGATGATACAGCACACAAAGGACTAACTCCCCCCTGTGAACTCGAACACACAATAGTTCTGTATGCTCGGGTTCTGTTTAGTTGGAATACGAGGCTCTGTGTTACTCTCACAAATAAGAGTCCTATCGCACCGTGCTCCTCCTCTTTGTGAAATAATGTACCTGGTATTTACAAGTTTGAGCAAAAGCAGTAATGCAGGGTTTTGCCACAATCACAGGAGTCTCTATCCCTGTGGCCGGAATTTGCCCAAACAAACCCTCTAATAGGTTCACTGAGTTCTGTTCCTCTCAGCCGAGAGAAACCTCCAAGATGACAAAAGCAGGAAGGGTGCGCTGTTGGGATCGGTGGAACCAACGCCTCGCACCCTGATTATAACAGGTTACTCACGGTGAAGTAGGACTTGGGAAAAAACAAGTCGGAGTCCTACCGCTACGTGTACCAGGACCAAGAACGCCTCCACGGGATCAAATTATCGGCGTTTCCTCGCCGTTTACAGCAGCCCTTTATTTCCCGGTCTGCGCGCGCATCTCACGTTGTTACGTGACGTATGCACGGCATGCCGGGAAATGTAGTTTTTTGCCTTGGAAAGCCCGTTATTGCCGCTGACCCCACGTACCGAAGCCGCAGATCATGACACTTAGTTTGTATTAGTGCCTGTTTATCTTTTGAATCTTTTGCTGAGATGTTTATACATTCAGTTGTTTTTGGCTTTGTAATAAATCTTTGAACTTAGTTCCTAGTCAGTGGTTCTTTGGGGGTACAAAGGGGAATTTTTTGAAATTGTCTAACCATTGTTTAACTAGATTTCCTAATTCACTCTATGACAGGTAAAAAGGTCTAGTCGACCTGTGTCCGGGATTCTGGAGTATGGTAAGCAGACTCTAGAAGTAAAATCCCGCCCTTTCACTAGACAATCTTACTTAGCATATCTGTTACCCATCTTACTTGCCAAAATAAATCACCATGGAACACCAACATCACACTGTGATTAAAGCCTCTTTTTATATAATTTTGGGTGAATAATTTGCTTTCCAGTTTTATATTTAGATTCTGCTAATTATAGTGATTTGTTTTCTTTCCTATATTTTGACAATCACTAGTTGCAAAAAACTAATGACAGAGATGGAGACAGATGTAGAGTAGGAAAGAGACACAGGACAGAAGGGACACAGACCACAGGAGAGAGAGAGACAGTAGCAGGGAGAGGAACATGCAGAGAGAGACCAGCATTGAAAGCACAAATGGAGAGAGAGAAAAATAACAGGAGCAGAGAAAAGTCAAGAAAGAGAGGGAAGGTACAAAAAAGAAAAAGATGAACATGGACAGGGAGTCACAGAGTAAAAACAACAGACAGGGCACAAAGGAGACAAATGGCAGGAGGCACAGGGAGAGAGAGGACAGCAGGCAAACAGTACAATAAGGAGAGAGAGAGCAGAAGGAACGCAGAGATGGACAAGCAGAGTAGAAGGGAGAGAGAGATGGAGAGAAGGAGGGTGAATAGGAGGGAGAGAGACATACACCACCATAGAGACAATGGGGAGAAAGACTTAAAGCAGCAGACAGAGAGAGATACAAAACGAGCACGGGAAGGAGAGAGAGATCAAAAGGGAGAAGGAAGGCAACAGCGTGATTCAGGTCAGAAAGGAAAAGAAGGACAGAAAGGAAAAAAAGAATAGTAAAAAGGACAACAAAAAGAGGGAGAGCAAGACAAACAGAAAGAATTGGACACAGAGTGAGGTGACGCCACAACAATATTCTTGTACCTGACTTTCAGAAAAAGAAGGGAAATCCACACTAAAAATGACTCTCTTTAAAGAATTTCCCTTCCTTTACTACACTCACCTACCATGATCTCATTGCGTCACTTCTCCACTACTCACAACTAGGCAGTGTCAAAAATATCAATACCACACATAATCTACCTACAGTTTCTGAACGTGTCTGTATCGGGCTCTGTTTTTTGCTCTGCCACTTTTCCTTGCACTACTGCAACAGCAGGCTGTCACTACAGGCCGGAAAAAAAAACTGTCTGCCTATGCCAGGGCTCAAAAGTGGAGCCCGATAGACACCGAGCCTACCTTTAAGAAACTGCCTGTGCTGAGACCCGAAGAGACCCGGCCAACTTAAAGCCCTGAAACTATCTTAATGTCTCCTCTCTCTTTGGACCTTTAAATTTGACTTTCAAACCATGTTTGCTTTCCATGACACACGCTTCTTTTTCGGTGTTGCACATTCAACGTCTAGACACTTTATCCTTTTTAGTATCAGAAGCCGCAGCTGCAACATGGCTAATCCACAAATTAATTAGTCTATCTTTCGCGTTTTTTCAGTGTTCGAATTCCATAATTTTTTTTCACATAAATAGATACGAGCGGCTCAGTACCTCCTACTGGCATAAACCCAAGTCGCTCCCTTTCACTTACAAATGCCTTAGAGACGACAAAAAATTATCGGGCAGATTTACAAGCCCCTTGCACCACTTTTGCGTCACTTTTAACATGGGAAAAGTGACGTAAAAGTGGCGCACGGGGCATGTAAATCTGCCCCTATATCTGTATAGAGATGAGTGTACTGAAACATGGGATTAGTCATTCACATCCAGGCACTTCCAATTGCATGACTTATTTAACTAGAACCGCTGTAATGTTGCATGTGTTTTCAAAGATGCAGCGGTGCCTGCTATAATGCCGACTTTTACCTTATTGGTCAAAAGTGGTTATTTATTTTCAAGCAATGAGAATTGTTATGAGTTATTAAACGACAAAGCTTACGCTGTAATAGTCACTTTGCATATGCTTCCCTGTAAGAATGTAGTTTATCCACCCCCACATGGGAGCCTTGATGTTTCCATCTGCCCGCGAATTCCGGCCTTGAATTCAAAGTTCAATCACTAGACATGAACAAGAGCCTTATTGTCACAAAAACAAGTTACCCTAGCATCTGTTCACAAACATATCTCCTTCACTTAGCTAACACTCGCAGAGAAGTGCATACCTTATTAAATAGTGACCTTCCTTTACAATTTGCTGAGGTGACTCCCATAATCTTTAACGCATCCTCCACTTCAGGGCTGGCTGATTTTTTTTATAACTACTAAGCAATGGTTTAGTGACTTCTTTGCCAGAAATTATTTGAAGTCATTCTGCTACTCTTCACTCCATATTCGCCAACCTATTTTTGTGGACTTCCTGTTCTACTACCAGTGGCTGCTGCTTTTGTGTTCCTATTTTGTTTATTACAAAATGGATGTCCGTCCTGTCTTCGCAAACGAGCCGGAGCACTTAGAACTGTTTCGCCAGAGGATGCTTGAGTACTATGGCATCCTGCCACTCGCGACTTTGAGTGCATCATATGGATTATCATTTCGATTTTCCTATTTCACCTGTGTTCAGCCTGTATTTCATTGCCTGAGCTGTGATTTCATGTGGGCCCTGGACTTATGTCTCTGCAACTTGGTATCTCCTGAAGTGAATTACAATCATCTCATGAATCCGTTAATTGATCATGAACATCTTTGTTCCGACGGAGGGATTATGGCCTTTGCAGCGATACATGGAGTTCTGGGTCATTGGAATATATTCGCAGCGGCGCAAGATTTTTTGGCACACAGCTACATAGAAAAGTCACCGAGTTGTCCTCTGATGGTACTAGAAGCTCCGGTAATTGAAGAGCATGTATGTTCTTTTCCTCTTTTCAATTGGATGGCTGACTTGTTTTCGGATGATAACAGTGACTTCCTTTTAGAAGCGGTTGCTGCTTATTTCGCCTACTCAGTTGTTGGATGACTCTTATGCAAGCCATTGACGTCTAAAAAATTTTTTCCCTCCCTATCTTTCTCACGTTTTCTTGGACTTCTTTTTTTATATAAACAGACCTATTGGCTTTACTAACAGTGGACATTACAATTTCGTGCTGGTCAGATTTTCGTGTTTTATGTGGACTAATTTTTTTTTCCTCACCTACTCGATTTCGAACTAAACATTTCATTGAACTCTAATTTCAACAATTCAGTTGCTTATCTTATCTTATCTTATTTGAAACGTACTCAGAGCAAGGCAGGGTAATATATGGTTACATGTGCCCTGATTAATGTGTAAAGTTAGCATGAGTTTTTTATAAGTTTAAACGCCATTTTCCCTTTCTGCTGCTTATTTGCGCCTGACACACATCTGCTGCTTTACTTTTCTATCTACTGAAATATTTTCGATTCATACGAGAAAAATATGTTGTTACACAGATATTAGCCTTGCTTATCGAGCTGTATCTCACATCGAGTACTGAAACCTTCAAAAGATATCTCAATACAGTAGTTGTTCTCAACACTGATTTTCGAACGTTCCTACAGATAACATACATGCAGCTCCAGCCAACTTGTCACTTTTGGCGCGTTTTTTATTTCCTTATTGTTAATGAGGTGATGTCTAACCACTAGCATTTTCATATATGGTTGCTGAACTTAAAGTCAAAAGACACCTTCTTAGATTTAATATAATTTAATATACTTCCTCAGGAGGGTGTAGAATATGTTTTGGTAAACCCTATTCATTTTACATCATACTATGCTTGCACCGTTTGTGTTCTATGGACTAGTAACTATGCCGATCACTTTGTTTCTTACAATATCTTTACTCGTATTAGATAAGAAACTTCGCTTGAAAGCATTGCATTAGTGAATAAACATTTCAAATATACACGTTCCCTCTTTTAATCCATATTCTGAACTGAAATTATTGTATACTGAAAGAGTATTCATGTTTTCCACGTAACCTCAGCTGTACTAAGTTCATGTTTTCTTTTGTCGACCTGAGTTACTCATACTGCAACCCGCGGGCCTGTTACGGCCTGTCAAGCCTTTCTTAGCGGGTCGCAGAGCATGCACACAATCGTACCTCTGGTAAAAAAATAATTTATTACTGTTACCAAGCACCGCCGCAGTTGCGCTTCACTCACACTGATAATCACTGCTCCCCCGCTTCTACAGAGCAGACGCTATCTCGTATTTCACTACTTATCACCCTTTCATCTCCACTATAACAAACACTTCTCCGCCAGCCACCAGAGAACAGAGTGGAAAATCAAACGGACTAAGAAGTGAAATATGACAAACCCTCTGCTCTGTGGAGCCGAGCGAGCGGTAATTGTGAAAGTAGACATTCACTAGCGCTTCAAAAAAGCATCTCAATTACATAAATAGTCTTTTGAAAACCTGCCAAGTACTTTGATGCGACTATCTGTGTGTGCCTGCAGAGCAAACTTCCTCAGCCCGGACTGAAGGCAGATACAGACAGACACACACGTTATGTTATGTTATGTTAATTTCGATTTATATAGCGTCAAATCACCGACAGGTCTCTTAGCGCTTGCTTTGGGAACCCGTCCTGGCTTTCCCTGTGAGATAACCCCTACTGGGCACCTCCACGGTGAAGACCAGGCATCCCATCGCGGGGGGCCGTAGTGGAGATTAAGCAAGCTATTGCCCAGAGTTGCAGAGTGTGAACCCATGATTCGAGTAGGCACCGAGGCGAGAATTATCGAGTCCATGGACATTTTGAGCTCAAGACCCTGCCGCGTCGGGAATTGAACCCTGGTCCCGGGGCTGACCTCTGCATCAGGGTCTGCCTCCTCTAACCAGTGTATATTTACAACAAGGGGTGGTGAGGGACAGAGTCTCTGAATTAAGCAGAAAGCTCTCACCCAGTCAAGAGATCAGGGCTAGATCCAACACCGTTTTTTAGCTCACTGCACCATCCCAGTTTCAGAACCTGGCTGTATGCAAATTAGTCTGTTCCTGTCCCAGTGCATGATGGGAACAGGGCAAACCAAACTACAAAAGCTAATTCTTACACTGGGAAGGAAACAAGCTCCCGGTGAGCCACACTTCTCTACGCACACACTAAGATAACACAGGGCAACGGAGACGGAAAGCAGGAGGGAGATAAAGATGGAGTCAGACGGCAGGAGGGAGAGAGATCTATGTATACTCGGTCTGCTACCCCAATGTATGAAGGCATGTACTGCACGAACCTGGGTACAACCTCATGGTCACAAGTTTTCATTTTATTCGGCCCCCTCCCCCTCTCACCCCACCCCCACCAGTGCAGCCCGCGGCCACAAACCACACTGTAATTTTGTCGTCTGACAGAAAGTTTATGAATACCTTAAGCATTAGCACTTTTTGACGACGGTATCACATGTAATCTACCATTTCTCTCTCTACCTGCATTATCTGTGTCTCTGCTAATACCATTTTTTCATCTCCAAACAAACTTTACAGATTATATGGAAACGCTTCCAAATCACTCAAATAATTACTGTCTATTTTAAACATATTTTATATACCTTTTTTTCAGTACACCAAAAATATATGCAAAACTATAATTCACACTTGAAAGAATGTGAAGAAAGGGCGCACAACCCCCATTAAATTCACAGGACTTCAGCCCCCCCCTCCCGTCTGGTGTGGCAGCCCAAGATAACATAGATCCCAGATACACACAGAGCCGCACCTGAACGTTTCACATCTCTGTAAAGAACCATTTGAATGTTAATTAGGCCTTGCAGTTGTTTTACCCCTTCTAAGAGCCCCTGCAGCTTTACTCTGCCTACTAATTAAACGTTCATGTCCCCCTAACAATTTTTTTTTATTTGCCCCCCCCCCCCGAAATTTCGTTCCAGTTCCGTCTCTGACTGACAGTGAATAAAAAGAACTAACAGTAAGGGATTACATAAGAACATGACTGAAGACCATTCAGCTTAATGAAATTTATTAATCGAAATTTAAAACTAATAATTGCAAACAAATAATGTAGATAAAAAGTGATGAAACGAAATGGAAGAATAGTTGAAAAAATACAAAACAGTGCCAAAGTCAAAAATGAGGTTACTCAGAGACTGTGAGGGAAATAAACAATTATAGTGACTAAACCACATTTTACGGTACATCACAAAAAAAACAGTTAGAGACTCACCTTTACCAATGTTTTAGAAGATGTAGACCAGTGACAGTCACAAAACAGATATTCGTTTGACAGAACTCTCAATAATGCTTCTATCACTGCAACCAAAGTTTAATGGCACAGATGTCCTCTCAATACAGACTCATATATGTCTCTTCAACCAATCATATTTGTTCCCGCACAATTTTAAAAATCAAATTAACATTTCAGTTGGTTGTCCCTTTCAATATTTTCAAAGTCACATAAAGGTCACCCTTCACCCTCTGCCTTCTCTAGCTGTTACCATGGTAACACCTCATTCTGCACCTGGCTGAAGGCACAGGTCAAAAGTTCATATCTCAATGTTCTATATCAAAGCAAGAAGGCTGATTTCCCTCCAAAAACACCTGCCTATCCACTGCTTTGTTACATTTCATTTTTTTCACAACCAATAGTACTTTTCGTTTAAAAAAAACATTAACATGCAACGCAGTCTTCAATCTTACGGTATAAGAATCAACCAATCATTTTTTGTGTTTCAACCACACTAAACCTCATCCACTTTTTTATCCTGACTTTCAGCTTTTAACTGCCATTCCACTTCCAGAACCCATCGGAGTACTACTGCATCTGCCTTGAAAATGAAGGTTTGGCTTTTAGGACACAGCTATATTCACTGGAGTGAAAAATATGCAGCAAACAGACGAATTTCAAAACTTGATTTACCAAATGTGCAGATTACGTGGATTGGCCAGAGAGGATTGAGATGTCACCAATTGATACCATTGGTGAAAACTTTTATGCATCTCCCAGAACCTGACCTTATAATTGTGCACTGTGGTGGGAACGATCTAGGCACATTGACTGGGGTAGGTCTGGAAATGCTTTTAAAGGACACCTTTCGGCGAATGATGACCCTTTTTCCTCGAACTGTCTTGGTGTATTCCAATATATGCCAAACACAAAAATGGAATTGGTCCAATCAACATTGTCCACAGATTGATAAAGCAAGGAAACATGTAAATAAATCTGTTTCTGCTTTCCTCAGAGAATATAGCATGGGTTCTATATACCACAACAACTTGCGTTACAACATGCAAGGCATCTATAGGAGAGATGGTGTTCATTTCACGGATGAGGAAAATAGAATCTTCCTCTGTAACATGAGACTCTGCATCGGTTCTTACTTATAAGTGCAGAAAAAACTCAATTAACACAAGGGCTCTTTTAAGAGCCCCCTTACATCTAAACACTCAAACTTGTGATTTATCTCCATCTTTCTTTATATTTTCGTTCGCCGTGTGCGACCGGGTGCGCGCACCCCGCAACTTTTTTGGGAAAAAAAAGCTACTTTTAGACTTTCGGAGTCCTTAATAAACCCCTGAGGAAACCTACGAGATCAAACAGTCTCCACCCTGCTCCCTTTCCATGCTCTACACTATAGTTTTTCACTGTCTTGTAAATAGGGGTGTGTGAAGAAGTGTGCGCACCCCGCAACTTTAAAAAAAAATATATATATTATTTTCGCGTTCAGGGTCCTTACTGCACCCCCTGAGAAAACCTACGCGGCCAGACAATCTCTACCTTGTCCCCTTTCCATGTTCGAACCCTTTATTCTGTACAATATATTCACTCGCACTAACAAAATGGCGGTCAACACTTCCTGATTTCCTCCGAATCGAATGTTGACAGACGTCAAACAGCAAATCAAAATTCCGCTCACGCACCCGTGCGCGCTTACAGATATATAATTGAGTTCAACTTTAATTTTCTCAGCAACTACTGAGCGGATTTACACCATTCAAAGAAAAGCTTAATCTGCGAGCCGGACTCTACCTTTTTGCCAAATTTCTTATAAATCCATTCAGCCGTTCGAGCTGTAGCCGTGTCTAAACGTCCTCTGGAAAATAACATGGGGAAAACACGTTTTGGGACCCCCTTTTTATCTCAGCCCCCACTTGACAAATCCCCCCAAAACTTTCAGGGAAGGAGCGCAGCGGACCGAGCCATCTTCTTTGAGAAATTTGCAAAGATTCGTCCACCGGGGCCAAAGTTAATCCAAATAGAATGTTGCGGATTTCCTATGGAAACTAGGTCCTAACTATAACTACCTACTGACGACCGCCAGTAGGTAATATATATATATATATATATATATATATATATATATATATATATATATAGATATATATATATATATATATATAAAACACATGCTCAGGGCTCGCACTCACACAACCTTTTCACTAACTCATCCATTATGCAGCTGAAAATCTGCCTTCCTCAAAACTTGGGACCTTTAAGTCCCCAGACTTCATATTTATGCTCTGGATTCCCAATCTGAACATTAGAACCATCCATCTGGATCCAGTGCTGAAGACTAATTGTACTGGGCCACCAGCAAACATCAGCTCGGTTGTCTAGAGAAGAACATTTGCTCTTTTTTTATTGGAGTGTCAACTATTAACTTTTATATTACTGAATTTTGTGATCTTCCACTTACGTTTTTTAATATTTTTTAGAATCAAACATTTTTATTATGCGGTCAGAACATCTTTGTACACAGCCCAGCTGCCTACATCAACTCGCCGGCAGGGTGTATTCCTACAATAATCATACACAGCGTCTGGGTCTGCAACCCGGAGGTCGACCCCGCGCATCTGTTGCTGCACCCTCACCCTACCGGATGCCAAACTCCCACCATTTTAAATGAGAAGAATCAAAAAAAAACAAGGAAAATCATTGAAAATTCCCTCTCCCCTTCCCGCTCCCCCCCCACGTCCCCCATACCACCCTCCCCTACCCACCCACACCTACCCCGCTCCGCATCAGCCCTATCTAGCACCACCTGATCCCTGGGACCGCCTTTCTCCCTGAATTGTAACCCTCCAATTCTCAAGTGCGCGGAGTGGCGCCTACCGGCTCTAGAGGGATAAGTTGTAGGATTTGTAAGTACTTCGGGCACGTCACCTCCCGGAGGTCCTTGGACAGGAGCTGTAGAAACGCCGCCCAAAGGGTAGCATATTCCGAACCCTTCCCATCGATACCCAGAGAAAGTTGTTCCATAGCAAGGGTGTGCCACAAGCCTTGAAACCAATCCCAAATGTCAGGAATCGCTGGGGAACCCCACTGCGCTAAAAGCACTTGCCTCACAGCCAGCAAGGCCAACGCAATTTGCCTGCCAATGAGCAAGCGCAAGGGAAAGAATTTAGGATGGGGCAGCCCAAGTATGGTGTGTTCAGGAAGCCGGGGCAGTGTAATCTTAAACGCTGTGTCTAACTCATCAAGCACAGTTGACCAATAGCATTCTAGTTTCGGGCAACGCCACAGCAGGTGAGTCAAATCCCACATCCCCTACAAAAGAGGCCTGATTTAGCTTTATCCCACTGCGCGATGCGCGCTGGAGTATAGTACCAATACATCGCTGTTTTATATGCCAATTCAGTCCCTGCTGTGTTAGAGGTCGTATGATGTGCTCAATAGAACACTTGCTCCCACTCTTTAGTCGAAAGGGGGTGCCCTAACTCTATCTCCCAATAAACTTGCGCCTTCGTTCGCTGTTTCCGGGAGCAACGTAGAATCATGGCGTACAGCTCCAAGATAAGGCTCTGGTCATCTTTCTTACCAACGAGCCATCGCTCAAAAGTCATGAGCAACCGCGACATAAGGGCCACATTAGCCGGGCGGGTCACCCAATGAGCTGTGCTGATGACGGAATTGTTCCGTCACAACCACACTCATTTAAATCGGGGCCAGCACAGGAGGAGAATTCCTTTAGCAGCGATGAGGTTAAAATGTATGTTGCTGCATAAAAATAATAAACACATCAACCTGAAAAAACGTCAACCAATCATATTTGTTCCCGCACAATTTTAAAAATCAAATTAACATTTCAGTTGGTTGTCCCTTTCAATATTTTCAAAGTCACATAAAGGTCACCCTTCACCCTCTGCCTTCTCTAGCTGTTACCATGGTAACACCTCATTCTGCACCTGGCTGAAGGCACAGGTCAAAAGTTCATATCTCAATGTTCTATATCAAAGCAAGAAGGCTGATTTCCCTCCAAAAACACCTGCCTATCCACTGCTTTGTTACATTTCATTTTTTTCACAACCAATAGTACTTTTCGTTTAAAAAAAACATTAACATGCAACGCAGTCTTCAATCTTACGGTATAAGAATCAACCAATCATTTTTTGTTTTTCAACCACACTAAACCTCATCCACTTTTTTATCCTGACTTTCAGCTTTTAACTGCCATTCCACTTCCAGAACCCATCGGAGTACTACTGCATCTGCCTTGAAAATGAAGGTTTGGCTTTTAGGACACAGCTATATTCACTGGAGTGAAAAATATGCAGCAAACAGACGAATTTCCAAACTTGATTTACCAAATGTGCAGATTACGTGGATTGGCCAGAGAGGATTGAGATGTCACCAATTGATACCATTGGTGAAAACTTTTATGCATCTCCCAGAACCTGACCTTATAATTGTGCACTGTGGTGGGAACGATCTAGGCACATTGACTGGGGTAGGTCTGGAAATGCTTTTAAAGGACACCTTTCGGCGAATGATGACCCTTTTTCCTCGAACTGTCTTGGTGTATTCCAATATATGCCAAACACAAAAATGGAATTGGTCCAATCAACATTGTCCACAGATTGATAAAGCAAGGAAACATGTAAATAAATCTGTTTCTGCTTTCCTCAGAGAATATAGCATGGGTTCTATATACCACAACAACTTGCGTTACAACATGCAAGGCATCTATAGGAGAGATGGTGTTCATTTCACGGATGAGGAAAATAGAATCTTCCTCTGTAACATGAGACTCTGCATCGGTTCTTACTTATAAGTGCAGAAAAAACTCAATTAACACAAGGGCTCTTTTAAGAGCCACCTTACATCTAAACACTCAAACTTGTGATTTATCTCCATCTTTCTTTATATTTTCATTCGCCGTGTGCGACCGGGTGCGCGCACCCCGCAACTTTTTTGGGAAAAAAAAGCTACTTTTAGACTTTCGGAGTCCTTAATAAACCCCTGAGGAAACCTACGAGATCAAACAGTCTCCACCCTGCTCCCTTTCCATGCTCTACACTATAGTTTTTCACTGTCTTGTAAATAGGGGTGTGTGAAGAAGTGCGCGCACCCCGCAACTTTAAAAAAATATATATATATTATTTTCGCGTTCAGGGTCCTTACTGCACCCCCTGAGAAAACCTACGCGGCCAGACAATCTCTACCTTGTCCCCTTTCCATGTTCGAACCCTTTATTCTGTACAATATATTCACTCGCACTAACAAAATGGCGGTCAACACTTCCTGATTTCCTCCGAATCGAATGTTGACAGACGTCAAACAGCAAATCAAAATTCCGCTCACGCACCCGTGCACTGTGGTGGGAACGATCTAGGCACATTGACTGGGGTAGGTCTGGAAATGCTTTTAAAGGACACCTTTCGGCGAATGATGACCCTTTTTCCTCGAACTGTCTTGGTGTATTCCAATATATGCTAAACACAAAAATGGAATTGGTCCAGTCAACATTGTCCACAGATTGATAAAGCAAGGAAACATGTAAATAAATCTGTTTCTGCTTTCCTCAGAGAATATAGCATGGGTTCTATATACCACAACAACTTGCGTTACAACATGCAAGGCATCTATAGGAGAGATGGTGTTCATTTCACGGATGAGGAAAATAGAATCTTCCTCTGTAACATGAGACTCTGCATCGGTTCTTACTTATAAGTGCAGAAAAAACTCAATTAACACAAGGGCTCTTTTAAGAGCCACCTTACATCTAAACACTCAAACTTGTGATTTATCTCCATCTTTCTTTATATTTTCGTTCGCCGTGTGCGACCGGGTGCGCGCACCCCGCAACTTTTTTGGGAAAAAAAAGCTACTTTTAGACTTTCGGAGTCCTTAATAAACCCCTGAGGAAACCTACGAGATCAAACAGTCTCCACCCTGCTCCCTTTCCATGCTCTACACTATAGTTTTTCACTGTCTTGTAAATAGGGGTGTGCGAAGAAGTGCGCGCACCCCGCAACTTTAAAAAAAAATATATATATTATTTTCACGTTCAGGGTCCTTACTGCACCCCCTGAGAAAACCTACGTGGCCAGACAATCTCTACCTTGTCCCCTTTCCATGTTCGAACCCTTTATTCTGTACAATATATTCACTCGCACTAACAAAATGGCGGTCAACACTTCCTGATTTCCTCCGAATCGAATGTTGACAGACGTCAAACAGCAAATCAAAATTCCGCTCACGCACCCGTGCGCGCTTACAGATATATAATTGAGTTCAACTTTAATTTTCTCAGCAACTACTGAGCGGATTTACACTTAATCTGCGAGCCGGACTCTACCTTTTTGCCAAATTTCTTATAAATCCATTCAGCCGTTCGAGCTGTAGCCGTGTCTAAACGTCCTCTGGAAAATAACATGGGGAAAACACGTTTTGGGACCCCCTTTTTATCTCAGCCCCCACTTGACGAATCCCCCCAAAACTTTCAGGGAAGGAGCGCAGCGGACCGAGCCATCTTCTTTGAGAAATTCGCAAAGATTCGTCCACCGGGGCCAAAGTTAATCCAAATAGAATGTTGCGGATTTCCTATGGAAACTAGGTCCTAACTATAACTACCTACTGACGACCGCCAGTAGGTAATATATATATATATATATATATATAGATATATATATATATATATATAAAACACATGCTCAGGGCTCGCACTCACACAACCTTTTCACTAACTCATCCATTATGCAGCTGAAAATCTGCCTTCCTCAAAACTTGGGACCTTTAAGTCCCCAGACTTCATATTTATGCTCTGGATTCCCAATCTGAACATTAGAACCATCCATCTGGATCCAGTGCTGAAGACTAATTGTACTGTGGCCACCAGCAAACATCTGCTCGGTTGTCTAGAGAAGAACATTTGCTCTTTTTTTATT
Source organism: Lissotriton vulgaris (assembly GCF_964263255.1). NCBI lineage: Eukaryota > Metazoa > Chordata > Amphibia > Caudata > Salamandridae > Lissotriton > Lissotriton vulgaris. Next base: position 601,653,031 of record NC_141699.1, on the reverse strand, counting down.
GGAGTGTCAACTATTAACTTTTATATTACTGAATTTTGTGATCTTCCACTTACGTTTTTTAATATTTTTTAGAATCAAACATTTTTATTATGCGGTCAGAACATCTTTGTACACAGCCCAGCTGCCTACATCAACTCGCCGGCAGGGTGTATTCCTACAATAATCATACACAGCGTCTGGGTCTGCAACCCGGAGGTCGACCCCGCGCATCTGTTGCTGCACCCTCACCCTACCGGATGCCAAACTCCCACCATTTTAAATGAGAAGAATCCAAAAAAAACAAGGAAAATCGTTGAAAATTCCCTCTCCCCTTCCCGCTCCCCCCCCACGTCCCCCATACCACCCTCCCCTACCCACCCACACCTACCCCGCTCCGCATCAGCCCTATCTAGCACCACCTGATCCCTGGGACCGCCTTTCTCCCTGAATTGTAACCCTCCAATTCTCAAGTGCGCGGAGTGGCGCCTATCGGCTCTAGAGGGATAAGTTGTAGGATTTGTAAGTACTTCAGGCACGTCACCTCCCGGAGGTCCTTGGACAGGAGCTGTAGAAACGCCGCCCAAAGGGTAGCATATTCCGAACCCTTCCCATCGATACCCAGAGAAAGTCGTTCCATAGCAAGGGTGTGCCACAAGCCTTGAAACCAATCCCAAATGTCAGGAATCGCTGGGGAACCCCACTGCGCTAAAAGCACTTGCCTCACAGCCAGCAAGGCCAACGCAATTTGCCTGCCAATGAGCAAGCGCAAGGGAAAGAATTTAGGATGGGGCAGCCCAAGTATGGTGTGTTCAGGAAGCCGGGGCAGTGTAATCTTAAACGCTGTGTCTAACTCATCAAGCACCGTTGACCAATAGCATTCTAGTTTCGGGCAACGCCACAGCAGGTGAGTCAAATCCCACATCCCCTACAAAAGAGGCCTGATTTAGCTTTATCCCACTGCGCGATGCGCGCTGGAGTATAGTACCAATACATCGCTGTTTTATATGCCAATTCAGTCCCTGCTGTGTTAGAGGTCGTATGATGTGCTCAATAGAACACTTGCTCCCACTCTTTAGTCGAAAGGGGGTGCCCTAACTCTATCTCCCAATAAACTTGCGCCTTCGTTCGCTGTTTCCGGGAGCAACGTAGAATCATGGCGTACAGCTCCAAGATAAGGCTCTGGTCATCTTTCTTACCAACGAGCCATCGCTCAAAAGTCATGAGCAACCGCGACATAAGGGCCACATTAGCCGGGCGGGTCACCCAATGAGCCACTTGCGCATGATAGAATGCGTCCTCCTCAGCCAGTGGGTAGTAGTCCGACCGCAACACGGAAAATGGGATCAGCCCATCTAAATCAAAGAACATATCCACCCGCTTGCAGCCTTTCTCTCGCCAACGATGGAAGACCGGTGAGGCACGTCCTGGGGACACAAAGGAATACCACTTTGCAGATAGAACCAAAGGGGAACAAGGAAGGTAAAAGCCGGTCCGCCTCTTATGACCTCCCCGGACACAATATCAAACTGACGACCTAGTTCTCCATTGTAAAACCCAGGTAACAGCATGTATGGAGGAGCCGAAGAGGTATATGACCATCAATATATCCGATCATTAGAGGGCAAAGGGAGTGTGATCCTAGCTTTTATTTGATCATATCTCATTCCATATGTCCCCCCACATACACATCTAACGGGACCCTAAGGGAGACAAATCCGGGATAGTAGTAATTATTTAGCCATAAACTCCCGGTCAAAAATCGCCTCCCCAAGGCTTGCCACGGGATGTCATCATTGACTCCCACTATGTGGCTTCGTAGTCGATAGACCCTTTTCTGCTCACTCAGAAGTAAGTTACGTTGGTCGTCTGCCATGTCTACCCAGCTGTAGTTTTTCTTTTACAGTCCACCTGACGTCTTCCGAAGAGTGACCCACCTCCAAAAAGTGTGCTGTTAATCTAGTATTAGATCTGCCACATCTAATAATACTTTGGTGTTCCGTAATTCTAGTCTTAACTTTCCTGCTTGTCATGCCCACATATTTTTTTTGACAAGGACAGGTGATTAAAAAGATCACCCCCTGGGAGTTGCAGTTGGTATGAGATCTCTGCTCACAGGGTGTTCGAAGACCCAGGTCAATCTGTTTGGTATTCGTAGTCAGATGGCAAACACTACACTCACCACAACGTGTGTGGCCCATCAATCTTGGTAGTCCTGTTACAGTGTGGGTATCCATCGTGATCATTGGTGCCCTTGGTCTTTCAAGTTCTGGCTGCGTTTAAAAGAAAACAAAGGCTTCTCCAGGCTCAAGCCACCCGAGTTTAGGATCTTCCAATTTTGTAACACCAGACGTTTAATCTGCTGGTATGCAGTACTGAACGTTGAAACAAAAAACGGTTTATTTGTTTTGGGTATGATTGTTTTGGAGAGAAGGGACTCTCGATCAGTATTAAAGGCCCTCTTCCGAGCTCTCTTGATGACCCTACGAGGGTACCCCCTTTGCTGTAGTTTTTCAGGGAGGAATTTGCTTCGTCACAAAATCCGCTCGTTCCGAGCAGTTCCGGTGTATGCGGAAAAACTGTCCCAACAGCAAATTCTTCCGGAGGGATTTAGGATGGAAGCTCTCAAATGTCAGCAGAGCATTCTTGTCAGTGGGCTTGTGGTACACTGTCGTTTTCAAAGTACCCTCTTTCGGTTCTATCAGAAGGTCCAGAAAGGGTAAGCTGGTCTTAGTGACTGTCGAGGTGAAGTGGAGAAGCGGATTCCTCTCATTTAACTAGTCCAAAAAGTGACTGACAGATGTTTCATTGCCTCTCCAGATCACCAAGACGTCATCGATGTAACGTCGCCACAATCTTAAGTGGGGTGCCCATGGACACGCAGTGTTCAAAACAGTTGCCTGCTCAAAGCCCCCACATACAAACTGGCCAGACTCGGCGCAAAGACACTGCCCATGGATGTTCCTTGGGTTTGGAGAAACATTGTGCCTTTGAATTCAAAGAAGTTTTTGGTCAAAGCTATTTCAGCTAGATGTAACACGAAGGCCCTCGGTGTCTGATATGGCCATTCTTCCTCAAATAAAATGGTCTCCAACACCCTCAGAGTTTCCATCTGCGGAATATTCGTATATAGAGCCTCTATGTCGAGACCTATAAGAAACTCATTGTTGGAATCAAAGGGTATGTCTTTCAAGAGATTCAGAATGTCAAGAGTGTCCCTCAAATACGCTGGTAGTTTCTGAACAAGTGGTTTCAGAAAGAAATCGCAAAATTACGACAAGGGTTCAAGCAGGGACCCCATCCCGGAGACAATCGGTCTCCCGGGAGGAGATCTCACTGCTTTATGGATTTTTGGTAAGGTATAAAAATACGGAGTTTTAGGTTGTTTATTAATTAAAACTCCGCCTCATGTCCAGAGATCCAATCATTAGATCGGGCTTCCTCCACCACCATGGTGATTTCCCTCGAGATGGCATCCGTGGGATCATCCGTCAGTCTGTGATAGGTTCTAGGGTCAGATAACAAGCGGATGCATTCTGTGCGGTAGGAGTCCTGATCCAAAATCACAGTGGTACCGCCCTTATCTGCAGGCTTCAGCATAATATTCTTATTCTGCCTATCCGCTCCCTTCGTTCAGGGAAGGCCTCTGGCCTGAATGGTCTCCCGATAGAGCTGTATAAATTGTGCCCAGACAAAATGGCGCCACACCTCCGCCAAATGTTTTTGGAATCGCAAGATCTTGGGCTTCTTCCCCGGGATCAGAGATTGGCTTCCATTGTAGCTATTCATAAAGATGGGAAGCCTCGTGATCAATGCTCTTCATACCGGCCGATCTCGCTCCTGAACATCGAGCCCAAAATTTTGGCGAAACTCTTGTCGAAACGTTTGATCACGGTTATCGGTGATTTGATACACCCTGATCAGTCCAGATTCATTCCTCACCGTAATACGGCTCTCAATTTACGCCGCCTTCATGGTGTACTTGGCAAGGGCGGGGTCACTTCGCGAGTCGGCCATTTTGGTTTCGTTGGACGCCTCGATGGCCTTCGACACGAATGAATGGCCGTATTTGTGGGCGGCCCTCGCTAAATTTGGTTTTGGTCCTCATTTTATCGGCTGGGTCAAACTCCTTTATGAGCAGCCAATGGCCCATGTGGTTGTAAACGGTAGGGCTTCGGAGCCTTTCGTCCTAGGCAGAGGCACACGACAGGGCTGTCCATTATCACCGCTCCTTTTCGCGCTTTCTCTTGAGCCCCTGGCCGCGTGGCTTCAATGGGAACCGTCGCTTAAGGGCATTAGATGGTCTTCTGATTTTGAGGACCGTATATCCCTGTACACCGACGACATTCTGCTATACCTCACTTCCCCTCGCAAGTCCTTAGGAGTGTTGTTTGACGTATTGCGCTCCTTTGCGAGGAACTCGGGTTTGGCCATCAATTGGTCTAAATCCTGCATTTACCCGCTCACTGCGGAGATGCCAATGTTGCCCCGTGTCTGCCCGATACCGATATCGCGTGACAGCTTTAAATACTTAGGGATTTATATCTCCCTAGACTCAGCCATATGATATGAGAGGAATCTGCTCCCGCCACTCCGCCGCCTTTGGTCCGATGTTACAGCATGATGCGGATTGCCGCTGTCCCCGGTTGGGAGAGCGGCCTTGTTTAAAATGATGTCCCTCCCTCGCTTTCTATATGCCCTTCAAAACACGCTTGACATGGTGCCTGCTAGCTACTTCCGGGAGATCGAGGGCCTCCAGAGGAGGCTGGTATGGGGGGGTGACCTCGCATTGCGTTGGCGAAATTGACCTTGCCCTGGTATGACGGTGGTATAGCGTTGCCTGACATAAAACGGTACTACTGGGCGTCGCAACTGAGTGCTATCAACCACGCAGTGTATGGCCCGGTTCCTAACCCGGCATTTGACATGGATAGAGGGCAGCTGCCGGGAGGAGACTACAACAGGGCGCTGTACTCTAGGTCGGCGGGGAAAAATCTAACCGGTCCTTCTAGGGTTGCGGTACGAGTTTGGGGCGCGGCGACTGCTGCCACCGGATGGACGGATCGGCTGAATAGAGCCACTCCGCTTTATGCGGCTGACAGCCTGGGCTGTCTTTGGAAAACGAAGGGGTTTGACAAATGGGATCTTATTGGGATTAGCAGTGTAGGAGACCTCTGGGTCAAGGATAGGATCAAATCCTACGTGGAACTCCAGCAAGAATACAAACTGGGTGATAGAGAACACTTCCGTTAGCTGCAGGTTCGTCATGCGCTTAGATCCGTCTTCCCGACCGGTAGTGATATCCCAGAATCCTCTCCCTAGGAGGACAGGGTGCTTGACGGGTATGTCCCAGACAGTACCATCTCCCTCATTTATAAAAAGCTAATTAATGATCGCTCGGATCTTCTTGTGCAGCTTCGTGGGGCCTGGACTGGTGATGGGTTGGAGCTGGACGACGAAGATTGGCAGGCCGCGATATCCTCCTCTAAGGAAGTCGATATTCCGGATCGTCTCCGGCTGGTGCAATTGAAGATTTTACACTGTGTGTATGTTACGGGTCCACGCCTGATGCGCATGGGTTATTCTCCGGATGGGTTGTGTAGGCGCGGCTGTGGTATGCTTGCTACTTTTCTTCATATCTTGTGGGAATGTCCTGATGTGGTGGCATATTGGAAACAAGTGCATGAGGTTATGGAAGAAGTCACAGGTGTTTCGTTATTGCCAGAGGCCAGGAGGTGTCTGTTGAATGTGTGGGAGCCGAATGACTATAGTGTAGCGCAGACTCAGTGGGCCACCCTTGGCAACATGATCGCGAAAAAAACATAGCCCAACTGTGGGGGTCTCCACGGGCCCCTCTGGTTTCAACTTGGGAGGAAAACATGGATTGGTGCATGTTTCGAGAGAAAACTGTGTACATCACCCGTGGACGACCTAAGAAATGGGGGAGCATATGGGGTCGCTGGAACTCATATCGCGGAGAGATTTGTACCTCCCCCCTTCGTAGAAACCACTGATATCCCTCTGTCCCCTTGACCGAGCATTCCATATGTCTATATCCAGTTGTACTTTACCTGGTTATCCGCTCCTGACCCCCTCATTCCCTCCTTATGTTTTCATATCCTTTTTTATATCTGCCTTTAATTGGGTCGCTCCCCCTGCTATCTGAGGCAGTCACATACCCTTTACACGTCACCTCGGAATTAGGTTGTTATGTTTGTTTTAAAAAATTAAAAATTTGAAACCTTTCATTACTCCTCCTATCATCACAAGGATATCGTCTGGGCATGTTTTATCGCTGCCGAACCCACGTGCTGTCGGCTGTTGAGCTGTGTACTATTTCTGGATTTCGATATTTGCTGTTCCTGACCGGCCCCTGTGGTTGTAGGTCTGTATTTGTATTGCTTTGTCGAAATAAAGGTTTTTAAAAAAAAATGTTTTCCTTATACTGGGTGCAAATCCAGTATAACTACTTTGTACAAAAATCAAATTGCAACTTTCAGTCCTAACTTATGAAAAGTCAAAACACTTCTGTTATTTATTTTATTGCAATGGTTTTAAGTAATCATGCCAATAAAATTCTTAACTTATCTTACATACTCAGGGGGACAATGCAGTGACAAACATATGTACAGAAAATATGTGGGTGTGTCTATATATAGGGAAAGGAGTTGGCCTAACAGCTAGAGCTGTTGACCTCGAATCTGGGAAACCGGGTTCGAGTCTCGGCAATGACGCTGAACATCCTGTGATTCTGGGCAAATTACTTAATCTCCCTGTGCCTAAATTTTTTTTATGTGTCCTCATGTAATGCAACTGGTGCTATGTAAAGCACTCTGATACCCGATTCTGGGTCAAGTTTGCGCTATATAAAATTCTGTAAAAAAATAAACCAAAAAAAACACCCACACCCTGTCTCATCACAAGACAAAGGCCGGCTGCAAAGTGCCCCCATTACAAACAACGGAACTTCGATATTTTATTTGCAGGTGGCGCCAGGATCTGGGGTGGTGAAGTAAAGCGGAAACGCCAACACAAGCCGCTCACACCTTGACCCGTCTGCGCGATCCTTATCTCAGGCCTCAACTGCTTCTGCGCTCAGGTAACGGAGGCTGAGGGAGGGGACAGCAGGCTGAGGAGGTCTCTTTAAAAATAAAAATACAAAAATGGACAAAGAACGTGCACAAAATTAACCGGCGCATCCTCAGATTGCAGACCGATAGCTTGTTGGCCAGGGTATGCAGGGAAACTGTTGACCGTAGAAATTACAGCCGCATTCATACCAACCAGCACTTGCACCAATCTACCACACCACCACCCCACCTACTCTCATACCCGAAGCATTCCCGCTCTCCAAGACAGACCACCACATCCACCTCTTCACAAGCACCTTTCTGGCAGTCATTTATTTATACGTGTCTGTGGGAGGAATGTGCTGCAGCACAGTAGGCATCAGACCAATGCTTTTACCCTTATAATTGGTAGCTAAGCACCTTCTGTAGGGCCTCTGTTGAGGGATTGCTTGACTAGGTGTAGCATAGATGGTTGCATTAAATGTCTTAGAGAAACAAGCAATAATAAAAGCAAAGCGTTCCATAAACACCGGTAAAACACTGTTTCAGTTGTTTTTTACGGCGCGAAAACGAGTAACCACTGAAAAGCACTGTTTTTTTGAGGTATTGAAATCACTGGAAAACACTGAAAAAACACCACCAGAATTTACCAAAAATAGAAACTGAAAAAGGAAAGCCTAAATAAAAGTGAGCCCAGCCATATCCAAACATATTCAACCATTTGTAAACCTATCCATCATGAATCCTTCCATCTATCATTTCACTCATCCATCCCTTCATCCATCCTTTCACTCATCCATCCCTTCATCCATCCATCCACCCTTTCACCTTATCCATCTGTACACTCATCCATCCACTCTTCTTCCCATCCATCCATTCAATCATCCATCCAACCATTTACCCTTTCACCCATCCAGCAATCCTTTCACTTACTCATCCATCCACCCAGTCACTCATCCTTCCACCCATCCACCTTTTCAGTCATCCATCCATCCTTCCTTTCTCTCTCCATCGATCCTTTCACTTAGCAATCCTTCCTTTCATCCATCCACCCACCCATCCATCAACTCATCCACTCATGAATCCATCTATTGACCCTATCACTCATCCATCCTTTCTCTCATCCATTTATCCTTTCACTCCGTCACTCATTAATTCATCCTTTTGTCCATCTACCCTCTGTTTCACTCACTCATCAATCCTTACATCCACCCTTTCACTCATCCGTCCATCCATTCACCCTTGCACTTATCAATTCAATCCATCCATCATTTTACTCATCCATCCACCCATTCACTCACTCATCATCCACCTTTTCACTCCTCCATCCTTTCACTCACCCATCCACCCTTTTACCTATCCAGCTACCCTTCTACCCATACATCCAGCTATTTACCTTTTCTCTCTTCCATCCTTCCACTCACTCATCAACCCATCATCCTCTCTCATTATCCATCTATTCAATCTTTCATTCAACCATTTACCCTTTCACTAATTCATCCAGCTATCCAGCCATCCCCTCACTTACTCACTCGCCCACCTTTTCATAATAATTTTGAAATGAGCCTTTTCGAGAAGAAGCCCATCAAAAACTTCACCCTCACTGCAGGAGCCATTCCAGGACTGGGACAGAAGCCACCCAGGGCAGAGACAGGATCCACCACAGGGGGGGACAGGAGCCATCGCAGGCGGGAGTGGAGGGGGACAGGAGCCACCACATGGGGGGACAGGAGCCATCACTGGGGGGTAGGAGCCATCACAGGCGGGGGGGACAGGAGCCACCACATGGGGGGACAGGAGCCATCACTGGGGGGGGCAGGAGCCATCACAAGAGGGGGAACAGGATCCACCAGGGTGGGCACAGGGGTGGGCATGCAATATTCTAGTATTATTTTGGTCTATTCCAGGGTTGGGTAGGGCTCCTCACCCCCTCCTGGACAGGACAATGAGAAGACAGGTTTTTCCCAAAATGTTAGTTTTGCCACCCCCCACTGTGATGTATAGTACTTACAGGAGATACTCCAAGAGAACTGATTTAACTGATTGTCCTCCATACTTTGTTAATCAGTGTGGGTGCGATTGTGCCATTTCTTAATTTTATTACATTATAGACTGCATGTTTGAAGAACCGAGGTTTGTTTACAATTTAGTGACAGTAATGAAGCTCTGTGAAGAGAACCACGTGCTGCCTAGGTGTAATCAGGGCAGGTTCTAGGATGTTTGGGGCCCTGGGCAGGGGAATGTGTGAAGCCCCTCTAAATTGCAGAGACATGAAGCATTCAGGGCTGTTTGCATCTGAATAGATGCCCCTGCTCCTGAAGCTGCAGCCCCTCCCTCTCAGTCACCTTCAAGCACCTCTTAACAGCTCATCAAGGACTGAAGGTGTGAGGGTTGCCATCCCACTGTGCCTCTCCAATGCTGCTGGGTATCTGAGGTTTGGTACAGCATTGGAGACAAGAAGGGAGGTGGGTGGAAGCTGTGCCCAGTTAAAATTACGGACAAATGGCGTCCGTTAAGGAATCCTTCATGGACAACGGACAGACGGCTGAAATTTACGGACGGTTGGTCACCCTAGTTGGTGTTCAGAGTGGGTGCATCACAAAGCTGAACAGTAGAACATGTCCGCAGGACACTACAGAGGTATATTTTCCCCACTGATTTGTACTGAAGTGGAGACAAATTCAGTCAGAAGAAATCTATATTTCTCCCCATTTTTGGCTATAAAAATCAGGTCACTTGTCTGAGTCTAGTGTGTTGGCATGTATGCTTAGTGGTATGCCTGAATGGGTGTCAAAGTTAAACACTGCATTCCTCCCTTTGCCAAAGTTTGACATCTAACACGGAAGAATTCATGATAATCACCTGGGCATCCCAACTGCTCGATGAGCAGGTTTGGGAGGAAAAAGCTATATTTGAAAACTTAAGTTGGGCATTGAGATAACATGCCATGAAGACGCTACTTACCCTCAATTTTTAATTCCCAGTCATGCTGAACAAAAGCATTCTCTCACATTGCCGACAAGAGATAAGGGCAATCAAGAGGAAGGGTCCCCTGAATTTGAACAGCCCCAGGCAATGTCGGTCCTCAGAGGGGCAAGGAGTCACTTAGTGACTACACCAAGGCCAGCACCTGCAGCCGTAATGGAGAAATTAGGTGGTCTCAAAGCCAAGTTCCAACAGACTAGACATGACTTCCGGGTGTGCTGCAGCCAAAAACAAGTACACGTTAGTCTCCCTTCCTATTTTTCATTTGGTCAGCTACTTCAAGATAGGATCCCGGCTGTAAAGCAACTACCAACCCCAAAGGACCCTGCTAAGCCTTATTTGTAGACTTCACAACAAAGGTCACCACAACCATGGAACTGTCACCCCGTTCAACTACAGGAGGCTAGTCTGGACCACAAGACCTAATGCCTGTGTCAAACTCAATGCGAGGACCCAGTGCAAAAGCATACTCAAGTCACCTTTTGATCTGCTGGAGCAATGGGCCCAATTTTTTTCGACCCTTCTTTTGGCAAGCATGGACAAGACTCAAGAAGACAAACCTCACGACCAGGCGCCCGCCCTCGGAATCCCTCAGTTGCCCTTGTGGTTACACAAAAATAAGCTAAAACATGTCCTTAGGCTACTTGGACATAGGCCAAGCTCTTCAGTACAGAGGTATACCATAAATAGGTGAGAAACCTATATAAAAGGGCAACATGGTAGTCAGCCAAGGCGGAGACGTACCAGTACTGGCATAAATTATTAGCAGCTTCAAGAATAAATTACGCAAGAGAATTCCGGAGGATAGTCAACCATGTCACAGCAGCAAGGCCTCCCCGCTCCTTCCAATACACATATAAATGGGTTGACTATTAGCAGGTAATGTTTGGGGCAGCACAACCGGGGAGAAGCCTAAAAAATGATCACCAAACATGCTGGCTAAACAACCAGTGGAAGTCGGCCCTCTTCACTGCATAATAAAAGTAATCTCCACAGGGCACCTAGGCCATTTTTAAAGAAACCCCTCAATACTTGGCAATACACTTGTGCCACCTCTTCAAGCATGCATTCCTCCACAAAGGCATACCTGACAGTTGATGGGGATTGATAATAGCCTCAATCTACAAAGCATGAAATAAGTCACTGCTTGCCAACTACAGGTTGAATGCTTTGTTAAATGGAGAGGCAAAATACTTTGCTAAAATCTTGCTGGCTGATGCAAACGAGTAGACAGAGAAAACACATTAGTCCGGGTGAACCAGACTGGATTCATCAAAGATGCGGGTACAATCACAAACATTATAATGCATACTCTATTAATTGACAAAGCAAAACAACACTCCCAAAACTTGCACCTTTGTTTTGTGGACTTTTGCTCTGCCTTTGATGCGGTGCAACGAAGTATACTCTGGTGTAAACATTTTAATTAGGGAATCTCACTGTTGCTTCTCAGAGCCATCCAGCTTTTACACAGCAATACTTGGACATGGGTCAAATTGGGATCTGGAGCTACAGTCTCTAGGAAAATATACACAAACAATGGCGGGCCGGACTGGGAACTGAAAGCAGCCCTGGCAAGTTTTTCCAGACCAGTCCCCTTTCCTGCGTGCAGTGAGTGCAGCGAGCGCGCCCAACCACTACTAGGGAGGTTTGGGGGGGCCCTCCCCTCTAAGAAAATTTTAGAAAAAGACAGACCTAAATGGTGAATTTTACAGCACATTTTTAATTACATATTCAATTGTATCAACTTTCAAAGCACCGTAAATAGTAGATGACAACCTTAAAGACCAAAACACACAAGATGATGGACGGAATGTTGCACAATGGCAAAAAATTCACCCCTAGTCACAGATCTGGGTTTAATCCATCGTTTTTTTGCTCACCAAGCCACCCCAGTTCAGACATGGCCATATGCAAATCAGTCTTGAGCTTGTGCCTCATGGTAACAGTCCAGCCCGAACTGCCAAGCCATGTCTTTCCTGGACCGGCATCAGGCATCCTAGGACCGGTTTCTGGCTATCAGCCTTCTTCAGCCAGGATAGCTTGACTCCAATGGCTTAGTGAGCAAGGGACCCACGTCTGGGCATACCCTTTCCACATAGGATGAACACCAAAACACACAAGATGATGGACGGAATGTTGCACAATGGCAAAACATTCACCCCCAGTCACAGATCTGGGTTTAATCCATCGTTGTTTTGCTCACCAAGCCACCCCAGTTCAGACATGGCCATATGCAAATCAGTCTTGACCCTGTGCCTCATGGGAACAGTCCAGCCCGAACTGCCAAGCCATGTCTTTCCTGGACCGGAATCAAGCATCCTAGGACCGGTTTCTGGCTATCAGCCTTCTTCAGCCAGGATAGCTTGACTCCAATGGCTTAGTGAGCAAGGGGTCCACGTCTGGGCATACCCTTCCCACATAGGGTGAACACCAAAACACACAAGATGATGGACGGAATGTTGCACAATGGCAAAACATTCACCCCCAGTCACAAATCTGGGTATAATCCATCGTTTTTTTGCGCACCAAGCCACCCCAGTTCAGACATGGCCATATGCAAATCAGTTTTGACCCTGTGCCTCATGGGAACAGTCCAGCCCGAACTGCCAAGCCATGTCTTTCCTGGACCGGAATCAAGCATCCTAGGACCGGTTTCTGGCTATCAGCCTTCTTCAGCCAGGATAGCCTGGACTGGACTGTTCCCATGAGGCACAGGGTCAAGGCTGATTTGCATATGGCCATGTCTGAACTGCGGTGGTGTGGTGAGCAAAAAAATGATGGATTTAGGCCCAGATCTCTGTAGTGGGGTGAATGTAGGACATTGTTCTGCATTCTGTCCATCAACTGTTGTTTTTGCATTTGTCACCCCGAGTGGGACGGGTATGCTCAGACATGAGTCCCGTGCTCTCCACGCCACTGGAGTCAAGCTATCCTGGCTGAAGACGGCTGATAGCCAGAAACCAGCTTGATTCCGGTCCAGGGAAGACAAAGCTTGGCAGTTTGGGCTGGACTGTTCCCATGGGGCACAGGGTCAAGGCTGATTTGCATATGGCCATGTCTGAACTGGGGTGGTGCAGTGAGCAAAAAAATGATGGATGTAGGCCCAGATCTCTGTACTGGGGTGAATGTATGACATTGTTCTGCATTCTGTCCATCAACTGTTGTTTTTGCATTTGTCACACCAAGTGGGACGGGTATGCTCAGACATGAGTCCCGTGCTCTCCACGCCACTGGAGTCAAGCTATCCTGGCTGAAAGCAGCTGATAGCCATAAACCAGTCCTAGGATGCTTGATTCCGGTCCAGGGAAGACAAAGCTTGGCAGTTCGGGATGGATTGTTCCCATGAGGCACAGGGTGAAGGCTGATTTGCATATGGCCATGTCTGAACGGGGTGGTGTGATGAGCAAAAAAATGATGGAGTTAGGCCCAGATCTCTGTACTGGGGTGAATGTATGACATTGTTCTGCATTCTGTCCATCAACTGTTGTTTTTGCATTTGTCACACCAAGTGGGACGGGTATGCTCTGACATGAGTCCCGTGCTCTCCACGCCACTGGAGTCAAGCTATCCTGGCTGAAAGCAGCTGATAGCCATAAACCGGTCCTAGAATGCTTGATTCCGGTCCAGGGAAGACAAAGATTGGCAGTTCGGGATGGATTGTTCCCATGAGGCACAGGGTGAAGGCTGATTTGCATATGGCCATGTCTGAACGGGGCGGTGTGGTGAGCAAAAAAATGATGGATTTAGGCCCAGATCTCTGTACTGGGGTGAATGTATGACATTGTTCTGCATTCTGTCCATCAACTGTTGTTTTTGCATTTGTTCCCCCGAGTGGGACGGGTATGCTCAAACGTGAGTCCCGTGCTCTCCACACCACTTGAGTCAAGCTATCCTGGCTGAAGACGGCTGATAGCCAGAAACCGGTCCTAGGATGCTTTATTCAGGTCCAGGGAAGACAAAGCTTGGCAGTTCGGGCTGGACTGTTCCCATGAGGCACAGGGTCAAGGCTGATTTGCATATGGCCATGTCTGAACGGGGGTGGTGTGGTGAGCAAAAAAAGGATGGATTTAGGCCCAGATCTCTGTACTGGGGTGAATGTATGACATTGTTATGCATTCTGTCCATCAACTGTTGTTTTTGCAACCTTAAAGACCACCAGGTTACCCACCCAGTCATATGTACCCATAGACATTCTTTCAGAGAGCACCAAAAATAGACAAGAGTGGTGAATCAGAGAGAACAAAGTAAAAGTGAGACCAGCCCCAATATGGTGTGCAGCGAGCAAGCACAGTGAGCAACCACTATTAGGGGGAGTTTGGGGGGCTTCTCTCCCAAGAAAATATTGGAGACACAAAGGCCAAAACAAAGCATTTTTCAACACATTTTTCATCACATATTAGATTGAGAAAGCGGGAGAGGGAGAGAAATACAGGGATATACAAGAGAGAGGGATAGGGAGAGAGGGAGAGGAGAAAGAGAGAAAAGGATAGAGAGAGAGAGCAAGCAAGAGAGAGATATGGGGATAGGGAGAGAGAGAGAGAGAGAGAAGGGGGGTAGAGGTTGGGGGAGAGAATGATAGTGTTGGAAAACGAGGCAGCATCTGTGAGGCCTGCACAAATAACATGACTACATTTGTACTTCACTGGGAACCAAACACCCAATTGTAGCACCTGACTCTCAGAGGGTCGTGTTGCAGAGCAGTCTGAGGCTTACTCAAGGGAGGTGGTGTGGCTAGTAATCACCATTTGCAGGTGTGCAAAAATAACACTCAATAATAGATTGTCCAGTCTGTACTTTGCTTTAAAAAAGTAAGAGTACATTTATTAAACACACTCACTACTCAAAACTATGCAACAATTTACAAATATACATAAGCTGTTGGAATTACTTTGTGACATTGCATAACATCTCCACCCATCCCGCGGGGGGTGGGGGGGGTTCTAGTACCACCACTCCCATGTATGCACATTATCTTGTCCCCAATGCAATTAGTTGAACATATCCTGGAGCGAGGGCCCTGCGCACTGGCACCATCCCAGTGGCATCCCCCTCCCATTACCCCAACAAGCATTAAACAGGAATACACCTTGCTTGGTGACACATGACTCTGACCAAGCTTCTCCTACTGACCCTAATGTATACACCACTACATCTTAAGGGCTAACAGACTGGGGTCTTTACCTAAGCGCAGCAGCAAGACTACATGTTTACGCACACTTTACAATGACTGTACTCAACACATTTGGATATCATTAAAAAGGCATTGCAATTACAGCCCCTAAAGGCATCACAGATGATCACAGGATTAAGTTGTAAATACCGTCAGATACCCTAGCAGGAGTGTCTAGCCACTTAAATCCACTTTGCTTGCAACATCACCTTACACCAGTAGTTCACATTGAACATCAGTCCCTCTAAAAGAAAATACCCATTAATAAATGCATTTCAGTGCAATTACACCATTTCACCTCCAGGAGATGCCCTTCTCGAGACATCTCCAACTCAGCCCTTCAATCTTTGATGCACTTCTCAATGAACCCCCAGCTGTAGAACAAAAGTTCCAGCCTAGGAGGTGATGCAATCTTCGGAGAGCGTTGAGAGTTATTCCTGTTAAGTCCTCAAGAAACGTAGGGTGGGACTTAGCTTTGTGCTGGGGGCGAGACTACGCTTCTCCAGCAGCTCCCCCCTGCACCTTTTCACACTCAAGGGTGACCCCTCTCCTCTGGGGACCACCAAAACGCCAAAAACAATCCATTCCCCATGCCTTGCAAGGCATTATCGGGGCGCTTCAAGCACCTGCTGCTTAATAATAGATGAGCGGCTCTCCCGCTGTGCCGGGGAGAGCTGCGCTGGTGCTTCGCTGCTTTCTGGGGCCTCGGTGGGGTCCCGGTCCCACCTGGACCCCTGGGTAAGGGTATGCGGCGCAGGGAGCCCAACTCCGGCCGCTCTGCGCTTTGGTCAGGGGCCCGGTCCCACCCGGGCCCCTGGCTCCTCCTTCCTTGTCCGGGGCTCCGGTCCCACCCGGGACCCCCACAGGCTCTCCACATTAGAGGGCAGTCTTCACGGGTGGGCTCCTGGCACCCCTGTCGGGTATATTTTCACGGGGAGCGCGACGGCGCTCCCCAGCTTTACTTCGGGTGAGGGCAGCCCCCGGGACCTGACCCACCCCAGGGGCCTTTTCTGGACCGCCGGCAGAGCCTCAGGCGCTTCACTGTCAGGGGGCCACAGGTCAAAGGTCGCTCACCTTCTGGGGGCCATATCTCAGCCCCTGGAGGTCCGATCTGCCCCATTTTTGCGTCTTCTTGCTCCTGGTGGTGCCCCCCAGCCACTGGGAGCACTCTCCTTCACCCTCCAGGTTTCCAAGAGGGTGCATTCTGCAGGGAGCGGTCTGCACTGGGTCCCTGCGCCAGCCTTTCGCCTGGCTCTCCTCCTGCGCCTCTCTTCTCCCTGCGCAGAGGCCCCTGCTTCTGCGCACTGGTCCTGGGTGCTTCTTCTGGTGCTGTTAGGGGCCTGGGTGACAGTCAGTGGGTCTCTCCTTCCAACTGCCCATTGCCAGGCCCCAGCACCTTCCACCTCAGCAGACCACACCCCAGAGAGAGCTTCTCTTCCTGTGCAAGTACTTTTAAAAAGTTGAGTAGGGGGCAGGCAGAAAGTCTCTGTGGGTCCTATCAAACAGCGACACATTACTTTCCTGACCCTGCTCCCTCCTTCCAGTCTAGCCTCTGGGTTTGTTCAAAATGGAGTCGTCTAATGTCTCTGGCCACATGGCCTCTGACACCCTAATCTTTCCTTTTTGGTGCAGCCTGGTGCCTGACACCCAGTGACAACAGCTAATGGATGAGCCTGTAGCCCCACGCATCTTCTTCTTTGTGGAGAGGAGGCCCTAGCTTGTGGAACAAAGGTTATCAATCCATCCAGCTGGAGTCAACCCTCAGCCTGGGTCTGGTCATGGCTGGCTCAGAGAAATATGACAGTTCTGTATGACCCAAAAGCAGTACAAATATGACTCTGGACTCTGCAGAATACTTATTTTCACCTACTCTACAATGGACTTTAGTGCAGGTCTGGAATCTGTAGGCCTTGTGGAAGTAATTTTAACCATGGGCCCCACATCCCCATAGGGGAATAATGAAGTGAAAACACAGAAAAACACACTGACTTTCCCTGGCATGTTCCTTCCCAGGGTATAAAGCCTATTCCATGTCACCACCCAATTCTGCATAGGTCCTGCCACACCATTCAATTTGTACCCGCTCCTGGACTGCGCACGCTAGGAATCTCCCCTGGGCAGCCCTACATGTGTGCACACGCATGTACACATGTGTCTGCATGTAACCAGCCCGGTGCCCCATACTCCAGCTGCTGCGCAGCCGCCTGGGAAAGCCAGGAGGACACCAGTAAATTCTACATGCAGTCTCCTTCATTATGAGTTCACTGTGGGTGATTCCCAGATTAGGAGGCTCCCCCACAGTAAAAGCTCAACAATTAGGTGCTCAAAAAGCGAAAAATCCGGGCGGCCCCTAGTGTCAGAACCACCTTCTAACAGATAGGTACAGAGAGAGAAAGAGCGATTTTGAGAGGGATAAATAGAGAGCGGGTGAGAGGGAGCAAGAGAGAGAGAGGGATAGAGAAATAGAGAGAGAGGGATAGAGAGAGGGCGGGAGCAAGAGAGGGAGAGAGAGAGAAAGGGAGAGAGAGGGGGCGAGAAAGAAAAGAGAGAGAGAGAGAGAGAGGGGGCATGAGAGAGAAAGAGACAGAGGGAGAGAGAGTGGGAGAGCAAGAGAGGGAGAGGGATATAGAAAGAGAGAGAGGGAGAGAAGGGTACAAAGAGAGAGGGGGAGAGAAGGAAGGAGAGAGTGTGGGAGAGAAGGAGAGAGAGAACGGGGAGAGATAGAAGGAGAGAGAGGGAGAAAAGGATATATATATATCCAGTTAACTACTTGCTTCTTCTTTGGACAACACAGAGCACGGACCACAGGTAATATATATATATATATATATATATATATATATATATAGATACATATACACACACATATATATATATATATATATATATATATATATATATAGAGAGAGAGAGAGAGAGAGAGAGAGAGAGAGAGAGACAGAGCGAGAGAGAAGGGAGAGATGGAAGGAGAGGGAGAGAGAGAAGGAGAGAGAGAGAAAGAGGTATATAGAGCGAGAGAGAGAGAGGGGAGAGATTGCAGGAGAGAGAGAGGGAGAGAGAGAAGGAGAGAGGTATAAAGCGAGAGAGAAAGGGATTTCCATCATTTCACTACAGAACATACCACTAATTTACTTATAATGTTACCCTCACTACACCAAAGCACCATCATTGTTCCACATAATGTAATATTGTTTCACTACAGAATAAGGGAATAGTTGAACTAGATAATATAGATCTTATTGTATAACAAAATGGGTACCAACGTACTGAATAAAATGTAATTACGGTACGGCAGTATATGCCCATTAATGTAGTACAGAATGTCCCCTTGACTGTACTTCCGAATGTAGTCATCTTTGTACCGAATACAACCATCTCTGTGCTTCTGTACTACAAAATATGCAATGATTTTAGTACAGAATATGCAATAAGTGTATTATAGAATGTCATTGCTACCCTACCGAATGAGGCTATTGTACTACAGAATATGTCATAATTTCCCTAAAGAATAAGGCTTTTATTGCACTGTAGAATAGGCATTAATGTAATGACGTTTTGTACTATGGTATATGTTCATTATTGTACTACAGAATGGTCCATGACTGTACTACACAATAATTGTATTACTAATGCAATTACTCTCCTGCAGGAATGAGGCCATAACTGTAATAGAGACTATGTCATCATTTCACTATAGAGAATGGCTATTATTGCCCTACAGAATAGCCATTAATGCACTGCATAACATGCTTTAATCCTACTGTAGTAAATGTGCATTATTGAACCACAGAATGTTCCCATGGCTGTACTGAAGAATGTGGCCATAGCTGAATAGAACATCAGTATCGGCTAATGCTATCAATCAAATATTCTTTATCTATTCTATCATCCCACTCAAATGTCCTAAAACAATCTGAGACGGAAGCACCAGACTGATACACAAAAATAACCACACGCGCAGAAAGACAAACAAGCGGCAATCAGACATTTAAACTAGGTCAGACAAGCATTTAGACACTGACACAGAGGCAGACACAGTCATGCTGTCACTTTAGCACACAATGCAGCTAGACACAAAGATCCAGATGGGTGCAATCACACTGAGACAGACAGTGTATGCACTGTTACAGACACACATACTCATCACAGCCAGAAAAACAGTGATACAGCTGTATCCCAATAAATATATTAATATGTAAGTAAGTAAAATGTTAGCTACCCAAGAGAACTACTCTCCTCATGGCTATTAAGTAGTTTGGAAACTACTGCAATTGTCTTTTTTGTATAGCTGTTTTTATATTAATGACGTAGTAAAATGTTTTTTTATTTTGTATAGTAATTTTGAAATTAATGATGCTGGAAAATGTTTCTTTTAGATTTGTATTTTTAGGCGTATGTTTTTACTTGGTGATGTAAAGGATCATAAATTGATAGAATAAATTACTTGCTATTAATATGTATAAACAACACACACAATGGCACACATGCTGTCAATCAGACGTACATACAGTATGAAAAAAATGTGACACACAGCAAAGACAGTGTCACACAATACATACACAATGACATAAAACACGCACACAGTGACATTGCAGCATACAGCACAGATACAGTGAAACACAGATCAAAAGCACAATGACACATAGCACTGAAAACAGTCACAACACACAGTACAGGCTCATAGTGATACAAAGCACATAAGTCATGGCGCGCAGCACGGACAGTGATGGACACCACACAGTACAGGGATGCAGCAGAGACCACATCACAGCAAAACACACATCTGTGGCATGCACACACCTGTTGCTGCCGAAGACACCACTGTCACAACATCTAACACACCCAGATTTTTATTATTTTTTTAGTTTTAAACAAGTTTTATTGCATATTCTGTAACATACACAGCCTGTTTGCCACAGCCCGGAGGCCGGCGGCATACGTGTTTCAGTGCATTTTACACAGCTATATTAGCCAACAACCCAACGGGCAGGCAGGGATATCGTTCGAATTTACTATTCCTCTCAGCATGTGTTCCCTGCAATAAAGTCAATAGCACTTTCACATATTTACAGTTTGAAACTAACCTTCCCCCCAACCTCCATCCAAGCAATACTACATACAATCTTGGGCAGTATCTTCCAATGTACCATTCCGATCTGCACATTTATGCTACGATTAACCAGCTCATTGCAGTGTCATACATGTCATGTACCTTTGAAGCCTTGATCCCGTTCTTCAACACTATTCATCACAGCGGTAAATACTCCATATCCCGCCCCACGCATATTGGTCCAGTTACAAGTCTCCTCCACCTGACCTCAGTCAACCCGTGAATGGTTCCCAGATGTCAGAGGGACAGGATCTGCTTGGTATTGATCTCTGCAATAAGTGACTGCTTTCATCCATCCTGCTACTGTGGACGGCGCAGGTATTTTCCAATGTATGGCTACCTGCCGTTTTGCCAGCAATAGTAACATGGCCTTGAGCTTACGATTCTCCTTCCGGATGTCCTTTACATATCCTAGCAGCGCCACCTTTGGCGTTTCTGGTATCACGTCATTTATTATATGCCCTACGTGTTTAAGTATGTCAGCCCAGCATGTTGCTATTGGTCCACAGGCCCATGCGAGGTGAGAAAAGGTTGTGTCCTGCGCTCCACACCTCCAGCATCTTGCATCTAAATGTAGCCCCATATGGTGTTGCTGCAGTGGCGAGCGGTACAGTCTATGTAAAAAATTAAAGTGGATTAAACGTAGCCTGTAGTTTGGCGATAACTGTTCCATCTGAGAACAACAGAAATGCCATTGTTCTTCCGTTATGATTAGGTCAGCCTCCCTTTCCCAATCCTCTCTGGACGTTGTACTAGGGTGACCAACTGGCATTGGTGCAAATTCAGGACGTTGAGTGTAAAAATTCAGGACAAAGGGTCAAAATTCAGGACACAAATTCAGGACAGGAGATCAAAATTCAGGACAAAACTTCAGGACAATTGGATAAGTTTTACAGACACATCAGAGGTCGCGCAATGGTATATAAGTAAGCCCAGCCACATCCAAACATATTCAACCATTTTCAAACCTATCCATCATGTATCCTTCCATCTATCCTTTCACTCATCCATCCCTTCTTTCATCCTTTATCCATCCATCCACCCTTTCACCCTAGCCATCTGTACACTCATCCATCCACTCTTCTACCCATCCATCCATTCACTCATCCATCCAGCCATTTACCCTTTCACCCATCCAACCATCCTTTCTCTTACTCATCCATCCACCCAGTCACTCATCCTTTGACCCATTCACCTGTTCAGCCATCCACCCTTCCTCTCTCCATCGTCCCTTTCACTTAGCAATCCTTCCTTCCATCTATCCACCCACCCATCCATCTACTCATCCACTCATGAATCCATCCATTGACCCTTCACTCATCCATCCTTTCTCTCATCCATTTATCCTTTTACTCCTTCACTCATCTATTCATCCTTTAGTCCATCTACCCTCATTTTCACTCACCCATCCTTACATCCACCCTTTCACTCATCTGTCCATCCATTCACCCTTGCACTTATCAATTCATCAATCCATCCATCATTTCACTCATCCATCCATCCACCTTTTCACTCATCCATCCTTTCACTCATCCATCCACCCTTTTACCCATCCAGCTACCCTTCCACCCATACATCCAGCTATTTACCTTTTCTCCCTTCCATCCTTCCACCACTCACTCATCAATCCATCCATCCTCTTTTATTATCCATCTATTCAATCTTTCATTCATCCATGCACCCTTTCACGAATTCATCCAGCCATCCACCCATCCCTTCACTTACTCACTCGCCTACCTTTTCATATTCATTTTGAGCTGAGCCTTTTTGAGCTGCAGACGCCATTCCTGGACTGGGTCAGAAGCCACCCAGGGTAGAGACAGGATCCACCACGGGTGGGGGGCAGGGGGAGGGACAGGAGCCATCACTGGGGGGGGGGGGGGGAGGGGGACCAGGATCCACCAGGGTGGGTACAAGGGTGGGCATGCAGTATCCTAGTATCATCTTGGTCTCTTCCAGGGTGGGGTAGGGCTCCTCACCCCCTCCTGGACAAGACAATGAGAAGTCAGTCTCTCTTTCCAAAATGTTACTTTTACCAGCTCCCACTGTGAAGTACAGTACTTAAAGGAGTTACTCCGAGAGAACTGATTTAACTGACTGTCCTCCTTTACTTTGGTAATCAGTGTGGGTGCGATTGTGCCATTTCTTTATTTTATTTCATTAAAGACTGCATGTTTGAAGAATCGAGGTTTGTTTACAATTTAGTGACAGTTATCAAGCTCTGTGCTGTGATGAGAACCACGTGCTGACTCGGTGTAATCCAGACCGGTTGTAGGATGTTTGGGGCCCTGGGCAGAAAGGGAATGTCTCACACACGTCCACGGCACTATCTCCTCAGGTCCTGAGAGACTTACAGTGGTGGCAGCAGGACTTCCTGCACCCTTCAGAAGGAGATGCTATTGGCTATGTAAAACGTCCGCCCAGTCTCCCTTAACCGGGGTCATCTTCCCTCTACACGTAAGAGCCAGGTTTGGAGAGTGCTCCTGACTGCTCCTACAACTGTGAATGAATGGGAGGACTTTGAATTTAACTGCCTTTGTACAAGGTGGCATCTACTGGGCTCCGCCTGGTTGTAGTTTGCTGTCAAATTGGCGGATGACCTCCAACAGAGACTACACAGTTCCAAAAGGAACCTGGGAGTCTGCACATTGACATGTTATTTCCTCCTGCCACTAGTACAGATGTACCTGTGAATGTGCTGGGTGAGGGGAGAGTCGAGGGGCTGACCATTACCCCTTGAAGTGTCTACTCTGCAGGTGACATAGAGCTGCTTGCTCCGCACCCTCTTCATCCCTGTTGAACCGGACCCCTCGTCTAGAGCTACTACCGATCTCAGCCTCATGAACCAGCTGAAACCGTACCATGGAAGCTACAGTTGTTCATAACTCCTGAACACCCAGATTATGCAGCCAACCAGTGTGCGCACACCGTTAGATTGGAAGAACCCATACTTTCCCCCAGGGGCTCGGCACAAACAGGGCAAGGAAATCTTCTCCCCTGCACAGTACATCGTCCACTGACCCAGAACATATGCAGCACGGATAGCAGAAATACAAACTTCCTCAGAACAAGCACATGAAAAGCAACAGGAGGAACAACTTTGCTCACACACAGAACACACCCAGTATATAAATCAACAATTCAATCATCTTTCAGTCTCAAAAAATGTCTTGTTTAGAAAAAAAGTGTAAATGCATTTTTGCCAAGCAATTTTTGTGTGAATAAATGTGCACTATCCACACCTGAATTATGAAAGGAAATTTGCAATACAAATACAAATTGCAGATACAAGACGCATTCAGGGCTGTTTGCATCTCAATAGATGCCCCTGCTCCTGAAGCTGCAGCCCCTCCCTCTCAGCCACCTTCAAGCACCTCTTAGCAGCTCATCAAGGGTTGGAGGTGTGAGGGGTGGGGGCTGCAGCTTCAAGAGCAGGGGCATCTATTCAGATGCAAACAGCCCTGAATGCGTCATGTCAAGTCAAGAAGGGAGGTGAGTGGAAGCTTTGCCTGCTTTAGGGATGTGCGACCGTGCCCGGTTAAAATTACGGACAAATGGCGTCCGTTAAAGAATCCTTCACGGACAACGGACAGATGGCCGAAAGTACGGACTGTCCGTGAAATTTACGGACGGTTGGTCACCCTACGTTGTACTAGTAACTGGGTAATCTCTCTGTGTCATGTGTGATTGATTTGCGGTGGATGGTGTGACGGTTCGGCTGAACAGAACGATGATGGTGATATATCTGAGTGCCCCGGGGGCACTTCCCAGCACTGCCTTGTGGTTACTGTACTCTCCAATCCAGGGGGGGGCTCCACCCCTGATGAAGAACCAGAAACAGCTGTGCGGTCAGCCGCGTAGCTAGGGGGGCGGTCCGCCCCAGGCGGCACCTTTTTTGAGGCGGCGCGGCACTGGACTGGAGGCCTGTTGCGACCGCGGCAGCCTCTGTGTCAGTCGTGAGGACGGTGACCTGACCTGCTTCACACTGCAGGCTGCCGATGCATGCACTGCAGACAAACGCGGGACTTAGTTTTGGCAATATAAAGTCCCGCGTTTGCACTGTGCGGCTGTGTCTGCTGCCTGCAGTAGTTACCGTCCGGTCGGTAACAGGAGTGAGTGCATTACAACATTAGCGCAGCCTAAGTCCCCGCTCCGACCGTTGTTGGGCCCCCCAGCCTCGCTCACACTAGTCCTCCAGGGCCGTCAATCAGTGGTAGCGCGCGCGAGCGCAACCAATGACGGCCCTGTAAGGACATTTTTGGCAAGCTCCCGCCTCGCACCGTAGCAGTGTGACGCGTTACGCGCTCACCACCCTCTACGCTCGCCCCTCGTCGTGTCGAGGAGTCGAAGTGCGTGCCGACCATTCTTACTGCCTGACTGTCTGTGGCACGCAACTATAAAATAATTCATTAGAGGTGAGAGAGATAAAAAAGAATAAAGAACCGTCCAATAAGAATGAATGCACCGTGCACGAAGGCACCAAGTTACCTCTTGGAGACTCTGGTTCGTGGGCATGTTAAACCTGCTTTATTCTATTAATTGGTATTTGGTTTGATTGTCGAGGGTTTTTCGAGGTTTTAGTCGCACAGCGCTGTGCACGAGTTTTTGGGCGCTAGGCAGATCCACCTCATCTCAGCAAGGTTCCCCAGAGCCTGTTGGTCTCTGTCTACCTCTGTCACGTTTGATGCACCTGGGTCTTTTCCCTGCGCCCCCACCCACCAGCTCTGGGCCGAGCCTGCTCCTCCGTGGGAACCGGCTAACATTTACCTTTACCTTTCCCGCTTTCCCGGCCCTCCTGGCGTCTTTTACGGTTCCATCGGCGGCTGAATGAACTCCTAAATTGAAGTGTATATTTCGCTTCTTTCTATGGTTGTATTAAAACAGTGGGGGTTGTGGGGGGTTGTGGGGCCCCCGAGGACACTGTTCCCATCGCCTGCCTCTTGGAGTGTTTGCAAAGGGCACAGAATACCGTTTAGCCATACTATGCAAAGTGCATCTACCTCCCAAGCCTGTATCGTGTAGATTCCCAAACAAAATATCCACAGCTCTGCATTGTCCTTGGTTGTGCAAAGGTCTACCCAACGGGACCCACGTTTTTGAGTGTTTGAGTTAATATTCTGCATACTATGGGGCTCAATTGAAATTCCACTGAGGTTGGGAAACTCATACTGAGTTGATCTGCTCTTTTGTTAAATTCTCCTGATAGAATGCTGATAGGGAGGCTAAATTCTGCTGGGCTCATACTGCAATCGAGAAGCTGACTAGAGATTTTGTTCTCCCCTGCATACTAACATACGTTTTCGCTACTTGATTGTCTGTTCTCATTGGAACATCTTTCCCTTGTATCTGTGTCACAAATGCCTTTAATGCTAAGAATATATATTGTTGTCAGGTTCTCCAGTTGGAGGAGTGAACTCACTATTACGAACCGTTTTTCCTGGACTTGCTTGTCCTCCAAAACTGCTTCCCAACCCATGTGGCTGGTGTCTGTTATCACTACTGGTCTTGCTGACTGCAGAGACATTCCCTTCATCAACTGACATTCCTCTAACCACCACCTCATGTCTTGTCTCAGACTGTCCACTACATGCATAGATCGGCTCATGTTGAGAGTTATCAGGTCCCAGTGGTTGAAGAGATGCTACGCTAGACATTTCAGATGAAACCAAGACTACACTTGTCACTGCTGACATCAGACGTTGGGCTTTCAAAAATTGTGCTGTTGTCACATCTGTTATAGGAGAGAGTGTAGCTGAAAATAAAGTGACAAAGGAAGGCCTTCTGGTAGAAATACTTTCCCCAGTTTGGAAATGGGCTACCACGAACTTCTAATCTTGTGCCGGTACCAAATGTGAATTCTTCCAATTCAGTAGGATGCAACATTCTTGAACAATCTGTCTGATCTTGACCATTTGATAGAGAAGGTGCACACATTAACCAATCATATATATATGGAAAAATGTGAATAGCCTGTAGTTGTAAATGAGCTACAACAAGTGCAAGTCTCTTTGTAAAGTCTCTCAGAGCTGCTGATCCTCCCTCTTCCCCCCCACCCCCGACCACGGGGCCTGCCCCGAAAAGGCCCTCTTTGCTGCTTACCGCTTGGAACTAGAGGAATGATCAAACACTATATGGATGCTATTTGAATGGCTGTAAGAGTTTCGCTTGTTCAGCTGAGCTGACAGCTTAATGAGGACAAAAAGTTTGGGTCTTCATAAGAGTAATTGCTTTATTTGTGGTTTTTGTGCTGCTCCGAGCTCCCAGAGTTAGAGCTTTCAGTGATGTAGCACCTGTGCAGACTTTATTAAAGATAATATCAGACAAGTACCTCTGCTCCTATCAACTCTGATGCTGTAAATGTTTCATACAACTTATGAGAATCATTTAGTAAAGTGTGTTTAGCGTACGTGGCGTATGTGGCTGCTCTAAGAACAAAATAGATTGATGCATATGCCCTTTTATATATCACACTATTTGTCAAGGACATCTGATGGCAACAAATCTTCAGTCGCCAAAGAGAGAGACATATTTTGCGCACCTCTTTCTCTGGCTCTTTAGTGACTGATGTTGTTGGATGCTGTCTGTTAGACCTGTCTGGCTTTTTGACGTAGTCCCTCCTATTTTTTATTTATTTTGTCCCCTTTTTGCCCCTCATACCCTTGATAATTTTTGTCCACTGACTTTTTATAGGTGTTGGCCAGGGGGATAGGTGTTCTTTCCCCCCCTCATAATTTTTCACCTCAGGCCCAGAGGCCTGTTCTGACAGGAAAGTTGGAACCACACATAATGGTGGCTACCAACTGCCCTAACTGTCACACTCAGAGCTTGGCCATAGCCTAGCATAGGGCGTTCTAGAACCTTCTGGTCCATTCTGGACCACTGAGGGTCAGCCTATATAAGGCGGAATGCGGGGCAGCCATTTTGTCTGTCAGTGAGGAGCAGCTAGAGTGAAGGCTGAGGTCTGGTAGGGGTAGGATCCTGAAGGGTGGTTTCCTCTACAAGAGTAGCCCTCTGTCAAGGCTTTTCCACCACCCATTCCTGTTGTCCTAGCCAAGCTAGTTCATCCTGCTGATCCTGGACAGTTAGTTAGGGGTTAACTTTTGGGATCTAAGAGCTGAATTTAGAAGACTCCTATGCCCCTGTATCTGCCCAGTAAGGAGGGCTGGTGGACTAGTGCGGAGAAAGTGCACTGTGGCCGTAATCTGTGGAAGCCCCCTTTGATTCCCCCTCCCTTCTGAGGATAGGAAGAAAGCTTTTGGCCTGGGTAGCGCTGGATACCCCTTACCTGTGGCAGGACTGGTAGTGAGCTGATCCTCCTCTAATTGCTAAGGTGGTGAAGAGTGGAGGAAGGTCCCATCTCATCTGGGAAGTCCTGAAGGCTTCTGCCGTGATCGGGACCCCGGGGGCGCCTTCCGCGCTGTAGTCGCATTGTTGTGAAGCGACCCGGTTGCCAGGGAAAGCCAGGGCGAGACGCTACAAAAAGGCGCCTTCGCGCATGCCCAAAGCGGTTTATTCGTTTCCTCAGGAGGGGCCTAGGATCGGGCAGGCCCGTGAGTAGCGCGTCCTTCCTGAGAGCGGGCGCAGTGGAAGGAGGTATCGGCGCGAGCGCTTCCGCGCATGACTGAGGGATTGAGGTACCGGCGCGAGCGCTTTCGCGCATGCCTGAGAGATTAGCGGCCCCGCCAATCCACACAGAAGAGGAGCGCCGGCTGCAGCTCGAGTGAGTGTCCCGCCCTGTTCCCTCTGCTCGCGCGCCACGCAGAGGAGCTGGCCGAGCAGGGAGAGGGAACTGAGGGACTCGGTGGCTTTTTGGGGGCATTGAGTAATCGGCCCTGCCCTCCGCTCGAGCGCCCAGCAGAGGAGCTGGCCCGAGTGAGGAGAGAGCAGGGGAGCCTACAGTAGAGCCTTTGCCCCATTCAATTGATTGGCCACCTCGGCGGTGTATTCAGCCCCCTGCTTCTGATACAGAAAAGGACCCAGCAACGTGGTGGATACAAGTAAGGAGGTGAATTGCAGGGGGAAGTGGCGCTAGTGCCTACAGTGGAGCGAGCTAGATACTGGTCATTCAATCCCTGCTCAACACAGATTGGGGAGTAGCATAAAGAAGCCTGTTGGCTAAGTGAAGGCATAGTTCCTTACAAAGTTTGCTGGCTATTAACTAAACTTCAGGGTAAACTGGAATTCCTCACTGAAGCCAGATTGGGCCAATGTTGTGAATTGATTAAATGTATTATTAATGATAAAATTTGAGATAAGTTAACATCCCTGAGAGTAGAGCTACTATTTATATGTCATCTAAATGTAATGAAAGATACTATTGATGTGGATTTTTAATGCCAGTTAACACTGCTAAAAGATCTCTACTAATTCCATGAAAATCTGCATTTACTTATATTGAGTTGTAGTTTTCTCTCCCAAGGTTCTAGCGGATTAATATTTCACCTGATTGATTATAAAGTACTGAACTGTGAATCCTAAAGTAATAAGTTTAAGAGTACTGAAGAAGTTAATTGATAACTTGCTTAGCAGTTTAAGCGATATAATTGCTGGTACTAAAATAACCTGGAAAGTCCTAAGCTGTATATTTTGAAAACAAAGAGAATATTATTTTTATAAAGCAGTACTTATTTTTCCACATTTTGGTGTAGCGTTTTCTTTTTGTGTGCTATTGCGTGGTTTTACTGTTGGGTGGTCTGCAACCTTCACACTGTGCCTCTGAAATGTATGTCTTGCCCTAGGCCAGGCTACCCCAGGTTCTAACAGATTGGTGCCTAGCGGTGGGATTCTGACTTGGTTGCAGCTACTCAATATAATTCAACGTAATACACTAAACCTACACCAGGAGTTTTCTCCTTGCGGCCCTCCTAATTTGTCTTTTTGATTTTTCCAAATTTGTTCCTGGTGGTGGGTGGAGGTGGCTTTAGGTTGCCCTTGCAACTCTGAAATTTCTGGTGTGTTATCTAGGTTTGCCTGACTCAAAATGGAGTTCGCTTTGGAAAACCTAGAGGTCTATTCTGTCTCACAGTTGAAAATGTTCTGCCAGCAAATGGGGGTATTTTTCAAGCATGGTGCCAGGAAGGGGGAGCTCCAGACCAGTCTTAGGGCTTGGGTGGAGGCACACCAAGAAAAGAAGGAGGAGGAAGAGGGGGTAGACCAGGACACGGTGGGGGAGATAGATGGGTTATTCCACACTGAAGGGGAAAACTTACTCCCAGGACCAGTGTCCTACTCCAGAAAGGGCAGTAGCGCCTCTGGGGGAAGCTTAACTGAAGCCGAGCTCACGGATAGGAGAGAGAAAAGACAGTTGAGGTGGGAGTTGGCCAAGTTGGAGCAGGAGAAAGAGGAGAGGAGGATGCTCCATGAGTTTAGATTGAAGGAACTGAAGCTCCAAAGCCTGCGACGGGGGTCCTCTCCTGAAAGGAATGGTGGCAGCGAACCAAAGGAGACAGCCAGGGAGTCCAGACCCTATTTACCAAAAGACCTGATAGCGAGCTTCAGTCAGGGGGACGATATAGCTAAGTGGCTGGCTGCTTATGAGGTTTCTCTGAGGGTTCATGGGGTGCAGAAGAAGCACTGGGGGGGGGGTAGTTTGTACAAGTACATGCCTCCTGCTGGTCGGGACACCTTGCTGGCCCTGGAACCAGAGGAACAAACTAACTACCCCACCATGAAGCTGGCTTTGGTAAGGAAGTTCGGGCTTACCCCAGAAAGGTACCGTCAGAAGTTCAGGGGGAGCCACAAATTAAGCACCCAGAACTGGGTGGACTTCCTTGACTACGCCAGAAAGGCCTTAGAGGGTTGGGTCCAGGGCAGTGAGGTGAAAGATTATGAGGGGCTGTACGATCTATTTTTGAAAGAACACCTCCTCGAGAAATGTTTTCCCGAGCTGCGCCAACACCTGGTGGACAGCAAGCTGACCAATCCCCGGAAGCTTGCAGAGGAGGCGGACATCTGGGCAAGTACCCGGGTGTCCTCAAAGGGGACTGGAGGGGATTCTCAAAAAGCCGGACAGGGCGCCCCCAGAAGAAGGAGGGGGGAGAGAAAAAGAAGGAGTTCTCTAAAGGTCCCCAAAATAACTTCCAAGGGAAGGGAGCAGGTTTCACCCCTAGGGCAAACCCGCCCAGAAACCCTAATCCTGGCCAAAGCCAGCAGCCAAGGGTTCTCCACTGTTTTGAATGTGGTGGTGTTGGACATTATAAGGGGGATGTCAGATGCCCAAAGAGACCACCCCCTCCCACCGGAGGAAAGTCACCGGGAGTAGCTAGTGTAGCGCTCGGGGAGGAGTTGCCCTTAGATAAGGGGGGTGAGTGGGCGGGTGTCACCCTAGTGTCCCTGGGAGAGAGGGAGATGGTTCCAAAGATCCAGGTGCCCCCAAATACTACAAAGTATGGGCAATGGGTCACCATCAATGGCCAGAGAGGGGAGGCTCTGAGAGACACAGGAGCCAGTATGACTATGGTGAGAAGTCAGCTGGTGTCTCCAGAGCAGGTTGTTCCTAATGTACTCCACCCCGCCGCGATGGCTGACGGCAGAATGGGCCACTATCCAGTGGCTGAGGTTCCCTTTGAGTGGGAGGGGGTTGCAGGTTCACTTCGAGTTGCCGTAAGCCCTGCCGTGCCAGTCGATTGTCTGTTGGGGAATGACATGGAACACAACACTTGGAGAGAGGTGGAATACCGGACGCATTCTGCGATGCTGGGTACACCTGACTGGGCCTGTGCAAGCACACGGTCTGCGACTGCCCGGAGAGGGAGTTCGCCTGGGTTGGAGCCTGGAACAATGGCCCAACCCGCTGCTAAGAAGGGACAGACCCGGAAACAGAGAGAGCCTACTCCGGCTTCCACACCCCATGTGACAGATCGGCCACCTGCGGTGGTGGACCAGGAGTCCGTGGAGGGGGAAGTAGGCTCTCTGGAGGATTTACCCATCCCCGCTGAGTGGCATGTGGAGGGAGGTCCTACCAGAGAGGAATTCTGTAAGGGGCAGAGGGAGTGCCCCACCCTTGAGGGACTGAGGCGACAGGCTGAAGCCCAAGCAGCAGGTGATGTTACGGGACACTACCATATTTACTGGGAGGATGGACTCCTCTACAGTGAACCCAAGGTACCCTTGCCTGGTTCATCAAGGGCCTTGGTAGTCCCGCAACAGTACCGAGCCTTTCTTTTGGAATTGGCTCATGCCATACCCCTGGCAGGACACTTAGGCCAGGACAAGACCTTTGCACGGCTTGTCCTCCACTTTTACTGGCCTCAGATGAAAGTGGCGTCCAACACTTACTGTCGGACATGTGTAACCTGCCAGGCCAGTGGGAAAACAGGGGTGAAGCTAAAGGCTCCCCTGGAACCACTTCCAGTCGTTAGCACACCATTTGAGAGGGTGGGCATCGACATTGTAGGGCCTTTGGATCCACCAACAACAGCTGGTCACAGGTTTATCCTGGTTCTGGTGGATCATGCCACACGGTACCCAGAGGCAATACCTCTGAGGACAGTCACTGCACCTGTAGTGGCAAGAGCCCTAATGGGAATCTTTACCCGAGTGGGATTTTCCAAGGAAGTTGTGTCTGACAGGGGGACCAACTTCATGTCAGCTTATATGCGGGCAATGTGGAAGGAGTGTGGAGTGACCTACCGGTTCACCACTCCTTATCACCCCCAGTCGAATGGACTGGTTGAGAGGTTTAATAAGACCTTGAAGGGCATGATCAGAAGTCTGCCCGAAAGCCTGCGGAGGAAATGGGGCGTCCTCCTACCCTGTTTGCTCTTTTCCTACAGGGAAGTGCCCCAGAAGGGAGTGGGCTTCAGCCCCTTTGAGCTTCTGTATGGGCACCCTGTACGCGGTCCTCTCAGCCTGGTGAAGGATGGTTGGGAGAAGTCTCCCAGGAAACCCCCCCAGGATGTGGTGAGCTATATGCTGGCCTTCAGGAGCCAAATGGCGAAGTTGTGGAAGCAAGCTTCTGACAACTTGGAGGCCAGCCAGGCAGTCATGAAGGAGTGGTATGACCACAATGCTCACCAGGTGGAATTGGAGCCTGGACAGAAAGTGTGGGTGATGGAGCCTGGAGAGCTTAGCGCCCTCCAGGATCGCTGGACAGGCCCCTTTGAGGTGTTGGAGAAGAAGGGTAAGGCCACATACCTGGTGGACCTTAAGACCCCTCGACAGCCCCTACGGGTGCTGCATGCCAACCGTCTCAAGCCCCACCATGAGAGGCCCGAAGTCATGTTGATGATGGTGACTGACGGGGAAGAGGAAGCGGAAAGCGAACCTCTTCCAGATCTATTCTCGTCTCAAGAGAAGGATGGGTCAGTGGAGGGAGTGATTCTCTCTCCTACTCTAACTCCTGAGCAACGGGAGGACTGCCGCCAGATTCTGGAGCAGTACTCTTCGTTGTTCTCCCTTGTCCCGGGAAGGACTCACCTGTGTACCCATGACGTGGACACAGGGGACAGCCCACCAGTGAAGTCAAAGACCTACCGGCTGTCCGACAAGGTGAAGGCTAGCATCCATGGAGAGGTTGCCAAGATGCTAGAGCTGGGAGTTATTGAACCTTCCAACAGCCCTTGGTCCAGTCCGGTAGTGCTCGTGCCAAAAGCCGCACCACACCTGAACTGAGGTTCTGTGTGGATTACCGAGGACTGAACTCAGTGACAAAGACTGATGCTCATCCGATCCCTAGGGCGGATGAATTGATTGACCGGCTAGGAGCTGCCCAATATCTGAGTACCTTTGACCTCACTTCAGGGTACTGGCAGATCTCCTTGACAGATGGAGCAAGGGAAAGGTCAGCCTTCTCCACGCCTGAGGGACACTTCCAGTTCTGTGTGATGCCCTTTGGGCTCAAGAACGCCCCTGCCACATTTCAGCGGCTGGTGAACCAGGTCCTCTCTGGAATGGAGAGTTTCTCTGCTGCTTATCTGGATGACATTGCTGTCTTCAGTAGCAGTTGGGAGGACCATTTGCAGCATTTGCAAGCAGTTCTCCGGGCCCTGAGACAAGCTGGATTGACAATCAAGGCCAGCAAATGCCAGATTGGGCAGGGGTCGGTTGTGTACCTTGGACACTTGGTGGGTAGGGGGACTGTGCAGCCCCTGCAGGCGAAGATTGAGGCAATCATGGCCTGGGAACCCCCCAAGACACAGACTGAGGTCCGAGCTTTCCTGGGCCTCACAGGCTACTACCGTCGCTTTGTGAAGGGGTATGGCACTATTGTAGCGCCCCTCACAGAGCTCACCTCCAAGAAACAACCTTGACGGGTAGTCTGGACGGGAGCTTGTCAGCAAGCTTTCGAGAAATTGAAGCAGGCGATGTGTGCGGCACCGGTCCTGAAGGCCCCAGACTTCTCCAAGGAGTTCATTGTCCAAACAGATGCATCAGAACATGGCATTGGGGCAGTGTTATCGCAACTAAATGAAGAGGGCCTGGATCAGCCTGTAGTCTTCTTATCCAGGAGACTGCTTCCCCGGGAACAGAAGTGGAGTGCCATTGAGAGGGAAGCTTTTGCGGTGGTGTGGGCTCTGAAGAAGCTGCGGCCATACCTCTTTGGATCGCACTTCCTGGTTCAGACTGACCACCGACCCCTTCGTTGGCTGATGCAAATGAAGGGGGAAAATCCCAAGCTGTTGAGGTGGTCCATCTCCCTACAGGGAATGGACTTCCGGGTGGAACATCGGCCTGGAGTGGACCACGCCAATGCAGACGGTCTCTCCAGGTACTTCCGCCTTAGTGATGAGGACTCCCAAGGGGTTGGGTAGTTCTCCCCACTTTCAGCTGGGGGGGACGCGTGTTAGACCTGTCTGGCTTTTTGACGTAGTCCCTCCTATTTTTTATTTATTTTGTCCCCTTTTTGCCCCTCATACCCTTGATAATTTTTGTCCACTGACTTTTTATAGGTGTTGGCCAGGGGGATAGGTGTTCTTTCCCCCCCTCATAATTTTTCACCTCAGGCCCAGAGGCCTGTTCTGACAGGAAAGTTGGAACCACACAAAATGGTGGCTACCAACTGCCCTAACTGTCACACTCAGAGCTTGGCCATAGCCTACCATAGGGCGTTCTAGAACCTTCTGGTCCATTCTGGACCACTGAGGGTCAGCCTATATAAGGCGGAATGCGGGGCAGCCATTTTGTCTGTCAGTGAGGAGCAGCTAGAGTGAAGGCTGAGGTCTGGTAGGGGTAGGATCCTGAAGGGTGGTTTCCTCTACAAGAGTAGCCCTCTGTCAAGGCTTTTCCACCACCCATTCCTGTTGTCCTAGCCAAGCTAGTTCATCCTGCTGATCCTGGACAGTTAGTTAGGGGTTAACTTTTGGGATCTAAGAGCTGAATTTAGAAGACTCCTGTGCCCCTGTATCTGCCCAGTAAGGAGGGCTGGTGGACTAGTGCGGAGAGAGTGCACTGTGGCCGTAATCTGTGGAAGCCCCCTTTGATTCCCCCTCCCTTCTGAGGATAGGAAGAAAGCTTTTGGCCTGGGTAGCGCTGGACACCCCTTACATGTGGCAGGACTGGTAGTGAGCTGATCCTCCTCTAATTGCTAAGGTGGTGAAGAGTGGAGGAAGGTCCCATCTCATCTGGGAAGTCCTGAAGGCTTCTGCCGTGATCGGGACCCCGGGGGCGCCTTCCGCGCTGTAGTCGCATTGTTGTGAAGCGACCCGGTTGCCAGGGAAAGCCAGGGCGAGACGCTACAAAAAGGCGCCTTCGCGCATGCCCAAAGCGGTTTATTCGTTTCCTCAGGAGGGGCCTAGGATCGGGCAGGCCCGTGAGTAGCGCGTCCTTCCTGAGAGCGGGCGCAGTGGAAGGAGGTATCGGCGCGAGCGCTTCCGCGCATGACTGAGGGATTGAGGTACCGACGCGAACGCTTCCGCGCATGCCTGAGAGATTAGCGGCCCCGCCGATCCACACAGAAGAGGAGCGCCGGCTGCAGCTCGAGTGAGTGTCCCGCCCTGTTCCCTCTGCTCGCGCGCCACGCAGAGGAGCTGGCCGAGCAGGGAGAGGGAACTGAGGGACTCGGTGGCTTTTTGGGGGCATTGAGTAATCAGCCCTGCCCTCCGCTCGAGCGCCCAGCAGAGGAGCTGGCCCGAGTGAGGAGAGAGCAGGGGAGCCTACAGTAGAGCCTTTGCCCCATTCAATTGATTGGCCACCTCGGCGGTGTATTCAGCCCCCTGCTTCTGATACAGAAAAGGACCCAGCAACGTGGTGGATACAAGTAAGGAGGTGAATTGCAGGGGGAAGTGGCGCTAGTGCCTACAGTGGAGCGAGCTAGATACTGGTCATTCAATCCCTGCTCAACACAGATTGGGGAGTAGCATAAAGAAGCCTGTTGGCTAAGTGAAGGCATAGTTCCTTACAAAGTTTGCTGGCTATTAACTAAACTTCAGGGTAAACTGGAATTCCTCACTGAAGCCAGATTGGGCCAATGTTGGGAATTGATTAAATGTATTATTAATGATAAAATTTGAGATAAGTTAACATCTCTGAGAGTAGAGCTACTATTTATATGTCATCTAAATGTAATGAAAGATACTATTGATGTGGATTTTTAATGCCAGTTAACACTGCTAAAAAGATCTCTACTAATTCCATGAAAATCTGCATTTACTTATATTGAGTTGTAGTTTTCTCTTCCAAGGTTCTAGCGGATTAATATTTCACCTGATTGATTATAAAGTACTGAACTGTGAATCCTAAAGTAATACGTTTAAGAGTACTGAAGAAGTTAATTGATAATTTGCTTAGCAGTTTAAGCGATATAATTGCTGGTACTAAAATAACCTGGAAAGTCCTAAGCTGTATATTTTGAAAACAAAGAGAATATTATTTTTATAAAGCAGTACTTATTTTTCCACATTTTGGTGTAGCGTTTTCTTTTTGTGTGCTATTGCGTGGTTTTACTGTTGGGTGGTCTGCAACCTTCACACTGTGCCTCTGAAATGTATTTCTTGCCCTAGGCCAGGCTACCCCAGGTTCTAACACTGTCTTTTTTGGAAGTCTGCGGTGGGATGGGTGGGTTTCGGTTCATGTGTCATAGCTATCGCCCTTGGCTCTTTTGTCCATTTGCTCTGATGCCCGGTATGGATGTTAAATGTCCGTTGCTGAGCCACTGACACATGACCTCAGGACATATGAATTTCCAAGAACAATGACAATGACAATGACGTTACTAAAGGTAACTATTCGCAGCAATACTACGTGTCTCTTGGAGACACGGACATCTTTCAAGTGCTCACCGTCCTTTTTCCCCAGCAGCCCCCACGCCCCCCCAAAGGGGCGGCATTCTGAGGGATAGCCCCGGGCGCCACAAGCTCTAGCTACGCCCCTGTGTGCGGTGTGTCGAGGCGGAGAGCGAGAGAAGCAGAAAGCCGGAACCGACACGGGGAGAAGGAGAGAAAACGACGGAGCAGGAGACTGGAGGAGAACAGAACAAAGTCGAGCCGCTGGCGGAGGAAGACCGAGAGAGGGAATCACCGCCGGAGAAGACCCTACAAGAAGGGGGATTTGGGGGGCAGCCGAGCCGCGAGGTCTGCCCCCCGGGCAGGTTTGGGAGGGGGAAGTGGGAAGCATGGGAGCGGCCATTTTGCCGCTGTTTGGGCTGCCTGGGAATAGCCCAAAGGCATCCCAATGATACTAACAAGCCCAACAAGGCTATATAGAGGGGTTCCACTTCCTCCCAGCGACCATTTTAGGTATTGAAACCTGGTGGCTGGGAGCGTAATTAGTAGCTTGTCGTGCGTTGTGGCGGTTTTTCTTTGATTAATATGGCAGTTGCTGAGGATGTTCGTGTTTTGGAGGCCATCTGCCTGCTGAGCGAGGCAGGGCGGATGGACCTCTTGGTGGGTCCGCGGGCGGCGCGGCCGGTGAGGCAGGCCTCCTTCGGTGTGGCGGCGGCAGTTTTGGCCTGCTCGCCGCCGAGGAAGGCTCCGAAGCTGCAGGTGAGTCTCCGGGGCAGCGCCGATGTCATGAGCGTGGCCCCGGAAGACGGAGAGTGGCGGTCGAGTGGAGAGCGGGCGAGGCGCGTGACCAGGGGCGCCTCGCCACGCTTATGCGGAGCGGTTGGGGGCGGGGAGGCGGGCCGCCGAGGCCGAGCGGCCGCGCGTAGAGTCGCGCAGCCGACCGGGCTTTGTAGAACTTGGCAGGGGGGCCCGGGGAGGAAGCTAGGCCTCGGGTGGGTTCGGGAAGCAGGGAGGGCAGTGCGAGCAGGAGCGAGGCGGGCGTGAGGTGGGGGGAACGGAGGCAGAAATGAGGTATGAGCGGGGGGAGAGGGGGGGAAGGGAAAGGGGGGAAGTGAGAAAGGGGGCAGGCATTGAGGAGGCAGTATGAGAGCCCCTCGCCGGCCCGGCAGGGGGCAGAGGGGAGTAGTGGGAGGGGCAGGAGCGCCGGGAAAAAGGGGGCGAAAGGGGGGGTGCGGGGAGGGGCGGGAGCAGAAGGCAGGGGGCGGGGCAAGGGGGGTAGGGATGTGGGGGAGCGGGTGGGGGGGTGGAGATGGGAGATGAGCAGGGGCGGGTGGGGGAGGGTCACCGCTGCTGTTTGAATCGGAGGGCAGTGAGAGGGAGTGGGAGGGGCTGGATGTGTTTGCGTCTTGGGAGGAGGGTCTCAGGGAGGCACGCAGGGTGGCGGAGGAGGCGGAGCAGGAAGGGGAAGAGGTGGGTCCATCCGGGCGGGTGGAGGAAAGGACTGGGCAGGGTGGCGGCGGGGAGCTGGAGAGGACGGGGTGGGCTGGGGAGGGGCTGGGACTGGCGGTGGACGGGGGTGCAGGGGTAGGAGGGCTTAGCTGGAGCGAGGAGGAGGAAGAGGGTGGGGCGGGGGATGGCTGGGGGGACTGGTACAGGGCGGGCGGTGGCGCGCAGTGGCGGGGACCCAGCACACCAGCAGTACCTTTTTTATTGCAGGGGGATGGCCGGCGCGGGGGAGCGGACTTGGTAAGGCTTGGGGCGGACCAGCGACACCAAGGAGAAGGGAGGGCGGAGCTTCCTGCGGTGAGCCTGGAGACCACGAGGGATCACGGCGCGGCTGGCTCAAGAAGGCCCCCTGCGGGCTCGCTGGCCCCTGCACCCACAGGGCCCCAGCGGCCTGGGGAACAGCAGAGATCCTGGAGCACCGGCAAAGAGGTCTATCTTAGATTGAGTGGGGGCAGAGGCGAAAGGAGGGCCTCTGGCAGGTTTCAGTTGGCGCCGCCACCGGCGTGCCGGAAGTATAGGTGGGGAGGTGTGGATTTGACAGAAGGAGAGGACAGTACGGAGGAAGGGGAAGTGAGAGATGGGCCGGGCGGACGGGGGTCCGGTAATGGTGTTAGTTCTTTTTTATAGGTGTCACAGGGCCTGGGTGCTGCGGCGGCCCGGACACAGTCGGGAGACAGGTCGGCGCCGGACAGGAGAGGCGAGGAACGGCGAGAGGATACTTTGTTTACAGGTAAAAACAGGGAGGCACCGCGGATGGTGTCGGTGGGGGTGGGGGGAGGAGGGGAGGTGTGGTTGGAGGATCGGCTATGCAAGGGGAGGTATGTGGTGAACCGGGGTGTGGGGACGGATGTGGCTGCGCCGGTGCCTGGAGGAAAGGAGGCAGGGAGCCCTGGGGGCGGGGGCCCGGAAGGGTTGCCGGCGGCAGGCAAGGTTGCAAAGCCAGAGGCGGAGGGGAGTGCGGGCAGCGCAGCAGCGGATGAAGGGGGCGCGACGAAGCCTGAGAGTAAGGAATTGAAGTTTAATCGGCTCCCTTACATGGGGGGTCACGAAGCCGCTAGGGGCGCATTTGATGGCGGCCACTAAAGAGAAGATAT
This sequence comes from Lissotriton vulgaris, assembly GCF_964263255.1. Taxonomy (NCBI): domain Eukaryota; kingdom Metazoa; phylum Chordata; class Amphibia; order Caudata; family Salamandridae; genus Lissotriton; species Lissotriton vulgaris. The sequence continues at coordinate 601,613,957 of NC_141699.1, read as the reverse complement.
GGAAGGGGGAGTATGTGGAGTTGTTGAAACTGTTGCACTTTGAGGTTCGGTCGAAGGAGGGGTCGAAAGAGGAGGAGTATGAGCTGCAGAAGCGCCCGAGGGTGCCGCTCACAATAGGAGGTATGTGGTGAACCGGGGTGTGGGGACGGATGTGGCTGCGCCGGTGCCTGGAGGAAAGGAGGCAGGGAGCCCTGGGGGCGGGGGCCCGGAAGGGTTGCCGGCGGCAGGCAAGGTTGCAAAGCCAGAGGCGGAGGGGAGTGCGGGCAGCGCAGCAGCGGATGAAGGGGGCGCGACGAAGCCTGAGAGTAAGGAATTGAAGTTTAATCGGCTCCCTTACATGGGGGGTCACGAAGCCGCTAGGGGCGCATTTGATGGCGGCCACTAAAGAGAAGATATGGAAGGGGGAGTATGTGGAGTTGTTGAAACTGTTGCACTTTGAGGTTCGGTCGAAGGAGGGGTCGAAAGAGGAGGAGTATGAGCTGCAGAAGCGCCCGAGGGTGCCGCTCACAATAGAGAACTGGACGGCGGCGTTTCTGATTTTCGCAAGTGTATATTGTGAGAAATTCCCGGATAGATCGGTGTCCCTTTTCAAGTACATGGACATCATACGGAAGGCGCAGATTACGGGGGGGGGGGTTTACGTGGGCGCAGTACGACGAGGAGTTCAGGGCAAGGATGGTGTGGGACCCAGAGGCAAAGTGGGGCGAGCTGGATTACGATCTGTGGCAGCACACGATGGGCTTGGCGGGGTCGGGCAAGACTATATTTACCGCCAGCGGGCTCCCGATCATATATAGGCCCTTTCAAGGGCGGCCCACCCGGGGAGGGGTGGGGGCGGGAGCTAAGAGCCAGCCCGGAACTGCGGGGCCCTGCTGGGATTTTAACAAAGGGGCGTGTGCCAGAGAGCATTGCCATTTTCGGCACGAGTGCTCTGGGTGCGGAAGATATGGGCACCCTGTGTTGCGCTGCTGGGGCCCAAACGGACAGCAGCATGGCGGTACACATGTGACGGCGGGAGCAGCACGACCCGGGAGCGGGCAGCCGTCCGGTAACGGCCGGGGTGGAAAAGGGCCTGGGCCAAAGGGCTCGTACGCCGGTTAGACTGGACAGGTTGACGGCGGCCCTGCGCACTTACCCGGACGCGGGGGCCGCGGAACGTCTGCAGGCCGGGTTTCAAGACGGGTTTCGGTTGGGATACGAGGGTCCTCGGGTACGTCGGTGGGCGGACAATTTGCGTTCGGCACGGGAGCACCCGGAGGTGGTACAGAGTAAGCTAGACAGGGAGGTACAGGAAGGTCGCATTGCGGGACCTTTTGAGGATTGGCCAATGGCAGACCTGATAGTGTCCCCAATAGGCGTGGTGCCCAAAAAGGAGGCAGGGCAGTTCCGGCTTATACAGCATCTGTCATGGCCGGACGGCGTGTCGGTGAATGACTTTATCAATGAGAACGAGGCCACAGTGGTGTACTCCTCGGTGGAGGCGGCAATGGCATTGGTGGTGAAGAAGGACGAAGTGCGGTGATGGCCAAGTGCGACATCAAGTCGGCTTTCCGGTTACTGCCTGTTCACCCAGACGACTGGGGCCTGCTGGGGATCCAGTTTCACGGCCGCTGGTATGCGGACAAGGCGCTGCCGATGGGCTGCTCGATGTCCTGCACGCTTTTTGAATGTTTTAGCACGTTTCTGCAGTGATTTTTTACAGAACCCACGAGTCACCAAGGAGTTACGCACTACCTGGATGACTTTTTCTTGGTCGGGGCCCCAGACTCCACGAACTGCCGGGTGGCTCTAGACAGGTTTCAGGAGATCATGGTGGACCTGGGGGTGCCGGTGGCACCGGAGAAGACAGTGGGGCCAGGCACGGCGCTGTCATTCTTGGGTATTGAGATTGACTCAAGCTTGATGAAAGTACGACTGCCGGTGGACAAACAGCAACAGATGCTGGGGCTACTGGAGGCGATGGTGGCCAGGAATAAGGTGACAGTGTTGGAAGTGCAAGTGCTGTTGGGGCACTTCAACTTCGCGTGCAGGGTGGTGCGGGTTGGAAGGACGTTTTGCGGACGGCTAGGCCGGGCTTTGGCGGGGCGGAGGCCTCCACATCATCACGTGTGCGTGTCGGCCGGGGTCCGGGAGGATCTGCAGATGTGGCGGTTCTTCCTGAACCAGTTCAACGGAGTGCCCTTACAGCAGGATGTGGACTTGGTGTGGGATGTGCAGATCTTCTCGGATGCGGCGGGCAGCGAAGGCTTCGGGCTCTACTGGAACGGGAAGTGGTGCGCAGAGAGGTGGCCCCCAGAATGGTCAGGGGGTGGGAGGAGCATTGCTTTCCTTGAGCTTTTTCCTTTGGTGGTGGCAATCTGGCTGTGGGGTGAGGTGCTGGCACATCGACGGGTGACTTTCAATGTGGACAATATGGCGGTGGTGCAAGTAGTGAATCGCCAGTCTGCCAGAGATGAGCAAGTGTTGAAACTGTTGAGAGTGTTTGTGCTGGGCTGTTTGCGCCATGACATTGCTTTTCGCGCGGTTCATGTCCCAGGATTTGACAATGAAATTGCGGACGCTCTGTCTCGTTCGCAGTGGGGGAGATTCCGTGGGTTAGCCAAGGAAGGAGAACGGGACCCGACACCACTGCCAGCGCGGATGTGGGACATAGGCAACACCGGATGTTGCAGCTGGTTCTAGGACCCTTGGCGTAGTCAACCAGAACAGCGTATGTGTCAGCCTGGGAGGAGTTTGTGGCGACCGGGGCGCGTTGGCGGCTGCCGGGCAGGGACAGGCAGGAAGAGGTGGTACAATACTTACTGGACTTGATTGGAAGGGGATTGTCGAGAGTGACGATAGCGGGTAAGCTGGCGGGGATAAGTGTTATGGGAAAGCTGTTTTGGGGATTCGCCCCGTCCGCAGGTGAATTGGGGTCCAGGATGTTTGAGGGTTGGGCGCGGGAATGCGGGCGGGGGGCGGTGCGGCGGTCGGTGTCAGAGGAGCTTTTGGGCAGAGTGGTGGGGATTCTGCCGCGCGTGTGCAGGGATGGCAGGGAGGCATGCCTGTTCGGGACTCTGATGGTGTGGATGTTTGCAGGGGCTTTCCGGGTGTCTGAGCTGTTGGGTTCTAAGGCTGACCGGGGTGTGGAATGGGCGGAGGTGCAAGTGGACCAGGCGGCTGTGCGCTTGTGGCTGCGTAGGTCCAAGACGGATCAGAGGAGTGTTGGGTCATGGGTGGTCTTGGAGAGGGGAGAGGAAGGAAGTGAGTGCCTATTTGGTTTGGGGCAGGAGATGGAGGAGCGAGGGTGCAGCGAGTGGTCTGGTATTTCAGCACGCGAATGGGAAGGGGGCGACGGGGCCTCAGCTTTTGGGAGTGTTGCGGAAGACCTTGGCCAGATTGGGAGTGGATGGGCGCCAGTTTGGCACGCACTCTTTTCGGATAGGGGCGGCGTCCGAGGCGCATCGTCGGGGGTATGGGAGGGGGGCCATCATGCGCTTGGGTAGGTGGACATCGGATTGTTATTGCCGTTATGTGGGCAGCGCAGAAACAGCAGGAGCGCGCGTGGTGGAGTTGGGGCGACAGTGTTGATTGACATTTGTTTCTCATTTCAGGTTTGGTGGTGAGCCCCTCGTCCCGAGACATGTTGATCTGGATTGTGGGACATTCTTTTGTGAAGAGGGCGAAATTGCAGGCACAGGATAGCTATTTCGGGGATAGTTTGGGGTTCAATGGTAGTCGGTCTTGATTGCCCCCTTCATCCCTCCCAAGACGGGACGTGGTCCGAGGAAGGCGCAACGGACGGTACCGCCGGGACCCCAAGGGCGGGTCCCGGCCTCAGGCAAGTGCTTCAACGGGCTGGGAACACGGTGGTGGGCTGGTGGGGAGTCCAGGCCAGCTACGCAGGATTGTAGAGGAGAAAAGAGGGGAGCCTCAGGTTACTGGGATTGGCAAGGCAGGAGGGAGGAAAGTAGCAAAACCAGCCGAACTAATCGTCAGGTATAACCCGTTAGGGGGAGTCCCTAGACTTTAGTGAAGGAAAGCTGGTTCATAGGTCCCCGCAGAAAACCTGTTTTCCGCTAACACCGCTGAGGTGAACGGCCCTAGAAGAAGGCCCTATCTTTTATGTTTAACTAGCAGACTAGTAGTGTTCTGTAGGGAGATCTGAATGGGAGAGTAACCGTTTCTGTTTTTCTTTATTTACCGAGGACCGGCCCCAGGAACCACAAGAAGAAAAGACGACAGCCGAGTGGAGAAGACCCGAGATCCCCGGAGCCCCAAAGAGACACTTGTCACCTCAGTTTTCCTTGTTCAATACAATAAACGACTGTCTAAAGCTCATCAAGTCTCACCTGTTCTTGGCCACGCGTGACAGAACGTCAGTGGCGGGCTAGCTACTCCGAACCTGCAAAAAACTGCTATAAAAAAGCCCTGCACAGCCTTCATCACTCCATAAAAAAAGCAAAAAAACTGTTCTTTGTATCCTCTATTCAACAAGCGGAACAACCGAGCAAAGAAATTTTTAAAATAGTTCAGTCCTTCTTCAAACCCAAGGCCATCGAAACAGAAATTATTCCCTCTAGCAAACTCTGTGAGGATATCTCAGATTTTTTCGACAAAAAAATCCTGAAGGTCTATGACTCCTTCACCCCCTCCGAGCCAACAAATATGGCAGACCACGATATCATTGTGATGCCTACCCCTCCCTTAACTCGGTTCCTCCCAATCACCCACGAGGATGCATTGAAAGAACTACACAAATGCAAATCAGGTGCTCCTGATGACCCCTGCCCCCCCAAACTGTGGAAAATGATGTCGGATGCCACGGTAGGTCCACTCCTTCACATCTGGAACATGTCCATCGAGACTGGCACGTTCCCCGACCGCTGGAAACATGCCACTCTTCTCCCATTGAAAAAAAAACCCAATGGCGCCCCCGATGATCTGAGCAATCTCCGCCCCATCTCCCTACTAGCAGCCCCAGGAAAAATGCTGGAAAAACTTATCCAACGCCAACTCAATGGTTTCATCGAAAAAAGTGGCATACTACACGAAACACAGTCTGGTTTCAGGGCCGGCTTCAGCACTGAAACTGCCCTCATTGAGGTGGCTGAGTCAATCAGGTGGTCGCTGGATTCAGGAGCATCGGCCATGCTGGTGCTCCTGGATCTATCTGCCGCCTTCGATACTGTGGATCACGGTAGATTGCTGCTCAGATTGAAGGATATTGGCTTAGAGGACAAGGCACTGAGCTGGTTGCACTCCTACCTTACGAACCGCTCTCAGAAAGTAGCTCTGGGCGCTTTTTCCTCTGAACCCAAACGGCTGTGGTGTGGTGTCCCGCAAGGGTCCGCCCTCAGCCCGCTACTTTTCAATGTTTATCTGGCCCCACTTTTTACCTTAATCGCCAAATGGGGGGTCAAGGCGATTTCGTATGCGGATGATACGCAACTAGTCTTCCCATACATTGAGGTGTCAGAAGCAGCGTTCAGCAAAATAAAAGGCTGTCTTAGTGACGTAGCCAGATGGATGAACACTAACAAGCTAAAATTGAATGCTAGCAAAACCGAGGTACTATTCTTTGGGAAAAGTACTCCACCCTCCCCTGACCTCTGGTGGCCCACCGAAATGGGTCCTGCTCCCACCCCTGGCACCAAGGCAAAAAATCTGGGTGTATGGTGGGACGAGACGCTTTCCTTCTCCTCTCACATACAACAAGTCACCTCTAGCTGCCACTTTAAACTCCGCAACCTCCGAAAATTTCTCTCTCTTCTACCAACTGACTGTCGTAAATCGGTGGTCCATGCGACAGTCACATCCAGACTGGATTATTCGAACGGCCTCTATCTTGGCCTCCCAAAATATCTGACACAACGCCTGCAGAGCGTGCAGAATGCGGCTGCGAGATTGATAAAACACGTGCCTTTTAAACATCATATCTCTCCGCATCTTCACGAGCTGCACTGGCTTCCAGTGACAAGCAGAGTAAAATTCAAGGCGCTCACCCTAGCTTACAGAGCACAAAAAGGGACTTGTCCCAATTATCTGAAACTCCGACTCCCCCGCTACCATCAAGAGAGACACCTGAGATCAAACTCGCAGACCCTACTGGCTGTACCTCGAGCGAGAAGAGCGAGACTCGGAGGTAGATCTTTCTCAGTAGGCACTGCGAAGCTTTGGAACTCCCTCCCCCCTGCCATCCAATCTGCCCCGTCAGAAGCCATCTTTAGGAAACTCCTAAAGACTTGGCTCTTTGGACAGAAAGCCTAGTACCTCTCCCTGCATCCCTCTCTGCTGCTGCGGTTTCTTTTCAGCGCCGGGACACCTCCTCGCGAGGTAGCTGTTCGCGCTCTACAAGAATCAGTATTATTATTATTATGGATTACTTAAGACATACTCCAGGGCTGATAAAGTGGGCGGTTCAGCAGGGAAGCCAGCAAATCTGGCCTTGCATGCCGCACTGACCTGATAGTACAGCAGCATATCTGAGGCAGTAGGCGCCTGTGTGCCACATATATGTGCCATAGTCAAGAATTCCCCGTTTGGGAAAAGATCGCCCCCTGTCTTTAGGTTGTGCGCTTTAGCTCTCAACTGAATGGCCTTGTCCATTAAGGACCCAATCAGCGGGTTATCTCCTATGGGCATAGACGGTGCATACATTACTTCTTGGTGCGCTCTCTTAGCTATGCCCCTCCATGCCCATCTCATCGTCTCCACCATATCTATTTCTTCATGAGGTCGTTTATATGGTGCATATAAAGCTGTTTTCAGTGGTAAAGTGCAACCTTATCTATTTCTATCTCCACATGGGGCTGAAATTGCGTGGGGTGATGCCAATAGTGCAGATATTGCGCCTGCGCACTGTAGGCATATAATTCAAAATCTGAAGCGCCTAGCCCTCCGTGTGTAAATGGTAACGTCAGTACCCTCCATGAGACCCTAGGTTGTCCCCCTGCCCAAATTAATTCTAGCACGTTAGTTCGTAGTCGTTTAAAAAAATGCGCGTTTAGAGGCATGGGATTATTTACATATAAATAAAATAGTTTAGGCAGTATAACCATTTTTGTAATGGCTATTCGCCCCATCAGGGACAACGGTAGTGTTTTCCACCTTTGCACCGTACTTTCTAGCCAGTCTATAAGTCGGTCATAATTCGCTAGCCATATTTCCTGCAGTAACCTGCTCATCCAAATGCCTAAATATCTTGTCGCCTCATCTGCCCATTGAATCGGGAATTCTGTATCGAAGGGTATTATATTATCAGTTAGCGGCATCAGCAAAGATTTGGGTCAGTTGATCTGGATCCCAGTTAGGCCCCCGTATCTTATCAATTCCCTCATCACTGTATCGAAGTTATCATTAGGATTGGTCAGATATATCGTCATGTCGTCCGCATACATAGATAATAAGAGGCCCCTGGTCGTGAAGCCTATGCTCCTCTGCGCGTGATGTTGCCTAAGCTTAGCAGCCAACGGCTCCGTGGCTATGGCAAACAGCAACGGTGACAGTGGGCAGCCCTGCCTTGTCCCTCTTGTGATAACAAAGGGATCAGGTACCTGTCCATTAACTCTGACTCGTGCTGCCGGGTTTGTATATAATATTAAAATTTGCCTAATGAATAGAGGGCTGAGGCCCATACGGGTCAGTAAAGTAAAGAGGAAGTTCCATTCTAGCGAGTCAAATGCTTTTGTGGCATCCAACAATGCCGCCACAGCTTGCACATGGAGTCTAAGTAATGTAGTGTGCCAAAGAGCGTTCTCAGATTATGCGCAGTGGAGCGTCCTGGTATAAAGCCTGATTGGTTTGGCAGCGCAATCTGGGGCAACATGGGATGTAGTCTATTTGCAATTATTTTGGCATATATTTTGGCGCCCAAGTTTCTCAGTGACAATGGACGATACGAATCCGGATTAATTGGGTCATTGCCTAGTTTCAATATAGTAATGATTGTAGCCTCGCGAAGCGTCAGGGGAGTAGACTCCATCGCTTCAAGAAAAACCTGCAACAGTCTGGGAGCCACTATCCTGCAATATTCTTTGTAAAAGGCCGCTATCAGGCCGTCCGCCCCTGGGGCCTTGTCAGCCGGCATGCTATTTATTACTTGCCGTATATCTTCTGTCATTATTGGCAGCTCCATGTATTCCCTGGCGCCGTCATAATCATCTATGTCAGCCTGGGTCGGGTCTGTGTGTGAGGTGTACAGTTGCCCATAATATCGCGCCATTTCACGTAAAATATCTGGTGGTGCTCTCACCATGCCCCCATCTTCCGAACGCAATTCAGTAATATACTCTAAGCCTCTGGGCGTGCGTAGCAGTCCCGCTAACGTTTTCCCTGGTCTGTCACTTTCTCCATAACGTCTAGCTTTTGTTTACTTAGAGAGATAATTCGTTTCCCTTTCTGCCTCCTCTTGAAATTCCGTCAGCTTGGTCCGTATCTGTGCTACAGTGTCAGGGGCTGCGTTTGTACATTGTGAATTCTCTAGGTCCTCTATCTCCTGTTCTAATCTCTGTAAGGTGTTGCGTATGTCCTTTAACAGTCCAGATTTAAGCGACATGCAATGACCCCTTATTACTACTTTAAATGCCTCCCACAAAGTCCCTGGTGAGTCGACCATGCCCTCATTGAACTCAAAGTATTCCACAACCTTTTCCCTCAGCTCCTCGCGAAAGACCAAGTCTAACAAAGCGGTTGATGGAAATCTCCACGTGAAAGGCTGGGCATATGCAGGAGAGACAGTCAATCACACCTGCCCTGGTGCGTGGTCTGAGAAGTTATGGGGTAGACGTGTGGCATCCAATAGCCAGGTATGCAGGTCCGGAGAGACCAGCCATAAATCTAGCCGTGACCATGAGTTGCGGTGGTGTGTTACACATGTCCCCTCCCTCGCTGTAGGGTGCAGTGATCTCCAGGAGTCGACCAACTGAAGATCTTCTATTATGGTGTGTAACATTGCTGCCGCCTGTGGGTGATGCACCCGGGACGCTCCCTGCCTATCAGCAGACGGTTAGAGTACAACATTAAAATCCCCCCCACATGATCGCCATATGACCTAAGGTCTGTAACTGCTGTCCAATGTGGTGAAAGAAGTCTGGGCTGTCTGTGTTCGGCCCATATGTGTTCACCAAAGCCACGGGAGTGTCACACAACGTCCCCTGCAGGATGATGTGTCCACCGTCTCTGTCTTTTATCGTATGGTTTGTCTGCCAATGTAGCCCCCTACGGATCAATATTGCCACTCCCCTTGGATATTTTGAATAACCAGCCTCTATTATCTCTCCCCACCTTCTATGCCGGAGCACCCCTGCCAGGGTATCAGTTAAGTGCGTCTGCTGTAGGAAACAAATATCTACCTCATGTCTGATAAGATAAGAGTGGATTAGCCTCATCTTCCTGCGGTCATTAAGGCCTCTGACATTCCACGTATGGCATTTTAGGTTAGTCAAACTGGGTGAACGAGTCATTAGTGATCAGTAGCATGCCGGGTCCATGGTGTCTTGCTGTTGGCCCACCCTCCGCTATACTGTGCTGGGCCTGCAAGGTGCCTAACAGTGTCATATGGTTGCAGTGTTAAATACCCCTGAACTTGCAGTAACTTGACATCGCTCTTGCCACTCAGTGCAGTGTTCGGTGCATCTGCTTGGATGGTAGAACAAACAACTTTCCCCCTCCACCAACACAAACCCCCCAATCAGGTTGTGCAACCCCTACCCCCCTTACCCACAACAACAAACATCCAAAATATTGTATCTGACGAAAGGGAATCATCCCATGGGGTGTGCGGGTCTGCTGGCTATCAACCCTGCGCACTAGGCAGGGTGGGCGAACAAATATCCCCCAGCCCAAAGAACAGGAATCTCACAAAATATATCCACAGCATGTCTTTGCAAGGAGAGTCAACCATTTATGCAAGCGTACAGTATGTTCCCCGTTGTATGGACATCATTATCCTTACCACTGAGCTTTCGATCTTCAAGCAGCAGTTCACCATACGTTCCACACCATCCTGCTTTAGTAGCCGCCCAGTAAATTATGATGGGTTGTGGTGCCCACCTAATCGCGCACTGTTCACTTGGTGCTCTGCACTTTAAACTGTTTAAGCATTTCAATAAATTTTCACTTGGAAGCCCAATGCATTTCGGCACCAATGGGGTGCCTTCATCAGGGGCAGTTCTTGGCTATGTCTCCTTGAACAATCCCCGTTCTGTCATTATTTTATTGAAAATAATGACAGAACGGGGATTGTTCAAGGAGACATAGCGGTACCTTAAGACGCCATTAAAGAGAAGACAAGAGAGTTACAGTAAAGAACACGAGGTTACAAACGGCGAACTAGGAACACGTGAATCACATAATTGGAACACCAAGAACTGCCCCTGATGAAGGCACCCCATTGGTGCCGAAATGCATTGGGCTTCCAAGTGAAAATTTATTGAAATGCTTATATAAAGAAGAAAATGTTTTTGTTTGATTTAAGAAGAAATGTAAAGTAATGTAAACGTTCATAGATCAAAACGGCGAATGTTAACAATGATATGTTAAGTAAACAATGAATAATCATTTGATCAGTTGACAATGAAAAAATATGATTAAAAGTATAATTGTTGACAAATGAAAGCTAGTTGATTCTTAGCTAAACAGTTTAAAGTGCAGAGCACCAAGTGAACAGTGCGCGATTAGGTGGGCACCACAACCCATCATAATTTACTAGTACTTGAGGACTGACTATCCTTCAATAATCGCGGCACCATTTAAGAACTAGACTAATACGGAACAATACGGAGTGCTCCTCACAACCACAATTTTCTTAGTAGCCGCCCAGTGCACACTTAATCGTTGTCACTCAGTCTGGTGTCCGTTTGCTCTTTGCCTGACATCTTCCGATTCCTCTGGTCCTTCGCTAGTTGTTTGGCATACGTCAATGCCGCTTTGGCGTCCGTAAAAAAGGTAGGTTTTCCAGATCCTTGTATTCGCAATTTAGCTGGGTATATCAGTGTGTATGTCATAATAATTTGTTGAAATATTTTCTTTGCTGGGATAAATTCCCTGCGAGCCGCTTGTACTTGTAACGTGAAGTCCGGGTACAATGCAATGTTGTTCCCTTGATACTGGATATCGCCCTTTTCTCTGGCCAGTCGGAGTATTGTGTCACGGTCCCTGTAGTTGAGCACTCTTGCTATAACGGGTCTCGCCGATGCCCCGTTCTCGGCCTCTGGCCCAGCGATCTGTGTGCTCTTTCAATGAGGAACATTGTGGAGAGTTCCGGACCAAAGATATCTTTCATCATAATTTTTCCATGTTCTGGATATTTGTCGTTGCCACAATTCCTGTAATACGCACGTTATTTCTGCGCGGCCTAGCTTCTAAGTCTTCATTATTCTGTCGTATCATCTCCAGCACTCTGTCCATGCCTTTTACTTTCTTTTCCAGCTTGCTCTGCCCTTCCTCTGTTTCTGTAACTCTTGTTTCTAGCACCCCTATTCGCCCTTCCTGTTTTTAAACCCTTTGCGTGATCGTATCCATATGTTCTGCTAGGGTGTCTGTCTTCGAGTCTATGCCCTGGAGACCGGTCTTCAGCTCCTTGGACATAGTGCGTATGTCGTCGTCTGGTAGCTGCACGGGCCTGCCTCATCTGCAGGGTCTTGATGCCCCCCATTGATCTCCACCTGTTTGGCAGTTTTCTTATCACAGTTAATGCAGGGGTTGCCTGGTGTCCGGTTTGCCCATGTTTGTGCATAGTGATCCACAGCCCCAAGCTATGAGCGTCTAGTGAGTATCCTCTCCGTTTGTGGCGTCAGAGAAGTGGGAACTACCATGCATCTATGTATTCCTGGGTCTGCCCGCTTTCCGCCAACCAGCTGCTCTACCGCTCACTTAGTCAGAGGCTCTGCGTCAGTGGGCTCCGTTGTGTCTCTTTCCTTAGTTTACAGGCCTTTACCTTTCTAAATGCCACAATCTGAACAAGTGTCTGGATTACAGCTGCGTGTTACACCGCTCACTTCTCTGCGTACCCCTCTGTCACAAGGTCTCAGGGCAGGTTCGCTTCTGCTCTCTTCTGCATTCAGAGAATGACCTGTACGTTCCCTTGCCCGCCATCCCCTCTCACAGCAATCAAAGTCCACCGGCTTATTTGTTCCTCCTCCACCATGCAGCTAACTCACCATCATTGGCCCGTCTCCGCAGCGTGGGGCCGCTGACTCAGTGCAGCGCCACTACCGCTGCTCCCTCAATCAGCAGGTGGCCTTGTCTATTATGCATACCCCAATGTCATAAGCAGTGGCACCGGCAAATCCGCATCGCAGGGCCTGGTTTCCGCACCTCACTCTCTATGGCGCACCACCACCCCGCCCTCACTGTATCTCGCCGTATTCCCAGGGCATGCAGTTCGCAAGATGGCGGCAGGCAGGTCTCCCAATCTAGAAAAAGGCGACCATCTCCGCTTCCCGCCATGTTATGTCTCCGGTAAGGCCCAATTAAACCATATGGAGCTCGGCGGTCCAAATCCCCCGCATCCGGGGGGGTTCCTCGTATGCGTGCCTGTTCTGGTCCCTTCCTCAGTCTCTCTCCCCGTGAGCAGCGCTCCTCCTCTGGACCTCAGACAACCGCCTCCGGGTGCAGGCCTCAACACCTCTGCTCCACGATTGCCGCCTCGCGCTCCGCACTGAATGCACCTCCGCAGCGGCAGTGGCGCTCACCCAGCCACATCCATAGGTACACCACGCAGGGGCTCTGCCGCAGTCTTTTTCAGTGCGCCCGCTCTCCGTCTGCCTTGTTCACCGCGGTCAGCTCCGCCCAGCCCCCGCCACGAGAGCCCCCTGTCTCAGCAGGCTTCCAGGCCGCAGCTCAGCCTCACACCCAGCATTCTTATCTCGATCAGCTTGGGGTGAATGCGTTTGATTCCCCTCCGTGGGGCACACCAGCAGCTCCCACACTTTTCGCCTCACTGAATTCCCGACTTCAGGCTCGGTAGTCAGATAATTTCCGGATTTTCTGTGCTCAGCCGGTGGAGCCGCGTTAGTTTGCGGCCATTTCGCTGCTCAGCGAAGCTTCCTGGCCCATAGAAATGAATGGGAAATTATTTCTTAATTGCGATTAGCAATTTGCTAATCGCAATTAAGGAATTTTAAGAAATCGCTAAAAAATTGCGAATTTCTACATACATACCATTTTGCAATTCTCAAATAGCGATTCCTTAAAAATCACTATTTGAGAATCGCAAAAGTGTATCTTGATACATCTGGCCCTGCGTCTCTTGAGACAAGACGAGACCGACCGCACCAGAGCCTCCAGTTTGTGAGTGAGAGGCTGGGGTTCCGCCCATGCCCCAAATAATGTTTGCTCCGTTTTTTTTTGTGTTCAGATACCATCAGATTAGCCCCCAATCTGATGGTATGTGCAAAAAAATACATTGGGCCTGTATTACTTTCGTTGGCTGCCTCATAGAGCTCGTGAGGCCTAGAAGTCGCAGTAGGCCATGATTAAAGTAGGAGAACGAACGAAGCAGCCAGCCTGCATTAGCTTTGTTCTCCTACTTTATTCGCGACCCGGTCGCCTGCACCATGCACACCAAATCAAAAATATTAATCATGATGATGATTGTTTGTCACGGTCCCCGACGGTGACAATCATGGATTCATCATGATTACACATTTTGATTTATTGCCTGCAGCTAGGGCCCGCGACGGTCCTGTGACGAGCGCGCAACTCAGGTCACCTCACTCCGCACTGCCACTGCCCTGCTCACAACACCAATAAAATCCACCACTGCGCGCCATGCCCGCGTGAGGCCCAATCCGCATGTCAATTGGTCACCCATCAGCCCCACCCTAAGGGTGAACTGAGGAGTGGCACACAGACATGGCAGAGGAAGAGACAATGCATCTGCACGCTGTGCATAAGCACCTCCTCCTCCTGATTGTTAAATCCACCTAACAGCAGGCTGCCTGCACGGTCTGCACCGGGTCAATGCTGTTGTGTTGTTTCCCAGCAGGGTGCACCGCGGAGCGGAGACACAGATGGAGAGTAGTAGTAGTCTCAGTCTGTCAGACTCAGACAGACAGTCAGACTACTGTGACTCTCTCTGACTCAAGTGACGTCACGGACCGAAAATCGACCACAAAACCAGCCCCCTGTCAGAAAACCAGCCCCTACCCCATCCAGCCTACCGGGGGATTGCTCAATTACCAGTCGGCCCTGACTATGGACCATATAGCCCCACTCTAAGCAGTCAAATGCCTTTGTGGTGTCCAGAAATAAGGCTAAAGTAGTTTCAGGAGAATCCTTTGTAAACTACAATAGGTTGGCCAAGCAATGTAGGTGATCACGAGTTGTTCATCTTGGCACAAATCCCACTTGAGTATGATGAATAAAGCTCGGTATGACCTTTGTAAGGTGAGTGGCCAGTACACTCACTAGCATCTTTAGATCCATATTCAGAACGGATATTGGGAAGTATCTACTTCACAGCAATGGGTCTCATCTTGGTTTCTGGATTGCCGATATTGCAGCATTACTGAATAAAGCAGATAAGGTGCCCGTGCATTCTGCCTCTTGGAAAGCTCATGAAGTAGGTACAAACACTCCTATTTAGCCGGTTTATAACATTTACCTGGGGCTTTATTGTATTGTAGATTTAAGGTTGCTTGTGTGATTTCCTCTTTGGTGATCTGACCTTCAAGTAAGAGTCTACCTTCAGCATTGAGGCATGGGAAATTTAGCTGGGCAAAGAAAGATTCTTCCCCTCAAATATCAATCCCTGATTCTGAACTCTATAACTAGAAGTTTTCAACAAATGCGGACAGGGTTTTTTAGACTGAGGGAAATACTGGGCGCACTGCTCACGGATAATGCGCAGGAGGTATGGTATCGGACAGTAGGTGCATGCAGATGAGGGGCAAATCCCTATAACCCCTCAAAAGTGTGTGTAGAGACACACCATACACAATGTAGACAAAACCTGCTGCACACTAAATACAGAAAAGTACAAGCACAAGAGATGTCTCAATGGACATAAAAGTTAAAATTTCCATAGATGAAGAAGGGGACCACCAGTATTTCGGCTCCTCTTTTATTGTTCATTCATAGCCAGCCGACATGTGTTTCGTCGCAAGAAAAAAACACTATTTCCGCGACTCCTCAGGGCTGGTGAGGATACAAAATAGAAGATGGAGTACATAGTAACATTACAGTGAACACTGCGGTTATATGGTGACTGCATTTGGTGCAAGTGCAGGGTGAGGGTGGATCATGTGACAGTAAACAGCAGCACAGTAGTGGATGCACACAACACCAACCCTCCTACCAGTGTGACTGTCGACTGTGTTGGTGCAGGCAGGATAGTGAATCGGTGGTGGATATGTATGTGGCATAAGACGTTTTCATTGTATCTACAAATTTACAACATGTTAAAAGGTGACGCAAGGGGGTTGGGGGGTGGGGTTTGAAAGGCAAAAAGGTGTAAGTGGAGAGCACAAGTACTAAGAGGGGGTCCTGTTCTGAAAGAGTATGACTGTCACTGTATCATGAAAAGGGATACCCATGTTCATATGGAACAGGTCCTTAAATATGGATAGAAGTGTGCATCCTACCTGTAGGTAATGGATGTAGAACCACAGGTCTATAATGCCACAAAAAGGAAGGAAACAAAAGGGGGAAAAAACATAAGGCTTCATGGTGAAGGAGAAAGAGGTGAAAATCACACACTCAAATGAAAACCGTGTCAGAGACACAGTGTTGGTGGAGTGAATCTAAAGGGGAATCTCACCGCAGTGCCAGTGATAATTCCGACCCGGCCCCGCTCGAGACCGGGTTGAGTCCTTACAAGTCTTCGTAGTTCGTGGTTCATGTATAGTACTCTCCAACGCGTGTGTGGAGATGCTACAAAGGAAAAATATATAATAAGGGGTTTCAGATAAGTGGACAGTGTCCGATTTGAGGTTAGCATGCTTCTGGTGTCTAGATCCTCACCATTTCGAAAGTGGGTTATTCAGTGTCTCACCTTCGATCGGAAATGTTGTTTAATTTAGAGGATTTCTCAATAAATTGTTCGGAATGGTGTCCTTGTCCACGTGGTAAGACGCGGGCGGTGTAGAGACTTCTAAACAGTAAAGTCCCTGGAGCATTAGTGGGTTCACGCCGGATCGTAGTCCAAGCAAATGAAAAAGAAAAAAGCCAGAGCGTAAGTTTAGCGGCTCTCGCTAGTTACGGTGTAGCATATATATTGGCATCAGATCAGTAAGTCTATCCCGATCCATAAAGTTTCTCTGCCAGTTGTGGGTTGACGCCGGATCGTAGTGCAGGAGAATGAAAAGGAAAAAAGCCAGAGCGTAAGTTTAGCAGCTCTCGCTAGTTACAGTGTAGTCTATATATTGGCATCGGATCAGTGAGTCTATCCTGATCCATAAAGTTTCTCTGCCAGTTAGGACGTTATCTAAATGTTGCATAAGTACCTTATTCTACAGTTTGCAGTGAAAAAGGAACTATGGTTCGAAAGTTTCTTACCCGTAGTGCGGGGAGAAGAAGCCGGCAGGATGAGTGTTCCTGTGTGGAGTTCCGGGTACGGACACGTGGTGTCAAACCCGGAAGTGGTATAAATAGCCTGAGAAGGACCCGGATGGAGGCGACTAGAGCGTCACTTTTGCCGGGGATAATGCACATTCCTTCATCTTCGTGTTGCTTAGTAACATCGTGGATATAGTAGAGGCAATTAAGATGGAAGAACGGAACTGTGCTTATAGGGGGAAAGAAGATGCACAAGTCTTATGGATCATGTGTAATATATATCGCATGCAAAAAGAGAAACAAGGATCATGCAATAGATCTCAGGTTATGCGTGCAACTAGTTAGATATGTCAAAACAATTTGTGAATATACATAAATATACATTTTCATTTTGCAATTCTTAATTATTTTGAGAACATTTTTTATGTCAATGATAACCTACTTATAAGTAATATTATTTATCCATTCTTTGTGGACGATTCACCATTATACAAAATAAGTATGTGAGGATCACCTTATGTACCCATTTAAAAATTGCCATGACATTATCTCATGTAAGTCTCATTGCGAGTCCTCGTGAATCGAGGCACATTTGGTGGAGGTTTCAGAATACATTTACAAAATCATGGTACAACGGATGACAAATGTTCTTGTGTGTGTTCAACAAATAAAGAAATATACCACATTTTTTTCATGATATTGAGGGAAAGTGAACAGAAAAACGTATTCAGTTAGTCGCCCAGGAAATACTGCATCTCCTGGTCAAAGTTCAAGCCATGATCAACCGTCCGGAGGCGGAGAATCCACATTGCTTCTAGACGTCTTAGTTTTAATTCTCTGTTTCCGCCCCGTATTCCCGGTTGTACCGTATCTATCTCAAAGAAGGATATTCGTTTATCCATACTTTGGTCAAAGCACGCAGCCGCATGCAATGCTACCGGATATCTGGGGTCTTGTTCTTGAATGGCTCTAATGTGTTCAGCTATTCTATCTTTGAGAGGGCGGATGGTACTGCCCACATAAATTTTCTTACAGACACACTCGATGATGTACACTACAAAGCGTGTGGTGCAATTAATGTTTGTCCTGATGATATATTTTTCTCCTTTCGTGTCGTGAAATTCTTTTGTCTTGTGTTTAGCCCACCGGCACATAGAGCAGAATCCACATTTAAAAAAACCTGTGTTTCTTACTGTTAACCAGGTGTCAGTTGTAATGCCTCGAGGAATAGTGGGACTGAGCCTGTTTCTCAGAGTCCTGCCTCTTCTGTAAGTAAATTGTGGATGTTCTCCTATATAATCCTGGATGCTTTTATCTGCTTTTAGAATGCTCCAATGTTTGGTAAAACTCCTACGAAGTGATCGGTGTTGGCTATTAAAATCAGTGATCATTCGGATTTTTGTGGAGTTGGTTTCTGTGTCAGTGTGTTTCTTCTTGAGTGTGTCCGCTTTTTTGATTTTCTTGACTCGAGAAGTAGCTTTATGAAGTAAGTCATCTGAGTAGCCTCTTTTTTTTAAAACGTGTCTGCATTTCCCTCAAATTTAAATTAAAATCTTTGTCATCGCTACAGTTTCTACGTGCTCTTAAGAATTCGCCAAAAGGAATGGTGCTGATCTGGTGTGGTGGATGGGCACTGTCAGCATGTAAGATCGCATTGCAGGCAGTACTTTTTCTAAAGAGTCCGCTGTTCAGTTTGTTGTTGGAAATATATATTTCCAAGTCTAGGAATTCAACTCTGTCTGTGCTGGCTTGAATGGTGAAATTCATGTCCCATGTGTTGTGATTTAGGTGTTTGTGAAAGTCCATTAAGTGATCATGTGTGCCGGACCAGATTAAAAGACAATCGTCTATGTATCTTCCCCAAAATACTATAGAGTCCACAAATATCGCACCTTTTGTGCCCCAAATCAGGTCCTTTTCAAGTGCACCCATAAACAGATTTGCGAAAAAAGGGGAACATTTGGAACCCATGGCGACACCTTTTATTTGTCTATACCATGAGTTGTTAAACATGAACACATTGTTCTTCAAAATGAGTTCCATCATGGAGGCCAGCATATTTGTATGTTGCCACATTGTGGCCGGTCGGTTCTGTAAGGTCTTAGTTACTACTTCCAATCCTATCTCTGGTTTAATGCTAGTATATAATGCCACCACATCCATGGTTGCTAGAATGTTAACTGGTTGCCACTGTAGATCAGAGAGTAGGCTCAGAATATGTTTCGTATCTTGAATAAATGATGGTAGATTGCGTACCAGGGGTCCTAGAAATAGGTCTACATACTCCGCTAGTCTCTCTGTCGGTCCCCCTATACCCAATATAATGGGTCTGCCAGGAGGGAAGGGAAGATGTTTGTGTACCTTGGGCAAGGTATAAAGCCAAGGGTAAGTGGGTTTGAAAATTTTTAAATAAAGATATTCATCTTCATTGATTAAACCTTCCTCTTTCCAAGTAAGAAGAAATCTGTTGATAACAGTAGTAAGTGATGCTATGGGGTTGTGGTCTAGAGGCTCATAGCATGTAGTGTCTTGTAGTTGACCTAGTATTTCATCTTGGTAATCTTTCCTGTTCATAACGACAACGTTACCCCCCTTGTCCGCTTCTCTAATGATAATGTCTTGGTCTTTAATGAGGGTATTAAGAGCGGCCCGTTCTCCTGTTGTTAAATTGTCCTTATATCTAAAGGTGCGTTTGTTTTTCACGTTGTCCAATTTGTCTATATCTTCTAGTACTCGTTTGTGAAAGTTATCTATGAAGTTCCCTCCTGGTAAGGTGGGAATCCATTTTGATTTTGATTTTAGCCCTCTTACGATACTGTAGTCAGACTCAATGTTGAGTTCCTCTAGTAATTTCTCCATGTCATAAGGAGTTTGTTCTTGGTCAGTTAAAGAGGGTAAGAGCTGTGTGGTTTGAATATCATTGATTGTTAAGACATCAGGTTCAAACTGAGTCGGGATGTTTGTAGAAGTTTTATTAGATATATTTTGATTGGAAAAATGCTTTTTCAGTTTCAGATTCCGCACAAACTTGAACAAATCAATCTTTAATCTACAGATGTCAGTGTGAGCGTAAGGGTTGAAATTCAAACCTTTACTTAGAAGGGAGATTGCTGTGGGGGATAAAGGTTTAGATGATAAATTAATGACTTGGACTTCCCCGTCCTCTGTATCAATTATTTCTGGTTGTTCCCAGACCTGAGTTTCCTCCTGTACTCTTCTACGTTTCCCCCTCCTGCCCCTGCGGGTTTTGGATCTTGGATGCGATTGCCTCTCCTGATCCGTTGTATCTCGCATAAAAAAGGTGTGGTTTCGCTATCTGTTCTGTTGGCATCATCCTCACTGACACTGACTGTGCTAAGTGATGTATTGCTCGAAGAGACCAAGCTGGCATCAGTTTCATTGGGTTTATCCTTTCTTTTTTGTATTGTTTTTTTTATCATGTAATCGTATTTTTTGGCATATGTAAAAATTCTACCCTCAGTATAGTCAGCCTCATCTCTTTGTAACTGTCTTGCTTTATGACTTTTAATCTCATTCTGATTTTTTAATAACATTTCGTCTAATGTTGTGTAGTTCTTAACAGTAGATTCAGGAAGATCTAGATCTTTTATCTCCTGTTCCAAAATGGCAATTTCGGCTTGAAGTTTTGTCACCTTACGGTCAGAACTCTCAATGAGAATGTCCATGAGGGTGTTGGAATTATTAGTAAGAGCTTCTTCCCACTTGCCTAGGAGATCGGTGTCCAGATCATCATAGGTGGGGAAGATCTGTGCCCTTAGACCTCTAGGTATACGTCTAAGTCTTGCATATTGTTTCAAGGTGGTGCCGTCCCACCATTTTGAGTTTTCTTGTTTTTTGAGTTTTTCAAGTCTTACGAATTTATCCCTAAGACCTTCCTTCTTTGTAACACTAGGGGTACCACTAGTTGTTGCTCTGTGTGTTGACATACCCTTTGCAAGGTTGTTCTGCAGCTTTGTCTCTGTTCATGATGAAGGATGGAAGTGCCTATCCTAATTAAATATCTCTCTTTTGCTGCGCGGCGGCAGCCCCCCTCAATAACAGATTTCAACAAATGCGGACAGGGTTTTTTAGACTGAGGGAAATACTGGGCGCACTGCTCACGGATAATGCGCAGGAGGTATGGTATCGGACAGTAGGTGCATGCAGATGAGGGGCAAATCCCTATAACCCCTCAAAAGTGTGTGTAGAGACACACCATACACAATGTAGACAAAACCTGCTGCACACTAAATACAGAAAAGTACAAGCACAAGAGATGTCTCAATGGACATAATAGTTAAAATTTCCATAGATGAAGAAGGGGACCACCAGTATTTCGGCTCCTCTTTTATTGTTCATTCATAGCCAGCCGACATGTGTTTCGTCGCAAGAAAAAAACACTATTTCCGCGACTCCTCAGGGCTGGGGAGGATACAAAATAGAAGATGGAGTACATAGTAACATTACAGTGAACACTGCGGTTATATGGTGACTGCATTTGGTGCAAGTGCAGGGTGTGGGTGGATCATGTGACAGTAAACAGCAGCACAGTAGTGGATGCACACGACACCAACCCTCCTACCAGTGTAACTGTCGACGGTGTTGGTGCAGGCAGGATAGTGAATCGGTGGTGGGTATGTATGTGGCATAAGACGTTTTCATTGTATCTACAAATTTACAACATGTTAAAAGGTGACGCAAGGGGGTTGGGGGGTGGGGTTTGAAAGGCAAAAAGGTGTAAGTGGAGAGCACAAGTACTAAGAGGGGGTCCTGTTCTGAAAGAGTATGACTGTCACTGTATCATGAAAAGGGATACCCATGTTCATATGGAACAGGTCCTTAAATATGGATAGAAGTGTGCATCCTACCTGTAGGTAATGGATGTAGAACCACAGGTCTATAATGCCACAAAAAGGAAGGAAACAAAAGGGGGAAAAAACATAAGGCTTCATGGTGAAGGAGAAAGAGGTGAAAATCACACACTCAAATGAAAACCGTGTCAGAGACACAGTGTTGGTGGAGTGAATCTAAAGGGGAATCTCACCGCAGTGCCAGTGATAATTCCGACCCGGCCCCGCTCGAGACCGGGTTGAGTCCTTACAAGTCTTCGTAGTTCGTGGTTCATGTATAGTACTCTCCAACGCGTGTGTGGAGATGCTACAAAGGAAAAATATATAATAAGGGGTTTCAGATAAGTGGACAGTGTCCGATTTGAGGTTAGCATGCTTCTGGTGTCTAGATCCTCACCATTTCGAAAGTGGGTTATTCAGTGTCTCACCTTCGATCGGAAATATTCTTTAATTTAGAGGATTTCTCAATAAACTGTTCGAAATGGTGCCCTTGTCCACGTGGTAAGACGCGGGCGGTGTAGAGACTTCTAAACAGTAAAGTCCCTGGAGCATTAGTGGGTTCACGCCGGATCGTAGTCCAAGCAAATGAAAAAGAAAAAAGCCAGAGCGTAAGTTTAGCGGCTTTCGCTAGTTACGGTGTAGCATATATATTGGCATCAGATCAGTAAGTCTATCCCGATCCATAAAGTTTCTCTGCCAGTTGTGGGTTGACGCCGGATCGTAGTGCAGGAGAATGAAAAGGAAAAAAGCCAGAGCGTAAGTTTAGCAGCTCTCGCTAGTTACAGTGTAGTCTATATATTGGCATCGGATCAGTGAGTCTATCCTGATCCATATAGTTTCTCTGCCAGTTAGGACGTTATCTAAATGTTGCATAAGTACCTTATTCTACAGTTTGCAGTGAAAAAGGAACTACGGTTCGAAAGTTTCTTACCCGTAGTGCGGGGAGAAGAAGCCGGCAGGATGAGTGTTCCTGTGTGGAGTTCCGGGTACGGACACGTGGTGTCAAACCCGGAAGTGGTATAAATAGCCTGAGAAGGACCCGGATGGAGGCGACTAGAGCGTCACTTTTGCCGGGGATAATGCACATTCCTTCATCTTCGTGTTGCTTAGTAACATCGTGGATATAGTAGAGGCAATTAAGATGGAAGAACGGAACTGTGCTTATAGGGGGAAAGAAGATGCACAAGTCTTATGGATCATGTGTAATATATATCGCATGCAAAAAGAGAAACAAGGATCATGAAATAGATCTCAGGTTATGCGTGCAACTAGTTAGATATGTCAAAACAATTTGTGAATATACATAAATATACATTTTCATTTTGCAATTCTTAATTATTGTGAGAATTTTTTTTATGTCAATGATAACCTACTTATAAGTAATATTATTTATCCATTCTTTGTGGACGATTCACCATTATACAAAATAAGTATGTGAGGATCACCTTATGTACCCATTTAAAAATTGCCATGACATTATCTCATGTAAGTCTCATTGCGAGTCCTCGTGAATCGAGGCACATTTGGTGGAGGTTTCAGAATACATTTACAAAATCATGGTACAACGGATGACAAATGTTCTTGTGTGTGTTCAACAAATAAAGAAATATACCACATTTTTTTCATGATATTGAGGGAAAGTGAACAGAAAAACGTATTCAGTTAGTCGCCCAGGAAATACTGCATCTCCTGGTCAAAGTTCAAGCCATGATCAACCGTCCGGAGGCGGAGAATCCACATTGCTTCTAGACGTCTTAGTTTTAATTCTCTGTTTCCGCCCCGTATTCCCGGTTGTACCGTATCTATCTCAAAGAAGGATATTCGTTTATCCATACTTTGGTCAAAGCACGCAGCCGCATGCAATGCTACCGGATATCTGGGGTCTTGTTCTTGAATGGCTCTAATGTGTTCAGCTATTCTATCTTTGAGATGGCGGATGGTACTGCCCACATAAATTTTCTTACAGACACACTCGATGATGTACACTACAAAGCGTGTGGTGCAATTAATGTTTGTCCTGATGATATATTTTTCTCCTTTCGTGTCGTGAAATTCTTTTGTCTTGTGTTTAGCCCACCGGCACATAGAGCAGAATCCACATTTAAAAAAACCTGTGTTTCTTACTGTTAACCAGGTGTCAGTTGTGATGCCTCGAGGAATAGTGGGACTGAGCCTGTTTCTCAGAGTCCTGCCTCTTCTGTAAGTAATTTTTGGATGTTCTCCTATATAATCCTGGATGCTTTTATCTGCTTTTAGAATGCTCCAATGTTTGGTAAAACTCCTACGAAGTGATCGGTGTTGGCTATTAAAATCAGTGATCATTCGGATTTTTGTGGAGTTGGTTTCTGTGTCAGTGTGTTTCTTCTTGAGTGTGTCCGCTTTTTTGATTTTCTTGACTCGAGAAGTAGCTTTATGAAGTAAGTCATCTGAGTAGCCTCTTTTTTTAAAACGTGTCTGCATTTCCCTCAAATTTAAATTAAAATCTTTGTCATCGCTACAGTTTCTACGTGCTCTTAAGAATTCGCCAAAAGGAATGGTGCTGATCTGGTGTGGTGGATGGGCACTGTCAGCATGTAAGATCGCATTGCAGGCAGTACTTTTTCTAAAGAGTCCGCTGTTCAGTTTGTTGTTGGAAATATATATTTCCAAGTCTAGGAATTCAACTCTGTCTGTGCTGGCTTGAATGGTGAAATTCATGTCCCATGTGTTGTGATTTAGGTGTTTGTGAAAGTCCATTAAGTGATCATGTGTGCCGGACCAGATTAAAAGACAATCGTCTATGTATCTTCCCCAAAATACTATAGAGTCCACAAATATCGCACCTTTTGTGCCCCAAATCAGGTCCTTTTCAAGTGCACCCATAAACAGATTTGCGAAAAAAGGGGAAAATTTGGAACCCATGGCGACACCTTTTATTTGTCTATACCATGAGTTGTTAAACATGAACACATTGTTCTTCAAAATGAGTTCCATCATGGAGGCCAGCATATTTGTATGTTGCCACATTGTGGCTGGTCGGTTCTGTAAGGTCTTAGTTACTACTTCCAATCCTAGCTCTGGTTTAATGCTAGTATATAATGCCACCACATCCATGGTTGCTAGAATGTTAACTGGTTGCCACTGTAGATCAGAGAGTAGGCTCAGAATATGTTTCGTATCTTGAATAAATGATGGTAGATTGCGTACCAGGGGTCCTAGAAATAGGTCTACATACTCCGCTAGTCTCTCTGTCGGTCCCCCTATACCCAATATAATGGGTCTGCCAGGAGGGAAGGGAAGATGTTTGTGTACCTTGGGCAAGGTATAAAGCCAAGGGTAAGTGGGTTTGAAAATTTTTAAATAAAGATATTCATCTTCATTGATTAAACCTTCCTCTTTCCAAGTAAGAAGAAATCTGTTGATAACAGTAGTAAGTGATGCTATGGGGTTGTGGTCTAGAGGCTCATAGCATGTAGTGTCTTGTAGTTGACCTAGTATTTCATCTTGGTAATCTTTCCTGTTCATAACGACAACGTTACCCCCCTTGTCCGCTTCTCTAATGATAATGTCTTGGTCTTTAATGAGGGTATTAAGAGCGGCCCGTTCTCCTGTTGTTAAATTGTCCTTATATCTAAAGGTGCGTTTGTTTTTCACGTTGTCCAATTTGTCTATATCTTCTAGTACTCGTTTGTGAAAGTTATCTATGAAGTTCCCTCCTGGTAAGGTGGGAATCCATTTTGATTTTGATTTTAGCCCTCTTACGATACTGTAGTCAGACTCAATGTTGAGTTCCTCTAGTAATTTCTCCATGTCATAAGGAGTTTGTTCTTGGTCAGTTAAAGAGGGTAAGAGCTGTGTGGTTTGAATATCATTGATTGTTAAGACATCAGGTTCAAACTGAGTCGGGATGTTTGTAGAAGTTTTATTAGATATATTTTGATTGGAAAAATGCTTTTTCAGTTTCAGATTCCGCACAAACTTGAACAAATCAATCTTTAATCTACAGATGTCAGTGTGAGCGTAAGGGTTGAAATTCAAACCTTTACTTAGAAGGGAGATTGCTGTGGGGGATAAAGGTTTAGATGATAAATTAATGACTTGGACTTCCCCGTCCTCTGTATCAATTATTTCTGGTTGTTCCCAGACCTGAGTTTCCTCCTGTACTCTTCTACGTTTCCCCCTCCTGCCCCTGCGGGTTTTGGATCTTGGATGCGATTGCCTCTCCTGATCCGTTGTATCTCGCATAAAAAAGGTGTGGTTTCGCTATCTGTTCTGTTGGCATCATCCTCACTGACACTGACTGTGCTAAGTGATGTATTGCTCGAAGAGACCAAGCTGGCATCAGTTTCATTGGGTTTATCCTTTCTTTTTTGTATTGTTTTTTTTATCATGTAATCGTATTTTTTGGCATATGTAAAAATTCTATCCTCAGTATAGTCAGCCTCATCTCTTTGTAACTGTCTTGCGTTACGACTTTTAATCTCATTCTGATTTTTCAATAACATTTCGTCTAATGTTGTGTAGTTCTTAACAGTAGATTCAGGAAGATCTAGATCTTTTATCTCCTGTTCCAAAATGGCAATTTCGGCTTGAAGTTTTGTCACCTTACGGTCAGAACTCTCAATGAGAATGTCCATGAGGGTGTTGGAATTATTAGTAAGAGCTTCTTCCCACTTGCCTAGGAGATCGGTGTCCAGATCATCATAGGTGGGGAAGATCTGTGCCCTTAGACCTCTAGGTATACGTCTAAGTCTTGCATATTGTTTCAAGGTGGTGCCGTCCCACCATTTTGAGTTTTCTTGTTTTTTGAGTTTTTCAAGTCTTACGAATTTATCCCTAAGACCTTCCTTCTTTGTAACACTAGGGGTACCACTAGTTGTTGCTCTGTGTGTTGACATACCCTTTGCAAGGTTGTTCTGCAGCTTTGTCTCTGTTCATGATGAAGGATGGAAGTGCCTATCCTAATTAAATATCTCTCTTTTGCTGCGCGGCGGCAGTCCCCCTCAATAACAGATTTCAACAAATGCGGACAGGGTTTTTTAGACTGAGGGAAATACTGGGCGCACTGCTCACGGATAATGCGCAGGAGGTATGGTATCGGACAGTAGGTGCATGCAGATGAGGGGCAAATCCCTATAACCCCTCAAAAGTGTGTGTAGAGACACACCATACACAATGTAGACAAAACCTGCTGCACACTAAATACAGAAAAGTACAAGCACAAGAGATGTCTCAATGGACATAAAAGTTAAAATTTCCATAGATGAAGAAGGGGACCACCAGTATTTCGGCTCCTCTTTTATTGTTCATTCATAGCCAGCCGACATGTGTTTCGTCGCAAGAAAAAAACACTATTTCCGCGACTCCTCAGGGCTGGGGAGGATACAAAATAGAAGATGGAGTACATAGTAACATTACAGTGAACACTGCGGTTATATGGTGACTGCATTTGGTGCAAGTGCAGGGTGTGGGTGGATCATGTGACAGTAAACAGCAGCACAGTAGTGGATGCACACGACACCAACCCTCCTACCAGTGTAACTGTCGACGGTGTTGGTGCAGGCAGGATAGTGAATCGGTGGTGGGTATGTATGTGGCATAAGACGTTTTCATTGTATCTACAAATTTACAACATGTTAAAAGGTGACGCAAGGGGGTTGGGGGGTGAGGTTTGAAAGGCAAAAAGGTGTAAGTGGAGAGCACAAGTACTAAGAGGGGGTCCTGTTCTGAAAGAGTATGACTGTCACTGTATCATGAAAAGGGATACCCATGTTCATATGGAACAGGTCCTTAAATATGGATAGAAGTGTGCATCCTACCTGTAGGTAATGGATGTAGAACCACAGGTCTATAATGCCACAAAAAGGAAGGAAACAAAAGGGGGAAAAAACATAAGGCTTCATGGTGAAGGAGAAAGAGGTGAAAATCACACACTCAAATGAAAACCGTGTCAGAGACACAGTGTTGGTGGAGTGAATCTAAAGGGGAATCTCACCGCAGTGCCAGTGATAATTCCGACCCGGCCCCGCTCGAGACCGGGTTGAGTCCTTACAAGTCTTCGTAGTTCGTGGTTCATGTATAGTACTCTCCAACGCGTGTGTGGAGATGCTACAAAGGAAAAATATATAATAAGGGGTTTCAGATAAGTGGACAGTGTCCGATTTGAGGTTAGCATGCTTCTGGTGTCTAGATCCTCACCATTTCGAAAGTGGGTTATTCAGTGTCTCACCTTCGATCGGAAATGTTCTTTAATTTAGAGGATTTCTCAATAAACTGTTCGGAATGGTGTCCTTGTCCACGTGGTAAGACGCGGGCGGTGTAGAGACTTCTAAACAGTAAAGTCCCTGGAGCATTAGTGGGTTCACGCCGGATCGTAGTCCAAGCAAAGGAAAAAGAAAAAAGCCAGAGCGTAAGTTTAGCGGCTTTCGCTAGTTACGGTGTAGCATATATATTGGCATCAGATCAATAAGTCTATCCCGATCCATAAAGTTTCTCTGCCAGTTGTGGGTTGACGCCGGATCGTAGTGCAGGAGAATGAAAAGGAAAAAAGCCAGAGCGTAAGTTTAGCAGCTCTCGCTAGTTACAGTGTAGTCTATATATTGGCATCGGATCAGTGAGTCTATCCTGATCCATAAAGTTTCTCTGCCAGTTAGGACGTTATCTAAATGTTGCATAAGTACCTTATTCTACAGTTTGCAGTGAAAAAGGAACTATGGTTCGAAAGTTTCTTACCCGTAGTGCGGGGAGAAGAAGCCGGCAGGATGAGTGTTCCTGTGTGGAGTTCCGGGTACGGACACGTGGTGTCAAACCCGGAAGTGGTATAAATAGCCTGAGAAGGACCCGGATGGAGGCGACTAGAGCGTCACTTTTGCCGGGGATAATGCACATTCCTTCATCTTCGTGTTGCTTAGTAACATCGTGGATATAGTAGAGGCAATTAAGATGGAAGAACGGAACTGTGCTTATAGGGGGAAAGAAGATGCACAAGTCTTATGGATCATGTGTAATATATATCGCATGCAAAAAGAGAAACAAGGATCATGCAATAGATCTCAGGTTATGCGTGCAACTAGTTAGATATGTCAAAACAATTTGTGAATATACATAAATATACATTTTCATTTTGCAATTCTTAATTATTTTGAGAATTTTTTATGTCAATGATAACCTACTTATAAGTAATATTATTTATCCATTCTTTGTGGACGATTCACCATTATACAAAATAAGTATGTGAGGATCACCTTATGTACCCATTTAAAAATTGCCATGACATTATCTCATGTAAGTCTCATTGCGAGTCCTCGTGAATCGAGGCACATTTGGTGGAGGTTTCAGAATACATTTACAAAATCATGGTACAACGGATGACAAATGTTCTTGTGTGTGTTCAACAAATAAAGAAATATACCACATTTTTTTCATGATATTGAGGGAAAGTGAACAGAAAAACGTATTCAGTTAGTCGCCCAGGAAATACTGCATCTCCTGGTCAAAGTTCAAGCCATGATCAACCGTCCGGAGGCGGAGAATCCACATTGCTTCTAGACGTCTTAGTTTTAATTCTCTGTTTCCGCCCCGTATTCCCGGTTGTACCGTATCTATCTCAAAGAAGGATATTCGTTTATCCATACTTTGGTCAAAGCACGCAGCCGCATGCAATGCTACCGGATATCTGGGGTCTTGTTCTTGAATGGCTCTAATGTGTTCAGCTATTCTATCTTTGAGATGGCGGATGGTACTGCCCACATAAATTTTCTTACAGACACACTCGATGATGTACACTACAAAGCGTGTGGTGCAATTAATGTTTGTCCTGATGATATATTTTTCTCCTTTCGTGTCGTGAAATTCTTTTGTCTTGTGTTTAGCCCACCGGCACATAGAGCAGAATCCACATTTAAAAAAACCTGTGTTTCTTACTGTTAACCAGGTGTCAGTTGTGATGCCTCGAGGAATAGTGGGACTGAGCCTGTTTCTCAGAGTCCTGCCTCTTCTGTAAGTAATTTTTGGATGTTCTCCTATATAATCCTGGATGCTTTTATCTGCTTTTAGAATGCTCCAATGTTTGGTAAAACTCCTACGAAGTGATCGGTGTTGGCTATTAAAATCAGTGATCATTCGGATTTTTGTGGAGTTGGTTTCTGTGTCAGTGTGTTTCTTCTTGAGTGTGTCCGCTTTTTTGATTTTCTTGACTCGAGAAGTAGCTTTATGAAGTAAGTCATCTGAGTAGCCTCTTTTTTTAAAACGTGTCTGCATTTCCCTCAAATTTAAATTAAAATCTTTGTCATCGCTACAGTTTCTACGTGCTCTTAAGAATTCGCCAAAAGGAATGGTGCTGATCTGGTGTGGTGGATGGGCACTGTCAGCATGTAAGATCGCATTGCAGGCAGTACTTTTTCTAAAGAGTCCGCTGTTCAGTTTGTTGTTGGAAATATATATTTCCAAGTCTAGGAATTCAACTCTGTCTGTGCTGGCTTGAATGGTGAAATTCATGTCCCATGTGTTGTGATTTAGGTGTTTGTGAAAGTCCATTAAGTGATCATGTGTGCCGGACCAGATTAAAAGACAATCGTCTATGTATCTTCCCCAAAATACTATAGAGTCCACAAATATCGCACCTTTTGTGCCCCAAATCAGGTCCTTTTCAAGTGCACCCATAAACAGATTTGCGAAAAAAGGGGAAAATTTGGAACCCATGGCGACACCTTTTATTTGTCTATACCATGAGTTGTTAAACATGAACACATTGTTCTTCAAAATGAGTTCCATCATGGAGGCCAGCATATTTGTATGTTGCCACATTGTGGCTGGTCGGTTCTGTAAGGTCTTAGTTACTACTTCCAATCCTAGCTCTGGTTTAATGCTAGTATATAATGCCACCACATCCATGGTTGCTAGAATGTTAACTGGTTGCCACTGTAGATCAGAGAGTAGGCTCAGAATATGTTTCGTATCTTGAATAAATGATGGTAGATTGCGTACCAGGGGTCCTAGAAATAGGTCTACATACTCCGCTAGTCTCTCTGTCGGTCCCCCTATACCCAATATAATGGGTCTGCCAGGAGGGAAGGGAAGATGTTTGTGTACCTTGGGCAAGGTATAAAGCCAAGGGTAAGTGGGTTTGAAAATTTTTAAATAAAGATATTCATCTTCATTGATTAAACCTTCCTCTTTCCAAGTAAGAAGAAATCTGTTGATAACAGTAGTAAGTGATGCTATGGGGTTGTGGTCTAGAGGCTCATAGCATGTAGTGTCTTGTAGTTGACCTAGTATTTCATCTTGGTAATCTTTCCTGTTCATAACGACAACGTTACCCCCCTTGTCCGCTTCTCTAATGATAATGTCTTGGTCTTTAATGAGGGTATTAAGAGCGGCCCGTTCTCCTGTTGTTAAATTGTCCTTATATCTAAAGGTGCGTTTGTTTTTCACGTTGTCCAATTTGTCTATATCTTCTAGTACTCGTTTGTGAAAGTTATCTATGAAGTTCCCTCCTGGTAAGGTGGGAATCCATTTTGATTTTGATTTTAGCCCTCTTACGATACTGTAGTCAGACTCAATGTTGAGTTCCTCTAGTAATTTCTCCATGTCATAAGGAGTTTGTTCTTGGTCAGTTAAAGAGGGTAAGAGCTGTGTGGTTTGAATATCATTGATTGTTAAGACATCAGGTTCAAACTGAGTCGGGATGTTTGTAGAAGTTTTATTAGATATATTTTGATTGGAAAAATGCTTTTTCAGTTTCAGATTCCGCACAAACTTGAACAAATCAATCTTTAATCTACAGATGTCAGTGTGAGCGTAAGGGTTGAAATTCAAACCTTTACTTAGAAGGGAGATTGCTGTGGGGGATAAAGGTTTAGATGATAAATTAATGACTTGGACTTCCCCGTCCTCTGTAACAATTATTTCTGGTTGTTCCCAGACCTGAGTTTCCTCCTGTACTCTTCTACGTTTCCCCCTCCTGCCCCTGCGGGTTTTGGATCTTGGATGCGATTGCCTCTCCTGATCCGTTGTATCTCGCATAAAAAAGGTGTGGTTTCGCTATCTGTTCTGTTGGCATCATCCTCACTGACACTGACTGTGCTAAGTGATGTATTGCTCGAAGAGACCAAGCTGGCATCAGTTTCATTGGGTTTATCCTTTCTTTTTTGTATTGTTTTTTTTATCATGTAATCGTATTTTTTGGCATATGTAAAAATTCTATCCTCAGTATAGTCAGCCTCATCTCTTTGTAACTGTCTTGCGTTACGACTTTTAATCTCATTCTGATTTTTCAATAACATTTCGTCTAATGTTGTGTAGTTCTTAACAGTAGATTCAGGAAGATCTAGATCTTTTATCTCCTGTTCCAAAATGGCAATTTCGGCTTGAAGTTTTGTCACCTTACGGTCAGAACTCTCAATGAGAATGTCCATGAGGGTGTTGGAATTATTAGTAAGAGCTTCTTCCCACTTGCCTAGGAGATCGGTGTCCAGATCATCATAGGTGGGGAAGATCTGTGCCCTTAGACCTCTAGGTATACGTCTAAGTCTTGCATATTGTTTCAAGGTGGTGCCGTCCCACCATTTTGAGTTTTCTTGTTTTTTGAGTTTTTCAAGTCTTACGAATTTATCCCTAAGACCTTCCTTCTTTGTAACACTAGGGGTACCACTAGTTGTTGCTCTGTGTGTTGACATACCCTTTGCAAGGTTGTTCTGCAGCTTTGTCTCTGTTCATGATGAAGGATGGAAGTGCCTATCCTAATTAAATATCTCTCTTTTGCTGCGCGGCGGCAGTCCCCCTCAATAACAGATTTCAACAAATGCGGACAGGGTTTTTTAGACTGAGGGAAATACTGGGCGCACTGCTCACGGATAATGCGCAGGAGGTATGGTATCGGACAGTAGGTGCATGCAGATGAGGGGCAAATCCCTATAACCCCTCAAAAGTGTGTGTAGAGACACACCATACACAATGTAGACAAAACCTGCTGCACACTAAATACAGAAAAGTACAAGCACAAGAGATGTCTCAATGGACATAAAAGTTAAAATTTCCATAGATGAAGAAGGGGACCACCAGTATTTCGGCTCCTCTTTTATTGTTCATTCATAGCCAGCCGACATGTGTTTCGTCGCAAGAAAAAAACACTATTTCCGCGACTCCTCAGGGCTGGGGAGGATACAAAATAGAAGATGGAGTACATAGTAACATTACAGTGAACACTGCGGTTATATGGTGACTGCATTTGGTGCAAGTGCAGGGTGTGGGTGGATCATGTGACAGTAAACAGCAGCACAGTAGTGGATGCACACGACACCAACCCTCCTACCAGTGTAACTGTCGACGGTGTTGGTGCAGGCAGGATAGTGAATCGGTGGTGGGTATGTATGTGGCATAAGACGTTTTCATTGTATCTACAAATTTACAACATGTTAAAAGGTGACGCAAGGGGGTTGGGGGGTGGGGTTTGAAAGGCAAAAAGGTGTAAGTGGAGAGCACAAGTACTAAGAGGGGGTCCTGTTCTGAAAGAGTATGACTGTCACTGTATCATGAAAAGGGATACCCATGTTCATATGGAACAGGTCCTTAAATATGGATAGAAGTGTGCATCCTACCTGTAGGTAATGGATGTAGAACCACAGGTCTATAATGCCACAAAAAGGAAGGAAACAAAAGGGGGAAAAAACATAAGGCTTCATGGTGAAGGAGAAAGAGGTGAAAATCACACACTCAAATGAAAACCGTGTCAGAGACACAGTGTTGGTGGAGTGAATCTAAAGGGGAATCTCACCGCAGTGCCAGTGATAATTCCGACCCGGCCCCGCTCGAGACCGGGTTGAGTCCTTACAAGTCTTCGTAGTTCGTGGTTCATGTATAGTACTCTCCAACGCGTGTGTGGAGATGCTACAAAGGAAAAATATATAATAAGGGGTTTCAGATAAGTGGACAGTGTCCGATTTGAGGTTAGCATGCTTCTGGTGTCTAGATCCTCACCATTTCGAAAGTGGGTTATTCAGTGTCTCACCTTCGATCGGAAATGTTCTTTAATTTAGAGGATTTCTCAATAAACTGTTCGGAATGGTGTCCTTGTCCACGTGGTAAGACGCGGGCGGTGTAGAGACTTCTAAACAGTAAAGTCCCTGGAGCATTAGTGGGTTCACGCCGGATCGTAGTCCAAGCAAATGAAAAAGAAAAAAGCCAGAGCGTAAGTTTAGCGGCTTTCGCTAGTTACGGTGTAGCATATATATTGGCATCAGATCAATAAGTCTATCCCGATCCATAAAGTTTCTCTGCCAGTTGTGGGTTGACGCCGGATCGTAGTGCAGGAGAATGAAAAGGAAAAAAGCCAGAGCGTAAGTTTAGCAGCTCTCGCTAGTTACAGTGTAGTCTATATATTGGCATCGGATCAGTGAGTCTATCCTGATCCATAAAGTTTCTCTGCCAGTTAGGACGTTATCTAAATGTTGCATAAGTACCTTATTCTACAGTTTGCAGTGAAAAAGGAACTATGGTTCGAAAGTTTCTTACCCGTAGTGCGGGGAGAAGAAGCCGGCAGGATGAGTGTTCCTGTGTGGAGTTCCGGGTACGGACACGTGGTGTCAAACCCGGAAGTGGTATAAATAGCCTGAGAAGGACCCGGATGGAGGCGACTAGAGCGTCACTTTTGCCGGGGATAATGCACATTCCTTCATCTTCGTGTTGCTTAGTAACATCGTGGATATAGTAGAGGCAATTAAGATGGAAGAACGGAACTGTGCTTATAGGGGGAAAGAAGATGCACAAGTCTTATGGATCATGTGTAATATATATCGCATGCAAAAAGAGAAACAAGGATCATGCAATAGATCTCAGGTTATGCGTGCAACTAGTTAGATATGTCAAAACAATTTGTGAATATACATAAATATACATTTTCATTTTGCAATTCTTAATTATTTTGAGAATTTTTTATGTCAATGATAACCTACTTATAAGTAATATTATTTATCCATTCTTTGTGGACGATTCACCATTATACAAAATAAGTATGTGAGGATCACCTTATGTACCCATTTAAAAATTGCCATGACATTATCTCATGTAAGTCTCATTGCGAGTCCTCGTGAATCGAGGCACATTTGGTGGAGGTTTCAGAATACATTTACAAAATCATGGTACAACGGATGACAAATGTTCTTGTGTGTGTTCAACAAATAAAGAAATATACCACATTTTTTTCATGATATTGAGGGAAAGTGAACAGAAAAACGTATTCAGTTAGTCGCCCAGGAAATACTGCATCTCCTGGTCAAAGTTCAAGCCATGATCAACCGTCCGGAGGCGGAGAATCCACATTGCTTCTAGACGTCTTAGTTTTAATTCTCTGTTTCCGCCCCGTATTCCCGGTTGTACCGTATCTATCTCAAAGAAGGATATCCGTTTATCCATACTTTGGTCAAAGCACGCAGCCGCATGCAATGCTACCGGATATCTGGGGTCTTGTTCTTGAATGGCTCTAATGTGTTCAGCTATTCTATCTTTGAGAGGGCGGATGGTACTGCCCACATAAATTTTCTTACAGACACACTCGATGATGTACACTACAAAGCGTGTGGTGCAATTAATGTTTGTCCTGATGATATATTTTTCTCCTTTCGTGTCGTGAAATTCTTTTGTCTTGTGTTTAGCCCACCGGCACATAGAGCAGAATCCACATTTAAAAAAACCTGTGTTTCTTACTGTTAACCAGGTGTCAGTTGTGATGCCTCGAGGAATAGTGGGACTGAGCCTGTTTCTCAGAGTCCTGCCTCTTCTGTAAGTAATTTTTGGATGTTCTCCTATATAATCCTGGATGCTTTTATCTGCTTTTAGAATGCTCCAATGTTTGGTAAAACTCCTACGAAGTGATCGGTGTTGGCTATTAAAATCAGTGATCATTCGGATTTTTGTGGAGTTGGTTTCTGTGTCAGTGTATTTCTTCTTGAGTGTGTCCGCTTTTTTGATTTTCTTGACTCGAGAAGTAGCTTTATGAAGTAAGTCATCTGAGTAGCCTCTTTTTTTAAAACGTGTCTGCATTTCCCTCAAATTTAAATTAAAATCTTTGTCATCGCTACAGTTTCTACGTGCTCTTAAGAATTCGCCAAAAGGAATGGTGCTGATCTGGTGTGGTGGATGGGCACTGTCAGCATGTAAGATCGCATTGCAGGCAGTACTTTTTCTAAAGAGTCCGCTGTTCAGTTTGTTGTTGGAAATATATATTTCCAAGTCTAGGAATTCAACTCTGTCTGTGCTGGCTTGAATGGTGAAATTCATGTCCCATGTGTTGTGATTTAGGTGTTTGTGAAAGTCCATTAAGTGATCATGTGTGCCGGACCAGATTAAAAGACAATCGTCTATGTATCTTCCCCTAAATACTCTAGAGGCCACAAATATCGCACCTTTTGTGCCCCAAATCAGGTCCTTTTCAAGTGCACCCATAAACAGATTTGCGAAAAAAGGGGAAAATTTGGAACCCATGGCGACACCTTTTATTTGTCTATACCATGAGTTGTTAAACATGAACACATTGTTCTTCAAAATGAGTTCCATCATGGAGGCCAGCATATTTGTATGTTGCCACATTGTGGCCGGTCGGTTCTGTAAGGTCTTAGTTACTACTTCCAATCCTAGCTCTGGTTTAATGCTAGTATATAATGCCACCACATCCATGGTTGCTAGAATGTTAACTGGTTGCCACTGTAGATCAGAGAGTAGGCTCAGAATATGTTTCGTATCTTGAATAAATGATGGTAGATTGCGTACCAGGGGTCCTAGAAATAGGTCTACATACTCCGCTAGTCTCTCTGTCGGTCCCCCTATACCCAATATAATGGGTCTGCCAGGAGGGAAGGGAAGATGTTTGTGTACCTTGGGCAAGGTATAAAGCCAAGGGTAAGTGGGTTTGAAAATTTTTAAATAAAGATATTCATCTTCATTGATTAAACCTTCCTCTTTCCAAGTAAGAAGAAATCTGTTGATAACAGTAGTAAGTGATGCTATGGGGTTGTGGTCTAGAGGCTCATAGCATGTAGTGTCTTGTAGTTGACCTAGTATTTCATCTTGGTAATCTTTCCTGTTCATAACGACAACGTTACCCCCCTTGTCCGCTTCTCTAATGATAATGTCTTGGTCTTTAATGAGGGTATTAAGAGCGGCCCGTTCTCCTGTTGTTAAATTGTCCTTATATCTAAAGGTGCGTTTGTTTTTCACGTTGTCCAATTTGTCTATATCTTCTAGTACTCGTTTGTGAAAGTTATCTATGAAGTTCCCTCCTGGTAAGGTAGGAATCCATTTTGATTTTGATTTTAGCCCTCTTACGATACTGTAGTCAGACTCAATGTTGAGTTCCTCTAGTAATTTCTCCATGTCATAAGGAGTTTGTTCTTGGTCAGTTAAAGAGGGTAAGAGCTGTGTGGTTTGAATATCATTGATTGTTAAGACATCAGGTTCAAACTGAGTCGGGATGTTTGTAGAAGTTTTATTAGATATATTTTGATTGGAAAAATGCTTTTTCAGTTTCAGATTCCGCACAAACTTGAACAAATCAATCTTTAATCTACAGATGTCAGTGTGAGCGTAAGGGTTGAAATTCAAACCTTTACTTAGAAGGGAGATTGATGTGGGGGATAAAGGTTTAGATGATAAATTAATGACTTGGACTTCCCCGTCCTCTGTATCAATTATTTCTGGTTGTTCCCAGACCTGAGTTTCCTCCTGTACTCTTCTACGTTTCCCCCTCCTGCCCCTGCGGGTTTTGGATCTTGGATGCGATTGCCTCTCCTGATCCGTTGTATCTCGCATAAAAAAGGTGTGGTTTCGCTATCTGTTCTGTTGGCATCATCCTCACTGACACTGACTGTGCTAAGTGATGTATTGCTCGAAGAGACCAAGCTGGCATCAGTTTCATTGGGTTTATCGTTTCTTTTTTGTATTGTTTTTTTTATCATGTAATCATATTTTTTGGCATATGTAAAAATTCTACCCTCAGTATAGTCAGCCTCATCTCTTTGTAACTGTCTTGCTTTACGACTTTTAATCTCATTCTGATTTTTCAATAACATTTCGTCTAATGTTGTGTAGTTCTTAACAGTAGATTCAGGAAGATCTAGATCTTTTATCTCCTGTTCCAAAATGGCAATTTAGGCTTGAAGTTTTGTCACCTTACGGTCAGAACTCTCAATGAGAATGTCCATGAGGGTGTTGGAATTATTAGTAAGAGCTTCTTCCCACTTGCCTAGGAGATCGGTGTCCAGATCATCATAGGTGGGGAAGATCTGTGCCCTTAGACCTCTAGGTATACGTCTAAGTCTTGCATATTGTTTCAAGGTGGTGCCGTCCCACCATTTTGAGTTTTCTTGTTTTTTGAGTTTTTCAAGTCTTACGAATTTATCCCTAAGACCTTCCTTCTTTGTAACACTAGGGGTACCACTAGTTGTTGCTCTGTGTGTTGACATACCCTTTGCAAGGTTGTTCTGCAGCTTTGTCTCTGTTCATGATGAAGGATGGAAGTGCCTATCCTAATTAAATATCTCTCTTTTGCTGCGCGGCGGCAGCCCCCCTCAATAACAGATTTCAACAAATGCGGACAGGGTTTTTTAGACTGAGGGAAATACTGGGCGCACTGCTCACGGATAATGCGCAGGAGGTATGGTATCGGACAGTAGGTGCATGCAGATGAGGGGCAAATCCCTATAACCCCTCAAAAGTGTGTGTAGAGACACACCATACACAATGTAGACAAAACCTGCTGCACACTAAATACAGAAAAGTACAAGCACAAGAGATGTCTCAATGGACATAATAGTTAAAATTTCCATAGATGAAGAAGGGGACCACCAGTATTTCGGCTCCTCTTTTATTGTTCATTCATAGCCAGCCGACATGTGTTTCGTCGCAAGAAAAAAACACTATTTCCGCGACTCCTCAGGGCTGGGGAGGATACAAAATAGAAGATGGAGTACATAGTAACATTACAGTGAACACTGCGGTTATATGGTGACTGCATTTGGTGCAAGTGCAGGGTGTGGGTGGATCATGTGACAGTAAACAGCAGCACAGTAGTGGATGCACACGACACCAACCCTCCTACCAGTGTAACTGTCGACGGTGTTGGTGCAGGCAGGATAGTGAATCGGTGGTGGGTATGTATGTGGCATAAGACGTTTTCATTGTATCTACAAATTTACAACATGTTAAAAGGTGACGCAAGGGGGTTGGGGGGTGGGGTTTGAAAGGCAAAAAGGTGTAAGTGGAGAGCACAAGTACTAAGAGGGGGTCCTGTTCTGAAAGAGTATGACTGTCACTGTATCATGAAAAGGGATACCCATGTTCATATGGAACAGGTCCTTAAATATGGATAGAAGTGTGCATCCTACCTGTAGGTAATGGATGTAGAACCACAGGTCTATAATGCCACAAAAAGGAAGGAAACAAAAGGGGGAAAAAACATAAGGCTTCATGGTGAAGGAGAAAGAGGTGAAAATCACACACTCAAATGAAAACCGTGTCAGAGACACAGTGTTGGTGGAGTGAATCTAAAGGGGAATCTCACCGCAGTGCCAGTGATAATTCCGACCCGGCCCCGCTCGAGACCGGGTTGAGTCCTTACAAGTCTTCGTAGTTCGTGGTTCATGTATAGTACTCTCCAACGCGTGTGTGGAGATGCTACAAAGGAAAAATATATAATAAGGGGTTTCAGATAAGTGGACAGTGTCCGATTTGAGGTTAGCATGCTTCTGGTGTCTAGATCCTCACCATTTCGAAAGTGGGTTATTCAGTGTCTCACCTTCGATCGGAAATGTTCTTTAATTTAGAGGATTTCTCAATAAACTGTTCGGAATGGTGTCCTTGTCCACGTGGTAAGACGCGGGCGGTGTAGAGACTTCTAAACAGT
Organism: Lissotriton vulgaris; assembly: GCF_964263255.1. Lineage (NCBI taxonomy): Eukaryota > Metazoa > Chordata > Amphibia > Caudata > Salamandridae > Lissotriton > Lissotriton vulgaris. Next base: position 601,574,756 of record NC_141699.1, on the reverse strand, counting down.
AAAGTCCCTGGAGCATTAGTGGGTTCACGCCGGATCGTAGTCCAAGCAAATGAAAAAGAAAAAAGCCAGAGCGTAAGTTTAGCGGCTTTCGCTAGTTACGGTGTAGCATATATATTGGCATCAGATCAATAAGTCTATCCCGATCCATAAAGTTTCTCTGCCAGTTGTGGGTTGACGCCGGATCGTAGTGCAGGAGAATGAAAAGGAAAAAAGCCAGAGCGTAAGTTTAGCAGCTCTCGCTAGTTACAGTGTAGTCTATATATTGGCATCGGATCAGTGAGTCTATCCTGATCCATAAAGTTTCTCTGCCAGTTAGGACGTTATCTAAATGTTGCATAAGTACCTTATTCTACAGTTTGCAGTGAAAAAGGAACTATGGTTCGAAAGTTTCTTACCCGTAGTGCGGGGAGAAGAAGCCGGCAGGATGAGTGTTCCTGTGTGGAGTTCCGGGTACGGACACGTGGTGTCAAACCCGGAAGTGGTATAAATAGCCTGAGAAGGACCCGGATGGAGGCGACTAGAGTGTCACTTTTGCCGGGGATAATGCACATTCCTTCATCTTCGTGTTGCTTAGTAACATCGTGGATATAGTAGAGGCAATTAAGATGGAAGAACGGAACTGTGCTTATAGGGGGAAAGAAGATGCACAAGTCTTATGGATCATGTGTAATATATATCGCATGCAAAAAGAGAAACAAGGATCATGCAATAGATCTCAGGTTATGCGTGCAACTAGTTAGATATGTCAAAACAATTTGTGAATATACATAAATATACATTTTCATTTTGCAATTCTTAATTATTTTGAGAATTTTTTATGTCAATGATAACCTACTTATAAGTAATATTATTTATCCATTCTTTGTGGACGATTCACCATTATACAAAATAAGTATGTGAGGATCACCTTATGTACCCATTTAAAAATTGCCATGACATTATCTCATGTAAGTCTCATTGCGAGTCCTCGTGAATCGAGGCACATTTGGTGGAGGTTTCAGAATACATTTACAAAATCATGGTACAACGGATGACAAATGTTCTTGTGTGTGTTCAACAAATAAAGAAATATACCACATTTTTTTCATGATATTGAGGGAAAGTGAACAGAAAAACGTATTCAGTTAGTCGCCCAGGAAATACTGCATCTCCTGGTCAAAGTTCAAGCCATGATCAACCGTCCGGAGGCGGAGAATCCACATTGCTTCTAGACGTCTTAGTTTTAATTCTCTGTTTCCGCCCCGTATTCCCGGTTGTACCGTATCTATCTCAAAGAAGGATATCCGTTTATCCATACTTTGGTCAAAGCACGCAGCCGCATGCAATGCTACCGGATATCTGGGGTCTTGTTCTTGAATGGCTCTAATGTGTTCAGCTATTCTATCTTTGAGAGGGCGGATGGTACTGCCCACATAAATTTTCTTACAGACACACTCGATGATGTACACTACAAAGCGTGTGGTGCAATTAATGTTTGTCCTGATGATATATTTTTCTCCTTTCGTGTCGTGAAATTCTTTTGTCTTGTGTTTAGCCCACCGGCACATAGAGCAGAATCCACATTTTAAAAAACCTGTGTTTCTTACTGTTAACCAGGTGTCAGTTGTGATGCCTCGAGGAATAGTGGGACTGAGCCTGTTTCTCAGAGTCCTGCCTCTTCTGTAAGTAATTTTTGGATGTTCTCCTATATAATCCTGGATGCTTTTATCTGCTTTTAGAATGCTCCAATGTTTGGTAAAACTCCTACGAAGTGATCGGTGTTGGCTATTAAAATCAGTGATCATTCGGATTTTTGTGGAGTTGGTTTCTGTGTCAGTGTATTTCTTCTTGAGTGTGTCCGCTTTTTTGATTTTCTTGACTCGAGAAGTAGCTTTATGAAGTAAGTCATCTGAGTAGCCTCTTTTTTTAAAACGTGTCTGCATTTCCCTCAAATTTAAATTAAAATCTTTGTCATCGCTACAGTTTCTACGTGCTCTTAAGAATTCGCCAAAAGGAATGGTGCTGATCTGGTGTGGTGGATGGGCACTGTCAGCATGTAAGATCGCATTGCAGGCAGTACTTTTTCTAAAGAGTCCGCTGTTCAGTTTGTTGTTGGAAATATATATTTCCAAGTCTAGGAATTCAACTCTGTCTGTGCTGGCTTGAATGGTGAAATTCATGTCCCATGTGTTGTGATTTAGGTGTTTGTGAAAGTCCATTAAGTGATCATGTGTGCCGGACCAGATTAAAAGACAATCGTCTATGTATCTTCCCCTAAATACTCTAGAGGCCACAAATATCGCACCTTTTGTGCCCCAAATCAGGTCCTTTTCAAGTGCACCCATAAACAGATTTGCGAAAAAAGGGGAAAATTTGGAACCCATGGCGACACCTTTTATTTGTCTATACCATGAGTTGTTAAACATGAACACATTGTTCTTCAAAATGAGTTCCATCATGGAGGCCAGCATATTTGTATGTTGCCACATTGTGGCCGGTCGGTTCTGTAAGGTCTTAGTTACTACTTCCAATCCTAGCTCTGGTTTAATGCTAGTATATAATGCCACCACATCCATGGTTGCTAGAATGTTAACTGGTTGCCACTGTAGATCAGAGAGTAGGCTCAGAATATGTTTCGTATCTTGAATAAATGATGGTAGATTGCGTACCAGGGGTCCTAGAAATAGGTCTACATACTCCGCTAGTCTCTCTGTCGGTCCCCCTATACCCAATATAATGGGTCTGCCAGGAGGGAAGGGAAGATGTTTGTGTACCTTGGGCAAGGTATAAAGCCAAGGGTAAGTGGGTTTGAAAATTTTTAAATAAAGATATTCATCTTCATTGATTAAACCTTCCTCTTTCCAAGTAAGAAGAAATCTGTTGATAACAGTAGTAAGTGATGCTATGGGGTTGTGGTCTAGAGGCTCATAGCATGTAGTGTCTTGTAGTTGACCTAGTATTTCATCTTGGTAATCTTTCCTGTTCATAACGACAACGTTACCCCCCTTGTCCGCTTCTCTAATGATAATGTCTTGGTCTTTAATGAGGGTATTAAGAGCGGCCCGTTCTCCTGTTGTTAAATTGTCCTTATATCTAAAGGTGCGTTTGTTTTTCACGTTGTCCAATTTGTCTATATCTTCTAGTACTCGTTTGTGAAAGTTATCTATGAAGTTCCCTCCTGGTAAGGTAGGAATCCATTTTGATTTTGATTTTAGCCCTCTTACGATACTGTAGTCAGACTCAATGTTGAGTTCCTCTAGTAATTTCTCCATGTCATAAGGAGTTTGTTCTTGGTCAGTTAAAGAGGGTAAGAGCTGTGTGGTTTGAATATCATTGATTGTTAAGACATCAGGTTCAAACTGAGTCGGGATGTTTGTAGAAGTTTTATTAGATATATTTTGATTGGAAAAATGCTTTTTCAGTTTCAGATTCCGCACAAACTTGAACAAATCAATCTTTAATCTACAGATGTCAGTGTGAGCGTAAGGGTTGAAATTCAAACCTTTACTTAGAAGGGAGATTGATGTGGAGGATAAAGGTTTAGATGATAAATTAATGACTTGGACTTCCCCGTCCTCTGTATCAATTATTTCTGGTTGTTCCCAGACCTGAGTTTCCTCCTGTACTCTTCTACGTTTCCCCCTCCTGCCCCTGCGGGTTTTGGATCTTGGATGCGATTGCCTCTCCTGATCCGTTGTATCTCGCATAAAAAAGGTGTGGTTTCGCTATCTGTTCTGTTGGCATCATCCTCACTGACACTGACTGTGCTAAGTGATGTATTGCTCGAAGAGACCAAGCTGGCATCAGTTTCATTGGGTTTATCCTTTCTTTTTTGTATTGTTTTTTTTATCATGTAATCGTATTTTTTGGCATATGTAAAAATTCTATCCTCAGTATAGTCAGCCTCATCTCTTTGTAACTGTCTTGCTTTACGACTTTTAATCTCATTCTGATTTTTCAATAACATTTCGTCTAATGTTGTGTAGTTCTTAACAGTAGATTCAGGAAGATCTAGATCTTTTATCTCCTGTTCCAAAATGGCAATTTAGGCTTGAAGTTTTGTCACCTTACGGTCAGAACTCTCAATGAGAATGTCCATGAGGGTGTTGGAATTATTAGTAAGAGCTTCTTCCCACTTGCCTAGGAGATCGGTGTCCAGATCATCATAGGTGGGGAAGATCTGTGCCCTTAGACCTCTAGGTATACGTCTAAGTCTTGCATATTGTTTCAAGGTGGTGCCGTCCCACCATTTTGAGTTTTCTTGTTTTTTGAGTTTTTCAAGTCTTACGAATTTATCCCTAAGACCTTCCTTCTTTGTAACACTAGGGGTACCACTAGTTGTTGCTCTGTGTGTTGACATACCCTTTGCAAGGTTGTTCTGCAGCTTTGTCTCTGTTCATGATGAAGGATGGAAGTGCCTATCCTAATTAAATATCTCTCTTTTGCTGCGCGGCGGCAGCCCCCCTCAATAACAGATTTCAACAAATGCGGACAGGGTTTTTTAGACTGAGGGAAATACTGGGCGCACTGCTCACGGATAATGCGCAGGAGGTATGGTATCGGACAGTAGGTGCATGCAGATGAGGGGCAAATCCCTATAACCCCTCAAAAGTGTGTGTAGAGACACACCATACACAATGTAGACAAAACCTGCTGCACACTAAATACAGAAAAGTACAAGCACAAGAGATGTCTCAATGGACATAAAAGTTAAAATTTCCATAGATGAAGAAGGGGACCACCAGTATTTCGGCTCCTCTTTTATTGTTCATTCATAGCCAGCCGACATGTGTTTCGTCGCAAGAAAAAAACACTATTTCCGCGACTCCTCAGGGCTGGGGAGGATACAAAATAGAAGATGGAGTACATAGTAACATTACAGTGAACACTGCGGTTATATGGTGACTGCATTTGGTGCAAGTGCAGGGTGTGGGTGGATCATGTGACAGTAAACAGCAGCACAGTAGTGGATGCACACAACACCAACCCTCCTACCAGTGTAACTGTCGACGGTGTTGGTGCAGGCAGGATAGTGAATCGGTGGTGGGTATGTATGTGGCATAAGACGTTTTCATTGTATCTACAAATTTACAACATGTTAAAAGGTGACGCAAGGGGGTTGGGGGGTGGGGTTTGAAAGGCAAAAAGGTGTAAGTGGAGAGCACAAGTACTAAGAGGGGGTTCTGTTCTGAAAGAGTATGACTGTATCATGAAAAGGGATACCCATGTTCATATGGAACAGGTCCTTAAATATGGATAGAAGTGTGCATCCTACCTGTAGGTAATGGATGTAGAACCACAGGTCTATAATGCCACAAAAAGGAAGGAAACAAAAGGGGGAAAAAACATAAGGCTTCATGGTGAAGGAGAAAGAGGTGAAAATCACACACTCAAATGAAAACCGTGTCAGAGACACAGTGTTGGTGGAGTGAATCTAAAGGGGAATCTCACCGCAGTGCCAGTGATAATTCCGACCCGGCCCCGCTCGAGACCGGGTTGAGTCCTTACAAGTCTTCGTAGTTCGTGGTTCATGTATAGTACTCTCCAACGCGTGTGTGGAGATGCTACAAAGGAAAAATATATAATAAGGGGTTTCAGATAAGTGGACAGTGTCCGATTTGAGGTTAGCATGCTTCTGGTGTCTAGATCCTCACCATTTCGAAAGTGGGTTATTCAGTGTCTCACCTTCGATCGGAAATGTTCTTTAATTTAGAGGATTTCCCAATAAACTGTTCAGAATGGTGTCCTTGTCCACGTGGTAAGACGCGGGCGGTGTAGAGACTTCTAAACAGTAAAGTCCCTGGAGCATTAGTGGGTTCACGCCGGATCGTAGTCCAAGCAAATGAAAAAGAAAAAAGCCAGAGCGTAAGTTTAGCGGCTTTCGCTAGTTACGGTGTAGCATATATATTGGCATCAGATCAGTAAGTCTATCCCGATCCATAAAGTTTCTCTGCCAGTTGTGGGTTGACGCCGGATCGTAGTGCAGGAGAATGAAAAGGAAAAAAGCCAGAGCGTAAGTTTAGCAGCTCTCGCTAGTTACAGTGTAGTCTATATATTGGCATCGGATCAGTGAGTCTATCCCGATCCATAAAGTTTCTCTGCCAGTTAGGACGTTATCTAAATGTTGCATAAGTACCTTATTCTACAGTTTGCAGTGAAAAAGGAGCTATGGTTCGAAAGTTTCTTACCCGTAGTGCGGGGAGAAGAAGCCGGCAGGATGAGTGTTCCTGTGTGGAGTTCCGGGTACGGACACGTGGTGTCAAACCCGGAAGTGGTATAAATAGCCTGAGAAGGACCCGGATGGAGGCGACTAGAGCGTCACTTTTGCCGGGGATAATGCACATTCCTTCATCTTCGTGTTGCTTAGTAACATCGTGGATATAGTAGAGGCAATTAAGATGGAAGAACGGAACTGTGCTTATAGGGGGAAAGAAGATGCACAAGTCTTATGGATCATGTGTAATATATATCGCATGCAAAAAGAGAAACAAGGATCATGCAATAGATCTCAGGTTATGCGTGCAACTAGTTAGATATGTCAAAACAATTTGTGAATATACATAAATATACATTTTCATTTTGCAATTCTTAATTATTTTGAGAAAAATTTTTATGTCAATGATAACCTACTTATAAGTAATATTATTTATCCATTCTTTGTGGACGATTCACCATTATACAAAATAAGTATGTGAGGATCACCTTATGTACCCATTTAAAAATTGCCATGACATTATCTCATGTAAGTCTCATTGCGAGTCCTCGTGAATCGAGGCACATTTGGTGGAGGTTTCAGAATACATTTACAAAATCATGGTACAACGGATGACAAATGTTCTTGTGTGTGTTCAACAAATAAAGAAATATACCACATTTTTTTCATGATATTGAGGGAAAGTGAACAGAAAAACGTATTCAGTTAGTCGCCCAGGAAATACTGCATCTCCTGGTCAAAGTTCAAGCCATGATCAACCGTCCGGAGGCGGAGAATCCACATTGCTTCTAGACGTCTTAGTTTTAATTCTCTGTTTCCGCCCCGTATTCCCGGTTGTACCGTATCTATCTCAAAGAAGGATATTCGTTTATCCATACTTTGGTCAAAGCACGCAGCCGCATGCAATGCTACCGGATATCTGGGGTCTTGTTCTTGAATGGCTCTAATGTGTTCAGCTATTCTATCTTTGAGAGGGCGGATGGTACTGCCCACATAAATTTTCTTACAGACACACTCGATGATGTACACTACAAAGCGTGTGGTGCAATTAATGTTTGTCCTGATGATATATTTTTCTCCTTTCGTGTTGTGAAATTCTTTTGTCTTGTGTTTAGCACACCGGCACATAGAGCAGAATCCACATTTAAAAAAACCTGTGTTTCTTACTGTTAACCAGGTGTCAGTTGTAATGCCTCGAGGAATAGTGGGACTGAGGCTGTTTCTCAGAGTCCTGCCTCTTCTGTAAGTAATTTGTGGATGTTCTCCTATATAATCCTGGATGCTTTTATCTGCTTTTAGAATGCTCCAATGTTTGGTAAAACTCCTACGAAGTGATCGGTGTTGGCTATTAAAATCAGTGATCATTCGGATTTTTGTGGAGTTGGTTTCTGTGTCAGTGTGTTTCTTCTTGAGTGTGTCCGCTTTTTTGATTTTCTTGACTCGAGAAGTAGCTTTATGAAGTAAGTCATCTGAGTAGCCTCTTTTTTTAAAACGTGTCTGCATTTCCCTCAAATTTAAATTAAAATCTTTGTCATCGCTACAGTTTCTACGTGCTCTTAAGAATTCGCCAAAAGGAATGGTGCTGATCTGGTGTGGTGGATGGGCACTGTCAGCATGTAAGATCGCATTGCAGGCAGTACTTTTTCTAAAGAGTCCGCTGTTCAGTTTGTTGTTGGAAATATATATTTCCAAGTCTAGGAATTCAACTCTGTCTGTGCTGGCTTGAATGGTGAAATTCATGTCCATGTGTTGTGATTTAGGTGTTTGTGAAAGTCCATTAAGTGATCATGTGTGCCGGACCAGATTAAAAGACAATCGTCTATGTATCTTCCCCAAAATACTATAGAGTCCACAAATATCGCACCTTTTGTGCCCCAAATCAGGTCCTTTTCAAGTGCACCCATAAACAGATTTGCGAAAAAAGGGGAAAATTTGGAACCCATGGCGACACCTTTTATTTGTCTATACCATGAGTTGTTAAACATGAACACATTGTTCTTCAAAATGAGTTCCATCATGGAGGCCAGCATATTTGTATGTTGCCACATTGTGGCCGGTCGGTTCTGTAAGGTCTTAGTTACTACTTCCAATCCTAGCTCTGGTTTAATGCTAGTATATAATGCCACCACATCCATGGTTGCTAGAATGTTAACTGGTTGCCACTGTAGATCAGAGAGTAGGCTCAGAATATGTTTCGTATCTTGAATAAATGATGGTAGATTGCGTACCAGGGGTCCTAGAAATAGGTCTACATACTCCGCTAGTCTCTCTGTCGGTCCCCCTATACCCAATATAATGGGTCTGCCAGGAGGGAAGGGAAGATGTTTGTGTACCTTGGGCAAGGTATAAAGCCAAGGGTAAGTGGGTTTGAAAATTTTTAAATAAAGATATTCATCTTCATTGATTAAACCTTCCTCTTTCCAAGTAAGAAGAAATCTGTTGATAACAGTAGTAAGTGATGCTATGGGGTTGTGGTCTAGAGGCTCATAGCATGTAGTGTCTTGTAGTTGACCTAGTATTTCATCTTGGTAATCTTTCCTGTTCATAACGACAACGTTACCCCCCTTGTCCGCTTCTCTAATGATAATGTCTTGGTCTTTAATGAGGGTATTAAGAGCGGCCCGTTCTCCTGTTGTTAAATTGTCCTTATATCTAAAGGTGCGTTTGTTTTTCACGTTGTCCAATTTGTCTATATCTTCTAGTACTCGTTTGTGAAAGTTATCTATGAAGTTCCCTCCTGGTAAGGTGGGAATCCATTTTGATTTTGATTTTAGCCCTCTTACGATACTGTAGTCAGACTCAATGTTGAGTTCCTCTAGTAATTTCTCCATGTCATAAGGAGTTTGTTCTTGGTCAGTTAAAGAGGGTAAGAGCTGTGTGGTTTGAATATCATTGATTGTTAAGACATCAGGTTCAAACTGAGTCGGGATGTTTGTAGAAGTTTTATTAGATATATTTTGATTGGAAAAATGCTTTTTCAGTTTCAGATTCCGCACAAACTTGAACAAATCAATCTTTAATCTACAGATGTCAGTGTGAGCGTAAGGGTTGAAATTCAAACCTTTACTTAGAAGGGAGATTGCTGTGGGGGATAAAGGTTTAGATGATAAATTAATGACTTGGACTTCCCCGTCCTCTGTATCAATTATTCCTGGTTGTTCCCAGACCTGAGTTTCCTCCTGTACTCTTCTACGTTTCCCCCTCCTGCCCCTGCGGGTTTTGGATCTTGGATGCGATTGCCTCTCCTGATCCGTTGTATCTCGCATAAAAAAGGTGTGGTTTCGCTATCTGTTCTGTTGGCATCATCCTCACTGACACTGACTGTGCTAAGTGATGTATTGCTCGAAGAGACCAAGCTGGCATCAGTTTCATTGGGTTTATCCTTTCTTTTTTGTATTGTTTTTTTTATCATGTAATCGTATTTTTTGGCATATGTAAAAATTCTACCCTCAGTATAGTCAGCCTCATCTCTTTGTAATTGTCTTGCTTTACGACTTTTAATCTCATTCTGATTTTTCAATAACATTTCGTCTAATGTTGTGTAGTTCTTAACAGTAGATTCAGGAAGATCTAGATCTTTTATCTCCTGTTCCAAAATGGCAATTTCGGCTTGAAGTTTTGTCACCTTACGGTCAGAACTCTCAATGAGAATGTCCATGAGGGTGTTGGAATTATTAGTAAGAGCTTCTTCCCACTTGCCTAGGAGATCGGTGTCCAGATCATCATAGGTGGGGAAGATCTGTGCCCTTAGACCTCTAGGTATACGTCTAAGTCTTGCATATTGTTTCAAGGTGGTGCCGTCCCACCATTTTGAGTTTTCTTGTTTTTTGAGTTTTTCAAGTCTTACGAATTTATCCCTAAGACCTTCCTTCTTTGTAACACTAGGGGTACCACTAGTTGTTACTCTGTGTGTTGACATACCCTTTGCAAGGTTGTTCTGCAGCTTTGTCTCTGTTCATGATGAAGGATGGAAGTGCCTATCCTAATTAAATATCTCTCTTTTGCTGCGCGGCGGCAGCCCCCCTCAATAACAGATTTCAACAAATGCGGACAGGGTTTTTTAGACTGAGGGAAATACTGGGCGCACTGCTCACGGATAATGCGCAGGAGGTATGGTATCGGACAGTAGGTGCATGCAGATGAGGGGCAAATCCCTATAACCCCTCAAAAGTGTGTGTAGAGACACACCATACACAATGTAGACAAAACCTGCTGCACACTAAATACAGAAAAGTACAAGCACAAGAGATGTCTCAATGGACATAAAAGTTAAAATTTCCATAGATGAAGAAGGGGACCACCAGTATTTCGGCTCCTCTTTTATTGTTCATTCATAGCCAGCCGACATGTGTTTCGTCGCAAGAAAAAAACACTATTTCCGCGACTCCTCAGGGCTGGGGAGGATACAAAATAGAAGATGGAGTACATAGTAACATTACAGTGAACACTGCGGTTATATGGTGACTGCATTTGGTGCAAGTGCAGGGTGTGGGTGGATCATGTGACAGTAAACAGCAGCACAGTAGTGGATGCACACAACACCAACCCTCCTACCAGTGTAACTGTCGACGGTGTTGGTGCAGGCAGGATAGTGAATCGGTGGTGGGTATGTATGTGGCATAAGACGTTTTCATTGTATCTACAAATTTACAACATGTTAAAAGGTGACGCAAGGGGGTTGGGGGGTGGGGTTTGAAAGGCAAAAAGGTGTAAGTGGAGAGCACAAGTACTAAGAGGGGGTCCTGTTCTGAAAGAGTATGACTGTCACTGTATCATGAAAAGGGATACCCATGTTCATATGGAACAGGTCCTTAAATATGGATAGAAGTGTGCATCCTACCTGTAGGTAATGGATGTAGAACCACAGGTCTATAATGCCACAAAAAGGAAGGAAACAAAAGGGGGAAAAAACATAAGGCTTCATGGTGAAGGAGAAAGAGGTGAAAATCACACACTCAAATGAAAACCGTGTCAGAGACACAGTGTTGGTGGAGTGAATCTAAAGGGGAATCTCACCGCAGTGCCAGTGATAATTCCGAACCGGACCCGCTCGAGACCGGGTTGAGTCCTTACAAGTCTTCGTAGTTCGTGGTTCATGTATAGTACTCTTCAACGCGTGTGTGGAGATGCTACAAAGGAAAAATATATAATAAGGGGTTTCAGATAAGTGGACAGTGTCCGATTTGAGGTTAGCATGCTTCTGGTGTCTAGATCCTCACCATTTCGAAAGTGGGTTATTCAGTGTCTCACCTTCGATCGGAAATGTTCTTTAATTTAGAGGATTTCTCAATAAACTGTTCGGAATGGTGTCCTTGTCCACGTGGTAAGACGCGGGCGGTGTAGAGACTTCTAAACAGTAAAGTCCCTGGAGCATTAGTGGGTTCACGCCGGATCGTAGTCCAAGCAAATGAAAAAGAAAAAAGCCAGAGCGTAAGTTTAGCGGCTTTCGCTAGTTACGGTGTAGCATATATATTGGCATCAGATCAGTAAGTCTATCCCGATCCATAAAGTTTCTCTGCCAGTTGTGGGTTGACGCCGGATCGTAGTGCAGGAGAATGAAAAGGAAAAAAGCCAGAGCGTAAGTTTAGCAGCTCTCGCTAGTTACAGTGTAGTCTATATATTGACATCGGATCAGTGAGTCTATCCTGATCCATAAAGTTTCTCTGCCAGTTAGGACGTTATCTAAATGTTGCATAAGTACCTTATTCTACAGTTTGCAGTGAAAAAGGAACTATGGTTCGAAAGTTTCTTACCCGTAGTGCGGGGAGAAGAAGCCGGCAGGATGAGTGTTCCTGTGTGGAGTTCCGGGTACGGACACGTGGTGTCAAACCCGGAAGTGGTATAAATAGCCTGAGAAGGACCCGGATGGAGGCGACTAGAGCGTCACTTTTGCCGGGGATAATGCACATTCCTTCATCTTCGTGTTGCTTAGTAACATCGTGGATATAGTAGAGGCAATTAAGATGGAAGAACGGAACTGTGCTTATAGGGGGAAAGAAGATGCACAAGTCTTATGGATCATGTGTAATATATATCGCATGCAAAAAGAGAAACAAGGATCATGCAATAGATCTCAGGTTATGCGTGCAACTAGTTAGATATGTCAAAACAATTTGTGAATATACATAAATATACATTTTCATTTTGCAATTCTTAATTATTTTGAGAATTTTTTATGTCAATGATAACCTACTTATAAGTAATATTATTTATCCATTCTTTGTGGACGATTCACCATTATACAAAATAAGTATGTGAGGATCACCTTATGTACCCATTTAAAAATTGCCATGACATTATCTCATGTAAGTCTCATTGCGAGTCCTCGTGAATCGAGGCACATTTGGTGGAGGTTTCAGAATACATTTACAAAATCATGGTACAACGGATGACAAATGTTCTTGTGTGTGTTCAACAAATAAAGAAATATACCACATTTTTTTCATGATATTGAGGGAAAGTGAACAGAAAAACGTATTCAGTTAGTCGCCCAGGAAATACTGCATCTCCTGGTCAAAGTTCAAGCCATGATCAACCGTCCGGAGGCGGAGAATCCACATTGCTTCTAGACGTCTTAGTTTTAATTCTCTGTTTCCGCCCCGTATTCCCGGTTGTACCGTATCTATCTCAAAGAAGGATATCCGTTTATCCATACTTTGGTTAAAGCACGCAGCCGCATGCAATGCTACCGGATATCTGGGGTCTTGTTCTTGAATGGCTCTAATGTGTTCAGCTATTCTATCTTTGAGAGGGCGGATGGTACTGCCCACATAAATTTTCTTACAGACACACTCGATGATGTACACTACAAAGCGTGTGGTGCAATTAATGTTTGTCCTGATGATATATTTTTCTCCTTTCGTGTCGTGAAATTCTTTTGTCTTGTGTTTAGCCCACCGGCACATAGAGCAGAATCCACATTTAAAAAAACCTGTGTTTCTTACTGTTAACCAGGTGTCAGTTGTGATGCCTCGAGGAATAGTGGGACTGAGCCTGTTTCTCAGAGTCCTGCCTCTTCTGTAAGTAATTTGTGGATGTTCTCCTATATAATCCTGGATGCTTTTATCTGCTTTTAGAATGCTCCAATGTTTGGTAAAACTCCTACGAAGTGATCGGTGTTGGCTATTAAAATCAGTGATCATTCGGATTTTTGTGGAGTTGGTTTCTGTGTCAGTGTGTTTCTTCTTGAGTGTGTCCGCTTTTTTGATTTTCTTGACTCGAGAAGAAGCTTTATGAAGTAAGTCATCTGAGTAGCCTCTTTTTTTAAAACGTGTCTGCATTTCCCTCAAATTTAAATTAAAATCTTTGTCATCGCTACAGTTTCTACGTGCTCTTAAGAATTCGCCAAAAGGAATGGTGCTGATCTGGTGTGGTGGATGGGCACTGTCAGCATGTAAGATCGCATTGCAGGCAGTACTTTTTCTAAAGAGTCCGCTGTTCAGTTTGTTGTTGGAAATATATATTTCCAAGTCTAGGAATTCAACTCTGTCTGTGCTGGCTTGAATGGTGAAATTCATGTCCCATGTGTTGTGATTTAGGTGTTTGTGAAAGTCCATTAAGTGATCATGTGTGCCGGACCAGATTAAAAGACAATTGTCTATGTATCTTCCCCTAAATACTCTAGAGTCCACAAATATCGCACCTTTTGTGCCCCAAATCAGGTCCTTTTCAAGTGCACCCATAAACAGATTTGCGAAAAAAGGGGAAAATTTGGAACCCATGGCGACACCTTTTATTTGTCTATACCATGAGTTGTTAAACATGAACACATTGTTCTTCAAAATGAGTTCCATCATGGAGGCCAGCATATTTGTATGTTGCCACATTGTGGCCGGTCGGTTCTGTAAGGTCTTAGTTACTACTTCCAATCCTAGCTCTGGTTTAATGCTAGTATATAATGCCACCACATCCATGGTTGCTAGAATGTTAACTGGTTGCCACTGTAGATCAGAGAGTAGGCTCAGAATATGTTTCGTATCTTGAATAAATGATGGTAGATTGCGTACCAGGGGTCCTAGAAATAGGTCTACATACTCCGCTAGTCTCTCTGTCGGTCCCCCTATACCCAATATAATGGGTCTGCCAGGAGGGAAGGGAAGATGTTTGTGTACCTTGGGCAAGGTATAAAGCCAAGGGTAAGTGGGTTTGAAAATTTTTAAATAAAGATATTCATCTTCATTGATTAAACCTTCCTCTTTCCAAGTAAGAAGAAATCTGTTGATAACAGTAGTAAGTGATGCTATGGGGTTGTGGTCTAGAGGCTCATAGCATGTAGTGTCTTGTAGTTGACCTAGTATTTCATCTTGGTAATCTTTCCTGTTCATAACGACAACGTTACCCCCCTTGTCCGCTTCTCTAATGATAATGTCTTGGTCTTTAATGAGGGTATTAAGAGCGGCCCGTTCTCCTGTTGTTAAATTGTCCTTATATCTAAAGGTGCGTTTGTTTTTCACGTTGTCCAATTTGTCTATATCTTCTAGTACTCGTTTGTGAAAGTTATCTATGAAGTTCCCTCCTGGTAAGGTGGGAATCCATTTTGATTTTGATTTTAGCCCTCTTACGATACTGTAGTCAGACTCAATGTTGAGTTCCTCTAGTAATTTCTCCATGTCATAAGGAGTTTGTTCTTGGTCAGTTAAAGAGGGTAAGAGCTGTGTGGTTTGAATATCATTGATTGTTAAGACATCAGGTTCAAACTGAGTCGGGATGTTTGTAGAAGTTTTATTAGATATATTTTGATTGGAAAAATGCTTTTTCAGTTTCAGATTCCGCACAAACTTGAACAAATCAATCTTTAATCTACAGATGTCAGTGTGAGCGTAAGGGTTGAAATTCAAACCTTTACTTAGAAGGGAGATTGATGTGGGGGATAAAGGTTTAGATGATAAATTAATGACTTGGACTTCCCCGTCCTCTGTATCAATTATTTCTGGTTGTTCCCAGACCTGAGTTTCCTCCTGTACTCTTCTACGTTTCCCCCTCCTGCCCCTGCGGGTTTTGGATCTTGGATGCGATTGCCTCTCCTGATCCGTTGTATCTCGCATAAAAAAGGTGTGGTTTCGCTATCTGTTCTGTTGGCATCATCCTCACTGACACTGACTGTGCTAAGTGATGTATTGCTCGAAGAGACCAAGCTGGCATCAGTTTCATTGGGTTTATCCTTTCTTTTTTGTATTGTTTTTTTTATCATGTAATCGTATTTTTTGGCATATGTAAAAATTCTACCCTCAGTATAGTCAGCCTCATCTCTTTGTAACTGTCTTGCTTTACGACTTTTAATCTCATTCTGATTTTTCAATAACATTTCGTCTAATGTTGTGTAGTTCTTAACAGTAGATTCAGAAAGATCTAGATCTTTTATCTCCTGTTCCAAAATGGCAATTTCGGCTTGAAGTTTTGTCACCTTACGGTTAGAACTCTCAATGAGAATGTCCATGAGGGTGTTGGAATTATTAGTAAGAGCTTCTTCCCACTTGCCTAGGAGATCGGTCCAGATCATCATAGGTGGGGAAGATCTGTGCCCTTAGACCTCTAGGTATACGTCTAAGTCTTGCATATTGTTTCAAGGTGGTGCCGTCCCACCATTTTGAGTTTTCTTGTTTTTTGAGTGTTTCAAGTCTTACGAATTTATCCCTAAGACCTTCCTTCTTTGTAACACTAGGGGTACCACTAGTTGTTGCTCTGTGTGTTGACATACCCTTTGCAAGGTTGTTCTGCAGCTTTGTCTCTGT
The DNA here is from genome assembly GCF_964263255.1 of Lissotriton vulgaris. Lineage (NCBI taxonomy): Eukaryota > Metazoa > Chordata > Amphibia > Caudata > Salamandridae > Lissotriton > Lissotriton vulgaris. The sequence continues at coordinate 601,558,832 of NC_141699.1, read as the reverse complement.
TCATGATGAAGGATGGAAGTGCCTATCCTAATTAAATATCTCTCTTTTGCTGCGCGGCGGCAGCCCCCCTCAATAACAGATTTCAACAAATGCGGACAGGGTTTTTTAGACTGAGGGAAATACTGGGCGCACTGCTCACGGATAATGCGCAGGAGGTATGGTATCGGACAGTAGGTGCATGCAGATGAGGGGCAAATCCCTATAACCCCTCAAAAGTGTGTGTAGAGACACACCATACACAATGTAGACAAAACCTGCTGCACACTAAATACAGAAAAGTACAAGCACAAGAGATGTCTCAATGGACATAAAAGTTAAAATTTCCATAGATGAAGAAGGGGACCACCAGTATTTCGGCTCCTCTTTTATTGTTCATTCATAGCCAGCCGACATGTGTTTCGTCGCAAGAAAAAAACACTATTTCCGCGACTCCTCAGGGCTGGGGAGGATACAAAATAGAAGATGGAGTACATAGTAACATTACAGTGAACACTGCGGTTATATGGTGACTGCATTTGGTGCAAGTGCAGGGTGTGGGTGGATCATGTGACAGTAAACAGCAGCACAGTAGTGGATGCACACAACACCAACCCTCCTACCAGTGTAACTGTCGACGGTGTTGGTGCAGGCAGGATAGTGAATCGGTGGTGGGTATGTATGTGGCATAAGACGTTTTCATTGTATCTACAAATTTACAACATGTTAAAAGGTGACGCAAGGGGGTTGGGGGGTGGGGTTTGAAAGGCAAAAAGGTGTAAGTGGAGAGCACAAGTACTAAGAGGGGGTTCTGTTCTGAAAGAGTATGACTGTCACTGTATCATGAAAAGGGATACCCATGTTCATATGGAACAGGTCCTTAAATATGGATAGAAGTGTGCATCCTACCTGTAGGTAATGGATGTAGAACCACAGGTCTATAATGCCACAAAAAGGAAGGAAACAAAAGGGGGAAAAAACATAAGGCTTCATGGTGAAGGAGAAAGAGGTGAAAATCACACACTCAAATGAAAACCGTGTCAGAGACACAGTGTTGGTGGAGTGAATCTAAAGGGGAATCTCACCGCAGTGCCAGTGATAATTCCGACCCGGCCCCGCTCGAGACCGGGTTGAGTCCTTACAAGTCTTCGTAGTTCGTGGTTCATGTATAGTACTCTCCAACGCGTGTGTGGAGATGCTACAAAGGAAAAATATATAATAAGGGGTTTCAGATAAGTGGACAGTGTCCGATTTGAGGTTAGCATGCTTCTGGTGTCTAGATCCTCACCATTTCGAAAGTGGGTTATTCAGTGTCTCACCTTCGATCGGAAATGTTCTTTAATTTAGAGGATTTCTCAATAAACTGTTCAGAATGGTGTCCTTGTCCACGTGGTAAGACGCGGGCGGTGTAGAGACTTCTAAACAGTAAAGTCCCTGGAGCATTAGTGGGTTCACGCCGGATCGTAGTCCAAGCAAATGAAAAAGAAAAAAGCCAGAGCGTAAGTTTAGCGGCTTTCGCTAGTTACGGTGTAGCATATATATTGGCATCAGATCAGTAAGTCTATCCCGATCCATAAAGTTTCTCTGCCAGTTGTGGGTTGACGCCGGATCGTAGTGCAGGAGAATGAAAAGGAAAAAAGCCAGAGCGTAAGTTTAGCAGCTCTCGCTAGTTACAGTGTAGTCTATATATTGGCATCGGATCAGTGAGTCTATCCCGATCCATAAAGTTTCTCTGCCAGTTAGGACGTTATCTAAATGTTGCATAAGTACCTTATTCTACAGTTTGCAGTGAAAAAGGAGCTATGGTTCGAAAGTTTCTTACCCGTAGTGCGGGGAGAAGAAGCCGGCAGGATGAGTGTTCCTGTGTGGAGTTCCGGGTACGGACACGTGGTGTCAAACCTGGAAGTGGTATAAATAGCCTGAGAAGGACCCGGATGGAGGCGACTAGAGCGTCACTTTTGCCGGGGATAATGCACATTCCTTCATCTTCGTGTTGCTTAGTAACATCGTGGATATAGTAGAGGCAATTAAGATGGAAGAACGGAACTGTGCTTATAGGGGGAAAGAAGATGCACAAGTCTTATGGATCATGTGTAATATATATCGCATGCAAAAAGAGAAACGAGGATCATGCAATAGATCTCAGGTTATGCGTGCAACTAGTTAGATATGTCAAAACAATTTGTGAATATACATAAATATACATTTTCATTTTGCAATTCTTAATTATTTTGAGAACATTTTTTATGTTATCCATTCTTCGTGGACGATTCACCATTATACAAAATAAGTATGTGAGGATCACCTTATGTACCCATTTAAAAATTGCCATGACATTATCTCATGTAAGTCTCATTGCGAGTCCTCGTGAATCGAGGCACATTTGGTGGAGGTTTCAGAATACATTTACAAAATCATGGTACAACGGATGACAAATGTTCTTGTGTGTGTTCAACAAATAAAGAAATATACCACATTTTTTTCATGATATTGAGGGAAAGTGAACAGAAAAACGTATTCAGTTAGTCGCCCAGGAAATACTGCATCTCCTGGTCAAAGTTCAAGCCATGATCAACCGTCCGGAGGCGGAGAATCCACATTGCTTCTAGACGTCTTAGTTTTAATTCTCTGTTTCCGCCCCGTATTCCCGGTTGTACCGTATCTATCTCAAAGAAGGATATTCGTTTATCCATACTTTGGTCAAAGCACGCAGCCGCATGCAATGCTACCGGATATCTGGGGTCTTGTTCTTGAATGGCTCTAATGTGTTCAGCTATTCTATCTTTGAGAGGGCGGATGGTACTGCCCACATAAATTTTCTTACAGACACACTCGATGATGTACACTACAAAGCGTGTGGTGCAATTAATGTTTGTCCTGATGATATATTTTTCTCCTTTCGTGTCGTGAAATTCTTTTGTCTTGTGTTTAGCCCACCGGCACATAGAGCAGAATCCACATTTAAAAAAACCTGTGTTTCTTACTGTTAACCAGGTGTCAGTTGTAATGCCTCGAGGAATAGTGGGACTGAGCCTGTTTCTCAGAGTCCTGCCTATTCTGTAAGTAATTTGTGGATGTTCTCCTATATAATCCTGGATGCTTTTATCTGCTTTTAGAATGCTCCAATGTTTGGTAAAACTCCTACGAAGTGATCGGTGTTGGCTATTAAAATCAGTGATCATTCGGATTTTTGTGGAGTTGGTTTCTGTGTCAGTGTGTTTCTTCTTGAGTGTGTCCGCTTTTTTGATTTTCTTGACTCGAGAAGTAGCTTTATGAAGTAAGTCATCTGAGTAGCCTCTTTTTTTAAAACGTGTCTGCATTTCCCTCAAATTTAAATTAAAATCTTTGTCATCGCTACAGTTTCTACGTGCTCTTAAGAATTCGCCAAAAGGAATGGTGCTGATCTGGTGTGGTGGATGGGCACTGTCAGCATGTAAGATCGCATTGCAGGCAGTACTTTTTCTAAAGAGTCCGCTGTTCAGTTTGTTGTTGGAAATATATATTTCCAAGTCTAGGAATTCAACTCTGTCTGTGCTGGCTTGAATGGTGAAATTCATGTCCCATGTGTTGTGATTTAGGTGTTTGTGAAAGTCCATTAAGTGATCATGTGTGCCGGACCAGATTAAAAGACAATCGTCTATGTATCTTCCCCAAAATACTATAGAGTCCACAAATATCGCACCTTTTGTGCCCCAAATCAGGTCCTTTTCAAGTGCACCCATAAACAGATTTGCGAAAAAAGGGGAAAATTTGGAACCCATGGCGACACCTTTTATTTGTCTATACCATGAGTTGTTAAACATGAACACATTGTTCTTCAAAATGAGTTCCATCATGGAGGCCAGCATATTTGTATGTTGCCACATTGTGGCCGGTCGGTTCTGTAAGGTCTTAGTTACTACTTCCAATCCTAGCTCTGGTTTAATGCTAGTATATAATGCCACCACATCCATGGTTGCTAGAATGTTAACTGGTTGCCACTGTAGATCAGAGAGTAGGCTCAGAATATGTTTCGTATCTTGAATAAATGATGGTAGATTGCGTACCAGGGGTCCTAGAAATAGGTCTACATACTCCGCTAGTCTCTCTGTCGGTCCCCCTATACCCAATATAATGGGTCTGCCAGGAGGGAAGGGAAGATGTTTGTGTACCTTGGGCAAGGTATAAAGCCAAGGGTAAGTGGGTTTGAAAATTTTTAAATAAAGATATTCATCTTCATTGATTAAACCTTCCTCTTTCCAAGTAAGAAGAAATCTGTTGATAACAGTAGTAAGTGATGCTATGGGGTTGTGGTCTAGAGGCTCATAGCATGTAGTGTCTTGTAGTTGACCTAGTATTTCATCTTGGTAATCTTTCCTGTTCATAACGACAACGTTACCCCCCTTGTCCGCTTCTCTAATGATAATGTCTTGGTCTTTAATGAGGCTATTAAGAGCGGCCCGTTCTCCTGTTGTTAAATTGTCCTTATATCTAAAGGTGCGTTTGTTTTTCACGTTGTCCAATTTGTCTATATCTTCTAGTACTCGTTTGTGAAAGTTATCTATGAAGTTCCCTCCTGGTAAGGTGGGAATCCATTTTGATTTTGATTTTAGCCCTCTTACGATACTGTAGTCAGACTCAATGTTGAGTTCCTCTAGTAATTTCTCCATGTCATAAGGAGTTTGTTCTTGGTCAGTTAAAGAGGGTAAGAGCTGTGTGGTTTGAATATCATTGATTGTTAAGACATCAGGTTCAAACTGAGTCGGGATGTTTGTAGAAGTTTTATTAGATATATTTTGATTGGAAAAATGCTTTTTCAGTTTCAGATTCCGCACAAACTTGAACAAATCAATCTTTAATCTACAGATGTCAGTGTGAGCGTAAGGGTTGAAATTCAAACCTTTACTTAGAAGGGAGATTGCTGTGGGGGATAAAGGTTTAGATGATAAATTAATGACTTGGACTTCCCCGTCCTCTGTATCAATTATTTCTGGTTGTTCCCAGACCTGAGTTTCCTCCTGTACTCTTCTACGTTTCCCCCTCCTGCCCCTGCGGGTTTTGGATCTTGGATGCGATTGCCTCTCCTGATCCGTTGTATCTTGCATAAAAAAGGTGTGGTTTCGCTATCTGTTCTGTTGGCATCATCCTCACTGACACTGACTGTGCTAAGTGATGTATTGCTCGAAGAGACCAAGCTGGCATCAGTTTCATTGGGTTTATCCTTTCTTTTTTGTATTGTTTTTTTTATCATGTAATCGTATTTTTTGGCATATGTAAAAATTCTACCCTCAGTATAGTCAGCCTCATCTCTTTGTAACTGTCTTGCTTTACGACTTTTAATCTCATTCTGATTTTTCAATAACATTTCTTCTAATGTTGTGCAGTTCTTAACAGTAGATTCAGGAAGATCTAGATCTTTTATCTCCTGTTCCAAAATGGCAATTTCGGCTTGAAGTTTTGTCACCTTACGGTCAGAACTCTCAATGAGAATGTCCATGAGGGTGTTGGAATTATTAGTAAGAGCTTCTTCCCACTTGCCTAGGAGATCGGTGTCCAGATCATCATAGGTGGGGAAGATCTGTGCCCTTAGACCTCTAGGTATACGTCTAAGTCTTGCATATTGTTTCAAGGTGGTGCCGTCCCACCATTTTGAGTTTTCTTGTTTTTTGAGTTTTTCAAGTCTTACAAATTTATCCCTAAGACCTTCCTTCTTTGTAACACTAGGGGTACCACTAGTTGTTGCTCTGTGTGTTGACATACCCTTTGCAAGGTTGTTCTGCAGCTTTGTCTCTGTTCATGATGAAGGATGGAAGTGCCTATCCTAATTAAATATCTCTCTTTTGCTGCGCGGCGGCAGCCCCCCTCAATAACAGATTTCAACAAATGCGGACAGGGTTTTTTAGACTGAGGGAAATACTGGGCGCACTGCTCACGGATAATGCGCAGGAGGTATGGTATCGGACAGTAGGTGCATGCAGATGAGGGGCAAATCCCTATAACCCCTCAAAAGTGTGTGTAGAGACACACCATACACAATGTAGACAAAACCTGCTGCACACTAAATACAGAAAAGTACAAGCACAAGAGATGTCTCAATGGACATAAAAGTTAAAATTTCCATAGATGAAGAAGGGGACCACCAGTATTTCGGCTCCTCTTTTATTGTTCATTCATAGCCAGCCGACATGTGTTTCGTCGCAAGAAAAAAACACTATTTCCGCGACTCCTCAGGGCTGGGGAGGATACAAAATAGAAGATGGAGTACATAGTAACATTACAGTGAACACTGCGGTTATATGGTGACTGCATTTGGTGCAAGTGCAGGGTGTGGGTGGATCATGTGACAGTAAACAGCAGCACAGTAGTGGATGCACACAACACCAACCCTCCTACCAGTGTAACTGTCGACGGTGTTGGTGCAGGCAGGATAGTGAATCGGTGGTGGGTATGTATGTGGCATAAGACGTTTTCATTGTATCTACAAATTTACAACATGCTAAAAGGTGACGCAAGGGGGTTGGGGGGTGGGGTTTGAAAGGCAAAAAGGTGTAAGTGGAGAGCACAAGTACTAAAAGGGGGTCCTGTTCTGAAAGAGTATGACTGTCACTGTATCATGAAAAGGGATACCCATGTTCATATGGAACAGGTCCTTAAATATGGATAGAAGTGTGCATCCTACCTGTAGGTAATGGATGTAGAACCACAGGTCTATAATGCCACAAAAAGGAAGGAAACAAAAGGGGGAAAAAACATAAGGCTTCATGGTGAAGGAGAAAGAGGTGAAAATCACACACTCAAATGAAAACCGTGTCAGAGACACAGTGTTGGTGGAGTGAATCTAAAGGGGAATCTCACCGCAGTGCCAGTGATAATTCCGAACCGGCCCCGCTCGAGACCGGGTTGAGTCCTTACAAGTCTTCGTAGTTCGTGGTTCATGTATAGTACTCTTCAACGCGTGTGTGGAGATGCTACAAAGGAAAAATATATAATAAGGGGTTTCAGATAAGTGGACAGTGTCCGATTTGAGGTTAGCATGCTTCTGGTGTCTAGATCCTCACCATTTCGAAAGTGGGTTATTCAGTGTCTCACCTTCGATCGGAAATGTTCTTTAATTTAGAGGATTTCTCAATAAACTGTTCGGAATGGTGTCCTTGTCCACGTGGTAAGACGCGGGCGGTGTAGAGACTTCTAAACAGTAAAGTCCCTGGAGCATTAGTGGGTTCACGCCAGATCGTAGTCCAAGCAAATGAAAAAGAAAAAAGCCAGAGCGTAAGTTTAGCGGCTTTCGCTAGTTACGGTGTAGCATATATATTGGCATCAGATCAGTAAGTCTATCCCGATCCATAAAGTTTCTCTGCCAGTTGTGGGTTGACGCCGGATCGTAGTGCAGGAGAATGAAAAGGAAAAAAGCCAGAGCGTAAGTTTAGCAGCTCTCGCTAGTTACAGTGTAGTCTATATATTGGCATCGGATCAGTGAGTCTATCCTGATCCATAAAGTTTCTCTGCCAGTTAGGACGTTATCTAAATGTTGCATAAGTACCTTATTCTACAGTTTGCAGTGAAAAAGGAACTATGGTTCGAAAGTTTCTTACCCGTAGTGCGGGGAGAAGAAGCCGGCAGGATGAGTGTTCCTGTGTGGAGTTCCGGGTACGGACACGTGGTGTCAAACCCGGAAGTGGTATAAATAGCCTGAGAAGGACCCGGATGGAGGCGACTAGAGCGTCACTTTTGCCGGGGATAATGCACATTCCTTCATCTTCGTGTTGCTTAGTAACATCGTGGATATAGTAGAGGCAATTAAGATGGAAGAACGGAACTGTGCTTATAGGGGGAAAGAAGATGCACAAGTCTTATGGATCATGTGTAATATATATCGCATGCAAAAAGAGAAACAAGGATCATGCAATAGATCTCAGGTTATGCGTGCAACTAGTTAGATATGTCAAAACAATTTGTGAATATACATAAATATACATTTTCATTTTGCAATTCTTAATTATTTTGAGAATTTTTTATGTCAATGATAACCTACTTATAAGTAATATTATTTATCCATTCTTCGTGGACGATTCACCATTATACAAAATAAGTATGTGAGGATCACCTTATGTACCCATTTAAAAATTGCCATGACATTATCTCATGTAAGTCTCATTGCGAGTCCTCGTGAATCGAGGCACATTTGGTGGAGGTTTCAGAATACATTTACAAAATCATGGTACAACGGATGACAAATGTTCTTGTGTGTGTTCAACAAATAAAGAAATATACCACATTTTTTTCATGATATTGAGGGAAAGTGAACAGAAAAACGTATTCAGTTAGTCGCCCAGGAAATACTGCATCTCCTGGTCAAAGTTCAAGCCATGATCAACCGTCCGGAGGCGGAGAATCCACATTGCTTCTAGACATCTTAGTTTTAATTCTCTGTTTCCGCCCCGTATTCCCGGTTGTACCGTATCTATCTCAAAGAAGGATATTCGTTTATCCATACTTTGGTCAAAGCACGCAGCCGCATGCAATGCTACCGGATATCTGGGGTCTTGTTCTTGAATGGCTCTAATGTGTTCAGCTATTCTATCTTTGAGAGGGCGGATGGTACTGCCCACATAAATTTTCTTACAGACACACTCGATGATGTACACTACAAAGCGTGTGGTGCAATTAATGTTTGTCCTGATGATATATTTTTCTCCTTTCGTGTCGTGAAATTCTTTTGTCTTGTGTTTAGCCCACCGGCACATAGAGCAGAATCCACATTTAAAAAAACCTGTGTTTCTTACTGTTAACCAGGTGTCAGTTGTAATGCCTCGAGGAATAGTGGGACTGAGCCTGTTTCTCAGAGTCCTGCCTCTTCTGTAAGTAATTTGTGGATGTTCTCCTATATAATCCTGGATGCTTTTATCTGCTTTTAGAATAATCCAATGTTTGGTAAAACTCCTACGAAGTGATCGGTGTTGGCTATTAAAATCAGTGATCATTCGGATTTTTGTGGAGTTGGTTTCTGTGTCAGTGTGTTTCTTCTTGAGTGTGTCCGCTTTTTTGATTTTCTTGACTCGAGAAGTAGCTTTATGAAGTAAGTCATCTGATTAGCCTCTTTTTTTTAAAACGTGTCTGCATTTCCCTCAAATTTAAATTAAAATCTTTGTCATCGCTACAGTTTCTACGTGCTCTTAAGAATTCGCCAAAAGGAATGGTGCTGATCTGGTGTGGTGGATGGGCACTGTCAGCATGTAAGATCGCATTGCAGGCAGTACTTTTTCTAAAGAGTCCGCTGTTCAGTTTGTTGTTGGAAATATATATTTCCAAGTCTAGGAATTCAACTCTGTCTGTGCTGGCTTGAATGGTGAAATTCATGTCCCATGTGTTGTGATTTAGGTGTTTGTGAAAGTCCATTAAGTGATCATGTGTGCCGGACCAGATTAAAAGACAATCGTCTATGTATCTTCCCCAAAATACTATAGAGTCCACAAATATCGCACCTTTTGTGCCCCAAATCAGGTCCTTTTCAAGTGCACCCATAAACAGATTTGCGAAAAAAGGGGAACATTTGGAACCCATGGCGACACCTTTTATTTGTCTATACCATGAGTTGTTAAACATGAACACATTGTTCTTCAAAATGAGTTCCATCATGGAGGCCAGCATATTTGTATGTTGCCACATTGTGGCCGGTCGGTTCTGTAAGGTCTTAGTTACTACTTCCAATCCTAGCTCTGGTTTAATGCTAGTATATAATGCCACCACATCCATGGTTGCTAGAATGTTAACTGGTTGCCACTGTAGATCAGAGAGTAGGCTCAGAATATGTTTCGTATCTTGAATAAATGATGGTAGATTGCGTACCAGGGGTCCTAGAAATAGGTCTACATACTCCGCTAGTCTCTCTGTCGGTCCCCCTATACCCAATATAATGGGTCTGCCAGGAGGGAAGGGAAGATGTTTGTGTACCTTGGGCAAGGTATAAAGCCAAGGGTAAGTGGGTTTGAAAATTTTTAAATAAAGATATTCATCTTCATTGATTAAACCTTCCTCTTTCCAAGTAAGAAGAAATCTGTTGATAACAGTAGTAAGTGATGCTATGGGGTTGTGGTCTAGAGGCTCATAGCATGTAGTGTCTTGTAGTTGACCTAGTATTTCATCTTGGTAATCTTTCCTGTTCATAACGACAACGTTACCCCCCTTGTCCGCTTCTCTAATGATAATGTCTTGGTCTTTAATGAGGGTATTAAGAGCGGCCCGTTCTCCTGTTGTTAAATTGTCCTTATATCTAAAGGTGCGTTTGTTTTTCACGTTGTCCAATTTGTCTATATCTTCTAGTACTCGTTTGTGAAAGTTATCTATGAAGTTCCCTCCTGGTAAGGTGGGAATCCATTTTGATTTTGATTTTAGCCCTCTTACGATACTGTAGTCAGACTCAATGTTGAGTTCCTCTAGTAATTTCTCCATGTCATAAGGAGTTTGTTCTTGGTCAGTTAAAGAGGGTAAGAGCTGTGTGGTTTGAATATCATTGATTGTTAAGACATCAGGTTCAAACTGAGTCGGGATGTTTGTAGAAGTTTTATTAGATATATTTTGATTGGAAAAATGCTTTTTCAGTTTCAGATTCCGCACAGACTTGAACAAATCAATCTTTAATCTACAGATGTCAGTGTGAGCGTAAGGGTTGAAATTCAAACCTTTACTTAGAAGGGAGATTGCTGTGGGGGATAAAGGTTTAGATGATAAATTAATGACTTGGACTTCCCCGTCCTCTGTATCAATTATTTCTGGTTGTTCCCAGACCTGAGTTTCCTCCTGTACTCTTCTACATTTCCCCCTCCTGCACCTGCGGGTTTTGGATCTTGGATGCGATTGCCTCTCCTGATCCGTTGTATCTCGCATAAAAAAGGTGTGGTTTCGCTATCTGTTCTGTTGGCATCATCCTCACTGACACTGACTGTGCTAAGTGATGTATTGCTCGAAGAGACCAAGCTGGCATCAGTTTCATTGGGTTTATCCTTTCTTTTTTGTATTGTTTTTTTTATCATGTAATCGTATTTTTTGGCATATGTAAAAATTCTACCCTCAGTATAGTCAGCCTCATCTCTTTGTAACTGTCTTGCTTTACGACTTTTAATCTCATTCTGATTTTTCAATAACATTTCGTCTAATGTTGTGTAGTTCTTAACAGTAGATTCAGGAAGATCTAGATCTTTTATCTCCTGTTCCAAAATGGCAATTTCGGCTTGAAGTTTTGTCACCTTACGGTCAGAACTCTCAATGAGAATGTCCATGAGGGTGTTGGAATTATTAGTAAGAGCTTCTTCCCACTTGCCTAGGAGATCGGTGTCCAGATCATCATAGGTGGGGAAGATCTGTGCCCTTAGACCTCTAGGTATACGTCTAAGTCTTGCATATTGTTTCAAGGTGGTGCCGTCCCACCATTTTGAGTTTTCTTGTTTTTTGAGTTTTTCAAGTCTTACGAATTTATCCCTAAGACCTTCCTTCTTTGTAACACTAGGGGTACCACTAGTTGTTGCTCTGTGTGTTGACATACCCTTTGCAAGGTTGTTCTGCAGCTTTGTCTCTGTTCATGATGAAGGATGGAAGTGCCTATCCTAATTAAATATCTCTCTTTTGCTGCGCGGCGGCAGCCCCCCTCAATAACAGATTTCAACAAATGCGGACAGGGTTTTTTAGACTGAGGGAAATACTGGGCGCACTGCTCACGGATAATGCGCAGGAGGTATGGTATCGGACAGTAGGTGCATGCAGATGAGGGGCAAATCCCTATAACCCCTCAAAAGTGTGTGTAGAGACACACCATACACAATGTAGACAAAACCTGCTGCACACTAAATACAGAAAAGTACAAGCACAAGAGATGTCTCAATGGACATAAAAGTTAAAATTTCCATAGATGAAGAAGGGGACCACCAGTATTTCGGCTCCTCTTTTATTGTTCATTCATAGCCAGCCGACATGTGTTTCGTCGCAAGAAAAAAACACTATTTCCGCGACTCCTCAGGGCTGGGGAGGATACAAAATAGAAGATGGAGTACATAGTAACATTACAGTGAACACTGCGGTTATATGGTGACTGCATTTGGTGCAAGTGCAGGGTGTGGGTGGATCATGTGACAGTAAACAGCAGCACAGTAGTGGATGCACACAACACCAACCCTCCTACCAGTGTAACTGTCGACGGTGTTGGTGCAGGCAGGATAGTGAATCGGTGGTGGGTATGTATGTGGCATAAGACGTTTTCATTGTATCTACAAATTTACAACATGTTAAAAGGTGACGCAAGGGGGTTGGGGGGTGGGGTTTGAAAGGCAAAAAGGTGTAAGTGTAGAGCACAAGTACTAAGAGGGGGTCCTGTTCTGAAAGAGTATGACTGTCACTGTATCATGAAAAGGGATACCCATGTTCATATGGGGCAGGTCCTTAAATATGGATAGAAGTGTGCATCCTACCTGTAGGTAATGGATGTAGAACCACAGGTCTATAATGCCACAAAAAGGAAGGAAACAAAAGGGGGAAAAAACATAAGGCTTCATGGTGAAGGAGAAAGAGGTGAAAATCACACACTCAAATGAAAACCGTGTCAGAGACACAGTGTTGGTGGAGTGAATCTAAAGGGGAATCTCACCGCAGTGCCAGTGATAATTCCGACCCGGCCCCGCTCGAGACCGGGTTGAGTCCTTACAAGTCTTCGTAGTTCGTGGTTCATGTATAGTACTCTCCAACGCGTGTGTGGAGATGCTACAAAGGAAAAATATATAATAAGGGGTTTCAGATAAGTGGACAGTGTCCGATTTGAGGTTAGCATGCTTCTGGTGTCTAGATCCTCACCATTTCGAAAGTGGGTTATTCAGTGTCTCACCTTCGATCGGAAATGTTCTTTAATTTAGAGGATTTCTCAATAAACTGTTCGGAATGGTGTCCTTGTCCACGTGGTAAGACGCGGGCGGTGTAGAGACTTCTAAACAGTAAAGTCCCTGGAGCATTAGTGGGTTCACGCCGGATCGTAGTCCAAGCAAATGAAAAAGAAAAAAGCCAGAGCGTAAGTTTAGCGGCTTTCGCTAGTTACGGTGTAGCATATATATTGGCATCAGATCAGTAAGTCTATCCCGATCCATAAAGTTTCTCTGCCAGTTGTGGGTTGACGCCGGATCGTAGTGCAGGAGAATGAAAAGGAAAAAAGCCAGAGCGTAAGTTTAGCAGCTCTCGCTAGTTACAGTGTAGTCTATATATTGGCATCGGATCAGTGAGTCTATCCTGATCCATAAAGTTTCTCTGCCAGTTAGGACGTTATCTAAATGTTGCATAAGTACCTTATTCTACAGTTTACAGTGAAAAAGGAACTATGGTTCGAAAGTTTCTTACCCGTAGTGCGGGGAGAAGAAGCCGGCAGGATGAGTGTTCCTGTGTGGAGTTCCGGGTACGGACACGTGGTGTCAAACCCGGAAGTGGTATAAATAGCCTGAGAAGGACCCGGATGGAGGCGACTAGAGCGTCACTTTTGCCGGGGATAATGCACATTCCTTCATCTTCGTGTTGCTTAGTAACATCGTGGATATAGTAGAGGCAATTAAGATGGAAGAACGGAACTGTGCTTATAGGGGGAAAGAAGATGCACAAGTCTTATGGATCATGTGTAATATATATTGCATGCAAAAAGAGAAACAAGGATTGTGCAATAGATCTCAGGTTATGCGTGCAACTAGTTAGATATGTCAAAACAATTTGTGAATATACATAAATATACATTTTCATTTTGCAATTCTTAATTATTTTGAGAAAATTTTTTATGTCAATGATAACCTACTTATAAGTAATATTATTTATCCATTCTTTGTGGACGATTCACCATTATACAAAATAAGTATGTGAGGATCACCTTATGTACCCATTTAAAAATTGCCATGACATTATCTCATGTAAGTCTCATTGCGAGTCCTCGTGAATCGAGGCACATTTGGTGGAGGTTTCAGAATACATTTACAAAATCATGGTACAACGGATGACAAATGTTCTTGTGTGTGTTCAACAAATAAAGAAATATACCACATTTTTTCATGATATTGAGGGAAAGTGAACAGAAAAACGTATTCAGTTAGTCGCCCAGGAAATACTGCATCTCCTGGTCAAAGTTCAAGCCATGATCAACCGTCCGGAGGCGGAGAATCCACATTGCTTCTAGACGTCTTAGTTTTAATTCTCTGTTTCCGCCCCGTATTCCCGGTTGTACCGTATCTATCTCAAAGAAGGATATTCGTTTATCCATACTTTGGTCAAAGCACGCAGCCGCATGCAATGCTACCGGATATCTGGGGTCTTGTTCTTGAATGGCTCTAATGTGTTCAGCTATTCTATCTTTGAGAGGGCGGATGGTACTGCCCACACAAATTTTCTTACAGACACACTCGATGATGTACACTACAAAGCGTGTGGTGCAATTAATGTTTGTCCTGATGATATATTTTTCTCCTTTCGTGTCGTGAAATTCTTTTGTCTTGTGTTTAGCCCACCGGCACATAGAGCAGAATCCACATTTAAAAAAACCTGTGTTTCTTACTGTTAACCAGGTGTCAGTTGTAATGCCTCGAGGAATAGTGGGACTGAGCCTGTTTCTCAGAGTCCTGCCTCTTCTGTAAGTAATTTGTGGATGTTCTCCTATATAATCCTGGATGCTTTTATCTGCTTTTAGAATGCTCCAATGTTTGGTAAAACTCCTACGAAGTGATCGGTGTTGGCTATTAAAATCAGTGATCATTCGGATTTTTGTGGAGTTGGTTTCTGTGTCAGTGTGTTTCTTCTTGAGTGTGTCCGCTTTTTTGATTTTCTTGACTCGAGAAGTAGCTTTATGAAGTAAGTCATCTGAGTAGCCTCTTTTTTTAAAACGTGTCTGCATTTCCCTCAAATTTAAATTAAAATCTTTGTCATCGCTACAGTTTCTACGTGCTCTTAAGAATTCGCCAAAAGGAATGGTGCTGATCTGGTGTGGTGGATGGGCACTGTCAGCATGTAAGATCGCATTGCAGGCAGTACTTTTTCTAAAGAGTCCGCTGTTCAGTTTGTTGTTGGAAATATATATTTCCAAGTCTAGGAATTCAACTCTGTCTGTGCTGGCTTGAATGGTGAAATTCATGTCCCATGTGTTGTGATTTAGGTGTTTGTGAAAGTCCATTAAGTGATCATGTGTGCCGGACCAGATTAAAAGACAATCGTCTATGTATCTTCCCCAAAATACTATAGAGTCCACAAATATCGCACCTTTTGTGCCCCAAATCAGGTCCTTTTCAAGTGCACCCATAAACAGATTTGCAAAAAAAGGGGAAAATTTGGAACCCATGGCGACACCTTTTATTTGTCTATACCATGAGTTGTTAAACATGAACACATTGTTCTTCAAAATGAGTTCCATCATGGAGGCCAGCATATTTGTATGTTGCCACATTGTGGCCGGTCGGTTCTGTAAGGTCTTAGTTACTACTTCCAATCCTAGCTCTGGTTTAATGCTAGTATATAATGCCACCACATCCATGGTTGCTAGAATGTTAACTGGTTGCCACTGTAGATCAGAGAGTAGGCTCAGAATATGTTTCGTATCTTGAATAAATGATGGTAGATTGCGTACCAGGGGTCCTAGAAATAGGTCTACATACTCCGCTAGTCTCTCTGTCGGTCCCCCTATACCCAATATAATGGGTCTGCCAGGAGGGAAGGGAAGATGTTTGTGTACCTTGGGCAAGGTATAAAGCCAAGGGTAAGTGGGTTTGAAAATTTTTAAATAAAGATATTCATCTTCATTGATTAAACCTTCCTCTTTCCAAGTAAGAAGAAATCTGTTGATAACAGTAGTAAGTGATGCTATGGGGTTGTGGTCTAGAGGCTCATAGCATGTAGTGTCTTGTAGTTGACCTAGTATTTCATCTTGGTAATCATTCCTGTTCATAACGACAACGTTACCCCCCTTGTCCGCTTCTCTAATGATAATGTCTTGGTCTTTAATGAGGGTATTAAGAGCGGCCCGTTCTCCTGTTGTTAAATTGTCCTTATATCTAAAGGTGCGTTTGTTTTTCACGTTGTCCAATTTGTCTATATCTTCTAGTACTCGTTTGTGAAAGTTATCTATGGAGTTCCCTCCTGGTAAGGTGGGAATCCATTTTGATTTTGATTTTAGCCCTCTTACGATACTGTAGTCAGACTCAATGTTGAGTTCCTCTAGTAATTTCTCCATGTCATAAGGAGTTTGTTCTTGGTCAGTTAAAGAGGGTAAGAGCTGTGTGGTTTGAATATCATTGATTGTTAAGACATCAGGTTCAAACTGAGTCGGGATGTTTGTAGAAGTTTTATTAGATATATTTTGATTGGAAAAATGCTTTTTCAGTTTCAGATTCCGCACAAACTTGAACAAATCAATCTTTAATCTACAGATGTCAGTGTGAGCGTAAGGGTTGAAATTCAAACCTTTACTTAGAAGGGAGATTGCTGTGGGGGATAAAGGTTTAGATGATAAATTAATGACTTGGACTTCCCCGTCCTCTGTATCAATTATTTCTGGTTGTTCCCAGACCTGAGTTTCCTCCTGTACTCTTCTACGTTTCCCCCTCCTGCCCCTGCGGGTTTTGGATCTTGAATGCGATTGCCTCTCCTGATCCGTTGTATCTCGCATAAAAAAGGTGTGGTTTCGCTATCTGTTCTGTTGGCATCATCCTCACTGACACTGACTGTGCTAAGTGATGTATTGCTCGAAGAGACCAAGCTGGCATCAGTTTCATTGGGTTTATCCTTTCTTTTTTGTATTGTTTTTTTTATCATGTAATCATATTTTTTGGCATATGTAAAAATTCTACCCTCAGTATAGTCAGCCTCATCTCTTTGTAACTGTCTTGCTTTACGACTTTTAATCTCATTCTGATTTTTCAATAACATTTCGTCTAATGTTGTGTAGTTCTTAACAGTAGATTCAGGAAGATTTAGATCTTTTACCTCCTGTTCCAAAATGGCAATTTCGGCTTGAAGGTTTGTCACCTTACGGTCAGAACTCTCAATGAGAATGTCCATGAGGGTGTTGGAATTATTAGTAAGAGCTTCTTCCCACTTGCCTAGGAGATCGGTGTCCAGATCATCATAGGTGGGGAAGATCTGTGCCCTTAGACCTCTAGGTATACGTCTAAGTCTTGCATATTGTTTCAAGGTGGTGCCGTCCCACCATTTTGAGTTTTCTTGTTTTTTGAGTTTTTCAAGTCTTACGAATTTATCCCTAAGACCTTCCTTCTTTGTAACACTAGGGGTACCACTAGTTGTTGCTCTGTGTGTTGACATACCCTTTGCAAGGTTGTTCTGCAGCTTTGTCTCTGTTCATGATGAAGGATGGAAGTGCCTATCCTAATTAAATATCTCTCTTTTGCTGCGCGGCGGCAGCCCCCCTCAATAACAGTTTTCAACAAATGCGGACAGGGTTTTTTAGACTGAGGGAAATACTGGGCGCGCTGCTCACGGATAATGCGCAGGAGGTATGGTATCGGACAGTAAGTGCATGCAGGTGAGGGGCAAATCCCTATAACCCCTCAAGAGTGTGTGTAGATACACACCATATACAATGTAGACAAAACCTGCTGCACACTAAATACAGAAAAGTACAAGCACAAGAGATGTCTCAATGGACATAAAAGTTCAAATTTCCTTAGATGAAGAAGGGGACCACCAGTATTTCGGCTCCTCTTTTATTGTTCATTCATAGCCAGCCGACACGTGTTTCGTCGCAAGAAAAAAACACTATTTCCGTGACTCCTCAGGGCTGGGCAGGATACAAAATAGAAGATGGAGTACATAGTAACATTACAGTGAACACTGCGGTTATATGGTGACTGCATTTGGTGCAAGTGCAGGGTGTGGGTGGATCATGTGACAGTAAACAGCAGCACAGTAGTGGATGCACACAACACCAACCCTCCTACCAGTGTGACTGTCGACGGTGTTGGTGCAGGCAGGATAGTGAATCGGTGGTGGATATGTATGTGGCATAAGAAGTTTTCATTGTATCTACAAATTTACAACATGTTAAAAGGTGACGCAAGGGGGTTGGGGGTGGGGTTTGAAAGGCAAAAAGGTGTAAGTGGCAAGCACAAGTACTAAGAGGGGGTCCTGTTCTGAAAGAGTATGACTGTCACGGTATCATGAAAATGGATACCCATGTTCATATGGAACAGGTCCTTAAATATGGATAGACGTGTGCATCTTACCTGTAGGTAATGGATGTAGAACCACAGGTCTATAATGCCACAAAAAGGAAGGAAACAAAAGGGGAAAAAGAACATAAGGCTTCATGGTGAAGGAGAAAGAGGTGAAAATCACACACTCAAATGAAAACCGTGTCAGAGACACGGTGTTGGTGGAGTGAATCTAAAGGGGAATCTCACCGCAGTGCCGGTGATAATTCCGACCCGGCCCCGCTCGAGACCGGGTTGAGTCCTTACAAGTCTTCGTAGTTCGTGGTTCAGGTATAGTACTCTCCAACGCGTGTGTGGAGATGCTACAAAGGAAAAATATATAATAAGGGGTTTCAGATAAGTGGACAGTGTCCGATTTGAGGTTAGCATGCTTCTGGTGTCTAGATCCTCACCATTCCGAAACTAGAAGTAATATCTACTAACGGAGCATAATCTATGAGTGCTTTCTAAATGGTAAGATAGTCCAGTGTAGATGGCGTGACCGATTAGGTTATTAGGAAGTAGTCAAGGCGTGATTGTGTTCCATGTACTGCAGAGAAAAAGGAGTATTCTTTTTCCTGCGGATGGAGGAGGTGTCCTATATCCAGGAGTCCTTGGTCAGTAAGAATGTCCTACTTTAGCGCTCTGTTCCTGTTGTTATGTACGTCAAGGGGCGGAGAAGTCTAGTGCTGCGTGCAAGGCCAGGTCCCAGTCAGTCCGGAATGGTGTTCAGCTCTGTGAGGATCCTATTCAGTCGGAGGAGGAAAGTAGTCTTGCTCCCATTAAGTGCAAAGAGGGATCCCTCACTAGTTACCTTAGTGTCAATTGGGAGTTTTTCCATTGTTTTCCTTCCAAGACTGGAGGATCGTACAGGGAAGTGATTTGTTTTTGAGTAATGCCACACCACGCTTTTTGGAGCTAAATGTAGCTATGGAAGGGTGATCTGAAATAGACTGACAAGTGGACCTACAACTAACAATGACCTTAACTACCCAATCTTGTTTAAGTTTTTCAGTGTCCTTCACTGATAAGTGTGTTTCTTGTATGAAGGCTGTGTCCGCTTTCTTCAAGGCCAAAGGTGTTAATTGTTACTTTTGCTTGATGCAATTCATCAAACCTTTTACATTTAAAGTGATGGTGGTAAGAGGTCCAGGCAACCTGTTAAGGTTAGGGAGAAGGGACGGGTATAGGGTGTCTTACTGCACAAAGCTATGTGCAGAAATGTGAAGTGATTGTTGGGTAGACAAATGATTCCCCTTGGGGTGGAAGGACGTTGAACAGCAGGAAAAATGTGCAGGGAGGAAGAGGAGAGACTAGATAGGAGTCAAACTAGAGGAAGAGAGAGAGCGGTAATCAACACTTCGGGATGTGAATGGTGAATCTGTTGTAATAAATCAGTGGTATATCCAGACAGGTATTAAGGATTTATGAATGTGAGTGGTGACGAGAGTGAGTGCCATAGAGGTGGAAGAACAAATATGCACTGTCTTTAGGACTGTTAATGGCAAAAGAAACTTCTCAAGGGACTCCATTGGGCTGCCAGAGAAGTGCCTTGGCCTTATAAACAGATGTTGTGTATACCGCAGCTTGTGAGAGGATATCGCAGAAGAAACTTGGACTTGTGACAGGGTGATCCAGCCTATCGGTATGCTAAACTAGTGCATTCATTTATTTACCCCAGGAACTGATCTTTGAAGGAGTTTGATGATCAGAAGCAGGACAGAGGTTTATGCATGTGACTGGGGGTTGTGGAGAGGGGAAAGGGTGATGTGTGGTAGACTGCTACCTCTCTTGCCCCCCCCCCCCCCATTGAGACCCATTAGTAGTGCTAGGCCTAGGGATGCTTAGGAGGTAGCTTATGTTCACTAGGGGAAGTGGGGGTGTGTGTGTAAGATTTTGACCCTCTGGTTGTGTTTCCTAATAACAAGCGGATGGTGCCGTGGGATAAGAAATATCCAAAGCAGTGGGGATTTTGGAAAACATGAGAGAGAGGAGTACAAAATCATATGAGACATATAGCACCATGAGACATAGAATAATGATAAGGGATGATTTTACCAGGGTGAGACCCAACAAGTAGGTCCTCATCTCCCCGATTGTTACGTAGTCCCTAGTAGTCTTATTTATGTGTACACAGCGACAATAACAATTAGGGTGGTGAGTGTCTCTGGGGAGGTAGTGGGCTTTAGAGGCGAATGAGATTTGACTCGGGGGAGCTGTTATTTATGATTTACTTGACAGTCTTAATGTTTTTTCTCCTCTCAGAGTGCTTCCAAAAGAGGTTTTCAGATGCCATCCTGGGTCATGTCAGATGACCCTGACTGCGGGATGCCATGTTGGGGGCCTTGAGCAATGACGGTGATATTTTGTGCATATCGACTTGCCAGGAAATTAGATAGTTCTGCTGGGTAACTAAAGTCCCTGAAGGTTCCATTTTTTCTGACCCACATCATTGTCGGCTCAAGGATCCCTTACTTGAGATCCCATTTCTTAAGTTATGTTATGTATACTTGTAAAGCCCGCTCTCACCCGCAAGGCGGTCGAAGGGCCAGAAAGCTCTTGCGCTTTGTGTAAGATGCGGAATGAGTTCGATCAGAAACTTTTTCATGTTAAATGTTTGCATCTTCTCTGGAACACCAGAAAACCCTACATTTTCACGCTATGAGCAGTCCTCTAGGTCAATCAATTGTTGCCATATATCTTGTCCCATAGTCTCTATATGGTTCAGCATTATCTCCATTTGGGTTAGCCGTTGTTCAAACCCCACTACTTTGCCATGAAATGCCCCATGTCTATTTTAATGGCTTTTATGTCTTGTTCGAGATTTGTGATCTTTGCGCCCATGTTGTGTAGGCTGACCCCTACTGTTGTGATTTCTATGAGGATGGCATGCAGGGATACTTCTTGGACGGTGGTGTAACCATTAACGTAACCCCTCCCACAACAGCTGTGAAGAGTAGTTCTTGAGATGTCTTGTCAGATGCCATTGTTCACTATTGGCCAGCAAATGGTGATTGAAAGGGGGCGGGGCAGTGGATGGGGTGAGCACCAAGGTAGTACGTGGTCCCAAGGTCATGAAAATGTGATCAGTCACTCATAGAGAGTCCCACTGTGGGGGACAGGGGACAGGGGGCACTTGAAGGCTCCTAACATGCGACACCCAGAAATCAGTTTGTATCACAGTTTAAGGGTTGTAGACCACCTGCTTCTATTTGCCTTTCACGGACCAGGTCCTCTGTAGTAGGCCAACACACCAATCAGATCTGACATAGAAGGGGGTGATGAGAAAATGGGAGGCTGGAAGAAGGAAGCCAGATATTTTTTCAGTGCCTTTTCCAAACTGAGGTTGACTAGTCAAAGCAAGTATGGTTGTTGGGACGTTGTTTAGGGTATGGGGAGGAGGGATGCCATAACTCTGTGGTCCATGATACGAATTACAAATGCTCCCATACTGAATAGACAGGATATACAAAGACAATATGGTAGTGCCAAACAGTCTCTTTCCCGTTGCGAGCTACTTCCAAGTATTGTGATACCTCCCATTAAGAGACTGGGTTGTCCTTCCATATCGTATTAGCAAGGTGTACCTTGGCTTCTATAGGGCACATTCTAGTCAAGGCAGTAGTACCATGCTTAGCACATTATACATTTTATCAGCGTAGTTTGTTTTCAGTTTACCAAGGATGTGGAGGGTAGCAAGCGCTCCTTATTGAACGTTGTGCTCTAAGCGAAGTGTGTATACTCAATTGCAGTCTAAGAGAAGGTTAAGTAGCCAATGGAAGCTGCTGAGAGTAACTGGAGGTATAAAAGTTAATGCCCGTTATATCCCAAAGCTGCTCAGCAGAAGGCCATGGATGATTGATGTGTTGCAAACCCTCGAAGTGTGGGTGGGGCGGCATGCACATGTGCAGTGCTGGAGAACGTGGGACTTGCTCACCTTCTGTGCCGCTTCCATTTAACTTCCTGGAGTCTGGGTTCCAGGCACTTTCCTCATGGGAAGAACCCAAAGGGTCAGGCCGCCATCCTTCACATCAGAGACAAAGAAACTGATATGTGGAGTCTCACAGGGATCATCCTTCAGCCGTAACCATTTCAATATATACTTCACACCATTCGGTCATCTCCTACCACGATGACAATGAACTCTTCCTCTCGCTGGCGGACAACACAACCACCACCAGAACCAACTTCACCAACTGCATGTCCATGGTAGCAGACTGGATGCAAACCAACTGCCTAAAGTTAAAAACTCACAAGACTGAAGTACCAGTTTTCGCCAATAAAACCTCCCCATGGGACTCCACCTGGTGGCAGTTGCAGCTAGGACTAACACCCAAACCCAAAGGCCACACGAGAATTATAGGTATCATCCTAAATGACAAGCTCAAAATTACAGCTCAAGTCAATGCAGTGTGCACCCCCTGCTTTCACATCCTATGCACGTTGCGAAAGTTCTTCAAATGGTTTCCCCAGAACACCAGTTGGAGCGTCACAAAAGCACTCATCTCAGCAGGGTGGACACCGGAATCTCTAAACAACTCCTACACAGACTCCAGGCCATGGGTACTCGCAAACATTGGCTAGGGTTCGATGAATAGGCAGGGGGGTTTTGAAGAAGCGATGTGGAGATCTGGTCGATGGTGATTTTGTTCCAGTTTCTTCGCAGAGTTGGTTGAGGGTGGTTGTGGATTGTGGTCTTTTTGTAGTCAAAGTGAACGCAGCTGTGGTCCGTCCAATGAAGAGCTGTGGTGTGATTGAAGGAGATGTGCTTGCTGAAGGTGAAGATAGGGTCGAGTGTGTGTCCTGCGTAGTGGGTGGGGGTGTTTACAAGTTGTTTGAGCCCGAGGTTGGCGAGATTGTCCAGAAGGGTGGTGGTGTTGCTGTTGTTGCTCTTTTCCAGGTGGAAATTGAGGTCTCCCAGTAGAATGTAGTCTTCTGAAGGGAGGGCGTGTGGGGTGATGAAGTCAGTGATGTCTTCACTGAATTGTGTGCGGGGTCCTGGTGGCCTGTAGATGAGGGTGCCTCTGAGTGTGGTATTGGGGTCGGTGTGGATCTGGAAGTGAAGATGTTCGGCGATAGTGAGGTTGTCGTCTGAGCTGGTTGAGACGCGGATGGTGTTCTTATGGACGATGGCGATGCCTCCTCCTGTTTGGTTGGTGCGGTCTTTTCGGATGATCTTGTAGCCGTCCGGGATGGCTATGGTGATGTCTGGAGCTGAAGAAGCGTTCATCCAGGTTTCTGTTAGGAAGGCGACGTCCGGAGAAATAGTGTTGAGTCGATTCCAAAGGTCGATGGCGTGTCTGTGGACCGAGCGGGTGTTGAGCAGGATGCACTTCAGGTGGTTAGTGTCGGATCTCTGTTTGGTGTTTGTGGATTTGGAGTGGGACTTGGTGCAGTCGAACTTGCAGGAGAGGCAAGTGAAGGGTCCATGGGTGTGTACCGGTGCAGCTTGGTGGCAGTTTGGGGGGCGGCCGGGGTTGAGGGCAGTGAGGGTTGCGGCGTCGTATGTAATGCGGGTGGACTGGGGATTGCGGGGGCCAGGGGGTCTGGCGCTGGGCACGGGCCAGGCGCGGACGGGCGTAGACGGGCCTTCCTTTGGCGTGCCTTCGGCGCGCATGGGGCGCAACCGCTGTGCGTGGACGCTGCGCTTAGATGCATCTGTCATAAATGGAGGGGGGGCGGAGCGTGGGAAGGGAAGCTGGGAGGCGGGAGCGGGGAGGAGACAATGGGCAACAAGTAAACACAACAAAATGGCAGAGAGGTAGCGTGATCGGAGCAGGGGAACCGTCGGAGTGAGAGCGGAGCAAAATTAGCACACCAATCCAAAATAAACACTATTCCTGTACTTAGTAAATAACGCAATGCAAGGCCAACGTGCAGGACTCAATGAAAAAATGTTGAATCAAAACGATACCAGGCGCTATGTAAGTCGAAGCGCTCTAAGTTGTAGGCGATGTAGGGGGTGTCCAGGAGCTCGGTCAGGCAGGCGGAGTGGTCAGCACGCGGAGAAAAGCATCTCTTGGCAAGCAGTGAGCTGGGGGAGCGACCACTATGGAGCAAGTCCAGACGGTCACAGAGGGAAGGAGGACGGGGCTCAAATGCAATACTCGTGTGTGGGAGGGGCAGCTGGGAGGCGGGAGCGGGGAGGAGACAATGGGCAACAAGTAAACACAACAAAATGGCAGAGAGGTAGCGTGATCGGAGCAGGGGCACTGTCGGAGTGAGAGCGGAGCAAAATTAGCACACCAATCCAAAGTAAACACTATTCCTGTACTTAGTAAATAACGCAATGCAGGGCCAACGTGCAGGACTCAATGAAAAAATGTTAAATCGAAACGATACCAGGCGCTATGTAAGTCGAAGCGCTCTAAGTTGTAGGCGATGTAGGGGGTGTCCAGGAGCTCGGTCAGGCAGGCGGAGTGGTCAGCACGCGGAGAAAAGCGTCTCTTAGCAAGCAGTGAGCTGGGGGAGCGACCGCTATGGAGCAAGTCTAGACGGTCACAGAGGGAAGGAGGACGGGGCTCAAATGCAATACTCGTGTGTGCGAGGGGCAGCTGGGAGGCGGGAGCGGGGAGGAGACAATGGGCAACAAGTAAACACAACAAAATGGCAGAGAGGTAACGTGATCAGAGCAGGGGCACCGTCGGAGTGAGAGCGGAGCAAAATTAGCACACCAATCCAAAGTAAACACTATTCCTGTACTTAGTAAATAACCCAATGCAGGGCCAACGTGCAGGACTCAATGAAAAAATGTTAAATCGAAACGATACCAGGCGCTATGTAAGTCGAAGCGCTCTAAGTTGTAGGCGATGTAGGGGGTGTCCAGGAGCTCGGTCAGGCAGGCGCAGTGGTCAGCACGCCGAGAAAAGCGTCTCTTGGCAAGCAGTGAGCTGGGGGAGCGACCGCTATGGAGCAAGTCCAGACGTATATACTATGTATTTGAAATAATGTTTTAAACTATCACCTAAAAACAAAATACTTCTCAATTCAACTATATAATCTTTTTTTTTAATTCTTTTTTTATTGAGAAATTATGGTACAATTGAGTAAGAAAAAAAGTCATGTACATTTACAAAGTTCATAATTCCTTCTAAAATTGAGACATCATTATACATATTAAATATTTAAAAAGCAAATTAATCGATAGTATATACATAGTCAATGCTCAGATTTTAGTAAAACATATATACAGAATAGTAGAGGTTAGACCATCAGGCGTAAATCATGAAGTATTAATGAGGTTAGCGTTTTGAATCCCTCCATTTTTTGAGTGGTGCCCAGATCTTCCTGCCCTTCTCCTGAGATTTTATGCCCTTGAGTTCATAAAGGCATCCCTCAATATTGTGCATCCCCAATAATCTGGCAAGCCACATCTGAAAGGTGGGAGCAGTAGTATCCTTCCATCCTGCAGAGATAAGGATTCGCAATACTGCTACTGCAATAAAAAGCAAAGCTTCAGCGTCTCTCCCCAGCTTCAACTTATTATCAGTTCCTAATAACACCAAAGACGGGGATAGATTGATTTTCTGATCTAGCAGCCCCTCCAAAAAAATAGATATTTCCCCTCGGATCGGGACAAGTTCAGCACAATGAAAAAACATATGTACTAGGTCCCCCGGACCAGTATTACACCTGGGGCATCTGTTGTCTTCCCTAACCCCCCAGTCGAACAACTTCGCCGGGGTGTTGTCGCAGGGATTTTGTTCTCTTACAGAACTGTGCATAGAGATCAGGAACCTCAGTGAATTAGGGTGACCCAAAGCTCACCTCAGTATCCAAAATCCCCTTACCGAGCTAGCTACAGTGTCTCATTGGTCATAACAAACTCCCAATGACTTAGACAAATCAGAACATGAACTTAGAGTACCTCAGGTATCGTGAAACACATGAACACTCTTTCGCTCTATATCATTTCAAACCAGAACGTGGAGTAAAAGAGGACACGTGCAATTTTGAAATATTTATTATTCAATGCAAAGTTCTCAAACGCAGTATCTTATATAATACGAGAAGACATATTATAAAAACCAGAGTTATCAGCATAGTCACTAATCCATAATAAGCAAACGGTGATAGCATATTATAATGCAAAAATCAATAGAAATGTGTATCACCTATTTTTCGCGCTCCCTATTTAGCATACTATATTATATCTAAGAAGGTCTCATTTGGGTTTTAGCAGGGCGGGCCTATACCTCTAAAAGTCAGGAGGAGAGGATCACATCATCAGCTACCAGCTCTCTGCATGCGAAGCACCATCAAGTGTGTTTTTGCATTCTCAGTAACTCTATCTTAAACCCGCTTAGAGCCCAATGTTGGCAGCAACTGTATTTGTGTTATGTCTAGTAGTGCGAGGATCAGAGCTCCCAGCAACCTTGTGTTAGGTTATTCTTAGAGGGTTCAGCACTCACTGTTCAGACAGTGTACCAAGCACGACTGATATCAGAGCAATAACATATTATTCTCAAATAAATCACATCTTTCGTCTAGGTTGAAAGCTACAATAACAATTATGTGTCGTGTGCAAACTGAAGCCAAAGGAAAATATGTAGTTTAAACACTTAAAAAAACTCATGCTAACTTAACACAGTATATAGAAAAGCAGCATCTATATGACACCCCCCCAATGATCCGAGGACGGTCAAAATTCACAAGCCAATATTAGAATAAAGGCATAACATGAAAGCAGAGTTCAACAATATTGAGCCAAGCTAAAAAATGTATATAAAATGTATATAAAAATATGTATGAATGCCTATAGTGGCCAAACAAAATGTAATAAAAAGTCTTGAACTTGAGGCCAAATATAAAATCATAGGCCTAGATCATATAAAGTTGAATGTTCGTAAGAAAAAGGCACCATTCAGAATTACTAAAAAGTCACGTTCCATTATAATGGAAGTCTCCAAAGCAACTCATGGGTGGATAGAATATGCAAAATAGGTAGCAACAGCTTCCAACATGAAATCACTGTCATCATCCGAAAACAGTTCAGCCATCCAATTAAGTAATGGGAAAGAACATACGTGCTCTTCCAGCACTGGACCCTCTAGCAACATCAGAGGACAACTCGGTGGGTTCTCAAGAACGCTATGTGCCAGAAACTCATGCGCTGCTGCGGGTATGTCCCACTGACCCATTAGTCCATGCATCGCTGCCAAGGCCATAATCCTTTCGCCAGAACAAACCAACTCGTGAGCAACTACGGGGCCCATCAGGTGATTAAAATCGACGTCAGGAGATATCGGCAAGCAGAGACACAAATCAATGGCCCAGTCGAAATCGTAGCTCAGGCAATGAAACACAGGCTGGACACATGTGAAATAGGTCAATCGAAACGATAATCCAAATGACGTGCTTAAGGTCGCAAGCGGCAGGGTTCCAGAGTAATCAAGCATCTGGTTGCGAAACAGTGTCAGAAGGAACTGAGCGGCTTCTTGTGCAGGATGGGCATCCATGTTTTAGGAAGCAGAATAATATCAAAATGCCTGCATCCAAAGCTAGCAAAACAGGGAATCCGCCAAACAAACTCGAAAACATAGAATGGAAGAAAGCGGGGATGACACCAAAAATCTTTTCAAATGTAGTCACAAGACCACTGCTAACCAGTTTAAAAACAATGAGCTAAGCCAGACGTGGAGGAGGCATTAAAGATTTGATGAACTAATTCGCAGAAATGAAACGGCAAGTCAGTATTTAAAAGTGCCTGCACCTCTGTGCGTGTGTTAGCTATGTGAAGGACATAAGTTTCACGGGCCGAGCTCAGGGCCACTTCTTTTTGAGACAAAAGAGCCCTTATTCTGCTCATACCATTGAACTCCGCTTTCAAGGTTGGGATGCGCGGCCAGATGGGAACATCTGAATTCCCATGTGTGGGAGGATATAGCACATTTTTGCAACACACCACACGTTCTGATACAGTAACCACATAAGCGATACCGACCATTAACCCACAACACTCCTCGTTATTCAAAAGTAAATAACTACCATTTGTCAATAATGTAAATGTGGGAACTATTGCTGGAACTGGCGTGCCTTTCAAAACACAGGCCAAATTAGGCCGATACTGATTACAAGAACCATGCAACTGGATGTGTCTGCATATTAGTGAACGGTCAGGCGACTGTGTGCATTCTTCACCATTCAGATTCACTTCCTTTCCATCTTTCAGACATCTGTACGTGTATGGTAAAGACCATGCTTCATGGAGGAATGCACTACCTAGTGGTTCATATCGCCCTATTGCAATATACCGCATACAATTAGTAAATTTGTACAAAGCAAATGGTAACGTAATAACTCCATGGATAAGCCATGTTGCAGCAGCGGCTTCAGCTACAGAAAAGGGTAAAGATTCTAACTTTTCAATATGTAACCTAGAAAATGATGCATCTCGCATGGAAAGCATGTGCTGCTTGTCAGTCAAATTAAATGGGGCAAATAGGGAGGACACGTTCATGTAACTCCAGGGCACGCGGCCCGCCTTAAGAGTCTGTAGTGTCCACGCAAACTGCATTACGGAACGCAATTGATTTTTACCATGGTACAATACAGACACCTCATCATTCACAATGTCAACTACAGAAGAAACAATATTATTCAACGTGTAAATTCGGGAAGAAAGCATGTTAATACTGTTATCGACAACTGCAAGCACTTTTTCCAAATTTGCTTGGTCAATCGCCCTTAGGCGCTTAGCAGCCTCAATTTGTGAAAATTTCCACATTTCATTGTAAACCGCATAAATCCACCGTTTAGATCTACCATTAGCCGGGCCTTTTATAAAATCATTTAAATCCACATTATCATTTAACTGAGATAGATGTAGTTTAACTGCAGCTAACGTGGAATGTTGTAACCAATTCTGACACAGTTTCCCCACAGAGTAAGTTGTGACAGTATAATCAGTTTCAAAACGGGGATCAGGTCTTCAGCCAAACCCAGAAAACGATGTTGGCAAGAATCAGCACTTCTATGCCACATCAGCCAACCCTTCGGATCCAAACTGGATCCATTAAAGGATGAATTATGCAATAGAGTTTGTAACTCACGAATGGACAATTCAGTATAATTACCCCAACCTGAATATTCTTCCAATTCGGGGATAATTGGTGTATTTAATTTTTTATAAGTAGCCAATCCAAAGCATGTTGTTTGGGAAATAGAAGAATTTAGAAACAACATGTGATTCGGGATGAGACATGCACGGTGCAAAGCCTCAGTGCCTTGTACCTGCCAATCTTTGGTACCCCAAACCGATTTAAGGTCAATTGTTCCTTTCCACAGCTCGTAGCCATCTACAGCTAACTTGTCTAGAAAGGACTTCAAATACAACAATTTTGTATCGGTAAGTCTAACTTTGGACATGGACTTTTGTGTCATTTTGAAATAAAATGACTCAGGATTTGATTGATTAAAGTCTGTAAAGTAAGTGTATTTTTTCAGAAATGTACTGGAGCTGCCTTGTAATGGAGCTGGGCAATGTTCCCACTGTGTGTAATTTACAGCAACCCTCCTGGAATTTGTTTTATGCAGAAAATGATTACCATAATGTTGAAAGCAAAACAAATCACCATAATTCACAGAATTTAAGTATAAATCCTCAGCATCAAATGCAGCATAGTATTTCAAATCAGAAAATAATGCTTCAACGGCCTGAATATCCCAATCATCAGAACGTATATTTTGTTTTACCACATCCCCCATATTTACTCTAAGCACATTCGGGACATTAATCACTTCAGTGGGGCCATGTATTTGAAACCTAACCGCATCCCACACAATCCCATCAAGGACAGGCCAAGCAGTGATGTTAACCGTATTCAAGTCTCTTTTCAGTCTGTGTGCTGAATGTGAAGAGGAAAGAGGAGCCAATGTTCCATTAAGGTACCGAATTCCCGTTCTTTCTTTGACATAGTGGCCATCCATCAGGCGGAAAAAATAAAACACAAAACCAATTGACATAAAAAGATAAAATGAAAATAGAATCATCCAAATGTATGTCCAAGGGGGAAATAAAAAATGTTTTTTAAATAAAGTGGCATATTTTGCAATAGTTGAGGGTTTCTTTGAATGTTCCGAAACAGAGTCAAAAGAGAATCTGGACTGGTCGGCCAAACGAGTCTGCAAATCTGGCATTGATAAATCAGTTGGATAGGTGTAGTTCAGCTCATCAATGTTAGTAACAGGAATAGTATTTAATAAAGGACTGGAAATTGCAGGCATCTCGAGGGACACCTCCGGCTCTGCACCAGAAGTAATAGCCAACACAGAGTGCCTCACCATGGAAGGACAGGAAACCGCCGGTGTCATGCTATGAAGAATCGGCCACCCTGTGTGTCTTGACATTGTCAATTGAGATAAATCTGTTTTCCTTACGACCTGGAAGTGGTGGTAATATGACTGTTCTTGTGCCCTTCACTCCAAGAACTCAAACCGGTGCACGATATGAGGAACCAAACTCTTGTTATCGATCTTCTCTTGAACCAGTTCTCCAACTTGGGGTAGCCAGCCAACTACCGGGATCTGCAACGCATCATCCGTTGTGGAGGGCAAATGTTCCTTAGCTAGACTGTCTCTGGTCTTTTGTAGATCCTGTAAAACATTGCAATGTTCATCTACGTCAAAGGCCGCGGCCTGGGCCTTGCAGTCTAGACCGTCGAGGTCAGGGACGTACATCTTGATACCAAAGAGCATTTCGTATGGGGTCCTCCCACCCAGAGACCTTCTAGGGAGATTATTAAGCGCACGCTGCATGTTATTGAGATGGGCCAACCAGTTTCTGCCAGTGCCTATAACTCGAGCTGTCAAAGATTGCTTTAAGTCGCGCTTCATTCGTTCCACTACACTGTTACCCTCAGGTCTGTAAGGAGACGAAAACTTGACTTGGACCCCCAACGAAACCATAGCATCCTTATACGCCTTAGAGGCGAAAGCCGGACCCTGATCCGAATGGAAGGTACCACAGGCAAAAATCCCTACAAAGACTCCCAAATCCTTAATGACAGTCCGTGAATCAGCGCTCCGATGGGGCCATACCCACACAAAGCGTGTGCATGAATCAACTGCTACTAAGATGTACTTGTACGCAGTATCAGAAGATAAAGGACCGCAGTGATCTAAATGAACCCACCCCAGTGGTTTATTAGAAATGTACAACTGTGTCTGAGGCGGACGCGCAGCAGTTGAAGGCTTAATCTGCTGGCAAATGTCACATTGAAGGACATAATCGCGCGTCTGTTTGTACAGTCCCCGCCACCAGAACCTCTGTTGTAGCTGAGTTACAGTGGCTGAAACGCCCGCATGCGCAGAAGCCACACCTTCATGAGCCGCCGTAATCAAAGTAGCTCTGCGATCCGAGTTGGGAATTAAACGTTCTCCAACATCAGGAATTTTCACATAAGGAACCTTATCGGGACTTAAGTGGTATGTGTACTTCGAAGGGAACCTCGCAGGATATTTACCTACCTTCTCAGTGGCAGCAACAGCTGCCAAGATGTCATCATCTATCTTACTTTTGGACCTCGTAACTGCTGCAACGAAGTATTTTGATACTGCTGATTTCGCCGCTTCATCAGCAAGCGAATTACCGACAGCGTGGACTCCCACGCGCTGATGGCCAAGAGTATGAATCACAAACACGAGTGGTAACTTTTTTTTAAGTTCAGCCACTCGGACCCAGATCATTTTATGTTTTATTGTGCTACCTTTGGAATCACGAAATTCATTCTGAATTCAAAAGAACAAGTTTTCATTGTAAGACTGGACACAGTGGTAAGAGTCACTTACGATCAAAGTCGTCACACTAGGATCTGCGTACTCCAATACAAGCATCAGAGCACAAAGCTCTGCTAATTGCGCGGTGCAGTCCCCAAGTGTCTGGGTGTGCACGACACTGGACTTGAACTCATCGTTCACCATGGCACCGACCACAATGGCGCATGCGGAAACGTAGGCATGTTTAGAGCCATGCGCAACCTGCGCCGAACCATTAGTGTAAATGATACAATGGAAATCCTCCAACGGCCGCATTGCTAAAGGAGCAGGATGAACAAATTCATACTGTAAGTACTCCTGCGACCGTAAAGTGGAGTCAAAAATAAACGTGATATCCTGGGATGTCAAGGATGCTGCCC
Organism: Lissotriton vulgaris; assembly: GCF_964263255.1. NCBI lineage: Eukaryota > Metazoa > Chordata > Amphibia > Caudata > Salamandridae > Lissotriton > Lissotriton vulgaris. Next base: position 601,526,539 of record NC_141699.1, on the reverse strand, counting down.
ATTGAATCCACCGAGGGTGCAAAGCTTTGGAATTTGGTACACTGGCTTTCGTAACTGCCTCCAAGGCAGGACACAGGGTAACAACCAACATGCGTTTTCCCTGTGACCGGGCACGTTCCTTGAGAATTGCCATCTGCACAGCCGTCAAAACTTTCTCCACAGTGGAAAAGCGCATTTCAGCCGAAGTGTACAAGTGTGACTTGTAAGCAATAGGTACTGTATCTCCTTCATTAAAAGTTAGGTACGTGAAACCTACCGTCCCAGGGACAATTCTTATCACCAGGTTGGTCTGGTTATCACGAGTCTGTAAGTATTCTGAAGCGAGCAAATCAGCTTGCAAAGACTGCAGAATAGCTGAATGCTCTGGCAGCCAGCATGATTTGGAAAAAGATGGTTGTATCAAAGCATACAAAGGCTTGATACGCTGGGCATATTCCGGAATGTATGTTCTTCCGAAATTTAAAAAGCCCAGTAAATATTGTAATTTTTTCAGTGTTGTCGGAGAGCGCAACTGTGCGCATTCCTCCAGGAAGTGAGGAGCCAAGCCTTTTCCTTCATTGTTAAGTTCATAGCCAAAAACAACACTGTGTACTCTGCAATGTGCGATTTTGCAAAGTTAAACTTGTAACCCAGGTCTGCAAAGTTACAAATAATACTGTTCACTCGACACAGATGCTACCAAAGTTCGTCGTCTGTGAGATATATGTCATCCACATAAGAACAAGCATCTGGGTCGACCCTCTCCAACAGAGAGACAATGCGGGCGGAAAATACTCCAGGACTATTCTTATAGCCCATTGGGAGACGCCGAAACATTTTTTGGACACCGCCGCATGTGAAGGAAGTCCATTGGGAACTTAGACTGTCCAATGTATGGGCATAAAAACGATTGGAAATGTCAAGCGTGGTTTTGAACCGCTTACGCACAAGATTATTTACAAGGGCAGAGCCGTGAGTATTCTGTACTGCACAGTTACGGCAATGCGAGTTTAAATGCCGGTAATCCAAAACCAAACGATATGAGCCGTCCGGCTTGTTCACAGTAAAAAGGGGGTTATTCATCGGTGACACACACGTTTCAATTACACCTTGATATTCCAATTGTTCAAGGATCGCTGCGACCGAAGCTTTGGCTTCACGTCGTATGGGATATTGAGGTTGAGGCTGCGGCTGAGACCGTAAAGGAATCTCGTGGCATGGGGACAATTTATCCCAGCCACATTGATTGCGGTACACAGCCGGTGCAAGCGCCAGAGCCCACTCTTCCGCAAAGTCCAGCGCTTCCACTCTCGACACAGTGTTCGCGAAACTGGGGAGGATTACCTCCTCCCCTCTCGGAGCTGCGAGCACAAAAGGTGGGGACCAGTCAGCCTCTGAAAGCAAAATGTCATACGTAGACGAAAGATTTTCCCAAAATACCCCTTTTATGGTACGCTGTATGTCACCTTCAATTAACAGGACAATTTCAAAAAGTCTATCAGGGGGAGCAACTCTTGTATCAGCTGTTTCAATCACAACATAAGTGTCAGTAGCTGTCACCTTCAGTAGTGGACGGAGGGCCTCTCTCACTATGGTAATCTCCGCCGCGCTGTCCAGCAAGGTCAGAGCCCACGTCAGATTCCGAAGCCGCGTTCTCGCAATCTGGGGCATATCGATGCGCCGTTAAGGCTGCGACTTTCTTCTTGGCAAACTGCGGTCTCTGAGGCGTAGAGCCCTCCTGCTTGTCTGCACCGTTGCGCGGGCGGGGCTGACCACGTCCTTGCTGGCCACCCTGCCGCCCCCTCCACCACCGGTTGACCGAGCCGATGAGTCCTGAAAGGAACGAGGAGAGCGTTGGTCAGAAGCCTGAAACCGATCAGGTGATTTAATCATCGTGCAGTCGCACAAATCATAAACACGTTCCGACTGCGCAGGCAACGGAGACGCAGGACGAGAAACCTGTGTTTGTTGTTGTTGCTGTTGCTTACCCTGCTTCTGTTTTTTAGGCCAATTTTGTTTCTTATTGGTATTGGGCTGAACACTCGCTACCGAAGACTGTCCCTGGGGCTGCTTCTTCTCTTTATCAGAAAAAGGCTTAAGACCCTTTGCATTGCGGCCAACGGTTTTATAAGCCGCCACAATTATCCTTGCTAACTGTCGGGGTTTCTCGAGATCGGGAATCGCCTTTAACGCGTTAGCCACCTGAAAGTTCGCTGCATCTCCCTTGACATTTGCAAGGATCAGATCGCAGACTACATCAAAGGTGCCACACAGCCGCATACCCAATTCAACCGCAGACTCCGGTCCGTGATCATCTTGATCACGTTTAAGGACTGTAGACAGATTGGACATAGACGGGGTGCCATAGCACCTCGAATAGACCGCTGCAAAAGTCTTACCCCAGGACTCACAGTCAACAAGCTCAGGGGCCAAATCTTTCGGCAAGCTAAGCGTTAGAATCCGGTGTTTTTCACCAGGAGTCGTATTCGGAAATACTGCTTCCAGCTGGTCGAATTTCTCGGCAAGCCAGAAAGGAAAATCATCCTTATCCTGGGGCTTCTTGCCCATTACGGAATTCACCATGACAGGACTGTTTTTCAAACCAGCCTGCCCTGCCAGAAGGGCTGCACCTCTAGGGGCTGCCCCATGAACATTACGACTTGTGTAATGCACAAGGGCTCTAATCACTGCAATAGGACTACATGAAGTCACCAAAGCTCACCCAATTTACAATTGCCGTGATTAGGGTGAGGAGTAAATCCAGCCAAAGCGGGCCAATTTGCGCCCGGAATGGACAAAGGACCTAATCTCGGAGCGGTTAAAGAGTGGGGTAGGGCGCCACCAAACCAAACTCCATGCTGCCAAACATCAATAGGTACTTCCTGTGCTCTGTACGGAGCATATTCAGCATGTACAGGTGACGCAGTGTACGAGTGGAACACACCAGAATTTGCGTCCACCGCCGGAAATGTCACCCACGAATAATACAGTTCGTATGGGTAAGCATGTTCCGCACTCACCACCAGAACCACAGCCAAGCCTTCAACAGGAACATCATAAGCCCGCAAATGATCACGCACTGCAATGCAACTATGCAGCGGGATGTCCACGGCTTGTGCCATGACTGCACAGGAAGGAGAAAGAACAAAGAGTACTTTGTAGCACAATTGGGTAGTAATTCAAGGAAACCGTTTTAGTAAGATTCAAGCTTGAAAAGACCTATTTCAAAAATAGGTAGGTTTTTCCGGCACCACCGTTTTCCGGAAACAGGAATGTAGGGGTTAAGGTTTGAATGATATACTACTCGAGTGTCATGATGTAAGGCCAACAACGTTGGGCGCCATGTCGCAGGGATTCTGTTCTCTTACAGAACTGTGCATAGAGATCAGGAACCTCAGTGAATTAGGGTGACCCAAAACTCACCTCAGTATCCAACATCCCCTTACCGAGCTAGCTACAGTGTCTCATTGGTCATAACAAACTCCCAATGACTTAGACAAACCAGAACATGAACTTAGAGTACCTCAGGTATCGTGGAACACATGAACACTCTTTCGCTCTATATCATTTCAAACTAGAACGTGGAGTAAAAGAGGACACGTGCAATTTTGAAATATTTATTATTCAATGCAAAGTTCTCAAACGCAGTATCTTATATAATACGAGAAGACATATTATAAAAACCAGAGTTATCAGTATAGTCACTAATCCATAATAAGCAAACGGTGATAGCATATTATAATGCAAAAATCAATAGAAATTTGTATCACCTATTTTTCGCGCTCCCTATTTAGCATACTATATTATATCTAAGAAGGTCTCATTTGGGTTTTAGCAGGGTGGGCCCATACCTCTAAAAGTCAGGAGGAGAGGATCACATCATCAGCTACCAGCTCTCTGCATGCGAAGCACCATCAAGTGTGTTTTTGCATTCTCAGTAACTCTATCTTAAACCCGCTTAGAGCCCAATGTTGGCAGCAACTGTATTTGTGTTATGTCTAGTGGTGCGAGGATCAGAGCTCCCAGCAACCTTGTGTTAGGTTATTCTTAGAGGGTTCAGCACTCACTGTTCAGACAGTGTACCAAGCACGACTGATATCAGAGCAATAACATATTACTCTCAAATAAATCACATCTTTCGTCTAGGTTGAAAGCTACAATAACAATTATGTGTCGTGTGAAAACTGAAGCCAAAGGAAAATATGTTGTTTAAACACTTAATAAACTCATGCTAACTTAACACAGTATATAGAAAAGCAGCATCTATATGACAGTGTAATAGAGATTAAACAGTGTCTTGTAATGTTGAGCCCTCAGGTTTGAAGACCGAAATACTTTCTTGTTCAATAGTAGGACAAGATCAAGGTCTGCGTCGGGGTCCCTCAGTTTTTGCGCCAATGAACTTTCAGTTTTCTCCAGATTGTCTTGGAGACCCGATTGCAGAAAATTATACGCTGTTCTTATCTTCTTTCCCCCTTTTATCAAATAATCAATCATAGGATTAATTGTGGGGAGAGAGATCCTAGGTCTTACAGCCAGCAGTGTTTGAACGATTTGACGGTATAAAAACCAGTGATTTTGGGGAATGCCAAATTTCTGCTGTATTCTTTCAAACCCAAGGATATCATCCCCTACCATAATGTCCACAATGCTCCTCAACCCCTGCTCCTTCCAGACCTGACAGTCTCTACTCTGACCTAAGTGGGGAAAAAGACTAGAGTTCCAAAGACTGATGTTGCCCGTAATCTTCTGGATATTTAAAAATTTCCTGACGGCTTTCCAAATCCCCCAGACCCCTTCCATGATCTTATATCGGGCTCTCTTCTAGTATCTGCGGTCATCTTCAGTCATCAGAACACCCAGAGCCTTTCTCTCCAATAAAAGCTCAAAGATAGTTGGAGGAATCTGATTATCATACTGCTCTTCCCCTGGAGTTGGTTCAGATTGAAACAGTATATTCATTTGTGTCAGGAGGCAAACCCAATGATAAAGCCTGAGATTCGGCATAGACAGACCTCCTCTTGCCCATGGTAGTGACATATGGTTTACCGAACGTCTGATCTTACCATACTGCCATATATACCTTATGAACACCGACATCTTCTCCTATCATCAATGGGATGGCCCGAAACAGATATAGCACTTTGGGGAACATAGTCATTTTTAAGACATTTACCTTTCCGATCAGAGAGAGGTGAAGCACATCAATTCTTTTCAATTCCGCTTCGATGGAGGCAGCCAGGGGTAGATAATTATCTACAATGATCTTATCAACATTAGCTCTTACCCCCAGATATACGGCTGCATCCACAAACTTTTCATCTACCTTTATAATGTTCTTAGTACAAATTATTTGAACTTTCCCCTCATTTAGCAGATACCCTGACGGTCTCCCAAAGTCTTTGGCTAATTGAGCCAGAATCGGCATAGCCAGAGGGGGATCTGTGATTGTTACGGCCAGATCGTCGGCGTAGGCTAAAAGTTTAGTGGTGAAGCCATTGAGCACAACTGGACTGATTAATGGACAGGATAGGATCTTCTGTATTAGAGGGTCTATGTAAAGAGAAAAGAGGATCGGGGAGCAGGGACAGCCTTGGCGCATCCCCCTCCTAATTAGTATTTTATCGGAGTATGTGGTATCCTTGCACTATCCCCTTTTATTATAGAATGTTCTAGCTATGATGCTCTGTGGAATGTTGTCAGTCTGTGGGCTTATGCTGGCAGTTGGCTTGGGGCTGAGCATCTTGCAGGATGTTCCTGTTGGGGTCTTTATGGTTTATACCATCTTATCTACCTAACTTCCAATAAACCATTTATCTATATCTACTGTCTGAGGACCTGATTACTACAGAGTACTCGCCCATAACTTGTACCCGGGCTACTGGGTCCCTATACATGGCTTTGATAGCCCTCATGGTTTTATTTCCAAAGCCTCTACCTGCCATAATACCCCAGAGGAAGTCCCAGACCACGCAGTCAAAGGCTTTCCCACGCACTGGGCGAAGAAAAATGCAGCTTAAAAAAAAACCAGATGTAGTCTTCAAAAAAGAAGTTAAGAAATTCCTTCATAAGAGAGAAAATGACAAGCGCCAACAAGAAGATCAAGACAAAAGGAACAAGAGCCATAAGATACAATACAAGACAAGAGATATACCAAGATAGATACCATCTTCAGAGTAAGGAGCCACTAAAGAAACATCAGCGCAGTAAGAAAAAACGCCCTGTAACGGGGTGTACACGAGGTCCCCCGTCACCGGACCGACACCTCCGCCTACAACTACCAGAATGCATTGGGGCAAGGGGGACTCCGGGGATGAGGACAGCAATGTACTTTTACCATGCTCCCCTGTCTCTCTTTCATCTCAGGACACCGAAGCCGGTATTGCTGATAATGCTGGCGAGGACTGGCCCTTTAACTCATGGCAAGAGGCACACTGGGAGGAGTCGGCATACTACTCATTTCCGTCAAAAGGGGTCCGCCCCGAGGCACAGGGGTGCTTGATCACCCGGAGGTCGGAGGAGGAAGGAGAGGCGAGGACGGAGTGCGAGGAGAATACGGAGACAGGAGGAGAGGACGGCGAGAGAAGTAGGAGAGACGGAGGACGAGAGCGGCGTGGAACATCAGAGGCCGGGGGAGAGATGGAGAGTCACCTTCAGGAAGCAGAGTCGGCGCCTGCTACGGACGGAGAGAAGCCAGGAGGCCACCGTTCCCGCGAGTCGCCCAGCCACTCACCCAGGGGAGGTGCGTGGCTTTCACAGGTGCGTGACCGATTGCGGGGCTGGGTGGATCTTAGAGGTACATTAGGTACCAGACCACGGGAAACCTAACATCCAAGGACCCCTACCCTGTGCACACGCCCCTCCCCTTCACGCTAGTGCACCTTTGTAAATCAGAGCACCGTTGGTTTCCCTCACTCCCTTACCCTGACATCGAGATCTAGTACCGATATCTGATACTTCCCTTGTTCTCTTCTTGTCTTCTGGGGAACGAGAACCCTGCACTCGCAGCGACGGACTCAGACGAGGACGAATCACCCCCTCGAAGCCCGGAAGGGGTCCGAGAGAAGGAGAAGGTCACCCGACGAAGGCGTAGCCGGAGCAGATCCCCAAGAAGATTTAACCCGATTAGGAAGAGTTGTACTGATCACTGGTTTACTGCAATAAAACCTTCATTACCACGAGCCCGCCTGTTGCCCATAACTGAACCCCAGCCGACCCCCAGCGTAACAGTGGTGGAGAATGCGGGCAGTTTAACCCTCGATACAGAGATGGAGACCCTCATACAGCAGCTAATCAAAGGACAGGAGAAGCTAGGATGGGTGGCCGAGCAACAGTTAACCTCCGCTCAGGCTGACCGCGAGATATTGAAGAAGGCCCTAGCCTCTAAAGAGGAATCCCAGCACGTATGGGTGAATCCGGGGACTACAGGGACCGTCAGAGAGGCGCAATCTATACCACATGGCACTTCCGCGGTGTCCCTTCAAAAATACCATCAAGGGGACGACCCGGATTCCTTCATTCTCAATTTTGAGAGGGCTGCCAGAGCCTGTGGGTGGCCCATCAGCAAATGGCCTTTCTTTTTGGCCCCGCTCCTGTCTGGAGAAGCCCAAGCAGCCTACCAGGTTGCCAATCCAAATGGAGATACCCCCTATGAGGACGTAAAGAAGATTATCCTAGATCATTTAGGACTGGACCATGAAGCATATAGACTCCGGTTTAGGAAGGAACGTGGTGCTCCAGGGGAGAACCCCAAGACGCTATTTGTGAGATTGAAAATGGCCGCGGACAAGTGGTTGACCCCTGCCACAAGCACTAAGGCAGATATCATGGATAGAATATATCTGGAACAATACCTAGAGGCGCTGCCTTTCGCTACCCAGAGGTGGCTCAGACAACACCCCAACCTGACTACTGCAGAAGCAGTCGACATGGCAACCAACTTCACGAGGGCCCAGCCCCGCTCATCCGGGTGGGAGCCGGATCGGGTCCACAAACCACCGGTAAAGACAGACAGGCGACCCCCTCCATCCCGCCCTGTGGATCCCCCGAAGCTCTGAAGTTGGAAACCTGAGACCCCCACCTCTGCTGGACCACAATGTTTCGAGTGTGGTAACTGGGGACACATTGCCCGGTTTTGCCCCACCAAAAGACCTCCAGAGGAGCCCATGGAAGTGGGATACTTGCCCCGGGCTGTTCTCTTCTCAGCGGAGATGGGGAGCACGTACAGAGTAAGTGTACAGGTGAACGGGTCCTCCATCCAGGCACTGCTAGATTCAGGCTGTAGGCAGTCGGTCATACAAACGAAACACGTAGCGAAATCCCAGTACTTACCACGACAAGTAGTAGCCATCCGATGTGTACACGGAGATGTCAAAACCTACCCTCTGGCTCAGGTCCCCATAAACCCCCCGAAGGGCCCCCAGCAGTTGATACGGGTAGGAGTCCTTAGCTCCCTTCCCGAAGACTTAATCATAGGAACAGACAACCCCCGGTTTCTCCATTGGTTTAGACACAGCTTACAAAAACACGAGATCCCCTCTATGTCCCCCAAACCAGCTCTGTTGGCACCCGAGCCCTGGGTATTAGACCGGAGTTTTAAGTTTGCGCAGATCAACGATCCCTCCCTCTTCAACGCTTGGGAACAGGCTCACCAGGATGGTGACAATCCCCAACCAAGGTATCCCCGTTTTTTAATCCGTCATGACCTACTGTACCGACAGGGCAAAGAAGAGGAAGAAGGCCAACTCCTGGTTCCCCTCTCCTTCCGGGACCAGATACTCTTCTTTGCACATAGTCATCTAGTGGCCGGACACATAGGATCAGAGAAGACGACACAGAATATACTGCGATATTTCTATTGGCCCGGCATCTACAAGGACGCTACTCGATACTGCCAGGAATGTAGCGTGTGCCAGAGGAAGAACATGACCAGACCCCAAGCAGTACCTTTACAGCCTCTTCCCATCATCGGCAAACCATTCGAGAGAGTAGGAATGGATATCATCGGCCCGTTACCCAAAACCAAGAAAGGATTCCAGTACGTATTGGTGGTTGTGGATTACGCCACGAGGTTTCATGAGGCCTTCCCCCTAACCGCCACTACTACCCGGCAGGTCGCCGACAAAATGATAGAATTGTTTAGCAGAGTGGGGTTCCCCAAAGAAATCCTGACCGACCAGGGAACCCCCTTTGTATCACGATTGATGAAAGAAGTGTGCAAAAACCTGGACGTCCATCAAATTAGAACCTCCGTATACCACCCACAAACGGATGGGTTAGTGGAGAGATATAATCGCACCCTAAAGACCACCTACACCTTACAAATCGGCACAAAGAGGACACAAGCCTATCATATCAATATGCTTAAGAAATGGCTCGGAAGACCCCCCTCGGATGTACAGGTGGCCACCCGTACGCCTGGGGAGAACAACACCACAAGAGAGCAGCTGATCATAAACGAAGACTTAACACAAACCCAAACTAATGACCTACTACAGCTCCTACAACGACACGAGAGCCTGTTCTCGGATCAACCCGGACGAACGACGATGGCAGAACATTGTATCAAGACCATTCCTGGAAAAACCATACAGATGAAACCCTACAGGGTCCCAGAAGCAAGGAGAGCAGCCATCCGGAAGGAAGTGAAAGACATGTTGGACCTGGGGGTAATCAGACCCTCTACGAGTCAGTGGTCAAGTCCCATCGTGATGATCCCCAAACCTGACGGAAGTCGACGATTTTGTATGGATTTTCGGGCGCTTAATGACATCTCGGAGTTCGATGCGTACCCAATTCCGCGAGTCGACGAAATGATAGAAAAACTGGGAGAAGCAAGATACATCACGACCCTGGACTTAACCAAGGGATATTGGCAGGTGCCCTTGAGGGAGGAAGATAAAGAGAAAACCACCTTTAGTACCGATACAGGGCACTACGAGTTTACTGTCCTCCCTTTCGGGCTACATGGAGCCCCTGCTACATTTCAGAGACTCATGAACACCGTTCTGGCCCCGGTCTCTTCCATCGCAGCAGCCTATTTGGATGACATTGTGATACATAGTAAAACCTGGGAAGACCACCTACTGCATCTGCACCGGGTCTTTCTGGCTTTGGAGAATGCCGGACTCAAAGTCAACGCAAAAAAATCTAAGATCGCTTTCCAGAAAGTGAAATACCTTGGGTACATGTTGGGCCACGGTGTGATAGAGCCCCAAATTGAGAAGGTAAGGGCCATTGCCGATACCCCTTTCCCGACCACCCGAAAAGAGATGAGGGCGTTTCTGGGCTTAGTGGGTTATTACCGCAGGTTTATCCCTTCGTTTGCCGACATAGCAGCCCCCCTCACTGACGCCTTACGTAACCCAGGTAAATCAGGTACCCTTATCCGCCCTACTGACGCCATGTACACGGCCTTTCAACAATTGAAACGCCTCATCACCTCCACCCCGGTGTTAACTTCCCCCGATTTCTCAGTTCCCTTTATCCTGCATACAGATGCCTCGGAGTATGGGATTGGGGCGGTGTTGTCTCAAAAAGGGTCGGATGGTCTAGAGCACCCCATTGTTTATGTGAGTCGTAAACTGTTCCCGAGGGAGTTGAAATATGCTACTATTGAGAAGGAGTGTTTGGCGGTACGGTGGGCAGTTGAGAAACTTGCATATTACTTGGAGGGGCACCCGTTCGATCTGTACACAGACCATGCTCCCCTTTTGTGGATGGCCCGTAATAAATCTAACAACGCACGTGTAATGAGGTGGTTCCTAGCGTTACAGCCCTATGCATTTACTGTCAGACACACAAAAGGAACGGAGAATGTAAGTGCGGACTTCCTCTCGCGTCATCCGCTCCCCGATCGGGAGCATCCTAGGGGGGAGGTGTGTAACGGGGTGTACACGAGGTCCCCCGTCACCGGACCGACACCTCCGCCTACAACTACCAGAATGCATTGGGGCAAGGGGGACTCCGGGGATGAGGACAGCAATGTACTTTTACCATGCTCCCCTGTCTCTCTTTCATCTCAGGACACCGAAGCCGGTATTGCTGATAATGCTGGCGAGGACTGGCCCTTTAACTCATGGCAAGAGGCACACTGGGAGGAGTCGGCATACTACTCATTTCCGTCAAAAGGGGTCCGCCCCGAGGCACAGGGGTGCTTGATCACCCGGAGGTCGGAGGAGGAAGGAGAGGCGAGGACGGAGTGCGAGGAGAATACGGAGACAGGAGGAGAGGACGGCGAGAGAAGTAGGAGAGACGGAGGACGAGAGCGGCGTGGAACATCAGAGGCCGGGGGAGAGACGGAGAGTCACCTTCAGGAAGCAGAGTCGGCGCCTGCTACGGACAGAGAGAAGCCAGGAGGCCACCGTTTCCGCGAGTCGCCCAGCCACTCACCCAGGGGAGGTGCGTGGCTTTCACAGGTGCGTGACCGATTGCGGGGCTGGGTGGATCTTAGAGGTACATTAGGTACCAGACCACGGGAAACCTAACATCCAAGGACCCCTACCCTGTGCACACGCCCCTCCCCTTCACGCTAGTGCACCTTTGTAAATCAGAGCACCGTTGGTTTCCCTCACTCCCTTACCCTGACATCGAGATCTAGTACCGATATCTGATACTTCCCTTGTTCTCTTCTTGTCTTCTGGGGAACGAGAACCCTGCACTCGCAGCGACGGACTCAGACGAGGACGAATCACCCCCTCGAAGCCCGGAAGGGGTCCGAGAGAAGGAGAAGGTCACCTGACGAAGGCGTAGCCGGAGCAGATCCCCAAGAAGATTTAACCCGATTAGGAAGAGTTGTACTGATCACTGGTTTACTGCAATAAAACCTTCATTACCACGAGCCCGCCTGTTGCCCATAACTGAACCCCAGCCGACCCCCAGCGTAACACGCCCCCACCAGTGTCCATCACATCAGACGGCCTTTGCCAAAACGTTCTGTGAGTGGTTTCCTTGTACATATGGTCATCATATGCATCAGAAGTAAGCATGATGTTATTTTTACTTGTTTTTGGCTCTTAGAAATTCAGTGCGACCTGCGATGAGACATTTAAATCTTGTGCCGGTTAGAGCATGTAGTACACTGTCTACACAAGATTTATTTATTCATTTTTTCTTGGTCGTTTGTGTACAAGAAAAAACCGGTACCTTCACGAGCGCAAGTTTAACATTGTCGTGTTGAAATTCATCATTTTAGTTTAGATGCCTTAAAAGACATTAATCGCTAGTTTACACCAAGCGGAAGCACTGTTTACATCTCGAGTTTATGTCAGAAGCATTGTTTACATTTCGTAACGTTCAACTTGGGATTGGCAGAGAAACGAACAATAAATGTTTTAAGCTGTTCAGTTAAGTCACATTTATAGCGTTTAAAGGGTGTGTGAAGCTGTTCCTCGAACTGTCTTAGCAAGAAGAACATGAGTGGGCACTGGAGGAATTGGTGTAATTTTACATCGTTATCTTTGTTTTTAATGAAAACATTATTTTCAACGAAAACATTATTTTCATCTGCGTCATGCAATGTGCTCTAGATATCAACTGTCATTTGTAATCCTGACAAACACGCAAGGCTTACCTTTGATCCTGAGCACTTTATGACGTTTTGGGAGTATGCGTCATCTTCACGTTTGTAAGCAACGCTGTGCGCAGAGCCACTCGGTGCAACGTAGGAAACGTGCCATTTTGCGTACTGGGTTTACTTGTCCATTGTCACCATGGCAACTATCTTTCAAGGAGAAGCATGTCATTTTTGTCAAAATCCTTCAACAAGGACAATAAAAGACTTGCGGTTTTTCGTACTGGCGAAATGGTTATCCTGTCTGGCAGTGTATTTTAAAAAAAGAAGAAAACTTACAGTTTAAGTCGGAAAAATGACAGCTACGACCTTCATAAGATCGACGATCTGTTTTGGGGACCTCGGGTGAGAGACCGCTCACCGGAGCATAGACTAACTTTTATTGTATTTTGCTGGCCATTTTATAATAGAGAAAGTTTTATGTTGCGGTATTCTGTGTGTTGAGGTATTGTGTGGCTGTGATCTTAAACAGTAGTGTTTTGGGTTGTAGCGTTTTTGTGTTTCTATGCAGTTCTTTTTGTGTGTGTCTGACTGGTTCTTTTCGTGTGTGTATTACTAGCTGTTATCTTAAATTTCAGCGTTTTGTGTTCCAATGCAGTTCTTTTTGTGATGACACGCATTAGTAGCGTTTTGTGTTTCAATGTAGTTTGACACGCACTTTGTCTAGGAGTGGGTTGTAGTCCTGTGATCCTTTGGAATGGGTTTTGGATTTGTATCTTATTTAAGCAGTCCCATATTCTATTTTGACCTTTTGTTCACTTTACTCTGGTTGAGAGGTGTATTATTTTGGAATGGGTTTTAGTCCCATTACCCTGGAACACGCTAGTTTTTTTAAAAAAATGAGATGTTTAGTTTTATTAGAGGGGGTTTTGGTCCCACCTTTGTGTTTTTGTTAGGGGGTGTCAGTCCCACCTAAATAGTGTTACACTAGGGTTTGAGTCCCATAGTGTCTCTTAAATGAGTGGTGGCGTTTTTGGCTACGTCACAGTCTTCTCATGTGAGAAGCACTTTGGAGTGGGTTACAAGTCCCATTACCCTAGTTAATGGTTTGTTTATCCTTGTTTAACATTCTTGGTCCCTAGTTTTTGGGGCAGGTTTAGGTTTTGGGTTTGGGTCCCATTTTTATCGGTCCTTAGTTTTTAGGGCTAGATATGGGTCTTGGTCCCTTCATCGACTATTTTACACTTAAGGGTAGGAATTTGTGTTTTAAGTTCCTTTCTTCTTATTTCACTGTAGTCTTTATCCATTTTAGAAGGCATTCTTATTCCTATTAGTGGGATTACTTTATTAGCCTTGTTTTATTGGTTTTCTTTCTAATACACGTGGGTCGTAGTCCTATTGTGTCTTTTATTAGAGGAGTGGCATTATTTTATTCCTTGTTACTTTATGAGAGCTCAATGTTTACATATTTTAATTTTGTTCAAAATTAGAGGAGGAGGAGGATGGTGAGGTTTATTCTATATTTTCACTTTCTTTCTTTCTTCTTTAACAGTTTTTGTATTTCTGTTTTCCCTCTTGTGATGTTATTTTAATTCCATCCTTGGGTTACAGATTTCTTAATATTTGTATTATATTTCTGTGCTTTGTTTTTCCCTTTAAGTTTATTGTCTTCCGTTATTAAAGGGAGAGGATAATGTGGTATCCTTGCACTATCCCCTTTTATTATAGAATGTTCTAGCTATGATGCTCTGTGGAATGTTGGCAGTCTGTGGGCTTATGCTGGCAGTTGGTTTGCGGCTGAGCATCTTGCAGGATGTTCCTGTTGGGGTCTTTATGGTTTATACCATCTTATCTACCTAACTTCCAATAAACCATTTATCTATATCTACTGTCTGAGGACCTGATTACTACAGAGTACTCGCCCATAACTTGTACCCGGGCTACTGGGTCCCTATACATGGCTTTGATAGCCCTCATGGTTTTATTTCCAAAGCCTCTACCTGCCATAATACCCCAGAGGAAGTCCCAGACCACGCGGTCGAAGGCTTTCTCCGCGTCTAAAAGGATCATGGCCATTTCCCTCCCCGAGGCAGCATGGGCGCCGAACAGCGCGATAGCCCGTCTTGTATGGTCCGTTGTGCCTCTACCTGGTACGAACCCATGCTGCCACGGAGAGACGAGATGTCCTATGATCCTACCCAATCTCTTAGCCCACACCTTAGAGTATAATTTCGTGTCAGTGTTAATAAGCGAGATTGGGCGATACGATCCTGGGATCTCTTTTGGTTTCCCTTTCTTGTTAAATATATTAATATTCGTATCTTTCCAGGAATCTGGGATTGAGCCTGAACAAAGTATACCGTTAAACAGATCAAGCAGAATGGGGGCGATCTCGGTTTCTAGGCATTTATAGACCTCTAAGGGGATTCCGTTGGGGCCTGCTGCCTTACCGGCTGCTAGCTCCTGTAAGGCTGTTAAAATCTCACTTATAGTTATATCTCTTTCCAATTCCTCTATATCCTGATCATCTAACCTCGGACCTACATCCCCACAGTTCAAATTCTGATCATAAGTACCGCCCTCCTCATCATACAGTTTTTGATAAAAGTTCTTAAAGACTCTTAATATCTCCTTAGGCTCAGTGTATTCGGTTCCCTCTTCCTGTATGCTGGATATTAAACTCTTAGTCCTATCTTGTCTAATCCGAAGTGCCAATGCCCTCCCTGCCTGCTCTCCTGTTTCATAACGCTTTGCCCTTGAAGATTGATATTGACTAGTTTCCTTCTGCGTTACAATCCTTTGTAACTCTGCCTCGATACTGGTAAGTTTACTTTGACTATCCTGGCCATCCATACCTTGTCCTATGTCCTTGATGTGCTGCTCTTTGGCCGTTGCTAAATCACCCATAAGTCTCTCAATCTCACTTCTATCCTCCCTCCTTAACCTTGCTGAGCAACTTATAGTTTCCCCCCTCAGGAAGGCCTTAAATGCTTTCCAAACTCCGTTACGTGAGGTACTATACGGATTTGCGTCATAGTACTCCTTAGACCACTTTTCTGATCTGTTCCACACATCTGCTATCTGATAATAGTCTCCTTTCAATTGTCCAGCAAGTGTGCCTCCTCTCTACCTTGGCTACCTCCCAAACCAAAATCAAAGGGTTATGGTCTGAAATTGTTTTAGGAAGTTTCTTGATGCAAACCTTATTCAGCTCAGGGGAGGAGATCAAAAAATAGTCTAGTTTAGTGTGTTTTTGGAAAGGGTCAGAGAAGTAAGTGAACCCCAGGTTTTGTGGTTCCTTATCCCCCCAGACATCTTTCAACCCATGTGACCTCATGAGAGCATCCAAAGCCCTGAATACTCTGGGTTACTGTCCCGTATATAGTCCCTGTTTATTCCAATCAACTGAAATGTTTAAATCCCCACATGATATCATGGGGGTGGGCCAGGTGGCTACCTCTCCCTCTAAGATGTCGAATATCTCAGGATCATCCTGATTTGAGCCATACACTATACATATTGTGTAGCCCAAGTCAAGCTCGGTTATCACCCATCTCCCAAAACTATCAGCTTTAATTCTTTTGGTACCTCCTAAAGAGGGCCTAGCTAAAATAGCAACTCCCCTAACTGAGGATGTTTGGGAGGAGCATGCCAGCAGCTCATAGCTTCTAATTGACATCAGATTCCTTTTCATCCAGGGGAGATGCGTCTCCTGGAGACACAGCACATCGATATTATTACATTTAACAAAGTGTGCCAGCCGTTGGCGCTTCCTCCAATCGTTCAGCCCATCTACATTGACAGTACAAATCTTAATGTTTGACATATTCATGAGTTGTTAATTCCTGGGTAAACAATCGCCTAATCTTAACTAAATATTTCCCAGCAAAAGAACAGCAGAAATACTCATAGCGACATGAATACACAAAGCACCAAGTTTTCTCAATTTTTTCCCCATGCCTCCCACCCCCTCCCCTCCATCAACCCCCAGCCTCCCTCCCCTCCCCTGCACCCTCTCTCGTGAGGCGCTCAGTGCTGTTCTGAGCACGTGATGGTCACATACGGAGCAGTGAAGACTTGTGAAATAAAGAATATAAACCTTTTAACTCAATTACCCCTAAGACCGGCTAGCTATTACCTCCTAGCTATTTACGAGGCCATCTAAACCACCAAACCCTTGAAAAATCAATTGCTAGATCCAAGACTGGAAAGACAGGCATGCACTAAGACTAGTTAAGCCCCTTGAGAGTCAAGATACTCTTTTGCTTTGATTTCAGAGGCAAAGTACAATGGTCTCCCTTCATTTATTATTTTTAGTTGGGCCGGATTGATCAGGTATGCTTGGAGCTTTTTCTCCTGAAAGGGCCTGATCCGTTGTCTTAGTCTCCAGCGTCTCTCAACCATCGCATGACAGAAATCCGGGCGGACAAAGAAATCCACCCCTTCGACTGACCTTTTCGCATCAGGTCTCGCTTTATCTGCTATCGCCTGCCTCAGCACAAAATTGTCCAGAAAAATTCAAATTGCCATGGGTTTATCCCCTTCCTTTGCGTTCTTGTGGAACCTGAAAGGGGTGCGATGTGCTCTCTGGATTTCCACAGGCCAGTTCCAATTGGAGAGTTCGGAAAACGCTTGCTCGAAGAGTTTGATGATATAGGCTCTCACGTCTTGCCCTTCTGCACCCTCCGGTATTCCCAAAATCCTTAAGTTATTCCGTCTGAGCTGATTCTCCATATCTTCCAGTTTCCACTGGATGTCCTCTACTTGGGAGCTTTGAGCCTCGACCTTGCTAGTTGCTGCTGCAGCTTCCATTTCTGTTGAAACAATTCTTTCCTCAAGATTTGACACCCAGTCACCTAAATTAGTACAGGCTTTTGAAAGCTTTCTAACAGCACCCTACTTTTTCCTTATAGTGGCCTGGGATTTACGGTTGTCTCTTGATGTATTATCTCCAGAAGTGACATCTGGGCGGATTCGCCACACGGGCTGCCCTGCAATGGCATAGCTGATGAGTGATCCCAACTGAGCTTGTTATGGGTAGGCTCTTTCCCTTTAATTCCTACTGGAGGTTTGACTGCTGTCGGGGGGGCTCTTGCTCAGGGTCGCTTTCGGAATCCAAGTTGCTATCCTCCAGGTTGGAGCTATGGCCTTCCTCTTCATCTTCAGACCATTCGCCACCTTCTGAAACTGAATAGAAACATTCACTTGGGACTTTCTCCTTGTCTTTACTTTTGCCAGTTTCCAGGGGGCCTTCATTGTTATTGACCGGGGCCGCGGCCATGCCCAGATCGCCTACAGCAATCACAACTTAAAGCCTTCTCCTGTCTTTAATTCAATAATGTTATTTAATGTTATTTATGTGTAACAGCAACCCAGGGCATCCAAAGGGTGCACAAAATAACTAACTCGCCTCTTAGTTCACTATTGGTATCGTTGTCAGGGTGGGAGGGAGCATGAATGTATCTGAAATAATGTTTTAAACTATCACCTAAAAAAAAATACTTCTCAATTCAACTATATAATCTAATGTAATTTTTTGTGGAAAGGATTCTCCATGTTAATGAAATGCACTTTTTTGATTTTGACAAAACGTTATCATATTTTTACACATTTGCTGAAAGATGTCATAAAAAATGAAGGTGTTCCTAAAGTTAAGTGGTGTTCCTAAAGTTAAGTGGTGCAGGACATCTTCTTTTCTTTTACAGCAGTTAATCTGTAAATTAATGCTTGCCAGTCTATTTAACATTTCTGTGAATATTACTTCTGAGTCGAATAAACAGCAGTTCGGTGCTGGGGTTGTCCAGGGTGCCGCATGTAAAGTTCAGGAGGGCCGCATGAGCCCCCTAGACTGTACTTTAAGTATCACTGCTCCAGACCATCCAGCACACCGCTGCACAACTTTTACTTGACCTCCCACACCACACCCACATTATACCATACCTCAGGAAGCTTCACTGGCTCCACATTCACAAGCACAATGAATTCAAACTTCTCACGTACACATACAACCCCCCTCAGAACACAGGATCAGAATACCTAAACAGTTGCATACACTTTCACCAACCTACCAGACACCTTTGCTCTGACTCACTAACACCCACTCCCCCATCTGCAAAATCAAAACTGGAAGTTGCTCATCCTCCTACGTCACACTCAAAACATGGAATGACTTCCCTCAACCCATCAGAGCCTCCTCCTCACTTCTTGAGTTCCATAAGAAGCTGAAGTCTTGGCTGTTCGCACAAGCGCCTCGGGAACCACACACCTACACACCCGCCCAAGTGCCTGGATACCCTCTTGGATGATTAGTGTGCTATACAAATCAATATACCATAGCACCAAGGTGGACATTCAGGTCGTTCTCCCCTCACAGTCAGCAGGGCCATTGTAGTGGCTGAGCTCCAAGATAGGCCAGAGCTGTGTGTTTACTCCAGTGTCAACTCCATGAACTTGGCCCTCCTTGCTGTGAAGAGTGGGCCCGGACCCTGTTGAGCCCAACACTGGGTTCAAGTGGGTGCAGAAGAGAATCAGAGGTAGTCCAGCACCATTATGCTGCTTCTGTTCCACACAGCACGGCCCCAAGGAAAGAGAGAAGGGATGTGGGAACACACTCCAAGTCCATGGTGCCCTGTAAGGTTTCTGGTGTCAGGTTGAGAGAAATTTCCGATGACAGGTTCCAAATTAAACACAGGTACTTGGGCAACACACTCCCATTAGTTATGAGAGGAGTCTGCTGCTATAACTGGCAGGAGAGGCCATGTATTGCTGGTGGTCTACAGAGGCCTCAGAGAAACAGCCATCTTGGTCTGTAACTTTGACTCAGCCCCCCTCAAAATTGAACCTTAAGTTAATAATTCTTTGTTCAGTTTATGACTAACACCGTTGGCTTTTTGATTTTATTCCACTTGGATTTTTTTCTCCAAATAAAAGGTATGGTTATTTTCTCAGTTCTTCAAGATATGTGTGATCTGTACTTGCCCTCAAAGGACATTTGAATGTTACTTGTCATCAGCCTTTGAGAACGCACACAATCGAGGAAGTGTCCATTCTTCTAAGGATTTCCCTAATGATGGGCATCATATAAAGGTGAATGCTGTTTCCTTCGGTAGATCAACAAAGTTTCAATGGCAGATTACAGACGTCACTCAGAAGACCAACCTTGGTGATGCTAACTCTTGAACTTGGTTAGCAGCCTCTATCAACTTACATACAAATTTGAACGAAGGGGTAACATTGTGTTAACTAGCAACAGTCAATTATTGATAGTTTTGTGGATCATGGACGGGATCTTCACTGTGAAGGAGATAACAATTATCCTGGTCTCACTAATCCCAACAATAATTTGCCTCCAGGGAACATGGGAAGATGATGATTTTGGACTTGGCACACATTATGTGATATATTGTCCAACCATCCATTCTTCTCGATGCCATGCCAAGGGTTGATTGGCTAAACACATTCATCAAACAGAAATATACTAATGTGTGCCTGGATAGCAACAATGTTGTTGGCGTCAAAATATGGTTGGATCATCAGGATGACCCATTATTGTTGTTGATTGTGAATTTATTCCACCACAATGCTTAACACAAATGAAACAATTACATTTGACAATTTCCCAGAAAGGGAACATACTGACAATATAATGTAGTATGGTGACCTCTCTACATCATTGGTAAACTTCTTTAGAGATAAGGGTTTGAAAACTATTTGGAATAGCCAAGAACTTTTGTTAAATACAAAGTTTAAAGGAATAAAAGAGGAACTTGCTATTAAGATGACTCTAAGAAATTAGTTGTGTTTGTGTGGATATTTGTATTTATATGGATATACCAACCAACACCACCTGAATATGGTCTAGTTCTCAGTCATTTATTGACTATGTAACATATTCATGTAATTTGTTTGCATCCAATCTATTCTTCCTATGTTAGGGCGACCATAAATTAATTTTATGTTCCACTTCTCTTACTATATCTTGAGGTTTTAGTTGGCATCTAACTGGAGGGAGCTTTTAGCCCACAACTCTAGTGATCGTTTATATTTGGACACTTAACCTGTTAATAATCATCAATTATTTTTAGTCTTAGCGATGTTGTTATTACTAATTGGAATATTTATTAAAAAGGGAGGAAATTCTAAAAAGAAATCATTAACTATCTATTGGTAGGGAAAAAGAATGTGGAATGGCATCTATGCGCAGAGCTAAACAACGTATAGCATAGGCAACACTTCTTTTATTGCCCCTGTAGCACATGTGTTGTTCTGAGCACCAAAAAAGGGGAAAGGCTTGCTACTTGTTAAAAAAGATTGCCAGTAGATAGCTCTAGCCTAGTGTGGTGCTCTCTTCAAGAGACCTGGCAACAATGCTGCGGTTTAACTGCATCATATACTGGGAAAACATATCACAAACTCTACAATTTCTATTTCCATGTCGAAATGGTGTACCTATGTTTCTTCTCTGTATGCAGGAAATATAATTATCCTAATTGATTCAGCAGACAAATTGAACCTGTCACCTAAGCCCTCTAACACATTGTTAGTGACATTCATTCATTCGGATGTATGTCGTTACTATGCATGCTTTTACAACGCATGCCTTTACCACGCGGGTTTTACAACGCAAGTGGTTAGAACGACTTGCGTTGGGGGGCGCTGGATAGTGAATAGTTTAATTTACTATTCCAGCTCCAGTCTCCGTGGATAGTAGGGAAGGTTTTGGATAGTAAATTAAACTATTCCCTATCCTACAGCTCCCCCCAGCGCAAGTCGTTGTAACGACTTGTGTTGTAAAAGTTGCGTGGTAAAGGTACTGCGTGGTAAAAGTTGCGTTGTAAACGCTGTTCCCCATTCATTCATCCCTCCATCTATTATCGAATTACATAAAAATGGCTAGGAATTCAGCAGCAAAAGGCCCTGATAGTTTGTCAGTTTTTTATAATGAAAAAGCTGGGGAGCATTTGTATGCTCATTGGGCAGTCCGGTTCCTGATTCTTGGAGAGGCAGTATCAATGTCCCATGTTAAAAATGGGTTTCTAGATCCTTGCCCCTGAACTACTGGTAAAGTGACCTCCTGGATGTCTCTGGTAAGCTATTTTGTAAATCTGCTTGAACACCTTGAGGACTGGGTAATAGAAAGTTGGATCCTCCCTATTGAACAATCTGGCTGCAGCTTTCAGCAATCATTCTCTCATAATATTGCTGTGGTATACACTATTCTGGATAAATATAATGCTATTCTATATCAGCTAGTGTATGCAGATTTTATTGATTTTACCACAACTTTTGTTAGTATAGACAGACTTACATTATCCTGGGAGCTGGGGTATTTGGGTATCCCAGGCAGCTTAGTAAAACTCATAATTGGCCTTCCCTCTGATACTCCTGTGCAGTATTAATGGACAAATACTAAGACTTTACTTCATGCATAATCATAGAGAATGGGTTGCATAATTGTTCTACGTCTTTTATAACTATACATTTTTTTCAGCAAATATTCTTAGGGGATACAATGTTTCCTCCACGCTTGAGGTAGAGAGTCTTTTAAATGCTGCGATAGGAAGCAGTTGATATCATCTTTCACCTCACCACAACTGACCTATAACATAGTCTTGATGCTCTAAATTCCTTTGCTCAAGACCACTTTTTAAAAGTTCTTATTGACAACAATAATATGGCTGTCTTCTGTAAAACCTAAGGGAATGTTAAGTTCAATTGGAGATTTGATACTATGAAAATGAAGAGGGTTAAGCACTACACCTACCTTGGTATGATGATTCAACATAAACATTATGTAAAACACCATATTCAGCAACACACCTCATTTGTCTTATCTCATGGGGGGTAATTCCCAAAATGTATAATGCCATGGGTAAGACACTTGATGAATGCCCTCAAAGTGAATGAGATAAAAGTGCATGCTACTGCATTGTTTCAGTAAAATGTCTTCTACGTAGTAACCTTTTTTAATAAAACTGAAGGGACATGAAGGGACTTTGCATTCGCGTGTATGCGCTATTCTCGCAAGATGTACATCTGACGTAGGGGACTTGCAGGAGAGACGATGAGGAGGAGGAGGGGGGCAGCCCGGGAATGCTGCAGTACAGGTAAGTGTGTTTATTTCTTTTTAATTTTTTTTAATATTTCTTATTGGGGAGGTGGAGGCGGGGAGCCTATTTGGTGAGGGGGGGGCTGGCTAACTCCGCTCGCTGGGGAGTCGGAGTTTTGCTCTATACTCCGCGTTCTCAGCGGAGCACGGAGTAGGCAAACCTCTGCACACTCCGCTGGCAGAGTGGAGTTCTCCGCCAGCTCTTAGTTTTGGTCACATGGGTAGATTTGAGGTCTGATCATGGATGCTTTAATCATGTTTGTGTGTTGGGGAGGAGCTACGACACCAACCAAGATGGCCGCATAGTCTCCCGGCTCCGCTGACCCCCGTCCTCCGCTCGCTTATCCTGTCGAATATCCTGATCTCCTGCCCCGGATTCGTGTGGGTGAACCAGTCTACATCCCGATGGTGTGATCGTGGAATTTTTCTGATGTTCCTGTGTGAAGTAACATCGAAAATGTTTTGAGGCCTAACTCAGATTGGAAGCCGGGGTCTCGATTTCTGGTCTACCCGGGTCCAAAGTGAACAACAACGGACTGCCGAGGGTGGTTGGGTCCGGTCCCTGGAACTTTCGAAATTTCTCTGAACTACTTTGCAACCATCTGCTGCCTGGTGCTGTACCTGAGGTGAGGCGACGGGTGGTGCGCAGTGCTACTTCGCGGGTGGCCCCGGCCCGGAGGCCCTGGCACTAGCACCGCTGGTGCCCCGGGGTAGGGGTCCCGCCGCGCGTTGCTGCATGTTGCTGACCCGTCCCTCACGGCCTGTTTCTGCTCTGATCCGTGGGGATCGTTATGCCTGCGGCCGAATGGAACCCGGCGGAGCGGACTCAATGTGGCCCTTCCTTGCGGAGGGTAATGGGGGAAGTTGCGGTGCTTCAACCGATGGTGAGGGCCCAGGTCAATCATTGGCTGTCGGCAACAGATGGAATCGTAGGACCGGGAACGAGCCCTGACTTGCTCCTTGAGACCCGGCGGCCGACTTGCCCCCTGTTGGAAGCCCCACTGATGTGTTTGGACCCGGTGCTGGAAGCTGTGCCTGCCCCCGAAGAAACAGACTTCATCGTGTGTGCTGAGTTTGGTGATTCTCTTCAGTTCTCTGGAACATTGGTCCTACAGTTATCGGAGCATTTCACTGCTTCCCCCATCCTGGACACTGTTGGCCCACACTTTGATCTGTGTCGGAACGAGTCGCACCCCCTCCCCAATCGATCTCCCAATATAGCGGATGGAACGATGCTTGGCTTCGGGGACGGGGAGGGACATCGTTGGTGCAAGCTGTGTGCGTTCGGACCTGCTATTCCTCTCCTAATTGCTGACTCAAGCTCCCGCTGCTCCTGTGTGAACTTTGACTTTCCGGGGATGTGGCTTCTCTTTTCCGAGGGACACGGCAACTTTGTTAGACGGGGCCAAGGCTGAGATTGTGGGTTGAATTGTTTACGATGGATCTATTGGTAACCGGACTGCTTCATCAACAGACGGATTCCGGGGTGGGGGGTTTGTGGTTCCCCCGGGGTATTTTTGTATGGTGGACAACTTTACTTGTGTCGGCTTAGGGGGGCTCCTTTGATAGGGCGGGGGGGAGAGACCGGGAACGCATAGACTATCGCCCTCCTCCGCTTCCCCGTTAGGTGGGGTTTCCTTTCTTTCTCTTTTTTCTCTTCTTCTATATTTCGGGTTGGTTCTCGGGCGACAGGCACACTGCTGGGGGGGGGGGCCGTAGTCATCTGCAGGGGTGCAGGGTGGGGGGTTGGTGAAGGGGATCTTTCGTTTTTATTTTTGTTTCTATGGCCTTTTTTCTCTTCTCTTATCTTTCTTTGTCTTTTTCTTTTCTGGGTCAGTGCAGTGGGTTTCCTTTGGTATCAATCCCTGCTTTTTTCATCTGTGCCTCAATTTTCGTGGTGTTTTTTAGGTCTTAGGGCAGGTAACTGCAGGCGCGAATTGACCGTAATATTCCTTCACATCCTGACCTCTTGTTTCAGCGCCATTGATTTGATAGCTTTCTGTTTATTGTCGATACGTCTACTATTCTGCCTGCCATCTTCGCTGCTAGGAAATTGTTCGGCACCTGATCCTCCCATCTTATATTATAAAATGAAAACCTTTTATATCCTGTTTTTCTAATTGTGCTGTTCAGTGGCCAAGAGTACGCTAGCATGGAGATTCTGCCCCCCTAGGTGCTGCATGTGATTAAAATTGCTCTCTGTTAATCTAACAGCTTAGCGGCCGGCCCCCGGGGTTGTAGGCCCGTATTTGTATTTGGTTTAAATGTCAATAAAGGTTTTAACATTTATTTTTTTTAAATCATGTTTGTGTGTATGTTAGTGGTAGCTTAAATCGGTCACATTAATGCAAGGTAGCTTCTTAAATGTGAATTGCACATACGAGTGCCTAGGATTCTGTCAAGTACATCTCTTAGGATCAACGTTTTGCAGAGATGTAGTAATTTTCTTCCACAGCTGTTTCTGTTATGGCCCTATCTCTGCTGGTGACCATTGTCAGCAAAGATATTTAGGAATGTACTAAACAGAAAGCACAGGTTTGACCATGTTTTTGCTAACCCTGCAAACCATATACTTATGTATGTGCTTATATATAAGAAGTTGAGTATTTAGTAAACTTATTCACAAAGTTATTAAATGTTTTAAATGATGAGAGCAGTAAGGCTGTCAGCAGTGTGTTGATAGCTCATTTATATTTTAGTGCATCAAAAGTGTCCTTATGGCAAGACAATTGCTCCAAGTTTTTTAGTAACTTTTGGTCCCTGCTTCATTTGCCATTTGCCTATTTTCTATAATGGTACTTTTTGATATGCGAGTTAGTCTTCCGATACCTACTTCCATCAATCTGATTCAAGCGTCTTGAAACTTTTCATGTGACCTAATGATACTAACATATGTTCATATTACCTGAGATATTTGCTCTGGATCTTGAGACAGTTCTGGTGCTGGGCAGTAAACACTGTGGGTCCTGTTGGGTGCCACCGATGTCCAAAGCCCTCAGACATTCATGCACTCTAGTTACAAAAACAAGTTACTCCCTGTGTACCTTTGACTCTCCAAAGCTAGCTTGGTGGAGAAGCCAAGGTTCAATAAGGAAGTGGCAGAAGGTTTGAAAAACAGTTACAGCATGACACCATATTACCACATAATAACCTAAATGTACGATCAGATTTACTGCTTTTACAATAAATAGGTCTTTATTTACAATGAGAAACAGCATTTAAAATTGTGAACAACAAAACAAACCTGCAACTAGGCTGCCATGTCCCAAACAGTTTTAAAACATGTACATAGTTCATTAAAACAAACCGATGTATATGGACACTGATTCGACGGGGGAAGGATCATGATTTTGTGGATGTCCCCAGAAAAGGTCTGATCTCAGTCTTCTTACTATGGATTCCCAGTGAATGAAACAAAGTTGGCAGACAGAATGCTACAAATCAGTCAAGTATGCCAAGATATGCCTTTGACCAATCTCAAAGATACAAAGGGTACAGACTCAGCTTCAACAAAGGAAGCCTGGAGTTTTCTAAAAATGTCTCAAACCACAACAGAATCTTAAACATTCTAAAATCCACCAGATGGGGAATGGGAATCCCACCACATCAACTTCAATGGATTTTGAGGGGCCAAATGGGCTAGTCCAAAGTAAAGATTTCATTGGCCAGTTAAATAGGGTTACTTGCCTCCAGTGATCATTGACGAGGGAGGAGATTTAAGGGGGAGGGGCAGAGCGGTCAAAGTGCAAGGTGAGACCAATTACACATGCACTTGTATAAAAAATGATACATGAATAGGTTAGTCAAACAAAGTCTGATAACGTGTAATAAAACGACTTCTTAGTTGCCACCCACTGTTTGGTGTCTCCGTGAAAAGCTGCTGGTGAAGTCATGAGGGGTGGTGTTGCTGCTATATAGATGGAAGCGTAGTAAGCGGTTTTCATAAGGTGGCATTGTTTGTTAAAGACCTGGTAGGAGGATACAGATGTATATCTGTTAACTATAGGGCATATTTATCATACTACAGCAGAACGCAGCAAGCCACCTTGCTGCACTGCGTGAAAGGACTGGAATGTGCCATATTTAACATCATATGACGTATCCCTGTCCTTTCCTTGCACTGCCAAACTTTGGCTGCCTAGCGCCTACCCAGGGACACTTTCACTATGGTGCAGAGGTGCCTGCGTTGTAAGCAGGAATGTGTTTGTGCAGGATGCACATAGAAAAGGAAAAACCAAGGAGAAATAAAGATATTTCCCCTTGTTGCCCCTCTCCTGCGGAGGCCTACCATTTTGACACATTCCCAGGTCTTCCAGTAATGCTAATTCTGAGAATGCACCAAAATACATGGGTGTATGCTTGGGAACACCCATGCAGCGCCTCCCTGGAGCAGAGTACTGAAAAGCAGTGATTTGCGCTGGCTTGCATTACTCCAGATTTCTCAAGCCATGCAGGGTCACACAAGGTGGCTTGGAAATCTGACTTTAAATGTAAATGTGTAAATGTGTGTATACTTGTAAAGCGCACTATCACCTAGAAGGTATCTTGGCGCTGTATACCGCTGTGAAACCCTTCCTGGATTTCCCTGTGAGATGCCCCTTACTGGGCACATCCAAGGTGAGGCCAGGCATCCTAGCGTTGTTAGGGCCGGTGTGGAGATTAAGCAAGCTATTGCCCAGAGTTGCAGAGTGGGACCCATGATTAGAGTAGGCACTGAGGCGAGAATTATCGAGTCCGTGGACATTGAGCCCAAGACCCTGCGCGTCGGGAATTGAACCCTGGTCCCGGGCCAGACCTCTGCCTCAGGGTCTGCCGCTCTAATCGGTGAGCCACACTTCTCCACGAAGTGTTGCGTTACCGTTGCGCGGCACAAGGGTGACGCAACACTATGATAAATATGCCCCTAGGTGCCTCTCCAGGTGTCCATGTGCTGGTGTGTAGGCGTAGAAATCCCTCTACTCGTGTTGAAGTCTGAACGGGTAAGCTGCAGGAGTCGCCTAGTTAAGCCATGCAGAGTTTATCATTGGAATGGGAGCGAAACTGCATTTGCTCTTGGAAGGCAGAGGGTTATTACTCCCTTTTGGTGCCCCTCAGCATCATGCTCGGAGTGGTGTTTTGGTCCAACAATATGTCATCTTGTTATGCAGAGGAATCTGTTCAACGGTGGGTCTTAAAGAATCAGTTTTTCTCACAACTGATAGATTCTGCAGTATTTATTTTCAAATGTGAAAATGCTTATACATTTTTGCAGGGGCGACGAGTTACATATTTTCTCACTGGCTCACTAATAATCATTTCTCTGCCTGCAAAAGAAGAAAAAACACACATTAAGCTTATTTTATATCTTGCAAGCATAGCTATAATAAATCACATATGCTCTAATTCAAAAGTGTAATTGTTTATTATCATGCACTCATAAACCTATTCGACTTACCCCTAATCCCAAAATCTTCTTAAAAACCTTCAGCCCCTCCAGACTCATTGTATCTCAGAATCCTACACTTCCGCTCCTTTGTGTTCATAACCACAGCCTCATCCTAACCTGGGTTTAAATCTATTTTGCCTATCTGATAATTTGCAATGAATCCCCTCTCCAAACGCTGCCACATGCAATCGGGCATTTAAATGGACACAGAAACAAAATTATTATGCCCTACTATCATGTCTGATCAGGGATCATCAGGAGTTGGTTCCAAGAGGTAGTAAAGATTCATAAAAATATAGTATCCTTCATTCATCCTGGCTGGGTATTAGGCCATTTGAAAACTCTTTAAAAAAGTCTCATGATAGCAGCCTGCGGTAAAAGTTAAAGGCACTGTGAGCATGACTTGTGTTAATTGAAATACACCAGACATATACATGGACAGGATCTCCTCCAATCCCTGGGCTGAGTCATTTTTTTAGGTCGAGCGTAGCGATGGACCTCTTGTATACTTTAGTATACCTATATGCTCTTGAATATGTGGACACGAGTCTGTCACGCGCTTTTCAGTCTCGGATTTGTCCTCGTGAGCGCGCTTTTGCTGCTGGCTGTTTGCGTGCGAGCGCGACTCTGCCATGCGCCTTGGAAACCGAAACCTAAGAGACGCTTTCGTTTTGACTTGTTCTACTTTCTCTACGTCTGTCAGCATGTCGTCTCGTTATTAGATATTATGTTGTGAGCTCGCGCTTCTGTTTCTGGCAAGCAGTGAAAGCACTCTTGCCCGATGCGTGTGTGGAATTTGAAGAATTAATGTATCGCAGCTCTGCTGCTCATGTGAAATGTACTCCCCTGCCCAGTCCGGCTCCTTCGACGGGTGTTTCCGTGTTGAAGTGCCGCCCGGGCGGCTCTAAGGAGGCTGGTGCTGGTTCTCGCTGGTGCTGGTTCTCGCCAGTGCCAGGCATGCGTCATGCAGTCCAGCGTCCGCCGTCCCCACCTCGGGCTGCGCAGGGGTTACTGCCGAGCGCGGTTGTGCAATCCGTGGTGCGTCCACGCAGGAAACGGCCCTTCTGACTGTACAGATGCTTGGGTTTCACATCTGCTTAACTGTTGGTGGGAGAAAATAATGTACTGCTGAATATTCATTCTAAGCATGGGTGAATTTTGCGAATCTCGCGTTCGCGAATTTTGCGGATTTGCGAACTCGCAATCCACAAAAATCCGCGAATTCTCGAATTTGCGGATTTTTTTTTTTGTGTGTTCGCGCGGGTTTCTGCCAGTTCGCGAGGGTTTTGTACAATTTCGCAAACGCGAACTTACCTGTCGGGTCGCAAGTTTTGCGAACTTGTTGTTTCTACGTGTCCAGCCTGTTTGGGACACTCTTCTTCATCACTGCCACCCTCTGTCACCACTGCCACTCTCTGACTACTCATGCCACCCTCTGGCCCACCCATGCCACCCTCTGTTTCATCACAGCACCCTCTAGTTGTCCAGTGTACATTATTGTGGCAAAGCAAAGCACACCTTCCCTGCCTCAAGTGACCTGAATTAATTTGGGGCTGATTAATGTGTCACAGAATATTTTTTTAGCTGGCACCTGCTTCCTTAGTGCTTCCTGATTAGTGATCTTTTGCACTTGCTAAGTGCTTTCATTGTTGCAAAATTAGTTACAACACCTGCCCTGCCCCAACTGACAATAATGAATTAGGGGCTGATTAATGTGTCACTGTTGGATTTGAACTTCCAGCCTGGCTCCTGCTTGTCTCCCTTAGCTGTAATTCAGGACCTTTGTGGCATATGTGTAACTATTCTGAGGGTCAGAGCAGGGTCACATAATAGTTGCAAGTAGGCAACTGAACTCTGGAGGGGCCCCTCAGGAAGCACTACAGGAAATGGCTACTAATGATGAGCTTGAACTTTTGAACCTGGTAAGTAGTTTCAGTTTTGCTAAGATCGTATTTCTGCAATTTAGCGCTTATTCGCGGGGCGCGAAGTTGAACTGGGAAGCCGCGAACTCACGCGAACAGTGCGAGCAAGCCATAAAATCCGCTGCTCGCGGATTTGCGGATTTCGTGGGAAATTCGCGAATCTCGCGGATTGCGAATTTACCGAAAATCCGCAAAATCCGCGAGCGGAACGGATTTTCCGCCCATACTTAATTCATTCATCGAGGGAGCCTGGCTCATTCATGCCCGGGCCCTCGGTCCGGATAATAGCAGCCTGGCGAATGCTGCGGGAAGTTATCACGCACATCCCTCGCACGTTCATCTTTGAAATAAACCGACTGACTGAGCATTGTACATGATTTCTCCTCACAGAATGGGGAAAGTGGTTGTGCTAGAGTCGACGCTTTACACCAACTAGGGTGTGAAGGAACTATATTTTAAATCCTTTTTTTTCTACGCGCTCTAGGTTAGACCTGAAAAACGGGTTATTAGTTTAATTTCCGCTTTGATGTCTTGTTTGGATGCTTTATGTACACGGTATACATTTGTGTGCCAAAAAATCACCTAAACTTGATTGGTTGTTGCGTGTGTTCGTTCTTGAAGTGTGCATGTATGTCAAGGGTGAATGGTCCCGATGCATAGGCTCGTTCATTGCCAGGAAAGCTGAGAGAAGAGTCCGTTCGTGCATTAGCTCTATCAGGATTAGCATACATTCGCAGCCGCGACAGGAGGACACACACCGATGCCGGAGGGGTGCTGCAACTACAGTCTAGCAGTCCTGTGAATGACGGGGTCAGAGCGAACTTTGCACCTCAGATCTGTCCTGTCCTGCAATCAGATCGCTACGCTAATTTAGGACAGGCCCAGGAACTGAATTAATAAAGGCAATGCCGCCCGCCGGCAATTTTATTTCCGAGCAGCCGGGACCAGCCAACTCGAGGGCACTTGTGAAAGACAGGGCCCAGCCCTGCTGCATCATGCAGTCACAGGAGATTGCGGTCCGGTGAGATGGCCCGTCCTCACTGGCATAGAGAGTCACGCCGGCCGGCGCAGTAAGCATGGGGCAGAGAAAGAACAGAACAAGCCGAGAGGATTTATTCATTTCCCGTCCCTCTACCCCCGGCCCGGGCCCCCCACCCCTCCGAGGTTGGTGTGACAGCTTCTCTCTATGGGAGGGAAGGGTCGGTGCACGGACAAAGGATCGAGGAGAGATGCAGCTTACTGTTGCTCGTCTCTAACTCTGCAGAGGCACATACTTACAATGCAATAATTGCTCAATGGAACAAAGGCTTTCTTATGCCAAAGAACCTAGCGCCACAACTACTTTTAGTAGATGTTCCCGGGCCTTGTTAAGTCCTTATTCGATTGTACCAGTCTGACAGAATGTTTCATTTCCTGCCTGCCAGTCGGGCCCCAAGGTACTGAGCAATTCATTGCTGTTCCTCTGCACGCCCTGATACATGGCCCAGAGTGAAAGGAGGACGCCGGCGACAATCGATCACCTGTTCACCTCCTCATGACCTGGGCACATACTGTTGCTGTACCCTGCCCAGCCAGTCAGAGCCCAACTAGTGCCCATGGCCGGACTCACCACTCAACCGTGATTCTGACAGTGAGAGCAGGTGGCACAGGTTGAGGCTGCAGCACGGCTGTCTGTCTGTCTGACTCTCTTAAGAAGAGACAGGCTAACAATCTCTGCTGTGACACTCAGGCAGGCAGCTCCTCCCAGTGGATCATGCTGACTATCAAGAGACCACACCAGGTAAGTCAGATATGCATTTAATAATTCGCTGATGAAACTCAAAATGTTTATTAAAAGAATGGGGAGGGGGCATCCAGCGCAGCATAGCGCTTTGGAAATGGGTACACTGCAGTTGTCTGTTTGTGTTGTAAATGCAGGCCACCTCTGAGTTTTGTCTGCACTAATAAATCATCAAACTGCTAGTTTAGTTTAAGGGTTTAATATCCTTAGTTGTCAGCGGTACTACAAGCAGCAGCCTTTATTTTCCCAGCACTGTGAGACTTGCTTAGTCAGAGTTAAGGCAGATGATTATTATCCCCGCTAGAGAGCTGTCAGAGTTCGTCTCATGGCTATTTTCACTCACTATTAAGTAGAGCAGAGAGTTTATATGCATACTGCAAAGAAAGTCTAACAGCATATTGTATTGTAATATAACTGCATTATATGTAGATAGCTCAGTGGATTGCTTCTTTTGTCACAGAGAACCGTTTGATTCAGCCGCACCTAAAGCTGAGGTTGGGGTGGAAGTTGCTGATTTTTTTTTAAAAAAAGAAATTGCTTTAAAAGCACCTGCTACGGAGTTCTAATTTCTTATTGCTGAACTCAGTGTGATTTCTGAAATGTGTCTGTTTCATGGACTTCATTGCATAATTTGTCCACAAGAAGTGTAGCTCTAACTGTCATGCATTTAGTTGTTAAATGTCTTTTGTAAATCCACCGAATCTATGAAAATGTCACACATAAGCAATCTGAAACATTAGCAGCTTTGCTCGAATAAATGTAATGTCTTACATTTATATGATTCCCTCGTCTTTTACTGCTTGATTTTGCTACCGAGAAAGTGTCACTCATAGTCGTTGAAATGTCACTCATAATTACACTGAAATTATGAAAATGTCACTCATAGCAATCTGAAACCTTGGCAGCTATGTATGTACGTAGTAATGTTAATACATAACGAAAAGTCAAACATACACACAGTAGGTATCCACCTATAGTTTGTGTAAATTTAAGATGTTCTTTTTCTTACAGCGCTTCCTCGTTGCCTTTCCAGCCACTTTGTAAAGCTGGGGAGATGGGTGAACTCCAAGCATCTAGTAATGTCCTGGTCATTGTGATGCACTGGCTCCTTTGAAGTAGATGGAGGATGGGTTTCAGGTTGAAAACCAAAGAGTAAGATCTTTCTGTTCTAGGATCTAGAGCCTGGGCTCTGCTTCCCCTCTCCTTGAGACTAGCTGAAGCTGAGGCTGTTTTTAAAAAGCGCCTTAAAACCTTGCTATACTCGTTGCCAACTGGGTCGTTTGGCCATTTTTTTAGGGCTCGCTATCCCATTCCGCAAGAAATGGATAGGGGAGAATTTTAGTGAGCAAAAACGTTCTCAAACCATCGGGCGGATTTCCAAAAGTTCACGTGAGCACAAGCACGCGCTTTTCCCTCGGAGAGCTTCACTTCAAAGGGCTCCCCGCCCACTGCTTCACACTTCATGGCCGCCAGGCCGTGTCTCCCATTTCTCCTCCCCCCGCCGACTGCTTCACACTTCACGGCCGCCAGGCCGTGTCTCGCATTTCTCCTCCCTCCAGCAATGCCAAGAGCTTGTTTTAACCCTGCATTTTGCTGATTTACTACTGCTGCTTATAGTGTTGGCATTTATAAATGAGTTGTTGATAGTCACTGTAAAATTGAGTGTACAAGAATATATATATATCTTTTAATCCATTTCACGGCCGGACAGTCTATTCTGACTGTGCTGGTTCGTAAGGCCTGCACCGTCCCTTCAACCGATCCTCTTCAAGGCCACTCCATGACTCGAAGAGATGGGTTTAAAACACCTCTGCAGACCGCGTCCCTCCACTCTTGGCAAAATGTAAACATATTTTTACCGCTGCGGGGGCCTTTGTTACACCGCCTTCTCTTCCTGATAGCACGACAGTGTGCTCGCAGAAAGCAGCAGAAGCCTTAGCGAGTCTTCGGCTTCTTCTCAGGGAGCTGAGAGTTTTACATCACGCAGTCTTTGACCCTCTGAGGTTGGCATCATGACTCCTCTCCCCCCAGGTTCCTTTTTAGTAGATGCAGAGTGCAGAGTGCACTCGGCGCCACCACAGCATTACTCGGCGCCACTACAGCATCACTCGGCGCCACCACAGCATCACTCGGCACCACCACAGCATCAATCTGTGCAACCATTCAACAACAACTAGTTCAATTATGGTCTCACAATGTTTCAAGCTTTATTACAAATGTCACAAAAAGATGTTATTTCACTTCTGTTCTTGGATTTTCATCACAATAAAATACACTGAACATAATCTTCACAAACTTTATTTACAAAAGTTTAAGCTATTGCCATTATAAATTACAATCACTTTTATTTAAGTATTAATTATTTTAAAAAATTAAAAGCCGTTGTTATTTGTAATATCAATACATCTAAGTCACGTAAACATGTTGCATTACAAATGCTATAGGTGTCGCATTTGCGAAAGTTATAACTATTAGCATTGAAAATGACAAAGCTATTAATTTAGCTATTTTCAAAACCAACACATAAATAAAAAAATTGTCATTTACAAGACCAATAGCTCAAACTTTCATAATGCGAGACCTATTGCATTGAAAATGCTTGTTACTACAAGGCACCACCGATGCTAGGTTTCCTACATGTAACTCTCCGACATATAGCAGCACCTCGCCCATCCGACTGATAGGAAATATTCGCATTTACTCTGGGCTTCACAGAATTCACACCAGGATAGATGTTATTTACTGCACTGTTGATTTTCCTCCCAGAGTCAGCAGGACCGAATATTTGGGATGCACTCTGTTGAAACACAACCCACCTCTACTCACATTGGATTAGTGGGGGGGGGACTGCTCTCGAATACCCACATGGTGTCTTCCGGTGAGGGCACTTCGGGACCTTCTGTACTGGGTGACCTTAGGGAACACAGTGAATACTTACTTCAGTGAAAATTAGGGCACTGCCACTACCACTCCACCTGAATGGGAGGTGTTCAAGGTGGTGCTACATGGACTAGCCATAAAGACAACTTATGTTGACTCTTCAACAAGAGTTGACATTCTTAGAAGCTAGAATCTGAACCCTGGAAAAGCGCTGTTTTCAACTCCTCCTCTACCACTCAGTTAGCCCAAGAAAAAATAGACCACACCGAGTCGCTAACGTAACTATTCACCCTAGATGATAGATAATATATGGCCCCCCCAACAGAAAGAGGGAGACAAGGCGGGAAGCCGCCTTGCCTGACTTCTTCATTCAGAAGTCCCTAGATCTCCGATTGCAGCTATTTGCACATGGCAGGGGTGTCTCCCTAATACACAGAGATATGTCAATTACATGTTCTGGGAATATTACAGCACACTGTCCTCTACTCCAAAGGCAGCGTAGGTACCAGCTATTGAGGCATAGTTGGATGCCCTCCACCTGCTGAAAATCACCCCCTCACAGTTCTTAGAATTGGTCACTCCACTTGCTATAGATGAGATTTATTTGGTGATTATGCAGATGGCTAGGGGTAAGATGCTAGGCACTGATGGCATCCCGGTGGAGTTTTATGCCGCGGTCGCCCCGCACCTGGCCCCTAAACTATTTCAAGTGTATGAGGCAGCCCGAAAGGAAGGTCAGCTTCTGCCTTCTATGAGAGAAACTATTACAGTACTTCCCAAACCAGGTAGGGATCTGTTGTTGGTGGGCTCATATCGTCCATTGCCTCTTTTAAACACAGATTATAAAATCCTAGGGAAAGTATTGGCGAATAGACTGGTCCCAACAGCACAATTGAGGGTCAACCCATATCAAAATGACTTTATTCCAGGATGTAATACCTTGCTCAATGTGCGTAGATTGTTTTTGATAATGGACTAGGTCCGCTCCAATGATGCATGCCCCTGGGTTGCCTCCCTAAACCTTGAATGAATGATCGCATTTATAGAGTGCACGGCTACTTAACACAAGTGTCCCAGCGCTAATGGTCTCCATATATCTTTCCAAGTACCCTTAGTTGCAGAATAGCCAGGTTTTAAGCTGTTTTCTAAACACTGCCAGGTCGGTTATAGATTTGAGAGTCACTGGGTGCAGGTTCCAGGCCTGGTCTTCCAGGAAACTAGAGGATCTTCCACCGGGAAGGGCTTGGCGTATCCTGGGGAGCGAGGCCAGGCCGTTCGAGGAAGACCTCAGTGTTCTGGATGGTGTGTAATGGGACACCCTTCTCATGAGATAGCCTGCACCTATACCTTGTAAGGCTTTGAAAAACAGCACTAGAGCCTTAAACTTAATCCTCTTTCTTACTGGAAGCCAGTGTAGAGCCTTAAGATGTGTGGACATATGTGTCCTGCGATTAAGCATAAGCACCAGTCTTGCCACTGCATTTTTAACAACCTGCAAGCGGTTGAGGAGATACTCAGGAGCACCCAGGTCCAGGATATTTGCATAATCCAGTCTGGAGGTGACCAGAGCCTGGACTACTGTTTTCCTCCTTTTTAGTGAAAGCAGGGGCAGGGATTTCCTCAGCATTGGTAGTAGACCAAAACAGGTGTCTACTGCTGACTGGACTTGCGATTTTATCGAGATAGAACTATCAATAGAGATGCCTAGATCTTTGACCGTGAATTGAGCAGAGGGTGGAGGAGACGTATACCCCGGCCACCAGAGTCACCATCAACTGGGGGCGGTGAACCAAAAAAGATAATCTCCGATTTCTCAGGATTACACTTCAATTGGTTCCAAAGCAGCCAATTGAACACCCTGTATAGGCATATTCTGATCTTCTTGCCCTCAAAATCTGCCCTTTTTCCACAGTTAAAAACTGCTGGGTATCATCGGTGTATGAAATTATTTTAGCCCCACATGCTTCAGCTAATGCATCTAGTAGGGACATATTCTAATTGAAAAGTGTAGGGCTCAGTACAGAGCACAGTGGGACCCCCACTTTCAAAATGGGAATGGTGGCCGTAAAGGGAGGAGTCCAAATTTCCTGACTTCTGTCTTCGAGAAAAAAAGCCAGCCACTTTAATGCAGAGTCACTGATACCATGCTTCTTAATCCTTTCCAGGAGCCTAGCATGCCTGACTGTATCAAAGGCCACTGACAAGTCTAATTATACTAGAATAGCTGTACCCCCCTGATCTAACTTCTCTTTGATATGATCTGTGACCTCCAGCAATGCTGTTTCTGTGCTATAGTTAACCCTGAAACCTGACTGACTAATATGCAGCAGGCTGTCTTTTTCCACATAGTCCGAAATGACTGTGTTCACATATTTTGTATATTCACCTTGGATATTGAAAAGGCCTTTGATACCTTTGGGTGAACATACCTGCTGTTAGTGCTCCATAAATTAAGTCTGGGCGTGATAATTCTGTCATGGATATGACTGCTTTACACGTCTCCAACAGTATGTGGGAAAACTATGCAAATGATATCAGACCCATTCCCCATAGAGAGTGGCACACGTCAAGGGAGCTCACTCTCTCCCATTCTTTTGCTATGGCCATGTGCAAAAAAACGATGGATTTGGGCCCAGATCTTTGGACTGGGGTGAATGTGTGACATTGATCCACATTCTGTCCATCACCTGTTTTGTTTGTAATGGTCATGAAGGCACTGCTTGTGCTCTGCGAGCGAAAGGACCTGAGTGGGGTGTACAGCTGGAAAGCCAGTGGAGCATTATTTCACTGTACGCAGACGACGCCCTAATCTATCTTCAGGACCACTCACCAGTCATGGCTCATTTAATTGCCCTGTTAGAGGAATTTGGCAGGATGTCAGGCCAATGCACCAATTGGGACGAATCAAATCTGTTTATCCTAAAACCAGTAGCACCCCCCCTCAGCCCCTGGTATTACTGTTCACCCCTCTCACATGTGCATATGTCACTACTAGGTACTTGGAGGTCCAGGTGTATCACAGGGAGGAAGACTTGCTAGCTGGGAATCTAGGGGAAGTACTCATCTGCCTAAGGTCTTCAGTGCCTTTTTGGTGAGGCCTACCATTATCTACTATGGGAAGAGTGGCTATCTCAAAGATGTTAATTCTTAATAGGCTCTTTTTTGTCTTCTCAGCTTTTCTGGTGATCCTCAAGGGAGGGTTTGCTTGGGAGCTAAAGTCCCTACTAATCTCGCAGATATGGGAGACCAGTAGACGTAGAGTCTCCATTTGAAAATTATTTGTCCATCTGGACAAGGGTGGGCTGGGAGTCGCAAACTACAAATGGTATTTTATAGTTGCACAATTTCAATGGATGACACGTTGGCTGGCCGGGGACTGCACCCAAGAGTTGGGGAACTGCCTTTCAGACCCACTTCTAGATTGGCTGCTGGGATTTGATTTGACAACCCCGGTGATCAAAAGAAATGTACTCATAAAAGTAGCTAGCTATAGCTGGAGGAAAGGCATTTATGCTACAGAAAGGTTAGTGCCTTTCACTTCTGCCCTTCCTCTATGGGTGATACAAGGCCGTCGTAGCTTCCGACATAGATTAGACACTCGCCCATGTTGGAGGTTGGCCTCCTCACCTGGGGAGACCTTTTTGCAGCTGGTCTGCTGAGACAGTTTGATGATCTGGTCGATACAAATAAGTTGCATGCTGGGAAGTTCCTTCTCTATTTGGCACTAGCGCATATACTGCATACATCTGGTATGGAACACATGATATGCCGACCATCTCCCAAACGATACAAACGCTTATTACACACGGACAAGCAGATATGCGATGACTGGCCTTTACACTGCACTACCTCAAGGGACAGATTAGCCACTCCCAGCTCTGAGGGCGCCCTTACCATTGGTCAGGAATTTCCAGATGCACAATGGGCACGGTCCCTCCAGACAATTAAAATATATCCTGTAATGCTCGCCTCATGTACTTACAATTTAATTATGTACACCAAACATGCCTGATGCCCCAGTGGATAGATCACATGTTCCTGGGGTCCAAATAGACATGCCCCCGGTGTCACAAGGTCAACGCACACTTCATTCACATGATATGGCACTTTCCGATAATCTTCGACTACTGGGAAGGGATCATGACTCTTATACAATATAGTGGGGAGGCAGTTCCTCCGGGCAGCGCTACACTGTATATTAGGGCTCATCAAGCGCTCCAAACGCACTCACAATATGCACACATTTTTATTGACCTTGCTCTAGCGGTGGCAAGTGGTGAATGTCATTGGCTTGGAAGTCCGTAATGTACCCCTCACTGCGGAAATGGTTACTAAAGAGAGGTTCATGCGCAGAAATTGAGGCTCACACCCAGTGTATTTGTAACACTGCACGGTGACGGCCCCTTGCAGTGTTACAGCTGTGCTGGGAGTATTACTTAAAAGCACTGATGGACAAAACAGATGAGAAGCCACCCTGAGCGCCCTTCATGCGCATTCCCATGCTCCAAGCAACCCCTAACCCCTGCGTATGCACCTAGATATGGTACCTCCATTACAGATCCCACCGGTGGTTACGCTAAGCATTACCTCTTTACTATCCCCATTACAGGTTGGACCGGATGTATATATCAGATGTACACAATACTTCTCACTGAGTATTACAGTACTGCCCTCTCTCCCCTTTCCTTGTTTCAGGTTTTCGACCAGGTCAGGGCACTGACACCGCTCTCCTTGCAGCAGTGGAGAAGACCAGAGAAATTCTCGATACAGGAGGATCAGTGGCAGTGGTCCTCCTAGACTTGAGTGCGGCCTTCGACACTGTCAGCCACCAGGTCTTAACCCAACGCCTAGAAAACATCGGAGTGAAAGAGACAGTGTTAAAATGGCTCACGTCCTTTCTTTACCAACGCTCTTTCCAAGTCTGGGAATGTGAAAGTCGCTCCCCCTCCATCCCCCTCCGGTGTGGTGTGCCACAGGGCTCATCACTAAGCCCCACGTTGTTTAACGTGTACATGGCCCCACTGGAGGAGTTGGTCTCTCCATTTGGAGTCACCATCGTCAGTTATGCTGACGACACTCAGCTGGTGGTAACTCTCTCTCACCCCAAGCTAGAGCCTTCCAATCTCCATGATTGCCTCTCCAATATCCATCAATGGATGAGCGACTCAGCCCTGAAATTAAATGGGTCAAAAACGGAGATTCTTCTCCTAGGGCACAAAACACTGAATCTGCCCCCAAACATCTGGCCCGCCTGTATGGGTGAACCCCCTACCCCTAAGACGGAAGTTAAGAGTCTGGGAGTATGGCTAGAGAAAGATCTCACCTTCAGAACACAGTCAAGAAAAACGGCCGGCATCTGTTACGGCTTACTAAGATCATGCAGAAAGGTGCTCTCCCTACTCCCTTTCCAGTCCCGACTACTGCTGATCCAAGGCCTAATTGTGTCTAGGCTGGACTACAGCAATGCCATTTATTTAGGCGCCCCGGAAACCACTCTCCAAATATTACAAAAAAACCAGAATGCCGCGGCCCAACTGCTCACGAATACCCCAGCCAGAACATCAGCCAAACCTGCACTGAAAAAACTACACTGGCTCCCGATCAGGGAAAGAGTGATATTCAAGGCCCTTTGCCTGGCTCACGAGGTACTGCACAATGCAGGTCCACCAATCCTTAACAACTGGATCACACCCTACAGACCTACGAGAGCGCTTCGGTCAGACCATGGAAACCTTATCTTGGTTCCCAGGGTGAAGAAGGCCCGGGCAGGTGGCCGCCGCTTCTCAGTCAACACAGCGAAACAATGGAACGCGCTCCCCTTGAGTCTCAGATCAGAACCTAACCTCTTGCGATTCAGGAAGTCTCTCAAAACCCTTCTCTTCCCTTAAATCATCGCCATCCCCTACTTTCAGCCATCAGGAACTTGAGGTTTAGCGCTGGGATACTCTTGGGTGACTACGCGCTCTATAAAAACCTAAAATAAATAAATAAATGTCCATTCTACACGGATGGTTTACTTTCAGTTTGATTACGAATTAAAAGTTTTGAACAGTAGCACCCCAGTATTGTGCTTGGGATTAACGGTACTGAATTGACGGTATGATTAGACCTATGTATCACAACTCTTATGTTGAACAATGTGATTGTATTCTGTGATGCATGTTATCAAAGCAGAAATGCCACTAAAGAAAGACTGAGGAACAAAAGTGTGTAAAATGATTATCAGAATGCCTTTCTTAGACCGAGGGCTCTCATACTGGCTTATGCATTTTGTCCAAATAATTGTTTGATTCTGAGCAATTTACCTTGTCTCTCTGTGCATCAAATTCTAAAAATATGGAATATAGCATTGAAAAATCAACGGTACGTTGTGCTATTTCTTAATGTCCTCAATAAATATTTCCATAAACCCTCTCTCGTACTTGGTGTCTGAACAGTAAACAACACACTCAAAACCGTCCTAGGTACAGCACATTCTGTAAAAGTCACTGCTACAATATAAATGTTGTTTCTAAAGAATTTTTGACACCTCTTAGAGCTAGCTCTCTGCTATCTAAAATAATAAAACATATATTGAAACATATATTTAAAGAAAATTAATTCTTAAATGTCTAATAAGACAACCAATACAGATGGCTACCTTTTCTCCATTACCAATGTCTTTACTTCCTCCATTGAGGCTTTGTTAGACGTTTTTGCGAGGCCTGGGCTGAAACTTAATATGGGCACTGTGGACCTTTCTTCCAGGTGCTTTTTGCTAGGTGCCATAAGTACTTGTTTCTAAGTATTAAACAAATGTACATCTAATGATATGGCAACATAAGCTAACTAATTACTGCTGATGACAGAAGGCTTGCTTTGAATTAAAGTGCGGGCCTCTGGCATTATGCTCCCTCATGCTGGCCCTGTGCACAATGAATGCAGAACAGTCTATGTGCCCGATGGAGAAGCTTTTTCTGTGCACCAAAGTTCCACATAAATGGGCAAAACAATTGAGAAAATAAATTCTGCATGCTGATTCATACAATATGGACTGGTGCAATTTTACTCTTGTAAGATATATCTGCAAATATGGGAAATCAAACATCAGGTGTATTTTTCGGTCTCGCCTGAGCCAGCACATGCGCTGCTCTGGCGAGACTTTTAGTGAGTGGGCCTTCAAAAGTCCTACCACAACTTTTGGGGGGCATAGAGCGTGCAGTTACACGCACAATGACGAGCAGAGGCGCCATCTGGCTTTCCTCTCTCGTCATGGTGCATGTACATCGCTCGCGATCACTTTCACTTTTGCCGCGCGCACCACTCGCATGGCTCATCTCCTGCTCCCCCTCTCAGTTAAAGGCCCCTCCCCAGCCACACAGCGCATGCACAGGCACGAGCAGAGGCACCATCTGGCTTTCCTCTCGCTCGCCCAAGCGTGCGTGCCTTGCTTCAATGCCCCTCACCCTCCCCACCAGAGATCGCGTCTCGCAGCTTGTTTTTCCTTCGACTCATTTGTAAGACTCCCTCTCAATGTCTAGCTTGGATGCACTCGTGTAGTGGTAGGACTTCAGATTCTTTTAATCTAGTACTGACAGAAAAAAAATCTTCACTTAACTACACAACTGGAAAATCGGGAAAGGCCATGGTTTCCTTGTGTGTTGCAGTATCTCCATTAAATCATACCCTTGAATGTGCCTGCCTTAATGTCTGTCTTTTCAGTATTCTGCCCATCATGATCAGTAGGGTGCATTTTCTTGGGACGGGAGGGGTTCGCTCTTGCTTTAAATGCTGCAGCTACAGTCATTCCAATCCTGTACTATATATGTGCCACAGATGGGACTAACTAAGGTGAGCCCTCCCTCTCTGGGTAAGCATTATTGCCTGTTTCCAAAAGGCGCGTTTGTCAGCACACTTCTTATGCGGATCCATTTTCTATATTAATGCTGCCACAATCGCCTGCACATTGCAATGTTTAAATACGAGTGGCTTCTTCCATGATTGACATAGCTAACAGTCCTAGTTTTCGCGAGGCGCTGCCATCACAGAGTCAGGCGGTGGCACCCGTGTAAATGAATAATCCTCAAATAATTCCCTCCAGCGGAAGCTCTCAATGTGCCAAGGCAGCCTCTTTCCTCCGTGGCTTTGCTCTCCCTGGCTCCGCCTCTTTTGCGGTTCAGACCTCTGTCTGGAAGCGTAATTCATGGTCTCTAGTCCTATTGACGGCTGCCCCCTCTGTTTACAGTGACTGTGCGGCGTCTCAGAACGAGGCTTGACCCGCATGCCTGTCTCTGGCCGTACGTCCCCTGGCTTCCCTCCACGGCGCCGTCATGTCCGCGATGCAGCGGAAGTCTGTGTTTGAATCTTCGGCAGTGCAGAAACTTCAATAGTTGCCTAGCAACTGGCGTGCCCGGTTACCGTAAGCTTAGGACCGAGGCGAAGCAGGGCCAGAGCCCACATTTCAGAGAGGACTGCGTCCTGAGCAAGGCTGAAGCACGGAACTGTGAGTGACTGCGAGAGAGAAGTGTCTGCACATATATCCTGGGCTGCTTGCACCCTTGAGTAAGAGCCTTCATGTCAGGGGCTCCTAATTCCAGTCTCATCACCACTGCTACGACACTATTTTCAAGGGATTCTGTCCTTTTTTTCCTCTGGACTGCAACTCCCAGAATACACCGGAATATTAAATTGTTATGTGTCCCGAAGGTGATGTTCTCGATGAAAGGAGTGTGTTTTGCACTATTAGATAGAGAGACCTCTGCACCCTGAGAGATTTACTCTTCCTAAGGGGTGCTTCTGCCCCATGACGTTATGGGTCCTTCCATATTGTCTCTTTCATGTCCTCTCCCCACCCACTTCCTTTTCGCACACCCTCCCTCCGTGTGCCTCTTCCTTAATCCACTCCTAAATTTGTTTCTGTTTTTTATTTATATAAAAAATGTATTAGCCCAGGCCACATCAACACTTTTATAAAAATTTGCTTTTTTAATCATGCTGCACAACAGACGCGGTGCTAAACACTTATAAGGTACCAAAAGCGAGACCTATTGGCTATGCCATTGCTTGTTAAATGAAAATGTATAGACGAAAATGTTGGTGCTCCAGGTGAGGGATGCACATTGCAATGATCACCCATATAATTGTACATTTGTAGGTATTCACAAACAATCTGCAGGTAGGTTCTCCTCCTGGAAACACAGGACTAAGTGTTTTTCCAAAAAGGGTAGGGAGTAGGACAGTATTTTGTTTCCCACAGAGAAAACAAAAAGGCAAATTGTACTTATGCAAACACACCTTTTTGAACCAGTCATTCATGCTGATTTTTATTGCAGGTTGCCATTCCTCATGGGTATATTTTTAGAATTGTGTACTCAAGGAAATCTACTACTTCTGCATATTCCTTGCATTCTTTGTGACTGCCATAACAGTTAGAATTCAACTCCGAATATAGGAGCAATACTGAGAAAGTGGATTTTCAACTTTTAGAATTTGCACATTGTAATCAGACCAAGGTTTTTTAGTGGTTTACGTCAAAGTAATATTTTGAAATTGGTGATGCTACTCTTGGTTTCCCTTGTGCCCCACACCGGAGTTGATAACATGCCAACTGTGCCTATTTCAAGAAAAGCTCTGCGCAGGGTTTAGTTAGTGTTATATTTTTTTTTGTTTAAAATATTTTATTGAACAAAAGCAGAGGTAGTGTTTAGCAAACAGTCATGAGTTACAGTCTTGACATAGAATACGCACTTTTTCAGCAATGCACCACAGACACGATTATAAGGGTGGACCGGGTCTAACCATTGCCATATCAGTTGAGGGGGAAGTACACAGTTCACCTCTATAAACATTCCATTGACCCCATTTCTTATCCCAAACACCAGGACACCCCCTGATCATGTAGTCCGTTTTCTCGGACAACATACACACATCCATAGCGGCAACCCACCTAATCAAGAGCAGTTTGGATGGCGAGCCCCATTGCATAGCTATTTCACGTTTCAATAAGAGAAAACCCAGAGCCGCCCACTGCTATTCCATCGCAG
This sequence comes from Lissotriton vulgaris, assembly GCF_964263255.1. Classification (NCBI taxonomy): domain Eukaryota; kingdom Metazoa; phylum Chordata; class Amphibia; order Caudata; family Salamandridae; genus Lissotriton; species Lissotriton vulgaris. The sequence continues at coordinate 601,481,912 of NC_141699.1, read as the reverse complement.
TTAGATCTGTGGGGTCCCATACATTGAGGAGTTCGCATTTAGGAGTCAGAGGGACGGGCTTTCTTAGAGCATCCGTCATTTTTCGAATGGCGCGCTCCCAAAGGTCTTGAATCACCGGGCACTCCCAAAGAATGTGGTTGAAGGTACCAATCTGACCTCAGTTACGGAGACAAAGGTCAGTTGAGCGTCTACCGATTCTGGCCAGAAGGGGAGCGGACATGTATGTTCCATGCAATATCTTTAATTGTATAAGTCTAAATCTGTGATTGATAGCTGATTTGCGCGGGGACATCAATGCCGCCTGCCACTCAGCCTCATCCAAGCTTCCGACGTCGGTCTGCCATTTACCTCGCAAAAGGTGGAAGGTGTTTGGCATGTTATTACATAATTTATGGTAGGTGTAGGATATCGCTTTGGCCTGGAGGGGTTCTGACAGGAGTCTGTCCTCGAGGGGCGAGGATTGTGGAAGAGAAGAGAGGTCAGGGACGTTGGTGAGTATGGCATGTTTGATTTGGAGGTAGCGGAAGGCCTCAGATTGGGCTAAGTCATGTGTCTTCTGGAGCTCTTCGAATGTCGGTAATCTGCCCTTGTGAAGCATATCACCTATGGTGGAGATGCCAATTGTGTCCCACTTATCGAAGCCCTGATAGTGACAGAGGGAGCCCAGCTTATGTGAAGTCCAAAGTGGGGTGGATAATGTGAGGGTGTTAGCCCACCCGAGTCGCTTGTTCGCGTGGTGCCAGATTGTTATTGTCTGGGACATCGGGCCTATATACCGGGCACAAGAGTGTTTGCCATACAGAGCCTCAAGATATCCCCCGCGGCCTGCTTGGTACTTCTCTAGGTGAAAAGCAGGGTTCGTGGGTGAACCAGAAATCCATGAGTTAGTGGCAATCAATTGAGTAGCCCAGAAGTAAAGTCGAACATTTGGTAGGGCAATACCTCCATCGTACCACTCCTGTGTAAGTAAAAGGAGAGCAATGCGGGGAGAACCGCCGTCCCATAAGAGGAGGCGGAGGTCTCCTTCGAGTATGCCGAAATAGGAGTCGGCTATGGGAAATGGACAATTTTGAAGGGCATACAAAAATCGAGGAAGTGCGAGCATTTTAAATAGGGCCGCTCTGCCTGGGAGAGAGAGAGGGAGTAATCTCCAATGGGAGATGTCGCTATGGAGTCTTTGAAGTGGGCCTTTTAGGTTGCGGTCGTAAAATATTTTTGGGTCTGGAGTGATAAAGATTCCAAGATATTTGAGACCGTCCAGGGCGATTTCAATTGAGTAGCCTCGTGGGAGGGGAGGGGGTGGGCCGTGTAGTACGTACAGTATTGATTTGGACCAATTGATGGAGAAGCCCGAGTATTTGCCAAAGTTAGTGACGACGTGTAGCAGACTGTTAAGAGAGGATTTGGGGGAGGAGACGTAGACGACGATGTCGTCTGCGTATAGTTAGTGTTATATTTATTAATATGTTTAGGTGTTATACTCTGTAATATGATGTAATGTAACGTAGATAAGTTCTAATGTAGTCGTGGTTATGATTCCATGCTCATGTCCTTGGTCTTCTCTTGGTTCTGAAGTGTAGAACCAGGAGGAGAGCTGGAGCGATTAAAGAAGCAGCAGAGGCACGTCTGTGTGTCTCGGGGGTTGTTACTACAAATAAACTTCATTCTTCCAAGACACCGATGGACCTATCTTCATTTTAAAAGTGGCGACGAGGTGAAGTTGGACCCGGTGCAACCCCTGGGACATAAGGATCATCAAATAACGAGCCCTCAAGAACACGATTATTGCCGACTGCGTTTATTTGTGACTGGAACACAGTTTTCTGCTCAACTATGGGTATTGATTCACACCCATGAAAGGTACTGTTAATTGTGTGCATGCGGCTAAACTACGGCGAATCGTGTGCTAGTTAACGAGAAAATCGTCACGCGAAACTGTACTGACTGAACTATAATTTTTTTTAAGGATTAAATGCGGTGATTACAACAAGAAAAGAAAAAGTAAAACATAATGCCAGTTAATCACAGCAACCAAAGTGAAGTTGTTGATGAGCATTGCTGCGATCAAAGCGAAGTTTGTTAACGTGCGTATTTGTGTACCTTCAAATCTGGCATTTTGCAAGTCTCAACCGTGAAACCGGACAATTCAACTGTGACGCGTTGTGACCATTCTCCATTGCTGACGCAGAGAATTACCCCACAGACGTCTTCCCGCATTGCATTGTGGGTGAGCTCATCGTCATCGGTCATTGCATATCAAGCATTGCATTGTGAATGTGTTTCCTGTATCTTAGCGACGTGTTCAGACAATGGTGACTACTTTATTTATGTTGATTTGTTTTTTTAGTGACTGTGATATGCACTGCAACATTAATATTCCAAGCAACATTATGGGACAACGGTGTCTACTTTATTTATCTATTTATTTATTTATTTATTTATTTATTTATTTATTTATTTATTGAAACAATATTTATCTAAGTGTCATCATTTTAATTTACATAGTTCCCATAACAATTTACACAGTCATAATTCCTATTTTGATATAATTACTTTCCAATATGGAAACTAATTCAGTGCTTGCGCCACCAAAATTTTTACAGAATCCAGGTCTCCCTCCTATGGTATGGGAGGATTGGCAAGAATCTTTTGAAAACTATTTAGAAGCCATTGGTGGCGAAACCTTTTTGGCCTCACATAAATTAGCTATTTTAAAACATAAATTAGGTGTAGAGGGGAGAAAGTTTTGAAAACCTTACCTACACCAGTAATCGTCAATTCTACTACTCAGAATGATATAGGTGGAGAAGAGGGTAACTCTAGTGATGAAGAAGTTGTTTTTGACAGTTCAAAAAACAGAGCAAATTTTTTCTGACGAGTATTTAGAATCTTTAAAAGCTTTAGAGGATAATTAGGACAACAAAAACCAGCATAGTTGTTGAAAGACACTGGTTTTTCTCCAGGGCTCAATTATCGGGGGAAACGGTTGAACAGTATGTTGCTGTTTTGAGAACTCTAGCTGCGACATGCAGATTTAAGGATCTGCATGAAGAAATTATTAGAGATCATTGCTAGAGGGGTTGAAAATACGTCACGTTATGTAAAAGAGTTAAGTAATAAACACATCAAAGACCACAGCGATGTTTGTGCTGTTAGTAGTCGCAAACCCAAAACTCTAGGGGATAAACCCGATATACATTATGATGTAGTCAAACCTAAGTCGAAATTTAATTCTGTCAATGATAGAAGTATTAATTCACGCACCAGATTTTCTAGTGTAAGAACGCAATCAACTTCTAATAAACTTTATTGTTTCAGGTGTGGCAGTAATAGACATTCTGCTGACACTCCATGGTGTCCTGCTACCAATGTTACATGTTTTAAATGCAACAAAATAGGTAATTTTTCTAAAATGTGTAGAACTGGAGATCAGGAATCTTGGAACCGTTCTGTGAATGTAGTTAGTGACACTTTTGAATCATCTCAAAATGGCAGTGACAGCGAAATTGAGATTTTAGTTATTTGGGACAACAAAGTTGGCGAAGTATCAGGTACTAACCAGCCGCCCAAATGCGCTCTTTCTATTAACAAGTGCAATGTTTCTTTATGGGCTGATTCTTGTTCTCTGTTTACTGTAATTGACAAAAATATTTGGGAATCCATTGGCAGATGTAATCTGTTAAAATTTGTGTTACATTTCGTGTCGAAGGTTCATTGTTTAAGAATCCTTATGAAGAAAGGTGTTAATTTTGTCTGGAATTTTGAATGTCAGACGGCATTTGATAGCATAAAGAACAATATCATCAAAGCTGTAGCTCTCAAACCTTATGATCCCCATAACAAATGAATTACCGTAGTGGATGTCAGTGCTTACGGGCTAGGTGCTGTGCTAATGCAAAGAAAGAACAATTCTGAATGGGTTGTAGCTTTCGCTTCCCGTACCCTTAGAGGTGCGGAAGCTACTTATTCAGTCATACAAAAAGAAGCTTTGGCTTGTTTTTGGGGCATCAATTATTTCAAAACTTATGTGTGGGGTACAAATTTCGAACTCAGGACTGACCATAACCTCTGGTAGATATTTTACCACTAAAGGAGCAGGTAAAGCTACTCCTAGAATTGCCAAATGGATGTATAGATTACAAGAATTTGATTTTCAAGTTTTGTAAGTGCCTGGCATCAAGAATGTTAATGCTGATTGTTTATCACGACTTCCTCTTTCTGATAATTTGGATAAATCTGAGGTGAATATGGAATTTGAGGAGGACTGGTTAGTAGCCACTGTGATTGAAGCATGCAATGGTGCCATCAGTGTTGAGGAATGGAAACAAGCTGTGCTGGATGATCCCCTTTTATAACATGTGGTTTCATGTTTGTCACAACATTACAATCGCAATTTGTTGGTTGACAAAGAACTTACAGAATATAAAATGGTGTGGTCTGAATTGTGTTGCATGCATGTGTGGGGACAAATCTCCTGTATCACAAGACACCACTATCACTCCCACTGCGTTTCCAGAGAAACCGTGGCAAAAATTAGTCATGGATATTTTTGGTCCATTTAGTGCCAGTAATATTGCTGGGAAATTTGCTTCTGTCCTAATGGATTAATATACCAAATGGCCTGAGGTAGCATTTATGAAGGAGACCAATGCTTCTAATGTCATGAATTTTTGTGAGGAAATATTTCATAGGGAAGGTTATCCTGAATCCATCACTACCGAAAATGGTCCACAATTCTTGGTGGGCGAATTTCAAGAATACTTGAAAGTGCATGGTGTAAGGCATAATACCACAGTCCAATCCAAGAGAAAATGGTATGGTTGAAAGGTTCAACCGAGTATTGAAAGAGAGTGTTCAGCTAGCTAATTTGGAGGGTGTGGATTGCAAGTCGGCTGTTAAGAAAATGATTTGGAGTTATCGTAATACTCCACATTCTGCTCCCCAAGAGACTCCTTGATTTGATTTGATTTGATTTGATTTGATTTAGACTTGTAGAGCGCATGGCTGCCCTGGAGCGTCCCAACTCCTTTCAGTCTTCTCAAGGGACGTTCTGCTTGCAGTAAAGTGACTCCTGCATGGATGTGTAGGGCTTCTCCTAGCTTAGTTTCCAGGGATGTTTTGCAGCGAAGGGTAAATGAATATCAAGGTAAATATGCCCAGTGACATAATGTGACAAAATTGGAGGTCATGAAATTTCTCTGTTGTGGATTGGGTGAGAACTGCACAGGTTGGAATGGAAAGGGAATTCATCTAGATGGTCCAAACCTAGAAAAGTTTTGAAAGTTGTTGGAAATTGTGTTTTGCTGAATGATGGTCGGAGGTAGAATCTTAGTAAAGTAACTTTATGTAATGATCTGGAACGCAAAAAACAAAAGGGGGAGGTAGAGCAAATAGGGATTGGATTCTTGCTCCACAGAGATACTTTAATAAACAAGGAGAATCCAACACACAGGTGGGGTGAAGTGTTCAACAAGTGTTGGAGCACTTGGTGTTTTGTAAAATACCCCTCACACACCAACGTGCCCCTTGGTGTCATGCTTGGTGATGTTCTTGTGGATCTTTGGGATGCAGTAGAAGTAGGGGATGCGAGGTCTTTTTTGCTCCAAAAATTCCCCTTCCTTCTTGCTCAACCAATCGTGTGCCAAGCCTTCTTCAATCATACCACCGATTTTTATCCTAAGGCTCTCAATTGGGTCTTGTTGAAGAATCATGTAGTTGCGTCTGTCTGACAGCAGTCTCATACATTCATTGTCGTATGCCTCTGTAGTTTGTAAGACAATGGCTCCACCTTTGTCTGCTGGTTTTATAATGATATTCATATCCTCTGCCAGATCCCTGATGGCTTGTTGTTCCTCCTTGGTCGTGTTGTGGAACGTTCTTATGGAGGATGAATCCAATTTGTTGACTTCCGTCATGAGAGCTTTTTCAAAAGTTAATAACTCAATTGGGAGCATTGAGTCAGGGGGAGTGAAGGTAGATTTTAGTCTCAGGCCAGTATCAGTGGTCGTTGCAGTAGATGGTTTATCCATGAAATAGGCCTGTAATTTCAATTTTCGGATGAATTCCTGCATCTCTATGTTCAATTTGAAAATGTCGGGTTTTTGCGAGGGCACAAAGCCAAGGCCCTTATTCAGCACTGTTCTCTGTATTTCCGTCAACGGTTTTAGAGTGCAAAAAAGCAACACCCCAGACGTTCCTATTGCTCATGAAGCAAGCAAGCAAGCTTCATAAGTATGACAACTATTGCCAGTAACTCCTAGTGTTTGTGTTTTCTGTGTTGTATGTGATGCTAGTACTTTTTCTTTTACAGGGCTTATTAAAAGCAAATGGTGAGGTTCCAGGTGACTGCACCTGCTTGAACTACCCGGTACATGGGTAACCATTAGTTTATTTCTCTTTATGTCTCTCTACAGGTCATAGAGCTTGTAGTAGACCGCTGTAGGCACATTTAGCCTAATACTTCACTTTTTTGTAAATAAACCTTGATATTATCTAGAAATACGTGAGTAAGGTGGGGAAGTTGTGCCCCCGTCCTGAAGAAGGAGCTTCCCTCCGAAACATGTTGACGCACACCAGAGGTCCTGTTCTTTAATACAACAGATTCGACCTCACACTGCACCCTTTTAACAGTACAAGCCAGAGTTTAGAATACATTTTTTCCTATATACTCATGAGCCAGGTACTTTTTAAACCTTCACCACATCCCACCACTCACTTGTAAATACACCCCACACACATGCACCACATATAGTCATTAACTATAAGTGCTCCCCCGTAGTCGTTGGTCGCAGCATGCCGCATCCCGTTAGAGGGGTGCGAAGACCCCGATGATGAAGCATGACACCAAGGGGCCTGTTGGTGTGTGAGGGGTATTTTACAAAACACTAAGTGCTCCAACACTTGTTGAACACTTCACCCCACCTGCGTGTTGGATTCTCCTTGTTTATTAAAATGATCTGGAACGCAACATCTGGTTAAGCAACAAAAACAATACTATTGTTTCAATGAAGGAGAAGTCAAGTTCTGTTAACATTTCTAAAGATGTGGTAACCAATGAATCTATTTCACTTAATCCTGGAGTCAGAAGATTGTCTGGGCGCATCATCTCTAAACCAACTTGGCATAGAGTTTATGTGTGTACCTAGTATATTAATTTTGGCATTTTTATTGTTGTTTTAAAAAAATATATATTAGAGTTTTGAGAAGGGGAGATGTGTTATATGTATTAATATGTTTAGGTGTTATACTCTGTAATATGATGTAATGTAACGTAGATAGGTTCTAATAAAGTCGTGGTTATGATTCCATGCTCATGCCCTTGGTCTTCTCTTGGTTCTGGAGTGTAGAACTAGGAGGAGAGCTGGAGCGGTTGAAGAAGCAGCATACACCTAATGGGGGAGGGTCGTCATCTTGTCTGTTGGCTGTATAGGGGTATTAGGACTCATTCCAGCACATCTTTACTCTTACTCCGCACTCGGTGGTCAGTAGATCTCAACAGGGAAATCACAGATAAAGAATGGGCCGCGATCTTGGAATTCTCTAAGAAAGTTTCCCGTAATGCTTGTTTTAAATATATTCAATCAATGATCTTACATAGAGCGTACCTTACACCACACCACCTTAATATTATATATTTGGGTGCCCAATTCTCCTGCCCTCGATGTCAGGAAGCAGATTCAAATCTCCTCCACATGCTCTGGGCCTGTCCTAGACATCGTCTCTTTTGGCATGCCGTCACTCATACCGTTCGACAAGTTACTAACACCCTTGGCTATCTCCAGAAGCTTGTCTTTTGGGCCTCCATGGGTGCCCTAAGAAGCAGAAGGTACAGTTGAGGTTTGCTGACTTGGCACTACTAGTTGCTAAGCGGGCGATTACGATAAGGTAGAAATCTGCCTCTTCTCCTACGCCACTGCATTGGCACACTGAATTAATACCATGGGGAATAGCTGAAAGTACTATACTCCAACAGGAGGAACTTCGGGGCTTGCGTAAGACTCCTATCTCATTAGAATGGAATAAAATGCTGAAAGCTTTTAGAGCTATAGATTCTTTTACACCTCCGGCATCACCAATAGTTGCGACCCACCCCATTACTCCTGTACTTCCCTGAAAGACTTGCTTGTACTTTTGTGACCACTCTCAGTTTTATAATTATAGTATATGGTTGCACGACTGTCCTTTGAGTATCCGTCAGGGTTGTCATTACATTACATGTCCTTATACACTATTATTTATCATACATTTTATATGCACAAGGGATAGTGCCATATGAGTCTAGGATACCATTCAGTATTTACAAACCAGAGAACAGGGGGGGGGGGGGGTGGAATTGGTTATTTTACTATAATTTTTTCTTTTTTGTGTGTGTTATAGATTAGGTTGATGAAACAATATACAGTTCACCCTTGCTTATGCTACAAATGTTACCTATATTATAGGTTGATATTATGTATTTTGTGCCTATCCTGCATTGCCTAGGTTCTGTATGGATCAGCTCTTTGTTTATCTTTAACTTCTGTACAGCTATACAGTTTTTGTATGTGATTGTACTGTTTGGTTTTTCATTATTGGCATTTGTAAGGTGCAGCTACTATTGCCATTGTTAATAATTTCTTTATGCATTGTCCAATATTACAAAATCAATAAAATTATGTTTAAAAAATACATATATACATATATATACATAAAAACATGCATGTTTTGCATGTTTACATCTTAAACTGCCATATATGGCAGTTTAAGATGTAAACATGCAAAAACACCTCTGCTATACCTACTTCCCAAGCTACACAAGGACCCAAAAAATCCCCCTGGCAGACCCATTGTTTCCTCAATGGGATCTAAATTAGAGATGACATCTAAATACATTGATTTCTTTCTGAGACCTTTTGTCACTGCCCTACCAGCCTACCTGAGGGATACAATGCACTTTTTGAATATGATTGACGGAATACACTGGGAATCTGATTTTTTGATAATTACGCTAGATGTAACAAGTTTATATACATCTATAAAACATGATCTGGGAATCCAGGCAGTAAGACATTTCCTAAAAGCCAGATCTATTTCATTGTTGATGCACACCGAAATGTTGATAGACATGATAGCATTCTGTTTGTCTAACAACTATTTTTTCTTTGATGATCAACTGTACGTACAGTTACAAGGGACGGCAATGGGCACTTGCTTCGCCCCTAGTTATGCCAACCTATTCATGGGATGGTGGGAGGAGCAAGTGTCCATTCGCCTAGACCAGTTAAATGACCGTGTGGTACTGTGGACACGGTTCATTGACAATATCTTTGTCATTTGGCGGGGAGATCAGAAAAGTGCTGTGGAATTCATCAGAGTGTTAAATGACAATGATTTGAATATCGAATTGACTTCTCAGATAAGTGGGGATTCTTTGGTATTCCTAGATGTTGAGGTACAGGTGTAGGGGGGACCATCTGAAAACCACACTGCACAGGAAATCACCGGTGGGAACAGTTTGTTATGTGCATCAAGCTCGCACCCTTATAGCCTAGTTCAAAGTATCCCCTATGGAGAACTGATTCGTGCTAAGAGAAATTGTAGCACGAAAGAGGAGTTCGACATAGAGAAAAATATCATGTGTGAGAGATTCAAACAAAGAGGGTACTCTAACAAAATCATCAAGAGGGCTGTAAATAAGGTTAATGAGCTAGAAAGAACAGCGTTACTCAACCCTAAAACAAGAGATGAGGATAATGAAAATAAAATCAGATTCATCACCACATATTCCAGTCAGGCCTTTCAGGTTCGCAAAATTCTAAACAAGAACTGGCATATATTAAAAACTGATGCCACACTGGATAAATGTCTACATGAAACCCCCCAGATAACATTCAGAAGAGGGAAGTCACTTAAGGACGAATTGAGCAATAATGTGACAGCCAAAACCACTAGAGAACTGAACAGGGCTATGTCAGGGTTTTCTTGCTGCATGCACTGCAAAGCTTGGGCATACAGCAAAAATTGCACTAAACTCAAGATTCCAAACTGTGGTAGGGACTTTGAGATAAGAGGAAACTTTGACTGTAACACTGAGATGTGTGTTTATTGTTTAATTTGCCCTTGCAACAAATGGTACATCGGCAGCACAAAGAAAAAGGCAAAATTAAGAGTGCTAGAGCACAAAAGAGCAATCAGGAACAACAACGAACTTTATCCGGTTGCTCGACATTTTAAGAGTTGTCATAATCAGAATGATAAACTTTTAGCCTTTGTGGTGTTGGATGCTATTAAACCTCAGACACGTGGGGGTGATAGAGAACATCAACTTAGAGTTTTGGAGTCAAAATTCATTATAGATTTCGAAACTTTAATGCCTATAGGCTTGAACTCCAGTGAAGAATTAGCAGTCCATTTGTGATGAACAACAAAAGTTGAAATAGAGTAACAAACTTCCTGTATATAAATTGCTGAAAACAATTTTAATTGTACATAGATGTGTGTATATATTTTTTTTATCTTTTGCAACTATATGTGAGCACCATTTATTTGTTTGTATTTTCTAGGACTATGCAGTCTGTCGAAAATTCTTGAATTGATTAAAACCGCCTGGCAAGATCATCATTACAATGCCCACTGGGGCGAGACTTTGAACAAATCGATGAATTATTGTATGCATATATTGTATGCTGGCCCTATCGATTGAGAATGTTAAAATATATAGGTACCAACAATTCAGTATAAGATGCCAACATTAATATTGATGGGTCAACAGCGTGAAAGTATGTAAAGCAATACTTTATGCATACATTGATAGCCAGCCCACTAGGGCGAGAGGGTAAAATGTTTTGGTGATTACAAACCATTACAAGATGGCGGCCAAAACAAGGTTGTGAGAACGACATAGTCCTATGTTTATTGTGATCACTGGGTGTATGTAAATGGGATGAAACAGTGCAAACATTACCGTGACCAAGCCTTACGGCGAAACGCGTCGGCTTTTGCTAACCATTGTTGGTGAATAAAAGATTTTGAGCATCCTGGAGTGTCCCGACCTTTTTCTGTGCCCAGGAGGGTAGACAGGAAATTTGTTGTCATTTCGTCAAAAACGCCGGTTTTGAGGAAGGGACCGCTGCGAAGTCAAGAGCCCTGGATTACCGGCACTTTGTGCAAATATATATATATATCCACCAAAGCGATCCTCAGACTCTGCGCGCTCAACTGTGGGTGCTAAGCAACGGGCCGGATCATGGCCCAATTAATAATTTCCACCAAGAAAGCGGCACTCAGGGCTTGTAAAGTTTAAACTGTTTCACTTTATTTCTCCAGCTCGGACCAACGCGTTTCAGCCATCACAGGCTTTGTTCACGGTAAGTGAGCTTTTTTCTATGTCCACTATTTATCCCAATAGGCAGTAAGGGTGCATTGTGGGACTAGTAGTTAATTACATTACTCAATGTAAAAATGCAACGTGTGTCCACAGTATTCACAATTATAAACATTTCATTTTACATTCGCTCTGCTTTACGCGCAAATAGTAATTTGTATCTCATATTTACATCATATGCAGACAATATCTGTTGTAAATAGTATAGTACCCATTTTGGACGAAGACGATTTTTGACATAGGTTTAGTGCCTACTCATTCTCCAATCATTCCAATATATTTCTCTCAGTGTGATATCGCGCTGCTTTACGCGCATACAATAATTCATGTCTTGTGTTTACATTGTGTGGAGAGTGATTTTCTTCAATGGTATAGTACCCAATTACTTAGTCAAATTGTTTCAGCAATTATCTCTTATATGGGTATAGTACCCAATCGTTTTATCAATCATTGTGTGCTTAAAGTCTACATCTTACAGTTTGTAACAGTATATTTCAGTTTTTAGTCTAGATGTATGTAAAGTTCCTCGTCAAAGTTCATCCCACGGGGCATCTTTGTTTTAAGTTTGATAATAAATTTGGATTTGATTTGCCGCAATTTGCGTAGTCTATTGCCTCCTCGTTCATCCAGATTGACCATGTGTATTCCAAAGTATGACATTGCTCTCCAATCACCTTTCTGACATGATGAAATGTGTTTGGCTATTGAATATGCCATGTCCTTATTTTTCACAGCCCTGATGTGTTCTAGTATTCGTTTTTTTCAGAGCACAGGTTGTGCTTCCAATGTAGCATGACCTACATTTGCACTGTATCACATATACTACATGTGTGGAAGAGCAAGTGATTTTTCCTTCAATGGGCCTTTTTCTACCATCCGGTTCATCATAGGTGTTCTTATTTAGGCCAATTTTGCACGCTTTGCATGCATTGCATTTTCGAAATCCATTTCGTTGTTTGGATAGCCAATTGTTTTCCTTTCCTGATTTCTTGGATTTAAAATGGGTTCTTACAAGTTGATCTTTCAGCGAAGATGGTTTCTTGTAACTTATCATAGGTCCATCGCCTACTATTTTTCTCAAATCAGGATCCCCCGATATCAGGTGCCAATATTTCTTGATTTTACTCTTAATGATGCCACTTTCCTTACTGAACGTTGTCACAAATCTTGGTGGTCCATCAGATTTATCTTTCACTGTTTTCGTGGTCAATATCATAGATCTTGTTCTGAGTTCTACCTTTTTCTTACTTTTCTCCAGTATTCTTTCACTGTATCCTCTTGATCTTAGTCTTACTGTGGTTTCCATGATTTTATTTTCAGCATCTTGTTCCTTGGAGCAGTTTCTTTTCATGCAAATAAATTTGCCATAAGGGATGCTAGCTAGCAAGGGTTGTGGGTGGAAGCTAGTTCCATGGAGGATACTATTGGTTGATGTTAATTTCCTGAACAGTGTTGTTTGTAATTGTTCATTTTCCACGTATACTTTAATGTCCAGGAAGTCAATTTCTTGTTTACTGGTGGTGTGGGTAAACTGTAGTCCGATGTCATTGTCGCTTAATTTTGTAAAATATGCATTGAAATCACTTTCTGTACCACTCCAAATTAAAAACAGATCGTCGATGTAACGAACCCACAGTATTATTTTATCTAGATCTGATTAATTTATGGGATCCCATGCAATTAGTTTCTCCCACCACCCCATGGTGACATTAGCGTAGTTGGGTGAAAATGAAATTCCCATTGCTGTTCCGCATTCTTGCTTGTACAGTTGGCTGTCAAATAGGAATACATTGTTAGTTAAGCATAACTCGATCATGTTCATTAACATTTCAGTGTGTCTGCGTTTTCCGATATTCCGCTGTTTTAAAAAATAGTTGCATGCCTCCAAGCCAATTTCATGTTTAATGGATGTGCACAGGGAAACTGCATCGATGGTAATCGGTAGGTAGTCCTCACTCCATGCGATATCATTCAATATTCGTAAGAAGTCCCCTGTATCTTTAATATAGGAGCTCATGCTTTTTGCAATGGGTGCTAAGAACAGATCTACGTACTGGGAAATGTTCTCATAGAGGCTTTGACATGATGCCACAATTGGTCTGCCAGGTGGATTCACGAGTGTTTTATGGATTTTCGGCAGAAAATAAATCGTGGGGGTTACCGGGTAGTCATTCATTAGAAATTTATGTTCTTCTGCATCCAGTAGCCCTTCTTGTTGCCAGTTATGTAATAGTCCATTCAGTTGCAGCGTCAACTGATTTATCGGATTAGTTTGCAGTTTGGAATAATTTCCTCGATTGTCCAGTTGTCGTTTGGCTTCTTGCACATAGTCTTTTGTATTCATCAGGACGATGTTTCCCCCTTTGTCCGCCGGCTTTATTGTAAGATTGATGTCATCATTGAGTGTTTTAATAGCCTGTCTTTCTTTTTTAGTAAGGTTTTATATATATACTTTATATTACCTACTGGCGGTAGCCAGCAGGAGGTAGTTACAGTCAAGTCTGCTTTTCCATAGAAAGAGCATTTTTTGGTTTCCCATAACTTTGGCCCCCTTTGACAAATCTCCAGGAAGCTGTCCAAAATAAAGTTATTCAACCTCACCTTCTTCTTAGAAAATTTCGGGGTGATCTATTAGGCAGGGCCTGAGAAAAAAACAGGAGTCCCAAAACGCAAATTCTCCATGCATTTTCTATAGACTTCTTTAAGACAGGTTTTAGCAAAATGTGATAGAGTAGACGACTATGATCTCCCCCCTGGCCAGTTTTTACTTCATTGCCAACTACTCGAAAGTTACCGACTGTATCACAACCTATTGACGGGGGAACCCGCCACACACCCGTTCATCCATAAAATCTTATATGTGGGGGTGGGGCGACACCTAACCACATGGCTTTATAAAGCCATAAGGGAACTTACGAACAGACCCCTAGATACCCTACGGACCACTTGGGAGGAGAAAATAGGGCGCCCCTTACATGGGAAAGAATGGGAGAGGGCTACTGAATTTCCCAAGAAGGTGTCTAGAAACGCATGCTTTAAAAATATACAATTCTATATTCTACATAGGGCATATCTGACACCAGCCCGCTTCCAAAGATTTTATCCTGACACCCAATTCCTCTGCCCTAGATGTCACTCACAGGAAGCAAATTTTTACCATATGTTCTGGAGCTGCCATACTATACAAGCATACTGGCAAAATATTCACAAATCACTCGGAGAGCTCACCGGACTCTCACACCTGACCACCTGAGAATCCTGTGCACTGGGTATCTTTCGGAAACAGAAGCAACACAAAGTGCCCACTAGGTTTATCTCACTGGCCGTTTTACTAGCTAAATGAGGCATAGCCATGCACTGGCGATCCCACACAGGCCCTCCGATTGCGGCATGGGTGGGAGCAGTATACAAATAGGCAGCAGCAGAGGAAGAAACACTACGAGAGGAGGAGGTGAAAGGGATACGCAAGTTTCCCATTTCCATGGGATGGGCCCTTTTACTGCACCAATTCAAACAGTCCCCACCCCGTGATAACGCAGATTGCGACACTCGCGTATCGATGACCTCACAACTTCTAGTCCAGTCTACAAATACACACCCCAGATCTCCTCCCGCGGCGTCCACGCAGAACCACTAGCGCTTAGCACCATACATCACGCCACACCTGAAGGCCAGATGTCAGAACGTGTCCGACTATATGTTTCCCATTATCCCTAGTAGTGCACAGCTGTACCGACCAATTTGTATACAACGCCCCAATCCTTCATCTGAAAACAGTACCCAGAATTCCATGTACACCTCCACAGTTTCGTACCCCAGTTCTACATGGCAATCACTTGACTTGGCGCCTCACTGTTGCCAGAATAACTGACCAATCATAGTATGAATAGCACTGTACCACATTGTAAACAGGGAGTATTGCCATCAAACCCACTGTATCCAAACTCACTCTGTTATTGTAAACTGTAAATGCCAATAAAAATATGTTTAAAAAAAATCAGGGTGTGATAGAGAATTGCACCTCACCCTTGAATAATCCCTTGTTACCCGTAATGAAACCCAATAATTCATATAGTCTAGTCTTAGATTACAGGCATTTGTAACACATTCACATGCATATTTGCAGTACAGAATGCACACAGTGCCACACTAATGAATAACATTGTGCAGAAGAAATACAAAACAACACTAGACATCTCTAATGGATTTTTCTGCCAAAATATAACGCCTAGGAGCAGATTTTTAACAGCATTCTCGATGCTAGGCTCTAAATGTAAATTTTGTTGATTACCCCAGGGGTATAAGAACAGCCCCAGATTGTTTTCAGCCAGGGTAACAGAGTTACTTCTAAATTTGTTTGAAGCGGCATTGTGCTATGTAGACGACATTTATTTGACGGACGATTACTTAATGGAACACTTGGCCAGAGTGAACCACAGAATCCTTGGGTTTGCTCACCTGGGTTACAAATTCAATTGCAAAATATTGCCCACCTCAGTGTCCTATTTTAAGGCTATGAGTTGACAAGTGAAGGCAAAAGCTTGGCGGCACAATTTTTACAATAAATGTGCACTGCTCTAACCTCCAATGACTCTGAAAAGACTACAATCCATTTTAGAATTCTTGAATTTTGGCAGGACATACATTTTTGATTATGTAGAAAGGGTAAAACCTTTCTACGACTTAATTAGACCTGATTTTTCAGTACACCATTGGACACCGGAACATACTGATAGCCTACGTTTCGTGCAAGCTAACATGATAGCTTCCAAACATTTACACACATGTGTCAACATGACTAACCTGGTGATCCGGGTAATCGCTGGACCAACCGGCTACACCGACATTACTTTTAATGAAGGAGATACAGTACCTTTGGCACAAATCAC
Source organism: Lissotriton vulgaris (assembly GCF_964263255.1). NCBI lineage: Eukaryota > Metazoa > Chordata > Amphibia > Caudata > Salamandridae > Lissotriton > Lissotriton vulgaris. The sequence goes on along the minus strand of NC_141699.1, from coordinate 601,465,661 downwards.
ATTTGTACATGAATGCTAAAAGTGTGTTTGCACCAACAGAAAAAATACTCACAGCAGTATAGACTGCTGTAGTGAGAGAGCACTAGCACAGGGGAAACACATAATTATTGTGATCTCAGTACCAACCCTAGAGGCCATTACATAGGTAAGCATCCCAAATGCTAAAGCATTACATCCACAATGGATTCAATGGGCTAACTCTCTAACTGTAACAGATGTAGATTACAGGTTTGAATCTATATTACAAACACAAGCATTCCTGCAGTATGAACAAGAATATCCTCTGCCAAATTAAATAATGCCTCTAGATCAATATAATTGTATCATTTATACTGATAGATCTTCCCAGCTGGTTGTAGGAATGAAACCGCAATATTCCACGGCATACACAATTGTAAAAGGGCGCATGCAGGATGGAAAGTTTCTTCCTGGGAAAACACACACCCAGTCTCTAGGAGACTGTACTGCGCAGCTAGCTAAACTAAAAGCCCTGATACTGGCACCACAAAATACAGATCATGAATGTGATTAATGTTACTGTGTCCAGTCGTATAACAAATATTTACATTATTGGGGGCTAGAATGGATTTAGGGATTCCAAAGGTTGCACAGTAAAGCACAAGATTCTCTGGGAACAAGTGGCAAAGCAGAAAGAAGGCCTGCCACAGGCTCATGGTATTCATACACTGAGTCATCAATGTTTTGGCTTTCTCGCTGAAGGGAATTCGATGGCAGATGAAGCTGCCAAGGCACCAGTGCGCACTGCTGCTGTTGCTGCAATAACTCACTCTAGCACGAGAATAGACAGAGCAACTATGATAGCTGTCAATGCCACGCGCAATAGCTCAGCATTGCCTAAAGGCTTTCCACTCAAGTACTCCTACAAATTGGATGCACAAAACATTTTGTATGCTCAAATTCCAGGAGTGGGGGATAGAGTAATACTAAACACTGATCGCAGATTGGGATTAATACTAGCCGCACACAAGGGCATGAATTCAGCTCACGCAGGGATTACTGCTAAAGTTTCACTACTAAAACAGCGCTGTTGGTGGCCAGGTCTTATGAAGTAGACCAAGGACTGTGTCCTCAAATGGAACATCTGCCAGCAGATGAAGGACTCCACCATAGCACGTCCATCGCAAACACCTTTATTGAGCTCAGACAAACCTCTTGCATGTGTCTATTTGGATCACTGCGGCCCCTTACACTCTGACGGGGCTCACAAGTACATCTTAGTGGCAGTGGATTCATGCTCTAGATACCTGTGGGTTTGGACCCAGCACTTGGCTGAGGTTCGAACTGTTATAAAGGATTAGCGAGTCTTTATCTGCACATACGCAATTGGCACACTACATTCCGACCAGGGCCCGGCGTTTAGATCTTGGGCTTACAAAGAAAACTCAGGAAGCTGAGGTATGGCCTTGCGGTACTCCTCGCACTATCATCCTGAGGGAAATTCGGTAGTCGAGAAGAAAAACCATGACTTAAAGCAGTCCTGAACAGAAAGGGTATTAGGCTTGGGCAGCAGTTGGGTCAATCACCTATATGGGGTCCAGAGGGAACTTAACAACATGCCAAGAAAATCCCTGGGGGGCGTACACCTTATGAGCTTCTGTTTGGGATAAGGGTGTGGGCACCTGACCTTGATAGTGCCAGCAGGGTGGTGGCTGAAACACCATTTGAACTCAATGATTTAGATGTTTTACAGGACCTTAAAGAATTTGTAGCTTTACAAAGCAACGTCTAAGTAAAACGCACCGCCACTGGGAAAGTGAAAACGGTAACGGCAAGACCTGCCTGGGTCCAAGGGATTGGAGAGCTAATCAGAGAGAAAATTGTGGACAAGAAATAATTTGGGCATCAGTCCTGTACCTGTCCTAGCTGTCGAAGGCACCAGAACTGTCCTTTTTCTGCCTCTTGCCGGCGGTCTCATCTGATCAAACCACACTATGTGGCCGAGTCTCAACAGTAGGCCACATGGGCTCCTGGTTAGCCGCCGCACTCCTCTCGCTACCATACAGAAAGTTCAGATGGAAGCTTTAATAATGACTGAAGGCTCCACTTTCCAAAGAGAAGCTGTGAACAACAATGAAATTATGTTTCTCCCTATTGCAATACCGACAATTGAACAGTCAACAAGTACAGAAATTTCAATTCGAAAAATTTACGACAGATCGAGTCATCTCCCAGTTCTACAAAACCTGCAGAGCTGCCAAGAATGGACCGGACGGCATCTGGTTACTATGTGTATTATGACAACTCCTCATCAGATCCCAGTGAACCTAAGCTGCCAACACCACCTCTTCCGTCAAGCTTATGCTTTCTATCTTTGGCTGAAAAAGACTTACTTCGTTGTTCCCTGGATACACCCCTGAATTACAACTAGTAACTGTCTTTTTTTCTACTTCTGAATGGACAGTTTCTCCCAGATCGCTCTGCAGTACAATTTGTGAATTTGGTTCTTAAGCCACATACATCACACCGTGAACCAAGAGATTTAGCCCTGGTGAACATTACAGCGGTTCCAGTTCCTGAAGGAATTGTATGGGACAGGGTATCACATGATGTATATGGTCCTAATGACATTTTTTAAATTCCTTATTTGTTCAAAATGTCTTTAAATCACATCTTCACCTCTAGTACTTTCTCTGATGATTGGGACATTGAAAATGTGCAAATTTGCTTTCAGATTTAAAGCACTCAGCTGCATTTTCTAAAGATGAATTGTATGATGGTACAAGTCATTTTAGGGACATGTTCTGTTACCAGCATTATGGTCAACATTTTTTACATAATGCCAGTATCCCACTCTGCTTCCTTCATTTCCCAACTGTCTATAGAGGGTTTTGACTTTTGGAAAGATACAAAGTCTATCTGGGGGACAAAAGATTGGCAGGTTTGGGGGTAAGAGGCCTTATTTAGAGCATGCCTCATACCACACCAAATGATTTTCCTGAACAAGACAGTGCAACAAACTTCATGTCTTGGTATAAAAAAAAACAAAGGATTTGAACACACCTTGTTATACCCACATTTTCATGATTTGAGAATTGGCAGCAGTTTACACACTTTAGTGAGGATACACTAGACACCATGATACATAATGTTTCTTTCAATTCATCATATCCCAGCTGTAAGGGATAGTTGGTTTGGCCTGTGGATACAAACAGCTGTCAGTCTAGATTCTGGGGTAATACTGAAAGGTTTAGGATCAATAAGCCTTGATCAAAGATATGTACAGACAGAACACCCAGGGTGGTGATGTCATATAGCGTTGGGAAGTTATGCCTAGATTGTCTAAAAACCTCAACACTCTTCCAGGTGAAACAACACTTGTGCCTTCTTTCTGATGACATGGTGCTCAGGGATGTTTTACTAGGTCCCCGGAAACCACGTCAAAAGCGCTTTTTGTACGGAATATAGAATGAGCTGTGGAAGATTTTTCAACAGGAAGCTGATGCTAGAGTGTGTGATATTGATAGGGTTAATTTAGAAAAGGCTTTGGTTAACAATGATATGACCACTATTTCATCCAGAAATTATTCACTGGGCAACATAGTGTCTTGCACAATTGACATAATACAGCAAGACATGTCTATATCACAAATGGACTGTAGCATTTACGGTCAATAGTAATACTGAGCTGGACTTTGCAAATGTTGCGTTCTGGCCATGTGCCATGGCGTTACATCAACAGTACAAATCTGTTTTTAGCATACGATCTAACAGAAAGACAGATGACAATGGTGCGTAGAGATGCGAAATATACCATGTTGCACATTGAAAAATTAGACCAATGATCTTTCACTGAGGATGAAACACCATACACTGACTAGATAATCCATGGTTACATCACCCTACCGGTCACAACATTTTCATTCCAATATTGTCTCCAATACAAACAGGTAGGCAGATATGAAGCGCTAGGGGAAGGATATGTGCGCGAGTATTGGGAGTTGACATTCAGATTTAGATGCAGGAATGGGGACACAGACGTTTTTTCGTAGTGGCTCTGACTGCGAAGACTCCTTAAGTGGCTCCTTGGTTTGCATGAACATTTCTCTCCATGGGGCATGCAATGCTTCAATGGCGAACATGTCTTGTTATCTGAAGGGTTCCCCAGCTACTGTGATTCATCCTATGTTCTGCCTGCTCTTGAATGGAAGCTATTTGATGCTGAATGATCAAGATTGCTGCAGAATGGAACCAGGCATTGCTTACGGGTAATTTCATAGTCACTTGTTATACACAAGTACTGTTTCCCCCTGCCCCCACAGTAAGGGAGGCAGCGCTTCGGTAAATGTTTTCAACATAAAATTTGACTCCCTGAGCAAACTGAAAGCCATACTTTTACAGAAGGATGTGGCCTTCACTTCAGTCAAAGAGACGTTTGATCTTAAGGTTGCAAGGTCCTCCTCTGTGATGCAGATGCTACTCCACACTAACTTCCAGCTGCATTTTGGGAAGCTGGTCCATCGTATCTTTAACATGTCTGATACGAAAGGAATAGTAAATTTTTTAAATTGTATCGGTTCTGATTTGGTTAGCACTTTTCAGACGATATTCGGAGTTATACCATCTTTCATACACTCCGTGTTGGGAAGCGTTTTGGGAGGTCTCCTGCTTGTCCTGCTTCTTGTGGCAGGAATACTGATTTTATTCTATCTATTCTACAATGGACGTCCCAGCTCAACTCAAAATGGACACAGCACTGTTAGTGCTGCGTTGCCGTGAGTGCATTATACACTGCTTCGGCACACCTCTGCTTCAGGAGCTAAATGAGTACTGGTTCTTGTCATTCAGGAAGTTCTATTTTGACTGCATACAACCTGTGTTCCGCTGCCTGCTTTGCAGCCACAAATGTATCCTGGATATATATCTTGGATCAGAATTAGTTGCGCCACTGGACATTGAATTACTGATGGACCCCTTAAAGGCCCACGCGTATTGCTGTCCCCGGCGTATTCCATTGATAATGAACGCATTAGAGCCACCGTAGGATGCTTCAGCTCCTACTGATGTGAACAATGGCTCTGCATACAACTTGTTGGGCAAAACGCCTTCCTCAGCTGCTGCTGTGGAACGGGATGGAATCACCTTTGCTCAATAAACATATATGCGGATATGGGCAACAACAATGTTGCATCTACCACTCTGAACACATAAACAATTTGCATATTTTTATGTAGGAACAATTTGGTCTCCTTTTAAACGAAATATACCAAAACAGCTGTTCCTAGGCAACGTGGCTTTCTGAGTGCTTGGGATCTCAAATAATATAATGACTTATAAAGCTTTTTACATATTTTATTGGGAAACCCGCTTTTAGATGCTTTTAAAGAGTAGTTTTTAAAACTTTTTTAAAACTGTCTGCTGGCGTTTTAAATAGCTTTTTAGATATCGACCCTTAGTTTGAGGAGTGGGTGTTATATTCCCAAGTTAGACCCATTTAGCGAAGCAGCTTATTTTCTTACATTGTTCTCACGAATAACATTTCCAAGCAGTGACCTTTTGCATACATTTGCAGGCATAACAATGTTGGATTAGTTTCTATGAAACTAAACTTGTTTTACATCAAACTTCACACAACATTATCACAACACCCTGAACATCATGTGCAAGGTCTCGTTCCTTACTACATACAAATGTCATCACTATCTTCATCCATGGGGCAAAAGTGCTATCTACATATTCACAACATCACTAATCTATACATACATTGCAAAGCTGCTTTCTATTATAAAAGATGAGCATCCCGATAGAGTAGTAGAGGAGGTACTTCCGCTGACACCGATGGTCCTTTCATGCTGAGAAATAACCACTCAGCGGTCTGACATCTCTTGAGGGGTGTCCTGTTCGTGACCAAGATGGGGTCCTTTACTATATACCACCAGGTGATGGGGTTGGATCGTCCCTTGGGGGGATTCTTGGCTCTACACCTACACACACTCTAGGTACACTTAGAGTAGGGTCTGCATGCAGGCTAGATTACTGATTTTTTTAAATGCCTGCATATATAGAATTGTTTAGCACTATGGTAAACTATATATACTATTTACGCTTTTGGTGCTTGTAATCACGTTTATCTGCATCTGTCTCCTAATCATTGCTGCACGCGTATTTTATGCAAGAAGAACTTTGATTCAAAAAATATTATTGAAAACGTCCCACCGTGTATTCTCTGTATATTTCTCTGAGAATAAGTAAGCACAAGTGACTAAGCAAAAGGAACTATACTGTTTTCATGATCCCTGAGAAGTCAGGGTTGTCATGTTTAGTGGCTGCCAGAAACCCATTTGCTCCCTGGTAGGTATGGGGAGCTTACGGTGGCACTGTGAGCTAGCTGGTCCATAGGCCAGCATAGCCTGCTGGAGTGTCTTCCACCAAGTCCTTGCTTTATGTTGTCCAAAGAATGTGCAGGTCCTACAGATTGGTAGGAACTACATGACAATATGTGAAGTCATGAGCAGTGCATGTAGGGGTACAAGTTATAGTTAGTGCTGCAAACTATAACTGGTGAATTTATGTGTTTTTTTAATCCAAAATGTTAACGTTGTCACTGAGAAATTTACCTTACTAAAACATTACTTTAACCTTTGTATTTTCAGTGAAAAGAAAAATATATATATGTATGCATGTGTATATATATATATATATATATAAATTCACTGAAAAAACCATAGGTTTCACACCAGTTATAGTTAGGAATTAGCATTTAAAAAACCTATTAAATTCACTAAAAAAAACATAGGTTTCACATCAGTTATAGTTAGCTTGAAATTTTACTGACATAAAACCATTGAAATTCCACGTTATAGTTAGTTGGACTCACTATAACTTGCGGGTGTAATGCACTGCTGATGACGTCACATATTACATCACTCATGACATGGTCAGTGACATCACTCATGACATCACTGATGACACCATCCAGTGAATGTGTGGCTTTCTGAAAAATAAATATATTTTATATATGTATATGTGAAGGTCGATGGAACAATAAATGTTTAAATAAGTGTGTAAATGGATGTTTTTTTAAAAAAAATTATTGATTAACTGGCTTATTAAGTGTATCTTAGTGAATACATATATTAACGATTAATGTTTAAATATTTAAATATATGTATCAGTGTTTCACTTTGTGTATAAATGGCTGCATGGGTTGGTGAGTAGCTACATATGTGTGTATATAGATTATTAGATGTTTTTTTAGTATCAGTATGAGTGTCTGTATGGTTTGGTGGGAGTGTTACTTAGCACATAGATGCATCAATGACTGACTCACTGTTTGTATGTTTTTTGAAGACGGCATATGTGCAGGACTGTATGGGTGGATGAGTGTGTATATGCGTGTGTTAGTGAGTGAATGACTGTCTCATTAGTGTCTTTATCAGTAACTACATATGTTTTAATCTAGTGTATGTGAGTATTGATGTATATGAGTGAGTATATGTGAGAGTGAGAGATTGAAAGAGTTCATGTTTAAATAATTATGTGTTTCTATAAGTGATTGTTTAAGAGAGTAAGTATATGTAAGTTTCCTTAGAAGTAAGGTGGTAGTGTGTGTATAGCTGTATATGCAAATAAATGGATGTTCAATAGTTTATTTGCATGTGTGAGTATGTGTGTGAGTAACTTTTGGATGACTGTTGGTGTGTAACAGGATGTATAGGTGTATCACTACATATGATGAGTGTATATATGTATGAGTGACTATATAGAACTGTTGGTGAATGAGTGAATGTGTATATAGATGGTAGAATTATTGAATTGGTTGTTGTAACTGGTATGGGTATCTCCATTTTTAAAAAAAAATTAATTTATATTTTTCAATATGTGTTTCATGGGTTACATTACAGTGAAAGGAGGTCTGTCACTCTGTCACAAGGATGATGTTATGAGTGATGTCATGAGTGATGTCACTGACCATGTCATGAGTGATGTAATATGTGACGTCATCAGCAGTGCATTACACACGCAAGTTATAGTGAGTCCAACTAACTATAACGTGGAATTTCAATGGTTTTATGTCAGTAAAATTTCCAGCTAACTATAACTGATGTGAAACCTATGTTTTTTTTAGAGAATGTAATAGGTTTTTTAAATGCTAATTCCTAACTATAACTGGTCTGAAACATATGGTTTTTTGAGTGAATTTCATAGGTTTTTTTAATGCTAATTCCTAACTATAAGTCTCACTTTATAAGTAAGACGGTTAGCGCTCTAGTTGTTTAGAACACTCTGATACATTCTGTCATTGGGCTACAGTTGGGCTATATTTGAGCGATATTTTTTTTTTGTCTCTGGTGGCCATCTTCGGGCTACATTGGGCTACATTGGGCTACATTTTGGCTCTAACATATATAAAGCCCAATGTAGCACAATACATATTTTTCCAAAGTTAATTTTCGTAAAAAGCACTTCAGAATAGGGCTACCTGTCCCTACAATTTTCCCACATTTTTTTTTTTGGAGCGCTCCCGGTGCGCGCCCCGGGGAGCGCCCCGAAAAGCGTACTTCTATAAAGCACCCCGGGGCGCGCTCCGGGGAGCGTCCCGAGAGCGCCAATATCGCGAACGAAAACATGATCGTGACGTAAGCGCACCCGGAAGCACTCGAGCGAATACGATCGCGCAACGTAGGCGTCTGACACGCTTACGCGGCGCGCCCCTGGCTGCGCCCCGGGGCGCGTCGCGTAAGCGCGTCGGGTCATGTGACCAGAAAATAACACTTTTCATTGGTTCATAACAGTTTTGGTTTCATAATGATGAAGCCCATGGTCATGTGACCTGTAAATAACACTTTTCATTGGTTCAATAATTATTTTTTTCTAAATTTAGAGAAACCCACCCATTTCTCTCACTATTGATTTGCACTTGGAGAGAGCAAGAGGTGTTTTGTGAATTTTCAACTCATTACTTTCCTGATCTACAGCAATGGCTGCAAGGGAGTCATCCAGCAGTGATTCAGATGGATTTGTGCAAGAGGACCCTCCTCACCAGAAAACAAAGAACCACTTCATCTGGAAATTTTATGACATCCCTGAAGGACAAAAAAAAGTTAATGCAAGTAAAGTAACTTGCAAAATATGTGGAAGTATTTTATCCAGAGGCAATCCTCTAAAAAAATACAGCTTTTGTAATGCCAATTTAATTAGGCATGTCAAAAGAAGACACCCAAAAAATTATTCCAGGGAGAGTGTCAGGGAGCTGGCAGAAAAGGCACGAAGAGATGGCAGCAGCACCTCCACTGGTGGAGCAACACCTTCAGGTTCAACACGTGCAAGAATGGTCCCTAACGTCCAGCCGGTTTTTGCAGGCATAACATTTTTATGCGTGGACTGTGACAAACTACTCTGTTATGGGGAGCAGAGCGTTGAACTCATTGCAATAAAGAGGCAGGAACACCGATGCTCTCCCCGTCCCTAAATTTTCTCATTTTTTTGCTCCTGTTGAGCATTTTTTGAATCCCTGTTTTTGTTTTTCCCCTGTAAAAAATCCCAAAAAAATATAAAATTGTTTCAAAAAGTATAAAAAAATATAAAACAACAAAAACAAACAGAACTACCTCCAATTTATAAAAAAATGTTTTTTTATTTTTTAAAAAGTGTCATTCTTTTTCCCAATCGTACGCTCCCCTGCCCGCTCCCCGGTGCACGTACCGGGCGCTCCCCCCGCGCAAATAATAAAAAAAAATTTCAACCCGAGGAAGCTTGCTGAGGAGGCGGACCGCTGGCTCAGCACCAGGGTCCACAAGGGTCCCGTGGGAGACTCCGCCAAGGGTGGGCAGGGTCCCCAGCAGAAGAGTGGGGGGGACAAGGGAAAACAGAAAGGGTTCCAAAAAGGCCCCCAAAGTAATTCCCATGGGGACCAGCAGAAAGGTTCTCAGCCTCCCCCACCCCCAAAGCAGAATGGGGCCTCGACAGGTAGACCTGTTCCAAAGGGGCCCTTCAATTGTTTCAAATGTGGTGAGCCGGGGCACATATCCAGTGACCCCAAGTGTCGCCTGTTTGGAAAACCAGCACCCACTGGTGCTCCGCCCCGTCAAGTGACTAGTGTTCACTTAGGAGAAGAAGTGATGGTCCCGGGGGGTGGAGATCCCGTACGGCCCTTTTATGACCCCCACATCAAACCTAGGGAGTCAGGGGGGGGTGTACCCTGCCCCCTTTTGCTCATTTCCCCCTTTGATTTTTACCACCTCAATCCTACCGAGGTACAAGATGGCGGCCGCTGCGGACTGTTTCGAATGTTTACAGACACCCGAGAGCCAATCAGCTTTCCGTACGCAAGTCGCGTGGCGCGCTTTGAGCGCTCCCGGTGCGCGTACCGGGGCGCGGCTCTAGATATATATTTTTTTTTTAACCTAAATTACTCAAAATCCACTGGAGCACATATCCTGAGACATAGCAAAGGCACATCGGCTACCAGTCCCTACAATTTTGCCAAATTAGGTGGAAATGCATTCAGCCGTTCGGGCTAAAAGTGAAATCGACCGCCCTATGGAAATTGACATGGGGAAAATGCGTTTTGGGATCCCCCTTTTATCTCCGCCCCCGCTTGACGCATCCCCCCCAAACTTTCAGGGAAGGACCGGAGCTCCGCGAGGCCATTTTGAGGAAATTTTCAGGCAGATTCGTCAACCGGCGCCAAAGTTATTCCAAATAGAATTTTGAGATTTAACATTGAAAAAAATCCTAACTATAACTACCTACTGGCGACCGCCAGTAGGTAATATATATATATATATATATATATATATAATATATATATATATATATATATATATATATATATATGCCGAAGAACTTCGCAATGCGAAACCCAACACTCCCAACTTGCAGGAATCAGACGAGCACAGACCCAGTTAGAAGTGCCCAGTGAGTTTATTTAGTTGCTTTGCATGTCCGCCATGACGCGTTTCAGCCTACCAGACCTACCAGAGGCCTTAATCACATATATATATATATATATATATATATATATATATATATATATATGTATATATATATATATTCCACACACTGTTGCCAATGTTAAAACTCCTCACTTCCACAGCGAGTCAAAACAAAGGAGCCGCGGCCACAAGTATTTAGTGCAAGTTTATTCAGGCACGATGTCCTACGCGTTTCGGAGTTGCAGTCACTCCTTCTTTACGGGCAGAAGACAGTGTTAACATGAAAACTAATAAAGTGAAAAATCGCGTGCTCATGGACATAGACAACATACTACCACACAGGATATTGTCTGCGTATTCGTCTCAATAAAGAATCAAAACATAAGCATCAAGAGCATGATATTCCTGACAAATATATATATATATATATATATATATATATATATATATATATATATATATATATATCACGGCTCCGAAATCCTAGCAATACCCAGCCGGGTCCCAGGAATAAGCACTCTCGAGCTCAGCAGTTTCTTTAGCAGGGAAGTTTATTCAAACAACAGACGCGTTTCGGGAGAGCCCTCCCTTCCTCAATGTTTACATCAGATGGGCAGTGCGCAGCACCATTATCTATGTTTGCACAATGAATTGAGACAAACAAAGGACTAATTCTCGCACGCAATTTTGGGCGCCATCTTAGAGTGTGTGATATCAACATAGTTAATATTGAATTGCTATATAGTGAATAACACCTAAATACTGCCGTGTATCGGCACAATTGATATCTTATAAAAAAAACATATATTATGCACATTCTAATACATTCTATGGCTAAGACAACAATACATTGTTGAGAAATACTCAACCTCCGACAAAATCACAAAACTTAAATGTGACCATGTCGGTTAATATATATAATATATATATATTACCTACTGGCGGTTGCCAGTAGGTAGTTATAGTTAGGACCTAGCTACCATAGGAAATCCGCAACATTCTATTGGGAATATCTTTGGCGCCGGTTGAGGAATTTGCGTGTAATTTTCCCAAATCTTGGCCAGCTCTGCTCCGCTCCTTCCCTGAAAGTTTCAGGTGGATTTGTGAAGTGGGGGCTGAGAAAAAAGGGGGGTCCCAAAACGTGTTTTCCCCATGTTAATTTCCATAGGACGGTCTGACAAGTCTACAGCCCGAACCGTTGAACGGAATTACACCAAACTTGGTAAAAAAAAGTAGGGACTGGTACGCAGATGTACCTTTGCTATGTTTGGTGAAAATTGCTCAAGTGGCTTTTATGAAAATTAACTTCAAAAACACATATATATCCATAGGCGCGCTCCAAGCGCTCACTGGTACGCTTACCGGGGAGCGCAATCGGCTACGGGAGTGCGCGAGCGGAAAGCTGATTGGCTGTCGGATGTCTGTCAACATTCTAAACAGTCCGGAGAGTCTGCCATCTTGTGTCTCGGTAGAATTGAGACACCTGAGGTGAAAATAAAAAGGGGGAAATGATTAAAAGGGGGCAGGGTAGACACCCCCTGACCCCCTAGTAAGCGCTGGGTGCGTTCCCATGTACGCTCTCCCGTACGCGCGCCCTGAGCGTACCACAGGGTGAAACAGAGAAAGAAAATAGATAATACAGCTCTTTTTTGAGAATTGGAGGTAGTTCTAAAAAGAACTGTTTTTTTTTCTTTTTTTATGTTTTTTTATGAACAAAAACAAAAACATTGAATGCAAAACTGCTCAACAGGAGCAAAAAAAAGGGGAGAAATTAGGGCTGGGGAAGGCAGCGGTGTTCTTGCCTCTTGTGTGCAATGAGCTTGATGCTCTGCTCACCATAGCAAAGCATTTCATCGCATTGTTTGCACTTTATAGTAATGTCACTAAAAACAGGTTGAATGTTCGGAATCATCTCCAATTCCGCTGCACGTCCTCTCCCTGATGTTGTGGGTAGATTTTGCATTCAACTTTGGGAGCATTCACCTTTTTTAATCCTTCAGGTATTGAAAAAAACTTCCAAATAAAATGCTCCTTGACCTTGGGCTGAGGAGGCTCTTCATCAATGAATCCATTTGACTCATCGCTGCTGCTGGGTGTTCTGGCAGCCATTCTTTACACAAAATGGTAGGACAGACAAAAACAGGTCTTGCTGTCTCCAAAGTTTCCGGGGGCGCTGACGCGGCGCGTCTAAATGACGTTTTGCTAACATTACGGAAATACTTTTAAAGTTATAATACGGGTATTTACAATCAAAAATACTACTTTTATAAGTATGCTACTGAATTATTTAGTTAAATACATACTTTTTTTTTCCGCACGGAGACATGGCGCTTACGCTGCGCTCTCTGGTAAGCTTACCGGTGCGCGCACCCTGAGCGCCCCAAGACAATATGATGAAAAAAAATGAAAAATACTTTGAAAAAATTATTCTTGTGAAAAAAAATAAAAAGAAATAATAGTTATAAAAAACAGGTAATAAAAAAAAAGTTTAGAAATCGTAGGTTACAAACTCGATATACAAAGGAATTAGGTTTTAAAAAACCTTTGAAATTCATTGAAAAAACCATAGGTTTAACACTCGTTATAGTTAGGAATTAGCATTTAAAAAACCTTTGAAATTCACTGAAAAAAACATAGGTTTAACACCAGTTATAGTTAGCTAGACATTTTACTCATACAAAACCATTGAAATTCCCACGTTATAGTTAGTTGGACTCACTAAAACTTGCACACCCGCAATCCACTGCTGATGATGTCACATATTACATCATTCATGACATGGTCAGTGACATCAGTGATGACTATAACTGGTGTTAAACCTATGGTTTTTTCAGTGAATTTCAAAGGTTTTTTAAATGCTAATTCCTAACTATAATGAGTGTTAAACCTATGGTTTTTTCAGTGAATATATATATATATATATATATATTGCTCACAAACCCCCTTTGCAAAGGGATTAACGGGATGAACTCACAGACTTAAAAGGTTTTACTCTTTTTAATTAATTTTCAGCCTTCAGATAGCGCAAATGCAGTAAAAGGACAAGCACTGATCCACGCGTTTCGGGAGCACCTCTCCCTTCAATATATATATATATCAACCAGGGCAGTGGCAGCCGCCAGGGACTGGACCATGGAACTGGCCCCAGCAAACTCAGAGTTATAATGCACGGGGATTAGGTGAATGCAGTAACAAACACTAAATTTTAAATGCATCGCCCACTAAAGGGAAATAATTGTTGGACTAAAGGCAAACTACAGAGACCAGCGTGCCTCATTCACTCTACCTATCGCGGCACCCACCAGGGGGCAAATATTTACATCCAGCCACCTGTGACGCCTACCAGGGGGAAAACATTCAGTAATAAGCAATTGGAACTGTGTGCCTTTTAGTCACCTTGATGCTTTTGGCATCCTTTGAGAAAGGTTGATGTAGACCGAAATGCATCAGGATACCGCCAGCCCTTTCCAATTTGAAATAAAAGATTTTCATTTCACCTAATGTGTGCGGCTCACCCCTCTTTCCACGAGAAAACTCTGTTGTCATGTATTGCTGCGTGGTCCTGCCGCGAGCAACGCACCTCCTGGTAAAGAGCGCCAACAACTGCCGGCACATAGACCAAACTGTGACTTCTGCGAAAGCAACCAGGGCAGTGGCAGCCGCATGGGACTGGACCTTGGAACTGGCCCCCAGCAAACTCCGAGTTAGAATGAACGGGGATTAGGTGAATGCAGTAACTAACACTAAATTTTAAATGCATCGCCCACTAAAGGGAAATAATTGTTGGACTAAAGGCAAACTACAGAGACCAGCATGCCTTATTCACTCTACCTATCGCGGCGCCCACCAGGGGGCAAATATTTACATCCAGCCACCTGTGACGCCCACCAGGGGGAAAACATTCAGTAATGAGCAATTGGAACTGTGTGCCTTTTAGCCACCTTGATGCTTCTGGCTTCCTTTGAGAAAGGTAGATGTAGACCGAAATGCATCAGAATACCGCCAGCGCTTTGCAATAAAAGATTTTAATTTCACCTACTGTGTGCGGCTCACCCCACTTTCCACGAGAAAACTCCGTTGTCATGTATTGCGGCGTGGTCCTGCCGCGAGACACGCACCTCCAGGTAAAGAGCGCCAACAATTGCCCGCACTTGTACCAAACTGTGACTTCTGCGAAAGCAACCAGGGCAGTGGCAGCCGCCAGGGACTGGACCTTGGAACTGGCCCCCAGTAAACTCCGAGTTAGAATGCACGGGGATTAGGTGAATGCAGTAACAAACACTAAATTTTAAATGCATCGCCCACTAAAGGGAAATAATTGTTGGACTAAAGGCAAACTACAGAGACCAGCGTGCTTCATTCCCTCTACCCATCGCGGCGCCCATCAGGGGGCAAATATTTCCATCCAGCCACCCGTGACGCCCACCATGGGGAAAACATTCAGTAAAGAGCAATTGGAACTGTGTGCCTTTTAGCCACCTTGATGCTTCTGGCTTCCTTTGAGAAAGGTCGATGTAGACCGAAATGCATCAGGATACTGCCAGAGCTTTGCAATTTGAAATAAAAGATTTTCATTTCACCTAATGTGTGCGGCTCACCCCTCTTTCCACGAGAAAGCTCCGTTGTCATGTATTGTGGCGTGGTCCTGCCGCGAGCTACGCACCTCCAGGTAAAGAGCGCCAACAACTGCCCACACTTGGACCAAACTGTGACTTCTACAAAAGCAACCAGGTCAGTGGCAGCCGCCAGGGACTGGACCTTGGAACTGGCCCCCGGCAAACTCAGAGTGGGAATGAACGGGGATTAGGTGAATGCAGTAACAAACACTAAATTTTAAATGCATTGCCCACTAAAGGGAAATAATTGTTGGACTAAAGGCAAACTACAGAGACCAACGTGCCTCATTCACTCTACCTATCGCGGCGCCCACAGGGGGCAAATATTTCCATCCAGCCACCTGTGACGCCCACCCGGGGGAAAACATTCAGTAATGAGCAATTGGAACTGTGTGCCTTTTAGCCACCTTGATGCTTCTGGCTTCCTTTGGGAAAGGTCGATGTAGACCGAAATGTATCAGGATACCTCCAGCACTTTGGAATTTGAAATAAAAGATTTTCATTTCACCTAATGTGTGCGGCTCACCCCACTTTCCACGAGAAAGCTCCGTTGCCATGTATTGCGGCGTGGTCCTGCTGCGAGCTACGCACCTCCAGGTAAAGAGCCCCAACAACTGCCCACACTTGGACCAAACTGTGACTTCGGCAAAAGCAACCAGGGCAGTGGCAGCCACCAGGGACTGGCCCTTGGAACTGGCCCCCAGCAAACTCCGAGTTAGAATGCACGGGGATTAGGTGAATGCTAAATTTTAAATTTACTAAATTTTAAATGCATCGCCCACTAAATTTTAAATGCATCGCCTACTAAAGGGAAATAATTGTTGGACTAAAGGCAAACTACAGAGACCAGCGTGCTTCATTCCCTCTACCCATCGCGGCGCCCATCAGGGGGCAAATATTTCCATCCAGCCACCCGTGACGCCCACCATGGGGAAAACATTCAGTAATGAGCAATTGGAACTGTGTGCCTTTTAGCCACCTTGATGCTTCTGGCTTCCTTTGAGAAAGGTCGATGTAGACCGAAATGCATCAGGATACTGCCATCGCTTTGCAATTTGAAATAAAAGATTTTCATTTCACCTAATGTGTGCGCCTCACCCCTCTTTCCACGAGAAAGCTCTGTTGTCATGTATTGCGGCGTGGTCCTGCCGCGAGCTACGCACCTCCAGGTAAAGAGCGCCAACAACTGCCCACACTTGGACCAAACTGTGACTTCTGCAAAAGCAACCAGGTCAGTGGCAGCCGCCAGGGACTGGACCTTGGAACTGGTCCCCAGCAAACTCCGAGTTAGAATGCACGGGGATTAGGTGAATGTAGCAACAAACACTAAATTTTAAATGCATCGCCCACTAAAGGGAAATAATTGTTGGACTAAAGGCAAACTACAGAGACCAGCGTGCCTCATTCACTCTACTTATCGCGGCGCCCACCAGGGGGCAAATATTTCCATCCAGCCACCCGTGACGCCCACCAGGGGGAAAACATTCAGTAATGAGCAATTGGAACTGTGTGCCTTTTAGCCACCTTGATGCTTCTGGCTTCCTTTGAGAAAGGTCGATGTAGACCGAAATGCATCAGGATACCACCAGCGCTTTGCAATTTGAAATAAAAGATTTTCATTTCACCTAATTTGTGCGGCTCACCCCTCTTTCCACGAGAAAGCTCCGTTGTCATGTATTGCAGCGTGGTCCTGCCGCAAGATACGCACCTCCAGGTAAAGAGCGCCAACAATTGCCCGCACTTGGACCAAACTGTGACTTCTGCGAAAGCAACCAGGGCAGTGGCAGCCGACAGGGACTGGACCTTGGAACTGGCCCCCTGCAAACTCTGAGTTAGAATGCACGGGGATTAGGTGAATGCAGTAACAAACACTACATTTTAAATGCATCGCCCACTAAAGGGAAATAATTGTTGGACTAAAGGCAAACTACAGAGACCAGTGTGCCACATTCACTCTACCTATCGCGGCGCCCACCAGGGGGCAAATATTTCCATCCAGCCACCTGTGACGCCCACCAGGGGGAAAACATTCAGTAATGCTCTATTACTTACCGGTAATCTTCATTACTCCTGGTCCCGTTGTCCTCGGCCCATTCAGAAACTTATGGAGATAACCATCTTCCCGACAAAAAATAAAAACAAGAGGAATGCTGGGATATCCCTACTGCCCCTCCCCCCGGGAGTATAAAGGTAGGATACCCAGCAGCCCTCCTGTCCAAACAAGCCCAGACAGGAAGGCCGGCCGCCCGGGAGGGAGGGAGGGGCGTATGAATGGGCCGAGGACAACGGGACCAGGAGTAATGAAGATTACCGGTAAGTAATAGAGCATTACCCCCAGGTCCCTTATGTCCTCGGCCCATTCAGAAACTTATGGAGAAATACCAAAGCAGAAAAAGCCGGCCTTCCCAACCCAACAGAAGCCAACCCAGGAAACCACACCAAGGCAGCAACCGCAGAAGGAAAAAGGAAGAACCGGGGAAACCCCAGGCCGAGCCCCCGACAAGAGGGACCCCCACCAGACCAGCAGACACCCAACGAGAGCAAGGGCGCACAGCCAGACGACCAGACAGGCCACCACAGAGGCCAACCAGCCCACCGCAGGAACACCCGACAGCCAACCAGCGACAGGGTGAGCACAGACACCCAAGCCACCACAGGCAAGGGGACAACAGCAGAAGAGAGGCCAAAAAAAGAGAAAGGCCAAGAACCACCAGGGCAAAAAGCCAGAAACGGGCAGGAGAAAACAACCCACTCCAGAACCGGCAGGAGACAAGCGGACCAGAGGAACCAAAGGCCCAACCAAGAAGAACAGCGGAAGCCCACCAGACCCCGACCCGGAAGGCAAGACCGAGCCCAAGGCCAGGGAAAGAGAAAAATCCCAGACACCAGGGAACGAAGAGCAAACCCTAGGAAGCCAAGCCACCAGGTCCCGCAAGACGAGGACACAAGGCAAAGGGAACCAGCACCCCCAGGAAACCCGAGCAAGAAGAACCAACAAGGGCAACCAACCGGGACAAATAGACCCGGAAAAAGAGGAAAGGGAACCGAAGGAACCCCAGGAACCCCAAAACAGAACTCCAGCCAAAGCGGAGGAAACGGGAGCAGGAACCCACAGCCCGAAGAAGGCAAACCCGAACACCAAATCAGGAGAGCAACCGGACGGGCCAAGGACCCGGAGGACCCAAGACAACAGCAAGGAACCCACTAAGGACACAACAACCACAGCCAAGCCAAGCCAAACCAGAAAAAGGCCAGGCATAAAGACCCCAAACAGCCCAAGCAAAGGGCCGGGGCAGAAACCCAGAGGCCAGAGACACAGAGGCAAAACCACCCCAGAGGACCTCACAGAAGCAACCGCAGCCAGGGAGGAAAGCACAAGCAAACCACAACCCACAGCCCGGCAAGACTCAAGGCGGGGCCAGCACAGGGGACGAACCCTGCACGGCGGAAAGCCGCAACCAAGGATACAGACAGGAAGCCAAAGCCGAAGCCAAAGCAACCCGGAGAACCAACCCAAAAGAAGGGAAGGGCAAAGAGGGCAAGACCCCGACAGAGCACAGGCCCGAGAGCCAACAGCCCCGTTGAAGCCCCAACGAACCCCAGCAGAGGCAAGAAGGGAAAACAAGAAGGCAACAGCGTGACGGCCAGAAACAAGAACCAGACCGGAACACACCACACCCACAAGCAACCGGAACCCCACGACACAGGGACCAGACACCCCACAGGCATACAGGGCACCCGCAAAGAAGTGCCCCGCCACCCATGAAACTCCCAGAAGAGACTCCACCAGGCAGCCCAGGACCGCAGAAAGAGCACAACCAGGCAACCCAGAGCAGGACGCACAAACAGAAGGCAGACCAGCCCAGAACAGGAGCCAACAGGGAGGAAGCCCAAGGCAACAGGCCACCACAGAAAGCCACGGCCGAAAGCCAAGCAGAAGCAAACGCAGGCCACAGCAACCAGCACAGCGCGCCTCCCACACGGCCAAGCAACGGGGAGACGCGCAGAGCGACCCCGAAGAAACGGGGAGTCGGCGCCCCCGCCCCAAAGGGCCGAGAAACCGGAACACCGGCCAGGAGGAAACCATGCCACCCAGCAAGCCCGGCAGGCCGGGAGGCAGACCCAGCAGACATCCAGTGAGATAAGAATCCACAGGCCCAGGAGAGGCAACAACAACGGCCACCCGGCACCACCACCAAAACCAGAAGAGGCAGGGAAGAAACCCACAGGAAGAAGCCAATCGCACCCCTCAGCTCCAGGCGGCCAGGCAGAAACCAACCAGGCCAGACCAAGCTACCGAGCAGACAGCGGAGCGTGGGGACAACACACCAACCCCGAGACAAGGAGGCATGACAGGACCCCGCAGCCGCCAGGAGGCCCCAGGCAGTCAAAACAGCAGACACAGGAGGGGATGCCAGGAAACAGCAGAACCCAGCAAAGGGAAGGCCACAGCACCAGAAGGACCAAGCAGGCCCCCACCACGCACCACGCCCGACAACAGGCGCAGGCCTGGAGGAACAGAACAGCCGGACCCAAGGCAGCACAAGCCACCCAAGCAGAGGCAGAGGGGAGAGAGCACCCCAAAGAACCAACGGCACCAACGAGAGGAACCAGGCGAAGCCAAGGAAGGGAGGAATAGGACCAGGAACCAGGAGCCCAAAAAAACGGACAACCACACAGAGGCCAGGACGGGGAGAAACAGGACCCCCAAGCAGGGCAGAGGCCACAACAGCCAGACCGCAGTGGAGGCAAGGCCACCAAGGAAGAATAGCACGGCAGGCCCACCGGAACGAGGGGAGCCCAAAGGAACCCCCCCCCCCCCCACCGCGCAGCGGCCCCAGAAGCATGAACAACGACCCACCAACAGACGGTGCAGAGAGCCGGAAGCAGAAGGCAACCCAATCAGGCCGCCTCAGCAGAAAAAGAAGCGACATCGACACCAGAGCACCAGAGGGCAAGGTGCAAGCAAGCAGGCAGGAAAACCCCAACCACACAGGGAACCCAAGAGCAAACAAAGGCAGGAGCAGCGAAAAGAACCAGACACCACAGAGGCAACCGGGACCCCCGCCAGCCTGCGGCAGCCCGAAATGGAAAGGGCAAACACCCCCAGAGGCGCCAAGAGCAGGGGAACACCCCGAAGAAGAGAACCAAGGGAACAGACCCACGGAACTCCCACCCCCGGAGAACCAGGGCCAGCAGAGGGCAGCGCGGACCCCCAAAAAGGCAGCAGCAGGAAACCCCGAAAGGGAAGACAGCACAGAGCCTGCAAGCAAGCCCCGACACCAAACAGAGGCTCACCCAAAGCCGCACAAGGGACCGGAGGACCGACAGAGGGCAAAGTGCCAACCAACACAGCAAAAGAAAGTGCCAGTCAAGGCAACCCAGGAGGCGGACGAGCAGCAGCCCGGCAGCGAGGAGCCTACAACAAGGACAAAGGCACCCACACCCAGCCGCAGCGAAACAGCCCGGCAACAAGAACAAGGAACGTACCCCGCACAGCGACATACCCAGACCCCTGCACAACAAGCGTACAGCAAGGCCAAAGGAAACCGCACACCCAGAAGGGAAGAGGGCCACAGAGCCACCAGACCCAGCACAATACAGACGCCAAAGAACTGCCAAACAAGCCATCACGGCAGGCAGCAGCCCACACACCCATCCAGACCCGGGCGCAAGAAAGCACACCAGAAAACCGGGACCCAAACCCCCTCGCAGCAAACTCAAGCGCGGCGAGAGGACAGGAGGCCTGAACCAAGGGTGGCAGAAGAAAAGTCGGCAGAGCCAAAGACAAGAGGGCAAGACCGACAGCGAGCCAGGGACAGAGCAGCCCTCACCACAGCGGCAGGCAGCACACCCCCCCAGACCCGGGCCCAAATAGAGCACGGGACAAAGCAGTGCAGGAGCAAAAAACACCCCCTGTCGCACACCCCCAACAAAGAACGCCCACGACGAGGCGAGCAGAGGGGGCGCAGGGCAGCAAGTATCGCAGCAACCAAACAAAAGGAAGCTCAGGACATAAGGAAACCTCCGGGACCAGAGCCTGCAGCCAAGAGGACAGACCAGAAAGCCCCTGCAAACAAGAAAACGGCAGGACAACAAAGTACTAGGAGGCATCCAAACTCCGGCAACCGTTGTACTGACATGCTGGCAATGAGACACAATGACATAGGCAGCACGTATACCATTCCTGTTACAGTCAACACAAGCCGGAAAAGTAGACTGCAAAGCCACACTCCACGAACACACCGCAGGCAGAGAAGCACCAACTGAGCAGCCACCGGGTGTACACACAGAAAAAGCAGCCCGAGATCGAGCAACACGCTCCGAAGCATGCCACATCAGTGTAATCCTTTCATCACTGCTACACGAAGCTCAAGTAAAGTCAGAAAGAGTGGTAAAATTGTGTTGAGACATCCGGCATAGAACACAAACAGCACCTCCGAAGATGTGTTCCGAGGAAGCAGGTGCCGGACCGGCAGCGTTGTACCGAGACACCCAGCCCAAGTGCGGAGATGGACAGAGAAACAGCATTACACACTCAGATAGGGCAAAAAACACCGCAAAGCGGGACTCACCCGGAGCGGGGGCCCGAGCAGCAACAGAAAGGCCCCCACACCAACAGCCGGATCCGGGAACGAAGAGCCAGCGCAGCGCGTCTCCAACCCGGCCAGGCTCGGGGAGACGCGCACAGAGACCCGGAAGCAACCGGGAGGCGGCGCACCAGCCGCAAAGGGCCGGAAACCCGGAACAACGGCCGTGAAGAAGTCAATCCCCACCAGCAAGCCCGGCAGGCCGGGGGGGGAGACACATCAGGAAATCCAACCCCTGCCCGCGAAGCCAGGCAGCCGGGCAGGAGGAGCCAGAAGAGTCTGCACGCCACTCAAGCCCAGCAGGAGCCGGTGCAGCCCCTCATCACCAACAGCATCCATCAGCCATTCTGTCGAAGACAGAAAAAAAGAACAGGAGGGCTGCTGGGTAGATCCTACCTTTATACTCCCGGGGGGAGGGGCAGTAGGGATATCCCAGCATTCCTCTTGTTTTTCTTTTCTGTCGGGAAGATGGTTATCTCCATAAGTTTCTGAATGGGCCGAGGACATAAGGGACCTGGGGGTAATGAGCATTTGGAACTGTGTGCCTTTTAGCCACCTTGGGGCTTCTGGCTTCCTTTGAGAAAGGTCGATGTAGACCGAAATGCATCAGGATACCGCCAGTGCGTTGCAATTTGAAATAAAAGATTTTCATTTCACCTAAAGTGTGCGGCTCACCCCTCTGCCACGAGATAAGCACCTCCAGGTAAAGAGCGCCAACAATTGCCCGCACTTGGACCAAACTGTGACTTCTGCGAAAGCAACCAGGGCAGTGGCAGCCGCCAGGGACTGGACCTTGCAACTGGCCCCCAGCAAACTCTGAGTTAGAATGCAGGGGGATTAGGTGAATGCAGTAACAAACACTATATTTAAATGCATTGCCCACTAAAGGGAAATAATTGTTGGACTAAAGGCAAACTACAGAGACAGGTCGATGTAGACCGAAATGCATCAGGATACCGCCAGCGCTTTGCAATTTGAAATAAAAGATTTTCATTTCACCTAATGTTTGCAGCTCACCCCTCTTTCCACGAAAAAACTCACTGAAACAACCTTTATTTTTTTAGTGAATATACATATATGTGTGAGTCGATTTCAGGCCAACCAAACCAGGTCCGATTAATTTTCAAAACCACCACGAAAACAAGGAACTGTTTTGCCTGCCCAGCAGGCTTGCTCACCAAGGTTGCTATAATATTATATTTTAGACGGTATTATAGACGGTCGCATAATATTAAAGCGCCATTTTTAAGTACATTCCATTAATATGGACTTTCATTATAAATACATATTTACAATGTTTCCAAAGATTTAAATTCACAAATCTATTTTGTCGTACTAATTTGTCAAATGGACAAATCATGGGCAGTGTTTATTGCAATCTTTACTAATCCAATTGGACCATGTGTCTTAGTAAAAGGACCCTGGGCAGGTCCTGCCATTTGCCGATACACGGCGAGATTAACACAAAGGAGTAACATCTCACACATGGTCCAATAGGAATTTATTCGGCAAGTAGGGCATTTTTCTACTTGCTGAATTAATTACTTGCAAGAAGCTCTGGGTGTCCAAGTCTCTTCCTTGATGGGAAGTTTGTTCGGAGCGAAAATGTAGGTTTGCTGGTAACCTAACTTGGACCGCCCACGACATTTCAGGATCTCTCGACCACAACTTGTGGATATATATATATATATATATATATATATATATATATATATATATATATATATATATATATATATATATATATATATATATATATATATATATATATATATATATATATATATATATACATACATACCTTGATGGTATAGTTGTAGTTGATATGCATTCCATTGGTTTGTAGCTTGAAATATAAACACTTGTTAATGTGATAGAAACCACCCTTTGTGCCTTGCTTCTTTGATCAGGTAGCAGTCTTTAACCTTCGGTATAGATCTCTCTCCTGTGACTATTAACTAAAGGGAAAATGCATGATTGATATTTGTCAGACTCTAAGAATATTCTAAAAGTCCTCAAAATTACCTTCTTTTTCTTTCGCTTTTTGGTGGATTTCAGCTTTTTGCCATGCTTGAAAATTGCACGGAAGGTGTCCGGTGACATCTGAGCTGTTACTTTCATTTTCAAACTATCCAGGTTGCCTGAGGGAGGGAGGGAGGAGGGGGCGGGAGAGAGAGAGAAAAGAAATAAGTTGTTGATGTCTACCCATAGTTGGCTTGAACATCATAGCATCTTTTTTGGTACAGTTCTATTCATCTAGCCTCTGTGATTTCGTTAATGATATAGTATTCTAATCATTTTCTTAATCCATCACTTAATCTATCACTTCTATTATCTCACTGATGACATTTAGAGGGCCAGCTCCAATTGTCTGCCCCTTCATTCACTCCAGTTTCTTCCAAGATTATTTGGGTTCTTCCCCTCTTAGTGTGTGTAGCAACACAGTTGCATTGTGTAGATTTCTCTCCTCCTCACCCTCTAAAGTGTGCCACCTCTTTTATTGTAGGACAGTTTATTTTCTTAGGTTATTCAAATATGCAACCTCTGCTCTTTCAGTGGATTCCTACCATTCCTCTTCTGAAGTTGTGGAGCCTCTTTTCACTCCACGAACTTTCCATTGTCTTATCTGCTCAAGCAAGCCTCCTCCCCTAGCATCAGTGGTTGTCTAATCCATAGATTGCTTTAAATGAGTTTAAGGTATCCTGGAACAACCACAGTCCAGTGATGTTTTCCCATTGTATTATTTCCTCCTGATGATGCTCTTTGTATTTGACTATACTGATTCAATTGTTTATCCTTTGCATCTCATTGAACATTGTTCTTTAAATGCACTTAGGTCAGTTGACTGCCATGGTTAATCTTCATGAACCACAGGTGAATTGTGTGCAGTTGTGTGAGCCTTCAGCAGCCTATGTGGTTACTTGGTGTATGTAATGGCCCATACAGCTTGGTTCTAGTTATGCACTTCATGAAAGAACAGAACCCTCTGGAGAAATTAGTAAATTATTGTGCATGTCCCAAAGCATTGTGAAAACACTTTCCTAATTGCTAATGCTCTTTTAGGACCTTTGGAGAAAAACTCCAGAAGGTATGGTCAGATTTCTCACTTGTTTATATGGTTGCTCACCACCTTTATAATATATGAATTGTTGAATGTGCTTGGGAGTGGTGCCAGTCAATAAAGGGAGGGAGCAAAAAAAAAATAACAGAAAATAATTTTGAGCTAAAGGTGTGAGTATCATAGATTAGAGGTGATGTACACCAATGCATTTTCTAACAGGAGTTTCTCTTGTTTGACTCACTGAAGTGACTGGGTTCATTAAAGTATGCTAACCCAGAAGGAGATGAGATCTAAGGAATGAAATTACTGTACAATTTAGCCATTGTCAGATATAGTGAAACTCTAGAATTAGAAAAACATTGGATGTAAAATAAATATTGAACGATGAATATTGACTAATGCTACACCCGAATGCAGGTGTGTGTAATAAAACAACTGAATTTGAAGTTCATGTCATAATACTGTGCTTACATTTGGCTCAATTGCACAAGCACATTATCTCTCTGTATACACACACACTCACCCACACACCCACTCATATATATATGTACATACATATATTTTTTTGGGGACAAATACATATATATTGTTTTCACTGAAAAGACAAGGTTACAATTACATAGTTAAGTATGGTTATAGGGTCCTAACTTACTTTAAAAAAAACAAAAATTCACGTAAAAAAAGAAAGGGTAAAATAACATAGGAGGTCATTAGGATTGCGGTTTTCCGCATCCTCCGGGCCGGCGGAAGTGTCTGCCGGCCCGGAGGATGTGGAAAAACCGCTGCGAAGCCTTGAAAGACCCCCCACCAGATTAAGATGGCTGGGGGGTCAGGAAGACCGTCCGCCGCTTTTACGCCGCAGTCGCCTTACGACCGTGGCGGAAAAGCTCTAATATGGAGGCGGTGTCTAACAGACACCGCCAGCCATATTAGGATGGGGGTGAACAGATGCCTTTCCGCGGCGGCTTCTCCGCCGTGGAAAGGCATACGGTTATTTCTTTGGGGGCCCGTTGCGGGCCCCCAGGGTGACGGGGGTGCACATGGGGGGTACCTATGGTACCCCCCTGCATTTGCATGCCCAAAGCGGCAGGCAACACGCGGTGCCTGCCGCTTTGTGCATGCAAATGTGAAGCATGCATTTTTATCGTTGCGGCGGGTGCTGCTTCAAGCAGCACCCGCCGCAATGTTAAACATACAGGATGTGACCGCCAGGGTGGCGGTCACATCCTAATTTGCACGGAGGGACCGCCGCTGCCCCTGCGGACGGTCCCTCCTCCTCTGGGGTGAAAGACGGACGCAGGTACGTCCGCCATCCTAATAGGGCCCATAGTTAGGTGACAGAATAACTAACATTCAAAAACCTAAAGACAACTGAAACTGATGACATCATCCAGTGAATATGTTAGTGTGTTATGTCTGTTTAAAATCAAAGTGCCGCTACTCAGAAGAACCAGCTCATCACTCAAAATAGCTTGAAAATGAAAAAAGAAAATAGCTTAAAAATTAAAAAAGGTACTTTTCAGGACCATACTTATGCGTTAAATAAATGAAAAAAATATGTTCTTTGTCATTGTTGGTCCCCAACTATCAAATTTGCAAAAAGGAGTAAAAAATGTGCGCCAATGTTTTGCTAATCAAATAATATTTTTGAGCCATGACCAGCGGTTATTGGCTGCAGGGCCTTGTCTGTGGTCAGGCCTTGTGCCCAGCACACAACAGTTGGCCATCCCCCACTGTACACAGCCTTCAACTGTGTGCAGTTGGGTTGCCAGTAAAACCTGGTCTGTGGTCAAAAGCAGTCCGAGGTAGCTTGTGTTACTGTCTGCAGGGGACCTGGCAGTTTGGCTGGATTGTTCCTATTGAAGCAGGACGAACGCTGATTTGGTTATGGCTCGTCTTTGTCTAGAGTGGACGACTTGGTAAAAATGGACTGGAATAGGCCCCAAGTGATTGACAGTGGAAGAGATTAATTGATTGATTTCTTCTATCACCTTATTTGTTGTTGTATTTAATTAATTAGAGCACATTTCAACAGATATGACAGAGATTAAACCATTTGGAGTCCTGGTGAGTCCATGACATTTTATCATAATCCCACTTTTGGACAAGAAACCATAAACGCATCACCTTGCTTCCTCTCTATCAGTGCTTCAAGAATATCGCGTGCCGGCAGCTCTCCAATGCTGTTATCGTCTAGGTCCAGTTCCTTAAGGGTATCTGAATACATTATCAGACTAGAAGAAATAAGACAAACTAAAACATTTAATTTCACAATGCGACCAATGCACAACATGCAATACACAATATTATCTTAGAATACAACTCGCAAATTAAACTGATTACAGTGGTTATAAGAATAGTCTTTTGAGACTTATTACCCGTGTTCGCAAAATGATGGAAAGTCCTTGAACATCTGTTTCATTTTAATTGCCACAATAATCTGTTGCCTAAATCCGGAAACTTGTAAATGTTAATCTGTAAAGTTTTAAATGAGAATTTTTATGATATTTTGTATATGAGATTGTTTTTATGAATTTCTGAAATTCGAATAAAGATTTTTGAATTGAATTGATTGAATAGTCTTTAGTGTTAAGAATCAAAAATGTATTTATTGAACGGGGTGTCCTAACTGGAGCAATTATCAAATGCCAGTGCAAAATAAGTCCAACAGAAGTACCAGCAACAGGGCTGGTATCACATTTGCACAAATCTAGATCTGGAATTAGTGGCTATGGCAATGCTTTAACAATGGCAGTTTCTCTCTTTTTCACACAACAGCAACACATTGTAGGAACTCCTAGTAAGACAAAGACCCATATTACTAATGCCCTTGTGAGGGAAGTGATAATTAATGTGCCGGACAAAATCCAATACTGAGGTGCTTAACATTTGTAGGGTGCAATAAATGTCACATCTTTTGAGTTGTGATTACAAAAATGGGGCATAACGTGTGAATGTGGTGCTCAGTGCACCAAAATCCACTTGTCCCGATATCTACTGGGCCTTTTTCCCCCAGTTAGTTTTAGCGGAGTCAACCTGCGAAAATTAACCTGGCGAATATTTAGGGTAATCGTTTTTTCTGCAAAATACACAATGCCATTTTTTCCGGAAACACGAGTTATTACACATACCGCCATTTGAAAGGTATGCTGTTATGTGGGCCGTAGTGTCAATTAAATTGGCATCTGTCAACTTCAACAAACCGTATATCATTGGTATGGCATGATCTCATTAATTAGATAGATTAAGTACCACTAAACAAAACATGCAGTATCCCCGAGTCATGCCGTTCCTTTCTGTCCTGATAGAAAAATCACGGTGTCTGGCAACAATAACAGCACTATGAGCTTTGAGTTAGATTTTTTTTAAATACTAAAGGTGCAGCTTATCAGCATCACTCCCTGTACTATTCTGAGGCCTTTATGCCATATAAATAGCCACAAGAATGGGACTGCACTTTCTATTATCTGTTGTCTTAGTGATTGAAGGAAGAGTAGAGTGCAAATGTAATAGGACTCACATTGCCCTGCCTCTCTCCTGAATCCAGGCATTTGGCAAATAAGTATTTTTCCTGGGTTGTGGAGTGAGGATTACACAGTAACGCTGGCCTACATATTACATATGTTCACTTGTTACTCTCTTTTCTAAGCTTACTTGAACCTCAAAGTTTTCAAACGTAATTACGTTTGTGCCTTTGCACCACCATGGCTGCCTAGTAAATACAATGAGTTACCACTATTTAGCCAAATTAAGCATTATGCCAAGGTGGGCCCCAGCAAACCCAGCAAGCCCACAATTTGTAAAATACCACCATAATTTATGGGCTAGCATTCTAGCAGGTGTGGTCAGCACTGTGTCATGGATGTCCACAATATGTTAAGAAATACAGCAATTGTGCCACAAACGCCACAACACGCCAGGGACTTACTACCACACTGCCAGGATGAACCTTATGCCAGCGTTGGGTACAATTTTTGTTCAATGAATGCCCACAATAGTGTGACAAGTTAACATTATACTGCTAGGAATGAGGGGGCATGGCTAACTGCCGAACATGGCAGTCGCATAATTGTGGGGCTCCCATCCCGGGGCCCGACATCCCGCAGTATGACTCGATAATACATGACATCGGCCGACAATAGCTAGCATGGACAACTGGTAGACCCTGAGGATTGCATATCTTCTTTGGCAGCGCCCAAATCCTGCACACGCTCACACAGCAATACTCAGACACTGAGGCGGCACCAAAATGGCGGATCAAATCTCTGCCTGAAGCGGAGAAGACATCAGCCTTGCATCCGGACAACGATGGGTCCCGCTTGTCACTGTCCCCCAATAAGCGCCCTCACCTCCAGAGCACCAAAGACGAGGAGAGATCGACGAGCCGGAGGCCGTGGGTCACTGCCAACGACTTGCATCTGAGGCCTGTTTAGGGTTCACTCAAGTGGCAGGATTGGTAGGACTGCATAACACCAAAAGAAAGGTACCTAATGCAGCTGACACACTGACGAAAGACCCTACTTACTGCAGAGCTGACTGGAAGTACCGGGCTGAGCTGACCTGGCCCGTACGCACGGTTCCCCTGGAGAAGTAGGTGAGAGACCTAACCTGAATGCAAGGAGGCTGGACACTGGGCCTATTGCCATTAGCTGTTACGATACAAGGGACACATACGGTAATTGCACCTACCGACTGGGAAAAAGAGGGACTTTCCGAGGAGCAGGAGGCGGACATTGCTATAATTCCCCCCAGCTTCTCCAATGCCTACCAGGAGTTGATGCGCGCGGCCAGACTGTGACGCACTTGTACTGGTTCCTCTTTCTAGCGCCCAAACACAGATTTCATACTCACTGTGCTGTAAACGAACGGGCGGTTGCGGCAGGGCCTGGTACACGCATTGTTGCCAACACGCCAAAAGAATCACAGGGCGATAATACCCACCGGCTGGGTGAGTGAGGGGCCCCCCAGAGGGAGTACACCATTGCTGTGTCCCCGTCAACCGACCCTGGTGCTTGCGGTGAACCAACACGGGCGCCCTAACAGAAACATACCTGCACTTTGATGTGGCAGGGTGGGGACAAACAGGACCCGACCCCCCTCCATGATAGCACTGTAACTATACTCGTATGTGGGCCTATGCAGAACTCATTTTATACAATATCACTTGGCACATATTCAGGTCCTTGACACTCGACAACACTGGGATACCTTCATCGTATAACCACAAAGATGCCTGACTTGAATACGGCCCGCCTGGGACTACCAGTCACACACTAAATATAGTGAGCAGAAGACTATACCCCAAGAGGTGCGCCTGAATGGAAACCAATGCTCAGATGGTATAGCCTGGCAGTAGGAACCCACTGAATAAAGCATTGGAACGGAGCTAGAAGGAAAGCCATATCTCCTTGGGGAGGAAGACTGCTGGAGCGTGCACCTCCCAGTAGCACTGCATTAACCAAAAGTCTACACCATAGTCAATCATAAGCGCTAGATTACAATTGGACTCGCAAAAGGGAGAAATAAGGACACTGAGGACACTAATATCCCCTCCGCCAATGCACCCACAGACATGGTCCCTCCCACCGCAGAAAGTCCACAGCCGGATAAGCTGGACCTCATTTTACAAGAAATACGGCAATCCCGTGCATTAATGGAACAGCAGCTGAGTTCACTAACCACAGAAGTTGCCCTAATCAGAGATGACCACAAAAACCTTGCAGATAAAGTGTGCACCAATAAAGCAGAAGTGCAAGAATTGATCCAGAAGCAGAAAGAACACTCTTCTACACTGGAACGCCTACAGTACCAGATTACATCCCTGCAAGAACGAGTGGAGGACGCAGAAGGGTGGTCGAGCCGCAACAAGGTTCGTATTATAGGGATGCCAGAAAACACAAAAGGCCAAAACGCGATGCTGTTTATAGAATCATGGCTGCGATTACTGATGCCAGCAGGAAGAGTAACTGAAACCTTTTGTATCAAGAGGGCTCATAGAGTTCCCACCAGGAGCAGAGTGCCTGGTATACCGCCTCGTACTAAAGTTGCCAGAGTGCTTAATTATAGGGACCGTGACCAGATTCTCCAAGTGATACAAAAGGGGGTGGTGATGGACGGAGTATCTGAATCAATCAAACACTCACACCCAGTCAAAAGATCTGGGTTTAATCCATCACCGTTCTTTAGCCCACTCTGTCCCCACAAATAACCAGGGATTACCACAATTGTACAGTGGTTTAAAGGTTTCTATTAAATTAGCACAGTTAATTAAAACCATTGCTATAGAGTGTCAACATAGCGCAAGTATTAGGTTAAAAGCAAAAACTAAGAAAACCGTCAAGGTTTAAGTTCCTATACATATAACTAAAAAGGCAATCTTGTAGTTACCATTGTAATCACATAACAGGATTCCAAGGCCTAAAATAAAATAAATTAGTACAGGAATACTAGAGCAATGGACGAAAAAAGTCTCTGATAAGTTTTTTTTGGGGGGGGGCTGGAAGAGCAGGGGCCAAGGAGGGTAAAAAGAGATTCTCCAGGAGTCTCACATATTTTCCAGTCCTTACAAGCACTTGAGTGTCTAAGGAGGTAAAGCAAAGGGCCGATGCCTCCCAACATGTTCTAATGCCCCATTTTAAATATAGGGGTTTTAAAAGAAGTCATCTGGGAGCGTCAAGGGTGGGACAACAGCACAGAAGATGCAACAGTGATTCGGACCTGTAGTTGCACAGTCTGCAGGCCCCCTCCTCACTTGTTGGAGCCCATTGGTTGAAGGCAGTGGAGCGCAGTCCTAGAAGACGCATGAACATTATGTTCTTCCGAGCCACTGAGTTCAAATTTTCTAGGAGGTAAGATTGAGGTACCCCAGGGAGGTATGAGGTGTTCAGGGGAAGCAAGACAGTTGATGTTTTTAGAGCCTGGGTGTCCATCCGGTGGGAAATGTGTCTGGCCTGTTTATTGATAACCTTTTTCCAGACTGTGTATGGAATAGTGTTAGTAATGAGTTATCGATGTCTAGCAATCTTATGACCTTTATGATTTGATGATTCCACGGATTCCCAGGGCTGGCAAGAGTTTCTTTTAACCGGGCTTTTAGGGTGTTGTCTGCTGCTTTTAGTGTCCTTATAAATTATTTCAGGGTATCAGCCTCACAAAAAATAGATTGTCTTTGAAGGCCCAGCTCCAGTCGTAGTCTTGCCCTGTGGATGAAATTCGGAAGATGGAATATTTTGTTATAAA
The DNA here is from genome assembly GCF_964263255.1 of Lissotriton vulgaris. Lineage (NCBI taxonomy): Eukaryota > Metazoa > Chordata > Amphibia > Caudata > Salamandridae > Lissotriton > Lissotriton vulgaris. The sequence continues at coordinate 601,433,260 of NC_141699.1, read as the reverse complement.
TGGAAACCTGGGCGTGGTCGAGACTTGCCGAGCATGTGCCAGGGAAGGCCTGATGCCCATAGTTTAAGGCGGGGAGAAGAGTGGCTTTAATCACCTTCAGAATGGGTTCTGCAGAAGGACTACTCAGGGACTGGTTAAGTCGGGTCAGAGAGTATGTTATTGCTCCAGCTCTCTTTTTCAAGGCGGCTAGGTGAGCTGATTGTCTAGAGGACTCGCTAAACCAGCCCCCCAGGTAATTATATTTTGATGTTTTGATCTTTGTGGGCCCAATGTTCCACCTTAAATTTTTCTTGTTCTTGCAGGGCCAAATATAAAAACCTTCGTCTTTTCCTGTTTGATTTTTAGAGCGTTAGCAGTATTATATTTGTGGAGCCTGCTTAAAGCTCGTTGGAGGCCATATTGTGCCTGGTCCATTATAACAATATTGTCAGCATATTGCAAAATGTGCAGGTTCGTTTTTGGAAGGCCCAGTTTTGGCGGAAGGAGATTGCTTTTCTCCAGGAATGTTCCCAGGTCAGCGGTGTAAAGGTTGAACAAGAGGGGGGCGAGAACGCAACCTTGCTTTAGGCCATCTGAGGTAGGACTTTTTGCAGAGACTGTCTTAGGGCCAGTTTTAACTTGTACCCATGTGTTCTTATGCAAAGAGATAAGGGCTCCTAACAGACTCTGAGGGATCCCCCCTTATCTAATTTCCTCCATAAGGTGTTATGAGACACTTTATCAAAGGCAGTGCTGTAGTCTATAAAGCAGCAATAAAGAGGGAGATGATTTTCTGTGCTGCTTGTTGACTCAGGATAGCTAGAGTGGTGATGTTATCTATTGTAGAGGCCGAGGGTCGAAACCCAGTTTGGAAATATGATAGAATGTTGTTTTCTGCTACCCATTTTTCTAGCGACCTGAGAAGACACCGGGCATATAACTTGGCCTCAAGATCTAATAGGGCAATGAGTGGATAATTAGCTGGAAGAGAGTGCAGTGACAGCATTTTACCTTGGTTGTCCAGAAATTCAACCACCATGCAAGAACTAGCTTTTTACCTTGGGTGGGAATTGGGCATAATGCCATGAATGCCTACTTTTTCAAGAAATAACACCATTACATGAGGCGCAGAGTTTACTGTAGTGAGCAATGAGCAGCATACCATGGATGGCTAAAAGTTGCCAAAAATAACCTTCACTGTGCCAAGGCCAGCATATTATCCTGGTGGGTAGTGGGCACTAAGCTCTTATATATTAACACAGAAGTTTTCAAACGGGGGGGGGGGCTTAAGTGATCTCAGGGGGGGGTGCGCCAGGCTCTGGATAAGAGAAGCATCATTCTTTGTTTTAAGTGATAAGAAATCAGTGGCAGTAAGCCACTTTGTAATGGGCCTCACTAACATATTTTGTCATTTATATCCTGACTGTGAGTGTGTGTGTAAAAGGGGTAACATAACTTAACTGCAATGTTTAACTATGTTAATACATATTTAAACATTGCAAATTTAACAGAATCATTGTGAAAATTGAGGTGGCCCGATGATGTTTCTTTTTAACATGGATGCATGGCACGGCATTAAGAACTTTGAAGACCACTGTACTAACACATGCAAATTAGCCTGCAAAACACTTGTACGCCTGCTGACAAACACAAGTGCTCACATACAGCATACATGATAATGTTTTCTAATACTAATACTGTCTTTCCAGTGGTTGTCCAAATCGTACTCTGAGCTGCTTCACCCCGGGCTTTAAGTGGGCTGATAAAAGGGTGTGGGGGGTGAGGAGGTCTCCAGAATGGGTTGGCCTGTGTAATTAAGGGGATGGCTTTAACACAGTAGCTACAGTTCTGTGGCTCCCGCAGTGTGCAGCCCAACTGGTATTTTGGTGCCTCTCTGAGCTTTCTGTTATTGCATCCAGATATATAACCCAACAACTGATATACACCTAAAACCAGCCAAGACTATTGGCTTTTTCAATGATTGTTAGTTGTTTAAGATAAATTAGAAGCTGAGTTTGTGGTAAATAATTATTACTGAAAACATATCAATTCAGAAATTGTGAAACTAAATAAATATTACTTATGCGTGTGGAAGAGGTAGTGGTCTTCAGAGTGTCTCAATCACTCCTGTTATGTTAATTCTATGTTAGACATGTATGTCCATTTTCTCTCCATATCTCCTTCTTCTGCATATCTTACGCCTCATTCTAATTAGCACCCTGTTTTATCTCTCCTCAATGCATTTCCTCAAATCTCCTTCCCTACCCCCCAACACACACAACACTCCACTCTCCTGTAAGCACTTCATTTTCTTTTACTATTGCTTTGTAAATATTTTGTCAACTGTAATCTTCCTTCACATACATTTGCACAGAATAACAATTGCAGCTGGAATACATGACCATTGTTCTGTGTGCTCTGCAGAGAGGTCAAGGATTGGATGACTATGTATTCACACCACCTTTTTTGACCCACTGACAGGCACTGTGAGAAACTTGCATTGCCTTCAGCCTCATCTCCAGACCTCTCAAATATGGACCTTTATAAACACCTGGAGCTCACTCAGTTCAAAATATGTACGTACACTACACGAAGAAAATACAGAACACAACATGCTGGAAATATTAAACGCTCTTAAGGAGTGGAAGACTAAGTAAAGCATGAAAAGGAACAACATCGTGGACATGGAATCCCTAAACTTTTTTTACATTCATTGTTCAGAAATCAATCAGTGTTTTTACCAGTAAAGTGCAATGATATATGACCTCGTAAGGACCCGTTTGAATGTCCGTTTTTAATTTCTACTAAAGTGGAGATCTAGAGGGACCCGGCCCACTTAAAGCCACGGCTTCTCCTCTTTCCCAAATGTCCTGCACCTGCCATTGCAGTGGGTGCTCCCAGATAGATCAAAGGAGACTCTTTTCCAAACCTTGTAATGCAAGTGGAAGGTTTTTTCTTATACCTGTAAAGCAATAGGTACTTTATGTTTGTAGCAGTGTGTCACAAATTGTCTCTTCCTGGAACAACAACATAATGCTTCACCTCAAGACTGTACTACACAGTGCCAGTGGGTGGAAACAGCAGAACAAAAGTCCCACTGTGAAAACTATTTTCCTTCAACCTTGTAATGAATTTTGGCCAGCTTGATTTTGGAAAAGGAAACACGCTCAGTCTGTTCTAAATCGACATTCAATAAACATGTTTTATTAAAATGTTGTCAAAAAATAAATACAGGGCAACTTCAGCAATAATGTTGCCAGTTGACCTTATAAGAAGACCGCTCCCTGTACCAGGCGCTTTCTTCTATGAATGAAGCCTTTTTGTACCAGAGTGAAAAGGGGTGGGTGTAGAAAAGAATACATTCTGAAGGCCGTCTCAGGGAATATGTGCTGTTTGTCCTCTCCTTCTCTTTGTTAGGAAACAGCATGTGCTACTTTCCCCTCTATTCTAATAAACTACAGGCAGAGTCAGCTAGCAGCAGGAGATAGCTGAAAGAATCAAGAAAGGACTTTAAAGCTGATTAACCTGCCCATCTTTACAGTGGAGTCACTAGAAGTGAATTTTTAAAGGGGAACATATTGGGCACAGTACAGATGAGCATATATATATATATATACATATATGTTCACTAAAAAAAACAAAGGTTACAGGAACGTTATAGTTAGGCTCATATTTAACTTGTACAAAACCAGTAAAATTCAGCAGTTATTGTTACCTGCCCTAACTATAACTTACGCCCCACAATGCACTGCTTATGACCTCACATTTTACATAACTCATGACATGGTCAGTGACATCACAGATGACATTTCAAATTACATGATGCATTACATCATCCAGTGAGTGTGTGTTTTTTCTAAAACTTTATGTGTTGTTAAACATATATACCAAGGTACCACATAAGATATAACAGTATACTTTCTATACTTCTAATGAGTGATACTATTTCTAACATATATTATGTGAGTGGCGGTGTGAGTGTGTGTATATGTCTGTGAGTAGGTGTCTAGGTGCTGATGTGGGTGGATGAGTGGGTGTGTGAGTGACTGTATGGGTGTATAAGTAGGGATATGAGTAGCTGGGATCACTGAAATAATATCGAGTGTCAAAATATCGACTAGCAAAAATATTGTGGACAAAATATCGACAGTCAAAATATCGAGTTTGTATCTACAAACAGGTAAGTACAAAAATATCGAGTACAAAATATTGTTTACAATAATATAGTTGTAAAAAATATCGACTTTATAAAAAACAGTGTTAAATTAAATTAATATTAAAATGTAATTACTAAAATATATTTAAAAATACTTACATTAACTTATAATAATTAAATAATAAATGAAAGTAATAAAACATTTTTTTACAATATTATTTGTTAAAACATATATATATATTAACATACTATAATTAAATAAGATACTAAAAACTGACCCTGAACCCTAAAAATACCCCTTTACCCAAAAACCCAAAACCGACCCTAAACCCTAAACATACCCCTTTACCCAAAAACCCAAAACTGACCCTGAACCCTAAAAATACCCCTTTACCCAAAAACTAAAAACTGACCGTAAACCCTAAAAATACCCCTTTACCCAAAAACTGAAAACTGACCCTGAACCCTAAAAATACCCCTTTACCCACAAACTGAAAACTGACCCTGAACCCTAAAAATACCCCATTACCCTAAAACTGAAAACTGACCCTGAACCCTAAAAATACCCCTTTACCCTAAAACTGAAAACTGACCATGAACCCTAAAAATACCCCTTTACCCAAAAACTGAAAACTGACCCTGAACCCTAAAAATGCCCCTTTACCCTAAAACTGAAAACTGACCCTGAACCCTAAAAATGCCCCTTTACCCAAAATTAATCAATATTATTTAATTACCAATTAATTATTAATTAACAATAACAATAAAGTAAATATATTAGCACATTACCTGTAATTAATTTAATAATTAATATTATTTTACCCCAATTAATTACTTTACAATAACACAAAATTATATATATGTTAAATTTACTCTAATTAATGTAATTAACTAATTACAAATAATTAATTACCAATTAATTACTAAAAAAAATATGTACTAAATTATATTAATTAATTAACTAATTAATATTAATTAATTGTCAATTAATTATTAATTAAAAATATTTACAAACATATATTAATTAATTAATTATTATTAAATTACTTCCCACCCTATTCCCCTATAAACCCACAACCCGCTACAGAATTACATTACGCAATTATTATAAAAACAAAATTCATTTAATAAAATATTTTATAACATTAATACACACTTTTCACACATATTATTACATAAATATACACTATAAAGTATTATATATCATTAAAAATTCGATATTTTTGCTATCTATATTTTATACAGTCGATATTACTTCACTTACCTTAAAAACGATATTTTTGTAGTCGATATTCTGTCCAGTCGATATTTTGTCCAGTCTATATTTTAAAGTCGATATTATGTCCAGTCGATATTTTGGAGTCGATATTTTGTCTGTTTACCGAGTAGCTGTGTGGGTGAGTGAGTGCCTGTGTGAGTGACTATGTTGATGAGTGTGACACGCTGTATGGATGGGTGAAGGGTTGTATGAGTTGGTACGTAGGGACTGGGTGAGTGTGTGGGTGTCTGAATGGCTATATAAGTGAGTGACTGGCTGTGTAAATGGCTGTATGAGTGAGTGAATGGCTGTTTGAGTTGCTGTTTGCTTTAGTGAATTGGTGTCTGAGTGGCTGTGTTATAAAGTAAATGTTTGTGTAAATGGATGTACGGGTGAGTGACCAGATGTGTTATTGCTTGCATGGATGTGAGAGTGGGTAAGTAAATAGTTGTTTGGGTGTGTGAGGGAGTATGTGAGTGAGTGGCTGTGTAGGGAGGCTGCATGTGTGAGTGAGTGGGTGTGTGAGTGGATATATATGTGCATATGTGGGCGAGTGAGTGACTGTTTGGGTGAGTGTGTAACTCTGTGAGTGGCTGTATGGGTAAGTGACTGGTTGTATGAGTATTTTATAGGTGAGTGAATGGTTGTGTGAGTGCCTGTATGAGTGAGTGAGTGGGTGTCAGAGTGGCTCTATAGATGAGTAAGTGAAATTTGAGTACTTCTATGGATCTTGAATAGGTATGTGAGTGGTCATGTGAGTGGGTACATGGAAGGTTGTATAGAGGTGTGAGTGGTTCTGTGGATGATGTCATCAGTGATGTCACTGACCATGTCATGATTGATGTAATATGTGAGGTCATAAGCAGTACATTGCAGTATGCAAGTTATAGTTAGCTCAGATAACTATGACTGCTGAATTTCAATGGTTTTGTGAGTGAAATCTGAGCCTAACTATAATGTACCTGTAACCTTTGTTTTTTCAGTGAATTTCAGTCAATTTCTAAGGATTTTTAAAATGATGTTTCCTAACTATAACATCCCTGTAACTTTGTTTTTTTAAGTACATTTCTAAGGGTTTTTTGTATTTTATTTCTTAACTATAACCACTAACCTTTGACAGTGAGTGTGTGAGTGAGTGAATGAGTGTCTCAGTAGTTCTGTGAGTGGGTGTGAGAGTGTCTGAGTGGGTCTGTCAGTAGATTTGTGAGTAGGTCTGAGAGTGGGTGTTTGAGTGGATGTTTGAGTGGGTGTTTGAGTGGGTGTGTGGGTCTGAGTGCCTTGGTGGGTCTGAGTACCTGTGTGGGTTTGTGAGTGGTTGTGTGAGTGCCCATGTGGATCTGTGACTGGGTCTGTTAGTGGTGCTATGGGGCTGTGAGTGGGTGTGTGAGTGGCTGTTTGGGTCTGCGATTGGCTGTGTGAGTACCTGTGTGTCTTTGAGTGGCTGTGTGAGTTGTGCTATGAATTTTGGACATTACTTAAGGCATTTAAAAGGGAGAACCATGGACTCTGCTCTCACAGCAGATGACAAGAAAGAACCCCTTCATCAAAGTCACTACATGAGATATTACAATTGTAAAAAGCAAGGATGCAAAACCCTCCATCACAGATTACAGATAGCTTTTCTAAGCATGGGCGAATTTTGCGAATTCGCAATCCGCAAATTTGCGGATTTGCAAATTCGCAATCCGCAAAATTCGCGAATTAGCGCAAATTTGCGGATTATTTTATTTTTGCGAGTTTGCAGGTTTTTGCGGGGCACTTTGTGTGTTCGCGGGTGTTCGCGAGGCGCTTTGCGTTTTCGCGGGGGGGTTTTTTTTTGCTGGTTAATCACTGCCACCCTCTCGTTTTTTATGCCCATCTGCCCTCTGTACCACTCGTTTCTGTGCTTTTCTGCCCTCTGCCGCACTCATTTTTTGTCCCCTTCTGCCCTCTGTCCCACTTTTGTGCCCTTCTGCCCTCAGCCCCACTTAGAATGGCGCCGGCAAGCTGCCAGCGCCATTCTAAAATAGCTGCAAATAGCTTCAACAGGAAGCACTAATAGATAAAGTAAAGCAGGTGCTGGAGTTGAAGGTCAAATTAAGTTACACAATCATTAATCACCCCAAGTTTGGGGTGATTAATGATTGTGTAACTGAATTTAAGCAGCACCTGCTTTACTTTATCTATTAGAGCTTCCTGTTGAAGCTGACTTTTGTAACTATTTTAGAATGGCTCTGGCAGCTTGCCGGCGCCATTCTAAAAGAGTTACAAAACTTCAGCTTGAACTTTTGACCCAATCCGTTCCGCTCACGGATTTTGCGGGAAATTCGCGAATCTCACGGATTGCAAATTTATCGAAAATCCGCAAAATCCGCGAGCGGAACGGATTTTCCGCCCATGCTTAAGCTTTTCACATGGAAATGCAGAGCAAACACACTTGCTTTGCCTTGCCATACACACAAAGTTAGAATGATTAGTACTATACAGAAGTGGAGTTTCAACTCGGGCACCTGCTTGGTTTATATCTGTAAGTACTTCCCATTGAGGTTTAATTTCTTTGGAATGAGCATCATACCAGAATCAATCCTGTCCAGCGTATTTATCCAAGAAGTGGTCACTATTTTGTGCAACACCTCTACTTAAGTGAACTACTTTCTTCTGGCTAATTAGTAAGTCCTACGTCATTGGGTAAATGTATAGTGCATCTCATACACTACAGCTGCATAAAGGACGCCAAGGAAATGTGTCAGTGTGTGTCTTTAACTTAGCCAATGTGATTGTTCCACAAGCATCTTCACTAGATAACTTTCCAAGGAAGAACTGCAGAGAAAACACTTGTAGATGATTTGTACTTTGCAGAAGTAAGTGCTTATTTGTTTGGCGCAGATGTGATCGTATTCCTAGGCATCAAGACCTCATCTCCAAAATCGTCGGGAAACGTATTCCAGGGAACCTTCTAGTAAGCTGTCCATCATCTTGGGAAAAGGACGGGAAGACATAGCATACCGCTAATGTATATGAGGCGGGGCCAAACTGTGGGGTTTCTAGGTAAATTTACATACTTACAATTTTTAAAAGTTTAAAACACAATCTCTGATCTTTGCAGCAGATGACAAGAAAGCACCCCCTCCCAAGTCCGATTTTAGCTCCGGGGACCCCATCCCCAAACCTCGGCCATTAACAAATGGGGGAGAAGGGGGTTGTGCCGGTGAGAGAGCAGTGGTAGTCCTTTTGGATTTTCTGCTGCTTTTGACACAGTCAGTCACATCAATCTCTTAGAACGCCTGACTGAAATTGGAATAACTGTCTCAGCACATGATCTAATTTCATCTTTCTTTGGAGCTAGAGAGAAGATGGTGGCCGTAGGAAAGTTTAACTCGAAATCCTTCTCCTTCCCCTGTGGGGTTCCTCAGTGGACATCGCTTAGCCCTACGCTTTTCAACATCTAAGTAGTGCCTTTGGCTAAGCTGATCCACTCTTACAGATTCGCCACAGTAGCCTATGCTGATGATACTCAGATTGTGGTATTAGTCCTGAGCAACATGGAGGAGGTTGCTGATAGATTCAATAAATGTATGAATGCCATTGTTAACTGGATGACTGTTAATTACCTGAAGTTATATTCAGACAAAACTGAGGTTCTTATTTTTGGGAAGAAGTCCAGCTTTTGGAACACCTTATGGTGGCCACATGATCCTGGCTCTTCCCTTGAGCCAGTTTCCAAGGTAAGAAATATTAGAGTAGTTTTACATGCTGCTTTGTCCTTCAGGGAACACAAGAATAGAATTACAGGGGGCGGAGCCAGGCCGGCGGCCAAGATGGTCGCCGGGGCTCCCGGCTCCGACGACCTTCTCCTCCGGCCACTTAATTCAGCTGCTGCGGTGACGCCGCCGATGGTTTGCCGAACGACGGAATGTGCCCTGACCCGCCGGGAGTGACTCTGGCGGCTCTCCGAGCGCGGAGGGCGGAGATATGCCCTTTGGTCGGCGGGGCCTGTGCGGGTCCCGGCGCCGGGGACTCGCATGAGGTCACTGCCGCCATGGACGCAGCAACGTCGGTCAGGACGACTTGAGTGGCGCCAGACACCTGCTGAGGCGTTTATCTTGCCCCGAGAGGAGCCCCCGCTCTTGCTGTGGAGTGCCGGTTCCCCGTGTTGCATGGACCCTCCCTCCTCCCTTGATTGCTGCCTCGCCGATGGAGGACTGCGGCGTTGCTCTTTGTTTCACTGCTGGGAATGACAACACATCGGCCGAAGCGGATTGTGTCCTTGTTTTGGTGTTTTGAGCCAGCTAAAGGGTAATGTTTTGGTATCGCTTGGATGTACAGTGAGAAATGTGTGAGACCACCAGATCGAAGGCTGGGGCGGCTGTTCCACCGTCTGCAACTGGCGAGACGCCCTGAGACTTTACAAAATGGCGGCTTGTGTGAGGGCTCCGGCGGCACTGATGCTGAGGGCCCTGATTGATGGCGTCATCTCTGCAGAGTCGCCCCCACCGACACAGACGGCGATGCACACCTGGCTAGGAGCAGGGGGTCTGGATACCCACCCTGATGCAAGGGCAACGTTCAATTGTGAACTCGGACCCCAGCTTTTGCGGTGTCACGAATGCATGTGATGCTGACACTTTATCCGGGTGCCTATGGCTCAGTGACTCCCTCTTCAGTTCGTGGTAAGACCCGGACGGGTGTATTTGATACGTCCTTGTATGATGCTGGAAAGTGCGAATTGGTCTGTGTGACTCCCCTTCTCGCTACGGAAGGTTTCTTCGGAACGGCGCCTGCCACCCTGGCGCATGGAATCATCGGGACCTCCATTGATGTGGACCAAGGGGTGACCTCAGTGTTGTCTTTTCACCAGCGGTTATTATCGTCATGCTTCTTAAACTGCGCAGTCTGACTGTTTGTACCGACCTGCACCCGCATGGCTGATTGGGAGACTGTCGTGGATGGCAAACTGCTCCAGGAAAGTGTAGTGCTCTAGGACACTGCACTATCTCCTGTCTTCCCCTGGACATTCATTCTTATTGTAACTTCATTACTATGCTTAAATGGCGACGTAAGGTTTGGACTGGGATACAGCATTGTTTTGACCAGGTGTGCCGGGACTGCGGGGGAGGATCGTTGTTCTGGGCTGCTAAGGGAGGGGGTCACCATCGAGGTTGGTTGTTTGGGTGTTCTGGCGCGTCAATTGTTAATTTCTATCGAGGATTGTCTTGATTATTCAGCGGCGACGCCATTTTAGATGTGCACTATGCTGGGGAGGGGCGGGCCGGGGACCTGACCTGGGGACCCCCCCACTACGTTTTCTCTTCTTTCTGCTTCTCTTTTCTCCTGTATTTCGGGTTCACGTTGGGCGACAGGCACGCTGCTGAGGGGGGGGGGGGGCGTAGCCGGAGGCAGGGGTGCAGGGTGGGGGGTTTGCGGGTTGGGTAATATATTCTTCCTTTTTCTGTTTCTAGGGCCTCATTTTCTCTTCTGTTTCTTTCAGATTTTCTCTACTTCTCCTCTTTTTGTCTTAGTTAGGACTAAGCAATGGGCTACTCTCCGTACGTTCTGGTGGTGCGAATTGCAGGGGGGGATGCTTTTACAAATTTTGTGTTGAGGCGGGCACTTGCTGTGTGGGGGGCGGAATGTATAGCTGTTAGTCTATCCTGATATTTTGTACTGGAATCATCGTCCTACCTGCAGAAGTCCTGACCATGTATATCCTGATTTTGGCTAACCCCTTGCGTTTGTATTATTTGATTGTGCGGCAATGGATCCTGTTTTCCTCTAAACTTTAAAAGAAACCTCATTAATCCTGGTGCCAATTTGGTACGGACATTATCCTGAGTTACAACGGGGGGTTTGGACGGCGAAATGTTTCTTTGCTAGCTGCTTAATTGACTTGCTTTGACCGCCTTTGATTTACTGGCCGACTGTGATGGTATCGTATCTGCGTTTGTAACTTTGCTACTGACAATAAAGGTTTACCAAAAAAAAAAAAAAGAATAGAATTACATCCTCCTGCTTCCTAATGGTTAGGATTCTGAGGAAGTTGTTGCCCTTCATTCCTTTTCAGCTCCAAAAATCAGTTGTTATAGCTCTTGTCCTATCCAGGATTGATTAATATAATGCCCTCTATCTGGACATCAGACAATCGGTGCTGAAAAAGCTTCAAATGTTGCAGAATTCAGCCACTCGCCTACTCAAAAAACTCCCCAAACATGAGTCATTGTGTAATGCTCTAGTGGAACTTCACTGGCTTCCTGTAAAGAAAAGGGTGGCAGTCTGCGTTGCCCATAATGCCCTGCATGGTGCAGGACCTAACCATCTTGCAAGCAAATTCAGGTGGTATCAAACAAATAGAAGTCTGATATCTGCTACCTCACATGTGGTTGCTGTCCCCAGGATTAACTAAGTTTCCTGGGATGGACGTAGATTTGTTTATACCACCGGTCAGCTTTGGAATAAATTGCCATTACATCTTTGAAGTCAGTTGAATCTTTCTAGCTTCTGTAAACAGCTGAAATCTTGGCATTTTTCGTCACCATTTTGACCCCTCAAGCTCCCTCGTGAGTTTGTCTCAGATTCTTAGCGCCAAGACACCCTCGGGTATTCACACGCTTTAGAAATGAAAATTAATTAATTAATTTCCTTTTTGGTGGTGGTCAATGGATCGTTTGCATTACTTCTACTTTGTCAATCTGGGGTTTAACCTCATCGCTGCGGCGTAAATTTCGCCGCAGTGCTGAAGATTCCAATTGCTGGCGTGGTCATGACGGCTCCTGGCCGTCATCAGCACACGCCCACCGTGACTCATGACGGCCGGGAGCCGTCATGAGCATGGAAGGAGTTAATAATCCTGGATTATATGGAAAACACTAAATATTGTATGTGATCAGTGGCTAGTGTGGATTTTTTGGGTTTATTGTTAGTCCAGCTTGGTACAGTGCTCCAAGGACATAGTCCAGATGCTCTAGATGGGCCTCCCAAGTGGGTCTTAAAATGACGATGTCATCTAAATATTCACCTGCATATTCTTTATGGGATTTTAGTAAGAAGTCCATGAGTCTCTGGAAAGCAGCAGGGTCTCCATGAAGTCCAAAGGCAATACTTTAAACTGATAGAGGCCCGAAGGGGCAGAAAAAGCAGTTTTCTACTGAGCCACCATTGCCGATCGTATCTGCCAGTACCCCTTTGTTAGGTCATGTGGACATAATCCAAGTCCCCTCCAACTTCTCAATCAGTTCATCTACTCAGGGCATGGGGTAGGTATTGAATTTTGAGATGCTATTTAATTGTCTGAAGTCAATGCTGAACCTAAGGCTACTCTTGTCAGTAATACAATATCAGAACACCAAGCACTTTGCGATAGTGCCATAATGTCGACTTTTAGCATTTATTCTACTTCCTGTTCTACGTACCTCCTTCTGGCTGTGGGTATCCTATAGGGTTTCAGCTTTACTACATTTACCCCCAATGGTGACAATATTATGGCATGCCAGAGATGTCCATCCCTGGTTACCCTAAAGAAGTGTTGGCTATTTCCTCAGCAGCTGATAGATTTGTTGTTTTGGGTTTAAGTTAAGGCAGTTCCACTATTAACACTGTCTTTTTTCCTTTGGTTGGGGATACATGGAAATGTCTATGGGATGGGTGGTGGTGGGTATTTAGACAGAATATTGAGTTGGAAATATCGTCTTACACAAATATTAAGTTGTATATATCGTGACACAGAAATATAGACAGCAAGAATATCGTTGTCAAGAATATCGAATTTAAGGTAAGAAATATCGTTTTCAAAAATATAGACGTCATTAATATCGTTTGCAAAAATATAGTTGTTTAAAAAATCGATTTTTTAATTAGTGTTATGTATTTTAGTATCTATTTTAAATGTATGTGATGTATTTTTTTGTATAAGTATTGTTTATGTTTTAAATTCATGTGTTAAATTTTTAGTAGATATACATTTTATTTAATTAAATGTTGTGTTTTTTAGTTCCGTAGCGGGTTGTGGGTTTATAGGGGAACAGGGGGGGAAGAAATGTCATTATAATAAATTAATGATTATCTTTTATTAATATTTATTTATTTGAGATTTTACAGTGTTGTATTTTTAATGTGTTTTGGTAAAGTTCATATGTGGGTTGTGCGGTTTATAGGGGTATAAGTTGGGAAGAAATGTATTTTTAATTAATTATTAGTTGGTTGTTAATGTTAATTAATTAATTGGTAAATAATTATGGTAATTGTGTAAATTGTTTTTAGGTGCGGGTTGTGGGGTTTATAGAGGTAAAGGGTAGGAAGTAATTTATTTTTTATTAAGTAATAATTAGTTGATAATAAATAACTGATAATTTAGTTAATTTTTTTATTCAATTTTTTGGGGGTGTGGGTTTTGGGTTTATAAAGGTAAAAGGTGGGAAGTTATTTATTATTAATTAATAATTAGTTGTTAATTAATAATAATTAGTCAGTCAGTCAAATCACTTTATTCGGTACTTAAGTTATTAAGATCATAAAAGTACAAGGTGCGCAAGATAAAATATACATTTAAAAGATACAGCTTTCATGGGAGGCAAGATGGCGCCTGAGCGGCAGTACCCCGGCAGAGCTCCGCCGGTTTGGCCCTAGCTACTCATAACTAAATGGCTTCACAAACTGCACCGCATCGCAGTAAATGCCTCTAGGCAGTCAGGGACAATAATACCTGCCAGAGGATTTCCTCCATAACTGCATGACTGCCATTCTGACTTCGAGGCATCACGTCCGACGGCCGGGTCGCTGAAGGCTGCATCCCGAGCAGGGAATCCGGCGGTTCTAGCATCCTCGCTTCACGTAGCCCTGTTGCTGCTCTCTACAACATGCTACACAGGGCTATCGGCGAATTGGAGACTCCTGACGACAGCACTGGGCACAGTACAATGAAACCACCGCCTCAAGACTCAACGGTGGATACTTGGTTTCCCGGTATCCAGCAACACCAAAGAGAAGCAAGTAAGGATGTCAGGGCGAGGGGGAAAATATTGAAAGCTAAACGTAATCAAGCATTGGCCCCTGTAAATAAACCCACACAGCTTAACAGACCGGAGAGTCTACATAGACGCCCTGAAACATGGGGGCTGAAAAGTAAAGAGAAAAATGAGCAGATGATAGCGGAAGATAAGGCAAAACAAATTAAAAAGTTACAATCTAACCCCACAAAAATTTTTGGACACAGCACACAATTCACAAATGCTAATTTCCAACATGTTCAGTCCGGTAGAGATGGGGAGACATGGTAACAGATCTGTAGAAGGAGCAGCATCTGGAGACCAGTCAGAAGTATTGGTTCCAGAGTCACTCTTAACAGATGGAGGGGTAACTCAAAACTCTACAACTTCTTCACCAGGGATCGTTATCACACCAGCAGTACACCCCATCCTACCTTCTACAATCTCAGACACAGCCAGTAAGCTAACAAATAAGGCCGGAACTACACAGCTGAAAGAAGCTCCCTTGGCTGCTCTGCCTCCCCCGAACGGAAGAACTTTAGGGTTGGAACTGAATGCGACAAATAATCAGCTAGAAAACGCCAACAGCCCCTAACCCCCCCAACATCCTAGGAAGACCTTACCCAATCACAGATGAATCTGAAATGTACGAAACTGGTGTATCAACATCAAGTGATGGGGAAGACAATGGAAGAAAGCATGAATGGGTTGACAGCACTGACTCTGAGACCCTATGGCAAACGGCTGCAAAAAAAAAAGAAGCTAGAAAAGAAAAGGAAAAAGAGACATAATGGTCATAAAACTGGAGAATCCACGGATCAAGGAGGCAACCCCGAGCTCAGATAGGATTACTCATCCTCCCAATTCGCGACACCATCAGACTGCACTGTACGGTCAGGTCACAACCTCTCAGCGACTGCAAACCCGAGCAGGAGCCCCAGAAACATGGAAGAACCCACCCTTGCGGAAGTCTTACAGTCGATCAAGGACTTCAAAGAAGAAGTCAAGCAGGACAATCGGAAAAGCCGACAGGCTACACAAAAATTGCAAAGCGCTATCAGAAAAGTGGGTCGAACATGCACCAAGATTGCAGACAGAATGTCATCTGTTGAAGTTCGAATTGAGAATCTAGAGAAAGATGTCTCCTCATTGAAAGTACAGGGAGATGAGAATGATGCCATAGTGAAAGACCTAATGGGGAAGATCGAAGAACAGGAGAACAGAATGCGACGCAACAACTTATGGATTCTCGGGATCCCAGAGGGTCTAGAAGGGAATGACCCTAAGGCGTACATAGTATCACTCTTTAAAGGCGCATTTCCCGAGATGCAATCCTGGGACTGGGATAAGGAAGTACAACAAGCCAACCGATTTCCTTTGACACTTACTAAATGACCCACTTCTTAAGACCAATACCCCGTGCAATTTTAGTGTATTTTGGAATTTTTTATTTACGCCAAGCTCTCTTTGACATAGCCAGACCTACAAGCAAAAAGGAATATAACGGCGTCACCTTTTTCACCAGGCCAGACTTCGCCCATGTCGCAGTTGAGCGTCGATGGAGGTTGAGACAATTATTTACACCATTTCAGCAAATTGGAGCTATGGTATACCTACAGAATCCGGCACATTTAAAAATCATCTTTAATGGGGTTACTTGCAGCTTCACTTCTGAAATTCAAGCTCAAGCATATTTGCAGGAAATTACAGGGACAAGTAGAAACAGATCCAAAATTTGAACTGCTATGGACTCAATACTAAATGTTTAGTTTCTATGAAGTTTCAAACTGGGGATATCACAATATGAGTAGACATTGATAAAGTGTGCAGTTTAGGGCATGGGCCGGACCGGAGGGGAGATTCGCGACTCCGCCTTCTTAGATGTCCACATCCTGGTTCATGCTGAACCAGGCAGGCCTCAGTGGTAGGTGGCGGGGGGTCTTGTTGGGGGGGAAAGGGTTGACTCCCAGAGCATCTGCTCAAGTTGTGGATTTTTCTTTAATTTCCCTTTTTCTTTATGTTGTTATGTGGTCAGGAGACACTATTATGTCATGTCCAGGGTCTTATTGAACGGGCTAAACTTTAGGTAATGAAATGAGTAAATGAATGATCCAAGGAAGCATTGAAATACCGCTGTAGGCCTTAGATTACTTAAAGCCGATGTCCTATGCCTACAGGAGACACATATAGACAGGACACAGACTCACATTTTAGGCACACTTGGATTTACAGAAACGGAGCTATGTCACAGAGTGTCAGGACACGGAGGGTCGCAATATTATCTGCCAAAGGCTTACTTCAGTTCCCACATACATCAGTAGATCAGAATGGGAGGTAGGTTATTACCGAATGTCGTAGAGAGAACTGTGACATAATCACAAAATGCACGGTGTCTGGCAGTGTTGTTGATGATCCTGCAATCTTTGATTATTTACATAACGAATTAGCCGAGTGGTCTTTACCTATCATCATCTGTGGCGATTTTAATATAAATATAGCAGCTAGTCAAATTATATCCTCAGACACCAATAGGAATTACACAGGTAGGAAACCCAAGGTCTTTAAGGCCTTGAAGACCTTAAGTCAGGAACAGGCAAATAATGGATGTCTGGCAATCATATTACCCTGCAGACCCAGGTTATACATTTTTTTCTTTCCTGCACAAAAAAAACGGTCCAAATACATTATATCCTTACATCTCACTCTATTCTTCACAAGTGCTCAATAGAAAAGACTACACGAATCGTTTCGGATCACAATCCCTTGGTTCTGGAAATAAGAGGGGAAATAAGGGTTAATCGAGATATGATCAGTTGACCGTTATCTTCTATCTAATTATGAATACTGCAAACACATGAGGCATTGGATCAAAATCTATATCAAGAAACCACCAAATCTCACTCAAACAATATTATGACATATCTCAACCAATTTCCAACAGAACAACTATCTTCAGACGATCAGGCCCAACTTGAGGAGCCCCCTCAATGGGTTTATGCTCTGCTGTGTATTAGCAGTCTCCCTAATGGCAAAGCAACTGGCTTAGATAGTATCCCATCAGAATTCTATAAAAAAAATTCTACAGAAATAAGAGAAGCCATTTTCCCTTGTTTGTACATATTTTCAAGGGGGGAAGACCACCTGAATCATGGTCGCAAGCAAACATAATTGTTTTTTCTGAAAGAACATAAATCAGCACTAGACCGCGCTTCTTATCGTCCAATTACATTAATATATGCGGATAGTAAAATCTACTCCAAAATATTAGCGACCAGATTAGCAGGAGTAATTCATAAAATTATATCCCCAAGGCAACATGGGTATATCCCTGGACGCGGTACCATAGATCACATAAGAAGAACCATCTCACTCTTTGATGCAGCACAAATCTCCGGAGATCCAATGGCACTCATTTTACTTGATGCTGAGAAAAGCCTTCGACAGAGTTTTCTGGCCGTTTCTTTGGGAGTCACTGTCAAGGGTTGGGATAGGCGAACATTTCATACAGGCATTTAAGATGCTGTATTTTCAACCAACCACAAAATTATTTATAAATGGTACACTTACTAACTCCTTTAAAATAACTCAAAGCACACACCAGGGATGCCCTAGCTCACCTCTACTATTTGCCATATATATCGGCCCCTTGTTACACGCTTTGGAGCGCAATCAAAGGATTAGGCCGATAATCACTCAAGGATGGGAAACAAAAGTATTGGCAAATGCCGACGATATAGTGCTTATAACATCCAACCCGGTAGAGTCTATGGTAGAGGTAGAGCGAGAGGCGATGAGATTCGGCCTTTTGGCAGGATATTCCCTAAATCGAACCAAAACCCAGATTATTTGCAAAAATGTCAACATGGGTGACGACGTGAGACAGGTAGAAAATGCCACATATTTGGGGGTAGACATTACCGCCAATATTGGAAAGCTAGTCAATGCAAATTTTGACCCCGTGATTGATGAAATAAAACCAGAATTGAAGCAATTGAATAATCTACATCTTCCAATAATCGGGAGATGTAATATAATCAAAATGGTCTTTTTTCCTAAGATCCTCTATCTTATAAGAGCTATTCCACTAGAATTTAATTCCAAATGTTTAAAAAAGATCGAAGATATGTTTTCCCGGTTCATTTGGTCTTATGGGAAACCTAGAAGAGCATATAAGTTCAGTTTTCTACCAAAGGATAGGAGCGCCTGCACGCGCAAAGGGGGAGCGCCTGCACGCGCAAAGGGCAGAACTTACCGGCGAAAACCCTGACACCAGGTCACATCGCGCAGCAGCACCACTGGGGCCCTAACGCTGTGTGTTCTTCCCTGCCACCGTGCTTGCAGCATCGCACGGCCAGAGCAGGGGAAGACTACAGCTCCCAGAGGGCTCAGGGGCTGGAACCGCCCACTTCCGGTTGGAGCGCGCCCGGAGGCGCTTAAAGGTCAGCAGCTCCCTCGGTGGAGCGGGGAGCGCCTGCACGCGCAAAGGGCAGAACTTACCGGCGAAAACCCTGACACCAGGTCACATCGCGCAGCAGCACCACTGGGGCCCTAACGCTGTGTGTTCTTCCCTGCCACCGTGCTTGCAGCATCGCACGGCCAGAGCAGGGGAAGACTACAGCTCCCAGAGGGCTCAGGGGCTGGAACCGCCCACTTCCGGTTGGAGCGCGCCCGGAGGCGCTTAAAGGTCAGCAGCTCCCTCGGTGGAGCGGGGAGCGCCTTCACGCGCAAAGGGCAGAACTTACCGGAGAAAACCCTGACACCAGGTCACATCGCGCAGCAGCACCACTGGGGCCCTAACGCTGTGTGTTCTTCCCTGCCACCGTGCTTGCAGCATCGCACGGCCAGAGCAGGGGAAGACTACAGCTCCCAGAGGGCTCAGGGGCTGGAACCGCCCACTTCCGGTTGGAGCGCGCCCGGAGGCGCTTAAAGGTCAGCAGCTCCCTCGGTGGAGCGGGGAGCGCCTGCACGCGCAAAGGGCAGAACTTACCGGCGAAAACCCTGACACCAGGTCACATCGCGCAGCAGCACCACTGGGGCCCTAACGCTGTGTGTTCTTCCCTGCCACCGTGCTTGCATCATCGCACGGCCAGAGCAGGGGAAGACTACAGCTCCCAGAGGGCTCAGGGGCTGGAACCGCCCACTTCCGGTTGGAGCGCGCCCGGAGGCGCTTAAAGGTCAGCAGCTCCCTCGGTGGAGCGGGGAGCGCCTGCACGCGCAAAGGGCAGAACTTACCGGCGAAAACCCTGACACCAGGTCACATCGCGCAGCAGCACCACTGGGGCCCTAACGCTGTGTGTTCTTCCCTGCCACCGTGCTTGCAGCATCGCACGGCCAGAGCAGGGGAAGACTACAGCTCCCAGAGGGCTCAGGGGCTGGAACCGCCCACTTCCGGTTGGAGCGCGCCCGGAGGCGCTTAAAGGTCAGCAGCTCCCTCGGTGGAGCGGGGAGAGCCTGCACGCGCAAAGGGCAGAACTTACCGGCGAAAACCCTGACACCAGGTCACATCGCGCAGCAGCACCACTGGGGCCCTAACGCTGTGTGTTCTTCCCTGCCACCGTGCTTGCAGCATCGCACGGCCAGAGCAGGGGAAGACTACAGCTCCCAGAGGGCTCAGGGGCTGGAACCGCCCACTTCCGGTTGGAGCGCGCCCGGAGGCGCTTAAAGGTCAGCAGCTCCCTCGGTGGAGCGGGGAGCGCCTGCACGCGCAAAGGGCAGAACTTACCGGCGAAAACCCTGACACCAGGTCACATCGCGCAGCAGCACCACTGGGGCCCTAACGCTGTGTGTTCTTCCCTGCCACCGTGCTTGCAGCATCGCACGGCCAGAGCAGGGGAAGACTACAGCTCCCAGAGGGCTCAGGGGCTGGAACCGCCCACTTCCGGTTGGAGCGCGCCCGGAGGCGCTTAAAGGTCAGCAGCTCCCTCGGTGGAGCGGGGAGCGCCTGCACGCGCAAAGGGCAGAACTTACCGGCGAAAACCCTGACACCAGGTCACATCGCGCAGCAGCACCACTGGGGCCCTAACGCTGTGTGTTCTTCCCTGCCACCGTGCTTGCAGCATCGCACGGCCAGAGCAGGGGAAGACTACAGCTCCCAGAGGGCTCAGGGGCTGGAACCGCCCACTTCCGGTTGGAGCGCGCCCGGAGGCGCTTAAAGGTCAGCAACTCCCTCCGCGTCGCGGGACGCGCGCGGGCAGCGCCGGGCGGAGCCCGGGCAGAGGGCGGGCCGTCTGTGGCCGTCAGGGGACGACAGAGGACAGGACAGGCCGGTCCTCTAACATCTACAGTCCAGAAATGGGTAAGAGAAAACTTCAGACATCGCTCACAGGGGGAACCAGCAAAGTTAAAATTGCACGTAAAACTAGTGCTCCCGAAAGTATCTTGACATACCTTACATCTGCTGTTGGGAAACTCAACAAGGAAATTGCCGAGACAGAACGGGAACTTGGGCTGGAGGGAGCTTCGATTGAACACAATGAGTTAAGGGTACCCTTAGAACCCAATATTGTTATTAATAGTGCCTGTGACAATCTACCCAATGCTCAACAGTCAGCGCAACAGGAGCACTCCACTGGGGTATCTGACCCCCCTGTGCGTGCCCAAGCACTAGTGGGGGATGCCAAGATATGTAAAACCAGGAAAAGAGCAAGATCTTATAAAACTCTACCCTTACACCATAGAGCGACTACCAAATCACGACAATCCTCAACTAAACTTGAAGGCTCTATTAAGGATATGATAGAAAGGGTATTAACTGATACTATTGAATCCACACTCATTAAGATCTCAAGTGACATAGTAGAAACCCTGAAAGATTGTGTAGCAGGTATTATAACCCGATGTGAGAGGATGAACTCCCTGTTGCTCCAAAAAGTGGCAGAGCACCTAGTAAAGGATCCACAGCATCCCACAGGGCATACCAGCCAACCCATGGAGGTGACCAATACTGGAAATACAATGCCCAAAACAGTACACCTGCCGCTCATTCCACCAGTGATTCCTGCAAATAATCCCAAAGCTGCCGGAAACACTCTGAACCCCAGCAGACAGAACAACTTGGTCTCCAATACTTGTGAGGCAAATGAAGGGGCTATTGATAACACATCACACAAGAGAACGGGGCATGGACTGTATCCCAAGCCCATGGTGAATCTACCCCCTGAGGCAACTCCTTTCGTGGCAGTTCTGGTGAATGTCCCAAGACTAACTCCGGGTGAATCAGAAACTCAACTAACTCTCATGGAAAACGTAAAGAGTTGGTGCGACAAAAACTGCACAGGCCCTAGTGATGTTTCTGCACATGTTAGCTTGGTGAGAAGGGTCACTTGGCTAGGCCCGACGGCCAAACGCTTCCCTGATGATTGTGTAATCATTAACTTTAGGAATCCACACGTCTGCTCAAGACTCTTTTGGGATGCAACTGATATTATCAAAGGGCAAATACGTGCAGTCCCACTGGGCTTTTTCTATCCTCGCCCAACACAACATACCTCCCGGGACTTAGCTCATAGGAAAAATACCCCAAGACAAAAATTGCATTTAGCCAGCTGGGCTACTCTACCCCTTAGCTCACATCTTTCCCTAGACAGTCATCACCAAGCAGCTCTGACCCCAGGTCTGGAGCTTAGTAACCGTTTTAACGCTCTCACTAATCTGGACACAAACATCTGACTGGGCACCAAGATGGGGCAGCAGGAACCTTCTGGGTCCAAAGGGGCTGTAAGAACCATGAAGCTAATGACTTGGAATATCTCTGGCCTACAAACTAAAAGAGAAGACAAAGAATGGCTTGAAATCATTAAGCAACATGAAGTGATTGCACTCCAAGAAACATGGGACACCGAAAGCAATTTTTGGGTAGAAGGATACGTATCCCACTTTAAAGCTGCACAAAAGTCTAATAGAGGCAGAAGTAAGGGAGGTCTTGCATTATTAACCTCAGTAAATCATATGGGGGCGATGAAAATTATAGATATCAACTCCCCTAACTGTCTCATTTTAGAGGTCTTGATGAATACGGGGGAGAAACTCCTATATGTTAATTTTTATAATTCAACAGAAGGGTTACAAGGAGGTGAAAACATCCTAATGTTGACTGAATTTTTAAACAATTATAAGAAGAGTCAAACTACTCTGGTTTATTACATTATTTTTGGTGATTTTAACATTCATCTTTGTCAGCTTAATTGTTATAATGGGAATTTCCATGATGATGACTATTTGACTCACCCGCACTTTGAACACTCTGCTAAGGGGGGCGCATTAGAAGAATTGTTGATTGATATGGATATGTCTGAACCCGCTTTTGCGAACCCGAAAGACAGAGTACCGACATATAGTGCGAGAGGCAGTAACACTATCATTGACTATATCTTTGTGTCACCTAGCATCCTCATGAATGTTATTTCGTATAACGCCATTATAACAGCATTTAGTGACCATAACCCGGTCGTCATGGAATTATCGAATATAAACCCTACTGTAATAAATTATGACCAACAGTCAACATACCCCACAGTAGTCCGGGCCCATGACCAAGGTAGACGGGTTAAATGGTCTAAGATTAATGCAGAGGAATTTTTTACTAATTTGTGTGACGAATTAAGTGTTGAACTTAACATCTGTAGGGATCCGGTGTCAACGGGAGGAAATGTATCAAATGCTTTTGGTACCATATGTAAAAGTGTTGCAGAGGCTCTCACAATCAAATCATCTGATAAACCACGATTGGCACAGGGATGGTTCAATGCCGATTGCTCTAAGGCGCATAAAAAACTTCTAGAAGCCCTTAAATGTAAGCCTCGTAATATAACTGAAGTGGCCCTATTGAGGAAAGATTATAGGAGGACGATTGAGGCTCGTAAAAAAGAACTAAAGCATAAAGCTTGGGAAGCACTTTATGACAACCTTACTTTAAAGGACAGTGCAAAATTTTGGAAAATAGTGAACTCTCCTTTGTTTAGTGGTAACGAAAGTGAGATATTAGAGGCTAACATCACCGAGAAACAATGGTTAGATCACTTTGAAAACATCTATGGAAGCAAGTCCATTACTATCCCTTTTACCCCTATAGATTCTGTACTTACAGACATGCCACTAAGGGTTTCGGTAAAAGAAGTCTTAAATGCAATCGAAAATACTGCCGGCGGGAAAGCCCCAGGCCCGGATGGGGTACCTGCCGATATGTATAAAGCACATCCCCACATATGGTCAATAGTACTCACGAATGTTTTTAATTTAGCATGTATGAATCCGACTGACAATACCACTTACCACTTGGTCACACTCGGTTATTATTCCAATTTTTAAGAAGGGGCAAAGGGGTGACCCCAGGTGTTATAGACCTATATCGTTACTCGATTCTTCATTTAAGATTCTTGGCAAAGTCATTTTAAATAAAATCAATTTATGGGAAAAGGAAAATGCAATTTTATGTGATACGCAATATGGATTTAGATCAGGGAGGGGTACTGAGGAGCAGTGTCTTAACTTGTATATGACTGTTTCTAAATACACTGCTGCTTCCAGTGGGTCAATCCACCTTGCTTTTATGGACTTGTCCACAGCGTTCGACCTCGTAAATAGGTCGAAGCTGTGGACAATTCTCTCGGAGTTGGGACTAGACCCTGCTCTGATAAATTTCTTAGCCTTCTTGCACAGCGACCTGACGGCATCGGTCCGGATGACTACAGGTGGCAAGTGCACCAAGGGGTTTAGATCAGTTAGAGGTGTGAGACAGGGGTGCATTTTGGCCCCCATGTTATTCTCCTTGTACATTAATTCCCTGTATTCCGTCTTAAAAATTGCTACCCCAGATATACCTATGATGGGAGGATCACCGTTGCCCGTACTGATGTACGCCGACGACACGGTCCTCAACGCCAGAACCCCTAATGGTCTACAACGGCTCCTCGACTCGTTTGGAGCATTTATGAAAAAACTAGACCTGGTTGTAAATATGGATAAATCACACGTTATGTCCATAGGGAAAGGAAAGAACACCACCAAAACCCTGTTATGTAATGGAGTGATTTTAACCAAAGTTAAAACATTTACATACCTAGGAGTCATTTTTGATGATGCAGGCACCTGGACTCCACAGGTGGTTAATAAAGCAATGGCGATCCGGCGGTCATTTGGAGCGATACAGAGCTTCGCTAAAAGACTGGGGGGCAAACCAACGGAAGCCATCCTCAAGTTGTATAGAGCCAAGACCCTGGCTCTGGCTAGATATGGGGCTGGGATTTGGGGTTTCAGGGATCTGGCCCTGATACAGAAGGAGGAGAATAGGTCCATGCGTTCATTATTAGGCTTACCACAGTCCACACCCATCTTTTCTGTTTTAATAGAACTAGGGCAAGGATACATTGAAGACACCCTTAACCTGGCCCCACTACTTCTTTGGGTGAAAATGTGGTTGAACCCGAACCTGACATTAAATCGTCAAATTATTACTGACTGCATGGGGAGAGACAGAGCTAATGATATTAAATGGCTGAGCTATATTAAGTCTGCTGCTACCCTTCTGGGCCGTGTTGACTTGTATAGTAACCCCGAGAGGCTGTGCAAGGAAGATGTTACATGGATTAAAACACAATTTTTAGAGTCTAGGAATATGCGGCGAGAAGCACAAGAAATAGAGAAAACGACTGTGAGGGCTCACTATATTGTTGTATCTACCATGTCCATCCAGCCTTATTTAAGGGTAGTGAACAGGCCGTATCATCGGTGGCTTCTCACCAAATTCCGATTCAACCAGATGCACCTTCTTCTGGGAGAATACCAGAAATGGAATAAACCAAGGGATAACATCCCATGTAAATGTGATTCCTTTTCAGACCAAGATCTGACCCATTTTGTATTTTTCTGTCCCTTTTTTGCGGAGGGAAGAAAAAAATACATATTACCACTGATGAGAAACAGGGGATTTATGCAAGTGAAACCCGCATTGCTGTTTTTACAAATTATGGAGTCCCCTATTGTGATGTATGGGGTCGCAAGTTTTTTGGTAGCAGCCATGAGAGCTAAACGCCTCAGATCAATGAACCCCTTAAATATTGATTGAATCACATAAATATAGGTGTAGTATATTACACAATCTATGCCTGAAGATTTGTACAAATAACTTGCACCATATAGTTTTTAAATGTTTTCTGAAATTGCCAATGAATGAATTTCTTATAGAATATAAATGTACTGTCTTATCAAGGGGTCTGATTTACTGTAAAAAGTAAATGTAAAAAGTATAAAGTAAATGTAAGAGTAACACCTGACCCCGATTTTTGCTGCAAAATTGTTCTTTTTAAATGTTTTGAAATTTTTTTTATATGTATACCACATCCCTGAACCGTATTGTTGAAACATGAATGAAATGCCATCCCCATCTCCACATTTCCTTATATGTCTTCATATGCCTTATATGCTTTATATGTGCTTATATGTGTTTATGTGTGTTTGTAGTATACTTTTATGATTTTAACTAATCGAATAAAGTATTTTTGACTCTGACTCTGACTCTACCAAAGGATAGGGGTGGTTTGACTCTTCCAAACATTAAACTTTACTATTGGGCAACTACTCTTTACACAATCACACCCTTTTTTTCCGCTAAACCATTAGACGACTCCCCTAGTTACACTCCCACACCTATAGAACTTATAATGGGTAATCAGGCCTGGGGATGGGCCTGGAGATTCTTGAATGATTCTCATTACAAAAAAGTACGATATAAAATGCTGGCCGCCGGATATAAAACCTTGAAAGCAGTCCGGAAGATGCTATAATTGGGCTGTCTGAACTATTATACCCTGATCAATAATAACTTTAATCTGCCCGGAATCTTTAAAGACCTTACAATTAGGACGATAGACAAAGGCCTATCCAAGCTTGGAGATTTGTATTCTCTCACTGATATAATCTTCTTTGGAAATCTTAAAACACAATATGAATTAGATTGGAAAGATTGTTTTAAGTATTTACAAATACGTGATTTTTTAAGCAAGAAATGTGGAGGCCCAATAGGATTCATAAATAACTCCATTATAGATAAACTAAGACAGAATAATCAATCAATTGGAATGGTATATAATTTGCTTAACTCCTTGATGACTGATGACATGGAACAGCAGGCTAACAAATGGAAAGCGGAAATCGATATTTCAGAGGGCTTATTTCAATATTCCACGGAATTAGCACAGACAATTTTAATACCAGCACGACTTAAGGTGCAGTATTATAAAACTTGTTTCTCGCTCTATTATACTCCGAAAAGGATTGCTAAATGGGGAACAGGGAAAGGGACCTTATGCCCTCGATGCTCACTGTTTCAGGCGGATTTAGAACATATGTTGGCTTCCTGCACTACACTAAATACTTTAAAATCTGACATCATGACATTTTTTAAAGAAGTCCTAAGAAGGGATATAAACCCTGATTTGTCATGGGGTAGATCAGGAGACTCAAGGGATGCCCGGAGAACAGCTAATATTTATAAGTATGGCAATACATCGCATTACCCAAACATCAGCCTGGTTAGATTCATCCCCTCCAGGGTATTGTCAGTGGTTAACACGTCTCATTGCGAACTACAAATTTGAAAAAGCAATATATGGAAAAAGGGGGCTTGATCCCGTTCAAAAGGGTTAAAAATCTGGGAACCACTGACTAAATGGTTTGAGAGATAAAAGCAGTGGAACACAACATTTTCGATACACCCTAGTATATCTAAGATTATCCACCACAAAATCACATTTAGATAGATGGTCAACCCCAGGGAGGGTAGAAAACTTTAAAAATGTGCATGAGACCATATTACAGAAATGGCACAGATTTAATTTAACGCCTTTTTTTCCTCTTCCTCTTTTTTCCGCTATAAGTTCATTGGCTTTAAAAACATGTACCATTATGAATATTGAATCTGTAACTATATAATTTATTCACTTTCCTTAATTGAACATGCTAAACTATAATCTCATTTTGTAAACATTGAAATTCATGCACCAATAAAAATATTAATAAAAAAAAATAGAATATAGCCAAGTGGGAAGCAAAGTACTCATGATGAAACTGTGAGCCTCAGCCGTGAGCTGATTGCTGTAAAGTGATGTGCTGTGGGTGCTGTAGGATACTGGATGCTGTAGCATACGTGTGTATGTAGTGTTAGTATGCGTTTATAGTATAAAGAGAGTGGGAAGTGAACTACTCACCCCTGCCGGTCTGTAAACTCGAATGCAGTGTTTTAGCAAGCAGGAATAAATAAATAATCGTGAAGAAAATAATGCAGAATGTTGCAATGCCACAGAAGAGAAATGGTGAATTCAGGTGTGTCTAAGAAAGTGGCTGTGTGTAATAAAGCGATGGAGTCTGAAAGTTATATAAAAAGTGTCTTTATTTAAGTGCCATAAATGGACCCACTGGTGTAAGAGCTAAGGCATCTACATCTACCCGGAAGGAGGCACACTTATGACAACCACCCACTTCAAACCAACTGCCATTAACTGCTTACTAAGATTTGGCAGTTTCCATCCCCAGCACTTACGAACCAACTTACCGTACGGTCAATTCCTCCTCCTAAGGCGGAATTGCACGATATCACCCAGTTTAAAACACAAGAAAAGGATCTCAAAGCCAAGCTGCAACACAGACAGTACCCAGACCGCATAATTGATGCAGCAATGAAACGGGCAAGGAACAATAACCGAGACGCCCTTTTGGAAGACAGAACAGAAACAGAAAATAACCAGAGAAGACAAGTGTGCGTAACAACATACAACACACACTCAAATGAGGTCGTTAAAATCATTAATGAAAACTGGCGAATCCTGACCTGTGGCGAATTGGCATTTGAAAAACCAATGTTTGCACATAAACAGGGGAGAAATCTAAAGGACATGTTGGTCCATACTCGCCCAAAAGAGAGCCAACAATACACACCATCTATGCATGGAATAAAGGGACATTTCCCATGCGGAAACTGTAGTTGTTGTCACCTGACCTCAAAGAGTAAACAACTAACCTTTAGAAATGGTACGACGTGGGAACAAAGAAGTCTTACAACCTGCAACAGCAAAAACGTAGTCTATATGATTACGTGCCCCTGTTCATTGGAATACGTAGGGATGACAGCAAGAGCAGTAAAAATACGTATGAATGAGCATAAGAGCAACGTCAGGTGCAAAAAAAGCACCACCAAGATGGCTACACATTTTCTGGAGGCTGAGCACTGTGTCAATGATATCAAGTGGACAATAATTGAACAATTACCCACGGAAAAAGGCTTGTTCCAAAAGGAACAACGTTGGGTTTTCCGCCTGGGGACACATACTGACGGCCTCAAGGATGAGATACCTTGGGGTCAAATCACCTGAATGAGTATCACGATTTAAGTAAAAGCTGCCCATTAAAAACAAGGGAATGTTTCTTTTCCATTTTTCTGTCCTCCCAATCATGAGCTGAGATTGACATTGGTGTCACACAAGATGTGCCCGTCTTCATAAGCGGCCTGTTATAACTAAGTATACAAGGAAGTACGCAGACATTCCCTATAATTTGAATATTTATATAGAACTCACCAGAAATGCAGAATTTTATTAATCCACTTGTAAATAATGATTCATAATGTTCTGCGTTGGTATGAACAAACAAAACAAATATTTACAGGCTCTACTTGATCACATGACACGGGGTAAACATAGCGCAAGTCAAATGCTGAATTCACACTAAGGAGTAGAATCTCCCGCTCACACATGTGCGGTGTTCCTGCTCAACCGCGCATGCGCTAACGATTAGTGAGAGTTAAGACGGAGCTAGGCGCACAAGGATCCAACAACAGTGAGTGCGCCAGGTGAACGGGCCATTTTCTCATTTTTTCATTGATGCAGAAAACCCATATTAGGTATTTCCGATGAACTAATTACCAATTAACGAAGACTAATGAGAACAATGATGACTATAAATACTACCCCGACAGGGCGTTACCGCATTCACAGTGGAGCCGCGTTCGGGGGTAGAAGGACGTTACCAGTGCAGTAACCCGTGAGTAAAAACAGAGTTTATGAGACAGAAACAAACTCTCAAACCAGCGTGACGTATGTACCTATAAATGTAGTTCCATTATTACTACTTCTAGGGGCCAGTGGACCCATACTCTCCCCCAACGTCCGGAGGCTCATGAGGCATTGTCCTATTAAACACCAAGTATGTCTTTTTCATTTCTCATTCCCTTCACCTCCTATAACGAATTTTGACCAGATTTTTTCTATCACTGGGCAGAAGTAATGAACAATTCTAGAGTGTGTGCTTTATGTTATATGTGTGTCTGTGATGTATTTTTACCCCCTTTTTTTACAGGGTCACCTGCACCAGAAGCATGACATAATTTTATGTCTAGTGACCTCCTACCACTTATTTGTTACAGGTCATTGCACTATGTACAAAACAAGAAGTGGCATACTACATTGTGGTTTCTCTCCATTTCCTTTACAGGTTTATTGCATATTAGCAAAAGAACTTGATGAACTGTGTAGGCATATTACAGCACTACATTTTCACTTTTGTGTAAAAATCATTTTTACTTAGAAAAACGTGAGTAAGGTGGGGTGTGGTGCACCCTGTCCTGAAGAAGGGGTCTTACCCCGAAACATGTCGACGCACCCGAGAGGTGATGTGCTTAATATCACATAACTACCTCAACCTGCACCCTTTTTAACAGTACCAGCCCGGGGGCTTATTAAAATAGTTCTGATTCACCCTATGAGCCAGGTACCTTTTTAAATCACTCACTCACTAATATTACCTCACCACATACTCACACCTAACCCTCACACACACCACACATAGTCTACACGAGATAGTGCTCCCGCGTAGTCGTAGGTCGCAGCACGCCGCATCCCGTAGAGGGGTGCGAAGACCCCAATGATGAAGCATGACACCAAGGGTCCTTTTGGTGTGTGAGGGGTATTTTACAAGCACTTTGTGCTCCCCACATCCTGTGCTCCCCACCACTGTAGGGTACACAACGTCCAGTTAGGTGGATTCTTGTTGTTTATTTATATTAACTGGGAGAAGGAATCCACCCCATTGTTCTCTCTCTCCCCATTTTGTTGATTATAGTTAGAGCTAAGGCATCCAGCTGAGGCAAACTCCAACCGTTTCTGCTGTATTCAAATGTAAGCTCCTGCATCAGTGAATTCCACATTACATGTTACAGTTCCATGTGACATAAACAATACCTATTAGACTTGAATGACTCTAAATTGGATAATGAAAATAAAGGTAGGATACGATTACCACATGTATCCTTTAAGAAAACAAAACAAAAAAAATATTGCAAAATGTAATCATCAACTTCTTAGGTACCCTGGTACTCCTTAATAAAAAAAGATACAGCTTTCAAAATGCAAATGGTGACAGTAGTTTGATAAAAACATTGAGTTTAAGAACAGGATTAAAATTCATGATTCATGATTCATAATTCATAACTCAAAGTGATCCAGTTGCCTATTCTACCATGAAAGAAGTAGATATGAAGCCACAGTTAAACATACTAATTCATTAGGTAATGTTTGTAAAAAATACCGAGCTGGGCGACATTGAATAAAATTATATTTACGCATAAGCAGTCAGAGAAATCTTTTACGGTGCATCTTATAGAATTTGCAAAGAAAAAAGAACATGTAAATTTGATTGGGAGGAGGAGCCATTGCATGGACAGGGCGGGAGGTCGGCTATGCAGTAGATGCCAGCCGGATATGAAAACATACAAGGATTGAGGTTCAGGCGAAACCTTACTAGGATGAATCGATGACGAGAGTTGGCCACAAAAAAACAGATATTCCGAGGTGCCTTCCTGTTCAATTGGGCTCTCTAAATATAATTTTACAAACGCTTTTGAGCTTAATTTAGAATGCTCTAATGCCCTTTGGTTAAAAAATGTTTTGATTTATTTTTTCAAAACTGTAATGTAGGTTGAAGGGGGTGTAAATAATCAACCTAAACCGAGAGAGGTGAGGCTATTTTTAATGTATAATAACCACAGGATCCTTAGAGCGTGTTCCAGGGTGAGGCACTCTTCTATTAGTCTCTGTGTAAGGTTTACTGAAGCTCTTCTCCAGATGGAGTGCCACAACAATATGAGTGCCAGCCTAATTATGTCATCAATATAAGGGACATCCAGCTCGGCATGACATAAAAAATTAAAACAGCTGGCTGGAAGGTCAATGAGTCTTTACCAAAAATAATTTTCGATAGTCTGGAGAGAGTGGGTGTTAGTGTATCCCCATATTTCTGCCCCATGAGTTGCCACTGATATTGATTTGGCAGATTAAACCTTTTTGATCATCTCAAGGGGCTTTGCACTCAGTTTCTTTGTAAAGGAACTAAGTGTTATTATGCTTTTTTCCAGTGCTGGGCCCCTAGTCTTGATCATGTTGGACCCGGATAGATGTCTCTCAAAGGTTATTCTGAGATACGAGAAGGTATTGGTATTGGCTAATTCACGTCCCGTCCTTTTATGTAAAAATTTGGGGCCATCCTCTCTCTACATCCAGTTATTAAAACAAGAGACTTTGCCGCATTTGTTTTTAGGTCTAAGCTACTCATGCAGTTTACATAAATCCCAAATAGATGTTGTAGGGCTCAGCCAGTGCAGGCAATCAGAACAGCATCGACTGCATATAGCAGATTTGGGGTGTGCACATTCTTGATTGATGGGACGTCCTGTGTGGAGTTCAACAGGGGTGTTTCTACCCCATTCATGTAGATAGAAAAGAAGAATGGGGCAAGAATGCATCCCTGGTGGATTCCCTTCATGATTAAGAACGACCTAGAGCACTCACCCTGGTTTCCATAGCGCACGGTTGCCGATGCTGAAGAATAAAGCTGTCAAATAAAGGTGCTTATTACATCGTTAATACCCATTTCTTCCGTTATTTTCCAGAGATGGTGATGGGCTACGCAGTTGAATGCTGCCGAAAGATCCATAAATCCCAGATATAGTTTCTCCTGCTTTGCTTTAGTATACCTGCCCATTAATAGGGTCAGGTTGAGGCTTTGATCCTGAATGCCACTCCCCTTTTTGAACCCGTATTGTACCAGGATCAGGATTTTATTGTCAGTGGCCCATTCCTCTAGTCTGTTAAGTAAAACGCGACCCATCAGTTTGGCGATGCTATCTAGCAAAGAAATTGGCAGATGGTTTTTAGGCTGGGCTTTGTCTCCTTTTTAATAAATTTGAACTATAATAGACCTCTTCCACGAGTCGGGTTGGCCCACTGTAGCAATTACATTAAAAATATTTGTGAGTACCGGCCCTCACAGGTCGGAGTGCTCCAAAAAGAAATCTACTGGAGTGCCATCCGGGCCAGGGGCTCTATTGGTAAAGGACTGTGAGAGGGACAGTCTAATTTCCTGTAGGTTGAAACACAAGGGCAAATTTGTAGGGTGGCTCTTTGGTGGCAGCTGACAAGCCAGCCCCTCTGTATGAGAGTTAAAAATGGAAGAGAAGGGGCATGGCTGACGGCCGACTAAGATGGCCACTTAGTCCTTGAGCTCCGTGAATGACCTAGCCCTTCGCATCCATCCGTACTTTTATCCACCATCTGCCGGGCTCCAGGGGCTAGAGCTGACGTCCGACCTCAGGCGGCAATGACCGGAGGAACTCCGGTAAAAATCCGCAACCTCCCACGGCTGAGATTGCTGTTTGAAGTGGACCGGCCTACATGTGGCGGCCAGACCGGGGACTGGATTAATTCTGACGCCCAGAGGGAGGTCCGCTGGGGTGTGGTGGAGAGTGCGGCTGTTCCCTGAGTTTGGGCCCCAGGCGGCGGACTTTACCGATACTTGCCCGTCTCTTACGGCCTCCTCCCCTCTGCCCCCCGCTGTGGGCCCTGCGATCCGTGCTGGGTCTGCTGCCTGGGACTGCCCGAGTCAGCTACCCGACTCAACTTCCCACTGGAGAGGAGCCGCTCTTAAGCCCAGACCGCGGCTGCCGTGCAGACAACGGAAAAGCACCAGTAAGTACCGCGAATACTGACAGCACTGCCCTTGACGGCTCCACATCGCCGCATACCCCCGCGGCTCTGGGCATACCATTGGGGGAGGTGCTCTGTTGTACCCGGCACAACTTCATTTACCACAGATCGAGCCCGGTGGTAGTGCGCCCCTTGATGGACACCGGCTCACAACGTTTGATCTATTTGTGAGCAGACGCTGATTGACGAGAGACAGATCCTGCTGCCACCCAACGACTTGCTGTCCACAATCCTCGAATAGAGCCATATCTTTGCCGGCACCTGCCTACAGGGTACGGAATAAGACCGAGTTGCTACCCTTTGGCTGCACCTACAAATTGCTTTTCGGGGCGCTACGCCCTCCTGCACTTCCTTTGACACCGGGCCACTTGCACCTTTTACTGAGAACAGTTTCGGGCCAAGAGACTGTCCTGATCTGCTGAACCATGGCGAACAGGGGTCCCAGAACCCAGGCTACGCAACGAAAATTGGGCAAATATGCATACGGCAAGCAATCTCCCACAACGCATGAGGGACGCTCCTCGCAGCAAAAGCCGCCGGATGGGGATGGGGCTCCAAAAGTCACACTCGAGGACATCATGCAAGCTCTTGCCAACGTCCAAACTACTTTTGGAACAATATCCACGGATGTGTCCCTGCTTCAAGCGGACCTACACAAAATGGCGGATAGGGTGAAAGAGATGGAGGTGGTGACGAAATCCTTGTTTGCGGATACTTCGGAGCTGCAGGTGGCAATGGCGCACCTTGAAAAAGAGAATAAAGTCCTCGCAGACAAGCTCGATGACCAAGAAGGACGCGCTAGATGGAACAACGTCAGAATTATTGGAATTCCGGAAACTGAAGGTACCCAGGCAATGGACCTATATGTGGAGGAGCTGATCAAATCAAAACTACAACCTAAGGGACTCTCGCATTTCTTCTTGGTGGAACGTGCCCACAGGGTGCCGGGCGGAAGATCAAAACCGGCGGCACCTCCTCGGCCGGTGTTGGCCAGACTCTTCAATTTCAGAGATAGAGACGCAATTTTTCAAGCGGCACGCGTTTCACCTCCAATACGCATTTTGAACTCTGCTGTGAACTTCTTCGCTGATTATACTGCGGCTGTCTCGAGGCGGAGGCGAAGTTTCTTTGATGTCAAAAAACTACTTTGTGAAAAGGAACTACCATACTCTATGCTCTTCCCGGCAAAGCTTAGAGTGGTGGCTGGGATTCGAACTTTGTTCTTCGATACGCCAGAGTCGGCTCTCGATTGGTTGGAGAGGTGGCGTCCTGTGAGCCACGCTGAGCGAGGTAATAGCTCTCGCCACCGCAGGGAGGAGGAAAAAGACTCGGAGAAACAAGATTGCAGAAGTCGCGGATCAACCCAGGTGGCGCCATTGGAGTAGGAATAGACCGAGCAGACATACCAGTGTTTCCCGCCACTTCGGGCGGATATGGGATCTCTTCGAACTGAGTTGTTTTGGGGTTGGACGGAGGCAGGCCTTGGGGCCTGAGAAGGGTTGGAACCTAGCGGAACTCATTACCCCCGATACGCAAGTATTGCACTTTTGGGTGGGTTAAAACACTCTGCTAAGTTGGGGTGGCAGGCTGTTCCAGGCTTACTAGGCAGGGAGGCAGGGAGGGGGGTTGGAAGTTGGGATAAGGGAGTATATGTTTTGTTGAGTTTTTTTGAGTTGGGTTACTGCACTGTTCTTGGGGCAACACTCTCCGTTTGTGACGGATCTACATATAGCAAATGTGGCTTTGAAAACGTGAAAAATTCTTATGTCTCTGATGGCTGAACATGCTTTACAGGAGCCTAAGTCTCCTCGAACAGCCCTAATGATAATGTCATGGAATGTCCGAGGGTTAGGAGAAAAAGTGAAGAGAGATTTGGTGCTACAGTATTTAAAGCGGTGCGGCCCTGCGGTTGTTCTGCTGCAAGAAACGCACTTAACGGGTTCTACTGTCAAAGCTATGGATAGGTGGGGATACCACATGATCGCACATGCAGAGTTTTCCTCAGGCTCTAGGGGAACAGGAATACTCATTAGAAAGAAATCCCCGTTGGTGATACAACAGAAACTAGTTGACAATCTGGGCCGCTTCGCGGCATTGACATGCCAATGGGAAGGACGATCATTTAATCTGGTCTCTGTTATTATCCCCCCGGCCCTTCACGCTCAAACCCACTCTGCCCTCACAACATTCCTCCTACAATTACCTGCTGCAACGTTACTCATAGGGGGCGACTTTAAAGATATCATGGATGACACGTTGGACAGATTCCCAGCCAGATCAGGGGTACAGGGTGGGCGACGTCTCCTTGGTCTCACAGAGGCAATGGGACTTACAGATAGTTGGCGACACAAACACCCTAGAGAGAGGCAGTACACTTTCTATTCGGGGGTCCACAACTGTCTCACACGCATAGATTACTTTCTAACCTCAGAAGATGCCCTGCCCGGAATAGAGGAGGTAATTGTTCATCCTCGGGGCCTATCGGACCATTCTCCGTTGCTCCTCAAATACACGCATCACCAGACTTCCAGGAAGCGTATGTTCCCGATTCATGCTGGTTTTCTGCAGGTGCGCCCTATAATGTAACACCTCACAATCACTACCAGACAATTCTTCCAAGAGAACGCAGGCTCGGTAGACTCCTCTAGCACGCTCTGGGAGGCCTATAAAGTAGTCCTACGTGGGCAAGCAATAGCCTCAATCACAGGTCACAAAGGGACACAGAGGGCGGAGTTAGATAACCTGGAGGAGGAACTAGCCACCGCAATGACGGAACAAGCGGCGCATCCTTCACTTGATGCCACCCGTGAGGTCCTACTTAGGCAAACAGCATATGTGGCATGTCAAAGGGAAACTACATTAGCGCGCCTCCAGGCAACTAAACATAGCATTTACAAACTAGGAGACAAAGCGGGAACGATGATGGCCTGGCTTGACAAGAAAGAAAGAGCTAGCAGGGTCATAGCGCAGCTGCTCTCCCCCAAATGCTCCACGATCTCTAAACCGGATGGTATAGTGGACATCCTGGCCGATCATTACGAGCAATTGTATGCCCCCCGAGCGACCGACACGTCTGAAGAGGCGTATGATTATATCAAGGATTTGA
The DNA here is from genome assembly GCF_964263255.1 of Lissotriton vulgaris. Taxonomy (NCBI): domain Eukaryota; kingdom Metazoa; phylum Chordata; class Amphibia; order Caudata; family Salamandridae; genus Lissotriton; species Lissotriton vulgaris. The sequence goes on along the minus strand of NC_141699.1, from coordinate 601,396,779 downwards.
CTATTCCTCAACTTTCCCCAGAGGCAGTGCTCCTGTTGGAGGCGGACATCACCATAGAAGAACTGCAGACTGCAACCTATTCACTTGCGTCTGGTAAGGTGCTTGGCCCAAATGGATTCCCAGTAGAACTGTTTAAAAGGACTGCACAGGTATCTGCTCCCTTCTTGCTGGAAATGTTTCGTGATAGCCTCAAAGCGGGAGAGCTCCCAAGAGACCAATGGCTCGCCACCATAGTTGCGATCCACAAACCTGGCAGACCAGAGACGGATTGCGCGTCCTATCGCCCAATCTCCCTGATAAATGCAGAGCCCAAAATCCTGGCCAAACTACTGGCGCTGCGGCTGACCCCCCATCTCTCCTCCTTGGTGCATCCGGACCAGTCTGGATTTATGCCACACCGTAGCACGGCGCTTAATTTGCGAAGGCTTTATGCGGTCCTGGCGCGCACACAGTATATTCAGGAGCCAGCATTCATTCTCTCCTTAGACGCCACTATGGCGTTTGATACCGTGGAATGGCCATACCTGTTTGCGGTACTCCGCCATATGGGCTTCGGCCCGAAATTCTGCACCTGGGTTCGCCTTCTTTACAACAAGCCCCTGGCACACGTGGCGGATAATGGCCATATCTCCCGAGACTTCCCACTTGGTCGGGGTACGCGGCAGGGATGCCCGCTGTCCCCGCTGCTATTTGCGCTGATCCTGGAGCCGCTCGCAATCTGGATCAGATGGGAACCCTCCATCAAGGGACTTTCCTGGACCGATACGTGGGAGGACCGCATATCCCTATATGCGGATGATATTTTACTATACCTCACCTCCCCCAAGAAATCCATCCTAGAATTGCTTAATGTATGTGAGAAGTTTGGTAGGGTATCGGGCTATAGTATAAACTGGTCCAAATCCGTTCTTCATGTGTTGGTCGGCCCTCCTCCTGTTCTGCCCGTGAGTTGCCCCTTACGCATTGCCGAGACGGCATTTAAATATCTGGGTATCTATATTACGGCTGACTCCACCGAATTTTCAGCTATCAATCTTCATCCCCATCTAGAGCGCTTTAAGCGTGACGTCAAGGTAGGGCGGACTCTCCCGCTTACACTTCTTGGTAAGGCAGCACTATATAAAATGATGGCGCTCCCGCGCTTTTTATACGTCCTCGAGAATACGCCATTTCTGGTTCCTGACTCTTATTTCAGGACTATTGCTACTACCGTTTCAAATCTCTTGTGGGATGGGAGGCCACCTCGCATTGCGCAGGCTAAGCTAACATAGAGTTGGTATGATGGGGGAATAGCGCTTCCCGATATGGAATTATATTACTTGGCGGCCCATCTTAAACAGATAAATTATTGGTTGCATGCCCCACAGACCGAACCTGCGTATCTCGCTGATAGGCAATGCTTGGAGAACAAGGAACTGTTGGGTAACCTCTACAGCCGCCGCATGCCCTCAGACCTACTCGGGCCCACGCAACATTCTGTTCAACTTTGGTATAAGGCGAATAGACGCCTTAAGTGTTCTGGGACGATCACGCTAATGACACCACTGTGGGACTCCTATAGGTTGGGCTTCCTTCGTAACAGTGCGGGATTCCGGAACTGGGACAATATAGGTATCTCAGTGGTGGGTGACCTTTGGAAGGGAGGAAAGATGGTAGACTTCTCCCACCTTCAAACACATTACGAAATGACACAGACAGAGAAGTTCAGTTATCTTCAAAACAGGCATGCACTCCAATCAGTCATACCTGCAGATACCAAGCTACAGGACTCCTCCCCTTTAGAGGATAGGCTTCTGACAGAACATATGCCAGATAAGGCCGCTTCTTTGACCTACCGGAAATTGATAAACAACCTTCCTGACGTGTAGTCCACATTAAGACAGAACTGGTCCATGAGACATAGGCGACTTTGACGAATCTGAATGGCAAGAAGCCCTTTCTTCCCCCCGAGAGACAGCTATACCCTCTAGACTCAAGCTTGTTCTGCTTAAAATCTTACACCGTACATACTACACTAGAACAACGTTATTTAAGATAGGATCAACCTCCCATAAATATTGCTTACGATATTGTGGAGACGAGGGGACATTCTACCACACTATATGGGACTGTAAACACATTGCAACATTTTGGACGGCAGTCATGCGCACAATTTCTCAAACTATAGATATTTCCCTGGTGCCTGAGCCCCGGCATTGTTTGTTGAACCTATGGGAACCAAACGACTTGAATCACCGTCAGCAAGATTGGGTCATGTTGGGCATGATGGTGGCAAAACGTAACATCGCTTTATTGTGGGGCTCGGAAACACTACCTACCCTCCGTAAGTGGTGCAAGGATATGGATGAAATGATGTTGGCGGAGAAGTCTGTGTTTATGCATCGCGGGTGCCCCAAGAAATGGGAGAAAATCTGGGGGGCTTGGAATAAGTTTTGTGGTGACATCTGTGACCCCCCCGAACCTTACAGATGATGATAGTGCCTCAGAATAGCATAGATTGAACAAGTTAAGATTAGTAATAATGTTGGGTCAATGCATATAAAAAAATTTGTATGTACTTGTGACAATGACCAAGGCTGCTTTGCTTTTACGATCCACACAACGCATATTATTTAATCTGTATGTAACAATGCCCTGTTTGCTCTGTTAATAAAAATTTAAAATAAATAAATAAATGGAAGAGAAATGTGCGTTCCGGTAATCCTCATCCACATGGCACGCAGTGATTGGATCTTCAGAAGATTTGAGAAATGGGGCATTAATGACACTCCAAAAATCCTTAGAGTTTTATAAAGAGCCGCTTAATTACGTTTTTCCCAAGCATCTTCCTTAAGAGTGTTGGTTCTTCACTTCCTGGCCTCTGAGTAACGAAGCCGTATGGTCTTGACCAGTGCTGCATTCCTTGGGGTAGATCTAAGACCTTGATGTAGATTTGAAAGGGCCTTTGTGCAGGACTAGTTGAACCATTTAGGACCTAAGGTATTAGAGGTTCTTCTTTCCCTAGTTAATTACTTTTTTGCCTCTGAAAATATCCTGTCAAAGGCTGTTATTGTGAGTATAGGGTCGGGGATTGCTGCAAGACAGATCATAATATCGTCAAGACTATTACTGACCACCCCTGTGATAAATTTCACTTTATCTATCAATTCCCATTTTAGAATTATCCAATTTTTCCTTGGTATCACTGGGTTAACATGTCTTGTCTACTCCAGAACAGCTCCTCCCCATTCCAAGTTAGCAATTATGGCGTGGTGCTCACTGAATATGTATGGCGTAATTGCAGTATTACAGATAGATTTGCTCAGGGGCGGGGAGATCAGTAAATACTAGTCTAGAGTAGAACATTGGCTAGGCAATCCCAAAGTGTGTTGGAGAGAGAAGGAGCTGGGATTAATGGGATTCATAATTTCCAGGTCATTTATAAAAAATTATTTATACAGGGCATCGCCATAGGCATTGTGTACAAAATGGGAAATTGGATCACCTGAATCATTAAACATGCAGCATAATGTTTGATTTGGTAAAGTACAGGAGTGTACGTTAAAATCACTCATCCGTAACATTTTTGGAGGCTGCTTAAGACTCTTTAAAAAAGTATTGATATCTCTTTCCAACATATCAACAATCTCCTTCATGTTCGCATTGAAGTTATTATTATTATAATTGATCAAAAGAATGGTGTCACTACTTGGTTCTTTTAAATAGAGAAAATGGTAGTAGGGAGCAGCATTAGAAAATGATACGACTGCGAATTTTAGGATGTTTTTTCACAAAGTAAAAAAACCTCCCCAGGCGTGTCCAGAAGCAGAGGATCGGGATGGGGTATAGAAGGATAAATAGCCGTCTAGATAGATAGGTCCAATTTCCCATGTTTCCTGGAGGCAAATCAGGTAGTGTTTCTTAATAATTACTAACCAATCTAAGTTAGACACTTTGGACCTTAGTCCGGCAATATTCCAAGAGGCTAGTTTAGCATGGTCACTGGGAATAGATCTGTGGTTGGAAATTGCTGCAGGAGATTCAGGGGAGTCGGGACCCAGGTCCCTGGGACTTTGAGATAGATTAGTAGAGGTCCCATTTCCCCCTGTCAATCACACCCATCCAAGTCTGTTAGGGCGCTAAAGCGGTTATTATTGGGGAGGTGGGTGAAAGGGCGACATGCGACAAGGTGAGGGGGCTCCTGATAGTTTTTGCTATGTGAGGTTAAGAAAGTTTGGGCCCTATTAAAGGGTCTATCAGGTCTGTAATAAAAGCCAAGTGGCAGTGCAAGCATCTGGGTGTGCTGAGTGGCTGTATCAGGTAAGTGCCCAAACAGCTGCTGAACCAGATGAGGCGAGTTAAAATTAACAACCACACAGTCCCCCTGAAAGTTTTTCTTAGAGTTCCCTACCCAAACCACCCGCCTTGCCACAAGGATACACGGTAATAACTCCCCTCGACCCCCCCATGTTTGCTAATCCAGTGACATGCCTTGATAATTAACTGACCTGTGAATTCTGTCCACTAGCTTAGGGACATTCGCCAGGACTATGACATAGGGACATGCAGCGGGGGGAAGGTCCAATCTTAAGTCATAAGGTATGTTTGTCCCATTTATCGTTCGATATCGGAGTCTCTGGAGCGTACCTCTGTCGATGGGAAAGATGGTAAAGATAGGCTAGGTGCCCCCTGTGGTCGCAGAGAATGAGAGGAGGAGTGATGAGGGAGTGAATAACTTGCAAATTTAACGGTTTAAGATGATTTTGAACATCGCCGGCCCCACTTAACCGATGGTTGTTGACCTCTTGCCCTAAGGGCCTCACTGTCGAGTCTCACACTGTCCCGTGTAGTTAGGGAATTCTGAGATATTGCGGTAGACCCAGAGGGCAGGGGCCTCTCCATAGCCCCAGCCCGAGATATGCCAGTTGGTGCTTGTTATAGTTAGATTTAAGGACTCCAAAATGGTCTTAATTTTACTAAGTCTGTCTGAAAGGGGCTGGACTAGGCGGGTAAAAGAAATTTCCCTTTTTAATAGCAGGTCGTCCATTAAAGGTGTGGGGGCTGTTGCAACCTCTTGTAAGATAGCGGAGGTTAACTTTATAGCTGATCTTCCACCCCCTTTTTAGGGCTCGGCCTGATCCAGCGCATGCGCTGGGCTCGGCCGAGACCTTCAGTAGGGCTCTGAAAAATGCTACTTTGCTGGCGTTCAGCTTGCTAGAACGCGCACAAGAGCCTGGGGGCATGCGCGTTATAGCAAGCTGATTGCCGGCAAGCTAGCACTTGCGTCACCACTCTTATTTATTTTTTTATTTCATTTCGCGGCCGCCAGTGCTTCTTATAAACTCGCTCACATACAACTCTGACATGGGCACAAAGGCCCAAACATGCAAATGTCGATGTATAAAAGCCACTCAGTGAAAAAGCTGGTATAGCAAACCTTGTCAGGCTGTTTTTATTTGTATATAGTGTCAAGTCGGCCATAGGGCATTGGAGCGCTTTACATGAGCACCAGATAACATTACACAAATCCCTATGTGTTTTTTCGGGCACAGGTAGATAAAGTGATTTCATTTGCCCAGAATCACAGGTTAGTGAAGCGGACGCCAGGACTCAAACTCGGTTTTCTAGGACTAAAATCTACAAATTGGCCCAGTAGGCCCGCCTTCTAAGTATGCACACAGCATTTCTGTTACAGGATACACACGCTCACATCCTCCCCAGCTTCAAAACCAAAGTATACAGAACACACTTTCTAGCCCTGGGTTAAACCGGATCTAATTTGTCTGGAGCATTGTAGTAAAATGCTTGATTTTGACTAGTACAGCTACACACTTTTTCCAGACCTGGTCTGCTCTACTGTGTGTTCTATATCTTAAATTAGGGGAATGAGCAGACAGGTCAATAAATATTCCCCTTGACCCTCCACATACTTGTTTTGTTTGTTAGAATTAAGAGCAACTTTTCAGTTGCGGGTCTTTTTTGAACGGATGCAACACATTTTTTTGGTTGCACCCGCCAAGCTCACCTAACATAATTGTGTGTGCTTCCCTTCTGTTCATCCAGTCTGACACCTATTTTCTTTGACACTTGAGATAATAATAACTTCGTGAAACCACAAACATAATGATCTTTTACAAGGGCCATATTACGCTCCACCAAATAGTGACCCTTTATGATCTAACTACTAGTTTCCACTCGGAGGCATAGTCCTCCCTTATAATAAGTAGTTTATAGTGGATGTCACACTCTACCATAGAGTGACTCTGTATAGAATAATTACTTCGGCTTCGGGGCCAAATATTTCCACACAATGAGCACTCAAGACGAGACACCTTAGTAAAACCTTTCCTGTGAAAATAAGCATTGGGCGCATGACATGAATACAGTGTTTCCTAACCAGACATGCACATGAATCCAGGGTTGTGCTGAGACCAAAGAAACCACGAAATTCATTATACGCTCTTTAATTTGAGCAGTATTCCCATTAGATCCTGATCTATTTCAATCCTCTAACAACCATTAGGATGTAAGCTTCTATAAATCCCCTCTTATGCTCGCTAAACAGGTAGTAAGAAATACGAATCATACGTCATTTCTCGGGGTCTAGTGTTACAGCGCATGTGCAGAAGAGCAGTGTCTCTTTTTTCACGCTGTCGCCCACAGTTTGCTTTAGGTTAACGCGCATGCGCGCAAGAGCAGTGTCTCTACTTTCACGCTGTCGTCCACAGTTTGTTGAATCTAACGCCCATTCAATTACCGGCGGCTACAAAAGGATGAAGGGCGGTTTGATTAAACACCTCCACTTCCGCTCGGTTTACCATCTGAGGCACCGACGGATAGGTGAGTCTCATGGTGGTTTTTTCTAGCTATTAGTCAGCCCTTATTTAATGGTGTAGTCGAGTGTACTCGTACAGATGAGCCCAGGACGGCCCCTTAAGCCCTTTTAGACACCGAGGACTTTGCTGTTCTATGTCGCTGGGCATTTGAATAGCCCTTCACTATGGACAGTCCCTATTACTATTTCTGGGGCATTCATTAGGACCTGCTACTAATAATTATACACTGTGATTCTAGGCAAGTTCTTTATGAGCTACTAATAACACACTCTGAGGTTAACCTGAGTACTTGTTCTGTGCTCTATAATAAGAAGAGCACTACAGTATGTGTGTTTTCCAAGCGTCTTATGGACATTAATGTAGGTTTACTTTAGGGTGTACAGTTCAAGTCAAGTCAAGTCAAAAGATTTGTATAGCGCGCTACATACCCAGAGGGTCTCAAGGCGCTTGAAGAAGGGTGGGGAGTTACTTGTCGAATATCCACGTTTTGAGTTGCTTTCTGAATGCTAGGTGGTTCTGAGTAAGGCGAAGGTGAGTGGGAAGTGAGTTCCAAGTTTTAGCTGCTAGGATCTACCTCCCATGGTGGTTTTGTTGATGCGAGGTACAGTGGCAAGGGCTTGGTTGGAGGATCGTAGCTGGCGGGAGGGGGTGTAGAAGGATAGTCGCGTGTTGAGGCATTCGGGTCCAATTTCGTAGAGTGCTTTGTGTGCGTGGGTTAGGAGCCGGAAAGTGATCCTCTTATTGACGGGGAGCCAGTGGAGGTTTTTCAGGTGATCAGAGATGCGTTCTTTACGCGGGATGTCTAATATGAGCCTGGCTGAGGCGTTCTGGATGCGTTGTAGTTTTTTCTGGAGTTTTGCGGTGGTGCCGGCGTAGAGGGTGTTTCCGTAGTCCAGTCGGCTCGTGACCTGAGCGTGGGTGACTGTTTTTCTAGTTTCGGTAGGGATTCAGCGAAATGTTTTTTTGAGCATGCGAAGAATGTTGAAGCAGGATGAAGAAACGGCGTTGACTTGTCTGTTCATCGAGAGTGAGGAATCCAGGATGACGCCCAGGTTCCGTGCGTGGTCCGTCGGGATGGGTGCTTTTCCAAGGGCCTCTGGCCACCAAGAGTCGTCCCAGGCGGAGGGGGAGGTACCTAAGATGAGGACTTCTGTTTTGTCTGAGTTCAGTTTCAGACGGCTGTGCTTCATCCATTCGGCTACTTCTTTCATTCCTGCGTGTAGGTTGGTTTTGGCCGTGTTAGGGTCTCTGGTGAGTGACAGGATCAGTTGAGTGTCGTCGGCGTAGGAGATGATGTTGAGGTTATGTTGGCGTGCGATGGCCGCGAGGGGGCTCATGTAAACGTTGAAGAGGGTGGGACTGAGAGAGGACCCTTGAGGTACGCAGCAGATGACTTCAGTAGCCTCTGACTTGAATGGTGGAAGGCGGACTCTCTGGGTTCTTCTGGAGAGGAACGAGGTGATCCATTCCAGTGCTTTTCCTTGGATTCCGATATTTCTGAGGCGCTGTAGAAGGGTGCTGTGGCAGACTGTGTCGAAGGCTGCGGAGAGGTCGAGGAGGATGAGGGCGACTGTGTCTCCATTGTCCAGTAGAGTTCGAATGTCGTCTGTTGCTGCTATGAGGGCGGTTTCGGTGCTGTGCTTGGCTCGGAAGCCGGACTGTGAGGAGTCGAGGGATTTGTTGATTTCGAGGAATGCGGCGAGCTGGTTGTTGACAGCTTTCTCGATGACTTTGGCCGGGAATGGAAGGAGTGAGATAGGGCGATAGTTTTTGAGTTCGGTGGGGTCAGCTGTGGGTTTCTTCAGGAGGGCGCTGAGTTCGGCATGTTTCCAGCTTTCCGGGAAGGTTGCGGAGTTGAGGGAGCAGTTGATGACGTCTCGGAGGTGCGGTGCAATAATGGAGTCTGCTTTGTTAAAGATGTGGTGAGGGCAAGGGTCAGTGGGGGATCCTGAGTGGATAGAGTTCATCAGACGGATGGTGTCCTCAGTGGAGATTGGCTTCCAGTCATTGAGGATGTTCAGGGGGGGTGGGGGTCCTGCAGGGGATTGGGTGGGTTGGTCTCCGGGTTGGTTGTCGAAGCTGTTGTGGATGTCTGCAATTTTGTTGTGGAAGAAAGAGGCTAGGGAGTCGCTGGGGGCTTAAGAGGGGGTGATGTCGTTGGAGTTGGCTGAGGGGTTGGTAAATTCCTTGACGATGTTGAATAATTCCTTGCTGTTGTGGGCGTTGTTATCTAGACGGTCCTTGAAGGCTGCTTTCTTGGCATTTCGGATTAGTTGGTGGTGTATGCGGGTGGCGTTTTTGAAGGCGTCCTTGGTGCTGGTGGTTGGGTCTTTTTTCCAGGTCTTCTCGAGGGAGCGACAGAGTTTCTTGGATTTCTTAAGGTCATCGTTGAACCAGGAGGCCTTCTTGCTGCCTAGTTTGATTTGTCGTTTTTTCAGTGGTGCTAGGATGTCGGCGCTGTTGGATAACCATTGGGTGAGGTTGGTGGCTGCTTTGTCTGGGTTTGAGGAGTGGGCGGGGGGCTTTTGAAGAAGCGATGAGGAGATCTGGTCGATGGTGATTTTGTTCCAGTTTCTTTTCAGAGTGGGTTGGGGGTGGTTGTTGGATGTGAGCTTGTTGTAGGTGAAGTGAACGCAGCTGTGCTCAGTCCAAAGGAGAGCTGTGGTGTGGCTGAAGGAAACATGTTTGCTGGAGGTGAAGATAGGGTCGAGTGTGTGACCTGCGACGTGGGTGGGGGTAGTGACAAGTTGTCTAAGTCCGAGGTTTGCGATGTTGTCCAAAAGGGTGGTGGTGTTGCGGTCGTTGTTCTTTTCAAGGTGAAAGTTGAGGTCTCCCAAAAGGATGTAGTCCTCGGAGGGGAGCGCGTGTGGAGTGATGAAGTCCGTGATGTCTTCACTAAATTGTGCGCGGGGTCCTGGTGGCCTGTAAAGGAGGGTGCCTCTGAGTGTGGTCTTGGGGTCGATGTGGATCTGGAAGTGAAGGTGTTCAGAGTTGGCGGGGTTGACGTCTGAGCTGGTTGAGATGCGGATGGATTTCTTATGGACGATAGCGATGCCTCCTCCTGTGTGGCCGGTACGGTCCTTGCGAATGATCTTATAGCCTTCCGGGATGGCAATGGTGATGTCTGGGGCTGAAGAGGCATTCATCCATGTTTCTGTTAGGAAGGCGACGTCCGGAGAGATGGTGTCGAGTAGATTCCAGAGGTCAATGGCGTGTCTGTGGACCGAGCGGGTGTTGAGCAGGATGCATTGAAGGTGGTTGGGATCGGATATCTGTTGTGAGTTCGTAGATGAGGAGTTGTTCTTGGTGCCGTCGAACTTGCAGGAGAAGCAGGAAAAGGGTCCATGGGTGTGTCCAGGAGCAGCTTGGACGCAGTTGAGGGAGCGACCGGGGTTGAGGGCTAGGAGGGTGGTGGCGTCGTAAGTAATGCGGGAGGGGATGACTTTACGAGGACCAGGGCCTCTGGCGCTGGGCGCGGTCCAGGCGCGGACGGGCGTAGACGGGCTTACCTTTGGCGCACCTTCGGAGAGGCCGTAGCGCGTGGACGTTGCGCGTTGGCTCATCAGCCTTAAATGGATGGTGGAGGGGCGGAGCGTGGGAGGGGGAGCAGGGAGGCGGGAGCGTAGGGGGAGGGGCGGGCTGCAGGCACAACAATATGGACGGGGAGTTAAGCAACAGGACCGGGAAATGCGAGCTGGCGCTGAAAAACGGGCACAATAATAGTTTCAGTTAAAAGAAAGCAATGCCCAGCTTTCCTAAAAGCGATATGCAAATGTGGCAAAACGATGCGAGTAAAGCACAGTTCACGGACAAAACACACTGCAAGCCGAGTTATGCTGAGCGCTACGCAGACAGAGTGGGTTCAGATTCAATTAGTGGAATAACAATTATGCCAGAGGTGAGCAGCGCTACGATACCAAAAGCAGCGCTATGCAGCGCTATGAATCCAGGAGGGAGGGTGGAGCGGCCGCCTCACACGGAGTACTATCACACGTCTGTTGGGTTTTTGTGTAGAGCAATTGGCTTGGATACTATAGAGTCATGCACTCATGGTTTCCTTTTTTCTACACTATAGAGCGGGGCCTCATACTCCCGAGCGGTCGCCGGGTGAGGTGAGGTCTTCACCCACACAAAGCTGGGTGAGTAGCACCATGAGGAAATGCCTCGTGGTGATAAAGCTATTATGCTTTTCATATAACGCTGAATGCAAATCATTCATGCAGGTGTGTTTTGTCTGTGCGGTCTTTGTGCACTTTTGTGGATGTATGTGTGTAATATGGTGTTTGTTTGTGAAAAAATGTTTGTTTTCTAGGAAGAAGATGTTCTTCTCTCCTTCCAGTGGGCAGTCAAATGTGAAGGTTCCTGGTAGATATGTACCTTTTTTCAGTACATTCTCTGTTTTTGATTTAACACATGATTCATAGTTGCAGTAGCCTTTTTGTTTATGGTCCTGAAGAAAGCCGGGGCAATGCCCCACGGGCTGAAACATGTCGACCGATTTGCACAAAACGCCATGGGGTAGACTTACTACTCGGCGTGGTTTTAACTCTTGACACATGTAGTGCACTTTGAATACTTTACAATGCCCGTGTAGTCAATTTTATTTCACCTAAGCACTGCACTTCAGCAAATACCACTTCATGATGGACATCACTGCTAGATTCTTGACATCCATTTCAATATCGGCACTATAAGGTCATTTGTGATTTGGAATGATCAGCAACATCCCACATGACGTAAACTCCACCATAAGGGTGGTCTGATGGGATTTATCTAGCCAGTGTTTTACAGCACCGGACGTTCATGCATGCATCCACTACTGCACCTTGACTAGTACAGCTACACACTTTTTCCAGACCTGGTCTGCTCTACTGTGTGTTCTGATTTTGTTTTACAACTGCTGGTCTGGACCTTAACAGCTGCTCCCATTATTGGGTTTTCACTATGGAAAATGGAACGGAGGAGTGAACGTGAAGCGCATCGACGCCTTGTCTGGCGTGGACTATAAATGCACTTATAATGCAATACAGAAGGCTCCAACAGTACTTCGAAGAGCTTTGCAATTGTTCACAAGATTGGGAAAGAACACTGCAGATTACGTTGTTGCTAAAGTCCTAGTAACGTTACAAGACGAGGGTCAGGGGAACCTGGCTTTGCAGTGGGAATCTGGAAAGAGCGGTGTTTAACATTTGGAAAGTGGAGTTTTCTTCTTCCCTAAAGACAGCTCTCTCCCCGCCGAAAACAGAAAAACTCTTCGTCTTAGAGTCTTTGTAGCACAATTTTGGGTCCTATTGATTGATTCCATTTTCTCGGGAAGTGTAAGGACAGGCCAACAAGGCAGTCCCAGAAGGGCTGGTCGGACAGCTCAGTCTGTGGGCAGGCTCTGGCTGTTTGTGGGCATGATTTATGATCTGCTAGGCCGTTTTTTAAAGCTGATTTCCTAAATAATAAAACAAACATTGTCTGCAGCAAGCTCAACTCCAGGCAGCCCTCCATACCTTGCAAAACACTTCTATGGCGTCTCTTTACAAGTTCAAACCTGCTATGCAAATATGGGCCATTTATTTTTAGCTCAGCAATGCTATAATGAGGGACAATTTTATTTTGGAGCCCAGGCCTATCTTTTGTCCCATATCGAACTGAGTCTCTCTAGATAGGGCAATGGTTTACAGAGTCCCTTTGTTATTTCAGGCTGCAGTGGCAACAACCGGTCTACTGAGCCTTGGAGAAACAAGCATTGGCATAGCCAATAGGTCTCGCCTTTGGGACCTTATAAGTGTTTAGCCATGCAACAGTTGATGTTGTTGCACGAAGGATATTGTGCTGCATAACTAAATACTTATAAGGTCCCAAAGGCGAGACCAATTGGCTATGCCAATGCTTGTTTCCTTTTTAGCGGCGGCTCGACATAGGCAGCCGGAGAGTGAACACTAACAATTGCCTGAGAGTTTTGACATTTAGAGCGAGTTATAGTTTGCTTGGGTGATAGAGGTGAAGAAGGAATAGACAAATCATCCATAAGTGCATTCAGTTACATATGGAAATTGTGTAATTCATTTTAGGTGCGGATTATGGGGTTTATAAGGGTAAAGGGTGGGAAGTAATACATTTGTTATTAATTAATAATTAGTTGATAATATAAATGAATTGATAATTCGGGTAATTGTTTAATTTTTTGTGTGTGTGGGTTTAGGGTTTATGGGGTAAACGGTGGAAAGTAAATTAATTTTACTTACTATATAATTAGTTATTAAATACAATTAGGTATTTAGTTGCAAAATAAAATGTAATTGTGTAATCATTTTTTTTACAGTTTAGTTTTAGGTGTGGGTTGTGGGGATTATAGGGCTAAAGTGTGGAAAGTTAATTACATTTTACGTGCTTTAATGTGTTTTTAATTAATAATATTTGTTTAATTGATAATTAATTATGTTAATTATGCAAGAACTTTTTTATTTTAGATGTGGGTTGTGAATTGTGTGATGTTATAGGTTAGGAAGTAAAGAAACTAAATGTATGTCATAATTAATGTTTTTGTTAATAAATAATTTCTAAATAAAAATGTTTATTTGTTTGAAAATTATTTTTTCTATTTTATTTAATATAATGTTTGTTGGTATTTGTGATATGTATTTAACATTGTAATATGATTTAATTTTTAATAATAAATATATTTGTTTTTGAATTTTTAACATATTTATATATTTTTTAATTTATTTAGTTTTTTAAATATTTGTATTTTGTTGATGATATTTTGTTTTTTTTTAATTTTGGACTGACTGGAGTGGGAATAGTAAATGTTACCCCTCCGCAATCCAACACTTTCCCTACTGTTGCACTCATTGGAGTGGGAATAGTAATGTATACCCCTTCCGCTAGCCAACACTTTCCCTACTGTTGCACTCATTTGAGTGGGAATAGTAATTTTTACCCCTAAGCAATCCAACACTTTCCCTACTTTTGCACTCATTGGAATGGAAATAGTAATTTAAACCCCTCCGCTATCCAACACTTTCCCTACTGTTGCACTCATTGGAGTGGGAATAGTAATTTTTACACATCGGCTAACCATCACTTTCCTACTGTTGCACCTACTAGAATGGGAATAGTACATTTTATCTCTCCGCTATCCAGCACTTTTCCAAATTTTGCATTCACTGGAGTGGGAATAGTAATGGTTACCCCTTCGCTATCCAACACTTTCCCTACTGTTGCACTCATTGAAGTGGGAATAGTAATTTATATCCATCCGCTATCCAATACTCTCATTACTGTTGTACTCATTGGAGTGGGAATGGTAATTTTTACCCATCCGGCATCCAACACTTTCCCTACTATTGCACACAATGGAGTGGGAATAATCATTCATTTTAACCCCTCTGCAATCCAACACTTTCTCTACTGTTGCACTGAGTGGAAATATTACATTTAACCCCTCTGCTCTTTGATAGTTTTCTTGGTGTTGTATTGGCTGGAATGGGTGCCGTAAATATTTTCTATGTGTAATTTATCACTTTTGCTACTGTTGCAGCTATTGGAGGGAGATTTGTAAATTGTATTTTTATCCAGTGTTAATATTTATGTGTTGTGCTAAATGGGAGTGGTAAATTGTTTATATATTTATTTTAATAGTTTGCATAGTTTTGTTTAAATTGTATTGGGAATAGTATGCATATTAAATGTTATAATTAACTTTGTTTTGTTATAATGTAAATTATTATGTTTTGTTTTTTTGAAAATATAATATTTTTAATGATTAATATTTGTTAATTGGAAAATTATTTTTACTAAGTTTAAAGATTTTTAAATAGTTAAATGTTTTAATTTAACTAGAATGTTTTTATAGATGTTATGTTATTGGTATGTGTGTATATATATATAATGGTGGGGAACCTACAGAAAATAAATCATAGATTGACAATCGAAGTGGTGTGCGGCGTCTTCTTTTTGAAGGTTTTTGCTAAAAACATTATTTGCGAGTGCGTCCCGAGCCTCGCCGCCAGCACCAGCCATTAGGTTGCTCCTCTCGTTGCTTGAACATATATATATTACCTACTGGCGGTCGCCAGTAGGTATATATAGTTAGGATTTTTTTGAATAGGGATTTCTGAAAATTCTATGTTGAATAACTTTGGCGTTGATGGACGGAATTGGCTGAAATTGTCAGGAAAATGGCACATTTTGTTTCTGAGCGTCCCCTGAAAGTTTGGGGGGGTTTCGTCAAGCGGGGGCCGAGAAAAAAGGGGGGTCCCAAAACGTGTTTTTAACATTGAGTTTTCCATAGGGCGGTTGGACTCTCTTTTAGCTCGAACGGCTGAATGGATTTCCACAAAACTTGGCAAAATTGTAGGGACTGGTAGCCCGATGTGCCTTTGCTATGTCTCAAGATATATGCTCCAGTGGTTTTTACGAAAATTAACTTTGAAAAATATATATTGGGCTACATTGGGCTATATATATGTTAGAGCCCAAATGTAGCCCAATGTAGCCTAATGTAGCCCAATGTAGCCCAAAGATGGCCACCAGAGACAAAAAAAACAAATGTAGCCCAAATATCAGCCAGATGTAGCCCAACTATAGCCCAGTGACAGAATGTCCCAGAGTGTTCTAAAGAACAACTAGAGCGCTAACAGTCTTACTTATGACAAAAGTATGGCACACCTGAAGTCATCTTGATTGGAATAAAGTGTTAACATTTAAAACATTTAATTTGCAGAGGAACAAAATGAGGGGTTTCATTTTGCCATAGAAATGTTATATATTACCTACTGGCGGTCGCCAGTAGGTATATATAATTAGGATTTTTTTGAATAGGGATTTCTGAAAATTCTATGTTGAATAACTTTGGCGTTGATGGACGGAATTGGCTGAAATTTTCAGGAAAACGGCACATTTTGTTTCTGAGCATCCCCTGAAAGTTTGGGGGGGGTTTCGTCAAGCGGGGGCCGAGAAAAAAGGGGGGTCTCAAAACGTGTTTTTAACATTGAGTTTTCCATAGGGCGGTTGGACTCACTTTTAGCTCGAACGGCTGAATGGATTTCTATGAAACTTGGCAAAATTGTAGAGACTGTTTGCCCGATGTGCCTTTGCTAGGTCTCAAGATATGTGCTCCAGTAGATTTTGAGAAATTAACGTTAAAAAAAAATATATATCTGTGACAGCGTCCCGGTTAGCGCCCCGGTACGCGTACCAGACGCGTAAGGGAACTTCTCGAGGAGAAGCGGATTGGCTCTCCGGTGACTCTCAACATTCTAAACAGTCCGGAGTGGCCGCCATCTTGTCTCTCGGTAGGATCGAGAGACAAGAGGTGGAAATAAACGAAGGGGGAAATGAATGAAAGGGGCAAGGTAGACCCCTCCTGACCCCCTAAGATTGATGTGGGGGCTATTAAAGGGCCCCCGGGGCAAAAAAATAAAATACATTTTTTTTCAATTTTTCGCGGTGGAAGCGCTACCCGGTACGCGAACCGGGTAGCGAACCGGGTAGCTCACCGGTAGCGTAACGGGAGTCCGCCATATTGTGTTTCGGACGAATTTAGTCACAAGATGGAGGATAAACAATGATATACTACTGAAGGGTTCACGGGATACACAAGGTCAACCTGTACACATTCCGAATGTTTTTGATGATGTTTCACTTACTATTAAAGATGTACAAGCAACGCACCTGCTTCTTTCTTTAACGGACAGGGAAGACAGTCCTCTAGAAATGGAAACTTTACTAACAGATCTTGATATTGAAACTGACTATAGCATAGCTAGTGGACTAAAAAACAAATCTAAATGGACACCGACATTACCAGGTGGTAATGTGATCGATAACTTCCATAGACTTGTTCTTGATGACCTAAACAGAGTCAACACTAAGAATTTAAATACCAAATTTAAATTCAAAGACAACTTGACTAGAGGGGAACGTTTGGCACTCTCTACACTAAGGGAGAACAGAGATATCATCATCAGGGAGGCGGACAAGGGGGGGAATGTGGTGGTCATGAATCTGATTGATTATAACAATGAGATCCAGGGCCAACTGAACGACAACTCTTGCTATGAGTTGTTGAACCACAACCCCATTGGTCCACTGACACTCTTAGTGAACGGACTTTTACTTACTTGGAAACAGTCTGGTCTTCTAGACGATAATGAATATTTGTATCTCAAAGTCTTTAGACCTACATATCCATGGTTTTATACGCTACCTAAGATCCACAAGAAACTTCCTTTCCCCCCAGGGAGACCTATTGTCTCAGGAATCGGAGGCCCCAATGAGAGACTCGCAGAGTATGTGGATCTTTTTCTGGGACCACTGGTAAGAAATCTCCCATCGTACATACAGGACTCAAAACACATCCTGAGCATCATGGCAGACATGGAGTGGCAACAAGGCACCATGCTGGTAACACTAGACGTAGTGTCTCTTTACACGAGCATCAATCCTGCACTAGGTTTGGAAGCCATTAGCAAAATCCTATCTAACCGACCAGCTTCCCTTTGGGCACACACCAACATGCTACTACACATGACCAAGATCATTCTGGAAAACAACTTTTTCATCTTTGACCGCAAATGGTACCGACAGAAGAAGGGAGTTGCCATGGGCTCCAAGTTTTCACCCTCCTTTGCCAATCTCTTTATGGGGGCACTGGAGTCTGATTTGATTTGGGGAACCAAGGGCATGCAATATATCGATTCCATTGTATTCTGGGGTCGGTATATCGACGATTGTTTCTTACTATGGTCAGGTTCTGAGGAACTTCTCCATTCCTTTTTTGAATACCTAAACAGTAACACATGGGAGATGAGCTTCACCATGAAACACAGTCTCACAAGCATGGAGTTCTTAGATTTGGACTTCTACATCAAGGACAATAAGATACACTCCAAGCTTTACCGTAAACCGACCGCTTGCAACGCTGTACTCCATGCGTCCAGTTTTCACCCTGAGCATCAGTTACGCTCCATCCCCTATGGAGAATTTTTAAGGGCTAGACGTAACTGCAGTGAAACTAACGAGTTTGAACAATGCATCACAAGCATGAAGGACAGATTTCTTAAACGGGGGTACCCAAAGGCATCCCTCAAAATTGCTGAACAAAAGACCAGAACCATCTCTAGACCAGACTGTCTAAGAACACGTACGGAGACAAATTCCTCTGGACAACAAATAAGACTAATAACTGAGTACAATGCTCTTAACTACACGACTAAAAAGAGTTTTAATAGACACTGGAAACTACTGAAAGATGATCCAGTGCTCAAGACATTTCTTCCTGACAGACCAGCCATCACATACAAGAGGGGCTTCACCCTTAAAAATAAACTGAGCCCTACGGTGCCTCCTAACACTGGGATGCGAGATTGGCTTTCTATTAAGGGTCTGGGCTTCTATAAATGTGGTTCATGTTCCATGTGTATTTGGGGAAAACATGGAACCACTACTTTCAAGGGTCCGGATGGATCCTTGTACAAAATCAAACACAACATTACTTGTCTGACGAAATTTGTGGTCTACTTGATTGAATGTAAGTGTGGCAAAATATATGTCGGCAGTACTATCAGGGCACTCAAGGATAGAGTTGCGGAACACATGAGAGCAATACAGAAAAGGGACCCACGGTACCCAGTAGCCCTACATGTAGCAGAGTGCCAACCCCCGGAGGAAGATTTCAAAGTACGTGTTTTTGGCATTGATGTAATTCCCCTCAATATCCGAGGGGGTAATAGGGAACTGACACTCAGACGTAGAGAGGCCACATGGATACTGCGCCTTCAGAGCGTTGAACATGGGCTTAACTACGACCCTGAGATGCAATACTTTCTAGGCGACTAAGCAGTAGCCTAAGGGGGCTCCTAACCTATGAAAACCATGCTCTCTACCCCGAATAGACACACACTACCTGAAATGTCTCAATTCTAATGAGTCCATGTCACCTGGGACTAATTTAGAACATACTTGTGTGGCAGACAGAGTTTGGAATATATGCTGTTACACTGTTAATCTATAACCGTATTTACCCTTTTGGTAATAGCCCATACTTTAACGTGGGTATGTGAGAAGGCCACCATTGTAGGATTTATCAACAATACTTCCGATTACAGACTGAAATGTGCAATTTATGTTTGTTATATAATCCTAATTAATGTTTCTGTGATGTCACCCTTCTCTGATTATCTTTATACATTTTGTACTTGTCTGATATGTCACCATGAACAGTGAAGTGTATGTTATACCGCACATGAAGGGACAAGATATACGAATTTTCAACAGTTTTACTTTTCTGCACCCATTTGCAATTGTTGGGTGTAGTTGAATTTATCACTTTGTCACATTGGCATGCTTGCACCCTTACTGTGGGACGGGACAATTTTACGTTTTTACTTCTCAGGTAGGGTGAGAACTCTAGTTTCTACCCAGAAATAGGGCTACACCCTGTGTCCCCGTGAAACATATGCTATGTAGAAACTTATCGTTTCTATAATAGGACCTTCTATGCCAATACCGGAATATTGTAATCCTGCTTACACCTAGCGCTTTACAATTCACAGACAGGAGACCTTGATACACTCACCATGTACTATTTTACCATTCCAAGATGGCGACCGCTCGCATACCGTTTCTCCTTGAATTCACGGACATCGTCGATTTTTAGTTTTTTGCCCATATAACGTCACTTCCTCCTCCGGCCCAGGGTCCGCTCATGACAGACGGCCACCGGGAACACACGGAGGAGGGATACCGACTAATAGGTAAGTGGCTGCCCGCGCCATAGGAACCAAACAGACCCCCCCTAAAAAAACTTCCTGACTACAGGAGCAACACGCTACAGCGGCGCTGGGCATTTTCCTAATTGGTGCAAACCTTTCTTGTTTCAGCTTACCGCTAACCAGGGAGCACACCCGTCTTCCATGGTTTTCTTCTTTATGGATCCCCTCCCGGTTTTCGTAATTTACATGACTTAATTCAGGTACTTTTCTAATGCTACATCCTTACACACTATGGTTCCCGAACTCGTCATGTGAACTGTACAATTGTTCACCCATGGTTTACTAACCAGGTGTTCTGTAATCATATTTCTTTACTAGAGGCCCTGCACCAGGAAATCTCTGATACCACTAAGAAACAGACGTCACTAGGCGATTAGCACGTGACTTTATTTTCGAGACTACAGGATAATCCATCCTTGTGCAACCAAATTTCTTAGAATTCCACTACTCCTAGTGGTAAGGACACTTCCTTTTCAGTATTCAGGCTATTCTTTTTATTTTCAGTCTAACCCTCCAAGGACGGACTGTACCACACTCCTCCCTTTTATGCCTTCCTGATTTTGTTTTCCTTTTTTCTCCCCACCCTTTTTGTTCTGCCTTTTCTTTTGGTTAGATAGCATCTCGACAATTTACCTACGTGGTACACCGTTATAAGGCCCAGACCTCACTCAACCCCATCGTAAGGGTTGATTCTAAGGTAATATACTACTCGCAATAGGGAGAGCATGCTTCTAACTTATCACTCTGAATTTTGGCTCAAAAATATCACGCAGTGTGCAACCACACATGAATGTTCCCACCAGATACCAAGAACTTGTCACAAAAGGAACGTTCACTTCACATTTGCTGGCTTTCACGAACCTATTCTCACCACACTGCAACCCTAGATGGACAGGACCACCGTGTGCACGAGAACACTTGCCACTATTTTTTACTGAAATACCATTCACTTTCACACCGAAAGGCACAATCACTCTCGGTAACCAACTCACCTCCGTAGAGTGTGACACTCGCAGTGTTTTGAAAGTCTTCACTGATCACATCCACTCTTTGTGCGAGTGGGTACACGTATCACTACTGCATGTATGATGCACTCTATGTCACCATATGCAGTAAAAACTTGTAAATTGACGTACCAGTAAATGCACATACTTTGTGCTTTATACCATCAGCCCTGAAGAGTCGTGTTGACTCAACGGCACACGACGAAACACGTGTCGGCTGACTGTTATTTCTCAAGTCTGGACCCATTAAAACTCCATCCTGCTGGGACAGGACTCACACCAAAGGATCTGCTTCTTTGTTACTTTTTGTGTTGTTTATCACCAATCAATTGAATTGTGAAACTTTGTTTGTGGTTGCGAGAGCTCAGCTGTTCAATGGAGGATAAACAATGTTGGGAATGTGTATAAGGGGGCACGGGAGACATATCCTGACCCCCTAGGTTTTCTGAGGGTGGCTGAGGAGGCCCATATATGTAAAAAAACAAATTTCGCACGGTTAGCGCCAGGTCCGCGCACCGGGTAGCGTTCCGGAAAGCGTAACAAGGGGAAAACCAAGGGAAATAGTAAAATAATATTTTAGAGTGCTTTGAGGTAGGGTAGCTCTGAATAGAGCTGTTGTGTTGTGTGGGTGATGTAAGTACCAACATGTAGGTACCAATGATGAGTCTAAAATTCAATGTACACCGTCTCCTCTGTAGATATTTTGTATGTTCTAATATGGGTTATTTAAATGTAAATGTGTGGAAAAGCACTTCATGCTTTAAAGCAATTGTATTTTTGAACTGATTGTTCTTTCCTCTTAGTCCTCCTCTTTGGTTTTTTTTCCCCACACTCTTCTTCAGCATGATAGTTGATAAATGTGTTCCCTCAAAAAATTTATATACATAAAAAAATTATATTAAATACGTATAAAATATATTTTTCCTTTAAAAGAAGAATACATTTTACAGCTTTTGATATTTGCTATTAAAAAACCATTGAAATTCACTGAAAAAACCATAGGTTATAGACCATATATAGTTAGGAATTAGCATTTACAAAACCTTGAAAATTCACTGAAAAACCATAGGTTATAGACCATATATAGTTAGGAATTAGCATTTACAAAACCTTATTTTACTCACACAAAACCATTGAAATTCGCATATATAGTTAGTTGCACTAACTATATATCGCGCACCCGCAATCCACTGCTGATCATGTCACATATTACATCATTCATGACATGGTCAGTGACATCACTGATGACATCACTGATGACATCTCAAATGACATCACTGATGACATCACTGATGACAACATCCAGTGACTGTATGTTTCTGTAAAGTTAAAATATGTCTTACATATTGAAGAATGAGTGGATGTATAAGTGTCTGGATGAAGGATTTAGTAGGTGCATGACTGACTGTATGAGTGAGTGATTAAATGTGTCTCACTGAGTGCATGGGTTGGTGACTAAACTGTCTTAATTTGTGCATCATTATGTCTGTTGTTCTGTAAACTGCTGCATGTGTTGAACAGTAGCTATATGAGTAACTATATGGATTATTGATTGGTTGCCCTAGTATTTGTATGGGAGACTGAGTGAGTGTGTGGGTGGCTGGGAGGTGTATGACTCTGTGCATAGATGTGTGAGCAGTTGATTCACTAGATGTATGGGCAAAAAAGTGCATGTGGAAACAGCTGTATGGGCGGTTGACTGTGTGCATGAGTGTATTGGTGAGTGAATGGATATCTCAGTGCTACATGTCAAAGTAAGTACATATGTAAAACACAGTACATGTGAGAGTTGACATATATAAATAACTGTGCATAAGAGCCAGTGAATGTGTGAGTGGCTGTATGGATCATTGTGAACTTGTATCAGGGATTGTATAAGAGAGTAAATATGTGTTAGTATATGTTTGAATAAGTAAGGTGTGTATAACTGTATAGTTGAGGAAATGGAGGTGTGATTGATTCTTTGCATGACTGACTAGGTGTGTGAGTAACTCCATGGATGAGTGACAGTCTGTGAGTGTCTGTTTACACTGAGTGTATCTAAGGTTATATTAGAGTCTGAAGAGGTTCATCGTATTATCACATGAATGATGTCATCAGTGATGTGATCAATAATGTCAAATGAGATGTCATTAGTGATGTCATCAGTGATGTCATTTGAGATGTCATCAATGATGTCATCAGTGATGTCATTTGAGATGTCATCAGTGATGTCATCAGTGATGTCATTTGAGATGTCATCAGTGATGTCATCAGTGATGTCACTGACCATGTCATGAATGATGTAATATGTGACATGATCAGCAGTGGATTGTGGGTGCGCGATATATAGTAAGTGCAACTAACTATATATGCGAATTTCAATGGTTTTGTGTGAGTAAAATAAGGGTTTGTAAATGCTAATTCCTAACTATATATGGTCTATAACCTATGATTTTTTCAGTGAATATATATGTATATATATATGTATATATATATTCATTTATTTATTTGTTATATTTTCTATATTTTAAAATGATAAAATACATTACCATTATTAGTTTAAGAATTGGTTTAAAGTATATCTATCTATATATACATATATATTTTTTTTATATATATATATATTTATACAATATTTTTTACAACTATAATAATGACATCTATATGCACAAAAAGGTGTAGCAGCAGACCTTACGATACCACACCTTAAACCCAGTTCCCAAAATTTTTTGTAAGTGTATGTGCAGCCACCCTCGACATCAGCTGCTAATTGGCGTCACTGTGTTTTCCAGATCCCAGGTGATTTGCTAAACTTGTGTTGTGGCGCACAAACAGAAGTCCAAGCAAACTGTCGATTTAGATGTACAAAAAAATTCCTTTATTTATTATTGTTCATTCTTTAAAAAGCAGTCACAGTGCAATTAGCAACAAAGTCAGCCAACGTGTTTCACTCCCTTCCAGGGAGTTTCTTCAGGGAGAGATGAAAGTTACAACCGGTGACGTGTACGTGGATCCTCCCGAGTCGTAAAGAAGATATATATATAAGAACTTGAAAGGGTTTCTAATCTTCCTGTTGATTAGGAAAGCTGTTTGCAATATTTTCTATGTTCGGCTTATGTTCTTCCCGGACCTTAACAGAACCTCTCAAAATAGTTTGGTAGGATACCTTTGTTGCGAATATCACGCTCCGGCATCATAGGTTCCGGTGAAGGAAGACGTATCAGTTCCTTCTCCCACAATAGCGTATTGGCTCTAAAGTTGCGAATCTCAAAAGTTTGTTTTGTCAGCACCAAGGTAGCGGCATGGATGGTCCCAAGGCAGGGAACGCGTTGGCTGACTTTGTTGCTAATTGCACTGTGACTGCTTTTTAAAGAATGAACAATAATAAATAAAGGAATTTTTTTGTACATCTAAATCGACAGTTTGCTTGGACTTCTTTTTGTGCGCCCCACGCAAGTTAAGCTAATAATGACACTATATTTGTTTCTGATATTTTTCTACTTACCTTAATAAATATAGGATTTTTAACATTGATATTTATAACTCGATATTGTGGTATAGGGATATTTTGGGTGTTGATATTCTGTCAGTGAACCATGGTGGTGATCTAACGTATAGAGGGTTTCCCTCTCTGGGTTGAGTTCTTCCCATTTTTTAAGCATGTTCATGTGGAATATTTGACCTTCCATACTATTATAAGGGACAGCTACATGATGCGTAACTGGGAAGCAAAATAGGGACCTTCTTCTCTGCTGTGAATTTTCTCAACAAAGTTTCTCTTTCATATAGCCTTTTCTGGTGGGTTTGGGCAGTTTCTAAGTTGGCGTTCATCTGTTTCTACAGAGATGACAGTGTTCTCTTCAGACTTGTGGCATACTCGAGAAGGGGCTTCCCTTCATCTTACTCCCCTACCCAATGTTCAATGGCCATAACTAGCAGAGTGTGGGGTTTCCTCCAAAAAAGCAACTCAAAAGGGGAAAACCCTGTGGATTTAGGCTCATGAGATTGAATAGCAAAGAGGACCGATGGAAGCCTCCAGTCCCAGTTATTCTCTGTCTCAGTTGTTATTTTCTTTTACATGGTTTTTTATTGTTCTGTTATACCTTTCTACTAGGCCATCGGTCTGTGGCTGATACAAAGACGTATAAATCTGGCATATCCCTAGGATTTTACATATATGATTGATCAAATGACAAAGGAAGGGAATACCCTGATCTATTACTAACTCCTGCGGAAACTCTACTCAGTAGACATTTTTTTGCATTTGTGGGGAAGTGTCTGAGATTTGCTTGATCCTTTTTTTCATCTAGAAGCAAGTTTGAACTGGAAATTACACCCTGAAACAAGAGAATAAGCAATATGTGAATTTGGCGCTATACAAAAATGCCGTACAAACAGCTAACTAGTAAAGACGAACCATGAGGCTGAGAGGATTTTAGGATCACAGCAGGAGTATATCAGGGAAAACTATCTATAATTAAACACATCCCACCCTCTTCCAGTACTCACGTTCCCTTCACTCATGCTGCTCCTGCTCTGTTTGCCTGTATGACTATGTACCTGCTGGTATCGTCGATGTTCTTGCTAGTCCAAGCAGAATCTTTGCCTCTGACTGAGTGGACTATGGAGCTGTAGCCCTGACCTGTCACCATCAATGCACCTAGTTACAGGGCAGTCACACAGAGTCCTTCATTTCTCGGCGTTCAAAGTGGTCTTCCAACCTCGCTTCTCTACAGAAATATATGAGCCAAGTCATACACAAACCAATTGGAGCGCTGGAGGGTGGAGTTAAACACTAACCTTGCTGCAGACAGAAGCCCAGTGGCAGGTTAAAGAATGAATGCCAATGGCCTGTTTTCCGTGCCTTCGGCCTCGACCATCCTGTGCAGAGCTGGGCTCCTGACATCCAGGGGCCCTGGCATCGGCCCTATGACAGCTGCTGGGGCATGAGGCTATGGCCTCCTGGAGCCGAGTCATCCCTAAAGTTACACCCTGGTGATGTGTAAGGATGACTCCAGTGATGTATGGTCACACAACCCAGTGTCTCAAAGGGTTGGTATGCCCTGTGAAAAAAGAGAGAATCGAAGGGCTTGATATCATGAAAGGACTGTAGTTCCAAGGCTTTGTAAAGAGGACTGTGCAATATTTAATATTTTTTTTGTAAAGTTCTTCACACTGCTAAAAAGCTACATTTAATGTAGGGCGGAGCGGAAAGTTTTTATGCAACTCTGAGGAATTTTGCGTAGTGCACCTCCGCAAACTCCGCCCACCCCAGTTCAGGATAATGGGTCGCACAGTCCACAAAGACTAGGATGTATTCATGTTCCCGTACAGATGATGTTAGGAGTCCTACTAAATCCTTTCTCACCAATTTGAAAGGAACCTCGATAATAGGAATGGGATGCTGGCGGGCCAATGCTCCTCCCAGGTGATTCACCAACTAACATTGGTTACAGGAGGCACAATATTGCGTTATATCTCTGTAGACCCTTGGCCAACGAACCTTTCTAGAAGGTATTTCAGGGTTTGTTCCTTTCCATAGTGTCCTCCTCTGATCTGGTTGTGGGTCAGATGCATCACTTGTTTCCAAAAAGCTTTTGGAACCCTCTGTACACAAGCCATTTTTTTATTCAGAAACAGGGTCCTACATGGTCGTGGTCCTCCTCGCTGGCCTGTTTTCACACTTGTAACAATGTGCTGTCCTCTCTCTGTGCCATTCTGAAGATAGATTGATATTTCTGGGGATGAGAGGATAAAAGTGGGGTCAGTGTTACAATAGGTATAAATCTCAGTTTCTCTCTTCTTCTCACCCTCCTGGATTTCCTCTTTCGGACAGGGGATGTATCTATCTCCGTATAATTAAAGGGTGCCTACCAAAGCAATTTATTGTCAGAATCCCTTTGCTCAAAGGCAGCTTGTTGGTGTCTGTTCCTCCTTTGAAGTAGTTTACTTAGTCCTTTTCCTGCTGGGGTAATCGGGGTTCCATCCAAGGGGTTCCAAAGGAGGGAGGATTTGTGGGTCAGGAATAGTGAGTTTTGAAATCGGGGCAGCTTGATATCCATTGTGGCCATAAGGTTGGGGTGCTGTCATACCCACATTTGAGTACACAATGGTAGAGCATTAAGAAATTGCTCTAAGTAGACCTTCTCAGTGATTTCTATCACACTAGAATTACTCAGCTGTAGCCACAGGTTTCCCAAATTACATATCCAGTAATATGGAGCTCTGGAATTGTGCCCAGTATTTAATTTCTCCTTCCTAAATCGGCCCTGTAGTACTCTGGGTTGCATCCCAATCTCTCTAGAATGGCCTTTCTTGATGGCTGCTTATGCTGTCTTTCCTGTGGGGTTGGCCACCCGATATGCAACATGTAATTACCCGGAGAGTAGTGGTGCTATGCACTGTCCACACCATTCTACAGACCATGCTACAGTGGAGGCCACTCTCTCAAAATGAATAAAAAATAGTCGAGATCATCACCTTCCTGGTACTTCTGTAACACTGTACCCAGTATGTTTGGGTGTACTCAGGCACTGGTAATAGCGTCAGTCAACCTCATGGTGGCCGTGTCTTGCACCTATTGGTTGGTGATCAATATGGTGGCTTTTCCTTTTAGAGCTACTTGTAGGGTTTCACAGTTGTGTTGTGCCGCTTGATCTTGCTGCTCAACCACCAGCTACAGATGTCACTGTCCTTCCGATAGCTGTGTAATAATTTCTTTCAGCGATACGGGTTGTGTCATGGTTGCAGACACAAAATTCCTCTTCTGAAACCACTTGTTATCGCTCCCGGGAAACACACAGCCACACTGATATGGTTTTAAGGATTTTATTGTTATTTTTAACTAGTCTCAAATTTCCCAAATAGCCATAGTCTTCCCAGGATCTTTAGTCTGTTCCCTCTACTCCAGATTTCGGTCGCACACTCTGTATTTCTCTCTGGTCTCGCCCATTGGGAGGATCGGGGTTTCTCGGAGCAAAACACATGCAGAGGCAGTCAATGTACTTTTCCCTAAACACATAGGATTTTCCACTGTGATAGCTGATATAACTATCTGTGCTTCCTTATCACCATGGTTCTCAGGCTGTGTCACTGTTCACCTCTACCTTGTGCCACCAATGGAATATTTGCAAGAAACTTAAAACTGGCACTTGCCTATAGCCACAACCTTCCTCCAGGGCTGCGGTAACAGCTGCGTCATCTCCTGGCCGCTGGGTCTATGGGTGGTTTGGTTATTTTCTTGGGGTTTCCCTCCTTCATCGCCTCATTTGATGTTTCTCTCTCCTTTGGGGTTGTCCCTGCACCCGCCTCCGGATTCTCCTGCAACAGCCGTCACCACCCGTGTCAGACTCTCCTCTTCTTCGATATCGGTGTCTCACAATTCCTTCTCCTTATGTGTGTCAGCCCTCATTATAGATCCATCACCTTTGTTTCGGCTCACTGCTCCTCCGCGTATCTCCAGTGGCCTCCTCTTCTCCATAACTCTCATTCCAACGCTTTCATACTGCGTCATCTTGTTGCCTCCCATTACGGCAACAAGAATGTTGCCTACTTTCTAATCCAGGGTCAAACTTGCGGTCCATTTTGGAATTCTCAGTCGGTTTGCGGGCTTCCTCACAAATAGATAGTATGTGCCTTTCATTTAAACTTCAAGCCAGCCAAGTCAGTGTAGGTCAAAGCTTCGGCCTCCATGGTGGAGGGCCACCCACCATCTCTCTGCAGAGGATTCATTGTAGGCAGAGCAGTATGCCGCACAGGTACAATGTGACTGTCATGGAGTGGAGTGGTATATAGTGGAGTAGAGTGGAATAGTATGTCATAGAATAGAGTGGAATAAAGTGTCATGGAGTTGCGTAGCACGTCATAGAGTGGAGTAGCGTCGTAGAATGGCATTGAGTGGCGTAGAGTGGAGTAGAGTGCTGTAAAGTGGAGTAGCATGTTAGTGGAGCAGAGTTTAATAGAGTAGAGCATCATAGAGGGGAGTAGAGTAGAGTGGCCTAGAGTGAAGTGGAGTAAAGTACTATGGTGCGGAGTAGATTTTCATAGAATGCAGTGGCGTAGGGTGCATTGGTTTTGAGTAAAGTGGTGTGGAGTGCATTGCCATAGAGTGAAGTGACATAGAGTAGAATAGTGTGCAGTAACGTAGTGTAGCATAGAGTGCAGTGATGTAGAGTAGCATAGAGTACAGCGGTGAAGAGTTAATTGCAGTGGTGTAGAGTGTAATGGCATAGAGTTAAGTGGCACAGAGTGGAAAAGAGTGCCATAAAGTGATGTAGCATGCAGTGGCGTAGAGTGACATTGCGTGTAGTGGTGTAGAGAGCAGTAGAGTGGCGTGGAGTATTGTAAAGTATAGTGGCGTAAAGTGCAGAAGTGCAAAGTAGTTGGCTTTGGCACAGTGGCATAGGGTGCATTGGTTTTGAGTAAAATGGTGTAGAGTGAATTGGCGTGGAGTGGAGTGGCTTAGAGTAGAGTGGCAAAGTGTAGAGTGCAGTGGAGTAGAGAGACGCAGCATGGAGTGGCACAGAGTGAAGTAGAATGGCGTAGATAGAGTGCAATGGCATAGAGTGCAGTGACGTAGAACAGATTGTTTCAAATTAGAATGAAGTGGAGTGGTGCAGGGTAGAGTATAGTGGTACAGAGTTTAATGGCTTAAGTAGTGGTGTAGACCAGAGTGGTGTAGACTGGCATAGAGTGTAGTAGAGTAGAGGGGCATAGAGTGCAGTGGCAAAGAGTGCATTGGTTTTCAGTAAAGCGGTGTAGAGTGTAGTGGCGCACAGTGCATTGGTTCAGAGTGCATTGGCGTAGAGTGCATTGGTGTAGAGTGCAGTGGCATAGAGTGCAGTGGCGTAGAGTGCAGTGGTGTGGTGGGGAGTGGCGCAGAGTGGAATAGAATAGTGTAGACTGCAGTGGTATAGAGTAGATTGTTTCAGAGTGTAGTGGCCTAGTGTGCAGTGGTAAGGAGGAGAATGTCATAGAATGCAGTGGTGCAGAGTAGATTAGAGTGGCTTAGAATGGATTGGCATAGAGTGCAATGGCATAAATTGAAGTGATGCAGAGTAGAGTATCGTAGAGTGGCATATAGTAGAGAGGTATAAAATAGAGTGGCATAAGGTAGAGTGGCAGAGTGCAGTGTTGCAGAGTATAGTATTGTATAGTATAGTATAGTATTGTAGAGTGCAGTGGTTTCTAGTTGAGTGGTGCATTGGTGCAAAGTAGATAATAGTGCACTTGCGCAGAGTAGAGTGGCGTAGCGTGCAGTCGCGTAGAGTAGATTGGTGTAGAGAGCAGTGGCATAAAGTGCTGTGACGCAGAGTAGACTAGAGTGGCTTAGAGTGCAGTGGCAGAGTACTATGGCATTGACAGCAGTGGCACCGAGTATAGTGGTGTAGAGTGCAATGGTGCAGAGTAGATTGGCGTCGAGTGCACTGGTTTTGAGTAAAGTGGTGTAGAGTGCATTGGCAAAGAGTGGAGATGTGCAGAGTGGTGCAGAGTAAAGTCGAGTGGAGCTGAGTACAGTGGCATAGAGTAGATCATTTCAGAGAAGAGTGTAGTGGTGCAGAGTAGATTAGAGTGGCATTGAGCAGAGTGGCATACAGTGCACTGGTGTATAGTGGAGGGGTACGGAGTAGAGTACTTTGGCGTAGAGTGCAGTAGCATTACGTTTTGTGTTGTAGAGTAGGGTGACATAGAGTTGAGTGGCGTGGAGTGCAATGGCAAAGAATGCAGTGGTTTATAGTAGAGTAGTGGGGGGAAGACGACACTGGCATAGACTAGAGTGGATTGGAATAAAGTAGAGAAGCATAGAGTGGTCCAGGGAAGAGTACTATGACGCAGTTTGTAGCGGAGTAGCATAGTGTGGAGTGGTGCAGAGTGGAGTGCAGTGGCATGGACTGGTGTAGAATAGAGTGGAGTGGGGCAACATGGAGTATGGCAGCGTTCTGCTATTACAGACAACACCTCTTCAATTTAAGTGACCTGTATAGCTGCACTCACATACAGCTTTACTGTTAAATGTATACCATGCACAAATGATGTGTCGAAATGGGTGAACAACCTTTACAACGCAACTTTTACAACGACCTACCATTACAACGGAACTTTTACAACGCAAAAACTTTTACAACGCATGTATTTACAACGCATTTTTTTACAACGCAGGTACCTTTACAACGCATACCATTACAACGTAAGTATTGGTAAGTATATAATTATATTTGAAATGTTATATGTTTGGGGTAAAGGGGTATTTTTAGGGTTCAGGGTCAGTTTTCAGTTTTAGGGTAAAGGTGTATTTTTAGGGTTCAGGGTCAGTTTTTAGTTTTTGGGTAAAGGGGTACTTTTAGGGTTCAGGGTCAGTTTTTAGTTTTTGGGTAAAGGGGTATTTTTAGGGTTCAGGGTCAGTTTTTAGTTTTTGGGTAAAGGGGTATTTTTAGGGTTCAGGGTCAGTTTTTAGTTTTTGGGTAAAGGGGTATTCTTGGGGTTCAGGGTCAGTTTTTAGTTTTTGGGTAAAGGGGTATTTTTGGGGTTCAGGGTCAGTTTTCAGTTTTTGGGTAAAGGGGTATTTTTAGGGTTCAGGGTCAGTTTCTAGTTTTTGGGTAAAGGGGTATTTTTAGGGTTCAGGGTCAGTTTTTAGTTTTTGGGCAAAGGGGTATTTTTGGGGTTCAGGGTCAGTTTTCAGTTTTTGGGTGAAGGGGTATTTTTAGGGTTCAGGGTCAGTTTTTAGTTTTTGGGTAAAGGGGTATTTTTAGGGTTCAGGGTCAGTTTTTAGTTTTTGGGTAAAGGGGTATTTTTAGGGTTCAGGGTCAGTTTTTAGTTTTTTTGGGTAAAGGGGTATTTTTAGGGTTCAGGGTCAGTTTTTAGTTTTTGGGTAAAGGGGTATTTTTGGGGTTGAGGGTCAGTTTTTGTTTTTTGGGGTACAGGGGTACAGGGTAAAAATAAATTAAAATTACATTTAAATTAAATTAATTAAATGAAATGAAATGAAATTAAATTACATTAAATTATATTTTTTACAATTAATTTACGATTATAAAATTAATAAATACTTACCAATACTTACGTTGTAATGGTATGCGTTGTAAAGGTAACTGCGTTGTAAAAAAATGCGTTGTAAATACATGCGTTGTAAAAGTTTTTGCGTTGTAAAAGTTCCGTTGTAATGGTAGGTCGTTGTAAATGTATGCGTTGTAACGTCATACATCCGTCGAAATGTCATCAGTCAATGTATTAATTTGATCAACAGCACAGTTAATTTACAGACATTTACATTTTGTTGTGTGCTCGAAAAAAACATTGTACAGCCTTCCTTAATCAGTCCCCCAATAACCAGCATAAGTGCCACATAAAAACTCTCACTTTAAAGTCAGAGATAGAAAAATAAACTTCCAAGTTCCCTAGAAGACACAGCCTGACCTCAGTCTTCGAATGCACAGTAAATGTGACAAGATAAGAACAAGATTTAAAGGCCTGTTTGCAGAAAGCAAGATTGTGGAAGAATACAGTAAACAAGATGTGGACAATGGGAGAGACAAACTCGACCTGGATAGTCTAAAGCAAATAAAGACAGCAAATAGATGGACAGAAAATGTAAGTTACAAACCACAAAGCCAATGGTAAGCAACGGGTGGAATGCATTCCTAGTCAACTTTCTGAATGTCCCCAAGATGTCTTTAGCAAATCCGACAGCTGTGCTGTCTGGTATGCTGCGATTCAGAAAAGGGGGTGGTGATGGACAGAGTATCTGAATTAAGCAGACTACTCCTACCCAGTCCAAAGATCAGGGCTTGATCCATCACCGTTTTTTAGCTCACTGCACCATCCCAGCTCAGAACCTGGCTACATGCAAATTAGTCTGTCCCTGGCCCAGTGCATCATGGGAACAGGGCAGACCAAACTACCAAGCCAATTCTTATACTGGAAAGGAAACAAGCTTCCGGGGACCGGTTTCTGGCATTACAGCTGTCTTCGGCCCGGCATTCTGCAGCCTAAACAAACTGTGCAAATGTGTTTCTTTTTTTAAGGGGGCGAGGCAACACGGGGTGGAAGTAACATGGGGGAAACGAAGCAACACGGGGGTGCGGGTGGAAGTGGGAACTACATGGGGGCATGGGCTGGAAAAGCACTCAGGGGCATGGATGGGTGGAAGCTGGCAACAGACGAGAGAGCAAAGTGGAGCACTGTGGGTAGGTAGCAAGCGAGCAAAAGAGAGCAACATGAACAGAGGGGAGTAGCATGCACTGTCTAATATGCAAAACCTAAAAAGAGAGTCTGATTAGCCTCCCCCTTATTGGCATCACCAAGCAGTGTCCCAACAAGTCAGCAGAGAGATCTGGCACAATCATTAGTACCGTAACAGTTTCATTCAACGTTGAATACAAATATTTCGCCAACAGATTTTCAAAACCAAACAAAGCCAGATGACATTGGCTCAGATGCTGATATCAGTTTGCCAGCATACACTATTGAGTATTTAACTGAAAATATATTTAGTTCTTCTGATGTATAACTATGTTTAAATATTGAATAATTACCCAACTGATTGCACAAAGTTCCCCTGGGGTGATATCTATGTAATAAAGAGTGGACTAGCTTCCTCTCTCTGAAAGGGAGGTTGTATCTGGAAGTCAGGGACGATTGTCCCTTTTCGGAATTAGGGAAACCTCACACAACAGGTTGGTTCTATGACTGCTGTCGCATTCCCAACCGGTCGCTTCGTGTCATCATCGGCTTCCTGCTCCTGCGTCAAGCCGGCACTGCAATGCCTGACGGGCAGCACTTAGTGCTGCACTTCGTCGGAGATCTTTTATTCCAAAGC
The DNA here is from genome assembly GCF_964263255.1 of Lissotriton vulgaris. NCBI lineage: Eukaryota > Metazoa > Chordata > Amphibia > Caudata > Salamandridae > Lissotriton > Lissotriton vulgaris. The sequence continues at coordinate 601,363,397 of NC_141699.1, read as the reverse complement.
CGATGTTTGAGTGGGTGTGAGGGGCCCTAATCGTGAAGTAGTGAGCGTAACGTGTGGTGATTCTAAAAAAAGTTAGTGTAGTCTACTCTGGGTATTTTCTTCCTGTAGCTAACTACTTTATTAAAACTAAGAGGGGTATGGGATTTCAGCCAACCTATGTGTGGGAAGCCCGTTCAACCCTCAACAAGTGATCTGGTCGACATGTTTCATGCCATCAAGGCAATTCATCAGGACCAAAGGAAGTGCTCATAAACTTAAAAAAGAGCCCATTATGGGCTGTGGGGTGAGATAGATACAACCTGTGGGGTCAGGATCTGGAACAGGAAGAGTTCCTGTGTTGTTCTCCGCCCTGCGGGGGAATGGGAAAAAATATATATATATAACAACAAATATTGATAACTGCTGATCTATACTTAGAACAACGTTGTCTATACTTTCACCAGGATGGTGAATATCTTATTTGCAGACTGAGGTTTGAGGGGGAAATTCGTTAGAAGCATAACATGCGTATTTCCTCCCACTCATCCTCCCGGGCACAGTGAAAGAGTAATTTTCCACTCATGAACCTAGAGGAGTTGTGTGCCATGGGCGATCTCATGTGGGCCTATAAAGATTTCAAGAAGGCTATAAAAGAAGACTTTAAAAGGCTCTGGACTTACCCACAGTCGTTGTAGATAGTTGTCCCCAGGCTGTTTTGGTAGGACCAGCGTGATCAATTAGTAGCCTGCAGGGATGTGGGATAATTAAGGAAAAAATGGAAAGAATGGAAGGTGGCTGTGATCTAAGTTCAAAAGTCAGCTGTGCCCATAAATGTGCCAGAACACTGTGAACAACCAGGAGCCCCCTCCGGGATCTCACATACCAGCCAAAGAAGTCCGCGTCAGCGTGCCACTCGGAAAGTACTGCAGCGCGGAGGCAGGAGGACTGAGCTAGGGATCACCATTGCCCAAAAGCTGCCACCCCCGCGGGGGGGTCCGTAGTGCCATAGGGAGGGCACGCCCAAGCTTGCCAAACCTCCCACACACGCAGCACCAGAGACCCGGAGCCTCGTAAATGTGGGTAGCGGGCTGCCAGTCCATAACGGATTGAGGGGGTGACAAGCACGGTGGCATGGCTCCCAGGTCTCGAGACCTTAAAGACTACCCGCAACCGCATCTACAGTCCAATGGAGGGTCACTTACCCACGAGGAAGCCCCCGGAGACAGTGTGTCCGCGGGCAGAGTCCGGGAGCCCACAGCGCCCCTACAGCGTCACGGAGTCAGCCGCGGGCTCAGTCCGCCCCTTACCTTAATCACGTACTGAAGGAACCTCTAAACCTACGTCCGTCCGACCGGCGAATCTCGGTCGGTCAAGCAGCCGGTGAGTTAGCAAGGTTTCTGGACGCCCTTAAGTCTCTCGTTTTGGCGGTGGAAATGAAAGTAGGACGTTGCTTGATGACCTGTTTCTGCACATGCGCACAGGGGGTCTGGCCTTGAATAGCCAAGTAGTCCTGACCTCCCAATCTGGATTCTCAAATGCGCACCTTGTAGCGCAACGCTGTCCCGACCCCACTCCAAGATGGCGCCCAGTTTTGGTGCATAGACAGGCTCACTCCGTCTTCTACCTAGACGGACCCTGTGCGCATGTGCAGAAACAGGTCATCAAGCAACGTCCTACTTTCATTTCCACCGCCAAAACGAGAGACTTAAGGGCGTCCAGAAACCTTGCTAACTCACCGGCTGCTTGACCGACCGAGATTCGCCGGTCGGACGGACGTAGGTTTAGAGGTTCCTTCAGTACGTGATTAAGGTAAGGGGCGGACTGAGCCCACGGCTGACTCCGTGACGCTGTAGGGGCGCTGTGGGCTCCCGGACTCTGACCGCGGACACACTGTCTCCGGGGGCTTCCTCGTGGGTAAGTGACCCTCCATTGGACTGTAGATGCGGTTGCGGGTAGTCTTTAAGGTCTCGAGACCTGGGAGCCATGCCACCGTGCTTGTCACCCCCTCAATCCGTTATGGACTGGCGGCCCGCTACCCACATTTACGAGGCTCCGGGTCTCTGGTGCTGCGTGTGTGGGAGGTTTGGCAAGCTTGGGCGTGCCCTCCCTATGGCACTACGGACCCCCCGCGGGGGTGGCAGCTTTTGGGCAATGGTGATCCCTAGCTCAGTCCTCCCGCCTCCGCGCTGCAGTACTTTCCGAGTGGCACGCTGACGCGGACTTCTTTGGCTGGTATGTGAGATCCCGGAGGGGGCTCCTGGTTGTTCACAGTGTTCTGGCACATTTATGGGCACAGCTGACTTTTGAACTTAGATCACAGCCACCTTCCATTCTTTCCATTTTTTCCTTAATTATCCCACATCCCTGCAGGCTACTAATTGATCACGCTGGTCCTACCAAAACAGCCTGTGGACAACTATCTACAACGACTGTGGGTAAGTCCAGAGCCTTTTAAAGTCTTCTTTTATAGCCTTCTTGAAATCTTTATAGGCCCACATGAGATCGCCCATGGCACACAACTCCTCTAGATTCATGAGTGGAAAATTACTCTTTCACTGTGCCCGGGAGGATGAGTGGGAGGAAATACGCATGTTATGCTTCTAACGAATTTCCCCCTCAAACCTCAGTCTGCAAATAAGATATTCACCATCCTGGTGAAAGTATAGACAACGTTGTTCTAAATATAGATCAGCAGTTATCAATATTTGTTGTTATATATATATTTTTTCCCATTCCCCCGCAGGGCGGAGAACAACACAGGAACTCTTCCTGTTCCAGATCCTGACCCCACAGGTTGTATCTATCTAACCCCACAGCCCATAATGGGCTCTTTTTTAAGTTTATGAGCACTTCCTTTGGTCCTGATGAACTGCCTTGATTTTTTTTTATTTTTTTTTAAATTATATTTTTATTGCAGAGTTATAAACAGCAGGAAAAAGTAAACAGCCAGTGCACTTGTGGGCTCCCCCCGCCCAATGACAGTTCACAGTCGTACACAGCCATTCAGCCCGCATCCCGGAGGCCGGGCGGCATATCAGATCGCTCGGGAGGAACACAACACAGTGTACGTCCCATTGGGACCCTGGCGGAAGGTCGTTTTACGTATCTGCTTTTACCCCCCCACCCGCAACAACATTCCCGTCAGCCATCTCCGTGGAATCAACGTAATTGCCCCCGTCGGGGCCTACTCTAGGCTATTCGGGCCTTCGTGCCAGGCCGTCCTACCCAATCAGTCTGCCCGCCACTCAATACCCCCTGTCCCAGTAGTTCCAAGGCCTCCACCAGCAACCCTCCAATGGCTTCCGGCCCTCCCCAAGCCCCTCTACAACTAACCCCCCCCAACGCCCCCCCCCCTGGCAACTGCTAAGGTGTGTGCTTCGCTCTACGGAACTGGATGGTTCCACTACAGTGCGTAGTGAGATACTTCTGTGTTCGCCCCGCGGTGTCCAGCGGCTTAGTCCTCGCCGTCCTCATCCTCAACCAAAGCATCACGCAGAGCCTGTACCACTAACTCCCATGCACGCGCCGCATCCAGAGCTTTCTCATTCCCCAACTTCACTGCTTGCTTCATCCGGAGCACGCTCTCGCAGTCAGACCATCGCAGCAACTCATTCTTCCATCTACGCAGTGAGGGACCCCCCCTGGCCTTCCAGTGCCACGATATTTCCCTTTGAGCCAATATCAGGCCCAGATCTATGAATTTACTTGTCACCTTGGTGTGCTTAGTATGCGGGAACCAGAGCAATAGACACGCCGCCATGTCGAATTCTACCTCCCTGTCAGTCACTTCATTCAGGAGTTCCCCTACCTCCGCCCAATAAGATCCCAGTTGTGGACACCCCCAAAACAAGTGGTCCATGTCCGCCCCAAGGGACGAGCACCGGGGGCAACAGGCATCCGGCACCCGAAAGTGCCGCTGTAATTTCTCTGGAGTTAAATAGGCCCTATGGAGCACATAAAAATGGACCTGCTGAAAGCGTGCGTTCCTGGTGCCCTTCCACGTGCGTCGCAGGATATGGCCCCATGCCGTATCCGGTATGGGCCGGCCAACACTCCCCTCCCATTTAGCTTTGAGCCCATGGAGTGGTTCCAGCCCTTCGTTCAGCATCCTATTATGGAGGCACGTCACAGCTTTGAATGTACCAGCTGCCATCACCACATATTGGCATGCCATAGTCGTCGCGGGCTCCAGGAGCCCCTCTTTCCAGTGCTTTTGCATGGCAGCCACTACAGCCGCGTGTAGTAGGAAGCCCCCCTCAGGCAGTCCGAACTGGTCCCGGAGCACGTCGAACGGCGCCAACGCCCCATCTATATACAAGTCACCCACCACCTGCAACCCAGCGTCCTCCCAGTCCATCAACGGGGACCAATCCCCTCCGTGCGGCAAAGCCGTCAACATCCCGATCGGGATCTCCGGGGCATAAGGCCGCGATGCCCTCGCTCTCCGAAGGCTCCTCTGCCAGCACAGCCGGAGCGTCCGCTCCTCCATGGTGAGGGCCCGTAACTCGAGCCGTTGCTGCATAATGATGTACGACAGCACATGGCGCTGTATCCCCCGACCCCGGTCTTCCTCCGGCCCCCGGAACACCCTGGCTACGTTCTGCGTAAGGACCTGCAACTGCGCCGCCAGATAATACAGCTCAAGGTCGGGCACGGCCATGCCCCCCTCCAGCTTGGGGCGAAGTAGCGTGCTCAAGGCTATTCTGCGACGGCCATGCCCCCACAGAAAGCCAATAATCAGTGACCGCAGTTCCCTAAACACCCCCTGGGGAATCCAGACAGGTAGCGTTCGGAAATAATAAAGGAAGCGGGGGAGCGCCACCATTTTCAACAATGCTGTCCTGCCCAGGACTGTCAGCGGGAGGGTCGACCAGAAAGACAAGCTACCCCGCAGTGACCGGACACAACGGCCAACGTTACCCTCCAAAAGGTCAGCAGCCGAGTGGTAAATGCGGACACCCAAGTAGGTGATGCAAGAGGGTTCCCATGCCACACCCAAGTCGCTGCTAGGGGCTGGCGATCCCGCTCTCAGCGGAAACGATGAACTGCCTTGATGGCATGAAACATGTCGACCAGATCACTTGTTGAGGGTTGAACGGGCTTCCCACACATAGGTTGGCTGAAATCCCATACCCCTCTTAGTTTTAATAAAGCAGGTAGCTACAGGAATAAAATACCCAGAGTAGACTACACTAACTTTTTTTAGAATCACCACACGTTACGCTCACTACTTTACGATTAGGGCCCCTCACACCCACTCAAACATCGGCTTTGGAATAAAAGATCTCCGACAAAGTGCAGCACTAAGTGCTGCCCGTCAGGCATTGCAGTGCCGGCTTGACGCAGGAGCAGGAAGCCGATGATGACACGAAGCGACCGGTTGGGAATGCGACAGCAGTCATAGAACCAACCTGTTGTGTGAGGTTTCCCTAATTCCGAAAAGGGACAATCGTCCCTGACTTCCAGATACAACCTCCCTTTCAGAGAGAGGAAGCTAGTCCACTCTTTATTACATAGATATCACCCCAGGGGAACTTTGTGCAATCAGTTGGGTAATAGTTCGTTGGGACATGCACACTGGACCCCTATAAATATTGTCCACCCACTGTCCCCCTCTTTTGTTGTTAACTAAATATTGAATAATACCTGGCCCTCCTCAGCTTAGAACAGAAGGGCAAACTATGCACCGCTTGTTGCACTTTTCAACAATCTTCGTGCCTTTCAAGGTGGACCATCCAAAGAAGCTGAACACCATGAAAAGGCAGTTGGAAACTGATTTCCTAATCCCTACAGCAGAGCCTGCGAAGGGCACTGCCCTCTACTGTAGGGATATGAGTCCAACCACCACCCGTCGGGATCCTAGTTTCTGTAAGAGGTGGAGGTCTTCTTCCCGACAGCAAATGGTCCAACCGCTAGTATAATAATCCAGCGGTCGGACAAAAGGGCTGTCAGCTGGTCAGACCGCCACGACAGGCTGTTGGTGGCGGCCCGACCGGCGTCCAAATAAGGCCGTAAGTGTGGGACCCTAAGAAGCCTCTGATAAATGACAAATTAGTGAGAGAAGCAGTAACTTTTACTCCAAATCCCCCAGATTTTTCCTCATTTCCCCAGTTTTCCTTCTGAAGGTTTTAACAATGGCTCCAAAGTACAGTAAGTCATCAGATCTTTCAATTTCATTGGAGCCAGTAACTAAAGTTAATGGCCTTATCGGAACAAAAAGGGCACAAGCAATGAGGCCCCATGTGATCAGATTCCCAGAATTTGATCAGGCTCAAGCATATTTCATATTTCAGTCAGTAGCTATAATTTAGGTGCATGCTTAATGTTTAAGTAGTGCATTAAATCATACATTTGCAATTAACAGGGTGAAAATAGAGATAGCATGAAGTATTTCCCATCCAAAAACTTTGGGCGTTCTACAATGTTTGAAGCTATTGAAGAGTAATGAGATCAATCTGGCTGAGGAAGAGCTGCAGTCATTTGAAGATTACACACTTTAACACTTTCTATGACTTACAATCTGCTATCAGGAAAAAACGTTATGTTTTTAAGGACTCACAAACTTAAAATCTGAATGAACCCCAAAACGCCAATCTCTCCTTCTTCGCCTCTCCCATCAATGCCGTTGTCTGCCAAGTGTAATTTTGTGATCCATGCCCCAGGTTCTACTGGTTCTTTACTTTTTTTCTTTAATCCTACAACAAAGCAGTATATACATGTAAAAAATTTATTTATTGTTAGACTTATTAAACGGGAGATTCATACTTTACATCACCATAGTAATTGAGACACTGGAGCCACACATGAATCTCATTGGAAAATTAGGCAGAAGTAACTTGTTAATGAAGAGTACAATATGATCGACATTCAAGTTGAGACGAGTTAAAGACTCCCTATCTGTCAATAATTGTGCTGCACTTCAGAATAAAAGGAACACCAAAAGGTTTTTAGGCAAGCAGAATTACACCATCCATAAGTGGTGAAGTTCTAGCCAAAGTTGTTCAGATTTGATGATGATGCTGTGAGCTCAGTGCTAGGCGAGGAAGGACAGATCTTTTTCAGAGAGGAGAATGGTCCATTATCAGAGAGCCTGCTGTAAACAGTAGAAGCAAGCAAATATGATCACTTAAGGATGAAGATATTATCTGTGCCGCTCGCAAGCACATTACTTACATTCAAATGCTGATGTCAAGTTACCTCTTAGATGTTCCCAGAGAGGATGGGTGGGTGGACTGTGTTACCATGGTCCTGTTGATCCACCCCACAGAAGAGGACCATCCACTGCATTTAGGGAACACAACCTGACTCATGACATCATACCATCTAGTGGAAACATATATTCACGTTTTTAAAAGTAGCCCAGGGAACAATCCCAAAGCAAATTTTACCTTCCATAACGAAAGCCAACCCTTCAATGGGGCCACTCTTTGTCAAGCTATTGTCAACAAATCAAAATCAGTTGCACATCATCTTCTCTAAAACCTATTGCTTGCTGTGTCTCCTCGGACTCTCATTTTATGGAACATATATTTATTTTTTATTTTGTTGATTTGAGCAGTCAGCAGGGATAATACACTTTGCTAATGGAGGAAGACTGGAGTCCCATCGGAACAGATGTGAACAGGGGCGGCTCCTCCACGTGGATGGAGAAGCGTCACCCCACTGCTTTCTCGCAGTGCGAGAAGCAGAAACATAAAATGGTATTATGAACACCATTTTATGTTTCTGCTTCTCGCACTGCAAGAAAACAGAAGGGTTTGGTTGGGAGTGGGCAGATGGGTGGGTGAGCAGTTCACTCCGGGACGCCACTCGTAACGGGACTGCGGAGCACGAGCATCCTACTACAGGTGCTCTGTGGTTATTGCCACGAACACCGAACCACATTGCGGACTGGTGGCGGTTACGTCTACATAACTCCTCCACCTCGGAGAACGACATTACGGGGATCAAAGGGATTTTCCTGACGGGAACCAGTAGAATTTCTGTGGAATAAAGATTCAACCTTATACATCACCTGATCATGAACTTGACTCTAGGTTATGTGATTCTGACTCGCAATTAGTAGTCGCCACTGATCTTCACTTCTCTGTCCAAAATTGGTGACAGCTCTAACTACACTAACTCGCCCTGACAAAGTTCCTAAAAGGCAAATGGAACGAAACGCGTTGGCTGTGCCTATGTCTGATGAATATTATTAAATAAAGATGAAGATACTTTAATACACCATTTTCTATTGACTCTAATTGTGTGCACCTTCCATTTCGTTTTTGTGTATTTCTGGTCTATACACCTAACGGTAGCAGGTGTAGGAAGAAATTTGCACCATCCAGAATCAAGAACTAAAGGATCCGTAGTGCCTGACCTGGTCTGCTGCCTTGGTCTTCTGAAATTTAACAATCCCAAAGCAAATTTTACCTTCCATAACGAAAGCCAACCCTTCAATGGGGCCACTCTTTGTCAAGCTATTGTCAACAAATCAAAATCAGTTGCACATCATCTTCTCTAAAACCTATTGCTTGCTGTGTCTTCTCGGACTCTCATTTTATGGAACATATATTTATTTTTTATTTTGTTGATTTGAGCAGTCAGCAGGGATAATACACTTTGCTAATGGAGGAAGACTGGAGTCCCATCGGAACAGATGTGAACAGGGGCGGCTCCTCCACGTGGATGGAGAAGCGTCACCCCACTGCTTTCTCGCAGTGTGAGAAGCAGAAACATAAAATGGTATTATGAACACCATTTTATGTTTCTGCTTCTCGCACTGCAAGAAAACAGAAGGGTTTGGTTGGGAGTGGGCAGATGGGTGGGTGGGCAGTCCTGCTCTAGGCAGGGGGGAGTGCCTTCCCCACTGTTGTGGGTGCTGACTGTTTGGTCGGCCCCAGGGCCGAATAAACCAGTCATAGGCACTCTCCTGTTTTCACCATTTAGGCTGCATGCAGCCTGCATAGCGAAAATGGCCTTCCCATAGAGAACTGTGTGGTCGGTGTCCCAGCCAATAACAACACTGCCATTGCAGCATTTTGATTGGCTTAGGGGAGGAGAGGGAGGCTGCCTGCTTCCTGTGAGGTATTGGAATAGCCGTGACAGTGAGCTCCCGACCTTCTGCAGCCAGCGCATATAAAAAAACAGGCATTGTTCCTTGAGGTCGCAATTGGCATACTAGATGCAGCGGACCCCGTCTGGCGCTTAAGAATTCCCGAATGGATTTTGGAAAAGCACGAAGTCATTACTCTGAGGCCATTCAATAGCGACTCAGTGTTGCCGACTGGGACACACTGTGAGTACGCTAGGAATTATTTATTCACCCGGTTAATCACACCTTTTAATTCTCAGTCATTTTGAGCACATAGATGTCCCACACACCGTCTTTGTCCTGAAGAGACCCTATATCCACCCCCGGGTCGAAACGCCGTCAACACCCATAGGAAATTAACCAGTTTTACCAGTGTCTATGATTGAAATAGCCATTGTGTTAATATCCACTGTATCATATCTGGTCATTTGCCTTCCTTCCTTGTATATATCCCAGTAGAAACCTTGTAATTTAATGCTCCACTGGAACCATTGTTTTTTTGGTATAAAGTACACACCCTGGTTCCTTGTGGGTAGGGTTGTCCTTGTCGTTTTTGTGACTGCTTCCTGTGAGGAGCAGAGAGGAGACATGACACAGGACCAGAGGCGAAGATAAGTTTTAATTCTTTTTTTTTAAATTAACCCTCCCCCTCCCGCGTGACCTCCTCCCCCACCCACGAGACATGCAGACCACGACTGGATGTGAATTGTGTCCTCCGTTCTTCACATGTCATCCCTCCTTTTTGGTGGGCTTAATTAAAAGCCAGTTTGATAAGTTCAGTTTTTTAAAGTTTACCGAACCGCATTTAGCTGGGTTCAAATCTCAGGTGCAGGTCTATGGCATTCCAGAGTGTAGGTCTTTGCATACCGCCAGACATATGTCTCCATGTATCATCCTTTTGAATGAATGTTGGTGTAAGCGAGTGCCCCTTTTCGTATGGTCACCCCCACTTTTTTCTCCAAATGCTGATGGTTATAACTCTGATAGTGCGCTGGAATCTATTGCCTGACCCCAGTGCCTGTGCTCTCTCCCAAAACTGTTATGTTTGACTTGGTAATCCAAAATTGGCAAAGATTTTACCACCTTACAAGTCTCTACTATATGGTACCAGGGGTACCCAAGGCATTTGTGGTAAAGGGGTCCTCTGGTCTATAGCATGGTTTTGTGCCACCCTGGGTGTCCCAAGCAAACTACTGATAGCAAGACTGCAGGAGCAATGCAAGTTGCTCGAACTCAACAGTGCCCTCACCATGTGAGGCACAGTCACATAAACTGCCTCTAATATATGTAAGGCACCTCTAAGGTAGGCCTCCTCTGTCCAGGAGGCTGAGTGCATGATATTAAAGGTGTGCAAGCCTATATGACACTATAACGACGTTCCCCATTGGAAACTACTATAAGTGTTTGTGGCTCACAGGATAATATGAGCTGCCAACCGGGCACTCTCGAGATTGGCAGCTCCATTATGGTACCACTAAAATATGTCATGTTTGGTATTAAACAACATGCCTTCTCACCCCTGACAAGATTCTCGTGCACTGGGTGACGTGGCATGCACCCAGGTGGCACCTTAGAGGCTGCCCACCTGGCTGCCGCAGCTTCACTGTGCTCTGGCTGACCAGCACGTGCTTTGCCATGCCTGCTGCCACCAAGTCGGGATTCTGACCTCCTGCCAGGCAGTGTAATCACTTGCAGGTGTCCAGAACGAAGGCTGAGCAGAAAGGAGTTCACACCTCCCTCTTCCTCAGCAGGCTAATGAGGTGACACATCAGAGCAGTGAGCTTAAAACGTTGCATCACCTCTGAGATGCATCTAGGGCTGCCCCACTGAGAAGGGCACAGCCCTCTCCTTGCCTCAGACGCACTTGCACCCAGACAAGGTGGGAAATTAGATATACTGGCGGCGTACACCTCCAGGAAGGCTGGCCACACTTCTAGGTTGGTTACCTGATCTGAACACCTAAAATAGAATTCTGTCATCTTCCGGAGGGCTGAAATAGTGGGTTCTGGGTAGAAAATGTGACCTACACCCCAAGATGTGGTCATCTCAGGGGTGGGCTAGCTGCAGGGACTAGCTGCTCATTGGCTACTAGCCCCCACATCCCACACTCTTCAACATCAAGGATTTAAGAGACCCCCCTGACACCAGAACCTCAGATCTGAACAAGTTACTTCAAGGAAGGACCAAGAGGAGACCCGTGCCACCGACAACAGGACTTTGCCCAGAGCACCAAAGCAACATAGGGATACTTTGTCCTTGAGGCAAGAGACTTGGAACTGAGTGAAAGACCCTCGTCCTAGGCTAAAACTCTGCACTCAGCAAGAGAGGGGCCCTTTTGGAAGCCAGAAGAACCCTCAGTCTCCCCTGAACTAGCTGCCCTAGTCCTCTGCAAACTGCAGGTAAAAACACTCACTGGATCTAGAGAATCGCTGGCCATCGGCCGGCCCTCTGTGGGATCCCCCAAATCGAGGAAGTTCAGTGCATTGTGGGAGTTGCAATCCCCCCTGTCCTGAAATTTAAGGGAGCTACACCACCTCATTCCCCCAGACCTTGTGAAGTTTCAGAAGCTTTTTGTTATACTTACAGCCGCCATGGCTTGTTGGTCACCAATGAGGTAACCGACCCTTACCCTCAACTCTGCATCTAGAAGGAATACGGTGCAACCAACATCAGCAGCTGTGTATCTGTTGTATTTTTGCATTCTGTTTCTTGCAGCACCGTGTAAGTGGCAAAATCAGCCCCACTGCAGTTCCCATTCAGCACAAAAGACAGCCAGAACAACTCTGCACCTGCTAGGTAAACATTATCTGACTGTCATGGCATGGTCCTAGGGCCCGCATGACCATAACTCTGTAAAGGTGCCACGCAACTCAACCTGCAAGTGACCAATTGTCACTAGTGATTTTTGCCATTGAACGCAATGTTACTTTTTTATGTATTTTACTGTATTGATTTAATATTGCTTAAAAAATATATAACTCCGGTTATATGTCTGCTATTCCATTTGTTTTGGTGTTTAAATTAAGATTAAAATACACTCTATTTTTATAAATTGGTGTCAGACTTTTCACGGGTCACATGAATTACATATCGTTCATGTTGGTGCTCTGAAATGCTTAGCACATGTTCCTCTAGTAAAGCCTGAAAGCTCTTTGCCACACGACCAGGACAGAGCTAAGAATTTATTAGGGTGAATCCAAGGACCATCCTTGGGGCATTGTGATAATATAATATTGTATGGCCACCCAACCATACCACATAATATTCCACTTTTCTACAGTGCTCTTGTGGCAGGGCACCGCTCACCTCTGCAGTTCACTACTTCAATGCGTTGACTGTGCAATCAGCTTATGAGTTATTAGAACATTGGAATGTTGGTAGCTCCATTGACAACAATGGAGTGCTCCGGGCTTATAATGGCTAGTATAAGCCTGGAGCTCCAACATTCCAATGTTTCTTTGTTCACAGCTCTGGCCTCTAGTGGCAGAATGTTCTAATAGCCTTATAGCCCTTCGTAGCTGGGCTATACCGGCTATTAAAGTCCCTCTCCCTTGTTAAAGGCCCTCAACCTTCGGCTCAGGCCTTTAACGCTGGAGAGGGCCTTTAATAGCCAGTATAGCCCTCTATGGCGGGCTATAAGGCCATAGTATCCACCAACACAAACCACAGAAGTAGAAAGGACTGACAGCACAGGCAAGAGTTATCATAATAAAGTTAAGAAGAAACCAATTCGAAAAGAAAGTAAGGGTCTGTGTTAAGTACATGGTTACAACAAAGAATGTCACTTTAAAGTGATTCTAGGCTTCTCAGACAATTTGGTGTTTATAGTAAGGACCAATGAGTGGTAAAGTAAACTTTAGTAAGAGCAATTCATTATTATGATGGCAAAACAAAATGGAGACTTTGAATCCATCCAAATCAGTGTGGTGCTGGGGTCATGGTTATGAAAGAGGCCACGTGTCCCCTGGGTAAAATAGTACCTTTTTTCTTCTTTCTTCTCCTGGCGATACTGTCTGGCTTCCCTGTTGGAGGCGGGTCTGGTACCGAGTTATAATCTTCAGAAATAGCAGTATTAACACCTGAACTTTGGTCCGCTGGTTATACAGAGACAAATACAAAAAGTCTTTTTCAGCCTTTTGTTGAAGCTCTTAAATGTTCAACAAACACATTGTTTATTTGTGAGAACCACACTCACTCTTAAAGTGTCACATAATACCCTAAACCCAGTCCCGGAAGAGGAAGTGAGAAGGATGCTAAGTCAGAATGCAGAATCTTCTTAAAACTTTAAGCAACACAAACGTTACGAACATATTTAGAGTGATTGTTTAATCATTAATAAATGCTTTGCAGTGGCTATGTAAAATTTAAAATTAGGTTTAATAACATCTAAACATGCAGTTATCATTTACATCAGTAGCACAGGTATTGCATTTTGTGCGTGATATAAGCAGTAACTATATTCAGAATTGTTTTAACGATTGTTGTATAGTTCATTTTGATTCTTTCTTTTAAACTTGAATTTTATTAATATCATCATGGGAGGTGCTACTGTATTGTATTCTTCTATGCTTTTTTTTTTTTTTAATCAAAAACTTGTTTATATCATGCCCTTTGCTGCTTTTGCACTCCTGAAAGTTACCTCCTTGCATTTTATAACTGGATGCATTCCTTTTGTAATGGATCACAATATTAGCAATCTTGGATTAAACTGTTTTTTGTTTTTATTTTTTTTGATTAAGAATGTATCGATGCTACATAGAGTGTGGACACCTAATGTGTTTATCTTTTGTAGGCTTTGATGGTTCTTTGAACCGAATAAAGTCTCTTTGTATGTGATATTCAGAATTGTTTCTATAACCCAAAAAAGGGAAACCATAAAATAATGTGTTTTTGTAAGCCCCAAGCCACCAGCAAGACATCTACTCAAGTGGCAAGCACTTATAGTAACACACTGGACTAAGCCACCATGCAGACATGATATACTCATAATTAATATATTTGATAAACATATTCATAGGAGAGTTCTATACCCCTGATTCATCTTGGATAATGCATTCATTAAGAATTGATTTTGAACCAATTTCCTTTATAGACTGAAATCACTAATGTGCCCAACTGCTTGAGAAATTGTCAGGCTTTCTGTCAATGGTTTTACTACATTTATTTAGCGTCTTGGGTCTCGACCAATGGAGGCATTATTGAAGGTTTACAAAACCAAATGTTTATCTATAGCCTCCTACGGAGCTCCATTGTGGGGCTACTCACACTGCGGCAAACTACAGACAGCAGAAAATCACTTTCTTAGGTCCTTATTGGGTGTTCCACAATCTACACCAGTCCTATCAATACACACTGAGTTAGGGTTGGGATATATCACTGACTTGCTCCAACTAGCGCCCCTAGTATGTTGGACCAAAACTTGGTTGAACAAGGACATTACATTGAACCATACTATTCTCAGGGACTGCATGTCTTTGGATAACGCCTCAAAAATCCCGTGGTTGGAATACGTAAAGGGGGAGATGGGTAGACTTGGCAGACGAAACCTTTTTAGTCACCCAAACACTATACTTAAGGAAGACTTGAAATGGATTAAAGAAAACTTCATGAGAAGGGCAGCTCAAACACGGGAGGAGAAAGAACTAACTAAACCTATAGTTAGAGCCAACTTTCTCCTTCTGACCACGCCCCAAATTGAACCTTATCTAAAAATTGTGAGCAGACCATTCCATCGCCATTTGCTCATTAGATTTAGGTTCAATATAATCCAATATTCCCTGGGTGATTTCCCTGTGTGGGGTGTTCCTGATGAGTCTACCCCGTGTAGCTGCGATAACTTTTCTGAGCAAACCCTCATGCATTTTGTCATGTTTTGTAGCCACTACAAAGAGAGTAGAATGAGGTTCTTGGCACCCATTTTAAGAGATGCAGGTTTCGTCCAGGTGCGTCCTGCGCTACTTTATCTTCAGTTATTAAGTAGTACCAGGACAATCTTCAGGTTGCTAGCTTCCTGGTCGCAGCTATGCGTACAAGGACCAGGACGCTATCCCCGAGGCAACTGGAAGGGTGACCTTATCACCCTTTATTCCTGCTATTGACTTTTTAACTATTTTTAACTTTTTCATACTGTGTATGATTTATACTGATGTGAAACCTCTATATTTATGTACATTGGATTTCTCGACAGATTTGAACCCATGATTGTTTTTTAACTTTATGAACTTTGTTAAATTGTAATCAATTTTTAAATATATGTTGTTTTGCTGCTTTTATGATTTTAAAGGCAATCGAATAAAGCTTGTTTTGACTTGACTTGACATTTAATGAAAAAGGCTCATCTTAGTAAGGGGCGTCTGTAAACGTTATGCACTTAGAAAATCCTTCATTGAGACATGTAATTTCATTATTGGAAGTTCAGCATAATCACACTTAGGTAGGAGAATGGCGTGTAGGTTGTGACTAATTCTGTTTCTATCAGATTTATTCAGTGCTCTGAGATCAAAAATACAGTCACATTCTAAATGGAATCAACTTTCTGCAAGAAGCAGAGCAGCAGGTCAGTCAAAAAAGCAATGCGGTGTATCCTGAGCATGAAGAACAAATGACCTAGCCTTAGTCAGGCCACTCATTAGCATGCTTGTTGAAGGCGAGCTGGGACGATTGTTGGTAACCAGCATTGCTGTGTGTTTGCACAGGCGGAGGCTTTGTTTGTAGGGTTTATTAAACTTAAGAAAGGAGGCCTTTAAGACAGGGGGTTCAACCAACAGAAGGCAACATCGGCAAAAGGCCATGTATTGTTAGCTTCTCCATACAAATGGTTTGCACAGAGCCACTGGGAGGTGGTTTGCAATGGTAACCCTGTTTTTCCTCCTTAGTCCACTAGTAAAGGCACCAGCTGGTGAATGGCTTATGGAATTATGAAACATAGGTGAGCAGATAGCGCATCTTTCCAAACATGATCTTAACATATACACAAATGCAGTTGCGTAGCTAGACCTTTGGTCACCTGTGGCGGTCCCTGCGTTTGCCGCTTTAGGGCGCATGTAAGAGCCGGGGTGGCGGGGTGTTGGCGATTCCTGTGTTTGTCGCAAGTAACAGCAAAGGGTGGAGGCTGCTAGCGCTCCCTCTGCTACGCCACTGTACGCATGTTCTACGTAATTAATGAACATCTTGGTATACCTTCTAATAGGTCTGTCATCTGTAAACCTATGTATGGAGTAAGCGCTGTGAAATGCAGTTCCACAGTAGAGTCAGGTGCACAGCTCTACGGTAAACTTAAATATAACTAAACTGGACTCCGCCAAAACCTCCTCAGATCTGCTCAACACAGTAACGTAGTAAGAATCATTTGGTACTGTGATAACTGTAGCTGTAGTGTTGAAGATATGTGTGTAGGATACCGCCAAATCATTTCTCCAAATTGCGTCCCTTTTAATACCAACAGCAGTTCAGGGACTCATAGGTCATAGGGATTCCGCACTCAGAAAGTTCCATTATTTATTTAAATTCCATTAATATCATTTTACTAACATTACAATTCGAATTAAAATCATAATGTTGTCCACTTCAAGTCCAATGAGAGAGAGAGAGAGAGAGAGAGAGAGAGAGAGAGAGAGAGAGAGAGAGAGAGAGAGAGAGAGAGAGAGATCCAAAAAATGAATCAGTGAATACTCTAAGTGAAATGAGAAGAATAAAAAAGACAGACACAGACATAGAAGACCTGACAGGGGCCGCAGCCCAACTACCATGCCAAACCCCAAACACCCCCTTGAAACTATCCCCCTGTCCATCCCACCTGCGCCTGGTAGTTCTCCCTGGGAACTCAATAACTACATCATATACAACACAACGGCCAGGAGTCCCTGCCCTGGGATCACTTATTTTAAATGTATTTTCACTACATGCAGTCTTCTTCTTCTCTGCAACAAGAAGCCTTGATGGTAGAGTTGTCAAATTGGTACACGTAGGCAGGGCTCCATGTTTCCAGCTCATATTTTACAAATCATTTTTCCAAGTGAGTGATGGCCCCCTGTGCTAAGCCCAAGCTGCAAATAGAGGTGGGTGCACCAGAAATGAATAGGATGAGCCGAACCAAAGGTCTGGCTTGGTTCAAAGAGTCCGTGCACGAGCCAAGTTATGCAATAACCAAAATGTTTGATACATTCCCTGCAAAATTAATTAGAAAATGTATTTCTTTAATATGTGGAAGCATTTCACCTTAGAACATCAAATTACATCAATATAAAGTCAGACATTTATTAAAAGTGATAGTTTTTAAACTTAGAAACGTTAATGGCTCGCCCCACAATGATAATGCCTATTAGTGAACTACGAGTCAAGTTAGTAGTCATGCAAATACTAAATGTGGATTACATTCTTATTACAGAGGGAGCGCCATTGTGGTTTATTACACGAAACATAGGAGGTGCTTGTACAGCGCATATCCTGAACTCAATTATTTAAAAGGGCTTTTAATGTGATAATAGAGAAAACAGAAGCTCTGTTTGGGTATTCATTCCAGTTTATCTCGTTTAATATTTCGAAATTCAGACACCAGATGCTAATCTCTGTCTCAATCTCTCTCCTGTTTTACATCAAAGGTCACTGTTTGTCTTTTATTCTTGGCAGAAAAACTGACACTGATATAGCAGACCCAACTCTGGGCCCCCAGACCAAACTACCAAGCCAAGAAGGCATCTATTGGAGGGATGGGGGGGGTGTTGTCATACTGCAAACACCCCACTTAAGCCATGCCCCTTTATATATTATGAGTAGAGAAAGAAACTGTTTTATTTACCCATTCCTACATCTCTAACAATCACTGGCTATTATTCCAGAATTCCAGAATGTTACTTTCTATGGTGATGCTTGCTTGGGATTCGTAGACTTATGGTGACAACATTCCCTGAAATGCCTCATTAAATAGTCTTAAGCTTTTGTGTGCCTTGTATCAAAAATAGTAAGGTTAATTACAAGAAAGTACTTAAAGAGGCAAAAACCAACTGGGACGAACAGCGCTGGTTAGATTTATACCAAGCAAGCACCTCATCTAACCAACAAAAATTCTGGGAGGTTGTGAGGTGGGGTGGGACTGGGGACTCGAAAGTCCCTGTTAACCATGTGCCTGCAGAACAATGGGTCAAGCACTACGCGACGCAGTTTAGTAACACGGAACGGATCTCCCACACATGGGAAGATGCCAGTGTACAGACTGCGGTGCCCATACTTGACCACATTGTCTTCACAGAAACAGAAACTGTAGTTGCTCTTAAACAAGTCTAGAACGGTAAGGCCCCCGGTATGGACTGTGTCCCAGCGGACCTTTTTAAGTATGACCAGGTGCATTGGGTTCCGTACATAACTACCCTAGCAAATGCGATAGCTAGAGGGACCAGGATCCCAAATTCATGGAAAGGGGCAGAGATCCTGCCCGTGTATAAAAAAGGGGACAAAACTGATGCAGAAAACTACCGACCCATCAGTCTTATTGATGCCCTACAAAAGGTAGTGGCTAGAATGCTTTTAGGAAAAATCGACACCTGGATGACCGAAGCTGACATTCTCTCTCCATTACAAGCTGGCTTTAGGGCTCACATTAGTACTGTAGATCAGATCTTAAGATTTGTTATGATCTACTGGAAAACTGTGTTTTTGAGAGGTGGCACGATATACGCTGCATTTGTGGACCTCAAATCAGCGTTTGATTTGGTCCCCAGAGGAAAGATGTGGGCTGCATTAAGAAAGATGGAAGTTCCTTCAGCGCTCCTAGAATTTACCATCAGGATGCACGAGGGAAATTTTGCTAGAGTTAGGTGGGGCCGCCAGGGCCAGGTCACAGAACCCTTCCCCGTGACTCGTGGAGTGAGACAGGGCTGCGTCCTGGCCCCTACCCTTTTCATACTTTTTATTAATCAAGTGGTTAAGTTTCTCTCAGAAACCCCTACCTATGCCCCATCACTGGGTGGGACTAAATTCCCCCTTTTAATTTTTGCTGATGACACGCTCATATTGGCTAAAACACAGAAGGGTCTGCAGGTAGCTATAGACAAATTTGTGGATTTCTGCAATGAGAACGATTTAGAAATTAACATCAACAAAACCAAATTTATGGTCTTCACAAAGAAAAAACCACAGAGGGGCAATGTTACGATGAACGGGTCTAGTCTGGAACAGGTTGAAGTTATGACCTATCTTGGTGTGACAATGGACTATAGATTACGCTGGAAAGAGCAAATAGCGGCGCTTAGCTTGAAATTTACGTGTCTGTCCGGTTGTCTGGTGAAGGAGCAGCGGAGTTCTCTGACCAAAAGGGTATTGCCCGCTCTTAAAATATATAGTGCAAAAATCAGCTCTGCCATATTATACGGGGCTGATATATGGGGTTGTGTGGACCTGGCTGTCCTTGATAGGATACAGAACAAATTTTTGCGAAACCTAGTCAGTCTTCCTCCATCAACACCCGCTCTACCACTATTGATGGATATGGGGTTCCATTCAATTAAACATCAAGCCCAGTACAGGATGGTGGCGTTATGGAGACGCATATGGTCCACACCGGAACTTGCCATGTTTGCCCAAGAGCTTCAGGATGTTAGATCACAACAGGGGGCAGGTGAAATTCCATGGTTTAAGTCAATTAGAAACACTCTTATCGGAATGGGCCTCCCCCAGTTGTGGTTTGAGCCGGGCTCTCACATCTTTCCCTCTAAGAAAGATTTTAAATCTCTCTTCTGGTCTATGGTTAAAGATGAACACGTTGCTCTTTCAGAGAAACCGAACCTGACCGGTCTGTTTCTGCTACATAAAATAGTCCCTCATACCGAGTGCTTTTGGGATGTAATTGTCAAAACCTTAGATAGGAAACTTTACTTTCAGTTCCGCCTAGGTATATTGCCATTACGGGCCTTCACCAGTGGTTGGCAGAAGCCGGCGACTTCACTTTGTCCATGTTGTACTGACCATAAAGAAACAATAGGTCATTTCTTGTTTGTTTGTAATGCTTACCGTGAACCACGCCACAAGTGGCTAAAGCCTATATGCTATAGATTAAAGACCCGGTCGAGCAGTGAAGCCTTGCTCATTCTAAGAACTAACACCTCTGAATGTCTTTCCATTGGATTGGCCAAATTCCTTGGATGGGCTTGGTTATTAAGGTCTAAGACAGTTTGTAACATACCGTCATGAAAAACCCATATAGTACGTTACTTTACTAGATTGTGTCTCCGACCAGTATTGATGTTGTGTCTTTTTATATGCATTTGTTCAATAATAATCTTCTCTTGTCGTCTTTATGCACATATTTAATTGAGGTTTTAATCAATTCTTAATTCTTTTTGTTCTATTCTTTACGCTTAATTTTCATATAATGTCATTGATTATGTAATATTGTTATTATTCATATGTATGTAAATATTTTGTCTTTTATGAAGAATATTCGAAATAAAGACGTTAAAAACTGAAACTGAAAAATAGTAAGTCTTACCTTCAAGTATTTGATGGGCAATGTCCTTTCTAGACTCTATGGTGCTGGCTTGCCTTTCGGATCCGAGCTTCTGCGCATACCCCGCGATCAGAGCAATGAGCTCCAGGGCGCCCGAACATTGCAAATAGTTGCCATTTAGGTAAATCTCTCTGCCAAAAAAGAACAAATGCTCCTAAGTGACAATACTATTTTCAGTTTCATCGATGCTGGGCCGATTTGCATATGGTTGGCCTTCTCTTGCATAGCAGAGTGGAAACAAAATATGGCATATAGGTACCTCAGTCAGAAGGTATCTTACAAGTAGCTTACAAGCCAAAGCTGCTAGCCTTCCCATCATAACCCTAGGGTTTCTATTATGCAAGGGCAGTAGAGTACAGCTGACCTCTCAACTGCCACCTTCACAAGATGCAAAAAACACAGTTGATGGACAGAATGCAGAACAATGTCTTACATTCACCCCAGTACAAAGATCTGGGCCTAAATCCATCGTTTTTTTGCTCTCCACACCACCCTAGGTCAGACAATGGCTATATGCAAATCAGCCTTGACCCTGTGCCTCATGGGAACAGTCCAGCCCGAACTACCAAGCCATGTCTTTCCTAGACCGGAATGAAGCATCCAAGGACCGGTTTCTGGCTATCAGCCTTCTTCAGCCTGGATAGCTTAACTCCAGTGATGTGGAGAGCCTGGGACTCACGTCTGAGCATACAGAGCCCACTCGGGTGATGCTTGTTTCCAGTCGAGGGAGGACCTGGCTTGGCAGTTCGGGCTGGACTGTTCCCATGGGGCACAGGGTCAAGACTGATTTGCATACGGCTGGGTTCAAA
The DNA here is from genome assembly GCF_964263255.1 of Lissotriton vulgaris. Lineage (NCBI taxonomy): Eukaryota > Metazoa > Chordata > Amphibia > Caudata > Salamandridae > Lissotriton > Lissotriton vulgaris. Next base: position 601,342,033 of record NC_141699.1, on the reverse strand, counting down.
CTGGAAAGGCATGGTGAGCAAAAAAACGATGGATTTAGGCCCAGATCTCTGTACTGGGGTGAATGTATGACATTGTTCTGCATTCTGTCCATCACCTGTTATTTTTGCATTTATCACCCCGAGTGGGACGGGTATGCTCTGACGTGAGTCCCGTGCTCTCCATGCCACTGGAATCAAGCTATCCAGGCTGATGAGTGCTGAAAGCCCGAAACCGGTCCTTGGATGCTTGTTTCCAGTCCAGGGAGGACCTGGCTTGGCAGTTCGGGCTGGACTGTTCCCATGGGGCACAGGGTCAAGACTGATTTGCATACGGCTGGGTTCAAACTGGAAAGGCATGGTGAGCAAAAAAACGATGGATTTAGGCCCAGATCTCTGTACTGGGGTGAATGTATGACATTGTTCTGCATTCTGTCCATCACCTGTTATTTTTGTACCTTCACAAGATGGGCAGCAACAATTGGAGTTTGAAGTGGGTGGGAATTCACCTCCCAACACTGCACATTGCCCGCTACTTATGGTGGAGTGAGTGAAGTGTTAGGCGAGGTCCATGTTGATAGAGGCATGACCCATATAAACAACTATGCACAGTTTGAGCCAACTGACAAGTCCGCTTTTTAGAGCTGGTGGAGCAAGGAGAAAATCCACCCAGGATAAGGCCAGCTTTTTCTCAGCTTACTGTTGGCAGATTTAGGAGTGAGGACAAATGCCTGTCTCCAGCTGGTCCCCTCCACAGAAAGAGAGGGTAACCCTCACCCATTGTCTGTGTAGAAGTCATTTAGATCTGGTTCTCCAGTAGAGTGGCAGCTGGAAACCCGGCAGGTGGGTATATGGGCCATGCCTAGTTTTAGAAAGATTTGCTTATGTAAGTCTTCTCTGCCTTGTTCTACCTCTGAATTGTAAAAAATACACCCTTCCTTTGCTGGTTAGCTTTTATATGCAATCTGAGCTTTGATGTAGTGGAAGAAACCATAAACTCGGTCGTTTTTAGGAAAACCTGAAATATAGCCACATTTGCAAAGAGCTTTGACAGATCTGGATTGGGACCTAAAAAGCACTGGTAAATAAAACTTTAAGACACAAGGGGGACTTTTTGTGAACTGAATTCTGTTTGTTGAAGGCTACTGGAATAATGAGGTTACAAGCATTCGTGCAAAGTTGAATTTTTGCATTTTTTATTGATGAAGTAAAATGCACCTTACTAAACTTACAATAGAGAGAACTATGACACAGGAAATAATGCCCTGGTAATAAGGCAAACCGGATATCCGTCACGTTTGTGATGAAGTAACCATCACCAAACTTTAAATCAGGCCTCATGTCTTGCAGAAACATGTTGACTAACAACTCTTTTGGGAACAGAAAGTGTTTGCAAGAATACCTTCTCTCTGCATTCTTAACTTTCCTAGACTATCTATCACTGCAGACTCTTCTTCCAAAAGTAAATTCGGTCGTAAAAAAGACTTTATGGCCAAATGCATCTTTTTCATGCCTGCCAGGGATTCACAAAGGGAACCCATTTACAGGTGTGGAGATCACCGCCACAAGTACGGATATATATCCCAAACAAGGGGTCGGGAAATGAGCGTTCCGAGGTTTGGTTAACTTTGGAAGCTTGTGAATGTAAAACGGAAGTGCATTTCTGGGCATTCACAAGCTCATTGTATTCCCCTTCTCACCCTTCACGTAATCAGAACTTCACTCCAGCCAAGACGTGATATGGCTTTGATAAAACCCTTGAATACCTATTTTCTCTGTTCTCTACTTTTTTACCCTGGTTGGCTTATTATTGTATGTATTCAATTCATTAGGAAATGTTCTCGCATTCTTTTTTTTAATATGCATTATTCTATTATATCATTATGTAATAATTTTTTCCCCTTTATCTCTCCCTTCTCCCTTCCTCCCCTCCTTTTCTTCTTACCCCATAAAAATTTAAAATAGCTTTTGTTGTCCTTACTAGTACTAGCCATATTTTCCTCTATGTTATATTAACTCTGTATCGCTAGTCTTTTGTATATACTGTTAATTTTCAAATAAAGCTTTTTAAAGTTAAAAAAAAACCTTGCTACTCAAAATCCCATAAATTATTCGAGAGTGAGGACCTTCACAGCATTGTTCAGTGAGCATTAACCTCATTGTTCCACACTGCATGAAAACAACAGCATGTTCGGATTATCTTTTGCGCTTGGTGGCCACACTGCTTTATCTGCTGATGCAGGTGCGCAGGGTGCTGCATCCCTGCATAGACAGTCCCCATCGCTGTATGTGGCTTCTGAGCAGATGAGGTGAGACTCTGACTTCTCTGATCAAGTTATGTGTGTGATATGGCTGTCAGGGAATCTTTCATGGGCTGAAGAGTCTAATATTGAACCATGAAGCACCTATTTTAATTGTTATACTTATTACTGCTCCGGACCACAGACCAGTAAACCATCAAAGAGTTTCCACCAACACCAGTTCAATTAACGTATAATGACCACGGAGGAAGCTCCTGAAACTCTTGACGCAGGCCCTCGGGTGACGCTAATATAAAAAAATATTAGAAAGGATGGGGCCCTGGGACCCAATGGTCTGCCTGGATGCCTCTTTAAAAAAGACAGCAATTTCTGGGCAACTTTACTTACTCCACTTTATCAGTTCTCCCTGAATAAGTCAATGGTGCCTGACGCCTGGAAAGGCTCCCTGCTTCAACCGATACACAAAAGGGGGGACAATGGGGATCCAACTAACTATAGGTTGATAGCCCTCTTGGATATTGAGGCAAAAGGATATGCAAGCCTCCTCCTGCAAGACCTGCAAAATTGGGCTAACGAGAATGAAATTCTTCCAGTATATCAGTCCGGTTTCAGGCCAGGAGTTTCAACACTAGACAACATCATAGCCCTAGCCTATCTGGTAGAACAGTCCACCCAGGAAAACCAGCTTCCACTCTTTGCATGCTTCGTGGATTATTCCACAGCAATCGATGGAGTCAACAGGAATTTGCTGTGGAGGAAATTACAAGATTGGGGGATTCCGACTACCCTGCTGAAAGCAATTATTGCTCTCTATACCGGAACTTGGGTACGCATGAAGGTATCGACGAACGCAGTAACCAAAAAAATCTATACATACCGAGGTTTAAAACAAGGGTGTGTACTGGCACCCTTGCTTTTTAATCTCTACACTGCCGACCTTGGCAAAACAATATCTAAAGCCAATCTGGTACCCCCAAAAATTGGATCTACTAGACTGTTTCTACTGCAGTATGCAGACGACATGGTGCTCATGGACCATACCAAAACGGGCATGCAATGAACACTGAATGCAGTAAGCATCTATAACGACGAAAACGATTTCAGAGCAAACGCAGGGAAAACAAAGGTAGTAACTTTCGGGAAGTATGCAAATAAACTAAAAAAACAATGGAGAATGGGTAACCTGAAAATAGCAACAACAACTAAATACAACTACCTAGGGGTCTGGATTATGAGCAGTGGGAAATCAGCAGCATACACTGCATCCATGGAATCAAAAGCTAAGGCAGTGACATACACCCTTTGCAAATTGAACTCCAAACTAAGTAGCCCGACAACTGGACCCATTAGAAAGGTCATAAAAGCTAAGTTACTCCCTTCAATTCCAAATGGCCAACTAGCATTCCCAGCAGCATCAATCAACATCATGGAGCGTGCCAATTACCGGGCATTTAAGCAGGTCTTCCATATACCCGCTCATGCTCGAAACATCTTGGTACGGCTTGAATTTGGGCTAAACAAACAGTGCTCTGAACACTGGGCGTCGATTGTTCGGTACTATCGAGGGGTCTGTGCTTCCCCCAAACACAATGAAGGCAATCTTGAAGGAAATTTTTATGAAAAGTAACAACTCGTGGGCCAACGGCCTTCTAACTGCTTGCACTGAATTGCACCTTGACTTGTCCAATTGGCAGGATTTTATTTACCAACCTGGAATTTTAAAAACCATTTTAAAGAAACAAGTTAGACTACTATCCAAGGAAGTGGACATGAAGGAACTAAAGTCCTCTAGTAGCAACATCAGTCTACTAGCCAGTTCCTTTCATGATAAACTGAGTCAGCCATACCTTGACTCCACCTTGAACAAGTCTATTTTGAAGCAATTCTGTTTGTGAGATTGATGGTATTACCGATAAAAGACATCGACGGGCGTTGGAAAACACTAGAGTCGGTTACTACTTGTAGATTGTGCCATCAGTACGAGGAATCCATGACCCATATGATCTGCTCATGCCATCGCTTGTATTATGCACGTCGCACTTTACTGAAACCCCTCTTTTTAAAATATGGGATACGCACCTGCACAAACGCTATGAAACTCCTTTTCAAGTTGGAGATCCCAATGGAATTAGCAAGATTAGCGAAATTTGCACATAAAGTGAAAGAACTACTACACAATGACTCAGTCAAAGACTAGAAACAGTAGTTTTAACCCACGTTTCATTGCTGTAATTACGAGAATGGCTCAGAAATGATTATGTTTTAGATATGTTTAACAGTCTTGTTAAATGAAATGACCAGGCTTATTTATGATCGAACCCAACCAGTTTCTTTTTGTAACAATTTTAATTAATTGAAACAATAAACAAAATACATACTTATTACTGCGCCTTGAAATAACTGGGACTCAAAAGGTAGACCATCACAGACTGGTTGACAAGCATACCTATTGTACAGCAACAAACCAAAGAGATTTTTCTTTATTTTGGCAGTAGTCTAGTCATTTATATAGGGATTATTTCCTACTCCTACTGTTAGCTCTTCGTGGGTCCTCAACAGTTGTTTTAGTATAATTAATGATAGCCCTCTAGGAGAAGGGTGTCCAACCAAGACTCAGACAGCTAAATGTTCAGCATAACGGTATGTAACTGTTACCACGCATCTTTTAGCACGAAATACTGTTACAACGAAACTATTACAACGCAGGACCCTTTACAACGAATACCTTTACAACGCATTACACTACAACGCAGATACTATTACAACGCATACCATTACAACGTAAGTATAGGTAAGTTTATCTTTTTTTTAAAACATTTATTAGGGGTATTGGGTTTGGGTTTTGGGGTACAGGGGTATTTTTAGGTTTCAGGGTTGGGTTTGGGTTTTGGAGTACAGGGGTATTTTTAGGTTTCAGGGTTGGGTTTGGTTTTTGGGGTACAGGGGTATTTTTAGGTTTCAGGGCTGGGTTTGGGGTACAGGGGTAGTTTTAGGTTTCAGGGCAGGGTTTGGGTTTTGGGGTACAGGGGTATTTTTAGGTTCCAGGGCTGGGTTTGGGTTTTGGGGTACAGGGGTATTTTTAGGTTTCAGGGCTGGGTTTGGGTTTTGGGGTACAGGGGTATTTTTAGGTTTCAGGGTTGGGTTTGGGTTTTGGGGTACAGGGGTATTTTAAGGTTTCGGGGCTGGGTTTGGGTTTTGGGGTACAGGGGTATTTTTAGGTTTCAGGGCTGGGTTTGGGTTTTGGGGTACAGGGGTATTTTTAGGTTTCAGGGCTGGGTTTGGGTTTTGGGGTACAGGGGTATTTTTAGGTTTCAGGGCTGGGTTTGGGTTGTGGGGTACAGGGGTATTTTTAGGTTTCAGGGCTGGGTTTGGGCTTTGGGGTACAGGGGTATTTTTAGGTTTCAGGGTTGGGTTTGGGTTTTGGGGTACAGGGGTATTTTTAGGTTTCAGGGTTGGGTTTGGGTTTTGAGGTACAGGGGTATTTTTAGGTTTCAGGGCTGGGTTTGGGTTTTGGGGTACAGGGGTATTTTTAGGTTTCAGGGTTGGGTTTGGGTTTTGGGGTACAGGGGTATTTTTAGGTTTCAGGGATGGTTTTGTGTTTTGGGGTACAGGGGTATTTTTAGGGTTCAGGGCTGGGTTTGGGTTATGGGGTACAGGGGTATTTTTTACATATATATTTACAAATTCTTTAATTAAATTTAATTTAAATAATTAAATTATTTACAAAAATATTAATTACATTATTTTACAAAATTATATACTTACCTATACTTTCGTTGTAATAGTATGCGTTGTAATAGTATCTGCGATGTAATGTCATGCGTTGTAAAGGTATGCGTTGTAAGGGATTTTGCATTGTAAAAATTGCGTGCTAATGGTATGCGTGGTAATAGTATGCGTGGTAACAACATATATCCCAGCATAAACATTATGAAATTCTTTCAATTTACATTAATTGTACATATATATTTATTTTACGTGATTAGTCCAAAAAGCTGACATGGATCTAGCCATCTTGGAACCATGTTGCACGCCCCTGCGCTACATACAATGCAGTCCTTACATTTGTATTATTACTGTTGAGTATCACCTTTGTGACAGCTCCTTATGACTGGTGGTGCAAGAGGGGTTCAATACAGCAGTGATTCAACCACACAAAATTATCTCTGCAAATAACTGCACAAATATATAATAAATATCGAAACTATACTGAAACCTATCTCAGTTTTTCATATTATAGACTTGAGTATTATACCATCAATTCACCCTTCAAAGTTCAGTTGAGAATCTTCACTACCTAGGCGTGCAGGTAACTCGGTAACAAGGTTGTTCAGACAGGTGACAATGGAATGAATGTGCAGGCATTTTGTTGACTGTGATTGTACTTTTAAGAAGATTTTTCTTACAGCAGGCCATTTCTTGTTGCTTTGTGCTCAGCACTACTCTACACTACGAGTTAATGTCTTAACTAGAGCCCAGTGTGGTTACTGGTTACTACTCCTTATCACAGAGTTTTTATAATGACTATACCTTTTCTTCAGGGACGGCTGATTTGAACGTTCTGCAGGTTGGAAGTTAAGCCATATTAGAACATTGGAATGTTGGTAGCTCCATTGCAGACAATGGAGTGCTCCCTGCTTCTACGGGCCGGTAAAGGCCCGCAGAGCAACATTCCAATGTTCTACAAAGGCTTCTCGAAGCTCGAGGGTGTTTATATCCCCTCGAGCTTCGAGAACCCTTTGTTTAATTTGTTAGAACATTCTGCCCTCTAGTGGTAAAATGTTCTAATAGCCTTATAGCCTTTCGTAGCAGGGCTATACCGGCAATTAAAGTCCCGCTGTCTCGTTAAAGTCCCTCGCCTTCGGCTCGGGCGTTTAACGATTCAGCGGGCCTTTAATATAGCCCTATAGCCCGCCGTAGCGGGCTATACCGGCTATTAGAACATTGGAATGTTGGGAGCTCCATTGCAGACAATGGAGTGCTCCCTGCTTCTACGGGCCGGTAAAGGCCCGCAGAGCAACATTCCAATGTTCTACAAAGGCTTCTCGAAGCTCGAGGGGATTTATATCCCCTCGAGCTTCGAGAACCCTTTTTTTAATTTGTTAGAACATTCTGCCCTCTAGTGGCAGAATGTTCTATGAGCCTTATAGCCCTTCATAGCACAGCTATACCGGCAATTAAAGTCCCGCTGTCTCGTTAAAGTCCCTCGCCTTCGGCTCGGGTCTTTAACGATTCAGCGGGCCTTTAATAGCCGGTATAGCCCGCTACGGCGGGCTATAAGGCTATATTAGAACATTGGAACGTTGGAAGCTCCGTTGAAAACAATGGAGTAGCTCCGAGATTATAATGGGTGGTATAAACACGGAGCTCCAATATTTATAATTTTGGAAAACGTTTATAGGGGCACCAAGGCACATTTGAAGAAGCGACAATCTTCAGGTGGACGACGGTATCTCTCAGAGGCATCATTACTCACGGGAAAGGAACCTTCCCTTTATCTGTTGTTAACCAGAGAGCGCTCTGTGAAGTCTGCAATACCTCTTGACATTCTACCCATGAAGGAGATATGATACGGTAGTGTAACCCATACACAATGTTAAACTTTCTAGTTTGCACCATGGTTATGATGGACAGCAGTAAAAGTAAAATCTTATGGCGGATTTCTCTGAACTTCATATAACTTACTGAATAGCTGTTTCTGCCAATACAGGCCCTAGCATCGCCCCTGCTGGTGGACCCAAGTTGCAGTAGCACAAGCTGAGAGAGATAAGTTTTGTGTTTCCTTGTAAACCATGAACAAGACACCGGAGCCCATCTTCTCCAAACCTAAAAAAAGAACACATGAATTATGTGAAAGCTTGTGGACAGTAACCCAAAGGGAGACATCTAAACCAACATTATGACACATTATTTTGCTGGTTAAGGGGCCCTACATTTGGATAAAGAAAGGAATTCAGTGATTAACTTGAGCCGGTAGTTGCAGGTGGTGTCCATTGCCCTAATTTCTAGGGACCACACTTATTTTTCCTTATCAGTCTTTGAACTCAAGCAATAGACAGAATAACAATAAAATCTTTAAATTATATTATTGGGCAGCCATATTGAAATACTGTACTACCTTATTTGACACGAACGCAAACAATGAAGATGAGATCCCATCACCACACAAACTTGTATTAGGTAAAGAATCAAGAGGTGTGTTATGGCATAATTTTTACGATAACTATTTCAAAAAAGTAAGATTCAAGTCCTTACTAGGCATCAACAAGGCATGGAATTATATACTGAAATTAATCGGTATAGGACGACTATCATACTACACTCCTATATAAAAGAATACTAATCTTCCCGAAATTTTCGATGATCTGTGTATGAAGACATGGATACACAAAGGGATAACACAACAAGGATGTTTTTATTCTAGATCAACTATAAAATATTTTGGGGAATTACAAATGGAATATAATCTTGAACAACGCAGCATTTTTAAATATCTACAAATCCGTGATTATCTTTGAAAAATGGTGGGGGGGTGAAAGGATTTCAAACAGTAGAGTTAATGGAAAGCGTTATTAAAAACAAAAATGTAAAAATTGGGATGATATATGAACAACTGATGTGCTGTCTCCCAGGTGATCTGGATAATCATATTAGTACATGGCAGACTAAACTTGGAGTCCCGGCTGAAGCCGTCAAATATTCTTTTACTTTATATCAATCTTGTTTAATGTCCACTAAATTACAGGCTCAATATTTTAAGACTTTTTTTCATCTGTATTATACACCAGATAAATTAGCTAAATGGGGGACTGGGAGGGGAACTAGATGCGCTCCCACTGAAGCAGATAGTATACATATGTTTGCCTCCTGTCCTGTACTTAGGAAAGTCCTGAACGATATCTCAGATTATCTGTCAAAATTACTTAAAACAACGGTAATTATCTCCACTGAGGAGATTATGCTAGGAATAGCTAATCCCTCATGACCGCAAAATATGTGTGGCCTGATATTTGTGGCAATGGCGGTTTTTAGATTATGTGTGGCATCAGCATGGCTCGATGCAAATGCTCCAGCTTTTCAACAGTGGAGATCGAGATTGTTGGCCACTTGCAACTTGGAAGTAGCCATTTACAAAAGAAAAGGCCTTAGCAAATGCATAAAGGGGATTGCCCTATGGGATCCTGTACTACAATGGTTACAAATATAGAACATTTGGGCCCAGAAAAATCTTTGTATATCAAAGCTGTGTGAGTTTTTGATTTATTATATAACCATGTTACTATTTTGTTTCTCGTGTATATATTTACCCGAAATGTAATGGGTATATCGAAGATATGTTGTATCTAGGTCTGGCCTGAGCATTGGGGTGGGGGGAAAGGGACAAGGGGTGAAAATGAGAAAACCGGACAGATGTGATGTATGGTGGTAATACAAAACAGTTTTTCATGGTGATTTGCACTGTTCAATAAAAAAATTTTTTTAAAAAATCTTGAAAGAATGAGGAAGACAAACACTGAAAAACAATGACACAGAAAGGATAAAAAGACCCAGAATGAGTAGGATAAATGGGCAGGAGGTGTCCCGTGGTGGATGAAAGAGGGTTGAGGTATGAGGTGGAATTAAGATTACGCAGCATTGGTATTTGGCACTTCTGACATTTGACAGCACCAGCTGTGACTTCTGAGCAAAACTTTGGGCACAGGCAGTGCTTAATTTGTGCCAGTGGTTTCCGGTGCTCCGCACTGGCACTTCATTGTCAACATCTGCATTAATGACAGTCTGCCACATGGTGGAGCTGTTTGCCGGATTTAAAGATGAGCACAACAGTTGTTTACTAATTCAATATATGTTAAAAAGGGCAAATACCTGCCACCAAAATAATTCTTATAGTTTTGGGGCGCTTGAATAGTCTGGACTATTACATTTCTGGTTAGCAGTTGTGTTGGTACTGTCATTGCATTTAGTGGTTATTATTTATTATTGATCTCCTTCTTTATTGAAATGTATTTTTAAGTATTATATTTTTTTAATGTTTTACCTTTATATTGACGTTAGTTACTATATATATAAATAGTAATAGTAATTACCTTATATATATATATATATATATATATATATATATATATATATATATATATATATATATATATATATATATATATATATATATATATATATATGAAAACATCAAGGTTGCCCAAGTGGGGAGCCACACCCCATCGAATACACACCAATCTCGCAGGTGGCAGAGCCGTCAGCCAGCACAACGCGTTCCTAGTTGCCATACGCGTTTCGAGCAAAGGCTCTTGATCACTGGCATGAGGAAGCAGGAAACAGGTTTGTTGGATCAAGATTTATTTGAATAATTAGAGTCCAGCCCCAGTGGGCGTGTTCCAGGGCATGCTGGTTATAGTAGTCCAAAATCATTCCCCATGACTCTCACAGTTCCTTTAACCAAGTGGTCTGTGTCCTGCCACTCATTAAAATAAAGTTCCTAGTACGGAGGAATGCTGGTTGTGCTTCGCTGCCCAGCTTCACCAATGTCACCACGAGTGAGGCTCCACGGGTCCACAGAGTGCTCATAGTTTCCAGCACTCAGGAAACGCCTCCCGGCGTCAGGGCTCCCCGCGGCCGAGCGAGCCGCTAAACACGAAAACATCAAGGTTGCCCAAGTGGGGAGCCACACCCCATCGAATACACACCAATCTCGCAGGTGTCAGAGCAGTCAGCCAGCACAACGCGTTCCTAGTTGCCATACGCGTTTCGAGCAAAGGCTCTTGATCACTGGCATGAGGAAGCAGGAAACAGGTTTGTTGGAACAAGATTTATTTGAATAATTAGAGTCCTGCCCCAGTGGGCGTGTTCCAGGGCATGCTGGTTATAGTAGTCCAAAATCATTCCCCATGACTCTCACAGTTCCTTTAACCAAGTGGTCTGTGTCCTGCCACTCATTAAAATAAAGATCCTAGTACGGAGGAATGCTGGTTGTGCCTCGCTGCCCAGCTTCGCCAATGTCACCACGAGTGAGGCTCCACGGGTCCACAGAGTGCTCATAGTTTCCAGCACTCAGGAAACGCCTCCCGGCGTCAGGGCTCCCCACGGCCGAGTGAGCCGCTAAACACGAAAACATCAAGGTTGCCCAAGTGGGGAGCCACACCCCATCGAATACACACCAATCTCGCAGGTGGCAGAGCAGTCAGCCAGCACAACGCGTTCCTAGTTGCCATACGCGTTTCGAGCAAAGGCTCTTGATCACTGGCATGAGGAAGCAGGAAACAGGTTTGTTGGAACAAGATTTATTTGAATAATTAGAGTCCCGCCCCAGTGGGCGTGTTCCAGGGCATGCTGGTTATAGTAGTCCAAAATCATTCCCCATGACTCTCACAGTTCCTTTAACCAAGTGGTCTGTGTCCTGCCACTCATTAAAATAAAGTTCCTAGTACGGAGGAATGCTGGTTGTGCCTCGCTGCCCAGCTTTACCAATGTTACCACGAGTGAGGCTCCACGGGTCCACAGAGTGCTCATAGTTTCCAGCACTCAGGAAACGCCTCCCGGCGTCAGGGCTCCCCGCGGCCGAGCGAGCCGCTAAACACGAAAACATCAAGGTTGCCCAAGTGGGGAGCCACACCCCATCGAATGCACACCAATCTCGCAGGTGGCAGAGCCGTCAGCCAGCACAACGCGTTCCTAGTTGCCATACGCGTTTCGAGCAAAGGCTCTTGATCACTGGCATGAGGAAGCAGGAAACAGGTTTGTTGAAACAAGATTTATTTGAATAATTAGAGTCCCGCCCCAGTGGGCGTGTTCCAGGGCATGCTGGTTATAGTAGTCCAAAATCATTCCCCATGACTCTCACAGTTCCTTTAACCAAGTGGTCTGTGTCCTGCCACTCATTAAAATAAAGTTCCTAGTACGGAGGAATGCTGGTTGTGCCTCACTGCCCAGCTTCACCAATGTCACCACGAGTGAGGCTCCACGGGTCCACACAGTGCTCATAGTTTCCAGCACTCAGGAAACGCCTCCCGGCGTCAGGGCTCCCTGCGGCCGAGCGAGCCGCTAAACACGAAAACATCAAGGTTGCCCAAGTGGGGAGCCACACCCCATCGAATACACACCAATCTCTCAGGTGGCAGAGCCGTCAGCCAGCACAACGCGTTCCTAGTTGCCATACGCGTTTCGAGCAAAGGCTCTTGATCACTGGCATGAGGAAGCAGGAAACAGGTTTGTTGGAACAAGATTTATTTGAATAATTAGAGTCCCGCCCCAGTGGGCGTGTTCCAGGGCATGCTGGTTATAGTAGTCCAAAATCATTCCCCATGACTCTCACAGTTCCTTTAACCAAGTGGTCTGTGTCCCGCCACTCATTAAAATAAAGTTCCTAGTACGGAGGAATGCTGGTTGTGCCTCGCTGCCCAGCTTCACCAATGTCACCACGAGTGAGGCTCCACGGGTCCACAGAGTGCTCATAGTTTCCAGCACTCAGGAATCGCCTCCCGGCGTCAGGGCTCCCCGCGGCCGAGCGAGCCGCTGAACACGAAAACATCAAGGTTGCCCAAGTGGGGAGGCGTTTCCTGAGTGCTGGAAACTATGAGCACTCTGTGGACCCGTGGAGCCTCACTCGTGGTGACATTGGTGAAGCTGGGCAGCGAGGCACAACCAGCATTCCTCCGTACTAGGAACTTTATTTTAATGAGTGGCAGGACACAGACCACTTGGTTAAAGGAACTGTGAGAGTCATGGGGAATGATTTTGGACTACTATAACCAGCATGCCCTGGAACACGCCCACTGGGGCGGGACTCTAATTATTCAAATAAATCTTGTTCCAACAAACCTGTTTCCTGCTTCCTCATGCCAGTGATCAAGAGCCTTTGCTCGAAACGCGTATGGCAACTAGGAACGCGTTGTGCTGGCTGACGGCTCCGCCACCTGCGAGAATGGTGTGTATTCGATGGGGTGTGGCTCCCCACTTGGGCAACCTTGATGTTTTCGTGTTTAGCGGCTCGCTCGGCCGTGGGGAGCCCTGACGCCGGGAGGCGTTTCCTGAGTGCTGGAAACTATGAGCACTCTGTGGACCCGTGGAGCCTCACTCGTGGTGACATTGGTGAAGCTGGGCAGTCGAGGCACAACCAGCATTCCTCAGTACTAGGAACTTTATTTTAATGAGTGGCAGGACACAGACCACTTGGTTAAAGGAACTGTGAGAGTCATGGGGAATGATTTTCGACTACTATAACCAGCATGCCCTGGAACACGCCCACTGGGGCGGGACTCTAATTATTCAAATAAATCTTGTTCCAACAAACCTGTTTCCTGCTTCCTCATGCCAGTGATCAAGAGCCTTTGCTCGAAACGCGTATGGCAACTAGGAACGCGTTGTGCTGGCTGACGGCTCTGCCACCTGCGAGATTGGTGTGTATTCGATGGGGTGTGGCTCCCCACTTGGGCAACCTTGATGTTTTCGTGTTTAGCGGCTCGCTCGGCCGCGGGGAGCCCTGACGCCGGGAGGCGTTTCCTGAGTGCTGGAAACTATGAGCACTCTGTGGACCCGTGGAGCCTCACTCGTGGTGACATTGGTGAAGCTGGGCAGCGAGGCACAACCAGCATTCTTCCGTACTAGGAACTTTATTTTAATGAGTGGCAGGACACAGACCACTTGGTTAAAGGAACTGTGAGAGTCATGGGGAATGATTTTGGACTACTATAACCAGCATGCCCTGGAACACGCCCACTGGGGCGGGACTCTAATTATTCAAATAAATCTTGTTCCAACAAACCTGTTTCCTGCTTCCTCATGCCAGTGATCAAGAGCCTTTGCTCGAAACGCGTATGGCAACTAGGAACGGGTTGTGCTGGCTGACGGCTCTGCCACCTGCGAGATTGGTGTGTATTCGATGGGGTGTGGCTCCCCACTTGGGCAACCTTGATGTTTTCGTGTTTAGCGACTCGCTCGGCCGCGGGGAGCCCTGAGGCCGGGAGGCGTTTCCTGAGTGCTGGAAACTATGAGCACTCTGTGGACCCGTGGAGCCTCACTCGTGGTGACATTGGTGAAGCTGGGCAGTGAGGCACAACCAGCATTCCTCCGTACTAGGAATTTTTTTTTAATGAGTGGCAGGACACAGACCACTTGGTTAAAGGAACTGTGAGAGTCATGGGGAATGATTTTGGACTACTATAACCAGCATGCCCTGGAACACGCCCACTGGGGCGGGACTCTAATTATTCAAATAAATCTTGTTCCAACAAACCTGTTTCCTGCTTCCTCATGCCAGTGATCAAGAGCCTTTGCTCGAAATGCGTATGGCAACTAGGAACGCGTTGTGCTGGCTGACGGCTCTGCCACCTGCGAGATTGGTGCGTATTCGATGGGGTGTGGCTCCCCACTTGGGCAACCTTGATGTTTTCGTGTTTAGCGGCTCGCTCGGCCGCGGGGAGCCCTGACGCCGGGAGGCGTTTCCTGAGTGCTGGAAACTATGAGCACTCTGTGGACCCGTGGAGCCTCACTCGTGGCGACATTGGTAAAGCTGGGCAGCGAGGCACAACCAGCATTCCTGCGTACTAGGAACTTTATTTTAATGAGTGGCAGGACACAGACCACTTGGTTAAAGGAACTGTGAGAGTCATGGGGAATGATTTTGGACTACTATAACCAGCATGCCCTGGAACACGCCCACTGGGGCGGGACTCTAATTATTCAAATAAATCTTGTTCCAACAAACCTGTTTCCTGCTTCCTCATGCCAGTGATCAAGAGCCTTTGCTCAAAATGCGTATGGCAACTAGGAACGCGTTGTGCTGGCTGACGGCTCTGCCACCTGCGAGATTGGTGTGTATTCGATGGGGTGTGGCTCCCCACTTGGGCAACCTTGATGTTTTCGTGTTTAGCGGCTCGCTCGGCCGCGGGGAGCCCTGACGCCAGGAGGCGTTTCCTGAGTGCTGGAAACTATGAGCACTCTGTAGACCCGTGGAGCCTCACTCGTGGTGACATTGGTGAAGCTGGGCAGCGAGGCACAACCAGCATTCCTGCGTACTAGGAACTTTATTTTAATGAGTGGCAGGACACAGACCACTTGGTTAAAGGAACTGTGAGAGTCATGGGGAATGATTTTGGACTACTATAACCAGCATGCCCAGGAACACGCCCACTGGGGCGGGACTCTAATTACTCAAATAAATCTTGTTCCAACAAACCTGTTTCCTGCTTCCTCATGCCAGTGATCAAGAGCCTTTGCTCGAAACGCGTATGGCAACTAAGTATGGGCGGAAAATCCGTTTCACTCGCGGATTTTGCGGATTTTCGGTAAATTCGCAATCCGCGAGATTCGCGAATCTCCCGCAAAATCCGCAAATCCGCGAGCAGCGGATTTTATGGCTTGCTCGCACTGTTCGCGTGAGTTCGCGGCTTCCCAGTACAACTTCGCGCCCCGCGAATAAGCGCTAAATTGCAGAAATACGATCTTAGCAAAACTGAAACTACTTACCAGGTTCAAAAGTTCAGGCTCATCATTAGTAGCCATTTCCTGTAGTGCTTCCTGAGGGGCCCCTCCAGAGTTCAGTTGCCTACTTGCAACTATTATGTGACCCTGCTCTGAACCTCAGAATAGTTACACATATGTCACAAAGGTCCTGAATTACAGCTAAGGGAGACAAGCAGGAGCCAGGCTGGAAGTTCAAATCCATTAATCAGCCCCTAATTCATTATTGTCAGTTGGGGCAGGGCAGGTGTTGTAACTAATTTTGCAACAATGAAAGCACTTAGCAAGTGCAAAAGATCACTAATCAGGAAGCACTAAGGAAGCAGGTGCCAGCTAAAAAAATATTCTGTGACACATTAATCAGCCCCAAATTAATTCAGGTCACTTGAGGCAGGGAAGGTGTGCTTTGCTTTGCCACAATAATGTACACTGACTGGACAACCAGAGGGTGCTGTGATGAAACAGAGGGTGGCATGGGTGGGCCAGAGGGTGGCATGAGTAGTCAGAGAGTGGCAGTGGTGACAGAGAGTGGCAGTGATGAAGAAGAGTGTCCCAAACAGGCTGGACACGTAGAAACAACAAGTTCGCAAAACTTGCGACCCGACAGGTAAGTTCGCGTTTGCGAAATTGTACAAAACCCTCGCGAACTGGCAGAAACCCGCGCGAACACAAAAAAAAATCCGCAAATTCGCGAGAATTCGCGGATTTTTTGCGGATTGCGAGTTCGCAAATCCGCAAAATTCGCGAATGTGAGATTCGCAAAATTCGCCCATGCTTAATGGCAACTAGGAACGCGTTGTGCTGGCTGACGGCTCTGCCACCTGCGAGATTGGTGTGTATTCGATGGGGTGTGGCTCCCCACTTGGGCAACCTTGATGTTTTCGTGTTTAGTGGCTCGCTCGGCCGCGGGGGAGCCCTGACACCGGGAGGTGTTTCCTGAGTGCTGGAAACTATGAGCACTCTGTGGACCCGTGGAGCCTCACTCATGGTGACATTGGTGAAGCTGGGCAGTGAGGCACAACCAGCATTCCTCCGTACTAGGAACTTTATTTTAATGAGTGGCAGGACACAGACCACTTGGTTAAAGGAACTGTGAGAGTCATGGGGAATGATTTTGGACTACTGTAACCAGCATGCCCTGGAACACGCCCACTGGGGCGGGACTCTAATTATTCAAATAAATCTTGTTCCAACAAACCTGTTTCCTGCTTCTTCATGCCAGTGATCAAGAGCCTTTGCTCGAAACGCGTATGGCAACTAGGAACGCGTTGTGCTGGCTAACGGCTCTGCCACCTGCGAGATTGGTGTGTATTCGATGGGGTGTGGCTCCCCACTTGGGCAACCTTGATGTTATATGTATATATATATATATATATATATATATATATATATATATATATATATATATATATATATATATATATATATTTTAAAGTTATATATTTAAATACTTTTGCATATAACGCGCCACCTCCCTCGGATCTCTAGGTTCCCAGAAGGAGCGCTATATATATAGTTAGGACCAACTTTTCCCATAGAGAAAACAGTTTTTTTTATAATACCTTTGATACCTTTTGGTGAATCTTCACAAATAAATTTTCACAAAAAAGCGCCCCTCTTCGCCAAGTTCTGCATGGAAAGTTTCGGGGTGATCTTTCAATCGTGGGCTGAGAAAAAGGAGGGGGGTCCCAAAATACTTTTCCCCATGCAATATCTATTGGTTTTTTCCAACTTTTAGACACTGATACAGTCCGAACCGTTGAACGGAATTGCACCAGATTTGGCAGAAATGTATATCTTGGTCCAGAAAGTGACCTTTGGTGTAAATTCATACAGTAGTTTGGGAGTTATTAAAGAAAGAAATGTATATATCTAGGGACCCGGATCCTTCGCAGATCCATCAGCTGAGGATTTGCAGATACCCACGGATCTGGGCGAAAGGCAAAGCTCTTTTTGGCTGGCACAAACCTGTAAGGAAAGTTCTGGTCACCATTTTGTTTGTTGCTTGGCCCAGGGAAGGGAAAAATAAGGTGTAACAGCACATAAGGGGTCAGGATAGAGATATTTGTGACCCCACAGAATACATGGAGGGGTCACTGAGGGAAGAAATTGCCCAATTTTTTTTGTTTGGGCACGAATCGAGGATCAGCGAGTACTTGTGGATCCTGCGGGGGATTTGCGTGTACCCAAGGATCTGTAGCCCATTGGGAAAAAACCTCACCCACTCACTTACCATACCCCCATTGCGCATGGACAAAGGCCGTCTGCAGCCTGGGGTTGGATGCATATGGGGGGAGTTGGCCGCAGCCCTCTAGCCGCCCTGTGCTCAGTGGAGGTTGTATTAACATACTGTAACTATGTATTACTTTATGTTAAAAACACATAGAAATTCACTGGAAAAAAACAAAGGTTACAGGGACATTATAGTTAGGGTGACGTTTTACCCACCCAAAACCATAGATATTTAGCAGTTATAGTTATACTTATCTAAAGAAACTATAACTTGTGCTGTTATGTAATGTTAGGCCAAGAGTTATAGTTTCTTAACATCAGTATAACTATAACTGCTAAAATTCCACGGTGTTATGTGGTTAAAACGTCAACCTAACTATAATATTCCTGTAACCTTTGTTTTTTTCAGTGAATATATAATACACACACACACAAGTATGTATGTATATATATATATATACATACATATATATATATATATATATATATATATATATATATATATATATATATATATATATATATATATATATATATATATATATATATATATATATATATATATATATATATATATATATATATATATATATACACATACACATATATATAGCCAATAACAAAAAACACTTCTATGAGAAAAAACAGCCTGTGGAATTTCCAAACGTATATTTATGTGTGTGTATATATCTATACTACTATTATAAAGCGAGAACTGTGAACCTTTGAGGCGGGTAAACTCAGGAACCACTGCGCCAATCCAAACACCCAATACATCATTGGAATTGTCAGGGTCTGCAGATTGACATAGGCTATATACCACAAAAAAATATACGTTCTTTAAAAAATATACGTTAAAAAAAAAAGTAGTCCCTTGGAAGTAGCGCCGGCTGTGTGCGCTAACGAGGTGTGTGCTGACATCATCAGGAGCGCGGGGAGGAGCGGCGGACAGGAGCGGTGAACTTTGGCGGACTGGAGCGGGCTGAGGTACGTGAAGCGCGGGGAGGAGCTGTGAACTTTGGGAGTCTGGAGCGGGATGAGGAAGGCGAAGCGCGGGGAGTTGCGGTAAACTTTGGTAGAATGGAGCGGGCCATGTGCAGCTGATTGGGGGCCCTGAATGTGGCGGTCTGGAGCGGGCTGAGGAAGGTGAAGCACGGGGAGGAGCAGTAAGCTTAGGCGGACTGGAGCGGCCCGTGTGCGGCTGATTGGGGGCCCTGAAGGTGGCGGTTAACTTTGGCGGACTAGAGCGGGCTGAGGAAGATGAAGTTTGAGGTTGAGGAGCGGCGGCGCCCGCGGTGGGCTGACGTAGGTAAGTGTGGGGTTGCAGCGTGGAGCGGACAGGAGCGCAGGGAGGAGCGGGGAAGTTTGAGAGCCTGATTGCTCCCGGACAAGGTCAGGACGGGCTGCTAGTATATATTTATATGTATATTTGCAAGTACAAGGAAACACGAATCATATAATAGCACAATGCAGCAGTAGCCTTCAGTTTCAAAAATTTGAAAAGAAGTCAGTCTTTATATTTGTAATGCATATGTTGTGTTGCTAATAATCGGTTGACAAATTTCATCAAAACTTTCTCAAAAAACTACTCTTTTTGCTCAGTTTGTGCATGGAAACTTTCAGGGTGATCCACCAAGCGGAGGCTGACAAAATACAATATCCCCATGCATTTTCCAGAGACGTTTTAGACAGTGCTACTACAAAAACTGCTGAATGGAATTACACCAAATTTGTCAGGAGGCTAGATTGTATTGTTGTGATTTGGTGTAAATCCGTTCAGTAGCTTTTGAGAATTTACTATATAAAAATATTTGTATATCTGTCTCAATAGGTCTGAGGGACTCCAGCAACTGACTTGCAAAAGTAGCAATTTAAAAATAGAGTATTCTGATTGGTCCAGGGAGCTTTTTTTCCCTCTCGCTCCAGTCGGAGTCAAACACCCGCCGGAGTGTGCACTCCGATTGACTGCTAGCAAAATGAGAACAATTTTTCTGGTAGCCATCACTTGATTTAGGGACTTAGTCGCCTGTCCTGATTTATAAAAAGAAGAGAAATAACAGGGCAGGGTAGTGATACCCTGTCCCCCGAGACCCAATGGGGGAGGACCCAGAGGGACCCCACTAGACCAAAATTAAAGAAAAAAACCAGCACTTTGGCCAAAATGTAAACCATGCAGAGTACCGAAGAGAACCCTGACAACAACACAGAGACTTAAAGAGCCAAAGTTGTGGCAGAAATACAGCATCAGCATCCTTTGTTCACTGGCAATAGAAGGGCAACACTGGAGAAGGATTCAGAAAACACAGCGGGCGATTCCACATGCTCCGAGGAGGGTCCAGATGAGGTGCAGCTCCCGGTAGTCACTCCGATGACAGCAGACATTATAGGATGATACATTGGGAACCTGACTGGAGCCCCTGAGTGTACGGGCCCTTGGGCAACTCAATTGGGTTTGCCATGGTGGGTACTTAAGCTGTACTACTGGGTCACTCCCCCTACTAAAAAGGAAGATATCTGTTTAATGCTCAAAACGAGTTACCAGTTGGGGTTGGGGTTCGGGCGGCAGACATCTCGGGCTTTAGTGATGGCATGAGGATGTTGGATGGGGAGGAGGTGGAATGAGAGACAGTTAGAGGCATACCGAGTCACACAACAAACGTAAGGGAATTGCATTTGAGCAGCAAACACAGTAGAACACACACCTCACCAGAGTCTCCCACAACAGAAACTTAATTTACTCTCATGGAATTTGAATGGCCTGAGAAACAAATTAAAGAGGGGATTGCTGTGGAGATACTTGTATAGTCACAACCCGGACATAGTCCTGTTGCAAGAAATCCACCTGGTCCGTAAATCACTCCTGTTTCTGTTGCACTTCACCCACTCCTGCCCTGACTTGTTTGGATGCCAAGCAGCAATAAGAGGACGCTGGAACTGAGTCAACCTAACATTAACGCTCTGGTACTTCCTACCGGGAACGCAGACTGAGGGCTTAGACAGCCCGGGGGGATGGATAGGAGAGACCCCAGAGTTCCTACTACTTATCGGGCGAGATCTAGCTTCATTGCTCAAATCACTGGGGATGGCAGACTTATAGTGGGAAGTACAACCCAAGACACAGCAGTACTCTTTTGCATTCAATAACATGCACTCAATATCCAGGCTGGGCTTTTTTTTGGTACCACGTCACCAATTGGGGAGATTTGGCCACACAGCCTTCCTGCCCTGTGATATTTATTTATTTATTTATTTATTTGCAGGTTTGTACCGCGCTAGATTCGACTCCCGGAGGAGTATCTCTGCGCCTTTAGGCATCTACATATTTACAACAAGGGGTGGTGAGGGACAGAGTCTCTGAATTAAACAGAATACTCTCACCCAGTCAAGAGATCAGGGCTAGATCCAACACCGTTTTTTAGCTCACTGCACCATCCCAGTTTCAGAACCTGACTGTATGCAAATTAGTCTGTTCCTGTCCCAGTGCATGATGGGAACAGGGCAAACCAAACTACAAAAGCCAATTCTTACACTGGGAAGGAAACAAGCTACCGGGGACCGGTTTCTGGCATTTCAGCCTCTTCGGCCCGGCTTGCTTGAATCCTGATGGTGCAATGAGCAAGGGACTCACATCTGAGTATACCCTTCCACGCTTAGGGTGGACAAAAATATTTACAACAAGGGGTGGTGAGGGACAGAGTCTCTGAATTAAACAGAATACTCTCACCCAGTCAAGAGATCAGGGCTAGATCCAACACCGTTTTTTAGCTCACTGCACCATCCCAGTTTCAGAACCTGACTGTATGCAAATTAGTCTGTTCCTGTCCCAGTGCATGATGGGAACAGGGCAAACCAAACTACAAAAGCCAATTCTTACACTGGGAAGGAAACAAGCTACCGGGGACCGGTTTCTGGCATTTCAGCCTCTTCGGCCCGGCTTGCTTGAATCCTGATGGTGCAATGAGCAAGGGACTCACATCTGAGTATACCCTTCCACGCTTAGGGTGGACAAAAATATTTACAACAAGGGGTGGTGAGGGACAGAGTCTCTGAATTAAACAGAATACTCTCACCCAGTCAAGAGATCAGGGCTAGATCCAACACTGTTTTTTAGCTCACTGCACCATCCCAGTTTCAGAACCTGACTGTATGCAAATTAGTCTGTTCCTGTCCCAGTGCATGATGGGAACAGGGCAAACCAAACTACAAAAGCCAATTCTTACACTGGGAAGGAAACAAGCTACCGGGGACCGGTTTCTGGCATTTCAGCCTCTTCGGCCCGGCTTGCTTGAATCCTGATGGTGCAATGAGCAAGGGACTCACATCTGAGTATACCCTTCCACGCTTAGGGTGGACAAAAATATTTACAACAAGGGGTGGTGAGGGACAGAGTCTCTGAATTAAACAGAATACTCTCACCCAGTCAAGAGATCAGGGCTAGATCCAACACCGTTTTTTAGCTCACTGCACCATCCCAGTTTCAGAACCTGACTGTATGCAAATTAGTCTGTTCCTGTCCCAGTGCATGATGGGAACAGGGCAAACCAAACTACAAAAGCCAATTCTTACACTGGGAAGGAAACAAGCTACCGGGGACCGGTTTCTGGCATTTCAGCCTCTTCGGCCCGGCTTGCTTGAATCCTGATGGTGCATTGAGCAAGGGACTCACATCTGAGTATACCCTTCCACGCTTAGGGTGGACAAAAATATTTACAACAAGGGGTGGTGAGGGACAGAGTCTCTGAATTAAACAGAATACTCTCACCCAGTCAAGAGATCAGGGCTAGATCCAACACCGTTTTTTAGCTCACTGCACCATCCCAGTTTCAGAACCTGACTGTATGCAAATTAGTCTGTTCCTGTCCCAGTGCATGATGGGAACAGGGCAAACCAAACTACAAAAGCCAATTCTTACACTGGGAAGGAAACAAGCTACCGGGGACCGGTTTCTGGCATTTCAGCCTCTTCGGCCCGGCTTGCTTGAATCCTGATGGTGCAATGAGCAAGGGACTCACATCTGAGTATACCCTTCCACGCTTAGGGTGGACAAAAATATTTACAACAAGGGGTGGTGAGGGACAGAGTCTCTGAATTAAACAGAATACTCTCACCCAGTCAAGAGATCAGGGCTAGATCCAACACCGTTTTTTAGCTCACTGCACCATCCCAGTTTCAGAACCTGACTGTATGCAAATTAGTCTGTTCCTGTCCCAGTGCATGATGGGAACAGGGCAAACCAAACTACAAAAGCCAATTCTTACACTGGGAAGGAAACAAGCTACCGGGGACCGGTTTCTGGCATTTCAGCCTCTTCGGCCCGGCTTGCTTGAATCCTGATGGTGCAATGAGCAAGGGACTCACATCTGAGTATACCCTTCCACGCTTAGGGTGGACAAAAATATTTACAACAAGGGGTGGTGAGGGACAGAGTCTCTGAATTAAACAGAATACTCTCACCCAGTCAAGAGATCAGGGCTAGATCCAACACCGTTTTTTAGCTCACTGCACCATCCCAGTTTCAGAACCTGACTGTATGCAAATTAGTCTGTTCCTGTCCCAGTGCATGATGGGAACAGGGCAAACCAAACTACAAAAGCCAATTCTTACACTGGGAAGGAAACAAGCTACCGGGGA
Organism: Lissotriton vulgaris; assembly: GCF_964263255.1. Taxonomy (NCBI): domain Eukaryota; kingdom Metazoa; phylum Chordata; class Amphibia; order Caudata; family Salamandridae; genus Lissotriton; species Lissotriton vulgaris. The sequence goes on along the minus strand of NC_141699.1, from coordinate 601,318,460 downwards.
CCGGTTTCTGGCATTTCAGCCTCTTCGGCCCGGCTTGCTTGAATCCTGATGGTGCAATGAGCAAGGGACTCACATCTGAGTATACCCTTCCACGCTTAGGGTGGACAAAAATATTTACAACAAGGGGTGGTGAGGGACAGAGTCTCTGAATTAAACAGAATACTCTCACCCAGTCAAGAGATCAGGGCTAGATCCAACACCGTTTTTTAGCTCACTGCACCATCCCAGTTTCAGAACCTGACTGTATGCAAATTAGTCTGTTCCTGTCCCAGTGCATGATGGGAACAGGGCAAACCAAACTACAAAAGCCAATTCTTACACTGGGAAGGAAACAAGCTACCGGGGACCGGTTTCTGGCATTTCAGCCTCTTCGGCCCGGCTTGCTTGAATCCTGATGGTGCAATGAGCAAGGGACTCACATCTGAGTATACCCTTCCACGCTTAGGGTGGACAAAAATATTTACAACAAGGGGTGATGAGGGACAGAGTCTCTGAATTAAACAGAATACTCTCACCCAGTCAAGAGATCAGGGCTAGATCCAACACCGTTTTTTAGCTCACTGCACCATCCCAGTTTCAGAACCTGACTGTATGCAAATTAGTCTGTTCCTGTCCCAGTGCATGATGGGAACAGGGCAAACCAAACTACAAAAGCCAATTCTTACACTGGGAAGGAAACAAGCTACCGGGGACCGGTTTCTGGCATTTCAGCCTCTTCGGCCCGGCTTGCTTGAATCCTGATGGTGCAATGAGCAAGGGACTCACATCTGAGTATACCCTTCCACGCTTAGGGTGGACAAAAATATTTACAACAAGGGGTGGTGAGGGACAGAGTCTCTGAATTAAACAGAATACTCTCACCCAGTCAAGAGATCAGGGCTAGATCCAACACCGTTTTTTAGCTCACTGCACCATCCCAGTTTCAGAACCTGACTGTATGCAAATTAGTCTGTTCCTGTCCCAGTGCATGATGGGAACAGGGCAAACCAAACTACAAAAGCCAATTCTTACACTGGGAAGGAAACAAGCTACCGGGGACCGGTTTCTGGCATTTCAGCCTCTTCGGCCCGGCTTGCTTGAATCCTGATGGTGCAATGAGCAAGGGACTCACATCTGAGTATACCCTTCCACGCTTAGGGTGGACAAAAATATTTACAACAAGGGGTGGTGAGGGACAGAGTCTCTGAATTAAACAGAATACTCTCACCCAGTCAAGAGATCAGGGCTAGATCCAACACCGTTTTTTAGCTCACTGCACCATCCCAGTTTCAGAACCTGACTGTATGCAAATTAGTCTGTTCCTGTCCCAGTGCATGATGGGAACAGGGCAAACCAAACTACAAAAGCCAATTCTTACACTGGGAAGGAAACAAGCTACCGGGGACCGGTTTCTGGCATTTCAGCCTCTTCGGCCCGGCTTGCTTGAATCCTGATGGTGCAATGAGCAAGGGACTCACATCTGAGTATACCCTTCCACGCTTAGGGTGGACAAAAATATTTACAACAAGGGGTGGTGAGGGACAGAGTCTCTGAATTAAACAGAATACTCTCACCCAGTCAAGAGATCAGGGCTAGATCCAACACCGTTTTTTAGCTCACTGCACCATCCCAGTTTCAGAACCTGACTGTATGCAAATTAGTCTGTTCCTGTCCCAGTGCATGATGGGAACAGGGCAAACCAAACTACAAAAGCCAATTCTTACACTGGGAAGGAAACAAGCTACCGGGGACCGGTTTCTGGCATTTCAGCCTCTTCGGCCCGGCTTGCTTGAATCCTGATGGTGCAATGAGCAAGGGACTCACATCTGAGTATACCCTTCCACGCTTAGGGTGGACAAAAATATTTACAACAAGGGGTGGTGAGGGACAGAGTCTCTGAATTAAATAGGTGTGGCAGGGTATACTCAGACATGAGTCCCTTTCTCACTGCTCCATCAGGATTCAAGCAAGCCGGGCCGAAGAGGCTGAAATGCCAGAAACCGGTCCCCGGTAGCTTGTCTCCTTTCTGGTAAAGAATTGGCTTGGTAGTTTAGTCTGCCCTGTTCCCATGATGCACTGGGCCAGGGACAGACTGATTTGCATATAGCCAGGTTCTGAGCTGGGATGGGGCAGTGAGATAAATAACGGTGATGGATCAAGCCCTGATCTTTGGACTGGGTAAGAGTGGTCTGCTCAATTCAGACACTCTGTTCATCACCACCCCCTTTTGTAAATCGATTTTGGCCACTATAGGTGTGGCAGGGTATACTCAGACATGAGTCCCTTTCTCACTGCTCCATCAGGATTCAAGCAAGCCGGGCCGAAGAGGCTGAAATGCCAGAAACCGGTCCCCGGTAGCTTGTCTCCTTTCTGGTAAAGAATTGGCTTGGTAGTTTAGTCTGCCCTGTTCCCATGATGCACTGGGCCAGGGACAGACTGATTTGCATATAGCCAGGTTCTGAGCTGGGATGGGGCAGTGAGATAAATAACGGTGATGGATCAAGCCCTGATCTTTGGACTGGGTAAGAGTGGTCTGCTCAATTCAGACACTCTGTTCATCACCACCCCCTTTTGTAAATCGATTTTGGCCACTATAGGTGTGGCAGGGTATACTCAGACATGAGTCCCTTTCTCATTGCTCCATCAGGATTCAAGCAAGCCGGGCCGAAGAGGCTGAAATGCCAGAAACCGGTCCCCGGTAGCTTGTCTCCTTTCTGGTAAAGAATTGGCTTGGTAGTTTAGTCTGCCCTGTTCCCATGATGCACTGGGCCAGGGACAGACTGATTTGCATATAGCCAGGTTCTGAGCTGGGATGGGGCAGTGAGATAAATAACGGTGATGGATCAAGCCCTGATCTTTGGACTGGGTAAGAGTGGTCTGCTCAATTCAGACACTCTGTTCATCACCACCCCCTTTTGTAAATCGATTTAGGCATCTACAGCATATGTTTGGGGAAGAAAAAGTTTAGAAGCCGTTCTAGTGTTGGAATAAGAAGGTCTTCAGCAGTTTTCTAAATGGGAGGTGTTCTACACATAGCTTGAGAGACTTTGGAAGACTATTCCTAAGGGAGGGTCCTGCTACTGATAACGCTTTGGTTCCATGTCTGGCTTTTTTTGCTCTAGGTACACAGAGGAGGCCTTGCTCGCTCGACCTAAGTGTCCGGGAAGGTACATAGGGAACGAACTTTGTAGTCAGGTATGCTGGACCCAGCCCGTTAAGGCTTTTGTGTATTGTGCAGCATACTTTGAACTTGGCCCTCTGCTTGACTGATAACCAGTGCAATTTTGTCAGCAGTGGTTTGGACGGGGTACGAGGGGGGGCGTTCAGAACCAGGCGAGCTGCCGTGTTCTGAACCACCTGGAGTCTTGTTGTGACTCCCTCGTTAGCAGACAGGAGCAGGCCATTACAATAGTCTATTTGACTCAGGACCAGAGCCTGTATCAACGTTGTTCTAGTTGCATCCGGTAGTAAGGGAAAGATTTTACGTAACATGCCAATGACATGAAAGCAGGCTCCCACCACCTGGTTCCCATGCTGTTTGAGTGTAACGGTATAGAGTCAAAATATCGAGTTTTTATTATCGACTAGACATAATATTGAGTAAAAAATATAGAATAGACATAATATCGACTAGACAGAATATAGACTACCAAAATATCGACTAGAACATTTTAATATCGAATAGAATGGACATATTATCGAATCAAAAATATAGAATGGACATAATATCGACTAGACAGAATATAGACAACAGAAATATCGAATTTAAGGTAAGTTAATATTAATTTTCAATTTTTGTGTAATATAATTCTGTAGCAGGTTGTGGGTTTATAGGGGAATAGGGTGGGAAGGAATTTAATTATAATTAATAAAATATGTTATTTTATTTATTGGTATTTATTTAGAATTAATTGTTAATTAATTATTAATTGGTAATTAATTAAAATATAATTGGTAATTAATTTTAAATGATTAATTGATAAATATGTTATTTTAGTAATTTGTTTTCTGTAGCGGGTTGTGGTTTATAGGCGAATAGGGTGGGAAGTAATTTAATTATAATTAATTAAATATGTTATTTTATTTATTGGTATTTATTTAAAATTAATTGTCAATTAATTATTAATTGGTTATAAATTAAAATATAATTGGTAATTAATTTTAATTTATTAATTGATAAATATATCAATTTCAGTAATTTATGTTCTGTAGCGGGTTGTGGGTTTCTAGGGGAATAGGGTGGGAAGTAATTTAATTATATATGTTATTTTATTTGTTGGTATTTTTTTGGAAATAATTGTGAATTAATTATTACTTTGTAAATATTTAAAATATAATTGGTAATTAATTGTAATTGATTAATTGATAAATATGTTAATTTTAGTAATTTATTTTCTGTAGCGGGTTGTGGGTTTATAGGGGAATAGGGTGGGAAGTAATTTAATTATAATTAATTAAATATGTTATTTTATTTATTGTTATTTATTTAGAATTCATTGTTAATTAATTATTAATTGGTAATTAATTAAAATATAATTTGTAATTTATTGTAATTGATTAATTGATAAACATTTTACTTTTATTGCATTATTTTCTGTAGTGGGTTGTGTGTTTATAGGGGAATAGCTTGGGAAGTAATTTAATTGTAAGTAATTACATTTTTTTAAAAATTGTGTCTAATTTTTAATTATTTTTATATTGTAAATTAATGTATTGGTAATTGGTAAATAATTAGTATTAATAGGTAATTTTTATTATTAGTTAATTTTTATTTGTACTTTTTATTAATTAATTAATATATTTTATAAAATGGTAAAATATTTTAATTATTTTGTAATTGGTATTAATATTTATGTTATTTATATTTATATATGAAGTATTTACTTTCCCTACTATTGCACTCACTGGAGTGGAAATTGTAATTTTTAACCCTACGCTATCCAATGCTTTCCCTACTGTTGCACTCTCTGGAGTAGGAATAGTAATTTTTACCCTTACCCTATCCAACGCTTTCCCTACTGTTGCACTCACTGAAGTGGGAATAGTAATTTTTATCCCTACGCTATTCAACGCTTTCCCTACTGTTGCACTCTCTGGAGTAGGAATAGTAATTTTTATCCCTACGTTATCCAACGCATTCCCTACTGTTGCACTCACTGGAGTGGGAATAGTAATTTTTACCCCTACGCTATCCAACACTTTCCCTACTGTTGCACTCTCTGGAGTGGGAATAGTTATTTTTGCCCCTACGCTATCCAATGGTTTCCCTACTGTTGCGCTCTCTGAAGTGGGAATAGTAATTTTTACCCCTAAGCTATCCAACGCTTTCACTACTGTTGCTCTCTCTGGAGTGGTAATAGTAATTTTTACACTCTCACTCTCCAACACTTGCCCTACTGTTGCACTCTCTGGAGTTGGAATCGTAATTTTTACCCCTACGCTATCCAACGCTTTCCCTACTGTTGCACTCACTGGAGTGGGAATAGTAATTTTTACCCCTACGCTATCCAACGCTTTCCCTACTGTTGTGCTCACTGGAGTGGGAATAGTAATTTTTACCCCTACGCTATCCAACGCTTTCCCTACTATTGCGCTCTCTGGAGTGGAAATAGCAATTTTTACCCCTACGCTATCCAACGCTTTCCCTACTGTTGCACTCTCCGGAGTGGGAATAGTAAATTTAACCCTCTTGCTATACTGCGGTAAAAATACTGTATATGTTTTGTTAATAATATATATATATATATATATATATATATATATATATATATATATATATATATATATATATATATTTATATATATATATATGTTTTAAAATAAAAAATAAAACATTTTTAAGTTACATTAATTATTTATTAATTTTAAGTTTATTTAAGTATTTTAAGTATGTTTAAATTAATTATATTTATTATTATATTAGTTTTAAATTACTTTTAAGATATTTAAAAAATTCGATATTCGGACTGTCTATATTTTTTCCTATCGATATTTTGGAGTCAATATTTTTGTACTTACCTGTTTGTAGATAGGAAGTTGATATTCTGGTATTCGATATTTATACCTCGATATTTTGGCAAGTCGATATTTTGACTGTCGATATTCTGTCAGTGATCCGATATAACAAACCACTCGCCCATAGTTACAAATCTACGGTCCACCAGACCAGGGACATTGGTGAAGTGCACGCTGGACTCATGGGAATTAACAGACTCGAATACTAGAAATCTGATTGCTGAGGCCACAGACTTCTGTTTCAAGGAAAATACAGTCCCAGCAGATTCCAAGGTAAACATATGGGAGGCGTAGAAGATGGTCATGAAGAGACAGCTCATTACACAAGACTGGGAAAAAGAGAGATAAAGACAAAGAGAGTAGGGAGCTGGATTCCAAATTCACACAATGCGAAGTGGAATATGAGTACTCTCCATTACTGGATTAGCACACAAAATCGAGGTGATAAGGGAGGACCAGAGAAACAATGCTGAGCAAGAGGCTATGGCTCAATATAGGGTGAAGTAGGGCAGGCTATATAAGGTGGGTGATAAGGGAGGGAACCTGCCTAGCTAAACAAGCATTTGCAATGCAATCAGTCTCGCATTTGTGAAAGTTAAGAGCTCTTAGTGTTAAAAATGAAAACGTTTTTCACTTGTTTTTTGTATGCAGTGGAGTGATGATATTTGCATAGCGCTATTGCCATTCGTATACCTTTGCGGCGCTGGAGAACCAGAAAGTGGGAAATAGGTTATGAGGGAGGGGAGGCCTGAGTAATATGCTGAATACTCATAGGGAATTCAAGATTAAGTAAAGCATGTGAAATTTAAGTAGGAACAACATGGTTACCTTAATGTTTTTACACTTATTATTCAGAAATCAAGGAGAGTTTTTGCTTGATAAGTTAAGGACATGACGACAGGGTAGGGACCCGTTATAATCTCGTTTTAATCTCCATTGCTATATCCTTCTGAAAATGTAAGCAGTATGGGTTACAAAATACCAAATCCCTGAACACAGAGCTGTGGTACACATTTGATCAATTAAATAAGGAAAACAGCTGATACAATGCTGTTCAAAGAAAGACTAAATGAAAACTAAAGTAGCGCTTCACTGACAAATTCTGTAAACTGGCACTAATGTGTGTGGTTGTGACTAAAACCAATCTGTCCACTTTGCAACCACTCTGTCTGGCTTTATATAGTTCTTTATTAATTTTTCATATGTTAAACCTTTTTTTCTCTCCGTCCTGAGGATGCACTTGGGAATAGAACAATTTCTGAAAAAAACAACATTTGCAGCCAAAGTGTTTTGTTCTTTTGTGGATACATTTCACAGGGGAACAAATAAAGGAAAGGGTAGGTGCCCTCAGGTCCGGGACCCTGGGTTGGCATCAATTGAACTCCTCCTAAAAGAAAAGGAGAAATCTGTAAATTTTTTGGCTCTTCGTTACCCTTGAACAGGCCTGTTCACTCCAAGATCTTGCCATCCTCCCGACCGCAAATGACTACAGCGATGCCCGGCAACCTGAGATCTGCTACAGCATCAAGCCCATGTTGACCGCCAATGCAAAGGTTCAATAACGATCTTTGCAGTACAGCAATTACTGTCTGCGGCGCCCTGCCTGCTCTTCGCACTGCAGCGACAACCATCAATGGCGCTCTTACCTGCTTCTCGCAGCCTCCTCCACCGTGAACAGAACTGTTCACGCTGGGCTACAGAAGGTAACTATTTTCAGCTGGAGTAACCTGGCCCTTGTATCCGGCCCACGCGCCATCATGGTCAGCCTGAAATTGTGACTTTCAACCGGTCTCGCACAATACATTACTGTAAGTGGCTCTTTGTGCTTTTAGGCGCTATACTTATAGTACCGTTTTGTACAATCTGCAGCATATTTAAGAGTCTTTTCTGCAAATTCACAACTAAGGTATTGCAGTAGTCCAGTTTGGACAGCAGGAGGACAGATACCATGGTTTTCTGCAACTCCTGCGGGAAAAATGGAAAGATTTTCCTTAGACGTTTCAGAGTGAAGAAGGAGGAGGATGTAATGGCATTAATATGGCTTTAAAATGAAAGTTTGCTATCGAAAAAGATCCCAAGGTAACTTTTGTTATTGGAGTGGGTAGATTACCTAGTTCCTGTGGCCACCAGCTTGGGAACCAAAACTAGGTATTCCATCCTAAAGGTAGAACCTCGGTTATGCTCGACTTCAGTTTTATACAATTTTTGCTCATCCAACTGCTGTTCTGTTGCATGCAGTTATGGAACCTAATAGCGGTATCCTAAGGATAACTATCCACTGACACCAGGATCTGGGTGTTGTTGGCATAGGGTACCACTGAAAATCCAGAAGATTTAATGATCCGTGGTAGAGGGTCAACGTAAAGGTTGAAATGAGTAGGACTTTAAGATAAGCCCTGCAGCAAACCACATGGTAAAGAAAATGGGGATAATGTGATTTCGTCCAAAACGACAAATTGCTCACGTGCAAAGAAAAAAGATTTAAAAGAGCAAGGGTCACTCCTCTAATTCCAATAGAGTAAAGGCAGTCTATAGGCGGGTCATGGCTGACCATGTGAAATGCCGCCGAGAGGTCTAATAGGATCAAGGCAGCATTATCTCCTTTGTCAAGCGTCTGCTATCTTCTGACACAGTAATCAAGGCCAGTTTGGTACTGTGTTCACTTCTAAAGCGGAACTGAGTCGGGTCCAGGAGGTGGTTGTTGTTTATAAAGGTTATAAGTTCCTGATTAATAGCCTTCTCTGCCACCTTAGCCAGGAAAGGTAGGTGTGAAATTAGCATGTAATTGTTAGGATCTGAAACATCCAGGTTTGGTTTCTTGAGGAGGGGCAGAACTGAGGCTTTGTTCCAGGTCTAAAGAAAATAACCAGCTCTGAACATTGAATTAAAGATGTTAGTTAGATAAGTCGATACAATTTGTGGAATCATATGCATGATATTTGGGGGTCAAAGTTCCAGAGGGGAGCTGAAAGAATATTACCGAGTAGGTCCTAGACCTGATCCACAGTCAATGAGGAGAGGGAGGATAGAATCATGGGGATATGAGCCGATTGGAGGGCCTTAGTAGATCCCAAGGTTAAATCAGTAGAGGCCAAGTCTCTAGTTAACAAACAAGGAGGTTGCTTGTTGTTGGCAGAGAAGATGTTATATGCATCTTTCACCTTAGCTTGGAAGGAAGAAGATAGCAAATTGCAGAAGGCTGGGTTGACTATATTGTTTTTATTGTCGGCGGGCTTGGTTAATTATTTTATATTAGCAAACAATTCTTTTGAGGAGTATTTTGATGTTTCGATTTTGTGAGTGAAAATAGCAGGCTTTTTTCTGATAGATCAGTTTCTTATATGCTCGGATGGTGGTTTTATAGATTTCCCTTTCCTGCTGTTATTATTAATTTTCCACCTTCTTTCTTTCTTGCAGCAAAGCTATTTTTATAATCTGAGGGGCATATCAGCAAGAACCTCGTTAAAATTATCGCCGTTTTAGCGGCAGTTTCCGGCCACTAAAACGGGGATAATTTTAACGAGGTTCTTGCTAATATGCCCCTGAGTTTCTCTGAGAAACATGGTTTGGAGTAGTGGCTCTATGGCATTTACACACTTTTACTGGCACTAATTGATTCAAACCACCTTCTAACCACCGATGGTAATTGGTGGTGGCAGTGTCCAAATCTTTTGAACAGGAGGGCAGGGTGCTCACTAGTGCTGAGCTAAGCATGTCAAGGTCTAGCTAATGCCCTGGACAAGTTGCTATGTTTGATTGGAGTGGATTAGTATTAGTGGCTTTGATCACCGCTACCACTTCGAATATGATTGCTAAGTGGTCAGACTAAATAAACGGAAGAGATGTGGTAGGATGAAGAAAGGGGTTATCTGAAAAGATGCCATTCAGTAAATGGCACGCTTGATGAGTAGGGCCCTTAACCAACTGAGGTAAACCTAGACAGGCCACCATGTCCAGAAAATATACAGTCTTTATGCAAACTTTTCTCTAAATGGAGATTAAGGTATCCAAGAACTGTGATAATTTTCCATTAGTTGACTGAAGGCTTGAGCGGAGGCCGCTCTAGACCCTGGAGGACGATAAATAAGTAGGCCATTGAAGGAGGCATTTTTATTTAATTCAATTTTAAATGATAGTGCTTCACATTTAAAGAAGGAAGAAGAGCAAAGAAGGTAGTTTTGAAATGGTTGTGGTAAATAACTGCTAGACCTCCACCTCTTTTCATACTAAAATCATGCCTAAAGAAAGGAAAACCTGTCGCGAATTGCTGAGACCAGGTTCAAAAACAAAAATGGACAAAAAATGGCTTGGGTTGCAAAGGTTTGCAAAGTAAGTGCTAGCAAGTAGAGCAAACCAGACATGCGACACAAGAGGCAGCACCTAACAGCGTTCAATATTCTTTATCTCATTTGAAGATATAATATATAAAAGCAAGCCTCCCTAAAATTAGGTTATTTTGGTGAGTACATAATTGGTCTATTGCTTTGTTAACATTTTTGTTTCTCACAAACATATTTGTATACTCTTTCTTACTCGTTATAATCCAGAACAATGGCGACCAGGTTGCTGAAGTTGATGACTTTTCCAAGTCGGTCCAAAGACCAGGTGCCTACTCCACAGTCCAATATTTCCAGTTTACTAAAGGGGTAGATTGTGCGCCCACGCAACGCTAGAAGGATTGCCTATAACAGAAAGTAGTCACTGTGAGGGAGGCAGCAAAAATGATTTGATTTGTATGAAACAAATTTGCTTGAACAGCTATTATTGCAAGGGCAAAGAATTGGATTAGTTCTAGGATGCCTCTATTTGGTACACCCCTAAAATGGCCGAACAATGGAGACCTCTTATGGCCGAGCTGACTCATTGCACCCATCATATTCCTCAAGTGTCAACGAAGACTGGCAAACAGTGTATCTTTCTCAGCTGTATAACCAATGAAACTTCCATTCCCAGCACTCTATACCACAATAATATAGAGAACTAAAACATGCTATCGATCAGAAATACCAATCTCTGCTTGATCAGTTACAAATTCTCACATACTCTAAAATTAAACAATCTGCCAAAAGTACCTCGAAATTAGATTAGTTAAAAAAAAGTTTAATGAAAAACTACTGACTGTCAACAGGTGACTAGTCCAAACTGAACTCTGGCCCAAACGAATGACTAAAGACTGACCAATGACACAGGCTCATTGATCAGTTTGGTGTATTGTTACATGAATTGTCTGCGCAAGAGGGCAACCTTACCCAGTTTGAAAAACATAGGCACAGCTTGTGATTTGTCCAGTGTTAACACCCTTTTTAGGTCTGGCTAGAGACTTCCCTTATTTCCCAAGCTTATAACATTAAAGCAAAATGCAAAGGGGGACAATAGAACAGCCACCCTCAGCCATTGCTTTTCATCTCAGAACACTCCCTAAATGTGGTTTGTCCGACAAGAAAGCTATCTTAATTAGAATGAACCAACTGAAGTAGACATTAAGGAGAAACGTAACAATATTCTAATAGCATTTTTTACTTACAAGATTTGCAATGTCTTGATTTCGCAATTGGATATCCCATATGTAGAGCTCTTTTCCCAACATATAGCGCTCATCACGGATGGTCATCAGTAACGGGTTCAGGAACACTGGAGGTGCATCTTCCAAGGAGATTTCTGGGTTGGCCAGCACAAACTTAAACAAGAGCACAGCAGGGTGAAGGTTTTCAAAACAAGAGCTAAAAATCAGACCCTAAAACTATCAGGCTTTGCTTCTTCATCCAGGGACAGGGCTTTTTTAGCAGGTGAAATCATAGATAGCGCACCATTAATGGCGTAATTAGACCCTGGCATGCTACCTGCCAGCTCGACAAGTCAGAGAGGCTCGGACCTCCAGTCCCCTGGCAGAGGATCGACCCACTATATCAGGAGATCCTTGCACTTGTCTGGTGGTTGATTCGAGGTCTTCAGACCAACTGCCTTTTAAGCTAATTCAAAATTAGGCCTTCATTTTTAATAAATGGTTACAACTGTGGAATTGATAGTATGGCCCTTTAGTACTTATTGGAGGCATAATATTTGTACTTAATAAGTGTGAATACTTGTTCCGATTGCTACCAGGCAAGTATTTACAATTGTTATTATTATGTAATCCATCTGGAAGTACAAAAGTACAAAAAAGCTATACATATATATATATATATGGAAGCCCGGTTGTAAAATCAACATTTTAATCTGACCGCGGAATGATGAACTAGAAACAGGGGGGCATTTTACCAACAAGTAGCGATAGTTATCGCTAAATAGGCTTAGCAACAATATTTTTATCGCTGTCTATCGCTGGATATGTTAGCGGAGAAAACATGCTATTAGCAACGTTTTTCTCCATTGTGCTAAAATATCTAGCGATAGCGGCAAAATGCGTGAATATCGCTGAGAATTCAGCGATATTCACGCATTAGCGACGAAATGCTCTTAGCCATGTTATCCACCTCCCATTGGATAACATGGCTAAGAACTGGTCTGGGCAGGTGTTAGTATTTGGAGATATTCGCGCTTAGCGCGAATATATCTAACACTACGCCTGCCTTGCTAATAGGCGATAGCGACATTAGCGACTGCTTTCAGTCGCTAATTGGTTGGGTACGCCCACTTTGCATGTCATTAGCGATAAACATCGTTGACATGCAAAGTGGGCCCCAAACCGATCGCTATCACCTAAAAGCTGTCGCTAACATCAGTTAGCGACAGCTTGCTAATAGGGCGATAGAATTATCGCTGCTTAATGGCCGAAAACGGCCGCTAAATCGGCGATAATTGCCTATCGCCCCCCTTGGTAATATGCCCCTGTGTTGTAACGGAAGGATGTGTATTCGGTTTGGCTGGAAGAAGTGCAATCAAGTCAGCTATCTTTGCAGTTGGATCCCCTAGAGCTTCACATGTATGTGCTTAATTTTAAGCTCCATCAGCCACATGCATCAAGCTAAAACCGGTCGCAAATGGGCAGATACTCAGAATCTGCCCCTTTGCGACCAAAAATCGCAATTTAAGGAATCTCTAAATTGAGATTCCTTAAATTGCGATTGCATTTAAGGAATCCCAAATTGAGATGCCTTAAATGCAATGCATCAAAGTAAAAAAATTAGCGATTTCGCTAATAGGAGTAGCAAATTACCATTAAGTTGAACTTCATGGTAATTTGCCAAAAACTTTGAAAAATGCACTTTGTGCATTTTTCAAAGTTTCATGTTGCGCACCCACATGCCCTTAGGGTATGTGGGTGCGCAACATATGTGCACAGATCAATTTCAGGGGTGCAACAGGGTGTCATTTTGACACCCTGGCATCCTTGAAATTGCATTCTCAATTTGTGATTCTCTAATTGAGATTCGCAAATTGAGAATGTCTTCCCATTCATTCCTATGGGCCTCAGGGCCCATAGGAATGAATGGGGAGGTATTCCTTAATTGCGATTCGCAAATTGCGAGTCGCAATTAAGGAATGTTTAGAAATCGCAATTTTTTAAGCAATTTCTACATGCATGTGGTTTTGTGATTCCTTATTTGCGATTCCTTATTTTTCGCAAATAAGGATTCGCAAAAACAAATGTTGATGCATGTGCCCCCATGTCTTTAAATACGCCTTCCACTACTGCACAGGTCGCTGAGTAGCACTGCTTTATGCCCACTGCAAACTGCACCAATTCATTTTTATTCAACAATCTTTAAGATTCTGGATGGCATTTCTGCACCAGTTTCAGCCTCTGGAATGGGGAATAATATGCAAGACCTCTAATTACTGGTTCAAACACCAGAGGTTTTTCCTGATTCCAGGGATTTTTCTGCATACATTTTTCAAATGTTCTGAGTGGGTGGAAAGTGTCTGAGGAGCTAAGATGGGTCAAGAGATCAATCCTGAGAGTCAAAGGGTGAGAGAGTCAGAGGGTGCATGATGTAACCTCCGCTACCCCTGAATTTTTGGTGACTTGACATACATTCAACACAGACAATCCGACTCCACTGACTGCTGTCCCATGTCCCAAAAGTGTTTCTCCCATGAAGTTCCTCTTACTTATTTGTATGTGCAGTTCTCTATTACCCCAACTTTAGGGCTTCAATATACACATTCTTGTATAAGTGAACAGAATAAATATATAGTTTTATTTCTGCCTATAGTGCTTCAAGCACTCCTGGTTGTCTTTTGAATCCCATTTAAGATTGTAGAGTATCTTAGGGGTCTATTACAATGGTGGGCCGCACGGGACCGACCTCCAAATTTGCGGCGGTCCCGCCATGCAACTTAGGATGCGCCTGCCACACTGCCAGACGCATCCTCGACATTAGCATTGCAGCGGGCGGTGCTGGGAGCACCACCATAGCAATGTAAATGCCCATGTTGTGCATTGACATGCACACCTTGACAGGCACCATGTGGTGCCTGCCACCTTGTGCTTGGCAATGATGGGGTACCATGGGTACCCCCCAGTGCAGCCACCCAGACCCCCCACCCTCCGGGGGCCGGCAATGGGCCCCTGTGGAGATTTCCTGCATGCCTTTCCATGGCGGAGTCTCCACCATGGAAAGGCATGCTTCCTAATATGGATGACGGTGCCTGCAAGCCCGCCACCCCATTGAGTCCCTTGAGTCCCTTTTCCACCTGACCGGTGGAAAAGCGGGAGACGGTCTTCCCGTCCGCCGCGGTGCCCCCCCACCATACTAATATGGCTGGGTGAACCAGGAACATTTGGCAGGGTGAATGCCACCGCCGGCCCAGCGGTGGCGATCCACCAGATATCATAATGGGCCCCTTACTTCATTGTGCGTTCTTCCTACATATTACGTCTCCTCTGTATGAACAATGTCCCATAAAATACACTCCAGTCCTAATTTTGAGAAAGTTGTTTCATTCCAGTTAATATCATTATTATGGTAATTGGGCTGCCACAATTATCAAACATGACAATTCTGCACATTTGGGGCCGGATTACGAGTTTGGCGGTCCATAGGACCGCCAATCCTGCAGTGAAGGTGTGGTGGCAGTCGGGGATCACTGCACAAAAGGTCCATCCACCGTATTACGACTACAACGGTTGTCCATGCAGTGCAGCAACGGTCTTAGCCGCTCCCATTGCAGTACCTTCTATATAGGCACTGCAATGGGACTGCCATGCTTCCTGCCAGACAACGAGGAAACTCGTAATCTGACAGGCGGCAATCGACTTTGGCAGTCTGGGAGTGGGCGTTGGAATGGCGGCCCGTTCCCAGACTGCCAAAGTAATAATCAGGCCTGTGGCTTTAAATTGGGAATGACATACAGAAACAGAGTTTACATGTTTTTCATTCACATTTAAAGGTATGTTATTAACACCTACTATTTGTTGATTTTGCTTATTAAATTTATTCAAGTAAATTTCTTGAAACGGTAGTGCTATTTCTCTAATAAAAAAATATTAGCAATTTGAATTGAACATTTTATTACATAAATTACTGGTGCTTCTCCAGGGTATGTAAGGGAGTAACTAATATTAGGAAATTATAGGCATAGTCGACACAAATATTAAACACTTTGAGCCTTTAGAAGAAGTAGGTACTGCCATTTTTAAGAAAGCATTTGGGCTAGAAAGTTAATCTTATTTGCATCTTGGTGGTGATTTGGTGATGGGTCAGGTGTACAATAAGTTAGCTTAACATACTGAATCTAGAGTGGCAATGGCTGGGAAGCTGCTGTCAGGCTAATGCAAATTCACCTCTAGCAGTGTCATGCAGTAAAAAGGTAATTTTCTACAAGTTACTTTCCCTAAATACTCTTTGAATATCTACCTTCACCATTGAACTGTATTTAAAAAAACGTTTTACCTACTGGTTGAATCATTTTTTTAGTGGTTTCAAAGAAGAAATATTTTAATTTGTACTCTATTTTTTTCATAGGCACTCAGATCATTTCACAGAAAAAATAGCTTTTGTGTGCTTATCACAATGGGGAAATGGTAACATTATACTTCATGTCCCACTTTTAAACACCACCCAATCTACCTTGTGGGCTACAAGGCCTACCTAGGAGTGATGTGTTATTATTTAAAAGAAAGGATTTTCCCTTGTCAAAAGGGTTATTCTGACAGGTCAGGCTACAGGTTTACACTGCAGCAGTCAGGTTTCAATTGTAGGCCTGAAACCATGTTTTCCTGTATCACAGTAGTGATGGCACAATAAATGCTGCAGTTCACATGTGACATTTAACTTTCCATGTCATGTGTTGTTTTTACCACACGTACAATTGTCTCATAGTAGAGTAAAATATGTCATTCATGGATTAGTTAATTGCTGCTTGCTTTAGGGGGTCAGAGCACATACACTGGGCATTCTACAGAAGTGCAGAAGTGTGCAGTCTTAAAACCGGCAATAAAATGCAGCAGAAAAGCAGGCTGACCATGCACAAAAGGTCTTTTTCATCACATATGTGCCTTCCATTAATTCCGAAATGCTGCGTGTACGTGCCCTGATTAGTGGGTCAATATATCACTGAAAGTATACTTGCATAACCATGATGCAACCAGAGATGTGACGCCAAAGGGAGGTATGCTAAAGATGTGGGTGTACTGTTTGGTCTCTTACTCTTTTAGGTCCATGTCCCTTCCCCTTCAGCTTTTGACCATCCCTGATATGTTCTCATTTATAAAGACAGAGACACAGTGTGGGGAGTGAGGCAAGTTGTAATAAGAAATCTTTAGATAACATTTGCAGAAAGTAGAAAGAAATGGTTGGCAACGAATGGGGTTAAATCGATAGACAGGTCGCTCATATAATGGAATATAAACTAAACAGTACTCTTGCTTGGTTTTAAAATGCTCTGCAGAGATGAGAATCCTTTAACTTACATTTATGGACCAGACTAAATGCATGTTTCATCAAACTTTATAACATTAGTTTAATGATCTTCCTTGGCAATATTAAGTCAAAAGATTAATCAAATTTATAAAACCTTTTGGAAATTCTCAAGAAAAATAAAGAGAATTTAAATGGTCCAAAGTACTTTCTCTCTGCTAATGTGAATGATGGGGCTTTTGGTTTTCCAAACATTAGAAGATATTAAGCTGCTTACAGTTTGAGGACATCACATTTGTGGAAGTGTACACCTGATTTAACTAAAACTAATTTGACTAAAGTGGTTTAAATTGAGCAATTGGGTGTTCATCACATTCCAATGGATTTCTTGTTGACAAATTTGCAGTGTTATCCCTATTACGGTGAAACACAGTTAACATGTGGTGAGAGTATTTTGGAGAGCAACAGGATGTATTCCTTTTTCAGAAGAATGCTTCAATTTAGAAGAATTAGGTAATTAAAGAAGATAATTAGGCATTTAAAGTGGGCTATGAGACCCCCTACTGTTTGCTTACCATTGTATTAGAACAACAGTGCACAAGAGAATGCCCCACTGTCCCGTTGAATGCCTTAGCTGAGAGCCACTGGCTCAATTGGTAGCCTCAGAGAGAAAAAAATCTAGGGGTTTACCCTGATAATCCCACTGAACCTGGGCAGAAATTACTAGACTTTAGCGCCAGGATCCCAGCAACGTAGTAACAGCGTATGCACTTCTATTTTTACAAATTCCTGATGAGGCCCAAACGAGAAAGGTTTGAAATGTGTCGACATAGTGGTTGGAGGAGTCTTCAAAATTGGAATTTGCTTTAAACTTGTTTTAGGGGGGGCGTGGCCAAGATGGCGGCCTAAGCAGACGTCGGACCGCGAGGCTCCCAGGCCCTGAACCCCATATGCCCACTTTTTCATAGCCTGCAGATCCCCGGCGATCCTGGTCTCGACTGCCATTGACCAAGAGCTTTATGTGACCTGTCTCCTGTCCAGCTTGGGACGCCGGCTCCCTTGAGAGCCGCCGCAGCCGTAACACGGGACCCTCCCGTGGGCAGCCGTGAGCAGCTGAGGCCGGAGGACCTGATGCGGAGCCCCATCGGTGAGGCCCCGGGACGATCCCACAGCGAGACAGAGGCGGCCAGTGCCTGACATCGAGACCCATCGCGGGTCGGTAAGCCCCGTCACCGATGACCACGGGGGACGTGAGGGAGCAGAGGCCGGCAAGCGAGACGCGGCGTGCTGCGAGAATCGAGGTCTCGGCTCGGGCCTTCACGGAACGCTGGTCTGCAGCCCAGAGAATCCTGTAGTGCCGCCGAGTCCGGCCTAGAGGGGCTCCCAACAAACGACGAACCTGGTGAGGAGTGGCTGTTCCCGGCGGCGAGAGCAGTGGAGAGGGGCGTGCCGACCGGGTCATAGCTGCTCAGAGGCGTGGCCAAACTTTAGCTCCCGGCTTTAGGCCCTACTTCTGGAGACGGCCAGCTGGAGCTCCGCGCTTGGAACGAACCCCTGGAAGGAACCCGTGCCTGTTGGTAGCCCGGTGTATTCTCGACGTGTCTGAGGTGAGGAGAAGTGTGCACTGCCCGGGGCCCCGCGACGGAGCACTGCCCGACAGGCCCTAGCACGAGGCCTAGGCGGCTATTCTGTACTGCAATTGCCCTGCTGGGCCCTTCAACACTGGCCAAGATCTGCGGCGCGGCCTGCTCTCCCCTGCGGTTCCCCGGGTGGGCGTCTGACGGAACAGCGGGTGCCTGCGCGCTGGACACACTTGGCAGCCCACTTGACCCCCTGTGACTGAGCACTGCCCGACAGGCCCTAGCACGAGGCCTAGGCGGCCATTCTGCACTGCTACCGCCCTGCTGGGCCCTTCAACACTGGCCAAGATCTGCGGTGCGGCCTGCTCTCCCCTGCGGTACTCCGGGGGGGCATCTGACGGACCATCAGGGGCCTGCGCGCTGGACACACCTGGCAGCCCACCTGACCCCCTGCCTTTTGGCCCACATCGGCGACGCTACAGGTGCGACGTGGGTCCGGGGTACACCCGCCCGGGAGGAGGAGCGCGGGGGAATCGTCCTCGGGGGGTCCACCGCCCGGCTCTCGACCTCCAACTTTAGCCTTGACGGCGCTTTCCACGCCGGACACACCACAGCGCTCGTCGGTGGCAATAATCAAGCGGTGACATGGCCAACTCGAACCGCAGACGAGGCCGCACCATTACTGACCTGCTGGTCAAACATACCCCTAAGGGAGACACATCGCAGAATCCACCCTCTCCGGCGAGCGCAACCAATCTGGGCACGGACGATGGTGGGGGCCCCCATCACGAAAGCCTTTCTGGAATCCCTGTTCTGCACTCTGCGGGATGACTTCAACACCCGGAAACAGGAACTGCCGGGGGAGCAGCGCGAACTACGCACAGACATTGATGGCCTGGGTGAGCGGGTCGTATGAACAACACAAGGTCTTGACTCATCAACCAGCAAGGCTAAGTCAGATATCAGGAAGAAACAACACTAGTACCAGTACTGGAATTACCTTACAAACTTTTTTGGTGACCCCTATATGAATGAAACATAACAAGTCCGTTTTTTTCTAACGTCACTAGTTTATTTATTTTTTTAGTTCACTAGTCACTCTTAGCTTTTTAATTTTTAAGAGAACTTTTTTTTAAAGGTGCATATAACAACGTACAAAAGAACAATCAATTTATGAAAACAAATATTCACTTTACATATTTACAACACATCCACCCCACACTATTGACTAGTCACAATCACTCAACATTCACACATGCAAAAAATATAAACAAAAAAAACAAAAAAACAATACAAAATGGCCCTTTGCCAAAGAACAAATGTTTCAACGTACAATTTATGTACCCTACTTAATATTGGGTGAGCGGGTGGCCTCGGTGGAGGAGGCGGACGTGGCCCGAGGCGAGGACATAGCACTACTACAGCAGGAGGTCATCCGCCTCTGGGAGCAGCAGGTGGACATCCAGGCCCATGCAGACGACCTCGAGAACCGCTCCCGTGTCACTGGTTATCTACAGGAACTCTTCCGGGAGATTCTGGGGGAGCCAACTGACTTTGTCATCCGCATTGACCGGGCTCATAGAGTAGGCTTGCCAAAACGCGCACCTGCCCCACCGCCGGATATTCTCGCCTATCTCCCAGACTTTCCTTTGAAGGAGCGGATCCTGCAGGGGGCCCGTCAAAAACAACACCTCCACTTCCAAGGTGCCTCTGTGGCCCTCTTCCATGACCTCTCGGCCATCACCCTCCAGAAGCGGAAGTCCTTCCGGACCGTCACGGCCTTCCTGAGAGATAATGGGGTGCCCTACTCTTGGGGTCACCCTTTCCAAATCATCTTCAAATGGAAGGGGGTGCTGCATCAACTTCGCTCCCTCAATGACACATGTGCTGTCCTGGGCCTTGACGTAGCAGAAGTTGATCAGACGGAGAAGTCCTCCCCACAACAGTCGCAGGATGGGCCCTCGCAGCGGTCCCTCAGTGGATGTCAAACAGAGCGGAGACGTCATCGCACCAAGGCGGACCTTAAACCTGACCCGATGACCGTGGCCCAAGAAAAGACAGCAGCCATACAGGAGGTGGTCAAGGACACCACTGCCCCATCCTGAGACACTCCAACTTGGGGATTTGCCTGCATTGCTATTATCCTCAGAGGGCGGGGGAAGGGGCAGGGGGGCCATCGGGGTCGCTACTGCCACATACTCCCTCACGTTTTGACTCTACAGGCCTGGACTCGGTTCTGACAGGCCTGGGACTATGGTTTGTTCTACAGGTTCTCTGGTTGGGGCGGGGGGGGAGAGAGTGGAGGGATGGGATGGAGTGGGCTTGGTTGGGGTTC